>NC_138969.1:54237500-64237500 GCF_055761805.1 Camellia sinensis
CTCCAAGAAGCTTTGGATTGGATTTCTATAAGAGGGGAGGCCCTCCTCCCTTCTCCAGGGTTCTGATTTTGGCTAATATAGAAGAGATACACACACTCTCTCTATATCTCCCTCTCTCTTTATATTTGTGTGTGTAATAGTGCTCTAAAGGTGTTTTTGTTCTTAGTTTTGCACTAAAACACCTAGTGATACACCATCCTTCATTGCTGAGGTACTGGGAGGTTGATTTTAGAGTTTTTGAGTTGGTTTAAACTCAAAAAAGTTGTTGGAGCTTTGTTCTTGGGAGTGTTCTTCAAGGGTAAGCACTATTGCTTTATATTTCCCATTTTTGCACAAGCTTTTAGCCTATCTTGCATACTATTTTAAGCTTAGTGTTCTACTGATAAAAGTTCTGATTTTTCATGCTTAAGATGTTTCATTAAGACCTCTTTTGTGTTTGGGGTTGTTTACCCCCTCTTAGGCCTTATTTGGCCTCATTTTTGTGCCTTTTTTGTGAGCTTCGGGACCACCTTGTATTGGCCTTCTCACCACTGAAATCCAAATCAAATCCAAAGGGATTTCAGTGGTGGGGATGGTGTTTTGAGGTCCTAAGGAGGAGAGGGCCATCCCCTCTCCTTGTTGTCTTCAATACTTGTCATATCGGCCTCATATGTGAGCACCTTTGTTAAGTTCATGTTGGCCATGTCTTAGCTGATATTTGTGGTTATTTTTCTGTCATATGCCACTTTTTTTGCCTATCTTGGTCATTCCATGCTTGGTCTATACACTTGTAGTGTAAATTTTGCAAACTAGTCTTATATGCTTCATGTTTAAGCATGTCATTCTAGCATGTGTTGACCTCATTTCAGTGGGTTTTTGGGGTTGTTTAGCATGCCATGACTCTGTTTTGGGTGGGTTTAGTTGGCTCTTACATGCTTCATGTACTTGCTTTACAATCCTTTCATTTGTCTTGACATGCACCTTGTGTTTAGGCCATCTTGCTTTTATGTTTTGGCTTAGCTTTGAGAAGTTTCTAGCCTTGTTTTATCATGCTTAAGGTCTGATTTTGGTTGGTTTGGTCATATGTGCCATGCTTTGTATAGCTACCATGCAATCTAGCTTGTGAGCTTTGAGTGTTCAAGTCATTAGCATGCTCTATTTCGACCATTTCAGTGGTTTGGCATCACTTCTCATGATATTTCAGTCCATATAGCATGCTTGAATACTTGCACTTATCATCCCTTTAATGCTTTAAAGAGTCATTGTCTTATGCTTCTTGAATGGATCATTGCGTATGCTTCCATGCTTAGGCCATTTGGATGCCATCTTAGTGTGTTTTTGGCCTTGTCTTGACTGGCATTGGGACTGTTTTGAGTCCCTTTGACCTTTTGGGACTTGCCTTGTACGGCCTTGGTTTGAGCCCTTTGGTTAGCCTTAGGCCTTGGACCTTCTTGCATGCTACACTTGCTTTGTTTGGTTGATTTGGCATCACTCCTCACATGATTTCAGAGCTTAATGCATTGCCATATTCTCATGTTGATCACATCTTGCTCACGCTTGAGGATTGTGCACGGTTGCCTAGGTGTTGGACCATTACACGTGCATGTTTGTATGTGTTTTTGTCCTTACTTCCATTGCATTTTGGCCACTGACTTTGGGCATGGCTGAGACCTCCATCTTTAGTTTAAGTCCATTTTCCATGTTGTTCAAAGTTGCTACTTTGCATCATACCTACATGCTTGTTGCATACTTGTCCCTTGCGTGTTTGTCACATACTTGTTGTGTACTTAGATGTGTTTCATGTTGTTGCATGCTAGTTTCATTGCATCTTGCTTGCATGATTAGTTGCATTACATTGTGTGTGTACGCCTTGCCTCTTGATCAAGCATGATAGAGGTTTAAGGTCCCTTATGTGTTTTTGGGCATTTCATTCCATAGCAAATTGCACACTTGGCTCCTTTCGCCATCATGCATCGAAATGCGTGATTGATGACCCGAGGGTCGAGAACTACACTCCCTTGAGTCTTAAACATGATGGGGAGGGTGGTCGTGCACACATTGTCTTGTAAATGCTTCGCCATGCACTGTCTGTCCTCTGCTGCAACAAAAACAGAGTTCTGCAGAAAGAGATGGTCGGTCGACCACTTTCAGTGCCGGCCGACTACCAAAATCTAGCCAATGGTCCCACTTTTGGTCGATGACCAGTTCCCTCTAGCCGGTGGCCTTAACATTTGGCCCGTGGCCTCTCAAAACATCCATGAGATGGATCAGAAGCATATTTGGGACTTGTGCAGTCTTCAGAGTCATAAAACAGTGCAAACAGAGGCAACAGAGGCATGGCAACGGGTTTCTGAGCAAAGTCGACCGAGCATGCATTCGTCCCTCTTCTTGAGGCTGTTTTACTACTTTTCATAGCTTAGTTAATTTGTTTAATTAATTAAGTGCTTTGTAATAATTAATTAGCTTGTTAGTTAGTTAATTTGTATTATTCTTTCGGACCCTCCGTCGAGAGGGCGAATTTTGTAATAAGTGTGCATGTGTATGATGCATGTCTTCCAACCCCACGTCTTTCTCCCTTTTATTTACCAGCTTTTGACGGTTAGTTTTAGGGCATTTTCAATTAGCATCCTTATGCTTCGCATGTTTGCATTCATTCATTTGTCTTGCATGCACCGGGCTCAGCGCATCATACTAACTGCATTGTATTTCAATACCAATTTGAATACATGTATCAAGTTACATTTCACATGTCATCTTAGAGTAGCCGAGCTTATTTCTAGTTGCATTTTTTTGCATGCGTTGCATTAGCCATCTTAACATGAACTAGGATCATGCATTGATTACTAACTAGTTTCTGTTTTGGCTCGAAGTACTCGGTGAGTGTTTATGCTTTAGCATCCTTGCATGTGTATGAATGTTGCCATGATAGCATGCTTGCCATGAGGCTATTTGCTTATGTGATATAACTGCCTGAATGCCTGTGGGTGAAGGTTGGATTACTTGAATTGGAACAGTTCATCGAAATGCGAGTTTTAAGCCCACTTAAGAGTGGCAAAATCATGTTTTCTAAGCCCACCTGAGGGTGGCAAATCCACGTCTTAGCCTACTTGCGAGTAGCACCTTCAAACCATTTTCAAACAAACAAGCATGAGGTGTTTTGTTCCAATTTAGGTGATCTAGTCTATACTTGTATGCTGTGAGCATCACGTAGTAAATTCTAGGCTAATGACCAGAATAAGAGCGCATATGTTTTCAAAACAAAATATCATGTTTAGTAGTGGCCGATCTTTGATAGGGCGAGCGGGGGTGCTCATAGTTGACCTTCCCCAATTGTACCCAAGTTCCCGAGCCGAGGCAGCTTTGGTGATGACGGACACGTGGCCTTAGGCACGAGTCAGGATTTCCTAAATTCCCCCAAAATAAAATATTTAGGTGGCGACTCTGTATCTGGCAAAGCAGTCCATGTTTGGCACTTCTTTCTTAAAAATCAGTTTTCCAAAACGATTTGCCAGACTTGGACTCTTTGGTGATTTATCGGTCTTGCATTGCACTTTGCGAGACTAGATTCAGAATCGTGACAAATTTGAGTCCGAACTGTAGTAAGCCCAAATGAACAGAACGGGGATCTCCCCCGGGACGTTCGGGGACGTCTACAACTGCTTCACCCTTGCATTCCCTTCATATTTCTTCCTCATCGAGTCCCATATTTGCTTTGAAGTGTCTTTCTGAAGTATGGTCTCCAAGATGGTTTGGTCGATTGCTTGGAACAAGTAATTCTTCACTTTCAAATCCTTCAACTTCAACTCGTCGAGCATTCTTTGTTGTGCCTCAGTCACAGCTACTCCAGCTTCTGTTTCTGCATAACCAGTCTCCACCAGGTTCCAATATTCTTTGGACCTCAGAAAATTTTCCATTAGCACGCTCCAATGGTCATAATGGCCATTGAAGCGGGGAATTGCTGGCTGCACGAAATTTCCTTCACTCGTCATACCCCTCCTCTCTCTCTCTCTCTCTCTCTCTCTCTCTGTTTGCAAGTCACTCAAAAAGTCTGCGGCTTTTTTTTCTCTCTCAGGCCTAGTGGGGGCTCTGATGCTAGATTGTTGTAACACAAAGAACTTAAACTAAACAGTACACTTAATCTGGGAGAATGACCTCTTATTGAAGTCATCAAACTCTGGCTATTATATAGCCTTACAACTTCCTAAATAAAAGCAAAGATTACAGCCCATGTTTACTCTAATAGAAACATGGTTATCAGCAAAGGAAAGAGTCAAAACAAACAACCTACTTCCAAGTCAACAGGGACTATTCAAAAACAGAATATCAATCCTAACAGAAACACCTACAAACTGGACAGTATTTCACCCAATATTGTTTTGTGTATTCCACTTAATGTACACACAAATGACATTTTAACAAACATCTTTTTTTTCTATTTTTGTTTTTAAAAGTTTTCAAATATTTTTGTTCAAATCAAACCTGTTTGTAGTTTTTATTTTTTAAAAAATAAACAACAATATGTTTATAAATTTTTATGAAACATTATTAAAAAAAAAAAACCCGTAAATGTTACCAAACACTACTTACTTTTTTTTTTCTTTTCAAATTTTATAATATCTCAAATAGAGTGTTGGAAATTTGAAAAGTTAGCCCTGAAGTTCAAATATCATATTTTATCCTTTGCTTTTTAGTGCCAAACTTTAAGCCTATGTTTGGAGAACGAAGAAAAAGAAATAGCAAAGAGAAATGAAATTTATCTATACTATCTATAGATGTAGTAGAGTATGAGAATTCTCCAAACTCTTAATATTAAATTCTTATGGATTCTCTTTTTTATGTGTCACCTCTCAAGTCTCTCCTCCCACTTTTCCTAATTTTTAATTATTTGTCAATTATCTAAATCTCAAAAGCCAACAGGATTATATATATTTAAATAAAATGATAAACATTTAGATATGAAAAAAAATAAAATAAAAAAATAACTATTCAAATTTCAACCACAAAATAATATAAAGAGTCAAATAAAAAATAAAAAAAATAACTAAATAAAAATATTACGAGTCAATTAATTTTAAAAATAATAAGTTAACTATTTATATATGAACAATTAAAAATATTTAAATAAAAAAATATTATGAGTCAAATAATTTTTAAAATAAAAAAGGTAATTATTTATATATGAATAACAAAAAAAATATAGATGAAAAAATATACCAAAAAAAAATGTAACTATTTAGATTTGAACTGCAAAATGAAAATTCAAATAAAAGATAACAAAATATTTAAATAAATTAAAAAAAAAAGATTAAGATTGGGATATAAATATCCAAAAAAGATGATAATTTTTATAACGATCTAAATTTATCTTTTGTTAGTTTGTTATAGAATTTCCATATATTTCAGCTTAATCTTTTTAAAGTTTATCTTCAAGTTGAACTTAATATCTTATCTTTTAAAATCATCAATTAATTATTCATACAAATTTTAAATATGATAGAATTCCATATGTAGCTTTTGTTTAAGCATAATATTTTCAATATAAAAACAAGCTCCTGTAAAATAAACCACGAAAAGAAGATTGGGGAGAAAACAATCAACATTGAGCCATTTCTGATCCCTTTTTAGTGCCTAAAAATCTTAAATATTTGCTTTACATTTGAAATGTGCACTTGCATGAGTTTTTGCATTTGTGAGAAATGTGAGTTTATGTAAATGGATATTATTATTTTTGTGACGCCCCAAATTTTGATAATATAATACAACGATGCACCGGGGTTTAGCTAGAGGATACACATCATTTTTAAGCACAAAATACAAATAATTACACTAAAATAAAATATTAATAATAGTTACAGATAAAATTCTTCAAGTCTTAGATACATATCGGTTCCTTGATGCAAAAAGATTATCCAAAATACAGGAAATATGCAATCTAATTTCTAAGACAGCCACTGTTCCACAAAGCTTTTAGGGATTCTGTTCTTGGTGTAAAACTCGCCTTTACCTGGCATAAAACGCCATGAGCTTGGAATGCCCAGTAAACACACACACCCCGACCCCTTTCCCATTCCAAATACACAAGAACATAACGGCATGATCATAACATACAATGAAAGCAATAATTAAGCAGAGTTTATAATTAAATTTCAATTCTCAAGAATAATAGTCAATTTTAGTTAGTTCTAGGCAACTCCCCGCGGAATGCCGTTCCTACCCAACCACTAACACTGGCCACGGGCAATTCGGACTCCCCCTTGGTTAATACAATACCAATGCGTCGCTTACCGCATGACCACCAGTGCGTCACTTACCGCACAATTACCAATGATGCCCACGCACCTAGGTTACATACCCAAGTGGTGACATCACGGTCTGCCCCAAGGAAACGGGCTTCCAGGGATACTCTCCCTGTGTGAGACCCTCACTGCCACCCTTATGCCTCCCATTTCCGTTAAGCAGCCAGAATACCTCCCGTGCCATGTTAGGGTTCGGAAACACACTTGCGCAAGACTTCACAAAAATGGAATACATTCCATTATATCATACTCTTGAATCAATCGTTCATTATCTCATAAAATTTAATGCAATGGTCGCAACCCATTACCATCCCATTTGATTTCCCCTTTATTAAGTGCGTTATGTTCTCAGTTATAGCAAAGCATGGTCAGTATAATTATGAATCCAAACTAAACAAGAAGTAATTTATTCATGGTAAAGAAAATTTACAATTTATCACAGATTACATATCAAGACTAAGACATTCAAGAAACATAGAATATAAGAGTTGCAAACCAAATAAGAGCATATTAACACAAATTTCCAGATTTCCAGATTTTGAACCAGTTCGAAAATAATTTTGAAAAAATACTTTTATTGGCCCTAAGTACCTGGCCTCATGCGAGTTGGTAGATATATAAGTCTAGTTTCAAACTCAATTTACGAAAGTACGATAGGTATTTTAGATTTTAAGATAATTCAGAATTACCAAGATCTGTCCAGATTCGTTGACCGTTACGCAAATCGGTTTTTCTCTCAAACCCCTCGCTCTCTTGAGCTCAAACAAATTTTAGTTAAAATATAACACCAAGATTAAGATTTTGACATAAAATTGGGCTCAAGATTATTTTTCTGGAATTTTCTAAAAATAGATAAAGTTGACTGTTTTTCTGGTTCCGTGAGTATCAAACTTAAAAAATTTGTTTGGGTTATAAAAACGCATCCTTAGGACCTACAAAAATTACCACATACTCTAGACATACCAAATATTGTACCATGAAAACAGATTTTGAGTTTATGGAGTTTTGATGGGAAAATAAATTCAAGAGAGGGAAAAGATTTGCTGCTGGAAATTTAAGAAAGAAAGTGAAGCATACCATTTCTTGATTAATACACACTTATACAAGAGTGTAGGCCTAGACTACAACATATATATACAAAGATCATGTATTAGGAGGGGAAAAACAAGTGGTAAGAGAACTTGAGAGAAGAGGTGTTGTATGTTTACCTTTGTTGTACAAGACTAACACAATTCTTCCTTTTCTTCTCCTCTTCTTCTCTCTCACTCTCTCCCTCTCTCTTTTTTTTCCAAGATCACTCTCTCTCACTCCTCTAGTGGATGGCTGAAAATGTATATAATGAGGGGGGAGAAGTGTGCATATATATATAGAGAGAGAGAGAAAAGATTGGGAAGGTTTCTTGGGGACTAAGTTCCCTAAGTGCAAATTGTCAAAGTTGCAATTATGGCCCTTTTTCCATCACATGGTCAACAACTTGGGCTCCAAGACATATATATATGTATATATATGATATTTGTATGAGATATTTGTATGAGATATTTGTATTTATAAACATAATATAATACAAGTACATTAATTAATAAAATATTACAATTAGGGGTTGGAATGTAATAAAATAAAAGTGTATAGGGACCAAGTCTAAATTTATGAAACCTTGATATATGTTATTAATATACTAACATTAGAAAATAGTTAAAATAATAAATTTGGATCCTGTTAAATTAAAGCGCAAACAAAGGCGAGAAACCAAGCAAAAACGACGTTACCGGGAATTAAGATTTTAAAGTGATGAATCTATAATTATAGGGTCTAATAATTAATAATATGGTTTTAAAGGTGATTATTAATCTACCGGGATCGATTAGGGTTTACTTGAATTAATCCGCGATGCTTTCTGATTCTAGGGTTTAAAACGCAATTAAATAAAAATTCAAGGGCTTTATTGAAATAAACCGAAGGTTAGGGATTTAATGGTAATTACAAAAATTAGGGTCTCTACAATTTTATTTTTAAATTTTTTTGTTACATTCTGTATTTTTCCTTGTTTATTTCTTTTTGTTAATAATATGTCATTTAATTGAGATTTTATTCTTTTTTTATATATATTTATAAAAGCACTATTATAATCAATTTGTAACTCTCTCACTTATTAATATTTTGTGTTTAATTTTTTTTGGTGCAGATGTTAGAATGAAAATGAAGAACAAATCAAAATTTATTGGATATGGATTTATACTTTAAATGTATTTATCAGTTGATTTTTTTATTGTTGATTATCCTGTTGAAATAACTTATGATTAAATTTATTTTTAGGAACTCATTTCCTTTGAGAACTAAACCACAAATTTCTTCTTCTTCTCTTTTAAATTTTTTTTATTTATATTCAGAGCAAATGGAAAATATCTAATATTTAAAATGTTAATTTTTTTTGAATAATTTAAATATTTGTATTCTTTATGTTTGTCGCATTTCCAAACTTTTTTTTTTTTTAATCATTCCAAACCTATTTGTGTTTAATGAATCAATATAACCAAAAAAACAAGCAACATGTAAAAAGAATTTAACCACTAACTAAATATATTAGGAATTAAAATTAATTTTATTTTAATTTATTATATTATATGAGATGATTAATGCAATATCTACTACTGATTAAACAAAATTAGTGTTACTTTTATTTAATATGTTAGTCATTTTGACTAATTATAATATGCCTTTGTTACTCTACTTTTGATTGTCTGAAGTAATTCTTAGATAAATTAGTTATTATATATGTGATGATTTACTTAATGTATGATAGTTTTTTAAAATTTCAATAATGTGAAATATTAAATATTTTTAATGATGTGAAGTAAGATTTATATACACAAACTAAATAAAAATATTAAGAAATACAATCAAATAGTAAAAATTTTTTTTAGTGATTATTGATTTTTTAAAATTCCATGTATCGCACGGATGACCACTTGTACTATATATAAGTAAATGTAATGTGTTTTCAAAACTCTCCAAAACCTCAATACTGATTTTTCAAAGAAAGTCAACATTCTCTCTCTATGTGGCAGTTCTTGAAATCTCCCTAGCTCATTTCCCTTATTTTTATTTTTTTAATAAAATAAAAAGTTAAATAAAAATTAAAATAATGAAATTTAGATAAGGATATGATTCGTTAATCTATATCTGCAAAAAAACATTTGTATCTAAATCTTTATTTTTATTTACTCCAATTTTTCCTCTCCCTCTATCACATGTATTAAAAATTAAAAATTTGATATAATGAAATTTAAATAAGATATGATTTTTAATTATTTTTCAATCTATACTACACTATATATATAAGCAAATGTAATGTGTTCTAAAAAAATTTAAAATGATTATTCGTAAATTTTCATAATTTTAATATTTCTCTTTTCTACTTAGCAATCCCTTTTGATTGGCTTTCATTTTTTTATTTTATTTTTTTGCTTCATTTTTTAAATATTAAATTAATTTTCCAATGGAAACTAATTTCATAGCTATACATAAGATATAAATTTCAAAGTTGAAATTTTATTTAAGTTATTTTATTTTCTCATGTTATCTTATTTTATCTTTAAATTTGAACTTAAATTTTATTTTCTTCAGAACTCCCTCTCTCTTGGAGTTTATCTTCTATTTGAACTTGATTGTTATAAATTCCCATATATTTCAGCTTAATCTTTTCAAAGTTTATGTTGAACTTTATTTTATCTTTTAAAATTATTAATTAATCATCCATATAAATTTTAAATATGATAGAATTTCAATTATACCTTTCATCTAAGTTTAATCTTTCAATATAAAAACAAGTGCCTGAAAAAGGAACCACAAACACAACATTAAAAAGAAAAAAAAAATCACAATCAACATTGAGCCCTTTTCGACTCCCCTTCACGGTATCTAAAAAATCTTGCATTAAGCTTCAAGTCACAAGTGAATTTATTTATTTATTTATTTTTCAATTGCATCTACTTTACATTTGAAATGTATACGTACATGAGTTTTTGTGTTTGAGGGAAAGAGAGTTTATTTTCTTTAAATTCTATTTATGTTTTTGTTTCTTTTTCTTTTTTCTTGCAATCTGTATTTTTTTTTTATTTCTTTCTTTTTTGGCTTATAATGTGTCATTTAATTGAGATGTCATTCCTTTTTTTGAAGTGTTACTATTATTAATTTGTGACTATTTTGTTAGGAATTAACCCTTCCTAACCAAGATTGGTGAGACACGAAATAACAAACAAGAAATAAATTAACGAATCAAACAAATCACACACACAAGAACACAAGGATTTACGTGGTTCACCCTAGAATAGGGTTACGTCCACGACTGCTACGGTTTTCACTATAACCAGAAAAATACAACTCTCTTTTAACCTAAAAGAGGCGCCCCCTCATCCATTTATAAGTATAGAATTAGGGTTACACAGAAGTAACATGGGAATTACGAAAGTACCCAACCCTCCATGGGACCCAGTGTTTGAGTGAACAATACTTATTAGGGTCCACCAACCCAACAATCTCCCACTTGGAACCTGATAACACAAGCTCTCCATCATCTTCATCACAGAGAGGAACGCCTCAACAACTCGATCTTCCTTCATCAATCTTGAAGGCCAACTGAAGTTGCACACAACTTCAGTTTGTCAATGGTGATTGTCTTGGTCAACATATCAGCTTGATTCTTACTCCCTTAGATCTTCTCATAAGACAAGACTCCATCATCTACAAGTGAACGAATGAAATGGTATCGTAGCTGAATGTGTTTCGTCTTAGAATGAAAAGCCGAATTCTTTGCAAGATGAATGACACTCTGATTGTCACTATGCAAAATACTCATCTCTTGCGTCTTACCCAACTCTGCTAGGAAATTCTGTAACCAAGTCATCTCCTTCCCAGCTTCAGTAATAGCAACATACTCAGCCTCTATTATAGAAAGGGCCACAATCTTCTATAACTGTGAAATCCAACTCACTGCTGTACCACCCAATGTGTAAACATAACTAGTAGTACTCTTTCTGTTATCCATATCACCAGCCAAGTCTGCATCAATATAACCCTGTAACCTGATGTTGGTTCGTCTGAAATAAAAGTGCCATGTCTGTAGTACCACTCAAGTATCTAAGGATCCACTTCACTGCCTCCTAATGCTGTTTGCCTGGATTACTTATGCACCTACTAACCACTCCCACTGCATGTGCAATGTCTGGTCTAGTACAAACCTTGCCATACATTATGTTACTGATAGCTGAAGCATATAGAACACATTTCATGTAAGCCTGCTCTTCTTTGGTTTTCAGAGACTGCTCTTTGGTAAGTCTGAAATGGCTAGCCAATGGAGTGCTCACTAGTTTTGCACCATCCCTGCTAAACCTCTTGAGAACTTTCCTGGCATACTCAGCCTGTGACAATTTCAAAGTACCATTTGCCTTGTCCCTGTGAATCCTCATACCAAGGATTTTGTTTGCAACTCCAAGATCCTTTATCTTAAATTGGTTGGACAAAAGTTTCTTCAATCTTTTTATCTCTTCAATGCTAGATCATGCAATAAGCATATCATCAACATATAAGAGCAAAATAATATAACTTTTGTCAAACCTCTTGAAATAACAGCAATGATCTGCTTGACATCGTATAAAACCGTTGCTACACATAAACCCATCAAACTTCTTGTACCACTGCCTTGGGGACTGTTTCAAACCATACAAGTTTTTTCGAAGTTTGCATACAAATTCCTCTTTGCCACGTGTCAAGAAATCTTGTGGTTGCTTCATGTAAACTTCCTCCTCCAAATCACCATGGAGAAAAGTCGTCTTCACACCTATCTACTCAAGATACAAATCTTCAGCAGCCACAATTCCCAGCATCAATCTCATAGTGGTCAACTACACAACTGGAGAAAAAATTTCAGTGTAGTCAACCCCTTCTTTTTGCTGAAATCCCTTTGCAACCAATCTGGCCTTGTAGCTTTTGCTCCCATTTTGTTCCTGTTTGACCCTGTAAACCCACTTGTTGTGCAAAGATTTTTTACCCATTGGTAACTCAATCAACTCCCATGTCTGGTTTGCCATGAGTGAATCTATTTCATCCTGCATAGTTGACTCCCACTTAATTGAATCATCAGCCTGCAAAGCCTTATCATAACTTTCAGGTTCACCCCCATCAGACAATAACAAATAATGTAAAGATAGAGACCAACACTGTGTAGGTTTAGACTATCTTTCTAACCGTCTTAACTTAGGAGTAGGAGTATGTGGCTCAGTTTGTGGAATAAGTTTTTCAAGATTATTCTAAATCCTACTATTCAAATCACTCTCACTAATCTCCTCTAACTTAACATGCTCATGACAAGTAACAGATTCAAATTTAGATTCATATATAGACTTATCCCTATCTTTATACATTACTTTCTCATTAAATGTGACATCTTTACTTCTGATTATTTTCCAATTTTTATCATCCCAAAACCGATAACCAAATTAATCAATGTCATACCCAATAAAAGTACATTGAATAGATTTCGGATCAAGTTTACTTCTATCAGCAAAATCTATATGCACATATAAAACACAGCCAAATACCTTCAAAAATGAAAGATTCACCTCTTTACCGCTCCAAGCTTCTTCTGGTAACTCTCCATTCAATGGAACAGATGGGCCACAGTTAATCAGATATGCTGTAGTGTTAACTGCATCTGCCCAAAACATTTTTGGTAATCCAGCATGTATCCTCATACTTTTAGCACGTTCATTCACAATTCTATTCATGCGTTCTGTTGAGGTGTCTTTCAAACAATCTTCTCCATTCTAATTCCACTGTGTGCACAATATTTCTTGAACTCATTGTCCTCACATTCTCCTCCATTATCTGATCTCAAGCACTTAATTTTCAAACCTGTTTTTAGTCTCTACCAAGGCTTTCCACTTCTTAAAAGTAGTATAAACTTCAGATTTATCTTTCAGAAAATAAACCCATACTTTTCTTGTTGAGTCGTCGATAAAGGTAACATAGTATGATGATCCTCCAAGAGATGAAACCAGTGCAGGTCTCCACACATTTGTATGAACCAACTCCAATTTTTCTGACTTTGGTTTCCTGCCATCCTTTGAAAAACTGACCCTCTTTTGTTTGTCAAAGATGCAATCCTCACAAAAGGCAATGCCTACCGATTTTAAATTTGACAGTTTCCCCTTAGATGCAAGTACCTTCATCTATTTTTGACTCATATGCCCAAGCCTTTGGTGCCACAGATTTGAGTCTTCCTTTTCACCAGCAACTGCTACTGCATCTTTATTATTCGTAGTCATGTAAAGGGTGCCTTCTTTTTTACCACGAGCAACAACCAGGGCTCTTTTGGTGATTTTTCACAAACCACCCATGAAGGTTACAACATGGCCTTCATCATCAAGTTGTCTAACAGAAATCAAGTTTTTTTTCAAACCAGGCACATGTCTGACATTTTGTATCTTCCAAACAGATCTATTTGGCAACCTGATTGTTACTTTCTCTTTACCCACAATCTTCAAAGGTTCATCCTCGGCTAGATAAACATTCCCAAAATCACCACCAATGTAATTGTCCATGATTTCCTTTTGTGAAGTAGAATGGAATGAAGCCCTAGAATCTAAAATCCAAGATTCAAGAGGGCTGTCAATACTCAATATCAAAGTATCATAAATCTCCTCCGTTGCAGCACTAGCAGACTTTTGATTTTGATCACCTTTGTTCTTATTCAATGTCAGGCAATCTCCCTCTAGATGTCCCTTCTTTCCACAATTCCAGCAACTCCGTCCCTCTTCAGTTCTTGACTTGCTTCTATGTTTAGATTTTGATCTATTGCGGTTCAGGTTTTTTCCTGCTGAACTTCCTCTGGCTTCTGTATTCAGGGCAGCACCTGACGTGTTCCCTAATTCCCTTCTACGAATTTCTTCACTCAGAATTAAATCTCGAATATCATTGTAATTCAAATTTTCTGTTCTTGAAGAATTACTATTGTTATAGTACCATTCCAACTTTTAGGCAAACTAGATACAAAAATCAAAGCCCTAACCTCATCATTAAATTCGATAGATACAGAACTCAATTGTGTTACCCCAATATTGAATTCGTTCAGATGCTCAGCCACCGAAGCACCTTCTGTCATCATCAAATTAAACAATTTACGCATCAAATAAACTTTATTTGAGGTAGAGGGTTTTTCGTACATGTTTGAGAGTGCCGTCATGAGACCCGCTGTAGTCTTCTCCTTCTCTATATTAAACACAATGTTACGAGACAACATTAGCCGAATAACACCTAGCGCTTGGCAATCAAGAAGAGTCCGCTCATCATCTTTCATCTTTTCTGGTTTCGTCCCTGAAAGGGGCTTATACAGTTTTTCCTGATACACATAGTCTTCAATCTACACCTTTCAAAAGTCAAAATCTATGCCATTAAATTTATCGATTCTAACCTTTTCGTCTGTAGCCATCACTCCCACTCGAACCAATGCTTTGATACCAGTTGTTAGGAATTGACCCTTCTTAACCAAGATTGACGAGATACGAAATAACAAACAAGAAATAAATTAAGGAATCAAACAAATCATACACACAAAAATACAATGCTTTACATGGTTCACCCCAGAATAAGGTTACGTCCACGGTTGCTGAGGTTTTCACTATGATCAGAAAAATATAATTCTCTTTTAACCTAAAAGAGACGCCCCCTCATCTATTTGTAAGTATAGAATTAGGGTTACACGGAAGTAACATGGGAATTACGAAAGTACCCAAACCCCCCCAGTGGACCCAGTGTTTGAGTGAACAGTAGGGTTGAGTGAACAGTACTTATCAGGGTCCACCGACCCAACATCTTTCACTTATTGACTATTTGTATTCAATTTCTTTGGGTGTAGATGTTAGATTGGAAGCGAAGAAAGCATCAAAATTTATTTGGATATGGATTTATGTTTTAAATTTAATCATCAATTATTTTTTGTAATTGATTGTCACGTTGAAATAACTTATGATTAAATTAATTTTTAAGAACTCATTTCTTTTGAGACATAAACCACAAATTAATTTCTTTTTTTTTTAAATGTCTTTTTATGCAGATTCAAAGCTTGAGCAAATGCAATCGATCTCATATTTAAAATGTTAGGTTTTTTTGAATAATCTAAATATTTCTATTCTTCATGTTTGTCAGTTCCATTTTAATGCATTTCCAAACCTATTTATGTTTGGTGAATCAATATAAAAGGGGAAAAAAAAAACACAAATAGCATGTAAAATCTTTTAACCACTAACTGAATATAATGGAAGTTAAAATTAATTTTATTTTGATTCATCATACTGTGTAGGATGAGTAATATAATATCTTATTGATTGAAAAAAAAAATGAAAAAAATAGCATTCTTTTGTTTAATGTAAGTTATTTTGATTAATTATAATTTTAATATGCTATTGTTACTCCACTTTTGGTTGTCTTAGCCAACTCTTATAATCTATTTGTTATGTGATGCTTTACATAATTTATGATAGTTTTCTAAAATTTTCCTTGTTGTGAAGTATTAAAAATTTTGAATGAAGTATAGTAAGGTTTATATACACAAATTAAATAAAAATATTTTATTCATATTACAGAATACAATTAAATAGCATTTTTTTATTTTATTTTAATGTTGTTCACTTTGTAAAATCTCCTGCATCGCGTGGGTGACTACTAGTAGAAAATAGATACAATAGTAAAAATGAAAGAGATTGAGCAAAACAAAGGCATGTAAATGAAGATAGGGTAATATTAGGAACTCTAAGGCCTTGTTTGGTTTGTTTTTCAGAAAAAAATTTGGAAAAAATTCTCTACAAACAAATTTTCAAGAGTAATCAAACCAAACAAATTTTTTCAAAAAAAATCTCAAAATTTTGTTTGGTTACCTACTTTCCAAAATTAATCTCTCTCTCATACACATCAAATCAATCACTTTTTAAAAAACTTTCTCATCAAATCAATCACTTTTTTTAAAACTTTCTCCCAAAACAATTTTCCAAAACCATTTTTGAAAAAAGACAAACCAAACAAATTTTCGTACTTTTTATCTCAAAAACTACTTTACAAACACAAATATTTTATCAAATATTTCATATGGGTGTGATCTACATAAGATTCACATGGTATGAATACCATATCTATGTGAGACATTTGATAAAAATATTGATAAAATGTTTAAAATCCCTAACATTTTCTATGAAGATATTCTAGTTTAAGTTTTTTATTTGGTCGTTTAATTTCATATCGGGATGAGTGACAAGAAAAGCTCTTCAATTTTTTTATTTTTTACTTTTTAAACTCACGTGATTTTAAAAATTGATAATCTAAACAGAAAATCTAAAATCATTACTTTTGCTATTACTTAAAACTGCATTAAAATATTTGACAAATATTCTAAAGTAATCCATAAACAACCCTAAAAAGTTTGCTTTTTCTTTTTTGTTAAAAGATTATTTACAAATATAAATTAATTACATATGTATGATCCTAGTCCAGTAATAACAAAATCTCAAAAACCAGCTGAACAAAGAGCCTTTACAATGGTGAAGTAATAAACAACATGAAGAGCTCAACAATCAAACTTCATAATAAGAAAGAAATCATCCACTTTTATATTAACGTTGTATTTGATTGGGAGATTTAGAAATGGATTTGAAAAGAAAAAATGAAAAAGTAGGTAAAATATGAATAAAATATATTTGTATTTCATTTAGTTTCATACATATTTTCTCTTTCACTTTCCAAATCTCTTCTCAAATCCCCCAACTAAACACAATATTATGGAAATTATACTATACACACTTCCTACCATATATACCTTTAAGTTATGTCATTTTCGTTTTTTGAGTTATGACTAATTTGATTATTTAGTTATGACTTTATTTTAGTTACGACTTATGAAATTTTTGATTATGTCTCATGTGTTATCACTACAACAAAATACACCTTCGGTGACCAAAATTGGCGACTAAAATAAATTTAGTTGCCAAAAGTTGTAGAAATGGCGACCAAAATTTTTTTTAGTCGGCAAAAATAAAATATTTAGCTACTAATTTTTTTTTAGTCGGGGTATATTGGTTATTGGAGACTAAAAAAAAATTTAGTCGCCAAAAATGCCAGAATTGGCGACCAAAAAAAAAATTTAGTCGCCGTATATTGAGTTTTGGCTACTAAAATTATTTAGTCGCCGGTCGGAAAATAAAAAATAATTTTTTACCTTTGGCGACCAAAATTTTAGTCGCCAAAAGTTTATTTTCAACGACGAAAAATAATTTCGGTCGCCGTATATTGACATTTGGCTACTAAAACAATTTAGTCGCTGATTGGAAAATAAAAAATTATTTTTTACCTTTGGCGACCAAAATTTTAGTCGTCAAAAGTTTATTTTCAGTGACGAAAAATAATTTTGGTCGCCAAAGAACTAAAATTATTGGAGGGAGATATTTCAAATATTTTGGAGGGATTTATAAAATTGTTTCAGCGACTAAAAAGCTTTAGTCGCTAATGGTATAATATATATATATATTTGGTTTTCAAACCACAAAACCAGCGCTTCTTCTCTCTCTCTCTCTTCAGCGTTTCTCCCTCTGCCTCTCTCCCTCTCCCTCTCCGCTGCTCCTCTCTCCCCCTCTCTCACCGTCGCTGGCCACCGTCCGTCCCCACCGTCACATGTCGCCACAGCCATCGCCGAAATCACCACTAACACTGCCGCAAATCACAGGTTTGTCTTTGTCGCGCTCGGTCCTCTCCCGCGTTGTCGATCTGGGTCTCTCTCTGTCTGTCGAGCCATCTCTCTGGTTCTCTCTCTCTCTCTCTCTTTCTCCCTTCCCCTATTCCCCATTTCTCACACTTCATCTAGGGTTTATATGATTTTTTTAGTTTAATTTTGTGTTGATTTCGTTAATGGGTTTCGTTGAAGTGTTTGATTTCTATGAAATTATGATATTCTTCATGTCGAAAATGGGTTTGATTTTAGTTTTATGGGTTTGATTTTCGTTTTATGGGTTTGACAGAGAAGAAATTTATAAGATTCAAACCCATGATCAATGACCAATCTCGAAATTTATAAGATTAAAGCAAAATGGAATATTTGTAATTTCTGAGTTTATTTTATTACTTTATCAATCTTATTTGCTATATTATCTTAAGTAATTTTCCTTTAGGAAAGGTTTGATTATTCTGTGCCTCTTCTAAGTTCCCAAGGGGAGCCACAGCAGTGGAGAACACTGTAGAGATGGACATTGACAACAACTCCAAGTTCCAACTACACCACCAACACCAACACCAACACCAACCAGCCAAGCAACACAAATACTGTAGCATGTCAATGACTTTCAGATACCATATTTAAGGTGCTAATGTTAGTTCAGTTATTATTAAATCATTCATTTAGGCATTTGTACAAGAATAAAAAGTATAGTTAAAAGTTTGAAGTGTGAAAAAATTATCATTTTGTCAATACATTTTATCATAATTTCTTTGAAGAGGAATAAAAATTGAGAAATTAGTGATCTCACTTGCTTGTATTGAATCAATTCACCCAAATTTGAAGCAGTTTTGAACATGAGTTGAGAACTGTTTTTGTTCTTTATCTATTGATGCAACCTGAGGGTCTGACAGATTATTGGTAGAATGGCCTCAAATTCAAATACTTCTGTGACTCATACTTTCAGCTGAATTCATACTTTCAGCTAGAAGAGCCTTGTGGAAATGGAATCAACAGAAATCTAATTAACTGATTCGAGTGAGTTCTGTATGACCACAGTGGTGATGAATATTTAGTGCCTATCCTAGTAAAGATAGTTTTGGATGAAAACCATTTAATTTTTGACAACTCAAATAAACTAGAGTTTGTCTAAAATGGTGTTTGACGTTTCATGTTCTCTACTGGTAGAAGGTAGGCTGCTTGTCTTGATTTTCTGGATCCTAGGCATAACTATACTTACTGATTGATGCCTTCCTGTGTCAGTGAGCCACTGTAAAGGACACCTCAATTTGACTTAGAAATTGTTAATGGCCAAATGTTGTAAAAAAATCACATGCTTGCCCCATAAAATTCTAGAATTACCCAAGAGTTTGTCAAGGACAAAGAGAGACACCATAAATAAAATCAGAAAAGTTTAGATTCCATAAATAAAATTACAAGTTTAGATTTTATATTACTTTTGATACTTGAATTATTTATTTTGGTTATATTTTGTCTGTATATAAAAAATCCTCATTCACATATTTGGTTTCCTTTCACATATTTTGTCTGTTTGACTTGATTGAAGAAGTCTCATACACAAATCCTGACGGTAGCAATCTATTGACCTCTTTGCCATTGCTTTATTTATGTTGGTCAAGGTGAAGAGCAATGACAGAAACATATGTTGAAAATGATTCTTGTCATGGGAAATAGTCCACAATTAGCCTTTTTCTTGTATGATTTACCATGGAAAATTGTTTGCATTAGCATAAATGTTGCTGCTTATGGACATTTTTCAATATAAATTTATTTTGTGAAAGAAAGAGATTATAGAGGTCATGGTAATTCAGTATAAACTTATTTCTGAAATGGCAATTGCTAATTGAGATAATACTCTTTACATCAAACATCATTTGAATAAAAAGAAGATGAATTAAATTGTGAAGTTGATGTATTCTATACTAATTTCTTATATCCATTTCTTAACATCAGTGGATGCTAGCTTCACTTATCCTTAATGACTAGGACCTAACATTCCCTTTGCCAACATGCAGGACTGCTGCTCATTTTCATGGAAATGGCAGGGCAGCACAAAATTGGAGGCCATTCAGATTATTAAGAAGCTTGGAGGATCACTAAAGGATTCATTTTTAGGTGAGGGGTGGGTATCTTAAGTTGTGAAATTCATTTGATGTGATTTAGCTAGCATTGTTTTCATACCTAATATAAAGGGGGTCTTGCTTTTACCAGACTTTTGTCTGATGAGTTCCTTCCTGTATGTTTATGCTTTCTTTGACATTTCTAAAACTCTTAGTCCTTGTATCAATCTTTTGACATGTCTACAACTGCATAGAAGCTTTACCCAAATCTCTTTTTGGTTGCTGAGAAAAGCTAGGGATTATTTTGAATGTTAAAATTTGCATATTTTGAGGTTTCAGCACATAAAAACGTCTGCTCAACTCAGTCTCACTTTGGCTTTGTTGAGTTGGTTATCTTCTGCTGCGGCTACTAGTTAATATGACTTTTATACCTCAAAAAGAAAATGAAAAAAATCTAGAGATTAGAGGAAAGTTGGGTGTTGGTCTTTTCCTTACAATCTCTGTTTTCTTGTTGTTTGCTTTTGTTTCCTTCCATTTTTTATTTTTATTTTTATTTTTTTTGTGTCTTTTTACAGACTTGTGTGCTCAAAGTGGACATACACTTTGATGTGTGTAGGCAGAAAGTGAAGAAACTTCTTCAGAGGATTGAAGGTTCTCACTTGACCATGAATTACTTGGCTAACTCTCCCTTCTCTGTTTTCTAGTTTATTTTTCCCCATTACTAGTTCTCTCTATTTTTCAGCTCTTTAACTGTGTTTGAAGAGTGGTGTTTTGGTTAATTTGTCCACTGATATTCCTTACTCTGGACCTCAATGATGTGGGTTTTGTGTGAAATGGATAAATTTTAACAATGTGCTATGGCTAGGGCATTCAAATTCTTTTGCTTAATTATTTGATTTTGATATGATATAAGATAGTAGTGCAGTTCCCTTTTAAGCAACATATTGGAAAGATGAAAAGCATGTTGCGGCCAATCACTCACTAATTGAAGTCTAAAATTTGACCTTTGGCGTTTATTTTTTTTTTTGGAAAGAGCAACAGAAAGTCACAGTTTCAGGAACCTTGGATTTCTTTTTGCACATTATATTGTCATGGCTTCCAGTTTTGTTTTGTTTGGTTTGTTTTTGGTTTTTTTTTTTGTTTTTTTGTTTTTTGTTTTTTTTTTTTTTTTTTTGTGTGTTCCTTCTATTCGGATTTATATATGATTATAGATTTATATTGATTTGATATGCATGTGTTTTTGGTTTTTTTTTTGTTAGCATAGGTATACACCTTATGTACCATATGCCAATAAGAGGCAACTTATTCAGTTTGCATTGCTGCTAATTCATTAACAGCTTTGTCTATTTCTGAAAATTCTTAATTATACTATCAATCATAATGATAATCTTGATTTGGCAGCTTTCTCAACACTTTGCTTAAAGTAGCAATGGTTTTTTTTTTTTTTTTTTTTTTTTAATAAGTGCCACAATTTGACATGACAATAGATGAACATCGCCATCATGCAGATTAATGACTCTTTTTAGATATATGCTCTGTTGATGTTATTATCTTAATATTGTTTGTGATCCGTTTTTGGTCTTCAATTTTAGTGTCTGTTTGTTATGTGATTTTGGTGGAATGGTTGTTAGTGTATGGTTGGTTTTTGGTGCTAAATTTTTTTTTGAATTTCCCTTGTAAATGTTTTTATTGTGAATATATTGTCATTTTGCTGTCAATTGTTGGCTATTATAGTTTCATTAGTGGCACTGATAAGCTTGGCACAATTAAAGTTGTTTGATTGCTGGATTTTGTTGAGAGATTGGAATAGAAATTAAAATTTAATGAAGAATAGAAACTGATTTTACAATCATTTGTGGTGTTGCAAATATTTGTTAGAATTTTTTAGCCGGATATGTTCAAAAATTTAGGCATTGATTCATTATGCTCCTGTGATTTGGAGCCAAGTAGTAGTTGCTTCTAAACATAGACTCTTGCTCCCTCTCTCTCAAGGACTCAGCATCACTATACCCCCCATCACTCACCGTTGATAGTGGCACCATTTCATGTTTCCTTGACCCTTTTTGTGAGATAATTTGAATCATGTCTTCTGTTAGGATATATTTTAATGAGAAAATGATTTAAAGAAACTGCAGTTGATAATTGACGATTGAAAGTGAATTTATTTTTTACAGATAAGTGCTAATGGTTAATTTTTTTTTTATATACTTTTTACAGATTGCTTTTGCGTGGGCTATTGTGGATATTTACGAAGAGCATTTGTTCTGTATACAGAAGACATTTATTTTTCTAAAATTCTCTGTTTTGGAAATCCAGTGTTTTTATATGTAATATATAATTTAGATGGATTATACTTGGTTGGTATGATTTTATATGATATTTGGAATTTGATGTTACAAGTTAAAGTTTTTGGATCATTGATAATGAAATGGGTATTATTGGTAATGGATTTAGATGATAATTGATAGATGTATTATTCTGTATATATACAGGTTGCTTTGATAATAGAATGCATATAATTTAGAAATTAATGAAAAATATTTAATTTATGCATTTAAAAAAAAATTTAATATCATGTTTTTGGCCACTAAATAATTAGTAGCCAATAAGGACGTAAATATTTTTAGTCACTAAATAGTTAGTAGCTAAAAAAAATCAAATGAAAAAATAAACTTTTGGCGATTAAAATTTTAGTGGCCAAATAAAAAAATCGACTTTAGGCGATTAAATTTTTAGTACCTAAAAAAGATTATACTTTAGACGACTAAAACATTTGGTAGCTAAAAAAAATAAGATGAAAAAAAAAACTTTTTGGCTACTAAATAAATTAGTCATGGATAATAATTTTAATTTTGGCGACTAAATGTTTTAGTCGTTGAAAATGTGATATTAATTTTTTTGGAAGCTTTTAACGACTAAAATATTAGTCGCCAATTTAGCCTATCAGCAACTAATACCTTTACTTTTGGCGACTAATTGTTTGGTCGCCATTTTAGGACTTTCGGCGACTAAATTTTTTGTAGTCGCCAATAGCTTCCCCAACAATCTTTCCGCGACCAAGCCGTGACTAAACTATTTAGTCGGGAAAATGTTTGGTCGACTAAAAATCTGACTTTTGGCAACTAAAAATTTAGTCCCCAAAAGTGCAATTTCTTGTAGTGTATCTGGTTATAACCTTTTATATATATATATATATATATTTATTTATTTATTTTAGTTATCACTCAAAAAAGATAAAATTATACTATTTTCTTCTTTAGTTTTAAGGTGCATACGGTACATATTTTCTAAGGCATGTGTACCATAATCTTTCCCATACATTCAACAAAAATTAATATCATGACCAAATTAACTCCTAATTAATCTCCCAAATAAAAGTTAATAAATTTCTTAATAAGTTGCACCAAATTGCAACTCACTTGACTTTTTTGAAAGTGAGTTTTTTCCTTAATAATCACTAGATTAACCAGTATGGAGGCGTGAGTAGGTTTTACATGATGTGAAAAGGTAATTAATATTATCCCCAATGCCAATTCCCAATTGATCATTGATGATCAAATCATCACACTTCCAAAGACTAATAGATGAAATCCATACCTAATCTCAACATTCTTTATGTTTCCCTTTTATATATAGGAAACAAAAACAGAAAAAAAAAAAAAAAAAAAAGAAGCAGTTCAAAGTTACCAGTAAACAAAAACTACACTAGTGTTTAACAATTTCAACTTGATTCTCATCATAATCAGAAGTTGAATAATTATGCTTTTTATTAATGATGCAAGGCAGTGAGTGATGTCTGTTTCATATATAAAAGGGAATTCTATGTATATAGTTGTGCAGTATATGCATCTTTGATTACGATATTTATGTATTTTTTTTTTTTTTAGATTCATGTATTTACGATATTTATGTATTTTATTATGACTTATTATATTGTTAGTTATGACATGTCGTGATATTGGTTACACCATTATTTTAGTTATGATCCAACAATTATGTCGTTATACCTCACGTGATGTTTGGTTATATCTTAATTTTTTCTTTTAATTATGACTCTCATAATATTGAGTTATGTCATTTATAATAATCAAACTCACAAATGACATAACTTGCCTATGGGACATACCTTTTTAAGGGTGTACCACATAACATTATCCACGGGTAGGGCTGCAAATGAGCTGAGTCGAGCCGAGTTTTAGTATGTTTTAATTTGTTTACTAAGATTTTAACAAGTTTGAACTCGAGCTCAAACTCAATAAAAATTTAATGAACCAAACTCGAGCCGAATTGGCTTAGGTTTGACTCGAACTCAAACATGTTCGCAAGCCTTAACAAGCTATAAAATTTATAAATTCATACTTACATATAAGACTAAAATTATAATTAAAACTTTAATTATATATACAATATATATATATTAACATACTAAAAAAAGTCAATATTTTACTAAAATAATAATATCTACTACTATTATTATGTAAATGTACTATCTATAGTTAATTATTATTTATATTTATATTTTTTTAATATGTAAATAGCATACTTATCTTATTTTATACATATTTTTATATTATTTAATATATAAATAATAAATGTTAAACGAGCTAAGCTTATGAGCCGACCTTTAATATGTTTGAGCCTGTTCATTAAAAATCTAATGAGTTTGAACTTGAAAGCAAAAAGAATAAAATTTAAAAAATTAAAAAAAAAATTAAAAAATAAAAAATTTAACGAACCGAGTTTGAACGAGATTTTACCAAGCTGAGCTCGACCCTGTTCATGAATAGCTCTCTGTTCATGCACTATAAAAAATTAAGGTTTTAGAGACTAAAATTTACGAACAATTATTTTTTAGGGACTAAATATTTTTGTTGCGAAAAGTGTTGTTATTATATTTTTAGCAACAAAAATTGAACATTAGTGACTAATTATTATCCTTTTGGGACTAAATTTTTTGTCTCAAAAAATAAACCATTTTGAGACCAAATTATTTTGTTCGTAAAAGTCTATTTATTAGTGACATTTTCAAAATTGTCGTTAAAAGCCTTATTTTTGACTTTTCGGGACGACCTTGTAACGACTATCCTCGCGGCGATAAAAATTGGTCCCTAAATGTTTTTCGCAGCAAAATTTTCGTTTTAAAGACTAAAAAATTGGTCTCTAAAACTCTTATATGTTGTAATGATGGTACATATCTTTCAAAAGGTGTGTACCAAGAAAATAGCATAACTTCATATTTTTGAGTCATAATTAAAAAAGAATGTCATAACTAAATAAAATATGAAACATACATAAAATATTAATGAGTCATAATTAAAATAAATCTGGGTCCATTAAAGCCCATGTCAATTAGATTACAATGATTTATACAATGTGCTAAACTAGTAGATGAGGAATGAGTAAAAGCACGACCACCAAGTCAGTCATGGGGTGAGGATTTCGTTAAAATCACCAACAACAAGCTATGGTAGTGAGTGAGAATTATGTGTTTGCATCAGATGAAACCAAAGTTGTTTTCGAGTAGGAGGATGTAGAGAAGCATAAATACCGGTAAGAAGCTAATATGAAGGTGGTGAATGTACCGCACTAGAGCATGTAGGGCCTGAGGTTCTGAGGATGATCATGAATCACATCCAGAGAGAGATTTTGTGGTTTCCAAATAAACCAAATGCCACCTTTGAGACCAATGGCATCCATGCGATGGACATGATCAAAGCTAAGAGAGCGAGAAACAAGTTCAGCAGCTTCTCCAGAGAGCTCAGTTTCGAACAAAATCAAAATATCTGGTTGCCAATGCCATGACAATTCCAAATTATGAGCTTCATGATTGGAAGAGAAGGGGGTGAAGGTGAACAATTATAAGTTAGCATTATCCGCTGGGGCTGAATCCCTAATGCTTACTATCTCCTCCATACGTAAAGAGAACAGAAAGGGTTCAAGATAGGTGCTACCGAGACGTTGTAGTTGATTTGACTTGTTACGGGCACATTTGAGTGAATGACGGTAACGCCGATAGAAGAAATCTTGGGCGAGAAAAGGATGCCCGTGAGATGATCTTGTAGTTTGCGTGTGAACTTTCTGATGGGCCAAAGAGAAGATAGTGATATCGTAAATGTGGTAGTGGGCAGTGAGTCCCGTGAAGTGGGGCTGAGGAGCTCATCGCATGTCTACGAAAATATCGAGTTCGAGGCCTTAAAATGCTCGGAAGCCTTGGTGAGGGAGATTGTGCACCGAATTGAGACGGAGATGGTTAATTGGGATTGGTTGGTGAAACAGGGTGAGGGAGAGGAGATATCGCTGGTGTTGTAGGTTGGGTATATGGTTGGGGATAAAGCATGAGAGGACCATGAGTATGGAAGATCGTCTGTTGATACTGGAGAGTGGTGTATAATAGGGGTGAGTGTGGGTGTAGAAGGACATGAAGGAAAGCGGTGGCATGTTCTTGACCCTGGTTTTTCCCGATCCAGATTTTTGGAACAAGTGGGTGATCAAAGATTTTCGTAGGAGGATGAGGATTTGGTTTGAGCTGTTGCTGTTGTCTGTTATCTTCAAGGTGAGGTTTGAAGGTTCTTCCACCATGTTTTGGTGAAGAAATCTGGGGTTTGATGGTTGTTCATGCAATGGTGTAATAGGAGAATAAATAGACCTTGAAATAGGAGTTAAAGAAAGAGGTGGTTTGGATGAAAGATCCAGCTGTTGAGAGCAAGAAAGTTTTTCAACTTGCATGGGTGAGGTGTCAAACAAAGTTTGAGATAATTGGAAATCAGTGGACTGAGTAGGAGCTTAAAAGTGGTTTAAGCTGAGATTTAAAGAATTATTTAAACGGGCAAAAGCTGAAGCTACTGGAATGTTTACTACAACAAAAAAAGGGTTTTTACCATGCGCAATGCACGCCGTAAAAACTCTTCTATGACGTGTAGCAAGCGTCATATTATGACCAGTCATGGAAAGTCATTCACTTTCAACGACATGCTTCATACGCCGTTAAAAACTATTTAACGGCAGATTTTGTGCGTCGTTGTTACTTTTTCTACGACATGCTATAGTACACTACAAGAAAATACATTTTTGGAGACTATTTTTGGCGACTAAATTTTTAGTCGCCAAAAGTTACAGAATTGGCTACCAAAAATAATAATAGTCGGCAAAAGTCAAATATTTAGCTACTAATTTTTTGTAGTCGAGGAATATTGATTATTGGTGACTAAAAAAAATTAGTAGCTAAAAATATTACAATTACCGACTAAAAAAAATTTTAGTAGCTAAATATATCACAATTGGCGACTAAAAGAAATTTTAGTAGTCGTAGAGCTAGTTTTAGCTACTAAAATTGTTTAGTAGCTGAATGAAAAGAAAAAAATTATTTTTTTATCTTTGGCGACAAAAAATTTGGTCGCCAAAAGTATATTTTCAGCGAGAAAAGAATATTTTTGTCACCATATAGTTAGTTTTAGCTACTAAAACTGTTTAGTAGCCGAATGAAAAGAAAAAAAATAGTTTTTATAGCGACAAAAGAATATTTTAGTCGCCAAAAGTATATTTATAGCGACAAAAGAATATTTTAGTCGCCAAAAAACTAAAATATTTAGAGGGAGATTTCAAATTTCAGATGGATTAAAAAAATAATTAGTGACTAAAATATTTAGTCGCGAATTATTATTAATTATATATGTATTTTGTTTTCAACCCAAACCATGGGTAAACCAATTCCCCCATCTCCTCTCTCTCTAGCGAGAAGAGAGATCTACCGTCTTCTCACTTCTCTCATTGACCACCAATTCCACCCACCAATGGCGTGGCCACAGCCACAGGTCGCCACCACCACTGCCGTCTTGATCCTATTTATTGTGGCCGAGGTCGTTTCCTCTGGCGAAGCAACCACCATCGTCCTCCGACTATCCCACGGTGGCAGCAATTGCCACACCATGTTCCTTCCCCTCTTTCTCTCTTCTCCTCCTAGCAGGTCTTCCGGCAACTCCTCTTCCTCCGTCTGCCGCCAGATTCAGGGATCTGACCCTCTCCACCCTAACACTCGCATGCTCCTCTATGACAATCTCCTTCTCAACGGGTAATAAATCTTCACATCTTCTCCGATCTCTTTCATATGTAATTCAATGGAATTAAAAATTGGTATTGTTGCAATTCCCTACTCTACATGTGAACAGTGTACTTCTTCGATCTTTTTGATTTATGCTCACCAAGTGTATGTAAAAATGTCATAGTGAGGTTTTGAGGATTGGTTTGTTGGTTCAGTAATTAAGTTGACTGCATACTTTATTGTTGGTTGTAGAATGATTTTTTTTTTTTTTTTTTTTTTTTTTGCTAGGATTGTTCTCTTCACATAGATAATTTGTTTATTTATTTTGGAAGGTCTACATAACTATGAGAAATATGTTTATCCTTAAGAAGACAATATATTTTTAGAGCAACTGACTACCATATGCTCTTCACTGTGTAGCTTCAGGATTCAGATGCTTATATTTGGAATAGGGCCCTTCAACTTGTGTATCTTCTTGTAAATGAAAGCAATGTAAAGTTTCTGACTAAAGAGCTTATTGAATATCTGGAAGTAAGTGATGAAGATTTCAAAGGAGATCTTACTACCAAAATTTGCTCCATTGTTGAAAAGTAAGTAGTATAAATGTTTCATTTAAAATTTTGAACCTCTTTCTTGTTGAAACCTTGCAGAGTGGTATGAACTTATTTCTATAATGTAATCTTAACATGTAATGTGTGGTTGGGCTTCGATCAAGTAGGACAAATTGCAACCTAAGATTTATCAATATGATTGGCTGATAATCATAAGTAATTGAAGTATATTAGTTTTCTCGTCTAATATATATATATATATTTGGACTTATTTAATGCTTTTTATATATGGAAAACTGATTAGTATTTGTACTGAGTGCTTTTCCATATATACTTAATTAATGCTTCATATTTGGACTTGTGAAATAGGCCTCATTCACCAACAGTAAAAGATGTAATTATTAAATAAAAAACAAAGGCTAATATGTAATTAGGCAAATTGTAAGGAGACATTGTTAATTTACCCTTAAATTTATTTATTGAAATATGAGCAAATTAATCAGGAGCACTAGAAAATGCTCACAAATATTAAGCATGCTTTAGAATACATTTGAAAGCCCTTTCAAGATAATTAGCACGGTTACAAGCCACAACCAAAACTGGAGCCTAATAATTCAGAAAAGAGGGATGCATATGTGATGACTTTTAAATAGAAAAATAAATAAATAAAATAGAAGAATTAAAATGATAACATGATAACATGATAACATTATAACTATTAAATTGCACACAAAAAAGCACAAGCACACACATCAGTTAAATGAAAAATGTGCATGGGAATAATGTAATAGCCTAAGAATTTGAGCCAAGTTTTTCAAATGTGTTGAACAACTAATCTTTGAGCCAAGTTAGTGTTAATCACATTGAAGAAGAGGAGAATAGAGGTACAAGATGAACAAGGATGATGTGGTATTATTGAATCACATTGTGGGATAGTTCTTGCATTTTCATGATTGATTCAGGCTAAAGTTATGATACATGGAAGGACAGCATTGGGCATATGCATTAACAGACTACATGTTAGGAAATTTTTCTTTTTGTGATCAGCTGGTGCATGACTTACTAATTTTTTAAGAACTCATGTGCTGACAGAGCGGTCGCAGCTGAAGTTTGTGAAGAGCTATTTACTCCCATTCCCCTGCATGCTGAGCGTGCGCTGAATGAAGTGTTTATGAATACTATTGGAAGTCATCACCAACTACGAAAGCTTGACCTTCGCCTTCGTGATTTTATAGGTGCTGCACAAGTCGTGGAGGAGTTTACATGTATAGTAATCACCAAGGATGTGATGGTGGCCGCCTTTATTATGGTAAATAACCAGCCCTTAATTGACTTCTATTGTTTCCACACATGGCGTACCCTTTCCAATAACCTTTTTTTTTGTTTTCATGAACTTTCTTTTATTACTTACAAGATAATCAAAAGATGTTAATTTTTGGTTAATAACTTCATCCATGGCAGATGGATGTTCTCGTGTTGTTGTGAATGGGGATGTGGTTGCTCAAGGCTCACAATTTTCTTTGAAGGATGTTGAGGTGGTGGTTGCTCAAATAGATCTAGATGAGGTATGCTCTAAGTTCCCTTTCATAGCAATTTTATTTGCTGCAATTTTAAGTTAGAAGGCGAGAAAGCTATAGTTCTTTACTAATGCTACTATTTCTATGTTCTTCAAGCATCTAATTTGCTTTTGCTATTGCATTGTTGGAGATTTCTATCAGCGCAACAAGCAGTCTAGAGAGTTGCAACTTATCCTTACGGAGCAAATAGCATTTCCTGTGATGAAAACATTTAAGAAAGTTTGAAATGCTGAATAACCATGTTTATACATTTACAAGCATCAAGCTTTTAGAAGACATTTTGTAAACTATAAACATGATTATGTTTTATTTTTTTTATTTTTTTATTTTTTTTAATTTTAAATATGTGCTGTCTACATTGCATTAATATCATAAGACTATTGAGGATTAATTTCTACCATTGAGCAAACTAATGAAATAGCTCAGTATAGGCATAGTCCATGTAACGCCCTCAAAATAATACATAAAACCCATCATTTAAGACATGCAGTGATACAAGAGAAATCAACACTTTTATTCATCAGAGTGGGTCTTACAGCAATGTTACAAGTAACAACAATAGTAAATGCCCGACGAGCTTACAGCTTTCCAAGTCAATACTTGGTTACAAAGAAAATAGAGTACTAACTCAAATGCATATGAAGCCCTTGGCTTGAAATTACATGTAATACATCAAAGGAACAAAGCAACAAAGAAAAGTCCGTCAGCCCCTTAGCCTCCCAAGCTACGTCCCCGGAGGTGGCAAGTTACCTGTACCTGAAAATGATGTCCCCATATAGGGTGAGCCACAGCTCAGTAGAAATATACTACACCAACTATGAATAATGTCTAAGAGATTAGCAACTGATAGATGGTCAATACCTTCACTTCCATTTACATCTTATTACAATGCCATGACGGTCAAGTCTTTGTTACAATTTACCTTTCATTTCTTATTCAACTTTGAGTTTGGAAACAAGGCTCGGTACTCTGGCCCAAACATTTGATGAGATCATAGTTTCATCACTAGAACACTTTCGAAATTCGAGGTGGATACACATGTTGGTGTTGTATCAATAACACATAAACTACTTCCATATTTCACAAACGATGATGATATACATTTTAGTGCTATATCAAATCAAACAAACTTTTCCATAGATAAGCATATGAGCTATATCACTACAACAACAGATAAGCATATGAGCTATATCAATACTACAACAGATAAGCATATGAGCTGTATCAACATTCCAATAGATAAGCATATGAGCTGTATCAACACTTCAACAGATAAGCATATGAGCTGTATCATCACTACGATGGGAGAGCATATGAGCTGCATCCCCGGGTCCATCCCCCATCTTCCCTTAACCATTAACCGGTTTAGAGGTACATCCCCCATCTTCCCCTAAACCATGGAGTGCATCCCCCATCTCCTCCCATACACAAGTAATGCATATAAACACAGAATCACATACGCAAATAATCAATACATAAAGTTGCTGTATTCTATCAACTGTCCACACATAATGCATATAAACACATTGGTCACATGCACAATCAACCAATACATAACGTTAATGTATTCTATCAACCGTCATACTCTATGACACATCCAATTGATTAGTTTTAGTTTGCCTAATCATCATGCATTGTCTACAACAATCAACACTACCATCCACCTGTAGCCCAAAGCAATTATTTCTAAGCAGGAAATAAATGCACAAGTGGATAATATACCAACGTCCCAACTAGATGAGCAATAAGAGATTCATCTACACTCTTTAGTTCCATACATTCCCAATTTCAACATTCTCAAATTATTCCCTCGTTTTCTTCAATTAATTATATGCATTAATTAATTAAACCAATTAGGATAAATTACCATAATTCACAAAACAACCCTAAGGTTCCATTTCCATCAATGTCCCAACATTAATCTCATTTCTCTATGCCTAACATGCATACAGGTTTATATATTTAAAACCCCAGCTTTTGTAAAATTACACAAAGGCTCCAAACTTTCTCAAAATTCCCCAACAACCCCCAAACATATCAAAATGCCAAAATTCAAAGACAAAGCTCATAAGATGGAGTCGGTTATCCCTACCTCAAATGATAGGACCCAACGAAGGAGGTGAAGAAGCGAAAATGCTCCAAATCCCAAAATTTTCAGATTAAAGGATAGCCCTTGACGATCAACACAACTTTTGTAAAGGCCCAAGGCAAGAAAACAACTCCTACTAGATCAATCCTAAGAGAGAAGTTAGGGTTTCAGTGAGAGGAACTCTCAAAATAGCTTTTTGGAAAAGTAAGAGAGAGAAAGGATGTTGAAAAGTGAACAAAAAAGTCGGATCTCGGCTTTATATAAAAGTCGCCCCGCTCGAGCGTCAAACTCCCCGCTCGAGCGTCACTCACAGATCCTCGCTCGAGCGTCCAATTACCCGCTTGAGCGGCAGATGCACGCTCCCAGAACTTTTACAGACATGGTGCCCGCTCGAGCGTCAAACTCCCCGCTCGAGCGTCAGATACAAACTCCCGCTCGAGCGGCCAATCCCCCGCTCGAGCGTCTACCACTGCAGATGAAATACTGGATGGGTGATTTCCCCGCTCGAGCTCCAAAATCCCCGCTCGAGCGGACAAGCAACAACAGAGTCCCGCTCGAGCGTCAAAAGCGCCGCTCGAGCGGAGAGACCAAAAACTGGGCAAAGATTATATGTTTTAAAACACAACCAACTTATTCCCAACTTGCCCAACACGACCCAAAGCTCGAACACAAAGAGAAAGGGATGGAAAGAGGATAAGACAACAGCACCCTTACGAAACCGAATCCGAATTATAGTTAAACACGAAAGGGAAAACCGGGATCGCTATAGTCCAATGTGAAAGAGCAGCTCAAAATCAGTCATTAATCCTGAAAGAAACAAAAGCAACACAATTCATCAACACCCATTTTTGGTGATTTATGGAGTAAAGCATGTGATAAGAAAAAAACAAACTAGATTCATATGTTGTATGTGCTTAGATTGAACATCAAAAATTTTATTTCATATATATTCGAGTATGCAAAACTAATGATTAATTTGAAAAGATAACTTAATTTCGAGTTTTATATGTTTTTTTTATAATTTTAAATTGGCCAATATTTAGTCAATACTATTGATTATTATTATTATTATTTTTTTGCAGAGGGTTTTTGACGTACAAATGTGGATATGACTTTTTTTGACAAGTACAGAAGGGCATTATTTTTATATCGCCGTCCGTATATATAGTGGTTCATACAAATTAGTTTTTTGGAGTGGTAAATATCCAAAATTTGGCCCGATAGAAATTAGCATTGGACGTGGTACAAATTAGTTTTTTGGGCGGTATAGAATAAATTTTTGGTGTGATATAGATTTCCTTTTGGATATTAAATTTGGTTAATCCTCTATTATGTATGGAATTAAATTATTTGGGTTGAATTATACTTGGTTCGTATGGAATTTGTATTACATTTAGAATTGGACGTTGAATATAAATTTTTTGGATGGTTGGAAGTGAAATGTGTGCACGTTGTTGAATGGTTGATAATATATTCAGTATTGATAGATTATATTGTTTACACAGGGTACAGGTTGCACTAATAATGGATACAGGTGAAGTAGAAATTAAAAATAAAAAATAAAAAATTAATATAGTATTTGGTGACTAAATATGTTGATAGCTAAAAATGTAAGCAAATGTTTTGTCGACCAATAATTTAGTAGCAAAAAATAACCAAATGGCTTTTTGTGACCAAACCATATAGGAGCTAAAACAAATCAGAATGAGGGAAGTTTAATTGCCGACTAAATATTTTAGTCACTAAAAACATGACATCCTTTGGCGACTAAAGTGTTTGGTCGCTAAATGTACGTATTCTATTAGCGATTAAAATTTTAGTCTCTAATAGTTTAATTTAGTTTTCTATGAGAACTTTTGGTGACTAATATTTTAGTCGCCAAAAGATACCTTTGCTGACTAACCAAAGTTTAGTAGCCAAAAGTTCAATTTCGGCGACCAATAATTTAGTCACCAAAAGATCACCTTTCCCGACTAACCAAAGTTTTGTAGCCAAATGTTTAACTTTCGGCGACCAAAAATAGCTTAGTCGCTAATACTATCGCCGACAGGGTATAGGCGACGAACTTGGTGACAAAAAAATTTAGTTGCTAATTACATTCGGCGACCAAAAATAGGACTTTTGGCGACCAATATTTTGGTCGCCAAAACTGTCATTTCCTGTAGTGGTACGCCGTTAAAAACTATTTAATGGCAGATTTTGTGCACTGTCGTTACTTTTTCTACGACATGCTATAGTACGCCGTTAAAAACTATTTAACGGTAGCTTTTGTGCGTCGTTGTTACTTTTTCTACGACTACTTTTGCACGCCGTTAATTGGTGAGATAAATAACGACGCTGATTGTGCGCCGTAAAATATGTAATACGACTTATTATGCTTGCCGTAGAATGTACAAAAAAAAAAAAAATTTAAATTCAGCAGGTTCTATTTGACCAATTTTGTACAATCTAACAAATATTACAAACAAGCATCACAAAATATTAATCAACTATCAAAATATTATTTGAAACATAAAAAAGAAACTATATCATTAAATTATAAACATTCAACAATTGTCTATACATTCCAAACATTCGAAAATTATATCCTTAAGTTCTAAACTGTACAAAAAGTTTAAACCATTCAAAACTATGCGTATCTAACTTTCTAAACATATCAACAACTAATAAGAGATTATCTAAAATTACCGACAACAGTTCCTATAGCAGTTGCAACTACAGCTGTAGCAAATCCACTTGCTCCTATCACAGGGACGAGGGTGCCCAATGTATGTGTTAAGGCACATAAACCCGCGGCAATAGCTGGAGCAACTAACCCTTTTGCATTTCTTGTCTGCATGACAAAGGAAACTTCACATAAGTACAAAAACCAACGACTCAGGGACAAAAATATTTCTTGAGGTATTAAGAAATGATCAAGAAATTTTAAAACATCAACAAAACATTTCCAAATTAATAAGATAATTCAATGGCCCTATAAAAGCAATGTCATAATGAAAAATTAGCGAAAATTCAAGATCTCAATAGTCTCAATGTATATGCAAATAAAATCCACATAAAGCAAAACTTTTTTTCATACCACAAATGAAGTTACCTCTTTTGTTGCAATGTTTCTAGAGGGAAATGAATAGGAATCTTCAAACAAGCCATTAAGTTTGTATAGGAAAATATAGTTTGCTACTAAATCTAGGCCATAAGAAGCTCAAGAGAAAAATTAAATTTAAAAAGAGGAAGAGGTGGAATTAATCTACTTCAATGCAGCACCTACTTGGGACTTGCATAATTATGTTAAAGGATCTTTATGTATGAGGTTTAGGTTTATATAGGTTTTATCCATTACCATTGTAAGTTCCAAAATAAAGAGTCCAAGTCAAATGATTTATAGGAAGCTTTCATTTTATCCATTACTTGGGACTTTCATTTTATAAGAAGCTTGAATATTACGAAAATGATTTCTCATCTAATCACCATAATTACTAAGGTAAGATAAGAACGCAAAATAAATCAAAAATTAAAATGTGTCAAAATTATCAAAAAGCAATAGTCATGTAGAAAGAGGAGGGGCAAAAGCAAACCTGTATGCCCAACAAAAGTATGCACATATGTCTTTCCTTTCCAAAGCTTTAGAGTTGTGTCACTTGAACCTCAATTACCATAAAACACAGTCAATAAAATGGAATTATACCTAAAGCAATTTGATGGTTGAGATAATGAATAAGAAAGAAAATTAAGAACTTGAAGGGTGGATAAGAAGAAAGAGTATATGAGAAGAAGAGGAATATGCCTTCACAGTCACACCACCAAATTGCTATGCCTCATAGTATTTGAATTGACTATATCTGTAACAAGCTGACCTGAAACTAACTTTATAACAGCTTGAATGGCTGCCTTATGAGCCTCCCAAGACTCAATGGGTTGACCTTTTCTCCACCGTCTTAATGTACTACAATGATAAAGCCACCAATGATTAAAAAAAAATAATTAAACATTCTTAACAAGTGCATAAAAAAAAAAAAAAAAAATCAAATGAGCATAAGGCTTGCCCCCAATCAATAGGGACTTGAAAGACTCCACTTGTTATCTACGTTCAAATCCACCCTACGTCCCCCTCAGTGTAAGATAGAATCTATAATGAAGTTATTCAAAGTAAACCCTCCAAAAAAAATAATAACAAATAAATAAATAACTTGGGCTTCATAAATTCAAAGTCTTGACGCAATAAAGAAAATGAAAAAAAAAAAAAAAAACTCCTTTTAACGTCTCTATGTAATTGAAAAGCAACATTAAACCTGCAGTCGTCATAATTTTAGTAAAGAGAGCATGAAATGAAATGGAACAAAAAATGAAACTAATGGATGCATTGGGGATGGAGGAACAGGAACTATTATAGGTGTTCAACAGAAGGATGCCCAGTGAAGAAGAGAGTAAAAAGAGACAGAGATGATTCGAGGTACGTCATAACTACTTACGAGGGTGTCCATAACCACCAAGGTCCTTCTTCTACTATTACTACCAAGTTCTGAATTTTTCTCCTCTGTTCTTTGTGGAATTTGGAGTAACTTACACAACAACTACAACTACATACTGTCTCAACTACCTACTTAGCATAGCTTAGAGTTCTTCATATTAAGAGTTTGCTTTTGTTGTATTTTATGTATAAGTAGTAAACATCAATATATTAGACATCATTAGAAACAAAGCCATATTTAGACCAGGCCAATTATGACATAACAAAACAAAACAAACATAACATAATTATAGAGGTAAAACAAACAAGTAGATATACAACATAAGCATGCCAAAAATGCTAACAAAAAGTTATAGTCAATGCCAATCATAAAACCAGTAATAAACACAATAAAAATGAACCATTTGACTTTCAAATAGCATAAACATTTGTTGGGTTTTTTTTTCTATGTGACAAGAAGGGCTAAGAGGGGGCAACCATTACGTGGCAACTCTCGTGTGGGCTGAGTCGTGACCATAGGAATCCCTACCCACTCGAGTGCTAGACAAAAGGGATCTTAATGGACCTACTCTCAAGATGGACAACCCCACTGAGAACATAGGGTGTGTTTGTTTTGAAGGATTAGGGTGTGGGATTGGACTATCAGTCCCACCGGACTAATAGTTCATTGTTTGTTTCAATTTTTTTGCTTCGGACTAATAGTCCCTCTGGACTATTAGTCCCATATTTGTGGGACTATCCTATCCCATGGGAGGGGGGGGGGGAGGGGCGGGATTATTTCCATGGGATTGGTATCCCATGGGATTAGGCTCTGAAATGTCCATTTTACCCCCATGCTATTACTTAGCAAACAATTAGAAAAAGGTAAAATAGTCTTTTGAACATTTATAAATTATTTTTTTAGTGTTGTTAATTTAAAATTATATATTAAATAAAAAATTTAAATTATAAATTATAAATTAAATTTAAATTATAAATTATAAATTAAATTTAATTAAAAATAATAAATTAAAAATTATGGCCTTATAAAGTAAATTTTTTTAGTGTTGTTAAGAAATTAAATTTACATATTAAATAAAATTATTTTTTTAGTGTTGTTAATTTAAAATTATATATTAAATAAAAAATATAAATTATAAATTAAATTTATTTAAAAATAATAAATTATAAATTATTGCCTTATAAATTAATTTTTTTAGTGTTGTTAAAAATTTAATTTATATATTAAATAAAATTATTTTTTGTCGTCGTTAATTTAAAATTATATATTAAATAAAAAATATAAATTATAAATTAAAATTTTAATTTAATTGAAAATAATAAATTAAAAATTATGGCCTTATAAATTAAAATTTTTTAGTGCTGTTAAATTATAAATTATAAATTATAGATTACAAATTTAAAATTCTATATTAAATAAAAATTATAAATTACAAGGGTGAAATAGTCTTTTGAACATTTATCCTTATCCAGTCCGTCAACTAACCAAACATTGAATTCACTAAAAATAGCCCAATCTAGACATCTAATCCCATGACTAAACAAACATAGGATACAAATCCAATCCAATCAAATGGTCCGGGGACAATGTATCCCGGGACTAACAGTCCGATGGATTACAATCCCCTCTCATCTAGTTCGTCCAAACAAACACACCCATAGTGATAAGGAGGCATTGGCCAAGTTTAATAGGGATTAGTCTCAGCTGAGCATCACCCCAGAGACTCACCAAATTACATTGGATTGGAGTAAGCCTATAATCACCGGGCTACATCCCTCGGATAGTAATTGTTGAGACATTCAAATCAAACATAGCCAACTACTCATGTGAAGTCAAAAGATGCTAAGAATGAAGCACAACTATACCGTCTTGTAGTGATTAGGTTTATCAGTTTTCTTAGTGAAACTTGGGATGAATCCCCACTTCATGTACTAAAGAACCGCACCATCACCACCAGAACCATCTTCTCTTCGAACCACTGTCAAATCCCTTCCGGGAGAAACATTATAGGATGGTCGGCACCTGAAATTCAACCCAGCTTCATTGTTCAATAATTCTAATTCACAAAGTCCAGTCCAATTTATACATTCCAATATATATAACAATAAAACAAAATAAAAAATTTTACATTGTCAAAATCAGACTTACCTCCAGAACTGCTCAGTATCGATAGTGAGCTGCAATCCAGAGATAGTGATTTTGAGTTTTTATTTAATTATAATTGTTTGAATAGCCTAAAAGGAGTTTAGATGGATCAATGACAAATATAAATTAGACATCTATAACTCTATAAAAATTTGAGAAAATAATTAAAAAAAAAATTAGCTTAAAATAAGGAAAGAAAATTTTAATTTTTTTTTTAAAAAAAAAAACAGAGGACAAGAAGATAAATTGATCTGTAACAAAAATAAAAGTGAATGTGTCTACCTCTGAAACTCTTCTGGTCCTTAAAACCCCTTTGAGCTATTCAACCATGTCATTAAAATAATAATAATATATATATATATATATATATATATATATATATTCAGCATCATAAGAGGCTGATAATACTGTCTTAATCAATGAAGGAGTGAAGCTTTGGAATCGGAGGATCTAAAATAAGTGGTTAAAAGTTAATGTGTCGAATGTAACTTCAATAAAAGTAAAAATACAAATTGGGGAGTAGTGAAGCATAAAAGCTAATATATATGCCTAAAGAGCAAACAATTTCACCAGATGGCTTGATCAAATTAGAAGATAACTCTGCCAAAACCACATTAACTTATGACTTTTTCATAGAAAATCTAATATCCAAAATGAGAGTTATAATAATAATAATAAAAGAATGAGTTAATACCAAACCTCATACTTCAAGAATCCTTCAAGAACATCCAAAAGCAAAGGGGCACTATCTCCATTCTTGTTAAGATCATATCCATTGTTGCTACTAAATTCTTTTAACTCAGCTTTCCAGGAATCCTTTTGTTGCAATTGAAGTTAAAATTAATACAAATCCATTACAAGAAAAATTAGAAGGAGACTAAAACACATATAAGAATTATTGTAATAAAATTGGCAACATATTGGATAGTACATGATTGCCAAATTACACTCTGGCAGATAAAATTTTTGTGTGTGGCCCAGTTGTGCCTAGTCCAAGTATTCACATATCAGTGCAGTTAGCAGCTTTCCTGCATTTAGTGCATTAAAGTGCAAGACAAGAAATGCACGACAGCTATAGATTAGAAAGGTAAGATGTAATAAAAGATAAGGGCAAACAATGCATGTTAAATTTTTAACATCTTTAAAAAACACAAACAAAAGTATGCCAATAGGTAAATTTCTGAAAAGATTTTTCCTTTAATCAAACATGTCACTCATGAATCCGTTAAATTGGTTTGGAAAGAAATTAGTATGCAGCTGAGTGTTCATACTTTGTAGGGTTCTGTAGTAGTTGAAAGTCTTTTTAATTTAAGGATGGTAGGCAGGTAGACAAGCTCATACATCCTTCGGTTCTACATACAACAGAATGATAAAATTTAAAAATGGAGTTAACTTGAGCCCTTCCTTACTCAATCTTTCCGAAGGTTCATATATTTTAACTGATTCAAATCCAGCACAGGTAAAAAAAAATTCTGTTAAAGTGGGGTCAAAACCTTGCAATGTAACCTATGAAAATAATTATTATCTGGAGCTTAAATACAAGTTGCATAATTTGGAAAGTTATCAAAAGATTATGCTACCTCTGTCTGCAAATAATCACTAACCACTCCAGTTCCAAAGTCATGAGAATAAAAAGGGGGAAAATATAGAAGAGGAACCTTTAGGAGAAGCATGAAGTTGTTTTGCACGGCCATTGCAGCTACCCAATGAGAAAACAACTCCCACCTTTTTATAGCAGTTTCCAAACACAAATGTAATTATATTCTAAAGTCATCAATAACTATCTTAAATACTATTCTCATATCAATTTCATATAGCCCTTCCAATTTCAAAATTACTTCTTCAGTTGTGTTCAATTTCACACAAAAACAAAGGCCAAACTTTATTTTTTGTCTTACAAAATTGGAAAAATGCCTTATTAAAACTAGTTAAGGTTTAATAGAATTCTGAAAATTCATCATTTGTGTATAATTGTGATAAAGCACGAGCAGCACCCTAAGCAATACTTAAAGTAAAATAGACTTCAAGCAAGAACACTACCAATGGAAATATCCAATATCTAACTTTATAGTAGTTAGGAACCTAAACTTGAATATATACTACATCACTAACACATCATCAATGTGAACTAAGCATCTACCAGATGCCATTTCAAGTAGGCTAAGAATTTCTTATTTCATTAAAATGGGAAAAAAATTAAATTGAAGTAGATGAGTAGCAATCTATAATGACATATTAGTGTAGAAAACACAGAACCATACATAAATCACCAATGGATCAAACTCCATTGCACACAAAAAGCTAGGGTTTGGTTTTCTTGATTAGAGAGAGAATATCGAAATTAAATGGCGAAATGGATAAGTTCTGAACAGCTATATAATCTATTCAATTTTGTTATTTATCGAACGCTATAAGGTCTAAATCTATAAGGTCAGAAACATAAAACCTGAGGTGTATTGTTTTCTCTCTTAGAAATTAATAATAAAATCTAGTTCTTTAGTTTTCTATCTTTCTTATTCTTCTCTGCTTCCTGGTTTTCTATTAGTATGAGCTGTTCTTTCACAAATTACATAAGAGATGACAGAAATTTGGATATAGAAAATACACCTTCATCATTTTCGCAGCACAAAAAACCAATGCTTAGATCAAATTCTATAGTCTTCTACAAAGCACATCTGAAATTCACCAAAATACGACTATAAGCTAAAATCCACACACATGCTCCAATCTAACATGACAAAAAATAACAATAATAATTCAAATTCAGAACTGAAATCAAGCAAGTTCAGAGCATGTTCATCATTTTCGCAGCACAGAAAATACACAATTAAGAATTGAATGGTTTAGCTCATACCTGTAGCAGATGAGAAAGGATTGATTCAAACCAAAGCTTCGTCGAAAGGTGAACTATAGAGAGACAAAAAAGTTGAAATACGAATGAATTATTTGAAGAGACGAATTGAGAGAGAGAGAGAGAGAGAGAGAGAGAGAGAGTTCATACCGTTGGAGGTCTCTTCTTCAAACGACCATGGTGATCTATAGAGCGAAATTGAGAGAAATCAGATTTGGGGGAAATGAGAGTCTAGTGGAAATCAGTCTCCGTTAGGGCATAGGTATAAGAAAAGGGCAAAATAAATAATAGAAAAGAGTATCAAGGTTGGAATTGCAAATATTAGTTTTTGTGACGGTCAAATCATCAGTCGCAAAAAATTAGTCACAAAAAGTCACTTTTCTAGTAGTGTGATGATGATAATAACAGGATATGATCATGTCATCTAGAGAACCTTGCAAACATATCATACATTCATACATAAATACAAGTAGTTTTGCACCAGCACCACTCTACTCTACTGTACTTGGACCTCTATTGTAGTTCCAAGTCGTTTTTCCTTTTTTTTTTTTTTTTAAAACAAATTTTAGTGAAAATACAAAAAGTCCCTCTTTTTCTAAGATTAAAATGACTACAATTAATGCATATCATACATTCATACAAGAATCTTTCTATAAACATGAATCAGTCTAGATAAGAATCTACCTCTAGGTAATGAGATAAACTTCTCGAAACTCAAGAGAGCAAGTTGTTCTGTGTTCAATCAAAAAAAAAAAAACTCAATTTACACAAATCTGATTCAAAATCACACAAAACGAAATCAAAACATTGATCTGTTTGATGCCCAGAACCAGAGATTCATAGCTGATTCAATAATTTTGAAAACAAAATGAAGAAAACATTGATCTTTTCAATGCCCAGAAGCAGAATAGAGGAGGACAAGAGATGGATATTTGCTATGACGATTTTGAAAACATTTTTTTGAAATGGGTATGCTTGAAATCGATGGAGATGAAGTGGGTTTTTGTTTTTTGGTGATGGAAAAGGAGTCGAAGACTGGAGGGTTGCAAAATTCGGTCGAAGACGACCAACCAAAACTGAACCAAAAGCAACGAAACACAAAGAGAAGAGAAGAGAAGAGATTGTACCGATTGTTGTCACCGCCGAACCAGGTTGAAGTGTCCAAAGAGAGATTGAAACCCCTCTAGATCACAATGCCCAAAATCTGTCTTCGAACCCTCTCTCTTCTCCCTCATTTATTGACTTCAAACCGTCTTTTTTCGAACCGTCTCTCTTCACCATTTATATGTTCCTTTATGATTAGAAGTCATTAGAACCCAAACAGTTCTCTCTTCTTGACTTCGAATCGTCTCTTTTCGAACCATCTCTCTTCACTATTTCTATGTTCCTTTATGATTAGAAGTCATTAGAACCCAAATAGTTGTGTATTTTGATTTTTTTTTTGTGAGTTGAATTTTTTTTTGTGCGTCGAATATAGGGTACTGCACACGATATTATGGAAGTTGAAAGAGAGAGAGAAGCAAAAGAGACTAGGGCAGGACTGAGCTGGGAGTGAGAATGAATTAGGGATTTCGGATACACAATCAAGAAGAGAATAGAAGCATGAGACGATGATAGATACCTTTGATTTCAGATACACAACCGAAGAGAAGAGATGAGATGATCCTGGTAACCCTAGCAATTGATTTAACCTTCATCATCATGAGAGAGAGAGATTGAAACCCTTATGATGTTCTATTTTGATTAGAGGAAGGGAAAATAGTTATTTTATTGGGTGATTGGTGCCCCAAATTTTATTTTGGCGCTCTTTTTTTTCATCATATAATTCACGACATACATTGTCCGTCGTAAAAAAGCAATACTTTTAACGGCAGGCGATGTGTGCATCGTAAAAAGTGTAATACTTTTAACGGCAAGCGTTGTGCACGCCGTGAAAAGTATTCACTTTTCACGGCTGGCATATGTGCATTGTGTGTAATTGATGTATTAACGGCACGCCATATGCATGCCGTAAAATTTTTTATTATTTATGACATGCATTGTAAGCTGTAAAAAAATCATCGTTATTACCATTCATGGCCTACGTAATAGACATGCCGTGGTTAGTAAAGTATTTACGACGTGCAAAAAAAGCAAGTCGTAAAAGTGAGAAACTACGACATGCATTTATTGTATGTCGTTGATACGGTGCCGTAAAAAGTGAATTTTGTTGTAGTGGTTGGTTTCAGAAATAGCAGTGGAAGTGAGATTTGATCTCAGTAAAGAGATCAGAGATTTGTCAAGTGACGTAAGATTTGTATCAGAAATGAGGTGAACAGAACTTGTGTCAGAGTGTTCAGAAATTTTCTGAGTAAGTGTTTTGACATGTGGAGATGAAGGCTCAGTGGCTTGCCGGTCAAAATGTGGCACTCGTTATGGGTTTTGTACACGTGCTCGCCAGCGTGTAACAATAGTCCAAGGGCTATAAATGTGATTTGGAGAAGAGAGGGTAGAAATAGTTTCAGTAGATGACTGGTTAAGGGGTGATTTGGGATGATCTAAATAAGTGCACTTTTTGACTTTTTGTGAAATATGAGTTGGGTATGAGTTGGGTTTGAAGTGATGTGGTACAAAAGTGATGTAACTTAAATAAGATGATGTGACTAAATAGGATAGTGACTTTTTGACTTTTTTAGAGTACCCCAAACAAGGCCTAAGAGTGGGCTTTGATGGAAGCAAAAGATTACTTGGGGAAAACAAACATTGAGGGGAGTACTGGCCAATTAGACCACATGCAAAACAAAGGTTATAAAGATTTTCATATTTAAGATGGTAGGTATGAGATCCTATTTGGATCGTGGTAATTAGTGGCTGAAAAAGATCAAGTTGGATACAAATACGTGCAAATTGATCTCTTGGAGAAAGAAAAGTGATATTATCGATCCGAATTGGATGACCAATATGGCGACCCATGGCCAATAAGACTTCCTTATCAAAATATTTAATGGGCAATTTTTCAATACGTACCCATGCCACAACTGTAGAAATTGAAGCAGTATAAGGATGAAAATCATGTTCCCATGGTTGATAATGCAAATAATGATCTCCAAAAACCAATGACCATATTCGAATAACTTTATGATAATCATTTTCATTATGAAACTTGGTAATGAAAAAATCATTTCCAAGATCAATAAGATCGAACTTATCTTTATGCTTCCATATACCTTGAAGTCGGATGAGGAGAATATTATATATGAAAGTATGTCCAATAACTTTGATTATTAGCTATATGTTCTATGGTTTGTGTATCTGTTGTTTTAGCGGTGAAGGCAATTGAATCAAGATAGTTTCAAAAGAAATGGGCTCTGTAGACACCCCATTTTTGACCGTCCTTAAGACTTGGACGTCATCTAAACACTCGATGATTACCCTTGTTTGTGCCCGTCTTGAGTTCTTGGAGGTTTCGGCTACGTGCCTTACCTCAAGACCTCTCGACTTGTTAGTTTGTGTCTGGTTTTGCATCAAACACTTGTTGTTTTGCTTCTGAGGGTGGGAAATAGCTTGTAGGCCATCCCCACACCTTATCGGCCATGGCTTGAGGCCATCGGCCTTGTTTCCTTGCCACCGGCCATTGGTGATGGCCGGTCGGCACTTTAATGGTCGGTTGGCATTGTGTTTGGTCGGCCGGCCACTGATTTTGGTCAATCGGCCATTTTTTCTGGCCCAGACCTTTTCTTGAGGGGGGTTTGAACCTTTTGAACCCTTGGTTTTAGCTTCTTGAGGAAGCTTGAACCTTTTGAACCCTTGGTTCTAGCTTCTTGAGGAAGCTTGGGCCTTTTGAACCCTTGGTTTTAGCTTCTTGAGGAAGCTTGAACCTTTTGAATATTTGTTCTAGCTTCTCCAAGAAGCTTGAACCCTTTGTCTAGCTTCTCCAAGAAGCTTGACCCTTTTGTCTAGCTTCTCCAAGAAGCTTGGCCGTTTTGCCTATCTTCTCCAAGAAGCTTGGCCTTCTTGGCCCTTTTGCAGAAGCTTGACCCCTTTGCTTAGCTTCCCTTAGAAGCTTGCCCCCTTTGACCCTTTTGCCTTAGCTTCTCTAAGAAGCTTAGGCCTTTTGCCTTGCTCTATAAATAGAAGAGCTCCTCTTCCATTTTAAGGGTTCCAAGAAATTTGTCCAAGACAAAAACATATATCTCTCTTGATATCTCGACATCTAAGCCTCCAAAGTGCTTGGTTCTTGACCCCTTTGCACCCCAACTCCTAAGCACACACCTCCACCATTCATCTAAGGTTCTTGGAGGGTCTTGTGGGGGCTCAAGACTTGGTTTTGACTCAGAAAAATCTGCTGGAGTGCTGGTTTTGAAGAAGGTCTTCAAGGGTGAGTTTCTAAGCCTTAAATCTCCCGTTTTTGCACACACTTTTAGCCTGTCTTGCATGCTGTTTTGAGCTTAGCTTATAACTGAAAAAAGTCTTGTTTTTGAGTGCTCTAAATAGTTGTTTAAGGTCACTTTTGTGTTTGGGGTTGTTTACCCCCTCTTAGGTCTTGTTTGCCCCCATTTTGTGCTATTTTTGGTGAGCTCCGGGACCACCTTGTTTGGGCCTCCTCACCACTGAAATCTTGAGGGATTTCAGTGGTGAGGATGGTGGTTTAAGGTCCTAAGAAGGAGAGGGTCATCCGCTCTCCTTGTTATCTTCAAAAAGTGCCATTTTAGCCTCATGTGTGAGCACCTTCCTTGAGTTCATGTTGGCCATGCCTTAAGTGTTATTTGTGCTTATGTTTCCATGGTATAGCACTATTTTCACTTGGTTTAGACACACCATGCTTGCTTTGCATACTTGTCGTGTAATGTCATGAAATTGCCTTAACATGTATCTAGCATTTAGACCACTATGCTTACTTGTTTTGGCATAGCTTTGTGAAGCTTTTATGCATGTTTTAGTGTGTTTGAGGACTATTTTTGGTTGTTTGGGTCATCCATGATTTGCTTCGTATAGCTACCATGCAATCTCCCTTGTAGGCCTTGAGTGTTGGACCCTCTAGCATGCTCTATTTGCATTATTTCAGTGGTTTGGGACCACTTTCCATGTCATTTCAGTCCTTATAGCGTGCTTATATGCTTGCATTTGATGCTCCTTTAATGCTTTAAGAGGTTGGTGTCTTATGCTCCGTGTTTGGTCCCTTTTGCATGCCTTGAGAATTAGGTCATTTAGATGCCATCTAAGTGGTTTTTGGGGTTTGCTTTTGCATGACTTAGGACTGTTTTGGCTCACTTTGGTCATTTGCTTCATGTGTCACATGACCATAGTTTAAGTCCTTGGGTTTGGTTGCATGCCTTGCTTGCGTTGGTAGGTGGATTTGGTATCATCTTAACATGATTTTCAGAGTTTGATGTGCATGCCATTTGTCCATGATTATCCTCTTTTAAGTGTGCTTAAAAGATACTCTTTAATGCTTAAGTGTCGGGCCATGTTTGCATGCATTGTTTGTGTGTGTATTTGCCTCCATTCCCTAGCATTTTGGCTTCCTATTTAGACATGGCCGAGGCTTGTCCATATTGGTCTAAGTCCACCTTTCTCATGTTGTTCAAATGTGATCACATTGCTACATGCTTGCATGTTTCGGTTGCATAATGTTTTGCATGCTCATTACTTGCATTGCTGACACATGCTTAGCTATATTGCATTTTGTTGCATGCTTCCCCCATGTTCATGTTTGCATGCTTGCCCTCATGTTCATATTGCATGCTTAGTTCACATGCCTAGGTTGCATTGTATTGAGCATGCATGCCTTATCTCTTGATCAAGTGATAGAGGTTGGGACTTATGTGTTTGTTTGCATTTCATTTGAAATCAAAATGCACAACTTGGCCTCTTTGGCCATCACGCATTGAAATGCGCGATTGGTGGTCCGAGGGTCAAGCACCATCCTCCTTTGAGTCATAAACATGATAAGGAGTGTGGTTGGTGCAAACATTGCTTGGAATGCATTGCCATACCATGTTTTGCCCTCTGCTGCTGTGAAAACAGGTTTCTGCAGGAAGCTTTGGCCGGCCAACCATCCTCAGTGCCGACCGGCCATCCATTGTTGGCCAATGGATCAATTTGTGGCCGGTGATCATTTCCTTTGGCCGATGACCACTTCCCTTGGCCGGTGGTATCCCACAGGGTTCATAGAGTGCACCTTGGGAATTTTGCAATGATTAGAGAAGGAAAACAATGTGGACAGAGGCAACTTGTGCATGGCAGTGGACTTCCGAGCGGAGCCGAGCACGCATTGCATTGGGCCCTCTTCCCGAGGCTGTTTACTGTTTTATTAGATTAGTTAATTTGCTTAACTAGTTTAATTTGTCTATAACATTTAATTAACTTATAGGTTAGTTAATTGTATTATTCTTTTGGTCCCTCCGAGTGAGGGCGAATTTGTAATAAGTGTGGGTGCGTGTGTGCATGTCTTCCAATCCCCACTTCTTTCTCCCTTTTACTTACCTGCTTTTGATGGTTAGTACTAGGGCATATTTAATTTAGCATACCTTATGCTATGCATGTGTGCATTCATTCATCAGTATTGCATGCACCGGGCTCGGCGCATCATGCTAACTGCATAGTATTTCAAATCAAACTTGAATACATGCTATCTGTTGCATTTCACACGTCATCCTTAGATTAGCCGAGCCTATTCTAGTGACAGTCTGTATGCGATGCATTAGCCATTTTAACATGAACTAGGATCACGCATGATTACTAACTAGTTTATTGTTTTGGCTTAGAGTACATTGTAAGTATTTTATGTTTTAGCATCTCGCATGAGTGTGAATGTTGATATGACAGCATGCTTACCATGTGGCTAGATGCTTATGTGATATAACTGCTTGAGTGCCTGTGGATGGAGGTTGAATTACCTAAATTGGAATAATACACTAAAATTGTGAGTTTTAAGCCCACTAGATAGTGGCAAAACCATCTTTTTTAAAGCCCACTTGAGGGTGGCAAAACCTGCATTTTAGCCTACTTGCGAGTAGCAAACCATTTTCAAAACAAACATGAAATGTTTTGTTCCAATTAAGGCGATTTGGTCTATACTTGTTTGCTATGCGCATAACATAGTAATTTTAGGCTAATAACCAGAATAAGAGCATATAATGTTTTCGAAACAAGATATCATGATTAGTAGAGGCCGATCTTTGATCGGGCGAGCGGGGGTGCTCATAGCTGACCTTTCCCAATTGTACCCAAGTTCCCGAGCCGAGGTTACTCTGGTGATGACGGATACGTGGCCTTTGGCACCAAGTCAGGGTTTCCTAAATTCCCCCAAAATAAAATATTTAGGTGGCGACTCTGTATCTGGCAAAGCAGTCCACGTTTGGCACTTCTTTTCTAAAAATCTGTTTTCTCAAAACGATTTGCTAGATTTGGACTCTTTGGTTCAGATTAAGAACCGTGACAATTCGAGTCTAAACTGTAGTATGGGGCCCGTGGGCGTGTCTACAGTTTCTGGCGACTCTGTTAGGGATTTAGAGAACTTTACTCGAACTCATGATATCTTGTTTTGACTACACTTATGTGTTTCTTTGCATTGCATGTGCATTGGTGCGCCTAGGACACCGTGTTTGCCATCTGCTATTCCTGAACGGTTTGCCGGAGGCTTGCTTTGTCAAAGCATGCCATAAGGCTGACTGGTTACGGGCTCTGCCAGTATGGGAGCACAAGCCCCAGTTTTACCGGGGCACCCTTTTTGACCATTCGACCTAGTGCATATTCGAAATCCATAGTGACCATTCCAAACTAGGACAGGTTGCTTACCCAATAGGTTGTTTGAAACCGCTGCATGCGTAGTGAAACCCTAGCTCCTGACAAAATAGGACAGGGAAACCCTATCCCAACATAGGCGTGTTTTGGCTCTCACTTATCTGCTATGTGCTTTAGAGTGCGTCTCTACAGGAATGCATGTATCAGTTTGCAAGTTTGGGCATTAGGCCTGTGGGCACTAGTTTAGTATTTTGGGATTCAATTTACCTGAGGGTATCGGTTTACAGGCAGAATTTTGGGGCAGAATTTAGTAGAGGGCACAGTCATCCTGTTATGCTCATATCTGTTTTGGCGAAATTGGGCTGAGATGCTACATGTTTTCTTTTTTGCTAGGTAGTCTGGGAACCATAGCTTCAGAGGGCTCCAATTTCCCTCGAGGTTCATCGGGCTTGTGCTAATAGACTTTGTCAAGTCAGAGATTCAGTTCAAGGGCAATCAGTGTTCCTTTGCCTGAGGCAGGGTAAAAAGGCCAATCAGGCACAGATCACCTGTTCAGCAGTTACTAGATCAGTGGCCCTCATCCGCCCCACCAGTAAACAATTGGGCCGAGGTCTCAGTTTTCACCACAGGGATAGATATACCAATCAGTCAGCCTGAATAGCAGAACATGGCAGGGATGAAGGAAATGATGCGTCAACTCCAAGAAAGTATGAAACTCATGCAGCAAGATGCTGTCCGCCAAGCAAAATTTGCCAAACAGCAGGCTGCGATCATGGCCCAACCGGCAGAGCTAATCACTAGGCTGCAACAGCAAAACGGAGCATCAACTTCGCATCAAGCTCCTCCCCCACCAGGAGCTCCAACACCCGGAGAAACACCAGACGTCCAGGAAGGTACAGACATTCTGACAGAGCCGGCTCTGCCCCCAATCCTACCCCAGCTATCCAAAACACCTACCCATCTACCGGACTCTCCCTTCGAATTCGAGGTGGACCCTACGACATTAAAACTGAACAAGCTTGAAAAGCTGTTCAAGAAATCTCAAGGAGTGAAGTCCATCCCGGACATCGAGGATGGGTATACCGACGCAGCTGTGACGCTGCCAAACAAATTCAAGATGCCACATATTGACCGTTTCGATGGGTCCGGGGATCCCATGGTGCACTTGCGGCTGTTTTCAGACATTTTAAGGCCGATGGGCCTCACTAGATTACAGAAGCTTTCTTTGTTCGGCCGGACCCTGTCAGGTATCGCGGCCATCTGGTACGCAAAACTGGAAGATGATGTTAAGAGGAATTGGGATGAGATGGCCGAGGCTTTTGTCATTCAATACTCCTATAATACATAGATCGAGATTACAACCCGTGATCTCGAGACAACAAGGCAGGAGCCTAAGGAGAGCTTCTCAGAATTCGTAACTCGCTGGAGGGCCAAGGCCTCAATGATGACCATTAGGCCAACGGATAAGGATCAAATACGGATGGTTGTGCGCAACCTCCAGCCCAAACTGATGTAGAAAATGATCGTGCTCCCCTTCCCTACCTTTCCAGATTTGCATGAGATGGGGGTACAGATAGAGGATGCTTTGAGGCAGGGCCTGATTGACAATGACAAAGAGCAGCCTAGGAGAACCTTCAACCGCTGTACGAATGCAGCCACCAGTGGTGATGCAGCTGCAAGATCTTCTGAAGTGGGTATGGTCGCCACCACCACACCAAGAGCAGCCATCCCCTTTGTTGGTGCATCCACTTCAAACCCCCGAACTTCGAACTATCTACCCCGAGGCAAGAGGGTTTTCACCCCACTCTTTATGCCTTTGTCTAAAGCTCTAGGGGTCCTACTCAGGAAAAGACATCTGAAACCGTTAGAATAACGGCCTCTACCCAGTCCTCTCCCTGCAAAGCATGACCCGACTAAGTACTGTGCTTTTCATCAACAAACCGGTCATGACACCGACAGTTGCGTCCGTCTCCGCCATGAGATACAAAATCTGATTGACAATAAGGTCATCGTCGCACCAAGCTCTACAAAGTCTATCGGCACTTGATCAGTGAACTTGTGGGGGATAATGTGACTTTGTGATCGGGGGTTGAACCACCTGCAGGCGGCAATCAGTTTACTCCAGATGTGGCATTTAGCATGCATTGTTTTGAGCATTTGCGAATGCTAGTTTTGTACTTTCTGACTTGGGTATTAGGTCAGTCTTGTCGTTTTGTATCGAGTCAGTCTTTTCATACTGAGTCAGTCGGGTCTGTCTTGTTGTATCGAGTCAGTCCTGTTTTGTTAGAGTCGGGTGATTTTGGGGGTGTTACCTCGGACATCACTTGCTTGTTTTGTGTTTGTCTTTTTGCTTTCTTTTGAGTCTGTTTCTGCCTAGGAGCCAGTTGCGCCAACAGATCTGAATGGAACAGCAGTGATTTTCACACTCGTGTGTTTGCTTCTGCCGTGTGCCAGTTGTGCTAGAAATTCTAAATGAGATGGCAGTATTTGACTAGAAGCTGTGTCTTTTCTGTGTCTTGAATTCATTGCATCGACCTAAGTTTTCCAAAACCTTTTTTTTGAAAAATTGTGATAAAAACAAAGAGGAAGGAATTCCTCGGGTTTTGCAAAATTTGATCAATTGAGAGAAGGAGAGGTATGCTAAGCCCTTAATGATCGAGATCATGCTTGTTAATGTGAGTACTGAGAAGGATCCTGACTTGATCCAGATTGGTTCCTGTAGACGCGCCCGCGGGGCCCTCGCTACAGTTCGGACTTGATTTTGTGTCACAGTTCTTAATCTGAACCAAAGAGTCCAAATTCGGCAAATCGCTTTGAGAAAAACAGATTTTGGAAAGAAGTGCCAAACATGGACTGCTTTGCCAGATACAGAGTCGCCACCTAAATATTTTTTATGGGGGAATTTAGGAAACCCTGACTCGGTGCCAAAGGCCACGTGTCCATCATTGCCAAAGTTGCCTCGGCTCAGGAGCTTGGGTACGATTGGGGCAGGTCAGCTATGAGCACCCCCTCTCGCCCGATCCGAAGATCGGCCTTTATTAACCGTGATATCCGATTTTGAAAACGTTATGTGTTCTTTTTCCAGTTATTAGCCTAGAATTACTATGTTATGCGCGCAACAAACAAGTATAGACTAGATTGCCTAATTTGGAAATAAGCATTGCATATCCGTTTGTCTTGAAAAACATTTTGGAATTTGCTACTCGCAAGTAGGCTAAAATACGGATTTCAACGAGTTTTTCCAACTCAGACAATCTAACCTTTACCCACAGGCATTCAAACAGTAATATCACATAAGCATTTAGTCACATGGTAAGCATGCTGTCATGATAGCATTCACACTCATGCGAGATGCTAAAGCGTAAATACTTACATCGTACTCCGTGCCAAAACAATAAACTAGTTAGCCAACATGCATGGTCCTAGTTTATGTCAAATTGCCTAAAGCAACACATACAAGATGCACTTAGAATAGGCTCGGCTAACCTAAGCATGGCATGTGAAATGCAGTCAATTGATGCACGTATTCAATTTGGAATTGAAGTACGAATGCGGTTAGCATGATGTACCGAGCCCGGTGCATGCAAGACAAATGTATGGATGCACACATGCGTAGCATAAGGTATGAAAGAAGTGGGGATTGGAAGACATGCACACACACGCACCCACACTTATTACAAATTCGCCCTCGCTCGGAGGGACCAAAAGAATAATACAAATTGAATAATGAATTAACTATCCTAGCTAATTAATTATTACCAATTACCTAATTAGTTAACAAACTAACTAAGCTAGGAAAAACAGTAAACCGCCTCGGGAAGAGAGCTCAATGCAATGCGTGCTCGGGCCTTGCTCGAAAATGCACCACCATGCATAGGCTGCCTCTGTTTTTCCTGCTCTGCCCCTTTGAAGACTACCAAAGTCTCAGGGTTGCTTCTCTGGATGCTGGGGAATGCCACCGGTTGGAAGGAATCATCACCGGCTGTGGTTTGGTGGTCATCGGCCAAGAATGAACCCATCGGCCATCGATGGATTGCCGGTCGGCACTCTGTGCAGTCGGTCGGCAGAAAGTGCCTGCAGAACCTGTTTGACAGCAGCAGAGGGCAGGACTTTGCATGGCAATGCAATTCAAGCAATGTAATCACCAATCATGTCCCTTATCATGTAAGTGGTTCAAAGGGACGTGCTCCTTGGTTCTCGGACCATCAATCGCGCATTTCCATGCGTGATGGCCCAAAGAACCAAGCATGCAACTTCAATTTCAAATGCAATGCAAACCAACAAACCAAAGCCCAATTCCTATCACTAGATCAAGGAACAAGACATGCATGCTAGATGCAATGCAACCTAGGCATGCAAGCTAAGGATGCAACATGGGAATGCAAGATGTACATGCAAGCATGCAAACAAACATGCAAAGTAAGCATGCAAGCAAGCAAAGGATGAACTTGAGCATGACTTAGGCAGCCTCATCTAGGCCTAAAACAGTGGCCAAAGACTTAAGAAAATGGAACGAAACACACATACACACATGCACGTGTTAAGGCCTAAACACTTAAGCATCAAAGGACTACTCTTAAGCACACTTAAAAGGGAATAATCATGGTCAATTAGCATGCAAATTAAGCTCTGAAATTATGTTGTAAATGGTGCCACACCAAGTAAACAAAACAAGCAAAGCATGCATAGAAGCTTGGAATTAGTCCAATGACTCAAACCATGACCACATGACACATGAAGCAATTGACCAAATTGAATCAAAACAGTCCCAAATCATGCAAAAATAAGCCTCAAGAACCACTTAGATGGCATCTAAATGACCTAATCTTAGAGGCATACACAATGGCACAAGTATGAAGCATGAAACATCAACTCTTGAAGCATCAAAAGGGCCATGAAATGCAAGCATTTAAGCATGCTAAATGGACTGAAATGACATGGTGGGTAGTTCCAAACCACTAAATCATGGCAAGAATGGCATGCTAGAAGGGCCAAAGCTTAAGGCATATGAGAGGAATTACATGGTGGCTATACAAAGCATGGCATGAATGACTCAAATGACTTAAAACAGTCCCTTAGTTCACCAAATCATGCAAGTAAGCTTCACAAAGCTTGGCCAAAACACAAAAGCATGATAGTCTAAATGCTATGCATGTATTGAGGCAAATCATGGCATTACAAGGTAGGTATGCTAAGCATGCATGGTGTACCAAAACCAACTAAAAACAGAGGCATATTATGACATAATAAGCATGAAAATCAGCTAAGGCATGGCCAACATACACTTAGGCTACGTGCTCCCTCCAGAGGCAAAAATGGCCCTTTTCAAGGACAATAAGGAGAGGGGGTGGCCCTCTCCATCTTGGGACTTCAAGGCACCATCCTTACCACTAAAATCTCTCAAGATTTCAGTGGTGAAGAGGCCCAAACACCAAAGTCCCGGAGCTCACTCAAAATAGCACAAAATGGAGCCCTTTAAGGCTTAAGAGGGGTCAAACACCTCCAAACCATAAAACACTCTAAACAAACTATTTAGAGGGCCCAAAAATAGAACTTTTTTATATTATACACTAAGCTCAAAAACAGTTCTAAGATAGGCAAAAATACAATGCAAAAAAGGGGAATAAAAAGGCAAAGTGATTACCCTTGTAGACCCTCTTCACAAATGGAGCTCCATCAACTTCTTGAGGTTGAAACCAGCTCCAAAACACTAAAAACAACCCTCAAAGGCTTCAGTTCCAAGAAAAGGTGTGATGGTGTGTGTTTGTGTGCAAATCTAAGCCTAAACACACACAAGAGAGAGAGATATAGAGATGGGAGATGAGCAAACCCTAACCCTAGAACTCAAACCCTAAAATGGCTGTCTAAAAATGTCTAACCCTAATGCCAAGAGAGAGGAGCTCCTCTTATAGAGCTCTCTCTTGTAAAGCTTGTCAAGAGAGAGATCCCTCCATACACGTGTATGGAGGGGAGAAAAGGTGGGTGCCAACTATCACAGCTGACACAAAATATCTACCAAAAGTAGATGAACAGTAGTCGGCTGCTCAAAATTGCCACCGACCAAAAAAAGATAGCCGACCGGCCATCTATAGTGCCGACCGGCCAAACATTTGGCCGGTGGCCACAATACACAGCCGGTGGCCTCAAGCCCTGGCCGGTGATGGGTGGGGATGGTCTACAAGCCCTACCCTGCCTCTCAAAGGCAAAACACAAGTATCTGGTGTCAAACCAAGCACAAAACAGTCGAGTTCGGAGATCCTGAGGCAAGGCGCGTAGCCGAGACCTCCGGGAACTCCAAACGAATACAAACGTGGATGATCACCGGGTGTTCAAACGGTGACGTCCAAGTCTTGAGGACGGTCAAAAATGGGGTGTCTACAGTTGCCCCTTTTTGACAGAACTCGAAAGTCATAACAATGACGGGAGTGAATATCAAAGCCCAGAGACGACCCATTTTTGACAAGGCCGAAGACTTAGACAAAGCATACAAGCTACCGAGAAGATATGCGCCCGAAGGCGGGGGCAAGATGCAAGACAATGCACAGAGCCGGTCATAACTTATGATCATGCAAAGAAAGCTGTAATGAAGCAAACATGCGACAGTTTTAAGCATACAACAAGATACACTACAATGCAGAGAGGGTGTAAGAGAATTATACGATTCTCGATACGTCTCACTCGGAGGATACAATACCTGTCCGGTCCGCCTGGTTCCACCAGTCGCAAATGAACCGTACATACAATATCGTGCCTGCAAAGAAAAGAAACTTAATAGGTACAATGTGATCAACAATCATGCATATTGATGTACTTGAAAATGCGTGACAACGTAGAGCAAGTGGGAATCATGATAACCCCGTGAAGGCACAGTCATGCAAGTGGAGCACGCGGTCTACGCGGACAACGAATTTGATCATAAGCATGTGGTCTACGCAAGCAATGGAATTGGGTTCAAACGTGCGGTCTACGCAAGTAGAACATGCGATCTACGCAAGTAATGAAATGATTGTAAGTATGCGGTCTACGCGAGCAAAACATGCGGTCTACGCAAGTAATGAAATGATTGCAAACAGGCGGTCTATGCAAGGCAAAACATGCGGTCTACGCAAGTAATGAATTTGAGCAAACATGCGGTCTACGCAAACAAAACATGCGGTCTACGCAAGTAATGGAATGACTACGAACATGCGGTCTACGCAAAGCAAAACATGCGGTCTACGCAAGTAATGAAATTGAACATAATCACGCGGTCTACGCAAACAAAACATGTGGTCTACGCAAGCACAACATGCGGTCTACGCAAGCAATGAAATGATTACGAACATGCGGTCTACGCAAAGCAAAACATGCGGTCTACGCAAGTAATGAATTTGAACATAATCATGCGGTCTACGCAAACAAAACTTGCGGTCTACGCAAGTAATGGAATGATTACGAACATGCGATCTACGTAAAGCAAAACATACGGTCTACGCAAGTAATGAAATTGAACAATCATGCGGTCTACGCAATCAAAACATGCGGTCTACGCAGGTAATGAAATTTGAATAATCATGCGGTCTACGCAATCAAAACATGCGGTCTACGCAGGTAATGAAATTGAACAATCATGCGGTCTACGCAATCAAAACATGTGGTCTACGCAGGTAATGAAGTGAACAAATATGCGGTCTATGCAAGCAAAACATGCGGTCTACGCAGGTAATGAAATTTGAACAAACATGCGGTCTACGCAAGCAAAACATGCGGTCTACGAAGGTAATGAAATTTGAACAAACATGCGGTCTACGCAAGCAAAACATGCGGTCTACGCAAGTAATGGAATTGAACAAACATGCGGTCTACGCAAGCAGAACATGCGGTCTACGCAGGTAATGAAGTGAACAAATATGCGGTCTACGCAAGCAAAACATGCGGTCTACGCAAGTAATGGAATTGAACAAACATGCGGTCTACGTAAGCAGAACATGCGGTCTACGCAGGTAATGAAGTGAACAAATATGTGGTCTACGCAAGCAAAACATGCGGTCTACGCAGGTAATGAAATTTGAACAAACATGCGGTCTACGCAAGCAAAACATGCGGTCTACGCAAGTAATGGAATTGAACAAACATGCGGTCTACGCAGGTAATGAAATTGAACAAGCAAGATGCAATGAGATGCGCAAAACCGCGCGATGCGTTTTAGACAATACGAGCGCGCAAGATAGTGCGATTGATATGCGATACGCATGGGGCAACTTTTGAGCTTTCGTAAGAGACAAAAGGATACAGGAAGGATACACCTTGCATAAGTCCGAGTGCCGCGTACAGAGGACATGGTTCGAGGTCAAGATGGAGGCCGGTTGAGTGTCGAAGATGCACTTTCTTGTACTTCTTTGAGCTATGAAGACCCAAAACTATAGATCTGACCCAAACAAGGACTCAGGAGGCTCACCGGTCGGAAGGGGAGGCCACCGGCTGTCCATCGGCCATCAATACATTCCATCGGCCAAATATTTGGCCGACTGGCCAAAAAAGTAGCCGACCGGCCAAAAATGCCTGAATCGGGGCAGATTCGACTTTTCACTTTGGGTCTTTTAAAATAGGGTTTTAAACCCTATTTTCCTCATATCCTTCTAGCCGAAAATAGTCCCCCCTCTCTCTAGAGCACTTTTCCCTCCTCCATTTCTCGATTTTCTTGCGTTCTACGCTCATTTCATCGTTCGATTCCCGTATATCTTCGCGTTTCAAACATTTTCATCCGAATATTTCTTCATTTCGGTGCTTCCTTTGCCATTTCCACCTTTTGGGGTTTATTCCCCTCGAGTTCCTCTCGACTTTCGTGCCTTTTTCACTTCCCGGCTTCCCGGGCCACTTTTCACCCTCTCGGGTTTGACTTTCCGATTGACTTTCCACATTTTCGCCCGGTTTTCCCTTTTCCGGCTATTTTCTCACCATTTTTGACATGGCCGACGATATTCCACAGGGCGGGGCTTCCCCGGATCACGAGATGGATCCCGGGGTCAAGCTCCTCCCGTTGAGCGTCCGCCCGTTCGACCCGGCGACCTACCGGCCGGCGATTCATGTGCTGCCTCCTGACGGACTTCGCCAGTTTCGGAGTTTCGACAGAGCGATGCCACCAGAGCTCCTCCTGCGTGAGCCTACATCTCACTTATCCTTCGGCACTTCCGAGGTAACATTTCTCTTCTCTGTTTTACTTTCCGCAATGTAGAATATAGAAACTGCCATAGTTGATTACATTCTTTAACTGCTTGACTCAGATACACTGACACACTGTGCACTATAGTTGATCGCAACCATACTGGCAACTGATGTCTGTTTGAGGCTGACGTGTGCACACACACTGCACTGACCCTGAATCACCCGAACATACCAACACAGTATACACTGCACACACTGTAGTTTATTGCAAACGCATCGATACCCGATATCTGTTTGAATCTGAAAAACTTGCATGCATGCTATATTTGTACTGAATTCTGAATGCCCTTCCAAACTAGTATATTCAGTATTGCCTCGCAATTTATTTGTTTGAAAACAGGGAGATTCTCATACCGTCCGCGGGTATGGGAACATTGCCGCTCGGGAATGGTATGCTGAGCTTCCCGACGCGGTTCGCCGCATTGTGGACCAGGCAGGCTTCGGCATTTTCTGCAGGGGATTATCCAGACTTACCGCGAGCAGGCCTCTCCTTGCTGCTCTAGCGGAGAGGTGGTGGGACACCACCGACTCGTTCCATCTATCAGCGACGAGAGACATAACGATGACTCCCTATGATTTCTCGATGCTCACAGGCATCGGGGTAGGGGGTGATTCGATCCCCTTTGACACGGATATGGACGAGTGGACTGCCGATCAGATCCATCTGCTTGGCGAGGCGCCACCTCTCGCCCGTCTAGGTTTTGTTCGTTATTCTTGGTTCGAGGTGCAGTTCAGGGTCCAGCCCGCGTTGGTGGAGGAGGCGCAGATGACCCAGGAGGCCGTGGAGAGATATGCGCGCGACTTTCTCATGTTCCTACTGGGGACGACCATTTTCGCCGACCGGGCGAACACCGTGCCCCTCTGCCTGCTCAGCGCACTGGTGGATGTCAGGCAGATTTCGCACTATGATTGGGGTGGCGCCGCTCTAGCCACACTCTACGGATATATGAGCTCGGCTTCCCGTGGCAGCAGACAGCTGCTAGGGGGCTACTGGCGTGCTTGGGAGGTATGTTTCTTTCCCGCTTTTCATTTCTTCTTTTCTATCTTCTGTACTCTGTACTGTATTCTATATTGCACACACTGTAGTCTGCTTTTCACTAACTGTGTACTGCACTCACGGCACACACATACACTCTGCTTTATACTGACTGTACATTGCTCACACTCTGCACAATACACTGCACAACACACGACTCTGCTATTTCTGCTTTACTCTGTATTCTGCTTTATCTGATAGTCATACTGATGCTTTCTCTGCAGTTGTGGGTCTATGCCTACTTTCCCAGGCTTGCACCCGTACCAGACAGGGAGGCCCCCCTCGTCGTCCCGTTCTCGCGACGCTTCGATGGGAGATGCGTGCGGAGGCCACGAGAGACATTCAGCTTCTTTCGCCGCTATTTCGACACTATCACCCCTGCCGAGGTATGTTCAACTTTTTAGAGTTTATCTTTTGGCTTTGCTTCGCACCGTATTTTTGATGATAGACAGCTGACAAACTGCACATTTACCCGCAGATTACCTGGCAGCCTTGGGCTCCACTGCCGGCCGAGGTGAGAGACCATTATGAGGGCGCGGAGGATACTGCCCGCCTCAGGATCCTGTTGGAGGGCCCGGTCTGTCGGGCTTGGTACCTGGGCGAGCGCTTCTTGTGTCAGACCCTGGGTTTACCGGAGCAGATAGTTCCGGGTCTACCTCCTACACACATGAGGGGTACAGAGGGATACTCCCTTAGGCACATGAGGGAGTACACCACCGGCTGGGGTGAGGAGCATCACAGAGGCGAGGGCGACTACACAGAGTACGTCCGGACCTACATCATGCGACCCTTGAGCGGTGGTCGCCGAGCTGAGAGGGAGGGGCCAGCGGCGCCGACAGCTAGGGCAGGAGCGGGAGCTGGAGCAGGAGCATCGAGGAGGGCTCGAGTCCGTGGCAGGGGCGGAGTTCAGGGAGGACGGGGGACTGGCTGGCCTGCCCTGCCCATTGTACTGTCATATAGAGGGCAGGATGGGGGGACCTACCAGATCCCCTTTGCTCCTCCCCCAACTGATCATGAGTTGGCGGGCATCCCCGACTTGCCTCCGGTATGTATTACTTCATTTTGCATCTTGCATTTGACATTTCATTTCAGTTTATTTGATATTCTGCGAAATGCTGATATATCTGATACACTTGCAGGCGTCCTCCGAGTACACCCGGCAGTCCGTGGAGTTGAACGCCTCCATGATGGGGATGCTGCAGCGGACCTTTGACCTCCTGGCCCTTTACAGTATTCCGGTATGTTCTTCTGACAATGGCCTCAAACCATTCATACACTGCTTCACGTAATCTGATGCACGACACAACACCCGACACGCTGATCTCACAGCATCTGATACACTGCATACACTACATTTATACACTGTACTCTGCAATGATAAACTGCCCACGGCATTCACACACTGTATACTGCATTCTGCACTGATAAACTGCTCACGGCATTCTCACGCTGTACACTGCATTCTGCACTGATAAACTGCTCACGGCATTCTCACATTGTATACTGCATTCTGCACTGATAAACTGCTCACGGCATTCTCACATTGTATACTACATTCTGCACTGATACACTGCTCACATTATTCTGATGTATTTGCCCTTTGTGATTTTCAGCCTCCCTTCTAGATCCCTCCGGTGGGCGGTGCTCCAGCTGGGCCTTCTATTCCTGCTCGGGGAGGGCGTGGAGACACTGCACGTCCCCGTACCAGGGGAGGGCGTACTCATGTCGGGAGTAGTTCTCGGGCGCCGACCCCTGATGATGATGATGATGACGATGATGAGACCGAGGCAGAGGCAGAGGTCGGGTCATCTGAGGAGGCTGGAGATGACTCAGACTCAGGCTCAGATGGCGACGCTGATGATGATGTCCCTGGACCTTCGTCCAGGAAGAGGGCGAGGGCAGATCCCCGGGCCCGAGACTACTGATGATGTCCCAGATTGCTGCTTTTCTTCTTTTTGTACTTTTTCTTTTGTTTTCTCTTTCTTTTTTGCTGGTAGTTAGATTACCTTGTACTGCCGCAGGCAGATTTTTGTTTTCCTCAAAACTTTGTATTTTAAAAAAAGATTATGAAATGAAACGAACTTTTTATCTAAAAAGTGTTACATTTACATATCTCATGTATTGCATCGCATCACATCATGTTACACCTCAATGTAAATGGAATCGATCTGCAGTCTGAATGTTGAACATCTGCATTGCAATAACAAGATAACCAAACCAAGTAACAGCAAAGCAACCTATACAAACCGCTGCTTAACCTAAACACACGGCCCATACTCTGCTGAGGATTAATCTACATACAGCCCATAACCCAACACTTGGTTTATTTTGCACACGGCAAACTTTAAACAAAACAGCCCAATCTGACAAGACGGCCTTCAAAGGTGAAACCGGCTAGGGTTGAAACATCCTCGGATGCCCCAAATTTTCCCTTCCTTCTTTTGGTTCGCCCAAATGTAGAGAATGGCACAACATTCTGAGCATAAACGATTAACTTTCGGAAAAGGGGTTTTCTTAACCGGGGTATCGAGCTAAAACTGAACACAGCGAGAAAGACTCAAACGAAAGGTGCACGACCAAAACACAACGAGACACGCTCGGAAAAGACTTAAAACAAAGTTGAGGGAAACAAGGCGGAGGACACGACACACGAACGTGTTTACAAACAAAAGACCTCAGATCTCGAGGGGCCAGCTCCTCTGGGTGTACTTCCTTCCCTTTCTGATTTGTGATTCTCACATCACTCGACCCTCAGGCTCGGTTTTTCTCTCAAAACCCTTTTCTTACTTTTCTCTCAACTTACACCTCTCTATTCTTTATTCTCTCATTTTTTATCTCTCCCCAAGGTGATTGATGGATGAATAGGAAGGTGCGGGTTCATGCTCAATACCGTTAGCTCACGGCTATTTCTTCTGGTGGATAGAGTGCCCTTCTGGCAAGTGCGTCGATGACGGGGGAAAGACAGAACGCCTGACTCAACTGTGCCCCTAGTTCATCATTTTGACCATTTTTTGTTTTTGCTTTCTACTAAAACAGTTTTGATCAAAATGAGAGTTAGATTAACACACTTGTTCGATTTTGATTTGAAGACCACGCAGGTCAGGCTATGGATACTGAAAATTTTCCTTTTTTGGGTCCAAGAAATGGTCAAGTTTTGGAAAACGAAATAGTTTTTCGAGAAAATAGTCAACCTCAGTAAAAATTTTCAAAAACTATTTTTGCAAACGGCTAATGCTCAACGAGCATGGAACCTACCTTCAAGATGCGCAACCTCGGATCGGGAGGCAATGGAAAATTGCCCCTTGCTTGAAAGGGCGCCGCATGGCAACGGAAAGTTGCCCCTGGTTTGAGTGACATCCCGCGACGACTCGTGGCAACGGAAAGTTGCCCCTTTTTTGGATGATGCCGCGGCAGTCCGCAAACAGTCTTCACTAGTGATGATCACGACCGAACTCCGTCGGACACAGAGAAGACGAAGATGGTCAAAACCAATATATGGACACAGTCACTTTGAAAGTGTTGAGCGACTGGACTTTGGGATGAAATCAAAACCATTGCATAGATCGAGACGCTATGAAAGCGTTGGGGGCTGGACTTCAGAATGAAGTTGCCTACGTATCCCAAACATGGGAATCAAGCCTTACGTAGTTCCGGTTAAGGTACACTCGGGTATTTTAACCTTCACTTTTCAGGCTCTAACTTTTGCCAAGGTGGCCGTTGCGGGTTTTCGACCTTGCGAGCTTCTTTTCATTTTCCTTTTCTGTTTATTTCTTTTTCTTTTCTTTTTCGCATTTCTTCTTTTCTTTTCTTTTCTTTTCTTTTTTTGTATTTTTTTGCTTTTTTGTATTTTTCTCTTGCTCTAACTTTTGCCTGGGTCGCCCTTCCGGGTTTTCGGCCCAGCGAGCCTCTCAAAGGGTAAAAGTGTAACAAGTCCATGTCAAATGGTTTCTGAAGTTGAAGCCTCTCTATGTCTAGGAGAACGGCTGTTGCAATGATTTGCAGAAGAATCCATCCTGGTTGCTCCACGAGCTTCTTCCGGCGATATCTAATCCTTCCGATTCGGCTTTGGTGCCTCTTGCTCGAGGGCTGCTTCTGATCTGGCCATACAGACCTTGCATGACATTTGACCGTTGAACTTGCGGAACGGGTTCAAGGTTCGAAACGGACGGGTTGAATCTTGAGGCTGAGAGCGATCCTAGGGTGCACAATCTCAAGAGCGGTTCCACACAGGTCTTCACAGGGCCGCGTAAAACATTTGTTTTTGAAAGTTTTTAAGAAAGCGACAAATCGCTCGTGCCGAAGATAGTGTGGAACCAATCTGGATCAAGCCAGGGTCCTTCCCAGTACTCACGCTGACAAGCATGATTTCATTCGTTAAAAGGCTTAGCATGCTTCTCTTTCTCTCAAAATGATCAAAATTTGCAAAACCGGAGGAATTCCTTCCTCTTTGTTTTTATCACCGCAGTGTTCAAAAGGAGTTTTTGGAAAACTTAGGCTAATGCAATGAGTTCGGCACGCAGGAGGGCAGGCGAGATGTACTGTCAGTCCATTCAAGTCTTCTGGCACAATTTACTTACACTGGAAGCAAGCATGAAAATGAGATAGCCACAGCTGTTTCATTCAGATTTGTTGGTATAACTGGCCCCTCAGCAGAAACAGACTCAAAAAACAAAACGGGTAGTTACAAGACAAAACGGTGTTCGAGGCAACAACCCCGGAATCACTTGGCGTTCTATTCAAAGGGGACTGACTCGCTACAACAAGACAGACCCATAAGTAAAAAGACTGACTCGAGACAGTGAGACAGACTCAAAACAAAACAAAAGACTGACTCGACACCCGAGCCAGAATTTACAGGGGTAGCATTCGCAGATGCTCAAAAACGCGCGCCAAACGCCATATAAAAAAAAAAAACAGGGCGCTGCCTACAAGCGGTCCAACCCCGATCACATACTCGCAGTATCCTCAAAGTCCAACAGCGTAGCGGCGACCGACTTTGTTGAGGTAGGTGGGAGGATGACCTCATTGTCGATCAAATCTTGCACTTCATGACGAAGGTGGAAACAACCATCGGTACTGTGGCCGGACTGTTGGGGGTACGCGCAGTACAAGGTAGCATCATGTGAGAGAGGGAGATTCTTCGGGAGGGGCCGAGGCTCGAGGGGTTTAAGATGCCCCTTTTTCGCCAATATTTGAAACACCCTAGACAAAGGCATATGGAGGGGATGGAAGACTCTGCGTCCTCGAGGCAGATACTTTGAGGTCTGAGGATACTTGCTAGACGCACTGGCGAAAGGGTCGGCTGGCACTGCCTTGGCCTTCTGATCTTTTCCTGATGCAGGGTTGGGAACAACAGGAATTGTCTGGGCATGACGGGGCCTTTCCCGATTTTCTGACTGACTTCAACTGCCTTCGGTTGGAGTGGGGAAAGCATCATCCACAGCTTTAGTCATGATTGCAGATACCTGCTGCTTATTCATCCCCCCGGCTTTCAAAGCCTCGACTGCCCACAGCAGCTGTTCAATGGGATCGGCATCTGCCTTCATCTTGTTCTTGCCTCTGGCCTCAGCCTGATCGGGGGTTTGGGTTGATACACCAGAGTGATGCCCAGTTGTTGCTGACACGTTGTTGTTGTAGCTGGAGGCGATCTCTGGTTGGCTGAGCTCGATCACAATCCGCCCCAGTAGCGGGGGTTCCTGTGGTATGAAATTCCCGGCATATGCTGCTGCCGGTGATGAAACCGACATTCCGTAGGTGAGATCCGCCACAGATCTCTGGAGGTCACTTATCATTGCCATCAATTCAAAGGTAGTGGGCTCACGAGCCTGGTACAACTGGGGTGCCCAAATTGGGTGCGCGACAGGGCACCTGGGCGGATGTGGTATATCAACATTGGTCTCATCCTGCAGGGTGATTCCTTGATCCAATGTGGCTGCCACAACCACTATCTCTTCTGAATTCTGCGTCATCATAGGTCCTGCCTCAGCAAGGGGGAATACTGGCTATTCTGTATCAACTTTCTGGACTCTCTGAACTGAAAGGAAAAACAAGCAGTATTTCAGCCCCAAACAGATCAAACACAGGCGTAGCCGAACAACTGCACTCTACTACTGATCACTGTTCCCCAGAATCACTGTTCTCAAAACTGAACTGATACCCACAGATATAACTGATTTCTCAACAATACTGATACTGGTGCCCTCGGGCCTGATACTCAAACTTGCAAACTGATATGTACGTTCCTGTAGAGATACACTCTAAAGCACATAGCAGATAAGTGAAAACCAAAACACCCCTATGTTGGGGTAGGGTTTCCCTGTCCTATTTTGTCAGGAGCTAGGGTTTCACTACGCACGCAGCGGTTTCAAACAACCTAACATCGGGTGAGCAACCTGTCCTAGTTTGGAATGGTCACTATGGATCTCGACATGCACTAGGTCGAATGGTCGAAAAGGGTGCCCCGAAAAAATCGAGGTTTGTGTTCCCATACTGTCAGAGCCCATAACCGGTCAGCGTTATGGTCATGCCTTGACAAGACAAGCCTCTGGCAAACCGTTCAGGAATGGCAGATGGCAAACACGGTGTCCTAGGCGCACCAATGCACATGCAATGCAAAGAGACACATAAATGAGATCAAAACAGGATATCACGAGTTCGAGTCAAGCTCTCTAAATCCCCAGCAGAGTCGCCAGAAACTGTAGACGCGCCCGCGTGGGGCCCTCGCTACAGTTCGGACTCGATTTTGTGTCACGGTTCTTAATCCGAACCAAAGAGTCCAAATCCGGCAAATCGCTTTGAGAAAAATAGATTTTTGAAAGAAGTGCCAAACATGGACTGCTTTGCCAGATACAGAGTCGCCACCTAAATATTTTTTATGGGGGAATTTAGGAAACCCTGACTCGGTGCCAAAGGCCACGTGTCCGTCATTGCCAAAGTTGCCTCAGCTCGGGAGCTTGGGTACGATTGGGGAAGGTCAGCTATGAGCACCCCCTCTCGCCCGATCCGAAGATCGACCTCTACTAACCGTGATATCCGATTTTGAAAACGTTATGTGTTCTTATTCCAGTTATTAGCCTAGAATTACTATGTCATGCGCGCAGCAAACAAGTATAGACTAGATTGCCTAATTTGGAAATAAGCATTGCATATCCGTTCGTCTTGAAAAACATTTTGGAATTTGCTACTCGCAAGTAGGCTAAAATACGGATTTCAACGAGTTTTTCCAACTCAGACAATCTAACCTTCACCCACAGGCATTCAAACAGTAATATCACATAAGCATTTAGCCACATGGTAAGCATGCTGTCATGATAGCATTCACACTCATGCGAGATGCTAAAGCATAAATACTTACATCGTACTCCGTGCCAAAACAATAAACTAGTTAGCCAACATGCATGGTCCTAGTTCATGTCAAATTGCCTAATGCAACACATACAGGATGCACTTAGAATAGGCTCGGCTAACCTAAGCATGGCATGTGAAATGCAGTCAATTGATGCACGTATTCAATTTGGAATTGAAGTACGAATGCGGTTAGCATGATGTACCGAGCCCGGTGCATGCAAGACAAATGTATGGATGCACACATGCGTAGCATAAGGTATGCTAAATTAAACATGTCCTATTACTAACCATCAAAGCAGGTAAGTAAAAGGGAGGAAAGAAGTGGGGATTGGAAGACATGTACACACACGCACCCACACTTATTACAAATTCGCCCTCGCTCGGAGGGACCAAAAGAATAATACAAATTGAATAATGAATTAACTATCCTAGCTAATTAATTATTACCAATTACCTAATCAGTTAACAAACTAACTAAGCTAGGAAAAACAGTAAACCGCCTCGGGAAGAGAGCTCAATGCAATGCGTGCTCGGGCCTTGCTCGGAAATGCACCACCATGCATAGGCTGCCTCTGTTTTCCCTGCTCTGCCCCTCTGAAGACTACCAAAGTCTCAGGGTTGCTTCTCTGGATGCTGGGGAATGCCACTGGCTGGAAGGAATCATCACCGGTTGCGGTTTGGTGGTCATCGGCCAAGAATGAACCCATCGGCCATCGATGGATTGCCGGTCGGCACTCTGTGCAGTCGGTCGACAGAAAGTGCCTGCAGAACCTGTTTGACAGCAGCAGAGGGCAGGACTTTGCATGGCAATGCAATTCAAGCAATGTATGCACCAATCATGTCCCTTATCATGTAAGTGGTTCAAAGGGACGTGCTCCTTGGTTCTCGGACCATCAATCGCGCATTTCCATGCGTGATGGCCCAAAGAACCAAGCATGCAACTTCAATTTCAAATGCAATGCAAACCAACAAACCAAAGCCCAATTCCTATCACTAGATCAAGGAACAAGACATGCATGCTAGATGCAATGTAACCTAGGCATGCAAGCTAAGGATGCAACATGGGAATGCAAGATGTACATGCAAGCATGCAAACAAACATGCAAAGTAAGCATGCAAGCAAGCAAAGGATGAACTTGAGCATGACTTAGGCAGCCTCATCTAGGCCTAAAATAGTGGCCAAAGACTTAAGAAAATGGAACGAAACACACATACACACATGCACGTGTTAAGGCCTAAACACTTAAGCATCAAAGGACTACTCTTAAGCACACTTAAAAGGGAATAATCATGGTCAATTAGCATGCAAATTAAGCTCTGAAATTATGTTGTAAATGGTGCCACACCAAGTAAACAAAACAAGCAAAGCATGCAGAAAAGCTTGGAATTAGCCCAAGGACTCAAACCATGACCACATGACACATGAAGCAATTGACCAAATTGAATCAAAACAGTCCCAAATCATGCAAAAATAAGCCTCAAGAACCACTTAGATGGCATCTAAATGACCTAATCCTAGAGGCATACACAATGGCACAAGTATGAAGCATGAAACATCAACTCTTGAAGCATCAAAAGGGCCATGAAATGCAAGCATTTAAGCATGCTAAATGGACTGAAATGACATGGTGGGTAGTTCCAAACCACTAAATCATGGCAAGAATGGCATGCTAGAAGGGCCAAAGCTTAAGGCATATGAGAGGAATTACATGGTGGCTATACAAAGCATGGCATGAATGACTCAAATGACTTAAAATAGTCCCTTAGTTCACCAAATCATGCAAGTAAGCTTCACAAAGCTTGGCCAAAACACAAAAGCATGATAGTCTAAATGCTATGCATGTATTGAGGCAAATCATGGCATTACAAGGTAGGTATGCTAAGCATGCATGGTGTACCAAAACCAACTAAAAATAGAGGCATATTATGACATAATAAGCATGAAAATCAGCTAAGGCATGGCCAACATACACTTAGGCTAGGTGCTCCCTCAAGAGGCAAAAATGGCCCTTTTCAAGAACAATAAGGAGAGGGGGTGGCCCTCTCCATCTTGGAACTTCAAGGCACCATCCTTACCACTGAAATCCCTCAAGATTTCAGTGGTGAGGAGACCCAAACACCAAAGTCCCGGAGCTCACTCAAAATAGCACAAAATGGAGCCCTTTAAGGCTTAAGAGGGGTCAAACACCTCCAAACCACAAAACACTCTAAACAAACTATTTAGAGGGCCCAAAAACAGAACTTTTTTATATTATACACTAAGCTCAAAAATAGTTCTAAGATAGGCAAAAATACAATGCAAAAAAGGGGAATAAAAAGGCAAAGTGATTACCCTTGTAGACCCTCTTCACAAATGGAGCTCCATCAACTTCTTGAGGTTGAAACCAGCTCCAAAACACTAAAAACAACCCTCAAAGGCCTCAGTTCCAAGAAAAGGTGTGATGGTGTGTGTTTGTGTGCAAATCTAAGCCTAAACACGCACAAGAGAGAGAGATATACAGATGGGAGATGAGCAAACCCTAACCCTAGAACTCAAACCCTAAAATGGCTGTCTAAAAATGTCTAACCCTAATGCCGAGAGAGAGGAGCTCCTCTTATAGAGCTCTCTCTTGTAAAGCTTGTCAAATAAGCTTGTCAAGAGAGAGATCCCTCCATACACGTGTATGGAGGGGAGAAAAGGTGGGTGCCAGCTATCACAGCTGGCACAAAATATCTACCAAAAGTAGATGAACAGTAGTCGACTGCTCAAAATTGCCACCGACCAAAAAAAGATAGCCGATCGGCCATCTATAGTGCCGACCGGCCAAACATTTGGCCGGTGGCCACAATACACAGCCCATGGCCTCAAGCCCTGGCCGGTGATGGGTGGGGATGGTCTACAAGCCCTACCCTGCCTCTCAAAGGCAAAACACAAGTATCTGGTGTCAAACCAAGCACAAAACAGTCGAGTTCGGAGATCCTGAGGCAAGGCCCGTAGCCGAGACCTCCGGGAACTCCAAACGAACACAAACGTGGATGATCACCGGGTGTTCAAACGGTGACGTCCAAGTCTTGAGGACGGTTAAAAATGGGGTGTCTACAGTTCCGCACTGTCTTCAACGCGAGCGATTTGTTGTTCTCTTAAAAAATTTCAAAAAATATTTTGCGCGATCTTGCGAAGACCTGTGTGGAATCGCTCTTGGGATTGTGCAGCCTAGGATCGCTCTCAGCCTCAAGACTCGACCCCTCATTGTCAAACCTTGGACTTAAATTCAGAATGTTCAATGGTCAACTACAACGTGAGGCCTGTGTGGCCAGATTCAAAGCAGCCCCGAACAAGAGGCAAGAAAGTCAGATCAAGAAGACCAGATGTCATCAAAAGAAGCTTGCAAAGCTAGATCAGAAGCACCCCTGAAACTAGGGGCAAAGAATTTCAAATGTGCTCGAAGAGCCGAAGATGGATCATTCCACAAATCAAAGAAGGTCGGCAAGAATGCCAAATCCCAGAGGGAGGAATGAAGAAAGTTTTGCTGAAGAAAAACTGAGTTCCGATCCACAACACTAGGGGCAAATTCAGTCCCCCATTGGATGGACTCCTGCATCGTCAGCGAACAGCAGCCATTCTCCTGGATTCAGATGACTTCGGGATCTCAAAACCATTTGACATGGACAAAGCTACACTTTTACCCTTGAGAGGCTCGCTGGGCCGAAAACCCAGAAGGGCGACCTAGGCAAAAGTTAGAGCAAGAAAAAAAGAAGGACAAGAAAAAAAAAAAAAGTGAGAGAGAGAAAAAGAGAAAACATGCAAAAAATGAAGAAAAGATAAAAAAAAATGAAAATGAAAAAAGAAAAGATGAAAAGAAACGAAAAATATGAAAAGAATTGAAAAGAAAAGAAAAACCTAGCTCGCAAGGTTGAAAACCCGGAAGGGCGGCCTTGGCAAAAGTTAGAGTGCAAAAGGAGAGGTTAAATACCCGAGTGTACCTTAACCCCAAACTACGTAAGGCTTGATTCCCATCTTTGGGATACTTAGGCAACTTCGTTATGAAGTCCAGCCACAAACATTTCCAAATCAATTGTGTCCATGTAATGGTTTTGATCATCTTTGCCTTCTCTGTATCCGAGAGTTTGGTTGTGACCTTCACTATGAAGACTGATTACAACGCGTTGTGGTACTATCCAAACAAGGGGCAACATCCCGTTGCCAATGCGCTGCGGTGCTATTCAAAAAAGGGACAACTTTCCGTTGCCATGCAGCTCTCCTCAAACAAGGGGCAATTTTCCTTGGGATCTGAGGTTGTGCATCTCAAGAGTAAGTTCCGTACTCGTTGAGCAGTGGCTGTTTGCAAAAACAATTTTTGAGAATTTTTACTGAGGTTGACTGATCTCTCAAAAATTATTCCATCTTTTCCAAAATTGGACCATTTCTTGGACCCAAAAAGGGAAAATTTTCAGTGCTTATAACCTGACTTGCATGATTTTCAAATCAAAAATCGAACAAGTATGTTAATCTAACTCTCGTATTGGTCAAAATTGTTTTAGTAGAAAGCAAAAACAAAAAATGGTCAAAATGATGAAATAGGGGCACTGTTGAGTCAGGTGTTCTGTCTTTCTCCCGTTGTCAACATACTTGCCAGAAAGGGCACTCTACTTGCCGAAAGGGCACCGTATTCGCCAGAAAAGGGCACCACTGAAGCTGACCGCAAAAGGGCTGAAAACTCTCTCAATCCTCCAAACAACGAGGTATCAAGCCAAGTACGAAGCACAAACCAGAATAGGACAAAATATTCCACTCCCTTATCTAGACAGATCTGATCACGTCCAAACTCCCCAGCAGAGCATCGTCAACCGATGTCAGCTACAGATTTGCTACACACCTAATTGTAGCGCAGCCCCTCTGTGGAAGAAACTCACTATTGTGAACAAGAATGAGAATCTGGTAGAATACCAAAGGCAAGGGCCCACAACTTTTTGTTTATCCATCAACCACCCAGGGGAGGGACAAAAAAATGAGAGATTGAAGAATAGAGAGATGTGCGCTGAGAGAAAAAGCGAGAAAAGGGTTTTGAGAGAAAAAAAGAGCCTGAGTGCCAGAGTGATGTGAGAATCACAAATTAGAGAGGGTGGGAGACAATACCCGGAGAAACTGGCTCCTCGTGTACTAAGAGGTCTCTCATCTTTGTAACGCGTCTGTGTGTCGTGTCTTTTATTTTGTCTCAATTCTTGCTTTGAGTCGTTTCGAGTGTTACTCTATGTGTTTAGGTTGTTTACCTTTGTTTTTCCTTTGTCGAGTCGTTTTGGTTGTGGCCAGTCGTCGGCTCAATACCCGGTTAAGAACTCATTTCTCAATTCCAAAAAAAAAAAAAAAATCATCTTGTGCTCAGAGTGCTGTGCCATTCTCCACATTTGTGCAAAACAAGAATTTGTTCTTTCTTAAAACCGCAGGGTTTCAACCCAGGTCATGCAAGAACAGTAAAACAAGGACCTATTTGAAGCTATATGGGTTCCAGACTACAAAGCAAAAGAAAAGAGGGAAAACTGAAGCATTTGAGTGTGTTTCACCTTCAGCAAATTCTGTGATTGTACTCCGGATGTACCTCTTCTGGCCTTGTCAGTGCTCCGAAGAATGAGTGTGCCTCTGCTCCAAGCTTAAGCCTGCTTCAAGTCAGAATGGCAATTAAAGCAGCAGCAGATGTTATCTCTCGCCAATATAAACTGGGTGTACCCTTTTTCAAGCGGAGTGTGTTACAAACCCCTCCGAGAGGTAAATCGGAGGTCGCGTTTGGATTTGGTCTCGTTAAGGCTTGTATTTCCTTATTCGACATTTTGTTTCAAATGCGATTTTGAAGTTGCACATTTGTCGCATTGTTATGCACACCATTTCTCGTATTGTTACGCACACCATTCATTGCATTGTTATGCACATCTATCTAGCATTGTTATGCACTGTCACACCTGCATTGTTATGCACATTATATTTGCATTGTCATGCACCTCTTCACTTGCGTAGTCACGCACATTCCACTTGCATTATTATGCACACCCTTTTCCGCCTTTCTGAAACACCGGGATACGTTCCTATCTTTCTATCTTTCCGAAACACCGGGATACGTCCCTATGTTTCTCCTTCTTTTCGAAACACCGAGATACGTCCCTATGTTTATCCTTCTTTCCGAAACACCGGGATACGTCCCTATGTTTCTCCTTCTTTCCGAAACACCGGGATACGTCCCTATGTTTATCCTTCTTTCCGAAACATCGGGATACGTCCCTATGTTTCTCTATCTTTCCAAAACCCCAGGATGCGTCCCTACGTTTCTCTCTGTTTCCGAAATACCAGGATACGTCCCAATGTTTCCCTCTCTTTCTTAACCACCAGGATACGTCCCTAACCATCGGGATACGTCCCTGAACATCGGGATACGTCCCTGAACACCGGGATACGTCCTTGTGTTTCTCCCCCTTTGGTTTAGAGTATTTGGAATACGTTCTAATGCTTATACCTTTTCGAAACATTGGGATACGTCCCTACGTTTCTCTCTCTTTCCGAAACACCGGGATACGTCCCTATGTTTCTGCCACCTTTTTCGAAACATCGGGATACATCCCTACGTTTCCCTTCTTCCCGAAACACCGGGATACGTCCCTATGTTTCTCCCTTCTTTCTGAAACACCGGGATACGTCCCTATGTTTCTCTCTCTTTCCGAAACACCGGGATACGTCCCAATGTTTCCCTCTCTTTCCTGAACATCGGGATACGTCCCTGAACACCGGGATATGTCCCTATGTTTGGAATACGTTCCGGTGCTTGAACCACTCTGAAACACAGGGATACGTCCCTATGTTTCTCCTTTGTTTTGAAACACCGGGACATGTCCCTATGTTTCTCCCTCTTTGGTTAAGAGCATTTGGAATACGTTCCAATGCTTATACCTTTCCGAAACACCGGGATACGTCCCTATGTTTCTTGCATGATCATAAGTTATGCTTGGCTTTGTGCATTGTCATGCATTTTGCCCCTGTCCTCGGGCGCATATCTTTGTCTGCTGCTTGTATGCTTTGTCTAAGTCTTCGGCCTTGTCAAAAATGGGTCGTCTCTGGGCTTTGACATTCACTCCCGTCATTTTTATGACTTTCGAGTTCTGGCAAAGAGGGGCAACTGTAGACACCCCATTTTTGACCGTCCTTAAGACTTGGACGTTATCGTTTGAACACTCGATGATTACCCTTGTTTGTGTTCGTCTTGAGTTCTCGAAGGTTTCGGCTACGCGCCTTACCTCAAGACCTCTGGACTTGTTTGTTTTGTGTTTGGTTTTTTATCAAACACTTGTTGTTTTGCTTCTGAGGGTGGGAAATAGCTTGTAGGCCATCCCCACACCTTACCGGCCATGGCTTGAGGCCACCGGCCTTGTTTCCTTGCCACCGGTCATTGGTGATGGCCGATCGGCACTATTAATGGTCGGTCGGCATTGTGTTTGGTCGGCTGGCCACTGATTTTGGTCAATCGGCCACTTTTTTTGGCCGAAACCTTTTCTTGAGGAGGGTTTGAACCTTTTGAACCCTTGGTTTTAGCTTCTTGAGGAAGCTTGAACCTTTTGAACCCTTGGTTCTAGCTTCTTGAGGAAGCTTGAACCTTTTGAATCTTTGTTCTAGCTTCTCGAAGAAGCTTGAACCCTTTGTCCAGCTTCTCGAAGAAGCTTGACCCTTTTGCCTAGCTTCTCCAAGAAGCTTGGCCTTCTTGCCCTTTTGCTACAAGCTTCTAAGAGAAGCTTGACCCCTTTGCTTAGCTTCCCTTAGAAGCTTGCCCCCTTTGACCCTTTTGCCTTAGCTTCTCCAATAAGCTTAGGCCTTTTGCCTTGCTCTATAAATAGAAGAGCTCCTCTTCCATTTTAAGGGTTCCAAGAAATTTGTCCAAGACAAAAACATATATCTCTCTTGATATCTCTACATCCAAGCCTCCAAAGTGCTTGGTTCTTGACCCCTTTGCACCCCAACTCCTAAGCACACACCTCCACCATTCATCTAAGGTTATTGGAGGGTCTTGTGGGGGCTCAAGACTTGGTTTTGACTCAGAAAAATCTGCTGGAGTGCTGGTTTTGAAGAAGGTCTTCAAGGGTGAGTTTCTAAGCCTTAAATCCCCCGTTTTTTCACACACTTTTAGCCTGTCTTGCATGCGGTTTTCAGCTTAACTTATAACTGAATTGTTTTTGAGTGCTCTAAATAGTTGTTTAAGGTCACTTTTGTTTTTGGGGTTGTTTACCCCCTCTTAGGCCTTGTTTGGCCGCATTTTGTGCTATTTTTGGTGAGCTCCGGGACCACCTTGTTTGGACCTCCTCACCACTGAAATCTTGAGGGATTTTAGTGGTGAGGATGGTGGTTTAAGGTCCTAAGAAGGAGAGAGCCATCCCCTCTCCATGTTGTCTTCAAAAAGTGCCATTTTAGCCTCATGTGTGAGCACCTTCCTTGAGTTCATGTTGGCCATGCCTTAAGTGTTATTTGTGCTTATTTTTCCATGGTATAGCACTGTTTTCACTTGGTTTAGACACACCATGCTTGCTTTGCATACTTGTCCTGTAATGCCATGAAATTGCCTTAACATGTATCTGGCATTTAGACCACTATGCTTACTTGTTTTGGCTTAGCTTTGTGAAGCTTTTATGCATGTTTTAGTGTGTTTGAGGACTTTTTTTGGTTGTATGGGTCATCCATGATTTGCTTCGTATAGCTACCATGCAATCTCCCTTGTAGGCCTTGAGTGTTGGACCCTCTAGCATGCTCTATTTGCATTATTTCAGTGGTTTGGGACCACTTGCCATGTCATTTCAGTCCTTATAGCATGCTTGTATGCTTGCATTTGATGCTCCTTTAATGCTTTAAGAGGTTGGTGTCTTATGCTCCATGTTTGGTCCCTTTTGCATGCCTTGAGAATTAGGTCATTTAGATGCCATCTAAGTGGTTTTTGGGGTTTGCTTTTGCATGACTTAGGACTGTTTTGGCTCACTTTGGTCATTTGCTTCATGTGTCACATGACCATAGTTTAAGTCCTTGGGTTTGGTTGCATGCCTTGCTTGCATTGGTAGGTGGATTTGGTATCATCTTAACATGATTTTCAGAGTTTGATGTGCATGCCATTTGTCCATGATTATCCTCTTTTAAGTGTGCTTAAAAGATGCTCTTTAATGCTTAAGTGTTGGGCCATGTTTGCATGCATTGTTTGTGTGTGTATTTGCCTCCATTCCCTAGCATTTTGGCTTCCTATTTAGACATGGCCGAGGCTTGTCCATATTGGTCGAAGTCTACCTTTCGCATGTTGTTCAAATGTGATCACATTGCTACATGCTTGCATGCTTCGGTTGCATAATGTTTTGCATGCTCATTACTTGCATTGTTGACACATGCTTAGCTATATTGCATTTTGTTGCATGCTTCCCCCATGTTCATGTTTGCATGCTTGCCCTCATGTTTATATTGCATGCTTAGTTCACATGCCTAGGTTGCATTGTATTGAGCATGCATGCCTTGTCTCTTGATCAAGTGATAGAGGTTGGGCCTTATGTGTATGTTTGCATTTCATTTGAAATCAAAATGCACAACTTGGCCTCTTTGGCCATCACGCATTGAAATACGCGATTGGTGGTTTGAGGGTCAAGCACCATCCTCCTTTGAGTCATAAACATGATAAGGAGTGTGGTTGGTGCAAACATTGCTTGAAATGCATTGCCATGCCATGTTTTGCCCTCTGCTGCTGTCAAAACAAGTTTCTGCAGGAAGCTTTGGCCGGCTGACCATCCTCAGTGCTGACCGGCCATCCATTGTTGGCTGATGGATCAATTTGAGGCCGGTGATCATTTCCTTTGGCCGGTGACCGCTTCCCTTGGCCGGTGGTATCCCACAGGGTTCATAGAGTGCACCTTGGGAATTTTGCAATGATTAGAGAAGGAAAACAATGTGGACAAAGGCAACTTGTGCATGGCAGTGGACTTCCGAGTGGAGCCGAGCACACATTGTATTGGGCCCTTTTCCCGAGGCTGTTTACTGTTTTATTAGATTAGTTAATTTGCTTAACTAGTTTAATTTGTCTGTAACATTTAATTAACTTGTAGGTTAGTTAATTGTATTATTCTTTTGGTCCCTTTGAGTGAGGGCGAATTTGTAATAAGTGTGGGTGCGTGTGTGCATGTCTTCCAATCCCCACTTCTTTCTCCCTTTTACTTACCTGCTTTTGATGGTTAGTACTAGGGCATATTTAATTTAGCATACCTTATGCTATGCATGTGTGCATTCATTCATCAGTATTGCATGCACCGGGCTTGGCGCATCATGCTAACTGCATAGTATTTCAAATCAAACTTGAATACATGCTATCTGTTGCATTTCACATGTCATCCTTAGATTAGCCGAGCCTATTCTAGTGACATTCTGTATGCGATGCATTACCCATTTTAACATGAACTAGGATCACACATGATTACTAACTAGTTTATTGTTTTGGCTTGGAGTACATTGTAAGTGTTTTATGTTTTAGCATCTCGCATGAGTGTGAATGTTGATATGACAGCATGCTGACCATGTGGCTAGATGCTTATGTGATATAACTGCTTGAGTGCTTGTGGATGGAGGTTGAATTACCTAAATTGGAATAATACACTAAAATTGTGAGTTTTAAGCCCACTAGATAGTGACAAAACCATCTTTTCTAAAACCCACTTGAGGGTGGCAAAACCTGCATTTTAGCCTACTTGCGAGTAGCAAACCATTTCCAAAACAAACATGAAATGTTTTGTTCCAATTTAGGCGATTTGGTCTATACTTGTTTGCTGTGCGCATAACATAGTAATTCTAGGCTAATAACCGGAATAAGAGCATATAATGTTTTCGAAACAAGATGTCATGATTAGTAGAGGCCGATCTTTGATCGGGCGAGCGGGGGTGCTCATAGTTGACCTTCCCCAATCGTACCCAAGTTCCCGAGCCGAGGTTACTCTGGTGATGACGGATACGTGGCCTTTGGCACTGAGTTAGGGTTTCCTAAATTCCCCCAAAATAAAATATTTAGGTGGCGACTCTGTATCTGGCAAAGCAGTCCATGTTTGGCACTTCTTTTCTAAAAATCTGTTTTCTCAAAACGATTTGCCGGATTTGGACTCTTTGGTTCAGATTAAGAACCGTGACAATTCGAGTCTGAACTGTAGCATGGGGCTCGCAGGCGCGTCTACAGGCTCAATATGCTCATCATCATCACTAGGAATGTCTTTTGATAAATCAGTATCGTCACTCAACGTATGAGATGATGCAGAAAGAAGTGTGTCTCGAAAGGAAACAAAGAATTTAGAAGCAGATGATGAAAGAATCAAGGGGGATTTTTTGCAAGTGGTATTTTCCTTGAGGAATTCACTTTCAGACGAGATTGAGGAATTGGGTTCCATTTCTGCCCATCCAAACATAAGTGAGTGTGCCTAGACTTCACTATTTCTAGAAATGTTACGTGGATCAGGAACCTCTATGGAGATACCTTTTTCTCTATATGCTCTGGAGATGTAAGGGGATGATGCCACCTCATTAATGAGGTATCTTACGGCTAAGATTGCACACCCAAATTGCATAAGACGGACATCCAGCCGATGACCTCCAAGATGATTGCCCGGATTACCGGAGTCACCCTTGTCACCTGTGGTTGTCACCCATTGTCTACCGGTGTACCGGTGTGTCAACCGATGACTACCTGGACGACGAGAGTCACCATTGTCTACCAGTGTGTCAACTGGTATCTTCCTGGATGACCATCTAAATGACCGGCCCGATGACCGGCTGAGCGATTGGCATGCATATCTCTAAATCAGATAGAGAATGTGGTATCTCCATAAAGGATCTTGATCAATGTGACGTTAACCAGGGTCGGAGGAATGAGTTCACTGAGCTGAAATATAAACTCATATTGAAAAGAAAGCCAGGAGCCCCTTGCATTAACCCCAAAGGCCTAACATCATTGAACACGGAGATCTGTAGAAAAAGTGGACCACTTCTAAGCTTTGTCTTTTTATTACTCTTTGGTGTTATTTGAGAGGAGGCAATTTTAATTAGAAAGTAAAAAATTCATTTAAAATTTTAAATCATATAAAAAAGGTCAAACAAATTTTTTCATTAATTCTATTTTTTACATATTTTTTGGTAAAAAATTTAAAAATTATTTAATTTTTTTCAATTCATATTTTAATTAAAAAATCATTTCTCAAACGAATGTTTTTATATATGGTAAACAAAATATACTATATTGTTAAAAAATATGTTATAAATCATGAAAACTTAGTTTGAATTTTACTTCAAAACAAGTTAAATAATATAGATTTAAAGTTAGCAAGACGTGAGTCGCACTTAAAATTTTTTATTAAAGAATTTTTTTGAGTAATTTTTATTGGAAAAGTTGTAAATAGATTAGACAGTTTGTTGGTGCTAAAATTTGGAGTCCTCTGTCGACAGGGTGTTGACAAGACATAAGGTTGATCTGGCATAGATGACATGTAAAAGGTATAAAGGGTTGACCGATGTGGCATGAACAAGTGATGGGATAAAAGATAAGGAAGAGACTGATCAAGGGAGAATTCAAAATTCAAAAGTAATTCCTAGGATGAAGGGATAAGCATGCAGAAAATTAGAGAATCTAGGAAGATCGAGATTAAGAGCCAGGTCGAGAAACAAGTATAAAAGAAGGCAGAAGATAGAAAAATAAGGACATTTGAATCATCAAACACATTCGTGAATAGTTTATCTAGGAGTAATTTAACTTAGCATTATTAGGAGTAGATCAGTGATAGCTTTCTCCAACCCCCCCCCCCTCACTTCTCTTCTTTTCTTCTGTCGATTGCTGTATTTTTCATTTTCATTTTTATTGTTCTTGTTTTAGTTCTCGTAATTATAACAAGTGACAATTTGACTAAATAAATACATATTCTTTTCTGTTTCAATCCTTCTTTACTTATTTGGCCCTAGGGAAGTCCTTAATCTGTTTAAGGCATATAACTCAACCACAAAGTCTGATCATTTTTATGTTTATTTAAAATTAGTTTAAGCCTATCGATCAATCATTATTGATTGAGCTTAAATTGAATTTTTACCAAAATAAATTGGCATGCCCAATGGGACCATTCTAACTTGGAGTGATGATGGTGAAGAAACAAACTTATCCTTATGGAATCATGCCTTTAATAGGTATGTTTACATCTTGTAAACCAATGGATGTAATCTGCCAATGGAGTGGAGGTGTTCTTGTAACAACCCCGATCTATAATTAGCTTATAATCCATAATTAAGGATGCTTAATGAGTAATTAAGATGAAATCATGTGTTACTTGTGTGTTATATGTGTTATTTGTGCTTATATCTGTCTATCGTAGGAAGATCTGTCTGAATTTCTATTTCGGTATGTGAATTGAGGGCCTTATCGGCATCTGAACACGAAATTGACTAAGTTTATGTGTTATTTAGAATTTTTGGCATTTTATGGTAGGTTTGATTGAGATATGATTCGGAATTGAATAACTAGAATAAACTAATCAAATTCAATTAGCCTAAGCAAAAAAATTAATTTAGCTTGATTAAACCAAGCCTATATGAGGTTGATTTGATTCTCGAACATTACAAAAAGACTCTCATTTTGTCATCTTGAGCTCCTAAATGTGAGAGAGAGAGAGAAAAAGAGAGAGAGAGAGACAGAAACTGTAGACACCCCATTTTTGACCGCCCACAAGACTTGTGCGCTTCGTCCCGGGCACTCGATGATGAAAATAGCATTGTGTTTGATTCAACTTCTCAACGAAGGAATCCGAGGATGGGCCTAAAAAACAATCCCAAAACCTTCATATTTACCTTGTTCTTACCTTAGAGGTCTATTTTTGAACATTATGCCATCCTACACTGAGCTTGGAACAGAGGAACAGGGGAGTACATTGGGGACTGGCCGTGCCTCATTGAGGGCCGATCGTGGCCATTTGGGGCCGGCCATGCCCTGTGGTCATTTGAACCTTGAGAATCACAATTCAAGCTTGAGAGTGTGTTTGGACCAAGTTTGATTCACAACAAGAGCTTGTCCTCTTTAAGAGGTATAAGCTTACCATCTTTTCTCTTGCTTTCATTTTTCTCTCTTACTATCAATTTCTTGTGTCTTTGTATTGTTTTGGATCCATTTCAAGTGTTGGAACATGGGTTTGAATAGCTACCAAAGGTAGAAAAGTTTAACACCCTTTCTTGCACCTTAGTTCATAGCTCACACCCTTGTCTTTACACTATTTTTTTTTTTTTTAGTCTTCAAATTGATTTTCAGAGTTCAAAAAAGGATAAAAAAACATCGTTTAAGGTCTCAAAAATAGAGCTACTAGCCACATCTCCCTACACTTGTTCACTAGCCTTGTAATTCCTTGCTATTTCCTATCTTTTTCGTACTCTTTAAACATCATTTTAGTCACTGATTTTTACATATTAGGGGGCTGTTCAGGCTTGTTTTAATTCATTTGATTAGTTTATGCTTTGAATACTTTGCTTGTTATGTTGTAAGTCCTCATGGCTTTGCTTATTTAGGCCTTAGACATCAAGCCACTTGAGTTGATAGCTTTTCTTCACTTGTTTTTATATATATATATATATATATATATTAAGAGCCCCATTCTTAAAATCAATCTCGCACAATCATGTCTGCAACCTCCCTCTTTTCTTTTGTATGAGAATTATTTCAAGAGATTGATGGTAATTCAAGGCATGGGAAAGAGACCTATGCTCAATGGCTTAACCTCTTCGGAGGTTCATTGTCAAGGCGTAGTCCCTCTTTCATGGTTCAGATCACTTCTGGTTTGACATTTCTTCTCATATAGTGGGCTTAACCATCACTTTGGACAAATTGATTAAAGAATGGAAAGGACTAATAAAATGGGCTTAAAACCAATGAAACCGACGTAAACAAAATGAGTAAGATTGCTTGGATTCGGCTAGACGTTATGCCAAGTCCATAGTGTCACGAGTCATCACACACCAATTCATGATGTGTTGATGAAACTTGAGGCGTCTCTGTCTTTCTCTATGAACTCTCATAATAAGAGAGAGGGGTGGTCATTTTCATTGCATTCATTAATTTTTTGTCCAAATTGTGTTCGAAAATCATCAAGCCATCAACATGTGCTTGTTGATGATTTTAGAACCAAATCCGCTCTTTTCTTGAAGTTGCATGACAGATAATAACAAAAGGGACAAATGGAGCTCAGAAAACTCTGTGTGCACTATTTTCGCCTCAGAGCACAAAAGCAGGCTTTTGCAGAAATCAGGGCATGACTGACCTTGTTCGGGCTTGGTTGGGCCTCATTTGGGGGGCCGGGCTCCAATGTTTGGTAAACAATGTGTTTTTTTGCAGAAACAGACAGTAGTGGTTGAAGGTGAAACATGGCAGATTCCCAGGGAGGCAGACATGGTTGCTTCTGAAAACAGTCACGTGCATGCAATCCTTGCGCATCTTTGTTTATATCAATAGTGTAAATAAATGTTCTTGTTCTTGTTGTAATTAGTTATAACCAATTATTATTATTGTAGTTAATATGGTTGTAATTATTATTAATGTTTATTTGTAATTGTCATAGTTGGTTAACTTAGATAGCTTATCCTTGTTGTAATAAATTAGATAGCTAGTTAAATATTTAGTATTCATTAGATTAATTCATTCATTTGGTTTTGTAATAATTAGTTTAAATTCGGACATTTGGACACTCATTCAGACCCTCTTGCATGAGGATAAACAATGTATAAATGTGTATGTCTTCCAACCCCCATTTCTTTCTTCCTTTTATTTCTCTACTTATGATAATAGAATAGAGCATCACATTTTAATTAGGATTTTCCATGTCCAAAGTATCCATTTGTCTTACACGCATAACGTTCAGTTCATCATTCTAAACGACATTGTCATTTATCATTTCTTCCTTGAATAAGTGCTTCACTGCATGCTATCAAAGTGATTTATACGGCATATTAGACAACTGAACCTATTAGTTTCATTTTTGCATGTTTTGCATTAGTCATTTTGCATCATTAGGATCATGCGTTTTTCTTAACTATTTTATTTCTTTTGGCTTGCTTTGGAGTAGTAGGTGAGCATTTATTGCTTTAGCATATTGCATGAGTGTTAGTGTTGCAATATCAAGCATGATTTCCATGAGGCTAAGTGCTTAATTGATATACTTGTTTGAATGCCTGTGGATAAAGGCCAATTGCTCAAATTGGGATAATTTGATTACTATATATATGACAGCATTTTTTTTTTAAGTGGTACATATTCAAAACATTTTCAAAACAAACATAAAATCAAAGAGTTCCAAATTTTTTGAATTGGTCTGTACTTGTGTGCAACACATAGTAAAAATAGCCTAATAATCGAAACAAGAGCATATAATGTAAATAAGAATCACGTCATGATTAGTGGAGACTGGTCTTTGATTGGGCGAGTGGGGTGCTCCATTCATGACCTTCCCCTCTCGTACCTAAGTTCCCAAGCGAGGCACTTTGGTGATGAGAGATAAGTGGCCTTTAGCACGAGTCTCAGATTTTCTAAATTTTTCAAAAATATTTAGGTGGCGACTCTGTAATCTGGCAAATCAGTCCATTTTTGGCATTTTTGATTCAAAATCGATTTTTCAAAAGATTTGCCAAATTTGGATTCATATGTGTTTATCTATTTCACATTGCACTTGTAGAATCAAATTCAGAACCACGGGAGTCCGAACTGTAGGGCTATCGTATCCGAAAGGAAAATGAAAAGCAAGTTACAATTTCTGGCGACTCTGTTAGAGAAATTAGAGAACTTAACTTGAACTTCATGATGTGAACTTTTACCTACATATATATGTTCTTTGCATTGCATTTGCATTGGTGTTCTTAAGTCACTGTGTTTTCCATCTGCTATTCCTGGACGGTTTGCCGAAGGTTTGCCCAAAAGCTTTCCAAAAGGCTGATCGGTCGTGGGCTCTGCCATGTTGGGAACACAACCCTTGGATCTGGACTACAACTGTACTACTTGATCCTCCTTTCACTTCTTGATGTTAGGTGTGAGAGGTATATTAGATAGTCTTGCTAAGGTACCCCTTTTGACCATTTGGCCTAGCTGCATATAGTAAGCCATAGTGACTATTCCAAACTAGGACAGGATGCTCACCCAGGTGCAAGGTTTTTGTGAAATTGCTTGATTGAAATAGTGAAACCCTAGTTCATGACAAACTAGGCCAGGGTCACCCTACCCCCTCATAGAAGTGTTTTGGCTCTCTCTTTAACTGGTATGTGCTTTACAGTGGAACTGTATAGGAATGTGCATATCAGTTGCAAGGTTGGTATCTATGTTAGAGCAGAATTCAGTGGGGAGTATAGGCTTACAGCTTTGATCGTGTCTGTGTCGATAGTTAAGGTGTTGTACTGTTTCTGATTGTTGTTCTTTTACTTTATTTCTTTTGCTAGGTAGTTTAATTCATAGCTTCAGAAGGTTCTGATATCCCCGAAGTACTCTAGGTCTGAGTCAGGAGACTGTGCAAGGTTAGAGATCTTGTCAGGGGACATCCCGTGTTTGCTTCACTATCACTAGGTACAAGGCGAAGAAGGATTAGGCAGAATTCACCAGTGCAGTTCTTACAACACTCACCTCTCGGCACACATGTGTCTAGTATGGTTCAAGAACAGTCGTCTACTTCTAGTCCAGCCTAAGACCAATCACCTATTCTCATGGCACAATATCACCAATATGGAAGAACTACTCCTCCACCTGCAACAAACAGTTGAAACACTATAATGTGATGCGACCCGTCAGGTCGAGGTTACGGCCCGTCAAGCTGAGGTAACCAGGCTACAACAACAACACCCGTAGCTGGCCACAGCCTCTGCATCCCATGTACCCACCGCAGCTATCCTTGTGCCTGGTGCCACTACTAATACTGCTGTTACTTAGGATCACAAACCGAGGGTATTCTAATTTTTCCAGTTCCAGCGGAACCCATCCCGGCATACGCATCCAAAACCCCTGTTTATCAGACCGAGGCACCGTTCGAATTCAAGGCTGATCTAACCACGCTGAAAATCAACAAATTGGAGAAGCTGTTTAAAAGAGCACAAGGGGTCAATTGCATTCCATATATAGAGGATGGATACACCGAGTCTGCAGTTACATTGCCAGAACGGTTCAAGATGTCTCACATTGATCGTTTTGATGGTTTTGGAGACCCGATGGTTCACTGACGGCTATTTTCGAACATCTTGCGTCCAATGGGTTTGACTAGGTTGCAGAAATTATCCTTCTTTGGCCAGATTATGTTGGGTATAGCAGCCATCTGGTACGCCAAGTTGGAAGACTCAGTAAAACAGAATTGGGATGAATTAGCCAAGTCCTTTATGGCACAGTACTCTTACAACACTCAAATCAAGGTCACAACCCGTGATATCGAGGCGACGCGGTAAGAGCCAAAAGAAGGTTTCTCTGAGTTCTTAACGAGAGGGAGGGCCAAAGCGTCCATGACGGCCACTTGACCTTCAAGAAAAGACCAGATAAGAATGGTTGTCCGAAATCTACATGGCAAGTTGCTACAAAAGATGATTGTTCTACCCTTATTTACATTCACAGAGCTGCACGAAATGGGGTTTCAAATTGAGGATGCAATGAAACAAAGACTCATTACTGACAAGATAGAGTCGGCTAAAGGGCCGCTTGTTCGCAGTTCCAATGCAACCAGTGGTAGCACACCTACGAGGTCATCGGATGTAAGTGTTGTCACCACGACAAAAATTGCTGACCCCTTGGTAATACAAGACCACAAACATCATCCAACCCTACTCGACCCCAGAGGACTTTTAACCAACTATACATGACTGTAGCGACCCAGAGTTTTCGTAAGTCTTTATTTATTACTATTATTATTATTGTTGTTGTTGTTGTTGTTGTTGTTGTTGTTGTTGTTGTTTTTGGCTTTATTAATTGCGTAGTTATATAAAAATTTAATGTGGTATTTAATTAATTTAATGAGTTAGTTAATTATATATAATTAATCTGAATATTTATATTTATATATTTTTATATACATATATATATATATAAAAGAAATTCCTAATATAGATTTTATATAAGATATTTATATATGTTATATTTGTGATTTATTTGTATAATATAATATAATAGGAAGTTAGGTTATTATATATTTAGACTTAGGTTTATATGTATAGTATAATATAATAGTCAATTAGATATAATATTAACTCAGGTTTAATCACTTTTTGTGGAGGAATTTTCAGAGAGAGAGAGAGAGAGAGAGATAGAGAGAGAGAGAGAAATCAAAACATAGAGTGCTGTGTGTGGCATGAAAAGGGACGACGAAAGAGAAGTAAAGAAAAAGAAAGAAAATGGTTAGGATTTTGTTTTGGTAGCTCCATTAATCTTTCAAATATTTCTTTGATCTTCAAAAAAATTATTGTGAGTACAAAACCTGCTTCCCTTGATTTATGTTTAATTCATTGTTTCTATTTATTTATTTGATGTTGGTTTGATTTTGTATTTGCATGTAGATGATGGATTGATTTCAATTATTTTAATTAGTTATGTATGCAAGGTTTAGGATTTTTATATGTATTTGTTTTATGGTTATAATCACACTCATGGTTATATAATATTAAAATAAATTAGGAACCCATAGATAAATTCCTTACACTCCACCATGACTCCATGGATTGTTGTTTTATTTGAGTGTTGATGAAAAAGAGTGTATAAAAAAAATAGTGAGGATTTTGATATTTATTTGAATGCCTTAGGCGTGGCATTATTATATTTGTTCTCATGAGTAGATGAGAGATTGTGTATATATATATTGTTGCCTCGCTCTCATGAGTAGACGAGTGCTTTGATTTACGCACGTACGTATATGCTAACCATATGGGGAGTGTGGGTCAAACTCGGGACGATATCCCTGTGTAAGTTTGGTTTCGGAGCAGTGTCAGGTATACAGGAGGCACATGGGATATATGTGTAGGCCGGAAGTGATGGGCTGAAGTGGTGGAGTTAAGGTACAAAGAATTAAATATGAGTTTATTGTTATAGTGTGAATTGTATTGATTTGTACACTGTAATAAATTATGAAATTTGGACAGAGGCATATATATGTAATTCTTGACAACTTTTGCATGACAACTTTTGTATGTTAACTTTGTGCTAAAAAGATCGATTAGAACTTGTAATCAGATGATCTTGGTTATAATAGTTTTTATTCATTTTAGCAATGCAAATTTTAAATGCTGTTTTAACCCGCGAAACGAGCTCATTTTTATTGGTTTCGTGTAAAATGAAGTAAGACATTATTCTGCACACTTCTCGTGTTTTAAACTTTTCCCAAAAAAATCATCTTAGGACAGTTTCTTTTCGTTTTTTGCTTTAGATTTTTCGGTTGAATTCCGTCTAGATTCTTCTATCTAGTTTTTCTCTGAACCTATTCAGTTTGTACTAAATTTGTCCGCTCAACCTAAAAGTAAATTTGATAATGTACAACTTTTGTTCTTTGAGTTTTGGCTAATTCAAATTATTTAAGCATGAAACGATGCATTTTTATACTTTTTCAGCAAGTTACTTACGATTAAATTATACTAACTTTATTTTTTGTGCAGAATAGTGGGTCTTACTAACTTTTTTATGCAGGCTAACCCACCATATTTTTATTTCTTTATTTCTTTATTTTTTGTTTTATACTCAATTTATGTTTAGTTTTGTACGGACAAGAAACTAAATGCCACCGTATCTCGGGAAACTATCCTTTTGTCTCGGTGCGGTGGAACAATTTGTTTTGTCCCGTAAAAAAAATTAATGTACTTTTTGTTTGTGTCTGGTAGACACGTGGGTGTCAAATCTTATACTCATACCAATATACTTGTATACTGACCCGTTTTGTCTCTTGGCAACTCGGGTGCGTTCTGTTTGAGCGCAACTGAGCTTCCTTTGCAGGATTAGTTAGGACTACGGTAGTGAAGAGAAATAACTATGGTTGTTGGACATGTCATTTGCACTTCTTTTATTTTCTTGAGTTTAGGGTTGATATTTATGTATTTATTATTTTTTTATGACCTTAGTATTTTGATAATTTGGCACGGTTTGTAACCTTATGATATTTAAGTTATTTTGACTATTTATTGTTACTTTTGTGGACATCCTATTTTTGATCGTCCTCAAGACTTGGACGTTACTGTTTGAACACTCGGTGATCATCCATGTTCGGGTTCGTTTTGAGTTCTCGGAGGCCTCGGCTACGCGCCTTGCCTTAAGATCTCTCGACTTGCTTGTTATGTTTGGTTTTGCACCAAACACTTGTTGTTTTGCTTCTGATGGCAGGGAATGGCTTGTTGGCCATCCCCACACCTCACTGGCCATGGCTTAAGGCCACCGACCCTGTTTTGTTGCTACCAGCCATTGGTGATGGCCGGTTGGCACTTTTTTTGGTCGGCTGACCATTGTTTTGGTCAATTTGTCATTTTTAGCTGGCCGACCATTGTTCATTTGCTTTTGGCAGATATTTTATGCTAGCTGTGATAGCTGGCATCCACAATTGCCCCCCTCCATACACAGGTATGGAGGGATTTGCCTCTTGTTTGGCTTCTCTTGGAAGCCTTTGAAATTGGATTTCTATAAAAGGGGAGGCCCTCCTTCCTTCTCAGAGGTTCTGGAATTTAGGGTTAGAGTTCATATCTCTCTCTCTATATATATATTGTGTGTGTTTTGGTGATCAAAAGTGTGTTTTGTTCATATTTTTGCACTACGGCACCTAGTGGTACACCATCCTTGAGGTACAGAGGCCTCAAGAGGTTGTTTTTGAAGTTTTTGGGGTGGTTTTGATCAGAGAGAGGTGCTGGTTTTGTGCTCTTGGAAGTGTTCTTCAAGGGTGAGCACTTTTACTTTATATTTCCCATTTTTGCAAAAGCTCTTAGCCTATCTTGATTTTTGTTTTAAGGTTTGACTATAACTGATAAAAGTTATGTTTTTACTTGCTTTTGAACTTTGTTTAAGGTCACTTTGAGGTTTGGGGTTGTCTTCCCCCTCCAAGGCCTTGTTAGGCCTTGTTTAAGGCCATACCTTTTGGCCATTATTTTGAGCTTTGCATGACCTCTCTAGCACTGAAATCCAAAGGATTTTCAGTGGTGGAGAGGTGGTTTTGAAGTCCTAAATGGGAGAGGGTCATCCCCTCTCCATGTTGCTTTTGATGCTTGCACAAATGGCTTGTGTTGTAGCTTGTATGGCAAGCTTGCTTTAGCTTCATTTCAGCCGGTATTTGTGCTTGTTTTGCCATGATATAGTACTGTTTTAAGTTGGTTTAGACACACCATGCATGCTATGCATACTTGTCATGTAATGCCATGAAATTGCCTTAACATGCATCATGATGTACCATGACTTTCTTGCATGATTTTGGCTTAGATTTGTGAAACTTTTATGCATGTTTTGGTATGCTTAAGGTCTTATTTTGGTTGTTTGGGTCATCCATGACTTGCTTTGTGTAGCTACCATGCAACCTAGCTTGTAGGCTTTGAGTATTGGAACCTCTAGCATGCTTTACTTGCATTATTTCAGTGACTTGGAGTCACTTACCATGTCATTTCAGTCCATATGGCATGCTTGTTTACTCACAATTGATGCTTCTTTAATGTCTTAAAGAGTTTGTGTTTCATGCTCCATGTTTGTGCCATTGTGTATGCCATCATGTGTAGGCATTTGGGATGCCATCTAAGTGTGCCTTTGGCCTTGTTTTGGTTTGCCTTGGGACTGTTTTGAGTCCCCTTCGCCCTTTGAGGCTTGGTTGGTATGGTCATGGCTTGAGCCCCTTGGCTAGCCTTGAGCCTTGGACCTTGTTGCATGCTTTGCTTGATTTGTTTAGTTGGTTTGGCACCTTTTCTAACATAATTTCAGAGCTTACAATGTATGCCATTTGTCCATGTTTGTTCCTTTTAAGTGTGCTTAAAAGTTGCCTCTTTACGCTTAGGTATTGGACCATGTTTGCATGCATGTTTGTATGTGCATTTGCCTTCATTTCCTTGGCATACTGGCCACTGTTTTGGACCTAGTAGAGAGCTGTCCATCTTGGTGTAACTCCATCATTTGCATGTTGTTGCATGCTCGCCTTGCGTGTTGTTGCATGCTTGGCCTATCGCCTGTTGCATGTTTGAATCACTTTGCATTTGGCATGCATTTTCTTCGTTAAGTTGCTTTACATGTTTCCATGCTAAGTCCCCGTCACATGTTGTTGCATGTTTGTCATTAGCATTGTTGTTACATGCCTCTCATGCTTGTTTTCTTAGGTTGTGTGCCTAGTACACATTACTTGTTTGTGTGTTCATGTTGCATACTTAGCTTGCGTGCTTAGGATGCATAACATTGTGCATACCATGCATGCCTTGCCTCTTGATCAAGCATGATAGAGGTTAGGTCCTTTATGTATTTTGTGTGCATTCCATTTGACATTGAAATTGCACACTTCGGCCTCTGGACCATCATGCATTGAAATGCGTGATTGGTGGTCCGAGGGTCGAGAACCAAACTCCCTTGAGTTCATAACATGATGGGGAGGTTGGTTGTGCAAACATTTGCTTTAAGATGCATTGCCATGCCTTGTCTGTCCTCTACTGCTGTCAAAACAGGGTTCTGTAGGAAGATATGGTCGACCGACCATTTTCAGTGCCGATCGACCAATAATGGATGGCCGAGAGCATCATAGATGGTCGATGACCACTTTATCATGGCCGGTGACCATTCCTCTTGGTCGGTGACCTTCCACAGTGATCAGGGAGTGATGCTGAAGCATTCTTGGGACTTGTGCAATTTTGAGAGGCATAAACAGTGAAAACAGAGGCAGCTTGTGCAAGGTGGTGGATTTCCGAGCGGAGCCGAGCACGCATGCATTGGACCATCTTCCCGAGGCTGTTTTACCGCTTTATTAGCTTAGTTAATTTGCTTAACTAGTTAAGTGGTCTGTAACTATTTAATTAACTTGTTAGTTTGTTAAATTTGTATTATTCTTTTGGTCCCTCCGAGAGTGGGCGAATTGTGTAATAAGCGTGCGTGTGTGTGATGCATGTCTTCCAACCCCCCACTTCTTTCTCCTTTTTATTTAACCGCTTATGATGGTTAGTATTAGGGCATATCTCAATTAGCATCCTTATGCTATGCATGCGTGCATCCATTCATTCGTATTGCATGCACCGGGCTCGGCGCATGATACTAATTGCATAATATTTCAAATCTAACTTGAATACATGTTATCTGTTGCATTTCACATGCCATCCATAGATTAGCCGATCTTATTCTAGCTGCATTTTGCCTGCGATGCATTAGCCATCTTAACATGGACTTGGATCATACATTTGATTACTAACATGTTCCTTGTTTTGGCTTGGAGTACTAGGTGAGTGTTTATGCTTTAGCATCTCGCATGAGTGTGAATGTTAACATGAAAGCATGCTTGCCATGAGGCTAACCGCTTAGTTGATTTACTGCCTGAATGCCTGTGGGTGAAGGTTGGATTGTTTGAATTGGAATAATTCATTGAAATCCGAATTTTAGCCTACTTGCGAGTAGCAAACCTCAAATCATTTCCAAACAACGGATATGTGATGCTTTGTTCCAAATTAGGCAATCTAGTCTATACTTTTGTGTTGTGCGCATCACATAGTAAGATTAGCTAATTAATTGGATTAAGAATGCATAATGTTTTCAAAACTAGATATCATGGTTAGTAGAGGCCGATCTTTGATCGGGCAAGCGGGGGTGCTCATAGCTGACCTTCTCCAATCGTACCCAAGTTCCCGAGCCGAGGTAACTTTGGTGATGACGGACACGTGGCCTTAGGCAACGAGTCAGGGTTTCCTAAATTGGCCAAAAAAAAAATATTTAGGTGGCGACTCTGTATTTGGCAAAGCCGTCCATGTTTGGCATTTCTTTCTAAAAATTAGTTTTTCAAAATGATTTGCCAGATTTGGACTCTTTGGTGATTTATCAGTCTTGCATTGCACTTTGCAAGATCAGATTAAGAACCGTGACAATTTGAGTCCGAACTGTAGAAGCATAAAGCCCGAGGACGCGTCTACAGTTTCTGGCGACTCTGCTGGGGAGTTAGAGAGCTTGATTCGAACTCATGATATCTTGTTTTGATTACACTTATGTGTTTCTTTGCATTGCATGTGCATTGGTGCGCCTAGGACACCGTGTTTTCCATATGCTATTCCTGAACGGTTTGTCGGAGGCTCGCTTTGTTAAGCGTGCCATAAGGCTGACCGGTTACGGGCTCTGCCACGATGGGAACACAAACCCCGATTTTTACCGAGGCACCCTTTTTGACCATTCGACCTAGTGCATATCGGAATCCATAGTGACCATCCCAAACTAGGATAGGTTGCATACCCGATTGTAGGTTGTTTGAAACCGCTGTATGCATAGTGGAACCCTAGCTCCTGACAAAATAGGACAGGGAAACCCTACCCCAACATAGGGGTGTTTTGGCTCTCATTTGCTTGTTAAATGTGCTTTTAGAGTTGACCTCTACAGGGAACGCACATATCTGTTTGCAAGTCTGGGCATCAGGCCTGTGGGCATCAGTGTCAGTGTTTTGAGAATCAGTAGTATTTGAGGGTATCAGATTTAGTTTTGGGGCAGTAGTTTTGGGGAACAGTGATCAGTGATCAAATACAGTTGTTCAGTTGTGCTTACAATTGTTTGGGTAAAATTGGGCTGAGACGCTGCCTGTTTTCTCTTTCAGGAGGAGGGAGGGTTTCAGAGATCTGAGTTTAGAATAGCCAGTGTTCTCCTTCGTTGAAGCAAGGCAAGTATCTGATCAGTCAAGTCACCAGTCACATCACCTCCGTTCAGTTTAGCGGATTTATGATGTCACAGAATTTAGAGGAAGTTGTGGTTATGGCAGCCACACTAAATCAAGGGATCATCTTACAGGGTGAGACCAATGTTGAGATATCACACCCGCCCAGGTCGCCTGCTGCGCGCCCGATCTAGGAACCCCAGATGTTTCAAACTCGTGAACCCACCACGTTTGAGTTAATGGGAATGATCAGCGACCTCCAGAGATCTGTGGCTGATCTAGCCTATGGGATGTCGGCTCCACCACCAGCCACATCATACGCCGGGAACTTCATGCCGCAGGAGCCCCCGCTATTGGGGTGAATTGTGATTGAGCTCAGCCAGCCTGAAGCTGTCTCCAACTCCGATAATGACGTATCAACGACAACGAGGCTTCGCACTGAAGCAACAACCCAAACCTCCCACCAAGCTGAGGCTAGTGGAAAGAACAAGATGAAGGCAGATGTAGATCCCTATGTGCAACTCCAGCAAGCTGTTGAGGCTCTGAAAGCTGGGGATTTGAATAAGCAACAAGTACTCGCAGTTTTGGCTAAGACTGCGGATGACATCTTCCCCTCTCAAACCGAGAGTAGTTCAAGCCAGAGGGAAAATTGGGATAAGGACCGTCGCATCGGAATTGTTCCTGCCAATCCTAACCCTACACTTGGGAAAGATCAGAGAGCCAAGGCAGCACCCGTTGATCCTTTTGCTAGTGCGCCCAGCAAAAATTCACGGGCTTCGAAGTACCTGCTCCGAGGGCGCAAGGTCTTTCATGCCCTTTACATGCCTTTGTCCAAGGCTCTTTGAATCCCTACCGGGTCATGATGCTACCCAGTACTGTGCGTGCCATTAACAGGCTGGTCACACCGCCGACAATTGCTTTCGTCTTCACCACGAAGTGCAAGACTTGATCGATAATGAGGTCATCCTCCCACCCAGCTTAGCAAAGTCTGTCACCACTGAGTTTTTGGACTTCGAAGATAATGCAAGTATGTGATCAGGGGTTGGCCCACCTACGGGCAGTGCTCGGTTTACTTCAGATGTGGCGTGTGGCGCGCACTATTTTGAGCATCTGCGAATGCTAACTTTTGTACACTCTGGCTTGGGTATTGAGTCAGTGCTGTGGTTTTGTTTTCAATCTGTCTCTTTGTTTTGAGTCAATCTTTTTGCTTAAAGGTTTGTTTTGTTGTATCGAGTCAGTCCTGTTGTATAGGAGTCGGGTGATCTCGGGGTTGTTACCTTGGATACCATTGTCGTTTTTGTGCATGTCTTTTCCTTTCTTTTGAGTCTGTCTCTGCTGTGGAGCCAGTTGTAACCAAGAAATCTGATTGGAACAGCTGTGGCTGTCATGCTTTTGTGCTTGTTGCTACTTTGAGCCTGTTGTGCCAACAATGTCCAGAATGAAGTGGCAGTGCTTTTCACTTACTTTTCTGTGCTTTGAACTCATTGTATTGACCGAAGTTTTTCAAAACCTTTTCAAACATTGTGATGAAAACGAAGAGGAAGGAATTCCTCGGGATTTGCAAAATTTGATCAACTGAGAGAAAGAGAGGCATGCTAAGCCCTTAATGATTGAGATCATGCTTGTTAGTGTGAGTACTGAGAAGGACCCTGGCTTGATCCAGACTGGTTCTGCACTGTCTTCAGCACGAGCGATTCGTCGCTTTCTTAACAGTTTTCAAAAAATGTTTTGCTTGGTCCTGCGAAGACTTGTGTGGAATCGCTCTTGAGATTGTGCAGCCTAGGATCGCTCTCAGCCTCGAGACTCGACCCCTCATTTTCAAACCTTGGACTTAAACTCAGAATGTTCAATGGTCAACCATCAAAGGAGGCCTGTGTGGCCAGATTCGAAGCAGCCCTCGAACAAGAGGCACCAAAGTCAGATCAACAAGATCAGACGTCGTCAAAAGAAGCTTGCAAAGCTAGATCAAAAGCGCCCCTCGAACTAGGGGCAAAAATGTCAAATATGCTCGAAGGGCCGAAGATGGATCATTCTGCAAATTAACAAAGAGTGGCAAGAATGCCAAATCCCAGAACGAGAGAAAATGGATTCAAATGACTTCGAGATCTCGAAAACCATTTGACATGGACAAGGCTACACTTTTACCCTTGAGAGGCTCACTGGGCCGAAAACCCGAAAGGGCGACCCAGGCAAAAGTTAGAGCAAGAAAAAAAGAACAAAAAAAAGAGGGAAGAAAAATGCAAAGAATGAAAAAAGATGAAAAAGAAAAAAAGAAGAAAAGAAATGAAAAGATATTGAAAAGAAAAAAAGAACAAAGCTCGCAAGGTTGAAAACCCGGAAGGGCGGCCTTGGCAAAAGTTAGAGCGCAAAAGGAGAGGTTAAATACCCAAGTGTACCTTACCCAGAACTACGTAAGGCTTGATTCCCATGTTTGGGATACGTAGGCAACTTCATCCTGAAGTCCAGCCACAAACACTTCCAAATTGATTATGTTCGTGTAATGTTTTTGATCATCTTTGCCTTATCTGTATCCAAGAGTTTGTTTTTGTTCGTCACTCCGAGGACTGACTACAAAGCACTGTGGTGCCATTCAAACACGGGGCAACTTTCCATTACCATTCAATGCGCTGCGGTGCCTTTCAAACAAGGGGCAACTTTCCGTTGCCATGCAGTGTCCTTCAGACAAGGGGCAGTTTTCCTTCTGATCTGAGGTTGTGCATCTCAAGCGTAGGTTCCATGCTCGTTGAGCATTGGCCATTTGTAAAAATAGTTTTTGAGAATTTTTACTGAGGTTGACTAATTTTCTCGAAAAATTATTCCATTTTTCCAAAACCGGACCATTCCTTGGACCAAAAAAAGGAACATTTTCAGTGCTCATAGCCTGACTTGCATGATTTTAAGTCAGAAAATCGAACAAGTGTGTTAATCTAACTCTCATATTGATCAAAATTGTTTTAATAAAAAACCAAAAAAAAAATAGTCAAAATGATGAACTAGGGGCACAGTCGAATCAGGCTTCCTGTCTTTTCCCCGTTATCCATGCGGCACTCTACCTGCCAGAAAGGCACACAGCTGAAGCTAACAACAAAGGGCCGAAAGCTCTCAACATCTTCCGAGCAACGAGGTATCAAGCCAAGTGCGAAGCACGAACTTGAGTGGATCAAGTTACTCCATTCTCTCATCCGGTGGCATCGATTAAATGTCACCGGAGGAAATAGCCACGGGCTAATAATGTTGGGCGTGAACCCACAACTTCTTATTTACTCATCAACCACCCAGGGGAGGGATGAAAAAAATGAGAGATTGAATAATAGAGAGATGTACGCTGAGAGAAAAAGTGAGGAAAAAGGCTTTTTCAGAGAAAAACAGAGATTGAGTGCCAGAGTGATGTGAAAATCACAAATGAGAAAGGATGGGAAACAATACCCGGAGAAACTGGCCTCTCGCTTTTGTAACACGTCCGAGTGTCGTGTCTTTTGTTTGTCTCGATTCTTGTCTTGAGTCGTTTCAAGTGTCTGTGTTTGTCTTTAGGTTGTATCCCTTTGGTTTTCTGTTGTTGAGTCTTTTTCGCTGTGTTCAGTCGTAGGCTCAATACCTGATTGAGAACTCATTTCTTGATTTTCAAAATGAATCGCTTTGTGCTCAGAGTGCAGTGCCGTTCTCCACATTTGTTCTTCCACATATGGAGCATCTGAGTATGTTTCAACTTCTGCCAACCCCATCTTTGCATCCCGTCTGTTTGGATCAAACTGTTTGTTCAAAATTAGTTGTACACCGAATAAACCGAATGCGGTGTTATGGGCTGTGAGTTCGGAATGAGCAATATTCAGAATGGGCTATATATTCAGAATCAGTAGTGTCCTGCATAGGCCGTATGACCAAAATGAACAGAGTACTGTGTTGCGAACGGTGTGTTCGAAACGAACACTCTATATGTTGAACATATTGAGAACTTGTGATTAGTTCCATTTCCAGTGCCCTCCGGTGTTGATTTTGCAAAGTCACACCTGTATTACTTCAATTTGCTTATCGAGTTGTTGCTCATTTGCTTATCGAGTTGTTACTCATTTTTCTTATTGAGTTGTCGCTCATTTGCTTATCGAGTTGTCGGTCATTCGCTTATCGAGTTGTTACTCATTTTACTTATCTAGTTGTCGCTCATTTGCTTATCGAGTTGTTGCTCTCTGCTTATCGAGTTGTAAACTTGTTAAGGTCTCATTTTTGCTTATTAAGTTAATTTGTTACGTTGGTCTACCTGACCCGGCAGTACATGCATGTTCAATTTCCAATTCAATTACATTGTTATGTAATATGATGCGATGCGATGCGATGAATGCGATGTATAGATGCAACACTTTTTCAGCAAAGAGTCTGTTTCATTCCATCATCTTTGCAAGTACATAGTTTTGAAGAAAACAAAACCTGCTTACGGCAGTACAATGTACCCAATCTACCAGCAAAAAGAAAAGAAAAAAAGAAAAGCAGCCAAAGTCTAGATCAACTGGTCTCAGACATGAGAGTCTGTCCTCGTCCTCTTCCTGGACGAAGGTCCAAGAGCATCATCGTCGGCTCCACCATCTGAGCCGGAGCCCGAATCATCTCCAGTCTCATCCTCCGATGACTCTGCCTCTGCCTCTGTCTCAGACTCATCATCGTCCGGAATCGGTGCCCGTGAGCTGCTCCCAACATGAGTGCACCTCGCTTTGGTACGGGGGTGTATTGTGGTCCCTCGCCCTGCTCTCCTTCCTCCTCAGGTAGATACAAATGGTCCTGCTAGAGCACCCCCTGCAGCCGACATCTGGAATGGGGGATGAAAAGCACAAATGAAAAACGCATCAGTATGCTACGCAAAATGAGGGTATGAATATCAAGTACAGTGACTGAGTAGAGTGTATGAATGCTGTGAATAGGGTATTAGTGCAGAATGTAGTGACTGGGTACAGTGTATGAATGCTGTGAACAGGGTATCAGTACAGAATGCAGCGACTGAGTGCAGTATATGAATGACATGAGCAATGCCGTGAGCAGCGTATGATTATAGCATACCAATGCCATGAGTGTCGTGTATCAAGTTCTGTGTTGGTAGTGCGATGCATCTGATTATGTCAAACAGTTTATGCGAGTTTGAGACTGTGTTTGAAAGACTGTGGTTGACAGAACTTACCGGGATACTGTAAATGGCTAGCAAGTCAAGGCTACGCTGTAGAATCCCCATCACGGAGGTGGTCAACTCCAGGGACTGGCGAGTATACTCAGAGGAAGCCTGTAAAAGTGTGCATCAGTAGTCTACGGAATATCAAACGGAATGAAATGAAATGACGGTACCGAATACAAAATGCAATAGTACGTACCGAGGGCAAGTCGTAGAGCCCGACTAACTCGTGATCAGCCGGAAGGGGAGCGATGGGGATCTGATAAGTCTCCCCACCCTGCCCTCTGCATGTCATCATCGTAGGCAACGCTGGCCACCCAGCTCTCTGCCCTCTCCGAGGCCCACTCCTACCACGGGCCTGAGCCATCCTCGGTGCTCCTGCTCCTGCTCCAGCCGCTGGCGTCGTAGGCCTCTCCCTCTCAGCTCGGTGAGCACTACCTAGAGGCCGCATGATATAGGTCTGGACGTACTCTGCATAGTCGTCCTCGCCTCTAAAACCCTCCGAGTCCTAACCGATCGTACGAACGGCCATCTCCAGTGGGGTGTATATCTCTGTCTGCTCTGGCACACCTAAGGTCTGCCGCAAGAAGCGCTCGCCCAGGTACCAGGCCCAACAGATCGGGCCCTCTAGCAAAATCCTAAACTAGGAGGTGTCCTGAGCGCCCTCATACCGCTCCCGTACTGCGATGGGCAATGAGGCCCATGGCTGCCAGGTGATCTGCAAACAAAATACAGTTTGTTATCTACTGCTATTGAAAATGCAATACAAAGCGAAGCTTAAATGAATTGTAATGTTTGACATACCTCTACCGCGGTGATGGTATTGAAATAGCGGCGGAAGAATATGAAAGACTCCCGAGGCCTCCGCTCGCACCTCACGTCGAAGCGGTGGGAGAATGGGATCATGGGAGGCATCTCCTCTGGTACTGGGGCAAGCCTCGGGAAGTAGGCATATACCCACAACTACAGTATGACAGAACAGATATCAATATGCTTATCAGATAAAGTAGACTGCAGAATAAAGCAGAAGGCGCAGAACCATACATTGAGCAGTGCTTCGTGCAGAGTGTACAGTCCATGCAGTATACAGTCAGTGTAAAGCAGATTGCATGTTCGCAGTATGTGCAGTGTACAGTCAGTTGGCAGCAGATTGTGCAGTATATGAAGCGTGTTGTGCAATGTGTGCAGTGTGTAAAGCAGATTATATGTGTGCCGTGGGTGCAGTATACGACCAGTGCGATGAAGACCGCAATGTGTATAGTATACAATGTGTATAGTATACAGAGTACAGAGAATGTAAAGCAAAAATGTAAAATAGAAGAAGAAGACGTACCTCCCAAGCCCGCCAGTAGCCTCCGAGCAGCTGTCTGCTGAGCCGGGAGGATGCACTCATATAGCCGTAGAGTGTGGCCAAGCCTGCGCCAACCCAGTCATAGTCGCGAATCCTTGTCACGTTAACCAGTGCACTCAGCAGGAAAAGGGGCACGATGTTCGCTCGGTCGGTGAAGAGAGTGGTCCCCAGTAGGAACATCAGAAAGCCGCTAGCGTACGGCCCCCCCTCCTCCTGAGTAGTGGGTGCCTAGATCCAAAAATGGTCCTCGAACCATGAGTATCGCACAAACCCTGCCCGAGCTAGAGGTGGCTGAGCGCCGAGCAGGTATATCTAAGCGGCGTCCCACTCGTCCATGTCAGTATCGAAGGGGATCCGATCACCTCCCACTCCGATGCCTGTGAGCATGGAGAAGTCAAAGGGAGTCATCATCATCTCCCCGGTCGCGGAAAGGTGGAAAGAGTCAGTGGTGTCCCACCACCTCTCCACTAGAGCAGCAAGGAGAGGCCTACTCCCAGTAAGGCATGAGAGCCCCATGCAGAAAGTGCCAAAGCCGGCCTAGTCAACGATACGGCGAACCGCCTCAGGAAACTCCATGTACCACCCCCGGGCCATGACGTTCCCATACCCCCAGAAGGCATGGGAATCCCCCTGTGGTCAAAACAAACATTTGCGAAGCAGTGTTACAAATACAATGTTGAATGCACTCAGAATTGATGAAAATACAGCGTGTGTACACGTGTTCAGATTCAAACAGATATCGGGTGCGGGTGTGCTCGCAGTGAACTACAACATGTGATGTATCAGTGTGTTTGAGTGGTTTAGTGAAAATACAACGTGTATGCGCGTGTTCAGATTCAAATAGATAGCGGGTGCCGATGTGCTCACAGTGAACTACAGCATATGATGTATCAGTGCAGTGTGTGTGCACGTGTTCAAATTCAAACAAATACCGAGTATAGGTGTGCTCGCAGTAAACTACAACATGTGCTATATCGGTGTATCCGGGCTAAGCAATTAAAGAACAAGATCGACTATTGCAGTTGTGTTCTACATTACGAAAAATGAAACGGGAAAGAGTATACCTCGAAAGCACCGTAAGGCAGATGTGACTCTGGCTCGTGCAGTAGAAGCTCTGGTGGCACGCCCCTGGCAAAACTCCTGAGCTAGTGAAGTCCGTTAGGAGGCGACACGTGTATAGTCGGCCTGCAAGCCGCCGGGTCGAACGGCCGGATGTGAAGAGGCAGGAGCTCGACCTCGGGATCCACGTCCATCCCTGGGGGAGCCCCACCCTGTGGTATGTCATCTTCCATCTCAAAGAGAGTGCAAAAATAGCCGAAAGGGTGAAAACCGGGCGAGAATGTGAAAAGTCAACTAAAAAGTCAATCCCGAGAGGATGAAAAATGGGCGAAAAGCTCAGAGTGCGGAAAAGGCACGAGAATCAAGGTAAACTCGAGGGAAACAAACCCCAAGTGGTGGAAATCGAGAAAGAGACACCGAAAACAAGCTTTGTTCGGTTCAAAATGTACAAAACGAGAAGGTGTTCGCGAATCGAACGACGAAACGGGCCCAAAAATCGAGGAAAATGGTGGATCGAAGCTTGGAAAATAACCTAGAGAGGGAGGGGAGAGATTTTTGATCAAGAGGCAAGTGAAGAAATAAGGGTTTGAGCCCTATATTTAAAGTCCCGTAGCGAATTGACAAAACTGCCCCGATACAGGCATTTTTGGCCGGTTGGCCACATTGTTGGCCGGTTGGCCAAATATTTGGCCGATGGCCTTGTTTTGCGGTCGGTGAATGGCCGGTCACCTCCTCCGGTGGCCGGCGAATCTCCTACACCCTTGTTTGGGTCATTTATGTGGTTTGGGACCTTCTTTGCTCAAGAAAGTGCAAGGAACTTTATTTTGAAGCTTAACCGGTCTCTGTGTTGTGTCTTCTGTGCGTAGCACTCGAATACGTGCAAGGTGTATCCTTTTCGTATCCTTTTTGTATCTTGCAAAGGTTCGGAAACTACTTCAAATACGTTGCATTGTTATGCATGTCTGCATGCGTTGTAGCGCACACCATCTCTTGCATTGTTATGCATGTTTGCATACGTTGTAGCACACATCATCCCTTGCATTGTTATGCATGTCTACACGCATTGTAACAGGCACAACTTGCATCAATATGCACTGCTCATTTGCATTGTCATGAATTTCAAAAGACGCGCGTTGTCGCGCATTCAAGTTCATTTGCATTGTCATGCATTTCAAAAGACGTGCGTTGTCACGCATTTAAGGTCATTTGCATTGTCATGCATTTCAAGAGACGTGCGTTGTCACGCATTTTGAATTCATTTGCATTGTCGTGCATTCCAATAGTATGCATTGTCACGCATTTCAATAAGTCATGCATTGTCATACACTTCAATTACATGCATTGTCATGCATTTCAATTACACGCATTGTTATGCATTTCAATTACATGCATTGTCATGCATTTCAATCCATGCATTGTCATGCGTGTCTCATTTCGCATTGTCGTGCATCTCAAATTACACGCATTGTCAGGAATATTTCCTCACATGCATTGTCTTGCATCCTCCCGTCCACCCGCATTGTTTCGCATTCTTAGGTTGCATTGTCTTGCATCCTCCCGTCCACCCGCGTTGTTTCGTATTCTTAGGTTGCATTGTCTTGCATCTTTCCGCATACACATTGCATGCGTTGTCGCGTTATGCTTTACTTATATGTGTTAAAGTTTCCATACACATTGCATGCGTTGTTGCGCATTGCTTTACTTATATGTGTTCAAGTTCCTTTTTATACACATTGGATGCGTTGTCGCGTTATGCTTTACTTATATGTGTTCAAGTTTCTATACACATTGCATGCGTTGTCGCGCTATGCTTTACTTATATGTGTTCAAGTTCCTATACACATTGCTCACGTTGTCACGTGTGCTTTACTTATATGTGTTCAAGTCCCTTTATTTTCACACATTGTACATGTTGTCACGTGTGCTTTACTTACATGTGTACATTTCATTCCTGCTACACACATTGCATGTGTTTCCGCGCATGCTTTACTTACATGTGTATACTTTTCCTCACCTCCACACATTGTACACGTTGTCACTTGTACTTTACTTATATGTGCTTGCGCCTTCGTAGCATTGTTATGTTTGTTTCAAATCACATTGTTATGCACACACCCGGGTTATGTTGTTATGCACCCCTTCCACCTGTATTGTCATGCACCCCCTCACTTGCGTTGTCACGCACTTTTCACTTGCATTTCTATGCATGTTTCTAACGATATTGTACCTGTTAAGTTCTCTTTCTTTTTCAGGCACGATATTATATGTACGGTTCATTTGAGGCTGGCACGACCAGACGAATCGGACAGGAACGATATTGTATATACGGTTCACTTGAAGCTGGCACGACCAGACGAACCACACAGGTATTATATTCTCCGCATCAAACGTAGCGAGAATTACATAATTCTCTTACATCCATCCTGCATTGTAATGTAGCTTGGTTCTTTCTTAAAACTGATGCGTGTTTTGCTTCGTTACAGCTCTCTTTGCGTGATCATAAGTTATGCTCGGCTTTGTGCATTGTTCTTGCATTTTGCCCCTGCCTTCGGGCGCATACCTTTGTCTGTAGCTTGTATGCTTTGTCTAAGTCTTCGGCCTTGTTAAAAATGGGTCGTCTCTGGGCTTTGACACTCACTCCCGTCATTGTTATGACTTTCGAGTTCTGTCAAAGAGGTGCAACTGTAGACACCCCATTTTTGACCGTCCTCAAGACTTGGACGTCACCGTTTGAACACTCGGTGATCATCCATGTTCGGGTTCGTTTTGAGTTCTCGAAGGTCTCGACTACGCGCCTTGCCTTAGGATCTCTCGACTTGCTTGTTTTGCGTTTGGTTTTGCACCAAACACTTGTTGTTTTGCTTCTGATGGCAGGGAATGGCTTATTGGCCATCCCCACACCTCACCGGCCATGGCTTGAGGCCACCGGCCCTATTTTGTTGCTACCAGCCATTGGTGATGGCCGGTCGGCACTCTTTTTGGTCGGCTGACCATTGTTTTGGTCAATTTGTCATTTTTGGCTGGCCGACCACTGTTCATCTACTTTTGGCAGATATTTTATGCTAGCTGTGATAGCTGGCATCCACAATTGCCCCCTCTTGTTTAGCTTCTCTTGGAAGCCTTAGAAATTGGATTTCTATAAAAGGGGAGGCCTTCCTCCTTTCTCAGAGGTTCTGGAATTTATGAGTAGAGTTCATATCTCTCTCTCTATATCTCTCTATATATATTGTGTGTGTTTTGGTGATCAAAAGTGTGTTTTGTTCATATTTTTGCACTAAGGCACCTAGTGATACACCATCCTTGAGGTATAGAGGCCTCAAGAGGTTGTTTTTGAAGTTTTTGGGGTGGTTTTGATCAGAGAGAGGTGTTGGTTTTGTGCTCTTGGAAGTGTTCTTCAAGGGTGAGCACTTTTACTTTATATTCCCCATTTTTGCACAAGCTCTTAGCCTATCTTGCTTTTTGTTTTAAGGTTCGACTATAACTGATAAAAGTTCTATTTTCACTTGCTTTTGAACTTTGTTTAAGGTCACTTTGAGGTTTGGGGTTGTCTCCCCCCTCCAAGGCTTTGTTAGGCGTTATTTAAGGCCATACCTTTTGGCCATTATTTTGAGCTTTGCATGACCTCTCTACCACTGAAATTCAGAGGATTTTCAATGGTGGAGAGGTGGTTTTGAAGTCCTAAATGGGAGAGGGTCATCCCCTCTCCATGTTGCCTTTGATGCTTGCGCAAATGGCTTGTGCTGTAGCTTACATGCCAAGCTTGCTTTAGCTTCATTTCAGCCGGTATTTGTGCTTGTTTTGCCATGATATAGCACTATTTTAAGTTGGTTTAGACACACCATGCATGCTTTGCATACTTGTCATGTAATGCCATGAAATTGCCTTAACATGCATCATGATGTACCATGACTTTCTAGCATGATTTTGGCTTAGATTTGTGAAACTTTTATGCATGTTTTGGTATGCTTAAGGTCTTATTTTGGTTGTTTGGGTCATCCATGACTTGTTTTGTATAGCTACCATGCAACCTAGCTTGTAGGCTTTGAGTATTGGAACCTCTAGCATGCTTTACTTGCATTATTTCAGTGACTTGGAGTCACTTACCATGTCATTTCAGTCCATATGGCATGCTTGTTTACTCACAATTGATGCTTTTTTAATGTCTTAAAGAGTTTGTGTTTCATGCTCCATGTTTGTGCCATTGTGTATGCCATCATGTGTAGGCATTTGGGATGCCATCTAAGTGTGCCTTTGGCCTTGTTTTGGTTTGCCTTGGGACTGTTTTGAGTCCCCTTCGCCCTTTGAGGCTTGGTTGGTATGGTCATGGCTTGAGCCCCTTGGCTAGCCTTGAGCCTTGGACCTTGTTGCATGCTTTGCTTGATTTGTTTAGTTGGTTTGGCACCTTTTCTAACACAATTTCAGAGCTTACAATGTATGCCATTTGTCCATGTTTGTTCCTTTTAAGTGTGCTTAAAAGTTGCCTCTTTATGCTTAGGTATTGGACTATGTTTGCATGCATGTTTGTATGTGCATTTGCCTTCATTTCCTTGGCATATTGGCCACTGTTTTGGACCTAGTAGAGAGCTGTCCATCTTGGTGTAACTCCATCATTTGCATGTTGTTACATGCTCGCCTTGCGTGTTGTCGCATGCTTGGCCTATCGCCTGTTGTTGCATGTTTGAATCACCTTGCATTTGGCATGCATTTTCTTCGTTAAGTTGCTTTACATGTTTCCATGCTAAGTCCCCTTCACATGTTGTTGCATGTTTGTCATTAGCATTGTTGTTACATGCCTCGCATGCTTGTTTGCTTAGGTTGTGTGCCTAGTGCACATTGCTTATTTGCATGTTCATGTTGCATACTTAGCTTGCATGCTTAGGATGCATAACATTGTGCATATCATGCATGCCTTGCCTCTTGATCAAGCATGATAGAGGTTGGGTCCTTTATGTGCTTTGTGTGCATTCCATTTGACATTGAAATTGCACACTTTGGCCTCTTGGACCATCATGCATTGAAATGCGTGATTGGTGGTCCGAGGGTCGAGAACCAAACTCCCTTGAGTTCATAACATGATGGGGAGGTTGGTTGCGCAAACATTTTCTTTAAGATGCATTGCCATGCCTTGTTTGTCCTCTGCTGCTGTCAAAACAGGGTTCTGCCGGAAGATATGGTCGACCGACCATTTTCAGTGCCGATCGACCAATAATGGATGGCCGAGAGCATCATAGATGGTTGATGACCACTTTACCATGGCCGGTGACTATTCCTCTTGGTCGGTGACCTTCCACAGTGATCAGGGAGTGATGCTGAAGCATCCTTGGGACTTGTGCAATTTTGAGAGGCATAAAACAGTGAAAACAGAGGCAGCTTGTGCATGGTGGTGGATTTTCGAGCGGAGCCGAGCACACATGCATTGGACCCTCTTCCCGAGGCTGTTTTACCACTTTATTAGCTTAGTTAATTTGCTTAACTAGTTAACTGGTCTGTAACTATTTAATTAACTTGTTAGTTTGTTAAATTTGTATTATTCTTTTGGTCCCTCCAAGAGAGGGCGAATTGTGTAATAAGCGTGCATGTGTGTGATGCATGTCTTCCAACCCCCCACTTCTTTCTCCTTTTTATATAACCGCTTATGATGGTTAGTATTAGGGCATATTTTAATTAGCATCCTTTTGCTATGCATGCGTGCATCCATTCATTCGTATTGCATGCACCGGGCTCGGCGCATCATACTAATTGCATAGTATTTCAAATCTAACTTGAATACATGTTATCTTTTGCATTTCACATGCTATCCATAGATTAGCTGAGCCTATTCTAGCTACATTTTGCCTGCGATGCATTAGCTATCTTAACATGGACTTGGATCATACATTTGATTACTAACATGTTCCTTGTTTTGGCTTGGAGTACTAGGTGAGTGTTTATGCTTTAGCATCTCGCATGAGTGTGCATGTTAACATGAAAGCATGCTTGCCATGAGGCTAACCGCTTAGTTGATTTACTGCCTGAATGCCTGTGGGTGAAGGTTGGATTGTTTGAATTGGAATAATTCATTGAAATCCGAATTTTAGCCTACTTGCTAGTAGTAAACCTCAAATCATTTCCAAACAACGAATATGCGATGCTTTGTTCCAAATTAGGCAATCTAGTCTATACTTTTGTGTTGTGCGCATCACATAGTAAGATTAGCTAATTAATCGGATTAAGAATGCATAATGTTTTCAAAACTAGATATCATGGTTAGTAGAGGCCGATCTTTGATCAGGCGAGCGAGCGTGCTCATAGCTCACCTTCCCCAATCGTACCCAAGTTCCCGAGCTGAGGCAACTTTGGTGATGACGGACACGTGGCCTTAGGCAATGAGTCAGGGTTTCCTAAATTCTCCAAAAATAAAATATTTAGGTGGCGACTCTGTATCTGGCACAGGAGTCCATATTTGGCACTTCTTTCTAAAAATCAGTTTTTCAAAATGATTTACCAGATTTGGACTCTTTGGTGATTTATCAATCTTGCATTGCACTTTGCAAGATCAGATTAAGAACCATGACAATTTGAGTCCGAACTGTAGAAGCATAAAGCTCGAGGGCGCGTCTACTACTTTAATGTTGGAGGTATTGATTAGTTATGAAATTATGGTGGATGGTTTGGTTGGCGTTGTTAGTTTTTTTTTTTATCCCTTGTAATCTTTTGAGGATGGTAATTTACTTAATCCCTTTGGAGACGTGAATGCTTAGATTTTGTTTCACCCTTAGGATTTGGATGATGGAATATTGATTAGGATTTAGTCCTAATTTAATATTTAATTGTCCAAATTTTGAGGCGTGACAGTTTGGTATCAGAGCTCTAGGTTACCCTAGACTTGTGAGAGTTTAGGTGATCGTCGGGTTGTGGAAACATGGGTTAGCTGGTTTAGGTTGGTGGTTGAATTAATTCTAAGTGTATATGAACAAATTCTTCTTGTTTGTTTAACTTGAAGGTGATGGCTGGAAGGTATAATTTGAGAAGCGCTGAGCCCAACGGCACAGGGAAAGAAATAACTGCTAACGCAGTTGTAGTGGTAGTGGCAACGGTAGTGGCGACTACTACCAAGGCAACCAATACAGTGTAAGTTAATGTGGGGGAGATGATGGCTCAGTTACTTCAGGTTGTGCAGAACAATAATCAAGGTCAGAAGGGAGATCCCTTTCCGAAGAGAAACAAAGACTTTGGTTCTTTGGGAGGTCAAAAATTCTTTAGAGATGGAGGACCCATTGTAGCTGATGCTTGGGTCCGTAAGTATGAGATGGTGTTTGGTCGTATGTAGCTCACCGAAGTCCAAAAACAGGAGTTGGCGATACATTAGCTTGAGGGAGCAACCCTATTTTGGTAGAACTCGTGGAAGGAGGGTTTAGATTTGACTGCTTTGACTTGGGCAGATTTCAAGACCCGTTTTGATCGGAAGTTTGTTCCTACTACTATTTGGTCTCAGCTGAGTGATGAATTTTCAAAGCTGACTCAAGAGAGTTGAACAGTGATCGAGTATGTCACCAAGTTTAATGAGTTGTCTCGTTATGCCCCTTACTTGGTCGACACGCAGAAGAAGAAGAATAAGAAGTTTATTAAGGGATTGAATTATTACCTGTCTAAGTCCCTTATTCCCTTTGATGCTGAACTGTTTGATAGAGTTCTTGACTTGGCACTGAAGTATGAGGAAAAGGAGAAGCAATTTAAAGAAGGGAAGGTCAAGGTTGGAGAGGCTTCTAGAGGGAGTCCATTCTAGCAGCGGGATAGGAACAGATACCGACCCTATGATCAAAGGCATAGGGGTCAGTAGCTTCAGAGGCCATAGCAATAGGGTAGTCAGGGAAATTTCAGACCTCAGGGTAATTTCAAGCCTCAGGGCAATTTCCAATCCCAGTGGCACTATTATCAAAGATAGGGTGGTCTGCGCCCACAGGGTTATCAAGGATAGCGGCAGCAAGTGCCACAGTTGGGTTATCGTCCTCCCGTACCTCAGTTAGAGGGGCCCCTACCTATCAGACTAGTAGCACCTCAACCGATCAATAAGAAGAGTTTTGTGTGTCAACAGTTGGGACATGTAATCAAGGATTGCCCTTAGAGACAGTAGGCATGGTAGGGTCAGGCAGCTCCAGCAAGGGCATTTGCAGTGATGCCAGGAAATGACAAAGTGCAGGGTACTTTTAATCTCTTTCAAGAACCCATTAGAATACTTTTTGATACTGGAGCCTCTCATTCTTTCATATCTAGATAGTTTGTAGAAAGAGAACACCTTGTAATTACCTCCTTGTCTAGACCTAATCGTCTCGAGACCCCTTTAGAAGGGGCAGTTACTCTTTATAAGATGTGTAAAGATTTTGAGATTGACTTTACGAGTAGGGTCTTGTATGCAGACCTAATTGTGTTAGGGTTTGAGGGGTTTACAATTATTTTAGGTATGGATTGGCTGCGAAAATACTTTGTGACTTTAGATTGTGCTGGAAGGACTGTAAATATAGATATTCCCAGTATGCCATGGCTTACCCACACTTCTAGCGATGGAGAAGAGTCGGTGATGATGAGTTTTCTATGCTTGGTAGAAATCCCTAAGCGGGATATTAGTGAGGTAGATACGGTGCGTGAGTTTGAGGATGTATTTGTAGATCGCTCGAACTCCCTTCGCGCGCAAAGGCGCGGATTGTAGTTCTAGCTACTACAGTTCGGACTCCTGTCACGGTTCTGAATCTAATCTCACAAAGTGCAATGTAAGAGTGATAAATCACCAAAGAGTCCAAATCTGACAAATCATTTTGGAAAATCAGATTTTGAATCAAAAAGCGCCAAACATGGACTGCTTTGCCAGATTTCAAAGTCGCCACCTAAATATTTTGTTTTGGGAAAATTTAGGAAACCCTGACTCGTGCCTAAGGCCACGTGTCCGTCATCACCAAAGTTGCCTCGGCTCGGGAACTTGGGTACGAGAGGGGAAGGTCATGAAATGAGCACCGCCGCTCGCTCGATCAAAGGATCGGCCTCTACTAACATGATATGTTGTTTTTGAAAACACATGTGTTCTTATTCCGATTATTAATTTAACTTACTATGTGACGCGCATAGCATACATGTATGGACTCAATCACGCGGATTGGAACAAAACAACTCATGTTTGCTTTCGAAAGTGGTTTGAAAGTGCTACTCGCAAGTAGGCTAAGACGCGGATTTGCCACCCTCAAGTGGGCTTTGAAAAACATGATTTTGCCACTTCAAGTGAGCTTAAAACTCATAATCATCGAGTTGTTCCAATTCTGGAAATCAAGCCTCCACCCACAGGCATTTAGGCAGTTTAAACACTTAAGCAGTTAGCCTCATGGTAAGCATGCTAACATGGCAACATACTTACATGCATTCAAGGATGCTAAAGCATAAACACTCACCTAGTACTCCGAGTAAAAAAAAAGCTAGTTAATAATCAATGCATGATCCTAGCTATGTCAACAATGCCTAATGCAACACATGCAAAAATGCAACTAAGATAGGCTCGGCTATTCTAGAATGGTATATGAATGCAACAGTTGATAACATGCTTTGAAACACGTATTCAAGGAAGTGTATTGAAATACAATGCAGTTTGTATGATGCGCCGAGCCCGGTGCATGCAAGACAGATGAATGATGCATGCATGCAAGCATAAGGATGCTAATTGAAATATGCCCTAAACTAACCATCGAAAGCAGTTAAGTAAAATGGAGAAAGACGTGGGGTTAGAAGACATTCACACACGCACACGCACACTTATTACAACATTTGTGCCCTCTCGACAGAGGCTCCGAATAATAAGCTAACTAGCTAATCTAAGTTAATTAAACTAATTATTACAAAACGAAGCTAATTAACTAAAAAGTTAACTAATTATAAACACAAATGAATAGCTAAGTGCATTAACTACTTAAGTACAGAACCAAATAGCTAATTAGCTAAGCAAAGCAATAAAATAGGAGCCTCAAGGCGAGAAGTGCATGCGTGCTCGATCGCCTCGTTCGGAAATCCATCACTATGCCCCAAATTGCCTCTGTTTGCATTTGATTTCAGATCACTGCACAAACCTCCAGATAGCTTCTACTCTAACATGGAGACCTCCAGGAAGGCTGCCGACCAGAAAAGGGTGGTGTAGACCACCTATCGACCACTTAAGCATGCTGCAGACCAGAAAAAGTGGTCGGCCAGCTACTTTTTCTGGTCAGCCGACCAGAAAATCCTGCCAAGCTCCAATTTGCTACAACAGAAAACAAGAAGGGGCATAGCAGTGTATTTGCAACGCATATGTGCATAACCACCCTCCCTATCATTTCTTAAGCTCAAGGGGGTGCGGTTCTCGACTCTCCGGCCACCAACCAAGCATCGTAATGCATGATGGCCGAGACGCCAAGTTTGCACAATTCAATGTCAATGAATGCACAAATAACACATAAGGGCCTTAACCTCTATCATGCTTGATCAAGAGGGTCGGCGACCGAGAAATGAGGCACGTTTCATCACTTCAAGTATAAAACGTCCCTCGTTTCTCGTGTTTGGATTAACACCCTATCCAAACACATGCAATGCAACTCAAGCATGCCAAATACAATGCAATGCAATGCAACATGAGCATGCACAAGATTCCAACACATGAACAATGCATGCATGGCATGTTCGGAAGCCAAGAACATCAAAGCTAGTAAAGAGCATCCCACGAGAGGCATGCAATACCAAGTTTAAGTGGCCAAACCAACTATGGACAGACCTCATGCATGCCCAAACAGTGGCCAAAATGTGCAGAAATGCTAATAGTGAAAGCAAAAAAATGCATTCTCATGCATTAGCCCATCAATTAGGCATAAGAGCACAACTCTCAAACATGATTAAGAAGTGAAAAATGTGGAAGTGTGACAACACTATATGCTCTGAAATATCATGTGAAATGAAGTCATGGAAAGCAAACATCTCAAGTATGTCAAACTATGGTGCTCAAGACTCAAGGCTATCAAGGCCAATTGCACTATAGCTATGCAATACATGAACCACATGGTCAAGATAACTCAAAATAGTCCTAGAGCATGTCAAATCAAGGCTAAAACATGCATGGAGTATAGCCAAAACAAGCTAGCATGAAGGGCATGAAGCATGAAATATGCAAGGCCAAGGAGGAGGATTACACTACACCTACCAAAACCAAGCATGAGATGAATTCACTAAAAAAAATCAGAGTTGTACCATGGTAAAAAAAAAAAACCAAAAACACGCTGATATGGCAGCCCAAAAGCTTAGGCAAGATGGCATACACAATGGCTCATTTTTAAAGCATAAAGAACCAACCCTCCAAAGCATTGAATGAGTGAAGGATGTGGGGGCATGACCACACTACGTGCACTTAAATCACATACCAAATGATGCCAAATCATGCAAATAGCCCAAGCAATGCATGCTAGCAACTTGGAAACTCAAAGCTAATGAACTAAAATGCACTACGGCTATACAAAGCAAGGCATGCATCACCAAAAAAGACATAAAACAGAGCTTAAGCATGGTAAAACATGAACAAAAACTTGCTGGATTTGAGCCAAAAACACGCTAGAATGATGGTCAAAAGCATGATGCATGTTAGGCTAGTGAATGGAATTGCACTACAAGTGCAAGGAGCATGCAAGAGGCTATCAAACCAACCCTCGACAGAGTTAAGGCATGCTAAAATAACACCAAAAACTTGCTGAGATAAGACCAAAACATGCTAGAAAGATGAGCTATCAACAAAACCATGTAAGGCTAGTATGCAAAATTTACACTACAAGTGTATAAAGCATGCAAGGGGTGACTCAACCAAGCTAAAACAGAGGTATGCCACGTCAAAATGACACCAAAAACAAGTTGAGAACAAGCCAACACATGCTAGAAAACCAAGCTCAAACATGAGGCCAATAAGGCAAGCATCCAAGATACAAGGAAAGGGGATGACCCCCTCCTATTTGGGACCTCAAAACACACTTTCCACTACTGAAATTCCTCTGAGTTTCAATGGTGAAAAGGCCCAAAAGAGGTGGTCCCAATAGCTTAAAAGGATAGCACAAAACAAGGCCAAACAAGGCAAAAGCGGGGGTAGACCACCCCCAACACCAATAAATCCTTAAACAAACATGTTAAACACTTAAAACCAGAACTTTTTGCAGTTTAAAGTTAGGCCTAAATCATCATGCAAAATTTAGGCCTAAATCATCATGCAAATAGGGCCAAAAGCTTAATAAAAAACAAAGGTTTAAAGGGTTAGAAACTCACCCCTATAGAACAACTTCAAGGAAGCAACTCCAGTAACCTTTTTGGATCAAAAACAGTCCAAAAACTCCAAAACCAACTTCAAGGTGCCTCAGCAACAAGAGTATGGTGTTTCACTAGGTGTTTGTATGCAAAAGTGTGAAGAAAAGGCACTTTCAAGCACAAATATGAAGAGAATGAGCATTATAGAGATAGATGATATATGTATAGCTTCTAGGCAAAATTCTCAACCTGAGACAAGAGGGAGGAGGTTCCCTTTTATAGAAAAACATGCATCAAGCTTTTTGAGCAAGCTAAGAGCTTAAAGCAATTCCTCCATACACGTGTATAAAAGATGCCTTCTGTGCCCAACAGCTACCACAGCTGGCAAGAAAATATTTGCAGAAAACTGCAGGAAAGCCGCCGACCAGTTGAAGTGGTGGGCCAGCTACTTACACTGGTCGGCCGACTAGTGAAAGTGGCCTGCAAGAAGACCAAGTGGTCGGCAAAGGGGAGAGGTGGTCTGCACCAAGAAAGCAAGGTGGTGGCATGGCTGTCGACCACTTTTGGTGGTCCAAAGACCACCAAGACCAGTTGGCCGACCAGAAAAATGGCTGGCGGGGAAGAAAAGTGGTTTTTAGGGAGAGAAACTGGTCTACAACCCTTATTCCACCCTGCAAGCAAGGAAAACAAGGTTTGTGCCAAAAACAAACCAAAAAGGATGCAAGACAAGAGTCCGCAGGACAAGGCACGCAGCCGGAATCCTCGAAAACTAGTCTACGGGCACCAAAAGTGGTCTACAGGAGGGAAAAGTAGTCTACTGCCAGAAAAAGTGGTCTACGGACCTCTGTTTCCCTTTAGGCAGAGGCAATAAGGCATGGTTCAAAAACTAAGCCAAGAGGAGAACGTTAAGAGGTCCCGAGAGAAGGCGCACGGTTGAAGGCTCCGAAAATCGGAAACTAGTCTACAAGAGGGAAAAGTGGTCTACAAACCTCTCTTTCCCTCCAAGCAAGGTCAACAAGGCTTGGTCCACAAACCAAGCCAAAACACAAAGAGTTCAAAGGCCTGGAGGCAAGGCACTCAGCCGAAAACTCCAGAAGCTTGAAACAAGCACAAACATGCGCGATCATCGAGCGCTCAATCGATGACGTCTGAGTCTTAAGGTCGGTCAAAAATGGGGTGTCTACAGTAATTTAGGAGATACCTAAACCTCAACCTCGACGGGTAGTAGAATTTCGCATTGACCTAGTGCCGGGAACTGCACCGATTTCTAAGGCAGCATACAGAATGGCGCCTGAAGAGCTTGTGGAGATGAAGAAGCAGCTGGAAGAGATTCTTCAAAAAGGGTTCATACGCTCAAGTAACTCCCCGTGGGGAGCACCCGTGATCTTTGTCTGCAAGAAAGATGGCACTCTCTGTATATGCATAGATTACAGAGAGCTGAACCAGGTGACTGTCGAGAACAAGTATCCCCTACCTAGAATTGATGACTTCTTTGATCAGTTGAAGGGGGCAGTTGTGTTCTTTCAGTTTGATCTCAAAACGAGTTACCATCGGATGGGTGTGTCAGAGGAAAGTATATCGCTTACTGCTTTTCGGACTCGGTATGGGTTATACGAATTTCCTGTAATGCCTTTTGGTTTAACCAATGCTCCTGCCTTTTTCATGGACTTGATGAATAGAATTTTTCAACCATATCTAGATAAGTTTGTGATTATCTTCATAGATGATATCCTGGTGTATTCTAAGAATGAGAAAGAGCACAGAGAACACTTGAAAGTCGTGTTGCAGACTTTGAGGGAGCAACAGTTATATGCTAAGTTTAGTAAGTGCCACTTTTGGGAGAAAGAAGTTCGATTTTTAGGACATGTTGTATCCAATCAAGGGATAACGGTAGACCCTAAGAAAGTTATTGAGGTCAAAGAATGGAAGCAGCCCACGAACCCTTCAGAGGTGAGGAGTTTTCTAGGACTAGCTGGTTATTACAGGAGATTTATAGAGAAGTTTTCCGCTATTGCAGGACCCATGACCAAGTTGACCTACAAGAATGTGAAGTTTGTATGGACAGATGATTGTGAGAGAGCTTTCTAGGAGTTAAAGCAGCAATTGACTATAGCACTGGTGTTAACTATACCAATACAAGGGGAAAAGCTCGTTGTGTTTACTGATGCGAGTGGAACTGGGTTGGGATGTGTGTTGATGCAACATTAGAAGGTTGTATCTTATCTTTCTCGACAGTTAAAACCTCATGAAAGACGATACCCTACTCATGTCCTAGAGTTGGCAGTAGTTGTTTTTGCGTTGAAAGTGCGGCAACACTACTTGTTTGGGGAGCGCTTTGAGTTATATACAGATTACAAGAGCCTCAAATATATTTTTTCTCAAAAAGAGTTGAACATGAGGCAACAAAGGTGGGTTGAATTCATCAGTAGTTATGATTTCGAGATCCTTTACCACCTGGGAAAAGGAAATGTAGTTGCAGATGCACTTAGCCGACAACATGGGATTATAGCTTCTTTGATGATTCATGAATGGAAGTCCTTGGAGTTAATTTTGATGTATGATGGTCAACCAATAGAGAGTGCTGAGAGGGCATACATTGGTAGTTTGACCGTGCTGCTGACGTGACTGGGTAAAGTTCGTCAGATGCAAAATTTAGATGGGTTTCTCGTCAGCAAGCTCGATGACCTTGTAGTAGATTTGATCGATGATTGTCCTACTGATTGGTCTATGGACTCAAATGAGAGATTGTAATTCAAGGGCAGGTTGGGTGTACCTAACATTGTTGAATTGAGGAAATAGATTATGGATGATGCCCATAGGTCCCGATATACCATTCACCTTGGTGGGACTAAGATGTATCATGACCTAAAGAGGATGTTTTGGTGAGAAGGTATGAAGAAAGACGTAGGAGAGTATGTTTCTCGGTGTTATGTGTGCCAACAGGTTAAAGCAAAACACCAACGACTGTTTGGACTTTTGCAGCCTCTCGAGAGCCCTACTTGGAAATAGGAGTACATCTCTATGGATTTCGTGGATGGATTGCCGCGGTCTAAACGAGGCAATGAATCTATTTGGGTGATAGTGGATCGACTCACCAAGTCTGCTCATTTTATTCCTATCATTGTTCACCGAACTGCGGATAAACTAACTAGGCTATATATTCGAGAGGTGGTGCGACTTCATGGCGCACCAGTTTCTATAGTTTCAGATCGTGATCCATTGTTTGCGGTAGAGTTTTGGGAGAGTTTTCAACATGCTTTGGGTGCTAGGTTAGACTTGAGCACGGCTTATCATCCTCAGACAGATGGGCAAATTAAGCGGGTACATCAGATCTTAGAGGATATGTTAGGAGCATGTGTCCTCGATCTTGGTGGTAGTTAGGAAGAATACTTGCCATTGGTGGAGTTTGCTTATAATAATAGCTATCACTCCAGTATTGAGATGGCACCTTTTGAGACTTTGTATGAGAGGCCATGTCGATCATCTACTTGTTGGATGTAGGTAAGAGATGCGCCGTTGTTAGGGCCAAAGTTGGTGAGAGAGACAACGGAGATGGTGAACATTATTCGGGAACGTATTAAGACTGCATAGATTTGTCAGAAGAGTTACGTTGAAAGAAAACGTAAAGGGGTTGAGTTGAATGTTAGAGATTTTGTGTTTTTGAAAGTCTCACCGATGAAGGGTATCATGCGGTTCGGAAAGAATGGAAAGTTGGCACCTAGATTTGTGGGACCATATGAGATCAATGAGAGGATTGGTAAGGTGGCTTACCAACTAGCTCTTCCACCTTCTTTAGCTATGATTCACAATGTGTTCCATGTATCTTTATAATGATATCACTCGGGAATTGGAAAAGAAAGTTTGGTGTATGCACCCGGAGTGTTTTGTTTGGTACTCTCTCCTATTGAATTTCGGGATGAGATTCTTTGAAAGTGTGTATATTGTAGTGATCTTGATTTTTCATAAGTCTTTATTTTTATTTTTTTTTATTATTATTATTATTATTATTATTATTATTATTATTATTATTATTATTATTATTATTATTATTACTTGATTTTATTTTTGACTTTATTAATTGCGTAGTTATATAAGAATTTAATGTGGTGTTTAATTAATTTAATGTGTTTATATATAATTAATCTAAATATTTATATTTATATATATATATATATATAAAGGAAATTACTGATATAGATTTTATATAAGATATTTATATTTATATATGTTATATTTGTGATTTATTTGTATAATTTAATATAATAGGAAGTTAGGTTATTATATATTTAGACTTTGGTATATAGTATAATATAATAGTTAATTAGATATAATATTAACTTAGGTTTAATCATTTTTTGTGGAAGAATTTTCAGAGAGAGAGAGAGAGAGAGAGAGAGAGAGAGAGAAATCGAAACATAGAGTCCTGTGTGTGGCGTAAAAAGGGACTACGGAAGAGGAGAAAAGAAAAAGGAAGAAAATGGTTAAGGTTTTGCTTTGGTGGCTCCATTAATCTTTTAAATATTTCTTTGATCTCTAAAAAAATTATTGTGAGTACAAAACCTACTTCCCTTGATTTATGTTTAATTTGTTCTTTTTATTTATTTATTTGATGTTGGTTTGATTTTGTATTTGTATGTAGATGATGGATTGATTTCAATTATTTTAATTAGTTATGTATGCAAGGTTTAGGATTTTTATATGTATTTGTTTTATGGTTATAATCACACTCATGGTTACATGAAATTAAAATAAATTAGGAACCTATAGATAAATTCCTTACACTCCACCATGACTCAATGGATTGTTGTTTTATTTGAGTGTTGGTGAGAAAGAGTGTATAAAAAAAAATGAGGATTTTGAGATTTATTTGAATGCCTTAGGCTTGGCATTGTTATGTTTGTTCTCATGAGTAGTTGAGAGATTGTGTATATATATATTGTTGCCTCGTTCTCATGAATAGATGAGTGCTTTGATTTATGTGCGTACGAATATGCTAACCATCCGTGGATTGTGGGTCAAACTCGGGACGATATCCTTGTGCAAGTTTGGCTTCGGAGTGGTGTTAGGTATACGGGAGGCACATGGGATATATGTGTAGGCCAGAAGTGATACGCCGAAGTGGTGGAGTTAAGGTACAAAGAATTAAATATGAGTTTATTATTATAGTCTGAATTGTATTGATTTATACACCTTAATAAATTATGAAATTTGGGCAGAGGCATGTATATTTAAGTCTTGACAACTTTTGTATGTTAACTTTGTGCTAAAAAGATCGATTAGAACTTGTAATCGGATGATCTTGGTTACAATAGTTTTTATTTATTTTAGCAATGCAGATTTTAAATGCTATTTTAACCTACGAAACGAGCTCATTTTTATTGGGTTCGCGTAAACTAAAGTAAAATATTATTCTGCACACTTTTTTGTGTTTTGAACTTTTCCGAAAAAAATCATCTCAGGGCAGTTTCTTTTCGTTTTAAGCTTCAGATTTTTCGGTTGAATTCCGTCTAGATTCTTCTATCCAGTTTTTCTCTCAACCTGTTTAGTTTCTATTAATTCGTTCGTGTTGCCTAATAGGAAATTTGATTCTGTACAACCTTTTTTCTTTGAATTTTAGTCAATTCGAATTATTTAAGCATGAAACAATGCATTTTTATACTTCTTCAACGAGTTATTTACGATTAAATTATACTAACTTTATTTTTTTTCTCTAGAATGGTGGGTCTTACAAACTTTTTCATGCAGGCTAACCCGCCATTTTTTTATTTTTGTTGACTTTATACTCAATTTATATTTAGTTATGTACGGGCAAAAAACTAAATGCCACCATATCTCGGGAAACTACCACTTCGTCTCGGTGCGAGTGGAATTATTTGTCTTGTCCCGTAACAAGAATTAATGTACTTTTTGTTTGTGTCTGGTAGACACGTGGGTGTCGAATCTTGTACTCATGTCAGTATACTTGTATACTAACCCGTTTTGTCTCTTGGCAACTCGGGTGTGTTCTATGTGAGCAGCACAGCCAAGTTTCCTTTGCAGGATTGGTTGGGAGTATGGTGGTGAAGAGAAATAACTATAGTTGTTGGACATGTCATTCGCACTTCTTTTATTCTCTTGAGCTTAGGATTGATATTAGTTTATGTATTTATTATTTTTTTTATGACCTTAGTATTTTGATAATTTGGCATGGTTTGTAACCTTACATTATTTAAGTTATTTTGACTATTTATTGTTACTTTAATGTTGGAGGTATTGGTTAGTTATGAAATTATGGTGGATGGTTGGGTTGGCGTTGTTAGTTTTTTTTTTTTTTTTGTCCCTTGTAATCTTTTGAGGATTGTAATTTACCTAAACCCTTTGGAGATGTGAATGTTTAGATTTTGTTTCACCCCTAGGATTTGGATGATGGAATATTGATTGGGGTTTAGTCCTAATTTCATATTTAATTGTCCAAATTTTAGGGCGTAACAATGACCCTTTCCAAAGCCATGCAAGTGCTGATCAAAAAAGGACACCTCATACCCTTAGAACCTTGTCCACTTCCCGACTCTCTTCCACCCAAGCATAATCCTACAAGGTACTATGCTTTTCACCAGCGGCATGGTCATGACACTGACCAGTGCCACTGTTTGCGTCATGAGATTCAGGATCTCATTGACAATAATGTTATCGCTCCACCTCAGAAACCAAATGTAACCACAAATCCACTCCCAGCCCATAATCAAGTCCCCCCACCCCGAAACCTTAATCTTATCTATACACTAGCCACCTCTTATGACCCCAACGCATATATTACCCCCTCCCACCTACCGAAACCAATGTTGTTCATTCTTGAGGGCACAGATCTGTGCATGATGGGCTCATTTAAGCCACAATCTGAGCCTCACAATGTGGTGACAATACCTGTGGTAAAGGAGGGTCTGACCTTGGAGGGAGGTATTGGCCTATCATCAAAGTGTCTTGGGGATTTATTTCAAAAGGCATATGATCCGAGTGGCTATATTGCGCCAACCAGTCAAACCAAGCTTGAATTGGTGTTACTAATCTCGACAAACATCAATGTGGCCCGGGAGGATGGCCCGAGCCTAGGGTTGGATGATTTGTCAGACATCGAAGAGGATTTGGACAATTTACAGTTCTTTGATGAGCATGATCAGGGAGATGTATAGATCAGGTGGTTTAACCTAAATGGATCGACTGATAACACCAGATGGTTGAGTGATGAGCCAGACAAAGAAGAAGAAACTGGGATGAAATCGTAGGGAAAGGAAGCAGAGGTAGCCGCAGTGGCCGAGAAGGTTGATGAAAAAGAAAAACTACTAAAGGGCACATGTGTAGGAAACCAAGTCTAGAAGTGGGAGTTGTAAACACCACTGACACTGAACAGGAAGCTGCGCTGATGTAGTTTGAGAGAGAAAGAATTGAGAACAGCCTGAAAATCGCAACTGCCTATCGCCCTGAGGGGGACACTTGCATTGCAAAAATGATTCAAGTAAAGTCGGACAATTGTTTGTCAGCAATCGATGGCGAGTGGTGGAACGACAATGATTTGCATATGGCCTATACTGATGAGGATTGGGGAGACTGTATCCCAAATAATACATGGTATGCTAAGGAGATAGATCATCTTACCCGCAATGGACGATACATTAAACCGCTGCACCTGGATCAAGCAGAGGCATATGGAAAGGACAAAGAGGATGAGAAGCAGAAAGAGAAGCAACTAGAAGAGGAGTTAGTACTAAAACAGCTCAAGAAAATCCAAGCTGATATCTCTATCTGGGGGGCTCCTTATGACTTGACAGGTGCACTGGCAGGTAGTATTGTCGGCAATGGACAAGGCTAAATTGTCCATTGACACTACGCTCGAGGAACTTGTGGGCCTAGTCTTTCCAGGTGGTGCCAAACCAATGCTCACTTTCTCTAACAAAGAGCTACCGCCGGAAGGCTCAGCTCAGAACAAGCTGTTGTACACATCTATGGAATGCAGGGAGAAGTGGGTACCGATGGTGTTGGTAAATACCGGTTCTGCAATGAAAGTCTGTCTTTCTTGCACTGCATATGCGGTTGGCCTTAAACTGACAGACTTTATCCCCACAACGCAGGTGACACAGGCGTATGATAACATAAGTAAAGAGGTCATGGGTACAATGAAAGTGTAGGTTCAAGTAGGCCCGTCAGACCAAGAGATCAAGTTTCACATCCTAGATGTACCGACTACCTTTAATCTACTGTTAGAGAAGCCTCGGTTACATCACATGAAGGCGGTGTCCTCTACCCTCCATCAAATGTTGAAGTATCCTCATGAGGGAGAAGTGGCCATTGTTTTTGGGAACTCATCCATCCACCCACCACCAGAGGTGACTACGCCAGTGCTAGAGATCAACCATGGTGATGAAGATGTATTCCTCTCGGGATTCACTCTGGCGGAAGCCTGAGTTGTGCAGACCATTTTAGTCGCAGACGAAGGCATGTACGTCAGTGCTCAATCCATATACTTTATGAATAAACTACGGTACTTTCTAGGAATAGGGCTTGGAAAGAGTGGTCGGAAAAGTGTTACAACACTGGCGGAGGTGCCACAACCCATATGCCTGTGGACTGGGCTAGGTGTGATATCCCTGCTCCATAACATGTTAATTGGTCCTTAATATGAGTGTGATTATGTGTTTAATATGATTCTGCGTACCATTTATGTGAAAATATGTGGTTTTGAATTTGCATATTTGAGCACCAAATGCATGATCGATGTGAGTTTTTAGTTGAAGATCATGTTCTTGACCATCTCTACATCATGTAAGTTGAGAATGAGAATAATATACCACATGCATGTACAAATCATGGGGGTGTAAGGCTTGAATGTTTGAATTTGAGCATGTTGGTGTTGAGTTTGAGTTAAATTGAGTCATGCATGTGATTATATTGTGAAATTAAGCTCCATTGTATTGTAATTGGGTGTTGGTATCATGTTAGTATATGACTATGTAAAGTTTGAGCCAAAAGCATGCCTCTAGAAAAATTGAATGTCGAATTGGAGCTCAAGAATGTGTTCTGGAAAACCTAGAATTTTTTATGCCCGCTCGAGCGGGGAATTCGTGCTCCCAGTATTTTTTTGCAGGCATCGCGTCCGCTCGAGCGGGGAGTTATGTAGACAAGCCTTCAGCTCGAGCGCCAAACTTCACGCTCGAGCGTAATATTGATGCATCCAGCACTTTTGTAGACCTCTTGGGTCCGCTCGAGCGGGGACCCTGTTTTCTGAAATTTTGTTTATGCATTCTGTGTTCCGTTTTCCGTCCTCTTTCACTTCTAAGTACTCTTAGGCATGCATTTAGCATTGTAATTGAGTAAAAGAGATAAGAATGAACCCTAAAGAGGAAAATGTGAATTTAGAACGGATCGAATTGTTTGTGACCCTTTTGTGTTCATGATATGTGTAGGGTCGAGCTCCAGGGCATACCAACCAACCGATCACTGTGAGTAATGTCGATATTTGAAACTTGTCATTTGTCCAATTGCTTATTTCCTTATAAGCCTTATGAGTTTGTTAGTTCGAATTATGGACAAGTGCTTGATATGAATAAAAGACGAATGGGCCAGAGGCCGTTTCGACAAGGACGAATGGGCCAGAGGCCGTTTTGACATGAATGGATGGGCCGGAGGCCGTTTTGACACGAACGAATAAATGGGCCAAAGGCCAGTTTGTTATCTGAATGGGTCAAAGGCCGTTCTGACGCAAATGAAAGTTTGAATGGGCCAAAGGCCAGTTTGTTTGGAACTGTAGTTGCTCGACCTAAATTGTGTATATATGTTAAATAGAAATACGAATTAGGCCCAAGGCCGTTTGAAGCATGTTGTTCTACATATCGCTTGTATAACTTCTGTATTTGATATTATTCACTGGGCTATCGCTCACGCTCATTCATGTGTTTGTAGGTGAGCCAAGAGAGGTCTAGACCCAGCCCCAGTAAAGTCTGTGTAGAACAACCGAGTTTTGAAGAGTCAGCCCTAGTGTCTCACGCACGAGACTCGTCTTCGCCTTTCGGCTATGCTATGTTATTTTTCTCATGTTGGCGAGGACTTTGGATATGTCTGTATATAGTTTTCATTGGTTGACTTAGCTTTCGGATGATCCTGTTTGTACAGAACTTATGCTACTGTATTTCCGTTGTGAGTTATTAATATATATATGTTTGGTTGTTTGGATGTGCCATATAAGCACAGCTCTATGGACAAAGTTTTGAACTGCTTCCGTTTGGCCCCCATTAACTCTGTTAAAATACATTTGTTTTGGTTTGAGGCCGTAAGTAATCTCATGATTACTGGCCGGTTCTGTCCTTAACCTGCGGGGGCGGGTTAGGGCCATGATAGAGTGGTATCAGAGCATGAATTAATAACTCACACACTTGTCCAAAAGAGCAATAAGTGTCTAGAAAAAATATAGGATGCATTCATGTGATAAGTATGACTTTGATGATATTGAGAATGCATCTAAATGTTTCAATGTGAACAACTATGTGTGATAAGTTTGTGATTTGCTTGCTTTGCAAATTATTTGAATATGCATGCTCTTTAATATATGCATACGTGTAAATCTTTTATATGAAGTATAATGTAAGTTTAGTCAAGTATAATGTAAGTTTAATCAGATGGTGAGAACAAGAGGTGACAAGATAGAGGAATCCTCTGCTGCCAGAATAGACAGAATGGAAAGACTGATACAGGAAATGGCAGAAGCTTTGAGATAGCAACAGGAGTGGCAACAACAGTGGCAGCAACCACATCCGCCACCTTCACCTCCACCTCCGGCACCACTTGTGCCAGATAATCAGAATGATGATCGGATAATAGCTCTCACCAAAGAATTCAAGAAGATGAAACCACCACAGTTCCATGGTGGATTGGATCCGTTGAAAGCCAAGTCATGGGTTCTCGGCATTGAGAAATTGTTTGAAGTATTCCCCTGCTCGAAGACATAGAAGGTGCTTCTAGCCACTTTTATGCTAGAAGACGGGGCAAGAAGATGGTGGATGTTAATGCGTGAGAGTTACAGAGATGCTAATTGGGCAAAAAATTTTGAAATTTTCTACGACAAGTACTTCCCGCAGTGTGTCCGGACAGGAAAGTTGCAGAATTCATGGAGCTTAGGCAAGACAGCATGACTGTAGCGGAGTATGAGGCCAAATTCACTGAATTGGCCAGGTTTGCATCACACGTGATTGATACAGACTATAAGAAGGCGAGACACTTTGAAGGTGGGCTTCGAAGTGACATATTAGAAAGGGTGAATGTCCTGAAGCTAGAAACCTACATTGGGGTGCTAGACAGGGCCATAATATCAGAGGCTAACATAGCCAGACAGGCAAAGCCAACTACAAAATGGAAAAGCAACAAAAGGCAAGGGTTCTTTTCGAAGAAGAAATTTTTGAAAAAGCAAAACACGGGCTCCTCAAATACTTCGAATTCTTCCCGAGACACAGCTCCCATGTGCAACATTTGTAGTGAAAGGCACCGTGGAGTTTATTACCCTGCATCAGGAGCTTGTTTCGAATGTGCGAAACAAGGGCATATGGCTCGAGATTGTAATCAGAATGGTGGAAAGATAGCTGCTAGTTCCACTGCATCGATCCCGAAACTGGGAAATACTTTGAGATCCGCTACCACCGGGGATACCGTGAGACAGGGGAGAGTTTTTGAGCTTGTTCCGGGCGATACATGGAATGCCAATGCAGTTGTCTCAGGTACTATTTCTATATGTAATCAGGATGCTTTTGTATTAATTGATTCTGGATCCACACACTCTTTTGTGACATATGCATTTGCATCTAGACTGAATAGACCTTTAGAATTACTGCCATATCTGCTATATGTGTCGGCTCCATCTGGGGAATCTGTATTGTGTGAATCTATATACTGGTTTTGTGATATGCGTGTTGAGGATGCTATCCTATATGTAGACTTGTTGTCCTTGGATTTTACACATTTTGATGTAATTTTGGGCATGGATTGGTTGACCAAATATTGTGCCACTATTGATTGTGTGACAAAACGGGTTGTGTTTAAACCACCAGAACATGAAGAGATGGTGTTTGTGGGTAATGGGGTAGTGCCTCCACCTCATTTGATATCTGTTATGAAAGCATGTAAACTAATCAGGAAAGGGTGCCAGGGTTATTTGTGCTTTGTGCTGTCTGAACAATCTGTGAATGCTGAATTGAATGATATCCCTATTGTTAGAGAATTTCCAGATGTGTTTCCAAATGAATTACCAGGGGAATTGGTAGACAGGAAGATAGAGTTTACAATTGAGACTATGCCAAGCACCCAACCTATTTCCAAAGCTCCCTACAGAATGGCTACTACCGAAATGAAAGAATTGAAAGAACAGTTGCAAGACTTGCTTAACAAGGGGTTCATCCGACCTAGCACCTTGCCTTGGGGTGCGCCAGTATTGTTTGTGAAAAGAATGATGGAACTTTGCGTTTATGCATCGATTATCGAGAATTGAACAAGGTAACAATAAAGAACAAATACCCCCTACCCCGTATTGATGACTTATTTGACCAGTTGCAGGGATCACAGGTGTTTTCTAAGATTGATTTGAGGTCCGGGTATCATCAGTTGAAAGTTAAGGCAAAGGATGTTGAGAAAACCGCATTCAGAACGAGGTATGGACATTTTGAGTTTCTTGTTATGCCGTTTGGAGTGACTAATGCCCCAACAGCATTTATGGACTTAATGAATAGAATTTTTAAAACCTACCTTGACGAATTTGTTGTGGCCTTTATTGATGACATTTTGATATATTATAAAGATAGACTTGAACAAGAACATCATTTGAGAACTGTCCTGCAAATACTTAGAGAGAAGAAATTGTTTGCTAAACTAAAGAAATGTGACTTTTGGTTGGATGAAGTTGTTTTCTTAGGGCACGTGATTAACAAGGAAGGGATTTCAGTGGACCCGCAGAAAATAGAGGCAATTGTAAATTGGCCTACACGGACCAATGTAACAGAAGTTCGCAGTTTTATGGGTTTAGCTGGATACTACAGGAGGTTTGTGAAAGATTTTTCGAAAATAGCTGTGCCTCTTACCCAACTGACATGTAAGGGGCAACCGTTTGAGTGGAACGATGAAAGAGAATCAGCCTTTCATGAATTGAAAATAAGATTGACCACTGCACCGATTTTGACATTACCTTCAGGTACGAAAAATTTTGTGATTTTCAGTGATGCATCTTATAAAGGTTTGGGTTGTGTGCTAATGCAGAATGGAAGGGTTATTGCCTATGCCTCCTGACAGTTGAGGCCACGCGAGAAGAATTATCCAACGCATGACCTAGAATTTGCCGCAGTTGTTTTTGCTTTGAAAATCTGGCGGCATTATCTGTGTGGAGCAAAGTGTGAAGTCTACACGGATCACAAAAGTCTGAAATACTTCTTCATGCAGAAGGATTTGAATATACGACAGAGGAGATGGCTGGAATTGATAAAAGATTATGATCTAGAGATTCAATATCACCCCGGGAAAGCTAATACAGTTGCTGACGCCTTGAGCAGAAAATCAACGGGGAGTATGGTTTGTCTGCTTACTGAACAGAAAGAGATCTTGCAAGATTTTGAGAAGTCTGGAATTGAAGTGGTACTATGTGAACAGGGCGGATTGATAGCTGCTATTACAGCTGAGCCGCCAATCATTGATGAAATCAAGCAGAAGTAGAAAGAGGATGAATTCCTCAAGAAAGTGATTGATGAATTTGAGACAAGTCCGAAGGCTGAGTTCAGTATTGAAAATGAAGTGTTGAAATTTCGAAACAGAATGTGTGTCCCAGATATTCCAGAACTAAAGAAGAGGGTTTTAGATGAAGCCCACAGATCTGTATTTGCTAAGCATCCGGGTAATAATAAAATGTATTGGGATTTGAAACAAACCTATTGGTGGCCTAAAATGAAAAAGGAGATTGCAGAATATGTGTCCAAGTGTCTTCAATGTCAGCAAGTTAAGGCTGAACATCAGAAACCAAGCGGTCTACTTCAACCTCTCCCTATTCCTGAATGGAAGTGGGAACATTTGACTATGGATTTCGTTGCTGGCCTACCTCGGACTTCTCGATGTATGGATTCTATTTGGGTTATAGTTGATAGACTGACTAAATCTGTACATTTTCTGCCTGTCAAGACTACATTTAATGCTTATAGATTGGCTACTATTTATGTTGATGAGGTTTTCCGTTTACAGGGAGTTCCGGTATCCATTGTGTCGGATAGAGATCCGAAATTTGCATCCAGATTGTGGAAGAGTTTGCAGGAAGCTATGGGAACAGAACTAAGGTTCAGTACTGCGTTCCACCCACAGACAGATACAGACTTTGGAAGATATGCTTCGGATGTGTGCTTTGGATTTTTCGGGGAGTTGGGAAGACTATTTACCACTTGCGAAATTTGCTTATAATAACAGTTTCCACTCCAGCATCGGTATGGCATCATACGAGGCTTTGTATGGTAGAAGGTGTAGATCACCTATTTGTTGGACAGAAGTCACGGATAGAGCCTTACTTGGGCCTGAAATTGTGCAAGACACTTTTGAGAAAATCAAGAGTATTCAGCAGAGGCTCAAAACAGCCCAAGACCGACAGAAGAATTATGCAGATGCTCGAAGAAGACCACTTGAGTATGAGGTCGGTGACCATGTGTTTATTCGCGTGTCCCCAATGAAAGGCCAAGTCAGATTTGGAAAGAATGGCAAGTTGTCGCCCCGTTACATTGGGCCGTTCTAAATTTTGGAAAGGCTCGGTCCAGTGGCCTATAGAGTTGCGTTGTCACCGGGATTCGAGAAAATCCACAATGTGTTTCATGTGTCAATGTTGAGGGGTTACCTCCGAGACCCGTTCCATGTGATTGATTATCACCAGGTAGCTATTGATGAGAATATGGAATACGCCGAATGGCTGGAACGAATTGTTGACCGACAAGTGAAGCAACTGAGAAACAAGTCCATCCCAATGGTGAAAGTAGAATGGAAAGAACACCATGGGACGGATGCTACATGGGAAAAAGAGGAGGAAATGCGACTACACTATCCACATTTGTTTCCCGACGAAGGTAAATTAAGTTTGGAGGACCAAACTTCCTAAAGGGAGGAAGACTGTGATATCCCTATTCCGTAATATGTTAATTGGTCCATAATATGAGTATGATTATGTGTTAATATGATTCTGCGTACCATTTATGTGAAAATATGTGGTTTTAACTTTGCATATTTGAGTACCAAATGCACGATCTATGTGAGTTTTTAGTTGAAGATCATGTTCTTGACCATCTCTTCATCATGTAAGTTGAGAATGAGAATAATATACCACATGCATGTACAAATCATGGGGGTGTAAGGCTTGAATGTTTGAATTTGAGCATGTTGGTGTTGAGTTTGAGTTAAATTGAGTCATGCATGTGATTATATTGTGAAATTGAGCTCCATTGTATTGTAATTGGGTGTTGCTATCATGTTAGTATATGATTATGTAAAGTTTGAGCCCAAAGCATGCCTCTAGAACCATTGAATGTCGAACTGGAGCTCAAGAATGTGTTCTGGAAAATCCAGAATTTTATATGCCTGCTCGAGCGGGGGAAGTGCCACTCGAGTGGCGAATTCGTGCTCCCAGTATTTTTTTGCAGGCATGGTGTCCGCTCGAGCGGGGAAGTTCACGCTCGAGCGGGGAGCTATGTAGACAGGCCTTTAGCTCGAGCACCAGACTTCACGCTTGAGCGTAATTTTGATGCATCCAGCACTTTTTTAGACCTCTTGGGTCTGCTCAAGCGGGGACCCTGTTTTCTAAAATTTTGTTTATGCATTCTGTGTTCCGTTTTCCGTCCTCTTTCACTTCTAAGTACTCTTAGGCATGCATTTAGCATTGTAATTGAGTTAAAGAGATAAGAATGAAGCCTAAAGAGGAAAATGTGAATTTAGAACGGATCGAATTGTTTGTGTCCCTTTTGTGTTCATGATATGTGTAGGGTCGAGCTCCAGGGCATACCAACCAACCGATCACTGTGAGTAATGTCGATATTTGAAACTTGTCATTTGTCCAATTGCTTATTTCCTAATAAGCCTTATGAGTTTGTTAGTTCGAATTATGGACAAGTGCTTGATATGAATAAAAGAATTGCCAGAGGCCGTTTTGACATGAATAAATGGGCCAGAGGCCGTTTTGACATGAATGAATGGGCCAGAGGCCGTTTCAACAAGGACGAATGGGCCGGAGGCCGTTTTGACATGAATGGATGGGCCGGAGGCCGTTTTGACACGAACGAATGAATGGGCCAAAGGCCAGTTTTTTATCTGAATGGGCCAAAGGCCGTTCTGACGCAAATAAAAGTTTGAATGGGCCAAAGGCCAGTTTGTTTGGAACTGTAGTCACTCGACCTAAATTGTGTATATATGTTAAATAGAAATATGAATTGGGCCCAAGGCCGTTTGAAGCATGTTATTCTACATATCGCTTGTATAACTTCTGTATTTGATATTATTCACTGGGCTATCGCTCACGCTCATTCATGTGTTTGTAGGTGAGCCAAGAGAGGTCCAGACCCAGCCCCAGTAAAGTCTGTGTAGAACAACCGAGTTTTGGAGAGTCAGCCCTAGTGTCTCACGCATGAGACTCGTCTTCGCCTTTCTGCTATGCTATGTTATTTTTGTCATGTTGGCGAGGACTTTGCATATGTTTGTATATAGTTTTCATGGGTTGACTTAGTTTTCAGATGATCCTGTTTGTACAGAACTTATGCTACTGTATTTTCGTTGTGAGTTATTAATATATATATATGTTTGGTTGTTTGGATGTGCCATATAAGCACAACTTTATGGACAAAGTTTTGAACTGCTTCTGCTTGGCCCCCATTAACTCTGTTAAAATACATTTGTGTTGGTTTGAGGCCGTAAGTAATCTCATGATTACTGGCCGGCTATGTCCTTAACCCACGGGGACGGGTTGGGGACGGGTTGGGGCCATGACACTAGGTGCCCACCAGAGAGGATTGGATCAGAAAGGGGGATGAAATGAAAGAGAGAGGGAGAGCCAAAGCCAAGAAAGCTGGAAAGCATTATGAGCTCGTCCATAGGCCAATCTGGCAGACGCTAAATGGCCATTTTGTTTGAAAGGGAGATGATTTCCCTTTTTGTGGCTTTCCTGAGCCTTGGGTAAATTCCTCGAAAAAGCGCTTCCCGGGTTCGAGATCTTCTTTGTCCATCAGCTTCAGGATAGTGATGAGGAAAGGGCTGAACCATGCATCAAAGCTAGCCAGAGCATGGAAGATTACTCAGACAAAAGCAAGGTTGAAGTGGGGGCAGCACTGGCCAATCTCCTAACAGATCCTGTGGCCGACTTAGAGAAATTGAGGGATAACTTTACTATCTCCATGATCAGGGAAGAACCGGGTGTGGACCTAACCAGTGGCATTCTGGAAGCTTCGAGGGCATTGTATCTTACTTGGCAGTTGGATGAAGGCTTTCTTTCTAGTTTTGGATCGGGTAATGAGCTAGAATCTACTTCCATTGAGTCTGTGGGGTCGGGATCAGATTCAAGTTCTTCTGAGTCTGAGTCTAGTATTTCCGGGGGTGGTAACCTGGATACTAAAGTCATTTCTAGGTCTTTATTCAGCTTTTCTTTTGAGTCTGTAACTGAAGATCTGGACTTTTTGAATGAGAACTCAGCGGATTCTGTGTACTTCTCCGTGCCGCTTGTTTATTGTATTGACCAAGATGTTTAGAATTTTGATGAAAACGAAAAGGAAGAAATTCCTTTGGCTTTGAAAGACTTGATTAATCAAAAGGAGGAGAGACGTGCTAAGCCCTGTATTGATGAAATCATTGCCATTAATGTACGTACTGAGAATGATCCATGCTTGGTCCAGATCGGGTCCACGTTGTCTTCGGAGGAACGCAAGCGTTTAATCGCTTTATTAAAAGATTTCAAAGATGTTTTCGCGTGGTCCTATGAGGACATGCTTGGAATCGATCCTGAGATCGTACAGCATCGGATCCCTCTTAACCCTAAGGCCCGACCAATCAAGCAGAAACTATGCAGAATCCTTCCAGAATGGGCATTGAAAATCAAGGAGGAGGTCACCAAGTAGATTGATGTAGGATTCTTGTTAGTATCCGAGTATCCGACCTGGTTGGCCAATACCATCCCAGTTATGATAAAAGATGGTAGAATCTGGGTTAGCGTTGACTTTCGGGATTTAAACAGAGCCAGTCCGAAGGATGACTTTCCACTACCGCATATTGATGAGTTGGTAGACTTCACCATGGGCCATGCATCGCTATCATTTATGGATGGGTTTTCCAAGTATAACCAGATTCTGATGGCACCTGAGGACAGAGAAAAGGCTACATTCACTACACCCTGGGGGACCTACTGCTACCGAATCATGCCTTTCAGGTTAAAAAATATTGGGGTTGCCTATTAAAGGGATACAACCACCATTCTGCACAATATGATCCACAAAGAGGTTGAAGTGTATGTGGACGACATGATCGTCAAGTCCAAGGAACGAGGAGGCCACTACACCGCACTGGAAAAGTTCTTCCAACGGATCAGAGAATACGGATTGAAGCTAAACACACAAAAGTGCACTTTTCGGGTGACAGTAAGGAAAATGCTGGGATTTCTAATCACACACGTTGGCATTGAAGTAGATCCTTCCAAAATCAAGGCCATCTTAGAAATGCCACCACCAAGGACTAAAAAGGAGATGCGTGGCTTTCTGGGTAAAGTATAATTCATAAGGCGGTCTATTTCAAAACTAACATTGACTTGTGACCACTATTTGGTCTCCTGAAGAAAGAGAAGAAGTTCCGATGGGACGATTGATGTTAGTTTTCCTTTGAGTAGCTCAAGTATTACCTCTAGAATCTGCCTGTGTTGTCTCCACTAGAGCTGGGAAAGCCTCTGATTCTGTACCTGTTAGTAACGGATACGACCATGGGGTGCATGCTCGCTCAAGAATATGAAGATAAGGTAGAGAAGGCCATCTATTACTTGAGCAAAAAGATGCTAGACTATGAGACCCGCTACACTCCCTTGGAGAAAGCTTGCTTATCCTTAGTATGGGCTATCTGGACGTTGAGGCACTACTTATTAGCTCACTTCGTAATCCTGGTTTCGAGACTAGATCCTATCAAATATCTCTTCGAGAAACCAGCACTTACAGGTAGGCTAGCTTGTTGGCTGCTTCTTCTCTCTGAATTTGATCTTAAATATGTTACACGTAAATCAGTTAAAGGGAGAGCTGTGGCAGAATTCTTGGCGGATCACCTAATAGAAGGGGATGAGGTAGTGGAATACTTGTTCCCAAATGAAGACATTCTACAGGTAGAAGAGGAAACATGGACAATGTACTTTGACGGAGCGCCTAATTAGTATGGTTATGGGATCGGTGTGTTATTGATAGCACCCGATGATTCCCATATACATTTAGCCTTCAAACTCCGGTTCAAAGTGTCCAATAATGAAGTAGAATTTGAAGTGTGTATTACTGGTTTGGAAGCTGCCCTAGAACTAGGGGCATTAAGGTTGGACATTATCGGAGACTCGAACTTGGTTGTTTCTGAAGTAAACGGAGATTGGAAAGTCAAAGAAGAGAAAATGAAGGTTTATCATCAAGCCCTGGATAGTCTGATTCAAATTGACATTGACGCACCTGCTGAGAGAGAACAACAGGTTCGCTGATGCTTTGATAACTCTATCTTCCATGGTGGACATCCCACTTGGAGTCAAGATGCGTCCAATTATCGTTGAACAGAAATACGCGCCTGCCTATGAGACCATCACCGCAATAGATGAAGTGCAAGACAAAAAAACCTTGGTACTACGACATTTGGAATTTTCTAGAGAAGGATACGTATCCACCAGGGGCAAATGCCAAGGATAAATGGGGAATATGGTGTTTGGCCATCCAATTTATCATCTGCAGAGGCAAGCTATATAGAGGTCATCCAGGAATGCACAAGATGTGTGTTGAAGAAGAGGAATCGAAGCGGCTCATGGAGGCTATCCATGGAGGGCAATGTGGAGCACACATGAATGGTGTGATGCTAGCCTGGAAAATCCTTAGACAAGGCTATTACTAGTCAACTATGGAGGGGGATTACATTGGCTTTGTATGGCGAAGTCACAAATGTCAGATCCATGTCAATCGCGTGAACATACCGTTGTCTAAGGTTTACAATATGACTTCACCATGGCCTTTCTTAGTTTGGAAAATTGACGTTATCGGTGCAGTCTCACCAAAAGGGTCAAATGGACATGAGTTCATCCTAGTGGCAATTGATTATTTTATGAAGTAGGTGGAAGCTCAGTCTTATGCTGTGTTAAAAGTGTCGTATGTAGCCAAGTTTATCAGAAACAACATCATCTGCCAATATGGGGTTCTGAATGAGATCATATCAGATAACGGCTCACACTTCAAGAAAGAGGTGGTGGATCTGCTTGAGAAATACAACGTGGCTTTTCACAAGTCATCAATGTACATACCACAAGCCAATGGAGCTGTTGAGGCCATAAACAAGAATATTAAGAACATCTTGCAGAAGATGGTGGAAACATACAGGGACTGGCCGGATAAACTGCCATTTGCTCTTTGGGGCTACAGAACGTCAATCCAAACATCCATAGGGGTAACCCCTTATTCTCTCGTCTATGGGATGGAAGTTGTTCTATCGATTGAAATCGAAGTGCCGTCACTACGAATTATGGCCGAGTGTCAGATAGCGGAGGTGGACTAGCAATAGAGCAGATTTGAAGAATTACTGTTATTTGATGAAAGAAGACTAAAGGCGTTGTATTACGTTCAGGGCTACTAGTGCAGAATTGCGAGGGCTTTTAAAAAGAAAGTTAAGTCCAGAAATCTCAAGGAAGGAGACATGGTGCTTAAGGACAACCAAGCTCCCATCCATCACCCTAGGGGCAAGTTCAGACCTAATTGGACTGGTCCTCACATCATCAATTCTATCTGGTCAGGAGGGGCGATTATTCTCATGGACTTAGATGGCCTGGAATTTTCACAGCCGATCAACATGGACAAGTTGAAGAAATACTACCCTTGAGAGGCTCGCTAGGCCGAAAACCTGGAAGGGCGACCTAGGCAAAAGTTAGAGCATGAAAAATTAGAAACAAAGAAAAACTGAGCTCGTAAGGTGGAAAACCCAAAAGGGCAACTTTGGCAAAAGTTAGAGTGTAAAAGGAGAGAGTTAATACTTAAGTGAATCTAAACCGAACTACGTAAGGCCTAATTCTCATCTTTGGGATACGTAGGCAACTTCATTCCGAAGTTCGGCCGTAACCATCTCTCACTCAACTGTCCTGTCCATTTGTTTGATCAGGCCATCTTCCTCCATTATCTATTAGCTTGGTTGTGTGATCTTTATTTGGGCAGAAGGGTCAGTTACAATGCAGAACAGTAGTGGTAAATGCAATTGTGGACAGTTATAATCTTTTGATTTGGGATTCTTCAGGATTGATTTCGTGCGTGTCAGGTAGTGATTATCTTCGAAAGTGGTTTTGAAACGTTTTAATAAAAGTTGATTTTTCTAAAATTTTACCGTTGTACAACTTAGACCGTTTTGGGACCAATGGAAACTTTTTAGTGCTCACAACTTTAAGTCCATTGATTTCAACACAAGTACATTCTCCAACTCTCTAATAAAAATCAAAGTTGCTTTTACATCATATAACTTGAAAAGAAGGGTCAAAGCAATAAACTAGAGGCATAGGAGTCAGGTGGTCTTGCTTCCTCTAGTCGTGCTCGCGGAGGTCTCTGTAGCCAAAGTTGGCCCCCACCTGTGCCTCGTCTTCAAGCCAAGCCAAGCACTCGTTAGAAAGGGCATAATAGAAACTAAGGGCAGAGGCCATAAGCTCTCTTGTGCTCCAAGCAGTGCGGTACCGAACCATATGTGAAGCACGAATTAGGAATGAAACCAGGTATTCCACCCCCTATTCTGGACAAGTCTGATCATGTCCAAATTGGCGTCTGAATCAAAAAGGAAAATAGAATACATAGTGGGTAAGGCCAGCCAACTCTATACCCGGCTGCCGAGACATGCTGTAACTCATCTCAACTAGGTTGACCTAAAGGCAGCACCAAGCAATGTCAGCTACAGATCTGCTGCACATCCAGTTGTACCACCATCCCCTCGAAGGAAAGTCTACTAGCCGTTGGCAAGAAAAGTAGGCTCGAGCTGAGTATACGAGATAGGGGTCCACCACCTTCAGCTTACCCATTAGCCACACCTGGGAAGGGATGAAAAACAAGAGAGATTAAAGAATAGAGAGGTATATGTTGATAAAAAAGTAAGGAAAGGGCTTTGTGAGGAAAAATATAGAGTGAATGTCGAGTGACGTGAGAATCATAAATAAGAAAGGGTGGGGAACAATACCTGAAGAAGTAGTGGACTCCCTGCAAATTGAGTAGTCTCTCACCGATGAAAAGTGTCTAAACCAATCAGGGTCTCTGCCAGGGCCAAACCCACGCAACTCTTATCCTTTTTCAAACATTGGGCCGCCTCAATCAACCTAATGCTCACTCCACCATAACTAGGGGCAAGAAAGAAGTGCCCAAGCATACATAAACAGAGGGCATATTGGCAGTAACCTCGCTAGAGAAGGTCACTCCTGTCTCTGATGGCAGAAAACTGATGAATCAAACCGGGAATATCTACCTCTCCGTCATGGGCTAATGATTGAGCCTCGTGTAATGAAAGCCCACACATTTGTACAAGTGCTCGAGCATGGCCAAAACGGGGTCGCGGTATGATCTCCTCGTCACGCCGAGATTCCATCAATGCTTGAAATTCTTCGAGTGTCGGACACATCTCTTGTGATCCGAAGCAAAATACATGTGTAACAGCGGCATAGAGAAATGGAAGGTAAAGCGAAGTGCAGCTCAAAAGAAAAAGTGCATTTAGTCCAAAACCGCAAAAGTTGACCTTTTTCGAGCCATCCAAAGTGACGATAGTCTTGGAGTCTATTGTTGAGAGAAATCTCCATCTTAAGAGCAAAATCTCAAGACTTTCTATTCTTTAAAAAAAAAAAAAAAACAGCTTGGGAGCACCTTTTATAGACTTTGAGAAGAGGCAGTGCATGAAAGCTGGATCCCACTGACCGACATCACTTTTGGGCCTGGTCGGGTCTCAACGGTGGCCTAGCGCAGAGCTGTTGTAGCAGAGGCTGGTCTTTTGTCTTGGTTTGCTATGGCTGTGTTTTGAGTTTTTTTTTTTTGTTTGCATCAAGTGTTGTTTAGTGTTTTTAGGTCATTTTCATTTTATTTTTCTGTTATTGAGTTGTATTTGCTATTTTTTCCGGTTGTGGGTTGTTATCCGATTCAAGAAATGACTTCAAGAACAAGCATCCACAGTTTTAAAGTCTTGTACAAGGTTATCATGCAAAGTTCATGCCATCCATCGCATTTCATGCAAGAGCAATCATCCAAAACTTTCTTTTCATACACTAGCGGGTCCAACCCCGATCATTGTTTTACAAAGCCCCCCCCAAAAAAAAAAAAAAAAAAAAGTCTTCAAAAATAAAACTGAGGGTCTATCTGAAGCTAGTTTTAACTACAAATCAAAAGAAAAGGCAAAAGAAACTAATCAACCCATCTTTGCCCTCTTCCTCCTCGACTGCGGAGGAGGCGCGTCGCTGTCATCACTAGGGCTGCTGGACTGCATGTCAATCTTATCTCGTTCATCCTCGGGGGTTGTACACTTAGCAAAAGACTCCTTGAAGGGTGAGCACTATCTCACTCTACCTCTCCTTCGATCTGCCCATCCTCGGCCTCTCACTGGGCCTCGTCTCTGTCTCTGTCTCTATCTCCATCTCCTCCCAACTGAAGGAGGTCCTGTGAGTGCAGCTAGTGCCGACTCAAGCTGAAATGAGTATAGATATTATAAGAGATTCAGTTGAATTGAGTATAGGTATCAAAATGGATGCAATAGAATATGGACAAGATTGCAGCTACAGTAAATCGGGAATAAAGCATACCTCAATCCTGGGAATGGCCAGAGTCGTCTGTCTCCTCCGTACCATGAGAAGCAATCGGTCAATCGTCTGGAGAAGTTCATCAGCATACATCGAAGGTACCTACAAGAGGAAGAGAATTTTAAGCACAGTGAACAGAAATAACAAAGTGCAGTGGGAATAAAAAATAAAGTGCGGTGGGCAGAAATATATAGAAAAGTTTACCTGCTCGACACCGGGAACCATCACCAACCTGTGATCCTTCTCCTCAATATGCTCAAGGGGGATTTGCTCGATCACCCCGTCTGGTCGCATGTAGACAACCTCAGTCGGTATCACAAGAAGCCCACGAATTGGAGCGGCAACAGGAGCACCTCTAGCAGCGGCAGCAGTAACCTCCAAAACGGCACGGACCACACCTTGGGTAAGAGGTGCCATCACCCGAGTCTGTAAGAAGTGAAGTTATCGGGCTCATAGTGCCGATCACCATCCTCTCCCAGCATAAGGAAGTCAATTTGGAGCCCGTCATGGAGATCATAAACTACCCTCATGTTGAGAGGAGGAGGATGTGGAATATTAGGATGAGCTACGCCTCACATCTGACGGATAAACCTCTTTCCCAAGTAATACGTCCTGCCGAAAGGGCCCTTAAATAGAATTTGCACGGTGGAGGCGTGCCATGTAGCAACATAAGTCATTCTCTCTGCCTGAGGGATGCCTGCCCAGGGGTGCCAGTCAACCTATGAACATAATGTGCAAGCTATGTGTCAGAAATCAGATGTTAAGCAGTATGGAAACAGTAGTATGAAAATAGTAGTATGGAAACCATAAAATGTAAAGACTAGTATCAGATCATTTTGTTACCCTATCTGTGGTGATGGTGTCAAAGAAGCGACGTAAGTAAGGGAAATCGCAATCTACATGTCGGTGTTGCTCGAATTGGGAGTTGTAGTACAGTGAGCGAGGTACTGACAACTCAATCGGTCTCACTAGGACTGAAGCAAGGGAAGTGAAATAAGTGTAAACCCACAGTTGCAAGAAGAGCAATGCAGGTGAGTAAGCAATGCAAATAAGCAGATGCAAACAGGGAATACAAAGTGAAAAAGAGAAAAGAGCTAAACAGAACAGTAAGTATGGGATGTACCTCCTAGACTCTCTAGTAGCCGCCAAGTGAATCCACTTTTCGGTGGGATATAGAGCTCATGTAGCAGTACAGGGTGGCCAGGTCAGCGCCACTCCAATCATACTCTACCACTTGTGGTAGGTGCACCAGTGCTCCCAAGAGATATAGCCCCACAGTATTTTCCCTGTTCACAAACAGGGTAGTACCAAGGAGATACATGGGGAATCCGCGGGTGTACTGGGCAACCTAATCTGGAGTAACTAGCTGACGGTTGGTGAAGCGATCTAGGAACCAACTGTACCTCACCATCCCGGGACCGACAATGTCTGAGATCGCCTCAAGAAGATGAAGTTGTACAGCTCTCCACTGCACCATGTCAGGATCAAAAGGGATCGGGCTGCCAACCCCAACTCGTAGTCCTGTGAGCATCGAGAAGTCATATGGGGTCAGGGTCAGCTACCCGATCGATGAGAAGTGGAACGAATCTGTGGTGTCCCAATCTCTCCACAAGGGCCCCATAGAGTAGTGGTTCGGCCCGCATCTGTACCAAGCCTAAGTAGAAAGACCCGAAGCTGGTAGCATCAACCAAAGTGCAAACCTCTGCCGGAAGCTGCTCATACTGGTGTCGGGGACTGAAAATGGACGTATGGCTGCCGATCCTCCTGGTTATGACCTGTGGGTCGGGAATTTTATCAATATGTGCTTTATATTAACAGGAGGATAATTTGTTTACAAGATTCAAACTGTGCACAAAAATAATCAAAGGAAAGATTACTTACCGTGAAGGCATCGAGGGATAAGTGCTCCGCGGGCACTCGCAGCAGAATGCCCTCGTTAACCCGTGGATAAGACCCTCAAAGTGCAGAATACCACCAAGGATCAAAGCATGTGTGCGTGGCTAGTAAGAGGCCACATCAAATGGTCTGTCGGCGAGGGAAGGCAACACGGGCTTAGGAACGTCCTCAGCGTCTATGTCCGTACCTAGGACAGCGCCAATACCCACAGTAGGGTCAGGAATGGGGATCTCATTGCTAGCCATGGAGAAAAATGAGAAAATGGAGGCAATATGAGGAAAAATGAGTGGGTAAGTGAGATTGAGTGAAAACCCTAAAATTTCCAAACGTTAAGAGAGAGAAAATAAGGAAAGAGTGAAAATCAAAGGAGAAGAGGGAAAATTTTGGGTAAATATGTGAGAAATCAAGGAAAACAAAGGGACATCCCAAAACTCAACGAAATCACTTTTTGTTCGGTTCAAAGTGTAGAGGATTAAAAGGGTTTCAAAGAAAAATTTGCAAGAGTTGTTAGGTAACTCAAGGAGAGGGAAAATCTAGAGAGAGAGAGAGAGGAAGTTTAGAGAGGGGGAAGAGGGAGTTTCGGGTTTGGGTATGTGCGAAATGAGGGTTGGGTGTGTTTTAAACCAACCATAGGCTGTGAATTTACCGAAGTACCCCTGGTCGCCGTCGTGACCCGGCCGAGGCTTTTGGGGCTTGGTCGTGCTTCGTTCAGGCTTGGCCAACTCCAAATGCAGCCCAGGTTTTGTTTTTTATTTCACTAAATAGGTAGATAGTTCAGTTCAAAATTAATGCAAAATAAAAATCAAAATAAAAAAAAAATAGTGAAGGGCATAAACAAAAACAGAGGAAAAATAGAGGAAAGAAAAAAGAGAAGTAAAAAAGAGAGGAAAAAGAAAAAACAGTGAAGGAAAAGAGGAAGAGAAAGTAGAAAAAGAAATAGAAAAGGAGAGAGGAAAGAAAAATGAAAAGGAAAAAACTAGAGAGAAATAAAAAAGGCATTTGTTTTTGTTCTTGTTTTGTTTTGTTTCATAAATTCCGTTATTATCGTAATTTATTTCATGTTGCATTCAAATGAAGCCTATTTTCAAAAAAAAAAAAAAGGGGAAAAATTGATTTCAAGTTGTTGATTCGTTTCGTTTAATTTGTTTTTTATACATCGGTTTAGTTTGTTAAAGTGCATTCATCAAATTCGTGTTTACATTTTGTACCTTGCTTTGGGTTATCTTGGCGAGCTTCAGTTTTTGAGGCCTTCCAATCCTGCTGTGTCAAGTTCTGAGTGCTGTTTGCCCTTTCGTTGATTTCATCCCCTCCTTTCGCGTGAGACGTGTTAGCATCTTGTTTTCACCTGGTTAAAAACATCAGGTGCGCCTTGTCATGGCCCCAACCCGGCCCCGTGGGTTAAGGACATAACCGGCCAGTAATCATGAGATTACTTACGGCCTCAGACCAAAACAAATATATTTTAACAGAGTTAATGGGGGCCAAATGGAAGCAGTTCAAAACTTTGTCCATAGAGCTGTGCTTATATGGCGCAGCCAAACAACCAAACATATATATATTAATAACTCACAATGGAAATACAGTAGCATAAATTCTGTACAAACAGGATCATCTGAAAACTAAGTCAACCCATGAAAACTATATACAGACATATGCAAAGTCCTTGCCAACATGACAAAAATAACATAGCATAGCCGAAAGGCGAAGACGAGTCTCGTGCGTGAGACACTAGGGCTGACTCTCCAAAACTCGATTGTTCCACACAGACTTTGCTGGAGCTGGATCTGGACCTCTCTTGGCTCACCTACAAACACATGAATAAGCGTGAACGATAGCCCAATGAATAATATCAAATACAGAAGTTATACAAGCGATATGTAGAACAACACGCTTCGAACGGCCTTGCGCCCAATTTGTATTTCTATTTAACATATATACACAATTTAGGTCGAATGACTACAGTTCCAAACAAACTGGCCTTTGGCCCATTCACACTTTTATTTGCGTCAGAACGGCCTTTGGCCCATTCATTCGTTCGTGTCAAAACGGCCTCCGGCCCATTCGTCCTTGTCAAAACGGCCTCTGGCCCATTCATTCATGTCAAAACGGCCTTTGGCCCATTCTTTTATTCATATCAAGCACTTGTCCATAATTCGAACTAACAAACTCATAAGGCTTACAAGGAAATAAGCAATTGGACAAATGACAAGTTTCAAATATCGACATTACTCACAGTGATCGGTTGGTTGGTATGCCCTGGAGCTCGACCCTACACATATCATGAACACAAAAGGGTCACAAACAATTGGATCCGTTCTAAATTCACATTTTCCTCTTTAGGCTTAATTCTTATCTCTTTAACTCAATTACAATGCTCAATGCATACCTAAGAGTACTTTGAAGTGAAAGAGGATGGAAAACGGAACACAGAATGCATAAACAAAATTTCAGAAAACAGGGTCCCCGCTCGAGCGGACCCAAGAGGTCTGCAAAAGTGCTGGATGCATCAAAATTACGCTCGAGCGTGAAGTCTGGCACTTGAGCTGAAGGCCTGTCTACATAGCTCCCCGCTCGAGCGTGAACTTCCCCGCTCGAGCGAACGCCATGCCTGCAAAAAAATACTGGGAGCACGAATTCCCCGCTCGAGCGGCACTTCCCCCGCTCGAGCAGGCATCAAAAATTCTGGGTTTTCCAGAACACATTCTTGAGCTCCAATTCGACATTCAATGGTTCTAGAGGCGTGCTTTTGGCTCAAACTTTACATAATCATATACTAACATGATACCAACACCTAATTATAATACAATGGAGCTCAATTTCACAATATAATCACATGCATGACTCAATTTAACTCAAACTCAACACCAACATGCTCAAATTCAAACATTCAAGCCTTACACCCCCATGATTTGTACATGTATGTAGTATATTATTCTCATTCTCAACTTACATGATGAAGAGATGGTCAAGAACATGATCTTCAACTAAAAACTCACATAGATCATGCATTTGGTGCTCAAATATGCAAATTCAAAGCCACTACATACATGCATGCAAACATTGACCTCCAATTCAACAAAACCAATTCTATTACATCATGCTCCATTAAATTCATGTTCTTGATCATCAATAAATCTTTAAATCGCAAAATTACAAGTTCAAACTCATGAATTTACTCACCTAGGAGCTTTAATTCTCACAATCTATAGCAAATTCTTAAATAATCTTCAAGGTTTCCAAGCTTCAAGACCAAAATTGCACAATCCTTCTCCCTCTCTCTCTATAGCCGGCCCTCTCTCTAATCTTGAGTCCAAGATCAGCAAAATGCAACTAAGGAGAAGAATTGAGGTGTGGTGCCTTTTTACAACAAGCTCGACTAATTTCATTATAATAATAATAACAATTGGGCACTAATTCATTAATTTAATCAAATTAATTTGATCCGAATCAATTTTCAATTAAATTTCACCGTAGGCTCTAAAAATTATGCTAATCACAATGGCGTAATCAATTTCGGGTTTTGTGGCCGATAAAACCTTTAATTTAATTTTCAAAACAAATAATCCAACAGATATTCCTACGGTGAACAGATAGAAACTCAAAACTACATATTTTCACATAAATGGTACGCAGAATCATATTAAACACATAATCATACTCATATTAAGGACCAATTAACATATTACGGAACAGGCATATCATATGCCTGGTGTTTACACCACCTTTTCTCCTTTCGCGTAAGACACGTTAGGTTGTTCCTTTGTTAAAAATAGCAAGTGCGCCTATTTTTTCACACCACCTTTCCTCATTTCATGTGAGACACGTTAGGTTGTTGTTCCTCAGTTAAAAACAACATGTGCACCTATTTGTTCACACCACATTTCCTCCTTTTGTGTGAGACATGTTAGGTTGTTGTTTCTTCAGTGAAAAAAATCAAGTGCACCTGGTGTTCACACCAAATTTCCTTCTTTCGTATGAGACACGTAAGGTTGTTGTTTTTCCTAGTTAAAAGCATCAGGTGCACCTGGTGCTCACACCACCCATGGAGCTTTTCACCCGTCCTACGTGAGACGTAGTTGGGCCTACATTTTCTTACATCCTTTCTACATGAGACGTAGTTTGGGTTGTGCTTTTTTTGTCCTTTTCACGTTAGATGTGTTTCTTACTCACTTCTTTCCATGTGAGACGCAATTGGATTTGTTATACTCTTATTTATGCTTTCGTTTACCTCGTATTCTTGTTTTGCTTGTAGCATTGTTTTCTTGCTTGTTATTTTCATTCAGATGTTTCATTGCATTGTGTCATTGTATGATCATACGTTATGTAGTTTCTGCATATAATTTTGTATCTTGCCCTTGAACTATGCCGGTTTGATTCCTTGAAAAGGGATATGTAGGTAACCTTCGGGTTCAACCATTTGTGCGTTCATTTATTTTCTTGCCCAAGTCTTACGGCCTCATCAAATGGGTCGTCTTTGGCCTTTGACATTCACTCACGCCATTTCATGACTATGAGCTCTATCAAAGAGGGGCAACTGTAGACACCCCATTTTTGATACCTCGCAAGACTTGTGCGCTTCGTCCTGGGCACTCAATGATGAAAATAGCATTGTGTTTGATTCGACTTCTCAACGAAGGAATCCAAGGATGGGCCTCAAAAACAATCCCAAAACCTTCATATTTACCTTGTTCTTACCTCAGAGGTCCATTTTTTAACATTATGCCATCCTACATTGAGCTTGGAACAGAGGAACAGGGGAGCACATTGGGGCCTAGTTGTGCCTCATTGAGGGCCGGTCATGCCTTGTACGCGATAAACACTGTTCTAGGTGGGAGCCTGCCAACTGTCTATTTTTCAAGATATTTTCGACCTATTTTGCTCAAATTCTATAGATACGAGGTTATATCTCTGTTTTATGGGTTGGACAATTTCCAAAGAGCTTATACACACACTTGAGAGCTCTATCTTCCTTGCCAAGCCATCATTGAGCAAACTTACCATCTTTGAACTATATCTATACACCGTTCAAACCCTTAAACCTTAACCTTGGAGCCTTGGTTGAGCCTTGAGAATCATAATTCATGCTTGAGAGTGTGTTTGGACCAAGTTTGATTCACAACAAGAGCTTGTCCTCTTAAAGAGGTATAAGCTTACCATCTTTTCTCTTGCTTTCATTTCTGTCTCTTACTATCAATTTCTTCTGTCTTTGTATTGTTTTGGATCCATTTCAAGTGTTGGAACTTGGGTTTGAATAGCTACCAAAGGTTGAAAGGTTTAACACCCTTTCTTGCACCTTACTTCATAGCTCACACCCTTGTCTTTACACTCTTTTTTTTTATTCTTCAAACTGATTTTTAGAGTTAAAAAAAGGCTGAAAAAACATGGTTTGAGGTCTCAAAAATGAATAGGCTAGCCAGCTCTCCTTGCTCTTGTTCACTAGCCTTGTGATTCCTTGCTATTTCCTATATTTTTCGCACTCTTTAAACATCATTTTAGTCATTGATTTTTACATATTAGGGGTTGTTCATGTTTTAATTCATTTAATTAGTTTATGCTTTGAATACTTCACTTATTATGTTGTAAGTCCTCATGGCTTTTCTTGTTTAGGCCTTAGACATCAAGCCACTTGAGTTGATAGCTTTTCTTCACTTGTCTTTTTTTATATATTAAGAGTCCCATTCTTAAAATCAATCTTGCACAATCATGTCTGCAACCTCCCTCTTTTCTTCTTTTCTTTTGTGTGAGAATCATTTTAAGAGATTGATTGTAATTCAAGGCATGGGAAAGAGACCTATGCTCAATGGCTTAACCTCTACGGAGGTTCATCGTCAAGGCATAGTCCCTCTTTCATGCTTCAGATCACTTCTTGTTTGACATTTCTACTCATGTAGTGGACTTAACCATCACTTTGGACAAATTGATTAAAGAATGGAAAGGACTAATAAAATGGGCTTAAAACCAATGAAACTGACGTAAAGAAAATGAGATTGCTTGGATTCAGCGAGACCTTATGCCGAGTCTATAGTGTCAAGAGTTGTCACGCACTAATTCATGATGTGTTGATAAAACTAGAGGCATGTCAGTCTCCCTCTGTGAGCTCCCATGATGAGAGAGAAGGATGGTCATTTTCATTACATTCATTAATTTTTTTTGTCCAAATTATGTTCGAAATCATCAAGCCATCAACATGTGCTTGTTGATGATTTTAGAACCAAATCCTCTCTTCTCTTGAAGTTCCATGATAGAGAAGAGCAGAAAGGACAAACAGAGCCTAGAAAAACTTTGTCTGCATTGTTTTTACCTCAGAGCACAGAAACAGACTTTTACATGAAATCATGGCATGGTCGGCCTTGTTTGGGCCCGGTCGGGCCTCATTGGGGGCCAGACGGGCTTTAATGTTTGGTAAATAGTGCGTTTTTGTAGAAACAGAGGGCAGTGCTGAAGGTGAAATAGGACAGATTCCCAAGGAGGCAAACAGAGCTGCTTCTGAAAACAGTCACGTGCATGCAATCCGTGTGCATCTTTGTTTATATCAATATTGTAAATAAATGTTCCCCGTTCTTGTGGTAATTAGTTATAACTAATTATTATTGTTGTAGTTAATATGGTTGTAATTATTATTAATGTTTATCTATAATTGTCATAGTTGGTTAACGTAGATAGCTTATCCTTGTTGTAATGAATTAGATAGCTAGTTAATTATTTAGTATTCATTAGATTAATTCATTCATTCATCTGGTTTTAATATAGTTAGTTTAAATTCGGACATTTGGACACTCATTCGGACCCTCTTCCATGAGGGCAAACAGTGTATAAATGTGTATGTCTTCCAACCCTCATTTCTTTCTTCCTTTTATTTCTCTGCTTATGATGGTAGAATAGAGCATCACGTTTTAATTAGGATTTTCCATGTCCAAAGTATCCATTTGTCTTGCACGCATAAGGTTTGGTTCATCATTCTAAATGACTGTAGACACCCCATTTTTGACCGTCCTCAAGACTTGGACGTCACCGTTTGAACACTCGGTGATTATCCATGTTTGTGTTCGTTTGGAGTTCCCGGAGGTCTCGGCTCGCGCGCCCCGCCTCAGGATCCCCGAACTCGACCGTTTAGTGTCTGGTTTTGCACCAAACACTTGCATCTTGCCTTTGAGAGGCAGGGTGGGGCTTGTAGACCATCCCCACCCATCACCGGCAGTGGCTAGGTGCCACCGGCTGGTTTTTGCTGCCACCGGCAATTTAGTTTGCCGGTCGGCACTATTTGTTGCCGGTCAGCACTTTTTTGTGCCGATCGGCACTTTGTTTGGCCAAGATGGCATTTTTTGCCGGCCGATTGCTGTTCATCTGCTTTTGCAGATATTTTAGGACAGCTGTATAGCTTTTGCTCCCCTCCATACACGTGTATGGAGGGATCTCCCTCTTGTAAAGCTTGTTGAATAAGCTTTACAAGAGACATATAGAGAGAGGTCTTCTCTAAGGCAAGGGAGACCCTTTTAGACATTTTTGAGGAGAGAAGACAGAGGAGAGCTCTGGTTTTCTAGGGTTAGGATTAGATACACTCATCTATCTCTCTTTCCCTCTCATTTTGTTCACTAGGTGTTTTGTGTCTCACTATTGCACACAAACACCTAGTGTTTCACCTTCCTCTAGGAGCTGAGGTTCTAAAGAGTGTGTTTTGAAGTTTTGGTGTTGGATTCAAGCTCAAGGAGGCCATTGGAGCATCTTTGTTGAAGAAGGCATCAAGGGTGAGAAACTAGTCCTTTTTTTCCCCTTTTTTGCATTGATTTTCTACTAGTCTTAGAGCTGTTTTTGTGATTATTGTATAACATAAAAAAAGTTCTATTTTTAAGCCCTCTTTATTGTTTATTAAGAGTGTTTTGTTGTTTGAGGGGTGTTGACCACCCTTAGGCCTCAAAAGGCCTCATTTTGAGCCATTTTGTGTTAGCTCCGGGATTTTGGTGTTGAGGTCTCTTCACCACTGAAATCTTGAGGGATTCCAGTGGTGAAGATGATCCTTTGAAGTCCCAAGAAGGAGAGGGCCATCCCCTCTCCTTGTTGTCCTTGAAAATGACACATTTTGGCCTCTTAAGGAAGCCTATGCTTGAGTGTGTGTTGAGCATATTTGGTTTGTTTTTCATGCTTATATATCCATTATATAACATGATTTAAAGTTGGTTTTGGAACTTCATGCATGTTTAGCATAGTTGCCTTGTAATGCCATGTTTGTGCCTTGACATGTCTAGGTTGTTAGCCTTTGTTGGAGCATGTTTTAGGCTTGTATTTGTGAAGATTATATGCTTATTTTGCCATGTTTTAGATCTGTCCATAGTCGTTTGGGTTGATCTTTGCTTGCATTATATGGCTCCTTTGCATTTGGACTTGTTGGCCTTGAGTATGTGCATGTGTAGCATGACATCTTTGCATGAATTTGATGAATTGGGGTCGCCTTGTATGCCATTTCAGTCCTATTTCCATGCTTGTTTGATTGCCTTGCATGCCTCTTTAATGCTTTGAAAGCATGTGTTGCAATGCTCCATGTTTTGGCCATGGTGTATGCCTTTGTATTTGGGCCATTTAGATGCCATCTAAAGAGTCTTTTGGCTTTGTTTTAACATGCTAAAAATCTGTTTTTAGTTGTTTAATGCATGCCATGTTTGGTCATGATAAGTGTAGTTCAATGCATTATTGATTTGCCTTGAACACTTGGACTACTCTTTGCATGTTTTGGCTTGATTTATAACTTGATTTGGCATCATTTTATAATATGATTTTAGGGCTCATGTTGCATGCTAATTAGTCCATGATCCCTCCTTTCAAGTGTGCTTGAATGTTGCTTGTTTTGTGCTTAAGTGTTGGCCCTTATGTGCATGTGTGTGTGCATGCCATTTAGCTCTCACTCTTTAGCACTTGTTGGCTACTGTTTTAGGCCTATTTTAGAGTTGCCTAATTCATGTTTAAGTCCATCTTTGCACTCATTTGTATTGCCATATGCATGCTTGTATGCTTGCATAAGTGTTTTGCCATGCCATATTGCATCGTTAGCTTGTATGCCTAGGTTGCATTGCATCTTGCATGCATGCCTTGTTCCTTGAATTGGTGATAGGAATTGGGCCTAATTTGTTTGATTGGTTTGCATGCATTTGAAACCAAAGTTGCATGCTTGGTTCCTTGGGCCATCATGCATGGAAATGCGTGATTGGTGGCCCGAGAACCGAGGCACATGTCCCTTTGAGTCATTACAATTATAAGAGACATGTTTGGTGCATACATGCCTTGAATTGTGCTGTCATGCCTTGTTTTGCCCTCTGTTGCTGTGAGTTGCAGGTTCTGCAGGATTACTCTGCCGACCGGCAGTGTAATGTGCCGACCGGCACAATTTTCTCTGCCGACAGACCCTATTTTGTGCCGATGGCCATACTACACTGCCGGTGGAAATTTCATCTAGCCGGTGATGATCCCCTCTGTCCAAGGATGCAGTCCTGAGGCTTTGACAGCCTCCAGAGGAGGAAAGGAAGGAAAACAGAGGCAGCTTGCGCATGGTGGCGCGTTTCCCGAGACGCTTTCCTGCTTTAATAAATTTAATTTAATTTGTTAATTAAATTAGTTAATTTGTAATATTAATTAGCTTGCGTAGTTAATTAATTTGTAATATTTATTCGGTCCCTCCGAGCGAGGGCAAATCTGTAATAAGCGTGTGTGGGTGGTGTGAATGTCTTCCAATCCCCACTTCTTTCTTCCCTTTTACTTACCTGCTTTGATGGTTAGTATTAGGGCACGTCTAATTTAGCATACCTTATGCTATGCATGTGTGCATCCATACATTTGTATTGCATGCATTAGGCTCGGTACATCACGCTAATTGCATCAATGCTTCAATTCCAAACTGAATATGTGATAACTGTGCATTTTCACATGACATGTCTAGGATTAGCCGAGCCTATCTTAGCGACATTTTGTATGCGATGCATTAGGCACTCAACATGGACTTGGATCATGCATGTTTGCTAACAAGTTCTTTGTTTTGGCATGGAGTACTATGTAAGTATTTCCGCTTTAGCATATCACATGAGTGTGAATGTTACCATGACAGCATGCTTAACATGTGGCTAGATGCTTATGTGTTAAACTGTTTTGAATGCCTGTGGGTGAAGGTTGGATTGTTTGAGTTGGAAAAACTCGTTGAAATCCGTATTTTAGCCTACTTGCGAGTAGCAGATCCAAAGCATTTTCAAACCAAACGGATATGCAATGTTTATTTCCAAATTAGGCAATCTAGTCTATACTTGTTTGCCGCGCGCATAACATAGTAATTCTAGGCTAACAATTGGTTTAAAGAACACATAAAGCTTTCAAAAACGGATATCACGGTTAGTAGAGGCCGGTCTTCGGACCGGGCGAAAGGGGGTGCTCATAGCTGACCTTCCCCGATCGTACCCAAGCTCACGAGCCGAGACAACTCCGGTGATGACGGACATGTGGCCTTCGGCACCGAGTCAGGGTTTCCTAAATTCCCCCATTTTAAAATATTTAGGTGGCGACTCTGTATCTGGCAAAGCAGTCCATGTTTGGCACTACTTTTTCAAAAATCTGTTTCTCAAAACGATTTGCCAGATTTGGACTCTTTGGTTCAGATTTAGAACCGTGACACAAATCGAGTCCGAACTGTAGCGAGGTCCCCCACGCGGGCGCCGTTACAATGACATTATCATTTATCATTTCTTCCTTGAATACGTGCACCACTGCATGCTATCAAAGTGATTTACATGGCATATTAGTCAACCAAACCAATTAGTTGCATTTTTGCATGTTTTACATTAGTCATTTTGCATCATTAGGATCATGCATATTTCCTAACTATTTTATTTCTTTCGGCTTTCCTTGGAGTACAAGGTGAGCATTTACTGCTTTAGCATATTGCATGAGTGTTAGTGTTTCCATATCAAGCAAGATTTTCATGAGGCTAAATGCTTAATTGATATACTTGTTTGAATGCTTGTTGATGAAGGCCAATCGCTCAAATTGGGATAATTTGATTACTATATATATGATATCACTTTTTTTTTTAAGTGGTACATATTCAAAACATTTTCAAAACAAACATAAAATCAAAGAGTTTCAAATTTTATGAATTGGTCTATACTTGTGTGCAACACATAGTAAAAATAGCCTAATAATCAGAACAAAAGCATATAATGTAAATAAGAATCACATCATGATTAGTAGAGACTGATCTTTGATCGAGCAAGTGGGGTGCTCAATTCATGACCTTCTCCTCTTGTACCTAAGTTCCCGAGCCGAGACACTTTGGTGATGACGAATAAGTGTCCTTTGGCACGAGGCTCGGGTTTTCTAAACTTTTTAAAAATATTTAGGTGGCGACTCTATAATCTGGCAAAGCAGTTCATTTTGGCATTTTTGATTCAAAATCAATTTTTCAAAAGATTTGTCGGATTTAGACTCATTTGTGTTTATCTATTTCACATTGCACTAGATTCAGAACCATGAGAGTCTGAACTGTAGGGCTATCGTGCCCGAAAAGAGCACGAAAAGCAAGCTACAAAAACCAAGAGAGAATTGAGATCAAAGCTTGGGGAGGAAGAATTTCTTGAAAAATTGAAGGTTTTAACTTGGAAACTCAAGCAATTGAACAACTTAGAACACAATTGAGCATCTAAGGTAAGGATTCTAGCCTTTGGTTTTGTAATTTAGTTGGTTGATGGATGAATTCAAAGGAATTAACCTATGGGAGGCATAAATGTGCTAGGGAAGTGGGAAAGAAGAGTTAACCATGCATGCATGTGCATTTCATGGAGTTTTGAGGTTGTTTTCAAAAGAATTCTCCCATGCATGTGGTAATTTTATCTTGGTTTTAAGAATTCATCACATTTCTTACCATTTAACCTCAATTGATCATGTTTTGGAAGGTTTGAGTTCATAATAATTCATGCATGTTATGTTTTGAAAGTTTCAAGTTTGGTTTTGCACAATTGACTTACCTTTGGGCTTTTGATTTTGTGAGTTGATCTTCAATTCATAATGTTCTACAGGTTTAGACATGTTTTCTCAAGTTTTGGGACCCAAAGGATGTGTTTTGAAGCTTTACACTTGAGTTTTGCTTCTTAAACATCAATTTGGAAATTCTAGAATTCTGCCTCATCGCCCAAGTGACAGAACTTGCACTCAAGCGACCACTCTTTGTTTTGCACTTTCGCTCAAATGACTTAAAGTTGGCTCAAGCATAAAATTCAAGGTCCCAGTACTTTTGCAGACATAGGTCTTGGCTCGAGCGACAGAACCTGAGCTCGCACGACCACCCTTTTTTTTTTTTTTTATCTTCCACTCGAGCGTAAAATGAGAGCTCCCTGAAGTTTGGTAGAGTTTTGCAGATTGCTCGAGTGACTGAAGTCGCGCTCGAGCGAAGGCCCGATTTTTAGTAAATTTCACTAAGTGTTTCAAATCACGTTTTGGCATCCTCATTGCATCTTAGGCATTCCTAAGCCTTAATTGAGATATAATAATGAAGATAAAGATTAGAAACAAACCAAGATAGAAAAGAAATAAGTTAAGTGCTTTCCGAACATGTGTTTCAATGTGTATCCACTGTGTGTTTGTGTAGGTCATGCACTCTAAGCTTTCTGATCTGTCTATTCTAATTATTCTGTTACAAGAGTTATCTGTGAGTAATAACTCTGTAAAGCTATGTTTGATTATAAGTGTTTTCTAACTAAAATAGTACGATCAATTTCCTAAAATGCTACTTTCTGTATAGATAAATGATTGCCCTTTTTTCTGAAATGTATCATGGCATCCTTAGCATCATGTAGTATCTGTCTATTACTTGGCACCAGAGGTTCCATCATGGAACTGGTTAAGCATAACCATTATCTGTCTATATCTTCTCTGCATATGGGTTTTTATGATTGTCTCATGTAATTATGAGTTATCTATCTGTTGACACTAATAGATGTACTACGTATGATTATCTGTGAACTCTGAATCTGAATATGTATATATAAGCTGTTTCTGACCTCTGCATCTATCATGGACATCATTCATTAAACCTCTTTACTCTGTTTTTATTCACTGGGCTCCAGCTCATTGTATTATTATGTATGTAAGTGATCCGGCACGTGACTAGGGTCTGAGATGATTACCTAGAGATTTGTTTTGTCAGCCCACCACTATACCTATAACATGCCCAGGGAGTACTCGTGCGCGTTAAACAGTTCGGACACTTGGTCTCTTTGATCTAGTCTCACAAGTGCAATGTGAAACGTAGATGAGATTCCACATTTGGCAACTTTTAGAAAATTCATTTTATTGCAAAAAGATTTGCCGAAAAAGACTGCATCATCAGATCTCAGAGTCGACATCTAATGTTTATTTTGGGAAAAATTAGGAAACCCGTGACTGGTGCCAAGGCCACTGTTCATCGTAACCAAGTATGCTTGGCTCGAAACCTTAGGTATGAAGGGGGAAGGTCATAATTGAGCACCCCCTAGCTCACCCGATCAAAAGATCGGCCTTTACTAACCATGATATGTTTTTTTATTTCCATTATGGGTTCATATTCCAATTATTTAATAAATCCTAAAAAACTACTATGTAAAGCATACAAGTATAGACTATGTCACCCACTTTGGAACAACTTGATTTCATGTAGTTTTGAAGAAGTTTTGAAGATGTACAAGCCAAATAAAATGAGTTTACAAACATGAAACTCAACATTATTCCAAATTAAGCAACACAACCTTCATCTAGTATCATTCAGACAGTTATATCACATAAGCAAATAGTCTCATGGTAGGATGCTAAACATAGTAAGAAAGACACACACAAGCGGGATGCAAAAGCATAAAAACTTACATATTTACCGACGTCCTACGAACAGCTACAAAACAAAGTTAGCAAAAGTGCATGATCTTATATACTAAATCCTAATGCAATTCACACATGAAATGTAACTAAAGATTCGACTTCTAAGATATGACAAGTGAATCATCTCAAGAACATGAGGTAGCGCACATAATCACATAAGAATTGATTAAATCCACAAATGCAAAATTAGCTGAATCAAGATGCATGAAACATGGATGCAAAGCAAGGATATACTTAAAAAAAATTTAAAAACATGATGCATATCCACAAATATGGAAAGTAACTAAAAGAATGGGATAGAAAGAAGTGGGGCGGGAAATTATTACAACACTTTGAATAAATTATTACAAACCAAATAGAGAGAGAGAGCGAGGAGGGAATATTACAATAAAATAGAACAAAACCAAACCTCACAAAACACTCAAAATAAAAAGAAACAAAATAAAAGCTTCATGTTCCTTGGAACCGTCAGCAGAAATTGGTTAACATTGGGAGATTATGCCATCTTGTCCAGAAGAAGCTAATCGGCTGGCCAACTAGGCCAAGCAAAACCTGTCTTGTTGCAAAACCAAGAAAAGGAATAAACAAGAAATATGTAGGTGGCTCAACTAACCACTATCGATTAGCTTACAATACAACTAATATAAAACAAGAGCAAGCAAATAAGCAAAAATAATAATAATTATTATTATTATAAGCTAAACAAACCACTTGGATTACAACATTACACTATGAAATATAAAGTAAGAAAATAAATATGGGATAAACAAACCACTTGGATTATAACAAAATACTACGAAATAAGAAGCAAGAAAATAAATACTCCCTCCGTTCCAAAATATTAGTCCCTTATTCCATTTTTCATTGTCCCAAAATATTAGTCCCTCTTCAAAAATCAAGTACAAAAATAATATAAATTTCCTATTTTGCCCTTCTTTTAAATTAATAAACAATATAAAAAGTACAATTATGACATTGATATTCTCAAAAAATGTACTATCAAAAGGATAATTTTGAAAAATCAACTTTTTTCAAAGGCAATAATTGTACTACCAAAAAAAGTTGAATTCCCCAAAAGGGACTATTATTTTGGGATGGAGGGAGTATGAGATAGAACATATAAGAAAATGAAATACTAGAAATTCACCTTCCAAAGAATGATTGAACTTCTTGATTTCCAAACTTCCTCTTGATCACCCTCAAGTTTAGGAAGTGTGTTCTCAATCCTCAATTCGAAACTAGAATGGAGCTCTGGGTATGTGTGGTGGAAAAGTGTCTAACTCTCTTATTTTTCCTCACTTAATGTATAAGGCGTGAAATTTCAATGTGTATAAGCCATGGAAGGTGTATATGGAAGATGAAAGTGTTTTTGGCTCAAAACTTGAATTTTTTTCTCTTTTTTTCCTCTCTTTTTCTCACTCTTTTCTCTTTAATTTCGTGATTCTCCCTTTTCTCTACACCATCTGATGATGTATATAGGTAATGAGAAAGAGCTAAGGTCAAAGAGAAGGTGAGTGACATGGTGGGAGACAAGAATGCGATTGGAGGGCAAAGTTTTCAAGGTGGTTAGATTGGATCCCTCTTCTATGGATGCAAACAAATTTATTTTTGACAGTGGGGGACGATTAGGTATGTATTTGGTGATATATGGGTCAACCAATGAAGTAAGGGAGTGTCCCATACCCCAGAAAAAAAAATGCAAAATACACTTTCTCTGCCTGCTGGTTTGAAGTGGTGAAATATTATTTGAGGGGAAATTTAACACAAGGTGATGTATTGGCAGAGTGGTCAAGGTTTAAGATGTGGACTCATACGTTGGGGGTTCAAACCCTTTCACCAGCATTCTTGTTTCTTTTTTGGGAAAAGACATGTCAGAGCCACATCATCAACACGGACCAATCTAGTCATGCCACATCAGGAAAACCGCCACGTCAATATCACAGTCAGCATTGACGGAGTATTCTACATATGGACAGAATATTCCCTGCCTTAATAGAATATTCATCTCTCTAATGGAATATTCTCCTAGAAAGGTAATTTGTGACTGTTTTTGAGACTGGAAGACTTGTTCCTAATTAAAACACTTGGCCAAAATAGGTTTAGAGTTGGAAATAAATCTAGGGTTGGAACTAAAACTCAAATTCTATTTTCTTACCGAAGATTCTATGAGAAAGACCTTGATTTCATCATCGGTGATCAAAAGAAAGTGCCCATGTCTTAGATTGGTTAAAATGGGATGTCTACTGTTGCCCCTCTTTGATAGAGCTCGGAGTCATTTCTTGACGTGAGTGAAGATGACCCTTTTGACAAGGCCATAAGACTTGGGCAAACAAACAAAATGTAATGCAATTAGTTGAACCCGAGGGTTGCCGACGTATCTTTTTACAAGGAATCAAACCAACATAGTTCAAGGGCAAAATGCAAATGATATGCTTGAAATATAAATTGGACTTACACGCTTCGCGAAGCCATTTTCATGATGCTTATGAGATGGTGTAATGCAACAAGGCAAACTTTAAACATGCGTTCTACATGATATAGCGAATATTTAAAACAAACTAGGACACAAACTTGCGTGTCCCAAGATGAACCCACTCGACGACACGTCGTCATGATAAAAAATGCTCAGGATTGCATCCCTACACGCCTCAAACACATCTCGCAGGAGTGGAGAGAACTCAAAATTCAAATGCGTCTCGTGTGAGTGAAAGAAATGTAAATTCGCAGTCCAATCACGTCTCATGTAAGAGGAGAAATTGTAAACCCAGAGTCCAAATGCATCTCATGTAAGAGAAGGAAGTATGAATTCGCAATCCAAACTCATCTCATGCAAGAAGAGGAATTGTAAATTCGAAGTCCAAATGCGTCTCACGTAAGATGAGGAAAGGTAGTGTAAGCAACGGGCGTACCTAACCGTATTTCATATGGAAAGATGGAAGGTTTTAATCGAGTAAACTTGAAAAGCCTAACGTGTTTCACGCGAAAGGAGAAAATGTGCTATAGCCAACAGGTGTACCTAACCGTATTTTATATGGAGAGGGGGAAGGTTTTAACCGAGTAAACTTGAATCTTAAAGCATTTCACATAAAGAGAGGAAAGGTGGTGTAACCAACAGGCGTACCTAACCGTATTTCATACGGAGAGGGGGAAGGTTTTAACCAAGTAAGCTTGAAATCCTAAAATGTTTCACGCAAAGGAGGAAAGGTGGTATAACTAACAGGCATACCTAATCGTATTTCACATGGAGAGGGAAGGTTTTAACCAAGTAAACTTGAAATCTAAAGCGTTTCACGTGAAAGGAGGAAAGGTGGTGTAACCAACAGGAGTGCCTAACCTTATTTCATATGGAGAGGGGGAAGGTTTTAACCGAATGAACTTGAAAATCCTAACGCTTTTCACGTGAAAGAGGAAAGGTGAGATGCTATAGATGCAACATGTTGAGTGATAAATGCACAGTTAAATTGTGTGATAGATGCACATGAACGGTCGATTCACAAAGATGGTTATTTTTATATTTTTTATTTATTTATTTTATTTTCTTCTTTTTGAAATTATTGTATATATATGTGTGTGTGTGTGTATTTTTATTTTGAATAAATACCATATACTATATTCATATACATCCATATACATATACATACGAACGATATGCAAAATACGTATTATATACATATATGTATACACACAGGCAAACTATATACATATACGGATACACATATATACATATACAGACAAAATATATACATATTTACATGAACACAAACATATACGTACATAATAAATACACACACATACGCGTATATACATATACGTATATATATCTCTCTCTTCCCCTATTTTTGTCTCGTTCTCTCTCTCTCTCTTTCTTCATCTTATTCGAGCGTTATGTCTGGCGCGTGATTTTAACAATTGCGGCACTTGATTGATAAGCTGCCGGATCTTCAACGATGTGTCGAGCCTTCTCTCCCACCTTGTCTTCTTTTTCTTCTTCGTTTTTTTCTTAAGCCGGGGCCTGTGAGAGAGGCAGAGCAAAAGGCTACAAACTTTCTTTGCCACCACTCTACAACCCCTTTCTTTTGCATCACTCTCTTCGAACATGGCCTCTTCCCATGATCCTCTCACCCTTTTTCCAGACCTCAATGAGTCCACAATAGAGATGACCGATTCTGACTCCCCTAAACCTTAACAACGTGCTCCTCCTCCTTTCCTTGTTTTCAGCTTTCCAACGATGTCAGTTGAGCAAATAATGGCGGCACAGTCTAACATCGAAGCTAACTCATATGCTGAGGTCATGTGTCAAGACCGTGACTGCGGTCTCCAACTTGTCCCGTCGAGCAGAACAGGATGTTTGATGTACATCAATTAAATGCCCAACTCTTCCTACTCCAACATATGTACAAGGACTCCCAAGTAGAAATCAGTGCACTGAAAAAGCTGAATAAAGAACTGAAACGACAGGCCACCTCTATAGCCCGATTCGGAGTTCCTTTGCACAACCAATTTGATGGCCGACGAAGAGTAATTTCTTTCGAAAGCTTTGCCAATGTCGAGGTAGAGTCTTCAAGGACTCCCTATGAGTAAAGATGAAGCGAGGCAGCTGATGGTAAATTCGGGCAATGAAGCTGTGTGCAAATGAAGCTGGTTGTAATCTTCGCTGCCATGCTACCGCCGAAAATTTGAGAAAATGCCACTCTCTCTATTTTTTGTTTTTGTGTTTTATTTTTATTATTATTATTATTATTATTTTTTTTGGTTAGGAAGGAGCACCAATCCTTCAGAATTTTCTCTCTTTTGTTTTGAAATTTCTTCCTCTTTTTGTAATGCTGTAATTAGGGGGTTCACCGTAGATTTGAATAAAAGAAATTTCATTTTTGCACATCATGGCGTGAATGACTTTGCACTTGAGTTTGAATATTTTATTGAATTTGAATTTCAGAATGATCGAATTTGAATGAATTTTGAATTGGACATTGAGCCCTCAACTGACCAGAAATCAAAGAATGACTTAATGGAAGAAGAACAGAGCAAAAATGTGGGGGCTGAGTTTGAGATGTTGTATATAAATAGGAGCCGCGTATAAGTCGGCTCATAATGGCTTGACCCTCGGGATAAGATTATAGAGAAGACGAGTGAGGTGGGCCGACCGTGGTTGAATAGAACTAGATTACGTGCTGAATGGGCCATAAATTCTACCAAATAACGGGGGGCCCAGCTGTCAGGGCGGGGTGTCCATAATATGAAAGTGGGCCCTACGAGAGTAATATAAAAAGGAGGAGCATCAGCCAAAAAGGAGGGAGGTGAGAAAAATATAACTTGAGAGAATACTAACTTGCCCGTCAAAGTGCTAATTTCAGCACCCCTGACCGGATTGTTCATTCCCATTTCAGGTACAAACTTGAGGATCAAGAGAGTCTGCTTGGACCAAAGGGTATTTCCAAACCATATCTCCATAAAAAAAATAATAATAATAATCCAAACATACCTATTTACACTCATTGGAATGAAATAGACTCAAAACAAAACTCTAAAAGACAGGCCATTGAGCTTTATACAAATTCTGTAGTTTTTCCATTCTGGGTTCATAAAGTGGCCGGTCGACAGATTGAGTGACCGGCCGGCTGACACAAACAAGAAACACAACTGACGTCAACTAAAATCTGGACGGCCGATTGAATGGTTAGCCAACTAGCAGAAATATGAACATAGGACTTAAGAGTGCGGGGAGAAGACAAAATTTCTGACTAGACTATGCCCCTAGTTCATTGCTTTGACCTTTTTTTTTTCTCTTTGACTAAAAAGAATTTGACCAACATGAGAGTTAGGTTAACATGCTTGTTCCGCTCCATGTTTTGAAATCATGTAAGCTAAGTTGTACGCACTGAAAATTTTCCTTTTTTGGAGTCCAAGAATGGTCTGGTTTTGCAAAAATGGGATAATTTTCAAGAAATTTAATCGACTTTAATAAATAAATAAAAAATTTCAAAAACTATTTTTGCAAATGGCCACTACACAACCAACACGGGATCAACCCTTGAGAATCTCAAATTAGATAACCCGGGCAGGATCTATCTTACAACTGAATCAGAATAGGACAACCGAATTAAACGGAGATGAACTAATTGAACATGAATAGGATAGTCGAGTTGAATAAGGATACACCAATCAAACGTGGACGAGACAAGCAAGTTGAAAGTGGTTAGGGCCAAACTTCGGGATGAAGCTACCTACGTATCCCAAATATAGGAATCAGGCCTTACATAGTTCACGCTAAGGTTCACTCGGGTATTAACACTCTTCTTTTGTGCTTTAACTTTTGCCAAAGCTGCCTTTTCGGGTTTTCAACCTTGTGAGCTTTTCATTTTTTCATTTATTATTATTATTATTATTTTATTGTTTCCATTTTTTCATTTTTATGCTCTGACTTTTGCCTGGGTCATCCTTCTGGGTTTTCGGCCCAGCGAGCCTCTCAAGGGTAGCACTTCTTCAACTTGTCCATGCTAATTGACTGTGAAAACTCCAAACCATCCAAATCCATAAGAATGACAGCTCCACCTGACCAGATTAACTTGATGATGTAGGGACCCGTCCAATTGGGTCTAAACTTGCCCCTAGGGTCATAGATAGGAGTTCGATTGTCCTTCAACGCTAAGTATTCTTTCCTTAAATTCTTGGATCTAACATTTTTGTTGAACGCTCTAGCAATCCTGTGTTCATACCCTGAATGTGGTATAACGCCTTTAATCTTCGCTCATCAAATAGCATCAGTTCCTCAAATTGGTTCTATTACCAATGAACTTCGGTTATCTGACATTCATCCATAATCCTCAATGAAGGCACTTCCATCTCAATCAGCAAAACAACCTCCATTCCATATAACAAAGAGTAAGGGGTTGCCCCTATAGACGTTTGAATTGATGTCCTGTATCTCCAAAGTGCAAAGGGCAGTTTGTCTGGCCAATCTTTGTAGGTTTTCACTGTCTTACACAAAATGGTTTTGATGTTCTTGTTTACAGCATCAACGGCTTCATTGGTTTATGGCTTGTATGTTGATGACTTGTCAAAAACCACATTATATTTTTCAAGTAGAACTACCACCTTTTTCGCTGAAGTGTGAGATATTGTCTGAAATTATTTCATTTGGTACCCCATATCTACAGGTGATATTGTTCGTGATAAATTTGGCCACGTGTGGTGCTTTCAACGCTAAATACGACTATGCTTCAACCCACTTGGTAAAATAGTCAATGGCAACCAAGATGAACTGATGCCCATTTGAACCCTTTGGTGTGACTGCCCGGTGACATCTATGCCCAAAACTGAGAAAGGTCAAGGCGAAGTCATGTTGTAGAGTTTTGATGGCGGGATGTTCATGCGATTGGCATGGATTTGACATTTGTGGCATCACTTAACAAAGTTGATACAATCACTCTCCATGGTTAACCAGTAGTATCTTTGTCGAAGGATTTTTTTGGCTAGTATTATACCGTTTATATGGGCTCTGCACTCTCCTCTATGGATGGCTTCCACGATATGCTTTGCCTCTTCTTCCTCTATACACAGCTTGTGCATTCCCAGAAGCCCTCTCTTGTATAGCTTATCTCCACAAATGACGAACTAAGTGGCCAAACGCTGTATCCCCCTTTTGACTTTGTCGTTTGCCTCTCGTGGATATGTGTCACTTTGCAAAAAAATTCCAAATATCAAAGTACGAAGGGTTTTTATCTTGAACTTTTTCCGCTACGGCTACCTTACATACATGGGGGCGTACCTTTGTTCTATAAGGATCGGGCACATCTTGACCCTGACTGGTATATCTATCATTGATGCGAGGGTTGCCAACAACTTAGCAAATCAGTTGTTCTCTCTTACCAGATGTGTAAAAGTTAGTTTTTTGAACATCGGGATCAACATGTCCAAGGTTTGATGATAGACTTTCATTTTTTCCTCTTTAACTTTCCAATCTCCGTTGGCTTGAGAGATGCCCAAGTTCGAGTCCTCGATCACACCCAACTTTATTGCCCCTAGTTCCAAGGCTGCTTCCAATCCGGCAATGCAAGCCTCATACTCTGCTTGGTTGTTGGATACCCTAAATCGAAGTTTGAAAGCTAAGTGGATATGGGAATCATTCGGTGCTATAAACCACAAGCCTATCCCATAGCCAAATTGATTGGACGCTCCAACGAAGTACAACTTCCAAGTGTCTTCTTCCATCTGCATGACCTCTTCATCTGGGAATGAGTACTCCATATCTTCTTCTTCTTCAATTGGGTGATCAGCCAAAAATTCTGTTATGGGCTTTCCTTTGACAGATTTGCGAGTGACATACTTAAAGTCAAATTTGGAAAGCAAAAGTAACCAACGAGCTAGCCTACCAGTAAGCACTGGTTTTTCAAAGAGATATTTGATTGGGTGTAATCTTGAAACCAGAATTACCAAGTGAGCTAACAGATAGTGTCTCAACTTCCTAGTGGCCTATACCAAAGCTAAGAAAGCTTTTTCCAAAGGAGTATAGCAGGTCTCATATTCAAGCATCTTTTTACTTAAGTAGTAGATGGCCTTCTCCACTTTCTCATCCAACTCTTGTGCAAGCATACTTCCCATGGTTAATTCGGTCACTGATAAGAACAGGATCAACGGATTCCCTGGCTCAGGCAGTAATAACACAGGTTAATTCCACAAATACTGCTTGACTTGCCCACAAACTGACATCGATTATCCCATTAGAACTTCTTCCCTTTATTTAGGAGACCAAACAGTGGTTCACAAGTCAAGGTTAGCTTTGAAATAAACCTCCTTAAGAATTGCACCTTCCCCAGAAAACCTCGCACCTCCTTTTCAGTCATTGGTAACGGCATTTCTAAGATGGCCTTAATTTTAGATGGATCAACTTCGATTCCCCGCTATGTGATTGGAAATCCCAACATCTTGTCTGTAGTTACCCCAAAGGTGGATTTCTGTGGATTCAGCCTTAGTTTGTATTCCCTAATTCTCTCAAAAAATTTCTTCAATGTGGTATAATGACTTTCCCGATCTTTGGACTAGACAATCAAGTCGTCTACATACACCTCAACTTCTTTGTTGATCATGTCATGCAAAAGAGTGGTAGTGGCTCTCTGATAAGTGGCCCCGGCATTCCTCAAACCGAATGGCATAACCCTGTAGCGATATGTCCCCCATGATGTGGTAAATATAGTCTTTTCTCTGTCCTCTAGAACTATAAGGATCTGGTTATACCCCAAAAAACCATCCATAAATGATAGTAAGGCATACCCTGCAGTAAAGTCTACCAATTCGTCGATATGTGGCAATGGAAAGTCATCCTTTGGACTAACCTTGTTCAAATCCTGGAAGTCGACACAAACTCGGATTCTGTCATATTTCTTCAGGACTGGCACAATATTGGCTAACCAAGTTGGATACTCTATTACAAGCAAGAAACCAACATTAATCTATTTGGTCACCTCCTCTTTGATTTTCAATGCCCAATCAGGCCAAATCCTGTGAAGCTTCTGTTTGATAGGTCAGGCCTCGGGATCAAGAGGGATCCTATGTTATACAATCTCTAAATCAATTCTAGGCATATCTTCATAGGACCACACAAAAACATCTTTGAATTCCTTTAATAAAGCAACTAATTGCTCGCATTCCTCCGAAGACAAAGTGGAACCAATCTGGACTAAGTGAGGATCCTTCTCAGTACCCATATTGACGGACACAATTTCATCAATTAATGGCTTCGCACGCCTTTCTTCCTCCCAGTTGATTAAATTTTTCGAAGATCAAAATTCTGAAAATTCTGGTCAATGCTATAAACTATAGGCATAGAGAAATAAGTGAAAATCACAACATCTTCATTCAAAGCCTCAGGCTCAATAGTTGTAAAAGACTCAAAAGAAAAAAAGAAAAAAAAAAAAAAAAGAGGACTCTGACTCTAACCCTACAAGCCCATCGGACTCAGACTCAATAGCCAATTTAGAACTTCCAATAAAACTTCTTTCAAAATGCCAACTTGTTTGCGGGCCATTCAATGCATCCACGATGAAGCTTAAGCAATCAACAGGTGATCTTCTTCCGATCACAGAAATGGTCATATCCCTCAAGTTCATTGGTTCAGCACTGGTATCCGACTCTTTCAGCAAGCCAGCCAGTGTTAGACCCAAGATTTCATCCACGCTGTTGTCGTCACTGTCTTGACCAATGTTGATGCTCAAATCTGCTTGTTTCCCTTCACTGTCAAAAAGCTAGTGCTCGAAGAAGATTTCGAATCCAGGATATCTCTTCTTGTCCCCTTAGTCAATCCATGGTTCAAGAAATCCACAGAAAGAAAAATCCTTTCCTTCACGGACGAAGCGCCCGTTCAAAGTTCCACGAATTGGCCTATGGATCATTTCAAACTGTTTCCTAGTTCTCTTAGCCTTGATTCTCTCCTTAACTTCTTCATTTTTCCTCTTCCAGTTCTCTGCTATAGGTGTATACCCCAACCCAAATACATGCAGGTTATGGGATACTTCATTCACTGTGGCAACGCCTTTTCTGCCACTTGTGCCCAATCATATCCTAGGAATACGCCCCAACTTACTCATGAGATAAATCGACTGTGCGCTGACATATGTTCCTTCATCTTCGGCCATGATCATTTGCACCAGTTGGGCTTCAGCCAATGTGAGGCCTAAAAGAAAGACATCTTCTTCTCTATGTTGTATTTCTAACAATGGCGTTGTCACTTCAGGGAGAGGATGGATTGTAGAATTCCCAAATACTATGGCAACTTCTCCATTGTATGGGTATTTCACCAGCTGGTGTACAGTTAAAGAAACCGCTCTCATTTGATGCTACCAAGGTCTGCCCAACAGTAAGTTAAAAGTTGGCGGGACATCCATAATGTAGAACTCTACTTCATGTTCAGATAGAGCAACCAATATTTTGGCTCTAAAAGTCCCCATTACATCTGTACTGGTGTTGTCATATGCTCGGACCACCTGATTTGTTGATGTGAAATCAACTGGTTTCAGCCCTATTGCGTAGGTAGTCCTTGCCAGACAAATGTTAATTGCCGAATCGGTATCAACCAAAACTATAGGGATCCACTTCTTTCTACATTCTACCATTACATACAAAGGCTTATTGTGTTCTGATCCTTCAGGTGGTAGCTCTTTGTCGGAGAAAGCTATTATGGGGACTGTTTCTCTCGAGGTGATCAGCGACACCAGTTGTTCCGGCGTTGTATCGATCGACAACTTAGCCTTGGTAAGGGATGACAACATCACTTACTGGTGTGGGGGAGCTATGACTTTATTATCTATGAGATATTGGATCTCATGACGAAGATGAAAGCAACAGTCTATGTCATGTCCGGGTTATTGGTGGAAAACATAATGTTTGGTAGGGTCATTCTTGGCTAGGAGAGGTTCAGGAAGAGTTCGGGAGTCCAAAGGCTTCAGATACCCTCTTTCTGTCAAGATTTTCATTGCTTTGAAGAGTAACGTATGGAGAGGGGTGAATGTTCTGATTAGGGCTCGGGTTGTGTTCATTGTTTGCAGGCCGGCATGAGTTAACGGGTTGGCTGTTTTAGTGGTTGTGGCAACCGAGTTGATTTCAGAGGGCTTCACAACTGTGCTACCATTGGTGGTACCATTGGAACTGTGCCCGAAGGTCTTTCGTATTGGCTCTTTGTTGTCGATGATGATTCCCTATTTGATGGCATCTTCTATCTGGACCCCCATTTCATGTAATTATTTAAAAGTAAATAGAGGAAAAACTATCATTTTCTAAAGCATCTTGCCATGTAGATTCTTGACCACCATGTGAATTTGATCTCTTTCTGGTGGCATGTTGACCATCATCGCCGCCTTGGCCTTCCATTTGGTGATGAAGGCCATGAAACTTTCAATGGGCACTTGACGGGTGGCCTCTAAATCCCAAGTAGTCACTTCCATCTGGGTGTTAAAAGCATACTGGGTGATAAAGGCCTTGGCTAACTCTTCCTAACTTTGTTTTACCGACTCCTCTAGCTTGGCATACCAGATAACAACCACTCCTGACAAAGTTCATCCGAATAAAGAGAGCTTTTGCGGACGAGTCAAACCCATAGGCTTTAAGAAATCAGAGAGCAGGTGAATGTGCACCATTGGGTCGCCAGAGCCATCAAACCTATCAATGTGTGGCGTTTTGAACTGTTTTGGAAACTTCACAGTTGTCTCGGTGTACTCATCTTCGATGTCTTGGATTGAATTGACTCTTTGTGACCTTTTGAAAAGTTTTTCCAACTTGGCTAGCTTCAACATAGTTGGATTAGACTCAGGTGTTTCACAGGGAAGGAGCCCTCCCGCTGGTTGTGGAAGGGGAAATGATCCTCCTGAAGTTTGTACAAGAACCCTTAAATGTTCTGGTAAAATAGACTCGAGAAGTTTTTCAGCTGGTAGAGGTGGAGCTGGGATTGTATGAGCCACTGGAGGTGGTTGGGTAGCGGATGTAAATGCCCCAGTTGGGTGTCGCAATTCAACAAGAACATCACCGTGGGTAGCCACTATATTGGCCATAGCATCAAAACTTTGTTAAAGGACCAACAACATATCCGCTATATTGTCCAGAACCTTAGCCATCACTGATGCTAATGAAATGAGCGGAGATGATCTAGCTGGTGGAGAAGGGGTACTTTAAGCTCGGAAAAAAAACCAACCTGCCTACGGTTCTTGAAGCTCGGAAAAACAAGCACCGTAAGGTGTTGTTCACCCTTCAGAATCAGAATTTTATCTGCGGCCGAAAAAGTGGTATAGGTCGGCTCGTATCTCAAAAGAATGTGGGCCGCCCTTCCTTGTTTATGGAGATTCGGACCGCCGAAGAACTGGAGTGCGGCTCTGATCTGCGCAAGTATAGCGTCATTGGACGAAATGAGAAATTTTTTTAAATTGTTTCCTACACAAATAAAATGTTAAGTACATAGAAGTTTAACCAAGTAAATATTTAACAAAAATTCGTGGGGGATTAAACGGCCACCCTGTTCGCCCCTTCGCCTAGGCACTGGATCTTGTCGATCTTCGCCCTTGCCGAATTCCCTGTTGCCACAAACAATGACCATGACATCATCAACACGCTTACCAAAGCTGGCAAGTATTGTCACCAGATGATGGTCGGTGTCCTTGGCCCCGAGGAAATAGTGCCCCCGCCGACCAGAGGATTTGGCTAAGGCATAACAATGCCGAATGGAAAAGATTCCAAGGTTAAGCCTAAGGCGCCGATTTAGTTCTACAATCCCCATTATTATTCTATAAAAATTTACGTTTGGCTGGGAAGGGATTAAACCCCAATGGCGAAGGACAGCCCTCAAAAGTGGATGAAGGGGGAAACGGACTCCGCCTTCAGCAATTAACAGGAGAGGAAAGACGATTGTACTCTCGTCAGTCCTCTCTGTATCAATCACGTTCTCTGCCAAGAGTGACAGATGGACGTCGTCAGGAATAGAAAAATGACGACGAAAACCGAAAACTCGATCTGCAGAAAGAAGGGCTCTCAAATGTTTCGCCATCCTAGCAGGTAAAGTGGACACTCTAAACAGCAAACAAACAAGGAAAAGGAGTCGAAATGGAAGAGACAAAAACTTACAAGAAATGAGAATAATGAAGAACAGAAAGAGGTTGCAGAGGGCGAGAAACGAGGGAGGTGAACTGACAGGCAATGAAAAGCCTTGTACATTCGATAAAGCATACAAACGAAGAGACAACACGGTTTCAAATCGTATTAAATGAATGAAGCGGATGAAGGGGCGGGAAATTGTAATCATGCCTACGAAGAGTAGGTGTTCTGACGCTTGCATTGGAATAAGGGAAACCGCCGTATTTTTCGGCCCTCTAAGTCCAAAACCAAACATGCTGGCTAGCTAACATTAGTAGGATGTTTAGGGTGCAATTGTGGTGGCCGAGTAGATTACTACGTAGGTTAGCCGAATAACTTAAAGAAGGAAATCAAGTCATGTACTATACGGCTCATAGCCTAGAGGGACAAAGGCCGAATATCCAGATCGGCCTCTGAATCAGGTGTTAACTGGGCCGAATATGAAGAGCTAGCCGAATGAACGATTGTTCATTGGACAAAAAGTGGGCCCAACCATCAACATCAAGGGCGACTATAAATAAGAAGAGCATCAGCTAAAAAAGGTATGTGAGAACAAGTAAGTTTAACTTGAGATATAAGTAACTAAGAGAGTATACACTAACTTATCTGTCGGACTGCTTTCTGGCACCCCCGACCAGAGTGTTCATTCCTTTTCAGGTGACTAGCTGAGGATCACGAGCGTCCTACTGGATCTAAAGAGTATTTCCAAACCACATCACCACAGAGATAAACAAACCACTTGGATTATAACAGAACATTATGAAACAAGAAGCAAGAAAATAAATATGAGATAGAAAATATAAGAAAATGAAATACTAGAAATTCGTATTCCAAAGAAAGATTGGATTTCTTGATTTCCAAACTTCCTCTTGATCACCCTCAAGTTTAGGAAGTGTGTTATCAATCCTCAATTCAAAACTGGAATGGAGCTTTGGGTATGTGTGGTGGAAAAGTGGCTAATTCTCTTATTTTTCCTCACTTTCAACAACACTCACTTTTTCCTTTGATCAATCACTACTGAAATTTAGCTATTTCAGAATTTTTGTAGTTATTTTGGATCTATAAAAGGTGGAATTTCAGTGTGTATAAGCCATGGAAGGTGTCTATGGAAAATGGAAGTGTTTTTGGCTCAAAACTTGAATTTCCTCTCTTTTCTCTCTTTTTCTCACTCTTTTCTCTTCAATTTCGTGGTCTTCCCTTTTCTCTACACCATCTGACGATGCATATAGGCAATGAGAAAGAGCTAAGGTCAAAGAGAAGGTGGGAGACAAGAATGTGATAGGAGGGCAAAGTTTTCAAGGTAGTTAGATTGGATCCCCCTTTTATGGATGCAAACAAATTTCTTTTTAACAATGGGGGATGATTAGGTATGTATTTGGTGATATATGGGTCAGCCAATGGTGTAGGGTAGTGTCCCACACACTAAAAAAAAATGCAGAATACACCTTCTCTGCCTGCTGGTTGGAAGTGGTCAAATATTATTTGGGGAGAAATTTAACACAAGGTGATGTTTTGGCAGAGTGGTTAAGGTTTACGATATGGAGTTTTAGGTTAGGGGTTCAAACCCTTTCACCAGCATTCTTGTTTCTTCTTTTGGATAAGGACATGTTAGTGCCACATCATCAGCACGAACCAATCCAGTCATGCCATGTCAGCAAAACCGTTGTGCCACGTCAGCAAGACAACCATGTCAGGGTCACAGTCAACATTGACAGAATATTCTGTCAATATTCTGCATATGGACAGAATATTCCTTAACTTAACAAAATATTCCCTACCGTAATAGAATATTCGTCTCTCTAATGGAATATTCTTCTGGAAAGGTAATTTGTGACTGTTTTTTAGACAGGAAGACTTGTTCCTAATTAAACAACCTGGCCAAAACAGGTTTCGGGTTGGAAACAAAGTTAGAGTTGGAAATAAAACTCAAATTCTATTTTCTTATTGAGGATTCTATGAGAAAGACCTTCTTGATTTCATCATCAGGTGGTCAAAAGAAAGTGCCCAAGTTTTAGGGTTGGTCAAAGTGGGGTGTCTACAGTGCCTCCCGAGGAGGTTCCCCATTTTGTATTGGTCAAGTGTTTGTGATCAATGTTTAAGACTTTTGTCTTTCTTATGTTTTGTTTGAACAAGTTTTTGTACGGCCTGTATATGAGGGTTTTGGTGACATAAGACTAACATAATTATGATGTCACTTATATGTGTATAAAGTTTTAAACTTTCTATCTCATATATGCCTGCACAGCTCTATGGACATTATATATTGATATCTGCTTTCGCTAGCCCCTTAATTTTGTTAATCCGTTTAGAGGCCTTCTGTAATTCCAAGATTACTGGCCGGTTACGATGCTAAACCTATAGGGGTGGGTTTGGGACATGACAGTTCCCATGGATACAGATTATCAGTGGAATACCTCATATTCTGAAATTGTTAGTGTTATGGTGGTGGTTCTATTGCTTATTACCAACATAATGGCATGACAAATGATGTGAAAATAATGATTTGGCTTTGTGATGATGAAATTTATTGGTGTGGGAGTGAAATCTTGGCCCTAAAAGAAGAAATGAATTCTCTTTATAGGCAAAGATTTCAAATAATTTCGTCATCTCCATATTATTTTACACAAAGAGATTTAAATTACTGTGATGAAAAAATCGATCAACTTAAAGTCCAAATTTTCCTAATTGATAAAGAAATTCTATATTGAAAGCAAAAATTAGGAGACATAATGGCCAATGAAAAATTATGATATGAAAATAATGTGGCTCATAAGGTTAATACACATAGTTTTGAAGAGCCAATCATTCATGAAGAGCCAAGGCATGTGGCTCAAAGGGTTAGCACACCATGTCATGAAGATAATATGAATTTAGAAAATTTTCATAGGCCATTATTGGCTAAAATTAAAAAAACAACCCATTTTTTCAAAAAACATCGAGAATTCTGATGAAAAAGATTCACTTGGGGGGCATGATGTTTTGCCAAACATGACAAAAAGTGACAAACCATTAATGGATAAAAAATAAGAACAGCCCCTTCTCTCAAAAAGTGTTCAAAATTCATCACAAAATAATGGTGAAGATTCACTTGAGAGACATAATTTTAAGCCAAAGATGGCTGAAAATTATGAACGTAGGGTCATGATTTTAAGCCAAACATGGATAAAAATTATGAACAACCCACATTTGTTGAATTTGAATTTTTTGGCATTGTTAAATTTGTTAATAGTTTTGATTTTCTAAAACTATTTGATATTCTGGTTTCTGCTACCCAACGACCACCATGGGTTTGTGATTCACATCAAAAGTTAATTTTGATGAACTGGTTAACAAAAACATCTTATACTTGTAAGTTTGATGGAATAAAAAAAATGGCCATATAATAGCCAATTCTTGGCCAAACCAATAATGGCCAACGGCCAAATGGTTATACTTTGCATAAAGGCCAATTTAAATGGCTAATTGTTTAGTGTCGACACATGCCAGTTTAATAGCCAATAGCCAATAGGCAATTGGTTATACTTTGCATCAATAGAAGGCCAGCTAATTATTTTTGCTTATAATTTTTGTTTCAAAATTTGAAATAGGGCTAAATGTTAAAAGTGTAAGCATACACCTTGCTTCAGTAAAACTACACCATTTATGGGTAGTGTAAAGCCTTAATCATGAAGGGGCATTGTTTGCACCATAAAATATTTTTTGTCGATTGTGATATATCATCTTATAAATCATTTAATTGGATTTCATTTTTCAATCCATTTAAATGAGGGAGCATTGTTTGCATCACATTTTATTTTTCTATTGATTGTGGCCTATTAGTTATAGCCAAGTTTGATTTTGGTCTGTCGATTGAAATTATAAACTATTTTCAAAGAATAACCTTGACCCTATTTATTTTTATTATTTCTGTCAACAAGTATGTTGATATGGTGTAACAAGTATGCTAGTGATGTGGCATGGAAGAGACGATGATGTGGCTTGAAAAGATTAAATAAAGCCAATAAAGATATTTGTTGAAATCAATTAGAAACGATATGCTAAAATCGAAGGGATCAATATCGAGTCAAAGCACAAAATCTGCAAATCATTCCTATGAAGATATGGGATATGGTTGAGTGAAACAAAGATCAAGGAAGATTATGGATTGATAGCTACAACATGAGGTGGCCAAGCAAGTATAAAAGGAGGACTTGAAGAATGAAAAGACATCAATCATCAAAAACACTTACAAATAGTCTATCTAGGAGTAGTTTAACTTAGCATTTTAGGAGTAGATTAAAACTAGTAGATTTTTCCAACCCCCACTTCTCTGCTTCTCTTCTGTCAATTGTTATATTTCTTCAATCTTTTGGTCTTGTAACTAGTGACAAGTGACAATTTATTCGAATCAATACATATGCTTTTCTATTCTATCTCTTCTTTGCCTAATTACCTCCAGAGAAGTCCTTAATCTATTTCCTTAGGCCTGGGCCATACATCTCCTGAATTATTTGAATGATCTGATGCCAATTTACCTGGGCTAGTTCAAAATGTGGCTCCTCAGTATAGGCGCCATATCCTACCCCTTCATTTATGTGTGGTTGGTAATTTGGTGCAGCAAGCCCCTCATAAGGCTAAAAATGCTGCTGTCGATGTGTGTGCAGACCACCACCTGTGTCATGACCCGAACCCGCCCCCGTAGGTTAAGGTCAAAACTGGCTAGTAATCATAAGATTACCTACGGCCTCTGACAAAACCAAACACAAATTATAATAGTAAAGAAGCCAAATGGAAGCAGTCTTAAAAAAATTTTGTCCATTGAGCTATGTTTACATGGCATACCAAAAACGTTTCCATATAAGTATCAATAACTCACACCATAAACAAAAATAAACATCTTGTGCATCCAGGATCATACAAACATATGGCCAGCCAAACAAAAGGTTCATACACATAGGTGATCCAACGGATCTACCATGATAGCAAAAGAGTAAAACAAAAGGACAAAAATGGAGTCTCATGCATGAGACATCCGAGCTGAATCCATAAAACTTGGACTTCTCTTACAAGCTTTACTGAGGCTAGGGTTAGACATCTCTTTGCTCACCTACATACACATAAATAAGAGTGAGCGAAAGCCCAGTGAATAATACTAATGTAAAAAGGTTATACAAATAAAATTCTCTAATAAGTGATATCCTAGTCAATCACATCAAACGGCCTTGGGCCCATTTATATTTCTATCAAATGTATCAAACGGCCTCAAGCCCAAGCATATCAAACAGCCTCAGGCCCAATTCATTCTTATCAAACAGCCTCGGGCCCAATCATAGCAAACGGCTCAAGCCCAATTCATTCTTGTCAAACGGCCTCGGGCCCAATTTATTCTTATCAAATGGCCTCTGGCCTAATTATCTTATCAAACGGCCTTAGGCCCAATCATATCAAACAGCCTCAGGTGCAATTCATTCTTGTCAAACGGCCTCAAGCCTAATTCATCCTTATTCATATTTATGTGCATTTCATATTCGTGGTCATAATCATATTCATATTCAGATAGCCTTCGGCCCAATACATTTCCTTCGTAAAGCCTTATACAAACATTGGGCATAACGGATACTCATTCACAAATCAACAAACCCATGAAACTTATGCAAAAGTAGCATTTAGAAAGTAACATACTTGAAAGTATCTTTACTAAAATATTACTCACAGTGTTCCGTCAATGGATTTGCCCTCGTGCTTGACCCTACAAATTTCAAAACACATTGCGTCACAAACAATTTAATCTGTTCTCAACTTATTATTTCTGTTAGACCTCTTTCTTATCCCTTTTATTCATTTACAATGTTCAATGCATGCCTAAGAGTGCTTAGAAATGAAAGAGAATGAAAAACATAATGTAAAACAACTTTTCAAAATTTGTGAAACAGGGCTCTCCGCTCGAGCACAACTTTGGTCGCTCAAGCAGCCTGCAAAACTCTGTATAAGTACTGGTTGCACGAATTTTATGCTCAAGCAAGGATTTTGACACTCGAGCGAGGAGTCTTGCAAAAGAGGGTTCGCTCGAGTGCAAGTTTGGCCACTCGAGCCACCGTGCAAATCTCTGCAAAACTTCTAGGAGCTAAATTTTCACACTCGAGCGAGACTTCCGTCGCTCGAGCAAATAGCTCAAATTCTGGAATTTCCAAAATTCTGTTTGAAGTTTAAAACACACTCCCAAAGGTCCAAAGCTTGCAAATTGACACCAAAACATGGAAAAACATTGTCCATCATGTGAACAAAGGTAATTTGAAGCTAATTGTCCAAAATCATGATCCATTTCCCATATAATTTCAAATCCTTTCTGTAAATTTCAAACTTATACAACCAAGCATCATGCTTTCATGAATCAAGCATGCATGTAAAATATTGACTCTCTTCCACTTCAAATGGCGTAATTGATGCTAAAGATCATGAAGCTCAACAAAATTATGCATGCATGTGTGATTTGGCAGTCAATTCTTCATGTTTATCATGCCACATGCTTGATCACACAAACTTATGGTGATTCTTTACATGCATGGTTATTAGACAACTTAAATCTTATTCTTAGCTTCCTTTATTTTTGAATTCACATAACCATGATCTTGGTTAAAGTTTAATTACTCACCTAAAGCTTCAATTCTTCCAAGTTTGATTATTCTCTTTAGCCTAGCGTTCAAATTCCCAAGCTTTGAGCCAAAGTCTACAATTTGTTCCCTCTCTCTAGAACCGTCCTTCTCTCTCTCTCTCTCTCTCTCTCTCTCTCTCTCTCTCTCTCTCTAGAGTATGATTTAGGCAAATATGAGAAAAAGGGGTTCAAATGTGAGCCTATACATTAATCTCCCATGTATTTATAAGCTAGACTAATCAACATATCTAATCCAAGCATAGTGTTAATTAACTAAAATGGATATAATTTAATTAATCCAATTATTTTGATCCAAGTCAATTTTTAATTAAATTCCACCCTAGGGTCTAAAAATCATGCTAATCACAATAATACAGTCAATTTCAATTTTTGTAGTTTCTACAGTCTTCAATTTTCAAATTATAGCAGTAAGTTGGACAAATTTTCCTATAATGAACAGATATATTTTCAAAAACATAATTAATCACATAATCGTCATCCAAAATCACATTGAGCACATTCTCACGATCATAATGAAAGGTAATTAACATAACACAAAACAGGGTTATCACAATCTTCTCTCCTTTAGGAAGTTTGGTTCTCCAAACTTATTTTACCTCCGTTCAGAAACAAATGTGGGTAGCATAGCCGCATCTCATCCTCCTTTTCCCATGTAATGTCCTTCCCATAGTATTCTTTCCATTCTACTTTCACCATTGGGATGGACTTGTTCCTCAACTCTCTCACTTGCCGGTCGATGATTTGTTCCGGCCATTCTTCGTATTCCATATTTTCATCAAGTGCTATCCGATGGTAATCAATCACATGAAACGGATCTCAGAGATAACCCCTCAACATCGATGCATAGAAAACATTATGCATTTGTTCGAATCCCAGTGGCAAAGCAACTCTATAAGCAACTGGACCAAGCCTTTCCAGAATTTCAAACGGCCCAATATAACAGAGTGACAATTTACCCTTCTTACCAAATCTCAACTAGCCTTTCATTGGAATCACACGAATAAATACATGATCGCCAACCTCACACTCAAGAGGCCTTCTTTGAACATCCGCATAATTCTTTTGCCGACTCTATGTTGTCTTGAGCCTTTGTTGGATGATTTTAATTTTCCTAGAAGTGTCTTGCACAATTTCGGGTCCAAGTAGATCCCTATCCCTGACTTTTGTCCAACAAATTGGTGATCTACACTTTCTGTCGTACAAAGCTTCGTATGTGCCACACCGATGCTGGAGTGGAAACTATTATTGTATGCAAATTCAGCTAGTGGTAAATAATCTTCCCAACTCCCCTGAAAATCTAAAGCACACATTATGAGCATGGCTTCCAAGGTCTATATGGTCCGTTCTGATTGCCCATCTGTTTGTGGATGGAACGCGGTACTGAATCTCAGTTCTGTTCCCATTGCACTTGGTAGGCTTTTCCACAATCTAGATACAAATTTCAGATCTCTATCCGATACAATAGATACCGAAACTCCATGTAAACGAACAATCTCATCAACATATATAATAGCTAATCTATAAGCATCAAAAGTAGTCTTCATAGATAGAAAGTGTGCAGATTTGGTCAGTCTATCAACTATAATCAAAATAGAATCCATACCTCTAGGAGTTCGGGATAAGCCAACAACGAAGTCTATGGTCACGTGCTCCCACTTCCATTCCGGAATAGGGAGAGGTTAAAGTAGACCGCCTAGTTTTCTGATGTTCAGCTTTAACCTGTTGACACTAAAGGCACTTAGACACATATTCTGCAATTTCCTTGTTCATTTTGGGCCACCAATACCTTTGCTTTAAGTCCCGATACATTTTGTTATTACTCGGATGCATAACAAACATCGACTTGTGAGCTTCATCTAGGATTCACTTCTGTAGTTCAGGAATGTTTGGGACACACATTTAGTTTTGAAATCTCAACACTTCATTATCAATATTGAATTATGGTTTCGGATTTTCTTCAAACTCATCAATTATTTTCTTGAGGAATTCATCCTCTTTTTACCATTGCTTGACTTCATTAACTATTGCTGACTTAGCTGAAATGGTAGCTATCAACCCAGTTTGTTCATGTAACACAACTTCAATCACGATTTTCTCAAAATCTTGCAAGATTTATTTCTGTTCAGTGAGTAGACAAACTAAACTCCCTATCAATTTTCTGCTCAAGGCATCAACAACTTTATTGGCTTTCCCGGGGTGATACTAAATCTAAAGATCATAATCTTTTATTAGTTCAAGCCATCTTCTCTGCCACATATTTAACTCTTTCTGATTAAAGAAGTACTTCAAACTTTTGTGATCCGTGTAGACTTCGCATTTCGCTCCACACAAGTAATGCCGCCAAATTTTCAAAGCAAATATAATTGTGGCCAATTCCAGGTCATGTGTTGGGTAGTTCTTCTCATGTGGTCTTAATTGTGGGGAGGCATAAGCAATTACCCGTCCTTCCTGCATTAATACACAACCTAGACCTTTATAAGACGCATCACTATAAATCACTAAGTTTTCCGTACTTGTGGGTAATGTTAACACCGGTGCAGTAGTCAATCTTGTTTTCAGTTATTGAAAGGCAGATTCTCTTTCATCATTCCATTTCAATGGTTGTCCTTTGCGTGTCAGTTGGGCAAGAGGTATAGCTATTTTTGAAAAATCCTTCACAAACCTTCTGTACTACCCAACTATGCCCATGAAACTGCAGATTTCTGTTACATTTGTTGGTGTAGGCCAATGTACAATTGCTTCTATCTTCTATGGGTCTACCGAAATCCCATCTCTACTGATGACATGCCCTAAGAAAACAACTTCATCCAACCAAAATTCACATTTCTTTAATTTAGCAAATAATTTCTTTTCTCTAAGTGTTTGCAAGACGTTTCTCAGATGTTGTTCATGTTCAAGTCTACTCTTTGAATATATCTGAATATTATCAATAAAAACCACAACAAATTCATCAAGGTAAGGCTTAAAAATTCTATTCATAAGAACCATAAATGTTGCAGGGGCATTAGTCATTCCAAACGGCATAACAAGAAATTCGTAGTGACCATACCTCGTTCTGAATGCAGTTTTCTCAACATTTTATACCTTTACCCGCAGCTGGTGGTACCCAGATCTCAAATCAATTTTAGAAAATACTTGTGAGCCCCACAGCTGATCAAACAAGTCGTCAATATGGGGTAAAGGGTATTTATTCTTTATCGTTACCTTGTTCAACTCTCGATAGTCAATACACAAGCGCAAGGTTCCATCTTTCTTTTTCACAAATAACACCGGTGCACCCCATGGTGAAGTACTTGGTCGGATAAACCCTTTGTTAAGTAGGCCTTGCAATTATTCTTTCAGTTCTTTTATTTCGGCAGTAGACACTCTGTAGGGGTTTTTGAGATAGGCTGAGTGCCTGGTACAATATCAATAGTAAATTCTATTTCACTGTTAACCAATTCTCCTGGCAATTCATCTGGGAATACTTATGGAAACTCGCTAACAATAAGAATACTGCTCAATTCAACATTCACAGATTGGTTAGACAATACACAACACAAGTAACCTTAGCACCCTTTCTTGATCAATTTACACGCTTTCATTGCAGATATCACATAAGGTGGAGGCACTACCCCATTACCCACAAACACAATTTCTTCATGCCCTGGTGGTCTAAATACAACTTGTTTCGTTACACAATTGATCGTGGCACAGTATTTAGATAACCAGTCCATACCCAGAATTACATCAAAATGTCTAAAGTCTAAGGGTAACAGATCTACATACAAAGTAGCATTCCCAATACGCATATCACAAAATCGACATATAGATGTACACAACACAGATTCCTCGGATAGAGTAGATACACATAACAAATATGGCAATGATTCTAGAGGTCTACTCAATCTAGATACAAATGCATAAGTTACAAAGGAGTGTGTTGATCCGGAGTCAATTAACACAAAAGCATCCTGCTTACATATAGAGATAGTACCTGAGATGATGGCTTCTGCGTTCCATGTATCACCCAGAATGAATGCAGAGACTCTCCCTTGCCTCACAGTGTCTCTGGTAGTAGTAGGCCCCGTAGTATTTCCTAGTTTTGGGATTGATGTAATTGAGCTAGCAGCTAACTTCCTACTGTTTTCATTATAATCCCTGGCCATATGCCCTATTTTACCACACTTAAAGTAGGCCCCTGAAATGCGATAGCAAACCCCGCAATGTCTTTTACCATATTGGTTACACATTGGAGACATATCTCTGGTGGTCTAACTACAATTTGTGTCGTTACACAATCGATGGTGGCACAGTATTTAGATAACCAATCCATACCCAGAATTACATCAAAATGTCCAAAGTCCAAGGGTAACAGATCTACATACAAAGTAGCATTCCCAATACACATATCACAAAATTGACATACAGATGTACACAACACAGATTCCCCGGATAAAGTAGATACATATAACAAATACGGCAATGATTCTAGTGTTCCACTCAATCTATATGCAAGTGCATAAGTTACAAAGGAGTTTGTTGATCCGGAGTCAATTAACACAAACGCATCATGATTACATATAGAGATAGTACCTGAGACAACGGTTTTTGCATTTCGTGTATCGGCCGGAACGAGCACAAAGACTCTCACTTGCCCTATGGTATCTCTAGTAGTGGTAGGCCTAATGTTTCCCAATTTTAGGATCGATGTAGTTGAGCTAGTAGCTAACTTCCTACTTGTAGACACCCCAATTTTGACCGCTTGTAAGACTTAGGTGCTTGATTCCGAGCACTCGATGATGATGATTACATTGAGTCGGTGGTTTAAATTCTCAATAAAAGAATTTGAGTTTGAGCTCTAAACAATTCTAACCTGCCATACTCACTGTATTTCTACCCCGGAACTTCAGTATTGCACCTTGTATCAACTTGTATTGAACCTGAGAGTAAGAGATAGTGGAAATACATTGAAGTCTGGCTGGACCTAAGTGATATCCGGCCGGAGATACCAACACCCGGCCGGACATCTTGACTTTTTAGACAGATTCAGCAGTGTTCTGCCAGCTGTCCAATTCTGCAGATATTTTGATCAAACCTGCTCGGGGCCTATAAATAGCAGGGTTCAGACTGCTGTATAGAGGTTGAAAAACATATATAGAATTTGGTTAGAGAGATCAAATCAATATCAAGAGAGTTAGAAATATCAAGAGGTAGAAAAGATCAAAGCTATCATCCTTCTTGTTCTTCCACAAGCCTTGAAGGTCTCATATCATCCATACATACCATACAAGAGCTTGAACTTGAACTTGAACTTGAACTTGATTTGAGAATTGAAAATCATACTCAAACTTCAGGGTGCTTTGGAATCAAGTTTGATTTACAACAAGAACACCTTCTCTACAAGAGGTAAAGCTTTCTTGCTTTTATTTCAATCTTTGTTCATCTTTTTCTTGTATTTTCATATTATTTTTGGGCTGTTTTAAGAGCTGAAACTTGTGATTCAAAGCTACCCAAAGGTGGAAGGGTTAATCCCCCTTGCTTGAACCTTACTCCTAGCTTAAATCCATGTGTTTACCATTTGTTTTCGTCAACTTTCGCCACTGTTTTGGGGCTGATTTGGGACTGTTTTGGGGCTATTTTTCAACATTTAAACTATGTGATTTGAAGTTGTAAAAGTGGGGAGGGGTTAGCCACCCTTCCTCATACTTGTACTAGCTTTAATCTCTCTATGATTGTGCACATTCTATAGTTTAATTCAACACTATTGTATGTTATTTAGGGGCTGTTTAATTTATTTTAATAAGTTTGTTTTACATATTATGTTTGTGTTATACTAACCAATTAATCAACTTTGCATAATCTCCTCTACAACCTTCCTCTATTCTTCAATTATTTTGATTAAAAAGTTGTGAAAAATTAAGATTGTGGTTCAAGTATAAGAAAGAAACTTTTCTCATGCTTAATGGTTTAATCTCTTAATATGTTCACTACCAAAGGCATAAAACTTTCTCATGTTTAATGGTTTAATCTCTTCGAAGGTTCACTACTAAAGGCATAAAAACTTTCTTATACTAAAGTACAATCATTTATTTTTCAGTTCTTTTTATCACCAGTGTGTCGACTTTTAAGGGATTAATTAACCCTTGGAAATCACCAAGGAAAGTGCCATTATCACTCATTATCAAGTTTGGATTTCAAGTCATTATCACTCACTGTGGGTTTATCTAAGTCATTATCACTCTTTTAAGTTTGACTAGTCCGTGTTGCACATCTTGAGTTTGACTTGAAATCCCTTATCACTTGTAAATGAATTTGACTCTTCCTTTGTAATTTCCCCCGAAGAATTTATCATCAGTGTGTTTACTGTTAAGGGATTAATTGACCCTTGGAAATCGCCAAGGAAAGTGTCTCACTTATTATCAAGTTTGGATTTCAAGTCATTATCGCTCACTTTGGGTTTTTCTAAGTCATTATCACTCTTCCAAGTTTGATTAGTTCTTGTTGCGCATCTTAAGTTTGACTTGAAATCCCTAACTTGTAAATAAGTTTGACTCTTCCTTTGTAATTTCCTCCAAAGAAAATAAGGTTTATTTACTCGGGTTAAGTCGACACTTATTTTCCTTTATTGCATTTCGAACTTAGTGGATGTAAATATCACCGTGGACTTAATGGATTAAAGAAAAGGGAAGGTAATATAAAAGAGGCTAATAAAATTGAGCTTAAAATGAATCAACCAACATAAAGAACCAATATGATTGATTGAATTCGGTCAGACGTTATACTGAGTTTATTGTGTCAAGGCTTGTCTTACATTAGTCCATAATGTTTTGATGAATCTTGAAGCGTCTTTACGGCCAGACGTTATGCTGGAGTCTATTATTGTGTCAAGGTGTGTCTTACATCAATTCATAATAATTTGATGAACCTTGAAGCATCTCTACTTCCCTTCTTGAATTTGCTTCATGATAGGAGGGAGGGGTGATTGTTATGCATTGCATTTATTGATCTTTGTCCTATCGTGTCCAAAATCATCTTGCAAATCAACTTGCAACCATAAGTGGTTTGGGAACTGAGTTCGCTCCTCTCTTGAGTATTTTCCATGATAGAGAAGAGTAGAAGAGACAAACATGGCTAGGAATACCCTGTCTGCATGTTTGCACTGTTTCACCTCAGGCACAAAAAACAGATTTCCTCAAAGAAAACAAGGTATGCTTGGATTTATTTGAGGCTTAACTAAGTCTTGTTTTGGGTCGGCAAGGCTCCAATAAATTGCAAACAATACACTTTTGGTCGAAAGCAATGATAAGTTGAAACATAACAAGTCTTAACAAGGAAGACAGAGTAATTCCTGAGGAGCATCGCGCAATCATTACATATTATTTGTTGTAATAAATTAGACAGCCCCTTTTCATTATTATTCATTCGGATTTGTAATAATTAATTATTCGAACACTTGGACATTCGGACCCTCCTTCGCGAGGGCAAATATGTAATAAGTTGTATGTCTTCCAAGCCCCATTCTTTCTCCCTTTCATTTACCAACTTATAATGGTTAATTTAAGGACATCATGTTTAATTTAGCATGCTCGTGTTTGCATCCACTTGTATTGCATGCATAAAAGTTCGACTCATCATATTATTCAAATGTCAAGTTCAAACTCTTTACTTGAATGCGTGCGCTATCACATGCCTTGAATTGACTCGCATGCCATGCTAGTAGCCAAGCTTATTAATTGCATATTTTATGTGTTGCATTAGACATAATACATAGTCAGGATCATGCATTTTTTTTCTAACTAGTTCTTTTTTTCTGCTTGAAGTACGAGGTAAGTTTTTATGCTTTAGCATATTGTATAAATGTGATTACTGTTATATCAAACATACTACCATGAGGCTAAATGCTTAATTGTTAAACTGCTTGAATGCCTGTGGATGAAGGCTATTCACTGACATTGGGATATTTTGATTAATGTATATAAATGAGTTCACTTTTTCAAGTGATACATATGCAAAACGCTTGTTTTTCAAAACAAACATGAAATCAAACGTTCCAACTGTTCGTGAAATTAGTCTAAACTTGTATGTTAAAGATAAAAAAAGAACATATACTGTACATAAGAATCACATCATAATTAGTAGAGGCCGATCTTTGATCGGGTGAGTGGGGTGCTCATTATTGACCTTTCCCTCTCATACCTAAGTTTCTGAACCAAGACACTTTGGTAACAACGAACTAATGGCCTTTGGCATGAGTCATGGGATTCCTAAATTTCCCAAAATAAATATTTAGGTGACGACTCTGAAATCTGGCAAAGCAACCCTTTTTTGGCATTTGATTCAAACATCGATTTTCCAAATACAATTGCCGGATTTGGACTCTTTTTGTGTTTCCACTATTTCACATTGCACTTGTGAAATCAGATTCAGAACCAACACAAGTGGAGTCCGAATAGTAAGGGCTATTTCATTCTTCCGAAAAGGGGTATGAAAAGCCGAGCTACACCACTGTTTTGATTACAATCCCTGGCCATATGCCCTGTTTTACCACACTTAAAGCAAGCCCTTGAAATGCGGTAGCAAACCCTGCGATGTCTTTTACCATGTTGATTCCTCATTGGAGATGTATCTCTAGAAGAATTTGAAGTGCTTGAGGAGCTCGTATTCTGTTTCTTTGAAAAGAAGCCCTGCCTTTTACTTTTCCAATCAGTTGATGATTTACTCTGCCTGGTGGTGTTAGCTTCTGATATTATGGCCCGATCTAGCACATCAATATAGGTTTCTAGATTTAATACATTCACCTTCTCTAAGATATCATCTCGAAGACGACCCTCAAACTTTCTTGTTTTCTTATAGTCAATGTCGACCATGTGCGGCACAAATCTAGCCAATTCGGTAAACTTGGCCTCGTACTCAGCCACTGTCATGTTGCCTTGCTTAAGTTTTATGAACTCTGACACTTTTCTATCACAAACACATTGTAGAAAGTATTTGTCATAGAAAATTTCCAAGAACCGCGCCCAGCCAATATCTTTATTGCTTTCACGCATCAACATCCACCACCTTCTTGCTTCACCTTCCAGTGTAAAGGTGGCTAGCAACACCTTCTATGTTTCTAAACAAGGAAACACTTCAAACAACTTCTCTATGCCAAGGACCCACGCTTCAGTCTTCAATAGATCCAATCCTCTATGAAACTGTGGCAGTTTCATTTTCTTAAACTCTTTCGTGAGAGCTATAGTTCGATCATCGTTTTGCAAGTCGTGTATAGGCTATACCGGAGGTGGATGGGGGGGGTGTGGTTGTTGCCACTATTACTGCCACTGTTGTTGTTGCCTCAATATTTCTGCCATGTCCTGTATTAATCTTTCCATCCTATCCATTCTGGCAGTAGAGGACTCCTCTAATTCATCAGCTCTTATTCTCACCATTATCTTATTAAGCTTGCATTCTTTATATAAAAATGTACACAAGTATGCATATACATATTCAAGTAATTCACAATGTAAGTAAATCGCAAGGCACATAGCATACAGTCATTCGTTTCAAGATATTTAAGTTCATTCTCAATGCCTTCAAGTTCATACATATCACATGAATGCATCCTAGATCTTTTCTAGACACTCTATTGCTCCTTTGGACAAGTATGTGAGTTATCAACTCATGCTTTGATATCACTCTGTCATGACCCGAACCCACCCCTGTAGGTTAAGGTTATAACCAGCCAGTAATCATAAGATTACCTACGGCCTCTGACAAAACCAAATACAAATTATAATTGTAAAGGGGCCAAACAGAAGCAGTCTTAAAAAATTTTTGTCCATTGAGTTGTGTTTACATGGCATACAAAAAACGTTTCCATATATGTTCAAGAACTCACACCATGAACCAAAATAAACATCTTGTGCATCCAGGATCATACAAACATATAGCTAGCCAAACAAAAGGTTCATATACATAGGTGATCCAACAGATCCACCACGATAGCAAAAGAGTAAAACAAAAGGACAAAAATGAAGTCTCATGCATGAGACATTCGGGCTGACTCCATAAAACCTGGACTTCTCTTACAAGCTTTTTTGAGGCTGAGGTTCGACATCTCTTTGCTAACCTACATACACATAAATAAGAGTAAGCGAAAGCCCAGTGAATAATACCAGCGTAAAAAGGTTATACAAATAAAATTCTATAATCAGGGATATCCTAGTCAGTCACATCAAACGGCCTTAGGCCCATTTATATTTCTATCAAGTGTATCAAACGGCCTCAGGCCTAAGTATATCAAATGGCCCCAGGCCCAATTCATTCTTGTCAAACAACCTCGGATCCAATTCATTCTTATCAAACTGCCTCTGGCCCAATTATTGTATCAAACGGGCTCAGGCCCAATCACAGCAAACAGCCTCGGGCCTAATTTATTCTTGTCAAATGGCCTCGGACCCAATTTATTCTTATCAAATGGCCTCTGGCCCAATTATCGTATCAAACGGCCTGGGGCCAATCATATCAAACGGCCTCGGGCCCAATTCATCCTTATTCATATTTATGTGCATTTCATATTCGTGGTCATAATCATATTCATATTCAGACAGCCTTCGGCCCAATACATTTTCATTGTAAAGCCTTATACAAACATTGGGCATAACAAATACTCATTCACAAATCAACAAACCAATGAAACTTATGCAAAAGTAGCACTTAGAAAGTAACATACTTGAAAGTATCTTTACTAAGATAGTACTCACAGTGTTCCGTCGATGGATTTGCCCTCGTGCTTAACCCTACACATTTCATAACACATTGGGTCATAAACAATTCAATCCATTCTCAACTTATTATTTCTCTTAGGCCTCTTTCTTATCTCTTTTGTTCATTTACAATGTTCAATGCATGCCTAAGAGTGCTTAGAAATGAAAGAGAATGGAAAATAAAATGTAAAACAACTTTTCAAAATTTGTGAAACAAGGCTCTCCGCTCGAGCGCAGCTTTGGTCACTCAAGCAGCCTGCAAAACTCTATATAAGTACTGGTTGCATGAATTTTACACTCGAGCGAGGATTCTGATGCTCAAGCGAGGAGTCTTGCAAAACAGGGTTCGCTCGAGCACAAGTTTGGCTGCTCGAGCCGCCGTGCAAATCTCTGCAAAACTTCTAGGAGCTAAATTTTTCCGTCGCTCGAGCGGACAACTCGAATTATGGAATTTCCAAAATTTTGTTTGAAGTTTAAAACACACTCCCAAAGGTCCAAAGCTTGCAAATTGACACCAAAACATGGAAAAACATTGTCCATCATGTGAAGAAAGGTAATTTGAAGCTAATTGTCCAAAATCATGATCCATTTCCCATATCATTTGAAATCCTTTTTGTAAATTTCAAAACTTATACAACCAAGCTTCATGCTTTCATGAATCATGCATGCATGTAAAATATTGACTCTCATTCCACTTCAAATGGCATAATTGATGCTCAAAATCATGAAGCTTAACAAAATTATGCATGCATGTGTGATTTGGCACTCAATTCTTCATGTTTATCATGCCACATGCTTGATCACACAAACTTATGGCTATTCTTTACAGGCATGGTTATTAGACAACTTAAATCTCATTCTTAGCTTCCTTTTATTTTTAAATTCACATAACCATGATCTTGGTTAGAGTTTAATTACTCACCTAAAGCTTCAATTCTTCCAAGTTTAGCCTAGCTTCCAAATTCCTAAGCTTTGAGCCAAAATCTACAATTTGTGCCCTCTCTCTCTCTCTAGAACTGTCCCTCTCTCTCTCTTTTCTCTCTCTCTCTCTCTCTCTCTCTCTCTCTCTAGAGTATGATTCAGCCAAATATGAGAAAAAGGGGATCAAATGTGAGCCTATACATTAATCTCCCATGTATTTATAAACTAGATTAATCAACATATCTAATCCAAGCTTAGTGTTAATTAACTATGATGGATATAATTAAATTAATCTAATTATTTTGATTCGAATCAATTTTTAATTAAATTCCACCCTTAGGTCTAAAAATCATGCTAATCACAATAATACAGTCAATTTCAATTTCTATAGTTTCTACAGTCTTCAATTTTCAAATTATAGCAATAAGTTTGACAGATTTTCCTATGGTGAACAGATATAGTTTCAAAACCATAATTAATCACATAATCATCATCCAAAATCACATTAAGCACATACTCTCAATCATAATGAAGGGTAATTAACATAACACAAAATAGGGTTATCACAACCTGCTTCCTCAAATGTTGTGGAGGTGGTCCAGGCCCTCTTTGTGGTTCATAGTTTTTGAAGCCTAGGTCTTTGGTGGCCCTTTTACCTTGGGTTTTCATAGTTTGGTTGCCTAAACCTTTGGTCAAAAAAGTTATAATGTCTTAATCTTGACCTGTCGATGGCAGGTTCCTCATATCTAGGGGCTTCAAACTGCCCCCTCTGGCATAGGCTTGACCATGTCATTTACTGGTTCTTCTTGTTCTAGAGGCCAATTATGCACCCTTGTCTTGGTCTATTATTTGTTTCAAAGCTAGATTATAATGTGATTTTCCCTTCAAGGCCTCTCTTTGAGCAGCAGGCCTATAGGGACCAGATTGTGCCCCATAATTGACGTGATTTTGGTTTCCTTGTAAGTTTGATTGGGGTTAATTTGAAACCTTTCATGTTCCTCTTCTTGAAGAGTTGGAGGTCTATAGAATGAGGTACTACTCTAGTGAAGTTTACTGGTCTTAGGGGTTTGAAATTGTACCTTAGTCACCTGTGTTTCCAATTTGGCTGGTGGTGGAGAACTAATAGTGGGGCTGAATCCCCCAAGCATTCTAAGTTTTGCCCTTACGTTCTCTATGAGATGCTCTGGCTTCATTTCAAAGGTGTGGTCAAGCTGGGCAATCATTTCCTCTATCTATTTAGTAGACAGACCATGGTATTGGCCCTCCTTTCATATATTAAGATTGTTTATATTGACAGTAAATGAGATGTAGAGAAAAAAAGGGGGGGGGGGGAAATTATAAATACATCCAATCTAAAAAAAGAAAAGAAATTTAGTCCCTTTGATGGGCTGTTACAAAGCTAGCCCAAGAAGAAAGAATGACTTTTTTCTGCTTTGACTTGGAAGAGTTTTCCTTGGGAAGAGTTGGTTCATTTTCTTGTTGATTTGGCTTTGCTCCTCTATTAGGGCAGATTGTTGAACTTCAGTTGTGGCCAATTCTGCTTGGAGTTATTGAATCTGAGCCAAGATGACATCTTTCCTCTCAACGATGGTAGCATTGACTTGAGAGATGGTTTGAGTTTTGGCAGAAACATTGACTAGGGTGTAGAATGCCTGCCTTACAGAGGCCATCTTGGCATTAGCAGCCACAGCCTAGCTTCAAATTCTACCATGAAGGAGATATATTGGGGGAGTTGACCCATGAAGTTCTGAAAAATCTGGAATTGATCAGGATCCAGGATTCTCTTTGCTAATGGCACAAAGCCTTAAAACTCAATAAGAAGCTCCTCAGCCCTGGTAAGAGCTAGGTCTTCGAATGGGAGGCTCAGTAGCAGGAAAAACTGGTTGACTTCTTATTATTCCCTAGAAGAGAGCTTTCTGAACCTCTCCTGATAAGTGGTACTAGCCACCGACAGTTGAAAAGCACTAGCTTGCTGTAGTAGATCAGGAATTGAGGCTATAGGAGAGATGCCAGTCTATAGGAGATAACAGAAGGTTAGAATGTATAAAATAAAAAGAGAGATTGAAAAGAGGAAAAAAAGAATGTTGGTACCTCCATAGGTAAGGGTAATGCTTGAAGGAGGTTATGTTGAGAAGTAACTGAGGGAATGTTGGGCTCTACCTCTATAGAGGTTGTCCCCACCTTAGTTTGAGTGATGGCTGCTATCACCTCAGCTTGAGTAGTGATAGAGCTAGCCAGGGGCAAAGGAGTTGGAAATGGCTCTATTTCAAGAAAAGAATGGTGAGCCTCCATCTCAGAGATAACGGTTGCAGGAGATATGAGAGAATGAGTGACCACAGGCAAGGAAGTAGAGGTTTCTCCACCTCAAAAGCTGGAGGTTGCTCCACTTCAAGAGAATGGATGTAAGTCTCCACCTCAGCAACAGGATGGCGCTCACTTCAGTAGGGGTAATAGGAGGAGAAGGTGCATGTGGCTCCTCCTTAGGAGTATGGCTATCAGTAAGGGTCTGAGGGGCAAAAAAGAGTTAATTAAGGAAAGACCACATAAGGAGGCTAAAAAATAATAAGAGAAAAGGGGTAAACCTAGAGGAGGCAGCTTAGTAACAGGATTTGGGGTGGCTTCAGGGGCAGGATCAGGCCTTGAAAAAGCCTCTGGACTAGCATGGGGTGCTGATTCTTTTTCTTCTTGTTCTCTCATTACAGAGTCTTTAAACCCAGCCTCAGAAAGAGGATCCTCAGCCATTTGATTAGGTCTTGAGGAAGCCTCAGGGTTGGGATGAAGGGTTAGTTCTTCCTTAGAGGAAGAAAAGACCTCCTCAAGTACCGTGGTCTACCCCTTCTACTGGTATGTTTGAGTGCCAGCCTTTGAGAAAGAGGCACCTTCTTGTCGACGGAACCTCTATCGATTAAGTTGGAGGGCTGCACTGTCACTGCTTGAAGATTCAAATTTAGGGCTAGAGTAAAGATAGGCCCTAACTTCGTCATCTCTGAGGAGGACAAACTGGAGATGAGGGACTAGCATAGCAGTGGTAGCATAGTGGAGAAGTTTGGCCACTATCTCTGTTATAGAGGGAACTAACTCTCCCTTCTGTTATTCAGCAGAAGGCTTGTTGTTATCTTCAGTAACTAGGAGCGTCCTCTTTTTTGGCTAAAAAAAAAAAAAAAACCACACACACACACACATACATACACACAAACAGCATAAGAAAGGAGGAGGTAGACAACATGAACCAAGTACAAAAAAGAAAACAGTAGGAAAACATTAAACTTGAGGGATTTTAGCCTTCTTGGCAAACTTGGCAATAAGGGAAATAATGAAAACATTGTCCTCATCTAAAGAAGAGGTTGGCTTTGGAATGGTACCTTGAGGAGTTGTAGAAGGGGTAGTCTCATATACCAGGGTCTACTCTGGCAAGGACAGGTCCTCAAGAATGAATCTTTTCTCCTCAAGAGTGAGATCCTCAAGATTCAGGCCAGTTGCTGTAGTGGAGCCAATCTAGACAGATTTCTTTAAAGAAGTCTTCTTCCTTTCTAGCTCTACATCGTAGGCTTTGAAAGAGGAGGCCATGAGGGAGTCATCCAAAGGATTCTTTCTCCCCTTCGGCTTCTTGGCATAGACCTTAAGGCCTTAGCCTTGCTAGAGGTCTTGGCTAGCAGAGGAGGAAGAGGAAAAGAAGTGCTAGCAGAAGCACCAATCTCCCTTAGGGCATTAGCTATTAAGAAGAAAAAAAAAAAAAAAAAAAAAAAACTACAAGCACAGAGGAACAAAGTAAAATCAAGAGGAAAAATAAGGAAGGAAAAGTAAATATCTTACAGATTTGACCCTGTCGATAGGAAGGTGAAAGGCATGACAGGTATTCCTCTAGTGGCTTGTGGAATATAACAGCACTAAGAATGGTCTACCAATCTTTAAATCTATTGCTCATGCTAGCATTGACTAAGGAGTCATAAAAACTGGTTTGGTGTAGGTGCTTCTGGTTCTCGATTAAGATAGCATAAGGGGATGGTTGCTTAGTGAATTGAACCCTAGCATTCAGGTACTCATGTATGGCAAGATGGACATAGGGAAGAGGAATACTCTGAATCAGGCCAAATTGTCTGGCCCATTGGCAGAGGTTGTAGCTTTCAAAGCTACAAGTAGAATGCCTGTTGTTAGAAAAGGAACACCGAACCAAGATATGCCTAGGTGTGAGCCAAATACTCCGAATTGCTTTTTGAGCTTGCCTTTGATTATCAGTTAAGGAGGTAGGGTTGGCATACATGTAAGATAAAGAAGTAGAAGAAGAGAAAGTGGATTGAAAAGGGAGAGAAGGAATTATGTCGATAGTAAAGTTAAAAAAGGTAGAAAAATACTGTGCAAAAGTGACAAAAGAAGGAGGTCGATGGGAGAGGAAAAATTCAACATAAGTCTCACATTTAGGAGTATAGTCTATTCTCCTATTGGACCTGATTTCTGAAAAATAAGCAAGAAGCCAAGCCTGGAAAAGCCAAAAAGGGCCTCCCACACTTTGACTAATCTTTTTGTCATGAAGGGAGAAGAGACATCTGTACATGGTGGCTAAAAGAAAATGAGCAAAGGCCAGTTGTCGACCCTCTCAGATTAGGAGGGCTAAAGTTAGGTATTCTTTGGTAACCCTAAGACCACGCACACAAAAATGAAAATGGCATAGCCAGTACAGATAGAAGGCAGTTTTTTCAGTTATTGTGGGAATGCCAGTTTTCTTAGAATGATCAGAAATAAACTCACCATAATTACCTACTTTAACATCATGTTTGACCTCTGGGGTTTTCAAAAGAGCATGAATGTCTTGGCCAAAAGCAGGGAGGCCAGTAAGGTGGATAATATCAAGGATGGTAGGAGTGGTCATACCAGACTTGAGCATCATGGAATTGCAAGATGTCGACCAGAAACAGGTGGTCGCACCAATCAGCTAAGGGTCCATTTTGAACGAAACAGTGGACATTTGGATGGCATGATAAATACCCAGATTTTGCCACATATCCCCTTCAAAGAGGGTCATCCTCTTCACGCAAGCTACCCAAGCGTCAGTTGATTTGGGCCATGATCTGGGGCTCATCAACCAATTCATCCATGAGAGAGAGGACTGGTCCAAAAGAAGAATTTCTCTATCAGCAATGGGGTAGTAAGGGGATAAACCGTCTAGGAAAGTGGTCAGAACACAGGGGCTAAGTTCCCCGGCACCAGTAGTAAACTGGCCGTTATTTGGGAGTCAAATTTGTTACTCTCAATAAGTTGAACAATCTCATAGGGAAACCGGCAAACTAGGTCAGAACTAGAGTCAGAAGACATGACTGAAAAAGTTAGGTTTTTTTCGAAAGAATGGGAGTTTTTGGCAAGAAGAGGAAAAGTGTTACAAGAAAGAAGTAATGGAAAGGGAGACTTTGAAAAGCTTAAGTACCTTTATGTCGGGCTAAATAAAAATAGATTGGATAAAACAAATGATGTTAAGGGCCTTGAGGGCTTAAAGCAAAAGATGGCCCCAAGAGGTCAGTAAGAGGCCCAAAAAGAGTGTAAAAGGCCCAAAAAGATTAGAGAGAATAAATCATTCAAGGTAAAAGGGCTTTTTACCTTGAATGAAGAGGGTCATTGTTGGTGCTAAAATTTGGAGTCCTCCGTCGACAGGGTGCTGACAAGACATAAGGTTAACATGGCATAGATGACGTGTAAAAGGTATAAAGGGTTGATCGGTATGGCATGAACAAGTGATGGGATAAGAGAAAAGGAAGAGACTGATCAACGGAGAATTCGAAATTCAAAAGTAATTCCTAGGATGAAAGGATAAGCATACAGAATATCAGAGAGTTCAAGAAGATTGAGATCAGGAGCCAGGTCGAGAAGCAAGTATTAAAGAAGGCTGAAGGCAGAAGAACACAGACATCTGAATCATCAAACACACTCGTGAAGAGTTTATCTAGGAGTAATTTAACTTAGCATTGTTAGGAGTAAATCAATGATAGCTTTCTCCAACCCTCCACTACTCTTCTTTTCTTTTGTCGATTATTGTATTTTTTATTTTTCTTGTTCCTGTTTTAGTTCTCATAAGTATAACAAGTGACAATTTGACTGAATAAATACATATTCTTTTATGTTTTACTTAGTTACCTCCAAAGAAGTCCTTAATTTATTTAAGGCATAGAACTCAATCATAAAGTCAGATCACTTTTGTGTTTATTTAAAATCAGTTTAAGCCTGTCAATCAATCATTGTCGTTTGAGTCTAAACTGAATTTATACCAACACAGTCACAAAATAATTGCACTATAAATTAGAAAAAAAAATTAATACAACTCTGATACATAGGGAAAATTGTACCAAACACATAAATAAATGTACACTATATACTCAAGAAAGTTGTAACATCACAAAAATATAATTTTTTTTTGTCATCACTCCACCGAAATGCAATTTTTTTCCTTTTTTTAATTTATAAATTTGTATCTTATTGTTAATTCATTATTATTATGATTATTATTTCATTTTGTCTTCCATTGGGGTGTCGCTTGGGCCGTTAATTCATTATTCTAATTTTTTTTTTCTTTTTTGCCATTGGGGTGTCTGCTGGACTGGACTAAGAAAACAATAGGTCTACGAGCTAGATTTATCAGATCAGATTTTCCAGGTTGATTGTGTGGTAGATATTAAATTGTTTGGGTATACCTCCTTATTGGAGTGTGGGACCCAACTGGTTTTGGAAAAAGAGTTTAATTTGGTTTAGTATTAATTATAATATATTTTTATATATTATATTTAATTTTGTGGAGACCCAATCCAATTTGGAAACAACGAAGGTTTGATAATAAACCCTAGATTCACAATATATATATACATATATATTGTTTAGGTGTTGGTCCCGTAGGTGTAAAGAAAAAAGGAGGCAGCCGTTTGGCTTGGTGAAAAGGCAACAGTGGCTTAATATTGATTGACATCAATTTTGGTGGTTGTGTGCTTTGTTCTATATTACTTGGAATATATCATTGGGGTTTTCAAACATTGGGTCACAATGGATCTTCGGCTGGTTGCTCTGCTTCGGTTGATTTGGGATAATTATTTTGGGTCTTCTACAATTTTGGTTCTGAAGATTTTGGTTCATCTATTTGGTGAGGTCTTTCCTCTTTGTTTATTTGTGATTATTTGGAATTCACCTAAGGGTGGTTTGTGAGACTTTTCGTGTCTCATTTGTAATCGTTTGGAAACTTATTTGGTTGATAGTGGAATCGGATTTCGATCCCGTGGACGTACCTCACATTGAGAGAATTCTTGTGTTGCCTTTGATTTAATTTTTCCACATTAGTTTTTATTCCCATTGATTTTGTGGAGACCCAATCCAATTTGGAAACAACTAAGGTTTGATAATAAACCCTAGATTCACAATATTATGGTGTGTGTATTGTTTTTCCCAAAGAAAAAGTAGCAGCCGTTTTCTTGGTGAGATAGTACTTCGGAAAAATCAGTGAGTAGCAGCAGCAAATTGATGTTGGTGCATCTTTGTTTGGGTGTTTTGGTGAAGTTGTTTTGGTTCGTTATTTTAGGTCTTCTTCAACTCTGGTTCTGAAGATTTTGATTCATCTATTTAGTGAGGTCTTTCCTCTTTGTTTATTTGTAATTATTTGGAATTCACCTAAGAGTGGTTTTGTGAGACCATTAGTGTCTCGTTTGTAATCGTTTGAAAACTCTTTGGTTGATAGTGGAATCGGATTTCGATCCCGTGGACATACCTCACATTGAGGGAACCACGTAAAAATTCTTGTGTTGCTTTTGATTTAATTTTTCCGCATTAGTTTTTATTCCCATTGATTGATTTACTTGTAGGAAATCACATAGTTTCCCTAACAACTGGTATCAGAGCTTACGATTTATTTGGGTTTATTTATTTGTGTAAATCAATGGAGGAGAATGTGGGTCGTATGTCTAGCTTCAATTGAAGCAATTGGGTAACTTGGAAAACTAAATTTGAGGACCTATTATTTTGTAAAGATTTGTATGGACCCATTGAGGGTGATAGTGGTAAACCCGAGGGTATGAAAGATGATGAATGGAATAGGCTTAATCGAAAAGCCATTGGTGTTATCCGTCAATGGATTGATGACAGTGTGTTTCATCATGTTGCTACTGAAACTTTAGCACATAATTTATGGAAAAAATTAGTGAGCCTTTATATAGAAAATCAGCCACAAATAAAGCCTTTCTGTTTCGTAAGTTGGTTAATTTAAAATATAAAGATGGCAGCCCTATTCCTGAACATCTGAATGAAATAAAGAGTATTGTTAACCAACTTGCTTCTATGAAAATTGTTTTTGATGATGAGTTACAGGCTTTGATGCTACTTAGTTCTTTGCCCGAAAGTTGGGAGACCTTGGTTGTGACCGTTAGTAATTCGGCGCCCGATGGAGTTGTCACAATGGGCCAAGTCACTAGTAGCCTGTTGAATGAAGAAACTAGAAGAAAATCAGCGGGTTCCTCTCATTCAGAAGCATTTGTTGTGAGAGGCCGAAATAAAACAAGGGGGAAAAGTAAGACTCCTCATGGTCGTGATCAAAGCCGTGACAAATCAAAAGATGATTCTTTTTCAAAGAAAGACATTAAGTGCTATTATTGCCATGAGAAAGGGCACATGAAGCGGGAATGCCGAAAGCTCAAGAACAAGGAGAAAAGGCGTGACAAAAGTGTGGATAAGAAGCAAGAAGACACAACGGCAGTTACTACCGATGATCTCATGGTCGTTTGTGAAGATGATTGTATCAATTTTGTGGGCCAAGAGAGCAATTGGGTGATTGATTCCGATGCTTCTTTTCATGTGACTTCTCGAGTTGATTTCTTCACTACCTACACCAAAGGAGATTATGGTATTGTTCAAATGGGTAATGAAGGTTTGTCCAAGATTATTGGCATGGGTGATGTTTGCTTGGAAACAAATTTGGGCTGCAAGTTGTTGCTTAAAGATGTGAGGCATGTTCCCGACATTCGCCTCAATTTGATCTCTACTGGGAAGCTAGATGATGAAGGCTTTATTAACAAATTTGGTGATGGAATATGGAAGCTCACAAAGGGTTCTTTGGTGGTGGCTAAGTGCAAGAAGACTCATACACTTTAATCGATGCAAGGAAAAATTTGTAAAGGTGTTGTCAATGCACTTGAAGATGATACTTCTACTGAATTGTGGCACAGGCGACTTGGGCACATGAGTGAAAAGGGGCTGCAAGTTTTGTTCAAGAAAGAGCTTCTACCCGGTTTGAAAGGTACACATCTCAAAACTTGTGTTCATTGTTTGGCGGGTAAATAACATAGAGTTTCTTTTCATAAAAATGTTGCTTCTAGAAAAGAAAATGTTTTGGAGTTGATTCATTCGGATGTTTGTGGTCCTTTAAAAGTTAGAACACATGGTGGTGCACTTTATTTTGTTACTTTCATTGATGATTATTCAAGGAAAGTTTGGGCTTTTCTACTAAAAACTAAAGATTAAGTTCTAGAAATATTTAAGCATTTTCAGGCCATGGTTGAAAGAGAAACAGGGCAAAAATTGAAGTGCATCCGATCAGACAATGGTGGTGAATACATTGTACCATTTGATGAGTATTGTCGCAGCCAAGGTATTCAGCACCAAAAGACAGTTAAGAAGACTCCTCAACAAAATGGAGTTGCCGAGAGGATGAACCGCACCATTGTGGAAAGAACAAGGTGTTTGCTTTCATAAGCTAAATTGCCAAGATCCTTTTGGGGTGAGGCAATGAAGACAGCGGTTGATGTGATCAATTTGTCTCCTTCCTATCCTTTAAATGGTGATGTTCCAGAAAGAGTTTGGATCGGCAAAGATGTGTCTTATGAACACTTGAGAGTGTTTGGTTGCCGAGCTTTTGTTCACATTCCAAAAGATGAGAGGTCCAAGCTTGATACTAAGTCAAGACAATGTATTTTTCTTGGCTATGGGCGTGATGAATTTGGGTATAGATTGTGGGATCCGGTCGACAAGAAAGTTATTCGAAGCCGTGATGTTGTGTTTCTTGAAGACCAAACAATTGAAGACTTTGGCAAAGGTGACCAACCGGAGCCAAAAACTAGTGCTCTCATTGACATGGATCCATCTCCTTCATCTTCAGTTGATGATGAAAACGGGGGAGATGTGCAGCCACCTATTGAAGATGTAGAGGATGATGCTAATCCTAATGAAGTTGAGCCAGAAATTGAGGAAGAGCATCCAACTCAAGAACCACCACCACAACTTGAGTTGAGGAAATCTACAAGGGACCGGCAACTTTCAAGAAAGTATCCTCCCAATGAATTTGTGTTGATTTCCGATCAAGGGGAGCCTGAGACCTACCAAGAAGCAAATGAGCATGCAAAGAAAGGTGATTCGAAAAAGGCCATGGAAGAGGAGATGAACTCCTTACTTGAAAATCACACCTATGACTTAGTGAAGTTGCCTAAGGAGAGGAAAATTCTGAAAAATAAGTGGGTTTTCAAATTGAAGAATGATGGCAAGAATCTGAGGTACAAGGCACGTCTTGTTATGAAAGGCTTTGGGCAAAAGAAAGGTATTGACTTTGACGAGATTTTCTCACCGGTTGTAAAGATGTCTTCTATTCAGGTTGTACTTGGCATGGCTGCAAATATGAACCTTGAAGTTGAGCAACTTGATGTGAAGACCGCATTTCTTCATGGTGATCTTGAAGAAGAAATTTACATGGAGCAACCGGAAGGTTTTGTGGAAAAAGGGAAAGAGAAATTTGTTTGCAAATTGAAGAAAAGTTTGTATGGTCTCAAGCAAGCCCCGCGGCAATGGTACAAAAAATTTGACTCTTTCATGATGAATAATGGTTTTTCTAAAACCACTTCAGACCATTATGTGTTTGTGAAAAAATTTTCAGATGGCAAATTTATTATTCTTTTACTTTATGTTGATGACATGTTAATTGTGGGTCAAGATTCTACCATGATTAACAAGTTGAAGTTAGAGTTGAGTAAATCTTTTGCTATGAAAGATTTGGGACCGGCAAAGCAAATTCTTGGTATGAAAATTGTTCGTGATCGCAAAGAAGGGCTAATTTGGTTGTCTCAAGAAAGCTACATTGAGAAAGTTCTTGAGAGGTTCAACATGGATAAAGCAAAGCCGGTTGGTTGTCCACTTGCGGGTCACTTCAAGCTTAGTTCGAATCAATGTCCAACAAGTGAGAAAGACAAAGAAGAGATGTTGAAAGTGTCTTATGCTTCAGCAGTTGGTTCTTTGATGTACGCCATGGTTTGTACAAGGTCGGATATTGCTCACGCCGTTGGTGTGGTGAGTCGTTTTCTCTCTAATCCGGGTAAAGAACATTGGGCAGCGGTAAAATGGATTCTAAGATATCTTTGAGAGACTTTGAAGGTGTGTTTGTGTTTTGGGGATGGTAAGTCGATGCTTGATGGGTTCACAGATTCTGACATGGCCGGTGATATTGATTCTAGGAAATCTACTTCGAGGTATTTGATGACTTTTACAGGGGGAGCTGTGGCATGGCAATCTAAATTACAAAAATGTGTTGCTCTCTCAACTACCGAAGCTGAATTTATTGCCATTACGGAAGCTTGCAAAGAAGAGTTATGGTTGAAGAAATTTTTTCAAGAGTTGGGTTTGAAGCAAAAAAAGTATATGCTTTATTGTGATAGTCAAAGTGCTATTCACTTAAGTACAAATTCTACTTTTCATTCAAGAACGAAACACATTGATGTGAGATACCATTGGATTCGTGATGTGTTAGATTCGAAATTGTTGCAACTCGAAAAGGTTCACACAAATGATAACATTTCGGATATGTTGACTAAGACTTTGTCGAGGGACAAACATTTAAAATGTTGAACTTTGGCGGGTATGGTTGATGTCTCCACCTAAGTCGGTAGGGGGAGAATTGTTGGGTATACCTCCTTATTGGAGTGTGGGACCCAATTGGTTTTGAAAAAAGAGTTTAATTTGGTTTAGTATTAATTATAATATATTTTTATATATTATATTTAATTTTCTGGAGACCCAATCCAATTTGGAAACAACTAAGGTTTGATAATAAACCTTAGATTCACAATATTATGGTGTGTGTATTGTTTTTCCCACAGAAAAAGTGGCAACCGTTTTCTTGGTGAGATAGTACTTCGGAAAAATCAGTGAGTAGCTGCAGCAAATTGATGTTGGTGCATCTTTGTTTGGGTGTTTTGGTGAAGTTGTTTTGGTTCGTTATTTTGGGTCTTCTTTAACTCTGGTTCTGAAGATTTTGATTCATCTATTTGGTGAGGTCTTTCCTCTTTGTTTATTTGTGATTATTTGGAATTCACCTAAGGGTGGTTTTGTGAGACCATTACTGTCTCGTTTGTAATTGTTTGAAAACTCTTTGGTTGATAGTGGAATCGGATTTCGATCCCGTGGACGTACCTCACATTGAGGGAACCACGTAAAAATTCTTGTGTTGCTTTTGATTTAATTTTTCCGCATTAGTTTTTATTCCCATTGATTGATTTACTTGTGGGAAATCACATATTTTCCCTAACAAAATTAATGTAATAAGAGATTGAAATGTAAAATAAATTTGAATTATAAAATGTAATAAGGATTGTTTTAAGTATGACTTATAAGTTGATTTTTTTACTTATTACCAAAATATGTATAGAAATATAAAGAGGTAATATTATCCAAATAAACTAATAAATCAATAAATTAACTTTTTCAAATATTTCCAAAAGAGGCCTTAGTCGGGATCTGTAATATTACTGTTAAACAAAATACATCGACCCCTAAAAAGTCTGCACAAAGTCTTGGCTTCCAAGAACATTTCCAATGGTGCTAAAGTGTGTATTATATACTTCCTTCATCTCAAAATAATAGTCCTTTTTTGTGAATTTACCTCTTTTTTGATAGTATAATTATTATATTTTAAAAATATTAATTTTTTAAAATTAGATTTTGATAGTACATTTTTTTAATGAATTTAAAAGAAAAATAAAATAATAATTTCATATTATTTTATTCTTTGATTTTTTTAAAATAAATTAATATTTTAAGATAATGAAAAATAAAAGTAAAAAACTAATATTTAAGAACGGATAAAATAACAAAAAGTGTGAAAAATAAAATTTATTTGTATATATTAAGTGCTTATTAGTTTTGAAAGAATTACTTTTGACAAAGTTAACAAAGTGTTAACTTAAGTAAAATAAATTACACATTCTTTATTGACTGAGCAAGTCATACCAATGATTTAACAAACTCTCTTTCTTTGCTAAAAATAGCCAATCAGATTAGAGGGTATCGTTAAGTCCGTGAAAACATATTACGGGTCCCGTTTTGATAATTCAAACCGTTCAATATATAGAACTTGTCGAGTACTATATGCCTGTAAAAAATCACATTTCTCGGATATCGATAGCTATTTCATCGAATCAGATTTCTGTCAACCATTTATTTATTTACCTTCCATTTTTTTTATACAAAACTAATTTGATCACGTAACTATCAATATCCGATCAACGTGATTTTTTACAGCCATATAGTACTCGACGATTTCTACACATTCAATGGTTCGGATTAGTGAAACAAGACCTGTAATGGGTCTCTACAAGTCTAACAATACCCTCGAATCTAGAATAGGAGAGAATTGCATTTACCAAGAGAAATCTCTCTCAATCGCTGGCAGTTGGACAAGGAAAGGCAAGCCACAACGCGATAAACGATGTCATGATAGGCTTTCCATAATCATCTTTCCCGACATTGGTAATCAAATCCTTATTTCGATCCTTAACAAAAGTTAACTTTTTACCAAGTTAGCATTGTGTTAACTTAAGTAAAATAAATTAGGCATCTAAGCAAGTCATACCAATGATTTAACAAACTCTCTTTCTTTGCTAAAATAGCTAATTAGACTGGAGGGTATTGTTAGATCCGTGAAGGACTATCACGGGTCCTGATTCGATAATCCGAATCGTCAATGTTTAGAACTTGTCGAGTACTATATGCCTATAAAAAATCACATTGATCGGATATCGATAATTATTTCATCGAATCACATTTCTGTCAACCGTTTATTTTTTTAAAGTTCATTTTTTTATACAAAATTGATTTGATCACGTAGCTATTAATATCTAATCAACATGATTGTTTACATCCATATAGTACTTGACGATATCTACACATTACATGGTTCGGATTATCGAAACGAGACCCGTAGTAAGTCTCTACAGGTCCAACAGTACCCTCCAATCTGATCTGAGACAAGAGAGAATTGCATTTACTAGGAGAAATCTTTCTCTCAATCGTTGGTAGTTGGACAAGGAAAGGCAAGAGTGAGTAGCCACACCGCAATAAACGATGTTATGATAGGCTTTCCATAATCATCTTTCCCGACATTGGTAATCAAATCCTTCTTTCAGTCCTTAACAAAAGTTAACTTTTTACAAAGTTTGCATCGCATTAACTTAAGTAAAATAAATTACACATTCTTTATTGACTAAGCAAGTCATATCAATGATTTAACAAACTCTCTTTCTTTGCTAAAATAGCCAATCGGACTAGAGGGTATTGTTAGCTCCGCGAGGGCCCATCACGGGGGCCGTTTCGATAATCGGATCCGTTCAATGTTTAGAACTTGTCGAGTACTATATGCCTATAAGAAATCACATTAATCGGATATCGATAGTTATTTCATCGAATCAGATTTCTGTCAACCATTTATTTTTTCACCGTTCATTTTTTTTTATACAAAACTGATTTGATCACATAATTATTGATATCTGATCAACGTGATTGTTTACAGCCATATAGTACTTGACGATATCTATACATTGAATAGTTCGGATTATTAAAACGGGACCCGTAATGAGTCTCTGCAGGTCTAACAGTACAATCCAATCTGATCTGAGACAAGAGAGAATTGCATTTACTAGGAGAAATATTTCTCTCAATCGCTGGTAGTTGGACAAGGAAAGGCAAGAGCGAGCAGCCACACCGCAATAAACGATGTCATGATAGGCTTTCAACAATCATCTTTCCCGACATTGGTAATTAAATCCTTCTTTTCGTCCATAACAAAAGTTAACTTTTGACAAAGTTAGCTTCGCTTTAACTTAAGTAAAATAAATTGTACATTCTTTATTGACTAAGCAAGTCATACCAATGATTTAACAAACACTCTTTCTTTGCTAAAATAGCCAATCGTGCTAAAGGGTATTGTTAGGTCCGTGAGGACCCATTACTGATTCCGTTTTGATAATCCAAATCGTTCAATATGTAGAACTCGTCAAGTACTATATGCCTATAAAAAGTCACGTTGATTGGATATCGATAGCTATTTCATCGAATCATATTTCTGTCAACCGTTTATTTTTTCTTCATTCATTTTTTTTTTATACAAAACTGATTTGATCACGTAACTATTGATATCCGATCAACATATTTTTATAGTCATATAGTACTTGACGATATCTACACATTGACGGTTCGGATTATTGAAACGGGACCCATAGTAAGTCTATACAGGTCTAGTAGTACATTCCAATTTGATATGGGACGAGAGAATTGCATTTACTAGGAGAAATATTTCTCTCAATCGCTGGCAGTTGGACAAGGAAAGGCAAGAGCCAGCAGCCACACCGCAATAAACGATGTCATGATAGGATTTCCATAATCATCTTCCCGACATTGGTAATCAAATCCTTCTGTCAATCCTTAACAGAAGTCAACTTTTGACGAAGTTAACATTGCGTTAACTTAATCATTAGGGTAAAATAAATTACACATTCTTTGTTGACTAAGCAAGTCATACCAATGATTTAACGAACTCATTGGAGATGCTCTAATCTACTAATCTGTAGACTATAGCAAAATCACTCCAACCAATATCAACAAGGTGTCTGGTGAGAGAGAAATGGAGGATGTAGGAAAGCAAAGCTTTGAGCGTTGGAAGGAGCTGTTGGATACCTGGGATCTGCGAGTAATCATCCTCTTTAGTCTCTTCTTCCAAACTTTTCTGACTTTTTTTGCCCCTTTGAGAAAGCGAACGGGTAGCAGCTTCATAATAATCCCCATATGGTTGGCATACTTGTTAGCGGATCTGACTGCTAGCTTCGCATTGGGACTCATCTCCCGAAGGCAAGGCGACACCTCTGGCCCTTTCTCTAGACCAGAACTTGTGGCGTTTTGGGTTCCCTTTCTTCTGTTACATCTTGGTGGTCCGGATACCATCACTGGTTTCGCGCTCGAGGATAATGAGTTGTGGCTCAGGCACCTCTGTTCCTGTGTGGGACTGCTGCTTATGTCTTTATTCTCACACTCTCATTCAAAAACCAGCTATGGATCCCAACACTGCCCGTGCTTGTTGCTGGGCTTATCAAGTATATTGAGCGCACTCGCTCTCTCAATCTTGCTAGCTCGCGTAGATTGAGAGAACCAGGTCCTGGGCTGAGGAGGTATGCCAGGGTCCTATGTGAACCCGCTGTTAGGAACAGAGAAAATAAAATAGTCGATTTAGAACATTTGGATGTGGTGATACATGCTTATGTTCTTTTTCAAACCTTCACGGGATTCCTTGTTGATCTCAGATTCAGCTCTGATCTGCTACACGAGAGCCGGGCTTTCTTCCGTCGCAGAACAGCAAGAGGTGCTTTCAAAGTGGTGGAAGCAGAGCTCAATTTCATCTATGAAATTCTCTACACCAAGGTTAGGGTTTTGCAAGGTAAATATGGATACCTTCTCCGGCTTGTTTCATTTATTTTAATTGTGGTAGCCCTTGTGCTTTTCTGTTTGATTGACAGACACAAGCAGGGATTTCACAAGTTTGATGTTGGAATTACCTTCACCTTGCTCCTTGGTGCCATTACCCTCGATATAATAGCTTTTCTCATGCTCCTTTTATCTGATTGGACTGTTGCGGCTCTAGGTACCTCATACCGTCATTCCGTACTCATTAGGATCCTCATGACAATCCTCAATGATATTATCAGGTGTTCTGAAGACTCTCCAACACAACATTGTACTTGTTCATTTGGGTGGTTTATGCAAATCATGCGCAGAAGGTGGTCCGAATCTATCCCTCAGTACAACTTCATAGATTATTGTCTGCATCCACGTTTGCAAATATGGGAAAAACTCATTGGCTTTTTTGGCCTTACCAACATGCTAAATGGGTTGTAATATGTGAAAACAGTCGAATTCACCAAAGAGTTGAGAGAACTCATCTTCGAGGAGCTGACAAGGAAATCTGAGTCGGCATATAAGTCAGGAGGTGTCAATGAGATATATTTAGCAAAAGGTGATTGGGTACTTCAAGATGAAGGTTGCATTGACTTACTCCCTTGGATCAATGAGGTCGACTTTGATGAGAGTCTTCACTTGTGGCACATTGCTACTGATATCTGCTTTCATTCTTGTAATGTTAGCAAGGATGTTAATACTGAGGATGGCAATTCAAAGAATAAGGATCATCGTCGTTCATCTAAGCTTCTGTCAGATTACATGTTCTATCTTCTGAATATGGAACCCGCAATTATGACTCCTGTACAAGCTATTGGAAAAATAAGATTCAATGATACTTCTGACCAGGTTCTAGATACCTTAGCCGAAGCCAAGACAGTCTTTCGTGAAAGAATAATCGGAAAGGTAAAGGAAAACAAGAAATGTTGTCTGAATATTTTTAGTGTTGAAAAATGTCGTTGCAAAGGTAGAAAAGGACCAGATCAATTACTAGAACAAGCCTGCAAAAGTATCCTTAATACTGAAGTGAAACCTGTTACTGTCGAGGGGACTAGAAACAAATCTGTGTTGCTTGATCCATGCTTATTGACCCAAAACCTGGAAAAATTAGAAGAGAGGGAAAAATGGGTGATAATTAGCAAAGTTTGGGTTGAAATGCTTTCATACACTGCATATCGTTGCAAAGCAACTACCCACGCGGCACAACTGAGTAAAGGTGGGCAACTCATCACTTTGGTTTGGTTGTTAATGTCTCATTTGGGCTTAAATGGACAAGTCTCAAACGCGTAAAGTCCACAAAAGGGCATCATTAATTGTGGGGAAGTAGCTGAATCAATTTGTTGTATCGATCAAATGAAGATGTGTGCTTGTTTTATTTGGGAAATCTTATACTTGGTCACTATCAAATAAATGGACATGTATGAATTTGGAGAACTTATTTTTGGATTCTATCACTCAGATTTTAAATTTGCAGTAGAAATTGTATTTGTCATCAACTAATTTACATTTTACTCATTTGATTCCTAGATTACCTATCATACATCTGTAGTAAACAGGACAACTGCAAGTAACATATACAAATATTATGCAAGGGAGTCTGGCAGCACTTGATTTTGTGTCTAACATAATTGCATATGATAAGAAGAAAAAAGAAATACGGATGACACTGCAAGGAAATCAGAAATTGCAATGCATCAACACTATTCCATCCAATTGGTATATATCTTGTTCTGTAAGTCAACTCGTTCGGGAAGTTGACTATTTTAGTTGGCTTTTTCGCTATTTTAACCTGACTAAAAAAGTTGTGTTTGGGAAAATAGTTGGCTTTTTTTTTTTTTTTTTTTTAAGTAGAATCTAATACTTTGTCTTATTGACTATTTTAGTCTATTTTGTCTTTATTGGTTATTTTAGCCCAAATAACCCTCCCAAACAGGGCCAAAGTGTGAAGAATAGAAATTTAAATCATGCAACTTTTTAGCAAGAACATAATTAACTTTCATTGCTATTGAGTTGCATTACCATACTACAATCCATCGTGTCAGTGCAACCTAAAAATGGAGGTAGTGTTCTAACTTAAGGATCAACAGAGTTAAAGAATTAGCAAAGTGTGAATAATAGAAATTTGAATCATGCAACTTCTTATCAAGAACATAATTAACTTTCATTGCTATTGAGTTACCTTACCATACTACAATCCATCGCGTCAGTGCAACCTAAAAATGGAGGTAGTGTTCTAACTTAAGGATCAACATAGTTAAAGCATTAGCATTGGGGTTTTTGACTGATTTTAATGCCATCAAATTTGTGAGGAATAGTCCTTCAATTCAATTTCATCAATGGAGAAAGTGGTTATTAGCTAAAACATTAGAACATCTTTTGATGTTTGATAAGTGAATTTTTTTATGCAAATGAATAAATATCATTTCAAATTAAAACCAAAAAAACATCGTGACACAGCAAAAATAAAAAATAAAAAATAATAATAATAATAATAATAATAATAATAATAATAATAATAAAATATTGAAAAGTCAAAAAATATATAAAAGATGGATGTGGGGCCCACCGCTTGGCGTGAAGTTCCTTCCATGTTAGTTGCATCAAAGTAAGACTCTTAAAATGACGATAATCTGATGGGTTGAACAAGTGCTCTCAAGCAACAGCAATAAACATCTATATAGCATCAGTTGAGAGGCTAAATATTCTATTGCCTCTCCCATAATCTAAAAGGGGAATGTGGATTGAGAGAGAGAATTGAGAGGGAGATTTGTGCCGAACAAGTGGGCTGAGTTACGGTAGCGCAAGATATGGTGTTGGGCCATGTGAGGGTCAAAGACGTTGTGCCTGACCGAACTGCACCAACACGGCTCCCCGGCCCATTACGTTGGGCTGGGCAGACCGTCGCCCAGAATATGGAGGCATGCAGGTGTTCAACCGAGCTAGGATCCTACGAAACCGGATATTTGGTTAGATCCGCACGGATGTGTTGGGCCGAGCTATGGACGGTCCGGACTGATGTAGGGGCCGAGATGTTCTGCGAGATAGCAGGGTGAGGTCGAGATGCCAAACTGCGCACCCTACGTCCAATCGGTCCAAATGGACCGATTTGATATAGCTCGGCAGTTCCTATCCTTTGTAATGTTTATATCTCAACGACAAATGGCTCGGTCCATTATTCCACGTGGACCAATGATGAGGAGAGAAGAATCCATTCCTGGTATGCGTCAATACCATTTGGCAATACGACAAACACTGTTTGGAGGCTTTGCTCTTTACACGTGTAAGAAATGTAGAGGGGAGTATAGCCGCCTGTCTAGAGAAGGACAGCAGAGGTAGTGCGCCCACAATCTCTGAGGCTACATGGTCAGCTTTGAAAAGGAGGAGCATGCAACCGTTAGAGGTAAGCAATCAAGAATTTCCAACTCTCTGTCTCTCTACAGTGCTCTCTTTATTCTTCTTCTCCTTCTCCAAGTGTGCTGACTTGATCGTCGGAGGGTTTATCTGACAGCACACCGCCGGGCAACTCACCATCTTTCTGTTCTCAGGTTAAGCAATGCTACATAAAGCTTGGATTCAAGGAGTACAGAGAACTGAGAATATTTTATCCCCATACAATTGGCGCCATCTGTGGGAATTCTTTGACAGACAAACCTTGCTCTCCAAACTTTTTCAGTCGTTTCCCATGGCAAACAACGACGAAACGCTGTTGTCTGTAGTCGATGGCATCACACCATAGTCTATCCGAAGGAAAGATGACCCTCCCGCTGTTACAACCATGGCGGGCCTATAGACCTCTACCAGAGGAGCGCAAGACAAACACGCATGGAGCGCTGAACATTCAAAAAGTTCTGAGGGTCGCCAACGGCGAGAAGAATCGCATGCTCAGCGCCTAGAGCACAAACTATGAGACCAGGACGTCCTCATTCGGAAGATGGCAGCTAAAATGGAGACGTTGAAGTGCCAAATCAAGGGAAAGGATGTTGCTGGAGTGGGCGATCACAATGAGCGCACCCCACCTCGTCGCTCTGATAGTCGTTGCCAACATGGGACAACCTCTCTCTCTATCACCAGAAGCTATGGAGTTAGAGACTCCGACCCACCAGTGGAGAAATCTTACACGCGTGATAGCAGTTACTGTCCCTCGCATCTGTCGAAGACATCAAGATACTCTTACTCCGCCCATTCGGGGGACCTGAGGGTTGTGTTGGAGGAGCGACCGAGCTCGCCGTAGAGAGACCCAAAGATTGCCGGCGATGCAAAGGCTAAGTCCCCAAATTTGTTGCAGTGAGGAAGTGGCCATTCCGGCGCCTAGAATGATGGCTCCAACACTGATGGACAGAGAGCTAGCAAGACTTACCGCTACCCTACTGTCTCCAGAGATCGAGAGCACACCACTCCCCGCCAGATTCCACCAACCTAAGTTCACGCTGTACGACAGCAAGACGGATCAGTACATGCACGTTAGTCATTACCGGCAAGTAATGGCTGGCCACCGGCGCAACGACACCTTGATGTGTCTCATTTTCCTAGCAAGTTTGGAAGAACTAGGCCTGAAGTGGTTCGAAAGGCTCCCGGAGGGGAGTATCGAGGGGTGGTAACAACTAACGAAGGCCTTTGTCACCAGGTTCAAGATCAATACTCAAACACCGAAGAAGGTTGACCACCTCCTGAGCGTCAAGATGGAGTCGGGTGGTTCTTTGAAGACATACAATGCCAAATACTGGGAAACCTACAATGAGATCCTCAATTGCCCCACCAATTTGGCGATCACCCAATAAAAACGAGGTCTACCAATCGAGCATAGGCTCTGAGACTCGCTCACGATGCATTAGCCCACAACCATGGAATCCTTAATGCAGTGAATCAACGAGCACATCCGAGTTGAACATGATGCCGCCGCCGCCGCCACCGCCACAACCGAGAAGGAAAATTCGATTGCGGCAAACAGACGGGTGGCTAGGAAGGTTCACTTGGTGGGGCAGGAGGATAATCTCCCTAATAACCGATCTAGAGACTAACATCCAGAAACAAAAGCCACGGAAATGACCGGGATAACGCTCCTTGCAGCGAAGAGGAAGATGCTAAGAGGAAGTTGAAGGCACGAACTGGCATCACCACCGTCTTTAAGATCCCAATTTATCGCATCCTCTGTGAAATCCAAGGTGAGCCATATGTGCATTGGCTGGCAAAATTGGGAGACATACAGAGGGGCTTCAACTTGAGGTACCGTTGCACCTTCCATAAAGAAAGGGGGTACCGAACGGAGAACTGTGTGCTATTCAAACAACACTTGGAAGGGCTGGTTGCGGCTAGGCACCTGGACTAATACATTGACGGGGGTATGAGGGCCACTCCACAAGGACAAGCCGAACCAAATGGCCTTGCCTTCCTAGATGCGGCAACCCAAGGAGTAATCAATGTCATTCATAGCATTATCGAACCCGCATGAGTTTGCAAGCTAAAGGGGATAATCAAGAAGGCCAAGCACATGAGGGAAGTGCTCTCTGTTCAGCCCGCCGTGAAGAAAGGGAAGACTGAGATTAAAGACATCTTGACTTTTTCAAACAAGGACTTGGAAAGAATTCAAACGACTCACAATGACGCCTTGGTTGTGACTCTTCGTGTCAAAGACTTCGACATCAAAAGAATACTGTTCGATCAGGGGAGTTCGGTCGAGATCATGTACTACGATGCATTCAAGAAGATGAAGTTGGTAGACAAAGACTTGGCTCTAGCAACGTCTCCTTTGGTCGGCTTCAACTCGCAACCAGAATGCCCGATCGAAAAAATCATATTTCTGGTCAAGGCTGGGTCAATCACAAAGCAAGTGGAATTTTGGGTGCTGAAGGTGCCATCGACCTACAACTTGATCTTGGGGAGAGGTTGGTTGCATGCCATGCAAGCAGTAGCTTCGACTTATCACCAAGTCATGCACTTTCCTGCACTAGCCAGGCAAGTCAAAGAGGTTTGAGGAAACCAAGTGATGGCAGAGCAATGCTTTGTTAGAGTAAATGGCTGTCAGGCTGGCAAAGGCTTTGTCCAAATGATAGAATGGCCAGAAAGAAAAGAAGTCATGGAAGATGTGGGAAGAAAAGCCGAAGAGAAATCAATTGAAGATCTGGTGGAAGTTCGCATTTATGAGAACGATCTAAACAAGTTCTTTCTCTTGGGATCATCTTTGTCTAGTACCGAGCGGCTAGATTACGTAAATTTTTTGGTATCCAAAATTGAATCCTTTGCATGGATGCCATACGATATGCTTGGCGTTGACCCTAGCTTCATTTGCCACCAGTTAAATGTCTTTCCCAATGCACGACTGGTCATTCAAAGAACTCCCCAATCAAATGGTCAAGCCGAAGCCTCAAACAAAACCATCTTGGACGCGCTGAAGAACCGACTAGAGAAGGCCAAAGGGAGGTGGGCTGAGGAACTCCCCGATGTGCTCTGGGAATACCACACTACACCAAGACGCTCAACCGAGGAAACTCCATTTGCCTTGGCTTACGGCATGGAGGCAATCATACCATTGGAAATCAGTATGCCAACCATCCGATCTGAAAGTTTTGAACCAGACTTAAACAGTGAAGCTGTAGCCCTGGAACTGGACCTAGCTGAGGAAAGAAGGGAACAGGTACTAATTAACATAGCCGCCTACCAACAAGAGCACTCCAAGAAATACAACAAGACCGTGCATCTTAGGATATTCAAGGTCGGAGACTAGGTCTTAAGGAAAGTAATGGGCAACACAGTGATCCTTGGAGAGGGCAAGTTATGAGCAAATTTGAAGGGGCCATACAAGATAACTAGCCTTGCAGGCAAAGGGGCGTACCACCTAGACGACTTAGATGGCAAAGCTATCCCTGGACCACGGAATGCGGCCAACCTCAAGCTATTTTACTTTTGAAATGTAATCTTTTCTATTTCTTTGTTTTTTGAAACTTGGCCTTTTGCCATTGGGTGTAATCTGTGACATATAATAGAATATAGCCTCTTATTTCTCTTATACTATGCGTTTCTGTACAAAAATATTATAAGAATATTAAACTACTGTGAGTGCCAGGGGCAATGCTCAAACCGGGCTGACTTTGCCTACTATACAATGGTTGTCTGGTTATGAGCTGATTTTTCTTCTAATCGACTGAGCTGATTTTTGCTAGCAATAGTCAAGCTGATTTTGCTTATGATTGCCTGAGCTGATTTTTGCTCGCCGTTGTAGAGCTGATTTTGCTCATGATTTCCCGAGCTGATTTTTGCTCACCAATGTGGAGCTGATTTTGCTCATCCGAGGAAAAAGTTGGTGTTTTGCCTAACTTGTGTTAAAACCAAGCTGACTTGCTCGACAAAAAGGGTCGTTCCTTCTGAGCTAACAATGCTCACCCGCTCAAATAGTAAGCGTTTTGTCTTACTTGAACTTGAAACCTCGCTGATTTTGCTCGTTAACCTAAGTTGATTTTGCTCGCCATAAATTGAGTTTGCGATTTGCCTAATTCATGGGTTGTTTTTACCCTTGAACTGAGCTGATTTTTCTCATTAAAAATGTTCAATTCCCTGAGCTAATTTTGCTCGTTAACCCGAGCTGATTTTGCTCGCCTTAAATTGAGTTTGTAATTTATCCAACGCATGGGTTGTTTTTATCCATGAACTGAGTTGATTTTGCTCGTAAAAAATGTTTGCATCCCTGAGCAGATATTGATAGTTTGCCCGAGCTAATTCACTCGCCTTGAAATGAGTTTGCGATTTGTCCAGCTCATGGGTTGTTTCTGCATCCACTAAGCTGAATTTACTCGCCTGTAAGGCAGCTATGCTTACTCAATTTTGAAAAGAAACTTTATGTTTGTGCGCATTTGAAAAGAAATCAGCTCGGCCAAACAAAGATCATTACGATTGAAATACTACGAGAAGATTTTTATCTCGGCTGCATGCAGATTCAATTTGATGTTGTGATACCAAACAACAAGTATCTCAGCCGAATTGAAGAAAATGACAACAACAAGGCAGCCAAAAATTCAAACACATGGTGAGCAAAAAGTTTATCATTTTTCATTCATGACAGAGTTCGATTACAAAAGTAGGAATCGTAGCCCGGTTACAACAACAAAACAAAAAAAAAAAAAAAAAAAAAAGAGGACTGAGAAGACAGACCGATCCAATTCCACAGTGTTGGCTTAGTTGGTCACAGCATTCTCAGCATCTCCTTCACCCAAGCAGGGCACCGATTTCTCCTCCTGATCGGGCTCTTCTTCGGCTTAGCTGCCTCTTTCTTCGGAAGCCTCAGAAGGGTGGTTTTGATCGGCGTGTTGCATGCCAGAAGCATCCACCGTAGCTACCTGTTTTGCCTCTTTTATCAGCTTCTATTGCACGGCACTGGCGTATGCTTGCATATGGACCAGAATGAAGGCGGCTGGAGGATTTTTGAACTCGTCAGAGTCTTGCCCAAGGCCAAGTTTTTCCACGGCAGCTTTCCAGCCGCATTGGAAAAAGACGCCCTTGGTCCCTTCCACTTGTCGTTCATAGGTTTTTTTGCCCTCCGCATAGCCACGGTCTTCAGCATCATCGACCTACTTCTCCAGCTCGGCTTTGTGGGCTTCGTGGAGTTTGCGTAGCTCGGCGACATATCTGGCCTTGGTCACTGGCAAGGCATTTTGTTTATCTTCGTTCGCCCTGGCCAACCTCTCGGCCAACTAATCCCCATTCGGCCAGTACTGCCTCCTGAGAGGACTTTAACTTCTCTAGCTCGGGGGTCTTGGCCTTCTTGTCAGTGATGGCCTCCCGCAGACTTTGCCACACGGCAATCGTATGCTTATGGGCCAGATAGTTCTTCTGCGTGGCCTACAAGAAAATAGGCGTTAGCACATCAAAACCGAGCAATAGGTTCACAACAAGGGGGCTCGTTCACTTACCAGCATGATTGACTTTGCTACAAAATGAAGGACTTTTAGGTCGGACAATTCCTCATGCTTCTTCTTGTCTGCTGGGAGAAGTAATCCCTTGATCATGTTAAAGCTGAGCGAATAATCCTTGTCGGCATAGATCGAGTTAACGGTGGTTATTGCTAGGCCTTTGTACTTCATCTCGGGCGACCAGACTGGAGGGGCAATGGAGCATACGGATTGCTCGGTGAGTGGTTAATCAATCTGTTTCCCCTGGTCAGCAGATGGGAGCTCGGCGGATTTTTCATCTACCAAATGTTGCTCAGATTGATTTCTTCTTGGCCTCTTAACGGTGGTTATTGCTAGGCCTTTGTACTTCATCTCGGGCGACCAGACTGGAGGGGCAATGGAGCATGCGGATTGCTCGGTGAGTGGTTAATCAATCTGTTTCCCCTGGTCAGCAGATGGGAGCTCGGCGGAGTTTTCATCTACCAAATGTTGCTCAGATTGATTTCTTCTTGGCCTCTTCTTCAACCGACTGACAGCTTGCTCCCTGGCGAGAACCAGCACTGCTCCTTTGTCTTGCATAGCTAGAGTGAGGAATGTCCCCCAGCTGTTTCTACAAGCTGAGAGTCGCTCAGTTCGCCAGTAATGATTGATTTGATTGGCCATCTCCTGCTCGGCGGATAAGGGAACTAGTCTGATCTGCTGGAGATTTGGATCTGGCACTAGAGAGGGAGCACGAAGGAAATCGATGACCCTGCTCTTACGTGGCGCAGTATGCCAGTAACTCAGTTGGAAGCCGAGCAGTTTTTGCACCTCATATTCCTCGACCGGATGACGTAGAGCAACCCTTATTGCCTCTTGGTTAGCGTTGGAGTAATCATCCGCCAAGAGTTTCTAATCTGCAAAAATGAAGCAAGGGTTAGATCGGCAAAGATAACTCAAATTCAAAAAATTAAACCGCGCTATGATGCTCACCAGCTCTCCCAAAAGTTTTATGTATGTACCAGCCCAGTATGGGCGCTTCGGTGTCTTCATAATTCCCAAGCGCCCATAAGAAGTCATCATCATTCACCTCTTTGTCTGGATTGCCCTCTATGAGCCTTGCTCGGCCCTTTCTAACCTTGAGGCACCAGCAGAAGCCTCCTTTATTTTTACCAAGTGTGTATTGATGGAATATCTCGGCGAGACCAAGTATCATATTCAGCGCGGCCACGCCATTTATTATTTTGTATGTGTTATTGGAGACTTGGGTGGAGCACAGCCTAGTCAGTCTCAAAAATTCACAGACTAGGGGTTGGACCGAGAAGCGTAAGTCGCCTTCCACAATAGACATGACAGTAAAGGGGCACTTGTCCAATTCGCCCCAGGGAGTGTCTCCTTTCTTAGCCAACTCCTGGTGGACATCATCTGGAATGTTGTACTCTCTACGGAACTCAGCCATTGTGTGAAGCCCCTGAAAAATGTATTCTCTTTAAAAACCCTAATGTTTGAATTATTTTCTTAAAGCCCTCAATTTCTTGAATTATTTCAAGTCTTGTCGGTTAGCATTTTTTTTATTTTTATCGAAACAGGAATATCCTTGCCGAATTTGGTTCCTTAGTCTAATTTAATTTAATTTAATCCTACATAAATAAGGTTCCAAAACATAAGTTTTATTCCAAGCCCTCACTTCTTTTATTAATTTCAAGATTTGCCCCAAAACTAGTACATGTACTTTTATATTATAGGTACCATCAATCAATTTGAAATCTATATGTATATATACATTGGAGGATGTGTCCCTAGTACCTAAATTGAATAAAAAATAAGCCCCATCACCCTTCCCAATGGCCAGCCACCCTAGGAAGATGTGAGGAACCTATTTTCAAGAATTGTAATCATGGTATTCTAGAAACCCTAACACCTAGTACCCCTAGACCTAGGGTTTTGTTTCCAACACTAGTTTCATTTCAACTAGGGACCAACTAGATGGTGCCTAATCCCGTGATTAAGCTCCCTAATCACTCCTATTCTATTAGACTCCAAGTAAATCCTAACTTTTCCATCCAATTCCAACTAGTGGGCTTTTATGTCTTTTTACACCAAATTTGCCTATAAATACCAACACCCCCTAGCATGGAAAACACAAACAACACACTCACACACACATTCGGCCTATAGGAGAGGAAGGAGAGCAAGAGAGAAGTCTTGAGAGGGAGAGGAAGGAAGACGAGAGCCATCTTGTTCAAAGCCTAGCAAGTAAGCCACAACACAACCTTTTCTTTAATTTTCCTTTTTCAAATACATGTTCTTAAGGGTTCTAAATAATGTTTTCAGATGTGCTATTGATGAGTTACTTGTGTTAAAAATGATAAGAGTTGAGCCTTGATTCTACATCTCTTGTATTTTCCCTCATTTCGGTACAAAACTATCTTTTTCATACCAACCTCAAACTTTCCAAAGGCACACCTTCAAGAAAATTTTCTGAGTTTAATATATGTTAGTTACCATGTTTTCATCACAAAAGAAATGAAAATTTTCTCGTAGTGGATCTCTTTTCTCATAAATCTTCTTGTTTTGGGTGTTATGCCTTAGAATTTGTTTTTCGCAGCCAACTTTCAAAATTTCTAGAAAATGTAAAAAATTATTCTGGACCTCTATTTTATGTCAAAATCTTCCTTAGGGATTTATCTTTTAACTAAAATTGGTTTCATCGAAAAACTGTGAGCGGTTTGCAAGAAAATCAAATTTTCGTAACGGTCAACGAATCTGGACAGCGCTGGAGTGTTTTCTGAATAACTTAAAATCTAGAAAAAGCTATCCTATTTCCGAAATATGTTCTAGAAACTAGATAAATTCTCTACGAGCCATAGGAAGGCCGAGTCCGGTGAAAAATCTAAAATAGTCCTTTTCATTCTAATCCTTATGTGATATCGAATCTGGAAATTTTGTTGTGCATGGATGTTTTATGCTCTTGTGTTCATGAAAATGCTTGTTAGCTGTGGAAGCCGAATAAATAGAAGAGTCGGAAGGTGCGTACCCCAGAAATCAGATATTATTCGGCTCCATATTGCGTGACTAGGATACCGAATACGTTAGGAAGGCCGAATAGCCGGAGATCAGTAGCTCCGAATAAATAAAAGGGGAATGGGATAAAAGTAGGCTCAGGCCCCGAGGCCCAAAAAGCAAGTATAAATACAAGAACCACAGATTTAGAAAGGTATGTAACAATCACTTTTTGCTTAACTTAGAAGACAAGCTATTTTGAGTACAAGAACTGACTTGTCCGTTGGAGTGCTAATTCCGGCACCCCCGACCGGAGTGTTTGTGTCTTTTCAGGTGACTACCTGAGGATCACTAGCGTCTCCCAGGATCTGAAGAGTATTTCCAAAACCACTTCTCCATAATTGGCGCCGTCTGTGGGAATACTCAAATACATCCATGGCAGGCGTGACTGAAGATCCTCCGATAGCCACTGATAAGACCACACAGAGAGATGACCTCACTCCAGCAAACTCACTTGGACTAAAAACCATCACAGCAAGACTTGCCTTGGACCTCTGCTCATCTTCAAACCCAACGCAAAAGACAATACAAGCGACCATGGCACAAGCTAGGCAAACCAAACAGAGGTTGGACAACATCATCGCTAAGAACGAACGCCTTCGTCGCGATCTGGCCTCATAAATAGCAAAATCCAAACAAACATTGCGCGAGGCTTCTGAGCGACCCCCGAGGGCAGATGATCGACGATCTCGAGCTCGACAGCAAGAAATTGACGGCCGCTATGCCTCAACAGATCAGCTTGAGGAGTTGGCAAAGGACGAATGTCTCCAACAATGCGTCCGGAGGAGTGCGATCAAAACACCTGCCCTTCCGAAGGATGCATTTCCGCTTGACACCGTCCATATGATATACAGCCTGCCAGCAGCCCCGGCCGTGCATGCGATCCCATCACATCCAGGCCCCCAACAGCAACTCACGCCAGCAAAGCGGCTCCGAGAAACGCCAAGTATCACCATTGACAACTCTGATTTGATCGGCTTAACACTCCCTCACATCGATCCATTGGTTGTTGAGCTACGCGTAAACCGATTCACCGTCAAACACGTTCTTATCGACCAGGGCAGTACTTTGGAGGTTATGTATTATAAAACCTTCATCAAACTCGGATTCAACGAGTCAGACCTGACTCCGGCTCCTTATCCACTATTCAACTTCAATACCAATCCAGAGTACCCATTGGGAAAGATCAGCTTACCCGTTCGAGTAGGTTCCAGAACGATGGATGTGGAATTCTTAGTTGTCAAGCTGTCATCGCCGTACAATCTCATCATGGGGCGATCGTGGTTGCATACCTTGCAGGCTGTCCCAAGCACCTATCATCAACTGCTACGTTTCCCAACAGAACATGGCATTGAGCAAATCCGCGGCTCCCAGAAATCGGCACAAGCATGTTATCTCTTTGCCGCCAAAGCGCCAAAGGAACTGCAAGTAAACTCCATTGAGGTGCCGAATCGGGAGATCCTTGACGACGTTGGGCGGCATCCAAATGAGAAGGCCACGGAAGGTTTAGACCGAGTTGACATCGATGGAAGCCCAGAAAAGTTCTTCATGATCGGCACTTCTCTGAATCAAGCCGACAGGCAGCAGCTGATCTCTTTCTTGCTCAACAACCTCGACGTCTTTGCATGGAATCCGTACGAAATGTCGGGAATAGACCCGTTAGTTTCATAGCACCATCTGAATGTCGATCCCAAATATAAGCCGATCATTTAGAAAGGCCGACGATCAGCCGCGGAGCACACTACCGCCGTTGTTGAGGAGGTAGACAGACTGCTTGACGCCAGGGCAATTAGAGAAGTCACTTACCCTACGTGGCTCTCCAATACAGTGGTGGTTAAGAAGAAAAATGGGACTTGGCGAGTGTGCGTCGATTTCAGGGATCTGAACAAAGCTTGCCCCAAAAACTGTTTTCCTCTACTCAGAATTGACCAGCTGGTCGATGCGACGGCACGCCATCAATGCATAAGCTTCGTCGATGCTTACAAAGGCTACCATCAAATCGCCATGCATCCAGATGACCAGGACAAAACTGCATTCCTTACCCCAAGAGGAACCTACTGCTACAAAGTTATGCCTTTTGGGCTGAAGAATGTAGGGGCAACCTACCAAAGACTGGTCACTGCCATGTTCAAAGAGCAACTCGGCCACACTATGGAAGTATACATCGACGATATGGTGGTCAAGTCCAAAGAAGAACAGAATCATATAGCCGATCTAGAAAAGACATTCAGCATCTTACTCAAATACAGAATGAAACTGAACGCTTCCAAGTGTGCGTTCGGAATCGGCTCTGGCAAATTCCTGGGTTACATCGTCAATCACCGAGGAATCGAAGCCAACCCGAGACAAGTCACAGCAATCTTGGAACTCGGCTCCCCCCGTTCAGTAAAAGAAGTCCAAAAGTTGATGGGGATGGCCGCTGCACTCAACAGGTTCATCAGCCGGTCTACAGATCGCTGCCGACAATTCTTTCAGACACTACGGCAGGGTAAGGCTTTTGAAGGGTCCGCCGAATGCGAAATAGCTTTCAACGGACTCAAGACCTACCTCCGCTTAGTACCTCTCTTGACAACACCTGTCGCTGGTGACCCGCTCATTCTATATCTGGCAGTTTCCGATAGGGCCGTCAGCGCCGTACTGCTAAAAGAGGAGGAGGAGGAGGAGCAACGGCCAGTGTATTATGTGAGCAAGGCAATAGTTGACGCCAAAACACGCTACCTTCTGCTAGAAAAACTCATCTTAGCCCTAGTCATGGCGGCAAGAAAACTGATGCATTACTTCCAGGGACATAGCATTGGGGTGCTAACAGATTATCCCCTCCGATCAGTACTACGGAGTGCAGAAGCATCAGGACGTGTTTCAAAATGGGCTCTTGAACTTGGCCAATACGACATTCAATTTTTACCTAAAACTGCAATCAAGGGGCAGGTGTTGGCCGACTTTGTTGCCGAACTCACCGGCAAGCTTGCCAACCTCAAACCCGACGAAGTTCGACCAAAGGCTGAAGTTCGACCAAAGCCGAACTGGAGAATTTATGTCGGGGATATTTGGCAATTATACTGTGATGGATAGTCTAACCAAAGGGGCAGCAGCGCCGGAGTTGTAATCATGTCTCCAGACGGCGCAGTAATTGAGCAGGCCGTCAAGCTTGGCTTTGAAGCATCAAATAACAAAGCTGAATACGAAGCCCTTCTAACCGGTCTGCGGAATGCACGCCTTCTTGACACTTGGCGTCTGCTTGTGTTTTGTGATTCAACATTGGTAATCAGTCAGCTAAAGGGGGAGTACACGGCAAGAAACGACCGTATGGCGGCCTACATAAAAACGGCCAATTCCTTGCTGGCAAAATTTGACCATCACGAACTGAACCAAATAACACGCGACCAGAACACACACGCGGATGCCTTGGCGTGCCTAGCCTCCGCCATCAGTTCTGAGATCAAACGAACCATCGAAGTAGGTTTCATCCCGGAGCCGAGTATTGGCCCTTCGGAGGAAATCCATGTCAACGTTATAGAATCCGCACCAAGCTGGATGGACCCCATTGCTGCATTCCTCTCTTCTGAACAACTCCTAGAGGACAAAAAAGAAGCACACAAGCTGCGAAATAAAGCCCTGCGATACTATCTGGATCCGCAAGGAGGGCTTCATAAAAAGTCCCTCTCTGGTCCATATTTGGAATGCGTGCACCCCGACAAAGTGGAGGAGCTTCTGACAGAGATACATGAGGGCAGTTATGGTACCCATTCTGGCGGATGCTCCCTAGGCCATCGAGCTATAACACAAGGGTGTTATTGGCCGACAATGAGAGCTGACGCAGGGAGTTAGGTAAAAAAATGCGAACAGTGCCAAAAGTTCTCCCCATTAACCCATCTGCCTACCGAAGGGTTGAACTCTATCACTAGCCCCTGGCCGTTTGCTCAGTGGGGACTTGATATCGTAGGACCATTGCCGAGGGCCCCAGGGAACAAGCGATTCTTAATCGTCGCGATAGATTACTTCACAAAATGGGTCAAAGCGGAGGCTTTAACACATATACGAGATGCCGACATTAAACGCTTTGTATGGAGAAACATCATAACACGATTCGGCATTCCGAGAGCTCTCATCTTAGACAATGGCACCCAGTTCGATTGTGGCGTATATCGAGAGTTATGCAGCAAATATGGCATTCGGCCTTACTTCTCTACACCGGCCTATCCCCAAAGCAATGGTCAAGCCGAAGCCTCTAACAAATCCATCTTGGACGGCATCAAAAAGAGGCTGGAAAAAGCTAAAGGCAAATGGGTCGAAGAATTACCGAGTGTATTCTGGGCTCATCGTACTACGCCATGGAGATCCACTGGAGAAACGCCGTTTGCTCTATGCTTTAGAACCCAGGCAATCTTACCCCTGGAAATCGGCCTCCCAACTCTGAAATCGCAAGTTTTTGATATGGGCCAAAACGACATGATGCTTGCCCTGGATCTGATTCTAATCGAAGAACGAAGAGACCGCGCCCTGGCATCCATGGCACGGTATCAGCAGCAGCTCGGCAAGTCGTATAATCAGCGAGTTCAGTTGCGTCGATACACGCCAGGAGAGTTGGTCCTAAAGAAGGTACTTCCAGCCGACCGGAGACTGGCCGATGAAAAATTGGGTCCAAACTGGGACGGCCCCTATCAGATAGAATCCATCGCAGGAACATAGGCATACCAGCTCTCAGACATGTCAGGACGAAGCCTGCCACGGCCTTGGAATTCAACACATTTACATAAATTCTATCATTGACCCGACTTGTGGGCTTGATACTTGTACATATTCCACCGTTGCAATACAAAGCTTCTCGTTTTCTCAAGCTTGCTCCCAAGCCTTTGAGGGCCGATTAAGCCTTCTAAGGCCAAAATAAAGTCTCTGGATTCGGAGCCCCTTTTTGTGCATGACACCTTAGGGCCGATTAAGTCTCCGAATTCGGAGCGCCCTTCGTGGATATCACGATTGGCCAAAATAAAGTCTCCGGATTCGGAACCCCTTTTGGTGCATGACACCATAAGGCCGATTAAGTCTCCGGATTCGGAGCCCCTTTTGGTGCATGAGACACCCCATTTTTGACCGTCCTCAAGACTTGGACGTCACCGCTTGAACACTCGGTGATCATCCATGTTTGTGTTCGTCCTGAGTTCCTAGAGGCCTCGGCCACGGGCGCCTTGCCTCAGGATCTCTCGACTCAACTGTTTTGTGTCTGGTTTTGCACCAAACACTTGTGCTTTGCCTGTGAGGGGCAGGGGATGGCTTGTTGGCCATCCCCACACACCACCGGCCATTGGTTTGTTGCCACCAGCCAAATGTTTGGCCGACCGGCACTTTTTGTGGCCGGCCAACCATCTATTTTGGTCAAATTGCATTTTTGGCCAGCCGACCACTGTTCATCTGCTTTTGCAGATATTTTTGTGCCAGTTGTGATAGCTGGATTTCAACCTTGTTAGCTTGCCTTGGAAGCTTTACAAGATTGAATCTTCTATAAGAGGAGGCCTTTTCTCCCTCTTTTAGAGGGGACAACATTTCCAGAGGGCTCTGAGTTTTAGGGTTAGGGTTTGCATATCCTCCATCTCTATATCTCTCTCTCTCTTGTGCATTAGTGTGTGTTTTGTCTTACTTTTGCACATAAACACCTAGTCTTACACCTTTTCTTGGTTACTGAGCGGCCAGAGGGTTGTTCTTGGTGTTCTTGACTGGTTTTAAGCCTTGAGAAGCAGCTGGTCTACCATTTGTGAAGAGGGTCTTCAAGGGTAACATTCTTGCTTTTTTTTACCCCATTTTTGCATAGCTTTTTTGACTACCTTGAAACTGTTTTTAGACTTGGTGTACAACATATAAAAGTCTTGTTTTTTCCTACTCTAAATAGTTGTTTAAGAGTGTTTTGAGCTTTGAGGTTGTTTGACCCCTTTTAAGCCTTGTTAGGCTCCATTTTTGTGCATTTTTGGTGAGCTCCGGGACCATTGTGTTTGAGCCTCCTCAATACTGAAATCTTGAGCGATTTCAGTGGTGAGGATGGTGCCTTGAGGTCCTAAGAAGGAGAGGGCCACCCCCTCTCCTTCTTGTCCTTGAAAAGGGCAATTTTAGCCTCTTGTGTGAGCATCTAATTTAGGTTCATGTTGGCCATGTCCTAATTGATTTTTGTGCTTATTATGTCATAATATAGCTCTGTTTTTACTTGGTTTAGACACATCTTGCATGCCTTGCATACATGTCTTGTAATGCCATGTTTAGGCCTTAACATGCTTTAGGTGTTGACCCTTGTTCTAGCATGATTTTGGCCAAGCTTTGTGAAGCTTTCGTGTATGTTTCAGTGTGCTTTAGCTCTGTTCTCAGTTGCTTTGGTCATGCTTAATATATTTTGTATAGTTTCTTTGCATTCTAGCTTGTAGGCCTTGAATGTGTGATGTCATGAGCATGCTTTACTTGCTTTAATTAGTTGGTTTTGCACCTCTATTTTATGCAATTTCAGAGTTTGGTATGTTTGCCATATGTCCATGATCATCTCTTTTAAGTGTGCTTAAAAGTTGCCTTTTGATGCTTAGGAATTGGATCATGTATGCATGCATGCTTGTATGTGCATTTGGCCCTATCTCCATAGTTTATGGCCACTGTTTTAGGCGTGCTTGAGGGCAGCCTAAATTAGTGTAAGTCCATCCTTCATGTGTTATAGCATGCTTGCCTTGTGCATTGTTGCATACTTGGCCTATTACATGTTATTGCTTGCTTGAAATCATGATGCATTTGGCATGTATTTCATTGGTTAAGTTGCTTTGCGTTGTTCCTATGCTTAGTCCACTTTACATGTTGTTGCACGTTTGCCACTAGCATAGTTGTCACACGCCTTGCATGCTCATTTTGCACACTTAGCCTCCATGTCTAGGTTGCATTCCATTTGCATGCATGCTTCACCTCTTGAGTTGAGTATGATAGAGGTGGAGCCCCTTTGTTTGATTATGTGCATTGCATTCCATATCAAAATGCATACTTGGTTTCTTGGGCCATCACGCATTGAAATGTGTGATTGGTGGTCCGAGAATCGAGACTCATCCTCCCTTGAGTCATGAATATGATAAGGAGTGTGGTTGGTGCATACATTGCGTGAAATGCATTGCCATGCTATTTTTGCCCTCTGCTGCTGTCAAAAACAGATTCTGCAAGAAGCTTTGGCTGGCCGGCCATCTCCAGTGCCGACCGGCCATGCATCAATGGCCGATATCTTGAACAAGTGGCCGATGATCATTCCCTTTGGCCGGTGACCAATTCCATTAGCCGGTGGTGTTCCACAGCACTCAGAGAAGCAACCCTGGGACTTGTGCAATCTTCAGAGGAGGATAACAGTCAAAGCAGAGGCAACTTGTGCATGGCAGTGGCTTTCCGAGCAGAGCCGAACACGCATTGCATTGGGCCCTCGTCCCGAGGCTGTTTATTGTTTTATTAAATTAGTTAATTTGTTAACTAGTTTAATTGGTCTGTAATATTTAATTAGCTTGTAGGTTAATTAATTGTATTATTCTTTCGGTCCCTCCGAGCGAGGGCAAATTTGTAATAAGTGTGGGTGCGTGTGTGCATGTCTTCCAACCCCCACTTCTTTCTCTCTTTTACTTACCTGCTTTTGATGGTTAGTATTAGGGCATGTTTAATTTAGCATACCTTATGCTATACATGCGTGCATCATTCATCAGTATTGCATGCACTGGGCTCGGCGCATCATACTAACAGCATAGTATTCCAAATCTAACTTGAATACGTGCTACTTGTTGCATCCCACATGCCATCCTAGGATTAGCCGAGCCTATTCTAGTGACATTCTGTATGCGTTGCATTAGGCACTTAACATGAATTAAGATCACGCATATGATTACTAACTAGTTCACTGTTTTGGCTCGGAGTACGCTGTAAGTATTTATGCTTTAGCATCTCGCATGAGTGTGAATGTTAACATGACAGCATGTTTACCATGTGGCTAGATGCTTATGTGATATAAACTGCCTGAATGCCTGTGGGTGAAGGTTGGATTGTTTGAGTTGGAACAACTCGCTGAAATCTGTGTTTTAGCCTACTTGCGAGTAGCAAATCCCAAACCATTTCCAAACAAACGGATATGCAATGCTTTGTTTCAAATTAGGCGATCTAGTCTATACTTGTTTTGCTGTGTGCGTCACATAGTAATTCTAGGCCAATTAACTGGAATAAGAACGCATGTGTTTTCAAAAACGAGATATCATGGTTAGTAGAGGCCGATCTTTGGATCGGGCGAGAGGGGGTGCTCATAGCTAACCTTCCCCAATCGTACCCAAGTTCCCGAGCCGAGGCAACTTTGGTGATGACGGACACGTGGCCTTAGGCAAACGAGTCAGGGTTTCCTAAATTCTCCCCATTAAAAAAATATTTAGGTGGCGACTCTGTATCTGGCAAAGCAGTCCATGTTCGGCACTTCTTTTCTAAAAATCTGTTTTCTCAAAATGATTTGCCGGATTCGGACTCTTTGGTTCAGATTAAGAACCGTGACAAATCGAGTCCGAACTGTGGGGTGAGGCCCTCACGCGGGACACGTCCACACACCTTAGGGTCGATTAAGACTCCGGATTCGGAGCGCCCTACATGAATATCACGATTGGCCAAAATAAAGTCTCCGGATTCGGAGCCCCTTTTGGTGCATGACACCTTAGGGCCGATTAAGCCTCTTAAGGCCGATTAAGACTCCGAATTCGGAGCGCCCTTCGTGGATATCACGATTGGCCAAAATAGTCAAGCAGTCTCCGGATTCAGAGCCTTTGTGAGAGATGCATTCGGACCACTTCACTGGCCGAATACATATTCCCTGAGAATTGTTCTTAATTCGAGCCAATTAATGCATGTTTAAACATTTGCACCACACAACACAAAACTTGCCAGTAAGTTGAAATAATACGTTTAATTAAGTACATAACATTTCAAGACCAAATACGAACGTTGAAAATAAAAGAAATTCTATTTGTTCGGCGCGAAGTCTGTTCTCGCGTTCCAAAGTCTATTTATTCGGCACCCTCATCGTTGCTCTTCTCAATTTTGAAATTGGAATAGGGTAAGTAGTGACGATGATACAGGGGCGAAGCCGAATCAATGCCCACGTCTTCGAGAGCTTTCTCGGTTTGAAGGGCCTTGATCCATCCCTGCTTGAATCCACGATTTTCAAATCGGCAAACCTCCTCGACAAGGTCTCGTTTTGTCTTCTCTATCCTGACCTTCAGGCCGTCCTGAAACCCTTTTCATAACCTGAGGTCCGTTGGGTCACTCTCTCCTCAACGACCAATTTAGATTGACCGGCCGCCCCCGACGCGCTCGTTTGAACATTCTTCAGCTCCCGAAACTCACGCTCAGCCTTTTTCGCGCGAATCTCCAGACTGCGATTCCTTTCGTCCTTTTTCTCACTCTCACGTCACACTTCCCGCAGACACATGCCGACTTCGTAAACAGTATATAGTCCTTTCATGGCCCCGTGTATGCCGTCTCGAAATACTTCGAAATCTTGACGTTCGACCATCGATTGTTGGACTTCTGGCGGGAAGATCTGTCGAGCAAACTCGACTACCACACCTGGGTCTTTAATGATAGAATCCGCCTCCGTCATTGGTCTATTTCTCATAAAAACCGCAAAACTCAACGGTCGTGGCATCGCATCGGGCTCGATTCTCGGTCGCGGGCGCGGAGAATTTCCCCGTTGTTGCCTGTCCTATCGGGGCGATCTGCTTCGATGACTAAGGGGCTGCTGTGTTTCCCGATCCTTGGACGTTCTTCTTCCCGTACGCATAAGCTCGCTACTGCGACTCATTGCGGCGTCTAATTCAGCCAATCTTCGTCCCTTCCAAGTTGCCTGAATGGAAATAAGTAGGGCCTCTGGCGTGCACCCACCCCATTTATCCTTCAATGTACGCAGCTCTCCCAAGGCAACGTCAGTAATCCCAAACGTTAAAAGACGGTTGACAATTGTCCAGCCCACGAGTTAGGCCCATTCGGCTTCACAAGCTCGCGCCCTGGCTAAGGCAAGGGTAGATTCACTAATCTGGTCCGCCATGTTTTCCAGCGCAAGCACCGATCAATCTGTGCCTCAGCTAGCCCACGAGTTAGGCCCATTCGACTTCGCAAGCTAGCGCCCTGGCTAAGGCAAGGGCAGATTTACTAATCTAGTCCGCCATTCGGCTTTGCAAGCTCGCGCCCTGACTAAGTGTAGACACCCCATTTTTGACCGTCCTTAAGACTTGGGCACCACTGATGGTTTACTTGGTGGAGAAAGGTGTGCAGGGAAAATGTTCATTTTCTTCGGCAAGGAGAGAGGCAAATCCTTCAAAACACTTTGTTTAGGGGTTTTGGAGTTGAAGAAAAGAGGAAAGGAGAGGAGAAAACTAGTTTTGGGGAAGTTCGGCATGAATCCGGGTAGAAGCGAGTTGAGCAGCCCTCGCTGAATCGAGCTTATCTATCTGTACACTTGGATTTTAGCTATGAGGCCACCACCGTCGGAAAGCTTACTTCCGGGGCTTTATTTTGCACTCAAGAATCTCTTAAAGCCAAGTCCGGGTGGGGCAGATATGATTGGTTAAAGTTGGGTATCATCCCGGTTGGATCGAATCTGCGCGGCTTCACCAAAATGGGCATAACTTTTTCCACAGGAGGAATTTTAATGCAAGGTTTGCGCCATTGGAAAGCTAACTTCCGGGGCTTCAATTTGGACACCAACCGGCTGTTTTTTGACCTTACCGGCCATCCACCGGCACTATATTTATCCGGCCAGCAATTTATTGTGCCGACCGGCACTTTATTTTGCTGACCGGCAATTTTTGCTAGCCGACGATCTTCCGGAGCATTCTGCAGATTGAGTGAATTCCAGCTGTGCCAGCTGGAATGCACAGAATCGATCCCCCACGCACATGTGTGTTTGTTTTGCACCTTGTGAGCCTTTGAACCCCTTAACCTTCTAGAAGCTTGAACCCTTTGGCCAAGCTCTGTTTTAGCTTCCTCTAGAAGCCTTGCACCCCCCTTGAACCCCTTGGCCCCTTTGAAGCTTGTCTTAGAAGCTTAGCATTGCTTATATAAGCACCTCTCCTCCTCCTTTGTTGAGGTTGGGATTTTTGGAACAAAAAACCAGAGATATATAGATATATCTGATATATACATACATATATCCATATATCTCCCTCTATCTCTCCCATTCAACCATCAAACACCCTTGTTCTTGGGCCATTTCTTCATCAACTCATAGCACAAGGCATCCAACGCCCATTCCAGCAGCTTGAGGCTGTCCTCCAGAGGTTAAAAGCTCCCAAACTCAGTCCAAAGGTTGCTAAAGATTGGTTCTACAAGGGTGAGTCCCACTTTCCCCCTTTTGTGCATTTTTTTGGCCTATATCTTAGCTCCTTGTGGTTACATCTTTGGGCTCCGACCCAAACTTCAAATCATCATATTTTGAGGTCCTCTTCATGTTTGATTGAGGACCTCTTGCTGTTTGAGGACAGTAGCTTGCACTTGCTTCAATATCCTCCTTGAATGCCATAATCTTGCATAGAATTTTTGGCTTGCGTGTGATCTGTTTTAGAGCCTGATGTAAACTGAAAATAGGCTTATTTTGAGCCCCTCTTCAACATTGAAGAAGGGCTCAACACTGTTTGGGACCTCCATGTTATACTTGCCTTTATATCCTCTCTTTGGTCCCCATTTTTGCATGCTTTGGCAGCCTATCATGCTTCTGTTTTTGGCCTTTTTACAGTTCTGTAAATATGCTAATTTTTGGTCCCTATTCAATGTTTTAGAAGGGAATTTTTCAGTTTGGGCTTTGTATCTACCACTTGCCTCTTTGGCCACCTTTTGGCCCTTTTTCTTGCACAAAAGCTTAGCCATACCTGTGTTTGTTTTTAGGGTTTTTACAGTTCTGTAAAGTGGCTTATTTTTGGCCCCTCTTCAATGTTGTTGAAGGGCCCTAACATGTTTGGGGTCAGCAGCTGTGAGTTGGTTCATAATCTCATGTTTAGGGCCGTTTTTGTATGCCATTTTAGCCCTATCTTTGCTTGCTGTTTGGCCATGTCATAAACTGTAAAAATGCTTGTCTCAGAGCTGTCTTGCTTCTGCCTTCATGCTCCATGTCTATATTATGCATGCTTTGTATAGCTGTAAGCCATTTCACGTACTTAATCTTGCATTTCGGGAGAAATTCCATGCATCGGGTGTGTTTTCGCCTCATTTCGGGGCTGTTTTCCCCCACATTTCAGTGCTAAAATTCCACTAGCATGTTTGCATATCATCTCCATGCTTTTGCATTGCGTATGCCATTGCCTCGGTTTGCGTGCCCGTGTGCACGCATTTCGAGGCACTTCATTTTCATCTTATGGCCACTGATGTGGGTGCGGCTGAGGTCCACTCACATTGGTGTAAGTCCACCTTGCATTGTGTATGCCATGTTTCAACGCGTTGCGCATGTTATGTTGTTAGCATTGTGTATGCCATGTAGTTGCATAGCATGCTTGTATTCTTGTTTGTATACCTAGGTTGCATTGCATTGGCATGCATGCCTTGCCTCTTGATCATGTGATAGAGGTTGGGCTTTAGTTTGTTTGATTGGTTTGCATTTCATTTTGACATGAAAGTTGCATACTTGATTCCTTGGGCCATCATGCATGGAAATGCGTGATTGGTGGTCCGAGAATCGAGGCACATGCCCCTTTGAGTCATTACTATGATAAGGGACATGAATGGTGCATATATGCCTTGAATTGTGCTGCCATGCTTTGCTTTGCACTCTGTTGCTGTCAATTGCAGGTTCTGCAGACATTCCTTGCCGACCGGCAGTATATATTGCCGACCGGCAGTAAACAAGCAGCCGATGGATTCATCTTGTGCCGGTGACTACACCACACTGCCGGTGGCAATTCTACTCAGCCGGTGGCACTCCTCAGTGTCCAAGGAAGCAGTCCTGAGGTTTTGGTAGTCTTCAGAGGAGCAGAGGAAAGAAAACTGAGGCAGCCTATGCATGGCGGCGCATTTCCCGAGGCGGTTTACCTGTTTTCCTAGATTAGTTAATTTGTTAATTAATTAATTAATTTATAATATTTAATTAGCTTGCGTGGTTATTTAATTTGTAATATTTATTTGGTCCCTCCGAGCGAGGACATATTTGTAATAAGTGTGCGTGCGTGTGATGTATGCCTTCCAACCCCACTTCTTTCTTCCCTTTTATTTACCTGCTTATGATGGTAGATTAGGGCACATTTATTTTAGCATACCTTATGCTATGCATGCGTGCATTCATGCATTTGTTGACATGCACTGGGCTCGGCACATCATGCTAACTGCACTTGTATTTCAATTCCAAGTTGAGAACTTGTTACTTGTAGCATTTCATATGCCATTTTAGGGTTAGCCGAGCCTGTTTAGATTGCATCTTTGCATGTGTTGCATTAGCCATTTTTAACATGAACTAGGATCATGCATATGATTACTGGCTAGTTTCTGTTTTGGCTCGGAGTACTAGGTAAGCTTTTATGCTTTAGCATATCGCATACGTGTGAGTGTTGCCATGACAGTATGATTACCATGAGGCTAGCTGCTTATGTGATATAACTGCTTGAATGCCTGTGGATGGAGGTTGAATTACCTAAATTGGAATAATGCATTAAAACTATGAGTTTCAAGCCCACTAAATAGTGGCAAAATCATCTTTTCTAAAAGCCCACTTGAGGGTGGCAAAATCTGCATTTTAGCCTACTTGCGAGTAGCAAACCATTTTCAAAACAAACATGAAATGTTTTCTTCCAATTTGGGCGATTTGGTCTATACTTGTTTGCTGTGCGCATAACATAGTAATTCTAGGCTAATAATCGGAATAGGAACACATAACGTTGTCAAAACTGGATATCACGGTTAGTAGAGGCCGGTCTTCAGACCGGGCGAGAGGGGGTGCTCATAGCTGACCTTCCCCGATCGTACCCAAGTTCCCGAGCCGAGGCAACTTTGGTGATGACGGACACGTGGCCTTCGGCACCGAGTCAGGGTTTCCTAAATTCCCCCATTTTAAAATATTTAGGTGGCGACTCTGTATCTGGCAAAGCAGTCCATGTTTGGCACTTCTCTCAAAAAATCTGTTTTTCTCAAAACGATTTGCCGGATTTGGACTCTTTGGTTCAGACTTAGAACCGTGACACAAATCGAGTCCGAACTGTAGCATTGAGACCCACGGGCGCGTCTACACTAAGGTAAGGGCAGATTCACTAATCTGGTCCGCCATGTTTTCAAGCGCAAGCGCCGATCAATCTGTGCCTCAGACAGCCCACGAGTTAGGCCCATTCGGCTTCGAAAGATTCAGCTTCCCAAGCTCACGCCCTGGCTAAGGCAAGGGCAGATTCACTAATCTTGTCGGCCATGTTTTCAAGCACAAGCGCCGATCAATCTGTGCCTCAGCCAGCCCACGAGTTAGCCCCATTCGGCTTCGCAAGATTCGGCTTCCCAAGCTCGCGCGCTGGCTAAGGCAAGGGCAGATTCACTAATCTGGTCGGCCATGTTTTCAAGGGCAAGCGCCAATCAATCTTTGCCTCAGCCAGCCCACGAGTTAGGCCCATTTGGCTTCGCAAGCTCGCGCCCTGGCTAAGGCAAGGGCAGATTCACTAATCTGGTCCGCCATGTTTTCAAGCGCAAGCGCTGATCAATCTGTGCCTCAGCCAGCCCACGAGTTAGGCCCATTCGGCTTCCCAAGCTCGCGCCCTGGCTAAGGCAAGGGCAGATTCACTAATCTGGTCCGCCATGTTTTCAAACGCAAGCGCCGATCAATCTGTGCCTCAGCCAGCCCACGAGTTACGCCCATTCGGCTTCGCAAGCTCACATCCTGGCTAAGGCAAGGGCAGAATTACTAATCTGGTCAGCCAAATACCTAAGCTAAGCAGCCGATCTAACCATAACCGAAAGCAATATCATTCATCAACAACATTTTCCTTAGCAAGTTGAGCACAGCTTATAAAATTTTATATACGCAAATTACTAAACAAAAAGCTACAAGCCCGCATGAAAATGCCTAACAAAAAACTATGACTGTAGCAACACATGAAAAATACCAAATTAAAAATTGTAAAAATACATTCGACATCCTAAAAACTATGTCGGTCGCCCAAATCAGTCATCGAAATCAGACTCCAATGGCTCAACATCCACTTGCTCATATGGTATTGGCAAAATCAATGAAACTTTAGCAGCAGCAAGGGCTTTGTGCCAACCATGTTTGAATCCCCGATTTTCAAACTTGGGGACTTGGTCCAAATACTCGACGAGTCCAGCACTTTTCCCGGCCTCGAATACTTTGGAAGCCTCCAAGTCGGCTGTTTCCTTCGCCGCCTTCATTTTAGCCAACTCAGCCTCCAGTTTGGAGACCGCATTCTGGGCTAATTTGAGCGCATCTTCACTCGCGTCCGCCTCCTTCTCGGCATCTGATCTCAATTGATCCACACTACGAGCCCTCTCCACCTCGGCCTCGGCCCTTGAGGCTTCCTTGTTCGCCCTCAAAGCTTCGACCTCGGCCCTTCTCCTCTGGCCCTCAACTTTCTTTCGTAAACGACCAATCTCTTTGACGGCGTCGCGATGGCGACGGCCCATATCAGCTATCCTTCTGACGGTCTGCAAAACAAGAATTTAAAACCATAACTTCAACAGTATTTGGATTAAGTGAAGCAAAGTCCGAATATGTACCAAAAGTGCCGATTGGGCGGCTAGTGCTGTCGTATTTAGATCTGGTTCCACCCAGAAAGCCTCCCTGTCAGACGGCAACGACACGAACGTCGCCAAGCTGAATGCAACTTTTGGATCTTTAAGCGCCGAAGCATCAGAAGAAACCGGCATGTTTTTTTATCATCGGCAGAATGACAAAAGGAACGATCATATTCGATCCCTCTAATCGAGGACGTTTGCCTCCTTGTCCTTCTGAACCAGCCTCAAACTCGGCAGGGCGTTTCTCTGCCTCTTCCTCAACTTCTTGGCCGGCCTGCACGATCAAAGTAGATTCGGCATCCCGATTTTTTACCGTCTCCACCTCAATAACGCACAAGGACTCTGATTCGCTAACAGGCAGGGAGAGTTGAGATTCAGTGGCGGGTGGTACTTCGGACGGAAGGGCCTCCGCTCTTGGCCGCGCTGCAAACCTTTCCGCATTCACCTTCCTGGCAAGTTTTGTCAAGCTTAACCCAGCCATGTCTTTGGGACCTGCGGCGGGAAGATCCTCTAAGCCGTGAAAAATGTCGTCAAGTGAAAGATCCTCTCGGCCCGAAGTGGATGGAGGATCGGCCGAATTCAATACCTTGTCAGACTCAGTTTCGTACTGATCTGATTCGGTAACATTAGCTACATCCCGCTCCGAATCAGACCCTTCAAAACCAACCTGCCTCAAGTTTTTGAAGTCGGACAAAATGAGAGCGATAAGAGAATCTTCACCCTCCGGAACCGGGATATTTTCCGCCGCTGAGAAGGTCATATATGTCAGCCCGTAACGAAGCAGAACGTGGGCCGCCCTCCCTTGTTTCTGAAGACTTCGACGGCCGAAATACTTGAGCACAACTTTGATATCTGAAAGAACGGCGTCGTCAGTCGAAGACAGGACTTTCTTCAAATTGTTCCCTGCACAAGCCAAGCTGTAACATTTTAAAGAAGAGGATTTACAACAAAAATGAACAAATAATAAAAGCGAGAAGGCAATCGGCCACCTGGCTCGCCCCTCCGTCTAGGAATAGGGTTGACGTGATCCTCCCCTTCGCCAAATTCCCAGTTACCCTGGACAACGACCATAACATCATTAACTCGTTTCCCAGAACTGGAAAGAATAGTAATTAGTTGATGGTCGATATCCTTGGCCCTAAGGAGGAAACGCCCGTGATGACCAGAAGACTTAGCCAAGGCATAGCAATGCTGGATGGCTGGAATGCCAAGGTTAATTCTAACGCGACGGTTGAGCGCTATAACCCCCATTATAATTCTAAATAAATTCACATTGAATTGGAAAGGGATTAAACCCCAATGGCGAAGCACAGCCCTAAGAAACGGGTGAAGGGAAAAACGGACTCCACCCTCTACGATTGACAAAAGAGGAAAGACAATCGTGGTTTTGTCCTCTCTCTCCATATCAAGAGTGCCGTCTGCCACAAACGACAGACAGACATCATCAGGAATGGAGAAATGGCGTTTAAATCCAGCAATTCGATCTGACGAGAGAAGGTCTTTTAAATGTTTCGCCATACCCTACAGTTTATAAGAATATGCCAAGGAAGGAATAAACCAGAAAGAGTCATCGAAGTAAGGAAGGAGAGAACTTACAAAGGACGAAGAGGATATCGGAGAAGAGAGTTGCAGGGACGATTCAAAAGGCAATCCAGCGATGAGCGTCATAAAATACATACTCAAAAGGACGTCAAAATTTTAAATCGCAATAAATAGACACGTATGAGGGGGGGAAGTCGACACGATAACCGAAAGGGGTGTGCTTAGATATCCGCATGAGGATGAGGCCAACCGCCGAATTTTGGCTCTGACCTTTCGAAATTCGGAACCAAGCACACCAGCCAACCGTTGTTGGTAAAGTGCTTGGGGGGCAATTGTGGGAGCCGAATAAATAGAAGAGTCGGAAGGTGCGTACCCCAGAAATCAGATATTATTCGGCTCTGTACTGCGTGACTAGGATGCCGAATGCGTTAGGAATGCCGAATAGTCGGAGATCAGTAGCTCCGAATAAATAAAAGGGGAATGGGATAAAAGTAGGCTCAGGCCCCGAGGCCCAAAAAGCAAGTATAAATACAAGAACCACAGATTTATAAAGGTATGTAACAATCACTTTTTGCTTAACTTAGAAGACAGGCTATTTTGAGTACAAGAACTGACTTGTCCGTCGGAGTGCTAATTCCGGCACCCCCGACCGGAGTGTTTGTGTCTTTTCAGGTGACTACCTGAGGATCACTAGCATCTCCCAGGATCTGAAGAGTATTTCCAAAACCACTTCTCCACATTAGCTTATGATCATATCTTGGCACGATATTATATATGTTATGGTTATGTTCTTTATCTTCTTCATTTTAAGGATGCACGCTTATGTGGATATTATTATCTTGTTAAGTTGGTCTAACCTTGATTTAAAACATTTAACTCCACGGAAAACGTAATTGGGATGGTATTGGGTTTTCGATCTTCTGAGTTGTGAAAAGATGATAATGTGTGATGTAAGGATTGTTGGGATGCGTTCCCTATTCGGAAGTTAAAAGTCTTGCGCAAGTGGTTTTCAGAACCCTTGAACGGAGCGGTTGTATTCGGACCCTAGGTGGTTTGGTGTGAGGAGGGATTTGGGCAAGGCCCTGTTTTATTGTCTCTTTTGAGGCCCTGCGGTTGGCGCTACGCGGTATATAACCATTGGTAGGCATCCGAAGTAGTTCTGCAACAAAGCAGCAAAAGAGGGGACATACCGAATAATCCGCGTCCGATTCTTGTGGTTGGGAGGACAAAATCTCTTTGGGGGATTTCTAGTTTACTAACATCTAACTTGTAACCCTTTAGTTATTTATTTGAGTATCATGCTTTACTACTTGATATTATATTTGTGATTGTGTATTGGACTGGGGAAAAAGGGACGGTGTGTGTGTTTACTGGGCATTTGAAGCTCACAGCGTATCATGCCAGGTGCCGAAGAGGAACTTTTAGCTGGAGACGACGAGCCTGAAACCTTCGAAGACTTTTGGCTATCTTAAGAAAGTTAGAAATTCCTTTGATATTTTTGTAAGGCTCATATGAAGATTTAAATTTTCTTTTCGGATGTAATGTAATAGAACAAGCTTTTGAAATTAAGGATATTCATGGTTGTTATGTACTTATATAGAATGGAGGCTAATTTGACTCCTCTGGCGATCTGGGATATTACTTGGTTATTGACCATAGGACTCATTAGTGACTCTTCCTCGACTGCAACCAATAGTGTAGATTCGGGGCGTCACAATATGGTATCAGAGCCTAGGTTCAACCCTTACCCACGTGTTTCGACCTGCGGTTAGAGACTACCTTGCCCCGACTATGTTAGAATCTTTCTTGACCTATCTTAGGAAATTTCTTCGAATTTCGGGCGCACCAACATCAACCCATGAGGACCTACTTCAGGAACGTGAAATGGTTTTAACTTTGAGTGCGGCCTCACATCGCACAGTAGGGGGTACTATTAGTTCTACGCGTCTTCTATCGATTGCTGTATCCTCATCTTGTATTCGTAACCTTTATTCAATGTCATCCTTTTCCAAGATTAAGTCTTGTCCATTTGGTCCTGTTTTATATACTACAATTTGTAAATTTGACCTCCTTTGACCCTTGATTATTTTATTTAGCCCAAGACTTCTTGTAAATAATTTCATTTTCTTTACTCGGTGATGAATCTTGGATATTCAGTTTGAAACGCGGATGGCCAACGCAGTTTCAAGTTAAATATCTAGTTTAGTCACTACATCTATAACCTTGATCACATTGAAGTTCGAAACCATAACATCATACCATTCTTCCATATTTCAGTTAATCCTGATGTTATCACCATAACTACTTCGTATTCTTCGTCTCCACTTCAATCCAATTTTAAGAATCTTGTAATTATTATTATGTATACATGAAGTTGTGCTGTGTGAACACCCTAGGACAATTAAACTCTAACTTAAGATTAGTTGCTTACCCATAAGGAATTGCCTCTATAGTTAGAATTTGACTTACGCCTCACCCCATTCAAAGAAAAACAAATGGTGGACCATACTTCAAGGAAAGTAATAACATGAGCTTGCAAGTAACAATAGAAATGCGGTACCAATTGAAACCTTAAGAATGGACTAGTAACCGTGGCTAAAATCTCAAACCCTATCAAAAATCAATATTGGAGGAGTCTTACCATCTTTTGTGGAAATAATTGGCACAACATTGACTTTAGAATGGAAGGAGGTAGAATCCAAGAGGATTTAGAGCTTGTGGAAAGGAAACTCAACTTCATGAAGATACCCTACTCCGACCTCATCTTAAAAATAGATTCGTTACTCGTACCTTAGCAATTATCGATAGTTACCAAAAGAAGGAGACGACTTACCCATCCAACGGAGCACGTTTCCAGTTTAAGGAGGATAGACAAGACTCCGTGGCTTCAATGAAATGTAGGACGCAGTGGCGCGAACAACTTGCGGGTAGGATAGCAAGTCTGATTTTAAATGAGGAGGGCCAATGAGAATTAGAACTTCCACGCGTAGTATGCGAATATGCAGATGTATTTCCTACGGAATTATCGAGATTGACACCAACCCAGGAAGTAGACTCTAGTATCGAGCTACAACCTGGAACTACCCCAATATCCATGACCCCGTATCGCATGGCACCAGCAGAACTACGAGAATTGAAGACACAACTACAGGAATTGCTCAAGAGAGGATTCATTAGGCCAAGTACTTCACCAAGGGGAGCACCCATGTTGTTTGCTAAAAAAAAAGATGGGTCGTTGAGGCTATGCATCGATTATCGTCAACTCAATCGAGTCACGATTAAGAATCAATACCCACTCCCAATGATTGATGACCTTTTTGACCAACTTAGAGGCTCAAGGTACTATTCAAAGATCGATCTTAGGTCAGGTTACCATCAACTATGAGTCAAGGAGGAGGATATACCAAAAACTACCTTTCGTACTAGATATGGCCACTATGAGTTTGTAGTAATGCCCTTCGGATTAACCAATGCACCGTCAATATTCATGAGCCTAATGAATAAGATTTTTAGACCATATCTTGACTAGTTTGTAGTAGTGTTCACTGATGACATCTTGGTATGTTCAAGGTCTGAAGAAGAGCATGAGCAACATTTAAGGATTGTCCTTCAAGTTCTTAGGGATAATCGGTTATATGCCAAGGCAAGTAAATGTGAGTTCTGGTTGAATGAAGTGAAATTCTTAGGACATGTAGTATCGGAGAATGAGATTACAGTGGATCCAACCAAGGTAGAGGCAGTATTAGATTGGAGACAATCAAAAACTGTATCAGAAATCCGCAGTTTCTTAGGATTGGCCGGTTATTACCGGAGGTTCATTCAAGATTTCTCCAAACTAGCTAAACCAATGACCCGTTTGATGCAAAAAGGAATAAAGTATGATTGGGACGAAGCTTGCGAAAAATCCTTCCAAGAGCTAAAGAAGAGGTTAACTAGTGCGCCAATTTTGACCATCCCAGAACGGGAAGTGGGGTACACTGTGTATTGCGATGCGTCTAAAGAAGGATTAGGTTGTGTGCTCATGAAAAATGGAAAGGTAATCGCGTATGGTTCCAGGCAATTGAAATCACATGAGCGCAACTACCCCCGCACATGACTTGGAGTTAGCAGCCGTAGTTTTTGCCCTAAAACAATGGCGACATTACCTGTATGGGGAACAATTTGAGATTTTCACAAACTACAAGAGTTTGAAGTATCTATTTACTCAGAAGGACCTTAACTTGAGACAGAGACGATGGATGGAGTATCTTGAGGATTTCCAGTTCACTCTCTCATACCATCCCGGTAAAGCCAATGTAGTAGCAGATGCTCTAAGTCGCAAGAGCAGAGGGATGATGGCTAAGATCTCCGTTAAGGAATGGGATATGCTTAAGACACTCAATGAATTTAGGATCCAAGTAGAACCTCAAGATACAAAAGCATATCTTATTGCATAGAAGGTGATGCCTAAGTTGATGAATGAGATCATGGAGGCCCAGAAGCACGATCAAGAGGTAGCCTATATCAAAGGACGTCTGGAAGCAGGAGAACCAATGCCTGATTGGGTAATTCACCCCGATGGGAGTTTAAGATACCAAGGTAGATTGTTTGTACCAAGTGACGAGTTACTTAGAGAAAAGGAACTTAAGGAATGTCATCATTCTGCATTTGCAGTACATCCCGGAGGGACTAAAATGTACCAAGATTTGAAGAGGCAGTATTGGTGGAATGGAATGAAGAAGGAAGTGGCTAAATTTGTAACGAAATGTCTAACGTGCCAACAAGTGAAGGCGGCACATCAGAAACCAAGGGGAATGTTGCAACCTCTACCAATAGCCAAATGAAAGTGGGAGTATGTGACGATGGACTTTGTGACAGGGTTGCCTAAGTCACCTACAGGGTGCGATGCTATATGGGTAATAGTGGATCGCCTCACCAAGTCAGCACATTTCTTACCCTATAAGATGACCGATACTTTAGAGTCTATGTGCAGGCTCTATATTGGGGAGATCATTCGACTATATGGAATTTCGGTATCTATTGTGTCAGATCGTGATCCACGGTTCACCTCAATTTTGGGGAAGTCTGTAGTAAGCTGTTGGTACTGAGTTATGTTTTAGCACTGCCGTTCACCCACAAATAGATTGACAATCTGAACGCACCATCCAGACACTCAAAGGTATGTTGAGAGTTTGTGCAATGAATTTTCAAGGAAGTTGGGAACATCACCTACCTTTAATTGAATTCGCCTATAACAACAGCTTTCAAGCTAGCATTGGTATGGCGCCTTTTGAAGCAATATATGGACGACCTTGTAGATCATCGATTTGTTGGACGGAAGTAAGTGATGCAAAACTGATCGGACCTGAACTTGTTCTAGAAACTACTAAGAAAGTCAAATTGACCCAACAACGGTTAAAGACTGCTCAAGACCGTCAAAAGAATTATGCAGATAGAAGGAGAAAGCCATTGATGTTTGAAGTAGGCATCCACGTGTTCCTAAAGGTGCAGCCTAGGCATGGAATCGTACGTTTTGGGAGAAAGGGGAAGCTATCACCACGATATATTGGACCTTTTGAGGTATTGGAAAGAGTGGACAAAGTAGCATATAGACTAGCTCTACCCCCCCAGTTATCAAGGATACACAACGTCTACCATGTATCTATGTTGAGGAAGTACATCGCCGACCTGTCACACGTCCTCAAATGGGAAGAATCAGTCTTGACAAAGATGTTACGTTTAAAGAAGGGCCGGTAGCAATACAAGGTAGTCGAGAGAAGAACCTTAGAGGCAAAACGGTTCACTTGGTAAAAGTGCTGTGGCGTCATCGGGGAATTGAGGAATCTACTTGGGAACGCCAGGATTGGGTGAAGGCAAACTACCCCGAACTTTTCGAAGGCAATATGTAGTTGAATTTCGGGGACGAAATTGTTTTAAGGGGGATAGGTTGTGAAGCCCCTGAAAAATGTATTCTCTTTAAAAATCCTAATGTTTGAATTATTTTCTTAAAGCCCTCAGTTTCTTGAATTATTTCAAATCTTGTCGATTAGCATTTTTTTTATTTTTATCAAAACAGGAATATCCTTGCCGAATTAGGTTCCGTAGTCTAATTTAATTTAATCCTACATAAATAAGGTTCCAAAACATAAGTTTTATTCTAAGCTCTCACTTCTTTTATTAATTTCAAGATTTGTCCCAAAACTAGTACATGTACTTTTATATTATAGGTACCATCAATCAATTTGAAATCTATATGTATATACACATTGGGGGATGTGTCCCTAGTACCTAAATTGAATAAAAAATAAGCCCCATCACCCTTCCCAATGGCCGGCCACCCTAGGAAGATGTGAGGAACCTATTTTCAATGGTATTCTAGAAATCCTAACACCTAGTACCCCTAGACCTAGGGTTTTGTTTCCAATACTAGTTTCATTTCAACTAGGGACCAACTAGATGGTGCCTAATCCCGTGATTAAGCTCCCTAATCACTTCTATTCCATTAGACTCCAAGTAAATCCTAACTTTTCCATCCAATTCCAACTAGTGGCCTTTTATGTCTTTTTACACCAAATTTGCCTATAAATACCACAACCCCCTAGCATGGAAAACACAAACAACACACTCACACACACATTCGGCCTAGAGGAGAGGAAGGAGAGCAAGAGACAAGTCTTGAGAGGGAGAGGAAGGAAGAGGAGAGCCATCTTGTTCAAAGCCTAGCAAGTAAACCACAACACAACCTTCTCTTTCATTTTCCTTTTTCAAATACATATTCTTAAGGGTTCTAAATAATATTGTCAGATGTGTTATTGATGAGTTACTTGTGTTAAAAATGATAAGAGTTGAGCCTTGATTCTACCTCTCTTGTATTTTCCCTCATTTCGGTACAAAACTATCTTTTTCATACCAATCTCAAACTTTCCAAAGGCACACCTTCAAGAAAATTTTCTGAGTTTAATATATGTTAGTTAGCATGTTTTCATCACAAAAGAAATGAAAATTTTCCCGTAGTGGATCTCTTTTCTCACAAATCTTCTTGTTTTGGGTGTTATGCCTTAGAATCTGTTTTTCACAGCCAACTTTCAAAATTTCTAGAAAAATGTAGAAAATTATTCTGGACCTCTATTTTATGTCAAAATCTTCCTTAAAGAGTTATCTTTCAACTAAAATTGGTTTCATTGAAAAACAGTGAGCGGTTTGCAAGAAAATCAAATTTTCGTAGCGGTCGATGAATCTGGACAGCACTGGAGTGTTTTCTAAATAACTTAAAATCTAGAAAAGCTATCCCATTTCCGAAATATGTTCTAGAAACTAGATAAATTCTCTACGAGCCATAGGAAGGCTGAGTCCGGTGAAAAATCTAAAATAGTCCTTTTTGTTCTAATCCTTATGTGATATCGAATCTGGAAATTCTATTGTGCATGGATGTTTTATGCTCTTGTGTTCATGAAAATGCTTGTTAGCTTATGATCATATCTTGGCATGATATTATATGTGTTATGGTTATGTTCTTTATCTTCTTCATTTTAAGGATGCATGCTTATGTGGATATTATTATCTTGTTAAGTTGGTCTAACCTTGATTTAAAACATTTAACTCCACGGAAAACGTAATTGGGATGGTATTGGGTTTTCGATCTTCTGAGTTATGAAAAGATGATAATGTGTGATGTAAGGATTATCGGGATGCGTTCCCTATTCGAAAGTTAAAAGTCTTGCGCAAGTGGTTTTCGGAACCCTTGAACGGAGCGGTTATATTCGGACCCTAGGTGGTTTGCTGTGAGGAGGGATTCGGGCAAGACCCTGTTTTACCGTCTCTTTTGAGGCCCTGCGGTTGGCGCTACGCGGTATATAACCGTTGGTAGGCATCCGAGGTTAGTTCTGCAACAAAGCAGCAAAAGAGGGGGCATACCGAATAATCTGCGTCCGATTCTTGTGGTTGGGAGGACGAAATCTCTTTGGGGGATTTCTAGTTTACTAACATCTAACTTGTAACCCTTTAGTTATTTATTTGAGTATCATGTTTTACTACTTGATGTTATATTTGTGATTGTGTATTGGACTGGGAAAAAATGGACGGGGGGTGTGTAGGTTTACTGGGCATTGAAAGCTCACGGCGTATCATGCCAGGTGCCAAAGAGGAACTTATAGCTGGAGACGACAAGCCTGAAACCTTCGAAGACTTTTGGCTATCTTAAGAAAGTTAGAAATTCATTTGATATTTTTGTAAGGCTCATATGAATATTTAAATTTTCTTTTCGGATGTAATGTAATAGAACAAGCTTTTGAAATTAAGGATATTCATGGTTGTTATGTACTTATATTCTATATATTTTTTGTACAAACCTTATTGTTGCTTATGAGACCTTGTGTCAATACCTTTTAAGATCTGTCAAAAGGGTAGCGCGCTGCCTAAGAAAGCCGGACTTAGAAGGGAGGCTAATTTGACTCCTCCGGCGATCTCGGATCTTGCTTGGTTATTGACCATAGGACTCATTAGTGACTCTCCCTTGACTGTAACCAATAGTGTAGATTCGGGGCGTCACACATTGCCCCAGGCGAGCTGACCATAAAGCGATATTTCCCCATTTATCTCAGTTTTATTCTATATGTCAAATCTGACAGTAGCTCGGTCAAATTTCAGCAGTTTAGGTGAGTTTACTTGCTCGGTTTTTGTGCCTCACCAACAGTGATGAAGAACTAGCCTGATCAGTCCTAGTTTGTTCTACATTTTTAGAAAAATAAATGCAAATATTAGCACAGCCTCAAGAGCGCGGCTATTAAAATGCGCCTAACTCGGCCACGAAAGTTTTGTTTCTCTATAGTCCCAACTCGGTTCAAATTTCAACTCGGTGTGTAAACCTATTATTCCAGGTCAGTTTTGGGCCTTCGTTTTGATCCCCGGACACTTGTCTTGGCTAATTGTTCCCACAAGTTTCCAGCGCGGTCACCGCCTCTCTGCAGAACCATAAACTAACTTTAGCTCGGCTAAATCCTATTTTTCGATGTAAAAGTGGGATTCTACTGGGCCCTACCCAAAATCTATGCTGTTCGTCCTAAATGTGAAGTTTATACACTAGAGCTAAGGAACATAGAGGGCACGGTGGCCCCATGTATGTTCTAGATTCCAGTTTTGCCTAATTTCTACAGGTGCCCACCCGTTTTACCCCAAAAAAGAGGGCATCGACAACATACCAACAGTCCCAAATAAAGGAAAAATGAAAAACATCAAAAACAACGATGAAATAGGGATGAATGTGAGAAGTACTTACTGATTTGGGTGCCAAATCAAGACTTGATCAGCCTTGACTCCTGTTGATGACGGCGGCGACAGCGACAGCAACAAAGGCAAAAGCTCAAGGATTTAGGGTTTGGCACGAAGAAAGAAGGTGAACAGTGAAGGGGCTGTGGAGGCTTAAATGACCTATTTATGGGGGAAAGCTCAAAAGGCGGCAACTTTTCAAATTTTTGCAGAACGATGACGGCTGGGGAGATGGCATGAACCCACTAGGGGAATGTAACGCCCTCAAAATAATATATAAAACCCATCCCTTTTGACATGCATTCATATAAAAGAAAACAACCATTTCATTTCATCAGAATAAACTTTACAACGGTATTACATGTTAACAACAAAAGCAAACGCCCTATGGGCTTACAGCTTTCCAAGTTAACACTTGGTTACACAAAAGTAGAGTACTAACTCTATACAAAATAAGCCCTTGGCTTGATGTACATGTAATACAAACAAATAAACAAAAGAGTCTTCAATTCTCATTATCATCCAAGCTATGTCCTTGGAGGTGGCATGCTACCTGTACCTGAAAATAATGTCCCATATAGGGTGAACCAACGCCCAGTAGAGATATGCTAAACACAATATGAGCAATAACTAAGACATTAGCTGTTAGATAAATGTTCAATTCCATACATCAATTCATAACCCTTTTTCCATTACAAGACCACTATGTCTATGTTTCATTTCATTTTCCATTTCTTATCAATTCCGCAATTTACATTAACGGCTCAGAGCCTAGTCATTCACCTATATGAGACCATGACTCATATTAAACATTTCCCATTCTACAATAGATAAACATATTAGTTGTATCAACATCTCAACAGATAAGCATACAAGCTGTATCCACATTTTAACAGATAAGCATACAAGCTGTATCAACACTTCCAAAGATAAGCATATGAGCTGTATCATCACTTCCAAAGATAAGCATATGAGCTATATCATCACATTATCTGACAAGCATATGAGCTGTATCAGTGGAGTCCATCCCCTATCTCCTCCCAAACAACATCCGGTTTAGAGGTCCATCCCCTATCTTCCCCTAAACCGTGGAGTACATCCCCTATCTCTTCCCCCACACACACAAAGTATATACACATTGGTCATATACGCAATCAATCAATACATAACATTAATGTATTCTATCAACTGTCATACTCTATGACATATCCAATTGATTAGTTTCAATTTGCCTAATCATCATGCATTGTCTACAACAATCAAAACTACCCTCCACCGGTAGCCCAAGCAGTTATTTCTAAACAGATAATAAAAGCTCCAACAGATAGAATATCAATGTTTTCAAAAGTGAGCGATTAACAAATCCAACTCCACTATTTTACCACATAATGAGTCAATTTCATTATTCTCAACCCAATTCCATAAGTCCACAAATTTCCCAAATTAATTATACCAATTAATTTACACCACAAATTACGGTTTTCTACCCCTTTTTCCCAACATTGGCCCAATGGCCTATATATCAACAACCATTAACAATAACCCCATTTTGAAACCCAACATACACTTTCAAGAATCAAAATGACAAAACCCCCATTTTTAACAATTTGAAACCCTAGGTCCCAAAATTTCCCAACTTTAACATTTTATCAAAACAACCAAAAATCTATGTCAAGGATCATAAGAGTGAGTAGGAATCCCTACCTCAAAAGTTGACACCCAACGAAGAAGATGAAGAAAACGGAAATGCTCCAAATCCCGAGACTCTTGGATCAAAAGATAGCCCTCGACGATCAACAACTTTTTTTGTAAAGGCCAAAGATGAGGAAACAACTCCTACTAGATCAATACCTAGAGAGAAGGCACGGTTTTAGAGAGAGAGGCTCAACAATGGAGTTTTGGAAAAGTAAGAGAGAGAAATGAATGTGAAAAAGTGATTTTAAAAGTCAAAACACGGAGCTTTAAACCCGACGCCCCGCTCGAGCGTGGAAACCCCCGCTCGAGCGTCACTCACAGACTCCCGCTCGAGCGTCCAAACCGCCGCTCGAGCGCTGAATACACACTCCCAGCACTTTTTGTTGAACCAGGTCTGCGCTCGAGCGTCACACACAACAACCCGCTCGAGCGTAAAAACCCCCGCTCGAGCGTACGACACTGCAGAGGAGATACTGGAAGATGGAGAAATACGCTCGAGCGCCGGAACTCCCACTCGAGCGGACAAACAACATCGAAGGGCCCGCTCGAGCGTCAAAATCCCCGCTCGAGCGTGAAGGCCAAAATCTGGGCAACTACTCTTGGTTCCTAAGCTCAACTAACCTGTTTCAAACCTGCCCAACACAACCCAAGACTCAAATACAAAGAGTAAAGGATGTAAACAAGATGTACACAACAACCAATGAACAAGGGAAACCGGGATCGATATAACCTCCCCCCTTAAAGAATTTCGTCCCCGAAATTAAACACAAGTTTTTCAAAAACAGGTTTTCTCGATTTCCAACAACATTTCAACCCAATATTAAACATTCCGACCTATTACCGGTCAATCTCATCTCTTTTCAAGAGGCAAAACACAATATTTTCCACAACATGCATTATAAACATGCATTCCCTGGAATTCCACGAATTTCAACACATTTTCCCCCATTTTACAACACATGCAACATTTGTATCATGCTTGCATTTCCACAATACATTTAACATATTCAATGTTAAAATAAACTTCCATTAACCACAACATATACAATGTTCCACAACTCAAGACATATTTAATGCTCTTAAGGTTCAACAGTATTACAAAATTACAGTATGTGATTATACATCAATAAACACATCCGGATACTTCTCATGGACATCCGCCTCACGTTCCCAAGTGGCTTCTTCCACTCCGTGATACTTCCACAAAACTTTTACCAAGGGAATGGTCTTGCCTCGCAAGACTTGATCCCGCCTATCCAAGACCCGAACCGGTCTCTCCTCATACGAGGCATCCTCATCTACCTCCAAGTCAGTCCAATCCAACACATGGGACGGATCCGGCTCATACTTCCGAAGCATACTAACATGAAACACGTCATGAACTCCGAACAACTGCGGTGGCAAAGCCAAACGATAAGCAACTTCCCCAATCCTCTCAAGGATCTCAAAGGGACCGATAAACCGAGGGGCTAACTTCCCACTCTTCCCAAATCTCATCAAACCTCGCCTAGGTGATATTTTCAAGAAAACATGATCACCTATCTCAAACGCCAAAGGCCTCCTCCTACGGTCGGCATAACTCTTTTGGCGGCTCTGGGCTGTAACAAGCCTCCTACGGATAAGCTCAACTTTCTCCGTCGTCTCCCTAACCAATTCCGGACCCAACAAGGGTGCATCACCCACCTCGGCCCAACAAACTGGAGACCTACACGGTCATCCATACAAAGCCTCAAACGGTGCCATACCGATGCTAGACTGAAAACTGTTGCTGTAGGCAAACTCCACTAAGGGCAAGTGCCTCTCCCACGTCCCACTAAAGTCAAGGACACAACCTCGAAGCATATCCTCAAGGATCTGAATAGTACGTTCGGACTGCCCGTCAGTCTAAGGATGATAAGCCGTACTAAAGGTCAACTTAGTGCCCAAGGCACTCTGCAAACTCTGCCACAACCTAGCAGTAAAACGAGGATCTCTATCTGAGACGATCGTCACTGGGACCCCGTGCAATCTCACTATGTCCCGAATATACAAATCGGCGAGATAGTCTACCGAATCTCTCACGCGCATAGGGATAAAGTGCGCCGACTTAGTCAACCGGTCTACAACCACCCAAATAGCATCACTACCCCGCTAAGTCCTCGGAAGACCTACAACGAAGTCCATAGTGACATGCTTCCACTTCCACTTGGCAATAGGCAAGGGTTGCAACAAACCCGCTGGCCTCTGATGCTTGGCCTTCACTTGCTGGCAAGTAAGACACCTTGATACGAAAGCAGCCACATCCCTCTTCATACCCCGCCACCAAAACTGGCGACCTAAATCCCGATACATTTTAGTGCCTCCCGGATGCACCGCAAGGCGTGAATGGTGAAACTCTCGGAGTACTTCTTCTCGGCAAGACTCCGGCACAAACAAACGGTCTCGGTATCTCACACTCAGGTCGGGATATACCGTCAAACCCTTCTCAACTTTCCCACTGGAGATCTTCTCTCGGAGGGATTCCACCTCAAGGTCACCTCTCTGTGCCTCTAACACTCGAGTCACAAGTGTAGGCTGCGCAACTACAGAAAACAAGGCCGCAGCCTCAACGGATTCACTCAGAAGCAAATCAAACTCGCCCAGTGCACCCAACATCTCCCATTCCCGGATGGCTATACAAGCTACATCACTAATGGATTTTCTACTAAGGGCATCAGCCACAACATTGGCCTTCCCAGGGTGATAGAGCAACTCAAAATCATAGTCCTCGATGAACTCCATCCACCTTCTCTGCCTCAAATTTAAGTCCCTCTGTGTAAACAGGTACTTCAAACTTTTATGATCCGAGAACACCTCAAACCTCTCACCATAAAGGTAATGCCTCTAAATCTTTAAGGCAAAAATCACGGCTGCTAACTCTAAGTCGTGTGTAGGGTAATTCTTCTCGTGTTTTTTCAACTGACGTGAGCCATAAGCTACCACTTTCCCTTCTTGCATCAACACACAACCCAAACCCTCTCGTGAGGCATCACAATAAACTGCATAACCCAAACCTCTCTCCGGAATAATCAAGACCGGAGCGATGGTCAATCTAACTTTCAACTCTTGAAACAACTTTTCACAAGTCTCATTCCACACAAACTTGACCCCTTTCCGCGTCAATCTAGTCAACGGCGAAGCTAGCTTGGAGAAGTCTTTCACAAACCGGCGGTAATACCCAGCCAATCCCAGAAAACTGCGGATCTCAAAAACACTCTTAGGCTGTGCCCAATCTAGCACTGCCTCAACCTTGGATGCATCAACAGACATCCCTTTCCCGGATACCACATGGCCTAAGAACTTGACTTTTTCTAGTCAGAACTCACACTTCCCAAACTTGGCATACAGCCTATGGGCTCTAAGAAATTCAAGCACCACTCTCAGATGTTTCTCATGCTCCTACTCAGAAGGCGAATAGATAAGAATGTCGTCCACGAAAACGACCACAAATCAATCTAAGAATTCTCGAAAGATCCGGTTCATCAAGTCCATAAAGACTGTCGGTGCATTGGTAAGCCCAAATGGCATCACCAGAAACTCATAATGGCCATACCGCGTACGGAATGCCGTCTTCGGAATATCCTCCTCCCTAACCCTCAACTGGTGGTAACCCGATCTCAAATCTATCTTAGAGAAACAACGGGAACCCTTCAACTGGTCAAACAAATCATCTATACGGGGTATAGGGTACTTATTCTTAACCGTAGCTCGATTTAACTTCCGGTAGTCGATACACAATCTCAAGGCACCATCTTTCCTCTTAGCAAAGAGGGCCAACGCTCCCCACGGTGAAACACTAAGGCGAACGAAACCCTTATCTAGCAATTCCTGGAGCTGAATCTTCAACTCACTCAACTCGGCTGGGGCAAAACGATACGGTGCCATAGAAATCGGCACCGTGCCGGGCACTAGATCAATAGAGAACTCTATCTCTCGGTGAGGTGGCAGACTAACAAGATCCTCGGGAAAAACATCCGAATACGCGCAAACCACCCTCGGTAATACAATCTGAGTCTCATCACATTCACTACTCAAAAAGCTAGCAAGTAGACTACTAAGCTCACCCCGCCCTCGCGGATCATACACCGGTGGCAACACACTACCAACCCGATCCCCCAAGAAATGAAAACACTCCCCGCTCAAGGTACATACCGTTACCCTCTGGCGGTAGCAATCAATAACAGCCCGGTATGACGATAGCCAGTCCATACCCAAAATAATATCAAAGCCCATCATGGGCATAACGACAAAGGAAAAAGGAAGCCTACGGTCGGCGACCTCTATATCACAACCTCTACATCCGTGTTTCAAAATCAATTCACTCCCAACAGGTGACACAACACATATAGGAGATGCTAATAGTGCCAACTCTAACTCCAACACAGATGCAAATGCAGCAGATACAAAAGAATGAGATGCACCCGTATCAATCAACACACTAGCAACCGAGTTGCAAAACAGAAAGGTACCTCTCACTACTGATGGAGCCGGTACTAGGTCCTGCGCGGTAACAGCATACACGCGCCCTGTAGGCCCCTGGTCCACCTGCCCACTTCTAGGAGCAAAAGACTGCTGCACTGACTGGGACGACGAAGCTCCCGGGTTGGCCCTCGAGGCCTGCACAGACTGAGCTGGCTAGTAACTCTGCGTCTGCCTAGAACCAGACGCTCCCGATGTGGCACCCAACTGTGGGCAATACCTCTTTAGGTGCCCTGGCTGGCCACACTGATAACAAGACAAAGGCTGGCCCCTGCCCTGACTCTGGCCCTGAGGCCTAGCTGAAGAAGAAGCAGCTCGCTGACCCCCTCCCTTCTGCGGGCAAACTGAAGACTTGTGACCCAGTGGCCACATGCAAAACAAGTCAAGCCTCCCTGACCACCTCTCCCGGAGCCTGCACTCGGCGCTGGGAAGGTCGATCTAGTCAAACTACCCTGAGACTGCTGAGGGTTAGAACCCCTCTGTCTCCTTCCATCACCCTGACCATCTTGGCTCCTCTTGGAGCCTCTCTGCCCCTCATCCTCCTCCTACATCATGAGCTCCATATGAGCTGCAGCATCAACCAGACGTCTGTACTCCCGAATAAACGACCCTCCAATCCTCAACTTGAGCCCACGCCTCAGCTTCCGCTCAAACTCAAAACAACGGCGTTCTTCGGGCGCCACAAGTTCAGGTGCAAACCTGGACAGACTGGTAAAAGTAGCCTCAAACTCGGCCACAGACAAGCTCTGCTGTTTAAGCTGGCAAAACTGTTCCCTCAGCATTTCCCTAGCAGCTGAAGACAAAAACTTCTCTTGGAAGGTATTCACAAAAGTCTCCCATACACCACCAACACGGCACTTCTCGTACTTCCACCATTGACCCGCATCTCCCTTCAGTTGGAAGGATGCCAATGTCACCTTTAAAGCCCCGTCCTCGATGCCAAGCATCTCGAACGTCTTCTCTATCTGTTCCAACCACTCGTCAGCCTTAAGGGGCTCTTTCGGATCCCCGACAAATTCGTCCGGATTAGATCGGAAGAACTCCCTCTTCAAGAAAGAAGGTCCTGCCTTAGCAATCTGATTCTCAGCTCTGAGAATACCCAAAGCTCCCGCTATCTCTCGGGCCAAGGCGCCCATGGCCTGCTGACCCGCTGGCTCGGCCATGTTGGCCTGACCAACTCCTTCTTGTACTGCCGGAACATCATCCGGTAAAGGCATTTCTTGCCTGCCACGTCTGCCGCGCCTACCACGCCCTAGTCCTGACATCCTAATAAAGGTAACCAAGACTATTAGCACATTCACAAATGTGCCGAAGCTATACACTCGCCTCCTAACGCATGGACAACTGTAATTCACTCCACATAAGCACATAAACACATAAGCACTTACGAATTTCATTTCCGGATAGTGATAGTCCCGAGGCGTTACTAGAGTTCCGGTTAGAAACAGCATTGATCAAGTGCCTTTCCAACAAGAATCCCAGAAACCCAAGGATCCAATCAACATCCGAGAAACTACATTCCACACCCACATAGTCACATAAGCATGTTATAAATTAAACACATAACATTACGTCTAAGTCTCTAACCAAGCGAGACAAACCCATTGTGATACTGATCACTTCCCACGTACCCAAAGTATTCGAACCCGGTACGCTCTGATACCAAGTTGTAACGTCGTCAAAATAATATATAAAACCCATCCCTTTTGACATGCATTCATATAAAAGAAAACAACCATTTCATTTCATCAGAATAAACTTTACAACGGTATTACATGTTAACAACAAAAGCAAACGCCCTATGGGCTTACAGCTTTCCAAGTTAACACTTGGTTACACAAAAGTGGAGTACTAACTCTATACAAAATAAGCCCTTGGCTTGATGTACATGTAATACAAACAAATAAACAAAAGAGTCTTCAACTCTCATTATCATCAAAGCTATGTCCTTGGAGGTGGCATGCTACCTGTACCTGAAAATAATGTCCCATATAGGGTGAGCCAACGCCCAGTAGAGATATGCTAAACACAATATGAGCAATAACTAAGACATTAACTGTTAGATAAATGTTCAATTCCATACATCAATTCATAACCCTTTTTTCCATTACAAGACCACTATGTCCATGTTTCATTTCATTTTCCATTTCTTATCAATTCCGCAATTTACATTAACGGCTCAGAGCCTAGTCATTCACCTATATGAGACCATGACTCATATTAAACATTTCCCATTCTACAATAGATAAACATATTAGTTGTATCAACATCTCAACAGATAAGCATACAAGCTGTATCCACATTTCAACAAATAAGCATATAAGCTGTATCAACACTTCCAAAGATAAGCATATGAGTTGTATCATCACTTCCAAAGATAAGCATATGAGCTATATCATCACATTATCTGACAAGCATATGAGCTGTATCAGTGGAGTCCATCCCCTATCTCCTCTCAAACAACATCCGGTTTAGAGGTCCATCCCCTATCTTCCCCTAAACTGTGGAGTACATCCCCTATCTCCTCCCACACACACACAAAGTATATACACATTGGTCATATACGCAATCAATCAATACATAACGTTAATGTATTCTATCAACTGTCATACTCTATGACATATCCAATTGATTAGTTTCAATTTGCCTAATCATCATGCATTGTCTACAACAATCAAAACTACCCTCCACCGGTAGCCCAAGTAGTTATTTCTAAACAGATAACAAAAGCTCCAACAGATAGAATATCAATGTTTTCAAAAGTGAGCGATTAACAAATCCAACTCCACTATTTTACCACATAATGAGTCAATTTCATTATTCTCAACCCAATTCCATAAGTCCACAAATTTCCCAAATTAATTATACCAATTAATTTACACCACAAATTACGGTTTTCTACCCCTTTTTCCCAACATTGGCCCAATGGCCTATATATCAACAACCATTAACAATAACCCCATTTTGAAACCCAACATACACTTTCAAGAATCAAAATGACAAAACCCCCATTTTTAACAATTTGAAACCCTAGGTCCCAAAATTTCCCAACTTTAACATTTTATCAAAACAACCAAAAATCTATGTCAAGGATCATAAGAGTGAGTAGGAATCCCTACCTCAAAAGTTGACACCCAACGAAGAAGATGAAGAAAACGGAAATGCTCCAAATCCCGAGACTCTTGGATCAAAAGATAGCCCTCGACGATCAACAACTTTTTTGTAAAGGCCAAAGATGAGGAAACAACTCCTACTAGATCAATACCTAGAGAGAAGGCACGGTTTTAGAGAGAGAGGCTCAACAATGGAGTTTTGGAAAAGTAAGAGAGAGAAATGAATGTGAAAAAGTGATTTTAAAAGTCAAAACACGGAGCTTTAAACCCGACGCCCCGCTCGAGCGTGGAAACCCCCGCTCGAGCGTCACTCACAGACTCCCGCTCGAGCGTCCAAACCGCCGCTCGAGCGCTGAATACACACTCCCAGCACTTTTTGTTGAACCAGGTCTGCGCTCGAGCGTCACACACAACAACCCGCTCGAGCGTAAAAACCCCCGCTCGAGCGTACAACACTGCAGAGGAGATACTGGAAGATGGAGAAATACGCTCGAGCGCCGGAACTCCCGCTCGAGCGGACAAACAACAACGAAGGGCCCGCTCGAGCGTCAAAATCCCCGCTCGAGCGTGAAGGCCAAAATCTGGGCAACTACTCTTGGTTCCTAAGCTCAACCAACCTGTTTCAAACCTGCCCAACACAACCCAAGACTCAAATACAAAGAGTAAAGGATGTAAACAAGATGTACACAACAACCAATGAACAAGGGAAATCGGGATCGCTATAGGGAACATCACGTGGCATGGATGTGACGGATCATCAATACGACTGATGGGATAACGGCGCGACTGATTGATTGATGATAAGACGACCAACACAAGTCTCAACGACTGATCAAGGCGGATTGCTCGATTGAAAATAGTAATCCTAATCACGTTCAGCTTGGATGGGATTAAGGGGCAATGGAGAGGGAGATTTGTGCCGAACAAGTGGGCCGAGTTACGACAGCGCGGGATATGGTGTTGGGCCATGTGAGGGCCAAAGACACTGTGCCTGACCGAACTGCACCAACACAGCTCCTCGGCCCACTACATTGGGCCGAACAAACCGTCGCCCAGAATGTGGAGGCATGTAGGTGTTCAACCGAGCTAGGATCCTGCGAAACCGAATATTTGGTTAGATCTGCATGGATGCGTTGGGCCAAGCTATGGACGGTCCGGACTGATGTAGGTGCCAAGATGTCCTGCGAGATAGCAAGGTGAGGCCGAGATGTCGAACTGCGCGCCCTACGTCCAGTCGGTCCAGATGGACCAATTTGATATAGCTCAGCAGTTCCTATCCTTTGTAATGTTTATATCTCAACGAGTAATGGCTCGGTCCATTATTCCACGTGGACCAATGATGAGGAGAGGAGAATCCACTCCTGCTATGTGTCAATACCATTTGGCAGTGCGACAAACGCTGTTTGGAGGTTTTGGTCTCTACACGTGTAAGAAATGTAGAGGGAAGCACGGCCGCCTGTCCAAAGAAGGACAGCAGAGGTAGTGCACCCACAATCTCTGAGGCTGCATGGTCATCCTTGAAAAGGAGGAGCATGCAATCGTTAGAGGTAAGCAATTTGAAAGAATTTCCACTCTCTCTCTACAGTGCTCTCTTCATTCTTCTTCTCCTTCTCCAAGTGTGCTGACTTGATCGTTTGAAGGTTTATCCGGCAGCACACCGCCGTGCAGCTCACCGTCTTTCTGTTCTCACGCTAAGCAACGCTACGTAAAGCTTGGATTCAAGGAGTACGGAGAACTGAGAATATTTCATCCCCGTACATGGATATAAAAGGATTTGAGCAGATTTTAGACCATTAGACGACAACTTCTCAATACTGTGTTGTGCATTTTGAAGGACTATTGAATATGGAAGCTAATTGTTTATTTATACTCCTTGTTTGTTTCATCAAAATTGTTTTGCGCTTCTTTATTTGTCTAATGTTATGTGTTTAATATCTACATGGCTTAGAGCCACAGATGGTTCCATAGTATGTCCACATTTAGGTTCATACACATTTATAAAGTCGAGAACTTCCCGGTACATACTGGATATGAGATCTTGAAGCTAAAATGCCATCTAACGGGGGTGGGGGTGGGTACTTTTGCTTTCCTAAAATACCATGAAGGTCAAACAAGTCTCTGTCATAATTTTGAATTTCATAGGACGGTAAGGGATAAAATAATTTAAAAAATGAGGAATAATACTTTGGGTAACTACACACGATAAACTCTTCTACCATGTATTCAGGGCTCTACATTATGTTCCAATTATAACCATTGCTGATGCCATGGCTGTTCACCAAAAATTGCAGCAAAGAGGCCATTGCATGTCCATAGCATGTGCAACCAACCCAAGTGTCAATAAAGGCCCGTGAATGAGACTTTTGTAATTAAAGTTTTTGCTACAGCTGATTGTTGTAGCAATATGGGACTTCTTGTGGGATGAAGTTTAGGATTTGAATCCCATCAATTACCTTAAAAAAATAAAAAAATAAAAAAAATAAAAAATAAATTTTGCTGTTGTTGGGCTACATTTGATGAGGGCTCAAGTTTTTCACAGGCCTTTTGCTTAAATTTCTGTTGCAGCCCATTCTCTTTTGACTACCTGTGGAGGATTGATGCATAGCAACCTACATATTGGATTATATGTATACCTGTTTTGTAAATATAGTTTGCCTTCTTTTTTTCTTTTTTTTTAATAATGAATAATTATATGTTAGTGTTTAAATCAAAGTAGATTTGACACCAACCAAATTTTTGAAGAATAGAGTTGGTGGCCGCAGTGGCCCAAGAGCATATTTTGGGAGTATGGAACTTTGGATGCTGATGACAGTTCACAATATTTTAATTGCTTTGTTGTTTAATGCAAATCTGCCTAGGGAAGCAGCAAATCTATGTTGTTTAATGCTCACAAACTGGCTAAAACACAGGAGAAATTAGAAGGAAAGAAAATGGGAGATAATGAGCAAAGTTTGGTTTGAATGGCAGTGCCATGCTGCATATCATTCCAGGCCCAATCCTCATTTAGCACAACCGAGTAAAGGTGGACAGCTCTTCATTTTGGTTTGGTTGTTGATGGCTAATTTGGGCTTAGGGAACCAGTTTCAAATAAGTGAAGGCATTGTAGGTGCAAATGTAATTGTGGGGAAGTAGCTGAATTGATTTGTTATAACTTATATCAATCGGGTAAATGTGTCATTTTTGACGCCCATGAAGATCTTTTATTCGCTGCCAGTTACACAAATTGTATTCTCTTTATGAAAACAATGCTCGTTAGATCTATATCTACATTTGCAAAACCAGGACAAAGAGCATAAGAAATAAATTAGTCACTGGAGTCTGGATAGATGAACAATCATGGCTTGTGCAATACTAGACTTTGTCAAGCTAATGGATTCGGTTTTCTTTGGTTGGGAGATTTAGAAAGAGATTGGAAAAAGAAAGAGAAAATGTGTGTGAAATTAGATAAAATGTAAATATATTTTATTCACATTTCACATACCTTCTCCATTTCCCTTTCCAAATCCCTCCTCAAATTCCCCAACCAAACACATAAGTAATTTGTTTAAGGTTGTCTTTGGTTCATGGATTTGGGAAATGATTTGGAAAGAAAAAGAAAAAATGTGTGTGAAATGTAGGAGTATATTTTATTCACATTTCACTTACATTTTCTCTTTCCCTTTCCCTTTCCCTTTTCCTTTTCAGATCCCTCTCCAAACCCATAAACAAAACACAGCCTAAGAAATCTCCGATACCTAGGACAATAAGCGATTTGTTGTGATTATTCAATAGTCAATAGTCATTTCTTCAGTTTGCTAAAAAAAGCTTATCATCATCTAATGTTGTTGTATATGGAATATTTAATTTATTTGCTGAAAAGTTTACAGTAGGCACATAACACAATCTATCAGATAATTGGCAAGTACTTCCAAGGCAAAGGTAGATAGAGAAATGTAAACAACATTGTGCTAAGAAAGGCGGTGTGAACAGAGCATTTCAACCATTCACCCATTTCAATTATTTACTTTATAGCTATTAAACTAAAGTTTTTGTTTAGTGGCTTCTGGCACTTGTAATTAGTTAGGTACGATTAGACTGGAATGGTTCCACCAAAGGAAATGTGAGATCCCACGTTGATGGGAAGAAAAATTAATAAATGATACAAGGCACCGTAAATTGAGGTTAAATATTTTAGATCATTTTGATATACCCATTCCACATAAATTGACCCAATCGGCCCTCATTAATTAAAAAAAAAAATGAAAAACAAATCTCCACATAATTTATTTTTTTAATATAAAATTTATGTAGTTGTTAATATTCTTCTGGATCACAATGCTTCTCAGCTTTAGAGATGCAGCTATTCACCATTAGGAGCAAGGTTTTAAAAAATGGCCGTAACTGTTACGTAACGTCGTTACGTAACGGTTGTGGTAGTTACCACCACCCGTTATGGCCGCTTTTGTAATGTGATTGAGATTTACAGGTGTGTCGGCTGTAGCGACTGTTGTAGCGGTCGTAACGGTGCCGTAACGGTCGTAACGGCGCCGTAACAGCTATAACGGCCTGTGTACGCACCATTACGTAATGGTTCCGAATTGCTTCTTTCGAAAAAATACACCAAAAAACAAAATTGAAAATGGAGGATGAGGGATAGATAGAAGAGGGAAGATAAAAAGAGAAGATGGAGGAGCAAGAGATAAAGAGAGAAAAGAGAGAAGATGAAGAACATGTTATTAATTTGTTGAAGCTATAAGACTTATGATATTCTATTCAGCTGTTATAACTCAACCATTTTGTTTGTGTGTGTCTATCATATATTGTTTAATAATAATAATAATAATAAGTGTGGTCATCATCTATTTGGCTTGTTTAAAATATGTGCATATATATATATATATATATATATATAACCTCTTATTTATTCTCTTACTTTTGTCATTGTTTATCTTATATAAAGTCATTAATTATTAAAATAAAATGTAAAAAATTCAGTTTATAGTAATTTAAAAATATGAAATATATTGGATTATATTTAAAATTTTACAAAAATTGATCAATATTTATTTTAAACCCAATAAATATGATCATGGAAAAAAAATATGCGTATCGGTAAGTTTTTTTCAAATTGTGCGAAAAATAAAAAAGTTTACGGTTCTGGTTGCCACAACTGTTACACTACGGCCTTTACACTCTACAACCGCAATTGCGCCACCGCCACCGTTACGGCGACCGCCACTGCTTTTCAGAACCTTGATTAGGAGTGATGACCCTATCATGTATTTGGTTGTCTTTTTTTCATCTTTTGCTTCTCTTTCTTTTTCTCTTCTGTTTCTTCTATTTGAATCTTGTCAAAAAGTTTGAGAAATCAACTCCCTAGCTTGCCAAGATGCTAGTTCTTCAACTTCTTGTTCTTTTTTTCTTTTTTTCTTCTTTTGAACAAATAAGTCATCAATTCAGGTTTGTCTCCCATTTTTAATTATTAGTTAGCAAAATAAAACTCTACAATTTTTTCATTAGAAAGAAACTTCTAGCAATTGAAAAGTACCAATTTCACATCAAAACAATGTGGTGTGGTGGTCCTAGAGAGGCTCCAAGTGAAATTGTTCTAATGATCTGAGCTGATAGTTACCTGTATGATTGAAAGGTGGATTTATCTCTTTAATTCAGTGGATTGTGTACAGTGTATTGATTTTCAGAATTTTATTTCTTATGCTGGATCTGAAGGAAAAACTTTGAAAATAGAGAGTGCCACCCAGGTTGACGTTGTGTACCTGAAGTTCACTGATCTATTAGTTGCTGTTGAACTTCTTTTTTTCTGCTTGATTTTATGTCCTCGTTGTTGTCAGTGTTTGTCTTTATTTATGGAAATTTGGGTGTACTCCTGCTTTGGATGGTCCCTGTTAGAATTAATGTATAGTGAAAGAGAGAAAGAGAATAAATTGTGTACTGATAGATATATTGAATGTGCAGTTGAGCTCCTCATTTATAGAGAAGAGGAACCAAAAGTGGAGTGGAGTGGAGTAGGTATTAGTGGTGTGGAGTATGTATTGTTTACATTAACAGCCCCCCTCAAACTCAAGGAGGATAGGCACAAACCAACTTGAGTTTGGAGAGAGTAACAAAACAGGAAAATAAACTAAAAATAAAATAAAATAGGATAGGAGACACTGTATGGTCGTGTCAGACCGTTGTAGAAAACACGGTGTGGTCGTGTCAAACCGTTGTAGAAGATACTGTGGGGTTGTGGCAAACCAGTGTAGAAGACACTGTGTAGTTGTGTCGGACCGCTATAGAAGACACTGTGTGGTCGTGTCGGACCGTTAGAGAATACATTGTATGGTTGTGTATATAAGCAGCCCAAAGATATGCATGTATATATATATTGGGCCCTTAAAAGTAGCACCCAATACATCAAAAGTCGCACATGACACTATGACTTCGAGTGTCGCGTGATTCACGTGGCTTCGAGTGTCGCGTGATTCACGTGGTTCTCGCTCCCGTTTGTCGTCTTCGTCTCTTCGCTCGCTATTTAAATCAAGGCTGAGGCTGGATAGAGGCAGTGCAAGACAAACCATTCTGAAATCTCTTCGTTCTCTGATAGCTACAAACCCTTTCTGACATTCCCTGAAACACTCTGCAACCCCTAAGATAACATGGCCTTTTCTTCCCGTGGTCCGCTCACCCTTTTTCCAGACCTGAATGAGTCCACAATAAAGATAACCGGTTCTGTCGCCCTTGAAGCGCAACCAAGAGTCCCTGGACCGAGTGTAGCTGCATTTGCTTAGTTGAACTTTCCGATACTGTCAGTGGAGCAAATAATGGCAGTGCAAACGGACATTGAAGCCAACCATTTTACGCTGAAGTCGTGCTTGGAGACAGTGACTGCGGTCTCCAAGTTGTCGCACAGGCTGCAGAATAGAACTAGTGAGGTGCACCAGTTAAATGCCCAACTTGCTCTGCTCCAGTTCATGTATAAAGATGCGCAAACAGAGATATGCATACTGAAGGCGGAAAACAAGGAGCTAAAACGGAAGGCCACGGTCATGTTCCGATTTGGAGGTCTGCCATATGCTGCATTTGAGGAGTAGCGGGGAGACAACGTACTCGGTGGACTGGAAAGCATAGAGGCAGGGCTGTCAAGGGACGCCCAAGACAGAGGCAAGAGGAAGAGAGCAGCGGAAGAGGTGAAAAAGTAAGGTCGGTGTGTGTGGTGGTTGTGGTTGGTGGTTTTGTTTTGGTTTGTTTGTTTTTTTTTTTTTTTTTTTTTTTTGTGGTTTTGTTTTGTTTTGGTTTGTTTGTTTTTTTTTTTTTTTTTTTTTTTGTTTTTGTGGTGTTGTTTTGGTTTTTGTGTGAAATGAAATAAAATAAAGATTTGAAAAATCAGAGGCGGTTTGAATTTGTGGGCTGGTATGTTGATATAATAGATTATAATAAAAAAAAAATATGTATATATATATAGAAAATAAAAGAAAGTTGAAGAGAGTGGAAACACGCTGGAAAAGGGGCTCATCAACAGAGCTGTATAATAATGAAAATAAAGTTGAGGTAGTGGAAGTGTTTGAGGTAGTGGATGTGTTTGGGAACTGCGTCGGAAACCATCCACCGCCCAGACCACCATTTTACTCTCCCCTACCTGACGCGCCAAGGAGCTCAACATGGATGTCTTCAGAAAGTGTATGGAACCAGTGGAGAAGTGTTTGAAAGATGCAAAGTGTATAGAACCGGTGGATTTCAGAGTGATTTAGGGACGTTGAGATTGTTGACTTTGTTTGAGACCCAAACTCATCACCATGGGCGAACAAGATCGGAGCCACGGAATGAATTATGACTCTACTTGGTTCGATGCTTTCAGCGGAGGCAGTGGCGGTGGTGGTGGCGGAGCCGCCGTAGACGGCGCCGAGAGGCACTGTGTGGAGCAGCAGTTGTTTGGATGTGAGAGCAGGAACATCGTGACCGGTCATACAAAACCCGTACAGTCTGAGGAGGTTGCGGTGCACTGCTAAGCTGATCATCTCTACTTCTGTCTGGAATTGTCTCTCTCCTCCAACTGCACTGCCATCTTTGAGCCTCTTGACAGCCACGGCTGTCCCATCTCGGAGATAGCCTCTGTAAACGTTACCAAAGCCACATTTTCCTAGTATGTTCCTGCTGCTGAAATTGTCTGTTGCAGCTTGAAGTTCCCTGAATTGGAACCTCCTCAAGTTTCTGAGGGAAACTTCCTCATGATGCCGATCCTTAACATTAAAAAAAGATCTGTTGGTTTTGTCTTTGCCTCCACTGTAACAACAGCCCAAAACCAAGGATGAGCAAACAGATGAAACCGAGGACTAACCCCAAGGCAAGCGCAACTTTGTGATTTTTTGGTCTCTCAACAGGCGATCCAGTTTCTGAGCTACTCAATGGCATGGACATCGGCATCAATGTGGTTCTATAGAATCATTTTCTGACCCACAGATCAGAGGATTTCCAACAATGTCGAATGTTTTAACAGGAAATCTGGGTACAGGGCCACTCAAATTGTTGAAGGACAAGTCTAGTAAGGCAAGCTGGGTCATGTGGACTGTGATGCAGAGAAGTCTCTAATCTTTTGAAGGTGCAAGAACTGCCTCAGCAATTGAGTGATTTGCCCTAGAGCAGCTCTATGGTTTATTATAGTTTGGACGAGCTTCTGATCAGCGGAATAGGTTAAGGTCCGGCGGGCGGCCAAGGCGAGGTTGCCACCCACGGTGAAGTGAAAATACTAGATTCTAAACCTGCTCTGATACCATGTTAGAATTAATGTATAGTGAAAGAGGGAAAGAGACTAAATTGTGTACTGATAGATATATTGAATGTACAGTTGAGCTCCTCATTTATAGAGAAGAGGAGTCAAAAGTGGAGTGGAGTAGGTATTAGTGGAGTGGAGTAGGTATTGTTTACATTAACAGTCCCTAACTATAGTTGCTTTCTCTTGTTTTTGGTTTATTGTGCTTGCAGATGATTCAAAATTCTCTTATTTTGCTGATATATTAAAAAATAAAAATAAAAATAAAAACTGAGAATCCCATGCCCGTGGGATGCTATTCTGATGCCTCTTTCTTAAATCTAAAAATGAATGTGGATATAAAATGAATTTGAGTAGATTCTAGACCATTGGACAAGCACTTCTCAGTACTGTTGTGCGTTTTGAACAACTGTCCAATAAAGGAGTGAATTGTTTATGTATACTCCTCATTTGTTTCATCAAAATCGTTTTTGTGTTTCTTTAGCCTGATGCTAGGTGTTTAGTATACATGACCTAGTGCCACGGTTGGTTCCACATTAAAAAATTTAGCCACATTTAGGTTCATACAAACGCTTATTGAGTCCAAATCTTCCAGGTACATACTTGATATGGGATCAGTACAAACCAGAGAGGTTCTTGAAACTAAGATGACAAGTCACCGGGGACTTTTGCTCTCCTAAAATGCCATGAAGGTCAAACAAATGATAAAATAAAATTTAAAAAAAGAAAAAGAAAAGAGAAAGAGAGAGAGTTATAACGCTTTGGACAACTGCACAAAAAAAACTCTCCTACCATGTATCAGGGGCTCTATGATTTTAATTTGACTTAAATTTCATTTTAATCCTTATGATTTTAATTTAAACGATTTGGTCTCTATACTTTAAGTCTAGTTGTAATTTAGGCCAAGTTTGGCATGTTCAGGAAAAGCCAAAAAGTCAAAAAGCTACTCAAAAAGTTAAAAAGTTAACACTATTCACCAAAAGTCAACAATTACGGTTGCACAACTCTCAATCCTAATTTTCTCCTACAAACTAATTTTTACAATTTTTTATTACACATTTTTCCATAAAAAGTCAAAAAGTTAACCCAAACATCTATATTTTCTTCCTCAATTTTTTAGTCCAAATAGACAAAAAGTGCACTTATTTAGGACATCCCAAACAACCCCTTAGTCTTTTCGTCTAAATTTTTATTAATTTTGTCTATGTGTACACCGTTGAAAATTGATTAGTATACTAACAAGTGCCCAAAATTTGTTAATTTTAACCTCCAATTTAAACGGAAGAACCAAATTGAAAGTAGACTTAAAGTATAGGAACTAAATTATTTAAATTGAAACTATAATAACTAAAACAAAATTTTAATCAAAGTAGATGATGAAGAGTGTAATTAACCTTTTTAATTTTATACAAGCAACGGCTAGGATTGTTTGGAGGAGTCCAATGTGGCTAGCAGGGTTTGAACTTCACTAACTGTCATTTACCTACTCATAAACATATAAATGCATTTTTATTATATTCACTTACCATTATAAATAAAAATAAATGAATTTTATGTGTTATAAAAAAAAATAAAAAAATAAAAAAAAAAAAAGGGAAGAAGAAAGAAAGTAAGCTTTAGCATTTTTGTATTGAGTAATGCCATATGAATTGACAAATTTTATAATTTGTTCTTATTCATATAAGCTCTTCCAATGATATACACCATCTTTGGTTTAACTCATTTTTATGAAAATTGAGTTTTTTTTTTTAATATTTAATCCTTTTTTTTCAAATACATAATTTAGATATATTTAAAAAGTCTAATATTTGTATAAAAACTAAACTTTACAAAAAAACAAAAAAAAAAAAACAAAAACTTAATACATTTTCATATTTTGTTCTACTCAATGATTTTTTTAAAGTTTAGTTTTTGTACAAATTTTATACTTTTTAAGTATATCAAAATTGTGGGGAAAAAAAATCAATTAAAATATTATTAAAAATCACTAAAAATAAAAAAATATGAATTTAAAAACTCAAAAAACTATTTTTAAAAACTCCAACCACCTAGAATAATTTTATGAGTTTTGTTATAAATTTTAAAACATTTATTAGTGCATACCTGAGTTAAAAAAATAAATAAAAAATAAAAAAAATAAAAAAAGAGACTTCACGTTCGTAAGTTTATATAGTATTTTCTTTAAATAATATTATAAGAATTATATTTAAGGGCTAAAATTATTTATCATGTTACCTGTTATATCTATACTTAATAATAGTTATTTTGTTAAAAGTCTCCAAATATTTATTCTTAAATTCTCATAATTTTAAAATTCTCTCTTTTCTACGTGATAATTTTCTTTGTTTGCCTTTCATGTTTTCTATTTTTCTTCATTTTCTATTTGTTTGATTAATTAAAATTAAAATTAATTTCACTACTTATGGATAAAGATTTAAATTTCAAAATTCCTTCATATAGATAAACATATAAAAACTAAAAATTAATTTTATAGTCTATAGATAAAGATAAAAATTAAACAATTAATTTAAAAAAATTAATTTCATAACTTATAGATAAATTAAAATTCCTTGCCATAAATAAACATATAAAAGTTGATAAATAACTTATAAAAATTAATTTCATGGCCTACAAATAAAGATAAAGATTAAATTATTAATTCTAAAAAAAAATGAAATTATTCCTTCCCCCCCCCCCCCCTCCTTTTCATTTTGTACTTTAATTAATTTCATTATAGATAAACATATAAAAATTCAAAAAGAATTTATGAAAATTTATTTCATGACCTATAGATAAAGATAAAAATTTTAAAAATTATTTAAAAAAATTAATTTCATGACTTATAGATAAATAAACATATAAAAATTGATAAATAATTTATAAAGATTAATTTCGTGGCTTACAAATAAAGATAAAGATTAAATAATTGATTTACAAAAAATTAAAATAATAAAATTTTGATAAAGATATGATTTGTTAATCTATATATCTATAAAATATATATATATATATATATATATATATATATATATATATATATGTCTAAATCTTTATTTTGATTTACTCTTCTTTTTTTTTCTCCTTCTATCACATATTATCTTTTTTTATTTTAAATTTTTTATCTTATGAAATGTCTTTGTCTATAACTTCTTATCTCCTATTAACTTCTTAACCTTCTCTTGATAATTTTTATTATTTGTTATTATCTACCAAGTCATAAAGATTAAAAAAAAAAAAAAAAATTTATTGGCTCTAAATGAGAAGAGTATTAATAATGAAATTGGTTGGCTTTGAATGAGAATCCTCCATATAGATAAACATATAAAAACTGAAAATTAATTTTATAGTCGACAGATAAAGGTAAAAATTAAACAATTAATTTCATAACTTATAGATAAATTAAAATTTCTTCCCATAAATAAACATATGAAAGTTGATAAATAACTTATAATAATTAATTTTATGGCCTACAAATAAAGATAAAGATTAAATAATTGATTTAAAAAAAAAAACAAAATTACTCCTTTTTTTTCCCCTTCGTTTTGTACTTTAATTAATTTCATTATAGATAAACATATAAAAATTCATAAATAATTTATGAAAATTTATTTCATGACCTAATAAAGATAAAATTTTAAAAATTATTTAAAAAATTAATTTCATGACTTATAAATAAATAAACATATAAAAATTGATAAATAATTTATAAAGATTAATTTCGTGGCCTACAGATAGAGATAAAGATTGTAACGCCTTCAAAATAAACCCATAAATCATACATTCAAGACATTCATAAACGTAAGAGAGTAAAGTATAATTCTATTTATCAGAGTATTCACTACAAAAATATTACATGTTGATATCAAAAGTAAATGCCCTATGGATTCACAACTTTCCAAGCCAACAGTTGGTTACAAAAATGAGAGTACTAACTCAAAACACAAAATAAGCCCTTGGCTTGATTTACATATAATACACAAAATAATCACAAAAAAGATAAGCCTTCAACTTCTGCAACCTTCCAAGCTAAGACCTTGGAGGCGGCATATCACCTGTGCCTGAAAATAATATCCCATATAGGGTGAGCCAACGCGTAGTAGAGATATGCTAAACATAATATGAGCAATAACTAAAATATTAGCATTTGATAAATGTTTAACTCATATACACAAACTTATAACACGTTTCAATTCCATGACTACTATGTCCATGTTTCATTCCATTTTCCATCACTTATCTAATTCTCAATTTATAACCATGGCTCAGAACCTGGCCAAACAATTTAAATGAGATTACATCTCATATCAACAATATTTCCATTATCAACAATTCAAATGAGATAACGACTCATATTAAACACTTCCATACTTCACAATAGATACACATATTTGCTGTATCAATGTCATATCAAAACATTTCCATACTTCACAATAGATACACATATTTGCTGTATCAATGGAGTCCATCCCCTATCTCCTCCCAAATAATATCCGGTTTAGGAGTCCATCCCCTATCTCCTCCCACACCGTGGAGTATATCCCCTATTTCTTCCCATACAATACAATGTATATAAACAATTATCATATACATGATCAATCAATACACATATTTGATGTATTATTCCAACCGTCATATTCAATGACATATTCAATCGATTAGTTTTAATTCACCTAATCATCATGCAGTGTCTACAACAATCAAGACTATCCTCCACCGATAGCCAAAAGCAATTATTTCTAAACAGATAATAAATGCATCAACAGATAAATTATCAACATTTTCAAAAGTGAGCGATTAATAAATCCAACTCCACCATTCGATCTTATCTTAAGCCAATTTCATCATTTCCAACTCAATTTCATATTTTTATAACTTTCCAAATTAATTGTACAAATTAATTTATCACAATAAAATTAGGGCTTTTTCCCCCTTTTCTCAATATTGACCCAATGGCTCAAAATAACTCTAATAACATCAATACCCTCATTTTATGACGCAAAATACACAAGTGTGGATCAAAATAACAAAACCCCTCTTTATAACTTTGAAACCCTAATACCCAAAATTACCCAACATCAACATTAAATCAAAATGACCAAAAGCTTATGTCAAAGATCATATATATGAGTAGTTATCTCTACCTCAAGAGATGAGACCAAATGGAGAAGATGATGAAACTCGAAAGTGCTCCAAACCTCAAGATTTTCGGATGAAAATGGAGATCTTGCAAAGCTCTACCACTTTAATGACAGCACAAGGGTTTGGTCACACTAAAACAAGATCAAAATGTAGAGAGAGGGAGGTTTCTAGAGAGAGAGGCTCTCAAATTAGGTTTTGGGAAAGCTAGAGAGAGAGATAAGGTTGAAAAATAATTCAAAAATGGCTTTTCTCGGACTGATATACTGCACTCCTCGCTCGAGCGTGGAACGCCCCGCTAGAGCGTCAGACACAGACTCACGCTCAAGCGTCAAAATCGCCGCTCGAGCGCCGGATGCATACTTCCAGAAGTTTTACAGTCGATGGTCCCCGCTCTAGCGTGAAAGTGGACGCTTGAGCGTCCGAAGACTTGCAGAACAAAATACTGAGAGATGGAAAATCCCGCTCGAGCGGAGAAGCAAAAACAAAGGGACCGCTCGAGCGTAAACGCCAAAATCTGGACATCAACTCTAGGTTTTCAAGTACAACCAATCTGTTTCAAACCTACCCAATACAACTAAGACTCAAATACAAAGAGTAAAGAATGGAAATGAGAATATGACAATAACACATCCACGGAACCGAGTTCGGAATATAATAAACAAAGAAGGGAAAACCGGGATCGCTATATAGATTAAATAATTGATTTACAAAAAATTAAAATAATAAAATTTAGATAAAGGCATGATTTGTTAAGCTATATATCTATCAAAAACATATATATATATATCTAAATCTTTATTTTGATGTACTTATATTTTTTTTCTCCTTCTATCACATATTATCTTTTTTTTATTTTTTATTTTTTATCTTATGAAATGTCCTTATCTATAACTTCTTATCTCCTATTAAATTCTTAACATTCTCTTGATAATTTTTATTATTCGTTATTATCTACCAAGTGATAAAGATTTTATAAAAAAAATTATTGGCCATAAATGAGAAAAGTATTAATAATGAAATTGGTTGGTTTTGAACAAGAAAAGTAGTAATAATGAAATAATGAAGGCTGCATAGGAGAAGACAGTACAAAAATCTCACAAAATTAATTTTCGTTACTATATTTGTACAAAGTAATAATTTGATTTTCTTTCTATTAGTTATTAAAAATAGTTGCATTAGATCATTGTTATGTTTTTTTATTTTTTTATTTTTTGTAAGGCTATCATTCGTTATACTATTTCTTCAATCCCATCTCTAAATTTTGTCCTTGAAATTTTTGTTTTTTGCAATAATAAAGTTTAAAATCAATTTCTTATCAAATTTGTTTTCTTGGTCCTTATTTTATTGAATGATCAAAACGAGTAAAACTTTTATATGATATATGAAATTAATGAATATAATACAAAGATGACAGGAAAGTACTATATATTTGTCAATATCTCTTTGTTATTATTAGTTGATTTGCTAAATTATACTATCAATTTAGAACCCATATGATTTAATTCAATATTCTTGACTTTATTTGTATTCTACCATTTTTTCTTTGAGTAACCTATATAATTGTTTTTTTTCTTTTTGGCATATAATTATTAAAGCTATCATTTGTTATATTTCTTCAAGTACAATTCAAATAATTTTTCATCATTTTTTTATAAATAAAATGGATTAAAACTATTTTCTTATATAATTTTTATAATCTTATGAAATTCTTATCTTCATTAATTTTTTTAAAAATGATGTAGGAACTATGCAAGTATTATTCAAACTATGGAGAAAAATTTATAATTTAATATGATATGCGTGTGTCATTGATAGAGGAAATCAAAGACAGGGAGTTGCTAACATAATCAATTAATGATTTGTTTGAGAAATTCTTTTTATGAATAAGGTAACAAACTTAGATTAAAATTTTTAAAAAACTACTTATAAAGTATAAAAGTTGATATTTATTTATAACTTGATCCCACAATAATAATATACACCACTGATTTAAAAGTTCAAGTAAATTTATGTTAACTTTTCTGAGTTTATAGAATTTCTCTCTTTTAATGTTTTGTTTAGTTTGATACTAGTTATATATGTTATCAAGTGATTGTGAAACTATTATTCTGAACAATTTTTATAATTAATAATTTTTTTATACATAGGCATAATTTAATATTAAAATAATTTATTTATCATACAAAATATATATAGTTTATTTTTCCATGCATCGCACGGGTTACCGCTAGTTAGTATATTAGAACAAAGTGGTAGAGCCCATCAAATTAATTTCAAAGTAATGTTAAAGATTCTTAAAATATCATTTCCAAATTTACCTACAATAAAATTGGTTTATATATTTACAATCAAATTAACAATTAACATGTAACAGTTCATGTTATTAGATGCATTATATGCATTAAAAAGTTTTCAGCATTTTTCTTGATACAATAGGAACACATGAAATGATTAACAATTTTTAGTAGACAAACGTGTTCGTTGTAACATTATTAATTTTGTTTTATATTAAGTAATAAAATTTTTTATAAAAGAGGGTAAATTACATTGATCCCTGGAATTTGGAGAAAATATGAATAACTCTATAGTTTTAACATAATTACATTGATTTCCGTCAAAAAATCTAAAAGTCATTACAAAAAACTTAGCACTTCTGTCTATTTTTTGTACATCTTTTCATAAAGCTAATTCTCAAAACAACCCTAAGGTTAAAAGAGCTGAAACTAATGCAAATAGTATAAAGACACAAGATAAATAAATATATATATATATATATATATATATATATATATATATTTAAGTATAAAAGAGATGATAATATTATATTTTCAGCCATATGATTAACTAATTATTAATGAAAAATGGAGTAAGTGTTATGTGAATTAAAAACTTAATGTTATGCTTAGTTCATGAATTTGAGTAGGGATTTAAAAATTATATAAAAAAAAAAAAAGTGTGTAGAAATATAATTATATTTCATTCACATTTCATCTATATTTTTCATTTGTCTTTTCAAAATTGTAGGATTCAGTGTATTTTTTCTAAATTTCAGGCAAGATTGGTGTAATTTACCTTATAAAAAATACGCTCATGTACAATATCACTGATAATACTCTAGTCAAAATTTTCATTCCAAAATTTAAGATAAATTGTAAATATAATCTCTAATATTTACGTAAAATACAAATTGTCCCACGTGATTCCTTCAAATTACATCCCATCCCTTTAAATTTCTAATCACAAAATAAATAACTTATTTTATTAATAAATCATTAATTCAATTAACAATTTTTAATGATGTCAGGTATATATTTCAATTAACAATTTTGATAGTTTTATTATTGCATAAAAGAGTAGTTAATTTTTTTTTTGTTTTTAATTTTGTTAATAAAAAATTCTAACCAGAGGATATTTGTAATTTTCAAAACTATAAGGAACAATTCATATTTTAAAAAAAATTTAAAGAGTATATTTATAATTGGGTTAAATTCATTTTTTGTGATTTGGGACTAGGAGTACTATATCCCCTATAGTTCAAATATAGTCAAACCTCCCTCATGTAATTTTGGACTAAAGTGCCATTGTTAGTTTTTTCATTCAAACTAACGGAAGGTGCATTACAAACGCCAATTTTATCCTCTTTTTTTTTTAAACTTAAATTTATATTAATATGTTAATTAAAATAAAATAAAATATAATATAATTAAGATTGATCTTAAATATAACATATAATTAAATAAAAATATAAGATGAATAATAATTCAGGATTGATCTAAATATTATTAAATTAAAATTAGATTAACATGTTAGAAATTGCAATAAATTATTAAGAATTTAAAATTAATTGTGATCTTAAATATAACTTTGTCAGGGTTGCCTAACAACTTTGCCAGTCCCAAGCCTGGTAAAGGAAGAGGGTTGTATGTTAGGTAACCGACAGACAACATATAAAAAAAATGGGGTTTCTAAACCCATCTCCAAACACTAGTACAATGTGATATAAATAGAATAAGAAGTTTTCATTCATCAAAGTTAAATTACAAAAGGTAATATATGCAATATACATTCATAAGCTCTATCATGAATTTACAACATGTGATACTGTAACGCCCCAATTTTTCATGCCCAAATGGTAATACAATAATCATGGCCCTTTAAAGTAAAACTGATAATAAATCCTCATACTTGCATTACATGATGTAAATAGTCTTCATGCGATAATACAGTTAATCCAACAACAAGTAAATAAACAAATAAATACCCCAAAGGGTTTATAAGTTTCCAAGATTTAAGTCCAGTTATACATAACGGTTATTCAAACCCACACAAATATAGCCCTTGGCTTACAAAATAGAGTCACGTAAAATGAGAGTATTGTACTCCCAACACACACACTTCCACACCTTCAATTAGGCAGAATTACCACATCTTTTCCTACACAAAAATCCCGTAGGGTGAGCATAAAGCCCAGTAGGAAATCCTTAACAAAGTATGTATATTTTATATAAGTCTCAAGAGATGAATGCACATGCCATGCCATGCCTTTTTGAAAATAAAACACGTCTTCATCTTTTGGAAACCATCATACTCAATGAAGTCATGCAATTTCGACCGTTCAACATTTATCAATTTTATTCAAGGGGCGGTAAATACAACTCTGTAAATCCCTGGGTCTGTATCTGCAAGTAGACTATATAAGTACTACCAATTTGTCATTTCTACCAGTATTCACTGGAAGAATCGACACCTCTAATCTGTCATTTTTACCAGTATTAACTGGAAGGTTCGACACCTATCCTTTGCACCACCTTTCAAGACTTACCACCGTATTTACCCCAAAACCATTTCATGAAAACTTGTTTCTCAACATTCGTTTCTAAATGCAAAGTTTTCAAATCAAATTTCAAAACTTTTCATTATCAAATGAATTGATATGCCAATGCAATGATTAATAATACAATGCAATATTTCTTCCACTTTCAATGCTCCCACACAATATTCCCATTGTGATCAAAATTCTCATTTCTCATTTCAATGCAATTTCACAAGATAAATAAATGCTTTTATTTCAATTCATCCAAGGGATAACATAATTCCCACATTTCAAACATTTCTAACAACTTAGTTATTTTAAGACTATATCAACACTTTTAAACAACTTCCAAAACTTCAACAATTCTCTTATTTCATGGAAAACCATCATTTATATGTAATAAATAAACACTTTTCAAACATCATTTATTTTGGCACACAAAATAAATATAACAACTTATTCTAAAGATTTTCAACATCTTTCTTAAAAATCCCCAATTTCTAGACTTTCTCACCAAAAAACATTCATCTTCAAATATTTGAGAAGATCTCACCAAAAACATCTTTCTTTCATCAACACAGTTCAAAAACCCTCAATTTCTATTTTCAAAGGAAAAGCAAGTAAACCCACTTTCAAAATCACTCATCTTCTTGAATCAACAATCAATTTTCAAAACTAATCAAAGGATGATGTCGAAAATCATCTAGATCTTGCAAAAACATATATATAACTCAAAGAAAATCCCTACCTCAAGCTTAGAAGAGAAGATGAGCAAAACAAGGTTGAAACTCCAAAGTTGTCGAAACCAACTTCTTCTTGGATCAAAACGAAGATCTTGATAAGCTCTACACTTAATCTCAAAGGACCATGGTGAAAAGATCACTCTAGGTGAGTAGATCTAGAGATCTAGGTGCGAAAAGTCAAGTTTTAGAGAGAGAAGAGAGAAATCACGGTTTGAGAGGAAATGAGGAGGAAAAGTAATGAGAGGAAAGTTGTTTGGCTCTATTTATAGTAGTAGAGAATTGCCCTAAAGTCAAATAAAAAGGACAAGTCAAAACCCCCCAAAAAAGTAGGGCCCAAACCAATCCAAAAAGCTGAAAATTATATGCAGGTGTCAACCCTTCAGACAGAAAAGCAAAGAGTGCAACAGGCAAGGTGTCGACCCTTCCCAGACTGGTGTCGACACCAAAAAATAGCAAGCAACTTCCAGACTGGTGTCGACCCTTAAGGCCAAAAACAAAAGGCAAGTGTCGACACCACCCCCGAACAAGATTTTTAAGTTCCCAAACAACATTTCAACATAAACAAGCATGAACGAGCAATCCCAACAAGTTTAAATCGATTTGTATTCCTCCAAAACTAAGATACAACAACACTAAAAATTCCCAAAATAAAATAAAGGATTCAAATACTGCTCCAAAAGCTTTGAAGGACACAAGTGCTACAGATACCAACTTCATGATCAACCAATAAATGCCCTACATGCTTACAACTTTCCAAGACTATGCTTAGTTACAACAAAAGAGAGAGTCTTGAGCTCCATACATATAAAGCCTTAGGCTTGTACAAATATCAAATACAAAATAACAAAAACAAAGCTTTCAGCTCCCTAGTCCTCCCAAGCTAAGTCCTTAGAGGAGGCATGCCACCAGTACCTGAAAATGATTTTCCCAAGTAGGGTGAGCTAAAGCCAAGTAGAAATAATCTAACACAATATATGAATCTTAACAAAGGTACAAGCATGAAATGCATGTCAAATGTCCATTATAGAATCAATCATATCTTACAAGATTATAATATGCCAAATTCTTTTATTCCAATCCGTCTTATCTCACTTCTATTCATGTCAATTTATTTCACCTCAATTTATGAGTCATTTTCATTATTATCCAGATAACCCAGCTGAGACTACAACTTAGTGGTTCTCAAACATACATAATTAATACACAACACTTCAATTTGCCATTTTACGAAATTTTCGTCCACGAGAATCGGCACCCATGTATAAGCACGGTTTTCGGGACTTACACCTAGGACTCACAAGCCAACTTAATTCAATGGAGTCCATCCCCTTTCTCCTCCCACATATGGAGTACATTCCCTTTCTCCTCCCAAATATCATACATATACAATGTATTATAACGCATTCATATTCAATGACAACCAATAAGAGATTAGTTTCAATTCGCCTAATCTTCATGTAATTTCTATAACAATCACGGCTATCATCCACCGATAACCCAAAACAGATATTTCTAAATAGATATACAGTCTCAAAGGTAGATAAATTAGCCAAATTTCCATAGATGTGAGATAATACATGTCTAACTCCACCATTTATATAAACAACCTCCTAATTTCACACTTTCACTACCAATTCCATTATTTATACAAAATAATCATTTGAGTCATTTTAGGGCCAAGCTCCCATTTTCTCCAAGTTCATCCCAAACACCAAAATTAACTATTTTAATACAATGCAAGTTCATATCTACACCCATAACCATTTCCATTACATTCATTCTAAAACCCCACTTTTGTTTTTAAATCAAAACCCTAGGTTTGTCTAAAATCTTCCAAGTCCCAATCTTGCCCATGCACCATCAAATAACTAAGTTAAAAACCATATGAAAGTGTAGAAAATTCCTACCTCAAGCTTAGAAGACCAAAAGAAGAGATAGGAGAACTTCAAAAATGCCAAAACCATGCTCTAATCAGATCAAAAGAGAGCTCTTGAGACGTATTACCTTTTTAACAAAGGCACACGGGTAGAGAACCGACTAGATCCAGGTGAAAAAAGTAGAGAGAGAGTTCTAGAGAGAGGAAGTCCCGATCTAGGGTATTTGGAACAAAAGATATAAAAAAGTGATGTAAAAAGGTGCTACTGCGAACTGATATACGTGCAGCTCGCTTGAGTGCAAGAGTAGTTGCTCGAGCAACCAGACACAAATAAGTCACTTCGCTCAAGCACAAGAATCTTCGCTCAAGCGTAGAATACACACTCCCAGAAGTTTTACAGATAAAAGACCATCGCTCGAGTGAAGAACACTATCCTCCAAGTATATTTACAGACCTGCAAAAGTACTGGGAGCTCACAAAGCTCACTCAAGTATAAAGAGCTTCGTTCGAGCAAAGAGGCCAAAATCTAGACAACAACAATTTGAACTAACTAGCAATCAACATGTTCCAAACACAACCAAGGCACTCCAATACTCAATTTCATTGAGGAATAAGGGAAAAAAAGAGACATGAACAACAATACAGAATCATGAAACTCGAGCCCATAATAGAACAAGGGTCGGGTCAAAACTAGAATTGCTATAGATAACGGTTTTATCTGCCCTAGTACTTCGCCTTAGGGAGCACCAGCTCTCTTTGCCAAAAAGAAAGATGGTACGTTGTGACTTTTGTATAGATTTTCGGAAATTGAACCGGGTGGCTATTAAGAACAAGTACCCAATGCCTCATATAAACGATTTGTTTGATTAGTTGAAGGGGTCTTGTTGCTTTTCTAAAATAGACCTGAGATCGGGTTATCACTAGTTGAGAGTAAGGGTGGAGGATATCCAAAAGATAACATTCCCTACGTGGTATGGCCATTAGGAATTTCTAGTGATGCCCTTCGGGCTAACCAATGTACCAGTCGTGTTTATGGATTCGATGAACTGGGTCTTCTGTGAGTTTCTAGACCGTTTTGTGGTCGTCTTTGTGGACGATATCTTAATTTACTCACCCTCTGAGGAGGAGCACGAGGAACATTTGTGAGTGGTGCTTGAGTTGCTTAGAGCCCGCCAACTGTATACTAAATTTGGGAAATATGAATTCTGGCTAAGAGAAGTTAAGTCCTTAGGCTATGTGGTATCTAGTGAAGGGGTGACTGTAGATTCATCCAAGATAGAGGCAGTGCAAGATTGGCAACCATCTAAGAATGCTCTCGAGATCCATAGTTTCTTAGGGTTGGCCGAGTATTATTGTAGATTTGTGAAGAATTTCTCTAGGCTAACCTCACCATTGACTAGACTGATAAGGAAAAAGATCAGATTTGTGTGGAGTGAGACTTGTGAAAAGTATTTTCAAGAACTTAAGGTTAGACTTTACCACTGCTCCAGTATTGATTATTTCGGAGAGGAGTTGGGGCTATTTGGTGTATTATGATGCTTCATGAGAAGGTTTGGGTTGTGTTTTGATGCAAGAGGGGAGGGTAGTAGCCTATGGCTCGCGGCAATTGAAAAGACATGAGAGGAACTACCCTACTCATGACCTAGAATTAGCAGCGGTGATCTTTGCCTTAAAGATTTGGAGGCATTATCTGTATGGTGAGAAGTTTGAAGTGTTTTCTGATCACAAGAGTCTGAAATATTTGTTTACACAGAAGGACTTGAATCTAAGGCAGAGGAGGTGGATGGAGTTCATAGAAAATTCTGACTTTGAGTTACATTATCATCCGGGAAAAGCCAATGTTATGACCGATGCCTTGAGCAGGAAATCTATTAGCACTGTAACTTGTATTGTCATCCGGAAATGGGAGATGTTGGGTGCTATTGGGAAGTTCAACTTGCATCTTGGCAAGTCCTTTGCATCTGCAGCCATGTTTTCGATAGTTGCACAAGCTACACTTGTGAATCGAGTGATAGAAGCATAGAGGAATGACCTAGAGGTAGAATCCCTTCGGAAGAAGATCTCCAGTGGAAAGGTAGAAAGAGGCTTGAATGTGTACTCTGACTCGAGTGTTAGATACCTTGGTTGTCTCTTCGTGCTAAAGTCTTGCCAAGAGGAAGTACTTTGAGTTTCACCATTTACGCATTGTGGTGCATTCGGGAGGCATAAAGATGTGTCACGACCTTAGTGTCGACCGCCCGCACTCGCTCCGCGCACCCCCCTTTCAGAGAGGGCGCGGATTGGGTTCTATCTGCTACAGTTTGGACTCCTGTCACGGTTCTAAATCTAATCTCACAAAGTGCAATGTGAGACTGATAAATCACCAAAGAGTCCAAATCCGGCAAATCGTTTTTGAAAAATCGATTTTAATCAAAAAGCGCCAAACATGGACTGCTTTTCCAGATTTCAGAGTCGCCACCTAAATATTTTGTTTTAGGAAATTTAGAAAACCCTGACTCGTGCCTAAAGCCACGTGTCTGTCATCACCAAAGTTGCCTCGGCTCGGGAACTTGGGTACGAGAGGGGAAGGTCCTGAAATGAGCACCCCCGCTCGCCCGATCAAAGGATCGGCCTCTACTAATATAGCGATCCCGGTTTTCCCTTTCGTGCTTAACTGTAATCCGGATTCGGTTTCGTAAGAGTACTGTTGTCTTATCCTCTTTCTATTCCTTTCTCTTTGTGTTCGAGCTTTGGGTTGTGTTGGGCAAGTTGGGAATAAGTTGGTCGTGTTTTAAAACGTAAAGTCTTTGCCCAGTTTTTGGTCTCTCCGCTCGAGCGGCGTTTTTGACGCTCGAGCGGGACTCTGTTGTTGCTTGTCCGCTCGAGCGGAGGTGTTGGCGCTCGAGCGGGGAAATCACCCTTCCAGTATTTCGTCTGCAGTGGTAGACGCTCGAGCGGGGAATCAGCTGCTCGAGCGGGAGTTTGTGTCTGACGCTCGAGCGGGGAGCTTGACGCTCGAGCGGGCACCATGTCTGTAAAAGTTCTGGGAGCGTGCATCTGCCGCTCGAGCGGGGAATTGGACGCTCGAGCGGGGATCTGTGAGTGACGCTCGAGCAGGGAGTTTGGCGCTCGAGCGGGGCGACTTTTATATAAAGCCGAGATCCGACCTTTTTGTTCACTTTTCAACATCTTTTCTCTCTCTTACTTTTCCAAAAAGGTATTTTGAGAGTTCCTCTCACTAAAACCCTAACTTCTCTCTTAGGATTGATCTAGTAAGAGTTGTTTTCTCACCTTGGGCCTTTACAAAAGTTGTGTTGATCGTCGAGGGCTATCTTTTAATATGAAAATTTCGGGATTTGGAGCATCTCCGTTTCTTCATCTTCTTCGTTGCGTCCCATCATTCGAGGTAGGGATAACCTACTCCATCTTATGAACTTTGTCTTTAAGTTTTAGCATTTTGATATGTTGGGGGGGTTGTTGGAAAATTTTGAGAAAGTTTGGGCCTTTGTGTAATTTTACAAAAGTTGGGGTTTTAAATATATAAACCTATATGCATGTTAGGCATAGAGAAATGAGATTAATGTTGGGACATTGATGGAAATGGAACCTTAGGGTTGTTTTGTAAATTATGGTAATTTGCCCTAATTGGTTTAATTAATTAATGCATATAATTAATTGAAGAAAGCGAGGAATTGAATTGAGAATGTTGAAATTGGGAATGTATGGGATTAAAGAGTGTAGACAAATCATTTGTTGCTCACCTAATTGGAATGTTGATATATTATCCATTTGTGCATTTATTTCCTGTTTAGAAATAATTGCCTTGGGCTACCGGTGGAGGGTAGTATTGATTGTTGTAGACAATGCATGATGATTAGGCAAACTAAAACTAATCAATCGGATGTGTCATAGAGTATGACGGTTGATAGGATACATTAACTTTATGTATTGAGTGATTGTGTATATGACCAATGTGTTTATATGCATTATGTGTAGATGGTTGGTAGAATACATTAACTTTATGTATTGATCGATTGTGTATATGATTCTGTGTTTATATGCATTGCTTGTGTAGAGGAGGAGATGGGGGATGTACACCGCGGTTTAGGGGAAGATGGGGGATGTACCTCTAAACCGGATAGGATTGGGAAGAGATGGGGGATGAACTCCGTAGATACAGCTCATATGCTTGTCTAGAGAAGTGAAGATACAGCTCATATGCTTATCTTTGTGAAGTGTAGATACAACTCATATGCTTGTATAGTGAAGTGTTGATATAGCTCATATGCTTATCTGTTGTAGTAGTGATATAGCTCATATGCTTATCTGTTGTAGTAGTGATATAGCTCATATGCTTATCTATTGAAAGGTTTGTTTGATTTGATATAGCACTAAAATGTATATCATCATCGTTTGTGAAGTATGGAAGTAGTTTATGTGTTATTGATACAACACCAAAATGTGTATCCACCGTGAATTTTGAAAACGTTCTAGTGATGAACTATAATCTCATCAAATTGTTTGGCCAGAGTACTGAGCCCTGTTTTCAAACCCAAAGTTGAACAAGAAATGAAAAGTGAATTGTAACGTAGACTTGGTTGTCATGGAATTGAAATAAGAGGTAAATGGAAGTGTAAGTATCGACCATCTATCAGTTGCTAATCTTTTAATCATTGTTCATAGTTGGTTTAGTATATCTCTGCTGGGCTGTGGCTCACCCTATATGGGAACATCATTTTCAGGTACAGGTAGCATGCCACCACTGAGGACATAGCTTGGGATGCTAGGGGCAAACATCCTTTTGTTGCCTTATTTTCCTTTTGATGTATTACATGTAAATTCAAGCCAAGGGCTTAATGTGTAACCGAGTCAATACTCTCTTTTGTAACCAAGTGTTAACTTGGAAAGCTATAAGCCCATAGGGCATTTACTTTTGTTGTTAACGTGTAATACCTTTGTAATGAAGTACTCTCTTGTAATTGAGGAAATGTGGATCTTTTGTATATAAATGTATGTTTATATTGATGGGTTTAATGTTATTATTTTGAGGGCGTTACAACTTGGTATCAGAGCGTACCGGGTTCGAATACTTTGGGTACGTGGGAAGTGATTAGGATCGCAATGGGTTTGTCTCGCTTGATAGAGACTTAGATGTAGTGTCATATGTTATGTGCTTAATTAATAACATGCTTATGTGACTATGTGGGTATGGGATTTAGTTTCTAGGATGTTGATTGGATCCTTGGGTTTCTGGGAGTCCTGTTGGAAAGGCACTTGATCAATGCTGTTTCTGACCGGAACTCTAGTAACGCCTCGGGACTATCATTATCCGGAAATGAAATTCGTAAGTGCTTATGTGTTTATGTGCTTACGTGGGGTGAATTACAGTTGTCCATGTATTAGGACGTGAGTGTTTAGCTTCGGCACATGTATGAGTGTGCTAACGTGTCTCTGTTACTTTTACTAGGATGCCTAGGTGAGGAAGTTGTGATTTCCTTCCTTCCGCTCGGGAAGAGTTGCGGAAACAGTTTGTGGAGTTACGCCAAGGTACTACACCTTTGGTGCAGTTCGAACGATGGTTTGCTAACCTGTCGAGGTTTGCTCCAGAATTGGTGGAGACGGAGGACTTGCGTTGTTTTGAGTTTGAGAGTAAGCTGCGTGACGACATCCGTGTGAGGATAGCGGGGTCTTGGCATAAAAGGTATAGTGTGCTTGTTGAGGCAGCTGCCCATGTAGAGGTTGCGGTGCTAGCAATGGGGCAGAGTGGGGAGGGAGCCATCTCGGCAACCCCCGTGACTCAGGGTGTTGGTAGGCCTTTTAAGAGGCAGAGGGGTTTAAACCCGCAACAGGAAGGTCGGGCTAGAACTACCCTTCCAGTGTCGGATTTGGGTTCGGAAGAACGTAAACAGAGGGGTGTCATTTGTTTCAAATGTGGTCTACTGGGCCACAAGGTTTCGGGTTGCCCACAGAGGAAGGGGGCAGAGTTAGCAGTTCAACCAGTAGTCGTACCACCAGGATCATCTAACCAGCCGGGTTTTGGGCCGATCAAATGCTCAGTGGGGAGGCAGTTGTTGGGGTCTTCATCAGCCCAGATTCTGAACCAGTCTCGTGCTCAGGCACTGCCTACTTGTTGGATGTGTAATCAGCCGGGTCATATTCGGCGTTTCTGTACTCAGCCGGGGGCTTTTTTAGGGGTTTTACAACCTAGCCAGGCTCAGTTTCATTCGACTGGGCAGGAACAGTATCGTTTTGGGGAACTAGCAAGCCAGATTGCGAGGGCCTTAGTAGAGTCGAGTTCCCAAGCCCCAGTTGGGGAAGTTTGTAGTTGTTCCAGGTGTGGACAGAGGGGGCACGTCGGTAGTTCTTGTCTGTGGTTAGTAAACTCGTAGGTTATCTTGTGTTTGGAGATGACCAATTTTGGCGGTCCAGCGAGGGACGGCAGTGGTGGTAATACCGAGGGGTTGGTTTCGTTTTGGCTAATTCGTTTTGTAATAGGTGAATTATCATTTGTAATCATTGGGTCCTGTTGTGTAACCAACGTGTTTTGGGAATGTTAAAACATCTAAGCTGTTTGTTTATCTATATGAATACATATGTGCTTTGTTTGTTAATTTCCCTGGAATGGGTGAATTGGAGCATGTTGTAGCTCTGAAGTTTTATTAATGTATAAAGTTGCTTTAAAACGATAAAAAATTTTTTTTTGGTATTAGGCGTGTGACTTGATTTGGGAAAGATGAGGACTGAGGAGCCATGTTTTTAAAATTTTGTGCGTAGTATAGATTTCGGTCTACTGTCGGGTGAACTCGAGAGGATGTGAAGTGTGCGATTAGTACTAGATGTAACACGTATTTGATATGGTGTCCTACGGGGGCATAGCGTATAATTTTGTTGGGGATTGGACTTGTACCTTAGTGGTAAGTAGCGTTGCCGAGATTGCAGGTGTACAGATTGGCCGTTTTAAGTGAGGGGATGTTAGTCCCTATATAAGGTTGTGATTGTTGGCATCGGGGAGTGATGTATTGTGAACAGTTGGTGCTATATCTCGGGTAGTAGTATATGGGTACTTCCTAAGTTTTTGGGCCCCTTTATTATGATATAATGTGATAGGTTAGTACCTTAACACTGGTTAGGTCGAGAGATGCTATCGTAAGGATTGATTGGGTGTACAGCCCGTAGTCAGTGTGTGATCCGTGGATGGAGTCACAGTGGTATGGTGTTTACGGATAGAGATGTGGATTAATAGTGAGGAGGGTGAGAACCTTTACTCTGCTGGATAGTTAGAAGAGTGAATCCTTGAAAGCCTTGTCGGCGACTTGTAGTGGTGTCGAGGTTTGGTTCATGATGGTTGCCTAACGGTAGTTTTGACTAGTGGTTTAGCACGGAGGCTGGGCCTCTGGAGGGTACTCTCGGGATGGGTGGCAGGCAAGATGTGGAGATTTGATGTGATGGTTAGATGTGATGGTTGCGAGAATTGCGCGGTGTTGGCAAGACTATGTGAGAATGAGCGAGGGAATGTGAGATTTGTATCTCAAGTTAATGGAAATGGTACCTGTATGTTGGTTCGTGTTTTGAGTCTTGCTAGTCAGTGAGTCCATGGTGACCCCATCGGTTGTACAGGGGTAGTGTTCGTATTGTGATTGGTTATCAATTGTTGGGTTTGGATTGTGAGTGGATGCTGGCAGCATTCTAAAGTGATGAGTATAACGTTGATCAAAGTGGTCCTTCGCGTTCGGGTTGTTGTAATTGAGGTTGACCATGTCGGTCTTGGGTCAAGGAAGTGAGCAGGCTTGCTAAATGACCATGGCGGGGAATGGTGATTCCCTTAGACGCAGTGTTGATGCGGTTCAGTTTTAGGAGATCAGGAGAGATTCCAAAATTTGTGGTTGTGTAGAGAACTCCGTGGTTGGGGTTAGTGGTTTTAGTGGCACATCAGTGTGTGGATTACTGAGTGTAGGATTTATTGAGTTGATTAGTCAGCTTGTCGGTAACGGGTTTTGGGTTGGCATTGGCCACCTTGAGTTTAGTCTCGTTTGTTGTAGACTTTGTATGTTGATTAGGGAAAACTGAAACTAATCGAACGTTTGTCGTTAAATCTGACGGTTGGAATAATACATCAAATATATGTATTGATTGATCATTGTGAATGATTGGCTTTTATACATTGTGTATGTAGGATGTTTGGTTTGATATTGATACAGCACTATAATGTGTATCATTTGTGTACTTCTGAGCCGTGTTTTTGATTATGAAGTGGTTAAGTAAAGGGAGGTAGGATAAAATTGCAAAACCATGAATTTCTTATACCTTATGTGTTGATAGTACTGTTGTTACTTCTATTAACTATCATTATAGAAATGTTGTGTTCTATGTCGGTTGTAGCGTCACTGTGTGAGTGATGGTTGTGGATAGGCTGTTTTGGAAAGAAATGGAAAACAAAATTTTCCCAGCGTTTGGGCCATCTAAATGCGTTGTTGAAAAGTTGATTTAATTCAAGGATTTTAAAGAATTCCAGATTAATCTTTCGGGCAAATAAACTGTGGATGACTCTGCGTTTTGGGTAACACCGTATTTGTGAAAAATGTTTACAAAGCTTTTGAGTCTTCGTATGGAAAATGCAAGATTTATTCCGAAACGTTAACGTTGAAAATTTAAACATCTTTGAGAAATGCCTCTTGAACAAGAAAATGTTTCCTTATTATCTACTCTAAAGATTTGCTCTGGTCGTGTTGTTGAGTAGTGACATAGCTTGAAGCACTAGTCGGTTATTGGTGAATTGTTTCGGGGGAGGTTTGATTTGTTGAGGCTTGCGTACCTAAGGTGTTGTCGTTTAGAATGTGTTCCCTTGGTTAGTCTCTTCCTTGGTAAGAGTGAGTCGGAGGTTTGTTTTGAAAGTAATTTCTTTCCTTGGGGGCTCGGTTGTTGAATGCTTTGTGATTAATTGGCCTTGTGTTTTGGCGTATCCTTAATTTCGGGGACGAAATTCTTTAAGGGGGGGAGGTTATAGCGATCCCGGTTTTCCCTTTCGTGCTTAACTGTAATCCGGATTCGGTTTCGTAAGAGTACTGCTGTCTTATCCTCTTTCTATTCCTTTCTCTTTGTGTTCGAGCTTTGGGTTGTGTTGGGCAAGTTGGGAATAAGTTGGTCGTGTTTTAAAACGTAAAGTCTTTGCCCAGTTTTTGGTCTCTCCGCTCGAGCGGCGTTTTTGATGCTCGAGCGGGACTCTGTTGTTGCTTGTCCGCTCGAGCGCAGGTGTTGGCGCTCGAGCGGGGAAATCACCCTTCCAGCATTTCGTCTGCAGTGGTAGACGCTCAAGCGGGGAATCAGCTGCTCGAGCGGGAGTTTGTGTCTGACGCTCGAGCGGGGAGCTTGACGCTCGAGCGGGCACCATGTCTGTAAAAGTTCTGGGAGCGTGCATCTGCCGCTCGAGCGGGGAATTGGACGCTCGAGCGGGGATCTGTGAGTGACGCTCGAGCGGGGAGTTTGGCGCTCGAGCGGGGCGACTTTTATATAAAGCCGAGATCCGACCTTTTTGTTCACTTTTCAACATCTTTTCTCTCTCTTACTTTTCCAAAAAGGTATTTTGAGAGTTCCTCTCACTAAAACCCTAACTTCTCTCTTAGGATTGATCTAGTAAGAGTTGTTTTCTCACCTTGGGCCTTTACAAAAGTTGTGTTGATCGTCGAGGGCTATCTTTTAATCTGAAAATTTCGGGATTTGGAGCATCTCCGTTTCTTCATCTTCTTCGTTGCGTCCCATCATTCGAGGTAGGGATAACCTACTCCATCTTATGAACTTTGTCTTTAAATTTTAGCATTTTGATATGTTGGGGGGGGGTTGTTGGAAAATTTTGAGAAAGTTTGGGCCTTTGTGTAATTTTACAAAAGTTGGGGTTTTAAATATATAAACCTATATGCATGTTAGGCATAGAGAAATGAGATTAATGTTGGGACATTGATGGAAATGGAACCTTAGGGTTGTTTTGTAAATTATGGTAATTTGCCCTAATTGGTTTAATTAATTAATGCATATAATTAATTGAAGAAAGCGAGGAATTGAATTGAGAATGTTGAAATTGGGAATGTATGGGATTAAAGAGTGTAGACAAATCATTTGTTGCTCACCTAATTGGAATGTTGATATATTATCCATTTGTGCATTTATTTCCTGTTTAGAAATAATTGCCTTGGGCTACCGGTGGAGGGTAGTATTGATTGTTATAGACAATGCATGATGATTAGGCAAACTAAAACTAATCAATCGGATGTGTCATAGAGTATGACGATTGATAGGATACATTAACTTTATGTATTGAGTGATTGTGTATATGACCAATGTGTTTATATGCATTATGTGTAGACGGTTGGTAGAATACATTAACTTTATGTATTGATCGATTGTGTATATGATTCTGTGTTTATATGCATTGCTTGTGTAGAGGAGGAGATGGGGGATGTACTCCGCGGTTTAGGGGAAGATGGGGGATGTACCTCTAAACCGGATAGGATTGGGAGGAGATGGGGGATGAACTCTGTAGATACAGCTCATATGCTTATCTAGAGAAGTGAAGATACAGCTCATATGCTTATCTTTGTGAAGTGTAGATACAGCTCATATGCTTGTGTAGTGAAGTGTTGATATAGCTCATATGTTTATCTGTTGTAGTAGTGATATAGCTCATATGCTTATCTGTTGTAGTAGTGATATAGCTCATATGCTTATCTATTGAAAGGTTTGTTTGATTTGATATAGCACTAAAATGTATATCATCATCGTTTGTGAAGTATGGAAGTAGTTTATGTGTTATTGATACAACACCAAAATGTGTATCCACCGTGAATTTTGAAAACATTCTAGTGATGAACTATAATCTCATCAAAATGTTTGGCCAGAGTACTGAGCCCTGTTTTCAAACCCAAAGTTGAACAAGAAATGAAAAGTGAATTGTAACGTAGACTTGGTTGTTATGGAATTGAAATAAGAGGTAAATGGAAGTGTAAGTATCGACCATCTATCAGTTGCTAATCTTTTAATCATTGTTCATAGTTGGTTTAGTATATCTCTGCTGGGTTGTGGCTCACCCTATATGGGAACATCATTTTCAGGTACAGGTAGCATGCCACCACTGAGGACATAGCTTGGGAGGCTAGGGGCAAACATCCTTTTGTTGCCTTATTTTCCTTTTGATGTATTACATGTAAATTCAAGCCAAGGGCTTAATGTGTAACCGAGTCAATACTCTCTTTTGTAACCAAGTGTTAACTTGGAAAGCTATAAGCCTGTAGGGCATTTACTTTTGTTGTTAACGTGTAATACCTTTGTAATGAAGTACTCTCTTGTAATTGAGGAAATGTGGATCTTTTGTATATAAATGTATGTTTATATTGATGGGTTTAATGTTATTATTTTGAGGGCGTTACAACAAATCATGATATGTTGTTTTGAAAACACATGTGTCCTTATTCTGGTTATTAGCTTAACTTATCACGTGATGCACACAGCATACAAGTATAGACTAAATCACTCAATTTGGAACAAAACATCTCATGTTTGTTTTGGAAAATGGTTTGAAAGTGCTACTCGCAAGTAAGCTAAATCGCGGATTTGCCACCCTCAAGTGGGCGTAAAACAACATGATTTTGCCACCTCAAGTGGGCTTAAAAGTCACATTTGATGAATTATTCCAATTCAAGTAATAAAGCCTTCATCCACAGGCATTCATGCAGTTAAACACTTAGGCAGTTAGCCTCATGGCAAGCATACTATCATGGCAGTCACTTACACACATACAAGGATGCTAAAGCATAAACACTCACAGTGTATTCCGAGCTAAAACAGAAACTAGTTAGTAATCAATGCATGATCCTAGCTATGTCAACAATGCCTAATGCAACACATGCAAAATGTAACTAAGTAGGCTCGGCTATCTAAGATGGCATATGAATGTGACAATTGATAACATGTATTCAAATAGGTATTGAAATACGATGTCGTTTGAATGATGCGTCAAGCCCTGTGCATGCAAGACAAATAAATGATGCACGCATGCAAACATAAGGATGCTAATTGAAATATGCCCTAAACTAACCATCAAAAGCGGATAAGTAAAAGGGAGAAAGGCGTGGGGTTGGAAGACATTCACACACACACGCACACTTATTACAGCAACACGCCCTCGCGAAGGAGGGTTCAAATGAATTTAGCTAACTAGCTACGCTAATTAAACTAATTATTACAAGCCAACTAATTAACTATGCTAAGCTAATTAATTATTACAAAACTTTAACTAATTAACAAATTAATTAAGTTACAAAAACCAACTAAGTATGAAAAATATCTAAATTAGGCTGCCACAGCCCTACCTTGAACAATGAAGGATGCATGCTCGGTTTCCACCCCGAAAAGCTCTCTGGTTTGCTCTTTAGAGGCTCTGTTTGCAGGGTTTCTCCAAGAACTTGTTGCCGAACCTTACCAAATCATTGCTGGGGAATGCACCAGTGGCCTACCGGCCATGAATGGTGATTGCCGACCCCCCTGTCGGCCAAGGATGTGTAGTGCCGGCCACTGATGAAGAGGTGCCGGCCATTAATAACACACTGTCGGCCACTAATGTGCTGAAACTCCATTTTGCAACAGAGCTCAAAAGAGAGGAAAGAGAGGGTCTCCCAAGGACATGTGTGTACCATACCCCTCCATATCATTTCAAAATATCAAGGGAGAGGCACTGTTGGATACAAAACCATCAATCAAGCATCGCAATGCACGATGGCCAAAGATCCAACATGTACAAATTCAATAAATGCATGACAAACAAGACACTTAGACCATCTCCTTATTATGAGAGATCAAAGGCAATGGAGACCAAGGGAGATTGGCTCACTTCATCACTTCAAGTATGAAATGAACTAATCCACCTTGTGTTCAACACAACATCCGATCGAACACAATGCAAAGGAAGCAACATGACATGCAAACAACATGCTAATCTTGACATGAAATGCAAGACTCTAACATGCAAACACTCATGCACCACATACTAGAACATTTAAGCATTAAAAGCTAGTGAAGGACATAACACTAGAATCATGCAAAACAATGCTTGATGGACTAAACCAACACCAAACAGACCCCATGCATGCCAAAATAGTGGCTAAAATGTGATGAAACTTAAGCACAAGAAGCAAGAAAGACATGCTCAAGTTATGGCTCGCAAACAAGGCACAAAACTCAACTCTCAAACACAATCAAAGAGTGATATACATGAAAGTATGGCAATGCTATATGCTCTGAAATAACATGTTAAATGATGCCAAATCATGCAAACATCACAAATAAGGCTTGTTAGAGGGCTCAAAACTCAAGACTAGCTAAGGAACATGCACCATAGCCATATCAAGGAAGCCCCAAAGGGCCAAGATGACTTAAAATAGTGCCAAGGCAGGTCAAAATAATGCCAAAACATGCATGAAGTAGAGCTAACACATGTTAGAATAGGAGGCATAAAGCATGACACATGCAAGGCCAATGAGTGGAATTACACTACACATACCAAAACCAAGCATAAGGTGACTTCACCAACAAAAATCAGAGTTGTAACATGGTAAAATAACACCAAAAACATGCTGAGATGGTAGCCCTAAAAGCTTAGGCAAGCATGCATACATATTGGCTCATAAGTGAAGCATAAGGCTCAACCCTCAAACACAACAAAGGAATGATATATGCGAGAATATGGCGGAGATATATGGTCTAAAATAACATGCCAAATGATGCCATGCCATGCAAAAAGCTCAAATATGACATGCTAGAGGTCTCAAAGCTTAAGGCTAGCAAAGCCAAATGCACTATAGCTATGCAAAGCCAAGCATGCATGACCAAGACCACTCAAATCAGACCTAAAGCATGTTTAATCAAGGCCAAAAATGTACTGGAGTAAAGCATACACATGCTAGATCAATAGGCTAAAACACCAAACAAGTTAGGCTAGTGAACAAGCTTGCACTACAAGTGCATAAACCATGCAAGAGGTGACCTTGTCGACCAAAATCAAAGCTAAGGCATGCCAAAATATGAGCAAAAGCCTGCCGGAGTGGAGCCAAAAACATGCTAAAATGGTGGTCCCAAGCATAGAGCATGTTAGGCTAACTAAGAGGATTGCACTACAAGTACATGAAGCATGTAAGAAGCAACCAAACTAACCCAAAACAGAGTTATATCATGTTAGAATAAGGCCTAAAACATGCTAAGATAGAGCCTTAAAAAGGTAGAAAAGCATGCCAAGGAGTTAAGCCAACAATACATGCAAACAAAACACAAGAGGGGGGGACCACCCCCATCCATTTTGGGTCTCAAAACCCACTTTCCACCACTGAAATTCCTTTGGAATTCAGTAGTTAAAAGGCCAAAACAAGGTGGTTTGAAAGGCCTTAAGAGATAGAATAAAGCAAAGGAAAATAAGCCACCAAAGGAGGTAAACCACCCCTAACTCAAACAAAGCCTCAAACAAACATTTCAAACACTTAAAAATAAGAGTTTTTACAGTTGAAAGCAAGGCCTTAAAAGAGCATGCAAGAATGGCCAAACAAGCAATTAAAATAAAGCTTTGAAGAGGATATAGGCCTCACCCTTGAAGAACAGCAAAACCAGTAGCTTTTCTAAGCCAAAACCAACTTTAGGATGCCCAAACAAGTCCTATGGAATCTCAGCTCCAAGGTCAAGAGGTTTGGCTAAGGGGTTGTAGGCAAAATGTGTGAAGAACACTCACTTTCAAGCAATATATATATATATAGAGAGAGAGAGAGTTCTAGAGAGAGATTTTTTTGCCTCTAAATTTTTTGAACCTTGAACAAGAGGGAGGACGCTCCCCTTATATAGAGCAATGCAAGAACAAGCTTGCTTGAGAAGCTTCAACCTGCCTCCTTCCTTCCATACACGTGTATGGAGGATGGATGAATGAGCCACAGCTGGCCAAAATATCTAAAAAAACTAACTGTTGAAACTAGGTGGCCAGTCACCCATCAGTGGTGGCCGGTAGTGCACCATTGATGGCCGGCAGGCCTCATCAATGGCCGGCAGGCCTCATCAATGGCCGGCAGGGCTTAACCTATGGCCGGCAATGCACTAAAACAAGCAATAGGGAAGGACTAGAGCATGGTCCAAAGATGGGGCAGAAATGAAACAGGGTTTGGAAAGCTCAAACCTGTGACGTCCCGCTGCGAAGTTCGAGTGCTCGGTGAACAACCAAACTTGTTACTGGATGTACCTGCAAGCACAACCAAGTCTTGAGGACGGTCAAAAATGGGGTGTCTACACTTAGCCGCCAGTTTTGGTGGAGGGGAATGAAAAAGGATGTGGTCATGTTTGTATCGAAGTGCCTTACTTGTCAACAATTGAAGGCCGAACATCAGAGGCCAGCGGGTTTGTTACAACTCTTACTTGTAGCCGAGTGGAAATGGGAGCATGTCATGATGGATTTTGTTGTGGGCCTTTCTAGGATGCAACGGGGTAGTGAAGCGATTTGGGTGGTAGTTGATCGATTGACCAAGTCGGCGCACTTTATACCTATGCGCGTGAGTGACTCGATAGATTATCTTGCCAACCTTTATATTAGGGACATAATAGAGTGCCTTGACCACGAGATTGACAGCTTTCCAGGGTTCATGATGTGTTTCATATTAGTAGGCTTTGAAAGTATGAGCCGGATCCATCATACGTGTTGGATTGGACCGACTTAGAGGTAGATGAGGATGCCTCGTATGAGGAAAGACCGGTGATGGTCTTGGATACTCGGGACCAAGTCTTGCGAGACAAGACAATTCCCTTGGTTAAAGTATTGTGGAAACATCACGAGGTTGAGGAAGCAAATTGAGAACGTGAGTTGAAAGTCAGTGAGAAGTATTTGGACTTATTTTTTGATGTTTGAGCATGTATTGAAATTTTGTTATGTTAATGAAATATGAAAACATTGTATATGTTTTGAGAATATGAAAACATTGTATATGTTGTATATGTTTTGGAAACACGGGTTTAATATGAAAATTGTATATGTTTTGGAAAATGTGAATTGTACTTTCAATGTTGGAACTTATGTATCGGGTTGATGAGAATAGGTGACCGGAGAATGGGTCATGGTGATGGAATTGATTAATTATCATTATTATAATTGGTTTAAACATAGTTTTAAAACTTGATTTGAAATTTTGGAGACGAAATTCCTTAAGGGGGGAGATTATAGCGATTCTGGTTTAGATTCGACCCATTTTGTATTTCGTGTGGAGGGTGCAAGTCCCAAAAACCGCGCGTATACATGGGTGCCAATTCTTGTGGACGAAATATTCATAAAATGGCAAATAGAAGTGTTTGTGTGATAGCTGTATTGGTTAGAGGCCCACTGAGTTGCATCCTCAGTTTGGTTGTCTAGATAACAATAGACTTGACTCATGAATTGAGATGAAATAGATTGAGATATAAAGTTTGGCATAGTATGGTTTGTAAAAGAGTTATGAATGATTTTGATCACGGGCATTGTATATGTACATCATACTTATATCTTTGTTAAGAGTCATATATTATACTAGATTATTTCTACTAGGCATTGGCTTACCTTATATGGGAAAACCTTTTTCAGGTGTTGGTGACATGCCTCTGCCAAGGGCTTAGCTTGGGAAGACCGTTGTGGACATCCCATTTTTAACCGCCTGCAAGGCTCGAGCGCATTGCTCGTTACACTCGATGAAGAAAGTGGTATTGTGCGTGGTTCGAGGTTTCAATGAAGGAGCCATGTTTTAAGCTCTGAAACAATCCCAAACCTTCTATATTCCCATTGAATACCTAAGAAATCCATTTTTACACCTTGTACCACCCAATGTTGAGGCTGAAATAGAAAAAACAGGGACATGTATCGAGGCCCGGCCGTGCCTCATTGAGGGCCAGCTGTGGCTATTAAGGGCCGGTCGTGCCTTGGTAGCGAGAAACACTGTTCTGGGTGGGAGGCCACTAGCTGTCCATTTTTGAAGATATTTATGATATTTCTGGCCCAAATTCTATAAAAAAAAAAAGACCATATCTCTGTTTTGAGGGTTGGAAAATTTCAAGAAAGCCATTATATCACCTTGAGAGCTTCTTCTTCTCATTCTTCTTGTGCAAGCAACACATTGAACTAACCTACCACCTGGAACCTATATCCATATACCATACACATTTTCATACCTTGGTCTAGGAACCTTGGTTGAGGCTTGAATACCATAATTCAAGCTTGAGAGTGTGTTGGAGCTTAGTTTGATCACAAACAAAAAGCTTACTCTCTTGAGAGGTATAAGCTTGCTATCTTCTTTCTTGCTTTCATTTCTTTCATTTGCTACCTAGTTCTTATTGTTTTGTGTTGTTTTGATCCTATTTTAAGTGTTTAAGTTTGGGTTTGAAGAGCTACCAAAAGGGTAAAGAGAGAGTTTTCTTTTTCTACACCTTTACCTATAGCTCAAACCCTTACTTTTATACTCTTTTTCTTTGTTCTCTACACTAATTTTTAGAGCTTTAAAAAGGCTAAAAATCATGTTTTGAGGTTTCAAAAGTGGAGGGGTTACCCCTCCTTGTCCTCGCTTACTAGCCTTATTTTCTCTCTTGGTTGATTAGCTTTTTAGTCACTTTTCAAGCACTTTTAGCCACTATTTTTCATCTGTTTAGGGCTATTTTAGGACTGTTTTGAGTTATTTAATTAGTTCATGCTTTGATTAGTTTAGTTGTCGTCTCATAAGTTTGCATACATGGCTTATAGTATATTGTTTTATGCTTTTCTTCAACTCATTTCCATGTTTAAGAACTTCATTTTGATAATTAACGTGCCGTTTATCTCTGCCATTTAAGAGTTGTTTCAATCGGTTAATGGTTATTCAAAACGTGAATTAGCGATTTACGCTTAATGGCTTAATTTCTATGGAGTTTCATTACCAACGGTGTAGTCTCTTTTTAATGTTGAGAATCACCTCTCGTTTGACATGTTTCTCACTTAGAGGACGTAATCGTTAGTGGACGCAACAATCACCCTGGACTTAATGGATTAAAGGATGGCAAAGACTAATGAATTTGGCTTAAAATGAACCAACTCATATAAAGAAAATGAGTAATCTTGCTTGGGGTTCGGCCAGACGTTATGCCCAATCCATTGTGTCAAGAGTTGTCTAACATCAATTCATGATGTTTTGATGGTTCTTAAAGTGTTTCTACCTCCCTCTTTGAGCTCACTCCATGATATGAGGGAGGGGAGGTCGTTGTTTATGTCATTTATTGATTTTTGTCCAAGTTGTGCATCGAAATCATCAAATAATCAATTTGCTCATTGATGGTTTTGAAAACAATTCTAACCTTCTCTCGAGACTTTCCCATGACAGAGAAGTGTGAGATGGACAAACGGAGTCCAAAACACTCTGTCTACACTGTTTTCACTTCAGAGCACAAAACAAAATTTAGCAAAACATTGAGGCACGACCGGTCTTCTTTAAACCTGGCTGGGCTTCATTGAGGGTCGACCGGTCCTCAATGTTTGGTCAGCAGTGTATTTTTGCAGAAAATAGAAAGCAGTGGCTGAAGGTGAAATAGAATGGTCTGGGCAGATAGTATTGTTCTTGGACGCTGCACATGCGAACATTATGCATCCTTGTTTTGATGTTTAAGTTATTAGTCATTATCGTTGTAATTAATTATCATTGTTGTAATTAATTATTGTTATCATAATTAACCTTGTTCATTTGTAATTGTTGTAGTTAATTGGCTTAAGTAGCTAGTTTACTTGTCATAGTTACCCTTGTTGTAATAGCTAATTAGCTAGTTAATGTTTTAATTCATGCATTCGGTTTTGTAATAATTAGTTTAATTTGGACTTTGATTCGCACCCTCTTACACGAGGGAAATGTTGTATTAAGTTGTATGTTTTCCAACCCCACGTCTTTCTCCTTTTTACTTATTTGCTTATGATGATTAGTATAGGACATCATGTTTTGTTAGCATACTCCATGTTTTGCATCCATTGTCTTACATGCATTCAAGGTTCAACTCATCATACTAAACCGATATCAATGTTCAAACTTGTTACCCAAATACGTGCCTTATCGCATGTCTTGAATGAATTCAAATGCCATGCTCATAGTTGAATCATAAAATACATAATGTGTGCGTTGCATTAGTCATATTGCATAATTAGGATCATGCATTTTTCTAACTCTTTTATCTTTTTGGCTTGGAGTACTAGATGAGCATTTACTCGTTTTAGCATATTGCATGAATATGTTTGCATTGCCATATCAAAGCATGAAAACCATGAGGCTAAGTGCTTAAATGATGTAATTGTTTGAATGCCTATGGATGTAGGCTAGTTGGTTGAATTAGGATAGTTTGATTAAATGTACTTTTAAGCCCACTTTTTCAAGTGGCACATTCACAAATTCTTTTAAAAAACAAAAATGAAATGAAATGTTCCAATTTTGGAAAAATAGTCTATACCTGTGTGCGCATCACATAGTAAAAGTAGCTAATAAATCAGAACAAGAGCATATAATGTAAATAAAAAATACATCATGATTAGTAGAGGCCGATCTTTGATCGGGCGGGTGGGGTGCTCAATTCATGACATTCCCCTCTTGTACCTAAGTTCCTGAGCTGAGACACTTTGGTGATAACGGACTAATGGCCTTTGGCACGAGTCTCAGGTTTCCTAAATTTTCCAAAACATTTAGGTGGCGACTCTGAAATCTGACAAAGCAGTCCATTTTTGGCATTTGATTCACATTGATTTTTCAAAAAGAATTGTTGTATTTGGACTCTTTGTGTTTTCATTGTTTCACATTGCACTTGTGAAATTAGATTCAGAACCACGAGTGGAGTCCGAACTGTAAGGCTATTTGTCTTTCGAAAATGAGCGCGAAAAGTCGAGTTACAACCATGGAGCTGAAGGCTCATCTTTTTATTCTTTTGTTTTGATAATGTACAAGCCTAGGATTTTAATTGTGTTGAGCTTAACTCATTTTTGTTGTAACCAAATAGTGACTTGGAAAGATGTATGTCAATAAGGCATATGATTACCTATGTAGCTTTCATTCCTTATTGTATCTGTCACTTTTGTATATGAAACTCTAATTAATGAAAGCATGTCGTTTCAATTATATTTCCATTTATGAGAAGGGTTTATTGTATTTATTTTGGGGCGTTGCAAGTTCCCTTCCCATTCTGAGCTCAAAACTTGAGCAACCATGTTGGTTTGCTTCCTACGGATACTCACCAACTCAACATTAATTAATACAAAATATCTATATAATAAGTCACAAAGGTTTTTGAAAATGTCTAAAATGTATGTGAGATACATTTTGATTCAATGGCTCAGATGAATCCTAAGTGTATATGGATGGTTTAGATCAATGGGTGTTCCCGCCCAACACAGTTCATTTGATTTGTCTGTGTTTATATCAGTATCTACTCTCTGTCTCCCCCATACCCTGTGTCTACCATCTGTCTTCCCATACCCTCTATCTACCTTCCCTCTCTATCTCCCTCTCTGTCTACCGTCTGTCTACCTTCCCTCTCTATTTCCCTCTCTGTCTACCATCTGAATTCCTTGCTCTGTTTTTGTGTTTTTGAGTTATACGGGTGATATGGTTTGAGTTATACGGGTGAGTTATACGGCTTGGATTTGGATTACACGGGTATTATGGTGTGTGCAGATTTTAGTGTGTGCAGATTTTATTTTTAAGTTATTATGGTGTGTGCAGATTTGAGTTATTATGGTGTGTGCAGATTTTATTGGATCTTGAATGCTTATTGAGTTATACGGTTTGCAGATTTTTGCAGATTTTATGGTGTTTGCAGAATTTCAACATAATACGATTTTTGCAGATTTTATTGAGTTATATGGTTTGCAACAGATTTCTTTTCTGCAAATCAAAAGAAATTCTGTAAATCAACAGATTTCTTTTCTTTTACACAATTAAGAATTTCTTTCCAGCAGTTAAGTATTATTAACTTCTTCTTTAATTTTTTTTTTCCTCTCTCAGCTTTTGCCTTCATCAGAGCTCCTGTGGATCACTCTGACCACTTTCACCGTTGTTCACTCCGGCTGCGACATCACTTTGGCTGCTCGACATCCTGCTCGGTTAGTTTAGAAAATATTCAACAGACCACTATACTTCTATAATTAGGTCTCTATATGAGTCGGAAGATCTAAGAACACACACACATGGATAACATATGAGAATATTAGTATACTGGTATAAGACAGTCATGTCAAAAAATATTAGCCAAAAACAAGCTAAGCTTCTATATAATCCTTGAAGCATATTGATATTAACTACCCCTGTTTGGCTCCCATTTTTTTCTTCTGTTTTTAATTTTAGTAAATTTTATATGCAAACATATATATAGGTTGCTAATATAACAGGTATGGATCCAAATTCATTAAAGAACTTAAATAGCATCTACATTTCAAGCTCCTACTTGATCATCCCAAATAGATAGATAAAAGATGTATATTCTACGTTTATATTTGTGTATACTACAATTTCTGGAGGGATTGTAAGCACTTTGTATAAACTTCATTTCCTTCCATCATCAATCTACTTAGTGACAAGTAACAAAGGGTGTAATAGAGATTTGATTTTCATTTAACATCTTTTCCCCTCCCCTTATCAGACTACATTTTCATGTCCTAATTTCAATCTGACATCATAATAAATATATGGATACCAAATTGGTAATAGTAAATATTCACACTCACTTTTTTGTCTTGCTGATATGGATTTTCCTACCTCAACAAAAAGAAAAGATGTTCTCAAAAAAATAAAAAAATAAAAAGCAAATTGGCTGTTAAAGGCAAGATGTTATCAATGGTTTTCAAAAATAAAGGGACTGTTTTGTTCATTTATTTTTTCTTATTTTTTTTTCTTTTGTTATTGAGCCAACTGATATATACGGGTGAATTTTTTTCTTTTGCTATTTCTTTTGTTATTTCTTTGCTATTGAGTAAAACTGAAGAAGAGTAGACACCACCTTACGAAGGTATGACATTAGGCAACTAACATATTTCTCTGATAGCACAGAGGAATAATTACTTTGTTCCCATATCAAGGTTCTAGAAGAATAATCTTCAAACTTTGATCACCAATACATATATGCTTGATTTGTGATATGCTCTTCTGTGTGTGTGTGTGTGTGGCAAATCCCATTCCTCCAATTACAAACAAGGTTCTGATAGCACACACACAGAAGAGCAATAACATATTTCTCTGATAGCACAGAGGAATAATTACTTTGTTCCCATATCAAGGTTCTAGAAGAATAATCTTCAAACTTTGATCACCAATACATATATGCTTGATTTGTGATATGCTCTTCCCATTCCTCCAATTACGAACAATGCCCAATAGTATTATGACATAAATTAATCAGTTACAAGGTTCAACACGTTTCCATTAAGAAGCATGTGGATACGTGTTGCTGTTTTATGTAAATTCACAACCTATATGCTCTATAGGTGATATGCAAGTAAGCCTCAACTTAATTAGGTCATATCATGTATAACATTTTTATGGTTGAAAACATTTATGAACCTGCAAAGAGGTCTATAATGTTCTTTTTGTTAATCTGTTTGCACATTTTATGGAGCTCTTTAAAATTTGTGGTTTACTTTTATGGATGATGTGTCGTGGTATATGCTTTTTGTAGTTGCAAAGGCTATGTTTTTTATCACCAAAATCACTTGGCTCTATTTTTTATCACCAAAATCACCAAAAATTCTGCTCAATGTGTTTACTGTCAACTGTTTATCACCAAAATCAGAAATTTTTTATCACCAAAAAAACATTAAGCAGAAATTAGTTTGGTGTTCAAAAAAAAAAAGGCTAATACACATTAGTTTTGTGTTTACACGTTAAGTATTGTCAATTTTTTTACAGATACTGATGTGCTTTAGTACGTAGAAAATACACTAGAAAATTGGCGTAGAAAATTGGTGTGGAAAAGCATTGAATTCAGTTTATAGACAAACTATAGAATAAGAATTCTTGATTCTCATTTTCTTCAAAAGCACTGTAAGTATTAAATTTAGAATTTAATATTGCTAGGTTCTAACATATACTATATTGTTGCTTTTATGGAACATCAAACTATAGACAAAATAATAATAATAATAATAATAATAATAATAATAATATTAATTTGAATCATCAACTAAGAAAATATTAGGTGTATTATATAAAAAGATTCTGTATATAAAAAATTGTGCATAAAATCAGTTTTAAAAAATTTGATTTGTTTGTTTACTTAATTTGATTTGTTTGTTTACTCCATAATGTTTTCCCTATCTATGATCACACTCCACCTCCATGTGGTATTTTTATATTTTGGACCTAAAACTACTAGTTCTTTATTATAAATTTAGCTCATGATAGTATCCAATGCTAAGATGGAGGGGAAAAAAAAACATCCACTCAAAACCATCCTAGGTCTCATAGCTAGCTATATTTAAGGAGATGCTTGAAATACAAGTAGCCAAAATTGGAAAGAATAAGCCTTCTTGATCAGCTTTATATGTTCAGTGCACGTAGAATTGGAACAGCAAAGGACTTCAAATAAGAAATTAGAACCTGTTGTGTGCTCATTGTAATAGTGTTGACTGAAATCTTTCTCTCACATATAGTAATTTTGGGGGTTAAAATTGATTATACAAATAAGAAAATTGCAAAGATCTTTAGTGCTCCTCTCTCTATTTGATTTTACACATAGATCTTACACAAAGATCTATTTGATTTTTTTTTTTTAATCAGCTGTTGTTCATAGAAAATTGGCTAAACCATTAAAGGTATCCTACTTCTTTAATATGTTGTTTGGCTTCCACTGGGAATTAAATTATTCAATTTGCTTTTAGTTTACAATAATAGATTAATCTACAATAATAGATAGATTAATCTGCAATAATAGATTAATTTGCAATAATAGATTTATCCAGTTTAATGTAATTTATCATCTAGATTAAAATGTAATTTATCCAATTTAATCTTAACATTATGTTTCTTAAATGGATTTAATTTTTTGAAAGGTTTTGAATTTGAATTAATACTTGATGAGTTTTATTTTTTAAATGGGTTTTAATTTATTTACATTTTCTTGACAGTATTTAGTTCTGAGGTGTTGTGTGCTTTTGGATGATTTTCATTTCAAATAGCTTCGGGGAGTTGGTCTAACTAATTTGTTATGTTTACACTTGAAATTGGAATTACTCTACAAATTTTTCTGCATTTCAGGCCCTTAATACACTTGATAGTATCAAATGGAGAGTAAATAAAATGGTTCTTGGTATCATAGACAGAATATGTGCTAGCATTTTGATAGCAATTTGGTAGAATATCACATATTTCTGCTTCTTTTCTTTTTTTCATTACCAAGATGAGTTGAATGCCTACATTATACTAATGTGCTTTAGTATGTAGAGCACTTATTGATGTGCTTTAGTATATAGATTTAGTAATATTTTTTTTCTTTTTATTATAGATCTAGTATACAATAACTTTAGTTCTGTCAGTGTTTACAATTTTTTTTTTACTTGCTCTTATATTTTGATTTGCAATATTGATGAACATTATAAATCTTATATGTTTATTTCTTAATTTGCATTAACATTAGGGAGAGTTGTTATTTTGTTTGAGTTTTGTAGAGCATGTAATGTAACGCCCTCAAAATAACACATTTAAACCCATCAATACAGACATACATTGGTAATAAAGATAAACATTCTTCCATTCATCAGAGTAGTTCTTTACAAAAGTATTACATGTTAATCAACAAAAGCAAATGCCCTACGGGCTTACAACTTTCCAAGTTAACACTTGGTTACAACAAAAGAGTGCTAACTCATTTACACATTAAGCCCTTGGCTTGAATATACATGTAATATATCAAGAAATAAAACAACAAAAGTCCGCCTGCCTCTAGCCTCCCAAGCTACGTCCTTGGAGGTGGCATGCTACCTGTACCTGAAAATGATATTCCCATATAGGGTGAGCCACAGCCCAGTAGAAATACACTAAACTAAATATGAACAATGACTAAAAGATTAGCAGTTGATAGATGCCAACAGTGATACTTTCTCTTATCACACTTTACAGTTTCATTACACACAATTCCATGTTACAATTCATTTTCCAGTTCCTTTCAATTCTCATTTTATAACCATGGCTCAGAACCTGGCCAACAACTCATATGAGACAGTAACTCATATCAAACACTTCCCATTTCATAATAGATAAGCATACTAGCTATATCACACAACAACAGATAAGCATACAAGCTATATCATCATTTCCACAGATATGCATATGAGCACTATCACACTTCCAATGACAAGCATATGAGCTCTGTCAACACATTACTAGATAAGCATATGAGCTCTATCTACGGAGTCCATTCCCTATCTCCTCCCAACATATCCGGTTTAGAGGTCCATCCCCTATCTTCCCCTAAACCGTGGAGTACATCCCCTATCTCCTCCAACACAACACAATGCATATAAACAATAATTATACACATCATCACACAACACATAAATTTAACGTGTTCTTTCAATCATCATACTCAATGACTCATTCCAGTGATTAGTTTCCGTTTGCCTAATCATCATGCATTGTCTACAACAATCACGACTATCCTCCACCGATAGCCCAAAGCAGTTATTTCTATACAGAGAATAAATGCAACAAATGGATATAAAATCAACATTTCCAACTAGGTGAGTGACATAAAATCCAACTACACCCTTTAATCCCATAAATTTTCAATTTTCACATTTTCAATTCAATTCCTCATTTCTCACAATTAATTTCACAAATTAATTAACCAATGTAATTAGGGCACTTTCCATAATTAACATTACAACCCTTAGGTTTATATAGCTAAAACCCCAACCTTTGTAAATTTACACAAAAGCCCCAAGTTTTCACCAAATCACCAAACCAACCCCAACATCTCAAAATACTAAAATTTAAAGACAAAGCTCATAGAAAGGAGTAGGATATCCCTACCTCAAAGTTTGAGCTCCAATGGAGATGAAGACCAAAACCAAAATGCTTCAAATTCCGAAATTTTCAGATTAAAATGTAGCCCTCGACGATCAACATAACTTTCGTAAAGACCAAAAGTGAGCAAACAACTCCTACTAGATCAAATCTAAGAGAGAAGGGCCGGTTTTAGAGTGAGAAGCTCTGAAAATAGCTTTTTGGAAAAGTAAGAGAGAGAAAAGATCTTGAAAAAGTGATCCAAAAGTCGGATCTCGGATTTATATAAAAGTCTCCCCGCTCGAGCGTCAAAACCCTCGCTCGAGCGTCACTCACAGACTCCCGCTCGAGCGTACAACTCTGCAGAGGAGATACTGGAAGATGGAAAACTACGCTCGAGCGTCGAAAACCCCGCTCGAGCGGACAGACAACAACGAAGGGCCCGCTCGAGCGTCAAAATCCCCGCTCGAGCGTGAAGGCCAAAAATCTGGGCAACTACTCTTGGTTTCTAAGTTTAACCAACCTGTTTCAAACTTGCCCAACACAACCCAAGACTCGAATGCAAGGAGTAAGGGATGTAAACAAGACATATACAACAACCAACTCCACGGAACCTAAGTCCGGGTACACAGTTAAAGAAAAGGGGAAACCGGGATCGCTATAACCTCCCCCTCTTAAAGAATTTCGTCCCCGAAATTAAACACAAGTTTTCAAAACAGGTTTTTTCCGTTCTCAACTATATTATAACATAATATTAAACAACCCGACCCATTACCGGTCAATTCCTTCTCCTTTCAAGAGGCATTTCACAACCCATATTATAAGTGCATTATCAACATGCAATTTTCTCCCATATCCAACCATTTTCAACATGCATGGTTCACAGTTCATATCATAATCAATATACATGATATAACTCCAATTCTACAATATAGCCAACATATGCAATATCATAATCAACTTCCATATCAAGGTAAGTTCTACAACATATTTTCATTAAACCAAAACATTACCAATGTTTTACAACTTAAGACATATTTAAAGCTCTTAAGTCCAACAACATTACAGAATTTCATTACAAAATTACTCATCAATAAACAAGTCCGGATATTTCTCGCGGACCTCCAACTCACGTTCCCAAGTGGCTTCCTCCACTCCGTGATGTTTCCACAAAACCTTTACCAAAGGGATGGTCTTGCCACGCAGGACTTGATCCCGCCTATCCAAGACCCGAACCGGTCTCTCCTCATATGAGGCATCCTCATCTACCTCCAAGTCGGTCCAATCTAACACATGGGATGGATCCGGCTAATATTTCCGAAGCATACTCACATGAAACACGTCATGAACTCCGGACAACTGTGGCGGCAAAGCCAAACGATAAGCAACCTCGCCAATCCTCTCAAGGATCTCAAAAGGCCCAATAAATCGAGGGGATAACTTCTCACTCTTCCCAAACCTCATCAAACCTCGCCTAGGTGATATTTTCAAGAAAACATGATCACCTACCTCAAACGCCAAAGGCCTCCTTCTACGGTCGGCATAACTCTTTTGGCGACTCTGGGCTGTAACAAGCCTCCTACGGATAAGCTCAACTTTCTCCGTTGTCTCCCTAACCAACTCCGGACCCAACAAAGGTGCATCACCCACCTCGGCCCAACACACTGGAGACCTACACGGTCGGCCGTACAAGGCCTCAAACGGTGCCATACCGATACTAGACTGAAAGCTGTTGTTGTAGGCAAACTCCACCAATGGCAAGTGCCTCTCCCACGTCCCACTGAAGTCAAGGGCACAACCTCGAAGCATATCCTCAAGGATCTGAATAGTACGCTCGGACTGCCCGTCAGTCTGAGGATGATAAGCCATACTAAAGGTCAACTTAGTGCCCAAGGCACTCTGCAAACTCTGCCATAACCTAGCAGTAAAACGGGGATCTCTATCTGAGACGATCGTCACTGGAACCCCGTGCAATCTCACTATGTCCCGAATATATAAGTCGGCAAGATAATCTACCGAATCTCTCACGCGCATAGGAATGAAATGCGCCGACTTAGTCAACCGGTCTATAACCACCCAAATAGCATCACTACCCCACTGAGTCCTCGGAAGACCTACAACGAAGTCCATAGTGACATGCTCCCACTTCCACTCGGCAATAGGCAAGGGTTGCAACAAACCCGCTGGCCTCTGATGCTCGACCTTCACTTGCTGGCAAGTAAGGCACTTCGATACGAAAACGGCCACATCTCTCTTCATACCCCGCCACCAAAACTGGCGACCCAAATCCCGATACATCTTAGTGCCTCCCGGATGCACCGCAAGGCGCGAATGATGAAACTCTCGGAGTACCTCCTCTCGGCAAGGCTCCGGCACAAACAAACGATCTCGGTATCGCACACTCTGGTCGGGATACACCGTCAAACCTTTCTCAACTTTCCCACCGGAGATCTTCTCTCGGAAGGACTCTACCTCAAGGTCACCTCTCTGCGCCTCTAACACTCTAGTCACAAGTGTAGGCTGCGCGACAACGGAAAACAAGGCCGCAGCCTCAACAGATTCGCCCAGTAGCAAATCAAACTCGCCAAGTGCTCCCAACATCTCCCATTCTCGGATGGCAATACAAGCTACATCACTAATGGATTTCCTACTAAGGGCATCGGCCACAACATTGGCCTTTCCCGGGTGATAGTGCAACTCAAAATCGTAGTCCTCAATGAACTCCATCCATCTCCTCTGCCTCAAATTCAAGTCTTTCTGTGTAAACAGATACTTCAAACTCTTGTGGTCCGAGAACACCTCGAACTTCTCACCATAAAGGTAGTGCCTCCAAATCTTCAAGGAAAAAATCACTGTTGCTAACTCTAGGTCGTGTGTAGGGTAATTCTTCTCGTGAATTTTCAACTGACGTGAGCCATAAGCTACTACTTTCCCTTCTTGCATCAACACACAGCCCAAACCCTCTCGTGAGGCATCACAATAAACCGCATAACCCAACCCTCTCTCTGGAATAATCAAAACCGGAGCGGTGGTCAATCTAACCTTCAACTCTTGGAACGACTTTTCGCAAGTCTCACTCCACACAAATTTGACTCCCTTCCGAGTCAATCTAGTCAACGGCGAAGCTAGACTGGAGAAATCCTTCACAAACCGACGGTAATACCCAGCTAATCCCAGAAAACTGCGGATCTCAAACACACTCTTAGGCTGTGCCCAATGTTGCACTGCCTCAACCTTGGATGTATCAACAGACACCCCTTCCCTGGATACCACATGGCCTAAAAATTTCACCTCTCCTAGCCAAAACTCACACTTCCCAAACTTGGCATACAGCCTATGGGCTCTAAGTAACTCAAGCACTACTCTCAAGTGTGCCTCGTGCTCCTCCTCTGAAGGCGAATAAATCAGGATGTCGTCCACGAAAACGACTACAAACCGATCCAAGAATTCCCGGAAGATCCGGTTCATCAAGTCCATAAAGACTGCCGGTGCGTTGGTAAGCCCGAATGGCATCACCAGAAACTCATAATGGCCATACCGTGTACGGAATGCCGTCTTAGGAATATCTTCCTCCCTGACCCTCAACTGGTGGTAACCCGATCTCAAGTCTATCTTAGAGAAACAACGGGAACCCTTCAACTGGTCAAACAAATCATCTATACGGGGCATAGGGTACTTATTCTTCACCGTAACCCGATTCAACTTCCGGTAGTCTATACACAATCTCAAGGCACCATCTTTCTTTTTTGCAAAGAGGGCCGGTGCTCCCCACGGCGAAACACTAGGGCGAACAAAACCCTTATCTAGCAATTCCTGGAGCTGAACTTTCAACTCAACCAACTCTGCTGGAGCAAAACGATAAGGTGCCATAGAAATCGGCGCCATGCCGGGCACTAAATCAATAGAGAACTCTATCTCTCGATGAGGTGGCAAACTAACAAGGTCCTCGGGAAAGACATCCGAATACTCACAAACCCCCCTCGGCAACAAGCTGGGTCTCACCACACTCACCACTCTCAAAGCTAGCAAGTAGACCACTAAGCTCACTTCGCCCTCGCGAATCATACCCCGGTGGCAAAACACTACCAACCCGGTCTCCCAAGAAATGGAACCACTCCCCGCTCAAGGTACATAACGTGACCCTCTGGCGGTAGCAATCGATAACAACCCGGTATGACGATAGCCAGTCCATACCCAAAATAACATCAAAGCCCTTCATGGGCATGACAACAAACGGAAAAGGAAGCCTATGGTCGGCGACCTCTATATCACAACCTCTAACACCCTGTTTCAAGATCAACTCACCCCCAAGAGGTGACACTACACAAATAGGAGATGCTAACTGTGCCAACTCCAATTCCAAAACAGATGCAAATGCAGCAGATACAAAAGAATGAGATGCACCCGTGTCAATCAACACACTAGCAACCGAGTTGCAAAACAGAAAAGTACCTCTCACTACTGATGGAGCCGGTACGAAATCCTGCGCGGTAACAGCATACACGCGCCCTGTAGGCCCTTGATCCACCTACTCACCCCTCGGAGCATACGACTGCTGCACTGACTGGGATGATGAGGCTCCCAGATTGGCCCTCGAGGCCTGCACAGACTGAGCTGGCTGAAATCCCTGCGTCTGCCTAGAACCAGACGCTCCCGATGTGGCACCCAACTGTGGGCAATACCTCTTCAGGTGCCCAGGCTGACCACACTGATAACAAGACAAAGGCTGGCCCCTGCCCTGACTCTGGCCCTGAGGTCTAGCTGAAGAAGAAGCAGCTCGCTGACCCCCTCCCTTCTGCGGGCAAACCGAAGACTTGTGACCCAGCTGGCCACACGCAAAACAAGTCAAGCCTCCCTAACTACCTCTCCCAGAACCCGCACTCGGCACTGGAAAGATCGATCTAGCCAAACCGCCCTGAGACTGCTGAGGGTTAGAACCCCTCTGTCTCCTGCCATCACCCTGACCATCTTGGCTCCTCTTGGAGCCTCTCTGCCCCTCATCCTCCTCCTGCATCATGAGCTCCATATGAGCTGCAGCATCCACTAGGTGCCTATACTCTCTGATGTAAGACCCACCAACTCTCAGCTTGAGGCCCCGCCTCAACTTCCGCTCAAACTCATAGTAACGGCGTTCTTCGGACGCCACCAACTCAGGTGCAAACCTGGACAAACTAGTGAATGTGGCCTCAAACTCTGCCACAGACATACCCTGCTGATTAAGCCGGCTAAACTGATCCCTCAGCTTCTCCCTAGCAACTGCAGACAAGAACCTCTCCTGGAAAGCATTTACAAACGCCTCCCATGTACCACCAACACGAGCCTTCTCGTACTTCCACCATTGACCCGCATCTCCCTTCAGCTAGAAGGATGCCAAGGTCACTTTCAGTGCCCCGTCCTCGATGCCAAGCATCTCGAACGTCTTACTCATCTGCTCTAACCACTCGTCAGCCTTCAGTGGCTCCTTTGGATCCCCAACAAACTCCTCCGGGTTAGACCGGAAAAACTCTCTCTTCAAGAAAGAAGGCCCTACCTCAGCTGCCTGATTCCCTGCTCTGAGAATACCCAAAGCCCCTGCTATCTCTCGTGCCAAGGCACTCATAGCCTGTTGGCCTGCTGGTTCGGCCATGTTGGCCTGACCAACTCCCTCCTGCACTGCCGGAATATCATCCGGTAAAGGTACTTCCTGCCTCGCAGGTCTACCATGCCTAGCACCTCTTCCTCGTCCTGACATCCTAATAAAGGTAGTACAGAACGTTAGCACATTCACAAATGTGCCAAAACTAAACACTCACGTCCTAGTGCATGGACAACAGTGATTCACTCCACGTAAGCACATAAACACATAAGCACTTATGAATTTCATTTCCGGATAATGATAGTCCCGAGGCGTTACTAGAGTTCTGGTTAGAAACGGCATTGATCAAGTGCCTTTCCAACAAGACTCCCAGAAACCCAAGGATCCAATCAATATCCTAGAAACTACATTCCATAGCCACATAGTCACATAAGCATGTTATCAATTAAGCACATAGCATATGACACTACATCTAAGTCTCTATCAAGCGAGACAAACCCATTGTGATCCTAATTACTTCCCACGTACCCAAAGTATTCGAACCCGGTACGCTCTGATACCAATTTGTAACGCCCTCAAAATAACACATTTAAACCCATCAATATAGACATGCATTGGTAATAAAGATAAACATTCTTCCATTCATCAGAGTAGTTCTTTACAAAAGTATTACATGTTAATCAACAAAAGCAAATGCCCTACGGGCTTACAACTTTCCAAGTTAACACTTGGTTACAACAAAAGAGTGCTAACTCATTTACACATTAAGCCCTTGGCTTGAATATACAAGTAATACATCAAGAAATAAAACAACAAAAGTCCGCCTGCCTCTAGCCTCCCAAGCTACGTCCTTGGAGGTGGCATGCTACCTGTACCTGAAAATGATATTCCCATATAGGGTGAGCCACAGCCCAGTAGAAATACACTAAACCAAATATGAACAATGACTAAAAGATTAGCAGTTGATAGATGGCCAACAGTGATACTTTCTCTTATCACACTTTATAGTTTCATTACACATAATTCCATGTTACAATTCATTTTCCAGTTCCTTTCAATTCTCATTTTATAACCATGGCTCAGAACCTGGCCAACAACTCATATGAGACAGTAACTCATATCAAACACTTCCCATTTCATAATAGATAAGCATACTAGCTATATCACACAACAACAGATAAGCATACAAGCTATATCATCATTTCCACAGATATGCATATGAGCACTATCACACTTCCAATGACAAGCATATGAGCTCTGTCAACACATTACTAGATAAGCATATGAGCTCTATCTACGGAGTCCATCCCCTATCTCCTCCCAACACATCCGGTTTAGAGGTCCATCCCCTATCTTCCCCTAAACCGTGGAGTACATCCCCTATCTCCTCCAACACAACACAATGCATATAAACAATAATTATACACATCATCACACAACACATAAATTTAACGTGTTCTTCCAATCATCATACTCAATGACTCATTCCAGTGATTAGTTTCCGTTTGCCTAATCATCATGCATTGTCTACAACAATCACGACTATCCTCCACCGATAGCCCAAAGCAGTTATTTCTATACAGAAAATAAATGCAACAAATGGATATAAAATCAACATTTCCAACTAGGTGAGTGACATAAAATCCAACTACACCCTTTAATCCCATATATTTCCAATTTCCACATTTTCAATTCAATTCCTCATTTCTCACAATTAATTTCACAAATTAATTAACCAATGTAATTAGGGCACTTTCCATAATTAACATTACAACCCTTAGGTTTATATAGCTAAAACCCCAACCTTTGTAAATTTACACAAAAGCCCCAAGTTTTCACCAAATCACCAAACCAACCCCAACATCTCAAAATACTAAAATTTAAAGACAAAGCTCATAGAAAGGCGTAGGGTATCCCTACCTCAAAGTTTGAGCTCCAATGGAGATGAAGACCAAAACCAAAATGCTTCAAATTCCGAAATTTTCAAATTAAAATGTAGCCCTCGACGATCAACATAACTTTCGTAAAGACCAAAAGTGAGCAAACAACTCCTACTAGATCAAATCTAAGAGAGAAGGGCCGGTTTTAGAGTGAGAAGCTCTGAAAATGGCTTTTTGGAAAACTAAGAGAGAGAAAAGATCTTGAAAAAGTGATCCAAAGGTCGGATCTCGGATTTATTTAAAAGTCTCCCCGCTCGAGCGTCAAAACCCCCGCTCGAGCGTCACTCACAGACTCCCGCTCGAGCGTCAGCAATCCCGCTCGAGCGGCGGATACACACTCCCAGAACTTTTACAGAACCAGGTCTCCGCTCGAGCGTCAACCCTCCCGCTCGAGCGTCACACACAACATCCCGCTCGAGCGTCAAAACTCCTGCTCGAGCGTACAACTCTGCAGAGGAGATACTGGAAGATGGAAAACTATGCTTGAGCATCGAAAACCCCGCTCGAGCGGACAGACAACAACGAAGGGCCCGCTCGAGCGTCAAAATCCCCGCTCGAGCGTGAAGGCCAAAAATCTGGGCAACTACTCTTGGTTTCTAAGTTTAACCAACCTGTTTCAAACTTGCCCAACAAAACCCAAGACTCGAATGCAAGGAGTAAGGGATGTAAACAAGACATATACAACAACCAACTCCACGGAACCTAAGTCCGGGTACACAGTTAAAGAAAAGGGGAAACCGGGATCGCTATATGTAATACAAGCAAAAATGTTACAAGTTCTTTAAGAAAATATATATATATATATATATTTTATAACTGCATTTTAATCTTAAAATTATTTACATCGTGCCTTCTGTCAATTTTGATTAAACATTGAGCAGAATTATTGTGAACCAAATTTCTCTCAGAACTATTAAACATTGAGGAAATGTCTCACATCACCAAATTTCTATCAATTTTTAATCAGAATTATTGCCAATTTTTTTAATAAAAAAAACATTAAGCAAAAATTATTTTTTCATCAAAGAGTTACTGCCAATTATTTGAACTATTAAGCATAAATTTGGTTCTTACACATAAGGTTGGTCTCAAGGATGAACAAAAAATTTCACCAAATCTCCAATAATAATACTATCGTTTTTGATAAAATTTTAAAATAGAGTATGGATAGGAAATGGTTTTTAGGATAAGTTTGGAATTTTTTTGAAAAGATTTGAAGATGCAAAGAGAGTAAGGATTGGAGTATTCATATCAGATCAAGCTTTTAATCAAATTTTCACTCAAATTTGATGAACAGAGAGAGAGAAAGAGAGTAAGTTAAGTAATTTACTAATCATAACCATCATGGTTTGGTTGTCCTAACTCCGGTGGGTAAATTGAAGTATAAAACATTTAGCTGATTACATCGCTATTAATAAAATTGGTCTGTCTTAAATTTTTAAAATTTGGTTAAGATTTGTTTAAATTTGGTCAATTTTGCTGCATTATTAGAAAGAAGTCAAGTACTCTCTCTCATATCCTAACCCAAGGACCTTCACAGTTATTTATTTTTTGGTTCTTCTTGGAGGCTTGAGTGCTAGATATAGTAGTAGTGGGTAGTTTTGTAGATTAACTTGATATTGAAAATCATGTGTGCACTGCTACTTGCATTGTGCCCTTAGTGAGGCATAGTCGGGTTGCTTCATCGTAGTTATGTGATGATATCTTTTGTTTATTGAAAATCTTCTATTCTCCCTTTTATTTATTTATTCTTTCCAAAATAAAAACCTAGGCTTAGGCGCCCATAGAATTGTTTGACAAAAAGGCATTATTCATTTCTATTCAACTTACTAAACCATCAAGCGCATCATTAATCACTGGAATGCTCAGTTGAAGAACTCTACATGCTCAATTTTATTTTTCAAAAATAGATGCAATCAACCATGATTTAGTCACCCTTTTAATGAAAGAACATTTCATTTAGTAGGTCACACATGTATGCAAGATATAGAGAGAGACAACGCTACGATATACCTTTACACAAAAATTGTACCATTCAAACGTAGTATATTTGTTGTGTGATTCTAAAAAGAAATGAACTGTTTTTTTTTTAATATCTACAGCTCCTAATTAAAAGAAAAATTTGAAAGACTTGGCATTTTAACATTTATGTGTAATATGGCAAGAGAGTTTATGCTTTTTTTTTTTTTTTTTTTGTACAGATGATAAATATTTTTATCAATTTTTTTTTTGAATATTTTTTTATAAATATTTTAGTGCTCTGTGTTGTACAGATGATAAATATTTTTTATAATTTTTTTTTTTAATATCTAGAGTTCCTAATTAAACGAAAAATTTCAGAGACTTGACATTTTAACATTTATGTGTAATATGGCAAGAGAGTTTATGTTTTCTTTTTTCTTTTTTTGGCACCTTTTTTAAGGAGTATACTATTCTATGTTGTATTTCAAAAAAATCTGGTGAGTGTATATATGTGTATATTACTTTAGTTGTCTTCATGAAAAAAAATGTATTAAACTTACAAGTATTTAACTTAACCCAAGTATTTAACATAATCCGTTTTGCTTTGAATCAAATTCACCAAGTATTTAACTTAACCCACAAAAATGTATTCAACATTTTATTATAAAAAATAAAATGAAAATTGTACCATTCAAATGTAATATATTTGTTGTGTAATTCTAAAAAGAAATTGATTGTTTTTTTTCAAATTTTTCATTTTTTTGAATATCTAGAGTTCCTAATTAAAAGAAAAATTTGAAAGACTTGGCATTTTAACATTTATGTGTAATATGGCAAGAGAGTTTATGTTTATTTATTTATTATTTTTTTTTGGCACCTTTTTAAGGGAGTATAGTATTCTATGTTGTATTTCAAAAAATTCTGGTCAATGTATATATGTGTGTATTACTTTAGTTGTCTTCATGAAAAAAAAAATGTATTAAACTTACAAGTATTTAACTTAACGCAAATATTTAACATAATCCGTTTTACTTTGAATCAAATTCACCAAGTATTTAACTTAACCCACAAAAATGTATTTAACATTTTGTTATGAAAAATTAAAAACAAAATTTGTACCATTCAAATGTAGTATATTTGTTGTGTGATTATAAAAAGAAAGGGACTGTTTTTTGCATATTTTTTTTTTTTGAATATCTGGAGTTCTTAATTAAAAGAAAAATTTGAAAGACTTGGCATTTTAACATTTATGTGTAATATGGCAAGAGAGTTTATGGTTTTTTTTCTTTTTTCTTTTTTTTGGCACCGTTTTAAGGGAGTATAGTATTCTATGTTGTATTTCAAAAAAATTTGGTCAATGTATATATGTGTGTAAGTAACATTTAACATTTTGTTATTAAAAATTAAAAACAAAATTTGTACCATTCAAATGTAGTATATTTGTTGTGTGATTATAAAAAGAAAGAGACAGTTTCTTGCATATTTTTTTTTTTGAATATCTAGAGTTCCTAATTACAAGAAAAATTTGAAAGACTTGGCATTTTAACATTTATGTGTAATATGGCAAGAGGGTTTATGTTTTTTTTTTTTTTTGGCACCGTTTTAAGGGAGTATAATATTCTATGTTGTATTTCAAAAAAATTTGGTCAATGTATATATGTGTGTATTACTTTAGTTGTGTTCATGAAAAAACAAAAAATGTATTAAACTTACAAGTATTTAACTTAACACAAGTATTTAACATAATCTGTTATAGATATCCTGCAAGTATTTAACTTCACCAAGTATTTAACATTTTGTTATAAAAAAAAAAATTGTACCATTCAAATGTTAAAAAAAAAAAAAAAAAAAAAAAAAAAAAAAAAAAAAAATTGTACCATTCTAAAAAGAAAGGGACTATTTTTTTTCATTTAATTTTTTTTTGAAAGACTTGGCATTTTAACATTTATGTGTAATATGGCAAGAGAGTTTATGTTCCTTTTTTTTTGTTCCACCTTTTTAAGGGAGTATAATATTCTATGTTGCATTTCAAAAATTCTGGTCAATGCATATGTGTGTATTACTTTATTGCTTATAAAATGGCTTTCTTATGTGGTGAATTTTTTTTTTTTTTTTGGCATAAATTTATGTTTGGACTTTCCAAGTCATAAATGGTGAACTTCAAAATATTTATGATTATAATGGGTTTTAATTTTGGTTTTAATTTCATCTCTATAAAATTGAAGTCAGTTAAGAAAGAGAAAAGTTCAAATTCGGACAATTATTGTGCTCGAGTTTTAATTTATCATTTTAATGTGATTGTTAAAAAATATCTATTCTAAATGCGGGGTTGACTCAGAAAATGTGAGTTTGATTTTGGGTTTCTCAAAGAATGTAGGGAGAGAGAGAGAGAGAGAGATAGATATAGAGGTAGGTTATTATGGCAAGGAACTGTTTGTTTGGAGCTATTTAAAAAGAAATTAAGGGTGATTTATTTAGTTGATCTTCCTGCAACAAAAAAAATTAAACTCACACTCAAAAAAATTATTTAACATTTTATTTGCTGTGTAATATATTTATTTAGTTGTACCATTCAAATGTAATATATTTGTTGTGTGATTTTGGTTTTAAATTCATCTTTATAAAATTGAAGTCAGTTAACAAAGAGAAAAGTTCAAATTTAGACCATTTTATTGTACTCCAGTTTTAATTTATGATTTTAATGTGACTGTTAAAAAACATCTATTCTAAATGCTGGTTTGACTCAGAAAATGTGAGTTTGATTATGGATTTCGCAAAGAATGTAGAGAGAGAGGGGGGGAGGGGGAAGGGGAAGGGACTGTTTGTTTGGAGCTATTTAAAAAGAAAGTAAGGGTGATTTATTTAGTTGATCTTCCTGCAACAAAAAAAATTAAACTGACACTCAGAAAATTTTATTTAACATTTTATTTGTTGTGTAATATATTTAGTTGTACCATTCAAATGTAATATTTATTTGCTGTGTGATTCTAATGTACAGATTATAGCGACCCCGGTCTTTTGCCATTTGATTATTGTATCTGGACATAGGATCCGTAGATTCTGTCATTGTATAATGGTTGTTGTTGTCCCTTATTTTCTCATTTGGAATTATAGGATGTGTTGGGCAGGTCTGTTTCAGGTTGGTTGGGTTTAGAAACCAAGTGTTGCTGTCCAGAATTTTGGATCTTCGCTCGAGCGAGGAGTTTGTCGCTTGAGCGAGATGTTGTTTTTGGTTCTTCGCTCGAGCCGGGGTTTGGTAGCTCGCGGCTCGAGCGAGAGTTTGCGTCTGGTTTGGACCTGTAGCTTTGCATTCTTGGCTCGAGCGAGATTTCCTTCGCTCGAGCGAGTTAGTTCGTTCTTCGGTCGAGCAATAGTTCATTCGCTCGAGCGTGTGTCTGGTTACAGACCTGAGGGTTTGTGTTCTTCGCTCGATCGAGTTTTCTTTCGCTCGAGCGAGCCTTTGGGTTGTTGGCTCGAGCAAGGCTTCCTTGGCTCGAGCGTAGTTTCTCTGTGTCTGGTCGCTCGAGCGACAAAGTCTTCGCTCGAGCGAGCCTGTCCAGTTTATATACGCAGCAGCGGATTTTGATCAGTCTTTTTCATATTCTTTTTGGTTCCAAACCCTAGGTCCGACTTCTCTCTCTCCCTACTCACCTTCTCTCTTAGATTTGATCCACTTAGGGTGTGTTTCTACCCTAGATCCTTCATTAAAAAGATAGAGTGAGTTGAGGGCTTTCATTTAATCCGAACATTTGGCGATTTGGAGCACATTGGTATTTGGGCACTCATCTCTGTCTTCACCATTTGAGTTGTTTTCTTTGAGGTAGGGATTTCCTACTCCATTTTATAAGTTTTGTTCTGAGTTTTGGTATTTTGATAAGTTGGGGTTACTTTGATAATTTTGGGAAAACCCTAGTTATTTAAATTAATTAATTTGGGTAATTAATTTAAGGGGATTGGGGAATTTGGTTAAATTCATGAAATTGGGAAATTTATTGCTTAAATGGTGTAGTTGGATAATGTAAATCACTCGCCCATTGAATTGTTGATATATTTATTTCCAGTCTAGAAATAACTGTTTTGGGCTATCGGTGGAGGATAGTCGTGATTGTTGTAGACATTGCATGTGGATTAGGAATAACTGAAACTAATCACATTGGTTAAGTCATTAATTTTGACTATTGCATTGATACAGAAAATACGTTTATTGATTGAGCATTGCACTTGCATACATTGTTTTGTGTGGGAGGAGATAGGGGATGTACTCCACGGTTTAGGGGAAGATAGGGGATGGACCTCTAAACCGGATTTTGTTTGGGAGGAGATAGGGGATGGACTCCATTAGCATCACTTTTATGTGTGCTTATTTATATAGAAGTGTTTTTTGTTGATACAGCACTAAAATGTGTATCAATCTGGAAGTATGAAGTGTTTTGACTTGAGCTTGAGTCTCATTTGTTTGTTGATATTGGAAGAATGTGAATATGATATATATAATTCACTGTTGTAAGTTTGGCCAGGTTCTGAGCCATGTTGATAAAGTTGGAAAGTAAAACGTGTCTTAGACAATAGTGTCATGAGACTGTAAAATGAAGTAATTGATTATCTTGGTTAACCATCTGTTGAATGCTATTGCTTTATTCATTGCTTATATGTGGTTTAGTATATTTCTACTGGGCTGTGGCTCACCCTTTATGGGAACATCATTTTCAGGTTCAGGTGATAAACTACCTCCAATGACTTAGCTTGGGAGGGTTTGGCTTCTGGATTTGAAGAAGACTATCTTTAGTTTATTGTCTTTATTTCCTAGTACATGTAAACATTCAAGCCTAGGGCTTTTCTTGTGTTGAGTTAGAACTCATATTTTTGTATCCAAGTGTTGGCTTGGAAGGATGTAAGCCTGTAGGACATTTTATTCGATGTTACATGTAATGCGTTTATTTAGTAATACTCTGATGAATGTATTAATAAATTGTTTTCTTTAAAGAATGCATGTCAATGATATATATATATGATGGGCTATTTTGAGGGCGTGACAACTTGGTATCAGAGCGTACCGGGTTTGAATACTTTGGGTACGTGGGAAGTGATTAGTATCACATTGGGTTCGTCTCGTTTGATAGAGACTTAGTGTAATGTTTTATGCTTATGTGATAACATGTTTATGTGATTATGTGGGTATGGAATGTAGTTTCTAGGATGTTGATTGGACCCTTGAGTTTCTAGTAGTCTTGTTGGAAAGGCACTTGATCACTGCTGCTTCCAACCGGAACTATAGCAACGCATTGGGACTATCATTATCCGGGAATGAAATTCATAGGTGCTTATGTGATTATGTGCGTATGTGGAATGAATTATTGTTGTCCAATGCATTAGGATGCGAGTGTTTAGCTTCGGCAAATTTATTAATGTGCTAATGTCTTTGTTTCCTTTATTAGGATGTCAGGACGAGGACGAGGACGCGGTAGGCGTGGTAGGCCGGGTAGGCAGGAGGTGCCTGTGCCAGAGGAAATTCCGGTAGTTCAGGAGGGAATTGGCCAGGCCAACGTGGCTGAGCCAGTAGGCCAGCAGGCTATGGGCGCTCTAGCCCGAGAGATAGCAGGGGCATTCAGGGAGTCAGTAAGCATTCTCAGAGCTGAGAATCAAGCTCGGGATGTTGCTGCAGATGCAGGACCTTCCTTTCTGAAGAGGGAGTTCTTCCGGTCTAATCCGGATGAATTTGTGGGTGATCCTAAAGAGCCGCTTAAGGCAGATGAATGGCTCGAACAGACAACGAAGACGTTTGAGATGCTTGGCATCGAAGACGGAGGGTTGAGAGTGACCTTGGCATCTTTCCAGTTGAAAGGGGATGCGGGTCAGTGGTGGAAGTTTACTAAGGGTCGTATAGGAGGTACGTGGGAGGCTTTTGTGAATGCTTTCCAGGAGAAGTTCTTATCTCCAGCAGTTAGAGAGAAGCTGAGGGACCAGTTTTGTCAGCTTAAGCAGTCGAGTTCTTCAGTGGCCGAGTTTGAGGCTGCATTTACTAGTTTGTCCAGGTTTGCACCTGAGTTGGTGGCATCTGAGGAACGTCGTTGTATTGAGTTTGAGAAGAAGTTGAGGCGTGGCCTCAAGCTGAGAGTTGGGGGAACTATGATTCAGGATTATGGGCGTATGGTTGATGCTGCAGCCCACATGGAAATTACGATGCAGGAGGAGGAGGAAGGACAGAAGGGCTCCAAGAAGAGTCAGGATGGTCAGAGTGATGGTAGGAGACAGAAGGGTTTTAATCCTCAGCAGTCTCAGGGTAGCTTTTCTAGATCGACTTTTCCTGTGCCGAGTGCTAGTTCGGGGAAAGGCAGTCAGGGAGACATTACCTGCTTCAAGTGTGGCCAGCTGGGCCACAAGTCTCCAGTTTGTCCTCAGAGGGGAGGAGTTCAGAGAGCAGCATTTTCTTCGGCTCGATCTCAGAGCCAGAGTCAGGGTAGAGGCCAGCCACTCTCGTGTTATCAGTATGGTCAGCCAGGGCATATGAAGAGGTATTGCCCGCAGTTGGGTGGCACACCTGGTGCATCTGGTTTGAGGCCGATTCAGGGTCAGCAGCCAGCTCAGTCGGGTCAGGCCTCGAGGGCCAATCAGGGGGCTTCATCGTCCCAGTCGGTACAGCAATCTTATGCTCCTAGGGGTGAGCAGGTTGATCAGAGGTCGTCTGGGCGCGTGTACGCTGTTACCGCGCAGGATCTTGTGCCAGCACCATCAGTTGTGAGAGGTACCTTCTTGTTTTGCAACTCGGTTGCTAATGTTTTGATTGATACGGGTGCATCCCATTCCTTTGTGTCTGCTGCATTTGCATCTGTTTTGGAGTTGGAGTTAGCACAGTTAGCATCTCCTATTTGTGTAGTGTCACCTCTTGGGGGTGAATTAATTTTGAAACAAGGTGTTAGGGGTTGTGATATAGAGGTTGATTACCATAGAATCCCATTTTCCTTTGTAGTTATGCCTATGAGGGGTTTCGATGTTATTTTGGGTATGGACTGGTTATCGTCATACCGGGCAGTTATTGATTGTTACCGCCAGAGGGTCACTCGTTGTACCGTGAGCGGAGAGTATTTTCATTTTCTGGGGGACCGGGTTGGTAATGTGTTGCCACCGGGGTATGTTCCGCGAGGACGGAGTGAGCTTAGTGGTCTACTTGCTAACCTTTCGATTAGTGAGGATGATGAGACTCAGATTGTGTTGCCAAGGGTGGTTTGTGAGTACTCGGACGTCTTTCCCGAGGATCTTGTTGGTTTGCCACCGCATCGAGAGATTGAATTCTCTATTGACCTAGTGCCCGGCACGGCGCCGATTTCTATGGCACCCTATCGTTTTGCCCCAGCCGAGTTAGTTGAGTTGAAGATACAACTCCAGGAGTTGCTAGATAAGGGCTTTATACGTCCTAGTGTTTCGCCGTGGGGAGCACCGGCCCTCTTTGTCAAAAAGAAAGGTGGTGCTTTGAGACTTTGCATAGATTACCGGAAGTTAAATCGGGCTACGGTTAAGAATAAGTACCCTATGCCTCCTATAGATGATCTGTTCGATCAGTTGAAGGGTTCCCGTTGTTTCTCAAAGATAGACTTGAGATCGGGTTATCATCAGTTAAGAGTCAGGGAGGAGGATATTCCGAAAACGGCATTCCGTACGCGGTATGGCCACTATGAGTTTCTGGTGATGCCATTTGGGCTCACTAATGCACCGGCAGTTTTTATGGATTTGATGAACCGGATATTCCGGGAATTTTTGGATCGTTTTGTGGTCGTCTTCGTGGACGACATCCTTATTTATTCGCCTTTTGAGGAGAAGCACAAGGAACACTTGAGAGTGGTGCTTGAGTTACTTAGAGCCCATAAGCTTTATGCTAAGTTTGGGAAGTGTGAGTTCTGGCTAGAAGAGGTCAAGTTCTTAGGCCATGTAGTTTCTGGGGAAGGAGTGTCTGTTGATACATCCAAGACTGAGGCAGTGCAAGATTGGGCACAGCCTAAGAGTGTGTTTGAGATCCGCAGTTTTCTGGGGTTAGCTGGGTATTATCGTCGGTTTGTGAAAGATTTCTCCAGATTAGCTTCGCCTTTGACTAGATTGACTCGGAAGGGAGTCAAATTTGTATGGAGTGGGACTTGTGAAAAGTCGTTTCAGGAGTTGAAAATTAGACTGACCACCGCCCCAGTATTGATTATTCCAGAGAGAGGGTTGGGTTATGCAGTCTATTGCGACGCCTCACGAGAGGGTCTGGGTTGTGTGTTAATGCAAGAAGGGAAAGTGGTTGCCTATGGCTCACGTCAGTTGAAAATTCACGAGCAAAATTACCCTACGCATGATCTAGAGTTAGCAGCTGTGATATTTGCCTTGAAGATTTGGAGGCATTATCTTTATGGTGAGAAATTTGAGGTATTCTCGGATCATAAGAGTCTGAAATATTTGTTTACACAGAAAGACTTGAACTTGAGGCAGAGGAGGTGGATGGAATTTATAGAGGATTATGACTTTGAGTTGCATTATCATCCGGGAAAGGCCAATGTGGTGGCCGATGCCCTTAGCAGGAAACCTGTTGGTGACATAGCTAGTATAGCCATCCGAGAATGGGAGATGTTGGGTGCACTCGGGGAGTTTGATTTACTTTTGGGCGAATCCGTTGAGGTTGCGGCCTTGTTTTCTGTTGTTGCACAGCCTACACTTGTGACTCGAGTGTTAGAGGCTCAAAGGGGTGATCTTGAGGTAGAATCGCTTCGTGAGAAGATTTCCGGTGGGAAGGTTGAGAAGGGTTTGACAGTGTATCCCGACTTGAGTGTGAGATACCGAGACCGTCTGTTTGTGCCAGAGTCTTGTCGAGAGGAGGTACTCCGAGATTTTCATCATTCACGCCTTGCGGTGCATCCGGGAGGCACTAAGAGGTATCGGGATTTGGGTCGCCAGTTTTGGTGGCGGGGTATGAAGAGAGATGTGGCAGCTTTCGTATCTAAGTGCCTTACTTGTCAGCAAGTGAAGGCCGAACATCAGAGGCCAGCGGGTTTGTTGCAACCCTTGCCTATTGCTGAGTGGAAGTGGGAACACGTCACTATGGACTTCGTTGTGGGTCTTCCGAAGACTCAGCGGGGTAGTGATGCTATTTGGGTAGTTGTGGACCGGTTGACTAAGTCGGTGCATTTTATTCCTATGCGTGTTAGAGATTCAGTCGATCATCTTGCCGATTTGTACATTCGGGACATAGTGAGATTGCACGGGGTCCCAGTGACGATCGTCTCAGATAGAGATCCTCGTTTTACTACCAGGTTGTGGCAGAGTTTGCAGAGTGCCTTAGGCACTAAGTTGACCTTTAGCACGGCCTATCATCCACAGACTAACGGACAGTCCGAGCGTACTATTCAGATCCTTGAGGATATGCTTCGGGGTTGTGTTCTAGACTTTAGTGGGTCGTGGGAGAGGCACTTGCCGTTGGTGGAGTTTGCCTACAACAACAGTTTCCAGTCTAGTATCGGTATGGCACCATTTGAGGCCTTGTATGGCCGACCGTGTAGATCTCCTGTTTGTTGGGCCGAGGTGGGTGATGCACCTCTGTTGGGTCCGGAATTGGTGAGGGAAACGACGGAGAAAGTTGAGCTTATCCATAAGAGGATTGTTACAGCACAGAGTCGTCAAAAATCTTATGCCGACCGTAGGAGGAGACCTTTGGTGTTTGAGGCGGGTGATCATGTCTTTCTGAAGATATCACCTAGACGGGGTTTGATGAGATTTGGGAAGAGCGGGAAGTTGTCCCCTCGGTTCATTGGTTCGTTTGAGATCCTTGAGAGGATTGGCGAGGCTGCTTATCGTTTAGCTTTGCCGCCGCAGTTGTCCGGAGTACATGACGTGTTTCATGTGAGTATGCTTCGGAAGTATGAGCCGGATCCATCACATGTGTTGGATTGGACCGATTTAGTGGTTGAAGAGGATGTTTCGTATGAGGAGAGACCGGTTCGGGTCTTGGATAGGCGGGATCAAGTTTTGCGAGGCAAAACCATCCCTTTGGTCAAAGTTTTGTGGAAACATCACGGAGTGGAGGAAGCCACTTGGGAACGTTAATTGGAAGTCCGCGAGAAATATCCGGACATGTTTATTGATTTGTAATCTTATAATTAGATTCTGTTATATTGTTGAACTTAAGAGCTTTATATATGTCTTAAGTTGTAAAACATTGAGTTTGTTTTGGTAAAAGGGTGTATCTTGAAACTTGCTTCATTATAGAAGTTTAGTGTAACATTGCATCTGTTGAGTACATTGTTGAATGGGTTGTATATATATCATGCGATTGAATATGATATGAGAATTGTTAACATTGAAAGGAATAATGCATAATAAATGATACAGGTTGAAATATATGTTGTTTTATATGTATATTGTGAGATGCCTCTTGATAAAGAGATGAAATGACCAGTTTTGGGTCAAGATGTTTACTAATGAACTGTCTAAAAAAAAAAAAAAACTGTTTTCAAAAAATTTATGCTTAATTTCGGGGACGAAATTCTTTGAAGGGGGGAGGTTAGAGCGACCCCGGTCTTTTCCCATTTGATTATTGTATCCGGACATAGGATCCGTAGATTCTGTCATTGTATAATGGTTGTTGTTGTCCCTTATTTTCTCATTTGGAATTATAGGATGTGTTGGGCAGGTCTGTTTCAGGTTGGTTGGGTTTAGAAACCAAGTGTTGCTGTCCAGAATTTTGGATCTTCGCTCGAGCGAGGAGTTTGTCGCTCGAGCGAGATGTTGTTTTTGGTTCTTCGCTCGAGCCGGGGTTTGGTAGCTCGAGCGAGAGTTTGCGTCTGGTTTGGACCTGTAGCTTTGCATTCTTGGCTCGAGCGAGATTTCCTTCGCTCGAGCGAGTTAGTTCGTTCTTCGCTCGAGCAATAGTTCCTTCGCTCGAGCGTGTGTCTGGTTACAGACCTGAGGGTTTGAGTTCTTCGCTCGATCGAGTTTTCTTTCGCTCGAGCGAGCCTTTGGGTTGTTGGCTCGAGCAAGGCTTCCTTGGCTCGAGCGTAGTTTCTCTGTGTCTGGTCACTCGAGCGACAAAGTCTTCGCTCGAGCGAGCCTGTCCAGTTTATATACGCAGCAGCGGGTTTTGATTAGTCTTTTTCATATTCTTTTTGGTTCCAAACCCTAGGTCCGACTTCTTTCTCTCCCTACTCACCTTCTCTCTTAGATTTGATCCACTTAGGGTGTGTTTCTACCCTAGATCCTTCATTAAAAAGATAGAGTGAGTTAAGGGCTTTCATTTAATCTGAACATTTGGCGATTTGGAGCACATTGGTATTTGGGCACTCATCTCTGTCTTCACCATTTGAGTTGTTTTCTTTGAGGTAGGGATTTCCTACTCCATTTTATAAGTTTTGTTCTGAGTTTTGGTATTTTGATAAGTTGGGGTTACTTTGATAATTTTGGGAAAACCCTAGTTATTTAAATTAATTAATTTGGGTAATTAATTTAAGGGGATTGGGGAATTTGGTTAAATTCATGAAATTGGGAAATTTATTGCTTAAATGGTGTAGTTGGATAATGTAAATCACTCGCCCATTGAATTGTTGATATATTTATTTCCAGTCTAGAAATAACTATTTTGGGCTATCGGTGGAGGATAGTCGTGATTGTTGTAGACATTGCATGTGGATTAGGAATAACTGAAACTAATCACATTGGTTAAGTCATTAATTTTGACTATTGCATTGATACAGAAAATACGTTTATTGATTGAGCATTGCACTTGCATACATTGTTTTGTGTGGGAGGAGATAGGGGATGTACTCCACGGTTTAGGGGAAGATAGGGGATGGACCTCTAAACCGGATTTTGTTTGGGAGGAGATAGGGGATGGACTCCATTAGCATCACTTTTATGTGTGCTTATTTATATAGAAGTGTTTTTTGTTGATACAGTACTAAAATGTGTATCAATCTGGAAGTATGAAGTGTTTTGACTTGAGCTTGAGTCTCATTTGTTTGTTGATATTGGAAGAATGTGAATATGATATATATAATTCACTGTTGTAAGTTTGGCCAGGTTCTGAGCCATGTTGATAAAGTTGGAAAGTAAAACGTGTCTTAGACAATAGTGTCATGAGACTGTAAAATGAAGTAATTGATTATCTTGGTTAACCATCTGTTGAATGCTATTGCTTTATTCATTGCTTATATGTGGTTTAGTATATTTCTACTGGGCTGTGGCTCACCCTTTATGGGAACATCATTTTCAGGTTTAGGTGATAAACTACCTCCAATGACTTAGCTTGGGAGGGTTTGGCTTCTGGATTTGAAGAAGACTATCTTTAGTTTATTGTCTTTATTTCCTAGTACATGTAAACATTCAAGCCTAGGGCTTTTCTTGTGTTGAGTTAGAACTCATATTTATGTATCCAAGTGTTGGCTTGGAAGGATGTGAGCCTGTAGGGCATTTTATTCGATGTTACATGTAATGCGTTTATTTAGTAATACTCTGATGAATGTATTAATAAATTGTTTTCTTTAAAGAATGCATGTCAATGATATATATATATGATGGGCTATTTTGAGGGCGTGACACAGATGATAAATATTTTTCATTTAATTTTTTTGTGAATATCTAGAGTTCCTAATTAAAAGAAAAATTTGAAAGACTTGGCATTTTAACATTTATGTGTAATATGGCAAGAGAGTTTATGTTCTTCTTTCTTTTTTTTTTCTTTTTTTTTTGCACCTTTTTAAGGAAATATAATATTCTATGTTGTCTTCATGAACACAACATAGAATATTCTATGTGTAATATTCTATTTTTCATTTAACATTCTATGTTTTTTTTTTTTGCACCTTTTTGAGGGAATATAATTCTGGTCAATCCTTATGTGTGTGCGTATTACTTTAGTTGTCTTCATGAAAAAAAAATGTATTAAACTTACAAGTATTTAACTTAACGCAAGTATTTAACATAAGGATTTTTGTTTTGAATCAAATTCGCCGAGTATTTAACTTAACCCAAACAAATGTATTTAACATTTTGTTATAAAAAAAATTTAAAAAAAAATTGCACCATTCTAAACAGAGAAGGCACGTGCCTCTGGTATCTTTTGACCTTTTTCTTTTTCTTAGAAGTTTATATTTTTATTTATTTCTTTTCCTCTTGATTGTAACCCGTTAAGTATTTTCTATTCATGGCAGTTATTTATTTAAATAAAATTTTGAATTTTATTATTCGATTTGGTAGCGACATATTTGGAAATAACATTTCATTGCCAATGAAATCCATGTTAACTTTTATTATTGCTAATTTTTTGTTTCTTTGTGACTAAAATTTTTAGGTTGAAGTATAACAGTTATGAACAATATCACTATTTTTGGTCAAGTAAGTTTTTTTTCTTCTTTTTTCTCTTCATATAAATTTAAGTACCTCTCTTATAAATTTAAGTACAACAGTTATGGACAATATCACTATTCTAATTATTTTTTTTCCTCATGCTTTATAGGTGGATGGAGACTTACACCGAACCGTAATATCTCCTCCCTTTACTAATTTTCTTATTTATGTGTATAAAGTTTTATTTATTACTCTAAAGTTTTTGTATGTATAGGTTCGATTTTTTCAAGAAAGAAATGTTAATGTTTTTATTTGCGATGAGCGTGACCTTAATACTATTCGCATTCATGAGGTAAGCCTAAAAGTCACTTGAACATTGGACATGTATTTTCTTATCATTTTAAAAATAATTTATAAATAAATTCTACTTATTTTTTACAGGCAAAGGCAAAGGAAAAAGACAAAGCAATATCAAAGGAAACAAAAAAAGCTATTCCGTATGGCAAAGGAAAGGAAAATGCACATCCCATGGTACGGTTTCTCAACAATTTTTAAAAGTTTTTTTTTGAATATTATATAGATTTTTTTAGGAATTGCGTAGTGTCATATACTATTTTTTATGTACATTTTTCAAAAGTTTCTTTTTCAAAAATTTATTCAATTCTATTTATTGAATGTGAAATGTTTTTCTGAAGCATGTTAAAGTAAGCATTTGTACAACATGCTAATGCATTTGTATGAACATTAATTTGAATTTTTAATATGTTTGTCTATTTGTATGATAAAAATATGTTGCATTTGTACAATATGTTGCATCTACAACATAGCATAATAAAAATATAATAGAAGAAAACGAAAAAGGAAAATAAGAAGAAAGAACAAATATGTGATGAAAATGAAACTACATAATATAATTTTTTTTTTTTTCTTATAAGAAGTTCTTAAGGAAAGAAGAAAAAGACAAAAATGCATTTTAATATAACAGAAACAACAAGAAGAGAGAAAAGGAAAGTACAAGACATTACATGCTAATATTCACATTTTACGTACCCAATGATCTAATATTTACCTTTTCAACGTACATTTTGTAAAGAGATGGGTAGTGTCTTAAAACCAATAAGTGCGTGCATAGTGAGTTTGCAGTTTTGTGTGCTTAATGTGTTTTCAAATTATTTTTCCCTTCCTTTTTAAATTTCATAAATGCATGCATTGGTTCTTATATGACTAACAACTTAACCGAGTGAAGAGGAAAAGTTAGTTAAAAGGAAGAAAAAATACATGATGAAAAGGAAGCAAGTTAGTTAATCTTCACATTTTATGCACCTTCTTATATAATATTCTCATTTTAGGCACACAATGATAATGTGTTATCGAAAGCTGCATTGGCCCAACGTGCACAGCGAGAACGTAAAAAAAATCAAAAGCCATGTTTTGCATACCAATTGGGACAATGCCTGCGACGAGAACGAGAAAGAGAAAGATCGAAGGAATGTATTAACCCAAGACAACCTTCTTTAACACCAAATTGGTAAAAAGAAAAAGAATTTTTTACCCAAGATAATCTTGAATTTTTTACTCTTACTATTACCACTTTATTATATAGATTTTAATTTGTTCACAATCTATTTCTGTAGGCCTCCTCCTACAACTCCATGTAGAAATGTTGGTGTGGTCATCCGTGATGAGCACGACCTTAATCTTATCCGTGTTCGTGCGGTAAGTACAAAATCAAGTCAAACATTGTATGTATTTTATTTATATAAGATTTTTTTTAATCTTTTCAATATTTTATTTATATTTGTTAGGCAAAAGATAAAGAAAAGGTCAACCCAATGTCTAAAGGAAAAGAAAAGATGGCTCCTTCCGGCAAGAGAATGACAAATGCATGTCATGTGGTATATATTCTTTTTTAGAAATATGATGCAAAACTAATCAAAATTTTGAATAGTTAAAATATATGAGTGTATAAAATGAATTTATTGTATTATGTTGTTTTTGTAGAATGATTGTAATATGTTTTCCTGTAACTTGCTATTATTTGTATATGTTTTTCAAATTTATTTATTCTTATTTTGCATGGATACATGTGCATTTACAATGTACCATCCATAAGTTGCTACTTATATAAAGAAAATAGGAAAAAAGAAACGAAGAAATAAAGAAAAAATATATAAAGAAAAGAGAAACTAAATAAGATAGGTTTTTAATTCTTATTTAATATATAACATAGAAAACAAAGAAAGGGAAAGGGAAGAAATAAGAAAAAAAGAAATAAAGATAACACAATTAAAGGTATAAAACAAATAAAATAGAAAACAAAATTAAGAAAAAGGGAAGAAATAAGAAGATAGTTTCATTTTAAGCACAAAATACACACATCTTTTGCTTCAATGATAAAATATTTTCTTTTTAGGCACAAAATGATAATGTAATATCAAAAGCTGCATTGGTCCAACGGGCACGGCGAGAGCGTGAAAAAATTGAATTTCAATGCTTGCAACGAGAGCAAGAGGGATTAGAAGAATGTGTTCAACTAAGACAACATTTTTTAACACCAATTCGTCGCGATCGCACTCACTTGGAGTGGGAAACAATAACTGAAGATTCTCAGTCGACACAAAAACGAACAATGGTTACCCATCATTCTACATGTTCGTTTTCTATGCCAAGCACATCTTCAAATTCACAAAGGAATCAGTAAACTACTATGTCTAATCTTGAAATACATACTTTTACTCATACCGTTTTGTTTTACAAAATCTTATTTATACACAAATATTCGTAGGTTTACTCCTATAAATCGATTTCTTCAACAAGATCTATGTACTGATGATGAATTAGAAGATTTGCCTACGAGTATATCAATTGACGCCCGGGCACACAAAGATTCTTGCCGCCATTATCTTGGCAAGATGGATGTATTATGTCCTTATTGTTCAGCCTTACATTGGATAGATGAAAAATTGACAAAATCATCTATAAAGCGTCCCTTATTCGGAACTTGCTGTTTGGAAGGAAAGATTAGGCTACCTTTACTTATTACACCCCCTCCACCACTTCAGGCATTGTATGATGGGAATAATGATCAATCAAAATCCTTTCGAAGTTATACTCAAGTGTACAATGCAGCCAATGCTTTTACAAGTCTTGGTGCTACATTGGATCCTAGAGTACTTAGTGGATGGGGCCCTACATCATTCACAATTCATGGGGAATTGCGACATCGAACAGGATCACTACAACCACAACCAGGGCAGGATGCGAGTTATGCTCAGCTGTATATTTATGACCCTTATTCAGCTTTAGAAATTCGTAAGCGTAGAAATCCTAACTTGAGAAGGGATGTTCTCAAAACTATTCAGGATAGTTTATTGCAAGTCAATACATTTGTAGATAAATATCGCCAGGCTCATGCCATTTTACATCAATTAGACTCGGCAGGACACAATCTACTTGCTCATCTTCATTACAATTCAACAACTGATTGACGTCGGTATAACCTACCAACTACAGATGAGATTGCAATTGTAATACCAAGTGATGGAACAGAGGTAAATGGAATGAGAGATATTATTTTACATTTCCGAGGAAATAATGAGTTGATGCAAATTAATGAATGTCACCCAGTATACTTGCCATTACATTATGTTATATTATTTCCATACGGTGAGCTTGGATGGGAACCTGAGTTGAAATTGTGGAATGTTCAGTATGATTGACCTTCAACTGATCCACTTACTCAAATGAATTTTTATAGTTATCATTTGTTTGAACGACCCACAAAGTATTCAACAATTTTGAGAGGTGGGAAACTATTTCAAGAGTTTTTGGTAGATGCTTGGGCTACAACTGAGCAAAATCGATTGACATACTACAAGCTTAATCAAGGGAAACTTTGGGCTGAGCTTTACCAAGAGTTGTCAGATATGGATCCAGATTATGTGCGACCTGGACAAATTGGTCAAAGGTTTGTTTTGCCATCTTCATTTACTGGTAGTCCTAGACATATGTTTGAAATCTTTCAAGATTCAATGGCTATCACACGATACAACCAACACCCAGATATTTTTCTTACCATAACGGCAAATCCCAATTGGCCAGAAATTACTTCAGCATTATTACCATATCAAAAACCTATTGATCGTCCTGATTTAATTGCCCGTGTTTTTGAGTTGAAGAGAAAATGTTTGATGAAGGAGATAGAAACAAATAAAGTGTTTGGAAATAAATTTGCACATGTTTTTACAATTGAATTTCAAAAACGAGGCCTCCCTCATATGCATGCACTTTTATTTCTCAAGAGTCCAGACAAAATTTGGACATGTGCTCAATTAGACAAATTGGTCTGTGCAGAATTTCTAGACCCAAAAGATGATCCTATGCTTTTTGAAACTATCAAATGTTGTATGGTACATGGACCATGTGGTGCTCGAAATCTGCAAGCACCATGCATGGAAAATGGTAGATGCACTAAGAGACACCCTCGAGCTTTCACAGAAACAACAACTATGGATCAAGATGGATACCCTATCTATCGTCGTCGCAATAATGGTCAAGTACATACTGTGAGAGGGCAAGAAGTTGATAATAGGGATGTCGTGCCATACAATGCATATCTTTCAAAACTTTTCAACTGTCATATAAATGTGGAAGTTTGTGCTGGAATGAGATGTGTCAACTATATACATAAGTACATTTATAAGGGTTATGATCGTACAACGATGGTGTTAGGAATGATAAATGAGATTCAACAATATCTCGATGCAAGGTATATTGAACATCCAGAAGCTGCTTGGCGAATATTTAGTCATCCTTTGCATGCAGAGATGCCAACAGTTGTACGATTGGCACTTCATTTACCTGGAATGCATCGTGTTGTTTTTAACCCAGAAGAGTCATTACAAACGATTCAATCTAGAGCTGGTCAACAAATGTCAACTCTTACTGGCTTCTTTGCATATTGTGCTGCCAGTGAAGATGAATGTCCATTCACTTATCAAGAATTTCCACAACATTTTGTTTGGCTCAAGTCAGAAAAGAGATGGAAATCAAGAGAAAGGGGATATGCAATTGGTAGAATGTACTTTGCTAGCCCTAATTGTGGCGAAAGATTTTATCTACGTTTGTTACTAACCGTTGTCAAAGGACCAAAGTCGTTTCAGTCTTTACGTACGGTCGATAATGTTGTGCATGATACATTTAAATTAGCATGTGTTGCAAGGGGGCTTTTAGAAGATGATGAAGAATGGATACAATGCTTGAAAGAGGCTACAGTCATAAAAACTGGATATCAATTGAGGAGATTGTTTAGTATTATTCTCACCCAGTGTTCTCCACTAAATCCATGTGCATTATGGAATCAATTTTCAACGCATATATGTGATGATCTTGCACATAAGATTTGTACATTGTTTGTCATTTCTAAACCAATTGAGGCTCAAATTGAAGATTATGGTCTCCATCTTTTGAATCAAATGCTTCATGAATCAGGCAAAAGTTTAATTGACTTCCCACCCATGCCACAACCTACTGCAAATTGGAGTGCAGTAGTTGGTAATCGATTGATAGTTGAACATCAACAACTGCAAAGTGAGGCACAACATGCAGATCCACGAATTACTATTGATTGTCTCAATAATGGACAGCGGAATGCTTATAATACAATCACTTCTTCAGTTTTCCAAAATAAAGGAACTGTTTTCTTTCTGAATGGGGGTGCAAGAACACGGAAAACATTTCTATACAACACGATTGCATTAAAATGTCGTAGCCTTGGGTATATCGTTGTCACTGTGGCTTCGTCTGGAATTGCATCACTGTTACTGGTAGGAGGTCGCACTACACATTCAACATTTTCCATTCCGTTAGATGTATTGGAAAATTCACTTTGTGGGTTTAGCAAACAATCATTACAAGCTGAGTTATTTAGAGAAACAAAACTCATAATTTGGGATGAAGTTCCTATGTAACATAGACATTGTGTTGAGGCGGTTGATCGTACATTGAGGGATATTTGTGATAGTGAAAAGCCATTTGGAGGTATTACTGTTGTTCTTGGAGGAGACTTTCGACAAATCTTACCAGTTATACCCAAAGGAGTTCGTGAGCAAATTGTGAATGCATCATTAAGACACTCTGTTCTATGGAAGCATATATATATCTTGACTTTGGATTTGAATATGCGCTTGAATCATGAAGGCCATGAAAATGCTAATTTTGCAAATTTCTTGATGGAGGTAACACTACTTTAACCTGTATTATATACATTATTTTAAATTAACAAATTGTGTTTACACTTACTTTTTTATTGATTTCACTTTTTTTAAGATTGGGACCAATCCTCAAGAAATCGTTAACCTTTCATCAACAATACACAAATGTCAAGATTTGAATGAATTACTCTCTACAGTTTATCCACAATTGAATATGATAGAGACGTCAACCCCAACATTTTTAACTGAACGCACAATTCTGTCTGTGCGTAACGATGATGTCAGTGACGTTAATACTACTGCGTTGAATATCTTTCCAGGGAGATTATATACTTATCTTGCAGCAGATAAAATGTCTGAAGATAATAAAATTGATCCTACCATTACAAATAGATATCTTAATGAATATTTAAATTCATTGGATCCTCCTGGGTTGCCAACTTTTAAGTTAGAGTTGAAAGTGGGTTGTCCTATAATATTGTTGAGAAACATTGCACCGAAAGATGGACTATGTAATGGTACAAGATTGATGGTTACTAGGTGCGGCACTCGCATAATTGAAGCTCAAATTTTAACTGGAGAAAAGTTTGGCAATTTGGCATTCATACCAAGGATATCTTTGACACCATCTTCTTTAGAAATGCCTTTCCAAATGACAAGACGTCAATTTCCAGTCCGATTGGCATATGCCTTGACCATTAATAAATCTCAAGGACAATCTGTGAAATTTGTTGGGGTTGATTTGCGTATACCAGTGTTTAGCCATGGGCAATTATATGTGGTATTGTCTAGATGTACATTCTTTGATCGTATAAGTATTCTCCTCCCTAAAGATAATTTGGATTCTACTACAAATATTGTTTATCCTGAAGTATTGCTGTAGTATTCTATGTAGATTAAATGACGTTTTTTTAGAAGGTAACCACGTAGATTTATTTCTGTTAATTATATAACTTTTTAAAAAATTTCAATTTAATAATAATTTGAAATTTGGACTTTTGTAGGATTGGACCGAAAAATCTATGGAGCTTAAAAGGAGAAATACGACTACCTTGCTTCAATGGGGATGTAATAAGGTAATTTTAATCTGAAAGTATTTTGACATGTATATTTCCAACAAATGTACTAATTTATATATATATTTTTTTGTTTCCACAAATTACCAGATTGTTGTGCATATTCCTCATTGGGGATACATAAAAGTTGATACAAAGACTTTTTGGAAAGTAATGAGGAGGAAGTTTGGGCAAACGCATATTTGAAGACATGTTATTGACACATCTTTTGTAAAGCATACATATTTTTGGTGTATGACAATATAATTTTTGGTGTATGACATATTAGTGACACATCTTTTGTAAAGCTTTAACCCACTTTTTGTAAAGTTTTAACCTACTCTTTTGGTATATGACAGTATAACTTTATTTCTGTCTGTGTTTACACTTTTTTTTACTGCCTTTTATATTTTGATATGCAATAAAATTTTAGATCTTATATGTTTGTTTCCTAATTTGCATTAAGATTAGGGAGAATTGTTATTTTATTTGAGTTTTGTAGAGCGTGTAATACAAGCAAAATTGTTCTAATTTCTTTAAGAAGAAAAATATTTCAATATATTTTTTCAGTATCTTTATCAAAAAATGACACAAACTTTATAAATTTCAACATAATACGTATAAATTATAACTACATTTTAATCTTAAAATTATTTACACCGTGCCTTTAGGCACAGGCATACACTAGTATTGTAATATAACTTCAAGATTTTATAACGTAGATATAAAATGATATAATATGATCTCATTATAAATATACATTTTGTTTGGCGGTACACACTATAAATATTCATAACCCTTTCATAATTATAATATTAGGTAATTACATATGGAACATAATTTAATCAATTGAGTTTAAAATGAATGGAGTTTAATAGTTTAAACAATTGAGTTTAATAACAATATTAGGTGATTTACATATGGAATATAATTTAATCAATTGAGATTAAAGTATATAATATTTTGGGGCATGTACATACAAGTTCCATTTTGTGAATTTATAATCCATTAAGTCCTAGATAAAATTATTTTCTCCTTCAAGTCCCATTAATTTTTAATAGACTAATTTACCCTTCCAAGACCTCCTCCATAGCTGCCAAACATCCATTACTGTACGTCATTCCCTCTCTCTCTCTCTTACTCTCTCTCCCTCTCTCTCTCTTAGATCTCGAACCAGATCTAGAACTAGATTAGAAGATTTCCAGATCTCAATGCCCGTACCCGAACGCCCACCCCAACAAGCTCCATATGTGCCTTTGCATCTACTGCATCTCTCTCTCGCTCTAATAATTGATTCTTTCTCATACTCTTCTTCACATATTTTGCTTTGGAGATGATTTTGGTCCTTCATTCCTAGAAATGAATCAGACTTTGAAGGAATCTTAGGCCGCCGAAAGGAATATTTCGACAAGAACGCAGCATCGACGTGGTCTCAGCCTCACCCATGACGAGAACTTAGATTTCTTTTCTTGGAACCGTCGAAGTCTCTTCGTTGCTTCCTCCGACGAATCAGGCTGTACAAATCTTCATCCATTTCACTGCGTTTCGTTATTGTTTACCGAATGAAACACGCTCATGAACTTTGATTTATTTTTTAAAATTTGGAGGATGATATGGTCCATTGATACTTGATAATATTACAAATATATGTAAACTTCTTCATTTTAATTCTGATTTGTCGGTTTCCAATTAATCATGAAAGAAATTGAGAAATTTCTCAAAACTGATAATATTCTCAATTAATACTAGAAGCACCGCACCAAAAGCACCAAAAAAATTGAGAGATTTCTCAAAACTGATAATATTCTCAGTTCATACTAGGAAAAAAATTAAGAAATTTCTTAGTTTTGATATTATATACTGAAATCATTCTCTGTTTTGAAAATTGAGAACATTCTCAGTTTTGAAATTGAGAACATTCTCAGTTTTGGGATTAAAGGGCAAAACGTTTTTTTACCTATAAATGGGACTTATTGGTTCAAAAACTTTTTGACAGGACCTAAGTTACCACCAAATATGTAGACAGGACTTTTTGGTAATTAATCCTAATATTTTAGATGGACTTAAGATAATTCCCACCATTTATATAATTAAAAATGACCAAACAATTAAGTAAAACTTATCCATATAAATCTAAATTATAATTTTATAAATTTTAATATCCAAATTTATACTGTCATATACCAAAAGAGTAGGTTAAAACTTTACAAAAAGTGGGTTAAAGCTTTACAAAAGATGTATGCTTTACAAAAGATGTGTCACTAACATGTTATACACCAAAAATTATATTGTCATACACCAAAAATATGTATGCTTTACAAAGATGTGTCAATAACATGTCTTCAAATATGCGTTTGCCCAAACTTCCTCCTCATTACTTTCCAAAAGTCTTTGTATCAACTTTTATGTATCCCCAATGAGGAATATGCACAACAATCTGGTAATTTGTGGAAACAAAAAAAATATAAATTAGTACATTTGTTGGAAATATACATGTCAAAATACTTTCAGATTGAAATTACCTTTTTACATCCCCATTGAAGCAAGGTAGTCGTATTTCTCCTTTTAAGCTCCATAGATTTTTCGGTCCAATCCTACAAAAGTCCAAATTTCAAATTATTGTTAAATTGAAATTTTTTAAAAAGTTATATAATCAATAGAAATAAATCTACGTGGTTACCTTCTAAAAAAACGTCATTTAATCTGCATAGAATACTACAACAATACTTTAGGATAAACAATATTTGTAGTAGAATCCAAATTATCATTAGGGAGGAGAATACTTATACGATCAAAGGATGTACATCTAGACAATGCCACATATAATTGCCCATGGCTAAACACTGGTATACGCAAATCAACCCCAACAAATTTCACAGATTGTCCTTGAGATTTATTAATAGTCAAGGCATATGCCAATCGGACTGGAAATTGACGTCTTGTCATTTGGAAAGGCATTTCTGAAGAAGATGGTGTCAAAGATATCCTTGGTATGAATGCCAAATTGCCAAACTTTTCTCCAGTTAAAATTTGAGCTTCAATTATGTGCCGCACCTAGTAACCATCAATCTTGTACCATTACATAGTCCATCTTTCGGTGCAATGTTTCTCAACAATATTATAGGACAACCCACTTTCAACTCTAACTTAAAAGTTGGCAACCTAGGAGGATCCAATGAATTTAAATATTCATTAGGATATGTATTTGTAATGGTAGGATCAATTTCATTATCTTCAGACATTTTATCTGTTGCAAGATAAGTATATAATCTCCCTGGAAAGATATTCAACGCAGTAGTATTAATGTCACTGACATCATCGTTACGCGTAGACAGAATTGTGCGTTCAGTTAAAAATGTTGGAGTTGACGTCTCTATCATATTCAATTGTGGATAAACTGTAGAGAGTAATTCATTCAAATCTTGAAATTTGTGTATTGTTGATGGAAGGTTAACGATTTCTTGAGGATTGGTCCCAATCTAAAAAAAAGTGAAATCAATAAAAAAGTAAGTGTAAACACAATTTATTAATTTAAAATAATCTATATAATACAGGTTAAAATAGTGTTACCTCCATCAAGACATTTGCAAAATTAGCATTTTCATGGCCTTCATGATTCAAGCGCATATTCAAATCCGAAGTCAAGATATATATATGCTTCCATAGAATAGAGTGTCTTAATGATGCATTCACAATTTGCTCACGAACTCCCCGGGTATAACTGGTAAGATTTGTCGAAAGTCTCCTCCAAGAACAACAGTAATAACCCCAAATGGCTTTTCACTATCACAAATATCTCTCAATGTACGATCAACCGCCTCAACACAATGTCTATGTTGCATAGGAACTTCATCCCAAATTATGAGTTTTGTTTCTCTAAATAACTTAGCTTGTAATGATTGTTTGCTAAACCCACAAAGTGAATTTTCCAATACATCTAACAGAATGGAAAATGTTGAATGTGCAGTGCGACCTCCTACCAGCAACAGTGATGCAATTCCATACGAAGCCACAGTAACAATGATATACCCAAGGCTATGACATTTTAATGCAATCGTATTGTATAGAAATGTTTTCCCTGTTCCTGCACCCCCATTCAGAAAGAAAACAGTTCCTTTATTTTGGAAAATTGAAGAAGTGATTGTATTATAAGCATTTCGCTGTCCATTATTGAGACAATCAATAGTAATTCGTGGATCTGCATGTTGTGCCTCACTCTGCAGTTGTTGATGTTCAACTATCAATCGATTACCAACTACTGCACTCCAATTTGCAGTAGGTTGTGGCATGGGTGGGAAGTCAATTAAACTTCTGCCTGATTCATGAAGCATTTGATTCAAAAGATGGAGACCATAATCTTCAATTTGAGCCTCAGTTGGTTTAGAAATGACAAACAATGTACAAATCTTATGTGCTAGATCATCACATATATGCGTTGAAAATTGATTCCATAATGCACATGGATTTAGTGGAGAACACTGGGTGAGAATAATACTAAACAATCTCCTCAATTGATATCCAGTTTTTATGACTGCAGCCTCTTTCAAGCATTGTATCCATTCTTCATCATCTTCTAAAAGCCCCCTTGCAACACATGCTAATTTAAATGTATCATGCACAACATTATCGACCGTGCGTAAAGACTGAAACGACTTTGGTCCTTTGACAACGGTTAGTAACAAACGTAGATAAAATCTTTCGCCACAATTAGGGCTAGCAAAGTACATTCTACCAATTGCATATCCCATTTCTCTTGATTTCCATCTCTTTTCTGACTTGAGCCAAACAAAATGTTGTAGAAATTCTTGAAAAGTGAATGGACATTCATCTTCACTGGCAGCACAATATGCAAAGAAGCCAGTAAGAGTTGACATTTGTTGACCAGCTCTAGATTGAATCGTTTGTAATGACTCTTCTGGGTTAAAAACAACACGATGCATTCCAGGTAAATGAAGTGCCAATCGTACAACTGTTGGCATCTCTGCATACAAAGGATGACCAAATATTCGCCAAGCAGCTCCTGGAGGTCCAATATACCTTGCATCGAGATATTGTTGAATCTCATTTATCATTCCTAACACCATCGTTGTACGATCATAACCCTTATAAATGTACTTATGTATATACTTGACACATCTCATTCCGGCACAAACTTCCACATTTATATGACAGTTGAAAAGTTTTGAAAGATATGCATTGTATGGTATGACATCCCTGTTATCAACTTCTTGCCTTCTCACAGTATGTACTTGACCATTATTGCGACGACGATAGATAGGGTATCCATCTTGATCCATAGTTTTTGTTTCTGTGAAAGCTCGAGGGTATCTCTTAGTGCATCTACCATTTTCCATACATGGTGCTTGCGGATTTCGAGCACCACATGGTCCATGTACCATACAACATTTGATAGTTTCAAAAAGCATAGGATCATCTTTTGGGTCTGGAAATTCTGCACAGACCAATTTGTCTACTTGAGCACATGTCCGAATTTTGTCTGGACTCTTGAGAAATAAAAGTGCATGCATATGAGGGAGGCCTCGTTTTTGAAATTCAATTGTAAAAACATGTTCAACTTTATTTCCAAACACTTTATTTGTTTCTATCTCCTTCATCAAACATTTTCTCTTCAACTCAAAAACACGAGCACTTAAATCAGGACGATCAATAGGTTTTTGATATGGTAATAATGCTGAAATAATTTCTGGCCAATTGGGATTTGCAGTCATGGTAAGAAAAATATCTGGGTGTTGGTTGTATCGTGTGATAGCCATTGAATCTTGAAAGATTTCAAACATATGTCTAGGACTACCAGTAAATGAAGATGGCAAAACAAACCTTTGACCAATTTGTCCAGGTCGCACATAATCTGGATCCATATCTGACAACTCTTGGTAAAGCTCAGCCCGAAGTTTCCCTTGATTAAGCTTGTAGTATGTCAATCGATTTTGCTCAGTTGCAGCCCAAGCATCTACCAAAAACTCTTGAAATAGTTTCCCACCTCTCAAAATTGTTGAATACTCTGTGGGTCGTTCAAAAAAACGATAACTATAAAAATTCATTTGAGTAAGTCGATTAGTTGAAGGTCGATCATACTTAACATTCCACAATTTCAACTCAGGTTCCCATCCAAGCTCACCATATGGAAATAATAGAACATAATGTAATGGCAAGTATACTGGGTGACATTCATTAATTTGCATCAACTCATTATTTCCTCGGAAATGTAAAATAATATCTCTCATTCCATTTACCTCTGTTCCATCACCTGGTATTACAATTGCAATCTCATCTGTAGTTGGTAGGTTATACCGACGTCGATCAGTTGTTGAACTGTAATGAAGATGAGCAGGTATATTGTGTCCTGCCGAGTCTAATTGATGTAAAATGTGTGACGCCCCAAATTTTGATAATATAATACAACGATACACCGGGGTTTAACTAGAGGGTACACATCATTTTTAAGCACAAAATGCAAATAATTACACTAAAATAAAATATTAATAATAGTTACAGATAAAATTCTTCAAGTCTTTAAATACATATCGGTTCCTTGATACAAAAGATTATCCAAAATACAGGAAATATACAATCTAATTTCTAAGGTAGCCACGGTTCCACAAAGCTTTTAGGGATTCAGTTCTTGGTGTAAAACTCGCCTTCACCTGGCATAAAACGCCATGAGCTTGGAATGCCCAGTAAACACACACACCCCAACCCTTTTCCCATTCCAAATACACAATTAACATAATGGCATGGTCATAACATACAACGAAAGTAATAATCAAGCAGAGATTATAATTAAATTTCAGTTCTCATGAATAATAGTCAATTTTAGTTAGTTCTAGGCAACTCCCCGCGGAATGTCGTTCCTACCCAACCACTAACTCTGGCCACGGGCAATTCTGACTCCCCCTTGGTTAATACAATACCAATGCGTCGCTTACCGCACAATTACCAATGATGCCCACGCACCTAGGTTACCTACCCAAGTGGTGACATCACGGCCTGCCCCAAGGAAACGGGCTTCCAGGGATACTCTCCCTATGTGAGACCCTCACTGCCACCCTTATGCCTCCCATTTCCGTTAAGCAGCCAGAATACCTCCCGTGCCATGTTAGGGTTCGAAAACACACTTGCGCAAGACTTCACAAAAATGGAACACATTCCACTATATCATACTCTTCAATCCATCGTTCATTATCTCATAAAATCAAATACAATGATCGCAACCCATTACCATCCCATTTGATTTCCCCTTTATTAAGTGTATTATGTTCTCAGTTATAGCAAAGCATGGTCAGTATAATTACGCATCCAAACTGAACAACAAGTAATTTATTCATGGTAAAGAAAATTTACAATTTATCACAGATTACATATCGAGACTAACACATTCAAGAAACATAGAATATAAGAGTTGCAAACCAAATAAGAGCATATTAACACAAATTTCCAGATTTCCAGATTTTGAACCAGTTCGAAAATAATTTTGAAAAAAATACTTTTATTGGCCCTAAGTACCTGGCCTCATGTGAGTTTGTAGATAAATAAGTCTAGTTTCAAACTCAATTTACGAAAGTAGGATAGGTATTTTAGATTTTAAGATAATTCAGAATTACCAAGATCTGTCCAGATTCGTTGACCGTTACGCAAATCGGTTTTTCTCTCAAACCCCTCACTCTCTTGAGTTCAAACAAATTTTAGTTAAAATATAACACCAAGATTAAGATTTTGACATAAAATTGGACTCAAGATTATTTTTCTGGAATTTTCTAAAAATAGATAAAGTTGACTGTTTTTCTGGTTCTGTGAGTAACAAACTTAGAAAAATTGTTTAGGTTATAAAAACACATCCTTAGGACCTACAAAAATTACCACATACTCTAGACATACCAAATATTGTACCATAAAAACAGATTTTGAGTTTATGGAGTTTTGATGGGAAAATAAATTCAAGAGAGGGAAAAGATTTGCTGCTGGAAATTTAAGAAAGAAAGTGAAGCATACCATTTCTTGATTAATACACACTTATACAAGAGTGTAGGCCTAGACTACAACATATATATACAAAGATCATGTATTAGGAGGGGAAAAACAAGTGGTAAGAGAACTTGAGAGAAGAGGTGTTGTATGTTTACCTTTGTTGTACAAGACTAACACAATTCTTCCTTTACTTCTCCTCTTCTTCTCTCTCACTCTCTCCCTCTCTCTTTTTTTTTTCCTAAGATCACTCTCTCTCACTCCTCTAGTGGATGGCTGAAAATGTATATAATGAGGGGGGAGAAGTGTGCATATATATATATATATAGAAAAGATTGGGAAGGTTTCTTGGGGACTAAGTTCCCTAAGTGCAAATTGTCAAAGTTGCCATTATGGCCCTTTTATCCATCACATGGTCAACAACTTGGGCTCCAAGACATATACATGTATATATATGATATTTGTATGAGATATTTGTATTTATAAACATAATATAATACAAGTACATTAATTAATAAAATATTACAATTAAGGGTTGGAATGTAATAAAATAAAAGTGTATAGGGACCAAGTCTAAATTTATGAAACCTTGATATTTAGCATACAATATACTAGCCTTAGAAAATAGTTAAAATAATAAATTTGGATCCTGTTAAATTAAAGCGCAAACAAAGGCGAGAAACCGAGCAAAAACGACGTTACCGGGAATTAAGATTTTAAAGTGATGAATCTATAATTATAGGATCTAATAATTAATAATATGGTTTTAAAGATGATTATTAATCTACCGGGATCGATTAGGGTTTACTTGAATTAATCCGCGATACTTTCTGATTCTAGGGTTTAAAACGCAATTAAATAAAAATTCAAGGGCTTTATTGAAATAAACTGAAGCTTAGGGATTTAATGGTAATTACTAAAATTAGGGTCTCTACAAAATGGCATGAGCCTGGCGATATTTATCTACAAATGCATTGACTTGCAACAAACTATCCTGAATAGTTTTGAGAACATCCCTTCTCAAGTTAGGATTTCTGCGATTACGAATTTCTAAAGCTGAATAAGGGTCATAGATATACAGCTGAGCATAACTCGCATCCTGCCCTGGTTGTGGTTGTAGTGATCCTGTTCGATGTCGCAATTTCCCATGAATTGTGAATAATGTAGGGCCCCTTCCACTGAGTACTCTAGGATCCAATGTAGCACCAAGACTCGTAAAAGCATTGGCTGCATTGTACACTCGAGTATAACTTCGAAAGGATTTTGATTGATCATTATTCCCATCATACAATGCCTGAAGTGGTGGAGGGGGTGTAATAAGTAAAGGTAGCCTAATCTTTCCTTCCAAACAACAAGTTCCGAATAAGGGACGCTTTATAGATGATTTTGTCAATTTTTCATCCATCCAATGTAAGGCTGAACAATAAGGACATAATACATCCATCTTGCCAAGATAATGGCGGCAAGAATCTTTGTGTGCCCGGGCGTCAATTGATATACTCGTAGGCAAATCTTCTAATTCATCATCAGTACATAGATCTTGTTGAAGAAATCGATTTATAAGAGTAGACCTACGAATATTTGTGTATAAATAAGATTTTGTAAAACAAAACGGTATGAGTAAAAGTATGTATTTCAAGATTAGACATAGTAGTTTACCGATTCCTTTGTGAATTTGAAGATGTGCTTGGCATAGAAAACGAACATGTAGAATGATAGGTAACCATTGTTCGTTTTTGTGCCGACTGAGAATCTTCAGTTATTGTTTCCCACTCCAAGTGAGTGCGATCACGACGAATTAGTGTTAAAGAATGTTGTCTTAGTTGAACACATTCTTCTAATCCCTCTTGCTCTCGTTGCAAGTATTGAAATTCAATTTTTTCACGCTCTCGCCGTGCCCGTTGGGCCAATGCAGCTTTTGATATTACATTGTCATTTTGTGCCTAAAAAGAAAATATTTTATCATTGAAGCAAAAGATGTGTGTATTTTGTGCTTAAAATGAAACTATCTTCTTATTTCTTTCCTTTCTCTTAATTTTGTTTTCTATTTTATTTGTTTTATACCTTTAATAGTGTTATCTTTATTTCTTTTATTCTTATTTCTTCCCTTTCTATCTTCTTATTTCTTCCCTTTCCCTTTCCCTTTCCCTTTCTTTGTTTTCTATTTTATATATTAAATAAGAACTAAAAACCTATTTTATTTAGTTTCTCCTTTCTTTATATATTTTTTCTTTATTTCTTCGTTTCTTTTTTCCTATTTTCTTTATATAAGTAGCAACTTATGGATGGTACATTATAAATGCACATGTATCCATGCAAAATAAGAATAAATAAATTTGAAAAATACATACAAATAATAGCAAGTTACAGGAAAACATATTACAATCATTCTACAAAAACAACATAATACAATAAATTCATTTTATACACTCATATATTTTAACTATTCAAAATTTTGATTAGTTTTGCATCATATTTTTAAAAAAGAATATATACCACATGACATGCATTTGTCATTCTCTTGCAGGAAGGAGCCATCTTTTCTTTTCCTGTAGACATTGGGTTGACCTTTTCTTTATCTTTTGCCTAACAAATACAAATAAAATATTGAAAAGATTAAAAAAAATCTTATATAAATAAAATACATACAATGTTTGACTTGATTTTGTACTTACCACACGAACACGGATAACATTAAGATCGTGCTCATCACGGATGACCACACCAACATTTCTACATGGAGTTGTAGGAGGAGGCCTACAGAAATAGATTGTGAACAAATTAAAATCTATATAATAAAGTGGTAATAGTAAAAGTAAAAAATTGAAGATTATCTTGGGTAAAAAATTCTTTTTCTTTTTACCAATTTGGTGTTAAAGAAGGTTGTCTGGGGTTAATACATTCCTTCGATCTTTCTCTTTCTCGTTCTCGTCGCAGGCGTTGTCCCAATTGGTATGCAAAACATGGCTTTTGATTTTTTTTACGTTCTCGCCGTGCACGTTGGGCCAGTGCAGCTTTTGATAACACATTATCATTGTGTGCCTAAAATGAGAATATTATATAAGAAGGTGCATAAAATGTGAAGATTAACTAACTTGCTTCCCTTTCATCATGCATTTTTTCTTCCTTTTAACTAACTTTTCCTCTTCACTCGGTTAAGTTGTTAGTCATATAAGAACCAATGCATGTATTTATGAAATTTAAAAAGGAAGGGAAAAGTAATTTGAAAACACATTAAGCACACAAAACTGCAAACTCACTATGCACGCACTTATTGGTTTTAAGACACTACCCATCTCTTTACAAAATGTACATTGAAAAGGTAAATATTAGATCATTGGATACGTAAAATGTGAATATTAGCGTGTAATGTCTTGTACTTTCCTTTTCTCTCTTCTTGTTGTTTCTGCTATATTAAAATGCATTTTTGTCTTTTTCTTCTTTCCTTAAGAACTTCTTATAAGAAAAAAAAAAAAAATTATATTATGTAGTTTCATTTTCATCACATATTTGTTCTTTCTTCTTATTTTCCTTTTTCGTTTTCTTCTATTATATTTTTATTATGCTATGTTGTAGATGCAACATATTGTACAAATGCAACATATTTTTATCATACAAATAGACAAACATATTAAAAATTCAAATTAATGTTCATACAAATGCATTAGCATGTTGTACAAATGCTTACTTTAACATGCTTCAGAAAAACATTTCACATTCAATAAAAAGAATTGAATAAATTTTTGAAAAAGAAACTTTTGAAAAATGTACATAAAAATAGTATATGACACTACGCAATTCCTAAAAAAATCTATATAATATTCGAAAAAGAAACTTTTAAAAATTGTTGAGAAACCATACCATGGGATGTGCATTTTCCTTTCCTTTGCCATAAGGAATAGCTTTTTTTGTTTCCTTTGATATTGCTTTGTCTTTTTCCTTTGCCTTTGCCTGTAAAAAATAAGTAGAATATATTTATAAATTATTTTTAAAATGATAAGAAAATACATGTCCAATGTTCAAGTGACTTTTAGGCTTACCTCATGAATGCGAATAGTATTAAGGTCACGCTCATCGCGAATAAAAACATTAACATTTCTTTCTTGAAGAAATCGAACCTATACATACAAAAACTTTAGAGTAATAAATAAAACTTTATACACATAAATAAGAAAATTAGTAAAGGGAGGAGATATTACCTTTGCACCCAAGTGATCTCGTCCTGGAGTGGTATGACCTAGACCGAGGTGTGGCACATCTAGGCCAAGATGTGGCACAACTTAGTCAAGTGTTGTCCTTCCTAGCCGAGATCATTGTCACCTTAGTTGCTGAAGCCCTTTTGTTAGCCGATGTCACCCCTTGCCGGAGTGCCTTTCCGTGTAGCTTGTTAGATACGCCTTGTTATTAGCCGATGTCATTGCCTCGTCAGAGAGCCCATACCGCTTTACTTGTTGAACACCCTTTCGCCATGCTTTGTCTGGTCTGTCAGCCACCTTTTCAGGGAAAACCCAACCAGTCGCCGCCACGTGTCCCCGCAGAGGGTTAACCCCAGAACCGGGTAAGGGAAACTATCATTTGGTATCATAACCTTGCCTTTTAGAGAGAGAAGCTCTAGGAGGAAGAAGAAGTTTTAGAGTGAGAAAGTAAGTCTTCAAGCTTGATTCCAAGAGATCGAAGCGTTAGATTCGTGTATTGAGGTTAGATCCTTGGCTTACTCTTGTTATTCCTTGTGTTTATCTAACTGCATTGCATGATCGAACCTGTTCTGCACGACATGCATTAAGTTGAAACTGATTTTAGAAAGAGAAAATAATGTTCATACGTTCTTGAAGAAAAAGTCTTGTTTTGATCCGAAAGCTTTCATAGAGAATCATGTTTTTGTGTTTATTTCCGCAAGAACTTCAAGTACGGGTACCCAGGTCCATGTTTTCAAACTCATAGCATGAAAATCCCAAATTTTGTAATAACAGGTTGTAAATGAACATTCATATTCTTCATGTTTTCGTACTCACGTTCTTCATGTTCATCAACAGAGGGAAACCCAAAGTTTCCCGACCTCTTTTCCTTGCATGTGGCCCTCGGGGACACACCTCGGCCTAGACCTGGTTAGTGCCCAGCATGTTTTTCCGAGATCATTGGCATACATATGAAACTTGTTTGAAAGTGCATTCAATAGGCTTTGCTATGTGTTTGTAGGACTTGGGCTTGTCTCGACCTCGACGTTTGAAGAGCTATGTGAGTGGTATTTTTAATAAAGCTATGTTATACTTGTTTTGATAAATCTCGTTTTGCTTTGTTTTGATGAGAAGTATTTGATTTAGCATGAATGACTATCCCTATTTGTATATCAAACACTATCTTGTTTTGATGACATGTCTTGAAAGTCCTTAGTGCCAGGGGACTATAATGCAACTGCACTCTTGTCTTGAAAGTCCTTAGTGCCAGGGGACTATAATGCAACTGCACTCTTGTCTTGAAAGTCCTTAGTGCCAGGGGACTATAATGCAACTGCACTCTTGTCTTGAAAGTCCTTAGTGCCAGGGGACTATAATGCAACTGCACTCTTGTCTTGAAATGTCATCGCCCCTTGTAATATGTAGATGTTATTAACATCCAAGGAACTTGAAAGACCGGCAACGAACTTGATTTTTCCCCTTGATTATAAAGTATGCTATGTATGTTTTGAAAGAGATCTTGGATATCAATCATGCAAAAACCTTTATTTCTAATATCATTCACTGAGTATCCAAGCTCACCCTCTCTATATATATGTAGGTGATGAACAAGAAGGCAATGAGGCCTAGACGTAATGCCGATATGTTTTTGGGTGCACTGCCGACCTGTTTTGGGATTGCATTTTGTACCATCTTGAAGATCATGCTTCTTAGCTTATATTTCATGTGTACTTGTATACGTCGGCCTGAGAAGCCTTTTGGTCAAGATGTATTTTGTATCTTATTTCCTTATTGTATTTAAGTTTTAAGACTTTGTAAAAATGTATGTCATTCCATTGGACTTATGCACAGCTCTCATGGACTACTCCGATTTTTGTATATATTGCTTCCGCACTTGTAAGCCCCATATTTCATACTCTGATTGTGTGTGATTTTTGTAAGTCGGCCTTCGGTAACCTCGGATTACTGGCCATCACGGCACCAAACTACTAGGGGCGGTTTGGGGGCGTGACACCAAGTCTTTCAAATTTTCTTTTAATTAGGAACTCTAGATATTAAAAAAATATATATATGCAAAAAACAGTCCCTTTCTTTTTATAATCACACAACAAATTTACTACATTTGAATGGTACAAATTTTGTTTTTAATTTTTTATAACAAAATGTTAAATACATTTTTGTGAGTTAAGTTAAATACTTGGTGAATTTGATTCAAAGTAAAACGGATTATGTTAAATACTTGCGTTAAGTTAAATACTTGTAAGTTTAATACATTTTTTTTTCATGAAGACAACTAAAGTAATACACACATATATACATTGACCAGAATTTTTTTAAATACAACATAGAATACTATACTCCCTTAAAAAGGTGCCAAAAAAATAAATAAATAAATAAACATAAACTCTCTTGCCATATTACACATAAATGTTAAAATGCCAAGTCTTTCAAATTTTTCTTTCAATTAGGAACTCTAGATATTAAAAAAAAATGAAAATTTTGAAAAAAAACGGTCAATTTCTTTTTAGAATCACACAACAAATATATTACATTTGAATGGTACAATTTTCATTTTATTTTTTATAATAAAATGTTGAATACATTTTTGTGGGTTAAGTTAAATACTTGGTGAATTTGATTCAAAGCAAAACGGATTATGTTAAATACTTGGGCTAAGTTAAATACTTGTAAGTTTAATACATTTTATGAAGACAACTAAAGTAATATACACATATATACATTCACCAGATTTTTTTGAAATACAACATAGAATAGTATACTCCTTTAAAAAGGTGCCAAACAAAGAAAAAAGAAAACATAAACTCTCTTGCCATATTACACATAAATGTTAAAATGTCAAGTCTCTGAAATTTTTCGTTTAGTTAGGAACTCTAGATATTAAAAAAAAAATTATGAAAAATATTTATCATGTGTACAACACAGAGCACTTATTTATAAAAAAATATTCAAAAAAAATTGATAAAAATATTTATCATCTGTACCAAAAAAAAAAAAAAAAAAAAAAAACATAAACTCTCTTGCCATATTACACATAAATGTTAAAATGCCAAGTCTTTCAAATTTTTCTTTTAATTAGGAGCTGTAGATATTCAAAAAAAATAGTTCCTTTCTTTTTAGAATCACACAACAAATATACTACGTTTAAATGGTACCATTTTTGTGTAAAGGTATATCGTAGTGATGTCTCTCTCTATATCTTGCATACATGTGTGACCTACTAAATGAAATGTCCTTTCATTAAAAGGGTGACTAAATCATGGTTGATTGCATCTATTTTTGAAAAATAAAATTGAGCATGTAGAGTTCTTCAACTGAGCATTCCAGTGATTAATGATGCGCTTGATGGTTTAGTAAGTTGAATAGAAATGAATAATGCCTTTTTGTCGAACAATCCTATGGGCACCTAAGCCTAGGTTTTTATTTTGGAAAGAATAAATAAATAAAAGGGAGAATAGAAGATTTTCAATAAACAAAAGATATCATCACATAACTACGATGAAGCAACCCGACTATGCCTCACTAAGGGCACAATGCAAGTAGCAGTGCACACATGATTTTCAATATCAAGTTAATCTACAAAACTACCCACTACTACTATATCTAGCACTCAAGCCTCCAAGAAGAACCAAAAAATGAATAACTGTGAAGGTCCTTGGGTTAGGATATGAGAGAGAGTACTTGACTTCTTTCTAATAATGCAGCAAAATTGACCAAATTTAAACAAATCTTGACCAAATTTTAAAAATTTAAGACAAACCAATTTTATTAATAGCGACATAATCAGCTAAATGTTTTATACTTCAATTTACCCACCGGAGTTAGGACAACCAAACCATGATGGTTATGATTAGTAAATTACTTAACTTACTCTCTCTCTCTCTCTCTCTGTTCATCAAATTTGAGTGAAAATTTGATTAAAAGCTTGATCTGATATGAATACTCCAATCCTTACTCTCTTTGCATCTTCAAATCTTTTCAAAAAAATTCCAAACTTATCCTAAAAACCATCTCCTATCCATACTCTATTTTAAAATTTTATCAAAAAAGATTAGAAGTATTATTATTGGAGATTTGGTGAAGTTTTTTGTTCATCCTTGAGACCAACCTTATGTGTAAGAACCAAATTTATGCTTAATAGTTCAAATAATTGACAGTAATTCTTTGATGAAAAAATAATTTCTGCTTAACGTTTTTTTTATTAAAAAAATTGGCAATAATTCTGATTAAAAATTGACAGAAATTTGGTGATGAGAGACATTTCCTCAATGTTTAATAGTTCTGAGAGAAATTGGTTCACAATAATTCTGCTCAATGTTTAATCAAAATTGACAGAAGGCACGATGTAAATAATTTTAAGATTAAAATGCAGTTATAAAATATATATATATATATATATATATATTCTTAAAGAACTTGTAACATTTTTGCTTGTATTACATGCTCTACAAAACTCAAACAAAATAACAACTCTCCCTAATGTTAATGCAAATTAAGAAATAAACATATAAGATTTATAATATTCACCAATATTGCAAATCAAAATATAAGGGCAAGTAAAAAAATTTGTAAACACTGACAGAAACTAAAGTTATTGTATACTAAATCTATAATAAAAAGAAAAAAAAAATTACTAAATCTATATACTAAAGCACATCAGTATAATGTAGGCATTCAACTCATCTTGGTAATGAAAAAAAGAAAAGAAGCAGAAATATGTGATATTCTACCAAATTGCTATCAAAATGCTAGCACATATTCTGTCTATGATACCAAGAACCCTTTTATTACTCTCCATTTGATACTGTCAAGTGTATTAAGGGCCTGAAATGCAGAAAAATTTGTAGAGTAATTCCAATTTCAAGTGTAAACATAACAAATTAGTTAGACCAACTCCCCGAAGCTATTTGAAATGAAAATCATCCAAAAGCACACAACACCTCAGAACTAAATATTGTCAAGAAAATGTAAATAAATTAAAACCCATTTAAAAAATAAAACCCATCAAGTATTAATTCAAATTCAAAACCTTTTAAAAAATTAAATCCATTTAAGAAACATAATGTTAAGATTAAATTGGATAAATTACATTTTAATCTAGATGATAAATTACATTAAACTGGATAAATCTATTATTGCAGATTAATCTATCTATTATTGTAGATTAATCTATTATTGTCAACTAAAAGCAAATTGAATAATTTAATTCCCAGTGGAAGCCAAACAACATATTAAAGAAGTAGGATACCTTTAATGGTTTAGCCAATTTTCTATGAACAACAGTTGATTAAAAAAAAATAAATCAAATAGATCTTTGTGTAAGATCTATGTGTAAAATCAAATAGAGAGAGGAGCACTAAAGATCTTTGCAATTTTCTTATTTGTATAATCAATTTTACTCCCCAAAATTACTATATGTGAGAGAAAGATTTCAGTCAACACTATTACAATGAGCACACAACAGGTTCTAATTTCTTATTTGAAGTCCTTTGCTGTTCCAATTCTACGTGCACTGAACAGATAAAGCTGATCAAGAAGGCTTATTCTTTCCAATTTTGGCTACTTGTATTTCAAGCATCTCCTTAAATATAGCTAGCTATGAGACCTAGGATGGTTTTGAGTGGATATTTTTTTTTCCCCTCCATTTTAGCATTGGATACTATCATGAGCTTAATTTATATTAAAGAACTGGTAGTTTTGGGTCCAAAATATAAAAATACCATATGGAGGTGGAGTGTGATCATAGAAAGGGAAAACATTATGGAGTAAACAAACAAATCAAATTAAGTAAACAAACAAATCAAATTTTTTAAAACTGAATTTATGCACAATTTGTATATACAGAATCTTTATATATGATACACCTAATATTTTCTTAGTTGATGATTCAAATTATTATTATTATTATTATTATTATTATTATTATTATTATTATTATTATTATTATTATTATTATTATTATAGTTTGATGTTCCATAAAAGCAACAATATAGTATATATGTTAGAACCTAGCAATATTAAATTTTAAATTTAATACTTACAGTGCTTTTGAAGAAAATGACAATCAAGAATTCTTATTCTATAGTTTGTCTATAAACTGAATTCAATGCTTTTCCACGCCAATTTTCTAGTGTATTTTCTACGTACTAAAGCAAATCAGTATCTGTAAAAAAATTGACAATACTTAACGTGTAAACACAAAACTAATGTGTATTAGCCTTTTTTTTTTTTTGAACGCCAAACTAATTTCTACTTAATGTTTTTTTGGTGATAAAAAATTTCTGATTTTGGTGATAAACAGTTGACAGTAAACACATTGAGCAGAATTTTTGGTGATTTTGGTGATAAAAAATAGAGCGAAGTGATTTTGGTGATAAAAAACATAGCCTTTGAAACTACAAAAAGCATATACCATGACACATCATCCATAAAAGTAAACCACAAATTTTAAAGAGCTCCATAAAATGTGCAAACAGATTAACAAAAAGAACATTATAGACCTCTTTGCAGGTTCATAAATGTTTTCAACCATAAAAATGTTATACATGATATGACCTAATTAAGTTGAGGCTGACTTGCATATCACCTATAGAGCATATAGGTTGTGAATTTACATAAAACAGCAACACGTATCCACATGCTTTTTAATGGAAACGTGTTGAACCTTGTAACTGATTAATTTATGTCATAATACTATTGGGCATTGTTTGTAATTAGAGGAATGGGAAGAGCATATCACAAATCAAGCATATATGTATTGGTGATCAAAGTTTGAAGATTATTCTTCTAGAACCTTGATATGGGAACAAAGTAATTATTCCGCTGTGCTATCAGAGAAATATGTTATTGCTCTTCTGTGTGTGTGCTATCAGAACCTTGTTTGTAATTGGAGGAATGGGATTTGCCACACACACACACACACACACACACACACAGAGAGAAGAGCATATCACAAATCAAGCATATATGTATTGGTGATCAAAGTTTGAAGATTATTCTTCTAGAACCTTGATATGGGAACAAAGTAATTATTCCTCTGTGCTATCAGAGAAATATGTTAGTTGCCTAATGTCATACCTTCGTAAGGTGGTGTCTACTCTTCTTCAGTTTTACTCAATAGCAAAGAAATAACAAAAGAAATAGCAAAAGAAAAAAATTCACCCGTATATATCAGTTGGCTCAATAACAAAAGAAAAAAAAATAAGAAAAAATAAATGAACAAAACAGTCCCTTTATTTTTGAAAACCATTGATAACATCTTGCCTTTAATAGCCAATTTGCTTTTTATTTTTTTATTTTTTTGAGAACATCTTTTCTTTTTGTTGAGGTAGGAAAATCTATATCAGCAAGACAAAAAAGTGAGTGTGAATATTTACTATTACCAATTTGGTATCCATATATTTATTATGATGTCAGATTGAAATTAGGACATGAAAATGTAGTCTGATAAGGGGAGGGGAAAAGATGTTAAATAAAAAATCAAATCTCTATTACACCCTTTGTTACTTGTCACTAAGTAGATTGATGATGGAAGGAAATGAAGTTTGTACAAAGTGCTTACAATCCCTCCAGAAATTGTAGTATACACAGATATAAATGTAGAATATACATCTTTTATCTATCTATTTGGGATGATCAAGTAAGAGCTTGAAATGTAGATGCTATTTAAGTTCTTTAATGAATTTAGATCCATACCTGTTATATTAGCAACCTATATATATGTTTGCATATAAAATTTACTAAAATTAAAAACAGAAGAAAAAAATGGGAGCCAAACAGGGGTAGTTAATATCAATATTCAAGGATTATATAGAAGCTTAGCTTGTTTTCGGCTAATATTTTTTGACATGACTGTCTTATACCAGTATACTAATATTCTCATATGTTATCCATGTGTGTGTGTTCTTCGATCTTTCGACTCGTATAGAGACCTAATTATAGAAGTATAGTGGCCTGTTGAATATTTTCTAAACTAGCCGAGCAGGATGTCGAGCAGCCGAAGTGATGTCGCAGCAGGAGTGAACAACGGTGAGAGTGGTTAGAGTGATCCACAGGAGCTCTGATGAAGGCAAAAGCTGAGAGAGGGAAAAAAAAATTCAAGAAGAAGTTAATAACACTTAACTGCTGGAAAGAAATTCTGTGCAGAATTTGAATTCAAGTAATACAGAAGTTCTTAGAATTTCTTAACTGCTGGAAAGAAATTCTTAACTGTGTAGAAGAAAAGAAATCTGTTGATTTGCAGAATTTCTTTTGATTTGCAGAAAAGAAATCTGTTGCAAACTGTATAACTATAGCGACCCCGGTCTTTTTCCATTTGATTATTGTATAATTGTTGTTGTTGTTGTTCCTTATTTTCCCATTTGGAATTATAGGATGTGTTGGGCAGGTTTGTTCAGGTTGGTTGGGTTTAGAAACCAAGTGTTGCTGTCCAGAATTTTGGTTATTCGCTCGAGCGAGGAGTTTGTCGCTCGAGCGAGATGTTGTTTTGGTTCTTCGCTCGAGCCAGGGTTTGGTAGCTCGAGCGAGAGTTTACGTCTGGGTTGGACCTGTAGCTTTGCATTCTTGGCTCGAGCGAGCTTTTCTTCGCTCGAGCGAGTTAGTTTGTTCTTCGCTCGAGCAATAGTTCCTTCGCTCGAGCGTGAGTCTGGTTTCAGACCTGAGGGTTTGAGTTCTTCGCTCGATCGAGCTTTCTTTCGCTCGAGCGAGATTTTGGGTTGTTGGCTCGAGCAAGACTTCCTTGGCTCGAGCGTAGTTTCTCTGTGTCTGGTCGCTCGAGCTACCAAGGCTTCGCTCGAGCGAGCCTGTCCAGTTTAAATACACAGCAGCGGGATTTGATCAGTTTTTTCTTATTCTTTTTGGTTCTAAACCCTAGGTCCGACTTCTCTCCCTCAAAACTCATCTTCTCTTTAAGTGTTCATCTACTTTTAGTGTGAATCCATCTTAAGTCCTTTGTAAGAAAGATAGAGGACGGCTTGGGCTTCATTCTAATCTGAGCATTTGGTGATTTGGAGCACAGTGGTATTTGGGCATTTATCTCTATCTTCTCCATTCGGGTTATTTTCTTTGAGGTAGGGATTTCCTACTCCATTTTATAGGTTTTGTTCTAAGTTTTGGTATTTTAACATGTGGGGATACTTTGGTGAATTTTGGAAAAAAACCTAGTTGTATTATTGAATTAATTTGTATAAGTAATTCATGGAATTGGGAAAAGAGGGTTAAATTCATGGAATTGGGGAATTCATTGATTAAATGGCATAATTGAGTAATTGGTATCATTTGTCTATTGAATTGTTGACATAGTTATTTTCAGTTTAGAAATAACTGATTTGGGCTATCGGTGGAGGATAGTCGTGATTGTTGTAGACATTGCATGTGGATTAGGAATAACTGAAACTAATCACATTGATTAAGTCATTAATTTTGACTATGGCATTGATACAGAAAATACGTGTATTGATTGAGCATTGCATTTGCATACTTTGTTTTGTGTGTGGGAGGAGATAGGGGATGTACTCCACGGTTTAGGGGAAGATAGGGGATGGACCTCTAAACCGGATTTTGTTTGGGAGGAGATAAGGATGGACTCCATTAGCATCACTTTTATGTGTGCTTATCTATATAGAAGTGTTTTATTGATACAGCACTAAAATGTGTATCAATCTGGAAGTATGAAGTGTTTGATTTGAGCTTGAGTCTCATTTGTTTGTTGATATTGGAAGGATGTGAATATTATATATTTGATTCACTGTTGTAAGTTTGGCCAGGTTCTGAGCCATGTTGATAAAATTGGAAAGTAAAACGTATCTTTGACATTAGTGTCATGAAACTGTGAAATGAAGTAATTGATTATCTTGGTTAACCATCTGTTTAATGCTATTGCTTTATTCATTGCTTATAAGTGGTTTAGTATATTTCTACTGGGCTGTGGCTCACCCTTTATGGGAACATCATTTTCAGGTTCAGGTGATAAACTACCTCCAAGGACTTAGCTTGGGAGGGTTTGGCTTCTGGATTGAAGAAGACTACTTTTAGTAAATTGTCTTTAATTATTAGTACATGTAAACATTCAAGTCTAGGGCTTTTCTTATATTGAGTTAGAACTCATATTTTTGTATCCAAGTGTCGGCTTGGAAAGATGTAAGCCTGTAGGGCATTTTATTCGATGATGCATATAATGCTTTATTTTGTAATACTCTGATGAATGAATTAATAAATTGTCTTCTTTAAATAATGAATGACAATGTTATATAGTGGGTTGTTTTTGAGGGCGTTACAATAACTCAATAAAATCTGCAAAAATCGTATTATGTTGAAATTCTGCAAACACCATAAAATCGGCAAACCGTATAACTCCATAAGCATTCAAGATCCAATAAAATCTGCACACACCATAATAACTCAAAAATAAAATCTGCACACACTAAAATCTGCACACACCATAATACCCGTGTAATCCAAATCCAAACCGTATAACTCACCCGTATAACTCAAACCATATCACCCGTATAACTCAAAAACACAAAAACTTAGCAAGGAATTCAGATGGTAGACAGAGAGGGAAATAGAGAGGGAAGGTAGACAGACGGTAGACAGAGAGGGAGATAGAGAGGGAAGGTAGATAGAGGGTATGGGAAGACAGATGGAAGACAGATACTGATATAAACACAAACAAATCAAATGAACTGTGTTGGGCGGGAACACCCATTGATCTAAACCATCCATATACACTTAGGATTCATCTGAGCCATTGAATCAAAATGTATCTCACATACATTTTAGACATTTTCAAAAACCTTTGTGACTTATTATATAGATTTTATAAAAAATATATTTAAATAATTAAAATGTATTATTTACTATAATTTGAGTTCAAATACTCAAAATACATAAAAACACATAAATCATGTAAAATTATAAAATTTTATTTTAAATTTATAAAAATTATTTTTAAAATTTTTAAGTGTAAATTTTATAATTTTTAAGTATATTTAGATTGAATGATTTGAAAGTGAAAGATATTAATTAAAATATTTAAAAAGTTTACTAAAAATAATAAAATATAAATTGAAAATTTTAAAAATTATGAGTTAATTATCTAAAAATCCTATTTACAAATATTATGGTAACTCATGTCTTATTTAAGATTTTTTGAACCAATCAATCATATTTAGTAAAACTAAGAATATTATAATTTTTTTTTTAATTTTTAAAACTAACATTATCAATTTTGCATAGTAATATTCTAGATAATTATTTCACTAACTGATGAAAAAAAAAAAAACAGACCATGATATTAAACGTTTTTGCCCTTCTACTTCTTGGTTTGATTTAACTATCCAATAAGACCAAGAACATTAACATTCTTTTTTCAATTTTAAAACTAAGAATATTATTAGTTTTTTAATTTTTAAAGTTTTTTTTTTTTCAATTTTACACATCAATGTTCCATCATCATACTCCTTTATAGACACAAAATTTTCAGTTTTGCACAAAAAAATAATTCAGTTTTTTCAAATTTTTCAAAATTTTAAAATTAGCTTTTTTTTTTTGCACATAATTTTTTTTTAATTTTTTCAATTTGAAAGTTGATATTTTAAAATTTTAAAAAACAAAATAAATGTCAAACCATCATGTTCCTTTATAGATAATCATAAATGATGAACAATTATTGTTTGAAAAGTAATTCTAACTATTAAAAATTTAATGAGACTTGAAGGTCTAAAAATTCTTAGTTAGGACTTAATGGAGTGTAAGTTCATAAATAAAAACTTGTGTGTAAATGTCCCTGTACGGGAAAGAAATAAACCTTCTCGTATAATCCTGCTGATCAAGTCTACGCTCCTCCGTACGACGTCGCTTTATTCCCTAAAAACACAAACGTGAGCTAGCCGGCAGGTGTGTGCCGGATACCTCTCCGATGCCTAAGTCAGCAAAATAGACAAATAGACAAAAAACTCTGTGTATTCGAGAATCAAAGTTGTGTTACCTCTCCATAGGTGATGTTTGTGAGCTTTTGTAGGTTCCGCGTGGCACAATCCTAGTAGGACTCTTACTCCTCCATGTAGAGTCCTCCTAGGAATCATATTCCTGAAAGACGATGCTTATCCTTCAACACCCCCATCACTGCTTAAACCAAGTGAGATGGTTTTACCATGGTCGAATTCCAATACGACCTAGGTAAGCATGGCTATGCTAAGCCGCAGAATAGACCAAACTATGCTTAGTTCGGTCCTTACTCTTACTGCTCCTACCTTGGTCTCTCCTGTGCAAACCATGGTGTGCTTAGACCAAGCTAACAAATAGCAAGGTTCTGACCAAGCTCATCTCTATACGCCATGACTGGGCTAACTCTGAGCGCGGTGACCGAGCCAATTGGAAAGCTCTCTCGGTCCGGGCTAACTCCAAGGCTAAGACCGGGCTACCTCCAAGGCCAAGACCGGGCTATCTCCAAGGCCAAGACCGGGCTATCTCCAAGCCCAAAACCAGGCTATCTCCAAGGCCAAGACCGAGCTATCTCCAAGGCCAAGAACGGGCTATCTGCAAGGCCCTTTTACTCAGCCCTTCTTATTGTGGTCCACAATGGCCCATTACTCAGCTCGGCCCAATTTAGATATAAATTACCCTCTCAATTGCCCCTTAATTCCATCTGCGCAGCATGATAGGGATTACCTGTTTACTAGCCGAGCTGAAAAATCTTTTAGCATTCCAACCGGGCTAAATTCTTTAGCATTCCGGCCGAGCTAAATTCTTTTAGTCTTACAGACTGGCTAAACCTACACCGAGCTCTCTCTGTCTGGTCGAAACGTCTCTTCAATTGCAGCAACTGAATCGCTTCTCACTCCAAGGACACATGGCATATTCTGACTGGCCCAATGCAGCTGTCACGCAGCCCTCGTACCCCGCGATATTTGAACAGTCCCGCTCTTTTTGTCCTTCCTTCTACACAAAACAAACCCTTCTTTTGAATTACTCACTTCACTATTCATCTCCCTCTCTCTCTCTTGCTTAAGAACGTTTACTGTTCTTGGCTGCAACTGAAAGAAGCTTCGTGCCTCCTTCTAGTGCCATTTCCATTTTCCAGTTCCCTCCTCACGTCTTGGTAAGCTACACAGATCCATTCTCTTTTTGTTGTTTTCACCTTTGTTTAATCCATAGCATATTGACTATGTGTTTTTGCAAAACACATTATTTCCATTTTTTGCTTCGCCTTGCGTTTTCTGGGAAAAAACTTTATAAGAACCACTTGTATTTCACAAATCAATCTGTAGAACGCTGTATTTGATCCAAAATCATAATGTAGCCGAACTAAAAGGTTGTTTGTAGTTAATGTCAATCTAGCCAAACTAACCAACCGAACTAACACTTCATGCTATACCAGTAGTTTCAACAAGTAAAACCCCCTTTTGACTCAAATAGCCGAGCTATCGAACCGTACTAGGTCTGCGCAGTAGCACGCTTAAAAGCCTCAACCACGACCGAGCTATAGCTTGGGACTAAACCAGCCCTCTTAGTTTGGACCGAACTAAGAACGCTGCCCCTAGAAGCTCAACCGAGCTAAAAACCGCTTGCTCAAACCGAGCTAAGATCCGTAGCATTTCACATAGCTGCGCTTGGTTTTCAATTATCTTGCCTTTGTTTCTTTTAGCACGGTCCAATCGATCTGTGCTTAAGCCCTTTGTTTTTCACTTTGCAGACTTAGGCTGTCTAGGCACTCCTTTGAGGGCTCGACCGAGCTACTCAGCATTACTCTTCAACCAAGCTAACACTCCAGTTTAATTTATTAATAACTTTAAATCACAAATGGGAAAGTATAGGTTCTTAGTGAGCTCACCAGGGGCCATAGCCGAATTCCGAAAGGATTACAATATACCTGATGATGTACACTTCTCCTTAGCCGCACTAAATACCACACCTTGGAGAAACCCAGGCTTTGCTCCATTTACCCTTTTGTCCATAGTAGAAACTGGACTAAGATTTCCTATTCAGCCTCTTCTCTGCGAATTTCTTAGGCAGACCAACCTTTGCCCACCCCAACTTTCCACCAATTCTTACTTATAATAAATGGTATCACCGAGCTAAACTGCCGGGCTGGCCTTAACCTCGGTTTGGCCGAGCTGTTCCATCAATATTCTATAGGCTCCGCCGAAGATGGATGGGTCTATTATTTAAGAATAAGACGCCGGCGTGAAAAAATAATAAAGGATACCCCGGATAAAGACGTAAATGATGATGACTTCCTTTGGATATCTGGAAATTTTGAGGATCAACAAGCCCAGATCCCTGGTGACAGAATTAAACTGGAACAAGGGTGTAGTTAGTAGGTTTATCTCGGCTCCATTGCATGCCATTCTTTACGTCGGTTTTCAATACTTGAACCGAACTAACAGTTGTCTTCTTTTTATGCAGAGTCGAACTTCCTCAAGTCACAGTACAGCTACCCCAACCTAGCTACGCTCCGTGCCGCGCTGCGATATCCAAACCGAAGTTGGACCGAACTACTGAATTTTCAGCCAACCTACCGATATAGTGGCAAGCGAAAGACCAAGGTAACTAATTTTTTGTTAGAAGCTTCACCTGAACCGGACCCAACCTTGCCCCAGATCAATCTAATTCCTCTAATTGTTGAACAACAAATGGCCAAAAAGAGAGCTGTGCGAGCCCTTCTGACCGAAACAAACCCAACCAAGGTACCACCAGCCAATCAAACCCAGGAGGCCGTGGTGGCCCTTCCATCTCATCAACCCTCATCATCCCGCCCAAAGAAGCGTGCCCGAATTACTCCAACCGAGCAACGTCTTGTGGATGAAGAAGATCCCATCCTTCCGCAAAGCCCTCCACGGAGCCCACAACCGGAGCACTTCGACTGGGGTAGCTCTTCCAAGTGGGCTCCAAAGATCACTTTTCAGAACCGTGCTATACAGGATACTGATTCAGTGGTCGCTGAAAAAGATCACCTTATGGCATTCAACCTGGCAAAAAATGTGTGCTTTCCAGCCGACATGGAGCACCACAATCATCTAACCAAGTTGAAAGCCATCCGGTCGGCCACTAAATCCATGGTGCTAGTAAGTAGCCTCCTCTGTTAATCTTTCTAATTTGCACAACTTTCATCTCAGTTTGATTACAAGTCTTCCCATTCCTTTGCAGGCCATGCAAAAGAATCACATCACTCATAAGCGTGTGTTGGAACTTCGCAAGGCTACAAGGCAAGCCATGGCCGAAGTGACTGAAAAAACTACCGATCTAGAACAAGCCAGGAAGCAGATAGCCGAGCTACAATCCGAGAATGGCCGTCTGACCGGACTGGTTAGCTCAGCGGAAGCAGACAAACAAAAGGCTGCAGCCGTGACAAAAGATAAATATCTTCGTGAGCTGGCAAAACTTGAAGGAAAGAAAAATGCCGAAATAACAAAGCTTGGGAAGCAGCTGGAGGACGCGGAGACCCGCGGCTTTAAAGAAGGCGAAGCCCTTTATATCAAGCAGTGTGAAGCTGAGAAGGACCTCTTCTTTAAGTGCGGTTGGAGGGGGGCCGTGGTGCAGCTCGGTCATGGGCCCGAAACCGAGGTCTTTAATCCTCCTCCATACTTCATTCCGAGCTCACTAGCGGAGTATGCTGCGACCCTTCAGCAACAATTTCTTGAAGATTTAGATGATGAAGAAGAAACCGTGCCCAATGACACCCCGGTCGTCAATGAGCCTGTCAATCAAGCAGCTCGGTCGGAGCCAATGGTGGAAGACCTGACTAACGAGCTGCCTGTTGAGACCGTGCTCCCAACCGAGACCGTGCTGCCAACCGAGACCGTGCTCCCGACTGAAACTGGGCTCAGAGTTGAACTTGATGCTGATCTTGATGATCTGTTTGCCTAACTTTGTATTTTTCTTCTTTTTGCTTGATTTTTGTATTTTCTTTTCTTTTCTTTTGGACACAAATTGTAACCGGGCTGAGGCCCCACCCTTTGTACTTGCTTTGAATTTTCAATGAAGTCTGCTTTTTTGTTCCAACTCTTGTTTCGGTTGATCTCTTAAGCTTGTACTTTTCTTTCTAACTGAAGTCTTGGATGAGGTACAGCATTCTCTTGCCGAGATACTTTATTCCGGTCTTAACATTGCAACTATAAGTATACCTGCTAATCACTCTTTAGCCGAGATCTTTACCTCGGCTGAAGATTACTAAGAGTTGGTTTAATCCAGCCAACCACTCTTTAGTCGAGATACTTACCTCAGCTGAAGAGTACCAAGAGTTGGTTTAATCCAGCCAACCACTCTTTAGTCGAGATCTTTACCTCGGCTGAAGAGTACCAAGAGTTGGTTTAATCCAGCCAACCACTCTTTAGCCGAGATACTTACCTCGACTGAAGAGTACAAAGAGTTGGTTTTAATCCAGCCAACCACTCTTTATTGGTTATTCCTACCATCTTAGAATAAAGTGTTTGGTTATTCCGACCAAATGTCCTGCAGCCTGGATCCTTATCCTGGGCTTATGAAGGGTGTTGGTTTTTCCAGCCAACCTCTAGATTGGTTTTTCCAGCCAACCTAGAGTAAAGTGTTTGGTTATTCCGACCAAACGTCCTGCAGCCTAGATCCTTATCCTGGGCTTAGGAAGGGTGTTGGTTTTTCCAGCCAACCTCTAAATTGGTTTTCCCAGCCAACCTAGAGTAAAGTGTTTGGTTATTCCGACCAGACGTCCTGCAGCCTGGATCCTTATCCTGGGCTTAGGAAGGGTGTTGGTTTTTCCAGCCAACCTCTAAGTTGGTATTTCCAGCCAACCTAGAGTAAAGTGTTTGGTTATTCTGACCAAACGTCCTGCAGCCTGGATCCTTATCCTGGGCTTAGGAAGGGTGTTGGTTTTTCCAGCCAACCATGTTTTCAATGCCCCTAACTCTCTAAAACAACTTTTACAGAATAAAACACTTTGCTGAAAAGAAAACTACTTGTTTTATTGGGGAAAAGAAAAATTACAAGTATTCTGAAGAAAGGTTAAAAATAAAATAGTTTGAGATTGGCAGTGTTCCATGGCCTGGGAATTGCTTTGCCGTCTTCATCTTCTAAGTGGTATGCCCCTTTTCCTGCTAATCCGACCACTTTGTACAGTCCTTCCGAATTAGGCCCTAACTTGCCATCTCCGGGTACCAAGGTGTTGCCCATCACTTTGCGCAGTACCCAATCTCCAATTTTGAATTGTAACGCCCTCAAAATAATACATAAAACTCATCTCTTTTGACATGCATTGATATAAAAGAAACCAACCATTTCATTTCATCAGAGTAAACTATACAACGGTATTACATGTTAACAACAAAAGCAAATGCCCTATGGGCTTACAGCTTTCCAAGTTAACACTTGGTTACACAAAAGTAGAGTACTAACTCTATACAAAATAAGCCCTTGGCTTGATGTACATGTAATACAAACAAATAATCAAAAGAGTCTTCAACTCTCATCGTCATCCAAGCTATGTCCTTGGAAGTGGCATGCTACCTGTACCTGAAAATAATGTCCCATATAGGGTGAGCCAACGCCCAGTAGAGATATGCTAAACACAGTATGAGCAATAACTAAGACATTAGCAATTGATAAATGTTCAATTCCATACATCAATCCATAACCCTTTTCCATTACAAGACCACTATGTCCATGTTTCATTTCATTTTCCATTTCTTATCAATTTCGCAATTTACATTAATGGCTCAGAGCCTAGTCATTCACTTATATGAGACCGTGACTCATATTAAACATTTCCCATTCTACAATAGATAAACATATTAGTTGTATCAACATCTCAACAGATAAGCATACAAGCCGTATCCACATTTCAACAGATAAGCATACAAGTTGTATCAACACTTCCAAAGATAAGCATATGAGCTGTATCATCACTTCCATAGATAAGCATATGAGCTGTATCATCACATAATCTGACAAGCATATGAGCTGTATCAGTGGAGTCCATCCCCTATCTCCTCCCAAACAACATCCGGTTTAGAGGTCCATCCCCTATCTTCCCCTAAACCGTGGAGTACATCCCCTATCTCCTCCCACACACATACACAAAGTATATACACATTGGTCATATACACGATCAGTCAATACATAACGTTAATGTATTCTATCAACTGACATACTCCATGACATAACCAATTGATTAGTTTTAGTTTGCCTAATCATCATGCATTGTCTACAACAATCAAAACTACCCTCCACCGGTAGCCCAAGCAATTATTTCTAAACAGATAATAAAAGCTTCAACAGATAAAATATCAATGTTCTCAAGAGTGAGCGATTAATAAATCCAACTCCACCGTTTCATCACATAATGAACCAATTTCATTATTTACAACTCAATTTCATAAATCCATAACTTTCCAAATTAATTATACCAATTAATTTATATACAAATTAGGGCATTCTTCCCCATTTTCCAATAATGACCCAATGGTCCATATTTCATCAACCAACAACCATACCACTATTTTGAAACCCAAAATACTCATCTTAGAATCAAAATAATAAAGCCTTCTTTTAACATTTTGAAACCCTAAGTCTCAAAATTTCCCAACTTCAACACTTTATCAAAATAACTAAAAATCTATGTCAAAGACCATAATTGGATGCACTGTTTTGTTGTATTTCCTTGATAACTCTTGCTGGTATGAGACGATGTGAACCAGTGCTCTTTCTCTTCTTTCTTCCACAAGGTCGAACTCCAAGGTGATGGCTTCTCCATTTAGGTCTGGATCGAAATTTTCGCTTCTAATTGTGGGGAGGCCCACTTCCAGTGGGATTACTGTTTTCATGCCATAGGCCAAGGAAAAGGGGGTTTCTCCGGTTGATCGTCGAGGCGTGGTACGGTAAGCCCATAAAACATGAGGAAGTTCTTCTGCCCACTTGCCTTTTGCTTTCTCTAACCTTTTCTTCAATCCATCCAAGACAACCTCGTTTGATGTTTCTGCTTGGCCATTTTCTTGGGGATATACTGGTGTAGAATTGTAGAATTCTATCTTGTATTCTTTACAAAAGCCTCTAAAGATTCTGCCATCAAATTGAGTGTCGTTGTCTGATATTAGGGCTTTAGGTATGCCGAACCGAGTAATGATATTCTGCCAGACGAACTTCTTCACATCTTTTTCCTTGATTGATGCTAATGCTTCTGCTTCCACCCACTTTGTGAAGTAGTCTGTTGCTGCGAGAAAGAACTTCCTGTTTCCGAGTGCTGTTGGAAGTGGTCCTACTATGTCCAAGCCCCACATGGCGAAGGGCCATGGGCTGGTCAATGGTAGGAGCTCTCTAGCTGGTTGATGTATTTGGTATGTGAACTTCTGACATTTCTCGCACTTCTTCACATACTTCTCCGAGTCTGCCTGCATGTATGGCCACCAGTATCCTTGCGAAATGGCTCTGTAAGCTAACGATCTTCCTCCTTGGTGGCTTCCGCACACACCTTCGTGGATCTGAAACAAGAATGCTTCCACTTTGCTGGGGTGAACACACTTTAGATAAGGTCCTGAGAATGACTTTTTGTACAATGCCATAGAAGGGGAGAGCCAAAATCGCTGCGAATTTGCTCTAATTTTGTTGGCTTCTTTCTTTTCTTTCGATAAAATGCCGTCTTTTAAAAATGCTATGATGGGATCCATCCATGAAGGGCCCAGTTCGGCGCAACATACTTCTTCCACTTCAGGTTCTTCAATGCTTGGTCTTGGTAAGTAGTCGATCAGTAACGGATATGGGACGGATGTATCTGCCATTGAAGCAAAGCCTGTTAGTTCATCTGCTCTACTGTTTTCTTCCCTGCCGATCTGCTCTATTTGCACTACTTCAAATTTCTTGATCTCTTTTCTGACCAATTCTTGGTACTTAGCCATCCTGTCATCTTTTGCCTCGTAGTCTCCTGAAATTTGGTTTACCACCAGCTGTGAGTCACTGTAGACCATTACCTCAGTTGCCTTCATATAGAATGCTGATTTCAATCCTGCTAAAAGTGCTTCATACTCCGCCTCATTGTTTGATGCTGGGAAGCCGAGGTTGATTGCTTGCTCCACCACTAGACCGTCTGGTGAGATGAGGACTATGCCAAGTCCTGCGCCGTGCCGGTTGGATGCTCCATTTACGAAGAGCTTCCACATCTCTCCAACGAACAGTTTCCAGCAAGTGGAGGGATCAGATGATGCCTTGGGATCAAGAGTGTTGCTGGTGTTTTCTTCAAAGTCCATGCTTGCTGTTCGCCCCTCGTTATCTGATTGTACCAAGTCTTTATTTGCTGGTGAGTCTTGACTTGGTGTAGCATGGTTCGCTTCTTCCTTGCTTTCTTTGCACTGGTCTGCCTTGGGGTCTGACTGAGTATCCTGCACCAGGGGTTGCGTTATTCCGGCGTCAACTTCTATCCCTAGCTCAGTTGTGTCAGTCAGGTCGACTGGGCAGATATGATGACTTCCTGGGGTAAATTCTGCGACAAAGTCTGCCAAAGCTTGGGCCTTTATCGCAGTTCTGGGTTGGAACTTGATGTCGAATTGTCCCAACTCTACAGCCCATTTCAAGATTCGCCCAGAAAAGTTCGCTCTCTCAATCAAAGCTTTTAATGGAAAAGCTGTGAGGACGACTATGGTGTGGGCGTGAAAGTAGTGCGACAACTTCCTTGAAGCCATCATCGAGGCCAAGGCCAGTTTTTCCAGTGGCAAGTACCTTGTTTCGGCGCCCAGCAATGTCTTGCTGACATAAAAGATGGGCGGATGTTGGATTCCTTCCGCCCGGACCAACACTGCGCTAATTGCGTGCTGAGAGACTGCCAGGTACAGGAAGAGTTCTTCTCCAGGTATTGGGGTGACAAGCAGTGGTGGAGAAGACATGTATTCTTTCAAGCTTTCCAGAGTGCGGTCGCATTCTTCGTCCCACTCGAACCTGGCTTTTAATGCTTGAAAAAATGGTCGTAGTCTGTCTGATGACCGGCTAATGAATCGGTTGAGTGCAGCTGCCATGCCGGTGAGATGCTGCACTTCTTTTACTGTGTTAGGCCTCTCCAGATCCTGAATAGCTTTGATCTGGGAGGGGTCTGTCTCTATACCCCGGTGGGTTACCAAGAAGCCCAGAAATTTGCCAGATCCTACACCGAACGCGCACTTAGATGCATTAAGGCGCAACTTATGCCTCTTCAGAATCTGGAACATCTCACCTAGGTCCCTTAGATGGTCGTTCTCATCCTTGCTCTTGACCACCATGTCGTCGATGTAAGCCTCCATTGTTCTGCCTAACAACGGCTCAAACATCTTGGTGACCATTCTCTAGAATGTTGCCCCTACGTTTTTTAGGCCAAAGGGCATGACCTTATAGCAATACAGTCCTCTTGGAGCCTGGTTCGTACATGGCGATCTGATGGTAGCCTCTGTCACATCAAGAAAGCTAAGTCGGTTGTGCCCCGCCGTTAGGTCTACCAGTTGATCTATCCGTGGTAGGGGGAAGCTATCCTTTGGGCATGCTTTGTTGACTGTCTTATAGTCGACGCAGACACGCCATTTGCCATTCTTCTTTGGCACCACGACTGTGTTGGAAATCCATCTGGGGTAGTGCACCTATCTGATAGCTCCTGTCTCTAGCAGATTTCCCACTCCTTCCGCCACTATCTCGGTATGGTGGAGTGCCGATCTGTGAGTGCGCTGAATGATTGTTCTGGCGGATGGGTGGACATTGAGTTGGTGACAGATGAAGTTTGGATCAATGCCTGGCATGTCGTAGGGTGTCCAGGCGAACACTTCGATGTTAGAGGTCAAGAATTCCAAGACCTCTAATCTCTCAGTGCTGGACAAACGACGAACCGAGCAAAAAGAACTTATCCGGATTCTCTTCATCTATTCTTACCTCTACCAAGTCTTCCACCGCTTTTTGACCAGCTGCTTTGCCGACATCTGCGAACAGTTCATTGCTCTCAGGTTCTTCCACCGAATGAACATATCCCTTGGCAGCGCGGCTGCCATTAACCGTGACAAAGCATTGCTTGGACATAATTTGGTCTCCAAAGACTTTTTCAATTACCCCAGCTTCGTTGGGGAATCGCATTACTTAATGGTAGGATGAAGCTACCGCTCGCATGGCATGCAGCCATGTTCTTCCCAAGATTATGTTGTAAGTGGAAGGGACCTTCAACACCCAAAATTCCACTTGTTTTGTCACGCTTCCTGCCCTGACTGGAAGGATAATCTTGCCGACTGGCCAATCTGGCATTGAGTTGAATCCGATCAGGGGGGTTACAGCTAGTGCCAAGTCTTTGTCCTCCAATTTCAGTTGTTTGAAGGTGTCGTAGTACATTATCTCACATGAACTACCTTGGTCTATCAAAATCTGCTTAATGTCATAATCCTTGACGCGGAGTGTGACGACCAGCGTATCGTTGTGAGGGCAGTATATCCTCGCCAAGTCTTTGTCTGAAAAAGAGATGACATTGGTGGCCTCCGTTCTTTCTTTCTTGATTGTGGGTTGTGCACTTAGAACCTCCCTTAAGTGCTCAGCCTTTTTGATCATGCCCCTGAGCTCACATACGCGCTCAGGTTCACATATCCCATGTATTACGTTTATCACGCCTTGAGGTGGGGCGTCGATTGGCATTCCATTCGGGTGGTTGTCATTCTGGGGGGCTGGCTGCGCCCCTCCTTCAATGTATTTGTCCAGGTGACCGGTTGCCACAAATTCCTCTAGATGCTGTCTCAATGGTGTACAATTTTCAGCGCAGTGCCCCTTTTCTTTATGGAAGGTGCACCATGATCTTTCGTCGTAGTCCTTCTGAGCCTCTCCTAGCTTGGCAGGCCATCTGACGAAAGGTTCATCGCGTATCTCACTTAGAATCCGGTAGATTGGCTTTTTGAATACCGTGGTAATGGCAGTGTGGAGTCTCAACCATCTTTTATCCTGGTCCTCTCCATTGTCTCGCCCGCCTCGTCCGTTTTTGTTCGGACGTTCTACCGTGTTGACCTTTGCCGTGGTCTTTTTATCTGGTACTGCGGTCGTGTTAGACTTTGCTTTAGCACGGGCGCCATCTTCTTCTACCCGAATGTGCTGGTGCACTCTCTCCATTAAGGCCTCCATCGTGAGAGGCGGTGTCATAGTGATTGAGTCCCTTAGTCTGTGCCCGACTGGAAGGCCTCTTTTGTACTGTGCGGTGGCGAGATTGGTAGGGCAATCCCCAATCTGGTTGAAGGTCTCCCAGTAGCGGCTATTATAGGATTTTAATGACTCTTTTTCGCCCATGTCGATGGAGAGCAGTTGATCAATCTCCACCGGGGTTTTGGTATTCGTTCTGAACCTTGTTACGAACGCCTCTGCCCATTGCGCCCAGGAGGCTATGCTGCCTTCTGGAAGTTTTTCGAACCAAGTCAAGCCTAGGTCGCCAAGGCTTGATGGGAAGAGGATGCACATCAAAGCCTCGTTTTGCCGATATACCGCCATAGCCTGGCGGAAGTGGCTCAGGTGTATATAGGGATCTGTCTTTCCCTTGTACGTGGTGAATTTGGGCTGGAGGAAGCCTGAAAATAGGGGCGCGTTTTCGATTGCCGGAACGAACGGCGAGGTCTGTAGCCTCGCTAATGCTCTGTCCGTTGGTTCGTAGGCAGGGCGCGGTAATGGCATTCCAACCTCGACGCTTCCATGCGTCCGAGGAGCCAACCACTGAAGGGCAGATACCCAGTGAGGGTCGCGTGCCCTAGTATCCTCCTTCCATCGTGCCCTTTCTTCCAGCATAGTCCGTAAGTCGGATGATCTTGGCGATTCCATCTGCCTGGATGATGTCTGGTGCGTGCGCGAGGGCTGATAGGTGCTTCCCTCAGTATATGACCTCTCAGTCCTCTTTCTCTCAGACTTGGAGCAACGAGTCCTGGACGTTCTGGATTGAGTATCGCCTGTCTTGAGGCTTCTACTCTCTGCTTGTGATGGTGTCGTATGCCTACCACGATCTTCTGAGTGGCGAGGGAGTGTTTTGCTTTTGCGCCCCGCCACACCTTTTCCCTTTATCTGGCGCTTCATAATCTCCATGTCCGCCGCCATCCGTCGTATCAATTTGTCCTGCTCCTTCACGTGGTCCTCCAGAACTTGAGGATCAATCCTCCGCCTTTGTCTGTCAGGACTTTGTGAACGAGAGTGACGGGGGCTGTTATTCCGCCTCCCCCTAGCATCCCTCCTGGGGTTATGTCGTTGGGGCTCCAAGTCCGCCATGGGAGGGACAGGAGGCAAACCTTCGCGCCTCCCACCTCCTTCTGGGGTTTGTCCATCAATGGCGGACTGCGGCAAATCTTCGTTGTGCGCCATTGCTTTTTATTAGCAAGGAAAACTTAATCAAGAGGTTTTGTTCGTTCTGTTTATTCCCACAGACGGCGCCAATTGTACGGGAAAGAAATAAACATTCTCGTATAATCCTGTTGATCAAGTCTACGCTCCTCCGTATGACGTCGCTTTATTCCCTGAAAACACAAACGTGAGCTAGCCGGCGGGTGTGTGCCGGATACCTCTCCGATGCCTAAGTCAGCAAAATAGACAAATAGACAAAAGCTTCGTGTATTCGAGAATCAAAGTTGTGTTACCTCTCCATAGGTGATGTTTGTGAGCTTTTGTAGGTTCCGCGTGGCACAATCCTAGTAGGACTCTTACTCCTCCATGTAGAGTCCTCCTAGGAATCACATTCCTGAAAGGCGATGCTTATCCTTCAACACCCCCCTCACTGCTTAAACCAAGTGAGATGGTTTTACCATGGTCGGATTCCAATACGACCGAGGTAAGCATGGCTATGCTAAACCGCAGAATAGACCGAACTATGCTTAGTTCGGTCCTTACTCTTACTGCTCCTACCTTGGTCTCTCCTGTGCGAACCATGGTGTGCTTAGACCGAGCTAACAAATAGCAAGGTTCTGACCGAGCTAACAAATAGCAAGTCTTTAATATTTTTTAAATTACATTTTAATCCATAAGAAGAAGAATATTTCTTTATATTTTTTCAGTATATTTATCAAAAAATATTAAAGACTTCACAAATTTCAATATGATACGTACTCCCACCGTCCCAAAATGATAGTCGCTTTTGGAGAATTTAACTTTTTTTAGTAGTATAATTATTATACTTTAAAAAATTAATTTTTCAAAGTTACCCTCTAATAGTACTTTTTTTAAGAATATCAATTGTCATAATTGTATATTTTTTGTTGTTAATAAATTTAAAAGAAGAACAAAATCAAAAATTTATATTATTTTAGTCCTTGATTTTTTAAAATGACTAATATTTTGAAATAATAAAAAATAAAATAAAATATTAATATTTTAAAACAAAAAAAAATATATATATTATAATTATATTTTGATCTCAAATTATTTATGCACTAATATATATATATATATACAGAATATAAAAAATTAAAATAATATTTTATATGTTCTCTTTCTTTCTCTTCTCATCTCATTTATGAAAGCCTGGCTCCTGACACACCAACCTGGCACGGGTGCTAGCTTACTCTCTCCTCCTTTTTCTTTTTCCCTCTCTCCCCCCTCTTTCTTTGCCAGATGCCTCGCTGGATACGATTGACAAACAAATTAACAAAACTAAGGCCTTGTGTGTCATGTATTAAAAAAGTCAAAAAATTAAAAAGTTATTATTCTATTTAAGTTATATCATCTTATTTAAGTTACATCATCTCTCTACTATATCATTTCAAATTCAACTCAAACCCAACTCATATTTTATAAAAAATAAAAAAGTGCACTTATTTATAATATCTCATACCACCCCTTATTTTTAATTAACGTGTAAACTCTCTTGAGTCTGTTTTTCATTAATTTTAAAGGAAAATAAGTGAGAGTTCTAATTAGAGCTACTAGTAGTGATATGGCAGTGGATCTTACCCACTGTCACAATTTGTATTGTGTCTATTTTTTTTTTTTTTTTTTGCTTTGCCACCTCATTAGTGATGAGTTTAGAGCCATTAAATTAGTGGTCTCTAACACCACAGAATTTTAAAATCAATTACTTAATAGTTGTTAATCATAATAAGGTGAGGGATAAATTTTGAATATGTGCACTAACTCCACAACGCGCATATTATTTCAATCAAAGACTACAACTGTCAAAATTCAACTCTACACTCAAATCTTGAATACGAGTCCATTCTAATACCATTGCACCAAACCCCTAAAAGTTTGATTCTGAAAAATGTATAACCTAAAATCTCAACACTTATACCCAAAACCTTATCAAAAAGTTAACTTAACGATAAATTACACATTCTTTATTGACTGAGCACGTCAACTAATGGATGACACTACTAATGATTTAACAAACTCATTGGAAATGCTCTAATCTACTAATCTGTAGAGTATATAATAGCATCATCAGTCCAACCAATATCAAGGTGTCAGGTGAGAGAGAAATGAAGGGTGTAGGAAAACAAAGCTTTGAGCGTTGGAAAGAGCTATTGGATACCTGGGATCTACGAGTAATCATCCTCTTTAGTCTCTTCTTCCAAACTTTTCTAATCTTCTTTGCCCCTTTGAGAAAACTGAAAGATAAACTAACAATGGCAATGGATCAAATTCCCGTGAGGGTGTTTATCACGCAAGACGAAATAGACATTCCGAAAGCAAACGAAGTGTTGATATATGTATACTGTTTCTAGGTTTGTTGGAAATAAAAATATAAGAACTACATCTCCAACTATTTATAAGTGCTTTGATAACCTTTGCCAAGAGTTATCATGATGTATGGGAATAGATACAATGCTATGAAGCATTGTGTCTCTTTGTGTTTAAATTCAAACACCAAATTACTTTCAGATTGTTCTACGTCTTGCGGGAAGGTTTATTGACCACCAAATGAAGATTATGATATGGTGTGAGAGGGTTCACCATATTATGGTGTGATCACCACTCATATCTTCATCTCCCACTTGATCACATTATAATATTGGTGATAAAACCTGAGTTGGGCATGTTAACCTTGGTACCAAAATTTTGCCTCAAACCAACTTTCATCTATGAAATTATCTCATAGATCGACGTCTGATTGTGACTTGGCCATACGTGCGCACGTTTTTGTCACTAATCTGACCGCTCCCGTACGAATGTGTTCTCCCACTGTTCAACACATTCCAGATGACTTCAATTCACTACATAACAAGTGAACGGCATCAATTTTCAGTGATGGGTTCATAATCCATACCCAATCACCATTGACGACTTCAGCCATACACATTTTTCATGTGTCGACCTGCATTGAAATTATTGTTAAGTACTTCCTTTAAGACCCATTCCTGAAGGCTTTCCTTAACACACCTTATCAATGACTTTTTGCTGATCAAGCAGACAATATCATCTAGTTTGCACATTGCATATTATGGACTTTACATCTCATGCTAACTATGATATCCATACCTTGTCAGTTCCTCTATCTTGTTACCAGACCAAACACATGTTTCCATGCAAGATAGAGTCGCAAAACATCGGTTATCTAGGCGTCCCCAGAGTCATCCGACTATGCTCTTATATAAGTAGCTAAACCACCTAGCTAGGTATTTTTCAATCCCATATTAGCTATATGTTCTCTGAATTTTTCCAGAGACAACCCTTTGGTCATAGGGTCAGCCACCATCTCTTCTGAAGGTATATAGTTGACTTTTATTTCACCTCTCTCCACTATGTCCTGAATATAGTGGTAACTAACATCAATATGTTTTCCCTTAGAGCTATTTGCTCCACTTTTTATTAATGAGATGGTAGACTGATTGTCACAAAACATACTAACCGGTCTGACAGGTATACCTAATTGTAAACTGTCAACAAATCGTTTTATCCAGACCGCATTACTAATGGTTGTGCTGCAAGCTATGTATTCAGCTTCCATAGTATACTTTGCAACACAACTCTGTTTCTTACTTAACCAAGAAACAGCTGTTCCACCAAACAAGAACACATGACCACTAGTAGATTTTCTATCATCTGCATCTCCTGCAAAATCCGTGTCAGTGTATCCTTTTATGTCTAAATCACACAAACCAAAACATAATTTCAAATTTTTAGTGCCTTTTAAATATCTGAATATTCTTTTAACTGCTTGCCAATGTTCCTTACCTAGATTGGATTGGAACCGACTTACCAATCCGACTGCATGACAGATGTCAGGTCTAGTGCTTGTCATGGCATACATTAGGCTGCCTACTGCCTGAGCATATGGAACATTTCTCATTTCCTCAATGTCAGACTTAGTTTGAGGACTCATACATTTACTAAGACTTTGTCCCTTGCAAACAGGCATACTTAAAGAATTACAGTTATCCATATTAAATCTTTTGAGCACCTTATCTAGATATTTCTCTTGATCTAGATATAATAATTTTGAATTTCTATCTCTTGAAATTCTAATACCTAGAACATAGGTTGCAAGACCCATGTCTTTCATTTCAAATCTAGATGCTAAGAAAGTTTTGGTTTTAATAATCATATCTAGACAATTTCCTACTAACAATATGTCATCCACATATAAAGACAATATTGCTAACTTGTCACCATTTTTCCAGATATAAACACAGTGATCTAATGGACTTATAACATAGCCCATTTCTAAAATGGCTTGGTGGAACTTCAAATACCATTGTCTTGAAGATTGTTTAAGTTCATATAGAGATTTCTTCAACTTGTAGACTTTATCCTCGTTGCCTTGGTTCTGGAAACCATCAGGTTGCATCATATAAATTTCCTCTTTTAATTCTCCATTGAGAAAAGCAGTTTTAACATCTAATTGATGCAATTCCAAATCCATCCTGGCTACTACTGCCATTAGAATCCTAATAGAGGCAAATTTTGCAACAGGAGAATACGTATCTACAAAGTCTATTCCAGGTTGCTGAGTGAATCCCTTGGCTACTAACCTGGCCTTGTATTTCTCCAAACTTCCATCTACTTTGAATTTCTTTCTAAGAACCCATTTGCAACCAATGGCTTTTCTTCCATTCGGAAGATCGGTTAATTCCCAAACATCATTTTTCTTGATCGAGTCAAGTTCTTCATTCATTGCTTCAAGCCATTGTGTAGCATCACTGCTACTTATTGCTTCATTATAACTAGTAGGATCATCTACTAAGTTATTAAGTTCTTCAACTTGAAAAACATAATGATCTTTCAAAACCGTAGATGGGCGTCTTGCTCTTTTACTCCCACTTAGCTCAGAATTCGAAGCAGGTAAAACAACGTCATGTAATTTGCGTTTGCTCCCACTATTAGATAGTTCGGGAAGAACATATTGACTGTGTGACAAAGAAAAAAGAGAAGAATCCTGAGATACTTCAGAGAGCAATTCAATTTGTTCAATAGGAGTAACAAGATCAGTGGATTCAAGAAAAATAGCATCTCTACTTTCTATTAATCCACGTTCGGGATGGTAAAAACAATAACCACTCCCATTTTCGACATAACCAATAAACTTGCATTCCCAAGTTTTGCTTCCCAATTTATCCCTTAAAGGTTTGGGAATAAGTACATGTGCCTTACATCCCCAAACTTTGAGAGTTTGAACATTAGGTTTAGTGCCATTCCAACATTCATAAGGAGTTAGAGGTTTGGCTTTTGTTTCAACTCTATTTAAGATATACGTAGCGGTGGACAAGACTTTCCCCCAAAAATGAATAAGAAGATCAGCATGAGCCATCATAGACCTTGTCATTTCCATGAGAGTACGATTTCGTCTTTTTGCAACCCCATTTTGTTGTGGTGTATATGGCATTGTAAACAAATGTTTTATGCCATTCTCTTTGCAGAAAGAATCCATCGCTTCATATTCGCCACCTCTATCATTATTCAAGTGTTTAATGGACCGACCAAGTTGTTTTTCTACCTCTAATTTATATTCCTTAAACTTTTCAAGTGCTTCTGATTTGTGTTTAAGAAGGTAGATATGCCCATATCTTGAATAATCATCAGTGAAAGTAATAAAGTATTCCATGCTTCAATGAGTTTTAGTTCTTAAAGGCCCACAAATGTCCGAATGAATTATTTCAAGTAATTCCGATGATTTCCAATGTTTAAAAAATGGCTTGCTAGTCATTTTACCTTTGATACATGGTTCACATATATCAAAATCATCAAAGCATACTTGACGCAATAAACCACTTTTAAACATTCGAGACATTTTATTTTTATTAATGTGACCTAACCTTAAACGCCACAAATAAGAACTATTACTAGTAGAAACATGCAAATAATCAGAAATACATACTTTATTATCAATAGGAAGAGAGTACATGTCATTCACTCTTACACCTTTCACTAATACACTCTCTTTCTTATTTAATACTGTGTTAAACCTAAAACTAACCTCAAAACCTTTTTGAGTTAACACTGGAACTGAAATTAAATTTCGCCGAATGTTAGGTACATAAAGCACATCATGAAGCACAATAGAAGTCCCATTAATAGAGAATTGACAATTTCCTATACCCAAAACATCACTATAGAAGTTGTTGCCCATGTAGATTCTGTGTTCACCAACCTTATTTTCAGTAAACTCCATGAACATGTCTTTATTTTGCACAATATGTCTAGTTACAGCAGAATCAATCCACCATGAATTTGATGAAGCCTCAAGTACCAATGCTTCAGAAATTGTCCTGGCAACAGGGTTATTATCCTTGTTCTGCTTCTTCTAAGGACAATTGGCTTTGATATGACCTTTTTGACCGCACTTGTAACATGGGCCAATTTGATGCTTGTGATGTTGTTGTTTTTGCCATTCTTTTGGTTTCTTCCATCCTTTCTGAAATCCCTTCTTCCATTTTTTCTTGAAAAAAGTCATCTTTTTCTTGTTGAATGGAGTGTGGGTATTATTCTGTGGTTGTGGTGAGGATTGTGCCATCAGCAAATTAGAAGACAATCCTTCTTCACGTCTGCGTTTCATTCTTTCTTCTTCCAAAACTAAGAGTACAGGCAATGTGACCATTGAAATCTCTCTTCCGCTATGAGTTAAAGATGTGATAACATGATCCCAAGATAACGGAAGACTATTAAGTATAGTAGTTACTTGCATCTTGTCCGACAAAGAGTGATCAGCGTTGGATAATTCTTTAGCAATTAATTCCATTTGATTAACATGATCACCAACACTATCATTATCACTCATACGAGTGTTATTATATTTGTCCAAGAGCAATTGAATTTGAGTATCTGATCGGACTCCATACTTACTTTCTAGTGCTTCCATTAGTTGTCTTGCAGTTTCATGTTCTTCAAAGAGCGGAATTATGTTATCTTTAATATTATGTAACATAGTTGCCTTTGCCATTGCATCATCTTCTATCCATTTATTTTGGAACCAATTTGAATCATCATCTGGTTTAGAAGTGGATAAAGTATGCAATGTTTTCTCATGTGTAAGTAGATAAGATATATGGCGCTTCCATGTTCGGAAATTATTTCCATTAAGCATCTCGATTCTCGAAGAATCCATTGTATTTTTAATAGCCATATTAAAAATAAAATGTGATACTATGAAAATTCAAATGTGAATATTACAATACTAAACTAAAAATAAAAATAAGCAAAATTAAAAATTGTAATAATAGTTACGAGCCCAAGGACGAGCCTAAGGAACACAATGGTGCCTTTTAAACAATGTTCCTTTGGATGTTTTCCTTGATAACACCTTTGGATAGCCTCCTCGAATTTTGTTTTCAGAAAATTTAGAACAACTACCCACAGAAAAATTCTTAGCAAAATTCTAGAAATTTTGGCTTTTGAATGACTTAAACCGGCCTTGAAATAAGCGAGAACGAGCCGAAAAACCCCTTGAACCAATCTGCCGGTTCAAAGTTGTGGCTGAACCGGCTCGAACCGCTGGTCAATGCGCCGGTCAACGCACGGAGCAGGACGCGAGTCAACACGCAGGTCGGGCGAGGCAGACAGACACGGGTCCGGGCGAGGTGCGCTGGGCGCCGGGTCGACGCGTGGAGCCTAGCGCACGCTGGGCTGCAGCGTTGGGCTACTGGGCTGCGTTGTTGGGCTGGATGATCCTTGTGACTTTGGGCTGCTAGACTCCTTCTGACTTACTTGGGCTGATGGCTAAATTGGCCTAAAAATTTTCTTTTTAATTTGTAGGCCCAAAGGAACAGATTTTCTAGCAGTTATTTTTATTTTTGGGCCCCTTTTAATGGATTTTATTTTTGGCCCAAAATTTTCAATTTCCAGAAGAGAGTCTTCAACGATGCACAGGTTGTCTTCTCCGGTTACGGGAGTCGGCGACCACAGACTGAAACTCGAATTTTGTGGATCAAATTTTTTCCGTTTTTCACAACGAATTACACTGTTGTGATCAAAATTCTGTGACGAACAAGAAGGAGCAAATTTGGAGACCCAATTGGAACCAAAAAATATTTTATAAAATTTCTTCCAACGGTGCAATTCGGCTTCACTTTTGGCAAGGTTCGGAACAACAGCGCCACCAACAGTTATTTTCTTCGGATAGTATTCTAGGAATACGACACGTTGGTGATAATTATATAAACAAACGGAATTCACCAATGCCGAAGATTGTTGATCAATAATTTTCTGAATTTTCGGCAAAAAGATTTCGGAAACTTGTCTTTCTTCCGGACTAAAATTCGACATCTGCGATAATGTATATCCTTGCTCTGATACCACTGAAAGATAAACTAACAATGGCAATGGATCAAATTCCCGTGAGGGTGTTTATCACGCAAGACGAAATAGACAATCCGGAAGCAAACGGAGTGTTGATATATGTATACTGTTTCTAGGTTTGTTGGAAGTAAAAATATAAGAACTACATCTCCAACTATTTATAAGTGCTTTGATAACCTTTGCCAAGAGTTATCATGATGCATGGGAATAGATACAATGCTATGAAGCATTGTGTCTCTTTGTGTTTAAATTCAAACACCAAATTACTTCCAGATTGTTCTACGTCTTGTGGGAAGGTTTATTGACCACCAAATGAAGATTATGATATGGTGTGAGAGGGTTCACCATATTATGGTATGATCACCACTCATATCTTCAAAAACGAACGGGTAGCAGTTTCGTAATAATCCCCATATGGTTGGCATACTTGTTAGCAGATCTGACTGCTAACTTCGCATTGGGACTCATCTCCAGAAGGCAAGGCGACACCTCTGGCCATTTCTCTAGACCAGAACTTGTGGCGTTTTGGGTTCCGTTTCTTCTGTTACACCTTGGTGGTCCGGATACCATCACTGGTTTCGCGCTTGAGGATAATGAGTTGTGGCTCAGGCAGCTCCTTCATCTCCTGTTCCTGTGTGGGACTGCTGCTTATGTCTTTATTCTCACACTCTCATTCAAAAACCAACTATGGATCTCAACACTGCTCGTGCTTGTTGCTGGGCTTATCAAGTATATTGAGCACACTCGCTCTCTCAATCTTGCTAGCTAGCATAGATTGAGAGAACCAGATCCTGGGCCGAACTGTGCCAGGTTCATGGAAGAATAAGCTTTAAAGAAAGAAGAAGGATTTGAAGGATAGAAATGTTTCCAGAACCAATCGATGAAGATAGAGTAACGCTTTCTCCACAACCAATCGATGAAGATGGAGTAACGCCTTTAGAAGATTTGGATGTGGTGAAACATGCTTATGATTTTTTTCAAACCTTCAAGGGATTCCTTGTTGATCTCAGATTCAGCTCTGGTCAGCTAAACAAGAGCCGGACTTTATTCCTTGGCAGAACAACAAGAGATGCTTTCAAAGTGGTGGAGGTAGAGCTCAATTTCATCTATGAAATTCTCTACACCAAGGCTAGGGTGTTGCAAGGTAAATATGGATACCTTCTCCGGTTTGTTTCATTTATTTTAATTGTTTTAGCCCTTGTGCTTTTCTGTTTGATTGACAAACACAAGCAGGGATTTCACAAGTTTGATGTTGGAATTACCTTCACCTTGCTCCTTGGTGCCATTGCCCTAGACATAATAGCTTTTCTCATGCTCCTTTTATCTGATCGGACTGCTGTGGCTCTAACTAATTCAGATAATCAATCCATAGTCTTTAGGATGCTCAAGAAATCCCTCAATTTTAATAGGAAAAGGTGGCCAGAAGACGCTCTAACACGACATTGTACTTGTTCATTTGGGTGGTTTATGCAAATCATGCGCAGAAGGTGGTACGAATCTATCCCTCAATACAACTACATAGATTATTGTCTGCATCCACATTTGCAAATATGGGAAAAACTCATTGGCTTTTTTGGCCTTACCAACGTGCTAGATGGGTTACAATATGCGAAAACAGTTGAATTCACCAATGACTTGAGAGAACTCGTCTTCGAGGAGCTGAAAATGAAATCTAAGATGGCATATAATTTTAGAAAGTGCCAAGGAGATATATTTAGCCAGAGGTGATTGGGTACTTCGACATGAAGATTGCATTGACTTACTCCCTTGGATCATTGAGGTCGACTTTGATGAGAGCCTTCACTTGTGGCACATTGCTACTGATCTCTGCTTTCATTCTTGTAATGTTAGCATGGATGCTAATACTGAGGATGGCGATTCTAAGAATAAGGATTTTCGTGGTTTATCTAAGCTTCTGTCAGATTACATGGCATATCTTCTGAATATGGAATCCACAGTTATGACTCCTGTAGAAGATATTGGAAAACTAAGATTCAAAGATACTTCTGACTAGGTTTTAGATACCTTAGCTGAAGCCAAGAGATTCTTTCATGGAAGAAAAATCGGAAAGGTAAAGGAAGACAAGAAATGTTGTCTGAATATTTTCAGGGTTCAAAAATGTTGTTGCTAAGGTAGAACAGGACCAGATCAATTACACGAACAAGCCTGCAAAAGTATCCTTCTTGTTAATACTGAAGTGAAACCTCTTTCTGTCAGGGGGGATAGAAGCAAATCTGTGTTGTTTGTTGCATGCATATTGGCCAAAAAGCTGGAGAAATTAGAAGAGAGGAAAAAATGGGTGATAATTAGCAAGGTTTGGGTTGAAATGCCTTCATACGCTGCACATCGTTGCAGAGCAACTACCCACGCTGCACAACTGAGTAAAGGTGGGCAACTCATCACTTTGGTTTGGTTGTTAATGTCTCATTTGGGCTTAGAGGACCAGTCTCAAGCGCATAAAGCCCACGGAAGGGAAAAATTAATTGTGGGGTCGTAGCCGAATTGATTTTGTTGTATTAATCATGTTAGGTTTTATTTCTTGGCAATCCCGTTTGACAAAACTCCTTTGAGTTGTAAATTTATTCGCACTTTTATTTCAGTGAAACTATGAGTGTTTAGATGCGAATCCAACCTGAATCGAGCCTTGCAGAGAAGTTTGTGATGTTAATACTTTCAAGATTGCCACTTCGCTGATTATTACGGGGGTCGAGCTGCCCGGTCAGCTCGCGGGCCGAAGCAAAATGCAAAATTGCATTCAAAATTGTAATATTTTTTAGTTCCAGATTTTCCAATTTTGGTCTTCCCGCTCGAGCGGGGAAAGTGACGCTCGAGTGGGGTTTGCGAGCTCACAGTATCTCTGTTATGCCTGAAAAAGTACTGGATGGTGTGATTCGACGCTCGAGCGTCAAAACCGATGCTCGAGCGTGGAGCCTATATGAAATCACAAAATTTGAAGTCTCCGCTCGAGCGGGAAGTCCCACGCTCGAGCGGACCGCGCGAACACAGTTTTTCGGATTTCAATTAGGATTGGGTTTTCTTCCAAATCTAGGATTACTTTTGGTTTTCTATAAGTAATTGGTTTTCTCCCAAAACTAGACTACTCGACAAGTCCTCCAGATCTTCTTTTTGGTTCTTAAGATTTATATCTGGGGATTTTTTGTTAGTTTTCTTTGATGTTTTATTGAGTATTCAACTCATGGTTTAAATAGAGTACATCAAAGGTTTGTTTGTTCTACAAAAGAGAGAGTTGTTCTTCGGTGGATTCTGAAGAATTCGAGCCTGAAGCTTTGGTGGATTCCGTGGTGGCTCATCGTAAAGACAATTCCAAGGTGAAGATGGGGTTGGAAGAGGCACATAGAGGTTGGTTCAATTAGGCGTGGATTCGCTAGGTAATTGAGAGTATACCTGTGTAATTCCTTTAAATCTTCTTAGTGGATTGTTTTGTGGCTGTTGCCCGTGGTTTTTTTATCACAGTTGGAGGTGTCCAATTGTGGTTTTTTCACGTAAAATCGTTGTGTCTCTTTGTCTTGATTGTTTGATTGGGATTGTTATATTCTGCTTAAAATTGATACATAATCACAAATCAACATCTGCGGGATTTCTAGATTTTTCAAATCAATTGAAGATGTTTGCTTGTTTTATTTGGGAAATCTTATTGTACTTGGTCACTATCAAATAAATGGACATGTATGAATTTGGAGAAATTATTTTTGGATTCTAGCACTCAGATTTTAAATTTGCAGTCGAAAAGTATTTGGCATCTACTAATTTACATTTTACTCATTTCATTCCTAGGTTACCGATCATACATCTGTAGTAAACAAGACAATTGCAGACAACATATAAAAATATTAGGGAAAATTATACAAATAGTCCATGTAGTTTATAAGATGTGTCAATTTGGTCCCTGTAATTTTAATTTTGCTCGATTTTGCCCCTTAATTTAACGGATTGTGTCATTTTAGTCTAATAAATAGCGGTTGTTAAGTTAATTTATCGGAAAGTCAAACAATGTGTCAATTTAGTCTCTACCAAAATCGAGAAAATTATAACAACAGAGACCAAATTGACACATTATATAAAGTACAAGGACCAAATTAACACATTGTTTGACCTTCCATTCAATTAACTTAACAACTGTTATTTATTAGACTAAAATGACACAATCCGTTAAATTACGGGGCAAAATCGAACAAATTGAAACTATAAGGACCAAATTGACACATCGTATAAACTAAAGAGACTATTTACATAATTTACCCAAAATATTATGCAAGGGATTCTGGCGGCATTTGATTTTTTGTTTGACATAATGCATATGATAAGAAGAAAAAAGAAACGAAAAGAAATACGGATGACACTGCAATGGGTCAACACTATTCCATCCAATTGGTATATATATACCTTGTTCTGTCAGTCAACCCTTTTGGAAAGTTAACTATTATAGTTAGTTTTTTTAATTTGATTAAAAAGTTGTGTTTGAGAAAATTTTATTTGATTTGGGTTTTCTAAAAATATTTTTTAGAAAATTCCATTTGGTTGTGTTTTGTAAACGTGATTCCACACGTACATATGAATATGATATTTGGTAGGAGTTTTGGAATCACGTTTCCAAAACTCTACAGAGAACTTTGTCTCAGACGCGCTTTTCAGAATTTTTTTTTTTTACAAATTTTGCCGAACCAGTCGTCTGGCCGGTTGACCAGAATAGTGATTTTTTTTTTTTCGCAATTGATATGTTAATTTTTATATAATCGAAAAAAATATTTTCTGAAATTTTTAAAACTTTTTGTGTGCTTTAAAATAATTTTGAGTTGTATGTTTAGTTATGAGTTGTAAACTTTTGTATCAAATGTCACATTAACAATTCCCCACTCAAATCAAAACTATTTTCAAAATTCTTTACCAAACAAATTTTCCATACTCAAATCATAATTTCAAACCTCACAAACTCAAATTACAACTCATACTCTCAAATCATAATTACAAAACTCTACCAAACGCAATACTTTCTTGTTTTTCATATTTTTTTGTTTTTACTGATTTTTTTTTAATATTTTAAGTATTTTTTTTAATTTTTGACACACCAAACATAAATACACTTAAAAAACATAATTTTTGTGAAAAAAATCTTTAAAAAATTCACTAAATATCAAAAAAAGTACGAAAATTCAGTATATTTTTTGTATTTTTGTGTATTTATTAATTTTTTAAAATATTTTTCACAAATATTTTACTTTTTAGATGCTTAAAATTTTAAAATATTTACTAAAAATAAAAAAACACGAAAAATAAAAAAATTTAGTTTTTCAAAAATTGAATTCAGAAAACTCAAACCAAACACACTAATTGTCTTTTTTTAATAGTTGATTTGATAGTTGTGAGTGAAAAAAGTGAAACAATTATGAGTTAGATGTGACATTTTGAAAAAATTATGGGTGTGTTTAGTTTGTATTTGTAGAATAGTTTTTAAGATAAAAAGTACGAAAACTTGTTTGGATTGCCTTTTTTCCGAAATGGTTTTGGAAAATTGTTTTGGGGAGAGAGTTTTAAAAAAAAGTGATTGATTTGATGTGTATAAGAGAGAGAGTGATTTTGGAAAGTAGGTAACCAAACAAAATTTTGAGATTTTTTTTTAAAAAAATTGTTTGGTTTGATTACTCTTGAAAATTTGTTTGTAGAGAATTTTTCCCAAAATTTTTTCTGAAAAACAAACCAAACAAGGCCTCTATTTCCATACCTAATTAACTCAAGGCAAATCTTTTCTCAATACACACACATATTAATTTGATTATTAACTAATTTTCTCAACACACACTGTTAAAATTACAATTATGTCCTTTACTCATAACAATGGTACACACACTTTACCCTCAAATCCACACCCTTAAACTCTATCACTAAGATATAATACTATGTGCTTCTTCCTTTTGTATAATACCGTGCTTAGCAATGATGGATCTACTTGATGGCTATCCTCAAAGTAAAATGGAAGTCGAGCATTTCCATGATGAAACAAGGCCTCGACCTCCAAAAATGGTCATTTTAGAAGCAAAAGCATAATAATTATGTAGGAGTCATTTCAGAGTACAAATAATTGACAAATAGTAACCAAACTGTGAAAATATACAATTTTAACATAAAAATTTGCTCAAAAGTTACCATCAGAATAGTTCATAGGTCAAATTATACACGTCGTTGGCTTCGTAGTACTACAATTTTCAGGTATTAAATTATTTGTGTATCTAACCTCAGCGCAAATCCTTGTTTTTCTCATTCTGTTTTGCAGCAGTAGAAACTTAAAGCCTCATTGGGGCTTAACCAATCTTTGTGGTTGAGAATGGTGAGATTATTGGAATATGGAGATGACCCAGATGAAGAAGTGGAGTGCGAATGGATTGGGGAACTCGATTTGTGGTTGAGAATTTGGGAAAGACAGTAAAGCAATGAAGATTGAAGAGTTGATTGGTGAATTTGGGTAGTGTTGTTAGCAAATATTAAACGTGAAATCATTTTAAGATTGTGACTTTAGAGTATTGGACTTGCTTTCTCATGATCTCAAGTTCAAGTTCAAACTTATGATCTCAAGTTCAAGTCACACCAATTGAAAAATCTAAAAATCCCCTAGATATTGATTTGTGATTACGTATCAATTTTAACGAGTAAATAGCAATCACAATCAAACAATTAAAGACAAATCAACACAACGATTTTAAGTGCCTCCAATTGTGATAAAAAATCACGGGCAAAAGCCACAAAATAATTCACTAAAATGACATAAAGGAATTGCATAAGTGTACTCTCAATTACCTACCAAATCCATGCCCAAATTGAACCGGCCCCAGTGTGCCTCTTCTAACCTTGTAATCCTTTATTATTGAATGATTATCATGCTTCATTTCTTGCTTGTTATAATTGTGATGGTGTATTGGATTGGGAAAAAGGGATGGGGTGTGTGGGTGTATGTGCGTTTACTGGGCATTCAAAGCTCATGGTGTTTCATGCTAAGTATCAAAGAAACATACAAAGCCAACGAAGATTCAAAGACATTTGAAGACTTAATTTTTCCTTAGAGAAAGTTTGGAACCATTTCGCTCATTAGTCTAATTGTTCTTTTATTTATTCTTTTTGGATTGTAATAATAATGGTACTCGTTTGTAAATTTAAAATTTGAGACGCTGTAATTATTATTTACTTTGTAATCCTATGCCTATCTCTGCATTACTTATGAGACCTTGCGTCAATGCCTTTTAAGATCTGTCAAAAGGGTAGTGCACTACATAAGAAAGCTAGACTTAGAAGGGGGGCTAACTTGACTCCTCCGATGATCTGGGATCTTACTTGGCTATTGGCCATAGGACTCATTAGTGCTGTTTCCTAGACTTCTAACCTTAGATAAATCCTGTATTTAATTGATAATATATTCTCTGAAGTTCGCGATTTTGGGGGCCTTACAACTTGATATCAGATCCTAGGTTCAACCCTCAACCCACGTAACTCAATTTGCAACTTTAGTTTCTTTTTCCCATACACTAGTGTATTATTATTTTTAAAAAAAAAATTTAACTTAAAAGAAAACTAATAACGGATTCCCTCTCCTTGACATAGGATGGCTCGTAACCCATCAAACGTCTGGTACTACAACCACTGGGGCTATTATCGTTTCCAAGAAGACCAACACATTGAACTCCTTGACCCACAAGATTACGACCAATGGTGTAAAAGAACGGGAAAGGAAAAATTGATCGAGGAAGTAAGGAAAGTGGAGGAAGCATGCCCCTATCTCACCCCTGAACAAAAGAGAGCCGTAATTCGACGCCAACTCAAAAGTCAGTATTGGGCTCTCAAGCATGCATTTGAGCTTGAGAAGAATGACGAAAAATTTCTAGAAGCAATTTTCGAGGCACTTCAGAATGGGCTTGGGTTTTTCTCACATCCCACAATTCGAGAGCGGAACTTTTATCCGGAGTTCGTACTCAAACCAGAATCCCACCCAATTGGACCAGTAGAGATCCCCCCGAAAGTCAAAGAGCAACAGGCGCGTTGGGGTCACCGTTCCTCACACTAGGACAAGAAGTTGACCCATTCCAAGACCTTGACCAATATAGTAGCAACCAGGGTTAGAGTTGTAATCTATAATCTCTAACTGTTGTAAATGTATGTGTCCATATAGGTGTAGTACGATCTAGTATATCTCTAAGAATAGTAGTAGGAAGTGTGGTAGCCACACTTGCGTTATCAAGATGTAACCTTTTATAATGAAGCCTACTACCTTTTGTAATGGCACCTACTATTATATATGAAGTAATATTGTGTTTTTCTCTAAATTTGTTATCTACTATTTGATCTTATTGTTTCAAACACCCTTGGATAACTCTAACTTAAAATTAGTTGATTACCCTTTTGCATCCATAATTAGACTTCGGCTTATGCCTTACTACATAAAACAAAGAAATGGTGGACTACACTCAAGTCCAATACAATAGGAAAATGGTGCTAGGAACTCAAAATTTTGAGAATGAACTAATGCACACGATTGAAATTTTGCATCTCAGGGGTCAAATTTTGAAAGGATTAGAACACCTAAGAGGAAACAGACAAGATGGTAGGACTCACTTCTTTTTAGAGTTTAAGGGACAACAACCGCCCAAGTTTACAAGAGTATTAGATTCAAGGACGGTAGGAAGCTGGCTTTAGCAAATTAAGAAAATACTAGATACAATAGGAGTAACAGAGCATGCTGACAGAATTACTCTAGCTGGATATGAACTGGGAGGGGAAGCAGACCATTGGTGGACCTTAATCAAGGAATCTAGGGACATCACAATGATGACATGGGCGCAGTTTAGAAATCTATTCTTAAAAAAGTATCTTTCAGACATGATCAAACAGGAAAGGATTCGAGAATTTCATAAGCTAGAGTAAGACACAATAACTCAATATGTAGTAAATATACTGAAGAAAAGGCGTGAAGATTCAAGTGGGGCCTAGACCCTATAATTAGAGAAAGGGTCTTACCTCAACGACTCCAAACATATGATAAAGTAGTAGACACTGCCTTAGATAGGGAGGTAGCTGACGCAAAGAGGATTTGGAACAAAAGAAAAGAGAGTCAATCATTTGTAGGACCCCGGAGAAACCAAAAGGGAAACGTGGCACAAAAACCTTATTCCAGGCTGCCACCACAACAATCATGGGTAATTAAGCCAAAGACTGCTAAATAACAAAATTTCAAGATGAAAGATATTAGGAACCAAGCCAAATTAGCACTTTATGATAAGGGAACACAAGGTCAACAAAGGCGTAGTGAAGAATGGACGAATATGATGAGGAAATGTTACAAGTGTGGCCAACCAGGACATTTTAAGAATACGTGTCCTCAACTCGCTCAATCAGGATATCAGGTAAAAGGAACGGGAGCAAACACGCAAGGGATTAACGGTCAGAAGCCATGGACAAATATAACAAGCTGGTCAAGTATATCAGTGGGCAGGAAACAACAAGAGGCCTAGGCTCAGCAGTAGTTAGAGGCCAATCAGCAGAGCATGCACACTACAAGCAGAAGAAGATCTCACCGCACCACATCCAAGAGACAAGTAACGTGCCGCAAGCAGACTTAAAGAACCGCAAAAAGAGCTTAAGGAAAGTACAACTATGATAATAGTTAGGATCCTCTTTGAAGGACTTTTTGTAATCCGAGCATAATCTTAATTAATCCAAGTCTTGGTACTTTTACACTTGTATCATAATTCTTAAGTACATGTTTTATCCACCACATCCCTCGTAACTATGCTATATCAGACCATTAGAACTTGTATGTGGACCCTTAGAAATTGAATGTACGACAATTCTTGACTCCCGAAGAATGAAGATACCCGACATCAACCTCATCCTAGAAATAGATTTGTTACTTGTACCTTAGCTATTATCGAAAGTTACCAAAAGAAGGAGACGGCTTACCCACCCAACGGAATGCTTTAAGGGGGGTGATTAGTTTCCATGATTCAACAAATCAACAAACTCAATGGCATCAACAATTACCAAACGAAAGAGTAGATCACCACATCAAGGATTTGGCAATACAAGCCCTCACACTAGAATAACAACACCATTACCCATATGATGAACAGTTCAAAGTTTTCAAAGAACGCGAAAGATTAATGCATATCTTTAGTCATTAATCAAGGAGGAATTCGATTCAAAACACTACTATTAGAACAAGACTAAGGACAGAACAAGAAAGAACTTGAGTGGAGAAGATGATTTGAATGATTAAAAATACGGTGGCAGCACTAGGATACAATTGTCTACAACATTTCGAGACATGAAGAATGGCTAAAATTTCGAGGACGAAATTTATTTAAGGGAGATAGGTTGTGAGACCCCTAACTTTTGTCAACCTTATTAGGTCCCTAAATTTTGAGTTATTATAATAAATCCCTTAATTTGTTGATTATTCGCAAATTAAACCCTAGAACCGAAAACGCATCACGGACGAACCCATACAAACCCTAATCGACCCTGGAAGCTTAGAAATCATTTCTAACACTCTAATATTAATTATTTAACTCTCAAATTTTAGATTAATCGCTCTAAACCTCAACTTGCGATTTTCATTGTTTTCGTTCGATTATTTACCTTTAAATTCAAAGCAAGATAATACAAACCGAATTGTTTTTCCTGACACTAATTTATTAACTCTACACTTGAAATAAATACTTTAATTGAGCCCAACCCTCACATTTTTATTAAATCACAAATTGACCACAAACAAGTACCATTATATATTTATATATACACTTGTATCCTAAAATCTTTTTTTAAAACATTTTATTTTACAAATTCTAATAGCTGTACACCAAATATATATATATATATATAAAACAAGTCCATCAATTCACCATCACATGGCTAGCCATCACCATTGTAGGTGTAATGAATGTACTATGAGACAATTTTCCATGATTTAAGGAAGAAAAATCTTTGACTTGGTACAAACTTTTATATACATGTATATAAGCAACTAGGTTGGTTTGATTAGGAGGAAAATCCTAACTAGATCATATTTAGGAACCTAATTAAGACCTTTAATCCTCCACTATTCCATTGAATTCAAACTAAATCCAAACTATCCAATCCAATTCCAACCAAGGGGCATTTAGGACCTTTTGCACCAAATTCATTATATAAGCAACCCCTCCCTTAGCATTTTACATACAAGAACAACACTTATACACACTATATTCAGCTAAGAGAGAAGAAAGGAAGGAGGGTGAGCTTGGTAGAAGAGATGAGAGGAAGAAAAAGTTTGCTAGCAATTCCAACAACCCTCAAGTAAGCCATAACACAGCTCTCTCTTCCATTTTCCTTTTTCAAATACATGTTATTAGAAGTTTAAAATGGTATTTTCAGATGTTTTATAATGGTATTCTTGTGTCAAAAATGAAAGGAGTTGAGCCTTGATTCTACCCTTCTTCTATTTCTCTTAATTGGTATAAGACTACATTTTTCCCTATCAATCTCTCAAAATTTTCAAAGGCACATCTTCACCTTAAATTTCTGAGTTTAATACATATTATTTAGCATGTTTTCATCACAAGATAAGTGGAAAATTTCCCCTAGATGACCTCTTTTCTCACCGACTTTCTATTTTCAAGAACTGTGCCAGAAAAATCTGTTTTACAGCCACCTAATGAAAATTGTAGAAAAATGTATAAAAATATTTTGGACCTCCATTTTATGTCAAAATCTTTTTTGAGGAGTTATCTTTCAAGGAACATTGGTTTCATTGAAAACAAGTGAGCGTTTTGTGAAAAAATATGATTTTCATAACGGTCGACGAATCTAGATAGAGCTGGAGTATTTCTAAATAACTACAAATTTGGAAAAGCTATTCCATTTCTGAAAAATGTTCTGAAAACTAGATAAAATTCCCTACGAACCATAGGAAGGCCGGGCTCTGGAAAAAAATCTGAAATAGCCCTTTTGAGTATAATCTTTAGGTAGTACTGAATCTGGAAATTCTATTTTCATTGGTGTCTTATGCTCTTGTGTTCATGAATATGCTTATTAATTTATGATCATGTCTCGATATGATATTTCACATGTCATAGGTTTATGTATTCTATTTTAATCCTTTGATGGTGCTCACACTTATGCAAATCTGGAAATTATATTCTTGTGCGAATTTATTCCCTTAACTACTTGAATATGCCTAGAGCTACTTGTGCCTATCTTCATATGTGAATCTCATGTGTTGTAACCTTATTTCCTTCTATTTGTACTATTTAGTTGTTCAAACTTGTGCAATAGATATTGTTTCAAGAGCATGTCCTAACTCTGACTTAAATTATCTAACTCAAACGGGAAACTTAATGGGTGGTAATGGGTTGCAAATTTTTGGACAAGATTACTAAGATATTGATTGGTTGATGGGATGGGTTCCCTATTTGGAAGTTAAAATCTTGCGCAAGTGGTTTTCGGAACCCTTGAATGGAGCGGTTGTATTTGGACCCTAGGTATTTGGTGTAAGGGGGGATTTGGGCAAGGCCCATTATTACCGCCTCTTTTGAGGCCCTGCGATTGCCGCTACGCGGTATATCACCGTTGGTAGGCATCCGAGGTTAGTTTTGCAACAAAGCAGCAAAAGAGGGGGCATACCGAATAATCCACGTCCGATTCTTGTGGTTGGGAGGACGAAGTCTCTTTGGGAGATTTCTAGATTTCTAACATCTAACCTTGTAATCCTTTATTATTGAATGATTATCATGCTTCATTACTTGCTTGTTAGAATTGTGATGGTGTATTGGATTGCGAAAAAGGGATGGGGTGTGTGTGCGTTTACTGGGCATTCAAAGCTCATGGCGTTCCATGCCAGGTATCGAAGAAACGTACGAAGCCAACGAAGAGTCAAAGACATTTGAAGACTTAAGTTTTCCTTAGAGAAAGTTTGGAACCATTTCGCTCATTAGTCTAGTTGTGCTTTTATTTATTCTTTTTGGATTGTAATAGTAATGGAACTCATTTGTAAATTTAAAATTTGAGACGCTATAATTATTATTTACTTTGTAATCCTATGCCTATCTCTGCGTTGCTTATGAGACCTTGCGTCAATGCCTTTTAAGATCTGTCAAAAGGGTAGTGTGCTACCAAAGAAAAATGGACTTAGAAGGGAGGCTAACTTGACTCCTCCGGTGATCTGGGATCTTACTTGGTTATTGGTCATAGGACTCATTAGTGCTGTTTCCTAGACTCCTAACCTTAGATAATATAACGATCCCGGGTTTACCCTTGTTGTGTAGTGATCCGGACATGTGTCCGTGAATGTTGGTAGTTGTTTATTATCTTGTTTACAACCTTTCTTGCTTTGTATTTGAGTTATAGGATGTGTTGAGCGGGTTTGTTACAGGTTGGTTGAGTTTAGAAACCAAAACTAGTTGCCCAGATTTTTGGCGTGTACGCTCGAGCGGAGGTGTTGGCGCTCGAGCGTCGATTACACCCTTTCAGTATTTTTCCTGTGCAGCGTTGTACGCTCGAGCGTAGGGTTGGGAGCTCGAGCGGAGGCCTGGTTCTGCAAAAGTGCTGGGCGAGTGCATTCTGCGCTCGAGCGGGAGGTTGGCCGCTCGAGCGGAAGTCTGTGAGTGGCCGCTCGAGCGGGGTGTTTTACGCTCGAGCGGAGACCTGGGTTAAAGTCCCGAATTTGTGACTCTTTAAATCACTTTTTCACTTTCTCTTCTCTCTCTTACTTTTCCAAAATCACCATTGTTGAGCCTCTCACTCTAGACTCTACCTTCACTCTAGGTTTTGATCTAGTAGGAGTGATTTACTCACCTTTGGCCTTTACAAAAAAGTTGTTGATCGTCGAGGGCTTCTTTTTAATCTGAAAATCTCGGGTTTTGGAGCACGTTGGGTTTTGTCGTCTTCTCCTTTGGGACTCCGAATTTGAGGTAGGGATAACCTACTCCTCTCTATGGGTTTTGTCTTTAAATTTTGGTATTTTGAGATGTTGGGCTTGGTTTGGTAATTTGGTGAAAGTTTGGGGCTTTTGTGCAATTTTACAAAAGTTGGGGTTTTATTCATAATAAACCTATATGCATGTTTGGCATAGAGAAATGGAATGAATGTTAAATCATTGATAAAAATGGGACCTAAGGGTTGAAATGGTAATTATGGAAAATGGCCTAATTACATTGTTTAATCAATTGGGATAATTAATTGGTGAGAAATGAGGAAAAGAAATGTTGATTGAATATCCATTTGTGCATTTATTTTCTGTTTTAGAAATAATTGCTTTGGGCTATCGGTGAAGGATAGTCGAGATTGTTGTAGACAATGCATGATGATTAGGTAAACGGAAACTAATCAATGGAATGTGTCATGGAACTTGACGGTTGATAGAATACATTAATTGTATGTATTGTGTGATTGTATATAGAACCAATGTGTTTATATACGTTATGTGTAGAGGAGGAGATAGGGGATGTACTCCGCGGTTTAGGGGAAGATAGGGGATGTACCTCTAAACCGGATAGGTATTGGGAGGAGATAGGGGATGAACTCCGTAGACAGAGCTCATATGCTTGTCTAGAGAAGTGAAGATAGAGCTCGTATGCTTATCTTTGTGAAGTGTGGATACAGCTTGTATGCTTATCTGTGGATATTGTTGATATACATATCTGTTGAGAATGTGGATATAGCTTTTATGCTTATCTGAATGTGAGATATAGTTTTTTATACATATCTGTGGAAATGATGATAGAGCTAGCATGCTTATCTGTTGAAAAAGGGAAAATGAAAAGTAATTGGGACGTGTAAGTCGTTGACATAAATATGTAATTTATGTGATTGTATCAGTGTTGACCAACTATCAATTGCTAATGTTTTAGTCATTGTCCATGGTTGGTTTAGTGTATTTCTACTGGGCTGTGGCTCACCCTATATGGGAATATCATTTTCAGGTACAGGAAGCATGCCACCTCCAAGGACATAGCTGGGAGGCTAGTGGCGGGCATAGTTTTGCCGTTTTACTTTTGACGTATTATATGTAACTTCAAGCCAAGGGCTTAATGTGTAAACGAGTTAGAACTCTTTGTTGTAACCAAGTGTTGACTTGGAAAGCTGTAAGCCCGTAGGGCATTTTGTTTGATGTTAACATGTAATACTAATGTGATGGAACTCTAATGAATAAAGGAATGTGGTTAGTTTATATATCAATGCATGTCTTATCCGATGGGTTTATTGTTATTATTTTGAGGGCGTTACAACTTGGTATCAGAGCGTATCGGGTTCGAATACTTTGGGTACGTGGGAAGTGATTAGGATCACAATGGGTTTGTCTCGCTTGATAGAGACGTAGATGTAGTACCATATGCTATGTGTTTATTTGATAACATGCTTATGTGACTATGTGGGTATGGGATTTAATTTCTAGGATATTGATTGGATCCTTGAGTTTCTGGGAGTCTTGTTGGAAAAGCACTTGATCAATGCTGTTTCTAACCGGAACTCTAGTAACGCCTCGGGACTATCATTATCCGGAAATGAAATTCGTAAGTGCTTATGTGTTTATGTGCTTATGTGGAGTGAATTACAGTTGTCCATGCATTAGGACGTGAGTGTTCAGTTTCGGCACATTTGTGAATGTGCTAACGTTCTGTGTTACCTTGATTAGGATGTCAGGACGAGGAAGAGGTGCTAGGCGTGGTAGACCTGCGAGGCAGGAAGTACCGTTACAGGGTGAGATTCCGGCAGTGCAGGAGGGAGTTGGGCAGGCCAATGTGGCCGAGCCAGTGGGTCAGCAGGCTATGGGTGCCTTGGCCAGAGAGATAGCAGGAGCTTTGGGTATTCTTAGAGCTGGGAATCAGGCAGCTGAGACAGGGCCTTCCTTCTTGAAGAGGGAGTTCTTCCGATGTAATCCGGACGAGTTTATCGGGGATCCTAAAGAGCCGCTTAAGGCAGATGAATGGCTCGAACAGACAACGAAGACGTTTGAGATGCTTGGCATCGAGAACGGAGCACTGAAAGTGACCTTGGCATCCTTCCAACTGAAGGGAGATGCGGGTCAATGGTGGAAGTATGAGAAAACTCGTGTTGGTGGTACTTGGGAGGCGTTTGTGAATGCCTTTCAGGAGAGGTTTTTATCAGCAGCAGCTAGGGAAAAGCTGAGGGATCAGTTTAGCCGGCTTAATCAGCAGGGCTTGTCAGTGGCCGAGTTTGAGGCTACTTTTACCAGTCTGTCTAGGTTTGCACCTGAACTGGTGGCGTCTGAGGAACGCCGTTGCTATGAGTTTGAGCGGAAGTTGAGGCGGGGCCTCAAGTTGAGAATTGGTGGGTCTTATATTCGAGAGTATAGACACCTAGTGGACGCTGCAGCTCATATGGAGCTTATGATGCAGGAGGAGGATGAGGGCCAGAGAGGCTCCAAGAGGAGCCAGGATAGCCAGGGTGATGGCAGGAGGCAGAGGGGTTCTAACCCTCAGCAGTCGCAGGGTGGTGTTGCTAGATCGACCTTCCCAGTGCCGAGTGCAGGCTCCGGGAGAGGTGGTCAGGGGGATTTCACCTGTTACAAGTGTGGCCAGCTGGGTCACAAGGTATCTGTTTGCCCGCAGAAGGGTGGGGGTCAGAAAGCTGCTTCTTCTTCAGCTAGACCGCAGAGTCAGAGTTTGGGCAGGGGGCAGCTCTTGACTTGTTATCAGTGTGGACAACCTGGGCACATGAAGAGGTTTTGCCCACAGTTGAGTGCCACTTCGGGAGCGTCTGGTTCTAGGCAGACGCAGGGTTTTCAGCCAGCTCAGTCTGTGCAGGCCTCGAGGGCCAATCCGGGAGCTTCGTCATCCCAGTCTGTGCAGCAGTCTTTTGCTCCGAGAGGTGAGCAGGTAGACCAGGGGCCTACGGGGCGCGTGTATGCTGTTACCGCGCAGGATTTAGTACCGGCTCCATCAGTAGTGAGAGGTACTTTTCTGTTTTGCAACTCAGTTGCTAATGTGTTGATAGACACGGGTGCATCTCATTCTTTTGTATCTGCTGCATTTGCATCTGTTTTGGAATTGGAGTTAGCACAGTTAGCATCTCCTATTTGTGTGGTATCGCCTTTGGGTGGTGAGTTGATTCTGAAACAGGGTGTTAGAGGATGTGATATAGAGGTCGCCGACTATAGGCTTCCTTTTCCGTTTGTTGTCATGCCCATGAAGGGTTTTGATGTTATTTTGGGTATGGACTGGTTATCGTCATACCGGGCTGTTATTGATTGCTACCGCCAGAGTGTTACATTGTGTACCTTGAGCGGGGAGTGGTTCCATTTCTTGGGAGACCGGGTTGGTAGTGTTTTGCCACCGGGGTATGATTCGCGAGGGCGAAGTGAGCTTAGTAGTCTACTTGCTAGCTTTGAGAGTGGTGAGAGTGGTGAGACCCAGGTTGTATTACCGAGGGTGGTTTGTGAGTATTCGGATGTCTTTCCCGAAGATCTTGTTAGTTTGCCACCTCACCGAGAGATAGAGTTCTCTATTGATTTAGTGCCTGGTACGGCGCCGATTTCTATGGCACCTTACCATTTTGCTCCAGCAGAGTTGGTTGAGTTGAAAGTTCAGCTCCAGGAATTGCTCGATAAGGGCTTTGTTCGCCCTAGTGTTTCACCGTGGGGAGCACCGGCCCTCTTTGTTAAAAAGAAAGATGGTGCCTTGAGATTGTGTATAGACTACCGGAAGTTGAATCGGGCTACGGTTAAAAATAAGTACCCTATGCCCCGTATAGATGATTTGTTTGACCAGTTGAAGGGTTCCCGTTGTTTCTCTGAGATAGACTTGAGATCGGGTTACCATCAGTTGAGGGTCAGGGAGGAAGATATTCCTAAGACGGCATTCCGTACGCGGTATGGCCATTATGAGTTTCTGGTGATGCCATTTGGGCTTACCAATGCACCGGCAGTCTTTATGGACTTGATGAACCGGATTTTCCGGGAGTTCTTAGACCGATTTGTGGTTGTTTTCGTGGACGATATCCTTATCTATTCGTCTTCTGAGGAGGAGCACGAGGCACACTTGAGAGTGGTGCTTGAGTTACTTAGAGCCCATAGGCTATATGCCAAGTTTGGGAAGTGTGAGTTCTGGCTGGGGGAAGTCAAATTCTTAGGCCACGTGGTATCCGGGGAAGGGGTGTCTGTTGATACATCCAAGGTTGAGGCAGTGCAAGATTGGGCACAGCCTAAGAGTGTGTTTGAGATCCGCAGTTTTCTGGGATTGGCTGGGTATTACCGTCGGTTTGTGAAAGATTTCTCCAGGTTAGCGTCACCGTTGACTAGACTGACTCGGAAGGAAGTCAAGTTTGTGTGGAGTGAGACTTGTGAAAAGTCGTTCCAAGAGTTGAAAATTAGATTGACCACCGCTCCGGTATTGATTATTCCGGAGAGAGGGTTGGGTTATGCGGTTTATTGTGATGCCTCACGAGAGGGTTTGGGTTGTGTGTTGATGCAAGAGGGGAAAGTGGTAGCTTATGGCTCACGTCAGTTGAAAATACACGAGAAGAATTACCCCACACACGACCTAGAGTTAGCAGCTGTGATCTTTGCCTTGAAAGTCTGGAGGCACTACCTTTATGGTGAGAGGTTCGAGGTATTCTCGGATCACAAGAGTTTGAAGTATCTGTTTACTCAGAAAGACTTGAATTTGAGGCAGAGGAGATGGATGGAGTTCATCGAGGATTATGATTTTGAGTTGCATTACCATCCGGGAAAGGCCAATGTTGTGGCCGATGCCCTTAGTAGGAAAACCATTAGTGATGTAGCTAGTATAGCCATCCGGGAATGGGAGATGTTGGGAATGCTTGGCGAGTTTGATTTGCTGTTGCGCGAATCTGTTGAGGCTGCGGCCTTGTTTTCTGTTGTTGCGCAGCCTACACTTGTGACTAGAGTGTTAGGGGCACAGAGAGGTGATCTTGAGGTAGAATCCCTCCGAGAGAAGATCTCCAGTGGGAAAGTTGAGAAGGGTTTGACGGTGTATCCCGACCTGAGTGTGAGATACCGAAACCGTTTGTTTGTACCGGAGTCTTGCCGAGAGGAGGTACTCCGAGAGTTTCACCATTCGCGCCTTGCGGTGCATCCGGGAGGTACTAAGATGTATCAGGATTTGGGTCGCCAGTTTTGGTGGCGGGGTATGAAGAGAGATGTGGCTGTTTTCGTATCGAAATGCCTTACTTGCCAACAAGTGAAGGCCGAGCATCAGAGGCCAGCGGGTTTGTTGCAACCCTTGCCTATTGCCGAGTGGAAGTGGGAGCATGTTACTATGGACTTCGTTGTAGGTCTTCCGAGGACTCAGCGGGGTAGTGATGCTATTTGGGTGGTTGTAGACCGGTTGACTAAGTCGGCGCACTTTATTCCTATGCGCGTGAGAGATTCGGTAGATCATCTTGCCGATTTGTACATTCGGGATGTAGTGAGATTGCACGGGGTCCCAGTGACGATCGTCTCAGATAGAGATCCTCGTTTTACTGCTAGGTTGTGGCAGAGTTTGCAGAGTGCCTTGGGCACTAAGTTGACCTTTAGTACGGCTTATCATCCTCAGACTGACGGGCAGTCCGAGCGTACTATTCAGATCCTCGAGGATATGCTTCGGGGTTGTGTCCTGGACTTCAGTGGGACGTGGGAGAGGCACTTGCCATTGGTAGAGTTTGCCTACAACAATAGTTTTCAGTCTAGCATCGGTATGGCACCGTTTGAGGCCTTGTATGGCCGACCGTGTAGGTCTCCAGTTTGTTGGGCCGAGGTGGGTGATGCACCTTTGTTGGGTCCGGAGTTGGTTAGGGAGACGACGGAGAAAGTTGAGCTTATCCGTAGGAGGCTTGTTACAGCCCAGAGTCGACAAAAGAGTTATGCCGACCGTAGGAGGAGGCCTTTGGCGTTTGAGGTAGGTGATCATGTTTTTCTGAAAATATCACCTAGGCGAGGCCTGATGAGGTTTGGGAAGAGTGGGAAGTTATCCCCTCGGTTTATTGGTCCTTTTGAGATCCTTGAAAGGATAGGTGAGGTTGCTTATCGGTTAGCCTTACCGCCGCAGTTGTCCGGAGTGCATGACGTGTTTCATGTGAGTATGCTTCGGAAGTATGAGCCTGATCCATCACATGTGCTGGATTGGACCGATTTAGAGGTAGATGAGGATGCCTCGTATGAGGAGAGACCGGTTCGGGTCTTGGATAGGCGGGATCAGGTCCTGCGTGGCAAGACCATTCCTTTGGTGAAAGTCTTGTGGAAACATCACGGAGTGGAGGAAACCACTTAGGAACGTGAGTTGGAAGTCCGAGAGAAATATCCGGACTTGTTTATTGATATGTAATCTTGTATTTGAATTTTACATTTTGTTGAACTTAAGAGCTTTTATATATGTCTTAAGTTGTGAAACATTGAGAATGTTTTGATTATTGGTAGTATGTTTTGGAACTTGCCTCATATGGAAGTTGAATGTAACATTATATCTGTTGAATATATTGTTGAAATTGGAAGGATAGTGCATAATGTTGATGCATGTTGAAAGTACATATGTTGTTTACATATTGTGATATGTCTCTTGTTTAAGGGATGGGATGACCGGTAATGGGTCGAATTGTTGAATGTTAAAATGTAACATTGTTTAAAATGGAGGAAAACTTGTTTTTGAAAACTTGTGTTTTATTTCGGGGACGAAATTCTTTAAGGGGGGGAGGTTATAACGATCCCGGGTTTACCCTTGTTGTGTAGTGATCCGGACATGTGTCCGTGAATGTTGGTAGTTGTTTATTATCTTGTTTACAACCTTTCTTGCTTTGTATTTGAGTTATAGGATGTGTTGAGCGGGTTTGTTACAGGTTGGTTGAGTTTAGAAACCAAAACTAGTTGCCCAGATTTTTGGCGTGTACGCTCGAGCGGAGGTGTTGGCGCTCGAGCGTCGATTACACCCTTTCAGTATTTTTCCTGTGCAGCGTTGTACGCTCGAGCGTAGGGTTGGGAGCTCGAGCGGAGGCCTGGTTCTGCAAAAGTGCTGGGCGAGTGCATTCTGCGCTCGAGCGGGAGGTTGGCCGCTCGAGCGGAAGTCTGTGAGTGGCCGCTCGAGCGGGGTGTTTTACGCTCGAGCGGAGACCTGGGTTAAAGTCCCGAATTTGTGACTCTTTAAATCACTTTTTCACTTTCTCTTCTCTCTCTTACTTTTCCAAAATCACCATTGTTGAGCCTCTCACTCTAGACTCTACCTTCACTCTAGGTTTTGATCTAGTAGGAGTGATTTACTCACCTTTGGCCTTTACAAAAAAGTTGTTGATCGTCGAGGGCTTCTTTTTAATCTGAAAATCTCGGGTTTTGGAGCACGTTGGGTTTTGTCGTCTTCTCCTTTGGGACTCCGAATTTGAGGTAGGGATAACCTACTCCTCTCTATGGGTTTTGTCTTTAAATTTTGGTATTTTGAGATGTTGGGCTTGGTTTGGTAATTTGGTGAAAGTTTGGGGCTTTTGTGCAATTTTACAAAAGTTGGGGTTTTATTCATAATAAACCTATATGCATGTTTGGCATAGAGAAATGGAATGAATGTTAAATCATTGATAAAAATGGGACCTAAGGGTTGAAATGGTAATTATGGAAAATGGCCTAATTACATTGTTTAATCAATTGGGATAATTAATTGGTGAGAAATGAGGAAAAGAAATGTTGATTGAATATCCATTTGTGCATTTATTTTCTGTTTTAGAAATAATTGCTTTGGGCTATCGGTGAAGGATAGTCGAGATTGTTGTAGACAATGCATGATGATTAGGTAAACGGAAACTAATCAATGGAATGTGTCATGGAACTTGACGGTTGATAGAATACATTAATTGTATGTATTGTGTGATTGTATATAGAACCAATGTGTTTATATACGTTATGTGTAGAGGAGGAGATAGGGGATGTACTCCGCGGTTTAGGGGAAGATAGGGGATGTACCTCTAAACCGGATAGGTATTGGGAGGAGATAGGGGATGAACTCCGTAGACAGAGCTCATATGCTTGTCTAGAGAAGTGAAGATAGAGCTCGTATGCTTATCTTTGTGAAGTGTGGATACAGCTTGTATGCTTATCTGTGGATATTGTTGATATACATATCTGTTGAGAATGTGGATATAGCTTTTATGCTTATCTGAATGTGAGATATAGTTTTTTATACATATCTGTGGAAATGATGATAGAGCTAGCATGCTTATCTGTTGAAAAAGGGAAAATGAAAAGTAATTGGGACGTGTAAGTCGTTGACATAAATATGTAATTTATGTGATTGTATCAGTGTTGACCAACTATCAATTGCTAATGTTTTAGTCATTGTCCATGGTTGGTTTAGTGTATTTCTACTGGGCTGTGGCTCACCCTATATGGGAATATCATTTTCAGGTACAGGAAGCATGCCACCTCCAAGGACATAGCTGGGAGGCTAGTGGCGGGCATAGTTTTGCCGTTTTACTTTTGACGTATTATATGTAACTTCAAGCCAAGGGCTTAATGTGTAAACGAGTTAGAACTCTTTGTTGTAACCAAGTGTTGACTTGGAAAGCTGTAAGCCCGTAGGGCATTTTGTTTGATGTTAACATGTAATACTAATGTGATGGAACTCTAATGAATAAAGGAATGTGGTTAGTTTATATATCAATGCATGTCTTATCCGATGGGTTTATTGTTATTATTTTGAGGGCGTTACAGATAAACCCTGTATTTAATTGATATAATATTCTCTGAAGTTTGCGATTTTTGGGGCGTTACATAAAGTATTAGCATTGGGTTTTTTGACTGATTTTAATGCCATCAAATTTGTGAGGAATGGTCCTTTAATTCAATTTCATCAATCGAGAAAGAGGTTATTAGCACATTAGTACATCTTTTAATGTTTGATAAGAGAATTCTTTTATGCAAATAATTAATTAGGTGGTTGGGATAAACTAAAAAAGTGTACTTTTTTTACTTACATACATTTATTTGAGTCATATCAATTAACATTTATCAACATCTACTCTTTAATTTTCTTACCACTTTCTCTACTTTTTTACACATTTTTTTTTAATAAAAAGTCAAAAAGTATACTTATTTTGAACATCCCAAACCACCCCTTTCAAATTAAAACCAAAAAAACATTAGCAAAATAATAATAAGGGCGAATTACGCTAACAATCCCTATAATTTGAGACTCGTGTCACTTTGATTCCTGACTTTTCAATTGTGACACATTTGACCTTGAATTTTGAATCTTGTTTCAAATAAGGATAATTGAAGATACATTTGCTCAATTTCAAGGGAAAAATCTTCAATTTGATAAAATATAAATTGATTTGACAAAAATAAATGTCAAAAAAATATTTTTAAAATTTTAAAATAATTCTACCCATCAAAGATAAAATTACATAAAATTGATAAATTTTGTAAACATTTATTTATTTACCAAATTAATTTTTATTATGTGTTTGAATGATGATCATGTAATGGGTGGTTGTTAGGTTTTTAATGTATAATAAATATATTTAATATATGAAATGTTTTTAGTTTTGGACTTTTTGATTTAATGAATTGGTTTAATAACGATATCAAAGTTGTTGTCATATTTGACTTTTGAAAAAATATAAACTAATTTAATGAAAATAAAAATATCCACCCATTACATGATCACCATCTAAATACATAATAGAAATTAATTTGATAAAAATGAATAAATAAATATCTAGAAAATTTATCAATTTTACATAATTTTATCTTTAGCGAGTAAAAATAATTTTTAAAAAATCAAAAATATTTTTTGGACATTTATTTTTATCAAATTAGTTTATATTTTATCAAATTGATGACTTTGTTGTCAAAATTGAGTAATGGTATCTTCAATTGTCCTTATTTGAAACATGATTCAAAATTCAGGATCAAATACGTTACAATTAAAAAGTCAAGAATCAAAGTGATAAAGTCTAAACTATCGGGATTGTTAGTGCAATTCACCCTAATAATAATAATAATAATATTGAGAAGTCACAAAATATATTAAAAAAAAGACGGATGTGGGGCCCACTGCTTGGCGTGAAGTTCCTTCCAAGTTAGCTGCATCAAAGAAGATTCTTAAAATGACGATAATCTAATGGGTTGAACTAGGCCTGTCAACGGGTTGGATCCGAATCGGATCAGTCGAAATCCGATCCAATCCGATTAACCATTAATCCGAATCTGAATCCGAATATTAGAAATCCGATTACGTGTAATCTGATTCGATCCATTTTAAACAGATATCCGATCCGTATAATCCGATCTGATCCGATTTTTTTCCCCCCCTCTCTCTCTCTATGGTTAGCAGCCATAGCCACTACCAGTGGTGGTTTTGAAGAACTTGGCATTGGAGGACTGTGAAATCAGAGACCATAAAAGTGTTGAGATTGCTTGTGAGTAAACCCCAATTGGATCTAATAGTTCTTGCTTTGCACAGCCCTTGTAGACCAAGGTTGAGTAATCCGATGCAGATTCAGACAGTGGGATGAGATCAAGATTGAAATAGAAGATTAGGATAAGACAGAGGAGGCAAAAGGGTTTTGTGGATAATACACCCATTGATAGATGAAGTCAATAAAATACCAATTATAAAAGAAAAACATTGTTTGTAACATCAAATTTTGAATACTTCGACTACTCATAAGATTATACAAAACTATTTTTTTTTTCTAGTATCTAACACATTCAATGCTTTTTCTAAAGAAAAAAATAAATGGACAGAACATAAAAAGGGGACATGTATACAAAAAGCAAACAGATCAATCCTTCATCTGAGTAGAGCTAAAAAACCTACAACAAAAAAGCAAGTATAGATGAAAACAACATTAACAGGAACACAAATGGACCGAACCTCCCTCAGCTGGCCTAAAGCTAAAACAAAAAAACTAAACCCTTAATCATCCCAAAGATGCAAGCATCTATAAAGCTAGCACCAACCTGCATAGAGAAAACAACACAAGCCATGAAAGAGTCAAGAAAAACAACCCTGGAACACTAATAAATGTAGATAATTGGAATTGACATATATCTTAAAGAGTATGTAATGTAATGTAATTCTCATGGCATATCCCAAGAGATAATGGCAGAAACTCTGCTACCCAAGGCAATAGGATATGAAAGCCTCCCTTCAAATGTAAGATTCTCTTACTGATTAAAAGGAGCCTGAACTGCGCAATTTTGAAGTTGGATTTATTTGCGACAATTAACCATTGGAATTTACAAACATTTTAAAAGAGTTTGCGCCAAATCATCATAATCGTCACAACCACACACAATACAATGAATACCTACCTACCTAGACAAAGATAACTAACCACTTTCATTGTAAAAAATTCCCAAAATAACAAATAAAACGCATTAATTAATAAATCAGGAATGAAACTAAATCATTAAGTATCTAACTTATAAAAAAATGCACCTAATATTTTTTTATCTAACTCATTCAAAGTTAAATCATGAAACTTAATATTTTTTCCACTATCTAGCTCATCAATGCTAAACCATGGCAACCATAGACAAAAATAAAATAGCTACAATAGTTGACAATTGATTTATACATTTATACCCACATTTCTCCACAAGAAGGGTCACCTCTTTCAAAGCCAAAAATAGTGAGACACCTGCAATAGAAATGATAAAAGTCATCAAATGAAACAAAAAGAAGTTTAGAACATCAACAACAAAAATGTCAAAAAGCAAATCCCGGTTTGATGGGACGAACACAAGGTAGCCTTTTAGAAGACAAGCATTTCAGAAGTACCAAGTGTTTTCAATTCAAACTTTAAACTATATGTGATTCTAAGCAATGCAAACTATCTCATTGCAAACATGTGTACATGTATGACTTTGAGTTAATTGAATTTCATCATCAAGAAGATGAAGACATTGGAATATTTTAATTTCAACCTAAGTATCAAAAAGTCTTTTGGAATTTGTGCTGTAGAATAGCACATGGAATCAATAATTATCGAGGAAGATGCATGATAAAGTAGTGTTTTATAGTAGTAAATAGTCAAATTTAGCATTATAAGGAAGTTCAAAATTTTGGGCTAAAGATGAGACTCTTTTACTAAAAACTGATGTAAGTTGTTTAAATGGTAATGATAATTCACTGTATAATGACAACAGAGAGAAAGAGAAAGTAAGCAATTTTTTATGGTAATCCAAATGATAAAATAATATTCTTGCAGCCCTAGGGGAATGTTATCAAAGAGCCAAAGCTCATGTAGGTTACTTTTACTCTGTTGCATCATCCATGATTATCTAATTAGTTAAGCGAAGAAATTCTACAAGAGAGGAGAAATTACAATTTACATGGTACTAAATTACCAATTACAGAACCACCACGAAACATATTCAAAAAATGGGCAAGCTGGATGAAGATAATGAGTAGCAAGAGAATATAAAATTAAAAATAAATATCATGTGAGAAAGTCCACAAAGACAATTTATGTTAGGAACATCAAGACCCATCAGGCCATCACTGGAATTTTAAGTACATACCTTTGAAGATGCTACAAAAACAAGGGGAAAGCCTGAATGTAAGATGCTCGAGTTATTAACAAATAGCAGGTGGGTGCATGATTTAAGTCCAGTTGAGTTCTCATATATGCTGGCCATTTCCCTTTATATATTGATGATTGTCATTAAGTAAAATTAATAGTATTTAACATCATTGTTAATTCATGCACACAAGCAGGTGCATGAGCTTCAATGCTAAGTCAAGATAATCTGGGTAAAATAGCTTGTCATATAGAATTGTGGAGGAGAGTAAAACCCAGACCAGGATTTTAACCTGATTTGAATCAGGGCCAAGAAAGGTACCAATTATGGTTTTAGTTAATCAAAACCCACATACAGATATCATTCAATGAAAAAACCCAGATTGTAAAAGGCAGAGATGAGAAATATATTGACCCATATGTGACAGTGACAAGGCTGCAGCGTAAGATAACTTAAGATAACTTCTCTTAACAGAAAACAAAAGTTCAGCTTAAGATAACAGAAAACAAAAAACAAAAGTTCATCTTAAGATAACAGAAAACAATGAAAATAACAAACCAAATGATTCAATTCAATCCATCTACTCATGTCAGCATTCGTCTACATCTACAATTTCAAAATTATGTGACATTAAAATATTTATAGAACTAAACTAAAGAACATCTAATTATTTAAAAACTTCAATATTTCACTTACTTCTATTTTTGGTTGATTCAATCCAATCATTGCAAGTGAGCAAGGCCTCCACAATATCTGGAAGTAATGAAGCACGTGTCTCATCAATCACCCTACCTCCTACACTAAACGCCGCCTCTGATGCAACCATAGTAGCTGGAACACTTAAAACATCACGAGCCATCCTTGCCAAAGTGGAAAATTTTGCTTTATTCACTTTCCACCAATGTAGAATATTGAAACTCTCATTACTTGGAAACACCAACTCCTCCAAGTATTGCTCCACCTCTGATTTTTTATAGGCGTGAATGTTAGAAGCACGTTCTTGGGCATACCACGTATGAAAAGTTGCCAAACTTTCTTGTTTCGAAGAACCGACAAGCAATTGACTACTTGTGCTACTATTTTCAGAAACAAGTGCAATGCAACTCATAGAATCATAAGAATCGCTCCTATACTCATAAAAAAGATCAACAAAACCGTTACGGACCCTCTGAATATGCTTATTAGCATCAGCACCATAAATGAGCCCAAGGTAGTATTCCACCAAGTCCATTTTAAATCTCAGATGAGAACCACTGCAATTGCTAACACCAAAGAACATTCTTCCCAATATTTTTGAAATTTCACTCTCACTGGACCAGCCATCAATCGAATGCAATCATACTCACTTTGCTCCCATTTTTTTCATTTCAAGTTGAATAAGACAAATATCGGGAAAAAACACATTTGAAGTAGGAAAAGTGGTACCACTAAAGTGAGATGTAGCATCAAAAAAAATCTTCAAGCACCCATAAATCGCATTTGCTACATTCCACTCATCCTCAGAAGGATTGTGCTTATATTGTTTGTCAATTTGCCCTAAGCGGTGGAATGCACTTTTCAAATCTAATGCAGCTTCAAGCATTGAATAAGTGGAGTTCCGTCTGGTAGGAACATCCATGGGGACTTTCTTTTGATGATGTAACTTAACATGATTCACTGTAACATCAAATTTTTGTTTTCCATAAGGAGACCTCCCTAAATATCTCACACTTTCTCGAATTTTTGAAATAAGACTCCCAATCACCTTCAAACCATCCTGAACAACTAAATTCAATATGTGCGTGCTATAATGCACATGAAACAATTGTCCACCTAAATGAAGTAATCCTTGGTCACGTAGCCATCGTTTTAAAAGTCTCACCATGGCATCATTACTTGTTGCATTATCGACTATCGTTGAAAACAACTTCTTATCTATGTTCCTCTCTAAAATTAGATCTTTGATAAAGCTAAACAAATGCTCTCCATCATGCGGGTAATCAATGCGTCTATAAGCAAGGATTTTCTTCTTTAACTCCCAATCATTAGTCACATAATGGGCAGTCAAACATGTATAGGAAAAATTCTAATGGTCTGAAGTCCATATATCAGTTGTCAATGTGATCTTAGAAGAGAGTTCATCGAAAAATTGATATAACTTAGCCTTTTCTATTTCATAAACATCAAGGACATCCGTTCTAACAGTGTTACGAGAAACAAGTTTGAACATTGGTTGAAGATTATTGCAAAATATTTCAAAAAATTCATGCTCACCATGTTAAAAGGATAATTATGCTTGATTGCCATCCTAGAAAAATCCGTACGGCTTCTCTCTTGATCGAACTTAAAAGTTGCAGCCTCAGGAGTAGATTCAGAAGCGGCCTTACTAGCATTCCTTGGGGCATTTGGTCCTTTAAGTACTGGACATGTCTTCGACAAATGATTTTTTAAATGACTAGTCCCTTTCCTACTCTCTCCAACAAACTCCCTATTGCAATGCTTACATCTAGCTATGTCATTTCTATTAGGTCCTTTAAATTTGACAAAGTCATTCCATACCTTTGAAGTTAGTTTTCGAATCCTCTTTGTAGGTCCTTGAGATACATCATCATCCAACTCAGCATCTTCACTAATAATAGGTTCACTAAAATCCGAAGACATCTTTGGCTCAAAAACTCAAATATGCACTACACAAGAAATCAAACATAAATAATTGACGCAGGATCTTTCAAATTCAGCACCAAAATAGAACCAAAATTGTACAGATTTAGGACTGAAGTTATGTACAAGTTCATCTAACTAGATTTTTCTACTCTGAATGGATTTTGGAGATGAAAGATAAAAATAAAACTCTGATCTTTCTGCTCCAATTTTCTTGCAGATTCTGTGTTTTTCCTCGCATCCAAACTACTAAAAACAACACCGCAAGTATAATTTGTCTACTTATGCATGTAAATTATGAAAAAAAGAATTATTCAAATGCAACGAAAAAATTGTTTATCTACTTTTTCTTCTTTACTTGGTCTACTACATGTAGAAAATTAAACCTAACAAAAATATATTTAAAAAAATACACATCAGCCCAATAAAACCCATGAAAATATTATTAATAAGTCTGAAAACACAAAACTAATCACAAAATCAACCAGAGAAAAAAAAAAGTAGTTAACACAATTAGAGTAAAATGGTCTCTTTAATAGCAGGTCTTGCCATTTGATGTGTGTATAACTAGAACTATTTTCTATGTTTGGTTCCTAGACTTGTTAAAATAGTCCCAAAAACATCCAAGAAAATGTTTCAGAATTTGATTTTCCATTCAAACAAGCAACCCGGACCTCTTATATAAAGGAGAAACACAAGCACAGGGCAACAAACAGCAGATACAATGACAAACACAAACGAAGCACAACCATAAACCCTCAAAACAAAAATTCAAAATAAATACACTAGATCCACTCGAAGAACATCAATCGTCAAAAAACTAGAGGAACCTAAGCCCAAGCTTAGAAATCAAAAACAAAACAAAAATCAAAGCCAAAAATTCAGAGAAAACTTAGAAAGTCAATTACCTGAAATAGTTTGATTTTGAGCTCCCCTGATCTGAGCTTGTTTTGTCGAAGTCAGAGAAGAAGACGAAGAAAAAGAGATTTGATACTGACCAGAGAGCTCACCGAAGAATGCCTAGATCATAAACAACAGAGAACTCGATTTGGCTAAGTTCATCGTCATCAATCGGAGCAGGAAGAGATGATGAGAGACAGATTTGATTATGAGAGATCTGATTTCAAACCTAACGCACTTTTCAAATTCTACGATGAGAGATGATGAAAGCGATGCTGAGAGAGAGAGATTTGATTATGAGAGATCTAGGTTGTGTTTGGTTGTATTCTGTAAATGTATTTCCACGCTTTCATTTCAATTTCATGTTTGGATAGAATTTTCAAAATGTAATTTCACCACACATTGGCAAATGTAATTCTCTTTCCCGTTTGGCAGATTCCTCTCCGTTTCGTTTTCTCCACTTTTCGCAGCATACATATTCTCTCTTTGGTCTTCTTTATTTCTAAAAAGCTTCACGTTGAAAATGCTTCACAGCTGATACGTATATCCTTCAATCGATCTGGTGTGAAATAGCCGGGAAGGTGGAATGAGTTCTCTGATTTGGGCAAAAATAACTGAGCCAGTCGTCCACCCGGACTTTCGGCTGATTGACCGGCCGGTCAACCGCCACTCTTTGATAAATGATAAACAAGCATGTCTTTAGTCTCTGAAGCTTTCATCGAGAGAGAGAGAGAGAGAGAGAGAGTAGTAGAAATGGTGTAAAGTCTCACTCATTCATAACCCAACTTCGCTTCTTCTGCTCTAGTACTTGGAAAACTTCAAACCCCTCAACACTTTGCCTTATCTGAAGAAACTCTACACTTTCTGTTTCTCTATCTCTATATATGTATGTATACCTCTTTCTTATATTAACAGCACATTAACACTTTGAAGAGAGGTGGAGTCAGAGACAATGGATGTGTTGTTGGGTAGAGAGCCCACATTTTTATATTAGAAATCGATGAAAAATATTTTTTTTTAAAATTAAATTAAAAAAAATTCAATAAAAAAATATAATGAAATAGTTTTGATAATGTATGATTTTTTATATGTATTTATTATTATTATTTGATAATTTTTTGGTTATGTTGATAATTTTTTTAATATTTTCAATTAAAAAAATTGATTGATGTTATTTTCTGTTAATAATTAACTTTTTTAATTGAATTTTTAAAAAAAGTTTGGTTATGAATGTTGATCAAAATTTTCAACAGAGTTTTAAGTAGTGTGTTTGGTTATGAATTATAACAATTTGAATTAAGTTTTGAAAACTATTTTGAAACTCATCGCCAAACAAATTTTCTTATTTCACATGTCACATCAAACTTTCAAAACTCAATTCCATATACAATTCAAAACTCAATTCAACACTCTATTCAAAAACCATAACCAAACAAATTTTCTACACTCAAATCATAATTCTAAAACTCACAAACTCAAAATACAACTCTATTCTCAAATCATATTTAAAAAACTCTACCAAACACTACCCTAATTTCTTTCTGGGAATTCAATATAGTCGGATTGGGCAAACAAATGGATCGGATCGAATTTATCCAAATTCAACCCGTTTTAAATCGGGCTACGCAGATACGGATTAAACAGATATTCGGATTTGGATTTGTATAAATGGACCGGGTTAATCGGATCGAATTCAGGTTATACCCGATCCGTTGACCGGCCTAGGTTGAACAAGTGCTCTCAAGCAACAGCTATGGAGGTAATGAACATCTATATAGCATCTGTCTGAGAAGCTAAATATTCTATTGCCTCTCCCATAATCTAAAAGGGGAATGTGGATATAAAAGGATTTGAGTAGATCTTAAACCATTGGACAAGCACTTCTCAATACTATGTTGTGCATTTTGAGGAACTATTGAATATAGGAGCTAATTGTTTATGTATCCACGGACAGTTCCACGCTAAAAAATGTATCCACATTTTGTTGGAAAATTGGTTTTTTATAGGCTTATTTTGGGCCAACTTTGAGCCTAATTTTGAGTGGACCCCAAACATCTTTTGGGGTAGGTCCGAAGAAGTGACGTATTCCTTGCCGCATGACAAGTCACACGATGAAGACGGTTCGTCAAAACCATTTATGAGTGAACGAGAAGTTGACGTCGTTTTCGGGTTCATGAAATGGAAAATTAAAGAAGTAAATGTGGGTTTCTTTAAAAATGGGCTGTCCCACATTGAAACTTTAAGAGAGCTTATGTATGTATATAAGCACTTGGCGTACTAGCTTGGGTTGGGCCCCAAGAGGCACCCCAAGTTTATAGAAGGGAAGAGTTATGGACAAAGTGAACCTTAGCCCAAACCACCACACGCACGCGCGCGCTCCGCCGCCCGGCTGGGCACGAGTGTTGGTTATGGGTCGGGTTGATTCTTATATTAATTTTTTGGACAAAATTTATTTGGATTTTTTTCCAAAAATTCTTGTGGGAAAAATTTATTTATTTAAATTTTGTGCCAAATTTTTCTGTCCAAACTGTACCCGTTTTTTAGTCCATTTTTCAACAGTTCAACAGGTTCAAACTATCCAATAGATTGGGAAAACTGCCCAGCAGTTCAGAGCAGTTTTAAAATTGCCGAACAGTTTGCAAATCTGTTCAAAATTTGAACTGAATCTGTTCAAAACAGTTTCATATCTGTTCGCCAGTTTATACACTTGTTCGGACATATTTTTTGGTCACTTTTTTGCCTATATATAAAGGCCATTCCGGCAGTTTTTTTGGATCAGAAAAAGATTTGAAAAAGTCATTTTTGCTGTCCAATTTCGCCATGTTGCATACATATTCTTCATATTAATTTTAGAAAATACTTTGAGAGTATAGAACACAGATTTGGTTCACCGTACAAATTGTTTGGAGTGCTACTACAATTTGTGAAGATCATTGTATTCTAGGAGATAGACGCCATTAGTCCGTAAGCACCGAAGCAAGGCGAATCTGTCTTAAAGACAGAGTGTCACACACTCGACTTGATCTTTTTATTATTCATTCAGTTCGATAAGATAAATTTGGTACGTTATTTATTTATTTGTTTGATTTTGTTTCAATTTATTTGTTGTACACAGAAGATTGTTCCAACAATCTTAAAACAGACTCGAATTATTCTGTTTACAGAATTTTTTGTTTGTTACCCTTTCCCTTTCTTTTTTTTACGGGAATTATTTTATGTGGTTTTACAAATAATATTCTGGTTGGAAAAATAAATAGTAGTAATATACTGTCTATTTTCTTTGACAACTAGTAGTAATATACTGGTGTCATTAACAATTCAGAATATTTATTTGTGAAGTTAATCAGAAATTAATTTTTGATTTTCTAAAATAACTTCTGAGTTTTTATTAATTAAAAGTCTGTTCCAGTATTTTAATTATTGAAGTGTTACATAAATTTATATTCTGAGTATTCATAATTAAAATTCTGTTTTTAGTATTTTAATTTTTGAAGTGTTGCACACAAAAAAAAATTATGTGTAGAATTAATTTGATTAAATAAATTTTTTATTTTCAAATTAATTGGAAATAAAAGTTACATTTCTCGTTTCTTTTATTTTTTACAAAAATTTAATTTTCTGTGTGGAATTAATTTCTTTAAATAAAATTTATTTTATTTTCAAATTAATTGGAAATAAAAGTTACAATTCTTGTTTCTTTTATTTTACAGAATTTGAAATTTTATGTTTATGGTTTAATTTTCTGTGTAATATAAATTTCTAATTATAATAGTGTTTTATAATTTAGAATTCATGGATATTGAAACTGGCCAAACTAATGTTTAAACCAGTACTGGTAGGGTGGCTGCAATTGCATCAACTCCTCCTCCTGTTGTGACTGTACCAGTCAATACAGCGATCCCGGATTTACCCTTGTTGTATAGTGACCCGGACATGTGTCCGTGGATGTTGGTAGTTGATCATTATCTTGTTTACATCCTTTCTTACTTTGTATTTGAGTTATAGGATGTGTTGGGCAGGTTTGTTACAGGTTGGTTGAGTTTAGAAACCATAAGTAGTTGCCCAGATTTTGGCCTTCACGCTCGAGCGGGGTTTTCGACGCTCGAGCGTAGTTTTCCATCTTCCAGTATCTCCTCTGCAGTGTTGTGCGCTCGAGCGGGAGTTTTGACGCTCGAGCGGGATTTTGTGTGTGACGCTCGAGTGGGGAGGGTTGACGCTCGAGCGGAGACCTGGTTCTGTAAAAGTTCTGGGAGTGTGTATCCGCCGCTCGAGCGGAATTGTTGACGCTCGAGCGGGAGTCTGTGACTGACGCTCGAGCGGGGAGACTTTTATATAAGTCCGAGATCCGACTTTTGGATCACTTTTTCAAGATCTTTTCTCTCTCTTACTTTTCCAAAAAGCCATTTTCAGAGCTTCTCACTCTAAAACCGGCCCTTCTCTCTTAGATTTGATCTAGTAGGAGTGATTTGCTCATCGTTGGCCTTTACAAAAAAGTTGTTGATCGTCGAGGGCTACATTTTAATCTGAAAATTTCGGGATTTGGAGCACGTTGGGTTTTGTCATCTTCTCCCTTGGGGCTCCGGATTTGAGGTAGGGATATCCTACTCCTCTCTATGGATTTTGTCTCTAAATTTTAGTATTTTGAGATGTTGGGGTTGGTTGGGTAATTTTGTGAAAGTTTGGGGCTTTTGTGTTACTTTGCAAAAGTTGGGGTTTTATTTATAATAAACCTAGATGCATGTTTGGCATAGAGAAATGGAATAAATGTTGAATCATTGATGAAAATGGGACCTAAGGGTTGTAATGTTAATTATGGAAAATGACCTAATTAAATTGTTTGATTAATTGGGATAATTAATTGTGAGAAATGAAATGGGATTGTTGAGATTGGGAATGCATGGGGTTAAAGGGTGTAGTTGAATTGTTTATCACTCACCGAATTGAAATGTTGATTGAATATCCATTTGTGCATTTATTTTCTGTTTAGAAATAACTGCTTTGGGCTATCGGTGGAGGATAGTCGTGATTGTTGTAGACAATGCATGATGATTAGGCAAATGAAAACTAATCAATGGAATGTGTCATGGAATTTGACGGTTGATAGAATACATTAACTGTATGTATTGAGTGATTGTATATAGAACCAATGTGTTTGTATACGTTATGTGTAGAGGAGGAGATGGGGGATGTACTCCGCGGTTTAGGGGAAGATGGGGGATGTACCTCTAAACTGGATAGTGTTGGGAGGAGATGGGGGATGAACTCCGTAGATACAGCTCATATGCTTGTCTAGAGAAATGAAGATAGAGCTCATATGCTTATCTTTGAGAAGTGTAGATACAGCTCATATGCTTGTCTAGAGAAGTGAAGATAGGGCTAATATGCTTATCTTTGTGAAATGTGGATGTAGCTTATATGCTTATCTGTGAATGTGGGATATAGTTCTTATACATATCTGTTGTGATGGTGATAGAGCTAATATGCTTATCTATTGAAAAGGAGAAAATGAAAAGTAACTTGGACTCATAAGTCGTTTGACATAAAATGTGATTTATGTGGATGTATCAGTGTTCGCCATCTATCAATTGCTAATCTTTTAGTCATTGTTCATGGTTGGTTTAGTGTATTTCTACTGGGCTGTGGCTCACCCTATATGGGAATATCATTTTCAGGTACAGGTAGCATGCCACCTCCAAGGTCATAGCTTGGGAGGCTAGAGGCGGGCAGATTTTTGTTGTTTAAGTTCCTCTTTGATGTATTACATGTATATTCAAGCCGAGGGCTTAATGTGTAGATGAGTTAGCACTCTTTTGTTGTAACCAAGTGTTAACTTGGAAAGCTGTAAGCCCGTAGGGCATTTTGCTTTTGTTGTTAACATGTAATACTTTTGTAATGAAACTCTGATGAATAGAAGCATGTGGATATTTCGTATGTCAATGAATGTTTTATTCAATGGGTTTAATGTTATTATTTCGAGGGCGTTACAGTCAATCATGGTGAAAAACCAGAGAAGTTCTTAGGAACTCATTTTAAAATATGGCAGAAGAAAATGCTATCTAAAGGAGAGGAAACTAAGAAGTACAAGTTTAATGGCAAGTGTTACATTTGTGACAAAGAGGGACATCGAGCCAAAGATTCCTGTTACAAACGTAAGGCAAAGAAAGATCAAGCAAGAAGCCTACTCAAGCCAATATAACTGAAATGGAAAAAATTTCCAATGGTGTAGATCTCATAAATCTTTCTGCAGTAGTTTCCAAAGCAAACCTTGTCGAAAATCCTAAAGAATGGTGGGTGGACACTGGTGCTACTCGCCACATTTGTGCCGACAAAAAGATGTTCACATTTTATTCTATAGTGGACAATGGTGAACAACTTTTTATGGACAACTCTTCGACTTCTAAAGTTGAAGGACAAGGAAAGATTATTTTGAAGATGACATCTGGAAACGAACTCACTCTCAACAATGTGCTGCATGTACCGGACATTCGCAAGAATCTTGTTTCCGAATCTTTGTTGAGTAAAAATGGGTTTAGGCTAGTTTTTGAAAGTGACAAGTTTGCATTTACCAAAAATGGAATGTATGTAGAAAAAAGTTACATGTTTGATGGTCTTTTCAAAATGAATGTAATGACTGTTGTACCCTCTGTTATTAATGAAAATACATCTTCTTCTTACTTACTTGAGTCTTCAAATTTATGGCATGGTAAACTTAGACATGTTAATTATGGATCTTTGCATAGATTAATTAATATGGAATATTTTTCCTAAATTTGACATTGATTCAAATCATAAATGTGAAATTTGCGTTGTAGCAAAATTATCCAGAACTCATTTTCATTCAATTGAAAGAAGTAGGGAACCACTTGAATTAATTCATAGTGACATTTGTGATTTTAAGTCAATTCAAACTAGAGGTGGGAAAAAATATTTTATAACTTTCATAAATAACTATACTAGATATTGTTATGTTTATTTAATTCAAACGAATGATGAAGGTTTGGAAACTTTCATTCAATACAAGAATAAAGTTGAAAATCAACTTGGTAAGAAAATTAAGAAACTTAGAAATGATAGAGGTGGTGAATATGAATCACCTTTTGGTGAGTTTTGAGAAGAATATGGAATAATTCATCAAACCACCACTCGGCAAAATGGAATTGCTAAAAGAAAAAATAGGACTTTAAAAGAAATGATGAATGCCATGTTAATAAGTTCTGAATTAGCACAGAACTTGTGGAGGGGAGCAATACTTTTTCCTAATTATATACTTAATAAACTTTCCCGAAAGAAAATGAATCAAACACCTTATGAATTGTGGCATGGGAGAGTACCATCCTACAAATACTTAAAAGTGTGGGAGTGTTTGGCTAAAGTGGCTATTCCTAGTCCTAAAAAGACTAAGATATGTCCTAAAACTGTTGATTGCATTTTCATTAGTTATGCCAAGAATAATAGCGCATGTCAATTTTTTATTCATAAGTCATAACATTCTGAAATGCATGTAAATACTATTATTGAATCTCAGAATGCATTGTTCTTTAAACATAGATTTCCAAACAAGACTAGACAAGAGACTAGTACTAATAAAAGATCTTATGATACTATTACTAGTCATGATCACGAACAAGATCAAGAACAAGAGCAAGGATAGATCAAAATGAGGAAAAGGAACCTAGGCCTAGTAAACGTGGTGGAACCTCAAAATCTTTTGGTCTGGATTTTCTAACATTTTTGTTGGAAAATGAGCCCTTAACTTTTAAAGAAGCTATGTCCAGTCCTGAGGCTCCTTTATGGAAAGAAGCTATAAATAGTGAAGTTGAATCCATCCTACAAAATCACACTTGGGAATTAGTGGATCTGCCACCAAGTTGTAAACCTCTTGGGTACAAGTGGATTTTCAAAAGAAAAATGAAAGTGGATGGATCAATTGACAAATACAAGGCAAGACCTGTGGTCAAAGGTTTTAGGAAAAAGAAGGTCTTGTTTACTTGGACACATACTCACCGTGTAACGCCCCGAAAATAATCCCGACGTGTATAATACATCTAGCCGCATTAATTAATTAAATGATAATAATCCTTCCATCTTTACATGGTTAATAAACGAGTTTATACAAAAGTTTCGCATGTAAATTATACATTCATTGGTAAGAACACACATAAATCTATAGCATGTAAAGCATATAGTCTCAAAATAAATAAAATGCCCTTATGGGCTACAACTTCCAAGGATTAATCCTAGTTACACAAAAGTGGCCTCTCGGACCCATACGAAAATAGCCATTGGCTAGCAATTAATTCACAACAAAATAGGGATATATACTCTTCACAAATTATCGACGCCCTCAACTTGGCAGGATCACCACGTCCTTTCTTGCACCAAAATGCCATAGGGGTGAGCATAAAGCCTAGTAGAGAATTCTTACAAAGTATATACAGTTATGCAAACTCTCAATGTAAATGCAAATGTCAATGCCATGCGATGCCAATTTTAGAAATAATTTCATTTCATGTTCTCCTTGATGATCATCATGTCTTAACAAAAGTTTGCAATCTCAACAATTTTCGAACTTCTAATTTTAATTAATAGGGGCGGTAAATACGACTCAGGTAATCCCTAGGTTGGTGTCTGCAAGTAGGCTTTACGAGCACTACCAATACCCCACTTTACCGGTTGCTAACTGGAAGAGAAATGGTACCTCCTCCGCACGTGTTTTCGGTCTTTCACCCCGGACACTCAGGCCAACTTATCAATCTCATCTACACCTCCTAACTGGACTTACCAACGTATTTACCCCCATACTCATTTCCGTTGTTTTCATTACCATACATATATTTCCTTTCTTGAAGTAAATGATTCCAATCTAAAACACAATGCATAATAATTAATTCAATGAGTATGCAATGCAATGAAAAACCATGCCTCATAGCATTTCTCCATTTTCAAATATCTTGACAACAATACCAAACAAATACATCTCTCATTTCCTCTCTTCAATGTTATTTAGCAAAATAACCATATGTCATCAACACACAACAACAATTTCTTATCATGCACAATTCTTAACAATTTAGTCTCTTCAAGACTACATGTGATGTTTTCAAATATTAATCTCCAATGTTTATGATTCTCACAATCCATAGTGCACAACAATTTGTCATCTCACAACCATATATCATCATGTATTTAACAATAGTTTTTAAAACAAATTCTACATTTCGATATATCAATAAGATTGCCATTTTGCAAACCACATCATGAAGCCTACACTCATCCATTCTTTTAACACGAGAAGAGTAAAAACACCATAGACATTTCCATACTTTCCAAAATTCCCAATTTCTAGGGTTTTTCATCATAAACCATATAGAGATCCGGATTTTTCCCGTCATTTATTGTATTCCGAACTCGGGTTCCGTGATTGTATGTTGTTGTCTATACCTTATTTCCATCCTTTACTCTTTGAATTTGAATTTTTGGAATGTCTTGGGCGTGTTCAGAACAGGGTGGTTGGTTATTGGTTTAAAACCTTGTTGCCCAGAATTTTGGTCTTCCACTCGAGCGGGTCTTCTTACACTTGAGCGGGGTTTGCAATCATTCAATACCTTGTGCGTCTGCAAAAATACTGCAAAAGTGTTTTTCACGCTCAAACGGAGTTTCTTACACTCAAGCGGGTCTGAGCTCGAGCGGCCCCTCTGGCGCTCGAGCGGCTGTCTGAAATCTATAAAATACTAGACGAGTGTATTCTACGTTCGAGCGGGTCTCTTTGCGCTCAAGCGGGTTGTGCTTTGTTGTTGTGTCTTGGCACTCGAGTGGCCTTTATTGCGCTCGAGCAGGTCAAATTTTTGTGTTTGACGCTCGAGCGTGAAACTCTCCGCTCGAGCGGACTATACGCATATCAGATCGCGAAAGTGACATTTTAAATCACTTTTTCTGTGCTTTCTCTTTCTAAAACTTTCCAAAACCCTAAGTTGAGAGCTTCTCTCTCTAAAATACCCTCTCTCTCTCTACATTTTAGCCTAGATCAAGTGATCTCTACACCCTTGGGTCTTCATTAAAAGGCTTGAGCTCTTCAAGATCTCTATTTTCATCCGCGTGGAAGTTGGTTTTGTCATCCTTGGAGTTTATCTCGTGCTTGGCTCTTCTCCTCTGGGCTTCTACACTGAAGGTAGGGATACTCTACTCTCCTATATGGGTTTTAACATAGATGTTAGTCATTTTGTATAAATGGTGTGATTTGAGAATTTTGGTTAAAGTTAGGGTTTTGAGTTTGACTTTGTAAAAGAGGGGAAAGGGAGAAAAATGCCCTAATTTGAGTTGAGTTAATTATTGGTTAGAATTATGAAATCAATGTGGGAATATGAAATTGATTTGAGAATCATGAAATTAGAGGAAATTATGATTAAATGGTGTAGTTGGATTGATAAATCACTCACCTGTGAAAAAGTTGATAAATTATCGGTTTGATAAGTTTCTTTATCTATTTAGATATATCTATTTTGGGCTATCAGTGGAGGATAGCCATAATTGTTGTAGAAACTGCATGTTGATTAGGTAAATTGAAACTAATCGATTTGAATATGTCATTGAATATGACGGTTAGATATGAACATTGTATATGTGATTGAATTGGTCGTGGTATATGACAACGTGATTAAATGCATTGTATATGTATCTTTGTTTGGGAAGAGATAGGGGATGTACTCCATTGTTTGGGAGGAGATAGAGGATGGACTCCATGGATAATTAAGTTGGCTGGAGTGTCCAGGGTGAAATTCCCGAAAGCTTAATTATAGTTGGGTGTCGGTTCCCTCGGACGTAGTTCCGTAAAATGGCAAGTTATGGAAGTGTATGAATGATGTTTAAGATTGAAGTGTTGATGCATGAGTTGCAATCTCATTTGAATTGTTTATATGATAATGAATTTTGTCAATAAATTGACTTGGGTAATAACTTGAAGTGAATTGAAATGTGGGTATCAATGTTGATTGATTATGGAAAAGGTTTAAGATGGTTCATAAGTGTTAAACATTTATCGAATAATAATGTTTTAGTTAATTCTCATATGTTGTTTAGCATGTCTCTACTAGGCATTGACTCACCCTACATGGGACACCACTTTTCAGGTACAGGTGATATGCCGCCTCCAAGATCTTAGCTTGGGAGGTTTTGGACTTTAAGACTCCCTTTTGTTATTCGTTTTGATGTTAAATATGTATTCAAGCCTTGGGCTTTCTATTTAAAGGGTTAGAATTTTTCTTTTGTTGTAACCAAGTGTTGGCTTGGAAAGATGTAAGCCTGTAGGGCATAATTTTACTTGTTATCAATTACGAATGTTTATAAACATGCAAAGTACTTAATACATTTTGTAAAAAAAAGACTCTGATGAATGAAAAAATAATATTTCTATTATGTTTTATGGATCTTATGAATGATTAGGTTATGTCATATTTTGAGGGCATTACAAACCAAATATTTCTGTTTCCTTGGTGAAACCCTACCTAAATCATTTTTCTTGAGTTTAATAAAAGGGAAATAACCCTAGAATTAACAAAAGGGTTGAGATTTAAACCCACTCTCAAAACTCTCTACATTTTAGGTCTCAAAATAAAAATCAACATAAGATTTCAAGAAAAGCTTTTAAATCAACATCATTATAGCAAAGCATGTATATATAACTCAAGAAATCTCTACCTCAAAGTGTTTTGGAGAAGATGAGAGAAGAAACCCTAGAATCAAAAGATGAGAAATCCTTGATTTTCCACCACACAAAATGAAGCTCTAGCCTTTGATCTCCAAGATTAATGAGGGCAGATGACTCTACACTCAAGGGATTGCAAGGAAAATCAAAGAGTTTTGGTGTTTAGTGAGGGTTTTTAGAGAGAAAAATGAGAAAAATAATGTTTAGAGTGAGAGGGAAATACCTAAAATGTGATACACACTCAGCCAAAAAGAGAAAAAAAAAATACAAAGGTTCAGACTACCCAGATTGCCGCACGTGCGGCACCCATCCTCGCACGTGTGGCGCGCCTTTCCCCGTACGTGCGGTCCTCATCCCCGCACGTGCGGTGGTCCTCCCACACCTCAGACCACACCTGCCTTTTAGGCAGTGTGTAACTCTCCCAACTCATGCTCTCCTGCACGTGTGGCCCCATCCTACACGTGTGGCCCTAGACTCCCGTATGTGCGACCCTGGCCCAGCAGCTCAGAAATCTATTCGTTCACTCCCAGACACAACGGACACGGTTGTGCACCCTCCGAAGCAAGAGAAAAGTCAACACTTAAATAAACAAGAACAAGAACTTATTTGAGAAAGGCTTCTGGACATCGCGGACCCAATGAAAACAAAAAGTGAAGTGACGTAAAAAGGAAACCGGTCATCACACACCGGTTACTAGAATAACATCCATTAGAATGCTTATTGCTATTGCATCATTGTACAATCTACAAATTCATCAAATGGATGTGAAAACTGCTTTCTTAAATGGTGAGTTAGATGAAGAAATTTACATGGAACAACCAGAAAGATTTTCTGTTCCGAAAAAAGAAAAGAAATTATGTAAATTGGTTAAATCATTATATGATTTAAAATAAGTGCCAAAGCAATGGCATGAAAAATTTGACAAGGCAATGATGTCAAATGGATTTAAAATTAATGAGTGTGACAAATGCGTTTATATTAAAAACATAGACAAAGGTTATGTTATAGTATGTCTTTATGTAGATGATATGCTCATCATATGTAGTAATAATGACATGATTAAAACTACTAAGAAAATGTTGAATAAACATTTTGACATGAGGACATGGGCATTGCTGATGTAATTCTTGGTATGAAAATTACCAAAACATCAGAAGGTTATACTTTGTCACAATCTCATTACATTGAGAAAATACTTGACAAATTCAGCAAAAATGATGATCATCTGGCTAGAACACCTGTGGATGTTAATTTGTTTCTTTCTAAGAATATACAGGAAAGTATTTCTCAATTAGAGTATGCCTAAATTATTGGAACTGCACTCGCCTAGATATAACTTATGTAGTAAGTAAATTAAGTAGATATACGAGTAATCCAGGAGTAGAACACGGAAAAGCAATTATAAGGGTTCTAAGATACTTTAGATTTACTCGTAACATTGGACTGAATTATACTAGATATCCAACAGTACTTGAAGGATACTGTGATGCAAACTGGATATCGGATACTAGAGACTCAAAATCCACCAGTGAGTATGTCTTTACTCTTGATGGGGCGACTGTATCTTGGAAATCTTCCAAACAGACTTGCATTGCTAGGTCTACTATAGAATCAGAATTATAGCTTTAGATAAAGCTGGGAAAGAAGCAGAATGGCTTCACCACTTCCCTAAAGATATTTCCATGTGGCCAAAACCGGTGCCTGCTATATGCATACATTGCAATAGTAAATCAACAATAGGTAGAGCACAGAGTCATATGTATAATGGAAAGTCACGACACATTCGTCGTCAACATAACACCGTGAGACAACTACTCTCTAATGGAATTATTTCCATTGAATATGTAAAGTCTAAAGACTACATAGCGGATCCACTAACCAAAGGGTTAGCAAGAGAGTTAGCTGAAAATTCATCGAGGGAAATGGGACTTAAGCCTATTAAATAAGAGTTACCACAACGGTAACCCAACCTAGTTGACTGGAGATCCCAAGATCTAGGTTCAAAGGGACAACTGAGTTCTGTATGACTCAGAAGGATCACTAGGGAGTCAAACTCCTACACATTTCTATGATGAAATAGTGATGTCTGCAGTGTTTTAGGTTAAGTAATACTTTTAATGATTCTTATATCTAGGTAAACCTAGTGGAGTATGGCAAGATACTCTTCATAAGAATCACATATGTGAGTGTGAACTGGGCCGGTTCTATGAGATTTGTGAAGGGCAACAATTCTCTAGAGCACTCATGAAAAACTAGGTTGTTTTAGGGACAAAATGAACACAATAGTGAGAACAAAACTGTGACTGGGGATATACTGTGTGAGTTCTATTGTCTTGGTTTACACAAATGGCTGAATAGTTCAAGACATCATGTTCACTAATTAGCTAGTAAATCTGATAGTGTCTCACAAGGGAAGGTTCAAAGCTAAAAGCTACCTATCCTTTGTAGAATATTTTCAATTTCTGTACTCTCTGTAATTAGATCATGTTGTTGCATTTTCTCTCCGTCAAATTCCATTCATGTAGGGGATTGTTGGAAAATTGGCTTTTTATAGGCTTATTTTGGACCAACTTTGAGCCCAATTTTGAGTGGGCCCCAAATGTCTTTTGGGGTGGGTTCGAAGAGGTGACGTGTTCCTTACTGCATAGCAAGTCACAGGGTGAAGACGGTTCATCAAAACCATTTATGAGTAAATGGGAAGTTGACGTCATTTGCAGGTTCGTAGAATGGAAAATCAAAGAAGTAAATGTGGGTTTCTTTGAAAATGGGTTGTCCCACATTGAAACTTTAAGAGAGCTTATGTATGTGTATAAGTACTTGGTGTACTAACTTGGGTTGGGCCGCAAGGGGCACCCCAAGTTTGTAGAAGGGAGGAGTAATGGATAAAGTGAACCTTAGCCCAAACCACCACACACGCGCGCGTGCACCGCTACCGCCCGGCTGGGCGTGAGCATGGATTGTGGGTTGGGTTGATTCTTATGTTAATTCTTTGGGAAAAAATTTATTTGGATTTTTTTCCAAAAGTTCTTACAGGAAAAATTTATTTATTTAAATGTTGTGCCAATTTTTCCTGTCCAAACTGTACCTGTTTTTCAGTCCATTTTTCAGCAATTCAAACTGTCCAACAGATTGGGAAAACTGCCCAGCAGTTCAGAGCAGTTTTAAAATTGCCAAACATTTTGCAGATTTGTTCAAAACAGTTTCATACACTACAAGAAATAACAGTTTCGCCGACCAAAATATTAGTAGCCAAATGTCACTTTTTCAGTCGCCAAAACCAATTAGCGACTAAATTTTTTTGTCGCCAACTTAGTCGTCTAAACCCTGTCGAAAAAAAATTACACTCTGCTCTTGTGGAGATTCAAACCATCAACCTCCCACACTATAAACCCTATACAACACCCTCTTTTCACTAGGCCTCCATAACACTATATGATTATATATGCAACATATATTATTTATATAGTACATAGACCCGTATTAATATAAAAGTATATATATAAAGATAATTATTTTTTATTGAACATAATTTATGTAAAAATAAATTATTTATTAGAAAAAAAAAAAAAAAGAGGCCACTTTTGGTGACTAAACATAATTTTAGTCGCCAATTCTATACTTTTGCCTACTAATAATTTTTTAGTCGTTAAAACAAAATTCCCGCGCTAAAATTACTACTTTTAGTGACTAAACTTCTTTTTAGTCGCCGAATGCCTCACTTTTGGCTACTAAATTATTTTTAGTCGCTAAAAACCCTCACTTTTGCCTACTAAAAATTTTTTAGTCGGTAAAGGTCTCACTTTTGGCTAATAAATTTTTTTTAGTCGCCAAAGGGCCTAACTTTTGGCTACCAAAATTTTTTTAGTCGGTAAAAGCCTCACTTTTGGAGACCAAACATCAATTTAGTCGCTGAATGCCTCACTTTTGGCTACTAATTTTTTTTAGTCGCCAAAGGGCCTAACTTTTGGCTACTAAAATTTTTTTAGTTGATAAAAGCCATATATCGGCGACCAAACAGATTTTTAGTCGCCAATTACTATACTTTTGGCTACTAAATTTTTTTAGTCACCAAAAATCTTTACTTTTGGCTACTAATGCTTTTTTAGTCGCCAAAAGCTATACTTTCAGCGACCAAATTTTTTTAAGTCAAGAAATTTGGTCGCCAAACGTGCTTTTTCCTGTAGTGATATCTGTTTGCCAATTTACACACCTGTTCGGACAGATTTTTTGGTCACCTTTTTGCCTGTATATAGAGGCCGTTTCCAATAGTTTTTTTTGGTCAAAAAAAGATCTGAAAAAGTCATTTTTGCTGTCCAATTTTGCTTTGTTGCATATATATTCTTCATATTAATTTTAGGAAATACTTTGAAAGTATAGAACACAGGTTTGGTTCGCCGTACAAATTGTTTGGAGTGCTACTACAATTTGTGAAGATCATTGTATTCTGAGAGATAGACGGCATTAGTCCGTAAGCACCGAAGCGGGGCAAATCTGTCTTAAGGACAGAGTATCACACACTCGACTTGATCTTTTTATTATTTATTCGGTTCGGTAAAATAAATTCGGTACGTTATTTATTTTATTTGTTTGATTTTGTTTCAATTTATTTGTTGTACGCAGAAGATTGTTCCAACACATTTAGGTTCATACACATTTATAAAGTCCAAATCTTCCCGGTACATACTGGATATGAGATCTTGAAGCTAAAATGCCATCTAACGGGGGTTGTGTGGGGACTTTTGCTTTCCTAAAATACCATGAAGGTCAAACAAGTCTCTGTCATAATTTTGAATTTCATTTGATGGCAAGGGATAAAATAATTTTAAAAATGAGTAATAATTGCTTTGGGTAACTACACACGATAAAGTCTTCTACCATGTATTCAGGGCTCTACTACATTATGTCCCAATTATAACCATTGCTGATGCCATGGCTGTTCACCAAAAAATGCAGCAAAGAGGCCATTGCATGTCCATAGCATGTGCAACCAACCCGAGTGAATGAGACTTTTGTAATGAAAGTTTTTGCTACAGCTGATTGTTGTATATGGGATTTCTTGCAGGATGAAGTTTAGGATTTGAATCCCATCAATTACCTTTAAAAAAAAAAAGTGTTGTTGTTGTTGGGCTACATTTGAGTGCATGAGGGCTCGAGTTTTTCACAGCACTTTTGCTTAAATTTCTGTTGCAGCCCATTCTCTTTTGACTACCTGTGGAGGATGGATGCATAGCAACCTACATGTTGGGTTATACCTGTTTGTAATTATAGTTGAAAAATCTAGAAATCCCCTAGATATTGATTTGTGATTATGTAACAATTTTAAGCAGTATATAACAATCCAAATCAAACAATCAAGACAAATCAACACAACGATTTTAACGTGGAAAAACCACAATTGGACACCTCCAACTGTGATTAAAAAACCACGGGCAACAGCCACAAAACAATCCACTAAGAAGATTTAAAGGAATTACACAGGTATACTCTCAATTATCTAGCGAATCCACGCCTAATTGAACCAACCTCTATGTGTCTCTTCCAACCCTGTCTTCACCTCAGAATTGTCTTTACAATGAGCCACTCCAGAATCCACCGAAGCGTCAGGCTCGAATTCTTCAGAATCCACCGAAGTACAACTCTCTCTCTCTCTCTCTCTTGTGTATAACAAACAAAACCTTTGATGTACTCTCTTTAAATCATGAGTTGAATACTCAATAAAACATCAAAGAAAACTAACAAAATATCCCTAGATATAAACCTTAAGAACCAAAAAGAAGATCTAGAGGAATTAAATAGTTTTGAGAGAAAACCAACTATTTATAGAAAATCCAAAAGTAATCCTAGTTTTGGAAGAAAATCAACTTCTTAAAGAAATCCAAAAGTAATCCTAGTTTTGGAAGAAAACCCACTTCTTACAGAAAACCTTGTCAAACGGGATTGCCAAGAATTAAACCTAACAATCTCCCCCTTTGGCAATGCCGTGACAAAACACACCTAACAAATAAAATCCTAATCACCCCAACCCATAACAGCCAACAAAAGCCAACTTCTATCTCAAGGTCATGATCTGCAAAACAGTTATTAGTGCCACAATCTCCAAAACAACTATTAGTACCACAAGAGTATATGAAAAAAACAATAAACATATGACAAGATTATCTTGAAGCATGATATGGAAAACATGAATAGATGCGACTTGGAGATATTAAGAACATGTAGCATGAAAACATGAACAACACCTTTTTGTCATGAATTGACAAAGGAAGCTCAATCAACTAAAGCATGATCATAAACCACACAAGCAATGATATGATGATGTAAATATCAGGAGCATGCAAGAATGCAAAGTAACATGCAAAACAACTAAAGCCAATCTTCCTTACCAAACAAATCAAAGTGATCATGCGAACAAACTTTTGTAACAATAAACCAAACCCCCCCTCACTAAAAACAACCACACACACTGAAAACAGTGAACAAGAAGAAAAAGACAAAAAATAATATGGTGGAGCAAGCAAGGAATTTCAGATTAGTACCTTAATACACACAAGACTATCCAAGAAGCACAATTACTTAAAAACACAATGTGCACAGCCTCTAGAAAATTCCTCATAAAAGAAAGTGATATATTATGTGAAAAGCATAGATCCCATGATAAAAGTGTGTGTGTGACTCTTGGGATTCGACAAACACTAGATTCAAATCCTAGCAGTGATATAAAAGCTGGACCTCTAACAAGAGAATCTAAGCATAACTACGGAAAGTCAAACCACTAGGAATCAAGGGGTATTTGGTGAGTAAAAGCGGAGGCTCCCCCTCAATCAATGAATCTTTTCTTTTTTTTTTCTTTCTTTCTTTTGCACATTTTTTTCTTTCTTTTGCATATTTTTTCTTTTTCTTTTTCTTTTCCTTGTTTTTTCTTTTTCTTTTTCTTTTGCACAATTATTGGCGGCTGACACGCTCAAGAGTATGGAAACCGAACCAGAGAAGCATGGATATAATAAGGATGGCCTGGTTGGTGACTCTGAGGTAGCCTTTTCCTCATGGCTAGACTGCAAAGAATTAAGGGGAAAGCCGTGGAGGTGCAAAAAGATGGAAGGTGGTTAAGAGACTCAACATCACCCATGATATGCTAGTATAGGTCAATTCCTCTAGAACAGCAAAAGATACAATGCCAGAAGTCCATAGAAAAAAATAATCACTAAGGCGAAAGACTCCGATATTTGCTAATCCAAGAGTGTGTACAGAATGAGAAATACTAATCAAAGAACACACACTCCAAAATGAGTAATGACCACAGAAAGCACACATATATTAACATGTAATGGATATTCTCATCAATTCCAATATGCACAAAGGACCACTCAAAAATTTCAAGCTTGCAAAACCATACTAAGAAATTCTTTTTTTTTTTTTTTCTTAACCAAAGCAAGACAAAAAACAAACAAGTACACAAAAACTCAAAAGCTAAAACAAATAAAACAAATTAACACAAGTCCAGTTTTCTCACCCAAACCGCTTTAGTATGAACAAAGTTGTAAGCATTGCGGTTCTTGGGTAGTGTTTTGACGTTATGGTTTCCTTTGCTTTCAATAAGAACCCGTCTTGACATGGTTTCTAACTTCTTATTCCTAGGTCTAGGAAAACACAGCCTCTGTTCATGTTTGGTCTCAAGTAAATCAAAATAGCAAGATTTATTATGACCCTTAACCTCCTTATAACCAATGAAGTGTCTCCTACCCCATGAGATGTTAGAATTTCTTCCATCTCTATGAGACACTCTTCCATGCAACTTATAACAATAAGGGCGAATATGACCATGCATACCACAATGATGACAAATAAAAACAGGATGTACAGGATGTACCTTCTTTTCTTTTACCTTACCAACTCTAGCAAGTTTGAGAAGTCCATCCTTATATTGAATTTTTTGTTCTGCTTTTCCTTGAGTTCTTGTATCATGAGATGTGGATGCATTCTGTTTTTGCTCTTTCTTACCACCAAAGCCAATGCCACTCTTGTCAGAACAAATTTGTTGAGACCCAATGATATTGTCCAAAGTCTTTGATCCTCTGTTCCAAAGACCAATGGTAGCCATTGCACACTTGAGTTCTTCCTCTTTCTTGATCATTTGTTCTTCCAAAGCAACTTGAGACATCTCGAGAGTTTTAATTTTTTCTTCATATGTTGCATAGATTTGCTGAAGCTCATTCCTCTCTGTCTCACAAGTCAAGAGTTTTGCACAAAGAGCTTGTCGATCATCAGCTATCTTGATGACATCAATCCTGGCCTCGGAAATCACCTCCTTAAGTTTGACATTCTCACTTTCACATGCTTTGAGTTTCTTTGTGAGTTTGTCATTTAATTTGAACAAGTTAAGAGACTCCTTATACAACTTTTCATAAGCTTGCTCAAGCTCTTCATCATCACTCTCCAAGGATTCGTCAAGTAGGGGTGGTCAAACCATTGAATTTCCCTTATGAATTGAATCCATTATCACAAATCAAACAAGATCTCGTTCTAAAAGAATTTTTTTTTTTAAAATAGAATGACCTGCTCTGATACCAATTGAAAAATCTAGAAATCCCCTAGATATTGATTTGTGATTATGTAACAATTTTAAGCAGTATATAACAATCCAAATCAAACAATCAACACAAATCAACACAACGATTTTAACGTGGAAAAACCACAATTAGACACCTCCAACTGTGATTAAAAAACAACGAGCAACAGCCACAAAACAATCCACTAAGAAGATTTAAAGGAATTACACAGGTATACTCTCAATTATCTAGCGAATCCATGCCTAATTGAACCAACCTCTATGTGTCTCTTCCAACTCCGTCTTCACCTCAGAATTGTCTTTACGATGAGCCACTCCAGAATCCACCGAAGCTTCAGGCTCGAATTCTTCAGAATGCACCGAAGAACAACTCTCTCTCTCTCTCTTGTGTATAACAAACAAAACCTTTGATGTACTCTCTTTAAATCATGAGTTGAATACTCAATAAAACATCAAAGAAAACTAACAAAATATCCCCAGATATAAACCTTAAGAACCAAAAAGAAGATCTGGAGGAATTAAATAGTTTTGGGAGAAAACCAACTATTTATAGCAAATCCAAAAGTAATCCTAGTTTTGGAAGAAAATCAACTTCTTAAAGAAATCCAAAAGGAATCCTAGTTTTGGAAGAAAGCCCACTTCTTACAGAAAACCTTGTCAAACGGGATTGCCAAGAATTAAACCTAACTATAGTTTGCTCTTTTTTTTTCCTTTTTTTTTTTAATATTTATAATGAACAATTATATGTTAGTGTTTAAATCAAAGTAGATTTAACACCTACCAAATTTTTGAAGAAGAGTTGGTGCACAGTGGCCCAAGAGCATATTTTGGGAGTATGGAACTTTGGATGCTGATGACAGTTCACAATATTTTAATTGCCGTGTTGTTTAATCCAAATCTGTCAAGTAAAGTCTATGTCGTTTAATGCTCACAAACTGGCTAAAACACAGGAGAAATTAGGAGGAAAGAAACTGGGAGATAATGAGCAAAGTTTGGGTTGAATTGTTGTGCCATGCTGCACATCGTTGCAGACCCAATCCTCATTTAGCACAACTGAGTAAAGGTGGACAGCTCTTCACTTTGGTTTGGTTGTTGATGGCTAATTTGGGCTTAGGGGTACAGTTTCAAATAAGTGAAGGCATTGTAGGTGCAAATGTAATTGTGGGAAAGTAGCTGAATTGATTTGTTATAACTTATATCAATCAGGTAAATCTGTCCTTTTTGTTGCTCATGAAGATATTTTATTCACTGCCAGTCACACAAATTGTATTTTCTTTATGAAAACAAGACTCGTTAGATCTATATCTACATTCGAGAAACCAAGACAAAGAGCATAAGAAATAAATTAGTCATTGGAGTCTGGATAGATGAACAATCATGGCTTGTGCAATACTAGACTTTGTCAAGCTAATGGATTTGATCTACACTGTGTTTGGTTAGGGGATTTGGGAAGGAATTTGAAAAAGAGAAGAGAAAAGGTGTGTGAAATTAGGTGAAATGTAGGAATATTTTATTCACATTTCGCCTACTTTTTTCATTTCCCAACATAAGTAATTTGTGTAAGGCCATCTTTGGTTCATGGATTTGGGAAAAGATTTAGAAAAGAAACGAGAAAATGTGTGTAAAATGTATGAGTATATTTTATTCACATTTAACCTACATTTTCTCTTTCTCTTTCCCTTTTCAAATCCCTCTCCAAATCCATGAATCAAACACAGCCTAAGACAATAAGCGATTTGTTGTGATTATTCAATATTCAATATTCATTTCTTTAGTTTGCCAAAAAAGCTTATCATCATCTAATGTTGTTGTATATGGAATATTTAATTTATTTGCTGAAAAGTTTACGGTAGGCACATAACACGATCTATTAGATAATTGGCAAGTACTTCCGAGGCAAAGGTAGGTAGTGAAATGTAAACAACGTTGTGTTAAGAAAGGCAGTGTGAATAGAGCATCCATTTCAATTATTTACTTTATAGCTATTAAACTAAAGTTTTTGTTTAGTGGCTTCTGGCATGCCTTCCTTCACTAGTGTAGCTGCATATGTAACCCATTTGACTTGTAATTAAGGAGAATTAGGTGCAGAGTAATAAAATATTTGTACATTATGCCAACTTGACCATGTTGTTTGGATAGACTGATATTCCACAGTGGTGGGAAAGAAAATATATATATATATATATATATATATATGTGTGTGTGTGTGTGTAACCCACTTGACTTGAGGTTAAGTATTTTAGATCATTTTGATATACCTACTCCACATAAATTGACCCAATCGGCCCTCATTAATAAAAAAAAAAAATGAAAAACAAATCTCCACGTAATTTATTTTTTTAATATAAAATTTATGTAGTTGTTAATATTCTTCTGGATCGTCAACTTGTTTGTTTTCATTTTTCAGAAAACACTTTTCAGAAAATTCTACATTCTTATTTTTCGTGTTTTTTTGTTTTTACTAAATTTTTTTAATATTTTAAGTAATTTTTTTACTTTTTAGATACACCTAACTTAAATACACCTAAAAAGTAAAAAAATTATAAAAAAAAAATTTTAAAAATTCACTAGATATCAAAAATATAAAAAAAAAAAAAAAAGAATTTAGTACATTTTTTGTATTTTTATGTATTTATTAATTTTTTAAAATATTTTTTTACAAATTTACTTTTTAGATACATCTAACTAAGTTGCATCTAAAAAAGTAAAAAAAAATGTTTAAAATTTAAAAAATATTCACCAAAAACAAAAGAATACGAAAACCAAAAAACACAATTTTCAAAAAACCTAATTCAAAAAATTCAAACCAAACACACTGATATTCTCAGCTTTAGAAATGCAGCTATTCACCATTAGGAGTGATGACCCTATCATGCATTTGGTTGTCTTTTTTTCATGTTTTGCTTCTCTTTCTTTTTCTCATCTGTTCCTTGTATCTGAATCTTGTCAAAAAGTTTGAGAAATCAACCCCCTAGCTTGCCAGGATGAGTTCTTCAACTTCTTGTTCTTTTTTTCTTTTTTTCTTCTTTTGAACAAATAAGTCATCAATTCAGGTTTGTTTCCCATTTTTAATTATCAGTTAGCAAAATAAAACTCTGCAATTTTTTCATTAGAAACAAAACTTCTAGCAATTGATAGCAAAATAAAACTCTGCAATTTTTTCATAAGAAAGAAAACTTCTAGCAATTGAAAAGTACCAATTTCACATCAAAACAAATGTGTTGTGGTGGTCCTAGAGAGGCTCCAAATGAAACTGTTCTAGTGATCTGATCTGATCTGATCTGATAGCACTACTTGTACGATTGAAAGGTGGATTTATGTCTTTAATTCAGTGGATTGTGTACTGTGTATTGATTTTCAGAATTTTATTTCTTATGCTGGAACTGAAGGAAAAACTTTGAAAACAGAGAGTCCCATCCAGGTTGATGTTGTGTACCTGAAGTTCACTGATCTATTAGCTGCTGTTGAATTTTTTTTTTTGTTTTTTTTTTTGGCTTGATGTTATGTCCTCGTTGTTGTCAGTGTTTGTCTTTATTTATGGAAAATTCTTCCCATAGGTGGTCTTCATGGATGATACATAAAAAAAAATTGGAGTAAATTATCAATAGGTCTTAATAGTTGAACTTAATTCCTATCAAGTCCTATTAAAAATAAGTTTTCATAAAATTGTCGTTAAAAATAATTTTTTTGTAACAATTGTTTACATACGTCGCTAAACATTGACAATTAGTAATTTTTTTTGTTATGATTTTTATAAATTGTGGCTAAAACTTACAATTAGTAATCCTTTTTTATGATAAATTTTTCCCATAGGATCTATTAGATAATAAGTTTACTTATTAGGAGCTATACCTAAGTACCCCAAAAAAATATGGATTATTAAATTTAGATAGAATAAATGCTAGTTATTGGATGAGTAGATAGTAAAACTAGGTAGAAAAAGTAAGTGGTTTTCCAAAAAGTAGAGTAGTTTTACTTAATTTTGAAATATAAAAAAAATAATGTTAACTTACCATTTGCTAAGGGTGTTTGGCAACTTGGTAAAGGCTTGGGGGTTAAGACCCTAGGTCCCAAGTTCAAAACCCCTTGGGTTAATCTTTTGGGCGTAGAAATGCTCTGACTTAAGCGGAAACTTGTCTTGAAGGACACCTTGGTGATCTCTGCAAGGGGCTCTGCCGTGGACTTGCGGGAGAGTGGGAGGATTTTTCTGTAACCAAAAAAAAAAAAATAAATACAAACATATTTACTATTTACTCATTTACTATTTGTTATGAATTAGCTTACTATTTAAAATATAACCAGCTAAACAGGACACCTTCATTTTTCAAAAATTGTGCCTTGTTTTGCATTTTAAATTAATTTTAAATACTAATGACACACTATCTTTTATTATTTTCCCTCCATATTTTGTCTTGTTATAATTTGTAAAAAGGAAAATATGATATGTAAATATTAATTTATTAAAATTTGTTAAAATTTACTAATTTTTTTAAATAGTCATTATTGTGAAAAAATAATTTTTGATATAATATTAAAAATAAATTTTTAAAAAATGTTTTTAAATTGTAATTTATTTTTTTTTAAATTAATTTAAAATAGTTACTTTTTTTTAATACCTACAACACCTTAAAAAAATCTTATAGAAGCTTTTAATCATAATTTTTTTTTTAAATCGATTTAGTATCCATAATGAAATATTTTTTTTCTTCATAAAATTCATAAGTTTTCTTCATAATATTTTTTAATATCTAAAATATTGTAAACTATAAATTGAAAATAAAATAGAATAAAATAACTTAAAAAGACCTCCCATTTGTCAAAATTTATTAATGGTAATAAATGAATAAATGTACAATAATTACCTTCTTTTACCTACTACGCATATAAAAATATAGTTAATTAGAAAAATATATAAGAACTCTCAACTCATTTTCATACACAATGAGCAAGATTGTGTTTTTTTCTATATTTTTTCATAATGAATAAATGAAAGAGGGTGATTTAGATTTTACAAATTGAAGATAATTTTCAAATAATAATTTATCTATGTCTCTATCTCTCTTTTATTTTAACATTGTGTGATATTTTAATTTATAACTTTTATTATTGGAAAATCATTTCTCTGATCTCTCTTTCATTTTATCTATGATCTCTCAACTCTTTTATTTTAACATTTGCATACATGGTGAGGTTTATTTGAATAATAAGTGAAGTTTTAAAAAGTGATAAGTGGAGTCTCAATTAGTAAGTATGGTTGAGTGAAATAGTAAGCCAAAAATAATGAAGTAGTAAGTGGAGTCTATTTAGGTGCTAGTAAGTAAGGTTTATTTGAAAGGTAAATCAAGTCTAAAGATGTGGTAAATGAGATTTATTTCGGTGGTAGTCAAGTCTAATGAGGTAATAGTAAGTGGAGTTTATTTGAATGGTAAATAAAGTGTAAAAAAAGTGGTAAGTGGAGTCTTATCAACTAGTTACTATAGTAGAATGAAATGGTAAGTCAAGAATAATGAAATAGTAAGTGGAGTCTATTTGAGTAGCAGTAAGTAAGATTTATTTGAGTGGTAAATCAAATCTAAAGATATGGTAAGTGAGGTTTATTTTAGTGATAGTCAAGTCTAATGAAGTGATAGCAAGTGCGGTTTATTTGAATGGTTAGTAAAGTATAAAAAAGTAGTAAGTGAAGTCTCATTGACTAGCAAGTATGGTTGAATAAAATGATAAGCCAAAAGTAATGAACTAGTAATATAGTAATAAGTGTAATTTAATGAAATAGGAAGAGGTCAAAAATAATGGACCCTATCATTAGATGACCGAGTACTTACCATTTATAAATACAATACTTACTATACATTTTGATTCTATTTATCATACTTTTTTATTCTACTTGCCACTTGTTCTGAACTTATTACTTATTATGAAACAATTTACTATTCATTTTAACCTTACTACTCAAGTTTGATGGATTAAGAAGTGGGATTTTATTAAATAGTAAGTATAGTTTAATGAAGGAGTAAGTAGTCTCATTAAATAATAAGTGAAATTTAATTGAGTAGTAATTCAAGTCAAATGAAGTGATATTTTAAAAAGTACCAAGTTAAGTCTAATAAATTGTTGAAGATCCACACAAAAATAGCTCTCCCAACTCCCCCGAATAACGTGGGATATTTTTTTTGTATAGTAAGTCAAGTCAAATGAAGTGGTATTTTTTTCAATACTAAATGAAGTCGGATAAACTTTTACATTTTGTTTAATAATTTAAAATTCATATTTCTAATTTATTATTTGTCAGTCATTGTGACTTTACCTACAATTTGCTTTCATTCTACTTACCAATCAATAGTAACTGCATCTTATAGAGTAGTAATTATGTTTGATTAAATCGTAAGTCAAGTTTGATGGAGTAGTAAGTAGAGTATGAACGAGTAGTAAGTAGAATCTGATTGAGGAGTAACTAAGGTCTAATTGAGTGATAAGTAAAATATCATTTAGTACTTACCATTTATAAGCACAATACTTGTCATTCGTTTTGATTCTACTTACCACGCACTGTGGCTGTACTTACCACTTAATATTTCATTATATTTACAATTTTTGTATATTTACTATTTGTTACTAATCGACTTGTCACTTCTTGTAATAAGACACAACTTTATCAGTAAAATAACTTAGTGTTTTATAACTCAAAATTAATTTAAAATTTGATCACACAACTTTGAAGTTTGTTCAGTGAATTGTAAGTAACGTTCAAACTAAACCGCATGGATTTATTTATTTATTTATTAATACATAATTTGGTCTTAATCTTTAAAATTGACGAACCATACTTCACGATTTGGTCCGTAATTTTATAGTTGCGATTATGATTTGGAACCGAATTGATCCATTTGTATATGTATGTATGTATATATATATATATAAGTTATTATTTACCGTAGATACCCACTTGATTAGTATTACATTTTTGTATATAAGTTGTTAATCCTATATGTTTAGAAGTGTGATTTTGTATAATAGTTGAATTAGTTCTAAACAATCATCTAAAATACTTTTGTTTGCAAAACGCCGACATATGTATTCTAATAAATTGTGAATAATATTTTGTGATTGTATTGTGAAAAATGTGATTCCAAACAGGATCGAACTTTATTTTACTGGTTCAGTCTGATTTGGTTATAAGATTTTTATGATTTGATTTCAAATTTCATGAATACATAGGTAGTTTGGTCGTTTGGTCATTGGTTTACTCTTAAATGAACCAAATCGAACTATGCTCACCTTTAATAGGACAACTTAAAACTTAATGTGACTCTATTTATCATTTGTTGTGAGTTTATTTACTACTAAATATAATAAATCTCATAGGTTTAATATAATTACACCGATCTCTCATTTAGGAAAGTTAAAACAATTGTAATTAATGCAGATTGTATGTAAACACAAGAATGGAAAAGGATAAAATAATATTTCAATATTAAAGAAATATCATCAATTTTTTCTTTTCAAACAACTAACAAAATGTTATAAATAAATGAACTAAATATTATGTAAGTTAAATTTTGAAAGAAGTCTAATACAATCATGTCAAATTTTATAAAACTCAATCTATTTTTAAATCTGATCAAAAACAAAAATCTATTTTTTAAATCCTTAAAAAGATTAGTGTAACTTCTTCTTTTTCTCTGTATTTTGAAACAATTTGATATAAAACCCATTGCATAAAAGGTGACTCCTTATTCTTAAAAATAAAAATAAATAAATAAGTCACCCTTGCAAACGGCAGTGCTCCCGACCCCCAGTGACCCCAGTGCCACGTGGCAGTTGCCAATCAGGGAAGACCCCCAGCACCCCCACTAGAGGTCTAAGTCATTTTCCCCCCTGCAAAACTGGTGATTTCCGGTGAGTAAAGTGTGTTGAGAGTGATATTTCACTTTTATGTATGGTGCAAGAAAGCTGTTTTTCTGTACTGTAGTTGGACCCGCATGTGTTTGGTAACGTTTACGTTTTCAGTTTATATTTACAAAAATTTTATAAACTGATTTTTGTTTATTTTTTGTTTATTTTTAGAAAAACATAAACTACAAACGCGTTTGGTAATTGACAAAATGTTTTAAAAAATTTAAAAATATAAAAAACAGTGAGAAATAGCAAGTGGCGGCGGAAGACGGTGGTGAAAAGTGGTGACGATGGGTGGTGGTGGGTGGGTGGGTGACGGTGGCGGGTGATAGCGAGTGGGTGGTGGTGGTGGTGGTGGTGGTGGCGGGTGGATAGTGGATGGCGGGTGGGTGGCGGGTGGTGATGGTGGGTGGATGGGTGACGGTGACGGGTGGTAGCGAGTGAGTGGTGGTGGTGGTGGTGGTGGCGGCGGCGGCGGCGGGTGGTAGCAGGTGGGTGGCGGGTGGTGGCGGGTGGGCGGATGGTGGTGGGTAGGTGGCGGGTGGGTGGGTGACGGTGGCGGGTGGTGAGTGGTAGCGAGTGGGTGGTGGCGGTGGCGGTGGCAGGTGGGTAGCGGATGGCGGGTGTGGTGGGTGTGGTGGCGGGTTGGTGGTAGTGGTGGTGGTGGTGGCGAGTGGTGGCTGGTGGTGGTGGCGAGTGGTGGCTGGTGGTGGGTGGTAGCGTGTAGGTGGCGGGTGGTGGTAGTGGTGGGTGGGTGGGTGACGGTGGCGAGTGGTAGGTGGTAACGAGTGGGTGGTGGTAGTGGTGGATGGTGGTGGCGGGTGGGTTGCAGGTGGCTGGTGGTGGCAAGTGGGTGGTGAGTGGTGGTGACAAGTAGGTGGCGGGTGGAGGGTGGTGAGTGGTGATGACAAGTAGGTGGCGGGTGGTGGGTGGTGACGGGTGGATAGTAGGTGGGTGGTGAGTGGCGGGTGGCGGTGGTGGTGGCGGCGAGTGGGTGGCAGGTGGGTGGTGGTGGGGGGTGGGGGGTGGTGGTGGTAGGTGGGTGGTGAGTGGTGACGGCAGGTGGTGGTAGGAGGTGGGTGGTGGTGGTGGAAGACGGTAGTGGAAAATGGTGGCGGATGGTGGCTAGTGTTGGGTGGTAAAAAAAAAAAAAAACTCAAAACTCAAAACGAAAACACATTTTTTGTGTTTTCATTTTTTGGCCAAATTTATAAACTGAGACCACTGATTTATAAATCAAATATTTTACCAAACAAGTTTTTATTTGAGTTTTTAAAATTTTTGTAAATATAAATAGAAAACTGAAAACGTAAGTATTACCAAACGGCACTACATACTCATAAACTTATAAATGCATTTTTATTATATTCACTTACCATTATAAATAAAAATAAATGAATTTTATGTGTTACAAAAAAAAATTAAAAAAAGTAAGCTTTAGCATTTTTGTGTCATTTACCTACTCATAAACATATAAATGCATTTTTATTATATTCACTTACCATTATAAATAAAAATAAATGAATTTTATGTGTTATAAAAAAAAAAAAAAAAAAAAAAAAGTAAGCTTTAGCATTTTTGTGTTGAGTAATGCCATATGAATTGACAAATTTTATAATTTGTTCTTACTCATATAAGCTCTTCCAATCATACACCTTGTTTGGTTTAACTCATTTTTATGAAAATTAAGTTTTTTTGTTATTTTACTATTTACTCAAAAAATATATATTTTTTAAATACACTTAATTTAGATATATTTAAAAAGTATAATATTTGTACAAAAGCTAGACTATAAAAAATACAAAAAAAAAAAAAAAATGAAGAAGGAGAAGTACATTTTCATATTTTGTTCTATTCAATGATTTTTTTAAAGTTTAGTTTTTGTACAAATTTTATACTTTTTAAGTATATCGAAATTAAGTGGATCTAAAGAGTAAAAAAAAAAATTGATTAAAATATTATTAAAAATCACTAAGAATATAAAATATATATATATGAATTTAAAAACTCATAAAACTATTTTTAAAAACTCCAACCACGTAGAATACTTTAATGAGTTTTGTTATAAATTTTAAAAAAATTATTAGTGCATACCTGACTAAAAAAAAAAAAAAAAGTCTGCATATTCATAAGTTTATATAGTATTTTCTTTAAATCATATTATAAGAATTATATTTAAGGGCTAAAATTATTTATCATGTTACGTGTCATTAGTATATTAGAACGAAGTGATAGAGCCCATCAAATTAGTTTCAGAGTAATGTTGAAAATTCTTAAAATATTATTTCTAAATTTACCTACAATAAAATTGGTTTATTTACAATCAAATTAACAATTAACAAGCAACGGTTCATGTTATTAGATGCGTTATATGCATTAAAAAGTTTTCAGCATTTTTCTTGATTCAATAGGAACACATGAAATGATTAACAGTTTTTAGTACACAAACGTGTTCATTGTAACATTATTAATTTTTTTTTTATATTAAGTAATAAAAAAATTTATTACATTGATCCCTTGGAATTTGGAGAAAATATGAGTAACTCTATATTTTTTGCATAATTACATTGATCTTCGTCAAAAAATCCAAAATTCATTACAAAAAAGTTAGCACTTCTGTTTATTTTTTGTACATTTTTTCATAAAGCGAATTCTCGAAACAATCCTAAGGTTAAAGGAGCTGATGAAACTAATACAATGGTGTAAAGACACGATAAATAAAGAAATACACATACATATATATATATATATATAAGTGTAAAATATATGATAACATTATACTTTCAGCCATATGATTAACTAATTATTAATGAAAAATGAACTAAGTGTTATATGAATTAAAAACTTAATGTTGTGCTTAGTTCATGAATTTGAGTAGGGATTTAAAAATTAAAAAAACAAAAAAGTGTCTGAAATGTTGAAGAAATATAATTATATTTTATTCATATTTCACTTATATTTTTCCTTTCTCTTTTCAAAATTATAAGATTTATTATATTTTTTTCTAAATTTCAGGCAAGGTTGGTGTAATTTACCCTATAAAAAATATACTCATGTACACGAAATTTTCATCCCAAAATTTAAGATAAATTATAAATACAATCTTTGCTATTTACTTAAAATACGAATTGTGCCACGTGATTTTAAAAACTACATCTCATCCCTTCAAATTTCTAATCACATAATAAATAACTGGTTTTAGTAATAAATCATTAATTCAATTAATAATTTTTAATGATGTTAGATATATATATATATATATATATATATATTTTTTAATTAACAATTTTGATAGTTTTATTATTGCATAAAAGAATAGTTTATTTTATTTTATTTTTTTGTTAATTTTGTTAAATAAAAAATTTCTGACAACAGGATATTTGTAATTTTCAAGACTATAACGAACAATTCATATTTTAAACAAATTTTAAAGAATATATTTATAATTGGGTTAAATTCATTTTTCGTGATTTGGGACTAGGAGCACTTTATCCCCTATAGTTCAAATATAGTCAGACCGCCCTCATGTAGTTTTGGTCTAAAGTATCACTGTTAGTTTTTTCATCCAAACTAACGGCAGGTGTATCACACACACCAATTTTATCCTTCTTCTTTTTTCAAACCTAAAATTATATTCATATGTTAATTAAAATAAAAGAATATATAATATAATATAATTAAGATTGATCTTAAATATAACATATAATTAAATAAAAATATATAATGAATAATAATTAAGGATTGATATAAATATTATTAAATTAAAATTAGATTAACATGTTAGAAATTGCAATAAATAATTAAGAATTTAAAATTAATTTTGATCTTAAATATAACTCCGTTGGGTTTGCTTAACAATTCTGTTGGTCCCGAACCCAGGTAAAGGAAGAGGATTGTATGTTAGGTAACCGACAGGCAACACATAAAAAAAAAAGTTGCTCGGATCCTTTATGACATGAAACTTAATACTCTGAATTGATTAAATGTTAGTCGTTTTCCTTAAGTGACGCATTGCGCTTGCCTTTGGGGTGTTCAAAAAGCGAGCAAGGGGCGCTGTATCGACTCCTGGGTGCAATGAAAATTGGGCAAAGGTTTCTGCGTTTTTCTGGACGAGTACCGATAAAGAAGCTAGTCCAAGATTTTGGGTTTAAGGAAGCACATGGAATATAGGAACTTTAACTGGTAAGACTATGGAATTGGTAGATATCATGATTAGGACGAGAGTTAGTATAGCTTGCGTACAAGAAACTAAGTGGACGGATGAGAAAGCTCGGAAAATACAGGATACCGGTTTTAAACTATATTATAGTGACAAGGGTAGACACAGGAATAAGGTAGGAATAATAGTTGCCAAGGGCCTTGTAGAAAATGTAGCTGCGGTCATTAAGAAATGTGATAGGATTATATTAGTTAAACTAATTATTGGAGAGAATATAGTAAACATTATTAGTGTATGTACCCCCCAAGTAGGATTAGATGATCAAACTAAGAGAGTTTTTTGGGACCAAATAGATGAGGTATTATAGGCGATACTCGTCAGAGAGAACCTAGATATATGTGGTAATTTTAATGGATAAACTAGGTTATGAAAGAGTGCATAGTGGGTATGGTTTTGATGATAAAAAAAAGGCTAGAGAGAGTATTTTAGATTTTGCGTTGGCTTCTGACTTAGTGGTGGCCAATACTATGTATAAGAAGAGAAATGAACATTTGATAACCTTCAAGATTGGGTCAATTAGAAGCTAAATAGATTACTTTCTAGTAAGAAAAGGGAATTGTCTAAAATGTAGCGGCTGTGAAGTGATTCCAAGAGAGAGCTTGATGTCTCAACATAGGATTTTAGTGCTAGATTTATACTTTAAAGGGCAATGCCAAGCTTGGAAAGATAGTGGACGTCGCAAGACTAAATGGTGGGACTTAAAAGGGAATAAACTAAACATATTTAAGAATATAATGGATAAAGAAGGTACTTGGGACTTGGAAGATGATGCTAAACTATGTGGAACTCGATGGTCAATTGTATGAGAAGAATCTCAAGGGAAGTTCTTGGAGAGTCAAAAAGAAAGAGACCTAACTTTAGGAAAACTTGGTGGTGGAGGGAGGAGGTCCAAGTAATATTAAAGACGAAAAAAAAGAGCTTTAAAAAATGGCAAAATGATAGAACTGAGGAAAACCTTAAGCGCTATAGATTGGCCAATGAAGAGGTCAAAAAATTAGTGAGAGGGGCTAAACTGAAAGCCTATGATTGCCTATACACTAGACTAGATAGTAATGAGGGAGAGAAGATGATATATAATCTAGCTAAGATAAGATAGAGGAAAACAAAAGATTTTAATTAGGTTAAATGCATCAAGGGTGAGGACTCTGAGGTGTTGGTGAAGGATGAAGAGATTAAGGAGAAGTGGAAGACCTATTTTGAGAAGTTGTTAAATGAGGAATATGGAGGTAGGTCAAAAAGGGAGGAAGTAGGCAGTAATAAGGAAAACCATGATTATATGTTTTATTGTAGGATTAGGGACTTTAAAGTGAAGCTTGTACTTAAGAAGATGAAATTGAATAAGGCTTTAGGACCTGATGATATACCTATTGAAGCATGGAAATGTTTGGATAAGAAGGGGTTTGTTTGGTTGATTAGGTTATTTAGCAAGATTTTGTTGATTAGGAAAATGCCAGAAGAATGAAGGAAGAGTATTTTAGTGCCAATATATAAGAATAAAGGAGATGTCCAGAATTACAACAACTATAGAAGAATTAAGTTAATGTGTCACACAATAAAAGTTTGGGAGAAAGAGTGATTGAACATCGATTGCGTAATATAATAGAGGTGTCAAAGAATCAATTTGAGTTTATGCTTGGTAGGTCAACAATAAAAGCGATAAGAGACATTCATATGGTTTTTATCGATCTCGAGAAAGCATATAATAGAGTACCTCGGGATATAATCTGGTGGGTGTTGGAAAAGAAATGGGTTACAAAAGGTTATATTTATGTAATTAGGGATATGTATGAAAATGTGGTGATCACTGTTAGGCCCCATTTGTTTGGAGAGTTAGAGGGGGGATTGAGATTGGTAGTGAGGTAGGACTCACTAATATTGTGTTTGTTTTGAAAGATAAGGAGGGGATTGATAGTGAGCTCCGGATTATGATGGGCCTCCCCAAGGGGATTCGAATAAGCTTACAGGACTTGGTATTAGAAAAATAGTCTGGCAGACTAGAGAATTTTTTATTTTTATTTATTTTTTATTTTATTTTTACATGTCGGGCATTTTTTTTTTTTGGAACATTAATATTTAATTTTTTGTATTTTTTGTTAAGTAAAAATCATTATTTTATTTGTTTTATTTTTTTTGGAAATTTTTTATTTTATTTTCATTTTTTTAATTTTTTTTTTACATGTTGGGGCATGTTTTTTAAAACATTAATGTTTAATGTTTTTGTATTTTTGTGTTTGTTTTATTATTTTATATAAAAATAATTTAACAATCCCTGCACTAACAACTATCATCAAAATAAATACAATTTTACTTAATCCCCTCACTATCAATCCCCTCACTATTAATCTACTCACTATCAATCCCCTCCATTCTACATTTGAAAACAAACGGGGCCTTAGATCACTTGCTAGAGAGATAAGTGAATTTCCAATTACTATAGGGTTATACCAAGGATCAACCTTAAGTTCTTTTCTTTTTGCTTTAGTTATGAATAAGTTGACACGCAATATTCAGGATGATGTGCCATAGTGTGTACTTTCTGCAAATGATATCGTATTAGTGAATGAGACTAAAGAATGAGTTAATACTAAATTGGAGATTTGGAGAAGAACACTTGAATCTAAAGGATTTAGGATAAGCAGAACTAAGACAGAGTATATGGAATATAATTTTAGAAATAGTCACAATGGAAGCAGAGGATAAGTGAAGATTGAAAACCAAGAACTACTTAAAAGTAGCCATTTTTACTATTTAGGATCGATTATCATAACAACTGGAAAGATTGGAGCGGATGCGGTCTATAGAATTAAGGCGAGGTAACTTAAGTGAAGAAGTACGTCTAGAGTACTGTGCGATAAATGAGTACCCATTAGACTAATAGGGAAGTTCTATAAAATGACTATTAAATTAGCAATGTTGTATGGGACGGAATGTTAAGCAACTAAGAAACAATATGTAGATAAGATAAGTGTTGCTGAGATGAGGATGCTAAAGTGGATATATGACAAGACTAGAAAAGAAAGAGTTAGGAATGAGTATATTCGAGAATGGATAGAAGTAGTACTGATAGAAGATAAGTTGAAAGAGAATAGATTGAGATGGTTTGGTCATATACAACAGAGACCAACAGAGGTAGTAGTGAAGAGATGCAATACAATAACGGTAGATGGTAGTGTTAGGGGAAAGGATAGACCTAGATTGACGTGGACCAGTGTAGTAAATAGAGATATGAATCTCCTTAATTTGACTAATGAAATGGCCTTGGATAGAGTCGAGTGGAGAAAAAAGATTCATGCAGCCAATCCTATTTGATGGGACTTAAGACTTGGTTTGGTTTGGTTTGATTTGTGATCTTAAATATAATTTAATTCAAATAGGGCGGCAGGCCATAAGTCCACTTCTGTATCTTTTGGGCCATTAGGTCAAGGCTCAAATCTCTTTGGGCCAAAAGGACACAATTTCTTCAAAAAAAGAATTATCTGTTGAAATCAACATATATGTCTATCTATTGAATTCACCAAATTAACTATCTGTTGAAATACGACACATGTCATTCATTCAACACCTTATCTGTTTAATGCCACACATTTCTCCGCCTCACCATCAACTACCTGCTGCCACTGGAAATCGGTTACCGCCGACAACGACTTTTTTGGCCAATTTCCTAAAGACTTTTTTAGCGACTTTTTCCGATATGTTCTTATCATCAAATAAGATTTTACTTTTGATCTAATGGTTTGTACCTCCTTTAGAATGATTTTTTCACAAATTTTCTCAATTAAAATTAGATTAAAAAGTTAAAAATGACAAATAATTAAATATTTTGAATTAATTGTGATTTAAAATATAATTAAATTAAAATTAGAATAAAAAGTTAAGAATTGCAATAAATAATTAAGAACTTATAATTAATTGTGATTTAATTGACTTAATAAGATTTTACCTTGAATCTAATGGCTTATACCTCCTTTGAGACAATTTTTTCACCAATTTTCTCAATTAAAATTAGATTAAAAAGTTAGGAATTACAATAAATAATTAAATATTTTGAATTAATTGTGATCTAAAGTATAATTAGATTAAAATTATAATAAAAAAATTAAGAATTACAATAAATAATTAAGAACTTGTGATTAATTGTGATTTAATTAATTTAATATTAGACATTACAAATTATGTGCATGAGAGAGAAGAGAAAAAAAATTTAAAAAAAAAAAACAAAACTTAAGATTTGAGAGTGTTGCACTCATTTTATATCTATAGTTATTGGTGTTAACGGTGACATTATCATTTAAATTATATAGAGACTTTCTAACTATATTTAAACCATAAGAATAAAATGGTTCAGCCTCAAACTATAAAAAGGATAAAATGAATTTTACTCTTTATAATTTACCCCAAAATTTATTAACAATATCAATGTGTGATTTTATTCAAAATGTCATTGTGATAAAAACTGTTTAACAAATTGATAAATTCTTAATATTTATAGAGAATGGGGCTATTTTTCTATAATTTATTTTAATTTGGGACTTAACATTAGACTATTTTGTACAATCTCCACTTAAATAAGTTAAAAAATTAATTATTTAAAAATTGATAAATAAATATTTTTAATTTTTACATTTTAATTATTAATTTTTAACTTAAAAAATAAGAAAAATAAACTGCATACCAGGTAACTCTTTGAATATATTCATTGGAATTGTCTAATAATTTTCCGCGGGGAGGATCGCCCGTTGCCAGACGGTGATACGCGTTTTTCTGTGAAAAATTAACGGGGCCGTCCCTACCGAACACTGGTTGGTGAGGAGCAAAGCCAAAGTGAGGATTCGTGGCGGCTACCCAATTCATCGTCAGTCAAAGCCCAGTTGACCATAAATCCAATCCAAAGATACTTCGGCCTATTTTGAGGAGTTGAGGAAAAAGTAATTTTTTTTTTACTTTTACTCAAGTTTTTGGTTTTGTTAGATAAATAATTTAAAAAGTTGGTAAAAAGTTATTTTTGACTTTTTTTATTAATATTTATTTATAATATTAAATTACAATAAAATGATTAAATTATCACCATTAATTTAAAATATTTATAACTTCATTCATGTAATATATTTTGACTTATGAAGGGTAGAATTGTAATTTTACCAACAGTTACAAACCAACTTCTCAAATGAAAAAAATACAAAAAAATCAACTTTGAACTTTTACTGCAAATCAAAAAAAATTACTAAAAACCACCTTCCCAAATGTTAATATAATACTATATATATATATATATGATAGTCTAACCTATATAATAAGGCACAAAGGTTTTTAAATTTGTCTTAGAAACACACATTTGAATGGTTAGGATTCATTTTTGACTGGAATGGACGGTAGAGATGAGAATCAACTCAGCCAATCTCCTACAACTTCCCGCCCAAGAGCACACGTAAAAAATAAACCTAAAACTTTGGACCCACGATAGGTTCATCTGATCTCACTCTCTCTGTATATTCTCATCTCTCTCTCTCTCCCAGTCTAACTTCCCAATTTTCAAATTTCAAAACACCCCCTCTCTCTCTCTCTCACTCACTCACAGCCTTACTTCCCATCACACCACCGGTACATCTCTCTCCGACGGCGACACATCTCTTCCCGACGATTGTCTCATGAACCAACCATAGTGGTGCTCATCACCTCCTCCAGCCACCTCTTCCAGTGATCACCACCGCTGCTGCTCAGTCTACTGCATAACAAAGGGGATAAAGGTTGGTTATTTGATCTCTTAGATAGAGAGAGTAGGACAAATGAGACAGAGAGAGAGTAGGGAAGATATATCTCATAGATAGAGAGAATGAGTGGTGGAAGATGAAGGGGAGAGAGAATGAGTTTCGATTTTTTTTTTTTTTTTTTTGTGTGTTCTGTTTGTGCCGGAGCAGTGGCAGCGAATGAGGAAAGAAAGTAGACTTTGCTGTATATTAATCTCATGAATGAGTGAATGTAATTGCTTTGGTAAAATTTGAAGTGACGCATTTTGTGCTTAAAATTGCTTTGGTAAAATTTGAGTGCATGTAATTGCTTAAGTGATTTAGTAAAGGCAGATTCGACAATGAAGGGCTACAGATTATGTGATTTAACAAACTTATATTACAAATCTGGGTTTCAGTGTAGTGGTGGTGGTGTGTGTGTTGGGGGGGGAGGGGGAGAGCTTTGATGGGTATGGGTGGATTGGGCTCTGGATTTTGGACACCACCATGGCTGCCTCCTCTGCTATTCCTTTCTCCACAGCCAACCGAGATCATCACAGCAACCTACGCTCATTACCGCCTCTAACAACCTCCCCTCCATTTAGATTGTCATTGCCAGTTCAAATGATGGGTTCAAGTTGCTTAGGAGTTGTTTGAGACTTGGTTGCTATTAGATCTCTGAGAGGAGAGTTTGCCAAGAGATGAGAGATGATGAGATGTGATGATGAGAAAGAGAGACGTTTCAATAGAGATGGAGAGAGAGAATGATGAATGAGAGATAGTAGAGAGAGTTAGAAACAGAGAATGAGAGTGAGTGGGAGAAGCTGCCGTGTAAGCCGGGCAAACGTGGAATGAAAAACATCACTTTGATATAAAATTATTGGGTGTGGCTGTCTACCACCTCACTCTTTTTGTTTTGTCTTCTTCTTTTTTCTTTTTTTTTTTAATGTATTATTTATAATAATTTGAATTGAAATACTCAAAGTACACAAAATCACATAAATCATGCAAAATTATAAAATTTTATTTCAAATTCGTAAAAATTATTTTTAAAATTTTTAAGCTTAAATTTTATAATATTACTCTAAATTTTATAATTTTTAAGTGTATTCATATTTAATGAATCTGAAAAATAAAAAAAAATTAAAAAATTTATTAAAAATAATAAAATTCAAATTGAAAATTTAAAAAATTGTTTTTGAAAATTTAAAAACTAAATATGTTTTGGATTTTAAATTTGTAAAAATTATTTTCAAAATATACAACCAAATAAAATGTCAAGTTTGATAAATTCTTTTCAAAAACATAATTATAAAATTTATTTAAAAATTCAAATCAAACAGATAATCTATTTATATTTTGACCTCAAATTTTGTTTTTTGTTTTTTTTTTTTTACAACAAATTAGCTAAATTACATTTTAATTCAATACTTTTATAATATTAGGGCAAATTACATATACACCCCTCGAGGTTTGGCTAAATTATAAAATTTAGAGTAATATTATAAAATTTAAGCTAAGATATAAAATTTAACCAAACCTCGAGGGGTGTATATGTAATTTGCCCTTTATATTAAGTATATTTTAATCTCAAAATTACTTTCACTGTGCACGAGCATGCGCTAGAGTATTCCGGGACTTCTGGATACATAGCTCTTGAATAGGCAAGTTTGATTTATTTAGAGCATAAATTTGTTCAAATTATAAAACAATAGCTAAGATATATTTTTTGAAAAATATTCTATGCATATATTTTTTACTTTCCTGCTTCTCTCTCTTTCTTTGTTCTTTTCTCACAAATCCTTCCATGATCTCATGAATAATCTCATGAATGATCTCATGATCCCACATTCTTCTCTCTTTTCTTTTTATTTTTTTTTACTTCCCCCCCTTTTCCTATTTGTTTATTTATTTTTATTTTTATTTTTATAATATTATAACTATATTTTAATCTTAATATTATTTACACCGTTCCTTTATCTCTCAATTTGTTTTTTTATTTTTGGCTGTATATGATTTTTCTTGGACGGGGCTTTGTTAGTGTAAAAGAATATATTATTTATGGGGTAAAGAGAGCAAAAGCATGCAATAGAATACAAGACTTTAAAAAAAAAAAAAAAAGTTACTTAGTAATTATCACCTTCAAATTAAAATAATATTATTCGAAATATTTTATATATATATATATTTTTTTATTTCACTATTTTATTTTTTGTTGGTGAAATAAAATATAGGACCTTTTTTTTTTTTTTTTTTTTTTGAGAGACGGATAAAGGCATAGGAGGGGAAATCTCTTCCCAAGAAAAACAAATAAAAAGAAAAGGGAAAGAGAAGATTGATCCGATAAGGGAAAAAAGTGAGAGATCACCCCACCTGATCACCCCACCTGGATTTGGTTAATTTATTTTGGGTGATATTATCTTTTTATTTTTTTTATATGTTTTTTCAATAAAGTTAAAAGTTAATATTTAATTAATTTCTTAAAACCACTCCAAGTATATGGTAATATCACTCTAAAATTTTGTAACATAAATATTAAAATGATATAATATGTTTTCATTACAAATATATATTTTGTTGGGTGGTAACTCTCTCATAATAACAATAAATAACTCTCTCATAATAACAATATTAGGTAATTAAGAATGGAATTTAATCAATTGAGTTTAAAAGGAACAAAATTTAATAATTTAATCAATTGAGTTTAATAACAATATTAAGTGATTCCGAATGGAACATAATTTAATTAATTTCAGTTATTTAGATAAATTATATTTCTTTATAACCAAAATAATATTTCTTTATATTTTTTTAATATTTGTATCAAAAAATATTACAAACTCCATAAATTTTTAATATATAAATTACAATTATATTTTAATTCTCACAATATTTATACCGTGCCTTTAGGCACGGGCATATACTAGTATGTTAATATAATACTATATATATATATATGATAGTCTAATAGATAGTTGTCCGATAGTTGTCAATATTAATGTACTATGTTACCACTAATAGCATGTATATAATATAGAAAGAAAGCTTTCGGTTGCTTTCGGTCGCCCACCACCTTTCGGCGTCCTTTTGCTTATTTTATTAAATTCCATCATCATGATGTTTTGTATCCGAGCTCCTATATTAGGGAGTCTCTAATTTGTTTCTGACAGAGTGTTAATATTACAGAATTCCCTTTCAATATTACTCTCTGAATTTCTCTTTCATGGTATCAGAGCACAGGTATATTTCCTAAGTCTCTGCATCACATATCTTGTTCCTGACAGATTGCTGCGTACCTCGTCCTTACCTAATACACAGATTGGACAGTACCATCACCTTCGTCTCTTCACGACGAAGCCAACGCCACCAGATTCATCATTATCTGCCACCGCACGCGCCTCCACGCGCCGCTAGAACATTCGGCCACGCGCTCACTCGATTCAGACGCGCTCTACGCGCTTCCTACACTGTCCCTACACTGTCCGGTGATATTGTGCGCCCGGCCTCATCTGCTAACGTGAGCCGCGTGTTTCTGACGTCAACCGACGTCAGCCCTAGCTGCTTCCGTGCGCCGTGTGTCTCTCGCCTGCTAACGTGAGCCGCGCCACTCTCTGCTAACGTGAGCCGCGCCTATGACATCAGCCCTGCATCATCCTGTTTGACCAGCTTCGTTGACTAATCCATTTCGGCCTTTCTGGTCATATTTTTGGTCAGTTCACTCCTTTTCTGACTAATTTCAACCTTCTGAATTCACTGGTAACCTTAGTTTTTTCAGATTCTACCTCATTTGTGCTATTTTTCTCTCATGGATCGCCTAGACTCCACTACCCACCCTATTTCCGCTATTCTTGACGGGACTAATTATGTCCTATGGGCACAAGCTATGTCTGGCTTCCTCAAAGGAAAGAAACTTTGGCGCATCATTACTGGAGATGTGTGCAAACCCGTTCCAGAGACCACAGATTCCGCTGCCACGGACTCCGCTGCCAAATATATCGACCGACTGGAAGATTGGGATAGTAAAAACTATCAGATCATCACTTGGTTTCGCAATACTTCTATTACATCTATCAGCCTTCAGTTTGGTTGGTTCCAACTTGACTCTGCTTTCTCTCCTGCCAAAGCCATCTGGGATTTTTTACACGAACGCTATCAGACTACTGGCCTTGCTCACCAATATCAGCTTCTGAGTCATCTTCACGGTATGCGCCAAGAAACCACTCAAACCATTAATGATTTTCTCTCCCAAATGTATTATGCTTGGGATCAGCTCGCTCTTTCTGAACCTCCATGGGACTGTACTAAGGATGCTACCTTGTTTACTACTTACCGTGACCAACAGCGCTTGGTTCAGTTTCTCATGGCTCTCACTCCTCGATTTGAGCCAGTACGCGCATCTCTCCTTCATCGAACTCCTTTACCCACTCTTGAGCAAGCAATTTCAGAACTGTTGTCCGAGGAAACTAGATTTGGTACTCTCCATCCGCACCCTGTGGACTTTGTTCTTGCCACTCCCCAGATTCGAAGTTCTCCTTCCCCACCTTCACCACAGAAGTCCAATGCCTGCAATTACTGTCACAACCGCAATCTTCCATCGACTCATCTTCTGGTTAATTGTCCAGTTCGTCTTTGTCGGTTTTGCAACAAGACTGGCCCTGGTCATCTCCAGCAAGATTGCTTCCGCAATCCCGCCCGTGCCTCTCGCAATGGTCCTTCCACCGGGAATTTTTCTCGCAGCCACTCTCACCGTTCTGGGACTCCGTTTAAACAAATACCTGCTCAACGCACTGCTGCTGCTGCCTCCGAGGATTTACCTTCCTCTGTCCCTATAGACCCTTCCACTCCAGTCTTCTCTCAAACCGATGTCGCAGCCATGTTTCAACATTTTTGACAGAATTCCGGTACTCCTCCATCTACTGCTTTATCTGTCACCGCAGGTAACACTTCTTGGTACTTTGATTCCGTTTGTTGTAATCACATGACCTTTGACCCTACTATTTTTACTCCTCTATCTTCTCCTCCTCATGTTCCTTCTATCCATACTGCTGATGGGTCTCTTCTGTCTGTAAGTCATGTTGGTTCTGTTTCAACCTCTCACTTATCTTTATCCCATGTCTATCTTATGTCTGCTCTTACTTTAAATCTTATCTCCATTAGTCAATTATGTGAGCATGGTCTAACTGTTACCTTTTCCCGTACTGGTTGTTTGGTGCAGGACCCTCGGACGAGGCAAACTCTTGGGATAGGCCGTAAGCATGGACGTCTCTACGAACTCATCCATTTTCATGTTCCAGATTCCTCTCAGATCACAGCTCCTACCACTACTACCACAGCTCCTACCACTACTACCACTGCTACCACTGCTCCTCCTTTATCTCCTTTTCAGCTTTGGCATTGTCGTTTAGGCCATCTTTCTGTTGGTCATTTAAAATCTCTAATTTCCAGTGGTCATTTAGGTCATGTAAGTTCTGATGTTTTAGATTGTGTGTCCTGTCAACTTGCCAAACAACCTGCTTTGTCGTTTAATAAAAGTGACTCTGTTTCTCTTGCACCATTTGATCTCATTCATTCTGATATTTGGGGACCTTCTCCTACTCCTACTATGGAAGGCTCACGCTATTTTGTTGTTTTTATAGATGATTTTTCCCGTTTTACCTGGTTGTTTCTTATGAAAAATCGCTCTGAGCTCAAACAACTTTATTACAATTTTGCTACAATGGTTAAAACTCAATTTTCTAAAAATATTAAGCTTTTTCGCTCCGACAATGCCATGGAATATAAAGATTTTGACTTTCTTTCCTTTCTTCAGAGTCATGGTACTCAACCTCATCGTTCCTGTCCCGGTACGTCTCAACAAAATGGACGTGCTGAACGGAAACATCGATATATCCTTGACACTACTCGAGCTCTCCTTCTGTCTTCCTCTTGTCCGGAACATTTTTGGGGCGAGGCAGCTCTCACTGCTGCTTACACTATCAATTGTATCCCTACACCTGTCATTCATAATCACACTCCTTATGAGCGTCTGCATGGCACCCGTCCTCCTTACACCAACCTTAGGGTCTTTGGATCTGCCTGTTTTGTTCTTCTCCAACCTCATGAACGTACCAACCTTGAACCACGTTCTCGCCTTTGTTGCTTCTTAGGGTATGGTATTGAACACAAGGGGTATCGTTGTTGGGATCCTCTCTCCCAGCGCCTCCGTATCTCTCGTCATGTAGTCTTTTGGGAACACAAAATGTTTTCCTCTCTCTCTCTCTCTTCCGTTTGTCTGTTCCCTCACCCTCTCTGTTTTTTACTGACCCTTCCACGGATTTGTTCTCTGATGACCTTACTCCCTCGCCCTTGCCAGCCTCTCCACCGCCCCTGCCGGCCTCTCTCGAGACTGCCTTGCCTTCTGGTCTGTTCCATGCCCCTGCTCACTCTGATGGTCCTGCTCTTGCTTCCTCGGGATCCTCCTCTCCTGGTGAGTCTCTCCCTCTGGCTCCTCCTGCCTCTACTCGACCACACCGGGTAACCCAACCTTCTACTCGTCTTCGTGACTTTATTGTTGGTTCTACTGCTTTTTCCACTTATGAACCGACCTCCTATCGTGAGGCTCGCTCTAATCCTCTTTGGCAGCAAGCTACGACTGATGAATTGCAGGCTTTAGACAAAACTCACACTTGGGATATTGTTGATCTTCCTCCTGGGAAGACTGCCATTGGCTGCAAATGGGTCTACAAAATCAAAACTTGTTCTGATGGATCTATTGAGCGCTACAAAGCCCGCCTTGTTGCAAAAGGCTTCAACCAAGAATATGGTATTGACTATGAAGAGACGTTTGCTCCTGTTGCTCGTCTCACCTCTGTTCGCAGCCTGATTGCGGTTGTTACCTCCCGACACTAGGATCTTTATCAAATGGACGTGAAAAATGCTTTCCTTAATGGTGTTCTTCTTGAGGAGGTCTACATGCAACCTCCCCCTGGGTCTACTTATCCCCCTCATAAAGTCTGCAAACTTCAGCGTGCTCTATATGGTCTCAAACAAGCTCCGCGCGCTTGGTTTGCCAAGTTCAGCTCCACTATTCATGACTGTGGTTTCACCTCCAGTTCCTATGATACTGCTCTTTTTATCCGCAACACTGCTCAAGGGACCACCTTGCTTCTCCTTTATGTGGATGATATGATTATCACCGGTGACGATCTTGATGGTATTATCTGCCTTAAACAGTTTCTTAGCCATCATTTCGAGATGAAAGATCTTGGTCCTCTCAGCTATTTCTTGGGTCTTGAAATCTTCCATGATTCCACGGGGTCTTTTCTCTCTCAGGCTAAGTATACCTCTGATCTTCTCACCCGCGCTGGTCTTACGGATTGCAAGACTGCCTCCACTCCCCTGGAATCTCAGAGTCGTCTTACACCTCTTGATGGCACTCTTCTCTCTGATGCTACCTTATATCGTCAGCTGGTTGGTAGCCTTGTCTATCTCACTGTTACTCGTCCTGATATTGCCTATGCCGTTCATATTGTCAGCCAGTTTATGTCAGCTCCTCGTACCCCTCATTATGCCGCATTAGTTCGTATCCTTCGTTATCTCAAAGGTACCTTGTTTCATGGACTTCATTATTCCGCCCACTCCTCTCTCCAGCTTCGTGCCTTTTCCGATGCTGATTGGGCTGGGGATCCTACTGACCGGTGCTCTACTACTGGGTTCTGCTTTTTCTTGGGTGATTCTCTTATTTCTTGGCGCAGCAAGAAACAATCTCTTACTACTCGCTCCAGTACCGAGGCTGAATATCGTGCTCTTGCTGATACTACTCAGGAACTTCTTTGGCTTCGTTGGCTTCTTACTGACATGGGTGTTTCCCCCTCTGGTGCTACTGCCCTCTTTTTTGACAATCAAAGTGCTCTTCAAATTGCTCACAATGATGTTTTTCATGATCGCACCAAACACATTGAGATTGACTGTCATTTTATTCGTCAACACGTCACTCATGGTATTGTCCATCTCCATCCAATCTCCTCTGCTGATCAACCTGCTGATATCTTCACCAAAGCCCATTCTCCTGGTCGCTTCGTTGAACTTGTCTCCAAACTCAAGTTGGTTGATGTTTGTCCTCCTTGAGTTTGAGGGGGGCTGTTAATATAATACTATATATATATGATAGTCTAATATGTTAATATAATACTATATATATATATATATGATAGTCTAATAGATAGTTGTCCGATAGTTGTCAATATTAATATACTATGTTACCACTAATAGCATGTATATAATATAGAAAGAAAGTTTTCGGTTGCTTTCGGTCGCCCACCACCTTTCGGCGTCCTTTTGCTTATTTTATTAAATTCCATCATCATGATGTTTTGTATCCGAGCTCCTATATTATGGAGTCTCTAATTTGTTTCTGACAGAGTGTTAATATTACAGAATTCCCTTTCAATATTACTCTCTCAATTTCTCTTTCACCAAAATAACACTTTGTTAGACTACTCAGAACCAATAACATGATCATCCATATCAAAATTAAATAAATAGCCAGAAACGGAATCATATTATACTTTCCCAACACCACTTCCTCACTACTCCTCGCTCCTCCAGATCTCTTTTCACTTCACGCCACACTCTCTCTTAACTATTGGTCTATTTAAAGTCCACTCAAGGAGAACCTCTATTTATGTATCACTTTTCATTTCAAAACACATCACTATTCAAAGTATATCTTTAGTAATTTGATAAATAAAAAATTTTCTCAATACACACCACAATCTTCCATTTTTACCCTTACTCACACACCCCACCCACAATCTTCAATCTTCCATATTCTACATCTCCACTTCAAAAACACACACAATGTCCCCTTCCATTCTCTGTTTCATTGTCATTCCAGAGGTTTAGGAACCAGTTGACTTGTGTAGTCAACAAGACACTCAAATCCAATATTACTGCATTTCACGGATGCACAGTTCTAGAAAAAAAAAATTTGTTATAAGTGTTCAAAAATATAGAGTCGAGCTAAATTTAAAAGTTCGACTATTGAAAACTGAACAAATGCTGTAAGTTCGAAACTTATTAACCGAACATGTGGACTATGTTCGATACTAGAAAATCAAACAATTAGAACTTGTTCGGTTGTAGATAGTCGAACATGAGTACATTGTTCAAATTTGGGTATCCGAACAAATACAAACGGTTTACCACTCAGCAAGTACACGAAAACAAAAAAAAAAATGAAAAACTAACATTTTCCTTGCTCCATTGTTCCGAACTAATATTGCCAAATGCATCCATCATTTAGTCCAATCAAAATCTTCAATAATACGTGATGATACAATGGGTTCCAGACGGAACGGGTCGGTTTGACCCACGCTTCCCAAACTGGTGCCCGAGACGCCAAGCCCACGGAGAGACCTTTTATTTGTCTTAGGAGCCTGCTTATATCCATTGCTCATCATTTCCTTGTCCACTCCGAGCCATCATATTGGTCGAAAGTCTATGCTCTATCTCGCCTTGTTCATGGTGAGGCTGTTTTGTTCCGACGTAAGGGCTTATCGTAATAAATGCTGTAAGAAAGTTCATTAATGGCTGATGTGTGGTGCAATAACTTTGCAGGATTTTTGTCTGCTAATGTGGCTGGTTCTTCACTTGCCACGTGTTTAGATGTTATTGGTCCTTAATGCCACGTTGAGCTCTGGCAGTGTTAGGCTTTAGTGTTTGAATTATGTATTGGGTTCTGAGTGATGGAGCAAAAGCTCTTATAGGCCCACCTATGTCAGTAGTCCCCCATTCCCAAGTGCAGCTTCAGTCCAACGAAGGAAATAAGGAAGAAAACAAAGGTTGTGAGAGGTCTTCGGAGAGAAGCGGGCCGACCGCGAGGGGGGACCGAGCGAGAAGATTGGCTGCAAAGAAGACCGACAACGAAGGATGACCAAGGGTGAAGGTCAACTGAGAGGAGGGTCGATCGCGAGGGGTGACCAAGCAATAAGGTCGACTAAGATGAGGGCCGACCGCGAGGGGTGACCGAACGAGAAGGTCGACTGAGAGGAGGAGCGACCGCGAGGGATGACTGAGCGAGAAGGTCGACTAAGAGGAGGGCCGACTGTGAGGGGTAACCGAGCGAGAAGGTCGACTGAGAGGAGGGCCGACCACGAGGGGTGACCTAGGGAGCAGGTCGACTGAGAGAAGGGCCGACCGCGAATGGTGATCGAGCGAGAAAGTTGACTGAGAGGAGGGCCGACCGCGAGGGGTGACCGAGCGAGAAGGTGGAGTGGCAGTGTACGGGGTTCGAGGAGCGGCGGGGCACGTGGTGATGTGAAGTGGAATAGATGGGGTAGAGGAAGGGGGCAGTGGATCATAGTCGTACACCTGGCGGAATCCCATGGTGGGGGAGGTAATGTGTTGTAATAAGAAACGAAGGGGTAGGGTTACACAGGATGTTGAAAGGATGGGTTTGGAAAAAAATTTGAAAATTTTCAAACTAGCAAAATTTAACCTTGACCCTTGGAATATAGGCAAACTGTGGGCGTTTGGGGTTGTCCGCTTTACCTATCTTTTTACGAAAAATCCACACGTCCCAGAGGTAAACGCATTTGTTTCCAGTGATACACGTCTGCAACACTTCGTGAACTTCCTTGTGCCCGCGTCCGAATCGATATACAGACACGTAGGAAAAATGGCACAAGAGGAAGTACCAGTCGCAAGGCTTGATTCGTTAGGTGATGACGATGCGGTGGAGTTGGCAGAACAATACCGGACGAAGGAAAGGAGGGGGAGGGTAATCAGTCAGGCGGTGCGGGCTTGCCCTATGCCAATGATCGTTGCCGCGAGGCCCATTAGTCAAGCAAAGCCGGACCATTGGCACACCAAGCCGGACAGATCTACACTTACAACGGAGGAGTTTGAGGGAATAAGGAGAAAGTACCAAATTCCGTTGGAGATAGGTTTGAGGCTACCCAGGTCCAACGAGAGGGCGTCGGATGTGCGGTCGGATGAATTCAGCCTCTGCGAGGAAGCGCTGGGAGGGGGTTTGAGGCCGCCAGATAGTGATGGATGTGCTAAACAAGTTAGAAGTGGCGCGCACGGCAGTTGATGCCGAACACGTGGAAGATAATAGTGGCCTGCGCGAGTGTTTGGTAGCAGGCGACCAGAGGGATGACTATGACAGTGGAGGAGTTCTTCTCCTGCTACAAGGCCTCTGGTCAATAGGAGACTTGGGTGACCCTGCAAGCAGTGACAGGTCGGGGTCTGGTGACGGGCTTGCCATCTTCTGTGAAGGGGTGGAGGCCGAGATAGTTCTTCGTGTCGGCGAACGGTGGGGCAGGGTTTCGCACAACATGGAAAGTCCCCACGAAATTGGTGGAGCCAAAGTTAGGCATGGAGGCCGAGGACAGAGTAAAGAAAATGAGGGAATGGAAGGAGGAGAAGGGAGTGAGGTGGGACGAGCTGGTCCTACCTTCAACGTTGTTTGCCCTAAACTTGGGATCGCAACCGTTAGAAGAGGATCCTGCAAGGGAGGAAATAGATGAGAGGAGGAAGGCGGAGGAGGAGGAGGAGAGCAGATTGTTCTCCAGGGCGGAAAAATACAAGGAGGCAGAATTGGGGCCCGCCCCAAAGTTGGTGGTAAGGGAGCGGATCCGACCGAGTCCCAAACCGGTGGGCGACAAAGACCTAAATGACTTCGCCCCTCTGCCGTCCCTAGTAGACCCACTGAAGGTGAGGGGCAAGCAGGAGGTGGAGGCGGTTGTAAAGAAACCAAGGAAGAAGAGGGGGTATAGAGGGGGGAAATGATGGCCCTGTGTTAAAAAAGATGAAGGCCGGGGGAGAGACTGCCCCTGTTGTGAAGGAGTTAGAGGAGAGGAGGGCGGAAGAGGCCCCAGAGAATGAGAAGTTGAAGGAGGGAGAGATCACGGAGGGCGCAGGAGGAGAGACTGCCCAAGTCGTCAAGGAAAAGCTAGGCTTAAGGGCCCCCATGATGTCGATGGTGGCATCTGCACCTGAAGTAAGCTCAAACCCTCGCGAGGGGAAAGCAGGGATCAGCAAACCAGCGACATGTGCCGCCCCGGCGACCGCCTTGTACCATGTGCGCGCGCTAGCAGATCGCTTGGCGGAAAGGGAAGGAGCCAAGGTCGCAACCGACCGCTTTGTTGGAGTGGTGAAAGATGCGGCAGTGCGGTCGGTGGCACATTTGTCAGGGGGCGACCTACTGAGAGGGTTTTATTCAGCCCAAATGGAAGTAGCAACTCTAGCGACCGCCCTGATGAACAAGGCGGTGCGCGCTAAGGTGGAAGTGGAGCCTCTAAGGGCCCAGTTAGAAGGGGCCAAATTGGAGCTCCAGAATCTAAGAGTGGAGACGACGGGGTGGAAGAAGACCGCCAGGAGTACGTGCACCAAGGGTTTGGAGTATGCGCGGGTGGCAAAAGTCATGGAAGTGTTGGCGGTGGTGCAAGAGAACGCAATAGAGCAAGCTAGTGATGAACTGGTCGCCACTAAGTTAAAGCTTGAAGTGGAGCATCACAAGGTGATATCGCTTGAGTTTGAATTGGCAGGCGAGCAGAAGAAGCTTGTGGAGGTCCAAAAAGCTTGCACCACCGCCAACGAAAGGTGGGAAGAGGCCATGACCAGCAATGAGGATTTGCGGGATCAGGCGCTGAAGGACAAGGAAATGGCTGATAGTAAGATCGCTGAGCTGGAGAAGACTTTGGCTGAGGAAAGGGCTAGATCAGCGTTTGAGAGAGCGGCGTACCCCAACTTGTGTAAGGCGACGGTGGAGCAATTCAAAGAATCCGCCGAGTTCCAGATAGCGATTGATGCTGCGGTCGCAAGGAGCTTGGCGAGAGAGGGTGATGGGGGGGCTAGGCCGTCGAGACCGACCGTTGGAAGTAGGAGTGAAGAAAAAGTGAACCAAAGCTTCCAGCGGTTGGATTTTTATACGCACGAGACGGCTGAGTTCAGGGACAGCGGTTAGAAAACCTTCAAACGTAAAGCGGAATAGCTGTTCCCAAACTTAGACTTCAACAATGTGAAAATAGATGAAGACGACGTTGCCCAGACCCCCCTGGATGAGGGGGTTGAGGAGGAAGACTTGGTCTCTAGTGCAGAAGACTGATTCATGTAAAAATTTTGTGTTTATTTTTGTGTATGTGTTGTTTTTTTTTTTTTTTGGTTATGTGTAATTTATGTAGAAAGTTGTATGTAATTGTAAGTTTTGGGAATAAAACGACTTGTTTTTTGTATCATTGTTGCCCTTATTTCTTCTGGGTTGTAAATTTGGAAATAATTCAATGAAAAATGGGTATGAAATTAAGACTTGTGCGCAAATTAACCTAACTTGTGAGAAAGCCATGATGCAAAAAATCATTAAAAATGGGTGTACATGAAAATGTTAAAGAATAAAAAATGAAAGATTGACTTGGACGACTATGCACCTTAATTTTAACTGTGTGGAAAATGTGAGATTAAAAATATAGATACTGCTAAAATGGGCTGGATTTTGACTAAGTATGGCCACCATGCTGTAAAATTAAATCATTAAAATCGGCTGTTGAATTTTAACCATATCTTTTGTTGGGAAAGCCCTTCATCTGGTTGAGCTCTTTATGCTCAGTCTGGTCAATCGCCACTTAGTCTGGCTGAGCTCTTCATCTGGTTGAGCTTTTTATGCTCAGTTTAGTCGACCGCCACTCAATCTGGCTGAGCTCTTCGTGTTTAGTTGGGCTGAAGTAACTCAGTCTGGCTGAGCACTTCGTGCTCAGTTTGGTTGAGGCTTTAAGTAGCTCAGTCTGGCTGAGCTCTTCATGCTCAGTCTGGCTGAGGCTTTATATAGCTTAGTCTTAATAAGTCGTTATAGAAACACAACGTAGATAATGAAGATGCAAAGTCATTGTCATTTAAAGCGTAGCCTACTAATCAGATAATTACATCATGTATGAAAAAGGCAACAGTAACCAGGTGTGTAGATTGTTATACATCAATTGATCAATACAAAAATAGGACATGGTATTTTACTGGAAATAACGCTTCAAGTGTTCAGCGTTCCACGGGTGGGGGAGGTCTCGACCTTCCATATCTTGGAGTCGGTAAGTGCTTGGGTGAGGTTTGGCTTTCAACGACGTAAGGCCTTTTCCATTTGGCGGCGAGCTTGCCTTCGGCTGGATTTTTTGTGGCGAGTGTTGCCTCGCACAAGACTAAGTCCCCGACTGTGAACTCCCTCGATCGAACCTTGCGGTTGTAGTGTGTTCTCATTTTTTGTTGATATGAGGCTCGTCTGACAGCAGCTGTTTCTCAGAGCTCTTTGATCAAGTCTAAGTCAGCCCGACGCAAGTCTTCGGTGAGTTCTGGATCTGGGTGCAGCACCCTTGGAGTTAGCGGGCCAATTTTAACTAGGATGACTGCCTCAGCGCCGTATGTTAAGCGAAAGGGGGTCTCCCCAATAGGGGTTCGAGCGGTAGTGCGATAGGCCCAGAGTGTGTTTGGCAGTTCCTCAGCCCAGAGTCCCTTAGCGGCTTCTAACTTGGTTTTGATGATCTTCAAGAGAGACCGGTTGGTGACCTCGACTTGCCCATTGGCTTGGGAATGGCCTGGGGAGGAGAAGCACGGCTGAATGTGGAGCTCTGCACAAAATTTCCTAAACTTGGCATTGTCGAATTGCTTGCCGTTGTCTGAGACGATGGCTTGGGGGATTCCAAATCGGCATACAATCGACTGCCAGATGAATTTGGATTTGTTCCTTTCGGTGATCGTGGCGAGGGGTTCCGCTTTCACCCATTTGATGAAGTAATCAATGGCGACCACAGCGAACTTGGTTTGGCCCCTACCAGTGGGCAACGGACTGACTAAGTCTATGTCCCACTTGGCGAAGGGGTATGAACTGCTGAGCGTAATCAGTTCTGTCGGTGGAGCATGGAGGATGTTGGCGAGGCGTTGACACTTGTCACACTTAAGCACGAACTCATTGGCATCTTGGTTGAGAGTAGGCCAGAAGTAACCGGTGCGGAGTATTTTATGGGCCAACGACCTGGCACTCGAATGGTTACCACATACACCCTCGTGGATGTCCCTCATCACGTAGGTCGCTTGAGCAGGATTGAGGCATCTCAAGTATGGGCACGAAAAGCCACGTTTGTACAAGAGGCCGTTGATAAGAATGTAGTTGGGCAACCGGGCCCTAACTTTGGCTGTCTGTTGTTTGTCGTCTGGCAATTCCCCATTGGTCAAAAATAGAAGGATGTTTGCCGCCCATGGAATAGGTTCATTTTGGAGGAAGTGGACTTGCTACTGGTTTAGGGAAATGGCCAGATGGGCCAGGTATTCAAGGCGGACGCCATGGTTGAGGTCTGACTGGTCGGCATAAGCTAATTGAGCCATTTCATCTGCCTTGGAGTTTTCCGTCCGAGGGATGTGCTTGATGTGGAAAGTGTTGAAGAGGCGAACAAGGGGGAGTGCAATATCTTTGTAAGCCCACATTGTGTCTTCCTTGGCCTCGAAATCTCCCGTAATTTAGCCGACGATGAGTTGGGAATCGCTGAACACCTGGATATGGCTTACGCCAATGTCTCTGGCTAGGCGGAGACCTACAATCAATGCCTCATATTTGGCCTCATTATTGCTTGCATCGAACAAGAAACGGAGAGCGCACTTGAAATAACCACCCTCGGGGGCGATGAGGATGAGGCTAGCACCACTGCCTTCTTTACAGGATAATCCATCGACATTGAGGGTCCAAGAGTGTAGGGTTTTCTGCCTCAATGTTGGATTGCTTCGGCGGGTGAGCCGTGGCTGGAGTGGGATTAATGAATTCCAGGATAAAATCAGTGACAACCTGCCCTTTGATCGCTGTTCGAGGTCGGTAGGAGATGTCAAATTGGCTGAGCTCGACTGACCATTGCATAAGTCGGCTGGACAACTCTGATTGTTGCATTATCTTCTTCAAAGGTTGGTCAGTGAGGACGACAATAGGGTGGGCCTGGAAGTAAGGTCGGAGTCGTTTTGAGGCTATGACCAAGGCCAGGGCCATCTTTTCAAGCAGTGGGTAGTTCTGTTTTGTTCCCCTGAGAGCCTGACTAATGTAGTAGACCGGACGCTGGACAGAGCCATCCTCCCCAATAAGGGCTGCACTGACTGCAGTGTTCGATACGATTAAGTAGAGAAAAGGGGGCTTACCCGTGATCGCCTGAGAAAGTATGGGGGGTTGGCCATGTACTGCTTCAATTACTGAAAGGCTTCTTCGAATTCAGCCGTCCACTTAAAAAGCTTGCCGAAGGACTTTTAAAAATGAGAGGCACTTGTCTGTTACGCGGGAAATAAAACGGTTGAGAGCGGCGACTCTACCCGTAAGCCTTTGAACTTCTCTAACTGTTCTGGGTGACCGCATCTCTATCAGAGCCTTGATCTTTTCAGGGTTACCCTCGATACCCCGTTGATTGACCATAAAACCCAAGAATTTCCCAGATCCGACGCTGAAGGCGTATTTCTCCGGATTCAGCTTCATTTGATACTTACGCAAAGTGTCGAAGGTCTCCCGTACGTCTGCCAGATGATCAGAAGAGAGCTTGCTCTTGACAAGTATGTCGTCAACGTATACTTCCATGTTCCGACCTATATGGTGATGAAAAATGGCATTGACTAACCGTTGGTAAGTTGCTCCAGCGTTTTTCAACCTGAATGGCATGACACAATAGTGGTAAGTCCGCCGGTCAGTTATGAAGAAGGTGTGTTCCTGGTCTAATAGGTGCATCAGAATTTGATTGTAGCCAAAGAAAGCATCTATAAAACTGAGCATTTGATGTCCGGTCGTGGCATCGACAAGTAGATCTATGCAGAAAAGGGGATAGCTATCTTTGGGGCAAGCTTGGTTGAGGTCGAAATCATCAACACAGAGTCGCTATTTACCATTGTTTTTACGGACCAGGACCACATTTGACAGCCATCTAGGGTAGTCTACGTTTTTTATAAACTGTGCCTCAAGGAGCTTATCTACTTCAGAAGCAATGAGAGTATTGCGTTCAGGGTGAAAGATGCGCTGCTTTTGGCAGAAGGGTCAAAAATGGGGCTCAATGCTGAGACGATAAGTGATGAAAAAGGGGTCAATACCTAGTATGTCAGAGTAGGTCCAGGCAAATACGTCATTGTGCTCAATCAGTAGGGCCATAAGGTCGGCCTTGGCCTGGGAAAATAGTTGGCTGTCGATCTTGGCAGTTTTTGTCCGGTTTGTAGGGTCGATGAGGACCTCGACAAGCTTTTCCACTGGTTCCCCTCTGACCAGCTCGTCTTCGTCTCTGACGTCGAGTCCTTCAATGATTATAGCCTCCTTCAGCTTAACCTCTTTAAGTGAAGCGACGTAACATTCTCTAGCTATGGTATGTTTTCCCCTCACAGTGCAGACCCCAAGGTCGGTAGGGAATTTTATGGCTAGGTGGAAAGTGGATGTGATAGCTTGAAAAGCATTTAGGGCAGTGCGGCCGAGGATAATGTTGTAAATAAAGGGACAGTCGACGACGAGGAAAGTGAGCAACTTTGTGGTCTGCCACGGGTATTCCCCAATGGTGATGGGAAGATCAATGGAGCCTATAGAGGTCACCCGGTCTCCAGTGAAGCCAACCAGTGAGGTTTGGAGATGGGACAAACTTTCTTTCCTGACCTTGAGCTGGCAATAGGCGTTTAAGAAGATAATGTCTAAAGAGCTGCCGTTGTCGACGAGAACCCGTCTGACTTTGTAATTGGAGAGGAGGGTAGAGATGACGAGGGGGTTGTCATGGGGGTAATGGATGCATGTGCAGTTGGCCTCCGTAAAGGTGATGGGCTCTATCCATTGCTTGGGGTGTTTGAAAGGGCGGTCTAACGTGGCAACTTCTTTATCTGAGCCCTGCCTTATCTTTCTGAGTTCTGCTGTTGAGCCGAGCGGGATGGTCCCCCACAAGCAAGCCCGCCAGCAATAACTCTGATCTCTCCAACTGGAGGGGCAGGGTTACCTTGTGCCCGGGGTTACTGTGGAGGCCTATCATGACCTTGGTTAGGTTGTGCGAGCTGTCGAGGAGGGGTGCGCCGATGGTTGTTTCTGGTAGATTCAGTCATTTGCCTTTGCTGATGGTGGGATGCCGTGAATTGACTGAGATGCCCCTGGTGTATCAAGCCCTCGACCTGGTCTTTAAGGTTAACACACTCCTCAGTATTATGGTCGTAATCCTGATGAAAGCGGCAGTATTTGGACTAGTCTCACTGGTTGGAAGGAGACCGTGACAGTTGGGGCCATTTTAGGAGATAATCTCGTTGGATCTGGTTCAGGACTTGTTCCATGGGGGAATTGAGGGGTGTGTATCTGTAGACACCCCATTTTTGACCGACCTTAAGACTCAGACGTCACTGATTGAGCGCTCGGTGATATTGCATGTCGTGCTCGTTCAGGAGTTTCAAAGTCTCGGCTGCGAGCCTTGCCTCCGGACCTTAGGGCTCTTTTGTGCTTTGCCTCGGTTTGCGAATCAGGTCCTGTTTTCTCTGTTTTCTCTTTTCGAAGGGAGGGAGAGGTCTCGTAGATCATCTCTCAGTGGCCGTAGGCTACGTTTCGTGGTCGTAGGCCATTTTTCTCGTTTGGAGTCCGGTTTCTGGTTTTTCGGAGTCGACAGCCGTGTGCTTCGGTTCGGGACCGCCTAACCACCTCCGTTTGCTCTGGTTTTCGGTATGCAACTTATTTCCTCCCTTTTGAGGGACACTGTGGCCCGAGAAACCAACTTCGTGGTTGAACGCCACCTCCGGTGCTTAACAGCCCATTTTCGGGGCCTCGGGCCGCGCGTTTCGGTCCCCTGAACCTCCGTTTTACATCCGTTTTGGTTCATTTTTTGTGGAGACCTTATTTTCATTGTTGGGAAGCTTGTAAGAGGGTGGGAGGCCAGCAATTGTCCTGAAAGCCAGCTTTATTTCTTCATCGCTCTCCGTCGCCTGTTTTTCCTCACTTAAAAGCTAATGTTGACCACCCCGGGGCCACTTTTTTCAACCCTAAACCCCATATTTGTGTTGTACACACCTGGGAGGCTACCAATATGAACAGGCCGACCAGCAATTCCACTTGACCCTTTTGAACCCCTTTGAAAAATGGGTTTTTCTCTCTCTTGGTTCACATTCTCCGAGTGTCAACCACATGTTTGTGTTGTGCACACATGGAAGGCCACCAATTTGGGGTGGCTGACCAGCAATTCCACCTGACCCTTTTGACCCCTGGTCGGCCGACCAGGGTAGGTGGCCAGCCGGCCCCCTGAGCCTTCTGAACCTGGTCAGTCTGAACCCCCTCTCCAAGCTTGTTCCAGCTGTGTATTCTGTTTCCCCCCAGATTTTGTATTCGGGGGGGTACCTTTTGGGGGGAAATTTGAATTGGTTTCCCCCCCTTTTTCCTCCACTCCTTTCCCTATAAAACCAGCACTTCCAGCTGCATTTGAGAAGGTTAGAAAAATTGTTTTGAGCTTAGTATACATATCTCTCTCTATCCCTCTCATCCAAGCTTCAAAGTACCTTGATTCTTGGCCATTCCTACATCAACTCCTAGCTTATCAATCTACACTCCATTCCAGCAACTTGAGGCTGCTTTCCAGAGGTGAAGAGCTCCCAAACTTGGCCCAAAAGCTGTTGAAGCTTGGTTCTACAAGGGTGAGTCCCATTTTCCCTCTTTCTTGCCTTGTTTTGCATGCTATCTAAACCATACTTGCAAGGTTTTCTGTGCTCCGACCCAAACTATAAATAGCCATATTTTGAGCTCCTTTTCATGTTTGATCAAGGACCTCTTGCTGTTTGAGGTCTCCTACTACCACTTGTCTCTTTAACTCTCTTTTAGGCTTTGTTTTTGCATGATATTTTAGGGTTATTTGTGATCTGTTTTGGACTTTTTCATAAACTGTAAAATGTCTTTTTTTGAGCCCCTCTTCAACTATTTTGAAGGGCTCTCCTTTGTTTGAGGCCAGCAGCTATCACTTGCTTCTTTATCTCTCTTTTAGGCCTTTTTCTTGCATGATATTTTGGGCCTACTTGTGATTATTTTCGAGACTTGATGTAAACTTTAAATAGCCATATTTTGAGATCTTTTTCATGTTTGATCAAGGACCTCCTACTGTTTGAGATCTCCTACTACCACTTGCCTCTTTATCTCTCTTTTAGGCCAATTTTTGCATAATATTTTAGGCTTATTTTTGATCTGTTTTGGACCTTTCCATAAACTGTTAAATATTTTTGAGCCCCTCTTCAACTTTGTTGAAGGGCTCTCCTCTGTTTGAGAACAGAAGCTACCACTTGTCTCTTTACCCCTCTTTTAGGCCTTTTCTTGCATGATAGTTTGACCTTATTTTTGATTATTTTAGCGGCTTGATGTAAACTGTAAAGTGCCTTGTTTTGAGCCCATCTTCAACTTTGTTGAAGGGATCTTTGCCATTTGGGGCCAGCTACTGTCCCTTGTGTTTAAATCTCTCTTTTAGGGCCATTTTTGCATGATAGATTAGCCCTATTTGTGTTCATTTTTGAGACTTGTTATAAACTGAAAATATGCATGTTTTGGGACTGCATTGGTTCTTTCTTCATGCTTCATATTCAAATAATGCATGTTTGGTATAGCTATAAGTCATTCCATGTGCCTAGTTTTGTGTTTCGGGACCATTCCATGCATCGGATGCCATGTTTCCATGTTTCGGGGCTGTTTTGTATCATATTTCAGCACTGAAATTTGCATGCTTGTATGCCATATTTCATGCCTTGTTAGAGTTGCATGCTATGCCTTAAGTTCGGTCCTCGGTTTGCGTACATGTGTGCACGCATTTCGATAGTTTCATCTTCATCTAATGGCTACTGATGTGAGTGTGGCTGAGGTCCACTCATGTTGATGTAAGTCCATCGTGCATTGTGTATGCCATTTCATTTCATAGCATTGTGTATGCTAGGTTGTATGTTAGAGCATTGTGTATGCCTCGTTACCTCGTGCATTGTGTATGCCATTTCATAGCATTGTGTATGCTAGGTCGCATGTTAGGATTGCATCCATGCATGTCATGCATATCGTATTGTGTTTGGTATAGGAGTTAGCCCGAACACGGGAAACGAGGGACGTTTCGTACTCTGAGTGACGGAACGTGTCTCAATTCCCGGTCGCCGACACTCCGGATTATCCATGATGGAGTCTAGGCCCTGTTGTGTTTTCATGTGCATTCATTCCATATTGAGTCGTGCAAATCGACTTCTCGGCCATCATGCATCAAGATGCGTGATTGATGGCACGAGGATCGAGGACTACTCTCCTTGAAGAGTAGTCATGTATACATATGTGAAAATACTTTGCCATGCCCCTTTGTTGCTCTCTGTTGCAGCAAAATCAAAAATTGGCAGCCTTTCGGAGCTTGGCACGCATCCCGAGAACAATTGCAAACAGAGGCGAACCGGGGCATCGCAGTGTATTTTCGCGCAAGGCAACTCAAGCATGCATCATCCATCATTCGGAACAGAGCTGAGGCAGTCCACGGATTTACGCGCCAATTTACTGCTTTCCTAGATTAATTTGTTAATTAATTAGGGTTTTGTATTTATTTGGACTGTAATTATTTATTTGGGACTGTATTATTTATTCGGACCCTCCGAGCGAAGGCACAACTGTAATAAGTGTGCGTGTGTGTGATGTATGTCTTCCAACCCCACGTCTTTCTCCCTTTTATTTACCCGCTTATGATGGTTAGATTAGGGCATGTTTCAATTAGCATACAGTATGATAGCATGTTTGCATTCATTCATCTGTTTTGCATGCACCGGGCTCGGCGCATCATACTAACTGCATTGTATTTTCAATTCCAAATTGAATACATGTTAGCTGTAGCATTTCATATACCATGTTTAGAATAGCTGAGCCTATCTTAGTTGCATCTTGCATGTGTTGCATTAGGCATTTCTGTATAATTAGGATCATGCATGGATTTCTAATTAGCTTCTGTTTTGGCTTGGAGTACTCGATAAGTTTTTATGCTTTAGCATCCTTGCATGCGTGTGAGTGACTACCATGATAGCATGCTTACCATAAGGCTAACTGCTTATGTGATATAACTGCCTGAATGCCTGTGGGTGAAGGTTGGGTTATCTGAATTGGAACAATTCATTAATTGTGAGTTTTAAAGCCCACTAGATAGTGGCAAAATCATGTTTTCCTAAGCCCACCCGAGGGTGGCAAATCCACGTCTTAGCCAACTTGCAGGTAGCACCATCAAACCATTTTCAAACAAACAAACATGAAATGTTTTGTTCCAATTCAGGCGATCCAGTCTATACTTGTATGCTGTGCGTATCACATAGTAAATCTAGGCTAATAACCGAAATAAGAATGCATAATGTTTTCAAAACTAGATATCTTGGTTAGTAGAGGCCGATCTTTGATCGGGCGAGCGGGGGTGCTCACGAAGTGACCTTCTCCAATCGTACCCAAGTTCCCGAGCCGAGGCAACTTTGGTGATGACGGACACGTGGCCTTAGGCAACGAGTCAGGGTTTCCTAAATTCTCCCAAAATAAATATTTAGGTGGCGACTCTGTATCTGGCAAAGCAGTCCATGTTTGACACTTTTTTTCTAAAAATCTGTTTTCTCAAAACGATTTGCCGGATTTGGACTCTTTGGTTTAGATTGAGAACCGTGACAATTTGAGAGTCCGAACTGTAGTGAGCCTAAAACGAACAGAACGGGACTCGTCCTCCCGGGGCGTTCGGGGACGTCTACAGTATCGTTTGAACCGGCCAGGCAGTCGGGTAGGCGCCGACCAGTCGGCTCGAGCCGGTTAGTCGATATACTGAGGTGTTTGGTGAGTGTACAGGATGTTTCTGGTTTCAGAATCCGTTCTCTTCTCTCTAGGGGTCGGGTTTTTGGCTGTAGGATCTTGTCAGACGACTAGGGAATCTTCGGCGTTCATGTATTTTTGGGCTTTGAAAAGTAAGGTTGCCATGGAGGTCGGGGGGTTTTTGGAGAGAGAGAAAGGGAAATCAGATGATTGTAGACCGACCATGAAAGCTGTGAGAATGACCTTGTCATTGTTTTCCACTACCTGCAGGGCTTCGGTGTTGAAGCAGGTGATGAAGCTACGCAACGACTCCCCCTCGGTCTAACGAATGTTCAGGAGTTGGGTTGACAGATGCCGCTGGCGCTGGGCACCAATGAAATGGCTGATAAAAGAGTCACTTAGGTGCTGGAAAGTAGAGACAGAGTATGTTGGCAGTTGACTAAACCAGAGTCGAGCCGACCCCTTAAGTGTTACGGGGAATGCCCGACACATGATCTCGTCAAGGAATGCATAGAGGACCATGAGGGCCCTGTAAGTTTCCAAATGGTCGACCGGGTTCGTTGTGTCGTCGAAAGAGTCGAGCGAGGGCATTTTGAACTTAGAAGGTAAGGGTTTGTCCCTGATGGAGGCAATGAACGGGGAGTTGGTTGTGGTAGATGGTTTATTCTGTATGTTCTGCATGACTCTTTGAAGCGGGAGTTTCATGGTGCGGAGTTCCGCATCGTAGAGAGGAACATTGTCACTACCAGAATGTAGTGGAGGCTGGACATTGCTGGCCTCTCCCTCGGGGGTGGGTGCCTGGACCGATGGACGTGGGACCCGAGGTGACGGGTTCATATCTGGGGGAGGGGGTCGCAAGCCTTCTAAGTTGGATGGGTGGGACTGTTGGATAAGATGGCTCGGGGCTCATTCTTGGTTGGGTAGGATATCTTGAGGTGGTAAAGGACGTATAGGAAGGTTTCTTTGAAGTAGAGCATTGATCAAGGCTTGGTTTTGTTCGACTAGGCAGTTAATGCCGTTGGTGAGCTCGGTGAAGTACTGCGGTGGGTTGTTTGGGTTAGGGGGATCGGCTTGGGGATCGGCAACGTTGTATTGAGAAGCCATGGATCTGGTTGTGACCATCCACCTTGGTGGGTGGCATATGAGGATTATCAGGAGTGGGTCTCTGGCGACAATGAACACAGTTGCCAGACGGAGCAAAAAGGTTTCCCACCGACGGCGCCAACTGATGATACAATGGGTTCCAAACGGAACGGGTTAGTTTGATCCACGCTTCCCAAACTGGTGCCCGAGACGCCAAGCCCACGGAGAGACCTTTTCTTTGTCTTAGGAGCCTGCTTATATGCATTGCTCATCATTTCCTTGTCCACTCTGAGCCATCATGTTGGCCGAAAGTCTATGCTCTAACTTGCCTTGTTCATGGTGAGGCTGTTCTGTTCCGACGTGAGGGCTTATCATAATAAATGTTGCGGAAAAGTTCATTAATGGCTGATGTGTGGTGCAATAACTTTGCAGGATCTTTGTCTGCTGATGTGGTTGGTTCTTCACTTGCCACGTGTTTAGATGTTATTAGTCCTTAATACCACGTTAAGCTCCAGCAGTGTTGGGCTTTAGTGTTTGAATTATGTATTGGGTTCTGAGTGATGAGGCAAAAGCTCTTATACGCCCACCTATGTCAGTAGTCCCCCATTCCCAAGTGCAGCTTCAGTCCAACGAAGGGAATAAGGAAGAAAACAAGGGTTGTGAGAGGTCGTCGTAGAGAAACGGCCCGACCACGAGGGGGGACCGAGCGAGAAGATTGGCTGCGAGGAGGACCGACGACGAAGGATGACCGAGGGTGAAGGGCGACTGAGAGGAAGGTCGACCGCAAGGGGTGACCAAGCGAGAAGGTCGACTCAGAGAAGGGCTGATCGCGAGGGGTGACCGAGCGAGAAGGTCGACTGAGAGGAGGGGCGACCGAGCGAGAATGTCGACTGAGAGAAAGGGCGACCGCGAGACGGGCATCGTTTCGCCACCTTGCCAGAGCAGATAATATCTTACTGGGGCACGATAAGCTAGTCACATCAGTTTGGTGGCCCATGCAGGTCGTCCGCCAAACTCTCCCGCTGTTCGCGGCCCAGTGCGCTGGGGGGTTATGTTAAGGCAATCCCACATTACTTGGGAGGGACACTTGCAACCAACTTATAAGCGTACTGGCCTCCTCTACCTTGTAAGAGGCCTTTTAAAGCCGTGAGGCCGACGGGCATCGTTTCGCCACCTCGCCAGAGCGGACAATATCTTACCGGGGCGCGAGAAGCCAATCACGTCGGTTTGGTGCCCCATGCAGGTCGTCCGACAAACTCTCCCGCTGTTCGCGGCCTAGTCCGCTGGGAGGTTATGTTGGGGCAATCCTACATCGCCTGGGAGGGGCACTTGCAATCAACTTATAAGCGTACTGGCCCCCTCCACCTTGTAAGAGGCCTTTTAAAGCTGTGAGGCCGACGAACGTCGTTTCGCCACCTCGCCAGAGCGGACAATATCTTACCGGGGCGCAAGAAGCCAGTCACGTCAATACGTATATTTTTGGTTGTTTCTTTAAGGGTTTTTGGTTTTGTTTCAGGATTTTTAGGTTCTTGAGAGAGAAGATATATATGTAACGTTTCAGAAGAAATGTGTGTATTGTATTCATTATTGTCATTTTTGGTAATTTTACGTAAAGTGTGTATCATAGCCCTTCATCCTTTCTGGTCATTTTACATTAGGTTAATATGTTAATAAAAAATAAACTAATTAATAGCGTGCCTTGAGATAAAAGGTAGTATGTAAATAGAGGCACTCTACTCAAGACCTAACCTTTTCGAGGTTTAATGTCTTTTTTAGTGAAAAATAATAAAATTTAAGTACAAAAAATAAAAAATAAAAAAAAAATGTTCAGGCCCGCCCAAGCTCGGCCCAAGCTCAAGCTCAGGCTGAGGCTCGGCCCACCGGCCCGACTCGCCTAAGGCCCGAATACTTTCTAAACTTAATTTTTTAATCCATAAACTGACCCAATCCAAATTTTAAGAATGCTGCTGTATACATTTACCTTTTTTCTTTGGACCCTTATTCGTGAATATATTTTTTTTTATTACAAATTTATCCCTACATTAATTTTCAATTTTGTCCCCATCTCTATCTTTACAAACCCCAACCCTAATCTCATCTTCATCCACATTCCGGCCAGCAATGCAGCTCCGGTTGGCACATTCTTTGCTAGCAATTGCTTGCCCTTCCACAGCGCTTCCACTCCCGTTCTTCCCTAAACATCCTTTCGTTTTTCTCAGCGTTGTTACCCTTCTTCGCCCTTATTACCCTTTATCTTCAACAATAATACCCATAACCTTCTTTACTATCCGTACACACACAGAGACAGTCACCAAGAGCATCTAAGCCCCATGTTTTTGCCTCCACAACCACCATTACCGCCATTCGGATTACCAGCTTCGAACAAAAGACAAGTGTGCGGTGGTATATAACCGAACAAATGGGATTTGTTCGAACATAACAAACTGGGGCCAAAAAAAGTTTACTTATTCAACTATAGAGCACCAAATTGATTCAAAAGGTTTGGTCTTATAGCCTAACAAAGCCCTAGCCATGGAAATCTTTGAAACCTTAGCCATGGTGACCTTTCGAAATCGTATCCATGACAATCTTTAAAATCACAACCCTTTAAACATAAATGAAGAAAGATGAGGAGAGATTGGGACAACAAAGTCGAAATATAATGAGAAATAAAAGAAATTAAATTGTAGGGAGGTGTTGAAAAGGGATAAGAAAAGGCTTGAGGGCTAAGGTAATGGTTGAAAGATGACGGTACGTGGAAATGATAAGGAAAAAACCTGTCGAAGATGGGGTGAGAGGAGGAAAAAAGCCTATCAAAGGTGAGAAAGCGATAGAGATGGGAGTTCAACACATAGGGTTATTATTGAAATTATGATAGGTGTTCATAGAAGAAAAATTAAGAATCAATTTTAATAAATAGAAATTCAAAGAAATGGAGTTTCCTAAGAAATATGATAGAGACATTCAAAACTCTGAATTTTAATAAGAACCAACGAAACCGGACATGAGTGGACCCAATTGCTTTCTCTCACCCTTTCCTGCCCCAAGTGTTTTCTCTCTCGCCCTTTTTCTTTTTCCCTCTCTCTCCCCTCTCTTTCTTTGCCAGACGCGTATACCATTGGAGTAAAATAAATACACATTCTTAATTGACCGAGCAAGTCAACTAACGGATGAGACTACCAATGATTTAACAAACTTCAGCATCATCACTCCAACCAATATCAATCAACAACGGTGCGAGGTGAGAGAGAAATGGAGGGTGTAGGAGACTACTCAAAAAAACCGATCATCCATATCAAAATTGAATAAAATGCCAGAAAAGGAATCATACTATACTTCCCCAACACTTCCTCACTCCACACTCTCTCTCTAAGCCCTCCTCCTACTAATCTCTACCATCTCTCCACCCACAATCAAACTCAAACTCAAACCCAAACCCAAAATCAGATCAGATCAGAGAGTCTATCATGATATTCCAAGGATTCATCAACGACTTGAAAGATCTCTGGGAAAAATGGGACATCCAATTTTTCATCCTCGCCAGTCTCTCTCTCCAAGCCTTCCTCATCCTCTCCGCCCCCCTCCGCAAACGCACCTCCAACCCGTTCGTCGTCATGCCCCTCTGGCTTGCCTACCTACTCGCCGACGCAGCCGCCAACTTCGCAGTCGGACTCATCTCCAAGAGCCAGTACACCAAATCCAAAGACAAAAACAACCCCCCCATATCAGATCTCCTCGCATTCTGGGCTCCATTTCTCCTCGTCCACCTCGGCGGCCCCGACACCATCACCGCCTTCGCCCTCGAAGACAACGAGCTCTGGCTCCGTCACCTCCTCCAGCTCATTTTCCAGTCCGGCACCGCTTTTTATGTCTTCGTCCTCACTCTTACCCATAACGATCTATGGATCCCCACTCTCCTCATGTTTTTGGCTGGACTCATTAAATACACCGAGCGAACTCGGTCTCTGTACCTCGCTAGTACTCGGAGATTTCGTGAATCTTTGCTTACGGAGCCCGATCCTGGCCCCAATTATGCTAAATTGATGGATGAGTATTTCTCGAAGAAAGAATCCAAGCTTCCCACGAAGATAGAGATGATTCCGGAGCCTCAGAGGGTGATCAAAACAGTCGATGAAGCGGACATTAAAGATTTGGATGATCTTGAAGTCATCAAGCACGCTTATGGGTTTTTTCTTACTTTCAAAGGTCTTATTGCAGATCTGATTTTCAGCTTCAGGGAGAGGAATCAGAGCCGAGATTTCTTTCTCAAAAGAACTCCGAAAGATGGGTTTAAAGTGGTTGAAGTTGAACTCAATTTCTTCTATGAAATTCTCTACACTAAAATTGTGGTGATTCAAGGTAAACTTGGGTATTGTCTTAGATTTCTTTCAATTAGCTGTGTTGTTGTGTCATCTGTGCTTTTCTCTTTGACGGACAAGAAGGATCTTAAAAAGGTTGATATAAGAATCACTTATGCTTTGCTTGGTGGTGGAATTGCTCTTGATGTGATTGCTTTTTTCATGGTTGTTTTGTCGTATTGGACTGCTATTGCACTCACCAAGTCTGAAACTCCATCCTGGTTCACTCGTCTTTTTAGGAAAATTCTTTGTGTTGATAGGACAAGGTGGATTGAGGACTTACCAAAGCCACACCCCCTTCGTTTGCGGTTGGTTCCTCCGGTGCTGCGCCGGAGGTGGTCCCAACGTCTCTCTCAATACAATTTGATAAATTATTGTATTTATCCACGTCCAAAAAACGCGGAGAGATTAATTGGTCTTGTGGGTCTTACCAACATTTTTGATGGGTGGAAATATGTGACAAAAGTGCAATTCACCAAGGAGTTAAGAGATTTCATTTTCGAAGAGCTTAGGATGAAATCCAGGATGGCTGATGATTTAGAAACTGCCAAGGAGATTTGTTTGGCAAAAGGCGATTGGGTTCTTGGGATTGAAGGTTGTACTACTTTACTCCCTTATAGTATTCAGACTGACTATGACGAAAGCCTTATATTGTGGCACGTTGCTACCGAGCTCTGTTATAGTACCGATAAAGGCAATGAGGAGAACCAGAAATTTCGCGTCATTGCTAAGGTTCTATCAGATTACATGTTGTATCTTCTGATTATGGAGCCTACGTTGATGTCTGCAGTGGCAGGTATTGGGCAAATTAGATTCAGAGATACATGTGCCGAGGCTAAGAAATTCTTTAAAGGAAGAAAAGTAGGAAAGGATGATAATCGATCTTGCCTGAAAATTGGCTGCCTTAACAAGTGCTTCTGCTGCCCAAAATCACAAACGGGACAAGCTGTCCAAAATGCTTCTGCTGTTTCAGGATTGACTCCCGAAGGACAATCTTGTTCGTGCCCAAACATTCTTGGCTGCTTTAAGAAATGTCGTTGCAAAGAGAAAGAAGTACCAGGCCAGAAAGCACTCGATGAGGAACAGGTTCGAGCCTGTAAAAGTATCCTTGCTGTTAATACTGAAGTTAAACCCGTTACTGTTAAGGGAGATAGAAGTAAATCTGTGTTGTTTGATGCTTGCTTACTGGCTAAAGAGTTGCAGATAACAGAGAAAGAGAAAGCCACAGACAAATGGAAGATACTGAGCAAAGTGTGGGTTGAATTGCTGTCTTATGCTGCGAGTCATTGCAGAGCGAATAGTCAAGCTGCTCAGCTTAGTAAAGGTGGGCAGCTCATCACTCTGGTTTGGTTGTTGATGGCTCATTTTGGTTTGGGAGACCAATTTCAGATTAATGAAGGGCATGCAAGGGCTAAACTAATTGTGGGGAAGTAACTGAATTGCTTTGTTGTGTCAATTGTTCGAAGATGTGTGCTTTACTTTTGTAGTATTCTATGGGTACTTTGGTTGAATTCTAGTCACTTTCAGTGGAGATGCTTTTTACCATGTGTTTGGGGAACTTGCTCTAGCCTCTGTTGTTCTCTTGTTTCGATATTCAATAGAAGCTATGTTTGTGATGTATCAATTTACTATAATCCGACAACTGTGTTGCATTTGGGTCACATATTGATTTTTCTGTGATTTTTTTTTTTTTTTTCCTTGTGTGTGCATAACATTAATATTCCATTTTTATATACATATGGGGCGAGAGCTACACGAATTAATTCAGGCAGTTTCAAGGCTGAAGACTGAGGCATTGGCTATAAGTGCAGCTGTTACATAGCAACCATAAGGTTATTTAAAGTGAGAACACCACTGTTATTACAGCTGTACAGATGAATTCGGTCGTACCATACTCTATCGTTGTATATTGTCAATGATATCTTGGATACTTTCCCGAACCCATACGTGTTTTTGTAATCTGTGGGTGTTATTGTACCTGGTTTGTATGCTACCATAATTTCCCGCCTTAACGGGCATGTCATGTCATTGTTTGCTGCCTTGGTTCTATTTGTTTGATGTGATCCAAGCAGGTTCAACTGTGAACTGAAATGAACAAATCAATTTACTGGAAAATAAAACTTTCATAATAATGTTGCTGTAAAATTACTAGGAGCTGTGAAACATTGGAAAAGATTGAACTGATATTAACATATTTGATTTGGTATATTTTCTCTGTAATCTTCTTTGCCTTTTATAGTTGTACATGGCAATTTATAACCATGCCTGTCCCATTCTTTTGCTTCACCATTGGTTTTTTTATTTAATTGTAAATTTCATGTAACTTTATTGAACCCAAATAGTGACTTTCAAAATATATTTAAATTTAATTTATTTATACAACAAGGAAATCTAAAAAAAAAATTAAAAAGTTAAGCAAGAGCTAATTTTTAAGAATTTGATTCACTTTCAAATTCAAGAGAATTGATGATATGAGAGAACAAATTTGAAAATTGAAGGATATGAGATGTACTTAAAGAATAAAAAGAAGTCCCATGGGTGCGTTCCACATTTTATTTTGTATCCACTCTCTTCATCAGATGTATCTCAACAAGTGATAATATTTAAAAAAGGATTTAGCATCTCTTCAATAAATTGGACCACCTGTTCCAGGTGGGCTTTAGAGTTGTGGGCTTTTCTATCCTCTCACTCTCACTTCAATGAATTAGATAGTCACCACTTGAAAAAGCACATGTTGAGAGCTTTTAGCCCAATGATATCACTCCATTACTCGGAGCAGAGGGTTGTAGCCCATATGCCAATGAAGTGGAATTGAATGATTTTTTTTTTTATCAAAATGTTAATTTTTATATTTGGTTAAATTAAAAAAATAATGACAAATGTATTATAAATGAAATTATCTTTCATCATTTTAAGATAATACTCATTCCATAGAAAAGCCTAAGCAATTTCCATTCTATCTCATTTCAATCAATCAAATAGAGTATTGGGAGTAGGCTTGACATAACCTATCTTTTTTCCATACCAATTATAATTTTTAAGATGTTGTTTGGTAATGTTTGTAGTTTATCAATATATTTTTTTTATGAGAACAAAAATAAAAAACATATTTTAAGAATTTGTTTTGTAACCAAGTGAGAGAGCTGACCAGATGAAATTTCAGACAATAAGTGGTTGGTGGTAGTTTGAGGTGGTTGCTAGCCTCCGACAGTAGCTAACAATGATGGTCTGAGGTGGTTGCCAACCTCAAAAAATAACCAACAATGGTGGCCTGAGGCTAGAGTTACATGAATTACTTCAGGCATTGCAGAGCGAATACTCATGATGCTCAGCTTAGTAAAGGTGGGCAGCTCATCACTCTGGTTTGGTTGTTGATGGCTCATTTTGGTTTGGGAGACCAATTTCAGATTAATGAAGGGCCAAACTAATTGTGGGGAAGTAACTGAATTGCTTTGTTGTGCCAATTGTTTGAAGATGTGTGCTTTACTCTTGTAGTATTCTATGCGTAATTTGGTTGAATTCTAGTTGATGAATTATCGATTCCCGGGTGGATGGGTCGGACCGGCCCAGGTTCTCCAGACTCCGACTCAAAAAGGGGGGCTCCGCCAGATGACCTGCAAGCAAGTTCAAGGGGGGAACGGGGTAGTCCCCCAGTGAACCCTCCGGTGAAAGAATTAGAAGAGCAGAGTATGAAAAGACTGTATATCGAGAGATCAAGAGAGAGAGCCCAACTTAACCTCCTTTTTTTCCTCTTATCCTTGCTTATATCCTTTTGTCATCATTTTTCCTGTCTCTTGTGACGTGCTTTTTCCGCCGAAAGCCTGTGCCATAGCTCATCTTGTTTAGGGTGATGGAGGCTCTGTTCCGGCGAGGAGTGCTGTTGTAATAAATGCTGTGATGGGTTGCATTAATGGTGATGTGTTGTGATAATAACTCTGCAGATCTTTGTCTGCTGATGTGGCCCGTGTCCCACCTGCCGTGTGCCTAAATGCCGTTGGCCCTTCATGTCTAGGTGGCCTCCAGCTGTTCTGGGCCTTGTCACCCAAGCAACCGGGTTGTGCCATTGGCCCCAAGCACTGGGTTCGGGGTGGTTTACCGTGGGCCGTGTGCCTTGTGGGCCTATCCATGTCACTAGTCATTTTCAATGGAGATGTTTTTTACCATGTGTTTGGGGAACTTGCTCCAGCCTCTGTTGCTCTCTTGTTTCAATATTCAATAGAAGCTATGTTTGTGATGTACAAATTTACTATAATCCGACAACCATGATGAATTTGGGTCACACATTGATTTTTCTGTGATATATATTTTTTTCTTGAGTGTGCATAACATTAATATTCCATTTTTATACACAAATGGGGCGAGAGCTACATGAATTAATTCAGGAAATTTTGAGGCTCAAGACTGAGGCATTGGCTATAAGTGCAGCTGTTACATGGCAACCATAAGGTGATTTTAAGTGAGAACACCACTGTTATTAAAGCTATACAGGTGAATTCGTTCATACCATACTCTATTGTGGTGTATTGTCAATGATATCTTGGATCCTTTCCCCAAACCCATATGTGTTTTTGTAATCTATGGGTGTTATTGTAACTGGTTTGTCTGGAAACATATGTTACCATAATTTCCCACCTTAACGAGCATGTCATGTCTTTGTTTGCCACCTTGGTTCTATTTGTTTGATGTGATCCAAGCAGGTTCAAGTGATTGAAGAGCATGTTTACTAAAACAAATATGATTACTGTAAGGGCCCTAAAATATGTATTTACTTTTAAGACCCTAATGATGAATTATTTTCTTAAAGCCCTCGTTACTTGAATTAATTCGAATCTTGTCAATTAGCAAATTTCTATTTCTTTTATTTTTATTTTATCAAAACAGAAATTCTCTAACCTAATTTAATTCTACCTAGGTTACATGTAGTTAACTTCAAGCCCTTACATATTTTTTTATTATTTCAAAACTTACCCCAAATTAGTACTTGTACCTTGTACTTTGAAGTACCATCAATCATGCAATATATATATATATATATGTATACACCTTGAGGGATGTGCCCTTGTACCTAAAATTAATAAAAAATACAATAATGATTCATCCCACTAAAAATATCACCACTAATAGCACTAATGCATTAAAAAAGTAAAAAAAAAAAAAAAAAAATACAACTCCAAGACCAAAACATCACATCATTAATGGCGGGACCCACTACCACCTAATTAGTGGGAGCACTAATTAGTGCTCCCAAGCATTTTTCTAAAAAATAACCTCATCATCCTAGGGAGAAGAGAGGAGCCATTTTTCAATATATATCATCATGATATTCTAGGAAACCCAAACCTAGTACCCTAGACCTAGGTTGTTAATTCCAAAACTAGTTCCTTTCTAACTAGTGTTGCCTAAATCATTGACCAAGCCTCCCAAATCCCTTCCATTTCCTTAGAATCCAAACAAATCCTAACCTTTCTATCCATTTCCAACTAATGGGCTTTTAGGACATTTTACATCAAAAATTGTCTATAAATATCAACCTCCCCTAGCTTGGCAAAGCACAAACACCACACCCACATACACACATTAGGTTAGGGAGAGGGAGGAGAGCAAGAGAGAAAGGAGTCTAGAGAAGAAGAGGAAGGGAGAAGAGAGCATTCTTGTGCAAAATTAGCAAGTAAGCCACAAACACAACTTCTCTTTTATTTTCCTTCTTTCAATACATGTCTCTAAATAATGTGTTTCAGATCTGTCATTAAAGAGTTCTTATGTTAAAAATACTAAGATTTGAATATTGATTCCATCTCTCTTGTATTTACCCCTTTTTGGCACAAAACCATCCTCTTTTATTACCAATCTCTCAACTTTCCAACGCACACTTTCAAGCAAACTTTCTGAGTAAATATATGTTAGTTAGCATGTTTTCTTCACATAATAAATGAAAACTTTCCCTTGGTGGAACCCTTTTCTCACAAATCTTCATGTTTTGGACAGTCTACCTTAGAATCTGTTTTGCAGCCCACTTTCAAAAATTCCAGAAAAATGTACAAAAATATTCTGGAGCTCTATTTTATGTCAAAACCTTCCTTAAGGAGTTATCTTTCAACTAAAATTGTTTTCATCGAAAAACATTAAGCGGCTTGCAATAAAATCAAGTTTTCGTAACGATCAACGGATCTGGACAGATTCTGGACAGCACTGGACTATTTTTTAAATAACTTAAAATCTGGAAAAGTAATCCCATTTCCGAAAAATGTTCTAGAAACTAGATCAAATTCTCTACGAACCATAGGAAGACCAAGTCCGGTGGAAGATCTAAAATAGTCCTTTCATTTTAATCTTTTTGTGATGCTAAATCTGAAAAATTTGTTATGCATGGATATTTTATGCCCTTGTATTCATAAAAATGTTTATTAGCTTATGATCATATCTTGGCATGATATTGTATGTGTTATGGTTATGTTATTTATCTTCCTCGCTTTATGGATGCATGCCTATGTGGATATTATTGTTGTAAGTTGGATTAACTTGATCTAAAACATTTAATTTAACGGGAAACCTAATTGGGAGGGTATTGGGTTTTCGAGCACTTGAGTAATGAAAAGATGAGAATATGTGATATATGGATTGTTGGGATGCCTTCCCTATTTGAAAGTTAAAGTCTTGCGCAAGTGGTTTTCGGATCCCTTGAACGGAGCGGTTGTATTCGGACCCTAGGTGGTTTGGTGTGAGGAGGGATTCGGGCAAGGCCCTATTTTACCGTCTCTTTTAAGGCCCTGCGGTTGGCACTATACGGTACATAACCGTTGGTAGGCATCCGAGGTTAGGTCTGCAACAAAGCAGCAAAAGAGGGGACATACCGAATAATCCGCGTCCGATTTTTGTGGTTGGGAGGACGAAATCTCTTTGGGGGATTTCTAGTTTACTAACATCTGACCTAACTCTTTACTTATTTATTTGAGTATCATGCTTTATTACTTGATGTTATAATTGTGATTGTGTATTGGACTGGGAAAAAGGGGTAGGGTGTGTGTGTGTTTACTGGGCATTCAAAGCTCACGGCGTATCATGTCAGGTGACGAAGCGGAACTCATAGCTGCAGACGACGAGCCGGAAACCTTTGAAAACTTTTGGCTATCTTAGGAATACTAGAAATTTTCTTTTTGTTATTTTGTAAGACTCATATGAAGTTTAAAACTTTCTTTTTGGGATGTAATGTAATGGAACAATCTTTTGAAGCAAGTATATTGTGGTTATTATGTATTTATATTCTATGTATGAACCTTATCGTTCCTTATGAGACCTTGTGTCAATGTCTTGTAAGATCTGCCAAAAAGGTAGTGCGCTGCCTAAGAAAGCTGGACTTAGAAGGGAGGCTATTTTGACTCCTCCGGCGATCTGGGATCTTACTTGGTTATTGGTCATAGGACTCACTAGTGACTCTCCCTTGATTGCAACCTATAATGTAGAATCGGGGTGTCACAATTACCTTGATATATATAAGATATTCTTTTCATTCTCCTTCTGTTGTTTACAAAATATGGTTCTTTTGGGTGGTTATTAGAGATGATTGTTTTTTTCTAAATTTTGTTGCTATTACAGAACTGTATATGAGAGTTTCTTCTCATCTAACTCCTCGTGAATGAAAGAGCAAGCAGCGCAAAACAAGAAAACAAGGGGATTCGTACATGGAATAAAGTACAAAGGATTAAAGTGCACTTTGCGTTCCAAATAAATGATGAAGATACAGGGCTATTTTAATCTTTTTCATTAAATCGTTAAGAGGCCTAATGGTGCATTTTAGTCCACAATTCACAAGAGGGTTATATGGTCATTTCAAAATGCTCAGGAGATAAACCGCACACAACTCAAATCACAGGAAGTAAAATGAAGTTTACCCTAAAAAATATACACTAACTTTTTATTTATAATTTTTGAAATTTATATGGGCATAAATTAAAAACTATAACCGTAAACCTTGACAAATAAGAAGAGTATTGTATTATATAACACAATAATAATAAAATATAGGCACATTTATATAAGGGTAACCTTTCCTGAAGTATGGAGAAGTAGCCCAATAATTTTAGTATAATTATATTGCCTCCTCCTTAGTATAAGGCGAAATCAAGTGAAGCAAATGTAAATAGTGTGAAATCACGATGATAAACAAAGAAAAATAAGCATTTCAATGTAAAAGATATGAGATCATTAGTTTTTCAAATAAAAAATCCAGGATTTCGTGTGTTTATCAATTTAAACCCCAGGGTTTCAATTGTAATAATTAAAATCTTGATGTTACTTCTGTGTCACAATTTAGCCTCTCGTCCATCTCCGTCTAATTGAACTAACAAAAATTTAGAAAAAATTTTCAAATTCAAACTCATATCTCCCTCATCGTAACTTCGTTTCTCCTCATGTCGTTGAATTCACCTCATGACCTAGCTTTCATTCCACTCTTCATATGCCTTGTTCCAGCTTTTTTGCATGTCGTTGAAGCTCCAAAAGTTGGGCAAAAATATAATATATATATATATATATATATATTTTCCGTCTATCTTCTATCTCCTTGAGTCATCCTTCCTCATTCCTTTCTTCCTTCATGGCCCTTCCACCGAGCTCGTGGTGGCCACCAAACCTCCAATGCTAGCGGTGGCGATGCTGTCAAGTGGTTAAAACTTTAGTTTCATTTTGTTCTATAGAGAATATTCTTGGCTTATTTTTTAGGCCAAGAAAAGAAGCAGCTAGAATGCTAAAAGAATACCTGCACTGTATTATTATTATTATCATCATCATCATTATCATTATGTTAAGCTTTGTTCACTTCTTTATCGTTATGTTAAGCTTTGTTCACTTCTTTATAAGCATAAGCTCTTTTTGCAGCAAACGACTCTTCACCATGTGAAGGGTGCAAGACTTTTGGGCGATGGCTTTGGTGCAACTCCGGAGATGTGCAAAAAGAACCTCATTTGGGTAGTAACCAAAATGCATGTTGTGGTAGATCGTTATCACCACTTGGCATCACCGCAATCATCGGAGGGTTCGGTGGAAGGGCCATAAAAATGAGGAAAGGAGAGAGAATAATTGTGAAAAGGAAGGACGAAGGAAGAAGCACGGAGATAGAAGATAAAGGAAGGAGAAGAAGAAAGAAAAGGAGAGAAAATCTTATTTTTGGCCAACTTTTAGAGTTTCTACGGTAAGCAAAAAGAGATGGAATAAGGCGTATGAGGACTGGAATGAAAATTAGGCCATGAGATGAATCCAACGACGCTAAAATAAGGCAAAACAGAGTTACAATAAGGGAGATACAAAGACTTGAATGTGTGGATTTGAATCTAAAAATTTTACCCAAATTTCCATTAGTTCAATCAGACGGAGATGGACAGGGTGCTAAATTGTGACACGGTAGTAACATAAAGGTTTTAATTGAAACCCTGGGTTTAAATTAAAAAAACACGTGAAATTTTGGAATTTTTTTTGTAATTTGCCCTAAATTTTTTATGAAAATAAAATTAAGTATTATGTGAATTAAAATCTTATGGAAGCTCAATGTCGTCATGCTAAAATTATAAGATTTACTATATTTATTTATTTTTCAAATTTCTAGAGAAATCTCTATAATTTACCCTTTATATCGAGAGAGCGGAAAAACAATTTTCTGCAAGTGGGGTTTCACGTTTCATCCATAATTTCAGCTAAGGTTGTAGATGAATCCAGTTATTCACAAGTTTGGTCTGGCTTGGCTTGGTAAAATTTGGTTTGGCTCGATTTGTTAAGCAAATAATGAACTTGAATAAGATTTTTAACATCGTTTAATAAATGAGTTGACTTCAAACGTGAATAGACTCACCTTGTAAAGATCAGTTCATTTATCATTTATGTAAATAATAGAATAATACATTATTTATGTATATTAAATAATGTAAAAATGTGTATAAATAAATAATAAAATAAATATATTCTAATACAAAGTCTTATTTTTATATTTAAATAATATAAAATAAATAAAAAAATTAATATTGAATTTTAAATTAAGCTCAAACTTAATTAGTATTAACAAACCAAGTCAAATTCGAGCTAAATTAATTATCAAGCTGGGCTGGAATGAAAATTAATTATCGAACTGAGCTGGAATCAAATTTTTAAATTTGTGTTTTAGAAAAACTCGACTCGGCACAGTTATTAATTTTAAGGTCAATGCCTCAGGCTCCATTGGGGGTGACCCTAGGGCCCCCAGTGGGGTGTGATTGATCTGTTTTTGTTTTTGTTTTTGATCCAATAACCAACCCCCACGTGTGTGTGGGGGTGGTGAGGATGCTTGGAGATTGGGGGTCTCAAACACACAGCTCTAATTTTAATTTGAAGGCATTGACAAAAGTCCGACATATTCCAGCCACAATATTTGAGTCCAAATATGTTCAAAAAATACTAATTCCAGTCCAAATGGAGAACACGAAGGTCCAACTTAATCCCCATATCCCCATGTGTGATGAATTTCTAACTATTTTCAAATTTGTATGTTTTAACTCAACAAAATTGCAGATGACATGTATCACATGTCTTTTTAGTTCTTTATTAATTTTAAATTGTTACTATCACATGGGCTGTCCCGTACACAATGGCCCACGCAGGGGTGTATTTCCAAAATTTTAATCAATATATTGTATTTATTTTTCAATTTATAATAATTTCTAAAGACTTGACCCTCCAGGTACAACTTTTGATTTTTTGGTCTGAATCCTCAATTTGTTTGAAGCCTTTTAGCTAATATCATGCTAACACGTAACGATATCACTTTTGTATTTAAATTTTTTTTCCGTTGGTTAGAAGTAATTTTAACCATAGGCTGTTATGATAGTGAAATCAACAAATGATTAGTTAGGGTTTTACCCACGTATTCATTGTGAAACTCAACGACGACAAAAAATGACGTTGCTAGCGAGATCGACGTGAAATTTCACAATGACAAAGAACATCATTCATTGATAATTGAATGATGTGAACTAGTACGAAAACAATAACAAATGGTGGGTTTTGGCAATTTCGCTCCAATCAAAATCATAGTCTAATCTGAGTCCTGATATTGGAAATATGGATGAAATAAGATTTTAAGGGTTATTTTTGTAATTTGCAACCTATGGAACTAATTGAAACATAAGCAATCTGTTTAGACTAATTGGAACATAAAAAATTATTTAGACTAACCGAAACATAAGTAGTAAAAATAAAATTTATGAAAAAATATCCTTAATTTTTATTGTACTGCTTGGCCTCTCTAGTGGGTATGTGACTAGTTTGTTCAAAGGTAAGCCTTCTCTCAAGTCCTCATCTAAATTGGAAAGGAATGTTTGGACCTATAAGATCTATTACGACTCTTATTTTGATGATCTAAACCATTTATTTTATCGGGTCCTATGTGTATATCATCCAAAAAAATAAGGTCGATTTGATATTTGTAACCCTTTATTTTATTAAATTTGTTACTAAAAAAATAGATGGTCTATTTTTAAAACACATTGACCGTTAATTTTTTTAGATATAAGTTTTATAAAATGAAGAGGTTACGAATATCGGATTGACTTATTTATTTATTTATTGAATGATATACATGTAGAGTCCGATAAAATGAATAATTTGAATTATCGAAACGAAACTCGTAATAAGCCTCACAAGTTCGGATAATCCTCTCCCATTTAGATCAGCACTAGAGATGAGCCAATTCTTGTTCAAATATTCTGGTTACAAAACAATAATCTTAAATCACTTAGACTTTTGTAAATTTATTTATAAATATATTTATTTAAATTTATTTGAACATCCTCTGTGAGCACGATGTGCATTATAAATATCGTATTTTAATGAGAAACACTTATAAATATAGAATAAATTCAATAAATTTATTTAACAAGCTCCCTAGATTTTTATTTTTTATTTTTTTATTGGACTAGAGCATGCTGTTAGGCCTCGGGACAGTGGCGGAGCTAGAAAATTCAGTTAGAAGGGGGCACTATTAATTATAATTTTTTATTTTAAAAAAATCATGATGAACATTAAGATAATAATAATTTTATGAGCTAAATTTAACCATAAAAAAATTACATATTCATTATTAATAGGAACAAATTAAAATTCTATAATAGTGTAGAATAGCTCAATGCGGGATGGTGATGTAAGTTTGTAATTTTAGCACAAAAAATTATGAATCAAAATTCTTAATTTTAGAAAATAAAAACACATCGTTTATAGGACAAATTATTATAAAATTTATTTAATTTTTATTTGATAGAAAAATATTAAAGAGATAATATTGCTTATAAATGATGTGTTTTAAATGAAAATTATTAAACAGTCTTAGAATATTATATAGCATTACCTACGTGATGCTCAAAGCATGAGAAATCACAAATCATACTAAGCAGTTTGTCAACTGCTTGAAAATAATGAGTTCATTATATCTAATCTATAAGATTTTTCGCTATACTATTGGTTTAAACTATTACATAAATAATACCACATAGTACTCTGAAAGTATCAAATAACTATTTATTGTGAATAATATAATAAATCATTAACCAAAAAATATGTTAAGGGAAAAAAAATACATTTTGTATATGACAACAACGTGCGCGCACACACACCCAAAAAAAAAAAAATTCTCAAAACTGAAGGGGGCACGTGACCCCCTCGTCCTTCTTTTCCTGTCTGTGAAGTCCACTACGGGTCTTGTTTCGATAATTTGAACCGTTCTATATATAGAATTTGCCGACTATTTCATACTTATAAAAAAATCACGTTAATTGAATATCAATATTCACTTAATCCAATCATATTTCTATCAACAGTAAATATAATTTTTAAAATAAATTATTGATAGAAATATGATTTAATCAAATAACTATTGATATCTGATCAATGTAATTTTTTATAAATTAAAAATACTTTATAAATTTTACGTATTAAACAATTCGGATTACAAGATCCATGATTCTCCCATGAATCCAAACAACACAGTTTAACCCATTATATGGACGGAAGAGAATCCGAGTCTTTATCTAATCCTACCCGAGGGGGCGCCAAACACCTAAAACGGTCCTAGAAAAACGACGTGTCGAAAGAAAATTCACCTGGTGGTCTTGGGCGGGGCAACATGGTACCAATTTATTAAAATTATGTGATTCAATACCTTTTATTTTGATACTCTTTCCATCTTAAAATAATATTTTATTTTAAAAATTTTAATTTTTTTATAATATAATTATTGTATTTTAAAAATAGAATTTTTTAAAATTACTTTTTGATAGTACATTTTTTTAAAAATATTAATTGTATAATTATATTTTTTGTGTTGTTAATAAATTTTAAAAAAAGATAAATAGAAAATTCATATTATTTTAATCCTTAATTTTTACAAGAAAATTAATATTTTAAAATAATAAAAAATAAAATAAGAGATTAATATTTTAAGACAGATAAAATATTATGTAATAACATGACAAATGCCAAATATAAGTGGTGTGGAGTATTATTCATACACCATCAAATAATCTCTCCATGCAAGGTAACCAAATTTGAATATTTTTTTAAGGTACTATTTGATTTGGTGTCTATATGCCATTGACCGCATTATTTGATGGATCACACTTTTTATTAATTGGAAATTCTACGATACATACATTCTTTTTGAAATGTGTATTACATGTCCGATATTTGTGATTTTTTATTATGACTTATCGTAGTGTAAGTTATGATTTTGCTATAACTTATGGTGTTAGTTATGATTTATTGTGATATAACTTATGACTCCTTATAATCTTTGGTTATAATATTATTTTGGTTATAATTTAAAATTTTTTTGGTTATATCTTATTTGATATTTGGTAGAAATCTTTTTTTTTTTTAGTTATGACAAAATGATTTAGTTATAAAATTTGTAATAATCAGTACCACAAATGTCATAATTTATATATGGTGCATACCTAGCATGACCTATATATATACAAAAGTGTATCTAAAAAAATACATGTGAGACCCATTCCTTCTCTCTTGTTTTAACCCACAGCCCGTGGGTCGCCACAATTAAAAATGTTGTTACCATTTTACCAAGTAAAAAAACCTTTCCGGGCTCCATGGGAATAGTTTCTAAGAAAAATTACAATTCAGTGACATTATATTTGGTTGAGAGATTTGAGCAGGGATTTAAAAAGGAAAAAAAAGGAAAAGTATATGAAATTAAGTGAAATGCAGTATATTTTATTCATATTTTACCTACATTTTCCCTTTCTCTTTTTAAATCTCTTTCCAAATCTTCCAATCAAATATAACGTGACAGATGGGAGGAAAAAAAAAACTAAAAAGTGACAATCTTTTATGGGTGCAATTTTTTTTTAAATTTTTAAAATTGACAATCTTTTAAAAAGTGACAAATAGACTGAATTATAATTTAATATGTTCTAAAAAGTGGCGATCTTTTAATTTTTTTTTTTTTTTTTTTTTTTTACCATAGAAAGGAGTTTACCCAATAATTTTATATTTTTTTTTTTTTTTTTTTTGTCAAATAGACTGAATTATAATTTAATATGTTTGCAGTGTGGATGCTCTAGATGTTTGGTGTAATGATGACAAACATGAAAATGGTGCAGCACATTTAGCTTGAGTTGGTAGCCCATCTATGATCACCAATAGTCAAGGCATAAATATAAATTTAGTTCCGTTTCAAAGAGATTATTGACAATAATTTGTAAACCAAACATGTTTGACCTCACAAAGGGGAAAAAAATGTTCTTTTGGATTTTCAGAATTTTATTTTTACATATTCGCTTATTTTATATATTTGATATTTGTTATTGATGATGTGCATTTTCAAGAACATGGAGCTTAAATGTCCATTTAACAATTTTTTTCCTTGGTTCAATCTTTTACATCCTCATAAAGGGGAAAAAGGATTAGGGAAATGAAGATTGGAAGGAAAATACTTCTTTAGTTGATTGGTTGGTTGGGGAAATCCAAAAGGAAAGATATTTTACGAGTAGTTTATATTGACACGCCTTTATTAAAGTCCTGTTTGGTAGAGTTGTGGGAAAGTGCTTATAACTTATGCCTAAACAGCTTATAGCTTATAACTTTCAGCTTAAGCTGATTTCCAGCTTATTCTTAAAGTATCTCCTGCCCCACTCAAAGAATAAACTGATTTCTGACTTCCACAAAGCTATAAGTTATAAGCTATAAGATAAACCAAACACATCAAAATAGCTTAAATTAAGCTGAAAGCTGAAATAAGCTGTAAATAATTTCTACCAAACAGGCACTAAGTAACTAGGAGACAAATGATAACTTAGAATGTTTTGCTATGTTTTATTAGTTAAGAAGAGCACTACTTAAACAATGTTACATAATATTCCAAGAGTATGTAATAATTTTCTTTCATGGCGTGACACAAATTAGAGAGTCAAAGTTGGACCACAATAAATTTTACTTTGCAAAAATTCACATTTTAAACAAAAACAAATTGCAATTTCCTCCTTGTCTTGCGTTATATTTTCTTTTCACATTCACTTCCGGTTGAAACAAATCTAGGCGGAAAAAAATTATGGGTGTCTTCAGTTTGTGTTTTGAGATAAATTTTAAAAATAAAAAATTTGACAAGAGAGTTTAGAATTTTTTTTTGTTTGTTTGGTTATATATTTTGAAAGTAGTTTTAGAGTTTGAGAGTTTGTGATAATTTGATATTTTGTTGTAATTGAGTAGATGTGTATGAGAGGAAAAGTAATTGAGAAGAAGAGAAGAGAGAGAAAAAATGATTGATTGATGCGTAATAGAGAGATAAGTAATTTTGAAATTTTTTTGAAAAAATTTGTAACCAAACATGTCTTTGAAAAATTTCTTCCAAAAACATGTTTGAAAATACAAACCAAATACACCCTATATTTCTTTTCATGATTCTCAAAAAATTTCAAATAAATTTGAAATTTCAGTAGTTACCAACTTTGTTTTAAGAAAAAAAATTTAAATGATCTACACAGCGTTTGTTAGTAATTGCATCATAATAACATAAATGAGTGGTCAACTGAAATGAGAACTGTAATCTACAGATCTATCTCCAAATCTGAACAGATTTGCATGTATTGGGATGTATTGCATTTATTTTCATTTGTTTTTCTTGCAAACTTAGTAAGTGATTTTTTACCTAAATTTGAAAAGTAAATGTTTCCAGACTATGCTGATGGCATATGGGAGCCAATTTTCCTAAGATAAGCCTACTAAAATCACCATTTCCTTTCCAAATGCTCTTGTGGTCCCATCAAAAGAATAAATAAATAAAGGGGAAATTATATAATAAAAGAAAAAAAAAAACTCAAAATTTGATGCTTATAACAAAGTTCTGAATTTTTAATTTTGTTAATTTAAACTCTAATATTTTGATTTATTTTAATCTAAACATTTGCCTATTTTCATTGAGTAAAACCAATGAAAAAAGCATTTTAAACATTTTCTATATACCTACATTGAGTTAAATGGCTAAAACACCAAATTTATTATTATTATTATTATTATTATTATTATTATTATTATTATTTTGTGTTTAACAAAAATTGGCAAATCACAATTTAGATTAGATGTTCATTTTTTTGCTCTTACTCATGCAATATGAGATTCTTCATTGATTGATGATATCGTCACGTGATATCACCGTTATATTTAATATTTATTCCAAAATTCATTATATGATGTAAATAAAACTTGGTATAGCGTGATCACATTAAGATGAATCTGATTCACACAATTCAAATTTGATTATTTTTTCAGAATATATTTTGGTACCCAACATTTCACTAAAAAAATTAAAAAATAAGAATAAGAAGTGCTCTTGGTGGCTTTCAAAGAAGACAACAAGGACACAGTGGGGAAGTCAACTAGTAATCTTCAAGACAGATTATTCAGGTCAATCTTCTCAACTTTTACATTAAATCCACACAAGCCAACAATGGTTGGCCTGAGAAGTTTGTTTCTTGAATTCACAGAAACATATGTTGCCTGATTTCTTTAAACTCAATTCTATTTTACACATCAATTTTTGCCCATCCAATTGATTCAAAAATGGGAACTTCAACAACAGCAAGTGTTTTTTGTTGGACTCTCTTCTATCTTTGTTCTCTACTCTGCCATGCTGCAAATAACATCATCACTCAGGGCCAACTCATTAGAGATGGTGAAACCATTCTCTCTGCTAGCCAAAATTTTGTTCTTGGCTTTTTTTCTCCTGGAAATTCAACATACCGGTATGTTGGAATTTGGTACTACAAAATTCCTATACAATCTATCGTATGGGTTGCAAACAGAAACAATCCCATTTCAGGAAAAAATGGATCTTTAAAAATTGGAAACAAAAGTAATCTGTTGGTTTTAGATGGAAATGGGAATTCAGTTTGGTCTAGTAATGCCTCGGCGATATCAAATGATGTTACTGCAATTCTGATGGATACTGGTAATCTTGTTCTGTCAAGCAGTGACAGTGTTGATGATCTAAACAAGGCCTTGTGGCAGAGCTTCAATGAGCCCACCGATACATTCCTACCGGGCATGACGGTCTACATGAATGTCAGGGCCGGAGAGACTCGTGTTTTCACTAGTTGGACAAGTGATAACGATCCTTCGCTTGGACGATACTCAATGGGCGTTGATCCTCGGGGATCACCACAGATAGTGATATGGGATGGGCTAAATCGACATTGGAGAAGTGGGCATTGGAATGGACTAATATTTACCGGTGTTCCAACCATGAGGGCTATCTATTTGTATGGTTTTAAGCTTTTCAATGAGGGAAATGGTAGCTTGTATTTTACATATACCTCTTCAAACAGTTCTGATCCGTTGAGGTTTCGGATTGGTTGGGATGGAAATGAAGCACAACTTTGGTGGGATGATGGTAAAAAAGAATGGAGGATTATGCAATTGCAACCTGCTAATGAATGTGAAGTGTATAACAAATGTGGCAATTTTGGGAAATGTAATGTGATGGACTCTACAATTTGTAGTTGTATGAAAGGGTTTGTACCCAAAAATGTGGATCAATGGGATAGCGGAAATTGGTCTGGTGGGTGTGTTAGAAAGACACAGTTACAGTGTGGGACAAATGGAGAAGAAGACGGGTTTGTGAAGATTGAGGGCGTGAAGTTACCGGACTATGCAGACTTGATGGTGGCACAGGACATTGGGGATTGTGGAGAGAAATGCTCGAAGAATTGTTCATGTCACGCCTACACATTTGCAATTGGAATCAGCTGTATGATATGGAGAGGGGATTTGGTAGATATTCAGCATTTTGAAGAAGGTGGGAGCGATCTGTACGTTCGCCTTGCTAGTTCTGATTTGAGTAAGTGAAAATTTTAATTTTTGATTGCTGTTAATGTCATTTCAATTGAATGCTACCATGTTTTGAATTTTTCTAACAATTGAAAATTACTCCAAACATAGTTAGCAAAAGAAAATTTTCCAAGCTTGTGATAATAGTACACGTGCTAATGGGAACATTCTTCATCAGTATATCTATTTGGCTACTTTGGAGGTTCAGAGCAAAACTGAAAGGTATAATTTCAAACTAAATTTAAGAAAATTGTACTGTTTTTTTTCCTTCTTTTTTCTGTAATGTTGTCTACAATGCTTGCTTTTATTTTTAATATATGGTTGAAGCACTCTCAAATTTATGGTGGAAGAAAAATCAATTACCAACAATTGATGCGAGAAGAAGTAGAGATTTTTCAAGAGATAATTCAGGGCCAGATGAGCTTGGCATCGAAGGGCAGCAACGTACTGGACCAGAATTATCATTGTTCAGCTTTAGCGATGTAGCAGCCGCTACAGACAACTTTTCTGAAGAAAACAAGCTTGGGAAAGGGGGGTTTGGCCCCGTTTACAAGGTGTGTTTTTATTTATTTATATATTATTTTTTTAATGTTTTTGACAAGAGTTGATGAAAGTTTTTGCAATGTACTGAGATGAAGCAATTCTTATTTTGGTTGACAGGGAAACTTATATGAGGGAGAAGAAATAGCTGTGAAGAGGCTTTCAAGAAAGTCGGGACAAGGTTTGGAAGAGTTCAAAAATGAGATTATACTAATTGCAAAATTGCAGCACAGAAATCTTGTTCGACTTTTGGGCTGCTGCATAGAAGGTGAAGAAAGGATGCTGATCTACGAATACATGCCAAACAAAAGCTTGGATTCATTTATTTTCGGTTAGTTATTTTGACTCTAACCACTACTTTTCCTTGTTAATGATCGTTTGCAAAAAATATATTTAAGCTCTATGAGATGAATCTTTGTGGTTGTTATTACCTGAACTTCATTTGACATCTACTAAATTTTCTTTTTCTCATCGTCGTAATTTTAAATTTTTTTTGGGTGATGAACATAATAGCAGATCCGATTAAGCGAGCACTGTTAGATTGGAGAAAACGCTTTACAATTATTGAAGGGATTGCACGTGGGCTCCTTTACCTTCACCGAGATTCAAGACTTAGGATAATTCACAGAGATTTAAAAGCTAGCAACATTTTGTTAGATGAAGAGATGATCCCAAAAATTTCTGATTTTGGCATGGCCAAAATTTTTGGAAGAAATGAAAGTGAAGCTAGTACAAGCCGAGTTGTTGGCACATAGTAAGTTAACAAGTACATATGAAATGTGTTAATCAACTGCTTTTAATTTGACCTTTACTACTTCTTTGCTAAATACAGTGGTTATATGGCTCCCGAATATGCAATGGATGGTCTATTTTCTGTGAAATCTGATGTCTATAGTTTTGGAGTATTGCTCCTAGAGATTGTAAGTGGCAGACGAAACAATAGTTTTCGCTCATCCGAATACCCAAACATTATTGGATATGTAAGTCTGAAGAATATATTATTTGTTTTCAACTTCTCATGACATATAAGAAAGTTTAATTAACCAAACATTAATTTGTGGTTGTGATGAGAATTTTTTGAAATTATTTTCAGGCATGGGATCTATGGGAAGGTGATAGAGCAATGGAGCTGATTGACCCATCTATTGAAAGTTCATGTTGCCAAAATGAAGTGTTGAGGTGCATACATGTAGCAATGTTATGTGTGCAAGACTCGGCAATTCATAGGCCAACCATGTCATCTCTGGTGTTGACGTTGGAGAGTGAAAATGCAACATTGCCAATGCCTAGACAACCCACCTTCACTTCAATGAGGAGCTCTGGTGACATAGATATGTGGAAGGACAACCAAGAAATAGCTTCCCCAAATGATCTTACAATTAGTGTCATTCTTGGCAGATAATCTGATTTTACCCTCCCTCCAAACAAGAGGAATGTTTTTTTGGTATTTCTAATGACCAAATTTGATGAATCTTTGTTTTATATATCTCATATTTTAAGGGTTTTTTTTTTTTTTTGTTGTGTGCGCGCGCGCTTGAGCGTCTGTGCTCACAATAGCATCTGAAAATTCGTCCAAATTAATTCTTGAGTACATGTAACCCTTCCTACCTTTGTCCAACGATAATTCATTAATCATTTAAGGTAGATTAGAGAAATTTAAAGCTAGAAAAAGGAGAGACCTCATATGTAGAAAAATCTAATACTCACACATAATAATAGACATTTCAATAATATTGTTCACTAGTAAAAGGGTAGACAGTGGCAAAGATAGGAAAGGAGGGAACCACAATCCTCCAAAATTTTGGAAAAACTGATTACTCAAATACAATTTTATATCTATAAAAGAAATTAATATTTAATCACTGAAACTCTATATAGTTTTTCTTTAAACTTTTCAAAATCTAAATAGTTTTACCTGTAACTCTTTATGCACAATTTTTAGCTTGCCACAAGTTGAATTCAAATATTCTATTAGAAGGCAAGTATTTGCTCTGTCTCACAAATATATAGATGGCATAAAAATAAGTCGCACATAGTTATATGGAAAAATATTTCCTTCTAGTTTGACCATATGTTTCATAATTCTATTGTGATTTATGAATTAAAATGCACTATCAAACTTGTTAGCGATATAAGTAAAAAGATTAAAATATTCTTGTATAAAATTGACTTTATTATGTAAATTATGAACATTTATGTTTTTTTTTAGAGACAAATTTTTTCTTTTAACCTCTTGTGCTTTACTTCATATGCGATTTATCCTATAACATTTGGAAATGAGCATTACCTAGCATGTGTCACTTTAATTCACAAACTACAAAGATATTGTGTGACTATTTCAAATAGGGATCAACTTTTCTCCAATCCAATAGTTCAACCTACTATGGGCTCATAGAGGGTTTGTCTTGACAATCCGAATTGTTCATCTTGTAGGATCCATCGATAACATTCTTTACACAACAAATTGGGTTGATCAGATATTGATAACCAATTGATCGGATTACATTTGTCTTGAAAAAGAATTGAGTAATTGTTTTAAAAATCATATAATGCTTCTATTTTTTTTTTATAAACAAATGTTATCCAATCAAGTGGTTACGAATATCCAATAAGCTTAATTTTCTGTATGAGTAATTTTCTGTATGAATAATGTTATCCAATCAACCGAACCCGATATAACCACAATGAACAACATAAGACTTGAAGAGGAGTTGCTCCCTTTCAAATAATATGTACATTGGCCAAACCACAATGGTAATGTAAGTTTGCGTTTATTTGGCATTCATTTAGAAAGTGACTTTTTTTAGTAATTTTTTTTTTGACTGAAAAATGAGTTGAAGAAGTGTTTGAGAATATTTCTTTGACTTTTTAGGGGGGAAAAATACAAAAAATAGAGAGAATTTTAAAAAAAAAAATTGACTTTTTAATATATTCTTTTAGCTTTTGACTGTTTTTATAAAAAAAAAAAAAAAAATTATTAAGGGCTTCTTTAGAAATTAGTTATTTTAGTTAGTTTTTTGACATTTTACAAATAGATACAGAAAAATAGATAAAGTTATGTGATAACTTAATTTATAATAATTTTTTAACTTTTTAACTATTTTCACCTATTAAAAAACGAGGCCTTAATTAACCTATTACGAAACATGGCCTCATTATTGCTTTAGCATTATTTCTTAGGAAAATTGCAAATAAGTAATCTTTTCACAAAATATTTACAGATTCATGAAAATTTTATAATTTTAATTATTAAAATTGATAAAATTTATCATTTGTAATTTTGTTTTAAAAAATATGCACTGAATTGAAGTGCAATTTTCAATTATTTCTATTTAAGCAACAGATACAAAAAATTTTATCAAAATTTCTACGAGTAAATTACATTAACACCCCCTAAGGTTTCTATTTAATACAAATCTTTCCTTTATATTTAAAAAATTACATTTCCCTTCCTGAAGTTTGTAATCTCATTATAAATTGCCACTGGATTGCTGATGTCATATCTTAAAATTTTCTAAATGACCATCTTGCCATTTTTCCTACTATTTATTCTTTTTTCTATCATCATGATTATATTATACAACTTTCCATCATTAAATTTTACCTGAACATCTTCTTATTGAGTGATGATATACAAATATAAATCTTATATAGAATTTTCAAACACAATGATATAGCCTAATGGCAGCTTTTCACTTTAAAACATAACACCCATAAAAATAATTTATATTTACGACAATATCACTATCACAATATTTATGATATTTCTTTGTATAATTTTTTATATATGAATATAGTTTTTCATTTTTAATTCTACCATTATATGTAGATTAGATCAATTTAATCTAGATATATTTAAAAAGTATAAAATTTGTACAAAAAATATATTGAATACAACAAAATAAGATAATGTATTGCATTTTTGTATTTTTTGCATTTGGTGAATTTAAAAAAAATCACAAAATATTATACTTCTTAAGTATATCTAGATTAGATGTATCTACACAAAAAAAAAAATGCTTAAAATATTAAAAAAAATTCAGTAAAAAAAAACTTAATTTTTTTGTGTAAATTAAACCAAAGAAGATGATTGTTATTCCCTTTAAAATGATATGAACAAAATATCTGTATTATTTTATTATTTTATATATATAAAGATTAAGAGACAAATATGTTATTTTAATTTGATAAGAGAGTAAGTGTAATTTTTTAAATATGAGAAGAGATCGATATTAAATAGAAACCTCAAGGGCGTAAGTGTAATTTGCCTAATTTCTACCAAACACAAGTGTAATTGGTATGGGTCTCTAGCAATTTTTCGTTTTGGAAAATTTTTGGGTGTAGAATGCTCACGTTATGCAAATCACAAATTTTACAAATTTATATAAATGATCTCAAAATATATATATATATATATATATATAAAACTTGCATATAAATTTACATAAGTCTTAAAATTTTTACAAATTTATGCTTAACTTATACAATCCTAATTTTGTGGTAGTTTTGCATGCGGGGTGGAGCATAGCATTTCCCCTGCTTTTATACAATAGAGATCCTGGGTATACATTTCCGTGTTCTTGTTCTTCATTCAGAAGCTTTTGTGCTTGGAATCAGAGCCACAGATCAGAGCTTCCCACAATTCTTCTGGTGAGTCCTCCAATCCCCTATAACTGAATTGATTTTCCGTTATTTGGTTCACTATTGGAATATCAACAAAGCGAAGAAAACGAATAATAAAATGTGTGACCATCCAACCAGAGTCATCAAAGTACCAAAGTTTGAATTCAACAAAGTGAAAGTTGTTATCAATAAATTCAATGGAACAACAAACTTGGGAGAGAGGAGGTATGCAAGTCCAAATTCATCTCACTCATAGTTGTTGTTATTGTTTAGTCTTTGCTTTTCTTTAATAAGATTCTCTTTTATGGAAAAAGCGCCTACATTTTGGAAGATGCTCGCAAGATGTTTGATGTTTTGTCTACTTGAAGTAATGCTCTCTCTTTTTTCATTTAGCTAAGAAAAAGATAGAATTGCCACTTGTGCCATTTTATTCTTTACATTTTCAATTGGTTCAATTTTATCCCCTACTTTTAGATTTTGTGTCAATTTGGTCTAATTGATAACATCATTAGGATTTTGACAAAAAATAATTACTTAGTTAGTTGAGGTTAACTCACTGAGTTGAGCAAGTTTATAATTTTGCTCCTAAAAACATGACGCATTTCGCTTATGTGCACATTTTCCTTAAAAAAAAATGCTAATAATTCTAATCAATTGGATTAAATTAAGACAAAGTCATAAATTTAAGATCAAAATCATGCCAATTGAAATTACATGAACCAAAATGACACAAGAACCAAAGTTCAGGGACTACAGGCCTAATTTACCTAAAAAGATAATACTGGGTTCTCCGTAAAGTCAAGTCGTTTTTATGTTATGTGTTTGTATTGCATCCTCAAGGAAAAAGAGCACCAAGAATTAATGAGGGAGATTTCACAAATTGACATCCCAACAAGTTCTAGCGATTAACCTTAATGCTAGGTGCACACAAAAGTGCCGAAAAGGGGGGACAAATTACACTGTAATCCTTGTGGTTTGCGTTTTATATTAATTTGATCCTTATAGTTATAATTGCATCAATTTTACTTTAAATTTTTTTACGTTATGTCTATTTAGTTACAAATTGGACTGAAATCAATAGTAAAATAGTCCATTCACTCTTTCCAAAGTAATTGAGGTGTTACCATCTAATTTGAAATTGTTTGTTCTCTTTTGAATGGATCATTTTGTCCAATTTCTTAAGAAGGTTATCAATTGATTAAATTGACATGATGTGGAATGTTAAAGAGCAAATTTTTTTGCACGTCTCTTGCACTTTTCCGTGAATAATTTGTGTGTGTGTGTGTGTGTGCAAGTAGCGTTATTGAGTGGTTAATGAAGACCCCGTAACACTTGATCTTGCCACCATGCAAAATGATAAGACTATTGTGTGGAAGCAATTGGATGCTTTGTCTACTCATCAACCAGGCCAGACACATCTCTATTTGGATGGAGTATGGAGACCAGCTTTGTGTGTCTTTACTCGTCTCTATTTGGATGGATTAAAGAGACCGGCATTGTATGTCTTTAGTTGTCTCCTTCAACATTAATTTCCAACACGGTGTGCATATGGAAATTCAATTTTGACTTCTTTTCCTCCCTTTTTATGCCCTTTAGTTTTTAGGAACCACAGGTAGGTCTCACTACAGGACATTACACTTTTGTCGACTAAAAATTTGGTCAGTAAAAGTCTGTTTTTAGTCGGCAAAAGTCTTTTGTGAATAATTTTTTTGGTCGCCAATACAGGGTCGGGAGAAGCAATTAGCGACTCAAAAATTGTTTTAGTCGGGGAAAAGGTTCCATTTGCTGACTAAATTTTTAGTTGCTAAATATATAATTACCACGACTAAACCATTTTGTAGCTAAAACACTTTAGTCGCCAAAAGTGATATTTTCCCGACTAAATATGTTTGTCGCTAATTGTACCATTCCCCGACCAAATATGTTAGTCGCCAAAAGTAACATTCCTCGACCAAACCTGTTAGTCGTCAAAAGTAATGTTTGTGCGACTAAAACTTTATTCGGCAATAGACCTATTCGCGACCAAACTCTTTGGTTGCCAAAATTAATAATTTTACCGACTAATTATTTAGTCATCAAATGTACCCCTTCGCCTACCAACATTTTGGTTGCCAAATGTGAGTGGTGATACACCGACTAACCACTTTAGTCGGCAAAAGTATTACTTATCTTTCCCGACTAATCATTTGGTCGCCAAAAGAGGAAAAACAAAACCAATTTTTGATCGCCAATTCAATTCTTTTTGTTTATGAAAATATAATAATCCATCAAATCCATTCAATATTGTTAGGTTTTTATTCTTGGCAATCTCGTTTGACAAAACTAATTTCAGTTGTAATTGTATTCGATCTTTTATTTTAGTGAGGCTATGAGTTTTAGATGCGAATCCAACCTGAATTGTGCATTGCAGAGATGTTTCAGAAGTTAAATCTTTCTTGTTTGCTACTTCACTGACTATGTTGGGGATCGAGCTGCCCAGTCAGCTCGCAGGGGTCTAGGGGCCAACACCCCTTGGCGGGTTAGGGGCAACGCCCAGGCGGGGTCGAGGGACGGCACCCCCGAAGCAAAAAGCAAAAAGAAAAAATGCTGTCAAAGTTGCTTGCCCGCTCAAGCGGCCATTTGTGCTCTCGAGCGGAGAATCTTTGGTTCTAGAAGTTTGAACTATCTGCAAAAATACTAGAAGTTGTGTTTTTGCGATCGAGCGGCACTTCCTGCGCTCGAGCGGCTATTCTTGCGCTCGAGCGGAGATCATGGAACAGTTTGCTATAAAAGGTGCGGTTTAGTCAGATTTTAGGGTACAACTTCCAAATCTTGTTCTTAGGTATTAGGGTTTTCTTCTGGAGCTTCTTTGCTACTTTCTTTAATGTTTATTTGAGTTTAACTCATGGTTTAAAAAGCATACATCAAAGGATTGTTTTATTTATTCAATACAAAAGAGAGAGTTATTTTTCGGTGGATTCCGTGAAATTTGTGCCTGAAGCTTAGGTGGATTCCGGAGTGGCTCATCGTCGTGATTCAACATCGGTGTTGTGGATTCAACGTTGGGCAAGATAATTCCGAGGTGAAGACGGGGTTGGAAGAGGCACATAGAGGTGTTCGATTCGGGCGTGGATTTGCTAGGTAATTGAGAGTACACTTGTGTAATTCCTTTATATCTTCTTAGTGGATTGTTTTGTGGTTTTGCCCGTGGTTTTTTATCACAATTGGAGGCACTCCAATTGTGATTTTTCCACATTAAATCATTGTGTTGATTTGCCTTTAATTGTTTGATTGTGATTGCTATTTACTTGTTAAAATTGATACATAATCATAAATCAATATCTAGGGGATTTCTAGATTTTTCAATTGGTATCAGAGTACGTCGCTCTATTTTTTTTTTTTTTTTTATAAAAACTATTAGAGCGAGATCTTGTTTGATTTGTGGTAATTGATTTAATTCGTGAGGGAAATTCTATGGTTTGACCACCCTTACTTGACGGATCCAATTATTCTTTTTGGAAAGCTCAAATGAGATCATTTTTAAAATCTATTGATGAAAAAGTTTGGCAATCTGTCATGTATGGGTGGACCGAACCGACGATTACCATTGATGGGGTAACCTTCCCTAAACCAATTGATAAGTGGGACATAATTGATTACCAAAATAATAGCTGGAATAGTAAAGCTATCAATTCTCTCTTTTGCGCAGTCACACCTGAAGAGTTTAGTCGTATTTGCAATTGTAAAGTCATAAAAGAGGCTTGGGATATCTTACAAACTATTCATGAGGGCACTCTTTCAGTTAAACACTCAAAACTTTAAAAGTTCACGTCTAGTTTCGAAAACCTTTCAATGAAAGATAGTGAGACCTTTGATGAATTTTATGCGAAGTTGAGTGACATTGTAAATTTCAGCTTCAATTTAGGTGAAAAAATACCAGAATCTAAGATTGTGGGAAAAATTTTGAGGTACTTGCCCGATCGGTTCCAACCAAAAGTTACGGCTATTGAGGATGCTCAAGATGTTGACAACCTCAAGCTAGATCATTTGGTTGGAAATCTCCAAACTTATGAGGCACATATAAATTTCAAAAAGAAACAAAAAGACAATATTCCTTTGAGTAGTGCTCATACAGTTGAAAAGGATTCTAATGAGGATTGTGAGATTGATTCCAAGATTACGGATGCTTTCGTAAAACAATTTAAAAAGTCTTTTCTGAAAAAGAATCCTAATCTTTTGGAGTCAACTCATAAATTCAAAGGTAAAGATAAATTCAAAATTAATTCTATAACTCAGAAAAAGAAAGCAAAGATACAAGGAACCTCTGAAAGAGTCCAATGTCATGAATGCCAAGGATTTGGCCACTTTGCTCAAGAATGCCCTACTCGTTTAAGGAAGAAGAAAGCCTTTGCCATCACTTGGGATGATGAATCTAAGTCTGATAAAGATCGAAGTGACAACGAAGCACAAGGTGAAGAGGGCATGAACAATTTCTTGCTTTCATGGTGGCTTCCGAAACTGAAAGACAAATAGAATATCCGAAGAGGCTGGTTGAAAATGTCACTGATGATGAATCCTTGGGAAGTGATGATGAAGAGCTTCAGCAAGCTTATGAAAAGTTGTATAAAGAATCTCTTAACTTATCCAAATTGAATGACAAACTCACTACGAAACTCAAAGCATATGAAAGTGAGAATGTCAAATTAAAGGAGATTTCCAAGGTTAGGAATGATGCCATTAAGATTTCTAGTGATCGACAAGCTCTTTGTGCGAAACTCTTGACTTGTGAGACAGAGAGGAATGAGCTACAGCAAATCTATGCAACGTATGAAGAAAAGATTGAAACTCTCGAGATGTCTCAAGTTGCCTTGGAAGAACTAATGATCAAGAAAGAGGAAGAGCTCAAGTGTGCTATGGCTACCATTGGTCTTTGGAACAAAGGATCAAAGACTTTGGACAATATTATTGGGTCTCAACAAATGTGTTCTGACAAGAGTGGCATTGGCATTGGTGATAACAAAGAGCAAAAATCGAGTGTATCTACATCACATGATACAAGAACTCAAGGAAAGGGAGAACAAAATATTCAACATGAGGATGGACTTCTCAAACTTTCTAGAGTTGGTAAGGCCAAAGAAAAGAAGGTACACTCTGTTTTTATTTGTCATCATTGTGTATGTATGGTCATATTCGCCTTTATTATTATGAGTTGCATGGGAGAGTGTCTCATAGAGATGGAAGAAATTCCAACATCTCGTGGGATAGGAGACACTTCATTGGTTGTAATGAGGTTAAGGGTCATAATAGACCTTGCTATTTTGATGTACTTGAGACCAAACATGGAGCGAGTTTGCATTTGCCTAGACCTAGGAATAGGAAGTTGGAAACTAAGTCGAAATGGGTTCCCATTGAAAGGGAAGGGAACCACAACGTCAAGACACCACCCAAGAACCACAATTCTCATAACTTTGTTTATACTAAAGCGGTTTGGGTGAGAAAACTTGACTTATGTTAAGTTGTTTATTCGATTTTTTTTTTTTTTTTTTTGGATTTCGGTGTGTTTTTTCTTTTTGGGTCATTTAATGTGTGGTATCATATAGTGTGTGCTTGTTCACTTTTTTTTTGTCTTGCTTTGTTTTAAAAAGAAAAAAATCCATGAAGATTTTCTTCGTATGGTTTTGCAAGTTTGAAATTTTTGAGAAGTTCTTGTTGCATATTAGAATTGATGAGAATATCCATTACATGTTAATATGTGTGTGCTTTTTATGGTCTTCACTCATTTCAGAGTGTGTGTTTTTTTATTAATATGTCTCATTCTGTACACACTCTTGGATTAGCAAATATTGGAGTCTTCTGCCTTAGTGATCTTTTTTCTCTATGGACTTCTGGCATTGTATCTTTTGCTTTTCTAGAGAAATTGACCTATACTAGCATATCATGGGTGATGTTGAGTCTCTTAACCACCTTTCATCTTTTTGCATCTCCACGACTTTTCCCTCAATTCTTTGCAATTAAGGCATGAGGAAAAGGCTACCTCAGAGTCACCAACCAGGCTATCCTTATTGTATCCATGCTTCTCTGGTTCGGCTTCCAATACTCTTGAGCATGTCAGCCGCCAATGAGTGTGCAAAAGAAAGAATAAAATATGCAAAAGAAAGAAAAAGAAAGAAAATATGCAAAAGAAAAAAAGAAAAAAGGAAAAAGAAAAAGATTCCTTGATTGAGGGGGAACTTTTACTCACCAAACACCCCTTGATTCCTAGTGGTTTGACTTTTCTTAGTTGTGCTTAGATTCTCTTACCGGAGGTTCAGCTTTCAGATCACTACTAGGATTGAATCTAGTGTTTGTCGAACTCCAAGAGGCACACACACACTTTTATCATGGGATCTATACTTTTCACATAATGTATCACTTTCTATTATGAGGAATCTTCTAGAGGCTGTGCAGATTATGCTTTCAAGTAATTGTGCTTCTTAGATAATCTTGTGTGTTTTAAGGTACAAATCTGAAATTCCTTACTTGCTCCGCCATATTATTTTTGTCGTTTTCTTCTTGTTCATTGTTTTAAGTGTTTGTGGTTGTTTTTAGTAAGGAGAGTTTGGTTTATCATTGCAAAAGTTTGTTAGCATGAACACTTTGATTTGTTTGGTAAGAGAGATTGGCTTTAGTTGTTTTGCATGTTGCTATACACTGCTTCTTTATTGTTTCCTTCTTGCATGCTACTGCTAATTACATCATCATATCCTTGCTTGTGTGATTTATGCTTTTACTATAATTGATTGAGCTTTCTTGGACAATTCATGACAAAAAGGGTCTTAAGATTTTTATCTATTCATGCTAAATGTTCTTAAAGTCTTAGGATTTTCATCTATTCATGCTACATGTTCTTAAAATCTCCAATTTACATCTATTCATATTTCCATCTCATGCTTCAAGATAATCTTGTCATATGTCTATTGCTTTTTCATATACTCTTGTGGCACAAATAGTTGTTTTGGAGATTATGGCACTAATAGCTGTTTTGCAAATCATGACCTTGAGAAAGAAGTTTGTTTTTGTTAGCTATAATGGGTTGGGGTAATTAGGATTTTATTTGTTAGGTATGTTTTGTCACGGCATTGCTAAATGGGGAGATTGTTAGGTTTTTATTCTTGGACTTTAAGAACATTTTTGTCATGTGTTCTTGGACTTTAAGAACAATTAGCTCCTTTTAGTTGTAATTGTGTTCGATCTTTTATTTCAATGAGGCTATGAGTTTTAGATGCGAATCTAACCCGAATTGTGCCTTACAGAGATGTTTCAGAAGTTAATTCTTTCTTGTTTGTCACTTTGCTGACTATGTCGGGGATCGAGCTGCCCGGTCAGCTCGCAGGGGTCCAGGGGTAGTTCCCCTTGGTGGGTCCAGGGCAGTGCCCAGGCGGGGTTGAGGGACAGCGCCCCCGAAGCAAAAAGCAAAAATGTCGTAGAAGTTGCTTCCCTGCTCGAGCGGCCATTTGTGCGCTCGAGCGAAGAATCTTTGGTTCCAGAAGTTTGAACTATCTGCAAAAGTACTGGAAATTGTGTTTTTGCACTCGAGCAGCACTTCCTGCGCTCGAGCATTAGTCTACTCGAGCGGCCATTCTTGCACTTGAGCAAAGATCGTGGAACAGTTTGCTATAAAAGGTGTGGTTCAGTCAGATTTTAGGATACAACTTCCAGATCTTGTTCTTGGGTATTAGGGTTTTCTTCTGGTGCTTCTTTGCTAGTTTCTTTGATGTTTATTTGAGTTTAACTCATGGTTTGAAAAGTATACATCAAAGGATTGTTTTATTTATTCAATATAAAAGAGAGTTGTTCTTCGGTAGATTCCCTAAAATTTGGGCCTGAAGCTTGGGTGGATTCCGGAGTGGCTCATTGTCGTTATTCGACATTGGCATTGTGGATTCAACGTTGGGCAAGATAATTCCGAGGTGAAGACAGGGCTGGAAGAGGCACATAGGGGTCGGTTCAATTTGGGCTTGGATTCGCTAGGTAATTGAGAGTACACTTGTGTAATTCCTTTATGTCTTCTTAGTGGATTGTTTTATGGTTTTGCCCGTGGTTTTTTCTCACAATTGGAAGTGCTCCAATTGTAGTTTTTCCACATGAAATCGTTGTGTTGATTTATCTTTGATTGTTTGATTGGGATTGCTATTTACTCGTTAAAATTGATACATAATCACAAATCATTCAATCATTTCTAGATTTTTCAAATATAACCTATAATTTGCGATAATCATTCAAACCAACAAAATCAACTCAATCATGAACATCCAAAATACATAAATCATCCAATCCTTGACTTGTTTAATTAAAGTCATCAACTATTGTAAGTTTTCATCCACAAGTAATTCCAAACTACTTAGTTGTCCAATTACAAATGTCATGTAATCTATATAATCATCCAATTCACATCCATCTACTATGTTTTAAATTTTTATCCATGCGCATCTATCAAAAAATATAACTAGTAGTTTATCCAAATATTTTCCATACACATTTATTCAAAAATATATAATCCTTCAAAAAATGTAACAAGTGCCAACTAATCCTGTACAATTCAGCTTCATGCACGAGTTCATCCATCTATACAAAAGAAAAAGAAAAATAATGTTAGGTAATTCTTTTTATCAAAGTTATAAGCACATCAAATGATTGTAAAATTGGACAAAAAATGAAAAAGGTCCATGGAAAGTAAAGCTATACCATTTTGTAAATAAAACAACAGCATTCATATGTATATATCCAATCAACATTACAATTCTATCAATATCAATGCGCCACACTTAGAAAAATTCCAATGGTAATAGATGTATTACCCGCAGATTAATGGTATAAAAAAAAGGAAATAAGTTCCACATTGATCCAGTATTCACAAGCTTCCAAAAAGCTTTATCTATACACTTGCTACAACCAACAAAAGATTCTCCATATTTAAAAGAAAACTTCCCATAGTGGATATAATAATTCTAACAATTCAAACATCATCTCCATCACAAAGCTTATCCAATAAATATACACAATTTAAAAAGTCCATCTAATTACCCAAAGGTTTACAAGGCAGAGGCTTCATAGTCATTGTTTGTGCGAAACATTCACTAAAACAGGATCTCATAATAGATACATATATTTAAAGTGTATATTTATATGCATAGTGATCTTTGATCTTTGCTCAGTACGTGAGTCCAAAGACATGGAGATCTCCAATAAAACACATGGCTATGTCTAATTACACAAAGCCTAGTCAAGAGAAAGGCTCTATAGCCGCGCACAGGTAGGAGAATGCATTTAGTTTCTCAATCAATGCTTGCATTTGGGTTTTATACCTCATTTTGTAATAACTGAACAACATAAGTAAATATTTGACCTAGCAAGTTAGCTATTATGACCTGCGTGTCACAGGACTAGTGATGTTTAAATACAATATATATATATATATATAATAGATGTATAAGAGGTACTCTGAAGCTTGAAATGCCATTAAAACAATGAGGTAACTCCAAGCGGATGATATAACCCAGAGTAGTTGCAACTATCATTCACACCTATGGACAAGCACAAATCGCTTGAAAATTCCCAAAGCCCAATCCTAATTGATGGAGGCATCAAGTCATATCCAAGTGAGAGCAACTTTAGTGGGTGTCAGTCTTGGTAACTGACCTAGTAGGCTTCCACCTCAAAATTGGCAATATTCAGACAACCATCTATAGTGAAGGTAAGCATTTATGACACGCCACTTGTTCTCACAAGTTTGTTTAATCTAGGTTGAGGTGACCGTGATGATCTCAGGGCTGTTTGGGGATTGTTTCCAATTTTTGCCCCCAAACATTTCTTTTTTGCCTTTTTCTCTCACTTTTTTTTTTTTTTGGTCTAAATCTCTAACCGTGCGTCCTACCGACACGCCGCTTGCTCTTACAAGTTTCTTTAATCTAGTCTGAGGTGACTATGATGATCTTGGGGCTATTTGGGGGCTGTTTCCAATTCCCCCCCCCCCCCCCACCCAAACGGCCCGTTTTGGCCTTTTTCTCATATTTTTTTGGTCTAAATCTCTTACCTTGTGTCCTTTCGACACAACGCTTGCTCTCACAAGTTTGTTTAATCTAGGCCGAGGTGATCGTTATGATCTCGGGCTGTTTGGGGCTATTTCCAATTTTTGCCCTCAAACAGCCCATTTTTGCCTTTTTCATGGACATTTTTTTGTCTAAATTTCTAACCGTGTGTCCTATCGATTAGCCGCTTGCTCTCACAAATTTGTTTAATCTATGCCTAGGAAATATGTTATGATCTCAGGGCTGTTTGGGGGCTATTTCCAATTTTCGCCCCTTAACGGCCCGTGTTTGCCTTTTTTCCTCACATTTTTTTCTCAAATATTCTCCAAACACGTTTGTTTGCCTTTACTTGGAACATAAATATCATGAAATCTGGTTTAACACACTTACCCAATACCATGACTAGCTATGTAGGATGGTCACACATATGTACACTTACAAAGCAATTAGTTCAAACAACAAAGCAATTTGCAAATTTATTATTAAATTTTTTTTGATTCCAGTAGTACCAAAGTGTTCTTTGTTTCCTCAGCACAACCACACATTAAAGGGTGAAACTTAAGCATTCAATTACAGAGAAACTAGGAAACTTGATAAAACATAGCCAAATATTGATAAAACCATGACACACAGATAGCCTCAGCACTGAAACAAGAAGCTACATGGTTTCCCAATCTTGCATGTGGCTTAAAGTGGTCAATGTTTACTTCAAACCAAGTGTTGTTAATAAAGACCGTAATAAGAAATTTTTTTCGGCAGGGATAGCTTAACAAGAAAGGTGACTTAAAACCAGAAATTTAAAACAGTATATAAAATTAATATGTGACAATTCTATGATCAAAACCTATACAGCTTAAGAAACATCCTCAATTCACTAATATTACCAAAGTGATAGATTAAAACTGTCATTCCAATCGTCATAACAACAATTAACCAACTATAATTGAGATTGCTCTCTTCAATTTGGATTTCCTACTACAAACAAGCTAGAAATAAACCTAGTAAGTACCACGTAGTTGGAGATATACTAGACATACCCATCATACTATGTTTTTCATGAGACTCATTTCTAGCAAACAGTATGTAATGTTTTTAGTTGTTTTGTATCAAGCTGTTTTAGCATGAACTGTTAGGGACAGTATAAACCATATCAATTTAAATCCACCAAACAAATTAAACAGACAAAAGACTCCACATGTTCATATATTCCAAAGTCTCTATTTCAATAGTCAACCACATGAAGTAATTCGTATATTCAGTCATTGCTAACATGCATCCAATACCTTGTCTTTACATACAACCAAACTGGAAAGTGCAATATTTGATGCAGTCATTGCTAACATGCATCCAATACCTTGTCTTTACATACAACCAAACTGGAAAGTGTTAATTACTGAGGCAAAATGACCGGATGGGGTTTGGCATCTCTTGATGAAACAACACAATTCATATGAAGGTAGATGTAGTAAATTTATTGTATTGCAACCACATAATGTCCAAAGATATACCAGGTCATCACCTACCACCTAAATGCATGCATATCCATGTTATTCTTTGTATCGTCCTTGTCTTATAAGAAGTTCAGTAAATTATGATAAAAGGAAGTACTATGTTTTCTCTCGCCAAAAACTACTTCACTGATTAAGCTTATGTCACAATAGTATGCACTGCAATTCCAGCTCATCAAATCTGTTAGGAGGTGGTTATAACTAACTAAAACAGAGCATGTGTGTATTGTATCTTGAGAGGATGTAAATTACAATATATAGGAGATGTATTACTCTATTTTGTACATTCTTGAATAATAAAAATACAAAGTATTGATTCATGACTTTCTTCAAAATGATTATGTTGCAGTACTTCTAGACACAGGAGACTTAGTCTTGAAAAAGGGTATCTCCTGGGAGATCTTGTGGGAGAGCTTTAACCATCCTTGTAACACTTTCCTACCCGGCAATGAACACTAGAACTGGAGAAAAACAGTTATTGTCTTCTTGGCAAATGGAAGATGACCCAGGAAAGTTTGTTGTTGGAATTGCACCACTCCTGCAAGCTTTTGTTTGTAAAGTTCCAATTCCATTTTGGAGAAGTGGGAGAAGTGGGCCATGGGATGGATTGAAGTTTATCGGTGTACCTGATATGAAATCAACGTAATTGGAAAGTGGTTTTGGTGTTGCAATGGATCACAGGAAATCAGTATGTCACTTTCAATTTATTAGACAACTTCTCTGTTAGGATTATGACAACTACATCAACTGGATATCTAAGTTAATTGATTGGGATGAAGCTTTAAAGCAATGGAAAGTTTTCTGGGAGACACAAAAGAGTTCATGTGATAGTTATGGACATGTGGACCTTTTGGGGTTTGTAGTAAAAGTGGGTCTCAAATTTGTCAGTGCCTAAAAGGATTTGTACCAAAATCAAATGAGGAATAGAGCAAAGGATATTGGTCAAATGGGTGTGTGAGGAAACTTGAATTGCCTTGTAACAACTCGAGTAACTCATCCTTAGGGAGTAGAAAAGATGACGGGTTTTGGAAGTTGAGTGCGATCAAATTGCCAGATCAAATAGAGCAAAGGATATTGGTCAAATGGGTGTGTGAGGAAACTTGAATTGCTTTGTAACAACAACTTGAGTAACTCATCCTTAGGGAGTGGAAAAGATGACGGGTTTTGGGAGTTGAGTGCGATCAAATTGCCAGATCTTTTTATTTTTGTGAACCTTAAGAGTTCTGAGGGATATGAACTTCACTGCCTAAATAACTGTCCATATTTGGGCAGAATTAGATGTATGATCTGGACAGGAGATCTTTTGGATATTCAAGAGTTTTTATCTATGAAGCACGGATACTTCAAATAGGGAGACGTATCCATATCATATCCGTATCGGATACCGATACTCCTTAGATACTTACGGATACGTATCAGATACTTATTAAAAGTATCGGATACTTCTTAATTAATTTTTCATTAATTTTGAAGTATCGGATACTTAGTTTTGAAGTATCAGATGCTCCAAGTCACATATTATCGGATACTTCTTAATTAATTTTGAAGTATCAAATGCTCCAAGTCACGTATTACTCCTTTTACGAAATTAAAATTGTATCATTTCTTGCATAACATCATAATATAATATAATATAATTACAAGGATAAATAGAATATTTTTACAATACTTTGCTTAGTTTTTTTATAAAAATAACATAGTAAGCTAAAGTAATAGAACTCATCAAATTGACATATCTTCATTGTATAACAATGGTAAAATTAAATATCAATAAATAAATAAGCAAATAAACTTGCATAGATTATTTTTGACTAGTGCAAAAGGAAAAAGTATAGGATCAAGTTGTGGATTGTTTTGATATTATAATATCAACATATTAGACTTGATATTGAAATGAAATATTTGCAAGACCTATTGAAAATTTAAAAACTAAACTAGCTACTGACTTAAATTAATATCTAATTCTTAAAGATTAGTATTTTGCATTATAAAGTTAATGTGGCTTTTCAACATTCTTGAGCTTATGTATAATTCATTGCTAATAATTTATTTATTTTTTATTTTTTACAAACGTATTCTAGCCGTACCCGTATCCTACTTTTTTAGGTTTTGTCGTATCACCGTATTCGTATTGTATCGTATCCGTATCTCGTATCCGTATCCGTGCTTTCTAGGTTTTTATTTGGTGGGGAGGATCTTTTTCTCCGCCTTGCTAATAGGGAGCTAGGCAGGGGTGGAACTGTGTAGGGGCCGGAAAGGGCCCTGTCCCCTCCGATTTTTGACAATTTATCTATATTTATGAGTATTTATAAAATGTATAACAGGATGATTTTTTAATTTTATAAGAATTATTTTACTAACTTTTTGTTTCATTAGTATTTTGTAATGTCTAATGAAATGATGTCTAATTATTTCACATTTTAAATAATAAAACATCAATTTTATTGAGTCAGTTTTATTAGAACAAAGAGTTACATGTTACTTATGTTTTGAATTTTAAAAGCCAAATGGTATGTATACTTTTTTATGAGTAATGCTAGAAAGACTAAAATTTCATGCTTAAATTTATTCATAAAGACATGGCAGCGGTTAAGTCTTAGTTGATTGATTTCTAAGCAAATAAACTAACATATAATATTCAACACCATTGAGTGTCAATTTAAGCTTGTTTCAGAGATCTTAAGCATTTTTCACTTTTTATTTACTGGATTATATCAATCAATAAATTGCTTAATAGTTCAAAATTGAAAAAACTGTTTACTAGATTTAGTTTTCTTGCGAAATACTTCTTTCGCAGGGCTGACATAAAAAATTATATTAAATTAATAATGTATCAAAACTAATTCAATACTTTTTATGCATACACATTGGCCTCTTCCAAATAAAATTTCTGGTTCCACCCTTGGAGCTAGGTGACTACAATTTCCCTTCAAGCTTTCAATGGAGTATTGTTTTCCTCTTCCATTCTCTTTCTACTTAGTTGAATATTTTTAATTTTTTTATTTATTCAGGTAAAGGGAAGAAGCAAAGAGCAGGATTCATTATGTCGGCTTCACAGTTGCTTCTGGTATGGTCTTCTTAGGTCCCATTATATGTGGTTTGTGTTGGCAAAAAGCTAACCAAACAGAGAAAAAAAACTGTCCTCTATACTTCAAAATGTTAAACAGAGGAAAGAAAAGAAATCATGATATGGACAAAAACAAAATAATATCCTAACTCTAATCCAAAAGATGCATGAATAATGTAAGAATTAATTCTAGTATAGTTCATGTAGAAATCTAGTGATCTGAAAACTGGTCCTCAGGTCAGCCATAAAAAAAAATTATTTCAGATGGTTCAACTGTCTGACCCAACCCAGGTTCCAAAATACTAAATTGAATTGCTTCAATTGTCTGACCTAATCCAGGTTCCAAAATAGTATATCGACTTACTAAATCAACTTTCCATCCTGTGCTATGTCTGTGCATGTAGTGACTAAGAACTCAACAAAACAGTGGAATTGGAGGTGAGCTTGACTGTTTTTTTTGGTACTAAAACAAATCCCACCTATATATGAAACCACCTAAACAATGAAAATTGCTAAACCTTACTGTAGCGGACAGAAACTAGTTGGTTTTTCTTATATAGATACATATATATATATATAGAGAGAGAGAGAGATATGTATGCATATGTATACACACTTACCTTTTTTCTTTTTTTTTCTTTTTTGTGTGTATGCATATGTTTTGGAGGTTGGGGTTTTTAATTTTATTGGTTTGTAAATATTATTGCCATCCTTGATAACCTTGAAGCCAGGAAGGAATTTAAGCTAATTGAATAAATTGTCATGGTCCAATCTCAATATCAGGAAAGAGGGAAAAGTAACTCAAGAGCTTTGGTTTGGCTGATACATTAAAGACTTCAGAGACACCCCACTGAACCAAGTAGAGCAATATGATACATCAGAGCTACCAGTGTTTGACTTCGACGAATAGTAGCTGCTACCAATAGCTTCAGCATAAAAAGTAAACTTGGGGAAGGAGGATTTGGACCAGTATTTAAGGTAATTCAGTTTTTTCTCTAATATTTTATGTGCACATATGACATGGACTTGTTTATGTATTGGTTGATTGTGAAATTTTATGGATGATGCGGAGGGAAATCTACAAGATGGACAGGAGATAACAGTGCAAAGACTTTCTAGATGCTCACGACAAGGCATCAAAGATTTCAAGAATGAGAGCATACTGATGATATCAATGCTCCAGCACTAGAATCTTGCTAGTCTCTTGGGGTGCTGTATTGAAGGAGAAGAATAACAAAAGTTTTGATACTTTTCTCTTCGGTTGGTTCAGTTTCTGCTTTTCAATACATGCCTTCTAATTCTTACCCATCTTGTTCATTAAAAGATCAATACTCTTCATTTCTCTTTATGAAGCAATATGTATCACCAGACGAAGATCACTGTTGATTTTTTTTTATTTATATATTTTTCTCCTCTAATTTCCCTGGTTGCTTGTGATTCTTAAATTTTAGAAAGATAAAACAGTAGTGCCTCGAGAGAACATGGTTAAGCCTCTTGCCTGCCCCTCATTTTCCTTGATCTCTGGAGAAATTGGTGATTTTAAACACGGTAACAAATAATAGCACTCGTTTCAGTGTTCAGTATTTTATGGATCAAGCATTGGCTGGTTCATGTTCCTTGCCCCAGGTAATGAGATGCATACAAATTAGCCTTCTTTGTGTTCAGAATCATGTTATAGATAGGCTAACCATGTCAGCTGTAATTTTCATGATCGGCAGATTTAGTATGCTACCGTGTACGGATGTAATTGGTTCGGGATGGTCGGTGTTTAGGTGAAATTTTACACCGAACAGATAATGTCGGTTTTATTATATTGAGAATTGATACAGGCCGAATTTTTTATTAAACCGTGCCAATTCAAACAGTTCGACTCGGTGTGATTTTCAGTTTAGGGCCTTTTAAATTTGAGTTACTTCTTAAATTTGTAGTATAGTAAATAATTTATATAAAAATATTGATCTTTTGTACATTACTTCAATATCCAATCCGGCCATTAACAAAAGTACAAACAAAAGAATTAATAAATATTAAGTTTTTAAGCTTTTATTAAAGTAAAAATTAGAAACAAAATATAATTTGAAAATCAAAATCTTAACACCAAAGCAAAACCAAATTTAAAACCATCATCCTATAAGACTAAATCACAAGTCTATCAAGAATAGTTAAAATAACAAATTGAAAATGACATAAACATCTACTATAGCTATATAGGCATAGTAGTAACAAAACTTGTTTCAAACACATATGAGTGACAAATTAACAATTTATCACATTGTCAATGTCTATTGTCAAACTTGAAATATTTAAGAAAAAATAAACAATTAAATGAATCAACTATTTGTATTCAACCAATTTCAATATATATTTAATATATATTATGCTTAATATGAGAAACTTTTGGTCTGTTTCGGTTTAATTTGGCACACAAGGTGCCTAAACTAGTACTGAAACGAAACTCAAAAAAAAAAATAATTTTAAAGACCGCACAAACCGATTCATATTAAAAAAACTGACCACATATAAATTGTTTGGTTCAGTTCAACCGATTTGCTCAATTTATTCAATTTTTCTTATATCCCTACTAGGCTACTGCTGCAGTTGAGACATGATATATTTTAACTGTTATTTTACTATTTTAATGCAGTCGTCATGGTGGTGATAGTGTGGTTGCATCACCTGCAACAATGATAGTAAATTAATGTAGGATTATGCTACGTACCTCGAAATTTTCGAGCTCGAATTTGGTCCGAAATTAAAACGACGTCGTTTCGTCGTTTTGGAACGGTAGTTTTGTTTTACAATGAGGATATTTAATGAAAATTATCTTACCGGTAAGAGAATTTTAATATATCTTACCGGTAAGAGAATCCAATACGACGTCATTTTGAGTTTCGAGCCAATTCGAGCCGACTATTTTCAAGCTACCAAACATTTTCCATTAATGTAATAGAAAAATGTTTGAGGACCCAAAATCGTTTGGCTCGAATTTGCCCCGAATCCAAAATGACGTCGTTTTGGATTCTCTTCCCGATGACATGTAATAAAATTCTCTTACCGGTAAGACATATTACAATTCTCTTACCGGTAAGATAATCCAAAACAACGTCGTTTTAGATTCTGGGCAAATTCGAACTTGAAAATTTCGGACCCTGTACCAGCATTGAATGTAATATTAGACTATCATAAATTATGTTCTTAAGTCCTCATTCAAACTATTCCCATCAGTCCCTTAGGTGATATGGACATTTGGAGTGGAAGTCCTTTTTGTCTAGCTCTAAATTTATGTTTCAGGTTTACTTCTTAAAGCCGAGCCAGCGTGGTTAAGAATATAATATAAATAATAAAATTATCTCTCTCTAAAAATGTTCAAGTTTTTAGATAATTTGATGATTAATAATTCAATATGCTATCAAAGTAAACAATAGATTCAATGTTCGACCCTCATAGCTTGCTCAACCATATATAATATAAATAATAAAGTCACTTCTTAAACTTGAAAATGAGTCAACAATTCAATAGGATCTTTTATTTTTTTTAATTTTTTTTGACTAACATGAACTATATATCATTAAACATAGAACTTACGTACATCAATCACCAGCTCATGAGCCGGTTATTATATTCCTTCCCACTTTCTCAATAGAAAGAAAGTCAAAAAGCTTACTATAATACATAAATATCACTAATAGTAGTCTCAAACTGCCAATAACTAATTCTTGCAGAATTTTGCGGCAACCGTACTAAAACTTGGCAGTCAATTTTTACTGTAATACAGTGTATTCCATATCTTGCAGCCCAGCGAATGGCTTTCAATGCCATCAATGGAATTTTTTTTTTTTTTTTTTTTTATCGGAGAAAAAAGGGGATCTGAGGTGTCATCACGCCCCCTGTGGGCCCTAATCCGGGGTAATCGGTTGCCAGCTAGGAATTAACCGCCACCATGTGGGAGACCCACCACCAGAGTACTGTGTGGAGCTCACCTACGCGCCGCAGGCCGCCGAGGGTTCGAACCGGAGTACAGAAAAGGGTCTCCAAAGAGAACACTTTCACACTCCCCCCAGAATTCGACCCTAGGTCAACCTGAAGAGACCAGGTGCTTTCTCCACCAGGCTTGATAGGGGATATACCGCAACAGCAATTTGCATGATCTTGTGATTATTTCCATGCAAGCAAAGCCAAGCTATCCCTGCTATGGTATTTGAAGACTTCCAAGATCCATCAATAATGATTGTCCATGAACCTGGAGCATCGCTGATATCGTCTTTTTTTTTGGTATCGAATTCTAGTATTTGCCAAATATTTGATTTCTCTTAAATTGTCATCTCAATTTAAAAAAATATTTATGTTTGAAAAAATAATTATTTATTTATTTTTAAATAATATAATTCAAACATATAATTATTAATATAAACAATTCAAATTATTAAAATCAACTCTCAAATCATGAGAAAAACGTTTTTGGCAACTATCACAAAAACCAATGGTAATAATGCAATTCAGTGATATTAGTAGTAGCATATGCAGTTGTGCACCAACCCAAATCATTGTTGGCACCCATTGATTGTTTTAGACATCTGATCCCAAGAGAGAGATGTCCACATCTACATCAAAATTACACTATTGTCATTGACTTCAAATACCTTAAAGCTATGACTTCCATCACATTACCAATAACGTTTTTCAACCATTGCAGGCCTACTTTGTGCTACCACATGATTCATTGGTAATTATTGAAATATTTTCTATATAGTATTTCAAATCAATTATTTAGTATAAAATTTTATGAGATAGACTATAGTTACTCACTTTATTGAGAAATTTATTTTTTATTTTTTATAATTCAAGGTATCTCTATAGCTTAATTTAGATTTGAGTTACATAGAATTTGAATGAATAATTAATTTCTAATGACCTTCAAATTAATGACGGGACCAACTTTTTATAGTTTCCTAAGAAATTCAAACTTGAACTCTTGAATGTTATCCTTAAATAATTAAAAAACAAAAAATGGTCTCATTAGTATATACTTAATGTTTATTATAATTCTTTATTAAGGTCCGTTTGAGAATTGATATTTTTAATAATTTTTAACTTTTAAAAAAAAAAAAAAAAAGTGTAATCCGTACTAAACATCGTCTAAACTACCACCATATAAGTAATGCGTACTAAAATTTTCCATCATCCATTAGAGAATAGCCATGCCATTACTACATTCCAAAATTCTTGAGAGAAAAAGCTTCGTTTGGCATTGGTTATTGTAGTCAATTTTTTTGTGTTGTGATTTTTTTAACCTGACTTTTTTAGTCTCCTTTAGTTTTTGTTTTTAGACTTTTTTGACTTTTGTGAGAAAAAAAGTATAATAATTATGGTTTTGATGTGACATTTTGTCTTTTTAACTTTTATAGCCTATTTTGTCTTTTTGTACGATTATAGCCCTAAAATGAAAACCAAACGAGGACTTAGAACCCTAGTTTGTTTTTTGGCTTAGGTTTCTTTCCGGTCCCAAATCAGACTAGAAGGTGTTGTTGGGCCTGTGTGGATCCACTACAGAGTCTGCATTTATGATCCGAACCATTCAATGTGTAGAGCTCGTCAAGTACTTCATTTTTGCAAAACATTAGGTTGATCAGATATCAATAGATACTTGATTTGTTCAAATTTGTGTTAACGGTAAGTATGATTTTTAAAATAAATTGTTGACAGAAATGTGATCTAATCAAATAGTTATTGATATTCGATTAAAGTAATTTTTTACATGAATGAAATACTCAATAAGCCCTACACATTAACCAATTTTAAATTATCCAGATAGACTTAGAATGGGCCGAACTGGACCATACCAACTGCAGAGAATCCAATCCCTTATTTTTTACCACAAGTTTTTAGATTTTTTGGAGCAATAAGAAGGGCCTTTAATCATTTTAAGCTTTTAAACAAATAATAATGATAATAATAAAATCAAACAAATAATATACGAACAAATTTTATAACATTCACGGGTTTTACAAAAACTTAACCACGTCTTTTTACTTGAGATAAAATAATATTTGAATTATTATTTTTCTCTAAGGCTTACATTGAAAAGAAAAACTATTTTAGCTATAACTTTAAAATATATATATATATATATATATATATATATATGATTGTTAAGTATAAATTTTATCATACACTGCTTATTTAATTTTGGAAGAAAAAAAAAATACGTTGAATGATTAAAGAACCCGGTTAGAACAAATGTGACTTATCTTTTTTATTATTGTTTTTGTTTTATCTCTTTTTATAATTTTGTGTGTTTTGTTGTTTAAACTTTTAAAATATTAGCTGTACATATTCGATTGCAATAAAATTTATATTTTTGGACTTCACTTTCCTGAATCTCTCAAACAAAATATATGTTGGATATAAAATTTTTAAAAAATAATAAACTTTTGATGGTTCACCTACCGCTTAGATCTAATTGTTTACTTTATTGCATTTTAAAAAAATTTCGGAAATACTTTAAATTTAATCTAAAAAAAACTCCAAATTAAAGTCCATATGAATCAAGCTTGACCCAAATATTAATGACACGAAGTATCACCAATCAATAATAAACCTGTATAGGAGGGATGAACCCCACTAACCATATTACCACATATACATAGGTGAAAAAGAAAAAGCAATTATTGAATGGTAATATTTATGTTATTGGTATCAGTGTTATGTTAAAAAAAAGTTGCGTGTGTAGTGCTGGGACTTTAGAAATAGGGAAATTTAGCTATAAATTCCTTTTATCTTCCTTTTATTGTTAAAAGGATTAAGAAAAAAATTATATTTTCTAAACCTCCCATAATTATAAAATTTTGCATAAAAGACAAAATTTATTATTTAAATATTTTATTAGACTATTGTACCCTCAACTAAATTTCCTCACCTTCTCCACTCTTTTTTCCTTCTCTCTTCCATTCCTAGGGTTTGGATTGGATTCGTTCGAAGCTCTCGTGATTTCAACCAAAACTGTGAATATACCTAAATCACTCTCAGTTGCAGAGAATTTTCTTTGAATGGCGCATAGGTTTCGCAGTGGAAGAGATCGTCGGAGATGATCAGAGAAAGCTTCGACGACGTCGACGTATTGCCTTCCAATTCTCATGAAGTTCATGTTCTTGTCGTTGATGATAGCCTCGTCGATCAAAAATTCGAATTGTGAAAGAGTATAGAGACGAATCGCGCGACTGTTCAAAATTTTCATATTTGAACACAGTTCTTCAGATTTTTCATATATATATGTATGTGCGTGTGTGTGTGAGAGAGAGATTTTTCATTTGGATAGTGTTGTTAAGTTCTTAAATTGATTTATTGATGAGTTGTTACTATGTTCTCTCAACTTTTTGTTGTAAAATTGTTTTTGATTTTGATAAATTTTTGTGTCGTGAGTAAGCAATATGGATTGTGTATATGTAATAGATAACAGAGAAGCCAAAGAGGTGATACGAAAGAGGCAAGTAACTGTGAAGAAACAGAAGAACAGTGGCTGTGAATGATCTAATTTCATTTGATAGAACCAGAGTAAAATTTTACTCTGGTTCTATTGCTCTGTTTTTTTCATTTGACAGAACCAGAGTAAAATTTTACTTTTATACAGAGTAAAATTTTACTTTTAGCTTCAGAGTCTCACAGTTTACTTGTTTTACTTTTAGTTTCAGAGTGTGAAATTTTACTCTTATTCAGAGTAAAATTTTACTTTTATACAGAGTAAAATTTTACTTTAGTTTCAGAGTATAAAATTTTACTTTCATATAGAGTAAAATTTTACTCTGAAATACATAGTGAAGATGACTTAATAGGAGAGCTGATATATATGAGGGTAATATAGTAAAAGAAACAAGTTTTAAAATATCAGGGGGTTTTGAAAGTACTTATATAATTCTTATTCTTTTGAAAGACAAATTAAATAGTGAGGGGGCTATCACCAAATCCCCCTTAGAAATATCACATGATCCAACCCAACCCATTGACTAATCAAATCTCATGGGCTTGGATTGGATCGGGTTTGGGCTTTAAATTTTTGGGCCAGGTTGTTGTTGAGACTTAGGTAAAAGTTTAAGGTTTCGTTTGGAAAGAGCTAATGTAATCTAACTTTTTGATTTTTTGATTAATTTAGTCTGGCTAAATTAGTTCCGTTTGGATATGATGGTTTTAAGAGAAAAAGTAAAATTATTATGGTTTGAATGTGTTATTTTATCTTATTTAATTTATTTTATCTTCCTGTACTTATTTACGTAAAAAAGTTATTGCCAAACGATAAATAAAATGTGTTAACTTTTAATGTGATGTTATAGGTGGAGATTTTGTGTGAGAATTTTCTTCTTTCTCTATTTGGTTTGGGCCTTTTAAGTTATTTTTTAGTTAATTAAACTAATATATATATATATATATATATATATATTGAGTTCAGATAATAAATAAAAAAATACTAAAATACATATATATATATATATATATATATATTTATTGTTGGCTGGAAAAGCTGACAATGAAGAAAAGATAATAACACTAATAATAATAAAGAAAGAAGAACCTACTCAACCCTCTACCTAACCAAAAAAATATTTTTTTTAATATTTACCAAACGAATGAGTTTTTGTTGTAAAAATTTTATTATAAAAAAGAAAAAAAAATATTTAAAATGGCTTTTTGACTTCAAATAACTCATAATAGTCTGTTCAAAAAAAAAAAAAAAAAAAAGACTTCGAGTAAAATGTTTTGAATGAGCAGTCAAATTAGACGAGCTAGTAAGTGGTTGTTACTTGATTTCAAATAAAGTCATCAAAATCCTTTGACGAGGAGTATGTTTTGAATGAGTTGTGAAATGGGAGGGCTTAATAATATGTTAAATTTTCATAAGTAAATTAATTGAAGGAAATAAAAAGATTATGGAAAAATTAAATTAATAATGATACAAGAATTTTTACGTGATTTTCTCAATGTGAGGTACGTTTATGGGATCATAATCTGATTCCATTATTAACTAAGAGTTTTCAAACGATTACAAATAAGACACAATGATCTCACAAATCACCTTTAAATGAATTTTAAATAATTACAAATAAATAAGAAAAAAGATCTCATAAAATAAATGAACAAATATAGCTAAAGTAGTCCTCAAACAGAATCAAACAAAGCTTTACTACAAGAAAAAACACTTTTGGCGACTAAATTTTTAGTCGCCAAAAGTCTTCTTTTAGTCGCCAAATGTAGGATTTTCACTTTTCCCGACTAAATATTTTAGTCGCCGTTGTGGTCGCCAATACATGGTCGGCAATACCTTTGGCGACTAAAGATTAGTTAGTCAGCAATATACAGGTCTTCAGCGACTAAAGTTTTAGTCGCCAATAGTCGATTCCATTTGTGAAATTAGACATTTAGCGACTAAAGTTTTAGTCGCCAATAGTGTTTTTTTTATTATTATTTATACAATTGGCGACTAAAGTTTTCGTCGGCAATTGTGACTCTTTTTTGGCGACCATAGCATTTTGTCGCCAAAAGCATTTTTCAAAAAAAAAAAAAAAAAATTCCCACTGTGCCTCAGCAGCTCCCAGGCTTCAAACCTGCAACCTCCAAGCTCCAAACCTTAACAACACACGCCACCCCACTATGCCACTCAACCATCACATGAATATAATTGCAACTTATATTATTTATATATTACTTTCACCAGTATTAATACAACAAAAAATATATAAATATAATTATATATATTCAAATATAATTTATGTAAAAAATAAATTATTTATTAAAAAAAATTTATCTCACTTTTGGCGACTAAATCCATTATTTAGTCGCCAATTCTACAATTTTAGGCTACTAATTAATTTTGCAGTCGCTAAAAAAAAATGTTGCGCCTAAAAACACACCTTTTGGCGACTAAACCTGTTTTTAGTCGCCAAAAACGACCCCTTTTGGCTACTAAACTGAATTTTAGTCGCCAATACTCAGTTTTTAGCTACTAATTTTTTTTTGTAGCCAAAAAACTTCACTTTCAGCGACTAATCTCGTTTTAGTCGCCAAAACACCTACCATCGGCGACCAATCTGCTTTTTAGTCGCCAAAACTAGCACCTTTGGCTACTAAATTGTTTTAGTCGGCAAAAACCATCACTTTTGGCGATGAAAATTGTGTTAGTCGCTGAAACCCATATAATAGGCGACCAAACTGATATTTGGTCGCCAATACATATACATTTGGCTACTAAATGGTTTTAGTCGCCAAAAGGCTTCATTTTCGGCGACTAAAATGGATTTAGTCGCCATTTGTGCAACTTTCAGCGACGAAATTCATTTTTTTAGTCGCCAATGGTGCTTTTTGTTGTAGTGTTTGTAACTTATGGTATAAACAAAACCAAACAGAACATTAAGTCTTAAACTTAGACTTTACAACACAACATACAATTGAATACACCACATTGCTCCTCACTAATTCGAAACCAACCCACTGGATGAATAATCAATATTAGCAGCACAAACAAAATCTCTTTTTACTTCCTCAAAATCCTAACTGCCACAAAATAGATTTTAAAATATCTATTGAGCCTTCAAAAACCAAATATAATATATAAAAAATATATTCTAATCAATACCAAACTAAATTAAATATTCTTTTGATAAACCAATTGGGTTTCATACTCTACTAAGGATTATACCTAACAATTCTCCACTTATCAACTTAGGCGGAGACATCAACCATACCAGCCAAAGTACGATACTTCAAATGTTTGTCTTTTGACAAAACTTTAGTCAACATATCTGAAATGTTATTATCAGTGTGAACCTTTTCAAGTTGTAATAACTTTAACACATCACAAATCCAATGGTAGCTCACATCAATATATTTCGGTCTCGAATGAAAAGTGAAATATTTACTCAAATGAATAGTATTTTGATTATCACAATAAAGCACATACTTCTCTTGCTTCAAACCAACTCTTATAGAAAATTTTTCAACCATAACTCTTCTTTGCAAGCTTCTGCAATGGTGATAAATTCAGCTTCGGTAATTGAGAGAGCAACACATTTTGCAATTTAGATTGTTATACCACAACTCCTACAACAAATATCATCAAATACCTCGAATTAGATTTCCTAGAATCAATATCACCGGTCATGTCGAAATCTGTGAATCCATCAAGTAGCAGCTTACCAAACACACCTTCGAAGTCTTTCGAAGATACCTTAGAATCCATTTCGCAGCTGCCCAATGTTTTTTACCCGGATTAGAGAGAAACTAACTCACCACACCAACAACATGAGTAATATCTGGCCTTGTACAAACCATGGCGTATATCAAAGAACCAACCACCTCAGCATAAAGAATTTTCACCACCTCTTCCTTGTCTTTCTCACTTGTAGGACATTGATTCAAACTAAGCTTGAAGTGACCTGCAAATAGGCAACCAAACAGATTTGCTTTATCCATGTTAAACCTCTCAAGAACCTTGCAATGTAGCGTTCTTGAGACAACAAAATCAGTCACTTCTTTCGATTACGAACACTTTTCATACCAAGAATTTGCTTTACCGGTCCTAAATCTTTCATAGCAAATGTATAGCGATTCCTGTTTTGACCCGTTATCTATTGTATCCCAGACTAGGGTTAGCATGATTTAGAATAGTTATTCATATCTTATTTCCCTTACTTCCCTCATATTTTGGTTATCGGGTTGTAGTTGTGCATTTGGAACAAGTTAGTTGCTTGATTTTTTCCAAACCTTGTTGCCTAGATTTTGGCTCCTCCGCTCGAGCGGGATTCACAAATTTTGTTCCTCTGCTCGAGTGGCCATTCTTGCGCTCGAGCGGGATTCATCAGCTTTCAGTATTTTTTTGCAGTTCTGCAAATACTGGGAGGGTGCATTGGACGCTCGAGCGTCCATTCTCACGCTCGAGCAGGGTCCTTTGTCTGCAAAACTTTTGAAAATGTGTATTCTACGCTCGAGCTTCGCTTCTTGCGCTCAAGCGAACCTTTATGTCTAACGCTCGAGCGCCACTTTCAACGCTCGAGCGGACTGCGTGTTTATCAATCCATAAAAATGACATTTTAAATCACTTTTTTCTTCTCTCTCTCTTTCTCTCTCTAAAACTTCCCAAAAACATAGATCTACATATTCTCTCTAAGATTTCATCGAAATCTGTTGGGATTTCCACCCTAGTGCCTTTGAGAAAAAGGTAGAGTGCATCAAGATCTTCCTTTTGATCCGATTAAAAGTGGGTTTTGTTGTTCTTGGAGTCTCGCTCTTGCTTGGCTCATCTTTTTCCTTTGAGGTAAGGATTTTTTTTACACTCTTATATGGTTTTTAGCTTAGTTATTTGTTATTGTGTAACAATGGTGGGATTTGGGAGTAGTCTGATCAAACCTAGGGTTTGGAAGTGAAGTAAAAAAGAGGGATTTTTGGTGAATATGGAATAAATGAGTTTGATGATTGAAAATATGTTCATGTTGTCCCTAAATGGTGTGTTTTGGTACATGGATTGATATTTGGAAAAGGGGGGGGGGGGGGGTTTGCCCTAATTGAACCAATTGCTATTTTGTATAAATAATTGAAATTGAAATTGATATTGAAAATGTGAAATTGGATGACTCTTGATATAAATGGCGGAATTGAATATGTATTATTTCACACATTTGAAAGTTTTGAATAAACTATTTGTTTGAGATTGAATATCTGTTTAGAGATAATTATATTGGGCTATCGGTGGAGAATAGCTTTGATTGTTGTAGAAATGGCATGTGGATTAGGTGAATTGAAACTAATCTTTTGATGGTTGTCATTGAATATGGCCATGTCTATATACATTGTACATGTATGATTATTTGGAAGTGGAAAGGGGATGTACTCCATTGTTTGACTTTGTGTTTATATATATTGCATATGTATGAATGATTGTTTGGGAGGAAAAATGGGATAAACTTCATTATAATTAAGTTAGCCAAAGTGTTTTGGGTGAAAGTCCCGAAATTATACATGGGTGCCTAGCCCGCAGATGAAATATCTATAAAATGGCAATTGTAGTGCTTGTATAGCCTACGTTTACATGAGTCCCGTTTGACTGTTACCCGCGGACGAAATATCCGTGAAATGGAAGTTTGAAGTGTTTATGTGTATGTGTTGTATGTGTTGCATGATTTGAAAACCATTGAGTTGTAACCTCAGTTTGGTTGTTGAGAAATAATGAAATTGAATCTTGAATTGTGAAAGATAAGTGAACAGCATATGAATTGAAAGAAAATGGATTAAGACTTGAATTTGATATCTTATAAATATATACATTCGTGAAAGTTTTACCCCAAGTATTGTATATGCACTTTGTACTTATGTCTCTGCTAAACCCCATATATTGTATTAGATGATTCCTACTGGGCTGTGGCTCACCCTATTTGGGAAAAACATTTTCAGGTAATGATGGAATGCCTCTACCAAGGCAATAGCGTGGGAGAGGTTTTCAAGAGCAAGAGCTTCTTATTTTGATTGTATATTTTTATAAAGTCAAGGGCTTAAGATGTAATGAGCAAAGCTCACTTTTGTTATAACCAAGTTAAGGCTTGGAAAGATGTAAGCCAATAGGGCATTTATGTATGTTAAACTCTTTTGTATCTTTAACTTCATGTAATGAAAGGGCTATTTACTCTGATTTATGCGATTATTAATATATGTTTTGGGTTGTATCTATTGTGTATTTTGGGGGCGCTACAAATTACTTGCTTAACTCCAATTTTAATTTGTTAATCATGGAAGAATCTTGACACACAATTAATATGCCACATGGTTTTAAAAATCGGACCGGACCGGACCGAACCGGCCGGTTGAACCGCCGACCGGTCGAGGTTCCGATCCGGGTACACCCAGTAAACCAGTTATAGTGGAAAACCGGCCTATTTTGAGAGAATCGGAAAAACCGCCGGTTGAACTGCCGAACCGGTTGACCCGGTTCCGGTTCACTGGGTTTTAAAAACGAATTTTTTGTATTTTTTTTCTTTTCTTTCTTTCTTTCTTATTTTATATATATATATATATATATATATATTATATTATATATATATAATAAAAATTTAATTGGAAACTCTCTTTTAAGGGTTTCCTCTTGTGAGGAATCCCATTGAGAGCTTGAAATTATTGCGAAAGCTTCTATCTATTTATAAGAAAAAAATTCTTTCAAAAAAACTCAAGAAATCTATGTAGGATTCAATCAAATTTATTGGAGGGAAACTTAAAATTTTGATATCCCTCTAAAATTTTTGCTATTCTTTCGATCAAATTACTTGAATTAAAATCATATGGAAGGAATATTGAATATTTGATTTCTTCTTCCAAAATTAAAATTAATAGTATTTTTAAATATATTTTTATATTTTTTAATAAAAAAAGTATTAAGAGAAATATTTAAGATTATTAAAATTTTTAATTTATAATTTTATTACTTATATTTTTATTTAAATATAATTTTAATATATTTATGACGTCACGGTTCGATTCCGGTTCAACCCGACGGTTGAACTGGTGACCCGTCCACCCGATCATTTTTTCAGTTTACTCACCGGTCCGGTTTTTAAAACATTGATATGTCATTAATATAAAGCAAAAGAATAATAAATTTACCATCCGAAATTTTTTCACAAACACATAATGATCTGAAGTGCTTTTGGAAAAACCATTAGTCATCATGAAAGAATCAAATTTTTTTATATCATTGTTGCGATGCTTGCTTGAGACCATACAAACTTTTCTTCAATTTGCAAATAAATTTCTCTTTCTCTTTCTCTTTCTCTACAAAACCGTCCGGTTGCTCTATGCAAATTTCTTCTTCAAGGTCGCCATGAAAAATATCACATCAAGTTGCTCAATTTCAAGATTCATACTTGCTGCCATGCCAAGTGTAACTCAAATAGAAAACATTTTCACAACCGGCAAGAAAATCTCATCAAAATCAACACATTTATTTTGCCCAAAGCCTTTAACAATAAGGTGTGCCTTGTACCTTAGATTTTTGTTATCATTCTTCAATATGAAGACCCATTTATTTTTCATAATTTTCCTCCCTTAGGCAACTTGACCAAATCATAGGTGTGGTTTTCAAGTAAGCAATTCATTTGTTATTCTACGGCCTTTTTCCAATCACATTTCTTTCCATACTCAATTACTTTTTGGTAGCCCTCAAACTTCCCTTGATAGGATATCAACACAAATTCATTGTGAGAATACTTTTTTCGATGGTTGTTGGTTCCTTGTAAATTTTTTGAAACTCAAGTTGTGGTGGCGGTTTTTGAGTTGAATGCTCTTCCTCAATTTCAAACTCAACTTCATTTGGAGAAGCATCATCATCTACATCTTCAAGAGGTGGCTGCATATCTCTCCTATTTTTATCATCCACCGAAGATGAAGGAAATGGATCCATGTCAATGAGATTACTAGTTTTTTGCTCCGATTAATCACCTTTTCCAAAGTCTTCAATTGTTTGGTCATCAAAAAACACAACATCACAGCTTCGAGTAACTTTCTTGTCGATTGGATCCCACAATCTATAAGAAAATTCAACACGTCTATAGCAAAGAAAAATACATTGTCTTGACTTGCTATCAAGCTTAGACCTCTCGTCCTTTGAAATGTGAACAAATGCTCGACAACCAAACACTCTCAAATGTTCAAAAGACACGTCTTTGTCGGTCCAAACTCTTTCGGGAACATCACCATTCAAAGTATATGAAGGAGACAAATTAATCAAATAAACTACTATCCTCGTTGCTTCACCCTAAAAGGATCTTGACAATTTAGCATATGAAAACAGACACCTTATTCTTTTCACAATGGTGCAGTTCATCCTCTCGACAACACCATATTGTTGAAGAGTCTTCTTAACTATCCTTTGATGCCGAATTCCTTGACTGCGACAATACTCATCAAATATGGCCTAATGTATTCACCACCATTGTTCGTCAGGATACTGTAGACACCCCATTTTTGACCGACCTTAAGACTCAGGCGTCATCGATTGAGCGCTCGGTGATGGTGCATATTGTGCTCGTTCTGAAGTTTCGGGGTTTTGGCTAAGAGCCTTACCCTCCGAGCCTCAGAACTTTTTGTGTCTTGACTTGGTCTGCAGGCCAGGTCTTGTTTTATCTTCCTGAAGGGAGGGAGAGGTCTTGTAGACCATCTCTCAGTGGCCGCAGGCTACTTTTTGTGGTCGTAGGCCACTTTTCCCGTTTGGTGACCAGTTTCTGGTTTTCGGGACCGTCGGTCGTGCGCCTCGGTTCGGGACCGCTTAACTTTCTCCGTTTGGCATGGTTTTTGGCACACACCTTGATTCCTCTCTCTAGAGGGACACTATGGCCCGGAAGACCACTTTTGTGGTCACATGCCACTTTCGTTGCTTAACAGCCAGTTTTCGGGGCACCCGGCTGCGCGTTTTGACCCCCGAACCCTCGTTTTGCATCCGTCTTGGTTCATTTTTGGCATGGACCTTGTTTTCATTGTTTGGGAGGTGGTACAAGGGTGGGAGACCACCTTTTCTCCTTGGAAACCACTTTTCTCCCGCTAGCCGGTTTTCTTGTCAAGAAGCTGGTCTCCTTGGTCTTTGAGCCACATTTACTAGTCTCCCACCATACCACTTGCTTTCATTTCATGTGGAGACCACCCTGGGAGGCTGCCGACCACTTGAACCTTTTGACCCTGGTCGGCCAGCTCCCATCAGTTCTGTCTCAGTGAGTTGATTTTAGCTGTGCCAGCTGGGAGGCACAGACTGCATCCTCCGTACACGTGTATGGAGGATGTTTGCCCTTGGCTTTAAGCTTCTAGGAGAAGCTTTAGTCCCTCTGGTCTATAAAGGAAGGGCTCCCCTTCCTTGTAGAGGGTTCAAAAAAAAATTGTCTAAGGCATACAAGACTTCTCCCTCTATATTTCTACATCCAAGCTCAAAAAGTGCATGGTTCTTGCACCTTTGCATACCATCTCCCAACCTAACCGCTCCACCATCACTCTAAGCATCTTAGAGGTCATTTTCAGAGGTTGAGAGGCTGTCTTTATGGTCTAGAGGTTGCTGGTCCTTTTGTGCTACAAGGGTAACACACTTTCTTCCTTTTAAGGCTTTATTTTGCTTCATCTTTTAGTTATACTTGAAAGCATATTTGAGATTTAGTGTAAACTAAAAAAGTCTTATTTTGAGACCCTTAACATGTTTGTTTAAGATCATTTTTCTGTTGGGGGTCATCTACCCCCTTGCATGCTTCATTTTACCTTGTTTTAAGCCATGCCTTAGAGCATTTGTGTTGGCCTTTGTTTGGCCTTTTAGCCACTGAAATCTAGTGGATTTTCAGCGGCTAGCATGCTATTTTGAGTGCCAAAAACAGAGAGGGGTGACCCTCTCCCTCCTTGTCTTGTTCACTAGCATATTTGGCCTTCCAAAGGAGTCTTCATTTGCACACCTCCAAGCCTTGTTTCAGACCCTTCCTAGGCTCTGTCCAGAGTTGGTTTTGTCACCTTGGGTATGTCTCTTGCATGTGTAGAATAACCCCTCTTATAGCCTATCAAAGGAGCATGACATTCTTGCATGCATTGATCATGTTTCAGTGGGTTTTTGGGCATTATTTGGCATGTCATGTCTCTGAATTTTTCTGGTTTAGTGGCCTCTTGAATGCTTCATATGCTTGTAGTGTAATCCATCTTCACTAGCTCACATTGCATGTTGTTTTGGCCCTTGATGCTAGCATATTTTGGCCATGTTCTAAACTGATTTTATTCATGATTTGGACTGCCTTAGCTCTATTTTGAGGTCCCATGGTCGAATGATGCTTTCCATGCATGCTTGTAGTGTAATACTGTAACAGCGCCCGCGTGGGGGGCCTCGATGCTACAGTTCGGACTCGATTTGTGTCACGGTTCTTAATCTGAACCAAAGAGTCCAAATCTGGCAAATCGTTTTGAGAAACAGATTTTTGAAAAAGTAGTGCCAAACATGGACTGCTTTGCCAGATACAGAGTCGCCACCTAAATATTTTAAAATGGGAGAATTTAGGAAACCCTGACTCGGTGCCGAAGGCCACATGTCCGTCATCACCGGAGTTGTCTCGGCTCGGGAGCTTGGGTACGATCGGGGAAGGTCAGCTATGAGCACCCCCTTTCGCCCGGTCCGAAGACCGGCCTCTACTAACCGTGATATCCGTTTTTGAAAACTTTATGTGTTCTTAAACCAATTGTTAGCCTAGAATTACTATGTTATGCGCACAGCAAACAAGTATAGACCAAATCGCCTAAATTGGAACAAAACATTTCATGTTTGTTTTGAAAATGGTTTGCTACTCGCAAGTAGGCTAAAATGCAGGTTTTGCCACCCTCAAGTGGGCTTTTAGAAAAGATGGTTTTGCCACTATCTAGTGGGCTTTAAAATTCACAGTTTTAATGTGTTATTCCAATTTAAGCAATTCGACCTCCACCCACAGGCATTCAAACAGTTTATCTCATATAAGCACTTAGCCGCATGGTAAGCATGCTGTCATGTTAACATTCACACGCATGCGAGATGCTAAAGCATAAATACTTACATTGTACTCCGTGCCAAAACAATAAACTAGTTAGCAAACATGCATGTCCCTAGTTCATGTTAAGTGGCTAATGCAACACAGGCAAGGATGCAATTTAGAGTAGGCTCGGCTAACCCTAAAATGGCATATGAAATGCTACAAGTAACATGTATTCAATTTGGAATTGAAAAGTACAATGTAGTTTGTATGGTGTACCGAGCCCGGTGCATGTCAACAAATGCATGAATGCACGCATGCATAGCATAAGGTATGCTAAAATAAATGTGCCCTAATCTACCATCATAAGCAGGTAAATAAAAGGGAAGAAAGAAGTGAGGTTGGAAGACATACACACCACCCACACACACTTATTACAGATTTACCCTCACTCGGAGGGACCGAATAAATATTACAAATTAATTAACTACGCAAGCTAATTAAATATTACAAATTAACTAATTTAATTAACAAATTAAATTAAATTAATTAAAGCAGGAAAGCGTCTCGGGAAACGCGCCACCATGCGCAAGCTGCCTCTGTTTTCCTCCCTTTCCTCCTCTGGAGGCTGTCAAAGCCTCAGGACTGCATCATTGGACAGGAGGGATCATCACCGGCTGAATGAAACTTCCACCGGCAGTGTAGTATGTCCATCGGCACAAAATAGGGTCTGTCGGCAGAGAAAATTGTGCCGGTCGGCACATTAAACTGCCGGTCGGCAGAGTATTCCTGCAGAACCTGCAACTCACAGCAACAGAGGGCAAAACAAGGCATGGCAGCATATTTCAAGGCATGTATGCACCAACCATGTCTCTTATCATTGTAATGACTCAAAGGGACATGTGCCTCGGTTCTCGGACCACCAATCACGCATTTCCATGCATGATGGCCCAAAGAAACAAGTATGCAACTTTGATTTCAAATGCATGCAAACCAATCAAACAAATTAGGCCCGATTCCTATCACCAATTCAAGGAACAAGGCATGCATGCAAAATGCAATGCAACCTAGGCATACGAGCTAGGAATGCAACATGACATGGCAATGCACTTATGCAATCATGCAAGCATACATAGGGCAATGCAAATGGATGGCAAGATGGACTTATACATGAATTAGGCAGCTCTAAAATAGGCCTAAAACAGTAGCCATTGTGCTAAAAGGTGAGGGCTAAATGGCATGCACACACACATGCACATAAGGACCAACACTTAAGCATGAATCAAACAACATTCAAGCACACTTGAAAGGAGGGATCATGGACTAATTAGCATGCAACATGAGCCCTAAAATTATGTTATAAAATGATGCCAAATCAAGTTATAAATCAAGCCAAAACATGCAAAGAGTAGTCCAAGTGTTCAAGGCAAATCAATGATGCATTGAACTACACTTATCATGATCAAACATGGCATGCATTAAGCAACTAAACACAGATTTTTAGCATGTTAAAACAAGGCCAAAGGACTCCTTAGATGGCATCTAAGTGGCCCAAATACAAAGGCATACACCATGGCCAAAACATGAAGCATTGCAACACATGCTTCCAAAGCATTAAAGAGACATGCAAGGCAATCAAACAAGCATGGAAATGGGACTGAAATAGCATGCAAGACGATTCCAAATCATCAAATTCATGCAAAGATGGCATGCTACACATGCACATACTCAAGGCCAACAAGCCCAAATACAAAGGAGCTATATAATGCATGCAAAGATCAACCCAAACGACTATGGACAGAGCTAAAGCATGGCAAAATAAGCACATAAACTTCACAAATGCAAGCCTAAAACATGCTCCAACAAAGGCTAACAACCTAGAACATGTTAAGGCACAAATAAGGCATTACATGGCAACTATGCTAAACATGCATAAGGTTCCAAAACCAACTTGAAATCATGTTATATCATGGATATATAAGCATGAAAAACAAACCAAACATGCTCAACACACACTCAAGCATAGGCTTCTTTAAGAGGCCAAAATATGCCCTTTTCAAGGACAACAAGGAGAGGGGGTGGCCCTCTCCTTCTTGGGACTTCAAAGCATCATCTTCACCACTGAAATCCCTCAAGATTTCAGTGGTGAAGAGACCTCAACACTAAAATCCCGGAGCTAACACAAAATGGCTCAAAATGAGGCCTTTTGAGGCCTAAGGGTGGTCAACACCCCTCAAACAACAAAACACTCTTAATAAACAATAAAGAGGGCTTAAAAATAGAACTTTTTTATGTTATACAATAATCACAAAAACAGCTCTAAGACTAGTAGAAAATTGATGCAAAAAAGGGGAAAAAAAGGACTAGTTTCTCACCCTTGATGCCTTCTTCAACAATGGTGCTCCAATGGCCTCCTTGAGCTTGAATCCAAGACCAAAACTTCAAAACACACTCTTTAGAACCTCAGCTCCTAGAGGAAGGTGAAACACTAGGTGTTTGTGTGCAATAATGAGACACAAAACACCTAGTGTGCAAAATTAGAAGGAAAGAGAGATAGGTGAGTGTATCTAACCCTAACCCTAGAAAACCAGAGCTCTCCTCTGTCTTCTCTCTCTCAAAAATGTCTAAGCCTCTCTGCTTTTTGCCTTAGAGAGAGCTCTCCCTATAAGCCTCTTGTAAAGCTTACAAGACAAGCTTTGCAAGAGGGAGATCTCTCCATACACGTGTATGGAGGGGAGCAAAAGTTATACAGCTGTCCAAAAATATCTGCAAAAGCAGATGAACAGCAATCGGCCGGAAAAAAATGCCATCTTGGCCAAACAAAGTGCCGACCGGCACAAAAAAGTGCTAACCGGCAACAAATAGTGCCGACCGGCAAACTAAATTGCCGGTGGCAGCAAAAACCAGCCGGTGGCACCTAGCCACTGCCGGTGATGGGTGGGGATGGTCTACAAGCCCCACTCTGCCTCTCAAAGGCAAGATGCAAGTGTTTGGTGCAAAACCAGACACTAAACGGTCGAGTTCGGGGATCCTGAGGCGGGGCGCGCGAGCCGAGACCTCCGGGAACTCCAAACGAACACAAACATGGATAATCACCGAGTGTTCAAACGGTGACGTCCAAGTCTTGAGGACGGTCAAAAATGGGGTGTCTACAGTTGCCCCTCTTTGACAGAACTCGAAAGTCATAACAATGACGGGAGTGAATGTCAAAGCCCAGAGACGACCCATTTTTGACAAGGCCGAAGACTCAGACAATCATGCAATACAAATAAGATATGCGCCCGGAGGCAGGGGCAAAATGCAAGACAATGCACGAAGCCGAGCATAACTTATGATCATGCAAAGAAAGCTGTAATGAAGCAAACATGCAACAGTTTTAAGCTAGCATACCAAACTACACTACAATGCAGAAAGGATGTAAGAGAATTATGGAATTCTCAAAAAGTCTCACTCGGGAGATACAATACCTGTGCGGCTCGTCTGGTTGCACCAGCTTCAAATGAACCGTACATACAATATCGTGCCTGAAAAGAAAACAAACTTAACAGGTACAATATGGTTAGCAACATGCATGACAATGCAAATGTGGATGCAAAACGAAATGCAATATATACAAAACAATGTATAAACAATGCAAATAAACATGCAATGTAATTGAAACAATGCGAGCTACATGCAAAGCAATTGAATCGTGATCCAATCACGAGCGGTTCGAAACCACACCTATGTCAAATAGATTGATGGAGGTAACAAGTCTGTCTACCATAGAACGGTCAACTGAACTATGAGTATTGTAGACAGACGCAAGAACAAGCATTGGGTGGAATTGACATAAGTGGGGAAACAACCCGCTGGAGAGAGGACTACGATCCTAATGCCGGATGCAAAAATTACACTACAATGTAATGGATGGATATGGCACGCAGGCCAAACCAAATCTTGCCTAGGAAAGGCATGCATACATACAAGCCATGTGTAACACAGAAAAGGTGCCGCAACCCTCAACCAACATATCAACGTGGAATCGGCGCGATACACATACAGAACTGTGTTTTAACATGAAAAGTAAGGGCACATACCAGACCAAGCTCAATATGGAAAGGCGCAAGCCAAAGGCGGAAGGTGATGCAATGAATGCATGCAATCTACAATGCAATATCTACTAATATGCAATGGAATGGATATGGATACAATGGATATGGCACGCAAGCCAAACCAAATCTTGCCTAGGAAAGGCATGCACACGTACGAGCCATGTGTAGCACAGAAAAGGTGCCGCAACCCTCAACCAACATATCAACGTGGAATCGGCGCGATACACATACAGAACTGTGTTTTAACATGAAAAGTAAGGACACATACCAGACCAAGCTCAACCTGGAAAGGCGCAAGCCATGGATGGAAGGTGATGCAATGAATGCATGCAAACTACAATGCAAATGCAAGACAATGCACTATGATGCAATGACTATGATTGCAACTTTCCCTATCTTACCAACAGGGTGATATACTAGGTTGGTTCAGTATCCAGAACTGAGGCGTCGACACGCCGCCTCAACCTATGGGGCTTCCATACAGATTTCAAGCCGAGGGTAAACCTCTGGGTATTTAAACCAGACTTTAGTCTCGGAACTCCCGAACCTTTGCGTTCTAGGCATAAGCCGTTCGAACTCTAGTTTCCACCGTCCCAGTTGGTCTTCTAGGAACTCATCGCAAGCACAGACAGGTGGCTTTACCAGACCACCGAAAAGTCGTTCGGGCACGACAAACACCGAAGGAATTGCACCTTCAGAGGATTTAAGGTCTCCTAGACCGAAATGCGAAATGTATGCATGACAATGCATGTTTTTTTTTGTTTTTTTTGAAATGCAAATGATGCAAGTGAAATGCATGTTGCATGAAATGCGCGACAACACGCGGCTCAAGATATGTACAAAGCAATAGTGTGCACACCAATGCAATAAAGGTTTTGCACCTTCCAAGGATTTAAGGTCTCCTAGACCGTACGTGTTTATGGTCTCGCCAGACCGTGCGTGTTTAAGGTCTCACCAGACCGTGCGTGTTTAAGGTCTTGCCAGACCGTGCGTGTTTAAGGTCTCGCCAGACCGTGCGTGTTTAAGGTCTCGCCAGACCGTGCGTGTTTAAGGTCTCGCCAGACCGTGCGTGTTTAAGGTCTCGCCAGACCGGGGGTATAAAATGTATGCATGTGTGACACGTATGCCACACGGAATGCAAAATTTTGAAAATTGGACTTACACGCTTCGCGAAGCCGGTTTGAACATTGGACTTATATGCTACGCAAAGCCGGTTCGTATGCAAAACAATGCAATGTACTAACAAGTACAAGTGAGGTGCGTAAAATAACGCGAGGGGATACATGCTAGATGCAATTGAGGTGCACAAAACAGTGCGATGCGCAGAACAGCGCGAACAATTTTGAAATGCACAAAACAGTGCAATGCGCAGAACAGCGCGAACAATACAATGCACAAAACAGTGCGATGAAAAGTGTGACGTGCATGTCACACGGAGTGTAAATGGGCTTAAATGCGCAACAACGCACGTATTCCGGAATGCATGACAATGCATGGAATGGAAATGCAATGATGCATGAGAAATGTGCACGACAATGCAAAGGGGTGCGTGTTGCAACGCATGTAACATGTGCATAACAATGCAAATGTGTGGCGCGTGACAGCGCGATGTAATGCACCGAAGTAGTGTGATGAGTTCGTGCAACACACATGGGGCAACTTTTGAATTCAAAAGGATACAAAAAGGATACACCTTGCACGAATTCGAGTGCTACGCACTGGAGACACGGCCCGCGGTCAAAACGGAGGCCAGTTGAACATCGGAGATGCACTTTCTTGCACTTTCTTCAGCTATGAAGACCAAAAACAACTCAAATGGCCTAAACAAGGCTGTGGGAACCCCACCGGCCGAAAGATGAGGCCACCGGCTGGCCATCGGCACAAAAACAATTCCATCGGCACAAAAAAGTGCCGGCCGGCACAAAACATTGCCGACCGGCAAACAGTTGCTGGTGCGGGGCAGTTTTGTCTTTTCACCTTGGGTGTTATAAAATAGGGCTTCATGCCCTATTTTCTCACTTCTCCACCGCCGAAATCCCTTCCTCTCTCTCTCTAGGGTATTTCTCTCTCATTTTTCGCCCGTTTCTTCGCGTTCTACGCCCGTTTCGTCGTCGGATTCGCGATCCTCTTCGCGTTTCGGACATTTTCCACCGATCACATTCTCGTTTCGGTGCCTCGTTCGGCGTTCTCGCCTTCTCGGGGTTTGTTCCCCTCACTTTCCTCTTCATTTCCGTGCCTCTTCACATTCCGGCCTTCCCGGCCATTTCCGACCCTCTCGGGAGTTGACTTTTCAGTTGACTCTTCGCATTCCGGCTCGGTTTTCCCTTTTTCGGCCATTTTCACACCATTCTATACATGGCGGACGACATTCCACGTGGCGGGACTCCCCCGGACCATGAGATGGATCCCGGGGTCGAGCCCTTACCACTGAGCGAGCGCCCGTTCGACCCGGCGACCTACCGGCCGGCGATCCACGTTCTGCCCCCAGACGGCCTGCGTCAGTTCCGGAGTTTCGAGAGGTACGCGGCCCCTGAGCTACTACTACGCGAGCCTACCTCCCACCTTTCATTCGGCACTCCCGAGGTAACTCTTCATCTTCTGCTTTACTTTCTGCAATGTAGGATACAAAACTGCCATAGTTAGCTGTATTCTTTAACTGCTGAAATCTGATATGCCGTAGACCGTAGTTGACTGTAAACATACATACAACTGATATCTGCTTGAGACTGACACATGCACACACACTGCACTAGCCCTGAATTACTCTAACACACGGCACACACTGTATTCCACTGCATACACACTGGCACCCAGTATTTGTCTGAACCTGACAAACTTGCATACATGCCATATCTGTCTTTTCAAAACTGCATTTTGAATGTTGTCTTGCAATTGTCATTTTCTGTTTGCAGGAGGGTTCCCATACCATTCGCGGGTATGGGAATACTGGTGCGCGGGAGTGGTATGATGAGCTCCCTGATGCGGTCCAGCGCATCGTGGACCGAGCGGGCTTCGGCACCTTCTGCCGAGGGCTCTCTAGGCTCTCCACATGCAGGCCTCTCCTTGCCGCTCTGGCGGAGAGATGGTGGGACACCACCAATTCTTTCCATTTTTCTGCTGCAGGGGACATGACGATGACCCCTTATGACTTCTCGATGCTCACAGGCATCGGGGTAGGGGGGGATCCGATCCCTTTCGACACCGACATGGATGAGTGGACCGCCGCTCAGGTCCATCTACTGGGGGAGGCGCCACCGCTAGCTCGTCCAGGCTTTGTTCGATACTCCTGGTTCGAGGCACAGTTCAGGGTCCAGCCCGCATTGGGGGAGGAGGTGCAGATGACCGAGGAGGACGTGGAGAGGTATGCCCGCGGCTTCCTCATGTTCCTGTTCGGGACTACTATCTTTGCCGACCGGGCGAACACCGTGCCTCTCTACCTTCTCAGTGCACTGGTGGACGTCCGAGACATCTTGCACTACGACTGGGGCGGCGCTGCTCTGGCCACCCTCTATGGGTACATGAGCTCGGCTTCTCGCGGCAGCGGCCAGCTGCTCGGAGGTTACTGGCGGGCTTGGGAGGTACATTTCTTCTCCACTTTCCATTTCTGTCTCGTACTTTCTGTACTCTGTATACTACACACATTGTAGTCTGCTTTACACTTACTGTATACTGTACACACGGCACGCACATACATTCTGCTTCACACTGACTGTACACTGCTCACACTGTACACAATACACGGCTCAACACACGGCTCTGCCATTTCTACTTCATTCTGTATATCCTGCTTTATCTGATGGTCATACTGACATCTGTTTTGCAGTTGTGGGTTTACGCCTACTTCCCTAGGCTTGCACCCGTGCCAGTTGCGGAGCCTCCTCCGGCTGTCCCGTTCTCGAGTCGCTTCGACGGGGGATGCACCCGGCGACCACGGGAGACATTCGGCTTCTTCCGCCGATATTTCGACACCATCACCCCGGCCGAGGTATGTTTTACTTTCAGTTCGTTTAGCTTCGCTTTCCCACTGCATGTTTCAATAACAGTAGATAACAAACTGTCTGTTACTTTCAGATCACATGGCGGCCATGGGCTTCCTTGCCGTCGGCGATGCGGGGTCGGTTCCCTGGTGCTGAGGAGACCTCGCGTTTCCGGATCTTGCTTGAGGGCCCGGTCTGTCGGGCTTGGTACCTGGGGGAGCGTTTTCTACGCCAGACCCGCGGGTTACCTGAGCAGATAGTCCCGGTTCACCCTCCTGCGGAGATGAGGGAGACCGAGGGGCTGACCCCTGAGCAGCTGGATGATTACTCCATCGGCTGGGAGGAGGCCGGCTTCCGAGGCACCGGCGACTATCAGGAGTACGTGCGGACGTACCTGATGCGTCCCTTGAGCGGCCGTCGAGCAGAGGGGGCCAGGCCTGTAGCATCGGCGGCTGGGGCCGGAGCGGGAGCAGGGGCTGGATCTTCGAGGAGGGCCCGGGTCCGTGGTAGGGGCGGAGTGCGGGGAGGACGAGGAGCTGGCTGGCCTGGCCTGCCTGCTGTACTGATTTTCCAGGGGCAGGGTGGGTCGACCTATCAGATCCCCTTCGCCCCTCCACCGGCTGGGCATGAGTTCACTGACATCCCCGACCTTCCGCCGGTATGTATCACTGCACTTCGTACAGTTATTTCATTTCAGTTTACTTGATATTCCACAGAATACTAATGCATCTGATACCTTTGCAGGCTTCTTCTGAGTACACCCGTCAGTCGTTGGCGATGAATGCCTCGATGATGGGGATGCTCCAGCGGACATTTGACCTTCTAGTCGTCTACAGCATACCGGTATGTCCTTCTGACACTGGCCTCAAACCATTCATACACTGCTTTACATAATCTGATGCACGGCACAACACCTGATACACTGATCTCACAGTATCTGAACACTGCATACACTGCATTCTGCACCGTACTCTGTACTGATAAACTGCTCACGGCATTCTCATACTGCACTTATACACTGCATTCTGCACTGTTAAACTGCTCACGGCATTCATACACTGTACTCATACTCTGCATTCTGCATTGCTAAACTGCTCACGGCATTCTGATGCATTTCCCTTTTCGTGGACTTTTCAGCCTCCTTTCCAGATTCCCATGGCAGGAGGTGCTCCAGCTAGACCTGCTGTCCCTGCTCGGGGGAGAGATGAGGAGGGCAGGATATTTCCCCGTACCAGGGGAGGGCGTACTCACGTCGGGAGTAGCTCGCGAGCTCCAGTCCCGAACGACGACGACGACGAGGAGTCAGAGGCGGAGGCAGGGTCATCGGAGGAGGAGACCGGAGACGGTTCTAGCTCGGGCTCTGACGACGACGCTGATGATGCTCCTGGACCCTCGTCCAGGAAGAGGACCAGGACAAACTGACGGCCCTTCGGAGTTGCTTGACATGGATGCAGATTTTTGCTATCTTCTTCTTTCTTGTACTTTTCTTTTGTAGGTAGATAGATTACCTTGTACTGCCGCAGGCAGATTTTGTTTCCAAAACTTATACATTTGAAAAGATAATGAAATGAAACGGACTTTTTATCTGAAAAAGTGTTTACATTGACACATTTCATGCATTGCATCGCATCTCATCATGTTACACCTCAATGTAAATGGAATTGATTGGTTGTCTGAAAATTAAACGCTTGCACTGTAATAATCAGATAACTTAAACAGCCAACAGCCAAAATAACCCAAGCAACCCACTGCCTGATTCTGGACACACAGCCCTTGCTCTACTGGGGATTAATCTGCATACAGCCCGTAACACAGCATTCGTTTCATTCTGCACACGGCGAATTCTGAACAAACGGCCCAATCTGACAAGACGGACCTCAAAGATGGAACCGGTTGGAGTTAAAACACGCTCGAATGTAGAGAATGCCACAGCATTCTGAGCACAGATGATTTTTGAAATTGAATGAGGGTTTTTCAAACCGGGATATCGAGCCTACAACTGAACACAGCAGGAGGAATCAAATATAAAGGTACACGACCTAAACACAACGAGACACGCTCGGGGGAGACTCAAAACAAAAGACGAGACCGTCAGATGAAAGAGACACGACACACAGACGCGTAAACGAAGATGGGAGACCTCGGACCACGAGGAGCCAGTTCAATCTGGGGATTGTTTCCCACCCTTTCTCATTTGTGATCCTCACATCACTCGACTCTCAAGCTCGGATTTTCTCTCAAAACCCTTTTCCTCTCTTTTCTCTCAACTCACACCTCTCTATTCTTCATTCTCTCATTTCTCATCCCTCCCCGGGGTGATTTGATGGATAAATGGAAAGGTGCGGGTTCACGCCCGATGCCGTTAGCTCCCGGCTATTTCTTCTGGTGGGCAGAGTGCTCTTCTGGCAAGTACGTCGATGACGGGGGAGAGACAGAACGCCTGGCTCAACTGTGCCCCTAGTTCATCATTTTAACCATTTTTCATTTTTGCTTTCTACTAAAACGGCTTTGATCAAAACGAGAGTTGGATTAACGTACTTGTTCAATTTTTGATTTGAAAGGCATGCAAGTCAAGCTGCAAGCACTGAAAGTTTTCCTTTTTGGATCCAAGACAATGGTCCAGTTTTGGAAAATGAAATAGTTTTCGAGAAAATAGTCAACCTCAGTAAAAATTTTCAAAAACTATTTTTCAAACAGCTGATGCTTAACAAGCATGGAACTTACTCTTCGAGATGCGCAACCTCGGATCGGAGGCAATGGCAAATTGCCCCTGGTTTGAAGGGGGTGGGGGGCAACGGAAAGTTGCCCCTAGTTTGAATGGCGGCTCATGGCGGCTCGTGGCAACGGAAAGTTGCCCCTTGTTTGGATGGTGCCGCAGCAATCCGCAGACAGTCTTCATTGGCGGTGGTCGAACTCTCAGACACAGAGATGACGAAGACGGTCACAACACATATATGGACACAATCACCTTGAAGGGTGTTGGCCACTGGACTTCGGAGATGAAATCGAAACCATTGCATGGACTGAGACGCTTATGAAAGCGTTGGGGGCTGGACTTCATGATGAAGTTGCCTACGTATCCCAAACATGGGAATCAAGCCTTACGTAGTTCCGGTTAAGGTCCACTCGGGTATTTTAACCTTCACTTTTTTTAGGCTCTCACTTTTGCCAAGGCGCCCAATGCGGGTTTTCGACCTTGCGAGCTTCCTTTCATTTTCTATTTCTTGCTTTTTCATTTCTTTTTCTTCTTTCTTTTTTGCATTTTTTGTCTTTTCTTTTCTTCTTTTTTGTATTTTTCTCTTCTTCTTTTTTTTGTATTTTTCTCTTGCTCTAACTTTTGCCTGGGCCGCCCTTCCGGGTTTTCGGCCCAGCGAGCCTCTCAAAGGGTAAAAGTGTAGCAAGTCCATGCCCAATGGTTTTTTTTTTGGAATTGAAGCCTCTCTGTGTCCAGGAGAACGGCTGTTGCACTGATTTGCGGAGAATCCATCCCGGTTGCTCTACGAGCTTCTTCCGACGAGATCTACTCCTTCTGATTCGGCCTTGGTGCCTCCTGCTCGAGGGCTGTTTCGAAACCGGCCACGCGGGCCTCCATGGCGTTTGTCCGTTGAACTTTCTGAACATTCTGAACGGGTTCAAATTCGGAAAACAAATAGGTTGAATCTTGAGGCTAAGAGCGATCCTAGGCTGCGCAATCTCAAGAGCGATTCCACACAGGTCTTCGCAGGGCTGCGTAAAACATTTGCTTTTGAAAGTTTTTAAGAAAGCGACAAATCGCTCGCGCCGAAGATAGTGTGGAACCAATCTGGATCAGGCCAGGGTCCTTCTCAGTACTCACGCCGACAAGCATGATTTCATTCATAAAAAGGCTTAGCACGCCTCTCTTTCTCTCAAAACGATCAAAATTTTGCAAAACCCGAGGAATTCCTTCCCCTTCGTTTTCATCACCGCAGTGTTCAAAAGTTTTTTTTGAAAAACTTAGGTTAATGCTATGAGTTTGGCGCGCAGGAGAGCAGGCGAGATGTACTGTCAGCCCAATCAAATTCTCTGGCACTTATGCTGAAAGCAAGCATGAAGGTTGAGATAGCAACAGCTGTTTCAATCGGCTTTGTTGGTGCAACTGGCCCCTTGGTAGAGACAGACTCAAAACAAAAACAGATAATTACAAAACAAAACGGTGTTCGAGGCAACAACCCCAGAATCACCAGGTATTATATACAATGGGGACTGACTCGATACAACAAGACAGACCCTTAAGCAAAAAAAGACTGACTCAAGACAAAGAGACAGACTCAAAACAAAACACTGACTCGACATCTAAGCCAAGATTTACGAAACTCGGTTTCACCGATGCTCAAAAATGCGTGCCAGACGCTTCATCAAAAATGTACCAAATGTTGCCCGCAGGCGGTTTACTTTACATACTCGCAGTATCTGAGCCCTCGAAATCCAACAACTGAGTGGTGACGGGCTTGCCTGAGGTGGGTGGTAGGATAACCTTGTTATCAATCAAATCCTGCACTTCATGACGAAGGCGGGAACATCCATCGGTACTGTGACCGGACTGCTGATGGTACGCGCAGTACAAGGTAGCATCATGAGTGGCGGGGAGATTCTTCGGGAGTGGCCGGGACTCCAAAGGCTTAAGATGCCCATTCTTTGCCAATATTAACAATGCCCTAGACAAAGGCATGTAGAGGTCGTGAAAGACCCTGCGCCCTCGGGGCAGGTACTTTGCAGTTTGAGGATTCTTGCCAGACGCGCTGGCGAAAGGATCAGCTGGCGCTGCCTTGGCTTTTGGAACCTTCCCCGATGCAGGGGTGGGAGCTACTGGAATTGTCTGGGCATGACGGGGCCCATCCCGGTTTTCTGTCTGGCTTGAACTGCCCTTGGTTGGAGCGGGGAAAGCATCATCTACAGCTTTGGTCACTATTGCAGATGTTTGTTGCTTGCTCATTCCTCTGGCCTTCAGAGCCTCGACTGCCCACAGCAGTTGCTCAATGGGGTCGGCATCTATCTTTGCCTTGTCCTTTCCTTTGGCCTCAGCCTGATCGAGGGTCGGGGTTGGTGCTGACATATCGTGGCTATAGCCGGAAGCCACCTCTGGCTGGCTGAGCTCTATCACAATCCGCCCCAGTAGCGGGGGCTCCTGTGGTACAAAATTCCCGGCGTACGGCGCCGCTGGCGGTGAAGCCGACATTCCATAGGCGAGGTCTGCCACAGACCTTTGGAGATCGCCTATCATCCCCATCAATTCGAAGGTGGTGGGCTCACGAGCCTGGTATAACTGGGGAGCCCAAACCGGGTGCACAACGGGCGACCTGGGCGGGTATGACATACTGATATTGGCCTCACTCTGCGGAGCGGTCCCCTGCTCCGATACAGCTGCCATAACCACAATTTCTTCTGAACTTTGTGCCGCCATAAATCTTGCCTCAGCAAAGGGGGACACTGGCTATTCTGTTTCAACTCTGCGACTCTCTGAACTGAAAGGAAAAAACAGACAGCATTTCAGCCCAAACTGATCAACCACGGGTGTAGCTACACAACTGTTCCCTTCTACTGATCACTGTTCCCAGAAATTACTGTTCCCGAAAACTGAACCGATACCCGCGGATAACTGATTCTCACAACTGATACTGATACTGGTGTTCCCAGGTTAGATACTCTGACTTGCAAACTGACATGTGCGTTCCTGTAGAGCAACACTCTAAAAGCACATAGCAAGTAAAGAGAACAAAACACCCCTATGTTGGGGTAAGGTTTCCCTGTCCTATTTTGTCAGGAACTAGGGTTTCACTACACACACAGCGGTTTCAAACAACCTAACATCGGGTAAGCAACCTGTCCTAGCTTGGAATGGTCACTATGGATTTCGATATGCACTAGGTCGAATGGTCAAAAAGGATGCCCCGGTAAACCGGGGTTTGTGTTCCCATGCTGTCAGAGCCCATAGCCGGTCAGCCTTATGGACATGCCTTGACAAGACAAGCCTCCGGCAAACCGTTCAGGAATGGCAGATAGCAAACACTGTGTTCCTAGGCGCACCAATGCACATGCAATGCAAAGAGACACATAAATGGGATCAAAACAGGATATCACGAGTTCAAGTCAAGCTCTCTAAATTCCCCAGCGGAGTCGCCAGAAACTGTAACAGCGCCCGCGTGGGGGGCCTCGATGCTACAGTTCGGACTCGATTTGTGTCACGGTTCTTAATCTGAACCAAAGAGTCCAAATCTGGCAAATCGTTTTGAGAAATAGATTTTTGAAAAAGTAGTGCCAAACATGGACTGCTTTGCCAGATACAGAGTCGCCACCTAAATATTTTAAAATGGGAGAATTTAGGAAACCCTGACTCGGTGCCGAAGGCCACATGTCCGTCATCACCGGAGTTGTCTCGGCTCGGGAGCTTGGGTACGATCGGGGAAGGTCAGCTATGAGCACCCCCTTTCGCCCGGTCCGAAGACCGGCCTCTACTAACCGTGATATCCGTTTTTGAAAACTTTATGTGTTCTTAAACCAATTGTTAGCCTAGAATTACTATGTTATGCGCACAGCAAACAAGTATAGACCAAATCGCCTAAATTGGAACAAAACATTTCATGTTTGTTTTGAAAATGGTTTGCTACTCGCAAGTAGGCTAAAATGCAGGTTTTGCCACCCTCAAGTGGGCTTTTAGAAAAGATGGTTTTGCCACTATCTAGTGGGCTTTAAAATTCACAGTTTTAATGTGTTATTCCAATTTAAGCAATTCGACCTCCACCCACAGGCATTCAAACAGTTTATCTCATATAAGCACTTAGCCGCATGGTAAGCATGCTGTCATGTTAACATTCACACGCATGCGAGATGCTAAAGCATAAATACTTACATTGTACTCCGTGCCAAAACAATAAACTAGTTAGCAAACATGCATGTCCCTAGTTCATGTTAAGTGGCTAATGCAACACAGGCAAGGATGCAATTTAGAGTAGGCTCGGCTAACCCTAAAATGGCATATGAAATGCTACAAGTAACATGTATTCAATTTGGAATTGAAAAGTACAATGTAGTTTGTATGGTGTACCGAGCCCGGTGCATGTCAACAAATGCATGAATGCACGCATGCATAGCATAAGGTATGCTAAAATAAATGTGCCCTAATCTACCATCATAAGCAGGTAAATAAAAGGGAAGAAAGAAGTGAGGTTGGAAGACATACACACCACCCACACACACTTATTACAGATTTACCCTCACTCGGAGGGACCGAATAAATATTACAAATTAATTAACTACGTAAGCTAATTAAATATTACAAATTAACTAATTTAATTAACAAATTAAATTAAATTAATTAAAGCAGGAAAGCGTCTCGGGAAACGCGCCACCATGCGCAAGCTGCCTCTGTTTTCCTCCCTTTCCTCCTCTGGAGGCTGTCAAAGCCTCAGGACTGCATCCTTGGACAGGAGGGATCATCACCGGCTGAATGAAACTTCCACCGGCAGTGTAGTATGTCCATCGGCACAAAATAGGGTCTGTCGGCAGAGAAAATTGTGCCGGTCGGCACATTAAACTGCCGGTCGGCAGAGTATTCCTGCAGAACCTGCAACTCACAGCAACAGAGGGCAAAACAAGGCATGGCAGCATATTTCAAGGCATGTATGCACCAACCATGTCTCTTATCATTGTAATGACTCAAAGGGACATGTGCCTCGGTTCTCGGACCACCAATCACGCATTTCCATGCATGATGGCCCAAAGAAACAAGTATGCAACTTTGATTTCAAATGCATGCAAACCAATCAAACAAATTAGGCCCGATTCCTATCACCAATTCAAGGAACAAGGCATGCATGCAAAATGCAATGCAACCTAGGCATACGAGCTAGGAATGCAACATGACATGGCAATGCACTTATGCAATCATGCAAGCATACATAGGGCAATGCAAATGGATGGCAAGACGGACTTATACATGAATTAGGCAGCTCTAAAATAGGCCTAAAACAGTAGCCATTGTGCTAAAAGGTGAGGGCTAAATGGCATGCACACACACATGCACATAAGGACCAACACTTAAGCATGAATCAAACAACATTCAAGCACACTTGAAAGGAGGGATCATGGACTAATTAGCATGCAACATGAGCCCTAAAATTATGTTATAAAATGATGCCAAATCAAGTTATAAATCAAGCCAAAACATGCAAAGAGTAGTCCAAGTGTTCAAGGCAAATCAATGATGCATTGAACTACACTTATCATGATCAAACATGGCATGCATTAAGCAACTAAAAACAGATTTTTAGCATGTTAAAACAAGGCCAAAGGACTCCTTAGATGGCATCTAAGTGGCCCAAATACAAAGGCATACACCATGGCCAAAACATGAAGCATTGCAACACATGCTTCCAAAGCATTAAAGAGACATGCAAGGCAATCAAACAAGCATGGAAATGGGACTGAAATAGCATGCAAGACGATTCCAAATCATCAAATTCATGCAAAGATGACATGCTACACATGCACATACTCAAGGCCAACAAGCCCAAATACAAAGGAGCTATATAATGCATGCAAAGATCAACCCAAACGACTATGGACAGAGCTAAAGCATGGCAAAATAAGCACATAAACTTCACAAATGCAAGCCTAAAACATGCTCCAACAAAGGCTAACAACCTAGAACATGTTAAGGCACAAATAAGGCATTACATGGCAACTATGCTAAACATGCATAAGGTTCCAAAACCAACTTGAAATCATGTTATATCATGGATATATAAGCATGAAAAACAAACCAAACATGCTCAACACACACTCAAGCATAGGCTTCTTTAAGAGGCCAAAATATGCCCTTTTCAAGGACAACAAGGAGAGGGGGTGGCCCTCTCCTTCTTGGGACTTCAAAGCATTATCTTCACCACTGAAATCCCTCAAGATTTCAGTGGTGAAGAGACCTCAACACTAAAATCCCGGAGCTAACACAAAATGGCTCAAAATGAGGCCTTTTGAGGCCTAAGGGTGGTCAACACCCCTCAAACAACAAAACACTCTTAATAAACAATAAAGAGGGCTTAAAAATAGAACTTTTTTATGTTATACAATAATCACAAAAACAGCTCTAAGACTAGTAGAAAATTGATGCAAAAAAGGGGAAAAAAAGGACTAGTTTCTCACCCTTGATGCCTTCTTCAACAATGGTGCTCCAATGGCCTCCTTGAGCTTGAATCCAAGACCAAAACTTCAAAACACACTCTTTAGAACCTCAGCTCCTAGAGGAAGGTGAAACACTAGGTGTTTGTGTGCAATAATGAGACACAAAACACCTAGTGTGCAAAATTAGAAGGAAAGAGAGATAGGTGAGTGTATCTAACCCTAACCCTAGAAAACCAGAGCTCTCCTCTGTCTTCTCTCTCTCAAAAATGTCTAAGCCTCTCTGCTTTTTGCCTTAGAGAGAGCTCTCCCTATAAGCCTCTTGTAAAGCTTACAAGACAAGCTTTGCAAGAGGGAGATCCCTCCATACACGTGTATGGAGGGGAGCAAAAGTTATACAGCTGTCCAAAAATATCTGCAAAAGTAGATGAACAGCAATCGGCCGGCAAAAAATGCCATCTTGGCCAAACAAAGTGCCGACCGGCACAAAAAAGTGCTGACCGGCAACAAATAGTGCCGACCGGCAAACTAAATTGCCGGTGGCAGCAAAAACCAGCCGGTGGCACCTAGCCACTGTCGGTGATGGGTGGGGATGGTCTACAAGCCCCACTCTGCCTCTCAAAGGCAAGATGCAAGTGTTTGGTGCAAAACCAGACACTAAACGGTCGAGTTCGGGGATCCTGAGGCGGGGCGCGCGAGCCGAGACCTCCGGGAACTCCAAACGAACACAAACATGGATAATCACCGAGTGTTCAAACGGTGACGTCCAAGTCTTGAGGACGGTCAAAAATGGGGTGTCTACAAATACCCTTGCCTAGCTTCGAGTTTTGAAGCCTCTTGCATGCTTAACTTGAGTCATTTGCATGTTTTGGCATCATTGAACATGTTATTTAAGAGCTTATACTTATGCCATATTCCCATGTTTTCCACTCTTTAAATGTGTTTGAGAGTTGTGTTTGTATGCCTCATTTATGGGCCATTGCACGCGCTTCATTTTTGTGCATTTTAAGCCATTATTTTAGTTCGTTTTGCCACTGTTTTGGGTCTGCACAGGGACTGTTTGGGGTTAGTTTGGTCATTTGGGCATCGCTTTGCATACCTTTAGCGTAATGCACTTCACCAGTTTCGGTATTTTGGCCATTTAGCATGCATTGTGTGAGGTGTTTGCATGATTCGGGACTATCTTGCATGTCATTTTAGAGCTAGAAAATATGTGATTATATGCCATATTTCATGCTTACCATGCTTTGGTAGAGTTGCACTTTGTGCCTTAGGTTTGGTCCCTTGCATTTGTGCATGTTTGCATGTGTGTTGTTGCTTCATTTTCATCATGTATGGCCACTGATTTGAGTGCGGCTGAGGCCCATTCATTTTAGTTTAAGTCCATCTTGCATTATGTATGCCATATCCATGTTGTCGTATGCTCGATCGTCGCATTATGTATGCCTTGTTCATGTCTTCGTGCATGTCCATCTTCGTATGTACATTGCGTATGCCATATAGTTCATGTGCATTGAGTATGTCATTCTTAGTTCATAGCATTGTGTATGCTAGTTGCATGTTTGCATATCATCTCTCGCATGCTAGCATGATTCGGTTGCATTGCGTTTAGGGTTGCATGCTAGTCGTATTGTGTAGGCCATGTATATTGCATTGTGTTTGGAATAGGGTTTAGTCCAAACACGGGAAACGAGAGATGTTTCGTACTCCAAGTGACGAAACGTGCCTCGATTCTCGGTCTCCGACACTCCGGATTACCCATGATGGAGTTTAGGCCCTGTTGTGTTTATATGTGCATTCATTTTACATCGAGTCATGCAATCCGACTCCTCGGCCATCATGCATCGAGATACGTGATTGGTGGCACGAGGATCGAGGACTACACTCCCTGGAGCTTGTGCAATGACGGGAAGAGTGGTCGAGCATACATATGTTAAACATACCTTGCCTTCTCTCTCTTGCTTTTGTTGTAGAAAATGCAGAAACCAGGAGAAGAAGCTGGCCGGCCGACCAGGTTTTCTGGCAAGCCGACCATTTTTCTGGTTTTCACCACCAAAGGTGGTTGGTAGGTGGTCTCCAATGCCTATAGCTGGTCGGCAGCCTCCCCCTAGATTCCTAGGGTAGAGTTTCATCTCCTTGGAGCTTTGTGCAAGTTTCTGAGTTCAATTACAAACAGAGGCGAGTTAAGGCATCGCGATAGATTTCCTGACAAGACGACTCGGGCATGCATGCATCCTTTATCATTCGAAATAGAGCTGAGGCAGTCCACTTCATGTAGCTTGCATGCTAATTTATTTGCTTCCTTAGTTTAATTTGTCAATTAATTAATGTTGTGTAATATTTAGCTGTAATTCGTTATTCATTTCGGTTGTGTAATAACTAGTTTAATTAGCTTAGATTAGCTAGTTGGTTCTGTATTATTTATTCGGACCCTCCGCGAGAGGGCGAACTTTATAACAAATGTGTGTGTGTGTGTGTGTGTGTGATGCATGTCTTTCAACCCCACGTCTTTTTCCCTTTTATTTACCAGCTTATGATGGTTAGTTTTAGGGCATGTTTCAATTAGCATCTATATGTTCGCATGCTTGCATTCATTCATCTGTATTACATGCACCGAGCTCGGCGCATCATGCTAACTGCATTGTATTTCAATTCCAAGTCGAATACATGTATCAATTGTTGCATCTCATATGCCATCTTAGAATAGCCGAGCCTATTGTAGTTGCATTTTTGCATGTGTTGCATTAGGCATTCTTAGCATAGTTAGGATTCATGCATGATTCCTAATTAGCTTCTTTCTTTGGCTCGGAGTACTCGGTAAATGTTTATGCTTTAGCATCCTTGCATGCGTGTGAGTGACTGCCATGATAGCATGCTTACCATGAGGCTATGTGCTTATGTGATATAACTACCTGAATGCCTGTGGGCGAAGGTTGAGTTACTTGAATTGAAACAATTTATTGATTGTGAGTTTTAAGCTCACTTGAGAGTGGCAAATCACCATATTTTCTAAGCCCACTTGAGGGTGGCAAAATCTGCATTTTAGCCTACTTGCGAGTAGCAAACCATTTTTAAAACAAACGAACATGAGATGTTTTGTTCCAACTTAGGCGATCTAGTCTATACTTGTATGTTGTATGCATCACATAGTAATTCTAGGATTAAAACACCGGAATAAGAGCACATATGTTTTCAAAAACAAGATATCATGTTTAGTAGTGGCCGATCTTTGATCGGGCTAGCGGGGGTGCTCATTGCATGACCTTCCCCAATCGTACCCAAGTTCTCGAGCCGAGGCAACTTTGGTGATGACGGACACGTGGCCTTCGGCACGAGTCAGGGTTTTCTAAATTCCCCCAAAATAAAATATTTAGGTGGCGACTCTGCATCTGGCAAAGCAGTCCATATTTGGCACTTCTATCTAAAAATCAGTTTTTCAAAACAATTTGCCGGATTTGGACTCTTTGGTGATCTATCGATCTTGCATTGCACTTTGCGAGATTAGATTCAGAACCGTGACATTTGAGTCCGAACTGTAGTGAGCCCAATGAACAAAACGGGATTTTTCCCGGGACGTTTGGCTGCGTCTACAGATACACTTTTAATTTCAGCCCTGTTTCTTTTTCAACCATGGCCTAACACTTCGTAAACATATCTAGAACTTGATCTTTAGTTTTTAGTGCAAAAACTCAAACTTTTCTTGAATAATCATCAATGAATGTAACAAAATAAAGTGCACCACTATGTGTTTTAATTTTCAAAGGACCACAAACATCTGAAAAAATCAACTCAAAAAACATTTTCTTTTCTAACAGTAACATTTTTATGAAAAGAAACTCTATGTTGTTTACCCACCAAGCAATGAACACAAGTTTTAATATGCATACCTTTCAAACCAAGTAAAACTCTTTTTTTAAACAAAACTTGCAACCCTTTTTCACTCATGTGTCCAAGCCACCTGTGCCATAATTCGGTCGAAACATTGTCCTCAAGTGCATTGACAACACCTTTGTAAATTTTCCTTGCATCGAATAAAGTGTGCAAGTCTTCTTGCACTTGGCGACCACCAAAGAACCCTTTTTGAGCTTCCATTTTCCATCGCCAAATTTGTTGTTGTAACATTTATCATCTAGCTTCTCGGTAGAGATCAAATTGAGGCGAATGTCGAGAATATGCCTCATATCTTTAAGCAACAACTTGAGGCCCAACTTTGTTTCCAAACAAACATTACCCGTTCCAACAATTTCGGACAAACCTTCATTTCTCATTCGAACACAACCATAATCTCCTTTGATGTAAGAAGTGAAGGAATTAACTCGAAAATTCACATGAAAAGAAGCATCGGCATCAATCACCCAATTGCTCTCTTGGTCTACAAAATTGACACAATTATCTTCACAAATGACCATGAGATCACCATCGGTAATAGTTGTCATTGTGTTTTCTTACTTCTTATCCATACTTCTATCACATGTTTTCTCCTTATTCCTGAGCTTTCAGCGTTCCCGCTTTATGTATTTTTTTACATGACAATAATGGCACTCGATATCTTTTTTTGAAAAAGAATCATCTCTTGATTAATTTGTCACGACTTTAATTACAACCATGAGAAGTCTTACTCCTCCCTCTTATTTTGCTTCGACCTCTCATAATAAACGTCGCCGAATAAAAGGAACCCGCTAATTTATTCTTGTCTATTCATTCAACAAGCTACTAGTGACTTAGTTCATTATAACAACTGCATTGGGTGTTGATTTGTTAACTGTCATAACCAAAGTCTCCCAACTTTCGGGAAACGAACTAAGTAGCATCAAAGCCTGCAACTCATCATGGTAAATAATTTTCATAAAAGTAAGTTGGTTAACAATGCTCTTCATTTCATTCAAATGTTTCAAAATGGAGCTGCCCTCTTTATATTTTAAATCAACCAACTTTCGAAACATAAAAGATTTATTTGTAGCTAATTTTCTATCATAAAGACCTTCTAATTTTTTTCCATAAATCATGTATCAAAATTTCGGTAGCAACGTGATGAAACACACTATCATCAATTCATTTATGAATAACACCAATGACTTTTCGATTAAGACTCTTCTATTCATCATCTTTCATACCCTTGGGTTTGCCATTATCACCCTTAATGGACTCATACAAATCTTTACAAAATAATAGGTCTTCTATTTTAGTTTTTCAAGTTACCCAATTGCTTTTATTAAACCTAGTTATACGACCCACATTCCCCTCCATTGATTTACACAAATAAACTAAGTTAAATAAATTGTAAGCTTTGACATCAGTTGTTAGGAAAAATAGATGATTTCTCACAAGTAAATCAATCGAAAGAAGTAAAAATATTGCTGAAAAATTAAATCAACAACAACACTAGAATTTTTACATGGTTATCTCAATGTGAGGTACGTTCATGTAATCATAATTTGATTCCACTATCAATCAAAAGTTTTCAAACGATTACAAATAGTACACGAATGGTCTTATAAACCACTCTTAGGTGAATTCCAAATAATCACAAATAAATAAGAGGAAAGATCTCACGAAATAAATGAACAAATATGACTAAAGCCGTAATTGAAATAGAACCAAACAAAGTTTTGTAACTCACAGTATAAATAGCGACCAAATGGAGCATTAAGTCTTAGACTTAGACTTTGCAACACAGCACACAATTGAATACACCAGACCGCTCCACTTTGCTAATTCAAAACAAACCCATCGAATGAATAATCAATATTAGCAGCACACACAAAATCTCTTTTACATCCCCAAAACCCTAACTGCCACCAAACGGATTTTAAAATGCACATTGGGCCTCCAAAAGCCATATATAATATATAGAAAATATATTATGACTACCACCAAACTAAATTTTCTTTTAATAAATCAATTGGGTCCCATATTCTACTAAGGAAGTATACCCAACATAATAATGTATTAAATTTGTTGTAAGACAAATAATAAAAAAATTAGTGAGATATATAATTTTGAAGGGGTAAAATTGAAAATAAATTTCAAAATCTTAGACTACATTTTCAAAATTGGGAAGGGGTACATCCTCCTCATGCTCTTACACTAAGGCTACAAATGAGCTGAGAGTAGCTTTGAAATGTTCCAACTTGGTTGTAAAAAATTGGATAAATTATACTTTACACCTTTACACTTTACACCAAATCCCACTTTAACATTTACACCTAAAATCATGATAGTCACCACCAAATCCCACTTTAACCCTTACATATGAAATCATGATAGTCAATTCTTTGCACTTCTGGTCAAATCTCATTTAGTCCCTATACATGAAATCGTAACAGTTAACCCTTACACTTTTAGTGAAAATCTTATGTTAGTCCCTATACAAACGTCAATGTCCCATTTATGTTACTCCATTATTTAAATTTTTAACAGAATCCAGTCGTGTGACAAGAATGTGATTAAGAAATGAGGATGGGAGAGAAAAATCATTCTCATTTTCTGTCAATACATACTTTATAAATCAAATTATAACTGTATTAGGCAAAACCAAAATTCAGATTGTGAATGATTAAGAAGATGAACTAGGACTTTTTATAAATTGAAATCATGAAACTCTAATTTCCACAGTAACACAATCTTCTATATATTCTTATTCTTTTCTCTTCAATTTCTCTATTGCCTTTTTTTTATATCAAAATCTCTATTTTCTTGTCACTTCGTCCAAATTTTCAGCATATAAACATATATATATATATATATATATATATTGTGTTATATAATTTTCATGTACTTATCACATAGGACAAAATATATATTGGTAAGAAATATGGATGATTTTCCTCTCTTACTCTTAGGTCTTAGTCACATCCTTGTTATATGATAGGATTCTGTTAAATATTTAAATAAAAAAGGAACAAAAAAGGAACATTGATATGTGCGTAGGGATCAAAGTGGGATTCGACAAAAATTATAGAAGGTTGACTATCATGATTTCATGTGTAGAGACCCATTCAAAGTGGAATTTAACCAAAAGGGTAAGGAGTTGACTGTCATAATTTTATGTGTAGAGACCAAAATAAAATTTTGTCCAAAGTGTAGGATACAAAATATAATTTACCCTTAAAAATTAGTCAAGCTTGACCTTGAGCTAAACTCAATTCAAGCTTGGCTCACTAAGTGTTTGAGAAACTTGAGATTGGCTTGAATCAGAATAATTCCATAAACAAGCTGAGCTCAAAAGTAAAAAATTGAATTTAAATTAATATACATATTAATAGAAGAAAATTAAAATCATAAGTAAAATATAAAAGAATGTTGAAATTAATAATAAATTTTATTAAGAAAAATTGTAAATTTACACAAACTCCAAATATAAATACATAAACAAAATAAAATTTATTTATATGGGTACTCGATTCAAAAATCCAAATTTGAATTTTGTTTGGTTAAAGGTTCAGACCCTAATATTGTTTGTCCATAAGGAAAAAGTCTAACTAAAATGACCAAAATGTCCATCTGTTTATATATTCCACTCACTCATTTGTTATTTACAAATTTTCCCATCTGTGTGTGTGTGTGTGTGTGTGTGTGTGTGTGTAACAACCCCAACCAATGATTAGCTTATAATCCTTAATTAAGAATTCTTAATAAGTAATTAAGAGGAAATCTTAAGTTAATTGCATGTGTTATGTGTTATTTGTATTTATATCTGTCTATGGTAGAAATATCTGTCCAGAATTCTATTTCAGTACGCGAATTGAAGGCCTTATCAGTATCTGAACATGAAATTGACTACGTATATGTGTTATTTAGAATTTTATGGTAAATTTAATTGGAATTCGATTCGGAATGGAATAATTAGAATAAATTGATTAGAATTAATTAGGCCTAATCAAGCTTAATTGGATTAACATAACCAAGCCTATATAAGGCTCCTATACATTCTAGAACACACTCTACACTTCAAATTTTCCTTCCTTGCGTTCATATATGTGAGAAAGAAAGAGAGAATGGAAAGAAAATTGAGATCAAAGCTAAAGAAGGGAAAATAGTTGGGAAATTTGGAGGATCTAGCTTGAGAATGCAAAGGATTGACCCTCTAGACCCTAATTGAGGAATTAAGGTTAAGCTAAGTGTATAAGTCAATAAGAGTATGAATTCAAGTGAGTTAGGTGGTTTAATTCAAGAATGAAGCTAAGATTGAAGAATTTAAACTCAACACATGCATGCATACATATCTCATGTCATTTTGAAGTTGTTTTCAAAGAATGTTCACATGCATGTTCTTATCTTGGCTATATTTTAAGAATTCAACATATTTTTGTGCTAAACACCTCATTTGATCATGTTTTGGAAGGTTGGAGTTCATATCATTACATGCATGATATGTTTTCAAAGTTTCAAGTTTTGTTTTTGAGCAATTCACGTGCTTTTGGGTTTTGATTTTGCGAAATGGCTTTCAATTCATGATGTTATACAAGTTTATACATGATTTCTCAAGTTTTGGCCCAAAAGAATATGATTTTGTGCATTGAAAATGAATTTTGAACTTGGAACTGAAATCTGGAAATTCTAGATTCTGCATCTTTGCTAGAGCGACCAAAGCTTCACTCGAGCAACCACCCTCTGTTTTAAACCTTGGCTTGAATTACCAAAAGTTAGCTCGAGTGTAAAAATCAAGCTTCCAGTACTTTTGCAGACATGAGCCTTGGCTCGAGCGACAGAATCTACGTTTGAGTGACCACTCTTTATTTTCAGACTTGGTTCGAGCGACCAAGATCTTCGCTCGAGTGTAAAATGAGAGCTCTCAGAAGTTTTGTAGACCAAGGTGTCTGCTCAAGCGACAAAAGTTGCACTTAAGCGAACTACTATATTTTTCAAAATTTTGCAAATGTTTTCAAAGTACATTTTGGCATCCTCGTTGTATCCTAGGCATTCCTAAGCCTTATTTAAGACATAATAATAAGGATAAGGATTAGAAACACACCGAGATAGAAAGAAGCGCGTTTAGTGTCTTTCGAACATGTGTTTCAATGTGTAGGCATTATGTATTTGTATAGGTCACGCGCCATAATCTGTCGAATCTGTCTAAGCTATCTATTCTGCGTTTGGAGCTATCTGTGATTAATAACTTTGTAAAGCTATGTTTAACTTTAATTATTTTTTGAATGATATGAAATGATTTATTTTCTGAAATGCTATTTTCTGTATGGATAAATGACTATTCAGATTTCTCAAATGTATTTGTGGTGTCCTTAGAATCATGAGATTTTTGTTATCTTATCTGTATACGTCTCATGTAATCATGAGCCAACTGTACGTCTCATGTGATTATGGGTCAACTGCTTATGGATCCTTATGAACATCTCTTGTGCACATGAGTCAACCGCACGTCCCATATATTTATGGGTCAACTATTCTATTAGCGCTAATGGATGTACCACGTATGATTATCTGTGAACTTTGACTATGAATATGATTATGAATCTATTTCTAACCTAAACACTGATTTCTGAATTCTTTATGGACATCATCATTAAAACCTTTACTCTGTTATTAATTACTAGGCTCTAGCTCACTGTATTATTTATTTATGTAAGTGATCAGGTGCGTGATCAGGTTCAGTGATGATTGCCTTGAGATCTGTTCTGTCAGCCAACCGTTGTGCCTTCTGAAGGGGTTCCTGTTTTGAGAAGTGTTCAAGTTTTGAGAACCATATTTAAGGTTTTTACCTCTTGTTAAAATCTAAACAAGTTTTTGTACTATCTGTATTTTGGGCTATGACCCATTTTGGCTTGTTTGTGACGGTAGTGACGTAAGACTGATGTATGTATATATATATGATGTCATAAATATGTCTATAAAGTTTTAATTTTCTGTCTCATGTATGTCTACACAGCTCTATGGATATTATATATATTGTTATTTGCTTCCGCTAGCCTCTTATTGTGTTAATCTATTTCAGAGGCCTTCTGTAATCCTATGATTACTGGTCGGTTATGATGCTAAACTTATAGGAGCGAGTTTCGATCGTCACACACACACACACACTTTCTCTCTTTCTCTCTCTCTCTCTCTCTCTCTTCTCCCGTTGATTTCTCTCCCTCTGTCGTCACTATTCGCTGGTCTCTTTCTTTCTGTTGACGCCACCTGTCGATCTCTTCCTTTCTGTCGCCGTTATCCGTCAATCTCACCCCATTCATCACTGCTGCCCATCAATTTCTCTTTCTCCTTGCCGCACTGCTACTCTTCTCAGCTCCTCTGCTATATCACTGCCGTCGCCGCCACTACCATCTTTAAACATCACAGTTGTTCTCTCTCTTCGTTCTCCATCTCTCTCTCTCTCTCTCTCTCTCTCTCTCTCTCTCTCTCCTCTCGGTAAATCTATAACTTCCGTCAAACTTCGTGGCGGCTAAAATATGGCACGCCGTCGATACCGAAGAAGTTAACGACGATGAGTTCCAGATCTCCGATCTGAGATAACTAACGAGGAATAGCAGATCTAAACTCAGATCTACGAGTGGTTTGAGATGTCCAAAATGAAAGCCTTAACGGAAGCTTCTTGAAAAGAAATCGAAGTTCGAATCAAAGAAGAGACTAAAGTCATCAAGGGTGAAGTTGTAGAAATCTAAATTGACTGTCCGACAGTAGCTGGAGTGGCATAAAAGACTTGAAAGCTAACGCTGAAGATGACAGAAATGGAGACTATGTATGATTTGGAGGCTAAGATGATTGAGGCATTGACGAAGGATAAGGTACAGAGTGGAGATGTAATTGCGATTGATAAGGCTTCTTGAAAAATTACTAAGCTTTTGATATTGCTTTTTTTTTTCCCTATCTGTTATTATTTTCAGATTTTTTTTTTCTCTCTATTTTGTTGTTGTGGTTGTTGTTTGTTGTTGATGATGATAATGACAATGATGATGAACAAATAAGGTTTGATTTGGCTTGGTATTACAACAGATAAGATTAGTTTGGCTCAATAGATATGATTTGGTTTGGCTTATATTTCAACAGATAGAAAAATAAAATTTAGAACAAACAGATAAAAAAAAAAACAAATAGATTCAATAGATAGTAAAATTTGGCTTACTGAATTTCAACAGATAAAATAAAAATAGGACAAGAATTTCAACAGATAAAATTTCATACAAATATATTTTCAACAGATAGAAAAAAAAATCAATTTTAATAGATAGAAAAAAAAACTTTCAAATAAAATTGGAAACAAAATGTCCTTGAAAACAATGCGTGTACTTTTCACTAATAAAAAATATCTATTGGACCTAATACCTTAGGTAATTGTCAGAGTTGACTTTTCAATAATTTTCTCTATTTGTATTCATATTTCTTATGTTTATGAGCCTTTTCGAGTCGAAATTGGGTCTACTTGAACTCGGCTCAATTACTAAAGGAGCCTAAATTAGACTTCAACCCGTTCATTTAACAAATTAAATGAGCTCAAACGAATTTTAAATAAGTCAAACTCAAGTTATTCATAAATAACAGATTCGTTTACAGTACTACCCAACACTAGCTTATGTGGTCATATTACTAATACCGTACGTTCAAAACGCCATTATTTATGATTCTTAATTTTAACATTGTCACTACCACATCATTCAAATTAAATGTTTTTTTGTAAAAAAAAATTCATTTGTATATCATTTTTCAATAACTTTTCCTCATTCTCCCAACAAGAATAGCTACACTTGATGTTTGGATGCAGATATGAAATTGAGGAAATTATGGCTTGCATGAGGGCTCTGAACTCTTTGTTGACAATGATTAGGAACTTTAAACTATATCTTTTCTTTAAACTAATTGAACTTTATTTTCTTAGTAAGTTCTTAATGTACAAACTATTGCCCATTTGTGCATGTATTCAGTTTAATAATAAGTCTTGACTTTAAAACGAAGCAATTTGGTTGCAAGATTTAAAACAATAATAACAAGGGTGTATCAATTTCAACGAAGTACTCAATCACAATGAATAATAAGCCTGAGGAATAAGCTTAACCTAACAACCCCCAATTGATAAATTCAACAACTACCCACTACAGACAATCAACTATATATGAATTTTGTTAACAAGTGCCGACACTTGTTAAGATTGTATCAAATATTATTAGATAATTTCATTACTACAAGTAGAGAAAGTTATAAATATACAGCAATAAAACATATATTTTTTCTGATGAAGACTAAAATACTTGAGTTGTTCTACAGTCCAAATCTAGAGCGAAGGATATTGTTTATAATCATTTTAATTTTGTAAATATTTTATTTTGTAAGATTCTTTGTTGATATCATTCACACAAAAAATTAGTCGATCTAATAATCGAAATCAATTCAATTATTGTACTTGTCACAAAAAAAAAAAAAATAGATGATCTATTTTTTAAAATATATTTATTGTACATTTTTAAAAAAAAATATGAAATAAATTGATTATTGATTGACTTAACTTTTTTGTATAAGAATTTTATAAAATAAACGGTTTGAATCATTAAAATAAAATTTATGGTGAATTTTACTGATCGAAACAACACTATGTAGATGTTGGACTTGGAGAAAGCTATAATCTCCATTTTGACGGACAATGACTATAATGTATGATCTTTGAAATTGAATGAGAACAGTTGGTTGATTAATTTGAATGAATGAACGGAATGTGTATGAAAAAAGAAAAAGAAAAAAGAAAGGTAGTAGTCAATCGTGAACAAAACATTGAAGAATCAACATGGTTGGTGAGCTACAATTAATAATGCAATACCTTTTTTTGGTAGAATAATGGTTGAATTTTGAATGCAGAAAAAGCAAATGTGCTCCACCACCAAAGTTATCTATAATATCGTATTGGGGTTTGGCTTTTGTACAGTCCGAAATCGGATTGAACAGTGCGTTGGGCTTATGGGGGCTTATTACGCGTCCTGTTTTGGTAATTTGAACCGTACAATGTGTAAAAATCATCGAGTACTATATTTACATGAAAAATCATGTTGATCAGATATTGATAGTTATATGATCAAATCAGTTTTGTAAAAAAAAAAAAATGGTGAACAACTTAACGGTTGATAAAAAACTGTTTTGATCACACAGTTATTGATATCCAATCAAGATGATTTTTTACAGACATATAGTACTTGACAAATTCTACATATTAACGGTTCGAATTATCAAAACGAGACCCGTGATAGACCTCCAATGACTCAACAGTATCAATCAATCTGATCTCCGACTGAACTTTACCGGACCCTATCGTATATAGCTACAAATCTGTATTGGAGCTGTCTATTCAACTTCCATCAGAGGCCCAAATAACTTTTTGCAGTGCTTGCAACCTCTTTACATTTTTAGCCCTAGTTTAGTTAGTATTTTTTAGTGATTTTTTTAATTAAAATATCAATATATTTGGAAATATTTTTTTGATTTTTAAGTGAAAAACGTATAAAACATAGAGTCAATAAAAAGAAAATATTTAATTTTGTAGAGTCGATGAAAAGAAAGCTTTGATATTAGGTAAATTATATCGGTAATCTTTATATTTTATTCTTTGTCATTTTAGTTTTTACACTTTTAATTGATTCAATTTTGATCTTTTATTTTAAATTTTGTCTTAATTTGGTTTAATTGATAATATCATTAGTGTTTTTTAAGAAAAATTATCACTAAATTATTTGAGGTTAACTAATTGAGTTGAGTAAGTTTATAATTTTTCTCTTAAAAGTATAATATATATGACACTTATGTGCATATTTTTGATAAAAAAAATTAAAAATTGTAATCTATTGGACCAAAAAATTAAAAATTAAAAATCAAAATCGAGTCAATTGAAATTATAAAGATTAAAATGATACAAGAATCAAAATATAAGATTACCGTCATAATTTGTCCTTTAATATTTTTTTATAGTTCAGATTTGATTTTATTTTATTTTTACTATTCATTGACCTTTTATTTCCTATTGATCTTTTATGTGATTTTAGTGTTAATTACACTCTACTATTAAGCCTATATTTAGCAGGTGAGTTAGAGGTTATTTTAATCATAAAAAAGATAAAATAAATTAAAAATTAATAAGATAAAATGCCTTATTCAAATCATGATTATTTTATTTTTGTTTCACAAAAATAAAAAAAACTCATTTTTAACGAGACTTTTTAATCAGGTTAATAGCTAAAAAATTAAAAAACTAACCCACTTTCCAAATGAAAGTTAAATAATATCACTTTATTCCTTCATTTTATAAATTTGTATATAAATTGATCCCATCAATTATGAAAATCATACAAATACACTCTTTCTAAAATTAATTTGAAAAAAGATAAAAATAATATATTTTTATAATTAAAGTGATGAAAATATAAAAATTTATAAAATAAAAAAAATAAAGTGTTACTCGTTAATTCTCGAGGAACATGATCTAACTAACTTTGATTTTATCTGTTGACATTGTTGTGGTTTTTTTTTATTTGAAAAAGCATTTAGACTGCTATTTTGGCAGCTTGTATTTATTCTCAACAGTCCTCGCGTATTATCAAAAGGAATAATTTTTTGACTTACTGCATCGATCGCTTTTTCTGTGAAAATTTTCTGGCTTTGTAACTACCTAAAAAACAAAAAAAACATATGCTTTGGTGCGACAACGTGAAAAATGTGTCTTCACACTGAAAAGTAATGACTTCAACATTTATTTTTTAAAACATATGAATGTTATTTTTTTTTTTTTTGGGTTAGATTTTTAAAAAATTATTTAATAAGTATTAAATGATAAATAATATAGAGTAGCATTTTGGAAAGTTAATAAAAAACTAACTTTTTAATTTTTTTTTGGTGACTTTTTAACTTTTTGTACTAAAAAATTAGATTTTTATTTTTTTTATTGACTAAAATAGATAAAAAGTCAAAAAAATTGACTTTTTACTATATACCCAAAACACCCCAGAGTAATATTCGTTAATAGCTCACAATTTGTTGTAATTATTGTCTTTAGTACTAATTGTGCCTTGAGTTACATTTCAATGGAGTCTTTTGTACATTATGGCCATGTTTGTTTGGGTGGACATGAGCTTGGGATTGGACTAATAGTCTAATAAAATTATTAATCCGTTGTTTGGTTAAACAATTGAAGTACGGATTAATTATTTTAAACTTGACTATTAGTTAAGATAGGATACATAATCTAACGGATTCGTAGTCCTAGGACTATTAGTCATAGGAATGCTAATCCAGTCCGCCCAAACAAACATGGCCTATTATTATTATTTTTTTTTGGGAGTGGGGACTATCATCATCATTTAAATTAGTTTATATTCAACCAAGATTGAGATGAATACAAATTCAGCCTGGTTTTACTTAGATAATGCAACTAAGATAAGATTAAAGTAAACACAATTTCTCTTGATTGTATTTATACTATATGTATCCAACCAAATAGTCAGAATTAAACCAAGTTGGAATTCTAAGGCACACATTAGTCACTCTCAGACTCAATCTTGTACAGATTGAAATGGGTAATTAACTTATGATCAGACTTTTGACTGAAAAAATTATTAAAATGATGTAAGCCTTGACTTGATATTGTTATTTCCAAGCCCCTATCTTCCTATTTTAACAAGTGGGCCCAGCTCAGTATTAATAAACTTAGAGAAACTTAGATAAAGTTTCATGTTGGGCTCATAACAGTTTTCTCGCCGCACCCATACTACGTGAATTTAACAAATCGGACATAGAATATTTAGATGTACAAAAAAAATATGTGCATTTTGTTTTATATTTGTGCATTCTACATTTTGTATGCAATTAAATAAACACACAAATTTATTACAAAATTGGACACATAATACATATTAGATGGATTAAATTTTTCAAAAGTATCTCACTAATAAATTTTGTAAAATCTTATTCATATATTTATTATGTGTCCAAAATGTAATCAATTTTAGTGTTATTAGCAAAACTATATGCAACTTTGTGACCATTTGTGTAGAGATTATTTGATGTTCTAAGATGCTTTAAAGTGGCATGTACTCACTTTTATTACTACTAGAACCTAACCTTTGAAACCAAATTTCAATATGAAGAGTAATTTACAAATAATATTATTCATTTAAAATGATGTGATTGTGGTGTTTTTAAAATTATGAATTAAGCTAATAGAAATTTAAATTTGAAATGAAAGATCCATAAAAAGTCACACCGTTTCATATAAAAAATTTATCAAAAATTATATTTGTGTCATTACTCCTTCAAACTAGTAGTGACAAATTAATCACACGTATACATGCCATTTGAAGGGTATATGATCACACTAAGACTATGGTCCCGTCTATTTTCAGAGGTAGAATAGAGGGAATTCATATTGAGGAGATTAACTAAAATTGTGGTTGTTTTGATGATAGTTGTTAGTGTAGGAATTGTTAAATTATTTTTATATAAACTAATAAAATAAATAAAAAAATATAAAAAATTAAACATTAATATTTTAAAAAAAATCCCAATATATAAAAAATAAAAAAAAATAAAAATATTTCTAATCCCCTCACTATTTTTCTAATATCATCTCCACATCCTCCATCTCAATCCCCCTTACAACCTCCATCTATATCACCTCCACCATCCTAATCCCTTCCCAAACTCTATGAACAAACACAACACTCAATAACCCCACCTCTATTCTAATCCCCTCCCATCTATTTAACCCTAAAACAAACGGGCCCTATGTTTGGTATGATTTTCAGAAACCTAGTATAATTTTTTTTTTATAAAAATTAAAAATTAATTTTGATGAAAGAAATAAAAAAAATCAAAAGTAATTATTATTTTTATATAATTTTATCTTTGAGAGGCCAAAACTAATTTTTAAAAATTTAAAAATATCTTTTTGATATTTATTTTTATTAAATTAGTTTTATTTTTATAAAAAAAAATTCTGAATTTCTTTCCAAAAAAAAATCAAACATGGCCTAAATTCTTGAATCACTTGGTAATTTTTATTTGTTTATTTAATTTTAATTTTTATTTGTGTAACGAAATTTCTTCCAACCCAAACGAGGACCAACAAACCCATAGAATCAAGGAAAAATTTACATTACTTTTGACAGACAACAAAAGGAAGAACCAAGGAAAGCAAATTCTGCTTTCCCTCTCTCTTCCCCATCAGACAATTCCAAATTTGTTTATACATTCTCAATATTTAACACATTCACATGTTGAGCGACAGAGAGAGAACAAATTAGAGAGGGAGAGAGAACTCTGAAGTGAACAATGACAAACACTTCAAATCTCCATGGTTTCTCCATTTTGTGGTTCTGCACAATACTCACTCTCTTCCCAGTTCTCACCACATCTTTCGACACCATCACAGCAACACAACCACTCTCCCCAGGCCAAACCATCGTCTCCTCCGGCAACGTATTCGAATTGGGTTTTTTCTCACCAAACAATTCAACCAATTACGGGTATGTTGGTATTTGGTACAAGAACGTACCAACAACCTTCGTCTGGGTCGCCAACAGAGACAACCCACTCAAAAATTCATCATCTGCCTTCTTAAAAATCGGCCAAGATGGAAACATAATACTTGTCGACCAGTCTTCAAATCCTCCGATATGGTCTTCCAATCAAACCACTTCCAACACCACAGTTGCTCAGCTTTTAGATTCTGGGAATTTTGTGGTTCGGCGAGAAAACGATGTAAATCCTGATAATTATCTATGGCAAAGCTTTGATTATCCCACGGACACGTTGTTGCCAGGTATGAAGCTTGGTTGGGATGCGAAAACCGGGCTGAACAGGTACTTGACCCCATGGAAGACCAGCGATGATCCGTCTTCTGGAGACTATGAATTCAAGCTCGACATTAATGGATTCCCGGAAGCTTTTTTAACGAACAAACAGGTCCGGGAGTATCGAAGCGGGCCGTGGAACGGGCTTCGATTCAGCGGCGTACCGGAGATGAACATGACGAGTAATATTATACTCTTCACATTTGTGATGAAGCCAGATGAGATTTCTTATTCATTTGAATTGGAAAACAAGTCTGTGTATTCGAGATTGTTGGTGAACCCATCTGGCGTATTACAAAGATACACATGGATCGAAACGAGCCAATTATGGAATCTATACTGGTACGCACCGAAAGATCAATGCGATAGTTATATGGAATGTGGTGTTTATGGTGTGTGTAATACTAATGATTCGCCTGTATGTAACTGTATGATTGGATTTGAGCCGAAGAATTTACAGGCGTGGAATTTGAGAGATGGGTCTGATGGGTGTGTGAGAAATGGGGAATTGAATTGTGAGACTGATGGGTTTTTGACTTTGAAGGATATGAAATTGCCAGAGACTTCGAGTGCTTTTATGAATCAGAGTATGAGTCTTTCGGATTGTGAAATGGTTTGTAAGAGAAACTGTTCTTGTACTGCTTATGCGACTATGGATATAGTTGGAGGTGGGTCTGGGTGTGTGATTTGGACTGGTGATCTTCTTGATATGAGACAATATGCTGCTGCTGAAGGAGGGCAAGATCTGTATATGAGAGTTTCGGCTTCTGATTTAGGTATGTTCAATTTGAATTCATTTGATTTGATTTGATTTTCACCATTTCTGTGTTTTCATGTTTGAGCTTTGCTTGAGATAACTATTCATTGCTTAAAAAGATAAAGATGATAAATGGAGGAATGCCTTGACTCAGTGAGACCAGTTGAGTCAACTCATCCCAAAGAGATTGCATTTGGTAGATGCAAAAAATAAAATACTATTTTTACATAATTTGTAAAAAATATTATAAATAAAACCCAGATGAGATTAATAGTGTAAACACCTCATTGAAGTTTTTTTTATTATTTATTATTTATTATTTTTTTAATAACTAAACTAGGTTTGAAAAGAGACTTTTGTTCTTTTTTTTTTTTTTTTTTTTTTTCCACTATATAAAAGGCTCATTGCTACTTTGCCGAATAGGATTTTTGACAAATTTATGAAAGTTAAAATATTTCAAATTTGCACCTACAAATACTTTAATCAAGCAGTTTAAGAATATAACAAACTATTTCAAACTCAGATTTGTACTCAAAAAGTCTTTATAGGTCGTTACAACATTCTCTTTATTTTTACATGTATTTTTTGTAAAAAATCAATTAAAATAACTAATTTTTAAAAGAGATTTGAATACATCACTCGATAATGCAACTTCTTCTTCTCATGTTCGTCTTTTACCAATTACCTTTTTTAAAAATATATAAATATAGAATGATAAAACAAGTCTTAATACTATCATTTTTAATAAATAATCAAATAATTTAAATTTTTAAAAATATGGTTATCATATCATTTTGATCATACATAGAGTTAAATTATAAGTCCTTGTCCTATTATATAGATTACACACTCAATACTTCATTTTCGTTTTTATGATAGATTATGATTGATAAGCCTTGGCATTTGTTGCATATTTATTTCATGCATTTATTATGAAACTTCATTGTCATCTAAACTTCAAATCAAAATTAATAAAAGGTTAATTTTGTTGCGTCATAGCATATAATATGTAGGGGTTGATGAGGTTGAAAATGTAAGAAAACAACAAAGATTAGGCAATGATTTAATATACTTTCAGAAAACAACCCGTGGTGTTTAAGAAATAAAGAAAATAATGTTCATACAATGCTTATTCAAAAATTTTGACAAAAATAACATGAGAGTGACATATTTTAAGATTTAAGTTACTTTAATAAAGTTTATTTTTAAATGATTAAGTGAGGACTTGTCACATTCACATTCACATTTCTTGAAATTTAAAAAAAAAATGCAATTAATTTTATACTTTTTGACATAATTACATTAGTCTATTTTAAAATTTTAAATAATATAATACTTAGATTATTTTTATCAGTTATTCTTTAGTGATATAATTGAAAAGATGAATTTTCATCTCTCATATACTAAAATATATTTATTGTTATTATTATATTATTTATTTAAGCATCTACAAATAGTTTGTATTAATTTTGATCATTTTAATATTATTGAAAGGAAAATCATTGTAATAATACTATACTTATGAGACTAAATTTTTTCCCCCCCAAATTTCAAGAGAAGTGAGTGTAATTTACTCTTATTATTATAATATATTGGGGTAATTTATAAGAGGAATTACACATCAGTGGGCATCAGAAAAAATATTTACAAAAAAGTAATAACATTATAAAAATTAATAATTAAAATTATGAACTTTTTCACTTTTGTATGAATATTTTTTTTTTTTGGGATCCCTACTGATGTGTAATTCCCCCTAAATTATACCTACCTTCTCTAAATTTGAAGAAAATACGATTAACCTATTAATTTTGACATAATTACAACAACTTCCCTCGAGCTTTTAATAGTGTTTTGAGAAGTTGATAAAAGGTTTATTTTTTTACTTTTTTAGCTTATTCTGTCTTTTTGTGAGTAAGTTATGTGAGAGATGATGTGACTCAAAATGGATAAAAAACTGGAAGTTGGCTTTTTACTAGCTTCCAAAAGACTCCATAATGTTTGGATCTTTTTTCATCAGACATTCGTGAGTCATATAGATTAAAGAAAATATATATTATTTTACTAGCTTCCAAAAGACTCCATAATGCTTGGGTCTATTTATTTGTGTGTACTTCCCATTTGCATTAATTTGATAGTTGAAATCTTACTAAAAGAAAAGTCATTATAATTATATTAAATTTGTAAGATTAATTGTATTTTTATGAAAACTCATGAAAAGTGGGTGTAATTAACCTTATTATGTGTTATGTTATGAGTTCCAAAAATTGAGGACCGTTGGAGTCACACGGTTGTATGTGAACGTGACATTCAAAATTATTATTTTGTTTTTGGAAAGTAATCATATTATTCTTTCTTTTGATTGGGTTGCGTGACATGTTTGGTATCAAATTGTTTTCAAAAGTAGTTTTTTTTTAGATTGGTGTTTTCAAAAGTAGTTGAACCACCCCAGAAGGGTTGATCACAGGGTGGTTCATTAAAAAAATATACCTTTCTGGGTTGGCTCTTTGTCCTCCTAACCCGGCCGACCTTTTTGACTTCGGCGTAACTTGTTTGGGCCACACCCCATTTCAGTCCCTACAAATTTATATATTTTGAGCCTGATAATTATTTTGTGGGCCCAATCAACCGATTTTGCTGCTAAGAATCTCAACCCCTTTTGGAGTCTATATAGCTCATAGAATTTAATAGAGTAGTTTGAATTCTTTGTAGTGTTTATTATGAGCAATATTAGGCATATAAAATTTGTACCATACATTGCCATGGATGTAGTAGAAAATTTGATCTCTCTAATATTTTTGGTTTATGTTTCCACCATTATAGAGGTTATATGTAACTAGTGGGTCGTTATTGGGTTTAGGCTTGGTGATTGTCAACTATTGTTGGACTAGTAGTCGTTTGATATAATAATTCTCATATTTGTAATACTCTCTTACTGAAGAAAAAAAAAATAAATAAATAAAATCTTCCAAAGATGAAATTAGCATTTTCATTAGGGAGTTAAAATTGTTAATTCAATTATATGGATTGGAAGTAAAATGACTATTTGATCCTTTACTTTATAGAAATAATAAAGACACATTTTATATAATGAGAGTTTTTACATAACTTCATAAGTTTTTATATCATCACATTAGTGTACACATAAATACAATTTATCTTATATTCTTATATTCTTAACCTATACCACCAAATTAATAATTATATATTTATCTCACTCATTAGTAATTATAACTACATTCAATTTAATCCGACAATCAAAAACGATTTGATTCTCTCCAGGCGCGGCATTCTTAATTGTTGAATAATCTCTATTCTTCTTCATCACATGATGAAAAGTTTTTTGTTTCTGCATTTGACACCATATGGGAAAAACCAATTACATAAAACATAAACCAATTGTATATAGGGATGGACATTGACCTGATCGGGTCGGCTAAGTTTGGATCAAACTTATACTATAGAGTAAAGAACATATGACTTGTTCCAAGTCTGATCTAGCCTAACATGGTATAAAATAATATATATAGTTTATCTTTTTATTTTTTTAATTTATTATGTAACTAAAATATATAAAGTTTTAAAATAATATTTTATAGATGGATTGATTGGGCCAAACCGGGCTAGAATTCCTATCGTATGGCCAATCCAAAATATAACCGAGTTAAAAAATCTTAGCCCAACCCAATCCTATGAGTGAAAATACCTATTCCAAGTATTAAAAATGTCGGACTAGACTGGGCTGGTAGGTTGGGCAGGCCATCGGGGCAGTTCTTAGGTTAATGCCTGGTTAGGCATGGAGCATGCACCTCCTTCGGCCGGGTTTTTTAAGACCAGCTTTTTGGCAATTTCAGCACAAAAAACAAAAAATTGAAGCTCCATTTGACAGCAAAAGATGTCTAATTATTAGTTCATTCATTCATTTCAGGATTGCAAAACAGTTCTAACAAATCTAAACAAACTATCAAGATTGTTGGCATTACAGTCAGTGTTGGTGTTCTGCTACTTGGTTTAAGTCTATTTTTTGTATGGTGGAGAAGAAGGAAAACACAAAGACAACTGAAAGAAAAGACACAGCATAGAGGTACTTATGAACTTGCAAATCTTTTTTAATTTATTTTAAAAATTGAGCATGATTTTACAGTATTCTATTTCTCTTACATTGTACCTATTATTTTAAAAAACCAGGTGCTCATGAAAAAAGTCAAGATATTTTGCTAAATGAAGGGATTATTATGAGAAACAGAGATTATTCATGTGAAAGTACAACAGATGAATTAGAATTACCATTATTCGACTTCGGTACCATGGCAATGGCTACAAACAATTTCTGTGAGGAAAATAAACTGGGACAAGGTGGTTTTGGCATTGTTTACAAAGTAAGTTTTTTTTTTATTTATTTTTTATTTTTTACTTTTTTAACACGTTCACATTATTATTATATAAAATCACAAGGGTACTGCAAAAAGATGCTTATGAAAAATGTTTTGGATGGAAATATTAGGGTATGTTGATGGAAGGTCAAGACATTGCAGTGAAGAGGCTGTCAAGGAATTCAGGGCAAGGAGTAGAAGAATTTAAGAACGAGGTTAGGCTGATTGCAAGGCTTCAACACAGAAACCTTGTTCGTCTCCTCGGTTGCTGCATTGAGATGGAAGAAAAAATGCTGATATATGAATACATGGAAAATAGAAGCTTGGACTCCATTTTATTCAGTTAGTTCCTCTCGCTATTTCATATACATACATGGTTAATTGAATTGCGTTATGCTAAGTGATAGTTTGTACAATACTGCCACGTGCACAGAAAAATTAATGTGCAGTCAAAATGGATCTATAGCACACATTGATTTGTTTTGTTTTATTAGCCATTATTGTAGTTTATATTCATGGCATCTGAATTAAAAAAATCTTTTTTTGTAGATAAAGAGAGATGCTCAATATTGAATTGGCAAAGGCGCTTCAACATCATTTGTGGAATTGCTCGGGGGCTTCTTTATCTTCACCAAGATTCGAGATTTAGAATTATCCATAGGGATCTCAAAGCAAGTAACATATTACTTGATAGAGAAATGAATCCAAAGATATCAGACTTTGGCATGGCAAGAATTTTTGGAGGAGATCAGACTGAGGCAAACACAAGGAGAATAGTTGGAACATAGTAAGTGACCACAATTAAAAACATCTTTCTACTTCTTGTGCATTCTATCCATTAGGAATGTATGATCATATTGCTAATACCATTTGTGGATGTCGTGTAGTGGTTATATGTCTCCTGAATATGCAATGGATGGCCTTTTCTCAATAAAATCAGATGTCTTTAGTTTTGGCGTGTTAGTGTTGGAGATAATAAGTGGTAAGAAGAACAGAGGATTTTATAATGCCAACCAAGAGCTTAACCTTCTTGGACATGTAAGTGTGGAAAACTCTCAAAATGTTTCCCAAGCAATTGTTTTATGTATCTAGTAGTAACAACTTCAATTTTTTATAGTAATACTAACTGAGAAATTGTACTGAAATGTAGGCATGGAAGTTGTGGAGAGAGAGAAAGGTGTTGGAAATAATGGACACTTCTGTTGGAGAATCGAATGCGACATGTGAGGTAATGCGATGCATTCATGTTGGCCTCTTGTGCGTCCAAGAGCGAGCAGAAGATAGGCCGTCCATGGCATCTGTCGTTCTCATGTTGAGCAGTGAAACTGCATCAATGTCGCAACCTAAGCATCCTGGGTTTTGTCTAGGAAGGCAACGTGTTGAAACCGATTCATTGTCAAGCAAGCAAGATGAATCATGCACCTTGAACAATGTCACCGTTACAATACTAGATGGCCGGTAATCGGAGGTCTGACCTTCTCCAGCATAATTGCATATCTCAAGATTTTTTATTTTTTTAATTTATAAGTCCTTTGTTTTTTTGCCATTTTTGTGAAAGGTTTAAGAGGGAATAGTTGTTCTTTTGTGTAAGGGAGATGTATAATATGTTGATTTATATGATTCAGTAAATACAAGTTCAATATTTTTAGGTTAGGTTACAAAAATAAGATTAACTATTTGTCTTTTAGAGATAATTTGTAACTATGTGAAGCAAGAAAAATGAATTATGAACAATTTTTTTTTTTTTTTTTTTCATACAAATGACATGACAATGACATTTTTCAAATTATACAATGGGTATTTAGACTTTACATAAAAAAAAAAAAAAAACTCACAAAAAAATTAGGACATTAGATATAAAATTTTTACAAATAATATGTATGCATATTAGTATTCAGAACAATATTTGATGTTGCATACCAATGAAAATTAAAGTAATCATTTATTAGATTTTAATGTGTTTGTGAAAGAAATGATCACAGGCCTGAGGCCTGAAACACCTGTGGTCAAATATCTAACCATATTCGTGATCTGCCAAGAATTATTTCTATTTTTCAAGCCATGTAATCATATAATCCCTTATTATCTGATGTAGACATAATCATATTTTAAGAAGATAAAGATAATTACTCATTTGTGGGCATTAGAATTTCACTATGCAAGATGTCCATTAGCTAATCCCAACCAACCACACTGGTTCATGGAAGAATCTAGCCAGAGCGAACTTCAATTTTTGGATTTTAGGTGAAGAATCTAGCTAGAACCTGAATTTTTGGATTTTAGTTGAAGAATCTAGTCAGAGCTAACCTGGATTTTTGAATTTTAGGTGAACTCCAAAAATGAAACGTCCATATATATGTAAGAAAATATTATGGGTAAAATAGCAAGTATCTACAAATTTATTTGTTTGCTAGAAATCACAAGAAAAAATTTACATATATAATCATTATAATTATATATTAAAATTTACTTTCATTGATTAAGATATAAAGAAATTATCATAAGAACTTAACTATTATACAAAATATGCTAGTTACAGTTGCCTTCGAAGAAAGAATTTTTCAATACACTCCCTTCTTAGACAAAAGAATTTTTAAACTAATTAATTATTTTTAACTATCTTAGCTAAACTTAATTTTCAAACTACTAATACTATAAAACTTAAATTTATTTGGACATCTTATATTTTACATAAAATTCTATCGAGGCCTGACATGAATGTGGCCTAGAGATGTGTTATTAGGCTTTTACTGAAATAGTTGAGGATCTGAAATGGGTTGGTACAAAGTCTACTATGGTGGGCCGAGATGTCCAAAAACTTGAGAGGGTGTTTCTACAGAGAGATAAAGGAAAGGGTTTTTTACTGGCCGGTCCTACCTTTTACACTTATTCCCCTCTTAGTCTTGAGTTTTGCTCTTGTGCACCAGCAGGTCCTCAGCCTTTTTTTTTTGGTACCGTTTTACCCCTCCCCTGTTTTGGCGCGTTTCTGTTTGGATTTTCCATCAAAATATTGTGTTGTGAGTATGGGTTTGTGATTTGGATTTCTGTGGAACTTCACGATTTGTTACTATATTATTGTGGAGGTTTGTGATTTCTGATTTCGCGTTTGGTGTGTCTTCGCGATTTATGATTTGCGATTGCGTGCTTGGTGAATCTTCCTATTTGCAATTTCGCGTTTGGTGTATAGTTACATTTTCTGATTTGCGATGTTGCGGAGTTAGGTCGACTGGTATGTTTGATTTTGATTTCAATTTCAATGTTTTGGTTCTTTTTAGTTTGAGTTGGTGATTTTGATTTTGTAGTGATATTGTTGTTACTCTGCTGTTTCTGTTGCGATTGAATTTGTGTTTTGATTATGATATTGAAAGCTTTGAGATATGTATATGTAAAGAATTTTAAATTTTTCTTTTTTTTTTTTGTTACGAAATTGTTTTGATTAAACACAGGTGCTGGTTTGTTATTTTATACAGTGATAATTTTATCACTGAGTATTTTGGGGGTGTTGTTGGATTAACTTTTTCAACAGTGATAAATTTATGTGTGAGTATGGGAATAGGAGATGAAAATGTTGCATAATATAATGGTAAGATTCAAATCGAGTTACCATGTCTAATAAGTGTAAGCCTTATTCACTGTTCTTGGTCTTTGGTGGTGTTAACTGTTAAAGTTATTAGTGTTGGTTTTTTGATGTGTTTGAATTGATTAATAATTTTATCACTGTATTTGATTTTGTTTTAGGGGTGTTAGAGTTGTTTGTTGAAATATAATTGTTGTTTGTTGTAGGATTTATAGTGATAGAGAATTTTTTGTTTCTTTTGTGCAAGTTTAGAGATGTAACATTTGTTATCAAGTATAATGATGAATTTAATTTCAAGGATTTAGTATATAAATTGTGTGCAAAGTGGAGTGAGTTAGTTGGTAGTTCTATGAATATATCGTATTCAATGCCTGGACATTCTTGTTGTGGTCTACAAAGCGAAGAGGATTTGGAGGTTATGGTTGGACTGACACTTTCTTGTGATATTCATCGTATTGATGTTTTTGTAAAGTGTTGTTCTTTGGGTGAAGGTTATATGATTTGTGATGGTGAAGCTAATAGTAGTAGTAGTAGTGTTGTTTGTGAAACTGATTTTTTACCTTCATTTTATTCAAATCAACGGAAACCTTTGCTCTCCGATGGGTGGGTTAATTGTATGAAAGGAGTGGGACAAAGGTTAGCTTAAGGAGTTGTTGAATTTCGAGATGAGTTGTCAAAGTATTCTATTCATTTCGGTTTTGATTTTGATTTTGTTAAGAATGATAAGGATCGTGTCACTGTTCATTGTAAGAGAAGGGTTGATTTGGGATGTTTATGGAGCGTGTATGCTAGAGTGGAAAATTATAGTAAAGCTTTTGTTATTAAACAATTTGATGATGTTCATACTTGTGGATCTTCTTTTCGTACAATTAAACATGCTAGGATGACTTCAAGTATGATTGGTGGGCTAATTTCAAGTGATATTCATAATAAGGCTTTGACATCGGTTGGTGAGGTGGTTTGTGATTTCAAGGACTATTATGGAACAGAAGTTTCTTATCGGCGAGCTTGGATGGGTGTTGAAAAAGCAAGATGTCTTATTTTTGGTGACTATTCATCATCATTTGACGACCTTCGTTGGTATGTTGATGCCGCTAATGATTGTAATCCGGGGAGTGTTTTGATATGGAATTTGATATTGATAGTAAAGGAAGACATTTCAAATGTTTGTTTTTCGCTTTTGAGGCATGTATTTATGGTTTCAAGTATTGTCAACCTGTGTTGATACTTGATGGAATTTTGTTGAAAGGAAAACACAAAGGTTGTTTATTAGCTGTTACGGCAAAAGATGGTAACCAAGGTATATTCTGTGTCTATTTTTTATTATTATTAAAACAGTGATAATTCTATCATTTTTGTTACTGGAGATTATTGAGTATGGTCAATCTATTAGTGATAAATTTATGATGTATACTTTTGTTAAATTTTTATATTTATACAGTGATAAATTTATCTATGGCTGGTGCTATATGTTATATACTTTGTGTTTTGATTTTCTTTTTGTAATTTTTTTTATTTGTTATTGATAACGTGAATATATATTTTGTTTGTAGGTTTCTATCCGTTATGTTTTGTCATTGTTGATAGTGAAAGTTATGACAGTTGGCATTGGTTCTTGCCAAAGTTATTTGTTATTTTGACTCTGGGGAGGGATATTGCGTTTGTTACTGATCGACATGGAGGTTTGCTGAAAGCTTTAGCTGAGGTCTTTCTGTTTTCTTCTCATTCTTTTTGTCTAATGCATTTGAAGACAAACTTGAAGACTTATTTGTCAGTGAAGAGTCGTGAATCTAAAGAGTTTTTGCTTACTCTTTTTAGTAGATGTGCATATGTTCCTACTATTGAGTTGTTTAATGAGCTATTTGAAGAATTTAAGGGTTGTTGTGGTCGTTGTGGTCGTAGTGTTAAGAAGTTTCTTGAGGATTTTCCGAATGAGTGTTGGTATAACGCTTATTTTCAAGGCAAGAGGTATGGTGAAATGTGCACAAATGCTGCAGAATCTTTTAATTCATGGATTAGGGATGAACGCCATTTGTTTTCAACTAGTCTTGTTGATGCTATATGGGTGAAACTAATGGAGCAATTTTCAAGAAGGAGAGAAGTTGGGAATAGTGGAATCATATTATTTGTCCTTTTGCAGAGAAAAAGTTAGAAGAAGCTTTTAATGATACAAAAGAATGGATAGTTAAGAAATGTAGCGATGACATTTATGAAATCCAATTGGATCATTCACTTATGGTTGATATTGGGAAACGTTCTTGTTCTTGTCGATTGTGGGAAATTGATTCTTTCCCTTGCAAACATGGTTTTTATGCTATAAAGATCAATGGAAAGGATCTGAATTGTTTTCTTGATGATTACTATCGTGTTAGTAGTTATTGTGATTCTTATTCACATTCTATCTGTGACAACCCTCACCTCTGATTAGTGTTAAACTGTGATTGAGCATGATAAGTAGTTAATTAGAATGAAATCCTAATCTGTTTGCATGAGTGTGTTGCTTTAAATGCATTTCTATCTGTTTGATTACTAAATGATCTGTTCGTGTTTTTATTTTGAATTGCGAATTGAAAGTCTTATCGGCGACTGATTCAGAAATTGATTAGTATTTTATACTAATTAGGATTTATGTGATTTTATGGTAGGTTTAATTAAAATTTAATTTGGAATGATTAAATTAGAATAAATAAAGTTAAATTACATTAGTTAGAGTTTATTACATTTTTGCCATTGAAGTGGGCCACTTTGTTAAAACTTTGTTTGGAGCTTAATTTACATTTTGACATACCATTCTTTATCCACCTTCAAGACCAAAACGAGAGAGAGAGAGAGTTGGAAGAAAATTTGCGTTCAACAAGAATTTTGTTTGAAAATAAGAGGAATTGAAGAAGATTTGCAAAATTGAGCTAGCATACTTGGAATTCAAGACCTAAGGTAGGAAACTCACCCTCTTGAACTTGAATTTGAGTTGTTTCTTGCATGGTTCATAGGAATATTGGAGATTAGAATCAAATTATAGCCTAAAAAGTTGAATTGAGTAGCAATGTGTGCATGCATGTCTATATCATTGAGTTTTGAGATCATTTACATGAGAATTTCCACATGCATGTCCATATTTTGGTTGTAGTCCATGAATTCACCATGTCTTAGAGTTCAATCTTGCATTTGACCATGTTTTGGAGCATTGGAATCCATAGGAACTCATACATGTGATGTTCTTGCATTATTCTTCAAGTTTCATTCAAAATTGTGTTCAATTGTCTCACATTTGGGCTTGATTTTACAAAATTGATCTTCAAAATGTATTGTAGTATGAGATTTCAAGTGTTTTCCAAAAAATTGGCCCAAAAGATTGAGTTTTGATAAGTTTAATTCTTGGTTTGAGCTTTGGGAGCAAATCTGGAAATTCCAGATTTTGGCTTCCACGCTCGAGCGAAGGATTCCACGCTCGAGCGACCATCTTTTTGTTCAGAGCCCTGCTCGAGCGACAGAATGCTGGCTCGAGCGTAGATTACAAGCTCTCAGGTTTTTGTGCATGCAGACGCACGCTCAAGCGACGAGACCTACGCTCGAGCGAAGAGCTGTGTCTCACGCTCAAGCGAGCATCGAGCGGAGAATTTCAACAACCAGTACTTTTTTCATTTTTACAGACCGCTCGAGCGACCCCTCTGTTTTGGTAAGCTCGCTCGAGCGTAGAAAGCCACGCTCGAGCGAGACCCCTGTTTCAGCAAAAAAATTGAAAAGTGTTTTAAAGCACATTTTTGCATCCTCATTCCATCCTAGGCATTCCTAGGCTATGTTTAAGGCATCTTAATGAGGATAATGTTATAGAACCACACCGAATCAAGTTAAGGGGCTAAGTTATTAATCTCAAGTGTGTAACTTAGTGTGTGTTCGTTTTGCAACTGTGTATGGTTGGCATCTGAGGACGCTGACTAGCCTGTCTATAGCCTAGTACTCTGTGAGTAACAATGTTGTAAAGATACGTTCAATTATAATTATTTCTGAATGATTGACTGTACTGCTTTCTGAAATGACATTACTTACTGAATGAATGTTTGTCCTATTTATAAACTGTACTCGTGGCATCCATAGCAATTTACTGTTACTGCTACTATTACAGAGATCTCTATCAGTTCCAATATTTGGAACTACTACTGTTTACTGTTCTGATGGCCATCAACTGACTGTTCAGTCTATTAAGACCTATTGTACTGTTTTGCTATTGGACGTACCACGTATGACTGTTATGAATTCTAAATGACTGATATGGCATGAAATATGGGCCACTGATTGAATAACTGATTTACTTATGCAAATGACTGTTTTAATTAATGAAAGGACATTCATTCTTAACCCCTTTACGCATATGTTATTCACTGGGTTTTAACTCACTGTTTATATTTATATGTAGGTGTCTAGGCACCGGACCGAAGCTAGGAGCCTCAAGTTAAGCTCTCGTTTTGTCAAGCCAACCATCGTGCCTCACTTCAAGGTTCCGAGCTCGTTCAAGCTAAAGCTGTTTTGGGGTGTTCAGAATCACCCTTCTGTCTCTGTTTGGTACCGACTGAATAAGTTTCGACTGTACAGTTATGGTGAAGGGACTTGGTCCCTAACCTGGATATTTGTGTATATGATGTATGTACATATGTTTTGGTTATGAATGTGACTTGTTCATAAAAGTCTTTTTGCATTCAGATTTTCACAGCTCATTGGACATCTTTTTAATTACTGTTTAGCTTTCACCAGCCCCTTACTCTGTATTACTGTCATTACTGTTAAGCAGGCCTTTGGTAATCACGGATTACTGGCCGGTTACGATGCTAATCCCATAGGGGCGGGTTTGGGTCGTGACAGAGTAGTATCTGAGCACGAGTTATAACGCACACATGTGTCCAAATGAGCTATAGAATGTCCTAGAAAAGTAATTAGGGCATTGCATGAGCATGAGAAAGTGTGTGTGGCCATGATATGAATATATGTGCTAGTGTGCTAATGTGTTTAAGTATGCAACTTCCTATGTTTATTATTACCATATTGCATATAGTGAAATGGAGAATGCAAGAAATGCTGATGAATCTGAATCATCTGAGGCAAGAATGGCAAGGTTAGAAAGAATGGTGAAACTGTTGACTGAGGCCCTAAGACAACAACAGAACCAACAGCCCCCACCTCCTCTAGTACAACCAGAACCGAATGTTCATGATGATGTTATTGCTTTAACACAGAAGTTCAACAAGATAAAGCCACCATCATTCCAAAGAGGCCTTGAACCGCTAAAGGCTAAAGCATGGGTTTTAGAAACCGAAAAGTTGTTTGAAGTGTTTTTGTGTTCTGAAACACACAAGGTATTACTGGCTACCTTCACTTTACAAGAAGAGGCCAGACGGTGGTGGATGCTCGTCCGTGACACCAACAATGCTATGACTTGGGCTCAGTTTAAAGAATCTTTCTTCGAAAAATACTTTCCCCAATGTGTCCGAGATTGCAAGGTGACTGAATTTGAACAGTTGAAACAAGGTACCTTGTCCGTAGCAGAATATAAATCTAAGTTCACTGAACTCGCCCGATATGCGCCACACATGGTTGATACTGATTATAAAAAGGCCAGGAAGTTTGAGGGCGGGCTTAATGTCGAGATACTCGATCGGATTAATGTTTTGAAACTACTCAAATATATGGATGTCCTTGACCGAGCAATTATGGCCGAGGCAAATATTACTACATTGTAACAGACTAAGTCACCGGTAACTGAATGGCGGGATAAAAGGCGAGGCTTCAATTTCAAAAAGGGCCGAAATAACTCATTGAATAAAAAGCAAAATACAGGGTCAACGAATAGTTCTAGTCAGGGAAATGATTCCATACCACCCTGCTCCGAATGCGACGAAAGGCATAAAGGGGTTTGCTATAGAATTTCTGGTGCATGTTATAGGTGTGGCAAGGTGGGCCGCATGGTAAAAGATTGCCTTTCCACATCTCAAGGCAATAGTAAGGCTGCAGCTAGTGCCGCATCATCAACTGTTACACCAAAACCCAACCCTAAAGCCACTGGAAAGGAGCCTTTAAGGCAAGGCCGGGTGTTTGCACTTGTACCAAGAGACGTGCAGAACACCGAGACAGTTGTGTCAGGTATACTCTCAATCTGTGCCCAAAATGCTTATATTCTGATTGATTCGGGGTCTACATATTCATTTGTCTCGCATGCTTTTTCACGAAAATTAAATAGACCACTAGGACCCATGAACTATTTGTTAGCTGTATCTTCACCTGCTGGGGGACCCATGACTTGTGCTTATGTGTATCCTGCATATGAGATTGTTATTGGGGATGTACTTTTGTATATTGACTTACTGCCTTTGAATATCGATCATTTCAATGTAATTTTAGGAATGGACTGGTTAACAAAATATCATGCTACCATACACTGTGTAACGAAACAAGTTGTTTTTCATCTACCTGGATTGCCTGAATTTGTATTTAACGGAGTTGGTACAGTACCTCCCCCGTATCTGATTTCGTCTATGAAAGCTTTTAAATTGATTAAAAAGGGGTGTAAAGGGTATTTATGTTGCATATTTACTGTACCTATTGATACTAAAGCTAATGTGGACAGTATTCCTATAGTCAGAGAATTTCCAGATGTTTTTCCAGATGATCTGCCAAGGGATTTGATTGATAGGGAGATAGAGTTCATTGTTGAAGTGTTATAGAGTACACAACCAGTTTCTAAAGCTCCGTACAGAATGGCACCTACCGAATTAAAAGAACTGAAAATTCAACTGCAAGAGTTGTTGGATAAGAAGTTCATCAGGCCCAGTACTTCACCGTAGGGCGCACCAATTTTATTTGTGAAAAAAAAAGTCGGCTCGCTAAGACTCTGCATTGACTACCGTGAACTGAACAAGGTAACAGTAAAAAACAAATATCCATTGCCTCGTATTGATGACTTATTTGACCAGTTGCAAGGTGCTCAGGTTTTCACCAAAATTGACCTTAGATCCGGATATCACCAGTTGAAAGTCAAAACAAAGGACATTGGAAAGACTGCCTTCCGAACGAGCTACGGACTTTATGAATTTCTTGTCATGCCTTTCGAGTTACTAATGCGCCTGCTGCATTTATGGACCTTATGAACAGAGTTTTCAAACCATTCCTCGATGAATTTTTGGTTGTCTTTATAGATGACATTTTGATTTATTCCAAGAGTAAGGAAGAACATGAACGTCATTTGAGAATTGCTTTACAGACCTTAAGAGAACAGAAACTGTAGGCAAAACTAACAAAGTGTGAATTTTGGCTTGATAATGTTATGTTTTTGGGACATGTGATTAGTAAGGATGGCATTTCAGTTGACCCACAGAAGGTCGAAGCAGTGGTGAATTGGCCTACACCGACTAATGTCACCGAAATTCAAAGTTTCTTGGGCTTAGCCGGGTACTACAGAAGGTTTGTGAAAGATTTCTCCAAAATTACTCTACCATTGACCCAGTTGACTCAAAAGGGGATATCATTTGACTGGACCGATCAGAGAGAATCAACTTTCTAAGAGTTAAAGACTCGACTTGCGACTGCATCAATTCTTACCCTACTCTCAGGTACGGATGGATTTATTATTTTTAGTAATGCTTCGTATAAGGGTTTGGGATGTGTATTAATGCAGAATGGTAAAATTATTGCGTATGCTTCCCGATAACTGAGACCACATGAAAAAAACTACCCCACTCATGATTTAGAACTTGCTGCAGTGGTATTCGCATTGAAAATTTGGCACCACTATTTATATGGGGCAACATGTGAAGTGTACACAGATCACAAGAGTCTGAAATATTTCTTTACACAGAAAGAGTTGAACATGAGGCAGCGAAGATGATTAGAACTGAGAAAAGACTATGACTTACAAATTTTCTACCATTTGGGGAAATCTAACACCGTTGCTGATGCACTTAGTCAGAAATCAATTAGGATTTTGGCCGGTTTACTCACTGGGCAGAAAGAACTACTGTGTGATCTTGAGAAATTTGAAGTTGAGATTGTTTCACGAGAACAAGGTGGAACATTGGATGCTATTTCTGCTCAGCCGGCTCTCATTGAGGAGATTAAAGAGAAACAACACCTAGATGACCTTTTGAAGAAGATCACTGATGAACGGGAATCTAAACCAAGGCCGGACTTTAAATTTGAAAACAATGTGTTGAAATTTCAAGGAAGGTTGTGTGTACCCAATGAGTCTGAACTGAAAAGGCGAATTTTGCAGGAAGGCCACAATTCAAAACTTTCCATCCATCCAGGAAATACAAAAATGTACCAAGACTTGAAACTTAATTTCTGGTGGCCGGGAATGAAGAAAGAAATTGCTGACTTTGTGTCGAAATGTCTACATTGTCAACAAGTTAAAGCTGAACATCAACGACCCACAAGCTTACTTCAGCCCTTACTGGTACCGAAGTGGAAATGGGAACATATTACTATGGACTTCATTGTCGGATTACCTCACTCCAGTAAAGGTATGGACTCAATTTGGGTTATTGTTGATTGATTGACTAAATCCGCTCACTTCTTATCTGTCAAAACAATTTATAATGCAGACAAATTGGCTACAATTTATATTGATGAGATTGTCAGATTGCATGGAGTGCCTGTGTCTTTTGTTTTTGATAGGGATTCGAAGTTTACATCGAGATTCTGGCAAAGTCTGCAAACAACATTGGGTACTGAATTGAGACTGAGTAGTGCGTACCATCCTCAGACAGATGGCCAATCAGAAAGAACCATCTAGACTCTGGAAGACTTACTGCATATGTGTGTTCTTGATTTCCAAGGAAATTGGGAAAGTTATTTACCTTTAGCTGAATTCGCCTACAACAACAGTTTTCACTCGAGCATTGGTATGGCGCCTTTCGAGGCTTTATATGGCAAAAAATGCTGATCTCCTATTTGTTGGGCAGAAGTTGGAGATGGGCCTTTGCTTGGGCCCAAAATTGTACATGAGACTACCGACAAGGTGAAATTGATTCAACAAAGATTGAAAACCGCACAAAGCCGACAGAAAGTTATGCGGATGTCCAAAGGCGAGACAGGGAATATGAAGTGGGTGATCATGTTTTTCTTAAAGTGACACCCATGAAAGGACAGACTCGTTTAGGGGCTAAGGGAAAGCTAGCACCGAGATATGTTGGGCCGTATGAAATCATTGAAAAGATTAATCTAGTTAGCATACCAAGTAGCACTTCCTCCGGAAATGGAGCATATGCATAGTGTCTTTCATATTTCAATGTTGAGGGATTATCTCCGGGATCCCTTCCATGTTATTGAGCCTACCCGTGTAGTGCTAAGTGATGGCTACACTCATAAAGAACGGCCTATTCAGGTTGTAGACCGACGAATCAAGAAGTTGAGAAATAAAGAAATTTCGTTAGTAAAAGTGGATTGGCAAAACCATGGTGGCATTTATACCACTTGGGAAAGGGAAGACGATATGATGAAAAGATATCCTGAATTGTTCCCCCTGGACCTAGTGTTCTTCCAAAATGAAGGTAATCCGAGTTTGGAGGACCAAACTCTTCTAAGGAGGGAAGACTGTGACAACCCTCACCTCTGATTAGTGTTAAACTGTGATTGAGCATGATAAGTAGTTAATTAGAATGAAATCCTAATCTGTTTGCATGAGCATGTTGCTTTAAATGTATTTCTATCTGTTTGATTACTGAATGATCTGTTCATGTTTTTATTTCGAATTGCGAATTGAAAGCCTTATCGGCGACCGATTCAGAAATTGATTAGTATTTTATGCTAATTAGGATTTATGTGATTTTATGGTAGGTTTAATTAAAATTCAATTTGGAATGATTAAATTAGAATAAATAAAGTTAAATTACATTAGTCAGAGTTTATTACATTTTTACTATTGAAGTGGGCCACTTTGTTAAAACTTTGTTTGGAGCTTAATTCACATTTTGACATACCATTCTTCATCCACCTTCAAGACCAAAACAAGAGAGAGAGAGAGTTGGAAGAAAATTTGAGTTCAACAAGAATTTTGTTTGAAAATAAGAGGAATTGAAGAAGATTTGCAAAATTGAGCTAGCATACTTGGAATTCAAGACCTAAGGTAGGAAACTCACCTTCTTGAACTTGAATTTGAGTTGTTTCTTGCATGGTTCATGGAAATATTGGAGATTAGAATCAAGTTATAGCCTAAAGAGTTGAATTGAGTAGCAATGTGTGCATGCATGTCCATATCATTGAGTTTTGAGATCATTTACATGAGAATTTCCACATGTGTCACGACCCAAACCTGCCCCTGTAGGTTTAGCACCGTAACCGGCCAGTAATCTGTGGATTACCAAAGGCCTCTGAACAAATTAGAAAATAATAAGGGGCTGCGGAAGCAATAATACAAAATAGACGAGATCCAATGAGCTGTGATAACGTATATGGAACGGAACATTTCAAAACTTATATATATACATAAGCATGCCAGCCAAAGGACACCAATATGTACAAAGTATTACATCCCAAGACTTGTCTTTACAAAACACATATAGAGACTAGCATGAATACAAAAAAAACAGCCATAGCATTAGACTTCGACCAGAACCTCCTCGGGAGGCGCAACAGTTGACTGACAAAACAGAACAGAAGGCCGTCAACTCTGGCCCTGGTCACACGCCGACTCACCTACATATATAATATAAACTGTGAGCGAAAGCCCAGTGAATAATAACGGAGTAAAGGGGTTGTATGAATGATATCCAACACAAGTTAGAATCCAGTAATTAAATCAGAACATATTCAGACTTCAAAACAGAAATAGATTCAGATACACACTCATGTTCATATTCAAATTTTGCATAAGATCATACGTAGTACACCCATTAGCTATCAGATCAATTTGGTCCAGAGACCCACATGCATAGTTGGTACCAACGACCATAAGGGTCCATATCTTGCGTGTAAGTAGCCATGGTATTGTTACCCCCAGGCAAGGGCCACGTACAGATTAGCCGCGATATTGTTACACCTGGGCGAGGGCCACGTGCAGATTGGCCGCGGTATTGTTACCCTCGGGCGAGGGCCACGTGAACTAAGGATACCACAAATACTTTTCAGAAAATTGGACATTCATTGATAATTCGTAAGATAGCATTTCAGAAAACAGATCATACCATACTATACCAGTCAGAAAATACTTAAGTTAAACATAACTTTATAGAGTTGTTACTCACAGTGGGCCTTGAGACAGACAGACAGAGTAAACTTGGTCAAACAGTATGTGGCACGTGACCTACACAACACATAACAGATGCACACTTGAAACACACGTTCTAATTGTACAAAACTTATTTCGTTGGCTCTTAGTGTGTTTCTGATCTTTTATCCTCATTAAAGGGTATTAATTATGGCCTAGGAATGCCTAGGATGGAATGAGGATGCAAGAATGCATTGAAAACCATTTCTCAAATTTTGCTAAAGATAAGCTCCACGTTCGAGCGTGGATTTCCCCGCTCGAGCGGACATGCAGAAAAAGAAGCCCTGCTCGAGCATGGACTTCCCCGCTCGAGCAAACTGCAAACTTATGAAAAAGTGCTAGATGTAGGAAATTCAAGCTCGACGGGCGCTCGTTCCCCACTCGAGTGTGTGACACAGACCCTCGCTCAAGCGTGACTTTCCCCGCTCGAGCGGACTGCAAAACACACAAACTTTTGGGTATATGCATTTCACACTCGAGCATGACTCTCACCGCTCGAGCGGAAGTGCATGTACTCGGGCTTCACGCTCGAGCGTGGGTCAAATTTCTGGAAAATCCAGATTGACCTCCAAACATGAAATTCAACATTCAACCATCCAAAACTTAATTTTCTGGGCCAAAACTTTGGAAAACACTTGGTAACCCATAAAAAAACATGTTTAAAGCTTCAATTCAAGAAATCATGGCCCAAGAGTAAACCAATTTGTGCAAAATCAACATAAACTTTATGAATATGCTATTAATTCAACATGCAAGAACCTCTTTGAATTCAAACCTTCCAAAACATAACAAAACTTAATAATTAGATGGAAAATAAGTTGAATGGCTATAATATGAGTGAAATTGATACATGCATGGAAGAAATCTTAGAATTCCAACTCAAAACATGGAAATTTGTGCATGCATGCATGGATTCCTTAGAAGAACAACTCAAGTGCTATGAATTACACATGCAAGTATGTATTGAGCTTCAATTCACCAATCTTAGCTTAAACCTAACATGAGTCCATTTAATTCACTAGAATTCTTACATTAACAAATCAATTCCATAATTAATAGGGTGAATGCCTACCTCAAGTCTTGAATTCCTCAATGTGAAGGCTCTAATATGCAAATCATTCTATTCCTCCTAAACTCCAAGCAAATCCCTTGTTGAATCCAACTTCCCTTCAACTCTCTCTCTCTCTCACGTTTTGCATCAGAGGAATTGAGGAGTGAAATGAAAATGTGAGCTAGTGGAGTCTAAAGTGGTCCATAAGTGATAATTGATCAAAAAGTGAATAAATAGCATTATTTTAATCTAGTTTAATCGTTCCGAACCGAACTTTAATTAAATCTACCATAAAATTCTATAAATCCTAACTAGCACATAACACAAGCCGATTCTTGATTCGGACGCCGATAAGGCTCTCAATTAGTGAACCGAAATTAAAATATGAACAGATCTTTCTACGCCTAACAGATAGAAATACAAAGATGATGCAATACTCATGCAAATTAGTTCCAAATCCTTCCTAAATTACTGTTAGGCATAAATAATCATGGATTAGCTTTAATCGGAGGTCGGGGTTATTACAATCTTCCCCCCTTAAAAGAGTTTGGTCCCCAAACTCGAATTACCTTCATTCTGGAACAACATTGGGTCCAACGGGAACAAATCTGGATATCTTTTCATCATGTCTTCCTCGGTTTCCCAAGTTGCATAGGTTCCTTCGTGGTTTTGCCAGTCAACTTTTACTAGTGGTATTTCTTTATTTCTCAGTCTTTTGATCCTCCGATTCACAATCTGGATAGGTCTTTCCTCGTAGGTGTAATCATCTTTCAAAAGCACATGTGTTGGCTCAAAGACGTGGAATGGATCTCTCAAATATTCTCGAAGCATCGATACATGAAATATATTGTGCATATGCTCCATTACCGGTAGTAAAGCTATCCGGTACGATACTGGATTGATCTTTTCGAGGACTTGATAAGGTCCAACATATCTTGGCGCCAACTAGCCCTTAACACCAAACCGAGTTTGACCCTTCATCGAGGTCACCTTTATGAACACATGGTTCCCAACTTCATATTCCCTATCTCGTCTTCGAACATCGGCATAGCTCTTCTGCCGACTCTGTGCAGTTTTCAGACGTTGCTGGATCAATTTCACTTTCTCAGTTGTTTCTTGCGCCAGTTCTGGTCCCAACAAAGGTCTATCACCTACTTCAGCCCAACATATCGGAGAACGACACTTTCTTCCATACAAAGCTTCGTAAGGTGCCATTCCAATGCTTGAATGGTAACTGTTGTTATACACAAATTCAGCCAATGGCAAATAGGTCTCCCAATTCCCTTGGAAGTCTAACACACACATTCTGAGCATATCCCCTAGAGTTTGGTTCGATCGTTCAGTTTGGCCATCTGTTTATGGGTGATAGGCACTGCTCAGTCTCAATTCAGTCCCCAAAGCCTGTTGCAAACTCTGCCAAAATCTCGACAAAAACTTTGAGTCCCTGTCAGACACAATAGATACTGGCACTCCATGCAATCTCACAATTTCAGTCATATAGATATTGGCCAATTTATCAGCGTTATAAATGGCTTTGACAGGCAGAAAATGGACAAACTTAATTAAACGGTCAACTATAACCTAGATAGAGTCCATACCTCGAGAAGAGCGAGGCAATCCCACAATGAAGTCCATGGTAATGTGCTCCCATTTCCATTCCGATATTGGGAGTGGCTGTAGTAAACCAGCGGGTCGTTGATGTTCAGCTTTAACCTGTTGGCAATGTAGACATCTTGCCACAAAGTCTGCAATACTCTTTTTCATTCCAGGCCACCAAAAATTCTGTTTCAAATTATGGTACATTTTCGTGTTCCCCGGGTGCATAGCAAACTTACCACTGTGAGCTTCGGTCATAACACGTTTCCTCAAATCACCATAATCGGGTACACAAAGACGGTTATGAAATTTTAGCACATCCCTCTCAGACACAAATCTTGGCCTTGGTTTCGAATCAAATTCCTCCATGATCTTTTTCAAGTATTCATCCTCGCACTGTTTCTGTTTGATCTCATCAAGAATTGTAGGTTGAGTGGATATAGCGGTTAACAGCTCAACTTGTTCTAGGTCATTCGACAATTCTTTCCGGTTAGATAACAGACATGACAAACTTCCCATTAATTTTCGGCTCAAGGCATCCGCTATGGTATTAGCTTTCCCTAGGTGGTACAAGATCTGCAAATCGTAATCTTTGATTAACTCTAACCATCGTCTCTGTCTCATGTTCAATTCCTTTTGGGTGAAGAAGTATTTCAAGCTCTTATGGTCGGTGTACACCTCACAAGTTACCCCATATAAGTAGTGACGCCAGATTTTCAAAGCATACACCACTGCTACTAACTCAAGATCATGCGTTGGGTAATTCTTTTCATGAGGTCAGAGTTGTCTAGAAGCATAGGCAATCACTTTTTCGTTTTGCATTAATACACACCCCAAACCTTTGTAGGAAGCATCACTGTACACTTGAAACCCATCAATACCATTAGGCAAAGTTAAGATTGGTGCAGTGACTAACCTGGTTTTCAGTTCTTGAAAGGCTGCCTCTCTTTGTTCGTTCCAGTCAAATGACACATTTTTCTGAGTTAACTGGGTCAATGGCATGGCAAGCTTGGAAAAGTCTTTCACAAATCTTCGGTAGTAACCTGCAAGTCCCAAAAAACTTCTAACTTCCGTTACGTTCGTCGGTCTAGGCCAGTCCACAATAGCTTCAATCTTCTGAGGGTCAACAGAAACATCATCCTCATTGATCACATGTCCCAAAAATGCTACATTATCAAGCCAAAATTCACATTTGGACAATTTAGCATACAGTTTCTTTTTCCTCAAAATCTACAAGGTAGTTCTCAGATGGTTCTCATGTTCTTCCCTGTCTTTAGAATAAATCAAAATGTCATCGATAAACACAACAATGAATTCATCAAGATATTGTTTGAACACCCTATTCATTAGGTCCATAAAAGCTACAGGTGCATTTGTTACTCCAAAAGGCATTACCAAGAATTCATAATGTCCATATCTAGTTCGGAATGCAGTTTTATCTACGTCTTCTGCCTTAACCTTTAACTGATGATAACCGGACCTAAAATCGATTTTAGAGAACATTTTGGCTCCTTGGAGTTGATCAAACAAATCATCTATTCGGGGTAATGGATATTTATTCTTAATGGTCACTTTGTTCAATTCCCGGTAATCGATACATAACCTCAAAGACCCGTCTTTCTTTTTGACAAATAATACTGGAGCATCCCAAGGTGAGGTACTCGGATGAATGAATTTCTTGTCTAAGAGTTCCTGTAGTTGAGCTTTCAGTTCTTTCAGTTCAGAAGTTGACATCCTATATGGAGTCTTGGAGATGGGCTGTATTCCAAGTGTTACATCAATGGTGAATTCTATTTTCCTGTCAATTAAGTCCCCAGGTAGGTCATTTGGAAACACATCGGGAAATTCACAAGCAACCGGGATAGTTTCTATCGTAGTCCCGTCAGATGGTGCAGTTAGTATACAGCACAAGTAACCTTTACATCCCTTTCTAAGCAGTTTTATGGCTTTCAAAGTGGAAATTAGATATGGAGGAGGAACTACCCCATCCTCAGTAAAAGTAAATTCAGGCATACCCGGTGGTCAAAACACAACAGATTTACTCGCACAGTCAATGGTAGCACAATATTTAATCAACCAGTCCATTCCCAAAATACAATCAAACTGATCAATGTTCAAGGGTAATAAATCAACATATAATATCACATCGCCAATCATAATATCACATGCTGGATAAATATGAGTGCACACCATAGAATCCCCAGACGGCGTAGATACAGTTAACACATATGTCATAAGTTCTAACGGTCTAGTCAATTTTCGAGAGAAAACACGCGATACAAAGGAATGTGTAGAACTAGAATCTATCAATACGCACGCATCTTGAGAACAAACAGAGAGTGTACCTGACACCACGGTATAGGTGTTTGGTACGTCACCAGGCGCTAAGGCCAATACTCGACCCTGTCTCAATGTTTCATTATTTGCATTGCCTTTAACATCGGTCCTTGCATTTGGTCTTGCTGCGGAAACAGACCCGGTGGAACTTGTCATAGGACGGTTAACCTTGTTGAATCTCATCGGGCAATCCCTCACCATGTGGCCAATCTTGCCACAGCGAAAACACGCACCTGATGCTCGATAACAAGCACCTCTGTGCTTCTTTCCGCAGTCGGGGCAGTTCGGAGTAGATCCGCAACTTTGGCTAGAGCTACTGGAGGATCCTGTATTTTCCCCCTTCAAACCTGACCGGCCCTTCTTGAAACTAAATTCGGTCCTCTTTCCTCTCCATTTTGTTGTTGGTGTTGTAGTTTGTTTCTTAGCTGCTATTGTGGCTTCTGCCATCAATGCACTGTCGAGTACCTCCACATAAGTAGGTAATTTTAGGACACCCACTCGGTCAAATATTTCCAGGTCCAGCCCTCTCTCAAACTTCTGTGCTTTCTTGTAATCAGTATCCACCATATGTGGAGCAAAACGTGCCAATTCGGTGAATTTGGCTTCATACTCTGCTACAGACATTCTTTCCTGTTTAAGTTCTTGAAACTCGGACACCTTCCGATCCCTGAAGCATTGGGAAAAATACTTATCATAAAAGATTGCGTTAAACTGTGCCCATGTCATATTCCCATTGCCACTTCGAATCAATAACCACCACCTTCGGGCTTCATTTTTCAAAGTATAAGTAGCTAGGAGGATTTTCTGGGTTTCAGAACAAGGGAACACTTCATATAACTTCTCCATTTTAAATAGCCACGTCTCTGCTTTCAATGGTTCAATTCCGCCATAGAACGTTGGCTATTTCATTTTTATGAATTTCTGTGTCAGATTAATGATGTCAGCATTATCTGTCTCGGCTTGTGCCGGTGGAGGCGAAGGGGACAAAGATTGTTGTCTCTGTTGTTGTGTCCAGGCTTCAGTCAATGCTGCTAATATCTGTTCCATTCGGCCCATGCGAGCCCCTGAAGATTTACTTTCACCACTTCCCCTTGCATTCTCCATCGTACTAAACAGACATCAAATGATAATAAACACAAGCATAATCTTATTCGTTTCCTTCAATTCATTTGATTCAAATGTACATTCAGTTTTCATCTTCAGTTGAATTACCACACACTCACACATGCAGATGGAATGCCCCTAACTCTTACTAGGACATCCTAAGCTCATACGGACCTGTGTGTGCGGTAGAACACATGCTCTGATACCACTCTGTCACGGCCCAAACCCGCCCCTGTAGGTTTAGCACCGTAACCGACCAGTAATCCGTGGATTACTAAAGGCCTCTGAACAGATTAGCAAATAATAAAGGGATGTGGAAACAATAACACAAAATAGATGAGGACCAATGAGCTGTGAAAACGTACATGGGACGGAACATTTCAAAACTTATATATATATATACATAAGCATGCTAGCCAAAGGACACCAATTTTACAAAGTATTACATCCCAAGACTTGTCTTTACAAAACACATACAAAGACTAGCATGAATACAAAAAAACAGCCATAGCATTAAACTTCGACCGGAACCTCCTCGGGAGGCGCAACAGTTGGCTGACAAAACAGAACAGAAGGTCGTCAACTCTGGCCCTGGTCACACGCCGACTCACCTACATATATAATATAAACTGTGAGCGAAAGCCCAGTGAATAATAACGGAGTAAAGGGGTTGCATGAATGATGTCCAGCACAAGTTAGAATCCAGTAATTAAATCAGAACATATTTAGACTTCAAAACAAAATAGATTCAGATACACACTCATGTTCATATTCAGATTTTGCATAAGATCATACGTGGTACACCCATTAGCTATCAGATCAATTTGGTCCAGAGACCCACATGCATAGTTGGTACCAACGACCATAAAGGTCCATATCTTGCGCGTAAGTAGCCATGGTATTGTTACCCCCAGTCAAGGGCCATGTGCAGATTGGCCGCGGTATTGTTACCCCCGGGCGAGGGCCACATGCAGATTGGCCGCGGTATTGTTACCCCCAGGCAAGGGCCACGTGCAGATTGGCCGCGGTATTGTTACCCCCGGGCGAGGGCCACGTGAACTAAGGGTGCCACAAATACTTTTCAGAAAATTGGACATTCATTGATAATTCGTAAGATAGCATTTCAGAAAACAGATCATACCATACCAGTCAGAAAATACTTAAGTTAAACATAACTTTACAGAGTTATTACTCACAGTGGGCCTTGAGACGAACAGACGGAGTAAACTTGGTCAAACGGTACGTGGCACGTGACCTACACAACATATAACAGATGCACACTTGAAACACACGTTCTAATTGTACAAAACTTATTTCGTTGGCTCTTAGTGTGTTTCTAATCTCTTATCCTCATTAAAGGGTCTTAATCATAGCCTAGGAATGCCTAGGATCGAATGAGGATGCAAGAATATATTGAAAACCATTTCTCAAATTTTGCTGAAGATAAGGTCCACGTTCGAGCGTGGATTTCCCCGCTCAAGTGGACATACAGAAAAAAAAGCCCCGCTCGAGTGCGGACTTCCCTGCTCGAGTGAACTACAAACTTATGAAAAAGTGCTGGATGTAGGAAATTCAAGCTCGACGGGCACTCATCCCCCGCTCGAGTGTGTGACACAGACCCTCGCTCGAGCGTGGCTTTCCCCGCTCGAGCGAACTGCAAAACACGCAAACTTCTGGGTATACGCATTTCACGCTCAAGCGTGAATCTCGCCGCTCGAGCAGAAGTGCATGTACTCAGGCTTCACGCTTGAGCGTGAAAGTCCCCGCTCGAGTGTTGGTCAAATTTCTGGAAAATCCAGATTGACCTCCAAATGTGAAATTCAACATTCAACCATCCAAAACTCAATTTCCTGGGCCAAAACTTTGGAAAACACTTGGTAACCCATAAAACAACATGTTTAAAGCTTCAATTCAAGAAATCATGGCCCAAGAGTAAACCAATTTGTGCAAAATCAACATGAACTTTATAAATATGCTATTAATTTAACATGCAAGAACCTCTTTGAATTCAAACCTTCCAAAACATAACCAAACTTAATAATTTGATGGAAAATAAATTGAATGGCTATATTATGAGTGAAATTGACACATGCATGGAAGAAATCTTAGAATTCCAACTTAAAACATGGAAATTTGTGCATGCATGCATGGATTCCTTAGAAGGACAACTCAAGTGCTATGAATTACACATGCAAGTATGTATTGATCTTCAATTCACTAATCTTAGCTTAAACCTAACATGAGTCCATTTAATTCACTAGAATTCTTACATTAACAAATCAATTCCATAATTAATAAGGTGAATGCCTACCTCAAGTCTTAAATTCCTCAATGTGAAGGCTCTAATATGCAAATCCTTCTATTCCTCCTAAACTCCAAGCAAATCCCTTGTTGAATCCAACTTCCCTTCAACTCTCTCTCTCTCTCTCTCTCTCTCTCTCTCTCTCTCTCTCTTACGTTTTGCATCAGAGGAATGGAGGAGTGAAATGAAAATGTGAGCTAGTGGAGTCTAAAGTGGTCCATAAGTGGTAATTGATCAAAAAGTGAATAAATAGCATTATTTTAATCTAGTTTAATCGTTCCAAACCGAACTTCAATTAAATCTACCATAAAATTCTATAAATCCTAACTAGCACATAACACAAGCCGATTCCTGATTCGGACGCTGATAAGGCTCTTAATTCGTGAACCGAAATTACAATATGAACAGATCTTTCTACGCCTAACAGATAGAAATACAAATATGATGCATACTCATGCAAATTAGTTCCAAATCCTTCCTAAATTACTGTTAGGCATAAATAATCATGGATTAGCATTAATCGGAGGTCGGGTTTATTACAACATGGATGTACATATTTTGGTTATAGTCCATGAATTCACCATGTCTTAGAGTTCAATCTTGCATTTGACCATGTTTTGGAGCATTGGAATCCACAAGAACTCATGCATGTGATGTTCTTGCATTATTCTTCAAGTTTCATTCAAAATTGTGTTCAATTGTCTCACCTTTGGGCTTGATTTTACAAAATTGATCTTCAAAACGTGTTGTAGTATGAGTTTTCAAGTGTTTTCCAAAAAATTGGCCCAGAAGGTTGAGTTTTAATAAGTTTAATTCTTGGTTTGAGCTTTGGGAGCAAATCTGGAAATTCCAGATTTTGGCTTCCACGCTCAAGCGAAGGATTCCACGCTCGAGCGACCATCTTTTTGTTCAGAGCCCCGCTCGAGCGACGGAATGCTGGCTCGAGCGTAGATTGCAAGCTCTCAGGTTTTTGTGCACGCAGACGCACGCTCGAGCGACAAGACCTACGCTCGAGCGAAGAGCTGTGTCTCTCGCTCGAACGAGCATCGAGTGGAGGATTTCAACAACCAGTACTTTTTGCATTTTTACAGACCACTCGAGCGAGGGAGTCCACGCTCGAGCGACCCCTCTGTTTTGGTAAGCTCGCTCAAGCGTAGAAAGCCACGCTCGAGTGAGACCCCTGTTTCAGCAAAAAATTTGAAAAGTGTTTTAAAGCACATTTTTGCATCCTCACTCAATCCTTGGCATTCCTAGGCTATTTTAAAGGCATCTTAATGAGGATAATGTTATAGAACCACACCGAGTCAAATTAAGGGGCTAAGTTATTAATCCCAAGTGTGTAACTTAGTGTGTGTTCGTTCTGCAACTGTGTATGGTTGGCATCCGAGGACGCTGACTAGCCTGTCTATAGCCCAGTACTCTGTGAGTAACAATGTTGTAAAGATACGTTCAATTATAATTATTTCTGAACGATTGACTGTACCGCTTTCTGAAATGACATTACTTACTAAATAAATGTTTTTCCTATTTGTAAACTATACTCGTAGCATACATAGTAACTTACTGTTGTTGTACTGTTACTGCTACTGTTACAGAGACCTCTGTCAGTTCCAATGTTTGGAACTATTACTGTTTACTTTTCTGATGGCCATCAACTAACTGTTCAGTCTATTAAGACCTACTGTACTGTTTTGCTATTGGACGTACCACGTATGACTGTTATGAATTCTAAATGACTGATATGGCATAAAATATGAGCCACTGATTGAATAACTGATTTACTGATGCAAATGACTATTTTAATTAATGAAAGGACATTCATTCTTAACCCCTTTACGCATATGTTATTCACTGGGCTTTAGCTCACTGTTTATATTTATATGTAGGTGTCCAGGCACCGGACCGAAGCTAGGAGCCTCAAGTTAAGCTCTCGTTTTGTCAAGCCAACCATCGTGCCTCACTTTGAGGTTCCGAGCTCGTTCAAGCTAAGGCTGTTTTAGGGTGTTCAGAATCACCCTTCTGTCTATATTTTGTACCGACTGAATAAGTTTCGAATATACAGTTATGGTGAAGGGACTTGGTCCATAACCTGGATGTTTGTGTATATGATGTATGTACATATGTTTTGGTTATGAATGTGGCTTGTTCATGAAAGTCTTTTTGCATTTAGATTTTCACATCTCATTGGATATCTTTTTAATTACTGTTTGGCTTCCGCCAGCCCCTTACTCTGTATTACTGTCGTTACTATTAAGCAGGCTTTGGTAATCACGGATTACTGGCCGGTTGCGATGCTAATCCCATAGGAGTGGGTTTGGATCGTGACACTATCTATCAAGTTCCTAGTATGTGGAAGCCAAATGTAGTTGTTGATGATGACGTTGTTTTACCTCCTTTTTGTAAGAGACCAGCTGGACGTCCAAGAACAGAGAGAATACCTTCTAAAGGCGAAATCAAGAGAATTAGGTGCAGTAGGTATGGAAAGATGGGAACTCATAATCGGAAGACATGTAAAGAAGCTTTGCTTTAGTTGTATTGATTTTAATTGAATTACTTTGTTGAGAGTTGAGAGGTGTTACTTGCATTGAATGATTAAGTATTTTTGGAAAGATGTATCATTTTGGTACTTGCATTGAATGATTGAAGAATTTGTTGAACATAAATTATATTTTTTGCCGATATTTTTACAGGATTAAGTTTCACAGATTTATATTATTTGATTTAGATTAAATGTAGTTGCTGTTTTTGGTGTTTTATACAGTGATAAATTTATCACTGGTTGGTTTGGACAAGTTGGTGGATTATTTTTTTGTAAGAATGATAAATTTACCATTGTCTAAAGGAAGCAATCAAGTATTAATGGGGTTCCTAAATTTTGTTATTTTCAAGAATGATAAATTTATCACTGATTGTATGGGAAGAGGTGACGGTTTATTACATTTATGTCAGTGGTTGATAAATTTATCATTGTCATATCCAAGCAAATGTTCTTTTTTACAGTGATAAATTTATCACTGGCTTAAACTCAACGAAAATCAATTGTTGTCACTAGTTATACATGTTTTTAGTTTTTTTGTGCCTTGATTAATTTAAACAAGAATACAGCCTTGCTTGTTAGATAATGTATCCCTCAGAAACACAAATAATTTGTGCATTGAATTTACAATAACATATGCTAGACCTCTTTCCAGTTTCTTTTTCCTCACACTGTACTTTATTTACTCTTCGGCTGATTGCTGATAAAATGAGAAGAAAGAAAATGAATATATATATGTACACATATATCATTTTTTGGTCTTTCGTTGTTTCTGAGTGATTTTATATAGCGGATGTCTTTTATGAGATTCCAAACGATAGTAGATTTGAGATTCAAAGTTTGGATACGGTTTTTCCCATAAGTCTTTCAGCATTCAAAGGAGTAGATCTTTGTATATTACTTACTTATAGGAAGCAATTATTGTCTGGAGTTATCTAATTTTCCCAGGAAAAATTTCCACAATACAAAGCTGTAGATCAAATCTCTAGCATACATAATTGCATATCTGTTGTGTTAACTGCTTTGCAAAGAAAAAAAATTTAGATCAACTACCATGTTTATTTGGTTTAGCAACAAGTTCTCAGTCTGCATACTGTTTTGTGATCACTCAGAAGCAAGCTTTGGATGTTTGAGTTGTTTAACTGAAGTATCAAATGGTTTTGATTATTCAAAAATCACCAAGGATGACATGTTCTTACATTCATTCTCAAACTTGGGAATATCTACAAATTGTAACAGTATTTTAATTTCCAATTTGGACAATGTAATAGTGTTTGTGTTTTAATTTTTAATTTAGGTATATTTTTTATTATTTTTTATAGTGTTTTGTTTACTTGAATTGGAGAGAGAGAGAGAGAGTTGTTGGTTTTTTTGTTTGAATAGTGGTAAATTTATCAGTGTTCACAGTGATAAATTTATCAGTGTAAACAAAACACTATAAAAAAAATAAATTTATCAGTATAGTGACTCCAAACCTATTATTAACCTTTAAATTCGATACAAATAATCATATTAGAATCAATATTTTGAATGAAATTTGCATAACAAGACTATCAAAAGCCAGTGTCACGACCCAAACCCGGCCCTATGGGTTTAGTACCGTAACCGGCCAGTAATCCGAGATTACCGAAGGCCTGCAGAACAGTAATACAGTAAAACAGAGTACAGGGCCTGGCGGAAGCCAATACAGTAAATAAATAGTGTCCATTGAGCTGTGACAGTCTGTATGCAAAAGGACTTTTCATTCATTTATACATAAACAGTACAGAACAGTATACACAATATTTACAATCATTCAGACTAGGGACTCAACCCTATATAACAGTACAGTAACACTCGGTCTATACAGAACAGTAAAACAGTACAGAAGGGGGAATTGTAAAAGACCCCTAAGCCTTAACAGATAGGCTCGGAACCTCGCAGTGAGGCACATAGGCTGGCTTGACAAAACTGGAGTTACCCTGACACTCCTAGCTGCGGTCTGGTGCCTATACACCTACATATATATATAAACAGTGAGCTAAAGCCCAGTGAATAACATAAAGCGTAAAGGGGTTTAGAATGAATGTCCTTACAGTAATGAAAACAGTTCAATTCAATCAGTATTTCAGTTGTTCAGTACAGTAAACAGTCATATGTGGTACATCCATTAGCATAACAGTAACAGTAGGTCTTGAAAGACCGAACAGTAATGATGGCCATCAGTCAGTAAACAGTAGTGGTTCCACGAGGGAACCGACAGAGAATTCTGTAGCAGTAACAGTAACAGTAAACAGTAGGTACTAAGGATGCCACAGTACAGTTCAGAAATAAAGGACATACATTCATTCAGTAAATAATACCAGTTCAGTAAACAGTTCAGTTCAGTATTCAAAAGATATCAGTTGAACATATCTTTACACAATTGTTACTCACAGAGTCCTGGGCTACAGTATGCTAGAGCGTATCTCCCCAGTTGTCAACCCTACACAGTTCACAGATTGAACACACACTAAGCTTACACAGTTGGGAAATATCATAATGTAATCCCTAATTTGCCTTGGTGTGTTCTACAACGATATCCTCATCTAAATGTCTTAAACTAGGCCTAAGAATGCCTAGGATGGGATGAGGATGCGAAAATACACTTAGAAAACATTTTGCAAACTTTGCTGAAAATAGGAGCCTCGCTCGAGCGAGACTTTCTCCGCTCGAGCGTAAGTCCAAAATCAAAGGCTTCGCTCGAGCGAGTAATCCTTCGCTCGAGCGGTCTGCAAAACAGTAAAAATACTGGATGCTGTGATTTTGCGCGCGATGGTCGCTCGATGGTCGCTCGAGCGGAGCCCTGGACAAAGGTGCTCGCTCGAGCGGGGAACCCTTCGCTCGAGCGAGGAAGCCAAATCTGGAATTTCCAGATTTGCCTCCCAAGCTCAAACCAAGCATTCTACCACTCCAAACTCGACCTCTTGGGCCCAAATTCTGGAAAACATAACTAAATTCAATGTATAACAAGTTTCAAAGCTCAATTTATGAATTCAAGCCCCAAAGGTGAGCCAATTAAAGCCATATTCAAACCCATTTTCAAGAATATGAAGAACATGCAAACATGCATGGATTCAAACCAAATTCAACCTTCAAAGCTTGTTCAAATGGACTCATTTCTTCAAGAACATGATGAATTCATGGAGTATGACCAAAAGATGGACATGCATGTGAGGAAACATGGACTTAGAACCTCAAAACTTCAATATATGTACATGCATGCAACAATTAAGCTTCAATTCAACAACAATGAACCAATTCAAAGCTTCAATTTGATGCTCTAAGGAGCCAAATCTTTCAAAACATGATGAGTTCATGGTCTTTTGTAAAAATATGAGCATGCATGTAACATTTTTGCCATGAAAACAACTCAAGACTCAACCAAGAACACATGCAAGCATGGAATGAGCTTCAATTCAACATGTATGCACCAAAACATGGCTTAACTCTACAACTAAAGCATGAATTGTGCAAGAATGAATTCTAAGACAACAACAAGAAGATGAATGTCCTACCTTAGTCTTGTGTTCAAGGTCTAGGAGCTCAAAGTAGCAATCAACACTTCAATTCCAAGCAAGATCAAGCAAATCTCTCAAGAACAACTCAACTCTCTCTCACTCTCTAACTCTCTCCCTCTAGTCGGCAAAAGCAAGAAATGAGCTGAGCAAAATGTTTGATTCAAGCATACCAAGGCTCTAACATGTTATAATAAGGGCCCACTAACAATGGCAAAAGTGTAATTACGTCAAACTCTTTAATTAGCTTATTTTAATCTAATTTAATCGTACCTAATCAGTTTTCAAATAATTATACCATAAAATCACATTAATTATGAGGATCATAAAACACTAATCAATTCCGTTTTCGGCCGCCGATAAGGCCTTCAATTAGCAATTTAAACACTAAAATACGAACAGATCAAATAAACAATCAACAGATAGAATGCAGTTCAAACAGATGTATTCATTCAATTCAGTTTCAATTTCGGTCAGTCAGTTCAGTACTTTAGTCAGTTCAATTATCAGTCATTATCAGTTCCATTTAGCAGTAATCGATGATTAACGGTAATCATTCAGTCATTAAGTCGGTAAACAGTATGAGGGTTGTTACAGCCAGATCTAGTAACAATATGGCTAAAAAAAACTGAATGTTTCATTGAAACAAATTTGACATTGTAACAACCAACCTAGCACTGTCTATAACTTTGACATTGTAACAACCAAGCATTGTAATATTCATTGAAGCATAGTAAGAACCAAAATCATCAAAATACAGGTAACACTGTAACAACCAAACAAGCAAAATGTGTGAAGTCATCAATGTTCCAGATCTATTGATTATTGCGGAGGCAAGTCATCAATGTTTTTATCAACTATTTGTTGTTGAGCAGCTTGTTGGTCAGTCAAGAAAATAGTCAACATATCGGCTCTCAATTGATTGCATTCTTCCTTGGAAAAAGTAGGCATTATGTTGTTTTTGGAAACATATTGCCTCATGATATAGCAAACAATGATTCCACAATCAAGCCCACAAAAATATTTTGAAATCAAAATATTATAATTTGGTTTCGTTACTTTTATTTTTTATTTTTTTTATAACAGTGTTTTGTTGTTGATAAACGTACGACGTGTCTTCTTGTTGTGGGCTGTTAATGACGCTCTCTGTCTCCTGTTGAAATTTATCAGGGTTGATGAGAGTTGGCTTCTCATCCTTTATGTACTTGTCAATAATCTCTCTCTACAACATATACATTTGTATAATTGTTCTATTAGAAAGTCAGTTGAAACAATTAATAAGAAACCATGGATTTAAATAATAATAAATATATTACTGTATAAATTTTTGATGTATAATTGAGCATGGATCAGGATTGATGTATTGAATGAATAGTAAGTTTGATAGTGAAAACATTTTTACCACTTTATTTGCAGCATTGAAGTGCGGATCTTTAGGCACTACTCCCCTTGGTCTCATGGAATTATAGAATTTCCATGAACCTTCTTCAATGTCAAGGACAAGTATTGTCCAATGAAAATTTTGGTGGATTGGGAAAAGAATGTATCTTGCTTTATCACGCAATTAGGAAAATTAAGCAAATTTATTGTTCTTATAGCAAATTTATCACTGAATTGGGCAAAGTAAGCAAATTTATCATTGTATATCAAATTTTATCACTGAATTAGCAAAACTAAGCAAATTCATCATTATATAGCAAATGAACATGAAGATGTGATTATTATGAAGTTGAATATCAATCATAAATTAATACTGTATGATACACATTGAAAATAGTTTCAAGTCGAATTTTATAACTCAATTATAGTTATGAAAGAAGAAGGGAAGCAAATCCATCATTATAAAAAAATTTATCACTCAATTAAGAAAATTAAGCAAATCTATCATTCTTATAGCAAATTTTCTCACTGAATTGGATAAAATAAGCAAATCTGTTATTGTATAGCAAATGAACATGAAGATGTGATTATTATGAAGTTGAATATTACTTAATTATAGTTATAAAAGAAGAACGGAAGATGAATACGACTCACGTTTGATTTGCATGTTTGTTGAAGATGAACTAAACAGGGACTATAGATCGAAACGGTGGAAGATTTGTTGGAGATTTGTTTAGAATCGGAATATAGATCGAAATAGAAGTGATTTCTTTGGAAACAATGGGAGATTCAGGGAAAATCTCTTCGTTTGTTTCGATTTCCAAATTGCAAATCGCCTCAAAATGGTTTCTAAATCGCCTCAGAATAGTTTCCAAATCAGAACAATTGAGAATGAGCGTGTGTGTCACGCGCGCAAGAGAGAGCTCGTGATATCTTCTTTACTTCACACATGTGGTATGACATTGAGGGGTAAAATTAAAAACTGAAATAAGACAGAACTTAGTGGGTATTCATTTATTTGCATGGGACCGGCCGGTAAGTCTCCCAAAGGAAATGACAAGTGATCTTTTCAAACCTTACAAGACCAAAAATGGGCTTAGTGCAGCTTTCAAATGGACTTCAGAGGCCCAAAAGTGGTCCTTCCACAAGTAAAATTTGTGCCGAACCCCTTGGGTTTTCAGTTCTATTCTATTTTAGATGTTGAGCCCAAATTGTTTAAAGGTAAAGGAATTTATGAATTCAGAATATTTAGGTCTCGGTTGAGAATAAGATATTTTAGTAGTTTTTTAATTAAAATATGAGATAAAAAAATTAGTATATTTAGAATAATTTTTTAATTTTTTACAAAAAAATATGTAAAAAGTAGAGAAAAATGAAATCTTTGAATTTTTTGTATAAATTATAAGATTTTTAATTTTTTTAATAATTTTTTGGCGCTTAGCTTAAAACATGGTATCCTAAACAAGGCTTTAGTAAAAGCATTGAATGGTTTATATGCTTTTCAGAGGTAGGTTCCATTATACGAAATTGAATCTACACCATCTAATAACATTCTGGGTAAATTATGGACTGCTTTTCTAGGTCCATAGCTTTTCTGAATGATAATGGCCTAAAGGCTATCGCTTGAATTGGTTGTCCAGCATACCGATTAATTTTGGAAAATTACCAACTAATCCTATTTAATAGATTTAGGCCAAGTTTGACATGACCTAAATAATACAAAAAGTCAAAAAGTCACTATCCTATTTAAGTCACATCATCTTATTTAAATCACATCACCTCTCTAACATATCACATCAAACCCAACCCAAACCCAACCCATATAAGTCAATAAGTCAAAAAGTGCACTTTTTTAGAACATCCCAAACCAACCCTTAAATACCTATAAGTCGTACATATTTTTTGACTGAACAATGAGGAGGAGTGAAGGTGTTTTTCTGAAAAAGCATCCTTTCAAGTTTTAATATTTATTTATTTGAACAAATAAATAATATGTGTATCGAGTTGGGTTTCACACATTAAAATTTGTACATCTGTCACTTGGCCTAAATCCAATTTTTTTTTGAAATTGCTTAGATCTAAATTAGTCCGCCTGTAGGTTAGACGAGTTGGCCAGATACTTGCCCAACTGTAATGAATAAGTGTATATGTATGTGAGTGTGAGTGTGAGTGTGAGTGTGAGTGTGAGTGTGAGAGAGAAAGAATAATAGATAAATACAAATAAACTTATCACTTCCACACTCTATCTCTCTCTTGTCACCACCATATTTGAGAATGTGATGAGAGTAATGACAAAGTGGAGATGGACGTTATTTTTTCCTCAAAAATGGTTGGAGAATTGTCGAAAAATAGTGTTGGAATATTATTGTTAGAGGTTAGAGGTGGTTGTTGGTAATCAGAAATGGTGATTGAAAGTGGCTGTTGGAAGTTAGTGGCGGAGCTATAGAGGGTCCAGGGGGTCACGTCCCCCCCCCCCCTCCCCTCGCGCGAGTTTTGGAATAATTTTTTTTTTTTGCAAATATAAAGAAAATATTTTAAATAAAAAAAATATAAAATATTATTTAGAGTGAAATATCAATGACATTTTTTAAATTATGAGAATAATAATGATTGTTTTTTTTTTATTAAAAATAAAGATATTACGATAAGTCATATTATTATCTATGAAAATTTCAATACAATGGTGATGTCTATCATTATTGATATATAATATAATTAATCTTAATGAAGATATGAAATTTATTGAATTGTTAGTTACATTTGATATGTGGAGTCCATCCTCTATGTGTTTTTTTACTATTGGTTGATGGTATCATATGTCAATGATGACGTGATATTACTATTATATTGAATTTTTACTGAATTTGTATAAAAAATTACTTTATCATTATATAATTTATTTTAAAACTTATATCTATGACTCTTTATATATATATATATATATTTATTTATCTTTTTTGAAATCAATCATACAAATTTATGTAAAATATTTTTATAAAATTTTTTAATATTATAATTAATAAATGCTCCTCCTGATCTAATTTCTTACCTCTGCCAGTGTCGAAAGTGGTCTCTGGCAAGTGAGGGGGAGAGTCGTGACAATGTTGATAATGTGGATGAAGAAAGTAAAATGAGGTCATTTTGAAGATATTAATAGGTGAAAAAAAAAGAAGAAAAAAATGAAAAAACAAGATTTATATATAAATAAATTTGATCAATAGAATTGGTCGTTGAGCCACCTTTAATTTTGATGTTGATTGATGAAATAACTAAGAAACGAAGATGACCCAGGTACATTATTATTGTTGATATGAGAAGTTTTCGAGTTTTTCATTATTTTATTTACTTAAATATTAATTTGCCCTTTTCTTTTTGTTCATCTTTATCCAATAGCTAACGTGTAGTCTACTTCTTCATGTCATGTAATTGTTGGAGCATGCTAACGTCTGGAAAATATTTGCTTTCTGTCTACTTCTTCATGACACGTAATTGTTGGAGCATGCTAACGTGTGGAAAATATTTGCTCTCTATGTCTACTTCTTCATGTCATGTAATTGTTGGAGCATGTGAAGGTTAAGGTGTATGTAAATAACATGATTGTCAAGTTTAAATATCAGGAACGTCAAGAGCGGAGAATGTCATTATACTGCATTAAAAAAATTCTTTAAACGAATTAGGAAATACAAGCTGAGACTGAATCCACAAAAAAGTTTGTTGACTATTATAGCTGATTTCATCCTATTTTAATTCCTCTAATAGGCTAGTTATTGCAATAACTGCTTAAACAAAACTCTTCCAAACTGGTTACATTTGGAGAGTCTTGAGAGGCTCTTTAAATAATTTGTGTGGATAATTAGGTAAAATAGGAAGTAGTGTCAAAATCTTTAGGTAAAATAATGGTATTACCTTTTTCGTAATTTAACTAATAAAAAATAAAAAGTAAAATTGAAATTGCTCTATTCTCTCTTACGTATGGTTTGGTTGTTATGGACTGATAGATGAACAAGCCAAAAAAAAAGAAGGTTGTCCACTTGTTTCTTCCTTGCACCCTTGAGTTGTATCCAATTCCTGCAGAGTATACCAAACAAAATAACATAAATACATATATAAACTTATTCATCTACTTTTCTAATTAATGTGGGAATCTCTATAATCCCAAGCACGAACTACTCACCGATGCCCATTACATTCCACTAACTCTTCTTATTCATGAATCATGTAAAGGTCTTAAAATAAATAAATTAAAATATTAAAATGTTCCAACAGTTATGAATATTTTAAATTATATAAATTCGCCTCCAAAATGTTATTGAGAAATTTAAGATTGTCGGAGCCACTTGTGACAATTTGATATCCAACTCAATTTTCATTTTTAAGTTCCAATTTTCATTGTCTAGCTTCAGATCTCTCTCTTTCTCTTTTTTGTTTATGTTTTTCCTTTACCCTTATTGTTATTCTTTTGTTTTAGTTTTTTGTTCTTTCTCTTCTCCATATCTATTTTAAACTTCTTTCTTTACTCTAGTTCTTTCTCTTCTTATTTCTCTCTTTCGATTTTCTCTCTTTTTTTTTTCCATTTTTTTTCCCTTCTTGATCAGTTCTTCATGAATTGAAAATATTTGCAAGAATCGGATAATTGTTTTAAGGGGAATGTGATGAGTTACTTGTTCTTAACTTCACTTCAACCCCAATGAATGGTTAAAGATATTTCAAAAATGAAGATGGTTGCAAGTTTGCCAACTAATATTTTTACAATAATTTCTTCGTTTTTTTTTTTTTTTTTTTGGTAAAAAGACGAATTATAAAAAGACGAATAACATAGAGTTTGACAAAATTCTGGGAGACAGAGTTCCATGAGCATAATCAACTAGATGCTTTACAATATGGATAAGTGCAGAACATAAAAAGTGCAATCCTTCCTCCCTTTTGCTTCATTCGCCAATGCATCCGCACAGGCGTTTGCTTTCCTATATATAAGAGTGTGAGCTACCGAATGTTGGATTAACAGATTGATGAATTGTCAAATTATGATTTGAGCGGTTCTGGGCGGATTGGCGAATTGAAAAATATTCTAATCAATTATCAAGTCTTTGTATAATATATAACACTAATTTGTATAATATTTTTTATATATATAACACAAACTAATTTTACATATATTTTTCTTATATATAACAACTAATTTGTAATAAATTTCACATATTAAATCTCTCTCACCCTTATTTTTACTTTGATATTTTATTATAGGTTAAAAAATATATATGTATTAATTATAGCAGAGTAGAGCTGTTTCGAAGGCGGATTATAAATTTTAAAATTTAAACCGCAGTTAACAGATAGAGCAATACAAATTTATGCAGATCGATGCAATTTTAACGGATTAAACGATATTTTGCACCCCTGCCTATATATCTGCTTGACTTCCTCCACTCCAAGCTAGTCCAATAGGCACAACAAAATTGCATTTAAAATTTCAATTGCAAAACTATGAGATTGATATCCTTAAACATTTCAAATTTCAATTTTTTTTTTTTTTTTATGACCGGGTATCCAGATCAATTCACGCACACCTCAACTAATCTCGAGACCCACAAAAAAGTGGCTCCACGTGGATCGAGAAATTTCGAGCAAAGTCCTAGGCGCGGCCCCAAGGAGTTGATAGCATCTAGTAAGAGTTGAATGTGAGATTTTAAAAAAACACATTCCTAGACTTTAAGTTGCACCTACTAGACCAACTCCTTGAATTAAATTTCAAAAAAGTTCCAAACAACTATTGGTGAAATAAGATACAGGCTGATTTTGGATTCGTTTGGAAAGTGAGTTGGCTTTCTAGCTTTTTGGATATTATGGGGATGTATTTTCTGAATACCAACACGTGGCAAAGTGACGCCGACATTTAAGCCGAGGTTCCACGTTTCTAGGTTGTAACGCCGAGGTTATCTCGGCAGGGCCGAGGTTATCTCCGAAGATATCGGAATCCGAGATAAATGGATAAAAGATAAGGGACAAGAGTCCTAGAGTAAAGAAGGGACTTAGCCAAGATAAGGATAAATCTCTTAGGGAGTTTATCTTTATTTCTTGAGGAATCCAAAGTAAGCATTGAATAGGAGTCCATAGAAGTCAGGCTTCTAGTAGGACTGGGATTGAGTTAACTATAAAAGAGAGGCACCCCTATGGGTCTAAGGTATGTTTTTTATGCTCAAGCTTGTGAGTTTAGCACTTGATTATCTTTGAGAGATATACTGACTTGATCGTCAGAGTGCCCCCGAGTGGAAGAGCCACCGCCGGAGCCTTTTCTTTCTGTTACAGGTTGGTTGAAGCCATGTATTCTGCCGGTGCTCTCTAGCTGATTACAAGGCGGGCAGTGTGGTCAGAAAATTACTCACACAATTTGGCGCCGTCTGTGGGAACCTAGAAGAATAGATGGCCAGTAACGAACAGAGGGAAAACATTGGGGGCGACACTCCTGCTGAGAGTGGCAAACCAATTGACCTTGATGTTGAAGAAGACAACAACAATACAGAAACTCATGACCAGGGCCACGGAGAGAAAGACGTCGGCCAGGAGGGCGATGCGTCGAAGAGGACAAACCAAAGCAAGTATTATAACGAAGATAGCCTTCAGGTATGGAGGGATAAGTGCCTACGGAGGGATGAGGAAGTAAAAGACTTGGCAAACAAGTTGGCAGACCTACAGTCAGTGGTCAACTTCATGATGCAAAACAATGTCATGCAGCCCCCATTCCCGCTGCAGGATACGCCGATACCAGCAATTAATACCCAGAAGGGAGGAAGAAGAACAATCCCCGAAGTCCCTCAGCACACCAGGAGCGGAAGGCACTCTCACCGCCCTTCCAGGGAAGACGGACGAGAGGAGCCGAGACGAGAGGAGTCCCGAAGAACGTATCACACGAAGGATCCAGAACCCAAAGAACATCGGCATGTTCAAGGGCAGGCGCTCTGCTTTGACACAACACATGGAGAGAGATCAAAACGAGCCCACCACGAGGCCGAAAGTAGTGTGCCGAAGAGATTGAAGTCCAGAGATAGCCGAGCTCCAGGAAGGAGTAAAGAAGACTTGAGAGATTACCTCAAGAGAAAGCAACAGAATGCTGAAGCCGAGGTAACTTCCCCGGTTAAGCTGAGGACACCATTCTCAGTGGAACTGGACAAATTTCAAGCACCAAAGCGATTCAGTATGCCGAGGTTCCAAATATATGATGGTAAGTCAGATCCCAACTTCCACGTCGGGCTATACCTAAATTCAATGGCATTATATAGTGGGAACGAGCCGTTGCTCTGTAAAGTATTCCCCTCGTCCTTTGGGGAAATTGCATTAGATTGGTTCCATAAACTACTGAAGGGAAGCGTAAAGACTTGGAAAGGCCTGGCCGAGATGTTTGTGGCCAGCTTTGTGACAAATAAACTACAACCCTTGAGGGTCGACGCACTGATGGCTTTAAAGATCGCCAAGGATGAAGGCCTTAGGGCCTACGCAAAAAGGTACTACAAGGTGTTCAATTGAATACCTGATTGCAACCAAGAGGTGGCGGTCGTGTCCTTCAAGAACGGCTTGAAAGATAACTGCCCACTACGGAAATCTTTGGCAAAGACATTGCCAAAAAGCATGGAAGAACTCATGGCGAGAATAGAGAAGTACGCCAGAGCCGAGGAGGATACGTCGGGAAATAAAAAAACAATGCAGGAGAAAGGAAAAGGCTCGCCGAAGCGAAGCCGAGGCAACAATGGACCAACCAAACAAGAAACGGAATTGAGGGCTAAACAGGCAGTAACGACTATATTCCAAGTCCCAATCCACAAAGTCTTGGATCAAATACGAAACCAACCATATTTTAGAGGACTGACAAGAACACCAGGGGAATTCATAGGAAGAAACGTCGGTAGGTGTTGTGCTTACCATAATGAAGAAGGGCATCCAACTCAGGGCTGCAAAGCCCTAAAAGCACACTTAGAAGACTTGGTAAGGCAAGGGCATCTGAGGGACCTTGTTGATGAGGCCAGGACCAGAGAAGAACAGGCAAGATTACCTCAAGCACCAGTAGCTCCGCCTCCCCCAGCACAGCAACCACCCGCAGCAGGACCACGGGTGGTCAACGTAATTCACTCAAAGGTGAACGAAAACGACATACGAGGGGAGACCCAGAAGGTAAAACACCTGCAACACGTGAACCAGGTTGGACATAAACGACCTCGGCCTGAAGAATGCCAGGGACCGACGATAGCATTTACTGAAGCCGACCTAGAGATGGTCCAGCATCCACACAATGATGCCTTGGTAGTATTCCTTCAGGTTGGGGAGTGCCAAGTAAAACGCATCCTGATTGATCAAGGCAGCTCTTGTGACATCATGTATGTTAGATGTTACAAGGAGCTGGGCCATCATCCTGACGACTTGGAACAATCCAATAACCCGATGGTCGGCTTCAATGGAACGCCGACGTGGCCACTGGGCGCAACAAGCTTGGAAGTACAAGCTAGCACTAAAAAGATCAGGACAGAATTCATGGTGATTGACACACCTTCCCCATATAACATCATCTTGGGAAAACCATGGTTGCATGCAATGGGGGCAGTTCCTTCAACATTGCATCAACTACTGCGGTTCCCAATAGAGCATGGGATTGAAGAAGTCAGAGGAGATCAACTGCAGGCAAAAAGTTTCTCCATGGCAGCAATGAAGTCTACTTGCAGCGTTCGAGAGCCAAAAAAGGCAAAAATTGAAGATGAGGATGTGGAAGTCCTAGAAGACGTCGGCAAAGAACCAACCGAGAAGAGCGAAGAGGCACTAAAGAAAATCCTCGTCCAGGATGGAGACGAAGAACGCTTCTTTCTTCTCGGCTCGGGCTTAGCCGAAGAAGAGGAAAAAGAGTTGGAGACTTTTTTAAGAGCCAACATTGAGGTGTTCGCCTGGACACCTTACGAAATTCCTAACATTGACCCCGAGGTCACTTGCCACAAACTGAATGTCGACAGATCGGCAAAACCTGTGATTCAACGAGCCAGAAGACCGACGTTGATGCACGTCGAAGCAGTAGAAGAAGAAGTGGACAGACTTCTGGAGGCCAGGGCCATCCGAGAAGTTCATTACCCAACATGGCTATCCAACACAGTAGTGGTAAAGAAGAAGAACGGTAAATGGCGGGTCTGCGTAGATTTTACAAGCCTGAACAAAGCTTGTCCCAAAGACTGCTTTCCTCTACCCAAGATTGACTAGTTGGTAGACGCCACATCTGGACATGGAAGGATGAGCTTCCTGGATGCTTACAGAGGATACCACCAGATAGCCATGCACCCTCCAGATGAAGAGAAGACAGCGTTTATCACCCCGAAAGGACTGTATTGTTACAAGGTAATGCCTTTTGGGTTGAAAAACGCAGGAGCAACTTACCAAAGGTTGGTAACCAAGATGTTCAAAAATCTGATTGGCCAAACAGTAAAAGTCTATATCGACGACATGGTCGTGAAGGCCAAGGAACCTAAGAGCCATCTTGCTGACCTAAAAGAGGTCTTTGATATACTCAAAACATACCGGCTCTGACTCAACGCATCGAAGTGCATGTTTGGAGTTGGATCAGGCAAATTTTTGGGGTACCTGGTAACAAGAAAGGGCATTGAGGCTAGCCCAGATCAAATCAAGGCCATCCTAGAGCTGAAAAGCCCGACGTCGGCAAAACAAGTTTAGATGCTTACTGGAAGGGCCGCAGCCCTAAACACGTTCATAAGCCGAAGCTCAGACAAATGTAAACCTTTCTTCAACCTGGTAAAGAAGGCCACAGACTTCCTGTGGACTGAGGAATGTGAGGCCGCCTTGGCTGACCTAAAGAAGTATCTGACCACGGCTCCAGTCCTCTCAACACCAGAACCTGGAGAAGAACTGTTTTTGTACTTAGCAGTTTCAGAACACGCAGTAAGTGCAGTGCTAATCCGAGGAGAAAAGGGGGAGCAAAAGGCTGTTTACTATGTAAGCAAAACCTTGGCCGATTCAGAAACAAGGTACCTCCCACTAGAGAAATTAATGCTGGCCTTAGTAATGGCTTCAAAGAAACTGAACCATTACTTTCAAGCACACAAGATTATAGTGCTAACAGAGCACCCGCTGAAGTCCTTGTTACAACAAGGAGACTTAACTGGAAGAATAGCAAGATGGGCAATGGGTTTGGGCCAATACGACCTAGAGTTCAGGCCGAGAACAGCAATTAAGGGCCAAGTTTTGGCCTATTTCGTGGCCGAATTCACGCCAGAATCCATCGAACATCAGGCTCCGTTGAGCCGAGATGAACGATGTCCAGACAAACAAGGAGAAGCCCAACCAAAGACAAAAGAACAAGGAAAAGAAAAACTAAGACCCTGCAGCATTTACATCGGCGACTCCTTTCGCCTGTTTGTCGATGGGAGTTCAAACCGGCAAGGAGCGGGGGCAAGAGTGGTGTTAATATCTCCTGATGGGGAGATATTGGAACAGTCTATCCGATTGGGGCTCAAGGCCTCAAACAATGAGGCAGAACACGAAGCATTGATTGCAGGACTAAAGCTAGCAGTGGCAGTAGAAGCAGATGAGGTAATAATTTTTTGTGATCACAACTTATAGTAAATCAAACAACAGGAGAGTTTGCAACCCGAGATGAGAGGATGACGGCATACGCAAAGGAAGTTATTAGGCTGGCAGCCTTGTTTCGCAAGTGCCGACTTCTTAAAGTCAGCCGAGATGATAACAACCACGCCGACGGGTTAGCCAACTTGGCAAGCTTAATGCAAACTGGAAAAACAAGAACAATAATGATTGACTATCTGTCAAGCCCGAGCATAGAACAGCCGATCACAGAGAAAAAAGCAATGTGTGTGGACTTGGGTCCAAGCTGGATGGATGCAATTGTTGCATTCCTGAAAGAGGGAAAGCTGCTAGAAGACCACAAGGAGGCATACAAGATCAGATTGAAATCGGCAAGATTCAGTCTCACAGCAGATGGACATCTTTACAGAAGGTCCTTCACAGGACCCCTTTTAAGGTGCGTACACCCTTTGCAGGTTGAAGATTTTCTATACGAAATTCATGAAGGGATTTGTGGAAGCCACGCTGGGGGCAAATCGCTAGCTCACAAGGCCATTACCCAAGGGTATTGGTGGCCCTACATGCAAAAAGATGCCAAAGCATATGTGAAGAAGTGTAAACAATGCCAGAGGTTTTCACCTTTGATACACCAGCCAGCTGCTGACCTGAACCCAGTATCCAGTCCTTGGCCATTTGCCCAATGGGGCATGGATCTCGTTGGGCAATTGCCCCAAGCAACTGGACAAAGAAAGTACTTGCTAGTAGCAACAGACTACTTCACGAAGTGGATAGAAGCAGAACCTCTTGCCAAAATCCGAGATGTGGATGTCAAGAACTTCATATGGAAAAACATCATCACCAGATTTGGCATTCCAAGAGCAATAGTTGCCGACAACGGAATGCAGTTTGACAGCAAACTCATCAAGAACTTCTGTGCAAAATTCAAGATAAAAAATTACTTTTCAACACCAAGTCTTCCCCAAAGCAATGGACAAGCAGAAGCATCCAACAAAGTAATTTTGGATGGTATAAAGAAGAGGTTGCAGGCAGCAAAAGGAAAGTGGGTGGACGAGTTGCCCAATGTACTCTGGACATATCGGACTACGCCGAGAAGATCAACAAGGGAAACCCCCTTTGCCATGGCTTACAGCACAGAAGCAGTCATTCCATTGGAGATCGGCATCCCAAGGATCAGAACCGATGGAGTAGAGAATGGCACAAATGATATATTTCTAACCCGAGATCTAGATCTCTTAGAAGAAAGAAGGGAGAAAGCTGCAATTCAGCTCGCAGCATACCAGCAGCAACTTGTTGGAGCTTACAATAAAAAGGTTAATCCAAGAGATTTTCAGGTCGGCGACCTAGTCCTGAGAAAAGTGGTTGGCAACAAGAAGGACCCCAGAGAAGGCAAGCTTGGAACAAACTGGGAAGGACCCTACAGAATCACTTCGGTATTGGGCAATGGAGCATACCGACTTGAAGACAATGAGGGCAAAGCATTGCCAAGACCTTGGAACACTTGTAATTTGAAATTTTTCTATCATTAGATATCCCTTGTTATTTTTTACCGACATTAATAAAATTTTAGCAGAATTCTCCAAAGACTTGTGAGTTGATAAAAGATACATAATGATTGATTCTGAATAATGAGAACCCAAGTGGAACTCAGGTTCACATTGGGGGCAGAGAGAAGACAGTAATGCTTAGAGAGAAGACAGTAATGCTTAACGCTTGTTGAAATTTATAGCAATTAAAAAGTTGAAGTTAAGCCGAGATAATTGTTTATCTTCACTTGTTGAAATTTGTAGCAATTTACAAGTTGAAGTTGAACTAAAGTAATGCTTAACGCTTGTTGAAATTTGTAGCAATTTACAAGTTGAAGTTAAGCCGAGATAATTGTTTATCTTCACTTGTTGAAATTTGTAGCAATTTACAAGTTGAAGTTGAACTAAAGTAATGCTTAACGCTTGTTGAAATTTGTAGTAATTTACAAGTTGAAGTTAAGCCAAGATAATTGTTTATCTTCACTTGTTGAAATTTGTAGCAATTTACAAGTTGAAGTTAAGCTGAGATAATTGTTTATCTTCACTTGTTGAAATTTGTAGCAATTTACAAGTTAAAGTTAAACCGAAGTAATGCTTAACGCTTGTTGAAATTTGTAGCAATTTACAAGTTGAAGTTAAGCCAATATATTGCTTAGCACTTGTTATAACTTAAGAAAATTTTTTTAACCATTATATGTTTATCCTTGTTGAAACTTATAAGCAATTTACAGGACAAATGCTTGCCGAGATATATTATCGGGTGGCATAACCGAGGTGTGTTACCCCGAGAAGATTGCAAAAAGAAGAAAGATTACATGCGATATATGCAGAATATTCTAAGTATAGAATCATACGAAGACAAAGAAGAAAAGACAGGAGTACAAGCATTCAATAAAAGAGAAAAGTTGTATTAACATTCCAAGTAAAAAGGGGGGAACGTCGGCCATACACAGAACATACATCCTTCCCTAAGATAACAAAGCAAGAAAATACAACGAAGACTTAGAGCTAAGGCTCCTTTCCTCCAGATTGTTGGATTTGAAGATCAGATACCACCTCGGCCCCCTTCTCTGCCGCTATCTTAGCGTCAATCTCTTGGAGAGTTTCTTCAACAGTTTTGACCTCAGAAGGGATGCCGGCTGGGGCGATGTCGGGAACAGCTTCTTGGACAACCTCATCACCTTCCTCATCCTGAGTCAAGTCTAGAACTTGATCATTCTGAGGAGGGGACTTGGCCTCACCAGCATCTTTTGATTTTCTAATCAAAACCTCGTCCTCTTCCTCCTCGGCCTCATTGTCAACATCAGATTCGCCGACATCTTCACTTGGAATTAGGGCTGGAGGAAATGGCAAGGGAATGGCGTCGGCCTTTCGCAATGGCGAATCATGAGGAACATTTAGTTTTTTCAGAAGAGGCATCCAACCAAGGGTGAAACCCTTGTTGCATGCCTGCTTCACTTGAAGTTCATAGGCCTTTGTAACGTCGGCCATGCCTTGATTATAGGCCTTTTCATCGGCTTCTTTGATTTCAGCTTCTTTGGTGGCCAGGGCCTCCTGAAGCTCTTTCTCAGCTTGAGCCATTTTTTCCTCGCCTCTCTCCTTTGAGACTTAGCCACCTTTCTGATAGCCTCAACCGCCTCAGCCTTCTCTTCGGCATTATTTTGAGCTTTAACTGCAGCTTCGGCTTGATCCTCCAGCTTTTTCATTTTTGATTCAAGGCCTTTATTGATCTTTTGAATAGAAGAGAACTCCTTTTTCATGTCGGCCAGCTTTTGCCGATTCTCAAAAGACTGTATCGAGAAAGAATGGGCGTGCTGGATGGCCTGAAAGAAAACAAAGGTATTAAAGAATATTCAAAGTATGAAATAAAGAGAAAGAAAAATTTACCAAGAAGAATACGTTTACCTGAACAGAGTGTTGTAACATTAAGGCATAATTTTCATACTCGCTGTACTTGGCGTTCCGCTCCAAGTCGCCTGGGAGAAGTAAAGCGGTGCTGAGTGCAACGCCGACATTGATATCGTCGGCACTGTCACTTGCCATTACAGGCTTATCTTCTAGGGTGATCTCGGAGGCCCAGGGGACAGCTGGTTTTTTTGACCCCGAAGTCGTTTCAGATGACCTCGGCCTTTTTGACTTGGAGGATTCGGAATGAAGTACTTCGGCAGGCCTCTTCGAAGGGAGAGAGGCAGTTTTCTGAGTTGAAGCCAGATGTGGGGTTGGCAAAGTGTCCTCAGTCTCAACCTGAGTCACTTTTGCCTTCGGTTGAGCTTTTTTTATTCTTTTTGGTTTTTCTGGAGATTGGGTTTGTGTTGGTTGTTCGTCAATAGATGATGGAATGTTGGCTAGAAGGTCTTTAGCAACTGGCTTTGCGCGACCCATCTCAGCTGCAAGAACAAGACGTCGGCGACGCTTTCTTTGGGATGGTGGAATGAGGTATGGAGCCGAGGTCGACGGCTGTTCTGCTGGATCAGAGGTTGATCCTTGGTCTGTTCGCGATGATAAAGCAACTGGAAGAGTTGTAGCAGAAGGTGGAGATAAGCTTTTCTTCTTCTTTTTTCTGGGGATGTCGGGGAGAGCTGATTTGTATGTCGGGATGAAGTTGAGAAGCAGGGTGCCTTTCGCTTCTCGATTAGCAAATCCAGAAGTCTTTTCAAGTCTTTACTGGGGACAAAGGATTGGCAAAAATTTTTTGGTGGCTGACGAACAGCTGCAAAAAGAACAGACGTCAGAAACAGACAGAATATTTAAGACTTTGAAAGAAAATAGGCAAAGCTAAATGTTGGGCTCTTACCCTTGCCCTCTAAAACTGATCGGAGAAGAGGGTAGAGATGGATGTCCTCGTCTGGAGCAAACTCTCAATTTCCCGAGGTCATAAGATAGTCATCTCCAGCCCCCTTGTTGGAGTTTGGGAGGTCGGCTATGATTTTGAATTCTGTAGACCTCGGCTTAAGATAATAAATGAAGCCTTTTTTCTTTCAAGTTAAGGGCACACATGGTATAGCAATATTGGATGTCGACAAGGGTGATCCTAGCGTTTTCCTGGTTAGCCAGGGCTATGATACCAAAGATCACTCGATAGGAATTAATTGCTAGTTGCATGGGGTTCAACTTATAATAATGAAGGATCTCGCGAAAGAGAATGTTGAGTGGGAGCCGGAGTCCGCACTCAGTAAAAGCTACAATGGGAAGGGGCATGGCATTTTCTGTAGACATGATGGAGTCGTCATCACCAGCCAGTCTCAGATGGACATCGACAGGGATGGAGAACTCCTACCTAAAGTACTCAAGTTTGGTCAGGGTATCTACCCTATGTCTCCACATACCCATGATATCGGCCTGAATTAGAAGGGTTGAAATTCAGAAGAAAGATGTTTCTTATAGATGGGACCTCAGCAAAAACCTAGGTTTGGGCTGGTTCAGAAATTTGTAAGGAATGTTTCAGTTTTGCCCTAAATCATGGGTTCTTCAAACAAATCCCAAACCTAAAGCTATGAAGATGAAGATGAAGATCGAAGGCACAGATATGGAAAAGATACCAAAAAAAAAAAAAAAAAAAAAAAAAAAAAAAACAGAAAACAAATACGAAGTTTCAAAGTCAAGAACAGAGATGGACTATCAAGAACATGAAGAATACAAAGGGTTGAAGGGCAGGAAACAGTAGCAAGACGTGCAAGAAACATTAAGAATAGTACATGTATTCAAGGCATAAGCAAAAAGCAAAATCAACGCATTCAGATGTATGATCTACAAATTGATTACTTAAGCAAAGCAGTAGTAAACAAGAAATTCCAGGAAAGATCAAGAACTGGAATAGAAAGAAACAGATGCTTACCAGAAAAACGGAGGCCAGAAAGGGATTTGCCAATGTCCTACGACGGTTGCAAGAGCAGAAGACCGTTGGAAATCTCGCCGGAAGGGGTGAACGGAGAAGGATGCAGAGCTTTGGAAGCTTGAGCTATGGCGGATTTGAAAGAAAAAGTTTAGAGAGAGAAAAAGCAAGAGAAATCGGATGCAAAAGTGAAGAGACGGAAAAAAGGAAAAAAAGTTTTTAATTAAACAGAAACGGCGGCAAAAGCAATCAATGCGCCTAGAAGAACGAAGGCGTCAGACGGCGCACGTGAAGAAATAGGCAGCTAACAGGCGCGTCACGTGTACGGACCAGTAAGAAGGAAACTCGTGGCTAAAACGGTTGGGTTGAAGTGCATGACAGCTCATGCGCGTGAGAAGTCCTTAAAAATCCTGATTTTTTAGGGAAAGCATGTCGCCCTGAAATGAATGATCTCGGCTGCCAAATTTTAAGCCAATTTACTGGAAGAAAATACAGATATAGGTTCCATCACCTCAGAATGCCGAGGTAATAGAACCTAGGGGGCAGTTGTGGGGATGTATTTTCTGAATACCAACACGTGGCAAGGTGACGCCGACGTTTAAGCCGAGGTCCCACGTTTCTAGGTTGTAACGCCGAGGTTATCTCGGCAGGGCCGAGGTTATCTCCGAAGATATCGGAATCCGAGATAAATGGATAAAAGATAAGGGACAAAAGTCCTAGAGTAAAGAGGGGACTTAGCCAAGATAAGGATAAAACTCTTAGGGAGTTTATCTTTATCTCTTGAGGAATCCAAAGTAAGCATTGAATAGGAGTCCATAGAAGTTAGGCTTTTAGTAGGACTGGGATTGAGTTAACTATAAAAGAGAGGCACCCTCATGGGTCTAAGGTATGTTTTTTATGCTCAAGCTTGTGAGTTTAGCACATGATTATCTTTGAGAGATATACTGACTTGATCGTCGGAGTGCCCCCGGGTGAAAGAGCCACCGCCGGAGCCTTTTCTTTCTGTTACAGGTTGGTTAAAGCCATCTATTCTGCCGGTGCTCTCCAGCTGATTACAAGGCGGGCAGTGTGAAATTACTCACACAGATATTTTAGCTTGGTGTTAAAAAATCTCGTTGGAGAAGGGTTTTTTGATTTTTTAAATTTTTTGTGAGAGAAAGAATGTAATGATTATGGGTTACATGTGATATTTTGTCTTATTGAGCTAAAAAATCTATTTTGTCTTTTTGTGACTAAAATAACCTCAAACCTAACCCAACCCAACCCAATCCAACCCATCCCATCCCATCCCATCTTCCCAAACAGAGACTTTCTAGCAACGTATTTTGTCATAATTATTTGGTAATATATCTTATTGTATTTTGATAATTTTTTTTTTATAACTATATAAACTGAATAAAAACATTCAATGATATGATTTTGTGATACTGTTTTCATTTTGTATGGATAGAAATTAATACTGCCTTTTGCACGTTCCTTGAAGAAAATGATCCGTAAACATAAAATATATTAAAAACCTCACCAAAATGATGACAATGACCTTTTCTTTTTTTTTCTTTTTGTTTTTGGGAATAAGTCAATGTGAACATAAAAAGCCCATAAATCGAAGAACAAACACATAGGACAACCAAGCAATAATAGATAAGACGAGGCGTATTAGTGTTATACACAAAATTTAAAATTTATCAAATTTTAAAATAAAATATTTGTACTAATTATTCTTATATATTTTTAATTGTTAGTAAAAAAAATTTCTTTTTTTTTTTTTAAATTTTAGATTATAATTTTAGAAACGCTATTACATTTTATCACTGTCGGACTTCCGTCTAACGTTCACTAAAGACTTGCTGGAATATTCAACATTACCAGAAAGTCACCGAAGTACCGTTGGAAAGTTTGCTGGAGTATCAACGGAGTGTTTTGAACGTCACTGGAAGTCGCTCGAATGTCCATAATATTCGTTGAACATCAAGAATATTATCGAAAACTCACCGAAATGTCCAAAATATTGACAGAAAAAATAAAGAAATTATAGTGAAAAAATATACTAAAATATGCTAAATATTGATAAACTGAAAGAAAAAAATAATAATAACAACAACAAACAACAATGGAAAAAAGTATATATTATTTTTCAATTTTTGTAGGGTTTAAGAAAATTATGTCCAATATCAATCAAATTGAAAAGTAAACTTTGAAATTGTAAAATATTAAAGTTTTAAAGTATGATTCTATTAAACATTTATCCTTATTAATTAAACTGAAAAACATGTTATGCAACGGCAAAATTTTATAGTTCTAATGAATGTTATGAAATTGTAAAATTTTACAGTTTTAAAACATAATTCATTTCAGTACCAAAAAAAATTGAAACTATACAATTTTACAATTTTCACCACTTGTATCTAAAATTTAAAAATAATTTGTTCAGAATTTGAAAATTTTCTCCATTAAAATAGGAAAGTAGAAGTGTGTAGTGGAGAAAAGAGAGAAAAATTAAGAAATCGAAGGAGAGAAACAGATATAGAGAGAATATTGTACTCTGACAACTATTTTTTATTTAGATCTAGTCAGATATGATGTAGATCTGAGTAGATCTACATCAGATCTGTGTAGATCTAGTAATCTTCTTTGCTGGAAACTCTTCTCTTTCGCTGTCGATGAGGGTGAAGTAAGGAGTCAATGGTCGGTGGTTACTGGTGAATCCCAAACAATGATATCATCGGTGACTATATATTAGAAAAAGAAAGAGAAGAAGTAAGGCATAGTTGTCGATCACCAAAAATCAAGAAGAGAAAGAGATAGAGAAAATGAACAAAGAGAATAATTAAGAAGAAAAATACATGGTAAACTTTTAAAAGTATTCAAAAAAGGGAGCAGCTTGTCTCCAGTTCAATTACAATGCTATTTGATCCATTGGGGCCCATCACGGGTTCCGCTTTGATAATCTGAACCGTTTGATGTGTAGAACTCGTCGAGTACTATATGCTTGTAAAAAAATTACGTTGATCGGATATCGATAGCTATGTGATCAAATCAGTTTTATATATATAAAAAAAATAGATGGTGAACAAATTAACGGTTGACAAAAAATTAATAAGATGAGATAGTTATCGATATTCGATTAACGTAATTTTTTACAAGCGTATAGTATTCGATAAGTTTTACATATTGAACGGTTCGAATTATCACGGACCGAACAACACCATTTAATCCAATTAAAAATTAGAAACAAGCTACCCCCTTTAAAAAATTACTAAACTAAATAGACTTATTCATTTTTAAATAGTACTTTAAAATAATTGGCCCATAAAAGAGCCACAGTCCATGAAACGCAAAGCTGGACTAGCCAAATAGTGCTTATAATCATCTAAAAAACATATATTTATGGGTTATTTGGGATGATCAAAATAAATATATTTTTTGATTTTTTATGAAATATGAGTTAAATTTAGGTTGAGTTTGAAGTGATGTGTTAAAAAAATAATGCGACTTAAATAAGATAATATGACTTAAATAAGATAATAAATTTTTATCTTTTTATTTTTTTCAAGACATGTCAAACTTCACCTTAAATTTCAGTATTTTTTGGGTGAATAAATTTCACTATCTTGCCGTGCTTGGAAACTTCATTCCACTATCATTTCTTCTAGAAATTTTCTAGATACATCACCATCATTACTAATTGACAGTTACGTAAAGAAGGGGAAATAAAAAATTAGAATATAAGTGGTGGGTGACCGACTAAACATGACTTTGGGTCTTCAATTTTTACCCTTTTCGCATTCCTGTCAAGAAGTCCTGTTTCACTCCCTCAACATTACATTCCCAACAGCTTTTTGCAAAGAAAGGTTCAACTTTTAATAATCAAAAGGTTTGGGGACTCGGATCAAAATCCTTTATCTTGCAAGGTTTTTGAAACAGCTTATTTATGAAAGAAAAAGAAAAAAAAAAAAAATTATATACAGTATGTTTGGTTTGAATTTTTTGAATTAAATTTTTTAATTTTTTTATTTTTAGTGAATATTTTTAAAATTTTAAATATTTTTTTTTTACTTTTTTAGATGTACCTTACTTAGATATATCAAAAAAGTAAAAAAATTACGAAAAAATATTTTAAAAAATTAATAAATACATAAAAATATAAAAAATGTACTGAATTCTTGTATTTTTTTTTATATTTTTGGTATTTAGTGAATTTCTAAAAGATTTTTTTTACAATTTTTTTTTACTTTTTAGGTGTATTTATGTTATGTGTGTCTAAAAAGTAAAAAAAATTATTTAAAATATTAAAAAAAATTCAATAAAAATAAAAAAAAACACGAAAAATAAGAAAGTGAAATTTTCTAAAAAGTGTTTTTGAAAAAATGGAACCAAACAAGCCGATTGATTATTATTGAGATTTGAAAAAAAATATAAGAAATTTTATAATTTTGATATAATTACATTAAATTATTTTAAATTTTAATTTGCTTAAGATTCTTTTTTCATCAATAATTCCTTAGTCATATATGAATAGAAAAATGATAATGCCATATTTTTTTATATTAAAATCTATTTTTTTATTATTTATTATTGTGATTTTATACTTTTTGTATTAATTTCAGTCACTTTAAGCTTACTAAAAGAGAGGGTAATTATGCCAAAAATATGGAACTATTTTTTTCTTTATATCTCAAGGAAGGTGAGTGTAATTTGCACAAAATATATTTAATCGAACATGGTTAACGACATGATCGGTTCACTATTTGCATTAAAAAAATAAATGATTTATTTTTAAAATTATAATTATTATCTATTTTTATAAGAAAAATGAAATCAATTTTATCTAACTACAGATGTTTAATCAATCAATTTTTTTTATATAAATTAGATAATTAATAAATTTTGCAAGATGAATTATTCATATCTTTAAATTGTGACCCTTTTGGGAAGGGAACAGTTGAACCCCACCAACGCCTCTCTCAGCCTCCGTTTGGCAAGAGCTAAACGGGGCTTTTTTGGTTATTTTAGCCACAAAAGACAAAATAGGCTATTTTAGCCACAAAAAACAAAACATCACATCCAACCCATAATCATTACATTCTTCTCTCACAAAAAAAGCCAAAAAAGCCAAAAAGCCAAAAAGCCCTTCCCAAACCAAACTTTTTAGTCCAGGCTAAAATAGTCAAAAAAGCCAAAAAACCAAAAAGCCAACCCACTTCCCAAACGGAGGCTCAAATAATCTAATTGAAGAACTCACCTCTTGCAAATAGGTGTTAGGAGTTGAAGAAACAATTATGACATCCTACTGAGGTCACATTCCTTTTTGAAATTTGAATAAATTATAAATGTACCCATTGAAATTTATTTAAAGTATAAATGCCCCCTTTAAATTGTCCCTTTTATTTAAAGTATAAATTGCCACCAACTATGACATCCTACTGAGGTCACATCCTACTGAGTATAAATTGCCCCCTACTAACCCATGGGTGTTTGGTAACTTGGTCAAGACTTGGGGGTTAAGATCCTAGGTTCCAGGTTTAAAATTTTTTGGGCCAATCTCTGGGTGTAGGGTAGTTAGTTAAGAGATTAGTCTCAAATTGTTGCTATTACAGCACTTGGTGTGGGCGCAATGCTTCCCCGCTATTTGAGTCCTGACTAAAGTGGAGCTTGTCTTTGGAGATCGGGACAAGTTTTTAGCTTATAGTCTCCTAACTCAGAACGGACAAAAGGACACCTTGGTGATCTCTACAAGGGGCGCTGCCCTAGACCTGCGGGAGAATGGGAGGATTTTCCTGCAACCAAAAAAAAAAAAAAAAATTGCCCCCTAGTTTAAAAAATTACAAATACGTACTTGTTAAAAATTTTTATTTAACAAAATTAATTAAAAAAAGAAATTTATAATTGTTCTTTTATATAATAATAAAATTACTTAAATTATTAATTGAAACATATTTACAATATCATTAAAAATTATTCATTAATTTGATGATTTATTAATAAAATGATTAATTTGTTATGAAATTAGAAATCTCAGGAATAGAATGTAATTTCTACAACTATAAAAAACGATTTGTATTTTAATCAAATCTCAAAAAGTGTATTTGTAATTTACCCATAAAATTTTTAAGAAAGCATGATTCCTGAGCAAACTGGGCAGCTATATCAAATGTGCTTTCATATTACAAGGATGAGTTTGTTTTCAAAGGTAGAATAGAAATTATTGGTAATGAGGGGATTAATAATGAGGGGATTAAGTAAAATTGTATTTGTTTTGATGATAGTTGTTAGTATAGGAATTGTTAAATTATTTTTATATAAAATAATAAAACAAATAAAAAAAATACAAAAACATTAAACATTAATGTTTTTAAAAAAATGCCTAACATGCAAAAAAAATTTAAAAAATAAAAATAAAATAAAAAATTTTCAGAAAAAAATAAAACAAACAAAATAATGATTTTTACTTAACAAAAAATACAAAAAAATTAAACATTAATGTTAAAAAAAATGCCCGACACGTAAAAAATAAATAAAAATAAAAAATTTCTAATTCGCTGGATTATTTTTCTAATACCAAGTCTTGGAGGCCCATCCGAATCCCCTTGAGAAGGCCCATCATAATCCGGAGCTCACTATCAATTCTCTCTCTATCTCTCAAAATAAATACAATATTAATAAATCTTACCTCACTTCTAATCTCAATCCTCCCTTTAATTCTCCAAAATAAACGGGCCTCAATGATAAAGTTAGTCCAATGGGTAGATCTACGATATTAAAATCCCCTCATGACTCTTGTTGGGAATTCTTTAATTTGCGTACCTGGACGGCAAAACATCATGCGCACCACATTACACTTATTTATTATTATTTTTTATATAGAAAATATCAAATCAATTGGCATCTCCAAAAATAATTATAAATTAATAAGGTGAAGTATTAATAAATTCTAAAATATAATCATATAAATTATTTAGGTGTCGTTTGGGAAGGGTTCATTTGGACTCTTTTGGCTCTTTGAGTCACAAAAGACAGAATATACTATTTGAGTCACAATAAACAAAACATCACATTCAATCCATAATCATTACACTCTTCTCTCACAAAAAAAGTCAAAAAAATCAAAAAGCCAAAAAGTCATTCCCAAACAAAGCTTTTGAACCCAGGCTCAAATAGTCAAAAAAATAAAAAAACCAAAAAGTTAACCCACTTCCCAAACTGAGGCTTAGTCCTTTTTTTATTTTTTTTATTAACCCAAAAGTCTTATTAAAGTAAAAATTATACAAGAGGGGAATCACTTACATTTTTAGATTTAATATTTTAAGGATAAAGTGAGTTTCTCAAATGTAAAATTATACATTTAAGCAATTTGCACTATAGACGTTTTAGATTTTCCCTCATTCTAGAATAAATTTCATATTACGAACAAAAATTTAATACTCTAATGTAACACTCTAATAACGTAACACTCTAATATAACAAACTAAAAAAATGTCTTGGTGCATTTTTCTCAAACGTAACAACGTAATAGTCTAAAAAAACTCTTTAGTATACTTTTTCCAAACGTAACAATCCAATATAATATACAAAAAAAAAAAATTCTTAATGTACTTTTCTAAAACGTAACACTCCAATCAATGTAATTCTAAACGTAACACTTTAATATAATGTACACAAAAATACTAAAAAATTTCTTAATATACTTTTTTTCGAACGTAACGCAATTTCAAATTATAAATTTGTTGGCAAGAAAAAAAATAGCCTAGTTTAGGCTAAAATTCACAAAAAGACAAAATGGATTAAAATAGCTAATAAGACAAAATATCACATCAAATCCATAATTATTTCACTTTTTCTCTCACAAACATCACATCCAACCATAAAAAAATCCAATCATCTTCCCAAACACACAAATTTTAGCCTACTAAAATAGCCAAAAACTAAAATAGCCTACTAAAATAGCAACTTCCCAAACGAAGCCAAAGTATACTAAGAATTTTTTGTATTCCTTTTCGAATGGTTTGAAGAAACCCACATCCTTCTGAAATTGTTTAAAGAATCCCACATTTTTTTTAAAGTGTTACATTAGAGTGTTATGTTTGAGAAAAGTTCACTAAGGATTTTTTATTTTCATTTTTTTTTTTGTGTGTTATATTGGAGTGTTACATTAAGGAATTTTTTTTTGGAGTGTTACATTTGGAAAAAAAGTATGCTAAGATTTTTTTTTTTTTTTTGGAGTGTTACGTTTGAGTATTACATTGAACTGTTACAGTTTGAAGTTATATATTTATTCAAAACTTACTAAAGAGTTTTTATATTCGTTTTGAAATGTTTAAAGAATCCAACATCCTTTTAGAATGTTTGAAGAATCTCTTATTTCAAGTTATTTTTATATTCTTTTTGAAATGTTTTCAAATAAAAATATTCTCATAAAAATTCATCCCAAATTTAATTTTCATAGATTGTATACATTACTTAGCACAAAAAAAAAAAAAAGAGAATGAAACATAATAGAAATAGTGGTATAACCGTAAATCTAATTTTCAAATAATATATTAAATCTTCCTTTTCAAAATCAATGGAATTAATTGGTTTATAAAAAAAAATCGTTAAGACTAAATGGATCATCATTTCTTAAGATGCGATTTATAAATAATTTTTTCTAAAATTATAAACTTTTTCATTTATCTATAATTATTTTCCAAAAAGTCCACTCACCAATTTTCCCCTTTTTTTTTTCACCCAAAAATATGAGAGAATACAAAAAAAATAAAAAATAAAAAAAATAAGACGACAAAGCAGTTTGTACATGCTTATACAAATTAAAATTAATAATTATAAAATAGGAATTAAAAATATGTTTTTCTTAACTTTTCACTAATTAATAACAAGGGATACATGATATAAGTACATTTTTTCATCTTTTATTTTTTTTTTAGTCAAATCAACTATTTATTTTTATGCACAATATTTTTATAAAAAGTTAAAAATCTAAAACAACTCCTAAATCTTATATCCATGACACATGGACCATTTAACCCCATAAATATTCTTATAACCTCTTTTAAGTCGTATCTCATATTAAAATTTCCTAAATAAAGCATACCCACATTTAAAAAAGTAATAAGACAATAATATTATCACATTTTAAAAATAACATATTTAACAAGAGTTTAATAGAATAATAGTACACAAATTAGAATAATATCTTATTGTCATATTTTAATAATGACACATTTGGTAAAAGCTTAATAAGATAATAATGCACAAATCTCTCATTATCACATTTTATGAAGAATGATACATTTGTCAAAAGTTTAATAAGATAATAATTGTAGGTGCTGATTTCCAACCACACTGCCAAACAAGAACTCAACAGGAAAGCACAGACAGAATAGATCTCGCCTGAATAACCTATCACAGAAAAGATAAGACTCCGGTGGTGGTTCGTCCACCTGGGGACACTCCGAAGATCAAGTCAGTACTCAGTTATCTCTCAAAGATAGCAAATAATGCTTAACTCATTAACCAGGATACAAAGAGCGTACCTTATACCCACGAGAGTACCTTACTTTTATAGCCAACACTAACCTGATCTTTGTAGAAGCCTAGCTTCAATGGACTTTGGCTCAATGCTCATCTAGGACTCTTAGCCGGATAGAGATAAACTCCTTAAGAGCTTTATCTTTATCCATGCTAAGGTCCTCCCCAGTTCTAGGACTCATATCCCTTATCCGCTTATCTCGAATTCTAGTATCTCTGCAGATAACCTCGGCGTCATGACCAAGACAAGTAGCACATCGGCTAACACTTCAGCGTCACCTTGGTCACGTGTTGTCATTCACAAAATATGTCACTACAACTACCCCCTAGGTTCTATTACCTCGGCATCCTAAGGTGATAGAACCTACATCATTTGTCTACATAGCATGTCGACTAAGATTTACTTTATTCTCCACGACTGAGATCGTCACTCATCGGCTTCATACAACCAAGACTCTGTAGTCCACTTGATCAACGGTCAAGAACTAAGAACCAAGCTCTTCAAGTTCCTTAACCAGGACCGTTCCTCTAGCCGAGGTTCTTGCTTCATTAAATCAAGAACTCCCAGAGTTCTATCTGCGCATGAGCTGTCATGCACGGTTTTCTCAATCCTTTCATCCACGTGTCCTTCTCTCATTGATTCGTACCTGACACGCACCATCAGGTCGAGTCGCTTCTGCACACACCGCCTGACAGACACGTCGTCCAAGGCATATCATTTATGGTTTGCCGCCTTTTTGCATTTTAACAAAACTTCTCCTTCTCTCTCCGTCTCTTCACTTTTGCAAAAACAATCTCTCTCTCCGCTCAAAGCCTTTCTCTCTAAAAATTTCCCAAACCTCCATTTTCGTGTTTCGAAGCTCCTGCAACTGCTTCAATCATCTCCTCCGACGAGCTTTCGACTGCCCTATTCCGTTCAAGTTCTTTGATTCCGACATTACCGCTTTCGGCATCATATGGTAAATTTCTAATCTTTTCTCTCTTTTGGTCCAACTTTACACTATTCGTATGCGTAATACATTCATGAATTTGTTTTTCACATCTTGCTGCTTAAATTCCTCATTTCGATTGTCATATTTAATCATTTGTAAATCAGTTCTTGTGTTTTAAGCTGTTTCACTTTTGTGCCGTCTTCATATTGCTTATGCTGCCACTAAATAGTTGCACTCTGTTTTTCTGTGTTTTTCTCACATTTCTGGATATCATGAGTCAGTTTCTTGTTCTTCAATAAAGCTCTGTCATTGTGTTTCTTGAATGTTTTTTGCACTGTTCTTGTTAAACTTCTGTTTGGTCTGAGTCTTGATTGTTGTTTTGTCTCTGAATCCTTATTGGTTCAAAATCATGTTCATCTTTTGTTTTTCTTGCTTATTTCTAGATTCTTGCCATTGATTCGTGTTTCCATATAGATTTAGGCTTCAGTTTTGATAGAGAAATCACATACTCAGGAAAAACTGAACCAAAACCTCCCTTAGATCGGAGAAAAAACCTAGAAGCTGCTAGTTTAGGGTTTAGCCGAGGTATTCAAACCTATTCCACTCATTCTTTCCCATATCTTGTCCCAACTGTTACTAATCCGACATCATGGGAATGTTCAGGTGGAGGGTAGACAACCCATAAAAACTTGAGTACTTTAGGAGAGAGTTCTCCATCCCAGCCGGCGTCCATTTGAGGTTAGCTGGGGAGGAGAACTTCATCATGCCTAACGGAGACTCCATGTCCTTTCCTATTGTTGCATTCATTGAATGTGGCCTTCGGTTTCCCCTTGATACTCTTTTTCGAGAAGTTCTCAATTACTACAAACTTAACTCCATGCAACTCGCCATAAACTTCTATAAGGTCATAAATGGCATAATTAAACTAGCACACCGAGAAAAAGCTAGGATTAGCTGACATCCAATTCTGCTACACCATGTGTGGCCTTAAATCTGAAAAAGGCTACGTATACTACCTCAAGCCCAAATCCACCGCCTTCAAACTAATAGCCAACCTCCCAGACTCCAACAAGGGTGCTGGAGATGATTACTTCATCGTCTCGGGCAACTGGGAGTTTTCACCTGATGACGACCTCCACCACTATTCTCTGAGCCGAACAGTTTTTAAAGAGGGTAATGGTAAGACTTAGTTACTCATACTGAAATTTCATTTTTGTTAAGGCTTGCTAGTTTGTTCATCTCTTTTAATGTTCGCTCTTCTGTTTTCTGCAGTTCTTCCTTAGCCGGCAAAGGGATTTCAGCAATCATTCGTTTCCAGCCGAGATCTAAAGAGGCTATTGGATCTCCCTGTGCAGAAACGCAAGGTGCCTCTTCTACTGAACTACATACCAACCTACAAGTCGACTTTGCCCAAGTCCCTTGCTAAAGTAAGACTTCCCATTCTGTTATGACTCCACCAATAACTTCATCTACAAGGGCAGACTAAGCCTCTACTTCTGACCCAGCTGATCAACCATCTACCTCAGCCCCTCAACTAATTCCTCCATTTCAGCGCCAACGCCGACGCCGAGTTCCAATTTCTGCTCCTGCTGGCAAAACTCGCAGCCACAAACGCCGACCTTCTAAGGCATCAATTTACGACCCAGCCAATCCTTTAACTGCCTTTCTAGCAATACACTTCAGCACCAAAGTAATAGTTGCCTTCCTTACCGACGAAATGGATAAAAAACTAGCAATTGTTGAAGACCTTCTCGCCAATATCCTTGGGGTTGTGACGGTGCAATCCTCGTCCTCCCCATCTCATCCAAAGCTGAAGCCGAAAAGAATGAAGAAGGCCAAGGCTAAGGCCACAGTGACTCAGATTGATTCTGAGGACACTGTGCCAATCTCCAAATTGGTCGAGGTAGAGAAAAGTCAAACGGCTGCTGAGAAAAGGCCAGCCAAGGTCGATGCATCCGACTCCCAACCATCCAAAAAGCCAAAGTCTGAGCAACCTGAGGGTAGCCAAAGCTTCCCTCGCAATATGACCTAGGCTCTTGAGGTCATGGTGGATGATAGACCTTTGACAGCCAGCGACAACGCAATGAATCTTGAAGTCAGCGCAGCCCTGTCAATGGCTGTTCTTCTGCCAGAAGATATGAACCGCATGGCCAAACTACATGAATATGAAAACTTCACCCTCATAATGTAACACTCGGTCTTGGTAAGTCTCTTTTTTACTCTGTAATCTTTCTATACTTAGTCAAATTTCACTAATCTGTTTTACTTCTTGCAGGCCATCCAGCATGCTCATTCATACGTTGTCAAGACCGAGATGACAATAAAGGAGTTGGCAAGGAAGACCAAGAAAGTTGCCAAACTTCTATCCTCTCTCAATCACGCCGAGGCCAACAATCGAGCTTTGTTGGATCAGGCTAAGACTTCCAAAGCTGCTCAAGATTTGGCCAAGGAAAAAGCCAAAATGGCCAATGATGAAGCCAAGGCCGCTAGAGCCGAACTTGAAGCTGCCAAGGCCAAGGCAACTAACTTAGAGGCCAAGCTTCAAGAGGCCCTAGACTCTAAGGAGGCCGAGGTGAGAGTGGCCGATGAAAAGGCTTATGAAGAAGGGATAGCCGCTGTCCGTGACCAGTACAAACAGTAAGTCAACCTGGCATGCAACCAAGGTTATTTCCTTCGTTGGACGGCGGCGCTCAACAAATTACTTGTTCCAATGGACTCCAACCTCCGAGACATCAATTAGCTTTAAGTGCCTTTCCCTCCAGAGCCCAAGGGCTCTGGCGATGAAGCCAACGAAGACGATGCCGAGAATGGTGAAGCTGATGAAGTGGAGGAAGAGGCTGCCACTGATCCCAAGTCTCCCACCCTCAACGAGCAAATAGACTTGACTCAAGATGAGGAGGATGACTTGGTTTCTAAGGGCGTCTCACCCAAACCAACCACCTCTAAGACCGAGGTCCAGTGCGCCGAAAGGAGTCTGGATCAGACTTTGCTAGAAATTGACGCCAAGATAGCGGCCAAAAAGAATGCAACACTGCTTGCCGAGGTTGACAAATCAGAGACCAGTCCTAGTACTTAGGATATTTCATCTTTACTTCGTACTTCTATTTTGTCTGAACAATATTTAGCTTACAATTTGGCCGAAGCGCCCTTTTTGTGATTTTGAACAAGTAATCTTTTGCCAGGCCAAAGTGTCTTTTTTCTGAATGCAAGTCTTCTCTTTTCTTCCAAGTGTTGCATGTTTATCTCGTGTATGTTTTATTGCTTTATTTCATGCCTTTCTTGCTTCCATACTTAGAATATTTTTGCATTCCTTCAAAGTATAACTTAGCTGTATAATGACCCGGGATATAATACCTCGGATATAAATCATATATGTTTTCCTCGGCTAACACTTAAAAATATCAAAATATTTTTACAAGTGTTATTCAGTATTGCTCTTTTACTTTCAAATGTTATCTTCTATCAAGACTTCTTCCTTCTACCCTTTCCAAGAATGGCAACCTGGTTGGCCATCTTGGCAATTATGTATCTCGGATACTTTTTCCAATATAACCTCGGTTAATTTTAACTTGTAAATTTTTCTGAAATTTCAACAAGTGTTAAGCCCATTCTGACTTGTAAATTTTGTTCATAAAATTTCAACAAGTCCCAAAACACTTTAAATTTAAAGCTTATTCATCATTCTTCAGCTCTCTGCCCGCTAACGTGAACCTAAGTTTCACTTATGTTCACATTAAGCACGTATAATCTTTCGCCGAAGTCAGATTCAAACAAAGACTAGCCAAGGTTCTCAACCTTAGTTTCTCTGTTAACCTAATTGAAATGCACTTAGTTTTATTCTAAGTTTAATCCTGCCAACATGGCAAGTCTAGTTTCAATTCAACTTAGTTCAACTCTATTATATGCAAGTATAATTCAACTTTGTCATATAATAAGTCTTAGTTATTCGTATTGTTTCAATTAGAAACATCGCCAACTTAGTTCAACTCTATTATATGCAAGTATAATTCAACTCTGCCATATAATAAGTATAAGTTATTCGTCATGTTTCAATCAGAAACATTGCCAACTTAGTTTAACTCTATTATATGCAAGTATAATTGAACTTTGCCATATAATAAGTTTAAGTTATTCATCATGTTTCAATCAGAAACATCGCCAAAGGACTGGTTAGTCCAATTACACAAATTTCAAAATCAAGCTAAAATTTTATTATTACTTCAACTAACAACATAAATTTCAAAAAACAAAAATCTAATAATAGAAAAACTTCAAGTTGCAAGTGTTCTAGGGTCTTGGTAACTCTTTGCTATCACTATCTTCAAGTCGATATGCCCCATTGCCGGCGACCGAGATAATTCTATAAGGCCCTTCCCAATTTTGGTCAAGTTTTCTTTCTTTGGGATCCTTTTTGTTGCCGACAACCTTTCTCAGAACGAGGTCCCAACTTGAAACTCTCTTGGGTTAACCTTTTTATTGTAAGCTCTAGTAAGCTGCTGCTGGTATGCCCCCAGCCGAATTGCTGCTTTCTTTCTTCTTTCTTCCAGTAGGTCTAGATCTCGGGCAAGGAATGCCTCGTTAGTCCCATTCTCTACTCCTTGGGTTCTGATCCCTGGGATGCTGACTTCCAGTGGGATGGCTGCTTCTGTGCCATAAGCCATGGTAAATGGAGATTCTCTAGTTGATCTTTTCGGCATGGTCTGATATGCCCAAAATACATTGGGCAACTCTTCCATCCATTTTCCCTTTGCTGCCGCCAGCCCCATTTTGATCCCATCTAAGATAGTCTTATTTGATGTTTCTGCTTGACCATTATTTTGAGGGAAACTTGGAGTAGAGTAATAGTTCTTGATTTTGTACTTTGCACAGAAGTTTTTGATTAGCTTATTGTCAAATTGTGTACCATTGTCTGCTATTATTGCCCTTAGGATCCCAAACCTGGTGATGATGTTCTTCCATATGAAGTTCTTTACATCAATATCTCGAATCGTTGCAAGGGGTTCAACTTCTACCCACTTTGTGAAATAATCAGTTGCTACTAGCAGAAACTTCATTTGTCCAGTTGCTTGGGTTAGTTGTCCAACCAAATTCATGCCCTATTGGGCAAATGGCCAAGGCTTGAACACTGGGTTCAAATCTGCTGTTGGTTGATGTATCAAATGTACGAACCTTGGACACTTCTCGCATTTTCTAATATAGTCCTCACCATCCTTCTGCATGTAGGGCCACCAATACCCCTAAGTAATAGCCCTATGGACAAGTGATCTGCCCCCAGTATGGCTTTCACATACTCCTTCATATATTTCATACAAGAAGTCTTCAACTTGGGAGGGATGCACACATCTCAAAAGGGGACCGAAAAAAGACCTTCTGCAGAAATGTCCTTTTGCTGTCAGGCTAAACCTAGCCGACTTCAGTCTAGTCTTGTGTGTTTCTTTGCGATCATCTGGCAGCTTCCCATCTCTAAGGAACATTACTAATGTATCCATCCAACTTGGGTCCATCTCCACACACATTGTTTTGTTCTGTGATCAGTGGTTTCACACTTGGGCCTGACAAATAGTCAACCATTATTGTCCTTGCCTCCCTTGACTTCATTGCACTAGCCAGGTTAGCCAAGGCATCGGCATGGTTGTTGTCATCTCGGTTAACCTGCTGTAATCGGTGGTTCTAAAACAAGGCTAACAGTCTAACAACCTCTTTGACATAAGCTATCATTCTTTTATCTCGGGCTGCATATTCACCTATTTCCTGGTTCACAATGAGCTGGGAGTCACAGAAGACTACCACCTCGCCAGCTTCTATTGCTGCTGCCAATTTCAATCTTGCGATCAATGCTTCATATTCTGCTTCATTATTTGAGGCTTTGAACCCCAAACATATAGATTGCTCTAACATTCGCTCATCTAGAGATACCAACACCACTCCTGCCCCGCTCCTTGACGATTTGAACTCCCATCAACAAACAGGCGAAAGAAGTCACCGATGTAAATATTAGAGGGCTTGAGTTTCTCTTCTTTCTTCTACTCTGCTGTGGGGTTTTTCATTCCCAATTGGATCTCTTCTTGTTCCTCTGGACATTCTAAGCCACGGCTCACCGGAGCTTGACGTGGGATGGCTCCACGTGTGAACTCGACCACAAAGTCGGCCAGAACCTGGTCTGTAATTGTTGTTCTAGGCCTAAATTTCAAGTTGTATTGGCCCAATACTACTGCCTATCTGGCTATCCTGCCCGTCAGATCTCCCTATTGTAGTAGGGACTTCAAGGGATGCTCAGTCAATACCACAATCTTGCGGGCTTGTAAATAATGGTTCAACTTCTTAGAGGCCATCATTAAGGCCAATGTCAATTTCTCCAAGGGTAAATACCTGGTCTCTACACCTGCTAGGGTTTTACTAACATAGTGTACTGCCTTTTGTTCTCCATTCTCTTTTCTGATTACCACTGGACTCACTGCATGCTCCGAAACCACCAAGTATAAGAATAGCTCCTCTCCAGGTACTGGATTTGACAGAACTGGAGCTATTGTCAGGTACTTCTTCAAGTCGGCCAAGGCGACTTCACACTCATCTGTCCACAAAAAATCTGTGGCCTTCTTTAATAAACTGAAAAATGGTTGACATTTGTCTAAACTTCTACTTATAAACCTATTGAGGGCTATAGCCCTTCCTGTTCTGCAGATGTTTTGCCAACATTGGGCTTTTCAAGTCCAAGATTTGATTTGATCTGGGCTTGCCTCAATGCCCCTTCTAGTAACCAAGTATTCCAAGAACTTACCATACCTAACTCCAAATGCACATTTCGAAGCATTGAGTCGGAACCAATATGTTCTAAGGATGTCGAAAACTACCTTCAAGTTGGCCAGATGATTCTCAAGTTCTTTGGTCTTCACGACCATATCATTAATGTATACTTCCATTGTTTTGCCAATCAGATGTCTGAACATGTTAGTCACCAACCTTTAGTAGGTTGCTCTTGTATTTTTCAACCCTGAAAGGCATCACTCTGTAGCAATACAACCCTTTTGGGGTGATAAATGCAGTCTTTCCCTTATCAGGGGGTACATTGCTATCGGATGGTATCCCCTGTAAGCGTCTAGGAAGCTCATCCTTCCATGCTCTAAAATGGCATCCACTAATTGATCGATCTTGGGGAGTGGAAAACTGTCTTTCGGACAAGCCTTATTCAGGCTAGTGAAGTCCATGTAGACTCTCTACTTCATATTCTTCTTTTTCACAACAACTGTGTTTGACAACCAAGCGGGGTAATTTGCCTCGCGAATGGCTCTGGCCTCCAACAACTTATCCACTTTTTCTTCGGCTGCCTCCACATGGACCAACGTCGACCTCCTTGCTCACTGAATGACAGGTTTGACCCAATGTTTTAAAAACCAGACCCGTGAGCGAACCGGAAAAGGGATTGGGTGGACGGGTTACCGGTTCAACCGTTGGGTCGAACCGGAGTCGAACCATAACGTAATAAATATATTAAAATTATATTTAAATAAAAATATAAGTAATAAAATTATAAATTAAAAATATTAAAAATATTAAATTATCTTAAATATTTGTCCTAATATTTTTTTTACTGAAAAATATAATAATATATTGTAAAATATTATAAATTTCAATTTTGGAAGATGAAATCAAATATTTAATATTCCTTCCATATGATTTTAATTCAAATAATTTGATTGAAAGGAGAGCAAAAATTTTGGAGGGATATCAAAATTTCAATATTCCCTCCAATACATTTGATTGAATCCCACATGGATTTCTTGAGTCTTTTTGAAAGAATTTTTTTCTTATAAATAGGTGAAGACTTTCACAATAATTTCATCATGCTCTTAATGGGATTCCTCACAAGAGGAGACCCTTGAAAAAGAGTTTCAAATTAAAATTTTCTTATATTTTTATATTATATATATATATATATAATAAGAAAGAAAGAAAGAAAATAAAAAAGAAAGAAAAACTATAAAAAAAAAAAAAAAAATTGAGCCGGACAACCCGGCGAACCGGTTTTGAGTTTTGGCAACCCGGCGAACCCGGACAACCCAGTTCGCCAGTTCAACTGCCGATTTTTCCGGTTCTCACTAAATACGTCGGTTTTGAGTTTTGGCCAGTTCAGAGGGTATGTCCGGACCGGAACCCCGACCGGTCGACGGTTCAACCAGTCGAACCGGCCGGTCCGGTCTGATTTTTAAAACCTTGGTTTGACCGACCTGTCTACATTTAGTCTGTGACAAGTAATCTCGAGATCAATGCCAGGCATCTTGTATGGCGTCCAGGAAAACACCTCTATGTTTGCTCGCTAGAATGCTTCTGACTCTCTTTCCTCCTTCTCGGCCAAGCCTGAGCCGAGGAGGAAGAAGCGCTCTTCATTCCCTTGCTGAACCAGAATTTTCTTCAAGGCTTCCTCGCTTTTATCGATCGGCTCTTTGTTGACGTTATCCAGGACCTCAATGTCCCCGTCCTCAATCTCTACTGTTTCTGCTTCTTGTATGTTTCAGGTGCATTTCATTGTTGCCATGGAGCAATTCTTTGCCTGCACCTGATCCCCTCTGACCTTCGTAATTCCATGCTCTGTTGGGAACCGCAACAGCTGGTGCAGTGTTGAGGGAACAACCCTCATTGTGTGCAACCATGGCCTTTCCAAGATAACATTGCAAGGGGAGAGGGTGTCAATTACTGTGGACTCTGTACTTACCTTCTTGGTGTCTGCCTGTACCTCCAAACTTATTGCTCCCAGGGGCCATGTCAGTGTTCCATTGAACCCAACTATTGGACTGTTAGACTGCTTCAGGTCATCTTGGTGAAGGCTGAGCTCCTTGTAACATCTGACATACATGATGTCACAAGAGTTGCCTTGATCAATCATAATGTGCCTTACATGGCATTCTCCAATCTTGAGGGATACCACCAAAGCATCGTTGTGCAGATGCTGCACCATGTCTAGGTCAGTTTCAGTAAAGGACACCACTGGTCCCTGGTACTCGTCTGCCCTAAGCCTCTTTTGCTGGACCTGATACACATGTTGTAAGTGTTTTACCCTCTGAGTCTCCCCACGTACCTCCTTTTCATTGACCTTTGAATGAATCACGTTGATCACTCGAGGTCCGTCTGCTTGTGGTCGCGGTGCTGGTGGAGGTGGTGCTGCCGGTGCCTTAGTGCCTAGAGCAGCCTTGCTTGCTCATCTACTAGGTCCCTTAAGTGACCTTGTCTCACCAAATCTTCCAAATGCGCTTTTAAGGCTCTGCAACCCTGTATCAGGTGTTCATCTTTATTGTGATAAACACAGTGCTTTTCCAGGTTTCTTCCCATGAATTTGCCAGGAATCTTTTCTGGCGCTCTATAATATGGCTAGTTTTTGGCTCTTTCCAGAACTTTATAAATCGAAATCCGGAATACGGTGGTGATTGCCTGTGCAACCCTCAGTCTTGTCTCTTGTCTGTTATATCCAATATTACTTCGGCCTCGCTTCGGCGAGCCGTTTCTCTTTTCTTGTTTTGACACCCTTGTCCTTGGCGTATCTTCTTCAGCTCTCGCATATTTCTCAATCCTGGCCATGAGTTCCTCCATACTTTTTAGCAACGTTTTTGCCAGTGACTTTCAAAGTAAGCAGTCATTGTTCAGGCTGTTCTTAAAAGATACGACCGCTAACTCTTGGTTACACCCTGGTATTCGGTTAAACACCTCAAAATACCTTTTGGCATAAGCCTTGAGGCTTTTATCCTCGCCAATTCTCAGAGCCATCAGGAAGTCTACCCTCAACGGCTGCAGTTTGTTTGTAACAAACCTGGCCAGAAACATCTTGGCCAGGCCTTCCCAACTTTTCACAGTTCCTTTCGACAACTTGTGAAACTAATCTGATGCGATTTCCCCAAAGGATGAGGGGAACACCTTACAGAGCAACGGTTCGTTCCCGGTATACAGTGCCATTGAGTTCAAATATAAGCCGACGTGAAAGTTAGGATCGAACTTACCGTCGTATATTTGGAATCTCGGTATGTGGAACCTTTTTGGGGCCTCAAACTTATCCAATTCTACTGAGAACGGCATTTTCGGCTTGATCGGAGATGTTACCTCAACATCTTGTTGCTTCCTTTGGAGGTAATCCCTCAAATCCTCCTTAGTTAATCCAGGAGCTCGGCTGTCAACGGATTTTAGCCTTTTTGGTGCGCTGCTCCCAGTGTCGTTATGAGTCTTCTTGGACATCCCTTCATTCATCATGTCAAACCAAAGGTCCTTCATTTGAACATGCCGATGTTCCTTGACGTAAGTTTCCTTGGCACGATGTGTCTTATGAGACTCTCCTCTTCTCTCATCGATTCTCTTTGCCCGACATCCCATGAAAGCTGATGCGAATGCTCCTTTGCCTTGCTATGCTAGGGGACTGCAAGGATTGATACGAATGCTCCTTTGCCCTGTTATGCTGGAGGACTACAAGGATTGCTTTTTGTCCCCTTCTGGACATCGTTCTTGGCCGCTAGAATCGACGTGCCTTTCAATGGAAACGGTGGCTGCATGATGTAGTTCTGCATCTTGAAGTTGACAATCGATTGTAGGTCTGCCAACTTGTTTTTCATTCCTTTCATCTCGCCGTCCCTCCTCAGGTATCTATCTTTCCGTACCTAGAGGTTGTTTTCGTTGTAATACCCGCCTTGACATGCTTTCTTCGGTACATCTCCCTCTTGGCTGACGTCCTTTTCTTCGGGATTCTTATCCCGAGGTTCTTCATTACAGTTGTTCTCCTCAACGTTAGGATCCGCATTTTTACCACTCCCACTAGGGATGTCACCCCCAATCTTTTCTTTTTGCCCGTCGTTGGCCATCTATTCTCTTTACGTTTCCCACAAACGACGTCAAATTGTGGGCGTTGATTTCTGATCACATTGCCAAACAGGAACTCAATAGGAAAGCATAGGCAAAATAGATCACACCCTAACAACCTGTTATAGAAAAGATAAGACTCGGGTGGTGGTTCGTCCACCCGGGGATACTTCAACGATCAAGTCAGTACTCAGTTATCTCTCAAAGATAGCAAATAGTACTTAACTCACTAACCAGGATACAAATAGCGTACCTTAGACCTACGAGAGTGCCTTACTTTTATAGCCAACACTAACCTGATCTCTGTAGAAGCCTAGCTTCGATGGACTTTGGCTCAATGCTCATCTAGAACTCCCAGCCGGATAGAGATAAAATCCCCAAGAGATTTATCTTTATCCACACTAAGGTCCTCCCCAGTTCTAGGACTTCTGTCTCTTATTTGCTCATCTCGGATTCCGGTACCTCCGCAGATAACCTCAGCGTCAGGACCAAAACATGTGGTACCTTGGCTGACACTTCGATGTCACCTTGGCCACGTGTTGTCATTCACAAAATATGTCCCCACAATAATGTACACATTAAAATTATGTCACATTATCACATTCTAAGAATGATACATTTGATAAAAATTTAATAAGACAATAGTGCACAAATAAAGCATACACACATTTGAAATCTCTAGAAAATAAAATAAAAGGATATCACGGTGTATATTTTCAAATCCAATGTGACTTAATAGTCTACAAGAAAATTCATGGAATTTTTCGATACATATTTTTTTAGTATGGGACTTCTGGCTAAATTCCCTGATTAAGTTTACTTTTTATTTAAATTATTTTTATCTTATAAGATATAAGTAAAAATTGTACCAAATATTTTAGGAAAATTCTATAATACACACATTTTTGGGTGTATATCATATGATCCAATTATGATTTTTGTGTTCTTTATTATGACTTATTATGGTGTTGGTTATGAATTTGTTATACATTTAGTTAAATCGTTTATGGTATTTGGTTATGACTCATATCTTTTCAAGTTATGGCTTAAAATGATTTAGTTACGATATTTGTAATAATTAACCCTATAAATGTCGTAATTTGAATATAGTACATATCGTTATTCTTACTCAATATTTTAACATATAATTTTAAATAATAAAAAAAAAGTTATGAACAATTTACATAAATTGTATTAAACTCGATCAGATGATCTTCATCAATTATAGTCAAATGTCAAATTATGTCAAAACAAGAGAGTCTTGATCATTGATATGTAGATCTTTTGACCATAACACGTAGGAGTGTAAAAATGGTCCGTGTCTTGTGGGTGGTTCGAAACTCGTCTACGAGTTGGGGTAGGCCAGGTCTAAATAGGCCCGTGCTCGAGCCTGGCTCGGGACCCTGGGCTTGGGCTTGGATCATCATTTTGAAGCACGACTTGACCCCATTTGGCCCGACCTATCAGTCCGCTCAAGGTCCACTCAAAGCCCGCCCTGAGGCCCTACCCACCCGAGGCTCAGTGCCATTTTTTATGGGAAAAAATAAAATAAAATGTTCAAGCCCTATCTAAACCCAAACCTAGGCCCACCGGCTTGTTCAAGGCCCAAATATCTTAAGCCTGGACTTGGGCCTAATTTTATAGTATGTGGGCCAAACCGGGCCGAATTTACACCCTTAATAACACATTCTTAATCAAATGGTAGTGCGTCAATCTATGATCATTATTTATTTATTTTGTAACCAATTAATAACATGATAGTTACAAATTATAAATATGAAAATCATATTTCTGCAACACATATTAGAAGACCAATAATTATTATGAGAAATAATTCATAATGAGAACAAATAAATAACTTGATACAATGAATAACACCCATGGATAAATTACATATACAACTTTTGAAATTTAATTAAAATACAAATCACCCTTTATAATTCTAGAAATTACATTTCACTCCTGAGATTTTTAATTTCATAACAAATTACTCATTTTATTAATAAATCATCAAGTCAATTAACAGTTTTTAATGATATTAAAAATATATTTCAATTAATAATTTAAATAATTTTATTATTATATAAGAGAACAATTATGAATTTTATTTTTTTAGTTAATTCTGTTAAATAAAAAATTCTGGCAAAGGAGTATTTGTAATTTTTCAAATCATAAGAGACAATCTATATTTTAAGTAAATTTCAAGAGGTGTATTTGTAATTTACCTGAGAAAAAAACATAAAAATTGATCACACAAATCAAGACTCTTAAAAAATATGCAACCCAAGTATAGGTAAGCACGACCTCGTTGTAACTTTTTACTGAGAAATGTAGGCTTATTTTGACAATATAGTTAAAAGTTAGTTTTTAATTTTTAAAATTTTTTGAGTCACATCACCTCTCTATTTTTTTGAATGTTTTTAAAACGAAAAAAAAAATCAAAAAGTCAACTTTTAATCTACTTCCTAAAACAGGTCGTAATAAACTTCACCAGTTAAAATTTAGTGAAATAATAACATAGAATTTCTTTTGAATTTATCCTCCTTAAACCCTAAAACTCTATTTTATCTCTAGATTTTCCTCCTAGGGTAGAGGGAGATGGCGGTGGTTCCCACACTTTTCCGATCTCCCTTTCCTCTTCCTTTCCTCGATCCTTCTCCAGATTTGATCTAATATTTATCTTACCAATTCGGCCATCACCGCCTTACCTTCTTCATCATTGAGCCAAAAACTTTAAGATCTAACTTTAGATCTTCTCACAGTCCGAAAGTTGATGTTAGATAATAACGCATTTGTTTCACGCTCGACGACCACCTCAACCTCAATGTGTTATCTTGACCAGCAAATGTGGGGTCATTAGATTCCAAGTTGAAGGTTGCGGAGTAGTGGAGTTTTGGATGAGTTCGGTGGCAACTTGGATTTGATTTTTTTTTCTGTTTTGGTTTGTTGATGAAACAATCTTTTCTGTATGGAGGTTTGTTTTCCTCTCTTGTGGGAGACCTTTTTTTCTCCTCTATGGAGGCTTGGATCCTTCCTTCTATGGAGACTTTTATATCCTTTTGAGATCTTATGATACTTTTGTATCAGATTGATCTAATGTTTTATCGTTTTGCAACGAAGATATCTTTCCGATCTTTTAAAACAAAAAAATAAAATAAAATAAAATTTCTCTTTTTCTCATTATTTCACAATTTAATATGACTTATTAAATAGGTTTTAAATAACATTTAATAATTTTTGAAACATATGTAAATGAGAAGTATATAAATTTATTATTTTAATATACTTTTTAAATATTTCAAAATAATTTTATATATTTTTACATATATATTTTGTCCATTTTAATATATTTTTTCCATATTTCTTTATCATTAATGACAGCCATATATAGGCTGTCTTTTAAGATTTTCTAATTATATACATAATGAATGAAATGTAATATAAAAATAGAAAATAGAATCCGTGATTGAAGGATTTGAGATGCAAATACTATTCTACCCTTTATCCTTTCTTATATTTATTATAATTTATATGAAATTCAGATTTTCTCAAGTCTACTGTGGATTGAATCAAAGTGTTTAGGACCGGAGAGTTTACACCAGTTCTATTTTGATAATTCGATCATTCTATTTTATAACCTTTGATTAGTGTTGAAAAATATATAAAAAAAATTTATTAAAATTTATAAAAAGTGTATTAAAATGTGTAAAACTATTTTGAGATATGTGAAAAGTGTATTGCATTATAAATATTTTGACATTATGTGTCTTATTGATAGCCTTATTATTAGGACCTTATAAAAAAAAATCAAATTAATGTGATAATCACAACTACATAATTTTATTAGTTTTGTCTTTAAAAAAAATCGATGATCTATTTCACAATCATACTTGTTCATTTTTTATTTTTTGTGTGGCATATTTAACAAAATTACTTAAATACAAATATTTGATCAATTTATTTATGGGGGATTTGGTCATAGCCCCCTCACTATCTAATTTCTCTTTCAAAAGGATAAGAATTATATAAGTACTTTCAAAACTCCCTGATATTTTAAAATTTGTTTCTTTTATTATATTACCCTCATATCTATCAGCTTTCATATTAAGACATTTTCACTATGTATTTCAGAGTAAAATTTTATTCTGTATGAAAGTAAAATTTTATTCTGTATAAAAGTAAAATTTTACTCTGAAAAATAAGTAAACTGTAAGACTCTGAAGCTAAAAGTAAAATTTTACTCTGATTCTGTCAAATGAAAAAAACAGAGCAATAGAACCAGAGTAAAATTTTACTCTAGTTCTATCAAATGAAATTTGATGTTTACTCTGAAAAATCGATGGAACTTTGAGCTTTGAATCAGGCCTATAATCCTTGAATCAATCGATGTTTACTTTGGAAAACATTGAATCAGGCCTATAATCTAAAAATTTTAGAGAAATCTCAATTTTTCATACTCCGGTTCTTCAGATTTTACAGATTTTTCAAAATTTTAAAATTTTGAACTTTCAAAAATCTATATATTCGAATTCAAATATCAAAACACACAAACACACATAAATCCAACGTCAAAGTTAAGGCGGAATTTATGATGACTCTCATAAATCCAAACAAAACAATTCAGTGACTACGATAGAACTTGCTTCCAATTTTTTTTTATTAGTCTTTGTTAATCAACACTCAGTGAACATTGAACATTGATTAATTATTTTTATATAATTTTTAACATATAACAATCTTAATCATTGTCGCTAATAATCGCAATGTTATCATCATAGCAGACTAATCTTGACTGTCCAGTGGCTTTCTATTTTCCATTCTACCTACTTTTCTATGTTTTATTTATTATTTATTATTATTTTTTTATTTTTATAATAATCTGTTGTGTTTTCTTCTACCCTTTGGCGCTCCTTTTTTCCACAAACTCCACTTCCTGGGATATCCACCACCCTTCAACACCACTCTCCAACCACCCACCCACATATCTCTCACACAACTGGGTTTTCATATCTAACCTTTCACCATTGGAAACCCTCTAGTGAAGCTCAAGGGTCTATGATGATGTTGTTCATTTCTTTGTTGCCATAAATACAGCACTTTCTGTGGTGGGTTTCCTTCTTCTGCCTTGCTGCTTCTTTCTATAAGTATAGGTTCACATAATATGGAGTTTTTTATATGTTTTTTATATGTTTGTTATATATATATATATATATGTTGAGGGTATTGATTGATAAATTGGGTAGTTTATGGTTCTACAACTCAAAATAAACTTTTTAATTTTGCTTTTGAGGACTTCCAATGTGGTATTTATTGGGTTTGCATTTAGGTTGTTTGTTTGTTTGTTTGATTGATGTACGTGTATTAAATTGGAGCTATGGTTTTTAATTTTAATTTTTTTTTGGAGATTTGTTTGATTATATTGATCATTTGTTTGAATGCCAAGTGTGGTTTCACAGTTATTAGTTTTCACTCTATATACTGAATGTGCAGTTCTTGCTTTTGGCTTGAATTATACGAGTTATTGTATATTCACATATTCTCATTTTGGTTTGTTATGTTAGGTTTGGTTTTTAGGTAGTGGTAGTGGTGTTGGTGGTTGTTTGAGGCTATGTTCGGAACTTGGATTTTCTGAGGGATTTTGTGGAAGGAAAATAAAAATGGAAGGAGTTTGTGGAAATCTGTTTTCTAAATTTAAAAATAAATAAATAAATAAATAAAATATAAATGATGATTTTTTTTTACTTTTTCAATTTTTTTCACCAAATTAGTTTTGGTATTTTTGAAAAAAAAATTTAAAAAAAAAAATGTGAAAACTGAACCAAACATCCAAGATCCAAAAACAGAGCTTGACAGTGTATTATTGGTGGGGTCGTGAAAGTGATAGCAAATGAAGAAGAAACATAGATTGAAGGGTAACTTGAATTAAACCGCACAAAATGGTGTGGAAGAAAAAACTGTGATGCAAGAGACACCAGTGAGTCATACCATGTATATGGACCTTATATGACCACAAGGAATGACTTGGTGGTATGACTCGATGGTTAATCATTTCCGGACAAAACATTGACACATATCATCATGGTAGGCACCTCCGCATGTTTGCTAAGAAATGGGTTAACCATAGTCATATTGAGCCTAATTTATTGGCAGCTGGGGTTATGGCCGGCATTTTAGACCTTGAGGTCACAGAAAGTGTATAGGTGTGAATTTTCCATATAATTGATAGTTTGAATTTTCCCTATCAGGTGATGTCTTAATCCTGTTGGACTTCTCTAAAATGGCTTGTTAGAATTTTCCCTTCTACTTGGGACCACTTCTATGCTGTGATTTTTGATTTTATGGCGACATAACAAAAGATCCATTAGTGAAAATATTAAAGTGAGCATGAAAATGTAGTGCAAGAAAACCATGAAACATAATAACCTTTTTTATCAACTTTGTTGAGTGGCCAGGAACAAGTGCTGGTAGTAGTGCTAAGAGGAAAAGGAAAATGGCATCGATCATCATCGTCGTGTTAGCTACTGTTGTTGGGATGATTGTCTCTGCTTTGACTGGCTTTTATATTTGTCAATTGAGGAAGGCAACAATTAAAGGTAAAACAGCTCTACCATTTTTACCATCATTTTTTTTTTTTCCTTGATCTAACAGCTCAAGTCTCTTGCATCCAGCTGATTATTGAGTGACATCTTGATGAAAAAAAAAAAAAAGAAAAAAAGAAACCTTTATAGTGCCTTTTTGCGATTCCATCCTCGATCATACCATAGAGATCACTAAGCTAGACACATTTTTACATTTCAATTTTCTGAAACATCATTTGGTTTCACTGGTTTCTTATTTGTTGGGATATTAAACTATTGCCATTTTCTTGTCTTTGTCCGACTAATTCCCATATGTAACAGCTCGACAGGAAAATAGTGTCTGCAAAGATTCTGAAAAAGGAAATCAGGGTGATGAACTTGAATTACCAACTTTTGATCTGAGTACGGTTTTTGCTGCAACTGACAAATTTTCTTCCGGAAATAAGATAGGCGAAGGTGGTTTTGGTTCTGTTTATAAGGTAATTCTTCATTATACTACCCTTTTTTAAGCTAAAAAATCAATTAGTATTGTTTCTCTTTTTTCTTGCTTTATATCCTAGGCAATTTCCAATGAAAAACCTTTCCAATTTGCATAATAATTTGTAGGGTGAGTTGTCTAATGGACAAGAAATAGCAGTGAAGAGGCTCTCGCAGAGTTCTGGTCAAGGCATCAAGGAGTTTAAGAACGAAGTTATTTTGATTGCAAAACTTCAACACCGCAACCTTGTTAGGCTCCTGGGATGTTGCATTCAAGGAGAAGAAAGGATGCTAATTTATGAGTTCCTACAGAACAAAAGCTTGGACAACTTCATATTCGGTAATTTTTTATCTAAATCTCATTATTGCCAAAATCTACCAAGTTTTTGTTTGATTCATGGGTTTGGTGAGGGAAATGAAATGAAAATGCAGAGGACATCAATTTTCCTTGTTTGGTTACTGCAGAAAACATTAATTGCGATGAGGTATTGACGAAAAACAGTTTTAATTAGACCTTGCTGTTGTCATGTCCAGATCAAACTGGAAGAAAACTGCTACCTTGGAAAAAGCGCTTCAACATCATTATTGGAATTGCACGTGGACTACTTTATCTTCACGAGGACTCAAGATTGAGAATCATTCACAGGGATCTCAAAGCAAGTAACATTTTACTAGACAACGACATGGACCCCAAAATTTCTGACTTTGGCATAGCAAGAATTTTTGGAGGAGAGCAGATAGAGGAAAAGACAAAGAGAGTAATGGGTACATAGTAAGTGATTATAGTGCATACATTAGAAAATATATATATATATGTTTTTAAATATGTCTATTTATTTACTAATGTTAGACTAATTATTTTGGCATGTAGTGGTTATATGTCTCCAGAATATGCAATGAGTGGTCATTTTTCAGTGAAGTCAGATGTCTTTAGCTTTGGTGTTTTAGTGTTGGAGATAATAAGTGGCAAGAAGAATTGGGGATTTTGTCACCATGAACATGACCTCAATCTTATAGGGCATGTAAGTACACCATTAAATGCTATTGCACCCCCTTTTTAAAGCTAAAATTTCTATCTTTTAAGCTTCCAATGCTATTACTAAAAGAGACTGAATTCCAATTTGTCTAGGCATGGAAACTGTGGAATGAAGAGAGTCCTCTGAAACTAATGGATAAAGAATTGGAGGGCTCATTTTCGGCAAAAGAAGTGGTAAGATGTATTCAAGTGGGCCTTTTATGTGTTCAACAACGTCCAGAAGACCGGCCAACAATGTCATCCGTGGTATTTATGTTAAGTAATGAAAGCGCAGAGCTATCCCAACCTAAAGAACCAGGTTTTTGTGTGGAAAGCTTTTCCGTAAAGAATGAATCATCGTCAAGTCGACATACTTCTAGTACTGCTAATGATCTGACCATTACAGAGTTGGCCGGACGATAGGAGGAGTATTACTTCAACTTGTTTCTACATCTGCTCTGTACAAAGCATTATAATTTTGAGCATGGCTTTGTAAACAACTCGGTATATGGGATGCAGTCGAAAAAGTTACTTTTTGATTAAATAAGTCAAAAAGTCAAAATATGCAAGGCTTCTCATGTATAGAGGTTTCATTTAAAAGAACACCAGTATGGTGTCAGTATAGCTTTGCTACTACTTTCCCCCCTCACTATGTTACAAGTCCTAGTAGAAATTTTGTTTCCGTTGGAAAAAATTCTTGAATTTGCTGAACTCCCTTTGTAGTGAATCTATAAATATTTGTGTTATTGTTACTATAAATATCACATGTATTGTCTACCTTGCATTATCTACTTCTTTCTTTCGAGTATGCTATTGGGCTTGAATTTCTGTCTCAATGCACTTTCTAACTATACGACTGTATTAAGATTTTTATGTCTTGAGATTCTTATCATATTATGGAACTGTGATTGTGAATACATTACGACAAAGGACAAAGAGATTTGAGAATTCGTGGCTATGCTATTGATGATCTTTGCTTTAAGACAACTTATTCTAATGGTTGTTTGAAACAGCCAACTAGGTTCTGTCTGTATATATTTATTTTTATTTTATTTTATTTTATGACTGCTGAACTAAAAGAAAATGAATGAACTTCCATTTTAGAACATGCATTAATCAATGAAAAAAACAATTGCATAAGATTAGCATGATTGAAAGGAGAATTCAGTTGAAAACTGTCACACAAGTTCAGTGTAATGCTTATCTTTGCAATACTTGTGATGTTCAAATTCATGAGTTTTTAGTGACTTAACTATTTCATTCTTTTCCAATTAAAAAAACAAAAACAAAAAACTATTTCATTCTGTTTGCTTTTGTTTTCAAAATCCGTTTTCTATTTTTAAAAAGAAAAATGCTAGGAAGGACCCCGAACTTATCCCCAATGTGTTTGTGTGGTGGAGATTGAATTGATGAAGTGTGGGGTCCACATATGAAATAAATTTGAGCTATTGATTTCTTTTTTTGAAATAAATTTTAAGTTGTTTTAAAAATAGAAATCAACTTGACAAAAATAAAATAAAAAGATATTTTAAAAAAAATTTAAAAATTATTTTCTTCCCAAAAACTAAAATAAAAAATTGCATGAAAATGATAAGTTTTCAATTTTTTAATTTCTTCATTTTATTAACCAAACTGCCTTTTAATTTATTTTTATTTTTTTAAAAAACAAAAAACCTATTTGAAAATCAAACCAAACAAGATGTTTAGCAATTTTCTGACTTTTTTTCTATTTGACAAAAAATAAATACTAAAAAGATATTTTTAATTTTTAGAAATTATTTTCTCCTCCAAAAAAGTAAAGGGAAAATCGGTCTAGGGTCCCTCTTCCACTTTTCGTAATGGAAGAGATCCACAAAATTATTTTTTGATATCTAAGGTCCCTAAACATATATGAGAAAAAATTGCCTTTGTCTCTCCTCTCTCTCTCTCTTTTCTGCTCACACGTCAATGGACCACCACCAACAAAAACAACCACCACCACCACCACTGCCCATCTCAAGGGTTTAAGATACTTGACAAGAACAACCTAACCCTAACCGATGCTGCAGAAATTGAGAAGAATGGCGTCCTCAAGCTGACCAACGACTCTAACGGGTTGATCGGTCACGCGTTCTATCCAACTCCTATCAAGTTCAAGAACTCCACAACCAGAGGAACTGTTTTCTCTTTCTCTACCGCCTTTGCTTTCGCTATCATTCCAAAATTCACAGGCACTGGTGGCCATGGTTTGGCTTTTACCATCTCTCCCACAAATGATTTTCACGGAGCTCTTTCGAGTCGGTACTTGGGTCTTTTCAATGAGACCAACAATGGCAAGTTCTCTAACCATTTGTTTGCTGTCGAATTCGACACCGTACAAGACATCGACTACAAAGACATCAGTAACAATCATGTTGGTATCGACATCAATGGCTTAACATCGAATGCGTCTGTTAATGCTAGCTGCTTTGTCCAAGGCAATTCGGCCCCAAAAGAATTAAATCTCATGAGTGGGAAAACAATTCAGGCTTGGATCGACTACGACTCCACCAGAAAAGAAGTGAATGTCACGCTTTCACTCTCTTCGACAAAACCCAAATCTCCAATTTTGTCATATCCGATCAATCTCTCTCGGATTTTCGAAGACTACGACTACGACGCCATGTACGTGGGCTTCTCTGCTTCTACAGGGCAGCTTGCAAGCTATCATTACATACAAGGGTGGAGCTTCAAGATCAATGGACAAGCTCAGTCTCTCAATTTATCTTCACTTCCTTCTATTTGGGAAAAGAGCCACAACAAGGCCTTAATCACTGGGGTTTCTGTATCTACTGCTGCTGTCATTGTATGTGCAATTGGAATCGCGTTTTATCTCATCATAAAGATCAAGAACGCGAACATAGTTGAAGATTGGGAGGTCAATATCGGCCCACTTGGGTTTGGGGGATTTGGCCGAGAAACAAACTCCTCACAGCACAGAAACCCTCATCTATTCAGATTTCAGATGCAAAGACTTCGTGAATTTTGACCTAACTTCTCAACCATTCTATTCTAATTTTCCCTTCCTTTCTCAAATCAGAGAAATTTTTAAAATTTCTCTGGAAAGTCCAGAGAAATTCTAAACCAAATTTCTCTGTGATATGAATTTTCTCTGGACTAATTTTTTCTGAACCAATTTTCTCTGGACATAAACTTAAGACAAGGGGAAAAAACTGCAAGAGAGAAAGAGTACTAATCAATACCAAACAAAATCATGGGCATTTTGCATGCTAAAAGTAGCAGCAGATCTGAAAATTTTCTGAGAATAATTAGATTTTCCAGAGAAATTTGGACTGAAATTTCTCTGGACCAATTTTCTCTGGACTGAAATTTCTCTGCACCAATTTTCTCTGGACTGAAATTTCTCTGCACCAATTTTCTCTGGACTAAAATTTCTCTGGACCAATTTTCTCTGGACTGAAATTTCTCTAGATCAAGGTTGAGGGACCTTAGACATTATGAAAATATTGTTGATGGACCTTAGACATCATAAAAATATTTGATGTCCTTTATGCTATAAAATCATAATATCAAGGACCTTAAAAAAAAAACCCCAAAAGTAAAACCGTATGAAAATTATGAATTTTGTTTATTTATTATTAGGAATTTTTATTGATAAATCCCATTTAGAAGTGTTTTAACTCAAAAAGTCCATGAAGAAATTTATTAACCCATTTAGTCCCATGTATGTATAGTTTTATTCCATAAAGTCCTTTTTCTTGATTTACACTCTTTTTTTAGACTCTTATGCCCTTATATTTAATTTTGATACCCTTACAAATATTTTTTGAACGGTTAGCAATTTTATGATGTAAATATTCATATTTTAACATTCACATTGGTAAGAATATAAAATTGGCCCGTGACCCGTGGACGGTCTGAAGATCGCCCCCAGGCCGGGACGGGCCCAGTCCGTTGACAATGTGAATATTCACATTGACATATTAACATTCGCATTGGCATATTAACATTCACATTGATAGAAGTGTAAAATTGGCCGGCGGCCCGAAACCCGCCCATGGCCCCTGGGCTGCCTGGGACGGGCCCGGCCCGGCCCGTTGACAATGTGAATATTCACATTAACATATTAACATTCACGTTGATAGGAGTGTAAAATTGACCCGTGGCCCGTGGGCAGCCCGAAACCCCCCCGCGGGCCCGGCCCGGCCCGTTTACAATGTGAATATTCACATTGACATGTTAACATTCATATTGATAGGAATGTAAAATTGGCCCGCGGCCCGTGGGCAGCTCGAAGCCCGCCCATTGCCTGGGGCGAGGCGGGGCGGGGCGGGCTGTAAATATTCATATTTTAACATTCATATTGGTAAGAATGTAAAATTGGCCCGTGGCCCGTAGGCAGTCCGAAACTCGCCCCTGAGCTGAGGCGGGCCCGGTCCGTTGACAATGGGAATATTCACATTGACGTGTTAATATTCACATTGATAGAAGTGTAAAATTGGCCCGCGGCCCGTGGGTTGCCCGGGGAGGGCCCGGCCCGACCCATTGACAATGTGAATATTCACATTAACATATTAACATTCACGTTGATAGGAGTGTAAAATTGACCCGCGGCCTGAAACCCGCCCGTGGGCCCGGTCCGTTTACAATGTGAATATTTACATTGACATATTAACATTCACATTGATAGGAGTGTAAAATTGGCTCGCGGCCCGTGGGTAGCCCGAAACCAGCCAGCGGGTCCGGCCCGGCCCGTTTACAATATGAATATTCACATTAACATGTTAACATTCACATTGATAGGAGTGTAAAATTGGTCCGCGACCCGTGGGCGGCTCGAAGCCCTCCCGTTGCCCGGGGCGGAGTAGGCTGTAAATATTCATATTTTAATATTTACATTGATAAGAATGTAAAATTGGCCCGTGGGTGGTCCGAAGCTCCCCCCTAGGCCGGGTCGGGCCCGGTTTGTTGACAATGTGAATATTCACATTGACATGTTAACATTCACATTGATAGAAGTGTAAAATTGGCCCGCGGCCCGTGGGCGGCCCGAAACCCCCTCGCGGCCCGTGGGCTGCCCGGGACGGGCCCGGCCCGACCCGTTGACAATGTGAATATTCACATTAACATATTAGCATTCACGTTGATAGAAGTGTAAAATTGACCCGCTGCCCGTAGGCGGCCCGAAATCCACCCGCGGGCCCTGCCCGTTTACAATGTAAATATTCACATTGTCATGTTAACATTAACATTGATAGGAGTGTAAAATTGGCCCGCGACCCGGAGCGGGTTCGACCTGTTGACAATGTGAATATTCACATTGACATGTTAATATTCACATTGATAGGAGTGTAAAATTGGCCCGCAGCCCGTGGGCCACCCGAAGCCCTCCCGCGGCCCGGGGCAAGCTTGTTTGGGCCCGGACCCGAGCCCAGCCCGAGAACTTGGGCTAGAACCTGGGCCATCACTTTCAAGCTCGGCCCGCATAAGGCCCATTTAAGGCTCGGCTCGAGGCCCGGCCCGCCAGAGGCCCGGTGTCTTTTTTATGGAAAATAATAAAATTTTAGGAGAAAAAATTAAAAAGAATTAAAAAAAATAGCGAGGCTCACCCAAGCCCGACCCAAGCCCAAGTCTAGGCCCAAGCCCCTTAGCTCGACCCACCGGGATACCCAAAATCTGAATACCTTTGTGCCAGGGCTAGGGCCTAGGCCTAATTTTTTGGCCCGTGGACCGGTCCGGCCCGACCCGAATTTTGGCAAGCACCCACGAGGCTTTACATGGGTTGGCCCCGGCCCCGGCTGGGCCGAGCCGCTACACATTGACGATATGAACATTCACATTGACGGTGTGAACATTTACATTGATAGTGTAAACATTCACATTGACGATGTCAACATTCACATTAGGGGTATTTTGATAATTATGTCACCCATAAGATGTGAACATTCACATTAGAGATATTTTGATAATTATGTCACTCATAGGACTTATTGAAACATAAGAAAATAATGTGGACTAAATGGAATATAAGTAGATGAAAAGGGTATTTTAGTCTTCTTACCTCAAATAGGAACATTCACATTGACGGTGTGAACATTCACATTGACGATGTGAACATTCACATTAGGGGTATTTTGATAATTATGTCACCCATAGGACTTATTGAAACATAAGAAAATAATGTGGACTAAATGAAACATAAGTAGATGAAAAGGGTATTTTGGTTTTCTTACCTCAAATAGGAACATTCACATTGATAGTGCGAACATTCATATTAGGGGTATTTTGGTAATTATGTCACCCATAGGACTTATTGAAACATAAGGAAATATTGTGGACTAAGTGGAACATAAGTAGATGAAAAGGGTATTTTGGTCTTTTTACCTCAAATAGGAATATTCACATTAACGGTGTGAACATTCACATTGACGATGTGAACATTCACATTAGGGGTATTTTGGTAATTATGTCACCCATAGGACTTATTGAAACATAAGAAAATAATATGGACTAAATGGAACATAAGTAGATGAAAAGAGTATTTTGGTCTTTTTACCTCAAATAGGACCTAATGGAATAGTCAAAAAGAATATGGATTGGATGAAATAAAACTCTTAGAAATAAGATTTATCAAAAAAGCTCCCTTATTATTACTTTCGTGGAATTAATTATTAATTTTTTTTAAACTAAACTATTAAAAAACAGAATCTCAAAACTAAACTATTAATTATTAATTAAAAAACAGAATCGCAAAACTAAACTAAACAAAACCTATCTTCACAAGTTATTTCTAGGAAACCTCGTCCACGAGTTTTTCCTGGTTTAGAAATTGCAAGAAAATTCGATAATTTCTACAACGAACACCTAAATTGAATACAAAATAGAAAAATGAATAAAATTTTACACAATTCATCAGTAGGACTCATTTTAAAATAAATCTTGGCCACCCATATATGCATTTTTTTGTCATTTTAATCTCTGAAGTTTTAATTTTGTCATTTTAGTGTTCAAAGTTATCAATATTAGTCAAATTGATCCAATTCTAAACAATTATTTAAATCATTAATGAAATGGTAATAAAATGCACATACAGTCGTTGAAATATGTATTTTGTGTCATTTTGATCCATAAAGCATCAATTTTAACAATTTTGTTCTTCAATAACGTTATGTTTCATTTTTTTATCAAGTTTTTAGGGTCAAATTGATAAAATTAAAAACTTTAGAGATTAAAGTAACACAAAACACATACTTTAAGGATCATGTGTGTATTTTATTACAATTTTGTTAACAATTTAGACCGTTCGTTTGGAATTGGACTAAATTGATTGAAATTGAAAACTTTAAAGACCAAATTAACAAAATTAAAACTTAAATGACTAAGGCCTCGTTTGGCAAATGGTTATTTTAGTCAAAAAATCAAAAAGTTACTAAAAAAAATCAAAAAGCCAACAACTCATACCAAAAAGTTAAAGATTCCCTTTTCTCTCTACTTTTGCAAATCTTTTCGTAAAAAGTCAAAAATTCATCCAAAACATACTAGTTTTTTTTATATTACATTTTAGCTAAAAAGTCAAAAAGTTACTAAAAAAAACCTGTTCCCAAACGAGGCCTAAAGTTACAAAAAAAACACATATTTTAAAGACTAAAAACCTTCTGTATCTAGTTTTATGACCAATGTATTCTAAATATGCAGTCTTTAAGATCTCTAACTAGGATTTTTGTTTTTTTTTTTTTTTTTTCTTTTCAATCAGATTCATTCGCTGGAACTTTCCTAAAAATTAATCTTTCTCAACATGATACTATGTTTCATGGTGCTAAGGTTGTATTTGGTTCGTAAATTTGAATAGAAATTTAAAAGGGAAAATTGGCCTAAAGTCCCTCATTTACTTTTGATATGAGGAGAGGTCCTTTATAATATGTTTTGATGGCTAAGGTCCCTCAAATTTATTTTAGGTTATAAAGTACCTAAATTACCCTTCCTTTATAACATAAATTTGTTTGAATATTATATGGTTGACTTAACTGATACATTTTGGAAACCGAATTTGAAGTGGAGATTTTGTCGGAGTTTTCGTCGGAGATTTCAGTGGAGATTTTATGGTGGAGATTTCGTCGGAGATTTCAGTGGAGTTGACGAGAAAGATTGCTACGATCGTGTAGATTTTGTTGGAGATTTCATCGGAGATTTCAGTGGTGTGATAGTGTATTGATCGCGTAGATTTTCAGTGGAGTTGAATCAGGTTTGTTTTCGATGGAGATAGCACATGCATTTTGATATTTGTTTTGAATTTTTGTGTAGAGAGAGGCCAGCTTGATAGAGTTGATTTTTATTTTTGGAATTAATTTTTTATTATTTGTTTTTTAATCAATTTGAAAGAGTGTTGACAGTGTGTTGATCGCGTAGGTTTTTGAGTTGAGTTGAATTAGGTTTGTTTTCGATTTAGATTCCAAATGTATTTTGATTTTTGTTTAGAGAGAGGCCAGCTTGATAGAGTTGATTTTTATTTTTGGAATTAATTTTTCATTCTTTGTTTTTTGATCAATTTCAGATAGTGTTGACAGTGTAGGTGATTTTGATGTTTAGAGTTCATTTTTGGTGCTCTGTTTTTTATCAACATGCTGATGAATTATAGTTGTGTTCTATGTTTTTTCAAACCAGAGAAATTTCATTTTCTGCACTATTGTTTGTGTAGTCCAGAGGAAATTATAAGTGCATATGGACATATTATTAGAAGTTTGTAATGGAGATAGAATATGAGAAAGTGAATGTAAGTTCATAAATTTCTCTATACTTGTATTTGTAGTTCAGAGAAAATTGTAAGTTTGTTACTCACTTTCAGTTTGTAGTTCAGAGAAAAGTATTTCTCTGGACTTGTATTCTATGTGATTTTTTTTTCTATAATTGTGTTTAATTGTTAGCAGTAAATTTCTCTGTGATTCATTAAGTTTCTATGATTTTGTTTTTTATCATCTTGAAGGTGAATATCAGTTTGTAGATGTCTTTGGAGTTTTATTTTAAGCTCAGAGAAAATTATAATTTTTAGAAATTTCTCTGGACATTTATGTTGTTATTGTGAAGTGTTTCTGTGATTTTTTTTGTTGTTTTTTGTTTCAGTTTCAATGGACAGTGCAGTGTTGTTGCTGTGCAAATATGGGAATGATACTATTGTCATTAATGTTTCATGCGAATTGAATTTTGAGGAATTGGTTGGCATTTTGTGTAAAACATGGGAGAATTTGAAACCTGAGACTATGTGTATTTCATATTCTATTTTGGGCCATCCGAATTGTATGGTTCGAAATAATATTGATTTTCTGAATATGTTGAGGGTTGTTTGTGCACGCGGTGTTGATATAGTTGATGTTTCAGTTAGTAGATGTAGTACTTCTGATGAAGAGGATGAAGTGGGGTCTAATTGGGTAGATGTTGTGGATGGTGAGTGTGATAGGCTGGTGGATGTTGAAAGGAATTCACTCTCTAAGTTTTGTTCTCACCAAGAAAAGGTGTTATTGTCGGCTAGTTGGCGGAATAATATTACGAGTGTTGGACAAAAGTTTGAGGGTGGTGTGGTTGAGTTCCGTACTTTTTTATGCAAGTATGCTATTGAGGTTGGTTTTCAGTTTACGTATGTTAAAAATGACAAGCTGAGGGTTACGGCAGAATGTGCATATAAGGAATCAAGGGGATGTATGTGGCGTGTACATGCTTCTGTTGAAAAAACAAATGGGTTCTTCTACATAAGGACTTTGAACAATGAACATACGTGTGGTGTGGCGGTTCGTACGAGTAAACATTCGAGGATGACTTCCAGCTTGGTTTCTGGGCTGATACTTGAAGAGGTAAGTGCAAAACCTTTAACTCGTCCAGTGGATGTTGTGAAAGAAATGAAAGACAAGTATGGGGTCTCAATTAGTTATAACTGTGGTTGGTTGAGTGTTGAAAAAGCAAAATGTAGTACATATGGGGATTCTTGTTTGTCATTTGATCAATTACGGTGGTATTTTGATGAGGCATTGAAGAACAATCTAGGGAGTCGTTTTGAGTTAGATTTTGAAGATAACAAGCGTTTCAAAAGAGTGTTTGTGGCTTTTCATGCATGCATTGCTGGTTTCAAATATTGTCGGTCATTGCTTTTTCTTGATGGAACATTTTTGAAAGGACGATACAAAGGAGTTATGCTTGCTGCAACGGGGAAAGATGGGAATGAAGGTAATTGTAAATATATCTATTTTTATCTAAATATGTGAATTTTCTATACATGTAGGAATTGAGTGAATGTGAATTTTCTCTGGTTTTGGCCACTGTGTGGATTTTCTATTGTTGTGGCCACTGTGAGAATTTTCAATGGATTTTTGTCAGTGTATGAATTTTCTCTGGATGTTGTCATTGTGTGAATTGTATCTGTAGGTAGTCACTAAGTGAATTTTCTCTGTATATTATGATTGTGTGAATTTTCTCTGTAGCTGGTCACTAAGTTAATTTTCTTTGGATGTTGCCAATGTGTGAATTTTCTCTGGATGTTGGCAGTGTCAAACTTCTCTGGTTGTTTTATTGTTCTATTTTTCTCTATTGTTTTGTAGGTGGTCACTAAGTGAATTTTCTCTGTATATTATGATTGTGTGAATTTTCTCTGTAGCTGGTCACTTATTCAATTTTCTCTGGATGTTGCCAATGTGTAAATTTTCTCTGGATGTTGGCAGTGTCAAACTTCTCTGGTTGTTTATTGTTATATTTTTCTCTGCATGTGTGTACCTAATATGCTTGTTCCTATTTGTTTTGTAGGTTTTTTTCCTGTAGCTTTTGCTGTTGTTGATGTTGAGAATAAAGACAATTGGTGTTGGTTTCTTGAACATTTATATGGAGTATTAGGATCAGAAAGGGTGATAAGTTTCATATCAGATCGACATTGTGGAATTGTGGAGGGAATTGCTAGGTTTTTCCCTAACTGCTTTCATGGATTTTGTCTGGAACATCTAAAGAGAAATTTGAGGGATAAGTTGTCATGTGGAAACACAAAATTGGTTAGGGAGACGATTGTGTTCAAGTTTTCAGAATGTGCATATGCTCCAACAAAGGCATCATTTCATTTCAAGTTAAATGAGTTAAAAAGTGAGGGAGGAGACATTGTGAGTGTTTTCTTGAGAAGTTTACCATATGAAAATTGGAGTGATGCATATTTTGCAGGGAAACGTTATGGTGAGGTGTATTCAAATGTTGCTGAGTCATTCAATTCATGGATACGAGAAGCTCGGCACTTGCCAATAACAAATTTGGTGGACATGATACGGTTGCAAATCATGAATATGAGGTCTGATAGGAGGCTGCTCTCTAGTAAATGGAATAAAATTTTGTGTCCTCGTATGGATAGTGTGTTGGAGAAGTCTTTTTTGGACGGGAGGACATGGAATGTGAGTTTATCATCTGATAATGTCTTTGAAGTGCATTGTTTTCCTTCGGTTATGGTTGATCTTGGGTTGAGAACTTGTTCATGTCGAAAATGGGAAATAAATGGGTATCCATGTCAACATGCTGTTGCTGCAATTTTTAGGAGTGGAAAGAATTTGAATTCATTTGTTGAACCATTTTTTCATGCTGATATGTATCGTCAAGCATACTCCTTTTCGATTGGCCCAGTTCCAACTGTTGATAAACCTGTGTGTAGCATTGAAGATGTTATGATTTTACCTCCATTGAGCAAGAGACCTGCTGGGAGGCCGAAGAAGAACAGAATTGCTTCTACTGGAGAGTTTAAAAGGGTGATTAAGTGTAGTCGTTGTGAGAGTATTGGTCACCATAATAAGAGGACATGCAAGGAACCTTTGTTAAATAGTTGAGGATTATACATTTTATTGATGGAATAATACATTTGATGATTACTTTGTGTATTTTGTTTTGTGAAATTTATTTTTTGGACAGTGTATATAATAATATCAATCAAATTCATCCAGAGAAATTTTTCAATATCAGTTAAAGTGTGTTTGTTGATATATACTATAGGCAGTGGGTTTGTAGTACCTGTCAAATTCATCCAGAGAAATTTTCCTATGGCAGAGAAAATTCTGTGTGTTGTGTTTTGAAGCTTCATATTCATCCACATAAATTTGACAATGGCAGACTAAAGTACTGTGTGGATTGTGTTTTTTCAATTTGATAATTGTTTTGTACTAACACAGTGCATTAGAGATTGAATGATCATATAGGCACCTTCTTTGGTGAGATATGAGTTAAATTTATCTGTAAATTTCTGGTAGCTTCATATCAGTCATTTCAAGAAATGTGCACAGCAGACAGAGCATTCAAAAAATTATTGTACAACCAAGAAACAAAATCAAGCTCTTTTGGAATTTCTCTGAGTTGAGAATTTCTCTGAGTTGAGAATTTCTCTGGACCAGGGGAAGAATTTCTCTGGACTCACTTGAACTCAGAAATTTGTGTCAAAGCCAGAGAAATTTTCATCCAGAGAAATTTTTCACCATCAGAGAAAACTATATGGGCATTGTGTTCTGAAATTTGAAATTCATGCAATGAAATTTTCCAGTGGCAGATAAAATTACTGTGTGCTTTGTGTTTTGTTGAGTTTGATGATTGTTTTGTACCAACACAAAGTTTTACAGATTACATGATCATATAGGCATCCCATTGGGACGATACAAGTTAAATTTCTCTGTGAATTTCTGGTAGTTTATACCAGAGAAATTTCTGCAGACAATTTTCTCTGGCAGACAATTGTTGAAATTTACATTAGTCGAAATAAAATAAAAAAAAATGAAATTTAGATTAGTCAAGAAAGGATATATACATATACGTCAAGGATCATCATTCCTTCAATGTATCAACAAGAAAGGATATATACATATATGTGAGACAATTTTCTCTGTGTGGATATGTACATTGTCTTCTTTTCACTAGTTTCACTATTACATTTGTGGTTCTTCTGGGGGTATTTCAATTGGTTCAGTCCATGACCGGCCAACTTCGGTCACAAATCTCTCTATGAGTTCTGCCCTCATCAACCTTATCTCTTGTGTGGACAATTTGGATTTGATAGGTTCATGCTTGCTATATTGTTTCATTATATAACAGACAAAGAGGCCACAATCCAGACTGCATACAAATTATAGGTATGGTTAGTTTTAAGAAACATGCAACTGAAATTATCTTATTTATAGATGTATGAAACTTACGAATCGCTTTCTTGTTGTGGAGCATTGTTGACATACTCAAAGTCATAACTTGTGTTTTGTGAGTTAATTAATTTGAAAGAGGGTTGTGATTGAGCGTCTCTTTCAAGACAAGCTTTCAAAAAATTCTCCACGTAATCTTGCTGCAAAAAAATAATTTTTATATAACAGAGAAATTTACGGACAAGTCAATGGGATTCTATGAAAATTATCATCACATAAAGATGATGATGGATCAGAGAAATTTGCACTCGTTACCAATTGTTTTGCATCTTTGACATATTTGTCTTCTGCATCATCCCTCCTTGGCCTCAGTGAGTTGTAGAACCTCCATAAATTGTCTTGTTTGTCCAGGACAAGCAAGGTCCAGTGATTTCCATGTGTGGACTTCTCATTACCTCCAGTATTTATTGGGAAATGGAGGAACCTATAGTTCCTCCATGCTGTTTCAATATGCTTGTCAAATAAGGACACTCGAAAACTTTGATTTTCTGTCATGTTGATGAAATTCTGTGCTCAGAGAAAATCAAAAAATGGTTTTGTTAGTGACACAACTGACTTCAAGAAGTATATTAAGAAGAGAAAGTATAAAGTAAATTCCAGAGAAAATCAAATAAAATAGTAGTAACATACTAAGCACATGGATGTGAAAAAAAATGAGGTTTGTTGTTGTTTCTCTCTGATTTGGTCAGCCAAAAGGATCTCTCCATAGCCATCAATGACCTGAAAAATATGATTTATAATTGTAATATTGTTTTATAAAGGCTGATGGAACATTGCAGAGAAATGTTGATGAAAGGGAAAGACTTACATTGTTGGCAATTTCTTTTTGCTTTATGAGGTTTTCAATGTCTTCAAAGGTAATGATATTCAACTCACTTGTCCAAATTAAAGCTCTACAAGATGACAAAGAAGGGATTGAATTGTTGTTAATGCAACATAAGTTTGTAATTTGTTGTTTGTTATGTTCTATTTTGTTTGTTGTACTTACTCAAGCCCAGACACATTTGATATGTGCTGCAAGATGTCTTTTATATGATCTTTTATCAATCTTGAAATGGGAAGAGTTTGTGGAAAGACCCAAGATTTTGTGATGTTTATAGGTTGAGGCAAGACGTATGCATCAGCATCAAGCACTTCTTTGTCCTTCGTGCTTTGCTCAACTTGTTTTGCAGCTTGTTTTGAAGCTCTAGTCACTTTCGCAACTTTCGGATATTGGAATTCTGGATCATGCTGCTTTTCCTTCCTTTCTTTTGCCTTTAAATTTTTTATCATTAAGGTTCTTTTTTGACTGTAGGCAGTGAAAATATTAGGAAAAGTGAAATTTCTCTGAAGCAACAGATGATATTTCAATATGTAAATTTATTTAATTCAATATTTTGCAGTTACCATAGAGTTTCTTCTTTTGTTTCGGTTGTTGTTTGTGTGGCATTTGCTCTTGTTGGGTTGTTGGTTGTTGTTCCAGTTGCATTCCAACTATACACAGTGAAAATCAAACAAGCCCCAAAAATGGAATAAGAAAATATACAGAGAAATGAAATGAGCAGTAGAAATATAACTAATGTGTTGAGAGAGATATAACTTCCAGAGAAAATTAGCAATGATAGAGAAAATTATAATAAATAGAAATTTCTCTGAGTTATGATGGCACAAGGACATAACTTTTTGTGGCTCAAGATTTTCACTGACCTTGTGGTTGAAGTTGTGTTGGTGTTCGGTATGGTTGTGTTGCTAGTTGGACATATAGTTCTTGAACTTGTTCATGCAATTTGGCATTTTCAGTTTCAAGCTCCGAATTTGAACACCTCAACTGTTGAATTGTTTTTGCATCGTCTGCTTTTTCAACCTCCAACATCCTTAGTTTCATTCGGATTGTGTTTTCTTTTTCTTGAAGTTCTGAGTTATGTGATGTCAGGATTCTTATTGAAATATCCTTTTCAGCAAGTAATTCCATCCAATTTCTGTCTTCTTCTTTTTTAGATTGAGACAGTGCCTTCAGTCTTTGACGTAGATCAGCAATTTGGGCATCCTTTGATTCCTCAAATTCTTCAGGCTGATGCATTGTTGAGCCACAAATGCCATCATGTTGTTGGTCCATCGGCTCATTATTTTCTTCTTCATCACTTTCATCCTTGTTCTCTTCTTCTTGTTCATCTTCATCTTCATCTTCTTGTTCACTGTCTTCTTCTTTCTGTTCATTTTGTTCTTTGTCTTCTGGTTCTATTTCTTCACTTTCTTTGGTGGTTTCTTCTTCTGTGCTGCTTGCTTGATGTTCTTGTCCATTGCTGGCTTCGTATTCTTCTGTGTTGCCTTCTTTTTGTTCATTCCCTCCATCTTCAGATGGATCTTGTAATGCCTCATTGAATATGACAATTGCCTTTTTTAATTCTTTCTTCGTCTTTTTGCCAAGACAGAACTCCTCAGATGGGTTTTTGACTAGCTGCTTGTTATCAATCTGTAACAGGAGACTCTTTTATTAGAGAAATGTTACAAAATTCACTGAGAGAAAAAATTCAAATAAGGAAAATAAAATTCATCTAAATGATACTAATTGGAAACAAACTTCAGAGAAAATTGTATTGGGCCAGAGAAAATTAGAGACATGGAGTTAATTTTATGGGGCAGAGAAAATTATGAAACAGTGAAATAAACAATGTTTATAAGTTAATGTTTTACTATATTTGTGTCAGAGAAATTTGAATTCCAGTGAAAATTCATTAGAAGGGTAGAAATAAACAGTGTTTATCAAAGATGCAAGGCACACCAGTTATGGGCAGAGAAAATTACACACAAGGAGATAAAATTTGATGGGCCAGAGAAAATTATGTAACAAAGAACATAATTCAGATATTAGAGAAAATGAATCAGGGCATATAAGTTAATGTGTTACAATTGTGGTCAGAGAAATTTGGATGGCAGAGAAAATTGATTACAATGGCAGAAATAGACCAGTGGTTAACAAAGAAGAAAACAGAAATTGATATTTCAGAGAAAATTAATCTTAATCAATCAATGCACAAGGAGGGAAACAAAGCAGTGGTCAGAGAAATTTTGAAATTTCACTGAGATTTCAGTAGCAATAGGAATCTAACATGTCGAGGTGCAAGAGAGTGGACTGGTGTCTCCTGCAGCTGTTTCGTCAAGGTTTGAAGGTTCCACTTGGCACATCTTGGGAAGTCTGTTGTGTTACTGTCTTCTGAGTCAATGATAGTTGCATGTTCACATAGCCAATACTGTGATGAAAATGAAAGTAAATAAAATTTTGTAAACGCACAAATTTGTAAGTATGATAACTGCAAATTTGAATGGATATTATACTTACCAGCAATGCAATGACACACCCCGTAACTTTTTCTGGAGTTCTGTGCAATGCCATAATAGAATCAATCAATGTTGATGTGATTGCTTCCGGCCAATCATACTGTTTCATTGATTCAAGAGGTTCCACATACTTTATAAAAACCCAACCTATTGAATTCCCACTTGTTGCAAAAAATAGGGTGAGACACAAGTACAATGTAACAATGATTGCTACATCTTTGAAGTCAGTTGGTTGCTTGCCTTTCATTGCTTTGACCAAGGCATTTTTAAGAACAGGACCAGTGAGCCTTGTGTCCTTTTGGAATCTTCTCCTGAGGAATGCAGATTTTGGCTTTTTAGAGTATCTTAATGACATGGCTCCTTTACCTCCTTCCAAACCAAAAATCAAGGTCATGTCATTTGTTGTAAAGGTCAGGTTCTTCTTCCCAACTGTGAATGCTTTTGTTTTTTCATTGTAACATTGGATTATGGCAACTACATCATCATCGGATTTCCTAGATTTCTTTGGATCCATCCTTCCAGTGGTTAGAGCTTGGATCAAATACCAGAATGGGGTCTTTTGAAGCTCTAGAAGATGTTTTGAACTGAATTTAAGTGTTTGAAAGAAGGAGACAACAGATGAGAGGTTGGATCGGAATTAAATGCTGTAGTGAGCTCTCTTTCTGTGGAGTTTAACAGGTTTTTTCCCCCTTGAGCTTGAGTCTTTTGAAGTTGGGGTACTCATCTGGATGCTAGTTGCTTCATCAGCTTGGACTTGTGTGTTTTGGGAAGGAGTTTGTGGTGTTTTAGTGCTGGTTTTTGATCTTAGATGATAAGAGGACTGAGAGAGTTGTTCTTGCTTCCTTGGTGTTTCTAGTGTTTTGCTGCTGGTTTTTGATCCTAGTCCATAAGAAGACTGAGACAGTTTCTGTTTTTTGCTTGGTGTTTCCGGTGTTTCGCTGCCTTTACGTTTTGCCATTTCTAGACAATGATTAAAGCATAGAGATGTCAACATTAAATCCCAGAGAAAAATGGAAATGTCAGAGAAAATTACAGATAAGGGAGAAAATTGGAGATGCCAGAGAAAATTACAGATAAGGGAAAATTACAGAAAATTTGACATGTTAGAGAAAATCAACACAGCATCATAAACATGGGAGAGAAATTTTCAATAATTGTTTAAATTACATATAGAAGTAAACATACCAGAGAAAATGAATGATAGAAAAAAGTAAACATGGCAAGTGAAAGAAAATTTGCATTCCACAATTAGCAAAGATAAAATAAACAAAGTAATGTAAACATGGCACTGAGAAGTACACCATATTGAAATCAAGAATTGAACAAAATAAACATACCAGAGAAAAATGCACATTCTGGAGAAAATTACACATTCTTGAGGAAATTTCGATTCCAGAGAAAATTTCAATTCATAATATTAAAATGCAAGAAAAATTTACATACACAAGCAGAGAAAATTAACCATGATAGAGACACTCAATGGAGGAAAGTGGTGCGATGTGGTCAGAGAAAATTATAAATACCAGAGAAACTTAGACAGGGGCAAGAGTGTAATTGACATTGCAGAGAATGATACATATTCCAGAGAAATTTACAAAGCAGAGAAATTCAGAGACAAAATGACAGAAACATATTCAAGAATAAGATCAAAATTCAGAGAAATAATTTTTTCTCAAAGTACATATGGCAGAGAAAATTTCAAGAAGAAACATTCATTCCAGTCCACAATATTAAAATTCCAGAGAAAATTTAAAATGACAAAGACACAAGGGAGGAAAGTGATGTGATGTGGTCACAGAAAATTATAAATACCAGAGAAACTTAAGACAGAGGCAAGAGTGTAATTGACATTGCAGAGAAGGATACATATTCCAGAGAAATTTACAAAGCAGAGAAATTCAGAGACAAAATGACAGAAACATATTCAAGAATAAGATCAAAATTCAGAGAAATAACTTTTTCTCAAAGTACATATGGCAGAGAAAATTCCAAGAAGAAACATTCATTCCAGTCCACAATATTAAAATTCCAGAGAAAATTTAAAATGACAAAGACACAAGGGAGGAAAGTGATGCGATGTGGTCAGAGAAAATTATAAATACCAGAGAAACTTAAGACAGAGGCAAGAAAGCAATAGACATTCTAGATTAAGATAGACAATGCAATTAAAAATACATATTACAGAGAAATTTACGGAGCAGGAAAATTTATAGACAGAATTACAGACACATGTTCAAGAATAAGATAAAAACACAAAAAATTGTTGTGAAAATAAACATGCCAGAGAAAATTGAAAGAAGAAAATTACATTAATCAAAAATCAGAGAAATTCAAATGCCAGAGAAATTTACAGATAAAATCACACAAACATGTTGAAGAATAAGTTCAAAATACACAGAAATAAATTTTTTCAAATTCAGGTAGCTTTTTATTACGAAATTGAAACCCTAACTTATGAAAGGTTATTATAAAATGCTATTAACTGTGTTTCCAGAGAAAATCTAGTTGTATTGTAGAAAAACTGACCAGAGTTAGGATGAAACTTGAATGATGAGCTGATATGGCCCGCGATGAAGATGCGACGTGACGAAGATGGACTGAGATGATGATGAGCAGTGAAAACGAAGCTTTAACCTAGGTCAGAGAAATTTGAGAGGAAGGAATGGGAATGATTTTTGGAGAAGATAACGAAGCTGTAATGTCGATGGTGCAGATGATGTTGAAACCCTAATTCTGCTGTTCTCCTATTCGTGAAGATGCTGGATGTTTGGAATGTAACTGAGACGTCGGAATGAGTTTGGTTCTGTGTTGATTTTGGCGAGGGTATTTTGGTCCACAAAATAATTAAAAACGCGCGCCAAGTTGTTTCAGGGACGTGAGGCATCACTATCTTTTTGTGTGTCCTTTATCCTCTAAATTGTTATTATTAGGGACCTTAAAAAAAATCCCCAATTTAAAAAGTAAATGAAAAAAGTGTGAAAAGTATTTTATATATATTTTATTTATATTTTATCTATTTTTTTTCCTTTCTTTTTACAAATTACTCCCTAAATCGCTAAAGCAAAGACAGTATAAAGATTTATGGCATAAAGGTTTATTACAAAAGTAAGGGTTTCTCTTTAGATTACTTAATGGGCCAGTTAAGTGATTTTTATTTTAATAATTAGGCTCATTCATTTTTTAAGCCCATGTGTGTGTATGATTTATGAAAAATATTAGAATGATTTAATAATTATAGTCATATAATTTTATCATATTTATATTTTATAATATATTTTTTAAATTATATTTTTTTATTAATTTATTTGATAATAAAATAGACTACTATGATTATCAAATCTACTTAATTTCTATCATGTAGAATGTACATTGTACACACAAAAATGCCAAGAACCCAAGGTTCAGGAAAACATTGCAGTAAAAATTGTGGCACCACTAACTTGTACTTGATTGTATTGTTGGGGATTTTTAAAATAGTTTGGTTTGAGTTTTTTGAATTAAGTTTTTTTTAAAATTAAGTTTTTTGGTTTTTGTGTTTTTTTTTTTGTTTTTAGTGAATATTTTTTAAATTTTAAACATTTTTTTTTATTTTTTAGATGCACCTTAATTAGATGTATCTAAAAAGTAAAAAAAATATGAAAAAATATTTTAAAAAATTAATAAATACATAAAAATATAAAAAATGTATTAAATTCTCATATTTTTTTTGTATTTTGGATATTTAGTCAATTTTTAAAAGATTTTTTTCACAAATTTTTTACTTTTTAGATACATCTAAGTTAGGTATGTCTAAAAATTTTAAAAATTGCTTAAAATATTAAAAAAATCAATAAAAATAAAAAAATATGAAAAATAAGAAAGTAAAATTTTTTGAAAAATAATTTTTGAAAAGTAAACCCAAACATAGTGAATGGTTTGTGGTGGGGGGGGGGGGGGGTTGGGTGGGTGGGTTTAGTTTTCAAAAAAAAAAAAAAAATCTCTCTTGGTTTTGTAACTTCTCCTGTATTGAAAACATGAGGGCAATTATTAAGTTAATAAATACTCATATAGAATATTTACTTAACAAAGAAATTGTGGAAAAGATGCTAGTGTGTATGCTCACACACACTAGGAATGGTGCACCTCACCATTCAAATCAAGCAAACAAAAAATTAGATAAATTACAAATATACCCCTTAAAGTTTATTAAAAATACAAATTATTTTTTGTAGTTTTAGGTTTATTAAAAATACAAATTGTTTTTGTAGTTTTGAAAACTACATCCCGTTCCTTGAAATTTTTAATTTCATAACAAATAGTCTCTTGTATAAATAAATTATCAATTAATAGTGTTTAATGATGTCGAAAATTTATTTCAATTAATAATTTAAGTAATTTTATTATTATATAGGAAAGTAGTTTGGAATTTTATTATTTTAGTTAATTTTGTTAAATAAAAAAAATTAGAAATGAGATATTTACAATTTTTCAAATTATAAGAGACAATCTGTATTTTAAGCAAATCTCATAGAATGTATTTATAATTTATCCAAAAAATTTAATAACTTATATTTATTAAGTTAAGAGATTATGTTTAGAATGATTAGATTAGGCCCGATGTTAGATCAGGCCTAGTTGGGAATGACAAATGCTCTCTTGGGATTCAAGATGGAGAAATTATGTCATTTAGTTCACATCATGGGAAATTTTCAGTTCAAATGTGATGAATCATAATTTGAATGATACCAAATACATAGTTGTCTTATCATGGCTTGACTTGGCCTATGTCATTTAGTTCACATCATGGGAAATTTTCAGTTCAAATGTCATGAATCATAATTTGAATGATACCAAATGCATAGTTGTCTTATCATGGCTTGACTTGGCCAGTCTCGTTTGGGAACAAGCTTTTAAAATAAATTTTTGGCTTTTTAACTAAAATGTGATGTAAAAAAAATTAATATGTTTGTGATTACTTTTTGACTTTTTATGAAAAGATTTGCAAAAAGTAGTGAGAAAATGAAATTTTTGACTTTTTGGTATGGGTTGTTGGCTTTTTAGTTTTTTTAGTGACTTTTTAACTAAAAAAATCACTTGCCAAACGAAACCTTAATTTAAAAAAGATGGTTGTCTTCAAGGAATAATTTTTGTATGCGGAGATGCTTCAAGATATGAGAGGAAGTTTATAAGTGCACTTAGGGCCGAGCTAGGCCCAATCATTGCAGTGGACCGATTCGTGGGCCGTAGTAAAAAGAATTTCACAAATTGGACCTAGTTTTATTAGCTCGATCTAAGTGTAGTGACAATTACCTCGGTCGAAGAGACGGCTGCAGATAGCTCGGTTCATATACTCCGGTCCGAGGTATAGTTGAGTAGTAACCGAGCTAGGGCGTCACTTGTGGACGCGCTGAGCTGAATTGTAAGAGCAAGGTAGGACCGAGCTAGGAGAAGCCCGGTTGAGACTGCCGCTTAAGTATAGCGGTGTCAGCTCGGTTGTGTAATCATGCAACCGTAGTAAAACCATTTTACTTAGTTAAAGCAGTGAAGAGGGTGTTGAAGGATAAGAATTATCTTTCAGAAGTATAATTCCTAGGAGGACTCTACATTGAGGAATAAAGAGTCCTACTAGGATTGTGCCACACAGAATCTATAAAAGCTCATGACAGGACCTATGTACAGGTATCCCAAATCTTACTCTAGAATACACAGAGCTTATTGTTTATTGTCTAGTGGCTGACTTAGGCATCAGAGGGGTTTCTGGCACACACCCGCCAGTTAGTTCACGTTCGTGTTTTCAGGTGACAAAGCGACGACGTTTGGAGGAGTGCAAACTGGATCAATAGGATTATACGAGAAGAATTATTTTGTGCTCGTACAATTGGCGCCGTCTGTGGGAATTACTGAAAGAACAAAACCTTTTGATCGAGTTTTCCTCTCCAGCTGAAACCAATGGCGCGCAATGAAGATTTGCCGCAATCTGCTATCGACGAACAAACCCCGGAGGGAGGTGAGAGGCGCGAAGGTTTACCCTCTATCCTTCTGATGGCGGACTTAGAACCCCAGCGACGAAACTCCCGGAGGGACACGAGGGAGAGACGGGGCACTAGCCCCCGTCGCTCTCAAAGTCCTGAAAGACAAAGGCGAAGGCTGGATCCTCAAGTTTTGGAGGATCGCGTGAGGGAGCAAGACGAGTTAATAAGGAGGATGGCAGCAGACATGGAGACATTGAAGCGCCAGATAAAAGGGAAAGGGGTGACGACGGAAGAGGGGCGCAAAGGTAACACGCCCCCTCGCCGCTCAGAGGATTGTAACAGACATGCCACGCCATTGCTAGCAGAAAGTAGGAGCCTTAAAACAGGCGACACTCAATCAAGGACTTCCAGGACTTGCCGCTCTAGGTCTGAGAGAACGAGGACTGAAAGGTCATATACGGAGGGAAGCACCTATCGCCCCTCCTACACACACCAGACAACATTTAGGCACACGGAGTTGCCTAGGTTAGCGGACTTACGGACAGTGCTTGAACAAAGGGCCCGACGAAAGGAGGATCCCAGGGCCCGTGACCCTCACAGAATTTTAGCACTACAGCGATTGGCCCCTAGGACACATGGGAGTGTCGAGGTAGGGATGCCAATGCCGCGCCTTGCTTACGAACCAGCGGATCAAGTATTAGCAAGGTTACAAAGCTCGCCGTTCATTCTGGCAATAGAGAACGCAGCACTACCTTCGGGCTTCCATCAGCCTAAATTCACTATTTATGAAGGGAAGTCAGACCCCTACATGCACTTAAGCCACTTTCGCCAAGTTATGGCAGTATAGCAGCGGAATGAAGCTCTAATGTGCATGCTATTCCCATCCAGCCTTGGTGACCTAGGTCTAACCTGGTTTGAAAGGCTGCCCGAGGGCAGCATCGCCTCATGGGCACAATTGGCAGAAGCGTTCGTGACCAGATTCAGGACGAATACCAAAACACCGGTGAAGATCGATCAGCTACTCTCCATTGACATGGGCGAAAGGGAGACATTGATGTCTTACAACAGTCGCTATTGGGAGACCTTCAACCAGATTGGGGATTACCCTACAAACCTCGCCATTGCGCAATACAAACGGGGTCTACCAGTCAGCAACAAACTAAGGGACTTAATAACAATGATGCCACCCCTCACAATGGAGGCCCTAATGGTGAAGGTACATCAACATGTCCGAGTAGAGGAAGACAGGGCCCGTGCTAAAGCAAAATCCGACACAACAGCATTGCCAGATAAAAAGACTACAGCAAAAGTTAACACAGTAGAATAACCTAGGAGAAATGGGCGAGGCAGGCGAGCCAACAAAGAGGACCCAGAAAAAAAGGAAGTTAAGAGTCCGCACTGCCATCACTACCGTGTTCAATAAACCTATCTACCGGATTCTCAGTGAGATACGTAATGAACCTTTCGTTCGGTGGCTTGCCAAACTGGGAGAAGCACAAAGGGGCTATGACGAGAGGTCCCGTTGCACCTTCCATGATGAGAAGGGGCATCGAACTGAGAACTGCACACCCCTGAGGCAGCATCTGGAAGAGTTAGTGGTTGCTGGACACTTGGACCAGTATATTGAAGGAGGAACACCACCAGCCCCACAGGACCCCAATAAACCCAACGGAATGCCGGTCGATGGTCCACCCCAAGGCGTAATCAATGTTATACATGGGATCATCGAACCCAAGCGGGTGTATGAGCTCAGGGGAATGATAAAAAAGACTGAGCACTTGAGAGAGGTATTAAGTGCACAATTTACTGTCAAAAAAAGGAGAATAGAGGCCACGAACGTCATATCCTTTTCAGACAGAGACTTAGCAAGGTTACACTGCCCTCACAATGACGCGAATTTTGATATCAAGCGGATTCTGATCGACTAAGGAAGCTCATGCGAGATAATGTACTATGAAACCTTCAAGCAACTGAAGTTGAAGGACAAAGACCTGGTACCTGCGACATCTCCACTTGCCGGTTTCAACTCAATGCCAGAATGGCCAGTAGGCAAGATAATCCTCCCAGTCAAGGCAGGAACTGTAACGAAATAGGTGGAATTCTAGGTATTGAAGGTCTCTTCCACTTACAACATAATCCTAGGGAGAACATGGTTGCACGCCATGCGATCGGTAGCATCAACATACCATCAAGAATTGTGGTTCCCCAACGAAGCCGGAGTAATTGAAGAAGTCTTGGGAGACCAAATTATGTCGAAATAGTGCTTCGTCATAGTAAATGGCAGTCGGGGTGCAAAAGGGTATGTATAAATGGTGGAAGAGCCAGAAAGCAATGAACAGTTTGCGGACGTGGGCAAAGCAGCAGAGCAGAAGACAGTGGAGGACTTGGTTGAGGTAAGGGTAGATGAAAAGGACCCAGAAAATTTCTTTTTGCTAGGCTCGTCTTTGTCCAGCACTGAGAGAACTGAGTTAATGGAATTCTTAATATCAAATATCGAAGTGTTCGCCTGGACACCATATGACATGCCTGGCATAGAACCTAAGTTCATCTGCCACCAACTTAATGTCCACCCAAACGCCAGACCAATCATACAGCGCACTCGTAGATCGACACTCCACCACGCGGAGATAGTAGGAAACCTGCTGGAGGTAGGAGCCATCAGAAAAGTGCACTATCCAAGGTGGATCTCTAATATTGTGGTAGTATAGACACCCCATTTTTGACCGACCTTAAGACTCAGACGTCATCGATTGAGCGCTCGATAATTATGCATGTTTGTGCTCGTTTTGAGTTTCCGGAGCCTTCGGCTGAGCGCCTTGTCTCGGGACCTCTTAACTTTCTCCTCTTGGCCTGGTTTTTGAACCATGCCTTGCTGCCTTTTCCTAGAGGGAGACAGAGGCCTGTAGGCCACTTTTTGTAGCCATAGACTACCTTTCCCTCTCGTAGGCCACTTTTTGTACCCGTAGACTAGTTTTCGGGGCTTCCGGCTGAGTGCCTCGCCTTGCGGACTCTTGTCTTTCTTCCTTTTGGTTTGTTTTTGAACCAAACCTTGTTACCCTTTGCCTGGAGGGTGGAACAAGGGTGTAGACTAGTTTTTTCCCCTGTAGACCACTTTTTCTCCCCTGTAGGCCACTTTTGGTGGTCGGCCAGCTAGGGTGGGTGGTTTGTGGACCACCTAAAGTGGTCGGCAGCCTGCCATCACCTTCTACTCTCCCTGCAGACCCTCTTCCTCCCTTGCTGACCAGTTTTATTCCCTGTAGACCACTTTTTGTGGTCGGTCGACTAGGAGGAGTGGTCGGTCGACCACTTCAACTGGTCGGCAGCTTTTCTGCATTTTCTGCAGATATTTTCCTTGCCAACTATGCCAGTTGTTGGGCACAGAAGGCATCCTCCATACACGTGTATGAAGGGATTGGTTCAAGCCTCTAGCTTGTTTAACAAGCTTGAGGCATGAAATTCTATATAAGAGAGCCTCCTCCCTCTTGTTCAAGGTTCAGAAATTTGCTTAGGGCTAAACATATCTATCTCTATCTTGATTTCTCTCTCTCTCTCTCTCTCTATATATATATATATATTTGTTCCATTTTGTGCCTTAAAGTGAGTTTTGTTCACACTTTTGCACTAAACACCTAATGAAACACCTTCACTCTTGAACTAAGATTCTTGGAGGTTTGTTTGAAGCTCAAAAGCTTGGTTTTTGCCTCAGAAGTTGCTGTTTTGCTGTGGTTCTTTAAGAGTGAGTCTTTATCCTCTTTAAAGCTTTGTTTTAGTTGTTTATCTAGCCATCTTTGCATGCTTCTTTTGGCTTAACTTTCAACTGTAAAAAGTTCTATTTTCAAGTGCTTAAAATGGTTGTTTGAGGCTTTGTTTGAGTTAGGGGTGGTCTAACCCGTTAGATGGCTTGTTTAGCTTTGATTTGTGCCATCTCTTTAGGCCTTTGAGGTCATTTTTGTTTGGCCTTTTAGCCACTAAAATCCAGTGGATTTTCAGTGGTAGAAAGTGTGTTTTGAGGTCCAAAATAGGAGGGGGTCATCCTCTCTCCTTGTGTCTTGGTTGCTTGTATTGATGGCCTCATGTTTGAGCATGTTTTTCTAGCATGTGTTGGCTTGTTCTCAGCTTGTTTTTGGCATTATTTCAGCACGGCATAACTCTGTTTTGGCTTGGTTGAGTCACTTCATGCATGCTTTTTACACTTGTAGTGTAATCTTGCCATTTAGCCTTGTGTGCTCAATGCTTTGATCAATCATGCTAGCCTATTTTGGTTCTATCTCAGCATGTTTTTGATGTTATTTTAACATGACATACCTCTGTTTTGGGTCGGTTTGATTGCCTCTTGCATGTTTCATACCCTTGTAGTGCAATCCTCCCTATAGCCTTAACATGCATTATGCTTTGGGCCACCATTTTAGCATGGTTTTGGCTCCAACTGGCACAGCTGGCACACACTCACAGAGACAGAAAATGGGGAAGTAGGCTGACCAGTTCAAGTGGTCGGCCGACCACCTACCCTGGTCGGCCGACCAGGGTCAAAAGGTTCAAGCTCCAAAAGTTGGTCAGCAGCCTCTAGGGGTGGTCTCCTCACTCAATGCAAGCTAGTGGTGTGCTGGGAGACCAGCAATTGTGGCTCAAAAGTCAAGGAGACCAGCTACCTGACAAGAAAAATCGGTCGGCGGGGAAAAGTGGTCTCCAAGAAGAAAAGGTGGCCTCCTACCCTCGTACCACCTCCCAAACAATGAAAACAAGGTCCATGCCAAAAATGAACCAAGACAGATGCAAAACGAGGGTTCGGGGGCCAAAACGCGCAGTTGGGTGCCCCGAAAACTGACTGTTAAGGATCGAAAGTGGCGTGCGACCACGAAGGCGGTCTCCCGGGCCACAGTGTCCCTCTACAGAGAGAAAACAAGGTGTGTACCAAAAACCGGAGCAAACGGTGAAAGTTAAGCGGTCCCGAACTAAGGCGCGCGGCCGACAGCTCTGAAAATCGAAAACTGGTCTCCAAACGGGAAAAGTGGCCTACGATCACGAAAAGTAGCCTATGGCCACTGAGAGATGGTCAACGAGACATCTCCCTCCCTTTGGGAAGAGAAAATAGAACCTGATTCGAAAACCGAGGCAAAGCACAAAAGGGTCCGGAGGTCCGCGGGTAAGGCTCTCAGCCAAAACTCCGAAACCTCAGAACGAGCACAACATGCGCAATCACCGAGTGCTCAATCGATGACGTCTGAGTCTTAAAGTCGGTCAAAAATGGGGTGTCTACACCCACTACCAATCATCAACAACAAATCATCATCATCATCAACACCTCATCATCATCCTCCACACAAACCTAAAACCTCTTTCATATTCTTCTTCTTCTACTTTCTTTCTCTAAAACCTACCAAACCCATCACAACCCATCACAAAATTGAAGCAATCTACCAATCAAACCCAAAAATTAAACTCAATAATCAAAACCAAAAATCAAACCCACTACCAATCATCAACAACACATCATCATTATCATCATTAACACACACAGATACATAGAGAGAGAGACACACACACCGAGAGAGAGAGAGAGAGAGAGAGAGAGGTAGGTATATAGATCTGTAGATCTATGTATACACAGAGGATGGCGGTGTCGGTGATGGCGCCGGTGATGGTGCTCTCTCTATTCTGCCTCCTTCTTCTCTCTTCCTCTCTCTTTCTCTTCTTATCCCTTCTCTCTCTTCCTCCCTCTGTTTCCTCCATTTGTTTTCAGCTCTAGAAGAGGGAAAGGCAAAAAAAAAAAAAAAATCCAAAATGACGTCATTTTGGGTATTCGAGCCAATTTGGGCCAAACGTTTCTCGAGCTACCAAGGATTATTCATAAATGATATTTGAATAAGTAAATTACATTGATTTTTCAATGCTTTCAGGCTATCCACTTGTCACTAACCAAGCAAGTACTTTCATTTCAAATATGTTTTAAAAACCTGGATGTGACATAAGTTGTGTTGTACATCGTGACCATTCTAATCTTAATTTACCTGCCAAATTAAGGATAAAGAGAAAATTTAAAAATGACTTAAATTATATATATTAGATTAGTCAGCAAATTTAAAACTCCACCAAGTTAGCAATGCCACTGTTGGTTTTTTGGCTTTCGAAAGTTAATAATGTAATTTTAAGCATGCCAACAAGGATCAATTAGTTCGTACAGAATATTGATTGTCACCCAATTATCAGACGATTGTGTTTTAGTTCTCTCAGCTTCAATGAAGAAGACTTTTACTGGTGGCTTGTTTAGGAGAATTTAGTAAATAGCAAGTGAAGAACAATTTCAAAATCTGAATTTCATTAAGTAAAAATGAAAAACTTACAATGATTTGATCCAATCTTGTAGAGGTTTACAGCAACAAGTTACTTGAAATTACTCCTAAGAAATGAAGTGTCGTACTGGAATTGAAGTGTAGAAATGTAAAGAACTATAAAAATTGGAAGGAAAAAACGAAGAAGTACATAAATTGATTTTTTGATTGAGTCTGGGGTCCTTCATTCTAGGGTGGGCCTTCTCTGCTATTTATACTTTTCAATGGTTACTGTCGAAGTGGGCTTTTAACCGTCGAAATGTCCTCCCATGATTGCTGAACATGCTCTCTCACAGTCAGTCCCACTGCGCCATTTTTGTAGTTAGGCTTCCCTCATGATTTTGAATTTAAACTTTGTGAGTAACCATTAGGCCACATCACTTTGTATCCCTCGATTGTTCCAGTGCTATGCAGATCCATTATTATCAATACGGACTGACACCTGTCTGACTTTGGTTGGCAACTTGTATTAACTCCCTAAATGGCCCTCTTCGTGCCACGTGTTGAATTATGATTGGCGTTTACAAATTATACAACCAACATTACCCCCGACACTAATATATCCAATACTTTGTGATATTAGTAGATCAAGGCACTTTACCCACATCTTAGGACGTGCATGGGCTTTGCATCTTCTTAGAAATGCAACCAATGTCCATTATTGCAGTATTTGTACTGCATTAAATTTTTTTCTATGCCTTGAACATTTCCCACTATCTAAGCATTCGAAAAGGCTAATATAGTTATCATGGCCAAGAAAACATTTTCTTACATAGATCAAGCATACGACGAGTTGTTAGATAATGATGTTCGTCCTCGAAAGAACTTTCATGCATTTATTAGCCACACCTATCTACCTCTATTTATTCAAGTCATGAAAGCTTTTGCAAATCATCGACCTTTGGACCAAGAACCTACTGTTCACAATTCTCTAGACCAAGGTTTTGTAATAATAGATATTGGAAGCTCTTTTTCTACTATAAAATCTTCTGCAAAGGATGAGGCTACTGCTTCCTCTTCTTCTTCTTCTAAAGCTTCTACCTGGGGAGCTTAGCCTACTCCTACTCAACCTCAGGCGAGGGAGCACATTCATCATCGATTTCTTGAATTCGATGACCCTCTTGCAGTCTACCCTTCCATACGCAGCTCTGTAGTGTACCCATACGTTCCTTTCAACCGTCTACGCAACCTTGAGGACAACTTGCTTTCAGCATGGTACACTTCTACTTTGCCGTCTTGAATGGTACGAAGGGCTCCACACCCTGATAAAGCCTTAGGAATCAGTCCTGCACTCCTAGCCAAAAAAACAAAACTTTGCTCCTCTGATTGGCTTGAGTGTGTGAACAAACCTGAATTCCCATCTTCATTCAGAGAGGCTCCCATTGCGCCTTTGCTGCCCTCCAATCCAAATTGGATTGAGGAATTAAGGCTCACTCTCTTCGAGAGACAACACTTCGCTTCTTATCAAGCTTTAGTTCCTCCAACTGCTTACCAGCAATATAGGGCTCAGACCTTGCTTGTCGTTTTCTCCCATTTGTCCTTCGAAGCCCTGCGAGATGATATTCCTCACAAGAACTTGTTATGGGTTTGTGATATCATTTCTTGCAGCCATTTTCTCAACCCTGTAGCCCATGCAAAGCTCTATGCTTTCTTGGACCAACTTCCTCTCCTACTCAATTGGCACATCAATGCTTCTATTACCAATGAAATATTGAATGAAACCGCTGCTGCTTGAATCCAACAAGGGCTAGTGATGGAAGGCCTAAAGACACTCTCATATTGTGTAACATGTTTAAGATCTGTCAACATTTGCCATCATTTTTGGACCTTGCATCCTTCTATGCTTCAGAATCTTCTTAGCAGGAGGGGTATTTTGAGATTTGTGAAGGGCTTAATAGTGGGTTTGGCATTCCATTATAATTAGACTAATTGCTTCATAAATAACATATGCATTTTCCTTTTTTGCTTGCGATGTAATGGGATTGATTTTTCCTTATGTTTATCCTTTCATTCACATTCTCTACACTACACATGAGGCTCTCAAATATTTTTCTCTTGCCCTTCTGGCTATTAGGAGGCAGCAAGTCTTTCCTCTATGTTAAACTTATAAACTGGTCTGTGGTTCTTGTTAGATATGTTGCATCAAATCTTGATTTACATGTTGAAGTTATGTAGACACGTGTTTACATATTTTGCTACAATTATTATGTCGTGTTGTTTTTCTTGCAAATACAATATTAAATAAAATATTGACTGGCTGTGTGTAATATTGAAGGATGAATTGCTTGGATTGGCTGAGGACCCTCAGAGTGATGCAGTCTTTAAAAATCAAAGTCTTAATATGGATGTGCTATACCGTACTGGTGAAACACAACAGGTGGGAATTTTGACATTATGTTCTTGCAATCTACGGGAGCATTTGCATAAATTGGTACATTTATTTGAAAATTAAAATAAATTTCTAGGTTGATTATTTAATTTTGTTGGCTATACACATGGTGGATTTCTTTATCCTTTCTTGCACTGTTATTATGTTGGTGAGGTTGCATTATTCAATTTGATAAAGCCTCAATTCCAAGTCCTTGGGGTTACAGAATCATCTTCTACCATTCAGCTCTGTTTAGGGCCATGCCTCTCTGATACATTGTAGGCAATTATTTTCCTTCCTTCTTTACCATTGTCTGTTCTCTTGTGTAATGGGTATAACATTGTCTGTTCTCTAATTTACATATTTAATTGTTCATTGTGGTATTTTTCTTCAAGTTTATCAGACATGCACCAGTAGTTTGCTAATTCAATATCCAGTGATTTTGATTTTGATGACTTTCTTCACAGTTGTAAAGTTTTGTACAGATTGCATTCATGTCATGTTGTTTACAATTGAGTCTTAATCATGTGTAGGGAATCCTTACATATACCCCTCGCTTGCTTTCAATTGGTTTACAAGGTACTTTGACCTAGTTGTAATGTTGAGTCTTTGTTCAAACATCTTTGTGTTTCTGCTAGGCTATGGGATTTACTTTATGTTAATGCATCTTCTCTTTTTTGGTGCTCTATGAATTCTTCAGCTTATATCATCTACTGTCGGTTCTCTGTAAATTTTTGGTTCCTGGTGAGCCTTGTACTAGTGGTTTTCAGTTTCAGCTGCTTCCTGAACATGTTAATCATGCATTGAGGCCCATTTTAATGCTGAACCCCTCAACTTCTGCTACCTCTCCATAAATTTTTCCTCTTTTCTATTACAAATATTTTTTTTGGTTGGCAAATAGGACCAAACTTGAGAATAATGGTTATATTGTGGAATATCCTTTTGAAATTACGCATAAGATCGTTGCACTTGATGAGACATTCATGGATACCATTTTGGAATGACAATGCACAATCAACAAATTCGTTTAATACAATGTTTCCCCCCAAATGTTTTCTTGGAAGAATTAAATACATTGCTACATATATATTAATAATTAAATGTGCACCTTTATAATTACTGTTTAGTGTTATCGTCAACTGTTTCAGAAAGAGAAGAAAAATATGATTTTTTTGACTTCATTTGGGCTTGTCATAATTGTTATAATTTCTAGAGTATAATATATCAGAATTATTAATTTTATAATTGTTATAATTTGAAATGTCAATTTTATTGAATAAGTGCTAATAGTTTTTTTTTTTTTTTAACAGATTGCTTTTGCGTGGGCTATTGCGGATATTTATTTTTGTGTACGAAGAACATTTATTCTGTATATGGAAGACATCTATTTTTGTACAATTCTCTGTTTTGGAAATACATTGTTTCTGTATGTAATATTTAATTTAGATGGATTATACTTGGTTGGAATGGATTTATATGATACTTGGAATAAGATGTTACAAGTTAAAGTTTTTGGATAGTTGATAATGAAATGGGTATTATTGATAATAAATTTAGATTATAATTGATAGATGTATTATTCTGTATATGTACAGGTTACAGGTTGCATTGATAATGGAATGCATTTAATTTAGAAATTCATGAAAAATATTCAATTTGTGCATTTAAAAAAAATTAATAAATAGAGCTTTTGGAAACTAAATATTTAGTAGCCAAAAAATAAAAAGGAAACTTATTAGCGACTAAATAGTTAGTAGCCAAAAAAAAAGAAAAGGTTTTTGGTTACTAAAAAATTAGTAGTTGAAAGGAAGTATCATGATTTTAGCGACTAAAAAATTGGTAGCCAAACAAAAGAGCTATGTTTTTGGCGACTAAAAAATTGATAGCCAAAAAGGAGTGAAGTTTTTAGCGACTAAAAAATTGGTAGCTAAAAAGCTGAAAATGATTTTTTTTTTTACGACTAAATATTTTCTTTTGAGCGACAAAATTTTTAGTCGCTAATTGGCAACTTTCGACAATTAAAAAAAATTAGTTGCCAATTCTTTTGCCAACAATCTGTCAACAACCAAATGGGTGACCAAGAATTTTAGTCGGTAAAAATATTTGGCGACTAAAAAAATGACTTTTGGCGATTAAAAATTTAGTCGCCAAAAGTATAATTTGTTGTTGTGTATAAAGATTATTTGTTTTATTCCCTAAGACACCCACCACAATTTTTTGTGGCATGGTTACATCTTTAGTAAGAAGATAAAAGTTCTCATAGAAGTTTGGCAACAAGCTAAATAAGTTGTTTATTAACTTATTGACTTATATCTATCACATTAACTCTTTACTTTTTTATCCGTCTATTTGTAATAAACAAAAAAGTCAATAAATAAGTCATACCCAAACCACTCATAACTTTTTTATACTACAAAGTAGCAACACACTACTTGAAGAAAATACAAAACTGGGAAATTTCAGCCAAACCTAGTAGCCCTTCCTATTTGGCCAATTGTTTTAAAAAACAGTGTTGAGAAAATTTTCTAAAAACAATTCACTTTTTAGTAAATTCTAAAAAATTATTTTTGATTTTAAAATTTATTTTTGCACAAAAATAAATAAAATTTATTTATTTATTTTCAAACTTTTCATTGTTTTATTTTTTTAAAACAAAAAAAATGAAAACAAGAAAAACAAAAACAAAATGTTAAGTCTAGACAAGTAAAGAGCGAGAACTAGTCTATCTGTTTACTGTTGGAAAAATTGGTTTATATAGGCATATTTTGAGCCAACTTTGAGCCCAAAATTGAGTGGGCCCCAAACGTCTTTTGGGGCGGGTCTGAAGAGGTGAAGTGTTCCTTGCCACGTGGCAAGTCACACGGTGAAGACGATTCGTCAAAACCATTTATGAGTGAATGGGAACATGACGTCGTTTTCGGGTTCGTGGAATAGGAAATTTAAGGAAGTAAATATGGGTTTCTTTAGAAAGGGTTGTCCCAAATTGAAACTTTAGGAGAGTTTATTTGTGTTTATAAGCTCTAACCTACAATACTTCGGTTGGGTCTCAAAGGGCACCCCAAGTTTGTAGAAGGGAGGAGTTATGGAAAAAGTGAACCTTAGCCCAAACCACCACACGTGCGCGCCGCCGCTGTGCCGAGCGCGGGTGTGGGTTGTGGGTCGGTTCTTATATTAATTTTTTGGAGAAAATTCATTTGAATTTTTTCCAAAATTAATTCTTTTATGAATATAATATTTCAGTCCAATTTCAGTCCAGTTTTTCAATCTGTTTTTTCGGACAGATTCGTTTCTAAACTGTCCAGGCAGTTTCATGTTCAAATCTAGACAGTTTCCTAACTGCCAATCTGTTCAAACGTTTGCAATCAAATCTGTTCAAAATAGTTTCATACCTGTTCACTTCCATTTAGCACCTGTTCGGGTCAGTTTGGAATGCCTATAAATTCATACCATTTTCAGCAATTTTGGGGGTCTGAAAATTGTCTGAAAAATTGTCTCTTTGCTGTCCAGTATTTATTTTGTGCATTATTCTTCATTTTAGTTTTAGAATAAATTTCAGAGAGTTAGAACACAAGTTTGGTTCGCCGAACAAATTGTTTGGAGTGCTACTACAATTTGTGAAGATCATTGTATCTTGCGAGATAGACGCCACTCAACCATAAGCACCGTAGCGGGGCGAATCTGTCTTAAGGACAGAGTGTCACACACTCGACTTGGTCTTTTATTTTTAATTCGGTTCGATAAATAAATTCGGTATGTTATTTATTTATTTTGTTTGAATTATTTCAATTTATTTCATTTACACAGAAGATTGTTTCAACAATCTTAAGACAGATTCGAATTATTCTGTTTACAGAATTTTTCGTTTGTTTCCTTTTCTATTTCTTCTTTTAAGAAAATTATTTTCTGTGGATTTACAAAATAATATTCTGGTTGGAAAAACAAATAGTGATTATATGCTATTTGACAGATAGTAGTAATATACTGTCTATTTTCTTTGACAACTAGTAGTATGATACTGGTGTCATTAACAATTCAGAATATATTTTTGTAGAATTTTGTCAGAAAATTAATTTTGGTTTTTAAAAATTATTTTACGAGTTTTCATTAATTAAAATTCTGTTTCAGTATTTTAATTATTGAAGTGTGACAGAAATTTAATTTTCTGTGTGGAATTAATTTGGTTAAATAAAATTTTATTTTATTTCTAAATTAATTGGAAAATACAAGTTACATTCTTGTTTCTTTTATTTTTACAGAATTTAATTCTGTGAATTTGGATGAGTTTTCTGTGTGGAATTAATTTGGTTAAATAAAATTTTATTTTATTTTATTTCCAAATTAATTGAAAATAAAAGTTACATTTTGTTTTGTTTCTTTTATTTTAACAGAATTTATTTCTGTAGTTTTGGTTTAATTTGTTTAAATAAAATTTTATTTTATTTTCAAATTAATTGGAAATAAAAGTTACAATTCTTGTTTTCTTTATTTTTACAGAATTTAAAATTCTGTGGTTTTTGGTTTTAGTTTTTTGTGCAGTATAAAATTTTAATTATAATTTTATTTTATAATTTTGAATTTATGGCTACTAAAACTGGTCAAACTTATGTTCAAACCTGTACTGGTATGGTGATTGCCATTACGCCAACCTCTCCTTATGTTGGGACTGTGCCAGTGAATCATGGTGAAAAACCAGAGAGGTTCTTAAGAACTGTTTTTAAAAGATGGCAGAAGAGAATGCTATCTAAAGGAGGGGAAACTAAGAAATACAAGTTTAATGGCATGTGTTACATTTGTAACAAAAAGGGACATCGGGCCAAAGATCGCCGTTACAAACGTAAAGGCAAAGGAAGATCAAGTAAGAAGGTTGCTAAAGCCAAAATGACCGAAATGGATGAAATTTTCAATAGTGTAGATGTCATAAATCTTTCTACAGTTGTTTCCGAGGCAAATCTTGTCGGAAATCCTAAAGAATGGTGGGTGGACACTGGTGCTACTCGCTATATCTGTGCCGATAAAAAGATGTTCACATCTTATTCTAAAGTGGACAATGGTGAACAACTTTTTATGTGCAACTCCTCAACTTCCAAAGTTGAAGGACAAGGAAAGATTGTACTAAAGATGACATCAAGAAAGGAACTCACTCTCAATAATGTGCTGCATGTACCGGACATTCACAAGAATTTAGTTTTCGGATCTTTGTTGAGTAAGAATGGGTTTAGGCTAGTTTTTTGAAAGTGAAAAGTTTGTACTTACCAAAAACGGGATATATGTAGAAAAATGTTACATCTCTGATGGCCTTTTCAAGATGAATGTAATGATCGTTGTACCGTCAGTCATTAATTAAAATACATCTTCTTCTTACTTGCTTGAGTCTTCAAATTTATGACATGGTAGACTAGGACATGTTAATTATGGATCTTTGCGTACATTAATTAATATGGAATGTTTAACTAAATTTGACATTGATTCAAATCATAAATGTGAAATTTGTGTTGAGACAAAATTATCTAAAACTCATTTTCATTCAATTGAAAGAAGTACGGAACCACTTGAATTAATTTATAGTGACATTTGTGATTTTAAATCAATTCAAACTAGAGGTGGGAAAAAGTATTTTATCACTTTTATAGATGACTATACTAGTTATGTTTATTTAATTCGAACCAAGGATGAAGCTTTGGAAACTTTCATTCAATATAAGAATGAAGTTGGAAATCAACTTGGTAAGAAAATCAAAAAACTAAGAAGTGATAGAGGTGGTGAATATGAATCACCTTTTGGTGAATTTTGTAAAGAACATGGAATAATTCATCAAACCACCGCTCCTTACTCACCTCAGCAAAATGGAATTGCTGAAAGGAAAAATAAGACTTTAAAAGATATGATGAATGCCATGTTAATAAATTTTGGATTACCTCAGAACTTGTGGGGGGGAAGCAATACTTTCTGCTAATTATATTTTAAATAAAGTACCCCGAAAGAAAGTGAATCAAAAACCTTATGAAATGTGGCATGGTAGAGTACCATCCTACAAATACTTAAAAGTGTGGGGGTGTTTGGCTAAAGTGGCTATTCCTACTCCTAAAAAGACTAAGATAGGTCCTAAGACCATTGATTGCATTTTCATTGGTTATGCTAAGAATAGTAGTGCATATGGGTTTTTGATTCATAAATCAGAACATACCGAAATGCATGTAAATACTATTATTGAGTCTCGGAATGCATCATTCTTTGAACATGTATTTCCAAATAAAACTAGACAAGAGACTAGTAACAATAAGAGATCTCATGATACTATTACTAGTCAGGATCAAAATGAGGAAGAAGATCCTAGGCGTAGTAAACGTGCTAGAACCTCAAAATCTTTTGGTCCAGATTTCCTAACCTTTTTGTTAGAAAATATGCCTTTAACTTTTAAAGAGGCTATGTCCAATCCTGAAACTCCTTTATGGAAAGAAGCTATCAATAGTGAAATTGAATCCATCTTACAAAATCACACTTGGGAATTGGTAGATTTGCCACCAGGTTGTAAACCTCTTGGGTACAAGTGGATTTTCAAAACAAAATTGAAAGCGGATGGATCAATTGACAAATACAAGGCAAGACTTGTAGTTAAAGGATTTAGACAAAAAGAAGGTCTAGATTACTTTGACACATACTCACCGGTTACTAGAATAACATCTATTAGAATGCTAATTGTCATTGCATCTTTATACAATCTAGAAATTCATCAAATGGATGTGAAAACCGCTTTCTTAAATGGTGAGTTAAATGAAGAAATTTACATGAAACAACCAGAAGGTTTTTCTGTTCCAAGAAAAGAAAAGAAAGTGTGTAAATTGGTTAAATCATTATATGGTTTAAAACAGGTACCAAAGCAATGGCATGAGAAAATTGACAAGGCAATGATGTCAAATGGATTTAAAATTAATGAGTGTGACAAATGTGTTTATATTAAAAACACAGACAAAGGTTATGTCATTGTATGTCTTTATGTAGATGATATGCTCATCATAGGTAGTTATAATGACATGATTAAAAGTACCAAGAAAATGTTGAATAAACATTTTGACATGAAGGACATGGGCATTGCTGATATAATTCTTGGTATAAAAATTACTAAAATATCAGAAGGATATGCTTTGTCACAATCTCATTACATTGAGAAAATACTTGACAAATTCAGCAAAGATGATGATCATCTTGCTAGAACACCTGTAGATGTTAATTTGTATCTTTCTAAAAATGTACAGGAAAGTATTTCTCAATTAAAGTATGCCCAAATTATTGGAAGCTTAATGTATAAATTAAATAAATATACGAGTAACCCAGAAGTAGAACATTAGAAAGCAATTATAAGGGTTCTAAGATATCTTCGATTTACTCGTAATATTGGGTTGAATTTTACTAGATATCTAGCAGTACTTGAAAGATACTGTGATGCAAATTGGATATCGGATACTAGAGACTAGAAGTCCACCTGTGGGTATGTCTTTACTCTTGGTGGTGCGGCTATATCTTGGAAATCTTCCAAACAGACTTGTATTGCTAGATCTACTATGGAATCAGAATTCATAGCTTTAGACAAAGCAGGGAAAGAAACAGAATGGCTTCGTCACTTCCTTGAAGATATTCCAATATGGCCAAAACTGGTGCCTGCTATATGCATACATTGCGATAGTCAATCTACAATAGGTAGAGCACAGAGTCATATGTATAACGGTAAGTCTCGACATATTCGTCGTCGACATAATACCCTAAGACAACTACTCTCTAATGGAATTATTTCCATTGATTATGTGAAGTCTAAAGACAACATAGCGGATCCACTAACCAAAGGGTTAACAAGAGAGTTAGTTGAGAATTCATCGAGGGGAATGAGACTAAAGCCTATTAAATAAGAGTTACCACAACGGCAACCCAACCTAGTTGACTGGAGATCCCAAGATCTAGGTTCAAAGGGACAACCGAGTTGTGAATGACTCAGAAAGATCACTGGAGAGTATAACTCCTATCCATTTCTATGATGAAATAGTGATGTTTGCAGCGTTTTAGGTTAAGTAATACTTTTAATGATTCTTATATCTAGGTAAACCTAGTGGAGTATGACAGGATACTCTTCATAAGAATCGCCTATATGAGTGTGAACTGGGCCAGTTCTATGAGAATTGTGAAGGGTTACAATTCTCTAGAACACTCATGAAAAACCAGGTTGTTCAGGGCAAAAATGAACACAATAGTGAGAACTAAACTGTGTTTGGGGATATATTGTGTGAGTTCTATTGTCTTGGTTTACACAAACGGCTGAACAGTTCAAGACATCATGTTCACTGGTTAGCTAGTAAATCCGATAGTGTCTCACAAGGGAAGGTTCAAAGCCAAAAACTACCTATCCTTTGCAGAATATTTCCAATTTCTGTACCCTCTGTATTTAGATCATGTTGTTGCATTTTCTCTCCATCAAATTCCATTCACGTGGGGGATTGTTGGAAAAATTGGTTTATATAGGCATATTTTAGGCGAACTTTGAGCCCAAAATTGAGTGGGCCCCGAACGTCTTTTGGGGCGGGTCTGAAGAGGTGAAGTGTTCCTTGTCGCGTGGCAAGTCACACGGTGAAGACGGTTCGTCAAAACCATTTATGAGTGAATGGGAATATGACGTCATTTTCGAGTTTGTAGAATAGGAAATTTAAGGAAGTAAATGTAGGTTTCTTTGGAAAGGGTTGTCCCACATTGAAACTTTAGGAGAGTTTATTTGTGTTTATAAGCTCTAGCCTAAAATACTTGGGTTGGGCTCCAAGGGGCACCCCAAGTTTGTAAAAGGGAGGAGTTATGAAAAAAGTGAACTTTAGCCCAAACCACTACACGTGCGCGCCGCCGCCGCTGTGTCGGGCGCGGGTGTGGGTTGTGGGTCGGTTCTTATATTAATTTTTCGGAGCAAATTCATTTGAATTTTTTCCAAAATTAATTCTTTTATGAATATAATATTTCTGTCCAATTTCAGTCTAGTTTTTCAATCTGTTTTTTCGGACAGATTCATTTCTAAACTGTCCAGGCAGTTTCATGTTCAAATATGGACAGTTTCCTAACTGCCAATCTGTTCAAACGTTTGCAGATCTGTTTGGTTTTTTGAATCAAATCTGTTCAAAATAGTTTCACACATGTTCACTTCCATTTAGCACCTGTTCGGGTCAGTTTGGAATGCTTATAAATTCAAACCATTTTCAGCAATTTTGGGGGTCCGAAAATAGTCTGAAAAATTGTCTCTTTGCTGTCCAGTATTTATTTTGTGCATTATTCTTCATTTTAGTTTTAGAATAAATTTCAGAGAGTTAGAACACAAGTTTGGTTCACTGAACAAATTGTTTGGAGTGCTACTACAATTTGTGAAGATCATTGTATCCTGGGAGATAGACGCCACTCAACCGTAAGCACCGTAGTGGGGCGAATCTGTCTTAAGGACAGAGTGTCACAAACTCGACTTGGTCTTTTATTTTTAATTTGGTTCGATAAATAAATTCGGTATGTTATTTATTTATTTTGTTTGAATTATTTCAATTTATTTTATTTACATAGAAGATTGTTACAACATTTAGGTTAGTCATTAATAGATACTAGTCTATTCGTTCGTAATTTGTGTTCACACCAACAAAAGAAATCACAATGTGTGGTGCAAATAGGTCAAGTCAAGTCGAGTAGTAGATTGTTTAAGTTTGACTAAAAGACTTAACGAGTTTCAAAACGTGTTTTGGTTTTAAAAACAAGTTAATCACGAACAAGTTTTTAACAAGTTGAAAATGAGTCAAACGCAAGTGGTTTAGTTTTTTGTAGTGTATATATGCTTATCGAGCTTGGTAATAAGTCATTAAAATTTGACTTGAAAACTTAACGATCTTTGAAATATGTTAAAAATTGGCCTGCTTACATAACGAGTCAATCAAATAAACTTTTAATGAGCCGAACAGGAGTCGACTTAAATAGTTTAGATCATTTTGCAGCCTTAATACAAAATATAAAGATTATTTTGTTTTCTCCCCTAACCACCAATTTTTGTGGCCATGGTTACATCTTTAGTAAGAAGATAAAAATTCTCTCTCTTAATTGGATCTCTTGATACTTGATGTGTCTCTACACCTCTCTTGATATTGCATCACTTGATGTTTTGTTGTATTTGGCCTCCCCTCAACATTGTGTCTCCACGCCCCTCCCTTGGTTTGACGTCTCTTAGCATTTTGATGTTTCTCCATGCCCATTGGTGTTGCATCTCGTGATGCTTTGATGTACCCTCATATCCCTTGGCATTGTGTCTCTTGATGCTTTAAATTTTAAAAAAATGGCAATAGATAGGGTCTATTTGTGCATTTTAAATAAATAAAATAAAATTGGGACATATAAGGGTTTATCTATGCACTTTTAAATCACTTTTAAATTAAAAATGATAAAAAAAAAAAAAAAGAGGGAGAAGGATTGAGAGAAGAAAAGGGGTACTTTTATCATTTATCTAAAAAATTTCATCTTTTTTGTAATTAATTTAGGATTGATTTCTTGATTGGTGTATTAAAGTTTGTATAATTTGTACATTTTTAAATTAAAAAAAATGAAGAAAGATAGATCTATTTGTATACATTTAAAACACTTTAAAATTAAAAATGAGGATAAATAAAAATATTTGTCTGCTATTAAATTGAAAAATAAAAAATATATATATGTGTGTGCGCGCGCATTATCTGTGCACTATTTGTGCAATATGTGCTATTCGTGCGTTTTTAAATATTTTTTAAGTTTAAAAATGGGATACAAACATATATGAGTCTATTTTAGAAATTAAAAAATGGAGATTGAATTATATTTATATATATGGTGTTGAAACTTCAACTGATCGTAACTTGATTTCATGTATTTTTTTTTTTTTTTAATTTTTAGATCCATTCATTTAAAATTTCCAAAGTGATTTTGCATTGTAAAGTTCACCAAAAAAGAGAGACTATTTTGGCTCTCAATTTATTCTTTTTTGCATAAATCATGAAACACGAGATCAAAAACCATGTCATTTGGTCCACGTGATGGCGAAATTCCAGTTCTAATATGCTGAATCATACTTTGGAGGATATCAAATACATAGCTTCCTTGCCTTAGCTTGCCTAAAATTAATTTGAAAATTAGATAGATAGGTCTTTTCTGTTGAATTTTTAATTGGAATTCCATATTTAATATAGATATTATTTTAAATATCTTAAAAAAATGAATTTATGTCGTTAGAGTTATGACATTTTAGAGTTTTCTAAAAAAGTTATTTATATGGAAACTCTCTAAACTATTGAAAAGTATTATTTTAACCCTTTTAACTATACAAACATATAAATAAACCTCATAAATTATTGTGAAATATCATTTTGTCCCTTAAATTATAGAAACATAGAAATGGATCACCTAAACTATTGACATATTTCACTTTGACCCCTTTCATTAGAGGGTTCAATTGGTATGTTTTTATAGTTTAAGAGATCAATTTATACACTTTTATAATTTATGAGGTCAAAATGATACTTCTCAATAATTTAAGGAGTCTATTTGTACATTTTTATAGTTTAAGAGTTAAAATGATAATTGTCAATAATTTAGGAATTCTTTGTGTAAATAACCATTTTCTAATACAATACAAAAATAGTCTATTGGTATGTTTTTATAGTTTTGTGTAAGAGTCTATTGGTATGTTTTTATAGTTTAAGAGGCGAATATATCAAAAATAGTCTACTATTCAAGTCCAAAAGTTGGACTTACTTTTTAAATTTAGTGATATGTTAAGAAGATAACTAATTGATAGACATATATTTGGACTTAATTGATGTGTGTCTTATAGCTAGGGTTGCAAACGAGTCGAGCCGAAGTATGTTTGGGTTGTTTATTAAGATTTTAACGAATTCGAACTCGAGTTTGAGCTCAATAAAAATTTAACGAACCGAGCTTAAACCGAGTTGACTTAGGTTTGACTCGAGTTCGAGTTTATTCACGAGTTTTAACGAGCCCAAGAATTTATAAATTCATACTTCCGTATGAGACTAAAGTTATAATTAAAATTTTGATTATACAATTATATATACAATATATATAAACATTCTAAAAAAAGTCAATATTTTATCAAAATAATATATACTACCATTATTATATAAATGTACTATCTATAGTTAATTATTATTTACATTTATATTTTTTAAATATATAAATAACATATTTATCTTATTTTTTTATATTATTTAATATATAAATAATAAATATTAAACGAGTCAGCTAACGAGCCGAGTTTATGAGCTAAGATTTAGAATGTTTTGGCTTATTTATTAAAAATTTAACGAGCTCAAGCTCAAACGTAAAAAAAAGAAAATTAACGAACCGAGTTCGTATAAGCTCTTACCGAGTTGAGTTCAAACCTGTTCACGAACAACTTTGTTCATTTACAATCCTAGCCAACAAAGGTGCAAGTTTGGACCTTCACCACAAAACAATGAGTAATACTAGGGGTCATAAAAAAAAATATTATAAAGATGATAATGAAAGGTTTTCTATCTTTGAATTATATATACAATAAAACATTTCATACTAATTAAAAGATAAAAAATATTCATGATATATTTCATAATACTTTTTTTTTTATGATACCTAATATTATTCGAAAAGGATCTAGGCATTAAACTATTCACCACTTTTTCCTAGTTTTTAATCAGGGTGGGCCCTAAGGATAGGTGTCCTGCCATGGGCCCGAATTTTAATATAAGTTAGGGCCCAGATAATTTCAATCATTTTTGAAAGTTAGAAATAAGTCACCGCTTTTCCTGATTTTTTTTTTTGTTTTGTTTTTAGTAATTGTTTTTTTTAAATTATGTGATTTTTTTTTTTTTTTACTTTTTTGGTTCATCTTATGTAGACGAGTCTAATTTTTTTTAAAAAAAAACTAAAATAGTTAAAATAAGTCCAAAAAAAATTATTTTTTTTACTTATTTTTGTCTTTTCTAGATTTTTTAATTTTTTTTTATTCATCTTGTCTAGTAAAATCTAAAAGTTTAAAATTTTTTAATTTTTTTAACAAAAATATTTACTAGAGACGAAAATAAGCTAACAAAAGAAGTCATCAAAAACCCAAACCTAAACAATTTATCTAACTATACTACAATCCAATGCAACGGAATAATTTTATTTATTTATTTATTTATTTTTTGAAGTTGAAGTTGTTGGATGTTTGGGGTTTGCTTCTTTCTTTCTTTTTTTTTTAAAATTATTTATTTATTTGTTTTGTTGTTGTTGTTGTGCCTTTTTTCATTTGCTTATTTTTTTTGGGTGCTTTTTTCATTTGCTTATTTTCGTCTTTAGCGAGTTTCTTCTCTTTTTTTTTTTTCTTTCTTTTTTTTAAATTTTCAAAAAACTTTAGATTTCTAGTCAAATTTTTTTTTTTGTTACAGGAAAATCCTTTCTATCCTCTCGCAGGTCCAAGGCAGCGCCCCTTGCACAGATCACCAGGATGTCCTGTTAGCCGTTCCGAGTGAGGAGACTATACCTGGGAACTTGCCCCGACCTCCCAAGACAAGCTCCACTTAAATCAGGACTCGCACAGCGAGGGAGCATTTAACCCACACCAAGTGCTGATTAGACAACTTGAGGTTCAACCTCCTAACCAACTGTGCTTCGCCTAGAAGATTGATCCAAAGGGAAAAGAATTGAACCTGTGACCTTGGGGCTTAAACCTCAAGCCTTGACCACAATGTCACCCACTCCTGGGTTCTAGACAAAATTAAGCCAAAAATATTTTTGGCTTATTTTTGCTTTTAAATATATATTTTTTTGGAACGTTTCACAAAATTTGTACTTTTTAGATTTGTCTACACAAGATTAAACAAAAATATAAAAAAAAGAAAAAGAAAAATTGACATAACTTTGAAAAAATGTTACTAAAGATTAAAAAAAAAAGAAGGAAAAATTAGACTTATCTAGAAGTTTTCTAAACAGCCAAAACTACGTCATAAATAAATAAATAATTAATTAAATGAATTAGTCAATTTTCTCTTGAAAACAATACAATACATAAGCTAAATTATACTTAATAGGTAATATACATTTAAGGGGTTGTTTGGGTTATTCTAAATAAGTATACTTTTTGTCGTTTTGGACTAAAAAGTTGAGAAAAAAATATAGATGTTTGTGTTAACTTTTTGACTTTTTATAAAAAAAAAATGTGTATTAAAAAATTATATAAATAAGTATGTAGGAGAAGCTAGTGAAGTAGGCTGTACAGGTTGGGCAGTGCAGTCGGCTGGGTAGAAGATGAGAAAAGTTGCCTCTTTTTTCGGGCTTTAATTTGATGGTATTGTTCGGCCCGTGAGGGCCCATCACGGGTCCTATTTTTCTAATCGAAACCGTCAATGTATAGAACTCTTCAAGTACTATATGCTTGTAAAAAATCACGTTGATTGAATATCGATAGCTATCTGATCGTGTTATTTTTTTTGTCAACTGTTAACTATAGCACTATCTATTTTTTATACAAAATTGATTTGATTATGTAGTTAGCGATATCCGATAGATGTGATTTTTTACATGCATATAGTACTAGACGAGTTCTACATATTAATGGTTCAGATTATCAAAACATGACCCATGGTGGGGCCCCACGGGCCCAACTTTACCATCCAACTTAGTGAATATACACATGTAATTTTTTTTCTCTTTCACTGCCTTTGCTTTCACGTCAGTATCTAGAGTGGCGTGAAGTTGATTTGTATTTTAATATTATGTATATTAATTTTTTTTATATTTTTTTTGGGTAAATAGTGATAACTTGTTAACTTTTTGACTTTTTTTAAAGTTCCCAAACTAGGCCTAATTATGCAATAAAAATAATATTTAACTGATACAGTTGGTTCAATTTTTATTTTGTATTATAATTTTAGATTTTGTTTGATATATATGTAAACTGAATTTCACTAATTATTGTTGGAGAAAAATGGTTGAATGAGAAATTACCTCATAAATGTGTATATAACTCACACATTTAAGGCTCATCAGTTTTACAAAATTGATTGGGCAGTTTTGCTAGCATTAGTTTCCAGCCTTGATGACTAGAGGCTCCTCCCCTCTCCCCCATGGTGTATAAAAGGATGCCCTATTCCTTGAAAAGAGATATAGAATTTTTCCTTGACATCTATACACTGTCAGTCTACTTCTCCTATAATTTTCTTCCTAAAAGAGAGTGTTGTCGTTGTCCGTTCGCTAAGCTAATCAGAAGGTACTTCTGTTGTAGCTGGTAAAAACCGTCGTATCCTGGGAAGTAGACGCCGGCGTACCTCCAGCACCCAACGGTGAAGCGATGAATCTATTTTAAGGAGACTGTGGTATCACACAGGTTTCGGTTTGCTTCCTTTAACCATTTTATATTTTATCTGTATTTTATTCAGCATGTTATTTTTCCTGGGATTGAAGGTTTGTTTTGTTCATCTCATAATTTTGCGATATGCAATGCGAAATTATGTAATGTGAGTAGTTTTTCCCAACAAGCTTAAAATAGATTTGACGTTTATCATAGAATTAGATTAATAGATTCATAGGTGTGTGTAATGATTTTGCTACTGATAGTACTAGCGAGTTAATTGGTTTATTAGATGCATGTACACAGGGTTAAGCTTTCGATTTTGCCATTTTGTGTATGCTACTGTTTGGTCTTCCCATAGCATGGAATAAGCCACTGTTATCAATAGGGAAGAAGAGTTCCATTGGTGCAACGTTAATTCATTATATTTTCTAATTAATTTATTAATTTATGGTGTACCGGTTCATGCCTTGTATTTCTAGATTTACATGCTTCTAGTTCACATGTTTCTAGTTTACAATATAAATTATATGCTCATTCGATTTTAATTTTTAGTGTAATTTACATTTCTAGCATGTTTATTAGGTAGTAAATTTACATGTAACTTGTACCTATTAATTTTTAATTTAGGTGTGGAGTTGTAAAGTGTATAACTTGCCTATATTTAAATTCATGTTAATTTCTCTAGAATTATTTGCATGTTAATCATGTCATTTGCAATTCTTGCCTAGTAATGTGATTTAAGTGTTTAGGAGTTATAAAATGTTTGTAACTTGCCTCAATTAATTACATGTTTAGTGTACCATAAGTTCATATGTAACCTTTACCAATTTAAAATATGGTTTAATTATATTTAATTTTGGGTTTGTAACTTGTATAGTTAATTACATGTTTATTATGTAATTAATTATTTACATTTTTTTTAGTTTAAATTCTAGATGTGTAACTTAAGGGTTGGTTTTAATCTTTACTTACAGTTATTTATTATTTTGTTTGCTAGTACCCTCCCCTTCAATCACTACTTTGCCAAAAGCAAAGAAAAGCTGAGGGAGGTTTTGTTGTATTTTGCTGCTAACTCTTTATTGCAGGAATACCTATGGGAATGGGAAAAAGGATTAATTTGGACTAAATATTTGAAGCAATTGTTTGCTTGAGTGTTCATTTGTGGTTATTCACCAATATGTAAAGCACGTTTATTTGTTTGTAATTATTGTAGCAATTTTGTTGTAATTGCTTGTACAGTTTGGAACTTGGTGTGTTTAACCTAGTTCATCCCTTGAAAAATTTAATTCTTAAAGTTGTTTCCCATGGACTAGGAGTCAACATGCTCTTGAAAGTTTTGTCTAAGGTTAACTAGGTTTTAAGTGGGACCGGTGTGACCCCTCCAGTCTTCCTAGAAACTTTCCTGACCATGTTTGATTCTAGGTTACGTGGTGAGACTAGTTTTGAATTAAATTTCCAATTGTGGGATTTTCTAGTGTTAAGTTTGATTTTTGGAAATACAGAATAGTGAAAATTCTGCTGTAATTTTTCAAAAATGGCAACTGTCTCTGATGCTGCTGTTGCTGCTGCTAATGTTGGTGGGGATTCGAACCCCGGGGCGACTAGCTTGCCAACCCCTGCTATGACCTCTGTGGTCAATCCTCCTGTTGTTATTCTGGCTGTTTCGGGAGCACCGCTCAATCATCACGAGCGCCCGGAGAAGTTCACGGGAGTGAATTTCAAGAGATGGCAGCAGAATATGCTATTTTATTTGACTACTCTAAGCCTTGCGAGGTTTCTGAGTGAAGATATACCAGCCGTAGAGGAGAATAAGCAAGATAAACAAAAGCTCATGGCTCTGGACGCTTGGAAACAAGCAGACTTCTTATGCCGGAATTACATTCTGAATGGCTTGGCGGACCCGCTTTTCAACGTGTTCTATGCCAAGAAATCGGCTAAAGAAATTTATCGTCGGCTGGTTCCTGGACTTTAAGATGATGGACTCTAAAACTGTCCTGAGTCAAGTCCAAGAGTTCCAAGTGATTCTGCACAAGATACATGCAGAAGGGATGGTCCTAAGTGAGTCATTTCAGGTAGCTGCTTTGATTGAAAAGCTGCCTAACGGCTGGAAAGACTTCAAGAACTACTTGAAGTACAAACGAAAGAAGATGACAGTCGAAGAGCTCGTTGTCAGGCTCCGGATTGAAGAGGACAACAAGAAGAAAGGAGAGAGTACCTCCACTGTCAAAGCCAACATGGTTGAGCATGGCAAGTCCTCGAGGGGGGGGGGGGGAGGAAAAAACCACCGACAGGCAAAAGCTCAAAGTTGGGGGCTAGAGGAGGAATCTCCAAAAGACCAGCCTATAAGCCAAAGGAGCCTACTTTTAGGTTCGATGGCAAATGCTTCAATTGTGGAAGTGACGGGCATCGGGCAGTTGATTGTCTGAAGAAGAAGCCCTACAGGAAAAACCCTCCCCAACACAAAAACCGGGCACATATGGCTGAAATGAAGGAATTGTCACACGATGTGGACGACATGCATCTGTCAGCCGTCGTGTCAGAAGTGAACATGGTGGGGTCAAACCCGAGGGAATGGTGGGTGGACACTGGGGCCACTCACCATATTTGTGCAGAGAAGAGAATGTTCACAACTTTCGAACTGGTTTCAAATGGGGAGAAGTTGTTTATGAGAAACTCTGCAACCTCAGCTGTTGAGGGTAAAGGCAAGGTGATCCTGGAGATGACTTCAGGAAAAGAACTGACTTTGAACGATGTCCTTTTTGTGCCGGACATTCGTAGGAACCTTGTCTCGGGGTCTCTCCTAAGCAAGCATGGTTTTCGCATGGTGTTTGAATCAGACAAGGTCGTGTTGACCAAGGGCGGGGTCTATGTGGGGAAGGGATATATGTTAGGTGGTATGTTTAAATTGAATGTAATGACCCTTATCCCTAAGATTAATGAGAAAGCTTCTTCTTCTGCTTATATGCTTGAGTCCCCTAATTTATGGCATGGTAGATTGGGTCATGTAAATGTTGACTCTTTACGTAGATTAATCAAGTTAGATCACATACCATCTTTCAAGATTAATCCACAACACTAGTGTGAAACTTGTGTAGAAGCAAAATTGACAAGGTCTTCTTTCCATTCTATTGAAAGAAGTACCCAGCCTTTGGATTTAGTGCATAGTGATGTGTGTGACTTGAAAGTTGTACAACCACGTGGTGGCAACAAGTACTTCATCACTTTTGTTGATGATTGCACTAAATACTATTATGTGTATTTGCTTAAAAGCAAAGACGAGGCTATTGATAAATTTATTCATTTTAAGAATAAAGTTGAGAATCAATTCAGCCAGAAAATCAAGGCATTGAGAAGTGATCGTGGCGGTGAGTATGAATCCCCGTTTGCCAAGACTTGTGCTCAATTTGGGATTATTCACCAAACCACAGCGCCTTATTCGCCTTAGTCAAATGGTGTTGCTGAGCGGAAGAATAGGACGCTGAAAGAGATGATGAATGCAATGTTGATAAGTTCTGGGTTGCCACAGAACTTATGGGGGAAAGCAATTATCTCCGCGAATTATATTCTTAATAGAATACCACGGAAGAAAGTGGACAAGACTCCATATGAGTTGTGGAAAGGTCACAAGCTTTCATATAAATACCTACGAATGTGGGGGTGTCTTGCAAAAATGGCGGTACCTACACCCAAGCGGGTTAGGATAGGTCCGAAAATCGTGGATTGTATATTCATTGGTTATGCACAAAATAGTAGTGCATATAGATTTCTTGTGCACAAGTCTGATATTTCAGATATACACAAGAATACTATCATGGAATCTAGAAGTGCATCTTTCTTTGAAGATGTATTTTCGTGTCGTCCCCAAGACAGGGTTCCGAGTTCCATGAAAGAAATAGATGATCACATGGATGATCAAACAGCTGATCAAATAACTGATCAAGTAGATGATCAAGCTGATGAAGTAGACGAGCCAAGAAGGAGTAAAAAGGCTAGAACCACAAAGTCTTTTGGTCCAGACTTCTTGACTTATATGTTAGAGGGAGAACCTCGAACGTTCCATGAAGCTGTGACTTCACCTGAAAGTCCTTTATGGAAAGAAGCAATTAAGAGTGAGATTGACTCCATCTTACAGAACCATATTTGGGAGTTAGTTGATCTACCCCCAGGCAATAAGGCCTTGGGGAGTAAGTGGATCTTTCAAAGAAAGATGAAAGCGGATGAGTCAATTGACAAATATAAAGCTCGGCTAGTTATTAAAGGATACAGATAGCAAGAAGGCCTGGATTACTTTGATACGTATTCACCTGTGACAAGGATTACATTCATTCGGATGGTGATTGCAATAGCAGCTTTACGTGGTTTAGAAATACATCAGATGGATGTAAAGACAGCTTTCTTAAATGGAGATTTAGATGAAGAAATCTACATGGAGCAACCCGAGGGGTTTTCAGCTCCAGGAAAAAGTAAGAAAGTCTGTAAGCTTGTCAAGTCATTGTATGGTTTGAAGCAAGCTCCCAAACAATGGCATGAGAAGTTTAACAATACTATGTTGTCAAATGGGCTTCTAATCAATGAGTGTGATAAGTGTGTATATGTTAAAGACACTGACAAAGGTTATGTCATTTTGTGTCTATACGTTGATGACATACTCATTGTTGGTAGCAATAATGAAATGATTAAAGCTACCAAAAAATTGTTAAACTCTAAGTTTGACATGAAGGATATGGGCCTTGCAGATGTCATTCTGGGTGTTAAGATCACCAGAATATCTGGTGGTATTGTACTTTCTCAAGCTCATTATGTTAATAAGATACTTGAGAAATTTGGAAAGTCAAATACAAGTATGTTTAGGACACCGATAGACTTAAGTCTATATTTGACCAAGAATAATGGTGAGAGTGTCTCTCAACTAGAATATTCTCGGGTCATTGGGAGTTTGATGTATCTGATGAGTTGTACAAGGTCGGATATCGCCTACGCTGTTAGTAGGCTGAGTAGATACACGAGTAATCCTAATGCTACTCATTGGAAAGGCATTATGCGAGTGTTGGGGTATATCCATTACACCCTGGATTATGGGCTGCATTATACCAGATACCCAGCGGTACTAGAAGGTATAGTGACGCAAATTGGATATCTGATATAAAAGATTCCAAATCCACTAGTGGTTATGTGTTTACCCTCGGAGGGGCAGCCGTGTCTTGGAAATCTGCCAAGCAAACGTGTATCTCGAGATCAACAATGGAATCTAAGTTTATTGCTTTAGATAAAGCAACTGAAGAAGCTGAATGGCTTCGCCAGTTTGTTGACGATATTCCACGTTGGCCGAAATCTGTGCCAGCTATCAGTATTCATTGCGATAGCCAATCAGCGATTGATCAAGCACAGAGTAATATGTATAATGGAAAGTCTAGACATATCCGTCGTAGACATAATTCCATACGACAACTACTCTCAAATGAAGTTGTCTCTCTAGACTATATCAAGTCTAAGGACAACATTGCAGATCCGCTAACCAAAGGGTTAACTCGAGAGTTAGTAGAAAAGTCGTCAAGAGGAATGGGGTTAAGGCCTTTAGTAAAGGTTACCGGAACGGCAAACCCAACCTAGTTGATTGGAGATCCCAAGATCTAGGTTCAAAGGGACAACCTAACTTCGTGTAACGAGTGAGTCACTGAAGAGGTAAATCCTTTTGCCCATTCCTTTATACAGTGATGCCCTGTGGGGGTGGAAGGTTAAGCTAATGCTTTTAATGACCTTAGTAATGTGGTATAATGAAATACTATATCTAGGTCACCTATGTGAGTGCGAAGTGGGGCCGCTTCTTTAAGAATTGCCAAGGCCGAATTCTTTAAAAACACTTACAGAACCAGGCTAGTGTTCCAGGGCTATACCGGACACACCAGTGAGAACAAAAACAATGGTTTGACTAACTCCTGTGTGAGGTCTATTGTCTTGGTTTACATAAACGGCAGAACAGTTCAAGACATCACGTTCACTGGTCAGCCAGTAAATCCGATAGGCTTTCACTACGAAAGGTTCAAGGCCAACAGCTACCTTTTCTGATGCAGGGTTAGTCTGTGTGCTCTCTCTCTTTCCGAGTCTTTGTTGATAAACGTTAAGCGTTTGCTGTATTCGGTCAATTTTTATTCATGTGGGGGATTGTTGGAGAAAAATGGTTGAATGAGAAATTGCCTCATAAATGTGTATATAACTCACACATTTAAGGCTCATCAGTTTTACAAAATTGATTGGGCAGTTTTGCTAGCATTAGTTGCTAGCCTTGATGACTAGAGGCTCCTCCCCTCTCCCCCATGGTGTATAAAAGGAGGCCCTATTCCTTGAAAAAAGATATAGAATTTTTCCTTGACATCCATACATTGTCAGTCTACTTCTCCTATAATTTTCTTCCTGGGAGAGAGTGCTGCCGTTGTCCATTCGCTAAGCTAATCAGAAGGTGCTTCTGCTGTAGCTGGTAAAAACCGTCGTATCCTGGGAAGTAGACGCCGGCGTACCTCCAGTATCCAACGGTGAGGCGGCGAATCTATTTTAAGGAGACTGTGGTATCACACAGGCTTCGGTTTGCTTCCTTTAACCATTTTATATTTTATCTGTATTTTATTCAGCATGTTATTTTTCCTGGGATTGAAGGTTTGTTTTGTTCATCTCATAAGTTTGCGATATGTAATGTGAGTAGTTTTTCCCAACAATTATAAAATAACAAAATCATGTTTTCATCTTTTTTAAGTCTTTATAATAATTTTTCATGTCTTGATATATGTAACTAAATTTTATTATATAATTTTAGTGATTATATATACAAACAAACTATGTTTGGGCACTAGCCAATATATATATATATATATATAAACTTAATCATTTTATTCAAAAATTTTTTAAAAAATATATTGTGATTAAAGCCATTTTATTCAAAAAAACAAAATGTTTAAAGGATGCCATTTTAAGGGTTTGCTTAAAGCCCCGATGCACTCAGGGTCGGCCATTTTTTTAATAAAAAATTTAGAACAAATAAATTACATTGATTTTTCAAGGTTTTCAGGCTATCCCTTGTCTTTAACCAAACAAGTATTTTCATTTAAAAAATGTTTTAAAAACCCATGTGATTAGTGACGTAGCCAGGAATTCAGTATAGAGGGGGCACACATTAATGATAATTTGGTTTCATTTTTCTAAAAATATTTTTCAGAAAATTCTACTTTCTTGTTGTTGGCTACATATTTTGTGCAAGCCAATGACAATTCGACGCGTGGCAAAGTAAGGGTAATATGGGGAGACCAGTCAAGTCTTCGATCCTGATCATACACGTGACAGTTAATATTGGTTGTTATGAGATCTGAGTAGCAGTGGATCAACAAAGAGATGCAAGGTGACGTGGCTTCAACGGTTACTCACATTTAAATTCAAATATAGAAGGGAAACCTAACTGCAAGTGATGGCGTAGTGGAACTACCTATAAGGCAACAAGATCAGCGATCACGGAGGAGCAGTTCGACGGTTTGAAGTATAATTCGATGGTCATCTTTGGGGAGTATAAATAGCAGGGAAGACCCCAGGAAAAGGGGGAGGGGCTCAGATCTAAAAAACCAGTCTTACTTTACATATTTCATTTCAGTTTTTATATTTCCTGTTCTTTACATTTCTGTACTTTAAATTCCTGCACTACACTTCATTCGTAGGAGTAGTTTCAAGTAGATTGTCGCTGTAAACCTCTACGAGGCTGAGTTTGGATCATTGTAAGTTTTTCATACTAATGAAATGCTTCAATTGTTCTTTATTTAACTGTTCTTATACTTAAATTCTCCTAAATCAAGCCACCAGTAAAAGTCCTCTTTATTGAGGCTGAAAGAACTACAACACAATCGTCTGATAATTGGTTGGCATTTAAAATTCTGTAAGGGTTGATTGATCCTTACTGGCACGCTCATAATTACAAAAATAACCTTCGAAAGGCAAAAAGCCAACATATATTTTTGGCACGCCTAGTGGGACCCATTTAAAATGGCTAGACGTAGGAGACAAGGAGAAAATGAACGCTTGAAAGAAGGCGTGGAAAGAGAGATAGAGATACCTAATCCAGAGGATAATGTGATAACACATCCTGTGGAGACTCCTGTCTTATCGGAACCTATGGTCGAACAGACTAGTACTTCAGAGCAAATACCATTTGTTCGTAATATTGGACGAGACCAAGGAATTGGACCATCCACTGTCCCATCTACTCAGCCAGTAAATCCATGGGGTGGCCTAGTAGATGCCATGGGACAGCAATTAATAAACACAATGGAAAGGTGAGCAACATCCTTTTTGGATCAAATCAATAACCACCAACCAACAAATGCAAGACACATGGAGGAAGTAAATGTCCCTCAGCAAAGATTGGCTAGAGATAAATAGCCTATGCAAGTTAATGGACAGTCTAATGGTCAAACTAGTAATCAGAGTCATGAAAGACCATCACCTCAGTCTTGGTACGAACCCATTTCAAGGCCTATAGCAAGCCAAAACGCCTCAATGTTCAACAGTGAAGCCATGCAAATTGGTAGATATGGCCCAGCACAAGAAAATGGCATAAGAATGGTTCCAAATCCCATATTCGAAGCCATACCTGGCACTAGGGGGTACAATAATCCCTTATTCAAATTTATACCCGGGGGGTTGGAAGGTTTTCCCACAAATGGAAGGGATACAACACCTGTTCCAGCACCTTTCGTAGGTCCCTTCGCAGGATAGGCTCAAAGAGGTTACCCACACCCCTAACAGCAACCTGTACCACAGGGACAACCAGTCCCAAATGTACCACCCTATGGACCAAGAGGATCATAAGCACAAGTTTATCCACCAAATCCTGAGTTTGTTCCCCCAGTAGTGGTTCAGCAGGCACAAAATATGGTCCTTAGGGACCAAATTGCCGATATAGTTAGGGAGCTATGTGGACCAATGGCTCAGGGGGTCCAAACTCCCGTGTACAGAAAATCATACCCAGAATGGGTCAACAGGGTACATGAATACCCAAGGGGTTTCAGGATACCAGATTTTGTCCTTTTTTATGGGAACGGAAACCAATCAACAGTAGAGCATATTGCTAGGTTTGCTGCTCAATGTGGTGAATTTACCAATCATGACTATATGAAGTTGAGACTATTCCCAAATTCTCTAACTGGGGGAGCATTTGTATGGTACATTAACCTTCTACCTGGCTCTATCCAGACTTGGCAACAAATAGAAGAGGCATTTCATGCCCAATTCTTCCAATCAGAGTCAGAAGTTTCCATGGCAGACTTGGCAAGATTGAGTCAAAGGCCTAAAGAGAAGGCTACTCAATTTATTACCAGATTTAAAAGGGCTCGAAATAAATGTAGAGTAATCTTGCCAGAGCCAGAATTCGTAAGATTGGCCCAAAATGGCTTAGAGTTCAGGCTTCGAAAGAAGTTTGATTCAACAGAGTTCAGGGATTTAGTGGAACTAACTTATAAAGTATCTCAATATAAAACATTACTAGAAGAGGAACAAGATCGAAATAATGCATCATATAGGACATACTACAAAGATCCTAACTATGAGATTGATTTAACAGAGATTGTGGGAAAAGAGCCTATAATCTGTGAAGCATTAATTCATAAAGATACGACAATTGACCAGCAGTTTAAAAAGAAAGATCTCCACAAGAAGTATTCTTTCAATTTAACTAAGGCAGATGACATTTTTGATCATTTGCTTGTAGCCAATTTCCTTAAGTTACCAAAAGGGGTTAAAATTCCATCTCTTGATGAACTTAAAGGAAAAGTATATTGTAAATGGCATAATTCTTGGTCTCACTCGACTAAAAACTGTGTTGTTTTTCGAGACAGGATTCAAGAACAAATTCGAAAAGGGAGTTTGAAATTCCCAACCAAAGCTGAAAAGGCCATGGGGATTAACAGTAATCCATTTCCAGAAATTGGAGAGGTGGCAGCCAATGTCATTATGCCAGATTTTCAGAATCTGTCTTTGAAAGAATTGGAAGAAGTCAATGTACAGATGCATGTGGCCAACCAGACAGCAATCAAGAAAGACACTAGAAATCTACCAGCTATTGAACAAGATTTCTTACACCAGAGGGAAGAGTCTGATGAAGAAGCACTGGATGATGACTCCCTAGAGGCAGCCGTAATGCAGAGGATGTGTCCCAGGTGCAGACTGAGTTATAAGTGGTTAAAAGGCCTTCCAGTTGATGGGAAGCAATATTACAGGGATGTGCAGAGGCGTCCCAAACCCACCAATGCTTATAATAAAAGGCCGTATCCGGCTAATGTTAGGCAGCAGCCATTAGCGGTTGAGCCTGCAATTGATAGAATGCATGCTAAAGGCAAGAGGCCCTTATATGAGTCAAGGTCACCTCACTATTACAGAATGGAGAATAGTCATTCTGAAAGAAGATTGGAGAAGAGTTCAGGTTTTAGGGTCAAAGCCAGAGATTGGCCCCCTAGACTAGCTTTACGAAGGATAGAAAATGATCACCATCATCGAAGGCCCGAATCAGGCTCGAAGCTTGAGGTCAGGGCCAAGCAATTGCCTTCACAGCCAGCTTCGAAGGTAACCTCGAGGGAAGAAAAAGGCAGCTTAACATCTAGGTCAGTAAGTTCGTGGATACCTGGAGTTCCAAATTGGTTTGTGATGCAGAACAAACCTAGGGAAGTCCCTACCCAAAGGAATGTTGGAAATCAAGGTAGGATGGTTAAGCCATCTTTGGTGGCCCCCAACAACTGGGTATTGCTGAAACACCCAAGAACGAAGGAACCAGATATGGTCCCCGTTATTTCCAGATCACAAAGGAGGAAAATTCAGCATAGGTATACCCAATACCAGCAAGACTTGAAAGAAAGTGGAGAGAGTTCTTCATTGATCCAGACTGAAGGAAAGAAGAATCCAAAGTCAGACCATACTTCAAAGCCAGCTCTACAAAGTAAGGTGGGTTGCAGCAGAGAACAGTTGGCTAAGGTTCATTCTGAACTAAAAGTCAGAGAGAACGTTTGCCAAGCAGGATTGGAGAAAGCTCTGATGGAGAGTAGTAGCGAGATAGAAGAAGAAATTGGCATGAGCCAAAAGAAAGAAATGGTGGAAGAAGCAATGTTCGAAGCTTTCATGGCCGAGCAAACATTTTTGGTTGAAAAACCAGTCGAGGAAAACCATTCGAAGGAACCTGTTAGCAATGAAGTACCAAAATGCAGCATGCAGGATGCTTCTGAGGTAATTGACCAAGGTAGCCAAGAGGGGAAGCAGGTACAACCAACCATCCAGTTTGGCTCGTTTCCCCCAATATCAGTAAACATGGTACACATACTACCGTAGGAATTCCAAGCTAGAGGTGAGAATCAAAAGGGGCAAGAAATTGATCCAATTCCAATCTCTAGTGAAGATTCACACGCGAGTGTGGTACAAGATAATTCTGGAATGGTTACGCCAATGGAAACTGAGTATGAGAGTGAAGAAGTGGTAAGTATTAACCTCTCGTATCCTTTTGAATATCCCTTGAATTCTATGACACAGCATATTAAGCCTTTGTACATTAAGGCCTTCTTCGATGGGATACAGTTAAACCGAGTCTTAGTGGATAATGGGGCAGTGGTCAACTTACTACCGAAATCTTCCTTGAAGAAATTAGGGAAAAAGAATCCCAGGTTGATCCTAACCAGTACAACCATTGTTGGTTTTGTTGAGACAAACAGATGGCCCAGGGAATTCTACCCATCAACCTGAGTGTGGGAACCAGGGACTGCATGACGGCGTTTTTCGTCATCGACAGCAATGCGAAGTACAATGCTTTACTTGGTAGAGATTGGATCCACACTAACAAATGTGTGCCTTCCTCATTGCATCAGAAAATGATAATGGCTCTAGGCAATGGGGAGACGGAGGAAATTAATGCAGATACTCAACCTTTCGTAGCCTGTGCAGACTTCGCAGAAGCCAAATTGTATATTGAGGGAGTGGCACCACTCAGTATACTAATGAAATCTGATGGCTCAGCCGAAGTAACGGCTGATGAGGAAGTGGCACGCCTGAAGTACTTAGTCTAGGAGAGTGCTGATGAAGAGCTGGTCGTTAAAGATGACAATGATGCCTGGTTATAGACAGCAAGATGAAGCACCAGAAGCCAGGTCTTTGGCTTTAATTAAGTTTTCAATATTGGATGTAAAGTCAATAATCCAAAAAGTGCGAGAGCAAGAGAAAGAAGTCATGACAATTGGCTACAAGCAGAAGCAACAACAAGCCAGAGTTTTGACCCTTGATAAATACTGTGCATTGGACATAGAAACAAAAGTCCAAGAAATACAGGAAGAAGAAGCCTTGTGGACAGACTTTGTCTATGAGGAAGAGGATAAAGAGGTGCAATCAAAGAATCTGGAAATAGAACGCAGCAAAGAGATTGCTTCGAAACTAGAAGGAATCAAAAAAGGAGTTCCAGTAAGTACTCAGATACAAGACCCCTTAGAAGAAATAAATTTAGGGGAAGATTCTGTACAACAACCCATTTATATAAGTGCTTGGTTAAATTCTCTTGACAAGAACCAGTTGTTGGTTATTCTGAGGAGATATAAAGATTGTTTCGCATGGTCTTATAATGAACTACTAAGATTGGATAGGTCATTAGTGGAACATAGGCTTCCTATGAAGCCTAACTTCAAGCCATACAAACAAAAACCAAGAAGAATGGGTTCGGAAGTGATCCAGAAAGTTAAGGAAGAAATTCTTAGACTACTCAAGGCAGGCTTTATTAGGACAGCCAGGTATGTTGAATGGCTATCTAATATTGTGCCTGTAGTTAAGAAGAATGGAAAAATGAGGGTATGCATCGATTTTAGAAACCTAAATTTAGATACTCCGAAAGATGAATACCTTATGTCTATAGTAGATTTGCTGGTAGACAGCTCAGCAGGATATCAGATTTTATCAATGATGGATGGGCACTCTGGTTATAACCAAATCTGCATTGCGGAGGAGGATGTTCACAAGACAGCATTTAGATGTCCTGGGAATATTGGGACCTTCGAATGGGTTAAAATGCCATTTGGCCTAAAGAATGCTGGAGCCACATATCAGAGGGCTATAAACACTATCTTTCATGACCTTATTGGAGGGTATTTAGAGTGTTATATTGATGACATTGTAGTTAAATCCCAATCCATGGAGGAACATCTGTTTCACCTAGAAGCAGCCTTTGAAAGAATGAGAAAGTTCAAATTGAAGCTTGATCCTCTTAAGTGTGCTTTTGGCGTATCATCTGGAAACTTCTTGGGCTATGTAGTACACAAGAAAGGAATACAGATTGACCAGAATAAAGCCAAAGCCATCATTGAAGCCAGACCTCCATCAAGTAAGAAAGAATTACAAAAGTTCCTTGGACAGGTTAATTTTCTTCGAAGATTCATTTCTAACACTGTAGGGAAAACTAAAGTTTTTTCTTCCTTATTAAGGTTGAAAGATGAAGAGGAATTTGTGTGGACAGCGGAGCATCAAATTGCTTTCGAAGGAATCAAAGCCTACTTGGCCAATCCTCCAGTACTGATGCCACCAAATGGTGTTAAGCCTTTGAAGTTGTATATAGCTGCAGCAGAAGATTCATTGGGAGCTTTCTCAGCCCAAGACAATGAAGAAGGTAAGGAGCAAGCTGTTTATTACCTTAGTAGGTTTTTAAATTCTTGTGAATGTAAATATACATCTGTAGAAAAGCTTTGCCTTGCGCTGTATTTTGCTGCAATGAAATTAAAATATTACCTTTTGCCTACAACTGTCTTGGTAATTGCAACCACAGATTTGGTTAAATATATGTTATCTAGACCTATGTTGAGGGGAAGAATTGGTAAATGGGTATTAGCCTTGTCAGAATTTCACTCAGAGTATGTTCCCCAAAAAGTAGTGAAAGGACAAGTTTTAGCCAATTTTTTGGCGGACCATCCATCTCAAACAGAGAGTCAAGAGATAATGGAACGTAGTATGGCTAGTGTCGAGACATGGCAAATGTGGTTCGATGGATCAAAAGCCAATGGCTTAACTGGAATTGGTATAGTGATCAAGTCACCATAGGGAATAGAAACCACACATGGTTTCAGAGTGGATGAAACTACTTGTTCTAATAATCAAGCTGAATATGAAGCTTTGATAGTGGGATTGAAAATTCTTATTAGATTACAAGTACATGCAGTTGACATATTTGGAGATTCCCAATTGGTGGTTAACCAAGTAAAAGAGATTTTCAAGTGTCAAAGTATAAGTATGCTGCCATATTATGTTGTCGCACTACATTTGCTCTCTCAATTTCAAATAGCAAATATAACTCATGTTCCAAGATTTTTGAATAATAGAGCTAATGATGTGGCTCAGAAAGCCTCGAATTTCAAGAGGAATGATGGTACCCAACGGGACATAAGCCAAACAACATACCAAAAATCTATACCACCCTTAAATAAAAGGAATGTGGTCCTGGAAATCAATCATAATGATTTGCAGGAACAAGATTGGAGGCATCCAATAATACAGTACTTGACTGGCCCATCCTCAAAGGCCAGCAGAAGAGTTAAATTGCAATCTATGCAATACATCATATATAACAATGATCTCTACAAAAGGGGGGGAGATGGTCTATTGTTGGAATGTTTAGGATCAAAAGAAGCATTAACAGCTATGGCTGAGGTTCGTGAAGGCATTTGTGGTGCACATCAGTTTGGTGTAAAAATGAGATGGCTGCTTCGAAGACATTCCTACTATTGGCCAACTATCCTTAAAGACTGCATGGAATATGCAAAGGGTTGCCAGGTATGTCAAAAGCATGGCACAATAAGACATGTGCCTATAACTGATCTGCATGCAGTAATAAAGCCTTGGCCATTCAGAGGATGGGCCATGGATATGATGGGGAAAATACGCCCACCCTCTTCGAAGCATCATTGTTTCATTTTAGTGGCTACTAATTATTTCACCAAGTGGGTCGAAGCTAAGCCGTACAAAATTGTAGACCAGACGGAGGTTATTGGGTTCATTAAAGATTTGATCCATAGATTTGGCGTCCCACAAACTATAACGGTTGATAATGGGACTGTTTTTGATGGAAAAATGGTAAAGTCTTTTGTGTCTGAGTTTGGAATTAGCCTTGTTAATTCCACCCCATATTATGCACAAGCCAATGGTCAAGCTGAATCATCCAATAAGTCCTTGAAGAAAGGAATACAAAAGGTTGTGGAAGATAATCCTAGGGATTGACATAACTTATTGTTGGATGTATTATGGGCTTACAGAACTTCCCCAAGGTCAAGCACAGGAGTCACTCCTTATGCCTTAGTTTATGGGCATGATGCAGTATTACCTGTGGAGATCAATGTTAAGTCCTTGAGGGTAAGATGCCAAGACCAGTTGGATTCTGAGCAGTACTATCAGAGTATGTGCTTGGAGTTAGAAGGCATAGATGAAGCTAGAATTCTGGCATTAAATAACATTCTCTTTCAGAAGAAAAAAACAGCCAAAAATTATAATTAGAATTTCAAACGCATTGGCTTTGATGAAGGTGATTTGGTATGGAAGACAATACTTCCAATAGGAATTAAAAGCCATAAGTTTGGCATATGGTCACCTAACTGGGAAGGACCATATCAAATTCATAGAGTTCTGCCTTTTGGAGCATACCATTTGAAAAATTTGAACGGTTATGTGCATCCCAAAAAGATTAATGGCAGATATTTGAAGCCTTATTTTCTAACTATTTGGGAAACACAAGGAATTAAATAAACACTAAATACAAGAACATAAGATTACTCAGATGATAAACAAGAATTTGTTTTTCATAAAGAGTCAAGTACATCGTGCCACAAATTGGCCCAAAAATCATTACAATGTTTAAATTGTTTTTGTACAACAGATTTCCTATTGGTAAATGATGAAAATAGTTGAATAGCTGCAGCCATGTCTCTCTTTTGATCGGCCAATCCTTGGTTGGTGATTTGCAGTTTGATGTCAGTTCGGACTAAGGCCTGATTCACTGCAGAAAGCTCCTCTTCAAGTTGAGCTTTCCTCTCCAGTAGTTCAGTTCGAAAGTGAGAGGCAGAGGAGTGTTGTTTCTTAAGCTTCGACACTTCGGTATGCACTTGGGAAACAAAACTTTGGTCTCTAACCAATTTCTCATCCGCAGCCTTGGCAGCATGACAAATGCTGATGTAGAAGTCGATGGTAGCTGCTGCCTAGGATAGGTGACTTGAGACATTCATACCAGACTGCTCAGCAATTTTGCAGCACTGAAGAAACCCATTTTTGATTATAGGCCTCTGTTGAGCCTCGAAGGGAATCCTCGAAAAGGAAATTAACAGGTCCAGGCAGGTGTCTAAGTCTATCAAAGGTACAGAGGGCTTGCTGCTGGAGGAAGAAAAGCTCTCAAAAATTTCTAGCAAAGAGTTAGCCAAAACTAATGGCTCAGCTTCCTCATCGAATGTTGGAGAAGTAGAGGGGATGTAAAAAAGACTAGCTAATCTTGCTTCGAAGACATCAACCTCATCATTAGACATAAGGGGCGCAGAGAGAGTGGCCGTGGAAGACACAGAAGACTGCATAGGGATATGAGAAATGGGTGAAGCATCCTTAGCAGTCTCCATGGTCTTAGCCACCAATGAATCAAGTGAAGAAGGGCGGGAGCTAGGTAAAGGTGATAAACCACGGGTTGGAGAGCTGCTAGCACCCTCAATAGGGGAATCAACTGCCATCAGAGATGGGGTAGCAGTTGGAATTTCTTCGGAAGGAGGAAGAGGAGCAAGGCTCGATAAAGAAGTAAATTGAGGAAAATCGAGGGTCAAGTAGGAAAGACGTGGAGTCAAACTAAGAGAAAGAAGTGCAGGAATGCTTGGCCTCAGGAAAAGTACAGGAAGTGTAGACCTTGGAAGTGGAAGTATGGTCTGAATAGCCCTTACATCCTGTATCTGATCAACCTCAAGTGAAACTGAGAGAGGTCTCATTGGAAAGATGAACTCAGTAGTTGTTGCTACAAGAGGAAGAAATATAAAGCAATGTTAAACTTCAATACCAAAGGCTGACAAAGGAAAAACAGCAGAATTATGAAAGAAATTACCTGCTCCAGAAGTGTCAACATTGATGGGAGAACTACGAAGGGAGTAATGCCTGGCAGTTTGTTGCCTTCTTGCAGTTTCCCTTTGTAATGCATCAGCAGCAGCAGTTTCATCTCTCAGAAATTGTTGCTGCCGTTTCTTCACAGCTCTCTCGAAGACAATCATGGCTTTAGAATGTTCTTGTTCTACTGCCTTGACGGCTGCTTCATGGATGGTATCTTCAACCAAGATAGTAGCAGAAGCAGTCACTTTCTTTCTCTTTTCCATTGCTTTGGCAATTGTCTCGGAATCGGAGTCTTCGACCATATCAGAATGAGAGACAGTCACCTTTCTTTTCTTTTTTCTCTGTATTGGCATGGTCTGCTCCTTCTCAATTTCCTCCTCAACTTCTTCAATCTGAGATCTGGATTCCGAAGAAATGAGGTCATCTTCCATCTCTCTGACAGTTGTCTCATCTCCAACCAAGCCAGAGGAAGAGATGATCACTCTCTTCTTTCTTTTCAAAGGTGACTCTTGTTCTTGATCTGCTTCTTCTTTTTCCTCTCCTTGAATATCAGATGTGTCCTTCTCAAGCTCAAGGAGTCTCCTTTTCTTTTGTTGTTGGCCACCTCCACAAAAGAAAAATTAAAGATAAGGCTAAATGCATTTCAAAGAAGACAAAAGGAGAAGAGACAAGGGTATATACCTTTCTTCGAGGCAGCCCGAGTAACTCTAGGAGGAGTTGAGGCAGCAATAGCAGATTGGGTTGTAGCAGGTACTGCAACTGAAACAGTGGAAGAAGTGACAATTCCAGCTCTTTTGGGCTTAGTCACATCTAACACTGTTAGTAGGTTCTGAGGTGAAATGGCCAAGTAGATTTCCATGTTGGTCACCCACCAGTTTTGGTATCTCTTCAATAGGGTACCTTGAGGAATGAAAGGGATATACTCGAAATTGACCAAGTCGTCTATAAATTTAAAAGTTGCCTCTTCTAGCCTGGACTTCCGAACTTTAAGATCTCTTCTAGTAAGACTGAGATTTGTGTTGCTACAGAGAGGTATTGGGACCCCTTGTGTGAGGCCAAATTGTCTAGCAAATTGAGCAGGACAGTAAGGCTCAGCGATGCATTTGTAGGCTTTGGGGTTCAAAGTCCCGATAAATAACTCTCTGGGAATCAAAATGGAGACCCATATATCTTTGTGAATAGGTGAAGTACAGAACTTGTCGCTTAGGAAATTCCTCAACCAAGATGGACCAATGGTGGGTTCGAAGGGACGGAAACGGTAAGTACAAAACTTGTCGCTTAGGAAATTCCTCAACCAAGATGGACCAATAGTGGGTTTGAAGGGACGGAAACGGTAGGTAGGAAGGGAAGCCGAAAGTTGGTGGTAGGAAGGGAAGCCGAAAGTTGGTGGAAGAAAGAGAAGTAAAAAGCAAAGGTAGAGGGATAAAGTGAAGCATTGGCCAGCCTTATGCCATGAGTAAAAGGATTTGGCTCAAAAAATTTAAGGCATTTGGATTGTAACTCAGTAAAATAGGCAAAAAGCCAAAACTGAAGGATCCAAAATGGCCTCCCTTGATTAGCATCTAAGGGTTTCTCACAAAAAAGGGAACATACTCTATATACGTGACCTAGAACATGTGGGGCTAAGGCCATCTTTTTCTGCAAAACAAAGGCTTTGGCAAGAGGGGAAAATTCAGGCATGATTCTCTGAGAGGAGGTGCAGAAGAGGAATTTGCAAAGCCAATACAATAAGAATGAAAAGAATTCCCTATCCGTCACAAGGCCCTCTCTTTTATTCTCAGCCTTAGCGAAATCACTATAGGACGAGTTAAGGGAGGGGAGAGAGAAAGGGACTGCTAAGTCAGGGTAATTCGGTCCAAAAGGGATACCAATGGGGGATAATCCTAGTAGATGGCAAATGTCAAGAACAGTAAGGGCCATCATCCCGCATCTAAATTGAAAGAAATTAAAGACAGGATTCCAAAAACACAAGGCAGCAGGAACAAGAAAAGGGTCCTCTGAGATAGTTACCCTGGATAATCTGAGAGCATCGAGAAGGCAGAGGTCTTGAAGGTCCAGAGTCCTAGCAGGAACAACCCGGTCATACCATTCTTGCCACTCCGGTCTCACCGTGGGCCAGCATCGGTGGGGGCGATTTATCCTCCAATTCCTCCAGTCAAGACCACCTTCGTAAAGGAGACATTGGTTTTCCAGATGAGGATATAGGGCTGGGAGCTCAGTAAGGATCTCTTTGAATATGGTCCCAAGCACGTAGTCTTGCTGCACATGACGACGAGGGACGAAGATGCGTCCATCAATAGCGCTTTTCTCCCCATCTTTGTACTTCTCACATTCTGCATCAATCATCCTCTTCAGGGTCACAGATGGGCTCACACGCTCTACGACCGGTACTAAAGAAAAAGCCATTGACAGCATGCTTTTCCTGAAAGCGAGGCTGAGAAAGGAAGTAGAGAGAAGCCGAAGGTCGGTAGAAGGAAGGGTTTGTGCGTTAAAAGAGCAAGTGATTTCAGAACACGAAACAAAAGGGTTTTTAAAGCTTTTGTGTCTGAAAAATATATTGCGTAAGTTGTTAAGTACTAGAAGTACGAATACAAAGAGCTTCCTTCAATATTGATACTTTTGGAGGAAAAAACATAGCCCAGATGTTGAGGCTAGCTTCGAAGTAAGATATTTGGCTTCGAAGCCAAGTTTTAGCGCCAAAAGCCAAAAACAACGGCTTCGAAACAGAAAAGCCGACTTCGAAGCACATTTCCATACCCAAAATATAAGAATCCTCGAGTGTTTGTTCCAAAGGGTTTAAAGACCTGTTTTTCGGTTTTTTAACAAAGGTAATGTCCTTCGAGGAAAAACTTGAGATTCTTTAAGGATGGGATTTGGTGTTCGAAACATCAAAACCAATGATTGGTTTATATAAAAAAAAAAAGAAAAAACAAAAAAAAAGAAAGGGGGGGTTGTCTGTTGAACTAAAATAGCATGAACTGTTGTTCGAAGCAAAAGATGGTCAATTTCAAACTAATTGATCATAATAACAATGATCAGATGTTGATTATGGTTGAAACAAACTTTAAGTATAAGATTGCTAGATCCGAAACACTGGTTCTAATTGAAAATCAGCCAAAACTGTTAACTTTATTCCATAAATTGGAAAAAGTTCATAATTGGCTCTTTTAGTGTTTCATTTAAAACAATTAAATCCAGATTCGAAGGATGAGATTGTTCAGTTCGAAGCTCTGAATTGGCTTTTAAAGACAAATGGAAGCAGGGTCAAACAATGCCAAATGAAGAAGAATTTTGTTTATATTAAAGCCAAAGCAATTACATCAGATGACCCTATTTGGGTATAAACTCAAGCTCGTAAAAATAAGGAATGGAATAAATAACAAGATCATGAAATTTAGTCCAACAATGATCAATAAATTTTTGTTCTTTCTTTATTCTGTCTTCTATATCTTCTAGCATTGGCTGCATAAGTTGATGTGCTCTCACTTCGTAGTAGAGCTCTTCAGCCTTTATTTCGAAAGCCACCTTTCTCAATCCTTGTTCTAATTCGTCAATGTCTAAGTCATCCCAATACGCAGAATCTTTATTCTTGAAATCTCTGAATTCTTCAATGAAGTTCTCTGCTTCGTACTGGGCATGAATTCGAAGAGACGAAAGTTGGTCTAAAGATTGTGTAGTGGCCATAGAATTTCGATGCTAGTAGAGGAGCAGTGGAAGTTGGTCCAGAAACATATGAAGTTCTACTTGTGCAAGGGGATTAAGGACATGACCCCTAGTCAGAATATCAGAAGCCCATCGAAGGTTCTTGAGAGGGACTTCATCCTTAAGAACATTAAAAGGCAAGTGAGAGAAAGCTGCAAGAAAAGTTGAGCTTGTTTCCGCTCAGCTGGAGTAGGAGAAGGTAGAGGTTTATAAGGTGGAAAGACGTTATTCATGGATAGGGCAAGCTTCAGTCTCTCTGTCCAGCAAAGAGTTGGTAGAGGAGAAGATGTGAATGCTTCAATTTCAGGAGATGAAGAAGAAGGTGTGGATGCTTCTATTATGGGAGATGACACGGGAGTAGAAGGAACAAAGGCATTAATATAATCGAGCCAGTCAGAAGAACAAATCTTCGTCTTCTCGGCTAAGAATGATGGGTTGTACCCTTGTGTTTCTTCTAGGCATCGGGCAGCGTGCACTATCTTTGTAGGCATAGAGGATGTATACCATGCTACAAGCAGATTCTCCTCCAGACTACGTCGATGGTCAATGGGCACGTAAGGATAGACCATCGAACTTCGAGCATAGGAAGGAAACTCTAAAGGGTCAGTGAATTCAACAAAATGATGGTTGATTCGCTCTTTCAAATCACAGGTCTCAAGTGTTGACCAGCTTGTCCAATCAGAACCCCCAGAAGAGGAAGAAGTTACAGCCTTATCCCATACAGAGACTTGTGAAGAAGAGTTTCTCAAGTCCATATTTGCAATTTTCCGAATCAAAGGTTTGAGAGCAGTTTGTTCGAACTGTAAGGGTGAGTTAGAGGAAGAACTTCTTATGTCTATATCTGCAACTTTCTGAATCGAAGGATTAAGAGCAATGTGTTCGTAATCCAAAGGTTGGTAATTTGCAAAGGCATCCATGATCTGAATATAGAAAGATGGGTAAAGGTGGCTAATAAATGCATGGACGTTCTTTCGAGAAGGAACAACATCGTCATATGACTCTTCGTGTGCTCGATCGTTGGAGGAAAAAATTAATTCAGCCATGAAATGTATCAGTCGGTTCGAATGCTAAGACGGTGGAAGTGCTCAAAGGATTAAATGAGAGTTTAATACAGATGATGAGTGACAGTTGCATTTCTGGAAAGATGCAAAACCCATGCACGTTCTAAGACGTGGGAAAAAGACCCGAATCCACTAGTATCTCCAAGTCTTGGGTATATTAGTGCGGGGGGTAATGTTGGTTACATATTTTGTGCAAGCCAGTGACAATTCGACGCGTGGCAAAGTAAGGGTAATATGGGGAGACCAGTCAAGTCTTCGATCCTGATCATACACGTGGCAGTTAATATTGGTTGTTATGAGATCTGAGTAGCAGTGGATCAACAAAGAGATGCAAGGTGACATGGCTTCAACGGTTACTCACATTTAAATTCAAATATAGGAGGGAAGCCTCACTGCAAGTGATGACGTAGTGGAACTACCTATAAGGCAACATGATCAGCGATCACGGAGGAGCAATTCGACGGTTTAAAGTACAATTCGATGGTCATCTTTGAGGAGTATAAATAGCAGGGAAGACCTCAGGAAAAGGGGGGGGGCTCACATCTAAAAAACCAGTCTTACTTTACATATTTCATTCCAGTTTTTATATTTCCAGTTCTTTACATTTCTGTACTTTAAATTCCTGTACTGCACTTCATTCGTAGGAGTAGTTTCAAGTAGATTGTTGCTGTAAACCTCTGCGAGGCTGAGTTTGGATCATTGTAAGTTTTTCATACTAATGAAATGCTTCAATTGTTCTTTATTTAACTGTTCTTATGCTTAAATTCTCCTAAATCAAGCTACCAGTAAAAGTCCTCTTCATTGAGGCTGAAAGAACTACAACACAATCGTCTGATAATTGGTTGGCATTTAAAATTCTGTAAGGGCTGATTGATCCTTACTAGCACGCTTATAATGACAGAAATAACCTTCGAAAGCCAAAAAACCAACACTTGTTTTCCCTTTTTTTTGTTTTTACTGATTTTTTTAATATTTTAAGCAATTTTTTTTTTAAAAACTTTTTAGACATACCTACATAAATATATCTAAAAAGTAAAAAAATTGTGAAAAAAACCTTTTAAAAATTCACTAAATACCAAAAATACAAAAAAAAATACGAGAATTCAGTACATTTTTTGTATTTTTATATATTTATTAATTTTTTAAAATATTTTTTCACAAATGTTTTACTTTTTAGATATATCTAAGTAATGTGCATCTAAAAAAGTAAAAAAAATATATTTAAAGTTTTAAAAATATTCACTAAAAACAAAAAAAAAAAATACGAAAATAAAAAAACTCAATTTTTAAAAAACTTAATCCAAAAAACTCAAACCAAACACACTGATTAATTTTTTTTTCCATAATAAACAACAATGAGATATTACTAAACTTAAATGTGAAGAGTTCATTTGAATAAATGTGAATTTTAAATAAAGGATTTGAGATTAAATTTTATACAAATTTTGACGAGTAACTATTTTATAGATGAATTGGAAAATTAAAAAAGAAAATACGTTGAGACAGAAATGATATATTTTAGTAAAAAAATTCTATAAAACATATCGCAAAAAAAGTGTCTATCATATGTCGCAATTATGATTTTCGTGATCTTTAGTTATAACACATTATAGTGTTAGATATAATTTAGTTATAATTTCTTGTGATTTTTATTTTAGTTATGACTATATATTAAGTAATAGTTAGTTATGACTCATTCTGATATTAGTTATGACCTATTGTAATTTTTTATATTTTTATATTTTTATAATTGAAGATGTGTTGCTTGATTATAATTTATATAGTGGTCATTTTAGTTATGAATGGAAAGAAACACATGAAGGATAAACTCCACATGTCAAATGTAACTAACAATCTAGTAAATTCTATATCTTCATTGAAATTAATTATGTTTGCATGTCAATAATGATAGACATCACCATTATATTGAAATTTTTATAGATAATAATATGACTTATTATAGTCTCTTTATTTTTAATTAAAATAATTATTATTGTTCTCATAATTTTAAAAATGTCATTGACATTTCACTTTAAATAATATTTTTATAATTTTTTTTATTTAATATATTTTTTTATGTTTTTTTTTTTTTTTTTTTTTTTTTTTTTTTTCAAAACTCAAGAGACACGTGACCCACCGAGCCCAACATGACTCCGTCCTGCATGTGACATACCCTATGTTGTACATTGTGACCTAGAAAAAATAACTTAGGCCAAGTTTGGGAAGACTAAAAAAGTGCACTTTTTGTCTTTTTGGACTAAAAAATTGAGGTTGAAAATATGGATGTTTGGGTTAACTTTTTGACTTTTTATTGAAAAATGTGTAATAAAAAATTGTAAAAATTGATTTGTAGGGAAAAATTTGAATGGGGAGTTGTGCAGCCGTAATTGTTGACTTTTGGTGAATAGTGTTAACTTTTTAACTTTTTGAGTAACTTTTTGACTTTTTGACTTTTTTTAAAGTCCCCAAACTTGGCCTTACTATTATATTAGATTATTTAGCAAATTTAGAATTCCACCAAGCTAGCAATGCTGGGAATAAGGGCAACGGCACCGCCGGGGGTCTCCCTACCCGTCGCCTCTAATTTGGTGGGGCGGATGTAGGGTCGGAGATATCGGGGATAGGGTAGGGACAGAGAATTGTTGGAATAATTTATCTCATTCAAAGAAAATGATAAAATTTAACTAAAAATTTCTTGTTAATATATGATATCAAATTAAAATTTTTAGTAAAATAAATTATATATTACAAACTCATTTAATAAAATAATTGACAAGGTGTTTGGGTTTGATTTTTTCTATAGTTTTTTTTTTTCATTTTTTGTGAACCATTTTTTTATTTATTTTTTTTAAATTTTTTTTATATTTTCGGGTTCTACTTGAGGACATGACATTTTAATTTTTTTTTTTTTTGGTTTTTGTTTGCAGTGAACTTTTTTTTTTTTTTTTTTGCATTTTAAATTAAAAAAAAATTAACATAACTTGAAAAAAAAACATTAAAAACAAAAAAGTTCGAACACACTGGTTATCCACTAAAAGTTTGGACCAAAAAAAAAAAAAAGATTAATAAAAAAATCAAATCCAAAAGTCATTTAAAAGCTAAAAAGTAAAAAGTTACTAAAAAATAAGTTAAACACACTAGTTATTTATATTTTTTCATACAACTTAAAAAATCATTTCCGAACGTGTTAACTTTTTTCATATCGTAAAAAATTTAAAATCAAAAAGTCACTTAAAAAATCAAAACGAAATATCATTTTGCCCTCCAATTTTTACGAGTTTTTTAATTTGACCCCAAACTTCATATAATATCAATTTGTCTCTCAAATTTAAAAATTTTGATCAATTTGACCATTGCCGTCATATTTTGTTTACAATTAAACGGAATTTGCTGATGTGGCACACCTAACTTTATTTGAAACTTCATTTGATCTCCTAAACTGTACCTTAAAAATCAATTAGCCTCAAAATATTAAAAAAATTAAATTTAAATAATTACTAAATAATTTTTTTTATCTCAATAATGAAAAAATCAAAATTTAAATAATATACTTTGCAATATATATATATATATATATAAATCCTTGTTTAGAATTATCGTAAGACTATGATGGATGGGTATTTCGACAAACATGTCGTATTCGTACCGGGTACTTATCAACGTATGGTATTTCTACAAACGTATAGGGTATGCAAAATATGTACTCAAATTTTTTCTTCATAATTTTTGACATATCCAGACATAACTAATATATACCCAAGCTATGTCATACCTCAGTTGAAATAATATTTTTTTGAGTAAATTATAAATATATCCCTTGAGATTTTCTTAAAATACAGATTTCTCCTTGTGATTTGAAAAATTACAAATGCCCTATTGTCATAATTTTTTTATTTAACAAAATTAATTGAAAAAATAAAATTCATAATTGCTCTTTTATAAAATAATAAAATTACCTAAATTATTAATTGAAACATATTTCTAACATCAGTAAAAAATGTTAATTGACTTCATAATTTATTAATAAAATGAGAATTTGTTATGAAATTAGAAACCTCAAGGGGTGGAATGTAATTTCCAAAATCATAGGAGGTGGTTCGTATTTTAATCAAACGTCAGGGGATGTATTTGTAATTTACCATATTTTTTTCTACTACACGGATAAAATTCATTTTATTAGATTTCTTTTTCATTTTTAGTTTTACACTTAGCATGATAATAAAATTAAGTTATGATTTGTAAGTTACTTAATAACATGAGTTTTAATTTTTGTTTATCTTATACTTGTACTTTTGGCAATAAAATGTCAATTGTATGCTAGATCTTAGCAAATTAAACCATTTAATCAATTTTTATATTACTCCAAATTAAAAATAAATATTTTCTTACAAACGTATCAAACCATATCCATACCCTATTTTTTTTTTTTGAATTTTACCATATCGACGTACTCGTATTATACTAGTACCAATACTTATGCCTGCACTTGTGTTTCATAGTTCTTAAATTATCTCGAGTCGATTCTGGAAAAACTTATTGAGCCAAATTTTTTTTGGCTACTCTATGTGTGCGTGCTCGCACAATTGTAACTAGTTTATTCTCCAAATTAATTTCAATAGAATTGATCAACTAGTAATTTTAAAATTGAGTGGGAAAAAAAAAATTAAAATTCAATTACTGTCTAAAGCATACTCAGGACTTATACTCAATTTTTTTTATTTAAAATTTAAAATTTTCATTTTTGAGATAAAATATTATTAATTAAATATTAAATATTTTTTTTAATATTTGGGGGGCTAATTGATTTTTGAGCATTGATAGAGACCCCCTCCAATCACCACCCCCGCAACCCCCACACACACGTGGTGGGTGGTGTGATTGGAGGAGAAGGGGAAAAAAAAAAGCAAAAGAAAAAGTAGCCAATCAAAAAAGAGAAGGGGTTAAAGGGGGTGAGAGGAAAGGAGGTCTTAAACATTTTTGTCGATTTTTAAGGTATAATTTTGGGGATAAAATGAAATTCTAAATGAATTTAGTGTTAGGTCAGTAAATTCCATTATTAGAGATGGAATGTGACGGTATGAGCCAAATTGATCAAAATTTTAAAAATTTAGGGGATAAATTGATATTATACAAAGTCTGAGGTCAAATTGAAAAACGCGTGAAAATTTGGAGGATAAAATGATATTAAACCCCAAACAAGGCCTTAATTTATTTATTCCCAAAAACTCAACTTCCAAATAAAACAACACCAACCAAGATTTAGCATGTCAATAAAAATTGAAAAATGTAAAGTTATTATTGCTCAAACCAATTTGATTTAAATTATATATAATTATAAATGTTATATATTTAATATAATAGGGCCAAGCCGTGGGGAAAACCATCTCCTTCCCATTTTCTTATGGAAAAATGTTAAGAATCTCAAATGTTTTATTAAATATTTTATCAAATGTCTCACATGTTTTATCAAATGTTTCATATGGGTGTGGAACCCACATCATGTGGATCTCATGTAGGTCCTACTTTCATGTAAAATATTTGGGATTCTTAACATTACTTTTTTTTTTAATTATTATTATTATTATTATTATTATTTTTATATGGGGGTGGAGAAAATCCATATAAACCAAGGTGGAGAAGTGGAGACCAGGCGGAGACAGAATCAATTGCCATCTCCAAGCAATGCCACACAAAGACTCTTAATTTTGGCTAGTTACTGAGGAAATGGTTGGAAATGTTTTTCTAGAGCATACATTAATGAAGGGATAAATCACTTTTGTAAAAGATTAGTGTGAAAGGTTCTTCTGTTGTGTTGGCCCCGATAAATCATTGGATTAGTGTGAAAGGTTCTAATGTTGGCCCCAGTAAATCATTAGATTAGTGTGAAATGTTCTTGTGTTGGTCCCAATAAATTGAGTGGTCATTGGGTGTTTATCTCATGTGGTGTTTTACGGTGTTATAGTTGGTGGAGAAGGTCAAATAATTGAGAAACATAAAGGGGCATGATATATGATGACTGAAGGAGTATAAACATGTGACGTTCCAAGAATATTGAATAGTTTTTCTAATAAATCACCTTAAAAATAACTTCCTCAATTTTGCAGTTAAAGTTATATGATTTAAATAAGCCTTAAAATGGAAAGTAATTAACTTTCACAATTTTGTATGATTTAAATTCATGACTCTTAAATATGGATTAACCACCTGATGTGAAAGCTTTTAAGTTTGTAATTTGTGTTCACACGGGCAAAAAAAATCACATTGTGTGATGCAAGTAAATTGAGTCGAGTCGAGTCGAGTAGTAGGTTAAACGATGAATTTTAAAAACATATTCAAGCTTAACTTATTTAAATAACAAATCAATCTTGATCGAGCGTTTAATAAAGAGATGAACACAAGTCGTGCACGGTAACTTAATTTTTTGTAGTGCATGCATATAAACTTACTACTTAGCGAGATGAATAGTAAGTTGTTAAAGTTTGGTTGAAAATTTAACGAGTTTTAAAATATATTACAAATTGGTGTGCTTATATAATGTGTGTAGGAGAGGGTTCAAGAAAGGAGTTGGAAAATTCGAAGATCTTCGAAGATCCTTGAAGAACAACTTCGAATTCTCTAGAATATGATGAGAGGCTTAGATTCTTCAATAATCTCAACTTAGGAACACAACAACAAAGGAGATGATGGAGATAAGAGATTGGGTGAAGAAGAAGGCAAAATGGCTAGAGAATAGAATAATGGCAAGGCTCTCCCATGGATCTCCCACTTTCACTCTCAAGGTTGATAATGGAGAAAGGGAAATTAGTTTTTTCCCAAGAGTTAAAAATCTCCAAAATCCATCCCTTGTAAAGCTATGGGTGGGTGCTATTTATAGGCACCTCATGATGTAGGATGGAGCCCATGTGCAAGGCACATGGGGGATATTCTCTCTAACCACCTTGTCCGAGGAGGTGACCTCTCCGAGGAGGTGACTTCTCCGAGGAGGTGACTTCTCCGAGGATGAGAAAACCCCGAAGAGGAGATCAATCTCTCGGCGAACCCTTCTTCTTAGCCACACCTAACCAATGATCCCCAATCATCCCAAAGGGTCAGGGGTAGTCCCAGAGGACGTCCTGCCGCAAAATATTGCCGAGTCTCATGGACCCCCCGGGGTCGTGCCACATCGACCCGGGTATAGGCTAGTTTAACCGAAGAGTGAATTTATCTCCATTCACCGTCCTCGGGATCGGGTCCTTTGTTCGGACTCCATTACGCCCATAGTTCTGGTACGTAGATCCCGGAAAGCTCCGAGCCCGCAAGTGTTCTGGGACTCATTAACGGAGCGACTTCTAGATTGTGTCTGAATCCGTTCGAAGCCAAATGTTTCGGACCTCTAGGTTCGTGGATCCGAACCCTTTCGAGTCCGAGTGCCTCGGATCTCTAGGCTTGCTTAATACCCTTTCGAGTTCGGGGCCGAGTAAGTCTCTAGGTTCGTGGATCCGAACCCTTTCGAGGCTTAGAGCCATTTAGCCCGTTTGATGGTGATAAATCTGGTCCCGCCAGTCTTGGACTTGCGATAAATTTGGGCCCACTAATCTTGGGCTATTAGGCCTAAATAATTTAGTGGGCTCAAATTAGCCCCTCTTACATTTGCCCCTTGCGTGTATGAGAAATTTTAAATTTCTCAGACATGCATACTGTCATTTCTTCGACCCTGTTTCGCATCACGTTCCCCAAAAAAAAAACATTTTGTCACGACAGAGCCTATGGATAAAGTTGATGACGCACTTCAATTTACAGAAAAAATTGACAAGTAAAAATTTTATTTTTTTGTACTTTTTTTTTTTTTTTTTTTTTTCACTTCTCCAAGTATTGAAAAATACAAAACTTTTTTTTTTTTTTTTTTTTTTTTACTCCAAGTAAAAGAAATAAGAATTAAGATAAGAAATCAATTATTATTATTATTATTTTTTTTTTTGGGCTTGGAAATAAGTTGGCCTCTTATATATATGCATATATATATATTCAGAATATATGAGGCATTTTTCATATATCACACCTTTTTTTTTCTATTTAAACAAAGGGTCCAAAACCCTAAGCCTCACAACTTTTCTTTTGTTCAGCCGCCGAAACCGATCAACCTTCTCCTTCCTCTTATTTCCTTTTTTTTTTTTTGAAACCAGTGGCATACACTTTCTCTCACTAAACAGAGGGACCAAGCTTCTTCTCCTTTCTTTTTTTATTTTTTGAAACTCATTTCGGCTGACACTCTCTCTCAACCAAGACCAACCCAAACTTCATATTCTTCAAAGGAGCTCCGTATCTGTAATACCACAGGGCCACCGCCGCTAGCTCACTGCTCGTTGGTGCAACTCCGAGCGCCGTCGTCATCGCCGAAGATGAGCCACGGTTGCTGCTTGTTACAGACGTTGTGACCCAGGCTGCAGACGCTGCTATAGACGGCACTGTGGCGGATGATGCTGCTACAGATACTGTCACACCGTGAGCCAACCATGACCAACCAGAAACCATCCTTTCTACTGTAACTTTACTGCCGGCCTCGGCTGTCCAGCGCCACCCACACCCGTCGTGTCCTGCGCCTTCGACCTTCGCCGTACCTCTGTCCGCTGGTTGCAACAGTTCCGATTACAGGCGATGCAGTGACTCAAACCATGGCTAGCTCGTATCAATGCCAGCTCCACTCATCGTCGATGTCCCATTTCAGCCGTGTTTTTCAGAGCTCCGAACACACAGATCTCTGTCCTACTTTCACATCTACTGAAGTCCACCACCATTGGTTCTAACCGTGATTAATCAATGCTGACCACGTCGCCGACTCAACGCGGCGTCGGTTTGCCTAGCTTCCTTCCTCATCTACTGCTTCGTGCGCCATTCTCGGTCTACACCGCTTGTGATTGATAACTCGGCTCCTCACTATGCTGCCCCTGAATCTGTGAGTTAAGCACTTGCTGAAAACCCATTTTTTGAACCCCTCATTTTGATGGGTTTTGGTCTTGATTCAACAAAGTTCATTCTCTTCATTGCTTTGGATTTATTGATCTTTGGACTTCAAGATCTAGTTGAATCTTTGCTCAAAGCCCTCTTCCTTTTTCTTTGTTGCTTGACAAACTTTGGGCAAATATATATATATATATATATATATATTTTGATTATCATATATATATATTTCTTTTTGTTTAGAGCTCGGATTACCCACATTAGCCTTGGCTTGTGCACAATCAATCGCTGCTTCCGGCTTCAGCTTATCCGACGTCGACCACGCACGTTCGCCCTCTCAACGCAACGTGTGTGGTCTTGCCCAACCTAGCTCCACATCGCTGCTTTCGGCTTCAGCTTATCCGACGTTGACCACGCACGTTCGCTCTCTCAACGCAACGTGTGTGGTCTTGCCCAAGCCTAGCCCAGTCTTGTTGATTACAGTCTGTAAAGCCTCTCTGATTTCAGCTTAAATTTCTAGTATCGACTTTGGACTTCACCTCTCTAACTGCCCAAATTTGTAAGTATGACATTCGACCCCCTCTTCCGAATATAAATATATTTAAATATATATAAATATATTTTTGTGGCAATGTAGAGGGCTCAAGCAATCTGATGAAAATAAAAATAAAATAAATAAATAAAACTGAATCTGAATATGAACTCAATTTTTGTGGCAATCCCAATGATATATATATATATATATTTTTTTAGCTCAAACACCGTGATTTTGGCCATATGGAAACATGCACTAGCACTTGAAACCTTATTGAGGTGCTTGGCTTGAACATAATTTGTTGAACTTTATCACCGAGGAAAGGCCGAATATAACTTGTTGACTAGTATTTGAGCTCCATTTTTGACATGGAGAGAGAAAACCCTGGACTTATGAATATGGACTTTGGAAAGGACATTCTTGTAATTTGCATAATGATCCATTGAATCTTGCTACTGATAAGCAATGTAATATACTTCGGATCTCGGGCCTGAAATTTACTATTGAACTTCACTCTGTCCAAATTTTGAGCCCCGTATAAATTGGACCTTTAATATGGAACATAGTGACTTTAAGAAATTGACCTGATTGAACTTCATCATGAAGCGACCTATGACATTGCACCTCTTATTGATGATAGAAGACGAAAATCTATATGTTGATGATGCACCCATTGGTATTAAAATTTGTTGATAAACCCATCATGTTGCATGTAACAATATTCTGAATTTTAATACGGTCAACTCTTTAATATTTATACCGGTTATTTCAGCCATATGTCTTCTCAAAAGAAACCCGTAGCTCCGGGGTCATCAGAACCGGCTCTCATGAAAGAGAGGGATGTACCTCCGGTATCTGAGTGGAGGAAATCTCCTTATTTTGGTCGGAAGGACCCCTTCTGGCGGGCGGCTACCTCCACCACTTCTCTTCTATCTCCGAAGGGGACTCTATTATGTCTCACTGAGGACACTGACTCTGGACACGAGGCCCTCATTTCTCCTTCCTCGGTGCTACGCTTTCGGATTGAGCGGGGGGACTTTCCATACTGTTATCCTCAGTTCAAGGCCTTCTCAAACCCTCCTTTTGGTTGGCAGGAGTGGGTCGATGATGTTCTCTCGGACAAGAGCTTCTGTCAGCGGCTTCAAGAGGCCCGCCTATTGATCCCAGTGAAAATATCTCGATCCCTATCCATCCGTCGCAACAATGCTAGCCTGGAAGCCATGGCTCTTCGGTGGAGCACCGAGACACACACCTTTATACTTGGCCAGCACGAGATGGGGCCCACCCTTGAGGATGTGTTCATGTTGCTGCGTCTGGAAGTAACCGGCCCTGATGCCTTCGACCCTGAGCAGACACCCCCCGAAGATGATTCTTTGATCCAATCTCTGAAGCTAAATCTTCAAACTTGTGGTCGGTGGAGTTTCGTTTTTGATGGTTCAGCGAGGAGGACTAGTCGAGTAAGGACGGACCGTGCCTCCTATACTGCATGGATCCGCCACTTCTTCAAAGATCTTCAGCCCTTGGCCAGAGATGCTGACCCTAACTCTCGGGAGTATGAGGTCGGTCCGATGTATGACTCCAGGCTCTATTTCTTGGGATTTCTGGCTTGCTTCCTTTCATTCTTCATTCTTCCGAGCACGCCTCCGGATTCCCTCAATCCTTTCGTCTTCCCCTTGGCAGTCAGGCTCTTCAGAGGAGATCGGATCCCTTTGGCTCCCCTATTTCTTGGGAATCTCTATTATCGGCTGGATCTACTACATCGAGATATGGTTCGCTCCGTGGGTCGATATGAGCCTGTCTCCTTTATTCACAGCCAGTTCCTGCTTTGTTTCTTCTTCGAGAGGTTCCCAAAATTTGCCCCTGCTCCGATTGTATTCGAGGCGGAGGTTCTTCGGGAGATAGTGGATAAAGATGGCATCCCCGTGCTCGATACTGATGGGTCTCAGACATTTGGGAAAGTGAAGTCTTGCCAGCCGTTGATTACACGTTGGTCACGTACCATTTCCACCTTATCCTTGAATACACTAGTGGATGATCCCCGACGCTTTGTGGCACGGCCGTATGTATGCCCGCCTGTGGGTGTGGCCACACCGCTTATCTATCATGGTTCCTCCCGCTCGGTGTCCTTTCCTTTGCCGAAGAACATCCCTGCACCCTTTGTTGATATGCTGATTATGATCCGTCCGAGTTCATTACCGGTATGGCATGAGGAAGGCGTTGATAGTGCCGTTTATAGGCCTGACCGCGTAGCATATCAATTCGGGTTTGATCAATGTGCCCCGGGGCCAGCACCTCATTTATTATCATTTTCAGCGAGCTACGGGCGCTTCAGTCGCGGGCTTGTACACACCGTACTTCCCATAGCCGGCTCTTTGACGATGCCAGGCTTGAGTCGAGTAGGGGGTTTCACCTCCTCTTTCAGGCGGTATTGGCAGAAGAATATTGATGCGTTTATTGCATTTGTCCAGAGAAGACCGACCGTATGTTTGCCTCCGCCGATTTATAAGAAGGATTCTTCTCTTCGGCTACCCGAGAGCCGAAAATCTGACCACATGTACGAGAGTTTCTTCACCTCATCTGCTCCAACTGACCCTTCTGCTCGGGCATCTGCTTCTAGCTTGGCAATTACTTCTCCGGAGCCAGTCCCTTTGAATAAGGCCTCTGGTCCTCGGACGACCCGCCTTAAGAAGATGGCTCACAAGAGGACTTCTGATGCCAGTCCTTCCGCTTCTCGCCTTTCCAAAAGGCTTCATGAGGTACCTGAAATTTTTGATTTGAAGCTACTTTCCTTTTTGCGACTATACCTTCTAAAATGAAAACTTTTATTTGTCCATGTTGTGTAGGATCCTGCGGTTGTTGACGTTCTCAGTACCGTGGCTCCTGGCCATGCTGCCTCCCCCAGGCCGGACTCAGACTTGGACGACACCCTCCATTTGTCTGCAAGACTTGTGAAGATGCGCACCTCTCGTATAGCAGTTATAGATGATGACGATGATGAGGCTGAGTCCTCCGACCATTTTTGTGACCTTATTCCACGCATGCGTCGTCACTGCCCTACCGTAGCTGAGGAGGAGCGCTATCTTGGTGACGAGGTTATTGGGGTTCACCGTTCTGATGTTGAGATTACTGGAGGGACTGATGCCACAGAAATTGATGCCGTAGGCCATGCTTCTAGAAGCAATGTAGAGACGAGGTGCGCCTCTGGGAATGGTGTGGAGGTGGATGTGCTAGAAATCTCTGAGACTCGCTCTGGCACTTATGGTGATTCTTATCCTCCGGCCCTCCTTCCTTCTTCAGGGATGACTGCTACTGTTCAGGCTTTGTCAGACATTGAGATCGATCAGGTGCTCTCTATACGGCCAAGTGACCTTGCTGATGCTAGGAGTCCTTCAGTTGCTCCGGCTTTGCATATTGATTCTCCCTCTGGTAATCTTTCTTTCTGAAGTTTGTCATTTACTTCTATCTGTGAGAAATCTTTACTCAAATGGATTTTCTGTTCCCTACCTCTAATAAGGCTTCCTTATCTTTTCTTCAGTGTTAGCTGCTACCGGGGTCTTGCCTTCACCTGCCTCAGACTCTGCTCCAGTGTTAGCTGCTACCGTGGTCCCGTCTTCACTTGCCCCGGACTCTACTCCGACTCTCTTTGTAACTCCTCACGGTTCTCCTTCTCAAGGGGGAACACTTGCCTTTGAGACGACTGCCAGAGGTTCTTCATCGCCAGTGCCTTCGAATATTTTGGATTTGAATCTCAGTGATTTTCACATTGATAGTGATGCTTTTGGTCTTTCCCCTTATCATTCGGCATTCTCAAGCTCGGGACCTCTGCCGGGAGTTACCCCTCCGGGTGGTTCATCTAACCCGATAGACATTGGGGAGATTCCTGAGACTAGCAGCTTTCCGGCCCCAATTCCTCCTTCAGCTTCTGGCAAAGTATCATTTCTCCATTATTGGGTAGCTCCTGAGTTTGCTTCAGTTCTACAGCTTGTGCATTCAAGTTACCCGGAGACCTTTGCTTCATTTGCTTGCCAGTGTCCACTTATTCAGACTGCTCTTCTCGAGTCTTTTGCCACTATCTTATATAGCTTGGACAGGCAACGGTTGTGTGACCTTAATGGGAAAGTAGTCGAGACGGCGTATCAGGGGATCTCTGACATGGAGCGTCACCAAGTGGACTTATCATGGCTTCGGAAGCGCCTGGATATAGCTTCGAACGCCAGTCATCGGCTGGAACTTATGTCTGTGCTTGCCTCTTATCGCACCTCTATAGATGAGATAAAGGCAACTCTTCGTGAACTTGAGTCGGGTTATGCTCGGGCCTTGGAGACTTTAGAGGCACACTCTACTATTTGTCCTCCAGATGTAGATGTGACGGGCAGCTTCTTCGAGGGTGTCTTTAGGAAAGATTGAGTTTTTTTTTTATCATTACTTTCTTGCCCCTTTCGATAAAAATGTTTTATCTAGGACAATGCAATGAAATGACAAAATTTTTGTTGTTTGGATATTTTCGCATTGTTTTCTCATTCTACTTGATAAAATATTTATTTCGAATGATACAATGGAAAGAACAATCATATGCACATGTTTATAAAAGCTGAAATATTCTCATTAGTTCTTCAACTTTCTTGACAAAAGTATAATAGATTCACTGTAAGTGATGGGATAAAACATATACCATAGAGAAAACCAGCTTCTTCATAACGTAAGGGAAATACAACTTTTAGACAAAGTAAGAAAGTGAAAATGAATTTCAACATAGATGAGTCCAACTATGGGTAGTAATGCTTGATAAACTTTGCATTGAGCGGGCCAGTTCGGAAGCCGTCTTCAACCCTTACAAGTTTGTAGTACCCGCTTGAGCTCGCCCGAACCACCTTGTAGGGCCCTTCCCATTTTGGAGAAAACTTGGGCAAAGGCTGTCCTCGCATGATTGGGTCTACAATCTTCCATACTAGATCACCTTCTTCAAACTTCCTTGGTATCACAGTCTGGTTATAGGCTCGGGCGATGGACTCATGATACCTTTCCATGACTTTTGCAGCTCTGTCATGCTTTTCCTCTAATGCTTCCAATCTGGTGGTTCGAGGCTCCAATACCATCCCCGAGGCGAGAACCATTCGAGCAGATGGCGTTTCCAACTCTATAGGTAACACTGCCTCGGACCCATACACAAGGGAGTAAGGAGCTGCTTGAGTTGGCTTTCTCTTCGAAGTGCGATACGCCCATAGGGCTACTATCAACTGTTCGGACCAAGTCCCCCCAAACTCATCCATCATCTTGCTCAGAATCCTTATCAGTGTCTTGTTTGTGGCTTCCGCTTGCCCGTTCCCTTTTGGATAGTAGGGTGTGGATTTGTGATGCTTCACTTGGTAAGTCTCTAGGAGGCTCTTCACATATTTGTTTATGACGGGAGTGCCGTTATCCGAGAGGATGGTGTTTGGTACTCCAAATCGGCAAATGATATTCTCCTTGATGAAGTTCGCAACTGCAGGCCCCGTAGCGTTCTTCAGAGGAATTGCTTCGACCCACTTTGTACTCAATTCTGTGGCTGCGAGAATCCACTTGTACACCTTAGAAGATGTGGAGATGGGCCCTATCAGATCAAAAGCCCAGGTATGGAACGACCATGGCGTTCGGATACTATGCAGGTCTACAGCTGGAGCGTGGATCAAATTTCCGTGTTTCTGACAAGTCTGGCACCTCTTCACGTGATGGGATGCATCTGACTCCATGGTCGGCCAGTAATACCTAAGGTGTATAAGTTGCTCGAACAGCCGAGCCCCTCCTTGATGTTCAATCTCGTGGGCTCTTCTGAGGACTAGATCTGACTCCTCCTTGGAGAGACATCTCAAGGGAGTGCCCTCAATACTTCTTCTATACAGCTTGTCCTGATCAAGAAAGTACCGCCTCGCTCTCCTCTTGAGGTGTGCAATGTCCCTCGGGCTCTCAGGTAGTGTTCCCTCTTTGAGATAGTCAACGTAGACTTGCCTCCAGTCAGGGGTATCAATTTCAAAGCAACTCTCATCCTCCTGGATATATGACTGACACTTGGGGCATTCCTTCTGTAATTGATTTGAGTCCTTCTCCATCTCGGGCCAATAATAACCTTGTCTTTGGATTCTTCTATACAGACTGATATCCCCATCCCCGCAAGACTTTTCATGGATCTGTTGTAGTCGGAAGCTTGCTTCTTGTTGGCCAATACACCGGGCTAGGAATCCAGTACCTCCTCGGAAGTAAAGTTCACCTTGAATAATTGTGAATTGGGCAAGCTTGGCCATAGTCAGTTTTCCAACTTTGCTTCTGAGTTGCTCGAGGACTTCTCCTCTCCAGTCCTCCGGAAGGCCTTTGTCTTCAGGTATTATTGAAGGTTCTGTTCTCTTCTTGATAACAATTGTTGCCTCTTCCTCTGGAATGTCAACTCTTGCCCCTAATGTTGCGAGGGCATCTGAAAACTTGTTGTCGGAGCGAGGAACATGCTCTATTTCGACCTTCTGAAATTTGTCAAGAAGCCTTTGGACTGTTGTTCGATATGTGGCCAAGGCAGGCTCCTTTAAGACGAACTGTCCTGAAACTTGCTTCACTATCAGCTTTGAGTCCCCCCGGATCCGAATCTTCTTGATACTGTGCTTCTCAGCTGCTATCAAGCCTAAAATAAGAGCCTCATACTCGGCTTCGTTATTCGAACAATGGAAATCCAGTTTATAAGACAAATATAACTTTTTCCCCACTTTTGCTTGTAAGGACTATCCCGGTTCCTCCCTTCCCTCCGGCTGCTGCTCCGTCAAAGCTCAATGTCCAGAAGCTTTCCTCGGAAGCCATAGCTGCGTGCACCTCTCCTCTTAATTCTTCATTCACTGGTTCATAGTCACCACTTGGAAATTGGGCAAGGAGATCAGCTAAGGCTTGGCTTTTGATCGCCTTGGGGGCTACACATGTGATCTCGAATTCACCCAGTGCTAACAACCATCTTGCCACCTTCCCGGTTAGAGCAGGCTTGCTGAGGAGGTATCGGATTGGATCACTTCTAGTAACAATCTGAATCTGATGTGCTAGGAAGTAATGTCTGAGCTTTTGGGCAGTGAATACCAAAGCTAAACAATGTCTCTCTACTGGAGTATATCGGACTTCTGCTCCTCGAATCTTCCGACTGATGTAATACACCGGGCGTTCTACTCCATCTACATCTTGGACCAATAATGCCCCTATGGACTTAGGGGTTGAAGTTAGGTACAACATTAGAGGCACCCCGGGCTGCGGGGCTATCATGGTCTGAGGCGAGGTCAAGGCCGCCTTGATTCTCTCAAAGGCCTTTTGGTGCTCTTGGTTCCACTCGAACTTGGCATCTCCTTTTAACAAAGAGCCGAAAGGCGCAGAGATCTTTGCCAGTGCTGGGATAAACCTCCGAATATAAGACACCTTCCCGAGGAACTTCTTTAACTCCTTCTGAGAATGCGGGGGAGGCATTGCTCTGATAGATTTGACCTTGTCTTCATCTGCCTCGATACCATGCCTATGTACAAGAAACCCGAGGAACTTCCCGGCCGTCACCCCGAAAGCACATTTGAGAGGATTCATCCTCATTTTGAATTTCTGGCACCTCTTGAATACCTTCTCAAGGTCTCGGAGATGGTCTTCTTCTTTCTTGGATTTCATCACTAGATCATCAACATAATCTTCCATCTCATGATGGATCATGTCATGAAAGATTGCAGTCATAGCCCTTTGGTAAGTTGCACCGGCATTCTTGAGTCCGAAAGGCATGACTGTATAGAAGAAGTTTCCGAGAGGTGTTCTAAAAGCGGTCTTTTCTGCGTCCTCTTCAGCCATCTTAATCTGATTGTATCCACTGAATCCATCCATGAATGAGAACATCTGGTGTCCCGAGGTAGTATCCACGAGGGTGTCGATGTAAGGAAGAGGGAATTCATCCTTCGGGCAAGATTTGTTCAAATCTCGAAAGTCTACACATACTCTGATTTGGCCATTCTTCTTCTTTACTGGCACGATGTTTGCTAACCATGTGGGGTACTGTATTGGCCGGATGAAACCAGCCTGTTGAAGTTTTTCAATCTCCTCCTTAATCTTCTCTTCGAGATCTGGATGATATTTTCGAGCAGCTTGCTTAATTGGCTTGGAGTTTGGGAACACATCAAGATAGTGGGAGACTAGGTCAGGATCTAGTTCGGGCATTTCCTTATATGACCAAGCAAACACATCTGAGTATCGGCTTATCAACTTTAACAACTGTTCCCGCTTTTCTGGGCTAAGGCTCGAACTTACGAATACCGGCTTCGGTGCATCTTGTCCATCACTCAGATCTATTTCGATAAGTTGTTCGGGCTGAGGCTTCGGCCCATCTTGCATACATTCTGGAGCCACTTCAGGCTTTATTACTATATCATTGTCAGGAGGCTCTTCTTTTGACTCGGAGTCGGTGACTGAAGAAACCGACTCCCCGCACCTTCATAAATAATACACCATCTTGCCTCCTTCTCGAACTTTCATCACCTTCCGAGGAATAGGCGGACTTTCTGGTCTAGACATCGCCCGCTTACTTGATTCTGTCATCGGCTCCTTGTCATCTTTGATATCCTCCCAACGAGGAATTTTGACCCCTCGAGGCTTAGAGGTGGTGGGAACTTCTTCGACAGCCAATTCGGTGAAGTAGATGGCATCAGAATAATGAGCTTCATGGATCTCGAACGGCCTTTCTGTAGCCTGAATTGTCACCGTCTTCTTTCCCCATTTAGCCTTAACACACTGATGATAACTTGATGGTACAGCCCCATATCTATGCATCCAGGTCCTCCCTAGAATGATGTGATAATTTGCCTCAGAATCGATAATATGGAACTTGGTGGCTGAGTGAATCTCTCCAACGGCTAAATCAACTGTTACGCATCCGATAGTAACTCTCCTTTCTCCACCGAAGCCAGTGATGACTATCGGCTGCTTCACAATGCGTTCTTCAGAGATTCCAGCTTTTTCTAGAGTAGCGCGAGTCATAATGTTGATAGAGGCTCCACTATCTAGAAAGGCCCTTTTGAACTCAACCCCGTTAATAAAAACAGTCACATAAAGCGGGCGATTGTGAGAAAAAGGATACTTTCGATCAGCCTCGGAGAAAGTAATGGCACTAGATTGCTCTTTTGCCTTCCTCGGGATAGACCCCTCAGTCGACATGCATTCCTCATGGTGTGCCTCGGCTATATTAATGATAGACTTGGTGATTTCCGTTCTTGCCTCCCTGGAAAGTCCAAGCTGGTCAAAGAACTGCTTGAACTTTACACAGTCTTGCAGGGTTTTGGCATAATGATCTGGATCTTTTTCCACTCTTGGAGGCTCGTAGTTAACCATCTCCTCGGTCTCCTCAAAATAAGATGCCACATAAACATGGTGTCCTCCTCTTCCATAGTATTCTTCTCCTCCTTCTGGATCAAAGGGATCTTCGCCATGAGTCATAAATGTTCTGCCCTCTGGATCGAGAGCACTTCCATAGTAAACTTGCTCACCCTCTGGCTCGAGGATGTCGTCTAGATAACAGTCATCGTCATCGAGATTAGTGATAGCCTCGATCATTGGGCCTTCATAAGCTATCATAGCAACATTCTTGCCCTTGTCTCGGTGTTGAGGATATGGTTGTTCTCGGATGTCTTGAGTCCCTCGCTTTTTGAACCTCAATTCGTCTGCCTCGACTTTATCTCTGAAGATTTTCCTGAGAGTCCAACACTTCTCTGTCGGATGTTTCAATGTACGATGGTAGACACAAAATTCAGGGCTCTCACGGTCCTTTTTTGATGGCATTTCTTCAACATAAGGCAATTTTAGCTCTCCGTCAGCCACCCATTTCTTAACTAGAGCTTTCACTTCCTCGATTCCACATGGATAAGAAACATTCCCCTTTTCACCATTATATTGCTTTCTTTTCTGGCCTCTATGACCTCCTCCTTGTGAATTTCGGGTATCCGGGGTAGAGGCAGTAGCAACGATAGGTCCACGAGATGACTTGAAACTAGTCTTGTAACTGGCTTTAAATCCGGACTCCTGAGCCTGAGGAATGCTAATGTTCCGAGCTGCTTCTATTAATGCCGAGAAGGTGGGTAGCTTGTGGTTAACTAGAAACATTTTGTACCTGCTCAATGCCCTTTCTAGACAAATTTGAACCAGATAACTCTCCTCAATTGCTTCATGACAATCCACGGCCTTGTCCTGAAACCTTTTGACGTAGTCAAGGATGTCTTCACTTTCTTGTTGCTTCTCTTTACACAATGTAAGTGTGGTCACCTTCTCCGCCACTTGAAAGAACTTGGAGTGGAATTTGTTAACCATTTCCTCCCAACTTCGGACAGAGTTTGGGGCCAAATTAACATACCAACTATATGCTCGGTCGGTGAGGGACTTAGAGAATTCTCTCAGTCGGAGGACGTGGTTTGAACCATGAATACCTAGAGTCTCGATGAATCACACAACATGTTCTCGGGCATTTCCTTGTTTGCCGTCGAACTTGATGAACTTCGGCACTGTATACCCCTCAGGGTATGGATAACTCAGCATCTCAATGGGGTAAGGCGGCTTGACGTCTGGATCAGGCAAAGAGGGTAAGGTCCTCTTGCCCCGTTCGAGATCGAACATGGCCTGCACATCGGCGAGAGTGAGAAACTGTTGAGGGAGAGAGTTTGATGGTGGTATTCCCGGGACTTGGCTTATGTACCCGAAGACTGAGCTAGGGGCGTCTTGGCCATTCTGGTGCTGCGAATTCATCATTGGTGAGGACATTTGACGATACTGGGCATCAGCGCCTATAGACAAGCCAGTTGGTGATGGGATATTGAATTGAGGCCCATAGAGTCCACCGCACGGCGCCACTATACCGGGTTGTGCTTGCAGATTTGTTGTCGGCACCAAAGGAGGCCCGCTTGGTGCTTGGGTAACATTCACTGGTGGCGTAACAAGATTAGGTACGGGCATAGCTCCCTTTTGCGCCATCATGCTCCTTATGTTTTCCTGGACACCAGCAGTCATTGGAGTGCCATTCATTACACCAGAAACTCCCCTAGTCACCATTGGATCTTGGCTCGGCACGCCATGGAACCTGGGCATGGGCAAACTGCTACCGCCTACTGTGGTTTGAGCATGTGTTACTGTGGCTGTGTTGCCATGAGCCACAGGTTGATTGGGGCCTGCTTCTCCTTGGATTTGATTTTGCGCTCCGGCGGGAATAACTCCACCACCAGTTTGATTTCCGTTTGGCGCCGGTGCAAAGTTAGAACTCATCACCAACATGGTGTGAGTGAGATTCTGAAGAGTGGTAAGAATCTCTTGCTGAGTATTTTGAAGTCCTTGAATGGCTTCAAGTAAAAGTGGTTGATCTGGAGCCATGGTTCTATCATCACCACCATTAGAGGATCCTTGTTGGTGAACTTCATCTTCTCCCGCCATCCTTGTTGGAGTTGTGTGGATTCCAGATCTCGTTGAGACCATTAACCAATCCGCCTCCCCAGTGGAGTCGCCAAAATGTAGGAGAGGGTTCAAGAAAGGAGTTGGAAAATTTGAAGATCTTCGAAGATCCTTGAAGAACAACTTCGAATTCTCTAGAATATGATGAGAGGCTTAGATTCTTCAATAATCTCAACTTAGGAACACAACAACAAAGGAGATGATGGAGATAAGAGATTGGGTGAAGAAGAAGGCAAAATGGCTAGAGAATAAAATAATGGCAAGGCTCTCCCATGGATCTCCCACTTTCACTCTCAAGGTTGATAATGGAGAAAGGGAAATTAGTTTTTTCCCAAGAGTTAAAAATCTCCAAAATCCATCCCTTGTAAAGCTATGGGTGGGTGCTATTTATAGGCACCTCATGATGTAGGATGGAGCCCATGTGCAAGGCACATGGGGGATATTCTCTCTAACCACCTTGTCCGAGGAGGTGACCTCTCCGAGGAGGTGACTTCTCCGAGGAGGTGACTTCTCCGAGGATAAGAAAACCCCGAAGAGGAGATCAATCCCTCGGCGAACCCTTCTTCTTAGCCACACCTAACCAATGATCCCCAATCATCCCAAAGGGTCAGGGGTAGTCCCAGAGGACGTCCTGCCGCAAAATATTGCCGAGTCTCATGGACCCCCCGGGGCCGTGCCACCTCGACCCGGGTATAGGCTAGTTTAACCGAAGAGTGAATTTATCTCCACTCACCGTCCTCGGGATCGGGTCCTTTGTTCGGACTCCATTACGCCCATAGTTCTGGTACGTAGATCCCGGAAAGCTCCGAGCCCACAAGTGTTCTGGGACTCATTAACGGAGCGACTTCTAGATTGTGTCTAAATCCGTTCGAAGCCAAATGTTTCGGACCTCTAGGTTCGTGGATCCGAACCCTTTCGAGTCCGAGTGCCTCGGATCTCTAGGCTTGCTTAATACCCTTTCGAGTCCGGGCCGAGTAAGTCTCTAGGTTCGTGGATTCGAACCCTTTCGAGGCTTAGAGCCATTTAGCCCGTTTGATGGTGATAAATCTGGTCCTGCCAGTCTTGGACTTGCGATAAATTTGGGCCCACTAATCTTGGGCTATTAGGCCTAAATAATTTAGTGGGCTCAAATTAGCCCCTCTTACAATGTGTAAATCTCAAACAAGCTTTTAACAAGTTAAATAGAAGTCAAACTTAAGTAGTTTGGTTTATTTTGTAATCCGAGTACTATATGCCCCTTTAATTATGACATTTATATCTTTGGGTATGATCTACTATGTTGTTAGTTATGCTACATTGTGAAGTTAGTTACAACATTATTTTAGTTATGATTTAAGAGTTGTTTAGTCATACCTTATGTAATGTTTAGTTATAACTCAATTTTATTTTATTTTATTTTTTAAATTATAACTCTCATAGTATAGAGTTATGCCAGTTACGACAATCTGAAACACAAATGACATAATTTGCATATGATACATTCTTTTGAAGGCGTGTACGTAACATAACCTTAAGGTGATGTTTGTTTTGAGGGATTAAAGTATGAGATTGAACTAATAGTCCCTTCGGACTAATAGTCTATTGTTTGGTTTAAAATTGTCCCTCCGCACTATTAGTCCCAAATATGTTGGACTATTGTGTCCCATAAGGGGGTGTGGGACACAAATGGAGGGATAAGGGGGATATGAAATTAGGTGGTGAAATGACCATTTTAACCATCTACTATTTAATTATATATTATATTTAGTAAAATTAAATAAAATTTAAATGTCTCAATTTAAAAATAAAATAATTTTTTTATTGATGTTTTATTTATTTAATTTTTTAAAATAATCTTTTATAGATATTTTATTGATGTTTTATTTTAAGATTTTATTTATATTTTATTTAATTTCATTATTTAAATTTTAATATATGTTTTATTTAATTTCATTATTTAATTATTATTATTTTTTAAAATAAATTTATTTAAAATTTTAATTAAAAAATAACATATATTTTTATTGATATTTAATTTATTTAATTTTTTAAAAATAAATTTATTTGATTGTGCATAAAATAAAATAAAATAAATTTTTATTTAATCTAGCTAAAAAGAATTAAACTATTAAAGATATGTTTAATATTGCTATTACTTAGCAAATAATTGAAAATGATAAAATAGTCATTTGAGCATTTATCATTCTCCATAATATCCTAAACAAACATCTTATATAAATTCAGTCCAACCAAATAGTATGGGGACGATGTGTCCCGGACTAACAGTCCGATGGATTCCAATACCCCATTATTTAGTCCGTCCAAACAAACACACCCTAAAAGTTATTACTCTTTAAAAGTCAACCTTTTAAGGGTTATTTACATGAAAACTCCCTAAACTACTGAAAAATATTACTTTGACCCCATGAACTATACAAATATACAAATAGACCTTCTAAATTATTGAGAAGTATCGTTTTGCCCCATAAACTATAAAAATATTCAAATTGACCCCCTAAACTATTGAAGTGTTTCACTTTGACCCCTTTCATTAGTGGGTCCAATTGACATTTTTTTTTATATTTAATTTAAGGGGTCTATTTGTACGCTTTTATAATTTAGGGGTCAAATTAATGCTTTTTAATAGTTTAAAGGGTTCATTTGTACATTTTTATAATTTAGGAGGTTAAACTGATACTTTTTAATAGTTTAGGAGGTCTTTGCGTAAATAACCCACCCTTTTATATTATAAAGTAGGAACAACCACTAAAAGAAAAAACAGAATTGGGCTGTTTTGGCCAAACCTTATACCTTTTCTTGTTTGGCCTATTGTTTTGAGAAAATTTTCTAAAAACAATTCACTATTTAGAAATTTTCAAAAAATTATTTTTGATTTTAAACATTATTTTTTCACAGAAACAAAAATGATATGAAAACAATTAGTTTTCTCAAACTTTTTATTGTTTTTATTTTTTGAAAACACAAAAATGAAAAGGCAAGTAGAATTTGAATAATACGTGTTAGCATATGCGGACAAGAGCTACTCTATCTGTTTAGGTGAGTTATTAATAGATACTTAATGAGATTTCAAAATGTTGCACAAGAGATTTCCATAATCTGCTCTTTAATGCATTTTTCAAAAAGAAAATTACAGGAATTTAATGCATACATATGGTCACAAAAAACAAAAAAATTATGCCTAATCGATTTGGTTAAAATTCAAAAATAAAAAATAAAAAAGAGAGAAAGAAACAGAAGGGCAAAAGTGTCACAAGCTCAAAAAAAAAAAGAAAAAAAAAAAAAAGAGGCAAAAGTGCCACAAGCTCTTACATTGCTGTCCTTATGCATCCATTGCAACATAGATTGATGCTCCAGTACTAAATTGTACAAATCACATGAAAACATCATAAATTGTCACTTTTACCATTTACATCAAACTCAATATTGAATTATTTATGTTTGGATGTCACATACACTTCTCTTTAAAGATAAAAAGTGATGCATATAAAGTATATATATTTGAAAGTTCTATCTTTACCTATCAGATTCTATGTTTTTTTTCTTAGAAAATTTGGAGACTTTGTAGGACCATTTTACAAGATGTCCAAAATATTCTCTCCCCCATTCTTTAGTTAATAATTACCAAATATATATAGAGTATTTTTTATATCAAAAAATAATTCCCAAATTCATCTATATCAAAATAATTGGCCAGAATTATTATACCGCGCTAGAAAATAAACTATTCAACTCTAATCACTTGCGTATCAAAATTCTCTCCCAATTTGGGAGTATGTATCCCATCGCAGCAGGAAAAAAAATCATGTTTTATAATGCACTTGCGAGCAACCCATATAATGATAACTTATGTGCATCATTTACCTAAGTTTTCCCAAAATGACCATTTTGGACCCTCAATAAATTCACTAATTACAATTCAATCCTCTAAACCAATGTTTAAATTTACTCTGTCTTCCACGTGGTTCAAATCAGTAAGTAGCTCTACATAAGTGGCAACTCATCAACCATCAATGCCATAGCCACATTTAAAAATGGAAGCATCATATCTCTAACTGGTCTATTTTAACTCTGGTTCTTTCGTATGCACTTACATTGAAACCCAAAAAACACACATAACCATCAACATCTAAACATATCTCCCTTGTCACACAACAATGGGTTTGCTCTCTTTGTTACTTGCAATCTTTTTTATCTATGCATCAACATCCACATTTGCCTCCATTGTTGAAAAGGATACCTTGACTCCATTTCAGAGGTTCAAGGATGGCCAAACACTAGTTTCTGCCAACCGGAGATTTGTTTTGGGTTTCTTCAGTCCTTTTAGCCAAACAACAAAAAGGTACTTGGGTATATGGTACAAGGACATAACACCACTCACAGTGGTTTGGGTTGCCAATAGAACCAAACCACTGAAGAATTTTGGTGCCGCACTTATGTTATACTTCAATGGCAGTCTTGCACTTCAAGATCAAGCATGTAACTTGGTTTTGCTCGTGATGCCTGGTAAGAAGGTTGGTAAACCAGTACTACAACTATTAGATTCAGGTAATCTCATTCTTAAAGATGATATTGATGTGTTTAACGGTGGGTATATATGGCAAAGCTTTGATTATCCATGTGATACTTTGTTGCCTGGGATGAAAATTGGCTGGAACTATAACAAAAGTCGAAACTGGGTGATAATATCATGGAAGAACAATGATGATCCATCACTTGGTGACTTCACATTGGGCTTGGAAAAGTCTCAATTGCCCCAGTTGGTCTTAGAAACCAACTTGACCAAGCAATCTAGGTGGGGTCCTTGGGATGGGGTACGGTTTAGTGGTACCAATGCCTTAGAGTCTAACCAAATCTTCAAAACCATGCTCAATTTCAATGGTGATGGTGTTTACTTCACATTTGATGTACTAGATGAGTCGGTTCTAGTTATGTTAGTGGTGACCCAATTGGGAAAGGTTGAGTTTCTCACATGGAAGAACTATACCAGCCAATGGATTCCAACGGTTACCCTTAATAAGGACACTTGTGATGGGTATGGGTCATGTGGACCTTATGGAGTTTGTCACATTGATGAACCAACTTGTCAGTGCTTAAAAGGGTTCACAACCAATTCATCAGGAGATTGGAGTATGATGGATTACACTGATGGATGTAAGAGGAACTTTGAGCTAAAATGTAGTGATGGGGATGGATTTGTTAAGTATGAGGGTTTAAAGTTGCCAGATAATGCAATCATGTGGCCAAACCTAGGCTCTACAGAATGTGAGAAGAAGTGCTTAAATGAATGCAGTTGTATGGGCTACACATATATGGATGTTTTTGGAAATGGTAGCACATGTATTGTCTGGTTAAATGAATTGCTTGATATGCGGAGTTTTTCTCAAGGTGGAGATGATCTGTACATACGAATGGCGCGAAAAGAACTAGGTAAGTATGATTAATAAGTTCAATTATGCTTGTTACTCTTTCTTAATTATTACCACTTTTAGATCGTGTAATAATTTGCTAAATTCTCCACTAAGTATCACACTTGAATATTAGCATCTATTATAGCACAATGGTACATTTCCTAAAAGAAGAGAACATGAACATTCATTAATATAAATTGTGTGTCTTCCTCTCATCTTGTTATAATAAAGATCAACAGGAATGTAGTTTCTATAGTTGTCTAGGATGTTTGCCAAAGTATATGGACTACATAAAAAATTGACTCTTTTTTTTAAGCATTTTTAATTGAAATCTTATGTATTATGGTTGATGATGTAAAGCTATTTTGTTTTTTGTATGGTTGATCTAGAAAAATTATTGATTTCTGGTAAACCGTTTCTAACGAACTCAACTGTACTCTTGCATTTAATGAAAAAATCTAAGGCAAATTTGAGTTCGCGTGCGGGGAAGTGTCTACATTTAATATTTGTTTACTTACAAATGTAAGAATGCTAAGATATAGAGCAAATTCGAACAATTGTTCATTGTGTTTGTTTGGCATTATGTACCATAACTACCATTCAAGTAATCATAAGTTACTTTAATGTCATTATATGCGACAAAGGATGGAATTAAAGAAGTTTCTCTCAAGTTATAACTAATTAGTATGTATTTCATCTTGTTCTTTTGACATATATTCATGCTTGTTCGGTTCGTACGCAACAAAAAACTTGTCAACCTTAATTTATTGCCATTATATGCAACAAATGATGAAATTAAGGAAATTTATCTAAAGTTATAATAAATTTTTAGTAGATATTTCATTTGATTCTTTTGTCATATTTTCTTAGTTGTCTGGTTCAGCCATAACAAAAATTGTGTCCACCATGCACACCTCTTACATCCTACAATATTTCACAGACTAACTTGTCAAAAAACTATACAAGTGGCATTCATTTTTTGCTCCATTTATGGTGAGAGCAAGAGACCTCCAATTCCGTGCATAAGGTTGCAACACTTTCAAAATCCAAAATTAGCTATCTAAAAACTGACATGTCATTATGAGTTTTAAGATCCTTCCTTACTATGTTGGTTTTAATATAAGATATGGTTATTTCAGAGTCATTGATCACTATTTTCAAGAATTGGATATCTCCGATACCCAACTTACTTATATGTTTATATGTCTTTCGCTTGTTGTTTTGTTTTACAGAGCTTATTTGTTTATTTTTAAATCCGAAGAGCATGGACAAGCCTCACTTCTTTAGCTGACTTTTTGTCTTTATACATTATTTTAATTTTTATTTATTTATTTAGTAATGTATCTCAATTCATATCACATTTGATTACCAGACAATTAATATTAGGCAAATATTTTAGGTAAATGTAGAAGACACAATAATATAGACAAATGCTTTAATCTCACAAAGTTGGATTTGTGATTTGGAGCAACAAATCACTAGTCTCATCTTCAATTGTTTTGTATGTATTACCAGAGTTTGTATTTCAACCATTGTAGCTTTATATATTGAAAGCACTTAAACTTCTTAATACACTAATGTCAAAAGACTATGAAACAAGATGACTAACTTGTTGATTTTTTTTTTTTCTTTTCAGAATTGATATCTTCGACTAAGATGGATAAATTTGAGATTTGGTTCAGTGATATCCTTTCATTAATTGCCATTGGGATGGCTTTGTTGGCTTTCATTGCTGTGTGCATTTTTTCCAAGATAAAGTGTGTGAAGAGGCAAGGTAAAACAGTTCATCTACAATATTACATTTTTTATTTATGTAAGTGGCACCAATTGGTGTTGCTTAAGCCTTTCAACCCAAGCTAAATCTCCCAAGAGTTAGTTTCTTCAAGGAAAATGCACTTATCAGGTTGCTTCCAAGTTCTCCTCATTTATGCAATTCAGTTTTCCATTTATGAACTATAGCATGAAAGAAAACATCTATTGATATATTGAGCAATATTGAGTAATCACCAATTCACTGATATAAGAATTCAAAATTTAGGGTACCTTGATAAAAGATTGAATACTATTCTTCATGAAGGAATTCATAAAAAATTTCTTTATAAAACTGACTATTATATTGACTCTTTCTTATTTTCTTGTTGATTTCCTCTTTGACAGTTAAACATGAAAGCAATTCATCAAGAGATTCCAATGGGACTCAAGAGGAAAACCCGGTAGTCAAACTTTTTGACATAGACCTTATTTCTACTGCTACAAATAACTTCGCTAGTGATAATAAGATTGGAGAAGGTGGATTTGGTCCTGTATTTAAGGTATTTTTATTTTTTATTTTTAATGTAGATATTTTGAAGCAAAAATAAAAAATAAAGAAAACAAGCCCATAATTATTCGCTATTGTTGATATTCTGCCTGATAATTTGTAGGGAGAATTACCTTCTGGACAACTCGTTGCAGTAAAGAGGCTCTCTAGGAATTCTCAACAAGGCCTTGAAGAGTTTGGAAATGAAGCTAGTTTGATTGCAAGACTTCAACACCGAAATCTTGTTAAACTCTTTGGAGGATGTGTTCATGAAGATGAAAGAATGCTTGTCTATGAGTATTTACCAAATGAAAGCTTGAATAAATTCATATTCGGTATGGCCATTTAACATTTATTATGTTTCTTTAATTGGTTTTGATGAGTTTCATTTATATTTGAAAAAAGAAAAAAAGAAAAAAAGAAAAATGGAAATACATTGAAAATTTGGATTCTATCATATCCAGATGAAGCAAGAAAAAGACTATTACCTTGGGCCAAGCGCTTCAACATTATTATCGGTGTTGCCAAGGGTTTGGTTTATCTACATGATGATTCGAGGTTGAGAGTAGTCCATCGAGATCTCAAAGCAAGCAATATCTTATTGGACAGTGAGATGATGCCCAAAATATCAGATTTTGGTCTAGCAAAAATTTTAGAAGGAGAAAATATGTTAGAGGAACCATCTGTGAGGGTTAATGGAACACAGTAAGTACTCATGTTATGTATTGAAACAAATATTTCTTGATTACAAAAATCAATATTCTCGTATTGGCAATGCAGTGGTTACATGTCTCCAGAGTATGTCTTGCACGGCCAAATTTCAACCAAGTTAGATGTGTTTAGCTTTGGCGTTTTGGTGTTGGAGACAATAAGTGGCGTAAGGAATTGGGGATTTCTACACCCTGACCATGATTTGAACCTTTTGGGACATGTAAGTTTACACCCAAAAAAAAAAAAAAAAAACAATAATAATAATAATTATAATTAATCTTATTTTATTTTCTTTATGAAACTTGAAATTGGTTTTAGGTATGGAAGCTGTGGAGGGATGGGAGGGCCTTGGAAGTTGTGGATCCTGTATTGGAAGATGACTCGATCTCCGAAACTGAAATTCTGAGATGCATCCAAGTGGGGTTGTTATGCGCGCAACATCGCTATGAAGTGAGGCCAACAATGTCGACCGTGCTTATTATGCTTAGCAGCCAAAGCATAGAATTACCGGAACCAATGGAACCCGGTTTCTATTTAGGTTATTCTTCCATGAGGTTTGGTTCCTACAGTAGACAAATATCTGGAAGTGCCAATGGGCTCACAGTCACAACCCTAAGTGCAAGATAGACAAATGACTTGAATGATTTTTGAGTTCAAGATGGTGACAGTATTAGCAATCTAAATGACATTGCTAGGGATACATAGGATTTGAATTTAGGAAATTACTATTAAGTATATAATATCATCTTCCTTAAGTGTAGATGACCAGTCTTTACTAATTACTAGGATCCTCAAAACTTTTGTATATGAAGAAATATTGGCTGAAAACATTATATGAAGTTTTATTATAATATATATATATATATATAGAAATATCCTCTTCGATTTCGTTGTTATAATAGAATTTCTATTTCTTCTTAGCTTGTGGGTGTGCTGCTATGCAGGTGTGTGATGAGGAAGGTTGACCTAATATTTATTCCCTACTTCTAGTGTTAATATGCTTTTATATTGTCGCAAATATTTATTTATTTTTGCATCGAATATATTTGCAATGGAAAATTTGAGTTGCAAATGATAGTTTTTAAACTTTATTTTATTTTGACAATATATTGATTTGTTCACTAGATTCGACTTTTTCTAATTCTGACACTATTGGTTTGTTAATTAAGATAGACAATTCTTATAAAACTTTTCATAGAAGTTAATTCTGAATCTTATGAAACAAATAGCATTTTCTTGAACAGTCAAGATTGACAAAAACAATTCTTAAAAAACTTTTCATTTCATAGAAGGGAATTATTGTTATAATGAAGCAAATATTTTTTTTCCTATTCGTCCTGAAGACTAGACCTATTCTAATACTGAATTAAATTATCCATTGTTGTGCCATTCCAATGTGTTAAATTATGGGTCTGGCTTTGGTCCGGTCCCCCATCGGACTGGACCGTGCTGTTGGGCCCGTGGGGGCCTATCACGGGTCTCGTTTTAAAAATCTGAACCGTCAATGTGTAGAACTCGTCGAGTATTATGTACTTATAAAAAATCACGTTGATCGGATATCGATAGCTATGTGATCAAATCAGTTTTGTATAAAAAAAATACACGATGAATAAATTAACGGTTGATAAAAAACTGTTTTGATCACATAGCTATCGATATCCGATCAACGTGATTTTTCACAGGCATATAGTACTCAACAAGTTCTACATATTGAACGGTTCAGATTTTTAAAACTGGACCTGTGGTGAGCCTCTACAGACCCAACAGTACAGTCCAGTATCGGACTGGACCAAAGCCAGGCCCTTAAACTATATACTATATATTATATATGCTGTAGATATTCTTTATATATATCGTGTATCCTTACCTTATATAAAATAGGCTTCTCTCTTTTAGGAATAGTCTGATTCACTTCCTTGTATAGCTTCTCTAGGTTGCACTATATATATTGGTAGTCTTGTATTGATTCTATACACAGTGAAATATACAAAACATTTCTCTCTCTCTCTCTCTCTCTCTCTTCTCTTATGTTGCCATAAGTTTATTTTGCCTTCATGGTATCAGAGCCATGTCTCTGTCTGTTTGATAAATCATTCCACTATTTCACCATTGGAAGAAGACTGTAAGTGTTTTTTTTTCCACATCAATTGGTTCTTTCAGTCTGTTCGTCTTTCCACCAGGAGTGCAACGAAGCCAACCATATTCCACAACAATAATGATTCATCCCTCCTTTTCCCCCCACCCCCTTTGACTCCCTCTCTCTCTTATTGGTTACATTTTCTTTTTCTTTTTCTTTTTTTTCCTGCTCCTCCAATCACCACCCGCCACATGGCAAAGGGGGTGAGGGGGTGACCCCCAAAAGGGGGTCCCAAGCATTATTCATTCCACAATCATCATTCACGCGCCCACATACGCCACTAGAAGCTCCGATACTAGTCTTTTCCGTTCTCCCACTCTTTGCACGCGAGCCATGCATAGACGTCTCTCTGTTCTAGCATCGCTTCCTCACCCAACTTCCATAAGCCGTGCTGCCATCCACGGCTTCCGCCTCAGCCACTTTCCTTGGACTTCCGCATCGCCTTAGCCTACTTTCCCTCTCTCGGCTTGCCCAGTTGCGTGCTTTCTAAGCCGCCATCTGCCACTTTGTTCTTTATTTTCTTATTTTGCATTTTTTTTTTACAATTCGCTTTTGTTTCTATTTTTTTTTCCCTAAAAAAAAGTATACTTGCTATTATCTTCCATCTTGTCCTTCATGGATCGTTCTGAGACTTCTCAACCAATTTCTATTGTCTTTAACGCGTCCGGATCCTCTGGAGTTTAAACCCTAAAGTGATCTCCTAAAGTGATCCATCTAACGGTTGAAATTAAACCTCACCAAAACGACGTCATTTTGGTGAGTAATTTGAAAAAAAAAAAAAATTTCAGATCTATTTCTTCGTTTCTGTGACTGTGAAGCAGAGCGTTAGAGAGACAGAAAGAAAAAATATTTCTTCGCCAAAAATCGTGTTCTCCCTCTTTCTCGATTGAACCATCCGATTTCGCACCGAAATCGACTAATTGTATAGATACATATTCTGATATATATATATATATATATATATATTTGTATACACAAAAGTATTCACTTTGTTGTTGGGCTATGGAGGATTGTATGAGTAGTGTATATATTTGTGTACACAAAAGCATTCCCTCAATGGAATCAAAAACGAAGTTTTTCCAGTAAGGTATTCAATCAATGCATACAAACCAATACCTGTTTGAATTTTTGTTAGGTTTGTCAATCATTTATTTGTATTCAATCAATGCATACAAACCAATACCTGTTTGGATCCTCTTCTCTCAACCCTTCTCTTTCCCTCTTTCTGTCTCTCTAATGCTCTGCTTCATAATCACAGGAACGAAGAAATGGATCTGATTTTTTTATTTATTCTTTTATTTTTTTTTTCAAATTACTCACCAAAACGACGTCGTTTTGGTGAGATTTAGTTTCAGCCGTTGGATGGATCATTTTAGGAGATCACTTCAGGGTTTAAACTCTAGAGGATCCTGACGCGTCTTTAATGGCTCTAATTATGTTCTGTGGGCCCAGAGTATGTCTACCTTTATCAAGGAAAGAAAACTTTGGCATCTTATTATTGGTGACACTGTCAAACCTGTTCACAAAGCCACTGAAACTGCTGCTAAGTATGAGGAACGTTTTGATTATTGGGACAACAAAAATCGTCAAATCATTACATGGTTTCACTATACTTCTGCTGTCTCTATCCATCTTTAATTTGGTCGCTTCAACATGTCTAAGGAAATCTGGGATTTTCTAAAGACCCGTTACAGCACCACTGATTTAGCTCACCAATATCAACTCCTTAGCCAACTTCATCACATGCATCAGGAGTTTAGCCAATCAATCAATGCCTTTCCCTCTTAGATGTATAGTGTTTGGGATCAATTATCTCTTTTCGAACCTGACTGGAAGTGTTTGGATGATACTAAGCTTTTTACTGCCTACCGTGACGTCCAGCGTCTGATTCAATTTTTGATGGCCCTTAGAGGAGATTTTGAGCCTATTCGTGCCTCTCTCCTTGACGCAACCCTCTTCCTATCTTAGAGGGGGCTATTTTTTTGAAGAAACTAACCTTGGATCTCTCAACACTATAACACAAAAAAGTCTTTGGTAACAGATTGATTTTGTCTTCAAACATCAAATTTTTGACACTAAAGTGATCTGCGATGAAAAAAATTTGTCACCACGTTCGTGGCCTATACGTCATCACTGAAAGTACCTGGTAACGAAAAACAATTTCGTCGCCTATTTTTGATTTTTGACGATGAAATATTTTGTCGCCGAATGTTGAATTTTTCGTCCTCTATAACATCAATTTCATCACCAAAACTAAATAATATTTTATTTTAATTGTTTTTCGCAACGAAATATTTCGTCACCAAATAGATTTTAGTGACGAAAGTTTTCCTAACCAATGATAGGATTAAGGTGACAAAAAGATTCGTCACTAAAATGAGCAGAAAAGAAAATTCTTGAATGACAAAAAACATTTTGTCACCAAATATTTCAATTTAGTGATGAAATATTCAGCAAATGTGACGAAATTATTTGTTTGGTATTATATCATTAGTGACAAAATTATTTGTCATGTTTTTTGAAAACTAATAGCTACATTTTTTATTTCGTCACTAATAAAAATTAAAAAATTTGAAAACGGGAGTACTATTTTCTTTTGAATTTTTTTCTTTTCAGTAACAATTCCTTGCACATTTCAATAACCTGTTCAATAAAATATCTATTACAAATCAACACAAAAATCTGTTCATTTTCATAAACATCACAATCGAATTTCAGCACTATCCACAAAAAAACAATATGAATTGCATGCGGATTATAAACATGTCTCCTAATATCCACAAACAACGTCTACTAATATCCACAAAAATATCATATCAACCGCATGTGGATTACCAAACGCATCTCTTAATATCCAACAATAAAACATGTATACTAATATCAACAAAAATAAAATATCAAGGGCGGATTACCCAACATGCCCTATAATACCAACAAAAATATAAAATTTATAACGCAACCAAAATATATGTAAAGTAATATGAATAAAAACACAAAATGAGCTACCATCTGCCCTCCAAATTACCAAACATGTCCATATCAAATCTTAAATCTACAAAAAAAATGAAACACAAAAAAGAAAAAAAAAATGGAAGTTAGACAATTATTATTTTATCCATAAAATAAACAATTTAACATGCATTTTTTGAGTTAGTTTTCAAATCGGGAGTCCGATGCAAGTTCTGTAAGTTTCCACAACTTACATTGGTTTTTCCCGACGTGTTTGAGGTGTTCCCCAGGCCGTCCTGTGATTGTTGCATGATTTTGGCACCCGAAGGTCTATTTTCAAGCTTATGTGTAAAAAAGTACAATTTTGGACTTATTTTTCAAACTGGGAGTCCCGTGCTAGTTCCGTAAGTTTCCAAAACTCACATTGGTCCCTCCCAAGGTGTTTGAGGTGTTTCCCAGGCTGTCTCGTGGCTGTTGCATGGTTTTGGCCTCCGATAGCCTATTTTTAAGCTTAAGTGTGAAAAAGTGTATTTTTGGATTTAGTTTTCAAACCGGGATTCCTGTGCTAGTTTCGTAAGTTTTAACAACTCACATTGGTCTCTCCCGAGATGTTTGAGGTGTTTCCCGGGCCGTCTCGTGGCTGTTGCACGATTTTAGCCTCCGATGGCCTCTTTTCAAGCTTAAGTGTGAAAAAGTGCATTTTTTGACTTAGTTTTCAAACCGGCAGTCCCGTGCTAGTTCCGTAAGTTTTCACAACTCACATTGGTCCCTCCCGAGGTGTTTGACGTGTTCCCTTAGGCCGTCTCATGGCTGTTGCACGATTTTGGCTCCCGATGGCCTAGTTTGAAGGTTAAGTGCGAAAAAGTGCAATGTTCGACTTAGTTTTTAAACCGGGAGTCCCGTGCTAATTTCGTAAGTTTACACAACTCACATTGGTCCCTCCCAAGGTGTTTGACGTGTTCCCAGGCCATCTCGTGGATGTTGCACGATTTTGGCCTCTGATGGCCTAGTTTTAAGCTAAAGCGTTACAAAAGTTCATTTTTTTACTTAGTTTTCAAACCGGGAATCCTGTGTTAGTTCCGTAAGTTTTCAAAACTCATATTGATCCCTCCCAAGGTGTTTGAGGTGTTCCCCGGGCAGTCTCGTGATTGTTGCACGATTTTGGCCTCTGGTGGCCTATTTTCAAGCTTAAGTGTGAAAAAGTTCATTTTTGGACGTAGTTTTCAAACCGGGAGTCCCGTGCTAGTTTCGTAAGTTTCCACAACTCACATTGGCCCCTCTTGAGGTGTTTGAGGTGTTTCCCAGGTTGTCTCGTAGTTGTTGCACGATTTTGCCCTCCGATGGCCTATTTTCAAGCTTAAGTGTGAAAAATTTCATTTTTGGACATAGTTTTCAAACCTGGAGTCCCGTGCTAGTTCTGTAAGTTTTCACAACTCACATTGGTCCCTCCTGAGGTATTTGAGGTGTTTTCCGGGCCGTCTTGTAGCTGTTGCATGATTTTGGCCTTCGATGGCCTATTTTCAAGCTTAAGTGTGAAAAAGTTCATTTTTCAACTTAGTTTTCAAACCTGGAGTCTCGTGCTAGTTCCGTAAGTTTTTACAACTCACATTGGTCCCTCCAGAGGTGTTTAATGTGTTTCCTGGGACGTCTCGTGGCTATTGCACGATTTTGGCCTCCGATGGCCTATTTTCAAGCTTAAGTGTGAAAAAGTTCATTTTTCAACTTAGTTTGAAAAACTGGGAGTCCCGTGCTAGTTCCGTAAGTTTTCAAAATTCACATTGGTCCCTCTCAAGGTGTTTGAGGTGTTCCTCGAGCCGTCTCGTTCCTATTGCACGATTTTTGCCCCCGAAGGTCTATTTTCAAGCTTAAGTGTGAACAAGTGCATTTATGGACGTAGTTTCAAATAGGGAATCCTGTGCTAGTTCCGTAAGTTTTCACAACTCACATTGGTCCCTCCCGAGGTGTTTGATGTGTTCCCCGGGCCGTCTCGTGGCTGTTGCACGATTTTGGCCTCCGATGGCCTATTTTTCAAGCTTAAGTGTGAAAAAGTGTATTTTTGGACTTAGTTTTCGAACCTGGAGTCCCGTGCTAGTTCTGTAAGTTTTCACAACTTAATTTGGTCCGTCCCGAGGTGTTTGACATGTTCCCTGGGCCCTCTCGTGGCTGTTACACGATTTTGCCCTCTGATGGCCTATTTTCAAACTTAAGTGTGAAAAAGTGCATTTTTGAACTTAGCTTTCAAACCGGGAGTCTCGTGCTAGTTTCGTAAGTTTTCACAACTCACATTGGTCCCTCTCGAGGTGTTTGGGGTGTTCCCCGGGCCGTCTCATGGCTGTTGCATGATTTTGGTCTCCGATGGCCTATTTTCATGCTTAAGTGTGAAAAAGTACATTTTTGGACTTAGTTTTCGAACCGGGAGTCCTGTGCTAGTTCCGTAAGTTTTCACAAGTTAATTTGGTCCCTCCCGAGGTGCTTGAAGTGTTACCCGGGCCGTCTCATGACTGTTACACGATTTTGCCCTCCGATGACCTATTTTCAAGCTTAAGTGTGAAAAAGTACATTTTTCAACTTAGTTTTCAAATCGGGAGTCCCGTGCTAGTTCCGTAAGTTTTCCCAACTCACATTGGTCCTTTCTGAGGTGTTTGACTTATTCAACGGGTTATCACGTGACTGTTGCACGACTTGGGCCTTCGATGGCCTATTTTCAAGCTTAAGTGTGAAAAAGTGTATTTTTCGACTTAGTTTTCAAACTGGGAGTCTCATGCTAGTTCCATAAGTTTTTACAACTGAATCTGGTCCCTCCCGAGGTGTTTGAGGTGTTACCCAGGCCGTCTCATGACTGTTACACGATTTTGGCCTCCGATGGCCTATTTTTCAAGCTTAAATGTGAAAAAGTTCATTTTTGGACTAAGTTTTCGCACCGGGAGTCCCGTGCTAGTTCCGTAAGTTTTCAAAAGTTACTTTCGTCTCTCCTGAGGTGCTTGAGGTGTTACCCGGGCCGTCTCATGGCTGTTACATGATTTTTCCCTCCAATGGCCTATTTTCCAGCTCAAGTGTGAAAATGTGCATTTTTGGACTTAGTTTTAAAACCGGGAGTCCCGTGGTAGTTCCGTAAGTTTTCACGACTCACATTGGTCCCTCCCGAGGTGTTTGAGGTGTTCCCCGGGCCGTCTCATGGCTGTTGCACGATTTTGGCCTCCGATGGCCTATTTTTAAGCTTAAGTGTGAAAAAGTGCATTTTTCGACTTAGTTTTCGAACCTGGAGTCCCGTGCTAGTTCTGTAAGTTTCTACAACTCACATTGGTCCCTCCCAAGGTGTTTGACATGTTCCCCAGGCCGTCCCATGCTTGTTGCATGATTTTGACCCCCGAAGGTCTATTTTCAAGCTTAAGTGTGAAAAAGTGTATTTCTGGACTTAGTTTTCAAACCGGGAGTCCTGTGCTAATTTCGTAAGTTTCCACAACTCACATTGGTCCCTCCCGAGGTGTTTGACGTGTTCCCCAGGCCGTCTCATGGTTATTGCACGATTTTGGCTTCCGATGACCTATTTTCAAGCTTAAGTGTGAAAAAGTGCATTTTTCGATTTAGTTTTCAAATTGGGAGTCCCGTGCTAGTTTCGTAAGTTTCCACAACTCACATTGGTCCCTCTCGAGGTGTTTGACGTGTTCCCCAGGCCGTCTCATGGCTGTTGCACGATTTTGGCCTCCGATAGCCTATTTTCAAGATTTAGTGTAAAAAAGTGCATTTTTGAACTTTGTTTACAAACAGGGAGTCCCATGCTAGTTCCGTAAGTTTTCACAACTCACATTGGTCCCTTCGGAGGTGTTTGACCTGTTCTCCAGGCCGTCTTGTGGCTGTTGCACGATTTTGGCCTCCGATGTCCTATTTTCAAGCGTAAGTGTGAAAAAATGCATTTTTAGACTTAGTTTTCAAGTCGGTCCGTGCTAGTTCCATAAGTTTCCACAACTCACATTGGTCCCTCCCGAGGTGTATGAGGTCTTTCCCAGGCCTTCCGCATGGCAGTTACATGATTTTGGCCCCCGATAGCTTATTTTCAAGCTTAAGTGTAGGAAAAATACAATTTTCGACTTAATTTTCAAACCCGGAGTCCCGTGCTAGTTCTGTAAGTTTTCACAACTTACATTGGTCCCCCCCGAGGTGTTTGAGGTGTTTTCCAGGCCTTCTCGTGACTATTACACGATTTTAGCCCCTCAATAGCCTATTTTCAAGCCTAAGTGTTGGAAAAGTGCATTTTTTTTTTACTTAGTTTTCAAACCAGGAGTCCCATGTCTCCCGAGATGTTAAGGGTGTTCTCCAGCCTTCTCATGGGTTTTTCATGATTTTAGTCCCCGATGGCCTATTTTCAAGCATAAGTATTGGAAAAGTATATTTTTGGACTTAGTTTGAAACAGTGTATTTTTCTACATAGTTTTCAAACTGGGAGTCCCATCCTATATCCATGCATATATTATCATAACTTATGAAGATGTATTAGATGTTTAATTGGTTATGTTTCTTCTTTTTTTTTTTTTTTTTTTTTTTTGATATTGCATTTCCATTTGACATATATGGGTTTTCAATAATGCTACAATAAATAAAACAATATACATAGGTTTTTAGTAGGTTCACCTACAACCTCTACCAACAACCCATACAACAAATATAACATATCCGGGTTTTTAGTAGGTTCACTCATTATGGGTTTTCATTAGGCTCACCCTTAACCTCGTCCACGTGTGTGACTGTGTACATTTGTGCATATTTATATACATATATATCAATGTGTAGAAGATACCTGCTCATCAATTTGTCTAAGGCCTTTGAGAAATGTCACTTTAAGATCAAACTTGATTACAAGATCCACAAAACCTGAGGCCAAAATATTTAAAGAAAAACACAGCATCACTAATAAGTGTTCAAAGAAAAACATTCACCTAAACTTATTTATATTTAACATGAAGATTACACAAAAGTTATGAGCTGTAACAGATCATAAGCAAGCGGTAGAAGGAAAAACCTCAAAAATTTAGTTCCATACACAATAGAGAATTAGGCAAATTTCATATCCAAAAAGAAATCTGTACCACACCAAAAAGATAATCTGTACCACCCCAAAAACTAATTTCTAATTTGTACCATGCTAAGTTTTAGATATTTACCATGGCAAAAAACTAATTTGTACAAACCGTTATAAGGATGGAGTTATAAAAACAATGTCCTTCCATACTTGTCAAAAAAAAAGTCATATCTATAATTCTACGTCAAATCCATCTACAAAAATAAAATTAATCATTAGTATTAACTAAATATTGGCATATTTAAAATTATAAAAAAAAAAAACATATAAAACTTGAACTTAATTAATCTTTTCAAATTAATCATTAGTTTTGCATACTCAAATATATATGAAATAAAAATTTGGAAAACTTGAATGCATATATAAGGCAACCTGTAATATTTTACAAGTAATCATTCTACATAATTATAAGTATTTCTCCATTTTTTGCAACTACAATGCTGTGTCCTATTTACATATCGTTTGTTTCTACAACATCGTGTCCAATTTACAACGCCCTTTTTTGACTAAGTCGGATTATTTTTAATTTTTTTCAATTAACTTAAATGAATGTATGTAGTTCCTAGTCTCAAAACAGGTTGGAAGGAAATTTAATTGCATTAGTAGTCTAGTTAGGCTTCATAAAATTTACTCAATTTTGTTGTGCTAATTTACTTTAACCAGCAAGTATATGTGTAGACACCCCATTTTTGACCGACCTTAAGACTCAGATGTTATCGATTGAGCGCTCGGTGATGACGCATATTGTGCTCGTTTTGAGGTTGCAGAGTCTCGACTGAGAGCCTTGCCTCCGGACTTCGGGGCTCTTTTGTGCTTTGCCTCGGTTTACGAACCAAGTCCTGTTTTCTCTGTTTTTCTCTTCCCGAAGGGAGGGAGAGGTCTCGTAGACCATCTCTCAGTGGCTGTAGGCTACGTTTTGTGGTCGTAGACCACTTTTCCCATTTGGAGATCAGTTTTCGGTTTTCAGAGCCGTCGGCCGCGCGCCTCGATTCGGGACCGCTTAACTACCTCCGTTTGCTCCAATTTTTGGTACACACCTTGTTTCCTCTCCCTAGAGGGACACTGTGGCCCGGGAAACCACCTTCGGGGTCACACGCCACTTTCGGCGCTTAACAGTCAGTTTTCGGGGCCCCCGGCTGCGCGTTTTGGCCCCTGAACCCTCGTTTTGCATCGGTTAGGGTTCATTTTTTGCATGGACCCTAGTTTCATTGTTAGAAAGGTGGTAGTATGGTGGGAGACCACCTTTTCTTCTTGGAGACCACTTTTCTTTTCGCCGCCCGATTTTCTTAGTAGAGGGGTGGTCTCCCTCACTTTTGGGCCATAATTTCTAGTCTCCCATACCACCATTGTGTTGCATTCATCTGGGAGGCCACCTATTTGGTATGGCCGACCACCTTTGGTGCTTGACCCTTTTGACCCCTTGGTCTCCCTCACTTTTGAGCCATAATTTCTGGTCTTCCATACCACCACTATGTTGCATTCACCTAGGAGGCCACCTTTTTGGCATGGCCGACCACCTTTTCTTGTTGACCCTTTTGACCCCTGGTCGGCCGACCAGGAAAGTGGTCGGCTGACCACTTGAACTGGTCGGCCAGCCATCTCCTTTTTGGCCTTCTTGAGTTGCATACAGCTGTGCCAGTTGGGAGGCATTTGTCCCATCCTCCGAGATTTAACCCTTTTGTTTGCCTTCTTAAGGAAGCTTTGGTCATTTTTGCTTAGCTTCTTAAGGAAGCTTGACCCTTTTGGTTTAGCTTCTTTTAGAAGCTTGGTCCCTTTGCTTGAGGCTTCTCCAAGAAGCCTTGGACCTCTTCTTCTATAAGAGAGGCCCTCCTCTTCATTGTTCGAGGTTCAGAATTTTTGGCCTCAACCATACATACACTTCCCTCCATATCTCTCTCCTTCAAGCTTCGAACTCCATTGTTCTTGCACCCATTGCACTACACCTCCAAGAACAACACCTCCATTATCAACCTAAGCACCTTGGAGCTGATTTTCAGAGGTTGAAGAGCTCCTACCTTGGTCCAGAAGTTGCTGGAGGTCTTCTCTACAAGGGTAAGTCTCTATTTCCCTCTTTATAGCATTATTTTGCTTCATATCTTAGCTTTACTTGCAAGCATTTTTGGGTTTTGTCATAAACTGAAAAAGGTTTTTTTTTGAGCTTATAAACATGTTTGTTTAAGACATTTTCTCTGTTTGGGATCATCTTCCCCTTTGCATGCTTCATTTCCTCACGTTTAGGGCTATGCATTAAAGCATTTGTGTTGGCCTTGGTTTGGCCTTTTAGCCACTGAAATCCAATGGATTTTCAGTGGCTGACATGTGTCTTTGAGCCTCAAAATTAGAGAGGGGTGACCCTCTCACCCCTTGATTTGTTTACTAGCTTTGTTGGCCTTCCAAAGGGCCTCCTACTTGCATGTTTCAAAGCCATATTTCAGGCCCTATTTGGTGAGTTTTAAGGTCTACATAGGCTTTATCCAGAGCCCATTTTGCCATATAAAGTGTCTATTATGCATGTGTAGAACAATCATATTCAAGGCCTTTCAAAGGGGCTTTCATTTGCATGCTTCCTAGACTAATTTCAGGACCTTTTGGTGGGTTTTAGGACCCTCATAACCTCTTTCCAGAGGTGGTTTTTCCATTTTGTGTGTCCATCATACATGTGTAGAATAACCCCTTGCATGGCCTTCCAAAGGAGCCTATCATTCCTGCATGCATATAGTTGTAGTACAACTCATGGTTCACTAGCTTTCTTTGCTTGCTTTGTTGACCCTTGATTTTAGCACTTTTTGGCCTTACCTTAAACTGATTTTGTGCATATTTTGGATTGCCCTAGCTCTGTTTTTGGGTCTCATGGTCGAATGATGCTTGTTTTGCATACTTGTAGTTCAATGTCCATGCCTAGCTTTGAGTTTTGAGGTCTATCATATGCATGTGCTGAGGTATTTTCATGTTTTGGGGTCATTTTGCATTATATTTCAGCGCCTATGTGAATGCCATATCCTCATGTTTTGTCCTCTTTAAGTGTGCTTGAGAGTTGTGCATGAGTGCCTTGTTTTCGGACCATTGAATGAACTTCATTTCCATGCACTTTGAACCATCAGTTTAGGCCATTTTCCCACTGTTTCAGACCTACCTAGGGTCTGTTTGGGGTTGGTTTTTCCATTCGTGCATTGCTTTGTGTACCTATAGTGTAACGCAATTCACTTGTTTCGGTATTCGGGCCATCTAGCATGCATTGGGTAACATATTTGCATGATTTGGGACGATTGTACATCATGTTTCAGAGCTGGAAAATGTATGCTTGTATGCCATATTTCATCCTTCGCCATGCTTAGTTAGAGTTGCACGTTGTGCCTTAGGATCGAGCCTTTGCATTTGTGCATGTTTGCATGTATTTTGGTTGTCTCATTTTCATCATATGGCCACTGATTTGGGCGCGACTGAGGCCTCTCCATTTTGGTATAAGTCCATCGTGTATTGTGTATGCCATGTTACAATGTGTTGTGCATGTTATGTTGTTTTAGGCATTGTGTATGCCATCTCATTTCCTTGCATTGCGTATGCTAGGTTGTTAGTCGCATTGTGTATGCCATATGGTTCATAGAATTGTGTATGCTAGTAGCATGTTTGCATCTCATCCTTGCATGTTTGCATGATTAGGTCGCATTGCATTAGGATTGCATGCTAGTTGCATTTATGCATGTCATGCCATCCTTATTTGTTGCATTGTATTTGGAGTAGGGTTTAGTCCAAACACAGGAAACAAGAGACGTTTCGTACTCCAAGTGACGAAACGTGCCTCGATTCTCGGTCGCCGACACTCTTGACTGTCCATGATAGAGTTGTTGGCTTTACTTATTTATATGTGCATTCATTTCATATTGAGTCGTGCAATTCGACTCCTCGGCCATCATGCATCGAGATGCGTGATTGGTGGCACGAGGATCATGGATTACATCCCCTTGAGCTTGTACAAGGACGGGGAGAGTGATCTTGCACACATATGTCGAAAGTACATTGCCTTCTCTCTCTCTTGCCTTTGTTGCAGAAAAACCAGAATCTAGGGGCAGAAAGTGGTCGGCCAACCAGGTTTTTGGCAGGCCGACCACCTTTTTTGGTTCCTGCCACAAAGGGTGGTCGGCAGGTGTCTCCCAAGCCAATGTCTGGTCGACAGCCTTCCCAGGGTGGAGTTTCAGCCTCTTGGAGCCTTGTGCAAATTTCTAAAATCAGTTGCAAACAAAGGCGAGACGAGGCATCATGATGGAATTTCCCGACAAGGCGACTCAAGCATGCATCTATCCATCGTCATCCAAAACAGAGCCGAGGCAGTCACATTCATGTAGTTTACATGCTTACTTAGCTAGTTTGTTAATTAGTTACTGTTGTGTAATAATTAGCTGTAGCTGTTATTTATTCGGACTGTATTATTTATTCGGACCCCTTGAGGGGGCAATGTTGTAATAAGTGTGCGTGTGTGTGATGTATGTCTTCCAACCCCATGTCTTTCTCCCTTTTATTTATCAGCTTATGATGGTTAGATTAGGGCATGTTTCAATTAGCATACTTATGCTCGCATGTTTGCATTCATTCATCTGTCTTGCATGCACCGGGCTCGGCGCATCATACTAACTTCATTGTATTTCAATTCCGAGTTGAATACTTGTTAGTTGTAGCATTTCACATGACATCTTTAGAATAGTCGAGCCTATTGTAGTTGTATTCCTGCATGTGTTGCATTAGGCATTTCAGCATAGTTAGGATCATGCATGGATTTCTAACATAGCTTCTGTTTTGGCTTGGAGTACTCGGTAAGTGTTTATGCTTTAGCATCCTTGCATGTGTGTGAGTGACTGCCATGATAGCATTCTTACCATGAGGCTATGTACTTATGTGATATACCTGCCTGAATGTCTGTGGGTGAAGGTTGGATTATCCGAATTAGAATAATGCATTGACTGTGAGTTTTAAGTCCACTTGAGAGTGGCAAACCATTACGTTTTCTAAGCCCACCCAAGGGTGGCAAATCCACGTCTTAGCCTACTTGCGGGTAGCACCATTAAACCATTTTCAAAATAAACAAACATGAGATGTGTTGTTCCAATTCAGGCGATCCAGTCTATACTTGTATACTGTGCACATCACATAGTAAATCTAGGCTAATAACCAGAATAAAAATGCATAATGTTTCAAAACCCGATATCATGGTTAGTAGAGGCCGATCTTTGATCGGGCGAGCGGGGGTGCTCACGAAGTGACCTTCCCCAATTGTACCTAAGTTCCCGAGCCGAGGCAACTTTGGTGATGACGAACACGTGGCCTTCGGCAAATGAGTCAGGGTTTCCTAAATTTCCCAAAATAAAATATTTAGTTGGCGACTCTGTATCTAGCAAAGCAGTTCATGTTTGGCACTTCTTTCAAAAAAAAAATTGTTTTCAAAAACGATTTGCCGGATTTAGACTCTTTGTGATTCATCGGTCTTGCATTGCACTTTGCGAGATTAGATACAGGACTGTGACATTTGAGTCCTGAACTGTAGTGAGCCCAAATGAACAAAATGGGATTTCCCTCCCGGGATGTTCGGGGAGGTCTACAGTTTCTGGCGACTCTGCTGGAGAGTTAGAAAACTTGACTCGAACTCATGATATCATGTTTTGACTACACTTATGTGTTTCTTTACATTGCATTTGCATTGGTGCGCCTAGGACACTGTGTTTGCCGTATGCTATTCCTGAACGGTTTGCCGGAGGCTGTTTTGCGAAGCGTGCCATAAGGCTGACCGGTTGCGGGCTCTGCCACGACGGGAACACAAACCCCGGTTTTACCGGGGCACCATTTTTGACCATTCGACGTAGTGCATATTTGGAATCCATAGTGACCATTTCAAGCTAGGACAGGTTACTTACCCGATCATAGGATGTTTGTAACCGCTGCGTGCATAGTGAAACCCTTAGCTCCTGACAAAATAGGACAGGGAAACCCTACCCCAACATAGGGGTGTTTTGGTTCTCACTCGCTTGTTATGTGCTTTTCGAGGGCGTCTCTACAAGGGAATGCATGTATCAGTTTGCAAGTTTGAGCATCAGGCCTGAGGGCACCGGTTCAGTATTTTGGGAATCAGTTATCTGCGAGTATCAGATTCAGTTTTTTTTGGGGCAGCGATTTGGGGATAATGATCAGTGTTTGAGAATAGTATTTTCAGCTTATCGACTGTGTGTTATGATGCCCAATTGTGTGTTGTGTATTTATTTAAAGCCGTTATGCTGCCCATTTGTCTAGTTGTTTATTTCCTTATTATTGCTTTATTTATCTTTTTGCTAGGGTAGTTTAGCACAATTGCTTCAGACCAAGCTGATATTCTCCAAGCACTCTGGACAAGAGGTCGCCGACTTAATCGATTTGAGGATCTGGTCGACGGACAACCAGTGTTCCACTCTCTACCCCCTGTTATCAGACGGAGGCCGAGAAAACGCAGTGTATCTGAGCAGAGGTTGCCAGAGCAGTGGTCTACCCCATTAGTGGACAGTCGGGCTGAGGTCTCAATTGTTGCCATAGAGATAGATATACCAGTCAGTCAAATGGATCAGCAGAACATGTCAGGAATGGAGGCAATGATGCATCAACTCCAAGAGAGTATGAAACTCATGCAGCAAGACGCTGTCCGCCAAGAGGAATTTTCCAAGCAGTAGGCTGCGATCATGGCCCAGCAGGCCGAGCTAATCACCAGGTTGCAATAGCAAAACGGAGCATCTACTTCGCATCAAGCTCCTCCACCAACAGGGATTCAGACACCCAGGGAAACACCTAATGTCCAGAAAGGTACGAAGATTCCAATAAGGCCGGCTCCACCCCCAATCTTACCCCAGCTGTCCAAAACACCTACCAACCTACCAGACTCTCCCTTCGAATTCGAGGTCGACCCTACAGCATTGAAATTGAGCAAGCTTGAGAAGTTGTTCAAGAAATCCCAAGGGGTAAAGTCCATCACAGACATTGAGGACGGGTACATTGACGTGGCTGTGACGCTGCCAGATAGGTTCATAATGCCATAAATCGACCGTTTTGATGAATTTGGGGATCCCATGGTGCATCTCCGGTTGTTCTTAGATATACTACGGCCGATGGGCCTCATCAGACCGCAGAAGCTTTCATTATTCGGCCGAACCCTGTCGGGTGTGGCCGCTATCTAGTACGCAAAATTAGAAGACAATGTTAAGCGAAACTGGGATGAAATGGCCGAGGCTTTCATTGCATAGTACTCCTATAACACACAAATCGAGATTACAACCCGTGATTTTGAGATAACAAGACAAGAGCCTAAGGAGAGCTTTTCAGAGTTTGTAGCCAGGTGGAGGGCGAAGGCCTCAATGATGACCCTAAGGCCTACTGATAAAGATCAAATTCGGATGATTGTGCGCAATCTCCAGCCTAAGCTGATATAGAAAATGATCGTGCTCCCCTTCCCTACCTTTTCAGATCTGCACGAGATGGGAGTACAGATTGAGGATGCCTTGAAACAGGGCTTGATTGATAATGACAGAGAGCAACCTAGAAGAACCTTCAACCACAACAACAATACAGGCACCAGTAATGTCGCAAATGCTAGAGCTTCAGAAGTAAGCATGGTCACCACCATTCCTCCTCCAAGACCTATGGCAGCTACACTTTTCTCCGGCGCGTCCGGAAGCAACACACAAACCACCAAATACCAACCTCGAGGCTAGAGGACCTTCACCCCATTATATATGCCCCTGTCCAAGGCTCTGGGGGTATTAATTAGGAAAGGGCACTTAAAGCCCCTGGAGCCGAGGCCATTGCCAAATCCATTCCCTCCCTCTCATAACCCAGCAAAATACTACGTATATCACCAACAACATGGTCCCGACACTGACCAATGTTTTAGATTGCATCATGAAATTCAAGATCTTGTTGGCAAGCAGGTGATTGTGCCTCCCGAAAAACCCAATGTCACAACAAACTCTCTCCCACCGCACAACCAAGCTCCACCCCCTAAACGTATCAACTTTATCCAGACTGGGGTCGTATCTTACGATCCAAGCATATATATCATCCCGTCCCACCTACCGAGTCGGAGGTGCTCCTTCCTGATAGCACTGACTTATGCATGTTGGACATCTCCAGAACCCAACCTGAACCAATGGTGGTGACTGTCAAAGACAGAACATGGGAGATTTCAGGGCAGAACGAGATTGTTGAGTCAGAATCCGATGAAGCTGGGAGTTTTGCTGAGGAGATATACAGTCCGAGTGACTATATTCTATCAGTGGACCAGGTTGGGCCAAATGTGGAATTGCCTACAGGGGCAGAGCTTTGTGTAATACAGGGGGATGAATCTGATCAGAGGATAAATGACTTGGCAGCTGTGGAAGAGGACTTTGCTAACCTCCAATTTTTCAATGAACAAGATCCAGAGGGCATGGTAGTCAACTGGTCAGATTTTTAGGAGTCAGCAGAGGTCACCGGATGGCTTGATGACCTACAAGATGTTGTCGACGGAACTCAGTTGGAACGGGGCCCGGTAGGGGCAAGAACATCAGTTGAGGCCGGAAGGGTCGGAAATCAAAATGCATCGCCGGAGAGCGCCGCTGCTAAGAATTTTGCTCAGGATCTGGGCATTCTGAATACAAGAATTATAGAATAGCCAGCTGTACTGACACAGTTGGAACAAAAAGGAGTCGAAGAGTTTGAGAGGATCAGAAAAGCCAAGGCCCCCGTGGGGAGTGAAAGAGCTGTGTGCATAAGGATAGAGAATGCTGCGAGCATGTGGACGGAAAGTACTGTGAGTACAATTGTACCAGAGCCGGACAGGTGTCTGTTGGCTGTCGATAGAATGTGGTGGGAGGACGATGATTTATGTCTTGCCCACACGGATGAAGATTGGGGGAGTAACCAGCCAGACGATACTTGATACATCGGGGAAGTTGACCATATGACTAGAAGTGGGCGGTATTTCAAGCCCCCGCACCTAGATCAACCAGAGGCGTCTAGGAAGGATAAGGAGGCTGAGAAACAGAAAGAGAAGCAACTCGAAGAAGAGGCTGTACTGAAGCAGTTGAAAAAGATACAAGCAGACATCTCCATCTGGGGACTGCTTATGGCATCACGAGTGCATCGACAAGCTGTTTTATCGGCCATGGACAAAGCCAAGCTTTCAATAGACACCACGCCTGAATAGCTAGTGGGCTTAGTTTTTCCGGGAGGAGCTACCCTGATGTTGACTTTCTCCGACAAAGAACTGCCACCTGAGGGTACGAACCATAACAAGCCACTCTACATCTCTGTTGAGTGTAGAAACAAATGGATACCCGTGGTGCTTGTCGACACAGGGTCCGCCATCAATGTATGCCCGGCAAAAATTGCATATACAATCGGTTTAAAGACCGCGGACTTTGTGCCGACAGCCTAGGTGATTCGGGCATATGATAACACGAGCAGAGAAGTAATGGGGACAGTAAAAATTCAGACCAAGGTTAGGCCGGGACAGCATGAGGTAGACTTTCACGTCTTAGAAGTTCCCGCAACCTTCAATCTACTCTTGGGGCGACCGTGGCTGCACTAGGTAAGGGCAGTTTCATCTACTTTACATCAGATGGTGAAATACCCCCATAGGAAGGGAGTAGCCATTATTTTTGGGAATTCATCGATCCATCTACCGCCGGAGGTGTCTACACCAGTCCTGGAAATTGAGCATGGTATGGAGGATATGTTTTTACCTGGTTTCACTCTGGCTGAGGCCCAGGTCATGCAGAACATTTTGGCTGTTAATGAGGGGGTGTATGTCAGTGCTCAATCAATATACCTCATGAACAAGTTTCAACACATCCCCGAGATGGGATTGGGAAAGAGCGGCCGGAAGGGCGTTACAGTGTTGGCCGAAGTGCCACATAACCCACATACCTTTGGTTTGGGTTATCTGCCCACCAAAGAGGATTGGATAAGGAAAGGTAAGGAGATGACTGGGAGAGCCAGAGCAAAAAAGGCAGGGAAGCCATATGAGTTAATGCACTGACCCATCCAGGGTACCCTAAATGGACGCTTTGTCCGAGAGGGGGAGGACTTTCCATTTTATGGCTTCCCGAAACCATGGTTGAACGCGGAGAGGAAGCGCGTGCCAGGGTTTGAGATCTTCTTTGACATGCAGTTATCTGGGGATGACGTTGCCGAAGAGCAGACAGACCCATTAGCTGAGGCTAAGCAGAGCAAGAAAGTGGAGTCTGAGGACGTCGAAAGTGAAATGGGGGTAGCGCTGGCGTGTCTACTTTCAGATCCTCCGATGGAACAGAAGTGCTTGGGGGATAACTTCTCGGTATGTGTGATCGGGAATGAAACGGCTGCGGGCCTACCAGCAAACATTTTGGATACATCTATCGCACCCTCTCTCATTTGGCAGTATGAAGAGGGATTTTTGTCAAGCAGCTCCGGGTCAGGTAGTGAGCCGGAATCTGATTCCACCGAATCTGTTGAGTCGGAATCAGGTTCCAGCTCAACTGAGTCTGAGTCTAGTATTCTAAGGGGTGATAACCAGGATACCACAGTCCTGTCCAGGTCTTCTTTTTCTTTCTCTTTTGAGTCTATTGTAACCGAAGAATCGGACGATTTGGATGTGCTTGATGAGAATGACGTGGCTGTGGTTTCTGAGTACTTTTCTGTGCCCTTGATTTATTGCATTAACTCAGACTTTCAAAATTTTGATGAAAACGACGAGGAAGAAATTCCTTCGGTTTTGCAACACTTAATTGAACAAGAGCAGGAAAGATTTGTTAAACCCTTAATGGATGAAATCACTACTGTGAATATTGGTACTGAGGAGGACCCGCGACTGGTCTAGATCGGGTCCACGTTGTCTTCGGAGGAACGCGAGCACTTAGTCGCTTTATTAAAAGATTTCAAAGATTTTTTCGCGTGGTCCTACGAAGACATGCCTGGAATCGATCCTGAGATTGTACAGCACCGGATCCCTCTTGACCCCAAGGTTCGACCCGTTAAACAAAAACTCAGAAGGATCCGTCCGGACTGGGCTCTCAAGATTAAGGAAGAGGTCACCAAGCAAATCGACGCAGGTTTCCTGCTGGTATCCGAATACCTAACTTGGTTGGCCAACATCGTTCCGGTGCCGAAGAAGGATGGTAGGATCCAGGTATGCGTGGATTTCAGGGACTTGAATAGAGTTAGTCCGAAGGATGACTTCCCCTTGTCGCATATCGATAAGTTAGTGGACTTCACAGCGGGGCATGCTTTGCTTTCGTTCATGGATGGCTTTTTGGGCTACAACCAGATAGTGATGGTACCTGAAGACCGAGAAAAGACTGCATTCACCACCCCGTGGGGGACCTATTGCTACAGGGTAATGCCATTTGGACTAAAGAACGCTGGAGCTACATATTAACAAGCCGCGACCACAATATTGCACGACATGATCCACAAAGTGGTTGAGGTGTATGTGGACGACATGATTGTCAAGTCCAAAGAAAGAGAGGGCCACTACACCGCTTTGCAAAAGTTCTTTTAAAGGATCAGAGAATTTCAGTTGCAGCTGAATCCTCAGAAGTGTACGTTTGGTGTTACAGCAGGGAAAATGCTGGGGTTTCTGATTACACAGAGAGGTATTGAAATCGACCCTTCCAAAATCAAGGCCATCCTAGAAATGCCACCACTAAAGGCTGAAAAGGAGGTGCGAGGCTTTCTGGGTAAAGTGCAATTCATAAGACGGTTTATCTCAAAATTAACCTTGACTTGTGAACCACTTTTTGGCCTCCTGAAAAAAGGAAAGAAGTTCCAATGGGACGGCCGATGCCAAGTTGCTTTTGAGCAGATTAAGGAATACTTACAGAACCCACCTGTGTTGTCACCACCTGAGCCGGGGAAGCCGTTGATTTTGTATCTTTCAGTGACTGAGACCACAATGGGCTGCATGCTCGCGCAAGAGTCTGAGGACAAGGTGGAGAGGGCTATCTACTATCTGAGCAAGAAGATGTTGGAGTACGAAACCCGCTACACACCATTGGAAAAGGCTTGCTTAGCCTTGGTATGGACTGCCAGGAAGCTGCGGCACTACCTGCTAGCTCACTCTGTAATGCTGGTTTCAAGATTAGATCCCATCAAATATCTCTTCGAGAAACCGACACTTACGGGTAGGCTAGCTCGTTGGTTGCTTTTGTTTTCCGAATTCGATCTGAAATATGTAACGCGCAAGTCAGTCAAGGGAAGAGCAGTAGTAGAATTCTTAGCCAATTATCCCGTGGAAGGAGGTGAGGCAGTTGAGTATTTATTCCTAGATGAGACCATTTTGTATATTGAAGACGAAACTTGGACGATGTACTTTGACGGAGCGTCAAACCAATACGGGTATGGGATAAGAGTATTGCTGATAGCACCCGACAATTCCCGTATCCCTCTAGCATTCAAACTCTGATTCAAAGTCTCGAACAACGAAGCAGAATACGAAGCATGCATTGCTGGTCTAGAAGCAGCCCTGAAACTAGGGGCAAGACGATTGGACGTCATTGGGGACTCGAATCTTGTTGTATCCCAAGCTAAGGGGGATTGGAAGGTCAAAGAAGAAAAGATGATAATGTACCACCAAACCTTGGACCTGCTGATTCCTCGGTTTGAGAAGCTAAACTTCACTCATCCACTAAAAGAAAACAACAGGTTTGCAGATTCACTCACAACTCTATCTTCCATGACAGACATCCTGTTTGGAGTCCGGATGTGTCTAGTCATTATCGACTAGAAATTTGTGCCGGCTTACGAGTCGATTGCTGCTATAGATGAGGTTCAAGACGAGAACCCCTGGTATTATGATATTTGGAATTTCTTGGAGAATGAAGCATATCCACCAGGGGTAAACGCCAAGGATAAAAGGGCAATCAGAAGAATGGCCGTTCAGTTCATCATTTGCGGAGGCAAATTGTATAAGAGAGGTCATCTAGGAATGCATAAGTTGTGCGTCAAAGCTGAAGAATCGAAACACCTGATGGAGGCCATCCATGGAGGGGAATGCGGTGCGCATATGAACGGGGTAATGCTAGCACGAAAGATCCTCAGAAAAGGTTATTATTGGTCCACCATGGAGGAGGATTGTATCGGCTTTGTTCGGCGATGCCACAAGTGTCAGATCCATGCAAACCGCATGAACATTCCGCCGTCGAAGCTGTAGAATATAACTTCGCCATGACCATTTTCAGTTTGGGGAATCGATGTGATCGGGGTTGTCACTCCAAAGAGGTCGAATGGGCATGAGGTCATCCTAGTCGCGATAGATTATTTCACGAAGTGGGTTGAGGCCCAATATTATGCGGTGATGAAGGCGTCGCACGTTACAAGTTTAGCAGAAACAACATCATCTGTCGTTATGGGGTCCCAAACAAGGTTATTTTAGATAATGGTTCCCACTTCAAGAAGGAAGTGATTGACTTGTTGGAGAAATACAACGTGGCTTTTCATAAGTCATCCACATACCGGCCACAAACCAATGGAGCGGTTGAGGCCGCCAACAAGAACATCAAGCACATACTACAGAAGATGGTGGAAACCTACCAGGATTGGCCAGATAAGCTGCCGTTTGCTCTGTGGGGTTACCGGACGTCAATTCAAACTTCTACTGGGGTGACTCCGTATTCATTAGTTTATGGGATGGAGGCCGTTCTACCTATCGAGATTGAGGTTCCGTCTTTATGAGTGTTGGCTAAGTGTCAAATAGCCGAAGTAGATTGACAGCAGAGCAGATTTGAAGAACTTATGCTCTTTGATGAGAGAAGACTGAAAGCACTGTACCATGTTCAAGGTTATCAGCGCAGAATTGCCCGGGCTTTCAACAAGAAAGTTAAGTCCAGGAATCTAAATGAAGGAGATTTGGTACTCAAGGATAACAGAGCTCCCATTCACGACCCTGGGGGCAAGTTCAGACCCAATTGGACTGGTCCCTACATCATCAAGTCAATCTGGTCAGGTGGAGCTATGGTTCTGATGGACCTAGATAGCCTAGAGTTCTTACAGCCGATCAACATGGACAAGTTGAAGAAATATTACCCCTGAGAGGCTCGCTAGGCCGAAAATCCGAGAGGGCAACCTAGGCAAAAGTCAGAGCACAAAAAATTTGAAATTATAAAACTGAGCTCGCAAGGTTGAAAACTCGCAAAGGGCAGCCTTGGCAAAAGTTAGAGTGTAAAAGGAGAGTGAAAATACTCGAGTGAACCCGAGCCTGAACTACGTAAGACTTGATTTCCATCTTTGGGATACGTAGGCAACTTCATCCTGATGTTCAGCCATAAACTTTTCCCCGATCAACTTTGTCCATTTGATCATCTCGGCCATCTTTGTCTATTCAGCATTCAAGAGTTCGGTTATAATCTCCGGTGTAGTGCTTTTCAGACTAGGGGCAACTTTCCGTTGCTGTGCAGTGTCGCGGTACTATTCAGACTAGGGGCAACTTCCCAGTTACTAGGATCTGAGGTTGTGCATCTCAGTGACAGATTTCAGGCGTGTCTAGTTCTGATCCATATCGAAAATGGTTTTGAAAAGTTTTAATAAAAGTTGACTCTGTTCAAAATTAATCTTTTTACAACTTAGACCATTTTTGGACCAAAGCGGAAAATTTTCAGTACCCACAACCTTCAATCTCATTGATTTCAATACAGAGTTCTCCTACTCTTGCATACAAATTGAAGTTGCTTTTTATTACATTTATAAAGAAAACTTGAAAGTACTAATAAAGCAATAAATCCAGGGCATAGATAAGTCAGGTGTTCCTGCGCCCCCTCCCAGAGCTGGTCGAAGCCTCTGATGCCAAAGTGAGACCTTCCCGTGCCTTGTCATTGAGCCAATCCAAGCACTCATCAGACAAAGTACAATTGAAAGTGGGAGCGGGGGCCAGGAGCTCTTTAGTCCTCCATGATGTGGCATACCGGGCAAGCTATGCGCTTCGGACTGGGAATGCAGCAGGGTACTCTATCCCCTATGGCAGGCAAGTCTGATCATGCCCGAACTGGCGCCGGAACCGGAATGGAAAATAGAAGACACATTGTGTCATGCCAATCAATTGAATCCCAGGTTGACGGGTCATGTTGTAACTCATTGCCGGCAGGTTGAGCCAAGGGCAGCGCCAAGCGATGCGGTTTACAGACAAACTGCACATCCAGTTGTACCATCACCCCCTCATCCAGGGCATCGACCAGGCGTTGTTGAAAAAAGTAGCCGTGAGCTGAGTATACTGGGAAAGACTCCACAATCTGTAACTTGTCCATCAACCACACCTGGGGAGGATGAAAAATGAGAGAATAAAGAATAGAGAGATGTACGATGAGAGAAAAGTAAGAAAAGGGTTTTGTGAGAAAAACCGAAACTGAGGGCCGAGTGATGTGAGCAATACATATGTGAGATCGGGTGGGAAACATTACCTGTAATAGTAGTGGGCTCCCCGCAAGCCTAGTCGTCTCCCGGCGATGAAAAGCGTCTAAGCCCATCAATGTCTCAGCCAATGTCATGGCAATGCAGCTCTTGCCCTCCTTCAAACCTTGGGCAACCTCGATCAACCGGACACTGAATCCACCGGAGCCCTGGGCAAACAAGAAATGAGATAGTAAGCATAGGCAAAGTGCGTGTCGCCGATAGCCCTGCCAATGATGGTCGCCGCAGTCACTAGCATCAGAAAACCAGCGCACCAAGCTTGGGATGTCCAGCTCCCCATCGTGAATCAAAGATCGAGCGTCATGCAAAGTAAGGCCGCACATTCGTCCTAGGGCTTGGACGTGGCCAAATCGGGGTTGAGGCAAGATTTCCTCATTCCACTCAGATTCCATCAAAGCTTGGAAATCTTCGAAAGTATGACACATCTCTTGCCCGCTAAAGCTAAAAATGTGTGTTACCGGATTCCAAAACCTTGTCGCGGCATGGAGGAAAGGAAGATACAACAGAGTACGACCCAGCGTGAATAGTGCATTCAAGTCGAAGCCCCGAAAGTTTAACTTTTTCGAGCCACCCAGAGAGGCAATCCAAGCTGTGAGATTTTGAATGGGGAACGCCTCCATTTTGATGCAAAACTGAGATAAAATGAATGAACCAAGAAGCTGGGACTTTTATAGAGGATAAGGCATTGTTCGGGGGACACGTGTCAAGAATCTGGTGGTTGCTAAGCCAGGTGATCGGCCGACCACCTTTTTTGGTAGGCCGACCACCCCCCTTGGTCTCCAATAAAAAAAGCTGGTCGGCCAGCTTCCTTAGGTGGTTGGCCATGGAGGAAAGTGGGGTTTTGGTCTTGTCCTAGCCTCTAAAAGAAAGTTCCTAGCATTTCCATGCATCGGGAGTGTTGAAGGTGCGAGTTTTCCTCTGTTTCGGATGCGTTCCGTCACTTCGATCATCCGAAATGCATTTTGTTTATCGAGTTGTTGTTGAGTCTTTCTTATCGAGTTGTTGTTTTGCTTATCGAGTTGTTGTTTTGTTTATCGAATTGTTTTGTTTATCGAGTCTTGTTTATCGAGTCATCGAGTTTCGTGTATTGAGTTACTACTCTTTGTTTAATTAACATTTTTGTGTCTTGCTTATCGAGTTGTAAACTTGCTAAGGTTTTGTTGTTTCTTAGTAAGTTAAGTTGTTTAGTTTGTTGTGTCGGTTCACTACATGACTTGGCAATTTTCAGTGCACAATTCCATTCAATCTCATTTTCGTGCAAAATAATGCGATGCAATACTAAGAACATAAAATGCAACACTTTTTCAAAAAGCTGTTTCATTCCATCATGCTTCCTTTGTTACAACATTTTACAATAAGGGTACAAGTTTTACAGAAAATAAAACTGCCTAATAATGTACAATGTGCTACAACTACTAGTAAAAAAGGAAAATAAAGCAGGAATAGCTGCATCAGTGCTATCAAGCACAGGAATAAGAGGCCCTCTTCGTCCTCTTCTGCAGAACAACCTCTGCACCATCATCATCATCGGAATCGGAGTCGCCGCCCTCGGAATTCTCCTCGGCATCATCTCCACTACCGGAACCGGAACTAGAGTCATCCTCTCTGCCAGCGGATGTCTCTGACTGGGGATGTGCAGGCTCCTCCTCCTCGCTGGACTCCTCCTCTACGACAGGTGCTCTGCGTCTGCCTCGGCTGCGAGTCGAACTCCCTCTCCCAACTCTCTGAGAAGGCTTAGATGGCCCGGCCTATGGCCCAGTATGTAGCGGAAGCATCTGAAAAGAAAGAGCGCAATTTGAATACATCAGCCAAAGTATGTATATCAGATGCAGATGAAAGAAAACTACATAGAGTGGGTGTATGCAGATGCAGTACATGAATGTGGTGTGTGTCAGATGTGCTCTATACATACAGTCAATCAATGCAGTGAAATATTCAAGTTCAGCATGTCATCAGAAGTATGATAAATGCAAGAAAACTAAAGAGTACCGGGACACCGACGATGGACAACTGCGTCTCTCTCCGCAGGACCATGCCCTCAAGTGAGGCTACTAACCCGAGTAACCCCTCCGTATACTCCCTGGTAGGCTGCAGATACAAGCTCAATTCATTAATGAGTAAATGAATGCCTAAGTATCTGAGTGGTAAATGAAAAGCAGTGGAACATACCGGTGGTGATCAGGATCACTGACGTATCGGTGATCGGGCATAGGGGGCTCTATCGGAATTGGGTAGGAAGTCCCGTATCGCCATCCTGTCAACTCAGTCGGGATATCTAGCCATCCGGCCTGATGATAAGTCAGGGGAATCGGGGGGACCAGTCCAGCCCCACCTCTCGATGTGCCGGCCCTACTGGTCGAAGGAATATCTGTAGCCCGGGCCCAGCTCGATGATGGCATGCCAGCAGACCTCCTCATGGGAGTACGGACACCTGTCAATGGAGGCATCAAGTATGTATGACAGTAAGTCGCGTACTCCCCCTCCTCCAAATGTAGACGTCGGTACCCAACATGGCGCTATCGAGATCCCGGGGAGTGAGCCCCTTAGTAGACCGCATATTGACCGGAGGTGCTGTGGGGACACTCTGCTCGGGGTAGCCCATAGTTTGACGCATGAAGCGGTCCCCCAGAAACCAGGCCCTACCAATGGGCCCCTCAAATAGGATCCTGTACTGAGAAACGGCCCATCCCCCAGCAAACTGAAATCGGGTATTTCTACCCAAGGGCACCCAAGGCTGCCATGTGATCTGCGGATAACCAATGCATAAGCCGATTAGAAATCGTAAATGTGCAAGATGAATCGAAGATGAAAACATAGAGAACTGAGAGTTCTGAATTACCTCTGTCGGCTGCACTGTATCAAAAAACTACCGTAGGTAGGGGAGAGACTCCCAAGCTCTCAGCCGGTACTGGCCCTCAAATACAAGCGAGTAAGGGATCATAAGAGGCACCTCCACCTCAAGCTCCGGGGCTAACGTCGGAAAGTACGCAAAAACCCATAGTTGTGGAAAACAGGGCAATAGCCATCAGAATACAGAATGCTGAGTGCAGAATGTGAATACAGAATGTACAGAGAATGCAGAATGTCGAGAGCAGAATGCAAAGTACAGAATGTAAAGTGTGTCGTGCGTGCAATGTACAAATCATGAAAAGCAGAAATGTAAATCGAGAGGGCAGAAAGTACCTCCCAAGCTCTCCAATAGTCACCGACTATGTTCCCTTGTCCGCGGGAGGTCGCACTCATGTAGCAGTAGAGGGTAGCCAGGCCGGCATCACCCCAGTCATACCGGCTGACCTGTGATAGGTCTACCAGAGCACTCAGCAGATAGAGTCTAACGGTGTTCCACCTATCGGAGAACAGAGTGGTCCCGAGGAGCAACATCAAAAACCTCGAGTGTACTGCACTATCTTCTCGGGAGTCTCGGGCTCAGTCCTCCTGAAATGTGTGGAAAACCAAGTGTACCGGACCCTGCTAGATGATTTGTCAACCGGTGGGCGAGCTCCTAGCAGATAAATCCAGGCAGCCTCCCACTCGCCCATGTCCTCGTCATAAGGGATCGGCTAGCCTCCCACGTCAAGGCCTGTCAGCACAGCAAAGTCGAATGGGGGTCATAGTCATGTCCCCGGTAGCTAAGAAATGAAAGGAGTTGGTGGTGTCCCACCATCTCTCTACAAGGGCGCCCATCAACGTCCTGCTAGCAGGATAGCGAGATATCCCCGTACAGAAGGGTCCGAACCCTGCCTGGTCAACCCAATCATGAACAGCCTCTGGGAGCTCCGTGTACCACTCCCTCGCAATGATGGAGCCATATCCTCGCGTAATATGGGAAGATACATGCATTTAGAATGAACATATGTATTCAGTTCAACATGAAAATATGAGCTGGCTGCAAATCAAATCAATTACAATGTTGTGAGCTGTGTGTTCAACATGAAGTATATGAGTTGTGCTATGTGTTCATCTCAAAGTTCGAGCTGTGTGTTCAACATCAAGTGTCTGGGCTGCGTGTTCAGACTTCAAAAATAGTGGGCTGTGTGGTCACCTCAACAGTTTAGGCTACGTGTTCAACTCTCAACAAGTGTGTGCTATGTGTTCACAATCAACAATGGGTTGTGTGTTCACCTCAACAGTTTGGGCTGCGTGTTCAACTCTCAATAAGTGTGTGCTGTGTGTTCACAATCAACAATGGGCTACGTGTTCAGAAATTCAAAGCTTGGGCTGTGTGTTCAACTCTCAACAAGTGTGTGTTGTGTGTTCACAATCAACAATGGGCTGCGTGTTCAGAAATTCAAAGTTTGGGTTGTGTGTTCAACTCTTAACAAGTGTGTGCTGTGTGTTCGCAATCAACAATGGGCTGCGTGTTCAGAAATTCAAAGTTTGGGCTGTGTGTTCAACTCTCAACAAGTGTGTGCTGTGTGTTCACAATCAACAATGGGCTACGTGTTCAGAAATTTAAAGTTTGGGCTGTGTGTTCAACTCTCAACAAGTGTGTGCTGTGTGTTCACAATCAATATGTGGGCTGCGTGTTCAGAAATTTAAGTGATTGAACTGTGTGTTCAAGATGTAAATGGAAAACTACGTTATAGACTAAGTGTTCAGAACAAGCTGTGTGCTAAAATGAGCAGATAAGCATAGCAAAAGCATGAAATGCACGGAAAATGCATAATACATTACGGCAAATGTAAAAGTGAAGTACATACCTCTCATGCCTGATGAGAGAGGTGGGACTCCGGCTCCCGCAATAGCAGATCCACAGGTGCTCGATCATCAAAATCGGTAAAACGGTAAAAAACGGCCCGAGGAAGGATGTGCTTCCGAGGGTGATACCTCTCGGGATCGAATGGCCGAACCCTCGGAGGCAAAGACATAATGTCCGGCTCATCTCCGGCACCTGGAGGACCTCCGCCCTGAGGAAAATGACCTGCTATTTTAAGAAATCTGTGAAAAGGAGCAAAAATGAGCGAAATGAGCCAAAATTGGAAAAAGTCAACAAAAGTCAACTCCTGAGAAAATGTTCTAAATATTGAGACAAACTTACCCCAAGTGGTGAAAATGGAGAAAGAAGCACCGAAATCAAATTTTAATCGGTTCAAAGTGAAGAGAATTGAAAGTTTTCGTGAAACAACTTTGCGTGGAGCGTTGGAAAACGCGTACAGAGCGCAGATCTGAGAGGAAAAATGGTCTATGAAGGAGGAGGAGCTAATTTCAGACCTGAAGTTGTGAGGAAAAGTGTTTTGGCCGTGTATATTTAAAGATCCGGATGTAAAAGTACCAAACTGCCCCTGTTTTTGGTTAGGTGGTCGGCCGACCACCTTTTTTGGTAGGCCGACCACCCCCTGCACCAAACCTGGTCGGTGGCCTCCAAACCTAGTCGGTGGTGTTCCCAAGGTGGTCTCCAATGTCTCTTTGAGCTCCCTGCAAAATTTGGTAGTGATCGGAGTCCCCGGCACCCGAGAAAGTACAAGAAAAGTGCACTTTTCGTCGCGAAATCCCTCTACGGGAACTTCAACTCCAACTTTCGATACATGTTTCATTGTTACCTGTCAAGAGCAAGATGTATCCTTTTTGAGTACGTTGTGACCCTTCCGGGAGGTAAACCGGAGGCCGCGATTGAGTCGCCCTCGTCGAAACTTGCATTTCTTTGCCTGTTGTTTTGTGTCAAATATGCATTCGAAGTTGTACTTATCCTGCATTGTTATGCACGTCACTTGTATTGCTATGCACATTACTTACATTATTGTGCATGTTTCACCAGTATTGTCATACCTCCATGCTTAACTTGCGTTGTTGCGCACATTTCTCCTCACATTGCGATGCACTCTCCCATTGACACCATGTTTGTCTGCGTTCGATATAGCGTTGAACATATGTCACTAACTATGTTGTGCTTGTTAAGTTTCTTTATTTTGCATGCACGATATTGTATGTACGGTTCATTTGAAGCTGGTGTGACCAGACGAACCGCGCAGGTATTGTATCTTCTCCGTGTGAGACGTGGCGAGAATTGAATAATTCTCCGCATTCTTAAACTGCATGAAATGTAGTTGTCGCTTTGCATTCTTGCTTAAAACTGTTGCATTTATTGTGAATATGTGCTTCATTACAGCTTGCTGCTTTACGTGATCATGAGTTGCGTTCAACTTGGTGCATATCATTTTGCATTTCGCCCCCCGCCTGCGGGCACGCCTGCGGGCACATCTTTGTTTATCTCGCCTATTTGTCTAAGTCTTCGGCCTTGTCAAAAATGGGTCGTCTCTGGGCTTTGACATTCACTCCCGTCACTTATGACTTCCGAGTTCTGTCAAAGAGGGGCAATTGTAGACACCCCATTTTTGACCGGCCTTAAGACTCAGACGTCATCGATTGAGCGCTCAGTGATGATGCATATTGTACTTGTTCTGAGGTTGCGGAGTCTCGGCTGAGAGCCTTGTCTCCGGACTTCGGGGCTCTTTTGTGTTTTGCCTCGGTTTGGGAACCAGGTCCTGTTTTCTCTATTTTTCTCTTTTCGAAGGGAGGGAGAGGTCTCGTAAACCATCTCTCAGTGGCCGTAGGCTAAGTTTCATGGTCGTAGACACTTGTCCTGTTTGGAGACCAGTTTTCGGTTTTCAGAGCCGTCGGCCGCGCGCCTCGGTTCGGGACCGCTTAACTACCTCCATTTGCTCTGGTTTTTGGCACACACCTTGTTTCCTCTCCCTAGAGGGACACTGTGACCCGGGAGACCACCTTCGGGGTCGCACGCCACTTCCGGTGCTTAACAGTCAGTTTTCGGGGCCTCTGGCTGCGCGTTTTGGCCCCCGAACCCTCGTTTTGCATCGGTTAGGGTTCATTTTTGGCATGGACCCTAGTTTCATTGTTTGAAAGGTGGTAGTATGGTGGGAGACCACCTTTTCTTCTTGGAGACCACTTTTCTTTTCGCGCGCCCGATTTTCTTGGTAGAGGTGTGGTCTCTCTCACTTTTGGGCCATAATTTCTAGTTTCCCATACCACCATTGTGTTGCATTCATCTAGGAGTCCACCTATTTGGTATGGCTGACCACCTTTGGTGCTTGACCCTTTTGACCCCTTGGTCTCCCTCACTTTTGAGCCACAATTTCTGGTCTCCCATACCACTACTATGTTGCATTCACCTAGGAGGCCACCTTTTTGGCATGGCTGACCACCTTTTCTTGTTGACCATTTTGACCCCTAGTCAGCCGACCAGGGGAAGTGGTCGGCTAACCACTTGAACTGGTCGGCTAGCCATCTCCTTTTTGGCCTTCCTGAGTTGCATACAGCTGTGCCAGCTGGGAGGCATTTGCCCCATCCTCCGAGATTTAACCCTTTTGTTTGCCTTCTTAAGGAAGCTTTGGCCCTTTTTGCTTAGCTTTTAAGAGAAACTTGACCTTTTGTCAAGCTTCTTGAGGAAGCTTGACCCCTTTGGTCTAGCTTCCTCAAGAAGCTTGACCCTTTTGGTTTGGCTTCTTTTAGAAGCTTGGTCCCTTTGCTTGAGACTTCTCTAAGAAACCTTGGACCTCTTCTTCTATAAGAGAGGCCCTTCTCTTCATTGGACAAGGTTCAGAATTTTTGGCCTCAAGCATACATACACTTCCCGCCATATCTCTCTCCTTCAAGTTTCAAACTTCATTGTTCTTGCACCCATTACACTACACCTCCAAGCACAACACCTCCATTATCAACCTAAGTACCTTGGAGCTGATTTTTAGAGGTTGAAGAGCTCCTACCTTGGTCCAGAAGTTGCTGGAGGTCTTCTCTACAAGGGTAAGTCGCTATTTCCCTCTTTATAGCATTATTTTGCTTCATATCTTAGCTCTATTTGCAAGCATTTCTGGGTTTTGTCATAAACTGAAAAAAAAAAAAAATTGAGCCTATAAACATGTTTGTTTAAGACATTTTCTCTGTTTGGGGTCATCTTTCCCTTTGCATGCTTCATTTCCTCATGTTTAGGGCTATGCATTAGAGCATTTGTGTTGGCCTTGGTTTGGCCTTTTAGCCACTGAAATCCAATGGATTTTCAGTTGCTAACATATGTCTTTGAGCCTCAAAATTAGAGAGGAGTGACCCTCTCACCCCTTGATTTGTTTATTAGCTTTGTTGGCCTTCCAAAGGGGCTCCTACTTGCATGTTTCAAAGCCATATTTCATGCCCTATTTGGTGAGTTTTAAGGTCTGCATAGGCTCTATCTAGGGCCCATTTTTTCATATAAAGTGTCTATTATACATGTGTAGAACAATCCTATTCAAGGCCTTTCAAAGGTGCTTTCACTTGCATGCTTCCTAGACTAATTTCAGGACCTTTTTGGTGGGTTTTAGGCCCTTCATAACCTCTTTCTAGAGGTGGTTTTGTCATTTTGTGTGTCCATCATACATGTGTAGAATAACCCCTTGCATGGCCTTCCAAAGGAGCCTATCGTTCTTGCATGCATTGACTAAGTTTCAATGGGTTTTTGGGCATATTTTGGCATGGAATACTTCTTTTTTTGGCTGGTTTGGTGAGCTCTCATATGCTTCATATAGTTGTAGTACAACTCATGGTTTACTAGCTTTCTTTACATGCTTTGTTGATCCTTGATTTTAGCACTTTTTGGCCTTGCCTTAAACTGATTTTGTGCATATTTTGGACTGCCCTAGCTCTGTTTTTGGGTCTCATGGTCAAATGATGCTTGTTTTGCATACTTGTAGTTCAATGGCCATGCCTAGCTTTGAGTTTTGAGGTCTATCATATGCATGTGCTGAGGTATTTTCATGTTTTGGGGTCATTTTGCATCATATTTCAGAGCCTATGTAAATACCATATCCTCTTGTTTTCTCCTCTTTAAGTGTGCTTGAGAGTTGTGCATGAGTGCCTTGTTTTTGGACCATTGAATGAGCTTCATTTCCATGCACTTTGAACCATCATTTTAGGCCATTTTTCCACTGTTTTAGACCTGTCTAGGGTCTATTTGGGGTTGGTTTTTCCATTCGTGCATTGCTTTGTGTACCTATAATGTAACGCACTTCACTAGTTTTGATATTTAGGCCATCTAGCATGCATTGGGTAACATATTTGCATGATTCGGGACGATTGTACATCATGTTTCAGAGCTGGAAAATGTATGCTTGTATGCCATATTTCATCCTTCGCCATGCTTAGTTAGAGTATTGCATGCATTGCATTTATGCATGTCATGCCATCCTTATTTGTTGCATTGTATTTGGAGTAGGGTTTAGTCCAAACACAGGAAACAAGAGACGTTTCGTACTCCAAGTGACGAAACGTGCCTCGATTGTCGGTCGCCGACACTCTTGACTGTCCATGATAGAGTTATTGGCTTTACTTGTTTATATGTGCATTCATTTCATATTGAGTCGTGCAATTCGACTCCTCGGCCATCATGCATCGAGATGCGTGATTGGTGGCAAGAGGATCGAGGATTACATCCTCTTGAGCTTGTGCAAGGACGGGGAGAGTGATCTTGCACACATATGTCGAAAATACATTGCTTCTCTCTCTCTTGCCTTTGTTGTAGAAAAACCAGAATCCAAGGGCAGAAAGTGGTCGCCCGACCAGGTTTTCTGGCAGGCCGACCACCTTTTTTGGTTCCCACCACAAAGGGTGGTCGGCAGGTGTCTCCCAAGCCAATGTCTGGTCGGCAGCCTTCCCAGGGTGGAGTTTCAGCCTCTTGGAGCCTTGTGCAAATTTCTAAAATCAGTTGCAAACAAAGGCGAGACGAGGCATCGCGATGGAATTTCCCGACGAGGCGACTCGAGCATGCATGCATCCATCGTCACCCAAAACAGAGCCGAGGCAGTCACATTCATGTAATTTACATGCTTACTTAGCTAGTTTGTTAATTAGTTAATGTTGTGTAATAATTAGCTGTAGTTGTTATTTATTCGGACTGTATTATTTATTCGGCCCCCTCGAGGGGGGCAATGTTGTAATAAGTGTGCGTGTGTGTGATATATGTCTTCCAACCCCACGTCTTTCTCCCTTTTATTTATCAGCTTATAATGGTTAGATTAGGGCATGTTTCAATTAGCATACTTATGCTTGCATGTTTGCATTCATTCATCTGTCTTTCATGTACTGGGCTCGGAGCATCATATTAACTGCATTGTATTTCAATTCCGAGTTGAATACTTGTTAGTTATAGTATTTCACATGCCATCTTTAGAATAGCCGAGCCTATTGTAGTTGCATTCCTGCATGTGTTGCGTTAGGCATTTCAGCATAGTTAGGATCATGCATGAATTTCTAACATAGCTTCTGTTTTGGATTGGAGTACTCGGTAAGTGTTTATGCTTTAGCATCCTTGCATGTGTATGAGTGACTGCCATGATAGCATGCTTACCATGAGGCTATGCGCTTTTGTGATATACCTGCCTGAATGCTTGTGGGTGAAGGTTGGATTATCCGAATTGGAATAATGCATTGACTGTGAGTTTTAAGCCCACTTGAGAGTGGCAAACCATTACGTTTTCTAAGCCCACCCGAGGGTGGCAAATCCACGTCTTAGCCTACTTGCGAGTAGCACCATCAAACCATTTTCAAAATAAACAAACATGAGATGTGTTGTTCCAATTCATGCGATCCAGTCTATACTTGTATGATGTACGCATCACATAGTAAATCTAGGCTAATAATCGGAATAAGAATGCATAATGTTTTCAAAACCCGATATCATGGTTAGTAGAGGCCGATCTTTGATCGGGCGAGCGGGGGTGCTCACGAAGTGACCTTCCCTAATCGTACCTAAGTTCCCGAGCCGAGGAAACTTTGGTGATGACGGACACGTGGCCTTAGGCAAACGAGTCAGGGTTTCCTAAATTCTCTAAAATAAAATATTTAGGCGGCAACTCTGTATCTGGCAAAGCAATTCATGCATGTTTGACACTTCTTTCAAAAAAAATCTGTTTTAAAAAACGATTTGCCAGATTTAGACTATTTGATGATTCATCGGTCTTGCATTACACTCTGCGAGATTAGATACAGGACTATGACATTTGAGTCCTGAACTGTAGTGAGCCCAAATGAACAAAACGGGATTTTCCTCCCAGGATGTTTGGGGACGTTTACAATATGGAGACCAGAATGGATATTCATTTGAAATATTCATTTAAAAGAGTGAATGCAAGTTTAAATTAGGTGGAATTTCCCTGGTTATTTGTATTTGAAATTCTTGACAAGAAAATGTCAAGAAAAGCATTTGGGTTGACCAAGCTTAATATGGCATGTTTTGAGGATTAAAAAAGGTTGTCAACAGACTATAACTAGTAACTTGTGAAAAATAAATTTGATTGGTATAATAGGATGGAAGATAGGGTGACGTTTTGTTTAGATTGAACCTGCAAAAGAAGCATTTCATTATTTTATACAATTGAAAAGGCACCCAGAAATGTACCATCAATTATGCAATGCATTATTAAGTCATACCCAAAGCAACAAAATTGATTGGCATCGCAATAGATTATTGACCCTTGAAGAAAATTAGCTAGTCAAACCTTTACAAATCTTACCTTTTTCCCAGCCTCAATTTGCTCAACCTCAGCACCAACAACAAGAATCTGAAAAGGGGAAAAAACCCAAATAAGGAAAACTGAATTATTGTATTTGCATCAGTTTTCCCACCTCCCCCATAAGGTGGCATTCAAATTGAACAGCTGATTTGGGTAGCAAAACTCCAAGAGCTATTTTCTACACAAAAAACATTTCATTCATGAAGATGATAGTTTACAACAAGGTTGTGGCGGCACACATCTTTGTCTGTTAGTTCATAAATAATAATTTAAAAAATAACAGAAGAACACAATTTGCAATAGTAGGACAAGTAGAGGTCACTCCAATAGAGGACAACTAAATGGTTTGCCGCTATATATATTTTTCATTTAAAAATAAAGGAAATACCAAAGAATAATCATATTAAAAACATACCAAAAAATATTAGGAAGGTTTTGGAAAAGAGGATAGACCAAACAAGTAGCTTAAAAAAGAAAAAACTTATAGCATGTGAGCATTTTAGTAAATGTAAATGGTTTCATATGTTGGGCATGAAAGTACAATTTCTAATGAGTTAGAAATTATAAAGATTACATGGTGAAGTAGGGATCTTCCTTTTCTCTTACAATTTACATTCATACCAATTCTTCTTGAGAGGCTTCAGTTCAGCATTACAGCAGGAATTCCACTAACTTCAAACAAATTAATTAAGTTGAATGGACATATGCTAAAAAAAACATTGATCTTACCACTGTAGATAAGGTTTCAACATTTGTTTTCCTCAAAAAAAAAAAAAAAAAAAAAAATATGTATACCTCAACAAAAGTTTTCCTTATGTATTCGAGCTTTACAAGCTTCAATAATGATTCTCTTTACCTGTCAAAACTAGCAAGGCAACATAGATTAAGGTTTGAAGTATCACACTTGCATGACGGTTTCTAAAAGATCTAAAGATAACACAAACTATATCATTGGGATTATTGCTCCTAATATTGATATAGCAACAAATACACTACCAAGACACATTTTAGGTGTTGTTTGTTGCTTTGGGTATGACTTAATAAAGCATTGCATAATTGATGGTATATTTCTGGGTGCCTTTTCAATTGTCTAAAATAATGAAATGCTTCTTTTGCAGGTTCAATCTAAACAAAACGTCACCCTATCTTCCACACTGTTATACCAATCAAATTTATTTTTCTAGATTTACCAATGAGTGAACTAGTTGTTTTCATTACTATAATTTTTGTTCCCATATCATGGATCATGATTGGGGGGTTATGATGTTAGTATTGGATGTTTAATTAGAAAATGAGGTGGCAAACTTATCTTGCAGTGATTATAGGTTGTTTGGATTCACTGATGAGTTGTTTTACCTAGGAAAGATTGTCATTAATAGATGGATTTTTAATAGCCTCTTAATAATTTTGATAATTCATGAAGGTGAAGAAGATGAACAAAAAATATACATTGTCTATCTAAGATCCCATTCAGATGTATGATTTCACATTGCCACAGAATCATGTACAAGGTAAAATCATTTTTGACAAGTCCAAACACGAGAACAAAAAATAGTCAGATATTGACAAAAAAAAAAGTCAGATATTGAGCAATTGCATGATTTGGCCAGTACACTGCATTTTCACTATTGTGACTTCAGAATACAACAGAAGAAGTAGAAGAAGAAGATGAGCAGAGACAGAGATAATTTTTTGATTCGGGCATTGCATTAAACAGTTGAAAGGTGAAAGATGTAACAAGAAGAAATACCTAAATCAAAATGGGAAAATAGAGGAAAGGATGTAAACGGAGAGAGAGAGAGAGAGAGAGAGAGAGAGAAAGAGAGAGAGAGAGAGATACCTAAATCAAAATCAATGGGCTTGAGACGGTGAGCGACGGTGGCGATGATACAGCGTACCGACGGAGAGCGATGGGCAGTTTAACAGGAGTGAGATTAAATAGTGGCGATGTTGGAGGAGGAGGAGGAGCTCTGGTTGTTGGCAAACGCGAGGAGGATCGGCGGGAGAGAGAGAGGGGAGAGGAGCAGCGGAGATGTGGAGAGAGAGAGAGAGGGCTTTGCAAAATAGGACCTAATTTGGGCAAACAAAGAGGGCTTTGCAAAATAGGACCTAATTTGGGCAAACAAAGAGGGTTCTTACTTATAGCCTGAAACTACGTCGTTTTGCATAATAAAATTATAGGATACGAAATTATTTCCTTGAGGAAAATTTTGTAAAATGGTGATGAAAATTTTCGTCTCTAAAATAGCGCTCAAATATTCTGCCAAAATTTTCAAGGACGGGAATTTTTTTTACGACGAAAAATAAAATATAGAGACGAATAAAATTTTCGTCACCTATTGTTTTATTGATTTTAAGCATTTGGTGACGAAATTTGGTTTTTCTCTCTAAAAATACCATAAATGGAGATGAAATCTTATTTTTACCTCTAAAACATGTATGTTTGGACACGAAATTTTTTTCATCATGTCTTTTCGTCACCAAAGACCTTTTTTGTTGTAGTGCAACCCTCCATCCATGGATATTGCTCTTGCTATATCTCCCTAGCTTGGTCATACATCTCACCAGCCTGGTCACCCCTACATTCTTGACTCATGCTCCTACTGTCACAGTCCACAATTTTCTCTGCTCTGTTGTCCTATTTGAGTTTGCAAATAGTGTCACAAAACTGGTCCTGGTCATTATCAACAAGAGTGCTTCAAGAACCCCCATCGCTAGTCCCATGATCAACGTCCTCAGAGTGGCTCTTTTAGACCACCTCCAACACACAATCAATCTAGATCTTCCATTGTTACTGCCACTGACTTATTCTCTACTCCTGAACTTTCTCCATCCTACACTTTTCATGACATCGAGTCCATTGTCAAGCAGGTTTTCTCCATCTCTAATACACCTTCTATTGCCCTTTCCGTCACCTCAGGCACCTCTTCATGGTTTTTTTGATTCTACATGATATAATCATATGACCCCTGATCTTACTATTTTTTCTTCCACCACATTTGCTTCTACTACTGTTTCTATTTTCACTACTAGTGGGCCTTCCATGCATGTTAGTCATATAGGCCATGTCTCTACTTCCACGGTTTCTCTTCCTGACATGTATCTAATTTCTCATTTTACTCTCAATCTTATTTCTATTGGGCAACCTTTTGATCTTAGGTTTACTGTTTTTTTCTCTTCTTCCGATTGTGTTGTGCTGGATCCTCAGATGGGATAGACTCTTGGGATCGGCTGTAAAACTGGTCGTCTACCCGAGCTCATTCATTTTCAAATCCCTTCTCAGCCTTCTCCTTCTACACCTGCTACTTCTACATCTGCACACTCTTCCCTCAGTTTATGACATTCTTGCCTTTGTCATGTGTCTTTTGGTCGTTTACGGTCTTTAATATCTATTGGTCAATTAGGTCATGTCACTAATGAAACAGTAGATTGTTTATCTTGTCAAATAGCCAAACAACCTGCTTTACCGTTTAATAAAATTGATTCCATGACTCATGCCCCTTTTGATCTTACCTACTCTGATGTTTGGAGACCTTCCCACACTCTACCATAGGGAGATCTAGGTATTTTGTTATCTTTGTTGATGACGTTACTCGATTTACTTGGATATTTCTTATGAAAAATCGTTCTAAACTGCAACAACACTATTATAATTTTGGCCACATGTTTAAAACCTAGCACTATCAAAATTCCTCGTGCCAACAATGCCTAAGAATATAAAGAAACAATTTTTTTACAATTTCTTCGTGACAATGGCACTCTTTTTCACTCCTCTTGTCCTAGAACCTCTCAATAGAATGGCTGGGCAGAGTGCAAATATTGTCATATCCTTGACATTGTTCATGCTCTCTTAATCTCTGCCTCCTACCCTAAGCGTTTTTAGGGTGAGGCTACTCTCATTGCTATCTACACTATTAATCGAGTTCCTACTCCCATCATTCAGAATCAAGCCCCGTATAAGCGTCTCTACGGTCAACCAACTGCTTACAGTAATCTTCGAGTATTTGGTACCTATTTTGTTTTATTACAACCCAATGAGTGTACCAAAATAAACCCTTGAGCTCGTCTTTGTTGCTTCTTGGGTTATGGGATTGAACATAAAGGTTATCGGTGTTGAGATCCTCTCTCTAAACGTCTTCGTGTGTCTCAACACATTGTCTTCTGGGAACATAAAATGTCTTCTTCAATGTCCAAATTTCACATAGATATTTCTCCTACTACATCCTTTTTTACTAATCCCACCATTCCTCAATTTGATAATGAGCTTGATATAGGCACTACCACTGAGCAAAACATTAGCCCAGCTGTTTTTACCGAGTCTGGCTCTCCTGATGGTTTTGCGCATCCATCTACTAATTCTACCACTTCTACTGAGTTCTCTACATCTATTGACTTTCATGAGCTCCTTCTTAAGCCTTCTGATGCCTCTCTTCGCCATTCTACTTGGGTAAAAGAACCTTCTGTCCATCTTTGTGGCTATCATTGTTATTCTACTATTATCTCTCACCATGAACCTCACTCCTATCGTGAGGTCAGTTCTAACCCTCTTTGGTTGCAAGCAATGGCAGAAGAGTTATAAGCCTTAGATCAAACTGGCACATGGGATATGGTTGATTGTCTTCCTAACAAGCCTCTAGTTGGTTGTAAATGGGCCTATAAGATCAATACACATTTAGATAAGACTATTGAATGCTACAAAGCTCGCTTAGTTGCCAAAGGCTTCACACAAGAGTATGGAATTGACTATGAAGAGACTTTTGCTCCTGTGGCTCGTCTCACTTCTATTCGTAATTTAATTGTTGTTACTGCAATTTAGAAATGGCAGTTATTTCAAATGGATGTAAAAAATGCCTTCTAGAATGGAGATCTTCAAGAAGAGGTTTACATGCAGCCGCCTCTTGACTATACTCATTTTCTTAATAAAGTCTATAAGCTTTGTCGGGCACTCTTTGGCCTCAAACAGGCTCCTCGGGCATGGTTTTCTAAATTAAGTTCTACTATTCAAGTATTTAGCTTTTCCCACAGCTCTTATGATTCTGCCTTGTTTATCTGTAAATCTCAACATGGTTTTGTCCTTCTTCTCCTTTATATGGATGACATAATTATCACCAGCGATGACGTCAATAGCATATCTACACTCAAACAGTCTCTTAGTCAACATTTTGAGATAAAGTGTCTAGGTCCACTTAAATATTTCTTGGGCCTTGAGATCTCCTCAGACTCTGATGCCTATTATCAATCTCAAGCTAAGTATGCTTCTAATCTTCCCACACAAGTTGGTTTTACTGATAATAAGACTATTTCTACTCCTCTCGAGCCTAATGTTTGCTTCACATCCTTGGATGGTACACCACTTCCTGATGTTACCTTTATCGACAGTTAGTTGGTAGTCTTGTTTATCTCATTGTCACTCGCCCAAACATTGCATATGCCGTTCATCTTGTTAGCTAGTTCTCGTCAGCTTCTCGATCCACACATTATGCTACGGTGCTTTATATTCTCCCCTATGTTAAGGGTACTTTATTTCATGGTCTTCATTACTCCTCTCAACCTACACTGTCATTACGTGCTTATTCTGATGCTAATTGGGCTGGAGATCCCACTGATCACTGTTCTACCACTGGGTTTTGTTTCTTCTTGGGGGATGCTCTTATCTATTAGCATAGCAAGAAACAAACCTTGGTATCTTGCTCGAGCACTGAATTTGAATATCGTGTTTTTGCTGACACTACTTAAGAGCTCCTTTGGCTATGATGGTTGTTTACCGATATGGATGTTATTCTTCCAACTAGCATTTCTCTATACTGTGATAATCAGAGTGCTATCCAGATTGCTTACAATGAGGTTTGTCATGATCGAACTAAACATATAAAGATTGATTGTCATATTGTTCGTCAACATGTCACACAAGGCATTATTCACCTCCTTCCTATTTTCTCTGTTGACCAGATTGCTGACATCTTCACCAAAGTTCATGCACCAAGGCGTTTTTAAGATTTGATTTTCAAACTCAACTTGGCCTCTACCATGCCACCTTTAGTTTGAGGGGGGATATTTATATAATATATATATATATACACTATATATATATTAGATATAATATATTATGTATCATGTAATATTCTTTATATATATTGTGTATCTTTACCTTATATAGAATAGACTCCTCTCTTTTAGGAATTGTCTAATTCACTTCCTTGTATAGCTTCTCTAGGTTTCACTACATATATTGGTAGTCATGTACTGATTCTATACACAGTGAAATATACAAAACATCTCTCTCTCTCTCTCTCTCTTTCTCTCTCTCTCCACTTCTCTGCCTCCTAATGTGAACTTCAGTTTCAATTATGTTCACATTAAGCATGTGCCTATGTCCACATTAAGTATGTGCCTATGTTCAAACAAAGGCTAGCTGAGGTTCTCAACCTTGGTTTCTCTGTTAATCTACTGAAATGCACTTAGTTCCAATCTGAGTTTGATTCTGCCGACATGGCAAGTCTAGGTTGATCCAACTTAGTTCAACTCTGTTATATGCAAGTACATTTCAACTCTGTCATATAATAAGTCTAAGTTATTCGTCATGTTTTACTCAAAAATATGGCCAACTTAGTTCAACTCTATTATATGCAAGTATAATTCAACTCTGCCATATAATAAGTTTAAGTTATTCGTTATGTTTCAATCAGAAATATCGCCAACTTAGTTCAACTCTATTATATGCAAGTATAATTCAACTCTGCTATATAATAAGTCTAAGTTATTTGTCATGTTTCAATCAGAAACATCGCCAACTTAGTTCAATTATATTATATGTAAGTATAATTCAACTTTGCCATATAAAAAGTCTAAGTTATTCATCATGTTTCAATCAGAAATATCGCCAACTTAGTTCAACTCTATTATATGCAGGTATATGTAGACACCCTATTTTTGACCGTCCTCAAGACTTGGACGTCACCGTTTGAACACTCGGTGATTATCCATGTTTGTGTTCGTTTGGAGTTCCCGGAGGTCTCGGCTCACGCGCCATGCCTCAGGATCCCCGAATTCGACCGTTTAGTGTCTGGTTTTGCACCAAACACTTGCATCTTGCCTTTGAGAGGCAGGGTGGGGCTTGTAGACCATCCCCACCCACCACCGGCAGTGGCTAGATGCCACCGGCTGGTTTTTGCTACCACCGGCAATATAGTTTGCCGGCCGGCACTCTTTGTTGCCGGTCAGCACTATTTGTTGCCGACCGGCACTCTTTTTGGCCAAGATGGCATTTTTGGCCGGCCAATTGCTGTTCATCTGCTTTTGCAGATATTTTTAGACAGCTGTATTGCTTTTGCTCCCCTCCATACACGTGTATGGAGGGATCTCCCTCTTGCAAAGCTTGTCTTGTAAGCTTTACAAGAGACATATAGAGAGGAGCTCTCTCTAAGGCAAAAAGAGGAGAGACAAGGTTAGACTTAGGATATTTTGGAGAGCAAAACAGCCATTGTTGAGCTCTTGTTCTAGGGTTTGGGTGAGATACACATTCTATCTCTCTTTCCCTCTCATTTTGTTCACTAGGTGTTTTGTGTCTCACTATTGCACACAAACACCTAGTTTTTCACCTTCCTCTTGGAGCTGAGGTTCTAAAGGGTTTGTTTTGAGATTTTGGTGTTGGATTCAAGCCAAAGGAGGTCATTGGAGCATCATTTGTAAAGGGGTCTTCAAGGGTGAGATTCTAGTCCTTTTTTTCCCCATTTTTGCATTGATTTTATACCTATCTTAGAGCTGTTTTTGCGATTATTGTATAACATAAAAAAGTTCTGTTTTTAGGCCCTCTTTATTGTTTATTAAGAGTGTTTTGTTGTTTGAGGGTTGTTGACCACCCTTAGACCTCAAAAGGCCTCTTTTTGAGCCATTTTGTGCTAGCTCCGGGATTTTGGTGTTGAGGTCTCTTCACCACTGAAATCTTGAGGGATTTCAGTGGTGAAGATGATGCTTTGAAGTCCCAAGAAGGAGAGGGCCACTCCCTCTCCTTGTTGTCCTTGAAAAGGGCATATTTTGACCTCTTAAGGAAGCCTATGCTTGAGTGTGTGTTGAGCATGTTTGGTTTGTTTTTCATGCTTATATATCCATAGTATAACATGATTTCAAGTTGGTTTTGGAACTCCATGCATGTTTAGCATAGTTGCCATGTAATGCCTTGTTTATGCCTTAATGTGCCTTAGGTTGTTAGCCTTTGTTGGAGCATGTTTTAGGCTTAGTCTTGTGAAGATTATGTGCTTATATTGCCATGTTCTAGGTCTGTCCATAAGTGTTTGGGTTGATTTTGGCATGCTTGATATAGCTCCTTTGTATTTGGGCTTGTTGGCCTTGAGTATGTGCATGTGTAGCATGCCATCTTTGCATTGTTTTGGTGATTTGGGATCATTCTACATGCCATTTCAGTCCCATTTCCATGCTTGTTTGATTGCCTTGCATGCCTCTTTAATGCTTTGGAAGCTTGTGTAGCAATGCTCCAAGTTTTGTTGTTTATGCATGTCTTTGTTTTTTTGAGTCACTTAGATGCCATCTAAGTAGTCCCTTAGCTTTGTTTTAACATGCTAAACCTCTGATTTTGGTCCTTCTTTTCATGCCATGTTTGGTCATGTTAAGTGTAGTTCAATGCCTTATTGATTTGCTTTGAACACTTAGGCCATTTGGTGCATGCTTGGCTTGATTTGTTGCTTGGTTTGGCACCATGTATTAGCATGATTTCAAAGCTTATAATGCATGCTAATTGTTCATGTTTGTCCCTTTCAAGTGTGCTTGAATGTTGCTTGATTTGTGCTTAAGTGTTGGTCCTTATGTGCATGTGTGTGTGTGTGTGCCATTTAGCCCTCACTCTTTAGCACTTATGGCCACTGTTTTAGGTCTATTTTAGAGCTGCCTAATTCATGTATAAGTCCATCTTTCCATTTATTTGCATTGCCATATGTATGCTTGTATGCTTGCATAAGTGCTTTGCCATGCCATGTTGCATCCTTAGCTTGTATGCCTAGGTTGCATTGCATCTTGCATGCATTCCTTGTCCCTTGACTTGGGTGATAGGGATTGAGAGTTTTGTTTGATTGATTTGCATACATTTGAAATCAAAGTTGCATACTTGGTTCTTTGGGCCATCATGCATGGAAATGCGTGATTGGTGGTCCGAGAACCGAGGCACATGTCCCTTTGAGTCATCACAATGATAAGGGACATGGTTGGTGCATACATGCCTTGAATTGTGTTGCCATGCTTTGTTTTGCCCTCTGTTGCTGTGAGTTACAGGTTCTGCAGGAATACTCTGCCGACCGGCAGTGTAATGTGCCGACCGGCACCATTTTCTCTGCCGACAGATTCAATTTTGTGCCGATGGCCATACCACACTGCCGGTGGCAATTTCAATCAGCCGGTGGTGATCCTCTCTGTCCAAGGGATCAGTCCTGAGGCTTTGACAACCTCCAGAGGAGGAAAGTAAGGAAAACAGAGGCAGCCCATGCATGGTGGCGCGCTTCCCGAGGCGTTTTCCTGCTTTAATTAATTTATTTAATTTGTTAATTAAATTAGTTAATTTGTAATATTAATTAGCTTGCGTAGTTAATTAATTTGTAATATTTATTCGGTCCCTCCGAGTGAGGGTAAATCTGTAATAAGTGTGTGTGGGTGGTGTGTATGTCTTCCAACCCCACTTCTTTCTTCCCTTTTATTTACCTGCTTACGGTGGTAGATTAGGGCATGTTTAAATTCAGCATACCTTATGCTATGCATGCGTGCATTCATGCATTTTGTATTACATGCATTAGGCTCGGTACATCACGCTAATTGCATTCGTACTTCAAATCAAAAATTGAATATGTGATAATTGTGCATTTTCACATAACATGTTTAGGATAGCCGAGCCTATTCTAGTAACATTTTGTATGCGGTGCATTAGGCACTTCACATGGACTTGGATCATGCATGTTTGCTAACAAGTTCTTTGTTTTGGCACGGAGTACTATGTAAGTATTTCCGCTTTAGCATATCACATGAGTGTGAATATTGCCATGACAGCATGCTTAACATGTGGCTAGATGCTTATGTGTTAAACTGTTTCGAATGCCTGTGGGTGAAGGTTGGATTGTTTGAGTTGGAAAAACTCGTTGAAATCCGTATTTTAGCCTACTTGCGAGTAGCAAATTCCAAAGCATTTTCAAACCGAACGGATATGCAATGTTTATTTCCAAATTAGGCAATCTAGTCTATACTTGTTTGCTGTGCGCATAACATAGTAATTCTAGGCTAATAATTGGTTTTAGAACACGTAAAGTTTTCAAAAACGGATATCACGGTTAGTAGAGGCCGGTCTTCGGACCGGGCGAAAGGGGGTGCTCATAGCTGACCTTCCCCGATCGTACCCAAGCTCCCGAGCCGAGACAACTCCGGTGATGACGGACATGTGGCCTTCGGCACCGAGTCAGGGTTTCCTAAATTTCCCCATTTTAAAAATATTTAGGTGGCGACTCTGTATCTGGCAAAGCAGTCCATGTTTGGCACTACTTTTTCAAAAATCTGTTTCTCAAAACGATTTGCCAGATTTGGACTCTTTGGTTCAAATTAAGAACCGTGACACAAATCGAGTCCGAACTGTAGCATTGAGGCCCACGCGGGCGCCGTCTACAGTATAATTCAACTCTGCCATATAATAAGTCTAAGTTATTCATCATGTTTAATCGGACACATCGCCATAGCACTATTCAGTTCAATCATACAATTTCAATTTTACTAAACTAAAACTTTATTAATACCTCGGGTAAATATAACATAAACAGAAGATCTAATGATAGAAAAACTTCAAATTGTAAGTGTTCCAGAGTCTTGGCAACTTTTTGCCTTCACTGTCTTCAAGCCAATATGCCCCATTTCCGATGACAGAGATGATTCTATAAGGTCCTTCCCAATTTAGGCCAAGCTTGCCGTCTTTGGGATTTTTCTTGTTGCCGACCACTTTCCTTAACACAAGATCCCTACTTTTGAATTCTCTTGGGTTAACCTTCTTGTTGTAAGCCCTAGTAAGTTGTTGCTGGTATGTCCCCAGCCGAATTGCTGCCCTCTCCTTTCTTTCTTCTAATAGGTCCAAATCTCGGGCTAGGAATGTCTCATTTGTTCCATTCTCTACTCCCTGGGTTCTGATCCCTAGGATGCCGACTTCTAATGGGATTACTGCCTCTATGCCATAAGCCATGGCAAATAGAGATTCCCCAGTTGATCTTCTTGGCGTCGTCCGATATGCCCAGAGTACATTGGGTAACTCTTCTACCCACTTTCCCTTTGCTGCTTCCAGCCTTTTCTTGATCCCATCGAAGACAGTTTTGTTAGATACTTTTGTCTGTCCATTGTTTTGAGGGAAGCTTGGAGTGGAGTAGTAGTTTTTGATTTTGTACTTGGCACAGAAGCTCTTGATTAACTTACTGTCAAACTGTGTGCCATTGTCTGCTATTATTGCCCTTGGGATCCCAAACCTGGTAATGATGTTCTTCCATATGAAATTCTTCACATCAACATCTTGGATCTTTCCAAGGGGTTCTGTTTCTACCCACTTGGTGAAGTAGTCTGTTGCTACTAGCAGGAATTTTCTCTGTCCAGTTGTTTAGGGTAGTTGCCCAACTAGATCCATGCCCCACTGGGTAAATGGCCAAGGACTGGATACTGAATTCAAATCTGCTATTGGTTGATGTATTAATGGTGCGAACCTTTGACACTTCTCGCATTTTCTGACATAGGCTTCAGCATCCTTCTACATGTAGGGCCACCAGTACCCCTAGGTAATGGCCCTATGAGCAAGAGACCTGCCCCCAACGTGGCTTCCACATACTCCTTCGTGTATTCCATATAGGAAGTCTTCAACTTGTGAAGGATGCACATACCTCAAAAGGAGACCAGTAAAAGATCTTCTGTAGAGATGTCCTTTTACTGATAGACTGAATCTTGCCAACTTCAGTCTGACCTTGTGTGCTTCTTTATGATCATCTGGCAATTTACCATCTCTAAGGAATATTATTATCACATCCATCCAACTTGGTCCCATCTCCACACACATTGCCTCATACTCTATGTTCAGTGGTTCTACACTTGGACCTGACAAATAGTCAACCATCATTGTCCTTGCCTCTCTTGGTTTCATTGCACTGGCCAGGTTGGCCAAGGCATCAACATGGCTATTGTCATCTCGGCTAACTTGATGTAGTCGGCAATTCTGAAAAAATGCTACCAGTCTACCTACCTTCTTTATATAGGCCATCATCCTTTCATTTCGGGCTGCATATTCGCCTGTTGTCTGGTTGACGATAAGCTGGAGTCACAGAAGACCATCACCTCGTCAGCTTCCATTACTACTGCTAACTTCAATCCTGCGATCAGTGTTTCATATTCTGCTTCTTTGTTTGAGGCCTTAAACCCCAAACGAATGGATTGTTCCAGTATCTGCCCATCCGACGATACTAGTACTACTCCTTCCCCTGCTCCTTGTCGGTTTGAACTCCTATCAACAAACAGTCGGAAGGAGTCGCAAATGTAAATACCATAGGGCCTGAGTTTCTCTTCTTGCTTCTGTTCTGCTATCCCCCGCTGGGTTTCTTCTTGTTTATCTGGACACCCTACACCACGACTCAACCGAGCCCGATGTACCTTAGCGCTTGGTGTGAACTCGACCACAAAGTCGGCCAGAACCTGGTCTTTGATTGTTGTTCTGGTCTAAATTCTAGGTCATATTGGCCCAACACCACTGTCCATCTTGCTATCCTGCTGATCAGATCTCCTTGTTGTAATAGGGACTTCAAAGAATGCTCAGTTAATGTTACAATCTTGTGGGCTTGAAAGTAATGATTCAGTTTCTTGGAAGCCATTACTGAAGCCAGTGTCTGTTTCTTTAAGGGTAAGTATCTAGTCTCTGCATCTGCTAGGGTTTTACTCATGTAGTAAACTGCCATTTGTTCTTCGTTTTCTTCTCTGATTACCACTGCACTCACTGCATGCTCTGAAACCGCCAAGTATAAGAGCAGCTCCTCTCCAGGTACTGGATTCGAGAGAACTAGAGCGGTGGTCAAGTATTTCTTCAAGTCGGCTAAGGTGACTTCGCACTCTTCTGCCCATAAGAAGTCTATGGGTTTGTTTACTAAACTAAAAAAAGGTTTGCATTTGTCAGAACTTCTGCTTACGAATCTATTTAGGGCTGCAACCCTTCTAATCAGCATCTGCACTTGTTTTGCCGATGTTGGGCTCTTCAACTCCAAAATGGCCTTGATCTGATCCGGGCTTGCCTCAATGCCGCTTCTGATGACCAAGTATCCCAAGAACTTTCCTGATCCAACTCCAAATGCGCACTTCGACGCATTGAGTCAGAGTCAAAATGTCCTCAGGATATTGAAGACTACTTTCAGGTCGGCCAGATGATCCTCAGGTTCCTTGGTCTTCATGACCATGTCATCAATGTATACCTCTACTGTTTTTCCTTTTAGATGTTTGAACATCTTAGTCACCAATCTCTGGTAAGTTGTTCCTACATTTTTCAACCCGAAAGGCATCACTCTATAGCAATACAGCCCATTTGGGGTGATAAATACAGTCTTCTCCTCATCTGGGGTGTACATGGCTGTCTGATGGTACCCCCTGTAAGCGTCTAGGAAGCTCACCCTTCCATGTCCTGAGGTGGCATCCACCAATTGGTCAATTTTAGGGAGTGAGAAACTATTTTTGGGACAAGCCTTGTTCAGGTTGGTGAAGTCCACACAAACCTTCCATTTTCTATTCTTTTTCTTCACAACAACTGTGTTTGGTAGCCATGTTGGGTAGTTTACCCCTCGAATGGCTCTGGCCTCCAGAAGTTTATCGACTTCCTCTTCTACTGCCTCAACATGCATCAACGTAGGCCTCCTTGCTCGCTGGATAATAGGTTTGGTTGACCTGTCCACATTCAGTCTATAGCAAGTGACCTCGGGGTCAATGCCAGGCATCTCGTGTGGTGTCCAGGCAAACACCTCAAGGTTTGCTCTCAAGAACGCCTCTAATTCCTTTTCCTCTTCCTCGGCCAAGCTTGAGCCGAGAAGGAAGAAGCGCTCTTCATCCCCTTACTGGACTAAGATCTTCTTCAGGGCTTCCTTACTTTTCTCGACTGGTTCTTTGCCGACGTCCTCAAGGACCTCCATGTCCTCGTCCTCAGTTTTTGTTGATTCTGCTCCTCACACGCTGCAGGTGGACTTCATTGTTTTCATGGAGCAATTCTTTGCCTGCACCTGATCCCCTCTGACCTCACCAACTCCATGCTCTATTGGGAACTGTAACAGTTGGTGTAGTATTGAGGGAACAACCCTCATTGCGTGCAACCACGGTCTTTCCAAGATGACGTTGTAAGGTGAAGGGGTGTCAATGATTGTGAACTTTGTGCTTACTTTCCTGGTGCTTGCCTGCACTTCCAAATTTATAGCCCCAAGGGCCATGTCGGCATTCTATTGAACCTGACCATTGGACTGTTGGACTGTTCCAAATTGTCTTGGTGAAGGTTGAGCTCCTTGTAACATCTGACATACATGATGTCACAAAAATTGCCTTGGTCAACTAGAATGCGCCTTACCTGGCACTCTCTAATCTTCAAGGATATCACCAATGCATCATTGTGCGGATGTTGCACCATCTCTAGGTCGTCCTCAGTAAAGGACACCATTGGTCCCTGGCACTCGTCTGCCCTAGGTCTCTTCTGCCGGACCTGATACACATGCTGTAAGTGTTTTACCTTCTGAGTCTCCCCTCATATTTTGTTCTTATTAACCTTCGAGTGAATCACATTGATCACTCGAGGTCCGCTTGCTTGCCGTTGTGGTGCTAGTGGAGGTGGTGCTGCCGGTGCCTGAGGTAGTCTTGCTTGCTCGTCCCTTGTCCTGGCCTCATCCACCAAGTCCCTTAGATGACCTTGTCTTACCGGGTCTTCCAGAGGTGCCTTTAGGGCTCTGCACCATTGAGTCAGGTGCCCATCCTCATTGTGGTAGGCACAACGCTTCCCTAGACTTTTCTGATAAATTCACCAAGAATCTTCTCTGGTGTTCTATATTAGGGCTGATTCCGGATTCTTTCCAAGACTTTGTAAATCAGAATTCGGAATACAGTTGTGACTGCTTGTGCAGCCCTCAGTTCTATCTCTTGTTTGTTGTGTCTAGTGTTACCTTAGCCTCGCTTCGGCAAGTTGTTTCTCTTCTCTTGCTTTGACGCCTTTGCCCCTGGCGTGTCTTCCTCGGCTCTCGCATACTTTTCTATACTGGCCATAAGTTCCTCCACACTTTTTGGCAGTGTCTTTGCCAGTGATTTTCGAAGCAGACAATCATCATTCAGGCCGTTCTTGAAAGACACGACTGCCACCTTTTGGTTGCACCCTGGTATTCGGTTGAATACCTCATAATACCTCTTGGCATAGGCCCTGAGGCTTTCATCCTCGCCAATTCTCAGAGCCATCAGGGAGTCCACCCTCAACGCCTGTAATTTGTTTGTCACAGACCTGGCCATGAATATCTTGGCTAGGCCTTCCCAGCTTTTCACAGTTTCTTTTGACAACTTGTGCAACTAGTTTGATGCGATTTCCTCAAAGGATAAGAAGAACACTTTGCAAAGCAACAGCTCATTCCCGGTGTACACTCCCATTGAGTTCAGGTACAAGCCGACATGAAAATTAGGGTCAGACTTACCATCGTATATCTAGAATCTCGGCATGTGGAACCTTTTCAAGGCCTCAAACTCGTCCAATTCTACTAAAAACGGTGTTATCGGCTTAACCGGAGACGTTACCTCGGCATCTTGTTGTTTTCTCTATAGGTAGTCTCTGAAATCCTCCTTGGTCGGCCCAGGAGCTCGGTTGTTAATGGACTTCAACCTTTTAGGTGCGCTGCTCCCGATGTCATGGTGAGTTCTCTTGGACCTCCCTCTATTCGTCGTGTCAAAGCAAAGCTCATTTCGCTGAACATGCCGATATTCCTTGGCATAGCCTTCTTTGGCATGATGTGTCTTCTGTGACTCTTGTTAATCATATTATTTAATTTTGATGATGTCTAAAATATTATTTGTAACAATTTAGATTTTTTTAATATACATATTATTTGACACAAAATATTATCTTTTTAAAAATATATATATTTGTTAAATATTATAATAAAAATATTTTTGAAAACTTTATTATTCACTTTTTAAAAATTTAGGTTGATCACTATTCACTTTTTGACAAAATAAAAATAAAAATATTTTTGAAAACTTTACTATTCACTTTTTGAAAATTTAGGCTGATCACTATTCACTTTTTGATAAAATTAAAATTGATTAAAATGATTGATTGGTTGTATTATCTTGACAAATATGATATTAATGAGTTGACTTCTTTTGACAAAAGTGATATATCCAAATGTGTAGTGGTAGGATATATTTAGTTTAAAATCTCTACAACTTATACAATATATATTTTAAAGAGGGCATATATTTTCAGATCCATCATAAATATTATTAAACAGATTTTTTTTTGTATGCAAATATTTGATTAGAACATTATATATATAATGCATGTAATATAAATAGAATACATCATGTGCGTTATTAAACTTTTTACACTACATTGATTAAATCATATCACACTACACTAAATTGATTATATCATATTATAATTAAACAAGAAGAAAAAGATGGAGTTATATATATATATATATATGGAGCAAATCATTTGTTTGTTTAAAAGTTGTGAACTTTGTATTAAATTATCTACAAAAACGGTGGCTCCATGTTTAAAAAAAAATTAAACAAAAGGAAAAGAAAAAATTAGTCTTACTTTTATCTTTTTAATTATTAACATTTGTTGACTATTTAAAATTAAGGAGTGTGCTTATGTAAGCCATGACATCAAGAGCGTGTTTATGTAAGCCATGACATCAGGAGCATGCTTATGTAAGCCATGACGTCAGGAGCGTGCTTATGTAAGCCATGACGTCAGCAAGGAGCGTCCAACGGGTATATTTTTGTATACAAATAGATGTGTTGTGTGTGGAGAAAAACATCAAGAACTTGAAGAGAAAAATTTTCTGTGAGCTCCAAAATTCTGAGTATTCTGCTCTTTCACTTTCAGATCTAAGTCTAGCCTTTGTTCTTATACTTTCATATCTACTCTTTGTGAGAAAAATATTGTAAAAGTGGGTTCAAGTACCACTTATTCTTATTCCTTATTTTTGTGAGAGATTTTGTAAGGGTAAGGCATTTATTGCTGAGTAAGGCTCAATAGATAAGAGTAAGTCCTGTGTTAAATCCACAAGCTTGGTGGTGTATTTATTCAATTGATAGTAAAGAAATTCTCAAGGAGGTTCCTTGGGGAGTGGACGTAGGCCTGGCGTGCCGAACCACTATAAATCGTAGTTTTTGATTTTCTCTCCCTATCTCTCCTACTTTTATATTGATAATTATTATTCTGTTTTTTTTTTATTTATTCAAATTCTGAATATTGTGTTATTTTTAATATTGTGAAATTTTTATTAACCCAATTCACCCTCCCTCTTGGGTTGCCTAACTGGGATAACAATTAGTATCAGAGCCTAAATTCTAGTTTGTGTGACCTAACCGTCTTAGGGTAGATCATGGCAACCCCTAGTTATTCTTTACCCGATGGACAAGCATCCAATAGGCCACCACTATTTAGCGGTATAAATTTTAGTTATTGAAAAACTAGGATGACCATACATGTTCAATCTAATGATTATGAATGCTGGAAAATTATTTGCAATGGTCCAAAGATTCCTACCAAAAATGTAGATGGACTTAGGGTACCAAAACCTGAAGATGAGTGGGATGAATCAGATACTAGAATAGCTCAAATTAATGTCAAAGCTACAAACATGTTGTATTGCGCCTTAGATGCCAACGAGTTCAACAAAATTTCTACATGTAAAACCGCAAAAGAAATTTGAGACAAGCTTATAGTGACTCATGAGGGAACCGAACAAGTTAAAGAATCCAGAGTCAGTTTGCTAGTCTATAATTATGAACTCTTTAAAATGAAACCTGATGAAACTATTCCTCAAATGTTTACTCGTTTTACTGAAATTATTAATGGTTTAACTTCTCTTGGCAAAATATATACTAATGCTGAAATTATAAGAAAAGTGCTTAGGTCATTGCCAAAAAGTTGGGAGACAAAAGTCATTGCCATTACCGAAGCCAAGGATTTATCAAAACTAAGTCTAGATGAGTGAATGGGATCTCTCTTAACTCATGAGCTCATAATGCAAGAAGGAAAGGAAGAGGAGGACAACAACAAGAAGAAAGGAATAGCCTTCAAATTCACCTCGAAACATCAAGAGGATAAGGAAGATGATTCAGATGAGGATGAGGAAATGGCATTCATCACTAGAAAGTTCCAAAGGTTTGTGAGAAAGAAACAAGGTGTACGAAATTTTTTCAGAAAAGACTTCAACAACAAGGATTTTCAAAGAGGAGAAAATCACAAAAAATCTGAAGTAACCTGCTACGAATGCAACAAACCTGGACACTACAAATCAGAATGTCCAGAACTTAAGAAAAAATTCAAGAAGGACAAGAAGAAAGCTATGGTTGCAGCATGGGGAGAAGATAGTGATGAAAGCGACACAGAAACCGAAGTTTGCAAAAATGAGGTTGCTAACCTATGCTTAATGGCACTTGGAAACGAAAATGAGGTAAATGACGAATCATTTACATTTGATGAATTACAATTAGCTTTTAATAAATTACATGCTGAATTTGAAAAACTTAGTTTGAAAAATAATTGTCAAAAGAAAGTAATTTCAAGTTTATCAAAAGAAAATGAATCATTGACTTCCAAGATAAATGTTTTAGAAAATGAAGCCATGAAAAAGGAAAATGAGATCTTAACTCGAAAAGAGTCTTCAATTTCTGAAAAACATTTAGTTGTATTGCAAAAAGAAAACGAGTCTTTAAAAAATGAGCAAATTATTTTTAAAAAAAATATTGAAGACTTGAAAACTACTCTTTCAAAATTCACCCAAGGTAGAGAGACTTTAGATAAAATCCTTAAAAATCAAAACCGTACTTTTGGTAGAGCCAGAATTGGATATAAACCTTTTTCAAAAGTAAAAAATGTCAAAAATGGCTTTGTGTATGCATCTTCTAATCACTCTCATCTCATATGTCATTTTTGTGGAACAAAAGGTCATATTTCACCTTCATGTCCTATTAAAAGAAATCCTTTTGCTAAAATAAAAAAGATGTGGGTCCCTAAGGACATCTCAAGAGTGCCAAATTCTAACTTTTATGGACCCAAAAAAAAAAAGGGTACCAATAGAGAAATTAAATTTTTGTAGGTATGTTTCAAGACAAAATTCAGTAACGATAGATGGTATCTCGACAGTGCATGTTCGAGGCACATAACTGGAAATAAAGCTATGTTCGCCACATTCCAACCAAAGGATGGCGGATATGTGACTTTTGGCGACAATAGCAAGGGTAAAATCATTGGTGTAGAAAGTATTGGTAAAAACCCCTCTCCTATTATTGAAAATGTTTTATTTGTTGAAGGTTTAAAACATAACTTGCTTAGTATTAGTCAATTATGTGATAAAGGTTATAGAGTTATTTTTGAAAAAACTCATTGCACTATTGAAAACACCCTAGAAAACAAAACTTTATTTATAGGTTATAGACATGAGAATGTATATGTGTTTGATTTGCATGATTTATCTTCTCATTTTAACATTAAATGTTTATTTGCTATAAATGATAATGGTTGGCTTTGGCATAGAAGATTAGGACATGCTCATTTTGATTTAATTTCTAAACTTTCAAAAAATGAGTTAGTCATAGGTTTACCAAAAATTGTTTTTGAAAAAGATAAACTTTGTGATGCATGTCAATTTGGAAAACAAACTAGAATTTCTTTTAAATCTAAAAATATCGTTTCAACTACTAGACCGCTTCAACTCTTGCATATTGATCTATTCGGACCATCTAGAACATTAAGTTTAGGAGGAAAATCTTATACCCTTGTTTGTGTTGATGATTATACTAAATATACATAAGTATTATTTTTAGCACACAAAAATGAAGCTTTTTATAATTTTTCAAAACTTTGTAAAAGAATTCAAAATGAGAAAAATCTTAATATTTGTAGTATTAGAAGTGACCATGGTAAAGAATTTGAAAATGAGGATTTTATTATGTTTTGTGATGACTTAGGAATAGATCATAATTTCTCAGCTCCTAGGACTCCTCAACAAAATGGTGTAGTTGAAAGAAAAAATAGAACTCTTGAAGAAATGGCCCGTACTATGCTTTGTGAAAATAATTTGCCTAAATATTTTTGGACGGAAGCTGTAAACACTGGATGCTATGTTATAAACCGTGCCATGATTAGACCTATTCTTAAGAAAACTCCTTACGAACTTTGGAAAGGTAGAAAACCTAATATTAGTCACTTGCGTGCTTTTAGTTGTAAATGCTTTGTATTAAATAACAATAAAGATAACTTAGGAAAATTTGATACTAAATTGGATGAAGCTATATTTCTTAGTTATTCTATGTCCAATAAAACTTATAGAGTATTCAATAAAAGAACTCTATTTGTTGAAGAATCTGTGCAAGTTGTTTTTGATGAATCTAACGATATTATTTCCAAGAATCTTGTAAGTAATGATATTGTAGAAAATCAACCAAGTATGGAAAGCATTTACAAAAAGGAAAATGAAGAAAATCCATTACGCAAACATGACGAAGAAATGACAATGGAGAAACTTCAAGAAATATATGCTCTTCCAGAAAATTACTCAAATCTACCAAAAGAATGGAAGTATGCTCATGGCCACCCCAAAGACCTCATCATAGGTGATGCGGCGGAAGGTATAAAAACTCGTTCCTCTGTTAGAAATATTTGTGGTAACTTAGCATTTGTTTCACAAATTGAACCAAAATCATTTTTAGAAGCTGAAAATGATGAAAACTGGATTTTAGCAATGCAAGAAGAATTAAATCAATTTGAAAGAAATGAAGTTTAGTTTTTGATCCCTCGACCTAAGGATCATCCCGTTATTGGTACAAAATGGGTTTTTCAAAATAAAATGGACGAATCTGGAGTTGTTATTAGAAATAAAGCTAGATTAGTAGCTCAAGGCTATAATCAAGAAGAGGGAATTGATTTTGATGAAATTTTTGTACCAGTTGCTAGACTTGAAGCTATTAGAATGTTACTTTCTTTTGCGTGTTTTAAAGATTTTAAATTGTATTAAATGGATGTTAAAAGTGCTTTTTTGAATGGGTATATTTCAGAGGAAGTCTATGTTGAACAACCTTTCGGTTTTGAAAATCATAAATACCCGGATCATGTTTTCAAACTTTCAAAAGCTTTATACGGCTTGAAACAAGCTCCTAGAGCATGGTATGAAAGATTGAGTAATTTTCTACTTGACAAAGATTTTTGTAGAGGAAAAATTGATACAACACTTTTTTTAAAAATCGAAAAGGAAGATATGCTAATTGTTCAAATTTATGTTGATGATATTATTTTTGGTGCTACTAATGAAAATTTGTGCAAAGAGTTTGCTAAAGACATGCAGGATGAGTTTGAAATGAGTATGATAGGGGAATTAAATTACTTCCTTGGTCTACAAATTAAACAAACTAATGATGGAATCCATTTAAATCAAACGAAATATATCAAAGATCTACTCAAAAGGTTTGAAATGGAATCTTCAAAGCCTGCAGCAACTCCAATGAGTACATCGATAAAAATCGACAAAGATGAGCAAGGTAAACCTGTAGATGAAAAGAAATATCGAGGTATGATTGGTACTTTACTCTATCTTACTGCAAGTAGGCCCGATATAATGTTTAGTGTTTGTATGTGTGTACGTTTTCAATTCGCACCGAAAGAGTCACACATCACCGCAATCAAACGCATTTTCAGATATCTTGTCGGCACTCCAACTTTGGGATTATGGTATCCTAAGGGAACTACCTTTGAACTTTTTGGTTACTCAGATGCCGACTTTGCGGGATGTAGACTTGACCGAAAAAGCACTAGTGGCACTTGTCATTTTCTTGGACACTCACTCACCTCTTGGTTTTGCAAAAAACAAAACTCAGTGGCTTTGTCAACTGCTGAAGCAGAATACATTGCCGCCGCTGGGTGGGTGCACAATTGCTTTGGATGAAACAACAACATCAAGATTTTGGATTTCACTATGATCATATTCCTATAAAATGTGACAACACAAGTGCCATTAACCTTTCAAAAAATCCTATTCAACACTCACGCACTAAACACATTAAAATAAGGCATCATTTTCTGAGAGATCATGTACTCAAAGGTGACATTGAACTCGAATTTGTGCCTACAAATCGTCAATTAGCTGACATTTTTACCAAGCCTCTAAATGAAGAACAATTTTGTTATATTAGAACTGAACTTGGTATGATGAATACTCCAATATAGTGTTTATATTAAAAAAAATAAAAAATAATAATAATTTAATAATAATAAATAATTAAATAAAATATTTCTAATAATAATTATAAATAAAAATAAAAATAATAAAATTATATATATATATATATATTTTCTCTCTCTCACCGCTCCGTCTCTATCTCTCACTCGCTCTCTCCTTTACTCTCTCTTTTTCTCTTTCTCTTGCTGTCTCGCTCTCCCTTTCTTCCTCATACCCTCAGCCGACTCCATCTCCACCCTCACCATAGCCTATAACCAACTCCACCATCCATCATCCACAAAATCATCCATCACTTTCATCACTATCACCATCCACCCAAATCTCTCACCAATCTTCCAAACTCCATCATTTCTCCACCCGAAATCTGCATCACCATCTTCACCGATTCATCAAGTTCCATCACCGATCCATCAAGATCCGTGACTGATCCATCAAGATCCATTGCCGATCTACACAAATTCGCCACCGATCTACCCAATCTTCTCCATTTCTTCCGATCATCAAGGTCATCACCGATCAACATGTTAAAATTCTTGTTGCACTGTGTTATATTTTTTTACTTGTTATATGTGCTCCAAATTCTCTTGAATTTAATAATGGTTGTTTCTACCTTGTCTGAAGAAATTATTTTTATTTTTATTTTCTCATTTTATGCTAATGCACTTGGTATAATTGTTTATGGCCGGATCTCAATGGCCCTTGGTATTATAGATTGGTAATTTGTTTCTTCAAATTTATGTAATTTTTAGTGCATTAATTCAGGAGGAGACTCATATATTTTGAGATTAACAATCAATATAAAAAATATATATATGTATATATATATATAAAAAAATGGTGTGTATATTCTGTGCATAATTTTAGGGGGAGTATATATACATATATTTTTTTTACTCCTTATTTTCCATACTCCTTATCTGCACCAACAAACAAATTTGTTTTTTTGTGCAAAGACAGAATTAAAAAAAATAATAATAATAAAAATAAATAAATAAATAAATAAATAAGGAAGAAATGCTCGAAATTTTATTTCAGAAAAAGAAAATATTACTCGATTACATGTAAATTTTCATAAGGCTTCACAAATTTTTTCTTTTTCACTTCTCTCAACAACTTTTCATGAGCCTCTTTTACATGTCTCTCTCTATTTTCGATTTCTGTGAGTCTTGGCATTATCACCGTTGCATAATAATGCACTGCATTCTCCAACTGTGCAGTTTTCCTTTTTAGCTCTTTCTTCTCCTTACACATATTCACTACTTGTTGTTTTAACAAGCACACCTCATCTCTCCATTGCTGATTTTCTTGTACTCTTGCTTGTAATCGTCGCGCCATATTGGAAACTGCAGTCATGGCCTGTGTACTAAGAGCCATAGTGTTATTAATAGCATCGAAATCATTTCGATTGCCAATACCACTAGAACCCTCATTTACAGGCATAGCATGTGCCTGCGTCACTGGTACTCTCTCATTTGCCTGCATTACAAGCACCTCATGTAGGTCCGACTCATTGATAGACAAGGTAAGGAATGACATGATTACAAAAGAAGCTAAAACAAATTTTTCTCTCAAACACTTAATGATTTCGTATCTTTGCCTCTGATCTGTGTCACTTTTTATACATTCCATTGATCCATTACTCGATGCATATCTGCTATATCTGCTCAAATATTTTGTTTGTCAATATTTCCTGCGGTCGAGATGCTCCAAAATCCCCATAATGATTCCGACAAGACAGACGGCCCATTATTTTATTTTTGGCCACTTAGATTATTGTATCAAATGTGTTTGTTTCTTATCTTTATCTTTATTTTGATGATGTCAAAGGGGGAGAAAAAATATGATTTTGAAAATTATATGTTGCAGGGTTAGCAAATATTTTGTCAATTTTATTTTGTGTCAAATCCATACAAATATTGCCATCATCAAAAAGGGGGAGATTGTTAATCATATTATTTAATTTTGATAATGTCTAAAATATTATTTGTAACAATTTGGATTTTTTTAATATACATATTATTTGACACAAAATATTATCTTTTTAAAAATATATATATTTGTTAAATATTATAATAAAAATATTTTTGAAAACTTTACTATTCACTTTTTAAAAATTTAGGTTGATCACTATTCACTTTTTGACAAAATTAAAATAAAAATATTTTTGAAAACTTTACTATTCACTTTTTGAAAATTTAGGCCGATCACTATTCACTTTTTGACAAAATTAAAATTGATTAAAATGATTGATTGGTTGTATTATCTTGACAAATATGATATTAATGAGTTATCTTCTTTTGACAAAAGTGATATATCCAAATGTGTAGTGATAGAATATATTTAGTTTAAAATCTCTACAATTTATACAATATTTTAAAGAGGGCATATATTTTCAGATCCATCATAAATATTATTAAAGAGATTTTTTTTTGTATGTAAATATTTGATTAGAACATTATATATATAATGCATGTAATATAAATAGAATACATCATGTGCGTTATTAAACTTTTTACACTACATTGATTATATCATATCACACTACACTAAATTGATTATATCATATTATAATTAAACAAGAAGAAAAAGATGGAGTTATATATATATATATATAGATGGAGCAAATCATTTGTTTGTTTAAAAGTTGTGAACTTTGTATTAAATTATCTACAAAAACGGTGGCTCCATGTTTAAAAAAAAATTAAACAAAAGGAAAAGAAAAAATTAGTCTTACCTTTTTAATTATTAACATTTGTTGACTATTTAAAATTAAGGAGTGTGCTTATGTAAACCATGACATCAAGAGCGTGCTTATGTAAGCCATGACATCAGGAGCGTGCTTATGTAAGCCATGACGTCAGGAGCGTGCTTATGTAAGCCATGACGTCAGCAAGGAGTGTTCAACAGGTATATTTTTGCGTATAAATAGAAGTGTTGTGTGTAGAGAAAAACATCATGAACTTGAAGAGAAAAATTTTCTGTGAGCTCTAAAATTCTGAGTATTCTGCTCTTTCACTTTCAAATCTAAGTCTAGCCTTTGTTCTTACACTTTCATATCTACTCTTTGTGAGAGAAATATTGAAAAAGTGGGTTCAAGTACCACTTATTCTTATTCCTTATTTTTGTGAGAGATTTTGTAAGGGTAAGGCATTTATTGTTGAATGAGGCTCAATAGATAAGAGTAAGTCCTGTGCCAAATCCACAAGCTTGATGGTGTATTTATTCAATTGATAGTAAAGAAATTCTCAAGGAGGTTCCTTGGGGAGTGGACGTAGGCCTGGCGTGCCGAACCACTATAAATCGCAGTGTTTGATTTTCTCTCCCTATCTCTCCTACTTTTATATTGATAATTATTATTCTGTTTTTTTTATTTATTCAAATTTTAAATATTGTGTTATTTTTAATATTGTGAAATTTTTAATAACCCAATTCACCCCCCTCTTGGGTTTCCTAACTGGGATAACAACTCTCTTCTTATCGATTCTCCTTGCTTGACCTTCGTAAAAGCCGATGAGAATGCTCCATCGCCCTGTCATGTTGAGGGACTGCAGGAACTGTTCTTTGTCCCCCTTTTTGGGTATCGTTCTTGGCCGCTGGAATCGGTGTGTCCTCCAATGGGAATGCTGGCTGCATGACGTTGTTCTACATCATGAAATTGACAACTGATTGCAAGTCTGCCAATTTGTTTGCCATCCCCTTCATCTAGCCGTCCCTCCTCAGGCATCTATCTTTCCACAAACCGGGCAGGTTGATCGGCCGGTTGACCCCAGGTTGACTCCCCAGTCGACTGGTTTTGTGCAGAATGGAATTCTTGTGCTTTCGGTTTCTTCTTCTCAAAATGATGCACACTTCCTTCAACTCTTTATGAAATTCACGGATATGAGCTTTGTGAATATATACAGTCCATTTTACATGCACATTTTAAATGAGGTAGGTGGTGGAGGGAAGTAATGAGGTGGTTCAATTTGTATAATGAAGCAGTTTGATGGTTGTATGTGTAAATGATGCATTCATGAAGATGATGAAGTTTGCAGGCTTTTAAAAGTCATGCAAAATAAATATTCACACTTCGATGCCTCACAAAAGTCCAGGACTTTGATGAAATTTATAATTAAAAAAAATTCCCATAAATTATAATTGGGTCAAAAGTTGTTCTTAATTAATATGGAGCATTTTAGATACTACTGTCAAATTATTTGACAGTAGTAATCACCATGTGGAAAAAAAATGTACCATGAACTAAATCAAAGTAAGAACAAATTTGAGTTTGCTTTCCATTTCAACAGATTACTCAAATGATATTAATAGTAAATTGGATTCCATGACATCAATAAATTTAATATTAACAGTGCATTTCACATTTCAATTAGAAAGTCAGTAATATTAACAGTACATTTCACATTTCAATTACAACATCAGTAAATTATCACATCAATACATTGAAAATTAACACTAAATCAGATATTGACAAAATTAACGGACCAATAATACTAGCAAAAACGGATGTACACAAGTTGATTAGCACCTACAACAAACACTGACAGCATTTGAGTAACAACAAAAATGAAGTGTGTACAAGTTTAAGAGCAACAATAAACACTGACAGCCTTCCTTGCGTAATCACCACCCAATCAAAAAATCCAACCAAAAGTTCATCATCTCATCCACGTGGTGAAGTTACTTTTCACCATGAAAATGCTACATATGTTATATTGAATCATTGCGGAGGGCATGATATGCATTCTTATCTCTAATACCTAAATGACGGGACATAAATGATTCAAAGTCATTGTTACTGGTACACGAAACTACTACTGGTGAGTTGGTTGATGATATTTCATAATCGAATCAAGATGCTCATCTCTCTCATCTTCGACAATCATATTATGCAATATAATGCAACTCTTCATTAAGTAACCAAGTATTTTGGGATCCCAAAAATGTATTGGACCACCTACAATTGCAAATCGGGATTGGAGCACTTTGAATGCCCGCTCTACATCCTTCCTTGCTGACTCTTGCATCATTGCAAAATGTTGCTTCTTTGCTCTTTAGGGATAAAAGATTGTCTAAACCAGTTGTTATCACAGTTAGGCAACCTAAGAGGGGAGTGAATTGGGTTATTAAAATAATTTTTGCAATATTATAAAATAATAAACACAATATTCAAATTTTAATTAAAAAAAACAGAACAATTATTATTAATATAAAAGTAAGAGAGATAGGGGGAGAAAATTAAACACTGAGATTTATAGTGGTTCGGCACTCTGGGCCTACATCCACTCCCCAAGGAACCTCCTTGAGAATTTTTTCACTATCAAAATGAATCAATACACCACCAAGGTTTCACCAAGCTTGTGGATTTTACACAGTTCTTACTTTTATCTGTTGAGCCTCACTCAATAATAAATGTCTCACCCCTACAAAATTTTCTCACAAAATAATGAATAAAAATAAGAGATACTTTAACCCTCTTTTACAAAAATTCTCTCACAAGTGTAAGAACAAAGACTATACTTAGATCTAAAAGCAGAATACAATACATTCAAAATTTTGGAGCGCACAGATTTTTTTCTCTTCGAGTTCTATTTTTTTTTTCCTCCACACAAAACACTTCTATTTATATTGAAAAATATATCCGTTGGAGAGGCAAACGCTCCTTTGATAGATCACGAGGCATCTATTTGTTTTTAATAATTGCATCATACAACATCCTTTTCTTTTGTCAAAATTTGTGGTTGGATGTTTGAATCAAACAAACCTACTAACATGTGGCTTTTGACTAATATTATATATATATATATATATAAAGAAATGGGGTTAAAATAATGTGCCTGCAAAGTCCACATTTTTCTTTATATAAAATTAATTTATATAGAATATGCAGCTTCAGCATTTCAATTTCAAACTACAACATGTGAAATGTGCTGCAACTTTGCAACCTTTTCTTTATATATATATATATATATATATATATATGCAAAGGATGTAAAAAATATATTGCACCGCTCCGCCATGCCACTTTATATAATTAATATATTTTATATAAGATGCAATTCTAATTTTATATTATATAATATATGTAAAATAATTTTGAATTCAGTGTAACATATACAAAAAAATATACTACAATTTTATATTTTGTGTCAAATTATTATAATATATGTATATTAAAAAATTCACAACAATAGTTGAGACATCATCAAAGTTAAACAACACGATTAATAATCTCTCCCTTTTTGATGATGACAATACAAGTATGTAATTGACACAAAATTAAAATCAACAAAATATTTGATAACTCCGTAACATATAATTAAAGCACATGCACAAAAATTCAAAATCATATTTTTCTCCCCATTTGACATCATGAAAATAAAATATGGAGATAGAAAGGTTTTAGAGAGAATAAAATTTTCATTGACCAAAACAAAAATCAGATTTGCCAAAAATATAATAATCTGATTTGCCAAAAAATATAATAATGTTTTTTATGTCTTTTCGTGATCATTGTGGAGATTTTGTAGCATCTCCTGAAAAATGGTGCAACGGCGCCCAAAATGTTAACAAACTAGATTTGAGCAGATATACATCGAGTATTGGATCGGTGAAGTGTGTAAAAAGTGACATAGATGATATGCAGAGATACTAAATCTTCAAGTGTTCTTAGAGAAAAAAAAATTGTTTACGGTTTGTGTAAACATGTCCGTAAACATGTCATTCCTTACCTTAGTCATCAATGGTTCTGACATGTATGAGGTGCCTGTAATGCAGGCAAATGAGAGGTTACTGATAGTGCATTCGCACACTATTCTAGTAAATGAGAGTCCTACTGTTTTTGATAATCGGAATGATATCGATGCTATTAATAACACTATGACTCTTAATACACAGGAGAAAAGAGAGCTAGAAAGGAAAAATTCTCAGTTGGAGAATGCGGTGCAATATTATGCAACGGTTATAATGCCAAGACTCACAGAATTTGAAAATAGAGAGAGACATGTAAATGAGGCTCATGAAAAGCTGTTGAGAGAAGTTAAACCAAAAAATCTGTGAATTCTTCTCAAAACTTACATGTAATCTAGCAATATTTTTTCCCTTTTGAAATAAAATTGCAAGTGTTTCTCTTATTTTCTCTTTCTAAAATAAAATTGCAAGCATTTCTCTTTGAAAAAATTGTCTGTCTTTGCTATAAAAAAAATTGTGGATGCAGATAAGGAGTAAAAGAAAATTAGTTGATAACTATATATACTCCTTCTAAAATTATGCAAAGAATATACAAACCCCCCTGAAGATTATTTTTATTTTTTTTTATTTTTTTAATCTCAAAATATTACATAATATGAGTCTCCCGCTAAATTAATGTACTAAAAATTACATAAATTGTGAGAAACAGACTACCAATTTATAAAAGCAAGGCCTATTAAGATCAGGCCATAAACAACTACACCAAGTGCACTAGCATAAAAAGAGAAAATACAAATAAAAATAATTTCTTCATACTAGATAGAAGCAATTGTTATTAATAAGAGAGAGTAGAGTTTGTACCACATACAACCACATAAGAAATATAATAAAGTGCAAAAATAATTTTAACATATTGATAAGGGAAAAGATGTTGGTGGATGTAAAATTTGTCAACAACGATAAAGATTGGTGACAATGGTAAAAATTGGTGATGATGATGTAGATTTGCGTCGATAGAGAGGATCGAAAAGGACAGTGAAGATTGGCAGATCGGAGATAAATCTTGGTAGATCGGTGATAGATTTATGTAGTTTTGAGATGGATTTTGGTAGATCGGTGAGGGATTTAGGTTGATGAAGATGGTGATCATAGAGAAGATCGAGGATGGATTTAGATGGATGATGGTAGAGATGAAGATGGTGTCGGAGAGAGTGGATGAGAAAGAAAAAAAATAGAGAGTGAGAGTGAGAACAAGTGAGAGAGAGCGAGAGTAAGAGAGACGAAGAATGGGTGAGAGATAGAAAGAGAGAGAGAGAGAGAGAAGCAGAGAGCGAGAGCAAGAGTGGAACGGTGAATGGGTGAGTAGAGAGAGAAACCGAGGGTTTATAATATTAAAAAAAATTATTTTATTTTATTTTATATATAATTATTATAAGGGAGAATTCATCATACCAAGTTTAGTTCAAATATAACAAAATTGTTTTTCATTAAGAGGCTTGGTAAATATGTCAGATAATTGATGATGTGTAGACACAAACTCAAGTTCAATGTCACCTTTGAGTACACGATCTCTAAGAAATTGATGCCTTATTTCAATGTGTTTAGTGCGTAAGTGCTGAATAGGATTTTTAGAAAGGTTAATGGCACTTATGTTGCCACATTTTATAGAAATATGATTATAGTTTAGTCCAAAATCTTAAAGTTGTTGTTTCATCCAAAGTAATTGTGCCCAACATCTAGTGGCGGCAATGTATTCTGCTTCGACAGTTGACAGAGCCACTGAGTTTTGTTTTTTGCAAAACTAAGAAGTGAGAAAGTGTCCAAGAAAATGACAAGTGCCGCTAGTGCCTTTTCGGTCAAGTCTACATCCCGCAAAGTCAGCATCTGAGTAACCAAAAAGTTCAAAAGTGGTTCCCTTAAGATACCATAAACCCAAATTTAAAGTGCCAACAAGATATCTGAATATTTGTTTGACTACGGTGATATGTGACTCTTTCGGTGCAAATTGAAAACGTGCACATATATAAACACTAAACATTATATCAGGTCTACTTGCAGTAAGATAGAGTAAGGAACCAATCATACCTCGATATTTCTTTTCATCTACAGGTTTACCTTGCTTATCTTTGTTGATTTTTATTGATGTACTCATTGAAGTTGTTGCAGGTTTTGACGATTCAATTTCAAACCTTTTGAGTAGATCCTTGATATATTTCGTTTGATTTAAATGGATCTCATCATTGGTTTGTTTAATTTGTAGACCAAGGAAGTAATTTAACTCCCCCATCATACTCATTTCAAATCCACCCTGCATATCTTTAGCAAACTCTTCGCACAAATTTTCATTAGTAGCACCGAAAATAATATCACCAACATAAGTTTGAACAAGTAGCATATCTTCCTTTTTGGTTTTTATAAAAAAGAGTTATATCTATTTTTCCTCGAGAAAAACCATTGTCAACTAAAAAAGTACTCAATCTTTCATACCAAGCTCCAGGAGCTTGTTTTAAACCATATAAAGCTTTTGAAAGTTTGAAAACATGATTCAGGTAGTTATGATTTTCAAAACCGAGAGGTTGTTCAACATAGACTTCCTCCGAAATCTTTAAAACATGCAAAAGTACTTTTAACATCCATTTGATATAATTTAAAATCTTTAAAACATGCAAAAACAATTAGCATTCTAATAGTTTCAAGTCTAGCAACCAGTGCAAAATTTTATCAAAATCAATGCCATCTTCTTGATTATAATCTTGGGCTACCAATCTAGCTTTGTTTCTAGTAACAACTCCGGATTCATCCATTTTATTTCGAAAAACCCATTTTGTACCAATTACGGGATGATCCTTAGGTCGAGGGGTCAAAAACCAAACTTCATTTCTTTCATATTGATTTAATTCTTCTTATATTGCTAAAATCCAGTTTTTATCATTTTCAGCTTCTAAAAATGATTTTGGTTCAATTTGTGAAACAAATGCTAAATTACCACAAACATTTCTAATAGAGAAACGAGTTTTTATACATTCCACTGCATCTCCTATGATAAAGTCTTTAGGGTGGCCATGACCGTACTTTAATTCCTTTGGTAGATTTGATTCGTTTTCTAGATGAGCATATTTTTTTTGAAGATTTTTCATTGTGATTTTTTCTTTTTGTTCAAGAGATGGAATTTCTTCATTTGTTATGTAAATGCTCTCCATTCTTGGATGTGTTTCTGCAGTATCATCAATATTCTTGGAAACAACGTTGTTAGATTCATCAAAGATAACTTATACAGATTCTTCAATAAGTAAAGTTCTTTTATTGAATACTCTATGAGCTTTACTAGAATTTGAATAACCAAGAAATACAACTTCATCCAATTTAGTATCAAATTTTTCTAAGTTATCTTTATTGTTATTCAATACAAAACATTTACAACCAAAAGCACGCAAGTGACTAAATATTAGGTTTTCTACTTTTTCAAAGTTCATAAGAGGTTTTCTTAAGAATATGTCTAATCATGGCACGACTTACAAAATAACATGCAGTGTAAACGGCTTTAGCCCAAAAATATCTAGGTAAATTATTATCACAAAGCACAGTACAGACCATTTCTTCAAGAGTTCTATTTGTCCTTTTAACCACACCGTTTTGTTGAGGAGTCCTAGGGGTTGAGAAATTATGATCTATTTCTAACTCATCACAAAACATAATAAAATTATCATTTTTAAATTTTCTACCATGATCAATTCTAATACTACAAATATTAAGATTTTTTTCATTTTGAATTCTTTTATATAGTTTTGAGAAATTATAAAAAGTTTCATTTTTGTGTGCTAAACATAATACCCATGTATATCTAGTATAATCATCAACACAAACAAGAGTAGACGATTTTCCTCATAAAACTTAATGTTCCAGATGGTTCGAATAAATCAATATGCAAAAGTTAAAGCGGTCTAGCAGTTGAAAAAATATTTTGGATTTAAAAGAAATTCTAGTTTGTTTTCCAAGTTGGCATGCATCACAAAGTTTGTCTTTTTCAAAACTAATTTTAGGCAAACCAATGACTAACTCATTTTTGAAAGTTTTGAAATTAAATCTAAATTAGCATGTCCTAATCTTCTATGTCATAACTAACCAGTTTCATTTATTGCAGATAAATATTTAACATCAAAATCAGAAGACAAGTTATACAAATCAAACACATATATATTCTCATATCTATGTCGTACAAATAACGTTTTATTATCTTTGGTGTTCTCAATTGTGCAGTGAGTTTGTTCAAAAATAATTCTATCACCTTTATCACATAATTGACTAATACTAAACTAGTTATGTTTTAAACCTTCAACAATTAAAACAATTTCTATAATAGGAGAAGGATTTTTACCAATACTACTTACACCAATGATTTTTCCATTGCCATTGTCGTCGAAGGTTACATTGTAACGCCCCCAAAATAATTACAATAATTCATCTATAAATGACTAATACAAGATGACATAAACAAAATAATGGATTTTCATTAATCAGAGTTAACTTACAAAAGGTGACACATGCCCTATATATTCATAAATGATTCATCCTAAATCTACAGCATGTGTTACAGGTAGCAATAAGAAATGAAAGTTAAACAAATATTCATATGCCCTAAAAGCTTACATCTTTCCAAGGCTGTGCCTGGTTACAACAAAGTGGATACAAATCCAATACAAATAAAGCCCTTGTCTTATATCAAAACGATAACATAATAAACAAAAGAAGCTTTCGGCTCCAATTCCTCCCCAGTTATTGTCATGGCGGAGGCATGTCCCCAACACTTGAAACTGATTTTTCCTAAATAAGGTGAGCCAAAGCCCAGTAAAGACAATCTATCACAATATATGAATCTTAAGAAAGATATAATTAATATTCACATGTTCAATGTCCAATGACAAAATCTTTTACAACTCTTTTCCAAAACCAAGTTATGCCAAACTTACCTCTCAATTCATTTCATCTTAGTTCATTAGTTATACCCACTTCATTTAATCAATCAAACAGAGGATACACCTCACAAGTCTCCAACCAATATAATTATAATACAAATACATCCGTTTGCCATTTTATGGAAATTTCGTCCGCAGGAATCGGTACCCATGTATACGCGCGATTTTTGGGACTTTCACCCTAGACACACAGAACAACTTAGTTTAATGGAGTCTATTCCCTTTCTTCTCTCAAACATGGAGTACATCCCCTTTCTCCTCCCAAACATCATACATATACAATGTATACATATCATAATCATATTCAATGATAACGGCTAAGAGATTAGTTTCAATTTGCCCAATCCTCATTCAATTTCTACAACAATTATGGTTATTCTCCACTGATAGCCCAAAACAGATATTTCTAAACAGTTATACAATCTTCACAACAGATAAATTATCCAAATTTTCATAGGTGCGAGGTGATACATATCTACTCCACCATTAATATAAACATCTATTCAATTTCATATTTATACAAAATAATTATTCGACACATTTTAGGGCAAAACTTCCATTTTCCCAATTTCATTCCAAACACCAAAATCAACCATTTTAACACAACATAAACTTACGTTTACTCCCATAACCATTTCCAATACATTCATTCAAAAACTCCTCTTTTGATTTTAAACCAAAATCCTAGATTTGTTCAAAATCACCTAAAATCCCAATATTTCTTACAAATTAACAAATAACTAAGCTAAAACTCATAGAAGAGTGTAAAAAGTCCCTACCTCAAAGTGAGAAGACAACCAAAGCAATGGAGGAACTCCAAAGACGCCGAAACTAAGGTTTACTTAGATCAAAACGTAGCCTTTAGGTGCTCTACCTTTTTTCCAAAGATACTAGGGTAGAGAAATCAATGGATCTAGATGAAAATGTAGAGAGAATGTGAGTTCTAGAGAGAGAAGCTCATGATCTAGGGTTTTGAAATGTTTTAGAGAGAGAAAGAGATGAAAAAGTGATGTAAAAAGTGGATGTTACGAACTGATATACGCAAAGTCCGCTTGAGCACAAGAAGTGATGCTCGAGCGTCAGACACAATAAGCTCTTTCCCTTGAGTACAAGAAGTGAAGCTCGAGTGCAGAATGCACCCTCCTAGTAGTTTTACAGACAAAAGACCAATCACTCAAGCGCAATAATAGCCGCTCGAGCTGAACCCGCTCGAGCGTAGAAAGGACCGCTCAAGCGTAGATTACACTCTCTCAGTAGTTTTGCAGACCTACAAAAGTACTGAGAGTTTACAAAGCCCGCTCGAGCGCAAGAAGTGTCGCTCGAACGGATGAACAAAATTTTGGGCAACAAGAGCTTGGAAACTAAACAACCAACCTGTCCCAAACACAACCACAACAATCCCATAGCCAAACTCAAGTAAGAATAAGGGGGAAATGACAATGAACAACATTCAGAAACCATAAAACCTGAGTCTGGAATATCAAATGGGTCAGGTCAAAACCGAAGTCGCTATATACATATCTGCCATCCTTTGATTGAAGTGTGACGAACATAGCTTTATTTCCGATCATGCATGTTGAGCATGTACCGTCGAGATACCATCTATCATTACTAGATTTCGTCTTAAGCATACCTACAAAAATTTGATTTTTCTACGAGTACCCATATTTTCTTGGGTCCTTAAAAGTTCGAATTCAACAAAATTGAAATATCTTTAGGAACCCACCACTTTTTTATTTTAGCAAAATGATTTTTTTTAATAGGACATGACGGAGAAATATGATCTTTTTTATCACAAAAATGACACGTAAGATGTGAGTGTCTAGAAGAAGCATAAATAAAACCATTGTTGAAAGTTTTTTTCTTTTGAAAAAGGTTTATATCCAATTCGATCTTTTCCAAATGTACGATTTTGACTTTTAAGAATTTTATCCAACGTGTCTCTTCCTTGAGTAAATTTTGAAAGAGTATTATTCAAATCTTCTATATTTTTATTCAAAGTAATTTTCTCTTTTTAAAAAAAAAATCATTTTCAATTTTTAAATCATTTAGTTCCTTTTTTAAAATAGAAGATTCTTTTGATTTCAAAATTTCATTTTCTTCTTTTATCTACAAGTCATAAGAAGCTACTATTTCAAGAATGATAGTTAGCTTTTTCTGATGGCCTATGTATTGACCTTGTCATGCCATTGGACAATTTTTTCACTCCCAATGCATGCAATCTAAACTTCCTGACATACCCGAAAATCGACGAACCTCTGCAATAGCAAGTAATCTAGCAATATCAGTTGTTGTTGGAGATCTACGATATTTAGGCCTAAAGATTTTGATTATTGAATTGCAAAAGTGTTTCAAACTTTCAATTGCCGTACTTTCCCTAATTCGCACATAATCATCAACTATATCTGCTATCACTCCATATGAGAGCATTCTAATTACTGAAGTTATCTTTTGTAGTGGAGACAATCTGAGGATACGAGCTGCATCTTTTTTTGAACAAAATATGTATCGTGTGCTTTAATGGCATTCAAAATTCACAGATACAGATGACAATGCGTTCTAAAATGTCTCTAAAATGTTGCAGGTGAATAAACTGGATTTGCCGCAACATAATTCGTAAATAATCGATCATGACCCTTTCTTATATCGCAACATATGTATTTATGTCCTTGTAGACACTCCATTTTTAACCGCTCTTAAGTATTGGGCGCCACTAATTGATCACTCGATGATGAAAGTTGTGTTGTGTAAACGTTCGATTTCTTTAGCAAGAAGAGCTTCTAAATCCCAACCTTACACCCTATTTTGGACCAAAACTATTTTGACCAAAATTATTTTAGACTTCAAAACCCTCTCTTTCAAAATATTTTTGAAAATATTTCTATGATGTTCCGAGGCTCACATTTCGTTTAAAATATTGCACTTTTCAGTAAATCGAGTAAGAACAAAGTGGAGATAAATGAAAGTGAGGTGAACTCTTTGAAAACATCTTATTTAGAGGTTTGGAGTTGAAGAAAATAGGAGGGAAGGGAAGAAAACTAGTTAGGGACGAAGTTGGGCATGAAACCATTAAGAGAGAATTGAGTAGCCTTCACTAAATTAGGCCTATCGCTTTGTACACTTAGACTTTAGCTGTAAGGCCACCACCATTGGAAAGTGGACTTCTGAGGCTTCATTTTAGACTTAAGCATTTTCTAAAGCCAAGTCCGGATGAGGGAGATATGGCTATTTGAAGTTAGGCATCAATCCGATTAAAACAAAACTGAGCAACCTTCACTAAAATAATCATATCTCTTTGTACACTTAGAATTTAGATGTGAGGCCACCACCATTGGAAAGTAGACTTTCGGGCCTCAATTTAGACTCAAGAATGACCTAAAACAAAGTCCGGATACAGGAGATATGCCCGTTTGAAGTTGGGCCTGGAAGTAAATTTTTGGTGGCCGACAGGTGGCCGGAAGATGGCCAGCTAGCAATTCACACTTCTGGCCGACCGGCCACTAGCTGGCCACTAGTGTAAAACCCAGATATTTTTGGCAGCTATTTCCACAAAGCTCCAGCTGTCCCTATATAGATATTTTCGACTAAGGGACTATTTTCTATTTATAGGAGGCCTCTCTCTTATTTTTCAAGGTTAGAAAAGTTTTAGATCAAAATTTTTCCTCTCTCTCTACCAAATTCCTACACTTTAGCCTCCAAATCCTTAACCTTTACCTATACACCCTTAACCAAATCTTCTCATTTTTGAACTGAGGTACTTTTGAGCTTGGTTTGAGCTCTTAAAGGGTGCGTTGCCTTGATTTGTTGCCTAGAATTGGTCTTCTCTTCAAGAGGTATAAGGCTTTACTTGTTGCTTTGTTTTATTAGCTATTATTCTTGCTGTTTTTCTACTATTTTTGGGCTGTAAAACTTCTATAATTTTGGACTAAAACTTAGGTTCTAAAGCCATTAAAGGTTGAGGGGTGATCCACCCTTCTTTGTACCTTATTTTGGAGGCTTTTGCCCTTATGTTTCCCACCCGTTTACTATCTTTTTTTGAGCTTTTAAACACTGATTTTTAAAGTTATTTCAATGGCTAGAAACATGTTTTGAAGTCCAAATTTGGAGGGGTTCGCCTCCCCTCCTTGTGTCTTGCTTACTAGTCTAGCTTGTGCCATGGTTTAGCATATTAATTTAGTTTTTTTTTAGCTCAATTCCAGCATGTTTTAGGACTGTTTTTAGGTTGTTTTAGCACTATTTTTGGTTGATAGTTGCATTTGAATTTTGTTTTGCATGCTTATAGTGTAATTGTCCTCATGAGCTTGGTATTTTAGGCCTTAGACACCATCTTATTTGAGTTGATAGCATTTATTTATACTTTTCTCACTTATTTTCAACACTAATAATCTCTACAACCTCCCTCCTTTCTTGGCTTTTGTTTTTCTTTGAGAGTTGTTTCAAGCCTATTGTTCTTTTAAGCATGAGATTGAGATTATCATGCTTAATGGTTTAATCCCTTTTAGGGGTTCATTATCAACAACATGACATCTCTTTCATGTCTTAAGTTAACTCTTGGTTTGGTACTTCATTCCATTTAGAGGACTTAAACCATTGGACTTAATGAATTAAAGAATTGATGGTAATCTAAAATGGAGTAATAAAATTGAGGCTAAAAATGGTGAAAGATAATAATTTGGTTGTGTTCAATCGGACGTTAATTGAACACATGGAAGCTTGAGGCATTTCATACTCATTAGTGATGAAATGATTCAAGTTTCCAGGGTCACCACTTCCCTTGATCAATTCATGAAAGGGAGGACATATGAGTCTTATTTTGTTACATTTATTGAAATTGCACACTTTGGTTCATAAGCCATATGCAATGAAATTGCTTGAATTGGTGGTTTGTGGACCAAGCTTGCTACTCCTTTGATTTGTTCATGAAAAGGAGGGGTGAATTGTGCAAACAAACCCTTGAGAATGCCCTGCGCATGCTCTGTTTGTTCTCTATTGCAGCAAGATAAACTGGGTAGCAGTGGCTGGCAGGTCACTTTCCATGGCCGGCAAGCCACCTTTGATGATCGGCCGACTATCACTGGTGGCCGGCAGGCCCTTACTACTGGTCGGCCGGTCACTGATGCGAAATTCAACAGTGTGTTCTTTAAGCACAGCAGAGCTATTCTGGAAGTGGACAAAGGTGTTAGTGTTCTATGGTGCAACAGAGGCCTTCTGGAAGCAAAACAGTGACTTTTCGGGTAGAAACCGAGCATGTGCATAAGCATTCCTTGCATACGGAGCATGTTTAAGTTTAAATATTTAGTTTAGATATTTGTTGTAATTAATTAGTTGTAGCTAGTTAATTTTTGTAAGGTGTTGTAATTAATTAGTTAGTTAAATAGTTATTCGATTCAGTTTTGTAATTATTTTAGGTAAACTAGAATAGTTAATTCATTTGTTGTAATAATTAGTTAAGTAGTTTAGCTATTTTCATTTGTTTTGTAATAATTAGCTTAGCTTTAATTAGTTAGTTAATTAGTCTATTCATTCGGACTCTCCTTCGTGAGAGTGCAATGTAATAATGTGTATGTCTTCCAACTCCATGTCTTTCTCCCTTTTATTTACTAGCTTATGATGGTTAATTTAGGAGCATCACATTTCGTTTAGCATTACTCATGCTTGCATCCGTTGTATTGCATGCACCGAGGCTCGGTTCATCATTCTAACTTGCATTGTTAGTTTAAACGCTTATTTGAATACGTGCTTACACCACATACTATTTCATTGATTCACATGACATATTAGTAGTCGAGCCTAATAATTGCATATTGTATGTGTTGCATTAGCCATATCGCATAGTTAGGATCATGCATCGCATGTGTGTAATTGTTATCATGTTTAGCATGCTTGCCATGAGGCTAAGCGCTTAAATGATAAATTGTCTTGAATGCTTGTGGATGAAGGCTAATTGCTTGAATTGGCATAATTTGAGTAAAATGTTCATATGCGGTCACTTTTTCAAGTGGTACGTATTTTAAAACAATTTTCAAAAACAAACATGAATCAAGTATTCCAATTCTTGCAAATTTAGTCTATACTTGTGTGTGCACATCACATAGTAATGCTAGCCCAATAAATTAGAACAAGAGCATATAATGTACATCAGATTCATATCATAATTAGTAGAGGCCGATCTTTGATTGGGCGAGAGTGGGTGCTCAATTCATGACCTTCCCCTCTCGTACCCAAGTTCCCGAGCCGAGACAATCTTGGTGATGACGGACACGTGGCCTCTGGCACAAGTCATGGGTTTCCTAAATTTTCCCATATTTAGATGGTGACTCTGTATCTGGCAAAGTAGTCCATTTTTGGCAATTTGATTCAAAATCGATTTTCCAAAAGATTTGCCGATTTTGGACTCTTTAGTGATTATCCATTTCGCATTGCACTTGTGAGATTAGATTCAAAATCGCAGGAGTCCGAACTATAGGGCTTATTTCGACTTCCGAAAGGAAGGGCAAAAAAGTCGGGCTACAGTCCTGCAACAGAACCACCTCTTTTCTTTGATTGATCACTTGCTCTCAAAATATATATCATACTAGCATTATTTATCTCATAAAGACCTAGAAGTGCAACAATTTTTTCATCATCAGTTTCATCATCAGAGGATGAGGAAGAAGAAGAGGATAAAAAATCAGTGAACAAATAAGAAGTTGAACTAGTCATTATGCTCCCTTTTTCAATCATAGTTGGTTTCAGATACAACGTTGTTTGTTTGGTTTATATAGTACATGGTTTGATTTGTTTATATATGTTTTTTGGAGAAATAATTAATGGAGCAAAAAGAAATGGAAAAATATTTAATAGAGGGAAAAAGTAATGGCAAAGAAATTGAGGGAAACATAAATTGAGGGGAAAAAATTTCATTTGATGTTGCCAGTCGACCGACTGGATGATTGGCCAGTCATCTAACTGGACAACCTATGTTTTGTTGCTAGCTACAGTAGTTCACCGTTGGAGCGGTTGATATTAAATAGAGGAATTCGTCATATTTTTACTCAGATTTGATGAAATATTTGGCAAACCATTGAAGATGCCCTTAGTTCATATATTTTATATACACACCATGGTTTGAATACTAGTAATGGTTGTTTCTTTTGTTGAACTTGGAGGGCTCAAAGTGCTTTGTATTTGTGATTATCTATTATATATACATATATATATATATATATATATATATCAAGCATATAACACCATCTTTGATGAAAAAACATACTTTTTGCTGTTCTAATGGTTTACCAAATCTTTCATCAAATCTTTCATCAGATAGAGGATCGATCTACCTTTCATCAAATTACAACTCATAGCCGTTGGACTTTCACCACTAGATGTCCTCTGGATAACCACCTCAAGGCAAAAATTTGTAAAAAATTTACACTCGCCGAACATCCGCCCTATCAACCCTCGAATGACCACCTCAAGGAAAAAATTTGTGAAAAATTTGCACTTGTCGAACATCCGCCCGATCGTCCGCCCGATCGATTGATGTTTTGATGAAGCTTCAAAAACCTTCAGTGGAGCACTTGATATCAAATGGATCTTTTACTCAAATTTAGTGAAAAATTGGATACGTCATTGGAGATGCCCTAATAGAGTGAGTATAGTTGTTTTTGTGTTTTATGATGATCAGTGTTGGATTTGTGTTAACATTTTTTTTTCTTTTCTTTTTCTGTGTTAGATCTGTATTTGTGATTTTATTTGTTTTTGTGTTTTGATTTGTTTTGTTTTGTTGTTTTGTCATAAAATAAGATTTTATCTGTTATGTTTTGTTTTGTGCTTTGAATTTTATCTGTTCAAATTTATTTTTCATTTTTTTGGTAGTTATTGTTGTTGATGATGATGATGAATTTGCAATCCAAATTTGTGTTGGATTTGAAATCTAAATCTATGTTGAAATCCAAAGTTGAATTTTGAATAGATAGAACATATTTGTTTTCAACAGATCTGTTACAATTGATTTTCAACAGAGCAAATAATAAATACATTCAAACAGGGTGGAAAATTGAACAGATATACAAAAAAATTGGATAGATGGACAAAAAATTGCATAGATAGAATTTTATTTAGACAAATATTTAAACAGATAAGGGAAATTTGAATTGAAAAGGTTAAAAAAATAAATAGACAGGGTAAAAAAAATTGAACAGATAGGAAAAAATTTGAATAGATAATCAATAAAAAGTCAAACAAATAAAAAAAAGTCAAGGTGTAAAATTGGAAACAAAATATCCTAAAAGATTTCTCATCAAACTATTTCACAAAATGTGAACCTCTCTCCAACAAAAAATATGCACTGGATCTAATGCCTTATACATTCTCTAAATTGGATTTATCACCAATTTTCTTTTGTATTTATTTGTTTATTTTTATTTATCTTTATTTGTTTATTATTTAATATTGATTATTATTTTTATTTTTATTTTAAAATTGTTAAAATTATGGTGTCAGCAATAACAAATTAAGATTTTAAAATTAAAAATTTGAGAACAAAATAATTTTTTAAGAGTGTTGCTATTAGCATCCCAATTAATACTTTGAATCATCTATTTTTTTCGGACTCCACCAACAAAATTCAAAACCCTACAAATTTCTAAGAATCCCTCAAATAATATCAAAAATATCCTTCTAAAAATATCACACCCACCAAAATGCACACTCCCTTAAATACCTTTCATCTCCCAAAACCCTTAACTATTAAACTCTCATCATTGAACTCAAGTTTCCTCTCATAGTCAACTATTGACCTCTCCCCGTTGAACTCAAGCTTCCTCTCACCATTGACAGAGCTTCGCCATCAATCTATTTCTGCTATCGATCTCTGTCATAAGCTATCTCTCACAGCCAACTTCCTCCGCCATTGACCTCTTTCTGTCGTTGATCTCTCTACCGCCATATTGTCGAACAAATTACACATGTTCGGACTTGTGTTACCGAATAATATGTACATGTTCAGACCTATGTTTGAACATTATAAAAATGTAAAGTTCTATGTCTGTGAACAAGTTTGACTCATCAAAATTTAACAAACAAAAATAAGTATGCATCAGCTAGTTGGATTAACAAATAAAACTAAAGTGTTAGACTTATTTATTTTGATGATTTACTTAATTATGTTTTTAATTTATTTGGAAGAGAAAAATAGAATCAAAATTTATTTTGATGATTTATTTGAAAGAGAAAAATAGAATCAACATTTATTTTTATGATTTTATGTTTTAATTTATTTGAAAGAGAAAAATAAAATCAACTTTTATTTTGTCCCATTATTTCTTACCTAAAACTTTTATCCTAAATGTTGTTAGAATGTATTTAATATTTGATTAAATCAGAGGTTCAAACAGCACAGCACAGCAGAGCAGCAGGCCAAAAGATTCAAGTGGAAGATATTCAAATTAGTAATGATGGAATAGAAGATATTCAAATGAATACAACGGTTATAAATTCAAATGAATACAACGGTTATAAACGACTATAAGTTTCATTATATATACCAAAGCCTCCAATGTAAACAAGTAACGAAAAAAAAAAACCAAAAAATATTCTTTGATCTGTAATCACTCAAATCTTTTCTCTGAAAAATTCTCTGAGAAGTGTTCTTCAATTTTTGTTTACATCATCTTTCAGAAATTATACACTGAGACGTATAGCTTTAAGCCCATCTTTCCTGTGTGAGGTTTACAGAAAAACCAGAGCTTCATTTTTATATCTATCTTTAAGAGATAATTTTTGTACCTTTCTGTGAAAGCAAAAACACATTCTTTTCAACCTTGTAAGAGTGTAGTACACTCAGTGTTCTTGACTTAGGAAGTCTGTGTAAAATCTATGGGGGATTGCTCCATCTGTGAAAAGGTTACTAGCACCCTGTGAAGCTAGAGTATAGTGGAAAATCTCAAGTGAAGCTTGAGAAGTAGACGTAGGCCGAGTTGAAGCCGAACCACTATAAATTTGTTTGCCTCTCTCTCCCTTATCTCTTTAGTTTATTTAAATTGCCATAACTATATTTCACATTTTCACTGTGCTAAAATCATTAACTGACATAGTTGTTAGAACACTTGTTTTAATTATTTTTATTTCATTAACTATATTTATCTATTGTGCTGGTCATAATTTTTATTAGGGTATTATTATTTTTATTTGTAAAAACCTAATTCTCCCCCTTCTTAGGTTGTCTTTTGGGTAACAATTGGTAACAGAGCCTAGATTCTTGTTTTAGATTTAACCATCTGGGAGTTTCGATCCTTGGCAACCTTAGCTGAAGGACAAGCCACAAATAGGCCACCATTGTTTGACGAAAACAACTATAGTCATTGGAAGGATAAGAAAACCCTATACCTACAAGCCACTGATTATGCCATGTGGATTATTGTCACCAAAGGTTCAAAAATCCCTACCAAATTAGTAGACAATATTAGTGTACCTAAAACTGAAGATGAATGTAATGAGATGGATCATAAATTATTGCAAGCCAATGCTAAAGCCAAACTCACCCTTGTTTGTGGATTAGACTCTAAGGAGTATAATAGAATTTCAAGTTGTGATTTAACAAAAGAAATTTGGAACAAACTTGAGGTAACGTATGAAGGTATAAACCAAGTGAAGGAATCTTGTATTGATATACTTGTTCATAGTTATCAATTATTTAAAATGAACTCTGATGAATCTATTTCAAGTATGTTTACTAGATTTACTGAAATTGTAAACTCTTTGAAATCTCTTGACAAAACTTATACTAATAGTGAGTTGGTAAGAAAAATTCTTAGGTGTTTACCAAAGAATTGGGAAGCAAAGGTCGCGGCTATTATAGAAGCCAAAAATCTTTCCACACTTAGATTGGATGAGCTTATGGGTTCCCTTATGACTCATGAGATCACCATGAAAGGACATGAGAATGTTAAAAACAAAAAGAAAAGTGGAATTGCATTCAAAGCTTCATCAAATGAAGAAGAACATGAAAACTCCAATGAGGATGAAAGTTATGCCATGTTTAGTAGAAATCTCAAAAAGCACATCAAGAAAAACAATTATAGAGGAAGAAGACCTTTCAAGAAAGAGTACAACAAAGATAACAAGAAAGAGCCTATTATTTGCTATGAGTGCAAAATCCTAGACATATGAAAATGGATTGTCCAAAATTGAAGAATCATGGAAAAGACTACAAAAGAAACAAAAAGGCCATGGTAGCAGCTTGGGGAGAAAGTGAAGACGAAAGCTCAAGTGATGAAATTGAAAATGAAGTAGCCAACTTATGTCTCATGGCTCTTGAAGATGAAAACTCTACTCAAGATGAGGTAACTACTCTTTATGAAGAACTTCAAAGTGCATTCCATGAACTACAAGATGAATTTAGAAAAGTTTGTGCCAAAAATAATGTGTTGAAGAAATCTGTTACATCTTTATCTATTAATGTAGAAGAATTAAAGAAAGAAAAAATTGTTTTGAAAAATGATTTTGATACTATCTCTAATGAGAAAACTACTTTAAAAAATAATATTGATGATTTAACAAAAACACTTGAAAATTTTGTAAAAGGTAGAAATAATCTCAATACACTTCTTGGAAATCAAAGATGTGTTTTCGATAAAGCGGGCATTAGATATGACCCTATTAAAAAATAAAAGAATCTCAATACAATTTTTGAAAGGCACCCCTTATGACTCATCCTCATATTGCTTGTTATTATTGTAGAAAGAAAGGCCATTATATATCTTTTTGTCCATTCAAAAATAATATAAACATGAGAATTAAAAAGATTTGGATTGTTAAAGGATCTAACAAAACTAACCAAGAAGGACCCAAGAAACTATGGGTACCAAAAATCAACACTTGATTGTCATCTTGTAGGTTTGCTTTAAGTCCAAAGCTAAAGAAGGAAAGTGGTATCTTGATAGTGGATGTTCCAGACACATGACTGGAGACAAATCCTTCTTTACTACACTGTCATCCAAAGATGGAGGCTTTGTTACTTGGAGACAATAAGAAAGGAAAAATCATCAATATTGGTAGCATCGGTATTTCTCCTAACCCTTCTATTGAAAATATTTTACTTGTTGATAGACTTAAGCATAATCTACTTAGTATTAGTCAATTATGTGATAAAAGTAATCGAGTTATTTTTGATAAATCACATTGCACAATTGAGAGCACAAATGATCATAAAGCTTTATTCGTTGATAATCATCATGATAATGTTTATGTTTTTCATCTCAATGATCTCTATGCTAGTGATGTTAAATGTCTATATGTTAATAATGAAAATAGTTGGTTATGACATAGAAGACTTAGTCATGCTCATATGGATTTAATTGATAAACTTTTGATAAATGATTTGATCATTGGACTTCCAAAAATTAAATTTGAAAAAGATCATCTTTGTAGTGCTTGTCAACAAGGAAAACAAACTAAAACATCGTTTAAATCAAAATCTCATTTCCACAACTAGACCTTTACAACTACTGCATATGGATTTATTTGGTCCCTCAAGAACATCTAGTCTAGGTGGTAAACATTATTGTCTTGTTATTGTTGATGATTATTCAAGATTCACATGGGTTATGTTTTTAGCACACAAAGATGAAACATTTTCTTTTTTCACAAAACTCTGTCATAGAATTCAAAATGAAAAAGGCTTTCTTATTACTAATATTTGAACCGACCATGGTAGAGAACTTGAAAATGAGAAATTTGAATTGTTTTGTGATGAGCATGGTATTGGACATAATTTTTCAACACCTAGAACCCCTCAACAAAATGGTGTAGTAGAAAGGAAGAATAGAACTTTAGAAAAGATGAGCAGAACAATACTTTGCGAAAATAATCTTCCTAAATATTTTTGGACCGAAGCCGTTCTCACTGCATGCTATATTTTAAATCGTGCATTAATTAGACCTATTCTTAAAAACACTCCTTATGAACTTTGGCATGATAGAAAGCCCAACATTAGTCACTTGCATGTTTTTGGTTGTAAATGTTTTGTGCATAATAATGGTAAGGATAACTCAGGTAAATTTGATTCAAAATCTGATGAAGCAATTTTTCTTGGCTATTCCTTAACTAGCAAAGCTTATCGTGTTTTTAATAAAAGAACTCTTGTTGTGGAAGAATCTATGCATGTGGCATTTAATGAAACTAACATCTCTGCTCAAAAGCAAATTGTTAGTGATAATATAGATTTGGAGCCAAATGTGGAAGATTCAAGTATCTACAAAGAAGAGAACCAACCATATAAGTTGAACAAAGAGATTGAACAACCTATTCTCCTACCTCAAGAAGGAGGAGGAAACAATGATGATTTGCCAAGAGAATGGAAGTTTGTTCATAATCACCCTAAGGATTTAATCCTAGGTGACCCTATAAAAGGTATTGAAACTCACTCTTCACTTAGAAACATATGTAGTAACTTGGCTTTTCTCTCACAGATTGAGCCTCAAAGCTTTCAAGAAGCTAAATTCGATGATCATTAGATGATAGTTATGCATGAAGAGCTTAACCAATTTGAGAGAAAAAAAGTGTGGAAACTTGTGCCAAAACCTAAAGATCATACCATTATCGGTACCAAATGCATCTTTCGAAACAAGCTTGATGAATCCGACATAATTATAAGAAACAAGGCTAGACTCGTTGCACAAGGAGACAATCAAGAAGAAGGTATTGATTTCGATGAAACCTTTGCTCCGGTTGCTAGATTAGAAGCCATTCGCATGTTAGTTGTATTTGCATGTTTTAGAGATTTCAAATTTTATCAAATAGATGTAAAAAGTGCATTTCTTAATAGTTTTATAAATGAGGAAGTTTATGTTAAACAACCTCCAGGTTTTGAAGATCATGCTTTACCAAATCATGTTTTTAAACTATCAAAAGCTTTATATGGATTGAAACAAACACCTCGTGTATGGTATGAAAGATTAAGTAAATTTTTGATTGAAAATAATTTTTCTAGAGGAACGATTGACACAACACTTTTTGTTAAAACTAAAAATGATGATTTACTTATTGTGCAAATATATGTGGATGACATTATATTTGGTACTACTAATGAAACCTTGTGTAAAGAATTTGCTAAGTATATGCAAGGTGAGTTTGAGACGAGCATGATGGAAGAGCTAAATTATTTCCTTGGGTTTCAAATCAAACAATGTAAGGAATGAATTTTTATCAACCAAGCTAAGTACACAAAAGAACTACTCAAAAAGTTTGGTATGTATGACTCAAAAATAGCTGGAACACCTATGAGCACATCCATTAAGCTAGACAATGATGAAAAAGGTAAGTTCATTGATCAAACAAAATATCGAGGTATGATCGGCTCACTTCTTTATTTAACTGCAGGTAGACCCGATATTATGTTTAGTATTTGTATGTGTGCTAGATATCAATCAAATCCTAAGGAATCACATTTCAGTGCTGTTAAAAGAATTTTTAGATATCTTGTTGGCACTCAAAATTTGGGACTGTTTTATCCTAGAGGTGTTGCATTTGATTTAATTAGTTACTCGGATGCCAACTTTGGTGGATGCAAACTTGATAGAAAAATCAACAGTGGCACTTGTCACTTTCTTGGTAACTCATTAGCATCTTAGTTTAGCAAAAAGCAAAATTTTGTTGCTTTATCAACGGTCGAAGCTGAATATATAACTTCTGGAAGTTGTTGTGCCCAAATACTTTGAATGAAACAACAATTGGAGGATTTTGATTTGCATTATGATCATATCCCTATTAAATGTGATAATACTAGTGCCATCAATTTAAGCAAAAATCCGGTTCAACACTCACGAACAAAACATATTGAAATTCGACATTATTTTTTAAGAGATCATATTCAAAAAGGGGATATTGTACTTGAATTTATAAATACCGACAAGCAATTGGCGGATATTTTCACAAAACCCCTAAGTGGGGATCGCTTCAATTTTATTCGTGGCGAGTTTGAAATGTCGATTTCTACTTTAAAAGTTTTGTTATGACTGTGAAACTTGAATTTTTGTTAAAATGATATATGCGTATTGCTACATTGATATGCAAACATTTATATCAGTTGAATGCTCTCAAGTCCTTCATACATTTATTCTCCTTAACAGTTTGCTATTCTCAACTGTGTAATTTTTTTTGAGTTCTGCATCTTAAGGTAAAATTAATTTTGCATACATTGATTTTTTTTTAAACCCTCATGGTATTTTTTTTGCATTACCATTCCAACAACACCAACGTCTCATTAAGTTTAATTTCTACTGGTATTATTTTATTTTATTTTTTTATTTTGCTATTAGGCTTAATTTCTTTTATTTTTATTTTTTTCTCATTATTATTTTTGTTTGGGCTTAATTTTCTTGTTTTTTTTTTGCTTTTTAATTTCATTTTTCAGTACTTAAACATAAAAACAAAAACAAATCAAAATACAAATATTTACATTAAAAAAAAACACCCTTCATTTTTTTTATGGCCATACGCCAATCCAAAAAAAAAAAAAAAAAAAAAAAAAAACGTATTTACATAAAAAAAAAAAAAAACCCTTCATTTTTTTACGGCCATACGTCAATCTTAGTTACTCGCCTCTTCCATCGTTTTCTTCTTCTTTTTATCAGCTTGGGCAACCCTTGACGCCCCTACCCCCGTGCTTTCGTCGAGAACGAGAACTCCCTGCTGACTATCAAAGGCCAAGAACGACGTTGCTCCAAATCGGACCATGGAGGTGGTCTTCCATTTAAGCTCTTTATTTTTGGCCTTTAGTGCGCCTATCTTTGCTCATGCATCCTTGTATATGCGCTGGAGCAGAGAAAGTTGGACGTTGACCTGATGGAGCTCACTCGTCCTGTTCTGCAGACGGTGAGCTAATTTTGTGATTGCAGTCACCGTCTCCATACAAGACGTCAGTGTGAAATGATTGGCTTTAATGTATGATTGAGCTGCCATTATTTGCTCAATTGACATCATAGAAAGGTTGGGAAGAGTAAAAACCGAGGCACTCGGCCCAGCAGTGCTTACGGGCTCATTCAGGTCCGGAAAGAAAGTAAGGGGACGGGACGAGGTCATGAAGTAGAAAAGAGAGATGTAATTGACTAGAGGGTTGTTTTTGGTAGCCTTTCTACTCTGCTCAGTCTTTCTGTTTTATCTCCCTCACGTAGAAGAAGAAATGGATGGAAGCGAATGAGAAAGCAGAAGGAGAAGAGAGTGATTAAGAAAAAGACAGGGGAGAAGAAGACAAGAGGGAGAGAGAGTCGAGACCGTTGATTGACCCGTCTCGCTTTTGTCGGTCGGCTGGCGCAAAAGCGAGGACGCGTGTCCGATGCGATTTTCGACGGAACAGAGAGAGGCGCGCGAATCGTATATATATGTATATATATGTTTTGAATTGTATAGATGTCATTTATCACTATCATTTTCCTCCTCCTCCTTCTCCAGATTCTGACCCATGGTTTCCTTTTGATAATGTCACAGGAGGAGAAATTATATGATATTATGTATTATGGTTTTATTTTGTTATGATGTTATATATTATGGTATTATTTTCAAATTATGGTATTATTTGAAAACTAATCTGATGATTATGTATATATAGTTTGATATCTTAGTCTCATATCATGTCTCTAATTAAAGCTTATTTATTGCACATGTGCTAATCTATAAATTTAGAAATGAATTCAGGAAGCATGACTTGAGGGAGAGCTTTTCTTACTCCCAAATCAAATCAAAGCATCATTGTGTGCCATCATCAAAAAGGGGGAGATTATTAGACTTATTTATTTTGATGATTTATTTAATTATATTTTTAATTTATTTGGAAGAGAAAAATATAATCAAAATTTATTTTGATGATTTATTTGAAAGAGAAAAATATAATCAACATTTATTTTGATGATTTTATGTTTTAATTTATTTGAAAGAAAAAAATAGAATCAAAATTTATTTTGTCCCATTATTTCTTACCTAAAACTTTTATCCTAAATGTTGTTAGAATGTATTTAATATTTGATTAAATCAGAGGTTCAAACAACCCAAAACAAAGGTTCAAACAGCCCAGTGCAGCAACAGGCCAAAGGTTCAAGTGGAAGATATTCAAATTTGTAATGGTGGGGTGAAATATATTCAAATGAATACAACAGCTATAAACGGCTATAAATTCAAATAAATACAGCGGCTATAAACAGCTATAAGTTTCATTATATATATCAAAGCCTCCAATGTAAACAAGTAACAAAAAAAAAAAAAAAAATCAGAAAATATTCTTTGATCTATAATCACTCACATCTATTCTCTGAAAAATTCTTTGAGAAGTGTTCTTCAATTTTTGTTTACATCCTCTTTCAGAAATTATACACTGAGACGTATAACTTTAAGCCATCTTTCCTGTGTGAGGTTTACAGAAAAACCAGAGCTTCATTTTTATATCTATCTTTGAGAGATAATTCTTGTAGCTTTTTATGAAAGTAAAAACACCTTCTTTTTAACATTGTAAGAGTGTAGTGCACTCAGTATTCTTGACTTAGAAAGTTTGTGCTAAAATTATTAACTGACATAGTTGTTCAAACACTTTTTTTAATTATTTTTATTTCATTAACTATATTTATCTATTGTGCTAGTCATAATTTTTATTAGGGTATTATTATTTTTATTTGTAAAAATCTAATTCACCCCCCTCTTAAGTTATCTTTTGAGTAACATAAAATATTCATCATCTAATCAAAACGTAAGTATACATTAAAATTACATTGTACGTGTCGAGCATATGAATAATATTCAATTAGACGTTGCTAAACTACCGCCTTTAGTTCGGCCATGTATTGCCATTATTTTTTAGCATATGTTCAGGAGTTCAGAACCCAAAAACAGTCAAACTATTTTCTATTGGAGATTTCCTAAAAGGTTCAAAACTTTATTTGTATTTATTTATTATTTTATTTTATTATATAATTTGTATTTTTTTTTTCCAACAGACATGTTTATTTATATTTCAAAAAGTGTTTGAATTCAAAAGCAAAGGGTGTGTCTATTCCCAACAGACATTAAAGAGTCTTTATATACAGGACTTTAACTCAGGCAAAAACATATACAACGTTTTTTTATTCTCTCTCTCTCTCTCTCTCTCTCTCTCTCTCTCTCTCTCTCTCTCTCTCTTTTGTATTTTCTATATTCCATATTTTTGGGCATCCGATTCAAACTTGGTAAATCTATCTGGTGCAATTGTGCGTTGTGTGAAATCCCTGTGAGTTTATGGGTTGTATCTTGGAGTCGTTTGTAATCGTTAGGACATGTACGGAAGGAACGCATAACGACTTTAGGACAATATCTTTGGCATACTTCTCACAATTACACAAGTTATTTTATGAACCTTATTCTTCATCTTCTTCTTCAGTATTCTATTATATGTATATATATATATATATATATATATATATAATTTTATCAAACTGCATAAAATATATTTTCATAATCTATTTTATTTAATATCATTATTTTGCAAAATTGATTTAGAGAAATTATTGTTCAATTCTCATAACAATCTAAAGTCGTTAATTCTGTAAAACATTCAAATTTTTCATTATCTTTATTTTATAATTTGATTTGTTGGCTTTAAATAGACCCTGTTAAACTATTTTTTGAAATTTATTGTCGATCAAATCTGTTGCATAAATCTGTGACACCTTAAAAATTGTTTCTAAAATTATTTTTCAGGCAATTCGGTAAACATCGAATTGTTTTTTTATATTTCAGAAATTGGTCCATTATTTGATTACATTGACTTGTGTATATATTGATTCTATTAGATTTACCTTGGAAGTTGCACGTAAATATTTTAGAGTAATATTTAATTGGCATTGTTCATTGTTTTGTTTTATGATAAGCATAATGATCATAAATTATTTATCCTATAATATAGTATATTTTATACGTTACATATCATAACTATTTATTTGAATATTTATATTATAAGTATACGAGTACGAAATAATCTTCTCGTATGATGCTGTTAATCAAGTCTGCGCTCCTCCAAACGTCGTCGCTTTACTCTCTGAAAACACAAACGTGAGCTAGCCGGCGGGTGTGTGCCGGATACCTCTCCGATGCCTAAGTCAGCAAAATAGACAAATAGACAAAAGGTCTGTGTATTCAAGAATCAAAGTTGTGTTACCTCTACATAGGTTATGTTATGAGCTTTTGTAGGTTCCGCATAGCACAATCCTACTAGGACTCTTATTCCTCCATGTAAAGTCCTCTTATGAATCACACTCCTGAAAGATAATGTTTATCCTTTAACACTCCCCTCACTGCTTAAACCAAGTGAGATGGCTTTACCACGGTTGGACGATAATGTAACCGAGTTAACAATACCTCTTTGTCATACCCAAACCAGTACCTTCACATGTAACTTATAGCTCGGCTCTTGTTCATTTGTACCTCGGTTGTGTCCGTTGAGATCGAGCTAACTACAACAAGATCTGACCGTGCTAACCAGAGCAAGGTCCACCATAAGAAACCATAATACCTCAGTTCCAAACACTGTGGCCGAGCTAATTACCACTCCGACCGGGGTGACTGAGATAACTACAAGGCCCTTTTAGACCGAGCTAACTACAAGGCCCTTTTACTCAGCCCTTTTTACTGCGGCCCACAAAACGGCCCATTACCGTGCCTTGGCCTAGCTCGGCCCTAATGCATATAAAAACTCCGTCTCAATTGCCCCTTAATGCCATCTGCGCAGCATGATTGGGATTACCTGTTACCAGTCGAGCTAAAACTTTAGCCTTTCAACAGAGCTAAATTGTCACCGGGCTACCAATTGATTCGGTCAAAAAACGTCTTTTTAGTCCCTACATGACTGAATCGCTTACGATTCTCTTGACACGTGGCTAGCTTTTATTGATCAAATACAGCTGCCACACCGCCTTCATACTTCGCAAAATTTGAACAGTCCCGTCCAAACTTATGCTTTTCACAAAACAAAACCCTACCCTTCAAACAAAACATATCACTATTCATCATCTTCTCTCTCTACCTTCTGAGCCTCCATTTTTCCTCAACACTGCATCTGCAAAGCTCGTGTTTTCTACTGGAGCCATTTCCACCTTCGAATCCAAGATCTTTGAACTGGTACGTGGCTCAAACCTTTTTCTTTTTCGTTCATTCCGTATTGTATTGTAATACATAGCATAGTATATATGTTTCCCAAAAACACTTTCTTGTAGTTTCCATGGGAAATAACCACTTCATTCCAAAAAACATGTAGTAAACCCACTGAATTCACAACCAACCTGAGAAATGAAGCTTTTGATCCAAAATAATATTTCAACCGAATTAGCAACCTGTTTGTACTTAAGGTGTGTACCCAGCCGAGCTAGATAAGTTTCAATCGGTCTAAGAACCTTCTGTTTCATTTAGCCGAGCTAGGAAACTGTATTAGGTGCGCGTACTACCGAACTAGAAAGCCTTAACTAATGACCGAGCTATAACTTCGGACCAAATTAGCTCTCTGACTTAGTCAAAACCGAACCAAGAATGCTGCACACTAAGCTTCAATAGGGCTACGAACCCCTTGTTCCACTTAGCCGAGCTACGACTCCATTTATTTCGCCTTTGTTTCTTTTAGCACGGTCCAACGATCTGTGCTTAACACCTTTCTTTTTCACTTTGTAGACTTAGGTTAGCCAGGCACTCCCTTGAACGCTCAACCGAGATACTCAACGTCATCTCACCACCGAGCCAGTACTCCAGCTAAATTACATATAATTTAAGACCACGTGGGTAAATATAGGTTTTTAGTAAACTCTCCAGGAGCTATGGCCGAGTTCCGAAGGGACTACAACATCCCTGATGATGTTTATCTTAGTTTAGCCGAACAAGACACCACTCCCTGGGGAAAACCGGGCTTCGTTCCCTTCACCCTCCTTTTTATTATAGAAACCGGACTCCGGTTCCTTGTACAGCCTCTTCTTTGTGAATTCCTCAGACAGACCAGACTTTGCCGTACCCAGCTTTTCATAAATTCGTACAGGATAATAAATGGCATCGCCGAGCTAAATCGCCGGCTTGGCCTTAACCTCAGTTTAGCCGAGCTATTTCACCAATATTCACTTGGCCAGAATGAAGATGGCTGGGTATACTATTTAAGAATAAGAAGACGCCGAGAGAAGATAATAAAAAATACCCCGGACAAAGATGTAAATGATGATGATTTTTTCTGGGTCTCGGGCAACTTCGAAGACCAAGAAGCCCTAATACCAGGAGACCGGAATAACTAGAATAAAGGAGTAGCCGGTATAAATACCTCGGCTCAGTTTTGTGCTTTCTTTACTTCGTTGGTCTCATTTTCAACCGTACTAATCGCTGTCTTTTTTCTTTATGCAGACTTGAACCATCTAAAGACCTAATATAGTTACCCCAATCTTGACGCCCTCCACTCCGCACTAAAATATCCCAATCGAAGTTGGGCTGAGCTACTCTACTTTGAGCCGACATATAGATACAGCAGCAGGAGGAAGACCAGGGTGACAGATTTCCTTTTAGAGCCATCACCAGAACCTGATCCAACCCTTCCACAAATCAACCTCATTCCATTAACAGAAGAGCAAGAAATGGCCAAGAAGAGGGCAGCCAGAGCACTCATTACTGAAACAGCTACTCAAGCCGAGGTCCCACAAGTTGGCCAAACAAATGAGACAGTGGTTGCCCTTCCAACGGCCCGTGCCTCGTCATTCCGGCCGAGTAAACATGCTCGCACTTCCTCCACCGAGCCACGCCTTGTTGATGAAGAAGACACCACCATACTTCCCCAAACCACGCCACCGAGCCCAGAGCCCGAACGTTCCGACTGGGCTAACTCTTCTGATTGGGCCCCAAAAATTACGTTTAGGAACCGAGCTATACAAAACATAGATTCAGTTGTAGCAGACAAAGATCATACACTCGCCTTTAACCTGGCCAGGAGTGTGTGCTTGCCCTTTGACATGGAACACCATGACCATTTGACCGACCTAAAGGCCATCCAGTCAGCGACGAAGTCAATGGTGCTGGTAAGTGCTCCTTCTAATCATCTTTTCATTTTATGCAATCTGTTTGCTCTGTTTTTATTCACAATAGATATCTCTCATTTTGCAGGCCATGCAGAAGAACCATGTCGCTCGCAAGCGGGTGTTGGAGCTCCGTAAGACCACGCGGCAGGCCGTGGCAGGGGCCAATGCTAAATCAGCCGAGCTAGAGGAGTCCAAGAAGAAAACGGCCGAGCTATAAACCGAACTAGCTCGACTCACCGAACTTGTCAACTCGGCTGAAGCAGATAAGCAGAAGGCTTCGGCCGTGTTGAAAGATAAATATCTGCGTGAGCTGGCCAAGCTCGAGAAGAAGAAAGATGCAGAGATCGACAGAATGGAGAAGAGTGTGGAAGATGCTGAAGACCGGGGTTATAAGGAGGAGGAGGCCACTTACATCCAACAATGTGAAGTTGTGAAAGACATATTCTTCAAATGTGGATGGAAGGCGGCTATGGCGCAGCTCGGTCATAGTCAAGAGACCGAGGTCTTCCAGAACCCTCCTCCACATTTTATACCGAGCTACATGGTGGAGTATGCGAATGTAGTGCAACAAAAATTTCTCTAAGAAGGGGACGACGACGAGGACCCTGCTCCTCAAAACAACACCCAGCTCAGTTGCCAATCTATCTCACCCACTCCAGTGGTCTCCATCCCGTCTTCGCCTGCTGCGACTAACGTGTTGCTCTCGACCGAGCTCAACCAAGGTGTGCTTGCCACAACCAGGCTACCTTTGGGCGACGCCCGGGTTGAGTTGGACACCGATCGAGAAGACCTTTTTGCCTGATTTTGTACTTTTCTTCTTTTGATATTGATGAAGTTTGTAACCGAGCTACGACCCCACCTTTTGTAATGCTTTTTGGAATGAAATCTTCAATTTCTGCATCTTTTTGCTCGATTTATTCCATACCTGCACTGATTCTTAAACTATAATTTGAATGAAGTTTAGTTTTCTTCTGGCTGAGGTACTTATCTCAGTCTTGGAGCCTTGTACTTTGTTCGGTCATTCCTGCCAATTCTCTTCAGCCTAGATCCTTATCTCTGTTGAAGAGTGCTCAGAGTTGGTTATTCCAGCCAACCACTCTTCGACCTAGATCCTTATCTCGGTTGAAGAGTGCTTAGAGTTGGTTATTCCAGCCAACCACTCTTCGGCCTAGATCCTTATCTCGGCTGAAGAGTACTTAAAGTTGGTTATTCCGGCCAACCACTCTTCAGCCTAGATCCTTATCTCGGCTGAAGAGTACTAAAAGTTGGTTATTCCAGCCAACCACTCTTCAGCCTAGATCCTTATCTCGGCTGAAGAGTACTAAGAGTTGGTTATTCCAGCCAACCACTCTTCAGCCTTGATCCTTATCTCGGTTGGAGAGTACTTGAAGTTGGTTATTCCAGCTAACCTCTTCCGCCTAGATCTTGATATCGGCTGAAGAGAGCTCAAAGTTGGTTATTCCTGCCAACTTAGAGCGAAGTGTTTGGTTATTCCTGCCAAACTTCCTACAGCCTAGATCATTATCTTGGCTTAGGAGAGAGCTCAAAGTTGGTTATTCCTGCCAACCTAGAGCGAAGTGTTTGGTTATTCCTACCAAACTTCCTGAAGCCTAGATCCTTATCTTGGCTTAGGAGAGAGCTCAAAGTTGGTTCTTCCTACCAACTTAGAGCCTAATGTTGGTTATTCCGGCCAACTCTGCTTTCATTGCCCCTAGCTCACTAAAACACCTCTTATAGAAGAAAAAATTGTGCTGAAAAGGAAACTACTTGTTTTATTGAAAAAAGAAAAATTACAGGTATTTTAAAGAAAAGCTAAAAATAAAATAGTTTGAGATTGGCAATGTTCCATGGCCTGGGAATGGCCTTGCTATCTTCATCTTCCAAGTGGTATGCCCTTTTCCTGCTAATCCAACCACTTTGTAAGGTCCTTCCCAATTAGGCCCTAGCTTGCCATCTCCTGGAACCAGGGTGTTTCCATTACTTTGCGCAGCACCCAATCTCCAATCTTGAATTGCCTTGGATGTACTGTCTTGTTATATTTTCTGGATAACTCCTGCTGGTATGAGGCGATGTGAACCAGTGCTTTTTCTCTTCTTTCTTCTGCTAGGTCAAGTTCCAAGGTTATGGCTTCTCCATTCAAGTCTGGGTCAAAATTTTCACTTCTGATTGTCGGGAGGCCGACTTCCAGCGGGATTACTGCTTCCATGTCGTAGGATAAGGAGAATGGCGTTTCTCTAATTGATCGCCGAGGTGTGGTACGGTAAGCCCATAAAACATAAGGAAGCTCCTCAGCCCACTTTCATTTTGCTTTCTCTAACCTTTTCTTCAATCCATCCAAGACGACTTTGTTTGATGCTTCCGCCTGGCCATTTGCTTAGGGGTATGCCGGTGTAGAGTTGTAGAATTCTATCTTGTATTCTTCACGAAAGCCTCTAAAAATTTTACCATCGAACTGAGTGCCGTTGTCAGATATTAGAGCTTTTGGTATGCAGAACCGAGTGATGATATTCTGCCAAATGAACTTCTTCACGTCTTTTTCCTTAATTGATGCAAGTGCTTCTGCTTCCACCCATTTGGTGAAGTAGTATGTTGCTGCAAGAAAGAACTTTCTGTTGCCGGGTGCCGTTGGAAGTGGTCCTACTATGTCTAAGCCCCACATTGCAAAGGGCCATGGGCTGGTTAAAGGTAGAAGCTCTCTGGCTGGTTGATGTATTTGATGCGCGAACTTCTGACATTTCTCGCACTTCTTGACATACTTTTCTAAATTTGCTTGCATGTAAGGCCACCAATATCCCTGTGAAATTGCTCTGTAGGCCAAAGATCTTCCCTCTTGGTGGCTTCCTCATACGCCTTCATGTATTTCGAACAAAAATGCCTCAACCTTGTTAGGATGGACACATTTCAAATAAGGTCCTGTGAAGGATTTTTTGTACAAGGCCATTGATGGAGAGAGCCAAAATCGCTGTGACTTTGTTCTTATTTTGTTGGCTTCTTTCTTCTCTTCAGGTAAGATGCCATCTTTTAAGAACACTATAATGGGATCCATCCATGAAGGGCCTAGTTCGGCACAACATACCTCAGCTACTTCGGGTTCTTCAATGCTTGGTCTCGGTACGAAGTCGATCAGTAATGGATGTAAGATGGATGTATTTGCCATTGAAGCGAAGCCTGCTAGTTCGTCTGTTCTACTATTTTCTTCTCGGCCGATCTGCTCTATCCGCATTACTTCAAATTTCATGATCTCCTTTATGACTAACTCTTGGTACTTAGCCATCCTCTCATCCTTTGCCTCGTAGTCGCCTGGGATTTGGTTTACTACTAGTTGAGAGTCACTGTAAACCATTAGCTCGGTGACTTTCATGAAGAGTGCTGATTTTAGGCCTGCTAAGAGTGCTTCGTACTCCGCCTCGTTGTTTGATGCTGGGAAGCCTAGGTTGACTGCTTGTTCCACTACTAAGCCATCTGGTGAGATGAGGACTATGCCAAGTCCTGCACCGTGCCTATTGGATGCTCCATCCACAAAGAGCTTCCACATCTCTCCAACAAATAGCTTCCAGCAAGTGGAGGGGTCAGATGATGTCTTGGGTCATGCGTGTTGTTGATATCTTCTTCAAAGCCCACACCTACTGTTTGCCCCTCACTGTCTGGTTGTACCAAGTTTTTGCTTGTTGATGAGTCTTTGCCTGGTGCAGCATGATTTGCCTCTTCTACACATTCCTCAATCTGATATGCCTTGGGGTTTGGTTGAGTATCCTATATTAGGGGTTACGCATTTCCTGCAGCACTTTCCGTCTCCATTTCGGTTGTATCGATCAAGTCAACTGGGCAGATGTGATGACTTCCTGGCGTGAACTCAGCCACAAAGTCTGCCAAAGCATGAGTTTTTATTGCGGTTCTGGGTTGAAACTTGATATCAAATTGTCCCAATTCCACCGCCCATTTCAAGATTCGCCCATAAAAGTTCGCCCTCACAAACAAAGCTTTTAGGGGAAAAGCTGTTAGGACGATTATAGTGTGGGCATGGAAGTAATGTGACAGCTTCCTTAAGGCCATCATCAAGGCTAAGGCCAGCTTTTCCAATGGTAGGTACCTGGTTTCTGCGCCCAGTAAGGTCTTACTGACATAAAAGATGGGCAGGTGTTAGATTCCTTCCGCTCGGACCAACATTGCGTTGACTGCGTGCTGTGAAACTGCCAGGTACAAAAAAAGCTCTTCTCCAGGTATTGGGGTTACTAGCAACGGTGGAGACGACATGTATTCTTTCAGGCTTTCCAAGGCGCGGTCGCATTCTTTATCCCACTCAAACTTGGCCTTTAATGCTTGAAAAAACGGTCGACATCTGTCTGACGATCGACTTATAAACCGATTGAGCGCGGCTGCTAGGCCAGTGAGATGCTGCACCTCCTTGACTGTGTTGGGCCTCTCAAGATCCTAGATTGCTTTGATCTGAGAAGGATCTGCTTCTATACCTCAGTTGGTCACCAGGAAGCCTAGGAATTTGCCTGATCCTACGCCGAATGCACACTTGGATGCATTCAGGTGCAACTTGTTCTTCTTCAGAATCTGGAACATTTTATCTAGGTCCCTGAGATGGTCTTTCTCATCCTTGCTTTTGACCACCATGTCATCTATGTAAGCTTCCATTGTTCTGCCTAACAATGGTTCAAACATCTTTGTGATCATCCGTCGGAATGTTGCCCCTGCATTTTTAGGCCAAAGGGCATGACCTTGTAACAATACAATCCCCTACGCATTGTAAAGGATGTGACCTCCTGATCTGGTTCATACATAGTGATCTGATGGTAACCTCTGTATGCATCAAGGAAGCTAAGTAGATTGTGTCCTGCCGTCAGATCTACCAGTTGGTCTATCCGTGGTAGGGGAAAGCTATCCTTTGGGCATGCCTTGTTGACTGTTTTGTAGTCCACGCAGACACACCATTTTTCGTTCTTCTTTGGCACTACTACGGTGTTGGAGATCCACCTAGGATAGTGCACTTCTCTGATAGGTCCTGCCTTCAGCAAGTTTCCCACTTCTTCCGCCACTATCTCGGCATGGTAGAGTGCTGATCTGCGAGTGCGCTGTATAATCAGTCTGGCAGTTGGGTGGACGTTTAGTTGGTGACAGATGAAGTTTAGGTCAATGCCAGGCATGTCATACGGCGTCCAGGCAAACACTTTGATATTAGAGGTTAAGAATTCCATGACCTCTATTCTATCAGTGCTGGACAAAGACGAGCCGAGCAAAAAGAATTTTTCTGGGTCTTTTTCATCTATCCTTACCTGTACAAGTCTTCCACCGCCTTCTGTTCAGCTGCCTTGCCAACATCCGCAAATAGTTCATTGCTCTCGGGCTCTTCCACCATTTGTACATACCCTTTGGCAGCGTAGCTGCCATTTACTGTGGCGAAGCACTATTTAGACATATTTTGGTCTCCAAAGACCTCCTTAATTACTCCGGCTTCGTTGGGGAACCGCAATACTTGATGGTAGGTTAAGGCTACCAATCGCATGGCATGCAACCATGTCCTCCCCAAGATTATGTTGTAGGTGAAAGGGACTTTCAATACTCAGAATTTCACCTGTTTTGTCATGGTTCCTGTCTTGACTGGGAGGATTATCTTGCCTACTGGCCACTTTGGCATTGAGTTGAATCCGACCAGGGGAGATGTTGCAGGTGCTAAGTCTTTGTCCTCCAGTTTCAGTTGTTTGAAGGTTTCGTAATACATTATCTCACATGAGCTTCCTTGGTCAATCAAAATCAGCTTGATGTCGAAATTCTTGACGCATAAAGTGACAACCAGCGCATCATTGTGAGGGTAATATATCCTTGCCAAGTCTCTGTCTGAAAAAGATATGACATTTGTGGCCTCCGTCCTCCTCTTTTTGATGGCAGGTTGTGCACTTAATACCTCCCTTAGGTGCTCTGCCTTTTTGATCATCCCCCTGAGTTCACATACCCGCTCAGGTTCGAATATCCCATGTATCACGTTAATTATACCTTGAGGTGGAACGTCAACTGGCATTCCATTAGGGTGGTTGTGGTTTTGGGAGGCTGGCTGTGTCCCTCCTTCTATGTACTGGTCCAGGTGCCCGGCTGCCACCAACTCCTCCAGGTGCGGTTTCAACGGCGTGCAATTTTCAGTGCGGTGTCCCTTTTCGTTATGGAAGGTGCATCATGACCTTTCGTCATAGTTTTTTTGTGCTTCTCCCAACTTAGCTGGCCATCGGACGAATGGGTCATTGCGTATCTTGCTAAGAATTCGGTAGATTGGTTTTATGAACACTGTGGTAATAGCGGTGCGAACTCTTAGCCTCCTTTTGTCTGGGTCTTCTTTGTTAGCTCGGCTGCCTCGCCCATTCCTGTTTGGTTGTTCTACCGTGTTGACCTTTGCTCTAGTCTTTTTATCTAGCATAGCTATTGCGCCAGATTTTTCCTTACCACAGGCGCTATCTTCCTCCACGCGAATATGTTAGTGCACCCTCTCCATTAAGGCCTCCATTGTGAGGGGTGGTGCCATAGTAATTGAGTCCCTCAATTTATTACCGACTGGCAAGCCCTGTTTGTATTGTGCAAAGGCGAGGTTCGTAGGGCAATCCCCAATCTGGTTGAAGGTTTCCCAGTAGCAACTGTTGTAGGACCTCAACGTCTCTCTTTCACTCATGTCAATGGAGAGTAGCTGGTCGATCTCCACTGGTGTCTTGGCGTTCCTCCTGAATCTAGTCACGAACGCCTCTGCTAATTGTGCCCAGGAGGCGATGCTGTCTTCTGGTAGCCTTTCAAACCAAGTTAAACCTAGGTCGCCAAGGCTGGATGGGAATAGGATGCATATCAAAGCCTCGTTTCGCCGGTATACTGCCATAACCTGGCGAAAGTGGCTTAGGTGCATGTAGGGGTCTGTCTTCCCTTCATAAGTAGTGAATTTGGGCTGGTGAAAGCCCGAGGGTAGTGGTGCGTTCTCAATTGTCGGAACGAACGGCGAGCTCTGTAACCTTGATAATGCTTTGTCTGTTGGTTCATAAGCAAGACGCAGCATTGGCATTCCTACCCCGACGCTACCATGCGTCCGAGGGGCCAACCGCTGAAGGGCTGAAACTCTGCGTGGGTTGCATGCCCTGACATCCTCCTTCCATCGTGCCCTTTCTTCAAGTACAGTTCGCAAGTCGAATGATCTGGGTAACTCCGTGTGCCTAGATGACGTCTGGTGCGTGTGCGAGGGCCGATAGGTGCTTCCCTCAGTATATGACCTCTCTGTTCTCGTTCTCTCAAACCTGGAGTAACGAGTCCTGGAAGTCCTTGATTGAGTGTCGCCTGTTCTCAGGCTCCTACTCTCTGCTTACGATGGTGTGGTATGCCTACCATGATCTTTCGAGTAGCGAGGGGGCGTGTGTAGACGTCCCCGAACGTCCCGGTAGGAAAATCCTCTGTTTCGTTCATATGGGCTCACTACAGTTCTGGACTTAAATGTCACGGTCCTGTATCTAATCTCGCAGAGTGCAATGCAAGACCGATGAATCATCAAAGAGTCCAAATCCGGCAAATCGTTTTTGAAAATAGATTTTTTTGAAAGAAGTGCCAAAGATAGACTGCTTTGCCAGATACAGAGTCGCCACCTAAATATTTTATTTTGGGGAATTTAGGAAACCCTGACTCGTTTTCCTAAGGCCACGTGTCCGTCATCACCAAAGTTGCCTCGGCTCGGAAACTTGGGTACGATTGGGGAAGGTCACTTCATGAGCACCCCCGCTCGCCCGATCAAAGATCGGCCTCTACTAACCATGATATCGAGTTTTGAAAACATTATGTGCTCTTATTCCGGTTATTAGCCTAGATTTACTATGTGATGCACACAGTATACAAGTATAGATTGGATTGCTTGAATTGGAACAAAACACCTCATGTTTGCTTTTGAAATGGTTTGCTACTCGCAAGTAGGCTAAAATGCGAATTTGCCACCCTCAGGTGGGCTTAGAAAACAAGATGATTTGCCACTCTCAAGTGGGCTTAAAACTCACAGTCAATGCATTATTCCAATTCAGATAATCCAACCTTCACCCACAGGCATTCAGGCAGGTATATCACATAAGTAGTTAGCCTCATGGTAAACATGCTATCATGGCAGTCACTCACACGCATGCAAGGATGCTAAAGCATAAACACTTACCGAGTACTCCGTGCTAAAACAGAAACTAGTTAGTAATCGATGCATGATCCTAGTTCATGTTAAGATGGCTAATGCAACACATACAAAATGCAACTAGAAATAGGCTCGGCTATCCTAAGAATGGCATATGAGATGCTACAGCTAACACGTATTCAACTTGGAATTGTAATACAATGCAGTTAGTATGATGCGCTGAGCCCGGTGCATGTAATACAGATGAATGATGCAAACATGCAAGCATAATTATGCTAATTGAAACATGCCCTAATCTAACCATCATAAGCTAGTAAATAAAAGGGAGAAAGACATGGGGTTGGAAGACATACATCACACACACGCACACTTATTACAATAATTGGCCCTTTCTCGGAGGGTCCGAATAAATAATACAGTTCGAATAAATAATCAACTACTCTAGCTAATTAAATATTACAAAACCTTAATTAATTAACAAATTAAATAGGAAAGCGAATAAACTAGCATGCAATACTACAAATAATGGACTGCCTCAGCTCTGTTCCGAATGATGAAAGGTGTATGCATGCTCGAGTCGCCTTGTCAGTAAATTCCATCGCGATGCCTCGCATCACCCTTGTTTGCAATTGATCTCAGAAACTTGCACAAAGCTCCAGAAGGCTGAAACTCCACCTTGGGAAGGCCACCGACCAGTTATTAGCATGGGAGACCACCTGCCGACCACCCTTTGTGGTGGAGACCAAAGAGGGTGGCCGGCCTGCCAAAAAATCTGGTCGGTCGACCAGTTTCCACCTCTTGTTTCTGGTTTTTCTGCAACAAAGGTAAGAGAGAGAAAAGGCAATGTATTTTCAACAAATGTGTGCATGACCACTCTCCCTATCCTTGCAAAAACTCAAGGGAGTGTAGTCTTCGATCCTCGTGCCACCAATCACGCATCTTGATGCATGATGGCCGAGAAGTTGAATTGCACAACTCGATGTGAAATGAATGCACATATAAGCAAGTAAAGCCAACAACTCTATCATGGACAGTCAAGAGTGTCGGCGACCGAGAATCGAGGCACGTTTCGTCACTTGAAGTACAAAACGTCCCTCGTTTCCCGTGTTCGGACTAAACCCTACTCCAAACACAAAGCAATGAGACGGCATACACAATGCGACTAACACGCAACCTAGCATACGCAATGCTATGGGCTAGATTGGCATACACAATGCGCATGAGCTATATGGCATACGCAATGTACTTACGAAGACTACCATGCACACATGAACTAAATGGCATATACAAATGCAAGATGGACTTACACCAATATGAGTGGACCTCAGCCACACTCACATCAGTGGCCAAATGATGAAAATGAGACAACTGAAATACATGCAAACATGCACGGATGCAACGGACGATCCTAAGGCACAACATGCAACTCTAACTAAGCATGGCAAAGAATGAAATATGGCATAGAATGGCACATGATCCAGCTCTGAAATGGCATAAAAGATGGTCTCAAATCATGCAAATATGTCACACAATGCATGCTAGATGACCCGGATACCGAAACTAGTGAAGTGGATTACACTATAGGTACACAAAGCAATGCACAAATGGCAAAACCAACCCCAAACAGACCCTAGTCAGGTCTGAAATAGTGGGGAAATGGCCTAAAATGATAGCTCAGAATGCAAAGAAATGGAGCTCATTCAATGGTCAGTAAATGAGGCATACAAGCCCGACTCTCAAACGCATTTAAAGAGTACAAAACATGGGAATATGGCATTCGCATAAGCTCTGAAATATGATGTATAATGGCCCCAAAACAAGAAAACATCTCAGTATATGCATGTAGTGGACCTCAAAACTCAAAACTAAGCATGGACATTGAACTACAAGCATGCAAAACAAGCATCATTCGACCATGAGACCCAAAAACAGAGCTAAGGCAGTCCAAAATATGCATAAAATCAGTTTAAGGCATGGTCAAAAAGTGCTAAAATCAAGGGTCCACAAAGCATGCAAAGAAAGCTAGTGAACCATGAGTTGTACTACAACTATATGAAGCATATGAGAGCTCACCAAACCAGCCAAAAACAGAAGTATTTCATGCCAAAATATGCCCAAAAACCCACTGATACTCAGTCAATGCATGCAAGAATGATAGGCTCCTTTGGAAGGCCATGCAAGGGGTTATTCTACACATGTATGATAGACACACAAAATGGCAAAGCCACCTCTGGAAAGAGGTTATGAGGGTCCTAAAACCCACCAAAAAGGTCTTGAAATTAGTCTAGGAAACATGCAAGTGAAAGCCCCTTTGAGAGGCCCTGAATAGGATTGTTCTACACATGCATAATAGACACTTTATATGGCAAAATGGGCTCTGGATAAAGCCTATGCAGACCTTAAAACTCACCAAATAGGGCCTGAAATATGGCTTTGAAACATGCAAGTAGGAGCCCCTTTGGAAGGCCAACAAAGCTAGTAAACAAATCAAAGGGTGAGAGGGTCACCCCTCTCTGATTTTAGGGCTCAAAAACACATGTTAGCCACTGAAAATCCGCTGGATTTCAGTGGCTAAAAGGTCAAACCAAGGCCAACACAAATGCTCTAATGCATAGCCCTAAACATGAGGAAATGAAGCATCCAAAGGGGAAGATGGCCCCAAACAGAAAAAATGTCTTAAACAAACATGTTTATAAGCTCAAAAAAAAACTTTTTTCAATTTATGACAAAACCCAAAAATGCTTGCAAATAAGGCTAAAGAATGAAGCAAAATAAAGCTACAAAGAGGGAAATGGTGACTTACCCGTGTAGCACAGCAATGCAGCAAGCTCTGGACCAAGAAAGTGAGACCTCAACCTCTGAAAAAAAGCTCCAAGGTACTTAGGATGGTAGTGGAGGTGTTGTGCTTGGAGGTGTAGTGCAAATGGCCAAGAACCAATGGAGCTATGCAGCTTGGATGTAGAGATATAGAGGGAGAGTATATGTATGCCTCAGCCAAAAATGTTCAACCCTTGTAAATAGAGAGGAGAGCCTCTCTTATAGAAGAAGAGGTCCAAGGCTTCTTGGAGAAGCCTCAAGCAAAGGGACCAAGCTTCTAAAAGAAGCAAAACCAAAAGAGTTAAGCTTCTTGAGGAAGCTAGACCAAAGGGGTCAAGCTTCCTCAAGAAGCTTGACAAAAGGTCAAGCTTCTCTTAGAAGCTAAGCAAAAAGGGCCAAAGCTTCCTTAAGAAGATAAACAAAAGGGTTAAATCTTGGAGGATGGGGCAAATGCCTCCCAGCTGGCACAGTTGTATGCAACTCAGGAAGGCCAAAAAGGAGATGGCTGGCCGACCAGTTCAAGTGGTTGGCCGACCAGGGGTCAAAAGGGTCAACAAGAAAAGGTGGTCGGCCATGCCAAAAAGGTGGCCTCCCAAGTGAATGCAACACAGTGGTGGTATGGGAGACTAGAAAATGTGGCTCAAAAGTGAGGGAGACGAAGGAGTCAAAAGGGTCAAGCACCAAAGGTGGTCGGCCACACCAAATAGGTGTCCTCCCAGATGAAAGCAACATAATGGTGGTATGGGAGACCAGAAATTATGGCCCAAAAGTGAGGGAGACCACCTCTCTAACAAGAAAATCGGGCGGCGAAAAGAAAAGTGGTCTCCAAGAAGAAAATGTGGTCTCCCACCATACTACCACCTTTCTAACAATGAAACTAGGGTCCATGCCAAAAATGAACCCTAACCGATGCAAAACGAGGGTTCGGGGGCCAAAACGCGCAGCCGGGGGCCCCGAAAACTGACTGTTAAGCGCTGGAAGTGGCGTGCGACCCCGAAGGTGGTCTCCCGGGCCACAATGTCCCTCTAGGGAGAGGAAACAAGGTGTGTGCCAAAAACTGGAGCAAACGGAGGTAGTTAAGCGGTCCCGAACCGAGGCGCGCGGCCGATAGCTCCGAAAATCGGAAGCCGGTCTCCAAACGGGAAAAGTGGTCTACGACCACGAAAGGTAGCCTACGGCCACTAAGAGATGGTCTACAAGACCTCTCCCTCCCTTCGGGAAGAGAAAGACAGAGAAAACAAGACCTGGTTCGCAAACCGAGGCAAAGCACAAAAGAGCCCCGAAGTCCAGAAACAAGGCTCCCAGTCGAGACTCCGCAACTTCAGAACAAGCACAATATGCGTCATCACCGAGCGCTCAATCGGTGACGTCTGAGTCTTAAGGTCGGTCAAAAATGGGATGTCTACAGCGTGTTGCTTTTGCACCCCTCTCTTGTCGCCACCCATTTTTCCTTTTATCTGGCGCTTCATTGAATCCATGTCCGCCGCCATCCTTCGTATCAACTCATCCTGCTCCTTCATGCGATCTTCCAGAACTTAGGGGTCCATCCTTCGCCTCTGTCTTTCAGGACTTTGAGAGCGATAGGGGCTGTTAGCCCGCCTCCCTCTTGCATCCCTCTGGGGGTTCTTTCGCTGGGGTTCTAAATCCGCCATGGGAGGGATAGAAGGCAAGCCTTCGCGCCTTCCACCCCCCTCCGGGGTTTGCCCGTCAATAGCTGATTGCGGAAAGTCTTCATTGTGCACCATTGCTTCCAACTAGCGAGGAAAACTTGATCAAGAGGTTTTGTTCTTTTTGGAATTCCCACAGACGACGCCAATTGTACGAGCACGAAATAATCTTCTCGTATGATGCTGTTGATCAAGTCTGCGCTCCTCCAAACATCGTCGCTTTACTCCCTGAAAACACAAACGTGAGCTAGCCGGCGGGTGTGTGCCGAATACCTCTCTGATGCCTAAGTCAACAAAATAGACAAATAGACAAAAGTTTTGTGTATTCGAGAATCAAAGTTGTGTTACCTCTACATAGGTTATGTTAGGAGCTTTTATAGGTTCCGCATAGCACAATCCTAGTAGGACTCTTATTCCTCCATGTAGAGTCCTCCTAGGAATCACACTCGTGAAAGATAATGCTTATCCTTCAACACCCCCCTCACTGCTTAAACCAAGTGAGAATGTTTTACCACGGTTGGATGACAATGTAACCGAGCTAACAATACCTCTTTGTCATTCCCAAACCAGTACCTTCACATGCAACTCATAGCTCGGCTCTTGTTCATTTGTACCTCGGTTGTGTCCGTTGAGACCGAGCTAACTACAACAAGCTCTGACCGCGCTAACTAGAGCAAGGTCCACCATAAGAAACCATAATACCTCGGTTCCAAACACTGTGGCCGAGCTAATTACCACTCCGACCGGGGTGACTGAGATAACTAGAAGGCCCTTTTGGACCGAGCTAACTATAAGGCCCTTTTACTCAGCCCTTTTTACTGCGGCCCACAGAACGACCCATTACCGCGCCTTGGCCTAGCTCGGCCCTAATGCATATAAAAACTCTCTCTCAATAAGTTTCATGTATCACATTAGGATTTGTTCTGTATCAAATACTAATTTACCAATATATATCTTCTTAAAATTGTTGGGAATTAAATTTACACTCATAATAACATTAGTATTAGTTTGGCTATTATTTGTTACAAATTAATATACTATTTTGCTCTCTTGTTCTTTAAATAGTTAAAATGGCTAATTTAGAAGAAACTGTTAGTATGAAACCTAAAAATTCTAATGGAAATTTTTTTGAAAGATGACAAAAACGAACAAAATATTGGTTGACCATGTTGGGTCTTATGTCTGCCATAGAAAATCAGGATTTTGTTGGATCTTGGTTGTCATTGAACAAATTGAATTTCATTGCTACAACAGAATCCTTAGTGTCTTATTTGACTATTTGTATAATGTGTATTAGTCAACCAACTTGACTAGTAAAGAACTATGGAAAACCTTAGAGACTGAATATGGAACTGTAGATGCTAGTATTGATAGGTTCACTGTCTCTAATTTTAGTGGGTATAAAATGAAAGATAACAAATTTGTAGGAGACCAAATACATGAATTTCAAGAACTACTCAGAAAATTAGAAAGGAAGGGACAACTTTTAGTGAAGAGTTTAAAGTGTCTAGCCTTATTGATAAATTAACCCCATCTTGGAATGACATTGCTAAGCATCTTAAGCAAAGAGATTTGTTTTTAACTCAACTAATCAATACACTTAGGATGGAAGAGAAACACAGATCAAATCTAGAAACTAGAAAAGAGAAAACTCCTAAGGTAATTTTGGTGGAGAATAGGAATAAAAATAGTTTCACTAATATGAATAACTTTCGACCTAAAGGTAAAAATTTCAAGAACAACCTTAAGTTTAAACCTAGAGATCAAAATAGCAAGCACCATAATAACAACTACCAAGCCAATACTAATAATTTTAAGGGACAATAGGGTGGCAAAAGGTTATGCTATGTGTGTGGGAGAGCCAATCACTATGCTAAGGATTGCTTCTTTAAGAAGAGTGAGGAGAATAAATTAAGGTTCAACAAGAAGCAAAATACTAAAGGTCATAATGTTCAAGTGAATATGATTTTGGAGAACGAAGAAGTTGTTGAACCATCTTTTACGTGTAATCTTGAAATTAATTCTATTTTTGAATATCAAGATTGGTGGTTAGATTCTAGGGCTAATATACATGTGTGTTTAATTGTGGTTATTTTAAAACTTTCCAAAAATCAAGTGGAGGAAGTGTCACTTTGGTGAATGGATCAGTCATACTGATACTTGGCATAGGAGTTATAGATTTAAAAATGACTTCTGGAAAGATCTTAACTTTGAAAGATGTGCGATATGTTCTTGAAATTAGAAGAAATCTTATTAGTGGATTGTGTTTAGTACAATTAGGTTACAAAGTTGTAATGGAATCGAATAAAATTGTAATAAGTAAAAATAATATTTTTATTGGAAAATATTTTGTAAAGTAAATGTATCTTTTGAAATTAATAATATCTCTCATAATATTTTGAATATTGAAGTTTGTGATTTGTGGCATGGAAGATTTGGACATGTGAATTTAAGGAAAATTAGAAAAATGATGGATTTATAATTAGTACCTACGTCACTATTGATGTCAAACGTAAATGTGAAGTATGTGTGCAAGCAAACCAACCTAAGAAACCTTATAAATCTATAGAAAGAAATTCACAACTCCTATACCTTACACATAGTAACGTTTGTGATTATAATAGACCACCAACTAGAGCAGGAAATAAATATTTTATAACTTTTATAGATGATTGTTCTAGGTTTTGCTACTAAAACCAAAGATGAAGTTGAAAGTCAATTAGAAATGAAGATTAAGAAATTTAGATCTGATAGAGGAGGCGAATATCATGAGGGTACTCTTAGTAATTTTTGTGTAGAACATGGAATTATTCATGAGGTAACCCCACCTTATTCTCCGCAATCTAATGGAATAGTTGAAAGAAAAAATAGAACTCTAATGGATATAATAAATGCAGTGCTTATTAGTTTTGGTTTACTGAAGAGCTTATGGGCGAAAGCGATACTCACTACTTGTGTTATATTAAATAGTGTAATTGTGAATGATAATGATAAAACACCATATGAAATCTGGAAAAAAACGAGTACCTAATCTTAAAATATTGAAAGTGTGGGGGTGTTTAGCAAAGGTAGTAATTCCAAAACCTAAACGTAAAAAAATAGGACCTAAAACTGTTGTTTTCTTAGAATATGCTCAAAATAGTAGTGCTAATAGATTTTTAGTAATAAATTCTGAAATTAGTGAAATTACTAATAATACAATAATTGAATATCGAGAAGCTACATTATTTGAAGATATTTTTCCATATAAAACTAGGATCTCAAATCAAGTTGTAGATAGAACATCCATTGCTAGTAATACTAATGTTATGAGAGATGATTCTGAACATGTAGACTTAACCTAGAAGGAGTAAGAGAACTAGAATAGAGAAAAACTTTGGAGATGATTTTTATACATTTTTAACTGAAGGATAATCAAATACTTTTACAGAAGCTATGTCATCCTTAGATGCACCATTTTGGAAGGGAACCATTAATAGTGAGATTGAATCAATACTTCAAAATAATACTTGGGAGTTGACTAATCTACCTCCTAGAAGTAAAGCTACAGGTTGCGAATGAGTATTTAGAAAGAAATTAAAACCTGATGGAAGCATAGATAAATATAAGGAAAGATTAATAGCCAAGGGATTTACACAAAAGAAATGAATAAATTATTTCGACACCTATTCACTTGTTTCTAGGATTACAACCAGTAGAATCTTAATTGCTCTACCATCCATTTATAATTTAAAAATTCATCAAATTGACGTTAAAATTACTTTTTTGAATGGAGATTTAGATGAAGAAATTTATATGGAGTAACCTGAAGGTTTTGTGATTAAAAGACAAGAACAAAAAGTTTACAAATTAGTTAAATCTTTGTATGGACTTAAGCAAACTTCTAAACAGTGGTATGAAAAGTTTGATAAGGTAATTCTAGAATATGGTTTTAAAATCAATGAATATGATAGATGTGTATACTTTAAAGAAGATAATGGAGATTGTATTTGAAAAATCTAGAAATCCCCTAGATGTTGATTTGTGATTATGTATCAATTTTAAGCAGTATATAACAATCTCAATCAAACAATCAAGACAAATCGACACAACGATTTTACGTGGAAAAACCACAATTGGACACCTCCAATTGTGATAAAAAAACCACGGGCAACAGCCACAAAATAATCCACTAGGAAGATATAAAGGAATTACACAGGTATACTCCTAATTACCTAGCGAATCCACGCTTGAATTGAACCAACCCTTATGTGCCTCTTCCAACCCCGTCTTCACCTCGGAATTATCTTGACGATGAGCCACTCCAGAATCCACCAAAGCTTCAGGCTCAAATTCTTCAGAATCCACCGAAGAACAACACTCTCTTTTGTGTAGAACAAACAAATAATCCTTTGATGTATACTCTTTAAACCATGAGTTGAATACTCAATCAAAACATCAAACAAAACTAGCAAAATATCCCCAGATATAAACCCTAGAACCCAAGAAGAAGATCTGGAGAAGTAATCCTAGATTTGGAACAACTTGCGAATTTATACAATCTGAAATCGCGAGGTCCGCTCGAGCGTGGGAATGGACGTTCGAGTGGGGACACTATATGACGTGTTCCAAACCAGGATGTACGCTCGAAGGGGATTTCGACGCTCGAGCGTGAAAACACAGATCACAGTATTTTTGCAGACTCACCAAACTTCTGGAACTCAGCATTCTTCGCTCGAGCGGGGGAATGTCCGCTCGAGCGGACAGGCAACTTTGAATGCATTTTTGCATTTTGCTTCGGGGGCACTACCTCTCGACCTCGTCGTGGCGCTGCCCCCTGGACCCCCGCGAGCTGACCAGGTAGCTCGATCCCCGTCATAATCATCGAAGTGGCAATCTTGAAAGAATTAACATCACAAAACTTCTCTGCAAGACACATTTCGAGTTGGAGTCGTATCTAAAAACTCATAGCCTCACTGAAATAAAAAGTGCGAAAACAAATACAACTTAAAGGAGTTTTGTCAAACGGGGTTGCCAAGAATAAAAACCTAATAGTATTATCTCGTGTTTATATATTAATGATATCTTATTATTTGGAACAAATTTAGAGATAATTAAAAATGTGAAATCTTATTTGTCTTCAAAATTTGATATGAAAGATTTAAAAGAATTTTATATAATTTTGGATATAAAATTAGAGAAAACAACCAAGGTATTACATTAAATCAATCTAGAATCTTAGAAGATGTTAAAAAAGTTTGATTATTATAATCTCAAACCTGTTTCAACTCCTCTTGATCCTAGCATGAATTTAAAGAAAAAAATGGTGCACTTATATCTCAACTTAGATATTCTCAAATTATTGTATCAGTTCTCTATATTGCTAATAAGACTAGACTGAATATTGCCTATGCTAATGGGAGATTAAGTAGATACACTCATAATCCTAGTATAGATCATTGGGTTGTTGTGGAAAGAGTTTTTAAATATCTAAAAAGAACTCTAGATTATTCACTTTGCTTTAGTGATTTTCCTAATGTGGTAGAAAGTTATAGCGATGTTAATTAGATAACAAATAGCTTAGATGTTAAGTCTTCTACTGGGTATATATTTGTGTTAAGCGGAGCAACAATATCTTGGGGTTCTAAGAAACAAACTGTTATCTCTTGAAGTACAACAAAATCAGAACATATAGTCTTAAATTCTATGTGTACTGAAGTTGAGTGGATTAAAAATTTATTCCTCAATATTTCAAAAATCCTATACATGTTATTTCCATACATTATGACAATAGAGTTGTAATAGAACTTGTGAGACAAACACATACTAATAAAAAGATGAATAGGCATATGCAAGTAAGGTATAAATCTATAAAAAGTTTGGTGAATAAAAAATGTTGTATCTTTAAATTTTGTGAAATCTAAAAAGAATATTGCTAATCAATTAACAAAAGGTTTATTTAAGAGTGTAGTCTTAGATTTATCGAGGGGGATGGGTCTAAACCCATAGGGAGTCAATTAAGAAAGTAATCCGACTTATGTGATTGGAGATCCTATTAAGGAAGTTTAATAGGTAGGAACAATCCTTATAGCTTGACTCATATTCCAGCACTTTAAATAAGGAGACTTTTATTAAATTTGTTGTTTCTGTTCTCCTACTCATCTTTAAGATATCAGTGCTGATATAAATGTGACGGTTAAAGAATAATGCTTACTCTAAATGAATCCAAGGTGGGCATACTCTCACAAGATAGATATCTATCACTTCTATCTTTGGAGGATTCACCTAAGTAAAAGCGTCGTGACGCCGGAACTGTGGGAATAGAGTTGTTCCCTAAAACTCTTATGAGGAATCAAGATTGAGCACATGGCTGCTAATAGTGCTAACCCGCGTCACAGTTATGTATCATACCATACGTGTGACATATTGAATTCTAGTAAAAAGGATTTAGTTCTAGACCTAATTCACTAAGATTCTTTCATAATAAAACTGTTAACACCAAGTGAGGTTTAAATTTGAAAAATACCTACACCAATTATATGGTTTTAGAGTTGCCCATATTATTATCATTATTATTTTTGTGTTTATTTGATGGTTTTACAAAGTTTTGAATCTTATGGCGATTGTTGGAGATTTCCTAAAATTTTCAAAACTTTATTTGTATTTATCTATTATTTTATTATATTATATTATTTGTATTTATATTTTTTTTTCTCCAACAGACATGTTTATTTATAATTCAAAAAGTGTTTGAATTCAAAAGTAAAGGGTGTGTCTGTTCCCAAAAGACATCAAAGAGTCTTTAAATACAGGACTCTAACTCAGGCAAAAACATATACAACATTTTCTAATTCTCTCTCTCTCTCTCTCCCCTCTTTACTGTATTTTCTATATTCCATATTTCTGGGCAACCGATACAGACTTGACAAATCCATCTGGTGCAACTGTGCATTGTGTCAAATCCATGTGAGTTTTTGGGTTATATCTTGGAATCATTTATGATCATTAGAACCTGCACGAAGAGAGCGCATAATGACTTTAGAATAGCGTCTTTGACATGCCTCTCACAATTATACAGGCTATTTTCTAAATCTTCTTCAGTATTCTATTATGTGTATATATATACATATATATAATTTTATCAAACTATATAAAATCTATTTTCAAAATCGGTTTTATTTAATATCATTATTTTGCAAAATTGATTTAGAGAAATTATTGTTCAATTCCCATAACATTTTCACCATTTTTTTTTGTGTTTTTGAAAAAACTTATCATTTCAAGGTCAACCTTCTTTCAACTTTGAACATCATCTACATTGTAAACTTCCTCTGAGTTTGATACTCCATTCATCTTATGGCATTGGGATTGTCAAAAACACTTTCACTATCGACTTATCAGAGAAGTGTGTATCGTCGAATAGTTGTTGTCAGAAACTAACAAAAGACTAGCCGCCAGAGGGTTTTGAAGGGTTTTAAAAGGTTTGAGTGTCACGACCCAAATCCGCCCCTATAGGTTTAATGTCATAACTGGCCAGTAATCCATGATTACCAAAGGCATGCTTAACAGTAATACAGTAACAGGGCTGGCGGATGCCAATAATATGCAAAGATATAACAAGTAGTCCAATAAGCCATGATTCTATATGGAATAATACATGCACAAACCGTTAATTTACCCACCCTGTATAACGTGCATCACATCCTGTATAAAACCATTTATATACATGTACACATATAAAATAATTATGTTAATTTACCCATTCAGTAATACATACATCTCAACAAGTACAAAACATATACATGATCAAAAACTTGACAACGGTCTTCTAGACCAAGCCTCAACTCGAAGGCACCGAAACAAAACTCCAAAGGCTTTAAACAGTGGCTTGGCTAAAGGGTTCCTTCTGGGCTTGCTCTTCATGCCACTCACCTTTACATATATATATATATACACAGTGAGTTAAAGCCTAGTGAATAATATTAAAGTAAAGAGGTTAGTGAACGAATTCCAAGTATATCATATCCGTAAAACAAATCATATCACAATTATTCTCATATCTAAACATAATAATGGTACATCCAACATAACAGAACATATCATCTTCCGACTAGAGTAATCGGTTCCGAATACCGATTAAATATATCACCACTTTGACAAGTGGCTAACGAGATCTCCTAATCTCATAGATGTCATGGACCCGCATTAATATGCTGTCCCCCATGATTTGGGACCATTCTTTGGATGCCATAATAGGTTCAAAATCAGATATTTGTTCACTTAAGCAAATAACGTTTCAGAAACATGACATATCAAATAACATTTCAAATATATTTCATATAAACATATCTTTACAGTAATGTTACTCACAGTGCATGGTCGGATGTTACGCTTCAATAGTTCAACCTGTAGACACATAACTAAGCACAACATTTCAAAATTACATGTCATTCATTTCATTCGTTTCACTTGTTATTTATTTGATCGTTTATTCCTATTCGTTCTTTTATTTTCCTTGTTTCATGCAATGCAAATGCATATGAAAAACACTTGAAAACCATACATACTAAGGTCTGGAAGTTAGAAAAATGAAGAGAAAACAAAACCGAAAATCTGCCCTGAAAACCGCACGTGCGGGAAAACTGGCCGCATGTGCGCCCACACGTGCAATTTTGGCAGAATGTTCATCTTTCTTTTCTCTGTATTCCGCATATGTGGTTCTGGGCCAAAAGCCGTCAGAAAATCTTCTTTTACATGGAAACTCATTCTTTTCAAAATCCAACTTCACTTTTATGCAAATCAAGGCCCAAAACCTTTAAAAATGACTTGAATTAAACATTTCTAACTTCAAACTCAAGTCATAACCTCAAACAAAACTCAAATTTCCATGTAAGAACTCAAAACCTTGAACGTAGAGTACAAAATCATAAAGCATATAAGTTTGAGTTCAAATCTTGAAAACTCATGGAGTTTCCTCCTCAATTCTCATAAAACGTGCAAGAAAACATGAATCTCATGAAAATATGCCAAAATCTTGAGCTAAATTCTTCAAATCTAACCATGCAAGTACCTATAGATGTTCTACTTCAATTCACATCACACACTCTCTTAATCAAGCATAATGTCTTTCTTAATTAAGCTTAAATTCAAGAGGATAGGAGTGTAGATGACTCAAATCTAAGAAATTATGAGAGAAATCCTACCTTAGATGGATAATTTGTGAAGATCTCCTTCGAGTCTCCCTTGTTCTTTTTCTTCATCTTCTTTCTAGAATTCTCTAGGGTTTTCTCTCCCTCTTTCTCAAATTTTGACTCCAACAATACCCACTAAGGCTCTTATATATATATATATATATATATGAAGTCAATTAAATCTAATTAATTAATTTTGAATCAATTTTCAATAAAATTGTCACATGATTCTAAAAATTCTAATTAGTCTATTCATGCAGTCAATTTCAGTTTTTGAAATCATTTTGTCCTCAATTTCAAATTCTAAACAGAAATTAAAATAGATAGTTCTTCAATTCAAACAGATACACACAATTCATCAAATTAGACAGTTAATTCACAATTAATCACATGGCTTATAACATAATTACTAATAATCACATAATTAATTATGATTTGCAATTTGGGGTTGTCACATTGAAGGTTTTGCAGCGTGTGGGTGGTGGAACTGGTTCTCTCATAAACCCTATATCATGATTTAGTGGGTGTGTGAGTTAAATTGTGAGATGAGGTGTCTCAAAATATGTCTCTTTTAATAATTACATTTGAGGTTATTATTGTAATAAAAATAAATAAATAAAAAATGGGGAGTCCAAAGTATTAATTAGGGTCCTACTCTTTCTTAGGGACAAAATATTTTTGTCGTTAAAAGTAACATTTTTGTATTTTTAGAGACAAAATTTGACATTTAGTGATGAATTACAATCTTTTTGGAACTAAAATTTTTGTTTCAAAAAATTAACTTTTTTGGGACCAAATTATTTTGTTTCTAAAAGTGCATTTATTAGCAATATTTAAAAAATTGTCTCTAAAAATCATTTTTGACTTTTGTTAGATGACTTTTTAGTGGTTATCCTTACAACAATAGGAACTGATCCCTAAATATTTTTTGTAATAAAATTTTCACTTTTAAAGACAATAAAAATAAATAAATAAATCCCTAAAACTTTTATTTATTGTGCCTACACTCATTTGAGAGAGTTGTCTACGTATCTGAATCAACAAAACTAGTCCGAATCGAAATTAAGTCCATCATAGTTCAAGATAAAATTTGAGATATTTTTCAACAACAACAACAATAACAAAAAAACAAAAAAAAAAAAAAAACATTTGAATGGATTTTAAGTAAATATTTATGCTTTCTTTGTTTAGTCGGAAAATATTTTTTTGCATTTTCTCTCGTTTGGTACAAATAAAAATATTTTCTATAGGCAATGGAAAATAAACCTAATTCGATGAAAAATGTTTTCTATTTTTAAAAGGCGGAAAATATTTTTTGAGCCAAAGTTTTATTTGTGCTACCATATTACCACCACTACCACCATAGCCACAACCACTATCATCAACGTCGTTGGCAGCTGCCACCACCTCCACCGCCCTACTCTCTACCTCATTACTACTACCACCATCACACCAATATTGCCGTTGCCACCATCATCACTACCGCCACCACTGCCCCCAACATCTTCACTTTCACCTCTATCACTACCACCACCACTAATGCAACTATTAATACATTAATTTTAAAAATACAACCAAACAAAAGAAAACGCTCTCTATGTAATAAAAGAATTATAAAAAAATGTTTTTCAAAAAAAAAAATCAGAAAATATTTTTTGTCGAAATAAATGAAACATTAGATTCACAGGAATTGTAACTGCATCCATTTGAGTGGGTTGTCTATGTATTCAAATTTAGGTACGAATCTAATCGGAGTCAAGTCAATTGTAGATCTAGAATAGAACTTGGGTCTTAATTTACTAGCCCAAGTTGGGTTTTGTTGTTAGAATTTTAAGCAGCAGGCCTTGAATAGTGCTGAAAAGATTGAGCTTTTTACAGGCTTATGAAAAGGAATATGAAGATAAGTATTGGACCGCATTAAGACTGAAATTTGGGTCTAAGAAAGGCTTCAATTGGTTGAAATTTTGAGCCATTTTTACAATTAGTTACATTGTAAATTGTAAATTTAGGTCTTTATAAGACAAGAACTTGGGTACTTGTTTTTAGGCCACAAAATTAAAACCTGAAGAGGATAACTTGGCTGGTTTGTTAATGTTTTTGTTTTTGTTTTTGTTTTTTGTTTTGGGTTTTTTTTTTTTTTTTTTTTTTTTTTTTGTAGTTGCTTTTATTTTTTAAAAAATAAAAATGAAAACTTGCTTGATATTGTTTTCATCTTCAAAATTTTTGAAAACACAAAAAATATATGTTTACTTATTTTTAAAATAAGTTTTTACTTTCTTCTTTTATTCATCACATTCGATCACCACCCATTGCTATCGGCCACCGACCACCACCACCCACAATCGGTGGTTGGTGAGCTTCGGCCAATCTTCAGCAACTCTTCGACAGGTAGGCGGTCATTGTCATGATCTCTAGCCATCTCGTGACCTCCGCTGACATTCGACTACTAACTTCGGCAGACACCTCCAGCCACTACCCACTATTGGCCACCACATCCATCCACTCTCCATTTTCAGCCACCAACTCTGACAACTCATTAAATATATTTCTCTATTTTTATTTTTATTTATTTTCAAAATATTTTTGTATCCCAAATAATTATTTTTTTATTTTTTATAAAAATAAACAAAAATATGTTTCTTATTTTTTTTATAAATTGAAAACTAAAAACTGAAAAGTTAACCGAAGAGACTTGGGCTCCGTTTGGTTCTATTTTTTAATCAATTTTTCAAAACTCAAAACTTATTTGTTCAGGATTTTTGAAAACTCATTTCAAAATTCAAAATTCAAAACCCAAAACCTAATAGGTTTAGGATTTTCACAAAATCGATTTTGTTTGATTTTCATAAATTAGACAAATAATTTTTTATGTTTTAAGATTTTTTTTTTTTTTTTGTCTTTTTATGGTATTTGAAAGACAAGAAATTAGGCCACGTGGGGGCTTAAGTTTTAAGGCCCATTTGTTGGGTTGTCCATGTTGGCCATGTGAAGCATAATGGACAGATATTACAAATAATGAATTGGTGAATGGTAGACCCAACATTGGCCCATTGACCAGGATAATGTTGGTGATTGACCTTAACAATTATTTTTTAATGTACATATTTTAAAAAATATATAGATATATATATATATATATTCAATAAAATTTAAATCGACATCATAATTCTTTTTAATATTTATTTTGATTATATAGTAATTTTATTTTATTATATCTATATGCATAAGAGGTGCTTTGATTTTGCAGGCATGTTTTTTGCCACTTTCCCAAAATCATGCACTGCTTCGTTTGTTGTTTATGTCTTATTGTGGAATTTGCCATCAACGACGTGGATATGTTAAGGAATTGGGCCCATTACCATATTATTTAATAATAATACACTACAAAGAAAAGCAGTTTTGGCAACTAAAATTCAAATTTTCGTCACTGAAAGTAGCATAATTGGCGACTAAAATGGAATTAGTAGCCAAAAGTGAAGACTTTTGGCGACTAAAAGAGTTTAGTAGCCAAATGTATAGTTATTGGCGACTAAAAACAGATTTAGTCACCGAATGTATGGGTTTTAGCGACGAAAGTTTTTTCAGTAGCCAAAAGTGATGGTTTTTGGCGACTAAAATAATTTAGTAGCCAAAAGTATAGGTTTTGGCGACTAAAAAACAGTTTGGTCGCCGATTATACGTGTTTTGGCGACTAAAAACAGTTTGGTCGTTGAAAGTGAAGCTTTTTGGCTACTAAAAAAAATTTAGTAGCTAAAAACAGGCAATTGGCGACTAAAATTCAGTTTAGTAGCCAAAAGGGGACGTTTTTGGCGACTAAAAACAGGTGTAGTCGCCCAAAATGCTACTTTCAGCCGGAACTTATTTTTTTAGCGACTAAAAAATATTTTAGTAGCCCAAAATTACATTATTGGCGACTAAATAATATGGCTTCAATTTTTTTTTAATAAATAATTTATTTTTTACATAAATTATATTGCATAAAAATAATTATATTTATATATATAGTTTTATATTAATACGGGTCAATATAGTATATAAATAATATATATTGCATACATATTCATGTGATGTTGTAGTGGTATAGTGGAAGGTGTGTGTTACTAAAGGTTTACAAGGTGGAAGGTTGGTGGTTCGAATCTAAAAAAAAACAAAAAAGTTAGCTTTTTTTTTTTTTTTTCCACCGAACAACCTTTGGCGACCAAAACTTTGGTCGCTAAAGACCTGTCTTTTTGCCAACTAAAACCTTTTTAGTCGCCAAAACCTTTTGCGACCGTTTATTTGCGACAAAACCGGTGACTAAAAAATTTAGTCGAGGAAGGTAAAAAGGCGACTTTTGGTGACTAAAAATGGACCTTTGGCGACTAAACCAAAAGTGATTTTTTTTGTAGTGATAAAAAGATTAAAAAAATGAAAATAAAAAACAGATCACCATGTACTCTATATATTTATAGGAAAAGTCTATAGTGTGTACCCTTCAAGACTGCACACTATATATATTTTATCATATATTTGTATATTTTTATTATAAAATTTTATAATATTAATAATAAAATACGTAATTTCACCACAAATTAACATAACAAACTATCCATAATTTTGTGATTAATGTTATAAAAGTTTGTGACTTGGTTATGATATTTTTTGTTACGTCAATTTGTGACGAGATTATATTTTGTGATTAATGTTATAAAATTTTGTAATAAAATTACGTCATTTTGCAATAGGGTGAATATCTATATTGTAATTACTATGAACAAAGTTGCATATAATATTATTCTAATGATAAATTGAATATTAAATATTTTGAATTTATTATGTGATATTGTCTAAATGGTACTCTCAGACAGTATGAAATCACAATACACATAGTGAGTCATGTGATCTTTCCCCCAAAAAATAGTGCACAAGTGGTCAACCTAATTAACTCAATTAATTTATATATTTTCATAGAATTTTCTTTCTAATTTGAACATTCAATCAAATTTGTTGGATACCTATAATTCCATAACAAAATCGCATTTGTTTAAAAATTAAAAAAAATGTTAGCATAATTTTGATAATTTGTTTTAAAATAACTAAGACTTGATCATGAGACTACAAATATCCGATTAACTTACATTTTTTAATAAATGATATGCTGGATGAACTTTATAATATAACGGTTCAATTATTTAATCTTTTATTCCATTCAATTCCATAAATAATAATCTTATTTTTTAATAATAATCTCAAATAATATTTAATTAATTAAAATGAAAGCCAAATGCCATTTAATTAGATGAAATGAAATGAAATTATTATTTTTAACCTCAACAAAATAATCATTCTATTATATTTTTATTTCATTAAGACAAACACTACTTCAAATTTAAAAGTTAAAATCAAAATATATAATAATAATAATAATAATAATAATAATAAAAAAAACATGTGCAAGTAGCCGTGCAATTTTACCAGTGTGTGTATATATATATATAACTCATACACAAATAAAAGGAAAATGTTTGGTGGTTACAAATTGTGTGGTTTAAATGGTCCGAAAATTGTGTGGTTTAAATTGTGTGGTTTAAATGTCAAAACGATATCGTTTTGACATTTTTGAACCATTTAAACCACAAAATTTGTGGCCACCCATCACTGTCGCAAATAAAAAAGAGTGGAATTGGGACATAATCAATGATTTGTAAGGTCAAAAGTCTTTGTCCTCAATAATAAAATATGAAACGTGTTATATCATATATGCGTAAAAGTGATGAAATTTAGGCTATGTTTGGAGAGTTGAGTTTATAATCAAAAAGTCATTACAAATCTTTCTTCTTTTTTTTTATAGGACGAATTACACTAACAATTTTTATAGTTTGGGACGCGTGTCACTTCGATTTTTTGATTTTTTAATTGTAACACATTTGATCTTAAATTTTGAATCTTATTCCATATAAGGACAATTGAAGATACCATTACTCAATTTTAAATGTAAAGTGGTCAATTTGATAAAAATAAATGTCAAAAAAATATTTTTAAATTTTTAAAAATTATTTCTACCCATCAAAGATAAAATTATATAAAATTGATAAATCTTTTACACATTTATTTATTTTTTTACTAAATTAATTTTTGTTATGTGTTTGGATAATGATCATGTAATGGGTAATTGTTAAGTTTTTAATGTGTAATCGATATATTTAATATATGAAATTTTTTTAGTTTTTGATTTTTTTGATTTAATGGATTGGTTTAATAATGATATCAAAATGGTCGTCATATTTGACTTTTGAAAAATAAAAACTAATTTAATGAAAATAAAAACAACCACCTATTATATAATTATCATCCAAACATATAATAAAAATTAATTTGGTAAAAAAAATAAATAGATGTATAAAATATTTATCAATTTTATATAATTTTATCTTTAGTGGGTAAAAATAATTTTTAAAAATTAGAAAATATTTTTTGACATTTATTTTTGTCAAATTAGTTTATATTTTGTCAACCAATCCATTTAAATAAAAAAAAATCAAAAACTAAAAACATTTAATAAAAATAAAAACAACCACCTATTACATGATTATCATCCAAATACATAATAAAAATTAATTTGGTAAAAAAATAAATAAATGTGTGAAATATTTATCAATTTTATATAATTTTATCTTTGGTGAGTAGAAATAATTTTTAAAAATTAAAAAATATTTTTTTAACATTTATTTTTGTCAAATTGATGACTTTGCCCTTGATATTGAGCAATGGTATATTCAATTGTACTGGTATTTGAAACAAGATTCAAAATTCAAGATCAATTATGTCACAATTAAAAAGTTATGAATCAAAATGATACAAATTTCAAATTATAGAAACCTTTAGTGTAATTTGCCTGTTTTTTATATATCTTTTTATATAAAATTAAAATATGTGTAGTAGAATAATAAAAATAAAAATAAAATAAAAACAAGAAAGATACATACCATGCTTCAAGAAAAAGGGACATTGATGCCATCTTTAGATTTCTTGGAGTACAAGTACAATGAGGGAGTACAAATACCATGAGTAGATGTTTCAGGATTGTACCTATTCTTATTTTATTTTAATAAAATTTTCTTTTATTGATAAAAAAATATATATATATTTTGATAATAAAATTTTCTTTTCTGATAATAAAATTTCCATGGTTATGTTAAATGGTATGGTTGAGGGGACCGGATGTGGTGATGAGTGGCAGTGGACAGTTGACGGAGCGAGTGGGAGGAGGAAAGGTTAAAAAAATATTTTTAAAATAAGTAAATTTATTTTTATTTTTTTATAATTAAATGTTAAATTTTTTTTTTAGTTAGGCACTAGAAGATTATTTTTATTTTTTATTAGTTAGACACTAGAAAATTATTTTTATTTTTTATAATTAAATGTTCAATTTTTTTATTAGTTAGACACTAGAAAACCACTACTTTTCTATTGTGGTCAATTTCTACTTTGTTTATTATAATGAAGATGCAATGTATGGAACATGTGTATAAAATATTGGGGTCAACTTCTCAATGAAGTTTGGACAGTCAATGGGACACCCCTCTAAATAACTAAATTATACAATTTGTAATAGTTATTACAGTTTTGCTACAGAGCTGCTCAAAAGCAGCTCTAACAAGCTGGCATCACATATTAAAAAATAAATAAATAAAAAAATAGTGACGTAAAAGACAAAATATGAGGAAGAAAAAGACCAATTAATACTATATTAGAGTCCTTTTTTTAGAGGCCTCACTCATTTCTCTAGTTATTAAGGGAAAAAAAATTGTGTTAGACATTTTAAAATTGTATTCCGAATAAAAGCAACTTTTATTTCTAGCATTGAAAAATATTTTGATGTGTACGCCTAAAAAGTAGGGTTGCTGTTGAGTCTAAGGCACAGCAGCGGGTTTTGTGCTCTTTCAATAGGTCATATCTTAGTTTAATTTTATGATTTAAATTGTTCATTAAAATTTTCTTAGCAAGTTATTCATAAAAAATTAAATTAAATTAATCGGATATCAATAGTTGTCTGACGTAAATATATTTTGAAAATAGGTTATTTATTTATTTTTAAGAAAAATTAAAAGAAATATTTAAATATTAATATTTACTAAATTAATTTTTTACATAAATGATCTATTCAGTAAGCTACCTTTTCTTTTCTTTCTTTTTTTTTTTGCCAAAGAAATAAAAAGAGTTTTATTCATAAAGTGAAGAAGGTGAGCCTAGCGGCCCAATATCAAACTCATAAAAGTGTAAATATCAAGATGGAAAACAAACTTCCCACACTCGAGTCTTATCAATTGACAGAGCATGGTGTGCAATATCATACGCTACTCCATTACAAATACGTGGAACCAAACGAAAGCAGACTGAATGGAAAGAAAGACTTAATGTTCGACAATCTTGCACAATCACAACAATATGTTGAGGAGGTTGTATTTCACCGTTGAAGCTCTAATATACTTTGGGCCAATCAACACCTGCTGCAAGGCTTCTTGAATTGCTAGAGCTTCAAGCACTCTAGGGGAAGGACAAGTGAATAAATGAATAGATTTGATCAACAAAATTTCACTCATTGAAGTCTGCCCCACAATGCCATTTCCAATACAAAATTCGCCCTCCCTTGTACTTGCATCCACATTCAGTTTGGTGTATCCAGAAGGAGGACACACCCAACACTCAATAGGAGGAGCATCATGGGACAGTGTTGCGGTAATATCACTCGGTAAGGATGATCTCGGGGCTTGTGAATATAAAGCCACTGCGTCAGAAAATTCAGTCCATTCTGCCATAGCCAAACTGGAAATGAATGGGGGCATTTGGTGAATTTGGGAGAAGACCCAAGCATTTCGAGACTTCCAAAGGGCCCAATAAATATAACAAACCAATTGTAAAACCTTATCCTTCTGCTTCGTGTTAACTAGGTGATGCTCAAGATATTGCCACCACTCAGAGAAACAATCCAACGTAATTTCTGAAGGTCATTCCAATCGAAGCAGAAAGCATTTCCAAACAATTTGTGAATCAGGACAGCGAAGTAGAAGATGATCAATCGTTTCCAATTCAACACCACAACGAGGACACCATGGATCAGTCAATACTTTACGCTGATAAAGAACAACATTAGTAGAGAGAATATTATGTGCACATCGCCAAATAAAATGCTGAATTTTTCGCCTAATAGGTAGCCTCCAGATTGATTTCCAAACATCTTGAATGTTACCCGAAGAACTGGCTTCACCTAGCAATCGAGTAGCATTGTGTTTCTCCATGCACACTTGTGAAGCAAGATCATATGCAGAGTGAACTGTAAATTCATCAGTAAAAGAAAAGTGCCAAATTCATTTATCCTCAACCCCCATATAGCTGAGGGGAATAGCCATAATCATACATGCCATATTTTCTAAGAAATGCAATAGAAGAGCTTCACTACGCCAAAACAGGGCATTAATGGCGGTTTTTTTAACGGCGGTAACGAAAACCGTCGTTAAAGGTACTATTAACGGCGGTAACGAAAACCGTCGTTAAAGGTATCATTAACAGCGGTTTTGTTACCGCCGTTAATGCCCACTTTTAACGGCAGTAACAAAACCGCCGCTAATGCCCAATCATTACCGCCGTTAATGACGGCGGTCTTTGCCGGCGAAACTCCGGCGTGCTCTGGCGAAACTCCGGCGAGCTCTGGCGAAACCATCTACAATAAAGTAAAAGTAATGTTTAAATATTTATTTAGGGAATATATTTCATGAGGAGTGGCTATGGTAGAGTGGTTAGTGTGGGTGGATGAGAGGTTGAGGGTTCAAGACTTGGGGAGTGCAAGAAGAAAGAATTATTTTTTGAAAAATTTGAACCTATTTACGGCGGTAAAAAACCGCCGTTTTTGGTCCTATGTTACTGCCGTTTTTGGTCGACTTTTAACGACGGTAATTTACCTTTTTACGACGGTTGTACTTTTTTCGACACGCGCATAAACGGCGATAACAAAACCGCCGTTAAAGGCTTTAACGGCGGTAAAAAACCGCTGCTAAAGCCCAATTTTGGCGTAGTGATTCCAAGTCATAGAAATAGGATCAATCAAATCAAACACCAAATTAATGTGAGCATCATCTGGTCTAGGTGCCAACACTCGGAAAGTCGATTGATTGGGAAGCCAAGGATCATCCCAAATTTGAATTTTTCAACCATTACCCACTTGCCAACGCCAACCATGCTCAACACCTTTCGGTCTACAAGGATACTCTTCCAAGCCCATGAAGCAGAAGCAAAGTTTTTACCTTCCCAAAAGGAAGTATCGAGAAAGTATTTAGCTTTGAAAACATATTTACAAAAAGACGACTGCCCTGAGATAAGATGTCATCCCTGCTTAATAAGCAATGCTAAATTCATAGATTCAAGATCTTGAAAGCCCAACCCACCTCTCTGTTAGATAATCTTCACTGTATTTGAAAAATAAATTCTATTTGTATACTTAACAACAAACGGAATACAGAATAAATAAAGGAAAAGAGAGAGTTTGTTTGATTACAAAAATCAAACCAGAAAATAAAAAAAATAAAAAGTAAAAAACAAAAATAAATTAATTACTTACCAAATTAATTTCTTGAACAAATTTTCTGATCAAGTCCAGTGTTTAACACTGTGTCCTTAAGATAGATTCGTACTCTGCACGGTGCTTTTAGAATGTGGACGTCTATCTCTCAAGATAAAATGATCAACAACAAACAATAGCAACACTACAAATTGTTTGCACAACGAACACACTTTGTGTTTACACTTTTTCTCACAAGAAAATAATGCGGCAAAATGTAAAGAGAAATTGCAGAATATTTTGGACGAAAATTGAAGTGAAAACATCAAATGGGGGGCTGCCTATTTATAGATGGAGTGGTGGCTGGTTAATTTGAATTAAACAAGTATAGATTTGAATGAACAAGTATGATATATGTTCGGTTTGAATAAACAGATACAAATCTGTTGGGTTCAAAATTTGAACAGATAAAACCCGTATTTAACAAATTTGAATATATCCGGGTGGGGAAAAAAATAGAGCCCATTTTGAATTTAATTTTAGAAAATAAATTTCAAATGTTTTTGGCCCAAAAAAGATAGGTATTGGGCCGAACAAGCCCAGCCCAACCCAACTACACACCGCACACCCGCACCCTAGCCGACTGTGCAGCGGCGACGCCACGTGTGCGTGTGTTTATTTTGGGTCTAATGGGTCTAGCCCACTTTGCCCATAACCTCCCTCTCTACAAAACTTGGGTGCCTTTTAGGGCCTACCCCAAGTTCCAACCCCAAGCCTTATAAACCTACTCAAAGTTTCCCACCAAATCAATATGGGACAAGCCATTATTCAAACTTTTAGGAAATTTCACCAAAAACACCATTTCCATGGAGCTCTCTTTGGCTTCAATTTTTCATTCACCCGATAATGGTTTTGAGCAACCAAATATACCACGTGATTCACAACGCGGCATAGAACGCGTTACCACTTAGACCCACAAAATTCGACGCATAGGTCCTACCTAAAATTAGACCAAAGTTAAGGAAAAATTTTGTTTTTCCAAAACTTTCAAAATCATTTCTAACAATCCCCCATATGAATGGAATTTGATGACAACAGAAATGCAACAATATGCAGAATTTGTAGCATAAATCGAAAATATCTTGCATCAGGATAGGTAGCTTTCGGCCTTGAACCTTCCCTAGTGATAACCTATCAGACTTACTAGCTAACCAATGGACGCGATGCCTTGAATTGTTCAGCCGTTTGTGTAAGTCAAGACAATAGATTTCACACAAAATATCTTTTGACACACCGTGGTTCTCATGATTGTGTTCATTTTGGCCTTGAACGCTCCTGGTTGTTCATGAGTGGTTCTAGAGAATTTAGACTCTTCATTCTCATAGAACCAGCCCCAGTTCGATACTCATATAGATGATTCTTATTGTGAGTATCTCTTATACTCGTCTTAATTTTATGCCTAAATCAAGACATAAGTAATCATTAAAAGCTAAGCTTATCCTTAAACCTCTACATACAATACATGTTGCAGATATCACTCTCACCATAGGATTGGGTAGGGAATTTTAATCCCTTGGTTATTTCTAACGAGTCACACATAACTTAGTTGTCCCTTTGAACTTAGTTCTTGGGATCTCCAGTCATATAAGTGGGGTTACCATTATGATGACTCTTACGTAATAGGTTTTAATCTCATCCCCTTCAATTAACTATACACTTGCTCTTTTGTCAAACCTTTTGTTAACGGATCCTCAATATTCCTTTTAGATTTTATATAATCTATTGAGATTATTCCATTTGAGAGCAATTGCCTTACGGTAATATATCGACGACAAATATGTCGTGACTTACCATTATACATATAATTCTGTGCCCTACCTATTGTAGATCAACTATCACAATGAATACAAATAGCTGGCACAAGTTTTGACCACATTGGAATGTCTTCTAAGAAGTGACGAAGCCATTCTGCTTCTTCTCTTGCTTTTTCTAAAGCAATGAACTCAGATTCTATTGTGGATCGTGCGATACATGTTTGTTTCATGGATTTCCAAGATACAGCAGCGCCTCCAAGAGTAAAGACATATCCACTAGTAGATTTTGAATATTTAGTATCCGATATCCAATTGGCATCACAATAGCCTTCGAGCATTGTTGGATATCGAGTAAAGTTCAAACCATGATCACAGGTAAATCTCATATATCTAAGAACCCGAATGATCTATTTCCAATGGTCTTGTCCGGGGTTACTAGTGTACCTACTCAATTTACTAACAGTATAAGCTATATCAGCACGAGTACAATTCATTAGGTACATTAGGCTTCCAATGATTTAGGAGTATTTTAACTGAGACACCACATCACCTTTATTTTTGGATAAATAAAGACTAATGTCTACAGGTGTTCTAGCTACATTCATATTATTCTTGATAAATTTACCAAGAATTTTTTCAATATAATGTGATTGAGATAATGCATATCTGTCAGATGTTTTAATAATTTTTATTCCTAATATAACATCTGCGACCCCCATATCTTTCATATCAAATCTTCTATTCAGCATTTGCTTGGTTGATTTGATCATGTTTTGACTGCTTCCAATGATAAGCATGTCATCCACATAAAGACAAACTATGACATATCCTTGGTTAGTGTTTTTAATATAGACGCAGTTGTCACATTCGTTTATCTTAAACCCATTAGTAAGCATAGCATGATCAAATTTTTCCTGCCATTGCTTAAGTGCTTGTTTTAAACTATAAAGAGATTTTACAAGCCGACAAACTTTCTTTTCTTACCCCGGCACTACAAACCCTTCAGGTTGCTCCATATAGATCTCTTCATTTAGATCACCATTTAAGAAAGCTTCTTTAACATCCATTTGATGTATCTCTAAATTATACAACGCTGCTATGGCAATAAGCATGTGGATGGATGTTATTCTTGTCACAGGAGAATATATGCCAAAATAGTTCAGACCTTCCTTTTGTCTGTAACATTTTACTACAAGTCTTGCTTTATACTTGTCTATTGAACCATCTGCTTTCATTTTTCTCTTAAATATCCATTTATATCCAAGAGGTTTAGAACTAGGTAGAAGATCCATCAATTCCCAAGTATGGTTTTGCGTAATTGATTCAATTTCATTATTAGCAGCCTCTTTCCACAAAGGTGCTTTAGGACGTGTCATTGTTTCCTTAAAGCTTTGAGGTTCATTTTCTAACAGGTATGTCAGAAAATCTGGACCAAAGGATTTTGATGTTCTTGCTCTCTTATTTCGTCTTGGTTCATCATTAGTTAAATTATGTTGGTCGAGACCATTACTAGTCTCTTATGTTTGATTGTCATTAGTCTCTTGACTTTGTGTATAATCATCAGTTCTTTTCTGTGAACTTAATTCCTATCCTTTCTTGTAAAGAAAGACATATTCAAAAAACACAGCATTTCTTGACTCTATAATAGTATTCACATTTATATCAGGTATTTCTGATTTATAAGTCAGAAACCGATATGCACTACTATTCCGAGCATAACCAATAAACACACAATCCACTGTTTTTGGTCCTATCTTAGTCTTTTTAGGAAAAGGAACTTCTACCTTTGCCAAACACCCTCACACTTTTAAGTATTTGTAGCAAGGCAGTCAACCTTTCCACAATTCATAAGGAGTATTGTTGGTTTTCTTGTGGGGTATTCTGTTAAGAACATAATTAGCAGACAATATTACTTCTCCCTACAAGTTTTGCAGTAAGCCTGAACTTAGTAACATGGCATTCATCATTTTTTTAAGGGTTCTATTCTTTCTTTTAGTAATTCCATTTTGCTGTGGAGAACAGGGTGCTGTAGTTTAGTGAATAATGCCATGTTGTGCACAAAATTCATTTAATGGTGCATCATATTCACCACCCCTATCACTTCTAACCATTTTAATGGTTTTACCAAGTTGATTTTCAACTTCCATTTTGTAGAGTTTAAACATTTCTAAGGCTTCATCTTTACTTCTAAGTAAGTATACATAACAATATCTTGTATAATCATTGATAAATGTTATGAAATATTTTTTGTCTCTTTTAGTTTGAACAAATTTAAGATCACATAATCAGTATGAATTAATTCTAGAGGTTCGATTTTTCTTTCAATCGATTTAAATGGAGCTTTAGTTAGTTTTGCTTCTACACAAATCTCAAATTTGTGATTAGGATCAATTTCAAACATTGGTATATAATCCAAACCAATTAATCTGCGCAAAGCATCAAAATTTACATGTCCTAATCTACCATGTCATAAATTCGACTCAAGAATATAAGCAAAAGATGTGTTATTCTCATTAATAGCAAGTTTTGATACAACCGTCATTATATTCAACTTGAAGAGACCATCACTCATGTATCCCTTACCAACATATATACCATTCTTTGTTAATACAAATTTATCAGACTCAAATACAAACTTAAAACCATTTTTACTTAACAAAGATCCAGAAACTAAATTCTTCCAGATGTCTGGTACATGCAGTACGTTGTTGAGGGTAAATTCTTTCCCTGATGTCATCTTCAAGATCACATTTCCTTGTCCAGCCACAGTAGAAGTAGAAGAATTCCCTATGAAAAGTTGTTCACCATTTGTAGCATCATTGTAGATAGTGAACATCTTCTTATCCACACAAATGTGACGAGTTGCTCCAATATCAACCCACTATTCCTTGGGATTTCCAACCAAATTAGCCTCAGACACCACAGTAAAGAGATTGATGTCATTTATCTCGTTAGACATGTAATCTAATTCTGTCACATTGGCCTGATTGGTGATTTTCTTGCTTGTACTTTTGCGATCCTTCTTAGGGCGGCGACAATCAGAAGCTCGATGTCCGGTCTTGCCACAGTTATAGCATATACCTTTGAACTTCTTATTGCCATTGTTGTCGCCTTATTCAGGATCATCTCCAGTAAACTTCCTCTTTTTGCTATGTGGTTTGTAAACTTGTGCAACCACATTAGCCTTGGACTCAATGAGATTTTTATCATTCATTTTTTCAACATTTCGGCTATCTTCCTCAATTTTTAATCTTACAATCAATTCATCCATTGTCATCTCCTTGTGTTTATGTTTTAAATAATTTTTGAAATCGTTCCAAACTGGTGGTAACTTTTCCACTAAAACAGCGACTTGGAAAGACTCGCTAAGAGACATATCTTCAGAATGAATATCATGCAAAATTATCTGAAAATTTTGAACTTGAGAAATTACAGTTTGGGAGTCTACCATAACAAAGTTTAGAAATTTACCGACAACAAATTTCTTTGTGCCGGCATCCTCTATCTTGTATTTTTTCTCCAAAAAATCCCATAATTCTTTTGCTATTTTCAGAGGGCTGTAAACATTATACAGTATGTTGTCAAGGCCATTGAAGATGTAGTTTCTGTATAAGAAATCATAATGTTTCCAAGCGTCTACAGTGGCAACAACTTGCCGATCACTTTCATCCTCTCTAAGTACTGGAGCCTCTTCACGGAGAAACCGGGCCAAATTTAGAGTTGTAAGATAGAACAACATTTTTTGCTGCCATCTCTTAAACTCAGCGCCATTAAATTTTTTTGGTTTTTCTCCATGACTTATCGGAACTTGAACATGATTCTGGATAGGGACCGAAGTCGTTGTAATGATTGGATTTGGAGTACTACTTTCAACAACCATAATATCTGATTACAAAAATCAGAAAAAATCAAAACACAAAATAATTTTATTTTCTTCGTTACTAAAACTAGAAAAATAAAATGCCACCATAATTTTTTGTAACACAAATTCTTATTCTGCAATTATTAATGATACCAGTATATTACTACTAGTTGTTAAAGAAAATAAATAGTATATTACTATTATTTGTATTTTCCAACCAGAATATCACTTTGTGAAATTACAAAAAATTAAATACAATGAAGACACCAAAAAATTAGTCTGTCTTAAATTGTTGGACAAACTTCACTGTATTTAAAAAATAAATTCTGTTTCTATACTTAACAACAAACGGAATACAGAAAAAATAAAGGAAATGAGAGAGTTTGTTTGATTACAAAAATCAAACCAGAAAATAAAAAAGTAAAAAAAAACAAAAAATAAATTATTTGCTTAGCAAATTAATTTCTTGAACAAATTTTCTGATCAAATCCAGTGTTTAACACTGTGTCCTTAAGACAGATTCGTCATCTCCACGGTGCTTTCAGAATATCGACGTCTATTTCCTAGGATAAAATTATCAACAACAAACAATAGTAACACTACAAATTGTTTGCACAACGAACACACTTTGAATTTATACTCTTTCTCACAAAAAAAAATAATGCAATAAAATATAGAGAGAAATTGCAGAATATTTTGAACGAAAATTGAAGTGAAAACATCAAATGGGTGGCTGCCTATTTATAGATGGAGTGGTGGCTGTTTAATTTGAATTAAACATGTATAGATTTGAATGAACAGGTATGATACTTGTTCGGTTTGAATAGACAGATACAAATCTGTTGTGAATTTGTCCGGGTGGGGAAAAAAAGGGAGCCCATTTTGAATTCAATTTCCGAAATTCAAATTCTAAAAAATTAGAATTTAATTTTAGAAAATAAATTTGAAATGTTTTTGGCTCAAAAAAGATAGGTATTGGGTCAGACAAGCCCAACCCAACCACGCATCCAAGCCTAGTCCAGCTCAGCCCACCTGATTGGACGGCGCACACTTGTGTTTGTTTTGGGTCCAATGGGTCTAGCCCACTTTGTCCATAGCCTCTCTCTCTACAAAACTTGGGTGCCCCTTGGGGTTTACCCCAAGTTCCAACCTCAAGTCTTATAAACCCATTCAAAGTTTCCCACCAAATTAATGTGGGACAAGTCATTATTCAAACTTTTAGGAAATTTTACCAAAAACACTATTTTTATGGAGCTCTCTTTGGTTTCAATTTTTCATTCACCTGATAATGGTTTTGAGTAACCAAATATACCACGTGAATCACAACACGACATAAAATGTATTACCACTTAGACTCGCAAAATTCAACGCATAAATCCTACCTAAAAATTAGACTAAAATTTAAAAAAAAATTCTATGTTTTCAAAACTTTCAAAATCATTTCTAACAATCTTTTCTTACACGCACTTGACTTTGGCTACAACTAACACTTTCTTCCACCACCTAACAAAATACAATATTTTGAGATGGGAGATGAATCCAAAATGAGATCCGCTGAGAGGACACAGCACAACCGATCGTACGTTGGGCACCCAATCGCTGCTTATAATTCAAGATTTTTTTTATTTATTATTTACTAGTCAATGATGTCAGGTCAACCAATCTACTATGCCAAAATAAATAAATAAATAAATAAATAAATAAATATAGGTAGTGTTGCACAAATGCAATTTTTTTATGGGGTATTTATCAATAAATTTCATCTTATAAATAAGTATTTTAATTAGTTTTAAATTTTTTTTATTGATCTATGAAATCTTATTAATAGAGAGTTTTTTTTCTATGTAGTCTTATTTTTTATTTTGGTAGTGTTTTGGTAGATAACTATATCCTTTTATTGATGTGACATGTATGATGTGATATTCTAATGTAACAAGTATTAGTGTGACACTCTAAAAAAATTAAAAACTCTTTAATGTACTTTCCCAAATGTGACAATATGAAGGGTATGATGTGACACTCTAAGATTTTTACTCCAAAAAAAAAAAATTAAAAACTCATTAGTATAGTTTTTTCAAATGTGATAACGTAACAAATATGATGTGACATTCCAAAAAAACTAAAAATTACTTAATGTATTTTTTTCAAATATGACAATGTGATAGGCATGATATGACACTATAAAAAAATAACTCATTAGTGTATTTTTCTCAAATATGACAACATAACGGGTATGATGTGACACTCAAAAAAAATAAAAACTCTTTAGTGCATTTTTTTTAAATGTGACATGTAACACTCCAATGTGACGGGTATAATGTGACATTTTAAAAAATTAAAAACTTTTTATGTACTTTTTCTAAATGTGACATTCCAACGTGACAGGTATAATATGACGCTAAAAAAATTTTAGTGTACTTTTTTCAAATATGACACTCTAATGTGGCGGGTGAATGAGTCATTATACATCCAAAAAGATTAAATAGTTCACAAGAAAAAATATTGGACTATATAAATTAGGGGTGAGTATGGTCCGGATTGGACCGGATTGAGGTAAAATTAGGATTAATCCGTTATCTATGGTTTTTGAAAAATTAGAACCAATCCAATCTGTTTAAATCATAGAACCAATCCGAACCAATCCATTTAAAATCGGTTTAGGACCACGGATTCACATAATTAAATAATAAAAAATATATATATATATATAACACTTTAATTTCATAAAAATATAAACATAGCGCTATATTAGTTCCACAATAGCAACATGTTTTTTTATAATAGCGACATACTGTTCTAGAATTTAAATAATCATAAGAAAACTTGTTTCACCATAAGTATTTAGACCATTACAAATTAAAACTAAAAACCAATAAACAAAAGTAATAAAAGAAGATATTATACAGTTTTAGGTTTGAGTTTAGATTTTATATAGAATAAGAGAAGATACTATGGGGGAGGATGTATAATAAAAATATAGACTATTTGTATATGGTCCGGATCGATTCCAATCCGGAACCGTGGGGTTCAATCCGAAACCAATTCGTGGACTACGGATTTTTAATTCTTCAATCTGGAACCGAACCGCAGATTCAAAAAATCAATCCAAACCTATCGGATTGGACTGGACTGGACTGGATCGGATTACGAATTTCACGGATTCCTTACTCAACCTTAATATAAATAACAAGTCTAAAATATAAGACCTATTGGTCAATTTTCCTTTTTTTATCTTATTTTTCTACCAATAGAGGGATTCATTTTTAAATATTAAGTGTTGATACAGTTTATCCCAGTGAATAGAGCGAACTGGTCCAAGCTCCTCAAGCCCAAGCCCAAGTGATCGAGCCCACCGGATAACCTGCAAACAAGTTCAACGGGGAACGGGGTAGTCCCCCAGTGAACCATCTGACAAGCAAGTTAGGAAGAGAAGTAGAGTATATGGGGAGAGATTAGAGATGGAAAGCTTAACCTTTTTCTTGTCTTCAACATTCGTTTATATCCTTTGGCAATCATTTCGTTGTCCCTTCCGACCTGCTCTCCTCGCCAAAAGCCTATGCTGTAGCTTACCTTGCTCAGGGTAAGGGGGTCCTGTTCCGGCGGAGAGGTGTTGTCATAATAAATGCTGTGATAGGCTGCATTAATGGTGATGTGCAGTGGCAATAACTTTGCAGATCTTTGTCTGCTGATGTGGCTCATCCTTCTCTTGCCGTGTGTCTGAATGTCATTAGCTCTTTATGCCATGTTGGACTCCAGCTGTCCTGGACCTCACCAGCTGGGTTATGCACTGGGCTCCAAGTGATGGGCTTGGATTGTCCATAGGTGATTCGTGGCCTTTATGGGCTTATACATATCAGTAGTCCCCCATTCCCGAGTGCAACTTTAGTCCAACGAAGGGAATATTAATGACGTAGATGAGTGTGTTAGGGATTGGCAAGATGGAGGTCGACCGGAAGGGGTGATCGAGGGGGGTGAACCGACTGAGAGGTGGTTTGACTGCGCAGGGCGACCGAGTGGAAGGGCCGATCACGGAGAGAACCGACCGCAAGGTTGGCCGAGTGGGATGGTCGACATCAAGGAGGGCCGACCGCGAAGGGGGGGCCGACCGCGGTGGTTGGCCGAGCGGTAGGGCCGACCGCGGTGTTGGCCGAGTGGGATGGTCAACAGCAAGGAGGGCCGACAGCGGCGTTTGGCCGAGCGGGAGGGCTGACCGCGATGAGGGCCTACCGCGGTGTTGGTCGAGTGGTATGGTCGACAACAAGGAGGGCCGACCGCGAAGGGTGAGGTGGAGGGACGTGGGGTTCGAGACGCAGCGTGTCACGTGGTGAGTTGAAGTGGAAAAGACAGGGTAAGGGGAGGAGACAGTGGATCGTGGTCGTACACGTGGCAACATCCCGTAGGGGGGAAGATTAGGCGTTGGATCAGAAATGAAACGGTAAGTCATTATGGGTGTTGAAGAGACAGTTTTGGCGGATGATTTTGAAAAGTTTTCAAACTGGCAAAAATTAATTGGGATCCTTGGAATACGGGCAAACCGTGGGCTTTTGGCATTATTCGATTCACCTACCTGTTTACGAAAAATCAAAATATTCCAAGTGTGAATTCCTTTGTTGCTCACAATACACCTCTGCAACACTTTTTCGATTTCCTTGTACCTGCCGCCGAAGCGATTCGCAAACACACCACAGAAATGGTCCAAGAAGGAAATGCGATTGTCAGGGTGGACCCACTTGGAGATGATGATGCAGTGGAGCTAGCGGCGCAGTATAGGACAGAGAGGGTGGGGGAGTCGGTGGTACGATCCCATGGTCCCACCATGATAGCAGCTCCAAAGCCAATCAGCCAGGCGAAACCAGATCATTGGCACACGAAGGCTAACAAATCCACGATTACTGCGGCGGAGTTGGAGGCTATCCACGAAAAATACCAGATCCCTAGGGAAGTGGAGTTATTGCTGCTGACATCAACGGAAAGGCCGTCTGACGCCAGGCCAGGAGAGTTTTCCCTTTATGAGGAAGCTCTGAAGGGTGGACTGAGGTTGCCACTGCCGCAGGTGGTAGTGGATGTGCTCACCCGTCTGGAGGTAACACCGAGGCAACTAATGCCCAATGCATGGAAGATCCTGCTGGCCTATGCAAGTGTGTGGCCGAAAACGAATGGAGGGAAGGCCATGACAGTAGACGAATTCTTTGCATGTTATAAGGCCTCGGGGCAGCAGGAGATGTGGGTCACTCTGCAGGTAGCAGTGGGGAAAGGGTTGGTGGCGGGACTACCGTCGTCGATCAAGGGGTGGCGACCACGATGGTTCTACGTATCTACCAATGGGAGGCTTGGGGTGCGCACCATTTGGAAAGTGCCCATCAGGTCTGTGGAGCCGAAACTGGGAGCAGCTGCGGAGGGAAGGGTGAAAAGGGTGAAGGAGTGGAGGGAGAAAGAAGGGGCCAAATGGGACGAGCTTGTTCAGCCGTCTGCATTGTTTGAGGCAGGGTTGGGTCCAAAGCCCAGTAGTGGGGACCTCGACCGAGCAGAGTTGGAGGGGAGGAGAATGGCTCAAGAGGCGGAGGATCAGGCCATCCTTGCTAAAGCCCAAAAATTCAAAGAGTCCCAGGCCGACCGACCACTAAAACCGGTTGCGAGGAAGAGGATTCGACCTCGCCCCAAACCCTTGGGAGAGAAAAACTTAGGCAATTTTGTGCCATGGCCGCCCCCAATAGACCCTTTGAAGGAGAGGTCTTTGAAGGAGATGGAGGCGTTGGGCGTGGGGAAGAAGAAGAAGAGGGTGAGGCAGAGTGAGGAAGTGCCTGCCCAGAAGAGGAGGAGGGAAACAAGTGTGAAGGACACCAGTGCTGCCAAGGGGGCTGAGGGGGGAGAAGTGGAGGGGACCCCAGGAAGGGTAGGTGGCCCAGAAGCGGTGGATGTTGCTTCAGAGGGCATGGAGATGGTGTCAGTGGTGGCGGCGATCGCCGCGGGGGTCGCGAGGGCCGTCCCTGAAGGGCAAGGAGAAGATGGGGCAAGCGGCCCTGGCTCAAGAAGAGAAGAATAGCCCTAGGAGGGCCCTACACCCCAAGGAAGGGGAGTTAGTCTAACCACAGCGATCTACCACGCTCGCGCGGTGACTGGTGGGCTGGAGGGAGAAGAAGGCCCAGCTAGGGCAGGGACAGACCACCTGGTGGGGATCGTAGAAGAGGCAGCCCTGCGCTCGGCATCCAGATTCAACGAGGCTGAACTGCTGAGGGGGTTATGCTCCACCCAAATGGAGGTAACCACCTTAGCAGGGGCTCTGTTGAGAAAAGCAGGGGCTGCCAAACTCAAGGCAGATGAGGCTAAGGCCCAGCTTACGAAGTTGGAGAGGGAGAGGGCGAGTTGGAAAGCTGCCCATGCTAATCTGTAGGCAGTTGAGGTGGAACTGGAGAGCACACGCCGCCAGGTTGTGTCGCTCAAGTTCCAACTTGCTGGCGAGCAGAAGAAGTTGGAGGAGGCCCAAAGAGCCTGCACCGTCATGGTCGAGCGACATGAAGAGGCCATGAGCAGTAATGAAGAGCTGGTCAGGCAAAAAGATGAGGCCGACGGCAAAGTGGGCAATCTCCAGAAGGAACTGGAGGGCGAGTGCGCCAAGGCAATAGAGGAGAAGGGGAGGCTTCAGAAGGGGTTGGAAACAGAGAGAGCGCAGGCGACGGCGGAGAAGGAGAGCCTGAAGAATGAATTGGAGGCGGAAAAGGCAAAGGCTGCGTCAGAAAGGGCGACCCTGCAGAAAGAGCTGGACGAAGAGAGAGCGAAGGCAGCCTTTGAAAGGGCGGCTTATCCCGATCTGTGCGTCGCAGTAGTGGAGCAATTCAAAGGGTCTACTGAATTCCAAATAGCGGTTGATGCTGCGGTCGCGAGCAGCTTGACTTCTAGGCAAGAATCTGGGGGGGCGGGCCTATCGAGGACGACTGCTAGAGGCAGAACTGAAGCAGAAGTTATTGAGAGCTTCCAGCAGTCAGACTTTATAAGCACGAAATGGTTGAGTACTGGGATAGTGGCTGGAAGACTGTCACGACCCCAAACCGCCCCTAGTAGTTTGGTGCTGTGATGGCCAGTAATCCGTAATTACCGAAGGCCAACTGCCAAAATTCACACACAATCAGAGTATAATATACGGGGCTCACAGATGCGGAAGCGATAAATCGAAATACAAGTGGTCCATAAGAGCAGTACATAAGTCAAATGGAATGGCATACATCTTTACATAGCTTTAAAACTTGAGTACAAAAGTACATAATACATCTTGGCAAAAAGGCTTCTCAAGCCGACATAAATATAACACATGAAACACAAATCAAGAGTACAAAATCTTCAGATTGCCGACATCCTTACAGCCGACCAAACATGCATACAAAACACACATCTCGGCGTAGCCGACTTCTTGCTTGTTACCTACATATCTACATAGGGAGGGTGAGCTTGGACACTCAGTGAATGGTACAAGTAATAAAGGGGTTAAATGAATGATAACCGAGATCTTTTCAAAACAATACATAGTATATCTTGTCAAAACCATACTTATCATAGCTTGTACAAAACATGAGATAAACCTTGTTCATCAAACTTGATCTTTCAAAACTTGCTTGGAATACTTAACATACGTCGGCTTAAAACATGGGGTGATGACATTCCGGACCAAACAAACAAAGGTGCCACAAAAGCTTAGAGTCCCCTGGCACGTACGGACTTTACATGTGTGCTACTAATGCTTATAGTCTCTTAGCACGTACGGACTTTACATGTGTGCTACTAATGCTTATAGTCCCCTAGCACGTACGGACTTGTGCCACCAATGCTTAAAGTCCCCTGGCACGTACGGACTTGTGCCACCAATGCTTAAAGTCCCCTGGCACATACGGATTTCCAAAGATTGACATCAAAACAAAGCTTACTTGATAACTTGTCATTCAAAACAAAGCTTATACTTGATAACTAAAATAGGGATATCATTCATGCTTAGCAAATACTTTTATCAAAACAAGGCAAAGCTTTATCAAAACCTTAAGAGCATATCTTTATTAAAAATACCACTCACATAGTTCTTAGGACGTCGGGATCAAGGCAAAGGTCCAAGTCCTACAAACACATAGCAAGCATACTGAACATACTTCTCAAAACAAGTCTCACATGCACGCAAATAATCTCGGGAAAACATGCAGGAAGTCAAAACACTGTCTTTGCCGAGGTCCTACACCTCCTTGCCGAGGTGTGGTCCCGACGGCCTCATTCAAAAGCAAGGTCGGGAAAACCTAGGTTTCCCTTTGAAGAACATGAAGAACATGAACATGAAGATCATGAAGAACACGAATGCCAAAATCATAAGTTCTTTATTTACAAAATCTGGGATTTCATGCCATGAGTTCGAAAACATGGACCTGGGTACCCATACTTGAAAATCATGTGAAAACAAACACAAAAACATGAATCTTGGCATGAGCTTTCGGATCAAAACATGACTTTTCTTGAAGAATACATGAATGTCATTTTCTCTTTCTAAAACCGAACTTCAAAGCAATGCATGGCTTACAAATCATTTTCAATCATGCAATGCAATAACATAAACATAAAGAACATCATGAGCGGATCAAGAATCTAACCTTAGAACGCGGATCTAACGGTTCGATCTCTAGGAAATCAAGCTTGGAAACCCACTCTTTCTCAAGAACTCTTCTCCCTCTTCTAAAGCTTCTCTCTCTACTCTCCAAAACAATATACAACAAATGATAGGTTCTCTCTCTCTATCGGCTGACTTAATTCTCAGCTCGGACACGTGGCAACAGATGGTTGGTTCTCTTCAAAAAGGTGATGGATTGATGAGACAAGGCTCTGACAAAGCGTATCTAACAAGCTACTCGGTAAGGCACTCCGACAAGTGGTGACATCGGCTAACAACAAATCTTCGGCAAGTAAGGTGACAATGACCTCGGCCAGGAAGGACAACACTTGACTAAGCTGTGCCACACCTTGGCCTAGATGTGCCACACCTCGGTCTAGGTCATACCACTCCAGGACAAGATCACTCGGGTGCAAAGGTAACATCTCGGCCTAGATAATGCATATCTCGGCCTTGGCGACTCACACCTCGGCCTAGATAATGACATCTCGGTCAATATGTCAAAGCAAAGGTGGAGGTCAAACGAAGGGATTCCAAGATACTTCTAAACTGAAGATGACCTCGGCTTGGAATGATCTAGGCTTAGCATAACCTAGGCTTGGCATAACATCGGCTAACATGACTTAGGCAAGGCGCGACCTAGGCTTCACATCAAGAAAGGAGCAAGCATGCAAGCAACACTTAGACAAATCACAAAGGCATCAAAACAAGGCATGGATCTCACTTAGGCAAAACAAGTCAAAATCTGCAAATGCAAGCTTAACAAACAAAATCATGCAAATGTACATGGACATGACTACGACATGAATGTGGATTATTACAAAGACGTTCAAATGTAGAGCTGAAGAGCTTTTCCCAGACTTAGACCTTAGTAGTGTAACGATTAGCGAAGACGATGTGGCCCAAACCCCCCTGAATGAGGGCATTGAAGAAGAAGACCTCCTCTCCAGTGAGGAGGAGTAACTGGGGAGGAAGAAGAAGGAGACTGTGCATCGACATTGTTTTTGTTGTTGTTTTTTTTTTTTTTTGAATTGCTGTAATGAACTTTTGTATAAAGTTGTGGATAAATAAAATTTCAGTTGTGTTGTGCATTTCACTGTTTTTGCTTGTGCGTCTGAAATGGATGAAAACATGTGATAAAAACTTGTGGTGAACTTGTGATAAAAGCTGTATTTAGAAATTCCTCAAGACAGAGTGGGATTGAAATTGTAATAAGGACTGGGTAGACTCCTTAAGGCATAGCGAAATTGGACTTGTAATAAAAACTTAATGTAGAGTAAAGTTAAACTTGTGATAAAAAACTCAATGCAGAGTAAAGTTAAACTTGTGATAAAAACTCAATGCAGAGTAAAGTTAAACATGTAAAATGTAGTAAAATTACAAGTGTGTGTTTGCCACATTGCTCAAGTAAGTTGGTGGTTCATGGAGGGAGGCGTGGTTTGTGAGGAGGAGAGAGCTAACTTGTGAGGGTTTGATTGAGGAAAAAATAACCTGTGTCTGACCCTGGGGTTGTGGCACTCGGTCTGGCTAAGACTTGTTAGGCAGGCCGAGTGCCTCTTGCTCGGTCTGGCAGAGGCTCTTACTGCTCGGTCTGGGCGAGGTTCTTAGTGCTCTGTCGGGCCGAGGTTTTTGATGCTCAGACTGGCTGAGGCTCTTGTGCTCAGTCTTGCTGAAGCTTTGGATGCTCAGTCTGGCTGAGGCTTTTGATGCTCAAGTGCACATTTGAAATACGCTCGGTCTGGCTGAGGCTTTTGATGCTCAGTCTGGCTGAGGCTTTTAGTGCTTAATCTTGCTGAAGCTTTGGATGCTCAGTCTGGCTGAGGCTTTTTCGTGCTCAGTCTAGCTGAGGCTTTTGATGCTCAGTCTGGCTGAGGCTTTTTCGTGCTCAGTTTGGCTGAGGCTTTTGGTGCTCAGTCTGGCTGAGGCTTTTTTGTACTCAGTCTAGCTGAGGCTTTTGGTGCTCAGTCTGGCTGATGCTTTTAGTGCCTAGTCTGGCTGAGGCTGTTGACGGTCGGTTAGGCTGAGACTTGTAATAAGTGCTGCAAATGAGAATGTTATTGAGGCAACACATAGATAGCCAATGTGTAGAATTGTTGTCATGATCAGTGTAATTCAGTCGATACAAGTTTACATTATGTAACAAAACAAAAAAGAAAATACAATAACTGAGCAATACAACAGTAGGGACTTATTGAAAGTAGCGCTTCAGGTGTTCAGCGTTCCAGGGGTGGGGGAGATCTCGACCTTCCATGTCTTGAAGTCGGTAAGTGCCCGGACGCAGTCGGGCCTTTACAACGTAAGGTCCTTCCCATTTGGGTGCCAGTTTACCCTCGATCGGATTTTTGGTGGCAAGGGTTGCTTCTCTCAAGACAAGGTCTCCTACAACGAACTCCCTTGGTCGGACTTTGCAGTTGTAGTGTGTTCTCATTTTCTGTTGGTATGAGGCCAGTCTGACAGCAGTGGTTTCTATGAGTTTTTCAATTAGGTCCAGGTTTGCCCGACGGAGCTCTTCCGTTAGTGTTGGATCCAGATGTAAAACTCTAGGGGTAGGTAGACTGACTTCTACCGGAATAACTGCCTCAGCGCCGTATGTTAAGCGAAAAGGAGTTTCCCCAGTGGGAGTCCGTGCTGTAGTTCGGTAAGCCCAAAGTACATTTGGTAGTTCCTCGGCCCAAAGCCCCTTGGCAGCTTCTAGCTTGGTTTTGATGATCTTCAGAAGAGAACGGTTGGTGACCTCAACTTGGCCATTGGCTTGGGGATGTCCGGGGGAAGAAAAAGATGGTTGAATTTGGAGGTCCGCACAGAACTTCCTATACTTGGCATTGTCGAATTGTTTGCTGTTGTCGAAAACAATGGCCTGGGGAATGCCAAATCTGCAAACGATCGACTGCCAGATGAACTTGGTTGTGTTCCGCTCAGTAATGATGGCAAGGGGTTCTGCCTCTACCCACTTAGTAAAATAATCAATGGCGACAATGGCAAATTTGGTCTGGCCTCGGCCGGTGGGTAAGGGGCCAACTAGGTCAATCCCCCACTTGGCGAACGGGTAGGGGCTGCAAAGTGTGATCAGTTCAGTAGGAGGGGCACGGGGGATACTGGCAAAACGCTGACACTTATCACATTTGAGCATGAAGTCAGCCGCATCTTGGTTGAGAGTAGGCCAGAAATATCTAGTGCGAAGTATCTTGTAGGCCAGGGACCTGCCGCCCGAGTGATTGCTACAGATACCCTCATGAATTTCTTGCATCACATAAGTTGCTTGAGTCGGATTGAGGCACCGCAGATAAGGGCGTAAGAAACCACGTTTGTACAGAATGCCGCTGACGAGGATGTAATTGGACGATCGGGCCCTGACTTTGGCGGCTCGCTATTGGTCGTCTGGAAGTTCCCCGGTTGTCAGAAATAGAACGATGTCCGACGCCCAAGGGATGGGCTCATTTTGGAGGAATTGCATTTCATGCTGGTCGGGGGAAATGGAGGGGTGGGATAGGTATTCAAGGCGGACACCACTGCTGAGGTCGGACTGGTCTGCAGAAGCCAACTGGGCCATCTCATCTGCCTTAGAGTTCTCTGCCCGAGGAATGTGCTTGATGTGGAAGGTATTGAAGAGGCGAACAAGGGAAAGTGCAAGATCCCTGTAAGCCCGCATTGTGTCCTCCTTGGCATCGAAGTCTCCCGTGATCTGTTCGACGATGAGCTGGGAGTCACTAAGCACTCGAATGTGGCTGACACCAATGTCCCTAGCTAGGCGAAGGCCTGCTATCAGTGCCTCATATTCAACCTCATTGTTATTGGCCTCAAACAATAAACGGAGTGCACATTTGAAATAGCCACCCTCTGGGGCAATGAGGATGAGGCCCGCCCCACTACCTTGCTTGCGGGATAATCCGTCGATGTTGAGGGTCCAAGAGTGAGGGTCTTCTGGTTCGATGAGAGCTAGTGGGGGTGGAAAGGCAGTGGTTGGGGTGGGATTAGTGAATTCTAGGATGAAGTCGGCTATAGCTTGCCCCTTAATTGCTGTTCGAGGTTTGTACGAGATATCAAACTGGCTGAGTTCCACTGACCACTGCATGAGTCTGCCGGAAAGTTCTGGTTGCTGCATAACCTTCTTCAAGGGTTGGTCGGTGAGGACCACTATGGAGTGGGCTTGGAAGTAAGGACGGAGTCGTCTGGAGGCGGTGACCAAGGCCAAGGACAATTTTTCTAACAGTGGGTAGTTCTGTTCCGCTCCCCTGAGGGCCCGACTGATGTAATAGACCGGTCGTTGGACAAAGCCGTCTTCCTTGATAAGTGCTGCACTGACAGCGGTGTTTGACAGGGCTAAGTAGAGGAAGAGGGACTCCCCCACGATTGCTTGTGAAAGGAGGGGAGGGTTGGCCATGCACTGTTTCAACTGTTGAAAAGCCTCTTCGGATTCAAATGTCCATTCAAAAGTTTGCCGAAGAACTTTGAAGAATGGTAGGCACTTATCTGTGGCGCGGGAAATGAAACGATTGAGGGCTGCAACTCGGCCAGTGAGTCTTTGGACCTCTTTAACCGTTCTGGGTGACTGCATCTCGACCAAGGCCTTGATCTTTTCAGGGTTAGCTTCAATGTCCCGCTGACTGACCATAAAACCCAGAAACTTTCCCGATCCTACGCCGAAGGCATACTTCTCTGGGTTGAGCTTCATTTGGTACTTGCGTAGGGTGGCGAAGGTCTCCCGCAGGTCGACCAGATGATCAGTGGAGAGTTTGCTCTTGACTAGCATGTCGTCGACATATACTTCCATATTCCGACCTATTTGGTGATAGAAGACGGCATTGACCAACCGTTGGTAGGTGGCCCCAGCGTTCTTCAATCCGAATGGCATTACTTGGTAATGGTAGGTACCTCGGTCGGTGATGAAGGATGTATGTTCCCGATCGGACGGGTGCATCAGGATTTGGTTGTAGCCGGAGAAAGCATCCATGAAGCTGAGCATTTGATGACCGGTCGTGGTGTCGACCAACAGATCTATGCGGGGTAGAGGATAGCTGTCTTTGGGGCAAGCTCGGTTCAAATCAGAGTAATCGACACAGAGTCGCCATTTGCCATTGTTCTTGCGGACGAGGACCACGTTTGACAACCATTTAGGGCAGTCGGCATTTTTGATAAATTAGGCCTCAAGGAGTTTGTCGACCTCTGCAGCTATAAGAGTATTGCGCTCCGGATGAAAGATGCGCTGCTTCTGGCGGTAAGGTCGGAAATGAGGTTCAATGCTGAGGCGATGAGTTATGAAAGAAGGGTCGATGCCTGACATATCTGAATGAGTCCAGGCGAATACATCATTGTGCTCGGTCAGAAGGGCAGTAAGGTCGGCCTTAGCTTGGGGGGATAGTTGGCTGCCGATCTTAGTAGTTTTCATTGGATTGGTGGGATCGATGGGAATCTCAACGAGCTCCTCCACCGGCTCGCCTCTGACCAACTCGTCCTCATCTCGGGCGTTAAGTCCTTCAATGATCAGGGCCTCCTTCAGCTTGACTTCCTTGAGTGAGGCGACATAACATTCCCTGGCTATGGTCTGCTCTTCCCGTACTGTCCCGACGCCCTGGTCGGTGGGAAACTTTATGGCGAGGTAGTAGGTTGAAGTGATAGCTTGAAAAGCGTTGAGGGCGGTGTGACCAATGATGATATTGTAGGCAGAGGGACAGTCGACCAAAAGGAAAGTGAACAACTTGGTAGCCTGCCATAGGTATTCGCCGATGGTGATGGGGAGATCGATGGAGCCGATGGAGGTCACCCGGTCACCAGTGAAACCGACCAAGGGGGTTTGGAGGGGAGACAGACTTTTCTCTCCAATTTTGAGCTGGCGGAAGCAGCTGAGGAATATGATTTCTGAAGAACTGCCGTTGTCGATGAGAACTCGTCTGACCTTATAGTTGGAGAGAAGGGCAGAAATGATGAGAGGGTCATCATGAGGATAACGGATGCCAGTACAGTCAGCGTCCGTGAAGGTGATGGGCTCTATCCATTGCTTGGGTTGTTTGGAGGGTCGGTCTACCGTGTCCACTGCTCTGTCCGAGCCTTGCCTTATCTTCCTGAGCTCTGCCATCTGAGTGGAGCGGGATGGTCCGCCACAAGCAAGGCCACTAGAAATGACTCGGATTTCACCAACTGGCGGAGGGAGATTACCTGGGGGTCGAGGCTGTTGTGGGGGGCGGTCATGGCCTTGGTTAGGTTGGGCTGGCTGTCGGAGTGGGGTACACCGGCAGTTGTTTCTGAGGGGCTCGGTTCTTTGCCTCTGTTGTGGGCGGGTGTCCGTGAACCGGCGGAGACGCCCTTGACGAATGAGGGTCTCGACCTGATCCTTGAGGTTGATGTAGTTATCAGTGTTGTGGCCATGGTCCTGGTGGAAACGACAATATTTGGACTGGTCTTTCCGGTTAGAAGGGGTCCGTGAGGGTAGGGGCCATTTGAGGGGGTAATCCTGTTGGATCTAATGGAGGACTTGTTCCATGGGAGAATTAAGGGGCGTGTACCGCTCGAACCGATCGGGCAGTCGGGCTGGTGCCGACTGGTTAGTGCGAGGAGGTCGGTCGGTATATTGGGGTGTTTGGCTGTTATACTGGGTGTTTCTGGGTTCCGAGTCTTTTCTCTTTTCTCTGGGGGTCAGGTTTTTGGATATTGGTTCCTGCCGAGCAGCTAGTGAATCTTCGGCATTCATGTATTTCTGGGCTTTGGATAATAGGGTAGCCATGGAGGTCGGGGGATTTTTGGAGAGGGAGAAGAGGAAATTGGACGATCGTAACCCGGCCATGAAAGCCGTGAAGATGACCGTATCGTCATTCTCCGCTATTTGTAGGGCTTCGGTATTGAAGGGGGTAACGAAGCTGCGCAGTGACTCCCCCTCAGTTTGACGAATGTTGAGGAGTTGGGTTGCAGGGCAGCGTTGGCGCTGGGCTCCAATGAAATGGCTGAGGAAGGAGTCGTTGAGATGCTGGAAAGTGGAGACAGAGTCCGCTGGTAACTGACTGAACCACAGTCGAACTGACCCCTTCAGTGTCACGGGGAAAGCCCGACACATGATCTCGTCAGGGAAGGCATGGAGGATCATGAGGGTACGGTAGGTCTCCAGATGGTCGACTGTGTCCGTCGTACCGTCAAAGGAGTCAATGGTGGGCATTTTGAACTTGGCAGGCAAAGGTTTGTCCCGAATGGAGGCAACAAATGGTGAATTTTCCGTAATAGAGGGTTTATGCTGAATATTCTACATGACCCCTTGGAGTTGGAGCTTCATTGCTCGGAGCTCAGCGTCCCAGAGGGGAACGTGGTTACCGTGGTCAGTCAATGGAGGCTGGACACGGCTGGCCTCCCATTCAGGGGCTAGTGCTACGACTGACGGGTATGGGGGTGGTGGTGGTGGATTTATATGTGGGTGGGGAGGTTGCAAACCTTCCAAGTTGGGTAGGTGGAGTTGTGGAGCAGTATGGCTCGGGGCTCTTTCTTGGTTGGGGGAAATATCTGGAAGTGGTGGATGAGGCATCGGTAGATTTCTTTGGAGTAAAGCATTTATCAAGGCCTGGTTTTGCTCGGCCATGCGGTTAATGCTGTTGGTAAGCTCGATAAAATACTGTGGTGGGTTGTTTGGATTGGGGGGGTCGGCCTGATGGTCGGCAGCATTATTGTGAGAAGCCATGGATCTAGTCGTGACCATGCACTTTGACGGGTAGGAGAAAGAGGTTGTTGGAACGGGGTCTCCAGCGACAGTGAACACAACTGGCGCGAGGAGCAAAACGTTCCCACAGACGGCACCAACTGTTGATACAGTTTATCCCAGTGAATGGAGCGATCTGGTCCAAGCTCCTCAAGCCCAAGCCCAAATGATTGAGCCCACCGGATAACCTCCAAACAAGTTCAACGGGGAACGGGGTAGTCCCCCAGTGAACCCTCCGACGAGCAAGTTAGGAAGAGAAGTAGAGTATATGGAGAAAGATTAGAGATGGAAAGCTTAACCTTTTTCTTGTCTTCAACGTTCGTTTATATCCTTTGGCAATCATTTCGCTGTCTCTCCCGACCTGCTTTCCTCGCCGAAAGCCTATGATGTAGCTTACCTTGCTCAGGGTAAGGAGGTCCTGTTCCGGCGGAGAGGTGTTATCGTAATAAATGCTGTGATGGGCTGCATTAATGGTGATGTGCAGTGGCAATAACTTTGCAGATCTTTATCTGCTGATGTGGCTCGTCCTTCTCTTACTGTGTGTCTGAATGTCATTGGCTCTTTATGCCATGTCGGCCCTCCTTGATGTCGACCATCCCACTCGGCCAACCTTGCGGTCGGTCCTCTTCGTGATCGGCCCTTTCACTCGGTTGCCCTGAGCAGTCGGACCACCTCTCGGTCGATTCACCCCCCTTGATCACCCATTCCGGTCGACCTCCATCCTGCCAATCCCTAACACACTCATAAACGTCATTAATATTCCCTTCGTTGGACTAAAGCTGCACTCGGGAATGGGGGACTACTGATATGTATAAGCCCATAAAGGCCACGAATCACCTATGGACAATCCAAGCCCATCACTTGGAGCCCAGTGCATAACCTAACTGGTGAGGTCCAGGACAGCTGGAGTCCAACATGGCATAAAGAGCCAATGACATTCAGACACACGGCAAGAGAAGGACGAGCCACATCAACAAACAAAGATCTGCAAAGTTATTGCCACTGCACATCACCATTAATGCAGCCCATCACAGCATTTATTACGACAACACCTCTCCGCCGGAACAGGACCCCCTTACCCTGAGCAAGGTAAGCTACAGCATAGGCTTTCGGCGAGGAGAGCTGGTCGGAAGGGACAGCGAAATGATTGCCAAAGGATATAAACGAACGTTGAAGACAAGAAAAAGGTTAAGCTTTCCATCTCTAATCTTTCTCCATATACTCTACTTCTCTTCCTAACTTGCTCGTCGGAGGGTTCACTGGGGGACTACCCCATTCCCCGTTGAACTTGTTTGCAGGTTATCCGGTGGGCTCGATCATTTGGGCTTGGGCTTGAGGAGCTTGGACCAGTTTGCTCCATTCACTGGGATAAACTATATCAACATTAGGTAAATTATATTATTGGTCTTTCTAATTTGAATAACATTTTACTTTAGTCTTTGTGGTTTTAGTTTGAACAAGATTCTTACTCTTCGAATTTCATTGCAATGTAATCCCTCCGTTATACTTTGTTAATATGTTGAATGTAAATATATATATATATATATAATTAGAATGATTAAAGTGAAATTCAAAAGAAACTATAGGGACTATAAAAATAATTTTGTTTGAATTTCACTTTAATCTCTCTAGTTTTACAAGTGATATTTTCTATTCAAAATTTTGACAATAAATAATGGAAGAATCGCATTACAACAAAATTAAAAATTTTAAATTTAAGATGTTCAAACTAAAACTATAAAGACTAAAATGATACTCTTCTTAAATTGTAAAAACTAATAGTATAATTTACCCTTAAATATTCGTAAGGCCTACTAATTCCATATGACAAAACAATAAAGGTTGTTTGGGGTGTCTTAAATAAATGCACTTTTTATCTTTTTAGATTAGAAAGTTGAAGAAAAAAATATGGATGTTTGGGTTAATTTTTTTATCTTTTTACGAAAAAATCTGTAATAAAAAATTATATAAATAAGTGTATAGGAGAAGTAAGTGTAATAGGCTATACGACACCTTTTCTGGGCATGTAGGAGATAAGAACATGATTGCCTCCTTCGCGGGCAACCATTTGGACTTGTTGTTCGGCCCGTGGGGGCCATCACGAGTCCCATTTTAATAATTTGAACCGTTCAATATGTAGAATTTGTCGAGTACTATATAATTACAAAAATCACATTGATCGGATATCGAAATCACATTGATCGGATTAGTTTTTGTTCACCCGTTAACTATAACACCTTCCCCTTTTTTTTATACAAAACTAATTTGATCATATAGTTAGCGATATCCGATCAACGTGATTTTTTACAGCCATATAATACTCAACGATTTCTACATATTGAACGGTTCAGATGATCAAAATGTGACCTGTGGTGGGCCCCACGAGCTGAAAAGCATAGTCTAAATGTTTGCCTGCGAAGGTGGCAATCATTTTTAGACTAATATAGCAAACCAATCACGCGGACAGCCCATAATTTTAGCAAAAAGTTGAATTGTATTTTTTTATATGTAAATTTAGTTTTTTTATATATTTTTTTTTGTAAATAGTGATAACTTTTTAACTTTTTAAATAATTTTTTTGACTTTTTATCTTTTTTTAAGACATGCCAAACCAGAGCTAAATAAATAAATCAACCGACCAACAGTTGATGTTAATATGTTATTCATGAACTTCTACTGCAATGGTGTCTAGAAACACCAGCTGACCTTTCCTTGAACTTTATAAATTTAACACTTCACGCGTTTCCCTAACAAATAATTATCTTTTGTTTTGGTAATATCTTAGGTTTTGTTTGGAATATGAGTTGATTTTTTGACTATTTTAATTTAGAATTAAAAAGTCTCATTTGGGATGGTCTTTTTAACTTTTTAAACTTTTGTGAGAAAAAAAGGTATGTCTTACTGATTTTTTAACTTACTTTGTTTTTTTTGTGACTATTTTAGCTTGATAACCCCTCAAACTCACATGCCAAACAAAGGCTAAGTGTATGCTTGTTTAATAATAAATAAATAAATCAAAAAATTCAAATAAATAAACATACAGCTACATAAGGCTTGTTTGAGAACTTGACTGTTTTAGTTGATTTTTTGACTATTTAACTATTTTAACTTAGCTAAAAAAATTGTGTTTGTGATGATAGTTGACCTTTTTGTGTAGTTGATTTAATCGTTGTAAAAGAAAAAAATAAAATGATTATAATTTGAATATAATATTTTGTCTTATTAACTATTTTAATTTATTTTATTTTTATTAACTATTTTAATCAAAAAATCATCAACCCATTTTCCTACACAGCCCATAGTATAGTGGACCCATAGTGTAGTGGAGCTATGTAATAATTTCTCCTTCTTACAAGTTAAAAAGAATCGAAGTAGCTGTTGTGCGTGAAATATAATAGTTCATTATTATGCAGTTGATGGAATCTATTTTTTATCCCACTTTTATGATCTGATACATTTTTTTGTAAGTTACATCGTGTATGACATATATCTTTAAAATTAAATTGATCCGATATCAGAGTAATTTAATTTTTTACAAAATGTACACTAAAAAAAGTAAATGACTATCCAAATAAAACCTGAAATGAATCTTATCAAATCGTTTTGACTACCCTGTAAGAAGCCCTACAGGTAACTCGGCAGAGGATCCGCACTCCTCATCAAACACATAACAACTGTTACGTTATGCTTTACGCGCAACCACCAATCCCAGTTCCCAAGTTACAAGCTGTTTATTTTGATATATTGGCAAACCCCCAAAATAGCATGTGAGAGGAACTGCCTTGGGGGTCCCAATTGTAACAACTCTAACCTAAGCTCTAAAGTCCAGGCTGCACTCTTCTCAAAATCAGTTATTCGGATGATAATATATATAATTGTTAGAATGAGCTTTTTAAGTATGGACAAAGCCTATCAAGAGTATGGGTTTAAATTTTCGTCCGTATGTGAATCAGTAACTTATCGCTATATGATTGAGTGACTATGTTATATAGCAATCACCTAATAAAAAATTAAATGTGAATTAAATAAAAACAACCCTTAGTGTTCATTATATTTTCTTTCAATTATTATTAAATATTATTAATATTATAGTGCCCTTTTCAGTGTTAATGTTATACATTTCGATTGCTCAAGTTTAAAAATTTATTTTACTTTTACCTTTCAAAATGGGATATTTGTACGATTTTTATAATTAAATGGTATAAATGTACTATTTGGAGTAAAATGTAATTAATCCCATTATTTATGAAAACATGATAATTAAGAGTTTGCCAAGTCGAAATAGAATCTGATTATTTTTTATTTTGACAAACAAAAAGCCAGTATTATGACCATAATGATGATGGGCATGACATCAACACTCCATTTTATGCCTAATTTCTTTTCTTTTTCTTTTTTTAATTTGAAGGTGACCCCACTAATTATGAAATTGGACCATTAATTATGATTATTTCAAAGCACTTAACTAACAAAGAACAAAGGCAGAGCTTTTGATTAATATTCACTTGCACTATAAATAGAGAAAAGTCTTCCCTCTCTTCCTTCATGAAATCTTCTGTCTAACATTGAACTCACCAAACTAAAGCTTGTAGAGTGAGAAACAGAACACTCTTCCAATGGCCACCAAAGTCTATATTGTGTATGCTTCTCTCTCTCTCCCTCTCTCTCTCTCTCTCTCTCTCTCTATATATATATATATATATATGCATATATTTGATTGTGTATAGCACTTTTCATTCTTGTTTTGTGTTATATGAGACTCTTTTTATGATAAATGGATCTGTGATTTGCATTTTTTTGATTTTTTTTTTCTTTTTTCTGTTGACTAGTCATGTGGAAATGACAGTGTGAACAATTCTAAAATTAGTTTGGAAGTTAAAAAAAGAAGTATTGTTTTCATTAGTGTTCTCCATTTAATCTTCTTGATTTTCTATAGTTTTGACTCAGATATATTAAATCTAAAGAACTCATTTGAACATTTTTGTTAGTCATTTGGTAAATGTTCAATTGAACATTTGGTAGCTCCAAAAATAGAGATCTCAACTTAATTTATTAATTCAGAATTATATATATACACACTTGGTATAGATGTCACGTTCTTTTAATTTTTTTAAAATACCCTCATGTAACTGCTCTGTATGCTGTAACTATTCAGTTCAAAGCCTCCTATAACTAATAAAATTCAGATTCGTATCAAAATTTGTAATCTATGCACACACCGCTAGTGTATATATTATATATTGGTACATTAGAGTCCGTAAACTGAATAAAAGGATACTCGAACCTTGACCTCTTAGTAAAGTGCAAGAGTTTTGCAACTGGGTAAGCCCCAATTGGTTTTTAGAAAAAGTAAAAAAAAAAAAATTACTAGTCTTTCAGATAAATAACAGAAAAATTCCAAAATATATTATTCTTAGCTACATGTTGGATCTTCATTTGTGATGGATCAATAGTAGAAACTAGAACAGAGAGACAGAGAGAGAAGAAATGGATATGAGTGGTGCAAAAGATTTGTTTCTAGACACTCGGTTGTGGTTGATGCCTAGGACCCAATTTGTGGTAGCTATTGTCCATTTGGTTATTTTCCATGTCAGATCATTTTTTTTCTTTCCCTCGAAAGTGGATATGATGTTGGTATATGTCTTTATAGTGATGCACTTTATGCTATGCCTCATGGTAATCTTCCTATCAATATTCAGTAGTAAAACTTAATCAACTGTGGCTGTACTTGGAAATTAAAGCTATTAATAGTGTTAGTGTATATTAGTGTATCATCATTGTGTTTGTTAGTGTAGTGTAGCATTATGTTAGTGTAGCATTATGTTAGTGTATATTAGTGTATCATCATTGTGTTTGTTAGTGTAGTGTAGCATTATGTTGGTGTAGCATTATGTTAGTGTAGTGTAGCATTATGTTAGTGTAGCATTATGTTAGTTATTTAATTGTTCAAACATTCAAGGCATCCTCTATAAATAGAGTGCCTTCTTTGTGTAATAAACATGTACAATTCATAGAAACAATTGTGCCTCTCTCTCTCTCTCTCCATTTGCTCATCTCTATCTTCTCTCACTTTCTCCAATTATTATTTCATGGTATCAGAGCACAGTGTTACATTTCTGGCAATTTGCGATTTTGGTGTTTAGTCCCATCCACAGCGGCACTACATCAAACCACTCGGAATTTCCTCACGATTCCAACGGCACCAAGCCCGGCCTCAGAAAACCTTTCACGGGCCCACACGCGCCGCCAGTGTCCACTGCGCGTCATCATTTCCGCCACTACTCTCACACGCGCCCGCACGCGCCATCCGTTGTTTCTCCCTTCCGACACGCGCCTACACGCGCCCACACGACCCGCGGCTGACGTCAGCCCTGCCTCTCCCGTACGCCGCGCCTGCTACTGTGCGCCTCTCGTGCGCCGTTTCATTACTGTGCACCCGCGTGCGCCGAATCCGCTACCGTGCACCGCGTCTGCGCCTACCGCTACCGTGCACCGCCACTTCCTGCTAACGTGCGCCGCTGACATATTTGCTGACATCATCTCTGTCCAGCATACCTTTCCTGGCTATTTTCGATACCAGACTACTGGTCTTGCCCACCAATATCAACTTCAGAACCAACTTCATCGCATGCGCCAAGAATCCACTCAGTCCATTAATGACTTCCTTTCTCAAATGTACTCTGTTTGGGATCAGCTTGCTCTTTCAGAACCAACTTGGTATACCCCTGAAGATGCTGTTTTATTTACTATCTATCGCAACCAGCAAAGGTTGGTGCATTTTCTTATGGCTCTTACTTCCTCCTTTGAGCCCGTACGTGCCTCTCTGCTTCATCGCCATCCATTGCCCACTCTTGAACAAGCAATTTCTGAGTTGCTATCAGAGGAGACGCGTCTCGGTACTTTTCAAACTCATCATGTGGACTCTGTTCTGGCCACTCCTTCGTACCGGCCATCATTTACCCCACGGACCACTACTTGCCTCTATTGTCAGAATCGGGGTCTTCCTTCAACCCATCTCCTGGTCAATTGCCCCGTCAGATCCTGCCGCTACTGCAACAAACTTGGTCCTGGTCATCTGCAACAGGATTGTTTTCGCAATCCATCCCGATCATCGTCCAATAGCCACTCCTCTCGCGGTGGCTCTGCCTGGGGAAGCTTTCATCGTTCCGGGAATCAGTCTCATCACACTGCTACTACTGCTTCTAGGAATCAGCCTCATCCCACTGCTGCTGCTGCTTCCGGGAATCAGTCTCCCCACACTGATGCTGTCACCTCTGCGGGGTTCTCTGAGTCGTCTGCTCCGTCTACCCCTCGCTTTTCTCCAACGGATGTAGAGGCCATGCTCAAACAACTTCTCTCCCCATCTGGTACACCTCCTCCTACTGCTTTGTCTGTAATCCCAGGTAACTCTTCTTGGTATTTTGACTCTGCCTGTTGTAATCATATGACCTCCAGTTCTACTATCTTTTCTTCCTTCTCTTCATCTCCTCATATTCCCTCAATACATACTGCTGATGGTTCCCTCATGTCTGTCCGTCATGTTGGTACTGTTTCCACCTATTCTTTATCTATCCCTCAAGTTTATCATATCCCTGCTCTTACCTTAAACCTTATTTCCATTGGTCAATTATGTGAACTTGGTCTAACTGTCACATTTTCTGCTACTGATTGTTTGGTACAGGACCCTCAGACGGGGCAGACTATTGGGATCGGCCGTAAGCATGGACGTCTCTATGAACTCATTCACCTTCATGTTCCTGCCTCTCCTCCGATTGCTGCTCCTACATCTACTTCCTCATTATCTCCCTTTCATCTTTGGCATTGTCGTTTAGGGCATATTTCTGTTAATCGCTTACGGTCTTTGGTTTCTAGTGGACAGTTGGGTCATGTAATTCCCGATAATTTCGATTGTATCCCCTGTCAACTTGCCAAACAACCTGCTTTATCATTTAATAAAAGTACTTCAGTTTCCCTTGCACCTTTTGATCTTATCCATTCCGATATTTGGGGGCCCTCCCCTACTACTACTATGGGGGGATCCCGCTATTTTGTTGTCTTTATTGATGATTTTTCCCGGTTTACTTGGCTTTTTCTCATGAAAACTAGGTCTGAACTTAAACACATTTATTATAGATTTGCCCAAATGGTCCACACCCAATTCTCCAAAACCATCAAAATTTTTCGCTCTGACAATGCTATGGAATATCGGGATTCTGATTTCCTTTCCTTTCTTCAGCATCATGGTACACTGCCTCATCGTTCTTGTGCTGGCACGTCCCAGCAAAATGGCCGTGCTGAACGGAAACATAGGCATATTCTTGACACTACTCGCGCCCTTCTTCTTTCTTCTTCCTGCCCTGAAAACTTTTGGGGGGAAGCTGCCCTCACTGCTGTTTACACTATCAACTGTGCTCCTTCTCCTGTCATCCATAATCAAACTCCCTTTGAACGTCTGCATGGCACTCCCCCTCCTTACGCCAATCTCCGGGTTTTTGGCTCTGCCTGCTTTGTTCTACTTCAATCCCATGAACACACCAAGCTTGAACCTCGTTCTCGTCTTTGTTGCTTTCTTGGGTATGGAATTGAACATAAAGGCTTTCGCTGTTGGGATCCTCTCTCTAAACGTCTTCGTATCTCCCGCCATGTCGTTTTCTGGGAGCACCAAATGTTTTCCTCGCTATCCTCTTTTCACTTGCCCGCACTCTCCACTACTGTACTGTTTACTAATCCTTCTGTAGATCTTTTCTCTGCTGATTTTGATACAGGTTCCTCCTCCATCGAGACGCCCTTGCTCACTCCTGATCCTGTCCAGCCTGCTCTCCCTGAAGGTCTACCTCTTATTGCCACACCTCCTTCTCCACCGGTTCTTCCTCCCACCGATCCTCCTACAGGTCGACCACGCCGGGTAACTCAACCTCCTATCCATCTTCGTGATTATATTGTTGGGTCTGCTGCCTTCTCTACTTATGAACCTACCTCCTATCGTGAGGCTTGTACTAATCCTCTTTGGCAGCAAGCTATGACCGATGAACTACAGGCCTTGGACAAAGCTCATACTTGGGATCTTGTTGATCTTCCTCCTGGCAAGACTGCCATTGGCTGCAAATGGGTTTACAAAATCAAAACACATTCTGATGGCTCTATTGAACGCTACAAAGCTCGTCTTGTTGCCAAGGGTTTCAACCAGGAATATGGTATTGATTATGAGGAGACATTCTCTCCTGTTGCTCGGCTAACCTCTGTTCGCAGTTTACTTGCTGTTGCTGCTGCTCGCCACTGGGGGCTCTTTCAGATGGATGTCAAAAATGCTTTCCTCAATGGTCATCTTATTGAGGAGGTCTACATGCAACCTCCACCTGGGTCCACTTTTCCCCCTCATCAGGTTTGCAAACTACAACGTGCTCTCTATGGCCTCAAGCAAGCACCTCGTGCTTGGTTTGCTACGTTCAGTTCTACCATTCATGATTTTGGGTTCACCTCTAGCTCCTATGACTCTGCTCTTTTTATCCGGACTACTTCTCATGGTACCACTCTTCTTCTTCTGTATGTGGATGATATGATTATCACTGGTAATGATGAAGCTGGTATTCTCCACCTCAAACAGTTTCTCCACCGCCAGTTTGAGATGAAGGACCTTGGTACTCTTAACTACTTCTTAGGCCTTGAAGTCTCTCATGATTCTACTGGTTCATATTTGTCCCAGGCCAAATATGCATCCGATCTTCTGGCTCGTGCTGGTCTGACTGATTGCAAAACTACCTCTACTCCAGTTGATCCTCAGATTCGTCTCACTCCTCTCGATGGGACTCTTCTCTCTGATGCTACTCTTTATCGCCAACTCGTCGGCAGCCTTGTCTATCTCACAGTAACTCGTCCTGACATTGCCTATGCTGTTCACATTGTCAGTCAGTACATGTCGGCTCCTCGCACTCCCCACTATACTGCTCTACTCCGCATCCTTCGATACCTCAAAGGCACTCTGTTCCATGGTCTTCACTTCTCTGCTTCCTCCTCTCTTGAACTGCGTGCCTTTTCCGATGCTGATTGGGCTGGGGATCCTACGGATCGACGCTCCACCACGGGATTCTGCTTCTTCTTAGGGGACTCTCTTCTTGCTTGGCGTAGCAAAAAACAATCCCTCACTGCCCGCTCTAGCACCGAAGCTGAATACCGAGCTCTTGCTGATACTACTCAGGAACTTCTCTGGCTTCGCTGGCTCCTTGCTGATATGGGTGTTTCTTCTTCTGATCCTACCCCTCTCTATTGTGACAATCAGAGTGCCATTCAGATTGCTCACAATGATGTTTTTCATGATCGCACCAAACATATTGAGATTGATTGTCATTTCATTCGCCAGCATGTTACCTGTGGTACTGTTCGTCTTCTCCCTATCGCTTCCGTCGATCAACCCGCTGATATCTTCACTAAGGCTCATCCTCCTGGCCGCTTCAATGATCTTGTTTCCAAACTCAACTTGGTTGATGCTTTCCCTCCTTGAGTTTGCGGGGGGATGTTAGTGTATATTAGTGTATCATCATTGTGTTTGTTAGTGTAGTGTAGCATTATGTTAGTGATGTTAGTGTATATTAGTGTATCATCATTGTGTTTGTTAGTGTAGTGTAGCATTATGTTAGTGTAGCATTATGTTAGTGTATATTAGTGTATCATCATTGTGTTTGTTAGTGTAGTGTAGCATTATGTTGGTGTAGCATTATGTTAGTGTAGTGTAGCATTATGTTAGTGTAGCATTATGTTAGTTATTTAATTGTTCAAACATTCAAGGCATCCTCTATAAATAGAGTGCCTTCTTTGTGTAATAAACATGTACAATTCATAGAAACAATTGTGCCTCTCTCTCTCTCTCTCCATTTGCTCATCTCTATCTTCTCTCACTTTCTCCAATTATTATTTCAAATAGGATATCGCGTAAATTTGTTGTTTTCTACTGTTGGTTTGATCTATTTTGCTATTTTTTTTTTTTTTTTTTTATACACTATGGGTTAATGAAGATATGCATTTTATTGTTGATGTAGTTACTACTCGATGTACGGACATGTCGAAAGACTCGCAGAAGAGATAAAGAAAGGAGCTGCTTCTGTTGAAGGAGTTGAGACTAAACTATGGCAGGTCTGTGCTTTTCTTTGTATTCATCTGTTAGCCTAGTCAACTATGTTTTAGTTTGTGTTCTTTTAAATTTCTTTAAATGATTGTTAGAGAAAACATTTCACAGTTTGAGTGAATAGATCATGGATCATTTCTTGATTTGTGCATATCATTATTGCATAGGGACTGTGCTAATTTTCTCTGTATGCTAACACCTTCACGAGTTCTTAAACTTTTGTTGTCAAAATTTTCAGACATGTTAAAATTTTGTTGTTGAAAAAGAAGTATAGAACAATGTTGATTACCTAGATATAGTTCTAGACAGCACCAAAAGATTATCATGCAAAGCAAGACTGTAAATTAGAATGAAGTTCCATGCTTATTTACATTGGTGGCGAAATTGAACAGATGTCGGAAACTATGGTTAGTCTGTGCTTTTCTCTGCATTCATCACTTAGTTTTGTCAACAATGTTTTAATTAAGTAAACAAATTATTATTACTATAGTTTTTTATTATTTATTAAATGACTATTAGAGAAAACATTGCTTGTTAGATAGTTTGGATGGAGAGATCTTGTTTCAGAACAATGTTGATTACCCAGATAAATTTTTGTCACATTTCCCTTTTCTTTTTCTTTTCCTGTCCAAATCCCTCCTCAAATCTTAGATCCAAACACAGCTTAAGACTCTGTAATTGGAAACAAGTTCCGTGATTATGTATATATGTGACCAAATGGAATACCAGGTGTCGGAAACATTGCCTGATGAGGTTCTAGCAAAGATGAACGCACCACCAAAGGGTGATGCGCCGGTCATTACACCCAACGAGCTTGCAGAGGCAGATGGGCTTATTTTTGGCTTCCCCACTAGATTTGGAATGATGGCTGCCCAATTCAAAGCATTTTTGGATTCAACCGGAGGTCTATGGAAAACTCAACAGCTTGCTGGAAAGCCCGCAGGCATCTTCTACAGCACCGGATCTCAAGGTGGTGGTCAAGAGACTACAGCGTAAGTTCTAATCTTTCAAAGAAATTTCACATTCTCATTCATCGTACAATTTGAAATTCAGAAATGAAAAAGGACTCATCTTATGAAATTTCTTATACCACACAGATTAACAGCCATTACTCAGCTTGTTCACCACGGAATGATCTTTGTGCCTATTGGCTACACATTTGGAGCCGGCATGTTCGAAATGGAGAAGGTGAAGGGTGGTAGCCCTTATGGAGCTGGAACGTTTGCCGGGGATGGCTCGAGGCAGCCTTCGGAGCTTGAACTCGAGCAAGCTTTCTACCAAGGAAAGTACATTGCTGGCATTGCTAAGAAACTCAAGGGATCGGCTTGAATTTTCTCTTGCCATAACCCCATTGTTGGCATTCTATACTTGCAATTTTTCTTTTGAATTTCAATTAGTATCAATTGTGAAATCATGCTTTTTTATGACTCGGTATCCAGCCGTTGGACCGACTAATCCGAGGGACCAATTCCACCGTTCACTAGCTGGAGGGGCCGATAAGTATCTTAATTTCCTTGCATTACTTCCTCTGTTATTGTTGATTTTGAACTTCTCTTTGTATTAGAGCATTCACAGCACATCAGAAATGCTCTTGTTCATTACTTCCTATAACATTAGATGAATGTTTATAAGTTTGAGAAATATGTGAAGGGCATGATTGTTTCCTATAAGAATATAATTGTCCAATTGCCATCTAAAAGGTTCCCACAAATCTAATTCAGCTATGAGAAAGGTTTTAAATATCAACCGTTGCGTATCGTATTGGTTGATATATCAGCCAATATTGTCTGTTATTCGTTGATATCGGTCGATATATAACCATATCACCGACGCTAATACATATCCTGGTACTTTTATTCAAAATTGTAGATATGAGAAAATGGAGTTCAATGCAAGATGAATCACAAGTCCAAGAGAAATTGGAAAAACTAGACACAAAAGTGGAAAATGATAGATGGAGATGTAATAGATAAGTATTGAAAAGAGGATTTATTAGAGTGATGCAACCGACTTTATTAAGGAAAAGTGACATGCAAGCTTGGCACCTATTTTTTGACTTTATCAATGATGGTATGAAAAATATCCCTCCTATGACTAACATTGTCAAGCTCAAAACCCAAATATACCTTGACTGAGGAGAGTTGTATAGACTTGAGGAGGGAGACAACAATAAAATAAAATAAATCCAAGGGGTATTGGTACTGACCAAAAGACTAGATTTATGAAAATTAATTATTTAACCAAACATAAGACCATAAGTGTCAAGGATTTGCTTCAAATTCTGGAAATAATCATCTGATTTTAGATAAAAAGAAAGAAAACTATAATCTACAAAAGGAAGATAAGTAATTTGGGAGTTGTCCTAGAAATATTTACTCCATCAAGGCGGCCTTGATTTTGCATAGAAATTATTAGCATGACGGACAAGAAATTAGAGCTTCTCCAATGAATATATAGAACTCTCGCTATTCCCAAAAAAATAAGTTCCTAAATCACATCTTCAATTGTAAGGTAAAACCATTGCTACAATTTAACATTACTATTCCTTGTGCTATATTTCGCACCGAGTCCCGGTAATTTTTTGGGAAGGTTACAGTTTGGGAGTTGAAATGTCAAATGACCATTGTACACTTAATTTTTGTAGAATTAAATCTCATCATTCCACAAAAAAAAAAAACTTTCTTAAAGGATCTAGACTCGCACTGATGGATCATGTTAAGAGAGAGAGAGAGAGAGAGAGAGAGAGAGAGAGAGAGAGATCTTCACTTCTAACATCTGCTTTGTATACTCATTTCAAAGAATACATTAAGCATCATAAAACACAGGAGACCAACAGTCATCCACAACCAACACCTGGTGCAATCATCTTTCTATCTTGGCTTGTCCAACCCCTGCGCACAATATATGCTCGCAACACAAAGTTATCGAGAAAAAGATCAACTTACGAACTGCTAACGTGCCCAAGCCCTCAACTTAATTATTATAAAATACAAAACACTGTAATATCATTACAAAATCCTAACAGATTACAAAATCCCATGAAAAATAAAACAATTATCTTCTTCTTCCCCCTTTCTAAACAATTAGCTAATGGTTGAAAGAATGCTGTCCAACATCCCTTCCAAAGAAAATGCAACACGCAACTCGAGAGCCAGGACCAAGATCCCAACAGGATATGTAAATTAAGTAAATTCCACCATATTTAAAGGACTTCAACATTCAGAGAAAGAGACTACTAGCAGATCTAGAAAGCCATGCGACCAGCAAGCCTGCTTTCCAATATCCTTCTGTCAATAGCTGCATCAATCGAGCTCATCTGGAACGTACAATGACAATACAAAAAATATTAGAACACAACCATGAAAACAATTCCCCCGGAAGAAACCATATTAAAAGTATTACAGCTTTTGCTTCTGTACAAGAGATACCAAACTTTGCGAAAGAAGCTGACCTGGGCCAACTTTGAATTCACTGTTCGATCATAATAATAATACTGGAATTGGAATTGACGATATCAATGGGCAAAATTCTGTTGGGTAATATTCTTGTTCCACTCAACCCCCACACTTCAAAATCAAGCATAGCGAGAATATACAACAATAAATGAAGAAAATTATCTAAAGAGCAAATACATACACACTGTTCTTAACGGGGAGCATCCTCGTGTTGATCGCAGCAAGCTTTGCTAGAATTGTAATTACTAACTACCAGCAAACATAACGTAAATACCTAGTAGAATCTTTGATGGACACAAAATTGGTAGGATCGCTTACCAGGTAGGAAAAGATAAATCAAGACCCATCAATCAATGTGAGTTGAAAGTCAAAAGGAACTTCAGTGGAAGGCTCATACATTCTTTGCAGTGTATTGTTTTTTAAAAGTGAATAAAAAATGGAAAATATGTAAAATGCTTACACAACCAAATCTGAAAACGTGGAAGGTAACACCTACCCATCTCTGGTTACTAGATGTGCAAAGCAACTCCATTTCCATTGAAAGAATATAAGGGGAGGTACTTAAAAACTTACCTGGCTAGTTTCATCATGCACCTGATACTTCAGCAAGGACATTCTTCTTTCCTCCTGCAAATACCAAGATTCACAACAGTAGGCAAGGTTAAAATAAATAATAAAAAAAAGCATCTGGGTTACGGACCTGGAGACAGAAAGGAAAACAGGAAAAACTAACCATTGACATTGCCTCATCATCCCAAACTAAATAGACCTCATTTGTGGCTAGCTGGTTAGCAGGAGCTTTGTTTGCAATTACAGGAGGTGGTCCAATTGATGGACCACCAGTATTTGGACCAGAAGCATAAGAATGTGAATTGACTGATGGCCCACCTGCAGTAAATGAATGCAAAGAACACATCAAAATCGAATAATTATACAAATTCAATATGTATTTGGGCATGCCTAAACTGACAGACCACAACTGATAGTTAAATAAGTATTTAAGATAGGTGCTTGTAATTATTGTCTAACCCTCTAAACAAAACTAACTTAAAAGGCAACCAAATAGAAGATTTCCTTTTGAGCATTCCAATCTGGTATGCAGTAATAGTTAATTTACCTGTGAATGTGTTTCATGATTTTGTGTGTGAAAGAGACACACACGGAGGGAGGGAGAGAGAGAGAGAGAGGGGGGGAGGGGGGAGGAGGGCGGGGGAGAGCAAGCAAAAGCCACTCACATGCAGAGTAATTGTTTAACAGAAGATTTAAATCTGTGATGACTGTACATAATGTTCTACTATGAAAAGCTGATCAAAGAAGAAAAGAGAAAAAACAGAAGTATAAGGAGATTATCACCAATTCCTCCCAATTTCAAGAACAATCATCATTATTTATTCAAGAATCAGAAAGATCCTTTTCAAGATTGAATTGGTTCATTTGGAATCTGGGTTTTTCTACTTGATAATCATGTATTTCAAGATATTTTCCCATATCTAAAGCACATTAAGGATCATTTCTTTGGATTTTCAAGCACCTTTACGAGGAATCAAAATGAGAAGCTGATTCAAACCTTGAAAGCCAGGTGTGTGGTAATTATTTGCCATAAAAGAAGTGTTGCTTGCGTCGATTGAGCTTTTGAGTTCTGCAGGGGAGCTTAATGGAATATTTGCTGAAAGCATAGGTGCAGAAAATGGTGAACTTTGCGTAGGTATACTGTTATTGGCAACAACAGGAAACAATGGCTGAGATACAGCAACGGGGGAGGCTGGAGGCAGTCCTGGAGGAGCGTTGGGCAAAGATGGTTGAAGTGCAGGCAATGTAGTGGGTGGCCCAGGAGGCCTCATATTCTGTACAGGAAATAAAGGTTGTGCTAAACCCAATGGTGCAGGAGGAACTGAAACAGCTGGATGCTGTGGGAACCAAGGTTGGGGACGAGGTGGGACCGGCCAACCAGCAGGACGGACAGCTAAAGCAGGATTGTAACTGCAACAAAACAACCAAGAAAAATCAGTAAGAAAAGGTTCAGTTGTGTGTATAAATTGTTAAAAATCATCTAAAGAATGGCAGTTGCATATAGATAAATTATTCTTCTACTCTATAGTTTGTACAAAAAACAGTCACAACAAACAAATCAATAAAATCAACAAAGTAGACAAATCTAGAGTGCTTAGAATGTTTGGTACCAAAAAATATATCCTCGAAAAGAGATAAGATTATAATCAATATAAAAGAAAAAAACAAGTGGTCCACTCTCGATAGAAAATTCCCAATGTTCGCTCTAGGAGAGCTATGATATGCTTAAACAAAAAGAAATGTACTTATTGGCATGCCAAGGCAATCACATGAACCCAGACTTTTTTTTCGATAAAAAACAGAACTGCATCAATGCCATTAAATAAGCCATGCATCACTGGGAATATAAATTTCTCACTCTCTAAAGTGAAATCCCAAAATGTATAATAAAAAAATAATAATAATAATAAAATAAAATTGCAGTCACTTTAATTTGGCAAAATGAACAGCTTCACTATGTGTCAAGTTTTTCATGCAGTAAAAACATAATTTTTGAGAAACCAGATGTTCCACAGAGGGAAGCAAGAATATCTGGGAACAAAAACAGAAAACATACACTGGCCGCATTGTGCCTAAAGTTGGCTGAGGAGGAAACCCAACGCCTAATGAACCAGGTGTAACAGATGAAGGAATCTCCACTTTGGCCAATTTTGATGGAGCATCGTCTTCTGCTAGAAAAATAAGTCATCATTGTGTTACCAAATTGAGATGGATGGTGCCATAAGACCCATAACATGTGCAAACATCTAAAAAATTCCTTCTCACCATATTTCCTGTAGAAGCAAGCTTTCAATTCGTATAAATTTGGTAACAGTTGCCATTAGATAAAAAAAAAAAAACGATGCATGAAGTGAGAAGTACTATTGCATCAGCAGTTTGTGTAGACTGTACAGTTACATACAAAAAAAATATATAGAGAATAATGTGATACGAGAATGCCTAGCAAAAATAAGAACAAAAGAAAGATAAAAGACGCTTAGCCAATACATCGCAAAGTGCAGAACTACTATAAAACATCAAATGGGAACAGGTTTTGTCTACAAAACAAAAATATTGGCTCCCTTATAACATCAAATGGCCAAGAGATACCACTGCTTCAGTACGATGAATCAAATTCCATTGTGGCTATTTGAACAAGAAAACTCCAACGCCCTACTCTCATCTCATGCAAATTTAATGAGGGAGATCTCGTATTTGCTGCTGCTCATCAGATTGTTAATACCTGAAATGTTAGTGATGCAGAACATGCACATATGGAGATTATAGCCTTGTTTGGTCTGTTTTTCAGAAAAAATTTTGGGAAAAATTTTCTACAAACAAATTTTCATGAGTAATCAAACCAAACAAAATTTTCCAAAAAAAATCTCAAAATTTTGCTTAGTTACCTACTTTCTAAAATCACACTATCTCTCATACACATAAAATCAATCACTTTTTTTAAAACTCTCTCCCCAAAACAATTTTCCAAAACCATTTCTGAAAAAAGGCAAACTAAATAAGTTTTCGTATTTTTTATCTCAAAAACTACTTTACAAACACAAACCAAACACACCCTATGTATTTATCATTTTATTCAATTTATTTATTTTAAATAATAGTTTAATTAGAATTTTATTTTAGTTAGGATTTTGTAGAAATTTAATGTACAAAGAAAAATGATTGTATTATTGATAGATTGATATATTGAATGTTACAATGATTCCTATATATAGAAGAGTAGGTGGTAGTAGGTGGAGTAGGTGAAGTGGAGGTGGTAGTGGTGTAGTGGGTTAGGTTTAGTGGAGTAGGTGAGGTGGTAGTGGTGTAGTGGATTAGGTTTAGTGGAGTAGGTTTAAGTGGGTGAAGTATGTGATAGGTTTTAACAGCCCCCCGCAAACTCAAGGGGGATAGGAACTAGCCAACTTGAGTTTGGAGAGAGTAACAAAACAAGAAAATAGACGAATACATAAAAGAAAAGAGGATCGAAGACACTGTATGGTCGTGTCAGACCGATGGTGAAGACACTGTATGGTGGTGTCATAACGTTGTAGAGGACATTGGATGGTTGTGTCAGACCGATGTAGAAGACAGTTTATGGGGTCATGTCGGACCGTTGTAGCAGACAATGTTGTGACAGTTGTTGTGACAGTTTACGGAGTCTTGCTGGACCCTTGTAGAAACTAACCGAAATCAATGTCGGGACAGTTTACAGAGTCTTGTCGGACCTATGAAGGAGCTAACCGGAATCAATGTCGGGACAGTTTACTGAGTCTTGTCGGACCCATGAAGGAGCTAACCGGAATCAATGTCGGGACAGTTTACTGAGTCTTGTCGGACCCATGAAGGAGCTAACCGGAATCAATGTCGGGACAGTTTACAGAGTCTTGTCGGACCCATGAAGGAGCTAACCGGAATCAATGTCGGGACAGTTTACTGAGTCTTGTCGGACCCATGAAGGAGCTAACCGGAATCAATGTCAGGACAGTTTACAGAGTCTTGTCGGACCCCTAAAAAGTCGCACCCTCAAAAGGTGTGCCCAATCTTTCAAATGGCGTGCCATCAAAAGGCGTGCCCAATCCATAAAAAGGCGTGCCATCAAAAGGCGAGCCCAAGTCATAAAAAGATGTGCCGGACATGATGGCGAGGCGCGTCACCACATTGGCTTGCGCGCCCGTTTTGTCGTCTGGCGTCAAGTGGCGCGCGATGCGCGTGTCTGCCTTGGCTATTTAACCAAGACGGATGCTGAGGCTGAGGCAGAGGCTAAGACAAAAAACTGGCTAAAAACCTCTGAGAAACTCTTCGTTGTCTTGAGAGAGATACTCTGTAACACTCTGTAACCAACCCTTCTCTGAAACACTCAGCAACCCATAACATGGCCTCTTCTTCCCGTCCAGCTACCCATAACATGGCCTCTTCTTCCCGTGGTCTGCTTACTCTCTTTCCCGACCTCAACGAGTCCACAAGAGAGATAACCGGTGCGGTTGCCCTTGAACCTCAACCAAACGCCCCTGAGTTTGCTCCGTTGACCTTTCCTATGTGGTCTGTGGAGCAAAGAATGGCAGCGCAATCAGATATTGAGGCGAATCAGTATACATTGAAGTCATGTGTTGAAACCATGACTGCGGTCACAAACTTGTTGCACCGGCTACTGAGTAGGACAAATGAGGTGCAGCAGTTAAACGCCCAACTGGCTCTGCTCCAACGCATGTATAAGGATGCGTGAGCAGAGATAAGTGTGCTGAAGGCGGAAAATAAGGAGCTGAAGCGGAAGGCCACCGTGATGTTCCGATTTGGAGGTCCGCCATATGCTGTAGTGGAGGAGCAGGGTGGAGTGATCGTGCCCAGTGGAGTGGGAAACACGGAGGCAACACCGTCAAGGGCCGCCCAGGACGGAGGCAAGAAGAAGAGACCGGCGGCAGAGTAGAGAAGGGAAAATCCCACTGTGGATGTGGTTGTTTTTGGTTTGTTTGTTTGTTTGTTTTTTTTTTTTTTTTTTTTTTTTTTGGGTGTAAAATGGTGATCGGGGGGAGCAGCCCCGACATGAATAAAATGAGTTTGGTGTGCAGTTCGTCTTCTTCTGCTTCTTTTTTTTTTTTTTTTTTTTTTGTTCAATGAAAAGTAAGTAAAAGATATATACTAATGAAAAGTAATCAAAATATATATATGTGGGTGTGTGGGTCTGGATGGAAGGGTTGATAAAAAAAGGGTCAAAGAGCACATGGATTGTGGATGCTGAGTGTGTGCATAATAATAATAAAATGAATGAGTGGAGAGAGGGTTTTATGTGTAAATAAAAGAAGAGTGGTGGTTGGTCAGAGTGGTGGGTGAGACATGGTGGGAACAAAGAGAATAAAAAAATAGAGGGTGAGGAACAGGATATGAGAGCCAGCAACTTCCCTGAGGAGGGTTCTCACAAAATGGACCCTTTTACTTGTTTTCCCCTTTCTATCAGAAGGGCGTGGAGCCAATTCCTTCTTGGTCACAACATGTCCTTTGTTTAGACCCACAAAGAGGCCAGTGTTAGGTTGCTTTGGAGCCATCACCAATCAGCTCCAACGACGATTTTCTGGGAAAACCCTCAATAGAAACTGAGGAGAGAGAGAGAGAGAGAGAGACCGCAAGAAGCCTACCAGAGGTGCAGATCATGCTCTCGCGGCATTTTCAGGGTATATGCAGCTCGGCGACACGCATTCAATGCTTGGGTAGCTGGATCGATCGATCGATTGTTATAAAGAGGGGTTGAAAATTCAGATGGAGGCTTTGGGAGACACAGATCCGAGAGTTGCAGAGACTTGCAGGTATTTGGCTGAGGCCCATGTTCAAGCAATGCAATTTGATGAAGCAGAAAATTTGAGCAAGAAGACTCTTGAAATCCATCGTGTGCACAGTCCACCAGCATCTCTCGAGGAAATGGCAGACCGCAGGTTGATGGCCCTCATATGTGAGGCTAAAGGAGATTACAAATCAGCTCTTGAACACCTTGTCCTTGCCAGCAGGGCAATGATTGCCAATGGACAAGAAAATGAGGTTGCTTCAATTGATGTCAGCATTGGCAACATCTACATGTCCCTATCTCGCTTTGATGGGGCTGTCTTCTCCTACCCGAAGGCACTCACTGTCTTCAAATCATCAAAGGGTGACAGCCACCCTTCAGTTGCCTCTGTTTTTGTACGTCTTGCTGACCTATACTACAAGACAGGGAAGCTGCGAGAGTCCAGATCCTATTGTGAAAATGCCCTTAGGATATATGCAAAACCTGTGCCTGGAACCACTGCAGAAGAGATTGCAAGTGGGATGACAGAAATTTCAGCCATTTATGAATCTTTTAATGAACCTGAGGAGGCACTGAAGCTCTTGCAGAAGGTCTTGCGAGTTGATGGAGGTCTCAAATTGGTTGAGGTCCGGCGGGCGGTCAAGGCAAGGTTGCCGCCCGCCGGAAGGCGAAGAATACCAAGAGCTTAACCTATTGCTCTGATACCATGTAGAAATTTAATGTATAAAGAGAAATGATTGTATTATTGATAGATTGATATATTGAATGTTACAATGATTCCTATATATAGAAGAGTAGGTGGTAGTAGGTGGTAGTAGGTGGTAGGTGAAGTGGAGGTGGTAGTGGTGTAGTGGGTTAGGTTTAGTGGAGTAGGTGAGGTGGTAGTGGTGTAGTGGGTTAGGTTTAGTGGAGTAGGTTTAAGTGGGTGAAGTAGGTGATAGGTTTTAACAGATTTTTATTAATATTAGCTCTTATTCTATTAGAATTTAGTTCCCTAAGTTAATTGAGTTTTATTAGGAGTATAGATTATGATTTAGTTTTCTATTTTGATTAGGTTTTCTAGCCTATGTATATTAGGGTTGCATTGTAATAGTCAGCTTTTGATTAATGAGAATGCGAGATATTAGGCTGTGGCCGTTTGTGTTAAGGCTGTGGCCCTCTCCTTCTCTCCCCTTCTTCTCTCTTCTCTTTCTTTCTAAGGCATCCTACATCACTTAGCCACTCTTAACTGAAATTAATGTTCCAAGCCATCCACGTACCACACCATAGATGAACTTGACTTTGCAGTCTTAGAATATACTTTTAAGATCCAGATTTTAGAAGACCACAAATTTGGCAAATCATATAAAATTTCATATCCACTGATTTGTCAAATATCTAAATCTCTTTAGTGAGAACACAGCCTCCAATAAGTTGATCCAAACCAAAACAAGCTTCTTAATCAGCTTTAAGTATGACAATGCAAAAACATACATACAATCACAAACACAGTGCAAAAGGTAAAATGTACAATGACAAATTAATGACAATTATACCTTCCTCCCCATAGTGTGCTGCCAAGACATCAGGTGGGATTCCTTGCATTCCATATATTTCAATGTCAGTAGATTCTTTATCAGGTTTTGCATTCGGCACCCTATACAAATTTATCTTGAATCAGTATAACACAAGCATTTCCACAACTACACAAGATTTGAAACTTTAAAAGAAAAGTAATGTCTTTTTCATACTATTTTTACCAGCTCTTAGTTGCATGAAGCGGATAAGGAAGCGGGGAAGGGGGCGGGAATGGGGGGCCAGGGGAGTAGGGGCATGTACAAGAGTCAAAGGTTAGGAGTGCCTAGCTTATATACTTTATAACATTAATATATTGTAAAAATATATAGTAATATTGTAATATATAGTTTGAAATCTATACTATATATTAACTAAAAGGAGGTTTTTAACCCAAGTTTTGTAGGAGCTCCAATCTCCTAATCTAAATTTCTTGATTTTTTGATTTAAAAAAAAAAAAACTTAGCATTTATTAACTTCTCCCAACCCCCAAGTCTTACCCTCATAATAACACTGTAATGCATTAAGAACAAGAATAAAAAAAATTTCTTAAAAAGTCCAACACATATGATTATTATCAAAATATTAAACTTTAATATAATATAATAAAAAAAAAAGAAGACATTTAATTCCTTGAAAAGTCCAACACATGATTATTATCAAAATATTAAACTTAAATATAATATAATAAATAAAAAAAAGACATTTAATTCCTTGAAAAGTCCAACACATATGATTATTATCAAAATATTAAACTTTAATATAATATAAAAAAAGGAAAAAAAGAAGACATTTAAAAAAATAAAAAACATTTAAAAATCGCAATTCACATATATAGATAATTGTAAATATATTAAGAAAAATGGGATTTCTAAATCCCAAGCCTTGTGGGAGCTCTAATCTCTCAATCTTAATTTTCTAAATTTTTGATTTAAAAAAACAAAAAAAAAAACCTCAGCATTTATTGATTTGGTCAAAATCTCATGATCAGCATTTATTAACTTTTTTCAATCCACATGCCTGCATTTATTGATTTGGTCAAAATCCCTAATTAGCATTTAAAATCCCCTCATACAAATAATTATAGATACAGCCCGTGCATAATTACTGCAGTAGCCTTTTTAATTTCTCCTGTACACTATGGTTAGTGATAAGATTGTTAAATTATTTTTATAAAAAATCTTAAAAAACATAATTTATATATTAAAAAAATTAAAACAAATATAAATATCTATAATTGTCCCGTGCATAGCATGGGTGATAGGCTAGTTTGAATAAATTGGAGATTGGTATCAAACTGCAAATTGTTATTTGGTAAATATAAATAAATATTGTGTAAATGTTAAGTAATAGAATAATTTTTTGTTTACTTTTGCCAATAATCTGATGACTATTAGAAATTTTCTCTAGGTCGGTAGTTTTTCTTCTTCTTTTAATTGTATATTCATATGTTTGAAAAGTTCCATCCCAGCTGAGAAATTCCAACTTGATTCTTGCTCTAAATCACAGTCATGATTCTTGAGCAGATTCATCACTCCCAATAGAAGTACCAACTATAGAGGGGGGAAAAAGAACCAAATTTGAAAAATAAAAATCATCAACAGAAGCCACTTACACCAAAAACCATGTTAAGTTTAAATATATAATGCACACATCGTTGACTCCACAAAACATTGCCACCCATCAGAATCTATTTTCCTATTGATTTTCATGTCAAATTTTTCACGTCATTTTTCTCATTTATGAATTCAATATCTTTTTTGTGCCTCTTAGTCAAGTACCAACTAGAAGACTAAGCTTTAGGTCAGTAAAAAGAAAAAGATCAGAGTTTCACTGTATCGTTAAATACAAGGTGAGATATTATTTTAAATTCCTAATCGTGCAACTCTTCTAAGCCTTCTCCCCAAATTCATCTAATTATAGCCAGGCAACATCTTTTGGATGCACAAGGACTAGAGAATTAGAAAGCTACCCAGAGACTTTGCCACAAATAGATCTTTGTAAACTATAGTCAGATATGTATCATCTTGTAGCAGTCAAAACCCTAACTAGTTTTCCCTTCCTAAGGATATTGTTTGACGCAAGAGTTGTCATAAATAGGTGGTTGCAAACAAGACATGATCACATGACATAGAATAGATTACCTAAAATTTACCATATGGTACCAAATCAAACTAAACTAAGCCTTGTGTCTCAAAAAGATGGGGCCACGTACATGAACAAATTTCAGCCATCACAATTTATAAAAAGTCACATTAGTTAAATTTTACCTATAAAAAAATATGTTCAATTAAATTAAGTATATTCATATTTTTTTTTACTATTACATCTGATGTCAATTTAGGTCTTCCCTTTCCCTTAATAATATTTTTGTTCACAACGATCATATCACTTTTTCTTACCATTGCATCTACTAGTGTTCCTGTACATGCCCAAACCACCTGAGTATATATATTCGCACTCAATTTATTCTTAATTGGTACAACTCATACCATTTCACCAATATATTCATTGCTACTTTGTCTTTCCTGGACTTACCACATGTTCATTTAAATATCCTTATCTCAACTACATTCTTCTCATGAACATGTTAGCAGGGTAGTGAATTGTTTTTGTTTGGTTGTGTCCGTGATTTTTTTTTCTTGAGAAGTGTTTTCTTCTTAAATCGTCATGTCTACTATGTTTGGTTGACATTGCTATCACTTATTTTAATCAATATTGACATGGTTGGTAACTTTCGAAGTTAATTTGAAACTAGTTTTGAACACTAAACATTAAATTTAATTTTTTAATAGCTAATAATTCATTAGGGTTTTGTCTTATTCACACACTCTAGGCACAAACATTATTGTCTGGCAAAAGCATATAATTTTATGTGTGTATACATAAATATAAGAAACACATAGTATAAATATATTAAATATTCTATGAAGCAAGGACACTTGAAAATAGGCATCATAGTGGTGTCGAACACGCCGACATGCTAGGGACACGAGCACACGCCAAGGACACTGGCATGTCCTTTTAATTTTATTATTTATTTGCAAGCGACATGGCAGGGGACACACGTGTCCCTTCATTTCTCTGCTTTTGCCCTAAATCCCAAAATCAGAAGAACAAAAAGAGAAAAAAAGAAATAGAGTGAAGTAGAGAACCTGTTGGCAACAAAAAGCTTCGAATCAAACTTTGAACCTTGATGAAAGGCTCTAGTTGACCTCCATCTCAACAACCTCAATCGGTCTAGTAAGTCTCTCTCTCTCTCTCGTCTCTCTCTTGCCTCTCCTCTCTTCTCCTCTGCTCTCTCTCTCTCGCCTCTTGTCTTTCTCTCACCTCTCGTCTCTCATCTCTCTCTCTCTCTCCCCCAAAACTGTAATACTCTCTTCTTTTTTTAGATTTGTTTTCTAATTATACGTATACACGTTTCTCTCTGTCTATTTCTGTATTTATATTTATATATTTTCTATTTTTGTATTTAAATTTTTTTCTTTATAAATTTATATCCTTTTCTATATATATACTTATTCTAATATTTTTTTTTAATTTCTCTATTTAATTCTTTTGCCTTTATAAATATATACTTTTTTATTTTTATATTTATATTTATTTATGGATTTCTTTGAATAAAATTAATTTAATATTAGTTTTTATTAATTTTGATTGTTTGGTAACATAATATTAATCTACATAGCAAATATATATAAAAAAATTTGTCGTGTGTCCCGCCGAATCGGTGACCCCATTTTTTCTAAATTATTGTGTCCTGTGTCCATGTCCGTACTTCATAGCATATTGTATAATATTCTTAGATAAAATATTCTAAATTATGTAGAAATGTATTTGACATTAAATAGGATTTAAGATAATGGATTCTTATAAGAAAAAAGCTAGAGATCCCAAAATTTTTATCAAATTTTTTACCAAATGTCTCACATGGATGTGGGACCATGTGGGTCTCACACCCATGTCTGGTAAAATATTTTGCAAAAATTTTGGGGTCTCTAGCATTGTTATTATTATAATTAAGGAATTAAATGAGAAATCATTCACAACTAAGTCCATTAAATGTATGTAAAAATTTATTCTCAAATCTTCATATTTAGGCCTGCTTTGGGATACATAAAAAAGTCAAAAAGTTATCACTATTCACCAAAAAAAATATTAAAAAAAATTAACTTTACACTTAATTATTACAACCGGTGCTTGTCTCCCCCACAGACTTTGCTGACTTTTTGGAAAAAATTGCACAAGCGGGGTGCACAAACAATACTATGCTGTTCGGCCCGTGGGGGCCCATCACGGGTCTCGTTTTGATAATCTGAACCGTTCAATGTGTAGAACTCGTCAAATACTATTTGCTTGTAAAAAATCACGTTGATCGGATATCGCTAACTACATAATTAAATCAGTTTTGTATAAAAAATAGATGGTGTTATAGTTAATGGTTGACAAAAAATTAACACGATCAGATAGCTATCGATATCCGATCAACGTGATTTTTTACAAGCATATAGTACTCGACGAGTTCTACACATTGAACGGTTCCGATTAGCAAAATGAGACCCGTGATGGGCCCACACAGGCCGAACAACACCGTCTAATTCAAGCCTGAAAATGAGGCAACCATTTCCTATCTCCTAATCAGCCCACTGCTTTGCCAGATTGTATGGGGCTACTTCACTAACTTCTCCTATACATTTATTTATACAATTTTTAAATATACGTTTTTTCGTAAAAAGTCAAAAAGTTAACCCAAATATCCATCTTTTTTTCCTCAACTTTCTAGTCCAAAAAGACAAAGTCCACTTATTTAGACCACCCCAAACAACCCCTTAAAACTCAATTACAAAATGGTCCAAAATATGAACAAAAATGTATTTTTGTCCATGCCTTTCCATTCCACACGTCAACTGTTAGCCCTCCACCCTTCCGGCGACCTCAGCCACCGCCTCACTCTTCCGCTCCCTTCACTCCCACTGTTTCAGCCCCCATTTTTGTGTTCCCTAAACCATGGCTCCTTACCTCACCAGATTTGAACCCCCAACCACACAAGTTTCTCACCAATCTTTGCCTCATGGCAATTGATGCACTGTCAACTAGGTTTGAAATTATTAACACTACTATTCATTATTATTTCTTAGGAAACATGGATACGGATATGAGATACGAATCAGATACGATACGGATATGGCGATACGAAAAAATTTTAAAAAATAAGATATGGATACGAATATGGTTAGGATACGTTCGTAAAAAATATATATATTTTAAATTATTAGTAGTGAGTTACATATAAGGTAAAGAATGTTGAGAAACCACATTGTAAATTTATAATGCAAAATACCAACCTTTAAGAATTAGATATTATAAATTCACTATGTTCTTTTTATCAAAAAATTAAACAAAGTATTAGAAAATTATTCTTGTATTTATTCTTAAAATTGTATTATATTATAATGTTATGCAAGAAGTGCTAAAGCATACAATTCTAATTTCGTAAAAAATAAAAAAATAATAAAAATAATAAAAATAAAAATAAAAATAACTAACTTGGAGTATCCGATACTTCAAAATTAAGTATCCGATACTCGAAAATTAATGAAAATTTAATTAAGAAGTATTCGATACTTTTAATAAGTGTCCAAGGAGTATTGATATCCAAAACGGATATAATCTCTGTTATTAGAATCGTACAATTCGAATCGATTCGAATCGTACGATTTGATTCGATTCAGTAGGTAATCGATTCGAAAAGGTTGTGTGAATCGCAAATAGCTATGAATCGTAGGTGAATCGGTGAATCGAATCGGTGAATCGTGAATCAATTCAATTCGCTAAAATCGATATTTGGCTTTCCTTTTTGAGTTTTTATTGTTGGAAAAGGGTTCATACAACCTTTTTAAGGTCTCTAAGATTACTACATGTCATCTTTTGACTTTCTTTTCCTCCCTATTTACTCTCAAATACACAAACTTTAGCGGGAGGGGGAAAGAACTTTCTCTCTCTACAATATTCTAGACTTACATATTCAATTTTATCTAAATACTTGCATTTACAAAATGAATTTTTTGAAAGCATCAAGTGAGATTTTTGAAAAAGTATGAAGATTTTGATTTTTTAACCTTGTAAAAAGTTAAAAACATTGTTTTTGAGTTATTGTTACTTGAAAATTGAAAGTTTGTCTTCGTTTGCTTTCTTCATTAAGAACAGTTGATAATAAATAGTATCTAAAAGGGAAAAAGGTGAAGTGGTAAACATTGAAATCAATGTTAACTTCTTACTTAGACCACGTGATCATCATTTAAAACAATATTTTTAGTGATTTGTGTCTAAATATTTCATATTTATTAGATATATTTAATATCTAAGTGTGTAGATATATTTTCTATATAATTAAAAAAAGGTGACCGAATTTTTACGATTCACGATTCGATTCGCGATTCGGTACAATACCATTTCGATTCACGATTCGAATCCTGATTTGACAACTATGGATATAATATAGATATGATACAGATACACCACTCTTTTTGAAGTATCCGTGCTTCATAGATTATTTCGTTGTCGATTGAAACAACAACGTATATTTTTCTTTCATTGGCTAATCAATTGCAATATTATGAGGGTTTTATAAGTAATAATTCATTTGCTTACAACCTTTTACACACGTAGCTATGAATCTAATGACAAGCCCTTTAATATCTCTATTCCCACATTAGTTCAATTTGACATAAAAGCTTTGATGGCTTCTATTTGGTCAACAACGAACCCTCTACTCAACTTGAATTAACAAGTTAGTTTGATTTCGTAGTCACTGTTATACCTGCCATCACAGTCGCCATCATGGTTTCTAATTGAGCTCTTTGCAATGGAAGGAGAAGGGGAGGGAGGGTGTGAGAGATAAAGAGGGAAGTGACAAGGGGAAAGGAGGGTGTTGTAGTTGTGGGAGGGAAAGAGAGGGGAAGGGCAGTGATGGTTGTTAGAGATGGAGCGGGTTGGTGGCTGTGTTGGGAATGGAGAAAAGGCATGGAAAAAAGACTTTTACCCATGTTTTTAGACCATTATGTAATTAAGTTGCATAATTCGATAAAGTGCTTTTAATCAAAGTGTGCCTTCCCACTTTGACAAATATTGCCTCTTCCGTCCAGCCAAACATTTTTGGAAATTTTTTTACCACCGAATCCCAGACATGCCTCACCTTAAATGATGATCACAAAGGTAAATACAAATAAGTTGAAGGCGAAGATTCCACTTTACAACCCAAAATAGAAGGCCCCCTACCATAAATACATCATCAACCAAACTCAAGGAAGATTTTCCCATATCCACACAATTATTACCATGACTCATCGGGTTTTTTTCCCCTTAAAATTATATCAAGTTTTCACTCCTATAATTACTTACTGGTTTTCACCCCCAAAAAAAAAAAAAAAAGAATCATGTAAAGGATTAATTAAATAATGTCATTAGGAAGACCATATCAATGATTTTAAACTTAGATTCCAAGAATGTTCTATTGTTGGGAGAAACTATTGACATAGAGCATAATACTGGTTTTGTTTTATATTTTTCCCTCCCTGACCCTCATGAATCATGATGCTTTCCCTGACCCTCACACAAACAGTTCAGTTATATTTGCACTGTAGAAGGTTCACCAACTCCAATGTCCCAAAATGTTGACATGCAGCAGACTATGGGTTTTGTTTTTGAAACTAAAAAAAATAAAAAAATTATGTTCAACAGCTTACAACAGAACAGACACATCAACTAGGTGGCATTAAAAGCTGATCCATATCACTATACCATTGCTAATATAAAAAAAATAAATAAATAACAAGTCATTGGCTGTCTGTTTCGCAAAAAGGTTTTGTACCCATATTTTTTTTAAGAAATATAAGCATGAAAAAAATTTAATGAGAAACCGTATATGCGAAAATAAAAAACAGCAACCAACTTGCCTTGCACAACAATTCTTGCAAGCTTCATGATTAAATATCCATTCAGATACACAGTACAATAGAAAAATTTCTCCTGAGAAAAAAAAATAATAATAAAAAAACACTTTAGGGTCTGAAAAAACCGGAGCAACATACTAAGTTCCTGCCAAGCTTCAATTTTTTTTTCCCCCCTTTTAATCTTTAATTAAGGACAGATTTTCCATATTGAGAAAAAGGTCAACAATCAGGAACAAATACAAATATCAAAAACATATATAGAAATCAGAAACATAGAAAATGGGATTCCAAATTTCAATTAATTGCGAGGATTAAAACAGCTCCAATAAAACTTGGTATAGATCAAGACAATATCACATATGATGTATAAATTGTCATATAATTTCACTTTATTCAGGATTTAAGGTTTTGTAAACTTTTTTTTTTATAAAAAAATATACACACAAAAATTTAATAAAAAACACTTTCGGGTTAGAAAAAACTGGAACAGCATACTAAATCTTGCCGAGCTTCACATTTTCAATTTTAATCTTCAATTAAACATGAGAAACATAAAAAGAAATCAGAATCAATTGAGGATTAGAAGAGGTTGAATGGAGAGAGATGAAAGTAGTTTACTTGGTGACGGTCTCTTTGTGAACCTGGAGAACGTGAATGACCATGCCACCGGCTGTGGAGAGCTTTTTGTGGCAGACATGGCACTTGAAATGCTTGGCTTTTTGGTGCTGAACCAATATTTTCTCGTCATCGAACTCTCTGTCGCAGTAATAGCACCATACCTTCGATGGAGCTCTCTTCTTCTTCTTCCCCATATCTCTCAATCTCCTCTCTCCTCTCTCTCTCTCTCTCTCTCTCTCTCTCTCCGCAAATCAATTACTTTCTTGCTATGATGAATCAATGAGTCACCGAGATCAATCTAGGGTTTGCTTCTCTCTCCGCAAATCAATTACTTTCTTGCTATGATGAACCAATGAGTCACCGAGATCAATCTAGGGTTTGCTGGTTTTCTGTGTTCTCGTGTTTGTGTGTGCGTTTGTGTGTGTTTTGTGCGCGAGCGCGTCTGAGGTTAGGGTTTGTCGTTATTCTCTCTCTCGCTCTTCCAGGCAGCGTCTCGGCGTGTTGCTCTCTCCTAGTCCGATTTGGGGAAAGACCGGCCTGGTTTGAAAAGTTAGCCATTTTAGTTGGTTGTTTGATTTTTTTTTTATTATTATTTATTTTAATATGGTTAAAATAATTGTATTTTAGAAGATAATTAATTTTTTTTATAGTTGATTTGATGGTTGTATAAAAAAAAGTGATATGATTATGAGTTAGATGTGACGTTTTGTCTTATTAATTATTTTAACTTTTTTTGTCTTTTAATAGAGTATTTTAGCACAACTCTCTTCCCAAACAGAGCCTTAGGCATGTGTATCATATGCACCGGTGCCTCTATTTGCACACCACATTTCATCTTATGACAAACCATTAATTAGTTTATTTTTTATTACAATATTAACCTTATTTAAAATGACCACAAAGGACAAAGGGTTATGATATACACCTTTTGTAAAATTACCATAAATGATAATAATGAATACAATACATACCAAGAATCTCAAATGTTACTTCCGTATCTTCTCTCTCAAGAATCTAAAAACTCTGAGACAAAAACCAAATACCCTTAAAGAAACAACCAAAAAACATCATATTATTGAAGATTTTAATTGAACTGAATGACGGATGCGTCTGGCAATATTAATTTGGAACAACGGAGCAAGGAAAATGTTAGTTTTTCAAAAAAAAAAAATTTCATTTTCGTTTACTTGCTAAATGGGAAACCGTTTGTATCCATTCGGTAACCCAGTGTCTAAGAAAGTACTCATCTTCGACTATCTACAACTGAACAAATTGTAATTGTTCGATTTAGTAGTGTCGAAAATGAGCCAATGATTCGGGTTTTAAGTGTCGAACATACAACAAATGTTCGGCTATAAAAAATCAAACGGTTTCGTTTCGTTCCGTTCAACTCTGTACTGCCGAATACATATAACATTTTTTTTTGTGCTTTTTCCAGAAATGTGCATCTACGGAATACAATAATATTGGATCCGAGTGTCTTGTTGACTACACAAGTCAATTTATTACTAATGAGGTCAAAAATTAGTATTTTTTTTTCCCCGCATATTTAATGACTTTGGTGAATTTGACATGTAGGTTTTCAAGAGCAAAGGAGAATTGCTGAGTTGGGTACGAGACATTGGAAGGAAAAATGATTTTGTGATTGTCATCAAGACATCGGACTATAGTGGTGGTCATAGGACACCAAGGATATATTTTGCCTGTAAGAGAAGTGGTTAATACAGAGCTCATAAGAAATTTAAAGGAGATGATTCAAACAAAAAAATTGTGAAGATAATAGGTATAAAGAAATGTAGGTGTCCCTTTGAGTTGAGGGCTCGTAAGTTGATGGCTGATGATTATTAGATGCTAGATGTAGCATGTGGAATGCATAACCATGCTCCTGCTAAACATTTTGAAGGACACTCATTTGCAGGGAGATTATCTGAGGAGAAAACATCATTATTAGTGGATATGTCCAAAAGCATGGTCAGACCAAAAGAGATTTTGATTACCCTGAAACAAAATGATGATTTGAATGTAACCACTATGAAAATCATTTACAATATACGTCATAAGAATAATGTTATTGAGAAAGTTGGGAGATCATAGATGTAACAGTTGTTGGGTGAATTAGAAAAGCATAATTACATTGAGCATCATAGGTGTGACAACAAGACGATGACTGTCGTTGACTTGTTTTGGGCACATCCTAACAGTTTAGTGGATATGTCCAAAAGCATGGTCAGACCAAAAGAGATTTTGGTTACCTTGAAACAAAATGATGATTTGAATGTAACCACTATGAAAACCATTTACAATGTATGTCATAGGAATAATGCTATTGAGAAAGCTAGGAGATCACAGATGCAATAGTTGTTGGGTGAATTAGAAAAGCATAATTACATTGAGTGACATAGGTGTGACAACAACACAATGACTGTCACAGACTTGTTTTGGGCGCATCCTGTCAGTTTAGATTTGCTCCATTCGTTTCCAAAGGTGTTGAGTATGGACTGCACATATAAGACAAATCAATATCGTCTTCATCTTCTTGAGATAGTTGGTGTAACATCTACTAATACGTCATTCTCCGTAGCCTTTTGCATATCTCCAATTTGAGCGGATTGATAACTACGTTTGGGTGTTAACTACATTGCATAGTCTCTTCGATGACATTGATATTCCTGAGGTGATTGTCACGGACATGGAGCTTGCTTTGATGAATACTATTGACAGGGTATTTTCTACATATCGACATTTATTATGCTGATGGCATATTAGTATAAATGTACTGGTGAAATGCAAGAAAATGTTTGATAGTAAGGAGAAATATGACAAGTTTATCTCCTCATTGAATTTCTTAGTACTCTCTTCGACTAAGCTTGAATATAATGAACGCCTTGCTATGCTACTTGCGGATTTTGATACATATCCTGAGGCAGTGTAATATGTGTCACAAAGTTGGTTATTTCCATATAAGGATAAGTTTGTTACCGTATGGACAGATAGTTGTATGCACTTCGAGAATGTTACAACCAACAGGTAATATATATTTGTCTATCTTACACTATTGATCATTATGATTTTGATTATTTAAACTTAATTATGTTAATTATTTCCATTGTACACAAGGCTGAAAGCGTACATGCAAACTGTAAACGGCAACTTGGTTCTAATCAAATCAATTTTGAGTATTCTTGGACCAAGATCCATAGTTTGCTTGAGTTACAACACGTTGATATTAAGGCATCGTTTGAGAAGAGTTTAACCGTTATACAACACCAGTTCAATCCATCCCATTTTAGAGAGCTTCGAGGCAATATCTCTATTACTACATTAGATCATGTCTTAGCGAAGAGTAAACGAGAGGATGATGTTGGCATTGATGCTTCAGTATGTGGATGTGTTGTTCGACGAACACACAAGTTACCTTGTGCCCATGAGATTGCGAATTACATCTGATAGGGTCGTTCAATACCACTTGATAGCATTAACCTGCACTGGAGGACTCTTGAGATAGTACAAAAGTTGAAGAATAATAAAGTGGAATTAAGTTATGAACCAAAGTTTGATCTCATACTTAAGCAATTCAATGCATCTGATTATACCATGAAGTTGGAAATTCTGCATAAGTTAGGAGAGATTGCAAATCTGCAAAGTACTTTTCTCATTGAGCCAGATGTGAAGTCCAACCCTTGAGGTAAGGGACATAAAAAGATAGATGTATCTACGCGTCGAGACCCATGTACATTTGAGTTGGTTCAGTCTGGACATGATAGCCACTCACCTATGGGCACCCAAATCCCCACACAGGATTTTGTCGAAGTACATAAAAAACGGCCTGCCAAAGAGAAAGTACATGTAATCATTTTTTACTTACATTTTCGTTGATGATAAATTACGTGTTTTATTGTTCATGTGTTGATGTCTTCCCTGTTGAATAGGTATCATACAGCTACGACTTATTCATATGTTGATCCCCTCCCAGTTGGATTGAAGCCATTCATACGTCTTATCAAAGATGTAGATGTCGATGGCAATTGTGGTTTTAGGGCCATTGCTGGCTTAATGGGGCTTACAGAGGCTAAATGGGGTCAAATCAAGCATGATCTCTTACAAGAATTGCATACACGCAGAGACCATTACAGTCATCTATATGGTTCATATGATAGGATTGAAGAGCTGACCCATATTCTATCATACTTTGAGCCCAATCCAGGGTATCACCGTTGGATGACTATGCCTGACATGGGTCATCTTATTGCATCATGTTATAATGTGGTATTGCACCATTTATCTGCACAACAATGCCTTACATTCCTCCCCCTACGATCAGTGCCAATATCACAAGTTCAACAGCGTGAGATTGCTGTTGGGTTTATTAATGGAAATCATTTTGTCCAGGTATAGCATTATGATTTGTGTAATACATTTATCATTTTGTACTGCATCGATCTCATACTTAAAGCTTTATCAATGTAGGTGTTCATGTTATCGGGTCATCCAATTCCACTGATAGCTACCAATTGGTGCAAGTTTCCTCATTCTTGTGTGGCTGGATAGGGTACTACATATAGTCGCCGAATTGAGCATTTTAAAAAAGTTGTTCATTCAGGGGTAGCTACTAGCGAGACATTTGATTGTATTAACCTTGATGAGTAATGATGTATGTGAGTTGAGTTGTGGTTATGCAATTCAAATAGTTACCGATACATTTTTTTGTCGATTAGCATTTTGAGTTAATGTAATGCACATGGTACTGCTTGTTCATTGTGGTGTATCAAACGCATTGGCATAATACTTTTTTTTCATTGCCAAATATTCATTACAAAATAATTTGGTTCAATACTTCTTGTTAATTACAAAATAACAAAGACATCAAAATAGTACTTCTCTTCCATTACAAAAATAACCAAACAATATTACCATAAAACCTACTACCTATCATCTACTCATCTCCTATAATTGTATGTTCTAAATAGAACAGAACTAGATCCAGCCTCGTCGATTTGTTGACCTTGTGGAACACGTGTCATCCTCTCAATGGCCTCATATAACCTATCTGGGTCATGAACACTAGCATCATGGCCCGCCTCGATGATAGGATGTGCAATCCGTAGTGCGTGTGATCAATACGCTTTATTAAGTACAAATACAATTATAATTAGCTAAACGTCTTTAAAAAAATGTAAGCAATTTGTGTGCAATATTGTCGTACCTCAGCATCCTGCACATCATATCGACTATCCTGTGTACGTGGGTCAAAACCAAACCCATGTATGGGGTTTTGGATATACAAGTGTGTGATACTTGTATACCACTGCATGTAACCATTAACACAATTAGATAGACGTCTGACTGGGGTACTCCTCCTCCGAGCAGATAAAACATGATTATCCTAACTCTCTCATATCTGATCAAGATAATGATACATCACTTTATATCAACCTATTATGACACCTCTAACAGCATGAACAAGGTCGAGTGGCGTAGGTGGGATGGTCTAAGAACCTTTTTAGGATGATAGGATTCAACTATATCCAAACACTTCAAACGGCCGTTATAGAATGTGATCTCATGACATGGGTGATGTTAACGGCAATCTCGATATGGATCCCAAGTAACCTAAGAGAGAAACACAAATGAAATCTTGAAGAGTGACATGTAATGAGAACACGTAATTAAACTAATATTAATTGTTATACCTTATCAAATGCCAATTTATCAAGCTCCTCCCGTAACGTCTGTAGGTGTGATACCGTTGTACCAGCTTCCCGACGAGGAGTCTATCGATACACGTAAGGCAATTGTACAATATATTCCATGTTTTGGTGAGGTCTAAATGGCCGGAAATGCTCATAAATCCATGCCTCCAACAATGTCATGTACCCAGCCATTTGTCAAACAGTTGATCCCGTGGCAAATCCCAACTATCAGTATAAATATGCCAATGCAATTACACCCCAAGCATATGTATGAATATCAGCCAAATCCATCAACAACTGCAAGTACATAATAGGAAATTTTGTCCCAGTCTTGTCACTAAACAATGTACATCCCAATAGAAATAACAAATACGCTCTGGCAGCACAAGGTATAGATTTCTCGGTGTCTGAATCTTTGGAACCACTGAATTTGCTCCATAACTACTCCAGCTTTATTGATTGTCCCCTAGCAGATGATAGCTCATCAGTTGCTTCATCATCATCAACTCTTAAGATAGCTACCACAAGTGCATGTGCCTGTTCATCTATCAAAGTTGCAGCACTAATTGATCTACCTGTGATAGGGATCCCCAAGATGGTACTCACATCATCCAATCTCATTGTCATTTCACCAACTGTCAAATGGAAAGTATTTGTCTTTGGTTGCCAGCGCTCAACAAATGTAGATATGACAATCTTACTCACGAACCGATATGTGCAATGAACCAAAGAAGATAAGCCTGACTGCTGCACAATGTCTCTAAACCTTCTATTGTCGGTTCTTAACCAACACCACCACTCAAGAATCTTGGACGCATGATTATAACATCTTAATTGATTCCTCTTCTACAACGTAAGTAATAATTAACAAAAATAATTTGGTTCAATAAATAATTAAATGAATGAAACATGGAACATATATATATATATAATACATTTTGCTCCCATATAGCTGCTGCAATATGTGCTTTGAAGCTCTTCACTACTGATGGATCTGATGGCCCATCAGGAAACGGACCAATAAGTACCTTCTCGTCAGCTTGATCGACATCAGCATCATCATCATCATCATCTCCTGAACCATTATCAATTACATCCTCATGCAAGATTTGAGGTGCTTCCTCTAACATAATATCATCACCCCCCAACCTCTACCCCGACCCCTCCCTCGACCTCGGCCACAGGTAGGATTTGTTAATGCACGACGTCGTCTCTCTGAGGCAGTGGATGGAATATGCAAAGGGTCATCCATTTCTGAAAATGAAACAGGAAATAGTAAAGTTAACAGAAGTAACACAAATCATTTATGCATAACTAGCACAGTAATTTTTCTAAGTTGCACACCATTAAATAGAGCACTATGCATTAGTTTCCAAAGAATGCTTTAATTAACTTTGGGGGGGAGGGGGGTTTAACAAGCATACTTAATTCAAACTCGTGAGCTACGCTCTCTGAGGCAGTTATCGCGGCTCAACTTACCATTTGGGGTGGTTGGATTGGGCTGGAATTATTATCTCAATGGAATGCCTTAATCTTGTTTAGCTATAAGTGGTTGGCATTGATCTTCTTCTTCTTCTTCTTCTTTTTTTTTAAAAAAAAAACAATCAGGTAAACCTTAATCTTATTCTCAAGTATTTACCACTTGGCCAATCCTTTGGGGATTTATTCTCACGATTGATAGTTGTATACCTCTCATGTGTTGTAGAGCGTAGATCAATGCATGTTCATTGCAGCTTTCCTTCTATATCCAAATTGAGCTTTTATGTCAAAGTGTCAATTTTGCTCACTCCCGCCAGCTAATTTACACTTCTAGCACTAGTGCTTATCACTTGTTGGAAAATTTATTTCTTTTGTGTTAGGATGAATTAATGATATATCTGTACATAATGAATATGATTTGTTGCATGTTGTTTAGTTTATTGAAGAAAAATAAAAGATTTGTTGCTAACTGTTCAATTTAACACAAAATAAAAAGATTTTTTGCTTGCTGTTTATGCTGCCTTTCTTTGTCCAGGTTGAAATTCCCCTTTCTATTCTTCTCCTTACATATCCTTTACTTTTCAGGTTCCATATGTAATAATTCAACAGAGCACCATGCACTATGCTTACACAGAGCACCATGCACTATGCACTATGCTTAAACAGAGCACCATGGATTCACATCTGTCAGATGTCTCATATGGCAACTTTTTCCAACGGATCTGCCAATCTATTAACTTTAATTCCTTCAACTCTAACAATCTAATTCCAAACATATAAGAATTACTTTACCTTCTTATGAATATTTTCCTTAAAATAACTATTATTTTCCAATTTTTAGTATAGTACTTCTATATATTAAAGAATCAGGGAGCTACTGGTTTATGTAGATTATGTTCAACACTCTAACTTCGAACAAACTAATTATGTTCGACAGTCTACAACCGAATTTTGTACTTAGGTTCGACACTAAAATGTCGAACAAATGGTTAATGTTCGAAAGAAACTCTTCGGACAAATGGCTAAGGTTCGACAGAAATAATTCGAACAAATTGTTAAGGTTCAAAAGTCCAGAGTCGAATGGTTCGCAAACTGAAATATTCAAATACAAATCTGATGGCAATGGAAAAAAGTACATAAAACCCTAAAATCTAAGCCAAATGAGAATTCTCACCTACTGTATCTCCAATGTGGTTTCCAACTGTGATGACAACGAGCACCATCGGCTTCTTGAGGAGTCTTCACCACTGGTTTTGTTCACCGGTGTGTGAGGGTGACAATCAAACAGAGAAAGGGGGGGTGATGGATCGTGGGTAGGGGTGGAGTGTGCGAGTGAGTGAGTGAGGGTAAAGATGGAAGATTGTGGGTGGGATGTGTGAGTAAGGGTAAAGGTGGAAAGTTGTGGTATGTATTGAGCAAATTGCTTATTTATCAATTTATTTAAGGTGTATTTTGAGTAGTGGTGTGCCTTGAGATAAAAGGTGGTGTGCAAATAGAGGCACCCCATATCCACCTTATAATTATAAGGGTAAATTACACTTGGCACCAAATCTTACTTTGGTCCCTACACATGAAATCATGACAATCAACCCCAACACTTCTGGTCAAATCCCAGTTTGGTCCATGTTCATGAAATTATCACAGTTAACCCCTGTACTTTTGATAAAATCTCACTTAAGTCTCTACACAAATATCAATGTTCCATTTCTATTACTCAATTGTTTAACTCTTTAACAGAATCTAGTAATATGATAAGAATGTGACTACGACATGAGGGTAAGAAAGGAAAATCATCTATATTTTTCACTAATACACACTTTATCCCAAATTTGCATGAAAATTTGACTATATTAGGTTAAAACAAAATGCAGATTGTGAATAATTAAGAAGATGAACTAGAGTTTTGAAATAAAGTGTGTATTGATGGAAATGCGGGGATTTTTTTAAAGTGAAAATGCAGGGATTTTTTTGAAGATTTAAAAGTGAAATAACAAAAGAGAGACATTGACGCTCGTGAAGGGACCAAAGTGGGATTTGAGTAAAAGTATAGGGAGTTGACTGTCACGATTTCACGTGTAGGGACCAAAGTGTGATTTGACTAAAAGTGCAAGAGGTTGACTATCATGATTTCATGTGTAGGAGCCACTGTGAGATTTGGTGCAAAGTGTAAGGGTGAAAAATGTAATTTACCCTAATTATAATTATAGAAAAAATGGCATAACTCTATACTTTTTGAGTCATAACTAAAAAAATAAAAGTAATAATCAAACACAATATGAAGCATAACTAAAAATCTCAAAATAATGTCATGAGTAATTAAAAAAATTGATCATAACTAATAAAGAAATAACATAACTAAGGGTGCATATGATAAGGAGTGTGTATTGTAGAATTCTCCTATATTATAGCCTTTTGTAATTTATTATATTTGGAAAATTCTTGTGTGGACAAGGCATATAATATATCATTTACTTATGTATTTTTGTGATTTAAGTAATACAATTTTGTGAGAACTTACGACACATTTTATGGGTTAACTTACATGAATTTGTGTTAAGTTACGCAATTTTGTGGAGTAATTTACATATATTTGTAAGAACTTACACCAAATTATAGGTGCTCACAATTTCTTTTACACTCATTTGGATTGCATGTGAGAAAGGAAAAGAAATTATTATGGTTTTCTCATTCGAATTATAAATAAAAGAATAAATTACACTTTGTACCCTTGCACTCTGTACCAAATCTCACTTTAGCCCCTACACAAGAAATCATGACAGTCAACCCCCTATACTTCTGGTCAAATTCTACTTTAGTCCCTGCATATGAAATTGAAATTGTAATAGTTAACTCCATGTACTTTTGGTTAAATCTCACTTTGGTCTCTATACAAGTGTCAATGTCCCATTTCTGTTACTCAATTGTTTAAATATTTAACATAATCTAGTCATGTGATAAGAATGTGACTACGACATGAATGTAAGAAAGGAAAATCATCTACATTTTCCATCAATACACACTTTATTTCAAAATGTACATCAAAATATGACTGTATTAGGCTAAAACAAAATGCAGATTATGAACAATTAAAAAATTGAACTAGGGTTTTGCATAAATTAGAATCACGAAACCCTATTTTTCATGGTAAGACAGTTTTCTATCTATCTATTCATTTTTCTTTCTCTTTGATTTTGTTGTTGCATTTTTTTTATTATTTTAAAAGCTCTACTTCCTTGCCTTTTTGTCTCAATTTTTACTATACGAACATATTATATATGTATATATATATATATATATATATATAATATAACTCTCATGTGTTTATCACATAGGACAAACTGTATTGGTGGAAAATATGGATAATTTTCCCCTCTTATCCTCATTTCATAGTCACATTTTTGTTACATGACTAGATATTGTTAAAGATTTGAAAATGAAGTAACAGAAGAGAGACATTAACACTTGTGTAGGAATCAAAGTGGGATTTAAGTAAAAGTGCAGGAGGTTGACTTAGGATTTCATGAAAGTGGTATTTGACCAGAAGTATAGGGGGTTAACTATCATGATTTCATGTGTAGGGGCCAAAGTGAGATTTGGTGCAAAGCATAGGGGTGCAAAGTGTAATTTATAATAAATAAAATTAAATGATTTTATTTTATGGTGTTTAGATAGGTGAAAAATTAAAACATATGAGGGAGTAATGTGGGTAATATTTATTTTTGGAAAATAATATAGTAGATGCAAGTTATGTCATTTGTGAGTTTGGTTGTCACAAATGGTATAACTCAACACTATAGCAATCATAACTATTAAAAATAAAATTGAGTTATAACTAGACAATAATATGTGAGGTATGACCAAACAACTCTTGAATCATAACAAAAAAAAGAGAGAGTTATAATTAGTATCATAATATGTCATAGCTAACAAGACAATAGATCATAACTAAACACACAAAAAATGTAAATAGATATGCATGTGGTACACACCCTAATAGAATTCCCCTTTATTTTCTCCATCGTATGTTAAGGGACATTTTTGATATTATAAATATTTTATAACGAATCAACTTGTTTGTCAGAAAATCTCACTACTTTTGGTGATAAGTGAAATGAGTTTTGTAAGAGAATTCGCTTTCTTACAAATTTTTATTATTTTTGACCATTTTTCATTCAACTTATAAATTAGACATGAAAAAAAAAAGAAGGAGAATTGACCGGTAAATCACGTTTTGTAGACTTGTAATCCATAAGGTCCTAAATGTTTTTTTGGTGACTGAGTAGTCCCTTAAATTATTTGTTGACTGTTTTGCCATTGTTAGTACAGTTGGGGGACAGGTGGTGTGGTTATGTATGGGGAAGGTGGTGGGGTGTTTGTGTGTCACGTTGTTCAAAAAGCGCACTAGTATCTATTTAAAGTTTGGTTGTTTTTAACACGCGTGTGGGACGTGAATTCCTTACTAATGGTTTTTTGGTGCGTGACGTGAAGACATGTAGTAATTCAATCAAATTAGGTCCACCACATTGGAGTGTCACGTGTCACGTTTAGAAAAAGTACACTAAGGATTTTTTAATTTTTTTAGAGTGTCACCACATACCCACCACGCTATCACATTTGAAAAAAATATATTAAGGAGTTTTTATTTTTTTTAGAATGTCACATCATACCTACCACGTTGTCACATTTGGAAAAAGTATACTAAGAATGAGTAAAAATTTTGGAGTGTCACATCATAGCTGCCATGTTGTCACATTTGGAAAAAGTACACTAAGGAATTTTTAGGTTATGTTTGGAGGAGCTTTTGAAATATGATTCCACCCTTTCCCCTGAACCGTTTGTTTGGATAGAGTGTTCAAATATTAATTTCACCACAGTTTTCAAAACACACTTACGTTTCACGTTTGGCAGAACTATTTGCAAGCCAAAGCTCTCACATTTTCGTACATACGCTCAGATTCGTCTTCTCCATTTTGAAAAGGTTCACGTACCAAAGAAGAACAAAGCTGAAGATACTTCACGGGTGAGCTGCAGCTCTTCAATTACTTCTTCATCTCTTTGAACGAATCTCTGACCTTCAAATCCAAACAATGCCTGCGAACTGATTCCTTCCCATCCATAAATTGGCTTCGATGAGCTCTCACAAATCAAGTGACTGTCAGTTTGTGTGTTGTGGTCGATTCACCCTCCGAGCAACGAAACAACGACAACAAAGAGGTACAATGTTCATAAATTTCTGTCCACAAATATATATGGGTTTTGCAATTGATTCATTCTGTGCTTACTTCCGAAATGTGTCTAGCACAGGTTAAAGTTCTAAAGCGTTTTCTCGAATCAGAGGGTGTCCGAAGCAATGCAGATCAATCAATTGTACCCATTCCGTCACCGGTGACAATTATTTAGCTTCTGCTCCTATGGTATGTATGTCATTCAGTCGATCTGTTGTGGAATAGCTTAGAAGTGTAATGGGTTATCTCTGATCTGGGAAAAAATTGGCTAAGCCGGTCATCCACCAGGACATCTCTTTGATCATCCACCTGGACTTCCGCCAGGTCGACTGGTCGGTCGACCGCCAACTCGGTGGTTTAGTTTTTGGTTCAGCTGCTTCTTGTTCTGCTTTTGGTTTCTTCTTCTGCACTTATTCTGTTTTCTTATAAGAATGTTTCAATTTCGATTTCCCAACACTCTTTCAATTTTGTTGTGATTAATCTTCATTTATCATATTAAAATTTCGATTTCCCAGCACTCTTTCAATTTTGTTATGATTAATCTTCATTTATCATATTTGAATTTTCATATGATTTTCTTACCTTTTTAGTGGTGGATGAGGTTTGATGGAAACAAGTTTCTTAAGACTTATAGAGAAGTTGATTAAATTTAGTTCTATTTTTCAATTTCTTGCCTAGGCTTAGTTTAATATAAATTCTATGTTAGATGGATACCAACAATTCAAATGATAATCAAGATACAAAATGTGGAGCTCCAGAATTGAATTAAGGCTTATTAACATGTTGAGAGACGAGGTGCAAAAAAACCAATCAAAAGACTGTAGTACTGTCTAACGCCTAGGAATTAGACCCATTTTGCAACGGAGTTGCAAAATGCATATGGGTCAGCGACTCAAAGCTGATTACTTAACTTTCAAGCGGCTTCAGGCACAGACTGGTCTTGGATGGGATCCGATTGTAGGCACGGTTATTGCACTTGATGACTTTTGGGATAAGGTATCATATTGACCTATTCCCTATTATTAGATTTATTTGTAAAATGTTTTCACACGTACCATATGCTTATGTTCATATTTTCTAATTGGAGGTAGGCATTAAAAAATGTAAAGAAATTCAAGACTAAAAGATTTGAGAATTTTCATGAAATGACCGAAATTGTTGAAAACTGCTATGCAACAGGGGCCTTGGCTCATGCATCCACACAGGGGGCCCTTGACTTCGATGAAGAGGATGATATGCTTAAAAAATTTTGGTCACCTGGAGCTTGAGGTAGCAATGCGGTTGATGATATTCCTGTTGATTTGTGTGGAGATGAGTACATGGAAACAGGTAACGACAAAAGTCAGAGGAGGGGCCATAGCCAAAGTGATAGTGGTCGTTCCAAAAAGTCACGGTCAAGTGGCTTCGATGATGTTTACGCGGCTTTCACTGCCTATGTATCGGCAAAGACGGAACAATCCCGTGCACGATCAATAGACACGGAGGCTGTAAGCACAGGTGGTGATGACTATTTCCTTGATGTATGTCAAGATGCCCTGCTTCAGCTGAGAGACGTACCACCAGTGCAGTATGTTAAGGCATTGACACTATTCAAAGATAAGGATTGGCGGAGGTTTTTTATGCGCACTCCTTCGCATATGCGCCTATCAATGATCCAAGCTTTGTAGTGAACTGTGAAGCTGTGTCTTTGGTGGGGTTTGAGGTTTTTTCAATGGTTGTGAAACATGCTTTTATGAGTTAGTCTTTTTATTTTTTTTCTGTTTCATTCATGTCTTCTGATTTTTTTCCTTCTTAGTATGTTTGTGTTTTCTACTTCTGTGACCCTCTTGTCACATAAATACATTGCATATAATGATTCATGTCTCATTTATTTATGTCTAATTTCTATTTATGTTATCTTCTACAACTTCATTGATTCATGTCCCTTTTCCTATCTCCCATTCAAATTTCTATCTATCTTGTTTTCTGTATCAGTATGTCAAACAAGAAAAACAAATGTTAACCTGTATACATTGAATGCATATTTCAATTTAATTCAATATTGAAATGACTAAGGTCATATAATTAATTACAGAGTGTAGACACCCCATTTTTGACCGTCCTCAAGACTTGGACGTCACCGCTTGGAACACTCGGTGATTATCCATGTTTGTGTTCGTTTGGAGTTCCCGGAGGCCTCGGCTCGCGTGCCTTGCCTCAGGATCTCCGAACTCGACCGTTTAGTGTCTGGTTTTGCACCAAACACTTGTGTTTTGCCTTGGAAGGGCAGGGTAGGGCTTGTGGACCATCCCTACCCATCACCGGCAGTGGCTAGAGGCCACCGGCTGGTTTTTGCTGCCACTGGCAATGTATATTGCCGGCTGGCACTTTTTGTTGCCGGTCAGCACTTTTTAGTGCCGGCCGGCATTCTTTTTGGCCAAGATGGCATTTTTGGCCGGCCGATTACTGTGCATCTACTTTTGCAGATATTTTAAGACAGCTGTCTTGCTTTTGCTCCCCTCCATACACGTGTATGGAGGGATCTCCCTCTTATGAAGCTTGTCTTGTAAGCTTTACAAGACAAGAAGTGCCATATAGAGAGAGGGGTTGTCTCTTGGCTTGAGGAGAGACATTTTTAAGATATTTTGAGAGCTTAGACAGCCATTGTTAGGGTTTGAGATCTAGGGTTAGGGTTTGTTACACCTTACCTCTCTCTTTTTCCCTCTTGTGTGTGTTTTAGTGTGTTTAGTCCATACTATTGCACACAAACACATAGTGTTTCACCTTCCTCTTGGAACTGAGGTTCTAAGGGACTGATTTTGAAGTTTTGGTGTTGGATTCAAGCTAAAGGAGGCCATTGGAGCACCATTTGTGAAGGGGTCTTCAAGGGTGAAGACCTAGTCTCCTTTTTCCCCATTTTTGCATTGATTTTCTACCTATCTTAGAGCTGTTTTTGTGCTTATTGTATAATACAAAAAAGTTCTTTTTTTAGGCCCTCTTTATTGTTTATTAAGAGTGTTTTGCTGTTTGAGGGTGGTTGACCCCCCTTAGGCCTTGAAAGGCCTCATTCTGAGCCATTTTGTGCTAGCTCCGGGATTTTGGTGTTGGGGTCTCTTCACCACTGAAATCTTGAGGGATTTCAGTGGTGAAGATGATGCCTTAAAGTCCCAAGAAGGAGAGGGCCACCCCCTCTCCTTGTTGTCCTTGAAAAGGGCATGTTTTGGCCTCTTGAGAGAGCATTATGCTTGAGTGTGTGTTGAGCATGTTTAGGCTGTTTTTCATGCTTATATATCCATAATATAACATGATTTTAAATTGGTTTTGGTACTCCATGCATGCTTAGCATAGTTGCCTTGTAATGCCTTGTTATGCCTTAACATGTCTTAGGTTGTCAGCCTTTGTTGGAGCATGTTTTAGGCTTAGTCTTGTGAAGATTTTGTGCATGTTTTGCCATGTTCTAGGTCTGTCCTAGGTTGTTTGGGTTGATTTTGGCATGCTTGATATAGCTCCTTTGTATTTGGGCTTGTTGGCCTTGAGTATGTGCATGTGTAGCATGACATCTTTGCATTGATTTGGTGACTTGGGGTCCCCCCACATGTTATTTCAGTCCCATTTCCATGCTTGTTTGATTGCCTTGCATGCCTCTTTAATGCTTTGGAAGCTTGTGTAGCAATGCTCCATGTTTTGACCATTATGCATGCCTTTGTTTTTTGAGTCATTTGGATGCCATCTAAGTGGTCCTTAGGCCTTGTATTAATGTCCCAAAACTCTGTTTTTGGTCAATGAGTTCATGCCATGTTTGGTCTTGCTAAGTGTAGTTCAATGCCCCATTGGTTTGCTTTGAACATTTGGACTATTTGTTGCATGTTTGGCTTGATTTTGTTGCTTGGTTTGGCACCATCCTAACATGCATTTTTAGAGCTCATGTTGCATATTAATTGCCCATGCTATCCCCCTTTCAAATGTGTTTGAGGGTTGTTCAATTTGCGCTTAAGTGTTGGTCCTTCAATTAGGTGCATGTGTGCATGTATTTGGTCCCTCATATTATAGCATTTTGGCTACTGTTTTAGGCCTATTTAGAGCTGCCTAATTCATGCATAAGTCCATCTTTGCATCCATTTGCATGCCCCTATGTTTGCTTGTATGCTTGCATAAGTTAGTTGCCATGCCATGTTGCATCCTTAGCTTGCATGCTTAGGTTGCATTACATCTTGCACGCATGCCTTGTTCCTTGACTTGATGATAGGAATTGGGCCTTGTTTGGTTTGATTGGTTTGCATTGCATTTGAAATCAAAGTTGCATACTTGGTTCTTTGGGCCATTATGCATGGAAATGCGTGATTGGTGGTCCGAGAATCGAGGCACATGCCCCTTTGAGTCATTATCATGATAAGGGACATGGTTGGTGCATATATGCCTTGAATTGTGCTACCATGCTTTGCCTTGCCCTCTGTTGCTGTCATTTGCAGATTCTGCAGGAACACTCTGCCGACCGGCAGTGTAAGGTGCCGACCGACAATAATTCCTCTGCCGACAGCTTCATTTTGTGCCGATGGCCACACACCAATGCCGGTGGTAATTCCACTCAGCCGGTGGCACTCCCCAGTGTCCAGGGATGCAGTCCTGAGGTTTTGACAGCCTCCAGAGGAGTGAAGGAAGGAAAACAGAGGCAGCCTATGCATGGCGGCGCGTTCCCCGTGGCGGTTTTCCTATTTTTCTTAGTTTAAGTTATTTTGCTTAGTTGATTAGGCAATTTGTAATATTAATTTGTAATATTTATTTGGTCCCTCCGAGCGAGGGTAAATCTGTAATAAGCGTGTGTGGGTGGTGTGTATGTCTTCCAATCCCCACTTCTTTTTTCCCTTTTATTTACCTGCTTATGACGGTAGATTAGGGCATCTTTAAAATTAGCATACCTTATGCTATGCATGTGTGCATCCATGCATTTGTATTGCATGCATTAGGCTCGGTACATCATGCTAACCGCATTTGTACTTTAATTCAAAAATTGAATCTGTGATAGTTGATCGCATTTCACATGCCATGCTTAGGTTAGCCGAGCCTATCTAATTGCATCCTGTATGTGTTGCATTAGGCAATTTAACATGAACTAGGACACGCATGTTTGCTAACTAGTTTACTGTTTTGGCACGGAGTACAATGTAAGTATTTATGCTTTAGCATCTCACATGTGTGTGAATGTTAACATGACAGTATGCTTGCCATGCGGCTAAGTGCTTATGTGTTAAACTGTTTTGAATGCCTGTGGGTGAATGTTAGATTGTTTGAGTTGGAAAAACTCATTGAAATCCGTGTTTTAGCCTACTTGCGAGTAGCAAATTCCAAAGCATTTTCAAAACGAACGGATATGCAATGTTTCTTTCCAAATTAGGCAATCTAGTCTATACTTGTTTGCTGCGCGCATAACATAGTAATTCTAGGCTAATAAATGGAATAATAACACATAACGTTTTCAAAATCGGATATCATGGTTAGTAGAGGCCGGTCTTCGGACCGGGCGAAAGGGGGTGCTCATAGCTGACCTTCCCCGATCGTACCCAAGCTCCCGAGCCGAGACAACTCCGGTGATGACGGACATGTGGCCTTCGGCACCGAGTCAGGGTTTCCTAAATTTCCCCATTTAAAAAAATATTTAGGTGGCGACTCTGTATCTGGCAAAGCAGTCCATGTTTGGCACTACTTTTCAAAAATCTGTTTCTCAAAACGATTTGCCGGATTTGGACTCTTTGGTTCAGATTAAGAACCGTGACAATTTGAGAGTCCGAGCTGTAGTGACCCCACAAATGAACAGAACGGGACTCACCCTCCCGGGGCGTTCGGGGACGTATACACAGAGGCTAATTTCATGTTCATCAATAACGACATTACTTATCCTCTTTGTAATAAGTCAGAATAACTGTGCTTTTATTGTTTTTTAGCCAAAACACTATATCATATGATACAGAAAACAATGCAATGGTAAGCTCATCAGAGGAGGATGAGGTAATGGAAGATGTCATGGACTTCTTGATGATTGCTTCTATCAATGAACATATGAATGCATCAACCACAACATGACCGTAGTGAACTTGTCCATTCAAAGGTGATGATTTTATCTACAGTTTACTAAGTGGCCACCCTAACACAATGATGGACATCATGCGAATGGATGCCCCAACCTTCATTTCATTGAAAGACGCCTTACTGCAAAATGGCCTTGTTAATATTGAAAAGATGCATATCAGTGTGGAGGAATCACTTGCTATTTTTTTATATACATATGCACAAAATGACCGGCATAAGTAATTGGCCGATAGATTTCAACACTCCACTGAAACAATTTGTTGGCACGTTAAAATCATTATGCAGGCATTATGCAAGCTTGCATCAATGGTTATCAAACCACGAAACCAATCGAAAATACCGGCAAAAATTTTAAATGATAGGAGGTTTTACCCTTGGTTCAAGGTCTGACTATATGTTCGACTTGCAAATTTGCAATAACGGCAACAAATAAATTTGTTTGTTATTTTTCCAAAGTGAAATCTATGTTTGTGACGCGTTTGACGGAAAACTTCTAATATGATGTAGGATTGTATCGGTGCTATTGATGGCACATTGGTAGATGCGTGGGTCCCTACCTCAAGATAGAACACATTCCGTGGTCACAAGGCCACGGTATAACAAAATGTACTCGCAGCTTGCAACTTCGACATGTTGTTCACATTTATCAATTCTGGATGGGAAGGAAGTGCCCACGCAATTTTAGTTGACTTAATTACAAGAGCTGATGTACATTTCTCATACTCACCCCATGGTCAGTGTTACAAAATAAGATACTATACTTTTGCTTGTACGATATTTGTGTACATGTATTTGACGGAGCACATTATTCACATGTAGACAAGTATTATTTAGTGGATATTGGGTTCACCAACATGCTAGGATTTCTTGCCCCATTTCGTTCACAATGCTAAAAATTGCAAGAGTTCCATGGTTGTCATTGTTTTAGACCTAAGAAATTGTTTAACCACCGACATTCATCATTACAGAATGTTATAGAAAGAACATTTGAGGTACTGAAGAAACACTTTCCAATATTGTGGTCCATGCCTAATTACAAATCAACACGACAAGGACCCCTCGTGATTGCATGTTGTGTAGTGCACAATTAGATCCGTTTGCATACAGCTATGGACCCATTCTTCAAGGAAGTTGATAATCAAATGGCGGCTGAAGCGGTTACAAAGAGGTTTGGTGGAGGTGAAGTTGAGCATGTAGATTTGCCACAACATGGGTTGACGTACCAATCAAACTTGAGGGACGCAATTGCTAATGCTATTTGGGAAAATCATGTTGGTCATGGGTAGATGTGTGATGTCTACAAATAATGTCAAGAATTGTTTGTTAGTGTTGTATGTATTATTCCTGTTATTTGTAATGTGTGAAATGGAATTGTAATTTGTGTCACCAACCACATTTTGTTTTTGTTTTTTGACAAATAGTTCTTCATTTTGTAAGTGTTCCTAATGCCAAAATTGATACACCATTGGAGATGCCTTAACCATTTATTATTGTAAACATTAAATTCATTTCAGCTACATAGGTTCAAACTTTTCTACGTTCTCTTCAAAGTTCTAGAAATTTTTTTAAAAGAAGTAAAAAATAGTGAATTTTTTGGATTAATTTTGACTTTTTCAGTAAATTATTTGGATTTTTTCAAAAGAAAAAAGAAAAAAATATTTTTAAAGTCATTTACACCGGATAAGAAAAAAAAAATCTAACTAATTTACAAAAAAAAAAAAATCGCTAAAAACAAGTTTTTAGTGTATATTTATAAAACAAAAAAAAAAGAGACTTATTCGGAAGATTTAAAACGGTCCAAAATTTAAAATGAATACATTATAGTCCTACTGAAGGATTCACAAAGGATACGTAATATCAAATGTGGTACCAACTTATAAATCAACCTTAAATTCTCAGACCTATAATTAGGTGGTACGCGCAATTTACATTTGATGGGAAAGTTCCCATGAAAAATTAATGGATAAGCTACTAATAGGTTAATAGTTAAATTCTGTAACCCACGTATAACCCACGTAGAAATGTTTTTTTATTCAATATGTTAATTCAAAATTTGTTTTTTTATGTAACGTCCCAAAAATAATTACAAATATTCAACTACGAATGACTCATACAAGGTGACTTAAACAAAAATAATAGACTTTCATTAATTAGAGTTAAATTACAAAAAGGTAATACATGTGATATACATTCATAAGCTTTACCCTAAATTTATAGCATGTGATACCAACTTCATGATCAACCAATAAATATCCTCCAGGCTTACAACTTTCCAAGACTATGCTTAGTTACAACAAAAGGGAGAGTCTTAAGCTCCATACATATAAAGTCCTAGACTTGTACAAATATCAAATACAAAATAACAAAACAGAGCCTTCAGCTCCCAAGTCCTTCCAAGCTAAGTCCTTGGAGGAGGGCATGTCACCAGCATTTGAAAATGATTTTCCCAAGTAGGGTGAGCCAAGACCCAATAGAGACAATCTAGCACAATATATGAATCTTAACAAACATATAAGTATAATGCACATGTTCAATGCTCAAATGACAAAATCTTTTACAACTCTTTTCTAAAACCAGGTTGTGCCAAACTTACATCTCAATCTATTTTATCTCAGTTCATCAGATATACCCACTTAATTTAATCAACAAAACAAAGGATACACCCCATAGGCCTCCAACCAATATAATTAACATACAATTACATTTACTTGCCATTTTACAGAAATTTCGTCCACAGAAATCGGCACCCATGTATACGTGCTATTTTCGGGATTTTCACCCTGAACACATGGGCTAACTTAACTTAATGGAGTCTATCCCTTTTCTTCTCCCAAACATGGAGTATATCCGCTTTCTCCTTCGAAATATCATACATATACAATGTATACAATTCATAATCATATTCAATGACAACGGCCAAGTGATTAGTTTCAATTCACTTAATCCTCATGCAATTTCTACAACAATTATAGCTATCATCCGCCGATAGCCCAAGACCAATATTTCTAAACAGATATACAATTTTTACAACAGATAAATTATCCAAACTTCTATAGGTGAGAGATTAAACAAATCCAACTACACCATTTATGTAAGCAACCTCCCAGTTTCACATGTTCAATACCAATTCCATTATTTATATAAAATAATCATTTGAGCCATTTATTTATATAAAATAATCATTTGAGTCATTTTAGGGTAAAACTTCCCTTTTTCCCAAGTTCATTCCAAACATCAAAATTAACTATTTTAACACAATATGGAAGTTCATATCTACTCCCATAACCATTTCCATTACATTAATTCGAAAACCCCTTGTAGACACCCCATTTCTGACCGACCTTAAGACTTAGACATCATCGATTGAGCGCTCGGTGATTGTGCATGTTGTGCTTGTTTCGAGTTTCTAGAGTTTCGGCTGAAAGCCTTGCCTCTGGGCCTCTAAACTTTTTGTGCTTTGGCTCGGTTTGTGGATCAAGCCTTGTTTTCCTTCCTTGGAGGGAGGGAGGGGTCTTATAAACCCCCTCTCGTGGTCGTAGACCACTTTTCATGCTTGGAGACTAGTTTTTGATTTTCGGAGCCTTCGGCCACGCGCCTTGTCTCAAGACCGCTTAACGTTCTCTGTTTGGCTTGGTTTTTGAACCATGCCTTGTTGCCTCTGCCTAGAGGGACACTGTGGTCTGGGAGACCACTTTTGATGCCAGTAGACTAGTTTTCGAGGCTTTCGGCTGCGCGCTTTGCCTCCCGAACTTTCGTCTTGTATCCTTTTTGGTTTATTTTTGGTACAAACCTTGTTTTCCTTGTTTGGAAGGTGGTACAAGGGTGGGAGACCAGTTCTTCCCCTAGGAGACTACTTTCCTCCCCGCCAGCCAGTTTTCTGATTGGCCAACTGGTTTTCTTGGTCTTTGGACCACCTTTTTTGGTCGGCCACCACACCATTAGTTTTCTTTCATGCTGTAGACCTTCTCCCCCCATGGCCGACCACTTTTTGTCTTGGGAGACCACTTGTGGTGGTCAGCCGACCACTTCAAATAGCTGGTCGACCACTTGAAGTGGTCGGCTGCTTTTCATCACCTTTTTGGAGATATTTTTAGGCCAGTTGTGCCAGCTATAAGGCACAGAAGCCATCCTCCATACACGTGTATGGGGGGATGGCTTTAGGCTAAAAGCTTGTCCAACAAGCTTGTTCTTTGTTCTCTATAAGAGAGAACCTCCCCCTCCCTCCCCCAGGTTCAAATTTTAGGGCTTGAGAGTTATACATACACATTTGTCTCTATCTTGCTCTTGTTCTTTATTTTGTGCTTCAAAAGTGTAGTTTTATCACACTTTAACACACAAACACACACTCAAACACCATCCTTTTGTTGCTGAGGCTTCTTGAGGTTTGTTTTGGAGTTTTTGGACTGGTTTGAGCTCAAAGAAGTTGTTGGAGTTACAGCTTTGAAGGTGTTCTTCAAGGGTGAGCTTCTAACCCTTTAAACCCTTATCTTTGCTTAAGCTTTTGGACCTATTTGCATGTTTATTTAAGCCTAACTTTTAACTACAAAAAGTTTTGTTTTTGCATGCTTAAGATGTTTGTTTAAGGTCACTTTTGTGTTGGGGGTAGTCTACCCTCTCTTAGGCCTTGTTTTGAGCCATCCCTTTTGGCTCTTGTTTTAGCCTTTGCATGACCTTTCTACCACTAAATTCCAAAGGAATTTCAGTGGTGGAAATGGTGTTTTGAGGTCCCAAATAGGAGAGGGTATCCCCTCTTCTTGTATCTTATTTGCTTGCTTTGAATGCCTCATGTTTGAGCATGTTTGTTAAGCTTATGTTGGCCATATCTTAGCATGTATTTGGGGTTATTTCAGCATGTCATACCACTATTTTGGTTTGGTTTTGTCACCTCATGCATGCTTAATACACTTGTAATGTAATCCTCACAAACTAGCTTTGTATGCCTCATGTTTGAGCATGCCTTTCTAGCATGTTTTGAGTCCATTTCAGTAGGTTTTTGGTGTTTTTTTTCCATGCCTTAAATCTGTTTTGGGTTGGTTTGATAGCCCCTTGCATGCTCCATGCACTTGTAGTGCATTTCCATGAACTAGCCTAATGTGTATCATGCTTTAGACCATCATTCTAACATGATTTTGGCTTAACTCTAAGAAGCTTTTGCCCATGTTTCAACATGCTCTAGCTCTGATTTATGTTGTTTTGGTCATGCATGCCACGCTTTGTATAGCTATAATGCATTCTAGCTTGTTAGCTTTGTGTATCAACTCCACTAACATGCATTTCTTGGTCTATTTGAATGATTTGACATCATTTATTATGAGATTTCAGTGCATGTTTCATGGCCATACACTCACATCTTTCACTTATTCAATGCGTTGGAGGGTTGGTCCTTTATGCCTTAAACATGATTCATTGCGTATGCCTTCATGCCTAAGCTTGCGAGCTATCATTTCAATGTATTTTTGGAGTTATTTTACCATGATATAACTCTGATTTTTGTTGGTTAAGTCATCTCATGCTTGGTCTTAATAGGTATAGTGTAATCCACCTTATTTGCCTTGTATGCATCATGCCTTATGCCCCTCATGCTAGTTTGTTTTGGCTCCCTTCCATGCATATTTTAGACTCATTTTGACATGTTCTAGGACTATTTTTGGTTGCCTCGACCATATGCTTCATGCTTTGTATAGCTATAGTGCAATTGGCCATACTAGCCTTGTGTTTTGATGCCTCTTGCATGCTATCTTTAAGCTATTTGGATGATTTGGCATCACTTAATACTTGATTTCAGAGCATGTAGCATTGTCATATCCTCATGCACATCACTCTCTAATTGTGGTTTAAGAGTTGTGCCTTGTTACCTTGTTTGTGGCCTAGCATGTATGCCATCTTGCCTAGGTCCTTGAGTCCTCATCTCAGCATGTTTTGGTCTTTGTTTAGACCTACTTGAGCTCTGTCCATAATTGGTTCATGCGTTTATGCCATGTATTGCATGTCCCCTTTGTAGTCTTTTTTGCTAGCTCTAATGCTTAAGGACGTTTGCATGCTATACCTGTATTATTTGAATGATTTGGCATCATTTCATACCTTATTTCAGTGCACTTAGTGTTGCTACACTTCCACATTTGTCACTCTTTGAGCACTCATGAGAGTTGCTCTTATGCCCGATCAATGGGCCTTTGCATTGTGCATGCATTTACTTTGTACTTCATGCCTTAGTTTCATCATTATGGCCACTGATTTGGGCATGATTGAGGTCTATCCATTTTGGTTTAAGTCCATCAAGCATGTTATGTGAATGTTGTTACATTGCATCATGTTGTTTGCATGCTTATGTTACATTGCATTGAGTATGCCATGTTGTTACCTTGCATTGTGTATGCCATGTCACATTGCATTGAGTATGCCATGATGATCACTGCATTGAGTATGCCATGTTGTTGCATTGCATTGTGTATGCATGCCTTACATTGTGTTTTGCATGCTTGAGTTGCATTGCATATTTGCATGTTGTTGCTTGCATTGTGTTTGGATTAGGTGTTAGTCCAAACACGAGGAACGAGGGACGCTTCATACTTGAAGTGATGAAACGTGCCTTAATTCTCGGTCGCTGACGCTCTTGATCATACATGATAGAGTTCTAGCCTTTATGTGTTTATGTGTGCATTCATTTCATATTAAATTGTGCAATTTGGCTTCTCGGCCATCATGCATCGAGATGCGTGATTAGTGGTCCGAGGGTCGAGAACTACACTCCCTCGAGCTTATAGGGAGGGTGGTTGTGCACACATATCTTGCAAATACATTCCCATGCCCTTTCTTGCTCTCTATTGTAGCAAACTAGAAAAGTGCAGCAAAAACTAGCCGGCCAGCCAGAAAAACTAGCTGGCCGACCACTTTTTCTGGTATGCAGCAAAGAAAAGTGGTCGGCATGTGGTCTCCCACATCAACAACTGGTCGGCCACGCTCCTACAGGTTCCCATGGTAGAGTTGAAGCTTTGTGGAGCTTTGTGCAATGTTCTGAGGTCAATTGCAAACAGAGGCAAGTTGGGGCATCGCGACGAATTTCTAAACGAGGCGACCGAGCATGCATACGCTCTTCTCCCTTTGAGGCTCCTGTTTTACTACTTTACTTAGCTAATTTGCTTAGCTAGTTTATGCTTTGGTTTTGTACTTAATTAGCTAATGTGCTTAGCTATTCAATTTGTGTTGTAATAATTAGTTGTAGCTAGTTAATCAATTTTGTGATGTAATAATTAGTTTAATTAGCTTAGATTAGCTAGTTAGCTCCTAATTCGGACCCTCCGTCGAGAGGGCCAACTGTTGTAATAAGCGTGCGTGTGTGTGATGCATGTCTTCCAACCCCCATTTCTTTCTCCCTTTTACTTAACCGCTTACAATGGTTAGTTTTAGGACATATTTCGATTAGCATCCTTATGCTTCGCATGCGTACATTTATTCATCTGTATTGCATGCACCGGGCTCGGCGCATCATACTAACTGCATTGTATTTCATTTCTTATTTGAATACATGTTATCAAGTTGCATTTCATATGCCATCTTAGAATAGCCGAGCCTATCTTAGTTGCATTTTTGCATGTGTTGCATTAGCCATCTTAACATGAACTAGGATCATGCATGATTTCTAACTAGTTCTCTGTTTTGGCTCAGAGTACACTGTGAGTGTTTACGCTTTAGCATACTACATGTGTGTTATTGATTGCCATGAAAGCATGCTTGTCATGAGGCTAACTGCTTAGTTGATTAACTGCCTGAATGCCTGTGGGTGAAGGTTGGATTGCTTGAATTGGAACAATTCATAGAAATCCTCGTCTTAGCCTATTTGTGAGTAGCAAACTTCAAAATCATTTTCACAAACGAACATGCAATGTTTTGTTCTAACTTAGGCGATCTAGTCTATACTTGTATGTTGTGCGCATCACATAGTAATTTTAGGTTAATAACCGGAATAAGAACACATGTGTTTTCAAAAAAAAAATATCATGTTAGTAAAGGCCGATCTTTGATCGGGCGAGTAGGGGTACTCATTGCATGACCTTCCCCTCTCGTACCCAAGTTCCCGAGCCGAGGCAACTTTGGTGATGACGGACACGTGACCTGAGGCACGAGTTAGGGTTTCCTAAATCCCCAAAATAAAATATTTAGGTGGCGACTCTGTATCTGGCAAAGCAGTCCATGTTTGGCACTTTTTTATTAAAAATCAGTTTTCCAAAACGATTTGTCGGATTTGGACTCTTTGGTGATTTATCGGTCTCACATTGCACTTTGTGAGATTAGATTCAGAACCGTGACATGAGTCCGAACTTGTAGTAGCCTAAAGAACAAAACAATTTCGCGCCCTCGCAGTGCGGAGCCGCAGAGTTCCCGGGGCGGTCTACACCCCTCTTTTGATTTTAAACCAAACCCCTAGATTTGTTCAAAATCACCATACGTTCCAATATTTCTTACACATCGACGAATAATTAAGTTAAAACTCATAGAAGAGTGTAGAAAGTCCCTACCTCGAACTTAGAAGACCAAGAGAGCAAGGGAGAAACTTCAAAAGTGCCAAAACCAAGCTTTATTCGGATCAAAATGGAGCTCTAGGAATGCTCTATCTTTTTATTAAAGAGAGTAGGGTAGAGAGATGCTTGATCTAGGTGTATATGTAGAGAGAAGTTGTGTTCTAGAGAGAGAGAAAGAGTCGGTCTAGGGCTTTTGAGAGAAAAGATGTCAAAAAGTGATATAAAAATGTGATTCCGTGAACTAATATACGCTCAGCTCACTTGAGCACAAGAGTTGTCGCTCGAGCGACCAGACACAAATAAGTCACCTTGCTCGAGCACAAGAAGCTTTGTTCGAGTGTAGAATACACATTCTCAGAAGTTCTACAAACAGAAAACCGTCGCTCGAGTGCGGAAAGTCTCGCTTGAGCGAAGAACACTACCCTCCCAGTATCTCTGCAGGCCTACAAAAGTACTAGGAGTTCATAAAGCTCGCTCGAGCGAAGAGGCCAAAATCTGGACAACAACAATTTGAACCAACTAGTAACCAATATGTTCCAAACACAACCAAGGAACTCTAATACTCAATTTCAATGGGGAATAAGGGGAAAAAGGCTAGAACAACAATACAAAATCATGAAACTCGAGTCCAAAATGCAAGATGGGTCGGGTCTAAAGCATAATCGCTATATTTTAAATATGAAGAACACATAAATAGTGCATACTATTTAACAAATTATGTATTTTTTTAACAAATTATGTAACCCACGTACAAATGTTTTTGTTTTATGCAAGCTTCACCATTTATCATATTATGCAAGCTTCACCAACCCCACAGGAAATTTTATGTAATAAGGTCAATACTCATTAATTATAAAAAATAGTGCCTACTATTAAAAACAAAACTAAAAAACAAATACAAAAATTACAACAAAAAAAGGTGTTTACATCCATGAAATTCTATAACAAATTATGCATTTTTTTTAACAAATTCTGTAACCCACGTAGAATTTTTTTTTTAACAAAAACCCACGTACAAATGTTTTTTTTATCAAATATTTTAATTCAAAATATTTTGTTATTAAACATTATATACAAATTCTATATATTTTTTTTACACCAACCTGTCAAGAGCTTATGGCAGGTAACAACTCAAGAGCAAATATACACCTACCTCCTTTGTACCACCATTTATCATATTGTCTAAGCTTCACCAACCCCATAGGAAATTAAATATGTAGTGAGGTCAATACTCAGTTAACTACAAAAAATAGTGCATATTACTAAAAACAAATACAAAAATTACAACAGAAAAGGTGCTTACATCCATAAACAAAAAAAATTAGTGACAAGACAGTACAAGTACATCAATAAAAAAAAGGTAATTAGATGAAAAAAATGTCATAATCAAATAAAACAATTAAAAAAAACAGTAAGCAAAAGTACATCTTCAAAACAACCAAATAAACCAGATTCAGGAATACATGTAATCGTTCATCCAAACATGTCAAACGTCATTGTCAGGTGGTAGTAGAGGTGGAGGGAAGTAGTGATGGTAGAGCTGACTGACTCAATGGTCAATTTAATCAATGTGATTACTTGTCACTTTATTACGTCTTTTAGTGTCCACATGAAACTCACCAAATTACCGAATTAGTGTGTTCTGAGCGGCGGCAAATGCATCGAACTAATTACCCAATGCATTTGTCACGACCCAAACCTGCCCCTATAGGTTTAGCGTCATAACCGGTCAGTAATCCTCGGATTACCAAAGGCCTCTTAACAGAATGACTTATAATTAGGGGCTGAGGAAGCAAATATACAAAATAATGTAGTCCATAGAGCTGTGTTGACGTATGTGGGACATGAATTTAAAACTTTAATAACATACATAAAGCATCATTTATATTTACGTTAATCGAGCATCACTTTCATATACAGATAAAACAAAAGATGGGCTTAGACCAGTGTACAGATGAACAGGACTTGCTCTATACTCAAAAAAAGATAAACTCTTAAACATAAGCCATTTAGACTTGACTTGCTCACAAAAGGGAACCTCCTCGAAGGCACAACAGTTGGCTGACAAAACTGAGACGCCAGGTCCTCAACTCTGAGCCTGGTCATGCACTTGGTCACCTACATTCATAATATAAATAGTGAGCGGGAGTCCAGTAAATAATAACAGAGTAAAGGGTTTAAATGAATGATATTCGTCACAGATATAACTTTCAAATCTTTTATTGAACAGAAACATAAACATATTCGTATTAGAAACAGAGTCATAAACATATTCATGCCATGAGTGGTGCATCCGTTAGCATTAAACATATCCCTTTGGTCAAGCATATTAAGTTCCACATTGGAACCTTCGGTACTGGGTAACATATTTCCCCCGGGCGAGGACCTGGGCCACGGCATTATCTCCCCCAGGCGAGGGCTTCATGACCATAAGCCACAGTATTATATCCCTTGGGCGAGGGCCTCTGCTAAGGATACCACATTTACATTTCAAAGAAATGGATCATCATTCATATAATCATAACACATTCTTTTCTATCATTCAAAAGCAGTTCATATCATATCATAATATTCAGAAAGTATTTCATATCGAACATAGTTTTACTAAGTTATTACTTACAGATAGCTTCATAGATAGCTTGATTGCAAACCAATGGATCAACAGCTCACGGCGCGTGACCTACACCAACATAACAGATACATATATTGAAACATACGCTTGGATTGTACATAACTCATTTCATTTCAGTCTTAGTGTGTTTCTAGCCTTTACTCTAATTATTGTGTCTTAATCTTAGCCTAGGAATGCTTAGGATGCAATGAGAAGGCCAAAATGCACTTCGAAACGCTTAACAAAACTTGTTAAAAACAGGGGTCACGCTCGAGCGCAACTCCCTCGCTCGAGCGGACATACAAACATGTGAGGGATTGCTCAAGTGCAACTTCCCTCTCTCGAGCGGTCTGTAAACTCTGAAAAAGTACTGGTTGTGTAATATTCACGCTCGACGGTCGCTCGAGTGTGAGACTCAGGTCCTTGCTCGAGCACAACTCTTGTCGCTCAAGCGGTCTACAAAACATGTAAACTTCTGGGAGCATGCATTTTATGCTCGATCTAACATTTGGTCGCTTAAGCAGAGGTGCAAGATCACAAAGTGGTCGCTTGAGCGCAGGATATGCCGCTCGAGCAGAGAGGTCAAATTCTGGAATTTCCAGATTCACCTCCAAGCTGTAAAACTTGAATTCAATACATCAAACTCATCCTTTTGGGCTAAAAACTTAAGGAAACACTTGTAAACTTGTCGATCATGAAGAATTGAGGATCTTTTCATAAAATCAAGGCCCAAGAGCATGTGAATTATTCAAAACTCATCTTGAAAACACATGCATGTAAGAACTTGAACTTTAGCTTCCAAAACGTGGACAATTAAGGTGTTTGAGTGTAAAACCATGTTGAACTCTCAAAATGTAGTACAAATAACTCCATGCATGTGAGGTATGAGTTAGAATTTAAACTCAACTTCATGAATTATGCATGCATGCAAGTGTTGATCCTTAATCTTACTTCTAAGGTCCAATTTATGTAAGTAACCATTAAATTCCTTTGAATACCCATGTAAGTAAGCTTGATGTCTCAAAATGAGGGTTGAATTTCTTACCTAGACTCTTCAATCTCTTGTATCCTAGCAAGTTCTTAGGCAATTCCTCTAATTTCTTCAATTTTTAAGCAATTCATCTCCTTCTAGTTTTGGATTCAAGCTCTCTCTCTCTCTCTCTCTCTCTCTCTCTCTCTCTCATGATTTTGAGCTCAAGAGTGCAAATTAAGTGATAAAGAAGTGAGTTTAAGAGATGTATTGGCCCTATATAGGCTTGCTTAGTGGTCTTTAATTAATTTAACTGAAGCTAATCAAAGTGGCCTTAATTAATCTAATTTAATCATTCTGAACCGAATTTTATTTAAACCTACCGTAAAATTTAAAATTCCAATTAACACAAAAACCAAGTCAATTTCATGATCGCATGTTGATAGGGCCTTCAATTTACAGAATAGAACAAATTAGAGACAGATATTCCTACACAGAACAGATAGAAACTCATATAACACATAACACACGTAATGAATGAAAAATTTCATTTTAATTACTTATTAAGCATTCTTAATCATGGATTGCATGTTAATAAGAGGTTGGGGTCATTACAATCTTCCCCCCTTAAAGAGTTTGGTCCTCCAAACTCGAAGTACCTTTATTTTGGAAAAACGTTGGGTTCAACGAAAACAAATCTGAATATCTCTTCACTATATCTTCTTCTGTTTCCCATGTAGCATAAGTTCCCCCATGATTCTGCCAATCAACTTTCACCAATGGAATTTCCTTGTTCCTCGATCTCTTGATTCTTCAGTTAATGATTTGAATTGGCCATTCTTCATGCGTATAATCATCCTTAAAAAGTACATGTGTCGGCTCAATAACATGAAATGGGTCTCTCAAATAGTCCCAAAGCATTGAAACATGAAAGACATTATGCATATTTTCCATGACTGGAGGCAAGGTTACCCGATACGTCACCGGGTTAATTTTCTCAAGGATTTCATAAGGCCCAACATATCTCGGTGCTAACTTACCCTTCATTCCAAACTGTGTTTGACCTTTCATTGGAGTCACTTTTATAAACACATGATCTCTGACTTCATATTTTCTATCACGCCTTCGGATGTCGGCATAACTTTTTTGATGGCTCTGTGTAGTTTTCAGATGTTGATGAATTAATTTTACTTTTTTAGTTGTTTCTTGCACAAGTTCCGGTCCCAACAACGGTCTATCACCTACCTCAGCCCAGCAAATTGGAGATTGACACTTCCTACCATACAAAGCTTCATAAAGAGCCATGCCAATACTCGAATGGTAGCTATTGTTATACACAAATTCGGCTAATGGTAAGTAGGTTTCCCAACTGCCTTGAAAGTCTAAGGCACACATCCGTAACAAGTCTTCCAACGTCTGAATGGTCCGTTCAGATTGGCCATTTGTCTGTGGGTGATAAGCACTGCTTAGTCTCAATTCAGTCCCTAGAGCCTGCTGTAGACTCTGCCAAAATCTTGAAGTGAACTTAAAATCTTTGTCAGATACAATAGATACTAGCACACCATGTAATCTCATAATCTCATTAACATACAAGTTAGCCAACTTATCTGCGTTATATAAGGATTTGACAGGTAAGAAATGTACGGATTTAGTTAAACGATCAACAATTACCCAGATAGAGTCTATACCTCGGGGAGAGTGAGGTAATCTCACAACAAAGTCCATCGTGATATGTTTTCATTTCCATTCTGGTATTGGAAGCGGCTGTAGTAATCCGGCATGTCGTTGATATTCATCTTTAACTTATTGGCAATGAATGCATTGAGCCACAAAATCTGCAATGCTTTTTTTCATTCCCAGCCACCAGAAATTTTGTTTCAAATCACGGTACATCTTTGTATTCCCCGGATACATAGCAAATTTTGAATTGTTAGCGTCGGTCATAACACGTTTCCTTAAATCAGAATGGTCCGATACACAAAGTCTATTTTGGAATTTCAGCACACCATTCACAGTCACAAATCTTGGCTTTGGTTTTGAGCCAATCTCCTCAATGATTCTCTTCAAAAACTCATCTTCACATTGTTTCTCTTTAATTTTTTCAATGATAGCAGGTTGAGCAGAAATAGCGGCCAAGATCCTGCCTTGTTCATGCAATACAATTTCAATTTCATTCTTCTCCAAGTCACACAATAACTCTCTCCGACTGGTGAGCAAACATGACAAATTCCCAATAGATTTTCTGCAACAGTATTTGCCTTCCCTGGATGACACAAAATTTGCAAATCATAGTTCTTGATCAATTTCAACCATCTCCTCTGTCTCATGTTCAGCTGTTTTTGGGTGAAGAAATATTTTAAGCTTTTATGATTTGTGTATATTTCACAAGTTACTCCATACAGATAATGGCGCCAAATTTTTAAAGCAAACACCACGGCTGCCAATTCAAGATTATGAGTCGGATAGTTCTTTTCATGAAGACGGAGTTGTCGAGAGGCATAAGCAATTACCTTCTCATTCTGCATTAACACATAACCCAAGCCTTTGTAGGAGGCATCACTGTAAATCTGAAACCCATCGGTACCATTAGGCAAAGTCAAAATCGGCGCAGTTACTAACCTAGTCTTCAACTCTTGGAAGACAGACTCTCTTTGATTGTTCCAGTCAAATGATACATTTTTCTGGGTCAAATGGGTTAATGGTATAGCAAGTTTTGAAAAGTCTTTCACAAATCTTCTATAATAACCTACAAGTCTCAGAAAACTTCTAACTTCTGACAAGTTTGTCGGTCTAGGCTAGTCCATAATAGCTTCAATTTTCTATGGGTACGGAGATACTATCCTTCTTGATGACATGCCCCAAAAATGCTACACTGTCAAGCCAGAATTCACATTTGGATAATTTTGCATATAATTTCTTTTCTCTCAGAATCTGTAAGGCAATTCTCAAATGATTTTCATTCTTCTCCCTGCTTTTGGAATAAATCAGTATATCATCAATAAAAACAACAATGAATTCATCAAGGAGTTGTTTAAAAACCATGTTCATTAGGTCCATAAAAGCTGCGGGTGCATTGGTCACTCCAAATGACATAACTAAAAATTCATAATGCCTATATCTAGTTCTGAATGTTGTTTTCTCTATATCTTCTGCTTTAACTTTTAGTTGATGATAGCCCAATCGAAGATCAATTTTAGAAAATACTTGGGCTCCTTGAAGTTGGTCGAACAAATCATCTATCCAGGGCAATGGATATTTATTCTTGATAGTTACTCTATTCAGTTCCCGATAATCTATACATAATCTCAAGGACCCATCTTTCTTCTTAACAAACAAAACTAGAGCACCCCAATGTGAAGTGCTCGGGCGGATGAATTTCTTGTCTAACAGTTCTTGAAGTTGGGTTTTCAATTCTTTCAGTTCTGCGGTCGACATCCTGTAAGGGGTCTTAGAAATAGGTTGTGTTCCCGGTGTTACTTCAATACCGAACTCAATTTCCTTATCAACTAAGTCTCTAGGTAAGTCATTCGAAAACACATCGGGAAACTCACAGACAACATGAATAGTTTCCACATTAGATTTATCAAAAATCTCAGTCAAAACACAACACATGTAACCCTTATAATCCTGTCCTAAGTAGTTTAATAGCTTTCATAGCAGAAATCAAGTATGGGGGAGAAACTACCCCATTCCCAATAAACACAAATTTAGGTAAACCAGGTGGACGAAATACAATAGATTTATTCACATAGTCAATAGTCGCATAGTACTTCGTTAACCAGTCCATACCTAATATGCAGTTAAAATGATCAATTGCCAAAGGCAATAAGTCAATATACAACATCACATTACCAATCATAATATCACACGCTGGATACACATATGCATATACCATAGAATCCCCAGATGGCGTAGATATAGACTATAAATAATTCATGGATTCTAAGGGTCTAGTTAATTTCTGAGAAAAGGCATGCGACACAAATGAGTGTATAAAACCAGAATCTATCAAAAAATATGCATTCTAGGAACAAATTGGAATTATACCTGACACCACAGACTCGATGTTCTGTACATCTCCAGGCACTAGTGCGAACACTCTCCCTTGCCTCAACGTTTCATTCTCAGTGTTACTCCTAACATTAGTTCTAGCATTTGACCTGGCCACTGAGGCAGACCCAGCTGAACTTGCTGCGAGGCGATTGGCATTCTCAAGCCCAAGTGGACAATCTTTCATTATGTGGCCAACTTTGCCACACCGGTAACAAGCACCAGATGTACGGTAACACACTTCCCTATGCTTTCTTCCACAATCAGGATAGTTTGGAATAGAGCCACTACTCTGGCTAGAGCTGCTGGAGGATCCCGTACTCTATTTTTTTTTTTTAAAAATGACTGGTCCTTCTTGAAATTGAATCCGGATCTTTTGCTTCTCCATTCTATGGTTGGTGCCTTGGCTTGTTTCATTGCTACTAGGGTGTCTTCCACCATTATTGCTTTGTCCAAGACTTCCATATAGGTAGGCAACTTCAAGACGCCTACTCGGTCAAACACTTCCAAATCCAAACTGCCTTCAAATTTTTGTGCCTTTTTGTAATCAGTATCCACCATGTGTAGGGAAAACCGAGCCAACTTAGTGAATTTGGCTTCATACTTGGCCATAGACATTTTGCCATGCTTAAGTTCTTGAAACTCTGACACTTTCCAATCTCTAAAACATTGGGGAAAGTACTTGTTGTAGAATATCTCAATGAATTGAGCCCATGTCATATCTCCATTGTTATTTCGAACTGACAACCACCATCTCCGAGCTTCATCCTTTAAGGTGTAGGTGGCCAAGAGTACTCTCTGCGTTGCGGAGCAAGGAAACACTTTAAATAACTTTTCCATTTCAAGCAACCATGTTTCTGCCTTTAAAGGTTCAATACCACCCAAGAAAGTTGGTGGTTTCATCTTTATAAACTTCTGGGCCAAGTTGATTATATCATTGTTATTTGGCTCATTTTGTACTGGTGGAGGTGGAGGTGGATGGGACAAAGGTTGTTGCCTCTGTTGTTGTGTCATTGCCTCAGTTAAAGCTGCAAGCATTTGTTCCATGCGGTTCATCCAGGCCTCAGAGGATTTAGCGGCATCATTATTTCTTGTATTTTTCATATGCTATAGGTAAGGACAACAAAAATAAACACAGACGAGTAAACCCTTCCATAATGTTCAGAATATTCAGTTTCAGTTCATTTGTTTCATTTATGTGAAGTAAAGCTGAATTCGTGTTCAGATCCAATTGTCATAGTAATCAACTTGTACACTCACACATGCACATGAATGTCCCAACTTCTTTTCTAGAATATCTTATAGCTCATATGGATTCGTGTGTGCGGTAAGATGCGTGCTCTGATACCATTCTGTCATGACCCAAACCTGTCCTTATAGGTTTAGCGTCGTAACCGGCCAGTAATCCTCGGATTACCGAAGGCCTCTTAACAGAATGACTTATAATTAGGGGTTGCGGAAGCAAATATACAAAATAACGTAGTCCATAGAGCTGTATTGACGTATATGGGACATGAATTTAAAACTTTAATAACATACATGAAATATCATTTATATTTACGTTAGTCGAGCATCACTCTCATATACAAATAAAACAAAAGTGGGGCTTAGCCCAGTGTATAGATGAACATGACTTGTTCTATACTCAAAAGAAGATAAAGTCTTAAACATAAGCCATTTAGACTTGACTTGCTCACAAAAGGGAACCTCCTCGAAGGCACAATGACTGGCTAACAAAACTATGACGCCAGGTCCTCAACTCTGAGCCTGGTCATGCGCCTGGTCACCTACATACATAATACAAATAGTAAGCGGGAGCCCAGTGAATAATAACAAAGTAAAGGGGTTAAATGAATGATGTCCGTCACAGATATAACTTTTAAATCTCTTATTGAACAGAAACATAAAAATATTCGTATTACAAACAGAGTCATAAACATATTCATGTCATGAGTGGTGTATCCATTAGCATTAAACATATCCTTTTGGTCCAGCATATTAAGTTCCACATTGGAACCTTCGGTACCGGGTAACATATCTTAAACGTGGGCCACAGTATTGTTCCTCCCGGGCAATGGCTTGTGCCATGACATTATTTCCCCCGGGTAAGGGCCTAGGCCATGGTATTATCTCCCCCGGGTGAGGGCCTAGGCCATGGTATTATCTCCCCCGGGTGAGGGCCTCATGCCCATAAGCCACAATATTATATCCCTTGGGTGAGGGCCTCTGCTAAAGATATCACATTTACATTTTAAAGAAGTGGATCATCATTCATATAATCAGAAACATTCTTTTCTATTATTCAAAAGCAGTTTTATATCATATCGTAATATTCAGAAAGTATTTCATATCAAACATAACTTACAGATAGCTTTACAGATAGCTTGATAGCAAACCAATGGATCAACAGCTCACGGCGTATGACCTACACCAACATAACAGATACATATACTGAAACACACGCTTGGATTGTACATAACTCACTTCATTTCATTCTTAGTGTGTTTTTAGCCTTTACTCTCATTATTGTGTCTTAATCTTGGCCTAGGAATGCCTAGGATGCAATGAGGATGCCAAAATGCACTTTGAAACACTTAACAAAACTTGTTGAAAATAGGGGTCACACTCGAGTGCAACTTCTCTCGCTCGAACGGACATGCAAACATGTGAGGAGCCGCTCGAGCGCAACTTCCCTCGCTCGAGTGGTTTGTAAACTCTGAAAAAGTACTGGTTGTGTGATTTTCACGCTCGATGGATGCTCAACGATCGTTCGAGCGTGAGACTCAGGTCCTTGCTCGAGCGTAACTTTTGTCGCTCGAGCGGTCTGCAAAATATGTAAACTTCTGGGAGCATGCATTTTATGCTCGATCTAACCTTTGGTTGCTTGAGCGAAGGTGCAAGACCATAGAGTGGTTGCTTGAGCGTAGGATATGCCGCTCGAGTGGAGAGGTCGAATTCTGGAATTTCCAGATTCACCTCTAAGCTGCAAAACTCAAATTCAACACATCAAAACTCATCCTTTTAGGCCAAAAACTTAAGGAAACACTTATAAACTTGTCAATCATGAAGAATTGAGGATCTTTTTATAAAATCAAGGCCCAAGAGCAAGTGAGTTATTCAAAACTCATTTTCAAAACACATGTATGTAAGAACTTGAACTTTAGCTTCCAAAACATGGACAATTAAGGTGTTTGAGTGTAAAACCATGTTGAACTCTCAAAATGTAGTACAAATAACTCCATGCATGTGAGGTATGAGTTAGAATTTAAACTTAGCTTCATGAATTATACTTGCATGAATGTGTTGATCCTTAATCCTACTTCTAAGGTCCAATTTATGTAAGTAACCATTAATTTCCTTTGAATACCCATATAAGTTAGCTTGATGTCTCAAAATGGGGGTTGAATTTCTTACCTAGACTCTTCAATCTCTTGTATCCTAGCAAGTTCTTGGGAAATTCCTCTAATTTCTTCAATTGTTAAGCAATTCCTCTCCTTCTAGTTTTGGATTCAAGCTCCCTCTCTCTCTCTCTCACACACACAATTTTGAGCTCAAGAGTGAAAATTAAGTGATGAAGAAGTGAGTTTAAGAGATGTATTGGCCTTATATAAGCTTGCTTAGTGGTCTTTAATTAATTTAACTTAAGTTGTTCAAAGTGGCCTTAATTAATCTAATTTAATCGTTTTGAACCGTATTTTATTTAAACCTACCATAAAATTCTAAAAATTCAAATTAACACAAAAACCAAGTCAATTTCATGATCGGATGCCGATAGGGCCTTCAATTTACAGAATAGAACAAAATTAGAGACAGATATTCCTACACAGAACAGATGGAAACTCATATAATACATAACACACGTAATGAATGCAAAATTTAATTTTAATTACTTATTAAACATTCTTAATCATGGATTGGATGTTAATCAGAGGTCGAGGTTATTATAGCATTGAACTGATTAGTCATTTTGTTGTTTCCATTGAACACACTGATTGTGTTGTTCTTGTTCCATCGCCAAATAATCATTCCAGTATTGCGGTTGTTGATTTTGTGGCATGGGAGTCTTCGGGGGCATCATCTATTGTTGCATTTCCAACATTCAGAGATCCCAATAAGTTCTCAGTGCCACCAGCTCAAGTAAGTGTGTACTCTAAAATCGGTGAAGTGATTTTAGTCTTTGCTTCACCTACAAGTTTGACATGAAAAATTTTGAAAATTTTGGTTAGTAGGGCTCCAAAAACTAGTGACCGGCCACTGATACTCCCAAGATTTGCAACCACATCTTCCTTCATTAGTATGTAACATAAATCCAATTTATGTCCAACTTGAAAACAATAAAACAAATAAGCATTACATATTGGAACAACATCAAAATGTCCTTTTTTTGGAGTGACATTTTCTACTATGAATCGATGGAGAATACAAAGGTGGGGTTTCAAATGTCTAGTGTGTAAATTACTATCGGTAAATCGCCTCTCACAAATTGTAGTATAAACTTCACTTATATCACTAACAATGTCAAGTAAGTTAGACTTACTCTGAAAATGGATTTACAAATTCCCTGGCTGAACTTCAATAATTTGTGCCAAAGTGTGACTGTTAAATGTGATTGTTTTACCTTTGACATAAGACGTAAGACTATAGTCTCCATCTTCTCCCTCAGCAGGTCTCAAGTGAAGATAAAATAAATACACAAGGCGTGGATATACCTTTTGTGGTAAATTGATTAAATTTAGCCACCCCATCGTCTCAAGTTTGGAAACCAACAGAGGATTATATTGAGGAGGAACATTTACCCTTCTCCCAATGACAATTGGTCGGTTGCAAAAATATTGAAAAGCTTGTTCATGATTGCAAGTGAGAAAATTAGTAGTTGGATAAGCCTGTTGTTGTTGTTATTGGCGTGGTGGAAGGTTAGAGGTTTCGCCATATTCTGGTCTTGCTCTTTTTCTTCTAGGCATGACTTCTAAAGGTAAGCCAAAGGATAGCGAAAGGTAAGCAAAATGTATAGAAGGTTTCGACTGCTATTGTAAGGAAATTATGTTCAAAAGGTAGGCAACAAGATAACCAAAATAAAGCCTCATGTTGAGCCTTGCTAAAAGTTGCAAACAGGTGCAGTCGATTGACCGGCCAGAAGACCCCCTGGTTGACCTCCCAGTCGACCGGTTCTGTGCAACTGCTATGGAAGGATTCGGCTGCTGCTGTTGTGAATCTTTGAAATTGATCAAAGCTCTTCCTCTCTTCTTGTTTTAAATGGATATGAGTTATAAATATATAGACAGAATTTGTGAAATTAATTGTAGAAGGTGGTGGACTGAATTTGAATTCGGGTGTTGTTGTGAAGCTTTGAAATTGATCAAAGCTTTTCATCTCTTCTTGTTTTACATGATCAAGATTTGTAAATATATAGACTGAATTTCTAAAATTAATTGAGCTAGGTGGTGGACTGAATTTGTGAAATTAATTACAGTAGGTGGTGGAGGCAAGTAATGGAGGTGGTTGTATGTTTCAGGTTAGTGGTGGTTGTATTGACACTATTCAATGATGAAGGTGAATGAAGATGGTGAAGAAGTTGGTGGTTGTATTGAAGTAATGATGTTGTTGGTTGTTTTGAACTAATATAAAAGTTGTTGGTTGAATTCAGATGATATAAATGATGAACGTACATAGGTTCATGAGTTTCCCACGAAATTGATGAAATTTAGCAAAAGAAAAAATTCCAATAATATTGAATTATGTGGTAAACTGTGTACATGCTAATCAAATGATATTCTAATTTTTGTTTGACTCCAAATATATGTAATGTTGATAAATTTTGTGGCCATTTATTTGAAAATAATAATATAATAAATAGCAAATGATTTGTGATAGTAATTATTAAAAATATAAAAATATTTTAACTGGAAAATATTGAAAAAAACATATTCGAACTAAATATACAATCATAAGTTTGGTATGATCAATAATTGAATATTTATTGTGACCTTCAAATTATTTTGTTTATAATATTTTCAATTAAAAAAATTTTAATGTTAATTTTTGTTAATAATTAATTTTTTGAATTGAATTTGAAAAAGAGTTTGGTTATGTCTGTTACTTTTTGTTAATCATTAACTTTTTCAATTGAATTTTAAAAAGAGTTTGGTTATGAATGTTTTTTTTTGTTAATAATTAATTTTTTTAATTGAATTTTAAAAAGAGCTTGGTTATGATTGTTGATAAAAAATTTCAATAGAGTTTTGAGTTGTGTATTTGATTATGAGTTATAGCTTTTTAAATTAAGTTCTGAAAACTCTTTTCAAAACTCATAACCAAACAAATTTTCTTATTTCACATGTCAAATCAAACATTCAAAACTCAATTCAACACTCTTTTCAAAACCCATAATCAAACACTTTTTTTACACTCAAATCATAATTCTAAAACTCACAAATTCAAAATACAACTCTATTGTCAAATCATATTTCTAAAATTCTATCAAACGCAACCTTAATTTTTTTGGAGTGTCCTATCATTAGTGTCAAATTAATGCCACATTGGAGTATCACACCATACCTGTCACACATTCCAAAAAAAAAAAAGCTTCCTCAATTAACTAGTGAGGGTATATTTCTCTAACCAATACCCATCCACGTTTAAAAAAGGACTTACTGGTCACACACTATACCTAATAAGGACTCCTCAATCAACCATTTAAACTGTGGGACCAAATGGTACAGAAGTTTCAAAAATAGGACTTTCCAATAAATTTTCCCGAAAAAAAAGAGAGATTACTTTCCCATAATTTCTTATCAAATCACCTCATCCAAATGAAGTTTTAGTTTTAGAATTACTATATACAATCTCATTTCTTATTTTATTTTCTTCATTTACAAAAATAAGTGAGTTTACATATTGTGGAGAAGTGGTTTGGAAACACTCTTTGGGTCTAATGGGACGCTTGAGATCCTCATCCAGTCACCTGAAAAGGAATGAACACTCCGGTCGGGGGTGCCGGAATTAGCACTCCGATGGACAAGTCAGTGTATACTCTCTTAGTTGCTTATATCTCAAGTTTAGAATTTTTCTCACATACCTCTCTTTAGCTGATACTTTCCTTATTTATAGTCCTTCTTGATGTTGACGGTTGGGCCCACCTTTCTTCCAATGATTAATCCCTCATTCGGCTAACTGTTCTTACTCGGCCTGGTCTATAGTTGATTATTCGGCCTTCATCCCTCTGGGATGGAGTCGTATAATTCACAATTTGGTTTCTTTCCTCAAGTTATTCGGCCTTTGTATGTAATAGATTTATTTGGCCCCCACAATTGCCCTCCAAACATCCTATTAACGTCAGTTAGTCGGCATGTTTGGTCTTTGGACCTAGAGAGTCAGAAAATATGGCGGTATCCCTTACTCCAATGCAAGCGTCAGGACACCTACTACTTTTGAACATCATTACAATTTCCCACCCCTTCGTACATTTCATTCATTTAATACGATTTGAAACCGTGTTGTCTTTTCATCTGTATGTTCTTTCTTCAATGCTCAAGATTTCTCGTTGCCTGTCAGTTCAACTCCCTCACTTCTCGCCTTATGCAACTTTTTTTCGCTCTTCATTGTCTTCCTTATTTTTTGTAAGTTTCTCTTTCTTCCACCCGACTCCTTTTTCTTTCTTTGTTTGCTTGCTGTGTAGAGTGTCCATTTTTCATGCTGTGATGGCTAAACATCTGAGAGCCCTTCTTTCTGCGGAGCGAGTCTCTGGTTTCCGTTGCCACTTTTCTATCCCTGACGACGTTCATCTGTCACTTATGGCACAGAACGTGATTGACACGGAGAGGACTGATGAGAGTACAATTGTCTTTCCTCTCCTGACAATCGCGGAGGGCGGAGTCCGTTTCCCCCTTCATCCACTTTTAAGGGTTGTCCTTCATTATTGGGGTTTAATCCTTTCTCAGCCAAACATAAACTTTTTTCGAATAATAATGGGTATTATAGAACTAAATTGGCGCCTTACGCTTAACCTTGGAGTCCCTGCCATTCGACATTGTTATGCCTTGGCCAAATCCTTTGGATGGCAGGGGCGCTACTTTTTCAGGGCCAAGGACACCAACCATCACTTGGTCACTATGCTTGCCAGCTCTGGCAAGCGAGTTGACGATGTTATGGTTGTGGTTTATGGAAACTGGGAATTCGGCGAGAGTGAAGATCGCCAAGATCCAGTGCCCCAGTGAAGGGGCGAACCAAGTGGCCATTTAACACCCCATGAATTTTTACTAAATATTTTCTATTCAAATTCCATGTATTTACCATTTTAATTGTGCAGGAAAGCACTTGAAGAAAGTTCAAGTTTCGGTCGACAACGCCGTACTTGCACAGATCAAAAGGGTACTCCAGTTCGTTGGCCGTCCGAATCTCCAGAAACAAGGGAGGGCGGCCCACATTCTTCTACGATATGAGCCGACCTATACCACTTTTTCGGCGGCAGAACATATCCTAATTCCAAAGGGCGAACAGCACCTTAAGGCACTTGTTTTTTCGAGTTTCAAGAATCTTAGGCAGATCGGTTTTGAGGATTCAGATTCAGAGCCGGTGGCCGAACAAGTTGCCGAAGGAGTCGAAGAGGAGTCGAATCAGCCATCTCTGGACGGATCCGACGTACTAGAGGAGGTTGATGCGACACTGAATTTTGCCTTTGAGGAAGTCGGCCTCAATCCTCCATCCACTTCCGACCCCGTTGGTGAGTCCTTCAAGGATATTTTTACCGACTTAGGGGACCTACCCGGCTCGTATTCTAACAACATGGGTGGTGAGTCGCTTACTCAATTGGCCAGACGGAAAAACGCCGAGAGGATGGCTGCGCGTAAGAGAGCCGAAGCCGAGCGAAACTAACCTCTACCCCCTCCACCCGACGCTAGGAAAGAAACTCCTCCACCTGCTCCTGTTGAGGAGGTTGAGACCGAAGTGGCCGAAACGGAACCTGTTGTCGATCAACAGGAGGGTCAAGTGACAGAGCAAAGGGGGAAAAAATGCCTGGCCGAGCACGAGGCTGATTATTCGGAAAAACCAATTGATAAACGACCACGCATGGATGAATCTGACTTGGTTGTGCCGTTTACAGTATAACCAAGGATAAAGAAAATGTCGGTTGCGTCTGATACATCGGCTATAAGAGACCCAGCCGTGGCCTTGAGCTTGGCGTCTTCCATTTCTCTGTCGGTTAACAAAGCAGCTTTTAGGGCAGAGGCCGATCTGTTGGCCATCACTTTAGCTGTTCAATCGGCGATATTGGCACGTGCCCCTTTATAATTTTGCGAGGTTAACCCAAAGAAAATTTTTTATATTAGCTTATTGATCCCTTATTTTGTATGCGGCGGGAGGATAACTGAAATTGGTCGTCGCCAACACGACGCTATCGAACAGATCGACTTTCTTATAGCCAAGTTGGAAAATCAGAGGGTTAAGGCAGCAGAGGCCTCTCTCCGAGCCGAGTTTGAGGCCATGAAAGCGGCGGTAGAGAGAGCTAGGGCCGATGCCGAAGAAAATAAGGCCAAGACTGCCGACGAACTGAGAGTGGCTGCCGTGGGAAGAGCGAATGCCAACGAAGAAGCGCTCAAGTCTGCCAATGAGACAATTGCCAAGCTGGAGGCCGAATTGGAAGAGTCAAAGAGGGCGATGGCAAATGCCGAGTCCGAGATTTCCAAGTCATTCCAGAAAGGCAAGGATGCTGCCTTGGCAAACTATGTAGAGGAAGTGCCGAAGTTTGAAAGTAGGGGGTTCAAACACTGCTAGCTCAAAGCCTTGGCTACCGCTAACGTGGTATCGGATCAGCCAATTCTGTACGAGCAGGTAGACATTGAGCCGCTGGTGTCTGACCCTGAAGGCTGACCTATAGTCAAGTACTTTTTCATTCTGTTTTTGGTATTGTGTGTACGTAGGTTTTGTTAGAGTTATTAGGGTTTTTTTTTTTTTTTTTGAGAAACTGATGTAGGGTAGTTTTCATTTGTAAGATGACTTTTGTTTGTGCTCAGCTTAAGAATGAAAGTTACTTTTGCCTTTCTGCCTGATGAATGTGCTTGTGAATGGCTAAGTAAGATATAAAATCATGAAATGAATGAAACGAACTGCAGAATCAATCCAGCTCACGAATAATTCTATAGCACTGCAACCTAGCCGAATATATTAGTGAATATGCACTTGCCCCAGCAGGTTGATGAGGACCAACAAAAGACGGCAGTTCAGGGATGTGCTGCGGTACAATGTATATTAATGAATAAGATTGAATGGATAAGATGTGTCTGCCCTTGACCCAACAAGTCGATGAACAAGACCACCGAATTAATGAATAAGACCTAAAAATGGTAGGTCAAAACTCTGCGGGGGCACCGTGGATATTCGGCTAGGAGCTCTGATATTTAAGTCGAATAGATTGACGAATCTGCGCTTGCTCCAGCAAGTTTGAACAAGACTGCCTAATTAATGAATAAGACCTCCAAAAAACGGCAGGTCAAAACTCTACTGGGGCACTGTGGATATTCGGCTAGGAGCTCTGATATTTAAGCCGAATATATTGACGAATCTTCCCTTGCCCCAGCAAGTTTGAACAAGACTGCTTAAAAATGACAGTTTAAAACTCTGCTAGGACACCATAGGAGCTCTGATATTTAAGCTGAATAGATTGACGAATCTGCGTTCCCTAGTGAATTAGTGGTGGATAATGATTATTGGTCGTTCATGAATTGGCTGGGGCAGCCTGTCTGTTCGGCACAATGACTTACGTAAGGCCGAATAGATTAATTAATTTGCCCTTGTCCCAGTGGATTAGTGAACGTTCCCGCCGATTATGAATTGGCTGGGGGCAGCGTTGAAGGGATCACTTTGGGAGCGGTGCATCTGTGGTTAATAAAAAATGAGTTACTTCATGCGCGTAGGTCCCATTAGCGTGCTAAGACTCAACTCAAACCAGTTTGTCGAAGAAGGTTAGCTAAGTGTGAATGTCAGGTAGACTATTCTTCAACAATAGAGGAGAGAGTAGGACATTGGCTGAGCTGGACTCAGCGATGAATCGAGGTGGGGAACCTTCACGAACGGGAACTAGGGTGCCTGGGGAGCGGGAGAGGCGTCATTCTCCACGTCGTCGAAGCAGGTCGCCTAGAAGGGAGAAGCGACAGCGGTTGAACTCCTCTCATTCGCGAAGCGAGGCCAGTGGGTCTCCGCGCCCGTTGAGTTTTTCAGTCTTTATTAGGAACAAACCGATGACGGAAGCAGATTCAATCATCCGAGATCCAAGCGTGGCAGTCGAATTTGCACGACAAATTTTTCCGCTGGAGGTCTAGTAGTCGATGATTGGTCGACAAGATTTCAAAGTGTTTCAAGAAGGCGTTCACGGAGCGGTGAAAGGACTATACACCGTTTATGAGATCGGCATGCGCCTTCGTGCCATGCGGCGGGAGATCGAACAGAAAGATGAACGCATTCGTAGTTTAGAGGCCCGCGCAGAGAAAGCCGAGCGGGAGTTAAGAAAAGCCAAAACCGTCAAAACTCAGTCGGCCGGCCTATCTAACCCGATTGTAGACGAATGAGTGACCCAGCGTCTTATAAGTCACGCGATTGCCGATCGCGACACGGCGAGCATGTTTGCAATAGAAGCTGCAAAGACCCGGGCTTGTGAACAAGGCTTTTATGCGGGCCGAAAAGTTGGGATTGAGAAGACGAAGGAAAAGCTTGCCGTGGAGGTTTGCCGATGTGAGAACCGTGGATTTAAACATGGGTGGATTAAGGCTCTCTAGGCCGCAGAGTCTCTCTGGGTAGTAGGCGTTGATTCGACGTTGCCATTATACCAGAGTCATCATTTTCCTTTTGTGGCCTTCGAAGTCGAGAAGAACGATGACGAGGGGGACGCCGAATAAATTAAACACATTGTACCGCTTTAGCGTAAATAGGGAGCGAAATATGTATTATCGATTTATGCAATAAAACATATTATTTTACACGTTTGCATGTTGTTTCGGTTTATGTCGCATGTTGTTTTAGTTTGTGTTTAAACATATTTACAATCATCTTCCATCCTTGGTCAGCTGAGTTTATGCTTGTTAACAGAATATTCATGAAAAGAGTGCCGAAGCTGGATGTTTTAAACATGTTTCAGCTTTTTTTTTTTTGTTTTTTAAGCCAATCGTGATATCCACGAAGGGCGCTGTAGACGTCCTCGAACGTCCCGGGAGGGAGATCCCGTTTTGTTAATTTGGGCTCACTACAGTTCGGACTCAAATTGTCACGGTTCTGAATCTAATCTCACAATGTGCAATGTGAGATTGATAAATCACAAAAGAGTCCAAATCTGACAAATCGTTTTGAAAAACAGATTTTTAGAAAGCAGTGTCAAACATGGACTGCTTTTCCAGATACAGAGTCGCCACCTAAATGTTTTATTTTTGGGAAATTTAGGAAACCCTGACTCGTTGCCTAAGGCCACATGTCCGTCATCACCAAAGTTGCCTCGGCTCGGGAACTTGGGTACGATTGGGGAAGGTCAGCTATGAGCACCCCCGCTCGCCCGATCAAAGATCGGCCACTACTAAACATGATATCTCGTTTTGAAAACATATGTGTTCTTATTCCGGTTAATTAGCTAGAATTTACTATGTGATGCGCACAACACACAAGTATAGACTAAATCGCCTAATTTGGAACAAAGCATCGCATATCCGTTTTGTTTGGAAAATGGTTTGAGGTTTACTACTTGCAAGTAGGCTAAAACACGGGTTTCGACAAATTATTCCAATTTAAGCAACCCAACCTTCACCCACAGGCATTCAGGCAGTAAATCAACTAAGCAATTAGCCTCATGGCAAGCATGCTTTCATGTTAACACTCACATACATGCAGTATGCTAAAACATAAACACTCACAGTGTACTCCGAGCCAAAATAAAGAACATGTTAGCAATCAATGTATGATCCAAGTCCATGTTAAAATGGCTAATGCATCGCATACAAAATGTCACTAGAATAGGCTCGGCTAATCTAAGGATGGCATGTGAAATGCAACAACTCGATGCATGTATTCAAATTGGAATTGAAATACTATGCGGTTAGTATGATGCGCCGAGCTCGATGCATGCAATACAGATGAATGGATGCACACATGCATAGCATAAGGTATGCTAAATGAAATATGCCCTAAAACTAACCACCATAAACGGTTAAATAAAAAGGAGAAAGAAGTGGGGGTTGGAAGACATGCATCACACACACGCACGCTTAGTACATAATTTGCCCTCTCGAGGGAGGGACCAAAAGAATAATACAAATTAATTAACTAACAAGCTAATTAAATATTACAGACCCTTAATTAATTAAACAAATTAATTAAATTACTGAAAGCTGTAAAACAGCCTCGAGAAGAGGGACGAATGCATGCACGCTCGGCTCCACTCGGAAATCCACCGCCATGTCACATGTTGCCTCTGTTTACATTGCTCTGCACCTCTGAAGACTGCATAAGTCTCAAGGTTACTTCTGGACTACTCCCTAAGCACTGTGGGAGGTCACCGACCAAGGGAAAATGCCACTGGCCATGGAGAACTGGTCATCGACCAAAAATTATACCACGAGCTGGGTTTTGATAGTCGGCCGGCACTGAAAATTGCCGGCTGGCCATTTCTTCCTGCAGAAGACTGGTTTTGCTGCAACAGAGGACAGACAGTGCATGGCATAAATTTTCAAGGCAATGTGTGCATGGCCACTCTCCCTATCATGCAATGAACTCAAGGGAGCATGGCTCTCGGTCCTCGGGCCACCAATCACGTATTTCGATGCATGATGGCCAAAGGTGCCGAGTTTGCAAATCAATATAAAATGAATGCAACGAAAACAAATGGATGCTACACACTCTATCATGTTGGGATCAAGAGTGTCGGCGACCGAGGATTGAGGCGTATTTTGTCACTTTAAGTACGAACACACCTCATACCTCATGTTTGGTTTGACACCCCAAACCAAACACAATGCAATGCATGTATGCAATATGGCTCAAATATGCAAAATGGTTCAAGTATGCAATATGGGGCTAAGTCAGCAAAGCATGCCAAATGCGATGCAACTTAAACATGCAAATATAAAATATGCTAAGCATGCAAGATATAATGCAATGCAACCTAACATGCAAGCTAAGCTAATGTAACAAGAACATGCAAACATGATATAATGCAAGCATGCAAATGATGTAACAAGATGCAACATGCCAAACATGCAACCATGTACAAGGGTGGGCTTAAACCGAAATGGGGGGCCTCAGCCATGCCCCAAAACAGTGGCCAAAATACCAAAATTAAGGCACCAAAATGCAAGATAAACATGCACACATGTTGGCCTATCAATTTAGGCCACGATGCACAACCTTCAAACATGAGCGAGATGTGATAAATATGAGGATATGGCATCGCAAATAAACTCTAAAATCACATGAAGAATGATGCCAAATCGACTACACAATGCAAAACACGGCATGTTAATAGAGTTAAAGCTCAAAGCTAGCTACGGGACTTAAACCATGACTATGTCGACCAAGCCCCAAATGGTTGAGGCGACCCAAAACAGTCCCGAGGCAGACCAAAATGAAGCTAAAACTCATATGGAACAAAGCCAAAACATGCGATGAAGAAAGGCACAAAACAAAACGCATACAAGGCCTAAAAGGGCAAATGCACTACACCTCTTATAACCGAACATGGCATGACTTAGACTAATGAAGTCAGAGTTAAAACAATTCAAAATAAGCCCCAAAACCCACTGATATGGCAGCCCGAAGACTTAAACAAAGAGGCATGCACAATGACTCATTTTTAAGGCATAAAAGAACAACTCTTCAAAGCATTGAGAGGATGGTAAATGCAAGCACACAAGCATGGAGTATGGACTGAAATAGCATGATAAGTGATTCCAAATCACTGAAATGGTCCAAGTAAAGCATGCCAAAGACTCACACACCCAAGGCCAACGAGCTCGATTACATGGTAGCTATGTAAAACAATGCAAGCATGACCAAAAGGACCAAAATCAGAGCGTAATCATGTCATAACAAGACGAAAAGCTTCAAGGAATCAAGCCAAAATATGTAAGCATGGTAGTCCACATGCTAGACACATGTTTAAAGAAAATAATGGGATTACAAGGCATGCATATGATGCATGTAAGGGACCACTAAACCAACTCAAAACAGAGGTATAACATGACAAAATAACTTCGAATACCCACTGAAATGGTGCTAGAAACAACTAAACATACATGCTACCATATTAAGCCAATAATACAAGCAAATGAGACAAAAGGGGAGAGGGGTGTCCCTCCCCTATACATGACCTCAAAACCACTTCTCCACCACTGAAAATCCTCTGGATTTCAGTGGTGAGAAGGTCGAAATAAAGGGGTCCCAAAGCTCAAAGAGAAAGGCACAAAAAGAGGCCAAACAAGGCCTAAGAGGGGGTGGACAACCCCAAACACAAAAGAGACCTTAATGAAACATCTTAAACATGAAAAATCAAAACTTTTAATGAAACATCTTAAACATGAAAAATCAAAACTTTTATCAGTTATACACAAAGCTCAAAACAGCATGCAAGATAGGTTAAAAGCTTGTACAAAAATAGGGAATATAAAGCAATAGTGCTCACCCTTGAAGAACACTTCAAGAACACCAACCCCAGCCCCTTCCTCTGATCAAAACCAACCTAAAAACTCTGAAACCAGTCCCTCAACACCTCAATAACCAAAGTATGGTGTAACACTAGGTGCCTTAGTGCAAAAATAGGAACAAAAAAACACTTTTGAACACTAATACACACACAATCTAGAGAGAGAGGGAGATATAGAGAGAGAGTGGTATGCGTGATATATATATATCTCTGATCTTTGCTCAACCCCTCTAAAGGAGAAGGGAGGCCCTCTTTTATAGAACAAAAGGGGCCTAAGCTTCTTGGAGAAGCTAAGACAAAGGAGTCAAGCTTCCTAAAGAAGCTAGAATAAAGGTTCAAGCTTCTTGGGGAAACTAAGGCAAAGGTCCAAGCTTCTTGGGGAAACTAAGGCAAAGGGTTCAAGCTTCCTCAGGCTCCATTTGGGAAGAAAAAAGCCAGGCTTTTTTGGCTAAAATAGCCACAAAAAACAAAATAGGCTATTTTAGCCACAAAAAACAAAATATCAAATCCAACCCATAATCATTACAATCCCCTCTCACAAAAAAAGTCAAAAAAGTCAAAAAGCCAAAAAGCCCTTCCCAAACCAGGCTAAAATAGCCCAGGCTAAAATAGCCAAAAAGCCAAAAAGCCAACCCACTTCCCAAACGGAGGCTCAAGAAGCTTAGAGCAAAAGGATGCAAAGGGTGCAAATCCTCCATACACGTGTATGGAGGACAGGTATGTGTGCTCCAGCTGGCACAACTGGCGTGCAAAATGCCTGAAAAAGGCAAAAAGAAGTCCCGGCCAGAAAATATGGCCGATTGACCAAACGAACGGCCAGCCGACCAAAAACAATGCCGACCGGCCTCACCAATGGCCGGTAGCAACAAAACAGGGCCGGTGGCCTCAAGCCAAGGCCGATGAGGTGTGGGGATGACCAACAAGCCATTTTCTGCCCTTAGAAGTAAAAACAAACAAGTTTTTGGTCCACGACCAAGCATAAAACAGGCAAGTTAAGAGATCCTGAGGCAAGTAGCGCGACCGAGACCTTCGGGAACTCAAAATGAACATGAACATGGATGATCATTGAGTGTTCAAACGATAACGTCCAAGTCTTGAGGACGGTCAAAAATGGGGTGTCTATAGGCGCTCCGAATCCGGAGGCTCATTCGGCCAAAAGTGTCATTCACAGAAGGGCGCTCCGAATCTGGAGGCTTTTTTGGACCAAAAGTGTTATTCACTGATGGGGCTCTGAATTTGGAGGCTTTTTATTTGGCTAATCGTGATATCCACGAAGGGCACTCCGAATCCGGAGGCTCATTTGGCCCAAAAGTGTCATTCACAGAAGGGCGCTCCGAATCCGGAGGCTTTTTCGGCCCAAAAGTGTCATTCATTGATAGGGCTTCGAATTCAGAGGCTTTTTATTTGGCCAATCGTGATATCTACGACGGGCGCTCCAAATTAGGAGGCTCATTCGGCCCAAAAGTGTCATTCACTGATGGGCTTCGAATTCGGAGGCTTTTTATTTGGCTAATCGTGATATCCACGAAGGGCGCTCCGAATTCGGAGGCTTTTTCGGCCCAAAAGTGTCATTCATGAAAGGGCACTCCAAATCCGAAGGCTTTTTCAACCCAAAAGTGTCATTCACTGATGGGGCTCCAAATTCGGAGGCTTTTTATTTGGCTAATCGTGATATCCACGAACGGCGCTCCGAATCCGGAGGCTTAATCGGCCCAAAAGTATCATTCACTGATGGGGCTCCGAATTCAGAGGTTTTTTATTTGGCCAATCGTGATATCCACGAAGGGCGCTTCGAATTCGGCCCAAAAGTGTCATTCACGGAAGGGCACTCCGAATCCGGTGGCTTTTTCGGCCCAAAAGTGTCATTCACTGATGGGGCTCCAAATTCGGAGGCTTTTTATTTGGCCAATCGTGATATCTACGAAGGGCGCTCTGAATTCGGAGGCTCATTCGGCCCAAAAGTGTCATTCACTGATGGGGCTCTGAATTCAAAGGCTTTTTATTTGGCCAATTATGATATCCACAAAGGGCGCTTCGAATCCGGAGGCTCATTCGGCCCAAAAGTGTCATTCATAGAAGAGCGCTCCGAATTCGGAGGCTTTTTCGGCCCAAAAGTGTCATTTATTGATGGGGCTCCAAATTCGGAGATTTTTTATTTGGCCAATCATGATATCCACGAAAGGCGCTCCGAATCCGGAGGCTTTTTGGCCCAAAAGTGTTATTCACTGATGGGGCTCCGAATTCAGAGGCTTTTTATTTGGCCAATCGTGATATCCATGAATGGTGCTCTGAATCTGGAGGCTTTCATCTTCAAACTAAAATTTCATGTAGTGAGATAAGGAATCATGTATTATAAAAGTGAAAGTTTGTACACGACGAACATTCAAAATAAATCATCGTGCCCCAGAAGTCGGGTTAATGATAGAGCAAATGCGTGGAATTCCAAGGACGCGACAGACTTTTTCCGGACATGTCTTTGAGCCGATATGCCTCTGTTCCAGCGATTGAATCGATTTGATAGGGGCCGTCCCAGTTAGGACCCAGTTTGCCGTTAGCCGGATTCCTGGCAGCTGGAGTACTTTCTTGAGGACCAATTCTCCTGGTGTGTAACGGCGTAGATGAACATATTGATTATACGACTTAGCAAGCTGTTGCTGCTGGTATCGTACCAGGGACGTAAGAGCACGGTCTCGCCGTTCCTCAATCAGGGTCAAATCCAAGGCCAACATCATGTCATTTCGGCCCATATCAAAAGCTTTCGATTTCAAGGTTGGGAGGCCGATCTCCAGGGGGATGATTGCCTGGGTTCCAAAGCATAAAGCAAATGGCGTTCCCCCAGTGGATCGCCTCAGCGTAGTGCGATGAGCCCATAACACACTCGACAATTCTTCGACCCATCTGCCTTTGGCTTTCTCCAGCCTTTTCTTGATGCCGTCCAAGATGGCTTTGTTGGAGGCTTCGGCTTGGCCATTGCTTTGTGGATAAGCCGGCGTTGAGAAATAAGGCCAAATACCATACGTGCTCAGACGCCACAGTCAAACTGGGTGCCATTGTCTGAAATAAGTGCTTTAGGAATGCCGAATCGTGTGATGATATTTCTCCATACAAAACGCTTAACATCAGTATCCCAAATGTGCGTTAATGCCTTCGCTTCGACCCATTTAGTGAAGTAATCTGTTGCGACAATCAAAAATTGCTTGTTGCCCAGGGCACGAGGTAATGGTCCGACGATATCAAGTCCCCATGGGGCGAACGACCAAAGACTGGTGACAGAGCTTAACTCTTCAGCAGGCAAATGGGTTAAAGGGGAAAACTTTTGGCACAGTTCACATTTCTTGACGTAACACCCGACATCAACTCTCATTGTCAGCCAATAATACCCTTGTGTCACAGCTCGATGAGCCAGAGAGCGCCCCCCGGAACGGGCACCATAACTACCTTCATGTATTTCAGTCAGGAGTTCTTCGACTTTGTCCAGATGAACGCATTCTAGATATGGACCAGAAAAGGGTATTTTGTAGAGCTTTCCTTATGGATCCAAGTAATATCACAGGGCTTTGTTCCGCAGTTTGTGTGCTTCTTTTTTGTCCGCCGGGAAGTGTTCAGAAGATAGGAATGCGGTGATAGGGTCCATCCAGCTTGGACCTGATTCTATGACATCAATTCCGATGAGGCAATGCTCGGCTGAGGGATAAATCGTACTTCAATTATCCGTTTGATTTCTAAGTTGATGGTGGAGGCTAGGCCGGCCAAGGCATCTGCATGCGTGTTCTGATCCCAGGTTATTTGATTTAGTTCATGATGGTCGAATTTTGCTAGCAAAGAATTCGCCGTTTTCATGTAAGCTGCCATACGGTCATTTTTGGCTACGTATTCTCCTTTTAATTGGTTGATGACTAGCTTTGAATTATAGAAAATAAGGAGAAGCTGAGCACCAAGGAGATGTGCATTCCGTAAGCTGGTTAACAATGCTTCGTATTTGGCCTCATTGTTCGATGCATCGAAACCCAGTTTGACAGCCTGCTCAATTATTGCCCCGTCGGGAACCATGATAACTACACCCGCCTCACTGCCACGTTGGTTGGACGATCCATCACAATACATTTGCCAAATGTCCCCAACATAAATTCTCCAGTTCGGTTTAGGTTGAATCTGATCAGACTTGAAGTCGGCGAGGCCTCCAGTGAATTCGGCCACAAAGTCGGTGAGCACTTGCCCCTTGATTGAGGTTCTAGGCAGAAACTGAATATCGTACTAGCCGAGTTCGAGAGCCCACTTTGAAACGCGCCCTGATGCTTCTGCACTACGGAGTACTGACCGGAGGGGGTAGTCCGTTAGTACCCCGATGGAATGCCCCTGAAAGTAATGCATCAGTTTTCTTACTGCCATGACGAGGGCTAGGATGAGTTTTTCCAACGGAAGGTAACGTGTTTCGGTGTCAACCATTGCCTTGCTCACATAATACACTGGCCGTTGCTTCCCAAGCTTTTCCATTAATAGAACGGTGCTGACGGCCTGGTTGGAAACTGCCAGATATAAAATGAGTGGATCACCTACCGAAGGTGTTATCAAGAGTGGAACTAATTGGAGGTAAGTCTTCATATTGTGGAAAGTGGCTTCGCACTCAGAGGTCCATTCAAAAGCTTTACCCCTGCCGTAGGGTATGAAAGAATTGTCAACAGCGATCTGTGGAATGACTGATGAACCTGTTGAGTGCGGCGGCCATCCCCATCAACTTTTGAACCTGCTTGACCGATCGAGGAGAGCCGAGTTCCAGGATTGCTGTGATTTGCCTCGGGTTGGCTTCGAGTCCGCGGTGGTTGACAATGTAGCCAAGGAATTTGCCGGATCCGATCCCAAATGTACATTTTGAAGCGTTCAGCTTCATTTTGTACTTGCGTAAAATGCCGAATGTCTCTTCCAGATCGGCTAGATGAGTTTGCTCTTCTTTGGACTTGACCACCATATCGTCAATGTACACTTCCATAGTACGACCAAGTTGCTCCTTGAACATGGCAGTGACTAGTCTTTGGTAAGTTGCCCCCGCATTCTTCAGCCCAAAAGGCATAACCTTATAGCAATAGGTTCCTCTTGGGGTGAGGGATGCAGTTTTGTCTTGGTCCTCTGGATGCATGGCAATTTGATGGTAGCCTCTGTAGGCATCGAGGAAGCTCATACGTTGATGACGTGCCATGACATCTACGAGTTGGTCTATTCTGGGGAGGGGAAAACAATCATTGGGACAAGCTTTATTTAAGTCCGTGAAATCCACACAAACACGCCAAGTCCCATTTTTCTTCTTTACAACCACAGTATTCAACAGCCATGTAGGATAGGTAACTTCCCGGATTGCCCCGACATCAAACAACCAGTCAATTTCTTCAATAACGACATCAGTGTGTTTTGCGGCTGATCGTCGACTTTTCGGAATAATCGGCTTACATTTGGGGTCAACGTTTAAACGGTGCTGAGAAACAGATGGATCCACCCCGGGCATCTCATACGGTGACCATGCAAATATGTCAAGGTTGCTGAGTAAGAAGGTAATTAGCTGCTGCCTGTCGACTTTATTCAGGGAGGCGCCAACCATGAAGAACCTGTCAGGATTCCCATCAATTTCAACTCGATCCAGGGCTTTTGTGGCCTTTTCACTTGGGAGCCGCCCAACATCGTTGAGGCTCTCTCGATCCGGCACCTTAATAGAATTCACTTCCAGCTCTCTTGGTGTCTTTGCAGCAAGGAGATAACAAGCTTGTGCCGATTTCTGGGAACCACAGATTTGTTCAATGCCGTGTTCAGTCGGGAAGCGGAGCAGTTGATGATAGGTGCTCGGCACGGCTTGCATGGTATGCAGCCAAGTTCGCCCCATGATGAGATTATACGGCGAAGGAAGCTTGACAACCAAAAATTCCACATCCACTAATCAGGAGCTCGCTCGAATTGGTAGTGTGATTTTCCCCAACGGGTATTCTGGATTAGCGTTGAAGTAGAATAATGGATAATGAGCCGGGGACAGATCCGACTCAGTGAAGCCGAGTTTGATGAAGATTTTGTAGTACATAACTTCTGAAGTACTCCCCTGGTCAATAAGAACACGTTCAACGGTGAATCGGTTTACGCGTAGTTCGATGACCAAGGAATCGATGTGTGGGAGCGTTACGCCGACCAAATCAGAATCATCGAAAGCAATACTCGGAGCTTCATGGGGCCGTTTCGCTGGTGTGATTTGCTTCTGGAGGTCAGGATGCGATTGAATTGTATGTACCGCGGATGCTGTCGGCAAGTTGTAAATTATATGGATCACGCCAAATGGGGGTGAATCTTGTCGTAGAGCAACTATTTTGGTTGAATTGTTCTTTCGGACGTGTTGCGTAAGCCGACCGTCTTGTACCAACTCCTCAAGATGATCTTTCAAGGCATAACAACTGTCGGTATCATATCCGTGGTCTTTGTGATATTCGCACCGTCTATCCCGTCTCCTTGTGTCAGGAGGTCCGACCATCTTGGGTGGCCATTTGAAGAATGAAAGATGTTAAATTTTAGACATAACCGTGCTGATCGGCTCCGATAACTCCGTATATTTCTTGTCCGCGCGCCTGCCATCCACTTGAAGTTGTTCACTAGCCCGTTGTGGACATTGGTCATTTGATCGGTGTGAATCTCGTCTTCTGTCTCGTTTAGCCCGATTAAGTGGTTCAGGGCTTTACGAGGGTACACAATTTATCGGCTGAACGATCTCAGATGGGGCTGTCTTGTTGGCCTTGTGCCCAGCTTTAACCTGCAGGGCGTCATCTTCCACTTTGCAGTATTTCTCGACTTTCTTCATTAGCGACCAGACTATTTTCGGGGGCCTTCTGGTCAAGGAGCTACGGAGGGCACTATCAGGGTGCAACCCCATTTTAAAGGCAGTGATGGCCATGGAGTCATTGCAGGCATCATCCACGAGATTAAAGAATTCCCAATAGCGCGCCGAATAAGCACGTAGGGTTTCCCCGGGTTGAATTTGCATTGCCTAGAGAGAATCGGCCTGTTTCGGCTGGACCTCATTGGTGATGAACCTTGTCCTGAAGGATTTTTGGAGTTGATGGAAGCTCTTGATCGATGCCTGTTCCAATTTATAATACCATCTGACGGCCAATGGTCCCAAACTGTTGGGAAATATTCGGCACATGAGGGCCTCGTTGTCTGCACGTAGTGTCATGGCTTGCTTGTAGTGACGGATGTGATCGCCGGGGTCTGATTTTCCATCATAGAGGGTGAACGATGGAGCTTTGAACTTTTTGGGTAGTATCACCCTTGCGATCCGTCGTAGAAATGGGTCATGTTGATCCTCTCCGTTTGAATCATTTCTTTTTCATTTAGTCGCACAGACTCCCTTTAGAAGAGCTGGAGACTTCGACTCGTCCCTTCATTTTGGATCCTGGGGATAACGAGTCAGAATCACTGCTACTATCTTGTCTTTGAATTCGAGGTCGTCGACCATCCTTTCGCAGAGGTCGTCCCGGATCTTGGCGCGCGGCCTGTTGGGACTTTGCCACCTCCAAGGCCAAATCTTGTCGAAGGCGCTCGTTCTTAGCCATCATGTTTTCCAGCCTCTATTCGTTTTGCTTCGCCTGATCCATAATTGCTTGCATTGTCTCATGCGCTGATGTCGAGGGTGAAGTCTGGGCAGCAGAGTCGTAGTTCAAGGCTCTTCATGCGGTAATGTTTTCTGGTCCAATCATGTTGCTTGGAGTGGCGTCAACTCGTGGTGTAAGGTCGTCAGCGACTACCAGAGGATCTTCCGCCACGCCCGTCGTGGATGTGTTGGGGTGTTCCCACAAACGGCGCCAATTGTGGAGAAGTGGTTTGGAAACACTCTTTGGATCCAATGGGACGCTCGAGATCCTCAGCCAGTCACCTGAAAAGGAATGAACACTCCGGTCGGGGGTGTCGGAATTAACACTCCGATGGACAAGTCAGTGTATACTCTCTTGGTTGCTTATATCTCAAGTTTAGACTTTTTCTCACATACCTCTTGTTAGCTGATACTTTCCTTATTTATAGTTGTTCTTGATGTTGACGGTTGGGCCCACATTTCTTCCAATGATTAATCCCTCATTCGGCTAACTGTTCTTACTCGGCCTGGTCTATAGTTGATTATTCGGCCTTCGTCCCTCCGGGATGGAGCCGTATAATTCACAATTTGGTTTCTTTCCTCAAGTTATTCGACCTCCGTATGTAATAGATTTATTCGGCCCCCATACATATATTTATTAATGAGTCCCATTGATCCATATTTAATACTAAGAAATCAAATTAGGAAAATTCTACAATATACACCCCTACAATCCTTTTTTTTACATGGTTTTTGGATAGATTGGGCTCCCGATCAAAACCCCTTTCTGGTCAAGGCTATCCCTCCAAAATCAAATCTCAAATCTGTAAAAGAGGTTATCCAGAATTGACTTCTTGTGGATTGACTAGGTCAAAGACATTAGACTGCTTCAGAAGAAGAAATCACGCCCCTAAGTTATATTATTTTCTTTTTTTGTTCTGTTTTTATTTTAATTACGACTCATGAGATCTTTGGTTATGCCTTATGTATTGTTTGGTTACGATTTTTTTTTTTTTAATTATAAATTTTTAGTTATGACTTAAAAAGTATGAAATTATACAATTTTTGTCCTTTAATTATAAGGTATGTATCATAGTTTTTCCCATCAAATTATACACTAACATGGTTTTGTGGAGTAATTTTTGTTTATACATTACTAGCATGATACCAGTGCTATGCACGATTTTTTAATAAATATGCATGACGAATTTAAAATTAAATAGTAAAAATATTAAATATGCATTATAATAGTTTTGAATCGAGTAATTATACTATTTTTATCGAGTCTACCTTTCTGATTTTTATTATTTTTTCTTCTTTCATTAATGGTGTCACAGATTGGTCATATTCAACCCCTTTTCTAGTTATTCTCACCCATTTGTCTGTCAACTTCTCTTACCTGATCAAACTTTAACTCAACTTAGCTATCTTCACAGTTGTTATCCTAAGTTAGATCAAGTTTGACTAACTTAAAAAAGTACATTTATTTTATCTTTTTATTTTTTTTAAGTCATATCAATTAACATCTTTTCTCTATTTTTTCTATACATAATATAAAAAAAATCAAAAAGTACACTTATTTAGTCTTTCCAAACTTGGCCTTGGTCGATACCCCGTTGTAAAAATATTATACTTGATTATAAATCTTGTTCTTACTACTAAAATTAGTATATTTGGGTCTTATTTGAAAATGAAATATTTAACTGAAAAGTCAAAGAGTCACCACAAAAAGTCAACATTTTTTTTTTATAAAAAGTTAAAATATTACTAAAAAATTCAATTCCCAAACTAACTCTTATTTTCACTATTTCTCTCTTTCCATATTTTCTCATTTGCAATATATTCCTTTAAAATAAAATAAAAAATATTGGAGGCGAAATTAAAATATAAAAGGAAAAGATACTAAAAACCAAGGATGCCTATGTGATTTTTTGATTTTGTTGGATATTAAAATCCAAGTTACACTAAAGTCACTTTTATGATTTAATCATAATACTTTTATTTAAATGTGTTATAATTTAAAAACAAAAAATGAACCCATAAAATAAATAGATAAATAAATATATATTTGAATTGGACATATCATTTGACCCGCGGTTAAAACTAAAGAATGAAATATGTTTATTTTTAATAAGTTATACATAATTTTTATAAATTAAATTTTAAATAACTTTTAAGATGGTTACATTTTAATATCATATTTAGCTATTATATGACGTGACATTTTATATGACACTAATATGTAGTTGATGGGTTTCATATGATACATGTGGTTAGTGTTATGCGTCACAACAGTCACTATAGTATTGTTAAAATTTTATTTGAGACTAATTTTCTTTTTAAATATTTTAAATATGTATAATTAAAATTTCATTTTAAACTTTTTATCTAGCAATTTTCGAATTCAAATGTGATTTGTTATGTGAGAGTTTTTAAAATTTTAATTTAGATAGGGATAAAAATACCAATAATTTTGTAATATGTGTATTTCTTAATTTTTGAAAAGTAAAAATTTTGAGAAATTTAAAATTTTAATTTCAATCTCCTAGAGTCTCTTAAATAAATAAAAAAAAATACTTTGTGGGATAAATTTAATTATAATAATTCAGATTTTTTTTAATGGAAGATATGTTGGTATTTAGATGATAATTATCACATGACATGATAAATTTTGTCTAAAACGTGGGTAGATATTTTTGGTATTATACTAACTATTTATTTAAAATTATATCTCAGTCAAGCTATCTTTACCGGCTAAATTTAATATATATAGATATAAATTTTAAAATTAAAATTATTTTTTAAAAGATTATGAGTTAAGAAAATTTTAAAATATTATTATACAGATGAATGACTGATTTTTTTTGAATTTTGAAAAGTTAAAGTATTTGACCTAACTGCTATATATATATATATATATATATATAGAATGTTTTAAGAGAGTTAAGATAAAATATCAATTATCATATTGGTCAAATTAACAATGTTTTAAAGGAGGTAAGATCATTTGCAATATATTACCATATTGATTAAATGTCCAATAATTTTATGACATGTGTATTTTTGTATTTTTTAAATTGAAATAAAAAGTACATTGACACTTTACAACTCAAATAGTTCACAACGTTTTTGCTTATATAATAATATAAATTTTTAATTAAATGAGGTAGATAAATAAATACTTGAAAATTTGTAATTAGTATTTTGGATATCTCTTAATTTTTCCTTTTGAATTTTCTGAGAGAATAGATTTGGGTAAATCCAAAGGAGATTATTTTATCTTTCCTTATAAAAAACATAAATTTAAAATCATTACTATTTTTATAATTATTGGTTTAATGGGTTAGGCAATAATATTTTTTAATTAAAAAAATTCACAAACGAAAAGTCATTTTTGTTTAATATAGGATTATTTGGAATGATCTAAATAAATATATTTTTTGAGTTTTTACGAAAAAATATATAAAAAAGTATATAAATAATGTGACTCAAAAAAGATAAAAAAAAATATGCTAATATTCAACATGCGATACAAGCTCTATATAGTACAAATATATAGATTTAGTTTTGGAAGAAAATTTAAAAATTTACTATACTTGATGGATAAAAATTAATGTATAAAATATGGAATATTTATTAATTTTGTAATAAATGCATCTTAGATTTTAGGACAAATGTATAATTGGGAAATAAAAAATAAAAAAATTACTCTATTTGATGTGCAAAGATTAGTATTTTTTTATTTATTTTAATAGTAAGATTTGTATCTGATATATAAAATATTTTTTAATTTGGTAGAATTTTAATTTTACAATGTAAATGTAGGGAAAGTTTACAATGTGCACCTTCTAAAAGAGCATATGATATGCACTTATTGTATGGTCCATATCGTGCCACATCATAAAAAATGACCTGCTAAACCGGTCATCTAATAGGTTATACGAAAGAATCATAACTTTTTTGAAATATCATAACAATATTACAATAAATCATAACAATGTCATAATATACACTACGATATCATAACAAAGACACTATCAATCGTAACAATATGGCAACGACTCATAACAACTGTAGTTATTTTTAACAAATTATCATAACATTTGAATCGTAACATTTTTTATTATAATTCACCATGACAAATCATAACTTTTGGTAGTACAAATCATAACTTTTACTAATGAATCATAATCATAACACCTTCTTTTTTTTTTCTTTTTCTTTTTTTATCAGAGAAAATTAGAAAAACAAGAGAGGCAAACATGACTACGTCAAGATACTGATCAAACCCAATTATAATCCTCCATCTAGGTACGTGCTTCGGAATAGATTCAAGGCTTGGAAATCAAGTGGTGTGGTATGAGACATCTTGGCTTTTGCTTATTCAAGGTCAGAGATGGTCCATGATGCTCTCTTTGTTATTGCCAAGATGAAGATATGAAAATCCAAGCTTCAATCTTGACCTACAACAGTTTGTTGTACAACTTAAGGCACACTAGTATCATGTGGGATGTATATGATGAAATCAAAGCTAGTGGGACTCCTCTGAGTGAACACACCAATTCAATTCTAATAGATGGTCTATGCAGAAAATCATTGCTACAAGAAGCAGTAGCCTTCCTGCAAGAGAATGAAGGGAAGCATTTTGGGCTCTGTGTTGCTTCATTCAATACTCTCATGTCAAGGTTCTGTAAAATGGGTTACGTAGATGTTGCAAAATCTTTCTTTTGTATGATGTTTAAGTATGGACTACTTCATGATGCATACAATTACAATATTCTTATTCATGGGTTATGCAAAAATTTTCAGATGCAGAGAATATAGATGGAACAATCAGTAAAACAGGGGCAAAACAGATCGCTGGAGTTGCACTTCATGGGATGGTCTTCTAGGGTGAAGAAGATCGCCGGAGTTTTGTCTGAAAGAATGAAGGTTTCGGACCAAAACAACGTGAGGCTTTGTGGGATGAGAACAAGCAGTAAAGAAAAAAGAAAAACCAGTTCAACAGGTATTCAATTTTTCTAATAAAATTATTTAATGGTTCAGATTAATTTATATATGTCTAATGGTTTAAAAGTCAGGCGTATATGATGTGCACAATTTAATCACGTGCACATTCTAATAGCTCCCGTAAATGTATTATCTATTTCCTTTCGATATTTAAGTCTAATATCACTCCCAAACTTTTAGTCATGAAAGAAATCTTTAGTCATGAAAGAGATCAATAATATTTTTTTTTTGGTAATTTAAAATTTCTCACCCATGCCTATATATTACATCCACTATCTCATTTTCCCTCCATTCTCTCCTCTCTCTTCCTCTATCCTGTCCTAGCTTCCTCCTCCGCCACCGTGACTGTCGCAATTGCCATTGCCGCTGCAGCAACCGGCAACGATAACAACAAGAACAGAGCTATTCACTACCCTCGGAAACAGGTTAATTGTTCCTGTGAAAACTCATCATCATCATTGTACGGGGAGGAAATAATTCTCCTCGTATAATCCTGTTGACCAAGTCCACGCTCCTCCGTACGACGTCGCTTTGTCACCTGAAAACACAAACGTGAGCTAGCCGGCGGGTGTGTGCTGGAAACCTCTCCGATGCCTAAGTCAGAAAACTTGACAAATAGACAAAGCTCTATGTTCTCAGAAAGAATTATGTTCAATTAATTACCTCCTCCAAGGTGGTGCTTGTGAGCTTTTATAGGTTTCGAGTTTCATAATCCTGGTAGGACTTGTATTTCTCCATGCAGAGTCCTCCTAGGATTCATACTCCAAAGGATAATGCTTTTCCTTTTACACCCTCCCCCACTGCTTAAACCAAGTGGGATGGTTTTTATTTTGGCCGAACTACTACATGACCGAAATAAGCTTGGCTATGCAGAGCCACTGAATAAACCGAACTCATCCTTAGTTCGGTCCTTCTGTTTTTCCCTTTCTTATCTCAGCTTTCCGTGCAGAACCTATAGTACGGTCTTGGACCGAACCAACGACTTTCGGCCGGTCTAACCCCAAACCGGTATACCTCTAAGGTCGGTATAACTTCAAGGCCGGTCTAACTTCAAGTTGCTCTCAGACCGAAGTACATTTACAATCCTCTAACCGAAGTAACTTTATCATTTGTGAGCCGAAGTAATTTCACCTCCTTGGGCCGGAGTAACTTTATCTCCCCAAGGCCGGAGTAACCTTGCTCTCCTGGGCCGGAGTATCCTTTACGGCCTTCTTACTTAGTCCTTCGCGTTTTGGGCCTTAAAGCCCAACTCGCAGCTCGGCCCAATTTTTTCCAAAAATTACCCTCTCAATTGCCCCTTAATTCCATCTGCGCAACATGATTGGGATTATCAGTCTACTGGCCGAGCTAGAGTTTATTAAGCCTTTCCAGCCGAGCTAAAAACCCTTTAGCCTCTCCAGCTGAGCGAAAAACCCTCGGGCTCTCCAACCGAGCTAATTTTACTTCGGGCTTCACTATGTCCGGTCAAAAACGTCTCTTCAATTACAGTGACTGTAACGCTTCCCCTTCCAATGACACGTGGCAGATTCTGATGGGCTAAGGACGGCTGTCACGCCGTCTTTCGTACTTCGTGAATTTTGAACAGTCCCCGCCATTTTTTGCCGCTCGTCCTTTCCACAAAAACATCCCTTCATCTCGAATCATTCACTCACACTTTTCACATTTTTCTCTCTTCGTGCCTCTGCCTTTTCAACTTGCGTTCTTGTTCTTCTCTTGCAGCCACTGTCTTCATTTCTAGTCCCCTTCTCTCCAATCTGGTAAGTAGATCTTTTTTCCTTTCTTATTTTTGCTTTCGTATATGTTCTATGTATTTGTTTCTTACTTTCTATGTTTTTGCAAAACAGTTTTCCTTCATTTCTGCTTTGCTTTCGTACTTTCATGAAAAAACCAGTAGAGCTTCAGGTGTGCATGAACTATTTATGAAGAAAACCAGTTTTAGATCCAAAATCACATAGCAACCGAACTAGGATCCTGTTTGCCCCAAATAGGTAGATCACTGTAGACAATCAACCGATCTAGAACATAAAAGTCTCAAAGAGCCACCGATGCCCGACTCTCTCTAGCCGAAGTAAGATCACCAAGTTTTGAATATAGCAAACTAGGAACCTCGGTGGTCAACCGAACTAAGCTTTTGGGGCCAAGTCGGCTCTCTTGGTTCCTAAACCGAACTCAGAAAGCCGGTCCCAGAGGCTTAACCGAAGTAACTCTATTCACATTGCAGCCGATTTAGGCCTTGGGGCTAAACCAGCTCTCTTAGTCTTTTAGACCGAACTCAGAAAGCTGCCCCTAGACGTTAAACCGGTCTACCGAGCAAACTGCTTAAAACCGAGCTGCCAAACCTTTTGATGCACCGAGATAGAACCAGTTTTTTGAGGCCGAAGTAGGGCTTTTATACCTTGCTTTTAAATTGTAGCACGGTCCATTGATCAGTGCTTTAACCCCCTCTGTTTTTTACTTTGCAGACTTAGGTTACCCAGGCACTCCTGCGTGCGCTCAATCGAGCTACTGAGCACGATTTTTGCACCGATATAAGTTATAAGTAAATTATACATCAGATGGGTAAGTATAGGTATCTAGTTGAGACCCCGGGCGGCCTAGCCGAATTCAGGAAAGATTACCAAATACCTGACGATGTTCAGTTGGTTTTGGCCGAAAAAGACATCACACCCTGGGATAATGAAGGCTTCGTCCCCTTTACTCTGCAATCCATAATAGAAACCGGACTACGGTTTCCTGTCCAACCATTGATCTGTGAGTTCCTTAGGCAGACTAGGTTATGCCCCACCCAACTGTCCACCAATACATACCGTATTATTATGGGAATAGCCACCCTAAACCACCAAACCGGTTTAAACCTTGGCCTTGCCGAAATATTCCATCAGTATTCCATCGGCTCGAAAGATGCTGGGTGGGTTTATTACCTTAGGATCCGCCGCCGCCGAGAGAAGATAATTAAGCACACACCGGACAAAGACCTTAATGATGATGACTTCTTCTGGGTCTCTGGGAATTTTGAGGATTTTCAAGCCCAAATTCCTGGCCGACCTATAAATTGGAAGAAGGGAGAGCCTGGTAATTTAACTTCGGTCTTCTTTTTTGTATGTTATCTCGGTTTTTGTTAGTCTATTAACCGAACTAACACTTCTCTTTTTTGCAGATTTCGCCCATCTTCATTCCTTATACAGTTATCCAAACCTTGCAATTTTGCGAGCCGCACTACGGATTAAAGAAAGAAGTTGGGCAAAGCTTCTGAACTTTGAGCCGACCTACCGGTACAGCGGTCGCCGAAAAGCAAGAGTGACTGACTTCCTTCTTGAAGAAGCACCTGAACCGGACCCAACTTTGCCCGAAATAAGACTCGTCCCATTAACTGCTGAAGAGGAGATGGCAAAGAAAAGCAGAGTTAGGGCCCTTCTGACCGCAACAACCAGAGCCGAAGTACCACCAACCATTGAGCCGCAGCCTGCCGTTGTGGCCCTCCCCTCTCAACAGCCTTCTTCATCTCGCCCTTCCAAGCGCGCCCGATCTACAACGACCGAACAGCTACTTGTCGATGAGGTTGAATCCATCCCCCAAAGTCCTCAACCGTCCCCCCAACCGGAGCAAACTGACCGAACCGAATCTCCGAAGTGGGCTCCGCCGCTGACCTTTAACGACCGAGACATCAAAGCTACTGACTCGGTCGTGGCTGAAAAAGACCACCAATTGGCCTTTAACCTGGCCAAAAGTGTGTGTCTTCCCAAGGACATGGAGCACCACTTGAAGCAACTGAACACCGAAATGAAGTCAATTCGGTCTGCTTCTAAGTCCATGATTTTGGTAAGTATCTCTGCCCATTTTTTCTTGTTTGAAGTTTCCAACTTTTACTTCGGCTTAATAGAAGTCTTCGTTTTGTCAGGCTTTGCAGAAGAACAACATCACTTATAAGAAAGTCCAAGAACTCCGCAAAACCACAAGGCAGGCGATGGCGGAAGCCGAAGCAAAGGCGGCCGAACTAGAGGAGGCCGAAAGGAAAATGACCGAGCTTCAAGCAGAGAATGGTCGGCTTGCCGATCTGGTTAGCTCGGCCGAAGCGGAGAAGCAGAAAGCAGCCATCGTTATGAAGGACAAGTATCTGCGGGAGTTGTTGAAGCTTGAGAAAAGGAAAGACGCCGAAATAAGCGAACTAAAAGAGAGGGTGGAGGCGGCCGAAAATGAGGGGTACAAGCGAGGTTACAAGGAGGCAGAAGATGCCTATGTCAAGCAATGCGACGCCGCCAAGGAGCTTTTCTTCAAGTGCGGCTGGAGGGCGGCTGTGGAGAAGCTCGGTCATGATGAACAGACCGAGGTCTTCGACCCTCCAGCATACTTTATACAGAAATCCCTTGCGGCGTATGCAGACGCCTTGCAACAAGAGTTTCTGGAGGACTCAGACACTGATGACTCCTCTGCTCCTGAAGACATTCCGGTTGTTGGTGCCAGCCCGTCACTTCGGTTGGAGCCCATGGTAGAGGACCCTCCTATTGAACAACCAAGTGACACCGTGGTTCCAACCGAAACTAACCCGGCGACCGAGCGTGATCTTCCCCTTGAAACCGGTTTTCAAGTTGATGGTGATGCGGCATTTGACGCTGAAATACAAGAACTCTTTTCTTGACTTTGTACTTTTTCTTTTTTTGTTTCGTCTTTGTAACCGAACTATGCCCATTTGTATTGACTTTTGTTTTGAATGAAAATTTTACGCAACTCTTACTCCGGTTTTGATTTGTATGTCTGCACTTTGTAATGTCTTCTATTACTCCAACTTCTATTTCGGTTTTGGCTTTTTAATCTATGCTTACCAGCCAACCACTCCTTAGCCGATATACTTACTTCGGCTAAGGAGTACAAAGTGTTGGTTAATTCCAGCCAACCACTCTTCAGCCTTGCACTTACTTCGGCTGAAGAGTAACAAGAGTTGGTTAATTCCAACCAACCACTCTTCAGCCATGCACTTACTTCGGCTGAAGAGTAACAAGAGTTGGTTTATTCCAGCCAACCACTCTTCAGCCTTGCACTTACTTCGGCTGAAGAGTAACAAGAGTTGGTTTATTCCAGCCAACCACTCTTCAGCCATGCACTTACTTCGGCTGAAGAGTAACAAGAGTTGGTTTATTCCAGCCAACCACTCTTCAGCCATGCACTTACTTCGGCTGAAGAGTAACAAGAGTTGGTTTATTCCAGCCAACCACTCTTCAGCCTTGCACTTACTTCGGCTGAAGAGTAACAAGAGTTGGTTTATTCCAGCCAACCACTCTTCAGCCATGCACTTACTTCGGCTGAAGAGTAACAAGAGTTGGTTTATTCCAGCCAAGCACTCTTCAGCTTTGCACTTACTTCGGCTGAAGAGTAACAAGAGTTGGTTTATTTCCAGCCAACCACTCTTCAGCCTTGCACTTACTTCGGCTGAAGAGTAACAAGAGTTGGTTTATTCCAGCCAACCACTCTTCAGCCTTGCACTTACTTCGGCTGAAGAGTAACAAGAGTTGGTTTATTCCAGCCAACCACTCTTCAGCCTTGCACTTACTTCGGCTGAAGAGTAACAGGAGTTGGTTTATTCCAGCCAACCATCGAAGTTAGTTTTTCCAGCTAACTTATAGTATTTGGTTATTCCGACCAAATGTCCTGCAGCCTGGATCCTTATCCTGGGCTTAGGAAGGGTGTTGGTTTATTCCAGCCAACCTCTGAGTTAGTTTTTCCGGCTAACTTAGAATGAAAAAATGCTTGCAATGCGCCTAATCTTTACTAAAGTTAATTTTTACAAGGAACAACTTGTGCTAAAAAGAATTTCTCATTTTATTGAAGGAAGAGAAAATTACATATAAAAGAAAAACTAAAAGTAAAATAACTTGAGATTGGCCGTATTCTATGGCCTAGGGATTGCCTTGCCATCTTTGTCTTCTAGGTGGTATGCCCCTTTGCCTGCTAACCCAACCACCTTATAAGGACCTTCCCAATTTGGGCCTAACTTGCCGTCTCCTGGGATCAAGGTGTTTCCCATTACTTTGCGTAGTACCCAATCCCCAATTTTGAATTGTCTTGGATGAACCTTTTTGCTGTATTTTCTGATTAACTCTCGTTGGTATGAGGCGATGTGGACTAGTGCTCTTTCTCTTCTTTCTTCTGCAAGGTCAAGTTCTAAGGCTATGGCTTCTCCATTTAAGTCTGGATCAAAATTTTCGCTTCGAATTGTGGGGAGGCCAACTTCTAGTGGGATCACCGCTTCCATTCCATATGCTAAGGAGAATGGTGTTTCTCCAGTTGATCGCCGGGGCGTGGTGCGATAAGCCCATAAGACGTGAGGGAGTTCATCTGCCCACTTGCCTTTTGCTTTCTCTAGCCTTTTCTTTAGTCCATCCAAGACGACTTTATTTGAAGCTTCAGCCTGTCCATTAGCTTGAGGATATGCCGGTGTGGAATTGTAGAACTCTATCTTGTATTGTTCACAAAAGCTTCTAAAGATTCTGCCGTCGAACTGAGTTCCATTGTCTGAGATCAGTGCTTTTGGTATACCGAACCGAGTGATGATATTCTGCCAAACAAACTTCTTCACGTCTTTTTCTTTGATTGACGCCAATGCTTCTGCTTCCACCCACTTTGTGAAGTAGTCTGTTGCTGCGAGAAAGAATTTTCTGCCGCCAGGTGCAGTTGGAAGTGGTCCTACTATGTCCAAGCCCCACATTGCGAAAGGCCATGGGCTAGTTAAGGGTAGGAGTTCTCTTGCTGGTTGATGTATTTGGTGTGCGAATTTCTGGCATTTTTCACACTTCTTCACATATTTCTCTGAGTCTGCTTGCATATATGGCCACCAATATCCTTGCGAAATAGCCCTGTAAGCGAGCGACCTTCCCCCTTGATGACTTCCACACACCCCTTCGTGTATTTCGAATAGGAATGCTTCTACTTTGCTGGGATGAACGCACTTGAGGTAAGGCCCAGAGAACGACTTCTTGTATAATGCCAAAGATGGAGATAGCCAAAATCGCTGCGACTTTGCCCTTATTCTGTTGGCTTCTTTTTTCTCTTCTGGTAGGACGCCGTCTTTCAGGAACAGGATGATGGGATCCATCCAAGAAGGGCCTAATTCTGCGCAACATACTTCTTCTGCTTCGGGGTCTTCTATGCTTGGTCTTGGTAAGAAGTCGACGAGTAATGGATGAGGGATTGATGTATCTGCCATTGAGGCAAGGCCTGCTAGCTCGTCCGCTCGGCTGTTTTCCTCCCTGCCAATTTGTTCTATCCTTACCACATCAAACTTCTTGATCTCTATTCTGACTAACTCTTGGTACTTGGCCATTCTGTCGTCCTTTGCTTCGTATTCGCCAGAAATTTGGTTTACCACCAGCAGAGAGTCACTGTATACCATTAGTTCGGTTGCTTTCATGAAGTGTGTCGACTTGAGTCCTGCGAGAAGCGCTTCATACTCCGCTTCATTGTTGGATGCTGGGAAGCCAAGGTTGATTGCTTGCTCTATAACCAGGCCGTCTGGAGAGATGAGGACTATGCCAAGCCCTGCACCATGTCGGTTGGATGCTCCATCCACAAAGAGCTTCCACATCTCTCCAACGAATAGTTTCCAGCAAGTGGAAGGATCAGACGATGTCGTGAGGTCAAGAATGGTGTTTTCTTCAAGGTCCATGTTGGCTGTCTGTCCTTCGTCCTCTGTTTGAACTGCTGGTGAGCCTTGGTTTGTCTCTTCCTTGTTGTCCTTAGTATGGTCTGCCTTGGTGCTTGATTGACTACCTTCTACTAGGGGTTGCGCTATTCCGGCGTCAACTTCCGTCCCTAGTTCGGTTGTGTTAGTTAGGTCGACTGGGCAGATATGATGACTTCCAGGAGTAAACTCTGCGACGAAGTCTGCCAAAGATTGGGCTTTTATTGCGGTTTTGGGTTGGAATTTGATGTCGAATTGTCCCAACTCTACTGCCCACTTTAAGATTCGTCCACTAAAGTTCGCCTTTTCAAATAGAGCTTTTAGTGGAAAGGCCGTGAGGACGACTATGGTGTGGGCGTGAAAGTAGTGTGCCAATTTTCTGGATGCCATCATTAATGCTAGTGCTAGTTTCTCCAAGGGCAAGTACCTTGTTTCGGCTCCCAACAATGTCTTACTGACATAAAAGATGGGCAAGTGTTGTATTCCTTCTGCACGAGCCAACGCTGCGCTAACTGCGTGCTAAGAAACTGCCAGGTACAAAAAGAGTTCTTCACCAGGTACTGGAGTAACAAGTAGTGGTGGGGAAGACATGTACTCCTTCAAGCTTTCCAGAGCTCGGTCGCATTCTTCATCCCACTCAAACTTGGCCTTTAAAGCTTGGAAGAACGGTCGTAGTCTGTCCGATGACCTGCTTATGAACCGGTTGAGTGCAGCCGCCATACCAGTGAGATGCTGCACTTCTTTGACTGAGTTTGGTCTCTCCAACTCCTGGATTGCTTTGATCTGAGAGGGGTCTGCTTCTATACCTCGGTTGGTCACCAGGAAGCCCAAGAATTTGCCAGATCCAACTCCGAATGCACATTTGGACGCGTTGAGGCGCAGCTTGTGTTTCTTCAGGATCTGGAACATCTCGCCTAGATCTTTAAGATGGTCATTCTCATCCTTGCTTTTGACCACCATATCGTCGATGTAAGCCTCCATTGTTCTGCCTAACAATGGTTCAAACATCTTGGTGACCATCCTTTGGAATGTCGCCCCTGCGTTCTTTAGGCCAAAGGGCATGACCTTGTAGCAATATAACCCCCTTGGTGTTGTGAAGGATGTGACCTCCTGGTCTGGTTCGTGCATGGCAATCTGGTGGTAGCCTCTGTATGCATCCAGAAAGCTAAGTCGGTTATGCCCTGCTGTTAGGTCCACCAGTTGATCTATCCTTGGTAGAGGAAAGCTATCTTTCGGGCGCGCCTTGTTGACTGTTTTGTAGTCGACGCAGACACACCATTTACCATTCTTTTTTGGCACTACAACTGTGTTGGAGATCCATCTTGGGTAGTGCACTTCTCTTATTGCTTCTGCCTCCAGCAGGTTGCCTACCTCTTCTGCCACTATTTCGGCGTGGTGGAGTGCCGATCTGCGTGTGCGTTGGATGACTGGCCTGGCGGATGGGTGGACATTGAGTTGGTGACTGATGAAGTTTGGATCAATGCCTGGCATGTCGTAAGGTGTCCAGGCAAACACTTCGATATTAGAGGTCAAGAATTCCTAGACCTCTAATCTCTCAGTGCTGGACAATGATGAGCCAAGCAAGAAGAACTTATCCGGGTTCTTTTCATCTATTTTTACTTCCACCAAGTCCTCCACCGCTTTCTGATCAGCCTCTTTGCCGACGTCCGCGAATAGTTCATTACTTTCTAGCTCTTCCACCAAATGAACGTATCCTTTGGCCGCTCGGCTTCCATTCGCTGTGGCGAAACATTGTTTTGACATGATCTGATCGCCATAGACTTCTTCAATTATGCCGGTGTCATTGGGGAACCGCATTACCTGATGGTATGATGACGCTACCGAACGCATGGCATGCAGCCATGTTCTGCCCAAGATGATGTTGTATGTAGAGGGGACCTTCAATACCCAGAACTCCACTTGTTTTGTTACACTTCCTGCTCTGACCGGAAGGATTATTTTGCCGACAGGCCACTCTGGCATGGAGTTGAATCCAATCAGGGGAGAAACTGCAGGCGCCAAGTCTTTGTCTTGCAGTTTTAGTTGCTTGAATGTGTCGTAATACATGATCTCACATGAACTACCCTGGTCAATCAGAATCCGCTTGACGTCAAAATCCTTGACTCGGAGAGTGACAACCAGGGCATCATTATGGGGGCAGTAAATTCGTTCCAAGTCCTTATCTGAAAAGGACATGACGTTTGTTGCCTCTGTCCTCCCCTTCTTGATGGCAGGTTGGGCACTTAATACTTCCCTAAAGTGCTCAGCCTTCTTGATTGAACCTTTGAGCTCGCATACGCGCTCAGGTTCAAAAACTCCATGAATTACATTGATAATGCCTTGAGGCGGTGCATCAATTGGCATTCTATTGGGATGGTCATTATGATCTTGGGGGGCCGGTTGCGCTCCTCCTTCAATGTATTTGTCCAAGTGGCCTGCTGCCACCAACTCTTCCAAGTGCTATCTTAGTGGTGTGCAATTCTCAGTTCGGTGCCCCTTTTCTTTGTGGAAGGTGCACCGTGATCTGTCGTCGTAATTCTTCTAAGCTTCCCCTAGCTTGGCTGGCCACTTGACAAATGGCTCGTCTTTTATTTCGCTCAGAATCCGATATATTGGTTTTTTGAACACCGTTGTTATGGCAGTACGGATTCTCAACCATCTTTTGTCTGGGTCTTCTCCGTTATCTCGTCTGCCACGCCCGTTTTTATTCTGCCGATCTACTGTATTGACCTTTGCTGAGGTCTTCTTTTCTGGTACCACGGTTGCACTAGATTTTGCTTTTGCACGTGCGCCATCCTCTTCTACCCTGATGTGCTGATGCACTCTCTCCATCAGGGCCTCCATGGTGAGGGGTGGCGTCATGGTAATTGAATCCCTTAGTCGGTTCCCTACTGGTAGGCCTCTTTTATATTGCGCAATGGCTAGATTGGTGGGGCAGTCTCCAATCTGGTTGAATGTCTCCCAGTAGCGACTGTTGTAAGATTTGAGGGTCTCTTTTTCACCCATGTCGATGGAGAGTAACTGGTCTATCTCCACCGGTGTTTTAGTGTTTGTTCGAAACCTTGTTACGAACGCTTCTGCCAATTGGGCCCAAGAGGCTATGCTGCCCTCTGGGAGCTTTTTGAACCAAGTCAAGCCTAGGTCGCCAAGACTTGACGGGAAGAGTATGCACATTAAGGCCTCGTTTCGCCTGTACACAGCCATGACTTGGCGAAAGTGGCTCAAGTGTGAATACGGGTCCGTCTTCCCTTCATATGTATTGAATTTCGGCTGAAGGAAGCCTGATGGTAGGGGTGCGTTTTCGATCGCTGGGACAAACGGCGAAGTCTGTAGTCTTGCCAATGCCTTGTCCGTTGGTTCGTAGGCCGGTCGCGGTATTGGCATTCCAACCTCGACGCTTCCATGCGTCCGAGGAGCCAACCGTTGTAAGGCCGAAACTCGGTGTGGATCTATTGCCCTGGCATCCTCCTTGCATCGTGTTTTTTCTTCTAGCACGGTTCGTAAGTCGGATGACCTGGGCAGCTCTGTTTGTCTGGATCTGGTTTGGTGTGAATGTGAAGGCCAATACGTGCTTCCTTCAGTGTATGATCTTTCGGATCTCGTCCTCTCAGACCTGGAGTGACGAGTCCTTGAAGATAAGGAGTGAGTGTCGCCTGTCCTGAGGCTTCTTATAATATTCCCAACTTTTCATCTAGAGCCAAACACACTCCTATGTTAAACTCCATTTAGGATATCTAAACCCAACTCCAAACTTGATGGTAGGTGTAACCAAACACCCCATTTCAACACAAAAAAAAAAAAATTAGAAGTGCAGATTTTTTTTTCATTCTTCATTCTCTAACTTCTCTCTACTTTCTCTCTCATTTTCCTTTACTTTCTTGGAGGCCAAACACCACACCTTTGCTCCACCCTTACACCACCACCTTGACCCACCATCTCCACCACCTCCGGCCACCTTATCTCGCCGGAAAATGGGTCCGGTCGGCACTCCTTGAATCCATCCGAAAATAACACAATAGAAGCACAAACTCTAGATTTTTCTTAATCTTTTGAAGAATCAAAGCATGGGATTTATTTTCTTGATGGATTAGAGGCTTGTACTTGGTAAGAATCTTTCTCTAAAAGTTTAGTTGAAGGTTTTACATATTTTGAGTTAGAGATGATGAAATTTTTGTGTTTTAGATCTATTATGATTTGGGGTTTGCTTGTTGAATTTTATACTCTCAATTAGTTTCCATGAATGTTTTACATGTTTAAAAAAAAAAATGGTCAATTTGATGGTTGATTTGGAGATTTAGATTTTTGGGTTAATCTAGGGTTTGAATGTGATGTAAAAATTGGGGATTTTGGTGTTAGGGAATTTATATGTTGAAATTGAGTTGATAAATGATGGATTGGGTATCTCTATGTTCTATGGAGGAATTTTATAAGTGATTGAAGAGATTTTACTTAAGTTGTTGAGTTTATACAAAAATGTTGATTTTTGACTTTTGTAGTAAATTGATGGTGGTATTGTGCATATAAATTGATTGGATATTTAAAAAGTTACTAACTCAAAGATGTTCAAAGGATGGGTGTTATGGAGATTGGATAAGTTATTTGTTTGGGTGATTTAAAGTTGGAGGAGTTCTTTAGCTTGCCATTCCTTAGCATAATTTTATTTAGGATCATTTTTGTAGATGTTGTAATTTTCATTGAAAGCTTTTCCTAATTTGAGATCCTATTTACTAATTGTTAGGATTGGAGGAAGGCATCTCTCCACCTCTTGGAAATTAATTTGTAGAGTTTCAAATCTACACTTTTGCTATTTTTGGAGGTGAGTATACTTACCATGGAAATTACCTTACCTCTATCTTTATTACAAAGTTTGAAAATAATTTTTGAATTAAAGGAAGTGAATGATACATTTCATCATGATATATGTATAAAAAGAAAATCTATAAATTTATTGAGGCCAAGGGTTGAGTTTTAATAAAGATACGATTTCATTTGTATAATGAAGCATTAATTTTTTATGAGAATTTATTTAAGTTGAGTCTTTCAAATTTTATGATGATGATGATTGAATGACAGTGAAATGTTATGTGAGGGTATTTATTTTATTGATCATATAACCGAATATAGCCTTTGGGGCCACAAGGGCCAAAATGCTTTGGGGTCCTGGGGACCGAAATGTTTTAAGGACCATAAGGGTCGTTGTATGTATAAGGGGTCCTGGGGACCGAAACATTGAAACAAGAATTGAAGTGCTACGATGACATGAGCTATGCTCCTATGGTTATGTTCTGGGTAACGGTACCGTCACCACCTAAGTCGCGAGGTAACGCGACCCTAAGGCTATGTAGTGGATTGTATGATGGACAGGAAATCTTAATGTATTGAAAAGTTATATTTTTGTTTACTTTCATTATCCAAATGTATGTTTTTTTTTCTGCCTTATGAGATTCCTTGGAAAAATCTTGATAACGTTTTATGAAAATTGTATTGCATCATTTTTATTTTTATTTTGTATAAATTGAAGTCCAATTAAGCTCTTATGTTTAGTATCTTTATTTTGAACCCTATTGGTAGGAGCAAGTTTTATAACTCCATGGTATTGGTATACTCATTGGGCTTTAGCTCATTCTTTTAAATAATTTTTTTTCAGATTCATAGACTTTTGTGTGGCTCGCCTCAACTTGGAAGACTAGAATTTTTTTTTGAAGGATCACAGGTGGGCATCTTGTGGTTGAGGTTTTGCTTAGGGTCATTCTAGGATGTAAGCTTACCCTTTTTTTTTATGAAGGAGGTTGATTGTAAAAATTGCTTATGAAGTTGGATGTATTGATGGATTCGTGATTAGTATGTATTATATTTTTTTTGGGAGGAAATGCTTGGGAACTATCTTGTAGCATGATAATATTTTTTTGTCTTTGAATAGATCATCTCATATATGTTAGGCAATTGAAAGGTGCTATAGCATTTGAGGTGCACCCTCTTGGCAGGGTTTTGCCTTGCCAAGATTGGGTCGTTACATTTTTGGTATCAGAGCATTTGGTTATGAATCTGTAGACTAGTTATTTTAGAATTAAAGTTGATAGGATATTGTAGTTAGTAATTCGATTAGTGATGATGTTTAATAGCGATCTAGTATTCTAAGTTTTAATTGTCTTGTTATACAGGCGCGTATGGCAAGGCGAAGAGTTCATAAGAGTCGCCCCCTTATGGAAGTACTTGAGGCTGAGCGAGAGCCACATCTTAGTGTTGGAAATGAAGTTCCACCTCGGGTTCAGGAAGAAGAGATTGAACATGAATCGCATAATGAGCAAACTCAAGAGTCAAGTGCCAATCCAGAAGTGGGACATTCAGATAGAGTCGTACCACCAAGGGTTGACACAGCTCCAGCATTTTTAGACCCTAGTGTGCAGCGCCTTTTAGAGTCAATGGCTAGCCTAGCGGAGAGGCAGACTCACATCCTTGAACAACAGAATGCAGCACAGTCAAGGCCATTTGTGCAACCTACAGAGAACCGCCTCACCGCAATTGAGAGGTTCAAGAAGTTGGGGGCTCCATCATTTTCTGGATCGCCCAATCCTATGGAGGCAGAGGCCTGGTTAAGGAGGGTAGAGCAGATATTTTCTGTGATGGAAGTATCAGACGAGCAGCGAGTTGCACTTGCTAGTTTTATGCTGGTGGAGGAGGCTGAATATTGGTGGGAGGCCACGCAACGCCTACTTACGGCAAGTGGCACCGGAGGATTGACCTGGAACCAATTCACTAAGGTTTTCAATGACAAGTACTTTCCAGCTACCTATCGGTATGAAAAAGAAAGAGAGTTCCTTCGGCTAGAGCAAGGGGATTTGACTGTAGCTCAATATGAAGCTAAGTTCATTTCTTTATCTCGTTTTGCCCCTTCGTTTGTGGATGATGAGGAGGTCAAATGTCGTCGTTTTACAGATGGGTTGGATTTGGACATCAAATCTCGTATCCGAGTATTGGGAATAACTAACTATTCAACCTTGGTTGATAAAGCCTTAACAGTTGAGGAAGATGTCATAGAAATGAAGTTAGCGGAACAACAGAAGAAGCGCCACCTTAGTTCATCCCATCATGAGAACACATTTAATAGACCGTCAAAAAGAGGTGGTCATGGTTATGGTTCAGTCAAGAGCTCTAGTGCATATCAAAAAAATAGAGAGCATCCCACCCCAACCCAAAGCATTTCTAATCAGCGTCATGGACAGTCTAGTGGGACATCATCCCAGTTTACTCGAAGTGTTTGCAAGCAATGTGGGCGGGCACATACAGGTGTTTGTCATGCTGGTACTGACTTGTGTTTTCGTTGTGGCCAGAAGGGTCATTTGGTGAAAGATTGCACAGTTCCTAAAATGACTAATTTGGGAGATACACGAGCTTGCTTCAATTGCGGACAACCTGGACATTTGGCTAGAGATTGCACACGAACTGCTTTTTCTGCTAGTACTGGAGTTGGTAGTAATAAAATTTCAGGTGCCGGCCGAGGGGGAAGCCGAGGAGGAGGTCAGGTTGGGACTCGATTTGGCAAGCAGAATAAAGGAGGTGTTCAATCCGATAGACAAACCTCGCAGGGGAGAGTTTTTGCTTTGACTCAGCGGGATGCTCAGGCTAATCCGGAGGTGGTAACAGGTATTATTTATGTGTTCAGTAGGGAGGCACATGTACTTATTGATCCGGGTTCTACACATTCTTTTGTATCTCTATCATTTTCTTTGCATGCTGATAAACCTATTGAACCTCTAGGCTATTGCTTATCCATTACTACTCCTATTGGGGATTGTGTTATAATTGAGGAGGTATATCGAGGTTGTGTATTACAGTTGGGAGATAGGGAGATGGTAGCGGATTTATTGCCTTTAGAGATGCTTGATTTTGATTTGATTTTGGGAATGGATTGGTTGGCTTCTTACCATGCTTCGGTGGATTGTTATAGGAAAGAGGTAGTATTTTCCAATTTTGGGGAACCTGAATTTAGATTTTGTGGAGATCGATGTGCGTCCCCATCTTATGTTATTTCTGCTATTACCGCTAGAAAAATGCTTAAGAAGGGGTGCCAAGGATACTTAGCCTATGTGATTGACTCCGAATTGAGTGGTCCAAGATTGGAGGATATACCAATTGCGTGTGACTTCATAGATGTTTTTCCTGATGAACTACCTGGATTACCCCCAGATCGAGAAATTGAGTTTGCTATTGACTTAATTCCTGGAACTGCCCCAATTTCTAGTGCACCTTACCGTATGGCCCCAATGGAACTTAAGGAGCTTAAGATACAATTGCAAGAGTTATTGGATAAAGGCTTCATTAGGCCAAGTGTCTCGCCTTGGGGATCACCTGTGTTATTTGTGAAGAAAAAAGATGGCACCATGAGATTGTGCATTGACTATCGGCAGTTGAATAAGGTCACGGTGCGTAATAAGTATCCTTTGCCGCGTATAGATGATTTGTTTGATCAACTTCAGGGAGCATGTGTGTTCTCCAAAATCGATCTCAGATCAGGGTATCACCAACTTAAGATTAAGGAAGAAGACATAGCGAAAACTGCTTTTCGAACTCGCTACGGCCATTATGAATTTCTTGTTATGTCTTTTGGTCTAACTAATGCCCCCGCCGCATTTATGGACCTTATGAATAGAGTGTTCCAACCATACCTTGACCAATTTGTGATTGTATTTATTGATGACATACTTGTTTATTCCAGGAGTCAAAAGGATCATCAACAACACTTGCGGGTGGTATTGCAGACCTTACGAGAAAAGAAGTTGTATGCGAAGTTTAGCAAATGTGAGTTTTGGTTAGATCGTGTCGTATTTTTGGGGCATGTGATTTCGGGTGAAGGTATTTTTGTGGATCCGAAGAAAATAGAGGCTGTGGTGAATTGGGATCGTCCTACTAACGTGACCGAGGTGAGGAGCTTTTTAGGGTTGGCAGGCTACTACCGTAGATTTGTAGAGGGGTTTTCATTGATTGCGGCACCATTAACACATTTGACCCGTAAGAATACCAAATTTGAGTGGACGGAGAATTGTGAAAAGAGTTTTCAAGAATTAAAGAAGCGATTAACTTCTGCCCCAGTGCTTACTATTCCGTTAAGTGGTGAAGGATTTATTGTTTATAGTGATGCCTCTCATCAAGGGCTCGGTTGTGTGTTGATGCAACATGGAAAGGTAGTGGCCTATGCATCTAGACAATTGAAGAACCATGAACGCAATTATCCCACCCATGATTTAGAGCTCGCAGCGGTTGTTTTTGCTTTAAAGTTGTGGAGACATTATTTATACGGGGAAAAATGTGAGATATATACTGATCATAAGAGTTTGAAATATTTATTCACACAGAGGGATTTAAATTTGAGGCAAAGGAGATGGGTTGAACTGATTAAGGACTATGACTGCACCATTAATTATCACCCAGGAAAAGCTAATTTGGTGGCCGATGCTCTTAGCCGAAAATCTACAGGGAAATTAACTCACATTCAGGGCATTCAATTTAGTCTCTTACATGAAATAAAATCTATTGGAGTTGATCTAGCAGTTGGGAAGTCGGGATCCTTGTTAGCTACAATTAAAGTGAGACCTTTGTTAGTGGATCGCATTCGAGAAGCCCAAGGGAAAGACTCAATTTTGGAGAAGACCCGAGCTCGAGTGAAAGATGGTACTCTGTTAGACTTTATTATTAAAGAAGATGGTGTGTTGATGTTTAAAAATCGGTTATGTGTTCCAAATGAGCCCGAGATAAAAAGGGAGATATTAGATGAGGCCCATAATTCACCTTATGCAATGCATCCGGGGAGTACAAAGATGTATCGAAATTTAAGAGAAAGTTATTGGTGGCCAAATATGAAGAGAGAAATAGCAGAATTCGTGTCAAGGTGTTTGGTATGTCAGCAGATTAAAACAGAGCATCAATGCCCAGCTGGTTTACTTCAACCTCTTCCTATACCTGAATGGAAATGGGAGCATATTGCCATGGATTTTGTTTCGGGCCTGCCTCGCACACAGAAGGGGCATGACTCTATTTGGGTTGTTGTGGATAGGTTGACCAAATCTGCACACTTTTTGGCTACTAAGAAAAACTTTTCACTTGATCGATTAGCAAAAAATTTATGTGGATGAAATTGTGAGATTGCATGGTGTGCCGGTATCTATTGTTTCAGACAGAGACTCGCGCTTCACATCCCACTTTTGGCCTAGTCTTCAAAATGCCTTGGGTACTAAACTGAGATTCAGTACAGCTTTTCACCCCCAAACCGACGGGCAATCCGAGAGGACAATTCAAACTTTAGAAGACATGTTGAGAGCTTGTGTCCTAGATTTTCGAGGTAGTTGGGATGAACACTTGACCTTAATAGAATTTGCATATAATAATAGTTATCAATCAAGTATTGGGATGGCTCCCTATGAAGCTTTATATGGGCGAAGATGTAGAACTCCAGTATGTTGGGATGAGGTTGGAGAGAGAAAATTGTTAGGGCCAGAGATTGTTCAAATTACTACCAATAAAGTGCATATTATTCGAGAAAGGTTGAAGGCGGCTCAAAGTAGACAAAAGAGCTATGCAGATAATCGAAGGAGAGATTTGGAATTTCAAGTGGGAGATCATGTATTTTTACGAATCTCGCCATGGAAGGGAGTGATGCGATTTGGTAAGAAAGGCAAACTAAGTCCAAGGTATATTGGGCCATTTGAGATATTAGAGCGCATTGGCAAGACTGCTTATCGTTTGGCCTTACCACCTAGTCTATCTCGCATTCACAATGTGTTTCATGTATCCACATTGAAGAAGTACATGCCTGACCCATCAAACGTGTTAGATTTCCAACCAATCCAACTCAAGGATGATTTGTCTTATGAAGAGGAAGCCATAGAGATTGTGGACATGAAGGATCAAGTACTACGTTCCAAGACCATACCACTAGTAAAGGTATTGTGGAAAAATCATGCTTTGGAGGAAGCTACTTGGGAGCGGGAGGATAATATGAAAATTCGATAGCCACATCTTTTTCAAGGTATGAACTAGACTAAACAAACGAATAAATTTCGTGGACGAAATTTTCCTTTAGGGGGGTAGAATTATAATATTCCCAACTTTTCATCTAGAGCCAAACACACTCCTATGTTAAACTCCATTTAGGATATCTAAACCCAACTCCAAACTTGATGGTAGGTGTAACCAAACACCCCATTTCAACACAAAAAAAAAAAAATTAGAAGTGCAGATTTTTTTTTCATTCTTCATTCTCTAACTTCTCTCTACTTTCTCTCTCATTTTCCTTTACTTTCTTGGAGGCCAAACACCACACCTTTGCTCCACCCTTACACCACCACCTTGACCCACCATCTCCACCACCTCCGGCCACCTTATCTCGCCGGAAAATGGGTCCGGTCGGCACTCCTTGAATCCATCCGAAAATAACACAATAGAAGCACAAACTCTAGATTTTTCTTAATCTTTTGAAGAATCAAAGCATGGGATTTATTTTCTTGATGGATTAGAGGCTTGTACTTGGTAAGAATCTTTCTCTAAAAGTTTAGTTGAAGGTTTTACATATTTTGAGTTAGAGATGATGAAATTTTTGTGTTTTAGATCTATTATGATTTGGGGTTTGCTTGTTGAATTTTATACTCTCAATTAGTTTCCATGAATGTTTTACATGTTTAAAAAAAAAAATGGTCAATTTGATGGTTGATTTGGAGATTTAGATTTTTGGGTTAATCTAGGGTTTGAATGTGATGTAAAAATTGGGGATTTTGGTGTTAGGGAATTTATATGTTGAAATTGAGTTGATAAATGATGGATTGGGTATCTCTATGTTCTATGGAGGAATTTTATAAGTGATTGAAGAGATTTTACTTAAGTTGTTGAGTTTATACAAAAATGTTGATTTTTGACTTTTGTAGTAAATTGATGGTGGTATTGTGCATATAAATTGATTGGATATTTAAAAAGTTACTAACTCAAAGATGTTCAAAGGATGGGTGTTATGGAGATTGGATAAGTTATTTGTTTGGGTGATTTAAAGTTGGAGGAGTTCTTTAGCTTGCCATTCCTTAGCATAATTTTATTTAGGATCATTTTTGTAGATGTTGTAATTTTCATTGAAAGCTTTTCCTAATTTGAGATCCTATTTACTAATTGTTAGGATTGGAGGAAGGCATCTCTCCACCTCTTGGAAATTAATTTGTAGAGTTTCAAATCTACACTTTTGCTATTTTTGGAGGTGAGTATACTTACCATGGAAATTACCTTACCTCTATCTTTATTACAAAGTTTGAAAATAATTTTTGAATTAAAGGAAGCGAATGATACATTTCATCATGATATATGTATAAAAAGAAAATCTATAAATTTATTGAGGCCAAGGGTTGAGTTTTAATAAAGATACGATTTCATTTGTATAATGAAGCATTAATTTTTTATGAGAATTTATTTAAGTTGAGTCTTTCAAATTTTATGATGATGATGATTGAATGATAGTGAAATGTTATGTGAGGGTATTTATTTTATTGATCATATAACCGAATATAGCCTTTGGGGCCACAAGGGCCAAAATGCTTTGGGGTCCTGGGGACCGAAATGTTTTAAGGACCATAAGGGTCGTTGTATGTATAAGGGGTCCTGGGGACCGAAACATTGAAACAAGAATTGAAGTGCTACGATGACATGAGCTATGCTCCTATGGTTATGTTCTGGGTAACGGTACCGTCACCACCTAAGTCGCGAGGTAACGCGACCCTAAGGCTATGTAGTGGATTGTATGATGGACAGGAAATCTTAATGTATTGAAAAGTTATATTTTTGTTTACTTTCATTATCCAAATGTATGTTTTTTTTTCTGCCTTATGAGATTCCTTGGAAAAATCTTGATAACGTTTTATGAAAATTGTATTGCATCATTTTTATTTTTATTTTGTATAAATTGAAGTCCAATTAAGCTCTTATGTTTAGTATCTTTATTTTGAACCCTATTGGTAGGAGCAAGTTTTATAACTCCATGGTATTGGTATACTCATTGGGCTTTAGCTCATTCTTTTAAATAATTTTTTTTCAGATTCATAGACTTTTGTGTGGCTCGCCTCAACTTGGAAGACTAGAATTTTTTTTTGAAGGATCACAGGTGGGCATCTTGTGGTTGAGGTTTTGCTTAGGGTCATTCTAGGATGTAAGCTTACCCTTTTTTTTTATGAAGGAGGTTGATTGTAAAAATTGCTTATGAAGTTGGATGTATTGATGGATTCGTGATTAGTATGTATTATATTTTTTTGGGGAGGAAATGCTTGGGAACTATCTTGTAGCATGATAATATTTTTTTGTCTTTGAATAGATCATCTCATATATGTTAGGCAATTGAAAGGTGCTATAGCATTTGAGGTGCACCCTCTTGGCAGGGTTTTGCCTTGCCAAGATTGGGTCGTTACACTTCTGCTCTCTCCTTGGGAGGGTGTAGTATTCCTACTACGATTCTCTGAGTGGCGAGGGGGCGTCTTGTGCTTGCGCCCCTCTCCTGTCGCCACATCTTTAGTCTTCATTTGGCGTTTCAAAGCCTCCATGTCCGCCGCCATCTTTCGAATTAGTTCATCTTGTTCCTTCACGCGATCTTCCAGGGCTTGAGGATCAATCCTCCTCCTTTGCCTGTCAGGACTCTGAGAATGTCGAGGGCTGCTATTCCGCCTTCCCCTGCCACTCCTCCTGGAATTATGTTGTTGGGGCTCCAGATCTGCCATAGGAGGGACAGAGGGTAATCCTTCACGCCTTGCGCCCCCCTCTGGAGTTAGTCCGTCGACGGCGGACTGCGGCAAGTCTTCAATGTGTGCCATTGAATGAGAAAAGGAGAAGCTTAGTCAAGAGGTTTTTGTTCTTGTCTGTTATTCCCACAGACGGCGCCAATTGTACGGGGAGGAAATAATTCTCCTCGTATAATCCTGTTGACCAAGTCCACGCTCCTCCGTACGACGTCGCTTTGTCACCTGAAAACACAAACGTGAGCTACCCGGCGGGTGTGTGCCGGAAACCTCTCCGATGCCTAAGTCAGAAAACTTGACAAATAGACAAAGCTCTATGTTCTCAGAAAGAATTATGTTCAATTAATTACCTCCTCCAAGGTGGTGCTTGTGAGCTTTTATAGGTTTCGAGTTTCATAATCCTGGTAGGACTTGTATTTCTCCATGCAGAGTCCTCCTAGGATTCATACTCCAAAGGATAATGCTTATCCTTTTACACCCTCCCCCACTGCTTAAACCAAGTGGGATGGTTTTTACTTTGGCCGAACTACTACATGACCGAAATAAGCTTGGCTATGCAGAGCCACTGAATAAACTGAACTCATCCTTAGTTCGGTCCTTCTGTTTTTCCCTTTCTTATCTCAGCTTTCCGTGCAGAACCTATGGTACGGTCTTGGACCGAACCAACGACTTTCGGCCGGTCTAACCCCAAACCGGTATACCTCTAAGGTCGGTATAACTTCAAGGCCGGTCTAACTTCAAGTTGCTCTCAGACCGAAGTACATTTACAATCCTCTAACCGAAGTAACTTTATCATTTGTGAGCCGAAGTAATTTCACCTCCTTGGGCCGGAGTAACTTTATCTCCCCAAGGCCGGAGTAACTTTGCTCTCTTGGGCCGGAGTATCCTTTACGGCCTTCTTACTTAGTCCTTCGCGTTTTGGGCCTTAAAGCCCAACTCGCAGCTCGGCCCAATTTTTCCCAAAAATTACCCTCTCAATCATCATCATCATCATAGTATGTATGCTTCTCTAAATCCCCATTACTTCCTTATCAATCTCTGAATTGAGTGTTGTTTGCTAAAGAAAGTTTTCTTAAAGTAGAGATTTGCAAAATCTGATAAAGAGAATCAATACAAATGGCAACAAAAAATATTGTCTGTATATGGGCACTCTGTTGACAATCTTGTTCTCAAGATATTTTGACGAGACACATCTCGTTCCCATATAACCAATCGGTGACTTAGCTACTACCTCCTTATTCTGGAGCTTTTCAAATTCCACAAGAACACAAAAAACTCATGTCATGACATGTATCTTCTTGACTTTGTAAACAAATAACATGAAATACAAATCTTAACTTCTTGAGGATTTTCACCACGCATCAAAATATACTGGAGCCTAGCTTTCGATAAACAATTTGACTCCCTAATTGCACAACTTGTTTCTACAAAGCCTAAATCATTTTATTTTATTTTATTTTTAGAATTCATCAACAAGAAATATATAACAAAAACCAACCATTATATTATACACAAGAAAATGCAAACCCACTCACCCTTCTTCACGCGCACAAGCTTCCCAGAATGAGTACGACACACATCACTATAATGTCCTTTTGGCTGTTGAGAGAGAGACAGTGTGTCTGTGTGCGCGCATAATTTATTTTGGTCACATTCTTAGTCATTTTTTTTTTTAATTGTAACAGCTTGGCCTATTTTTGTGTAGAGAATGCTCTCTTTATCTCCCTAAATTATTGTAAGCAAGGAAGGAAAAATAAACATACATATATATATATATATATATATGAGAGAGAGAGAGAGAGAGAAATTGGAAAGAAAAGAAAGAAGAGAGGGAAGAGAAAGAAGCTGAACCTATAAGGGGAGTTTGTGAATCCTAGTGGCCAAGTTTCGAGCAAAAAGGTTTTGATTTCGTGGGCCTCTCTGGGGAGAAAGGACGAAAAGGCCTCCTCTCCTGACACTCTGAAACGCAATTGGAGTTTGTAGATGGCGGTCGCGGTCGCGGTCGCGGTCGCGGCGGCGGCGGCGGCGGCGGCGGCGACGGCGACGGCGGCAATTGTGACTGTGAAACCCATACCTATATCCATACCTCCTACATAGGAGCTTCTATTTACACACACTAAATCCTTTTTATACACACACTTAATGAAGGGAGTGTGTAAAAAGTGGAGTGAGGAGAGATGTGTAGAAAGCGTATATTGTGTGTGTAAATAGAAGCTCCCCTACTACACCCATTGGTGAGCAAACCACAAAGAATTTTGTTAGTAAAGAGAAATTTCAAATCAGAGAATTTAAAAGCATAGAGAAAACTTGAAATCATAGATCAGAGAAATTGAGTAAACTAGAGAAATTTCAAAATATAAAAAAAATCAAAGAAATTTCAACCTAGTGAAAATTCAAAACATAGAAAATTAGAGAATTTGAGCAAGCCAAAGAAATTTCAAAATACAGAGAAATTAGATTGAAATTTCTCTAGAAAAATGTTGAGGGACCCCAACAATTATGAAAATATTATATGTCTTTTATCCTATAAAATCTTAATACCAAAGATCTTAAAAACAATTGTCGTAAAAAAATGTATTATCTATTTTTAATTTTTAATTCTAGATTATGTTTGGAAATTTGAAAATATTTTCATATAAAAACATGACATATATACTAACACTAAATTTGGAGACCTTAAAGATCTCATTTACCAAATTTTAAAAAATAGATCTCATTTGTTCCTTTCATAAATTTGAGCTAATTAAAATATATTGTCTTGAAAATCTAACAACTGATAACATTGCAACATGTGTATTTATATAATTTTAAGAATTGAAACTTTGAACTTCATACACCCCATAATGTTTTTGCTCAAGGAGATATTTTTTTATAAGATTCATGATATTAAGATTTTATAAGATAAATGACTTACAATATTTTTATAGTACTTGGGGTCCTTTAACATTTTGGTAGTTGGAAATGAATGTTTTATTAATTTTTCCTTTTACATATATTATATAATTTAGTACAATAACTTAAATAAATATCTTTGTGGGTGAATAACTTAAATAAAAATCCAAGTGAACTTGCTCCTATTAAAATATCTATGTATATAATATGTATAATTTATTTGTTTTTTATTAAAATAAAGTTAAAATTCTAAAATATTATACTTAATTTTATTTTTATTCATTTATTTTCTACATTTTAGAATAACTTAATTTTATTAATTTTTTTCAATCCGCCTAGTTTTGGACAGATGATAGATTGGAGGTTCCTATACTGCAACCGAATCGCAGGCACCCCTAGGTGGAATATAAGACATTTTCTCAGTGGATTTGGGAGTACAGCCATGAGGAATATTTGACATTTTTTCCAGTGCATTCGGGAGGAATATCTGACATTTTTCTAGTGAATTTTGGGAGGAAAGCCACAAGGATCATAATCTTCCATCTTTCTATAAAGGCTTCACTGTTTCTTTTTCAAACCATTATACTTTTCCCTTTCTTTACTTCCTATTTCGACAGTACGCTTAATTTTCTATTTTTCCTACCAATACAAGTATCAAGTGGTTACAGAGGATTCAAAGAATCGTGATGGAACATACAGGTTTTCACTCGTAGTATGCTTGCTGTAATTTTTCAAGCAATTTTACAAATTACATTCACATGAGCTGCAAAAACCGAAAGATCATGATCCATCCCAAATTGCATCGCCACACTATGTGGAAAATACTGCTCTATTCAGTTGAATCCAACCAACTCACAAACCCTCAAACATCTAGCAAAGGACTTAAAATCTTCATCCAAACCAGAACCAATCAGTACCTACTCTTTCTCACTATAAAACTTGAAAACAACTTATTCTTCATATCTATCGCATAAGGGTGCCTTTGAAAATACTCTCTATCACATTCTATAGCCTTATCTGTGCCACCTTGTGTTGGCTCAAATTCTAGAAGCCAAGCGAATTGGCAAATTGCAGCCAAGCCACAAGTTGCACTGTAAAGAACAAGTTGGCAAGTTGTGAACACTTCAAAACACAAATTTGTTCCCAAGAATTGTAGTATAAATAGCGGTGCAAGTAGTGTGCAAAAAGTGTGCAAGAAGAGTGCAAGCAAGTGTCAGCAAAGAGTGACAAAAGAGAGTGAGAGAGGTGAGGTTGAGAAAGACAAAAACAAGTTGTAATTTTTCTCCTCAAATTAGTGAAATATGCTGCCATTAACGTAGATACATTGCTGAACCGCGTAAATCTTCTTGTTTTCTTGTGATTGTTTATTTGGTGTTTGTTTCTGGTTCCTGGTCACAACAATCCGCATGCCTAGGATTCAATTTCTTCACCTTGTTTCATCAAGAAAATCTGGGCAAGCCATCTCCAATTGAATTCGGGTTTGGCCTCAAATTTGAAAATCTCTCCCAAACCCGAATCTAAATCAATTGAAAAGGAGCCCAAAGTGTCAATGTAGATAGTTCCTTAGTCCCCAAATTGTTTGGAACAGTTAGAATCCTCTATTTTAACAAGTTCAAGTCTTTGTAAAGACTAGCAAGAAAAGTCAGTGCCAGTGATTTTTTAGTACCTGAAGCTAGAAAAACTACAATGGAAAATACCTATTTTCTAACAGTATCAAATGGAGGTGTTGGGAATAACACCTAGAAAACCACATGGCGAGAAAAGCCTTGTGCTCGATTTTGTAATCTGTTAGCATGAATCTTTTGGTCCAACCAAATTGAGATGCCTTTTTGCATGAAGTTCTTCTGAGTTCTAATTGCGCTTTGAGCAATATGTTTTAGACAAGGTTCTGAAAAGCGGTTGCGGTGCCGTTACAGTGGTGGTGGTGAAGTTGCAGTTGCAGGGTGTAAAGGTTATAGCCTAATGGTTGCAATAATCGGAACCGTGAATTTTTTTATTTTTTGTACAATTTGAAAAAAACTTACCGATACGCATATTTTTCTTTTTCCAGAATCATATTTATTAGGTTTTAAAATAAATTTTGATAAATTTTTGATAATTTTTAAGTATGATCCAATATATTTTATATTTTAAAATCACTATAAAATGAGTTTTTTACATTTTATTTCAATAATTAATGACTTTTTATGTCATAAATCCATATTACACTTGTGGAAAATTTTTCTTTTATTGGATGTAGATGTATAAAATTATTTTTTTAATTATTATACTTGTAGAAGTGTATGTAGATTTTAACTTGAATAGTTTTAAAAAAGTATGCATCCTTAATGGAAGAACCTGACAAAGTACATAACATCATATCACAATTCACAAATGATAGAGATTACATTTTACATAATGTTACTAGTAAAATTACATAATGTCACCACCAAAATGAGTGATGTGATGCATTTTGGGATTCAGATTGTTGAGCTTGATTGTTGTTGCTACCTTCACCCCATCCACTAAGAAATATATAAGTGAATGTTGCCATCATGTTGTCCTTTTTTGTTTGGTGCATTGAGAGAAAAAATGGATACCTTGGCTGAAAAGGATCGACATACTGTTCTTGGTTTCGTAGATAATTTGACAAAGCGTACCCTGGAGGACCATATTGTTGAGAGGACCAAGGGTAATTTTGTTGAGGCAGGTAAGGATAACTCTGGCTATCACTACTATAGGATGGGTAAGGATGATAAGGGTAACTCTGACTACTATCAAATGAATCAAACTGTTGTTCTCTGTTTGTTATTCTTCTTTCATCCCTGTGTGTATCACTATCATGAAACCTCTTAGGTAGTTTGGATAAAGGTGCAATGGGTTCTCCAATATTATAATGTGCAACATCATTCTCCAATGAAATCTTCATTACCTGTACCAAAACTAGTACTAGTACCATCATCACCGCAGTCGCCGCCACCGTCACTGTGAGAAGCACCTCCACCGTCACCATCATCATTTCCTCCATCAAATGGTGTCAAACCACCACTATTATCACTTTGAGTTGGAGTAGGAGTTGAGATTTGAGAATTGCGTCGAACTTGATATCTATGGGTGCCACTACCATCGCCCTCGCCATTGCCATTGCCGTCGCCATTACCACCATTGCCACCACCATCACCATCATCATTGGAGACCAAATCTAGCCATTTATAATTATCCACACCATCTAGTAAAGGAGTTTCCCTTTCTTCTATCCGTAGACTTATTGGATCATCTTCTTCAAATATGTAATCCAAGTTAATGGGATTAAAGCTCCTATGAATCTCCTCTTAGCTTCTTTTTTTAACGTGTCTCAATTTTAATCTCATGTTAACCAACTAGGCCTAGCCTAGTTGGCCACCCTAAGGAGGTCATGGGTTCAATTTCCCTTAGGGGAGTTGAATTAAGAGAGTGCAAGCACTTAGTTGCTTTGCTAAGGGTGGGGGAGATTTTCTCCCATAGGTGCTAATCTAACAACTAACAACTAACATTTGCCGATAAAAAAAAAAAAAAATTTTAATCTCATGTTGTAGGTGATGAAGACTAATTTCTGGATTTTCTTATATTTCAGTCTATTCCTTGTCTTCATATGGATGAGAGTAAAAGTACTCCAATTACGTTCACAGTGAAATTATATGGTGGTTTGACTTAACACTTTTACAGTTATTTTTTGAAGTTCAGGAGCACAACTACCATGAAGAATCCACCACTTAGCTGCATAAAATTACATTACATTAGATATAAGTCAAAATAAGATAGAAAATTATTTAAGTATTCATGTATTGTAAATTTGAAATTTTCAAAATAAAATTTGGATTTGATTATTTTCATGCATTTTGTGCTAAAAGAGTTCCAGAAGTTTCTTGTTTATCTCGAAACAGCAACAACTACAATTTATGGCTATCATTAGAAGTAAAATTTACAAAAGTAAATTATTACTATTAAAATTTAAATAATTGACACATACTTGATTTGTTGCTTTTACTTAAGCATCCATGTTAGGCCCCAATCTGTAATTACATTTTTAAGTCCATCCATCACTTCTCTTGTTATTTCATTGGATGAGGTAACACCATATTAGAATTGAGGATCTAAAAAAAAAATCCTTCAAAAATAAAATTATAATTAGTAATTGAAAGTAAATACACATGTTATAATTGAAATCATAACACTTAGCAGCCGCAAGCAAATCTTGGTGTAATTGAAAAGACCATCGAGTATCAATAATTTTCCAATACTCGGTGTAGTAGCGACAATCTCTTTTAATTACCAGCTTTGCTCTAGGTATAGCTTTATAGATAAATCCCATTGTTGACTTCTCATCCCCATTAACCAACCTCAATACTCTCACCAGTGGCTCATGAACTTTACAAAGCTCTGTTACTTTTTGCCAAAACTGATTTTTCAAAATAATTTTTTTGACCTTGTAAGGCTGCCCAGTATTTGCCTTCCCCATCTAGAATTCTTCCACTCATCACTATTAAACATAGCTCTCAATTGTTGTTTATATCTAACAATACTCTCAATGGCAATAAATTTTGTAACAAATCTAGTGATAGTAGGTCGAAGCAATTCTCTATCTTCAGTGAATTTTCTTATTAAATCCAACACCTATCCAGTATTATAAATCAAATTCGTGATGGTTTTACCATCTTCAATCACCTTTGCTATACTTTTCTTATGGGATGTCTTTTAGCATAAGATCGATCGAACAAGCTATCCAATATAAATGTTTCATTTTTCTCATCAACATTTTGCCGGCAACTTTCAGTGCAGGTTCATTATTAGTCACCACTTGAACAATATATTGCTCTCCAATTTCATCAACAACTTTATCTAACAACCCAAAATAATATTCAGCAATCCTACTACTAATATTAGAGGCATCAATTGATTTGTGAAATATAGCACATCTATTGCTGTATACCAAGAAGTTGATGTGTTGCCGAGTTAGATAGCTTCAACCATCACACATGATGGATACATCTCTCTTTGCCTAATTTTCCTTGAATGATCCTATCTATTTCAGCATTTCATCATGCTCCATGTCCATATATACTTCAGAAAGCCACTAGGACCCTTTACCCTGGCCCTACTTCATCAGCAACATCAAACATGGGTTGTGTATACTTTGAATCAATTGTATTGAATGGAATATGATTATATAGCATAAATTTGGATACTATCCATCCCAATCTCTCCCTTAAATTTTGTAAATTCATTTTAGAGATTTTTCACTGCTTTGTACTTTTGCTCTTTTAGAGTTCTACATCCATTGCTCTCAACCTTGCTTCAGGAGCATTGAGCTTAAGCCAATTACGTTCACTCCCACTAGTTTCACGCACGGATTGTGATCGATGAAAAAGCCCAAAAATACTTTACTCTTTTGGCATTCTTTGACCACTACCCTTGCACCAGAACTACCAACTGCATCATATTGTGATCCATGACCAGCAACACATCATCTAAATGTTTGTCTTTCCTCCTATTGTTGTTGTGAACGAATACTTACTTGTCTAGCCTTAGTCATCTCTCGACGCACTTATCAAAGCTCAACTCCTACTCCAACTCAAAGTGACAATAGTGGTGGTTTGACACCATCTGATGCAGGAGGTGATGATGGTGACGGTGGAGGCGCTTCTCACGGTGATAGTGGCAGTGATTGTGGTGATGATGGTACTAGTATTAGTTTTGGTGCAGGAAATGAAGATTTCATTGGATGATTTGGATTATGCGATGTTGGAGGACATTATAATGTTGGAGAACCTTTTGCACCTTTACCCAAATTACCTAGGAGGTTTCGTGATAGTGATACACGCAGGGATGAAAGAAGAATAACAAGCAGAGAACAACAGTTTGATTCATTTGATAGTAGTTAGAGTTACCCTTATCACCCTTACCCATCCTATAGCAGTGATATCTAGAGCTATCCTTACCTGCTTCAACAAAATTACCTTTGGTCCCCTCAAACAATATGGTCTTCCAAGGTACGCTTTGCAAAATTATTTACAAACCCAAAAAGAGTATGTCGATCTTTTCCAGCCAAGGTATCCATTTTTTCTTTCAGTGCACCAAACAAAAAGGGACAACATGATGGCAACATTCACGTATATATTTCCTAGTGGATGGGGGTGAAGGTAGCAACAACAATCAATCTCAACAATATGAATCTTAAGATGCATCACGTCACTCATTTTGGTGGTGATGTTATGTAATTTTAGTAGTAACATTATGCAAAATGTAATCTCTATCATCTATGAATTGTGATATGATGTTATATATTTTGTCAAGTTCTTTCATTAAGGATGTATACTTTTTTAAAACTATTCAAGTTAAAATCTATATATACTTCCACAAATATAATAATTAAAAAAAATAATTTTATACGTCTAAGTCTAATAAAAGAAAATTTTGCCACAAGTGTAATATGGATTGACGACATATAAAGTCATTAATTATTGAAATAAAATGTAAAAAACTCATTTTATAGTGATTTAAAAATATAAAATATATTGGATCATACTTAAAAATTATCAAAAATTAATCAAAATTTATTTTAAAACCCAGTAAATATGATTCTGGGGAAAAAAATATGCGTATCGGTAAGTTTTTTTCAAATTATGTGAAATTTACGGTTTCAGTTATTGCAACCGTTGGACTATAACCTTTACACCCTGCAACCGCAACTGCGCTACCGCCACTTTTACGTCGACCACAATCACTTTTTAGAACTTTGTCTAAAATATATTGCTCAAAGCGCAATTAGAACTCGGAAGAACTTCATACAAAAAGGCATCTCAATTTGGTTGGACCAAAAGATTCATGCTAACAGACTGCAAAATCGAGCACAAGGCTTTTCTCGTGGTGTGGTTATCGAGGTTGTATTCCCAACACCTCCATTTGATACTGTTAGAAAATAGGTATTTTCCATTGTAGTTCTTCTAGCTTCAGGTACTAAAAAATCGCTCGCACCGACTTTTCTTGCTAGTCTTTACAAAGACTTGAACTTGTTAAAATAGAGGATTGTAACTGTTTCAAACAATTTGGAGACTAAGGAACCATCTACATAGGAACTTTGGGCTCCTTTTCAATTGATTTAGATTCAGGTTTGGGAGAGATTTCAAATTTGAGGCCAAACCCGAACTCAATTGGAGATGGTTTGCCTAGTTTTGCTTGATGGGCCAAGGTGAAGAAATTGAATCCCAGGCATGCGAATTGTTGTGACCAGGAACCAGAAACAAACACCAAATAAACAATCACAAGAAAACAAGAAGATTTACGCGGTTCGGCAATGTACCTATGTCAATGGCAGTGGATTTCACTAATTTGAGGAGAAAAATTATAACTTGTTTCTGTCTTTCTCAACCTCACCTCTCTCACTCTCTTCTGTCACTCTTTGCTCACACTTGCTTGCACTCTTTTTGGACACTTTTTGCACACTACTTGCACCCCTATTTATACAACAATTCTTGGGAACAAATTTGTATTTTGAAGTATTAGCAACTTGCCAACTTGTTCTTTGTAGTGCAACTTGTGGCTTGGCTTCTAGAATTTGAGCCAACACAAGGTGACATGGCTAAGGCTATAGAATGGGATAGAGAGTGTTTTCAATGGCGCCCTTATGTAATAGATATGAAGAATAAGTTGTTTTCAGGTTTTATAGTGAGAAAGAGAGTGGGTACTAATTGGTTCTGATTTGGATGAAGATTTTGAGTCCTTTGCTAAATGTTTGAGAGTTTGTGAGCTGGTTGGATTCAACTGAATAGAGCAATATTTTCCACATAGCATGGCAATGCAATTTGGAATGGATCATGATCTTCTTGTTTTTGCAGCTCATGTGAATGTAATTCATAAAATTGCTTGAAAAATTACATCAGGCATATTACGGGTGAAGGCCTGTATGTTCCATCACGATTCTTTGAATCCGCTGTAACCACTCGATACTTGTATTGGTGGAAAAAATAGAAAATTAAGCGTGTTGTCGAAATATGAAGTAGATAAAGGGAAAAGTATAATGGTTTGAAAAAGAGACAGTGAAGCCTTTATAGAAAGATGGAAGATTATGATCCTCGTGGCTTTCCTCCTCCTAAATTCACTGGAAAAATGTCAAATATTCCTCCTGAATGCATTGGGAAAATGTCAAATATTCCTTATGGCTTTCCTTCCAAATCCACTGGGAAAATGTCTTATATTCCTTCAGGCTTTCTTACTAAATGCAGTGGGAAAACATCAAATATTCCTTCCGAATGCACTGGGAAAACGTCAGATATTGTTTTCCTCCTAGCTTTCCTCCCAAATCTATTGGGAAAATGTCTGATATTTCTCTTGGCTTTTTTCTTAAATGAATCGAGAAAATGTCAGATATTCCTCCTGGCTTTCTTCCTAAATGCACTGGGAAAATGTTAGATATGCCTCCTGCCTTCCTTTTCAAGCACTCTTTGATAAAAAGTGGGTTTACGTTTGTTAAATTCTATAAATGAAAATATATATAGATGTTTACCATAATTGCATGTTCGTTGGACAAGGTTCTGCATTGTGAATATGATCCCAAAATGAAAACACTTCAATCAGAGATGCCTTGTGTCTTAGTTATCTGTTACCTTTGAAGGTCATAGTGATAACTTCATTCTCTTACCTGAAATCCGTTATTGTTGAACATCTCGAGTACAATTGGTTGTGGTTGCTGTAGTGTTGATAATGGAGACAGATTTCAATGGAAACTCTTCACCAACCCAACCTAACCCAAATGGAGGAAAGTTGCATATGGTGGGATGCAAGCTGGGTTTGATGACAATCACTTTGATGAGTGTTTCCTTGAAGATATGGTTATGAACACCAATGTTGTCAAACTCTGTTTGCATATCACAATAACTATGCATTGTCACTCTTGTGGTCTTAGTTTGGACATCTACACTTGGGTCGACTATTAATGAAAATTCTCTCTTGTTTCTTGATGCAATGCTTCTCGGTTTATGTTTCTTTGTTCTACTCTTAACAACAAAAATGATTTACTTAAATCTACTTCTCAATTATGTTTTCAAATTATCCTTTTTTATAACTGGGTTGTACGTTTTATCCCCTATTTACCACACTCTTACCTGTCTATAAGCTCCGATTCCATTTGGGCTCTAACGGCTTCACGTATCACCTTCCATCTCTTCCTACACGACTACTCTCGATCCACTGTAAAAGGTCCTGGGGCACTAGAACAACCAACCTTGATGAGCAATATCTCTTTAAATGCTTCTGTTTGTGGCCTCTCTTTTGATTGTTTCTCGCCTTCCGTCTAGGCTTCACATTTTTGCTATAATACTGTTCTCCTTGAAAGTTTTTCTCTTTGCTTCGCTGGTAATTATTATGTCAAGAAATACTCATTTCAGTTGCACCTTTCGTTCTCATTGGACTTAATAGCCGCGACATTGATTTTTTCTTATCAGTTGCATTGATTACTTTTTGTGCTGTTGTTGAGTTTGTTAGTTTTTATTACCATGGTGTGTCCTTATTGGATTATAAGGATTCAGGAGTACAAGTTGGTCCGTGGGATGAGTCAAAGCTCTGTTTTAATATAACAGAGTGACAAATGTTCTCTCATTTTCATAAGCTCCCCAAGCTCAGCAATTTAACATAATTGCGTCCTTGTCCTTGGTCACTCTGTTGTTTGAATGAAAGCTTAATAAAATTTGAAAATTAATGAGAAGAATTGGTTTTACCTGTGTTTGTTTCTTTTGTTATGCATTCTTAGACTTTCATATCAACTCCTATAAGATTATTTTTTTTTTTTTGGGTACATCGAAAAAATAAATAAAAAAAAATGACTAGGCCTCGTTACTCCCATCCAGATACAACATATCTGCAACTAACACATGGCGGGTTTCCTCTGGGGGTTCATTAACAATGAGTAGTTCAAGTGGTTGATTAGCTCCAAGTTTAGCTAAGTTATCTGCACAAATGTTGCCTCCTCTACGGACATGTTGGACTGTACACTCGCAGCCCCTTAAGATGATCCTTGAATCTTCCACAATGCCACGGAAAGGGCATTTAGCACCTGGTTCTTCATTTAACAGCTGCACCACTTGTTCTGCATCCATTTCGATGATGACCTTGTTCATTCCTTGCTACAGGATGATCGTGAGCCCTTTATAAATTGCCCAGAGCTCTGCCTCCAAGCTGGTGCTTCTCTCTATTCTGCCATAATAGCCACTAATCCAAGTTCCTTTCTCATCCCGGAACAGCCTGCCGAATCCTCCATTATTGTTCTTACCTTTAAGGCTTTCATCTGTGTTAAGTTTGATTCTCCTTGCAGGTGGACACAACCACAAAGATGAGCTTTTAGGTTGTAAATGAGTAGTAACAGCAGATTCAAAAGCTTTTTTAGTTTCTTTAGTATACTAAAAAATAAGCTTCACAGATGTATGGCAGTTTGGTTGTTTGTTTTCAAAAATCAATTTATTTCTATTTTTCCAAATAATCCATAGAGTAATAGTAAAAAGTTAAGGTTGGGAATGCTCCCCTTTCATATTCAAAGTTAACCAGACTCCAAAAGGGATAACACTCATTCTCAAATACCAATCTTGATAAAAAAATCTATGTCCAAATATTCATGGCATTAGGACACATCCGTAGTAAGTGGTCTAAATCCTCCACAGTTTCATAGCTAGGGCAATTGGGATTGTCACTGTAACCCCTCGTGTGCCTCATTTTATTTGTCAGCACTTTTCCAAGCAGAATAGGCCACATGAAGCTCTTAATCTTTGGAGGAAGCTTGAGTTTCCAAAGCCAAGCCCAATTATTCTCCAAGGATTGAGAGTGCATAATAAGATCATATGCACTAGATGTAGAAAAATCTCCATTAGGAGATTTTCTCCATCTCAGTTTATCCCTTCCACCATTATTTCTAGGAGGCTGAATTTTCAGTATCTCAGAGATAATGGGCATAGGAAAAGTGTTATAGATGTGAGTTAAGTCCCACTCCTCATTATCATCCACAAGGGAGTCCACATGGATGTCCTCCATCTCAATGACTTGCCTAGTGTTGGTAACAGTAGCCTCAAACAAGGCCCTTTCACCACACCACCAGTCTTTCCAAACTCTCACCTGAGAGCCCCAACTAATGGTCCAATGAACCCCTTTAACAAGGAGATTTCTAGTATTCAGGATACCTTTCCAGATATGTGATGATACTCTACTCTTCCTCTTACTGAGGAAGGGTTGATTACCCAGGTATTTATTTCTCAGGACCTCTAACCAGAGACCCTCTTCCTCATTCAATAGTTTCCAGCCAAGCTTGGATAGTAAGGCCAGATTTTGATCCTTAGCCCTTCTAATCCCAAGGCCACCATCATTTTTCTTATGGCACACCTGTTGCCAGTTGACTAAATGCACTTTTTTCCTTTCCAAGGAATCACCCCAGAGAAAGTTACGATTGAGTTTATCAATCTCATCACAAATCTTACGGGGAAGCTTCAAAGTCTGCATGGTATAAGATGGGATGGCATTGGTCACTGATTGAATCAGTGTTGCCCTCCCAGCTACAGATAGCACACTAGTTTTCCACCCAGCAAGCTTTCGTTGCATTCTTTCAAGAATAGAAGTAAAGTGGTGTTTGTTAACTTTGGAGTGAAAAAGGGGGACTCCAAGATACTTACCTAGATTCTGGGTTAAAACAATACCACCTATATGACTCAAGTCTTTAGCCTTCCTCCTATAAACATTTGGGGAGACAAAGAACTTAGATTTGGTGAGATTAACTTTCACCCCAGAGAGCATACTAAATTCATTTAGCACTTCAAGAATGGTTTGATAGTTCACTATATCAGCTTTGGCAAAAAGAATCAAGTCATCAGCAAAAAATAGGTGAGAGATATTAGGGCCTTTCTTAGATAAGGATAAACCCCTCCAGTCCTTAGCCTCCACTCTTTGATTGATCATATTTGAGAGCCTCTCCATACATAATACAAAAAGGTAAGGAGAGAGAGGGTCTCCTTGCCGAAGTCCCTTACTAGGTTCAAATTCTTCAAGCGGTTCTCCATTCCAAAGAATTGATTATGCTTTCTACGAAAGAGTCTTTCACGTGTACTTTCAACACACGACTTTTAGGTGTGGTCAGTAGTGGAGCCAGCAAATTAAATTAAAGAGGACACTTATTAATTACAATTTTAAAAATTTTTACAAAAATATTTTTCATAAATTTTTATGATTAATTTTGAGAAAGATCGAAAAGATAATGTTACTCGTAACTAACTGGTGTATTATGGATAACACAAAAAAAGTCATGTATATAAGTCTGAAAATAAATTATATAATGATAAAATAAGTTTTTCGTACAAAATTTGAGTAAAAATTCAATAAAATGGTGATACCATGTCATCATTGATATGTGATATCACCAATTAATAATAAAGTGACACATGAAGGGTGAACATTACATGTCCAATATAACTAATAATCTAATAAGTTCCATATGATAGTGAGATAGGTTTTGCATGTCAATATAATGACGGATATATCACCGTTGCATTGAAACTTTTTCATACATATGTCTTGACATAATCTTTTTATTTTCAATCAAAACAACCATTATTATTCCCATAATTTAAAAAATATCATTGACATTTTACTGTCTAAATATTATTTTTTATAACTTTTTTATTTGAATTGTTTTCTTCATGAACATATGTATATTAAAAAATTTCAAAATTTCAGGGGACACGTGGCCCCCCTAGTCCCTCTTTAAATCCGCCACTAGGTGTAGTTGTTTGTTGAAGATTATAGGTTGAGATTGGATTTTTACAGGTTTACTTGTAAATTCTGTGTGGAGAGAGAGAGGGAGAGAGTAACAGTTTTTTGGTTTATGGATTTTGTGTTTTGGTCCTTACAGTAACTGCTAGGCAAAGGTAATATTTGGAGAAATTATGTTGCTGTGAATTTTTTTGGAAATGGAAATTGCGTCTCAAAGCTTGATTCAAGTGAGGTGTGTGCTTTATATAGAAGAATTGATATATCTTGGTCCGGGAGCTTTAGATACTGAGATGCTTGTATGAAGTATTCTAGTTACACAAAGCATTGGATGTATGTCTCCTACCTCTACAGTATCTTCTTCCTCAACTCCTAGTTTACTAGCTGATCCTCACACATATCGTAATTTGAATCCAAATTGCCTCTCTCTCTCTCTCTCTCTCTCTCTCTCTCTCTCTTGCGTGCGCACGCATGTGTGTAAGTCCAAATCCCCTCATTTCAATCCTTTAATCCAAAACAACCTTTATACATCCTCGCAGTATTGATGTTTTGCTTTTGTCAAAGCACTGCTGCAAATCAAGGATTTAGCGGCGTTTAAAAAACGCCGCGATAGGTCCTAAAAACGCCGTCAAAACATTTTGTGACGTTTGGCGCCAAACGCCGAAGACGCGGCCGTCGCTATAACTTTATGGCGCTTGAGAAACGTCACTATATGACTATAGGCGGTGTTTTCTAAAAACGCCGCTAAAAGTTCTACAAACATTAGCATGACGTCACCATGCTATTTAGCGACGTTTTAAAACGCCGCCGTTTCTCTTTTTAAAAGAAATCCAGCCTTTGGTGTGATATTTAGTGACCTTTTTAGAAACGCCGCGATAGCCTTGTTTTTTTTTAATTTTTTTTTTTTATGTAATTGAACTAAAAAATCCCTGTAATAAAACTGAAAAATAACACTTATATAAAGTTGCTATGTTTAAAAGCTTTTCTATTACATTAATGTACATAAAAGTAAGTGGTGCAAGACTCCCAACTTAACATTGCCATTCAACCAACATACATATCCACAAGAAATGCCCAAAACCAATTAAAACAAGCATATCATATGAGCTCCACACATACAAATTCTCAATTGAGTGCTGAAAAAAAAAATACAAATCTCTCTCTCTCTCTCTCTCCTGTAGAATATACAAAAGTTTCTCATCCACATCCTGCAAAGAAAATCAGAGCCAGGTTCGAAATTGAAAAACTGTGTCATAGGCATATAGCAGTTTACAAAGCATGAAAATACATTCGAGTGCATCAAATTTCTTACAGGATCGAGGTTTCCCATAAAAAGGTTAGCTCCAACATCCAAGCTCTTTTTATCTTGATACGCCTGGAACCCAAAAACAAGAAGATAAAACTATTGATCAGATTTTAAATCTAGTTCAAACAAAGGCTCTGAAAGTCAAACCATGAAATCATTAATGATGGCTTCTGTGGCAATATCCTAAGCATAAGCATAAAGAAACAGAAAATGATGCATAACAAGGATATAACATTCCCACCTTATTCACTCTTATTGGCTTCCCATAAAGTTTAATCATATTCAGAACTTTTATTGCCTGCATTGTGGATTTAAAAAATAATAGATAAATAAAATTAAAAAAAAGAACTGATCATACAGCTATGAGCAAGTAGGGAAAGCAAAACTCAAGAGAACAGTAAAATAAATGCAAAGAGCATAACTGATGAACAATAAAGAAAGTACAAAGCAATGAAGCATAAATATGACAAAAAATGACCAAACCAAAACAGACTTCAGCTCCAAAATTGCAGTATAACCTTGAAACATAATATTTATCCAACAGAAGGGAGACCAACATGCTGATAAGACATTCAAAGGTGCAAGTAGCAAGATTTTCCTCCGAGAAAAAACAGTACTCTTAACTAAATGATGAAAACAGAACACCAATTACCTCTGGTGCCCAAATTTCTTCATACTTGCAAGCAATTAGCATTGAACTAATGCCGACCAACTGAAGCTCCCTCCTTGGGACAACATTCATTGAAAGGTACCGATCAACTATGTTAATTGTGAGGTAAAGGGTCTCAGGCATTAGTTCAAACATCCTGTGAACCTCTGTCAACCAGTCTATGAGAATTGATCTCATCTTTGAATTGATTTCAGGCTGTGAATCCATGTAATCGTGAACTCGACTCTCACCCTACCATAATAAATTCCCATGATTGAGCAAAACATGTCGATAGATAGAGAAGGTAAAAAGATAGAAAAATAAAGGCCAAAATAGTACCTCTGTTAACTTGTAGAACTTGTAGATGTCCTCAACATACTCCACAACTGCCAATTCATTATCAACATCTGCTGCATCAATGTCTACTAAGTAACAAGGAATAATATACATATACAAATAGAAAAAGTATGTACAGAGGGGAAAGAATTGATGATGAAATTAAAATTGAGAGAAGTCCACACTAACAACCTTACTTCGAGCAGTGAGGATCGAAGTCAAGGTTTTGACCTCATTCCTAGAAGACCCAACTCGCGACTTTCTTGCAATGACAGCAATAGGCTTTTTCAAGTCTGAAAAATGAAAATAGAAGAAATTCATAGATCATTTTGTTTGATGCAATTTTTTGTTGGACCTTTTCTTTAGATTTAATTGCTACTTGCTTAATATGGGCAGACAGCACCAATTAATCCTTTCAATCGAGAGCTCCAAGCCATCAGCATCCCAAGGTGTCCCACTTGGAGGAATGGGGTAAGCACTGGTTCAGTCGTCAAGCATGTCATCTTTGCTAATATATAATAGTACAACACTAATTTTGTGTATATTTTTCATTTCCCTAAACTATCCAAAGAAAATTAAATTATGCATTATTAAAATCCTTTTACTTCTATATTCATTTAAGGGTAAATGTTCAAGTAAACACATTATTCTAAAGAACTCCCTACAACTGCCTAGAGAGAGAGAGAGTTTCCTGTCATCATATATCCACACTCAGCCTTTAGTTGCAAAAAAAAAAATTGACTAGTAGTGTACACTGTACCCACCTCAGTATATGTGATTAGGCATAAACTAAGTCATAATCAAGTGACAAAAGCAATTGGCTGATGACTGCGTAATGTTTTCCCTTTCTATGATCACACTCCACCACCAGATGGTATGTTTATATTTTGGACCCAAAACTACCAGTTCTTTAATACAAATTTAGCTCATGATAGTCTCCAATGCTAACATGGAGGGGGAAAAAATATCCACTCAAAACTATCCTAGGTCTCATAGCTAGCTATATTCAAGGAGATGCTTGAAATACAAGTAGCCAAAATTGGAAAGAATAAACCTTCTTGTTTGGCTTTAGATGTTCATTGCACATAGAATTGGCAGAAAAGATAACTAATCTAATGCATACAATAAACACAGAACAATGCTTAAGATTATGATGTGGACGGCACAGCGCATGCACTTGAAATATAAAATATATACCTGGGCAATCACAAACTCATAGTTGCTCTTAAAGCGCTTCCTTAATTCGCTCTCGGATTTAGCCAGAATATTCTGTGTACTGCCATTACTGATTCCTGATATAAGAGCAATCAAAGCAGTAGTATCAAAATTTATGAGATCAGCTTGACGTTCAAGTCCTTTTGTGGAGCAAATTCAGCATCATTGACATTGACATCCAAGGGGCCTAATTTCATTCTAGAAATGAGAGAGAAGAAAGAGGTAGCCAAGTTGAAAGGAATGCAGTCCTCTCTGGTGGGGGTTACAGCAGCAGCAGCAGCAGTAGCAGACAGGAGCAGGAGTGAATCCTTTAACCCCCCACTTTCTATCTGTGGAATGGAATCCCTATCCCTATCCCTATCCCTATCCCTTGAAAGATCAACCTTCATTTGAAGGACACATGGAGGAGGAGGAGGAGGAGGTGGTGGAGGTGGATATATCCAGTCACCACCACCCTCTAATTCCTCAGAAAGATGGAAATGGAGAAAGTGGAAACCCAAGTCAGACTTGCCCCAGTTTTTGGGACAAACAACCCTTGAAGCTTACCTTACAGAATAATTCAATCAAAATCATGGATTTTATTCAAGATTATTTTCACTGCTTAAAAAAATTCAATCAATTCGAGAATACGCAATAAACATAACAAATGAAAGAAAAGATTATAATACCTGCTTTATTGCTGCCACTGCTTCCAGTGCTTCCACTGTCAAAGTAATGAAGAAATTTGGGCCCAGCATTAAATCAAGTAGAAATGCTCTACAAATTGACTAGGAATGTTAGGCCGGGCAATAAAATTTCAGGAATGTTGGACCCAACATTAAAATTGAGCTATACAAAATGGGATAGTTAAACAGAAATTTCCTCACAATCTACGACATGAATAAATTGTGCCTTTGCACTGTCAAGTGGAAAGCAACAGTATAGATCACAGATTGCTTTCAAAAGGATAACCTAAAAAAGGCATGAAAACCACATAAAAATTAAGTCTTTAGCATCCACAATTGACAACAATTGAAACTAATAATCTCAAAACTTCATGGACAAAATTTGAGAAAATTAAGTATAGCATAACATCTTCATCAAATTAGTAGACACTGACCATTGAATCTAATTGTCATAAAAATATACTAAACATGAATTCTTGAGGTGTTGCAAAACAGAGAGAAATATAGAACAATCTCAAATTCCATAAAAGCAAACCAAACTACGATGATATTCACTAACCTTATGTAGCAAAGCTTCTCTCTGATATCCCTAACAGTCTCAAAGTCAGGAATCTTACTTACCATACCTTCACTAAAGACTCTTATACTCCAATCAAAACAAAAGCAATTACTGTGAAGAACATTAATGGAAAAAAAAAATACAATATATTTGTATAAACATAACAAAAATCTAGATAAAACACTATAAAGAGAACACAAATAAAAGCAAAGTGGTAGTCAAAATCTTTACCTGTTTTGCCCCAAACTACAGGATCAATAAAGGGGCCGATCTTGATAGTTCAACCCATTCCCTCTTATCACTAGTCCAATATCCAGATCTGACAATGTGTGATCAATAAGAGTTTTTAAACTTGGAAATAAAAAAATAAAAACTAATTTCTTTGGATCTAGATCAAGTTTAACAAAAGGAGGTACAACAGATTTCATTAACTAAGCTTTTGCTAAATCAAGTGCAGGAAGAAGTGTGAGCCCATATTTTATTTATCTTAACAATGAAATCTAGAGCACAAGACAAGCATGCACATAAGAACATAGTTTATTAATTGATGACATGTTCTTCAGAGTCAAGAATTATCACATGAACTTCACATATGCCTCTGCACGTCATATCATCCTACAAAACATAAAAATGTTTGGTATCTTCTAGAACAACAAGATTCAACAAAACCACAAAGCCTAAATACCTTAACAATCAAAGATGAACTGCCTTAGCTGTCCTACAAAAGCTTAGTTGGTCTATCACATTTTACATAGTAATTCAATAAAATCTTGTTTACAAGTTTCAAGTGGAGCCCTTTCCAATCTCCATCCATCTGTTCTGCCCCTTTACATGTCATCCACTAGTTTCAAATGAAGATACATAAGTGAAATAAGAAATTCAATAGGCCTAATATGAACTCTAGAAAAGCGATTGCTATAAATGCTTCTTTTTTTTAATTATTTATATATGATCATGTAGACATTAGATTAATAATACTATCATAGCATATGACACCTGGACACCATATAACTGTTCCAACAATTTATTTCAGCTTTCAGCCACTAACATGTGAGAAAATAACACTTACTTTTCTCTTATAAATGAGGAAGTCTCACTAATATGCTATTAGTTCTTTACTTCTTACTTTGTTGGCAAATATTTTCAGAAGACGTGCATTTGATTACAGTCTAAACTAGAAGCAAAAGTTGTGAAGCAAAAGTTGTGAAGCAAATTGATCATTATTTTATCAGTAATCAATAATGAGATTTCTAGATAGCTCAATTGCCTACACTACATCTATATCAGTCTTCATCACTACTGTCAACTGATTAAACCAAACTGGAATTCATAACCCAATAGAGCTCCATAGAACAAAAAAAATATACAACACAAATCTGACTAATAGTAAGTTATATAGAGTTAACCAATTTAGATGAATTGAGACTAGCATTTATTTATATTAGAAAAATACATAGAATGGCAATTACATAGAAGAGAGAATACATATAGAACAGAACCTCTTCAACTGCCTTCTCTCTAAGGCTTCCCCCAATTCTCGATCCTTCTCTGCGCAAACAAAAATCAACAACCAAAGCAACATTGTACTTTAACAAATCAAAAATCGAAAATTTACCTAATAGTGATTTGAGCAGAACAATAAGTAAAACTAGAAACGAAGAAGATAATGATTTAAGCAAAAAGTGGAAACAGAGCATAAAACAAGAGATTCACAGAGCTGAAGAAACATCTAAGAAGAAGAGTTCCAAACAGAGCACAGAAGAACATCTAACCTCTGATCGAAGAAGACGAAGATCACGGATCTGAAGAAGAGTTCCAAATCACGGTGCTCAAAATCGAACTTCAAAATCGCAATCGCTCTGTGCTCAAGAAGAAGAATCACCGAATCGAGAGAGAGAACTTCGTATTGATTCGATCCTCTGCAAAATCAAAACGATTCTCTCTAAAATCATGCAGAAAATTTTGACTACAACCAACTGATTCACTGATTTTTTAGATTACTAGGAATGGCCATTGGTCAATCCATTTCTCATTTTGTCTTCCAGAACTTGAACTTAAAGATAGCTACCAAAACAATTAACAGCACTACGATGAGTTCAAATTTCAGTAATCACTGTCCAGTTCTGTTTGACCACAAACCATACTAAACATCATTACTATCTCAGATTTCTTCTCACAAAGCCACAATGGAAGGGGGGGAAAAGAATATGTGTGGCACAAGCAAGTCCCACTTGTATAATTAATGTGTCTAAACTCTGAAGTTTTGTTATTCCAACTAACCTAATGAAGCACTAATTTTCTTAATTTCATTGCAAGAAAATTCTATCTCCTATATGAACTTCATGTTACTTGATTACTAAACAATTACCATCAATTAGGAAAAAAATCTACACACTTCTGAATATAATAAAGATGTTCATGCATTAGCAGATTTGGCTAAAATGCTAAAATAGGAACAACAACAACACTAATGTATTTAGCAAAGGTTCAGCCAAGTAGCAGAAATTTATACTAAAAACAGTAGTTCTCAATAGAGAGACAAACTTATAATTCAATAAGGAAAAACAAAAAATCAATCCCTCAGCATCTGAAAGGTTTAGACGTATTTAGAGAAGGTAAATCTAACAAAAGTATTCAATGTAGTAGCAAAAATGATGTCAATGACGATATAAAAAATAAAAAAATCCATCAGATGTTCGGTTTTAACTTCTTTCCATTATGTTGTGTTAAGTAATCTTTGTGTCTTTGATTGCTTTTAAGCTTATAACATTCATGGCCCTTAAAATTAGATAAAATGGCCATTCGGTGCTACAAATTAAAGGTTATCATCTGTCACAAGAATCTTATATTCCTCAAATCCAAGAGCAACATTCACATTGTCTACTCTAAGCAGGAGTTTGCTGTCACTACTCGCTACATTATGGCACCTGTACAACAGAGAGAGAGAGAGAGAGTAGCTCACCGATCTGAATCGATTCACCGATCTGAATCGATTTTGAGAGAGAACTTCGAAATGGTTCTGATGAATCACCGATGTAAGATCTTCGAAGCTCTGACTTCGATTTTGAAAGATTTCTGATGAATCACCGATGTAAGATCACCGATCCGAAACGATTTCGATTTTGAGAGAGAGAGAGAGAGAGAGAGAGAGCGAGAGGGCGAGTGAGAGTCAGATTCAAAATAAAGGTGAAACAGGGAGAGGAGATGTAAGATCTTCGAAGCTCTGACTTCGATTTTGAAAGATTTCTGATGAATCACCGATGTAAGATCACCGATCCGAAACGATTTCGATTTTGAGAGAGCGAGAGAGCGAGAGCGAGAGTGAGAGTGAGAGTGAGAGTCAGAGTCAGATTCAAAATAAAGGTGAAACAGGGAGAGGAGCGTGCGGGACAAAACCATTTCAAGGCGTTGATAAACGTCTTCTATTCATGAAACGGCGCCGTTTTGATTAGAGAAAAATGCGACGCTTATGAAACGCCATTAAATATTACAAACAGTAGCGTTTTTAAAAACGCCGTTAAAAATACGCCGCCAAATCTAATATTTCTTGTAGTGAAGGTTAAGTGGGAAAAGAGGCTAGCATGAGTGACTTTCAATTCAACTGTAGTGTTAGCTTCAGAGTTCAGCTGATTGTATTAGAAATATTTTTAGAGGCTTAAAGCTTGCTTGGGTCAAAATCTAGCTAACGGTGTAGTACCTCAAGTACCACATGGGTCTCATTGAAGCTTTTCATGTACTAAGGTTGGGCTAGTCTGAACTAATTTTCATAAATTAGTTCAAACAAGTAGATGTCCTGAAATTATGTGACATAGTGCTGTTTGGTTCTAGAGCTAACTCCATGAGCTATTTGAGTAGTCATTTAATATGAATAAAAAATTTAAGCTCTTAGGTTTGTTTGACAATAGGTTGGTAAATGATGCTTAAAAAATTCTATTTAGTATTCTTCTTGTCACAGAGGCTAGTGTAAATTATACTATGGCGACCAATTTTGTCTCAGGGAACAATTTAATACTACATATTAAAACAATTTGTAACTTAGGGAATTATTGGGGGAAATTGTTAATGGTTTGAACTTAAAGACAAATGTTAAGCAATTTATGTTAAGAAACTGAGAAACACAAGTTCCCCTTTTGTAATTCAGGAATTTCGAAATTATGTAGAAACCAAATGGTAATGTTTTCGTATTGGGAAATAATTTAAGTCTTTTTTAACCATACAGGATAATAGTTGTAGGAGCATCCACAACTATTTCAGACTAAGATCATAATTGTTAGAAATTGATACACCTAATCAGGATTGGGGAGACATGAAAGACAAACAGGAATAATAACAAGAAACGATAAATCAAACATACACGAAGAACATAGAGATTTACGTTGTTCACCCCAAAACTAGGGTTACATCCACGGCTGTTGTTGTTTTCACTATAATAAGAGAATTACAAGATGCAAAAATAGCCGTCTCCCCTCAACTCAACTACAAATACATATAGAAATTAGGACAACATGGTACAAGTGCAGAATTACAAAAGTACCGATCAATTGGTTAGTGATTAGTATTTATCAGTATCCACACTACCCCAACAATAACATGGCCATCTTGCTTGTACTCTAGTCTCTAGCATTAGTTTTAACTCTTTATGACTGCTTTTGAACTTCGTGGTCCTATAGTTTTGCCCATCGAGAAACGGTATAAGAAAAATAGTCAAGAAACACAAACTTGTGGATCATAGGGCGTGTTAGGAAAAATTTCATGATACTGTAGATCAATGTGCAAGCTGGGATGGAACTAGGCTCCCCACTTCCACAATTATTGTTCCATACAAATTACAATCATGTCAATGAAATGTTCAAGATTTCCAATATTAAAGGATATTTTACCATTGAGGTTGTTGTTTGTCATATTAATCCTTTCTATAGATGAGGCATTGATTAATGAGATCATAAGAGGTTTGGTTACTCCCTAGTCTATAATCTGTCTTATAGTATTGTTAGGATTTTGAATGAGAGAAATTTGTTATTAGACTAATTTATGAGAATAATGTATGTTGCATTTTTGTCTCCATCATGGGTAATTTGAGTTGTGTTATGGACTACATAACATGAAGATCTGATCATCCATTGAATAAATTATGTGGGATTTGAGGAACACTTGTGCATGGTTGTTAGTTTTATTCTTTTTATCTTATATTATTGTTAATGAATGAGCTGTCTGCTCGTCTCACTGTTGCAAGTCTATGCTAAATCTTGTTGAAATTGATTTTATGAAGTGTTAGGCTTTAAAGTAATGGATTTCACATTTGAGTGGGATTGAGGAAGACATGTGGCTGTTAGTTCTATTATTTTTATCTTGTATTATTGTTAATTATTGAGGCTTCTATACTGAAATATTATGTTGCTAATGCTCGAATGTTTATCAAGTCTAATCGAACTCATAAGACACTTTTGTTTCCGGTTGATTTAGTACTTTGAATCAATCAAAACATAAAGGGTTAGCCAATATTAGGCTTTCTTAGCTTAGAAATCTTTGGACCAGCAAAAGCTTGTCCCTTTCATGTCGTCCTAGGCTAATTGTAACGTGGTTTTCCATTGATTTCTTCATTAAAAACTTCTTTTTATTAATTCTTTTTGTCAGTCGGCAGGAGATTAATTAATGTTGGTGATAATTACAAATAACACACCAGAAAATACAAATAATAAAATTACAATAACTTATTATTAGGGCTGAGGCGCGGGAAACTCGCTCTCTTTAAGAAGATTCAAGCCCTCTGCGGTTAGGCAAAGCCTCACACCGGTGCAGCAGAAAAACCTTGACTTGTCCCCCCCAGGAAACAACAGCCCGACTAAGTCTTATGGTTCACCAATACTGCACAATTGGTTAAACCCAAAACTTTATCACACACACCCTTTTTATTTGCCTGATAATCTCACTCAAGATATAACAACACAACCAAAACTTCTTCTCTCTTATGTGTCTCTAAAGATAGGACATAAGTTAATATATATAGAAATCAAAAAAGTTCTGGTGGATAAGTTACTGGAGATAAGACCAAGACTTGGTGAAGACGACTTGAAAGACTTGGAAGACATGGACTTGACTTCACTACAACAAAATACATCTTTGGCGACTAAAATTGGCGACTAAAACAAATTTAGTCGCCAAAAGTTTTGGAATTGGCGACTAAAACTTTTTTTTGGTCGCCAAAAGTATAAAATTTAGCTACTAAATTTTTTTAGTCGGGATTTATTGATTATTGGCGACTAAAAGATAATTTAGTTGCTAAAAATACTAGAATTGGAGACAAAAAAAAATTTTAGTCGCCGTATATTGAGTTTTGGCTACTAAAATATTTAGTCGTTGAATGTAAAATTAAAAATTTATTTTTTATCTTTTGGCGACCAAAAGTTTGGTCGCCAAAACATATTTTCAGTGACCAAAAATTAATTTAGTCGCCAAAATATTAGGTATTGGCTACTAAAATATTTAGTCGCCAAATGTAAAATTTTAAAAAAAAGTAAAAGTAATTGGCGACTAAAGTTTTTAGTCGCTAATAGTGTAACATATCAGTAATTGGCGACCATGAGGTATTTTAGTCGTTAATTGTATAAAATGGTATATATATATATTTTGTACCAAACCAAACCCTAATATAATCTGCGCCTCTCTCTCTCTCTCTATTTTCGGCGTCCCTCTCCCTCCCCGTCTACGTTACTCCTCTCCCCTCCCTCTCTCACTGCCGCACTTCTTAGCCTTCGACGAAAACCGGTGCCCCTCCTCCTCCTTCGCCATCGCCATCGCCATCGCCATCGCCATCGCCATCGCCAGTACCGCTGATCTGTTCACGCCGCCGCCTCCTCCTCCTCCGCCGATCTTCACAGATTCGTTTTTTCGTTTCTTTGAGATTTCACATCAGTGGGTTTCTATGGTTTTCGAAGATTGAAAGTTTGGAGCTAAGAAGAAAGTCTAAAAATCAATGGGTCTATTGCTGCTTCTTCTTCTTTTATTAGTCTTTACTGCTTCTTCTGGTGAATGTGAGCTCTTTTCTCTTTCTCCTATTTGCTTCTATTATTTCTTTATTCTTCAGGGTTTGATCCTATTCCATCTGGGTATCTCTCTCTGTACTCTCTTCTCATTGATAGATAGGTACACACACACACAAATGTTTGGTTCTCTGTTGATTATCTCTGTTTTTTTCCCTTTCCCTTGTATGTTTTTTTTTATAAAAAAAATTGGGTTTTTTTGTATCTTTGTTAAAGCCCTGTGCTTGAAGATTTGAATGTTTTTTTTATCTGCTTTGCCATTCTTACTACTTTGGACCTGTATTGAGTGTTTCTGGGACTGTAGAGTAAAGTTTAGAAGAAAGCAAGCTGGGCCATTTTCAAAGTGCATAAACAAAATTTGTATACTGTTTGAAGTCATTGTCCTTGCCATAAACCCTGTTTACACTGATAGTGGGGGGAGAGAAAGAGTCTTATATAATTTTGGGTGAATTACAGTTTGACCCTCTGACTTCCCTTGAATTCACTTGGTTTCAATTACAAAATTTCTTGGGCTTCAACCCGAGTATCAGTGTAGCCCTTCTGTCACACCGCCGCTGATTAAAATTTGATTATGGGAAGTTCAGATATGTTTATTAAGGCTAGCCCAGCAACCTTGTGTTAACATCTTAACTGTCTTCCATGATTGGAAAGCAGGCAATAGAGTGAGTGAAATGGTGCTAATTATTTGAATAATGGGTTATTAAGTTTTTGGATTAATGGAGGTGGGTTTGTGAAAAAAAAGAGGGAGGGTGAGAAATGGGGGCAATTGGTGGGGAAGAGTTGACTAAGTGGGAGGAGATGCAAGGAGTGGTGAGTGGTGGTAGTGAGCAGAAGATTCTTGTATTGGTTAGATTGAGGCCTCTGAGTGAGAAGGAGATTGCGAGGAATGAAGTCTCAGATTGGGAATGCATCAACGAGACTACCATTTTGTTCCGGAACAGCCTTCAAGAGCAGTCCATGTTTCCAACTGCTCATACATTTGGTAAGGAAATGGCCATCTACCTATTTAATTTGTTCTCATTCTGGATTCAAATATTTCTTTGCATTCATGGTGTTTAAGTTTGATCTAGAGCATATCGGGTAGTCAAGTATAAAAAAAAAATTCACTCTACCTGTTAGAAAATATTTAGTGACTTGGGTTAGGACATTTAGGTACTATATGATGGCATGTGTATTCATAATTTACTTACAAATTTTGGAAATAGATGTTTCTGTTACAATTTGAGAATTTCATAGGATTTCTATTTGAAGATGTACATTTTTTTTCTTCTTATTTTTATTTAACCTTCTTAAATTGTTGTTTTATGTTGGTTAGATGGCGTATTTAGTGGTGACTGCTCGACTAGGCAGGTTTATGAGCAAGGAACCAAGGAAATTGCTCTTTCAGTGGGTAGTGGTGTTAGTATAATTTCATGTTCTGGTTTCTTCTTGTCATAATCTTACTGATTGTTTGAATGAAGTGAAAGTTTTTCACCTCTACAATTTTTCCTTTCACCAAGTATTTTTGCATATGGGCAAACAAGCAGTGGAAAGACATATACCATGATTGGAATAACAGAGTACACAGTCGCAGGCATTTATGACTATATACATAGGGTAACAAATAAAATGTTTATTTGGTGTCGTTTTCTGTTTCATTTTTATATTCCATTATGTTCTTTGTTCTTAAACATTTATAACTGTAATATTGTTTCTTTTTCCGCCCTCTACGATCTCCAGCATGAAGATAGAGCATTTGTTTTGAAGTTTTTTGCTATGGAAATCTACAACGAAGTTGTAAGAGATCTCCTTAGCGCGGATAGTCTTCCACTCAGGGTCGTAGATGATCCAGAGGTAAATGTCTATTTATTTATTTATTCAGTTTCATCCACTTAATATATACTTATATATACACATTACTTGTGTCATGTGATGTGAAATTGGTCTGTGCCAATTCTACACACAAATAATTGTTCTCATATCGCAGGCATCACATAAAAATGGGTCCCCTTCTTGGTGTTTCAACTATGAAACAGCTGGACTTTCTCTTGATGACAATTCCATGGTGCTATAAAATCTCAACAGAAACTTACCTCATCTCCATCTCCTTGGTAGACCAAGTACGAATCAAGATTCTTTATGAAGAAATTTATAAAGTTAAATTGTAAAGTAAATTTTATATTGGTTCACCTAGATAGAATAACAATGTGTACCATAAATCATATTGATTAAAAGAATCCCAAATTGAAAAGGGATATTACATATCAGTGGTCTTTTTGAAAAGTACTTACATATTTATTTAGAAGTTGATAGTTTAATGTTTTAATATGTATAAAGTTTTTCATTAATATGTAAATATTTTTTCAAAAGTCGGTTTGATTTGATATTTTTTCAATTAATACCCCCTTTCCCTTGCACTTTGATTGCGTAGTATAAAAATCATCTCAGCACTTACTTTACAGTTAATTCTACAAAAGTTCAGAAGATTTAGAAAGTGACAACATTTAAAATCCTTCTTATTTTATATATAAAATAAAAGAATGTTCTTTTCTTCCCTCCTATGACTAACCTCTCTTCACTCCTCTCCCAAAATGGTAAAACAAGGCTAGTGCCAGAACAGACATCAAAGTTCAACTGGGGGCATGGTCATGGGATGCAGTTTCAGGCGAAGAGTTTCGAGTGGGTGCAGGACTAGCAGAGCCCTACCCCATCACCTGGCCACGAGCTTGTTGTCATCCATGGCCATGAAGAGGTACATAACAGACATTAACAAAACGTACATGATACGTCACAAAGGTACTACTAACAAAACTCATCAGTCATACTGTTGTTGTTGTTGTTGTTGCTGCACCAATATGATTAGCACAACTTACTACACAAACCAACACATCCATCAACTTACCAAAAAATATTACAAACAGAAATCCTTCACGAAAAGTGTATATATTGCAATGCTGGCAATACTGTATTCTGTGTGTTATGAGGCAACATGCCAATACTGCATTTTTGAGTTCTATGACTTATCTACATAATTTTGACAAACACATTATTTTTATTATATAAAGCATTATATTACCTTCTAATTATCTGTGAGCAAACATTCAAACTAAAAAAGTCTTTTTTTAAAAAATACTACATTTTTTCTTAATTATTTATTTCCATTAAACACATTCCAACATTGAATACAATACAATTATCATACACTAATAATAAAAATAATAGCAATAATGATAATATAATTATAATAATTAATGTTTTCTTGCTGTCTGAAACTCGTCCCTTTGTTCTGACATTATGAAGGTTCCTTGACCTTAGCAATGTACTAATTGGAACATCCCAATTCTATTATAAATATATAAATAATAAAAAAAATTAAAATATATATAGGGAGATAAGCCCAACACATTTTTGTAATGTAACTAGTTGCTCTAAAAGCTTAACCTATTTGGAAATAAGCCCAACACATTTTTAAGCTCTCACACCCTCCCTTTATTTGTGACCCCCTATCCAACATGAAGATACAAATTGACACAAGCTAAACTGACACACTGACAAACATATTATAAGGTACAAACAAATATGTGTACATAAATGCTCTCCAGTTTTTATGGTTGCATAGAGACTAGCAAAAAAATGAGGTTTACTTGTTTTTAGGCACACAAATGCTCTCCAGTTTTTATGTGTGTACATATTTTCTGAAGAAAAATGTCATGCATATTCCTTAGCTTAAATTTGGTCATTGTTAGTGCGGAACATTTGAGGAAAATCATAACTATCGGTTCATTTGAGCTGTAGAATACCAAGTTCTTATTTCAGTTAGTCACTTTCACTTCAAAGTGGGTATTAATTTTTGGAATATTATTTTAGTGAATGCCATATTATAAAGTGGGTGAAAACTGTAATTTTATGTGAATCTCACTATTTTGTGAATTTTTTTAACAGCCTAAGACTGAAGAGGTTAAGAAGGAACTCGCAGCTACTAGTGCAGATTCTCAGGCCCAGAAAATTGTTGTGCAGGAAGCTCCAGAATTGCAGAGTTGCTCTGTTTGGTATATGCTTGTTAGGAAATTGGTTTTGGCATGGAGTTTGGATTGTTGTTGATGTCATGTATGCAGCTACTAATGCTGATTCTCAGGCCTTCAGCGGGTGTTGATGTTTGGATTGATGTTAGGATTGTTGTTGTGCTAATTCTCAGGCCTTCAGCTGCAATTTTGCCTTGCTGCTGTTTGTTTTGTTCTTTTGTCTTTTGTTCAGTTTTGGAGTTCGGGTGTTTGATTGGCTCCTCGCCAAACTTGAGTTTATTGCAGGAAGCTTCCCCCCCCCCCCCCCCGCGGCGGGATTTGTTGTTGTTTTGTTGATTGTATATTGCTTTATCATCAATATATTTTCATTTTGCTAATAAAAAAAAAAAGTTATTCTCTTTTTTGGATGGTTGTAAGTGAAATGCGTGTTGTGGAATGGGTGATAATATTTATGTATTGTTTTGTTTGTATATCTCTTACAGGTTGCGTGGGATACATACAGGTTGTGGACAAATTAATTAAAATAAAAAAAAATATAAAATGATATTTTTGGCTACTAAACAATTTGTAGCCAAAAATGAAGTTAAATACTTTTAGTGACTAAATAGGTAGTAGCTAAAAAAAGAATTAAATGGAAACAAACCTTTTGGTGACTAAACATTTAGTAGCCATTTAAAAAAGACTTTAGGCGACTAATAATTTAGTAGCGAAAAAAAAAAAGTTTTGGCGACAAAAATTTTAGTAACTGAAAATGTGATGTTAAATTTAATTGTAAGCTTTTGGCGACTAAAAAATTAGTCGCCAATTTACCCTTTCAGCGACAAAAGTTTTTTTTGTCGCCAATAGTTTTTACTTTTGGCGACTACTTGTTTAGTAGCCAATTTAAGACTTTTGGCGACTAAATTTTTTTTGGTCGCCAATACCTTCACCGACCGTCTTTTAACGACCAAGTTGGCGACCAAACTATTTAGTCGGGAAAACCTTTTGGCGACTACAAATAGGACTTTTGGCGACTAAAAATTTAGTCGCCAAAAGTGTAATTTCTTGTAGTGCTTGGAAGACTTAGACTTGGAAGTCTTGGAAGGATAAAGACTTGGTGGACTCTTGGAAGACTTTGGCAAAGCCTTAGCTTGGAAGGCTTGGATGGAAAGAATGGAAGGACAAGACCAAGACTTGGATGGAAAAGTCTTGGAAGACTAGGAAGACCTGATGGAAACCAATATCACAATATAATATTAAAATACCTGCTAACAATTACAAATAAGACAAGTATTACATCGAATTAGACAATTGAAGTCTAACAATAGACAATGCCCAACAACCATAATCCATCCAACAATACACCAATCCCAAACCAGGGAAGAGACAAGCAACTATATATTAACCCCGATAATAGGGGAGAAATAAAAACTACAAAGATATCAAATTCCTTGCCATAGGAGTTGAACTCGCAACCTCATATTACAAAGTGGTGCTACACAACCATCAGGCGTTAACGATCAAACAACTCGTATCACAGTAGGATATTAGATATCATTCTCATATGGACTAAATGGAAAATAATTTGGTGATCAAATTATTTATAGAATTTGCAACATAATAGGTTCCTAGTTTGAATATAAGTACAAGCATAATCCTCTTCCCTTCTGCTTTGACAAGCATCAAGCTTCATTGTACTGTAATTAGTTACCTAAGACCAAAAAGGAGATGCCAAGGGCATAAGTATAATTTAAGAATTATTTAAATCACCATAAATCAAAATGAGTTTTCTAGAATACCTACACAAGGACACGGTGGCCAACATTCTTAGAGTAATGCTATATAGAAGCAAAAAAAATTGAACAGAAGTTTAATACAAAATGTCACTGCAAGTGTTGATTTTATTATTTTAAAGCAAAAATGTCCATCAAAGTGGATTAAATTCTACAAAGGAAAGAAGTTAAAAATGTTTAGCAAGAACATTAATTTCGTACCTAGTCAGAAATTCGTTTTTGTAGAAGCTTGTGCTTGACCAGATGAAGCTCATGGAGGATACTACTTGAGCTCATTCGATCCTGTGGTGAATCTATAGAGCACGCCACTCCAATCTTGACCATGGAAATCAGACATTCCACCATTTTATCACCATTGTTCACTTGAATCGGTTCCCAAGTTTTATTGGTAGCAGTAGCAGCAGCCATTTCTATTGCTCTTTCCTCTTCTTTTTCATTATTTAGGAACACTGGGTCTACAATCTCCATCATGCGCTGAGGTAAGGCCATCTTAGCAAAGCTATGAATGTTGAGGCCTTCTTCAAACATGCTGTCAGTCGGTCTCTTTCCTGTTATCATCTCCAGTAACAAGATCCCATAACTATAGACATCTCCGTAAGTTGACATCTCACTTCCGAGACCATACTCTGCCATTTAAAAAATTCACATTCAAAACAAGCTATGATCCTTTTTGCTCGAAAATAAAAATGATACGATTGGATTAGTACCCATTTAACATTCAGAGTAGAAGGGTAAAGAGCTATTTTGTTACCTGGGGCTGCATATCCAATGGTTCCCCTTACTCCGATTGAACTACTTTGATTTGGAATAATGAACTCTGAGCAAAATTTTGCTAGACCGAAATCTCCAATATGAGCAACCATGTCATTGTCAAGAAGGATATTGCTCGGCTTCAAATCACAATGAATGATCGGTGTTTGACATTGGTGATGAAGATAATCAAGTGCATAAGCCACATCAATGGCAATGTTTATTCTTTGCAAAAGATTGAGTCTTTGGAGCTCATTTTGCTCGTTATTAATTTCTGGACTTGAATGCAACCACCTCTCTAGATTCCCATTAGGCATGAACTCGTAAACCAGAGCTTTAAACTCATTTCCTTGAAAATCAACACTAGAACAAGAAGTTATGATCTTGACTAAGTTTCGGTGCCGAATATTTCTTAAGGTTTCGCACTCTGCTAGGAAACTCTTTGTAGCTCCACGATTTTGAAGGTTAACTACTTTGATAGCAACAACTAACTCCCCATCGTGATCAAGAAGTCCTTTATATACAGAGCCAGAACTACCAAAACCAATCAGATTCGCTGTAGAGAAACCATCTGTTGCTTTGAGAAGATTTCCGTAAGAGACTTTCCAGAATGATTCTTTCGACGATGAAACTGTAGACTGAGTTTTTCTTCTCTTTTTGAACCAACAAATTATGGAAAATGATACCATGGTTACTCCAACAAGTACAGAAGCTGTTGTGATTGCTATTATATGTGAAAGAGGCATCTTAGGCTTTGATTTTTTGGGGGTGCAGCGGGGTAGGTGTAGTTCAAGAATACCGCCACAAAGCCTATAATTTCCAGCAATCGATATTGCACTCGCATTTGTGAAAACTCCCCTCATTGGTAAATCACCCTCAAAATCATTGAAGGACAAATTGAGATTCATTAGTGAAAATTTCTCCAAGAACGTTGGAATTTTTCCAGACAAGTTGTTTTGAGAAAGATCAATGTTTTGAATACCCCTCAAAGATTCCAATTGTAGAGGAATAGATCCCTGAAAGGAATTTTCCTGCAAATACAGGCTTTCAAGGCTGCTGCAGCTGCCAAGACTGCTAGGAATTTCACCGGATAACCTATCCTCGGAGATATCTAGTTCCCCTAAATTTTTGAGATTTCCAACCTCTGTTGACAAGGAACCAAACAAATGGTTCCGAGCTAGATTTAATGAAATTGATAAAGACGAGACTCTCAATAGTTCTCTGGGAATGGTACCACTCAGGTTATTTTGATCAAGGCGCAATGACAACAAATTTTGGCAGTTACCAAGACTCGAGGGTATAGTCCCCTCTAGTCTGTTATTTGCCATGTAAAGTTCATTCAGCAACGATAGGTTCCCCATAGAATCTGGAATTTTACCCGAGAGGTGATTTATTGCGAAAGACAACCTTTGCAACTTCTGAAGATTACCAATGTTAGTTGCAATTGTGCCTGTGAGTTGGTTATTTCCCATACTTAACACAGTTAAGTTGACAAGGTTACCTATTGTTGAAGGAATAGTTCCATATATTTGATTTCTTCCAAATATAAAGGAAAAGAGATGGCTTGACAAGTTGCCAACAGAAGCTGGTAATACCCCTCTAAATCGGTTTACCTCCATACCCAACAACATCAAATTGCTGCAGTTGGCCAAAGAACCAAGAAAAGCTAGTTCATCAGGTTCCCCACTTCCGAAATTGTTATGAAACAGACCTATCTTTTTGAGCTTCTTTAGGTTTCCAAAATTGTTTGTTATTTTTCCGTTGAAGCTTTTATATTCTACTTGAATCTGTTCCAGTTCTGAAAAATTGGATATTGAAAGTGGAAGGGGTCCGGTAAATTGGTTCATTTGTAATTGAAGGAGTTGCAGATGATGGAACTTGAAACCAAAACTTGATGGAAGACTACCACGAAGTTGATTACTAGCCACAGAAAAAACAGTTATGAAAGAGAGGTTGTAAATAGAAGAGGGTATCATACCGGAAAGTTGATTGCCACCCAATCCAAGTTGTCTTAGATTTTTCAATTGACCCAACGTATCTGGAATGCTTCCGCCAAAAGGATTTTTAGCAGCAGAAATGACTTCTAGAGAAGTAAGATTCCCAATGAATGAAGAAATGCCTCCCGTCAAATTGTTCGCTTGAATGACAAGATACGTGAGCTTCGACAAGGAAGTAAGCTCTTTAGGAAATTTTCCGACTAGCTTATTGTTACCTACACTAATTGTTGGAACAATCTTCTGTGTAAATAAAATAACTAGAAATAAATTCAAACAAAATAAATAAATAACATACCGGATTTATTTTGTCGAACCAAATAAAATTACAAGACCAAGTCGAGTGTGTGACACTCTGTCCTTAAGACAGATTCGCCCTGCTATGGTACTTACGGTTGAGTGGCGTCTATCTCCCAGGATACAATGATCTTCACAAATTGTAGTAGTACTCCAAACAATTTGTTCGGCGAACCAAACCTGTGTTCTAACTCTCTGAATATTTATTCCTAAAACTAAATATGAGGAATAATGCACTAAAAGAAATGGACAGCAAAGAGAAAAATTTTAGACTAAAAATCTCGGATGGAAAATTGGATTACCAAAACTCAATTTCCAGATTAATTCGACTGATTTTTTCCCTACCCAAAACGCTGGAAATAAGACAGTATATATAGGCAAAATCCTAAGCCCCGAACAGGTTTCACAAAAAAGTGAACAGGCACCAAAAATTCAAAATGTTTTTGAAAAGTTTCCGTTGACAAAACCGGAGCACTTTTAAACCATTATGAAAAGTGACCTGTTAGAAGAACTAATCACCTGTTGGAACTTAATTTAAAAAACTATTTGAATATATATATATATATATTAAACTAATTGAATAGTTTAATAAATAAAGTAAGAGGTATAAATTTTAGGAAATCACTTAAGGAATCTAAAATTTAAATTTAGAATTAAATTAAATTCTAAAATTACACATTTTAAGAAACCACTCAGGAACTCAAAATTTGATTTTAGAATTAAATTAAATTCTCACAATAATTTTTTTTATTGAAAAAATTCAAAAGAATTTTATCTAAAAAATTAATGTTAAACCCGAAAACGACGTCATCTTCCCATTCACTCATAAATGGTTTTGACATTCCGTCTTCATCACTTCACCTCTTCGGACCCACCCCAAAAGACGTTTGGGGTCCACCCAAAATGGGCTCAAAATTATGCCTATATAAAACCATTTTCCAACAATCCCCCACATGAATGGAATTTGACGGAGAGAAAATGTAACAACATGATCTAATTACAGAGAGTACAGAAAATGAAAATATTCTGCAAAGGATAGGTAGCTTTTGGCTTTGAACCTTCCCTTGTGAGACACTATCGGATTTACTAGCTAACCAATTTAATTTCTTGTGTGGAATTATTTTGATTAAATAAAATTTTATTTTATTTCCAAATTAATTGATAAATAAAAGTTATAGTTTTTATTTCTTTTATTTTACAGAATTTAATTTTCTGTGTGGAATTAATTTGTTTAAATAAAATTTTATTTTATTTTCAAATTAATTGGAAAATAAAAGTTACATTCTTGTTTCTTTTATTTTTACGGAATTTAATTCTGTGGATTTGGTTTAATTTTCTGTGTAGTGTAAATTCTAATTATAATTTTGTTTTATATATTAGAATTGATGGCTACTGAAACGAATGCCCAAACAAGTACTACTGTGGTGGCTGCAATGACGCCAACCCCCTCTCCTGTTGTAACAGTACCGGTAAATCACGGTGAAAAGCCAGAGAAGTTCTTAGGAACTGACTTTAAAAGATGGCAACAGAAAATGTTGTTCTATCTTACAACTCTGAACCTGGCTCGTTTCCTCCGTGAAGATGCTCCTATCCTGAAAGAGGATGAAACCGACTGGCAAGTGGTTGCTGCGGTTGATGCCTGGAAACATGCCGATTTCCTTTGCCGGAATTACGTTTTGAACGGACTTGACAACACATTATACAACGTCTACAGTCCAATCAAGACTGCAAAGGAACTTTGGGAATCGTTGGAGAAAAAGTACAAAACGGAAGATGCCGGCTCAAAGAAATTTGTGGTTGGCAGATTCTTGGATTTTGTAATGGTTGATTCAAAAACTGTGATCAGCCAAACTCAAGATTTCCAACTCATTCTGCATGACATTCACGCAGAAGGTATGTCTCTCAGTGAATCCTTTCAAGTTGCAGCCTTAATTGAAAAATTACCAAAAGGCTGGAAGGAATTCAAGAACTACCTCAAACATAAGCGCAAAGAAATTTCTATAGATGAGTTAATTGTGCGTTTGAGGATTGAGGAGGATAACCGCAATTCTGAAAAGCGGGCTGGTAAGCTTCCTATGGAGTCTAAGGCAAATGTGGTGGAACATGCTTCAAAAACCAAGAAACGAAAGTCTTCTGGAGAAAGTTCATCACAAGGCTCTAAAGGAGGGGATAATAAAAAGTACAAGTTTAATGGCAAATGTTACATCTGTGATAAAGAGGGACATCGGGCCAAAGATTGCCGTAGCAAAGGAAAAAATAAAAGAAGAACAAGCAAGAAGTCTGCTCAAGCCCACATGACTGAAGTGGACAATATTTCCAATGGTGTCTCGATGACATCAATCTTTCTGCAGTTGTTTCCGAGGCAAATCTTGTCGGAAATCCTAAAGAATGGTGGGTGGACACTGGTGCTACTCGCCATATCTGTGCCGACAAAAAGATGTTCACATCTTATTCTACAGTGGATAATGGTGAACAACTCTTTATGGGCAACTCCTCAACTTCCAAAGTTGAAGGACAAGGAAAGATTGTACTCAAGATGACATCTGGAAAGGAACTCACTCTCAACAATGTGCTGCATGTACCGGACATTCGCAAGAAACTTGTTTCCGGATCTTTGTTGAGTAAGAGAGCAAGAACATCAAAATCCTTTGGTCCAGATTTTCTGACATACTTGTTAGAAAATGAACCTCAAAGCTTTAAGGCAGCAATGACAGGTCCTGAAGCACCTTTGTGGAAAGAGGCTGTTAATAATGAAATTGAATCCATTATGCAGAATCATACTTGGGAATTGGTGGATCTTCCACCAGGTTCTAAACCTCTTGATATAAATGGATATTCAAAAGAAAAATGAAAGCAGATGGTTCAATTGACAAGTATAAAGCAAGACTTGTTGTTTACAGACAAAAGGAAGGTCTGGACTATTTTGACACATATTCCCCTGTGACAAGAATAACATCCATTCGCATGCTTATTTCTATAGCAGCGTTGTTTAAATTAGAAATACATCAAATGGATGTTAAGACAGCTTTCTTAAACGGTGATCTAAATGAAGAAATCTATATGGAACAACCCGAAGGGTTTGTAGTATCAGGGCAAGAAAAGAAAGTTTGTCGACTTGTAAAATCCCTTTATGGATTAAAACAAGCACCTAAGCAATGGCATGAAAAATTTGATCATGCAATGCTTACTAATGGGTTTAAGATAAACGAATGTGACAAATGCGTCTATGTTAAAAACACTGACCAAGGATATGTCATAGTTTGTCTTTATGTGGATGACATGCTTATCATTGGAAGCAGTCAAAACATGATCAAATCAACTAAGCAGATGCTTAACAAAAGATTTGATATGAAAGATATGGGGGTCGCAGATGTTATATTAGGAATGAAAATTACTAAAACATCTGACGGATATGCATTATCTCAATCTCATTATATTGAGAAAATTCTTGATAAATTTATCAAGGATGATTTGAATTTAGCTAGAACACCTGTAGACATCAGTCTTTATTTATTAAAAAAAATAAAATAAAGGTGATGCAGTGTCTCAGTTAAAATACTCCCAAATCATTGGAATCCTAATGTACCTAATGAATTGTACTCGTCCTGATATAGCTTATGCTATCAGTAAATTGAGTAGGTACACTAGTAACCCTGGAGAAGACCATTGGAAAGCGATCATTCGAGTTCTTAAATATCTAAGATTTACTCGTGATCATGGTTTGAACTTTACTCGATATCCAGCAGTACTCGAAGGTTATTGTGATGCCAATTGGATATCGGATACTAAAGATTCAAAATCCACTAGTGGATATGTCTTTACTCTAGGCGGCGCTGCTATTTCTTGGAAGTCCACGAAACAAACGTGCATCGCACGATCCACAATGGAATCCGAGTTCATTGCTTTAGACAAAGCAGGTGAAGAAGCAGAATGGCTTCGTCACTTCTTAGAAGACATTCCAATGTGGCCAAAACCTGTGCCAGCTATTTGCATTCATTGTGATAGTCAATCTGCAATAGGCAGGGCACAGAATCATATGTATAATGGTAAGTCACGACATATTCGTCGTCGACATAATACCGTAAGGCAATTGTTGTCAAACGGAATAATCTCAATAGATTATATAAAATCTAAAGAGAATATTGCGGATCCGTTAACAAAAGGTTTGACAAAAGAGCTAGTGTATAATTCATCGAAGGGGATGGGATTAAAGCCTATTACATAAGAGTCGTCATAATGGTAACCCTACTTATATGACTGGAGATCCCAAGAACTAAGTTCAAAGGGACAACTAAGTTATGTATGGCTCGCCAGAAATCACCAAAGGATTAAAATTCCTACCCATTCCTATGGTGAGAGTGATATCTGCAACATATGTTGTCTGCAGGGGTATAAGGATAAGCTTTGCTTTTAATGATTACTTATATCTTGATTAAGGCATAAAATCAAGACGAGTATAAAGAGATACTCACAATAAGAATCACCTATATGAGTGTTGAACTGGGGCCGGTTCTATGAGAATGCAAAGGCTAAATTCTCTAGAAACACTTATGAAAACCAGGCGCGTTCAAGGCCAAAATGAACACAACAGTGAGAACCACGATGTGTTAGAAGATATTTTGTGTGAAATCTATTGTCTTGGCTTACACAAACGGCTGAACAATTCAAGGCATCGCGTCCATTGGTTAGCCAGTAAGTCCGATAGGTTATCACTAGGGAAGGTTCAAAGCCGAAAACTACCTATCCTGATGCAAGATATTTTCGACTTATACTCTTTCGTTAAAGTCTGCATATTGTTGCATTTCCGTTGTCATCAAATTCCATTCATGTGGGGGATTGTTGGAAATGGTTATAAAATTCTGGATAAAACCAGAATTTTTTCCTAAGTTCGGTCTATTTTTTAGGTGGGCCCCGAGTGTCGATTTACTCGAGTCAAAGTGGTAACGCGTTCTATGCCGCGTTGTGATTCACGTGGTATATTTGGTTGCTCAAAACCATTACTGAGTTAATGGGAAATTGAAGCCAAAGTATGCTCCATGGAAATGGAGTTTTGGTGAAAATTCCTTAAGGTTGTAAATTGGCTTGTCCCACATTGATTTGGTGGGAGGTTTTGAAAGGGTTTATAAGGCTTAGGGTGAGATACTTGGGGTGTGCCCCAAGGGGTACCCAAGTGTTTTAGAGGGAGAGGTTATGGGCAAAATGGGCTAGACCCATTGGACCCAAAAATCACCACACACGCGCGCGCCGCCGCCGTCCGTCCGGTCGGGCGGGCTGGGCTTGGGCGCGGGTGCGTGGTGTGTGGTTGGGTTGGGCTTCTAATCTTTTTAGGCCAAAAACATTTGAATTTAATTTTATTTTTTATTAAAATAAAATCCAGAATTCAAATTAAATTGGTTTGGATTTTTTGTTCATCCAAACAGGGCCCTTCCCGTTTTCAAACAGAAATAAACTGTTTTGGAATTAGTGCATACCCAAACAGGGCCCTTCCCGTAATTGCTATCTGTTTGAATTGTTGAATCTGTTTGAATTCAAAACCCAACAGGTATCATACCTGTTCAATTCAAAACCAAGAGCCACATACCTGTTCAATTCAAATCCAAGAGCCACCTTCACATCTATAAATAGGACCACCCTCATTTGAAGTTTTGGTTAATTCAGAAATTTCGTATTTCACTTCTGCTATTTATATTCTTCATCTTGCTGCATTTTATTTCCGAAAGAAAGAGTGTAAACACTTAGTGTGTTCGTAAGGCAAACAATTTGTAGTGCTGCTATTGTTTGTGGTAGATCATTTCATCCTGGGAGATAGACGTCCAAATTCTGAAAGCACCGTGGAGAGGACGAATCTGTCTTAAGGACACAGTGTCAAACACTGGACTTGATCAGAAAATAATTCAAAGAAATTAAATCAAGTAAGTTATTTAATTTATTTTCAGTGTTGTTTTTATTTATTTAAATCAGATTTTAATTTTGTTTTTGTAACAAAATAAAATCTGTTTTTATTTATTTATTTTTATTTCGAGTTTGATTTTTGTAATCAAACAAATTCTCTCCTTTTATCTATTTCTTTTATTCTTATTGTTGTTTTGTACACAACAGAATTTAATCTTTTAAATACAGTGAAGATTGTCCAACACTAAGTTCTGTGAGGTCGATGCAGCGCGATAAGTTGGTTGGAATTTCTCCTTCGAAACTATTACGAGTCAAGTTTAGTTTTTGCAGCCTGGCGAGGTTACCGAGTTCAGTTGGGATTTCACCTTGAAAAGTGTTATTATTGAGGTTGAACTCATGAAGGAAACTAAGGTTCCCTATGGAAGGAGACAAGGAACCGACTATACCTCTTGACGACAGGTTTATAACGGTAACTCTTCTGTGTCGGTGACCACATGTAACACCTTGCCACTCACAGAAATGGTGAGAATTGTTCCATGAGCTCACAACCCCTTGAGGGTCATGTGTAATCTTTGACTTGAAGGCTAGCAATGCGAGGCGATCAGTCTTGTTCCCAACAAAGGAACTAGTGGTAGTGGCTGTTGAGAGCGTTCCAACATTCAGCAATGTCATGACCACAAGCCATACGTGAAATAACTTGAGTAGTCGGAAACCAATCCCTGAAAGTGGAATTGCCATTTTCAAGTTTTTTTTGTGTGCAAAATTAGCCTTGGTTGTGAACTTGCTATATGCTATGCAACCTTCCGTTGGTCCACATTCCAGAAGTCACAGATGTAGTGGCTGGTGAACCGCTTCTTCTTCTTCCACGAAGATTCAGGCACAACCGGGCTAGGAAGTTTGATGGAACTGAACAAGATTTCCTTCTTTGCTTTGTTCCAATAGAGTCCTAGGCAAAGTTAAAGTGGTTGGCCTGTCTACGTAACCTACTTGACGAAACGGATCAAACTTTGTTCTACCACTCCTAGAACTGTACGCAGCTCCTTGGAAAAGTCTATGAATACAATTTTTTGGAAAAGACTATGAATACATAAACCAATTATAGAATCGGACTCGTTGATTAATTCTGTGATTGGTTTCGTATTTTTAAATGAAATAAAATATTTTATGAGACTACGTGGTTGTTTAGGAAGTGGGTTTTTTTGTAGAATTTTTAATTGTAGGATATTATTGGAGAAAAAAAAATTTGTGTTTGGAAAGATAGTTGAGTTTTTTTATGGTTGGATGTGACGTCTGTGAGAGAAAAAAAGTAAAATGATTATAGAGTTTGATGTGATATTTTGTTTGGATTTTTTTTTTTTTTGATTTTGTAACCAATTTGTCTTTTGATGAAAAAAAAAACCAAAAAAAAAAAAAATCAAAAACTTCCTTCCCAAACACCCCCTATGTTTGCATCCACGTTTTATGTAAAGGTGATTCTTACACCACATAATTAATATTAATATTAATATTAATTTTTAAGCTGTGTTGACATTTTGTGGTTGCAAAAAACTCAACAAGGCAGCGGAAAAAAAGAAGTTAGGAGGGTAGTTTTTGTACTTGGACTTGCTTAGCCACTGAAAGCAAGTTAAACATATTTGTTAAAATATGACAATTAAATATTAGGGTTTAGGATTTAAGATTTAGAACATCGAGATATTAAAAGGTGAATAGTGTAGATTACCGAAATTAGTTTCAAAATGGGAATGGCTTCTGTTCAGTCCTTAATCGGATTAGACCGTACTGTTGGGCCTGTGAGGGCCCACCACGGGTCCCGTTTTGCTAATCTGAACCGTTCAATGTGCAGAACTTGTCGAGTACTATATGCTTATAAAAAATCATATTGATCGGATATCAATAGCTATGTGATCAAAACAGATTTTTGTCAACCGTTAATTTATTCACCGTCCATTTTTTTTTTGATATAAAACTGATTTGATCACATAGCTATCGATATCCGATTAACGTGATTTTTTATAGGCATATAGTACTCGACGAGTTATACACATTGAACGGTTCAGATTATCAAAACGAGACCCGTGGTGGGCCCCCATAAACCCAACAGCACGGCTCAATCCGATTAAGAACTGGACAGAAGCTATGCCCTTTCAAAATAGGCCTTGATATGACCAACTTAAGAGAGTTCAAACCTTTAAAAAAAAAAAAATTCATTAAAAAACTATCTTTATATATTGCTAATAATATATTTTAACATTACAACAGTGAGTATACAATATTTCCAAGACTAAATTTATTAAACAAAGAACAAAGTAACTGTTGAGTTTTGAAGAAACTAAAAATAAATTAAATGTATTTTATGAATCTAATTAATGGGGTTTCAAGAGCAACAATACTATGAATTCAGATTTAATTATTCAGAAATTATTTAGAATTATCATCTTATAATTCAGATTTATTCTATATACATTCAATACTACAGAAATTTAATTTTTACTACACAATTATTCACCTAAAAAAATCTAGGTGATTTTGTCTGGGTTCTCATACTTCGTTCACAGTGGTAGGTGAGACTGAGACAGAATTGGTGAGTGAAAGGGATAGTGAAGAGGGAATTGGTGAAGAATTAATTGAATTTAATATTTTTTTGGGATAAATTACACTGACACCCTTGGGTTTCTATTTAATATACATCTTTCTTTATATTTGAAAAATTACATTTTTCTTATTGAGGGTTATAATCTCATTATAAATTATCTCATGGATTGTTGATGTCATACTTTAAAATTTTCTAAGTGACAATCTTATCATTTTTCTTATCATTTCTTCTTCATATTATTATGTCTACATTTTACGACTTTTTATTATTAAATTCGATATGAACATATTTTTATTGAGTGATGATATACAAACATAGATTTTATATAGAATTTTCAAACACAATAATATATAGTTTAATGATGACCTTTTACTTTAAAACAAAATATCTATAAACATCATTTATATTTACAATAATGTCACTATTACAATATTTTTATAATACTTTTTTATATATGAATATAATTTTTTATTTTTATTTCCACTATTATATCTAGATTAGATCAATTTAATATGAACATATTTAAAAAGTATAAAATTTGTACAAAAAAATTTTAAAAAAATTCATTGAATACAATAAAATAAGATAATGTATTGAATATATATATATATATATATATATATATATATATATATATATATATATATATATTGTTGTATTTGGTGAATTTAAAAAAAAAAATCACAAAATATTATACTTCGCAAGCATATCTAGATTATGTGTATTTAAAAAATAAAAAAAAAATTGCTTACAATATTAAAAAAATTTAGTAAAAAATAAAAAAACACGAAAAATAAAATAAAAATTTATATTTTGTGAGTTAAATCCAAGAAAATGATTCAGTATGTTTTTTGTTTTGCATTTTTTTTTGTTTTTATTAAATGTTTTTTAAAATTTTAAGCATTTTTTTAAAACTTTTTTAGGTGTACCTTACTTAGATGTATCTAAATAGTAAATTATTTGTGAAAAAATATTTTAAAAAATTAATAAATTCACAAAAATACAAAAAATGTACTGAATTTTCATATATATATATATATATATATATATATTTTTATATTTTTGGTATTTAGTAAATTTTTTAAAAAATTTCTTCACAAATATTATATTTTCTAAGTGTATTTATATTAGGTGCGTTTAAAAATTAAAAAAAATCAGTGAAAATAAAAAAAATTCAAAAAACGAAAATGTAGAATCTTCTAAGAAGTGAATTTTGAAAACTGGCAACAAACATGGTGATTGTTATTTTTCTTAAAATGGTATGAATAAAATATCTGTATTATTTTATTATTTTATATGTATAAAGGTTAAAGGACAAATATGTTATTTTAATTTGATAGGGTAGTAAATCTAATTTTTTAAATATGAAAAAATTACTATTAAACAGAAATCTCATGGGGGTGTGAGAGAGGAGTTGGTGAAGGATTAATCAAATTTAGGATAAATTATAAATACACATTTTGAGGTTTGATTAAAATATGAACCGTCTCCTCTGGTTTTCAAAATTACATTCTACTTCTTGAGGTTTCTAAATTTATAACAAATTGCCCATTTTAGTAATAAATCATTAAGTCAATTAACAGTTTTTAATGATGTTAAAAATATGTTTCAATTAATAATTTAGGTAATTTTATGATTGTATAGAAAAGCAATTATGAATTTTATTTTTTTAGTTAATTCTGTTAAATAAAAAATTCTAATAAGGGGGTATTTGTAATTTTTCAAACCACAGGGGCAATCTGTATTTTAAGCAAATCTCAAGGGATGTATTTATAATTTACCCATCAAATTTAATATTTTTTTAATATGGCCCTGTTTGTAATTTTTTTTTTTTTTTTTTTTTTTTTTTTTTTAAGGTGATAAAGACAAAATAGGTTAAAATAGTCAATAAAATAAAATGTCACATTCAAACTATAATCATTTTACTTTTTCTTACAATTATCATATCAATTACAAAAAAAGTCAACCATTATCCCAAACATAATTTTTTTTAACCAGATTAAAATAATCAAATAGTCAAAAAACCAACTAAAATAGCTAAGTTCCTAAAGGGAAGCATTTGGTGAGAGTTTGTGTACCTAAATAGGGTTTGGGTTCTCTCAAGTTGACCATCAACTTGAGAGTGTTTGGGAGGCTCATTTTAGAGCCAATTTTGGTGATCTGAACTTTTCACTTTTTGGTTTTCATTAAGTACAATATTCATGTAAAAAATTCAGATGATCAGATATTAGTAGCTATCTGTTTGAATTACATTTATATTATAAAGAATAGGTAACTATTCTTGAAATTATAGTTGTCATTTATTTTTTTAAAACAAATGTGATTTTTTTTTTGAATTACATTTATTTATTTATTGTTGAGAAACTTATAAAACAATTATTTACTACTATTTTAATTTAAAAGTATGAAAAACATATGTTTTCTACTTTTTTTCATATCCCTAAAATATCTTTTCAAACTTATTAAACATTTCACAACAACTTATATTTACCGAATAACCAAATACCTATCGGAATTCAAACACCTTCAAACATCATAATATGATTATTTTTTTTTTAATAATTCTACTACTTTTTTTCTATTTCAAAATATCCTCTTTATAATTGGATTTGAATGAATCGGCAAGTATGAAGCATTGCTACATTTGAATGAAAATGCATATACAGATCGTTGCTTCTATCTATGTACTACTATAACAAGAGAATGGCTTCTTTGTAGTTTATCATAAAATTTGATTGTTCAGTCTTGTAAATGAGATAATACCTGTGACAACCCTGACTTGTAATTAATTATTAATCCATGATTAAGAATGCCTAATAAGTAATTAAAGTGAAATTCTGAATTAATTGCATATGTGCTGTACTCTTTGTATTTATATCTATTCATGGTATGAATATATATTTGTATTTCTGTTTTGTTCTGCGAATTGAAGGCATTATCGGCATCTGATCACGAAATTAACTTGATTTATGTGTTCTTTGGAATTTTTAGAACAACATGATAGGTTCAATTGAAATTCGATTCGGAACGAATAAAATAGAATAAAATTGATCCAACTTAGTTATCTTTAACTCCAATTAATTAAGCTCCATTAACTAAGCCTATATAAGGCTAGTATGTGTTTCAAGTCATTTTTTTCCCCACATCTTTGAGCCTATTCAAACAAACAAACGTGAGAAAATGGAGAGAGAGGAGAAGACTTGAGCTCAAGTGAAGGGATTTGCTAGGAAGTAAATGAATTGGACTTAGAGACTCAAGAATTAAGCCTCTAGCTCTCACTTTGGAAAGCCTAGCTAAGAATTTAACCCTTAGATTGCACAATTATGATGTCTAGACTACGAATTCAAGAGACTTTAGTTGTGTAATACAAGAATTGAGCTAGAATTGATGTATTTGAGCCATATCATGCATGCATACACTTTCATCACATTTTTTAGTTTGAATGTCAAGTAATTCTCACATTCATATACCAAGTCTACCATAGTTTTGAGAATTCATCTTGTTTTCCATCAATTTGTCTCATTTGATCATGATTTGGAAGCTTTGAAGCCAAGAAATTATATATATGATTTGTTTTCAACATTTTAAGTTTGATCTTGCTTAATTGACATGCTTTTGGGCCTTGATTTTGCGAAATGATCTTCAATTCATGATATTCTACAAGTTTCTAAATGTTTTCTTGAGTTTTGGCTCAAAAGGATGAGTTTTGAAGTGTTTAATTAGCGTTTTGAGCTTGAGAGTGCAATTTGGAAATTCCAGAATTTTGTCTATTTGCTTGAGTGACAAAACTTGCGCTCGAGTGACCACTTTGTGCTTTGCACCTTCGCTCGAGTGACCAAAAGTTGGCTCGAGCGTAAAATGCATGTTCCCAGAAGTTTACAATTTTTGCAGACTGCTCGAGCGACAAAAGTTGCATTCGAGTGAAAACCTCAGTCTCACGCTCGAGCGACCGTCGAGTGGAAAAATCAAGCAACCAGCACTTTTATAAACCGCTCGAGCGACCGAAGTTGCGCTCGAGCAGCCACTCACATTTTTGAGCCTTCGCTCGAGCGAAGGCCTTGTTTTCAGCAAATTTTGTTAAGTCTTTTAAAGTGTATTTTGGCATCCACATTGCATCCTAGGCATTCGTAGGTCATAGTTAAGACATAATATTGAGGATAAAAAGTAAAAACACACCAAGATAAGAAATGACTAAGTTAATGATTCCATGTGTTTAATTAAATACGTATTCATTCTCTGTCAGTGTAGGTCACGTGCCGCAAGTTATCTGATTTGTCTGCTTTGGAGCCATCTGTGAGTAATAGCTTTGTAAAGCTATGTTTAAATTTAAGTAATTTCTTATATGATATGATATGATAAGAAATGCTCTGTTTTTGACATGTTATGTTCTGAATCAATACATGATTGTCCATATATTGAAAAGTATTCGTGGCATTCTTAGTATAGGTCCTAGCCTGGAGGTAACAATATCGTGGTGTATGAGCATAAGGCCCTTGCCCGGGGGTAATAATACTGTGGTCTCATGGCCCTCGGCCGGGGGTAACAATACCGTGGCTCAAGCATGTTATAAGTTCCTGGTACTAGAGGTTCCTTTATGGAACTGGTCAAGTATGACCTTTAATGCTCTATACATGATCTGTTAGTGCTAATGGTTGAATCACGTATGATCCTATGTGAAACTGAACAAGTATATGTTTCTGAACTCCGAATAAGAATATGAATCTATTTCTGCTTTTTGAATTTGATATGGGACATCATTCATTTAACCCTTTACTCTGCTATTATTCACTGGGTTTTCGCTCACTATTTATATTATGTATGTAGGTGATCAGGTGCGTGACCAGGCCTAAGCTACTGCCTGGAAAGTTTTGAGTTAGCCAGCCACTGTGCCTCCCGGGGAGGTTTTCATTTAAAAAGTTAAGTTTTGTGAACCATGCTAAGAATGTTTTGTTATTTTGTTTTTGTTTATCTGTACGTTGGGCTAAGTCCCTTATGATACTACCTGTATAGTAATGCAAGACTTAAGGAAGTTTGACATCACTTCTGTATGTGTATGTTTCAATTTTGAAATTTATGTTCTATGTATGTCTGCACAGCTCTATGGATTATGTATGTTTCTATATTTGCTTCCGCAACCTCCTTGTTACGTGATAATCTAAGGATTACTGGGCGATTACGACACTAAACCTATAGGGGACGGTCTAGGTCGTAACAATACCACTTCATCATTTTTTCTATTCAATGGTTCAGATTGCATTAAAGAAAAAAAGGTAATGGTTTTTCTCTCGTAAGCATCATGTTTGGCGACATCCCCTCTCGCTGTTGCCTTTTCTTCCCTTATCCATGGCTAGCGCAACATCGTTTCTTTCTATATACTCATTCCTCACCCATTTCACCACATTAAAAAAAAAAAAAAACCACCTTTGTTGAATATGAAGAGAGAAAATAATTGAAGCTATGAATGGTTGTATTAGAGCATGGGTTGCAAATTAGTTGGTGAGAGCTTGGTTAATACTTGATAAGATTAGCTAGAATATGGTGGTCATGACGTGCATAAGAAGTTGTTGAAATAAATTACATCAATTGGTTGCCTCCGACAATGGTTGGAGTTCAGATCTCAAGTGAAGGCGAGATGTCTTGATGGACTGCTACGAGTGGAGATGACACGGTTGTGAGTGAGCTTAGAGAAAGTTATGCAAGAGATGAAAATGGCTGTGTAAGGTTCAAAGGTGATGGTATCAATATCGTCATCTGATTCAAGTGCTGTTATGGCAAGTACCATATTGCCACCAACAAGCAGTACTTCCTCAGCATGATTGGTTGGAGAGTTTCTCAAGATGGTTTTGAAGTTCACCTAAAATCATGGTACGGTAGCTACCTTCGCGGAAATGGGGGGTTATTGCCATGGAGGAATTCAATCACACATGATATCCCTAAGAGCCATACTGTTCAAATTTGTCTTGAGCAACCAGCGTGATTTGATTTTGTGTCTCGCTCGGTACCCATATGGCCTTCTTTCAATCTTAGGTCTGCCAGATCTTCCAAACTCGTGGTTCGATTCAATTTTGTTATTTTTCTTTCCATTATATTTACTATGACGATGTGATTGTGTTTACATTGAGTTTTTGATTGCATGGCTTTTTTTTTTTATATATTTTTAATAATCATTTTTAGCCATAATTAAGAAATGAAAGTCTTTTTAAACGAATCTATGTTATAATGTGTTCATCTATTCTATATGTAGATTAACAACAAACATTCATTTATTTAAAAAGTGAGTTAGAAATTAGACTCCAAAATTTAATTATTTACAAATATATAATTTATTCTATGTTCATATTGAAATTTAAATTTTGAATTGATTTATAGTTCGCAAAAATATTGAAAGTTTTTTTTTTCTTTTATTTATTTATTATATTTATTATTATTTTAATTTCTTTTTTTTTTTTTTTAAAAGAAGTTAGTTTATTTGTTGGATTTTGAAACCAAACAGTGTTTGGTTAATACATTATTTTCAATTGAATAGGTCTCTATTTATATCTCTTATTAACTTGACTCAAAAAAATATGGTCATTATAATTATATATAATAATAATAATAATAATAATAATAATAATAATAATATAACTTAAAAGGGGTTAAATTTAGACTCAAACCAGTGCACTGGTTACAACTCACAATTAGAATGCTTTTGTTTACCAAAAAAATAAAAATAAAAATGCAAAGTTTAATATATAAATAAATTCTGTCTTCAACACAAATTCTTTTCATTTTCTCTCTGTGGTTTGATACAATTGCATAGAAAATTATTATTTTTTATTTTCTATTCGGATACACATATTACTCACAATAATAAATTCTTTTCATTCTTTTTCTGTGATTCGTTACGACTGCATAAAAAATTATTATTTTTTATTTCTATTCAGATACACATATTGTTCACAATAATAAAAGGAAATCATGACTACAACTTAATGGTGCAAAAGTAAGTCCATTACATTAATTCTTTGATAAATTTTAACATATAATTACTTATGATTCATTTAAAAGATTTTGATAATGTGAATTAACAGTGAAATTGAATACACTCATAACAATGAGTCTATAAATATCAAGCAATTACTTATGCAATTTCTATATGGATCAAGACATTAATGTAAAATTCAGTTTCTTACAAAATAAATTTCACACATTTTCTACATAAATCATGAATGATTCTTATGAATAATGTTACCTTTTTCATTATGCAGGATATTCACTGCACAGGAAACTACTCCCAGAAACTCTTTACCTCCCCCCCCCCTCTCCCTCCACCTCCCCTTTTTGGAAACATTAGGAAAATTTACTCATAAATTTCATAAGGAGGAATGTTGATACACTTAGTTCTAAGAGTTTTCTTATGAACCAATTAGTCATTTTTATTTTGAAAAGTTGTATTTATTTGATTTGATGCCATTTGAGTTTAAGTAAATGTCATTTTGTGATTTATTTTTCTAATTTTCTGATTGATTTTTGATATGAGAATGGAAATGTGAGGTGTGGAAGATTTTTTTCGAAGGGATTGATGGCTAAAGTGTTGGTTGTTGAGTGTGGAAATCTACATTTTCTGTTAGTGTGATTTTCTAGTATTATATTGGAGTGATATATTAAATTATTACGTTTAGAAAAAGTATACTAAGGAGTTTTTATGTCTTACATCGATTGGAGTGTTACGTTTGAGAAAAATATATTAAAGAGTTTTTTGGAATATTATGCCAACTTTGCGAAAAATACACTAAAGAATTTTTTAGTATGTTACATTAGAGTATTACATTTGGAAAAAAGTACACTAAGGAGTTTTTGTGAGTGTTATGTTTGAGAAAATTACACTAAGAAATTTGTGTGTTATATTAATTGGAGTGTTATGTTTGGAAAAAGAACATTAATGAGTTTTTCAAAATGTTATGTTGTTATGTTTAAAAAAAGTACATTAAGGAATTTTTTTAGTGTTGCATTGGAGTATTACATTTGAAAAAAGTATATTAAAGGGTTTTTTGATGTGTCACATTAGAGTTTTATGTTTTTGGAATGTTACATTGAAGTGTTACATTTGAGAAAAGTATACTAAAGAGTTTTTTTAAAGTGTTACGTTATGTAATTTCAACATTATGAGAAAATCTACATTTGTCCCTCAACACATAACACGTGTTTATGTTTGATCATTTATGTAATTCACATTAGAATGAGACATTTGGGTCTACAAAAAGAAAAAGAAAAAGAGGACCAAATAGTTCATAAAGATCACTATTTAAGATTTATTGATGTTTCACTCGTAACATAATGTATTTAAGAACTTATTTATTATATTTTTAAAATTTATATATGTTATATTTTATTCACAATTTTGTTAAATTATCTATATAATATACTTACAAAGGGATGTATTGTTTAGTATGATTATTTTATTCTAAAATTTATTCTCTATATTATGAGGTCAACTACAAATAACCAGAATTTTTTAAAAAATTAATTATATTACATTAATAGCTAAGATGAAAACTGCGTGCAAGCCATGTGCACCCGACTAGTACATCTAAAGATACAAGGAATGGGAATTGTTAAGTGAGAACAGTTCGAAGTGTCTTGAGCCCTCGACAATTACTCGATGGTTGTTCTTGTACTATTTTGCGATGTGTTAAATTACTTATTATATAAATAATTATAATTTGTTGTATATGTGGGGATATATTTTCTGAGTACCAACACGTGGCAAGGTGACGCCGACGTGTCAGCCGAGGTGCCACGTGTCTTGGTCGTTGTGCCGAGGTCATCTCGGCTAGGCCGAGGTTGCCTCCGAAGATATCGGAATCCGAGATAAGCGGATAAGAGACAAGAGTCCTAGAATGAAGAGGGAACTCAACTTGGATATGGACAAGAGTCCTAGATTGAGAGAAGACTTCAGTTTGGGTAAAGATAAAACTCTTAGAGAGTTTATCCTGATCCCACTGGGAGTTCCAGATTAGCAGTAATCCTAAGTCCATTAGGGCCAGGCTCCTATTGGGACTGGGATTGTATTGACTATAAAAGAGAGGCACCCCCATGGGTCTAAGGTATGTTTTTTGATACTCAAGCTTGTGAGTTTAGTACTTGATTTATCTTTGAGAGATATACTGACTTGATCGTCGGAGTGTCCCCGGGTGGTCGAAACCACCGCGGGATTCTTATATTTCTGTTGCAGGTCAGTCAGGTGCCATCTATTCTGCCAGTGCTCTCCAGCTGATTACTAAGCAGGCAGTGTGGTCGGAAAATCACCCACACAATTTGGCGCCGACTGTGGGAAAGAAAGAAGAATAGATGGCCAATGACGAACAGAAGGATCAGATTAGAGACAACGCTCCTGCTAGGAGTCGGAGACCTATCGATCTCGACGTTGAAGGGGACAATAGCAACACAGAAACTCGTGACCAGAGTTACGGAGTGAAAGAAGCCGACCAGGAAGGTGACGCACCAAAGATAACAGATTGAAGCAACGAAGAAGACCTCCAGGTATGGAAGGATAGATACCTGCGGAGGAACTAAGACCCTTCCAGAAGGGATGCAAAGACAAGGGGCATGAGCGCTCCCAAGGAGATAACATTCAAGTATAGAAGAACTCATCCTGAGTGAGCAGATCCCGGATTTCAGATCCTGGATCCCGAATCCGAGAAGACATGATCTCAGCCTAAACAAATAGGCCTGAGAAGACGAGAGCTCAACCTAAGTGAGCAGACCCCGAATTCCAGATCCCGGAAGACATGATCTCGGCCTAGATGAGTAGGTCCGAGAAAAGAAGAGCTCAACCTGAGTGAGCAGATCCAAGATTTCAGAAGATAAGATCTCGGCACCTGAGTCCGAGAAGAGAAGAGCACAATGAGCAGATCTCAGATCCCAGAAGATAAAAAGGAAACACACAAGATCAGACTAAAGTTGGCCAGAATTGAGAAGTATGCTAGGGCCGAAGAAGACATGCCAGGAACAAAGGCATCGGAACAAGAAAAGAGAAACGGCTCGCCGATGCGAGGCCGAAAATCAAACTCAGGTTGGAGCCAAGTAAGATCAATAGAGAAACCACGGCCGACAACCTCGGCTTGAATTAAACCTCGGCGACAAGGTCGAAGCTACATGTATGATGAGAACCCAAGTGGATTTTAAGTTCACACTGGGGGGGGCAGAGAGAAGAAGAATGTGTTTACCACTTGTTGAAATTTGCAGCAATTTACAAGTTAGTTAAACCAAGACGATTCTTAACCGAAGTTAAGCCGAGATGATGCTTAACAGAAGTTAAGCCGAGATGATGCTTAACCGAAGATTAAGCCCAGATGATGTTTAACCGAAGTTAAACCGAGATAATGCTTAACCGAAGTTAAGCCGAGATTATTCCTTAATTCACTTGTTGAAATTTGTAGCAATTTACAAGTTGGAATTAAGCTGATTTCTTATCTTCACTTGTTGAAATTTGTAGCAATTTACAAGTTGAAGTTAAGCCGAGATTATTCCTTAATTCACTTGTTGAAATTTGTAGCAATTTACAAGTTGGAATTAAGCTGATTCCTTATCTTCACTTGTTGAAATTTGTAGCAATTTACAAGTTGAAGTTAAGCCGAGATTATTGGTTCCCTTCACTTGTTGAAATTTGTAGCAATTTACAAGTCGAAGTAAAGCCGAGGTTATTGCTAAACACTTGTAGCAATCTACAGGTTGGTTAAACCGGAGAAGATGCTTAACACTTGTTGAAATTTGTAGCAATTTACAAGATAATGTTAAGCCGACATGTAATCATCTGTTGAAATTTGCAGCAATTTACAGGTTGAGGAAAGAGCTAAGTATATTTAAACACTTGTTGAAATTCGTAGCAATTTACAAATAGATTATTGTTTAAACACTTGTTATACTAATTCTTGTTGATCCCTGTTACAGTATATGTTAATCCTTATTGAAATTTGTAGCAATTTACAAGTAGGCTAGACCGAGATCACCGTTTAAACACTTGTTGAAACTTGAGAAAAAGTTTACAAAGTTAACATTAAGTAGTATATGTTCTACATTTATTAGAATGAAAAGTTTACAGGTCAGTATCTTGCCGAAGTAAAAGTTTTATAGCTATTATACCCGAGGTATGTAACCCCGAGAAGATTGCACAAAGGAGGCAAAGTATGAAAGGCATGCACAATATTCTAAGTATAGAATCATGCAAGAGCAGTTAGAAGAAGATCAAAACATAATTCATCGTGATTGACACGCCTTCACCTTACAACATCATCTTGGGAAGGCGATGGTTGCATGCAATGGGGGCAGTTCCCTCAACGTTGCATCAACTATTGCGGTTTTCCACAGAACATGGGATTGAAAGAGTCAGAGGAGATCAACTGCAGGCGAAGAATTGCTCCATGGCAGCAATGAAAACTACCTGCAACATTCGGGAACCAGGGAAGGCAGAGATTGAAGACGAGGACATGGAGGTCCTAGATGATGTCGGCAATGAGCCAGCCAAAAAGAGTGAAGAGACACTGAAGAAAATCCTCGTCCAGGAGGGCGACGAAGAGCGCTTCATTCAGAGAAGGAAAGTTGAATTAGACATTGAAGAACAATGAGGCACATCGGCCATATGCAAAGCTTACATTATCTAAAGAACAAAAAGGTACCAGAGTACAAGCGACAAAAAAAAAGGAAAAACTTCAAAAACTGAGATGATGCTTAACCGAAGTTAAGCCGAGATGATGTTTAACCGAAGTTAAACTGAGGTGATGTTTAACTGAAGTTAAACTGAGATGATACTTAACCGAAGTTAAACCGAAATGATGTTTAAACACTTGTTGAAATTCTGAGAGAATTTACAAGCTAAAGAGTGCACAAAGTTAAATGTCGGCAAAAGATTCTCCAGAGTCAAACGTCGTTTTGATTAGAACCACTAAATGCACGCCAGAAGTGGTGACCAGAATTGTGAAAAGGAATAAATGCTTCAAGAAATAGCGATGATAGTTTGCAAAGGCCAAGAGAAAGAGGGTCTAAAGGGGGTGAATTAAATACCAGAAGTTTTAGTACATCGGCGAAAGAAGAACACATCAGGTCTGTGACTACAGCATGAAGCCCACTTCCCTAATGTGATCCTAAGTACAACTTGCGTTCACATTAGGGGCCAGAGAGAAGGTGTAGGGGGAAGGAATGATAATTAAGGAGCAAGGAATGTTAACACTTGTTGAAATTTTTGAGCAAATTACAAAATGAGTTAACCGAAGATTATGAAGTCTACCACTTGTTGAAATTTGTAGCAATTTACAAATTTGGTATAGCCAAGATAAACACTGAAAGACGTTTCCGAGATATGATCAACCGGGATGACCAACTAGTTTGTTAAGAGCTGAGAAGGTTGGCAAAAATGAAGACCTTAAAGAACTAGGGACTGAAAGCAAGAACGTCGGACTAATCTGCTTCGACGGACGACAATGGTTCAGCCTCGGCAGTCAGTTGGAGGAGCTTCCCTACCACTACCTCGGAATCAATTTCAAGAAGGAAGCAAACTACTCGGCATCAGCGGTAGGTTGTGTCTCACCCCCAGAAGACAGTTGGAAAGAACTTCTCAGCAGCTTTCTCAGCCACGAACTCAGCATCAACCTCCTGAAGAAATTGATCAAAGCTCTTCTCGGCGATTGGCACCTTGGAGTTTGAAGGCAAAGATTGAAAGCAAGAATCTGGAAAAAGACACAGAAAACAGAAACAAGAATATAATTCGTAATCAAGAATGGTGATGAAGCTATCAAGAAATCAAGACAAAAAGATTACACAAGTGTGTCAAGCCAAGAACAGTGGTAGAAATCAACAGATGTGTGAACAGTGTGTATTCAAGAAGATGATTTGGAAATAACAGGTAAAACAAGCAATGGTGATTAACAATGAAGCAGAGCTTCTTGGAAAGCAACAAGAAATAAAACCAGGAGGAACAGTGGCTTACCAGAAAGAGGGAAGCCGAAATGAGAATTGCCGAAGTCTGACGACAATGACAGAATGACGTAAAGCTTCACCGGAGGAGAGAAACGAAGACAGTTGAAGAAGCTTGAAAGCTTGGAACAAATGACGGATTTAAGCAAAAGAGCTAGAAAGAGAAGAAGCCAGAGGATTAAATGAGAAAAGAAAAAAATAGTCAAGAAGACGACAAAGTTCAAGAATAAAGCCAAGTGCACAGGCACTAAGTAAGTATGTGAAGAACAAGAAAGTAATGAACCAGACATGATGCTAGCAACAGAAAGCGGATATGACAAAGAACAGTTTCAGGCATTTTAGCAATAAGAAATCAAAAAATTGAAGACAGATGAGAACAGAAGGCCACAGATGGCAAATAAACAGATGCAAAGTAAATCAGAAGAGTTATGAAAGATTGAGCTTAGTAAAGAGTTTATGAACCTACAAAGTGAAATGAACGCCGATATGAAAATCGCCGGAGTCAAATAGATGACTGAAAATCGGGAACTCACCAGAGAGTGTGAGTGGAGCAGTTGCAAAGCTCTTGGAGTTTACGAATTAATGAAACCAGAACCTCGGCTAGGAGGTGCGATTTCAAGCAGCTTGGAAAGCATGAAACTTGATTCTTGACACCAGTGGACAGCGAAGTCCAGGAAACTTTGAGGTTGGCAAGTTTGATCTCAGACAGAGGGGCACAGATGAACGAACAGTGTAGGTTCCATCACCTCAGAATGCCGAGGTAATAGAACCTAGGGGGCAGTTGTGGGGATATATTTTCTGAGTACCAACACGTGGCAAGGTGACGCCGACGTGTCAGCCGAGGTGCCACGTGTCTTGGTCGTTGTGCCGAGGTCATCTCGGCTAGGCCGAGGTTGCCTCCGAAGATATCGGAATCCGAGATAAGCGGATAAGAGACAAGAGTCCTAGAATGAAGAGGGAACTCAACTTGGATATGGACAAGAGTCCTAGATTGAGAGAAGACTTCAGTTTGGGTAAAGATAAAACTCTTAGAGAGTTTATCCTGATCCCACTGGGAGTTCCAGATTAGCAGTAATCCTAAGTCCATTAGGGCCAGGCTCCTATTGGGACTGGGATTGTATTGACTATAAAAGAGAGGCACCCCCATGGGTCTAAGGTATGTTTTTTGATACTCAAGCTTGTGAGTTTAGTACTTGATTTATCTTTGAGAGATATACTGACGTGATCGTCGGAGTGCCCCCGGGTGGTCGAAACCACCGCGGGATTCTTATATTTCTGTTGCAGGTCAGTCAGGTGCCATCTATTCTGCCAGTGCTCTCCAGCTGATTACTAAGCGGGCAGTGTGGTCGGAAAATCACCCACACAGTATATATTTTTAACTTAATATTATTACATCAATAATTTACTCAATTTTAATTGTACTAATAATTCTAGAGTGTGGTTGGTTTAAGGTGTACTAAAAAAGTATATTTTTTTATCTTTTTTTAATTACATCACCTTTTTACTTTTGTACGCATTTTTTCATTCCGTCTATAAGGACATCTTTTGTAAAATGACTAAATTACCCCGTCAGTGTTCTTTTTATTACCAATCCACACTTCTCTCTCTCTCTCTCTCTCTCTCTCTCTCTCTCACTACTGATTAGTTCGCTAGAGTTAGGAGTGTAAACATGGCTCACGGCCCGTGGGCGGCTTGAAGCCTGCCTGCGGCTTGGGGTGAGCTTGAGCTCGAGCCCAACTCGAGACTTTGGGCTAGGACCTAGGCAATCGTTTTGAAGCCCGGCCCGCCTGGCCCAATTCGTGGGCCCGACCTATTGGCCCGCTTAAGGCCCAGCCTGCCAGAGGTAATCTTTTTTTTTTAGTGGAAAATAATAAAATTTTGGTCGAAAAAAATAAAAAAAACAAAAAAATTTGTTCAGGCTCGCCCAAGCTCGCCCCAAGCTTGAGCCTAGGGCCAGGCCTGAATATCCCTTGGGCTTGGGCCTGGGTCTAATTTTTTGGTCCGTGGACTGCCTGACCTAGCCCGGGCCGAATTTTGGCAGGAGCCCATGAGGACCGATATGGGCCGAGCCAAATTTACACCCCTAGTTAGAGTTTCAGTCTCTCTTCTCTTAGCAATGAGAATTGATACCTCTATCTGTTCAGAGTGGCACCATAGAAGTCATTGCCTCTATGCGAACCGAATGCCATTGGAGATAAAGAATTCGAGACAATTAAGATTTCGAATCAGAGTAGAACAATGGTGATTGAAAGAAAACCCTAGATTGACGCAAACTCATCATTAGCAAATCTTTCGACCAGATCTAACTCTTGATGAAGATGGCTCCGAAGCCGACCTGTTGAAGGAAGAAAGTGAGAAAGATTTGAAGATCTGAGTCATTTTTGTGATCTTAGACTCGTATCGTAACTCTACCGCCATTGATTTGTTGTTGCTGTGGCCTCACAGAGCTGAGAGCTTGTTCAGCCTCTAGAAGGTACCAATTTCTAAGTTTGGTATGAACCTCCTCCTAGAACCATGAACTAGTATTAAAGTCCATGGCATCTTTGAGATATGAGGAAGAAAACTGTCCTATATCTCTCTCTATATGTATATGTTGTTGGATTTCTTCAGATTTGGAAAGTCGTTTTCATGATGATGATGATGATGATGAAGAAAAAGACTTTCCTGAATTTTGAACATAGATAGATTTGCTCAGATCTGTCTCTAGGATTTTTTTATCTTTTTTTAAAATTTTTTTTTTAATTTTTAATTTTTTTTTTTAAACAGATCTGGTTTAGAATTGTTGTTGTTGTTGTTGTTGTGGTTGCTGTTGATGATGATGATAAACAAATAAATTGCAACAGATTAATTTTTTCAACAAATAATTTAAACAGATGGATTTAATGGCTTCTAGGGTTTGGATTTGCTTGTTCTTGTTCGTTTTCGCTCAATTCGGTTCTTCATTTTCCTCTGAAAGTGACGACAAATAATCCGTTCTGTACAAATGAAAATTATATAGATATAAAAATTTATACAGATAAAATCAGGATAGAAAATTTGTATAGATAAAACTATTGAATAGATAAAAAATTGGACAGATAAAAAATTTACACAGAAAAAATTGAACATATAAACAAAAAAAAAATTGAACAGATAGAAAATAATTTGAACATATAGTCAAAAAAAGTTAACAAATAACTTAAGGGGTACAATTGGAAACAAAATGTCCTTTAAAATAAGTAAAAGGATTTCTCACTAAACTATTTCACAAATAATGGACCTCTCACCAATAAAAAAAATACACTGAACCTAATGTCTTAGACACCCTTTAAAATAGATTTATTGCCAATTTTCTCATAATTCTATCTTACATGTTTTTAAAGTCTAACATTTTACTTAAATGATAATCCATTCCTTGTAGTTAATGATTGGTTCAATAGAATGAAATAGAATAGAAAAATAAGGGAAAATTTGGCAATAAACCCCTCATAGTTTCCTTTTTTTGTTAAAAGGACAAAAAAATTTAGTATTTTCAAAACCCCCTTATAATTATAAAATTTTGTATAAATGACAAAATTTGTTATTTGAATATTTTATTTGATCATTATACCATCTCTTTCTTCTATTTCTTTTATAGCTCTCTCACTCTCTCTCTCTCTCTCTTCACCAACTCCATGGTTGTTTATCGTCTCCACCATCTTCATCGACTATCAGCGTCGCTCATTCTCACCGTCAGCCGGCAACCACCATTTTTATCGTTAGACCACCACCATCTCAGATTTGATACCTACGAACTCATATTTGAGATCAATAACTTCAGATCAAAGATAAAAAAAACCTTAGATTTGACAGAAAAATGAGAAATCGAGATATTGCAATAAAAAATTAAGAGTTTTTTGTTTATTTGTTCATAGATCTAAAAGTAAAATTTGACTCTGGTTCGTTCATTTAATATGTACTCTGTTTTCCTAACAGTAAAATTTTATTCTAGTTAAGAACATACTGATCTGCTTAATGACAGTAAAATTTTACTTTGAATCATAATAAATTTTACTCTGCTTCAGAGTTAAATTTTACTCTTTTTTTATTTATTTTAAATTATAGAGTAAAATTTTACTATGAATGAGAGTAAAGTTTATTATAATTCAAAGTAAAATTTTACTCTGAAACAAGCTGTGATGATGGCTTTACAGAAGAGTTTTGTGTCATGAACTAGAGTAAATTTTTACTGTTGAAAGAACAGAGCATCATGAGAAGAAGAACAAGAGATAGAGAGACAGAGTTCGAAAACAAAGGATCAAGAGAAGAAGAAGAAGAAGAAGAAGAAGAAGAAGGAGAGAGAGAGAGAGAGAGAGAGAGAGAGAGAGAGAGGGATCTCAGATTTGAGGTTTGTGAACCGTCACAAATCATCATTTTCCGGTGACGACAATTGTGAATGATCTCCGACCTGAAGTTGTGGATGCAACAAATGATGGTAGTGATGAAGACGGTAGAGAAAAAGTTCCGTGGTGAGCGGCGACGGTGCCGATGGAGAGTAGCAATGGCATCGATGAAGAGAACAATGATAAGTGTGAGACAAAAAGAAGAGAGATTGAGATGAGAGAGAGTGATTACACGTTGATACACACACACACATATGTATATATATATATATATATACATATGTATATATATATATATATGTATATGAGGGCATTATAGTAAAAGAAATAAATTTTAAAATACTAAGGGATTTTGAAAGAATCTATATAATTCTTGTCTTTTTGAAGGACAAGTTAGACACTGAGGGGTCCACCACCAAATCCCCCAATTTAATATCCTTTGATTATCATAAACTTTTGATTAACCTTTTATTATCTTGTAAAGAATTTTAAAATTTAAATTTTCTCAATGACATAGCAACAGGGCTGAGTTTTAAAAAGTTGAATCTATGATAATTAAAAGGGAGCTTTTTTGATAAATCCATTTTCTAAGAGCTTTATTCCATCCAACCCATATTCTTTTTGACTATTCCATTAGGTCCAATTTGAGATAAGAAGACCAAAATACTCTTTTCATCTACTTATGTTCCATTTAGTTCACATTATTTTCTTATATTTCAATAAGTCCTATGGGTGACATAATTACCAAAATACCCTTAATGTAAATGTTCACACCGTCAACGTAAATGTTCATATCGTCAATGTGTAGGGGCCCGGCCCATGTCGATCCTCGTGGGTGCCCGGAAAAATTCGAGTCGGGCCGGGCCGGCCCACAGGCCAAAAAAATAGGCCCGGCTCGGCCTGTTGATAATATGAATATTCACATTGACAAGTTAACATTCACATTGATAGGAGTGTAAAATTGGCCTGCGGCCCGTGGGCAGCCCGAAACCAGCCCGCTGCTCGGGGCGGGCCCGGACCGGCCCGTTCACAATGTGAATATTCACATTGACATATTAACATTAACAATAACATTGACAAGAGTGTAAAATTGGCCCATGACCTGTGGGCAGCCCGAAGCCCGGGCCCGGGTCGGGGCGGGCCCGGCCCGTCCCGTTGACAATGTGAATATTCACATTGATATGTTAACATTCACATTGATAGGAGCGTAAAATTAGCCTGCGGCCTGTGGCCGGCCCGAAACCCGCCCGCGACTCGTGGGCTGCCCTGGGCGGGCCCGGCCCGACCCGTTGATAATGTGAATATTCACATTGGCATGTTAACATTCACATTGATAAGAGTATAAAATTAGCCCGCGCCCCGTGGCTGCTCGAAACTAGCCCACGGCCCGTGGGCGGCCCGGGGTGGGCCCGGCCCGGCCTGTTGACAATGTGAATATTCACATTGACATGTTAACATTCACATTGATAAGAGTGTAAAATTGATTCGCGTCCCATGGGCGGCGCGGGGCGAGCCCGGTCCGGCCCGTTGACAATATGAATATTCACATTGACATATTAACATTCACATTGATAGGAGTGTAAAATTGGCCCTTGGCCAGTGGCCCGTGGGCGGCCCGAAACCCGCCCGCTGCCCAGGGCGGGCCCGGCCCGACTTGTTGACAATGTGAATATTCACATTGACATATTAACATTAACATTGATAAGAGTGTAAAATTGGCCCGTTACCCGTGAGCAGCCCGAAGCCCGGCCCCGGCCCGTTGACAACGTGAATATTCACATTGACATATTAACATTCACATTGATAAGAGTGTAACATTAGCCCGTGCCCCGTGGCTGCCCGAAATACGCCCACGGCCGGTGGGCGGTCTGAGGCGGGCCCGGCCCGGCCTGTTGACAATGTGAATATTCACATTGACATGCTAACATTCACATTGATAAGAGTGTAAAATTGACTCGCGTCCCACGGGCGGCTTGAAGCCCGTGGGCGGCCCGGGTTTGGGTCCGGGCCTACCCCGGGCCGCGGGCGAGCTTCGGACAGCGGACAAATTTTACACTCCTATCAATGTTAATGTTAACATGTCAATGTGAATATTCACATTGTCACGGGTCGGGCCAAGCCCGCATCGGGCTGCGATCAGGCTTCGAGCCGCTCACGGGCTGCCGGCCAATTTTACACTCCTATCAATGTGAATATTCACATTGCCAAAGAGCCGGGCCGGGTCGGGCCGGGCCCGCTACGGGCAGCGGGCGGGCTTTTGGCCGTCCATGGGCCGTGGACCAATTTTATACTCTTATCAATGTGAATGTTAACATGTCAATGTGAATATTCACATTGTCAACGGGCCGGACTGGGCCCGCCCCGGGCCACCCATGGGCCGCGGGCGGGTTTCGCGCCACCACGGGACGGGGGCAATTTTACACTCCTATTAATGTGAATGTTAACATGTCAATGTAAATATTCACATTGTCAACGGGCTGGGCCGGGCCGGGTCGGCCCGCCCTGGACTGTTGTCCAGTTTTATACTCTTATCAATGTGAATGTTAACATGTCAATGTGAACATTCACATTGTCAACAGGCAGGGCCGGGCCCGCCCACGGCTCGTGGGCGGGTTTCGGGTAGCCATGAGGTGCAGGCTAATTTTACACTCCTATCAATGTGAATGTTAGCATGTCAATGTGAATATTCACATTGTCAACGGGCCGGGCCGGGCCCGCGACGGGCCGCGGGCGGGCTTTTGGGCGCCCATGGGCCGCGGCCCAATTTTATACTCTTATCAATGTGAATGTTAACATGTCAATGTGAATATTCACATTGTCAATGGGCTGGACCAGGCCCGCCCCGGGCCGCGGGCGAGTTTCGCGCCGTCACGGGACGGGGGCCAATTTTACACTCCTATTAATGTGAATGTTAACATGTCAATGTGAATATTCACATTGTCAACGGGCCGGGCCGGGTCGGGCCCGCCGTGGGCTGCTGTCCAGTTTTATACTCTTATCAATGTGAATGTTAACATGTTAATGTGAACATTCACATTGTCAACAGGCCGGGCCGGGTCCGCCCACGGGCCGTGGGCGGATTTTGGGCAGCCACGAGGCGCGGGCTAATTTTATACTCCTATCAATGTGAATGTTAACATGTCAATGTGAATATTCACATTGTCAACGGGCCGGGCCGGGCCTGCCCCGGGCCTCTGGCGGGCTTTTGGCCGACCATGGGCCGCAGCCCAATTTTATGCTCTTATCAATGTGAATGTTAACATGTCAATGTGAATATTCACATTGTCGACGGGCCGGACCGGGACCGCCCAGGGCCGGCCATGGGTCGCGGGCGGGTTTCGCGCCGCCACGGGACGGGGGTCAATTTTACATTTCTATTAATGTGAATGTTAATATGTCAATATGAATATTCACATTATCAACGGGCCGGGCCCGCCCCGGCTCGCGACCGGGTTTCGGGCCGCCCACGGGCCAATTTTACATTCTTACCAATGTGAATTTTAAAATATGAATGTTCACATCATTAAATTGCTAATCGTTCAAAAAATATTTATAAGGGTATCAAAATTAAATATAAGGGCATAAGTGTCCAAGAAAATAGTGTAAATCAAGAAAATGGACTTTATGGAATAAAACTATACATACATGGGACTAAATGAGTTAAAAAATTCCTTCATGGACTTCTTGGGTTAAAACACTTCTAAATTGGACTTATCAATAAAAATCCCTAATTAAGAAGTTGATCCGTAATTGTTATGTTATTGTTGATAAATTAAAACAAACCTTTTATAATTTCAATTTTTTTTATTTGTTTGTTTGTTTTTGACTTCAACTAATTTCACAACCCTTTCAAAAAGAAATAAAAAAAAAAGTCCAAAAACGTTCCAGACCACTGGAAACAAAGCCCCCCCGAAAAACTAAAAATTAAATTAGTTGGGTAGCTTCGCTTCACACGTTTTCACTGAAGTGGTACTTCAATAAACATAAGAGTAGTTGTGGACTACCGGTATATACGAGCAACATGTTATTTTCTTAGTGGCCAACCGTAAATTCATTATTCACGGCTAGGCCGTGAATAAGTTGTTCCTGGCTAGGCCGTGAATAAGTTATTCCCTAAACAAAATATAGGAGTTTTAATCCAACTCACATCTAACACAAATGGTCATCACATTAAACAAAATAAGTCACATCTTTCCATATATTAACTAAAATTGTCTCAGTTAATATTTTTTTTTGGAAGACCTCCAAATCCCTGTAAAACTGTTGGACATCATTGTTTACTGTTGGACTTCATTGTTGGTGGCCTATGTTGTCTAGAGAGGCCACCATAATCCATGCATTTAGATTTTCTTGTGCAGCCCTCCTCTTCCTCCTCATTTCAACAATGTCTCGCAGCATGACATTTTTCTCCTCTTCTTGTTGGGTGAGGGTCTTCATTTCAGCAAACAATACTTCAAGTCCCATTGGAGTTGTCTTTAAGATGAATTTGTCTTCCATCATCTTTTCCCGATGCACATCGAGTACATGCATCATTGTCTTCCTCTCCAGATTGCCTTTGGTAACGATCTCGATCATGAATGACAAAAGATTACCACCAAAAGAGAGATAAATTCCTCATCAAATCATAGAAATTACAATGGGTGCCTTGAGTGTTTGCAATTTGAGTATGTCCTTCAACAATGCATTTTTAACGCATTGTTGTGTTAATATTTGTGCCATCAAAAACCAATTTGTTGACTTTATTAACTGATTAAATAAATTGCTTGGCATTTTATTTTGCACTTTTGTGTATTATTATTCTAGGTAATGTTATATTTAATATTACATATAATGTGAAAAACATTGTAGAAAGACATGCTAATGGTTAATAAACCAAAAGCTGAGAGTTATGAATTTTTGGTGCCTTGTAGACCCAATTAATGTTTTAGGCTATGGGTGTTAATTGGGAGTCACACTACTATGGCCTACAGCTATTTTGTTGTTATATGATAGAATAATTAACTCCACAATTGAGGTATTGACCTTAGGCAAATAGGTGGGTGTTATGCAATAAGTACATGCACTGAATATGATCGATTTTGAGAACACCTATGAAATGATCATTGTTAGTTTAAAATGTAGTTTTATTACAATGCACTTATTTTCCTTTAACTTGATAGGCTTGTATAAATGAATTAACTATTTATTTAACTTTGATATTGTCAATCGGTGATGCCAAACCAAAGGCTATACATGGACAAGTTGGGTTATGTGAGTGGTAATTGATTTATACAGGTGTTTAACATGGAATCCAACATTCTCAAAGTGAGAAAGTATATTCAAGTGATTTTTCCTATTAACGTTGGACCAAAAGAAAACCGGCCGGTAACTTTTTCATAAAAATATTTTATTTGTACATGTATAATTATAAAAGTATATTTTTTGCAAAATGTTTTTGGGGTCCAATTAGAAGAAGGAAAAAATTAGAATTCACCTAGAGCTAGGGTTTTTGATAGTGATAAATTTATCCATACCTAGTAGTTCATGTGGAATATAGTTTGGTGGAATGAAGTTTGTGACCAATTGTAAGAAAGGACCTTGTCATGCACTACTTTTAGGGGTTTGATTGTAATGTGTTGATAGACATTATTACAATTAGTGGAAGTTCTATATTATCTATTTAAAAGATAATTAAATGAAAAATTGCATAAATTGTAATTGGTAAATTCAAGATAAAAGATACATCTTTTATTTTATCCCCATAACTAAAAGATAGAGATCCCTAAGGATCCCACCTACATGCAAACTCTATCATGTGTTGTGTATATATCAAACATATTTGATACAAAAATTGGCCATTAGAATTTTTAATTCATCCCCACAACTAAAAAATAGAGATCCTTAAGGATCACATCTACATGCAAACTCTATCATGTGTTGTATATATATCAGACATATTTGATACAAAAATTGGCCATCCAAATTTTTAAGGTCTGTAGAAAAATATACACAAAAATAGAAGCAAGAGGATACAAGATGAATCACTTTGGAGGCGAGACACTTGGATCGCTTAGTGAGGTACTAACAATAACACACTTGGATTGATGTATTTTAGATTGTGTAATCATGTGGTGTTTCTGTGAAAAATTATTTTTCAAATAAATTTTTTTTTTCCCCGCAAACTTTCATGTTGTTCATAGAGAACTTTCAGCTCTTCTACACCCATATCCACCATTTCTGAAGATTTTATCATCATTAACATCTACAGTGTGTCGAATAGCATCTTTGATATTTTCTAGGGCTTCTATCTTATCTCTAGGAATTGCTCTAGGCATCATAATTGTTGATGTGATATCCCTGTTCCCTAATATGTTAATTGGTCCTTAATATGAGCATGATTATGTGTTTAGTATGATTTCGTGTGCCATTATGTGAAAATATGTGGCTTTGAATTTATATCTGTTCACCGTAGGAATATCTATTTGATTATTTACTTTGAAAATTAAATTGAAGGCCCTATCGGCCACAGAAACTGAAATCGATTGTGCCTTTGTGATTAGTGTAATTTTTAGAGCCTACGGTGAAATTCAATTAGAATTTGGTTCGGATCAGATTAAATTAATTAAAATAATGACTTAGTGCTCAAATCATTTAATCTTAAAATAAAATGATTAAGGGAGCTTCTTATTAAGGGCATTATACACCCAATTCTCCTTCTTGGTATTCATTTGGTTGATTTAACTCTAAGAAGAGAGGGGGAGGTTCGGCTAGAGAGAGAAAGAGTGCAAGAGATTGAAGTTTGATCTCAAAGCTTGGAAACCTTGAAGATTACTCAAGAATTTGCTATAGATTGTGGGAATTAAAGCTCCTAGGTGAGTATTTCATGGATTCTAGTTTGTAATTTTGTGTATTCAAGCTAGTTGGGTAATCAAGAGTAAGAATTGAAATGAAATTGAGTTATTATGTTGAATTGAAGGTCAATGTATGCATGCATGTGTGTAATTGCTTTGAATATTGCATGTTTGAGCACAAAGGGTATGATCCATGTAAGTTTGTAGTTGAGGCTCATGTTTTGATCACGTCTTCATCATCTAAGTTGAGAGTAAGGGTTATATAGCACATGCATGTACAATTCATGAGAATATGAGCTTGAATGCATGAATTTGTTATGTTAGAATGAGTTTGATGAAAGATTGGGACATGCATGTGATTTATTTGTGAAATTGAGCTTCATTGGGTTGTAATTTGGGGTTTATACCATGTTAGTACAAGTGTATTTGAAGTTTGAGCTATTGCATGCAAGAAATGTTGGTTGAATGTCGAATTGGAGCTCAAGAACATGTTCTAGAAAACCTAGAAAATTTGATGTCCGCTCGAGCGGGGAAACTACCTCTCGAGCGTGAATTTCGTGCTCCCAGTATTTTTGCAGACTTGGATGTCCACTCGAGCGGGTAAGTTCACGCTCAAGCGGGGAACTATTTAGACAGACCTTTGGCTCGAGCGCTAGACTTCAAGCTCGAGCATAATTTTGATGCATCTAGTACTTTTGCAGACGTTATGGGTCCGCTCGAGCGGGAAAGTCCACGCTCGAGCGGGAACCCTGTTTTCTGAAATTTTGAAAAGACATTCCGTGTTTCATTTTCTGTTCTCTTTCACTTCCAAGTACTCTTAGGCATGCATTGAGCGTTGTAATTGAGTTAAAGAGGTAAGAATGAAGCCGAAAGAGGAAAATGTGAATTTGGAACAGATTGAATTGTTTGTGACCCTTTTGTGTTCATGGAATGTGTAGGGTCGAGCTCCAGAGCAAACCAACCAACTGATCACTGTGAGTAATATCTAAACAAGATATTTGAAATATGTTGTTGTCCAATTGTTTACTTCTATGTAAGTTTTGTAAGTTCATTAATTTGAATGACGGACACTGATTGACATAAATGATTAGGCCGAAGGCCGATTGACATGAATGATTGGGCCGAAGGCCGATTGACATGAATGATTGGGCCAAAGGCCGATTGACATAAATGATTGGGCCGAAGGCCGATTGACATAAATGATGGGGCCGAAGGCCGATTGACATGAATGATTGGGCCGAAGGCCGATTGCCATAAATGATTGGGTCGAAGGCCGATTGACATGAATGATTGGGCCAAAGGCTGATTGACATAAATGATTGGGCCGAAGGCCGACTGATACAAGTGATTAGGCCAAAGGCCGTCTGCTTTAACTGTTTCAAAGATTGCTTATGTATCTTCCTTATTGATATTATTCACTGGGCTTTCGCTCACGCTCATTCATGTTCATGTAGGTGAGCCAAGGGACGTCCAGAACCAGCCTCGGTGAAATTGTGAGAAACAGTCGAAGTTTTAAGGAGTCAGCCCAAACGTCTCACGCACGAGACTGTCTTCGCCTTTGTCCTTTGTTCATAGTTTTGTTATGTTGGCTAAAGCATTAGACTACTTTTGTATATAAGTCTTGGGTTCGATTGACTTAAACTTGTATGATCCTGTATGTACAGTGTTCTATGTTAGTTCATATTTTGATGTGAGTTGTTAACATATAAATGTTTGGAATGTTATGGTGTGCATATAAGCACAGCTCTATGGACAAAATTTTAAATTTGCTTCCTTTTGGCCCCTTTACTCTGATGAGTTTTGTTTTATAAGGTTTGAGGCCGTGGGTAATCTCGTGATTATTGGCCGGTTATGGCCTTAACCTATAGGGGCGGGTTCGGGTAGTGACAGAGTGGTGTCAGAGCACGAGTTAATAACTCACACACTTGTCCATTAGAGCAATAAGCGTCTAGAAAAGCTCTAGGATGCATTCATGTGATAAGTATGAATTTGAAAGCATCAAGAATACGCTTAACTGTTAAATGTGAACAACTATGTGTTATAAGTTTGTGAACTGCTTGCATTTCAAATTATTTGATTATGTATGCTCTTTAGTATATGCATACCTGTGTATCTTTTGTGTAAAGTATAATCCAAGTTTAACAGATGGTGAGAACAAGAGGTGATGAGATAGAGAAATCTTCTACTGCCAGACTGGATAGAATGGAAAGACTGATTCAGGAAATGGCAGAGACATTGAGGTAACAACAGGAATGGCAACAATAGTGGCAGCAACCACATCCTCCACCTCCACCTCCACCACCACCTCCGGCACCCCCTGTGCCAGATAATCAGAATGATGACCGAACCATAGCTCTCACCAAAGAGTTCAAGAAAATGAAACCACCACAGTTCTATGGTGGATTAGATCCTTTGAAAGCTGAAGCTTGGGTCCTCGGCATCGAAAAACTGTTTGAAGTGTTCCCGTGTTCGGAGACACAGAAAGTGCTTCTAGCCACCTTTATGCTAGAATACGAAGCAAGAAGATGGTGGATGTCAATGCGTGAGAATTACAAAGATGCTGATTGGGCAAAATTTCTGGAAATTTTCTATGACAAGTACTTCCCGCAGTGTGTCTGGGATAGGAAGGTGGCAGAATTCATGGAACTGAGGCAAGACAGTATGACTGTAGCCGAGTATGAGGCCAAATTCACTGAATTGGCCAGGTTTGCACCACACGTGATTGATACAGACTATAAGAAGGTGAGACATTTTGAAGGCTGGCTTCAAAGCAACATTCTAGAGAGGGTGAATGTCTTGAAGCTGGAAACCTACATTGGGGTACTAGACAGGGCCATAATATCATAAGCTAATATAGCTAGACAAACTAAACTGGCAACTGACTGGAAGGGTAGTAAAAGGCAGGGCTTCTTTTCAAAGAAGAAGTCTTCAAACAAGCAAAATACGGGCTCCTTGAATACTTCTAATTCTTCCCGAGATATAACCCTGTTGTGTACTACTTGTGGTAACAGGCATCGTGGGGTTTGTTACCTTGTGTCAGGAGCTTGTTTTAATTGTGGTAAACAGGGACATATGGCCAGAGATTGCAAACAGAACAGTGGAAAATTTGCTGCTAGTTCGACAGCATCAGTCCCAAAACCAGGAAATGTTACGAGATCTACTCCCCCCGGAGATACCATGAGACAAGGGAGAGTTTTTTCGCTTGTTCCGGGCGATATCCGGAATGCCAACGCGGTTGTCTCAAGTACCATTTCTATATGTAATCAGGACGCCTTTGTATTAAATGACTCTGGATCAACACACTCATTTGTAACATGTGTATTTGCATCTAGATTGAACAGACCTTTAGAATTACTGCCATATCTGCTATGTGTGTCTGCTCCATCTGGGGAATCTGTATTGTATGAATCTATATACCGGTTTTGTGATATGCGTGTTGAGGATGCTATCCTATATGTAGATTTGTTACCCTTGAACTTTAGGCATTTCGTTGTAATTTTGGGCATGGATTGGTTGACCAAATATTGTGCCACCATTGATTGTGTAACAAAACGGGTTGTGTTTAAACCATCAGAACATAAAGAGATTGTATTTGTGGGTAATGGGGTAATGCCTCCACGTTATTTGATATCTGCAATGAAAACATGTAAACTGATCAGGAAAGGGTGCCAGGGTTATTTGTGTTATGTGCTGTCTGAACAATCTATGAATGTTGAATTGAATGTTATCCCTATTGTTAGAGGATTTCCATATGTGTTTCCAAATGAACTACCAGGGGAATTGGTGGACAGGGAGATAGAATTCACTATTGAAATTGTATCAGGCACCTAGCCTATTTCTAAAACTCCCTACAGAATGGCTATTGTCGAAATGAAAGAATTGAAAGAACAGTTGCAAGACCTGCTTGACAAGGGGTTTATTCGACCTAGCACTTCGCCTTGGGGTGCACTAGTTTTGTTTGTGAAAAAGAAGGATGAAACTTTGCGTTTGTGCATCGATTATCAGGAATTGAACAAGGTAACAATAAAGAACAAATATCCCCTACCCCGTATTGATGACTTATTTGACCAATTGCAGGGATCACAAGTGTTTTCCAAGATTGATTTGAGATCCGAGTATCATCAGTTGAAGGTGAAGGCGGAAGATGTTGAGAAAACCACATTCAGAACGAGGTATGGACATTTTGAGTTTCTTGTTATGCCATTTGGAGTGACTAATGCTCCGGCAGCATTTATGGACCTAATGAACTGAATTTTTAAAGCCTACCTCGACGAATTTGTTGTGGTTTTTATTGATGGCATTTTGATATACTCTAAAGATAGACTTGAACATGAACAACAATTGAGAATTGTCCTGAAAATACTTAGGGAAAGGAAATTGTTTGCTAAACTAAAGAAATGTGAGTTTTGGTTGGATGAAGTTGTTTTCTTAGGGCATGTGATCAACAAAGAAGGGATTTCAGTGGACCTACAGAAAATAGAGGCAATTGTGAATTGGCCTACACCGACCAATGAAACAAAAGTTCACAGTTTTATGGGTTTAGCTGGGTACTACAGGAGGTTTGTGAATGATTTTTCGAAAATAGCCTTGCCTCTTACCCAACTGACACGCAAGGGGCGACCTTTTGAGTGGAACGATGAAAGAGAATCAGCCTTTCATGAATTGAAAACAAGATTGACCACTGCACCGATTTTGACACTACCATCAGGTACGAAAAATTTTGTAATTTTCAGTGATGCATCTCATAAAGGTTTGGGTTGTGTGTTAATGCAGAACGGAAGGGTTATCGCTTACGTCTCTCAGCAGTTGAGGCCACATGAGAAAAATTACCCAACACATGATCTAGAATTGGCCGCAGTTGTTTTTGCTTTGAAAATCTGGCGACATTATTTGTATGGGGCAAAGTGTGAAGTCTACATGGATCACAAAAGTTTGAAATACTTTTTCACATAGAAAGAGTTGAATATGCGGTAGAGGAGATGGCTGGAATTGATAAAGGATTATGATTTAGAGATTCAGTATCACCCCGGGAAAGCTAACACGGTGGCTGATGCCTTGAGCAGAAAATCAACGGGGAGTATGGCTTGTTTGCTTACTGAACAGAAAGAGATCTTGCAAGATTTTTAAAAGTCTGAAATTGAAGTGGTAATGTGTGAACAGGGCGGATTGATAGCCACTATTACAGCCGAGCCGACAATCATTGATGAAATCAAGTAGAAATAGAAAGAGGATGAATTCCTCAAGAAAGTGATTGATGAATTTGAGACAAGTCCGAAGGCAGAGTTCAGTATTGAAAATGAAGTGTTGAAATTTCGAAACAGAATGTGTGTCCCAGATATTCCGGAACTAAAGAAGAGGGTTTTAGATGAAGCCCACAGATCCGTATTTGCTATGCATCCGGGTAATAATAAAATGTATTGGGATTTGAAACAAACTTATTGGTGGCCTAAAATGCATAAAGAGATTGCAAAATATGTGTCCAAGTGTCTTCAATGTTAGCGAGTCAAAGCTAAACATCAGAAACCAGGCGGTCTACTTCAACCTCTCCCTATTCCTGAATGGAAGTGAGAGCATGTGACTATGGATTTCGTTGTTGGCCTACCTCGGACTTCTCGAGATATGGATTTTATTTGGGCTATAGTTGATAGACTGACTAAATTTGCACATTTTCTACCAGTTAGAACCACGTTTAATGCTTATAGACTGGCTACCATTTATGTTGATAAGATTGTCCGTTTACACGGAGTTCCGGTATCCATTGTGTCGGATAGAGATCCGAAATTCGTATCTAGATTGTGGAAAAGTTTGTAGGAAGCTATGGGGACAGAACCAAGATTCAGTACTGCATTCCACCACAGACCGATGGACAATCAGAACGAACAATACAGACTTTGGAAGATATGATTCGGATGTGTGCTTTGGATTTTCAGGGGAGTTAGGAAGACTATTTGCCACTTATAGAATTTGCATACAATAACAGCTTTCACTCCAGCATTGGTATGGCACCATACGAGGCTTTGTATGGTAGAAGGTGTAGATCACCTATTTGTTGGACAGAAATAGGGGATAAAGCCTTACTTGGGCCTGAAATTGTGGAAGGCATTTCTAAGAAAATCAAGATCATTCGGCAAAGGCTCAAAATAGCTCAGGACCGACAAAAGAATTATGCAGATGTTTGGAGAAGACCTCTTGAGTATGAGGTTGGTGACCATGTGTTCATCCGTGTATCTTCGATGAAAGGCCAAGTCAGGTTTGGAAAGAAGGGCAAGTTGTCGCCCCGTTATATTGGGCCGTTTCAGATTTTGGAAAGGCTTGGCCCAGTTGCCTATAGAGTTTCTTTGCCACCGGGATTCGAACAAATCCATAACGTGTTTCATGTGTCGATGTTGAGGGGTTACCTCCGAGACCCGTTTCATGTGATTGATTATCACCGAGTAGCTATTAATGAAAATATAGAATACGCCGAATGGCCGGAACGAATTGTTGATCGGCAAGTGAAACAATTAAGAAACAAGTCCATCCCAATGGTGAAAGTGGAATGGAAAGAACGTTATGGGATGGATGCTACATAAGAAAAAGAGGAGGAAATGCGACTACGCTATCCACATTTGCTTCCCGACGAAGCTAAAATAAGTTTAGAGGACCAAACTTCCTAAAGGAGGGAAGACTGTGATATCCCTGTTCCGTAATATGTTAATTGGTCTTTAATATGAGCATGATTATGTGTTTAGTATGATTTCGTGTGCCATTATGTGAAAATATGTGGCTTTGAATTTCTATTTGTTCACCGTAGGAATATCTGTTTGATTATCTGCTTTGCAAATTAAATTGAAGGCCCTATCGGCCACAGAAACTGAAATCGATTACGCCTTTGTGATTAGCGTAATTTTTAGAGCCTACGGTGAAATTTAATTGAAATTTGGTTTGGATCAGATTAAATTGATTAAAATAATGACTTAGTGCTCAAATCATTTAATCTTAAAATAAAATGACTAAGGGAGTTTCTTATTAAGGGCATTATACACCCAATTCTCCTTCTTGGTATTCATTTGGCTGATTTAACTCTAAGAAGAGGGGGGGAGGTTCGGCTAGAGAGAGAAAGAGTGTAAGAGATTGAAGTTTGATCTCAAAGCTTGGAAACCTTGAAGATTACTCAAGAATTTGCTATAGATTGTGGGAATTAAAGCTCCTAGGTGAGTATTTCATGGATTCTAGTTTGTAATTTTGTGTATTCAAACTAGCTGGGTAATCAAGAGTAAGAATAGAAATGAAATCGAGTTATTATGCTGAATTGAAGGTCAATGTATGCATGCATGTGTGTAATTGCTTTGAATATTGCATGCTTGAGCACAAAGGGTATGATCCATGTAAGTTTGTAGTTGAAGCTCATGTTTTGATCACGTCTTCATTATCTAAGTTGAGAGTAAGGGTTATATAGCACATGCATGTACAATTCATGAGAATATGAGCTTGAATGCATGAATTTGTTATGTTAGAATGAGTTTGATGAGAGATTGGGACATGTGATTTATTTGTGAAATTGAGCTTCATTGGGTTGTAATTTGGGGTTTATACCATGTTAGTACAAGTGAATTTGAAGTTTGAGCTATTGCATGCAAGAAATGTTGGTTGAACGTCAAATTGGAGCTCAAGAACATGTTCTGGAAAACCTAGAAAATTTGATGTCCGCTTGAGCGGGGAAACTGCCGCTCGAGCGTAAATTTCGTGCTCCCAGTATTTTTGCAGACTTGGATGTCCGCCCGAGCGGGTAAGTTCATGCTCGAGCGGGGAAACTGCCGCTCGAGCATGAATTTCGCGCTCCCAGTATTTTGCAGACTTGGATGTCCGCTCGAGCGGGTAAGTTCACGCTCGAGCGGGGACTATTTAGACAGACCTTCAGCTCGAGTGCTAGACTTCAAGCTCGAGCATAATTTTGATGTATCCAGTACTTTTGCAGACATTATGGGTCCGCTCGAGCGGGGAAGTCCACAATCGAGCGGGGACCCTGTTTTCTGAAATTTTGAAAAGACATTCTGTGTTTCATTTTCTGTTCTCTTTCACTTCCAAGTACTCTTAGGCATGCATTGAGCATTGTAATTGAGTTAAAGAGATAAGAATGAAGCATAAAGAAGAAAATGTGAATTTGGAACGGATTGAATTGTTTGTGACCCTTTTGTGTTCATGGAATGTGTAGGGTCGAGCTCCAGAGCAAACCAACCAACCGATCACTGTGAGTAATATCTAAACAAGATATTTGAAATATGTTGTTGTCCAATTGTTTACTTCTATGTAAGTTTTGTAAGTTCATTAATTTGAATGGCGAACACTGATTGACATAAATGATTGGGCCAAAGGCCGATTGACATGAACGATTGGGCCAAAGGCCGATTGATATAAATGATTGGGCCGAAGGCCGATTGACATGAATGATTGGGCCAAAGATCGATTGACATAAATGATTGGGCCGAAGGCCGATTGACATGAATGATTGGGCCAAAGGCCGATTAACATAAATGGTTGGCCGAAGGCCGATTAACATGAATGATTGGCTGAAGGCCGATTAACATGAATGATTGGCCGAAGGCCGATTAACATGAATGATTGGGCCAAAGGCCGATTGACATGAATGATTGGGTCGAAGGCCGATTAACATGAATGATTGGGCCAAAGGTTGATTGACATGAATGATTGGGCCAAAGGCCGATTGACATGAATGATTGGGCCGAAGGCCGATTCACATAAATGATTGGGCCAAAGGCCGATTGACATGAACGATTGGGCCAAAGGCCGATTGATATAAATGATTGGACCGAAGGCCGATTGACATGAATGATTGGGCCAAAGATCGATTGACATAAATGATTGGGCCGAAGGCCGATTGACATGAATGATTGGGCCAAAGGCCGATTAACATAAATGGTTGGCCGAAGGCCGATTGACATGAATGATTGGGCCAAAGGCCGATTGACATGAATGATTGGGCCGAAGGCCGATTAACATGAATGATTGGGCCAAAGGTTGATTGACATGAATGATTGGGCCAAAGGCCGATTAACATAAATGATTGGGCCGAAGGGCGATTGACATGAATGATTGGGCCAAAGGCCGATTGGCATAAATGATTGGGCCGAAAGCCGATTGATACAAGTGATTGGGCTAAAGGCCGTCTGCTGTAACTGTTTCAAAGATTGCTTATGTATCTTCCTTATTGATATTATTCACTAGGCTTTCGCTCACGCTCATTCATGTTCATGTAGGTGAGCTAAGGGACGTCCAGACCCAGCCTCGGTGAAATTGTGAGAAACAGTCGAAGTTTTGAGGAGTCAGCCCAAACGTCTCACGCACGAGACTGTTTTCGCCTTTGTCCTTTGTTCATAGTTTTGTTATGTTGGTGAAAGCATTAGACTACTTTTGTATATAAGTCTTGAGTTCGACTGACTTAAACTTGTATGATCCTGTATGTACAGTGTTCTATGTTAGTACATATTTTGATGTGAGTTATTAACATATAAATGTTTGAAATGATATGGTGTGCTTATAAGCACAGCTCTATGGTCAAAGTTTTAAATTTGCTTCCGTTTGGCCCTTTTACTCTGACGAGCTTTGTTTTATAAGGTTTGAGGTCGTAGGTAATCTCGTGATTACTGGCCGGTTATGGCCTTAACCCATATGGGCGGGTTCGGGTCATGACAGTTGAGTTTAGCCCACTGAAGAATACTGTGGATGCTATTCAATGCACTTTGGATGTTAATGATGGTAAAATATTTGCAATCATTGTGAGATGTTAGTGATGATAAAATCTCTGAAATCATCGTGAAAACAGTGCCAACAAGGGTGAACTTGGGTATAGAAGAATTGAAGGTTCTTAATGAACAGCAACGCGTTGTTGAAGGACAAAGTCGAATTGCAAACACTCAAAAGCACCCACCGTAATTTCTATAATCTGATGAGGTTCATCTCATTTTTGGTGGTAATCTTTTGTCATTCATGATTGAAATTGTTACCAAAGGCAATCTAGAGAGGAAGACAATGACGCATGCACTTGATGTATATCGGGAAAAGATGATGGAAGATGAACCACTACTACAAAAAAAAGTTAAAAATCACACTTTAACAAATGAACATATCTCACTTTTATTAGAAGTGTGATAAAAAAAAATTAGATTGATATTTTAATCACACTCGATTTGATTGAGTGATAATATTTATTTTTTATGTCACTTTTTAATTAAGTGTGCTTATATATATATATATATATATTTTTAATCACACCTTCTAATTAACATGTGATTATATTTATTTTTTATGTCACTTTTTAATTAAGTGTCATTATATCTTCTTCTTCTTTTTTTTATTTTTTATTTTTTTTTTATTTTTATTGTCAAGCTCTTTTATTTTGTGTGTGTTTGTACATACACCACGTTCTGTAAAATACATCTATCATCTATTCCCCCATCTAACCCCAGGTGTCCGTTCGTAAAAGCTAATCAATCTTTCCTTTATTTATTTATTTTTAATAATCGTGTATTTGTATAGCCCTGTAAAAACCCTAAATCGTCTCTCCGTCTTCTTCAATTCAACCTTGGGTCTGATTTTGATTCGATTGGTGTTTTGATCTTTTAGATTAGATAGAGAACAGAGAACAGACACAAACAGAGAGAGAGAGAATGGATGATAGATGTGCGGTGTGCATAGAGACCCTAGTGTAGACACCCCATTTTTTATCGCCCTTAAGATTTAGGCGCCTCATGGTGAACACTCAATGATGAATTCGTACGCTGTACATACCGTTCGATTTCTTCAACAAGAAGCTTCGATTTTGAGTTTCATAGCCTAAAACCTTGCCCTCCATTTGGACCAAAACCTAAATTTTTTCCAGCCTGACCACTCAGAGGCCCGCTAGCCAACAGGTGGCCAGCAGGCCAATTTTTAGTGGCCGACCGTCCCCCTACATGGCCAGCCAGCTATGTTTCTCAACTGGCAGATCTTTTACTGCCAGCTGTCTCTCCATGCGTATGCACTGCACCAGCTGGCTCAATACAGATATTTTCAACAGGGGAACCTATTTTTCTATAAATAGGTGACCACCCCCTTTGGTTTTAGGTTAGAACAATTCTCCAAGTCCCCAAATCTTACTAAACACTCTCCTTTTCTATCTTGCAATATACATACACTTCCTAATTTAAGGCTTCTTGTTGAGATTATTGAGCTGAAATTTCATCCCTTGATAGTGAGCACCTTGTGGTTTGTGAACAAAAGAGTGTCTTCTCTTCAAAGATATAACTCTTGCCATCTTTTGCCTACTCTTCACTCCTCTTTTCTTGGTATTTATACTCTATTTTGGATTGTTTTTGTGGGTTGAAACTTGTAATTTAAAAGCTACTCAAGGTGGAGGGGTTAACCACCCTTTCTTGAATTTCATTACATAGCTTTTATCCTTGTGTTTCCCACTTGTTTCTCAACTTTTAGCTACTGATTTTCAGAGTTTTCAGAGGCTAAAACATGTGGTTTTAAGGTCCAAAAAGTGGAGGGGTTAGGCTTGCTTACTAGTTTTTGTTCTATTCAATTTTGCTTACTTTTTTTTTTTTATAGCTTTTTCAAAGTAATTTCAGCACTGTTTTTGCTATTTTCGGGCTGCTTTAATTGTTTGCTTAGTTTATACTTTGAATATCATGCTTGTATTGTTGTAAGCCCTTATAGATTTGGTGGTTTAGGCCTTAGACACCAATCTATTTAAGTTGATAGCTTTTTATTCCATAGTCTTCATACATGTACTCACACTTGTAATAATCATCTCTGTAACCTTCCTCCTTTCTTGGTTTTTTTTGTTTAAGAGTTGTTTCAAACAATGGATCATTGTTTAAGGCATGAGAAAGAGACCTTCCATGCTTAATGGTTTAATATTTTTGGAGATTCATTACCAGGTCATTACATCTCTCTTATGCTAAGGACAACTTCTTGTTTGACACTCTCTTTATTAGTGGATGTAACCATCACTTTTGGACAAAATGAATAAAGAATGGAAATGTAATAAAAAGGCATAATAAAATGGAACTAAAAATGGTGAAAGATATAATAAAATCAAATCAGGTTCAATCGGACGTTATATGAACCTATTGCGTCTTGACTCATTGCGTACTCTTTAGTGACGTTCAATGATTCAAGAAGCAATGTCCACCACTTTCCTTGAGGTAACTCCATGATAGGAAGAGACATTGTTGGTCTTTTATTTCATTTCATTGATCTTTTTGTCCCATTGGTTCATAGATCAACACGTAACAACTTTGCGACAATTGATGATTTGTGGATTGATTCTACTCCTCCCTTGATCAGTTTCATGATAGAGAGAGGCAGAGAGGATAAACATCCCCCAAAAACACTCTGTTTTTGCTCTGTTTTAATTCTGTGGCAACAGGGCAGTACCTAAAAACAGTGGTCGGCCGGCCATCTTTTTATCCGGCCGACCACTGTTCAAGGTCGGCTGGCCACCCTATTTTGGACAAACAATGTCATTTTTATGATAGAACAGAGCAAAAGCTAAGGCAAAAATAGAATTATTTTCTGACTGCAAATAGAACAGAATCTGGCAGCAAAACAGAAGAGTTTTCGGGAGGATGTTCTTGGTTGCACGTGTGGTTCTTCGACTCCCATTCAAAATCATTAGCTTGTAGCTCTTAGATTAATTAGTGTGTTGTAACTAGTTAATTAAATTCCTTCGAATTTGTAATAGTTAGTTAAAATTAGCTTATATTCATTCATTTGGTGTTTGTAATATTTAGCTAGTTAAGACATTTATTCGGACCCTCTTGTATGAGGACAAAATTGTAATATTGTGTATGTCTTTCAACCCCTATTTCTTTCTCCCTTTTATTTTCTCACTTACTGTGGTTGCATCCATATTTTGGTTTCATATCATTCCTACGTGTAAATACGCATTTTTGCATGCATTGGGTTCGGTTCATCATTCTAACCATATTGTCATTTCCTACTTACTCGAATATGTGCACTAATCGCATGCTTTGAGTTGAGCCATGTGCTATGTTAATAAACCGAACCTCACAGTTGCATTTTGTATATGTTGCATTAGTCACTTGCATAGTAGAACATGCATTTTTCTAACGATTTCATTTCTTTTGGCTTGCCTCGATTTAGTACTAGGTGAGCATTTCTTGCTTTAGAATATTGCATGTGTGTTAGTGTTGCCATATCAAGCATGTTTACCATGAGGTTAAGTACTTAGTTGATATATCTCTTGAATGCCAGTGGATGAAGGTTTTTCGCTTAAAGTTGGGATGATTTGATTAAATGTACATGTGAGCTTACTTTTTCAATTAGAACATGTCCACAACTCTTTTCCAAACAAACATGAGACCAAAACATTCCAAAGTGGGCGAACTAGTCTATACTTGTGTGCATCACATAGTAAAGATAGTATAATAATCGGAATAAGAGCATATACTGTACATAAGAATCACATCATGATTAGTAGAGACCAATCTTTGAGCGGGTGAATGTGGTGCTCAATTCATGACCTTCCCCTCTCATACCTAAGTTCCTGAACCGAGTCACTTTGGTTATGACGGACAAGTAGCCTTTGGCGCGAGTCATGGGTTTCCTAAATTTTCCAAAAATATTTTGGTGGCGACTCTGAAATCTGGCAATGCGGTTCATTTTTGACATTTTTGATTGAAAATCGATTTTCTAAAGATTTTCCGGATTTGGACTCTTTTGTATTTTCGCTGTTTCACATTGTACTTGTGGAATCAGATTCGGCATCACGGAAGTCCGAACTCTAGGGCTATCATATCTAAGGAGACTAAACCCCTACGAGGAGCAACAAAAAACCAGCTACACCTGGAATGGGTAACTTATGGAGCGTGTGGTCACCGGGAGCTGTGCTCGACCTGCGTCGGTTGACTTCACTTCATGTGCAATGATCGTCGTTGCTGTATCTGCAAGACTGAATCCGACGTTATCTTTGTCACCAAGGTTTCCTTGTAGATTCTTTTTCATGATTTATTTACTCTTTCCAATTTATACAACTTATTAAAATAGTGCATATTATCAAAGTAATTTTTTTAATTGTTCTGGTCTAATTCTGTGATTATGGACATTCATGTTGAAAAGTTTTGGTTTCCATTAATTTGTATTTCCTTTCTTCTTCACTTATGTTGGTTGTTAATTTTAATATCTTTGGGTTTTAATTAGTTGGTGCACTCTTTTTGGATTACATTAGTTGGTGTGCTTCACTTTTATTGAATTTTTATTTTTCTGTCATTGGTATTCCTGTGGTAAGAGATAAATGATATGGGAAAAACAGAGAATCGTGTGTGATTGTGTAGTGGGGAAGGGGAATATAGTGAGGGTGGTGGTTGTGCAATACAGTTCACATCTAGATCAATCTAGTTTACGGTTGACATTCAATTTCTATGGTCACTAGCATAAGACAACAAGAAACCTCATCTTCACGTAATTTTGTTCTTTCAAAATGCAGCTTCTCTGTTTGATATTCAGTGTATAATTGGAGCAATTATTATGTTTTTCTCACATAAATACATTTTTTAGGTCTTGAGTACTATTTTATTTGATAAATTGTTCATATTTGACTCTTTCATGATAACAAAACTACATTGAGTTTTTATCTTCGTGCATTATTTTGGATAATATAAACATCTTAAAATCGGATTGAGTGTGACTATGAAAAAACTTCAACCCAAATTTAAACATCTCAAGCATCAATTCAAAGAGCTACTTTTGTTTGAAGTATATTAGTTGGTCTACTTTTGAAAAAGCATTTTCATGGCATTGGTATGTCATGGGTGAGAGAGAACTTAAGCAAAAAGTGGAGAGAGGGTGTGTGGTTGTGTAATGAGGCTGTGGGATGATCGGAAATGGAGGTATAGGGAGAAAAAAAATGCAATCAAATGAATAGAACTGTGAGAGAAAGATATGGAGGATACGGCTGAATTAATGAATGTGATTTAGTTAGAAAAGGGAGATATAAGTTAAAATGATTACAAATGTATGTTGGCAAAAATATCAGTATGAACTGGATAGTTAATGGTTATGCTACATGCTAAATTTTATGTTCAGAAATTTTTGTATTGGCTGGAAATTAATTATATTTGCTGAATCAATTTTTTTATATGTTCTATTAAGTGTTTAAAGGCTAAAAGTTGAACTTCAAAACCTGAAATCATGTTTAAGAGTTAAGATTTAATGTGGTTAGAACTTGAAATTGAACCTTTTATTTGTGTTTGATGATTTTAGATTTTGCAATTGTTATAAATAGTCGTATATGCATACATATGCAAACTCCTTTCACTCTCTCACATCCCCACCAGCTCTTGATCCAAAGCATGATGCAAACAGGTTTAATAACATTTATGCAGACAGGTTCCACACATGAATGCATCAATGTCAGGCCATAAGCATACACCACATCATCAAATATAATTACAAAGACGCTTTAGATGCAAGATAAGATGCTTGAACTCATAACATAGAGCACTTCTTTTTGTTAATAGAAAATTGCTCCAACTGGAAAAGAAAAACATCAATTAATGGTCATGACCAGACACGAAGTCAAAAGCTCATCCACCTTAGCACTGTAGGTCCTGATAATCACCCTCCACTAAAATAAGATAGTAAAGCTGCCTATATACCATCTTTCTCAAACCTAGCGATAAGTGGAAGCCTTTGTGCACTAAATACTAGTATGATTGTTCATAGATACGATAATCAGCCTGTTTTTAGTAACAGAGGTAATCTAAACCTCAATATGTTAAACAATTAATTACCACCCAGCTGTTCTGCATCCGCAAACACTGAATATATAATGATCCTAGCCATCCAACAAGAATTCATAAAAGGACAGGCCCGTGAATTCATTACAAGGCAGAGTTATCTGTCACTCCAAGGCATGAATACAGAAGAATTTACAATATTTTTTATTGCATTACAGGCTCAAAACCAAGGAATCATAAACATTTTGTTATGCATCATAACATGATAATAATATCACAGGTTTATATTTACTTGTGAAGATTAGCATGCCTTGAAAAATTCAATGAACTTTGGTATATCTTTAGCAGATTCAGCTGAATTCATTTTCTTCCCCTGCTTTTCTGAGATGCTTTGCAAGATTTCTTTCGCCCCTGAACCTGTCTGCAATGTGGCTTTTTATTGGTGATTCTATTTGGACTCCTTTCAACTGTCCTCATGATCACCTACCTGAGAGGTTGGACTTGACCTTTCTTCTTTTTCATTTTTGGATAATTCAAGATTTTGGAGCCTTCCTTTAATCTTTGTTATTTGCAGGAAAGAGTATGTTGAGAACGTTGTGCATGCGGAAGCTGCCAATCATGCTGTTAATGCTGCGGCAGCTTGAAATCTGGTTTTTGCTTTTAAAAACTTGGAACTATTATGTGGCTTCTTATAAAAAAGTGAAAAGTGAAAAATAGAGAGAACTGTTGTGGCTCTATTAAGCATAGCTTTACATATGGCTTGGTAATGCTTGTGTGACTTGCTATTATAGCAGAAGTTTGTGGAATGTAAGTTATAAACTTAATAGTCATATATGAAAGGCATATTATGTAAATCTAGTTTGTAGAGGCTCATGCTTGTATCATGGCTTATGAAAGGGATATTATGTAAATCTAGTTACATTATCTAGGCATATTAATGGACCTGGTGCTTAATACTTATATGATATGGAACCAAATAAAGTCTCCCTCAGTCTCGGCCTTAGCCTTATAAATTTTCAGGATTATAAATTTTGTCTTCATTTCTAAGATTAACATTAACATGTGTTTTGCTCTTTATATATATATATATATATATGTCTCTGTGTTTCCCTATGACTTATGCTCGTTTAATCACTTAGCAGACACTTGGAATGCATAAAAAAGAATTTTTTTTAATTTGTTTTTTTGGTATTTTTTTTTGTTTTGTTTTGTTTTTTTTTTGGGTCCATATATGAATTTGGGATTTGAGGTTGAGATGTACTCATTTATTTTTATTATTTTTTGGTCTCTATTTTTTTCTTTTTCCAGAGGTCCAAACTTTATTGGAACTTAAATTGTTACTTTTTAACTGATGAGTCTTGGCATATGGATCATTATGAATTTAGAAATGTGACTTGGTTGTACCTGTATGGTGTTGGGAATTGTTGTTGGGGCCGAGTGTTGTAGTAATACGATGGTTCTTAGTAAAATGAGGAGCGCTATGTCCAATTTCATTAAGTGCAGTCGGTTGGTTGGCTGAGGTTTCTGAAGCCTTTAAAGTGGCTTGAGGCATGGCTCAGACCTTATAAAAAAATCATTTCTTTTAGTGCATCAACTATCTTGCTTCATTTAGCAGCTATAAGAAATTGAGAGAGATTGAGAGAGCAAATATTAGCTCTATGTTTTTTGATGTATATTGCAACCAAATGGAACCTCCATTATATAGGAGATGTTTTACAAGACAAAATGATGAACAAAGGAAATATACAAATGAAAGGCCACCGAAAGATAGCTGAAAGCAAAAGGAAAAGAAGGCGTCTATCTGTGCTAGGCTAGCAACAACTATCTATACAGATATTTAATATAATCTATTAAATATACCATCTACTATTAGCAGCTGTAGATCTATACAGATTAATATAGTATTAACTTATAACATATTATAGGTATAGTATTAACATCCCCCCTCAAACTCAAGGAGGACAAACATCAACCAACTTGAGTTTGGAGACAAGGTCAACGAAGCGGCCAGGAGAATGAGCTTTGGTGAAGATATCAGCAGGTTGATCAACAGAAGAGATCGGATGGAGATGGACAGTACCATGAGTAACGTGTTGCCGAATAAAATGGCAGTCAATCTCAATGTGCTTGGTGCGATCATGAAAAACATCATTGTGAGCAATTTGAAGAGCACTGTGATTGTCACAAAAGAGGGCAGTAGCGCCAGAGGGAGTAACACCCATGTCAGCAAGAAGCCAACGAAGCCAGAGAAGCTCCTGAGTAGTATCAGCAAGGGCACGGTATTCGGCTTCGGTACTAGAACGAGCAGTAAGAGATTGTTTCTTACTGCGCCAAGAAATAAGAGAATCACCCAGAAAAAAGCAAAACCCAGTAGTAGAGCGGCGGTCAGTAGGATCGCCAGCCCAATCAGCATCAGAGAAAGCACGAAGCTGGAGAGAGGAGCGGGCAGAATAATGAAGACCATGAAACATGGTGCCTTTGAGATAGCGAATGATACGAATTAATGCAGCATAATGTGTGGTACGAGGAGCCGACATAAACTGGCTGACAATATGGACGGCATAGGCAATATCAGGACGAGTAACAGTGAGATAGACAAGACTGCCAACCAGCTGACGATATAGAGTAGCATCAGAGAGAAGAGTGCCATCAAGAGGTGTAAGACGACTCTGAGGCTCCAGGGGAGTTGAGGCAGTCTTGCAATCGGTAAGACCAGCACGGGTGAGAAGATCAGATGTGTACTTAGCCTGAGAGAGAAAAGAACCCGTGGAATCATGGAAGATTTCAAGACCCAAGAAATAGCTGAGAGGACCAAGGTCTTTCATCTCGAAATGATGGCTAAGAAATTGTTTAAGATGAAGAATACCATTGACATCATCACCGGTGATAATCATATCATCCACATAAAGAAGAAGCAAGGTGGTCCCTTGAGCAGTTTTGCGGATAAAAAGTGCAGTATCATAAGAGCTGGAGGTGAAACCACAGTCATGAATAGTAGAGCTGAACTTGGCAAACCAAGCGCGGGGAGCTTGTTTGAGACCATATAAAGCACGTTGAAGTTTGCAGACTTTATGAGGTGGATAAGTAGACACAGGGGGAGGTTGCATGTAGACCTCCTCAAGAAGAACACCATTAAGAAAGGCATTTTTCACATCCATTTGATAAAGATCCCAGTGTCGGGTAGTAGCAACTGCAATGAGGCTGCGAACAGAGGTGAGACGAGCAACAGGAGCAAAGGTCTCCTCATAGTCAATACCATATTCTTGATTGAAGCCTTTAGCAACAAGGCGAGCTTTATAGCGCTCAATAGAGCCATCAGAACAGGTTTTGATTTTGTATACCCATTTACAGCCAATGGCAGTCTTGCCAGGAGGAAGAGCAACAATGTCCCAAGTGTGAGTTTTGTCTAAAGCCTGTAATTCATCAGTTATAGCTTGCTGCCAAAGAGGATTAGAGCGAGCCTCCCGATAGGAGATGGGTTCATAAGTAGAAAAAGCAGTAGAACCAACAATAAAGTCACGAAGACGAGTAGAAGGTTGGATTACCCGGTGTGGTCGAGCAGGAGGAGGAGGAGCCAGAGGAAGAGACTCAACAGGGGGTGAGGAGTCCGAGGGAGCAAGATCAGGACCATCAGAGCTGGCAGGTGCTTGAGAAAGACCAGTAGGCAAGGCAGTCTCAAGAGAGTTAGGCATGGGCAGTGGAGGAAGCTCATCAGAAAACAGATCTGCAGAAGGGTTAGTAAAACACAGAGAGGGTGAGGGAACGGATAAACGGAATTGAGAGAGGGAGGAAAACATTGTGTGTTCCCAAAAGACCACATGACGAGAGATACAGAGACGCTGGGAGAGAGGATCCCAACAGCGATACCCTTTATGTTCAATACCATACCCCAAGAAGCAACAAAGGCGAGAACGAGGTTCAAGTTTGGTACGTTCATGAGGTTGGAGAAGAACAAAACAGGCAGAGCCAAAAACCCTAAGGGTGTCGTAAGGGGGACGGGTGCCATGTAAACGCTCATATGGAGTGTGATTATGAATGACCGGTGTAGGGATACAATTGATAGTGTAAGCAGCAGTGAGAGCGGCTTCACCCCAAAAATTTTCTGGACAAGAGTAAGAGAGAAGGAGGGCTCGAGTAGTGTCAAGTAGATGCCGATGTTTGCGTTCAGCACGGCCATTTTGTTGGGACGTACCTGGACAGGAACGATGAGGTTGAGTACCATGACTCCTAAGGAAGGAAAGAAAGTCAAAATCTTTATATTCCATGGCATTGTCGGAGCGAAAAATCTTGATAGTTTTAGAAAATTGGGTTTTAACCATTGCAGCAAAATTGTAATAAAATTGTTTGAGTTCAGAGCGATTTTTCATAAGAAACAATCATGTAAAACGAGAAAAATCATCTATAAAAATAACAAAATAACGTGCGCCTCCCATAGTAGGAGTAAGAGAGGGTCCCCAAATATCAGAATGAATGAGATCAAAGGGCGCAAGAGAAACAAAATCATTTTTATTAAACGACAAAGCAGGTTGTTTTGCAAGTTGACAGGACACACAATTGAAAGCATCAGAACTTACAGTACCCAAATGACCACTAGAAATTAAAGACTTCAAACGACCAACAGAAAGATGGCCCAAACGATAGTGCCAAAGCTGAAAATGAGATAAAGGAGGAGCAGTGGTAGCAGTGGTAGGAGCAGTGATTTGAGAGGAATCCGGAACATGAAGATGGATAAGTTCGTAGAGACGTCCTTGCTTACGGCCTATCCCAAGAGTTTGCCTGGTCCGAGGGTCCTGTACCAAACAACCAGTATGGGAAAAGGTAACAGTTAGACCATGCTCACATAATTGACTAATGGAGATAAGATTTAAAGTGAGAGCAGGCATAAGATATACATGGGATAAAGATAAGTGAGAGGTGGAAACAGACCCAACATGACTTACAGACAAAAGAGACCCATCAGCAGTATGGATAGAAGGAACATGAGGAGTCGAAGAGAGATGAGTAAAAATAGTAAGATCAAAGGTCATGTGATTACAACAAGCGGAGTCAAAGTACCAGGAAGTGTTACCTGCGGTGGTAGACAAAGCAGTAGATGAAGGAGTACCGGAATGGTGCCAAAAATGTTGAAACATGGCTTCAACATCGGTATGAGAAAAGACCGGAGTGGAAGGATCTACAGGGACAGAAGAAGGTGAATCTTCGGAGGCGGCAGCAGCAGTGCGTGGAGCAGGGATGTTTTTAAATGGAGTCCCAGAACGGTGAGAGTTGCTGCGGGAAAAATTCCCGGTGGAAGGACCATGGCGAGAGGCACGGGTAGGATTGCGGAAGCAATCTTGTTGGAGATGACCGGGGCCAGTCTTGTTGCAAAATCGACAAAGACGAACGGGACAATGAACCAGAAGATGAGTCGATGGAAGATTGCGATTGTGACAATAGTTGCAGGTAGTGGACCGCTGTGGTGAAGGAGAACTCTGAATCTGGGGAGTAGCAAGAACAGAGTCCACAGGGTGTGGATGGAGAGTACCAAACCTGGTTTCCTCGGACAGGAGTTCAGAAACGGCTTGCTCAAGAGTGGGTAAAGGAGTGCGATGTAGGAGAGATGCGCGGACGGGCTCAAAACGAGGAGTGAGAGCCATGAGAAACTGAACCAAGCGCTGTTGGTCACGGTAGGTAGTAAACAAGGCAGCATCCTCAGTATGAGGCCATGAAGGCTCAGAAAGAGCGAGTTGATCCCAAACATAATACATTTGGGAGAGGAAATCATTAATGGTCTGAGTGTTTTCTTGGCGCATACGGTGAAGATGACTCAGAAGCTGATATTGGTGAGCAAGATCGGTAGTCTGATAGCGTTCTTGCAAAAAATCCCAGATGGCCTTGGCTGGAGAGGAAGCAGACTCAAGTTGGAACCTACCAAACTGAAGGCTGATGGATGTAATAGAAGTATTGCGAAGCCAGGTGATGATCTGATAGTTTTTACTATCCCAATCTTCTAGTCGGTCGATATATTTGGCAGCGGAGTCCGTGGCAGCGGATTCTGTGGTTGCTGGGACTGGTTTGCACACATCCCCAGTAATGATACGCCAAAGTTTCTTGCCTTTGAGGAAGCCAGACATGGCTGGTGCCCAAAGGACATAATTAGTCCCGTCAAGAATAACGGAAATAGGGTGATTAGAGGAATCCGGGCGATCCATGAGGGAAAAATAGCACAATGGAGGTAGAATCTGAAAAAAAACCGAGGTTACCAGTGAATTCAGAAATCCGAAATTAGTGGGAAAATGAGTGAAACGACCCAAAATATGACCATAGAGGCACAGAAATGAGAGGCAAAGGGCGCAGCGCACGTTAGCAAGAAAGGGCGCGGCACACGTTAGCAAAACAGGCCAGGCAGTGCACGGTAGCAGAGAGGGCTGACGTGTGCTGACGTCAGAAACACGCGGCGCACGTTAGCAAGGTAGTGCGCGGTGCACGTTAGCACGGGACAGTGTGGAGGACGCGTGGAGCGCGTGTGAGGCGGAAGGCGGAGGCAGGCGACGCGCCGTTCACAGAAGTGGCGCGTGAGAGCGCGTGTAACGTCGTATTGGGCTGAAATTGGTGGCGTTGGAATCGTCCGGAGGAGACGAAGGCTCTGGTGTGGTGAAAACCGTATTTCAGAGATGGACGAAAAAGGGATACAGATGAAATGCAATCTGCAGAAAAAATATGTTGGAAGAAGAGGCTAGGCAGAAAACCTGTGCTCTAATACCATATAAGAAATTGAGAGAGATTGAGAGAGCAAATATTAGCTCTATGTTTTTTGATGTATATTGCAACCAAATGGAACCTCCATTATATAGGAGATGTTTTACAAGACAAAATGATGAACAAAGGAAATATACAAATGAAAGGCCACCGAAAGATAGCTGAAAGCAAAAGGAAAAGAAGGCGTCTATCTGTGCTAGGCTAGCAACAACTATCTATACAGATATTTAATATAATCTATTAAATATACTATCTACTATTAGCAGCTGTAGATCTATACAGATTAATATAGTATTAACTTATAACATATTATAGGTATAGTATTAACAGCAGCTAACATCTTTTACTAAGAAAAGCATTTCAATTTATTAATTTTTCATTTTAAAGTAGGTGCACCTTGAGGTTGAAAGCACTCAATGGAAGATCAAGCTTTATATATAACTATATTGTAGATGGGTGGTCATTCTCTTCTCTTAAGTAGGTAATTTTTAAGATTTTTGGTTTATACATTTAGATTAATGAATTTTATAGCTTGTTTGGCTCGAGGCTTGGGTAGCCTCTGTTTTTTGTGTGCTTATTTATAGCTTGCCTGTTATTGAATTGGAACCTCACTAATTTTCTGTTGTTGTTTTAGATTATGCACAGGATTGGTCTTGCCATGGCTGCCAACATAGTTTGGATGTGTGGCTTTGACAATGATGCAATTTAAATCTAAAATTTTATCTTATATATCTTTTTCTCATCAATAAATTCTCTTTTACTGATAAAATAAATAAATAAATAAAAATAAATAAATAATAGAAAAAAAATATGCTGACTATCTAATTTTTATTCTTCTTTCACATGTGCCACTACCCAAAAATTATTTTGTAATAAAAGTGCATAAAACATAATAATCACATTATCTCAATTATTTTGATTCAACACACATCTTTGTGAATTTCTTACCTTTATTTTGCCTTTAGCCCAAAATTATTTCTAAAGTAGAGGCAAATTTTGCCTTTGAATTAATTTGTACTTTCATTTTTCAGGTCAGAAATTGCTTAGAGAGATGTAAAATATAGTCAAAGAATTCAAGGATTTTGTTTTTCAAGTTTTTTCATTTTTTTAATATATGTAATCATAGTTAATTTTTTTTTTTTTTCCAAAGTAGAGGCAAATTTTGCATTTGAATTAATTTGTACTTTCATTTTTCAGGTCAGAAAGTGCTTAGAGAGATGCAAAATATAGTCAAAGAATTTAAGGACTTTGTGCTTCAAGTTTTTTCATTTTTTTAATATATGTAATCATAGTTAAATTTTTTTTATTAATTCTTTTGTATATACTTTTGAACATTTGACTTTCATGTATGGAATATATGACGTTATTCCATTCAATATGTGGTTGTGATTCAAAGGATAGTGTATAGTGTATATTACATGCTTCAAATGCGCACAAAAATAATATTAATTATTATTCAAATTTGTTGAACCCCTTTTTTTATCACACGCATTAACTGTGATAAGAAATGCATGTAACGTGTGATCTTATCTTATTATTAATCACATGTTTATTAGATACCAATCACACTTAAATTATGTTATCTAAATGTTTATTATCAGACATAAAAAGTGTGATCTAAATGTTTATTATCACACGTAAAAAGTGTGATCTAAATATTTATTATCACACGCATAACGTGTGATGGAATAATTTTTTAATGACACTCAAAACGTGTAATTAAAAATGATCATTTTTAATTATATTCTCAAAGATCACATTTTGACAAAACTTAAAACGTGTCATTAAATAACATATATAATACATAAAAAATGTGATCTATTTATAATTTTGTAATAGTGAATTCATCTTGAAGGCAACTTTGATGGCACTTGAAGTATTGTTGGCTGAAATGAAGATCGTCAACCAATAAGAACCAATAAGAAGAGGATACAAATGTCATGCTGTGTGACATTGTCGAAATGAGGAGGAGAATGGATTAAAAAAAAAAAAAAAAAAAAAAAAAAAAGCCTAAATGCATGGATTGCGGTGGCCTATGAGACAACCCAGGTTGAGAAACAACAATGCTACATACCACTAAATTTCTACCACTAACACCACCACTAATGATGTGGCAAATAAAAAAAAAAAACAAAAAAAAACAAAAACTAAGACACAAAACACATGTGACAGTGGGTCACTCACTGCCACATCCCTAGTGCAACTACTAATTAGTGGTCTCCATCATTTTTCGGTTGAGAAATTTGTGCGACCAACAATAACGGTTTTACACGGACTTGGAGGCCTTAAAACAATAATACAAAACACTATAAAAAATAAAAAATAAAAAAATACAAACACAATAATACAAAACACTAACGATTGGGTTGGTGGGATTTTCACCACACCACACTACTCTCTACCATAATACTCTTTATCTCATTTATATGTTATTCAAACTGAGGGATCTTTTCTTTATATAGTCTTTTACCTCCTTAATAAATAACTAAGATCAACTTGGTTTAAGGGCTATATTAGCCATGTAAAATATTCTATGATCTTTTTTTACTTTCACCATATTCTAGAATTATCTAAACTATTCTACTACATTGTGGAATTTTTTTATTTATTAATATTTTTCTATAATACTCTACAACATTTTAGACTCGTTTAGCTTCTACAATATTCTATTAAGTTCCAGATTGCTTTAGGATGTTCACGAAGCTTCTAAATTTCTCCAAATATTTTACAATCTCCTAAATAGAATGATGTGAAAGCCAAAAGTTTGTGTTGAATCCCAACAAATTCTACTCAGAAAGTGAGTCGATTTAGGATTCTGAATTCTTGAGTCGATTGAGCTGTAAGCAATTATAATGGTTGAACCGATTATTGCATTGGAGTTCGGCCCTTTCAAAAAATAACCCCACAGGATTAGAACCCGATTGTTTAATTTAAGGAAAGGGTTTCTCTCCAATCCATTTTATAGACTAGACTATGTTGTTGGGACTGTGGGGCCCATCATGGGTCATATTTCGATAATCCGAACTGTTCAATATATAGTGTTCGTCAAGTACTTCGTCCTTGTAAAAATTTATGTTGATTAGATCATATTTTGTCAATGGTAAATATGATTTTAAAAATAAATTGTTAACAAAAATGTATTATAATCAAGGGGCTATCGATATTTGATCAGCGTGATTTTTTTCAAGAGTAAAGTAATTAATGAACTTTACATATTGAATAATTTAAATTATCAAAATGGACTCATGATGAACGTCGCAGATCCAACAGACGGGAGAGAAGCCCTTCTCTTGATTTAAACCATACCCTTAAACCCTCCTCCTAGGGTTTATGTGGGTCCATGAGAATACAACGTTCATATGTGCTCTATGTGTGGGCTTTGGTCAAATAGTCGGCACAGCCCAATCCAGCCCATAAACCGACCGCACTAAGGCTAGTCTGTTCTAATGGATTCGCTTCTGAGACTATTCTCATTTTGACACACATCATATGTTATATTATCTTAATATACCTCTCACACTGTTTTACGGTTGAAATTTCTCAATTCAATTTACAAGGATGTAACATAAAATTTGTTATAAATTCAATCATAAAGAGTTGTAACTCTCTTATCACATCACTTTAAGTGAATTTGTGAGGAAATTCTATGGTGGTGTGCACCATAACATGTTATGTATTTTTATGGTGTTTTTTTAAATGAATTTTTGTAGTAAATGTTACATAATATTTTGGTAAATTTATAACAATTTGTCGTACAAAAATGAAGTTACGCATTTTTGTGCTAATGTTATGCATTTTTTTATTTAAATATTTTCTAACCACAAAATGTGTAACATTACTACAAAAATACATAACATTACCAAAAAAATTATGTAATTTTATTTTTGAACAGATAATATTATTACCACAAAAATACGTAACTTTATCCAAAAAAATGTGTAATTTTATTTTTAAACATGTAACATTATTACCACAAAAATATGTAACATTATCCAAAAAAATGTGTAATTTTATTTTTGAACATATAATATTATCACAAAAATACGTAATATTATAAAAAAAATGTGTAATTTTATTTTTGAACTACAAATTTGTCGTAACTCTACTAGATAAATTTATAAAAGTTGTCACAAAAATACACAATATATATCACAAAAAATACATAACAAAGGTGCGCATGTTACATTTGGTCATACAAATCATTGCATTATATTTTTTACCATTTAACTGAAAGTTTTGGCCGAATTTTTTGAATTGTATGAATTAGTTTGATTTATGGTTCATCGAATCAATCTAGTTCACGAACATTGTTATTATAAATAGAGGGATTACTGAATAGTGAAAACGAGTGGGTTAGTGAGAGAATTAGAGGCTAGAATAGGATTTAATAACAAAAAAAAAAAAAAAAATAGTAAATAGTATATAATGTATAGTATATAGTATATAATAAATTGCACACACTCATATCCTTCTAGCATTAAAATAAATAAGTAAAACAACATGTAGATCAAGAAAAATAAAAAAAAAAACAAAAAAAGACCTTAAAGGGAAAACAAAATAACCTAACAAGCTAGGCCTTCTTGTGATAAGTGCACTGCTAAAAGATAAATAAAGGCCGTAGCCAAAAAGCAAAGAATTCCATAAGCTCGAGAGCTGGCAGGGAGATATTAAATAAAGTAGAAGAGGTAAGGAGTAATTTTCGTTTTTTTATTGGCCTTCAATGGATATTTTTTTTTTATAAAAAAAAAAAAATTATTCCCAAGTAATTTATTTTTTACGTGGACAAAATTATTTCAACTTGGACAAAATTCATCCTACCTCTTATAGTTTAAGCTTCGAGCACTTTACTCCTTATATTTTAAATATAAGCAAGAACTCTCGCGTGATTTTAGATTGAAGTGCAATTATTACTTTTTTTTTTGTCTAAATTAATGGAATCTAATCCTATACGCGAGCATTTTAAGAGTCGGTTAGAAAAAAAAATAAAAAAATAGTAGTGCCATATGCACCAATTAGTGTGCACATTAGCATACCAACTACTATTATGATATTATGAGGGTATTTGGGAAGTGGGTTTTTATGTAAGTTTTTTTAGTTGTAGGATATTATTGGATAAAAAATTTTTAGTGTTTGGGAAGATAGTTGAGTTTTTTTGTGGTTGGATGTGATGTTTGTGAGAGAAAAAGTGAAATGATTATGAGGTTGGATGTGATATTTTGTTTGTATTTATTTTTTTTGGTTTTGCAATACTTTTGTCTTTTAGTGAAAAAAATGAGAAAAAAATTTGGAAACCAACTTCCCAAACACCACCTATTATTGACCACATTTATTATACAAGTTAAAATACTCAAAAGCATACAAATGATACCACATCATCTGTTAGTACACTAGTATGTATATTAATTGGTACATATAGCATTATTAAAAAAAAAAAAGAGTAAAAGTCAATTCAAATAAGAAAAGACAATCTTACCCTTACTTCCTGTTCTTCATCTAGGAAAATTATGTCCTAACCCGAATACTAAATAAGAAAAAAATTACTCTCACGTGATTTTAGATTGAAGTTGTCACGACCCAACCTCAGGAGTTTAGGGCTGCAATCGCAACTTACTAATTCTAATCATAGCAAATTAGATGGCGTAGGTTGAGGCAACTGGAAATAAAAAAATAATTAAACAGAATATTTACTGCATTCTACTATTTTAATAAAACAAGGTACATCTATAAGATTTTTATTATTTTATTATTCAGTGACTGACTATTAGTAAAAAAAAAAAAAAAAAAAAAAAACAAAATAACGGATCAGCATCACATTCTTGTGTAGGTTCCACTACACAAGGTTACGGGTCTTCCTTACATCTCATCATCTGAAAAGAAAACATCTATAAGAGCATCTCCAACGGTTAACCAATTTTTTCATCAAATTTGAGTAAAAAAAAAGCCAATTTTCTCAATTTGATATGGCTTCCTCCAATGGTGAGCATCAAAAGGGAGAGGGTCGACCGGTCGGTCGACCAGTAAGGCCATTATTTTTTATTTTTTATTTTTTTTTGTTTCCCTCCCTTTCTATTCCCAATTCTTTTCCTATTTCTTTTTCCCTCCATTACATATATTTCGTTTTGGTTTACCTCCAACAATGATTTGCTTCTAAAATCTCATATAAACACATTATACATATGCCAGACAACTCCAGACAACTGATACGATCATAGCTGAAACAAAACAGAGCATAATGAATACTTTCAAATCCATGATGTTGACTTCATTTTCATCCTCTTCTTCTTCCTCCTCCTCTGATGATGAGTCTGATGATGAATATATGGTCACACTTTTAGGGGCTTATGAGAAGAATAATGCTAGTATGCTTCAGATTCTTAAGTCAAGTGATAGCTCAAAGAAAATAGGTAGTTCTGTTGTAGGCCATAAGTATATATGCAGAGATAGAAGGCAGGGTCATGAGAGATTGTTTGTAGATTATTTTGCTTCAAATCCAGTGTATTCACCTACAATATTTCAGAGACGTTTTCGAATGCGTCGTCCTTTGTATCTGCGAATTTTGAATGCAATCCAAGCACACAATTCATATTTTGTTCAAAAACAAGATGCAGCTCATGTAGTTGGATTATCTCCCCTACAAAAAATGACTTCAGGGATGAGCATATTGTCATATGGTGTCGTAGTAGATCCAGTTGATGATTATATACATATCGGGGAAAGCACTGCAATTCAAAGTTTGCAACAATTTTGTAATTCAGTGATTGAAATCTTTGGACCAGAATATCTGAGATCTCCAACACCAACTGATATTGTTAGATTACTTGTTATTGGGGAGGTTCGGGGGTTTCCGGGTATGTTGGGAAGTTTAGATTGCATGCATTGGGAGTGGAAAAATTGTTCAAAGGTATGGCAAGGTCAATACGTAGGCCATCAAAAAAAGCCAACCATTATTCTTGAAGCAGTAGCATCTTATGACTTATGGATTTGGCATGCATTTTTTGGAATGCCTGGCTCACACAATGACTTGAATGTGTTGGACCGATCGCCTTTGTTTTCTGATCTTGCTCAAGGTAAAGCTCCCCCTGTCCATTACACTATTAATGGACATAGTTACGATATAGGTTATTACCTTACTGATGGTATATACCCTCTATGGGCAACACTGGTTCAAACAATTTCTTCTCCCAAAGGAGCAAAGAAACAACATTTTGTAATGATGCAAGAGTCTGCCAGGAAAGATGTAGAGTGGGCATTCGGAGTGCTTCAATCTCGATTCGCAATTATAGGTGGTGCTGTACGTTTTTCGGATCCGAAAATGCTTGCCAATATAATGAAGAGTTGCATTATATTACATAATATGATTGTCGAAGATGAGAGGGAGAAGCACCTTGATTTTGATTATGAACTTTCATCAACCAACGTACCAGTGCAACTTTCCTGTACTCCTACCAATGACTTCCAATCATTTTTGTCTCGTCATTTAGGTATTAGAGATAAGAATGCATATCATGCCCTCCGTAATGATTTAATAGAATATATGTGGCATCTTCATGGTGAAAACTAAATTCACCACATCAATACATGTAATTTTGTTTATAGTTTTGGAATAGAAGGTTGTCTTGTTTGTAATCTTCATTACGATGCACTATATTGACCAAGTAGTTTAGAAGTTATGTGATGATGTGCTGTTGTGATGATCCAATCTTTAATATTCAGAATTGTTCTGTGTTCGATTCATGAGAATTATAAATGATAATAATCATGTCTTAATCAGTTATAAATGATAATACCACATAAATTTAATAATCATGTCTTAAATTTTGTGTTCAATTCAGTGTTGATGTGCCACAAATGATAATACCACATAAATTTATTCACATTTAATAATCATGTCTTAAATGATAATTTAATAATCATGTCTTAAATTTATTCAATTCAGTATTTTGTGTTCAATTCAGTAATGATGATACCACAAATGATAATACCACATAAATTTAATAATCAAGTCTTAATCAGTTACAAATGATAATACCACATAAATTTATTCACAATTCATATTTATTGATGTGCCATATGATTTTATTCAGTATACGAATTTATTGATGTGGCATACAAATTTATTCAGTACATATGTTCAGTACATATATGTATTGGTGTCCAATTTATTTGTCTATATATTTATTGATGTTGGTTGGCTTATTACTAATATGTTGCCATTCATTTATTGATGTTGGTTGGCGTGGATGTTGCCATTCATTTATTGCCTCAGTTGAAATGCATTCAACCTACAGAGGTGGCATACTACTTAATAATGTTGCCATTCATTTATTCAGTGGATAAATGCATTCAAGCTACATTCATGGCATACAGAGGTGGCATACAAATTCAACAGATTTCAAATGAGTCAATGCCTTATTTTACACACACCACCATTCATTCAATTCATTCAACCAATTTAGTTGAATATTAATTCCCTTCACCACCTACCTCAATAATTCACCCTCTATATCAACTCAAGATTGTATACAAACCTGGCATCACCAAATTCACTCTATTCACTGAAGAGCTCTATCCATAGATTGCCTCTATAAGAACATATTCATTGTATTCCCTCCACCACCACCTTCAAATTCGGCTTAACCAATTTCTATTCTCAAACTCTGCATATTCACTATATTGTAAGTGTCAATCCACAGAATCAGCAAGGCAAACCATCTGAATCAACAAAGCCAACATCAGCAGGAACAACAAGGTAGCATCAAAACAGAGGTAGGCTTTATTGCACGGGTCAACCGGTTGGTCAACCGGCCCTGCAATTTTTTTTTTTTTTTTGCCTTTCAGTGTGCACTTCCTTCCATATCTTCGGCCTTTCTTTCAGTGAGCATAATACCACAAATTTTTTGTTCAACTTTAACCTTCTCGAGAGCATAAGATTCATGTTTTAATCAAACTACATTCATGTTTAATATTGGAAATTAACTTCTGTCATACAGAACACATTCACTAGCATATTAACTTCCATTGAATTTTTACTTCATGTTCTTTTTCTATTTCAGTGTGCACTTATGAACAACAAACACTAACACTGCATATTAACTTCACGTTTTCATTTAGCTCAAAGAAAATGCAGTGTTTATTAAAATGCAGCATAACACCACAAACACTACATATTAAAATTCAACATAACACCAGAACAACAACAAGCCAACTTTAATTCAGCTTTCATATGTAACACATTTTGATTAAAATTCAACAGATATTGACATCATGTCTAGAACTAAAAGAGCCAGACCACAAGTTAGTGAAAGTTCCAACCCTCCACGACGCCAACAACAACAGCCTCAAAATTAGTCATATCCTACTGATGATTTTCTTAGTGAAAGTCATGAACAAGCCTTTCCAAACTTCTACAGCCGACCTATTGTAACAGGGAGGAGGGTAAATCTGCCACCTCAATATGATGCACTATTAGTTAGTAATTAATTTACCCCAAAAGGTATATCCACAGCTGGTATCTCTATTTTATGTTCACCTAAGAGGTACTCAGGAAGAAAATGGAAATTTTACTCTTTTGTCATATATGAAAGGAAAGGGTATACAGTTTGATATTCCTATTTTGGCAAGCATTATTGGAGTTGAGGTAGGTGATGAAAATATCCACTTTCAGAGTGAGGCTGAGTTAGTTAATATTGTTGGTAATGCTAGTGATGTATATACTACTATTTGTGAGAACAAATTTACTGGGACTAGTCTACAAGCATGACATTTAAAACCTTATCTTCGTACTCTCCACCGGTGGATTGTAGAAAATGTCACTCCGAAAAAAGGACATCATTATGCGGTCCCATATTTTAATGCCTATTTGTTATACTATTTTGAAGTTGGCCATAATTTAGATTTGTGTTACATAATAATGAAAGAAATGATGTATGCAAATCAAGCTCAATTCATGGGTCGGTCACTACTGTTTGGGGCCCTCTTGACAAAAATTTTCAAACATTTTCGGGTTCACCTTGTAGATGAAATGGAGATCAAAATCTATTCACCCATTAATCAGTATACAGTGACCCGTGCTGGTGAAGCCTCTAATTTAATGGGAAGTGTTAATGCTCCAGAAGATTCAGAAGATGAAGTCCCACCAGATGATGCTCCAGAAGATCCTTCTGCCAATGTGATGCCATCAACTGAACAACCTCAATATTGGACTGAGTTTTTGGCCATGGAAGAACAACGTTATAATCAGCGCGTTCAATGGGAACATCAAATGGCTAATCAGGTCAATTCGTTGGATACTCAGTTTGATACATTTGCCACTGCGCAGAACTCATTAATTCAACAATTTGGTGAGTTCCGTTTGGACATTGAAAGACGTCATGAAGTGGAAAACAATCGCATAGATAGGATTGAGCATCGTGTAAATGACATATACCATCACTACTTCCCTCCTGCACCACCACCAGATAATGACTGTTGATGTGTTTCACATTATGTATTTGCATTGTTTTGTATTTTGTTATTTTAACAATCTTTTGTTGGGTCAATTTCTTTTATAAATGTAGTGGTTTTGTCTTGTATAATATAGTAGTTTCGTATATCATATTATCTGATATAAAATCCTCTGTTAGTTTTTCACTTACATTGCCTTGGTAATACATGTGCACCATCTTTTGGAGCTTCAGTGATGCAATGTTAGTTGAATTTTATTAATGTTTTTGATTACTTCATATTTTATGAAATTTTTTGAAAGGTCTAATGGTAACCAAAGAAAAGAAGAAAGGATTTATTATGTATTATGTATGAAGTTGTTTTCAGTTATAACTTGATTGGAATTGTATCATTTGGCTTCATTTTGTCACAATGATGAGGAGATATTGACAACAAACAAGAGCATAGAGGATGCATTTGTATGGTTCTTTGATTATATTCTGCTCAACCCAGCTCAGATATGCTTTGCAAAATTCCTATCAACGACATGAAAATAGTCTTCAGATATATCATTGCTGTCTTGTTTCATCAATCACTATTGTTTCTATTCTGTCATAAAATCCGTTTCCGAGGAATGATTTCTAACATAAGAAAGGTAATGGCCATTACTGGCAACAATTACTTCAAAATTTGTCTGGCATTTTGGAAATGCTGTAGTCTTACAGGTTCTTTTATGCCTTGCTCTTGCTGTTTAATATGCATTGTTTAGTTAAAAAAGGAATGAATAGGAAATATATCAGAAACATCATGGAATCTATGTAATTAATCATACATCACAACAATTACTTCAAATTTTATGACATCGTTTACGTGGTGTTTTCAATAAATAAAAAATTATAACATACATTAATAAATTTATTTGTATCTATTAATTATCTAACAAATATAAATCATTATATTCCATTTAATAAAATTGTGATTACATGATTACTTATCACATTAATAATTCCAATACAACTAACCAATACAAGTTAGATGTAATATTTTTAAATAATAAAACCAATAGATGAAACCCAGTAATACAGAACCTTTCAAGGCAATCTATTAGTTGTTCGAAATAAAATCTATCATTGAAGATCTTCGTAGTACACCCTTTGCATAGGATTTAAAATTGTCATGTCCATTGACATTATTTTATGATCTTCATTTTGTTGTTCTCTTTCATTCATCATAGATAGGAGTTTTAGTTGTTCCTCTCTATCTTCGACCCTTCTTCAACGCTCTGCAGCCTTCTGCTCACAGTCTATCACCTTTTGTTCATCTCGCTCAATAGTTTTAGCGGAGATAGTTGATAACACTTCAACAATTTTGGATTGGTTGGCAGCCATTTCATCAAATCTACTATCGTGCGTTGTTTGATTCTTCAACTTCTCTTTCGTTGCCTTAGTACCAATTGGTCGTGTTGATGTATTAGATGGTTGTTCGTGCAGCGCATTATTCTGGTTGGATTGAAATGCCTCATATTCAGTTGGTGGATTCGAACATGGATAAGCATGTTGCGTGCTTCTTTTGGGTTGTGTTCGAAATTCATCCCACTTACAACTTCGGTGCAAAATATCCCAACATGTATCAAATGTGAAGTGTTTTTTCTGTATTGCATGATACATCCGCTTCGCTTCAGCGACCTACAAAAAAAAATTACAAAAATTTCACTAACAAGTATACATTTAGAAAAGAAATTTGATATTTAATAACACAAATAAATTTTACCATGTCTGCCTCAATTGTTCCGCTTTGTTGCCTCAGTTGAATTTGTTCAAGAAAATCACAGAATTTATTAATTGCCTTTTGCATGCCAGACCAACGGTGAGACAAAGAAATATGGTTTCGATTTGATTCACCGCTCAATTGTGAACTAAAATAAACAAGTACTCGTTCCCAAAATATAGCCATAGTCTGACTATTACCAGTAATGGGATCTTGAGAGACTACTAACCAAGATCTACATAAAGTTTCATCTTCTATAATTGTGAACGCTTTATCACGAGAAACACGAGAAGTTTCTGAAATAAAATGATTATCAGTGTTCTTCGTGTTCTTCTCTCGTGAAGTTTCCGACATAAAACTAATATTAGTGTTGTGCTCCAACATTTGTGATTCCTCAAACATTTCAAAATCTTCCATAGTTTGAAACAAATTCAGTAGATACAATATCTAACTTACTGAAAAATATTAGAATGATATATACTTAACCTCAGAATTAGGTAATATAATCAGATAATATAAATTAAAGTGCACTGAGAAAAAAAATTATAATGACACAGAACAAACAAAATTCACAGCATATAATGTAATGCTATTCTGAAAGTGAAATACTCTATCAACCCAATTGAAATTCACAACTTGATATTACGAAATAGATATATTTTATAGAGCACATCAGCAACGGTAAATTTTCAAAATACTTTGTCCATCCAACGGTAAATTATTGGAACGACTAGTTCTGAAATACGAATATGAGGTGTAACATTTTCAATTATATTTTCATGGGAATTTAAATTTATATCACCCTTCAAATTATTCATAGTCCACAAAATAACCTATCTCAAAATAAACCAGTTCAAACTAGTTCGCACCTGTTAAACAAAACAAAGGCAGAATTGATGAACCAGTCGACCAGTTGGTCAACCGGCCGGTCAACTGGCTGGTTGACTGGTTGGTCTCCTCCAACGGTCACGCATAGTAAAGTAGTGAAATCTGTCCCTTGTTCTCACTTTGATGAATTTTTTGTTCAATTTTCATTTTGATACCAATTTGCTGAAACCAGTGAAGCTTCAAAAGGTAACTTTTTCACCAAATTTCAAATCTGATGCCAAATTTGATGAACCGTTGGAGATGGCCTAAGCACACAGCAGAATGAGAAATGTTATGCCAAGAGTATAGGGAATACAAAAATAACCATATATAGTTAATTAAGATAAAGCATTTACATAACTTAATTTGAATAAGCAAATTATTTAAGTGGCAGAAAATGAAATACAGAAATTATAACCATAACTATAGTACAGAGCAGAACAGAACAGAAGTCACTAGAGTGATAGTCAGAACAGAGGTTAATGGATCCATGACAAACAGAAGGCCACAAGGTGGCCAATCAGAAGTCAATGGTTTATTTAAGTCCCTCAAGGCATTAGACTCCCGTGGTGGTACTTACAGAAAATAATTATTTATAAAATCATTGTCAAATAATTTCTAAAATTTAAACAAACATATCCATGGGTTTCATTTTAAGCAAATAGAGTTTAGAAAAAAATCAATGTAATTGAAATATCAATATAATTTATAAAATATAATTTGCGTAAAAACAATTATAGTAACTCAAAATATACGTAAAATATATTATGGTAACTCAAGATATAATATAACTCACTGTAATATTGATTCCTACTATTTCCCTCATATTTTTTGCCGTATTCTCTCTCTCTCTCTCTCTCCTTTTATTCCCTTACTATTTCCATAGCCCCATCCCCTCCTTATATACATGTTCCTAGGTGATGACTCACCCCATCATGATGAGCCAAGGTTGATGACTCACCTCCCCTAATTGCTTAGATGGCACAGATGGCCCAATTCCATCTCTCCAGCACATTTGTCAATCTTCTTACATTAATTGGTGATTAACTTAGCCCACAGGTAAATCTCTTTATCATATATTTGATAACCACAATGGCAAATTAATTTACATAGCACGTGTAGCTTATATATTTTATTATTTTCATTATTATTGTTCTTCTTCTTCTTCTTCTCCTTATTATTATTATTATTATTATTATTATTATTATTATTATTATTATTATTATTATTATTATTGTGCCTTAATTTTACATTGACCCTAGTTAATTGTACAATAAATTAAATTATACTTTATTGCATACCATCATAAAATTAATTATTTTATTTTACTATTAAAGATTATTATTATTATTATTCTTATGAATAATCATGGTTGGTTGTGGTATTAATTAAATATCTATGGTGTCACATTTCTTCCCTCCTAATATAAGTTTGTCCCCAAACTTGACATACCTTAATTTTTGAAAAGGTGTGGGTATTTGGCTCGCATTTGATTTTTCGTTTCCCATGTAGCTTCTTCGATATGATGATTTTGCCACAAGACTTTTACAAGGGGTATAGTCTTTTTTTTTGAGAACCTGATCACGGCGATCGAGAATCTGCACTGGTTGTTCTTCGTAAGAGAGATCTTCTTGCACTTCTATGTTCTCATAATTGACAACATGTTCTGGATCTCGGAGATACCACCGAAGTATTGAAACGTGAAATACATTGTGGACATTGGATAGTGCAAGTGGCAGTGCAAGTCGATATGCCACAGGACCAATCATTTCTAGTATCTTGAATGGCCCGATATAATGTGGGTTTAACTTTCCTCGCTTTCCAAATCGGATAACCCCTCTTGTTGGTGTAATCTTTAGGAACACATGATCTTTTATTTGAAATTCCAAGTCCTGTCTCCGTGTATTTGCATAGCTTTTTTGGCGGCTTTGGTCAGTGCAGATTCATTATTGGATGAGTTGAATTTTATCACTCGTTATCTGTACGATTTTAGGGCCTAATAACCTCCAGTCTCTGACTTTCGCCCAACACAGAGGTGATTGACACTTCTTCCATATAATGCTTTGTACGGTGCCATTCCAATGCTTGCTTGGTTGCTGTTGTTATAGGCGAATTCTACTAAAGGTAGATGCTCATCCCAATTACCTTTGAGGTCCAACATGCACACAAGTAACATATCATCCAAAGTCTGGATTGTTCTTTTTGATTGCTCATCAGTTTGTGGGTGATGAGCAGTGCTAAACTTTAGTGTGGTTCCTAAGGCTTCTTGCAATGCGTTCCAGAAGTGAGACACGAAGCAGAGGTCTCGGTCATACACGTTTGAAACTGGGGTACCATGCAACCGAATGATTTCCTTGATGTATAAAATGGAAAATTTATTAAGGGAGTATGTGATTTTGATTGGCAGAAAATGCGCCGATTTCATCAATCGGTCTATTATGACCTATATTGCATCATTCTTTGAGACTGACTATGGCAGTTTGACTTCGTGTCCATAGTGATGTGTTCCCATTTCCACTTAGGTATAGGGAGTGGTTGCAACAGTCCTGCAGGTCTTTGATGTTCTGCTTTAACACACTGACAATGCAGGCATTTGGCGCTGTTACTTGCTATGTACTTTTCATTCCTGTCCACCAGTAATGTTCCTTCAGATCACGATACATCTTCGTATTGCCAGGGTGGCCTGTAAACCTCGAGCTTCCGAAATTTTAGCATCCTATTGCTTATAGTGAAGTCAAGATCAGGTGTACTCTTTTGCTCCTCATACTTTTTCTTCAAAAGTTTATCTGCACATTGGTGTGCTCTAATTTCTTCAATCAAGGTCGGTTCCACGGTTATGTTGGCTAGCAATCCATTGATTTGGCGGGAAACGAGAGTACATGCCAAACTTCTGGTTGTCTTTCGGCTCAGTACATCTGCCACCACGTTAGCTTTGCCTGGATGGTGATGGATCTTTACATCATAGTCTTTCATAAATTCTAGCAACTGCTGTTACCTTATATTTAGTTCCTTCTGTGTAAACAGATATTTAAGACTCTTATGATCAGTGTAAATCTCACAGGTTGCCCTTATAGATAATGACGCTAGATCTTGAGGGCGAAGATCATCGCTATAGACTCGACTTTCTTCGCGCGCCCTCCTTTCGGAGAGGGCGCGAATAGGACTCCACAGTTTGGACTCCTGTCATGGTTCTAAATCTAATCTCACAAAGTGCAATGTAAGACTGATAAACACCAAAGAGTCCAAATCTGGCAATCGGTTTTAGAAAATCAATTTTGAATCAAAAAGTGCCAAACATGGACTGCTTTGCCAGATTACAGAGTTGCCACCTAAATATTTTATTTTGGAAAATTTAGGAAACCCTGACTCGTGCCAAAGGCCACGTGTCCGTCATCACCAAAGTTGCCTCCGCTCGGGAACTTGGGTACGAGAAGGGAAGGTCATAACATGAGCACCCCCTCTCGCTCGATCAAAGGTCGACATCTACTAAGCATGATATGTTGTTTTATAAACACACTAGCATATGCCCGTGCCTAAAGGCACGGTGTAAATAATATTAAGATTACTTCTAGGATTACATCTCTTTTTAAGACTAGTCCCTAGGTAATCAATGAATTTCAATCAAAGAGGATAGCTTCAAAATCCTTATGAAATATAGCAGAGGCTTAAAACAAAAGTTGGTCATTGAAAACAAAAGAGGCAACACTTCAACTGCAATTTCAAATCTCACTGTGATTGGAGATCGCCAACCAATCAATATTCAAGGAGTTAAAGATAAGTTAGACCGGACACATACAAATGACCAAAACATTAATCCAGTATTTCCTTTTATTTTAACAAATACCTGAACAGTTATAATCTCTTTTCTTCAAACAATTGCTGGATATGGGTATCCTAACAATTGTTAAATGCAAAGCAAAGCACAAACCAACAAACTCAACTTCAGAGAAAGTTTCGGATGTGTAATGACTTCACATCAACCATCTCCTCATCCTTAAATTCCTCCCTGAAATATATTGAATACATTCCATCAATTAACCATTAATAATAATAATAATAATAATAATAATAATAATAATAATAATAATAATAATAATAATAATAATAATAATAATAATAAATGAATAAAATGTATACCATAAATGTTAATGGTGTAGACAAATGCGTAGTAACTGAAGGGGAACACTAACACTGGGTATAATAACAGTTGGCAGAGACCCAGCCTTTCAAAGCAAGGGTCATGGGCTTGAAGCTCTATTCACAGGGCTATGGCAGTGTAAAAATGAACTGGTGCACGGAGCAATATGCTATACTATTCAATTCACTTAATTCTTCTTGTTTTCCAAATCAAAGAAATACATAAATATCCCATAAGCACATAAGTAACTTGACTTTCAATATATTAAGAAGTTTCAACGTTGTCCCTCTATTAAATGCATTCACACAAACCTAACTATCTTAGCTTTGTTAAGCATTTTAGGACATCAAAATAACAATGGGAAGAGTCTAAATAACATCAATATCAATTGCACAAAGAGGAAACAGTGGATTACTCAATTGTAAGGAAGATGGCTTGCCAGGAACAACAGTTCCAAAAATGCTTGATTGAAGATTTGCAGAATTCAGATTGCGATTGAAAGACGACACCTGAAACGAAATAAAACAATAATAATAACAACAATGAGAGCAATTTCCATGTCGCACATTGCAATTCATGAGTAGTGAAAACTAAATGACATAATGTGGAAACAAAATTAGAACAAAAATAAATAAATAAATAAAAATAAAAAATACACATACAACATAATTAGGTCAAATTTTTATTGAAGGAAAATAAATTACATACATTAGAAAAATTTTATCGTAGTCAATAAGGTCAAATTTTTATCGAAGGAATAGTTAGTCCCAAACCTTATCATAAGACATAGAACTAAAGTCGGAAAATATAAGTAGAGTAATCTACCTAAAACTCTATCTTTTGTAACAGATTGATGTGTTTCCAAAATTGTTTTATGTAGTCAGTTTTGTAAAAATGGCATAGGCAAACAACCGTAAAAGAATTCTGGAAAACTCAAAAAGATTGAGCAGCGAGAGGAGGGGAATGAACAGAAAATGGGTAGGCAGAAATACAGAGAGAGAAAGGGAACATAAAGAGAAGAGGAGCGAGCATCTTACCTTGCGAGTCGAGACTGGAGAGCAAAAATAACCTGTTAACAGCCCGTTAGAAAGAATTCTAGATGTTGAAAACAATTTTGGTCAATGATAAAAATATAAAAGTTTCTGAGTTAAGCTCTGAATTTGGGCCCATGAAAGTGGTGGCCCTTTAAACATTATGCAAGCAAGCCATATGACATAATTGTATGTGCATAACTACCAATTATTTGAGATGTTCCTTGAAGGTAACAACACAAAATTACACCCATAGCAACTCATTTCAGTCATGGAATTAACTGGAAAGGTGTAATTTGATTTGTAGGGTTTACCATTGGCTTCAATTTGATAAAATATGACATAATTGTATATGCATAATAATCAATTATTTGAGATGTTCCTTCAAGGTAACAACACAAAATTATACCCATAGCAGCTCACTTCAGTCCTGGTATTAACTGGAAAGGCGTAATTTGATTCGTAGGGTTTACCACTGGTTTGAATTTGATAAAATAAGTTAATTAATTTCATCATGTTTATTGTTAAGAAATAAACAGTCTATTATAAAATTATGCTTATCATTTATTTTTTTTTAAATGAAATATGATAAAAATCATATAATTACAATTTTTATATAAATTATTATTTTTTCAATAGATAATATATCCAAAACAATCCTACAAAATGAAAGACTCGCGTCATTAAAGTGAGACGCGTGATGAACTTCACAAACCAGACTACAAAATTAGATGATGAGCTTAACTCATAATTTTTTTATGCTCTATGCTAAATAATCATATGAGCTAATTATATGTTTTCATCATCTACATACCATGTACAGAAAATTAAGAAAATATAACGCACAAACATAAATAAGAAAAAAAGTCATTTCTTTGTTGATATTACCGTTCGGTGTAAGTCTTCATCCACCTATAAAGTATGAGGGAAAAAGCATTTATTAGAAGAAAATTAGATATGATAAGTTTAAAATAAATAAACAAATAGGCCTTACATTATAAGAGAGGTATTTAAATTTCTATGGAGGGAGAAAAAAAAAAAAAGAACACTTGACTGAAAATAGTGATATTGTTCATAACTGTTGTACTTCAACCTCAAATGTTTGGTTATATAATTATGGTTGTTCGATAATGTATTTTAACAATCACATTAAAATGATAAAATTAAAATCAACCCTAGCAACACGAAGAGTATTAAAATGGAAACACAACAATTGTTCAAATTTGAACTATTCTTTTCCCCAATTGACTTCAATTTTATAATGTTGAAATTAAATTTATCATTATCATTTAGAAAGTCCAAACATAAATGTATGCCACCAAAAAAAAAAAAGAATGTTTAATCATCAATTTATACTAACTCTCAAGTAAAACTAACCCAACACATTGAAAAATACAATGGAACATTCCAAAAAAAATAAAAATAAAAAATGGAACAAACAACCCCAAATTCATAATGAAAAATAAAAAAAATACAATCGATTGAGGTGCCTTTGGAAGGCATATATAGATAGAAAGAAAACTGGCTATACAGTGTGTTCTTAATCGATTGTATTACTTGGTGGAAGTAACACACTGGCTAATAACAGGTCTTATAACAGGGGACTATATGCCTTTCAAAATATATGCCTTTGGAACAGGTCCTGTTATTTCCAAAATATATGTTTAATCAACAATGTTCGATTGTGAACATGCTCTAATCAGCAATGTTTGATTATATGTTTTATCAGCAACCTGTTAAGACCTCCAAAATATATGTTTAATCAGCAATGCTTTCAAATAACAGGTCCTAACATTGCTGATAACAAGTCCTATAAACATTGCTGATTAAACACTGGCTAACAGGTCCTAACAGCAACAGGAACAAACATATGCCTTCCAAAATCGATTCTGAGGTGGAAGTGACACACTGGCTACCAGGAACAAACAACCCCAAAATGTAGGACCTGTTATTTCCACCTCAGAATAGAAAGAGAACTGGCTGTTCTCAATTGAGGTGCCTTTGGAAGGCATATATAGATAGATTTGCAGCTGTTCAAGGTTTACTTCTTACAAATGCAAGTATGATGATAAATTGATAATTATTGATCCATTCACATAGGGTCTGTCCAATTTGAAAATTGCAGAACAACTCTGCCTTGGATTTGAGAGTGTTAATAATGGTGGAGTTATATTCGTAAATTATTGAAAATAGATACTGAGCTGAAGTTTAGGAGAACTTGCTGACTTCTAAAGGCAATAAGGTAAATGAGGCTAAAACTATGTATACATGAATGGTTGTAAAACTAAGATTGAAGGGCCCAAACAACTATTATGAATTCTCTTGAAATGTTGTCGAAGTTATGTACATGTGTTTCTTGCTTGGTACTACACTTATTTCTTTTTCATGCACTATCCAACCCTTTCATAATTTTATTTTACAAGAATTATTATATGTTGCCTTTTCCTTTTTCCTTTTTGCTTTCTTTTTTTCCTTTTTTAAGTTTTTCCCCAGTTAGGTTGGTTAGCCACTGTCATATAGGCGTTCATTATTTTGAGCATGGGTTAAATCTTCTTTTTTAATCACCACGTATACTTTAAGATCCAATAAATATTGAAATTCTTAAACAAATATTATTTGTGAATTACTATTATTTTAAAATATAAAATACACAAATCAAATAATCTGATCACATATCATGATATCAAATATAAAAAAATCCAATAACACTAAAGAAACATAAATGAGGTGGGGTCATATAAATTGTGAATCCTCTACACCAACCTATCACAAAGTGCAGTGCTTATCAAAGTAGATATCATATATAGATGGTCAGAAATTGCTGCCAGAAAATCAAAGCTGTATAATTCATGTGAAAGATAACAGATAGTGAGAAACGTTTCACGAGTGATGAACTCGGGGTGTTTTGGGAATTTGAATAAAAATTATTTTTTGACTTCTAATTTATTTTCAGTCACATTAATTTTTTATTTTTTTTATATATGTTTTCTTAAAAAAAATTAAAAAATTAATTTTCAACAAACTTCCTAAAATAAGCTTTGATTGCTAAAAAGCAGAGATAGAGAGAGAGAGAGAGAGAGAGAGAGAGAGAGAGAGAGAGAGCAGTGGCAGTAGGTGAGAACTATAACAAAGACATTCTTTCTCATTGGTTTGAACAGACACAGCCACAAAGAACATCAATTTAAACCTTAGAGACACAGGGTTTGAGAGAGGGAGAGAGGTACCGGAGGGAGTTCGAAGCAAAGACGATGACGGTGGCTATGGTGGTGGTGATATCCAAATAATACCTAATTAACAAATCAATTTTACTCTGTTATATGATGGAGAAGGAGGTAGAAATCAAACATGATAAAATGAAGTCCATAGTCACCACATTTAATCATAAAGCAAATTGCTTAGAATGGGGGTCTAAAGCATAAAAATTGAAACAGCCTTTTACAATAAAATACCGAACCATAAATAAACATTGACACTAACTAAACTCTGGTTCCTGAGAAAACTGAGGATTAAAAAATTGCTAGGAATAAGGGTCATCATTGCACAATATAAGAAAATTATTTGCAATAAAATCTTGGTACCATAGACATGAACTTCATAATAATGAAACAAATCCCATCTCTTAACTTAAATTTGAGTAGTCAAAGCAGCATTTAACTATTTTTAGTACAATCAGCTTACAGGTAATGCTAGAGTGTGAGCGCGAGCGGGCGTGAGCGCACATAAAGGAAAGGGAGCTATTTTGGCAAGTGTCTAGCTTCAACAATCTCAATACAAAAATCTTGCGACCAGTTTATTGGGTCAGCTAGCTCTCTGGCAATCATGTTCTCCAAGGGTAAAACATCAGATACAAGTTACAGAAGTCAGAATCAATAAGTAAACATGTAAAACCATAAAACTGGTCAGCACTATGATGTGCAATTGGCCAAATTCAACAACTTCTAAAAAAATAAAATAAATAAAAAATAAATGGATAATAGGAAAAAAAGTAAACAGACTCTAACTGGATAATAGGAATAACTTCAGCATAAGTGGAGATAATTTTCTTATCATCTCACTAAACAATACCACGGCACCAACCACCTAATGACACATGATACTTCAGAATATCATTATAGTACAAACAAAATAAAATAAAAAACTAAGATTGATTCATGCTTATTATTTTGCTGAGAACGCAATTACAATTTAAAATAAATAAAAACAAAAAGTGAGCTAAACATAGGATATTAGTATGACCATTCGACCAATTAATATGTGCTGAGCTAAATGGAGACATATAATCACTAGCCAACAACTTCATAAGATCAAAAAATATACACAAGAAAATGGAAAGATATATGAAAGAGAAGAAATACAAAAGAACAGGACATATAATCTGTAAAAATGAAAATTTAATTTCATAAATTTCACTTACAGAATGAGGTTAGTAAACAATGATGCAACGACCACTGTAACCACCGATCCTAGACGCCTCTTTTGACCTATCAGCTTGCAAATACATTTGCAGTCGACTCGCAAATGCAAATTCAGAAACACCATAAGTTTGTTTTTAAACTACCTTAAAAATCCACCAGTCACCTCTGTTGAAAAGAGAAAAATTAAATCCAAAAGAGTTCAAATAAAAAATTAAAAGAATTTACCTTCTAAATGATCCAAGAAATCTAGGCTTGATTTGTAATTTTTCAAGAATGCTGTAGGTCTTCCAGGAGAAAAGGCCCCTAGTTTTCCCTTTTGGATTGCTGAGAGAACCTCTTTAAGGATTGAATTGGCCAGGAAGCTAAATACATGCAAACCTGAATTTTATGCACACCATACCAAACAACATAACAATTTAAAAAATAGTAATCGAAATTTGGCAATTGAATGTTATAACCTTGCATGACAATTGAATGTTTAAGCTACCTTAAAAATCCAGAGCCAATAAAAAAAAAAAAAAAGGGAAAAAAAATCTACCTTCTAAAATTTTAAATTGTATGACTACATTATTCATATTGGATTGTATAGATTGGAGATGATTAACGATAGGATGAGGAAACCAATCCCAAAAGTGCATATTGCTCAAAGAATCCATATTTCCGTTACCCTTTGAGTGATTGCCATCAGTATCAATGACTAACATTGCAACTACCCCAAACATTTTTATATTCCAGAAACACGCTTCCAAAAAGAAAGAAAACAAACAAACAAACAAAAATTAAAACAAAAGAATATTATAAGACCATCATAAGTAGCTCAACGTTTTAAATGAATTTTTTGTTCATATTTTCAGCAAATAGTTCTGTTATCACGAACAGACAAAGGATGCTCAGTAAAAAATAAACATAATAAAGTTACATACACATACAATTAGTGAAGCACAGAGCCTGCAAGATTGATGAATAAATGTGTCTCACAATATACATGAACAAATGCATACCAATTGGACTATTCGTTGCACCTCTTTCAGTTGACACCCAAGCTCCTGGCCCTTGAACTTCAGGTTGTTCATCCTACAAAGTTTTAAACAAAAAATATAAATTTAAGTATACAATGCTTCAAAATACAAAGAAAACTTAATAGACAGAAACCAAATCCTTCAATTATGTGAAGATTCTATTCACTAACCCTTTCAATGGTGCTACAAATGCCCATTTCTGAGGTTTAGCATCCTTATCCCTGCATATCTGTAATAAATTGAAAAGATTACAAATTTTAAATATAGTGGAAATATATTGAAAAGATTACAAATTTTAAATATAGTGGAAATATACTTCAAATTTTAACTATATCAGTACTTGGAGGCCATAGACGTCATCTGTTGCCAATAGTGTTAGAAAAAAAAATTGAAGATTTACAGTTTCATCAAATTGGGGATTCTCTTTATTTGCTTTGGGAAGACATGGTGGCTAACTCATTATACTCTCGACGGTGGAGGACGGAGGCACCGTAGCAGGTTGAGACACGTAGGCCAACAAATTAGATAGAGAGAAAAAATGACCCGTAAACAAAACCCTAAAATAAGCTGTTCATAGCCCGACAGTGAGAGGGAGGGTTGCGGAGGACTGGAGAGGCAGACACAGCCCGACAGAGAGAGAAGGGGAATAGAGAGAGAAGGGGAGAGGCAGAAATCTTACCTTGCGAGCCGAGTTCGAGAGGCAAAAGGAGTTGCTGTTGGTGGCGAACGGAGGAGAGAGAAGATCTGAGATCTGAGATCGATCTAGGAGGGAGAAAAGATGAAGAGTTGCTGTCGGTGGAGTTCAGAGGCGGCGCAACGGTGGAAGCGGAGCGGCAGTGGAAAGGAGAGGGAGGAAAAGGAAGAGAGAGAGAGAGATCTCTAAGGAGAGAGAGATTGACACCTGAGAAGTTGCAAATAATGTTTGGGTTTGTCTTGGGTGGGTGGGATCTTGCAGAGAGAGCGAGAGAGGGATTGTTTTGGGCGGGAATGTGAAAATGTCACAAAGCATCTCAGCCTTTAAAGAATAAAAACAAATCATATCAGCCGTCCAAATTAAATGTATCTCTGAGACATTTGTATACATTTTCAAAAACCATCTTCCCTTATTATATAGATGTGTTCTTATTTCGGTTATTAGCTAACTTACTATGTGATGCGCACAACATACAAGTATAGACTAAAATCACAAGAATTGGAACAAATCAACTCATGTTTATTTTCGAAAATGGTTTGAAAGAGCCACCCTCAAGTGGGCTTAAAACATGATTTGACACTTCGCAAAGTGGGCTTAAAACTCACATTTATCGAATTGTTCCAATTCAAGCAACAAAGCCTTCATCCACATGCATTCATGCAGTTTATCAATTAAGCAAATAGCCTCATGGCAAGCATGCTATCATGGCATTACTCACACTCATGCAAATATCCTAAAGCGTAAAACTTACCGAGTACTCCAAGGCAAAACAAAAGCTAGTTAGAAATATACATGATCCTAACTATACAAGATGCCTAATGCAACGCATGCAATAATGCAAATAATAGGCTCGACTATCTAAGATGGCATATGAATGCAACCATTGATACATGTATTCAAATAGAAATTGAAATACGATGTAGTTTGAATGATGCGCCGAGCCCGATGCATGCAAGACAAATGAATGATGCACGCATGCGAGCATAAGATATGCTAATCAAAACGTGCCCTAATCTAGCCATCGAAAGCGGTTAAATAAAAGGGAGAAAGACATGGGGTTGGAAGACACGCACACGCACACGCACACGCACACGCACACGCACACGCACACGCACACGCACACGCACACGCACACGCACACTTATTACAACATTTTACCTTCTCGAAGGAGGGTTCGAATAAATAAACTAAGCTACGCTAAGCTAAGCTAATTATTACAAACCAACTAATTAACTATGCTAAGCTAATTAATATTACAACACAATCGAATAGCTAGCCACACTAAGCTAATTAAAATATTACAAAACAAATGAATTATTTAGCTACTCTAACTAATTAAAGCAATTAAACAGCCTCGCGGGTGAGGGAGACATGTATGCTCGATTAGCGTCATCCCGAAAATCCATCGCTTTGCCGTCAATTACCTCTGTTTGCACTCGCCTTGGTTTTTGAGCATTGAACCAACCTCTACACTATTTCTGCTCCAAAACAGGATCATTTATGCAAAAAATTGGACTGGTGGCCGGTCGGCCACAAAAAGTGGCTGCCGGCCACCTCAACTGGCCGGCCGGCTAGTAAAAGTGGTTGGTCGGCTACCTCAAGTGGCTGGTCGGCCACCTGCTTTTCCATGTTTCTGGTTTTTCTGCAATAGAGAACAACAGAGGCACAACAATGTATCTGCAAGGAAATGTGTGTACTACCACACTCCTCATCATTTCTCAAGCTCAAAAGAGTGTGGCGCTCAGCTTCCAAGCCACTAACCAAGCATCTCAATGCATGATGGCCCAAAAACCAAGCTTGTACAAGCTTAGTGAATGCACACATAAGACTCAAAGTGCCTCCCCCCTATCATGCATGATCAAGGGTGATAGTAACCAAGAAATGCAAGACGTTTCATCACCATGAGTATGAAACGTCCCACATTTCTTGTGTTTGGATTAACGTCCAATCCAAACACATGCAATGCAACATAAATGCTTATCTTGTGCATGTTTTACTTGTCCACTTTCTTGTTTACTCATTTTACATTACCAAACCATTCTTTACTTGATTTGTCCAATGTGAAAGTCCTCTAATGAGAGAGGGGTTAACCAAAAGAATGGTTTAGGGGATGAGAAAGATTATGCCTTTGGCTAGGAGGAATCCTCATAAGAGGGTTAAAGCCATTTGAGCACAAACTCTATCAAGCTTAAACACAAGCACAAGGTAAACCAACCCTCAAAACAAATCAAAAGTGAAGAAAAGTGGGAGATGGCAGATATTTCAGTGCTAAAGTGGCATGAAAAACAAGACAACAACATGCAAATAACACATGCACAACATGTTAAAGGCCAAAAGCATTGAAACTAGTGAAGGACACAACACTAGAGGCATGGAATACCAATCTCAAATGGCCAAACCAGCTATGGATAGACCTAAACCATGCCAATAGTGACCAAAACAATATGAAACGGTGGCATGAAAAGCAAGAAGGACATGCTCATGTATTGACTTATAAACAAGGCACAAAGCTCACCTCTTAAAAGCAATTAAAGAGCGATATATATGAGAGTATGACAGAGGCATATGCTCTGAAATCACATGCTAAATGATTCCATATCATGCAAACATCACAAATAAAGCATACTAGAGGGCCTAAAAGGCAAAGCTAGTAAAGCCATTTACACTATAGCTATGCAAGGCAAGCTTCAAAGGACCAAGACCACTCAAAACAGAGTTAGAGCATGGCAAAACATGAGTAGAAGCATGCTGAGATGGAGCTAACACAAGCTAAAATGATAGGTTAACTCATTACACATGTTAAGCTAGTAAGCATGATTGCACTACAAGTGTAAGAGGCCAACACGAGGTGCTCTAACTAGTCAAAAACAGAGTTACAACATGTTAAAATAAGGCCAAAAACATCCTTGAACTAGGCTAACATAAGCCATAAAAAGATGCTACTTTGTAGTGCTAACAAGACATGGCATAGAGAGACAAGGAGGGGAGGCCACCCCCTCCCATTTTGGACCTCAAAACAAACTTTCTACCACTGAAATTCCCTTGGAATTCAGTGGTTTAAAGGCCAAAACAATATTGTTTTAAAGGCTTTAAAAGATGGCACAAAGCTTGGCAAATAAAGTTACAAAAGAGGGTGGACCACCCCTAACTCCAAAAGGTCCTCAAATAACCATCTTTACACTTAAAAAATAGAGGTTTTTATAGTTGACAACTAGGCCAAAAACAGCATGCAAAGGTGGTCAAACTAGTAATGAAAACAAAGCTTTAAAAATGGTAAAGCCTCATCCTTGAAGCACAGCAACAAACAGGCAACTTTTGAGCCAAAACCAGCCTTCAAAAGCCCAAACAAGACCTTCAAGCACCTCAGCAACAAGGTAGTCTAAGTTGGCTAAGAGGTTGTGTGTAAAAATGCAAAGAAAGCTCACTTTCAAGCACGAGAGAGAGAGAGAGAGAGAGAGAGAGAGAGAGAGAGAGTTCTAGAGAGAGAGTAAAATTTTGCTTCCAGAATTTCAGAGGGGCTCAGCAATGCTCAGCAGTTGGCTCAATGCAATGAGGGCTGTAATGAAATTTACTTCCAAAATTTTGCACAAAGCATAACATAATTTATGATCATGCAATGAGGGCTGTAATGAAATATCTGAATGCAAATGTTATCCAAAGAAATGCTACAGCAAACTCGTACATAAGCAAGTAAGTAAACACGTGAGAACTACAAACCGAACTACATTTCATGTAGAAAGGATGTAAGAAAATTATGCAATCTTGCTGTGCCTCACGCAGAAAAGGATAAAGAACAACAACTGTCGGGCGCACCCAAGCTGGCAAACAAAATCCCAACGCGTGGCACACACGAGGAGAGAAGTGGTGTGAACCCAAGGACACACCCCAAGGTTCCAAACTAAAGAGAGCACATAATAATAAGTGGAACACATCGGACCATTATGAAATCAAAACAAAGAGTAGTATAAGCATTGGAACCCGTCCAAATGCATTTAACCAAAGCATCCTAACGCGCCACGCGCGAGAGGGAAAAAAGTGCGGTGTAAACATCGAAGGGTGGTATGAACATCGGGCACATGTCCCAAGTGTTTCTAACCAAAAGGGTGATATAAGCGTCGAACACACATCTCAAACGCTTCTAATCGAGGAGTGGTATAAGTGTCAGGCACACGGTCCAAACATTGTTAACCAAAAGGGGTGGTATAAACATCAGGCACGCGACCCGCTGTCTCTAACCAACAGGATGGTATAAGCATTGGACACAAGGTCCAAACGCTCTTAATCGAGGGAGGGGTATAAATGTCGGGCACACGGTCCAAACACTGCTAACCAAAAGGGGTGGTTTAAACATCGGGCACACAACCTGCTGTCTCTAACCAACAGGATGGTATAAGCGTTGGACACACGGTCCAAACGCTCTTAACTGAGGGAGGGGTATGAGTGTCGGGCACACAGTCCAAACACTACTAACCAAAAGGGGTGGTATAGACATCGTGCACACGACACGCTGTCTCTAACCAAAAGAGGGTGGTATAAGCGTCGGGCACATGACCCAAATGCTTCTAACCAAAGTAGAGAGGTATAAGCATTGGGCACACGCCCCAAATGCTTCTAACCAATGAGTGAGGTATAAGCATCAGGAACACACCCCAAACGCTTCTAACCAAGGAGTGGTATGAGCACCGGGCGTGCCCAGATGCTTCTAACCAAAACAAGGTGTTCAAAGGACAGGAATAATCTTACCCGGAATCCCCTTGAATGAATCGTACATACAATATCGTCTGGTTGCGCTAGCTTCAAATGAACCGTACATACAATATCGTGCCTGCATAAGAAAGAAACTTTACAGGTACAATGCAATACAATAAGAATGCATGTTCTATGTGAGATTGACAACATGACACAATGCTTAGCGAGGCATGTTTCATGCACATCATGCGAGGAACGAAACAAAAACATATCTTATGTAACAAAACATGGAGCATATTTTATGCAACACCGAATGCATGCACAATGCAACAGGTACGGACAACTTCTATACGAATGTAAGGGCATGCGCAATGGAATATAACATGACATGCATATTCTATGTAGCATAGAAACATAGGTAACGCAATGTGCTGCATCACACGTATTCTGTGATCAATGACAACGATGCACATGCAATGCAACATTGATAGTGTGGAGAAGTGGTTTAGGAATACTCTTCTGATCCAGGGAGACGCTAGTGATCCTCTTCTAGTCACCTAAAAAGGAATAAACACTCCGGTCGGGGGTGCCGAAATTAGCACTCCGACGGGCAAGTCAGTCTCTAATCTCTGAATTGCTTATATTTTAAGTAAAGTGTAATAATTCTCACATACCTTTCTCTGATGGGTGATCCCGTATTTATAGTATTTTCTTTAGGCCTTTAGGCTGGGCCCATCCTTGTTCCGTCACATGTACCTCTACTCGGCGTCTGTTCTACTGGCTGGGATACTGGTTATTTTATTCGGCTCCTTGATTGGCTGGGGTATATGCCAAATAGAGGTTACGTTTCGGACCGGACTCACATCAGTCCCTATGGGTCTAATATAATCCGGCTCCCACAATTGCCCCCCAAACACCCTACTAGCATCAGTTAGTCGTTGTGTTTGGCTTTTAGCCTGGGAAGTCAAAAATTCGATGGTTAACCCTCTTACCAATGCGTGTCAGAATGCGCACACGCTTCTTAGTCATTGTAACGCTTTCCCGCCCCTTCGTACACTGCTTCTATTTAATATGATTTGAAATTGTCTCGTCGAGTGTATGTCCTGAATGTTCAAAAGATGTCTTGCTCGCCCTCTAGTGCAACTCTATCTCTTCACGGTTTCTACAACTCCTTGTTTCTCGCTTCTCCCTTTATCTCCTGTAAGTCTTCTTTTCCTTCATTTTTGATCCTGCTTCCTTATTTGCTTTTAACTTCCCGTAATCCTTAGGGTTGGCTTAAAAAGAATGGCAAAATATCTGAAAGAGCTCCTTTCGGCGGATTGAATCTCCAGCTTTCGACGCCGTTTCTCCATCCCTGATGATGTCTATCTGTCACTTTTGGGAGACAGCATCACTGATATGCAGAGGGAAGATGAGAGCACAACCATCTTTCCTCTCCTATCAATTGCTGAGGGCGGAGTTCGTTTTCCTCTTCACCCACTTTTGAGGGTCGTTCTTAGATACTGGGGTCTAATTCTTTCCCAGCCCAACGTCAATTTCTTTCGCATCATAATGGGGATCGTGGAACTAAATCGTCGTCTTAGGACCAATTTAGGTATTCCTGCCATTCGGCACTGTTACGCCCTAGCCAAATCTATTGGCCGGCTAGGGTGCTACTTTCTTAGAGCTAAGGATGCTGATCATCACTTAGTGACTATGCTCGCCAGCTTTGGCAAGCGTGTCGACAACGTGATGGTTGTTGTCCGCGGCAATTGGGAGTTCAACGAAGGCGAAGATCGCCTAGACATGGTACCGAGGAAAAAAGGCGAACCAGGTGGTCGATTAGATCACTTTGCTTTTCATATTCGCATGTATATGTATTCGGCACTATGTTCATCTTATCGTTTTGTTTGTGCAGGCAGTGATTTGAAGAGAGTGTTGGTTTCAGGCGATGACGTCATGCTCACAGAAATCAAAACTACACTGCAGTTCATCGGCCATCCAAACCTTCAAAAACAAGGGAGGGTAGCCCACATTCTCCTATGGTACGAGCCGACTTACACAACGTTCTCGGCGGCAGACAACATTCCGATTGCGTGAGGCGACAATCAACTTGCTGTCCTCATCTTCCCCAGCTTCAAAAACTTGAGGTAGATCGGTTTAGAGTCATCTAATTTTGAACACGCAGAAGAACAAGTGGTCGAACCAATCGCTGAGGATTCGGACCGGTTGGCTGCGGAAGTTGACGAAGCAGTCAATTCGGCCTTTGAGGAAGCCGGATTGAACTCTTCTGACCCTCCGTCTACATCACGCTGAGGGGACACCTTCGAAGATATTTTTTCGAACTTGGGAGACCTTCCTGGTGATTACTCTGAAGATATGGCTGGGGAAAATCTTACGCAGATGGCACGGAAGAGGAACGCCGAATGCATGGCCGCCTGAAAAAAGGCCGAGGCCATCCGTTCTGGACTTGTCCCGACTGAGTCTGTTCAATCTACTGTTCTGCAACATACTGTTGTAAAGGAATTGACTCAGGTTGTCGTCCCTGAGACAGAAAAGGATATCGAGCGCCAAATTATAGTAGAGTGGTCGATTTCGGAGGATCGAGGCGAAAAAAGAAGCGCCGAGGACAAGGACGGCTCCGAAGAGGTCCCTGTTGATAAGCGGCCACGCTTAGAAGAGTCGGCTATGGTTGCCCCTTTCATCATTGAACCAAAGATAAAAAACATGCTGATCTCTTCTGAAGCGTCGGCTTTGAAAGATCCAGGTGTGGCATTGAGCTTGGCCACCGCGGTCTCCTTGTCGACTGACAAGGCGACCTTTCGTGCCGAGCCGGACTTGGCAATGGTAGCATTACCTACTCAGTCGGCCCTTCTGGTACGTGTTTATCCTTGGAATGTGACGATCTTTTGGTTTACATTCGATGCTTCTTGGAATTTGACGATCCTTTGTTTTGCAGACAGTTGGAAGGATCGCTGAATTAGGCCGACGCCAGCGTGACGCTGTCGAAAGGATTGGCCGTTTGCAATCTGAAGTCGATGGCCAAAGGAGCAAGGCGGAGTTTGAGGCAATGAGATCCGTAATGGAAAGTGCACGGGCAGAGGCTGAGAAGGAAAGGGCAAGGACTGCTGATCAACTCAGGTTTGACGCCGAGGAGAGGGCAAATGCGAGTGAGGAATCGCTCAAGTTAGCCAAGGAGGCGCTTGCGAAACTGGAGGCCGAGTTAGAAGGGTTGAAGCAGGCCAAGGAAAAAGCCGAATCTGAGGCTTCCGTGGCGTTCGAGGCTGGGAAGAGCGCCACTTTTAATGACTACGTAGAAGAAGTCCCCAAATTTGAGAATTGGGGAGTTACATTGGCCATGCCAATTCCATACGAGCAAGTGGACGTTGAGCTGCTTGAGTCTAATCCTGAGACTTGATTTGGGTGACATTCTAGTTTTGTTAGGCTATACTCAATTTCAATGTATGTTTTTTGTTAGTTGACTTTCATCTTTTTCGGATTTTCATATGTAAAATGTCCGCTGCTAGCGCCCGATTTATGAATGAAAATTTTATATGCTCTCAAATTATTTCTCGTATTGTTTGCTCTATGAGTATATAGTTAGGGGAATCAGCAGTTAGAACAGAATGTCAAGATTACGTGAGATGGCAGACTTAACAGCCAATTAAAATTAGGGATCTGATTTAATCAAAAACAAAATGAATTCATGACTGCTGTACAGATAAATCGATTCGTGGAATGGCTAGGGTACTCAAGTCGTCTAGATTGATGAACTGCCCTTGCCCAGCTGGTTCATGAACGTAGAACGCCGAATAACATGTTACTTATGAATCTTGTATTGTAGAATCGATTCGTGGAACGGCTGGGGCATTCAAGCCGTCTGGATTGATGAATATGCCTTTGCCCCAACTGGTTCATGAACGTAGAATGCCAAATAACATGTTAGTTATGAAGCTTGTACTGTAGAATTGATTTGTGGAACGGCTGGGGCATTCAAGCTGTCTGGATTGATGAATTTGCCCTTGCCCCAGCTGGTTCATGAATGTAGAACGCCGAATAACACGTTACTTATGAATCTTGTACTGTAGAATCGATTCGCGGAATGGCTGGGGCATTCAAGGCATCTGGATTGATGAATCTGCCCTTGCCCCAGCTGGTTCATGATCGTAGAACGCCGAATAACACGTTACTTATGAATCTTATACTGTAGAATCGATTCGTGGAATGGCTAGGGCATTCAAGCCGTCTGGATTGATGAATCTGCCCTTGCCCCAGCTGGTTCATGATAGTAGAACGCCGAATAACACATTACTTATGAATTTTGTATTGTAGAATCGATTCATGGAATGACTGGGGCATTCAAGCCGTCTGGATTGATGAATCTGCCCTTGCCCCAGCTGGTTCATGAATGTAGAACACCGAATAACACATTACTTATGAATCTTGTATTGTAGAATCGATTCATGGAACGGCTGGGGCATTCAAGCCGTCTAGATTGATGAATCTGCCTTTGCCCCAGTTGGTTCATGATCGTAGAACGCCGAATAACACGTTACTTATGAATCTTGTACTGTAGAATCAATTCGTGGAATGGCTGGGGCATTCAAGCCATCTAAATTAATGAGTCTGCCCTTGCCCCAGCTGGTTCATGATCGTAGAATGCCGAATAACACATTACTTATGAATCTTGTACTGTAGAATCGATTTGTGGAACGGCTAGGGCATTCAAGCCGTCTTGATTGATGAATCTGCCCTTGCCCCAGCTGGTTCATGAACGTAGAACGCCGAATATCAGTGGTTGATGGGGCGATTGGGTCATATGACTCAGTCGGCACCGGGGGTGCTGCCCTCGTAGGGAATAAATGGGTGTGTACGTCGTGAATGAGGGTCCTACTTATGTGCTCAGTCAGCAACTCATTCCAACTCTTTGAGGAAGATTAAACAAGTGCGAATGTCAAATAAGCTTTTCTTCAATAGCAGAGGTGAAGGGAAGACGCTAGCTGAGCTAGGAGGCGCCATGAGTCGAAGCGGTGAACCTTCACGCACGGGCAGTAGGACTTCGAGGGATCGGGAGAGACACCAATCTCCTCGTCGTCGAAGTAGGTTATCCAGGAGGGACAAACGACCACAGCATAAGTCTCCTCAACCCTGTCCTGGAAGGGAATCCGACGCGACTCCTTGCCCATTGAGTTTCGCAGTCTTCGTGGGTAATAGACCAATGACAGAGGCAGATTCGATCATTCAAGATCCAAATGTGGCAGTCGAGTTTGCTCGACAGATTTTTCTACCCGAAGTCCAGCAGTCGATGGTAGGTCGGCCGGACATCGAAGTGTTTCGTGAAGGCGTTCACGGGGCGGTGAGGGGACTGTACACGGCTTATGAGATCGGCATGCGTCTCCGCGCCGCGCCGCGACATAGAACAGAGAGATGAACGCATACGGAAGTTAGAAGCTCACGCCGAGAAGGCTGAGCATGAGCTAAGGAAAACCAAGTTTGCCGAGCCCCAATCAACCAGCCACCCCAACCCGGTTGTCGAAAAGAGGGTTACTCAAAGGTTGATTGGTGATGCGATCGTCGATCGTAATACGACTAGCATGTTCGCGATTGAGACTACGAGAGCCGCGGCTTATGAAAAAGGCTTTCATGACGGCCGACTGATCGGAATTCAGAAGACCAAAGAGAAACTCGCCGAAGAAGTTTGCCGATGTGAAAATCATGGCTTTAAGCACGGTTGGATCAAGGTATCTCAAGCCGTGGAAGCTCTCCGAGCATCGGGCATTGATTCGGCATTGCCACTCTACCGACGTAAACATTTTCCATTTTCCGCTTTTGAAGTCGAGAAGAGTGATGAGGGCGACGCCGTATAAAAATACTACGTAATTATGTAATTATTGCCTAATTGAATAAAACGTCCTATTTTAAATGTTGCATTGTAATTTGCATTCGGCACACATGTGTTTGCGTGTGTTTCATTGTATAAACATTGACCAGCCCGAGTCAACTAGGCATTTAATTCTGAACGGTTATATGCCGACTTGTCATGAGCATTCTTCATTAAATATATATTTGGTATACGTCTGGCACGGTCAATGCGCCGATGAGGCTTCGAATTCAGAGGCTTAATCGGGCCAAAGGTGTCATGCACCAGGGGCTCCGAATCCGGAGACTGTCAGCCCATCTATAATTTCCGTTTAGATAATTAGGAAATTTTAACTCCAAAAAGCCGAAAATTAGTACATGGGGTGGCTATGGCCAATATCGATCGGCGTCCGTCTTTTGGAGTTCAGTGTTAATGAAATCACTTCGGGGTCACCGCATGGATTAGAAATAAATCACCTCGGACTCTGCACGCCAGTAATCTTCACTTACTGTGTTCAGACTCGATTTAAAACAATTTTGTTGCGTGGGGTTAGATAAGTGTGAATGTCAAATGGAGTTTTCTTCAACAGCAGAGGAGAAGCTCGAACTTTGGCTGAGCTTGACACTGCAATGAATCGCAGCAGAGAGCGCACCCGTGCAAGACGTAGGGCGTTCAAAGAACGAGAAAAACGTCAGCCTCCAAGTCGTCGAAGAAGATCACCCTGAAGGGAGAAACAGAAATAGGGAAGTTCTCCACAACCGCGACCCAGAAATGAGGCTGACGTAGCGCCGCAACCGTCGAGTTTACTATTTTCGTGGGGAATTCCTTTCTTGTCCTAGATCTTGGCCTTGACGTTGTTTATGGTGTCAAAGCTCTCTACCTCGAGGGTGATTGTCTCGCCGGTGTGAACATCGTGGATTCAAGCGCGGTCAGATCAAAGCATTTCAAGATACGGATGCTCTCCAAGCAGCGGGCGTTGATTCGACGCCGTCGCTGTACCAACGCGACCACTTCCCCTTTTTCGCCTTCGAAGAGAAGGGTGAGGACGAAAGTGACGCCGTATGCAAATAGATATTGTAATGCTCGGACATGGATTGCGTTTTTGTAATTACTGTTTAATCGAATAAAATGTTTTATTTTAAAAGTTTACATCTCATTTTGAATTTTTATGTGCTTAATTAAGCATCTAATTTTGAATGTTGGCACATTTTGTTTTGTTCATGCGGTTGTGCCGGCTCAACTTACATATCCCTACTTTGATGTGTAAATGTTTTTTCATTCTGGAGGGCGCTCCGAATTCAAAATATTACTCGGCCCTTGAGTGTCGCCCGATGGGACACCATTTGGTCCACCAAATTTGGAGGCTTTATCGGCCAAAGACGTCATGTGCCGATGGGGCTCTGAATCCGGAGGCTTTTTCGACCCAAAGGCGTTATGCGCCTAGGGGGCTTCGAATCCAGAAACTTTTTGGCCAATCGCGATATCCACGAAGGGTGCTCCGAATCCGGAGGCTTTTTTGGCCCAAAGGCGTCATGCGCCGAGAGGGCTCTGAATCCGGAGGCTTTTTGGTCAATCGCGATATCCACGAAGGGCGCTCCGAATCCGGAGGCTTTTTCGGCCCAAAGGCGTCATGCGCCGGGAGGGCTTTGAATCTGGAGGCTTTTTGGCCAATCACGATATCCATAAAGGGTGCTTCGAATCCGGAGGCTTTTTCGGCCCAAACGTGTCATGCGCCGAGGGGGCTCTGAATCCGGAGGCTTTTTAGCCAATCGCTATATCCACGAAGGGCGCTCTGAATCTGGAGGCTTTTTCGGCTCAAAGGCATCATGCGCTGAGGGGGCTCCGAATCCGGAGGCTTTTTGGCCAATCGTGATATCTGCGAAGGGCGCTCCGAATCCAGAGGCTTTTTTGGCCCAAAGGCGTCATGAGCCGAGGGGGCTTCGAATCCGGAGGCTTTTTGGCCAATCGTGATATCCACGAAGGGCGCTCCGAATCCGGAGGCTTTTTCGGCCCAAAGGCGTCATGCGTCGAGGAGGCTCCGAATCCGGAGGCTTTTTGGCCAATCGTGATATCCACAAAGGGCGCTAGGTATCCGGAGGCTTTTTCGGCCCAACGACGTCATGCTCCGAGAGGGCTCCGAATCCGGAGGCTTTTTCGACCAAAAGGCGTCATGCATCGACGGGGCTTCGAATCTGGAGACTTTTTGGCCAATCGCAATATCCACGAAGGGCGCTCCAAATCCGGAGGCTTTTTTGGCCCAAAGGCATAATGTGCCGAGGAGGCTCCGAATCCGGAGGCTTTTTGGCCAATGGTGATATCCACAATGGGCGCTCCGAATCTAGAGGCTTTTTCGGCCCAAAGGCGTCATGCGTCGAGAGGGCTCCAAATTCGGAGGCTTTTTGGCCAATCGTGATATCCACGAAGGGTGCTCCGAATCCGGAGGCTTTTTCGACCCAAAGGTGTCATGCGCCGACGGGGCTCCTAATTCGGAGACTTTTTGGCCAATCGTGATATCCACGAAGGGTGCTCCGAATCCGGAGGCTTTTTCGGCCCAAAGGCGTCATGCACTGAGGGAGCTACGAATTCGGAGACTTTTTTCGTTGGAGCACTTTTTAACTAGATTTCGCAGTGGGTGGGATTACAACTTTTTCAACAAGAATCCTTGCATTACAAAATTGGAACGTGTACATGGCGAATCATTTAGAACTAGGATCATTCCCCACAAGTTGGGTTTAATGACAGAATTTTCTCAAGTTTGTCGAGTTCCAGGGCCATGGCAGACTCCTTCTTGACATATTTCTGAGCCGATATGGAATCTATCCGATAATGGCCGTCTTAGTTAGGACCCAATTTTTCATCAATCGGTTTCTTGTCATCCGGAAGTACCTTCAGGATCAACTCTCCCGGTGTGTAGCGGTGCAGCTGAACGTGCTGATTATACGACTTGGCAAGCTGCTGCTGGTATCGCCTAGGGCTTCCGTGGCTTTTCGCTAGGGAGCCGTCTGACATCGTCGAGGCTGTTTCGATTCGGCATTTCTGTAGAGTTGACCTGCAGCTCCGTTGGTGTCTTTCTAGAAAGGAGATAACATGCTTGTGCGGATTGCTGGGAACCATGAATTTGCTCAATGCCGTGTTCGGTCGGAAAGCGTAGCAGCTGATGATAGGTGCTTGGCATGGCCTGAATAGTATGCAACCATGTTCGCCCCATGATGAGATTATACGGCGAAGGGAGCTTGACGACCAAGAATTCCACATCCACTGTTTGGGAGCCCGCACGAACGGGTAATGTGATTTTTCCCAACGAGTACTCTGGATTTACGGTGAAGCCAAATAATGGATAAGGAGCCGGAGACAGGTCTGATTCGTTGAAGCCAAGTTTGATGAAGGTCTCGTAATACATAACCTCGAAAGTGCTCCCCTGGTCTATGAGGACACGTTTAACGGTAAATCGGTTTACGTGTAGTTCAAGGACCAATGGATCAATGTGAGGGAGTGTTATGCCGATAAGATCGGAATCGTCGAAGATAATCCTCGGAGCTTCGTGGGGCCGTTTCTGTTGGTGTGCATTGCTTCTGGGGGGCTAACTGAATGGCGTGTACGGTAAGAGGCATTGGAAGGCTGTATATCATATGAATGACGCCGAGCGGAGGTGAATCCTGCCGAAGGGCAACTGTTTTGATTGCGCTCTTTCGGACATGTTGCTAGAGCCGACCATGTTGCACCAATTCCTTAAGGTGGTCTTTCAAAGCATAGCAACTGTCCATATCATGACTGTGATCTTTGTAAGATTCACACCGTTTGTCACGCCTTCTCGTGTCAGGAGGTCCCACCAGTTTGGACGGCCATTTGAAAAATGAAAGATGTTGGATTTTGGACATAACCGAGCTGATTGGCTCTAACAGCTCTGTATATTTCTTGTCAGCGTGCTTTGTGCGCCTACTATCAACTTGTAGTTGCTCATTTGCTCGATGTGAGCATTGATCACTTGATTGGCGAGAATCCCGTCTCTTGTCTCGTTTAGCCCGCTGTCGTGGTTCAGGGCTCTAAGGTGGTACAGAACTTATTGGCTGAGTAATTTCAGGAGGGGCCGTTTTGTTGGCCATGTGTCCGGCTTTAACCCGCAAGGCGTCATCTTCCACTTTGCAGTATTCCTCTACTTTGCAGTAAAGGAACTGCGAAGGGCACTATTTGGATGTTATCCCATTTTGAAGGCGGTGGTGGCCATGGAGTCGTTGCAAATGTCATCAACAAGATTAAAGCATTTCCAATATCGCGCCGAATATGCTCTAAGTGTTTCTCCTGGCAGGATTTGCATTGCCCAGAGAGAGTTGGCTTGTTTCGGCTGGACCTCGTTGGTGATGAATCTGGCCCTGAAGGATTTCTGTAATTGGTGAAAGGTTTTGATCGAAGCCGGCTCCAGTTTATAATACCACCTGACAGCCAATGGTCCTAAACTGCTAGGAAATATTCGGCACATGAGGGCCTCGTCGTCTGCATGCAATGTCATGGCTTGCTTGTAGTAGCGGATGTGGTCAGTGGGGTCTGATTTGCAGTTGTACAAGGTGAATGACGGTGCTTTGAATTTCTTGGGTAGTACTACCATTCCAATCCGTCGTATGAAGGGATCGTGTTGATCTTCGTTCGAGCTGTTCCTTCTTCGCTTGTGCCTTATACGGGGACTTTCTTTAGAAGAACCAGTGGTTTCAGGTCATCCCTTCTTCCTGGGCTCCGGGGATAACGAGTCAGAGTCGCTATCAGTGTCGTCTTGTCAGGGTCGAGGTCGTCGACTACCTGCCTTCGGAGATAGTTCCGGATTTAGGCGTACAGCTTGTTTGGACATCGCCACTTCCAAGGCCAAATCTTCACGAAGACGTTCGTTCTCAGCGATCATGTTCTCCAACCTCTGTTTATTTTGCTTTGCTTGTTCCATGATCGCTTGCATTGTCTCATGCTCCGAAGTCGAGGGTGAGGCGAAGTTCAAGGCACGTCTTGCGGCGATAGTCTCTGGTCCAAGCATGTTTGTTGGAGTGAGGTCGTCTCTTTGCGTCGTTTCATCAGTGACTATTGGAGGATCTTCTGTTACGCCTGCCACAGATATATTTGAGTATCCCCACAGACGGCGCCAATTGTGGAGAAGTGGTTTAGGAATACTCTTCTGATCCAAGGAGACACTAGTGATCCTCTTCTAGTCACCTGAAAAGGAATAAACACTCAGATCGGGAGTGTCGGAATTAGCACTCCGACGGGCAAGTCAGTCTTTAATATCTGAATTGCTTATATTTTAAGTAAAGTGTAATAATTCTCACATACCTTTCTCTGATGGGTGATCTTGTATTTATAGTATTTTCTTTGGGCCCATCCTTGTTCTGCCACATGTACCTCTACTCGGCGTCTGTTCTACTGGCTGGGATACTGGTTATTTTATTCGACTCCTTGATTGGCTGGGGTATATGCCGAATAGAGGTTACGTTTCGGACCGGACTCACATCCGTCCCTATGGGTCTAATACAATTCGGCTCCCACATATAGCATGTTTAATGCGAAACATCGAATAAAGAAATGCGTGTCTGAAAAAGACTGATTCAGTTGCAGCTTTCGATTGACCTCTCGGAGGAGTTACAATGTATTTCAAAAAGGATACACCTCATGCATGCTAGCTGACGATGAGCCACGCATCGAAGACATGAGTTGAACTTTTGTAGAGACACTTTGAGCTGAAAAGTGGACTTTTCTTGCACTTTCTCAAGGGCCAAGGACTCAAAACAGTCTGAAAACACACAGGGGGAACACCGGACACCTGCCGACCACCATAAATCATTGCCGGCCACTTGCCATATCTGCCGGCCACCTTAGTGGTTAGTCGGCCATAAAAACTGGCCGGCTAGCCAGTTGAGGAAATTTGGGGCAGTTTTGGTTTTTTAAACGGGGAACTTTAAAAACACAACCCCAAATCAATTTTTCTCACACCCACAGTGCCAAAATCCTTTCCTCCTTGTCTCTAGACCCTTTTTCCTCTCAGATCTGTACTCCACACACATTTCCCAACGCCCCTCGTGAAGTTGATTCGCTAAAACCCTTTAGTTTCCTCCGCTTTGAACCGATCAAAAGTTGTTTTCGGAGCTTCTTTCTCAATTTTCACCATTTGAGGTATGTTTTCCACAAGTTTGATCTTGAGTTTAGCACCTTTTCCCGGGCTTTGACTTTTTTGACTTTTTTTCTTCTCGAGAGTTGACTTTTGTTGACTTTTTGTCAATTTTGCTCATTTTTTCACCTTCTTTTCAAATGGCAGACGACGCGCCACATGATGGGGGTTCTTCGAGGATGGAGGAGGAGCTCGGGCATATTCCATTGCCGCCGAGAGTTCGGCCATTCGACCCAGTGACGTACTATCTCGAGGTACATGTGCTACCACCTAGCACGGTGCGCCACTTCACTGGATTTGCATAGCGCGCTCGCAGATCTTTTACTGTGGGGGCTTGAGTCCCATTTATCCCACAACGCCTCTAAGGTACACATTGTACTCTTATATTTCCTGCAATATACTTTACATTTCTTGTATAGCTCACACTTTTGCACTGTATTTCATTTGCTCATTCTGAACATATTCAACACTATATTTCTGTTCATCCCGAACATTTTCACACACTGTATTTCTGCTCATTTTGAACACATTCACACACTGTATTTCTGCACATCTACACAGGTTGACTCCTGTTTCACCTACGGGTACAGGTCCACCACGGCGAGGGAGTGGTACACGGAGCTCCTTGACGGTGTGCGCTAGATTATTGACGAGGCGGGGTTTGGCTTGTTTTACATGGGGCTCTCGCATCTCATGGCAAGAAAGACCCTATTAGGAGCACTGGTAGAGATATGGTGGGACACCACGAACTCCTTCCATTTCTCTGCCACCGGGGACACAACCATGACCCCGTATGACTTTGCCATGCTGACAGGCCTAGAGGTGGGAGGCCAGCTGATCCCGTATGACTCTGACATGGGCGAGTAGGAGGCTACTTAGACCAATCTGTTGGGAGCACATCCGCCTATTTTTCGCTCATCAGGATTGGTCCTGTACACTTGGTTTACTGACCACTTCAGAGGGGGAGAGCCTGACACGATCGAGGCAACAGGCCAATACGCTCGAGGTTTCCTTATGTTCCTCTTCGGCACTACTTTGTTCGCTGAAAGGGGGAACACTGTTGGACTATATCTTCTAAGCACCTTGGTGGACCTATCCCAGGTTCGGCACTATCATTGGGGAGGCGCTAGCCTTGCTACCTTCTACGGTTATATGAGCTCAACCTCTCGCAGGAGCGGGAACAGAGTAGGTGGCTACTAGAGAGCCTGGGAGGTATGCTTTACTTTTTAGCTTTTCATTTCTAATGTGCTTTCTGCGTTGTACATTCTGTACACTGCACACTGCACACAATACACAATTCGCTTTCTGCACTTTCTGCATTCTGTACTTTCTACATTCTGCATTTTTTGGACATTGCATACATACTCTGCTCTGCACTTGTATTTTCTATACACTGTGCCACACTTTGCTTTCTGCATTATCTGTATTTATCTGTATTCTTACTGCCACCCTCTTGCTTTTCACAGCTATGGGTATACGCCTACTTCCCAGCACTTGCTCCTGAGCTAGAGGTTGAGACGCCGCCCAAGGCACCCTACTCGCATCGATATGACGGTCGGTGCCATCCGAGGGCCCGGGAGACCCTGCCATACTTGTGCTAGTACTTGGACACATGAGGACGACAGAGGTAATTCAAAACTCATAGTTTTTCTTGCTTTTATCTTCAATTCACTTTGCATATCTAAATGGGAACTTATCAGTCTATGCACTTGCCGTCTGCATATCACATGGTAGCCTTGGGTGGCGATGCCAGAGTTTGCCCGATTTTATTTTGCTGGAGCTCGGGGCGCCTCCCAATATCAGCTTGTGCTCGAGGGACCCGTGGGCCGAGCCTGGTTCTTAGGTGAGTGCTTCATGCGCTAGACATTAGGCTTGCCATTACAGTCAGTTCCTTTGCCACCTCCACTGTCTATGCGGGACACAGAGAGCCTCTCCCCTCAGAAGCTTACTGACATCATACGAGGCGCAGACGCAGACCGATTCATTGGGGAGGGGGGCTACACAACCTACATCCAAGCATACCTCATGCATCTATTGGCAGGCGTTCGTGCTCCCATGAGGAGGATAGCTGATATTGCTTCGTCGAGTAGGGCTCGGACAGTAGGCTCTCCCTCGACGAGTAAGGCCCGGGTAGTAGATGCCCTTTCGACCAGCAGGGCTCGGGCACCAGGGGTGAGACTAGAGGGATGCCTTCTACTAGGCAGTATGTTGGATGCCCTGATCGCCCGACTGAGCTGACCAGTTGGCGGCTCTCTGGAGTGCCTTATCAGATTCCACTTGAGCCCCCATTGCCTAATCACCGATATGTCAGGACACCTGGCGCACCACCGGTATACTTTACAGCTTTCATTCATTTTAGTTTCACCCAGATTCTTACTCACTTATGCACTCATGATTTCAACTTGCATTTGTAGCCCTCCGTAGAGTATGTCGAGGGGTTACTCCAGGTGATGGCCTCATTTGAGGGCATGATCTTGAGAAGAGAGATGATGCTGACCTCCCACGGGATTCTGATAATTTTTTAATTTTCTTGCATTTATCATACTTCTGCTGATACACTGAAACTGACACCTCATTGCACTAATGCATTGCATGTATAGATCACATCTGATACGACACACTGCATGCACATACTGTATCTGATTTCTGTATATACTCGGCATACCGCACTTGCACTTAATACTTGCTGATAAATTCAAACTATCTTTCCAGGTCACACCCTTGCAGACAGGACCCTCGAGCCTTCTCAAGTAGCAGAGAGAGAGATTCCGACACACAGCCGAGGGAGATGTCGGGAGCCTGTCACGCGTGATGATGATGGCGAGTCCAGCGAGGAGGAGGAGCCAGCGAGTCCTCTGTCAGAGCCATTAGGGGGTGACGACACTGGCTTAGGTTTCGAGGGTGGCAACGATGACGAAGAGGACTCCAAGGATAGGAGCGGAGGTGACTCTGGTTCAAGCTCGGGCTCAGATTCGGACGATGGCGCCGATGGCAATGGTGCAGAGTCTACTCAATCGAGGAAGAGGATGGAGAGGGCTTCTCAATCCTGAGCTGGGTGGCACCGATTTAGATGCTTTTTGCTTTATTTCTCTTTTTGCTAGTAGTGTTAGCACATTGTATAGCCTTATGCAGTTTTATTTTCTTTAAAACTTGTACTTTTGTAAAATAAATCATGATGGAATGAAAACAGCTTTTTGATTGAAAAAGTGTTGCATTTGTATTCCGAGCATCGCATCACACCATTTTACACAAAAATAAGATTGATGAAAAGTAGACATTCGTGTATTGCAAAGTCAGGTAGTGAACCGACACAACAAACAAAATAACAAAATAAGACAACTTAAAGAACAACTTGATAAACAAAACAACAATAACTCGATAAATGACTTGCAACAAACTTGATAACAAATTACAACAACTCGAGAAACAAAACGACTGCAACTGTTAAACAAAATAGCAAGACGCATCCGATGTAGAATCAAACTTAGGTTTTCAGCATCCTCAGCACACAGGAAGGCTAAAGGCTCTCTGCTGGAGACAAGAAGTGGCTGTTAGCCACTTAGGATCACTGTCGGCCACTTAAAGTGGCCGGTCAGCTAGTAAAGGTGGCCTGTCGGCTAGTTGAACTGGCCAGTCGGCCATAAATTTTGAAAACCCCCAGATTGCTACCACCTATCCTCCACTCAGTGCCTTTTCTTCTACAAAAGCTCCAGCTTCGTGGTTTCTTCATTTCAGCTTTGTTTTTGCTCCAAATGGAGCCATTCTTTGCCAAAAAACTCTCAACTTGGATTGCGAACTCGGATGGCTTAGAAAAGTTGAACTTTTGGGGTTTCGGGCTAAATACACTATTCCCATTGAGCCGTACGCCGCTGTGTTTTCCATTTCTCCATGCCGCGGCTAGATGTTGGAATCCAGTTACACACGTATTTAGCTTTGGCGGACAAGAGCTGTGTCTCACAATTGAAGAGTTTTAAGCTTTGATGGAGTCCAAGCGTGACGAGGAAATCTTGCCCCAGTCTCGTTTTGGCCACATCCAAGCTTTGGGAAGAATGTGTGGGCTCACTTTACAGGATGCCTGATCTTTGGTCCACAATGGGGAGTTAGACATCCCCAGCTTGATTCATCGATTTTCCGACGCCGGCGACCGCGGTGACCACTTTTGGCAAAGTTTTCGGCAACATGCCCTCTGCTTGTGTATGTTAGCCCATTTTCTGTTTACCCTTGGCTTTGGAGGGTCTAGCATTCGCCTGATTGAAGTTTCCCAAGGCTTAAAAGAGGGCAAAAGGTGTATCGGTTGACACTAGCCGAGATTTTGATGGGCTTGGATGCCTTCCACAGCCGGGAAACAACCAAGTTTGCTGGGAGTCCACTACTCTTATAGGTAATGTTTCCCACCCTTCTCACATGTGTTTCTCATATCACTCGGCCCTTAGGTTTTGTTTTTCTCTCAAAATCCTTTTCTCACTTTTCTCTCCTCGTATACCTTTCTATTCTTTAATATCTCTTATTTTTCATGGCTCCACAGGTATGGCTGATTGAGAAATTGAAAGTAGTGGACGCTTGTCCTGTATATTCAGCACGCAGCTATTTCTTTCGCCTCCGGCTAGTAACTTTTCGAACGAGGGGTGGTCGTGCCACTGGATGTGCAACAGATCTGCTGTTGACATCACTTGGCATTATCCCTGGTTTGATCTGCCTGAGATGAGCTACAACATGCCCCAGCAGCCTGGCATTCAGCTGGTTGGATGACACACTGTGTCTTTTACTTCCCGTTCTGATTCAGGCATCAGTTCGGCCATGACCATACTTGCCTAGAAGAGGGGATAGAGTACCCAGCTTCATTTTCAATTTGAGGCTCGCAGCTAGCTCGGTATTCCATTGCATGGAGGACTAGAGAACTTCTGGCCCCCGCTCCCACTTTTAGTTGTGCCCTTTCTGGCGAACGCATAGCTTGGCTTGAAGATGAGGCACAAACTGGGCCTACTTTGGCATCTGAAGCTTCCAAAAGCTCTAGGAGGGGGCGCAGGAACACCTGACTATACCCCAAGTTTATTGCTACAATCTGTACTTTCAAGTTTTCTTTTTGAATGTAATAAAAAGCAACTTCATTTTGTATCAAGAGCCGGAGAACTCTGTATTGAAATCATGAAATTGAAGGTTGTGGGTACTAAAAATTTTCTTTTAGTCCAAAAATGGTCTAAGTTGTAAAAAGATTAATTTGAACAAAATCAACTTTTATTAAAACTTTTCAAAACCATTTTCGATATGGATCACAACTGGACACGCCTGAGATCTATCCTTGAGATATACAACCCCAGATCCATCAACTAGAAAGTTGCCTCTTGTCTGAATAGCACTGCACTGGAGATCACAACCGAGCTCTTGAATGCAGAGGAGACAAAGATGACCAACAAAAATCACATGGACAGAGCTGATTTGGAAGTGTTTATGGCTAGACTTCAGAATGAAGTTGCCTACATATCCCAAAGATATCAAACCTTACGTAGTTCGGTTCAGGTTCACGTATTAACACTCTCCTTTTGCGCTCTAACTTTTGCCAAGGCCGCCTCTTCTGGGTTTTCAACCTTACGAGCTTAGTTTTTCTCATTTCAAAATTTTCATGCTCTAATTTTTTCCTAGGTCGCCCTTTCGGGTTTTCGGCCTAGCAAGCCACTCAGGGATAGTATTTCTTCAACTTATCCATGTTGATCAGTTGGGAGAACTCTAGGCCATCTAGGTCCATAAGAACGACAGCTCCACCCGACCAGATAGACTTGATGATGTAGGGACCAGTCCAATTAGGTATGAACTTGCCCCTAGGGTCGTGGATGGGAGCTCGGTTGTCTTTGAGCACCAAATCCCCTTCTTTCAAATTCCTGGACTTAACCTTCTTGTTGAAAGCCCAGGCGATTCTGCATTGATAACCCTAGACGTGATACAGTGCTTTCAGCCTTCTTTCGCCGAACATCATGAGTTATTCGAACCTGCTTTGCTACCAATCTGCCTCAGCTATCTAGCACTCAGCCATTACTCCGCTACCGCTCTTCGTTTCAAAAACTTGTGCGTCATGTACGTCAGATCAAATTCGGAGAGGAGAAGCAACCAACGGGCTAGCCTACCAGTAAGCTTTGGTTTCTCGAAGAGATATTTGATGGGATCTAATCTCGAAACCAGAATTACAGAGTGAGCTAACAGGTAGTGCCTCAACTTCCTAGCAGCCCATACCAAGGCCAAACAAACCTCCTCCAGCGGAGTGTAACGGGTCTCGTATTCCAGCATCTTCTTGCTTAGGTAGTAGATAGCTTTCTCCACTTTATCCACAGATTCCTGCGCAAGCATGCAGCCCATTGTTGTGTCGGTCGCTGATAGATACAGAATCAACAGTTTCCCTGGCTCTGGCGGCGACAACATGGGTGGGTTTTGTAGATATTGCTTGATCTACTCAAAAGCAACTTGGCATCGGTCATTCCATTGGAACTTCTTTCCTTTCTTCAGGAGACCAAACAGTGGTTCACAAGTCAAGGTTAATTTTGCAATAAACCGTCTTATGAATTGTACTTTACCCAGAAAGCCTTGCATCTCCTTTTCAGTCCTTGGTGGTGGCATTTCTAAGATGGCCTTGATTTTGGAAGGATCGACCTCGATGCCCCTTTGTGTGATCAAGAACCCCAGTATTTTCCCTGCTGTAACACCAAAAGTACATTTCTGAGGATTCAGTTGCAACCGATACTCTCTGATCCGTTGGAAAAATTTCTTTAAGGGATGTAGTGGCCCTCTCTTTCTTTGGACTTGAAAATCATGTCGTCCACGTACACCTCGACCTCTTTGTCGATCATATCGTGCAAAATCACGGTTGCAGCCCGTTGATATGCAGCCCGTTGATATGTAGCCCCAGCATTCTTGAAACTGAACGGCATCACCCTATAGCAGTACGTTCCCCACGGGGTAGTGAAAGCAGTTTTCTCCCTATCTTTGGGTGCCATCAAAATCTGGTTATAGCCCGAAAACCCATCCATGAACGAGAGCAGCGCACCCGTGGGCCCCACGCTACAGTTCGGACTTGAATTGTCACGGTTCTTAATCTGAACCAAAGAGTCCAAATCCGGCAAATCGTTTTGAGAAAACAGATTTTTAGAAAAGAAGTCCCAAACATGGACTGCTTTGCCAGATACAGAGTCGCCACCTAAATATTTTATTTTGGGAGAATTTAGGAAACCCTGACTAGGTGCCAAGGGCCACGTGTCCGTCATCACCAAAGTTGCCTCGGCTCGGGAACTTGGGTACGATTAGGAAAGGTTAGCTATGAGCACCCCCGCTCGCCCGATCAAAGATCGGTCTCTACTAACCATGATATCTTGTTTTGAAAACATTATATGCTCTTATTCTGGTTATTAGCCTAGAATTACTATGTTATGCGCATAGCAAACAAGTATAGACCAAATCGCCTAAATTGGAACAAAACATTTCATGTTTGTTCTGAAAATGGTTTGCTACTCGCAAAGTAGGCTAAAATGCAGATTTTGCCACCCTCAACTGGGCTTTAGAAAAGATGGTTTTGCCACTATCCAGTGGGCTTAAAACTCACAGTTTTAGTGCATTATTCCAATTTAGGTAATTCAACCTCCATCCACAGGCACTCAAGCAGTTATATCACATAAGCAGCTAGCCTCATGGTAAGTATGCTGTCATGGCAAACACTTACACTCATGCAAGATGCTAAAGCATAAAAGGTTACATAGTACTCCGAGCCAAAACAAAGCTAGTTAGTAATCAATGCATGATCCTAGCTCATGTTAAGATGGCTAATGCAACACATACAAGATGCAACTACAATAGGCTCGGCTATTCTAAGATGGCATGTGGTGATGCTACAACTAACATGTATTCAACTTTGGAATTGAAACACAAATGCAGTTAGTATAATGCGCCGAGCCCGGTGCATGTAAGACAAATGTATGGATGCACGCATGCATAGCATAAGGTATGCTAATTTTAAATATGCCCTAGTCTAACCATCATAAGCGGGCAAATAAAAGGGAAGAAAGACGTGGGATTGAAAGACATGCACACACTCAGGCACACTTATTACAAATACGCCCTCACTCGGAGGGACCAAAAGAATAATACAGTCCGAATAATGAATCAACTATCCTAGCTAATTAATTATTACAGACCCTTAATTAATTAACAAATTAATTACAAAATAAACTAAATGTAAAGCTTAAAGAGACTGCCGCAGCTCTGCCTCAGAATGCGCGAATGATGCGTGCTTGACTCGCCCCGCTCGGAAACTCGCTGCCATAGCACTGTTGCCTCTGTTTACACTGCCTTACCCCTTTGAGCATCACATAAATTTCCAGAACTGCTTTGAATCACTCCCTGAGTGCTCTGGAGTGTCACCGGCCAGCACAAAATGCCACCGGCCATGGGAATGGGATTATCGGCCAAATCTTATGCTCTCGGCCAAACATGTTTTGCCGGTCGGCACCCAACACTGCCGGCCGGCCAATTCTTCTTGCTGAAACCTGCAGTCGATAACAGCAGAGGGCAAGCAGTGTATGGTATGGAATTTTCAAGCAAATGTATGCATGGCCACACTCCCTATCATGCAATGGACTCAAGGGAGCATGTCCCTCGACCCTCGGGCCATCAATCACGCATTTCAATGCATAATGGCCCAAAACCCAAGTGTGCAACTTTGATATCAAATGAAATGCAAGCGCAAAACACGTCAAAGGGCCCCAACCCCTATCATGATTGATTAAGAGGCAAGGGATGCATGCTCAATGAAATGCAACCTAGGCATGGAGGCTAAGTATGCAACGTGAACATGCAAATGAGCAATGTATACTAGGCACGCAACCTAAACATGTAAGCAAACATGGCACACAACAACATGCGATGATGGACTTAAACTAACATGGATAGCTCGCAAGCATGCCAAAATCAGTAGCCATGTGATGAAAATGAGGCAACCAAGATGCATGCAGACATGCACAATGCAATGGCCCCGAGTCTAAGGCACAAAACACAACTCCACAAAGGCATTGAAAGGATGAATTATGGCATACAGTCGCATATGTTCCAGCACTGAAGTATGATGCTCAATGGTCCCGAAACATGCAAATATGCCACCCAATGCATGAAATAGCCCCCGAAACTCAAAACTAGGCACATGTATTGAACTATAACTATGCAAAGCAAGCATTATTTGACCATGAAGCACAAAGACAGAGCCAAGGCAGTCCCAAAATATGCACAATACTAGTTTAAAGCATGGCAAAAAAGTGCTAACATGTAGGGCTAAAACAATATGTAAGATTGGCTAGTAAGCATGGTTTATACCACACCTATATGAAGCATATGAAATCTCACCAAACTAGCCAAAAACAGTGAACAAAACATGTCAAAATATGTCCAAATACCCACTGAAACTTAGTCAACACATGCAAGAATGATGAGCCCCTTTGGAAAACCATGCAAGGGGTTGCTCTACACATACATGATAGACAAACAAAAGGGGAAAACCATCTCTGGAAACAAGTTATGACAGCCCTAAAACCCACCAAATAGGCCTTGAAATTGGTCTAGGAAGCATGCAATGAAATGTCCCTTTGAAAGGCCTTGAATAGGATTGTTCTACACATGCATCATAGACATAAAATATGGCCAAAAGGGCTCCGGATAGAGTCAAGGAAGACCTTGAAACTCACAAATTAGGGCCTGAAATGTGACTTCACAACATGCAAAATGGAGCTCCTTTGGAAGGCCAACAATGCTAGTAAAGAGAACAAGGGGTGAGAGGGTCACCCCTCTCTGATTTTGAGGCTCAAAAACACATTTAAGCCACTAAAAATCCACTAGATTTCAGTGGCTAAGAGGCCAAACTAAGGCCATCACCAATGCTCTAATGCATAGCCCTAAACAAGAAGGAATGAAGCATGGAAGGGGAAAGATGACCCCAAACAGAAAAGAGTCCTTAAACAAACATGTTTAGAAGATCAAAATAAGACTTTTTTCAGTTTATGTCGAAGTCCAAAAATGCTTGCAAATAGGGCTGAGCAATGGAGCAAAATAATGCAAAAATGGGGGAAACAGAGGCTTACCCTTGTAGCACAGCAATGCAGCCAACTCTGGACCAAGAAAGTGAGCTCTCAACCTCTGAAAATCAGCTTCAAGGCGCTTGAATGGATGGTGGAGGTGGTAGGCTATGAGGTGTAGTGCAATGGGCCAAGAACAAGACCCTTTTGAACCCTCTAACACACCCAAATGTAGAGAGAGAGGGAGATATAGAGAGAGAGGGAGATATATATCATATATCAGATGTAAGGTCTGGTTTTTTGCTGAACCCAAACAAAGGAGGAGGAGGGTCTCCTTATATAAACAAGGGAATGGCTCCAAGCTTCTTAAAGAAGCTAATAAAAGAAGGGTCAAAGAGGCCAAGCTTCCAAGAGAAGCTAACCCAAAGGTTCAAGCTTCTTGAGGAAGCTATGACAAAGGGTCAAGCTTCCTCAAGAAGCTTGAGCAAAGGGTGCAATCTTCTAGAGGAAGTTTGGATAAAAAAGAGTGCAAAGGGGCCAAAACAGCTACATACGCGTATGGGGCCTGGGTTTGTGCACCCCAACTGGCACAGTTGGCATGCACCATGCCAATAAGAGTAAAAAAGGTGGTATCGGCCAGAAAAGGAGGCCATCAGCCAAATAAATGGTCGGTCAGCTACTTATTTGGTCGGTCGGTAAATTGATGGCCGGTAGGTGGCTGCCGAGGCCAAAAAGTGGCCGGTGGGTATGCAGATTAAAGCCCCAGAAGTGAGATTTCCAATGGTGCAAACCTTGCACTATAATTCCTCCTATGCAAAAAGTTATGCCCATTTTGGTGAAGCTGCGCAGATTCGGTCCAACCGGAGTGATGCCCTACTTCAATCAACCATATCTCCCCCACCCGGGCTTGGCTTTAGGAGATTCTTAAGTGCAAAATGATGCCTCAGAAGTAAGCTTTCCAACGGCAGTGGCCTCATAGCTAAAATCCAAGTATGCAAATGAATAAACCTGATTCAGCGAGGGTTGCTCGACTCTCTCTTACCCGAATTCATGCCGAACTTCTCCCAAACTAGTTTTCTCCTCTCCTTTCCTCTTTTCTTCAACTCCAAACCCCTAAACAAAGTGTTTTGAAATATTTTTCAAAGATTTCATCTCTCTTTCATTCATCTCCACTTTGTCCTTGCTCGGTTTACTGAAAAGCGCAACATTTACCGAAATGCGAGCGTCGGAACATCGTAGGAACTTTATTTTCAAAACATTTTGAAAGAGAGGATTTTAAGATCTAAAATCTTTTGATCAAGATTGTTTTGGTCCAAAAGGGGTATGAAGTTGGGATTTGACTCTCTCATTGCTTAAGAATTTGAACCTTTGCCCTGCACACCTTTTACCACCAAGTAAACCATCAGTAACGCCCAAGTCTTAAGGGCTGTGAAAAATGGGGTGTCTACAGTTGCCCCTCTTTGATAGAACTCGGAAGTCAAGAAGTGACGTGAGTAAATGTCAAAGCCCAGAGACTACCCGTTTTTGACAAGGCCGAAGACTTAGACAAACAAACAAAATACTGATAAATAAATGGTTGTGCCCGCAAGCTGCCTACGTATCCCTTTGCAAGGATTCAAACCAGCGTAGTTTAGGGGCAGGATGTAAATGATATGTAGGAAGACTTTGATAATTGGACTTATGCGCTACGCGAAGCCGGTCTGAAAATTGGGCTTATAGGCTACGCGAAGCCGGTTTGAAAATTGGACTTATATGCTATGCGAAGCCGGTTTGATAATTGGGGATTTATGCCATGCAATGTAATGTAAAAAAAAAAAGCAATGTAATAGCTAGAAAGCGAAGGTACCTTACAGGGGCAATTGGCAATGACCTACCTCATGCTGCTGGGGACCTTCCCCTCCTTCTTGGTTAAACTGTAGGTACTACTTTTTTCCTTGGCTGTGGCCGTAGCTTTCCCTATTCTCCAACAGGGTGACAGACTAGGTTGGATCAGTATCCAGAATTGAGGTGCATACAAATGCTATCTCAATCTATGGGGCTGCCATACAGATTTCAAGCCGAGGATACACCCCTGGGTATTTAAACCAGACTTTAGTCTCGGAAATCCCAAACCTTTGCGTTCTAGGCATGAGCCATTCGAACTCTAGTTTCCACCGTCTCAGTTGGTCTCCTAGAAACTCACCGCAAACACAGGCAGGTGGCTATACTAGACCACCGGAAGTCATTCGGGCACGACAAACACCAAATGAATTGCACCTTTAAAGGATTTAAGGTCTCCTAGACCGGAGAGTGCACAAGAAAGTGCGAGTGAAGAGTGCATGCACAAAACAATGCTAAGAAGATGCACGAAACAATGCGATGCAACGTACTAACAAGTACAGGTTAGGTGCGCAAGAAAGCGTGATAGAATGCATGCAAAATGCAAGTAAGGTGCACAAAACAGTGCGACGCAATGCACTGACAAATGCTACAAGCATTTTCTATGCAAGATGAGAGAGAGCATGTAATGAAATGCACAAGATAATGCGATGCGCAAGAGAGCGTGAGTGTAAACTGCACAAAATAGTGCAATGCGCAAGAGAGCGCGAGTGATAAACTACACAAAACAGTGCGATGCGCAAGAAGCGTGAGTGATTTCAAATGCACAAGACAGAGCAATACGCTAAACAGCGCGAGTGATTTGAAATGCACAAGAAAGTGTGATACACTAAACAGCGCGATTGATTTTGAAATGCACAAGATAGTGCGATACGCTAAACAGCGCGATTGATTTGAAATGCACTAAACAGTGCGATACGCTAAACAACGCGATTGATATGTAATGCACAAAATAGTGCGAGTGAAATACAACCACAAGATGCACAAGACAGTGCTTGTGAGATACAAAGTGTAAGTGCACAAGACAGTGCGAGTGAATGCATGTTCTATGCAAATGAGGTGCATTTTCTATGCAAAAGATACGAGCATTTTCTATGCAAGAAACAGGAGCATATTCTATGCAATATTGAAAGCATATTCTATGCAGAATCGAAAGCAAGCATATTCTATGCATGAATCATAACGATGCACGGCACGCATGTAACAGAAGTGTATATGAAAGTGCACATTCTATGCAATGGAAGGGCATCAAACATGTACTCTGGTGCTTCCGATTTACCTTTTAGAGGACTTGGCAATACGCTCAGCTCAAAAAGGGACACCCTGTTTATATTGGCGAGAGATAACATCTGTATGTGAAACCCTCGGGTGCTGCTTGGACTGTCATTCTGACTTGAAACAGGCTTACACTTAGGGTCAAGATACACTCATACTCCAGAGAAATGGCGTGGCCTGAGAAGGTGCACTTGGAGTGCAGTCTCAGAATTTGCCGAAGTTGAAACAGACTAAGATGCTCCAAATTTTCTCTCTTTTCTTTTGCTTTGCAGTCCGGAACCCATATAGCTTCAGATAGGTCCTTGTTTTACTATTCTCACATGACCTGGGTTGAACCTTGCGGTTTATGAAAGAAAGAATCTTGTTTTGCATAAATGTGCAGAATGGCACAGCACTCTGAGCACAAAACGATTTTTTGAAAATGAGAAAAGGGTTCTCAACCGGGTATTGAGCCTACAACTGAACACAGCATACTATGACTCAACAAAAGGTACACGACCTAAACACATCGAGTAACACTAAAAAAAGACTCAAAACAAAAGTTGAGGTAAACAAAACAAAAGACACGACACACAGACGTGTTACAAAGACAAGAGACCTCTCAGTTCGCGAGGAGCCAGTTTCTCCGGGTAGTGTTTCCTACCTTTTTCTTATTTATGATTCTCACATCACTCTGGCACTCAATCTCTGTTTTTCTGAAAAAAACCATTTTCTCACTTTTTCTCTCAGCGCACATCTCTCTATTCTTCAATCTCTCATTTTTTATCTCTCCCCTGGGTGGTTGGTAGATAAACAGAAAGTTGCGGGGTCTTTGCCTTTAGCATTCCGCTAGATTCTTCTTCTTATTCACAACAGTGAGTTTCTTCCACAGAGGGGCTGGGCTACAATTGGGTGTGTAGCAAATCTGCAGCTGACATCGGTTGACGATGCTCTGCTGGGGAGTTTGGACGTGATCAGATCTGCCCAGATGAGGGAATGAGATATCTTGTCCCATTCCGGTTCGTGCTTCACACTTGGCTTGATACCGTTGCTTGGAGGATGTGAGAGCTTTCTGCCCTTTTACGGTTAGCTTTAGTGGTGCCCTTTTCCGGCAGGTATGGTGCCTTTCTTGGCAAGCATGTTAACAATGGGGAAAAGACAGAACACCTGACTCAACTGTGCCCCTAGTTCATCATTTTGACCATTTTTTGTTTTGGCTTTCTACTAAAACAATTTTGACCAATATGAGAGTTAGATTAACATGCTTGTTCAATTTTCTGATTTAAAATCATGCAAGTCCGGCTATGAGCACTGAAATTTTTCCTTTTTTGGATCCAAGAAATGGTCTAGTTTTGAAAAATGGAATACTTTTCGAGAAAATCAGTCAACCTCTATAAAAATTCTCAAAAACTATTTTTGCAAACGGCCAATGCTCAACAAGCACGGAACCTACTCTTGAGATGCACAACCTCAGATCCGAAGGAAAATTGCCCCTTGCTTGAAGAGAGCTGCACGGCAACGGAAAGTTGTCCCTTGTTTGAATGGCACCACGGCACACTGTATGGCAACGAAAAGTTGCCCCTTGTTTGGATAGCATCGCAGCGCATTGTAATCAGCCCTTAGAGTGACGATGACAACCGAACTCTCGGATACAGAGAAGGCAAAGATGATTAAAACCATTACATGGACACAGTCACTTTGAAAGTGTTGGTGGCTAGACTTCAGGAAGAAGTTGCCTATGTATCCCAAACATGGGAATCAAGCCTTACGTAGTTCAAGTTAAGGTACACTCGGGTATTTAACCTCTCCTTTTGCGCTCTAACTTTTGCCAAGGTCGCCCTTCCAGGTTTTCGACCTTGCGAGCTTTGTTTTTCTTTTTCTTTTCAATTTTTTCCTCTTTTTCTTTTTCAATTTTTATTTTTTCTTCATTTCTTTTTTGTTCTTCACATTTTTTTTCTTTTTTTTTTGTTCTTTTTCTTTTTTCTTGCTCTAACTTTTGCCTGGGTCCCTTCCGGGTTTTCGGCCCAGCGAGCCTCTCAAGGGTAAAAGTGTAGCTTTGTCCATGTCAAATGGTTCTGAGAACTCGAAGCCATCTGAATCCAGGAGAATGGCTGTTGTTCGCTGATGATGCAGGAGTCCATCCAATGGGGGGGCTGAATTTGCCCCTAGTGTTGTGGATAGGAACTCGGTTATCCTTCAGCAATTCTTTCTTCTTTCCTCCCTTCTGGGATTTGACATTCTTGCCGATCTTCATCGTTGACTCTTCGAGCACATTTGAAATTCTTTTGCCCCTAGTTCAAAGGGGTGCTTCTGATCTAGCTTCGCAAGCTTCTTGATCTGACTTTGTCGCCGCTACTTCACGGGCTGCTTTTGACCCGGCCACATAGGCCTTACATTGTAGTTGACCGTTGAACATTCTGAATCCAAGTTCAAGCTTTGAAATCAAGAGGGATGGAGTCTCGAGGCTGAGAGCGATCCTAGGCTGCACAATCTCTAGAGAGATTCGACACAGGTCTTCGTAGGACTCCGCAAAACATTTTTTTGAAATCTTTTAAGAAAGCGACCAGTCGCTCGCGCTGAAGACAGTGTAGAACCAATTTGGATCAAGCCACGATCCTTCCCAGTACTCACACTAACAAGCATGAGTTCATTCATTAAGGGCTTAGCATGCCTCTCTTTCTCTCAATTGATCAAATTTTTGCAAAACCCGAGGAATTCCTTCCTCTTCATTTTCACCGCAGTGTTCAAAAAAAGTTTTGAAAAACTTAGGTCAATGCAATAATTTCAAGGCATAAGAGAGCAGGTGGAATGCACTGCCGTTTCATTCAAATCCTGGCACAACTAGCACACGACAGAAGCAAACACAAGAGTGCGAAAATCACTGCTGTTCATTCAAATCTGTTAGCATAACTGGCTCCACGGCAGAAACAGACTCAAAAGAAAGCAAAAAGACAAACACAAAACAAGGTAGTGATGTCCGAGGTAACACCCCCGGAATCACCTAACTCCAATGTAACAGGACTGACTCGATACAACAAGACAGACCTAACTGACTTAGTACAAAAAGACTGACCATATACAAAACAACAAAACTTACCCAATACCCAAGTCAGAAAGTACAAAAACTAGTGTTCGCACATTGCTCAAAACTATGCGTGCCATACGCCACATCTGAAGTAAACTGAGCGCCGCTCGCAGGTGGTTCATCCCCCGATCGCATCACATTATCCCCCAGGTTCACTGATCCAATGACGATAGACTTCGCTGAGTTGGTGCGACGATGACCTTATTGTCAATCAGATCTTGTATTTCGTGGCGAAGACGGAAACAACTATCAGTGACATGGCCAGCTTGCTGATGAAAGGCACAGTACTTGGCCGGATCATGGGAGGGAGGAAGCTTATCTGGTAGTGGTCGCGGTTCTAGGGGTTTCAGATCCCCCTCTCTAATGAGGACCCTCAAGGCCGCTGATAGAGACATGTACAGTGGTGTGAACACCCTCTGGCCTCGAGGTGGGTGTTTTGAGGTTTGTGGAGTTTTACTGGATGCACTAGCAAAGGGATTGGTAGGCGCTGACTGGGTTTGCTGTTCTCTTCCGAGTAAGGGTTTAGAGTTGAAAGGAACATTCCTGGTGCAACGACCCTTCTCCCGGTTTGCCCCTTGATTCAGATTGCTCTCATTCTAAGTGGCGAAAGTGTCGTCCACAGTTTTTGTAACAACTGCGAGTACTTGCTATTTGTTCAGCCCTTCGGCTTTCAAAGCCTCAATATCCCACTGAAGATGTTCATGGGAACTAACGCTTGCCTCTGCCTTGTTCTTTCCACTAGCTTCCACTTTGCCAAGGGATTGGCCTTCTTCAAATGTAGCCCGTCCCAAGGTTGGGGAGCCTTTAGATATGAACTCCCTGGTACGTGATGTGGTCGATGATGGGGCCAAAACCCCAAAGGCCAGATCTACCGCAGTTCTCTGAAGGTCTTCAATCATTTTCATCAGCTCAGAAGTAGTGGGTTCGTGGGTTTGAGATGATTGGGGTTCAGATGCACCCATCATGCGTAAGTCCAGGCTCTCTGGGATAAACACCTCAGGCTTGGGTAGATGGGCCAGGGTGATGTTTACGCTGGGGTTGTAAAGGACGGCCAGTGTGTGGATCAGATTGAGATGTGGATGAGGTACTTGGTCATTGGGGGCTGAAGGTGGAGCTATCGTCCGGTTGTCGATGAGATTTTGAACCTCATGACGAAGGCGGTAGCAACGGTCGGTGCCATGACCGCGCTGCTGATGGTACATACAGTACTTGGAGGGGTTATGTCTGGCTGGGAGTGGGTTAGGCAGAGGTTGAGCATCGAGGGGTTTAAGATACCCTCTTTCCATCAAGACTTTTAGTGCGCTAGTCAGGCTCATATAGAAGGGGGTGAAAGTTCTGCCTTGAGCTCGAGCTGGGCCGGTGGTCTGTAGGCTTGGATTGGCAAAAGGGTCGGCTGTGGCGACTGTATTGATTTCGGTGGGTTTGGGAATAGTGCTACTACTAGCATTGGTGCTTCCTGCAATCGCCCTCCTTGTCGGTTCACTTATTCTGGGAATGATCCCACTGTTGAACGCATTCTCGACCTGAACCCCCAGTTCATGCAAACTTTTGAAAGTGAATAGTGGAGCGACTATCAACTTTTGCAACATATCATGCTCGAGGTTTCGCACCATTATCTGCACTTGATCCCTCTCGGAAGGCCGATCTGTCATCTGTGCTGCCTTTGCTCTCCATCTTGCAACAAATTCCACAAAAGGCTCTGTTGGGTTCTGGCGGGTTGTTTCAAGCTCTTGCATGGTCATTTCATTTTGGGTATTGTAGGAATACTGATCGACAAAGGCCTCAGCCAATTCTTCCCAGTCTTGCTTCACTTTATCTTCCAACTTAGCGTACCAAGTGGTTGCTACACCCGACAGGGTTCTTCCATACAGAGAGAGTTTCTGTGGCTTAGTTAGACCCATCGGCTTCAGGACATCCAAGAAAAGTCGGATATGTACCATTGGATCTCCAGTCTCGTCACAACGGTCAATATATGGCATTTTGAATCTGTCTGGGAGCCGAACGGCAACCTTGGTGTGCCCATCCTCAATGTCGGGAATGGAGTTAAGGCCCTGTGCCTTCTTGGATTGCTTCTCAAGGTTCGCAATTTTCACCACGGTCGGATCAAGGTTATTAGCATCAAGGGGATAAAGCCTCTCATTAGGCTGCACCAGGGGTCTGAAAACTCAGGCTTGAGCCAACCCTTCTCGAGGATTCGGACACTGCAAATCTTCAACTGGCGGAAGTGGGTCAAAGTTCGGCTGGGGTCCCAAAGCTGGATGTGAAGTTGATGCCCTAGATGGGCGCTGCGTTTCAATACTGGTCTCGGCCTGCATGGCAGTTCCCTGATTTAACGCTGTTATCACGGCCACAAATTCTTCCGAACCCTGTGCTATCACGGTCTGCTGAGTCTGAACAAAGGTGATGTGACTGGACTTAACCTTGGGTCGTGGATGGGAGCTCGGTTGTCTTTGAGCACCAAATCCCCTTCTTTCCAATTCCTGGACTTAACCTTCTTGTTGAAAGCCCAGGCGATTCTGCATTGATAACCCTAGACGTGATACAGTGCTTTCAGCCTTCTTTCGTCGAACATCATGAGTTATTCGAACTTGCTTTGCTACTAATCTGCCTCAGCTATCTGGCACTCAGCCATTACTCCGCTACCGCTCTCCGTTTCATAAACTTGCACGTCATGTACGTCAGATCAAATTCGAAGAGGAGAAGCAACCAATGGGCTAGCCTACCTGTAAGCGTTGATTTCTCGAAGAGATATTTGATGGGATCTAATCTCGAAACCAGAATTACAGAGTGAGCTAACAGGTAGTGCCTCAACTTCCTAGTAGCCCATGCCAAGGCCAAACAAACCTCCTCCAGCGGAGTGTAACGGGTCTCGTATTCCAGCATCTTCTTGCTCAGGTAGTAGATAGCTTTCTCCACTTTATCCTCAGATTCCTGCGCAAGCATGCAGCCCATTGTTGTGTTGGTCGCTGATAGATACAGAATCAACAGTTTCCCTGGCTCTGGCGGCGACAACATGGGTGGGTTTTGTAGATATGCTTGATCTACTCAAAAGCAACTTGGCATCGGTCATTCCATTGGAACTTCTTTCCTTTATTCAGGAGACCAAACAGTGGTTCACAAGTCAAGGTTAATTTTGCAATAAACCGTCTTATGAATTGTACTTTACCCAGAAAGCCTCGCACATCCTTTTCAGTCCTTGGTGGTGGCATTTCTAAGATGGCCTTGATTTTGGAAGGATCGACCTCGATGCCCCTTTGTGTGATCAAGAACCCCAGTATTTTTTCCCTGCTGTAACACCAAAAGTATATTTCTAAGGATTCAGTTGCAACCGATACTCTCTGATCCGTTGGAAAAATTTCTTTAAGGGATGTAGTGGCCCTCTTTTTCCTTGGACTTGACAATCATGTCGTCCACGTACACCTCGACCTCTTTGTTGATCATATCGTGCAAAATCGCGGTTGCTGCCCGTTGATATGTAGCCCCAGCATTCTTCAAACTGAACGGCATCACCCTATAGTAGTAGGTTCCCCACGGGGTAGTGAAAGCAGTTTTCTCCCTATCTTTGGGTGCCATCAAAATCTGGTTATAGCCCGAAAACCCATCCATGAAAGAGAGCAGTGCATGCCTGTAGACGCGCCCGTGGGCCCCATGCTACAGTTCAGACTCGAATTGTCACGGTTCTTAATCGGAACCAAAGAGTCCAAATCTGGCAAACCGTTTTGAGAAAACAGATTTTTAGAAAAGAAGTGCCAAACATGGACTGCTTAGCCAGATACAGAGTCGCCACCTAAATATTTTATTTTGGGGGAATTTAGGAAACCCTGACTCGGTGCCAAAGGCCACGTGTCCGTCATCACCAAAGTTGCCTCGGCTCGGGAACTTGGGTACGATTGGGGAAGGTCAGCTATGCGCACCCCCGCTCGCCCGATCAAAGATCGGTCTCTACTAACCATGATATCTTGTTTTGAAAACATTATATGCTCTTATTCCGGTTATTAGCCTAGAATTACTATGTTATGCGCACAGCAAACAAGTATAGACCAAATCACCTAAATTGGAACAAAACATTTCATGTTTGTTCTGAAAATGGTTTGCTACTTGCAAGTAGGCTAAAATGTAGATTTTGCCACCCTCAAGTGGGCTTTAGAAAAGATGGTTTTTCCACAATCCAGTGGGCTTAAAACTCACAGTTTTAGTGCATTATTCCAATTTAGGTAATTCAACCTCCATCCACAGGCACTCAAGCAGTTATATCACATAAGCAGCTAGCCTCATGGTAAGTATGCTGTCATGGCAAACACTCACACTCATGCAAGATGCTAAAGCATAAAAGCTTACCTAGTACTCCGAGCCAAAACAAAAGCCAGTTAGTAATCAATGCATGATCCTAGCTCATGTTAAGATGGCTAATGCAACACATACAAGATGCAACTACAATAGGCTCGGCTATTCTAAGATGGCATGTGGTGATGCTACAACTAACATGTATTCAACTTTGGAATTGAAATACAAATGTAGTTAGCATGATGCGCCGAGCCCGGTGCATGTAAGACAAATGTATGGATGCACGCATGCATAGCATAAGGTATGCTAATTTTAAATATGCCCTAGTCTAACCATCATAAGCGGGCAAATAAAAGGGAAGAAAGACGTGGGATTGGAAGACATGCACACACTCACGCACACTTATTACAAATACGCCCTCACTCGGAGGGACCAAAAGAATAATACAGTCCGAATAATGAATCAACTATCCTAGCTAATTAATTATTACAGACCCTTAATTAATTAACAAATTAATTACAAAATAAACTAAATGTGAAGCTTAAAGAGACTACCTCAGCTCTGCCTCAAAATGCGCGAATGATGCATGCTTGACTCGCCCCGCTCGGAAACTCGCTGCCATAGCACTGCTGCCTCTGTTTACACTGCCTTACCCCTCTGAGCATCACATAAATTTCCAGAACTGCTTTGAATCACTCCCTGAGTGCTCTGGAGTGTCATCGGCCAAAACAAAATGCCACCGGCCATAGGAATGGGATTATCGGCCAAATCTTATGCTCTCGGCCAAACATGTTTTGCCGGCGGCACCCAACACTGCCGGCTGGCCAATTCTTCCGGCTGAAACCTGCAGTCGATAGCAGTAGAGGGCAAGCAGTGTATGGCATGGAATTTTCAAGCAAATGTATGCATGGCCACACTCCCTATCATGCAATGGACTCAAGGGAGCATGTCCATCGACCCTCGGGCCATCAATCACGCATTTCAATGCATGATGGCCTAAAAGCCAAGTGTGCAACTTTGATATCAAATGAAATGCAAGCGTAAAACACGTCAAAGGGCCCCAACCCCTATCATGATTGATCAAGAGGCAAGGGATGCATGCTCAATGAAATGCAACCTAGGCATGGAGGCTAAGTATGCACCATGAACATGCAAATGAGCAATGTCTACTAGGCTCGCAACCTAAACATGTAAGCAAACATGGCATGCAACAACATGCGATGATGGACTTAAACTAACATGGATAGCTCGCAAGCATGCCAAAATCAGTAGCCATGTGATGAAAATGAGGCAACCAAGATGCATGCAAACATCCACAATGCAATGGCCCCGAGTCTAAGGCACAAAACACAACTCCACAGAGGCATTGAAAGGATGAATTATGGCATACAATGGCATATGTTCCAGCACTGAAGTATGATGCTCAATGGTCCCGAAACATGCAAATATGCCACCCAATGCATGAATTAGCCCCCGAAACTCAAAACTAGGCACATGTATTGAACTATAACTATGCAAAGCAAGCATTATTTGACCATGAACCACAGAGACAGAGCCAAGGCAGTCCCAAAATATACACAATACTAGTTTAAAGCATGGCCAAAAAGTGCTAACATGTAGGGCTAAAACAATATGCAAGATTGGCTAGTAAGCATGGTTTATACCACACCTATATGAAGCATATGAAATCTCACCAAACCAGCCAAAAACAGTAAATGAAACATGTCAAAATATGCCCAAATACCCACTGAAACTCAGTCAACACAAGCAAGAATGATGAGCCCCTTTGGAAAACCATGCAAGGGGTTGCTCTACACATACATGATAGACAAACAAAAGGGAAAAACCATCTCTGGAAAAAAGTTATGAAAGCCCTAAAACCCACCAAATAGGCCCTGAAATTGGTCTAGGAAGCATGCAATGAAATGTCCCTTCGAAAAGCCTTGAATAGGATTGTTCTACACATGCATCATAGACATAAAATATGGACAAAAGGGCACCGGATAGAGTCAAGGAAGACCTTGAAACTCACAAAATAGGGCCTGAAATGTGACTTCACAACATACAAAATGGAGCTCCTTTGGAAGGCCAACAATGCTAGTAAAGAGAACAAGGGGTGAGAGGGTCACCCCTCTCTGATTTTGAGGCTCAAAAACATAAGAGGCCAAACTAAGGCCATAACCAATGCTCTAATGCATAGCCCTAAACAAGAAGGAATGAAGCATGGAAGGGGAAAGATGACCCCTAAAAGAAAAGAGTCCTTAAACAAACATGTTTAGAAGATCAAAATAAGACTTTTTCTAGTTTATGTCGAAGTCCAAAAATGCTTGCAAATAGGGCTGAGCAATGGAGCAAAATAATGCAAAAATGGGGGAAATAGAGGCCTACCCTTGTAGCACAGCAATGCAGCCAACTCTGGACCAAGAAAGTGAGCTCCCAACCTCTGAAAATTAGCTTCAAGGCACTTGAATGGATGGTGGAGGTGGTAGGCTATGAGGTGTAGTGCAATGGGCTAAGAACAAGACCCTTTTGAACCCTTTAACACACCCAAATGTAGAGAGAGAGAGGGAGATATAGAGAGAGAGTGAGATATATATCATATATCAGATGTAAGGTCTGGTTTTTTGCTGAACCCAAACAAAGAAGGAGGAGGGTCTCCTTATATAGACAAGGGAATGGCTCCAAGCTTCTTAAAGAAGCTAATAAAAGAAGGGTCAAAGAGGCCGAGCTTCCAAGAGAAGCTAACCCAAAGGTTCAAGCTTCTTGAGGAAGCTAAGACAAAGGGTCAAGCTTCCTCAAGAAGCTTGAGCAAAGGGTGCAATCTTCTAGAGGAAGTTTGGATAAAAAAGGGTGTAAAGGGGCCAAAACAGCTACATATGGACATGGGGCCAGGGTCTGTGCACCCCAACTGGCACAGCTGGCATGCACCATGCCTGCAAGAGTCAAAAAGGTGGTACCGGCCAAAAAAGGAGGCCATCGGCCGAATAAATGGTCGGTCGGCTACTTATTTGGTCGGTCGGCTATTTTGACTGGCCGGTCAGCTAAATTGATGGCTGGTAGGTGGTAGCCGAGGCCAAAAAGTGGCCGGTGGATGACCAGATTGAAGCCCCAGAAGTTAGCTTTCCAATGGTGCAAACCTTGCACTAAAATTCCTCCTGTGCAAAAAGTTATGCCTTTTTGGTGAAGCCGTGCAGTTTCGGTCCAACCGGAGTGATGCCCTACTTCAATCAACCATATCTCCCCCACCCGGACTTGGCTTTAGGAGATTCTTGAGTGCAAAATGAAGCCTCGGAAGTAAGCTTTCCAACAGTGGTGGCCTCATAGCTAAAATCCAAGTATGCAAATGAATAAGCCTGATTCAGCGAGGGCTGCTCGACTCTCTCCTACTCGGATTCATGCCGAACTTCTCCCAAACTAGTTTTCTCCTCTCCTTTCCTCGTTTCTTCAACTCCAAACCCCTAAACAAAGTGTTTTGAAAGATTTTTCAAAGATTTCATCTCTTTTTCATTCATCTTCACTTTTTCCTTGCTCGGTTTACCGAAAAGCGCAACATTTACCGAAATACGAGCATCGGAACATCGTAGGAACTTTATTTTCAAAACATTTTGAAAGAGAGGATTTTAAGATCTAAAATCTTTTGATCAAGATTGTTTTGGTCCAAAAGGGGTATGAAGTTGGGATTTGACTCTCTCATTGCTGAAGAATTTGAACCTTTGCCCTGCACACCTTTTACAACCAAGTAAACCATCAGTAACGCCCAAGTCTTAAGGGCCGTCAAAAATGGGGTGTCTACAATGCCCAGCAGTAAAGTCCACCAATTCGTCGATATGCGGCAGAGGAAAATCATCTTTCGGACTGGCTTCGTTCAAATCTCTGAAGTCCACACATACCCGAATTTTGCCGTCTTTCTTCAGCATCGGAACTATATTGGCCAACCAAGTTGGATACTTAGATACGAATAGGAACCCTGCATCAATCTGCTTGGTGACCTCTTCCTTGATTTTCAGAGCCCAATCCGAGTGGATCCTTCAGAGTTTTTGTTTAACAGGTCGGGCCTCTGGGTCTGGTGTTGTACAATTTTAGGATCGATTCCAGGCATGTCTTTGTAGGACCACACGAAAACATCTTTGAAATTTTTTAGTAAAGCAACTAAGCGCTCGCGACGTGGACCCGATCTGGACCAGGCGTAGGTCCTTCGCAGCACCAACATTAATTGAGGTGATTTTATTAACCAAAGGTTTTACAAACCTCTCCTGCTCTTGATTAATTAAATGTTTCAAAATCGGACGAATTTCTTCCTTGTCGTTTTCATCAAAGTTTTGAAGGTCCTGATTAGTACAATAAACTAAAGGCAGAGAAAAGTACTCAGAAGCCACATCAGTACCATTCTCATTAATACCTTCCAGTTCGTCTGATTCTTCAGTTATAACCGACTCATAGGAAAATGAAAAAGACGACCTGGATAGGACAGTGGCATCCGGGTTATCAACCCCAGGAATACCTGACTCTGACTCAGTCGAACTAGAATATGATTCTAACTCCACAGACTCTGTGGAATCATATTCTGGTTTGCTACCCGACTCAGAACTGCTAGATAAAAAGCCTTCCTCATACTGCCAAATGAGGGAATGTGCGATGGACGCGTCCAGAATGCTAGAAGAAGGGCCCACAGCCGTTTGATCCCCAATCATGGAAATAGAGAAGTTACCCCCCAAGCACTATGATGTGATCTAAGGATTTGAGAGGAGACAAGCCAGCGCTGCTCCTATCTCTAGTTTTGTGCTCTCGGACTCATCCTCTTTGCATTGCGCAGCCTCAGCTGGTGGGTCAGTCTGCTCTTCCACAACTTTATCCCATGGCAATTGAAGGTCAAAAAAGATCTCGAAGCCGAGAAAACGCCGCTTCTCTAAATTCAACCATGGCTCCAGAAAGTCGCAAAACGGGAAATCTTCCACCTCCCGGACAGAGCGTCCGTTCAGGGTTCCTTGGATAGGTCTGTGCACCAGCTTGTAGTGCTTCCCGGCTTGCTTAGCCTTGGCTCTTCCGGCCATTTCCTTTCCCTTCCTTGCCCAATCCTCCTTGGTAGGTGAGTAACCTAAACCAAAGGTATACGGGTTGTGTGGCACTTTGGCCAATGTAACGACGCTTTTGTGGCCACTCTTGCCCAATCCCATTTCGGGCATATGTTGAAGCTTGTTCATGAGGTAAACAGATTGCGCACTGACATATAGTCCCTCATCAATAGCCAGTAAGTCCTATACTACCCGAGCCTCAGCCAAGGTGATTCCCGACAAAAAGACATACTCCACGCCATGTTCAATCTCCAAAACCGGTGTAGAAACCTCTGACGGTGGACGTATGGAAGAATTCTCGAAAACAATTGCTACCCCCTTCCCATGGGGGTACTTCAACATCTGGTGTAAAGTGGAAGAGACAACTCTCACCTGGTGCAGCCACGGCCGCCCAAGGAGTAGATTAAAGGTGGCTGGAACATCCAAAACATGGAATTCGATGTCCTGCTATGCTAGGCCAACCTGAGTTTTAATCTGAACTGTCCCCATCACCTCCCGACTAGTGTTATCATAGGCCTGAATCACCTGGGCTGTTGGTGCGAAATCTACGGGCTTCAACCCGATAGCATACGCCTTTCGGGATTGACATACATTGATTGCAGATCCCGTATCAACTAGGACAACTGGTATCCATTTTTCCTTACACTCCACAGAGATGTATAACAACTTGTTATGCTCAGCGCCCTCAGGCGGTAATTCTTTGCCTGTGAAGGTTAAAGTCGGTGAAACTCCACCCGAGAAAACCAACCCCACCAACTGCTCGGGCATTGTATCAATCGAAAGCTTAGCCTTGTCCATAGCTGAAAGGATGGCTTGTCTATGCACCCTCGATGCCATAAGCAGTCTCCAGATGGAGATGTTTGCTCGAATTTTCTTTAGCTGTGTCAGTACAGCTTCCTCCTCTAGCAGTCTGTCTTTTTGCTTTTCTACTTCTTTGTCTTTCTCGGATACCTCTGGCTGGTCCAAATATGGGGGCTTGAAGTACCGCCCACTTCGGGTCATATGGTCGACCTCCTCGGTGTACCAGGTGTCATCTGGCTGATTTTGCCCCCAGTCTTCATCCATATGGGCAACACGCAAATCATTGTCTTCCCACCACATCCCATTGGCAACCGATAAACAACTGTCTGGTCCCGCTGTAGCTGTTCCTGTGTTCTCAACACATTCTGCCCCCTCAAGTGCCTTGGCTTTTCTAGCGCTGTCATCATTCTCGATTTTCTCTTGTTCAAACCGTTTCTATGCTGCCTCCTGTTCAGTGTCTGCTGTACACAAACTGCCCAAGTCCCGAGCAAAATTATCAGCACCAGTGCTCTCCGGCAACTCCTTCTGATTCTTGGCCATTCCGGCCACCGCAAATGTTCTTGTTTCTGACAGTTCTTGCCTTGGTAAAGATCCCTCATCAATATCTGGCTCGTCACTGAGCCACCCTATAGTATCTATCGCTCTATTTACATTAAACCACCCAACCTGCATATCCTTCAGGTTCTGCTCATCAAAGAACTGTAGGTTGCTGATATCCTCCTCAAGGTCGGCTAGATCATCGAGCCCCTGAGTCAGTCCATCCTCCCGAACATGTACCTCTGCCCCAGTTGGCAACTCCACCCCTGGACTAGCTTGGTCTGTTGACACAATATAATCGCACGGGTTGTGTGCTTCCTCAGTTATGCTCCCAGATCCCTCAGGTTCTGAACCAACGTTCCCATTATTCTCCAAGGTCACCCCAGCTTTGTCTTCGACAATCAGCACCACTGGCTTGGGCTGGGTTAAGGAGGTGCTCATCATGCACAAGTCTGTGCTATCGGGGATGAACACCACCGGCTTGGATAGGTGGGACAGAGTGATGTAGAGGGAGAGGATTTGGCAGTGGGCGTGGTTCCAAGGGCTTCAGATGCCCTTTTCTGATTAAAACCCCCAAGGCTTTGGACAAAGGCATGTAAAGCGGGGTGAAGGTCCTTTAGTCCCTAGGCGGGTACTTTACGGGTTGTATAGTGGCTCTAGATGTGCTGGTAAAGGGTGTGGTTATCTTTTGCGTGGTGGTGACCATGCCAAGGTCAGAAGTTCTTGCGGCTACACTGCTACTTGTAGCTGTATTCGAACCGCGTGTAAACGTCCTCTTGGGCTGCTCCTTCTCCTGGTCAATCAGACCTTGCTTCATAGCATCTTCGATTTGTACCCCTATCTTATGCAAGACAGTAAAGGTGGGGAGGGGGTAAGACAATCATTTTCTGCATCAGCTTGTGTTGCAGGTTACGCATAACCATGCTTATCTGATCTTTTTCGGGTGGCCAGTTGTCATCATGGAAGCCTTGGCCCCCCATTGAGTAACAAAGTCAGAGAAGTCGTGTTTCGGCTCTTGTCTGGTTGCTTCAAGATCGCGGGTCGTGACCTCGATTTGGGTGTTATAAGCATATTGGGCAATAAAGGCCTCGCCATCTCCTCTTAACTCCTTTTCACAAAATCCTCCAGCTTGGCATACCAGATGGCCGCAATACCCGATAGGGTCCGACCGAGGAGAGATAATTTCTGGAGTCTAGTCAAGCCCATCGGGCACAAAATATCTGAGAACAGCCTCAGATGAACCATAGGATTGCCCGAGCCGTCAAAGCGATCTATGTGAGGCATTTTGAATCTATCTGGCAATGTCACCGCTGAATCTGTGTAACCATCCTCTATGTCTGGGATCGAGTTAACTCCCTGAGCTTGTTTAAACAGCTTTTCAAGCTTGCTTACTTTTAAAGCAGTAGGATCGGACTCAGATTCGAACGGCGCATCAATTGGGAAGGCCAGAGCTTTTGAAGTCTATGGTAAGACTGGTGGTAGGACTGGTCTTGTCTGAACGTCCGTATTCTCCTAGACGGTAGCTATATCCCCGGGTGTTGGAACCCTAGGTGGGGGTGGGGGCGGATACGAAACAGATGCTCCGGCTTGTTGTGGTTGCGGCTGTTATTGAAGACTAGCAATTAGTTCTACCTACTAGGCTACAACCTCTGTCTGATGAGCAGTAATCTCCATTTGGCGAGCAACATCCCACTGCATGGCCTCCATGGTCTGCTGGAGTTGACGCATCATGTCCTCCATACTGATTGTAAAGTGCCGATCTATCTGAACAGGTGTATATCCTCTATCTGAGGTAAAAACATAAAACTGATCCCTACTGCGCACAGGTGAATCGAATAGCGACCGCTGAACTGGAGACTGCTGTACTAGTGATCTATGCCTGACCGCCCTCCGTCTTGTAACCGGGGGTAATGAAACAAACACTGGTTGTCCTCAGATCTAGAAAGTCTCCTACCTCTGGTCCAAAGTGCTCGGGGGGTATCTACCTCGTTGGAAGCAATGATGAAACAATACCTTGCAAAAAGAAAAATAAAGCAAAAAAAGAAACAACAATCAGAAAACGAACAGCATCTCGGCTTAGATAAAGACAACACACTGTTGATAATCATAAGCTGAACAATCTGTACTCAAACACTGATTTCTGTCCCCAAATATTCTGCCTCAAAACTGATACCCTCAAACACTGATGTCCTCAGACTGATACCCAGACTTGCAACTGATACATATATTCTCTGTAGAGACACACCCTAACAGCACATATCAAGCAAGTGAGAGCCAAAACACCCCTATAGTGGGGTAGGATTTCCCTGTCCTATTTTGTCAGGAGCTAGGGTTTCACAACGCACAGATGTGGTTTCATACAATCCTGCATTCGAGTGAGCAACCTGTCCTAGTTTGGAATGGTCTCTATGGCTTCCGATATGTAACTAGGTCAAATGGTCAAAAAGGGTGCCTCAGCAAGACCACCTAATATACCTCTCGCTCCTAACACTGAGAAGTGAAAGAAGGATCAAACGGTATGACTGTGATCTAGATCCAAGGTTTGTGTTCCTATCGTGGCAGAGCCCGCAACCGGTCAGCCTTATGGCACGCTTTTCCAAGCAAGCCTCCGGCAAACCGTTCAGGAATAGCAGATGGAAAACATTATGACTTAGGCGCACCAATGCAAATGTAATGCAAAGAAACACATAAGTGAAGATAAAACAAGATATCATGAGTTTCGAGTCAAGTTCTCTAAATCCCCAGCGGAGACGCCAGAAACTGTAGACTCGACTCTCTTCGCACGCCTCCCTTTCGGAGAGGGCGCGAATAGGTCTCCGCAGTTCGGACTCTTGTCACGGTTCTGAATCTAATCTCACAAAGTGCAATGTAAGACTGATAAACACCAAAGAGTCCAAATCTGGCAATCAGTTTTAGAAAATCGATTTTGAATCAAAAAGCGCCAAACATGGACTGCTTTGCCAGATTAGGGAGTCGCCACCTAAATATTTTATTTTACGAAATTTAAGAAACCCTGACTCATGCCAAAGGCCACGTGTCCGTCATCACTAAAGTTGCCTCGGCTCGGGAACTTGGGTACGAGAAGGGAAGGTCATAACATGAGCATCCCCGCTCGCCTGATCAAAGATCGGCCTTTACGAAGCATGATATGTTGTTTTATAAACGTATGTGTTCTTATTTCGGCTATTAGCTAACTTACTATGTGATGCGCACAACATACAAGTATAGACTAAAATCACAAGAATTGGAACAAATCAACTCATGTTTGTTTTCGAAAATGGTTTGAAAGTGCCACCCTCAAGTGGGCTAAAGCGCGGATTTGCCACCCTTAAGTGGGCTTAAAACATGATTTGCCACTTCGCAAAGTAGGCTTAAAACTCACATTTATCGAATTGTTCCAATTCATGCAACAAAGCCTTCATCCACAGTCATTCATGCAGTTTATCAATTAAGCAAATAGCCTCATGGCAGGCAGGCTATCATGGCATCACTTATACTCATGCAAGTATGCTAAAGCGTAAAACTTACCGGGTACTCCAAGCCAAAACAAAAGCTAGTTAGAAATATGCATGATCCTAAATATACAAGATGCCTAATGCAACGCATGCAATAATGCAAATAATAGGCTCGACTATCTAAGATGGCATATGAATGCGACAATTGATGCATGTATTCAAATAGGTATTGAAATACGATATAGTTTGAATGATGCGCCGAGCCCGGTGCATGCAAGACAAATGAATGAAGCACGCATGCGAGCATAAGGTATGCTAATCGAAATGTGCCCTAATCTAACCATCGAAAGCAGTTAAATAAAAGGGAGAAAGACGTGAGGTTGGAAGACATGCACATATACACGCACACTTATTACAACCTTTTTCCCTCTCGAAGGAGGGTCCGAATAAATAAGCTAAGCTAATTATTACAAACCAACTGATTAACTATGCTAAGCTAATTAATATTACAACACAATCGAATAACTAGCCATGCTATGCTAATTAAAATATTACAAAACGAATGAATTAATTAGCTACTCTAACTAAATAAAGTAATTAAACGGCCTCGCAGGCGAGGCAGACATGTATGCTCGATTAGCATCATCCTGGAAATCCATCGCTTTGCCGTCAATTGCCTCTGTTTGCACTCGCCTTGGTTTCTGAACATTGAACCAACCTCCACACTGTTTTTGCTCCAAAATAGGATCATTTCTACAAAAAATTAGACTGGTGGCTGGTCGGCCACAAAAAGTGGCTGTCGGCCACCTGAACTGGCCGGCTGACTAGTAAAAGTGGTCGGTTAGCTACCTCAAGTGGTCAATCGGCCACCTGCTTTTCCAGGCTTCTGGTTTTGCTGCAACAGAGAACAACAGAGGCACATCAATGTATTTGCAAGGAAATGTGGGTACTACCACACTCCTCATCATTTCTCAAGCTCAAAGGAGTGTGGCACTCGGCTTCCAAGCCACCAACCAAGCATCTCAACACATGATGGCCCAAAACCCAAGCTTGTACAAGCTTAGTGAATGCGCACATAAGACTCAAAGTGTCATGACCTGAACCCGCCCCTATGGGTTAAGGACATAACCGGCCAGTAATCAAGGGATTACCTATAGCCTCAAACCAAACAAGACATAACTCATCAGAGTAAAGGGGCCAAACGAAAGCAAACTCACAAATTGTCCATAGAGCTGTGCTTACATGACACGTCATAACAATCCATATACATACAAGTTAATAACTCATATCAAAATATGTAATAACACAAAGTTCTGTACATACAAGATCGTCCAAGTCTTAGTCAGCCTAACCAAAACTTATATAAACAGGTAATCCAACATTTCGCCAATACAACGAGATTACAACAATAGATCAAAAGAGGCGAAAGTAAGTCTCATGCGTGAGACATTTAGGGCTGACTCTTCAAAACTTGACCTTTCTCACAGACTTCACAGGGGCTGGGTTTGGACATCTCTTGGCTCACCTACAGACACATGAATGAGCGTGAGCGAAAGCCCAGTAAATAATATCAAATAAAGAAGATACATTAGAACAATACACATCAGACGGCCTTGGGCCTAATTCATATTTCTATCTGGCATATATATATATATGTATATATAGGTCAAGTGACTGTGGTTCCGAACACATCAAATGGCCACAGGCCCAATCGTTCCTGTTCGACGGCCTTTGGCCCAATCATTCGTGTCAAACGGCCTTTGGCCCATTCATTCGTGTCATACGGCATTTGGCCTATTCATTTATGTCAAATGGCCTCTAGTCTATTCATTCATGTCATACAGCCTCTGGCCCATTCATTCATGTCATATGGCCTCTGGCCCATTCATTCGTGTCATACGGCCTTCGGCCCATTCATTTGTGTTATACGGCCTCTGGCCCATTCATTCATGACATACGGCCTCTGGCCCATTCATTCGTGACACACGGCCTTTAGCCCATTCATTCGTGTCATACGGCCTTCGGCCCATTCATTCACGTCATACGACCTCTGGCCCATTCATTCATATGCCAGACGGCCTTTGGCCCATTCATTCACGTCATACAGCCTCTGGCCCATTCATTCATATGTCAGACTATCATTCATGTCAGACTATCATCCGTGTTAGACTATCATTCGTGTCAGACTATTATTCGTGTCAGACAGCCTTTGGCCCAATCAATTGTATCCAACGGCCTTTGGCCCGATCATATGGCATAACAAATATTTGTCCCTAATTCAATGTAAGAAACTTACAAGACTTATATGAAAGTAAGCAATTGGACAAATGACATACTTCAAATATTTTTATTAAGATATTACTCATAGTGATCTGCCGGTTGATTTGCCCTTGTGCTTGACCTTACACATTTCATGAACATAATGGGTCACAAATGATTCATTCCGTTCTTAATTCATATATTCCTCTTAGGCTTCGTTCTTATCCTTCTAACTTATTTATGATGTTCAATGCATGCCTAAGAGTGTTCAGAAATGGAAGAGAATGGAAAATGAAACATAGAACACTTCTACAAATTTTCTGAAACAGGGGTCTCCACTCGAGCGTGGGTTCCCCCGCTCGAGCGTGTTGGTTGCCTCATTTTTACGCTCGAGCGTGACTTCGGAAGCTCGAGCGGACGGTCACACTACATGGTTCCCCGCTTGAGCGTGAATTCCCCCGCTTGAGCGGACATCACTGACTGCAAAACTGCTGGGAGCTTGCATTTCACGCTTGAGCAGCGCTTTCCCCGCTCGAGCAAACATGCCAAATTCTCAGTTTTCCAGAACTGTTCTTGAGGCGCAAACTTGCATACCACGACTTGTACTTCACATGCAACCCTTCTAACATGATACAAATACTAGATTACAACGTTATGAAGCTTAATTTCCATGAATTACTTACATACACACACAATTCATATCAAATCCATCATCAATACTTCAATTTCATGCATCCAACACTCATGCTTCTATGAATTGCATTTGCATATGAATTACAACTTCCATTTTCAACTTAGATGATACAAATGATGATCAAAAGCATGAACTTTAACCACAATTCTACATGGATCATATTTTTCATGCTCAATTATACAACTTCATGGCAAATTCTTACATGCATGTACATATAAGCTTTAAATTCTTCAATTTCATCTCAATTGATGTTCTTGATCACCCAACTAGGTTGAATACACAAATTTACAAACTTATACTCATGAATTCATACTCAAGTACTTACCTAGAAGCTCTAATCACCCAATTTATGGTTAATTCTTGAGTTGATCCTCAAGATCTTCAAGCTTCTTGGTTAATTCTTCAACTTGAGCCTCCTCTCTCTCTCTAACCGACCCACACACTCTCTCTCTAGAGTGTAGTCTTAGTAAAATGAATTCAAAGAGTGGAATTGTGTGTATAGAGGCCTATTTATAGGCTCTCTTATGCAAAGTGATTAGAATTAAATAATGGAGCTTAATCAATCGTTCTGAATCTAATTATTTTTTATCCGAATAAATTTTCAATTAAATTTCACCGTAGGCTCTAAAAATTATGCCAATCACAATGGCGTAGTCAATTTCAGTTTCTGTGGCCGATAAGGCCTTCAATTTAAATTCTAAAGCAGATAATCAAATAGATTTTCTTACGGTGAACAGATAGAAATTCAAAACCACATATATTCATATAAATGGCACTCAAAATCATATCAAACGCATAATCACATTCGTAATTAAGATTAATTAGCATAATACGGAGCAGGGTTATCACAGTCTTCCCCCCTTTAGGAAGTTTGGTCCTCCAAACTTATTTTACCTTCATCGGGAAACAAATGTGGATAGCGTAGTCACATTTTATCCTCTTTTTCCCATGTGGCATCTGTCCCATAGTGTTCTGTCCATTCCACTTTCACCATCGGGATGGACTTGCTTCTCAATTGTTTCATTTGCTGGTCAACGATTCGTTCCGGCCATTTGGCGTACTCCATATTTTCATCAAGAGCTACGGGGTGATAATCAATCACATGAAACGGGTCTCGAAGATAACCCCGTAGCATTGACATATGAAACACATTATGGATTTGTTCGAATCCCGGTGGCAAAGCAACTCTATAAGCAACTGAACCAAGCCTTTCTAGAATTTGAAACGGCCCAATGTAACGGGGCGACAACTTACCCTTCTTTCCAAACCTGGCCTGGCCTTTCATCGGAGCCACACGGATGAACACATGGTCACCATCGTCATACTCAAGAGGTCTTCTTCGAACATCTGCATAATTCTTTTGTCGGTCCTGAGCTGTTTTGAGCCTTTGCTGAATGGTTTTGATCTTCTCAGAAGTGTGTTGCACAATTTCAGGCCTAAGTAAAGCTCTATCCCCGACTTCTATCCAACAAATTGATGATCTACACCTTCTACCATACAAAGCCTCATATGGTGCCATACCGATGCTGGAGTGGAAGCTGTTATTGTATGCAAACTCTGCGAGTGGCAAATAATCTTCCCAACTCCCTTGGAAATCTACAGCACACATTCTGAGCATATCTTCTAATGTCTGTATAGTCCGTTCTGATTAACCATCTGTCTGTGGGTGGAATGTAGTGCTAAACCTCAGTTCTGTCCCCATAGCTTTCTGCAAACTCTTCCACAATCTGGATACAAATTTTGGATCTCTATCCGAGACAATGGATATCGGGACTTCGTGTAAACGGACAATCTCGTCAACATATATAGTAGCCAATCTATAAGCATCAAATGTAGTTCTAACAAGTGGAAAATGTGCAGATTTAGTCAGTCTATCAACTACAACCCAAATAGAATCCATACCTCGAGGAGTCCGAGGTAGACTAACAACAAAATCCATGGTCACATGTTCCCACTTCCATTCCGGAATGGAGAGGGGTTGAAGCAGACCACATGGTTTCTGATGTTCAGCTTTTACTTGCTAACACTGAAGACATTTGGACACATATTCTGCAATTTCTTTCTTCATTTTGGGCCACCAATAGCATTGCCTCAAATCCCAATACATTTTATTGTTACCTGGATGCATAGCAAACACTGATTTATGGGCTTCATCTAGAACTCTTTTCTTTACTTCCGGAATATCTGGGACACATATTTGGTTTCGAAACCTCAACACTTCACTTTCAATGCTGAATTTTGCTTTTGGACTTGTCTCAAATTCATCAATCACTTTCTTGAGGAATTCATCCTCTTTTACTTTCTGTCTAATCTCATCAATGATTGCCGGTTCAGCTGAAATAGAGGCTATCAATCCGCCCTGTTCACACAATACTAACTCAATTTCGGACTTCTCAAAATCTTGTAAGATTTCTTTCTGTTCAGTAAACAAACAAGCCATATTCCCCATTGATTTTCTACTTAAGGCATCAGGAACTGTATTAGCTTTCCCGGGGTGATATCAGATTTCAAGATCATAATCCTTTATCAATTCAAGCCATCTCCTCTACCGCATATTTAGCTCTTTCTGCGTAAAGAAGTACTTCAGACTTTTGTGATCTGTGTAGACTTCGCATTTTGCTCCATACAAATAGTGTTGCCAGATTTTCAAAGCAAACACAAATGCGGCCAATTCTAAATCATGTGTTGGGTAGTTCTTCTCATGTGGCCTCAACTGCCGAGAGACGTAAGCAATTACCCTTCCGTTCTGCATTAGTACACAACCCAAACCTTTATAAAATGCATCACTGAAAATTACAAAGTTTTCCGTACCTGTGGGCAATGTCAATACTGGTGCATGGTCAGTCTCGTTTTTAGTTCATGAAAGGCAGATTCTCTTTCGTCATTCCATTCAAATGGTTGCCTTTTGCGTGTCAGTTGGGTAAGAGATACAACTATCCTTGAAAAGTCTTTCACAAACCTCTTGTAATACCCAGCTAAGCCCATGAAACTACGGACTTCTGTCACATTTGTCAGTGTAAGCCAATTCACAATTGCTTTTATTTTCTGTGGGTCCACTGAAACCCCTTCTCTGTTGATAACATGCCCTAAAAAGATAACTTCATCCAACCAAAATTCACATTTCTTTAATTTGGCAAATAATTTATTTTCACTAAGTGTTTGCAAAATAGTCCTCAGATGTTGTTCATGTTCAAGTCTATTCTTCGAGTATATCAAAATATCATCTATAAAAACCACAACAAATTCATCAAGGTAGGTCTTAAAAATTCGGTCCATTAAGTCCATAAACGTTGCCGGAGCATTAGTTACCCCAAATGGCATAACAAGAAATTCATAATGGCCATACCTTGCTCGAAACGCGGTTTTCTCAACATCTTCTGCTTTCACTTTCAACTGATGATACCCGGATCTCAAATCAATCTTGGAAAACACTTGTGATCCCTGCAACTGGTCAAACAGGTCATCAATACGGGGTAGGGGGTATTTATTCTTTATTGTTACCTTGTTCAATTCTCGATAGTCGATGCACAAACGCAAGGTTCCATCTTTCTTTTTCACAAACAACACTAGTGCACCCCATGGTGAAGTGCTAGGTCGGATAAACCCCTTGTCAAGCAGGTCTTGCAACTATTCTTTCAGTTCTTTCATTTTAGCAGTAGCCATTCTGTAGGGAGTTTTAGAAATGGGCTGGGTGCCTGGCACAATTTCAATTGTAAACTCTATCTCCTTGTCCACCAATTCCCTTGGTAATTCATTTGGAAACACATTTGGAAATTCCCTAACAATAGGGATACTGTTCAATTCAACATTCACAGATTGTTCAGATAGCACATAACACAAATAACCCTGGCACCCTTTTCGGATTAATTTGCATACTTTCATTGCAGATATCAAATAAGGTGGAGGTAATACCCCATTACCCACAAACACAATTTCTTCCTGTTCCAGTGGTTCAAACACAACCCGTTTTGTTACACAATCAATGGTGGCACAATATTTAGTTAACCAATCCATGCCCAGAATTATATCAAAATGCCTAAAGTTAAAGGGCAACAAGTCCACATACAGAATAGCATTTCCAATTCATATGTCACAAAACGATATACAGATTCACACAATACAGATTCCTCGGATGGAGCAGATACACATAGCAGATATGGCAAGAATTCTAGAGGTCTACTCAATCTAGATGCAAATGCACATGTTACGAAAGAGTGTGTTGATCCGGAGTCAATTAACACAAAAGCATCCTGATTACATATAGAAATAGTACCTGAGACAATTGCGTTAGCATTCTGTGTATTGCCCGGAACAAGCGCAAAAACTCTCCCTTGCCTCACGGTATCTCCGGTGGTAGCAGATCTCATAGTATTTCCTAGTTTTGGGATTGATGCCGTTAAGCTAGCAGATAATTTTCCATTGTTCTAATTATAATCTCTGGCCATATGCCCTTGTTTAACACATTTAAAACAGGCTCCTGACACACGGTAACAAACCCCACGATGCCTTTTAATACAAATATTACACATTGGGGATGTATCTCAGGAAGAATTATAAGTACTCGAGGAGCCCGTATTCTACTTCTTCAAAAATTTCTTCTTCGAAAAAAAGCCTTGTCTCTTACTACCTTTCCTCTCTATCGTTGGTTTGGTCTGTCTAGCAATGTTAGCTTCTGACATTATGGCCAAGTCTAGCACCCTTATATAGGTTTCCAGCTTCAGGACATTTACCCTTTCCAGAATATCACTTCGAAGCCCACCTTCGAAATGTCTCGCTTTCATGTAGTCGGTATCGATCACATGTGGTGCAAACTTGGCCAACTCAGTGAATTTGGCCTTATACTCAGCTACTGTCATGCTGTCTTGTTTAAGTTCCATGAACTCTAATACTTTCCTGTCATGGACACATTGAGGGAAGTGCTTATCATAGAAAACTTCCAAGAATTTCGCCCAGTCAATGTCTTTATGATTCTCATGCATTAACATCCACCATTTTCTTGCTTCGTCTTCTATCATAAAGGTGGCCAGATGTACTTTATTTGTCTCTGAACAAGGAAACACCTCAAATAGCTTTTCAATGCCGAGAACCCATGCTGCAGTCTTTAACGGATCTAATCCCCAATGGAACTGTGGTGGTTTCATTTTCTTAAACTTTTTGGTGAGAGATATTATTCGGTCATCATTCTGATTATCTTGCACATGTGGTACTGGAGGAGGAGGCGGAGGGTGTGGTTGTTGCCACTGTTGTTGCCACTACTGTTGTTGCCTCAATGTCTCTGTCATTTCCTAAATCAATCTTTCCATTCTATCTATTCTGACAGTAGAAGACTCCTCTATCTCATCACCTCTTGTTCTCACCATCTGATTAGACTTACATTATACTTTATACAAAAGATTCACAAGTATGCATATACGAAAGAGCATACATATTCAAATAATTTGCAATGCAAGAAAATCACAAACTTATAACACATAATCGTTCACATTAAAACATCTAAGCGTATTCTTGATGCTTTCAAATTCATACTTATCACATGAATGCATCCTAGATCTTTTCTAGACGCTTATTACTTATCGTGCTCTAATACCTGTAGACACCCCATTTTTGACCGACCTTAAAACTCAGACGTCATCGATTGAGCGCTCGGTGATTGCGCATGTTGTGCTCGTTTCGATGTTTCGGAGTTTTTGGCTGAGAGCGTCGCCTCCAGACCTCGGGACCCTTTGTACTTTAACTCGGTCCGCGTACCAAGTCTTGTTTTCTCTTCCCGGAGAGAGGGAGAGATCTTGTAGACCATCACTCAGTGATCGTAGGCTACTTTTCGTGGTCGTAGACCACTGTTCCCATTTGGAGACTAGTTTTCGATTTTCAGAGCCGTCGGCCGTGCGCCTCGGCTTGGGACCGCTTAACATTCTCCGTTTGGCATGGTTTTTGGAACACACCTTGTTTCCTCTGTCTAGAGGGACACTGTGGTCCGGGAGACCACATTTGTGGTCATATGCCACTTTTTGTGCACAACAGCTAGTTTCCGACGCCGCCAGCCGCGCGCCTTTGCCTCCCGAACTCTCTTTTCGCATCCGTGTTGGTTTGTTCTTGGCACGAACTTTGTTTTCCATGTTTGGAAGGTGGTACAAGGGTGGGAGACCAACTTTCTCCTTGGAAACCACTTTTCTCCCAGCCAACCAATTTTCTGGTCAGGAAACTAGTTTTCTTGGTCTTTGGGCCACATTTTTTGATTTCCCACCTCACCATTGGCTTGCTTTCAGTGTGGAGACCACCAATTACCCTGGCCAACCACATTTTTTTTGGGAAACCACTTTGGGTGGTCGGCTGACCATTAAAAGTGGCAGGCCGACCACCTTTTTTGGTCGGCAGGTTTCCTCATCTTTTGTCTGACTGTGTGGATGCCAGTTGTGCCAACTGGAGGGCATAGACTGTATGCTCCATACACTTGCATCCATGTTTAGCTTCTCCAAGAAGCTTAAACCTTTGTTTTTTCTATAAGAAAGGGGCTCCCTCTCCATTCCAGAGGTTCTGAAAATTTCCTAAGTTTCAAGTATATACTTCCCCCTATATCTCTATATTTTGGACCAAAAGAGTGGGTTGTGCATCACTTTAGCACCTCAACTCTTAACCAGACATCCTTACCATTGAACTGAGGTTCCTAGAGGATATTTTTGGAGGTTAAAAAGCTGGTTTTTGGCTGAGAAACTTGCTGGTTTTGCTGAGCTTCAAGGGTAACCTCTTTTTCTCCCTTTTAAGCTTTGTCTTGGTCACTCTCTTAGCCATACTTGCATGATTATTTGAGCTTTGTTTTAAACTAAAAAAGGCTTCATATTTAAGTGTTTTTTATGTTCGTTTAAGGCCCTTTTGGTGTTGAGGGTCTTCTACCCTCTTGCATGCCTCATTTGGCCTTGTTTTGTGCCATGCCATAAGGCCTTTGAGTTAACCCTTGCATGGCCTTTTAGCCACTAAAATCCAGTGGATTTTCAGTGGTTGGCATGTGGTTTTGAGGCCCTAAATCAGAGAGGGGTGACCCTCTCTCTTTTGGTCATGTTTGCTTGTATTTTTGGCCTATCAAAGGAGCATATGTTTTCATACTTTCAAGGCTCGGTTCAGGAACTTTTTGGTGACTTTTAGGGCCTGCCTAGACTCTATCTATGGCTTGTTTGGTCACCTTGGGTTTGCCTCTTGCATGTGTAGAGTAATCCCTTTTGTGGCTTATCAAAGTAGCATGTCATTCTTGGATGTATTGGTCATATTTCAGTGGGTTTTTGGTCATCATTTGGCATGCCATGACTCTATTTTTGGCTGATTTGGTAGCCTCTCACATGTTTCACGTGCTTGTAGTGTAAATCATGTTTACTAGCTTAGAATGCATGATGTTTTGGCCCTTAATTCTAGCATATTTTGGCCATGCTCCAACCTAGTTTTGTTTATATTTTGGGCTGCCTTAGATCTATTTTGAGGCCTCTTGGTCAAAAGATGCTTGCCATGCATGCTTGTAGTGTAATAGCCTTGACTAGCTTCGAGTTTTGAAGTCCCTTGCATTTTTAACGTGAGGTATTTTCATGTTTTGGAATCATTGAGCATGATATTTCAGAGCATATAGGGCTGTCATACTTCCATGTTTTTCACTCTTTAAGTGCCCTTGAGAGTTGTGCTTTTATACCCTATTTTGTGAGCCATTGCATGAGCTTCATTTTTTTGCCTTTCAAGCCATCATCCCAACTAATTTTGCTACTGTTTTGGGCCTGCATAGGGTCTGTTTGGAGTTGGTTTGGCCATTTGAGCATTGCCTTGCATGCCTATAGTGCAATACACTCCACTAGTTTCGATGCTTGAGCCATTCAACATGCATTACATGAGTTGTTTGCATAATTCGAAGTCATTTTGTATGCCATTTCAGAGCTAAAACATATGTCATTGCACTCCATATTTAATCTTTTCAATCGTTTGGAAAGTTGTGTTTTGTGCCTTAGACTTGGGGTCGTTGCATTGTGCATGATCGTATGTGTTTTGATGCCTTATTTCTATCATCTATTGGCCACTGATTTGGGTGTGGCTGAGGCCCATCCATTTTGGTTTAAGTCCATTTTCCATTGAATATGCCATTGTAGTTCATAGCATTGAGTATGCCATGTTGTCGCATGATTGATCATTGCATTGTGCATGCCTTGTTCATCTCATTGTGTATGTTAGTTTCTACGTGCATTGTGTATGCTAAGTGTCATGTGCATTGAGTATGCCATTGTTAGTTCATAGCATTGTGTATGCTAGTTGCATGTTCGCATGTTATCCGTTGCATGTTTGCATGACTTAGTGGCATTGCATTAAGATTGCATGCTAGAGTTGCATTGGTGCATGACTTGTTTGTTGCATTGTGTTTGGAATAGGCGTTAGTCCAAACACAGAAAACGAGGCATGTTTCATATTTAAAGTGATGAAACGTACCTTGATTCCCGATCGCCGACACTCTTGACTATACATGACGGAGTTCTAGGCTTTAGGTGCTTGTATGTGCATTCATTTCACATTGAGTCCTGCAATTCGACTCCTCGGCCATCATGCATCGAGATGCGTGATTGGTGGCCTGAGGGTCAAGAACTACACTTCCTTGAGCTTATGCAATGATGGGGAGAGTGGTCGTGTACACATGTGTTGCGAATACTTTGCCATCTCTCTCTCTTGCCTTATGTTGTAGAAAACCAGAAACCAGGGGCAGAAACTGGTCGGCCGACCAGATTTAGTGGCTGGCCGACCAGTTTTTCGGGTTTTTCACCACAAAAGTGGTCGGCTGGTGGTCTCCAAGGCCAATAGCTGGTCGGCAGCCTTCCCACAGATTCCCAAGGTGGAGTTTCAGCCTTCTGGAGCTTTGTGCAGTGTTTTGAGGTCAATTGCAAACAGAGGGAAGTTCGAAGCGTCGCGAGGGATTTCCGAACAAGGCAATTCAAGCATGCATGCATCCTTTGTCATTCAAAGCAGAGCTGGGGCAGCCCACATTCATTTAGTTTGCATGCTCATTTAGATTGTGTACTTAGTTAATGTTGTGTAATAAGTAGTTGTAACTTGTTATTCATTTCGTCGTGTAATAACTAGTTTAATTGGATTAGCTTAGATTAGCTAGCTGGTTCTGTATTATTTATTCGGAGCCTCCGTCGAGAGGGCAAATTTTGTAATATGTGTGCGTGTGTGTGATGCATGTCTTCTAACCCCCACTTCTTTCTCCTTTTTTATTTACCTGCTTACGATGGTTAGTTTTAGGGCATGTTTCAATTAGCATCCTTATGCTCGCATGTTTACATCCATTCATCTGTCTTGCATGCACCAGGCTCGGCGCATCATACTAACTGCATCGTATTTCAATTCCAAGTTGAATGCGTGTTATCTATAGCATCTCATATGCCATCTCAGAATGGTCAAGCCTATCTTAGTTGCATTTTGCATGTGTTGCATTAGCCATCTTAAACATGAACTAGGATCATGCATTGATTTCTAACATAGCTTTTGTTTTGGCTCGAAGTACTCGGTAAGTGTTTATGCTTTAGCATCCTTGCATGTGTGTAAGTGACTGCCATGATAGCATGCTTGCCATGAGGCTAACTGCTTATGTAATACAATTGCCTGAATGCCTGTGGGTGAAGGTTGGATCACTTGAATTGGAACGATTCATTGATTGCGAGTTTTCAAGCCCACTTGAGAGTGGCAAATCACCATGTTTTCTAAGCCTACTTGAGGGTGGTAAAATCCACATTTTAGCCTACTTATGAGTAGCAAACTGCTTTAAAAAACGAACATGAGATGTTTTGTTCCAACTTAGGCGATCCAGTCTATACTTGTATGCTGTGCGCATTACATAGTAATTCTAGACTAATAGCCGGAATAAGGGCGCATGTGTTTTCAAAAACAAGATATCATGTTTAGTAGTAGCCGATCTTTGATCGAGCAAGCGAGGGTGCTCGTTGCATGACCTTCCCCTTTCGTACCCAAGTTACCGAGCTGAGGCAACTTTGGTGATGACGGACACGTGGCCTTAGGCGTAAGTCAGGGTTTCCTAAATTTTCCAAAATAAAATATTTAGGTGGCGAGTCTGTTTCTGGCAAAGCAATCCATGTTTGCCACTGCTTTCTAAAAATTTGTTTTTCAAAACAATTTGTCAGATTTGGACTCTTTGGTGATTTTCGGTCTTGCATTGCACTTTGCGAGATTAGATTCAGAACTGTGACATTTGAGTCCAAACTGTAGTGAGCCCAAATGAACAAAACGGGATTTTCCCGGGACGTTCGGGGCGCGTCTATAGTTTCTGGCAACTCTGCTGGGGAGTTAGAGAAGTTGACTCGAACTCATGATATCTTGTTTTGATTACACTTATGTGTTTCTTTGCATTGCATTTGCATTGGTGTGCCTAGGACACCGTGTTTGCCATCGTCTATTCCTGAACGGTTTGCCGGAGGCTCGCTTTGAGAAGCGTGCCATAAGGCTGACCGGTTACGGGCGCTGCCACGATGGAAACACAAACCCCGATTTTTACCGGGGCACCCTTTTTGACCATTCGACCTAGTGCATATTCGGAATCCATAGTGACCATCCCAAACTAGGACAGGTTGCTTACCTGATTATAGGTTGTTTGAAATCACTGTGTGCATAGTGAAACCCTAACTCCTGACAAAATAGGATAGAGAAACCCTACCCTTCCATAGGGGTGTTTTTGACTCTCACTTGTTTGCTATGTGCTTTTAGAGTGTGTCTCTACAGGAATGCATGTATCAGTTTGCGAGTCTGCGTATCAGGCCTGCAGGCATCAGTGTTTTGGGAATAAGCTATATCCGCGGGTATTAGATTCATATATGGGGGAGTAATTCGGGAATAGTGATTAGTGTTTGAGAATGGTTCATTTAGCATATGTTTGCCAACTGTGTGTTGTCTTTATTTAAGCCGTTATGCTGTCCGTTTTTCTATTTCCTTATTATGCTTTATTTATCTTTTTGCTAGGCAGTTTAGCACAATTGCTTCCGACCAAGCAGATATTCCCCAAGCACTTTGGACTAGAGGTCGCAGACTCCATCGATCTAAGGATCTAATAGACGGACAACCAATGTTCTACTTTTACCCCCGGTTGCTAGACGGAGGTCAGTAAGGAACAGTGTATCGGTATCGCGGTTCCCAGATCAGTGGTCTTTGAGCAGTCAGGTTGAGATTTCTGAGTCTACTGCAGAGACAAATATACCGGCAGTTCAGTTAGATCAGGGCAGTATAGTAGGAATGGAGGAAATGATGCGTCAACTCCAATAAAGTTTGAAAACAATGCAGCAGGACGCTGTTCGTCAAGTAGAATTTCCCAAACAACAGGCTGAGGTCATGGCTCAACAGGTAGAGTTAATTGCCAGGCTACAACAGCAAACTGGAGCATCTGCTTCACACCAAGCTCTTCCCCTACCAAGAGTCCTAATACCCGGGGAGACGGCGAATGTCCAGAATGTCCAGGAGGATATAGACATCCCAACGGGGCCACCTCCGGCCCCGATTCTACCTCAACTATCCGAGGCACCCACGCCTATCAATCTACCGGATTCTCCGTTCGAGTTCGAGGTAGACCCCACGGCATTAAAAGTGAGCAAGCTTGAAAAGCTGTTCAAGAAATCTCAAGGTGTGAAGTCCATTCCGGACATTGAGGATGGGCATACCGATGCAACCATGACGCTGCCAAACTGGTTTAAGATGCCACATATTGATCGCTTTCACGGATCTGGGGATCCCATGGTGCATTTGCGGCTATTTTTAGGTATACTAAGGTCGATGGGCCTCACCAGATTACAAAAGCTTTCTTTGTTCGGCCGAACCCTATCGGGTGTATCGGCCATTTGGTACGCAAAATTAGAGGATTCCGTCAAGAGAAACTGGGAGGAGATGGCTGAGGCCTTCGTAGCTCAATACTCCTACAATACGCAGATCAAGATCACAACTCGTGATCTCGAGATGACTAAGTAGGAGCCGAAGGAGAGTTTCTCGGATTTTGTAACCCGCTGGAGGGCCAAGACCTCGATGATGACCATTAGGCCGACTGACAAAGATCAAATACGGATGGTTGTGCGCAACCTCCAACCCAAGCTCATGCAGAGGATGATCGTCCTCCCTCTCCCCACTTTTGCGGATCTACATGAGATTGGGGTGTAGATCGAGGACGCTTTGAAGCAGGGTCTGATTGGTAATGATAGAGAGCAGCCCAGGAGGACCTTTAACCGTAACATGAATGCAGGCACGAGTAGTGCTGTAACGGCCAGAGCCTCAGAAGTAAGCATGGTCACCACAACCCCCCCAAGAACCCTTACAGCTACACCATTCACCAGTCCGTCCGAAAGTAACTCACAAACAATCAAGTACCTACCTCGAGGCCAAAGAACCTTCACCCCATTATATATGCCCCTGTCCAAAGCTCTAGGGGTCTTAATCAGGAAAGGGCACTTGAAGCCCTTGGAGCCGCGGCCATTGCCAGAAACACTTCCGCCCTTCCATAACCCAGACAAATACTGCGCCTTTCGCCAACAGCATGGTCACGACATCGACCATTGCTTTAGATTGCGTTACGAGATTCAGGATCTCGTTGACAACAGGGTGATCGTGCCTCCGGAGAAACCCAATGTCACGACCATCCCCCTCCCACCACATAACCAAGCTCCACCTCCCAAATGCATCAACTCAATCCAAACTGGAGTCGTGTCATACGACCCTAGCATATATACCACCCCTTCTCGCCTACCCAAACCGGAGGTGTTAATTCCTGACAACACTGACTTGTGTATGTTGGACATCTCCTGAACCCAACCTGAAGCAATGGTGGTGATTATCGAAGGTAGAATAGGGATGACTTCGGAGGAAAGAGGGACTGTTGATCAAGGGTCTGAGGAATTTAGGAGCTTCGCTGAGGAGGTATACAATCCGAGTGGCTACATTACGTCAGCAAGCCAAGTCAGGCCGAATGTGGAATTGCCAGTGAGAGCAGAGATTTGTGTAATACGAGAGGATGGATTTGATCAGAGGCTAGATAACTTAACGGATCTGGAGCAGGGCATCGCTAACCTTCAGTTTTTCAACGAACAAGATCCAGGAGACATGATAGTCAACTGGTTTGATTTTGATGGGTTAGCCGATGCTACAGGGTGGCTTGATGACCAACCGGATATTGTTAAAGAATCGCAGCCAGAACAGGGCCTATTAGGGACAAGGACATCAGCTGTGGCCGGAAATCAAAATGCATCGCCGGAGAACGCCGATGCCAAGAATTTCGCTCGGGATTTGGGTATTGTGAGTACAGGAGATGTTGAACAGCAGGCTGCACTGAAGCAGTTTGAACGGGAATGGATTGAAGATTCTGAGAGAGCCAGAAAGGCCAAAGCTCCTGTGGGGACTAAACGTGCTGTGTGCACAAGAACAGAGCGTGTTGCGAGCATATGGATGGAAGGTGCTGTGCGTACAAGGACAGTTGTAACAAAGCCGGATAGGTGTCTGTCGGCTGTCGAGGGCATGTGGTGGGAAGACGATGACCTATGTCTTGCCCACACCAATGAGGACTGGGGGAATAACCAACCGGATGATACCTGGTATATTGGTGAAGTTGACCATATGACTAGGAGTGGGCGGTATTTCAAGCCCTCGCACCTAGATCAACCAGAGGCGTCCGGGAAGGACAAGGAGTCGGAGAACTAGAAAGAGAAGCTACTTGAAGAAGAGGCCGTACAGACGCAGTTAAAAAAGATACAAGCAGACATCTCCATCTGGGGACTGCTTATGGCTTCACGTGTTCATAGACAAGCTATCCTATCAGCAATGGACAAGGCCAAACTCTCAATAGACACCACACCTGAATAGCTGGCGGGATTGGTTTTTCCGGAAGGGGCTTCCCCGATGTTGACCTTTTCCGACAAAGAACTGCCACTTGAGGGTGCGAATCATAACAAACCGCTCTACATCTATGTGGAGTGTAGAAACAAATGGATACCGGTGGTTCTTGTCGACACGGGATCCGCTATTAATGTGTGCCCGTCAAGGACAGCATATGCAATCAGGTTGAAGCCAGCGGACTTTGTGCCAACAGCCCAGGTGATTCGGGCATATGACAACACTAGCAGGGAGGTGATGGTGACCGTGAAGATTGAAACTTAGGTTGGTCCAGGACAGCACGAGATTGACTTTCATGTCTTGGACGTTCCCGCAACCTTTAATTTACTCCTAGGGCGGCCGTGGCTGCACCAGGTAAAGGCAGTTTCTTCTACCCTGCACCAGATGTTGAAATACCCCCATTGGAAGGGGGTGGCTATTGTTTTTGGGAATTCGTCAATCCATCCACCGCCAGAAGTGTCTACACTGGTTTTGGAAATCGAGCATGGCACGGAGGATGTGTTCCTATCGGGATTTACCCTAGCCGAGGCCCGGGTCATACATAACATCTTAGCTGTTGATAAGGGGTTGTACGTTAGCGCTCAGTCAGTATACCTCATGAACAAACTCCAGCACATCCCTGGGATGGGACTAGGAAGAAGTGGCCGGAAGGGCATTACAGTATCGGCCGAAGTGCCGCACAACTCGCATACCTTTGGCTTAGGTTATCTGGCTACCAAAGAGGACTGGGTGAGGAAAGGCAAGGAGATGGCTGGGAGAGCCAGAGCAAAGCAGGCGGGGAAGCCTTATGAGTTAATGCACCGACCCATCCAGGGTACCCTAAACGGACGCTTTGTTCGGGAGGGGGAGGATTTTCCATTCTGTGGCTTCCCAGAGCCATGGTTAAACGCAGAGAAGCGTCGCTTACCAGGGTTTGAGATCTTCTTTGACCTACAGTTATCCGGGGATGATGTTGCTGAGGAGCAGACAAATCCATCAGCTGAAGTTGATCAGTGTGGGAAAGTGGATTCTTAGAACACTGCGGTGGAAATGGGGGTAGCACTGGCTTGTCTACTTTTAGATCCTCCGATCGTACAGAAGTGCTTGGGGGATAACTTCTTGATGTCCTTGATCAGGAATGAAACGGCTGCGAGCCCACCTTTAAACATTTTGGATGCATCCATCGCACCCTCCATCATCTGGCAGTACGAGGAGGGATTTTTATCAAGTAGCACCGGGTCAGGTAGTGAGCCGGAATCTGATTCCATCGAGTTTGTGGAGTCAAAATCAGGTTCCAGCTCGTCTGAGTCCGAGTCCGATATTCTTGGGGGTGACAACCTGGATGCCACAGTCCTGTCTAGGTTGTATTTTTCTTTCTTTTTTGAGTCTGTTGTAACAGAGGAATCGAACGATTTGGAAGTGATTAATGAGAATGGAATGGCTGTGACTTCTAAGTATTTTTCTGTGCCTTTGATTTATTATATTAATCAGAACTTTCAAAATTTTGATGAAAACGACGAGAAGAAATTCCTTCGATTTTACAGCGTTTAATTGATCAAGACCAGGAGAGATTTGTTAAACCCGTGGTTGATGAAATCACTATAGTTAATGTTGGTACTGAGAAGGACCCGCGGCTGGTCTAGATCGGGTCCACGTTGTCTTCGGAGGAGCGCGAGAGCTTAGTCGCTTTATTAAAAGATTTCAAAGATGTTTTCGCGTGGTCCTATGAAGACTTGCCTGGAATCGATCCTGAGATTGTACACCACCAGATCCCTCTTGACCCAGAGGCCCGACCCATTAAACAGAAACTCAGGAGGATCCGCCCGAACTGGGCTCTCAAGATTAAAGAAGAGGTCACCAAGCAAATTGACACAGGGTTCCTGCTGGTATCTGAGTACCCAACTTGGTTGGCCAACATAGTTCCGGTGCCGAAGAAGGATGGCAAGATTCGAGTATGTGTGGATTTCAGGGATCTGAACAAAGCCAGTCCAAAGGACGACTTTCCTTTGCCGCAAATCGATGAGTTAGTGGAGTTCACTGTTGGGCCTGCACTGCTTTCGTTCATGGATGGATTCTCAGGCTACAATCAGATACTGATGGCACCCGAAGACTGGGAGAAGACTGCCTTCACCACCCCGTGAGGGACATATTGTTACAGGGTAATGCCATTTGGATTAAAGAATGCTGGAGCTACATATCAATGGGCTGCAACCACGATATTGCACGACATGATCCACAAAGAGATTGAGGTGTATGTGGACGACATGATTGTCAAGTCCAAGGAAAGGGAGGGCCACTACACCGCCTTGCAAAAGTTCTTCCAAAGGATCAGAGAATTTCGGTTGCGGCTGAATCCTCAGAAATGTACCTTCGGTGTTACAGAAAGGAAAATGCATGGATTCTTGATCACACAAAGAGGTATCGAAGTCGGCCCTTCCAAAATCAAGGCCATCTTAGAAATGCCACCACCAAGGACTAAAAAGGAGGTGCGAGGCTTTCTGGGTAAAGTGCAATTCATAAGACGGTTCATCGCAAAATTAACCTTGACTTGTGAACCACTTTTTGGTCTCCTGAAGAAAGGAATGAAGTTCCAATGGGACGGCCGATGCCAAGCTGCTTTTGAATAGATCAAGCAATACTTACAGAACCCACCTGTGTTGTCACTACCTGAGCCGGGGAAACCGTTGATTTTGTACCTTTCAGTAACTGAAACTACAATGGGTAGCAGGCTCGCACAGGAGTCTGAGGGCAAAATGGAAAAAGCTATCTACTACCTGAGCAAGAAGATGTTGGATTACGAGACCCGCTACACTCCACTCAAGAAGGCTTGTTTGGCCTTGGTATGGGCTACCAGGAAGCTGCGGCACTACCTGTTAGTTCACTCTGTAATGTTGGTTTCAAGATTAGATCCCATCAAATATCTCTTCGAGAAACCAGCACTTACGGGTAGGCTAGCCCGTTGGTTGCTTCTGCTTTCCGAATTAGATCTAAAATATGTGACTCGCAAGTCAGTAAAAGGGAGAGCGGTAGCGGAGTTCCTAGCCGATCACCCAGTTGAGGGGGATGAAGCAGTTGAGTACTTATTCCCAGACGAGGCTATCTTGCATATCGAAGATGAGTTTTGGACGATGTACTTTGACGGAGCGTCAAACCAGTATGGGTATGGGATAGGGGTGTTGCTGATAGCACCCGACAATTCCCGTATCCCTCTAGCATTTAAACTCCGATTCAAAGTCTCGAACAACGAAGCAGAGTATGAAACATGCATTGCTGGTTTAGAAGCCTCCCTAGAACTAGGGGCAAAACGGTTGGACGTCATCGGGGACTCGAACCTTGTTGTATCTCAAGCTAAGGGAGATTGGAAAGTCAAAGTAGAAAAGATAAGAATTTACCACCAGACCTTGGACTTGCTGATTCCTCGGTTTGAGAAACTAAACTTTGCTCATCTGTTAAGAGAAAACAACAGGTTTGCAGATTCATTAGCAACTCTATCTTCTATGATAGACATCCCTTTTGGAGTCTAGATGCGTCCGATCATCATTGACCAGAAGTTTACACCGGCCTACGAGTCGATTGCTACCATAGAAAAGGTTCAAGATGAGAATACCTAGTATTACGATGTCTGGAACTTCGTAGAGAAAGAAGCATATCCACCAGGGGCAAATGCCAAAGACAAGAGGGCAATCCGAAGAATGGCTGCTCAGTTCATCATCTGTGGAGGAAAACTGTATAAGAGAGGTCATCTGGGGATGCATAAGCTATGTGTTGATGCTAAAGAATCAAAGCACATGATGGAGGCCATCCATGGAGGAGAGTGTGGAGCACACATGAACGGGGTGATGCTAGCCCGGAAAATCCTGAGACACGGTTACTACTGGTCCACTATGGAGGAGGATTGTATTTGTTTTGTCCGGCGATGCCACAAGTGTCAGGTCCATGCAAACCGCATGAACATCCCACCGTCGAAGCTGTACAATATGACTTCGCCATGGCCATTTTCAGTTTGGGGAATCGATGTGATTGAGGCTGTCACTCCGAAGGGGTCTAATGGGCATGAGTTCATTCTGGTCGTGATAGACTATCTCACAAAGTGGGTTGAGGCCCAATCTTATGCGGTGTTGAAGGCTTCACATGTTGCGAAGTTCATCAGAAACAACATCATTTGTCGCTACGGGGTCCCGAACGAGATTATTTCAGATAACGGTTCCCACTTCAAGAAGGAAGTGATTGACTTGTTGGAAAAATACAACGTGGCTTTTCACATGTCATCCACATATCAGCCGCAGACCAACGGAGCAGTTGAGGCCGCCAACAAGAACATCAAACACATTTTGCAAAAGATGGTGGAAACCTACCGGGACTGGCCAGATAAGTTGCCATTTGCTCCGTGGGGTTACCGGACTTCAATTAGAACTTCTACTGGGGCGACTCCATATTCGTTGGTTTACGGGATGGAGGCCGTGCTACCTATTGAAATTGAGGTTCCATCATTACGAGTATTGGCTGAGTGCCAGATAGCTGAGGCAGATTGGCAACAAAGCAGGTTTGAAGAACTCATGCTCTTTGACGAGCAAAGGCTGAAAGCACTATATCATGTTCAGGGTTATCAGCGAAGAATCGCCAGGGCTTTCAACAAGAATGTTAAGTCAAGAAATTTGAAGTAAGGAGATTTGGTACTCAAAGACAACCGAGCTCCCATCCATGACCCTAGGGGTAAGTTCAGACCTAATTGGACTGGTCTTTACATCATTAAGTCTATTTGGTCGGGTGGAGCTGTCGTTCTAATGGACCTAGATGGCCTAGAGTTCTCACAGTTGATCAACATGGACAAATTGAAGAAATATTATCCCTGAGAGGCTCACTAGGCTGAAAACCTGAAAGGGCGACCTAGGCAAAAGTTAGAGCATAGAAAATTTGAAATTATAAAAACTGAGCTCGCAAGGTTGAAAATCCGCAAAAGGCGGCCTTGGCAAAAGTTAGAGCGTAAAAGGTGAGGATTAATACATGAGAGAACCTAAGCCGAACTACATAAGGCTTGATTCCCATCTTTGGGATACGTAGGCAACTTCATTCTGAAGTCCAGCCATAAACACTTCCTCGATCAACTTTGTCCATGTGATCAGGTTTGGTCATCTTTGTCTATTCTACATTCAAGAGCTCGGTTGTGATCTCCGGTGTAGTGCTATTCAGACTAGGGACAACTTTCCAGTTGCTGGGATCTAGGGTTATACATCTCAATGACAGATCTCAGGCGTGTCCAGTTCTGATCCATATCGAAAATGGTTTTGAAAAGTTTTAATAAAAGTTGATTTTGCTCAAATTAATCTTTTTACGACTTAGACCATTTTTAGACCAAACAGAAAATTTTCAGTGCCCACAACCTTCAATTACATTGATTTTAGTATGGAGTTCTCCTACTCTTGAATACAAATTGAAATTGCTTTTTATTACATTCATAAAGAAAACTTGAAAGTTCTGATTGAAAGCAAATAAATCCGGGGCATAGTCAGGTGTTCCTACGTCCCCTCCTAAAGCTGGTCGAAGCCTCTGATGCCAAACTGGGCCCAACCTGTGCCTCTTCAGTAAGCCAATCTAGGCACTCATCAGAAAGGGTGCAACTGAAAGTGGGAGCGAGGGCCAAAAGCTCTCTCGTCCTCCATGCCGTGGCATACCGAGCTAGCTGTGCGCTTCGGACTGGAAATACAGCTGGGTACTCTATCCCCTCTGTTGGGAAAATCCGATCATGGCCGAACTGGCGCTGGAACCGGAAAGGAAAGTAGAACACGCAGTGTGTTAGGCCAATCAACTGAATCCCGGCCTACCAGGACATGCTGTAGGTCATTACCGGTAAATTGAGCCATGGACAACGCCAAGCAATACAGTCTGCGAACAAACTACACATCCAGTCGAACCACCATCCCTCATCAAGGGCATCGACTAGACATCATCAGAAGAAGTAACCGCAAGTTGAGTATGCTGGGCAAGAGTCCATAACCTGTAACTTGTCCATCAACCACACCTGGGGAGGGATGGAAAATGAGAGAATAAAGAATAGAGAGATGTATATTAAAAGAAAAACGAGAAAAGGGTTTTGTGAGAAAAATCGAGTCTGAGGGCCGAGTGATATGAGTAATATATGTGAGGACAGGTGGGAACATTACCTGCAGTAATAGTAGACTCCTCGCAAATGTAGTTGTTTCTCGATGATGGAAAGCATCCAAGCCCGTCAATGTCTCGGCCAATGTCATGGCAATGCAGCTCCTGCCTTCTTTCAAGCCTTGGGCAACTTTGATCAAACGAACGCTAGGCCCACTGAAGCTTGGGGCAAGCAAAAAGTGAGGCAACATACACAAGCAAAGGGCATGTCACCAAAAACCTTGCCAATGGTGATAACCGCGGTCACCGGCATTGGAAAAACGATGAATCAAGCTAAGGATGTCCAATTCCCCGTCGCGGATCAAAGACCAAGCGTCATGCATAGTGAGCCCACACATTCGTCCTAAGCCTTGTGCGTGGCCGAAGTGAAACTGGGGCAAGATTTCTTCATTCCGCTCGGATTCCATCAAAGCTTGGAAGTCTTCGAAGGTAGGACACATCTCTTGCCTGCCAAAACTAAAGACATGTGTTACTGGGTTCCAAAACCTTGCCGCGGCATGGAGAAAGGGAAGGTGCAGCGGAGTGCGACTCAGCGTGATTAGCGCATTTATGCCGAAGCCTCGGAAGTTCAATTTTTCCGAGCCGTCTAAGGTAGCAATCCAAGTTGTGAGATTTTTGATGTGAAATGCCTCCATTTTGATGTAAACTGAGATGGAATGAGAGAACCACAAAGCTGGAACTTCTATGGAGGATAAGGCACTGTCTAGAGGACAAGTGTAAAAAATTTGGAGGTCAGTATGCCAACTGGTCAGCCGACCATGTTTCTTGGTCGGCCAGCCAGTTTTTCTGGTCGGCCGACCACATACTTGGTTTACTGAGCAAAAAATTGGTCGGCCAGCCACTTTTGGTGGTCGGCCATGGAGAAAAACTGGTTTTTGGCCTTTCTCTAGTCTCTAGAAGAGAGCTCATAGCCTTTCCATGTGTTGGGAGAGTTGAAGGTCCGAGTTCATCTCAGTTTCGAATGCGTTCCGTCGCCCCGTTTGTCTGAAATGTATTTGCTTATCGAGTTGTTGAATTTTGTTTATCGAGTTGTTAAGTTTTATCGAGTTGTCGAGTTTTGTTCATCAAATTGTTGCTCTTTGTTTATCAACATTGTCGAAGTTTGCTTATCGAGTAGTAAACTTGCTGAGGTTTTGTTGTTTCTTAGTAAGTTAGGCTGTTTAGTTTGCTATGTTGGCTCGTTACTTGACTTGGCAATGTACAATGTTCAATTTCTATTCAATTTGATTTTTGCACAAAATGATGTGATGCGATGCTAAGAATGCAAAATACAACACTTTTTGAACAAAAAGCTATTTCATTCCATCATAGCTTCTTTTCTTACAACATTTTACAACAGGGTACAAGTTTTAAAGAAAATAAAACTGCCTAAAGCTGATGTGCTACAACTACTAGTAAAAAAAAAGAAAATAAAGCAAGAGCATCTGCATTAGTGCTGTCAGGCTCAAGATCGGGAGGCTCTCTTCATCCTCTTCGGCTGAGCAGCCTCTGCACCACCTCCACCAACACCATCATTCGAATCGGAGCTAGCGTCCTCGAAACCCTTCCTGGCATCACCTCCACTCTCAGAACCGGAGCCAGAGTTCTCCTCTCTGCCTACGGATGTCTCCGACTGAGGATGCACAGACTCCTCCTCCTCGCTGGCCTCCTCATCATCTCTGATAGGCGCTCTACGCCTGCCTCGGCTGCGATTCGAGTCCCCTCTCCTAGCTCCTCGAGAAGGCCTGGATAGCCTAGCCTGTAGTCGTGGCATCTGAGCGAAAAAAAAAACAAAAAACACAAAAAAACAACAAAAGAGGGCAATTTGAATATATCAACCAAAGTATGTATATTAGATGCAAATGCGAGAATGCTGCGTAGGGTGCGTGCTTGCAGATATAGTATGTGTATGCGATGTGTCAGATGTGCTCTACACATGCAGTCAACCAACGTAATGAAATGTTCAATTGCAGTCTGTCATCAGAAGTATGATAAATGCAAGGAAATCAAAAAGTACCGAGACGCCAGCGATGAACAACTACGTCTCTCTCCGCAGGACCATGCTCTCGAGTGAGGCCACCACTCCGAGTAACCCCTCAGTGTACTCTCTGGGAGGCTGCAGATGTAAGTGCAAGTCATCAGTGAATGAATGAATGTCTAAATAGCTGAGTGATAAATCAAAACTGTAAAGTATACCGGTGGCGAGTCAGGGTCACTGACGTATCGATGATCATGCAATGGTGGCTCCAATGGAATCGGGTAGGATGTCCCATACCGCCAGCCTGTCAGCTCGGTCGGAAGATCCGACCACCCAGCATACTGATAAGTCGGGGGGATCTCTCTAGCCCCACTCCTCGATGTGTCGGCCTTGCTAGTCAAAGGGGATCTACAGCCCGAACTCGACTCAATGATGCCACGCCAGCAGCCCTTCTCATGGGAGTATAGACACCCGTCAGTAGAGGCATCAAGTATGTATGGCGGTAGGTCGCGTAATCTCCCTCCTCCAACAATAGAACTGCATCAGTACCCAGCATGAGCTCCTCGACCTCCCGGGGACTGAGTCTCTCAGTGGATCTCATGTCATCTGGAAGTGCTAAGGGGATACCCTAATCAAGGTTGCCCATCGTCTGACGCATGAAGAGATCCCCTAGAAACCAGGCCCTGCCAACTGGCCCCTCAAATAAAGTCCTGTATCGAGAAGCAGCCCACGCCCTAGGGAATCGGTACCGGGCACCTCCTGACAAGGGCACCCAGGGCTGCCAAGTGATCTGCGGATAACAAGTGCATAAACAGATTAGATGTCATGAATATGCAAGATGAGTTAAAGCTGAAAGCTTAAAGAACTGAGAGTTCTTGATTACCTCTGTCACCCGTACGGTGTCAAAGAACTGCCGGAGGTATGGCAAAGTCTCCCGAGTCCTCGGCTGACACCGACCCTCAAATCTGCGAGAGTAGGGGATCTCAAGAGGTACCACCACCTCGAGCTCAGGGGCCAACGTCAGGAAGTATGCATAAACCCATAGCTGTGAAAGGCAAGATAGAGACTATCAAAACACAGAATGTATTGAAAATACTGAATGCCGAGTGCAGAACGTGGATACAGAAAGTACAGAATGCTGAGTACAGAATGTAGAGTACAAAATGTAACGTGTGCCATATGTGTAGTGTACAGATAATGAAAAGCAGAAATGTAAATCAAGAGGGTAGAATGTACCTCCCAGGCTCTCCAGTAGCCACCTACTATGTTCCCTCGCCCGTGGGAGGTCGCGCTCATATAACAGTAAAGGGTAGCGAGGTCGGCGCCACCCCAATCATGCTGGCTGACCTGTGATAGGTCCACCAAAGCACTGAGCAAATAAAGTCCAACTATGTTCCCCCTGTCGGAGAATAAAGTGGTCCCGATGAGGAACATCAAAAAACCTCGGGCATACTGCTCTATCTCCTCGACAGTCTCATTCATAGTCCTCCTGAACCGCTTAGAAAACTAGGTGTACCTGACTCTACCTGATGGTCTGTCTATCGGCGGGCAAGCTCCCAGCAGATAAATCCAAGCCGCCTCCCACTCGTCCATGTCTGTGTCATAGGGGATCGGTCGGCCAGCCACGTCAAGGCCCATCAACATAGAGAAGTCATACGAGGTCATCGTCATGTCCCCAGTAGATGAAAAGTGGAACGAGTTGGTGGTGTCCCACCATCTCTCCACGAGTGCCCCCATGAGGGTCCTACTTGCCAGATAACGAGATATCCCCACGCAGAAAGGTCCAAATCCTGCCTCATCCACGATGTGACGTACAGCATCTGGGAGCTCCGTATACCACTCCCTAGCAAGGATTGATCCATAACCCCATGTGGAACGGGAAGATACCTGCATTCAAAATGAACAGATGTATTCTGTTTCAGAATGAAATGTATGAGCTGCATGCAAATGAAGTAAATGAACTGTGTGTTCAGAAATGAAGTAAATGAACTGTGTGTTCAGAAATGGAGTAAATGAACTGTGTGATAAAAAATGAAGACGTATGAACTGCGTGTTCAAAGTGGAATGTCTGAGCTACGTGCAAACAAAAATGTATGGGCTGTGTGTTCAGAATTGAAAGGTCTGAGTTGTGTGTTCAAAGTGGAATGTATGAGCTGCGTGCAAACAAAAATGTATGGGATATGTGTTCAAAATTGAAAGGTCTGAGTTGTGTGTTCGAAGTGGGATGCATGAGTTACGTGCAAAATTGAATCAAATACCGTGCATCCAGTATGAGCTGCATGCAAATGAAATGTGTGAGATGTGTGCCCGAAAAAAATGAGCTGTATGCCCAAAGAACGAGCTGTGTGCCCGAAAATGCACTGTGTGCCTGAGACAAACTGTGCGGTCAGAACGAACCGTATGTTCAGAGTAAGTTGCGTGCCAAGTGAACAAAATACTATGTTGGGAGTTGCGTGCTAAGGGAACAGAGTATTGTTATGTATGAGCTGTGTGCCAAATGGATCGGATGTTGTGTATGTAAATATGTTTAGAACAAGCAGATATAATGCATAGCGAGAACATGAAGTGTGCAAGAAATACAAAAATACATTGCAGAGAATGGACAGTTTTCGTGAAACAACTTCGCGTGGGGCATTTGAAAACGCATATAAAGTGCAGATCTGAGGGAGAAGAGGGTCTAGGAAGCAAGAGGAGCTGATTTTGACCTTGGAGGTGTGTGCAAAAGTGTTTTGGACAAGTGAACTTAAAGATCTGGCCTTAAAAGACTAAACTGCCCCGAATTTCTGTAAACTGGTCAGCCTACCAGTTTTTCTGGTCAGCCGACCACCTTGGTGAGCAAAAACTGGTCGGCCACTAGCCTAGGTGGTCGGCCATCCTCCTGGATAGTCTCCAAGGTCCCTTTGTTCTCCCTGTGTATTTTGGTGATGATTGGAGTCCTCGGCTCTCAAGAAAGTACAAGAAAAGTGCACTTTTCGGTGCGAAATGTCTCCACGGGAACTTCAATTCGAGTCTTCGATACGTGGCTTGTTGTTACTCGCCAAGAGCAAGGTGTATCCTTTTTGAGTACGTTGCGACCCCTCCGAGAGGTAAATCGGAGGTTGCGTTTGAGTTACCCTTTTTAAGGCTTGTACTTCTCTACTCAGCATTTTGTTTCAAACATGCTTTTGAAGTTACACTTATCCCATATTGTTATGCACACCACTTGCATTGTTGTGCACATTTCACTGGTATTATCATGCATCCATACTTGCGTCGTCACGCACGTTTCACTTGCATTGCTATCGGCGTCATACGTATCAGCGGTCGATATGGCGTTGAACATGTATTGCTAACTATGTTGTACCTGTTAAGTTTCCTTCTTTTGTAGGCACGATATTGTATGTACGGTTCATTTGAAGCTGGTGCAACCAGACGAACCGGACGGTACTGTATTCTCCGTGTGAGACATAGCGAGAATTGTATAATTCTCTTACATCCTTTCTGCATGGGATGTAGTTTGGTCTGTATTCGCTTGCTTAAATTGTTGCATTTATTGTGTATATTTGCTGCATTATAGTTTTCTTTGCATGATCATAGGTTATGTCCGGCATTGTGCATGTCCTTTGCATTTTGCCCCTGCCTGCGGGCCCATTTATCTCGCCTGTTTGTCCAGGTCTTCGGCCTTGTCAAAAATGGGTCGTCTCTGGGCTTTGACATTCACTCCCGTCGCTTATGACTTTCGAGTTCTGTCAAAGAGGGGCAACTGTAGACACCCCATTTTTGACTGACCTTAAGACTTAGTCATCATCGATTGAGCGCTCGGTGATTGCGCATGTTGTGCTCGTTTTGAGGTTTCGGAGTTCTTGGCTGAGAGCCTCGCCTCCGGACCTTGGGACACTTTGTACTTAGACTCGGTCCGCGGACCAAGTCTTGTTTTCTCTTCCCGGAGGGAGGGAGAGGTCATGTAGACCATTTCTCAGTGATCGTAGGCTACTTTTCGTGGTCGTTGACCACTGTTCCTATTTGGAGACTAGTTTCCGATTTTCGGAGCCGTCAGGACCTCTTAACATTCTTTGTTTGGCACGGTTTTTGGAACACACCTTGTTCCCTCTGTCTAGAGGGACACTGTGGTCCGGGAGACCACTTTTGTGGTCATATGCTACTTTTTGTGCTCAACAGCCAGTTTTCGAGGACCCCGGCCACGCGTCTTGCCTCCCGAACTCTCGTTTTGCATCCGTGTTGGTTCGTTCTTGGCACGAACTTTGTTTTCCTTGTTTGGAAGTGTAGACCCCCCATTTTTGACCGACCTCAATACTTGGACGTCATCGTTTGAACACTCGGTGATCATCCTTGTTCGTGTTCGTCTTGAGTTCCCGGAGGTCTCGGCTACGCACCCTGCCTCAAGATCTCTCGACTCGACTGTTTTGTATCTGGTTTTGCACCAAACACTTGTTGTTTTGCTTCTGAGGGTGGGAAGTAGCTTGTAGGCCATCCCCACACCTCACCGACCATGGCTTGAGGCCACCGGCCTTGTTTCCTTGCCACCGGCCATTGGTGATGGCCGGTCGGCACTATTGATGGTCGGTCGGCATTGTGTTTGGTCGGCCGGCCACTGTTTCTAATCAATCGGCCACTTTTCCTGGCCGAGACCTTTTCCTGAGGGAGCTTGACCCTTTTGGACCTTTTTTTAGCTTCTTGAGGAAGCTTGAACCTTTTTAGCTTCTCCAAGAAGCTTGACCTTTTTTGAGCTTCTCCAAGAAGCTTGACCCTTTTGAACCTTTCTTTAGCTTCTTGAGGAAGCTTGAACCTTTTTAGCTTCTCCAAGAAGCTTGACCCTTTTGAACCTTCTTTTAGCTTCTTGAGGAAGTTTGAACCTTTTTAGCTTCTCCAAGAAGCTTGACCTTTTTTTTAGCTTCTTGAAGAAGCTTGAACCTCTTGACCCCTTTGCCTAGCTTCTCCAAGAAGCTTGGCCCTTTTGATCCAAGCTTCTAAGAGAAGCTTGGCCTTTTTGCTCAAAGCTTCCAACAGAAGCTTTGCCCCATTGGTTTCTCTATATAAGGAGAGCCTTTCCTTCCATTTTAGGGGTTAGAAAATTTTGATATATATCATATATACATCACTCCCTCTCTATATCTCCCTCTCTCTCTACATTTGGGTGGGTTAGAGGGTCCAAAAGGGTCTTGTTCTTGGCCTATTGCACACCACTTCATAGCCACACACTTCCATCATCACTTGGAGGTTCTTGGAGCTTGTTTTCAGAGGTTGAGGACTGGTTTTTGAGACCTAAAGGCTGCTGGTTTTTGCTAGCCTTCAAAGGTAACTTCTTACCCTCTTTATTCCCCATTTTTTCACACCCTTTTAGCCTATCTTGCTTGCGGATTTGGGCTTTGTGTATAACATAAAAAAGTTCTGTTTTTTTGTGTTTAAGACACTTCATTAAGACCACTTTTGTGTTTGGGGTCGTTTACCCCCTCTTAGGCCTTGTTTGGCCCCATTTTTTGTGTGATTTTGGTGAGCTCCGGGACCACCTTGTTTGGGCCTCCTCACCATTGAAATCCCAGTGGTGAGGATGGTGGTTTAAGGTCCTAAGAAGGAGAGGGCCATCCCCTCTCCTTGTTGTCTTGTTTGTTGCCCTTTTTGGCCTTCCAAAGGGGCTCCTATTTGCATGCTTCCAAGCCTTGTTTCAAGCATTTTTCAGTGGGTTTTAGGACCCCCATAAGCCATTTCCAGAGTTGGTTTGGTCTTGTTGAATGTCCTTATTGCATGTGTAGAGTAACCCTCTTGTTGGCCTTTCAAAGGAACACCCCATTCTAGCATGTGTGGACCTTGTTTCCATGGGTTTTTGGGGCTTATTTGACATACCATGTTACTGCTTTTGCTTGGTTTAATGGTCCCTTGCATGCACCTTACACTTGCCTTGCATTCCTTTATTTTGCCTAGAAAGGCATCTTGCATTTGGACCACCATGCTTGCATATTTTGGCTTACCTTTGTGAAGTTTTTGGTCATGTTTTAACATGCTTAAGGTCTGTCTTGGGTCTTTGGATTCATGTTTTCCATGCTTTGTATAGCTTCTTTGCATTCTAGCTTACTAGCCTTAGGTGTGTAGGTCACTAGTATACTTTACTTGGCTTGTTCTCATGATTTGGCATCATTGGAGACCGCATTTCAGTCCATGTTCCATGCTTTCATACTTGCATTTTCCATCCCTTTTCATGCTTTGAAGAGTTGATAGCTTATGCTCCATATTTAGGCCTTTGTGCATGCATGCTTGTGTGTGAGTTTTCATGCCTTTGTTATATCATTTTGGCCACTGATTTTGGCATGCTTGAGAGCTACCTATATTAGTTTAAGTCTATCTTTACATGATGTTGCATGCTTGTCTTGCATATTGTCACATCCTTGCTCCATTTTGCATGATTGTTGCATGCTATACATATTCACATGTTTATGTTGCATACTTAGCCTCCATGCCTAGGTTGCATTGCATAGAGCATGCATGCTTTGCCTCTTGAAGTGAATATGATAGAGGTTGGGCTTTATGTGTTTAATTGGTTTGCATGTCATTTGAAATCAAAATGCACAACTTGGTTTCTTGGGCCATTACGCATTGAAATGCGCGATTGGTGGTCCGAGGGTCATGCACCATCCTCCTTTGAGTCATAAACATGATAAGGAGTGTGGTTGGTGCAAACATTGCTTGAAATGCATTGCCATGCCATGTTTTGCCCTCTGCTGCTGTCAAACAGGTTTCAGCAGGAAGAATTGGCCGGCCGGCAGTGTTGGGTGCCGACCGGCAAAACAGGTCTGGCCGAGAGCATAATGTTTAGCCGATGACCATTCTAAATGGCCGGTGATGATCTCACTCAGCCGATAGTGTCCCACAACACTCAGAGAAGCAACCTTGGAAGTTGTGCAATTTTCAGAGAAGCAGAACAGTCAAAGCAGAGGCAAACTTGTGCATGGTAGTGACTTTCCGAGCGGAGCCGAGCGCGCATTGCATCGGGCCCTCTTCCCGAGGCCGTTTACTGCTTTCATTAGATTAGTTAATTTGTTAATTAATTAATTGGTCTGTAATAATTAATTAGCTTGTAGGTTAATTAATTTGTATTATTCTTTTGGTCCCTCCGAGCGAGGGTGAATTTGTAATAAGTGTGGGTGCGTGTGTGCATATCTTCCAACCCCCACTTCTTTCCCCCTTTTACTTACCTACTTTTGATGGTTAGTATTATGACATGTTTACTTTAGCATACCTTATGCTATGCATGCGTGCATCATTCATCAGTATTGCATGCACTAGGCTCGGCGCATCATACTAACTGCATAAGTATTTCAAATCTAACTTGAATGCATGCTACTTGTCCATTTTCACATGTCATTTATAGACTAGCCGAGCCTACTCTAGTGACATTCCACATGTGTTACATTAGCCATCTTAACATGAACTAGGATCATGCATGTGATTACTAACTGGTTTTTGTTTTGGCTTGGAGTACTAGGTGAGCTTTTATGCTTTAGCATGCCGCATGCGTGTGAGTGTTGCCATAATTGCATGATTACCATGAGGCTAGCTGCTTATGTGATATAACTAGTTGAATGCCTGTGGATGGAGGTTGAATTACCTAAATTGGGATAACGCATTAAAATTGTGAATTTTAAGCCCACTAGATAGTGGCAAAAACCATCTTTTCTAAAGCCCACTTGAGGGTGGCAAAACCTGCATTTTAGCCTACTTGCGAGTAGCAAACCATTTTCAAAACAAATATGAAATGTTTTGTTCCAATTTAGGCGATTTGGTCTATACTTGTTTGCTGTGAGCATAACATAGTAATTCTAGGCTAATAACTGGAATAAGAACACATAATGTTTTCAAAATCGGATATCACGGTTAGTAGAGGCCGATCTTCGGATCGGGCGAGAGGGGGTGCTCATAGCTGACCTTCCCCAATCGTACCCAAGTTCCCGAGCCGAGGCAACTTTGGTGATGACGGACACGTGGCCTTTGGCACCGAGTCAGGGTTTCCTAAATCCCCCCAAAATAAAATATTTAGGTGGCGACTCTGTATTTGGCAAAGCAGTCCATGTTTGGCACTTCTTTTCAAAAAATCTGTTTCTCAAAACGATTTGCCGGATTTGGACTCTTTGGTTCAGATTAAGAACCGTGACACAAATCGAGTCTGAACTGTAGTAGCGAAGGCCTCACGCGGGCGCACGAGCGCGTCTACAGGAAGTTGTACAAGGGTGGGAGACCAGCTTTCTCCTTGGAAACCACTTTTCTCCCTGCCAACCGGTTTTCTGGTCGGGAAACTGGTTTTCTTGGTCTTTGGGCCAGTTTTCGAGGACCCCGGCCACGCGTCTTGCCTTCCGAACTCTCGTTTTGCATCCGTGTTGGTTCGTTCTTGGCACGAACTTTGTTTTCCTTGTTTGGAAGTTGTACAAGGGTGGGAGACCAGCTTTCTCCTTGGAAACCACTTTTCTTCCCGCCAGCCGGTTGGGCGGTCGGGAAATTGGTTTTCTTGGTCTTTGGGCCATATTTTCTGGTTTCCCACCCCACCATAGGCTTGCTTTCAGTGTGGGGACCGCCAATTACCCAGGCCGACCACTTTTTTTTTGGGAAACCACTTTGGGTGGTCGGCCAACCACTAAAAGTAGCAGGCCGACCACCTTTTCTGGTCGGCAGGTTTCCTCTTGTTTTGTCTGACTGTGTGGATGCTAGTTGTGCCAGCTGGAAGGCACAAACTGTATCCTCCATACATGTGTATGGAGGGATTTCATCCATGTTTAGCTTCTCCAAGAAGCTTGAACCTTTGTTTTTTCTATAAGAGTGGGGCTCCCTCTCCATTCTAGAGGTTCTAAAAATTTCCTAAGGTTCAAGTATATACTTCCCCCAATATCTCTATATTTTGGACAAAAAGAGTGGGCTGTTCATCACTTTAGCACCTCAACTCTTAACCATACATCCGTACCAGTGAACTGAGGTTCCTAGAGGATATTTTTGGAGGTTAAAAAGCTGGTTTTTGGCTGAGAAACTTGCTGGTTTTGCTGAGCTTCAAGGGTAACCTCTTTTTCTCCCTTTTAAGCTTTGTCTTGGTCACTCTCTTAGCAATACTTGCATGCTTATTTGAGCTTTGTTTTCAACTAAAAAAGGCTTCATATTTAAGTGTTTTTGATGTTTGTTTAAGTCCCTTTTGGTGTTGAGGGTCTTCTACCCTCTTGCATGCCTCATTTGGCCTTGTTTTGTGCCATGCCATAAGGCCTTTGAGTTAACCCTTGCATGGCCTTTTAGCCACTGAAATCCAGTGGATTTTCAGTGGTTGGCATGTGGTTTTGAGGCCCTAAATCAGAGAGGGGTGACCCTCTCTCTTTTGGTCTTGTTTGCTTGCATTTTTGGCCTATCAAAGGAGCATATGTTTTAATACTTTCAAGGCTCGGTTCAGGCACTTTTTGGTGACTTTTAGGGCCTGCCTAGACTCTGTCTATGGCTAGTTTGGTCACCTTGGGTTTGCCTCTTGCATGTGTAGAGTAATCCCTTTTGTGGCTTATCAAAGTAGCATGTCATTCTTGCATGTATTGGTCATATTTCAGTGGGGTTTTGGTCATCATTTGGCATGCCATGACTCTGTTTTTGGCTGGTTTGGTAGCCTCTCACATGCTTCATATGCTTGTAGTGTAAATCATGTTTACTAGCTTAGAATGCATGATGTTTTGGCCCTCAATTCTAGCATATTTTGGCCATGCTCCAACCTAGTTTTGTTTATATTTTGGGATGCCTTAGATCTGTTTTGAGGCCTCTTGGTTGAAAGATGCTTGCCATGCATGCTTGTAGTGTAATAGCCTTGACTAGCTTCGAGTTTTGAAGTCCCTTGCATGCTTAACTTGAGGTATTTTCATGTTTTGGCATCATTGAGCATGATATTTCAGATCATATAGGGCTGTCATACTTCCATGTTTTCCACTCTTTAAGTGCCCTTGAGAGTTGTGCTTTTATATCCTATTTTGTGAGTCATTGCATGAGCTTCATTTTTGTGCCTTTCAAGCCATCATCCCAACTAATTTTGCTACTGTTTTGGGCCTGCATAGGGTCTGTTTGGAGTTGGTTTGGCCATTTGAGCATTGCCTTGCATGCCTATAGTGTAATACACTCCACTAGTTTCGATGCTTGAGCCATTCAACATGCATTACATGAGTTGTTTGCATAATTCGAAGTCATTTTATATGTCATTTCAGAGCTGAAACATGTGTCATTGCACTCCATATTTCATCATTTCAATGCGTTTGGAAAGTTGTGTTTTGTGCCTTAGACTTGGGGCAGTTGCATTGTGCATGACCGTATGTGTTTTGATGCCTTATTTCCATCATCTATTGGCCACTGATTTGGGTGTGGCTGAGGCCCATCCATTTTGGTTTAAGTCCATTTTGCATTGAGTATGCCATTGTAGTTCATAGCATTGAGTATGCCATGTTGTCGCATGATTGATCATTGCATTGTGCACGCCTTGTTCATCTCATTATGTATGTTAGTTTCTACGTGCATTGTGTATACTAAGTGTCATGTGCATTGAGTATGCCATTGTTAGTTCATAGCATTGTGTATGCTAGTTGCATGTTCGCATGTTATCCCTTGCATGTTTGCATGACTTAGTGGCATTGCATTAAGATTGCATGCTAGAGTTGCATTGGTGCATGCCTTGTTTGTTGCATTGTGTTTGAAATAGGCATTAGTCCAAACACGGGAAACGAGGCACGTTTCATACTCGAAGTGATGAAACGTACCTCGATTCCGTGTCGCCGACACTCTTGACTATACATGACGGAGTTCTAGGCTTTAGGTGCTTGTATGTGCATTCATTTCACATTGAGTCGTGCAATTCAACTCCTCGGCCATCATGCATCGAGACGCGTGATTGGTGGCCCAAGGGTCAAGAACTACACTCCCTTGAGCTTATGCAATGATAGGGAGAGTGGTCGTACACATATGTGTTGCGAATACTTTGCCATCTCTCTCTCTTGCCTTTTGTTGCAGAAAACCAAAAACCAAGGGTAGAAACTGGTCGGCCGACCAGATTTAGTGGCTGGCCGACCACTTTTTCTGGTTTTTCACCACAAAAGTGGTCGGCAAGTGGTCTCCAAGGCCAATAGCTGGTTGGCAGCCTTCCCACAGATTCCCAGGGTGGAGTTTCAGGCTTCTGGAGCTTTGTGCAGTGTTCTGAGGTCAATTGCAAACAAGGGCAAGTTGGGGCGTCGCGAGGGATTTTCGAACAAGGCAATTCAAGCATGCATGCATCCTTTGTCATTCAAAGAAGAGCTGGGGCAGCCCACATTCATTTAGTTTGCATGCTCATTTAAATTGCTTACTTAGTTAATGTTGTGTAATAAGTAGTTGTAACTTGTTATTCATTTCGTCGTGTAATAACTAGTTTAATTTGATTAGCTTAGATTAGCTAGTTGGTTCTGTATTATTTATTCGGACCCTCCGTCGAGAGGGAAAATTTTGTAATAAGTGTGCATGTGCGTGATGCATGTCTTCTAACCCCCACTTCTTTCTCCTTTTTTATTTACTCGCTTACGATGGTTAGTTTTAGGGCATGTTTCAATTAGCATCCTTATGCTCGCATGTTTACATCCATTCATCTGTCTTGCATGCACCAGGCTCGGCGCATCATACTAACTGCATCGTATTTCAATTCCAAGTTGAATGCGTGTTATCTGTAGCATCTCATATGCCATCTTAGAATGGTCAAGCCTATCTTAGTTGTATTTTGCATGTGTTGCATTAGCCATCTTAAACATGAACTAGGATCATGCATTGATTTCTAACATAGCTTTTGTTTTGGCTCGAAGTACTCGGTAAGTGTTTATGCTTTAGCATCCTTGCATGTGTGTAAGTGACTGCCATGATAGCATGCTTGCCATGAGGCTAACTGCTTATGTGATACAATTGCCTGAATGCCTGTGGGTGAAGGTTGGATCACTTGAATTGGAACGATTCATTGATTGCGAGTTTTCAAGCCCACTTGAGAGTGGCAAATCACCATGTTTTCTAAGCCCACTTGAGGGTGGTAAAATCCACATTTTAGCCTACTTACGAGTAGCAAACCGCTTTAAAAAACGAACATGAGATGTTTTGTTCCAACTTAGGCGATCCAATCTATACTTGTATGCTGTGCGCATTACATAGTAATTCTAGGCTAATAGCCGGAATAAGGGCGCATGTGTTTTCAAAAACAAGATATCATGTTTAGTAGTGACCGATCTTTGATCGGGCAAGCGGGGGTGCTCGTTGCATGACCTTCCCCTCTCATACCCAAGTTCCCGAGCCGAGACAACTTTGGTGATGACGGACACGTGGCCTTAGGCGCGAGTCAGGGTTTCCTAAATTTCTTAAAATAAAAATATTTAGGTGGCGACTTTGTATCTTGCAAAGCAGTCCATGTTTGGCACTTCTTTCTAAAAATTAATTTTTCAAAACGATTTGCCGGATTTGGACTTTTTGGTGATTTATCGGTCTTGCATTGCACTTTGCCAGATTAGATTCAGAATCGTGACATTTGAGTCCGAACTGTAGTGAGCCCAAATGAACAAAATAGGATTTTCCCGGGACGTGCGGGGCGCGTCTACAATACCACTCTGTCATGACCCAAACCCGCCCCTATGGGTTAAGGACATAACCAACCAGTAATCAAGGGATTACCTATGGCCTAAACCAAACAAGACACAACTCATCAGAGTAAAGGGGCCAAACAGAAGCAAACTTACAAATTCTCCATAGAGCTGTGCTTACATGGCACGTCATAACAATCCATATACATACATGTTAATAACTCACACCAAAATATGTAACAACACAAAGTTCTGTACATACAGGATCGTCTAAGTCTTAGTCAGCCTAACCAAAACTTATATACACAGGTAATCTAACATTTCGCCAACACAACAAGATTACAACAATAGATCAAAAGAGGCGAAAGTAAGTCTCATGCGTGAGACATTTAGGGCTGACTCTTCAAAACTTGACGTTTCTCACAGACTTCACCGAGGCTGGGTTTGGACATCCCTTGGCTCACCTATAGACACATGAATAAGTGTGAGCGAAAGTCCAATGAATAATATCAAATAAAGAAGATACATTAGAACAATATACATCAGACGGCCTTAGGCCCAATTCATATTTCTATCTGGCGTATATATATATATATATATAGGTCAAATGACTGCGGTTCCGAACATATCAAACGGCCTCGAGCCCAATTCATTCATATCTGACAAGCTTTGGCCCAATCGTTCCTGTCCGACGGCCTTTGGCCCAATCATTTGTGTCAAACAGCCTTTGGCCCATTCATTCATGTCATACGGCCTTTGGCCTATTCATTCATGTCAAACGGCCTCGGGCCCATTGTAGACGCACCCTTGGGCTTCATGCTATAGTTCAGACTCAAATGCCACGGTTCTTAATCTGGTCTCACAATGTGCGATGTGAGATTGATAAATCACCAAAGAGTCCAAATTCGCCAAATCATTTTGGAAAACTGATTTTTGTAAAGAAGTGCCAAACATGGACTGCTTTGCCAGATATAGAGTCGCCACCTAAATATTTTATTTTTAGGGAATTTAGGAAACCCTGACTCATGCCTAAGGCCACGTGTCCATCATCACCAAAGTTGCCTCGGCTCGGGAACTTGGGTACGATTGGGGAAGGTCATCTATGAGCACCCCCGCTCGCTCGATCAAAGATCAGCCTGTACTAAGCATGATATCTTGTTTTTGAAAACACAAGCGTTCTTATTCCGGTTAATTAGCTAGAATTACTATGTGATGTGGACAACACACAAGTATAGACTAGATCGCCTAATTTGGATCAAAGCATCACATATCCATTTGTTTGGAAAATGATTTGAAGTTTGCTACTCGCAAGTAGGCTAAAATGCGGATCTAATGAATTGTTCCAATTCAAGTAATCCAACCTTCACCCACAGGCATTCAGGCAGTTATATCATATAAGCAATTAGCCTCATGGCAAGCATGCTGTCATGTTAACATTCACACACAAGCGAGATGCTAAAGCATAAACACTTACAGTGTACTCCGAGCCAAAACAATAGCTAGTTAGAAATCAATGCATGATCCTAGCTTATGTTAAGATGGCTAATGTAACACATGCAAAATGCAATTAGAAATAGGCTCGACTATTCTAAGATGGCATATGAGATGCGACAATCCGATACATGTATTCAAAATGGAATTGAAATACAATGCAGTTAGTTTGATGCGTCGAGCCCGATGCATGCAATACAGATGAATGATGCAAACATGCATAGCATAAGGATGCTAATTGAAATATGTCCTAAAACTAACCATCGTAAGCGGTTAAGAAAAAGGGAGAAAGAAATGGGGGTTGGAAGACATGCATCACACACGTGCACGCTTATTACAACAATTGGCTCTCTCGAGGGAGAGACCGAAAGAATAATACAAATCAACTAATTAATTAACTAACAAGCTAGTTAATTATTACACAACCCTTAACTAATTAAACAAATTAATTAAGCTATGAAAATAGTAAAATAGCCTCGGGAAAAGGGATGAATGCGTGCTCGGTCGGCTTCGCTTCAAAATCCATCGCCATGCTTCATGTTGCCTCTGTTTGCACTGTTTTGCACCTCTGAAGACTGCACAAGTCTTTGTGATGCTCCAGAACCACTTCATGGTCTTGCTGAGAGGCCATCGGCCAAAATATAGAGCCATCGGCTAAGGGAAACTGGTCATCAACCAAAACTAAGGCTCTCGGCCATACATTGTTAGCCGATCGACATTGAATATGGTCGATCGACCATTTGTTCCTGCTGACTGCTCCTTTTGCTGCAACAGAGGACAAACAGAGCATGGCAATGTATTTGCAAGAAAATGTTTGCAACCACACCCTTTATCATGTTTAAGACTCAAAAGAGTATAGTTCTCGACCCTCGAACCATCAATCACGTATTTCGATGCATGATAGCCAAAGAGTCCAAGTGTGCAATTCAATATGGAATGAAATGTACAAAAAACACACAAGGGGCCCCAACCTCTATCATGCTTGATCAAGAGGCAAGGGAATGCACACACAATGCAATGCAACCTAAGCATGCAAGCAAGGTAATGCAACATGAGCATGCAAGCAAGCGATATGTAACCTAGTCATGCAACTAGTATGCAACAAGATTATGCAATGCAACTAATATGTAATAGGCATACTACCTAAACATGTGAAGATACATGGTATGTAACAACATGCAAAATGAAGCAAGCATGCGACAACATGCAAGACAAGCATGCAACAACATGGTAAGATGGACTTAAACTAAAATGGGCCACTCTCAAACATGCCCAAATCAGTGGCCAAAGTGCTATGGAAATGATGGTATGAAAAGCATGAAAAGGCAAGACAAGCATGCATGCCCATTGGCTCAAGGATTAAGGCATAAAGATGCAACTCTTAAGCACACTTAAAGAGTGACAAGCATGGATATGTGACAGCACCACATGCTTTGAAATGATGATAGGAATGATGCCAAATCACACACATAATCACAAGCATAGCATGCATGAGGCTCAAAGCCTAAGACTGGCAAAGGGACTTGCACTAAGGCTATGCAAAACATGAAGCAAATGGCCTAAGCAAACCAAAACAGTCCTAGAGCATGCCAAAGTAAGCCTAAAACATGCAAGGAATGAGGCCAAAACATGTTAGAAAGATGAGCATAAAAAATGAAGCATGCAAAGCTACAAAAGGAGTGTTACACTACACCTATCAAAACCAAACATGGCATGACTTAACCAATGAAAAATAGAGTTATGGCATGTTAAAATGAGCCCAAAAAGCCACTTAGATGGCATCCAAAAGACCTAAGCATGGAGGCATACACAATAACTCATTCATAAGGCATAAAACATCAACTCTTTAAAGCATTAAAGGAGTGATAAGTGCAAGTGTATGAGCACATTACATGGACTGAAATCACTAAAATGGCCCAAGTAAAGCATGCTAGTGACTTGGACACTCAAAGCTAACACGCAAGAATGCCTTATGGCTATACAAAGCATGGCATATATGACCAAAACAACACAAATCAGACCTTAAACATGGTAACATACGAACAAAGTCTTCTCAAAACTAAGCCAAAAGCATGCTAAAATGATATGTGTAGACAAGCCCGCGGGGGACCTCGCCACAGCTCGGACTCGACTTTCGTTAGTCACGGTTCTAAGTCTGAACCAAAGAGTCCAAATCCGACAAATCGTTTTGAGAAAACTGATTTTTGAAAGAAGTGCCAAACATGGACTGCTTTGCCAGATACAGAGTCGCCACCTAAATATTTTATTTTGGGAAATTTAGGAAACCCTGACTCGGTGCCAAAAGGCCACGTGTCCGTCATCACCAAAGTTGCCTCGGCTCGGGAACTTGGGTACGATTGGGGAAGGTCACTTCGTGAGCACCCCCGCTCGCCCGGTCATAGACCGGCCTCTACTAACCATGATATCAATTTTTGAAAACATTGTGAGTTCTTATTCCGGTTTATTAGCCTAGGTTACTATGTGATGCGCACAGCATACAAATATAGACCGGGTCGCCTGAATTGGAACGAAACATTTCATGTTTGTTTTTGAAAATGGTTTGCTACCCGCAGGTAGGCTTTAAAACATTTGATGATTTATTCCAATTTAAGTAACCCAACCTTCACCCGCAGGCATTCAGGCAGTTATATCAGATAAGCACATAGCCTCATGGTAAGCATGCTATTCATGGTAGTCACTCACACGCATGCAAGGATGCTAAAGCATAAAGCTTACCGAGTACTCCAAGCCAAAATAGGAATTCATTAGAAATCATGCATGATCCTAACTATACAGAAATGTCTAATGCAACACATGCAAAATGCAATTTATAGCAGGCTCGGCTATTCTAAGATGGCATATGAAATGTTACAACTAACATGTATTCATCTTTGAAATTGAAAGTACAATGCAGTTAGTATGATGCGCCGAGCCCAGTGCATGCAATACAGATGAATGAATGCAAACATGTTGTCATACTGTATGCTAATTTAAATATGCCCTAATCTAACCATCATAAGCGGATAAATAAAAGGGAGAAAGGCGTGGGGTTGGAAGACATACATCACACTCACGCACACTTATTACAGTTGTGCCCTCACTTGGAGGGTCCGAATAAATATACAGTCCCGAATAAAAGAATATTACAGTCCAAAATATTACAGTCCGAATAATGTACAAATTCCTAATTAATTAATGAATTAACTAAGAAAGCAAGTAAAACTGGCGTGCAAGCCAGGGACTGCCTTGCTTCTGATGAATGCTGTATGTTTGGGCTGCCTTGCGCGGAAATCCACTGGGATGCCCCAATTAGCCTCTGTTTAGCAGTTGTTCTTGGAAAGCGCGCCAAGTCTCGAAAAGTTGCTGATTCCTGATTTTGCTGCAACAGAGAGCAGGAAAGGGGCATAGCAGTGTATTTTCACAGATATATGCATGTCTCGATCCTCGTGCCACCAATCACACATACCGAGGCATGATGGCCGAGGAGTCGAAATGCACAACTCAATATAGGATGAATGCACATGAAACTACAGCTAAAACCTAACTCCATCATGGATAATCCGGAGTGTCGGTGACTAGGGAATTGAGACACGTTCCGTCACTCGAAGTACGAAACGCACCTCGTTTCCCGTGCCCGGGCTAACTCCTATTCCGGACACGATGCAATATGCATGATATGCATGAAATGCGACTAAGATACAATCCTAACATACACCATGCTATGAACGTGAGATGCCTCGAAATGCGTGCACACGGGCACGCAAATCGAGAAAATGACAGAATGCAATCTAAGATACGACCTAGTATGCACAATGCTATGAAAATGAGATGCCTCGAAGTGCGTGCACACGGGCACGCAAACCGAGAAAATGACGGAATGCAATCTAAGATACAACTTAGTATGCATTGTGCTATGAAAATGAGATGCCTCGAAGTGCGTGCACACGGGCATGCAAACCGAGGAAATGACGGAATGCAATCTAAGATACAACCTAGTATGCACTGTGCTATGAAAATGATATGTCTCGAAATGCGTGCACACGGGTACGCAAACCGAGGCAATGGCATGGAAAATGTAACATGGACTTATACCAACATGAGAGAGCCTCAGCCACACTCACATAAGAGGCCAACGGATGAAAATGGAGTGCCTCGAAATGCGTGCACACGGGCACGCAAACCGAAGCAATGGCAGAATGCGATGCAATGACGTGGAAACATGATATGGACTTATAACAACATGAGTGAGCCTTAGCCACACTCACATAGGATGCCGAATGATGAAAATGAAGTGCCTCGAAATGCGTGCACACGGGCACGCAAACCGAGGCAATGGCAGAATGCGATGCAATGACGTGAAAACATGATATGGACTTATACCAACATGAGTGAGCCTCAGCCACACTCACATGGGATGCCGGTGGATGAAAATGAAGTGCCTCGAAATGCGTGCATACGGGCACGCAAACCGAAGCGATGGTAGAATGCGATGCAATGACATGGAAATGGCATGCAATCATTCTAATGGAATTTCAGCACTAACATATGGGGGAAAGCAGCCCCGAAATGAGGCGAAATGATACCAAATGCATGGAATTGTCCCGAAATGCGAATTTAGGCACCCGAAATGGCCTATAGCTATGCCAAACATGCACAATATGGACATGCAATGCAAAGACAGAAGCTAGGCAGTCCCAAAAAAGGCACTTTCACAGTTATAAACAAGGCCAAACAGCAAGCATAGGTATGGCAAAAATGGCATGCAAGAATAGGGGCCAAAAGAGGGGTAATGAAGCAAATGATATAAGCAAAATCCAAACTGAAAAATTTTCCTTCTACAACATTGAAGAGGGACCAAAAATATGAATATTTACAGTTTATGGCAGCCTCAAAATCAGTATACAAACATGATAGAAATGTGATGCAAAATGAGGCTAAAAAATGGCTATAACATGAGGTATGCAAAATAATCACCAAACAGCCAAAGACCCTTAATAAAACATGTATAATGGACCAAAATAAACACTTTTCCAGAACTGTAAAATGGCCAAAAACAAAAGCATGGTAGGCTGCCATTGCATGCAAGAATGGGGAATAAAAGAGAGATATAACATGAAGTGGCATATGGAGATCCCAAACCATGAAAGGACCTAAATGAAACATGAAGAATGGACCAAAATAAGCACTTTTTCAGAACTGTAAAATGGCCAAAAACAAAAGCATGGTAGGCTGCCATTGCATGCAAGAATGGGGAAGAAAAGAGGAGTATAAAGGTAAGTACAACATGGAAGTCCCAAATGGTGTTGAGCCCTTCTTCAATGTTGAAGAGGGGCTCAAAATAAGCTTAATATCAGTTTACAACATGCTCAAAAACAGATTACTCATGGGCCAAAAATAGCATGCAAGACTATGACATATAAGAGGATCAATGAAGCAAGTGCATCATGGAGGGCTCAAACAGGGTTGAGCCCTTAATGAAAAGTGAAGATGAGCTCAAAAGAGGGCCTTTTCAGTTAGGGCCGGAGCTTGAAACAAAAAGCATGTGGGGCTTACAAATGGATCAAGAAAAAGGGTCAAAGAGGAGAAATGTTACTCACCCTTGAAGACTAAAGCTTTTGTTGCTTCTTGGACCAATTTGCAGCTCCTTTATCCTTTGAGAAGCCTTCCTTGTTGCTGGAAATGAGGTGGTGGTGGTAGAGCTTGGTGGTGTAGAAGAAATGGTGATTAGGGACTTAGAAATTTTCAAGGAAATGAGAGGGATAGAGATGGAGTTGTGTATGGATGCTTGAAGAGCAATTTTTCTCACCCCAACAAATGATATTTCTTGCTTGTTATAAGGGCCAACAAGGGGGTGTAAAGGTGGGGGAAAAGGAGACAAACTTTCCCCCACAAAATATCCCCCGGATAAAGATATTTTCTGGGGGATAAAGCTCCACAGCTGTAAAGTGCACAGTGCAAGGAGCTCGGCCGGCCTATTACTTTTGCTGCGGGTGGCCGGCCGGCCACACCCCCTAGCCGGCCGGCTAGGGGTCAAAAGGGTCAAGCAGATTTTCTGGTCGGCCACCAACTGATGGTGTCCTCCTATCTGTGTACAACACAACCCTGTGGTTAAAAGTCCAAGAAAGTGGGTCCAAGGGGTTCAACATTAGCTCGGAAAGAGGGGTTCAAAAGGGTCAGGTGGAATTACTGGCCGGCCACCAACTTTTAGGGTCCTCTCATGTGTGTACATCACAAATATGTGGTTCAAAGTTCAAGAAAAAGGGTCCAAGGGGTTCAACATTAGCCCGGAAGGAGGGGGTCAAAAGGGTCAAGTAACATTAATGGCCAGCCACCATTTTTTAGGGTCCTCCCATGTGTGTACATCACAAATATGTGGTTCAAAGTTCAAGAAAATGGGCCCAAGGTGTTCAACCTTAGCCCGGAAGTGCGAAAAACGGGCGTCGGAGGGCGTCGGAGGATGTATAACTGGTTGCTGCAACAATTGCTGGCCTCCCACCATTCAGTGACCTCTCCGGTGATAAAACAGAGGTACTTGCCAAAAATGAACGAAAACCGTTGCAAAACGAATGCTCGGGGACCAAAACGCGCAGTTCGAGGTCCCGAAAATGGGCTGTTAAGCACCGAAAGTGGCATTCGGCCACGAAGTGGGTTTCTCAGACCCCAGTGTCCCTCAAAAGGGAGAAAATAAGAAGAATGCCAAAAACCGGAGCAATAGGAGATGGTTAAGCGGTCCCGAACCGAGGCACACGGCCTGACGGCTCCGAAAACCGAAAACCGAAAACCGGACTCCGGAATGGGAAAAATGGCCTACGGCCACCAAATGTAGCCTACGGACATTGAGAGATGGTCTACGGGACCTCTCCCTCCCCTCAGGAAAAGAAACAAAGAAAACCGAGTCTGGTTCGCAAACCGAGGCAAGGCACAGAAGAGGGTTCGGAAGTCCGGAGGCAGGGCTCGCAGCCGCGACTCTGAGACTTCTGAACAAGCACAACATGCAATATCACCGAGTGCTCAACTGGTGACGTTTGAGTCTCAAGGTCGGTCAAAAATGGGGTGTCTACAATATGCTAAAGCATGAGACACATTAGGTTATTTCATGGAAATGCACTACAAGTGCATGGAGCATGCAAGGAGCTATTAAACCAAACCCTAACAAAGGTATGACATGGTAAAAATAGGCCCAAGAACATGCTGAAATGGACACAACATAGGCTAGAAAGACATGCTCAAACATGAAGCATATAAAACTAGTAAGTGTGATTTACACTACAAGTGTATGGTACATGAAAAATGCCACTAAACCAACCTTAGATAGAGGTAAAGCATGGCAAAGTAACACCAATTACTTGCTGAAATGAAGCTAAGACAAGCTTAACAAACATGCTACCAACATAAGCCATTTATGCAAGCATACAAGACAACAAGGAGAGGGGATGACCCTCTCCTATTTAAGACTCCAAAACCACTTTTCCACCACTGAAAAGCCTTTGGATTTCAGTGGTAGAAAGGTCATGCAAAGCTAAGAACAAGGGCCAAAAGGGATGGCCTAAAACAAGGCCTAACAAGGCCTTGGAGGGGGGCAACAATCCCAAACCAAAAAGAGACCTTAACCAAAGATTTAAAGCTTCAAAAATCAAAACTTATTGTAGTTTAGAGTTAAGCTTAAAACAATAAGCAAGAAGGTCTAAAAGCTTAAGCAAGAAAGGGGTATTAAAAACAAGAATGCTCACCCTTGAAGAACACTTTCAAGAACAAGGCTCCAGTAACTTTTTCAAGCTTAAACCACTCCAAGAACTCTAAAATCAACCTCAAGGACCTTAGCTCCAAGTGGATGGTGTTCTGGTGTGTGTTTGTGTACAATAGTAACACAATACTACAATTTTGAATACAAAACAAGGCTAAACAAAGGAATATATATACAAAAGTATATATATCACTTAACCCTCAATTTTCTGAACCCCTGAGGAGGGAGGAGATGATTCTCTCTTATAGAGAACCAAAAGCAAAGCTTCTTGAGGAAGCCAAGCAAAGGGGCAAATCCCTCCATACACATGTATTGAGGGGGTGAATTGTGCACGCCAGCTGTGACAGCTAGCATAAAATATCTGCATAAAGCAGATGAACAGGGTTCGGCCAGAAAACATGGCCGATCGACCAACATAAGGGCCAACCAACCAAAAAGAGTGCCGATCGGCCAACACTTTTGGCCGATGGCAAGAAAACAAGGCCGATGGCTTCATGCCTTGGCTGATGGATTCAAGGGATGGCAAACAAGCCACCCTCTTCCCTTAGAAGCAAAAACACAAGTGCTTGGTCCACAACCAAGCACAAAATAGTCAAGTTGAGAGATCTTGAGGCAGGGTGCTGTAACAAGCGCCCGCGGAGGGGGACCTCGCTACTACAGTTCGGACTCGATTTTGTTTGTTGCGGTTCTTCATCTGAACCAAAGAGTCCAAATCTGGCAAATCGTTTGAGAAAACAGATTTTTTGAAAAAGTAGTGCCAAACATGGACTGCTTTGCCAGATACAGAGTCGCCACCTAAATATTTTTTAAAATGGAAAATTTAGGAAACCCTGACTCGGTGCCGAAGGCCACATGTCCGTCATGACCGGAGTTGTCTCGGCTCGGGAGCTTAGGTACGATCGGGGAAGGTTAGCTATGAGCACCCCCTTTCGCCCGGTACGAAGACCGGCCTCTACTAACCGTGATATCTTGTTTTGAAAACGTTATGTGTTCTTATCCCGATTATTAGCCTAGAATTACTATGTTATGCGCCCAGCAAACAAGTATAGACCGAATCGCCCAAATTGGAACAAAACATTTCATGTTTGTTTTTGAAAATGGTTTGCTACTCGCAAGTAGGCTAAAATGCAGATTTTGCCACCCTCAAGTGGGCTTTTAGAAAAGATGATTTTGCCACTATCCAGTGGGCTTAAAGATCACAATTTTAATGCATTATCCCAACTTAAGTAATTTGACCTCCACCCACAGGCATTCAAGCAGTTTATTTCATGTAAGCACTTAACCGCATGGCAAGCATACTATCTTGGCAACACTTACACGCATGCTGGATGCTAAAGCATAACTACTTACATTGTACTCCGTGCCAAAACAATAAACTAGTTAGCAAATATGCATGTCCTAGTTTATGTTAATTTGCCTAATGCAACACATACAGGATGCAATTTAGATAGGCTCGGTTAACCTAAACATGGCATATGTAATGCGCTCAATTATCACATATTCGATTTGGAATTTGAAAATGCGAATGCGGTTAGTATGATGTACCGAGCCCAATACATGCAGTACAAATGCATGAATGCACGCATGCATAGCATAAGGTATGCTAAATTCAAATATGCCCTAATCTACCATCGTAAGCAGGTAAATAAAAGGGAAGAAAGAAGTGGGGTTGGAAGACATACACACCACCCACACACACTTATTACAGATTTGCCCTCGCTCGGAGGACCCAAATAAATATTACAGTCCCAAATAATAAACGAATAAAATTATTACAAGATTTCTAATTTAATTTAAAAGAAAAGATGGCAAAGGAAAGAAGAGGGCAGCCGCAGCCTCTGCCTCGGGATGCGCGAATGGTGCATGCTCGAATCCGTCTCGCCCGAAAAACCCGTACTGTACTCCTGCCGCCTCTGTTTGCACTGCCTTGTCTTTCTGAAAATTGCCAAAGTACTGGAGCAAGTTCCTTGCATCCTGCAGAGCACCACCGGCCGGACAGAATTACCACCGGCACTTCACAATTCCCATCGGCATTTGTTGGATTCCTCGGCACTCCAGATAGTGCCGGTCGGCACTAAATTCTGCCGGTCGGCAGAAACTTCCTGCAGTAGACAATTTGACAGCAAACAGAGAACGGACAGTGCATGGCATGGAGTTTTTGGACACATGTAAGCATGGTCATACTTCCTATCATGTTTTGAACTCAAAGAAGCATGACCTTCAATCTTTGAGCCATCAATGGTGCATGATGACTCAAGGGATCAAATTTGCCATTTAATGTAAGGATGTATGCAACAAACACAATGAACTCCGAAACCTTATCATGGCGAAGTCAAAGGCCTCGGGAACCGAAAGTTAAGACGCGTTACATCACTTGTGGTATGAACGCCCCTCAACTCTCACACTTGGTTTGACACCCCAAACCAAGTAATGCAATGCATGTTATGCAAAACATGGCTCAAAATGCAACATGATATCAACGTGCAAGGTATGCCAAGAATCGTGCAACTAGTATGGCAAGCATGCAATATTAGACATACAAGACACAAATGTGATGTAAACACGGACACTTTGAGCAATAGAATTATCATGCTACAACAACATATGAAGCAACCATGCATCAATCATGAAGCAGTCATGCAAAGATGGCTTAAAATGGCAAAGGGGCAGACCCTCACCCTCCTCAAAACAGTGGCCAAAAGTGTCCGATAGATAGACCAAAATTCATGCCAACATGCAAGCCAAAAGTCCTATGGTTAAGACACAAAAAGGGAAACATTTCACACTCATCAACATGACCACTCATGGCATGATTAAAACAAGTAAAAATAGAATTTTTACATGCAAAATGGGACCCCAAAACCTCCTAATATGACAGCTAAAGTACCTCCCATGAAACAAATGCACTAAGGGCCACTCCTAGGCATAAGAGGACACACCCTCAAGGCATGAAAGAGGTCATGCATGTACACATACAAACATGATTCTTGGGCTAAAATGTGGCCCTTGATGATGTTAAAATCATGAGGGTAATCACAATCATGCATGCTAGAAGCCAACATGCTCAAAGCTTTCAAGCCAAAATACAAAGCAACCCTAACAAACATGTCAAGCATGATCAAATGGATAACCAACAAACTTTAAGCATGGAAAAAACAATACTAAAAGCTTCATGGAACTAAGCCAACATACACAAGAATCATGGCCTAATCATGAGGTGTATTCCTAAGCAAAATGGAGCAATACAAAGCAAGTATTATAAGCATACAAGGAGGCACAAATCCGGCCAAAAACAGAGGTTACATATGACCTAAAATACCTAAAAAAATTCTGAAATGAGGCCAAGGATCATCAAGCACACATGCTACCCTTTTGAGCCCAAAAAAGCATGGAAACAAACCATGAAGGGAGAGGGGTGTCCCTCCCCTATGCAAGACTTCAAACCATATTTTTTTGACAGTAAAATACACTGATTTTCAGTGGTCAAAGGACCAAAACACTGAAGTGAACAAAACCTTATGAAAGAGGCACCAAAATGGATCAAACAAGGCTTAGAAGGGAGAGTTTGCACTCAAACCACAAAATGACCTTAATGAAAGTGCTAGAGCAGGAAAATACAAGCCCTTTTTATGTTATACACAAGAGCTAAAACAGCAAGCTAGATAGGTAAAAAACTATTGCAAGTTTGGGGAATATAAATCAAGATGCTCACCCTTGAAGAACCTTTGAAGAACAAATGTTCTAGCCTCCTTCTTTGGATCAAAACCAGTCCAAAAACTCAAGAAACAACCCCCCAAGTCCCTCAATCTCGGTGTAAGGTGTAATGGTGTGTGTAATGGTGCAAAAGTAAGGTAAAAACCACCTTTTGAGCTAAGAAACACACACAAAGGAGGAGAGAGGGGGAGGTATAGAGATAATATGTATCTATATCTCAAAGGTCTGGTTTTTGGTTGCAAGAAGCTAACCTAGATCAAAGAGGAAGACCCTCCTCTTATAGGACTCCCTCTTGCAAAGCTTATTCAACAAGCTTGGCTAGAGGGAAATCCCTCCATACACGTGTTTGGAGGGGGGAAGAGTTGGTGCCAGCTATCACAGCTGGCACAAAATATCTTCATAAAGTGGATGAACAGTGGTCGGCTGCCCAAAAATGCCATTTCGGCAAAAAACAGTGCCGACCAGCAACAAACTATGCCGACCGGCAATAAAATTTGCCGACCGGCAAACAAAAGTGCCGATGGCAGAAAAAGACCATCCGGTGGCCTCCAGCCACTGCCGGTGGTGTGTGGGGATGCCTTACAAGGCCTTCCCTGCCCCTCTAAGGCAAAACACAAGTGTTCGGTGCAAAACCAGACACTAAACGGTCAAGTTCGGAGATCCTGAGGCAGGGCGCGCGAGCCGAGACCTCCGTGAACTCCGAACGAACACGATCATGGATGATCACCGAGTGTTCAAACGGTGACGTCCAAGTCTTGAGGACAGTAAAAAATGGGGTGTCTACAGGTGCACTGCCGAGACCTTCGGGAACTCAAAACGAACACGAGCATGGACGATCATCGAGTGTTCAAACGATGACGTCCAAGTCTTGAGGACGGTCAAAAATGGGGTGTCTACACCCATTCATTCATGTCATATGGCCTCTGGCCCATTCATTCACGACATACGGCCTCTGGCCCATTCATTCGTGTCATACGGCCTATGGCTCATTCATTCATGAAATATGGCCTCTGGCCTATTCATTCTTGTCATACGGCCTTTGGCCCATTCATTCATGTCATACGGCCTCTGACCCATTCATTCCTGACATACGGCCTCTGGTCCATTCAATCGTGTCATACGGCCTTCGGCCCATTCATTCATGTCGTACGGCTTCTGGCCCATTAATTAACGTCATACGGCCTCTGGCCCATTCATTCATATGTCAGACTATCATTCATGTCAGACTATCATCCGTGTCAAACTATCATTTGTGTCAGACGGCCTTTGGCCCAATCAATTGTATCCAACGGCCTTTGGCCTGATCATATGGCCTAACAAGTATTTGTCCCCAATTCAATGTAACAAACTGACAAGACTTATATGAAAGTAAGCAATTGGACAAATAACATACTTCAGATATCTTTATTAAGATATTACTCACAATGATCTACCGATGGATTTGCCCTCGTGCTTGACCCTATACATTTCATGAACATAATGGGTCACAAACGATTCGTTCTGTTCTTAATTCATATATTCCTCTTAGGCTTCGTTCTTATCCTTCTAAATCATTTATGATGTTCAATGCATGCCTAAGAGTGTTCAGAAATGAAAGAGAACGGAAAATGAAACACAGAATACTTCTACAAATTTTCTGAAATAGAGGTCCCCCCTCGAGCGTGGGTTCCCCCACTCGGGCAGACCCTCATTGTCCGCAAAAGTGTTGGTTGCCTCATTTTTACGCTCGAGCATGACTTTGGACGCTCGAGCGGACGGTCACACTACATGGCTCCCCGCTCGAGCACGAATTTCCCCGCACGAGCGGACATCACTGATTGCAAAACTGCTGGGAGCTTGCATTTTATGCTCGAGTGGCGCATTTTCCACTCGAGCGGACATGCCAAATTCTGGATTTTCCAGAACTGTTCTTGAGGCTTAAACTTGCATACCACGACTTATACTTCACATGCAACCCTTCTAACGTGATACAAATGCTAGATTACAACATTATGAAGCTTAATTTCCATGAATTACTTACATACACACACAATTCATATAAAATCCATCATCAATACTTAAATTTCATGCATCCAACACTCATGCTTCTATGAATTGCATTTGCATGTGAATTATAACTTCCATTTTCGACTTAGATGATACAAATGATGATCAAAAGCATGAACTTTAACCATAATTCTACATGGATCATATTTTTCATGCTCAATTATACAACTTCATGGCAAATTCTTACATGCATGTACATATAAGCTTTAAATTCTTCAATTTCATCTCAATTGATGTTCTTGATCACCCAACTAGCTTGAATACACAAATTTACAAACTTGTACTCATGAATTCATACTCAAGTACTTACCTAGAAGCTCTAATCACCCAATTTACGGTTAATTCTTGAGTTGATCCTCAAGATCTTCAAGCTTCTTGGTTAATTCTTCAACTTGAGCCTCCTCTCTCTCTCTCTCTTTAACCGACCCACACACTCTTTCTCTAGAGTGAAGTCTCAGCAAAATGAATTCAAAGAGTGGAATTGTGTGTATAGAGGCCTATTTATAAGCTCTCTTAGGCAAAGTGATTAGAATTAAATAATGGAGCTTAATCAATCGTTCTGAATCTAATTATTTTGATTCGAATAAATTTTTAATTAAATTTCACCGTAGGCTCTAAAAATTATGCCAATCACAATGGCGTAGTCAATTACGGTTTCTGTGGCCGATAAGGCCTTCAATTTAAATTCTAAAGCAGATAATCAAATAGATTTTCCTGAGGTGAACAGATAGAAATTCAAAACCACATATATTCATATCAATGGCACTCAAAATCATATCAAACGCATAATCACATTCGTAATTAAGATTAATTGGCATAATACGGAGCATGGTTATCACACAAAGTGCCTCCCCCTATCATGCATGATCAAGGGTGATAGTGACCAAGAAATGTAAGATGTTTCATCACCATGAGTATGAAACGTCCCACATTTCTTGTGTTTGGATTAACGTCCGATCCAAACGCATGCAATGCAACACAAATGCTTATCTTATTCATGTTTTACTTGTCCACTTTCTTGTTTACTTATTTTACATTATCAGACCATTCTTTACTTGATTTGTCCAATATGAAAGTCCTCTAATGAGAGAGGGGTTAACCAAAAGAATGGTTTAGGGGATAAGAGAGATCATGCCTTTGGCTGGGAGGAATCCTCATAAGAGGGTTAAAGGCATTTTAGCACAAACTCTATCAAGCTTAAACACAAGCACAAGGTAAACCAACCCTCAAAACAAATCAAAAGTGAAGAAATGTGGGAGATGACAGATATTTCAGTGCTAAAGTGGCATGAAAAACAAGACAATGACATGCAAATAACACATGCACAACATGTTAAAGGCCAAAAGCATTGAAACTAGTGAAGGACACAATACTAGAGGCATGGAATACCAATCTCAAATGGCCAAACCAGCAATGGATAAACCTAAACCATGCCAAAACAGTGACCAAAACAATCTGAAATGGTGGCATGAAAAGCAAGAAAGACATGCTCATGTATTGGCTTATAAACAAGGCACAAAGCTCACCTCTCAAAAGAAATTAAAGAGTGATATATATGAGAGTATGACAGAGGAATATGCTCTGAAATCACATGCTAAATGATGCCATATCATGCAAACATCACAAATAAGGCATGATAGAGGGCCTAAAACGCAAAGCTAGTAAAGCCATTTACACTATAGCTATGCAAGGCAAGCTTCAAAGGACCAAGGCCACTCAAAATAGTGTTAGAGCATGGAAAAACATGAGCAAAAGCATGTTGAGATGGAGCTAACACAAGCTAAAATGATAGGCTAACTCTCTATGCTGGTTAAGCTAATAAGCATGATTGCACTACAAGTGTAAGAGGCAAACAAGAGGTGCTCTAACCAGCCAAAAACAGAGTTACAACATGTTAAAATAAGGCCAAAAACATGCTTGAACTAGGCCAACATAAGCCATAAAAAGATGTTACTTTGTAGTGCTAACAAGACATGGCATAGAGAGACAAGGAGGGGAGGCCACCCCCTCCCATTTTGGACTTCAAAACAAACTTTCTACCAGTGAAATTCCCCTAGAATTCAGTGGTTTAAAGGCCAAAACAAGATTGTTTTAAAGGCTTTAAAAGATGGCACAAAGCTTGGCAAATAAAGCTACAAAAGAGGGTGGACCACCCCTAACTCCAAAAGGGCCTCAAATAACCATCTTTACACTTAAAAAATAGAGGTTTTTGTAGTTGACAACTAGGCCAAAAACAGCATGCAAAGGTGGTCAAACTAGTAATGAAAGCAAAGCTTTAAAGAGGGTAAAGCCTCACCCTTGAAGCATAGCAACAAATAGGCAACTTCTGAGCCAAAACCAGCTTTCAAAAGCCCAAACAAGACCTTCAAGCACCTCAGCAACAAGGTAGTCTAAGTTGGCTAAGAGGTTATGTGTAAAAACGCAAAGAAAGCTCACTTTCAAGCACAATATATATATATATATATATATATAGAGAGAGTAAAATTTTGCTTCCAAAATTTCAAAACCCCTCAAAAGGGTGAGGCACTCCCCTTATATAGGAATAGAAGCATAAAGCTTGTATTCATCCCTCCACACACGTGTATGGAGGATGAGCCTCAGTGCTCAGTAGCTGGCTTAAAAGATCTGAAAATATCTAAAAAATGAGAAAATTGGCCGTCGGCCACTTCAGGTGGCTAGCCGGCCACCTCCACTAGCCGACCGACCACCTCAAGTGGCCTACAAGGGAGAAAAGTGGCCAACAAGTGCCAAAAGTGACCGGCAAGGCCTTCCCCTCCCCCCCCTTCCAGACAAGAGGCACAAGGTTTGGCCCAAAAACAAGGCCAAAACACAGAGTGTTAAGAGGCTCAAAGACAGGGCACTCAACCGAGAACTTTGAACACTCAAAACGAGTGCAAACATGCACAATCATCGTACGCAAAAATGATGACGTCTGAGTCTTAAGGTCGGTCAAAAATGGGGTGTCTACAATCGCAACTAATTCTAGATCATGGGTTGGGTAGTTTCTCTCGCGAGTCTTTAGTTGACGTGAGGCATAAGTAATGACTTTTCCATTTTGCATAAGAACACAACCCAAACTATTATATGAGGCATCACTATAAATTACGAACCTATCTGTTCTTGCGGAGAGTGCTAGTATTGAAGCTGTTACAAGTTTGCTTTTCAACTCTTGGAAGCAACGCTCCTGCTTGTTAGTCCATTCAAAAGGTGTGTTCTTCTGAGTTAGCTAGGTCAAGAGTGATCCTATCTTCAAGAAATCTTGCACGAAACATCTGTAATAGCCAGCTAGACCCAAGAAACTTCGAATTTCTGACACATTAGTAGATCGTGGCCAGTTCACAATTGCGGCAACTTTTTAGGGGTCAATCCAGATGCCATCATTGTTAATGACGTGACCGAGGAAGTGTACACTAGTGATCTAGAATTTGTATTTCTTCAACTTGGTATAAAGTTTGTGATCATGCAGTGTTTGGAGAACCATTCGCAAGTACTGCTCATGGGCTTCTGGTGACTTAGAGTATATGAGGATGTCATCAATGAAGACAATGACGAACTCATCAAGATAGGGTTTGAACACTCGGTTCATGAGGTGCATGAAAGCTGCTGGAGCATTTTTATGCCAAAATGCATGACAAGAAAATCGTAATGCCCATAACGTGTTCTGAAGTTAGTCTTTTCGATACTTTCCATTTTGAATTTTAATTGATGGTAGCCAGAATGCAAGTCAATTTTCAAGAATATTTGGGTGTCTTGAAGTTGATCAAACAAGTCATCAATTCGTGGCAGAGGGTACCAATTCTTGATGGTGACCTTGTTTAGCTCCCAGTAATCAATGCATAAACTCATTGTGTCATATTTTTTCTTTACGAACAATACTAGAGCTCCCTAGGATGAGGTACTAGGTTGAATGAAGCCTTTGTCTAGTAGTTCCTGGAGTTGAGTCTTTAGTTCTTTCAATTCCATCATTGACATGCGATAAGGGGCTTTTGATATTGGTTGGGTACTAGGTTGAGTTTCAATGGTGAATTCAATTTCCCGGTCAACCAGGGTATCGTGTAGATCTTCAGGAAAGTCATCCGAGAATTCTCGAACCATGGAGATTGCATCAACAGTGGGGGCCTCTTTTTGAGTATCGATCACATAACATATATAACTACAACAACCCTTTCTTCGAAGTCGTTGGGCTGTCATGGTGGATATAAGACAGGGAGGGTTGGAAACTCTAGTCCCATAAAAGACAAGCTCGGGTTGGTTTAGTAACCTGAGGGAGACCTTTATGGCTTTACAATCAATAGAGGCGTGGTTGGCAGCTAGCCAATCCATCCCTAAGGTCACATGAAAGTTCTCAATGCAGAGGGGAATCAAGTCTACATATAAGATTTTTCCTTTTAAGGATATAGTACATGATCTGTACACATCAATACTACAGGTAGAATTACCAGAAGGAAAAGACACAAACAATATATATCTTAAGGGTTCAGGTGTTGCTGCCAGCTTGGCAACAAAGTGTGGTGTAACAAAAGAATAAGTGGACCTAGAGTCAATGAGGACATGAGCTAAATGACCACAGACAAAAAGTGTACTTGACACAACGTTTTCGGTAACTTTCGATTTTCCAAGTACCAAAGAAAAAGCTCTTCCTTGGCGTTTTTTGTCCTTCCTCACTCCTCCAGGTCCTATAGGTTTTCTGACTAGTTCAGAGGGGCCGGTTGTAAGAGTGGTAAGCTTTGGACAATCTCGCAGCAAATGGCCAACTTGACCGTATTTAAAGTATGCTCACGTGTCTCGATGGCATCGTCCCCAATGAGCCCTTCCACACGTAGGGCAAGTTGGAATGGTGCTACCTCTAGGGTTAGTAAAACTTTGATTGCCTAAGTTGGTTGTGCTCGTATTCATCCTCTTGGGAGGCGCAACACCGGATCTTCAGTTATTTTTTTTTTTCCAAAATCGCTTCTTTTGGCTTGGTTCCTTGGAGCCTAAGGCTTTAATTTTGTTTTCCGTAATGTATGCTCGGTCTACCACTTCCGCATAGGTTGGTAGTTTCAAAACCTCAAGCCTATCTTGGATTTCAGCATCCAATCCTACTTCGAATTTCCTTGCTTTTTGAGCTTTGATGGGGATGACATATGTCACAAACCGAGCGAGTTGTGTGAACTTGCTCTCGTATTCGACCACTGTCATGGTTCCTTGCTTTAGATGTATGAATTCCGACACCTTTTGTTTCCGCAACGAATCTAGAAAGTATTTTGCATAAAATACTTACAAGAATCTTGCCTAAGTCACAATTTCTTCCTTTTCCAAGGTGAAAAGCCACCATTCATGCGCATTATCTTTGAAAGTGAAAGTGGCAAAAGTTACCTTCTGTCTTTCGGTACAGGATAAGGTGCGGAAAATATTTTCCATATCTTTAACCCAAGTGTTTGCTACCATTGGGCCTAGACTGTCGGTAAATATGATGGGTTTCAGATTTTAGAATTGTTTTATAGTAACTGACTCTTCTTGCCATTCTGGCATCCCATTGTTTATGTTAGTCTGCAAGGCTTGCAAAAAGCTAATATTCACTTCTTCCATGATTCTTTCCATCGATTCAGTGCCACTAACTCATGATTCGCTTCCGTTACCATTATTGGCCATCCTACAAAGTAATAAACGAGGCATTGTATTCATAGTGCAATATATATATATATATATATATATAAGCATATATAGTGCAATATATATAAAAATACTAACTTTACTATTTTTACAATTAATTTTACATCCTTGTCCAAAAGTCAAAATATGTTAGTGTCTCATCCCTGTGGTACAAAAACAAAATAGGGATCAAAACCTTGTAGACACCCCATTTTTTATTGTCCTTAAGACTTGGGTGCATTATTCCAAATACTCGATGATGAAAGTTACATTGTGTAATCTTTTGAATTCTCAGCGAAGCAATTTGGATTCAAGCTCTAATCCCAAACCTTACACCCCATTTTAGCTAAACTATTTTAGACCTTAAAACCCTCTTTTTCAAAATATTTTTCCAAATGCTTCTATGATGTTCTGAAGCTCGTATTTCAATTAAAATATTGCAAGAGAGGTGAAAATAAATGAAAATAAATAAAAGAGAGGTGAACACTTTCAAAAATATTTTAAAATATATTATTTATTGGTTTGGAGTTGAAGGAAATATGAGGGGACAGAAGAAAACTAGTTTAGGAAAAGGTCGAGCATCAAACCATTGAGAAAGAATGAGTATCATTCACTCAATTAGGCATATCTCTCTTACCACTTAGAATTTATATGTGAGGCCACCGCCATTGGAAAGTAGACTTCCAGGGATTCAATTTAGACTCAAGAATCACCTGAAATCGAGTCTAGATGAGGGAGACATGCCCGCTTGAAATCGGGCCTGAAATGCAAAATTTTGGACCCGACAGGGTCCATTTAGAACCGGCTGTGGCCCATTTAGACCTGGCCGAATTTCAATGAAAACTTTTCCAGAGTCCCTTTTTAGGCCCAGCCATTCATTTTTAGGCCTGACCCTATGTTTTGGGGCCTACCCGGTTGGGTCTCATTAGCGCCGAACAGACAACTAGCGGGAATTGGACAGCTGGCTTTGTTTGAAGATATTTTCGATCAAATTGGCTCAAATTCTTTAAATAGACCCCCTGCATTCAGAATTAAAGGTTCGAAGATTTTCCTAAGGTCTTTGAGGGAGATTGAGCACTAAAACCATCCTCCTTGTTTCCTTTGATTTTCAAACATTCTTAAACAATATATATACAATACATACACCATTAGAGTTTGTTCTTGAAGCTTTTTGTTGAAGTTTCAAACCATATTTCATTAACTTGAGGGTGTTTGGAATCAAGTTTGATCAACAAACATACATACTCTTTAAAGAGGTATACTTCTTACCTATCTTTCTCCTTTGTTTTTACTAATCATCTTCTTCATTTTCCTTGAGTTTGTGGACCGCTGGAGGTTACTTTAAAGGGCTGAAATATGTGATCTAATTCACAAAAAGTGGAGGGGTTATCTTGCTTGTCTAGTTTGTTCTCTCTTATTTTTGTTCACTTTCTTCACCTTTTTGAAGTAGTTTTAGCCACTGTTTTTGGACTATTTTTGGACTGTTTTGGGGCTGAAATATGTAATTTAAAAATGAAGAAGTAGAGGGGTTAGCCACCCCACCTTAAGCTTTGTTCCATAGCTTTTTCTCTACTCTTTTTACTAATTTTCTCTGGGTTTTAGCTATGTATATATATTTATATTATTTTTTTTTTTCATTTTAGGGGCTGCTTAAGGGCTGTTTTAATTTATTTAAATAGCTTATTCTTTGAATACCTAGCTTGTTGTATTGTATGACCTCATGGCTTCGGTTGTCTAGGCATTAGACACCGATTCATTCGAGTTGATAGCTTTTGATTACTACTTAGTTTTTATGCAAGAGTCTCATTTTAATAATCAATCTCGCATTATCATTTCTACGCCCTCCCCATGTTTCTTCTTTTATTTTGGTTGAGAACTCTTTCACACGATTGATTGTTATTCAAGGCATGATAAAGAGACCTATGCTTAATGGCTTAATCTCTACAGAGGTTCATTTTCAAGGCATAATCTCTCTTTCATGCTAAGGAGCACTTCTTGTTTGGCGTTTCTTCTCATTTGGTGGACTTACTATCACTTCGGACAAATTGATTAAAGAATGGAAAGGACTAACAAAATTGGCTTAAAATCAATGAAACCAACATAAATAAAGTATTCGGAATTGGTTGGATCCGGCCGGACGTTTATGCTTGGTCCATCGCTTCGAGGATCATCGCTTATCAATACATGATATTTTGATAAGACTTGAGGCGTGTCTACCTCCTTCTTTCAACTAAATTCATGATGAGAGGGAGAGGTGGTTATTTTTCATTGCATTTATTAATTGTTTTGTTCAAAATGCGCTCGAAATCATTAAGCCATCAACTTGTGCCTATTGATGGTTTTGGACTCGATTGCACTCTTCTCGTGAGTTTCGTGATAGAGGAGAGCAGAAGGGACAAACATGGATTAAAGTTGCTCTGTTTGCATTGTTTTCACTCCAGAGTACAAAAACGGAGTTTTGCAAGAAATTAGAGCACGACCGGCCTTATTTGGACCTGGCCGGGCCTCATTAAGGGTTGAACGGGCTCTAATGTTGGGTAAATAAAATGTTTTGGCAGAAATAGGAAGTAGTGGCTGAGGGTGAAACATAGCAATTTCCCAACAAGGCAGGCAGAGCAGTTTCTGAGGAACATTGTGCACAATCATTGGTTTATTTCTTGGATTATTGTAATATCATTGTTGTAATAAATTAGTTTGTTATTTATTATTCATTCAGATTTGTAATAAGTAGTTAATTCAAACACTTGGACATTCGGACCCTCTTGTATGAGGGCAAATATGTAATAATGTGTATGTGTCTTCCAACCCCATTTCTTTCTCCCTTTTATTTACTTGCTTATGATGGTAGCATAGAGCATCATGTTTTCTTAGCATTTTTTCATGACTTGTATCCATTCGTCTTGTATACATGAGAGTTCGGCTCATCATTCTAACCAATGTCAAGATCAAAATGTTTGCTTGAATACGTGTTTTATTCCATGTCTTGGATTGAATCAAATGCCATGCTAGTAGCCGAACTTGTTATTTGCATGATTGTATGTGTCACATTAGTCATATTGCATTATTTAGGAGCATGCATGTTTTCTAATTATTTTTGCTCTGTTTGGCTTGCCTTGGAGTACCCATTGTGTGTGATTGTTGCCATGTCAAGCATGATTCCATAAGGCTAAGTGCCTAATTGATATAACTCTTGAATGCCTATAGATGAAGGCTGATTGCTTGAATTGGAATAATTTGGCGAATGTACATATCATATTACTTTTTTAAGTAGTACATATTCAAAACAATTTTTAAACAAATATGAAATCAAAGTGTTCCAATTTTTGCAAATTAGTCTATACTTGTGTGCGTCACATAGTAATGCTAGCCTAAATAATAGAAACAAGAGCATATAACGTAAATAAGAATCACATCAGGATTAGTAGAGGCCGATCTTTGATTGGGCAAGTGAGGTGCTCACTTCATGACCTTCTCCTCTCGTACCTAAGTTCCCAAGACGAGACAATCTTGGTGATGACGGACACAGCCTTTGGCACAAGTCACGGATTTCCTAAATTTCTCAAAAATATTTAGGTGGTTACGTTGTATCTAGCAAAACAGTTCATTTTTGGCATTTTGATTCAAAATTGATTTTCTAAAAGAATTGTCGGATTTGGACTCATTTGTGTTTATCTATTTCATATTGCACTTGTGGAATCAGATTCAGAACCACAGAAGTCCGAACTGTAGGGCTAATCGTGTCCAAACGAAGTACGAAAAGCAAGTTACAAACCCATCATGGCTAGCTTACAAAAGAATTTTATTCTCCAAAATCTAGAGTGGTGGATCAAACAACCACATAAAGTAGTATTGCATAAAAAGCTCAAATTCCTATCCTAACTGTACCACACCAAAACAAACCCATGCGGCCTGGACTGTGTTAATGGGGACGAACTGTATGTAGCCCCAAAATTCTCGATCGACGATCCATCGAGGTCACTCAATGTATGATAGGTCATTGCTAAATTCAACATTTTGAATATTAATAATTTCCAACTGGTTAAGGACATTGGTGAAGATGTAGTCCTCGGGGTACACATTTCCCCTTCTTGCAACAAAATTTTGGGACAAATAGACAATGATGTAGTGCGGGTGGTCATATCCTGGGGCAAGGCTGAGGACATGGGGGGTCCGAGAAATCGTCCGCGCGTGTAGGCATGGCTCTACCTCCACAATAAGTATGGTACATCAGTAGGATCGGTCTGTATATATATTAGCAGACCCATCAATTGCGCAAGGCCTGGATGCAGTCTCCTAACTATATCCTCTGAGTCTCCCCATCCTTCCAGTGAGGCGGGTGCGAGGTGCTCTGCTAAATATTCTCCAAATCGATAGCCCCAAGTTCCTCCCAAAATGCCTTATCAAGGTTAAACTTGAACATTCCTACATCACCAGAATAAATGTGAGATTTTACATAAAAGGACTAATGTCACTAGGAATGGCAACGGGGCGGGGCGGGGCCGGGGATCGCACTCCCCGTCCCCGATCCCCGATGGTAGAAATCCCCCCGGCCCCGGCCCCGATCCCCGACGGGGAACCTCTCACCGTCCCCACCCCCGCCCCCTAACGGGGATCGGGTTTCCCCGACCCCGAACATTCCCCGACCTTAAAAAAAAAAAAAATGTTCAGCCACACAAAACAACAGTAACAGTTTGGTATTTCTGAAGATCAATTCAAAACAAATAAATAAATAAATAAATAAATAAACAAAAGATCAATTCAAAAACCTATTTCAGAAATTGGGGTTTTCTAGTTGAATTCAAGCTCAAATATTTTAAAAATTAGACAACATCAGTGACTTTATTATCATCAACATCATCATTATCACCAACAAAAAATAATTAAAAAAAAAAAATCAAACAGATGTCCATTTTTGTGCTAGATCGTACCAGATCTGGGGGTTTTGAACTAGATCTGAGGAAGATGGGTGACTGTGACGAACGGCGATGGGGAGGGGGGAGGAGGACAGCGGCGATGGGGGGAGGGACGATGGCGATGAGGGGAGAGGACAACAGCTGTGTGGAGGAGAGCCAACGGACAGCAGCGATGGGGAAGAGGCCGACGATCGGCGGTGATGGGAGGAGGGAGATCGGCGATGGGGAGGGGGGAGGAGGACAGCAGCTGTGTGGAGGAGAGCCAACGGACAGCAGCGATGGGGAAGAGGCCGACGATCGGCGGTGATGGGAGGAGGGAGATCGGCGATGGAGGGACGACGGTGACGCCGTGAGAGCAGCTGCGTAGAGAGAGAGAGAGAGGGGGAGAGACACAGCTGAGACCATGAGAGACAAACGAAATGCATCTTTTGAAATGCATGTGAGTGACTCAGAGTGAGGCAGAGTCAAACATTGCATATATCTATGAGGAGGAATATTCGGAGAATATCCGGGGAGTTAAGCGGGGATATTTCGGGGCCGGGGCCGGGCCGGGGCCGGGGTTGGGATACATATCCCCGTCCCCGGCCCGAAAACAGTCGGGGATTTTATTTTTAATACCATCCCCGGCCCTATGGGGATAATTTTCGGGGAAAAACCGTTATAATCGGGGTCGGGGGATCGGGTCCCCGTCGGGCCGGGTTGAAATTGCCATCCCTAAATGTCACAGGTAAATATTTATTATTTATTTTATTACGTAGTCATTTTATTTTATTATATGTATCTAGCTATATAGTTTTATTTATATTTTTATTTATAACTTTTTGAACTTTCTGATCAAATAAAAATATATATATATTTTGGTAGTGCAAACTAAACTGGAAATTGTCTTGGATGGACATTTGAATATATCAAATGATACAGAATAAATGGACTAACAAAATATAACATTTAGGTATAAATAATCCACTATCTTACTTCTTAATTGTGCGTGTGTCCTATGCTCTAATGATTTTTTTATTTATGTTTTACTTAAATGAACCATTGCCCTGATACCACATTTGTCATGACCCAACCCTAGGGGCTTAGGGTTGGAATTACAACTTACTAAATAATTCTACTTGTAGCAAATTAAATGGAGCAGGCAGAGGCAACTGGAAATAAAATAATAATTAAACAAAATATTTACTGCATTATACTATTTTGATAAAAAAAAAAGGTACATCTATAAGAATTTTATTATTTTATTATTCAGTGACCGACTATTAGTTAAAAAAAAAACAAAAAAAACAAAAAACAAAAAAAAAAAAAAAAGGAAGAAAAGAAAAGAAAAGAAAAAAACAGATCAGTATCAAATTCTTGTACAGGTTCCATTACATGAGGTTACGGGTCTTCCTTACATCTCATCACCTAAAAAGGTAACAACTATAAGCACTATAGCGATTCCGGATTTAACTTGGCTTTTATGGTGTTCTAGACTTGAGTCTTGTGATTTAATGTCGTTATTTATGCCTTTTCCCCCTCTCACACTTTGAATTTGAGTTTTGGAATGTCTTGGGCATGTTTAGAACCGGTTGGTTGCTAGTTGGTTTAGAACCTTGTTGCCCAAAATTTTGGTCTTCCGCTCGAGTGGGCCTTTTTGCGCTCGAGCGGGGTTTGCAAACATTCAGTACTTGTGCATCTGCAAAAATGCTAGGGAAGTGTTTTTTATGCTCGAGCGACGTTCCATACGCTCGAGCAAGTCTACACTCGAGCGGCATTTCTTGCGCTTGAGTGGCTGTCTGAAGTCTGTAAAAAAATTCTGGAAGTGTGCATTCTACGCTCAGGCGAGTCTTATTGCGCTCGAGCGGGCAGTGCCTTGTTGTTGTGTCTTGGCGCTTGAGGGGCCTTTCTTGCGCTCGAGCGAGACAAATTCATGTGTCTGATCCTTGATCATCAAACTCTCCGCTCGAGCGGACTGCTCATATATCAAATAGCAAAAAGAACTTTTTACATCACTTTTTCATACCTTTTACCCCAAAACCCTAAAGTTGAGAGTCTTTCTCTCTAAAACTCACCTTCTTTCTACATTTTGTCCTAGATCCTTTGATCTCTACACCCTTATGCCTTCATTAAAGAAGTAGAACTCCTCAAGCTCTTCACTTTGATTCGAGTAGAAGTTGGTTTCGTCACTTTTTAAGTTCCATCCTTGCTTGGGTCATCTTCTCTCTTTGAGATAGGGATATTCTACACCTTAATATGGTTTTTAACCTAGGTATTTGTTGTTATATATAATGGTGGAATTTGGGAGGATTTGAGTAAAGCTAGGGTTTGGGTTCAAAATTGAAAGAGGGGTTTTCCATGTTGGTTTACAAAATGGCTATGGGGCTTTGTATATGAAGTTCTCTAGTATTAAAATTGTGAGATTTGACCTTGGGATTGATATTTGAAAGAGGGGAGAAGTGTGCTCTAGTTTGTGATAATTAATTATTTTGCATAAATGATGAAATTGGTATGGGAAATATGAAATTGGAAGTATGTATGAATGAATGGTGTAGTTGGATTTGTTAAATCACTCACCTATGGAAATTTGATAAATTTTCTATTTAGAAGATTGTATATCTATTTAGAAATAACTGTTTTGGGGCTATCGGTGGAGGATAGCTATGATTGTTGTAGAAATTGCATGAGGATTAGGTAATTGAAACTAATCATTTAGGTTGTGTCATTGAATATGACGGTATGACTAAGGCATTGAATATGTGTTATGGATAGTCATTGTATATGACAATGTTTGTAAATGCATTGTATATGTATTCGTTTTGGGAGAAGAAAGGGGATGTACTCCATTGCATGGGAGGAGATAGGGGATGGACTCCATTGAGAAGTAAGTTGGTCGAAGTGTCCAAGGTGAACGTCTCGAAACCTTATATATACATGGGTGGTGATCCCGCGGACAAAATTTTCGTAAAATGACAAGGTTGAAGTGTTTGTATGATAACTGTGTAAAAAAGAGAACCACTGAGTTGTAGTCTCAGCTGGGTTATTTGTAAAATTATGTGTAGTTGTCACATGACTTAGAATGAGGTGAATTAACTTGAAGAGAATAAATGAGAATGGACCGAAATATAAGTAACAATGTTGAATGGTTATGAGGAGAATGTAAGTTGGTCATGAACATTGAATAATTATCTGACATTTATATCTTAGTTAAATCTCATTTATTGTGTTAGTTTATCTCTATTAGGCTTTGTCTCACCCTACTCGGGAAACCATTTTCAGGTACAAGTGATATGCTTCATCCATGGGCATAGATTGGAAGGACTTTGGAGTTGAAGGCTCTTGTCATTTTTGTCTACGTGTTTATTCAAGCCGAGGGCTTTACGTATATAGAGCTTAGGACTCTTTCTTTGTTGTAACCAAGTGATATCTTGGAAAGATCACTACAATAAAACCTACTTTTTACGGCATCACATCAACGACATACAATAAATGCATGTCGTAGTTTCTCACTTTTACGACTTACTTTTTTTGCATGTCGTAAATACTTTTCCAACCACAGGTGTCTATTGCGCAGGCCATGAATGATAATACCGATGATTTTTTTACGGCTCGCAATGCACGCCGTAAATAATAAAACTTTCTATGACGTACATATGGCATGCCGTTAATACATCAATTATATACAACGCATATACGCCAGTCGTTAAAAAATATTACCTTTTTACGACACACACAACGCCTGCCCTTAAAAATATTACAATTTTTATGACAGACAATGTATGTCGTAAATTATATGATAAAAAACAAAGAAGCGCCAAAATGAAATTTCTGGTGCCAATTCACCAAAAAACCAAAAACAAATATATATATATATATATATATATATATATATTTAGGAAAAGAAAATATACATCAATTGTTTGGGTTTCTAATATGTTCTAATCATCAGACACTGGTTTGAAGGGCATCCATCCCAGTACACCTCTTCTATTCTCTTCCCTTCTCTCTCTCTCTCTCTCTCTCTCTCTCTCTCTCTGATTTTCCCTAAACACATCTCATTTGGGGCATCTCTCTGTCTCCCTTACTCTTTCTTAGATTTTCCCTAAACACATCTCATTTGGGGCATCTCTCCTCTCTCTCAGATTTGCGCACGAGATTGAGTCGGGCTGAGTCAAGTTGTAGAGTTATTCTGATGAGTCATCGTTCGGGTGGGAGACCGAGTCGAAGAAGAGTCAAACCTCGTTTGAGTTGGCAGCAAAGACAAAGCATGGTGAGGTCGAGAGGAAAAAAGGAACTCCATGGAGAGAAAAAGAACATAGGTACATTTTTTTGGGTTGTCTAGATTCTTTTCTTGGCTACCAAACAGAGTGTTTTCTTGGGGGCCAAACAGAGCATCTAGTTATGTACATGAGCTTCTTGATTGAAATGGTTTTTTTTCCCTTTTTTGATTTTGTGTTTTATTAAGAACTACGGTGATGCGCATAGTCTCCTAAAAAAATTCACTAGTATGATTCAGCAAAATTGTTGAAGTAGTGATGGTTCTCTTACTAGTGCTAAAGGACTAGTGATGAGAAATGATGAGAAAAACAAGTATTTTTCATGTTTGGTTTAGAAATTATGTAGGAAATTGTGAGAAATTATTTCTATTTCGTTGCTAATCTGGAATAAACCAAAGCAAACCAATCCCTTGTGATTGTGTTCTAATTGATTGAGGAAGGCTACATAAGCTTTTCTGAGTTACATGCTCAGATAAATTAATCAAATCCATATTCTTAATACAAAAATCTCAAAACGTAGGAATCTCTCAAAACATAGGAATAATGGTACAATTTTGTTTTGAACATTGGATAATGATACAATTGAGAATACAAAAAATGCTATATATGGTTATACAAAATACAATTCAGTTTGGTCTCAAGATTTTTATACCCTCCGGTGGATCTGTTGTCTAACTGGGTCTAACCTAACAATTTGGTCAGATATGAATTTGGACTGAGATGTATGTATGGTTCTACAAAATAGCAAATGCCTATTTTTTGCCACATCTAATCTAGAGTGTTGTCTTGGTAGCTGCTCTTCCAGGTGCAAAGATGTTGCCGCAATAGATATTAACATGGGTTGCCCAAAATCATTCTCTATTAGTGCTGGAATGGGCGCTGCATTATTGACTAAGCCGGAGCTTATTCTTGATGTATGTGGTACATGGCATTCATGGAGTTCTATTTTTCTTTTTCCTTCTCTGTTCATTGTTTGAACTAAATGCTTTAACCCTTATGTTGTTTCTCTGCTGATCCAGATATTGACGACATTAAAGCAAAATTTGGACACACCAGTAACATGTAAGATTCAACTTCTAAAATCATCCCAGGATACAACAGAATTAGCATGGAGAATTGAGAAAGCTAGTGTTTTTGCTCTAGCTGTCCATGGAAGGTAATGTGTAATTTGGGTGATTGATGGTTTGTGGTATTTCTAAACTCTAGCATAGCACTGAATATTTTAATTATTTATTTTTGGAGTACTAAAATTTGGTTGGTGCACTCTGTTGAAGCTTATTGTTACACAATTAGCTTTATTTGCATTTGAAATTGCATTATGTCTCGTTCAATTAGCTTTGGGCCATCTTGTAATTTGTGAAATTTATGCACAACATCTTTTTAACTTTTGTTTGTGGGCCCTTGATATATTAACTCACTAGTAGATACAAAGAGAATGGTGTCTGTTTTGTAGGTTGAAAATTTATGTTTCCCATCGTATACGATATAATGACTTATTCTTTGCAATAGAAAGGGAAAAGGAATTCTCAATATGTTGGTTCTTTATTTGCTTGGAGATCACGAGTTATAGAAATTACATGCAGAGATGTGTTGTACAAGTTAATTTGTATTTTCGCCTGTTTCTACTATAAGTTAATACACTTAGGAGCTCTTTACAATTAGAAACATTGAACCCCCTTAGCAAACCATCTACACACCAAAAAGCAGTAGAAGGGGCAAGACAATTCCTGAAACTTCATTAGTTTATTTATTCAAATTCCCATACCTATCATCCAATCTATTAAGTCTTTCACAAACCAAAATCATTGTGTAGGGGAGGACACTTGCTTGGCGCCTTGAATGGTTGTACTATAATTTAGTTATATTGATATTTATTTCATTTTAAGCACTACATGTGTAGTTTTATATGTATATACATATATAAAGTTGTATATTATGCTAAATAAAATGAATCTTAAGATTCATGATTCTCTATTTTAGCAAAGCAATTCACAATTCACAATTTGACAACAATGATCATGACCATTTTACAGGCATTTTCCATTACTTTGTTTGGTGAATGGGGTAACAAAAGTCAGGTAACCATGAGAACATTTATGTGTATAATTCACATGTAACTACCACTGTTGCTTGCTATTTTACACTGCGCATATACCTTTTCAGATAACTACCATCGGCTTGGTTGCAGTTGAGAACCCAATTGGTGTTGTCCTTGGTGGAATCTTGTAAGTCTACAATTCTCTTTGCTCATATATGAGTTATTTTGGTTCTTGGGTTTTTTTTTTTTTGATTAATTTCTTTTTCCTTGTGACGAAATCTATCGTATCAAGGCAAAAAAAAAAAAAAAAGAAAAAAAAGAAGAACACTGCAAATTTGAAAACACACTCTCTCTCATGCATAGTTGTAAACCAGCTACACCCATCACCGCACTAGCCCACACGCACAGATACACATCTACCCTCATGCCCACATAGGTTGGTGATTAATGATGCCAGGACAGTATATTGGACCCTTTGGATCTTTCATGAATTGATGATTGTTACTTAAAAGATTGACAGGACCTTTACAGCCCGAAATTTCTTGGTTGCATGAAACCCTAAAACTGGCGGCAAACATATGTTAGCACCCTCCTTTTTTCACCTGAGCGAAAATCATACTTGGGTTTTCAATTTCACCTAGAATGTGTGACCTTTCCTTGCACTAGTTCTGGCTTAACAATGCCTCTCACTAATTTTGTTTACATTACAATCTTGAGAAAATATATGTGATACTATTTAGAGTTAAGGTAATAAAACGACAGTTAATTTTTATTATGTTGGATTGGTTATGTTTTTCCTTTAACATAGGACAAGCATTTTGCACTACTGCTGCTGTACTGGGAGGAAAGAGCTTGGCATCTCAGATATCTGAGAAAATTGTAATTAGAAAAATTTTCATTTTTGTTGTATCACATTTAATGTCCTTTTTGTTAAATTAACGGTAACCATGTAGTCTTGATCCCGATGCAAGTTGCACTCTTAGGTGGGGTTCTCTTCATAATTTTTGGAATCCAATCCTTTCCTGCGACTGTCGAGTCATGATGTCTGTAACATTGCTAATGGTTAGTATTACCAACATTATCATCATGGTACACATCTTTAATAAGATAGATGCTAGGATGGCGGTGTCATTATAGTTACTGCCCTTTAGGGATGTCGATAAGTCAGATTATGTGCTGATCCGGCAAGATTTGAATCTGAGTACGCATTCCATGATTCAAAATCAAATTCAAATCCAAGTAGGTTTTGTAATACTACCTTAATTAGAATTCACCAAAATCCATGATCTGAGTTCCATCCAATCCGAGAGTAATATGAAAATAAGGGTTTTTAAGATCTACATTGATATTATACTGTAGACCACCCAAACTCTCTCCGTGCGCCCCCCCTTTCGGAGAGGGCGTGAATTGGGCTCTAGCTACTATAGTTCGGACTCCTGTCATGGTTCTGAATCTAATCTCACAAAGTGCAATGTAAGATTGATAAATCACCAAAGAGTCCAAATCCGGCAATTGGTTTTGAAAAATCAATTTTGAATCAAAAGGGCCAAACATGGACTGCTTTGCCAGATTTCAGAGTCGCCACCTAAATATTTTGTTTTGGGAAATTTAGGAAACCCTGACTCGTGCCAAAAGCCACGTGTCCATCATCATCAAAGTTGCCTCGGCTCGGGAACTTGGGTACGAGAGGGGAAGGTCATAACATGACCACCCCCGCTCGCCCGATCAAAGGATCGGCCTCTACTAACATGATATGTTGTTTTTCAAGACACATGTGTTCTTATTTCGGTTTATTAGCTAACCTTACTATGTGATGCGCATACCATACAAGTATGGACTAAATCACTCAATTTGGAACAAAACATCTCATGTTCATTTTTCAAAAATGGTTTGGAAGTGCTACTCGCAAGTAGGCTAAAACGCAAATTTGCTACCCTCAAGTGGGCTTAAAACAACATGATTTGCCACTCCGCAAAGTGGACTTAAAACTCACATTTGATGAATTATTCCAATTCAAGCAATGAAGCCTTCATCCACAGGCATTCATGCAGTTAAACACTTAAGCAAATAGCCTCATGGCAATCATGCTATCATGGCAGTCACTTACACACATGAAAGGATGCTAAAGCGTAAACACTTACAGTGTACTCCCAGCCAAAACAGAAGCTAATTAGAAATCAATGCATGATCTTAGCTATGTTGAGATGCCTAATGCAACACATGAAAAAATGCAACTAAAATAGGCTTGGCTTGCTAAGATGGCATATGAATGCAACACTTGATAACATGTTTTGAAACACGTATTCAAGTAACTATTGAAATACAATGTAGTTTGAATGATGCGCCGAGCCCAGTGCATGCAAGACAAATGAATGATGCAAACATGCAAAGCATAATGTATGCTAATCGAAATATGCCCTAAACTAACCATCAAAAGATGATAAGCAAAAGGGAGAAAGAAGTGGGGGTTGGAAGGCATGCACACACACACGTACCCATATTACAACATTTGGCCTCTCGACGGAGGGTCCGAATAAGCTAAGCTAATCTAAGCTGAGCTAAGCTAACTAATGTAATTAAGCTAATTAGACTAATTATTGCACAATAAATTGAATAACTAGCAAACGAATCACTGATTATTACAACACTTTAATTAATTAACAAATTAACTAATTTACAAATTCAAGCTAACTAGCAAGCAAAGCTTTAAACTATGCTGCCCCAGCAAGTTGAAGAAGTTTGAACATGCATGCCTCGGTTTCTGCCCCGAAAAGCTCTCCGGTTTGCTCTCTTGAGGCTCTGTCTGCCGGGTGTCTTCAAGAACTAGCTGTTGAACCTTACCAAATCAAAGCTCTGTCGGCCAAGAGTGGGCCTCTGTCAGCCAAGGATGGAAGGGTGCCAGCCATCAATGTGGCACTGCCGGCCACTGGTGTGCTGTGACACCATTCTACAACAGAGCACAAAAACAGAGGAAATATAGGGTCTCCCTAGGGCATGTGTGTACTATGCCACTCCATATCATTTCAAAACATCAAGGGAGAGGCACTATTGGATCCAAAACCATCAATCAAGCATGCAATGCATGATGGCCAAAGATTCAATCTTGCACAAATTCAAGAAATGTAATGCAAACAAGACTCTAAGACGACGACCTTATCATTAGAGGATCAAAGGCAATGGGGACAAAGGGAATTGGCCCATTTTCATCACTTTGAGTATGAAATGGACCAATTCACCTTGTGTTCAATATGACGTCCGATTGAACGCCATGCAAAGCAAACAACATGTTATGCTTCTCATGAAACACAAGACTCTAATCATTTAAACAACACATGCATAACATGTTAAGGGACTAAAATGATGAAACTAGTGAAGGATACAACACTAGAGACATGCAATACAATGCTCAATGGACTAAACCAGCCCTAAACAGACCTCATCCATGCCAAAACGGTGGCCAAAATGCTCTAAAATGATAGCATGAAAGGCAAGAAAATAATGTTCATGCATTGGCTCATCAACAAGACATGAGGAACAACTCTTAAACACAATTAAAGTGTGATATACATGAGAGTATGACAAGGCTATATGTTATGAAATTACATGTTAAATGACGCCACATCATACAAACATCTCAAATAAGGCATGCTAGAGGGCCTAAAGCACAAGGCTAGTAAAGAGCACTACACAAGAAGCATGCAATACATAGCCTAAACAACCAAACCATCTCTGGACAGAGCTCAATCATGCCAAAACAAAGGTTAAAACAGGCTAAAAAGGTAGCCCAAAAGCTTAGACAAGCATGCATACATATTGGCTCATAAACAATGTATAACACACAACCCTCAAAAGCTATGAAGAAATGAAGTATATGAGAGTGTGACTACACTATATGCACTGAAATTACATGCTAAATGGTGCCATACCATGCAAACATCACATGCATACATGTTAAAGGCCTCAAAACTCAAAGCTAGTCAAGGCCCTCTACACTACAACCATATAAGGCAAGCCTCAAAGGGGCAAGACCACTCAAAACAGTCGTAAAGCATGCTAAATTAGAGCCAAAAACATGCTAGAGTGGAGCATACACATGCTAGATTAATAAGCTAAAACATCAAGTATGTTAAGCTAGTAAGCAAGATTTACACTACAAGTGTAAGAAGCATGCAAGAAGTGGCCAAGCCAGCCACAAATAGAGTTAGAGCAGGTCTAAAAAGTCACAAAAATGTGCTCAAACAAAGCCACAAAGAAGTAAAAACACATGCTCATTTGGTAAGCTAATAAAACATGCAAGCAAGACAAGAGGAGAGGAGACCACCCCCTTCTATTTGGGACCTCAAAACCACCTTTCCACCACTGAAATTCCTCTGGAATTTAGTGGTTAAATGGCCAAAAAGAGATGGTTTGAAAGCCTTGAAAGATGGCACAAAAGGCTATACAAGCTAAGGAACAAAACGGAGAGACAACCCCCTAACACAAAATAGGCCTAAACCACCATTTTAAACACTTAAAAATAGAGGTTTTTTTAGTTGACAACTAGGCCAAAATCAACATGCAAAGGTGGCCAAGATTGTGTACAAAAATAAGCTTAAAAGAGGGAGATGCTCACCCTTGAAGCACAGCACAAGAATAGCCACTTTTCTTGAGCCAAAACCACCTTTTGGAACTTAAACAAATTCCCAAGCTACCCCAGCCCAAAGATGATCCACTCTTGTTAAGGGTTGATAGGTTGAAGATGGTTGTATGCAAGCCTTCAAGCACAAATGCTCAAGAAAGAGTGGAATCTAGAGTGAGAGGATTTAGAGAGAGAGGCTCCCAAACCTTTGCCAAATTGTTCTAACCTCTCAATATGAGATATATGGCTTCAATATATAGGAAAATACAAGCTTTAGGCCGAAAATATCTCAAGAGAGACAGCTGTAACAAGGTGTAGCAAAATATCTGCCAAAAACTGCTTTCTGCCATCAATGGCCGGCACATGACCATTGATGGCTGGCATGGGACACCATTGGATGGCCAGGGGCCGGCCTAGGCCATTTATGGCCGGCACATGGCCAAACAATCCCATTTAGGGCCAGCATCTTCGACCTTTGGTTGGACAGAAAAATATGTTTTTTGGACCCGACTTCAACCGGACATAACTCCATCGTCTGGACTCCTTTTGAGGTCATTCTTGAGCCTAAATTGAGTCCCTGGAAGTCTTCTTTCCAATGGTGGAGCCTCACATCAAAATTCCAACTGTGCAAAAAGTTATGCCTATTTGAGTGAAGACTGCTCAGTTTCGATCCTACCCGGATTCATGTCGAACTTCTCCCAAACTTGGTTTCTTCTCTCCTCTCCTCTTTTCTTCAACTCCAAACCCCTAAACAAGGTGTTTTGAAATATTTTTCAAAAGAGTTCATCTCTCCTTCATTCATTTCCAATTTGTCCTTGCTCGGTTTACCAAAATGTGCGTACATTTAACAAAATGTACGCGTCGAAACATCGTAGGAACTTTTTCAAAAGCTATTTTGAAATAGAGGGTTTTAAGGTCTCAAAATCATTTGGTCAAAATAATTTTGGTCCAAAAAAGGGTGTAAGGTTGGGATTTGTCTCTCTCCTTGCCGAAGAAATCGAACCTTTGTCCTGCACATCTTTCACCACCAAGTGAACCATCAGTAGCGCCCAAGTCTTAAGGGCGGTCAAAACTATGGTGTCTACAATTGCCCCTCTTTGACAGAGCTCAGAGTCATGAAATGACGTGAGTGAATGTCAAAGCCCAGAGACGACCCATTTTTGACAAGGCCGAAGACTTGGACAAACAAACAAAATACAGAGAAATAAATGGTTACGCCTGCAGGCTGCCTACATATCCTTGTGCAAGGAATCAAACCAACGTAGTTCAGGGGCAGGATGCAAATGATATGCAGGATGCAGAACATAACTTATGATCATGCAAAGGGAGCTGTAATGAAAAATTTATGCAAAATAAATACAACATTTTAAGCAAACCGACAAGTAACAGCAGTCTCACACATTTCAATAGAAAGGATGTAAGAGAATTATGCAATCTTCACTGCGCCTCACGCAGGAAAGGCTAAAGGCGACTGTCGGGAACACCCAAAGTCTCAAACAAGATTCCGACGTGTTGCACGCGAACGGAAAAAGAGTGATATAAGCATTGGAACACGTTCCAAATGCTCTTAACCAAAGAGGGAGAAACATAGGGACACGTCCCAGTGTTTCGGAGTGGTAGAAGCATTGGAACACGTTCCGAATGCTCTTAACCAAAGAGGGAGAAACATAGGGACACGTCCCAGTGTTTCCAACCAAAGGAGTGGTATAAGCATTGGAACACGTTCCGAATGCTCTTAACCAAAAAGGGAGAAACATAGGGACATGTCGTAGTGTTTCAGAGTGGTATAAGCATTGGAACACGTTCCAAATGCTCTTAACCAAGGACAGCCTAACACGCCACGCGCGCAAGGAGAAAGAACAATAATGCCCAGGGTACACAAGATTAAATGCGATATATACACAAAGTGAACATGTGCAATAGATGCACAAGGTGTGTGTGATAGATACACAAAATGAACATGTGCAATAGATACACAAAATGAACATGTGCAATAGATACACAAGGGGTGAATATGTGCGATAGATACACAAAAGGTGAGTATGTGCGATAGATACACAAAAGGTGAATATGTGCGATAGATACACAAAAGGTGAACATGTGCGATAGATACACAAAAGGAGAACATGTGCAATAGATACACAAAAGGTGAATATGTGCAATAGATACACAAAGATCAACATGTGCGATAGATACGCAAAATGAGAATGTGCGATAGATACACAAGATGAACATGTGCGATAGATACACAAAAGGTGAATATGTGCGATAGATACACAAAGGTGAACATGTGCGATAGATACACTAAGTGAAGAGAGTGTGATAGATACACAAAGGAAGCATGTGTGATAGATACACAAGGTGAACAAAGTGTGATAGATACACAAGGTAAAGAAAGTGTGATAGATACACTAGGTGAACAAAGTGTGATAGATACACTAAATGAACATATGCGATGGATGCACAAAACATAATCGATCTTAAACGAAACTTCTCTGAATGAACCGCACATCCAATATCGCCTGGTTGCGCCAACTTCAAATGAACCGTACATACAATATCGTGCATAAATGAGAAAGAAACGTGATAGGTACAATGCAATATAATGCATGATGTTTAAGGAATGCAATAAACAAACATAGTGGCGCTTTAGAAGGCACCTCATGGGGTGAGTGGCGATGAACCGCTCTACTCTGACGGGGATCTCCCCTTGCGTTCTTCAAACTCTTACCTTGCATTCTTTGAATTCTTTCCTTCAACTCACAGTATAAAGGTTCTGAAATGCTAAAAAGGATTCTTCACGTAGAACACTTTGGATGCCACTTTTCTTCCCGACCATATTCACAATTTTCCCTATTCTCCAACGGGGTGACAGACTAGGTTGGTTCAGTATCCAGAATTGACGTGCATATACGCTATCTCAACCTATGGGGCTTCCATACAAATTTCAAGCTAGGGATACACCCCTAGGTATTTAAATTAGACTTTAGTCTTGGAAATCCCGAACCTTCACGTTCTAGGCATCAGCCATTCGAACTCTAGTTTCCACCGTCGCAGTTGGTCTCCTAGGAACTCATTGTAAACACAGCCAAGATGCCTCTGACAGGGAAATGGTACTCAGAAAGAGCACTTCTAATCGCCATTCTGGCTTGAAGTAAACTTGATCTTGAGCTTGAGGTAGAGGCACACTCATACTTCGAAGCATTGACAAGGCCTGAAGAGGTACATCCGGAATGCAATAACGAAACTTACTGAAGTTGAAACAAACTCAGATGCCTGACATTTTCCCTCTTTTCTTTTGCTTTGCAGTCTGGAACCCATATAGCTTCAGATAGATCCTAGTTTTACTATTCTCACATGACCTGGGTTGAACCCTGCAGTTTTATGAAAGAACAAATCCTGTTTTGCACAAATGTGGAGAATGGCACAGCACTCCGAGCACAAAATGATTTTATTTTTGAATTTGAAATTGTGAAACGAGTTCTTAACCGGGTATTGAGCCTACGAATGACCACGGCAAAAATGACTCAACAACGAAAAAAAACCTAAACACATCTATTGACACTCGAAACGACTCAAAACAAGAATCGAAACAAACAAAAACACAACAAAACACAAGACTTAAATGTGCACAGGGAGCCTGTTTCTCTGGGTATTGTTTCGCACCCTTTCTCATTTGTAATTCTCACATCACTCTGGCACTCAATCTCTATTTTTCTGAAAAACCCTTTTCTCACTTTTTATCTCAACGCACATCTCTCTATTCTTTAATCTCTCTTATTTTTTTATCCCTCCCTTGAGTGGTTGATGGATAAACAGGAAGTTGTGGGCTCTTGCCCCTAGTATTCTACTAGATTCTCCTTCTTCCGCTCACAACAGTGAGCTTTTCCACGGAGGGGTTGTGACGCGATTGGACGTGCAGCAAATCCGCAATTGACATTGGTTGACGATGCCCTTGGCCAGTTTGGATGTGATCAGACCTGTCCAGATGAGGGAATGGAATACCCTGCTCCATTTCGGCTTGTGCTTCGTACTTGACTTGGTACCTCGTTGCTTGGAGGATGAGAGAGCTTTCAGCTCCTTTGTTGTTAGCTTCAGTTGTGCCCTTTCTGGCAAATATGGTGCCCTTTCCGGCAAATATACTGACAACGGAGAACAGACAGAAAACCTAACTCAACTGTGCCCCCAGTTCATCATTTTGACCATTTTTTGTTTTGGCTTTCTACTAAAACAATTTTGACCAACATGAGAGTTTGATTAACACGCTTTTTCAATTTTCTGATTTGAAATCATGCAAGTCAGGTTATGAGCACTGAAAATTTTCCTTTTTTGGGTCCAAGAAAAGGTCCAGTTTTGGAAAAATGGAATAATTTTCAAGAGAATTAGTCAACTTCACTAAAAATTCTGAAAAACATTTTTTTGCAAATGGCCACTGCTCGACCAACATAGAATTTACTCTTGAGATGCACAACCTTAGATCCAAAACAATGGAAAATTGCCCCTTGTCTTAATGGCACTTCACGGCAGCGGAAAGTTGCCCCTTGTCTGAATGGCACCACAGAGCACTGTAATCAGTCCTCGATGTGACAATCACCACTGAACTCTCGGATACAGAGAAGACAAAGATGATCAGAACAATTACATGGACATAGTCGATTTGGAAGTGTTTATGGCTGGACTTCGGAATGAAGTTGCCTACATATCCCAAAGATGGGAATCAAGCCTGACGAAGTTCCGGGTTAAGGTACACTCGGGTATTAACCTTTCATTTTACGCTCTAACTTTTGCCAAGGCCGCCCTTCCGGGTTTTCAACCTTACGAGCTCTATTTTGCTTTTCTTCTTTCTTTTCTTTTCATTTTCATTCTTTTCTTTTCATTCTTTTTTCAATTTTGTTCTTTTTCTACTTTTTCTCTTACTCTAAGTTTTGCCTGGGTCGCCCTTCCGGGTTTTCAGCCCAGCGAACCTCTCAAGGATAGAAAAGTGTAACTTGTCCATGTTGATTGGTCGTAGGGTCTCAAAGCCATTTGAATCCAGGAGAATGGCTGTTGTTTGCTGATGATGTAGAAGTCCATCCAATGGGGGCTAAAGTCGCCCCTAGTGTTGCGAATAGGAACTTGATTGTCCTTCAGCAATAAATTTTCTTCTTCCGGATCCTGGAATTTGACTTTCTTACCAGTCTTCATTGGTTTGCAGAATGATCCATCTTTTGAACCTTTGAGCACATCTGACCTTTTTGCCCCTAGTTCAAGGGCTATTTCTCATTCATCTTTGCAAGCTTCCTTTGATCACATTTGACCTTCTTGATTTAACTTTTCTTGCCCATTGTTCGAGGGCTGCTTCGAATCTGGCCTGACGGGCCTCCTATTGTAGTTGACCGTTGAACATTCTGAATCCAAGTTCAATGTTTGAAAGCAAAAGGGGTTGATTCTCGAGGCTGAGAGCGATCCTATGCTGCACAATCTCAAGATCAATTCCGTGCATGTCTTTGCAAAACCACGCAAAATATTTTTTGAAATCGTTTAAGAAAGCGACTAATCGCTCGCGCTGAAGACAATGTAGAACCAATCTGGATCAAGCCAGAATCCTTCTTAGGACTTACATTAAGAAACATGATCTCATTCATTAAGGGCTTAGCATGCCTCTCTTTCTCTCAATTGATCAAATTTTTGCAAATCCCGAGGAATTCCTCCCTCTTTATTTTCATCACAGTGTTTAAAAAGTTTTGAAAAACTTAAGTCAATGTAATGATTTCAAGGCACAGAAATGACACAGTTTTGGTCAATTACTGCCATCTCATTCAGAACTTTTAGCACAACTGGTTCAATAGCAGAAATAGACGCAGAAAGAGAAAAATCACTGCTGTTTCATTTAGATCTTCTAGCTCAAGAATAGAAATAGACGCAAAAGAAAGAGTGTAAAAGACAAAAACAAAACACGATAGTGATGTCCGAGGTAACACTCCCGAAATCAACTAACTTTGACACAACAAGACTGACTCGATACAACAAGACAGACTCAACTGACACAGTACGAAAAGACTGACTCAATACAACACAACAAGACTGACCCAATACCCAAGTCAAAAAGTAAAATAAACATCATTCTCAAAACAGTGCATGCCATCTCCATATCTGGAGTAAACTGAGCGCCATCCGCAGGTGGTTTATTCCCCGATCATATGATCACATTATCCCCCAAGTTCACTGATCCAGTGCCGATAGACTTTGCAGGACCTGGTGAGACAATAACCTCGTTGTCAATCAGATCTTGTATTTCATGGCAAAGACGAAAACACATGTTAGTGTCATGGCCGACTTGTTGATGGAAGGCACAGCACTTGGCCGGATCATGCTTGGCTGGAAGGGAATTCGGGAGAGGCCGAGGCTCAAAGGATTTGAGATGGCCCTTTTCAATTGTAGCTCGCCCCAAGATTGAGGAGCCTTTTGGATTGAAATCTCTAGCCCTTGATGTGGTCGATGATGGAGCCAAAATCCCAAAGGCTAAATCTGCCACAATTCTTTGCAAATCTTTAATCATGCCTCCCAACTTAGAAGTAGTGGGTACATGGGTTTGAGATGATTGGGGTTCACGTGTACCCATCATGCATAAGTCTATGCTGACTGGAATGAACACCTCAGGCTTGGGTAAATGGGCTGCGGTGATGTATCTACTGGGGTCAAACGGGCCGGCCGTTGTTTGGATGAAGTTTACCTAGGTGGAGGGTTTTGATTGACATTTGGTTTTTCTGGAGGTGCTATTACCTTATTGTCAATGAGATCTTGAATCTCATGACGTAGTCTGATGCAAAAGTCAATATCATGACCGTGCTGCTGATGGAAGAAATAGTATTTAGCCGGGTCATGCTTTGGAGGGAGATGGTTGGTTAGAGGCCGTTGTTCTAACGGTTTCGGATGTCCTTTCATGAATAGGACCCCTAGAGCTTTAGACAAAGGCATATAAAGTGGGGTGAAAACCCTCTTGCCTCAAGGTAAATAGTTCGAAGTTTGGGGGATTGGATTGGACGTACCAACAAAGGGGGTGGCTGTTTTTGGAGTGGCGATGACCATTCCCACTTCAGAAGATCTTGCAGCTGCATCACCACTGGTGGTCACATTCGAACTACGTGTATAACCCTTCTTGGGTGAGTCTCTTTCATGGTCAATCAAACCTTGTTTCATAGCATCTTCTATCTGTACCCTAATCTCATGGAGGTCAGCAAAGCTGGGGAGGGGTAAGACAATCATTCTCTGTATCAACTTTGGTTGCAAATTCCGCACGACCATCCTTATCTGGTCTTTCTCAGCCGGCCTAGTGGTCATCATAGAAGCTTTGGCTCTCCAATGGGTTACGAAGTCAGAGAAGCCCTCCTTCAGCTCTTGTCTAGTTTCTTTGAGATCACGAGTTGTGACCTCGATTTACATGTTGTACGAATATTGGGCGATGAAAGCCTCAACCATCTTTTCCCAACTCCTTTTTATCGAATCCTCCAACTTAGTGTACCGGATGGCCGCAACACCCAACAGGATCCGGCCGAAGAGAGATAACTTTTGTAATCTGGAGAGGCCCATTGGCCGTAAGATATCCGAGAACAGCCGCAGATGTACCATAAGATCTCCAGAACCATCAAAATGGTCTATATGTGGCATCTTGAACCGGTCTGGCAATGTCACTGCCGAATCTATGTAACCATCCTCTATGTCTGGAATGGAGTTAACGTCTTGAGCCCTCTTGAACAGCTTTTCAAGCTTGCTCACTTTTAATATGGTTAGATCCACTTCGAACTCGAAAGGGGCCTCAATTGGGTAGGCCTCTGCTTTGGAAGTCTGAGGTGGAGTGGAATCCACTAGGACATCTATATTCTCCTGGGCATTGGTGATAGGGACAGGAGCCCTTGGTGTAGGAATTTCTACTAGAGGTGGGTGGGACACAGAAGTTGTTCCCTATTGTGTTTGTTGTTACTGCTGTTGAAGCCGGGCGATGAGTTCGACCTGCTGGGCCACGACCTCGGTCTGGCGGGTGGTAATCTCCGCTTGGCGGGCAACATCCCACTGCATGGCCTCCATAGTCTGTTGGAGCTGACGCATCATGTCTTCCATACTCATACTGGCTAAAAGGGGCTGATCTATTGGATCTGGTGAGTTTTCTCTTTCTGAGGTGGAAATAGGAAACTAAGCCCAACTGCGCATAGGTGATGTAAACAGTGACCGCTGAACTAGAGACTATTGAACTGGTGATCTATGCCTGACTGGCCCTTCTTTGCCTTACCACTGGCGAAGAAAACATTGGTTGCCCTTGAACTGAATCTCTGACTTGACAAAGTCTATCAACACAAGTCCAATGTACCCGGGGGATATCAGAGCCTTCTGAAGCTGTGGTTCCAAGACTACCTAGCAAAAGAGAAAACAGACAGCACCTCAGCCTGATTTTACCAAGATAGATATGAGCATAGCTGAATGACTGTGCTCTCTACTGAATTCTGCACCAAAACAGATACCAACTCACAACTGATATGCACACCTTGTACAGTTTCACTGTAAAGCACATAGCAGTTAAAGAGAGCCAAAACACCCCTATGGTGGGGTTGGGTTTCCCTGTCCTAATTTCGTCAGGAGTTAGGGATTCACTACGCACGCATGCGGTTTCAAACAACCTACATTCAGGTAAGCAACCTGTCCTAGTTTGGAATGGTCTTTATGGCTTCCGATATGCAACTAGGTCGAATGGTCAAGAAGGGTGCCTCGGCAAAATTGAGGTTTGTGTTCCCACCATGGCAGAGCCCGTAATCAGTCAGCCTTATGGCACGTTTTTCCAAGCAAGCCTCCGGTAAACCGTTCAGGAATAATAGATGGCAAACACTATGACTTAGGCACACCAATGCAAATGCAATGCAAAGAAACACACAAGTGCTGACAAAACAACATATCATGAGTTCGAGTCAAGTTCTCTAAATCCCCAACAAAGTTGCCAGAAACTATAGACCGCCCGAACTTTGTCCGCGCGCCCCCCTTTTCGGAGAGGACGCGAATTGGGCTCTAGCTACTACAGTTCGGACTCCTGTCATGGTTTTGAATCTAATCTCACAAAGTGCAATGTAAGACTAATAAATCACCAAAGAGTCCAAATCCGATAATTGGTTTTGAAAAATCAATTTTGAATAAAAAACGTGAAACATGGACTGCGTTGCCAGATTTTAGAGTCGCCACCTAAATATTTTGTTTTGAGAAATTTAGGAAACCTTGACTCGTGCCAAAGGCCACATGTCCGTCATCACTAAAGTTGCCTCGGATCGGGAACTTGGATACGAGAGGGGAAGGTCATAACATGAGCACCCCCACTCGACTGATCAAAGGATCGGCCTTTACTAACACGATATGTTGTTTTTGAAGGCACATGTGTTCTTATTCCGGTTTATTAGCTAACCTTACTATGTGATGCGCACAACATACAAGTATAGACTAAATCACTCAATTTGGAACAAAACATCTCATGTTCATTTTTCGAAAATGGTTTGGAAGTGCTACTCGCAAGTATGCTAAAACACGGATTTGCCACCCTCAAGTGGGCTTATAACAACATGATTTGCCACTCCGTAAAGTGGGCTTAAAACTCACATTTGATGAATTGTTCCAATTCAAGCAATGAAGCCTTCATCCACAGGCATTCATGCAGTTAAACACTTAAGCAAATAGCCTCATGGCAATCCTATCATGGCAGTCACTTACACACATGCAAGGATGCTAAAGCGTAAGCAGTTACAGTGTATTCACAGCCAAAACAGAAGCTAATTAGAAAATCAATGCATGATCCTAGCTATGTTAAGATGCCTAATGCAACACATGTAAAAATGCAAATAAAATAGGCTCGACTTGCTAAGATGGCATATGAATGCAACACTTGATAGCATGTTTTGAAACACATATTCAAGTAAGTATTGAAATACAATGCAGTTTGAATGATGCACCGAGCCCGGTGCATGCAAGATAAATGAATGATGTAAACATGCAAAGCATAAGGTATGCTAATCGAAATATGCCCTAAACTAACTATCAAAAGATGATAAGTAAAAGGGAGAAAGAAGTGCGGGTTGGAAGGCATGCACACACACGCGCACCCTTATTACAACATTTTCCCCTCGACGGAGGGTCCGAATAAGCGAAGCTAATATAAGCTGAGCTAAGCTAACTAAGCTAATTAAGCTAATTAGACTAATTATTACACAACAAATTGAATAACTAGCAAACTAATCACTAATTATTACAACACTTTAATTAATTAACAAATTAAGTAATTTACAAATTCAAGCTAACTAACAAGCAAAGCTTTAAACTATGCTGCCCCAGCAAGTTGAAGAAGTTTGAACATGCATGCCTCGGTTTTCGCCCCGAAAAGCTCTCCGGTTTGCTCTTTTGAGGCTCTGTCTGCAGGGTGTCTTCAAGAACTAGTTGCTGAACCTTACCAAATCAAAGCTGGGGAGTGCACTAGTGGCCTACCGGCCATGAAAGGTGGCTGCCAACCACCTGCCGACCAAGAGTGGGCCTCTGTCGGCCAAGGATGGAAGGGTGCCGGCCATCAATGTGGCACTGCCGACCACTGGTGTGCTGTGACACCATTCTGCAACAGAGCACAAAAACAAAGGAAAGGACGGGTCTCCCTAGGGCATGTGTGTACTGTGCCACTCCGTATCATTTCAAAACATCAAGGGAGAGGCACTATTGGATCCAAAACCATTAATCAAGCATGCAATGCATGATGGTCAAAGATCCAATCTTACACAAATTCAATAAATGCAATGCAAACAAGACTCTAAGACCACAGCCTTATCATTAGAGGATCAAAGGCAATGGAGACAATGGGAATTGGCCCATTTTCATCACTTTGAGTATGAAATGGACCGATTCACCTTGTGTTCAATATGACATCCGATTGAACACAATGCAATGCAAATAGCATGCTATGCTTGGCATGAAACACAAGACTCTAATTATGTAAACAACACATGCATAACATGTTAAGGGACTAAAATGATGAAACTGGTGAAGGACACAACACTAGAGACATGCAATACAATGCTTAATGGACTAAACCAGCCGTAAATAGACCTCATGCATGCCAAAACAGTGGCCAAAATGCTCTAAAATGATAGCATGAAAGGCAAGAAAATGATGTTCATGCATTGGCTCATCAACAAGACATGAGGCACAACTCTTAAACACAATTAAAGAGTGATATACATGAAAGTATGACAAGGCTATATGCTCTGAAATTACATGTTAAATGACGCCACATCATACAAACATCTCAAATAAGGCATGCTAGAGGGCCTAAAGCACAAGGCTAGTAAAGAGCACTACACAAGAAGTGTGAAGCCCCTGAAAAAAAAAAAAATGTATTCTCTTTAAAAACCCTTATGTTTGAATTATTTCCTTGAAAGCCCCCCGGTTTCTTAAATTATTTCAAATCTTGTCAGTTAGCTTTTTTTTTTTTTAATTTTTATCGAAACAGGAATATCCTAGCCGAATTAGGTTCCTTAGTGTAATTTAATTTAATTCTATATAAATAAGGTTCCAATACATGAGTTTAATTCCAAGCCCTCACTTTTTTTATTAATTTCAAAAATTAACCCAAAAATCGTGCATGTACTTTTTATACTACAGGTGCCATCAAATTAATTTGAGATCTATATATATATACATTGGAAAATATGTCCATAGTACCTATATTGAATAAAATATTCTCTGTTTCCCTTCCTCATGGCCGGCCAACCTAGGAGAATGTGAGGGACCTATTTTCAAGACTTGTAATTATGACATTCTAGGAGCTCTAGTACCTAGTACCCTTAAATCTAAGGTTGTGTTCCCAACACTAGTTCCATTCCAATTAGAGGCCAACTAAATATTGTCTAATCACATGATTAAGTTCCCTAATCACTCCCTATTCCATTAGACTCCAAGTAAATCCAAACTTTTCAATCCAATTCCAATTAGTGGGCCTTTATGTCTTTTTACACCAAAATTGACTATAAATACAACCACCCCCTAGCATGGCATACACAAACAACACACACTCACATACATTCGGCTTAGAGGAGAGAAAGGAGAGTAAGAGAGAAGTTTTGAGAGGGAGAGGAAGGAAGAGGAGAGCAATCTTGTTCAAGCCTAGCAAGTAAGCCACAACACAACTCTCTCTTTTATTTTCCTTTTCAAATACATGTTCTTAAGGGATCTATCCATTGTTTTCAGATGTGTTATTAATGATTTCCTTGTGTTAAAAATGATAAGAGTTGAGCCATGATTCTACCTCTCTTGTAGTTCCCCTCATTTCGGTACAAAACTATCTTTTTCATACCAATCTCTCAAACTTTCCAAAGGCACACCTTCAAGATAATTTTCTGAGTTTAATATATATTATTTAGCATGTTTTCATCACAAAAGAAATGAAAATTTTCCCTTAGTGGATCCGTTTCTCACAAATCTTCTTGTTTTAGGTATTGTGCCTTAAAAATCTGTTTTCACAGCCAACTTTCAAAATTTCTAGAAAAAAGTATAAAAATATCCTGGACCTCCATTTTATGTAAAAATCTTCCTTAAGGAGTTAGCTTTCAACTAAAATTGGTTTCATTGAAAAACAGTGATCGGTTTGCAAGAAAATCCAATTTTCGTAACGATCGACAAATCTGGACAGCGCTGGATTGTTTCTTAAATAACTAAAAATCTAGAAAAGCTATCACATTTCCGAAACATGTTCTAAAAACTAGATTAAATTCTCTATGAACCATAGGAAGTCCGAGTTCGGTAAAAATCTAAAATAGCCCTTTTCACTTTAATCTTTAAATGGTATTGAATCTGGAAATTTAGTTTTGCATGTGGGTTTTATGCTCTTGTGTGCATGAATATGCTTATTAGTTTATGATCATGTCTTGGTATGATGTTTCATGTGTTATGGTTATGTTCCTTATCTTCTTCATTTTAATGATGCATGCTTATGTGGATATTACTATCTTGTTGAGTTGTTCTAACTTGACTTAAAACATTGATCCAAACGGAAAACTTAATTGGGATGGTATTGGGCTTTTGATCACTTGAATAATGAAGAGATGACAATATGTTATGTATGGATTGAGGGGATGTGCTCCCTAATTGAAGTTTAAGTCTTGCGCAAGTAGTTGTCGCGTAAACCCTGGAATGGGACGGACGTATTCGGACTCTTTGCAATGGTTTGATTGGTGAGATAAGGTTGGGTCCGGATGGGATATTTAGGAAGAAAAATTTTTTTTGGAAGGATAAGGTTAGATTCAGGAGATAAAACCTTTTTCTTTTCTGTAGACACCCCATTTTTGATCGTCCTCAAGACTTGGACGTCACCGTTTGAACACTCGGTGATCATCTATATTCGTGTTCGTTGAGTTCCCGGAGGTCTCGGCTACGCGCCTTGCCTCAGGATGTCTCAACTCGGTTGTCTTGTGCTTGGTTGGACCAAACACTTGTTGGTTTTCGCTTTGGGAGGTAGAGAATGGCTTGTTGGCTATCCCCACGCCTCATCGGCCATGTCTTGAGGCCACCGGCCATTGGTGATTGCCGGTCGGCACTTTGTGAGGTCAGCCAACTATTTATTTGGCCGATGGACTCCTTGCAGGCCTTGTGCATGCTAGCTGTGCCAGCTGGAGTGCACGGATTGTCCTCCATGGTGTATGGAGGAATTGCACCCTTTGCACCCTTTTGGTCTAGATTCTTGGGGAAGCTTGGACCTTTGTCTTAGCTTCCTCAAGAAGCTTAGACACCTGTCTTAGCTTCCTAAGGAAGCCTTGGCCCATTTTCCTTAGCTTCTTTTAGAAGCCTTGACCCCTTTTGTTAGCTTCTCTTGGAAGCTTAAGCCTCCATCTTGCTCTATTTAAGGAGACCTTTCCTCTCCTTTGAGGGGGTTCAACAAAAATTAGACCTAATAGATATATATCTGATATATACACCTTCTCTCTATATATCTCCCTCTCTCTCTTCATTTGTGTGTGTTAGAGAGCCAAAAAGTGTATTTTGTTCTTAGTTTTGCACTAAGTCACCTAGCATTACACCATACTTCGACTTTGGAGGTGTTGAGGGTTTGTTCTTGAAGTTTTGAGCGGGTTTTGATCAGAAGAAGGCCGATGGACTTGCTATTCTTGAAGTGTTATTCAAGGGTAACAATATTGCTTTATTTTCCCCAATCTTGCACTAGTTTTTAACCCCCTTTGCATGCTGTTTTGAGCTTTGTCTATAGCATATAAAAGTTCTTCATTTTTTTTTGTGTTTAAGACATTTCATTAAGGTCATTTTGGTGTTGGGGGTCGACCTCCCCCTCTTAGGCCTTGTTTGGCCCTTTTTGTGCTCTCCTTGTTAAGCTTTGAATACCTTTGTGCATTGGCCATCACACCACTGAAGTCCAGAGGATTTTCAGTGGTGAAGAAGAGGTTTTGAGGTCTTGCATAGGGGAGGGACACCCCTCTCTCTTTGTGTCTCATTTGTTCATGTTTTTGGCTCACAAGGGTAGCATGCATGCATAGTTGTTTTTGGCTCCATTTCAGAGGTTTTTGGGTGTTATATTTTCATATTATATCTCTGTCTTTGGTCAGATTTATGGCCCCTTGCATGCACAATGTACTTGCCTTGCATTCCTCCATTTTGCCTAGAAGGGTACCATGCATTTAGGCCTCCATGCTTGTATGCTCTAGCTTGACTTCATGAAGCTTTTGGTCATATTTCATCATGTTTGAGGTCTGTTGGGTACTGATTTGATCATGTTTTCCATGTTTGGCACAGCCTCTTTGCATTTTGGCTTGTAAGTCTTGAGTGTGTGGGTCACTGGCATGCTTGGCTTAGCTTATTCTCATGATTTGTCATCATTGGAGATCATATTTCAGTCCATAATCCATGCTTATATGCTTGCATTCATCATTCCTTCCATGCCTTGAAGAGGTGTCCTTTTATGCCTTGAAATGAAGCATTGTGCATGCCTATGTGTTTGAGGCTTTGGGTTTCCATATCAGTGGGTTTTGGGGCTCATTTGTGCATGATAAAACTCTGTTTTGCCTTGAAAAATCCATGCCATGTTTGCTTAGGGTAGGTGTTGAGTAATGGCCTCTTTTGCGGCCTTGAATGCCTTCCATCTCGCATCCATTTCCTAACATGTTTTGGCATCATCCTTCTCATGCTTTTCAGAGTTTAACATGAGTGTTTAATGTCCATATTTATCACCTTTAAGTGTCCTTGAAAGTTGCCCCTTCCATGCTTAGGTGATAGGCCTTGGTATGTGCATGCTTGCATGCATGATTTGTGTCCTTATGCATCATCTATGGCCACTGTTTTGGGGCATGCTTGAGGCCTCCCATTTTTGTTTAAGTCCACCATTGCATGTTTTGACATGTTGCATTACTTTGGTCTCATGTTTGCATTGTATCATCTTTGCATGTTTGCATTGTTGCTTAGCTAGTTGCACATCATGTTTGCATCGCATGTTTGGCACATTGCATACTTGCATTATAGGTCACATTACATTTGGCATGTTTTGGTACTTTAGCCTCATGTGCATACTTGAGTCACATCTCACACATGCATTGCATTTTTGCTTGGTTTGGGGTGTCAAACCGAGCATAAGGAATGAGGCGTGTTCGTACTTAAAGTGACGAAACACGTCTCACTCATCGGTTGTCGATCCCCTTAATCTCAACATGATAGGGCGTTAGCACTCATTTGTTTTGTTGCATGCATTTATATTGAGTTGCAAACTTGGTGCCTTTGGCCACCATTCATCGAAGTACGTGATTGGTGGCCCGAGTACCGAGGGCCATACTCCCTTGAGTCTATAGCATGATTGGGAGAGTGGCCATGCACACATTGCTTTGAAAATTCCATACCATGCACTGTCTGTCCTCTACTGCTGTCAAAACAAGACTCTATAGATAGAAATGGCCGGTCGACCACTTTTTGTGCCGACCGGCCATCACTGTCCAGCCGATGACACGAGATTTGGCCGATAATCCCATTCCCATGGCTGGTGGCATTTTGTTCTAGCCGGTGGAAATCCAAAACACTCAGGAGGAAGTTCAAAGCAGTTCTGGAACCTTTCATATCTTTCAAAGGAGCAAGGCAGTGTAAACAGAGGCAACAGTGGCATGGTACCGGGTCTCCGGGCACGGAAAATCGAGCATGCATCATCCCATCATTCCGAGGCGGGGCTGCGGCCACCTTCTTTTTTGTAATTAATTTGTTGATTAATTAGAAGTTTTGTAATTAATTAATTAGGTAGTCAGCTAGTTAGTTAGTTAAATCTGTATTATTTATTCGGACCCTTCGAGTGAGGGCAATTGTGTATTAAGTGTGCGTGAGTGTGTGTATGTCTTCCAACTCCATGTCTTTCTTGCCTTTTATTTACTAGCTTTCGATGGTTAGTTTAGGGCATGTCTTGATTAGTATACTTATGATAGCATGTTTGCATACATTCATTTGTAATGCACGCACTGGGCTCGGCACATCATACTAGCTGCATAGTATTTCCATTCCAACTTGAATACGTGTATCGAGTTATAGCATTTCACATGCCATTCTTAGATTATCCGAGCCTATTCTAGTTGCGTTCTGTATGTGTTACATTAGCCATCTTAACATGAACTAGGATCATGCATTTGATTACTAACTAGTTTATGTTTTGGCTTAGAGTACTAGGTAAGCTCTTATGCTTTAGCATCTTGCATGCGTGTGAGTGTTGCCATATTAGCATGCTTACCATGAGGCTATATGCTTATGTGATATATCTGTCTGAATGCCTGTGGGTGAAGGTTGGGTTATCTGAATTGGAATAATGCATTGACTATGAGTTTTAAGCCCACTAGACAGTGGCAAAACCATCTTTTCTAAGCCCACTTGAGGGTGGCAAAACCTATATTTTAGCCTACTTGCGAGTAGCAAACCGTTTTCAAAACAAACATGAAATGCTTTGTCCCAATTCAGGCGACTCAGTCTATACTTGTTATGTTGTGCGTATCACATAGTAAATCTAGGCTAATAACCGGAATAAGAACGCATAATGTTTTCAAAACAAGATATCATGGTTAGTAGAGGCCGATCTTCGGATCGGGCGAGAGAGGGTGCTCATAGCTGACCTTCTCCAATCGTACCCAAGTTCCCGAGTCGAGGCAACTCTGGTGTTGACGGACACGTAGCCTTAGGCAAACGAGTCAGGGTTTCCTAAATTCCCCCAAAATAAAATATTTAGGTGGCGACTCTATATCTGGCAAAGCAGTCCATGTTTGGCACTTCTTTACAAAAATCTGTTTTCCAAAACGATTTGCCAGATTTGGACTCTTTAGTTCAGATTAAGAACAGTGACAATTTGAGTCCGAACTGTAGTAAGCCCAAATGAACAAATCGGGATTTCCCTCCCGGGACGTTCGGGGGGCGTCCATAGTTTCTGGCAACTCTGCTGGGGATGTTAGAGAGCTTGACTCGAACTTGTGATATCTTGTTTTGATTTCACTTATGTGTTTCTTTGCATTGCACGTGCATTGGTGCGCCTAGGACACTGTGTTTGCCGTCTGCTATTCCTGAGCGGTTAGCCTGAGGCTGCGTGCCATAAGGTTGACCAGTTACGGGCTCTACCAGTATGGGAACACAAATCCCGATTTTACCGGGGCACCCTTTTGACCATTCGACCTAGTGCATATTCAGAATCCGTAATGACCATTCCAAACTAGGACAAGTTGCTTACCTGATGTTAGGTTGTTTGAAACCGCTGCGTGCGTAGTGAAACCCTAGCTCCTGGCTAAATATGACAGGGAAATCCTACCCCAATATAGGGGTGTTTTGGCTCTCACTTATCTGTTATGTGCTTTAGAGTTGGCCTCTACAAGAATGCATGTATCAACTCACAAGTTTGGGTATCAGGCCTGCGGGCACCAGCTCAGTATTTTGGGAGTCAGTTATCTGCAGTTATCATATTCGGTTTTCGGGAACAGTGATTCGGGGACAATAATCAGTATTGAGGAACAGTTATTCAACTTATCAACCGTGTGTTATGATGCCCAACTGTGTGTTGTGTGTTTATTTTAGGCTGCTATGCTGTCCGTTTGTCTGGTTATTTATTATTGCTTTATTTATCTTCTTACTAGGTAGTTTAGCACGATTGCTTCCGACCCAGCAGATATTCCCCAAGCACTCTGGATTAGAGGTCGCCGACTCAATCGATCTGAGGATCTGGTCGATGGACAACCAATGTTTTATTCCTTACCCCCGATTATCAGACGGAGGTCGAGAAGACGCAGTGTATCAGTAGCGAGACTGCCAGATCAGTGGTCTTTGAATAGTCAGGTTGAGATTTTCGAACCTACTACAGGGGCAAATACACCGACAGTTCAGATAAATCAGGGTAGTATGTCAGGGATGGAAGACATGGCGTGCCAGCTCCAGGAAAGCATGAAAGCCATGCAAGAGGACGCTGTTCATCAAGCAGAATTCGCCAAACCGCAAGCCGTTGTTATGGCCCAATAGGCAGAGCTAATTACCCGGTTACAGCAGCAAACCGGAGCATCCGCTTCACACCAAGTTCCTCCCCCAACAAGAGTCCCGATACCTGAGGAAACGGCAAACGTCCAGAATGCCCAAGAAGATACGGGCATCCCAACTGGGCCGGCTCCGCCTCCGATTTTACCGCAACTATCCAAGGCACCTACGCCTATCAATCAACCAGACTCCCCCTTCGAGTTCAAGGTAGACCCTACATCATTGAAATTGAGCAAGCTTGAGAAGTTGTTCAAGAAGTCCCAAGGGGTAAAGTCCATCCCAGATATCGAGGACGGGTATGCCGACGCAGCTGTGACGCTGCCAGATCGATTCAAGATGCCACATATTGACCGTTTTGATGGATCCGGGGATCCCATGGTACATCTACGATTGTTTTCAGATATCTTAAGGCCGATGGGCCTCACCAGACTACAGAAGCTATCTTTGTTCGGCCGGACCCTGTCGGGTGTGGCGGCCATCTGGTACGCCAAATTAGAAGATGATGTTAAGAGAAACTGGGATGAGATGGCCGAGGCATTCATTGCACAGTACTCTTATAACGCGCAAATCGAGATTACGACCCATGATCTTGAGACGACAAGGCAGGAGCCTACGGAGAGCTTTTCGGAGTTCGTAACCAAATAGAGGGCCAAGGCCTCAATGATGACCCTAAGGCCTACCGATAAAAATCAAATTCGGATGATTGTACACAATCTCTAGCCTAAGCTGATGCAGAAAATGATCGTGCTCCCCTTCCCTACCTTTTCGGATCTGCATGAGATGGGAGTACAGATTGAGGATGCCTTGAAGCAGGGCTTGATTGACAATGATAGAGAGCAATCCAGGAGAACTTTCAACCGTAATACCAATGCAGGCCCGAGTGGCACTGCGACCACAAGAGCCTCAGAAGTGAGCATGGTCACCACCAACACCCCTCCAAGAACCATGGCAGCTACACCATTCTCCGGTGCGTCCAGAAGCAATACACAAACAGCCAAATACCAACCCAAAAACCAAAGAACCTTTGCCCTACTATATATGCCCCTGTCCAAAGCTCTGGGGGTTTTAATCAGAAAAGGGCACTTGAAGCCCCTAGAGCAGCGGCCATTACCGGAAAAACTTCCCCCTACCCATAACCCAGCCAAGTATTGTGCATTTCACCAGCAACACGGTCATGACACCGACCAATGCTTCCGATTACGTCATGAGATTCAAGATCTCATTGATAATGGGGTGATTGTGCCTCCAGAAAAGCCCAACGTCACAGCCAACCCTCTCCCACCACACAACCAAGCTCCACCTCCCAAATGAATCAACTTTATCCAAACTGAGGTCACGTCATACGACCCCAGCATATATATCACCCCGTCCCGCCTACCTAAGCTGGAGGTGCTCTTTCCAGACTGCACTGACTTGTGCATGTTGGACATCTCCAGAACCCAACCCGAGCCAACGGTGGTGACTGCCGAAGACAGAACAGGGGAGACTTCAATGGAGAATGGTATTACTAAGTCAGAATCTAAGGAATCTAGGGATTTTTCTGAGAAGGTATACAGTCCGAGCGACTACATTCTGTCAGTAGGCCAGGTTGGACCAAATGTGGAATTACTGACAGGGGCAGAGCTTTCTGAGATACAAGGGGATAGATTTGATTAGAGAACAAGACCTAGAGGGCGTGGCGGTCAACTGGTCTGACTTTGAAGAGTCAACAGAGGTTACCGGGTGGCTTGATGACCTACCAGACGTTGTTGAAGAATCTCAGTTAGAACAGGGCCCGGCAGGGGCAAGGATATCAGTTGTGGCTGGAAGGGCCGAAGATTAGAGTATGTCGCCGGAGAGCGCCGATGCCAACAATTTCGCTCAGGATCTGGGAATTTTGGATGCAGGGAATTTTGTATAGCAGACTGCATTGACGCAGCTAGAACAGGAAAGAAGTGAAGAGTCTGAGAGAATCTGGAAAGCTAAAGCCCATGAGGGGAATGAAAGTGCTGTATACACGAGAACAGGGAGTGCTGCAAGCATATGGACGGGAGGTACTGCGAGTACGAGAACAGTTATACCAGAGCCGGACAGGTGTCTGTCGGCTACTGACAGAATGTGGTGGGAGGACGATGATTTATGTCTTGCCCACACGGATGAGGATTGGGGGAGCAATCAACCAGACGATACCTGGTACATCGGCGAAGTCGATCATATGACTAGAAGCGGGCAGTATTTTAAGCCCCCACATCTAGATCAGCCAGAGGCGTTTGGGAAAGATAAGGAGACGGAGAAACAGAAAGAGAAGCAACTCGAAAAAAAAGTTGTACTGAAGCAGTTGAAAAAGATACAAGCAGACATCTCCATCTGGGGACTGCTTATGGCATCACGTGTTCATTGACAAGTCGTCCTATTGGCAATGGATAAGGCCAAGCTCTCAATAGAAACCACGCCAGAACAATTGGTTGGACTGGTCTTTCTGGGAGGAGCTTCCCCGATGCTGACCTTCTCTGACAAAGAATTGCCACCTGAAGGCGCGAATCACAACAAGCCACTCTACATCTCTGTGGAGTGTAAGAACAAATGGATACCGGTGGTTCTTGTTGATACCGGATCCGCCATCAATGTGTGCCCGGCAAGGACAGCCTATGCTATCAAGTTGAAACCCGCAGACTTTGCGCCAACCACCCAGGTGATAATGGCGTATAATAATACAAGTAGAGAGGTGAAGGGGACCGTGCAAATTCAGACCAAGGTTGGGCCAGGACAGCATGAGGTAGACTTTCACGTCTTAGAAGTTCCTGCGACCTTCAATCTACTTTTGGGGCGGCCACGATTACACCAAGTAAAGGCAGTTTCGTCCAGTTTGCATCAGATGGTGAAATACCCCCATGGGAAGGGAGTAGCCATTGTTTTTGGGAATTCATCGGTCCATCCACCGCCGGAGGTGTCTACACCAGTCCTAGAAATTGAGCACGGTATAGGGGATGTGTTCTTCTCCGGTTTCACTCTAGCTAAGGCCCGGGTCGTGCAGAACATTTTGGCTGTTAATGAGGGGGTGTATGTCAGTGCTCAATCAGTATACCTCATGAACAAGCTTCAACACATCCTCGGGATGGGATTGGGAAAGAGTGGCCGGAAGGGCGTTGCAGCATTGGCCGAAGTGCCACACAACCCACATACCTTTGGTTTGGGTTATCTGCCCACCAAAGAGGATTGGATAAGGAAGGGTAAGGAGATGGCTGGGAGAGCCAAAGCAAAAAGGGTAGGGAAGCCTTTTGAGTTAATGCACCGACCTATCCAGGGTACCCTAAACGGACGCTTCGTCCAGGAGGGGGAGGACTTTCCATTTTGTGGCTTCCCAGAGCCATGGTTGAACGCGGAGAGGAAGCGCGTGCCGTGGTTTGAGATCTTCTTCGACCTGCAGTTATCCGGGGATGACGTTGCCGAAGAGCAGACGGACCCATTAGCTAAGGCTGAGCAGAGCAAGAAAGTGGAGTCTGAGGACGCTAAAATTGAAATGGGGCTAGCGCTGGCTTGTCTACTTTCAGATCCTCTGATCGAACAGAAGTGCATGGGGGATAACTTCTCGGTGTCCATGATCGAGAATGAAACGGCTGTGGGCCTACCAGCAAACATTTTGGATGCATCTATCGCACCCTCTCTCATTTGGCAGTATGAAGAGGGATTTTTGTCAAGCAGCACCGGGTCAGGTAGTGAGCCAGAATCTGATTCCACCGAGTCTTGTGAGTCGGAATCAGGTTCCAGCTCAACTGAGCTGAGTTCGGTATCCCTGGGGATGACAACCCGGATGCCACAGTCCTGTCTTGGTCATCTTTTTCTTTCTCTTTTGAATCTGTTGTAACCGAAGAATCGGACGATTTGGATGTGCTTAATGAGAATGATGTGGCTGTGGTTTTTGAGTACTTTTCTGTGCCCTTAATTTATTGCATTAACTTAGACTTTCAAAACTTTTATGAAAACGACGAGGAAGAAATTCCTCCGATTTTGCAACACTTATTTGAGCAAGAGTAGGAGAGATTTGTTAAACCCTTAATGGATGAAATCACTACTGTGAATATTGGTACTGAGAAGGACCCGCGACTGGTCCAGATCGGGTCCACATTGTCTTCGAAGGAACGCGAGCACTTAGTCGCTTTATTAAAAGAGTTCAAAGATGTTTTTGCGTGGTCCTATGAAGACATGCCTGGAATCGATCCTGAGATTGTACAACACCGGATCCCTCTTGACCCCGAGGCCTGACCCATCAAGCAAAAACTCAGAAGGATCCGCTCGGACTGGGCCCTCAAGATTAAGGAAGAGGTCACCAAGCAAATTGACGCAGGGTTCCTGCTGGTATCCGAATACCCAACTTGGTTGGCCAACATTGTTCCGGTGCTGAAGAAGGATGGCAAGATCAGGGTATCCATGGATTTCAGGGACTTGAACAGAGCCAGTCCGAAGGACGACTTCCCTTTGCCGCATATCGATGAGTTAGTAGACTTCACAGCGGGGCATGCTTTGCTTTCGTTCATGGATGGCTTCTCAGGATACAATCAAATAGTGATGGCACCAGAAGACCAGGAGAAGACTACTTTAACCACCCCGTGGGGGACCTACTGCTACAGAGTGATGCCGTTTGGGTTGAAGAATGCTGGAGCTACATATCAACGGGCCGCGACCACAATATTACATGACATGATCCACAAAGAGGTTGAGGTGTACGTGGATGACATGATTGTCAAGTCCAAAGAAAGAGAAGGCCACTACGCCGCCTTGCAAAAGTTCTTCCAAAGGATCAGAGAATTTTGGTTGCAGCTGAATCCTTAAAAGTGTACGTTTGGTGTTACTGCGGGAAAAATACTGGGGTTTCTGATTACACAGAGAGGTATCGAAGTCAACCCTTCCAAAATCAAGGCCATCTTAGAAATGCCACCACCAAGGATTGAAAAGGAGGTGCGAGGCTTTCTGGGTAAAGTGCAATTCATAAGACGGTTTATCTCAAAATTAACCTTGACTTGTGAACCATTTTTTGGTCTCCTGAAGAAAGGAACAAAGTTCCAATGGGATGGCCGATGCCAAGCTGCTTTTGAACAGATCAAGGAATACTTACAGAACCCACCCATGTTGTCACCGCCTGAACCGGGGAAGCCGTTGGTATTGTACATTTCAGTAACTGAGACTACAATGGGTTGTATGCTCGCGCAAGAATCAGAGGACAAGGTGGAGAAGGCTGTCTACTATCTGAGTAAGAAGATGCTAGAATATGAGACTCGCTACACACCATTGCAAAAGGCTTGCTTAGCCTTGGTATGGGCTACCAGGAAGTTGCGGCATTACCAGTTAGCTCACTCCGTAATGTTGGTTTCAAAACTGTAGACGTCCCCCGAACGCCCCGGGAGGGTGAGTCCCATTCCGTTCGATATTGGGGTCACTACAGCTCAGGACTCTAAAATTGTCACGGTTCTTAATCTGAACCAAAGAGTCCAAAATCCGGCAAATCGTTTTGAGAAAACAAATTTTTTTGAAAGAAGTGCCAAACATGGACTGCTTTGCCAGATACAGAGTCGCCACCTAAATATTTTATTTTGGGAAATTTAGGAAACCCTGACTCGTTGCCTAAGGCCACGTGTCCGTGATCACCAAAGTTGCCTCGGCTCGGGAAGTTGGGTACGATTGGGGAAGGTCACTTCGTGAGCACCCCCGCTCGCCCGATCAAAGATCGGCCTCTACTAACCATGATACCAAGTTTTGAAAAACATTGTGTGTTCTTATTCCGGTTATTAGCCTAGATTTACTATGTGATGCGCACAACATACAAGTATAGACCGGGTCGCCTGAATTGGAACAAAACATTTCGTGTTTGTTTTTGAAAGATGGTTTGCTACTCGCAAGTAGGCTTAAAATGAAGATTTTGCCACCCTCGGGTGGGCTTAGAAAAGATGGTTTTGCCACTATCTAGTGGGCTTAAAACTCACAGTTGAGGCTTAAAATGCAGATTTTGCCACTATCTAGTGGGCTTAAAACTCACAGTTGATGATTTGTTCCAATCCAAGTGACCCAACCTTCACCTACAGGCATTCAGGCAGATATATCACATAAGCATATAGCCTCATGGTAAGCATGCTATCATGGCAGTCACTCACACACATGCAAGGATGCTAAAGCATAAAACTCACCGAGTACTCCAAGCCAAAACAGAAGCTCATTAGAAATCCATGCATGGTCCTAATTATACAGAAATGCCTAATGCAACACATGCAAAAATGCAACTATAGCAGGCTCGGCTATTCTAAACATGGCATACGAAATGCTACAGCTAACATGTATTCAACTTGGAATTGAAAATACAATGCAGTTAGTATATTGCGCCGAGCCCGGTGCATGTAAAACAGATGAATGAATGCAAACATGCTATCATACTGTATGCTAATTGAAACATGCCCTAATCTAACCATCATAAGCGGGTAAATAAAAGGGAGAAAGACGTGGGGTTGGAAGACATACATCACACACACGCACACTTATTACAACATTGCCCTCGCGCAGAGGGTCCGAAAGAATAATATACAGTCCCGAATGAATAAATAATACAGTCCCAATAAATCCAAAAATCCTAATTAATTTACAAATTAATCTAGGAAAGCTATAAACTGGCATGCAAGCCAGGGACTGCCTTGACTTTGATGAATGATGTATGTTCGGGTTGCCTTTGCACGGAAATCCACTGTGATGCCCCAATTAGCCTCTGTTTTGCAATAATTTCTTGGAAAGCGCACCAAGCCCCGGAAGACTGCTAATTCTTGATTTGCTGCAACAGAGAGTAGGAAAGGGGCATGGCAATGTATTTTCACAAATGTATGCATGCCTCGATCCTCGTGCCACCAATCACGCATCTCGATGCATGATGGCCGAGGAGTCGAATTGCATTACTCAATATAGAATGAATGCACATGAAAACTCAACTAAAACCTAACTCCATCATGCATAATCCGGAGTGTCGGTAACTGGGGAATTGAGACACGTTCCGTCACTCGGAATACGAAACGTACCTCGTTTCCCGTGCTCGGGCTAACTCCTATCCCAAACACAATGCAATATGCATGACATGCGTGAAATGCAACTAAGATACAGCCTAACATGCAACATGTTATGAAATGGCATACACGATGCACGAGATGACATGGCATACACAATGTGCTAACATACAACCTAGCATACACAACGCTATGGAATGAAATGGCATACACAATGCGATAATGGACTTACACTAACACAAGTGGACCTCAACCACACTCACATAAGAGGCCATAAGATGAAAATGAGACACTCGAGATGCGTGCACACGTGCACGCAAACCGAGGACCGACCCTAAGGCACGAAATGCCACTCTAACAAGACATGGCAAAACACAGAATATGGCATATTAGCATGAAAATTTTAGCGCTAAAATATGACCCAAAATAGCCCGAATCATGGAAACATGGCACCCGATGCACAGAATGAACCCGAAACACGAAACTAGGCATATGCATTGGCCTATAGCTATACAAAACATGCATTACTTGAACATGAAATGTAAAGACAGACTCAAGAAAGTCCCAAAACAAGCATGTTTACAGTTTTAAGGAAGGCCAAACAGCAAACACAAATGGGCTAAGCCAGCATGCAAAAAATGGCCCCAAAAGCGAAATAATGAAGCAAGTGGCAGCTGCTGGCTCCAAACAGATGAGGGCCCTTCAACAATGTTGAAGAGGGGCCCAAAATATGACCTTTCACAATTTATGATCAAACCCAAAACAGTGCATAAGCATGCTCAAAACACTATGCAAAACAAGGCCAAAAAGAGAGCTATAACACAAAGTACAAAAATGATGCCTCAAACAGTAAAAGACCCTTAATGAAACATGAAGAGGGGGTCAAAATAAGGCCATTTATAGTTCGGACCAAAGTCTAAAAAAATAAGCACAAGGGGCTAACAAATCATGCAAAAATATGGCCAAAAGTGAGATAAAGAGGTAAGTGACAGATGGAGGCCTCAAACAGTGAAGAGCCCTTCAAAAATGTTTAAGAATGGCTCAAAATAAGCAATTTCACAGTTTATCTTGGAGCCCATAAATGCTTAAAAATAGGGCTAACATATCATGCAAGAATAAGCCCTAAAAGAGAGGTAAAGAACAAAGGGGGAGAAGAAGACTTCAAATAGAAAAAACTTATTAATCAAACATGAAGATGACCTCAAAATATGATCTTTTTCAGTTTAGATCGAAGTCCAAAAATACTTTCAAGTAAAGCTAAACAATCATGCAAAAAAGTGCAAGTTTAAGGGAAATAGGGACTCACCCTTGAAGAACAACTTTCCAGCAGCTTTTAGTATGAAAATCTGAGCTTTCAACCTCTTCAAATGTCCTCCAAGGTTCTGAAATGAGTAATGGAGGTGATAGGGTAGGGGTTGTAGTGTAAAAATGGTCCAAGAACAAAGGGTTTTGAAGCTTGGAAGAGAGGGAGAGGGAGGTTGTGCGTATAATGCTTCAAACAATTTTTTGTAACCCTCCAACACAGGTGGGAGCTGCTGGTTTTATAAGCAAAAGAGGGGGAAATGAAATTCAAATTTCCCCCCAAAAAGGCCAAAAAGTGGGATATAAAGGCAAGTGGTAGCTGCTGGACCCAAATGTCCGAGAGTCCTTCAACAAAGTTGAAGAGGGGCTCAAAACAAGACACTTTTTAGTTTATGAACAAGTCCGAAACAGCTCACAAGTAAGCCTAAAATACCGTACAAAAATAGGCCTAAAAGTGCATTAAAGAAGCAAGTGATAGGAGGAGATCTCAAACAGCAAAAGGTCCTTAATCAAACGTGAAAAGGAGCTCAAAATATGACTACCTCTAGTTTGGGTCGGAGCCCAAAAATGCCCGCAAGCAAGGCTCGGGGGCCAAAACGCGCAGTCCGGGGCCCCGAAAACTGACTGTTAGGCACCGGAAGTGGTGTTCGACCACGAAGTTGGTCTCTCAGACTACAGTGTCCCTCAAAAGGGAGGAAATAAGGTATGTGCCAAAAAAACGGAGCAAACAGAGGTGGTTAAGCGGTCCCGAACCGAGGCACACGGCCGTCGGCTCCGAAAAACCAGAAACCAGGCTCCAAACGGGAAAAATGGCATACGACCACGAAACGTAGCCTACGGCCACTGAGAGATGATCTACAAGACCTCTCCCTCCCTTCAGGAAGAGAAAATAGGGAAAATAGGGCCTGGTTTGAAAACCGAGGCAAAGCACACAAGAGTCCAGAAGTCTGGAGGCAAGGCTCGCAGCTAAGACTCTGAAACTTCAGAACGAGCACAATATGCAACATCACCAAGCGCTCAATCGGTGACGTCTTAGTCTTAAGGTCGGTCAAAAATGGGGTGTCTACAGTTGCCCCTCTTTGACAGAACTCGAAAGTCACACGTGACGGGAGTGAATGTCAAAGCCCAGAGACGACCCATTTTTGAGAAGGCCGAAGACTTAGACAAACAGGTAAGATAAACAGAGATGCGCCCGCAGGCATGCCCGTAGGCAGGGGCAAAATGCAACCGACAATGCAAGAAGCTGAACATAACTTATGATCATGCAAAGAAAGCTGTAATGAAGCATACCATGCAGCAGTTTTAAGCAAGTGAATACAAATCTAACTACATTTCATGCAGAAAGGATGTAAGAAAATTGTGCAATTCTCACTGCGTCTCACGCGGAGAAGGCTAAAAGCGACTACTGAGAATACCCGGAGTCTTACACACAACATCTCTCTGCGTATCACACATAGGAGACGAAGAAGGTAAACCTCTCAGCGTATCACACGCACGAGAGGAAAGGTAAACTTCTCAGCGTATCACACGCAAGAGAAGAAAGGCAAATTCCTCAACGTATCACACGTAAGAGAAAACCTCTCAGCATATCACACGCAAGAGAAGAAAGGCAAATTTCTCAGCGTATGACACGCAAGAGAAAACCTCTCAGCATATCACATACAAGGGAGGAAAGATAAATTTCTCAGCGTATCACACGCAAGAGAAAACCTCTCAGCATATCACACGCAAAAGAGAAAAGGGAAATTTCTCAGCGTATCACACGCAAGAGAAAACCTCTCAGCATATCACATGCAAGAGAGAAATGGGAAATTTCTCAGCGTATCATACGCAAGAGAAAACCTCTCAGCATATCACATACAAGAGAGAAAAGGGAAATTTCTCAGCGTATCACACGCAAGAGAAGACCTCTCAGCATATCACATGCAAGAGAGAAAAGGGAAATTTCTCAACGTATCACACGCAAGAGAAAACCTCTCAGCATATCACATGCAAGAGAGAAAAGGGAAATTTCTCAGCGTATCACACGCAAGAGAAAACCTCTCAGCATATCACATACAAGAGAGAAAAGGGAAATTTCTCAGTGTATCACACGCAAGAGAAAACCTTTCAGCATATCACATGCAAGAGAGAAAAGGGAAATTTCTCAGCGTATCAGACGCAAGAGAAAACCTCTCAGCATATCAGATGCAAAAGAGAAAAGGGAAATTTCTCAGCATATCACACGCAAGAGAAAACCTCTCAGTATATCACGTGCAAGAGAGAAAAGGTATGAATGAACACCGGAACTCATCCGAATGTTCGAAACTGAAGATGTCCTAACACACCGCATACGAGAGGAGAAAAGACGACAATTGCAAGTAAAAAAAGATGCATAACGATGCAGGTGAAGTGTACATAACAATGCAAGTAATGAGCATAATAATGCTAGATAGATGTGCATAACAATGCAACGAACGAGCATAACAATGCCAGTGGAATGCGCGTGACAACACCCGTTTGAAACAAAAAAAACCGAATAAGGGAATACAAGCCTTAAGTAGACCAATTTCCAAACGCGACCTCCGATTTACCTCTCGGAGGGGTCACGATACATTCCAAAAACGATACACCTCGTGCATGTCGACTGACGATGAGCTACACGTCGAAGACATGAGTTGAAAATTCCGCAAAAACATTTTGAGCTGAAAAGAGTGGGTTCTTCTTGCACTTTCTTGATTGTACTTCCAAACCGCAGTTACTACCTTTCCTTCCTGGCCATGTTCACAACTTTCCCTATTCTCCAACGGGGTGACAGACTAGGTTGATTCAGTATCCAGAATCGAGGCGCATTCACATGCTATCTTAATCTATGGGGCTGCCATACAGATTTCAAGCCGAGGATAAACCCCTGGGTATTTAAACCAGACTTTAGTCTCGGAAATTCCGAACCTTTGCGTTCTAGGCAATAGCTGTCTGAACTCTAGTTTCCACCGTCGTAGTTGGTCTCCTAGGAACTCATCGCAAACACAGCCAAGATGCATTTGGCAGGGGCTGGTTTTCTGAGGGAGCACTTCAATTGCCATTCTGGCATTGAAGTAGGCTTGAGTTTGGGAGTAGAGGCACACTCCTACTTTGGAGCATTGACAAGGCCTGAAGAGGTACATCTGGAGTATAATAACGGAGAGTATAATCAAGGAAACTGAAACAAACTCAAATGCTCCAATTTTCCCTCTTTTCTTTTGCTTCGTATCCTGGAACTTTCATAGCTTCAGATGGGTCCTGGTTTTACTGTTTTTACATGACCTGGGTTGAATCCCGCGGCTTTATGAAAGAACCAATCCTGATTTGCACAAATGTGGAGAACGACACGGCACTCTGAGCACAAAACGATTTTATTTTTTGAAATTAAGAAATGAGTTCTTAACCGGGTATTGAGCCTACGACTGAACACAGCGAAAAAGACTCAACAACGAAAGACAAAAAGGTAAACAACCTAAACACAACGAGACACGCTCGGGACGACTCAAAGCAGGAATCGAGATAAACAAAACAAAAGACACGACACACAGACGTACACAGGGAGCCTATTTCACCGGGTAGTGTTTCCCACCCTTTCTCATTCGTGGTTCTCACATCACTCGGCCCTCAAGCTCTGTTTTTCTGAAAAAGCCCTCTTCTCAGTTTTCCTCTCATCGCACATCTCTCTATTCTTCAATCTCTCATTTTTCATCCCTCCCCTGGGTGGTTGATGGATAAATAGCAAATCGTGGGCTCGTGCCCCCTAGCATTCTGTTAGATTCTCTTTCTTCCACTCACAGCTAGTGAATTCCTCCCACGGGAAGGTTGCGCTACAACTGGGTGTGTAGCAAATCTGCAGCTAACATCAGTTGATGATGCTTTGCTGGGGAGTTTGGACGTGATAAGATCTGTCCAGATGATGGAGTGGAATATCTTGCCCCATTCTTGTTTGTGCTTCGCACTTTGCTTGATACCTCGTTGCTTGGAGGATGTTGAGAGCTTTCAGCCCTTTTCTGCTAACTTCAGTTGTGCCCTCTTTTGGCGAATACGGTGCCCTTTCCGACAAGTAGAGTGCCCTTTCTGGCAAGTATTTTGACAAAGGGGAAAAGACAGAACACCTGACTCAACTGTGCCCCTAGTTCATCATTTTGACCATTTTTTGTTTTTTGCTTTCTACTAAAACAGTTTTGACCAGCATGAGAGTTAGATTAACGCGCTTGTTCGATTTTCTGATTTAAAATCATGCAAGTTAGGCTATGAGCACTGAGAGTTTTCCTTTTTTGGGTCCAAGAAATGGTCCAGTTTTGAAAAATGGAGTACTTTTCGAGAAGATTAGTCAACCTCAGTAAAAATTCTCAAAAACTATTTTTGCAAACGACCACTGCTCAACGAGCACGGAACCTACTCTTGAGATGCACAACCTCGGATCCATAGCAATGGAAAATTGCTCCTTGTCTAAAGGACACTGCATGGCAACGGAAAGTTGCCCCTTGTTTGAAATGACACTGCGGCGTTTTGAATGGCAACGGAAAGTTGCCCCTTGTTTGGATAGCACCGCAGCGCATTGTAGTCAGTCCTCAGAGCGACGAACACAACCAGACTCTCAGATACAAAGAAGACAAAGATGACTAGAACCATCGCATGGACACAGTCGATTTGGAAGTGTTTTATGGCTGAACATCAGAATGAAGTTGCCTACGTATCCCAAACATGGGAATCAAGCCTTACGTAGTTCGGGGTTAAGGTACACTCGGGTATTAATCTCTCCTTTTTAGGCTCTAACTTTTGCCAAGGCGCCCGTCACGGGTTTTCGACCTTGCGAGCTTTGTTTTTCTTTTCTTTTCAATTCTTTTCATTTCTTTTCTTTTTTGATTTTCTTTTTTTTTTTTGTTCTTTTCTTTGCATTTTTCTTCATTTTTCTTCTTTTTTTTTTCTTTTTCTTGCTCTAACTTTTGCCTGGGTCGCCCTTCCGGGTTTTCGGCCCAGCGAGCCTCTCAAGGATAAAAGTGTAGCTTGGTCCATGTCAAATGGTCCTGAGATCTCGAATCCGTCTGAATCCAAGAGAATGGCTGCTGTTCGTTGATGATGTAGGAGTCCATCAATGGGGGGGCTGAATTTGCCCCTAGTGTTTGTAGATCGGAACTCAGTTTTTCTTCAGCAATGCTTTCTTCTTTCTTTCCCTCTGGGATTTGGCATTCTTGCCAATCTTTGTTAGCTTGCGGAATGATCCACCTTTGGCTCTTCGAGCTGTTTGACATTTTTTTGCCCCTAGTTCGAAGGGTGCTTCTGAACTAGCTTCGCAAGCTTCTTTTGATGGCATCTGGTCTTCTTGATCTGACTTCCTTGCCTCTTGTTCGAGGGCTGCTTTGAATCTGGCCACACAGGCCTCACATTGTAGTTGACCGTCGAACGTTCTGAATTCGAGTTCAAGGTTTTGAAAGCAAAGGGGTCGAGTCTAGAGGCTGAGAGCGATCCTAAGCTGCACAATCTCAAGAGCGATTCTACACAGGTCTTCGCAGGACCGCGCAAAACATTTTTTGAAATCTTTTAAGAAAGCGACCAGTCGCTCACGCTGAAGACAGTGTAGAACCAATCTGGATCAAGCTAGGATCCTTTCCAGTACTCACACTAACAAGCATGATTTCATTCATTAAGGGTTTAGCACGCCTTTCTTTCTCTCGAATGATCAAAGTTTTGCAAAACCCGAGGAATTCCTTCCTCTTCGTTTTCACCGCAGTGTTCGAAAAGTTTTGAAAAACTTAGGTCGATGCAATGAATTCAAAGCACAGAAAAGACACAGCTTCTAATCAAATACTGCCATCTCGTTTGGAATTTCTGGTACAATTGGCACAAGGCAGAAGCAAATGCGAAAGCGTGAAAATCACTGCTGTTTCATTCAAAATCTGTTGGCACAACTGACTCCCTGATAGAAACAGACTCAAAACAAAATGAAAAGACAAACACAAAACAAAATGGTGATGCCCGAGGCAACACCCCCTGGAATCACCCGACTCCTATACAACAGGACTGACTCGATACAACAAGACAAACTCAAAGCCAAAGAGACTGACTCAAAACAAAAGACAGACTTAAAAACAAAACAACAAGACTGACCCAATACCTAAGTCAGAATGTACAAAAACCAGCATTCACAAATGCTCAAAACAGTGCGTGCCATACACCATATTTGAAATAAACTGAATGCCGCCCGCAGGTGGTTCATCCCTCGATCACATCACATTATCCTCTACACGTTCACTGATCAAGTGCCGATAGACTTTGCAGGACCTGGTGCGGGGATGACCCCGTTGTCAAACAGACCTTGTACATCATGGCGCAGACAAAAGCAGTCATCGGTAGTATGGCCGGTTTGCTGATGGTACGCGCAGTACTGGGTAGCATCATGTGTAGCCGGAAGAGGGTTCGGGAGAGGTCGAGGCTCAAGGGGTTTGAGATGATTGGGGTTCAAGTGCATCCATCGTGCTTAAGCCCATGCTTTCCGGGATAAACATCTCGGGTGTGAGTATATGGGTCAGGGTGTATACACTGGGGCTGTAGGTGGGTGGCAGTGTATGGCTGAGGTTGAGATGTGGATGAGGTACTTGGTCCTTGGGGTTTTGAGGTGGAACTATTGTTCGGTTGTCAATGAGATTCTGGATCTCATGACGAAGGCGGTAGCAACCATCGGTGCCATGGCCGCGCTGTTGATGATATACACAGTATTTGCTAGGGTTATGTCTGGCAGGGAGTGGATTTGGCAAGGTTGAGAATTAAGGGGTTTGAGATGCCCTCTTTCCATCAGAACTTTGAATGTGCTGGTTAGGCTCATATGGAGGGGGGTGAAAAATCTACCCTGAGCTGAGGCTGGGCTGGTTATTTGTAGGCTGGCCTTGGCAAAAGGGTCGACTATGGCGACTGTGTTGACTTTAGCAGGTTTGGAAATAGTGCTACCGCCAGCATTGGTACTCTCGACCGGGAGCCTTACGGCAACCTCGGCGGACCAATCCTCAATGTCGTGAATGGAGTTAAGGCCCTATGCCCTTTTGAATTGCTTCTCAAGGTCTATAATTTTCACTGCAGTCGGATTGAATTCGTTAGCATCGGAGAGACGAAGTCTCTCAGTAGGCTGCACCAGGGTTGTGAAAACTCGAGCTTGAGTCAACCTTTCTCGGGGATCTGGACCCTGCAAATCTTCAGCTGGTAGAAGTGGGTCCAAGTTTGGTTGGGGTCCCGAAGCTGGATACGAAACAGATACCCCAGATGGGCGTTGCGTTTCAGCACTGGTCTTATCCTGCACTGCAGTTCCCTGATTTAACGCTGCTATCATGGCCACAAATTCTTCCGAACCCTGTGCCATCACGGGTCTGCTGATGATGTTACTGGTGACTGTCGGATCAGATGAACAAAATGAAGCCTATCTGGCCCTCATTTGCCTTAGCTCAGTGAAGGAACACTGATTTGCCCTTGAACTGAATTTCCGACCTGACAAAGTCTATCAACACGGATCCAATGTACCTGGGGGATATCGGAGCCTTCTGAAGCTATGGTTCCAAGACTACCTAGCAAAAGGGAAAACATGCAGCATCTCAGCCTGATTTCACCTGAACAGATATGAGCCTAGTTGAATGAGTGTGCTCTCTACTGAATTCTGCCCCCAAAATTCTACCTCAAATCTGATACCCTCGGGTAAAACTGATTCCCAGATACTGATGCCTGCAGGCCTGATGCCCAAACTAGTAGACTGATTCATGCATTCCTGTAGAGACGCACTCTAAAAGCACATAACAAGCAAGTGAGAGCCAAAACACCCCTATGTTGGGGTAAGGTTTCCCTGTCCTATTTTGTAAGGAGCTAGGGTTTCACTACGCACGCAGTGGTTTCAAACAACCTAAATCGGGTAAGCAACCTGTCCTAGCTTGGAATGGTTACTATGGATCCGAATATGCACTAGGTCGAATGGTCAAAAAGGGTGCCCCGGTGAAACCGGGGTTTGTGTTCCCATACTGGCAGAGCCCACAACCGGTCAGCCTTATGGTCATGTCTTGACAAGACAAGCCTCCGGCAAACCGCTCAGGAATAGCAGATGGCAAACACGATGTCCTAGGCATACTAATGCAAATGCAATGCAAAGAAACACACAAGTGTAGTCAAAAACAGATATCATGAGTTCGTGTCAAGTTCTCCAAACTCCCCAGCAGAGTCGCCAGAAACTGTAGACGTCCCCCGAACGCCTCCAGGGAGGAACGAGTCCCGTTCCGTTCGATATTGGGGTCACTACAGCTCAGGACTCTCAAATTGTCACGGCTCTTAATCTGAACCAAAGAGTCTAAAATCCGGCAAATTGTTTTGAGAAAACAGATTTTTTTGAAAGAAGTGCCAAACATGGACTGCTTTGCCAAATACAGAGTCGCCACCTAAATATTTTATTTTGGGAAATTTAGGAAACCCTGACTCGTTGCCTAAGGCCACGTGTCCGTCATCACCAAAGTTACCTCGGCTCGGGTAGTTGGGTACGATTGAGGTAGGTCACTTCGTGAGCACCCCCGCTCACCCGATCAAAGATCGGCCTCTACTAACCATGATATCTAGTTTTGAAAAACATTGTGTGTTCTTATTCCGGTTATTAGCCTAGATTTACTATGTAATGCGCACAACATACAAGTATAGACCGGGTCGCCTGAATTGGAACAAAATATTTCGTGTTTGTTTTTGAAAGATGGTTTGCTACTCGCAAGTAGGCTTAAAATGCAGATTTTGCCACCCTCGGGTGGGCTTAGAAAAGATGGTTTTGCCACTATCTAGTGGGCTTAAAACTCACAGTCGAGGCTTAAAATGCAGATTTTGCCACCCTCGGGTGGGCTTAGAAAAGATGGTTTTGCCACTATCTAGTGGGCTTAAAACTCACAGTTGATGATTTGTTCCAATCCAAGTGACCCAACCTTCACCTACAGGCATTCAGGCAGATATATCACATAAGCATATAGCCTCATGGTAAGCATGCTATCATGGCAGTCACTCACACACATGCAAGGATGCTAAAGCATAAAACTCACCGAGTACTCCAAGCCAAAACAGAAGCTCGTTAGAAATCCATGAATGGTCCTAATTATACAGAAATGCCTAATGCAACACATGCAAAAATGCAACTATAGCAGGCTCGGCTATTCTAAACATGGCATATGAAATGCTACAGCTAACATGTATTCAACTTGGAATTGAAAATACAATGCAGTTAGTATGATGCGCCAAAACCGGCGCATGTAAAACAGATGAATGAATGCAAACATGCTATCATACTGTATGCTAATTGAAACATGCCCTAATCTAACCATCATAAGCGGGTAAATAAAAGGGAGAAAGACGTGGGGTTGGAAGACATACATCACACACACGCACACTTATTACAACATTGTCCTCGCGCAGAGGGTCCGAAAGAATAATATACAGTCCCGAATGAATAAATAATACAGTCCCAATAAATAAAAAAATCCTAATTAATTTACAAATTAATCTAGGAAATCTATAAACTGGAATACAAGCCAAGGACTGCCTTGACTTTGATGAATGATGTATGTTCGGGTTGTCATTGCACGGAAATCCACTGTGATGCCCCAATTAGCCTCTGTTTTGCAATAATTTCTTGGATAGCGCGCCAAGCCCCGGAAGACTGCTGATTCTTGATTTGCTGCAACAGAGAGCAGGAAAGGGGCATGGTAATGTATTTTCACAAATGTATGCATGCCTCGATCCTCGTGCCACCAATCACGCATCTCGATGCATGATGACCGAGGAGTCGAATTGCATTACTCAATATACAATGAATGCACATGAAAACTCAACTAAAACCTAACTCCATCATGGATAATCCGGAGTGTCGGTGACTGGGGAATTGAGACACGTTCCGTCACTCGAAATACGAAACGTACCTCGTTTCCCGTGCTCGGGCTAACTCCTATCCCAAACACAATGCAATATACATGACATGCGTGAAATGCAACTAAGATACAACCTAACATGCAACATGCTATGAAATGGCATACACGATGCACGAGATGACATGGCATACACAATGTGCTAACATACAACCTAGCATACACAACGCTATGGAATGAAATGGCATACACAATGCGATAATGGACTTACACTAACACAAGTGGACCTCAGCCACACTCACATAAGAGGCCATAAGATGAAAATGAGACACTCGAGATGCGTGCACACGTGCACGCAAACCGAGGACCGACCCTAAGGCACGAAATGCCACTCTAACAAGACATGGAAAAACACAGAATATGGCATATTAGCATGAAAATTTTAGCGCTAAAATATGACCCAAAATAGCCCCGAATCATGGAAACATGGCACCCGATGCACGGAATGAACCCGAAACACGAAACTAGGCATATGCATTGGCCTATAGCTATACAAAACATGCATTACTTGAACATGAAATGTAAAGACAGACTCAAGACAGTCCCAAAACAAGCATGTTTACAGTTTTAAGGAAGGCCAAACAGCAAACACAAATGGGGCTAAGCCAGCATGCAAAAAATGGCCCCGAAAGCGAGATAATGAAGCAAGTGGTAGCTGCTGGCTCCAAACAAATGAGGGCCCTTCAACAATGTTGAAGAGGGGCCCAAAATATGACCTTTTACAGTTTATGATCAAACCCAAAACAGTGCATAAGAATGCTCAAAACACTATGCAAAACAAGGCCAAAAAGAGAGCTATAACACAAAGTACAAAAATGATGCCTCAAACAGTAAAAGACCCTTAATGAAACATGAAGAGGGGGTCAAAATAAGGCCATTTATAGTTCGGACCAAAGTCTAAAAAAATAAGCACAAGGGGCTAACAAATCATGCAAAAATATGGCCAAAAGTGAGATAAAGAGGTAAGTGAAAGATGGAGGCCTCAAAAAGTGAAGAGCCCTTCAACAATGTTGAATAAGGGCTCAAAATAAGCCACTTCACAGTTTAGCTCGAAGCCCAGAAATGCTTAAAAAAAGGGCTAACATATCATGCAAGAATAGGCCCTAAAAGAGAGGTAAAGAACAAAGGAGGAGAAGAAGACTTCAAAATATGATCTTTTTCAGTTTGGATCGAAGTCCAAAAATACTGTCAAGTAAAGCTAAACAATCATGCAAAAAAGTGCAAGTTTAAGGGAAATAGGGACTCACCCTTGAAGAACAACTTTCCAGCAGCTTTTAGTCCAAAAATCTGAGCTTTCAACCTCTTCAAATGTCCTCCAAGATACTGAAATGAGTAATGGAGGTGATAGGCTAGGGGTTGTAGTGTAAAAATGGTCCAAGAACAAAGGGTTTTGGAGCTTGGAAGAGAGGGAGAGGGAGGTTGTGTGTATAATGCTTCAAACAATGTTTTGTAACCCTCCAACATAGTTGGGAGCTGCTGGTTTTATATGTAAAAGAGGTGAAAAAGAGGGGGAAAAATGGGGGGGGAAATGAAATTCAAATTTCCCCCCAAAAAGGCCAAAAAGTGGGGTATAAAGGCAAGTGGTAGCTTCTGGACCCAAATGGCCGAGAGCCCTTCAACAAAGTTGAAGATGGGCTCAAGAAAAGACCCTTTGTAGTTTATGACCAAGTCTGAAACAGCTCACAAGTAAGCATAAAATACCGTACAAAAATAGGCCTAAAAGAGCATTAAAGAAGCAAGTGGTAGGAGGATATCTCAAACAGCAAAAGGTCCTTAGTCAAACATGAAAAGGAGCTCAAAATATGACTACCTCTAGTTTGGGTCGGAGCCCAAAAATGCCTGCAAGCAAGGCTCGGGGGCCAAAATGCGCAGTCCGGGGCCCCGAAAACTGACTGTTAGGCACCGGAAGTGGTGTTCGACCACGAAGTTGGTCTCTCGGACCACAGTGTCCCTCGAAAGGGAGGAAATAAGGTATGTGCCAAAAAAACGGAGCAAACGGAGGTGGTTAAGCGGTCCCAAACTGAGGCACACGGCCGTCGGCTCCGAAAAACCGGAAACCGGGCTCCAAACCGGAAAAATGGCCTACGACCACGAAACGTGGCCTACGGCCACTGAGAGATGATCTACGAGACCTCTCCCTCTCTTCAGGAAGAAAAAACAGAGAAAATAGGGCCTGGTTCGAAAACCGAGGCAAAGCACACAAGAGTCCGGAAGTCCGGAGGCAAGGCTCGTAGCTAAGACTCTGAAACTTCAGAATGAGCACAATATGCAACATCACCAAGCGCTCAATCGGTGACGTCTTAGTCTTAAGGTCGGTCAAAAATGGGGTGTCTACAACAACTCGATCCCATCAAATATCTTTTTGAGAAACCGGCACTTATGGGTAGGCTAGCTCGTTGGTTGCTTTTGCTTTCCGAATTCGATCTGAAATATGTGGCGCGCAAGTCAGTCAAGGGAAGGGTAGTAGCAGAATTCTTAGCCGATCATCTAGTGGAAGGGGCTGAAGTAATTGAGTACTTATTCCCAGATGAGGCCATTTTGCATATCGATGATGAAACTTGGACGATGTACTTTGACGGAGCGTCAAACCAATATGGGTATGGGATAGGAGTGTTGCTGATAGCACCCGAAAATTCCCGTATCCCTCTAGCCTTCAAACTCCGGTTCAAGGACTCAAACAACGAAGTAGAATATGAGGCATGCATTGCCAGTCTAGAAGCAGCCCTGGAAGTAGGGGCAAATCGGTTGGACGTCATTGGGGACTCGAACCTTCTTGTGTCTCAAGCAAAAGGAGACTGGAAAGTCAAAGAAGAAAAGATGATAATGTACCACCAGACCTTGGACTTGTTAATTCCTCGGTTTGAGAAGTTAAATTTCATTCATCTATTAAGAGAGAACAACAGGTTCGCAGATTCACTAGCAACTCTATCTTCCATGATAGACATCCCGTTTGGAGTCCGGATCCGTCCGATCATCATTGACCAAAAGTTTGCGCCGACATACGAATCAATTACTGCCATAGATGAGGTTCAGGACGGGAACCCCTGGTATTACGACATTTGGAACTTCTTGGAGAAAGAGACGTATCCACCAGGGGCAAATGCCAAGGATAAAAGGGCAGTCAGAAGAATGGTCATTCAGTTCATCATCTGCAGGGGTAAGCTGTATAAGAGAGGTCATCTGGAAATGCATAAGCTATGCGTAAAAGCCGAAGAATCGAAGCGCCTGATGGAGGCCATCTATGGAGGGGAATGTGGTGCACACATGAACGGGGTGATGTTGGCTCAGAAGATCCTTAGACAGGGTTACTACTGGTCTACCACGGTGAAGGATTGTATCGGCTTTGTTCGGTGATGCCACAAATGTCATATCCATGCAAACCGCATGAACATTCCACTGTCGAAGCTGTACAATATGACTTCGCCATGGCCATTTTCGGTTTGAGGAATCGATGTGATCGGGGCTATCACTCCGAAGGGGTCGAATGGACATGAGTTCATCCTAGTCGCAATAAATTATTTCATGAAGTGGGTTAAGGCCCAATCTTATGCGGTGTTGAAGGCGTCGCACGTTGCAAAGTTTATCAGAAACAACATCATCTGTCGTTATGGGGTCCCAAATGAGATAATTTCAGATAACGGTTCCCACTTCAAGAGGGAAGTGATTGACTTGTTGGAAAGATACAACGTGGCTTTTCATATGTCATCCACATACCGGTCGCAAACCAATGGAGCGGTTGAGGCAGCCAACAAGAATATCAAACACATACTGCAGAAGATAGTGGAAACCTACCGGGACTGGCCAGATAAGCTGCCATTCGCTCTGTGGGGTTACCGAACTTCAATTAGAACTTCTACTGGGGCGACTCCATATTCATTGGTTTATGGGATGGAGGCTGTTCTACCTATTGAAATTGAGGTTCCGTCTTTGAGAGTGCTGGCTGAGTGTCAGATAGCCGAGGCAGATTGGCAGCAGAGCATGTTTGAGGAACTCATGCTCTTTGACGAAAGAAGACTGAAAGCACTGTACCATGTTCAAGGTTATCAGCGCAGAATTGCCAGGGCTTTCAACAAGAAAGTTAAGTCCAAGAATTTGAAGAAAGGAGATTTGGTGCTCAAGGATAACCGAGCTCCCATCCACGACCCTAGGGGCAAGTTCAGACCTAATTGGACTGGTCCCTACATCATCAAGTCTATCTGGTCAGGTGGAGCCGTGGTTCTAATGGACCTAGATGGCCTAGAGTTTTCACAGCCGATCAATATGGACAAGTTGAAGAAATATTACCCCTGAGAGGCTCGCTAGGCCAAAAACCTGAAAGGGCGACCTAGGCAAAAGTTAGAGCATAGAAAATTTGAAATTATAAAAACTGAGCTAGCAAAGTTGAAAACCCACAAAGTGTGGCCTTGGCAAAAGTTAGAGCGCAAAAGGAGAGTGAAAATACTTGAGTGAACCCAAGCCTGAACTACGTAAGGCTTGATTCCCATCTTTGGGATACGTAGGAAACTTCATCCTGAAGTTCAGCCACAAACACTTCCCCGATCAACTTTGTCCATTTGATCATCTCGGCCATCTTTGTCTAGTCAGCGTTGTCTAGTCAGCGTTCAAGAGTCCGGTTATGATCTCTAGTGCAGTACTTTTCAGACTAGGGGCAACTTTCCAGTTGCTGGGATCCGGAGTTGCGCCTCTCAGTGATAGGTTTCAGGCGTGTCCAGTTCTGATCCATGCCGAAAACGATTTTGAAAACTTTTAATAAAAGTTGACTTTGTTCAAAATTAATCTTTTTACAACTTAGACTATTTTTGGACCAAAGAGGAAAATTTTCAGTATCCACAATCTTCAATTTCATTGATTTCAATACAGAGTTCTCCTGCTCTTGCATACAAATTGAAGTTGCTTTTTATTACATTCATAAAGAAAACTTGAAAGTACTAATAAAGCAATAAATCCGGGGCATAGATAAGTCAGGTATTCCTGCGCCCCCTCCCAGAGTTGGTCGAAGCCTCTGATGGCAAGCTGGGCCCAATCTGTGCCTCTTCATTGAGCCAATCTATGCACTCATCAGACAAAGTGCAACTGAAAGTGAGAGCGGGGGCCAGGAGCTCTCTAGTTCCCCATGCCGTGGCATATCGAGCAAGCTGTGCGGCTTGAACCGGAAATGCAGCTGGGTACTCTATCCCCTCTGGCGGGCAAATCTGGTCATGGCCAAACTGGCGCTGGAACCGGAATGGGAAGTAGAACACACAGTGAGTTAAGCCAATCAACTGAATCCCGTTCTGCCGGGACATGCTGTAACTCATTGCCGGTAAGTTTATCCAAGGGCACCGCCAAGCAATGCGGTCCACAGACAAGCTGCACATCCAATCGAACCACCATCCCTCATCAAGGGCATCGACTAGGCGTTGCCAGAAGAAGTAGCCACGAGCCGAGTATGCTGGGCAAGAGTCCACGACCTACAACTTATCCATCAACCACACCTGGGAAGGGATGAAAAATGAGAGAATAAAGAATAGAGAGATGTACGATGAGAGAAAAGTGAGAAAAGGGTTTTGTGAGAAAAACTGAGCCTGAGGGCCGAGTGATATGAGCAATACATATGTGAGATTGGGTGGGAAACATTACATGCAGCAGTAGTGGACTCCCCGCAAATCTGGTCGTTTCTCGGTGATAGAAAGCATCCAAACCCATCAATGTTTCAGCCAATATCATGGCAATGCAGCTCTTGCCCTCCTTCAAACCTTGGGCAACCTCGATCAACCAGACACTAGATCCTCCAGAGCCCTAGACAAACAAGAAATGAGATAGCATGCACAAACAAAGGGCATGTCGTCGAAAGCCTTGCCAATGATGGTCACCGCGGTTACCGGCATCAGAAAACCGGTAAATCAAACTCGGAACATCCAACATTCCGTCACAAATCAAGGGGCGAGCATCGTGCATTGTGAGCCCACACATTCGCCCTAAGGCTTGGGCGTGGCCAAAGCGAAGCTGGGGCAAGACTTCTTCATTGCGCTCAGATTCCATCAAAGCTTGGAAATCTTCAAAGGTAGGACACACCTCTTGCCCGCCAAAGCTAAAGACATGTGTTACCGGATTCCAAAACCTTGCCGCGGCATGGAGAAACGGAAACTGCAGTAGAGTACGACTCAGAGTGAATAGTGCGTTTATATCAAAGCCCTGAAAATTCAGCTTTTCCGAGCCGTCCAAGTTGACAATCCAAGCTGTGAGATTCTGGGCAAGAAACTCTTCCATTTGGAGCAAATTAGTGTTGGATTGAGAAAAACTACGAAGCTGAGGCCTTTTGTAGGGGATAAGATGTGAGTGGAGGACAAGTGTCAGCATTCTGGTGGTTCTTGCCATTCATGGCCGGCCAGCCAAAAGTAGTGCCGACCGACCACAATTTTTGGTCAATTTGTCAAAGCTGTTAGCCGATGGCCACTTCTTGAGGCCGATGGCTTTCCCCTGAGGCCGGTGGTCTTCTTCTTGTTCCCTGAGCTGTTTGTGTGTTGAACATGCTGGGAATTTGGGACAGGCACCACTTCTAATGCCCTCCGATGTTTGATTTTTACGGAGTCGCGCCCATTTTCTTATCGAGTTGTATGTCACATTCTTCAAGTTTTTGCTTTACTTATCGAGTCGTACTCGCACTTGGTTAGCTTATCGAGTTTTTGTTTTGCTTATCGAGTTGTACTCGCGCTTGATTAGCTTATTGAGTTTCCTTGTTTTGCTTATCGAGTTGTTAGTCGGTTCACTACCTGATTATTACGAGGCAAACGCTTGGTTTTCAAACAAGATTCAAATTTCATTTACATTGTTATGCAATGTGATGTGATGCGTGGAGAGTACCAATGCAACACCTTTTTGGACAAAATAGCTGTTTCATTGCCATCATGTCTTTTTGCAAAAAAAAAAAATAAATAAAGTAAGTAAAAGTAGTTTTGAGAAAGTAAAATTCTGCCTGAGGCGGTGCAATGTGCTTAAACTACCAGTAAAAAGATAAGTAAAGAAAAAGGAGAGCAGGGCAGCAGGGTATCGGGATTGATACCGGTAACCTCCCCTTGCGGACGATGCACATCCTGCGCCCTGGTTCAGGTCAATTATGTGGTTTGGCACCTTCATTACTCAAGACAGTGCAAGGAAGTGCACCTTTTGGAACATTCGTAGGCCTTCGAGTTAACCTCAAGCCGTGTTTTCTATGAGCGATGCCTGGTGCGTGCGAGGATCATCCCTTCCCGTATCCTTTTTCTATCTTGCGAATCCCACAAATCGCTTCAATTATGTTGTATTGCATTGCTTTGTTCTGACTGTAATTGTCGCGCACGTTACGCGTCCTTTCATACACATTGCATGCGTTGTCGCATAATGCTTTACTTACATGTGTTCAAGTCCCTTTTATACACATTGCATGTGTTGTCACGTTATGCTTTACTTACATGTGTTCAAGTCCTTTTTATACACATTGCATGCGGTGTCGCGTTATGCTTTACTTACATGTGTTCAAGTCCCTTTTATACACATTGCATGTGCTGTCGCGTTATGCTTTACTTACATGTGTTCAAGTTCCTTTTATACACATTGCATGCGTTGTCGCGTTATGCTTTACTTACATGTGTTCAAGTCCCTTTTATACACGTTGCATGCGTTGTCGCGTTATGCTTTACTTACATGTGTTCAAATTCTTTTATATACATTGCATGTGTTGTCGCATTATGCTTTACTTACATGTGTTCAAGTTCTTTTTATACACATTGCATGCATTGTCGCGTTATGCTTTACTTACATGTGTTCTAGTCCCTTTTATACACATTGCATGCGTTGTCGCGTTATGCTTTACTTACATGTGTTCAAGTTCCTTTTATACACATTGCATGCGTTGTCGTATTATGCTTTACTTACATGTGTTCAAGTTCCTTTTATACACATTGCGTGCGTTGTCACGTTATGCTTTACTTACATGTGTTCAAGTTCCCTTTTATACACATTGCATGCATTGTCGCGTTATGCTTTACTTACATGTGTTCAAGTTCCATCTTTACGCAATGTGCACATTGTCACGTATTCTTTACTTACATGTATTTGCGCCTTCATAGCATTGTTATGCTTGCCCCGAGTTACATTGTTACGCTTCCCGCTCGATTTGCATTGTCACGCACTTTTAATTGCATTGTCATGCATGTTGTTAACGATATCGTACCTGTTAAGTTTTCTTTCTCTTTTAGGCACGATATTGTATGTACGGTTCATTTGAAGTTGGTGCAACCAGACGAACCGCACAGGTATTGTATTCTCCGTGTGAGACGTATCGAGAATTGAATAATTCTCTTGCATCCCTTCTACATTGTAATGTAGCTTGGTTCGTGCTTAAAACTGTTGCATGTTATGCTTCGTTACAACTTTCTTTGCATGATCATGAGTTATGTTCGGCTTCTTGCATTGTCAGCTGCATTTTGCCCCTGCCTTCGGGCACTTATCTTTATTGTCTTGCATGTTTGTCTAAGTCTTCGGCCTTGTCAAAAATGGGTCGTCTCTAGACTTTGACATTCATTCCCATCATTGTTATGACTTTCGAGTTCTGTCAAAGAGGGGCAACTGTAGACACCCCATTTTTAACTGTCCTCAAGACTTGGACGTCACCGTTTGAACACTCGGTGATCATCCATATTCGTGTTCGTTTTGGGTTCCTGGAGGTCTCGAATACACGCCTTGCCTCAGGATCTCTCAACTCGGTTGTCTTGTGCTTGGTTGGACCAAACACTTGTTGGTTTTTTCTTTGGGAGGTAGAGAATGGCTTACTGGCCATCCCCACGCCTCACCGGCCATGTCTTGAGGCCACCGGCCGTGTCTTCTTGCCACCAGCCATTAGTGATGGCCGGTCGGCACTTTGTGAGGTCGGCCGCCTATTTATTTGGCCGATGGACTCCTTTTCTGGCCAGTACCCCCTTTTTGCCTTTTTCAGGCATTGTGCATGCTAGTTGTGCCAGCTAGAGTGCACGGACTTGTCCTCTATACACGTGTATGGAGGAATTGCACCCTTTGCATCCTTTTGGACCGGCTTTTTGGGGAAGCTTGGACCTTTGTCTTAGCTTCCTCAAGAAGCTTAGATACCTGTCTCAGCTTCCTAAGGAAGCCTTGGCCCCTTTGCCTTAGCTTCTTTTAGAAGCCTTGACCCCTTTTGTTAGCTTCTCTTGGAAGCTTAAGCCTCCATCTTGCTCTATATAAGGAGACCTTCCCTCTCCTTTGAGGGGGTTCAACAAAAACCAGACCTAATACATATATATCTGATATATACACCTTCTCTCTCTATATCTCCCTCTCTCTCTTCATTTGTGTGTGTTAGAGAGCCAAAAAGTGTGTTTTGTTCTTAGTTTTGCACTAAGTCACCTAGCATTACACCATACTTCGACTTTGGAGGTGTTGAGGGTTTGTTCTTGAAGTTTTGAGCTGGTTTTGATCAGAAGAAGGCGGTTGGACTTACTATTCTTGAAATGTTCTTCAAGGGTAACACTATTGCTTTATTTTCCCCAATCTTGCACTAGCTTTTAACCCCCTTTGCATGTTGTTTTGAGCTTTGTCTATAACATATAAAAGTTCTTTTTTTTTTGTGTTTAAGACATTTCATTAAGGTTATTTTGGTGTTGGGGGTCGACCTCCCCCTCTTAGGCCTTGTTTGGCCCTTTTTGTGCTCTCCTTGTTAAGCTTTGAATACCTTTGTGCATTGGCCTTCTCACCATTGAAATCCAGAGGATTTTCAATGGTGAAGAAGAGGTTTTGAGGTCTGGCATAGGGGAGGGACACCCCTCTCCCTTTGTGTCTCATTTGGTCATGTTTTTGGCTCACAAGGGTAGCATGCATGCTTAGTTGTTTTTGGCTCCATTTCAGAGGTTTTTGGGTGTTATATGGTCATATTATATCTCTGTCTTTGGTCGGATTTATGGCCCCTTGCATGCACAATGTACTTGCCTTGTATTCCTCCATTTTGCCTAGAAGGGTACCATGCATTTAGGCCTCCATGCTTGTATGTTCTAGCTTGACTTCATGAAGCTTTTGGTCATATTTCATCATGCTTGAGTCTGTTGGGTGCTGATTTGATCATGTTTCCCATGTTTGGTATAGCCTCTTTGCATTTTGGCTTGTAAGCCTTGAGTGTGTGAGTCACTAGCATGCTTGGCTTAGCTTATTCTCATGGTTTGGCATCATTGGAGATCATATTTCAGTCCATAATCCATGCTTGTATGCTTGCATTCATCATTCCTTCCATGCCTTGAAGAGGTGTCCTTTTGTGCCTTGAAATGAAGCACTGTGCATGCCTATGTGTTTGAGGCTTTGGGTTGCCATATCAGTGGGTTTTGGGGCTCATTTGTGCATGATAAAACTCTGTTTTGCCTTGAAAAATCCATGCCATGTTTGCTTAGGGTAGGTGTTGAGTAATGGCCTCTTTTGTGGCCTCGAATGCCTTCCATCTCGCATCCATTTCCTAGCTTGTTTTGGCATCATCCTTCGCATGCTTTTCAGAGTTTAACATGAGTGTTTAATGTCCATATTTATCACCTTTAAGTGTCTTTGAAAGTTGCCCCTTCCATGCTTAGGTGATAGGCCTTGGTATGTGCATGCTTGCATGCATGATTTGTGTCCTTATTCATCATCTATGGCCACTGTTTTGGGGCATGCCTGAGGCCTCCCATTTTTGTTTAAGTCCACCATTGCATGTTTTGACATGTTGCATTACTTTGGTCTCATGTTTGCATTGTATCATATTTGCATGTTTGCATTGTTGCTAAGCTAGTTGCACATCATGTTTGCATCGCATGTTTGGCACATTGCATACTTGCATTATAGGTCACATTACATTTGGCATGTTTTGGTACTTTAGCCTCATGTGCATACTTGAGTCACATCTCATACATGCATTTCATTTTCGCTTGGTTTGGGGTGTCAAACCGAGCATGAGGAATGAGGCGTGTTCGTACTTAAAGTAACGAAACACGTCTCACTCTTCGGTCGCCGATCCTCTTGATCTCAACATGATAGGGCGTTAGCACTCATTTGTTTTGTTGCATGCATTTACATTGAGTTGCAAACTTGGTGCCTTTGGCCACCATGCATCGAAGTACGTGATTGGTGGCCCGAGTATCGAGGACCATACTCCCTTGAGTCTATAGCATGATTGGGAGAGTGGCCATGCACACATTGCTTTGAAAATTCTATACCATGCACTGTCTGTCCTCTGCTGCTGTCAAAACAGGGCTCTGCAGATAGAAATGGCCGGTCGACCACTTTTTGTGCCGATCGGCCATCATTGTCCAGCCGATGACACAAGATTTGGCCGATAATCCCATTCCCATGGCCGGTGGCATTTTGTTCTGGCCGGTGGAAATCCAAAACACTCAGGAGGAAGTTCAAGTAGTTCTGGAAACTTTCATATCTTTCAGAGGAGCAAGGCAGTGTAAATAGAGGCAACAGTGGCATGGTACCAGGTTTCTGGGCACGGCAAATCGAGCATGCATCATCCCATCATTCCGAGGTGGCACTGCGGCCACCTTCTTTTTGTAATTAATTTGTTGATTAATTAGAATTTTTGTAATTAATTAATTAGTTAGTCAGCTAGTTAATTTGTTAAATCTGTATTATTTATTCGGACCCTCCGAGTGAGGGCATTTGTGTATTAAGTGTGCATGAGTGTATGTATGTCTTCCAACCCCACATCTTTCTTGCCTTTTATTTACTAGCTTTCGATGGTTAGTTTAGGGATGTCTTGATTAGCATACTTATGATAGCATGTTTGCATACATTCATTCGTAATGCACGCACCGGGCTCAACGCATCATACTAACTGCATAGTATTTTCATTCCAACTTGAATACGTGTATCGAGTTGTAGCATTTCACATGTCATTCTTAGATTAGCCGAGCCTATTCTAGTTGCATTCTGTATGTGTTGCATTAGCCATCTTAACATGAACTAGGATCATGCATTTGATTACTAACTAGTTTCTGTTTTGGCTTGGAGTACTAGGTAAGCTCTTATGCTTTAGCATCTTCCATGCGTGTGAGTGTTGCCATATTAGCATGCTTACCATGAGGCTATATGCTTATGTGATATATCTGTATGAATGCCTGTGGGTGAAGGTTAGGTTATCTGAATTGGAATAATGCATTGACTATGAGTTTTAAGCCCACTAGACAATGGCAAAACCATCTTTTCTAGGCCCACTTGAGGGTGGCAAAACCTGCATTTTTGCCTACTTGCGAGTAGCAAACCGTTTTCAAAACAAACATGAAATGCTTTGTCCCAATTCAGGCGACTCAGTCTATACTTGTTATGTTGTGCGCATCACATAGTAAATCTAGGCTAATAACCGGAATAAGAACGCATAATGTTTTCAAAACAAGATATCATGGTTAGTAGAGGCCGATCTTCAGATTAGGCGAGAGGGGGTGCTCATAGCTGACCTTCCCCAATCGTACCCAAGTTCCCGAGCCGAGGCAACTCTGGTGATGACGGACACGTGGCCTTAGGCAAACAAGTCAGGGTTTCCTACATTCCCCCAAAATAAAATATTTAGGTGGCGACTCTGTATCTGGCAAAGCAGTCCATGTTTGGCACTTCTTTACAAAAATTTGTTTTCCAAAACGATTTGCCGGATTTGGACTCTTTGGTTCAGATTAAGAACCGTGACAATTTGAGTCCGAATTGTAGAAAGCCCAAACGAACAAATCGGGATTTCCCTCCCGGGACGTTCAGGGGGCGTCCACATTTTCGCTGTCCCTTTTGAGGCCCTGCGGTTGGCGCTATGCGGTATATAACCGTTGGTAGGCATCCGAGGTTAGTTCTGCAACAAAACAGCAAAAGGGGGAGTTCCGAATAGTCCGGTGTCCAATTCTTGTGGTTGGGAGGATGATCTTTGTGGGAGATTTCTAGAATACTAACCACTAACATTATAACCTTGTTATCTAATTGCATGACATGCTCCTTTTCTCTATTATTGAAATTGCTGTTATTGACTTGAATATCATGCTTCACTACTTGTTTGCCATAAATGTGATGGTGTATTGGATTGGGAAAAAGGGACGGGGTGAGTGTGCGTTTACTGGGCATTCAAAGCTAACGGCGTTTCATGCCAGGTATTGAAGACTATTACGCTGGTTGAAGGCAAAGCTGAAGTATTTGAGGACGTATGGCTATCCTATGAGAGTTGGGAACAAGTTATGTTAAACCTGTTTTGAGATTGTAAGTGATAGATCCCATGTTGTATTTAAGGCATGATTTTTGTAATTTGTATATATATAACATTTGTAACCTATCCTTATGCTCCGTTAACTCATGTAAGCCTTGTGTTAATTCCCTGTCAAGATCTGTCAAAAAGGAAGCTTTGCTATCTAAGGTAGTTGGACTTAGAAGGGACGCTATTTTGACTCCTCCGACCGTCCTGGGATCTTGCCTGGTTATTAGTCAAAGGACTCATTAGTGACATTCCCTACTCTTGTAACCTTAGATAAACCCTGTATTTAATGGTTAATATATTATCTGATGTTCCCGATTTTTGGGGCGTCACAAGAAGCATGCAATACATAGCCTAAACAACCAAACTAGTTCTGGACAAAGCTCAATCATGCCAAAACAAAGGTTAAAACATGCTGAAAAGGTAGCCCAAAAACTTAGACAAGCATGCATACGTATTGGCTCATAAATAAGGCATAACACACAACCCTCAAAAACTATGAAGAAGTGAAGTATATGGGAGTGTGACTACACTATATGCAGTGAAATTACATGCTAAATGGTGCCATACCATGCAAACATCACATGCATACATGTTAAAGGCCTCAAAACTCAAAGCTAGTCAAGGCCCTTTACACTATAACCATACAAGGCAAGCCTCAAAGGGGCAAGACCACTCAAAACAGTCCTAAAGCATGCTAAATCAGAGCCAAAAACATGCTGGAGTGGAGCATACACATGCAAGATTAATAGGCTAAAACATCAAGTATGTTAAGCTAGTAAGCAAAATTTACACAACAAGTGTAAGAAGCATGCAAGCCAAGCCAGCCACAAACAGAGTTAGAGCAGGTCTAAAAAGTCACAAAAATATGCTTGAATAAAGCCACAAAGAAGTAGAAACACACGCTCATTTGGTAAGCTAATAAGACATGCAAGCAAGACAAGAGGAGAGAGGACCACCCCCTCCTATTTGGGACCTCAAAACCACCTTTCCACCACTGAAATTCCTCTGGAATTTAGTGGTTAAAGGGCCAAAAAGAGATGGTTTGAAAGCCTTGAAAGATGGCACACTGTAGACGCGCCCGTGGGCCTCATGCTACAGTTCGGACTCGATTTGTGTCACGGTTCTTAATCTGAACCAAAGAGTCCAAATCCAGCAAATCGTTTTGAGAAACAGATTTTTGAAAAGAAGTGCCAAACATGGACTGCTTTGCCAGATACAGAGTCGCCACCTAAATATTTTATTTTGGGGAATTTAGGAAACCCTGACTCGGTGCCAAAGGCCATGTGTCCGTCATCACCAAAGTTGCCTCGGCTCGGGAACTTGGGTACGATTGGGGAAGGTCAGCTATGAGCACCCCCTCTCGCCCGATCCGAAGATCGGCCTCTACTAACCATGATATCCATTTTTGAAAACGTTATGTGTTCTTATTCCGGTTATTAGCCTAGAATTACTATGTTATGCGCACAGCAAACAAGTATAGACTAGATTGCCTAATTTGGGAATAAGCATTGCATATCCGATTTGTTTTGGAAAAATGTTTTGGAATTTGCTACTCGCAAGTAGGCTAAAACACGGATTTCAATGAGCTATTCCAACTCAGACAATCCAACCTTCACCCACAGGCATTCAAGCAGTTATATCACATAAGCAGCTAGCCTCATGGTAATCATGCTATCATGGCAACACTCGCACTCATGCAAGGATGCTAAAACGTAAATACTTACATCGTACTTCGTGCCAAAACAAAGAACTCGTTAGCAATCAATGTATGATACAAGTCCATGTTTAAATGCCTAATGCAACGCATACGGAATGTCACTAGAGTAGGCTCGGCTAGTCTATGAATGATATGTGAAAATGCACAAGTAGCATGTATTCAAATTGGATTCGAAATGCTAATGTAGTTAGCATGATGCGCCGAGCCCGGTGCATGCAATACTGATGAATGATGCACGCATGCATAGCATAAGGTATGCTAAATTAAACATGACCTATTACTAACCATCAAAGCAGGTAAGTAAAAGGGAGAAAGAAATGGGGGTTGGAAGACATGCACACACTCACCCACACTTATTACAAATTCACCCTTGCTCGGAGGGACCAAAGAATAGTACAAATTAACTAACTCGTAACCTAATTAAATATTACAAATTACCTAATTAATTAACAAATTAACTAAGCTTAGAAAAGCAAGGAAAAGGGCCTCGGTAAGAGGGCTCAATGCACGCGTGCTCGGGTCTTGCTCGGAAGTCCATTGCCATGCACAAGCTGCCTCTGTTTTCCCTGCTCTGCCACTCTAAAAACTTCCAGAGTCTCAGAATTGCTTCCCTGGACATTGGGAGACACCATCGGCTGGAGGGAATTATCATCGGCTGTGGTTTGGTGGTCATCGGCCACAAATGAAGCTATCGGCTACTGATGGATTGCCGGTCGGCACTCTGTGCAGTCGATCGGCAAAAAGTTCCTGCAGAATCTGTTTGACAGCAGCAGAGGACAGGGCTTTGCATGGCAATATAATTCAAGCAATGTATGCACCAATCCTATCCCTTATCATGTGTATGACTCAAAGGGACATGGTTCTCGGTTCTCGGACCGTCAATCGCGCATTTCAATGCGTGATGGCCCAAAAGACCAAGTTGTGCATTTTCATGTCAAATGAAAAGCAAACCAAATAAGCACATAAAGGCCCAACCTCTATCACTTGACTTCAAGAGGCAAGGCATGCATGTTCAATGCGATGCAACCTAAGCATGTTAGCTAATATGCAACATGGCATAAAAGAGAGCATACAAACATGCAATGCACATTAGGTGCACAAACTAAGCAATAAAGCAAACAAGCATGCCACAATTATGCAAACCATTAGAGCATGCAAGATGTAATCCGATCACGCAACATGCTAGCAACTTGGCCAATGGAATGCAAGGCGAATGCAAGTGATTTCAAGCATGTAACATGTACAACCAAAGCATACAAACATGGGATGATGTAACAACACTTGAATGGCATGTAAGGGATGGACTCACACTAATTGGACAGCTCTAAGTTAGGTCCAAAACAGTGGCCAAAAGCTTAAAAAAAATGGGACCAAACACACATACACACATGCACATGTTAAGGCCTAACGCTTAAGCATCAAAGGACAACTTTTAAGCACACTTAAAAGGGAATAATCATGGACATATGGCCTGCATTATAAGCCTTGAAAATCATGCTATAAGAGGTGCCAAACCAACTTAAACAAGACAAACATTAGCATGCAAATGGTCCAAGCATTTAAAGTAAGTCAAAGGGGACTTAAACCATGGATACGCCAACCGAGCCTCACAAGGCCAAGAAGGCTTAAAACAGGTCCAAGGCAGACCTAGACCATGCAGAGGGACCCCCTAGATGGCATCTAAGTGGCTCAAATTCGAAAGCACACACAAAGGCCAAAACATGGAGCATACAACATAAGCTTTCAAAGCATTAAAGAGGTGTCCAAGGCAAGCATACAAGCATATCAAAGGGATTCAAATAACATGGAAAATGATCCCAACCCACTAAATCCAAGCAAGTGATGCATGCAACACACTCATACACTTAAGGCCAACAAACCAAAAATGCAAAGGGGCTATATAATGCATGCCATGGTCGACTAAACTGGCTAAGGACAGACCTTAAACATGGCGAAATAAGCATGAAAGCTTCACAAAGCTAAGCCTAAAGCATGCTAGAACAATGGTTTACAACCTAAGGCATGTTAAGGCAACAAAATGGCATTACAATGCATGTATGCTAAGCAAGCATGGTATACCAAAATCAACTAAAAACAGAGGCATATTATGACATAATAAGCACAAAAATCAGCTAAGGCATGGTCAACATGAGCCTAAACATGGTGCTCCCTCAAGAGGCCAAAAATGGTCCTTTTCAAGGACAACAAGGAGAGGGGGTGGCCCTCTCCTTCTTGGGACCTCAAGGCACCATCCTCACCTCTGAAATCCCTCAAGATTTCAGCGGTGAGGAGGCCCAAACACCAAGGTCTTGGAGCTCACTCAAAATGGTACAAAATGGAGCCTTACAAGGCTTAAGAGGGGTCAAACAACCTTAAAACTTAAAGAAACCTTAAACAACTATTTAGAGGGCCTAAAAATAGAACTTTTTTATGTTATACACTAAACACAAAAATAGTTGTAAGGTAGGCAAAAATATAATGCAATAAAGGGGTAAAAAGGAGCAAGTTTCTTACCCTTGAAGACCATCTTCAACAATGGAGCTCCAGCAGCTTCTTTAGGTTGAAACCAGCTCCACAACTCCAAAAACACTCCTTTGGCCCACAATAACCAAGAGAAGGTGTAATGGTGGGTGCTTGTGAGCAAAAGTAAGACAAAACACACACACTGAGCTCAAAAGAGAGAGAGAGAGAGAGAGAGATAGGATAGATATAAATTCCTAACCCTAATATCAAAGTTCTATAAAAATGTTCTCTAACCCTAAATCCAAGAGAGAAGACTCTCTCTTATAGAGCTCTCTCTTGTAAAGCTTGTCAAATAAGCTTGTCAAGAGATATATCCCCCCATACACGTGTATGGAGGGGAGAAAAGGTGGGTGCCAACTATTACAGCTGGCACAAAATATCTACCAAAAGTAGATGAGCAGTGATCGGCCATTCAAAATTTCCATTTTGGCAAAATAAATGGCCGACCGGCAACAAAGAGTGCCGACCGGCAATATACATTGCCGATGGCACAAAATTACTGGCCTGTGGCCTCAAGCCATAGCCGGTGATGTGTGGGGATGCCTCACAAGGCATTCCCTGCCCTTCCAAGGCAAAACACAAGTGTTTGGTGCAAAAGCAGACACAAAACGGTCGAGTCGAGAAATCCTGAGGCAAGGCGCCCAACCGAGACCTCTGGAAACTCAAGACGAACACAAACAAAGGTAATCACCAAGTGTTCCAATGGTGATGCCCGAGTCTTGAGGATGGTCAAAAATGGGGTGTCTATAGTTGCCCCTCTTTGACAGAACTCGAAAGTCATAACAATGACGGGAGTGAATGTCAAAGCCCAGAGACGACCCATTTTTGACAAGGCCGAAGACTCAGACAAACATACAAGACAAACAAGATATGCGCCCGAAGGCAGAGGCAAAATGCAAGACAATGCACAGAGCCGGACATAACTTATGATCATGCAAAGAAAGCTGTAATGAAGCATACATGCGACCATTTTAAGCTAGCATACACCAAACTACACTACAATGCAGAAAGGATGTAAGAGAATTATGCAATTCTCGATACGTCTTACTCGGAGGATACAATACCTGTGCGGTTCGTCTGGTTGCACCAGCCTCAAATAAACCGTACATACAATATCGTGCCTGAAAAGAAAGCAAACTTAACAGGTACAATATCATTAGCAACATGTATGACAATGCAAAAATGAATGCAAAATGATATGCAATATATACAAAACTATGTATAAACAATGCAAATGAAAGTGCAATGTAATCGAAACAATGCAAACTACATGCAAAGCAATTGAATCATGATCCAATCATGAGCGGTTCGAAACCGCACCTATGTCAAATAGATTGATGAAGGTAACAAGTCCGTCTACCATAGAACGGTCAATAGAACTATGAGTAATGTAGACGGACACAAGAACAAGTATTGGGGGGAATGACAAAGGTGGGGAAATGTCCCGCTGGGGAAGGACTGCGATCCTAATGCTGGATGCAACAATCACACTACAATGTAATATATAATGAAAATGCTGGGGAAATGGCGATGGATATGGCACGCGGGCCAAACCAAATCTTTCCTAGGCAAAGCATGTACGCATACAAGCCACGTCTAACATAGAACGGTCCACTGAACTATGCTTCAACACGAGAAGTATGGGCACATACCGAACCAAGCTCAACATGGAAAGGCGCAACCCATAGGCGGAGGTGATGCAGTGAATGTATGCAAGCTACAATGCAATATCTACAAATATGCAATGGAATGGAAATGGATACAATGGATATGGCCTGCGGGCCAAACCAAATCTTGCCTAGGAAAGGCATGTACACGTACAAACCGTGTCTAACATAGAACGGTCTACTGAACTATGCTTTGACACGAGAAGTATGGGCGCATACCGGACCAAGCTCAATCATGGAAAGGCGCGAGCCATAGACGGAGGTGATGCAGTGAATGTATGCAAGCTACAATGCAATATCTACAAATATGCAATGGAATGGAAATGGATACAATGGATATGGCCTGCGGGCCAAACCAAATCTTGCCTAGGAAAGGCATGTACACGTACAAGCCGTGTCTAACATAGAACGGTCTACTGAACTATGCTTCGACACGAGAAGTATGGGTGCATACCGGACCAAGCTCAATCATGGAAAGGCGCGAGCCATAGATGGAAGTGATGCAGTGAATGCATGCAAGCTATAATGCAATATACACTATATTACAATGATGCATGACAATGCAACTATTTACGATGGTGCATGACAATGCAACTATTTACAATGATGCATGACAATGCAATTATTTACGATGATACATGACAATGCAATTATTTACGATGATGCATGACAATGCAATTATATTTTTTGTTTTATTTTTTGAAATGCAAATGATGTATGAAATGCATGTTGCATGGAATGCGTGACAACACGCGGCTTTTGAGATGCACGTGAACTTGAATATGCGACGACGCGAGTCTCTTGAAATGCATGTATAATGCAACTTATCAAAAGTCGTTCGGGCACGACAAACACTGAAGGACTTGCACCTTCAGAGGATTTAGGGTCTCCTGGACCGAACAAAATTCCTAATATGTCTCACTCGGAGTACATCATACCTGTCCGGTTCGTCTGGTTGCACCAGCCTTAAATGAACCGTGCATACAATATCGTGCCTGCAAAGAAAACAAACTTAACAAGTACAATGTGATTAACAATATGCACATTAATGTACTTGAAAATGCGTGACAACGCAAAGCGAGCGGGAAGCATAACAATGCTGTGAAGGCACAGACATGTAAGTGGAGCACGCGGTCTACGCAGGCAACGAAATTGATCATAAGCATGCGGTCTATGCAAGTAATGAAATTGAACATAAGAAAGCGGTCTACGCAAGCAGAACATACGGTCTACGCAAGTAAAACATGCGGCCTACGCAGGTAATGAATTTGAACACAGGAATACGGTCCGCGCAAGCAAAACATGCGGTCTACGCAAATAAAACATGCGGTCTACGCAAGGGAAACATGCGGTCTACGCAAGGAAAGCATTGCGGTCTACGCAAGGAAAACATGCGGCCTACGCAGGTAAAACATGCGGTCTACGCAAGGAAAGTATGCGGTCTACGCAGGTAAAACATGCGGTCTACGCAAGCAAAACATGCGGTCTACGCAAGTAATGAAATTGATTGCAAACATGCGGTCTATGCAAGCAAAACATGCGGTTTACGCAAGTAATGAAATTGATTGCAAACATGCAATGAGATACGCAAGATAGTGCGATTTGAATGCATGCAAAATGCAATCAGATGCGCAAGATAGCGCGATGCATTTAGACAACGCGAGTGCACAAGACAGTGCAATTGACATGTGATGCACATGGGGCAACTTTTGAGTTTCGTAAAAGCCAAAAGGATACGGAAAGGATACACCTTGCACAAACTCGAGTGCCACGCACAGAAGACATGACCCAAGGTTAAAACGGAGGCCGGTTGAGCGTCGGAAATGCACTGTTTTGTACTGTTTTGAGCACTAAAGGCCCCGGACCCCACACATAACTCAAACAAGGGGGTAGGAGGCTCCAAAATCACTGTAGGAGACCACCGGATGTCCACCGGCCATCAAAGTGCATCACCGGCCGTCCATCGGCCATCATACAATTTCCATCGGCACAATGTTTTGCCGACCGGCAAAGAGTGTGGCCGACCGGCAAAAAGTCCCTGTATCGGGGCAATTCTGTCATTTGGCCACGGGTCTTTTAAAATAGGGCTTCTAGCCCTATTTTGTTCACTTCCTTTGGCTCGAAAATCCTCTCCCTCTCTCTCTAGAGTGTTTTCCTCCTTCGATTCTCTCATTTTCGTGCGTTCTAGCCCCCGTTTCGTTGTCCGATTCACGAATACCTTCGCCTTTCGAACATTTTGAATTGAACGAAACTTTGTTTCGGTGTCTCTTTCTTGATTTTCGCCACTCAGGGCTCGTTTCCCTTGAGTTTTCTCGATACCCGTGCCTTTTCCGCACTTCGGCTTTTTCGGCAATTTTCACATCCTCTTCGAGATGGCGGACGATCTTCCACAGGGCGAGACCCCTCCAGAGCTAGAGATGGATCCCGAGGCTGACCCCTTGCCACTTCATATCCGGCCGTTCGATCTGGAGACCTACAGGCCGGCAGTTCATGTGATGCTCCCTGATGGACTACGCCAGTTCCGGAGCTTCGAGAGGGGCGTGGCACCCGAGCTTCTGCTGCGTGAGCCTACCTCCCATCTGTCCTTCGGCGCTTCCGAGATAACATTCTTTCTTCTATTTTATTATTTTCCGCAATGTAGAACATAACTGCCATTAGTTGATTCTGTTCTCTAACTGCTTAGCCCGGATTCACCGATACACTGTACACTGTAGTGGATTGCAAACAAACTTACAACCGATATCTGTTTGAAACTTACACGTGCACACACACTGCACTGACCCCGAATCACCCAAACACACGGCGCATACTGTATTTTACTGCATACACACTGGTACCCGGTATCTGCTTGAGTCTGAGAACATGCACACATGCTATATTTGCCCTGAGCCACTCAAACACGCTGACACATCACATGTTGTAGTTCACTGTAAGTACACCGGCACCCGATGCCTGTTTGAAGTTGAAAACATGCATGCATGCTATATACCTGTATGCTTCTTAAAACTGCATTTTGAATATTGCCTTGCAATTGATGTTTTTTATTACAGGGGGATTCCCATACCATCCGCGGGTATGGGAATATCGTCGCTCGGGATTGGTACCTAGAGCTGCCCGACGCGGTTCGTCATATCGTCGACAAGGCCGGTTTCGGCATCTTCTGCAGGGGGCTCTCCCAGCTCACGACTTGCAGGCCCTTGCTCGCCGCTTTAGTGGAGAGGTGGTGGGATACCACCAACTCCTTCCACTTCTCCGCTGCGGGGGACATGACGATGACCCCTTATGATTTCTCGATGCTCACCGACATCGGGGTAGGGGGTGATTCGATCCCCTTCGACACCGATATGGGTGAGTGGGACGCCGTCCAGCTGTACCTGCTCGGCACTCAACCTCCCCTCGCTCGAGCAGGGTTCGTCAGGTACTCTTGGTTTGAGAGCCATTTCCAGATTCAGCCAGCCTTGGCGGAGGAGGCGCAGATGACCCCAGAGGAGGTGGATCAGTATGCGCGGGGCTTCATCATGTTCCTCTTTGGGACGACTCTTTTCGCCGACCGGGCGAACACCGTGCCTCTATGTCTGTTGAGCGCACTGGTGGACGTCAGGCGGATCCGTCATTATGACTGGGGTGGCGCCGGCTTGGCCACTTTGTATGGTTATATGAGCTCTTCTTCCCGCCTCAGCGGACAGCTTCTCGGCGACTACTGGTGAGCTCGGGAGGTACATCTTCTTTCCCTTTTACATTTCTGCTCCACATTTTCTGTATTCTGTACACTGCACACACCACGGTCTGCCTCTCACTGACTATATACTGCACACGCGGCATACATATACCCTGTACAATACACTGCACATCACACAGCTCTGCCATTTCTGCTTTATTCTGTATTCTGCTTTATCTGATAGTCATACTTATATCTGTTCTGCAGTTGTGGGTGTATGCCTACTTTCCCAGGCTTGCCCCAGTACCTGATGTGGAGACCCCACTTGGCGTCCCTTTTTCTCATCGCTTTGATGTGCGATGCGTGTGGAGACCACGGGAGTCCTTTATCTTCTTTCGCCACTACTTCGACACCATCACCGCCGCGGAGGTATGTTCAACTTTAGAATTTTGCTTAGGCTTCGCTTAGCACTGTATGTTTTCAATAACAGTAGATAACAAACTGCATTTCATTTTCAGATCACCTGGCAGCCTTGGGCTCCGTTGCCAGCCATGGTGAGGGATCACTACGAGGGCGCAGAGGAGACTGCCCGTTGTCGGATTCTGTTGGAGGGCCCGGTCTGTCGGGCTTGGTACCTAGGCGAGCGTTTCTTGCGTCAGACCCTGGGTTTACCGGAGCAGATAGTTCCGGGTCCACCTCCTACACATATGAGGCATACAGAGGGGTCTCCCTTGAGCAGATGAGGGACTACACCATCTGCTGGGGTGCAAAGCATCACAGAGGCGAGGGCGACTACACAGAGTACGTCCGGACCTACATCATGCGACCCTTGAGCGGTGGTCGCCGAGCTGAGAGGGAGAGGCCAGCGGCGCCAGCAGCTGGAGCAGGGGCGGGAGCGGGGACGTCGAGGATGGCTCGTGTCCGTGACAGGGGTGGAGTTCAGAGAGGGCGGGGGACCAGCTGGCCTGCTCTGCCCACTTTACTGACATATAGAGGGTAGGATGGGGCGACCTACCAGATCCCCTTTGCTCCTCCCTCGGCTGATCATGAGTTAGCCGGTATCTCCAACTTGCCTCCGGTATGTATTACTTCATTTTGCATCTTGCCTTGGCATTTCATTTCAGTTTATTCGATATTCCGTGGAATACTGATACATCATGTACTCTTGCAGGCGTCCTCCGAGTACACCCGGCAGTCCGTGGAGTTGAATGCCTCTATGATGGGGATGCTACAGCGGACCTTCGACCTCCTGGCCCTCTATAGTATTCCGGTATGTTCTTCTGATCACGGCCTCAGACTATACTCATAAGCTGCTTCACATAATCTGGTGCACAACACAACACTTGATAAGCTGCTCACGTCATTTATACATTGTACTCATACACTGCATTCTGCACTGATAAACTGCTCACGGCATTTGCACACTGTACTCATACACTGCATTCTGCACTAATAAACTGCTCACGGCATTTGCACACTATGCTCATACACTGCATTCTGCACTGATACACTGCTCGCCATATTCATACACTGTACACTGCATTCTGCACTGATCCACTGCTCACAGTATTCTGATGTATTTGCCGTTTGCGCTTTTCAGCCTCCCTTCCAGATTCCTCCGGTGGGTGGTGCTCCGGCTGGGCCCTCTATTCCTGCTCGAGGAGGGCGTGGAGACGCTGTACGTCCCCGTACCAGGGGGACGTGTTCATGTCGGGAGTAGCTCTCAGGCGCCGACCCCTAATGATGACGATGATGATGATGACGAGTCCGAGGCAGAGGCAGAGGCAGAGGTAGAGGCAGAGGCCGGGTCATCTGAGGAGGTTGGAGACAACTCAGACTCAGGCTCAGATGACGGTGCTGATGACGATGCCCCTGGACCTTCGTCCTGGAAGAGGGTGAGGACAGATCCCCGGGCCCGAGACTACTGATGATGATCCAGATTGCTGCTTTTCTTCTTTTTTGTACTTTTTCTTTTTCTTTTTTCTTTGCTGGTAGTTAGATTACCCTGTACTGCCGCAGGCAGATTTTTGTTTTCAAAGCTATGTACTCGAAAAAAATAATGAAATGAACAAACTTTTTGCTTAAAAAGAGTTACATTTACATATCTCATGTATTGCATCGCATCACATCACGTTACACCTCAATGTGAATGGAATTGACCTGTTGTTCGAAAAAATCGAGCATTTGTACTGTAATGATCAGATAACCAAATGGCCTCATAACAAAACAGCCCAAGCAACATACTGCTCGAACTGAACGCACAGCCCATACTCTGTTGGGGATTAGTCTGCATACAGCCCCTAACACCACACTCGGTTCATTCTGCACACAGCAAATCCTGAACAATAAGCCCAAATCTGACAAGACAGACCATGAAGGTTGAATCCACTGAAATTGAAACACACTCAGATGCGATCTGAAAACCCAAAGGCTTCGAAGAGGCCCGTGTTTTCCTGTTCACACTTATCGGGGGTGAACCCTGCAGTTGGTATGAAGGAACCAGATCATGTTTTTGCACAAATGTGGAGAATGACACAGCATTCTGAGCACAAAACGATCAATTTTTGAATTTGAAGAAGGGTTTTCAACCGGGTATTGAGCCTACAGCTGAGCGCAACATACTGTGACTCAACAAAAGGTACACGACCTAAACACATCGAGTAACACTCGAAAAAGACTCAAAACAAAGGTTGAGGTAAACAAAACAAAAAGACACGACATACAAACGCGTTAACGGAGACGGGGGACCTCAGATCACGAGGAGCCAGTTTCTTTGGGTATTGTTTCCCACCCTTTTCTCATTTATGATTCTCACATCCCTCTAGCACTCAAGCTCGGTTTTTCTCTCAAAACCCTTTGGCTCGCTTTTTCTCTCAACTTACACCTCTCTATTCTTTATTCTCTCATTTTTCGTCCCTCCCCAAGGTGATTAATGAATGAATAGGAAGTTGCGGGTTCATGCCCAATGTCGTTAGCTCACAGCTATTTCCTCTGGTGGGTAGAGTGCCCTCTGACAAGTATGTTGACGACGGGGGAAAGACAGAACGCCTGACTCAACTGTGCCCCTAGTTCATCATTTTGGCCATTTTTGTTTTGGTTTTTCTACTAAAACAGTTTTGATCAAGATGAGAGTCGGATTAACATACTTGTTCGATCTTTGATTTGAAAACCATGCAAGTCAGACTATAAGCACTGAAAATATTCCTTTTTGGGTCCAAGAAAATGGTCCAGTTTTGGAAAATGAAATAATTTTCGAGAAAATGGTCAAACTATATTGCAAACAGTCAATGCTCAACGAGCATGGAACTTACTCTTTGAGATGCGCAACCTTGGATCGGAGGCAATGGAAAATTGCCCCTGGCTTGAAGGACGCTGCACGGCAACGAAAAGTTGCCCCTGGTTTGAACGGCGACTCATGGAAACGGAAAGTTACCCCTTGTCTGGATGACGCCGTAGCATATTGTAAACAATCCTTACCAGTGATGATCACAACTGAACTTCCTCGGATACGGAGAAGACGAAGATGGTCAAAACCAATATATGGGCACAGTCACTTTGAAGGTTTTGAGGGCTGGACTTCAAGACGAAGTTGCCTATGTATCTGGTTGTCACAACCGAACTATCGGAATCAGAGAAGGCAAGGATGATCAAAACCATTACATGGACTGAGGCGCTATGAAAGCGTTGGGGACTAGACTTCAGGATGAAGTTGCCTACGTATCCCAAACATGGGAATCAAGCCTTACGTAGTTCCGGTTAAGGTACACTCGGGTATTTTAACCTTCACTTTTCAGGCTCTAACTTTTGCCAAGGTACCCGATGCGGGTTTTCGACCTTGCGAGCTTTTTTTCATTTTCTCTTTTTTCTTCTTCTTTTTTTTTCTTTATTTTTTGTATCTTTTCATTCTCTTTTTTTTTTATTTTATTTCTTCTCTTTTTTTTTTTGCATTTTTTGTATTTTTCTCTTGCTCTAACTTTTGCCTGGGTCGCCCTTCCGGGTTTTCGGCCCAGCGAGCCTCTCAAAAGGGTAAAAGTGTAACAAGTTCATGCCAAATGGTTTTTGAAGTTGAAGCCTCTCTGTATCTAAGAGAACGGCTGTTGCAATGACTTGCAGAAGAATCCATCATGGCTGCTCCACGAGCTTCTTCTAGTGAGATCTAATCTTTTTTATTCGACTTTGGTGCCTCTTGTTCGAGGGCTGCTTCTAAACAGGCCACATGGGCCTCCTCTGACAGTTGTCCATTGAACGTTCCAAATGAGTTCGAGGTTCAAAACAAACAGGTCGAATCTTGAGGCTGAGAGCGATCCTAGGCTGCACAATCTCAAGAGCGATTCCACACAGGTCTTCACAGGGCCGCGCAAAACATTTGTTTTTGAAAGTTTTTAAGAAAGCGACAAATCGCTCGTGCCGAAGATAGTGTGGAACCAATCTGGATCAAGCCAGGGTCCTTCTCAGTACTCACGCTAACAAGCATGGTTTCGTTCATTAAAGGCTTAGCATGCCTCTCTTTTTCTCAATTGATCAAAGTTTTGCAAAAATCGAGGAATTCCTTCCTCTTTGTTTTCAGCGCAGTGTTAAAGAGGTTTTGAAAAACATAGGTCAATGCAATGATTTTCAGGGCACAAGAGAACAGGTGGAATGCACGGCCGTCTGATTCAAATTCTCTGGCACAACTAGCCCAAAACAAACAATAAGCACGGAAACATGATAGCCGCAGCTGTTTCATTCAGGTTTCTCGGATGTAACTGGCTCCACGGCAAAGACAGACTCAAAAAGAAAGCAAAAAGGTTAAATACAAAAACGGTGTTCGAGGCAATAACTCCGGAATCACTCGACATCCTATACAACGGGACCGACTCGGTACCACAAGACAGACCCAAAAACAAAAAGACTGATTCAAAGCGAAGAGGCAGACTCAAAAACAAAACAGAGAACTGACCCAAAACCCAAGCCAGAAGCTACAAAACTGCATTTACAAATGCTCAAAAAGTACGTGCCAGACGCCACATCTGAAATACACCGAGCGCCGCCCGCAGGTGGTCCAACCCCTGATCACATACTCACAGTATCCTCAAAGTCCAACAGCTCGATGGTAACAAACTTCGCTGAGGTAGGTGGAAGAATGACCTCATTATCGATCAGATCATGTACTTCATGGCGAAGGCGGAAACAGTTGTCGGTGGCGTGACCGGTCTGTTGGTGGTATGCGCAGTACAAAGCAGCATCATGTGTGAGAGGGAGATTCTTCGGGAGAGGCCGAGGTTCAAGGGGTTTGAGGTGCTCCCTTTCGGCAAGAATCTGAAGTGCCTTAGACAGAGGCATGTAGAGAGCATGAAAGACCTTGCGCACTCGAGGCAGGTACTTTGAAGTCTGAGCATTCTTACTAGACGCACTAGCGAAAGGGTCGGCAGGCACTGCCTTGGTTTTCTGATCCTTCCCAGGTGCAGGGACGGGAATAGGAGGAACTGTTCTGGCATGACGGGGCCTATCCCAATTTTCTGACTGACTTGAACTACCCTTAGGTGGAGTGGGAAAAACATCCTCCACAGTGTTTGCCACAACTGCGGATATCTGTTGCTTGTTCATCTCCCCGGCTTTCAAAGCCTCCACTGCCCGCATCAGTTGTTCAAGGGGATTGGCATCTGCCTTCATTTTGTTCTTGCCTCTGGCCTCAACATGATCGGGGGTTTGGGTTACTACATCAGAGCGAATCCCGGTTGTTGCTGACACGTCGTTGCTGTAGCTGGAGGCAACCTCTGGTTGACTGAGCTCTATCACAATCCGCCCCAGTAGCGGGGGCTCCTGTGGTATGAAATTCCCGGCATACGGTGCCCCTGGTGGTGAAGCCGACATTCCATAGGCCAGATCGGCCACGGATCTCTGGAGGTCACCAATTATTCCCATCAGCTCGAATGTAGTGGGCTCGCGAGCCTGATACAACTGGGGGGTCCAGACTTGGTGCGCGATAGGCGACCTGGGCGGATGCGATACATCAATATTGGTTTCATCCCGCAGGGTGATCCCTTGATCTAGCGTAACTGTCATAACCACAATCTCTTCTGAATTCTGCGTCATCATAAGTCCTGCCTCAGCAAGGGGGAACACTAGCTATTCTATATCAATTCTCTGGACACTCTGAACTGAAAGGAAAAGCAAACAGCATTTCAGCCCAAACAGATCAATCACAGGTGTAGCCGAACAACTGCACTCTACTACTGATCACTGTTCCCCAGAATCACTGTTCCCAAAACTGAACTTGATACCCGCAGATAACTGATTTCTCAACAACACTGATACTGGTGCCCTCGGGCCTAATACTCAAACTTGCAAACTGATATGTACGTTCCTGTAGAGATACACTCTAAAGCACATAGCAGATAAGTGAGAGCCAAAACACCCCTATGTTGGGGTAGGGTTTCCCTGTCCTATTTTGTCAGGAGCTAGGGTTTCACTATGCACACAGCGGTTTCAAACAACCTATAATCGGGTAAGCAACCTGTCCTAACTTGGAATGGTCACTATGGATCTGAATATGCACTAGGTCGAATGGTCGAAAGGGGTGCCCCGGTAAAAACCGGGGTTTGTGTTCCCATACTGTCAGAGCCCACAACTGGTCAGCCTTATGGTCATGTCTGGACAAGACAAGCCTCCAGCAAACCGTTCAGGAATGGCAGATGGCAAACACTGTGTTCCTAGGCGCACCAATGCACATGCAATGCAAAGAAACACATAAGTGTAATCAAAACAGGATATCACGAGTTCGAGTTAAGCTCTCTAAATCCCTAGCAGAGTCACCAGAAACTGTAGACGCGCCTGTGGGCCTCATGCTACAGTTTGGACTCGATTTGTGTCACGGTTCTTAATCTGAACCAAAGAGTCCAAATCCAGCAAATCGTTTTGAGAAACAGATTTTTGAAAAGAAGTGCCAAACAAGGACTGCTTTGCCAGATACAGAGTCGCCACCTAAATATTTTATTTTGGGGAATTTAGGAAACCCTGACTCGGTGCCAAAGGCCACGTGTCCGTCATCACCAAAGTTGCCTCGGCTCGGGAACTTGGGTACGATTGGGGAACGTCAGCTATGAGCACCCCCTCTCGCCCGATCCGAAGATCGGCCTCTACTAACCATGATATCCGTTTTTGAAAACGTTATGTGTTTTTATTCCGGTTATTAGCCTAGAATTACTATGTTATGCACACAGCAAACAAGTATAGACTAGATTGCCTAATTTGGGAATAAGCATTGCATATCCGATTTGTTTTGGAAAAATGTTTTGGAATTTGCTACTCGCAAGTAGGCTAAAACACGGATTTCAATGAGCTATTCCAACTCAGACAATCCAACCTTCACTCACAGGCATTCAAGCAGTTATATCACATAAGCAGCTAGCCTCATGGTAATCATGCTATCATGGCAACACTCGCACTCATGCAAGGATGCTAAAGCGTAAATACTTACATCGTACTTTGTGCCAAAACAAAGAACTCGTTAGCAATCAATGTATGATCCAAGTCCATGTTCAAATGCCTAATGCAACACATACGGAATGTCACTAGAGTAGGCTCGGCTAGTCTATGAATGACATGTGAAAATGCACAAGTAGCATGTATTCAAATTGGATTTGAAATGCTAATGTAGTTAGCATGATGCACCGAGCCCGGTGCATGCAATACTGATGAATGATGCACGCATGCATAGCATAAGGTATGCTAAATTAAACATGACCTATTACTAACCATCAAAGCAGGTAAGTAAAAGGGAGAAAGAAATGGGGGTTGGAAGACATGCACACACTCACCCACACTTATTACAAATTCACCCTCGCTCGGAGGGACCAAAGAATAGTACAAATTAACTAACTCGCAACCTAATTAAATATTACAAATTACCTAATTAATTAACAAATTAACTAAGCTTAGAAAAGCAAGGAAAAGGGCCACGGGAAGAGGGCTCAATGCACGCGTGCTCGGGTCTTGCTCGGAAGTCCATTGCCATTCGGAAGCTGCCTCTGTTTTCCCTGCTCTGCCACTCTAAAAACTTCCAAAGTCTCAGAATTGCTTCCCTGGACATTGGGAGACCCCATCGGCTGGAGGGAATTATCATCGGCTGTGGTTTGGTGGTCATCGGCCACAAATGAAGCTATCGGCCACTGATGGATTGCCGGTCGGCACTCTGTGCAGTCGATCGGCAAAAAGTTCCTGCAGAATGTGTTTGACAGCAGCAGAGGACAGGGCTTTGCATGGCAATATAATTCAAGCAATGTATGCACCAATCCTATCCCTTATCATGTGTATGACTCAAAGGGACATGGTCCTTGGTTCTCGGACCGTCAATCACGCATTTCAATGCGTGATGGCCCAAAAGACCAAGTTGTGCATTTTCATGTCAAATGAAAAGCAAACCAAATAAGCACATAAAGGCCCAACCTCTATCACTTGACTTCAAGAGGCAAGGCATGCATGTTCAATGCGATGCAACCTAAGCATGTTAGCTAATATGCAACATGGCATAAAAGAGAGCATACAAACATGCAATGCACATTAGGTACACAAACTAAGCAATAAAGCAAACAAGCATGCCACAATTATGCAAACCATTAGAGCATGCAAGATGTAATCCGATCACGCAACATGCTAGCAACTTTGCCAATGGAATGCAAGGCGAATGCAAGTGATTTCAAGCATGTAACCTGTACAACCAAAGCATACAAACATGGGATGATGTAACAACACTTGAATGGCATGTAAGGGATGGACTCACACTAATTGGACAGCTCTAAGTTAGGTCCAAAACAGTGGCCAAAAGCTTAAAAAAAAATGGGACCAAACACACATACACACATGCACATGTTAAGGCCTAACGCTTAAGCATCAAAGGACAACTTTTAAGCACACTTAAAAGGGAATAATCATGGACATATGGCCTGCATTATAAGCCTTGAAAATCATGCTATAAGAGGTGCCAAACCAACTTAAACAAGACAAACATTAGCATGCAAATGGTCCAAGCATTTAAAGCAAGTCAAAGGGGACTTAAACCATGGCTAAGCCAACCGAGCCTCACAAGGCCAAGAAGGCTTAAAACAGGTCCAAGGCAGACCTAGACCATGCAAAGGGACCCCCTAGATGGCATCTAAGTGGCTCAAATTCGAAAGCATGCACAAAGGCCAAAACATGGAGCATACAACATAAGCTTTCAAAGCATTAAAGAGGTGTCCAAGGCTAGCATACAAGCATATCAAAGGGACTGAAATAACCTGGAAAATGATCCCAACCTACTAAATCGAAGCAGGTGATGCATGCAACACACTCATACACTTAAGGCCAACAAACCAAAAATGCAAAGGGGCTATATAATGCATGCCATGGTCGACCAAACTGGCTAAGGACAGACCTTAAACATGGCGAAATAAGCATGAAAGCTTCACAAAGCTAAGCCTAAAGCATGCTAGAACAATGGTTTACAACCTAAGGCATGTTAAGGCAACAAAATGGCATTACAAGACATGTATGCTAAGAAAGCATGGTGTACCAAAACCAACTAAAAATAGAGGCATATTATGACATAATAAGCACAAAAATCAGCTAAGGCATGGTCAACATGAGCCTAAACATGGTGCTCCATCAAGAGGCCAAAAATGGTCCTTTTCAAGGACAACAAGGAAAGGGGGTGGCCTTCTCCTTCTTGGGACCTCAAGGCACCATCCTCATCTTTGAAATCCCTCAAGATTTCAGTGGTGAGGAGGCTCAAACACCAAGGTCTCGGAGCTCGCTCAAAATGGCACAAAATGGAGCCTTACAAGGCTTAAGAGGGGTCAAACAACCCCAAAACTTAAAGCAACCTTAGACAACTATTTAGAGGGCCTAAAAACAGAACGTTTTTATGTTATACACTAAACACAAAAATAGTTGTAAGGTACGTAAAAATACAATGCAATAAAGGGGTAAAAAGGAGCAAGTTTCTTACCCTTGAAGACCCTCTTTAACAATGGAGCTCCAGCAGCTTCTTTAGGTTGAAACCAGCTCCAAAACTCCAAGAACACTCCTTTGGCCCTCAATAACCAAGAGAAGGTGTAATGGTGGGTGCTTGTGAGCAAAAGTAAGACAAAACACACACACTAAGCTCAAGATTGAGAGAGAGAGATATAGGATAGATATAAATTCCTAACCCTAATATCAAAGTTCTCTAAAAATGTTCTCTAACCCTAACTCCAAGAGAGGAGACTCTCTCTTATAGAGCTCTCTCTTGTAAAGCTTGTCAAATAAGCTTGTCAAGTGAGATATCCCTCCATACACGTGTATGGAGGGGAGAAAGGGTGGGTGCCAGCTATTACAGCTGGCACAAAATATCTACCAAAAGTAGATGAACAGTGATCAGCCATTCAAAATTTCCATTTTGGCAAAATAAATGGCCGACAGGCAACAAAGAGTGCCGACCGGCAATATACATTGCCGATGGCACAAAATTACTGGCCGGTGGCCTCAAGCCATGGCCGGTGATGTGTGGGGATGCCTCACAAGGCATTCCCTGCCCCTCCAAGGCGAAACACAAGTGTTTGGTGCAAAACCAGACACAACACGGTCGAGTCGAGAAATCCTGAGGCAAGGCGCGCAACCGAGACCTCCGGGAACTCAAAACGAACACAAACAAAGGTAATCACCAAGTGTTCCAATGGTGATGTCCGAGTCTTGGGGATGGTCAAAAATGGGGTGTCTACACACACTAAGGAACAAAATGGAGAGACAACCCCCTAACACAAAATAGGCCTAAACCACCATTTTAAACACTTAAAAACAGAGGTTTTTTTAGTTGACAACTAGGCCAAAATCAGCATGCAAAGGTGGCCAAGATTGTGTACAAAAATAAGCTTAAAAGAGGGAGATGCTCACCCTTGAAGCACAGCACAAGAACAACCACTTTTCTTGAGCCAAAACCACCTTTTGGAGCTCAAACAAATTCCCAAGCTACCCCAGCCCAAAGATGATCCACTCTTGTTAAGGGTTGATAGGTTGAAGATGGTTGTATGCAAGCCTTCAAGCACAAATGCTCAAGAGAGAGTGGAATCTAGAATGAGAGGATTTAGAGAGAGAGGCTCCCAAACCTTTGCCAAATTGTTCTAACCTCTCAATATGAGATATATGGCTTCAATATATAGGAAAATACAAGCTTTAGGCCGAAAATATCTCAAGAGAGACAGTTGTAACAAGCTGGAGCAAAATTTCTGCCAAAAACGGCTTTCTGCCATCAATGACCTGAACATGACCATTGATGGCCGACACTTGACCATTGTTGGCCAGCATAGGACACCATTGGATGGCCAGGGGCCGGCCTAGGTGTAGAGGGTGCCCGCGGAGGGCCTCATGCTACAGTTCGGACTCGATTTGTGTCACGGTTCTAAATCTGAACCAAAGAGTCCAAATCTGGCAAATCGTTTTGAGAAACAGATTTTTGAAAAAAGTAGTGCCAAACATGGACTGCTTTGCCAGATACAGAGTCGCCACCTAAATATTTTTTTTATGGGAGAATTTAGGAAACCCTGACTCGGTGCCGAAGGCCACATGTCCGTCATCACCGGAGTTGTCTCGGCTCGGGAGCTTGGGTACGATCGGGGAAGGTCAGCTATGAGCACCCCCTTTCGCCCGGTCCGAAGACCGGCCTCTACTAACCGTGATATCCAATTTTGAAAACGCTATGTGTTCTTAAGCCAATTATTAGCCTAGAATTACTATGTTATGCGCGCAGCAAACAAGTATAGACTAGATTGCCTAATTTGGAAAGAAACATTGCATATCCGTCCGTTTTGAAAATGCTTTGGATTTTGCTACTCGCAAGTAGGCTAAAACACAGATTTCAATGAGTTCTTCCAACTCAAACAATCCAACCTTCACCCACAGGCATTCAAGCAGTTTAACACATAATCATCTAGCCACATGTTAAGCATGCTGTTATGGCAACATTCACACTCATGCGATATGCTGAAGCGGAAATACTTACATCGTACTCCGTGCCAAAACAAAGAACTCGTTAGCAAACATGCATGATCCAAGTCCATGTTGAGTGTCTAATGCATCGCATACAAAATGTTGCTAGAATAGGCTCGGCTATCCTAAACATGTCATGTGAAAATGCACAATTATCACATATTCACTTTTTGATTTGAAGTACGAATGCAGTTAGCGTGATGTACCGAGCCTAATGCATGTAATACAAATGCATGGATACACACATGCATAGCATAAGGTATGCTAATTTAAACGTGTCCTAATACTAACCATTAAAGTGGGTAAGTAAAAGGGAAGAAAGAAGTGAGGTTGGAAGACATACACACCACCCACGCACACTTATTACAGATTTGCCCTCGCTCGAAGGGACCGAATAAATATTACAAATTAATTAACTACGCAAGCTAATTAATATTACAAATTGCCTAATTTAATTAACAAATTAAATAGACTAAGAAAAGCAGTAAAACGCCTCGAGAAGCGCGCCGCCATGCACAAGCTGCCTCTGTTTTCCTTCCTTCACTTCTCTGGAGGCTGTCAAAACCTTAAGGTTACATCCCTGGGCACTGGGGAGTACCACCGGCTGAGTGGGATCATCACCGGCACTGGTATGTGTCCATCGGCACAAAATTGAAGCTGTCGGCAGAGAAAAGGTTGCCGGCCGGCACCTTACACTGCCGGTCGGCAAAGAAAGTCTGCAGGACCTGCAACTCACAGCAACAGAGGGCAAAACAAGGCATGGCAGCACAATTCAAGGCATGTATGCACCAACCATGTCTCTTATCATTGTAATGACTCAACGGGACATGTGCCTCGGTTCTCGGACCACCAATCACGCATTTCCATGCATGATGGCCCAAAGAACCAAGTATGCAACTTTGATTTCAAATGCATGCAAACCAATCAAACAAATTAGGCCCAATTCCTATCACCAATTTAAGGAACAAGGCATGCATGCAAGATGCAATGCAACCTAGGCATACAAGCTAAGGATGCAACATGGCATGGCAAGGCACTTATGCAAGCATACAAGCATACATATGGCAATGCAAATAGATGGAAAGATGGTCTTATACACGAATTAGGCAGCTCTAATAAGGCCTAAAACAGTGGCCATTAATGCCTAAAATGGATGCTAAGCACACATGCACACACACACATGTTAAGACCCAACACTTAGGCACAAAGCAAGCAACATTCAAGCACACTTGAAAGAGACATTCATGGACTAAAAGCATGCAACATAAGCTCTGAAAATCATGCTAAAACAAACCTCAAGAATCATTTAAATGGCATTCAAATGACTCAAAACAAAAGCATGAATAAGCACCAAAACATGGAGCATTGCTACACAAGCTTATGAGGCATTAAAGAGACATGCAAGGCAATCCAACAAGCATGGAAATGGGACTGAAATGGCGTATAGGATGATCCCAAATCACCAAAACAATGCAAGGATGGCATGCTACACATGCACATACTCAAGGCTAACAAGCCTAAATACAAAGGAGCTATATCAAGCGTGCCAAAATCGACCCAAACACTTATGGACAGACCTAAAACATGGCAAAATAAGCACATAATCTTCACAAGACTAAGCCTAAAACATGCTCCAACTAAGGCTAACAACCTAAGACATGTTAAGGCATAAACAAGGCATTACATGGCAACTATGCTAAGCATGCATGGAGTTCCAAAACCAACTTAAAGTCATGTTATATTATGGATATATAAGCATGAACAACAAACCAAACATGCTCAACACACACTCAAGCATAGGCTTCCTTAAGAGGCCAAAATGTGTCCTTTTCAAGGACAACAAGGAGAGGGGGTGGCCCTCTCCTTCTTGGGACTTCAAGGCATCATCTTCACCACTGAAATCCCTCAAGATTTCAGTGGTGAAGAGACCCCAACACCAAAATCCCGGAGCTAGCACAAAATGGCTCAAAATGAGGCCTTTCAAGGCCTAAGGGTGGTCAACAACCCTCAAACAACAAAACACTCTTAATAAACAACAAAGAGGGTCTAAAAACATAACTTTTTTATGTTATACAATAAGCACAAAAACAGCTCTAAGACAAGTAGAAAATCAATGCAAAAATGGGGAAAAATGGGACTAGATTCTCACCCTTGATGACCCCTTCACAAATGGTGCTCCAATGGCCTCCTTTAGCTTGAATCTAACACCAAAACTTCAAAACAAACCCTTTAGAACCTCAGCTCCAAGAGGAAGGTGAAACACTAGGTACTTTTGTGCAATAGTATGGACTAAAACACACACAAGAGTAAATATAGAGATAGGATATGTATGCAACTCAAACCCTAAAACCAGAGCTTCTCTCTGTGTTTTTCCCTCTCTAAAATGTCTAAAGTCTCTCTCCTTAGCCCCAAGAGAGAGCCTCTATCTCTATCTCTCACCAAACTTGCAAAACTTACAAGTTAAGCCAAACTAGAGGGCCATCCCTCCATACACGTGTATGGAGGGAAAGTCACTGCAATACAGCTGCCTAAAAATATCTCAAAAAGCAACTGCACAGTAATCGGCCGGCCAAAAATGCCATCTTGGCCAAAAGGAGTGCCGGTCGGCAACAAATAGTGCTGACCGGCAACAAAGAGTGCCGGCCGGCAAACTATATTGCCGGTGGCAGCAAAAACCAGCCGGTGGCCTCTAGCCAATGCCGGTGGTGGGTGGGGATGGTCTACAAGCCCCACCCTGCCTCTCAAGGGCAAGATGCAAGTGTTTGGTGCAAAACCAGACACTAAACGGTCGAGTTCGGAGATCCTGAGGCAAGGCACGCGAGCCGAGGCCTCCGGGAACTCCAAACGAACACAAACATGGAAGATCACCATGTGTTCAAACGGTGACGTCCAAGTCTTGAGGACGGTCAAAAATGGGGTGTCTACAGTTGCCCCTCTTTGACAGAACTCGAAAGTCATAACAATGACGGGAGTGAATGTCAAATCCCAGAGACGACCCATTTTTGACAAGGCCGAAGGCTTAGACAAACATGCAAGACAAACAAGGTATGCGCCCGGAGGCAGGGGCAAAATACAAGACAATGCACGAAGCCGAGCATAACTTATGATCATGCAAAGAAAGCTGTAATGAAGCAAACATGCGACAGTTTTAAGCTAGCATACCAAACTACACTACAATGTAGAAAGGATGTAAGAGAATTATGGAATTCTCAATACGTCTCACTCGGGAGATACAATACCTGTGCGGCTCGTCTGGTTGCACCAGCTTCAAATGAACCGTACATACAATATCGTGCCTGAAAAGAAAACAAACTTAACAGGTACAATATGGTTAGCAACATGCATGACAATGCAAAATGGATGCAAAACGAAATGCAATATATACAAAACAATGTATAAACAATGCAAATGAAGATGCAATGTAATTGAAACAATGCAAGCTACATGCGAAGCATTTGAATCGTGATCCAATCACGAGCGGTTCGAAACCACACCTATGTCAAATAGATTGATGGAGATAACAAGTCTGTCTACCATAGAACGGTCAACTGAACTATGAGTATTGTAGACAGACGCAAGAACAAGTATTGGGTGGAATTGACATAAGTGGGGAAACAACCCGCTGGAGAAAGGACTACGATCCTAATGCCGGATGCAAAAAAAAACTACATTACAATGTAATATGTATGGATATGGCACGCGGGCCAAACCAAATCTTGCCTAGGAAAGGCATGTACGCATACAAGCCATGTGTAACACAGAAAAGGTGCCGCAACCCTCAACCAACATATCAGCGTGGAATCGGCGCGATACACATGCAAAACTGTGTTTTAACATGAAAAGTAAGGGCACATACCAGACCAAGCTCAACCTGGAAAGGCGCAAGCCATAGGCGGAAGATGATGCAATGAATGCATGCAATCTACAATGCAATATCTACAAATATGCAACGAAATGGATATGGATACAATGGATATGGCACGCAAGCCAAACCAAATTTTGCCTAGGAAAGGCATGTACACATACGGGTCATGTGTAACACAGAAAAGATGCCGCAACCCTCAACCAACATATCAGCGTGGAATCGGCGCGATACACATGCAGAACTGTGTTTTAACATGAAAAGTAAAGGCACATACTAGACCAAGCTTAACCTGGAAAGGCGCAAGCCATAGGCGGAAGGCGATGCAATGAATGCATGCAATCTACAATGCAATAGCTACAAATATGCAATGGAGTGGATATTTACAAAATGCATGACAATGCAGTGCAATGCGACCTACTGGGGAAAATGCAATGGATGCATGCAAGCTACAATGGGAATGCATGACAATGCACTATGATGTAATGACTATGATTGCAACTTTCCCTATCTTACCAACAGGGTGATATACTAGGTTGGTTCAGTATCCAGAACTGAGGCGCAGACAAGCTGCCTCAACCTATGGGGCTTCCATACAGATTTCAAGCCGAGGGTAAACCCCTGGGTATTTAAACCAGACTTTAGTCTCGGAACTCCCGAACCTTTGCGTTCTAGGCATAAGCCGTTCGAACTCTAGTTTCCACCGTCCCAGTTGGTCTTCTAGGAACTCATCGCAAACATAGGCAGGTGGCTTTACCAGACCACCGAAAGTCGTTCGGGCACGACAAACACCAAAGGAATTGCACCTTTAGAGGATTTAAGCTCTCCTAGACCGTGCGTGTTTAAGGTCTCGCCAGACCGCTAAATACCTGTCCGGTTCGTCTGGTCGCTCCAGCCTCAAATGAACCGTACATACAATATCGTTCCTGAAAAGAAAACAAACTTAACAGGTACAATATTGTTAGCAATATGCATGACAATGCAAGAATGAGGCACGCATGCCGTATGGAATGTAAGTTGATGCAAATGGACTTATATGCCAAAAAAATAAACGTGCACATCAATGCACCGGAGGTTTCGTACCTCCCAAGGATTTAAGGTCTCCTAGACCGTACATGTTTAAGGTCTCGCCAGACCATACGTGTTTAAGGTCTCGCCAGACCGTGGACAAAATGTAAGTGTGACACACATGCCACACGGAATGCAAAATGAAACAAATGAGATACGTGTGTCTCATAAGATGCAAAATGATACAAGTGGACTTACACGCTACGCGAAGCCGGTTTTGAAAGTTGGACTTATACGCTACGCGAAGCCGGTTTTGAAAGTTGGACTTATACGCTACGCGAAGCCGGTTTTGAAAGTTGGACTTATACGCTACGCGAAGCCGGTTTTGTATTCAAAACAATGCAATGTACTAACAAGTACAACCGAGGTGCGCAAGATAGCGCGAATGGATGCATGCAAGATGCAAGTGAGGTGCACGAAACAGTGCGATGCGCAAAATAGCGCGATTGAAATACAATGCACAAAACAGCGCGACAATTTGAAATGCACAAAACAGTGCGACAGTTTGAAATGCACAAAAAAGACTTAAATGCGCAACAACGCACGTGTTCCGGAATGCATGACAATGCATGGAATGGAAATGCAATGATGATGCATGAGAAATGTGCACGACAATGCAAAGGGGTGCGTGTTGCAATGCATGTAACACGTGCATAACAATGCAAATGTGTGGCGCATGACAGCGCGATGTAATGCACCGAAGTAGTGTGATGAACTCGTGCAACACACATGGGGCAACTTTGAATTTAAAAGGATACAAAAAGGATACACCTTGCACGAATTCGAGCGCCACGCACTGAAGTCACGGCCTGCGGTCAGAACGGAGGCCGGTTGAGTGTCGGAGATGCACTTTCTTGCACTTTCTTGAGCTATGAAGACCAAAAACAACTCAAATGGCCTAAACAAGGCTGTGGGAACCCCACCGGCCGAAAGGGGAGGCCACCGACTGGCCATCGGCATAAAAACAATTCTATCGGCACAAAAAAGTGCCGGCTGGCACAAAACATTGCCGACCGGCAAACAGTTGCTGATGCGGGACAGTTTTGACTTTTCACCTTGGGTGTTATAAAATAGGGTTTCTAAACCCTATTCCTCACTTTCCTACCGCCGAAAACTCTTGCCTTCTCTCTCTAGAGTGTTTCTCTCTCATTTTTCGCCTGTTTCTTCGCGTTCTACGCTCGTTTCGTCGTCGGATTCGCGATTTCCTTCGCGTTTCGGACATTTTCCACCGATCACATTTTCGTTTCGGTGCCTCGTTTGGCGTTCCCGCCTTTTCGGGGTTTGTTCCCCTCACTTTCCTCTTCATTCCTGTGCCTTTTCACATTCCGGCCTTCCCGGTCATTTCCGACCCTCTCAGGAGTTGACTTTCCGGTTGACTCTTCGTATTCCGGCCCGGTTTTCCTTTTCCCGACCATTTTCACACCATTCTCTACATGGCGGACGGCATTCCACGTGGCGGGACTCCCCCGGACCACGAGATGGATCCCGGGGTCGAGCTCCTACCACTGAGCGAGCGCCCGTTCGACCCGGCAACCTACCGGCCGGCGATCCATGTTCTGCCCCCCGACGGCCTGCGTCAGTTCCGGAGCTTCGAGAGGCATGTGGCTCCTGAGCTACTACTGCGTGAGCCTACCTCCCACCTTTCATTCGGCACTTCCGAGGTAACTCTTTTTCTTCTGCTTTACTTTCCGCAATGTAGGATACAAAACTGCCGTAGCTAGTTGTACTCTTTAACTGCTGAAATCTGATATGCCGTAGACCGTAGTTGACTGTAAACATACATACAACTGATATCTGCTTAAGACTGACACATGCACACACACTGCACTAGCCCCGAATCATTCAAACACACTGCGCTCACTGTATTTCACTGCATACACACTGGCACCCAGTATTTGTCTGAATCTATCAAACTTGCACACATGCCACATCTGTTCTGAAACACCCAAACACGCTGACACAGCACACGTATTTCACTGCAAGCACACCGGCACCCGGTATTTGCCTGAAACTGACAAACTCGCATACATGCTATATCTGTCCTTTCAAAACTACATTTTGAATGTTGTCTTGCCACCGTTATTTTCTGTTTACAGGAGGGTTCCCATACCATTCGCGGGTATGGGAATACTGGTGCGCGGGAGTGGTATGATGAGCTCCCTGACGCAGTCTGACGCATCGTAGACCGAGCGGGCTTCGGGACCTTCTGCCGAGGGCTCTCCAGATTGTCCACATGCAGACCTCTCCTCGCTGCTCTGGCGGAGAGGTGGTGGGACACCACCGATTCTTTTCATTTCTCTGCTGCGGGGGATATGACGATGTCCCCTCATGACTTCTCGATGCTCACAGGCATCGGGGTAGGGGAGGATCCAATCCCTTTTGACACAGACATGGATGAGTGGACCGCCGCTCAGGTCCATCTACTGGGGGAGGCGCCACCCCTAGCTCGCCCAGGTTTCGTCCGATACTCCTGGTTCGAGGTCCAGTTTCGAGTCCAGCCCGTGTTGGAGGAGGAGGCGCAGATGACCCCGGAGGACGAGGAGAGGTATGCTCGCGGCTTCCTCATGTTCCTGTTCGGGACTACCATTTTCGCCGATCGGGCGAACACCGTGCCTCTCTGTCTTCTCAGCGCACTGGTAGACGTCCGGGACATCCTGCACTACGACTGAGGCGGTGCTGCTCTGGCCACCCTTTATGGATATATGAGCTCGGCTTCGCGCGGTAGCGGCCAGCTACTTGGAGGCTACTGGCGGGCTTGGGAGGTACACTTCTTCTCCGCTTTTTTCATTTCTGTCTCGTACTTTCTGTACTCTGTACACTGCACACATTGTAGTCTGCTCTATACTTGCTGTATACTGTACACACGGCACACACATACATTCTGCTTTACACTGACTGTACACTGCTCACACTGTACACTGCAAACAATACACTGCACAACACACGGCTCTGCTATTTCTTCTTTATTCTGACGGTCATACTGACATCTGTTTTGCAGTTGTGGGTTTACGCCTACTTTCCTAGGCTTGCCCCCGTGCCAGTTGCGGAGACTCCCCTGGCCGTTCCCTTCTCGAGTCGCTTCGATGGGAGATGCACCCGGCGACCACGGGAGACGTTCGGCTTCTTCCGCCGATATTTCGACACCATCACCCCCGCGGAGGTATGCTTTACTTTCAGTTCATTTAAGCTTCACTTTTCAACTCTATATTTTAATAACAGTAGATAACAAACTGTCTGCCATTTTCAGATCACTTGGCGGCCATGGGCTCCTATGCCGGCGGCGATGCGGGGTCGGTTCCCTGGTGCGGAGGAGACCTCGCGTTTCCGAATTTTGCTTGAGGGCCCGGTCTGTCGGGCTTGGTACCTGGGGGAGCGTTTTCTACGCCAGACCCTAGGGTTACCTGAGCAGATAGTCCCGGTTCCCCCTCCTGCAGACATGAGGGAGACCGAGGGGCTCACCACTGAGCAGCTGGATGATTACTCCATCGGCTGGGAGGAGGCCGGCTTCCGAGGCACTGGAGACTATCAGGAGTACGTGCGGACGTACCTGATGCGCCCCCTGAGCGGCCGTCGAGCAGAGGGGGCCAGGCCTGTGGCATCGGCGGCTGGGGCCGGAGCGGGAGCAGAGGCTGGATCTTCGAGGAGGGCCCGGGTCCGTGGTAGGGGTAGAGTGCAGGGAGGACGGGGAGCTGGCTGGCCTGCCCTGCCCGCTGTACTGACTTTCCAGGGGCAGGGTGGGTCGACCTATCAGATCCCCTTCGCCCCTCCACCGGCTGGTCACGAGTTCATTGACGTCCCCGACTTACCACCGGTATGTATCACTGCATTTTTGTATAGTCATTCATCTCAGTTTACTTAATATTCCACAGAATATTGATGCATCTGATACTTTTGCAGGCTTCTTCTGGGTACACCCGTCAGTCGTTGGCGATGAATGCCTCGATGATGGGGATGCTCCAGCGGACATTTGATCTCCTAGCCCTCTACAGCATACCGGTATGTCCTTCTGACACTGGCCTCAAACCATTTATATACTGCTTTACATAATCTGATGCACGGCAAAACACCTGATACACTGGTCTCACAGTATCTGACACACTGCATGCACTGCATTCTGCACTGTACTCTGTACTGATAAACTGCTCACGGCATTCTCACACTGTACTCAGCATTGCATTCTGCACTGATAAACTGCTCACGGCATTCTCACACTGTACTCATACACTGTATTCTGCACTGATAAACTGTCTACAGTATACTGATGCATTTCCCTTTTGTGTACTTTTTCAGCCTCCTTTCCAGATTCCCATGGCAGGAGGTGCTCCAGCTGGGCCTTCTGTCCCTGCCCGGGGGAGAGATGAGGGGGGCAGGATATTTCCCCGTACCAGGGGAGGGCGTACTCATGTCGGGAGTAGCTCGCGAGCTCCAGTCCCGGATGATGACGACGACGAGGAGTCAGAGGCAGAGGCGGAGTCCGAGTCATCAGAGAAGGAGACCGGAGGCGGTTCCAGCTCGGGCTCTGACGACGATGCTGATGATGCTCCTGGACCCTCGTCCAGGAAGAGGACTAGGACGGACTGACGACCCCCCGGAGTCGCTGGGCATAGATGCAGATTTTTGCTATCTTTTCTTTCTTTCTTGTACTTTTCTTTTTGGTAGGTAGTTAGATTACCTTGTACTGCCGCAGGCAGATTTTTGTTTTCTTCAAAACTTGTACATTTGCAAAGATGATGAAATGAAACAAACTTTTTATCTTAAAAAAAAGTGTTACATTTACATATCTCATGTATTGCATTGCATCTCATCATGTTACACCTCAATGTAAATGGAACTGATTGGTTGTCTGAAAATTAAACACTTGCACTGTAATAATCAGACAACTTAAACAGCCAGCAGCAAAATACACCCAAGCAACCCACTGCCTGATTCTGGACACACAACCCTTGCTCTACTGAGGATTAATCTGCATACAGCCCATAACCCAGCACTCGATTCATTCTGCACACAGCAAACTTTAAACAAAACAGCCCAATCTGACAAGACGGCCTTCAAAGGTGAAACCAGCTAGGGTTGAGGCATGCTCAAATGTAGAGAATGGCACAGCATTCCGAGTGTGAAGGATTTTTGAAATCAAATGAGGGTTTTTCAAACCGGGATATCGAACCTACAACCGAACACAGCGGGGAGGACTCAAATATAGGTGCACGACCTAAACACAACGAGACACGCTCGGGAAAGACTAAAAACAAAAGACGAGACCGTCAGATCAAAGAGACACGACACACAGACGCGTAAACGAAAATGGGGGACCTCAGATCACGAGGGGACAGTTTCTCTTGGCATTGTTTCCCACCCTTTCTGATTTGTGATTCTCACATCACTCGGCTCTTGAGCTCGATTTTTTTCAAAACCCTTTTCCTCACTTTTCTCTCAACTTACACCTCTCTATTCTTCATTCTCTCATTTTTCATCCCTCCCCGGGGTGATTGATGGATAAATAGAACGGTGTGGGTTCAAGCCCAATGCCGTTAGCTCACGGCTATTTCTTCCGGCGGGAAGAGCGCCCTTCTGGCAAGTACGTTGATGACGGGGGAAAGACAGAACACCTGACCCAACTGTGCCCCTAGTTCATCATTTTAACCATCCTTTTCGTTTTGCTTTCTACTAAAACAGTTTTGATCAAAATGAGAGTCGGATTAACGTACTCGTTCGATTTTTGATTTGAAAAGCGTGCAAGTCAGGCTGTAAGCACTGAAAATTTTCCTTTTTTGGGTCCAAGACAATGGTCCAGTTTTGGAAAATGAAATAGTTTTCGAGAAAATAGTCAACCTCAGTAAAAATTTTCAAAAACTATTTTTCAAACAGCTGATGCTCGACAAGCATGGAGCTTACTCTTCGAGATGCGCAACCTCGGATCGGAGGCAATGGAAAATTGCCCCTGGTTTGAAGGGAGTGGGAGGGAGGCAACAGAAAGTTGCCCCTAGTTTGAATGGTGTCTCACGACGGCTCGTGGCAACGGAAAGTTGCCCCTTGTTTGGGATGGTGCCGCAGCAATCCGCAGACAGTCTTCATTGGCGGTGGTCGAGCTCTTGGACACAGCGATGACGAAGACGGTCACAACACATATATGGACACAATCACCTTGAAGGGTGTTGGCCATTGGACTTTGGGGATGAAATCGAAACCATTGCATGGACTAAAACGCTATGAAAGCGTTGGGGGCTGGACTTCATGATGAAGTTGCCTACATATCCCAAACATGGGAATCAAGCCTCACGTAGTTACGATTAAGGTACACTCGGGTATTTTAACCTTCACTTTTCAAGCTCTAATTTTTGCCAAGGCGCCCAATGCGGGTTTTTGACCTTGCGAGCTTTTTTTCATCTTCTATTTCTTTTTTTCTTGCATTTTTCTTTTTCTTTTCTTTTTGTATCTTTTGTCTTTTCTTTTCTTTTCTTCTTTTTTGTATTTTTGCTTTTTTTGTATTTTTTGCTTTTCTGTATTTTTCTCTTGCTCTAACTTTTGCCTGGGTCGCCCTTCTGGGTTTTCAACCCAGCGAGCCTCTCAAAGGGTAAAAGGTGTAGCAAGTCCATGTCAAATGGTTTTTTGAATTGAAGCCTCTCTGTGTCCAGGAGAACGGCTGTTGCACTGATTTGCAGAAGAATCCATCACGGTTGCTCCACGAGCTTCTTCCGGCGAGATCCACTCCTTCTGATTTGGCTTTTGGTGCCTCTTGCTCGAGGGCTGCTTCAAAACTGGCCACACGGGCCTCCTCCAACGGTTGACTGTTGAATGTTCCGGATGAGTTCGAGGTTCAAGACAACAGGTCGAATCTTGAGGCTGAGAGCGATCCTAGGCTGCGCAGTCTCAAGAGCGATTCCACACAGGTCTTCGCAGGGCCGTATAAAACATTTGTTTTTGAAAGTTTTTAAGAAAGCGACAAATCGCTCGCGCCAAAGATAGTGTGGAACCAATCTGGATCAGGTCAGGATCCTTCTCAGTACTCACGCCGACAAGCATGATTTCATTCATAAAAAGGCTTAGCACGCCTTTCTTTCTCTCAAAATGATCAAAATTTTACAAAACCCGAGGAATTCCTTCCTCTTCGTTTTCATCACCGCAGTGTTCAAAAAGTTTGTTTTTGGAAAACTTAGGTTAATGCAATGAGTTTGGCGCGCAGGAGAGCAGGCGAGATGTACTGTCAGCCCAATCAAATTCTCTGGCACTTATGCTGAAAGCAAGCATGAAGTTTGAGATAGCAACAGCTTGTTTCAATCGGCTCTGTTGGTGCAACTGGCCCCTCGGCAGAAACAGACTCAAAACAAAAAACAAAAAAAAGATAATTACAAAACAAAACGGTGTTCGGGACAACAACCCCAGAATCACCTGGTATTATATACAACGGGGACTGACTCGATACAACCAGACAGACCCTTAAGCAAAAAAGACTAACTCAAGACAAAGAGACAGACTCAAAACAAAAGATTGACTCGATATCCAAGCCAGAATTTACAAAACTCGGTTTCACCGATGCTCAAAAAATGCGTGCCAGACGCTTCAAAAAAAATACACCAAATGTTGCCCGCAGGCGGTTCGCTTTACATACTCGCAGTATCTGAGCCCTCGAAATCCAACAACTGAGTGGTGACGGGCTTGCCTGAGGTGGGTGGTAGGATAACCTTGTTATCAACCAAATCCTGCACTTCATGACGAAGGCGGGAACATCCATCGGTACTGTGACCGGACTGTTGGTGGTACGCGCAGTACAAGGTAGCATCATGGGTGGCGAGGAGATTCTTCGGGAGTGGCCGGGCCTCCAAAGGCTTAAGATGCCCATTCTTCGCCAATATTAGCAATGCCCTAGACAAAGGCATGTGGAGGTCGTGAAAGACCCTACGCCCTCGGGGCAGGTATTTTGCAGTTTGAGGATTCTTGCCAGATGCGCTGGCGAAAGGATCGGCTAGCGCTGCCTTGGCTTTTTGAACCTTTCCCGGTGCAGGGTTGGGAGTGACAGGAATTGTCGGGGCGTGACGGGGCCCATCCCGGTTTTCTGCCTGGCTTGAACTGCCTTTGATTGGAGCGGGGAAAGCATCTTCCACGGCTTTGATCACTATTGCAGATGTTTGTTGCTTGCTCATCCCTCTGACTTTCAGAGCCTCGACTGCCCACAGCAGTTGTTCAATAGGGTCGGCGTCTACCTTTTCCTTGTCCTTTCCCCTGGCCTCAGCCTGATCAAGGGTCGGGGTTGATACTGGCATGTCGCGGCTGTAGCTGGAAGCCACCTCTGGCTGGCTAAGCTCTATTACGATCCGCCCCAGTAGCGGGGGCTCTTGTGGTACGAAATTCCCGGCATATGGCGCCGCTGGCGGTGAAGCCGACATTCCATAGGCGAGGTCCGACACAGACCTTTGGAGATCGCCTATCATCCCCATCAATTCAAAGGTGGTGGGCTCACGAGCCTGGTATAACTGGGGAGCCCAGACCGGGTGCACAACGGGCGACCTGGGCGGGTATGACATACTGATGCTGGCCTCACTCTGCGGAGCGGTCCCCTGCTCCAATGCAGCCGTCATAACCACAATTTCTTCTGAACTTTATGCCGCCATAAATCCTGCCTCAGCAAAGGGGAGACACTGACTATTCTGTATCAACTCTGCAACTCTCTGAACCTTGAAAGAAAAACAGACAACATTTCAGCCCAAACTAATCAAACACGGGTGTAGCCAGACAACTGTACCCTACTGCTGATCACCGTTCCCAGAAATTACTGTTCCCGAAAACTGAACCGATACCCGCGGATAACTGATTCTCACAACTGATACTGATACTGGTGTCCCCAGGTTTGATACTCAAACTTGCAAACTGACATGTGCGTTCCTGTAGAGCAACACTCTAAAAGCACATAGCAAATAAAGAGAGCTCAATCACCCCTATGTTGGGGTATGGTTTCCCTGTCCTATTTTGTCAGGAGCTAGGGTTTCACTATGCACACAGCGGTTTCAAACAACCTATAATCGGGTAAGCAACCTGTCCTAGCTGGGAAGGGTCACTATGGATTCCGAATATGCACTAGGTCGAATGGTCAAAAGGGGTGCCCCGGTAAACCGGGGTTTGTGTTCCCACACTGTCAGAGCCCATAGCCAGTCAGCCTTATGGACATGCCTTGACAAGACAAGCCTCCGGCAAACCGTTCAGGAATGGCAGATGGCAAACACTGTGTTCCTAGGCGCACCAATGCACATGCAATGCAAAGAAACACACAAATGAAATCAAAACAGGATATCATGAGTTCGAGTCAAGCTCTCTAAAACTCCCCAGCAGAGTCGCCAGAAACTGTAGACGGCGCCCCCAGAGGGCCTCATGCTACAGTTCGGACTCGATTTGTGTCACGGTTCTAAATCTGAACCAAAGAGTCCAAATCTGGCAAATCGTTTTGAGAAACAGATTTTTGAAAAAAGTAGTGCCAAACATGGACTGCTTTGCCAGATACAGAGTCGCCACCTAAATTTTTTTTTTATGGGAGAATTTAGGAAACCCTGACTCGGTGCCGAAGGCCACATGTCCGTCATCACCGGTGTTGTCTCGGCTTGGGAGCTTGGGTACGATCGGGGAAGGTCAGCTATGAGCACCCCCTTTCGCCCGGTCCGAAGACCGGCCTCTATTAACCGTGATATCCAATTTTGAAAACGCTATGTGTTCTTAAACCAATTATTAGCCTAGAATTACTATGTTATGCGCGCAGCAAACAAGTATAGACTAGATTGCCTAATTTGGAAAGAAACATTGCATATCCGTCCATTTTGAAAATGCTTTGGATTTTGCTACTCGCAAGTAGGCTAAAACACGGATTTCAATGAGTTCTTCCAACTCAAAAAATCCAACCTTCACCCACAGGCATTCAAGCAGTTTAACACATAATCATCTAGCCACATGTTAAGCATGCTGTTATGGCAACATTCACACTCATGCGATATGCTAAAGCGGAAATACTTACATCGTACTCCGTGCCAAAACAAAGAACTCGTTAGCAAACATGCATGATCCAAGTCCATGTTGAGTGTCTAATGCATCGCATAAAAAATGTTGCTAGAATAGGCTCGGCTATCCTAAACATGTCATGTGAAAATGCACAATTATCACATATTCACTTTTTGATTTGAAGTACGAATGCAGTTAGCGTGATGTACCGAGCCTAATGCATGTAATACAAATGCATGGATGCACGCATGCATAGCATAAGGTATGCTAATTTAAACGTGTCCTAATACTAACCATTAAAGCGGGTAAGTAAAAGGGAAGAAAGAAGTGAGGTTGGAAGACATACACACCACCCACGCACACTTATTACAGATTTGCCCTCGCTCGAAGGGACCGAATAAATATTACAAATTAATTAACTACGCAAGCTAATTAATATTACAAATTGCCTAATTTAATTAACAAATTAAATAGACTAAGAAAAACAGTAAAACGCCTCGAGAAGCGCGCCGCCATGCACAAGCTGCCTCTGTTTTCCTTCCTTCACTTCTCTGGAGGCTGTCAAAACCTCAAGGTTACATCCCTGGGCACTGGGGAGTACCACCGGCTGAGTGGGATCATCACCGGCACTGGTATGTGTCCATCGGCACAAAATTGAAGCTGTCGGCAGAGAAAAGGTTGCCGGCCGGCACCTTACACTGCCGGTCGGCAAAGAAAGTCTGCAGGACCTGCAACTCACAGCAACAGAGGGCAAAACAAGGCATGGCAGCACAATTCAAGGCATGTATGCACCAACCATGTCTCTTATCATTGTAATGACTCAACGGGACATGTGCCTCGGTTCTCGGACCACCAATCACGCATTTCCATGCATGATGGCCCAAAGAACCAAGTATGCAACTTTGATTTCAAATGCATGCAAACCAATCAAACAAATTAGGCCCAATTCCTATCACCAATTTAAGGAACAAGGCATGCATGCAAGATGCAATGCAACCTAGGCATACAAGCTAAGGATGCAACATGGCATGGCAAGGCACTTATGCAAGCATACAAGCATACATATGGCAATGCAAATAGATGGAAAGATGGTCTTATACACGAATTAGGCAGCTCTAATAAGGCCTAAAACAGTGGCCATTAATGCCTAAAATGGATGCTAAGCACACATGCACACACACACATGTTAAGACCCAACACTTAGGCACAAAGCAAGCAACATTCAAGCACACTTGAAAGAGACATTCATGGACTAAAAGCATGCAACATAAGCTCTGAAAATCATGCTAAAACAAACCTCAAGAATCATTTAAATGGCATTCAAATGACTCAAAACAAAAGCATGAATAAGCACCAAAACATGGAGCATTGCTACACAAGCTTATGAGGCATTAAAGAGACATGCAAGGCAATCCAACAAGCATGGAAATGGGACTGAAATGGCGTATAGGATGATCCCAAATCACCAAAACAATGCAAGGATGGCATGCTACACATGCACATACTCAAGGCTAACAAGCCTAAATACAAAGGAGCTATATCAAGCGTGCCAAAATCGACCCAAACACTTATGGACAGACCTAAAACATGGCAAAATAAGCACATAATCTTCACAAGACTAAGCCTAAAACATGCTCCAACTAAGGCTAACAACCTAAGACATGTTAAGGCATAAACAAGGCATTACATGGCAACTATGCTAAGCATGCATGGAGTTCCAAAACCAACTTAAAGTCATGTTATATTATGGATATATAAGCATGAACAACAAACCAAACATGCTCAACACACACTCAAGCATAGGCTTCCTTAAGAGGCCAAAATGTGTCCTTTTCAAGGACAACAAGGAGAGGGGGTGGCCCTCTCCTTCTTGGGACTTCAAGGCATCATCTTCACCACTGAAATCCCTCAAGATTTCAGTGGTGAAGAGACCCCAACACCAAAATCCCGGAGCTAGCACAAAATGGCTCAAAATGAGGCCTTTCAAGGCCTAAGGGTGGTCAACAACCCTCAAACAACAAAACACTCTTAATAAACAACAAAGAGGGTCTAAAAACATAACTTTTTTATGTTATACAATAAGCACAAAAACAGCTCTAAGACAAGTAGAAAATCAATGCAAAAATGGGGAAAAATGGGACTAGATTCTCACCCTTGATGACCCCTTCACAAATGGTGCTCCAATGGCCTCCTTTAGCTTGAATCTAACACCAAAACTTCAAAACAAACCCTTTAGAACCTCAGCTCCAAGAGGAAGGTGAAACACTAGGTACTTGTGTGCAATAGTATGGACTAAAACACACACAAGAGTAAATATAGAGATAGGATATGTATGCAACTCAAACCCTAAAACCAGAGCTTCTCTCTGTGTTTTTCCCTCTCTAAAATGTCTAAAGTCTCTCTCCTTAGCCCCAAGAGAGAGCCTCTATCTCTATCTCTCACCAAACTTGCAAAACTTACAAGTTAAGCCAAACTAGAGGGCCATCCCTCCATACACGTGTATGGAGGGAAAGTCACTGCAATACAGCTGCCTAAAAATATCTCAAAAAGCAACTGCACAGTAATCGGCCGGCCAAAAATGCCATCTTGGCCAAAAGGAGTGCCGGTCGGCAACAAATAGTGCTGACCGGCAACAAAGAGTGCCGGCCGGCAAACTATATTGCCGGTGGCAGCAAAAACCAGCCGGTGGCCTCTAGCCAATGCCGGTGGTGGGTGGGGATGGTCTACAAGCCCCACCCTGCCTCTCAAGGGCAAGATGCAAGTGTTTGGTGCAAAACCAGACACTAAACGGTCGAGTTCGGAGATCCTGAGGCAAGGCACGCGAGCCGAGGCCTCCGGGAACTCCAAACGAACACAAACATGGAAGATCACCGTGTGTTCAAACGGTGACGTCCAAGTCTTGAGGACGGTCAAAAATGAGGTGTCTACACTAGGCCATTTATGGCCGGCACATGGCCAAAAAATCCCATTTAGGGCCAGCATCTTCCACCTTTGGTTGGACAGAAAAATCTGCTTTTTGGGCCCGACTTCAACCGGACATAACTCCTTCATCTGGACTCCTTTTCAGGTCATTCTTAAGCCTAAATTGAATCCCTGGAAGTCTTCTTTCCAATGGTAGCAGCCTCACATTAAAATTCCAACTGTGTAAAAATTTATGCCTATTTGAGTGAAGACTGCTCAATTTCGATCCTACCCGGATTCATGCCCAACTTCTCCCAAACTTGGTTTCTTCTCTCCTCTCCTCTCCTATTTTATCCAAATCCAAACCCCTAAACAAGGTGTTTTGAAAGATTTTTCAAAAGTGTTCATCTCTCCTTCATTCATTTCCAATTTTTCCTTGCTCGGTTTATCGAAAAGTGCAACATTTAACAAAATGCGAGCGTCGGAACATCGTAGAAACTTTTTCAAAAACTATTTTGAAATAGAGGGTTTTAGGTCTTAAAATTATTTAGTCAAAATAATTTTGGTCCAAAAAGGGGTGTGAGGTTGGGATTTGTCTCTTTCCTTGCCGAAGAAATCGAACCTTTGCCCTGCACATCTTTCACCACCATGTAAACTATCAGTAACGCCCAAGTCTTAAGGGCGGTCAAAAATGGGGTGTCTGCATATACCATGTACTACCTTAAGAAATTTTCTATTTATCCTTTTTATATAATATATTATTACAATATCAAAAATCAATCAGATTGATTTACTTAGATTAAAGTTTGAGTCAGATATCAATTAATAATCTCACTGATTTTTCTTACAGGATGGACAAGATTCTAAAGATCCAAAGAAAAGCAATGCTGATATGATAGTTTTTGTAAGTCGCATGATATGGGGTCCTCCCTTTCTTTCTCTTCTTCAACTCAGCTATTTACATGCAATATCTTTGGTAGAGAACCCTTCATACATAACTCCTCAAAATTTCTGCAGGGTTCTATAGACGTCCCCGAACGCCCCGAGAGGACGAGTCTCGTTCTGTTCGTTTTTGGGTTCACTACAGTTCAGGACTCTCAAATTGTCACGGTTCTTAATCTGAACCAAAGGGTCCAAATCCGGAAAATCGTTTTGAGAAAAATAGATTTTTAGAAAAGGAAGTGCCAAACATGGACTGCTTTGCCAGATACAGAGTCGCCACCTAAATATTTTATTTTGGGAAATTTAGGAAACCCTGACTCGGTGCCAAAGGCCACGTGTTCGTCATCACCAAAGTTACCTCGGCTCGGGAGTTTGGGTACGATTGAGAAAGGTCAGCTATGAGCACCCCCTCTCGCTCGATCCGAAGATCGGCCTCTACTAACCGTGATATCCGTTTTTGAAGATGTTATGTGTTCTTATTCTGGTTATTAGCCTAGAATTACTACGTTATGCGCACAGCAAACAAGTATAGACTAGATCGCCTAATTTGGAACAAAACATTGCATATCCGTTTGTTTGGAAAACGCTTTGGAATTTCCTACTCACAAGTAGGCTAAAATACGGATTTCAACGAGTTATCCCAAATCAAACAATCCAACCTTCACCCACAGGCATTCAAGCAGTTCATCAAATAAGCATCTAGCCTCATGGTAATCATGCTATCATGTTAACGTTCACACTCATGTGAGATGCTAAAGCATAAAAAGCTCACCTAGTACTCCGTGCCAAAACAAGAACATGTTAGCAATCGTGCATGATCCAAGTCCATGTTTAAATGCCTAATGCAACGCATACGGAATGTCACTAGAGTAGGCTCGGCTAGTCTATGAATGACATGTGAAAATGCACAAGTAGCATGTATCCAAGTTAGATTTGAAATACTTATGCAGTTAGTATGATGCGCCGAGCCTGGTGCATGCAATACTGATGAATGATGCACTCATGCATAGCATAAGGTATGCTAAAGTAAACATGCCCTAATGCTAATCACCAAAGCAGGTAAGTAAAAGGGAGAAAGAAGTGGGGGTTGGAAGACATGCACACACGCACCCACACTTATTACAAATTTGCCCCCGCTCGGAGGGACCGAAAGAATAATACAATTTAATTAACCTACAAGCTAATTAAATATTACAAATCAATTAAATTAGCTAAGCAAATTAACTAATCTAATTAAGCGGTAAACATCAGCCTCGGGAAGAGGGTCCAATGCATGTGCGCTCGGTTCCACTCGAAAAGTCACTACCATGCACAAAATGCCTCTGCTTTGGCTGTTATCCTCCTCTGAAGACTGCACCACCGACCAAGTGGGAACACCACCGGCCATGTCCGGATGGTCATCGGCCATTTGTTGAGCTCTCGGCCATCAATAATTGGTCGGTCGGCACTTAAGATGGCCGGCCGGCCAAATCTTCCTGCAAAAACTGGTTTGACAGCAGCAGAGGACAGAACTTGGCATGGCAATGCATTTCAAGCAATGTATGCATCAACCACACTCCTTATCATATTTATGACTCAAAGGAGGATGGGCCTCGATTCTCGGGCCGCCAATCACGCATTTCCATGCATGATGGCCCAAAGAATCAAGTGTGCATGTTGATATGGAATGCAATGCACATAATCAAGCAAATTAAACTCAACCTCTATCACAAGCAATTCAAGAGGCGAAGCATGCATGCCAATGCAATGCAATCCTAAGCATGTCGACTAGTATGCAACATGGACAATGCTAAGAAGCATACAAGGCATACAATGGTCATGCAAGACATAGGGCATGAGACAATGCAACTAACAAGTATGCGAGGCACAATGTGGGTGTTCGAGCATGCAAGCAAACATGTGACTTCATTCAATCATGCAACTCCAATCATGCAACAACACACCAATATGCAACAACATACAAGGTGGACGTACAACAACATGCAAAGGGGTGGGCTTAAACTAACATGGGTAGCTTGCAAGCTTGCCAAAATCAGTGGCCAATACTATGGAAGTGAGGTCCAACACACACACACGCATGCATGCAAATATGGTCCAACACTTAAGCATATGAAGACAACTTGTAAGCACAAAAACATGGACTAATGACATGCAACATAAGCTCTGAAAATCATGTTAAAATGGTGCCAAACCAAGCCAACAAGACAAGCATAAGCATACAATTAGAGGTCCAAAACTCAAGGCAAGCTAAGGAGGTATTGAACTACCCTCAGCAAAACCAAACATGGCATGAATTAAATGACCAAAAACAGAGTTTTAGCATATTAAAACAAAGCCTAAAGACCACTTAGATGGCATCTAAATGACTTAAATTCAAGGGCATGCACAATGACCAAACATGGAGCATAAGGCACCACCTCATAAGGCATCAAAGAGGCATCAAAGGCGAGCATGCAAGCATGTCATGAGGTCTGAAATAACATACCAAGTGATTCCAAACCACTGAAACAAAGCAAGGATGGCATGCTAGAGGGGCCAAAGCTTAAGGCATTCAAGAGGGATTGCATGGTAGCTATACAAAGCAAGACATGAATGACTCAAATGACCTAAAACAGTCCCTTAGCACATCAAAATATGCATATAAGCTTCACAAAGCTTAGCCAAAACACATGAGCATGGTAGTCTAAATGCTATGCATGTATTGAGGCAAATCATGGCATTACAAGGCATGTATGCTAAGCAAGCATGGTGTACCAAAACCAACTAAAAAATAGAGCTATATCATGCCATAATAAGCATAAATATCAGTCAAGGCATGGCCAACATGAACCTAAACATGATGCTCACTAAAGAGGCAAAAATGGCACTTTTCAAGGACAACAAGGAGAGGGGGTGGCCCTCTCCTTCCTAGCACCTCAAGGCACCATCCTCACCTCTGAAATCCCTCAAGATTTCAGTGGTGAGGAGGCCCAAACACAATGGTCCCGGAGCTCAACCAAAATGGCACAAAACAAAGGCAAAACAAGCCTTAAGAGGGGTCAAACAACCCCAAAGCTTAAAACACCCTTAACAAACTATTTAGAGCAGACAAAAAGAAGACTTTTATATGTTATATGCTAAGCTCAAAAATAGATGCAAGATAGGCTAAAAAGCTTTGCAAAAATGGGGTAAAAAGGGACAAAAGTCTTACCCTTGTAGACCCTCTTCACAAACAATGTTCCAGCAGCTCTTTTGGTTCCAAACCAGTCCAAAAGCTTCAAGGAAAGACCTCTAGTACCTCAACAACTAAGAAAAGGTGTGATGGTGGGTGTTTGTGCACAAAAATGAGACTAAACACACACACTAAGCTCAAGAGAGAGAGATATAGAGATAGACAATATATGTAAACCCTAACCCTAAAGCTCAAGCTCTGAAAATGTTGTCTAAGTTGTCTAACCCTAGAACAAGAGAGAAGAGGTTCTCTTTTATAGACAATTAGTCTTGTAAAGCTTCCAAAGGAAGCTAACAAGAGGGCAATCCCTCCATACACATGTATGGAGGGGGTGACAGTGTATGCCAGCTGCACAAAAATATCTGCAAAAGCAGATGCACAGTAGTCGGCCGGCCAAAAAAGCAATTGACTAAAAAAAGATAGCCGACTGGCCATCTATAGTGCCGGCCGGCCAAACATTTGGCCGATGGAAGCAAAACACAGCCGGTGGCCTCAAGCCATGGCCGGTGATGTGTGGGGATGGCCCACAAGCCATTCCCTGCCCCTCCAAGGCAAAGCACAAGTGTTTGGTGCAAAACCAAACACAAAACAGTCGAGTCGAGAGGTCCTGAGGCAAGGCGTGTAGCCGAGACCTCCGGGAACTCAAGACGAACACAAACATGGATGATCACCAAGTGTTCAAGCGGTGACGTCCAAGTCTTGAGGATGGTCAAAAATGGGGTGTCTACAGTTGCCCCTCTTTGACAGAACTCGAAAGTCATAACAATGACGGGAGTGAATGTCAAAGCCCAGAGACGACCCATTTTTGACAAGGCCGAAGACTTAGACAAACATGCAAGACAAACAAGATATGCGCCCGAAGGCAGGGGCAAAATGCAAAACAATGCACAAAGCCGAACATAGCTTATGATCATGCAAAGAAAGTTGTAACGAAGCATAATAATGCAACAGTTTTAAGCTAGCATACACCAAACTACACTACAATGCAGAAAGGATGTAAGAGAATTATGCAATTCTCAATACGTCTCACGCAGAGGATACAATACCTGCCCGGTTCGTCTGGTTGCACCAGCCTCAAATGAACCGTACATACAATATTGTGCCTGAAAAGAAAGCAAACTTAACAGGTACAATATTGTTAGCAACATGCATAACAATGCAAAATGAATGCAAAATGATATGCAATATATACAAAACTATGTATAATAATGCACATGAAAATGCAATGCAATTGAATCATGATCCAATCATGAGTGCTTCAAAACCACACGAATGTCAAATAGATTGATGGAGGTAACAAGTTCGTCTACCGTAGAAAAGGTGCCGCAACCCTCAAAGCACGTACACATGCAGAACTATGAGTGATGTAGACGGACGCAAGAACAAGTAATTGGGTGGAATGACATAAGTGGGGAATGATCCGCTAACGAAAGAACATGATCCTCATGCAGGATGCAAAAAAAATTACACTACAATGTAATATGTATGATGGATATGGCGCGCGGGCCAAACCAAATCTTGCCTAGGAAAGGCATGGACACAAACAAACCACGTCTAACATAGAACGGTCATACAGAACTATGAGTGTATAGACATGAAAAGTATGGTCACATACCAGACCAAGCTCAACAAGGAAAGGCGCAAACCCTAGATGGAAGTGATGCAGTGGATGCATACAAGCTATAATGCAGCATGCACTGGAATGGAATATATACAATGGATAAGGCACGCGGGCCAAACCGTATCTTGCCTAGGAAAGGCATGGACACAAACAAGCCACGTCTAACATAGAATGGTCATACAGAACTATGAGTGTATAGACGTGAAAAGTATGGGCACATGCCAGACCAAGCTCAACAAGGAAAGGTGCAAACCCTAGATGGAGGTGATGCAATGAATGCATGCAAGCTACAATGCAACATCTACAATATGCAATGGAATGGATATAGTGGATTAAGGCCTACGGCCAAACCGTATCTTGCCTAGGAAAGGCATGGACACAAACAAGCCACGTCTAACATAGAACGGTCATACAGAACTATGAGTGTATAGACGTGAAAAGTATGGGCACATACCAGAGCAAGCTCAACAAGGAAAGGTGCAAACCCTAGATGGAGGTGATGCAATGAATGCATGCAAGCTACAATGCAACATCTACAATATGTAATGGAATGGATATAGTGGGATGCATGACATATGCAATATAATGAAATGCATGGCATATGCATGTTGTTGTTGTTGTTTTTTTTTTTTTTTTTTTTTTTGGTTTTGTTTGAAATACATGTTGATGCATGCTGATGTAAACGCGTGACAACGCACATCTTGTGATATGCATGACAATGCAAATGATCTTGAATGTGCGACCACGCGTATCGCTCAAAATGCTTATGAACTCGAATGCGCGACGACGCGCATTGCTTGAAATGCATGATAATGCATGTGAACTTGAATATACGACGACGCGAGTTGCTTGAAATACATGTACAATGCAACTTACCAAAAGTCGTTCGGGCACGACAAACACCGAAGGACTTGCACCTTCAGAGGATTTAAGGTCTCCTAGACCGAGCGTATTTAAGGTCTCGCAAGACTATAGAAAATGCATAACAATGCAAGCATAATGACATATAACTCCACACGTGTTTGCAAAACAACGCATATGGGGCAACTTTCGAATCTTAAAGGAGACAAAAGGATACAAAAAGGATACACCTTGCACATATTCGAGTGCCATGCATAGAAGACACGGTCCGAGGTCAAAACGGAGGCCGGTTGAGCTTCGGAAAGGCAATGTCTCGTACTATCTTGAGCAATAAATGCCCCAAACTATACATCTGACCCAAACAAGGTTGTAAGAGGCTCACCGACCATCAGGGGAGGTCACTGGCCATCCACCGGCCATCAAAACATATAACCGGCCAAATATTTGGCCGACCGGACAAAGATGTAGCCGACCGGACAAATGTTGCTGAATCGGGGCAGTTTTGTCCTTTTGCCTTGGGTCTTATAAAATAGGGCCTCTAGCCCTATTCTTTTCACTTTCTCTTGGCCGAAATTCATTCCCCCCTCTCTCTAAAGTATTTTCCTGTCTTCCCTTCTCTGTTTTCTTGCGTTTCACGCCCGTTTCATCGTTTGATTCGCGAAGTTCATCGCGTTTCGAACACTTTCATCCGATTAAAACTTCGTTTCGGTGTAGTTTTTTTTGATTTCCACCTCTTGGAGTTTGTTTCTCCCAAGTTTTCCTTGATTTCTGTGCTTTTTCCACATTCCGGCTTTTCCGACCATCTTCCGCCCTCTCAGGGTTGACTTTTTGTTGACCTTTCGCATTTTAGCCCTGTTTTCACTTTTTCGGCCATTTCCTCATTTTCTCTAAGATGCCAGATGATATTCCACGGGGCGGGACTCCCCCGGATCACGAGATGGACCCAGAGGCCGAGCTTCTCCCCTTGAGCGTCTGCCCGTTCGACCCGGCGACCTACCGGCCCTCTATAGTATTCCGGTATGTTCTTCTGATCACGGTCTCAAACCATGCACATAAGCTGCTTCACATAATCTGGTGCACAACACAACACTTGATAAGCTGCTCACGGCATTCATACACTGTACTCATACACTACATTCTGCACTGATAAACTGCTCACGGCATACTGACACTGTACTCATACACTGCATTCTGCACTGATAAACTGCTCACGGCATACTGATGCGTTTGCCTCTTATACTTTTCAGATTCCCACTGTGGGAGGTGTTCCAGCCAGGCATTCTGTTCCTGCCGGAGGAGATGGAGAGGGCAGAGTATTCCCTCGCACCAAGGCGGGGCGCACTCACGTCGGAAGTAGCTCGCGGGCTCCAGTCCCTAATGACGATGACGAGGAGTCGAAGGCGGAGGCGGAGGCAGAGTCGTCGGAGGAGGAGCTCGGAGACGGCTCGAACTCGGGCTCAGATGACAGCGCTGATAATGCTCCTGGACCTTCATCCAGGAAGAGGACTAGGACGGACTCCCAGGCCTGAGATCCTTTGTCATTGATCCAGATTTTTGTTGTTTTTCTTTTTCTTTTTCTTTTGTACCTTTTGCTGATAGCTAGAGTACCTTGTACTGCCGCAGGCATATTTTTATTTCCAAAACCATGTACTTGAAAAAGATGATGAAATGAAACAAACTTTTTGTCCGAAAAAGTGTTGCATTTGTACATTTCATATATTGCGTCGCATTGCATCATGTTGTACCTCAATGTAAATGAAATTGATCTGTTGTCTGAAAATTGAACACTTGCATTGTAATAATCAGATAACGAACCAGCCAACAGCAAAACAACCCATACCAACCACTGCACATTCTGAACACTCGGCTCATACTCTACTGGGGATTAATCTGCATACAGCTCATAACACAGCGCTTGGTTCATTTTGCACACAGTGGATCCTAAACAAACAGCCCAAATCTGACAAAACAGACCATGAAGGTTGAATCTACTGAAGTTGAAGCACACTCAGATGCGATCTGAAACCCAGAAGCTTCAAAGAGGCCCAGGTTTTCCTGTTCACACTTATCGGGGGTGAACCCTGTAGTTGTATGAAAGAACCAAATTATGTTTTTGCACAAATGTGGAGAATGGCACAGCATTCTGAGCACAAAACAATTAATTTTTGAAATTGAAGAAGGGGCTTTTTTTTTTTTTAAACCGAGGTAGTGAGCCTACAACTGGACATAGCGAGAATGACTCAACAGCGGAGACAAAAAAGGTAAACAACCTAAACACAACGAGACACACTCGGAAAAGACTCAAAACAAAGGTTGAAGTAAACAAGACAAAAGACACGACATACAGACGTGTTAACGAAGATGGGGGACCTCAGATCACGAGGAGCCAGTTTCTCTGGGTATTGTTTCCCACCCTTTCTCATTTGTGTGATTCTCACATCACTCGGCCCTCAGGCTCAGTTTTTCTCTCAAGACCCTTTGGCTCGCTTTTTCTCTCAACTTACACCTCTCTATTCTTTATTCTCTCATTTTTATCCCTCACCGGGGTGTTTAATGGATGAATAGGAAGTTGTGGGTTCACGCCCGACATGGTTAGCTCACGGCTGTTTCTTCCGGTGGCACTTGGTCGATGCCCCAGGTAAGGGAACGGAGTACCTTGATCCCTTCAGATTCGTGCTTCGCACTTGGTTCGATACCTCATTGCTCGGAGGTTGAGAGAGCTTTCAGCCCTTTAATGACAGCTTGAGTTGTGCCCTTCTTGGCAAGTATGTTGGCGATGGGGGAAAGACAGGAAGCCCAACTCAATTGTGCCCCTAGTTCATCATTATGACCATTTTTGTTTTTGGTTTACTACTAAAACAGTCTTGACCAAGATGAGAGTTAGATCAACATACTTGTTCGATTTTTTATTTGAAAATTATGCAAGTCAGGCCATGAGCACTGAAAATTTTCTTTTTTTGGGTCCAAAATGGTCTAAGTTTTGGAGAAATGAAATAGTTTTCGAGAAAATAGTCAACCTTAGTAAAAATTTTCAAAAACTATTTTTGCAAACAGTCAATGTTCAAAGAGCATGGAACCTACTCTCGAGATGCACAACCTCGAATCAGAGGTAATGGAAAATTGCCCCTTGTTTGAAGGACACTACACGGCAACAGAAAGTTGCCCCTGGTTTGAATGGCGACTCATGGCAACGGAAAGTTGCCCCTTGTGTGGATAACGCCACAGCATTTTGTAGACAGTCCTCACTAGTGATGATCACGACCGAACTTCCTCGGATATAGAGAAGACGAAGGTGGTCAAAACCAATATATGGACACAGTCACTTTGAAGGTGTTGGGGGCTGGACTTCGGGATGAAGTTGCCTACGTATCCGGTTGTCACAACCGAACTATCGGATTCGGGGAAGGCAAGAATAATCAAAACCATTACATGGACTGAGGCGCTATGAGAGCGTTGGGGGCTGGACTTCAGGACGAAGTTGCCTACGTATCCCAAACATGGGAATCAAGCCTTACGTAGTTCCGACTAAGGTACACTCGGTTATTTTAACCTTCACCTTTTAGGCTCTAACTTTTGCCAAGGTGCCCGATGTGGGTTTTCGACCTTGCGAGCTTTTCTTTCCTTTTTCTTTCTTCCCTTTCTTTTTTTTCTCTCTTTTGTATATTATTTTTTTTTCTTTTTTGTATTTTTCTCTCTTTTGTATATTTTTTCTCTTTTTTCTCTCTTTTGTATATTTTTTCTTTTTTTTTGTATATATTTTCTTTTGCTCTAACTTTTGCCTGGGTCGCCCTTCCGGGTTTTTGGCCCAGCGAGCCGCTCAAAGGGTAAAAGTGTAACAAGTCCACGCCAAATGGTTTTAGGTTTTGAAGCCATCCGTATCCAGGAGAGTGGCTGTTGCATTGACTTACTAAAGGACCCATCTTCGGTTCTTCGAGCAAATCGGACATTTTTGCCCCTAGTTTGGAGGGGTGCTTCTGTTCTAGCTTTACAGGATTCTTCTGATAAGATCTGATCTTCTTGATCTGACTTTGGTGCCTCTTGTTCGAGGGCTGCTTCCAATCTGGCCACACAGGCCTCTCTTGATGGTCGATCGTTGAACACTCCGAATTGTGGTTCAAGGCTTTAAAACAAGGGCTCGAGTCTTGAGGCTGAGAGCGATCCTAAGCTGCACAATCTCAAGAGTGATCCCACACAGGTCTTCGCAGGACCACGCAAAACATTTTGTTTTTGAAAGTTTTTAAAGAAGCGACAAATCGCTCGCGCTAAAGATAGTGTGGAACCAGTCTGGATCAAGCCAGGGTCCTTCTCAGTACTCACCCTGACAAGCATGATTTCAATCCTTAAGGGCTTAGCACGCCTCTCTTTCTCTCAATTTGATCAAAGTTTGCAAAACCCGAGGAATTCCTTCCTCTTTGTTTTCATCGCAGTGTTCAAAAAGTTTTGAAAAACTTAGGTCAATGCAATGATTTTCAGGGCACAAGAGAACAGGTGGAATGTACTGCTGTTCCATTCAAGTCCCTTAGCACAACTAATTCAGAATAGTAGTAAGCATGGAAACATGATAGCCGCAGCTGTTTCATTCAGATTCCCTGGTTGCAACTGGCTCCATGACAAAGATAGACCCAAAAGAAAGCAAAAGGGTAATTACAAAATAAAATGGTATTCGAGGCAACAACTCCAGAATCACCCAACATTTTATACAAAGGGGACTGACTCGCTACAACAAGACAGACCCATAAGCAAAAGGACTGACTCAAGAGAATGAGACAGACTCAAAACAAAACAAAAGACTGACTCGACACCCAAACCAAAATTTACAAAACTAGCATTCGCAGATGCTCCAAAAATGCGTGCCAGACGCCACATCCAAAATACGCCGAGCGCCGCCCGCAGATGGTTCACTTCCTAATTACATACTCGCAGTATCAGTATCCTCAAAATCCAATAACTGGGTAGTAACGGACTTGGCTGAGGTGGGCGGGAGGATAACTTCGTTGTTGATCAAGTCTTGCACCTCATGACGGAGGCGAAAACAATTGTCAGTAGCATGACCGGTTTGCTGGTGGTACGCACAGTACAAGGCAGCATCATGTGTAGTAGGGAGATTCTTTGGGAGAGGCCGAGGGTCCAAGGGTTTAAGATGCCCCCTTTCGACAAGGATCTGAAGTGCCTTTGACAACGGCATATAGAGAGCGTGAAAGACCCTGCGCCCTAAGGGCAAGTACTTTGAAGGTTGAGTATTCTTGCTAGACGCACTAGCGAAAGGGTCGGCAGGCACCGCCTTGGCTTTCTGATCTTTCCCAGGTGCAGGGTTGGGAGTGGAAGGAACTGTTCTGGCATGACGGGGCCTATCCCGATTTCCTAACTAGCTTGTACTGCCTTCGGTTGGAGTGGGGAAAACATCATCCACAGCCTTAGCTACGACTACGAATACCTGTTGTTTACTCATCCCCTCGGCTTTCAGAGCCTCGACTGCCTATAGCAGTTGTTCAATGGGATCGGCATCTGCCTTCATTTTGTTCTTGCCTCTGGCCTCATCCTGATCGAGGGTTTGGGTTGATGTTGATACGTCATTGTTATAGTTTGAGGCCACCTCAAGTTGGCGAAGTTCGATCACAATCCGTCCCAACAGTGGGGGCTCCTGTGATACAAAATTCCCGGCATACGGTGCGGCTGGTGGCGAAGCTGACATTCCGTAAGCGAGATCCGCCACAGACCTTTGGAGGTCACCTATCATTCCCACCAATTCGAATGTGGTGGGCTCACGAGCCTGATACAACTGGGGGGTCCAGACCGGGTGCGCGAAAGGCGACCTGGGTGGATGCGGTACATCGACATTGGTCTCGCTTTGCAGAGTGATTCCTTGATCTAATGCGGCCGTCATAACCACAATCTCTTCTGAATTCTGCGTCATGATAAGTCCGCTGTACTGAACGGTGACTGACAGATCAGATATCTGTCTTGCCTCAGCAAGGGGGAACACTAGCTATTCTGTATCAACTCTCTGAACTGAAAGGAAAAAACAAGCAGTGTTTCAGCCCAAATGGATCAAACACAGATGTAGCCGAACAACTGCACTCTACTGCTGACCATTGTTGCCCGAAATCATTGCCCCCAAAATACTGAATCGGATACCCACAGATATAACTTATTCTCATAAACTGATACTGGTGCCCTCAGGCTTGATACTCAAACTTGCAAACTGATATGTACGTTCCCTATAAAGATGCACTCTAAAAGCACATAGCAAGTAAAGAGAGCCAAAACACCCCTATGGAGGGGTAGGGTTTCCCTGTCCTATTTTTGTCAGGAGCTAGGGTTTCACTATGCACGCAGCAGTTTTCAAACAACCTAATATCGGGTAAGCAACCTGTCCTAGTTTGGAATAGTCACTATGGATTTCGATATGCACTAGGTCGAATGGTCGAAAATGGTGCCCCAGTAAAACCGTGGTTTGTGTTCCCATACTGTCAGAGCCCACAACCGGTCAGCCTTATGGCATGCTTTGACAAAGTCAAGCCTCCGGCAAACCGTTCAGGAATGGCAGATGGCAAACACGGTGACCTAGGCGCACCAATGCACATGCAATGCAAAGAGACACATAAATGAAATCAAAACAGGATATCACGAGTTCGAGTCAAGCTCTCTAAATCCCCAGCAGAGTCGCCAAAAACTGTAGACGTCCCCGAATGCCCCGGGAGGAAGAGTCCCATTCTGTTCGTTTTTGGGTTCACTACAGTTCAGGACTCTCAAATTGTCACGGTTCTTAATCTGAACCAAAGGGTCCAAATCCGGCAAATTGTTTTGAGAAAAACAGATTTTTAGAAAAGGAAGTGCCAAACATGGACTGCTTTGCCAGATACAGAGTCGCCACCTAAATATTTTATTTTGGGAAATTTAGGAAACCCTGACTCGGTGCCAAAGGCCACGTGTCCGTCATCACCAAAGTTGCCTTGGCTCGGGAGTTTGGGTACGATTGGGGAAGCTCAGCTATGAGCACCTCCTCTCGCCCGATCCGAAGATCGGCCTCTACTAACCGTGATATCCGTTTTTGAAGACGTTATGTGTTCTTATTCCGGTTATTAGCCTAGAATTACTACGTTATGCGCACAGCAAACAAGTATAGACTAGATCGCCTAATTTGGAACAAAACATTGCATATCCGTTTGTTTGGAAAACGCTTTGGAATTTCCTACTCACAAGTAGGCTAAAATACGGATTTCAACGAGTTATCCCAACTCAAACAATCTAACCTTCACCCACAGGCACTCAAGCAGTTCATCAAATAAGCATCTAGCCTCATGGTAATCATGCTATCATGTTAACGTTCACACTCATGTGAGATGCTAAAGCATAAAGAGCTCACCTAGTACTCCGTGCCAAAACAAGAACATGTTAGCAATTGTGCATGATCCAAGTCCATGTTTAAATGCCTAATGCAACGCATACGGAATGTCACTAGAGTAGGCTCAGCTAGTCTATGAATGACAAGTGAAAATGCACAAGTAGCATGTATCCAAGTTAGATTTGAAATACTTATGCAGTTACTATGATGCGCCAAGCCTGGTGTATGCAATACTGATGAATGATGCACGCATGCATAGCATAAGGTATGCTAAAGTAAACATGCCCTAATGCTAATCACCAAAGCAGGTAAGTAAAAGGGAGAAAGAAGTGGGGGTTGGAAGACATGCACACACGCACCCACACTTATTAAAAATTTGCCCTCGCTTAGAGGGACCGAAAGAATAATACAATTTAATTAACCTACAAGCTAATTAAACATTACAAATCAATTAAATTAGCTAAGCAAATTAACTAATCTAATTAAGCGGTAAACATCAGCCTCGGGAAGAGGGTCCAATGCATGCGCGCTCGGTTCCGCTCGGAAAGTCACTACCATGCACAAAATGCCTCTGCTTTGGCTGTTATCCTCCTCTGAAGACTACACAACTCCCAAGGTTGCTTCTCTGAGTGCTGTGGAGCACCACCAACCAAGTGGGAGCACCACCAACCAAGTGGGAACACCACCGGCCATGTCCGGATGGTCATCGGCCATTTGTTGAGCTCTCGGCCATCAATAATTGGTCGGTCAGCACTTAAGATGGCTGGCCGGCCAAATCTTCCTACAAAAACTAGTTTGACAGCAGCAGAGAACAGAACTTGGCATGGCAACGCATTTCAAGCAATGTATGCACCAACCACACTCCTTATCATATTTATGACTCAAAGGAGGATGGGCCTCGATTCTCAGGCCACCAATCACGCATTTCCATGCATGATAGCCCAAAGAATCAAGTGTTCATGTTGATATGGAATGCAATGCACATAATCAAGCAAATTAAACTCAACCTCTATCACAAGCAATTCAAGAGGCGAAGCATGCATGCCAATGCAATGCAATCCTAAGCATGTCGACTAGTATGCAACATGGACAATGCTAAGAAGCATACAAGGCATACAATGGTCATGCAAGACATAGGGCATGAGACAATACAACTAACCAGTATGCGAGGCACAATGTGGGTGTTCGAGCATGCAAGCAAACATGTGACTTCATTCAATCTTGCAACTCCAATCATGCAACAACACACCAATATGCAACAACATACAAGGTGGACGTACAACAACATGCAAAGGGGTGGGCTTAAACTAACATGGGTAGCTTGCAAGCTTGCCAAAATCAGTGGCCAATACTATGGAAGTGAGGTCCAACACACACACACACGCATGCATGCAAATATGGTCCAACACTTAAGCATATGAAGACAACCTGTAAGCACAAAAACATGGACTAATGACATGCAACATAAGCTCTGAAAATCATGTTAAAATGGTGCCAAACCAAGCCAACAAGACAAGCATAAGCATGCAATTAGAGGTCCAAAACTCAAGGCAAGCTAAGGAGGTATTGAACTACCCTTAGCAAAACCAAACATGGCATGAATTAAATGACCAAAAACAGAGTTTTAGCATATTAAAACAAAGCCTAAAGACCACTTAGATGGCATCTAAATGACTTAAATTCAAGGGCATGCACAATGACCAAACATGGAGCATAAAGCACCACCTCATAAGGCATCAAAGAGGCATCAAAGGCGAGCATGCAAGCATGTCATGAGGTCTGAAATAACATACCAAGTGATTCCAAACCACTGAAACAAAGCAAGGATGGCATGCTAGAGGAGCCAAAGCTTAAGGCATTCAAGAGGGATTGCATGGTAGCTATACAAAGCAAGACATTAATGACTCAAATGACCTAAAACAGTCCCTTAGCACATCAAAATATGCATATAAGCTTCACAAAGCTTAGCCAAAACACATGAGCATGGTAGTCTAAATGCTATGCATGTATTGAGGCAAATCATGGCATTACAAGGCACAAATGCTAAGCAAGCATGGTGTACCAAAACCAACTAAAAACCAGAGCTATATCATGACATAATAAGCATAAATATCAGTCAAGGCATGGCCAACATGAACCTAAACATGATGCTCACTAAAGAGGCAAAAATGGCCCTTTTCAAGGACAACAAGGAGAGGGGGTGGCCCTCTCCTTCCTAGGACCTCAAGGCACTATCCTCACCTCTGAAATCCCTCAAGATTTCAGTGGTGAAGAGGCCCAAACACAATGGTCCTGGAGCTCAACCAAAATGGCACAAAACAAAGGCAAAACAAGCCTTAAGAGGGGTCAAACAACCCCAAAGCTTAAAACACCCTTAACAAACTATTTAGAGTAGACAAAAACAAGACTTTTATATGTTATATGCTAAGCTCAAAAACAGATGCAAGATAGGCTAAAAAGCTTTACAAAAATGGGGTAAAAAGGGACAAAAGTCTTACCCTTGTAGACCCTCTTCACAAACAATGTTCCAGCAGCTCTTTTGGTTTCAAACCCGTCCAAAAGCTTCAAAGAAAGACCTCTGGTACCTCAGCAACTAAGAAAAGGTGTGATGGTGGGTGTTTGTGCACAAAAATGAGACTAAACACACACACTAAGCTCAAGAGAGAGAGATATAGAGATAGAGAATATATGTAAACCCTAACCCTAAAGCTCAAGCTCTGAAAATGTTGTCTAAGTTGTCTAACCCTAGAACAAGAGAGAAGAGGTTCTCTTTTATAGACAATTAGTCTTGTAAAGCTTCCAAAGGAAGCTAACAAGAGGGCAATCCGTGTATGGAGGGGGTGACAGTATATGCCAGCTGCACAAAAATATCTGCAAAAGCATATGCACAGTAGTCGGCCGGCCAAAAAAGCAATTGACCAAAAAAAGATAGCCGGCCGGCCAAACATTTGGCCAGTGGAAGCAAAACACAGCCGGTGGCCTCAAGCAATGGCCGGTGATGTGTGGGGATGGCCCATAAGCCATTCCCTGCCCCTCCGAGGCAAAGCACAACTGTTTGGTGCAAAACCAGACACAAAACATACGAGTGGAGAGGTCCTGAGGCAAGGCGCGTAGCCGAGACCTCCGGGAACTCAAGACGAACACAAACATGGATGATCACCGAGTGATCAAACGGTGACATCCAAGTCTCGAGGACGATCAAAAATGGGGTGTCTACAGGTTCCAACTTAGGCTAACATTTGGTTTGTCATTGCTGGGTTTTGTTTTGAATTAAATCTCAGTCTGGTGTGAGAATGGCATGTTTATTCTTTCATTTCAAGAAAGTGAAACATAAGGTCAATATGTTGTTGTCATTTACTTGTTAGTTTTGATTAACTTTCTTAGGCATGTTAGGGCTTAATTTTTTGAAACCAAGCCTCTGTTTGAAAATTAAATTCATTTTAATTTACAGTGAGTTGAAAAATTAGCTTGAATGATTAATGCATGTCAGTTGAAAATTTTACTTCAATATGCAAGTACATAATTTATTTGCTACCAATTTTCTTCACAAACCTATCTCTCAAATGGCAAGAATCTTATGCAAATTGTTTCATATAAATGTTGTGCATATGTTGTGTAGTCTTCTAAATTGACAATCTGACAGTAACACAGTGAGGCAATCTGACTAAAGAGGCCAACAACAAATCTTAAAAAATGCATCACATTCTTCACTCATTATAGACAAAACATTCAACTCCACAACAATGTAATACAACTATGACACCTATGAGTATCCTGAATGTTGCAACATTGATGAATTTTGTGTAAAATTTGTTAAAAGATTTTTCTTGTTTGGTTGAACATATAATTATTCTAATATCACAATGTGGTTTTAGTTTCTTAATAACAATGTGTTGAATTTGGTTTGCAGGATCATTTTCTTCCCACTTTGGCTTTTTCATGCAGTTGTTGCCCGAGGAAGGTTCTCTTTACCTGCACCATCTGTTCTCCATGGTCGTAATATAATGCATCATGCTTCTCAATATCTTTTCTTGAGATATTCTTAACAAATACGTATTTAGTTTTTTGGATGTTAGAATTTCTCAACTTATATTTGAATGTGCATCATGAAGGTTTCATTTTTTTTTTTTACACAGTGGGCACCATGTCATACCGTTATTGCAACGCCATTGCTTATTGCATTTGAACTGCTCCTCTATATATATCTTGAGAGCATCTATGGTAGGGAATCAACACCTTGTCGTTGTTATTCAATATTGTTTTGGTGTGTTGAATCTTTGATGCATTACAATATAGTGCTTTTATTTTGTATGAGCTAATTATTTTGTTTTCCATCATTGCATATGAGTGATACTTGGGTGCCTAACTTTGGCAAGTTGGTCCAGACTCCAGAGTTCAACTTTTTTTTTACCTTGTCCAAGTTGGTCCAGACTCCAGAGTTCAACTTCTTTTTCACCTTGTCCTAATAATTTTTATTTGTAAGCTTTATGCTTGTTTGTGACTAAAACATGAATTCCTCTTATAAAAACTCTGTCTTTTTTGAATAGTAAAATATGTTATTTTGTACAGTCAATGGTTTTGCAACTGTAAACTTGAAGATTGTCTTCCTTCCCTTGCTGGAATTTGAAATAACCATCCCAGTGGACAATTTCAGGTGTTTCTCTAGCATTAATTCATAGCCATTATTCTTGTTACCTTATAGTAGATTGATTTCGCGTGTTGGATTGTGGTGTTCTCCCTATAGAATGGGGTTTGTGTAGAGTTTCCACACTAAATATGTTGTCTCATGGTTGATTGTCCTTTATTTGATGAAATTGATAGATTAGATTGTTCAATTGCTAAATTGATTAATTGATTTGTTAGTTGATTGAATAATCAAGTAATCGCTTCGCATTGTTCTAATTTTCTATTAATTTGCTGAAAATTGGCTTATTCCTCTGGGAACAATTTCTTAGGTGCTTAGAATTTCAAAATTAATATTGCCTGAAAACTACTATAGCAAATGTTGTTACTGCTATTATTACTAGCACTATTAATTAATTAATAAGTAGTTAATTGATTTAGTTAAACCAATGAATTTACTAATGTTTTATTCTCAAATTATTGAAATGATGTTACTGTCTATCTTGTAAATTAATGATGGATCATTCCTATTACTGAGGTGCTTCCTTGCACAGAATGTGTAAGGCTCTATTGCCTGGAGATGATGAAAGCATGAGTGGTGAAGCAATATGGGAGACACTTCCTGTAAGCTTAGCTACAGTAGTTGATTTAACAAAAACCTATTCTTGGAATGCCATAGTCTAGTTTATGTGAATTGCTACAAAGTCATCTGATTCTTGTTTGGTTGTTCTTTCTTTCTTTTTTTTGCCAATTTTTATTTTTTTAAGTTGGAATTAGATAAATAAATAAAATTTATTTTTTTTAATCAGTAACAAAGAAGGAAATTTTATTAATATCAGGAAAAATGAGAAAAATACAAAAAAATTTGTGCCAGATAATGCTTTGTTATAGACAAATTGTGCACTAAAGATCGTTATTGTAGATTCCTAATTCACAAGTTTAGAACTCTTAGATCAATTATTAAACAATCTCACTTCTCATTAACTGTCTTAACATCATACATATAGGCCATGTTTGATTCCACAAGATTAATAATGAGGTATTAATAATCCAATCAAATTAGTGTGGTATTCACAATCCCACCCCTATCCCATTACTAATAATCCTACAAATTTGTTGGATTAATTATCCATTGGATTGATAATCCTAAAACAAAATGTCAAAACAAACATAGGATAATTGGGCCCGCGGATTAATAATCCCAATCCCATGCTCTAATCCTTCCAATCAAACATGCCATTCTAATTTGACTTGGACTCCTTATTTTGGAACTTACAATGGTAATGGATAAAATCTATACAAACCTAAACCTCATACATAGAGATCCTTTAACATAATTATGCAAGTCCCATGTAGGTGTTGTATTGAAGTAGATTAATTTCACCTATTCCTCTTTTTAAATTTAATTTTTCTCTTGAGCTTCTTATGGCCTGGGTTTAGTAGCAAACTATATTTTCCTGTACAAACTTAATGGTTTGTTTGAAGATTTCTACTCATTTCCCTCTAGAAACATTGCAACAAAAGAGGTAACTTCATTTGAGGTATGAAAAAAAGGTTTTGCTTTATGTGGATTTTATTTGCATATACATTGAAACTATTGAGATCTTGAATTTTTTGCTAATTTTCATTATGACATTACTTTTATGGGGCCGTTGAATTATCTTATTAATTTTGAAAATGTTTTGTTGATTTAAAATTTTTTGATTATTTCTTCATACCTCAAGAAATATTTTTGTCCATGAGTCCCTGGTTTTTGTACTTATGTGAAGTTTCCTTTGTCATGCAGACAAGAAATACAACGGGGTTAGTTGCTCCAGCTATTGTTGCAGGTTTAGGTGCCTCAACATATACATTTGGCACCCTTGTCCCTGTGATAGGAGTAAGTGGATTTGCTACAACTACAGCTGCAACTGCTATAGGAACTATTGTTGGTAGTTTTAGATAATCTCTTAATAGTTGTCGATATGTTTAGAAAGTTAGATATGCATTGTTTTGGATGGTTTAAACTTTTTATACAATTTAGAACTTAAGGATATAGTTTTTGAATGTTTGGAATGTATAGACAATTATTGAATGTTTATGATTTATGGATATAGTTTCTTTTTGATGCTTCAAACAATATTTTGGTAGTTGATTGATGTTTTGTGATGCTTGTTTGTAATATTTGTTAGATTGTACAAAATTGGTCAAATAGAACCTGTTGAATTTAAAAATAAAAACTGCATATTCTATGGCAGGCATAATAAGTCGTATTATATATTTTACGGCGTGCAATCAATGTCGTTATTTGTCTCACCAATTAACGACGTGCAATAGTAGTCGTAGAAAAAGTAACAACGACGCACAAAATCTACCATTAAATAGTTTTTAACGGCGTACTATAGCATGTCGTAGAAAAAGTAACAACGACGCACAAAATCTACCGTTAAATAGTTTTTAACGACGTACGAAGCATGTCGTTGAAAGTGAATGACTTTCCATGGCTGGCCATAATATGACGTGCGCTTGCATGTCGTAGAAGGGTTTTTACAGTGTGCATTGGGCACCGTAAAAATCCTTTTTTGTTGTAGTGGATGTAAGCCCATAGGTTGTATCACATGCTATAGATTCAGGATGAATGTTTATGAATGTAAAATGCATGTAATACCTTTTGTAGAATGAACTCTGATATATGAAAGTGAATGAATTATGTTATATTCGTTTCTCTTATGAATTGGGTTATTTGTATTATTTCAGGGCGTTATAAGCACATAGCAGAGTGAGAAATATTATGCCAAGAGTATAGAGAACACAAAAATAACCATGGATAGTTAGTTAAGGTAAAACATTTACCTAACTTAATTTGAATAAACAAATTATTTAAGTAGTAGAAACTAAAATACAGAAATTATAACCATAACCATGGTACAGAACACAACAGAACAGAAGTCACTAAAGTGATAGTCAGAATAGAGGTCAATGGATCCATGACAAATAGAGGGCCACAAGGTGACTAATCAGAAGCCAATGGTTTATTTAAGTCTCCCAATGCATGGGACTCCCGTGGTGGTACTTACAGAAAATAATTGTTTATAAAATCATTGTCAAATAATTTCTAAAATTTAAAGAAACATATCCATAGGTTTCATTTTAAGCAAATAGAGTTCAGAAAATAATTAACATAATTGAAATATCAATATAATTTATAAGACACAATTAGCGTAAAATAAATTATGGTAACTCAAAATATACGTAAAATATATTATGGTGACTCAAGGTATAATATAACTCACCGTAATATTGATTCCTACTATTGCCCTCCTATTTTTTTGTCGTATTCTCTTTCTCCTCTCTCTCTCTCTCTCTCTCTCTCTCTCTCTCTCTCTCTCTCTCTCGTTCCCTTACTATTTTTACAGCCCCCTTCCTCCCCCCCCCCCTCCCTTATATACACGTTCCTAGGTGATGACTCACCCTGTCATGATGAACCAAGGTTGATGACTCACCTCCCCTAATTGCTTAGATGGCACAGATGGCCTAATTCCATCTCTCCAGTACATTTGCCAATCTTCTCACATTGATTGGTGATTAACTTAGCCCCCAAGTAAATCTCTTTATCATATATTTGATAGCCACAATGGCAAATTAATTTACATAGCACGTATAGCTTATTTATTATTATTATTATTATTATTGTTGTTGTTGTTGTTGTTGTTGTTGTTGTTGTTGTTGTTGTTGTTGTTGTTATTGTTCCTTAATTTTACATTGACCCTAGTTAATTGTACAATAAATTAAATTATACTTTATCGTATACCATCATAAAATTAATTGTTTTATTTTACTATTACAGATTATTATTATTATTATTCTTATGAATTGTCGTGGTTGGTTGTGATATTAATTAAATATTTAGGGTGTCATAGAAGTGCAATTATTACTCTCTTTTTTTTTTTTTTGCCTAAATTAATGGAATCTAATCCTACACGCGAGCATTTTAAGAGTTAGCTAGAAAAAAAAATCAAGTAAAAGTCAATTCAAATAAGAAAAGACAATCTTACCCTTATTTCATTTTCTTCATATATGAAAATTATGTCCTAACCGTAATACTAATCCAACAATCCTTTGTTACAGCCCCTCTTGTTGCCATCCACCGCCTTTCCCACGCCTTCCAATCACCAAGCCACCACCCATCTTCCTTCACACCATCACCCTTACAACTGCCTCCCTTCTTCCATCACCATGTTCTATCCACCACTATAAATAACCCATTCGAAAGAAGTAGCCAAGGCATCAAAGCTTATTTGTGTAATAACTTGAGAGTATTTTTGTATTCCCACAATTGAGTGAACACAGAGAGATGAGTTAGAGTTCTAGAGAAGTTAGAAAGATTGAGAGATACAACGTTATAGCTCTTTATATTTATTTTTATTTTTATTCTCAATTCAAATAACTATCATCATCCTTGGTGTGGTTGAGTTTTTTTTACATCTTCGAAGCATGTGATTTGGGTAATGATGTAAGTTTTATATATTTTGGCAATCATATATTGTCTATTTTATTTGTATAGTGGATTATCATTCTTATGTGGATATAAGCAATTGTGTCAAATAACGTAAATCTTTGTGGGAATGTTTTTTTTTTTCTCCCTCTTGTTGAAAATCTAATTCAAACATGTCCAGATTTATTTTAGTGAGTCCATTTCATGTTTGAGTTCAAGTTAGTGGTCTTTCATGTATTCAAAGTAGTGGTATGTAGTTTTAGTTCAGGTAAGGATTGTGTCAAGTGGTGTTACAGTTTTTAGGATAGTTAGTGTCATGACCTGAACCCGCCCCTAAGGATTAAGGTCATGACCAGCCAATAATCATGAGATTACCTACGGCCTCAATGTTTTTTATATATATTTTATAACAATAATGGGGCCGAACGAAAGCAGACTTAAAAATTTTGTCCAAAGAGCTGTACTTACATGGCACATCAAAACATCTCACACATATATATATTCATTAATAACCCACACCAAAGGAAAACAACTTAGAATCTTGTACATACAGGATCATTCAAACTCATAGTCAGCCAAGCCAGAAGCTTATATACATGGGCAATCCAATGTATTCACCAAGGTAACAAAAGAGTAAACAAAAGAACAAAAGAAAAGAAAGTCTCATGTATGAGACGTTCGGGCTGACTCTACAAAACTTAACATCCTCTCATATCTTTCACTGAGGCTGGGTGAGGACATCTCTTTGCTCACCAACACACATATAAATGAGAGTGAGCGATAGCCCAGTGAATAATATCAAAATAAAGAAGTTACATGAATGAAATTTGTAACAGACATATCAAACGGCCATAGGCCCATTTATGTTTCTATCTAATATATCAAACGGCCTCAGGCCCAAACATATTAGATGGTCTCGGGCCTAATTCATTCTTATCAAACGGCCTCAGGCCCAATTCGTTCGTGTTAAATGGCGTTTAGCCCAATCATTCATGTCAAACGGCCTTTGGCCCACTCATTCATGTCAAACAACTTTTGGCCCAATCATTCATGTCAAATGGCCGCTGGCCCAATCATTCATGTCAAATGGCCTCTGGTCCAATCATTCATGACAAACGACCTGTGGCCCAATTCGTTTTCATATTCATATTTATGTGTGTCTCATACTCATGATCATGATTATATTTCTATTCAATTAGTCTTATGCAAAAGACTGACATTTAGAATACTCATCCATAAATCAACATACAAATCCATAAGGCTTATACAAAAGTAACTTTTAGAAAATAACGTACTTGAACATATCTTCACTAAGATATTACTCACAGTGTTCTGCTGATGGATTCGCCCTTGCGCTTGACCTTACACATTTCATAACATATTGGGTCACAAGCGGTTCATTCCATTATTAATTTATTTAATTCTTTAGGCCTCTTTCTTATCCTTTTAGTTCATGTATAATGCTCAATGTATGCCCAAGAGTGCTTAGAAATAAAAGAGAACGGAAAACAAATCATAAAACAACTTTCCAAAATTTCTGAAACAAGGTTCTCCGCTCGAGCGAACCCTTTTGGTCTGCAAAAGTATTGGTTGAATGTAATTTACGCTAGAGCGAGATTATCAACGCTTGAGCGAGGAGTTTTGTAAAACAGGGTTCGCTTGAGCCACAGTGCAATTTCTGCAAAACTTTTGGGAGCTAAATTTTCACGCTCGAGTGGACTAATTGAAATTTGGGTTTTCCAGCAAGCTGTTTGAGCTTCAAAACACAACCCCAAAGGCTCCAAAGTTTGAAAATCAATGTCAAAACATAGAAAAACATTGTGTAACATAAAAACTTAGATAGTTTGAAACCAATTGTCCCAAAATCATGGCCCATTTCCAAAATCATTCCAAATTCTTTGCCAATTTTAAGACTCATGCATTCAAGCTTCATACCTTCATGAATTAGGCATGCATGTTAATTATTGACTCCAATTCTACTTTATACGGTACAAATAATGTCCAAAATCATGAAACTCAACAAAATTATGCATGCATGTACACTTAGGTGCATAAATTTTTCATGTTTAACATGCCTTATGCTAGATCATGCAATCTCATAGAAATTCATGGCAATTTTATACATGCGTGAACATATGGACCTCAAGTTCTTCATAATATCTTTGAATTCACTCAACTACAGATTTACACCCATGGTTTTAGGTTCAATTACTCACCTAAGAGCTTCTTCCCTTCCAATTTTAGCCAATTCTTGAGCCAATCCTTTTTGTTCTTGAATTCCTTTGCAAAATCTTCAAGAATGAGCCCTCTCTCTCTCTCTAAACTCATCTCACTCTTTCTCTAAAGTGTATATCTCAAATTTTGAGCTCCAAGAATGGTGAGCTTAAATGTAATTAGGTCCATATATACACTTGCCTAATCAACCTTGATTCAGGCTAGTTAATTGTGCCTATATCAATCAATTTAATCTAATTAATTTGGTCCAAATCAGTTTTTAATTAAATTTCACCATAGGCTCTAAAAATTGCACTGATCACAAAATTATAGTTAATTTCAGTTTCTGCCACCTCTATGGCTTTTAATTAAATTTTACAATAAAAATTCAAACAAATCTTCCTACGGTGAACAGATAGAGATCCATAAACACATATTATCATAGAAATGGCACTCAAAATCATATCAAGCACATAATCATATTCGAAAATAAGATTAATTACTATAACACAAGACTGGGGTATCACAATCTTCCCTCCCTTTAGGAAGTTTGGTCCTCCAAACTTATTTTACTTCCATCCGGAAACAAATGTGGATAGCGTAGTCGCATTTCATCCTTTGTTTCCCATGTAGCATCCTTCCCATAGTGTTCTTTCCATTCTACTTTCACCATTGGGATGGACTTATTTCTTAACTGTTTCACTTGCCGGTCAATGATTTGTTCTGGCCATTGTTCGTATTCCATATTCTCGTCAAGTGTTATCAGGTAATAATCAACTACATGGAATGGATCTCGGAGATAACCCCTCAACATCGATACATGAAATACGTTGTGCATTTGTTCGAATCCTAGTGACAAAGCAACCCTATAAGCAACTGGGCTAAGCCTTTCTAGAATTTGAAACGGTCCAATGTAACGAGGTGACAATTTGCCTTTCTTACCGAACCTCAACTAGCCTTTCATCGGAATCACACGAATGAATACATGGTCGTCAACCTCATACTCAAGAGGTCTTCTTCGAACATCTGCATAATTCTTTTGCCGGTTCTGTGCTATCTTGAGCCTTTATTGGATCATTTTAATCTTTTTTGAAGTGTCTTGCACAATTTCAGGTCCGAGTAAAGCCTTATCCCCGACCTCTGTCCAACAAATTGGTGATCTACACTTTTTACCAAACAAGGCTTCGTATAGTGCCATGCTGATGCTGGAGTGGAAACTATTATTGCGTGCGAACTCTGCTAGTGGCAAATAATCTTCCCAACTCCCTTGGAAATCTAAAACATATATTTGGAGCATGCGTTCCAAAGTTTGTATGGTCCATTCTGATTGTGGATGGAACATGGTACTGAATCTAAGTTCTGTTTCCATTGCTCTCTACAGGCTTTTCCACAATCTAGATACAAATTTTGGGTCTCTATCCAAAACAATGGACATTGGAACCCCATGTAGGCAAACAATCTTATCAACATATATAGTAGCCAGTCTATAAGTATCACATGTAGTTTTAACAGGTAGAAATTGTGCAGACTTAGTCAGTCTATCAACTACCATCCAAATAGAATCCATACCTCGAAGAGTTTGAGGTAGACCAACAACGAAGTCCATGGTTACATGCTCCCACTTCCATTCTGGAATAGGGAGAGGTTGAAGTAGACTGCCTGGTTTCTGATGTTTAGCTTTAACTTGCTAACATTGAAGGCACTTAGACACGTACTCTGCAATTTCTTTCTTCATTTTGGGCCCCCAATAACTTTGTTTCAAGTCCCGATACATTTTGTTGTTACCCGGGTGCACAGCAAATACTGACTTGTCAGCTTCATCAAGAATTCTTTTCTTTAGTTCCAGAATGTTTGGGACACACATTCGGTTTTGAAATCTCAACACTTCGCCATCAATGCTAAATTTTGATTTCGGATTTGCCTCAAATTCATCAATCATCTTCTTGAGGAGTTCATCCTCTTTTTGCCTTTGCTTAACTTCATTAACTATTGCTGGTTCAACTGAAATGGCAGCTACCAACCCAGCTTGTTCGTGTAACACAACGTCAATCTCGGTTCTCTCAAAATCTAGCAAGATTTCCTTCTATTCAGTAAGTAAGCAAGCAAAATTCCCCGTCGATTTTCTGCTCAAAGCATCAACAATTGTATTGGCTTTTCCGGGCTGATACTGAATCTGAAGGTCTAATCCTTTATTAGTTCAAGCCATCTTGTCTGCCGCATGTTCAACTCTTTCTGAGTAAAGAAGTATTTCAAACTTTTGTGATCCATGTAGACTTCGCATTTTGCCCCTGTAGACGTGCCCGAACGTCCCGGTTCTGCATGTGAATGGCGCAAAATTCGTTTTGTTCATTAGCTACTACAGTTCGGACTCATGTCATGGTTCTGAATCTAATCTCACAAAGTGTAATGCAAGAGCGATAAATCACCAAAAAGTCCAAAACCGGTAAATCGTTTTGGAAAACTGATTTTTATAAAGAAGTGTCAAACATAGACTGCTTTGCCAGATACAGAGTCGCCACCTAAATGTTTTATTTTGGGGGAATTTAGGAAACCCTGACTCATGCCTAAGGCCACGTGTTCATCATCACCAAAGTTACCTCGGCTCAAGAACTTGGGTACGAGAAGGAAAGATCATGTAATGAGCACCCCCGCTCGCCCGATCAAAGATTGGCCTTTACTAACATGATATCTTGTTTTTAAAAACACATGCGTTCTTATTCTGATTATTAGCCTATAATTACTATGTGATGCGCATAACACATAAGTATAGACTAGATCGCCTAAGTTGGAACAAAGCATCTCATGTTTGTTTGAAAATGGTTTGAAGGTGCTACTCACAAGTAGGCTAAGACATGGATTTGCCACCCTCGAGTGGGCTTAAAACTCGCATTTCAATGAATTGTTCCAATTCAAGTAATCCAACCTTCACCCACAGGCATTCAGGAAGTTATATTAGTTAAGCAAATAGCCTCATGGCAAGCATGCTATCACGACAACACTTACACACATGCAAGATGCTAAAGCATAAACACTTACAGTGTACTCCGAGCCAAAACAACAACTAGTTAGTAATCAACGCATGATCCTAGTTTATGTTAAGATGGCTTAACATGTTGTTGAACGCGTATTCAAGTAAATGTATTTAAAATACAATGCAGTTTGTATGATGCGCCGAGCCCGGTGCATGCAAGACAGATGAATGAATGGAAACATGCAAACATAAGGATGCTAATTGAAATATGTCCTAAACTAACTATCGAAAGCGGTTAAGTAAAAAGGAGAAAGACGTGGGGTTGGAAGACATTCACACACTCACGCACACTTATTACAAAATTCGCTCTCTCGACGGAAGGCCCGAATGAATAATACAAATTAGCTACGCTAAGCTATTCTAACTAATCTAATAATCTAATTAGACTAATTATTACAACACCAAAACTAATTAACTAACAAGCTAATTAATTATTACAATCCAAATTGAAACAAATAACTTAGGGTTGGTTTGGCATAAACTAAATAATACAAAAAGTCAAAACGTCACTATCCTATTTAAGTCACATCATCTTATTTAAATCACATCACCTCTCTAACACATCACATCAAACCCAACCCAAACCCAACCCATATAAGCCAATAAGTCAAAAAGTGCACTTTTTTAGAACATCCCAAACCAACCCTAAGCTAAATGAATATTACAAATCCAATTAAATGATTAAATTACACGAATTAATCATGAATACTGAAATGGCCTCACGGGCGATGAAGAGATGCATGCTCGGTCAGCTTCGCTCAGAAATCCATTGACATGCCTCATGTTGCCTCTGTTTGCACTGTTTTGCACCTTTGAAAAATATGCCAACTTCTGTGATGCATCTGACCTACCTCATGGACATTCTAAGAAGTCATCAGCCAAGAAAGGTGGCCATCGGCCAGTAGATAATGGTCATCGACCAAATATGAGGCTATCGGCCAAAAATTTCTAGCCGATCGGCACACCAAATAGCCGATCGGCCATCTTTTCCTGTAAATTGCTCATTTTCCTGCAGCAGAGTACAAACAGAGGCATGGCAATACATTTGCAAGAAAATATTGTGCAACTACACCCCTTATCATGTTCAAAGCTCAAAGGAGTGTAGTGCTCGACTCTCGAGCCATCAATCATGAATTTCGATTCATGATGGCCAAAGAGGCCAAGTTGCACAAATCAATATGGAATGAAATGCACAAAAACACATAAGTGCCTTAAACTCTATCATGTTTGATCAAGAGTGTCGGCGATCGAGAATTGAGGCACATTTCATCACTTCAAGTATGAAATGTCCCTCGTTCCTCGTGTTTGGCTTAACGCCCCAAACCAAACACAATGCAATGTATGCAACATGGAGATCCTATGCAATGCAACAAAAGCATGCCAAATGCAATGTAACAAATATGCAACAATGTCATGCAACCTAAACATGCAAACATGCAATGCAACCTAGACATGCAAACATGCAATGTACCAAGCATGCAATAACAACAAAATGGAACAAGCATGCAACAACATACAAAGATGGACAAGCATGCAACAACATGCAAAGGCAAACATGCAACAACATGCAAAAATGGACTTAAACTAAAATGGGTAGACCTCAATCATGCCCAAATCAGTGGCCAAAACACCAAAACTAAGGCACCAAAAGGGGCAAAACATACATGCACACATATTGGTCCATAAACTAGGCAACAATGCACAATCCTCAAACATGATCAAGGTGTGACAAACATGCGAATGTGGCAATGAAATAAGCTCTGAAATCATGTGAGGGATGATGCCAAATCATGTACATAATACAAGCATGGCATGTTAGGAGGTTCAAAGCATAAGGCTAGCCAAGGATCTTGTACCAAGGCCACATGAATCAAGCCCCAAAGGGCCAAGGACAACCAAAACAGTCCTAGATCATGCCAAAATGAATCTAAAACATGCATGGACCAAAGCCAAAACAAGTCAACATGAAAGGCATAAGGCATGATGTAAGTAAGGCCAACAAAGGGGATTGCGCTACACCTATCAAAACCAAACATGGCATGACTTCACCAACAAAAATTAGAGTTATATCATGGCAAAATAACCCCAAAAACACACTGAAATGGTAGCTCGCAAGCTTAGGCATGAAGGCATACACAATGACTCATGTTTAAGGCATAAAGAACCAACCTTCCAAAGCATGGAAAGAGTGACAAATATGAGTGCATGAACATGAAACATGGACTGAAATCACTTATGAAATAATACCAAATCATGAAAGTAGCCCAAGCAATACATGCTAGTGGCTTGGAAACTCAAAGCCAGTGAGCTAGATTGAACCATGGCTATACAAAACAATGCATGCATGACCAAAACAACACAAATAAGACCTTAAGCATGCTAAAACATGACCAAAAGCTTGTTGAAGTTAAGCCAAAATCATGTTAGAATGATGAGCTCAAGTATGATACACATTAGACTATTGAGTGGAAATGCACTACAAGTTTATAAACCATGCAAAGGGTGAGTCCACCAACCAAAAACAGAGTTATGGCATGTCAAAATAACACCAAAAATGTGTTGGAATGGATCCAATGCATGCTAAAATAATAGGCTACAACATCAAGCATGTTAAGCTAGTAAGCATGATTTGCACTACAAGTACACAATGAAAGCAAAAGATGATCAAACCAGCAAAAATCATAGTTATATCAGGTCTGATAAGTCATAAAAATGAGCCTAAACAAAGCCATAAAGAAGTAAAAACACATGCTCATTTGGTTGGCCATCAACACTAGCAAGCAAGACAAGAGGAGAGGGGACCACCCTCTCCTATTTGGGCCCTCAAAATAGGGTTTTTGCCACTAAAAATCCTCTGGATTTCAGTGGTTCTAAGGCCAAGAAGAAGTTGTTTGAAAAGTTTGAAAGTTAGCTCACAAGGCCTTACAAGCCAAGGAGCAAAAGGGAGGACAATCCCCTAGCCAACCAAGGCACAAACCAAGACTTTTAGGACTGAAAAACAGAGAAAAAATAGAGGTTTTTGTAGTTCAACACCACCCCAAAAACAGTCCCAAAGTAGTTTGAAAACATGGCCAAGCAAACGTGTAAAACAAGCTTAAAGGGAGAGAGATGTTACCCTTGATGCACAGCTGCAAAACCAGCCCAAAATCTGAGCCAAAATCAGCCTTTTAGAGCTCCAAATGATCCTCAAAGAACCTCAGCCCAATGGTGGTTAAGTTTGGTTAAGGGTCTCTTTGCAAAAGTATAGAGGATTCTAAGCTTAAGGCTCAAAACAAGAAGAGAAAGAGCTTCTAGGGAGAATGGCTCAGATTTTGCTCACAAAATCTTGTAGAGAGAGAGGAATTTTTTAGAGAGAGAGAGTCCCACAATTGCCAACCCTTCAATCTATGAGATATGGCTCAATATATAGCAATATATGAGCATTTGGTCGAAATATCTCATTTGGAAATATCTGATGCAGTGCACAACAGCTGGAAAGGAAAATATCTATCAATTCTGGGCTTTCTGGACACCTTTGGCCGACCGGCCATCTTTGGTGCCTACCAGCCATCATTTTTGGCCGATAAGATTCAATTTTGGCCGACCTATAGCTGCTAAGGTCAAATTGTGGCCGATGCACTTCCATAGAGGCCGATGGAAAAAATCAGCCCTAGTCCCTGACTTGAAAAAAGCCTAACTCTTTCATCCGGACTCCTTTTTAGGTCATTCTTGAGCCTAAACTGTAGCCCCAGAAGTCTTCTTTCCAATTATGCAATTCACATCAAAATTCCATGTGTGCTAGGAGATATCCCTCTTTTAGTGAAGGTTGCTCAGTTTCGGTCCAACCGGAATGATGCCCAACTTTAACCAATCATATCTCCTCCATCCGAACTCGGCTTTAGGAGATTCTTGAGTGAAAAATGAAGCCCCGAAAGTCTTCTTTCCAACAGTGGTGGCCTCATAGTGTATATCCAAGTATACAAAAGAATAGCCCTGATTTAACGAGGGATGCTCGACTCTCTCTTAACGATTCATGCCCAACTCCTTCCCCAACTAGGTTTCTTCCCTCTCCTCTTCTTTTCTTCAACTCCAGACCCCTAAGAAAGGTGTTTTCAAAGATTTTTCAAAGATTTCACCTCTCTTTCATTCATTTCCACTTTGTCCTTGCTCGTTTTACCGAAAAGCACAACATTTGACATAATACGAGCCTCGGAACATCGTAGGAACTTTATTTCAAAAATATTTTGAAAGAAAGGGTTTTAAGGTCTAAAAACCATTCAAAATAGTTTTACTCCCAAATAGGGTGCGAGGTTAGGATTTGACTCTCCTCTTGTCAAAGAAACCGAACCTTTGCATTGCATGGCCTGCATCACCAAGTAAACCATTAGTAGCGCCCAAGTCTTAAGGGCGGTCAAAAATAGGGTGTCTACAGCCCCATACAGATAATGCTGCCAGATTTTCAAAGCAAATACAACCACGGCCAATTCCAAGTCACATGTTGGATAGTTCTTCTCATGTGGCCTCAACTGCCGAGAGGCGTAGACAATCACCCTTCCATTCTGCATTAATACACAACCCAAACCTTTATAAGAAGCAGAATGGACTTGGAATACCGTGCCACTCTGCCTGCTCAGCGCACTGGTGGACGTCAGGCGGATCTTGCATTACGACTGGGGTGGCGCTGCTCTGGCCACTCTCTATGGGTACATGAGCTCGGCTTCCCGCGGCAGCGGGCAGTTGCTCGGAGGCTACTGGCGGGCTTGGGAGGTACATTTCTTCTCCGCTTTTTATTTCTGTTCTATATTTTCTGTACTCTGTACACTGCACACACTGTAGTCTGTTTTATACTCGCTGTATACTGTACACACGGCACACACATACACTCTGCTTTACACTGACTGTACACTGTACACAATACACTGCACAACACACAGCTCTGCCATTTCTGCTTTATTCTGTATTCTGCCTTATCTGATAGTCATCTTGATGTTTTCTCTGCAGTTGTGGGTTTACGCCTACTTTCCTAGGCTCGCACCCGTACCAGTCACGGAGACCCCTCTGGTCGTCCCCTTTTCGCGCCGCTTTGACGGGAGATGCACCCGGAGGCCACGAGAGACTTTCAGCTTTTTCCGCCGCTTCTTTGACACCATTACCCCCACGGAGGTATGTTTTACTTGCAGTTCATTTAAGCTTCGCCTTTCCACTGCATATTTCAATAACAGTAGGTAACAAACTGTGTTGCATTTTCAGATCACCTGGCAGCCTTGGGCTCCTTTGCCAGCCGTGACGCGGGATCGGTTTGCCGGTGCCGATGAGACCTCGCGTTTCCGGATCTTGTTGGAGGGCCCGGTCTGTCAGGCTTGGTACCTGGGTGAGCGTTTCTTACGCCAGACCCTGGGATTACCTGAGCAGATAGTCCCGGTTCACCCTCCCGAGGACATGAGGGAGACCGAGAGGCTCACCACCGAGCAGATGGACGATTACACCATCGGTTGGGAGGCGACCCGCTTCAGAGGTATCGGCGACTACCGAGAGTACGTGCAGACGTACCTTATGCGGCCTTTGAGCGGCGGCCGTCGAGTTAAGGGAGCTAGGCCTGCGGTGCTAGCGGCGAGGGCAGGAGCGAGAGCTGGAGCTGGAGCTTCGAGGAGGGCCCGAGTCCGTGGCAGGGGCGGAGTTCAGGAGGGACGGGGGACCGGTTGGCCTGTTCTGCCCGCTTCATTGACTTTTCGAGGGCAGGGCGGGGCAACCTATCAGATCCCCTTCGCCCCTCCGCCTGCTGATCACGAGTTTGTCGGTGTCCCCGACTTACCTCCGGTATGTATTACTGCATTTCTGTACAGTCATTTCATTTCAGTTTATTTGATATTCCACAGAATATTGATGCATCTGATATTTTTGCAGGCTCCTTCCGAGTACACCCGGCAGTCATTGGAGATGAATGCCTCCATGATGGGGATGCTCCAGCGGACCTTTGATCTCCTGGCCCTCTACAGCATTCCGATATGTTCTTCTGATCATGGCCTCAAATCACTCACAAGCTGATTCACGTAATCTGATGCACGGCACAATATCTGATACACTGATCTTACAGCGTCTGATACACTGCATACACTGCATTCTGCACTGTACTCTGCACTGATAAATTGCTCACGGCATCTACACATTGTACTCATACACTGCATTCTGCACTGATGAACTGCTCACGGCATTCACACACTGTTCTCATACACTGCATTCTGCACTGATAAACTATCCACGGTATACTGATGCATTTGCCTTTTGTGTACTTTTTCAGCCTCCTTTCCAGATTCCCGGGGTAGGAGGTGCTTCAGCTGGACCTTTCGTCCCTGCCCGAGGGAGAGATGAGGAGGGCCGAGTGTTCCCCCGCACCAAGGCGGGGCGCACTTATGCCGGGAGCAGTTCGCGGGCTCCCGTCCCTGACGATGGCGATGAGGATGACGAGTCCGAGGCGGAGGCTGAGTCGGAGGCGGAGTCATTGGAGGAGGAGACCGGAGGCGGCACTGGCTCGGGCTCTGACGACGATGCTGATGATGCTCCTGGACCTTCGTCCAGGAAGAGGACCAGGACAGACTGATAGCCTTTGGAGTCGCTGGACACGGATACAGATTTTTGCTATTTTTCTTTTCTTTGTACTTTTCCTTTTTTGTTGGTAGTTAGATTACCTTGTACTGCCGCAGGCAGATTTTTTTTTTGTTTCCAAAACTTTGTACTTAAAAGATTATGAAATGAACAAACTTTTTTGCGTAAAAAGTGTTACATTTACATATCTTATGTATTGCATCGCATCCCATCATGTTACACTTCAATGTAAATGAAATATGATTTGTTGTCCGAATGTTGAACACTTGCACTGTAATAATCAGGTAACTAAACAGCCAACAGCAAAATAGCCCAAGCAACCCACTGCCTGATTCTGGATGCACAGCCCTTACTCTGCTGGGGATTAATCTGCATACAGCCCATAGCACAGTATTCGGTTCATTCTGCACACAGCAAACTTTAAACAGAACAGCCCAATCTGACAAGACGGCCTACGGGGGTGAAACCAGCTAGAGTTGAAGCACGCTCAAATATAGAGAATGGCACAGCATTCTGAGCATAAATGATTTTTGAAATTGAATAACGGTTTTTCAAACCGGGGTATCGAGCCTACAACTGAACACAGCGGGGAAAAATAAAAAGGCACACGACCTAAACATAACGAGACACGCTCGGAAAAGACCTAAAACAAAGGTTGAGGTAAACAAAACAAACGACACGACATACAGACGCGTTGACGAGGACGGGGGACCTCAGATCACGAGGAGCCAGTTTCTCTGGGCATTGTTTCCCACCCTTTCTGAGTTGTGATTCTCACATCACTCAACTCTCAAGCTCGGATTTTCTCTCAAAACGCTTTTTCTCACTTTTCTCTCAACTCACACCTCTCTATTCTTCATTCTCTCATTTTTCATCCCTCCCTGGGTGATTGATGAATGAATAGGAAATTACGAGTTCATGCCCAATGCCGTTAGCTCACAGCTATTTCTTCTGGTCGGTAGAGTGCCCTCTTGGCAAGTATGTCGATGACGGGGGAAAGACAGAACGCCTGACTCAATTGTGCCCCTAGTTCATCATTTTGACCATTTTTTATTTTTGCTTTCTACTAAAACAGTTTTGATCAAAATGAGAGTTAGATCAACGTACTTGTTCGATTTTTGATTTCAAAATCATGCAAGTCAGGCTATGAGCACTGAAAATTTTCCTTTTTGGGTCCAAGAAAATGGTCCAGCTTTGGAAAATGGGATAATTTTCGAGAAAATTAGTCAACCTCAGTAAAAATTTTCAAAAACTATTTTGCAAACAGTCAATGCTCGACGAGCATGGAACTTACTCTTTGAGATGCGCAACCTCGGATCGGAGGCAATGGAAGATTGCCCCTGGCTTAAAGGGGGTGGAAGCCCTGGTTTGAATGGCGGCTCATGACGACTCGTGGCAACGGAAAGTTGCCCCTTGTTTGGATGGTGCCGCAGCAGTCCGCAAACAGTCTTCATTGGCGGTGGTCGAACTTTTGGACACAGAGATGACGAAGACGGTTATAACAAATATATGGACACAGTCACCTTGGAGGCGTTGGCGACTGGACGTTGGGATGAAGTTGAAACCATTGCATGGACTGAGACGCTATGAAAGCGTTGGGGGCTGGACTTCATGATGAAGTTGCCTACGTATCCCAAACATGGGAATCAAGCCTTACGTAGTTCCGGTTAAGGTACACTCGGGTATTTTAACCTTCACTTTTCAGGCTCTAACTTTTGCCAAGGCGCCCGATGCGGGTTTTCGACCTTGCGAGCTTCTCTTTCTCTTCTTTTTTTTTCACTTCTTTTTCTTTTCCTTTTCGCATTTTTCTTTTCTTTTCTTTTTTGCTTCTTTTGTTTGTATTTTTCTCTTGCTCTAACTTTTGCCTGGGTCGCCCTTCCAGGTTTTCGGCCCAGCGAGCCTCTCAAAGGGTAAAAGTCTAACAAGTCCATGCCAAATGGTTTTTGAAGTTGAAGCCTCTCCGTGTCTAGGAGAATAGTTGTTGCACTGATTTGCAGAAGAATCCATCATGGCTGCTCCACGAGCTTCTTTTGGTGAGATCCACTCTTTTTGACTCGCCTTCGGTGCCTCTTGCTCGAGGGCTGCTTCAAAACTGGCCACACGGGCCTCCTCTGACGGTTGACTGTTGAATGTTCCGAATGAGTTCGAGGTTCAAGACAACAGGTCGAATCTTGAGGCTGAGAGCGATCCTAGGCTGCGCAATTTCAAGAGTGGTTCCACACAGGTCTTCACAGGGCTATGTAAAACATTTGTTTTTGAAGGTTTTTAAGAAAGTGACGAATCGCTTGCGTCGAAGATAGTGTGGAACCAATCTGGATCAAGCCAGGGTCCTTCCCAGTACTCACGCCGACAAGCACGATTTCATTCATAAAGGCTTAGCATGCTTCTCTTTCTCTCAAAATGATCAAAATTTTGCAAAACCCGAGGAATTCCTTCCTCTTCGTTTTTATCACCGCAGTGTTCAAAAGGGTTTTTTGAAAAACTTAGGTTAATGCAATGAGCTTGGCGCGCAGGAGAGCAGGCGAGGTGTATTGTCAGCCCATAAAAATCCTCTGGCACTTATACTGAAAGTAAGCATGAAAGTGAGATAGCAACAGCTGTTTCATTCAGATTTGTTGGTGTAACTAGCCCCTTGGCAAAAACAGACTCAAAAACAAAAACAGGTAATTACAAGACAAAACGGTGTTCGGGACAACAACCCCAGAATCACCTGGTATTCTATACAAAGGGGACTGACTCGATACAACAAGACAGACCCTTAAGCAAAAAAAAAAAAAAAAAGACTGACTCAAGACAAAGAGACAGACTCAAAACAAAAGACTGACTCGATACCCAAGCCAGGATTTACAAAGCTAGCGTTCACAGCCACTCAAAAATGCGTACCAGACACCACATTCAAAATACATCTAAATGCCGCCCGCAGGTGGTTCACTTTCTGATTACATACTTGCAGTATCTGTGTCCTCAAAATCCAATAACTAGGTGGTAACGAACTTGGCTGAGGTAGGCGAGAGGATAACCTCGTTGTCAATCAAATCTTGCACCTCATGACGGAGGCGGAAACAATTGTCGGTGGCATGGCCTGTCTGCTGGTGGTATGCGCAGTACTAAGCAGCATCATGCGTAGCGGGGAGATTCTTCGGGAGAGGCCAAGGCTCCAAGGGTTTAAGGTGTCCCCTCTCGGCAAGGATCTGAAGTGCCTTGGACAAAGGCATACAGAGAGCATGAAAGGTTCTGCACCCCCAGGGCAGGTACTTTGGAGTCTGAGCGCTCTTACTAGCCGCACAAGCGAAAGGGTCGGCAGGCGCCGCTTTAGCTTTCTGATCTTTCCCGGGTGCAGGGGCGGGAATAGGAGGAACTGTCGTGGCATGACGGGGCCTATCCCGATTTTCTGACTGACTCGAACTACCCTCAGGTGGAGTGGGGAAAGCATCCTCCACAGTTTTTGCCACAACTGCGGATATCAGTTGCTTGTTCATCCCCCCGACTTTCAAAGCCTCGACTGCCCACAGCAGTTGTTCAATGGGATCGACATCTGCCTTCATTTTGTCTTTTCCTCTGGCCTCAGCTTGATCGAGGGTTTGAGTTGATGTTGATATGTCGTTGCCATAGCTGGAGGCCATCTCCGGTTGGCTAAGTTCAATCACAATTCGCCCCAACAGCGGGGGCTCCTGGGGTATAAAACTCCCGGCATACGGTGCGGCTGGTGGTGAAGCTGACGTTCCATAGGCGAGATCCGCCACAGACCTCTGGAGATCACCTATCATCCCCATTAGCTCAAATGTAGTAGGCTCGCGAGCCTGGTATAGCTGGGGGGGCCAAACCGGGTGCACAACAGGCGACCTGGGTGGATGTGACACATCAGTGTTGGCCTCACTTTGCAGAGTGATCCCCTGCTCCAATGCAGCCGTCATAACGACGATCTCTTCTGAATTCTGCGTCATCATAAGCCCTGCCTCGGCGAGGGAGAGCACTAGCTATTCTGTACCAGCTGTCTGAACTGAAAGAGACAACAAACAGCATTTCAGCCCAAACAGATCAAACACGGGTGTAGCTGAACAACTGTACTCTACTGCTGATCACTGTTCCCAGAAATCACTGTCCCAAAACTGAACCTGATACCCGCAGATAACTGATTTTCATAACTGACACTGATACTGGTGTCCTCAGGTCTGATACTCAAACTTGCAAACTGACATGTACTTTCCTGTAGAGCAACATTCTAAAAGCACATAGCAGGTAAAGAGAGCCAAAACACCCCTATGTTGGGGTAGGGTTTCCCTGTCCTATTTTGTCAGGAGCTAGGGTTCCACTATGCACGCAGCAATTTTCAAACAACCTAACATCGGGTAAACAACCTGTCCTAACTTGGAATGGTCACTATGGATCCGAATATGCACTAGGTCGAATGGTCGAAAAAGGTGCCCCGGTAAAACCGGGGTTTGTGTTCCCATACTGTCAGAGCCTATAACCGGTCAACCTTATGGTCATGCCTTGACAAGACAAGCCTCCGGCAAACCGTTCAGGAATGGCAGATGGCAAACACTGTGTTCCTAGGCGCACCAATACACATGCAATGCAAAGAGACACATAAACAAAATCAAAGCAGGATATCACGAGTTCGAGTCAGGCTCTCTAAGTCCCCAGCAGAGTCGCCAGAAACTGTAACACGTCCCGCGAGGGGCCCCGCTACAGTTCGGACTCAATTTGTGTCGCGGTTCTTAATCTTGAACCAAAGAGTCCAAATCTGGCAAATCGTTTTGAGAAAACAGATTTTAGGAAAGAAGTGCCAAACATGGACTGCTTTGCCAGATACAGAGTCGCCACCTAAATATTTTTTATGGGGGAATTTAGGAAACCCTGACTCGATGCCGAAGGCCACATGTCCGTCATCACCGGAGTTGTCTCGGCTCGGGAGCTAGGGTACGATCGGGGAAGGTCAGCTATGAGCACCCCCTTTCGCCCGGTCCGAAGACCGGCCTCTACTAACCATGATATCCGATTTTGAAAACGTTATGTGTTCTTATTCCATTTGTTAGCCTAGAATTACTATGTTATGCGCACAGCAAACAAGTATAGACTAGATTGCCTAATTTGGAAACAAGCATTGCATATCCGTTTGTTTTGAAAAGCGCTTTGGAATTTGCTACTCGCAAGTAGGCTAAAACACGGATTTCAACGAGTTTTTCCAACTCAAACAATCCAACCTTCACCCACAGGCATTCAAACAGTTTATCTCATATAAGCACTTAGCCACATGGCAAACATACTGTCATGGCAACATTCACACGCGTGCGAGATGCTAAAGCATAAATACTTACATCGTACTCCGTGCCAAAACAATAAACTAGTTAGCAAACATGCATGATCCTAGTTCATGTTAGAGTGGCTAATGTAACGCATGCAAAAATGCAATTAGAGTAGGCTCGGCTAACCTAAACATGGCATGTAAAATGCAGTCGATTGATGCACGTACTCAATTTGGAATTTGAAATACGAATGCAGTTAGCGTGATGTACCGAGCCCGGTGCATATAAAACAAATGAATGAATGCACGCATGCATTACATGAGGTATGCTAATTTAAACGTGCCCTAATCTACCATCATAAGCAGGTAAATAAAAGGGAAGAAAGACGTGAGATTGGAAGACATACACACACTCACGCACACTTATTACAGATTTGCCCTCACTCGGAGGGACCAAATAAATAATACAAATTAATTAACTACGCAAGCTAATTAAATATTACAAATTGCCTAATTAATTTATAAACTAATTAAGCTAAGAAAAACAGTAAACCGCCTCGGGAGGAGGGCCAGATGCAGCGCGTGCTCGGGTCTTGCTCGGAAGTGCACCGCCATGCATAGCCTACCTCTGTTTTCCCTGCTCTGCCCCTCCGAAGACTGCCAAAGTCTCAAAGATGCTCCTCTGGATATTGGGGTTCACCACCGGCTGAATCAAATTACCACCGGCAGTGGTATGCGGTCACCGGCACAAAATGAAGCTATCGGCAGAAGAATGATTGCCGGTCGGCAATGTACACTGCTGGTCGGCAAAGAATGCCCGCAGAACCTGCAACTCACAGCAGCAGAGGACAGAACTTGCATGGCAATACAATTCAAGCAATGTATGCACTAATCATGCCCCCTATCATGTTTGTGACTCAAAGGGGCATGTGTCTCGATTCTCGGACCGCCAATCACGCATTTCCATGCATGACGGCCCAAAGAATCAAGTGTGCAACTTTCATGTCAAATGAAATGCAAACCAAACAAACAAACCAAGGCCTAATTCCTATCACCAGGTCAAGGAATAAGGCATGCATGCAAGATGCAATGCAACCTAGGCATACAAGCTAAGAATGCAACATGGCATGGCAAGACACTTGTGCAAGCATACAAGCAAACATGAGGCAATGCAAATTAATGGAAAGGATGGACTTATACATAATTTAGGCAACTCTAAATAGGCCTAAAATAGTGGCCAAAGTGACCAAAACAAAGGACTAAACACATACACACATGCACATGTTGAAGGCCTAAATGCTTGGGCACAAATGGGACAACTCTCAAACACATTTGAAAGGAGGTAATCATGGACATATGACATGCATTATGAGCCTTGAAAACATGTAGGAAATGATGCCCAATTGTCCTACCAATGCAAGCTATGCATGAGTCCAAACCTAAGGACCCAAAACATGACCATATGACTCATGATGCAAATGACCAAATTGAATCAAAACAGCCCCAAATCATGCAAAAGTAAGCCTCAAGAACCACTTAGATGGCATCCAAATGACCTAATCTTAGAGACATACACAATGGCATAAACATGAAGCATGAAACATCAATTCTTGAAACATCAAAAGAGTCATGAAATGCAAGCATATGAGCATGATAATTGGACTGAAATAACATGGTGGATAGTCCCAAACCACTAAATCAATGCAAGAATGTCATGCTATACGTTCATACACTTAAGGCCAACAAGCCAGAATGCAAATGAGCTATACTAAGCATGCCAAATCCGACCCAAACAACTATGGACAGACCTCTAGCATGGCAAAATAAGCACACAAACTTCACAAAACTAGACCTAAAACATGCTCGAACAAAGGCTAACAACCTAAGGCTTATTAAGGCAATAACATGGCATTACATGGTAGGTATGCTAAGAATGCATGGTGTACCAAAACCAACACACAACAAGGTTATATCATGGCATAATAAGCATGGAAAACAACCAAGACATGATCAATACACACTCTAACATGATGCTCTCTCAAGAGGCCAAAAGGGGTCCATTTCAAGGACAACAAGGAGAGGGGGTGGCCCTCCCCTTTTGGAGACTTCAAGGCACCATCTCCACCACTAAAATCCCTCAAGATTTCAGTGGTGAAGAGGCCCAAACACCAAAGTCTCGAAACTTGCACAAAATAGCACAAAATGGGGCCTTTCAAGGCCTAAGAGGGGTCAAACACCTCCAAACCAAAAAACACTCTTAATAAACAATCAAGAGGGCTAAAAAAAAGAACTTTTTTGTATTATACACCAAGCTCAAAAATGAATTTAAGACAGGTAAAAATACAATGCAAGATTGGGGAATAAAGGGGCTAGTTTCTTACCCTTGAAGACCCCTTCAACAATGGTGCTCCAACAGCCCTCCTTGGCTTGAAAACAGCTCCAAAACTTCAAAACCAATCTCTTAGAACCTCAGTAGCTAAGTGAAGGTGAAACACTATGTGTTTATGTGCAATAGTAAGACACAAACACAATTTAACACACACAAGAGGGAGAAATAGAGATAGAAAGTGTATGGTTTCTAACCCTAGAACTCAAAACCCTAAAAATGGCTGTCTAAAAATATCCTAAGTCTCTCAAGAGTCTCTAACCCTAAAGCCAAGAGACAAGGCTCTCTCTTATAGAGCTTCTTGTCTTGTAAAGCTTACAAGACAAGCTTCCAAAGAGGGAGATCCCTCCATACACGTGTATGAAGGGGAGCCAAAAGCAAGACAGTTGTGATAAAATATCTGCAAAAGCAGATGCACAGTAGTCGGCCGGCCAAAAATGTCATTTTGACAAAATTGAGTGCCGACCGGCAACAAAATGTGCCGATGGCAACAAAAACCAGCCAGTGACCTCTAGCCACTGCCGGTGGTGTGTGGGGATGCTTCACAAGGCATTCCCTGACCTTCCAAGGCAAAACACAAGTGTTTGGTGCAAGACCAGACACAAAACGGTCAAGTTCGGAAATCCTGAAGCAGGGCGCGTAGCCGAGACCTCCGGGAACTCCAAACAAACACAAACATGGATGATCACCGAGTGTTCAAGCGGTGACGTCCAAGTCTTGAGGACGGTCAAAAATGGGATGTCTACATGGTGGTACCTGGATCTCAAATCAATTTTAGAAAATACTTATGAGCCTTGCAACTGATTAAACAAGTCGTCAATATGGGGTAAAGGATATTTATTCTCTATTGTCACCTTGTTCAATTCACGATAGTCAATACACAAATGCAAGGTTCCATTTTTCTTTTTCACAAAATAACACCGGTGCACCCCATGGTGAAGTACTTGGTCGAATAAACCCTTTGTCAAGCAAATCTTGCAATTGTTCTTTCAGTTCTTTCATTTTAGCAGTAGCCATTCTGTAAGGGGTTTTTGAGATAGGCTGAGTACCTGGCACAATATCAATAGTAAACTCCATCTCCCTTTCAACCAATTTCCCCTGGCAATTCATCTGGGAATGCATCTGGAAACTCGCTAACAATAGGAATATTGTTCATTTTAACATTCACAGTTCGTTCAGATAATACACAACATAAGTAACCTTGGCACCCCTTCCTGATTAGTTTACATGCTTTCATTGCAGATATCAAATAAGGTGGAGGCACTACCTCGTTACCCACAAACACAATTTCTTCCTCTCCCGATGGTCTAAATACAACTTGTTTCGTTACACAATCAATGGTGACACGGTATTTAGTTAGCCAGTCCGTGCCTAGGACTACATCAAAACGTCTAAAGTCCAAGGGTAATAGGTCTACATACAAGATAGCATTCCCAATTCGCATGTCACAAACTCGACATACAGATGTGCACAACACAAATTCCCCGGATGGAGCAGATACTCAAAACAAATATGGCAATGATTCTAGAGGTTTACTTAATCTAGATGCAAATGCATAAGTTACAAAAGAGTGTGTTGATCCGAAATCAATTAACACAAAAGCATCTTGATTGCATATAGAGATAGTACCTGAGACAACGGCTTCTGTGTTTCGTGTATCACCCGGAACAAGAGCAAAGGCTATCCCTTGTCTCACGGTGTCTCTGGTGGTAGTAGGCCTTATAGTGTTTCCCAGTTTTGGGATTGATGTAGTTGAGCTAACAGCTAACTTCCCACTGCTATGATTACAATCCCTAGCCATGTGTCCTGTTTTACCACACTCAGAGCAGGACCCTGATATATAATAACAAAACCACACGATGCCTTTTACCGCATTGGTTGCACATTGGGGATGTGTCTCTGGAAGAATTTGAAGTACTTGAGGAGCCCGTATTCTGCTTCTTTGAAAAGAAGCCCTGTCTTTTACTTTTCCAATCAATTGATGATTTGGCCTACCTAGCTATGTTAGCTTCTGATATTATAGCCTGGTCCAACACCTCAATATAGGTTTCTAGCTTGAGTACATTCACTTTCTCTAAGATATCATCTCGAAGCCCTCCTTCAAAGTGCATCGCTTTCTTATAGTCGATATCGATCATGTGTGGTGCAAATCTGGCCAATTCAGTAAACTTGGCCTCGTACTCGGCTACGATCATGCTGTTTTGCATAGGTTCCACGAGCTCTGACACTTTCCTATCACAAATACACTGCGGAAAGTATTTGTCATAGAAAATTTCCAAGAACTGTGCCAAGCCAATATCTTTATTACTTTCACACATCAACATCCACCAGCTTCTTGCTTCATCTTCAAGTGTAAAAGTGGCTAGCAATACTTTCTATGTCTCTAGGCAAGAAAACACTTCAAATAACTTTTCTATGCCAAGGACCCAGGCTTCAGCTTTCAATGGATCTAATCCGCCATGAAATTGTGGCGGTTTCATCTTTTTAAACTCTTTGGTGAGGGCTATTGTTCTGTCATCATTCTGTAGGTCTAGTACATGTGGTGCTAAAGGTGAAGGCGGAGGGTGTGGTTATTGCCACTATTGTTGTTGCCTCAATGTTTTTGTCATATCCTATATCAATCTTTCCATCCTATCCATCCTGGAAGTAGAGGACTCCTCTATTTCATCACCTCTTGTTCTCACCATTATCTGATTAAACTTGCATTATTCTCTATACAAAAATATTCACAAGTACGCATATAAAAGAGCATACGCATTCAAATAATTCACAATGCTAGTAAATCACGAAACATATGGCACATAGTCATTTATTTCGAAACATTTAAACACATTCTCGTTGTTTTCAAGTTTATACTTATCACATGAATGCATCCTAGATCTTTTCTAGATGCTTATTGCTCATTTGGACAAGTGTGAGAGTTATTAACTCGTGTTCTAATACCACTTTGTCATGACTTGAACCTGCCCCTAAGGATTAAGGTCATAACCGACCAGTAATCATGAGATTACCTATGACCTCAATGTTTTTCAGATATATTCTATAACAATAATGGGGTCGAACAGAAGCAGACTTAAAAATTTTGTCCAAAAGCTGTACATACATGGCACATCAAAACATCTCATATGTATATATCTATTCATTAATAAACCACACCAAAAGGAAAACAACTTAGAATCTTGTAGATACAGGATCATTCAAACTCATAGCCAGCCAAGCCAAATGCTTATATACATTGGTGATCCAACGTATTCACCAAGGTAACAAAAGAGTAAACAAAAGAACAAAAGAAAAAAAAGTCTCGTGTGTGAGACGTTCGGGCTGACTCCACAAAACTTAATTTCCTCTTATATCTTTCACTGAGACTGGGTTTGGACATCTCTTTGCTCACCTACACACATATTTGTAACACACATATAAATGAGAGTGAGCCATAGGCCCATTTATGTTTCTATCTAATACATCGAATGGCCTCAGGACCAAATATATCAGACTGCCTTGAGCCCAATTCGTTTTTATCAAACGACCTCGGGCTAATTCGTTCGTATCAAACGGCCTTTGGCTCAATCATTCATGTCAAACAGCCTTTGGCTTGATCATTCATGTCAAACAGCCTTGGGCCCAATCATTCATGTCAAACGACCTCTGGTCTAATCATTCATGTCAAATGCCCTCTGGCCCAATTCATTTTCATATTCGTATTTATGTGTGTCTCATACGCATGATCATGATCATATTTCTATTCAATTAGTCTTATGCAAAAGACTGACATTTAGAATACTCATCCATAAATCAACATACAAATCCATAAGGCTTATACAGAAGTAACGTTTGGAAAATAACGTACTTGAACATATCTTTACTAAGATATTACTCACAGTGTTTTGCCGATGGATTCGCCCTTGCGTTTGACCCTACACATTTTATAACATATTGGGTCATAAGTGGTTCATTCCATTCTTAATTTATTTATTTCTCTTAGGCCTCTTTTTTATCCTTTTAGTTCATATACAATGCTCAATGTATGCCCAAGAGTGCTTAGAAATAAAAGAGAACGGAAAACAAATCATAAAACAACTTTTCAAAATTTCTAAAACTGTGTTCTCCACTCGAGCAGACCCCTTTGGTCTGCAAAAGTACTGGTTGCGTGTAATTTACGCTCGAGCGAGATTATCAACGCTCGAGTGAGGAGTTTTGCAAAACAGGGTTTGCTCAGGCCATAGTGCAATATCTGCAAAACTTCTGGGAGCTAAATTTTCATGCTCGAGCGAGGCTTTTCTCGCTTAAGCGGACTGATCAAAATCTGGGTTTTCCAGCAAGCTGTTTGAGCTTCAAAACACAACCCTAAAGGCTCCAAAGTCTGAAAATCAATGCCAAAACGTAGAAAAACATTGTGTAACATAAAAACTTGGATAGTTTGAAACCAATTGTCCCAAAATCATGGCCCATTTCCAAGCCAATTTCAGGACTCATGCATTCAAGCCTCATACCTTCATGAAGCATGCATGCATGTTAATTATTGACTCCAATTCTATTTTATATGGTACAAATAATGTTCAAAATCATGAAGCTCATCAAAATTATGCATGCATGTAGACTTAGGTGCACAAATTTTTCATGTTTAACATGCCTTATACTAGATCATGCAATCTCAGGGAAATTCATGGCAATTTTATACATGCATGAACATATGGACCTCAAATTCTTCATAATATCTTTGAATTCACTCAACTATAGATTTACACCCATGGTTTTGGGTTCAATTACTCACCTAGGAGCTTCTTCCCTTCCAATTTTAGCCAATTCTTGAGCCAATCCTTTTGTTCTTGAATTCCTTTGCAAAATCTTCAAGAATGAGCCCTCTCTCTCTCTCTCTCTCTCTAAACTCAGCTCACTCTCTTTCTAGAGTGTATATTTCAGATTTTGAGCTCCAAGAATGGTGAGCTTAAATGTAATTAGGTCCATATATACACTTGCCTAATCAACCTTGATTAAGGCTAGTTAATTGTGCCTATATCAAACAATTTAATCTAATTAATTTGGCCTGAATTGGTTTTTAATTAAATTTCATCATAGGCTCTAAAAATTACGCTGATCGCAAAATTACAGTTAATTTCAGTTTTTGTCACCTCTACGGCTTTTAATTAAATTTTACAACAGAAATTCAAACAGATCTTCCTACGGTGAACAGATAGAGATCCATAAATACATATTATCATAGAAATGGCACTCAAAATCATATCAAGCACATAATCATATTCGAAAATAAGATTAATTAACATAACACAAGAGTGGGGTATCACAGTTGGTTTAGTGGATAGTGTTAGTTATTGTTCATGGGTCTGTTGCTATTTTTCAGGTAGTGGAGTTAGTGGATAGTTCTCTATTTAAAGAGCATTGTAGAGTCCAAGTTTGTGTGAAATTTTTTTTTAAAAAAAAAAATTAGTGTTTTCTTCTTCAATCTCTGTGTCTAGCATATATTATTTTTTTTTATGAAAGCTACAGTGTGATATCAGAGCCAAGTTGAGAGTTGGAAGAAAGCAAAAAGAGTTTACAACAGTGACATTGACTACAAGGCATTCGTAGAGAAGTGTAAGTGAGTATTTTGGAACTCATGGCAGGTAATACAAACACAACTTCAAATTCTCTACAAAGTGTTCCCATATTTAATGGAAACAATTATCAATTCTAGTTTATTAAAATGAAGACATTATTTGCATCCTATGATTTGTGGTAGAGAATGGGTATGAAGATTTTGCTGAATAGGAAAGGGTGTCAGTAGCATAGAGGAATGAATTGAAGGAGAAATAGAAGAAGGATGCAAAAGCCTTGTTTATGATCCAGCAAGGCACCATATTTCCAAGAATCATGGTTGTCATTACATCAAAAGAAGCATAGGACTTGCTCCAAGAAGAATACCAAGGTACGTCTAAGCTCGAAACTCTTCATCGTGAATTTGCGAATGTGTATATGAAAAATTCTAAGAGTATTCAAGATTTTTTCACAAGATTCACTTCTATTGTGAATCAAATTCGATCATATAGAGAATAGTTGTTTGATCAGAAAATTGTTGAAAAGGTGCTAAGGAGTCTTACTCCTAAATATGATCACATAGTTGCTGTTATAGAATAATCCAAGGATCTAACCACTTATTCTGTGAATAAGCTAATGGGTTCACTTCAAGCTCATGAACAAAGGCTGTAGAGGACAGTAGAGAAGACAATGGAGCAAGCATTTCAGTCAAAGGCGGATTTAAAGAAGTGTTTAGAAGATCTTCGAAGAGGATGCAGTGGTAGAGGCAGGTGACGTGGAAATGCATCTCATGGAAGAGGAAGAGGCAGATTTAATGCCCAACAAAGATAACTTTATTGGAGGTAACAATGCTTACTCTACTCCATGTTCACATTGTTAAAAAACAAACCATGAAGACAAGGATTGTTGGTTTAAAACCAAAACAGCTCAAAATAAAAATGTTCCACTGTTATAATTGCCAGGAGTTTGGCCATGTTAAGACAAATTGTTTTTAAAAGGCGAGGGAGCAAGCCAATTTTCATGAAGAAAAAGAAACTAATGAAGAACATGAAAACCTATTTGTAGCATGTCTTATTTCCTATGTTGAAATGAATGAAGAAATTTGGTATTTAGATAGTGAGTGCAGTAATCACATGACTGGAAACAAAAGTTATTTTGAGGAAATTGATGAATCTGTGAAACCATTAGTGAAAATGGGTAATAATAGTGAAGTTCAGGTACAAGGAATTGGAACTATTGGAGTAGCAACCATGATTGGAAGAAAGTTTATTAATGATGTGATGTTTGTGCTTGGTTTGGTCCAAAATTTATTGAGTCTGGGTCAACTATTAAAGAAGGGTTACTATGCTATTTTTGACAATGAGGAATGCATGCTTTGTGATAAGAAAAGTAAGAATCTGGTTGTGAGCATCAAAATGATAGCAAATAAGATGTTTCCTATTGTGTTCTCAAACCTTTCATGCAATGCATTTTGTGCATCTAGTGAAGAGTCCATATTGTGGCATATGCAGTATGGTCATTTGCATTTTGGTGGGTTGCATTTGTTGCATAAATTGGACATGGCAGCTGGTTTTTCATCAGTGAAAAATGATGCCTATGTGTGTGAAGCCTGTGTTCTCGGCAAACACCATAGGGAGAAATTTCCAAAGGAAAAATCTTGGCGAGCAGATAAGCCATTGTTGCTTGTGCATGCAGACATATGTGGTCTTATGCAAACATTGTCCTTGAGTGGAAACAGATAATTTATTTTGTTTGTTGATGATTGCACTAGAATGACATGGCTTTACCCCATGAAAGAAAAGTCAGAGGCTCTCTCAATTTTCAAACAATTTAAATTAATTGTTGAAAATCAATCTAGTTGCGCTATTGTCGCATTACGTACTGACCATGGTGGAAAGTTTACTTCCAATGAGTTCAGGATGTTTTGCAGTAGCATGGGCATTCATAGACAACTGACAACAAGTTACACCCCACAACAAAATGGTGTAGCGGAGTGTAAGAATCAGTCTATTGTTAAAACAGCAAGGAGAATGTTGAAGGATAAAGGAATGCCAATTTGCTATTAGGCTGAAGCAGTTTTGACAGCAGTATATTTGATTAATCGCTTTCCAGCAAGAGCTGTTAGAGGTAAGACTCTGTATGAAGCTTGGAGTAGGAGAAAACCCAATGTAAGTCATTTAAGTATTTTTAGGTATATAGCCTATGCATTTGTACCATCTGAACAAAGACAAAAGTTAGATGATAAAAGTACAAAATGCATTTTCTTGGGCTATAGTAAGGAGACAAAAGGCTATCGACTTTATGATCCTATTTCCAAAAAATTGATTATAAGTCGAGATGTAATATTAATGAGAATGAAGCTTGGAGATGGGATGAAGATGAAGTTATCCCAAGTGAACAACCTGCCCCTGTGATTCGTTCAATAAGTTCTAGTGATCTACCTGATTCTTCTTATGATTCTACTCCTAGAAAAGTGAGAAAGTCTTGCTGATATATATGATTCGTGTGAATTTGCTTGCTTTGCCATGGAGCCTACTTATTGTGAAGGAATGGTGTGATGCAATGTATAAAGAAATGAAAGCAATAGAGAAAAATAAAACATGGAGCATGGTAGAGCTACCTCTCGGTAAAGAAGCTATTGGACTTAAATGGATTTACAAGTCCAAGTTTAATTCTGATGGAACTCTCTAAAGGCACAAAGCTCAGTTAGTTGCAAAGGGATATGCACAACAGCCAGGTATTGATTTCCTTGAAGCATTTGCACTGGTTTCTCGAATTGATACTATTAGAACTATCTTGGCTTTAGTGGCTCAAAGAAGTTGGCAAGTTTTTTAACTAGATATCAAGTTTGCGTTTCTTAATGGAGAGCTTGAGGAGGAAGTATATGTTGAACAGCCCAAAGAAGTGTTAGTGAACGAACCTACTCTTTATGTGAAAACTCGAGGGCATGATGATATCTTGATTGTATGCATATATGTTGATGATATGATACATACTGAGAATTCTTTTGACTTGATGAAATGGTTTAAGGAGAGCATGATGTAGAACTTTGAAATGTCTAACTTGGGTCTTTTGCACTATTTTCTTGGCATTGAAGTAATTCAAAACTCAAGTGGCATTATCATATGTCAAAAGAAATATGCCATGGACTTGTTGAAAAAGTTTGGCATTTCAAATTGTACTTCCACAAAGACACCTATGAATGAAAATGAGAATTTGCTTTTGGCGGATGAAGATGAGTTGGCAGATGAGAGGAATTTCAGAAGCATGGTTGGAGCTTTGATATATCTTACTCATTCAAGACCTGAATTATGTTTGCTGTGAGTATTGTTCCAGGTTCATGCATCATCCAAGCAAGCATCATTTTGGAGCAGCAAATAGGATTTCAAGATACATTTAACACACTCTCCATTTTGGAATAAAATATTCCAAAGTCACTAACTTTAAACTGATTTCCTTCACTAACAGTGATTGGGCAAGTTGTATAGATGACAGGAAAAGCACTACAGGCTACGTCTTTAGCCTTGGCTCTGGAGTTATATCATGGGCATCAAAGAAGCAGACTACTACGGCTCTTTCCAGCACTGAAGCAAAGTATATTGCTGATAGTGCTACAACTTGCCATGCAATTTGGCTACAAAGGATCCTCTGTGATTTAAAGGAGAAACAAAGTAGTCCAACATGTTTGTTTTGTGACAACAAGTCTACTTTCGCTATGACAAAGAATCCTTTGCTTTAGGGAAGGACTAATATCGAAATACGCCATCACTTGGCCAAAGAAGAAGTGAAGATTGAACATTGCAACACTGAAGATCAAATGGCAAATGTATTCATAAAAGCTTTGTCAGAGGAAAAATTCAAGAAGTTTCGTAGCATGATAGGTGTACAACCATGTTTGAATTAAGGGAGCATGTTGAGAATCTAATTCAAACATGTCCATATTTATTTTAGTGAGTCTATTTCATGTTTGAGTTCAAGTTAGTGGTCTTTGCCTTATTCAAAGTAGTGGTATGTAGTTTCAACTTATGTAGGGATTGTGTCAAGTGGTGTCATAGTTTTTAGGATAGTTGGTTTAGTGGATAGTGTTAGTTATTATTCATGGTTTGTTGTTATTTTTCAGGTAGTGGAGTTAGTGGATAGTTCTCTATTTAAAGAGCATTGTTGAATTCAAGATTGTGTGGAAAAAGAATTAAAAGAAATTCAGTATTTTCTTTTTCAATCTCTGTGTCTAGCATATATTATTTTTGTTTAAGAAAACTACACATTAATGTATGCGTGGTTGTGCCTCTGCTCATGTTCGGAGAGTTGGAATAAATTTATGCTTTTTATAACATCAATGCTTTTTGTCTTCTTTTCTTGCTCCAACCCTGAATCACTCGCCCAATGCCCCTTTCATTTTCACATTTTATTTTATTTTTCTTTCTTTCTTTTTTTTTTTTTTTTTTCCTTCTAAGAAATTCATTTCGTTCTCATTTTGCCAACTAACCAAACAAGAGCAATAGATATATTTTCTCATTTCATTTTCTTTTAGGCTGTTGTTTGATTGAAAGATTTGATAAGAGCAATGGAAAAGGAAAAATAAATAGAAAGAAAAGAAGAGAGAATTTATAGATTTGGATTTCAAATTATGGTTGGTTGAGTTGAGAAATGGAAAAAAAAGTGTCTAAAAGACAAAATGAGATTGCGTTTTCTTTTCCTTTTTTATTTCTCTTATCAAATTTTCCAACCAAATGTAACCTTAGCATTGGCCCAGCTTAGTACCAGCCCACCCTTAGATGAGTGAGACCCTCCTCTAAGGTTCCAATCTTTTGTCAAAAGGTTTCTATGAAAAAAATATATATTTTTGTCTAATGGCCCTCAAATTAACACACCCTGTATAAAGGCTTAACAAAAACAATAAAATCTTCATTGCTCAAATTACTTTCTTAAACTCTTCTTGTACATGGGCCTAAAAAATAAAAGAAAATGGGGTAAATTATACAAATAGTCCGTATAATTTACATGATGTGTCAATTTAATTAGTCCCAATTGTTTTAATTTACTCGATTTTGTCTTTTAATTTAACGGATTGTGTCATTTTCAGTCCAATAAATAACAGTTGTGAAGTTTGGTGAACGGAAAGTCAAACTATGTGTCAATTTAATCCTTATAGTTTACATAATGTGTCAATTGGTCCCTGTCAAAATCGAACAAATTAAAACAACAGAAACCAAATTGACACGTGTAGACTTTTCGTTTACCAAACTTAACAACCGTTATTTATTGAATTAAAATGATACAATCTGTTAAATTAATGGACAAAATAGAGCAAATTGAAACAACAGTGACCAAATTAACACATCGTGTAAACTATAGGGGCCATTTGCATAATTTACCCAAGAAAATAATATACAAGTGTATTTTCTAAATTTAATTATGGGTAGGTAATATGATTTGTTGATAATTGAGAAGATATGAGATAAAGTATTACTTTAGATATTCTAATTGATTGTTACACCATTAAACTTGAAGATTAGGTCTAATTTTTAGATTTATATAGCAATGCCAAAAAATAAAATATAAATAAAACACTTGTTGAAAAGGGCCAGCATTTTTTTTTTCCCTTCTTAGGCCTAGCAAAATAAAAATCTCATTATACACGCACAATCAGTTATTCCATTACTGACATCCTTGATTAGCATCAATCCGTTAGTTTTTGTGATCAATCAAAACAATTAAGGGATCAATATCTCTGACAAACCATTTAAACCTCATATTAACATACAATGAATAATAAATTGGGCAAAAGGTCCTCTCCATTAATTGGACCGGGGTGGTCTAGTCTGGCTCATTATGGATTCATATTAAACCTGTTTCGACTATCTAAAATGTTTATTTTTATTAAACTCATCAAGTATATTACTCATATAAAAAATTAAATTGATCAGATAACGATAACCCCTTGATTGAAACACAATTGTCTAAAAAAATATAACGGATCATGTGATTTTAATTTTTTTTTTTTTCTAGACAAATGTGATTGGATTAAGTGATTAACGATATTTGATCAATTTAATTTTGGTGTCAATAATATACTAACAAACCTTATAAAATGAAGGATTTTGATCGTCAAGACGAGACTCATAAATAATATTTTGAGATTTTATCTTCTCTAAAGCTTTCGACTCCTAAATTAGCTTCAGACTTAACCACTAAGACTATCTCCAATCATTTATCAAAAATTTTATCTAATTTGATTTTTAATTTGATTTGATATCAACTATTTCAATTCTTTCATCAAAATCTTTTAAAAATTTACTTTTTCATCCCAAATTTCACTTTTCATTAATTTTAGTTAAAAAAAAACCTAACTCCAATACTTCATCTTTTAACAATTTCATCATACTTAAGTGAAAAAGGAAAATGTTCGGTAGCTCAAAATTTTATGGCTCAAATGGCTCAAATCTGTTAAAACGACGTCGTTTTACACTCAAAATCTATCAAAACGACGTCGTTTTAAGTGATTTGAGCCATTTGAGCCACAAAATTTTGAGCTACCTAGCATTGTTGAGTGAAAAAATACTTGTTTGAAATCTGGTGAAAGATTCTGATTCTTCCTTAATTTGATGAAAATTTTTGATTCTCCTTTAATTTAATACAAATTTGATGAAAGGATTAGATCTTATTTTCATCAAAATTTTTATTAAATTTAAATTTAATAAAAGATTAGATATGCTTTAAGAGGGTAACTGTACGCTTCACCAACGTTCATCTAAAGTACAAGTTACTGATCTTGTTTCAGACCATACGAAATCCTCCGCTATCTAACATTTTTTATTTTATTTTATTATTATAGAGATTAAAGGATCGTTTTCTTTTAGTTTGGTAAATAACATGTCTTAGGCTTATTTGCCTTGTAAATATTTGTCTCTGCAATTTTTTTTTTTTCCTTTTTGTTTTTGTTTTTGTTTTTGTTTTTGTTTTGTTTTGTTTTTTTTTTTTTTTTTTTTTTTTTTTGTGGTTGAAAGAGAAAGCTTATAAATGTGTACTTTTAGGTGTTGTTTGGAATGATCTAAATAAGTGTACTTTTAAACTTTTTATAAAATATGGGTTGGATTTGAGTTGGGTTTGAAGTGATGTGTTAGAGAGGTAATATGATTTAAATAAGATGATGTGACTTAAATAAGATAGTGACTTTTTGACTTTTTTAAAATTTGCCCAAAACAAATTGATTCACTGAGGGCTAAAAGAATTGTTAAATATTAGATTAAAAAGAAATAGATTAAATTATAGTGGCCACTCTTAACCCACTCTTAAGATTTGAAAAAAAAAAAATACAAGTTTTACTGTTTTGACATAATTATACTGGCCATCTATTGACACTACAGGAAATATATGATTTTACGGCGTTTATTTAACGGCGTTTTTTTAAACGTCACTATTTCTAACATTTAACGACGTTTTATAAACGTCATATTTTATTTTAATTAAAACGGTACCGTTTAAGTAATCCAAGTCGTTTGAAAAGCGCCTCCAAATGTGTTTCTCTCTCTCTCTTCAAACCCTCCAATCTCTCACCAACGTATTTGAATCTGAGAAACCCTAGAGTCTTAGAGAAACCGATCCCTCAAATCTCTCACTCGTTCTCTCTCTCTCTCTCTCTCTCTCTCTCTCTCTCTCTAAACCCTTCAGCTCCTTCAACTCAATTCAACCTTCTTCGCTCGGTGATTCATCATTTGGTCGATCCAATCTCAGAATGATTTTGATTTCGAAGCTCCACAATCACCGGCACCGCCACCCCCATCTGCATCTGTATCTGCATCGTCTACTAACCATCTGCACGATTTTGATTTCAATCCAATCTCAGTTTCGTCGATTCTTCTCTCTCTCTCTCTCTCTCGATCTCTGCCTGTCTTTGTCTCCCTCTCTCTTGATCTCGTTCTCTCTCGCACAGTCTCGTTCTCTGTGTATACATTATCTGTACTTTTTTTTGGATAATTTTTTTGTCCTAAAAAACTCTCTATACAAGTATATATATGAATTTTTATATGTATCTCTATGTATTAATTGAATAATCATCCTTATTTTGTTTTCAGGCTCTCGAATGATCCAATCGTTGATCGGCAGTGACGGAAAAAATCAACTCCTGTGAGAAAAGAAACCCTAACTTTCTCATTGGAGGTAAGTTCTAATATATTTGTTTACATGTTTGTTCTGTTTTTGATCTTGTTTAGATTTGTATTGAACAACTCTATTTAGATTTGTTTACTCAATACACTGATGAGAATCTACTTGAATTTGGTTTCTCTTACTTTTCTGGAGCTATATTCTTTTGTCTATAATGCTTCTAAATATGAGGATACATTGGTTTATGTCAATTTCTATGTATCAAAATATATTTTGGTTTATTTAGATGATAAACATTAATTGGAGAACTCAGTAGTGATTAGCAGTCTGTCTATTGGTTAATTTGGGTATTGACTTAAATTTGATTTTTTTTTTTTTCTATCACTCATCTATCTTCGGTTATAATTTTTCACAATATTGTATTGAAGGTCATCAGCCAAAGCTGGGTTTGGCTGGAACAGGTTTGTCATTGATTTATTGATTGAAAAGGAATTACATAATAAAATGTTGACCTAGAACCAGGTTCCTCCTTCCCGTTCTCTTAGTAGCATCATAATAGTGCTATTATTTATCTTGTTTGTTTGTGTTTGTATTGTTTCTTTGTTTTTATTTGTTTTGGAAAATAGATTATGCAAGAATACAAATATGGAGCACAAATACAACACCATCAAGATGATTTAAAAATAAATAAATAAAAAATCATGACACTGTCACGGAGATAAATAGGACCTTGGCTTCATTATTCAGTGGTTGCTTCTTTGATCAAATTTTCCCTTAATTTTGTTTTCTCTTCGTGGTTCACTTTAGATGTGAAATTTTCTTAGATCATTATAGTCTTATCAAATGCTATTGGTGCTGGCAACTTCACAATAAATGTTGGTCCAGTTTCAAGCATTGTCATTTCAAATAAGTTGAATGGCGTAAACATCTTGAAGGTAATGCAGTCATTTTGTTTTAAGACGAAGTTTACCTTACTGTTTGTATTTTTTAGGTAATTTGTTGGATGTTGTTGAGAAGGTACAGGTACAGGTACTGTTTTAGGTAATTTTCTCTAGTTCTTCCACACTTTCGTCTATGCTCTGAAGTCTTTCATGTGTAGGGCTGTGAGAGAGAAGTTACAGAGTCTGCAAATGGTGTCTCAGAAAGATAGAAAAAAAGAACAGAGAAAAAGAAAATGGTTCATCTGACTAGAACCCTTCATATATTGGATTATCGAGAATATGCATAATCACTTAACAATAACTAAATTTGATGATTAGAAGGAAGAAGTTGAGTTAAATGGTGAAATAATAACTGAATGGAGGAAAATGATTTACTTACTTTAACTCAAGTTGTTGGGATATATGATTTGTTGAGTAAATTTGTATACTTAACCTACCTGGCATATGATGGTGCATACAATTGTGTTTATACAGTTGTTTTAGACTAATAGTCATCAATAGATCACTCGTTTGGTTTATTATTTTGTAGCCAGCTTCACCTACCACCCTTGGAAAGGAAATTGCAATTTTTGCTGTCAGATTAAGCAGGGAAAGACGGGATATTTCTCAAGTTGAGATAATGGGGAAGTTTGCCGGTGTAGTTAGAAATTACAATGCACATCTTGTTGCATACCCTGATATTAAATGGCGTCAAATTGCAGAGGAGTTCATGAAATCTCTTGGATTAAGTTTCAATCCCTGTGTGACTCTGGTGTGTTCCATGCACAAGATTTCTTCTCACTTAAGTTTTTATTAGGTTTCTCTATAATTCTTCACAGACCAGAGTAATTTTTAGAAGTTTTATCAACAAGTTCTAAGTTAACAATCAGTAACCACATTTTGATGGTTCCTTTTGATATGCTCTCTGTTGGCTTGTATAGACCTACCATCCACTGTACGGCTACTCTATGTACAAAGCTAGAGAAGTCGGTAGTCTTTATTACCTATTAGTTACTCATTAGTGAACTCTCTTCCCAATTTTTATCCCCGTCCTCGCTCCTTATTATTTTTATGTAACAATTAATTCATCCATATTAAACTGTGATAGAGGACATCACTTATGTGTTCCTTGAAAATTCTGAATTCAGGTCATTATCTTCTAGCTAATTCTTTCATAGTTTAACCATGTTCTGCAAGTTAGTTGCTACTCCAGATTATCAAGAGTGTGCTCGATCCTTGTGAGGATGAAAATGATGACATTCAAGATGATGATGTGAGCTTGGGGGCTGATTTTGTACAAAAGAGTGTTCTGAATTTCATTTCATTTCATGTTTTGGTCAATTTCACGTATATATTATGTGTGTATGCAGTGTAATTCTTAACTAAAATTTTGTATTTGTGGTTGTGTTATTGGGAAACAGATAGCAAAGTTCTGATGGAGGTCTGGTTGGTTGTGAAAACAGTGATGCTGGGGAACCAGCAATGGAGATTCTTGAAGAAAGGATAGCCTGATGGTCTCTTCCATGAAGTTGTCAACTGCAATGCATTCTGCAAAAGAAGAAGATAATAGCCTGTTAGTTGAAACTGTGTCTGTTCTTGAACCGTGTTTATTGAATAACGTGTCTCTCTGAATTCATAATGTCCTATAGAGAGGGAAAGAAACAGCATAAAGTTATAATTTGCAAAATTTCACATTGCACTTGTAAAATTATCTTGCCAGTTTTATATTTATGATGTCTTATTGTAGTCCATTATAAAGCTGACACAGGCCGTCTACTTTTGCAGCGTTGACAGCAACTAACATTTCGAATTTTTCTGGTATGATCTTTTAGGTTCTTGGTATGGAAAGGTTAAAATCGGAGCTGCAATCACGTGGGTTGAAATGCGGGGGTACATTGCAAGAGCGTGCTGCCAGGCTCTTCCTTCTCAAAACCACACCTTTGGAGAAGCTTCCAAAAAAGCTGCTTGCTAAGAAATGAGATATCACATCCCTCTAATAACTTTGTTTTTGTTGTGGGTGAATTTGTACCTTGTGATGTCCATTTTGAAGTCTCTTTACTTCTTTTTTGATTGGTCATGTAGTTTATGTAAGCCTTGATGTTCATGTTGGGAACCCAGGGGAAGCAATCCGATGGGGTTCCTCTGTACTAAAACATTCCCTCACGTTCTTTTGACAATAATGGATGTATCATTGCTTATTATCACTACATCTTGATATTTTCTGCTATTTTGTTTGAAGATCATAGATATATTTTTTTTATTTTTATTTTTTTTTAAATATAGTTTATATATCTAGCTTAGACTTAAGGGAGTAAGGCAGCTGCATTGGGTTGGTGTTAGTGTTGCCCAATCTTGCCTCTAGCAAGGATCAAATTCCCCAATCTCTCGTATGTGAGAGGGGGAGGTGCAGCTGGGCTGGAACATATTTGAAGTTAATTATGTGTTTCAATTAATTTCATGATGATGTGTGCCTTCAAAGCATGGACAAATGGAACCCTGGATTGCTTCTGGTTCTGTATCTGTTGTAAACTTTTTATATATATTATTGATCGGCTTTGTAAACTTTGTGTATTATCTGGATGGTGAACAATAAAAATAAAAATCTCTGTTTGACACCACTTAGAATAAGCTTTAGGAAAAGGTGCATAATTCAAGTCTCAGTTGGGAAATAATACTAGTTGTAAAAGTAAGTGTGGATGATTTACCTGGAAGATAGTAGTCTGATTGGCAACTCGTATAACATCTCCCATTCTTACACAGATTTTATCAACATGGGAGTATGTTTTTAGTGTCCAATTTTCTCTAAACTTTGGAGTGTATACTTTTAATTATATGCTCATAATTACATATTACCTATAAATAAAAAAAAGATTCACGATTATAGAGATAGTGTTGCATTCATCACCATTAGATTGCCTTGTTCTGCGTAGAGTAATAAACTTTGTTTAGTAGTGTCCCAGGGGTGGATTTCCGTCTGCAGTAACTGTTTTGCACATATATAGAGCTCATAACGGCCATAATGTAGTTGTGGAAATCTCATGCAAATGTATAGCTTTGGATAAGCTTTGTTTGCTCTTTTCTTATTAGTATTGTTATTATATGATGCAGCTGACAGGAATGAAGAAAACAAGCAAGTCAATCCTGTGCCTGCATACTTGCGTTGGCCTCTGAAAAGAATGAAAGACTTTTCTAACTTTTCTTTTTATTCAATGAATCACATATACACTGTACAAGATATTATATAGGAAAATATCTAACTAACTCAGTAACTAATGCAGTAACTAACTTAGCTAACAAACACTCTAACCATCCAACAAACATTACAACTGTAGCTATGTTTGTTACAGATATTTTCTGAAGAGCATTTAGGAAAACAAAACTGTGATGAACAAGATATCAATGCTGACTTCTTCTGCAGTGATGGCTCTGCCTCTAGCTATGAATCTGTGGTTGCTGCAGCTGGGTATGTATGTATCTTAGCAGCCTCACATGCAGGCTGATCAGGTGCGTGGACTAAGTTTGAGAGAAATTGGAGGTGGTTTTCCAAAACACCATCGTGCTCCATCTCTTCATTGCTAAACCCTTAACAATGGTGCAAAACATAAAGAGACTAAGGGGACATAGGGATGCTGTTTATTGTGGTAATCTTCTTATCCTTAACTATATTTAACTGGTGTGGTTTTGGGAATTCCATTCATTCAAATGGTAGAGTTATTCTTAGGTGGTTCTTTGGTGGCAGTAGTTGTAAAAAAATCATATATATTAGCTTCTAATTATTTTTTTGGATAACAATTTTAGTATTATTATTATTTAAATTTTTGTTGTTTGTTGCTCCCTATTCTTCTGCTAATCAGTATGTGTACTGAGAAACAAATTAATGTTTATCTATCTATCCCACCATACCTTTTGACTTTTACCGATCAAAAAAAAAATAAAAACACATGCACACACACAAAGTAGACATGTTAATAAAATTTGCTCTTTTTTAATTAGTTAAACAGGACTGTTTTACGAAATTGTCTCAACCACATCTCAAATATTGGCTTTTAGAGCACAACATTAATAGTTTATATATTGCCATATTCAGTTTGTTTGGATGGAACTCCATTTTCATTCCTTGTGTTACTTGTCTACTCTTCTTAATTTTACTGAAAGGGTGACATTACTGACTTGGCTGTAAGTTCAAACAATGCTTTGGTGGCATCTGCTTCAAATGACTACAGCATTCAAGTTGTAAGGGTTCTTTCCAGTTTACACTTAAAATATAAATCCGTCATACTATTTATCCCTTGGTGACCTAATAGTTTTTTCTTGTGTATTACAGTGGCGCTTGCCAGATGGATTTCCTATTTCAGTTTTGCGTGGACATATAGGAGCTGTTACTGCCATTGCATTTAGTCCCCGGCCTAGCTCTATGTACCAGCTGTTATCGTATGTTACATCCCATACTTCTAAATGCATGTTCTATTCCCTATAGTCCCTCAATTGATCTAATGGCTTTATTCTTAATATGTCATTTGATAGTTGTGCTGTTCTTCTGCTAGCACCCAGAAATTTTATCATAAGCTAAGAAGCACATGTGAAGCACATGTTGCATCAATACAGATTTGTTGTTCCTCAATCTTATTTTGTTGTATTGTTTTATGCTCTATCTAGCTAGGATGTCCTGGTTTTCACATCGATCTCTAAAGTTCATTTAAATGTTATTTTCCCAAGGAGGTGTTGTTCCAGTGTATAAGCGGAACATTCAAATGAGTTATGTTAGTGATGTCTGGAGTCTTTAGTTTCTAAGGTCAGGTCATAGCTTTTGATTGGTTAGATGTACAATGCTCTTTCATAATTCACACATAAATTGTATGGGTGTATTAGAAGCCTGAATAATATTTTTGCCTTAAACATCCAACAATGCACTAAAATGTGGAATTATTTTATCTGCACTATTTGAAATGTCCAATCATTTCAGTTGTTTGACCTGCCTATTGAAAACCAAAAAATTTGTAGTGAAGTGTATAGTTGATAAAATCATATTGTGAATCAAAATATTAATTTTGCTAATTGTGAATCAAATTGAAATGAGGATTGTAAGATTTGACACAAAATATAAAAATGATATTAAATAATCGGATATATGAAAAATTAAAATAAATGGATTTTGGTAATTTTGGAGCTTTGTGATTTAAAGTTGCCAGATGTTGAAGGCAAGTGGTGCTGCTGGAATGGCTCCTCAGCGCCGTCGATCATCCTCGGCTACTCTGTTTGGAAGGATGACACAGGTAATTTAAAGTTCCCATTTGAATTTCCATGTTCTGTCATCAAACGAAGTTTTAGTCCTTTCGTTAGTTCAGGTGTTTGCTATTATTTTTATTTACAGAGTTTCCGAGGAACTCCGCAAGGAGTTAATCTTTCCTTTGTAAATGGTGGCCTGACTGGTGGAGCAGAAACTTTACACGAAGTTGAAGCCAAATACCCAGCTTTGCTTTTCAAGCAGTAACTTACAGCATTTGTAGAAAAGATTTATGGAATGATTTGAGATAACCTTAAGAAAGAGATTTCTCCATTGCTTGGGTTGTGCATCCAGGTAATTGAATCTGTTCGATTCTTAAATTACCAGGCACAATTTATGGTAAAAGGAGGAATGAAATTCTTTATTCTATGGGTTATTTTATTAATATACTTGGTAAATTATTTCTGTATAAACTTTCTTTCAGAATATGAAAAAATAGGCACCAAGAACTTCGAGGGCAAGCTTGGTTAAGGGATCATCACGTTCAGTTGCAACTACAGCAGCACAGCAAGCGTTGATTGCTCACTGGCAAGGGATTGTGAAGAGCCTGGGAATTTTCTTGAACAGTCTGAAAACAAATCATGTCAGTAAAATTTGTCACTGCTTTCATTCCTTGTTATGCCATTTTTTCTTCCCCATTACCCGTTTCGATAAATTTGGTGCCTTTTGTCTGGCTTCTTGACATTGTTTTTATTTGTCTGCTTCCAATCCACTTCAGCTCTCCAAACATGGCACTTAAATGTGCCATTTACATAGTTGACTGGCTTGGATTTTGGGGGAATGCTTCTGTTTCTATTTACTGTGCATAGATTTTCTTCTGAAGCACCCTTTTGCTTACCTGTTTTCTTTTTCATTTTACTATTTTCAGGTACCTCCATTTTTAGTTTGCAAGGTGTTCACACAAATATTTTCATTCATCAATGTTCAACTATTCAACAGGTAGTCTGCATGTTGTCTTTAGATGCTTTTTGAAGTTTTTATACTGCAAGTAAGTTTTTTCTTATGGCCTTGTGCATGCTTTTTGGGACCACAGCCTTCTATTAAGGAGAGAATGTTGTTCATTCAGTAACGGTGAATATGTTAAAGCAGGACTCGCTGAACTCGAACATTGGTGTTATAATGCAACAGATGAGGTAGCATCAGCATTGATTTATTACCACTTCACTTTGTGTTGTATAATTTCTATTTTAGTAAGCAAAAACATATTGCAGTAGGCAGGTTCAGCTTGGGATGAGCTCAAGCATATCAGACAGGCTATAGGGTTTTTGGTATACCCTTCCTTTCATTGTTCATCTTGGACTCTTCTCTTTCACCATTAGTCGTTCTAAACTTTGAAATGGAAGAATCCCACCTGAAAGGAAACACAATTCCATAAACCACAAACATGAGATATTAGCATCTCTATAAAGGATGGAGTGCTTTTCATTAACTCTTTTGATGACATGAAAACTAATAATTTTCTGCATCAATTGGCAATCTTCTTTTATACTTACTTGAACCAAATATGAGAGGTTCCAATTTTCACTACACCAAAAGAATGTAGGATTCCACCATCAATTCAATATCTAGGAATATTACTAATCTAAGACTTCAATAAGCATATATGCCAACAATTTATAATTATTTGAGATCTTCAGAAGATAAAATTCTTTCTGGCAACAAGTTTTAAGTACTGTTTATAAGTATTGGGTACAAATTCTTCAATTTGTGTTTATTTTGGTGAATCTGATTGCAGTTTATGTTCTGCAGTTTTTCAGTTTTTCCTATAATCCCATCAACTTCCTATCAAGGAATTTCCTTTTGCACTCAATAACTATATTTGTGGAAAGTCTTTTATCTGCTTGCCTTAGCATTCCTGGATCTCAATCTTTTTGTTGTCATTGTTGACAGATTCAAGGATTATATCCCTGCAAAGTATCATTCCTTATATGAGCAGTACCTTAAAAGAAGTGACAACGCAGTCGCCATGTGAAGTAAGAAATTCTTCCATGTAAAGTATTTATATAAACCAAACCAAACCAAACTAAGACTTAAGTCCCATCATATCTTTTTTGTCCTTAGCAGTACCTTGTTGAAATAGAAACAAATGTTAGCTATATACTTATATATATATATATATATAGAGGGAGCACCCAATTTGGTGTTCATGAAGTTTTGTGGACTTTTATTTTCCAAAAGTAAAACCTGACTTTCCACTTACAAATAGTTACAACTACTTATATATATATATATATATATATATATATATATATATATATATATATATATATTATATTTTGTTAATTTGGCACACAGTGTGTGCCTCACCTTCTAGTACGATGAAATGTAATACCGCTACAGGTTGTTGAGATTTTAAGTTGAACACAAGTGATACTGGCATATTGAATGCAATTTGAGTAAACTAGTTTCAGAATTAAATTATTATTTTTTGCTTAAAATGCTTTGCAAGATAAACTCTTTGAGAGTAGAATTTTATTGTTGATTTACCATGATTGAACCTCCTAGTTTTACCATTAGTATAAGTTCATCCTCTCTCTCTCTCTCTCTCTCTCTCTCTCTCTCTGTGAGCAGGTTGGCTGTACAAAAGGTGATGATGCTGGTCTTTCAAATGCGCACATGATTTTGGCAGAGATTCCAAATGCTTCAGAAGCGGTGGTATAGGTGCATGACTTGGGGTGAAAAAATAAATTTCTAGCAGTATGGTGGTTCTTGCTTTATGTAGGAAGGGTAATATTTGGTGTGTATTATTAATACTCTGTTCAACTCTGGAAATTTGTAGACATTGATTAGAAAATCTGGACATGAATGCTTGATGCTTTGTGTCTAACCCAATGAATATGAATGCATAATTATTTCTTGGCTAAACACAACTTTTAAGGTCGTAATCTGACCCGATGACAAATGTTATCTGTCCTAATTTATGGTATTGATTTGAGTAGTGGAAATCATTATAACTTCTTCCCAACCCTATTTGCCTTAGACACTATTACTTTTTGTTATTCAACTGTTAATTTCACTTTTATCTTTAAATTATTCTCATTTTATTTTTTGGGATTGAACTTATTGGATTTTTTTCTTGAAGGATGTTGTATGGGGTACTATTATAGATGTGAGGGAATATTAATCTCACATAAATATATGTCTATACAAAGTTTTATTCATTATTGCTATTTTACAGGTATATTTTTGAAGTTAAATCTCACAAAATTAGTAGTTCAAAAAAAAAAAAAAAATCTTTTGCGGCATTTTTCAAAACGCCACTATAGTTATATTTTTAAAATAACAAAAAATCTATTACGACGTTTTTGAAGCGTCGCTAATGCTTATGTGACGTCATGTTACCGTTGACTGCCACATTTAGCGGCGTTTTTATAAACGCCACCTATACTAATTTTACGACGCTTTTAAAGCGTCATAAACTTACAGCGACGGCCGCGTCCTCGACGTTTGGTAGTAAGCGTCACTAAAGGAATTAACGGCGTTTTTCAGACATATAGCGGCGTTTTTTAAACGCCGCTAAAAGTCATTTTCCCAGCAGTGTGAGTAAGGTTAAAAAGAGCAAAACTAATGCACATGATATGAAAAAACAAAGATATACAAGATAAAAAATACATTTTAATATAAAAATGATGATAATTTTGTTTTTTTAATCTATATAACTAACAAATTTTAGATGAAAAAGAGATCAAGTGTTATATGAATTAAAACTTTAAAAATTAGTTATAATTATATCAAATTTATGGAACTTGATGTATTTTTCATAATCCCCAATAAATATAATTGACCTAAAGAAATATATAGGGGAATAACACATCAATAGAGTAGCAAAAATTACTTTAAAAAATTATAAAAAAAATTATAATTATAATTATAATAATTAATATTTATATTATTTTTTTATTTTTTAAAAATATTTTTCACTGGAAAAATGCCTAAGACCCCAGCGAGGGTCACTGGGGATTGTGTGTGTAGGAAGGTGATTGACTTTTTTTTTTTTTATTTCAGCGAATGGGACTGCGCCACGTCACATGTGGCCCCCCGGGCCTGAAGCACGGCCCTTTTCACTGATATGGTGTCAGTGTAATTCCCTCAAATATATATACGAAAATTGGTTGTGGACCCCAACATATGGAGGATCCACTCATTACCCAATGGTTCTCTCGCAGTCTACATGCTACAAAAAAATTACTTTATTTATTTATTATTTTTATTAATTATATATTCAGAAAAAATATTTGTTATATTTTAAAATGTGTAGATTATATATTTTAAATATGATTTACATTACATCAAATGCAAATTTATCATAAAATTTAATTTTTAAATACATAAGATCTTAATTTCTTTTTTATAAGAAAATGTGTGGTCAGACATATGAGGGAAAAATAATTAATGGTAAATTGACTGAACCGATAGGAAGAAGAAACATCACAAAATGTTATCTCCAAATAACGAATTTTTTTTTTTAATATAACAGTGATATCATGTTATGGGTATCATTCTCTAATAATTCTCAAAATTTATCATCTCATCATGTATATGTGGCACTTAGAAAGTGTAGGTTTACCCTCTACATATAGGCTATTTTGGATTAACAAGATTAATACTCTTATGTTTTTTCTTGGAAATCTCGTTTGAACAAAACTCCTTTCAGTTGTACTTATTTTCGCACTTTTTATTTCAGTGAGGCTATGAGTGCTTAGATGCAAATCCAACCCGAATTGTGCCTTACAGAGAAGTTTGTGATGTTAATGCTTTCAAGATTGCCACTTCGCTGATTATGACGGGGATCGAGCTGCCCTCATGAATAGTTTGTAAGATATCTCAAGCCTCTTTTGCGACTTCACAATTACAAATACGACTAAACTCTTCAGGTGTGACAGCGCAAAAGAGAGAATTGATAGCTTTACTATTCCAGCTACTATTTTGGTAATCAATTGTGTCCCACTTATCGATTGGTTTGGGAAAAGTAACTTCATCAACGGTAATCGTCGGTTCAGTCCATTATGTTGTGTCGGGTGCGGGTGCATGTGTCTTAGTTTTCATGTTTTCATGCTACATGTTCTTAAAATCTCCAAGTCGCATCTATTCATGTTTTCCATCTCATGCTTCAAATGCTTCAAGATAATCTAGCCATATATTTATTGCTTTTTCGTATATTCTTGTGGGACTAATAGTTGTTTTGGAGATTGTGACACTAATAGCTGTTTTGCAGATCATGACCTTGAGAAAGACGTTTGTTTTTGTTGGAAGTTTGTTTTTATTGGCTGAAATGGGTTGGGGTGATTAGGATTTTATTTGTTAGGTGTGTTTTGTCATAGCATTGCCAAAGGGGGAGATTGTTAGGTTTTTTCTTGGCAATCCTGTTTGAACAAAACTCTTTTCAGTTGTACTTATTTTCGCACTTCTTATTTCAGTGAGGTTATGAGTGTTTAGATGCGAATCCCACCCAAATTGTGCCTTGCAGAGAAGTTTGTGATGTTAATGCTTTCAAGATTGCCACTTCGCTGATTATGATGGGGATCGAGCTGCCCTCATGAATAGTTTGTAAGATATCCCAAGCCTCTTTTGCGACTTCACAATTACAAATACGACTAAACTCTTCAGGTGTGACAGCGCAAAAGAGAGAATTGACTAAACTCTTAATACCCGCCCTTGCTCGCTCGAGTGAAGGAGTTCTCGCTCGAGCGAAGACTAGGTCTGGCAAAAAACCTGAAAATGATGATTTGACGCTCGAGCGCAAGTTGTTTGGCTGGAGCCAAGCCACTTATGAAAAACACGCGTTTTTGGTTCCTCGCTCGAGCGAGCTTCGCAATCCCAGATTTCTATAAGTACGGGTTTCTGTCAGATTTTTGGATTACTTCTCCAGATCTTCTTTTTGGATATTTAGGTTTATCTCTGGAGATATTTTACTAGTTTTCCTTGATGTTTTGATTGAGTATTCAACTCATGGTTTTAGAAATTTACATCAAAGGATTGTTTGTTTAATTCTATACAAAAGAGAGAGTTGTTCTTCGGTGGATTCTGAAGAATACGAGCTTGAAGCTTTGGTGGATTCTGGACTGGCTCATCGTCAAGACAATTCCGAGGTGAAGACGGGGTTGGAAGAGACACATAGGGATTGGTTCAATTCGGGCGTGGATTCGCTAGGTAATTGAGAGTATACCTGTGCAATTCCTTTACATCTTCTTAGTGGATTGTTTTGTGGCTGTTACCCGTGGTTTTTTTTATCACAATTGGAGGTGTCTAATTGTGATTTTTCTACGTAAAATCTTTGTGTTGATTTGTCTTGATTGTCTGATTGGGATTGTTGTTTACTGCTTAAAATTGATACATAATCACAAATCAACATTTAGGAGATTTCTAGATTTTTCAATTGGTATCAGAGCAGGTCGTTCTATTTTTTTTTTTTTTAAATATTCTTTTAGAACGAGATCTTGTTTGATTTGTGATAATGGATTCAATATGTGAGGGAAATTCTATGGTTCGACTACCCCTACTTGACGGATCCAATTATTCTTTTTGGAAAGCTCGGATGAGATCGTTCTTGAAATCTATAGATGAAAAAGTTTGGCAATCTGTCGTGAATGGGTGGACCGAACCAACAATTACTGTTGATGGAGTAACTTTCCTCAAATCAATTGATAAGTGGGGCACAATTGATTACCAAAATAGTAGCTGGAATAGTAAAGCTATCAATTCTCTCTTTTGCGCTGTCACACCTGAAGAGTTTAGTCGAATTTGCAATTGTGAAGTCGCAAAAGAGGCTTGGGATATTTTACAAACTATTCATAAGGGTACTCCATCAGTTAAACGCTCAAAACTTCAAAGGCTCACATCTAGTTTCGAAAACCTTTCAATGTATGATAGTAAGACCTTTGATGAATTTTATGCGAAGTTAAGTGACATTGTAAATTTCAGCTTCAATTTAGGTGAAAAAATACCATAATCCAAAGTTATGGGAAAAATTTTGAGATCCTTGCCCGATCAGTTCCAACCAAAAGTTACAGCTATTAAGGAGGTTCAAGATGTTGACAACCTCAAGCTAGATCACTTGGTTGGAAATATCCAAACTTATGAGGCACATAGGAATTTCAAAAAGAAACAAAAAGATATTGCTTTTAGTAGTGCTCATAGAGTTGGAGAGGATTCTGATGAGGATTGTGAGATAGATTCCAAGATTACGGATGCTTTTGTAAAACAATTTAAAAAATCTTTTTGAAAAAGAATCCTAATCTTTTGGACTATACTCATACTCATAAATCCAAAGGTAAAGATAAGCTCAAAATTAATTCTATAGCCAAAAAAGAGAAAGGAAAGATACAAGAGAACTCTGAAAGAGTCCAATGCTATGAATGCCAAGGATTTAGCCACTTTGCTCAAGAATGCCCCATTCGGTTGAGGAAGAAGAAAGCCCTCGCTATCACTTGGGATGATGAATCAGAATCTGATAAAGATGAAAGTGACAATGAAGATCAAGGTGAAGAGGGACATAAACGATTCCTTGCTTTCATGGCGACTTCTGAAACTGAAGGACGAACAGAGTATCCGAAGAGGCCGGTTAAGAATGCCACTGATGATGAATCCTCGGGAAGTGATGATGAAGAGCTTGAGCAAGCTTATGAAAAGTTGTATAAGGAATCTCTTAACTTATCCAAATTGAATGACAAACTCATTATGAAACTCAAAGCATGTGAAAGTGAGAATGTCAAATTAAAGAAAGAGATTTCCGAGGCTAGGAATGATGCCCTTAAGATTTCTAATGATCGACAAGCTATTTGTGCAAAACTCTTGACTTGTGAGACAGAGAGGAATGAGCTACAACAAATCTATGCAACATATGCAGAAAAAATTGAAACTTTCGAGATGTCTCAAGTTGCTTTGGAAGAACTAATGATCAAAAAAGAGGAAGAGCTCAAATGTGCTATGGCAACCATTGGTCTTTGGAACAAAGGATCAAAAACTTTGGACAATATCATTGATTCTCAACAAATTTGTTCTGACAAGAGTGGCATTGGCTTTGGTGGTAAGAAAGAGCAAAAACAGAGTGCATCCACATCTCATGATACAAGAACTCAAGGGCAGAGGGAGCATAAGGTTCAACGAGAGGAAAGACTTCTCAATCTTTCTAAAGTTGGTAAGGTCAAAGAAAAGAAAGTACACCCTGTACACCCTGTGTTTATTTGTCATCATTGTGGTATGCATGGTCATATTCGCCCTTACTGTTATAAGTTGCATGGGAAAGTGTCTCATAGAGATGGAAGAAATTCCAATATCTCGTGGGGTAGGAGACACTTCATTGGTAGTAAAGAGGTTAAAGGTCATATTAGACCTCGTTATTTTGATCAGCTTGAGACTAAACTTGGAGCGAGTTTGTATTTGCCTAGACCTAGACATAGGAAGTTGGAAACCAAGTCAAGACGGGTTCCCATTGAAGGGGAAGGGAACCACAACGTCAAGACACCATCCAAGAACCGCAATTCTCACAACTTTGTTCATACTAAAGCGGTTTGTGTGCGAAAATTTGACTTGTGTTAATTTGTTTATTCTTTTTAGTTTTTTGGTTTTTTGTGTTTTTTGTGTTTTTTTTTTGAATCATTTAATGTGTGCATGTTCGTTTTTGACTTGCTTTGTTTAAAAAAAAAAAAAAAAAAAAACCAAAAAGATTTTCTTAGTATAGTTTTTCAAGCTTGAAATTTTTGTATAGTCCTTGGTGCATATTGGAATTGATGAGAATATCCATTACATGTTAATATGTGTGTACTTTCTGTGGTTATTACTCATTTTGGAGTGTGTTCTTTGATTAGTATGTCTCATTCTGTACACACTCTTGGATTAGCAAATTTTGGAGTCTTCCGCCTTAGTGATTATTTTTTCTCTATAGACTTCTGTCATTGATCTTTTGCGTTTCTAGAGGAATTGACCTATTCTAGCATATCATGGGTGATGTTGAGTCTCTTAACCATCTTCCATTTTTTTGTATCTCCACGGCTTTCCCCTCTGTTCTTTGTAGTCCAGCCATGAGGAAAATGCTACCTCAGAGTCACCAACCAGGCCATCCTTATTATATCCATGCTTCTCTGGTTCGGTTTCCATACTCTTGAGCGTGTCAGCTGCCAATGAGTGTGCAAAAGAAAGAAAAAATGTGCAAAAGAAAAAAAAAAAAAAAAGATGTACAAAAGAAAGAAAAGAAAAAATGTGTGAAAAAAAAGAAAGAAAAAGATTCATTGATTGAGGGGGGAGCCTCCCCTTTTACTCACCAAATACCACTTGATTTCTAGTGGTTTGACTTTCCTTTGTTGTGCTTAGATTCTCTTGTCAGAGGTCCAACTTTCAGATCCACTACTAAGATTGAATCTAGTCTTTGTCAAACTCCAAGAGTCACACACACACTCTTATCATAGGATTAATGCTTTTCTCATAATGCATCACTTTCTTTCATGAGGACTCTTCTATAGACTGTGCACATTGTGTTTTCAAGTAATTGTGTTTCTTGAATAATCTTGTGTGTTCTAAGGTACAAATCTGAGATTTCTTGTTTGCTCCACCATATTATTTTTGTCGTTTTCTTCTTGTTCATTGTTTTTAGTGAGGGGGAGTTTGGTTTATCTTTGCAAGAGTTTGTTAGCATGGACACTTTGATTTGTTTGGTAAGGGAGATTGGCTTTAGTTGTTTTGCATGTTACTTTGCACTATTTGCTTGTTAATTCCTTTTTGCATGCCCCTGATATTTACATCATCATATCATTGCTTGTGTGGTTTGTGATCTTGCTTTTGTTGTTTGAGCTTCCTCTGTCAATTCGTGACAAAAAGAGGGAGTTATGTTGTGTCGGGTGCAGGTGCATGTGTCTTAGTTTTCATATTTTCATGCTACATGTTCTTAAAATCTCCAAGTCGCATCTATTCATGTTTTCCATCTCATGCTTCAAATGCTTCAAGATAATCTAGCCATATGTTTATTGCTTTTTCATACACTCTTGTGGAACTAATAGTTGTTTTGGAGATTGTGGCACTAATAGCTGTTTTGCAGATCATGACCTTGAGAAAGAAGTTTGTTTTTGTTGGAAGTTTGTTTTTATTGGCTAAAATGGGTTGGGGTGATTAGGATTTTATTTGTTAGGTGTGTTTTGTCACGGCATTGCCAAAGGGGGAGATTGTTAGGTTTTTTCTTGGCAATCCCGTTTGAACAAAACTCCTTTCAGTTGTACTTATTTTCGCACTTTTTATTTTAGTGAGGCTATGAGTGTTTAGATGCGAATCCAACCCGAATTGTGCCTTGCAGAGAAGTTTGCGATGTTAATGCTTTCAAGATTGCCACTTCGCTGATTACGACGAGGATCGAGCTGCCCTCATGAATAGTTTGTAAGATATCCCAAGCCTCTTTTGTGACTTCACAATTACAAATACGACTAAACTCTTCAGGTGTGACAGCGCAAAAGAGAGAATTGACTAAACTCTTAATGTCCGCCCTTGCTCGCTCGAGCGAAGGAGTTTTCACTCGAGCGAAGGCTGGGTCTGGAAAAAAACCTGAAATTGATGATTTTACGCTCGAGCGCAGGTTGTTTGGCTCGAGCCAAGCCACTTATGAAAAACACGCGTTTTTGTTCCTCGCTTGAGCGAGAGAGTCTTCGCTCGAGCGAGCTTCGCAGTCCCAGATTTCTATAAGTACGGGTTTCTGTCAAATTTTTGGATTACTTCTCCCGATCTTCTTTTTGGATACTAAGGTTTATCTCTGGAGATATTTTGCTACTTTTCCTTGATGTTTTGATTGAGTATTCAACTCATGGTTTTAGAAGTTTACATCAAAGGATTGTTTGTTTAATTCTGTACAAAAGAGAGAGTTATTCTGCGGTAGATTCTGAAGAATACGAGCCTGAAACTTTGGTGGATTCTGGAGTGGCTCATCGTCAAGACAATTCCGAGGTGAAGACGGGGTTGGAAGAGACACATAGGGATTGGTTCAATTCGGGCATGGATTCGCTAGGTAATTGAGAGTATACTTGTGCAATTCCTTTATATCTTCTTAGTGGATTGTTTTGTGGCTGTTACCCGTGGTTTTTTTTATCACAATTGGAGGTGTCCAATTGTGTTTTTTCAACGTAAAATCGGTGTGTCGATTTGCCTTGATTGTTTGATTGGGATTGTTGTTTACTGCTTGAAATTGATACATAATCACAAATCAACATCTAGGGGATTTCTAGATTTTTCAAATAGATTAATAATTCTACAAATTAGTATAGGATTAGTTATTTAATTAAATTAGTAAATTAATTATTTATTATGTATTCATTTTATGTTTTTTCTTGCATACTTCAATTTCATTAGATTAAATGTCCACCGTACATGTAATTCGGTTAATAAAATTTACAATCAAACATGAGATTGTGAGTTCATGAACTTACAATCCCAATCCTATGCTATGATTCTACTAATCAAATATGTTCATAAAATTTATTATGTATTGGTAACATCACATCATCGATATCACCATTACACTAAATATTTTTACTCCCAAAAGACATGCCTCAACCACCACCACAAAAATCTAATAAAGGCAATGATTATGGAGATGAAAGAATACATTTTTTGCCTAAATGTGATAAAATTTAGTACTTAAAAATATTTTAATAAAAATACGACTTTATGGTCATTCAAAAATGATATAATTGAGGTATTCTTATATTTTATATTATTTTGAGCAATTTTGATTGTGATTTGATTCAAACTTTCTGATGGTCACGAACACTGAACGAGTTATTTTACTCTATTACCATCTTCACGAAAGAACGTTTTAAAATTGTGATAATGCGACTCCTACAATTTTATAGGCTATATATTTCTCAATTTTATTTTAATTTCATTTATTTCATATTTTCTTGTCATTATTATTATAATATTTATGCTTGATATTCTTCATATATTATTTTGCTAAACTAACCATGTGAAAAGAAAGAAAGAAAGAAGAATATAACATGCTTCAATGATGAGTTTATGGCAAAGACAACAATACATTTTCAAAAAACGGATCATACAAATAGAGATTTTCAATTATTAAAACTAAACAAATGAATTCAAGCTTTTGGTTTATAATTAAAAAAATTTCTTTGATTATAATCAAAATCACTTTATTTCATTACCAAAATTATTTTAGGTCACCAAACTATCACTTTTCTTCGTAACCATATTACTTTGCCTTGTAACCAAACAACATCTATCCTCACAACCAAGTCTAGCTACTCTTTATTTTGATTATAATGTCAAATCATAATTAAAATTATTATGAGTCATTTACATAGAAATGGCCTATATTAAAATTATTATGAGTCATTATACATACATAGAAATGGCCTATGTTTACGCTAGCTCATGTGCTCTTGGCTTAGTGTCACTATCAAGTATCACCTCTTCATGGAAAAATAATTGATGAGAATCATTTTATGACTTAATGCTTACTTATTTTGTGTGGGAAGCACTTTCAATTGGCACTGACAAATCCAAAACATGATGGCCTATTGCCCCATTTTCTCACCTTTCCAAATTAATTGGTTGACTTTGCTTTTCACCAAGGATTGAATACCCAACACTACACTCCATGGAAGGACTGTCCCCCAAGTAAGCCTCCAATTTTTGAAGAGGAGAGGGAGAGAGAGAGAGAGTATCCATGAATCAAGCTTAAGTTGGCCACATGAAAGTAAAGAATAATGGGTAAGTGTAATTTGCATTTAATTTTTATTGTAACATCTCCAATTAAGAAAGGAATTTGGATTATCTTTAGCACTTTTTTTTATTCGGTCATCATTATTTAGTAGTTAATTTAAATGTCATACTTAATAATATTGACTAGCGATTAATTATGACATTTCGATCAACTGTTAAATGATGATTAGATGAACAAAATGATAGAGATTATCCTTTTCCATAAAAAAGAGTAGAGTAATATATGATTTTCTATTACAATTTTTACCGTCTACTCATACTGAGAGTAGGGTTAATATTATCACATGATTTGGGCCCCACTATCATTGTGAATATGCGATAAAAATTGTGTCTAATCTTTCTTAAAAGAGTAATCTTGATTAGTCAAACATTAATAACTACAACCTTATTAGCTATAGCAGTTTGGCTATATGGTATTTGAGAGTCTTGAAAACCTTGCTCGTTGGGTTCAATTCCAATAACCGCTACACCCCCCTCTAGGTTAGAACTATAATATGATGTTCTTGTAGTTCTTTAATATTGTATTTGGATCATAAATTTAAGTAGAGATTTGAAAAGAAAAAACAAAAGACAAAATTTTTTTTTTAAAAAAAGCTTATATTTTATTCATATTTTTATACATTTTTATTTATTTTTAAATTTTTACCTAAATTTATGATTTAAATACAATCCAAAGAAAACCTTACAATTAGTGTTGCAAGGGTGAAGATTGTGATGTATGTTTTCACTTGTAGACAAAAAAGGGCTATTTGAAAAGGTGGTTATAATCAACTTTTTGATAAAAAAATAGTTTATAAATAATTTTTTTGTGAGAGAGGAAGTGGGTTATAATCTAGGAAGCGGATTATAACCCACTTCCCAAAATGGCAAAAGAAAAAGGAAAAAAGATATGACTTGTATTTGTTAAAAAGATATTGTAATAAATTTCTCTGTTTGTTTTAATGGAGAAGCAATGTAATATATAAAATATTGGGTCAAATCAAAAAAAAATAAAAAATAAAAACTTGTCTCTACAGTTTGAGCAATTAATGGGACACCCCTCTAAAAAACTATTCAGTATTAAATAATCATTGAGAAAAAAGTAGTAGTTAGCCTTCAATTTTATTGGTGTAAGTTCTTTTAAAATTCTACACCGAATTTTTTTTAAAAAAAAATCTTTTAAAATTATATTATGGATCAGAAGCAATTTTCATTTATAGAATTGGAAAATATTTTGCAATGGGCCACAGTTTTCAGATTGAATTGTGCTGTTTGAGCTTGGACGACTTATCACAAGTTTTGTCTTAATAATTCAAATTATTTATTTTTTAGACCACTATATGTAGATCATTCATGCAAAAATCAAGTGAATTCGACAATCGTATCCACATTTGTTCATGACATTTATTTGTAAAAAAATAAACAATAAATATTATTTAAAAAATAGATCATATATTTTTTGAGAAATAAATATAATATATTAATGTGATTCCGATTATCAGGTCAACTTGATTTTTTTTTTTTTCATGTATAATCTACACAGTGTAATCTAAAATATAAATATCTTGGATTATTACAAAAGAACCCATTATGAATTTATGAGCCTCACGGATCCAAACAATATGATGTAGTTCACTTTATGAACCGGATATGCCCTTAGTTAGTGTTAGGGACAGAGCTACATAAGGTCCAGGGAGGCACGTGCCCCTCTCAATTTTTGAAAACCATACTTTTATCTCTAATTAGAAAAAAAAAATTCATTTAAGTCTCTTTAATTTTTCAAATATTTTTCAAAATGTTTATATCTCATATTTCTTTTCACTTTCTTTTTAATAAATTCCTTATAATTTACCTTTGTAAACTTTTAATTTTATCAAAATATTCTCTTATTATTATTTCTATCTCTCTCATTTCTCTCTTGTTTTTCTTCACATCTATTTTCTTCTTCTTCTCTTTTCTTTTCCTTTTTTTTTCTTTTATATTATTATTTTTATATACATGTTATTACATTTTAAATTATGATTATCATCATATTCAGTAACTAAAATAGAAAATAAAAAAATTCAATTAAATGAAAATTAAATTTAATTAAATTTTGTAATTGATATCTCTAAAAATTAATCTGTGTGTTTGGTTTCAATTTTTTTAATTCAATTTTTCTGAAAATTGAGTTTTTTTGTTTTCCGTTTTTTTTAGTGAATATTTTTAAAATTTTAAGTAATTTTTTTACTTTTCTGGATGCACATTATTTAGATTTATCTAAATAGTAAAGTATTTGTGAAACAATATTTTAAAAAACTAACAAATACACAAAAATACAAAACATGTATTGAATTTTTATTTTTTTTTTTGTATTTTTGTATTTTTGGTATCTAACGATTTTTTTAAAGATTTTTTTTCATAAATATTATATGTTTTAAGTGTATTTATGTCAGAGTGTCTAAAAATTTTTAAAATTACTTAAAATATTTAAAAAATTCAATGAAAATAAAAAATATAAAAAATAAAATAATTTTTTTAAAAAAATAAATTCTACAAACTGAAACCAAACATAATGATGTCGAAAGTGGGTTGAAAGTCACTTCCCAGCTTTTAAACCATTTCTTGGGAAATTCTATTTCCATACACCTAATTAGCTCATGGCAAATTTTTTCTCAATACTCACACTTATTAATTTGATTATTAACTAATTTTCTCAATCTACACCCTTAAAATTACAATTACATCATTCACTCGTAATCATGATACACACACTTTACCCTCAAATTCACACACTTTTATTGACCCTAATTTACATTTCTAGTTCCACCCACAAAAGTGAAGACCAAACTAACTTTCGTTCTAGTTAAAAAATAAACAAAAAAATAAATAAATAAACAAACAAACAACTAACTGACTTTCGTTCAAAAAAAAAAAAACTTTGAACTTTCTTCACTTCCATTGAAGACTTTGAAGACCTCCATTGAACCTCCACTAAAAACCATTGAAAACCCTTGTTTAAGGTAAGAAATCTTTCCATTTTATTATTTTGTTATTACATCATTGGCCAACAATTATAATTGAGCATATAAAAAAGGGTCTCTATTGCTCGATTTATACGACCCGCTACATTGCCATATGTCACGATCCAAACCCGCCCCTATAGGTTTCGCATCGTAACCAGCCAATAATCCTTGGATTACTAAAGGCTCTGAACAGAATAATGACCCCGTTTGGTAAAACTGTGGGAAAGTGATTATAACTTATACCTTAACAGCTTATAGCTTATAACTGTGAACATAAGTTGATTTTTGACTTATAAATTAAGCTTCTCCTCTCCCACTCAAAGAATAAGTTGATTTTTGACTTACAAAAAGCTATAAGCTATATTGTTAAGCTGAACCAAACACATCAAAATAGCTTAAATTAAGCTAAAAGTTGAAATAAGCTGGAAATAAACCCTACCAAACATGGCCAACATATAGTTAGGGGCTGCAGAAGCAAATATACAAAATATATGTAGTGCATTGAGCTGTGAAGACATACATAGAATAGTTAATTTAAAACTTTTATAAACTAGCCAATGGCGTCAAAAGATACAGTATTTACACATCACTCTATGAACATATTATCAAAAATCTTGCCCGTAATTCAAAAGAAACAAAGTCTAGTACATTCACAAAAACAACCACTAAACTTGACTTAATTGGAAACCTCATCGGGAGGCACAAAGGTTGGCTGACAAAAACTGAGACGCCAGGTCCTCAACTATAAGCCTGGTCATGTGCCTAATCACTTACATACATAATATAAAAAGTGAGCGGAAGCCTAGTGAACAATAACAGAGTAAGGGGTTTTAATGAATGATGTTTATACCAGATTCAGAAATCATAATTCATATTCATAAACCGATTCATATTATTGTTCAAATCATATACAGAATCAGAGTTCATGCTTAATCATACGTGATACATCCATTAGCGCTAATAGAGCAGATACAGAACAGATACAGAACATATAGTGGTTATGAGTAACCAGTTCTATAAAGGAACCTCCGGATCTGGGTAACAGATGACTGATATGCTGAGCTCCATGATGGAGCCTCCGGTATGGGTAATAGAGTGCAAACATGATAAGTTCCATAATGAAACCTCCGATACTAGGTAACAACTAACAAATATCACATGATGCTAAAGATGCCACGAATACATTGTCAGAAATTGGACAACCATTCATTGTACGGAACATAGCATTTCAGAAAACAGATCTTATTTTATCATATAGAAAATAAATAAAGTTGAACATAGCTTTACTAAGTTATTACTCACAGATGGCTTCGGGTACAGATAGACAGAGCAGACTAATCAAATGGTTTATGGCACGTGACCTATATCGACATATAACAAATACACATTTGAAACAAACGTTGGAATATATATAACTCATTATGTTTCGTTCTTAGTGTGTTTCCACATTTTACCCTCATTACTATGTCTTAATCTTAGTTTAGGAATGCCTAGGATATAATGAGGATACTAAAATGCATTGGAAAACACTTGGTCAAATTTCTGAAAACAGGGTCCCCGTCCGAGTAGACATGCAATGTGTGAGCGGATGCTCAAGCGCAAATTCCCATGCTCGAGCATTCTGCAAATTTTGAAAAGTACTAGTTATGCGATTTTTATGCTCAACGGACGCTCAAGCGTGAGACTCAGGTCCCCGTTCGAGCGTAACTCTTGATGCTCGAGCGGTCTGCAAAAATATGAAACTTCTAGGAGTATGTATTTCACACTCGAGCGAGCTTCTGGTAGCTCAAGAGGAGATAGAAAAACAAAAGTGGCCGCTCGAGCGCGAAATCTCACACTTGAGCGGAAGTGTAGAATCTGGAATTTCCAAATTGCACTACCAAGCTCCAAAACTCGAATTTCACACCTCAAAACTCATTTTCTTGGACCAAAATTCTGGAAAATATCTAAGAACTTATAAAACATCATGGTTTGAAGTTCATTTCATGAAATCAAGGCCCAAAAGTAAGTCAATTGTGCAAAAATTCAACTTGAAATGTAAGAACATGCTATAAACATGACATGCATGTATTCATTTGAACTCATAGCTTCCAAAACATGATCAACTAAGATAATTTGATGGAAAACATGATGAAATTACAAGACTATGGTAGTATATGCATGTAAAAATCTTTAACCATTAGACTCAAAATAGAAGTAATTATGCATGCATGCATGGTATGAGTTACAATTATCAAATTTTAGCTTGATTCTCATGCTTAATCTTCTAATTTTCTTTAATTCTTACACCAAGTAATTCAAAATTCATAATTAAGGAGTTGAATTTTCTACCTTAAGCCTTGAGTTAGCAAGTGTTGGAGCTAAACTCCCTCAATTCTCTTTAATCACCCATTTTTCCTTCTTAATTCTCTTCCTCCTTTAATGTTGGCTTCAGTCTCTCTCTCTCTCCTTCCACACATTTGAGCTCAAAATGAATGAGAAAAAGGGGAGTCTTGGGCTTGGTAGTGGCCTTATATAGGCTAATTAGTGAAGCTTCATGAATTCTTGCTTGGACTAATCGTTTGGAATTATTTTATTCTAATTTAATCGTTCCGAATCAAATTTCAATAAAACCTATCACAAAATTCTATAAATCCCAAATAACACATAAATCAAGTCAATTTCTAAATCGGATGCCGATAAGGCCTTCATTTTGTAAACCGAAAACAGAAACATGAACAGATCTTTCTACGTTAAACAGATATAAACACAAATAAGGTAACATATGATGCAAATTTCACTTTAATTACTCATTAGGCATAATTAAACATGAATTAACGTTAATCATGGGTTGTGGTTATTACACCATAGATCTTGATAAAATTGTAGAAAAAAATTTCAGAGAGTCTGTAACTTATTCTTTCAAGTTTGATTTTTTCCATGATATCTTCAATCCTATCGAAGTTCTTGGCTAGAGCGAGCATTTTGACGATCACAATGTAGAGAGCTTAATTGGGTCGATAGTTTTTGCGGTTTGAGAGTTGGGTTAAGAGAGTGTTGAATTCAGATTTTTGAGAGTTTGGAAGAGCTTGAGAACCTCATTGAGGCTTAACCAACCTTTGTTGTTGAGAATAGTGGGATTATTAGAATCTGGAGATGATCCAGATGAAGAAGTAAAGTGACAATAATAGAAAAAATAAGATTTAATTTTTTTAATTCAAAATGTGAGATTTTTTTTTATTCTTAAAAGAATGTGTACAGAGAATTTTTCTATTTAATATTATGGGTGTTGTTAGATGTCTATTATGGTCATTTTTACTTAAGATATAATTGTCATTAAATTAATATTTCATGAAGTGTGTGCCTTGAGCTAGTCAGGTGTGTGGAAATAGAATTTCCGCCACTTTCTCTCTCACAAAAAAAATGAAAAAGGCTAAAAAATCAAAAAAAAAAAATTAAAAAATTAACTTTTAACCATTTTCTCAAAACACTCTTGAGTGACCTACCTGATGATCTGCTAACGACCATTGATAATTGAATAATTATTTATTTAAGGCAAATTACATATACCCCTGTCGAGGTTTAGCAAAATTACAGATACCCCATGAGATTTGAGAAATTATAAATACCCCCTAAAGGTTATATTTGCATAACAAATTATAGGGCAAATTGTTATGAAAATATAAACCTTAAGAGGTATCTGTAATTTTCGAAATCTCAGAAAGGTATCTGTAATTTAGCTAAATTTCGAGAGAGGTATATGTAATTTGCCTTTTATTTATTGAAGGGCCAATGATGTCAACCAATCTCGTACCCACTTAAGAAGTCATATTTTTTTACAAAAAAAAAAAAATTGTCTTTAGTGATTTGCTTTTAAATTTTGCCAATATTTTTTTAACTTTGAGGTCCGACTTAATAGGCAAATCTAAAAAATAAAAATAAAAATTTAAAAATAAATAAGTAAGTAAAAAAAAAAAAAAGTTAACTATTTTATATTTTTTTGTGTTTTCTAGAATTTGTTTCAATTTTTTTTAAAAAAAATATTTACTTTTCCGGTTTGTTTAATCGAGTCGAATCCAAAACTTTGAAACTTTTTGAAATTTAAAAGAGCAAAAAAGTAATTAAAAAAAATCATAAAAAAAGGTAAATAAAATAAAATTTAACTTATAAGTTAGGGGAAATGCCTGTTGGTGTTTCCAGGTGTTGCCAGACACAATTGCAGGGGAAGTTCATGCATAATATCAGGTGCTGGTCTTTAAATTTTTTTTTTTTTTTTACACTTTAATCATATAGAGTAGTAAAAGTAGGTTCTGTAAATATTTAATAATGAACCCCTCTGTCGATAAAAAATAATAATAATAATAATAAAATGAAAAAAAAAAATTTGTGCAGCACTACTCTATGACTGAAATAATGAGCAACTTCCCCCTCCCCCCGAAAAAAAAAAAAAAAAAAAAAAAATTAATGAGTAACTTAACTCCGGTAGTTTACTCCGATTTTCAATTTAATTTTTATTATTTTAAATTGAACAATCTAATTTTAGTTTGGTCTTTTTATTTAAATTGAAAGTTAGAATTAATAATTTTTGGACACTTTTCATCCTACTAAAGTGTACACGCAAAAACATTAATAGAAATTTGAATAAAACGATCAAATTAAAATTGGACTTAAAATGTAAAGATAATTTTTTTTTTAATTTAAAACAATAAAAATTAAAGTGAAATTTTGTAAAAAAATATAATTTATCCTTAAATAATTAAGGGAAATTTAATAATAAATCCCCTTATATAGTTATTAATTCATTTATATATAGTTATTTATTTGGCATTTAAAAGTAACAAACACTGATAGGGATTTACATGTAGGTTGGTCCTAATAAGTGAACTTATTATCCAATAAGTCCTGTGAGAATTAATAACATTTTTCATTAAACATTATTAAAAAACGTCAGTTTAAAAATTGTCACAAAAAATGTCACTAATTATAAGTTTTAGCGACAGTTTAAAAAAATCGTCACAAAAAAAAAACATTACTAATTTTCAACTTTCAACGACAATTTGAAAATTTTATCACAGAAAAACGTCACTTATTGTAAATTTTAGCGGCAATTTATTAAAATCGTGACAAACAAAAAGTCACTAATTGTCAATTTTTAGCGATATATGCAAAAAATTGTCATAAAAAATTATTTTTAACCACAATTTTATTAGGACTTATTTTTAATAGGATTTGATGGGAATTAAATCAAACTATTATTGATAGTTTACCCTTTTAATTTAGGGGTATGCCAAACACTAAACAATCTAATTGGCTTGAAAAAAAAAAAAAAAAAAACTACTTGAGTTACAAGTTACATACAATTAAATGCTACTTTACTTTGCTGGAGTATTATATTAGCAATCTCCAAAAATTTCTGACCTAGCATAGCCCAAACTCTATACCATGACTGGAATAGGAAATATCATTTTAGATCTCCATGATCCCATTATTTAGAACAAATTAAAATATGGAATAATTTTTTAATCCAGTATTATTACCATAATAATAAATTAATAATGATGTTGGCCGTGACATCAACCCCTCGTCAAAATGACACAACTAATGACGCAGTTAGCCTATTAATTATAATTATTAGATTAATCACTCTGCACTATAAATAGAGAAAGGCCTTCTTTCTCTTCCTTTATCTATCCACTGTCTAACTTTGAAATCACAAAACAAAACTTCTACAGAGAGAAAGAGAATACTTCCAATGGCAACCAAAGTCTATATTGTGTATGCATTACTCTCTCTCTCTCTCTCTCTCTCTCTCTCTCTCTCTACACACACACACACACACACACACTTGTATTGCATTGTATTTGTGTTTTTTTTTGGTAGTTCTCTGCCTTGATTATTGCTCTGTTTTCTTGGTTTGGTTCTATTGCATTTCAAGATAAATTGATCATATGGGTTTGTGAGCTTTGAACTTATCTATCTGAACTTTGTGTTTACTTGATATGTTTGATATCCAAATTTGTTGGTTTGATAATTAAGATTTCAGTGTCATTGCTGTAGATTCTATCATCATTCCTCACTATATATATGTATGAGATGAGTTACAAGTGTGTAGGTACATACCTAAATTTGATTGGCTCCAGCTCTTTTCATTTTGTCTTCTGTTATATATGATATGCAATTGATGATTAATTGATATTTGATATGAACACAAGGGTTGGCGTAGTGGGTGTAGCTTGGGGCCTGGAGCTGGGCGCTCTTGAGATTTTAGGTTCAATTTCTACTAGGTGCTATCATCTCTTTGGGATCATGCTTGTGGACTCTGCACGAGATTTGCCTGATTCATATAGAGGGACACTTTGCTTGGGTTCAGAATTAGTCAAGATGCACGTAAATTGGCCCAGACACCCGGTTATAAAAAAAAAAAAATTTGATATTTGATACGCATAATTTATAATTATCTTTTTTTTTTTTTTGGAAGGGTTGTGTAGTGGAAATGACTAGTGTGAACAATTCTGAAATAATTTAGGAAGTTTGGCTCTGAATTTGTTCGTCTTGGTTTTGTAATGTTTTAACTAACAGAGGAGTAACATGTAAACAATCCCTTTTTGACAAATTTGTTTGTCATTTGTTAAATGTGGTTTTGTATTTTCTTTTCCTTTCTATTGGTAGCTCTAAAAATGGAATTTCTAACTTAATTTATTACGTTAGAATTATTATTAGTATTACTTTTATAATTAGGTACATTGAGACTGTGACCCGAGGAATGTCAAGACTCAAACTTTAACGTCCTAGTGAAGTGCGGTCGTACAAAAATTCTTGTAAACTGGATTAGTTTCAGTTGGTTAAAAAATTTCAAGTCTTCGAGATAAATGACTGAAAATTTTTGAAATAAATTTCTATCATTTTGGATGTATAATAAAAGGAAACTCAACATGTTGGATCTTTAGAAACTAGAAGAGAGAGAAGAAATGGAAACCAGAATATTGGTTCAGAAGAGAGAGAAGCTGTGCTTAATGCCTTGGACCCAATATATGTGGTACCTATTGCCCAATTAGTTTGTTTCCATGACAAATCTCTTTCTTTTTCCCTGGAAAGTGGGTCTGAAATATGCACGTCTTTTATAGTGATGCTGAAATATACATGCGCTTTATGCCATCTCCTATTTCATGAACATGGGTTATCAACATTATGCTATACCTCATGCTAATCTTCCTATCAATAATCATAGTAAAACTAAATCAATTGTAGCTTTATTTCGAAATAAAAGATTTTAATAGGATATTGCGTAAATTAATTGTTTTCAATCATTGATTTGATTGGTTTCGCTATTATTTGTTTCTTACTTTTGGGTTAACAAACACATTTTATCATTGATGCAGTTACTACTCGATGTACGGACATGTTAAAAAACTAGCAGAAGAGATAAAAAAAAGGAGCTGCTTCTGTTGAAGGAGTGGAGGCTAAACTATGGCAGGTCTGTGCTTTTCTTTGCATTCATCCCCTAACTTAGTCAACTATGTTTTTTTTAAAAAAAAATATTTTTTAATGACTGTCAGAAAATATTTCGTAGTTTGAATAGAGATCATGGACCATTTCTCAATTTGTGCATGTCATTGTTGCATTTGTGGCCATGCTAATCTTCTCTATATGCTAATGTTCACAAATTCTTAAACTTTTGCTGTCAAAATTTTTCGGTGGTGTGTTATTATGTTGTGGAAAAAAAGTTTAGAACAATGTTGACTATCTATATTGGTGGCCAAACTGAATAGGTCCCCGAAACACTGCCTGATGAGGTTCTTGGAAAGATGTATGCACCACCGAAGGGTGATGTGCCAGTCATTACAGCCGATGAGCTTGTTGAGGCAGACGGGTTCATTTTTGGTTTCCCAACTAGATTTGGAATGATGGCTGCTCAATTCAAAGCATTTTTGGATTCAACCGGAGGTCTATGGAAAACTCAACAGCTTGCTGGAAAGCCTGCAGGCATATTCTATAGCACGGGGTCTCAAGGAGGTGGTCAAGAGACTACAGCGTAAGTTCCATTCTTGTAGTGAAATTTCATATTCTCGTTCATCGTATAATTTGACATTCAAAAATGATAGTTGCACATAATTAAAACACAAAAAGTATAATGTGTGACTGAGATTTATTTATGTGGGCCATACTTAAATTAAATCTAAACCACACAATGTACTTTCTATATATTTTTTTGTATTTTAATTCTGTGCATGTGGTGCTATTGTTTGAAACTAGAAATGAAAAACGCCTTATATATGAACTTGCTTAAACCACACAGATTAACAGCAATTACTCAGCTTGTTCACCATGGAATGATCTTTGTGCCTATTGGCTACACGTTTGGAGCCGGCATGTTTGAGATGGAGAAGGTGAAGGGTGGCAGCCCCTATGGTGCAGGAACATATGCTGGGGATGGCACGAGACAGCCTTCAGAGCTTGAACTAGAGCAAGCTTTCCACCAAGGGAAGTACATTGCTGGAATTGCTAAGAAACTCAAGGGATCTGATTGATTTTTTGGTCGCCATAATCGCACTTCTAGGCATTCCATACTTGCAATTTTTCTTTGAAATTTCATTTCAGTTCAGTCTCAAATGTCAAATTATGCTTATTATAATTAGTATCTTAGTTTGTGTTGTACCTTGTTTCTTTATGTAGTGGTTTGTACTAATGACAAAGTATGCTAACACTTTGTGTCTGTTATTGTTGATTTTGAATTTCTCTTTGTATCAGAGTGTTCATTACACAACAGAAATGTTCTTGTTGTCCATTCATTTCCAGGCATTTGTTCTCGATTGTTTCTCTATATAAATATTTTAAGAGGCAATTACAACCCAAAAAAAAAAAAAAAGTTGAGGTTTTAGCCTTGTAACAAAATAAACCCTCAATTTTTAATTTTTAATTTTATAAATTTAAACCCTAATATTTTGATTTATTTTTAATTTAAAGCATTCACCGATTTTCATTAAGTAAAATCAATAGAAAAAGAGTACTTTAATTGTTAAACTCAATGTAAATATATATATATATATATATATGATTTCTAAAATATCATTTTCATTAAGTTTAATGACTAAAAGACTCTTTTTCCTATCGATTTTACTTATGAAAATAAGCAAATTATTTAGATTGAAAACAAATCAAAAGTTTTGGATTTAAATTGATGAAATTAAATACTCATAATTTATTTTGTTATAATGTTTAAACTTTATTTTTTTTAATTAATTTTTTATTTTTTGTGTTATTGTTGTTGTTGTTGTTGTAATTTTCCCATATTTTAATTATCCAATTGCAATTTAAAAGCTTCCACAAATGCTGTTTAGATATGAGAAAATAGAATTCTATTGAGATGAATCACACATTGATACTCATTGTAAAGTTTCTTTAAAAAGCTTGTTTGGTTGTGTTTTGTTTTTTATTTTTATTTTTGAAAAACAAGAAATTTATTTTTTAAACTGTTTTGAAACTTATTTTGAAAAATTTTTGTGGAAACACACGAAAAAAAAAAAAAAAAAAAATCTTACAAAAATGAACACGATGATTGTTTTTAAAAATTTCATTGTAACTTTTTATATTAAAAAAATACAACCCAACATGCGAGAGTGGACTTTGTTCCAATAGTGCAAAACATAGTGCAATAAATGCAGGCACCATCTTCATATTGGAAAAAAGTAATCTACAATTTTTTAGAATATATATGTTGGGTGGTACATTTTATCTATTTTAGATTTACATAGGAATTATGAAATGGCTTCTAGAAGTGTGACATACATATATCTAGAATATTTCCGGTTAAAATAGGTAACCGAATCTTAGTTACTTGAAACGAATCGTGATCTCGATAGGAGAGAAGAATGAATTTTTAGCCGACGTATGGTATGGACAAACGATGTAGGTTCCATCACCTTAGGTTACTGAGGTAATAGAACCTAAGGGGCAATTGTGAGGAAGTGTTTTGTGAATGATTGTTCGTGGCTAAAGGGGAAACTCAGCTAGAGAGTATCGGCAAAATAGATTAAGCCCAACAACCTGTAACAAGAAGATGAGAATACTGCGGTGCTTCACCACCTAGGGGCACTGTGATGATCAAGTCAATAATCTCTCAAAGATATTAATTCAAGTATTTAACTCACAAATCACTGCTCACAGTATATCACACATACCTGGGACCCATTGGGGTGTCCTGTTTTTATAACCAACAGTGACCCGATCCCTTTAGAAACCTCACTTCAGTGGACTCAGGCTCAATGCTCATCTTGAACCCTCAGCTGGATAGGGATAAACTCCCTTTGAGTTTTATCCTTATCCAAATTGAGATCCTCCCATGTTCTAGGTTTATTGTCCCTTATGCATTTATCTCAGATTCCGGTATCTCTGCAGATAACCTCGGCCTAGCCGAGATCATCTTGGAAAATATAACCAGGCCACGTGATACCTTAGCTGACACTTTAGCTACGTGTTATCATTCACAAAACACTTCCCCACAACTACCCCATAGGTTCTATTACCTCGGCAATCTAAGGTGGTGGTACCTACATCGTTTGTCCGTACCATATGTCGACAAAAATTTCATTCTTCTCTCTGACCGAGATCATGATTCATCGGCTTCAAGTAACTAAGATTCAGTTGCCCATTTTATTAGGAATCAAGAACCAATTCTCAAGTTCTTTACACATCTCGACCAAGATCGCACCTCTGATCGAGGTCACAACCCCTTTACTCTAGATTTCAAGAATCACGTACATACTCTTCGTGTACATGAGCTGTCATGCTTCACTGTTCCAACCGTTTCTTCCACGTATCGCGTTATCACCCGTCCGTACCTAGCACGCACCATCAAGTCACATTGATTTTGGCCATGCCGCCTAACAGGCACGTCGCCTAAGGCAAACTCATTATGGTTGATCAAATTCACAGCAAGTGTTGTAATGCTATCCTTGAGAGACTCACTAAGCTGAAAACCCAAAAGGGTGACCTAGGCAAAAGTGAGAGCATGAAAAATGAGAAATCAAATAAATAGAGCTCGTAAAATTAAAAATCCCGAAGGGGCGACTTTGGTAAAAGTTAGAGCACAAAAGGAGAGTGTCACCTGAGTGAACCTTACCAATGAACTACGTTGACTTGATTCCCATTCTTGGGATACATAGGCAACTTCATCCTAAAGTTTGGTCTCAACCATACCCATTTCATCCATCTTGACCCAATAAACTTGCTCAATTCACGTCGTCAGCTTCGCATCAATCTATGAGCCACACCGACTACTACACATACTTGCTTTGGGCAAGAAGGAACTAGCTTGAATCAACAAATGGAGCAATTTTCTATACTTGAACTTATCGGTAAAATCTCTAACTTGAGCAAAAAAAAGGACTCAAAATTGATTTCTAACGGGAACATAAGTAATACTAGGGGCACTATAAATGATCAGTTACCTTGAGTCTTGTTCTGCTTTTGGGTCAGTTGTGAGTTTTGTTGTGTCATGTTTGGTGTTTGTCTCAGTTTACGCTTTTCATCGAGTCACCATAATGTGTCTGTTGTTCAAAAGCGCTCTTAATTGAGTCACAATAACGTGTTTGTCGCTCAAAAGCACTTTTCATTGAGTTACCATAGCGTGTCTGTCGCTCAAGATCAACAGAGTGGCACGGTCACAATTCCATGCACAAATGTTCGCTCTGAACTCAAAAACAAGTCCATGTGTGGAATTCATAAACAAACTGAGAGTGCCCATACAAGCGGCATCGCATTCATGATCATTGCAAAGTGTATATGAGGGATCCATCACTACATTGGAGGGGACTGGAGTAAATTCTCAACATCTCGTGAAAGAAGAGAAGCACGGGTTTGATTGGTTGGCACCTGTTCCAGGATCTAATGATCCCCATCACACGTGCCTGCATAATGTTGAAAAACGTGGCCAGTGATTGGACACTATGGGCAATTTTGAGTACATCTGATCGAGCCATCCATCGAACAAGGGGCATGAACCCAACCGATGGCCAGTGATTGGACACTAGGGGCAATTTTCAGTATATCTGATCGGACCATCAATTGAACAAGGGGCATGAACCCAACCTTTCTCTCAATCTGCTCCAAGCCATTCGTTGGGCACTTTCCCCTATGATTCAGCTTTCGAAAGTTGTCTCCAACTATTTTCAAAACTCTCTTAGGATTGACATCTTCTCTCTGATTAATACATGTGCTTTGGATTGTGCATGCTTGCTCATACACCCTAGTTGATTTGAACTGCATGATTGGTTGCTCTTGCTCTTGACTTTGTTTTGTACTTAACAAAGTTTCGTTGAGTTACCTTCCGCAGTGTTTTCAATTACATTTCAATATGTTGTGGCAAGTTGCCTTGCACTCATTTCAGAGACCAAAGTCTAGTTTAAATACTCAGGGGTGTGTCTTCGGCTTAAAATCTGTATGGTAACCCCATAGTGTAGACACCCCATTTTTGACCGTCCTCAAGACTTGGACGTCACCGCTTGGAACGCTTGGTGATTATCCGTGTTTGTGTTCGTTTGGAGTTCCCGGAAGTCTCGGCTCGCGCGCCCTGCCTCAGGATCTCCGAACTTGACCGTTTAGTGTTTGGTTTCACACCGAACACTTATGTTTTGCCTTGGAAGGGCAAGGAAGGCCTTGTAAGGCATCCCCACACACCACCGGCAGTGGCTAGAGGTCACCGGCTGGTCTTCTGTTTTCATCGGCACTATTTGTTGCCGGTCGGCACATTTTATTGCCGGTCGGCATAGTTTGTTGCCGGTCGGCACTCTTTTTTGTCGAAATAACTTTTTTGGGCAGCCGACCACTGTTCATCCACTTTATGGAGATATTTTGTGCCAGCTGTGATAGCTGGCACCAACTCTGCCTCCCTCCATACACGTGTATGGAGGGATCTCCCTCTAAGCAAGCTTGTTGTATAAGCTTTGCAAGAGGGAGTCTTATAAGAGGAAGGGTCTTCCTCTTTGATCTAGGTTAGAATTTTGGAACCAAAAACCAGAGCTTTGAGATATAGATACACTCTATCTCTATATCTCCCTCTCTCCCCTCCTTTGTGTGTGTTTCCTTGGCCTAAAGGTGGTTTTTACCTTACTTTTGCACCATTACACACACTATTACACCTTACTCCGAGATTGAGGAACTTGGGGGGTTGATTCTTGAGTTTTTGGACTGGTTTTGATCAAAAGAAGAGGGCTAGACCATTTGTTCTTCAAGGGTTCTTCAAGGGTGAGCATCTTGCTTTATATTCCCCAAACTTGCAATAGTTTTTTACCTATTTTGCTTGCTGTTTTAGCTCTTGTGTATAACATAAAAAGGGCTTGTATTTTCATGCTTTAGAACTTTCATTAAGGTCGTTTTGTGGTTTGAGTGCAAACTCACCCTTCTAGGCCTTGTTTGGTCCATTTTGGTGCCTCTTTGGTAAGGCTTTGTTCACTTCAGTGTTTTGGTCCTTTCACCACTAAAAACCAGTTGATTTTCAGTGTTAAAAAAGGTGGTTTGAATTCTTGGATAGGGGAGGGACACCCCTCTCCCTTCATTGTTTTGTTTCCTTGCTTTTTGGGCTTAAAAGGGTAGCATGTGTGCTTGATCATTCTTGGCCTCATTTCAAAAGTTTTTTAGGTGTTTTAGGTCATATGTAACCTCTATTTTTGACCGGATTTGTGCCTCCTTGTATGCTTGTAGTACTTGCTTTGTATTGCTCCATTTTGCTTAGAAGTGCATCTCATGATTAGGCCATGATTCTTGTGTGTGTTGGCTTAGTTCCATGAAGCTTTTAGTATTGTTTTTCCATGCTTAAAGTCTGTTGGTTATCCATTTGGTCATGCTTGACATGTTTGTTATAGGTGCTATGTATTTTGGCTTGAAAGCTTTGAGCATGTTGACCTCTAGCATGCATGGTTGTGATCACCCTCATGATTTAACATCATTTAGGACCACATTTTAGTCCAAGAATCATGTTTGCATGTGTGCATGCATGACCTCTTTTATGCCTTGAGGGTGTACCCTCTTATGCCTGCATTTGAGCCTTGGTGCATACACTCTTTTGGAGTCATTTTAGCTACCATGTTAGGAGGCTTTGGAGTCCCATTCTGCATGTAAAAGGTCTGTCCTTACTTGTCTTAGTCATGCCATGAGTAGTCATGTTGGTGGGGGAAAAATGTCTCTTTTTTATGCCTTAACCTTGGGACCATTAGTTTGCTTGTTAGCATGAGTATTGGTCCACCTTTTAGACATCTTTTGGCCGTTGTTTTGGGATGGTTTAAGGTCTGCCCCTTTATGGTTCTAGGCCCCATTGCATGCCTGTTTCATATTTGTTGCATGGTTACTTCATTAAGCCTTGTAGTATATTAATCCCATTGTCAAATTGGTCCATGTTGCATCATTTTTGCACCTTGTATGCTTGGCATTACACATTTGTCATGTTGGTTGCATAATGCTTGTTGTGCCTTGCATCTTGGTATCATGTTGCATTTTGAGCCATGTTTGCATAACATGCATTGCATTTACTTGGTTTGGGGTGTCAAACCAAGTGTGGGAATCAAGGAACATTCATACTTCAAATGATGTAATGTGCCTCGATTCCTGGTCACCGGCGCCTTTGACTCCAACTTGATAAGGCTTCGGTTTTCATTTTGTTTGTTGCATGCATCTTTATGTCAAATGGCAAATTTGATTCTTCGAATCACCATGCACCATTGATGGTTCGAGGATCGAGGGACATGCTTCCTTGAGTTCAAAACATGATAGGAAGTATGACCATGCTTACATGTGCCTGAAAGCCCCATGCCATGCACTGTCTATTCTCTGTTTGCTGTCAAAACTGTCCCTGCAGGAAGTTTCTATCGACCGGCAGAATTCAGTGCCGGCCGGCAATTTTTTAAGTGCCGACTATCAATTCAACAGCCGATGGAAATTCTGGAGTGCCGGTAGGAATTCTGTCTGGCCGGTGGTGCTCTGCAGTGTGTAAGGAACCTGCTCCAGGACTTTGGCAATTTTCAGAGAGATAAGGCAGTACAAACAGAAGTGGCAGGGGTACGGTACGGGTTTTTCGGGCGAGCCGAGTTCCGAGCATGCATCATCTGCGCACCCCGAGGCAGAGGCTGTGGCCACCCTCTTCTTTCTTTTGCATCCTTTCTTTTAATTAATTAGAAATTCTGTAATAATTTTATTTGTTTATTATTTGGGACTGTAATATTTATTTGGGTCCTCCGAGTGAAGGCAAATCTATAATAACTGTGTGTGAGTGTGTGTATGTCTTCCAACCTCACGTCTTCCTTCCCTTTTATTTACCTGTTTACGATGGTAGATTAGGGCATGTTTAAATTCAGCATACCTTATGCTATGCATGCGTGCATTCATGCATTTGTACTGCATGTATTAGGCTCGGTACATCACGCTAACTACATTTGTACTTCAATTTACAAATCAAATATGTGATAATTGATCGCATTACATATGCCATGCTTAGGTTAACCGAGCCTATCTAAATTGCATCTTGTATGTGTTGCATTAGGCAATTTAACATGAACTAGGACACGCACATTTTGCTAACTAGTTTACTGTTTTGGCATGGAGTACTAGGTAAGCTTTTATGCTTTAGCACATCGCATGCGTGTGAATGTTGCCATGATAGCATGATTACCATGAGGCTAGCTGCTTATGTGATATAACTGCTTGAATGCCTGTGGATGGAGGTTGAATTACCTAAATTGGAATAATGCATTAAAACTGTGAGTTTTAAGCCCACTAGATAGTGGCAAAATCATCTTTTCTAAAAGCCCACTTGAGGGTGGCAAAATCCGCATTTTAGCCTATTTGCGAGTAGCAAACCATTTTCAAAACAAACATGAAATGTTTTGTTCCAATTTGGGCGATTTGGTCTATACTTGTTTGCTGCGCGCACAACATAGTAATTCTAGGCTAATAACCGGTTTAAGAACACATAACGTTTTCAAAATTGGACATCACGGTTAGTAGAGGCCGGTCTTCAGACCGGGCGAGAGGGGGTGCTCATAGCTGACTTTCCCCGATCGTACCCAAGTTCCCGAGCCGAGGCAACTTTGGTGATGACGGACACGTGGCCTTCGGCACCGAGTCAGGGTTTCCTAAATTTCCCCATTTAAAAATATTTAGGTGGCGACTCTGTATCTGGCAAAGTAGTCCATGTTTGGCACTTCTTTTCAAAAAACCTGTTTCTCAAAACGATTTGCCGGATTTGGACTCTTTGGTTCAAGATTAAGAACCGACACAAATCGAGAGTCTGAACTGTAGCGAGGTCCTCCGCGGACTTGTTACAGTTTCTGGCGACTCCGCTGGGGAATTTTAGAGAGCTTGACTCAAACTCGTGATATCCTGTTTTGATTTCGCTTGTGTGTTTCTTTGCATTGCATGTGCATTGGTGCGCCTAGGAACACAGTGTTTGTTATCTGCCATTCCTGAACGGTTTGCCGGAGGCTTGTCTTGTCAAGGCATGTCCATAAGGCTGACCGGCTATGGGCTCTGACAGTATGGGAACACAAACCCCGGTTTACTGGGGCACCCTTTCTGACCACTCGACCTAGTACATTTTCGGATCCATAGTGACCATTCCAAATTAGGACAGGCTGCTTACCCGATGTTAGGTTGTTTGAGAACTGCTGCGTGCATAGTGAAACCCTAGCTCCTAACAAAATAGGACAGGGAAACCCTACCCCAACATAGGGGTGTTTTTGGCTCTCTTTACCTGCTATGTGCTTTTAGAGTGTTGCTCTACAGGAACGTGCATATCAGTTTGCAAGATTGAGTATTAGGCCTGAGGGCATCAGCATCAGTTTATGAGAATCAGTTATCCGCGGATATCAGGGTTCAGTTTTGGGAACAGAGATTTCGGGAAACAGTGATCAGTATCGGGGAACAGTGTGTTCGGCTTATCGAACTGTGCATTGTGAATGCCCAACTGCATGTTGTATGTGTTTATTTTAAAACAGTTATGCCGTCCGATTGCTTGTTTATTTACTGCTTTATTTATCTTTTTGCTAGGTAGTTTAGCATCATTGCTTCCAACCCGGTAGACATCCCCCAAGCACTCTAGGTCAGAGGTCGCCGACTCCATCGATCTGAGGATCTGATAGCAGGACAACCAGTGTACCACTCTCTACCCCCGGTTACTAAACGGAAGGCAACTAGGCAGAGGGCATCGGTTCAGCAGTCAGTTCAGAGGGCCTTATCTACCCCACCTGAGTTCAGTAGGGATCAGCGTCCTCTTTCACCTACAGAAAGAGAACATATACCAGTAATTCAACCAGAGCGGAATAGTATGGCTAGCTTAGAGGAGATGGTGCGCCAACTTCAGGAAAGCATGAAAATGATGCAGCAGGATGCTGTCCGACAGGCAGAATTTCACGAAACAACAAGCCACAGTTATGGGTGAGCAAGCGGAGTTAATTGTGAGATTGCAATAGCAAACTGGGACGTCAGCTTCACAGCAAGTCCCTCCCCCACTAAGGGTTCCGATACCCGAAGAGACTCCAAATGCCCGGAACGTCCAAGAAGATACGGACATCCCAACGGGGCCAGCTCCACCCCCGATCCTGCCTCAGCAATCCAAGGCACCCACTCCTATCAATCTATCAGATTCTCCCTTCGAGTCCGAGGTGGACCCCGTGGCATTGAAAATGCACAAGCTTGAAAAGCTGTTCAAAAAGTCTCAGGGTGCGAAGTCCATTCCGGACATTGGAGACGGATACACTGATACAGCCGTGACGTTGTCAGATCGGTTTAAGATGCCACAAATCGATCGTTTTGACGGATTTGAGGATCCCATGGTACACCTGCGACTATTTTTAGACGTCCTAAGGCCAATGGGCCTCACTAGATTGCAGAAGCTGTCTTTATTCGGCCGGACCCTGTCGGGTGTAGCGGCAGCATGGTATGCAAAATTGGAAGATGACGTCAAGAGAAGTTGGGACGAGATGGCTGAGGCCTTCATCCTGCAGTACTCGTATAACACACAAATCGAGATCACGACCCGGGATCTCGAGACAACGAGACAAGAAACCAAGGAGAGTTTCTCAGAATTTGTAACCAGATGGCGGGCTAAGGCTTCGATGATGACCTTAAGACCCACGGACAAGGACCAGATTTGGATGATTGTGCACAATCTTCAGCCGAAGCTAATGCAGAAGATGATTGTAATCCCCTTCCCTACTTTTGCTGATCTACATGAAATGGGGGTGCAGATCGAGGATGCCTTAAAACAAGGCCTGATTGATAATGACCGGGAACAACCCCGCAGAACTTTCAATCGAAATGCTACTGCAGGCCCGAGTGGCGCTACAACTACCAGAACCTCTGAAGTGAGTATGGTCACCACCAACCCTTCCCCAAGAACTACAGCAGCCACACCATTCTCCGGTGCATCTGGAAGCAACCCTCAAACAACCAAATACCCTCCCAGAAATACCAGAACCTTCGCTCCACTTTATATCCCCCTATCCAAAGCTTTGGGGGTTTTGATCAGAAAAGGGCATCTGAAGCCCCTAGAGCCGCGGCCCTTACTCGAAAGACTCCCCGCCACCCACAATCCAGCCAAGTATTGTGCATTCCACCAGCAGCACGGTCACAACACCGACCTGTGCTTTCGATTGCGTCACGAAATCCAAGATCTCATTGATAATGGGGTGATTTTACCACCTGAAAAACCCAATGTTACTACAAATCCTCTCCCCGCACATAACCAAGTTCCACCACCCAAAAGAGTCAATTTCATTCACACTGGGGTCGCATCCTACGATCCTAGTATTTATATCACACTCTCCTACCTACCTAAGCCGGAGGTTTTCCTTCCTGATAGCACCGATTTGTACATGATGGACGTCTCCATAACCCAACCCAAGCTAGTGGTAGTGACCATCGAGAACAGGAAAGAGATTGTCGAGCCAGAGTCTGCGGAATCTGGAAGTAATGTTGGGAACGCTTATAGTCCAAGTGACTACATTTCACCAATGGGCCAGAATAGACCAGATGTCGAATTTCCAGTCGGGGGAGAGCTGTGTGCAATCCAAAGAGACAGTCCAGGACAGGGAACAGATGATTTGACAGCTGTGGAAGAGGATCTTGCCAAGTTCCAGTTTCAAGATAACCAAGACCCAGAAGACCCAACCGTCAACTGGGTCGATTATGAGGAAGCGGCTGAGGCCACGAGATGGTTGGACGATCAGCCAGATGTGGTAGGAGGATTTCAGTCAGAACAAGGCCCGGCAGGGGCAGAAGTGTCAATAACAACCGGGAAGGTCGAAGAACAGAATACATCGCCGGAGAGCGCCGGTGTCGAGAGTTTCGCTCAGAAATGGAGCATTTTGAGTACAGGGATCATTGAGCAATCTATTGCGTTGACACAGTCAGAACAGGGAAGATTCGAAGATTCTGAGAGGATCAGGAAGGCAAAAGGCCATGTGGGGGTTGAGACTGCCACAAGTACAGAAATGGAGAATGCTGCAAGCATAGGGATAAAAGGGACTGCAAGTATCGGGACAGTTATGCCAGAACCAGACAGATGCCTGTCGGCTGCAGATGGTATGTGGTGGGAAGACGACGATCTATGTCTTGCCCACACGGACGAAGATTGGGAAGATAACCAGCCAGATGATACTTAGTATATCGGCGAAGTCGATCACATGACTAGGAGTGGACGGTACTTCAAGCCTCCACACCTAGATTAACCGGAAGCGTCGGGAAAAGACAAGGAGGCAGAGAAGCAAAAAGAAAAGCAACTCGAAGATAAGGCCGTATTGAGACAATTGAAAAAGATACAAGCAGACATCTCCATCTGGGGACTGCTTATGGCTTCTCGAGTACATAGACAAGCCGTCCTTACAGCCATGGACAAGGCCAAGCTGTCCATAGACACCACGCCCGAACAACTGGTGGACTTAGTCTTTTCGGGAGGAAGTTCCCTAGCATTGAGTTTTTCTGACAAAGAACTGCCACCCGAGGGTGCGAACCATAACAAGCCACTCTACATCTCTGTGGAGTGCAGGGATAAATGGATACCTGTGGTGCTTGTCGACACGGGGTCCGCCATCAACGTCTGCCCGGCAAGGACAGCTTATGCGATTGGTCTGAAAGTCGCGGATTTCATGCCAACGGCCCAGGTAATTCGGGCGTATGACAACACAAGCCGGGAAATAATGGGAACAGTTAATATTCAAACAAAGGTTGGGCCCGGACAGCACGAGATAGACTTCCATGTCTTGGAGGTTCCTGCAACGTTTAACCTGCTTTTGGGGCGGCCGTGGCTGCATCAGGTAAAGGCGGTCTCCTCTACCCTACATCAAGTGGTGAAATATCCCTATGGGAAGGGAGTGGCCATTGTCTTCGGAAATTCATCAATTCATCCGCCACCAGAAGTATCCACGCCTGTCCTAGAAATTGAACACGGTATGGAAGATGTGTTCATATCAGGCTTTACCTTGGCTGAGGCTCGGGTTGTACAGGACATCATGGCAGCTAACGAAAGGGTATATGTCAGTGCCCAAGCAGTCTATCTCATGAACAAACTCCAGCACATCCCCGGGATGGGACTAGGCAAGAGCGGCCGAAAAGGTGTCGCAACATTGGCCGAAGTGCTGCATAACCTTCATACCTTTGGTTTGGGCTACCTTCCCACCAAAGAGGATTGGATAAGGAAAGGAAAGGAAATGGCCGGCAGGGCCAGGGTGAAACAGATGGGGAAGCCCTTTGACTTGATGCACCAGCCCATTCGGGGGACCCTAAACGGACGCTTCGTCCGGGAGGGGGAGGACTTTCCGTTCTGTGGCTTCCCAGAGCCGTGGCTCAACGCGGAAAAGAAGTGCGTACCGGGGTTTGAGATCTTCTTTGATTTACAGTTACCTGAGGATGACATCGCCGAAGGGCAGACAGATCTATCGGCTGAGGCTGAGCAAAGTAAGGAAGTGCAGTCTGAGGACGATGAAAACGAAATGGGGGCAGCGCTGGCGTGTCTGCTTTCAGATCCTCCGATCGAACAGAGGTTCTTGGGGGATAGCTCCTCGGTATGTGTGATTGGGAATGAAGCGGCTGCGGGCCTACCATCAGCTATTTTGGATGCGTCCATCGCACCTTCTCTCATCTGGCAATATGAAGAAGGCTTTTTATTTAGCAGCACCGGGTCAGGTAGTGAGCCGGAATCTGATTCCACCGAATCTTGTGTGTCGGAATCAGGTTCCGGCTCAACTGAGTCTGAGTCCGGTATTCCTGGGGGTGATAACCCGGATGCCACAGTCCTGTCTAGGTCGTCATTTTCATTTTCTTTTGAGTCTGTTGTAACAGAGGAATCCGACGGCTCGAAAGTATTTAATGAGAACGGCGTGGATGTGGTTTCGGAGTATTTTTCTGTGCCTTTGATTTATTGCTTAAATCAGAATTTTCAAAATTTTGATGAAAACGACAAGGAAGAAATTCCTCCGGTTTTGCAACGGTTAATTGATCAAGAGCAGGAAAGATTTGTTAAACCTTTAATGGATGAAATCACTACTGTGAATGTTGGTACTGAGAAGGACCCGCGTCTGGTCCAGATCGGGTCCATGTTGTCTTCTGAGGAACGCGAGCGCTTAGTCGCTTTGTTAAAAGATTTCAAAGACGTTTTCGCGTGGTCCTACGAAGTCATGCCTGGAATCGATCCTGAGATTGTACAGCACCGGATCCCTCTTGATCCCGAGGCCCGACCTGTCAAACAGAAGCTCAGAAGGATCCGCCCTGATTGGGCCCTTAAGATCAAGGAAGAGGTCACCAAGCAAATTGATGCAGGCTTCCTGCTGGTGTCCGAATAGCCTACTTGGTTGGCCAACATTGTTCCGGTGCCGAAGAAGGACGGCAGAATTCGGGTTTGTGTAGACATCAGAGATTTGAACAGGGCCAGTCCGAAGGACGACTTTCCCTTGCCGCACATTGATGAATTGGTAGATTTCACGGCAGGACACGCCTTGCTTTCATTTATGGATGGCTTTTCAGGCTATAATCAGATAGTAATGGAACCCGAAGACCGGGAGAAGACTGCATTCACTACCCCGTGGGGTACATATTGTTATAGAGTGATGCTATTTGGGCTGAAAAACGCTGGAGCTACCTATCAACGGGCAGCAACTACAATATTGCATGATATGATCCATAAAGAGGTCGAGGTGTATGTGGACGACATGATTGTCAAGTCCAAAGAAAGAGAAGGCCACTACACCGCCTTACAAAAATTCTTCCAAAGGATCAGAGAGTTTCGGCTGCGGTTGAATCCCCAGAAGTGTACTTTTGGTGTTACAGCAAGGAAGATGCTAGGGTTTCTGATTACACAAAGGGGCATCGAGGTCGACCCTTCCAAAATCAAGGCCATCTTAGAAATGCCACCACCAAGGACTGAAAAGGAGGTGCGAGGCTTTCTAGGTAAAGTGCAATTCATAAGACGGTTTATCTCTAAATTAACCTTGACTTGTGAACCACTTTTTGGTCTCCTGAAGAAAGGAAAGAAGTTCCAATGGGACGGCCGATGTCAGGCAGCTTTTGAACAGATCAAAGAGTATCTACAGAACCCGCCCGTGTTGTCACCGCCAGAGCCGGGGAGACCGTTGATATTGTATCTTTCGGTAACTGAGACCACCATGGGCTGTATGCTCGCGCAAGAGTCAGGGGACAGAGTGGAAAGGGCTATCTACTATCTGAGCAAGAAGATGCTGGATTACGAGACCCGCTATACACCACTGGAGAAGGCTTGTTTGGCCTTGGTATGGGCTACCAGGAAGCTGCGGGACTACCTGTTAGCTCACTCTGTAATGTTGGTTTCACGTTTGGATCCCATCAAATATCTTTTCGAGAAACCAGCACTTACGGGTAAGCTAGCCCGTTGGCTGCTATTGCTTTCTGAATTCGACTTGAAGTATGTAACACGCAAGTCAGTGAAAGGAAGAGCGGTAGCGGAGTTCCTTGCCGACCACCCGGTTGAGGGGGATGAAGCGGTTGAGTACCTATTCCCAGATGAAGCCATTCTACACATCGAGGATGAAACTTGGACGATGTAGTTTGACGGAGCGTCAAACCAGTATGGGTATGAGATAGGGGTGTTGTTGATAGCGCCTGACGATTCCCGTATCCCTTTAGCATTCAAGCTCCAGTTCAAAGTCTCGAACAATGAGGTAGAGTATGAGGCATGTATTGCTAGTCTGGAAGCAGCCCTAGAACTAGGGGCAAGACGGTTGGACGTCATTGGGGACTCGAACCTTGTTGTGTCTCAAGCAAAAGGAGACTGGAAAGTCAAAGAGGAAAGGATGATAATTTACCACCAAACCTTGGATTTGTTAATTCCTCGGTTTGAGAAGCTAAATTTCACCCACCTAGTAAGAGAGAACAACAGGTTCGCCGATTCATTAGCAACTCTATCTTCCATGATAGACATCCCGTCCGGAGTCCGGATGTGTCCAGTCATCATTGATCAGAAGTTTGCACCAGCATACGAGTCGATTTCCGCCATAGATGAGGCTCAAGACGACAACCCCTGGTATTACGACATTTGGAACTTCTTAGAAAAGGAGATGTATCCACCAGGGGCAAGTGCTAAGGATAAGAGGACCATTAGAAGAATGGCTGTTCAGTTCATCATCTGCGGGGGTAAGCTGTACAAAAGGGGTCATCTGGGAATGCATAAGCTCTGTGTAGAAGCTGAAGAGTCGAAGCGCCTAATGGAGGCCATCCATGGAGGGGAGTACGGTGCACACATGAATGGAGTAATGCTGGCCAGAAAGATCCTCAGACAGGGCTACTACTGGTCAACCATGGAGGAAGATTGTATCGGCTTTGTTCGGCGATACCACAAATGCCAGATCCATGCAAACCGTATGAACATCCCACCGTCCAAGCTATACAACATGACGTCCCCGTGGCCATTTTTCGTTTGGGGAATTGATGTGATCGGAGCTGTTACCCCGAAGGGGTCGAACGGACATGAGTATATCCTGGTAGCGATAGATTATTTCACAAAGTGGGTCGAGGCCCAATCATACGCGGTGTTGAAGGCGTCGCACGTCGCAAAGTTCATCAGAAACAACATGATTTGTCGCTACGGGGTGCCAAACGAGATCATTTCGGATAATGGATCCCACTTTAAGAAAGAAGTGGTCGACTTGTTGGAAAAGTATAACGTGGCTTTTCATAAGTCATCTACGTACCGGCCGCAAACCAACGGAGCAGTTGAGGCCGCCAACAAGAACATCAAGCATATACTGCGGAAAATGGTGGAGACCTATCGAGATTGGCCAGATAAGTTGCCGTTTGCTCTGTGGGGCTACAGGACTTCAATCAGAACTTCTACCGGAGCGACTCCGTATTCGTTAGCTTATGGAATGGAGGCCGTTCTACCTATTGAAATTGAAGTTCCATCTTTACGGGTATTGGCTGAGTGTCAGATAGCTGAGGCAGATTGGCAGCAGAGCAGGTTTGAGGAACTCATGCTCTTTGACAAGAGAAGGCTGAAAGCACTGTACCACGTCCAGAGTTATCAACGCAGAATTGCGCGGGCTTTTAACAAGAAGGTTAAGTCCAGAAATCTAAAGGAAGGGGATTTGGTGCTCAAAGACAACCGAGCTCCCATCCACGACCCGAGGGGCAAGTTCAGACCCAATTGGACTGGTCCCTACATCATCAAAGCTATCTGGTCAGGTGGAATTGTGGTTCTGATGGACTTAGATGGCTTGGAATTCTCCCAACCGATCAACATGGACAAGTTGAAGAAATACTACCCTTGAGAGGCTCGCTAGGCCAAAAACCCGAAAGGGCGACCTAGGCAAAAGTCAGAGCACAAAAATTTAGAAAATATAAAAACTGAGCTCGCAAGGCTGAAAACCCGCAAAGGGCGGCCTTGGCAAAAGTTAGAGCGCAAAAGGAGAGTGAAAATACTCGAGCGAACCTAAGCCGGAACTACGTAAGGCTTGATTCCCATCCTTGGGATACATAGGCAGCTTCATCCTGAAGTTCAGCCATAACATTTCCCCGATCAACTTTGTCCATTTGATCGTCTCAGTCATCTTTGTCTATCAGCATTCGTTGGCATCCCCAGTACAGTGCTGCTCAGACTAGGGGCAACTTTCTGTTGCTGTGCAGTGCTGCAGCGCTCTTCAAACTAGGGGCAACTTTCCAGTTGCGGGTATCTGAGGTTGTGCATCTCAGTGACAAATCTCAGGCGTGTCCAGTTCTGATCCACATCAAAAATGTTTTTGAGAAGTTTTAATAAAGTTGATTTCGTTCAAATAATCTTTTACAACTTTGACCATTTTTGGACCAAACGGAAAAATTTTAGTACCGCAACTTTCAATTTCATTGATTTCAAAACAGAGTTCTCCTGCTCTTACATACAATTGAAGTTGCTTTTTATTACATTCATAAAGAAAACTTGGAAGTACTAATAAAGCAATAAATCTGGGGCATAGTCGAGTCAGGTGTTCCTGTGCCCCCTCCCAGAGCTGGTCGAAGCCTCTGATGCCAAGCTGGGCCCAATCTGTGCTTCTTCGTTGAGCCAATCCACGCACTCGTCAGACAAAGTGCAACTGAAAGTAGGAGCGGGGGCCAGGAGTTCTCTCATCCTCCACGCGGTGGCCTGCCAAGCAAGCTGTGTGCCTCGGGCTGGGAATACAGCAGGATACTCTATCCCCTCTGGTGGGCAGGTCTGATCATGGCCAAATTGGCGTCGAATCCGAAATGGGAAATAGAATACACAGTGAGTGAGACCAACCAATTGAATCCCAGTCTGCCGGGGCATGTTGTAACTCATTGCCGGGAGGTTCAGCCAAGGGCACCGCCAAGCAATACGGTCTGCGGACAAACGGCACATCCAAGCGAACCACCATCCCTCATCCAAGGCATTGACTAGACGGTGCCGGAAGAAGTAGCCGCGAGCTGAATACGCTGGGCAAGAGTCCACAACCTGCAGTTTGTCCATCAACCATACCTGGGGAGGGATTGAAAAATGAGAGAGTAAAGAATAGAGAGATGTACGAGGAGAGAAGAGTGAGAATGGGGTTTTGTGAGAAAAGACCGAGCTTGAGGGCCGAGTGATGTGAGCAATACATGAATGCGAGATTGGGTGGGAAACATTACCTGTAGTAGTAGTGGACTTCCTGCTAATCTGGTCGTCTCATGGCGATAAAAGGCGCCTAAGCCCATTAACGTCTCGGCCAGAGTCATGGCAATACAGCTCTTGCCCTCCCTCAAGCCTTGGGCAACCTCAATCAGCCGGACACTAGCTCCTCCAGAGCCTGAGACAAATAGAAAATGGGATAGCATGCACAAACAGAGGGCGTGTCGCCGGAAGCCTTGCCAGTGATGGTTGTTGCGATCACCAGCATCAGAAAATCGATTGGCCAAACTCGGAATGTCCAGCATCCCGTCACAAATCAAGGACCGAGCATCACGCATGCTGAGTCCACACATGCGCCCTAAGGATTGGGCATGACCAAAATTAGGTTGGGGCAGGAGCTCCTCGTCGCGCTCGGACTCCATTAAGGCTCGGAAGTCTTCAACGGTAGGACATATCTCTTGCCCGGCGAAGCTAAAGACATGTGTCACCGGATTCCAAAACCTTGCCGCGGCATGAAGAAACGGGAAGTGCAAGGGGGTGCGACCCAGAGTGAATAGTGCATTTATGCCAAAACCCCGGAAATTCACTTTTTCCGAGCCATCCAAGCTAGCAATCCAAGCTGTGAGGTTTTGAGCAAGAAACTCTTCCATTGGAGCAAATCAGTGTGAAAATGAGAAAAACTACGAAGTTGGGATCTTTTGTAGGAGATAAGGTTGAGTGGGGGACAGGTGTCAACATTTTGCTGATCCCCTCATTTAGTGCCGGCCGACCAAACTGTTTGCCGACCGGCCATAATAGTTTGCCGACAAGGCAATTTTATGGCTGGTAGCCATTCCTTGTAGCCGGTGGTCTCTCCCCCAAGCCGATGAGCTTCCTTATGGTTTCCTAAGCTGTTTATGCTAGGCATCGGGGAATTTCACCACCTCCAACCCCTCTCCGGCGATCGATCCTTGCGGGGGCACGCCTGTCCGATTGACAACTTGTTGTGCATTTGCTTATCGAGTTGTATTTCACCCTCTTTGAGCTTTTGATTTGTTTATCGAGTTGTACTCACGCTTGTTTGGTTATATTATGTCTTTGTTTTGCTTATCAAGTTATAAGTCGGTTCACTACCTGATTATTACGATGCAAATTTCCAAAATGAGTTCAATTTCATTCACATTGTGGTGTGATACCTTGCGATGCGATGCATAGGAAGTTTACAAATGCAACATCTTTTGAACAAAATGGATTGTTTCATTCCCATCACGTGTTTTGCAAAATGTGTAACTTTGAAAAAGAATAAAACCTGCCCGAGGCAGTGCAATGTGCTTAAATTACTAGTAAAAAGGAAAGTAAAGCATAGAGTGACAAGGAAGCAAAGTATCAGAATTGATAACAGTGAAACTCCCCTTGTGGTCAACGCACCTTCCGTACCTTTGTTCGGGTCAACGACGCGTTTTCGCACCTTCGTTACTTTAAAACCATGCGAAGACGCGTACTTTTGAAATGTGAACCTTCGAGTTGACCTCAGGCCACAACTTCTGCGAACAATGCTCGATGCGTGCGAAGAATGTCCCGCCCTGTATCCTTTTCATGTCTTGTGAATTCCACAAATTGTTTTAATCATGCTATGTAAACAATACCTTTCATTACTTGCGTAGACCGCATATTTCTTAATTTCATTACCTGCGTAGACCGCATGTTTTGATTGCGTAGACTGCATATTTCTTAATTTCATTACCTGCGTAGACCACATGTTTTGATTGCGTAGACTGCATTACTATTTTCATTACCTGCGTAGACCGCATATTTTGATTGCGTAGACCGCATCTTTACTATTTCTTTACCTGCGTAGACCGCATGTTTTGATTGCGTAGACCGCATGTTTTGATTGCATAGACCGCATCTTTATTATTTCTTTACCTGCGTAGACCGCATGTTTTGATTGCGTAGACCGCATATTTCTTAATTTCTTTACTTGCGTAGACCGCATGTATTGCTTGTGTAGACCGCATATTTCTTAATTTCATTACCTGCGTAGACCGCATGTTTTGATTGCGTAGACCGCATATTTCTTAATTTCATTACCTGTGTAGACCGCATGTTTTGATTGCGTAGACCGCATTACTATTTTCATTACCTGCGTAGACCGCATATTTTGATTGCGTAGACCGTATCTTTACTATTTCTTTACCTGCGTAGACCGCATGTTTTGATTGCGTAGACCGCATGTTTTGATTGCGTAGACCGCATCTTTATTATTTCTTTACCTGCGTAGACCGCATGTTTTGATTGCATAGACTGCATATTTCTTAATTTCTTTACTTGCATAGACCGCATGTATTGCTTGCGTAGACCGCATATTTCTTAATTTCATTACCTGCGTAGACCGCATGTTTTGATTGCGTAGACCGCATATTTCTTAATTTCATTACCTGCGTAGACCGCATGTTTTGATTGCGTAGACCGCATCTTTATTATTTCCTTACTTGCGTAGACCGCATGTTTTGATTGCGTAGACCGCATATTTCTTAATTTCTTTACTTGCGTAGACCGCATGTATTGCTTGCGTAGACCGCATATTTCTTAATTTCATTACCTGCGTAGACCGCATGTTTTGATTGCATAGACCGCATATTTCTTAATTTCATTACCTGCGTAGACCGCATGTTTTTGATTGCGTAGACCGCATTACTATTTTCATTACCTGCGTAGACCGCATGTTTTGATTGCGTAGACCGCATCTTTACTATTTCTTTACCTGCGTAGACCGCATGTTTTGATTGCGTAGACCACATCTTTATTAATTTCGTTGCTTGCGTAGACCGCATGCTTATGATCAATTTCATTACCAGCGTAGACCGCATGCTCCACTTACATGTTCGTATTTCCACAGCATTGTTATGCTCCCCACTTGCTTTGCGCTGTCACGCATTTCGAGTATACTACTATGCATGTTGCTAACGATATTGTACCTGTTAAGTTTGTTTTCTTTTTAGGCACGATATTGTATGTATGGTTCATTTGAAGCTGGTGCAACCAGACGAGCCGCACAAGTACTGTATCTCCCGAGTGAGACGTTTTGAGAATTGCATAATTCTCTTACATCCTTTCTGCATTGTAGTGTAGTTCGGTGTATGTTAGCTTAAAACTGTCGCATGTATGCTTCGTTACAGTTTTCTTTGCATGATCATAAGTTATGCTCGGCTTCGTGCATTGTCTTGCACTTTGCCCCTGCCATCGGGCGCATATCTTGATTGTCTTGCATGTTTGTCTACGTCTTCGGCCTCGTCTAAAATGGGTCGTCTCTGGGCTTTGACATTCACTCCCGTCATTGTTATGACTTTCAAGTTCTGTCAAAGAGGGGCAACTGTAGACACCCCATTTTTGACCGTCCTCAAGACTTGGACGTCACCGCTTGGAACGCTTGGTGATTATCCGTGTTTGTGTTCGTTTGGAGTTCCTCGGCTCGCGCGCCCTGCCTCAGGATCTCCGAACTTGACCGTTTAGTGTCTGGTTTCACACCGAACACTTATGTTTTGCCTTGGAAGGGCAAGGAAGGCCTTGTAAGGCATCCCCACACACCACCGGCAGTGGCTAGAGGTCACCGGCTGGTCTTCTGCTTCCATCGGCACTATTTGTTGCCGGTCGGCACATTTTATTGCCGGTCGGCATAGTTTGTTGCCGGTCGGCACTCTTTTTTGTCAAAACAACTTTTTTGGGCAGCCGACCACTGTTCATCCACTTTATGGAGATATTTTGTGCCAGCTGTGATAGCTGGCACCAACTCTGCCTCCCTCCATACACGTGTATGGAGGGATTTCCCTCTAAGCAAGCTTGTTGTATAAGCTTTGCAAGAGGGAGTCTTATAAGAGGAAGGGTCTTCCTCTTTGATCTAGGTTAGAATTTTGGAACCAAAAACCAGAGCTTTGAGATATAGATACACTCTATCTCTATATCTCCCTCTCTTCCCTCCTTTGTGTGTGTTTCCTTGGCCTAAAGGTGGTTTTTACCTTACTTTTGCACCATTACACACACTATTACACCTTACTCCGAGATTGAGGAACTTGGGGGGTTGATTCTTGAGTTTTTTGACTGGTTTTGATCAAAAGAAGAGGGCTAGACCATTTGTTCTTCAAGGGTTCTTCAAGGGTGAGCATCTTGCTTTATATTCCCCAAACTTGCAATAGTTTTTTAACTATTTTTCTTGCTGTTTTAGCTCTTGTGTATAACATAAAAAGGGCTTGTATTTTGATGCTTTAGAACTTTCATTAAGGTCGTTTTGTGGTTTGAGTGCAAACTCACCCTTCTAAGCCTTGTTTGGTCCATTTTGGTGCCTCTTTGGTAAGGCTTTGTTCACTTCAGTGTTTTGGTCCTTTCACCACTAAAAACCAGTTGATTTTCAGTGTTAAAAAAGATGGTTTGAAGTCTTGCATAGGGGAGGGACACCCCTCTCCCTTCATTGTTTTGTTTCCTTGCTTTTTGGGCTTAAAAGGGTAGCATGTGTGCTTGATCATTCTTGGCCTCATTTCAGAAGTTTTTTAGGTGTTTTAGGTCATATGTAACCTCTGTTTTTGGCCGGATTTGTGCCTCCTTGTATGCTTGTAGTACTTGCTTTGTATTGCTCCATTTTGCTTAGAAGTGCATCTCATGATTAGGCCATGATTCTTGTGTGTGTTGGCTTAGTTCCATGAAGCTTTTAGTATTGTTTTTCCATGCTTAAAGTTTGTTGGTTATCCATTTGGTCATGCTTGACATGTTTGTTATAGGTGCTATGTATTTTGGCTTGAAAGCTTTGAGCATGTTGACCTCTAGCATGCATGGTTGTGATCACCCTCATGATTTAACATCATTTAGGACCACATTTTAGTCCAAGAATCATGTTTGTATGTGTGCATGCATGACCTCTTTTATGCCTTGAGGGTGTACCCTCTTATGCCTACATTTGAGCCTTGGTGCATACACTCTTTTGGAGTCATTTTAGCTACCATGTTAGGAGGCTTTGGAGTCCCATTCTGCATGTAAAAGGTCTGTCCTTACTTGTCTTAGTCATGCCATGAGTAGTCATGTTGGTGGGGGAAAAATGTCTCTTTTTTATTCCTTAACCTTGGGACCATTAGTTTGCTTGTTAGCATGAGTATTGATCCACCTTTTAGACATCTTTTGGCCGTTGTTTTGGGATGGTTTAAGGTCTGCCCCTTTATGGTTCTAGGCCCCATTGCATGCTTGTTTCATATTTGTTGCATGGTTACTTCATTAAGCCTTGTAGTATATTAATCCCATTGTCAAATTGGTCCATGTTTGCATCATTTTTGCACCTTGTATGCTTGGCATTACACATTTGTCATGTTGGTTGCATAATGCTTGTTGTGTCTTGCATCTTGGTATCATGTTGCATTTTGAGCCATGTTTGCATAACATGCATTGCATTTACTTGGTTTGGGGTGTCAAACCAAGTGTGGGAATCAAGGAACATTCATACTTCAAGTGATGTAATGTGCCTCGATTCCTGGTCACCGGCGCCTTTGACTCCAACTTGATAAGGCTTCGGTTTTCATTTTGTTTGTTGCATGCATCTTTATGTCAAATGGCAAATTTGATTCTTCGAATCACCATGCACCATTGATGGTTCGAGGATCGAGGGACATGCTTCCTTGAGTTCAAAACATGATAGGAAGTATGACCATGCTTACATGTGCCTGAAAGCCCCATGCCATGCACTGTCTATTCTCTGTTTGCTGTCAAAACTGTCCCTGCAGGAAGTTTCTGCCGACCGGCAGAATTCAGTGCCGGCTGGCAATTTTTTAAGTGCCGACTATCAATTTAACAGCTGATGGAAATTCTGGAGTGCCGATAGGAATTCTGTCTGGCCGGTGGTGCTCTGCAGTGTGTAAGGAACCTGCTCCAGGACTTTGGCAATTTTCAGAGAGATAAGGCAGTACAAACAGAAGTGGCAGGGGTACGGTACAGGTTTTTCGGGCGAGCCGAGTTCCAAGCATACATCATTTGCGCACCCCGAGGCAGAGGCTGTGGCCACCCTCTTCTTTCTTTTGCATCCTTTCTTTTAATTAATTAGAAATTCTGTAATAATTTTATTTGTTTATTATTTGGGACTGTAATATTTATTTGGGCCCTCCGAGTGAAGGCAAATCTATAATAACTGTGTGTGAGTGTGTGTATGTCTTCCAACCTCACGTCTTCCTTCCCTTTTATTTACCTGTTTACGATGGTAGATTAGGGCATGTTTAAATTCAGCATACCTTATTCTATGCATGCGTGCATTCATGTATTTGTACTGCATGTATTAGGCTCGGTACATCACGCTAACTACATTTGTACTTCAATTTACAAATCGAATATGTGATAATTGATCGCATTACATATGCCATGCTTAGGTTAACCGAGCCTATCTAAATTGCATCTTGTATGTGTTGCATTAGGCAATTTAACATGAACTAGGACACGCACATTTTCTTAACTAGTTTACTGTTTTGGCATGGAGTACTAGGTAAGCTTTTATGCTTTAGCATATCGCATGCGTGTGAATGTTGCCATGATAGCATGATTACCATGAGGCTAGCTGCTTATGTGATATAACTGCTTGAATGCCTGTGGATGGAGGTTGAATTACCTAAATTGGAATAATGCATTAAAACTGTGAGTTTTAAGCCCACTAGATAGTGGCAAAATCATCTTTTCTAAAAGCCCACTTGAGGGTGGCAAAATCCGCATTTTAGTCTACTTGTGAGTAGCAAACCATTTTCAAAACAAACATGAAATGTTTTGTTCCAATTTGGGCGATTTGGTCTATACTTGTTTGCTGCGCGCACAACATAGTAATTCTAGGCTAATAACCGGTTTAAGAACACATAACGTTTTCAAAATTGGACATCACGGTTAGTAGAGGCCGGTCTTCAGACCGGGCGAGAGGGGGTGCTCATAGCTGACCTTCCCCGATCGTACCCAAGTTCCCGAGCCGAGGCAACTTTGGTGATGACGGACACGTGGTCTTCGGCACCGAGTCAGGGTTTCCTAAATTTCCCCATTTAAAAATATTTAGGTGGCGACTCTGTATCTGGCAAAGTAGTCCATGTTTGGCACTTCTTTTCAAAAAACCTGTTTCTCAAAACGATTTGCTGGATTTGGACTCTTTGGTTCAAGATTAAGAACCGACACAAATCGAGAGTTCGAACTGTAGCGAGGTCCCTCGCGGACTTGTTACACATAGGTAAAGGTAGCTTGTATGCACCTCAATTCTGGATACTGAACCAACCTAGTCTGTTACTCTGTTGGAGAATAGGAAAAGTTGCAAACATAGCCAGGGAGAAAAGTAGATGAAGAAGAAGGGGAAGATCCTCAGCAGCATAAGGTAAGGCCTCGCCAATTACCCCTGTAAGGAACCACTTCCTAGCTACTACATCATATCCATTATCATCTATCGCATTGCATATATCATCTATCGCGTACATCTACTACGTTATCCATTACACCCATTACATTATGCCATTTTATTACCTGCATCCTTTCCATGTTAAGCTTAGTTTGGCATGTGCTCATACCTTTCCCGTGTTAAGGCATAGCTCTGCATGTGTATGTGCCTATTCCACCAAGAATTGTGGTTTAAGCGTTTCGGCACCTTTTTCTGTGTTAGACGTTGTTTGTTTTGTGTCCATACCTTTTCTAGGTAAGATGTGGTTTGGTTTACGCCCCTTATTCACTTCATCTATTGCATCCATTGCATCGTACTTTGTCTTGTTGCATTCAGCATATAGGATCATTATCTTTTCCCAGCAGATCATTCCTCACTTATGTCATACCACCCAATCACTTGTATTCTTTCTGCGAAAGACATAGTTTTACATGTGCTCACACCCTTTTCATGTTAAAACATGGTTCTATTATGTGTAAGCATCTATGCTGCGCTGAGGCCAATATTGAGGATGTAGGCACTTAGCCTGTGTTAGGCATTGTTTGGCTCGTGCCCACTTCTTTTCTATATAAAAGGTAGTTTGATTTGCGTCCCCATTTCTTTATGATATTTGTGTGTTTGCGCTGCTTGTTGTTTGATTATTTCGTTACATTGTGTATCATTTTGCGTTCTGCCCCTGAACTATGCTGGTTTGATTCCTTGCAACGGGATATGTAGGCAATCCTCGGGTTCAACCAACTGCATCTGCATTTTGTTTGTTTGCCTAAGTCTTATGGCCTTGTCAAAATGGGTCGTCTTCGGGCTTTGACATTTACTCGCATCATTTTATGACTATTCGAGCTCTGTTGAAGAGGGGCAACTATATACACCCCAGTTTTGACCGCCCTTAAGACTTGGGCACCTCAGATTGAACACTCGATGATGAAAAGTTACGCTGTGCAATCATTCAATTTCTTCAGCAAAGGCTTCGATTTTGAGTTTCTAAATCCCAACCTTACACCCAATTTTTGACCAAAACTATTTTAGATAAAAACCATTTTAGACCTTAAAACCTTCTTTTTAAAAATATTTTTCAAATGCTTCTACGATGTTCCGAGGCTCGCATTTTGATTAAAATATTACACTTTTCGGTAAATCGAGTAAGGACAAAGTGGGAATAAATGGAAGGGAGGTGAACTCTTTGACAATATTTAAAAATATCTTATTTATAGGTTTGGAGTTGAAGGAAATAGGAGAGGATGGAAGAAAACTAGTTAGGGAAAATGTTGGGCATCGATCCAGTAAGAAAAAAAAGAGTAGCTTTCACTAAATTAGGCATATCTTTTTGTACACTTAGAATTTAAATGTGTGGCCACGACCATTGGAAATTAGACTTCTAGACTTTAATTTAGACTCAAGAATCACCTGAAATCAAGTCCGAATGAGGGAGATATGGCTGTTTGCAATTAGGCTTGAGAGCAATTTTTTATGGCCAGCCGACCACTACCTAGCCGGCCGACCAGGTGTCCCGACAGGCAGATATTTTACTACCAGCTGTCCCCCCCGCCCATGTGAATGCCTCGCACCAGCTGTCTCTATACAAATATTTCTAACTGGAGAAACTAATTTTCTATAATACAAGCCCACCCCCTTGATTTTAAGTTAGAATAAATTCCAAAAGCTCCAAAACTTGCAAATCACTCTCCCTCTCTATCTTGTAATATACATACACTCTACATTCACTTCCTAAACCAAAAATTTGAGTCTTCTTGCTAAGTTTCTTGAGCTAAAATTTCATCTTTTGAAGGTGCTCACTTGTTGGTTTGTGAATCAAAGAGTAACCTCTCTTCAAGAGGTATAACTCTTGCCATCTCTACACTACTTCTTTCCTCTCTTTTCTTGCTGATTTTATACTATTTTTGGACTGTGTTTGTGGGCTGAAACTTGTGACTTAAAGCTATTAAAAGTTGAGGGGTTAACTACCCTCCTTTGAACCTTATTCCATAAGCTTTTGTCTTTGTGTTTCCCACTTGTTTTTCAACTTTTGGCTACTATTTTTCAGAGTTTAAAGAGACTGAAATATGTGGTTTTGAGGTCCAAAAAATGGAATGGTTAGCCACCCCTCCTTAGGCTTGCTTGCTAGCTTTAATTCTCTATTATTTTGGCTTACTTTTTTTTGCTTGTTTCAAAGTATTTCCAGCACTATTTTGCTATTTTTCGGACTGTTTTTATGTGTTTACTTCATTTATGCTTTGAATATTATACCTGCCTTGTTATAAGTCTTTATAGGTTTGGTGGTTTAGGCCATAGACAACAACCTATTTGAGTTGATAGCTTTTATTTCATAGTTTTCATACGTGTACTCACACTTGTAACAACCATCTTTGCAACCTCCCTCCTTTCTTGGTCTTCTTCCTTTTTGCTAAGAGTTATTTCAAAAAATTGAGGTTGTTTAAGGGATGCAAAAGAGACCTTCCATGCTTAATGGTTTAATCTCTTTAGAGGTTCATTACCAGGGCATTATATCTCTCTCATGCCAAGAACAACCTCTTGTTTGACATTTCTCTTCATTAGTGGACATAATTATCACTTTTGGGACAAAATGATTAAAGAATGCAAAGATAATGTTAAAAGAGGCAATTAAAAATGGTAAAACTGATAACAAGATAATAAAATCAAGTCGGGTTCAATCAGACATTAATTGAACCTATTGAGCCTTGGATCATTACATACTCCTAGTGACGTTAATGGTTCAAGGAGCAATGTCCACTCATTTCCTTGAGGTGCCTCCATGATAGGAAAGAGGTGTTGTTGGTCTTTCATTTCATGTCATTGATCTTTTTGTCCAATTAGTTCATAGATCATCATGCAATAACCTTGTGATTATTGATGATTTGTGGACCGATTCTACTCTTCTCTTGATCAATTCCATGACAGGGAGAGGTAGAAAGGACAAACACCTCATGGAGACACTCTGTTTGTGCTATGTTTTCATTCTATTGCGGCAGGGCACACTACAACAAAAGTAGTCTTTAGAGACGAAAACTAATGACGAAAATAAATTTTGTCACAAAATACGTATATTTTAATGACGAAAATAATATTTTGTTTTCAAATGTACCATTTTTAGAGACAAAAATAAAATTTCGTCACCAATCTAAATACATAATAAAAAAATTAGGTGACGAAATTATTTTTCGTCATTATTTATATTTTTTTTGTCACCGAAGATTTTCCCGCTATTTTTTCAGAGGGTATCAAAATTTTGAGACTTTTGGTGACGAAACAATTGGTCACCAATTATAAAATTATTAATGACGAATATATTTTTGTCACCAATAATTTTTAATATTTTAATATCATTTAGTGACAAAAACTATTTTTGTGGCCAATATTTTTATCTTTGGTGAAGAAATAATTTTGTCACCAATAAATGATTTAGTTGCTAACTATTTTAGAGGGAAATGAAAATATATTGGCGCCTATGAAAACAAATCTATTAAAAAAAAAAAAAAAAAACTTGTTATGCTTGGTTATACACACACACCCACACACACACAAACACACACAAAATAATTTCTCCATCAAACCTAATTTCACACACACACACACACACACACACCCTTATACTCATTCACAGGATTGAGTTTCCTCACCGCTGCTGCTAACATTTCATCGATTCACACACATCGCCGGTGTGCCGATTGGCTCACCGCCAACAGCCTTTGACTACAAAACTGATTTGATCACATAGTTATCGATATCCGATCAACGTGATATTTTATAGATATATAGTACTCGACGAATTCTACAAATTAAACGGTTCGAATTATCAAAACGGGATCCGTGGTAGGCTCTCACGAGCCCAACAGTACACTTCAGTCCTAAAGCCTCATCCTATTTTTTTATTTTTTTTTTTTGTTAATTTGCAATGACTTTTCAAACCGTTGCAAAAAATTAATCTGCTAATATTCCTCCAATACTACAATAATACATATAGGTCGCACCTAAAAATTTAAAAAAATCCCACTTTTAATTCAATGTGTGATAAAAAAAAAATGTGTGAAGTAATTTATTTATTTTTTTTTTTATTTTTTTATTTCAGCAGCCCGTAGCCCACCCCACAAAGAAACAAATCATTTTTTATTTTATTTTTGAGATTCCAAACATATCTCTCAATCCTCTCTCCCTCTCTCTCTCTCTTCAAGCCCTAACCCTAGTCTTCTGCATATCCTTGATCACCCGGCACCCGTTCGACCAGCTGAGAGTAACTAACGACAGCGATCGGCGAGCGGCGGCAATGGCAGCAATCGGCGAGCAACAACGACGACTGAGGTATTTTCTTCTCTTCTATTTTCTTCTTCTCTTATCTTCTTCTATTCTTTTACTATTTTGCTAATTCGATTTTTGTTGAAATTGACCCTTGATTTTTTATTTTTGTTGAAACTAGCCCTTGATTTTTGTTGAAATAAACCCTTGATTTTTGCTCCATATCTCTCTCTCTCTCTCTCTCTCTCTCTCTCTCTCTCTCTTTCTCGGCCCCCTCTCCCCCAATTTCAAACCCTAACTATAATTTTTGATCTCTCAGATCTCAGCTCCTTCTCTGTTCTATATCACAAAAGTCATTTTGATTTCATTTCGCTTATTTTGAAGTGTTTCATATGTTAAAAATGCTAAATGTTTGATGCGTTCATTTACATGTTTGTTTATCTGCATTTTGTTGATCTTTACCTCTCTTTCTCTCTCGTTCACTCATCATATTATTTTCCTTGTGGCCTTCACTTTGTGTATTTAATTCAATTCAAAGTATGAAACCAAGTGCCATAGTGATTGTCTCTTCTGTTTTGAATGACTTACGATTGAAATTTGCACTAATTATGGCCCAGCAATTTAGTAAATTATAGACAATCTTGGAAACATAAAGATTTATGGGCTGTGAGTATCTGAAGGAACCAAAAAGTCATGGTACAAAAAGTTTACTCTTAGACTGCCCTTAAATTTGAAATTGAAGTTTTATGGCTTTCAGTACATACCCAAGTATATAATTGTTGGAAAACTATATAAATTTGACAGAGCCCCCTTCTATTTGAATGTTCTGTTTCCTAATGATGGCATTGCAATTAAACATGTAGGATTCACATTGGAATTACCCAAGTGTTTAAATGTTTCCTAATGTTTTGTTTCCTATGCAACGATCAAAAAATTGGTAATGAGATCACTTCTGATGCCCATTTACTTCCAGCAACCAATGCCAATTACATAGATGGTCTTGCTATTTTTTCCTATTAGCTCATTCTTCTCCTTCTTCTTATGCAAGCAACACTTTGAGTTAACCTACCACCTTGAACTCATATCCATACACCATACACACCTTCATACCTTAGTCTAGTAACCTTGGTTGAGCTTTGAACACCATAATTCAAGCTTGAGAGTGTGTTAGAGCTTAGTTTGATCACAAACAAAGAGCTTACTCCCTTGATAGGTACAAGCTTGTTATCTTCTCTATTGTTTTTATTTCTTTCATTTGTTACTTAGTTCTTATTGTTTTGTGTTGTTTTGATCCTATTTTAAGTGTTCAAGTTTGGGTTTGAAAAGCTACCAAAAGGGTAGAGAGAGTTTGCTCTTTCTACACCCCTATCTATAGCTCAAACCTTAACTCTTACACTCTTTTTCTTCGATATCTACACTGATTTTCAAAGTTTAAAAAAGACTAAAAATCATACTTTGAAGTTTCAAAAGTGGAGGGGTTAGCCACCCCTCCTTGTTCTTGCTTATTAGCCTTGATTCTTCTCTTTGTTGTTTAGCTTTTTAGGATTTTTTCATGCATTTTTTGCCACTGTTTTTCATCTGTTTAGGGCTGTTTTAGGGTTGTCCTAGCCTTTTAAATTGGTTCATGCTTTGTTTAGCTTAGTTGTTGTCTCATGAATTGGCATACACAACTTGTTGCATGTTGTTCCAAGCTTTCCTTTAAGTTGTTCCAAGCTTTCCTTTACTTAATTTTCGTGTTAAGAGTCTCACTCTAACAAATCATCTAATCATCTATTTCTTTCATTCTTGAGAATGATTTCAATCGATTGAGGTTGCTCAAAACATGTAAGAGAGACTCCTACTTAATGGCTTAATCTTTTCAAAGATTCATTGTCAACGCTATAGTCTCTCTCTCATGGTTTAGAAGAACCTCTCGTTTGACGGTATTTCTTGTTTAGTGGACTTTAAGATCACTATGGACAAATGGACTAATGAATGGAAATGACTAAACAAATTAGTTTAAAATTGGATCAAAGCGCATAAAGATAATGGTTTAAACTGCTTAGACTTGGTCGGACGCTATGCCAAGTTTATCGAGTCAAGAGTGATTATGCGCTAATTCATGGCGTTTTGAGCATTTTTGAAGCGTCTCTACCACCCGCTTTGAGTTCATTCCATGATAAGAGTGAGGGGTGGTCATATTCATTACATTTCATTGATTTTTGTCCAAAATTGTATTCGAGATCATCAAGCAATCAATTTTCTCATTGATGGCTTTGGAATCAATTTCAACCTTCTCTTGAGGCTTTCCCATGATAGAGAAGGAAGAAAGGGACAAACAAAGCTTGAACAACTCTGTCTACAATATTTTCACTTCAAAACACAAAACAGAGTTTTGCACAAAACTAAGGCACGGCCGGCCTTCTCTATGCCCAGCCGGTCTTTATTGAGGGTCGGTCGGCCCTCAAAGTTTGGTTAGCAGTGTATTTTTTTGCAGAAAGTAGAGGGCAGTGGCTGAGGTGAAACAGGGCAACCTTGAGGCAAATAGAGCTGTTCTTGAGTACGGTGCATGTGCATGCATGCAATTCTTGCGCATCCTCATTATTATTATAATTAATTAATTTAAATTTGTTTATTGTAATTAATCTCATCATTAACGTGTTATAATTAATTAACTTTGGGAGTTAGTTTATTTATCTTAGGTAATAATCTTGGTTATTCATTGTAATAGCATAAATAGCATAATTAGCTTAGCTTACTTTATTTATTCATTCGGCTTTGTAATAATTAGTTTAATTCGGACTTTCGAACATTGATTCTCACCCTCCTGCGTGAGGGATCAAATACTGTAATAATGTGTATGTCTTCCAACTCCACGTCTTTCTCCCCTTTATTTATTCGCTTACGATGGTTAGTATAGAACATCACGTTTTTTTAACATTCTCATGTTTTGCATCTATTTGTCTTGCATGCATATATGATTCGGCTTATCTTACTAATATTAATGTCCAAATTCATTTCTTGAATACGTGCTCTCTTGCATGTCTTGAATGAAATCACATGTCATATTCATAGTCGAACCTATAAAATACATAATGCGTGTGTTGCATTAGCCATGATCGCATAAGTTAGGAACATGCATCTTTTGCTTACTCGTTCACCCTTTTTGGATTGAAGTACTAGGTGAGATTTTTTGTTTTAGCATCTTACATCGAGTGTTTATGTTGCTATGTCAAAACATAAAATCCATGAGGCTAATTCCTTAAATGATATAGTTGTTTGAAATGCCTATGGATGAAGGCTAAATGCCCGAATTGGGATAGTTTGATTAAATGTCCACTTTTTCAAGGGGCAAATTTCCAAAACAATTTCAAAACAAAACATGAGATCAAAATTTTCAATTCTTGCAAACTAGTCTATATTTGTATGAGCATCACACAGTAAAGAATATTTAATAAATCAAAACAAGAGCATATAATGTAACTAAAAATCACATCATGATTAGTAGAGGCCGATCTTTGATCGGGCGAGTGGGTTGCTTAATCCATGACATTCCCCTCTCGTACCTGAGTTCCCGAGTAGAGACAACTTTGGTGATGACGGACTAATAGCCTTTGGCACGAGTCTTGGGTTTCCTAAATTTCTCAAAAATATTTAGGTGACGACTCTGTAATCTAGCAAAGCAGTCAATTTTTGGCATATGATTCAAACATTAATTTTCGAAAAGAAATTGTCGAATTTGGACTTTTTTTGTGTTTTCATTGTTTCACATTGCACTTGTGAAATCAGATTCAGAACCACAAGTGGAGTCCGAACTGTAGGGCTATTCGCCTTCCGAAAGGAGCGCGAAAAGTCGAGCTACAACATAATATTTCTAATATGGGGAAAATGGCCTATGAAAATATAATTTTAAATGTATGAGACTAAGTGGAACACAATAATACTTTATAGACTTATTAGACTATAAGTCCTCTAAGTGACTCTCTATAATTTTAGGGCATTCTATTTCAACCCAAAAAATACTTCAGTGCGCCCAATTTAAATTTATAAATTTTAATTCTTATTATATCTTAATATGGATTTACTAATAAAGAAAACACATATTAAACCTTAAAATATTTTTTTTTTCTCATGGTACACCCTAATCTATTATTCCTATTCAAATCTCTGCATCTTCTTCCCCAAAAGATCAAAGTTATTTTGTTTTCTTCTTCTTCTTCTTCTTCTTCTTCTTTTTCTTCTTTCTCACTTCAAAACCCTAATCCACCATACCAAAACTCATCATTATCATCAATATTATTAGTTTTTTTTTATTTTTATTTTGAAACCCTGAACCTTATAAGAAAGTCTGAATAAAATCAAACAATAAATGAACGTGATAATCAAAATAATTTTTGAAACAACCCATCAAAGAGGAAGTAAGCATTCATACAAAAATCAAAATACAATTATTAATTTCTGTATTTTTTCACATGTCCCATTACAATGTTAAATCTTTCAATTTTCACAGTCACATAGATAGCATTACTATAAGGCCCCGGTGTCCCACATCGGGAATGGAGGGGGAGTTCCTGGGCTATAAAAGTAAAAACCTGGACCCTTATATAGCATCGAGGCCTTTTCTCAAGTGGTGAAATCCTTATTAGAACTCCCCAGTTGAGCGTGCTTAGGCTGGAGTAGTTCTATGATAGGTGACCCACTGGGAAGAACAAATCCGTGAGGGCGTGACCCAAAGCGGACAATATCGATGACTTGTAAAGGGTCGGGGCATCACAAAATGGTATCAGAGCGTAGGGATTAGGTCTTAGATGGGATCTGTTGGGTGGTGAGTATTATGAAAAAAAAGAAAAGAAAAAAAGGGGGTTGATATTTAAGGTGAAAAAAAAAATAAAAATAAATCATTTTTATATCAGAGTGTGTAGTGGAACCGTGTTATTTGGAGTTTTAGTTGAGATTAAATTTTGGAGCATTACGGATTGAAATTTCGAGGACGAAATTAATTTAAGGGGGATAGATTGTGACACCCCGTATTTTTGAAGTATTAATACTTAGTGAGTGGTATTGGTGGTTTATTATGATAATTTAAGGGTGAGATTTTTAGATAAGAATCTAATTTTAAATTATTTATTTGTATTTATCTCATCCCTTTTATATCTATCATATTGTTATTTATTCAGATATAATAATAAATTAATTTTCCCCACAATTCCCCATCACGTGGAAAAAGAAACAAAAAAAAAAAGAAAAAAGAAAAGACAAAACCGTGGGCAACCCACAGTTCTTTGACATGGCATACCAAACCCACCATTCCATCACTTCATCATTCCATTTACTTTTGATTTTTTAATCTTTTCTTTCTCTTCTTTATTCCTCTATAAATCAGCAGAGTGAGAGGAGCTCTTCACAATCCTTCCTTCATTCAGCTCTCCCCTCTCATAAATTGTGTAGAGTAGAAATATTAAGTTTAGATATGAGAGTTAGTAATTTTACAGGAGATCAGAATTATTTTAGAGATCCATGGAGCAATTTCAGATTTATGGTGATGTAATTAATTATTTTGAGGTAAATTCGGGTTGTATACAATATGCTCTATTTAAATCTCTTTGCAAAGAGTTCTCTTATTTTAAATTATCCTTAATTTGTAATCTATTTGATTATTGTGGTAAAATCATTTGTTGTCGAATCGTTGATATTCTGATCATTTGGTAAAATTCTCTACAAATATTTCAGTATTAAAATGGTGATTTGTCTGACTGAATGACATGAAAATACTCCGTACATGGATCAAGTGAATCTTATTAATTGTTTACACCAAAATGCCCGGATAAGCATGGAGCTTGGGTGAGGTGGGTAAATAAATAAATTTATTCACTGGTCATGTACTGAGTAGGACCGAGTATTTGGTCCTAGATAAATTATAGTTGACTTGTTGTGCAATTTGGTAAATTGTTTAATTATCGTATCGTTGATTTAATGTCATAAATTGTTGGATTCCTGTTAATTTATTCTGTATCCGAGCCTTGTATTTCTGTCGTATTGTATACTTCCGAATTAATTTATTTTTCAGGTGCGGAGCAGATTTTAGTGGAGCTCCAAATTGAGATTAAAAAGATTTATTAATATAAAGATTTGGGACTCACCACTGTAATTATTAAATTTGGAAATAGATGTAATATTGTTTATTTTGGAGATAATTGTGCTATAGAATATTTGGAGGATATTATACCATTTGGGGACGATTTTGTAGTTATTATTTTTGGGAGCAAAACTTGTATTTTTTTTAAGGCTATCTTAGTGTATTTAACGACCCGGGAGTGGGGCGTCACAAAATGGTATCAGAGCCGACTCTCCGAAGTACCGAGTGTGGGCCCCTGGCGTCTCTCGGTGCATGTGGGCGGGCTTGCGAGCTGGCAGGCTACTGCACGGGAACGTGCAGCCTTATGGGGGGTGGATTGTAAGGCCCCGGTGTCCCACATCGAGAATGGAGGGGGAGTTCCTGGGCTATAAAAGTAAAAACCTGGACCTTTATATAGCATCGAGGCCTTTTCCCAAGTGGTGAAATCCCTATTAGAACTCCTCAGTTAAGCGTGCTTAGGTTGGAGTAGTTCTAGGATGGGTGACCCACTGGGAAGAACAAATCCGTGCGGGCGTGACCCAAAGCGGACAATATCAATGACGTCTAAAGGGTCGGGGCATTACAATTACAGCTTCCGAAATAATCTTTTAACTCAATGACCATGACAAAAATTGGTTTCTATATGCTGCAACACATTTTAATAAAAATTTCTTTTCCTTTTTTTCTGTCATTTTACTCTTTCTTTCTGTTAAACTTTATGTTTGTTCTAAAAAAAAAATTTGTTGTTTCTATTATTTCTGTACCAGTTCGAAATCAAATGCTTTTTTTAATTTGTTTATTATTTATTATTTAGGTTTATTAAGGGTAACTTAGGAAAAATTTTAGGGTATATTTAGGGTAATATAAAATTTTAAATAATTAAAAATTGTGTACATAAAAATAGAAAGGACTTAATGATTTTTTTGAGAGTAAATAAAATCTCCCATAATTTTTGGATCAGTACAATAATTATTATAGTTTTGGGGCCTTTTAGGAGGGCCCATAGCGGCTCCGTTGTGGGTTTTGCCCAAAGTGGCCCCTGTGGGTGTTCATCATGATGAAATGATTGGTCATCGTCAAAAATGACAAAGCATGAATAGTTGAAAAAAGGAAAGCATATAATCAAAAGATGGTTTGAAAACATTTTTAGAAGATGGCAGAAGTAGAAAAATCAGCAGCAGCTGGAAAAATAAAAGTGGATATATCAAAGGACACTCGGGAGTTGAAACAAAGAATGAAAAGGAAGCATGCGAGTTTTGGAAAAACGGAGACCAGCCAAATTGCAAAAAACGAGACTTATGTACGAATTGCTCAAAGAAAAGCTTGGAAATTGCCAACAACCAATTGAAACTAATTTTGGGTTTGTTTTGAGAAAATTGTAAATTAAGGAGGGGTGTTGAAAAAAGTAATCCACAATTTTTTAGAATACATATATTGGGAAGTACATTATCTATACAAAATACATGAATGCGAAGAAGTCCGGATATGGACATGTGATATAACATAAATATTTAATTTCATCAAATTCATTAATCTTAGTATTTTATTTTAGTAAAAAAAAATTAAGGATTTTATTTTTCAAAAAATAAATAAAAATGATTTTTAGTATGTCCTCAGCGTGTCTCAAGGTGTTTACAACATGTTCTTAGCGTGTCTGACACGAGTCCAAAGTGTGTCTGGCACCTATCCGTGTTTGACATATGTTGAACACTTGTACGTGACTTTCGGAGATGTGTCCATGTTTCATAGAATTAATGTATTTATTAGATTAGAATAGAAATTAAATGACTTTTTGGAGTGTGAGATAGATGTATTGGAGGATGATTCATGCAAGTGAAATTAATGGAGGAAAGATTAATAACATATAAATATTCTAATTTTGTTCTAAATTCACATTAGGGAGCTCTGTGCAACTATAGCCGTACATCTCCCCCACATAAAAACACGGCACCTATTAATACGAATTTTATGTTATGCTTCTGCTGCCCCCGCCACGTCATCATTCTTTTCCCTAATTTTAACATATAATATTATTTGAGCCACGTTTTTTTTTTTTTTTTTTTTTTTTTTCAACTTTGAAGGTCCAGTAATGCTAAGGGGAGGTAGATTCAAACTTTAATAACAGAGCATTACATAGTATGAATAAAATTAGCTTCCATTTTCATCACTATGTAGTATGTAAACTCTGACACATCAGAAAGTAAACCAGAATCAATTAAACAATTAACAATTTCTTAATAAGTTGCCTAAGACAAGTAATATAAAAATATTAATTGAAATGGGCGTGATTATGTCACTAAACTAACAATGCTTTACTCTTTTTTTACCAGAAAAAAAAAAAGAAAAAAAAAAAAGAAGCTTTATTGATGAAAAGAGCAAGATACATGTCACTGACTAGCAATGCTTTACCTTACCTAGTTTTGAAGAATTGGTTGCATTTATTATTTCAATTCCACAATCACTTCATCTATAGACAACCTAATGATGTTGCTTTGCTATGTGCAATGGCTAGAATATAATGAATAGATGAAGCTCTTCGGTGAGAAGAAGTGTCAAGGCTGGCAAAAGCTCGCATGGTTAGTTCAATGATAAACGAGTTTGCTTTGGAATGGATCATAAATTTGGAAATTTTAGTTTCAATTTCTCCTAATGTTGCATCTGGTATTAAAACACGTGAGTTGTGAGACGGACTGTGAATATTGAGGATTTACTCGGTGATTCACAGTAAGTGAATATATATATATATAGCATATGTTGAACTGTTATAGAAACCGATGATGATCCATTCAAAATCTATTAAATGTGGCTATATATGTTGCATACCTAGAGAGTTAAGGATCATTCAACAATCACACCAATGTTGCTCCTCTGTTCTAATACACTCTTTAACTGCATGTGATTGTGTATCAAGATTTCTGTATTCTAAGATTTTCATCACATTTAACGATTGTTAGAGCTTTAAGATAGAAGGACATAAAAATTGGGAAGAGAAAGGATATCCATGGCTCTCAAAAGTTTCAAAACATGGGCTTTTACATAAAAGGCTGTGACCAACTTGGGCAAATTGTGTCCAAACAGTCTAAAGTGTCACTAGTTGGCCTCTCATATGGCATGGTACAAATAGAATTGCGCTCCATTTAGAGAATAATGATTGGACCTTTCTCTAACAACCTATTGAGAGCACAAGGTCTGATGTGAAGTAACCTACTTTAAAAGATTCTTAGGGTTTAGTCCTAATCAAAGGCAATGATTTATGAGAGTAAAGTTCACATTTTTATACAACTTATATAGTGTTAAAGTTTGGCATGTTAGTCAGAATCAAGAAGATTATTTACATAGCATCATAAAGTCATAAAAAGTTATGTCAACAATAGGAACAAGCGACAAAATTATTGTGTATTCGGTATACATCAAGTGCCATAGATTATATGGTGCTATACCACTCAATGTTGCCACAAAGTAGTCTATTAATGAACCCTTACCAGGGGGGTATTCCATAATAGTGTGTTAACGTATGAGGGTTGTGATCAGTGAATGATCTTATTTGTGACAATTTTTATTTTGCTACATAGATCTAGGGCATTAAACTGTGGAAAGAATAGTTTTGCATGCTCTAAAACTTGAATCTTTGACTTTGACCTCCTAAAAAGATGTACGAGTTCTAGCCAACTGAATTATTTCAATTTGATCACTCCTTTGTGACATACTCTAGCAGCTTAGAACATGTCATTCATCACTTATTAGCATACATTAAGCTATCATTACTTTGGAAAGTGCTCAATTAATGATATGGTTAGTGCAAATGCAAGTTAAATTTGAACTTGCTTAGTGTTCAAATTGTAGCACCATTGTTGCTCTAATAGTGTAAGTTGATTATGGGAGTCAAAAAAATGGAGAGAGGAGGGTGGATTCCAGTGATACGAAGAAGAGGAGTGTAGACGTCCCCGCGAACGCCCCAGGAGGGAATCCCGTTTCGTTCATTTGGGCTCACTACAGTTCAGGACTCAAATTGTCACGATTCTAAATCTAAACCAAGGAGTCCAAATCCGGCAAATCGTTTTGAGAAAACAAATTTTTAGAAAGAAATGCCAAACATAGACTACTTTGCCAGATACAGAGTCGCCACCTAAATATTTTTTATGGGGGAATTTAGGAAACCCTGACTTGTTTGCCTAAGGCCACGTGTCCATCATCACCAAAGTTGCCTCGGCTCGAGAACTTGGATACGATTGGGGAAGGTCAGCTATGAGCACCCCCTCTCGCCCGATCAAAGATCGGCCTCTACTAACCATGATATCTATTTTTGAAAACATTATGCGTTCTTATTCTGATTAATTAGCTAATCTTACTATGTGATGCACACAATACAAAAGTATAGACTAGATCGCCTAATTTGGAACAAAGCATCGCATATCCGTTTGTTTGGAAATCGGTTTGAAATTTGCTACCCGCAAGTAGGCTAAAACATGGATTTCGACAAGTTGTTCCAACTCAAACAATCCAACCTTCACCCACAGGCATTCAGGCAGATATATCACATAAGCATATAGCCACATGGTAAGCATGTTGTCATGTTAACACTTACACTCATGCAAGGATGCTAAAACATAAATGCTTACCGAGTACTCCAAGCCAAAACAGAAAACATGTTAGCAATCAAACGTATGATCCAAGTCCATGTTAAATGGCTAATGCATCACAGGCAAAATGCAATCTAAAATAGGCTCGGCTAATCCTAGGATGGCATGTGAAATGCAACAGGTAACATGTATTCAAGTTAGATTTGAAATACTATGCAGTAAGCATGATGCGCCGAGCCCGGTGCATGCAATACCGATGAATGAATGCACGCATGCATGGCATAAGGTATGCTAAATTAAATATGCCCTAGTACTAACCATCAAAAGCAGGTAAGTAAAAGGGAGAAAGAAATGACGGTTGGAAGACATGCACACACACTCCCACACTTATTACACATTCGCCCTCGCTCGGAGGGACCAAAAGAATAATACAAATTAAACAAATAATTAACTACTCTAGCTAATTAAATATTACAAAGCTTCAAATTAATTAAAAAATTAAATACAGCAGGAAAGTGGCCGCAGCCCCGCCTCGGAATGATGGGATGATGCATGCTCGGTTCGCCTCGGCTGGAAACCCGGTACCATGCCACTGTTCCCTCTGTTTACACTGCCATGCTCCTCTGAAATTTATGAAAGTTTCCAGAATCCTTCTGAATCACTCACTGAGTGTTGTGGAATATCACCAGCCACAATTCAAATCCACTGGCCATGGGAGTAGACTTATCGACCAAATATTGAACCACCGGCTAGACACTGATGGTCGGTCAGCACCAAGAGTGGTCGGCTGGCCATTTATTCCTGCAGAGCCTTGTTTTGACAGAAGCAGAGGACAGACAGTGCATGGTATGGAATTTTCAAAGCAATGTGTGCATGGCCACTCTCCCTATCATGCTATGGGCTCAAGGGAGTTTGGTACTCGACCCTCGGACCACTAATCACGCATTTCGATGCGTGATGGTCCAAGAAGTCAAGTGTGCATTTCAATGTGAATGAATGCAATAAAACGAATAAGTGCTACACGCCCTATCATGTTGAGATCAAGGACATCGGCGACCGAGGATTGAGGCGTGTTACGTCACTTTGAGTACGAACGCCCCTCATTCCTCATGCTTGGTTTCACACCCCAAACCAAGCAAAATGTAATGCAAGTATGCAATGTGACTCAAGTATGCAACATGTCTCAAGCATGCAACATGAGGCTAAGGTAACAAATATGCCAAGTGCAATGTGCCAAATATGCAAGATACAATGCAATGCAACCTATCATGCCAGCTAGGATATGGAATACAACTAGCTAAACAACATGCAAACATGCAAAGATGAGACAATGCAAGTATGGAACCAAAGTAATGCAACATGTCAAAACGTGCAATGGGGGACTTAAACCGAAATTGGGAGACCTTAGCCCATCCCAAAACAGTGGCCGAAATGATGGGTGAAGGCAACAAAAATGCAAAGCAAACAAGCTTACTAATTGGTCCATTACTTAGACCACGATGCACAACCTTCAAGCATGAGTGAAATGCGATGAATATGAGGATATGGCATTATAATAAACTCTGAAATCTCAAGAGGGGTGATGCCAACTCAAACAAAACATGCAAGTAAGGCATGCAATAGGGCCCCAAACTTGAGGCCAACAAGGGGGTTCAAACTATAGCTATGACAACCAAACCCCAAAGGACCAAAATGACTAAAAATAGTCCTAGGGCATTCCAACATAAGACTAGAACATGCATGGAACATGATCAAAACATGCCAAGAAATGGGCCCAAAACAAAAGGCATTCAAAGCCACAAAAGGGAGCATTGCCTTACACCCACCCTAACCAAACATGGCATGGACTAGACAACCAAAAAACAGAGTTTTAATACATCAAAATGCACCCCAAAACCCACTGATATGGCAGCCCAAAGCCTCAAACACATAAACGTACACCAAGGCCCTAACATGGAACAAAAGGTCATATCTCTTCAAGGCATTGAAAGGGTAGCAAATGCAAGCATGTAAGCACAAAACATGGACTGAAATGGCATAATAAGTGATTCCAAATCACTGAAATAGCCTAGGTAATGCAAGCTAATGATTCACACACTCAAGGCTCACAAGCCAAAATGCAAAGAGGCTATACCAAACATGGAAAACAAGATCAAATTAGCACACAACAGACCTTAAGCATGATGAAATATGGCCAAAAGCTTCATGAAGTCAAGCTAGAACATGCAAGCATGAAGGTCTAAAGGCAAGATGCATTTCTAGGCAAAATTGAGGAATATAAGGCAAGTATATTATGCATGCAAGGGGTCAATAAACCAACATAGGACAGAGGTAAAACATGCTAAATAAACTCCAAATAACCTCTGAAATAAGACCAAACAAAACTAAGCATGTATGCTACCCTTATGAGCCAAAACATGAACAAATGAGACACAAAGGGAGAGGGGTGTCCTCCCCTATGCAAGACTTCAAAACCTCTTCTTCACCACTGAAAATCCTCTGGATTTCAGTGGTGAGAAGGCCAATGCACAAAAGTATTCAAAGCTCAACCAAAGAAGGCACGAAAGGGGCCAAACAAGGTCTAAGAGGAGGAGGTCGACCCCAAACACAAAAGAGACCTGAATGAAACATTTTAAGCATGAAAAATCAGAGTTTTTATCAGTTATACACTAAGCTCAAAATAGCATGCAAAGTAGGTTAAAAGCTAGTGCAAGATTGGGGAATATAAAGCAATAGCGTTTACTCTTGAAGAACACTTCAAGAACAGCAGGTCCTGCCCCCTTTTCCTGATCAAAACCAACTCAAAACTCCAAGAACAAACTCTCAACACCTCCAAAACCAAAGTGTGGTGTAATACTAGGTGTTTTAGTGCAAAACTATGAACAAAACACCTTTTTAGGCCCTCTAACACACACAAATGAAGAGAGAGAGGGAGATATAGAGAGAGAGTGGTGTATATATGCTATATAACTCTGATTTGCTGAACCTCTTCAAAGGAGAAGGAAGGCTTCCTTTTATAGAGGAAGACAAAGGTCTAAGCTTCTAAGAGAAGCTAATACAAAAGGGTCAAGGGGGGTTAAGCTTCTCAGGAAGCTAACTCAAAGGTCCAAGCTTCTTGAGGAAGCTAAGACAAAGGTCCAAGCTTCCTCAAGAAGCTTGAGCAAATGGTGCAAGCTTCTCCAAGAAGCTTTGAACAAAAGGGTGTAAAATGGGCAAATCCTCCATACGTGTATGGAGGACAAGTCCGTGCACTCCAGCTGGCACAGCTGGCATGCACCGTACCTGAAAAAGGTAAAAAGGAGGTATTAGCCAGAAAAGGAGTCAATCGGCTAAATGAATGGTCGGCCGACCACACAAAAAGACCGATACACCTAAGGGAATACCGACCGACCAAACATTTGGCCAGTAGAAAAAAAAACAAGGCCGGTGGCATCATGCCACGGTCGGTGGGTTTCAGGGATGGCTAACAAGCCTCTTCCCACCCTCAGAAGCACAAAACACAAGTCCTTGGTGGAAAACCAAGCACGGAACAGGGAAGTTAAGAGATCCTGAGACAAGGCGCGAGGCCGAGGCCGAGGCTGAGGCCTCCGGGAACTCAAAACAAACACGAACATGGATGATCACCGAGCATTCAAATGGTGACGTCCAAGTCTTGAGGACGGTCAAAAATGGGGTGTCTACAGTTGCCCCTCTTTGACAGAACTCGAAAGTCATAACAATGACAGAAGTGAATGTCAAAGCCCAGAGACGACCCATTTTGACACGGCTGAAGACTTAGACAAACATGCAAGACAATAAAGATATGCGCCCGAAGGCGGGGGCAAAATGCAACTGACAATGCAAGAAGCCGAACATAACTCATGATCATGCAAAGAAAGCTGTAACGAAGCATAACATGCAATAGCTTTAAGCAAGAACCAAGCTACATTACAATGCAGAAAGGATGTAAGAGAATTATTCAATTCTCGATACGTCTCACACGGAGAATACAATACCTGGGCGGCTCGTCTGGTTGCACCAGCTTCAAATGAACCGTACATACAATATCGTGCCTGAAAGTGAAAGAAAACTTAACAAGTATGATATCATTAGCAACATGCATAACAATGCAATTGAAAGTGCGTGACAACGCAAACCGAGCGAGAAGCGTAACAATGTGACTCGGGGCAAGCATAATAATACTATGAAGGCGCAAGCACATTGTAACAAGCCCGCGGGGGACCTCGCTACAGCTCGGACTTGACTTTCGTTAGTCACGGTTCTAAGTCTGAACCAAAGAGTCCAAATCCGGCAAATCGTTTTGAGAAAAACAGATTTTTGAAAGAAGTGCCAAACATGGACTGCTTTGCCAGATACAGAGTCGCCACCTAAATATTTTTTAATGGGAAATTTAGGAAACCCTGACTCGGTGCCAAAGGCCACGTGTCCGTCATCACCAAAGTTGCCTCGGCTCGGGAACTTGGGTACGATTGGGGAAGGTCACTTCGTGAGCACCCCCGCTCGCCCGGTCAAAGACCGGCCTCTACTAACCATGATATCAATTTTTGAAAACATTGTATGTTCTTATTCCGGTTATTAGCCTAGGTTACTATGTGATGCTCGCAGCATATAAATATAGACTGGGTCGTCCGAATTGGAACAAAACATTTCATGCTTGTTTTTGAAAGAGGTTTTGCTACCCGCAGGTAGGCTTGAAACATTTGATGATCTATTCCAATTCAGATAACCTAACCTTCACCCACAGGCACTCAGGCAGATATATCATGTAAGCACATAGCCTCATGGTAAGCATGCTATTCATGGCAGTCACTCACACGCATGCAAGGATGCTAAAGCATAAAGCTTACCGAGTACTCCAAGCCAAGATAGAAACTTCATTAGAAATCATGCATGAATCCTAAGTATACAGAAATGCCTAATGCAACACATGCAAAATGCAACTATAGCAGGCTCGGCTATTCTAAACATGGCATGTGGAATGCTACAACTAACATGTATTCAATTTGGAATTGAAAGTACAATGCAGTTAGTACGATGCGCCGAGCCCGGTGCATGCAATACAGATGAATGATGCAAACATGCCGTCATACTGTATGCTAATTTAAACATGCCCTAATCTAACCATCAAAAGCGGATAAATAAAAGGGAGAAAGACGTGGGGTTGGAAGACATACATCACACTCACCCACACTTATTACAGTTATGCCCTCACTCGGAGGGTCCGAATAAAAGAATATACAGTCCCAAATAGTACAGTCCGAATAAAAGAATATTACAGTCCAAAATATTACAGAATCCTAATTAATTAATAAATTAACTAAGAAAACAAGTAAACTGGCATGCAAGCCAGGGACTGTCTTGCTTCTGGTAGATGATGCATGTCCGGACTGCCTTGCGCGGAAATCCACCGGAATGCCCCAATTAGCCTCTGTTTACACCTGTTCTTGAAATGCGTGCCAAGCCCCGAAAGGTTGCTGATTCTTCGTTTTGCTGCAACAGAGAGCAGGAAAGGGGCATAGCAATGTATTTGCACAGATATATGCATGTCTCGATCCTCGTGCCACCAATCACGCATACCGAGGCATGATGGCAGAGGAGTCGAAATGCACAATTCAATATAGGATGAATGCACATGAAACTACAGCTAAAACCTAACTCCATCATGGATAATAGGGAGTGTCGGTGACTGGGGAATTGAGACACATTCCGTCACTCGGAGTACGAAATGTACCTCGTTTCCCGTGCCCGGGCTAACTCCTATTCCGAACACGATGCAATATGCATGATATGCATGAAATGCAACTAAGATATAATCCTAACATACTCAATGCTATGGAATGATATGCCTCGAAATACGTGCATGCAGGCACGCAAACCGAGAAAATGGCAGAATGCAATCTAAGATACAACCTAGTACGGATAATGCTATAAAAATGATATGCCTCGAAATGCGTGCACACGGGCACGCAAACCGAGAAAATCGCAGAATGCAATGAAAATGACTAAAATGGCATGGAAAACATAACATGGACTTATACTAACATGAGAGAGCCTCAGCCACACTCACATAAGATGCCGATGGCAGAAAATGAAGTGCCTCGAAATGCGTGCACACGGGCACGCAAACCGAGGCGATGCTAAAATGCAATGAAATGACATGGAAATGACAAATGGGCTTATACCAACATGAGTGAGCCTCAGCCACACTCACATAGGATGCCGACGGATAAAAATGAAGTGCCTCGAAATGCGTGCACACGGGCACGCAAATCGAGGCGATGACAAAATATGATGAAATGACATGGAAATGACAAATGGGCTTATACCAACATGAGTGAGCCTCAGCCACACTCACATAGGATGCCGGCGGATAAAAATGAAGTGCCTCGAAATGCGTGCACACGGGCACGCAAATCGAGGCGATGACAAAATATGATGAAATGACATGGAAATGACAAATGGGCTTATACCAACATGAGTGAGCCTCAGCCACACTCACATAGGATGCCGACGGATAAAAATGAAGTGCCTCGAAATGCGTGCACACGGGCACGCAAACCGAGGCAATGCAAAAAATGCGATGTAATGACATAAAAATGATAGCAATCATTCTAATGGAATTTTAGCAGAAAAATATGGGGGAAAACAGCCCCGAAATGAGGCGAAATGACATGAAATGCATGGAATTGCCCCGAAATGCAACATAAGGCACCCGAAATGGCCTATAGCTATGCCAAACATGCACAATATGGACATGCAATGCAAAGACAGAAGCTAGACAGTCCCAAAAGATGTACTTTCACAGTTATAAACATGGCCAAACAGCAAGTATAAGTAAGGGAAAAATAGCATGCAAGAATAGGGGCCAAAAGAGGGGTAATGAGGCAAGTGGTATAAGCAAAACTCAAACTGAAAAATTTCCTTCTACAACACTGAAGATGGACCAAAAATATGAACATTTACAGTATATGGCAGACCTCAAATCAGTATACAAACATGCTAAAAATGTGATGCAAAACAAGGCTCAAAAGGTGCTATAACATGAAGTATATAAAATAATCACCAAACAGAAAAAAAGTGTGAATGAAACATGAAGTATAGGCCAAAATAAGGCCACTTTTAGTTCGGACCAAGAGCCAAAAACAGAATCAAAGAGGGCTATCAATTTATGCAAAAATGGGGCCAAATAGGGGATATAACTACAAGTGACACATGGAAACACCAAATAATGTTGAGCCCTTCTCCAATGTTGAAGAGGGGCTCAAAATAAGCCTTATATCAGTTTATAACATGCTCAAAAACAGATTGCTCATGGGCCAAAGATAGCATGCAAAATCATGACATACAAGATGATCAATGAAGCAAGTATATTATGGAGGGCTCAAACAAGGTTGAGCCCTTAATGAGAAGTGAAGATGAGCTCAAAATATGGCCCTTTTCAGTTAGGGCCGGAGCTTGAAACCAAAAATAAGTGGGGCTTAGAAATAGATCAAGGAAAAGGGTCAAAAGGTTAAAAGTGTAACTTACCCTTGAAGATTCAAGCTTTTGTTGCTTCTTGGATGGATTTGCAGCTTCTTTTGCCTTCTAGAAACCTTCCTTGCTGCTGGAAGTGATGTGGTGGTGGTAGAGCTTGGTGGTGTAGAAGGAATGAAGGTTAGGGATTTAGGGTTTTTTGAAGAATTGAGAGGGAAGAAGATGGAGTTGGCTGTGGAGCTTTGAAGAATAATTTTTCTAACCCTTACCAAGAAGGCCACCAGCTGGTTATAAAGGTTCAAAATGGGGTGTAAAGGTGGGGGGAGAAGGAGGGCAAAACTCCCCCACAAAATATCCCCCGGATACAGAAAATATCTGGGGGATATTGCCCCACAGCTGGAAAGGGCACAGTGCAAGGAAGCAGGCCGGCCTCACACTTTTGCTGGAGGTGGCCGGCCGGCCACACCCCCTAGCCGGCCGGCTAGGGGTCAAAAGGGTCAAGGTGATTTTCTGGCCGGCCAGCTATTGGGGAGGTAGTCCTATGTGTGTACAACACAACCATGTAGTTGAAATTCCAAGAAAGTGGGCCCAAGGGGTTCAACAATGGCTCGGAAAGAGGGGGTCAAAAGGGTCAAGTTGACTTACTGGCCGGCCATGAACTTTTAGGGGCCTCTCATGTGTGTACATCACAGATATGTGGTTCAAAGTTCAAGAAAAAAGGTCCAAGGGGTTCAACATTAGCCCGGAAGAAAGGGGTCAAAAGGGTCAGGTGACCTTAATGGCCGGCCATGAACTTTTAGGGGCCTCCCAAGTGTGTAGATCACAGATATGTGGTTGAAAGTTGGCAACACTAGCTCCAAGGTATTCAACATTAGCCCGGAAGTGCGAAAAACGGGCGCCGGGAGGCTCCGGAAGAGAAATAACTGGTTGCTGCAACAATTGCTGGCCTCCCACCCTTCAGTGACCTTCCCTGTGATAAAACAGAGGTACCTGCCAAAAATGAACGAAAACCGTTGCAAAACGAATGTTCCGGGGCCAAAACACGCAGTTCGGGGTCCCGAAAATGGGCTGTTAAGCACCGAAAATGGTATTCGACCTCGAAGTGGGTTTCTCAACCCCCAGTGTCCCTCAAAAGGGATGAAATAAGATGTATGCCAAAAATTAGAGCAAACGGAGATGGTTAGGCGGTCCCGAACCGAGGCACACGGCCTGACGGCTCCGAAAACTGGGAACCGGACTCCGAAATGGGCAAAATGGCCTACGGCCACCAAATGTAGCCTTTGGACATTGAGAGATGGTCTACGGGACCTCTCCCTTCCCTCGGGAAAAGAAACAGAGAAAACCGAGTCTGGCTCGCAAACCGAGACAAGGCACAGAAAAAGGTTCGGAAGTCTGGAGGCGGGGCTCGCAGCCGCGACTCTGAAACTTCTGAACGAGCATATGCAACATCACCTAGCGCTCAATCGGTGACGTCTGAGTCTCAAGGTCGGTCAGAAATGGGGTGTCTACACACATGTAAGTAAAGAACACGTGACAACGTGCACAATGTGTAAAGATGGAACTTGAACACTTGTAAGTAAAGCATAACGCGACAACGCATGCAATGTGTATAAAAGAGAACTTGAACACATGTAAGTAAAGCATAACGCGACAACGCATGCAATGTGTATAAAAGGAACTTGAACACATGTAAGTAAAGCATAACGCGACAACGCATGAAATTTGTATAAAAGGGAACTTGAACACATGTAAGTAAAGCATAACGCAACAACGCATGCAATGTGTATAAAAGGGAACTGAACACATGTAAGTAAGCATAACGCGACAACGCATGCAATATGTAGAAAAGGAAACTTGAACACATGTAAGTAAAGCATAACGCGACAACGCACGCAATGTGTACAAAAGGGAACTTGAACACATGTAAGTAAAGCATAACGCGACAACGCATGCAATGTGTATAAAAGGGAACTTGAACACATGTAAGTAAAGCATTACGCGACAACGCATGCAATATGTATAAAAGGGAACTTGAACAGATGTAAGTAAAGCATAACGCGACAACGCATGCAATGTGTATAAAAGGGAACTGAACACATGTAAGTAAAGCATAACGCGACAATGCATACAATGTGTATAAAAGGAAACTTGAACACATGTAAGTAAAGCATAACGCGACAACGCATGCAATGTGTATAAAAGGAAACTTGAACACATGTAAGTAAAGCATAACGCGACAACGCATGCAATGTGTATAAAAGGGGACTGAACACATGTAAGTAAAGCATAATGCGACAACGCATGCAATGTGTATGAAAGGACGCATAACGTGCGCGACAATTACAGTCAGAACAAAGCAATGCAATTCAACATAATTGAAGCGATTTGTGGAATTCGCAGGATAGAAAAAGGATACGGGAAGGGATGATCCTTGTAGGCACCGAGTATCGCTCATAGAAAACATGGGTTGAGGTCAACTCGAAGGTCTAGTAATGTTCCAAAAAGTGCACTGCCTTGCACTGTCTTGAGTAATGAAGGTGCCAAACCACATAATTGACCCGAACCAAGGTGCGGGATGTGCATCGTCCGCAAGGGGAGGTTACCGGTATCAATCCCGATACTCTGCTGCCCTGCTCTCCTTTTGCTTTACTTTCCTTTTCTTGGTAGTTTAAGCACATTGCACTGCCTCAGGCAGGTTTTCAAAACTGTATATTTTTGTAAAAGGCATGATGGAAATGAAACAGCTATTTCGTTCAAAAAGGTGTTACATTTGTACTTTCTACGCATCGCATCGCGTGGTATCACATAACAATGTGAATGAAATTGAACTTTGTTTGAAAATCAAGTGTTTGCCTCGTAATAATCAGGTAATGAATCGACTAACAACTCGATAAGCAAAACAAAGAAACTCGATAAGCTAACCAAGCGCGAGTACAACTCGATAAGCAAAACAAAAGCTCGATAAGCTAACCAAGTCCGAGTACAACCCGATAAGCAAAGAAAAAACTTAAAGAAATGTGACATACAACTCGATAAGCAAATGGGCGCGACTTCGTAAAAATCAAACCTCGGAGGGCATTTGAAGTGGTGCCAGTCCCAAATTCCCAGCATGTTCAATACACAAACAGCTTGGGGAACAAGAAGAAGACCACCGGCCATAGGGGAAAGCCATCGGCCTCAAGAAATGGCCATCGACCAACAGCTTTGACAAATCGACCAAAAATTGTGGTCAGTCGGCACTACTTTTGGCCGGCCGGCTATGAATGGCAAGAACCACCAGAATGCTGACATTTGTCCTCCACTCACATCTTATCCCCTACAAAAAGCCTCAGCTTCGTAGTTTTTCTCAATCCAACACTGATTTGCTCCAAATGGAAGAGTTTCTTGCCCAGAATCTCACAGCTTGGATTGTCAACTTGGACGGGTCGGAAAAGTTGAATTTCTGGGCTTTGATATAAACGCACTATTCACTCTGAGTCATACTCCGCTGCATTTTCCGTTTCTCCATGCCGCGGCAAGGTTTTGGAATCCGGTAACACATGTGTTTAGCTTTGGCGGGCAAGAGGTGTGTCCTACTTTCGAAGATTTTTAAGCTTTGATGGAATCTGAGCGCAATGAAGAAGTCTTGCCTCAGCTTTGCTTTGGCCACGCCCAAGCCTTAGGGCGAATGTGTGGGCTTATAATGCACGATGCTCGCCCCTTGATTTGTGACCGAATGCTGGATGTTTCAAGTTTGATTTGCCGGTTTTCTGATACTGGTGACCGCGATGACCATCATTGGCAAGGCTTTCGACGACATGCCCTTTGTTTGTGCATGCTATCTCATTTCTTGTTTGTCTCGGGCTCCGGAGGATCTAGTGTCCTGTTGATCGAGGTTGCCCAAGGTTTGAAGGAGAGCAAGAGCAGCATTGCCATGATATTGGCTGAAACATTAATGGGCTTGGACGCTTTGCATCGTCGAGAAACGACCAGATTTGCAGGGAGTCCACTACTGCTGCAGATAATGTTTCCCACCCAATCTCACATATGTATTGCTCACATCACTTGGCTCTCAAGCTCGGTTTTTCTCACAAAACCCTTTTCTCACTTTTCGTTCGTCGTACATCTCTCTATTCTTTATTCTCTCATTTTTCATCCATTCCCAAGTGTGGTTGATGGATAAGTTACAGGTTGTGGACTCTTGCCTAGCATACTCAGCTCGCGGCTACTTCTTCCAGCAACGCCTAGTCGATGCCTTTGATAAGGGATGGTGGTTCGATTAGAAGTGCAGCTTGTCTACGGACCGCATTGCTTGGCGGTGCCCTTGGCTCAACCTACCGGCAATGAGTTACAACATGTCTCGGCAGACTAGGATTCAGTTGATTGGCTTGACTCACTGTGTATTCTATTTCCCGTTCCGGTTCTAACACCAGTTTGGCCATGATCAAATTTGCCCGGCAGAGGGGATAGAGTACCCTGCTGCATTCCCAGCCCGAGGCGCACAGCTTGCCCGGTATGCCACAGCGTGGAGGACTAGAGAGCTCCTGGCCCCCGCTTCCAGTTTTAGTTGCACTTTGTCTGATGAGTGCATAGATTGGCTCAATGAAGAGGCACAGATTGGGCCCAGCTTGGCATCAGAGGCTTCGACCAGCTCTAGGAGGGGACGCAAGAACACCTGACTTATCTATGCCTCAGATTTATTGCTTTATTAGTACTTTCAAGTTTTCTTTATGAATGTAATAAAAAAGCAACTTCAATTTGTATGCAAGAGCAGGAGAACTCTGTATTGAAATCAATGAAATTGAAGGTTGTGGGTACTAAAAATTCTCCGCTTTGGTCCAAAAATAGTCTAAGTTGTAAAAAGATTAATTTGAACAAAGTCAACTTTTATTAAAACTTTTCAAAACCGTTTTTGATATGGATCAGAACAAGACACACCTGAGATCTGTCACTGAGATGCACAACCCCGGATCCCAGCAACTGGAAAGTTGCCCCTAATCTGAATAGCATTGTACCGGAGATCACTACCGAAGCTCTTGAATGCTGAATAGACAAAGATGATCAAGGTGATCAAATGGACAAAGTTGATCGGGAAAAAAGTTTATGGCTGAACTTCAGGATGAAGTTGCCTACGTATCCCAAAGATGGGAATCAAGCCTTACGTAGTTCAGGCTCAGGTTCACTCATGTATTTTCACTCTCCTTTTGCGCTCTAACTTTTACCAAGGCCGCCCTTTGCGAGTTTTCAACTTTGTGAGCTCAATTTTTTATAATTTCAAATTTTTTGTACTCTAACTTTTGCCTAGGTCGCCCTTTCAGGTTTTCGGCCTAGCGAGCCTCTCAGGGGTAATATTTCTTCAACTTGTCCATATTGATCGGCTGTGAAAACTCTAGGCCATCTAGGTCCATCAAAACCATAGCTCGACCTGACCATATAGATTTGATGATGTAGGGACCGGTCCAACTGGGTCTGAACTTGCCCCTTGGGTCGTGGATGGGAGCTCGGTTGTCCTTGAGCACTAAATCTCCTTCTTTCAAATTCCTAGACTTAACTTTCTTGTTGAAAGCCCGGGCAATTCTACGCTGATAGCCTTGAACATGGTACAGTACTTTTAGTCTTCTCTCATCAAAGAGCATGAGTTCTTCAAATCTGCTCTGCTGCCAATCTGCTTCGGCTATCTGACACTCAGCCAATACTCGCAAAGACGGAACCTCAATTTCAATAGGCAGAACGGCCTCCATCCTATAAACCAACGAATACGGAGTCGCCCCAGTAGAAGTTCTAATTGAAGTCCGGTAGCCCCACAGAGCAAACAGCAACTTTTCTGTCCAATCCCGGTAGGTTTCCACCATCTTCTGCAGTATGTGTTTGATATTTTTGTTGGTGGCCTCAACCGCTTTATTGGTCTACGGCCGGTATGTGGATGACTTATGAAAAGCCACATTGTATTTTTCCAACAAGTCAATCACTTCCTTCTTGAAGTGGGAACCGTTATCTGAAATGACCTCGTTTGGGACCCCATAACGACATATGATATTATTTCTGATAAACTTTGCAACGTGCGACGCCTTCAACACCGCATAAGATTGGGCCTCAACCCACTTTGTGAAATAATCTATCGCGACTAGGATGAACTCATGCCCATTTGACCCCTTCGAAGTAACAGCTTCAATCACATCAATTCCCCAAACTGAAAATGGCCATGGCGAAGTCATGTTGTACAGCTTCGACGGCGGGATGTTCATGTGGTTTGCATGGATCTGGGATTTGTGGCATTGTCGAACAAAGCCGATACAGTCCTCCTCCATGGTGGAGCAGTAATAACCCTGTCTAAGGATCTTTCGGGCCAGCATTACCCCGTTCATATACACTCTGCATTCTCCCCCATGGATGGCCTCCATTAGGCGCTTTGACTTTTCAGCTTCAACACATAGCTTATGCATTCCCAAATGACCTCTCTTATACAATTTACCTCCGCAGATGATGACCTGAACGGCCATTCTTCTGATTGCCCTTTTATCCTTGGCATTTACCCCTGGTGGATATGCTTCATTCTCCAAGAAATTTCAAATATCGTAATACCAGGGGTTCTCATCTTGGACCTCATCTATAGCAGCAATTGACTCGTAAGCCGGCATGAATTTCTGGTCGATAATGACTGGACGCATCCGGACTCCAAACGGAATGTCTATCATGGAAGATAGGGTTGCTAGTGAATCTATGAACCTGTTGTTTTCTCTTGGTAGATGAGTGTAATTTAGCTTCTCAAACCGAGGAACTAACAAGTCCAAGGTCTGGTGATACATCATCATCTTTTCTTCTTTGACTTTCCAGTCTCCTTTTGCTTGAGACACAACAAGGTTCGAGTCCCCGATGACGTCCAACCGTTTTGCCCCTAGTTCCAGGGCTGCTTCTAGACTGGCAATGCACGCCTCATATTCTGCTTCGTTGTTTGAGACTTTGAATCGGAGTTTGAATGCTAGAGGGATACAGGAATTGTCGGGTGCTATCAGCAGCACTCCTATCCCATACCTATACTGGTTTGATGCTCCGTCAAAGTATATCGTCCAAGTTTCATCGTCGATATGCAAAATGGCCTCATCTGGGAATAAGTACTCAACTGTTTCACCCCCTTCCACCGGATGATCGGCTAAGAATTCTGCTACTGCTCTTCCTTTAACTCACTTGCGCGTCACATATTTCAGATCGAATTCGGAAAGCAACAGCAACCAACAAGCCAGCCTACCCATAAGTGCTAGTTTCTCAAAAAGATATTTGATGGGATCCAGTCGTGAAACCAACATTACGGAGTGAGCTAACAGGTAGTGCCGCAACTTCCTGGTAGCCAATACCAAGGCCAAGCAAGCCTTTTCCAACGGTGTGTAGCGGGTCTCATACTCTAGCATCTTCTTGCTCAAGTAATAGATGGCTCTCTCCACCTTGTCCTCAGACTCTTGTGCGAGCATGCAGCCCATTGTAGTCGCAGTTATTGACAGATACAAAATCAACGGTTTCCCCGACTCAGGCGGTGACAACACGGGTGGGTTCTGTAAGTATTCCTTGATCTGTTCAAAACCAGCTTGGCATCGGCCGTCCCACTGGAACTTCGTTCCTTTCTTTAGGAGACCGAAAAGTGGTTCACAAGTCAAGGTTAATTTTGAGATAAACCATCTTATGAATTGCACTTCACCTAGAAAGCCTCGCACCTCCTTTTCAGTCTTAGGTGGTGGCATTTCTAAGATAGCCTTGATTTTGGAAGGGTCGACTTCGATGCCTCTCTGTGTAATCAGAAACCCCAGCATTTTCCCTACTGTAACACCAAACGTGCACTTCTGAGGATTCAGCCGCAACCAAAACTCTCTGATCCTTTGGAAAAACTTTTGCAAGGCGGTGTAATGGCCCTCTCTTTCTTTGGACTTGACAATCATGTCATCCACGTACACCTCTACCTCTTTGTGGATCATGTCGTGTAATATCGTGGTCGCGACCCGTTGATATGTAGCTCCAGCGTTCTTCAACCCAAATGGCATCACTCTATAGCAATATGTCCCCCACGGGGTGGTGAAAGCAGTCTTCTCCCAGTCCTCGGGTGCCATCACTATCTGATTGTAGCCTAAGAAGCCATCCATGAACGAAAGCAAAGCATGCCCTGCTGTGAAGTCCACTAACTCATCAATATGCGGCAAGGGAAAGTCGTCCTTCGGACTAGCTTTGTTCAAATCCCTGAAATCCACGCACACCCGGATTCTGCCATCCTTCTTCGGTACTGGAACTATGTTGGCCAACGAAGTTGGGTATTCAGATACTAGCAGGAAACCTGCGTCAATTTTCTTGGTGACCTCTTCCTTAATCTTGAGAGCCCAGTCCGGGCGGATCCTTTTAAGTTTCTGTTTAACGGGTTGGGCCTCGGGGTCAAGAGGGATCCGGTGCTGTACAATCTCATAATCGATTCCAGGCATGTCTTCGTAGGATCACATGAAAACATCTTTGAAATCTTTTAATAAAGCGACTAAGCGCTCGCGTTCCTCCGAAGACAACGTGGACCCGATCTGGACCAGCCGCGGGTCCTTCTCAATACTAATATGCACAGTAGTGATTTCATCCATTAAGGGTTTAACAAATCTCTCATGCTCTTGTTCAATTAAGCGTTGCAAAATCGGAGGAATTTCTTCCTCATCGTTTTTATCAAAATTTTGAAAGTCCTTACTTAAGCAATAAATCAAGGGCACAGAAAAGTACTCAGAAACCACATCCACATCATTCTCATTAAGCTCATCCAAACCGTCCAATTCTTCTGTTACAACAGACTCAAAAGAGAAAGAAAAAGACGACCTAGACAGGACTGTGGCATCCGGGTCATCACTCCCAGGAATACCGGACTCAGACTCAGCCAAGCTAGAACCTAATTCCGACTCACAAGACTCGGTGGAATCAGATTCCGGCTCCCTACTTGACTCGGTGCTGCTTGACAAAAATCCCTCCTCGTACTGCCAAATGAGGGAGGGTACGATGGGTGCATCCATAATAGTTGACGATAGGCCCGCAGCCGTTTCATTCCCGATCATAGACATCGAGAAGTTATCCCCCAAGCACTTCTATTCGATCGGAGGATCTGAAAGTAGACAAGCCAGCGCTACCCCCATTTTAATTTTCGTGTCCTCAGACTCCACTTTCTTGCTCTACTCAACCTCAGCCAATGGGTCTGTCTGCTCTTCGGCAACATCATCCCCGAATAACTGCAGGTCGAAGAAAATCTCGAAACCTGGCACGCTCTTCCTCTCCGCATTCAACCATGGCTCGGGAAGTCGCAGAACAGAAAATCCTCCCCTTTCGGGACGAAACGTCCGTTTAAGGTACCTTGAATGGGCCGGTGCATCAACTCAAAAGGCTTCCCTGCCTGCATCGCTCTGGCTCTCCCAGCCATTTCCTTACCTTTCCTTACCCAATCCTCTTTGGTGGGCAGATAACCTAAACCAAAGGTATGTGGGTTGTGTGGCACTTCGGCTAATACTGTAACGCCCTTCCGGCCACTCTTTCCTAATCCCATCTCGGGGATGTGTTAAAGCTTGTTCATGAGGTATACTAATTGTGCGCTAACATACACCCCTTCATTAACAGCTAAAATGTTCTGCACGACCCGGGCCTCAGCCAGGGTAAATCCTAACATGAACACATCCTCTATACCGTGCTCAATTTCCAAGACTGGCGTAGATACTTCTAGCGGTGGATGGATCGACGAATTTCCAAAAACGATGGCTACTCCCTTCCCATGGGGATACTTCAACATCTGGCACAAGGTGGATGAAACTGCCTTTATCTTATACAACCACGGCCACCCCAAGAGTATATTGAAGGTTGCAGGAACTTCCAGGACGGGAAAGTCTATCTCATGTTGTCCCAGACCAACCTTAGTTTGAATTTACACGGTCCCCTTCACCTCCCTACTTGTGTTATCATACGACCTTATTACCTGGGTGGTTGGCGCAAAGTCTGCGGGTTTTAACCCAATTGCATAGGCTGTCCTTGCCGGGCACACATTGATGGCGGACCTGGTATCAACAAGAACCACCGGTATCCGTTTGCTCTTACACTCCATAGAGATGTAAAGTGACTTGTTGTGATTCGCACCCTTGGGTGGCAATTCTTTGTCGGAGAAGGTCAACATCGGGGAAGCTCCTCCCGGAAAGACCAATCCCACCAACTGTTCCGTCGTGGTTTCTGTTGAGAGCTTGGCCTTATACATTGCCGATAAGACAGCCTGTTTGTGCACTCGCAATGCTATAAGCAGTCCCCAGATGGAGATGTCTGCCTGTATTTTTTTCAGCTGCTTCAGTACAGCCTCTTCTTTGAGTTGCTTCTCTTTATGTTTCTCTGCCTCCTTATCTTTCCCAGACGCCTCTAGCTGATCTAGATGTGGGGGCTTCAAAAATCGCCCGCTTCTAGTCATATGATCGACTTCGCCGATGTACCAGGTATCGTCTGGCTGGTTACTCCCCCAATCCTCATCTGTGTGGGAAAGACATAGATCATCGTCCTCCCACCACATTCCATCGACGGCCGACAGACACCTGTCCGGCTCCGATGCAATTATACTCGCAGTACTTTCCGTCCACATGCTCGCAACATTCTCTATCCTCATGTATACAGCATTTTCAGTCCCCACAGGGGCCTTGGCTTTTTTGATTCTCTCAAACTCCTCAATTCCTTTTTGCTCCAACTGCGTCAGTACAACTGGCTGCTCTATAATTCTTATATTCAGAATGTCCAGATCCTGAGCAAAATTTTTAGCACCGGCGCTCTCCGGTGATGTATCGTGATTCTCGGCCCTTCCGGCCACAATTGATATCCTTGCCCCTGCCGGGCCCTGTTCCAACTGAGATTCTTCAACAATGTCTGGTAGGTTATCAAGCCAGCCGGTAACCTCTACTGACTCTTCAAAATCAAACCAGTTAACTATCACGCCCTCTGGGTCTTATTCATTGAAAAACTGGAGGTTAGCAAAGTCCCCCTCCACAGCCGTCAAGTCATCTATCCTCTGACCAAATCCATCCCCCTGTATCACACAAAGTTCTGCCTCTGCCGGCAATTCCACATTTGGCCCAACCTGGCCTACTGACAGAATGTAGTCACTCGGACTGTATGCCTCCTTAGCAAAACTCCCAGATTCCTCAGATTCTGACTCAATAATCCCATTCTCCACTGAAATCTCCCATGTTCTGTCTTCGACAGTCACCACCATTGGTTCGGGTTGGGTTCTGGAGATGCCCAACATGCACAAGTCAGTGCAGTCAGGAAGGAACACCTCCGGCTTGGGTAGGTGAGACGGGGTGATATAGATGCTAGGGTCGTATGACGTGACCCCGGTTTGGATAAAGTTGATGCGTTTAGGAGGTGGAGCTTGGTTGTGTGGTGGGAGAGGGTTGGTTGTGACATTGGGTTTTTCTGGAGGCACATTCACCCCCTTATCAATGAGATCTTGAATCTCATGACATAATGGGAAGCATTGGTCGGTGTCATGACCGTGCTGTTGGTGAAATGCACAATATTTGGCTGGGTTCTGGGTAGGAGGAAGTTTTTCCGGTAATGGCCGTGGCTTTAGGGGCTTCAAGTGCCCTTTTCTGATTAAAACCCCCAGAGCTTTGGACATGGGCATATATATTGGGGCGAAGGTTCTTTGGTTTTTGGTTTGGTATTTGGTTGTTTGTGTGTTACTTCCAGACGCACCGGAGAATGGCGTAGCTGCCATGGTTCTCGGAGGGGGGTTGGTGGTGACCATGCTCACTTCTGAGGCTCTTGCGGTTGCAGCGCCACTCGGGTCTACATTGGTGTTACGGTTGAAAGTTCTCCTGGGTTGCTCTCTATCATTGTCAATCAAGCCCTGCTCCAAGGCATCCTCAATCTGTACTCCCATCTCATGCAGATCTGAAAAGGTAAGGAAGGGGAGCACGATCATTTTCTGCATCAGCTTAGGCTAGAGATTGCACACAATCATTCAAATTTGATCTTTATCGATGGGCCTTAGGGTCATCGTGGAGGCCTTGGCCCTCCATCTGGTTACAAACTCTGAAAAGCTCTCCTTAGGCTCCTGCCTTGTCGTCTCAAGCTCACGGGTCGTAATCTCGATTTGCGTGTTATAAGAGTACTGTGCAATGAACGCCTTAGCCATCTCATCCCAGTTTCTCTTGACATTATCTTCTAATTTTGCGTACCAGATGGCCGCCACACCCGACAGGGTCCGGCTAAACAAAGACAGCTTCTGTAATCTGGTAAGGCCCATCGGCCTTAAGATATCTGAAAACAACCGTAGATGTACCATGGGATCCCCGAATCCATCAAAACGGTCAATGTGTGGCATCTTGAATCGGTCCGGCAGCGTCACGACTGCGTCGGTATACCCATCTTCAATATCAGGGATGGTCTTGACTCCTTAGGATTTCTTGAAAAACTTTTCAAGCTTGCTCAACTTCAATGCTGTAGGGTCCACCTCGAACTCAAAGGGGGAGTCCGGTTGATTGATAGGCGTGGGTGCCTTGGATAGTTGAGGTAGAATCGGGGGCGGAGCCAGCCCCGTTGGGATGTCTGTATCCTCTTGGACATTCTGAACATTCATCGTCTCCTCTGGTATTGGGACTATTGTTGGGGGAGGAGCCTGGTGTGAAGTAGATGCCCTGGTTTGCTGTTGTAACCGGGTGATTAGCTTTGCCTGTTGGGCCATGATCGCAGCCTGTTGTTTGGCAAATTTCGCTTGGCGGATAGCGTGCTCCTGCATGGCTTTCATGCTCTCTTGGAGCTGGTGCACCATGTCTTCCATCCCTGACATACTGTCCTGATTTATCTGAACTGCCGGTGTATCTGCCTCTGTAGTAGATTCAGAAATCTCAACCCGACTGTTCAAAGACCACTAATCTGGCAATCTCGGTACCGATACACTGCGTCTTCTCGACCTCCGTCTAATAACCGGGGGTAAGGAATAAAACACTGGTTGTCTGTCGACCAGATCCTCAGATCGATTGAGTCGGCGACCTCTAGTCCAGAGTGCTTGGGGAATATCTGCTGGGTCAAAAGCAATTGTGCTAAACTACCCTAGCAAAAAGATAAATAAAGCAATAATAAGGAAATACATAACCAGACAAACGGACCGCATAACGGCTTAAAATAAACACACAACACACAGTTGGACATCACAACACACGGTTGATAAGCTGAATACACTGTTCCTCCAACACTGATTATTTATCCCCGAATCACTTCCCCCCCCAAAAAAAAAAAAAACTGAATCTGATACCTGCAGATAACTGATTCCCAAAATACTGAACTGGTGCCCGCAGGCCTGATACCCAAATTTGTACGCCGATACATGCATTCCTGTAGAGGCCAACTCTAAAGTACATAGCAGATAAGTGAGAGCCAAAACACCCCTATGTTGGGGTAGGGTTTTCCTGTCCTATTTTGTCAGGAGCTAGGGTTTCACTACGCACACAGCGGTTTCAAACAACCTAACATTGGGTAAGCAACCTGTCCTAGTTTGGAATGGTCACTATGGATTCCGAATATGCACTAGGTCGAATGGTCAAAAAAGGTGCCCTGGTAAAACCGGGGTTTGTGTTCCCATCGTGGCAGAGCCCGTAACCAATCAACCTTATGGCACGCAGCCTCAGGCTAACCGCTCAGGAATAGCAGATGGAAAATACGGTGTCCTAGGCGCACCAATGCAAATGCAATGCACAGAAACACATAAGTGTAGTCAAAACAAGATATCACGAGTCTGAGTCAAGTTCTCTAACTCCCCAGCAGAGTCGCCAAAAACTGTAGACGTCCCCGCGAACGCCCCAGGAGGGAATCCCGTTTCGTTCATTTGGGCTCACTCCAGTTCAGGACTCAAATTGTCACGGTTCTAAATCTGAACCAAAGAGTCCAAATTTGGCAAATCGTTTTGAGAAAATAGATTTTTAGAAAGAAGTGCCAAACATGGACTGCTTTACCAGATACAGAGTCGCCACCTAAATATTTTTTATGGGAGAATTTAGGAAACCTTGACTCGTTTGCCTAAGGCCACGTGTCCGTCATCACCAAAGCTACCTCGGCTCGGGAACTTCGGTACGATTGGGGAAGGTCAGCTATGAGCACCCCTTGTCGCCTGATCAACGATCGGCCTCTACTAACCATGATATCTATTTTTGAAAGCATTATGTGTTCTTATCCCGATTAATTAGCTAATCTTACTATGTGATGCACACAACACAAAAGTATAGACTAGATCGCCTAATTTGGAACAAAGCATCGCATATCTGTTTGTTTGGAAATCGGTTTGAAATTTGCGACTCGCAAGTGGGCTAAAACATGGATTTCGACGAGTTGTTCCAACTCAAACAATCCAACCTTCACCCACAGGCATTCAGGCAGATATATCACATAAGCATATAGCTACATGGTAAGTATGCTGTCATGTTAACACTTACACTCATCCAAGGATGCTAAAACATAAATGTTTTCCGAGTACTCCAAGCCAAAACAGAAAACATGTTAGCAATCAAACGTATGATCCAAGTCCATGTTAAATGGCTAATGCATCACAGGCAAAATGCAATCTAAAATAGGCTCGGCTAATCCTAGAATGGCATGTGCAATGCAACAGGTAACATGTATTCAAGTTAGATTTGAAATACTATGCAGTTAGCATGATGCGCCGAGCCCGGTGCATGCAATCCTGATGAATGAATGCACGCATGCATGGCATAAGGTATGCTAAATTAAATATGCCCTAGTACTAACCATCAAAAGCAGGTAAGTAAAAGGGAGAAAGAAATGGGGGTTGAAAGACATGCACACACACACCCACACTTATTACACATTCACCCTCGCTCGGAGGGACCAAAAGAATAATACAAATTAAACAAATAATTAACTACTCTAACTAATTAAATATTACAAATCTTCTAATTAATTAAAAAATTAAATACAGCAGGAAAGTGGGCGCAACCCCGCCTCGGAATGATGGAATGATGCATGCTCGGTTTGCCTCGGCTGGAAACCCGGTACCATGCCACTGTTGCCTCTGTTTACACTACCCTGCTCCTCTGAAATTTATGAAAGTTTCCAGAATCCTTCTGAATCACTCCCTGAGTGTTGTGGAATATCACCGGCCACAATTCAAATCCACCGGCCATGGGAGTAGACTTATCGACCAAATATTGAACCACCGGCTAGACACTAATGGTCGGTCAGCACCAAGAGTGGTCGGCCGGCCATTTCTTCCTACAGAGCCCTGTTTTGACAGTAGCAGAGGACAGATAGTGCATGGTATGAAATTTTCAAAGCAATGTGTGCATGGCCACTCTCCCTATCATGCCATGGGCTCAAAGGAGTTTGGTACTCGACCTTCGGACCACCAATCACGCATTTCGATGCGTGATGGTCCAAGAAGTCAAGTGTGCATTTCAATGTGAATGAATGCAATAAAACGCATGAGTGCTACACGCCTTATCATGTTGAGATCAAGGACATCGGCGACTGAGGATTGAGGCGCATTGCGTCACTTTAAGTACGAACGCCCCTCATTTCTCATGCTGTTTGACACCCCAAACCAAGCAAAATGTAATGCAAGTATGCAACGTGACTCAAGTATGCAACATGTCTCAAGCATGCAACATGAGACTAAAGTAACAAATATGCCAAGTGCAATGTGCCAAACATACAAGATACAATGCAATGCAACCTATCATGCCAGCTAGGATATGGAATGCAACTAGCTAAACAACATGCAAACGTGCAAAGATGAGACAATGCAAGTATGGAACCAAAATAATGCAACATGTCGAAACGTGCAATGGTGGACTTAAACCGAAATTGGGAGACCTCAGCCCATCCCAAAACAGTGGCCGAATGATGAGTGAAGGCAACAAAAATGCAAAGCAAACAAGCTTATTAATTGGTCCATTACTTAGACCACGATGCACAACCTTCAAGCATGAGTGAAATGCGATGAATATGAGGATATGGCATTATAATAAACTCTGAAATCTCATGAGTAGTGATGCCAACTCAAACAAAACATGCAAGTAAGGCATGCAATGGGGCCCCAAACTTGAGGCCAACAAGGGGGTTCAAACCATAGCTATGACAACCAAACCCCAAAGGACCAAGATGACTAAAAATAGTCCTAGGGCATTCCAAAATAAGACTAGAACATGCATGGAACATGATCAAAACATGCCAAGAAATGGGCCCAAAACAAAAGGCATTTAAAGCCACAAAAGGGAGCATTGCCCTACACCCACCCCAACCAAACATGGCATGGACTAGACAACCAAAAAACAGAGTTTTAATACATCAAAATGCGCCCCAAAACCCACTGATATGGCAGCCCAAAGCCTCAAACACATAGGCATACACCAAGGCCCTAACATGGAGCAAAAGGTCACATCTCTTCAAGGCATTGAAAAGGTAGCAAATGCAAGCATGTAAGCACAAAACATGGACTGAAATGGCATAATAAGTGATTCCAAATCACTGAAATAGCCTACGTAATGCAAGCTAATGACTCACACACTCAAGGCTTACAAGCCAAAATGCAAAGAGGCTATACCAAACATGGCAAACATGATCAAATCAGCATCCAACGACCTTAATCATGATGAAATATGACCAAAGGCTTCATGAAATCAAGCTAGAACATGCAAGCATGGAGGTCTAAAGGCAAGATGCATTTGTAGGCAAAATTGAGGAATACAAGGCAAATATATTATGCATGCAAGGGGTCAATAAACCAACATAGGAAAAAGGTAAAACATGCTAAATAAACTCCAAATAACCTCTGAAACAAGACCAAACAAAACTAAGCAAACCCTTATGAGCCAAAACATGAACAAATGAGACACAAAGGGAGAGGGGTGTCCCCCCCCCCCTATGCAAGACTTCAAAACCTCTTTTTCACCACTAAAAATCCTCTGTATTTTAGTGGTGGGAAGGCCAATACACAAAAGTATTCAAAGCTCAACCAAAGAAGGCACAAAAGGGGCCAAACAAGGTCTAAGAGGAGGAGGTCGACCCCAAACACAAAAGAGACCTGAATGAAACATTTTAAGCATGAAAAATTAGAGTTTTTATCAGTTATACACTAAGCTCAAAACAGCATGCAAAGTAGGTTGAAAGCTAGTGCAAGATTGGGGAATATAAAGCAATAGTGTTTACCCTTGAAGAACACTTCAAGAACAGCAAGTCCAGCCCCCTTTTTCTGATCAAAACCAACTCAAAACTCCAAGAACAAACTCTCAACACCTCCAAAACCGAAGTGTGGTGTAATACTAGGTGTTTTAGTGCAAAACTAAGAACAAACACCCTTTTAGGCCCTCTAACACACACAAATGAAGAGAGAGAGGGAGATATAGAAAGAGTGTGGTTTATATATGCTATATAACTCTGATTTGCTGAACCTCTTCAAAGGAGAAGGAAGGCTTCCTTTTATAGAGGAAGACAAAGGGCTAAGCTTCTAAGAGAAGCTAATACAAAAGGGTTAAGGGGGGTCAAGCTTCTCAAGGAAACTAACTCAAAGGTCCAAGCTTCTTGAGGAAGCTAAGACAAAGGTCCAAGCTTTCTCAAGAAGCTTGAGCAAAGGGTGCAAGCTTCTCCAAGAAGCTTTGAACAAAAGGGTGTAAAAGGGGCAAATCCTCCATACACCATGCACTCCAGCTGGCACAGCTGGCATGCACCTTGCCTGAAAAAGGCAAAAATGAGGTATTGGCCAGAAAAGGAGTCAATCGGCCAAATGAATGGTCGGCCGACCACACAAAAAGGCCGATACACCTAACGGAATACCGACCGACCAAATATTTGGTCGGTAGAAAAAAAAACAAGGCCGGTGGCATCATGCCATGGCCGGTGGGTTTCAGGGATGGCTAACAAGCCTCTTCCCACCCTCAGAAGCACAAAACACAAGTCCTTGGTGCAAAACACAAGTCCTTGATGCAAAACCAAGCACAGAACAGGCAAGTTAAGAGATCCTGAGACAAGGCGCGCGGCCGAGACCTTCGGAAACTCAAAACGAACACGAACATGGATGATCACCGAGCGTTCAAACGGTGACGTCCAAGTCTTGAGGACGGTCAAAAATGGGGTGTCTACAAGGAGGTATGTTAGGAAATCGATCTTCAGCAGAGGGAGTATTCACACTATTCGTGGATGATATCTCCAATTCTATGGATCCAAAGAGGCTGTTTTCTTTGTTCGGTAAGTTCGGGGTAGTAAAGGACGTCTTCATACCAGCAAAGAGGAGAAAAGGCACCGAAACTCACTTTGGATTTGTGAGGTATACTTGTAGTGTAGCAGCAGATATGGCGATTCAGAAGGCAGACGGATTGTGGTGTGACAATAAGGCATTAAGGGCGAAGAAAGCATAATATCAAAAAGGGGAGTGAAATGTGGAGAGGGACGTACATAGAGGGAAGATTCGGATGGTGAGGAAAGTAACTGGTCAGAAGGTACTTCCTCAAATAGGAGTGAAGAATCAAGGAAGGAGATCCTATACAAAAGTTGTGCAGAGTAGTACGAGCTATGAAAATGAGAGATTGGTAGTTGAAGTAACAGAAGCTGGAAATGGGTGGTTGTATGATAGTCTGTTGGTGGTTCTTAAATCCCGTTTGGATTTCAATGAGTTTAAAGATGAGGTTAAGGCAAGGATGAAAGGAGTCAGAGTTAGAAGTGGGAGTGGTAGGTTAGCAGTGCTAACCTTCAACTCAAAGCAGCAGATGAATGATGAAAGAGCACGCATGGATGAGTGGATATTTCAATGGAGTGATTCCATAACTGATAGGGAGAAAGGGAAGTTCATTGGAAGTGAATGTTATGTTTGGATTACTTGTATGGGAGTTCCACTTAATGTGTGGAGTGTTAATACATTTAGAGTCATTGGCAGATTATGGGGTGAAGTGGTGCAGCTTGATGAAGCCATTAATAATCTCTCTTCTTTTCAATATGGCAAGGTTCGAATTGTTACATCCAGCATGGAGGTTATCAATACTGTAGTGTTATTGGATTGTATGGAACTTTATATCCAGTTAGAGTCTACGAAGATTGTCAGTTGCTTCATACATCTAACCAGTGCAGAGGGGAAGTGAGTGATGTGCTCCTTGATTCAAATTTACAAAGTACTAGTTCTGTGCAACAGTCAAAAATTAGTGGTAGAAGACAGAAAGGTGAGAATGCTGGGAGTGACAGTACTGATGAGATAGTGTAGACACCCCATTTTTGACCGTCCTCAAGACTCGGTTGTGCTTGTAGGTACATTCAGGCATAGGTTCGATTGCTCGTCAGCCATTCGACTTTTGCAGCGGAACGTCACAGGTTCGAGCTTTCTAGACCCTGTATCCTTTCTGCCCCATTCTTGGACCATGACTAGGTCCTTATAGAATGCTTTTCTTGGTGCACTGCCGACCATGCCTTTGTTGCTGTCGGCCATTGATGATGCCTGCCGGCCATCAATGACCATCAATGAGCCACTACTGGCCACTGCTGATGGCTGGCAGAATCCCTGTCTCAGCTGGTTTTACTCCAAATCTTTTGAGCCAACTGGAATCCTTTTATCTGCCCTCCATATACATGTATGGAGGGATGAAGCTCTTGCCAAGCTTCTTAAAAAAGTTTTGCATTGTTTTCCCTCTATATAAGGAGAGGCCCTCTCTCCTTAGAAGGGGTTCAACACTTTTACAAGAGATATAGCTCTCTCTATATATATATTTCATGCTCTCTCTCTATATTGTTGTGGTTTAGTCCATTTTTCTTGCACTTTTACACTACAACACAGAGAGATACACCACCACCATTGGACTAAGGTTCTTGGGAGGACTTCTTGAGCTTTGAAAGTGAGGTTTTATCCCCTGAAGTTGCTGGTTTCAAAGTTGGACTTCAAGGGTGAGTATTTTCCCATTTTAGCACTCTTTTTGTATCTCATTTTGGCCATTCTTGCATATTGATTTGGGCCTTGATTTCAACTAAAAAAAGTCTTGTTTTAAAGTACTTTTGGTGGTTGTTTAAGGTCCTTTGGTTGTTAAAGGTCTTCAACCCTCTTGTTGGCCTTGTTTGGCCTTATTTTGAGCCATGCCTTAAGGCCTCCGAGCTAGCCTTGGTTTGACCTTCTAACCACTGAAATCCAGTGGATTTTTAGTGGTAGGCATGAGGTTTTAAGGCCTCAAATCAGAGGGGGTGGCCCCCTCTCTTTGTGTGTTTGTTTACTTACATTTTTGGCCTTCCAAATGAGCATGCCTCTATGTATTTTTGAGGCTTGGTTCAGGCCATTTTTTGTGACTTTTTGGATCTGCCTTAAGTTTTTCCATGGCTGGTTTGGTCATATTTTGCATGCATCTTACATGTGTAGTGTAATCCCATTCATAACCTTACAAAGTAGCATGTTTTTCTTGCATGTGTTGGCTCCATTTCAATAGGTTTTTAGTGATGTTTTACCATACCTTAGATCTTTTTTGGGTTGGTTTTGTCACTCCATACATGCATGGTACACTTGTAGTGTAAATATCTTAAACTAGTCTTGTATGCTTCTTGCTTTAGCATATTATTCTAGCTTATGTTGAGCCCATTTCAGCATGTTTTTGGTGATATTTTTCCATGTCATGACTCTGTCTAAAGTGGGTTTGGTCATCCTTTACATGCTCCATGTACTTGTAGAACAAACCTTGCTTGCTAGCTTTATGTGCATGAGGTTTTGATTCATCATCCTAGCATATTTTGGCTTTGCTCCAGCATGATTTTGTCCTTATTTTGGGCTGTTCTTGGACTATTTTGGGCTACCATGGCCATATCACTCATGCTTTGTATAGCTATAGTGTAAATGCTTAGGCTAGTCTTGGGTTTTGAGGCCCCTACCATGCCATACATGCGATGTTTGCATGCTTTGCCATCATTCTAAATATTATTTTAGTCTATGAAATGTGGCCATGCACTTGCATTTGATATGCTCTTAATGCTTTGGAGCTTTGGCTCTTTATGCCTCAAGAATGAACTTTTGTGCATGCCATTAAGCCTAAGCCTTTGGCTCATCATATCAGTGCATTTTTGGTCTTGCCATACCATGATGTAACTCTTTTTTATGTTGTCCAAGTCATGCCATGTTTGGTTTCAATAGGTGTAGTGCATTGCCTCTTTTGTAGCTTTACATGCTCCATGTTTTTGGCCTTATGTTCTAGCTTGTGTTAGCTAACTTCAAGCTTGTTTTTGGTCTTGTTTGGACCTGCCTTGGGACTGTTTTAGGTTCCCTTAGTCCTTCAAGGCTTGCCTTGCATGGCCATGGCTTAAGTCCCTTTGTTAGCTTTGAGTTTTGAGCCTCTTAACATGCTTTACTTGCATCGTTTAGTTGATTTGGCGTCAATTCACATGAGATTTCAGAGTTTACCTTGGTGTCACATATCCATGCATGTCACTCTTTAAGTGTGCTTAAGAGTTGCATCTTTGTGCCTTAATCCTTGAGCCAATTGGCATGCATATTTGCCTTGCCTTTTCATGCTTTTCATGCTATCAATTCATCACTTTTGGCCATTGATTTGGGCATAGTTGGGGTCTGCCCATCTTGGTTTAAGACCATCCTTGCATGTTGTTGCATGCTTGTCTTGCATATTGTTGTATGCTTGCTCCATCTTTGCATGTTGTCGCATGCTAGTTCCAGTACATGTTCGTTACATGTTTATTACATTACATTTTGCATGCTTAAGCCATATTGCATGATTGCATGCTTGAGTCGCATTATGTATGCCATCCTTGTATTGCATTGTTGTTTGGATTAAGTGTTAATCCGAGCACGAGAAATGAGGAACGTTTCATACTTCAAGTGATGAAACGTGTCTCAATTCTCGGTCGCCGATAGAGTTCTAGGCATTTATGTGTTTTATTTGTGCATCCATTTTGCATTGATTTGCACAAGTTGGATCTTTGGGCATCATGCATCGGGATGCGTGATTGATGGTCGTGGATCCGACTATGCCTCTCCCTTAATGTTTCGAGATGATATGGGGTGGCATAGTGCGTACATAACCTTAAGAGACCCTCTCTTTTCTCTGTTTTGTGCTCTACTGCAGCTTGGTGTCACAGCACATCAGTGGTCGGCAATGCCCTACAGATGGTCAGCACCTCTTCATCCTTGGCCTACAGTGCACCATCCTTTGCCGGTAGGTGGTCAGTAGTGGCTTCCCATGGCCGACAGGCCACTGATGCCTTTCCCTAGACTGGTTTTGGTAAGGTTCAGCAGGAATTCTTCAAGGACACCCTGCAGACAGAGCCTCTAGAGAGCATTCGGAGAGCTTTCGAGACAAGAACCGAGCATGCATACTCTCCTTCTTCAAACAGAGTTGGAGCAGCTTACTTTTAAGTGTTTATTTTGTAGTTAGTTAATTAATTTGTTAATTACTTAAGTTTTGTAATAATTAGTTGTAGCTAGTTATTCAATTTGATTGTGTAATAATTAATTAGTTTGTTAGTTAGTTAATTAGCAGGCATGTATTATTCATTTGGACCCTCTGTCGAGAGGGCCAATTTTTGTAATTAGGGTGTGTGCTTGTGTGCGTGTGTGCATGTTTTCCAACCCCATGTCTTTCTCCCTTTTACTTACCTGCTTTTATTGGGTTAGTTTTAGGTCATTCTTCAATTAGCATCCTTATGCTTTGCATGTTTGCATCCATTCATCTGTCTAGCATACTTATGCTCGCATGTTTGCATCATTCATCTGCATTGCATGCATCGAGCTCAGCACATCATACTAACTACATCGTACTTCAATTCCAATTTGAATACATGTTATCAAATGTCGCATTTCATATGCCATATTAGAATAGCCGAGCCTATTTCTAGTTGCATTTTGTATGTATTGCATTAGCCATCTCAACATGAACTAGGATCATGCATTGATTACTAACTAGTTATTGTTTTGGCTCGGAGTACTAGGTAAGCTTTTACGCTTTAGCATATTGCATGTGTGTTAATGTTGCCATGAAAGCATGCTTACCATGAGGCTAATTATTTAGTTGATATAACTGCCTAAATGCTTGTGGGTAAAGGTTGGATTGCTTGAATTGGAACAATTCGGTGAAATCCGCATTTTAGCTTACTTACGAGTAGTAAATTTTAAATCATTTTCCAAACAAATGGATATGCGATCTAGTCTATACTTGTTTTGCTGTGTGCATCACATAGTAATTCTAGCTAATTAACCGGAATAAGAACACATGTGTTTTCAAAAACTAGATATCATGTTTAGTAGTAGCCGATCATTGATCGGGCGAGCGGGGGTGACCATCCCCAATCGTACCCAAGTTCCCGAGCCGAGGCAACTTTGGTGATGACGAACACGTGGTCTTAGGTACGAGTCAGGGTTTCCAAAATTTTCCCAAAATAAAATATTTAGGTGGCGACTCTATATCTGCCAAAGCAGTCCATGTTTGGCACTTCTTTCTTAAAAAACAGTTTTTCAAAACGATTTGCCGGATTTGAACTCTTTGGTGATTTATAGGTCTCGCATTGCACTTTGCGGGATTAGATTCAGAACCGTGACATTTGAGTCCGAACTGTAGTAGCATGAGGCCCTCACGGGCGCATCTACAGATAGCAAAGGAAGTGGTTATTGTGCCAAATAATGCTATGGTGTCAAACAATGATGAGGACAAAGTAAAAAGTGAATTGCCGAATGAAGGTGGATTTAATGAGGGTTTGACAGATAGGGTGGTTAATGAAATAGAGTGTGGCCTGGAAAATATAAAAGATAATGAAGAAGGTAATGGGAAAGGTTTGGAGCAGTTGGCTTGGCCATGAAATGAGGCGTCAGATGAAATTCAAAATGTTGAAGGCCATGTGTGTACACCTGGATTTGTGAGAAGCATTTCCGGGACAAATTGTGTTGGGCCTAATATCAATTTACAAGTAGTGTTAAAGGGGAACCAGTCTGGGGCAGTAGCAAATGGGTCCAATTTGGAAGATTCAAACTTAAGTGTTTGTGTTGCCCACTCACCGAATGGCCCATTTATTTTGCAGTCAACTCAGGTACAAAGAAAGGAGAAAGGTAATCCATCAAGTCCAATGAGCGGAGCTGCTGCAACAGTGAATATGGGCAAGCGGGTATGTTCTGAGAAGAGAAAAAGGGCTTAGCTTAGTCGTAGTCATCAAAATCAAAAAGGGGTTCTGACCAACAATTGTTTCAGAAATGGAGCAATTTTCAGAGCTGTTGCAACGGCAATTTCACTGTCAATTTCGCAAAGTAATAATTCGAGAAGGAGGAGGAAGCTGCGATATGAAGCTCAAGCTACACTTCAAGTTGGGAGAACACTTGGTTTGGATTGTCAAGGTAAGGAGGAGGAGGTTGTTAGCAAAATTGTCCAGTTAGAATTGCAGGATAGGGAAATGGTGGAAGAAGCTAATGTGGCTGCCTAATTGTTCGGTAGTTATAGGGGTTCAGAGGTGTGTCATATGTTTTTTGATGAAGATTGTAACATGGAATATAAGGGGTCTCAGAAGGCCAGAAAAGATGAGGAGTATTAAGAATTTTGTTAGAGAAAGAAAAATTGAGGTACTATTATTGCAGGAAACAAAGAGAAGCAGCATTGATGAGTTGTTTATCAAGTCTTTATGGCCAGGTGAGGATGTGGATTTTTTAGAGGTGGGTGCTGAAGGAAGTGCAGGTGGCCTTTTGTGTTTATGGAACCCTGAGGTATTTGAGCTTAAGGAGTGTTGCGGCAACAAAAGTTTCATCTTAATGGTAGGTATAATTAATCGAACTTTTGAGTGTGTTATGTTAAATGTATATGCACCGAATGATGTTGTAGGTCGTAGGTTATTATCAGAGTTATTAGCAAAGCTAAAACTAGATTTTTCAAGTCCCTGGTGTATTAGAGGTGATTTCAATGAAATCAGGCTTATGAGTGAAAGGAAATGGTGTGTTAGGAAGGATAGGGGAAGATTGAAATTAATGCTTTCATTGATAGCATGGAGTTGCATGATATACCAATGCTTGGGTGGTCATATACATCGTGTAATGGTGTGGAAGGAGAAAGGTGGAGCAGATTGGATAGATTTTTGTTCGATACTGGATGGCTTGAGCAATTCTCTTTTAAACAGTGGGGTTTGAATAGAAGCATCTCTGATCATTGCCCAGTACTCATAATGAATAATGAGAGGGACTGGGGGGCCTAAACCATTTAGGTGTATCAATGCATGGAGCACTCATCCAAATTTTATGGAAGCAGTTAAAAATGCCTGGGACAATTTTCAGGTAAGTGGATGGGCCAATTATAGGATTATAAAAAAGTTGGGGCATTTGCGAGGTCAGTTAAGAAGATGGAATAGTGAAGTGTTTGGAAATGTTGATGAAAAGTTTAAAAAAGCTGAGGATGAATTACATGAATGAGATTTAAAGGCTGAAGTCAGAGACCTGCAGGAGTTTGAAAAACACCAAAGAAGAATGTGTCAGAGTTTAGTTTGGGATCTGAACAAGAAAAAAAAGAGTATGTGGCATCAAAAATCCAGATGACAAAGGAAGAATATGTTGGACTCTGTGGTAGAGAATGGAATTTTGATTGAGCAGCCATATTTGATTAAACAAGCAGTAGTGAGTTTTTTTAATAAGTTATTTTCAGAAGCTTGGCTGGACAGACCTACACTAGCTAGTGTGTGTTCTAAAATAAGCTCAGAATCAGCAAGTATGTTGGAGGCAGAATTTTTAGAGGAAGAGATTTGGGCTGCTGTGAAGGAGTGTGAAGGGAATAAGGCTCCCGGGACTGATGGATTTAATTTAGCTTGTTACCAAAAGTGTTGGAGTGTTATGAAATCTGAGGTTATGCAAATGATGAAGGAATTTCATTTAAATGGGAAGTTGGCTAAAGGTGTTAATAGTTCATTCATAACACTTATACCAAAGGAGTGTCCCATTGGGTTGATGGATTTTAGGCCAATAAGCTTGGTAAGTTCAGTGTATAAGATTTTAGCAAAAGTTCTATCCTGAAGACTGAGGCAAGTTCTTCCTATGATTATTTGAAGTTCAATCTGGTTTTTTGAGTGGTCAATGCATATTTGATGGAATCTTAATTGCTAATGAGGTAGTGGACTGGTGGAAGAAGACAAAGAGCAAAGGTGTTATTCTTAAATTGGATTTCGAAAAGACGTATGATTCCATAAACTAGGGGTTATTGTTTTCCATGATGTACAATTTTGGTTTTGGTGATAAGTGGGTAGGTTGGATAAAGACTTGTGTATCCACAGCTAGAATTTCTGTGTTAGTTAATGGGTTTCCTACTTCAGAGTTTTCTTCTCATAAAGGGCTGAGGCAAGGTGATCCCCTTTCACCTTTTCTGTTCAACTTAGTGGCAGAGGGGTTGAATATTTTAATGGAGAGAGCAAAGGATTTGGGGCTGATCAAAGGAGTCGTGGTGGGTCATACAAAACTCAAGCTGTCTCATCTCCAGTTCGCTGATGATACGATTATTTTTTGCGAGGCTAATTGGGAGGAAATCATTGCAATAAAAAGAATTTTGAGGTGTTTTGAAATAATGTATGGGTTAAAGATCAATTTTCATAAAAGTAAAGTTTGTGGGATTGGTGTAGAGGATGATTTGGTTAAAGAATTTGCCAAAAAGTTGAATTGTTTAACTTAGAAATTGCCACTGAATTATCTAGGTATACCTTTAGGTTCAGATCCAAGAAGGAGGAGAACATGGCAGGCGGTAGTTGATAAATTCAAAAAGAAGTTAGCATTTTGGAAAAGGAAATGTTTATCCTTTGCAGGTAGATTAACATTGATTAAGTCTGTGTTGTATGATTTACCAGTGTTCTTTTTATCCTTGTTTAAGATGCCCGTTAGCATTGCTAAGCTGTTAGATAGAATTCAGTCAAATTTTCTTTGGAGAGGCGATGAGGTGAGGAGAAAAGTTCATCTCGTTAAATGAGAGGAGGTGTGTCAAAATAAAAATCAAGGTGGACTTGGTGTGAGGAAACTTAGTGAGGTCAATGACTGCTTGTTAATTAAATGGTGGTAGAAGTATAGCTTGGAAGATAAAGCACTATGGAAACAAGTGGTGTGTAGTAAGTATGGTCAATGTGGTGGTAGTGGAGTCCAGGATATTGTCTGACATGTGGCAGGATATTATGTCCTTATCGTTCAATAATCCAACTTTGAGGGACTTCTTTGTGTCTAATTTCAAGATTATGATTGGGAATGGTCTTAGAATAAAATTTTAGCTAGATGTATGGCTTAATGATCAGAGTTTATCCCTTTGTTTTTCCTAGATTGTTTTCACTATCAGTTGAGAAGGATGATTCATTGTTTGATGTTTGTCAAATGAAAGGTGGAAGAGATGATTGGAATTTCAGATTTTGAAAACAGCTTTTTGTTTGGGAAGAGGATGAGCTCCAGAACTTGATTGTGTACCTGCAGGGGGCACCTAATTTAAAAACTCAAGCAGGGGATTCTTGCGCATGGTTGGCTCATCCATCTAGAGCTTTCTTTATAGCTTCAGTGTGGAGTTGGATGGTTTCAAGTGAAAGGTCTAATCTCAAAATTGCTAAGACCATTTGGAATAATAGTGCTCCTCCAAAGGTCCAATTCATGACATGGTTAGCTTGGAGAGGAAGAATGAAATCTGCTGTTTTTATGCAAAGGATTGGGGTGTTGAAGCCTGGTGCAAACATTCTTTGTGTATTTTGCAAAATTGAGGTGAAGTCTCAGAATCATGTATTATTGCATTGTAGTTATATTTGGAAAGTGTGGTCTAGGATTGTGGGTTAGTGGGGTTTGTGTTGGGTCATTCTTGGGTTTGTGCAGTCTTTGCTTAGTTGGTGGGCTGGGGTTAAGGTTAAAAAGATTGTGACGGAAATTTGGAAAATTGTTCCTTTGGCTGTGTTGTGGTCAGTATGGAAACTTCGAAATGAATGTTTGTTTAATAATGCTCAACCTAATTTTATGGACTTAGAAGATCTGGTGAAACTTAGAGTGGCCCTCTGGGCAAAGTCTAAGTTAAAGAATTTTCCTTATTCTGTACATGATATTATATCCAACTTATGGCTGATTTGTTACCAAGTGCAATATATTGGCTCTGTTTTGGCTGATTGGATACTGCAAATTGAGGGTTATGTTTGGATGTTACAAATGGAGGGTTAAGTGGTTATAAGAGTTTGTTGGCTGGAGTTCAGAGCAGGCTGCTGCTAATTGGGTGATTATGTTGTATTAAGGAATTATTTTCTACTGTAATTTGTTGGTAGCATTATGGGATTATCTTTGTGCTAAGGTGAACTGCTGTGACAATTCTGATTTGGTTTATGACTGGTTTGGGTTGCTGAGTTGAATTGGTTTTCTGAATTGGTGCTGATCTGTGTGAGAGCTGTTTGCTAATCTGTTATTCTTCTGGTTATATTGTACCTAATGTTGGGGGCAGTTTTGGGTTTCTGATGTTCATGTAACTGTGTTGCTGCTGAGAAGTTTTTACTATTGCTTGTGATATTGCTGTAACAGATCCGTATGGTTTCTGTTCTGATGTGTAGTTCAGTAGTAGAATTGGGTTTCTAATATTCATACTGCTGTGATGTTGATGATGTTGCTCTATGATGTTGCTGCTGTACTGATGTGATGCTGCTGTAACTGTGATAACTCTGCTCCGTATTATGCTAATTAATCTTAATTACAAATGTGATTATGTGTTTGATATGATTTTGAGTGTCATTTATATGAATATATGTGGTTTTCAATTTCTATATGTTCACCGCAGGAAAATCTGTCTAACTTTCTGCTTTGAAATTTAAATTAAAGGCCCTATCGGCCACAGAAATCGAAATTGACTACGTCATTGTGATTAGCATAATTTTTAGAGTCTACGGTGAAATTTAATTGAAAATTGATTCGGATCAAATTAAATAGATTAAATTGATGGTATAGTGCTCAATTAATTAGTGTTAATAAATGTGATTAAGGGAGTTTGTATAAAAGGGCCATTATACACTCAATTCCTTTCTTTTTATTCAATTTGGCTGAGATTAACTCTCTAGAGGGAGAGAGGGCCGAACCTAGTGAGAGAGAGGGGCCAACATTGAAGATTTGCTCAAGAAGCTTGAAGATCTTAGAGTGCAACTCAAGAATTAACCATAATTTGGAAGATTTAAGCTTCTATGTGAGTAATTGGTTATGATTTCATAAGATTGAAGTTGTGATTTTGTGAATTCAAGTTAGATGATCATCTAGAGCTTGAATTGAAGTTGGTATGTTCATGCATGCATAAAATTGCCATGAATTTGCATAAACTAGCATGTAATATGTTGATTATGAAAAATTGAGCATTGAAGCATACATGCAAGCATGGTTTTGTTGAGTTTCATGATTATAGACACCAATGGTGTCATTTAAAATGGAATTGGAGTCAAAAGTAAGCATGCATGTATAATTCAAGGAGTTTTTGGAATTTGAGCATATGTATATTGAAATTGAATTTTGAAGCTATGTGTTTTGTTGTGATGAATTGAGGGTTGGATTATGATTATGAGCAATTGGCCTCATATTGCTTGTATACTCATGATATACAATCTGTTTCCACGTTTTTGGGCCGAAATCATATATTTAAAGCCTTTGAATGTCGAATTTGAGCCTCAAGAACAGTTCTGGAAAACCCAAAATTCGTGATGTCCGCTCGAGCGGGGAAAGCGCCGCTCGAGCGTGAAATACGAGCTCCCAGTATTTTTGCAGACATTGATGTCTGCTCGAGCGGGGACATTCACGCTGGAGAGGGGAACCTTGTAGTGTGACCTTCAGCTCGAGCGTCCGAGTTCACGCTCAAGCGTAAAAATGAGGCAACCAGTACTTTTGCAGACCAGGACGGTCCGCTCGAGTGGCGGAACCCATGCTCAAGCGGGGACCCCTATTTCAGAAATTTTGTAAAAGTGTTCTGTGTTTCATTTTCCGTTCTCTTTCACTTCTAAGTACTCTTAGGCATGCATTGAGCATTATGAATGAATTAAAAGGATAAGAAGGAAGCCTAAGAGGGATGTATAAATTAAGAACGGATTGAATCGTTTGTGACCCATATGTGTTATGTAATGTGTAGGGTCGAGCTCAAGGGTGAATCCACCGGTAGAACACTGTGAGTAATATCTTAATAAAGATATCTGAAGTATGTTATTTGTCCAATTGCTTATTTCTATATAAGTCTTATAAGTTTGTTACATTGAATTGTGGGACAAATATTTGTATGACAAGAATGAATGGGCCAGAGGTCGTATGACATGAATGAATAGGCCAGAGGCCGTATGACATGAATGATTGGGCCAAAAACGTCTGACATGAATGATAGTCTGACACGAATGATAGTCTGACATGAATGATAGTCTGACATATGAATGATTGGGCCAAAGGTCGTCTGACATGAATGATAGTTTGATATGAACGACTGGGCCGAAGGGCGTCGGATCTGAACGATTGGGCCAAAGGCCGTCGGATACGAATGATTGGGCCAAAAGGCCGTTAGACATGAATGGATGGGCCAAAGGCCGTCGGGTATGAGTTAATTGGGCCCGAGAACGTTTGATACGTCTAGAACTTTAGTCGATTGATACATTAAATAGAAACATGAATTGGGCCCAAGGCCGTCTAATGTAACTGTATCAAAGATTGTTCATATATCTTCCTTATTTGATATTATTCACTGGGCTTTCGCTCACGCTCATTCATGTCTATGTAGGTGAGCCAAGGGACGTTGAAACCCAGCCCCGGTGAAATATGTGAGAAACAGTCAAGGTTTTGGAGAGTCAGCCCAAACGTCTCACGCACGAGACTTGTCTTCGCCTCTTTTGCTCTTTTGATATGATTTTGTTATATTGGCGAAAACATTGGATTACTTTTGTATATAAGTTTTGGTTAGGCTGACTAAGACTTGAATGATCCTATGTATGTACAGAACTTTGTGTTGTTATCCTTTTGGTGCGAGTTATTGACAGGTATATATATGAACTGTTATGATGTGCCATGTAAGCACAGCTCTATGGACAAAAGTTTTAAATTTTGCTTCTGTTAGGCCCTTTTACTCTGATGAGCTATGTTTTGTTTGGTTTGAGGTCGTAGGTAATCCCTTGATTACTGGCCGGTTATGCCCTTAACCCATAGGGGCGGGTTCAGATCATGACAGTAACAGATCAGTTTGGTTTCTATTTCTGATGTGTAACTCCTTCTGTTGATGTTGCATTTCTTGGTGCTGTTTGATGGGAGTGAAATTGGTAGTGTTGGAAGGTTGCCTTGTTGTATGGTTGGTTGGTTTGTTTTCCTGTTTTTTGTTTTGTTTTCCTATTTGTTGTTTTGTTTACCTGTTTTGGATTAGCTTCTCACTAATCTGTGGCTTTAGTGCTAGCATATGATTGTGCTTTCTCCTTAGTGCCAACCTAGTTGGGATTGTGGAGTGATAGCTATGATGTGATTTGCACTTCCCTCCTTTATTGATGTTTATTGTAGCTTGTTTTGCTCATCCTCCCATCAATAAAGTTTCCTTTTTCTTTGCTGATCAAAAAAAATTTGAACTTGCTTAGCGATCAAGCTTGATAAGGTCATATTCATCTTGTACGTGTGTCGAAAACCAAGTTGGCCATGAACGAAGCTTTGAACCATGGTACTAGGTCATTGTGTTGCTGTAATGATCAAGCTTTTAATATTAGGTTACCTGCTTCAACCAAATTATAATCCCTCCCTTTGAATATGTTCCTAATGTTTGATTAAAAAAGTTGAAACATACATGTTAGGGAAAGAATATTGCGCATGATTGCCTTTATAGAAGAAAAAAAATGTTTACAAAAGATGTTTCTCATTGAAGAGAATACCATCCCTATAGGTGAAAAATAAAAAAATAAAAAAATAAAGTTTTGGCACATCAAATCACCTTTGGAGGGTTGGTATAGTGTTTGAAAGGCTTCAAAGATCATGTACCCAAAAAAGAGAAGCTTGCAAGATCAGATTCAAAGGTGAATAAAGAAAACACACTTTTGAGATGGAGAAAACAACTTCTTGCAGAAGACTAACACACACACACAAAAAAAAAAAGGAAAAGAGCAAAGTCTGCTACTAACAAAGTAAGATTGGAACTGTTGGGGGGGGGGGGGGGGGGGGGGGGAGTCCTATACTTTACTAACATCACAATGACACTAAGATGCTTTTACTTTTAGTATTCCTTTATGTTTCTTCTTTCTACTTAACTAAACTCATATGTAATAATAAGAACTAATTCCATGTATGGAGTAGTCAAATCATGTAATGCCATAACTCAAAGCGATTCAATTTATTGTTTTGGTGACTAAATCCATGCTCCAAATCGAGCCAAGATTACATAAGTAAAAAACTGCAAAAAAAAAAAAAAAAAAAGGACTCAAACTGGGATGTAAAATATAAAAGAAGCTTCATAGAAAAAGTGTGGCTCAAAACAAATTTATTTAGACTGAAGTTAAGTAATCAAAATATTTTCAAATATAGTAGAATTTCCAATTCAAAGACTTATACGATATAATTTGTCAAAAATCCATTGCAAGTCATCGCATAGTTGCGAGTTGAATTTATTTAGCTGTTTTGGACAAAATTTGGGGGTTTTGGACCTAATTCAACAAACTTGAAAATCACCAAAATTATCACTTTGCTATCAAACAATCGAACTGTTCCATGAATTTACTTTCAAATGATTACTACATTGTCTAGACAAATATATAGTCTCAAATGGTATTGAGACAAATGTGCTAATCACATTCAATAATTTTACGAGCAAGAGTGACTGATCCCGATGCTCAAAGACAATAATATTATACCCATCAACCAATTGATTCAAAGTTTCAAAAAGATTATAAAGCAAGTGCCAAGAGGTACAAAGCAAGAAATTAAATTTTCAGCTATTAAAGTTTACTTTTTTATGATTAGTCACTTGTCATGGGATTCTTCAATATATGAAGCTTTGTCGTAGTTTTCCTAATTTGATTAAGCTTTTAAATTGCTTTTCATATATTCTTATGCAACTGGCTTGAGTAAAAAGAAGTCTAACATTAAATTTAGATTGCCTTTTTGCTTACTTAGAAAAGAAGACTATTGAATCATAATAACCCATTTTCATGAGTTACTCTGCTATGTTTAATTTTGTTTTCGAAAACCAAGTTAGCATCATGGAAACAAACTATAAGAAAAATAAGAAAATAGAAACAAGAATGTGTAGTTGTATCCTGTCCATGAACCCGATTATATCGTAAGCCTTGTGTAGTTTTTTTTTTTTATTATTATTTTGTTCACACAAAGTAGCGGATGTTAACTATTATGATTTATTTTTTCTATAAGTTTTGGTTCAAAAATGATTTCCATATCCTTTTTTTGTTCTATTGACAGAGAAAAAGGTCGAATTTTGCATTAATTGGTTGGTCACCTAGTTCATCACATAAACATGTCACGGTGGCAATGCAAAACTGCTAAATAATTTTTCACCAAACCAACCTTAGGATTGTTTCTGTTTATATTTACTTGTTAATGAATCTTTTTCAATGTGGCCATTCCATAGAAATCACAATGCATGCCTGGCGTTTTCAAACGCACACGTGGATGGATTTTAAATTGAAAAATAATTCACAAGCATAATTTTTATACTAAATTAATATGATATTGGCATTTTCAAAACTACGAGACAAAATAGTCGGTGTTTCGATTAACAATAAATAAACCACAAATAAAGATAGCATTCTTTATAATTCTATATAAAAATATCAAAAACCCTAAAAGTAAGAACAATGGGCCGCCTCTGACTTCCACTACCACATTCCAAACAAATAAACAAAAGCTAGCTACAGACCCAATCAAATGAGCTCCACACAAACACACTCACTCATTCCTGCTCTTGAATTCAATAATAATCTCTTTTTTCAAATAAAAATCATTTTTTATATGTATTGTACCGCCAACCCTACAATACATATAGAAACAGGAACAAGAGTACCTTTATTTATCACCCACCTTGTGCTAAATTTAGCTCAACTAAACAACAATTACCCTCTAAACTAATCTAAACTTCAGCTAAATTTAACGCATGTTCCTGTTCCAAAAGCCACCTCTAAACTATATAATACATTGGTTATTTAAAGTGATAATAACATAATATAATCCTAAAGAGGTGCCTAATCATCTGCAAGCCTGCCTACTACAGCTTGGCCCAGCATTGGCTGTTTTTCTTTGAGGGGTCACTTCTCTTTCTGTTTTCTCCTTTTTTTCTGTCTTGCTTTTGTTCAGGTCTTCTTCAGTACATCAATGTGGCTTCCAAGCTTTCCTTGCTTTTTATTTATTTTTTTTCTTTCTCTTTCTAAAGTGGAATTTTGGGTGAGTGAATAATGCTATTACTATATTAATGCCACGTCAAATGATTTGGTACAATAATTTAATCATTCTATAGCATTACTCATTTACCGTATCCAAACTTGGTGTAATGGAAAATTGAGTTAATTGCTTGAATTTCTTTTGCTTTCTCTTCTCTTCTCTATCTGAATGTTCTTCCAAACATTGTTGATGTCCAGAAATCAGCAGTAGTGTCATTGGCAACTGGAAAGGTGCTTGATATCGGTACAAGACAAAGTCCCCGGGCTCTCAAGTCTTGTTTTGGCCCTTCAGAGTCCCTCACTTTTTCACAAGTCTGCAAAATAAATGAATTACTCACCATAATATTGTATTTTTACTTGTGTTGTGTGGTAGGGTTAGTTTTCAATCTGAAAAGAAGACAACTTTAAATTTTTACCTGTTGGTGATGAATAGGTCCATTTTTCATATATGGAGTACTCAAAACCTGAATTATGCAAAGATAAATGTTCAGCAGTACTTAAGAACTATAATATATGTTCAATTTTCCTTTTTCTTTCAGCAAGGTTTAGTTTGAAGCCTTCAATATATGCCAATTGTTCAAGCAAGAAGATGAGGATATTGCAATTTAAAACATACACTGACTTGATTATGGAGGTGTTTGATGTATTCTATAGCTTCGTGGAGAACAGATGCAGTATTGGTCTGAAATGATGACACGATTGAAATTAAGCCAAACAAGCCTTAACCCTTAAGCGATAATATCAAAAAGAAAATTACTCTTTGTAAACGCAGAAAGGAAAATTCCAAATTACTACCTTTCCAAAAGGAGAAACCAATTGTTGAAGAGCAGTTACCCGGTCCCCTAGCTTCTCTTTGCGGACCTGGGATAATAAAGGTACAACTTCTCATCCATTTCTTTGGACAAAAAAGTATTAATGTTAAAAGTATCGTACCTTAAAAGTTGGTAATGGTGATGGTGTTTCAATTCTCGGTCTTTTGAATGGAGGTTCGCCACTCCTTTTCTTTACCACTGAACCCGAGTCTTGAACTAGTTCTTTATTAGACTAGAATTTAAACATATATATATATAAAAAAAAAATTCAGTTCCAAAACCCATGTAGCAATTTATGAACTTTTTGATTATTATGAACTAAAATCGCCTTATTTACCATTGCAATTATATTGGGGAAACTCGGCTTCTCTTCGAAATTTGATGCGTGGAATTGTGCTTGTGTTGAAGGAAAATAGCTAGAATTCCACAACTGTGAGCTGTTTGTTAAGTTTAAAGGACTAATGGGTTGTTGTTGCCTTAGTAGGGTAGACAAATTTGCCAACGACGGTGAAATTTCGTTGAAGTTAGTCTGGTAATTTGTGTTAGACAGATAGTTGATGGACCGGTTGTCAAATAGAGATCTCTGTGGAGTAGAATCAGTATCATATAGAGTTTGCAGCAATTTTGAAGGGCAGCCATATGAAGCTGATTCCATTGGAAAGCTGGCAGTCACTGTGCAGTTGTTGGAGCTTGTGGCAGAGTTTAAACCTTGATTCAATTGATTGAATTCATTGACAGTTGAATCAGAAAAGCTCTTCAAATTCATACTCCTCCTCCACTCCTTTTTGATTTGAGGACAATCCATGTCTTCTTGAAGCATAGAAGAATGATAACTGCTTTCACTTCTTCCACTTCCACTAATTAATGCAAACATAAATAAGTAAATTAATAAAATAAAAGAAAAAAAAAATGAAGAAGAAGATAAGAACAAAGAGAATTGATTGATGAAATTGACTTCACTTTTCAAATGATTACATTGAAAACAAATCATAAGAATATCAAACTAACTTGGTAGTGGAAGTTATAGCACTATGAGGCCTATTATTTTGATTTAAAACTTCAACAATAATTCACATTAATTACAAAGAATATTATTATGTTATGTTACATAAAAATATACTCACAGTAGAATTTGCTTCCATTCTGGTGTTGTTGCTGATGATGATGATGATGATGATGATGAAAGGCCAACACCCATCATTTGCAAGGTTGAATCCATCAAGACACCGCCACCACGGGAGTCTGAAGTCTCCCTCTGATGAGGCTTTTGTATGTCTTGGAACACTACTAGTTCATCAGAAACTGAACCAGACTGCTCATGATCAGTACCAGTAGGAGGAGGACTTAGCCATCCAAAGCTTTGCATATTAATGGCGGCCGAACATGGAGACAACAACCCAAGTGAGCTTCTAGGCGAATTCCACCATATTCCACCACAAACCCCAGCTTGAAATTCATCTGCCATGCCCAAAAGATCGCTTATATGATGTGTTACTCTCTTTTCTTCCTCTTGTTTTTCTTGTTTTTTTTTTTTTTTGTGTGTGTGTAGTTTTGGGTTTTCCTTCAATATGAGTTTCGTGTATATGAAAGTGAATCACACACTTTCGAGTTATGTATATTTATAGAGGCTTGGTGTGTACGGATCGGACGGTGGAAATTATAGGAATCTTGTTGACATTTGGAAGAGACGATGATGATTAGACAAACCAAATAGCATATCGATTTATTAAAAAAAATAGATTAAAAAACAGAAGATGAGGTATTTCCTTTTTGAAAAATAATATTCAATTCTACTTTTTAAATCTATTTTCTAAACTTAATGATGTATAAGTGATACAATTAGTTAATTATTAGAAAAAAAATAAGCAAAAATGCTATCTTTAATATTTTAATTAATTGTCATATCATTGGGTTTGAAAATTGAGTCTAATTTTTAGTTGTATACCAATGTTTTATATATATATATATATAATTTTATTTTATGGAAAAGAATATTAAATAATTGAAAAATAAAAGTCAAGTATGTGTTCGTTCGGCCATAGTTTGCAATTTGAATTCATCCACTTCACTTATTTATTTGTTATAAATTTGTTTATTTTATTTATGTGATTTTTTTTTTTTAAATTATTTGCCGGCTTCAACTTGAATAACAATTTGATCAAGTTCTATTAGACATTTTGTAATGGAAAATTTAAAAAGGTTGTTCCTTGTTTCAATAAAGGGCTGTGGTATGATGAATAGGTCGTTGATGAAAAATGTTTGAGACTTTTATAAATATTTGATAATTTAATTTATAACGATATGATTTGATCAGTATTAATTTTGTATTAGTTACACATTCAATGATATGAGACTCACTATTCTTATCATATAATTATGAAAAATGTTTGAGGGCCACAATTTTTGGGGCCACAATGGCTCAAAACTGTCAAAACGACGTCGTTTTGAGTGCAAAACATGCCAAAACGACGTCATTTTGACAGTTTTGAGCCATTGTGACCACAAAAATTGTGGTCCTCTAGCATTGTTGTATAATTATAAATGTATTTATAAATACAAAATGAGAGTCTCTTTCATGATTGGTTGGGTGTTTAATATAGCTGCAACTAAAGAAATCGGACGAATTACTTTTTGTTTGTTAGATCCAGCCGCTGATTTCTTTTTATATTCCCATGAACCTGAATTTCGGGACCATATGCCCTTCACTTTCACGGTTAAGAAAGTAAGGAAATATCAAATCAGTAGTTTTCAGAAAAATAATTATAAATCAGTGAAAAATGTATTAATAAGAATTAAAATTACAAATTTTTTATGATTTTATAATTATTTTTGAAACGTTAAACTGAAATGTAATTTTTCCTAAAAAGAAAATGATTAAAAAAAAAGGGGAAAATTACTTGTCAATGGGTTGCTATAAAATTATTACAAAATCATGAAAAAGTTTATATTTTTAATTACTTGTCAGTGAACTGAAATTACTCCATAAAAAATTTAGGTAAAGAAAGATGTGGCAAAATGCCTATACAGATAGTTTTTTATTTACAAAAATGATATTGCCTTGTTATTTTTGTGATTTCTGTGATTTGTTTTTATATATATAGATATAAATTTTTCTTAAGATGCTTTGAAGTCTTTTAATGAGATTGGGGTTTAAGTAGGGGCTGTCTGGTGCTGTTGGGCCAGTAAGGACTCACTACGGGTCTCGTTTCGATAATTTAAATCGTTTAATGTATAGAACTGGTCGAGTATTACATATCTGTAAAAGATTACATTGATCGGATATTAATAACTATCTCATCGGATCAATTTTTTGTCAATCGTTTATTTTTTCACTGTTTATTTTTTTTTTATACAAAACTGATTTGATCATGTCTATCAATATCCGATCGACATGATTTTTTACAGTCATATAATACTCGACGAATTTTACATATTGAATAATTTAAATTATCGAAGGACTCGTGATGGACTCCACGAGTTCAACAACACTTTCTAATCCAATCTAAGACTAGAGGAAAGCCATAGGTACAATTTCTCACCAGCTCAAACTGAAGCTACACTCAACACTCTTACACATATTTAAAAAAAATAAAAAATAAAATAAAATAAATTTATAAAGTCTCAAAACTAATTCCAAAGCCACAAGCTTGTTTATAATTTTTATTATTATTATTTTTTATTTATTTTGAGAGTTGCTAGCAAAATATTTGGGACAACTCTTTATAGTTTAGGAGACAAAAAAATATCTTAATATCTTGAAAGTAAATAATTTAAAAGTGGAGAGAGTGATACTTTTAACTTTTATTTTATTTTTAAATTAAAGTCTCGTTTGATAACTATATGTTTTAGTCAAAGTTGACTAAAAACTGACTTTTTGAATTTTTTTTAAAAAACATGTAAAAAAAATAAAGAGATGATGTGACCCAAAATAAGTTAAAAGTTGATTTTTGACTTTTAACCATCTTTTCAAAAAAGGCCTATAAGTTATCACATCATTCTCTATTTTTCTACGCATCTTTTCGCAGTACTAAAATAATTTATTCCCAAAATAATTTTATTTTTACCTTTTATTTTTTAATTATCAATTTTTGACCTGAAAAAAATTACACCAAACAAATTAGTGCACTTTCGTACTTGCCAAAGACCATTAAGTTCGTTACAAAAAAAAAAATGACCGTTAAGTTAGGGATAGTTTCTTGGCTTATTGACTACAACATTCCATTGATTTGTCTCATTTAGGTTAGAATTTAGCTTTAAATCAAATATAAAATTAAATTATGCTAAATCAATAAATACTACTATAAAAGGTTAAATTTTTATAATTTCATTATACTTTTCACCTATCTTAAAATACTTTTACATGAGTTTTGGTTTTATATTTTAAAAATTGTTTTTACAAGAGTTTTGGTTTATTTTTAGTGAATCTTTTTATAGAATAATCAATTTTTTTGTAATTATGAGATGCACCTAATTAAGATACATCTAAAAAGTAAAACAAATTGGATAAAATTATTTTAAAAAAATGCTATAAATAAAAAAAAAATTGAACAAAAATTTGTGTGCATTTTTATTCAGATCTTCGGCTATTTTTACTAAATTTTTTTTTTTTTTTTTGAATTTTTAGTTTAAGATCTCTAGTGATATTTTTTTAGAGGGATAAGGACTACAGAATTTTCTCTTTAGTTTAGGTTTTCCATAATACATGGTGATAAAATTCTATAACTTTTTTAACTCATTTGAAAATTTCAAAATTTTATAACTTTTTATCTAAATCTCTATTTTTTTTTTTTAATAAAATTTATATATTTGAAGTCCTTTCATTAATATCTGTAAAACAAGATCCATGATAAATACAAAATTCTAAAAATAAATAATAATAATAATAATAATAATAATAATAATAATAATAATAATAATAATAATAATTGACCAAGTCAGTTAGTGAAATTTTGATTGGTCAATGAAATTTTGATGACCATGTCAGGTCATTGAAATTTCAGTTGGTCAATAAAATTTCAATGACCAAGTCATGTTAGTAAAATCTTGGATGGTCAGTGAAATTTCAATAACCAAGTCAGTGAAATTTTATAAATTTATTTCCTCAGAATTTCATATTACTCATGAATCTTGAAAGATCTTGTCAATAGAATTCTAAAAATATAAATTTTATAAAATTAGATATGCAAATCAAAAGTTATTAAATTTTACAAAAATGTTTCATGCCCCCTTTTCCCCCACCCCCTTTGACCCCCTCTCTCTCTCATTGGTTACATTTTCTTTTTCTTTTTTCTTTTTTTCCTGCTCCTCCAATCACCACCCGCCATGTATATGTGGGGGTTGTGGGGGTGGTGATTAGAGGGGGTCTCTATCATGACTCTAAATTTTAAAATCACTTAAGCAATGGCTTCGTTTGAAAACTTTGCTATTTTAGTTGATTTTTTAGTTTTTTAGCCTGGCTAAAAAAATTATGATTGAGAAGGTGGTTGACTTTTTCTTTTTCTTTTTTTTGTAATTGATTTGATAATTGTGAAAGAAAAAATAAAATGATTGTGATTTGAATGTGATACTTTATTTTATTAACTATTTTAGTTTTTTTTTTAAAATAAATAAATAAACCAATCCCAAACACGGCCAATCTAAATGGTGGGATAAAAGGCCCAAGCTACTAATAATAAAGGTTCTGACCAAATCCCTCATAATAATAGCACTTAGAAGTCTCAATTAGGAATGGAAATTATCTTGGATCTTTCTTAGGCCTTGGATCTTTCTTAGGCCTCGCTTGCTTTCAGAAATAGAGCATGTAATCGAGTTTAATAGTGACTAGGACTTGCTAGAATTATTTGTTTGCAATATAATCCCAATTGATTGTTAATCCCAATTGACTATGAATCCCATAGATAGAGTACGAATCGTACGGATAGAGGGGATTGGCAAAGACCAAGTACTCCAATTATAAGGAGGATGCATTGCTAATTTTTTTTTCATTTTTTTAATATTTTAATTTTAGATGCATCTAATCTTGATTTATCTAAAAGTTTCAAAACAATTAAAAAAAAATCAATAAAAATTCATTTTCAAATAAATTTTGAAAATATAAACTAAATTCCTAAAACCTTATGGCCCTGATTGTTTATCGTATATAAGGGTCAGATATGAGACTGGGGTCAAATATAATGAGATGAGTCTCACATTTTTTTTTTTTTTTTCTTATATCCCGTGTCTGGTTGTTCTGCATATAAGGAGTCCAGATAGTATATGATGCAAAATGAGATATACAATATTACTTCTCATGATATTGTATATCTCAACCTAAGACAGTAGTGCACTTAGTAAAGGCTTGGGGGTTTAGACCCTAGATCTGCAGTTCGAAAGTTTTTGGGTCAATCTCTTGGGTGTAGCACAATTGGTTAGCAGGTTAAGTTTCAAGTTGTTGTTACTATAACACTTGGTGTAGGTTCGAAATCCTAACTTAAGCAGAACTTGTGTTGAGGGATCATGATAAGTTCTCAGGTTATAATCTCTTACTTAGAACAGACAACAAGACACCTTAGTAATCTCTACGAGGGGCGCTGCCTTGAACTTACGGGAGAGTGGAATGATTTTTCCTGTAACAAAAAAAGAAAAAAAAATGTGTATCCCCACCATCAGATATAGCTAGGGATGGCCATGGGGCTGGTTTTTCACCCCTCACCTCCACCTCCACAGATAGACTCCATCCCCGCCCCTGCTCTAGCCCCAACCCTATTACAAGTGAAATTTTTCAACCACATTCCTACCCCTACAGGTACCCAACCACGTTTCAAATAGTTAAGAAAATTGGGAATCATTTAAATTCTTAACACACTAAATAATTTCTCTTATTTTCATATATATAAACCGTAAGACTTTTAGGATTATTATTCATCTATATTTAAACAAAACCACAAACTTGTAGTATTTCTTTTTTATATCTAATTATATTATATATATACATATATACTATTTATTTATATATATATATATATATTTAATTATATAAGGTTGAGTTTGGATCGGAAAGGTTAGATGATCAAAATATAATCTACACCACTCATGTAAGTGCCAGATCAAGTAAAATTTATCTTATTCGAACAAATATAAGCGCACTCTAACAAATCAAATTAAAATAGATATTCCTAAATATATCTATCATCTAAAGATAAAAACAATCTCTCTTCTTATTTCATCGTAACTAAACATGATGTAAATAATAACACAATATACGTAATCTATTTGATATCTTGTAATATATTATCTTCCCACTTTCATTTTTAGATGTTACATATTTCATATCCAATCCAGAGAATCAAGGTAGTGAAATATGTTAACCATGGCATGCGCGCCTGACATGAAACCTGGGACCTCTGTAGCGTCGGAATAGTCAAAACCCCAATTATCTCTCTCTCTCTCTCTCTCTCTCTCTCTCTCTCTCTCTCTCTCTGCACAATGATTTTTTCAATCTTTTTTTTTCTTTTAAAATTTAAATAAATTACAAATCAGTGTACACTGAGATAATAATTACATTATAAATATAAAAAAAATTATCCAATTCTGACACATAAAAGGACTTTACATTAAATATAAAAAAGACTTGTACAATGCACATAGAAAATTTATATTATCAAAATAATGTAAATATTTTTTGACTTGTGATGCTGCCACTATGGGTTCGTTTGGTTTGTATTTCTAAAAAAATTTTGAAAAATTTTCTCTACAAATAAGTTTTTAAAAGTAATCAAACCAAACAAATTTTCTCAAAAAAATTTCTCAAAACTTGTAAATCAAACAAGTTTTCCAAATAAATCTCTCTCTCACACACATCAAATCAATCACTTTTTTCAAAACTCTCTCTCAAAATAATTTTTCAAAACATTTTTTTAAAAAAAATCAAACCAAACAACTTTTCGTACTTTTTATCTCTAAAACACATCTCTCAAACACAAACCAAACATTTGTTCTGATTCTAATCACTTTGATTGGTTCTCTTTTTAAAAAATATATTTTAAAAAAATATATTTTCTTATTTTTTATATTTTTTATTTTATTAAATTTTTTTAATATTTTAAGTAATTGTTTTTACTTTTTAAACATATCTAACATAAATATACTTGAAAAATAAAAAAATTATGAAAAAAAATCTTTTAAAAATTCACTAAATACCAAAAATTTAAAAAAAAATATGAAAATTCAGTACATTTTTTATATTTTTATGTATTTATTAATTTTTTACAATATTTTTTCACAATTTTTACTTTTTAGATATATCTAAGAAAGATGCATCTAAAAAAGTAAAAAAAAATGTTTAAAATTTTAAAAATATTCACTAAAAACAAAAAAAATATATAAAAATAAAAAAACTCAATTTTCAAAAAATTTAATTCAAAAAACTCAAATCAAACACACTGATAGTATTTCCAATGACAAATATTATAATAGTATTGTCATGTTATAATTTGATAATAAATAATATAAGGGTAAATTACACTGACACCCCCTGAGATTTATGTTTATTACAGTTCTCCCCCTCACCTTTTGAAAATTACATCTCCCTCCTGAGGTTTAAAGTTTCATTACAGATTCACCTCTTAGCCTTTTTAATTTTTTTAAATACAAATTTTACTCTCATTGGATAAATTACATTGACACCCTTCATATTTTAGAAATTACAATCCTCTCCCCAAGGTTTAAAGTAGCATTACCAATTGCCCCCTCAGCTAGTATTAGTTGGAAAAAATAATTAATTGAAAAAAAAACTATTAATTGGAAAAAAATTAATTGAAAAAAAAAATTTGTTAGTAAAATTTTTAAATTTTTATTTAAAAACCAACGTAAACTCCTTTTTTTGAGTTTACGTTTTTCTCTCTAATTTACTAACTAAGACAACTATTTATAAACCAAAAAAATTATCAAACAAGTTTTTCTGACAGTTTTTAAAATTTTTGTAAATATAAATTGAAAACTAAAAACGAAATGGTTACCAAACAGGTCTTGAGAGGGAGACTTGCGCCGAGCAAGTACGACCGAGCTACAAATAACGCGGGTTATGACGGACAAGCGTTTGCTCGGCCAGAGTGATTCCCCGAGCTGTGACTCGAGCGATTTGTCGACCGGAGCTTGGAACTGTGCGTAGAGCCAGACCGAGCTGTGATTCGGCTGCGCATTCGACTGAATCGGCTTTGGTATGACTGGACCGAGCAAAGCATGGCTCGGAATGAATTTGGACCGGGGTAAAGGCCTGTCCGGTACATGGCCAGGCAGTCCGGGGGGATTGACATCCTACGGCTTGGCCTTGTTGATCATGGCTGCGTTTCCTTCTAAGGGACAGGTCGGTCTTGACGGCTCGGTGGAGTGTGCCACCTGGACCAATGGCGTGACGGAAGGGAAATCCACTCCTGGCACGCGTCAATACCGTTTGGCAGTTCCTTACATACCGTCGGAGCTTTTGGCCTTTACACGCGTAAGGTAATGAGAGGCAAGCACTGCCACCTGTCTAGGGAAGGACAACAGAAGTAGCACAATCCCTGAGGCTGCATGGCCAGCCTAGAAAAAGAAAAGGAGGAGAACGTTGGGGGTATGCTATCAAAAAAACTCTCTCTCTCTCTCTCTCTCTCTCTCTCTCTCTAAAACAACATTCTTCTTCTTTAAGTGATCTGACTTGATCGTCGGAGAGTCTATCCGGCAACACACTGCCGGGCAGCTCACCGTTTCTTTGTTTCTAGGTCAGACGACGTTACGTGAAGCTTGAGCTCAAGGAGTACGGAAAGCAAAGGATATTTCACCTCCGTACAATTGGCGCTGTCTGTGGGAAGTTTTTTGATACACAAACCTTGCTCTTCAAGCTTTTTCGACCGTTCCCATGGCTAACAACGACGAAACTCCACTGTCCGTCGTCGATGTAGTCACACCAGAGTCTATTCATCGGAGAGACGGCCCCCCAAACATTCCAGCCATGGCGGGCCTAGAGACTTCTTCGAGAGGTGCGCGAGACAAAGGCGCAAGGAGTACTGATCGCTCGAAGAGCCCAGAGGGCCGTCGGCGGCGGGGAGATTTGCTTGCACAGCACCTGGAGCACAAACTCAAAGATCAGGATGCCCTCATTTGCCAGATGGCGGCTGAAATGGAGGTGCTGAAGCGCCAGATCAAGAGAAAGGTTGTTGCTAGAGAGGGCAACCTCAGTGAGCGCACCCCGTCTCCTCGTTCTGGCAGTCGTCGCCAAGGAAGGACGCATTCTCTCTCTATCATCAAGAGCTATGGGGTTAGGGACTCCAACCCACAGGAGGGCAAATCTCTCACTCACGACAGCACATACCGTCCCTCGTGCCCATCGTCGACGTCGCGATACTCTTTTTCAGCCCGTTCCAGAGACCTGAGAGATGTGTTGGAGGAGAGGGCACACCGTAAAGAGACTCAGCGATTGCCGGCGTTGTAGAGGCTAAGTTCCCAAATCTGGTGTAGTAAAGAAGTGGCAATGCCAGTGCCCAGAGTGGTGGCCCCAGCCCTTGTGGACAAAGAGCTGGCGAGACTCACAGTTATGCCGCTGTCTCTAGAAATTGAGAGTACACCACTCCCTATCGGATTCCACCAGCCTAAGTTCACCTTGTACGACGGCAAGACGGATTCGTACATGCACGTGAGTCATTACCGGCAAGTAATGGCTGGACACCAACGCAATAACGCCTTGATGTGCCTCATATTCCCAACAATCTTAGGAGAACTGGGCCTAAAATTGTTCGAAAGGCTTCCGGAGGGGAGTATTGAGGGGTGGCAGCAGTTAGCGGATGCCTTCGTCACCAGATTCAAGATCAACACTCGAACGCCAAATATAGCGATCCCGGGTTTACCCTTGTTGTACAGTGATCCGGACATGTGTCCGTGGTTGTGGGTAGTTGTTTATTATCTTGTTTGCATCCTTTTTACTTCGTATTTGAGTTATAGGATGTGTTGGGCAGGTTTGTTACAAGTTGGTTGAGTTTAGAAACCCAAACTAGTTGCCCAGATTTTGGCCTGTCCGCTCGAGCGGGGATGTTGGCACTCGAGCGGGGATTGCACCCATCCAGTATTTTCTGTGCAGTATTGGACGCTCGAGCGTGGTATTGGCCGCTCGAGCGGGGTTACGTGAATGCCGCTCGAGCGGGGAGTTGGGAGCTCGAGCGGAGACCTGGTTCTGCAGAAGTTCTGGGAGTGTGTATTCGCCGCTTGAGCGGGATTGTTGGCGCTCGAGCGGGAGTCTATGAGTGACGCTCGAGCGAAGTGTTTTACGCTCGAGCGGGCCGACTGGGTTTAAGTTCCTTGTTTTGACTTTTCAAATCACTTTTTCACTTTCTCTTCTCTCCCCTACTTTTCTAAAAACACCATTGTTGAGCCTCTCACTCTAGAACTCAACCTTCTCTCTAGGTTTTGATCTAGTAGGAGTGATTTGCTCATCTTTGGCCTTTACAAAAAAGTTGTTGATCGTCGAGGGCTACTTTTCAATCTGAAAATTTCGAGTTTTGGAGCATGTTGGGTTTTGTCATCTTCTCCTTTGAGGCTCCGAATTTGAGGTAGGGATATCCTACTCCTCTCTATGGATTTTGTCTTTAAATTTTGGTATTTTGAGATGTTGGGGTTGGTTTGGTAATTTTGTGAAAGTTTGGGGCTTTTGTGCAATTTTACAAAAGTTGGGGTTTTATTCATAATAGACCTAGATGCATGTTTGGCATAGAGAAATGGAATAAATGTTGAATCATTGATGAAAATGGGACCTAAGGGTTGAAATGGTAATTCTGGATAACGACCTAATTACATTGTTTGATTAATTGGGATAATTAATTGTGAGAAATGAGGAAATGAAATGTTGATTGAATATCCATTGTGCATTTATTTTCTGTTTAGAAATAACTGCTTTGGGCTATCGGTGGAGGATAGTCGTGATTGTTGTAGACAATGCATGATGATTAGGCAAACGGAAACTAATCAATGGAATGTGTCATGGAATTTGACGGTTGATAGAATACATTAATTGTATGTATTGAGTGATTGTATATAGAACTAATGTGTTTGTATACGTTATGTGTAGAGGAGGAGATGGGGGATGTACTCCGTGGTTTAGGGGAAGATGGGGGATGTACCTCTAAACCGGATAGTGTTGGGAGAAGATAGGGGATGAACTCCGTAGATACAGCTCTTATGCTTGTCTAGAGAAGTGAAGATAGAGCTTATATGCTTATCTTTGTGAAGTGTGGATATAGCTCATATGCTTATCTGTGAATATGGGATATTGTTGTTATACATATCTGTTGAGAATGTGGATATAGCTTATGTGCTTATCTGTGAATGTGGGATATAGTTTTTATACATATCTGTTGAGAATGTAGATAGAGCTTATATGTCTATCTGTTGAAAAAAGGAAGATGAAAAGTAACTTGGACTCATAAGTCGTATGACATAAATATGTGATTTATGTGAATGTATCTGTGTTGGCCATCTATCAATTGCTAATCTTTTAGTCATTGTTCATGGTTGGTTTAGTGTATTTCTACTGGGCTGTGGCTCACCCTATATGGAAATATCATTTTCAGGTACAGGTAGCATGCCACCTCCAAGGACATAGCTTTGGAGGCTTGAGGCGGACATACTTTTGTCATTTACTTTTTGATGTATTACATGTAGTTCAAGCCAAGGGCTTAATGTGTAATGAGTTAGTACTCTTTTGTTGTAACCAAGTGTTAACTTGGAAAGCTGTAAGCCCATAGGGCATTTGCTTTTGTTGTTAACATGTAATACTTATGTAATGAAATTCTGATATATGGAAGAATGTGGAACTTTTACATATTAATGCATTGTCTTATTTGATGGGTTTAATGTTATTATTTTGAGGGCGTTACACCAAAGGAGGTCGACCATCTCCTGGGCATCAAGATGGAGTCTAGAGGTTCGTTGAAGGCATATAATACGAAGTACTGGGAAACTTACAATGAGATCCTCGACTGCCCCACCAATCTGGCGATTACTCAATACAAGCGAGGCCTCCCAGTTGGTCATAGGCTGCAAGATTGGCTTACAATGCACTAGCCCACAACCATGGAATCCTTGATGCAACGGATTAATGAACACATTCGTGTGGAGGATGATGCCGTTTCCGCGATCGAGAAGGCAAATCCGGTCGCTGCGGACAGAAGGGTTACGGGGAAGGTTCACTCGATTGGGCAGAAGGACAACCGCCAAAACGACTAGTCAAAAGATCAACGTCGTTGTTCAAACCGTGATGATAGAAACAAAAGTCGCAGAAGCGACCGAGCTAACGCTCCCCGTGACGAGGAGGAAAATGCCAAGAGAAAATTGAAGGCACGAACCGGTATCACCACGGTCTTTAAAATCCCTATCTACCGCATCCTGAGTGAAATCCGAAGTGAGCCTTTCGTTCGCTAGCCGGCTAAGTTGGGGAGTGCACAGAGAGGCTTCAACTCAAGATATCGCTGCAGCTTCCATGAGGAACGGGGGCACCGAACGGAGGACTGCTTACCGCTTAAACAACATTTGGAAGAGTTAGTGGCAGCGGGACATCTTGACCAATACATAGATGGGGGTATGAAAGCTGCTCCACCGAGCAAAACCGAGCCAAATGGCCTAGCCACCCTCAAGGCAGCGCCCCAAGGCATAATCAATGTCATCCATAGCATCATTGAACCGGCAAGGGTCTGCGAGCTAAGAGGAATGATTAAGAAAGCCGAGCACATGAGGGAAGTGCTCTCTGTTCAGCCCGCTGCGAAGAAAGGGAAAACCGAAGAAAATGATATCCTTAGCTTCTCAAGTAAGGACTTGGAGAGAATTCAGATGCCCCACAATGACGCTCTCGTAGTGACTCTTCGCGTCAAAGACTTCGACATCAAGAGGATCCTGATTGACCAGGGGAGTTCGGTCGAGATCATGTATTACGACGCGTTCATGCAAATGAAGTTACAAGACAAGGACTTGGCCCTACGACGTCCCTTTGGTTGGCTTCAACTCTCAGCCAGAATGGCCGGTAGGAAAGATCATACTACGGTCAAGGCGGGCTCGGTCATAAAGCAAGTTGAATTCTAGGTGCTCAAGGTCCCATCAACCTACAACTTAATCTTGAGCAGGGGCTGGTTGCACGCCATGCAAGCAATAGCATCGACCTACCATCAGGTTCTGCACTTCCCGGCGCCAACCGGGCGGATAGAAGAGGTCTAGGGAGATCAAGTGATGGAAAAACAGTGCTTCGTCGCGGTAAATGGCAGCCGGGCCGCCAAAGGGTTAGTCCAAATGATAGAGGGACCGGAGGGAAAGGAAGTCTTGGAAGACGTGGGGAGAAAGGCCGAAGAGAAATCAATTGAAGATTTGGTGGAAGTGCGCATGGACGAGAATGATCCAAATAAGTTCTTCCTCTTGGGCTCATCCCTGTCCAGCGCAGAGTGGCATAAGTACGTTGACTTCCTGATTTCCAATATAGAAGCCTTCACATGGACGCCTTACGATATGCCTGGCGTCGACCCAAATTTCATTTGCCACCGGTTAAACATCTTCCCGAATGCACAGCCGGTCATCCAAAGGACACGCCGCTCAGCCATGCACCATACCGAGGTAGTGGCAGAGAAAGTCAAGAACTTGTTGGAAGCAGGGGCAATAGAAGAAGTGCAATACCCTCGGTGGATATCCAACACAGTGGTAGTTCCAAAAAAGAACAACAAATAGCGGGTGTGTGTCGATTATAAGACGGTCAACCGTGCGTGCCCAAAGGATAGCTTTCCCCTCCCACAAATCGACCAGCTGGTGGACTTAACCGCTGGCCATCAGAGGTTTAGCTTCCTGGATGCATATCGCGGCTACCACTAGATAGCCATGTATGAACTAGACTGAGAGATCACATCGTTCACTACTCCTAGAGGCCTGTATTGTTATAAAGTCATACCGTTCGGACTGAAAAATGTCGGGGCAACTTTTCAAAGGATGGTGACCAAGATGTTCGCTACCCTTCTAGGCCGTACCATGGAGGCCTACATCGACGACATGGTGGTAAAGAGTAGGGAAAAGTCTCAACACCTCACCGACCTAGCAAAGATGTTCGCTATACTTAAACATCACAAGCTTCGTCTAAATGCCTCTAAGTGCGCCTTCAGCGTCAGCACCGGAAATTTTCTGGGTTTTTTGGTCACGAACCGAGGGATAAAAGCCGACCCATCCCAAATAAAGTCCATACAAGAGCTGGAGCACCCGAACTCCACAAATGACGTGCAACATCTTGCCGGGATGGCAGCCGCGCTGAACAGATTTATAAGCCGGTCTTCAGATCGTTACAAGCCCTTCTTCAAAACTTTAAAAGCCAAGTTCTTCTGGGATGACGAGTGTGACCGTGCACTGGCGGATCTAAAAGTGTACCTTTCCTCAGCCCCTATCCTAGTTACGCCAAAATCAGGTGAAGAACTGTATCTCTACTTGGCAGTCTCTCAACATACGGTGAGCGCCGTTCTAGTCCACGCTAAAGGCATCCAGCACCTACCTATCTTCTATGTAAACAAGACCTTGCTCGCTGCTGAATCAAGATATCTGCCGCTAGAAAAATTAGCCCTAGCCCTGATGATGGCTTTGAGAAAGCTGGCGCACTATTTTCATGCTCACCCAATAGTTGTGCTAACCGAGTTCCCGCTTAAGGTGCTCTTTGAAAAGACAGACTTTACCGAGAGAAATTTGAAATGGGCCGTGGAATTGGAGCAGTACGACATCAAGTTCTGGCCGCGTACCGCGATCAAGGCTCAAGCTCTTGCAGACTTTGTGGCGGAGTTTGCCCCCGGAATGCATCCGACTTGCCCGGTTGATTTGGGTAGTGCGGATTTGGCACAGCCCATGGCTCAGGCAATGGAGCCAAGTGTTGAATCACAAATGGAAGAAGTGCAAATGGCAGCCGAACTGGAAGAGCTAGATAATTCATCAAAAGACAAACCCAACCAAGACATGGAAAGAGACCAGAATGAACTAATCGGAACCTTAGAGTTGAGAAGCTCGCAAAACCCATCGGATTGCTGAAAGTTGTTCATTGGCAAGATGTGGAAGCTTTTCATCGATGGGGCCTCCAACAGGCATGGCGTTGGGCTGGGTATCGTGCTGACTTCCCCGGACGGGCTGGTTATCAAGCAAGCAATTACGCTCGGCTTCCCAGCGTCCAACAATGAGGCGGAGTACGAGGCCCTCCTTGCCGGACTAAGAAGTGCGTTGAGAATAAAAGCGTCGGCCCTTATGGTATTCAGCGACTCCAAGCTGGTGGTCAATCAGGTCTCTGGGGAGTATGAAGCCAGGGATGAAAGAATGGCGAAGTATCAGGCGCTGGTGCGCGCAGAGATCAAGAAGTTCGCCGCCATAAGAGTGGAACAAATCAACCATGAAGAAAACAACACAGGTGATGAACTGGCCGGCCTTGCATCTACGCAGACTGCTTTCCCTAATCCCTTGATGATAGAATTCTTACCTCGGCCAAGCATTGAGGAACTAGAAGTGTCCGAGGTACTTTGCACCGACTTGGGACCTTCCTGGATGGACCCCATCATCGCCTTCCTAAAAGGTAGAATTCTACCAGAAGAAAAGAAGACAGCCAACAAGATCCGGGCTAAGTCAGAGCGGTTTTGGCTCTTTCCATCCGGAGCCTTATACAAGAAGTCTTTTACTGGGCCATATCAGAAGTACGTCTACCCCGACAAGGTGGAAGCTTTCCTCTATGAGATCCATGAAGGCATCTACAGAAGTCATACTAGGGGTAGGTCTTTAGCTTACCGAGCGATTTCCCAAGGTTATTGGTGGCCATGCATGCAGGCAGACGCACAGAAATACATTCGCAGGTGTGAAAAATGTCAGAAATTTGCTCACCAAATCCACCAGCCAGCCAGAGCATTGCTCCCCCTCACAAGTCCTTGGCCGTTCGCGCTCTGGGGATTGGATATTGTTGGACCGCTCCCAGCAGCTCCGGGCAATCGCAAATTCTTTATCGCCGCTACCGACTACTTCACCAAGTGGGTTGAGGCCGAGCCGTTGGCAACCATAAAGGAAAAAGATGTGAAGAAGCTTGTTTGGCAAAACGTCATCACCCGCTTCGGTATACCGAAGGCCCTCATATCAGATAATGGCACTCAGTTCGATGGGAAACTTTTTCATGGCTTTTGCGAGGAGTTAAAGATTGAGTTCTACAACTCAACACCGGCCTACCCTCAGTCAAATGGTCAAGCAGAAGCCTCAAACAAGACTATCTTGGACGGGCTGAAGAAGCGGTTAGAGAAAGCCAAAAGGAAGTGGGTTGAAGAACCCCCTAACGTGCTATGGGCATACTACACTACGCCAAGGCGATCGATCGGGGAGACACCATTCGCCTTTGTAGACGCGCCCTTGGGCCTCACTACAGTTCGGACTCAATTGTCACGGTCCTGTATCTAATCTCGCGGAGTGCAATGCAAGACCGATGAATCATCAAAGAGTCCAAATCCGGCAAATCGTTTTTGAAAACAAATTTTTTGAAAGAAGTGCCAAACATGGACTGCTTTGCCAGATACAGAGTCACCACCTAAATATTTATTTTGAGGGAATTTAGGAAACCCTGACTCGTTACCTAAGGCCACGTGTCCGTCATCACCAAAGTTGCCTCGGCTCGGGAACTTGGGTACGATTGGGGAAGGTCACTTCGTGAGCACCCCCGCTCGCCCGATCAATGATCGGCCTTTACTAACCATGATATCTAGTTTTGAAAACGTTATGTGCTCTTATTCCGGTTATTAGCCTAGATTTACTATGTAATGCGCACAACATACAAATGTAGACCGGATCGCCTGAATTGGAACAGCACATTTCATGTTTGTTTTGAAAATGGTTTGCTACTCGTAAGTAGGCTTAAAATGCAGATTTGCCACCCTCAGGTGGGCTTAGAAAACAAGATGATTTGCCACTCTCAAGTGGGCTTAAAACTCACAATTGATGAATTATTCCAAACCAAATAACCCAACTTTCACCCAAAGGCATTCAGGCAGGTATGCCACGTAAGCACGTAGCCTCATGGTAAGCATGCTATCATGGCAGTCACTCGCACACATGCAAGGATGCTAAAGTATAAACACTTACCGAGTACTCCAAGCCAAAACAGAAGCTATGTTAGAAATCCTTGCATGATCCTAACTATACAGAAATGCCCAATGCAACACATGCAGGAATGCAATTACAATAGGCTCGGCTATTCTAAAGATGGCATGTGATGATGCTACAACTAACACGTATTCAATTTGGAATTGAAATACAAATGCAGTTAGCATGATGAGCCGAGCCCGGTGCATGCAAGACAGATGAATGATGCAAACATGCAAGCATAAGTATGCTAATTGAAACATGCCCTAATCTAACCATCATAAGCTGGTAAATAAAAGGGAGAAAGACGTGGGGTTGGAAGACATACATCACACGCACGCACACTTATTACAATTGTGCCCTCGCTCGAAGGGTCCGAATAAATAATATAGTCCGAATGAATAATTACAGTCCGAATAAGTACAAAATCCTAATTAATCAACAACTTAACTAGGAAAGCGGATAAATTAGCATGCAAGCTATGGACCGCCTCAGCTTTGTTCCGAATGATGAATGATGCATGTTCAAGTTGCCTTGCGCAGAAATCCATTGCGATGCCCCGATTCGCCTCTGTTTACACTTAATCCCAGAATGCTGTGCGAAGCTCCAGAAGGCTGTTGATTTCTGATTTGCTGCAACAGAGAGCAAGAAAGGGGCATGGCAAAGTATTTTCACATATGTATGCATGACTACTCTTCAAGGAGTGTAGTCCTCAATCCTCGTGCCACCAATCACGCATCTCGATGCATGATGGCCGAGGAGTCGAATTGCACGACTCGATGTGAAATCAATGCACATGAAAACACAACAAGACCTAAACTCCATCATGGGTAATCCGGAGTGTCGGCGACCGGGAATTGAGACACGTTCCCTCACTCGGGATATAAAACGTCCCTCGTTTCCCGTGCTTGGGCTAACTCCTATCCCAAACACGATGCAAATGAGATGGCATACACAATGCGGCTAACATACAACCTAGCATACGCAATACTATGAAATGGCATACACAATGCTCGATGTAACATGGCATACACAATGCTCTAACATGCAACTCAGCATACACAATGCTATGGACCGAAATGGCATACACAATATATGATGGACTTACACCAACATGAGTGGACCTCAGCCACACTCACATCAGTGGCCATTAGATGAAAATGAGACAACCGAAATGCGTGCACATATGCACGAATACCGAGGACCGAACCTAAGGCATCAAATGCCACTCTACCAAAGCATGGCAAGGGATGAAAGATGGCATACAAACATGCAATTTTCAGCACTGAAATATGATGCGCAATGGTCCCGAATCATGGAAATATGGCACCCAATGCAAGCTAAGGGGCCCGGGTACCGAAACTAGTGAAGTGCGTTACACTCGAGGTACCCAAAGCACTGCACCAAAGGCAAAACCAACCCAAAAAAGACCCTAGGCAGGTCTGAAACAGTGGGAAATTGACCTAAAATGATGACTCGGAATGTAACAAAATGGAGCTCATTCAATAGTCGGTAAATGGGGTATACAAGCCCGACTCTCAAATGCATTTAAAGAGATGAAAACATGGCAACATGGCATTTAAACAAGCTTTGAAATGTGATGAATAATAGGCTCAAAACATGAACACACCTCAGTATATGCATGGAATGGATCTCAAAACTCAAAGCTAAGCATGGACCTTGAACTACAAGCATGCAAAACTAACATCATTCAACCACAAGACCCAAAAAAAGAGCTAGGGCAGTCCAAAATAAGCACATTATCAGTTTAAGGCATAGCCAAAATATGCTAACATGAAGGGCTAAAACAACACGCAACCTAGGCTAGTAAGCATGGTTTACATGGCATGTACATGAAGCATAAGAGAGGTCACCAAACTAGCCAAAAATAGGAACATGATATGTCAAATAAACCCCAAATAACCACTGAAATGCATCCAATGTATGCAAAAATGATGAGCTCCTTTGGAGGGCCATGCAAGGGGTTACTCAACACATACAACAAGAACACTTAATATGGAAAAACCAACTCTAGAAATCAATTATGACAGCCCTAAAACTCACCAAATTGGCCTTGAAATGGGTCAAGGAAGCGCGCAATGAAAGACCCCTTTGAGAGGCCTTGAATGGAATTGTTCTACACATGCATTATAGACATAAAATATGGTCAAAGAGGCTCCGGACAGAGCTAAGAAAGACCTTGAAACTCACCAAATTGGGCCTAAAAAGTGACTTTACAACATGCAAGTAAGGGGCCCTTTGGAAGGCCAAAAGGGCCAACAAACAAGACAAGGAAAAAGGGGGTCTGATTTTAGCTCTCAAAAACACATCTAAGCCACTGAAAATCCATTGAATTTCAGTGGCTAAGAGGCCAAACCAAGGCCAATGCAAATGCTCACATGCATAGCTCAAAACATGAGGAAATAAAGCATGAAATGGGGTAGATGACCCCTAAACAGAAAAATGCCCTTGATCAAACTTCAAGAGGGGCTCAAACTAAACCCTTTTTTAGTTCATGGAAAATCTCAAAAATGCTTGTAAGTAAGGCTAAGACGTCATGCAAAATAAGCCCGAAAAAAGAGATAAAGCATACAAGGATGTAGGAGACCTCAAACAGAAAAGTATCCTTAATCAAACTTCAAGAGGAGCTCAAAATAAGGCACTTTACAGTTTATGAAAAAGTCCAAAAATTCTTGCAAATAGGGCTAAGCTATGGAGCAAAATAATGCAAGAAAATGAAAAATGGAGACTTACCCTTGTAGCACAGCAATGCAGCAACTTTTGGACCAAGTTGGTGAACCTTCAACCCCTGAAAATCAGTCCCAAAGTGCTGCAATGGATGGTAGAGGTGGTAGGCTATGAGGTGTGGTAGGCTATGAGGTGTGGTGCAAATGGTGCAAGAATATTAGGGTTTGGAGCTTGGAATAGTGAGCTACGGAGGGAGAGGTGTATAAGACTTAAACAAAATTGTTCAACCCCTCTAATGGAAGAGGAGGGCCTCTCTTATAGAGAAGAGAGACCAAAGCTTCTCTTGGAAGCTTCAAATATCTGGAGGATGGTCCAAATGCTCCCCAGCTAGCACAGCTGTGATGCATTCAGAGAGAGTAAAAAGCAAGAAGCAGGCCGACCTGTTAAGGTGGTTGGCCGGCCACTCCCCTTGGTCGGCCGACCAGGGATCAAAAGGGTCAATGAGAAATACTGGTCGGTCATACCAGAAAGGTGGCCTCCCAGATGAGTGCAACACAGCTGTATGGTGGAAAATCAGAAAATGTGACCTAGGAGAGAGTTAAACCAACTTTTTAGCAAGGTTCAAAAGGGTCAAGAAGAAATACTAGTCGGCCTACCCATATTGGTGGCCTCCCAGATGAGCACAACACAATGGTGGTATGAAAAACCAGAAACTATGGCCCAAAAGTGAGAAAAACCAACTTTGTGTCAGAAAAACTGACTGGAGAAGAGAGAAAATAATTTTCAAAAGAATTACTGGTCTCCCACCATCTTACCATCTCCCAAACAATTAAAATAGGGTCCATACCAAAAATGAACCCTAACCGATGCAAAACGAGGGTTCGGGGGCCAAAACACGTGGCCTGGGGCCCCGAAAACAGGCTGTTAGGTACCGGAAGTGGCGTGTGACCACAAAGGTGGTCTCTCAAACCACAGTGTCCCTCAAAAGAGAGGAAACAAGGTGTGTGCCAAAAACCAGAGCAAACGGAGGTAGTTAAGCGGTCCCGAATCGAGGCACACGGCCGACGGCTCCGAAAACCGAAAACTGGTCTCCAAATAGGAAAAATGGCCTACGACCACGAAACGTAGCCTATGGCCACTGAGAGATGGTCTACAAGACCTCTCCCGCCCTTCGGGAAAAGAAAACAGAGAAAACAAGACCTGGTTCGCAAACCGTGGCAAAACACAAAAGAGCCCGAAGTCCGAAAGCAAGGCTCGCAGCCGAGACTCTGAAACCTCAGAACGAGCACAATATGCATCATCACCGAGCGCTCAATTAGTGACGTCTGAGTCTTAAGGTCGGTCAAAAATGGGGTGTCTACAGTTGCCCCTCTTTGACAGAACTCGAAAGTCATAAGTGACGGGAGTGAATGTCAAAACCCAGAGACGACCCATTTTTGACAAGGCCGAAGACTTAGACAAACAGGCGAGATAAACAAAGATGTGCCCGCAGGCAGGGTGCAAAATGCAAAATGATATGCACAAAGCCAAATGCAACTCATGACAATGCAAAGCAGCGAGCTGTAATGAAGCAAATATTCACAATAAATGCAACAGTTTTAAGTAAGAATAAAAACCAAACTACATTACATGCAGAAAGGATATAAAAAGATTATGCAATCTTAGCGAGCATGTGCGATAGATACACAAAAGTGGACGAGGTGTGATAGATACACAGAGTGAGTAAGCATGTGCGATAGACACACAAAGCGAGTGTAGTGATAGATACACTAAAGTGAACATGTGATGGATACACAAGGCGTGCGTATGATGGATACACAAAGCGAACCTATGATGGATACATAAAGTAAACGTGTGATAGATACACAAAGCGAGCATGTGATAGATACACTAAGTAAACGTGTGATGGATACACAAAGCGAGCGTGTGATAGATACACAAAGGGTGAACACAAAGTGTGATAGATGCACTTAGTGAACAAAGTGTGATGGATACACAAAAGGTGAACACGAAGTGTGATAGATGCACTTAGTGAACAAGTATGATAGATACACTAAAGGTGAACACGAAGTGTGATAGATGCACTAAGTGAACAAGTGTGATAGATACACTAAAGGTGAACACAAAGTGTGATAGATGCACTATGTGAACCAGTGTGATGGATACACTAAAGGTGAACACAAAGTGTGATAGATTCACTATGTGAACAGAGTATGATAGATATACTAAAAATGAACACGAAGTGTGATAAATGCACTATGTGAACAGAGTATGATAGATATACTAAAAATGAACACAAAGTGTGATAGATGCACTTAGTGAACAGAGTATGATAGATATACTAAAGGTGAAACACAAAGTGTGATAGATGCACTTAGTGAACAAAGTATGATTGATATACTAAATATGAACACAAAGTGTGATAGATGCACTTAGTGAACAAAGTATGATAGATATACTAAAAATGAACACAAAGTGTGATAGATACACTTAGTGAACAGAGTATGATAGATACACAAAAGATAATGAAGTGAATATGCGCATAATAGATACACAAAATGAGGATGTGTGTGATAGATACAGAAAATGAGAATATGTGTGATAGATACAGAAAATGAGAATGTGTGTGATAGATACAAAAAATGAGAATGTGTGTGATAGATACACAAAATGAGAATGTGTGATTGATACACTAAGTGAAGAGAGTGTGATTGATACACTAAATAAATGAAGTGCGATTGATACACTAAGTGAATGATCTTAAACAGAACTTCTTTGAATGAACCGTACATACAATATCGTGCATGAATGAGAAAGAAACTTGATAGGTACAATGCAATATAATGCATGATGTTTAAGGAACGCAATAAACAAGTGTAGCGGCGCTTTAGAAAGCACCTCATGAGGTGAGTGGCGGTGAACCGCTCTTCTCCAACGGGGATCTCCCCTTGTGCTCTTTGAACACTTACTTTCAACTTACAGTACAAAGGCTCCGAAATACTGACAAGGGTTCTTCACGTAGAACACTTTGGATGCTGCCTTTCTTCCTGATCATATTCACAAATTTCCCTATTCTCCAACGGGGTGACAGACTAGGTTAGTTCAGTATCCAGAATTGAGGTGCATACACGCTATCTCAACCTATGGGGCTTCCATACAGATTTCAAGTCGGGGATACACCCCTGGGTATTTAAACCAGACTTTAATCCTGGAAATCCCAGACCTTTACGTTCTAAGCATCAGCCATTCGAACTCTAGTTTCCACCGTCGCAGTTGGTCTCCTAGGAACTCATTGCAAACATGGCCAAGATGTCCCTGGCACGAAACGGTACTCGAGAAGAGCACTTCTGATCGCCATTCTAGCTTGAAGCAGACTTGATCTTGAGCTTGAAGTAGAGACACACTCATACTTCGGAGCATTGACAAGGCCTGACGAGGTGTATACGGAATACAATCTCGAAGCTTACTGAAGTTGGAACAAACTCAGATGCCCGACATTTTCCCTCTTTTCTTTTTCTTTGTAGTCTGGAACCCATATAGCTTCAAATAGGTCCTGGTTTTACTGTTCTGACATGACCTGGGTTGAATCCTATGGTTTTCCGAAAGAACGAATCTTGTTTTGCACAGATGTGGAGAACGGCACGGCACTCGGAGTGCAAAATGATTTTATTTTTGAAATTGAGAGATGAATTTTTGACCGGGGTATTGAGCCTACGACTGAACACAGCGCACCACGACTCAACAAAGGAAAACAAAGGCAAAACAACCTAAACACAAACACAGACACTCAAAAACGACTCAAGACAAGAATCGAGGTAAAACAAAAAGACACGACACTCAGACGTGCACAGGGAGCCTGTTTTTCTAGGTATTGTTTTCCACCCTTTCTCATTTGTGATTCTCACATCACTCGTCCTTCAAGCTCAATTTTTCTCTCAGCGCACATCTCTCAATTCTTTAATCTCTCATTTTTTATCCCTCCCCTGGGTAGTTAATGGATAAACAAGAAGTTGCGGGCTCTTGCCCCTAACATTCTGCTAGATTCTCTTTCTTCTACGCACAACTAGTGAATTCCTCCTACAGAGGAATTGTGCTGCAACTAAGCGTGCAGCGAATCTGCAGCTGACATCGGCTGTCGATGCTCTGCCGGGGAGTTTGGATGTGGTTAGATCTGTCCAGATGAGGGAGTGGGATATCTTGATCCATTCCAGTTCGTGCTTCGCACTTGGCTTGATACCTCGTTGCTTGGAGGATGAGAGAGCTTTCAGCTCCTTTGTTGACAGTTTTAGCTATGCCCTTTTCTGGCAGGGAGAGTGCCCTTCTTGGCAAGTATGGTGCCCTTTCTGGCAAATGCACTGACAACGGGGGAAAGACAGGAAGCCTGACTCAATTGTGCCCCTAGTTCATTATTTTGACCATTTTTTTTTTACGTTCTGCTAAAACAATTTTGACCAACATGAGAGTTAGATTAACATGCTTGTTCGATTTTCTGATTTAAAATCATGCAAGTTAGGTTATGAGCACTGCAAATTTCCCTTTTTGGGCCCAAGAAATGGTCCAGTTTTGAAAAAGTGAAATAATTTTCGAAAGAATAGTCAACCTCAGTAAAAATTCTCAAAAACTGTTTTTACAAACGACCACTGCTTAACGAGCACGGAACCTACCCTCGAGATGCACAGCCTCAGATCCGAAGGAAAATTGCCCTTTGCTTGAAGGACACTGCATGGCAACGGAAAGTTGTCCCTTGTTTGAATAGCACCGCGGCACATTGTATGGCAACGAAAAGTTTCCCCTAATCTGAATAGTGCCACAGCACATGGCAACCAGTCTTCACTAGCGCCGCAGCACATGGCAACCAGTCCTCACAGTGACAATTACAACCAAATTCTCGGATACAGAGAAGACAAAGATGACCAGAACCATCACATGGACACAGTCAGATTTGAAGTCTTTTACGGCTGGACTTCACAGTGAAGTTGCCTACGTATCCCAAAGATGGGAATCAAGCTTTACGTAGTTCGGGGTTAAGGTACACTCGAGTATTAACCTCTCATTTCGCACTCTAACTTTTGCCAAGGCCGCCCTTCTGGGTTTTCAACCTTGCGAGCTTTGTTCTTCTTTTCTTTTCATTTTCTTTTCTTCAATCTTTTCAAGATTTTTTTTTTATTTCTTTTTTGTCATTTGTTTTTTTTTTTTTTTTGCATTTTTCTTTTCTTCTTTCTTTCTCTAACTTTTGTTTGGGTTGTCCTTCCGGGTTTTTAGCCCAGCGAGCCTCTCAAGGGTAAAGGTGTAGCTTTGTCCATGTCAAATGGTTTTGAGATCCTGAAGTCATCTGAATCCAGGAGAATGGCTGTTGTTCGCTGACAATGCAGGAGTCCACCCAATGGGGAGCTGAATTTGCCCCTGGTGTTGTGGATAGGAATTTGGTTGTCCTTTAGCAATACTTTCTTCTTTGCCCCTTTTGGAATTTGGCATTCTTGCCAGTCTTCCTTGGTTTGCCGAAAAAGACTCATCTTTGACTCTTCGGGCGCATCTGACATTTTTTGCCCATAGTCTGAGGGCTGCTTCTGATCTAGCTTTGCAAGCTTCTTTTGACGACACCTGATCTTCTTGATCTGACTTCCTTGCCCCTAGTTCGAGGGCTGCTTCTGATCCGGCCACACAGGCTTCACATGGTGGTTGACCGTTGAACATTCTGAATCTAGGTTCAAGGTTCGAAAGCAAGGGGTCGAGTCTCGAGGCTGAGAGCGATCCTAGGCTGCACAATCTCAAGAGCGATTTTACACAGGTCTTCGCAGGACTGCGCAAAACATTTTTTGAAATCTTTTAAGAAAGTGACTAGTCGCTCGCACTGAAGATAGTGTAGAACCAATTTGGATCAAGCCAGGGTCCTTCACAGTACTCACATTAACAAACATGATTTCATTTATTAAGGGCTTAGCATGCCTCTCTTTCTCTCAATTGATCAAACTTTGCAAAACCCGAGGAATTCCTTCCTCTTCGTTTTCACCGCAGTGTACGAAAAAGTTTTGAAAAACTTAGGTCAATGCAACAATTTCAAGGCACAGAAGAGTAGGTGAAAAGTATTGCCGCTTCATTTAAACTTTCTGGCACAACTGGCGCAAGGCAGGAGCAAACACAAGAGTGTGAAATCACTACTGTTTCATTCAAAATCTGTTGGCATTACTGGCCCCAAGGCAGAAACAGACTCAAAAGAAAACAAAAAGACAAACACAAAACAAGCAAGTGATGTCCGAGGTAACACCCCCAAAATCACCCGACTCTAACAAAACAAGACTGACTCGATACAACAAGACAGACCCAAATGACTCAGTACAAAAAGACTGACTATATACAAAACGACAAGACTGACCCATTACCCAAGTCTGAAAGTACAAAAACTAGCATTCACAAATGCTCAAAACAGTGCGTGCCATACGCCACATCGGGAGTAAATTGAGCGCCGTCCGCAGGTGGTTCATCCCCTGATCACATCACATTATCCCCCACAAGTTCACTAATCAAGTGCCGATAGACTGTGCTGAGCTGGTGCGGCGATGACCTTGTTGTCAAACAGATCTTGTACATCATGGCGAAGACGAAAACAACTATCAGTGTCATGACCGGTTTGCTAATGGTAGGCACAGTATTTAGTGTGGTCATGCTTTGGAGGGATAGGATCGGGTAGAGGCCGTTGTTCCAATGGTTTCAGATATCCCTTCCAGAGTAAGGCCTCTAGAGCCTTTGACAAAGGCATATAAAGTGGGGTAAAAACCCTCTTGACTCGAGGTGGATATTTGATTTTCTTTGAGCTACTTCCGGACGCACCGGTGAATGGGTTAGCTGTTTTTGATGCGGCAGTGGTGACCATACCTACTTCAGAAGATCTTGCAGCTGCATTACCACTGGTGGTCGCATTCGAACTGCGGGAAAACACCGTCATGGGCTGCTCCTTCTCCTGGTCAATGAGGCCCTGCTTCATAGCATCCTCAATTTGTACCCCCATTTCATGTAAATCTAAAAAGGTAGGGAATGGGAGAACAATCATTTTCTGCATAAGCTTGGGCTGGAGATTGCGCACAATCATCCGAATCTGATCTTTGTTAGTGGGCCTAGTGGTCATCATTGCGGCCTTGGCCCTCCACCGGGCTACGAAATCAGAAAAACTCTCCATAGGTTCTTGCCTTGTTGTCTTAAGATCACGGGTTGTGACCTCGATCTATGTATTATAAGAGTACTGAGTGACAAAAGCCTCGGCCATCTCATCCCAATTCCTCTTAACATCGTCTTCCAGTTTTGCGTACCAAATGGCCGCCACACCCGACAGGTTCCGGCCAAATAAAGAAAGCTTCTGTAGTCTGGTGAGGCCCATCGGCCTTAATATGTCTGAAAACAACCGTAAGTGTACCATGGGATCCCCGGACCCGTCAAAGCGGTCAATATGTGGCATTTTAAAGCGGTCTGGCAGCGTTACGGCCGCATCGGTATACCCATCCTCAATGTCCGGGATGGACTTGACGCCCTGAGATTTCTTGAACAGTTTTTCAAGCTTGCTCACCTTTAATGCTGTGGGGTTCACCTCAGACTCAAAGGGAGAATCTGGCAGGTTGGTGGGTGTTTTGGATAATTGGGGTAGGATTGGGGGCGGAGCTGGTCCTGTCGAAATGTCCGTATCTCCTTGGACATTTGGTGCCTCCTCGGGTGCTGGAACTCCTGGTGGAGGAGGGGTTAGGTGCGAAACAGATGCTCCGATTTGCTGCTGTAGTCGGGTAATTAACTATACCTGTTGAGCCATGACAACGGCCTGCTGTTTGGCAAATTCTGCTTGACGAACAACGTCCTCCTACATGGCTTTCATGCTCTCCTGGAGCTGACGCACCATGTCTTCCATCCCTGACATATTGCCCCCTGACATACTGCCCTGATTTATCTGAACTGCCAGTGTATCTATCTCTGTAAAAACAGATATCTCAACCCAACTGCGCACATGTGAAATGGATAATGACTGCTGATCCGAAGACTGTTGCACTGATGATCTGTGCCTGGCTGGCCTTTTTACCCTGCCTCTGGCAAAGGAACACTGATTTCCCTTGAACTAAATCTCTAACCTGACAAAGTCTATCAGCACAAGTCCGATGAACCTTGGGGGATATTGGAGTCTTCTGAAGCTACGGTTCCAAGACTACCTAGCAAAAGAGAAAACATGAAGCATCTCAGCCTGATTTCACCAAAATAGATATGAGTGTAGCTGAATGACCGTGCTCTCTACCAAATTCTGCCCAAAAGTCCGCCTGTAATCTGATACCCTCAGGTAAAACTGATTGTTCCAAAATGCTGATGCTGGTGCCCGCAGGCCTGATACCCAAATTTGCAAACTGATGCATGCATTCCTGTAGAGGCACACTCTAAAAGCACATAGCAAGCAAATGAGAGCCAAAACACTCCTATGTTGGGGGTAGGGTTTCCCTCTCCTATTTTGTTAGGAACTAGGGTTTCACTACGCACACAGCGGTTTCAAACAACCTATAATCGGGTAAGCAACCTGTCCTAGCTTTGGAATGGTCACTATGGATTCTGAATATGCACTAGGTCGAATGGTCAAAAAGGGTGCCCCGGTAAAACCAGGGTTTGTGTTCCCGTCGTGGCAGAGCCGGCAACCGGTCAGCCTTATGGCACGCTTCTCGAAGCGAGCTGCCGGCAAACCGTTCAGGAATAGCATACGACAAACACAGTGTCCTAGGCGCACCAATGCACATGCAATGCAAAGAAACACATAAGTGTAGTCAAAACCAGATATCACAAGCTCGAGTCAAGTTTTCTAAGTCCCCAGCAAAGTCGCCAGAAACTGTAGACGCGCCCTTGGGCCTCACTACAGTTCGGACTCAATTGTCACAGTCTTGTATCTAATCTCGCGGAGTGCAATGCAAGACCGATGAATCATCAAAGAGTCCAAATCCGGCAAATCATTTTTCAAAACAGATTTTTTGAAAGAAGTGCCAAACATGGACTACTTTGCCAAATACAGAGTCGCCACCTAAATATTTATTTTGAGGGAATTTAGGAAACCCTGACTCGTTGCCTAAGGCCACGTGTCCGTCATCACCAAAGTTGCCTCGGCTCGAGAACTTGGGTACGATTGGGGAAGGTCACTTCATGAGCACCCCTGCTCGCCCGATCAAAGATCGGCCTCTACTAACTATGATATCTAGTTTTGAAAACGTTATGTGCTCTTATTCCGGTTATTAGCGTAGATTTACTATGTGATGCGCATAGCATACAAATGTAGACCGGATCGCCTGAATTAGAACAACACATCTCATGTTTGTTTTGAAAATGGTTTGCTACTCGCAAGTAGGCTTAAAATGCAGATTTTGACACCCTCGGGTGGGCTTAGAAAATAAGATGATTTGCTACTCTCAAGTGGGCTTAAAACTCACAATTGATGAATTGTTCCAATCCAAATAACCCAACCTTCACCCACAGGCATTCAGACAGGTATACCACGTAAGCACGTAGTCTCATGGTAAGCATGCTATCATGGCAGTCACTCGCACACATGCAAGGATGCTAAAGTATAAACACTTACCGAGTACTCCAAGCCAAAACAGAAGCTATGTTAGAAATCCAAGCATGATCCTAACTATACAAAAATGCCTAATACAACACATACAGGAATGATGCGCCGATGCACTCGGCCATTCTAAAGATGACATGTGATGATGCTACAACTAACACGTATTAAATTTGGAATTAAAATACAAATGCAGTTAGTATGATGCGCCGAGCCCGGTGCATGCAAGACAGATGAATGATGCAAACATGCAAGCATAAGTATGCTAATTGAAACATGCCCTAATCTAAGCATCATAAGCTGGTAAATAAAAGGGAGAAAGACGTGGGATTGGAAGACATACATCACACGCACGCACACTTATTACAAGTGTGCCCTCGCTTGGAGGGTCCGAATAAATAATACAGTCCGAATAAATAATTACAGTTCGAATAAGTACAAAATCCTAATTAATTAACAACTTAACTAGGAAAGCGGATAAATTAGCATGCAAGCTATGGACCGCCTCAGCTTTGTTCCGAATGATGAATGATGCATGTTCAAGTTGCCTTGCGCAGAAATCCATTGCGATGCCCCGATTCGCCTCTGTTTACACTTAATCCCGGAATGCTGTGCGAAGCTCCAGAAGGCTGTTGATTTCTGATTTGCTGCAACAGAGAGCAAGAAAAGGGCATGGCAAAGTATTTTCACATATGTATGCATGACTACTCTTCAAGGAGTGTAGTCCTCGATCCTCGTGCCACCAATCACGCATCTCGATGCATGATGGCCGAGGAGTCGAATTGCACAACTCGATGTGAAATGAATGCACATGAAAACACAACAAGACCTAAACTCCATCATGGGTAATCCGGAGTGTCGGCGACCAGGAATTGAGACACGTTCCCTCACTCGGGATATGAAACGTCCCTCGTTTCCCGTGCTTGGGCTAACTCCTATCCCAAACACGTTGCAAATGAGATGGCATACACAATGCGACTAACATACAACCAAGCATATGCAATACTATGAAATGTCATACACAATGCTCGATGTAACATGGCATACACAATGCTCTAACATGCAACTCAGCATACACAATGCTATGGACCGAAATGGCATACACAATGCACGATGGACTTACACCAACATGAGTGGACCTCAGCCACACTCACATCAGTGGCCATTAGATGAAAATGAGACAACCGAAATGTGTGCACATATGCACGTATACCGAGGACCGAACCTAAGGCATCAAATGCCACTCTACCAAAGCATGGAAAGGGATGAAAGATGGCATACAAACATGCAATTTCCAGCACTGAAATATGATGCGCAATGGTCCCGAATCATGGAAATATGGCACCCAATGCAAGCTAAGGGGCCCGGGTACCGAAACTAATGAAATGCGTTACACTGGAGGTACCCAAAGCACTGCACCAAAGGCAAAACCAACCCAAAAAAGACCCTAGGCAGGTCTAAAACAGTGGGAAATTGACCTAAAATGATGACTCGGAATGCAACGAAATGGAGCTCATTCAATGGTCGGTAAATGGGGTATACAAGCTCGACTCTCAAACGCATTTAAAGAAATGAAAATATGGAAACATGGCATTCAAACAAGCTCTGAAATGTGATGAATAATAGGCTCAAAACATGAACACACCTCAGTATATGCATGGAATGGATCTCAAAACTCAAAGCTAAGCATGGACCTTGAACTACAAGCATGCAAAACTAACATCATTCAACCACAAGACCCAAAAACAAAGCTAGGGCAGTCCAAAATAAGCGCATTATCAGTATAAGGCATAGCCAAAATATGCAAACATGAGGGGCTAAAACAACACGCAACCTAGGCTAGTAAGCATGGTTTACATGGCATGTACATGAAGCATAAGAGAGGTCACCAAACCAGCCAAAAATAGGAACATGATATGTCAAATAAACTCCAAATAACCACTGAAATGCATCCAATGTATGCAAAAATGATGAGCTCCTTTGGAGGGCCATGTAAGGGGTTACTCAACACATACAACAAGAACACTTAACATGGAAAAACCAACTCTAGAAATCAATTATGAAAGCCCTAAAACTCACCAAATTGGCTCTGAAATGGGTCAAGGAAGCGCGCAATGAAAGGTCCCTTTGAGAGGCCTTCAATGGAATTGTTCTACACATGCATTATAGACATAAAATATGGTCAAAGAGGCTCCGGACAGAGCTAAGGAAGACCTTGAAACTCACCAAATTGGGCCTAAAAAGTGACTTCACAACATGCAAGTAAGGGGCCCTTTGGAAGGCCAAAAGCGCCAACAAACAAGACAATGAGAGATGGGGTCACCCCCTTCTGATTTTAGCTCTCAAAAACACATCTAAGCCACTAGCTAAGAGGCCAAACCAAGGCCAATGCAAATGCTCACATGCATAGCTCAAAACATGAGGAAATAAAGCATGAAATGGGGTAGATGACCCCTAAACAGAAAAATTCTCTTAATCAAACTTCAAGAGGGGCTCAAAATAAGACCTTTTTTAGTTCATGGAAAATCTCGAAAATGCTTGTAAGTAAGGCTAAGACATCATGCAAAATAAGCCCGAAAAAAGAGATAAGGCATACAAGGATGTAGGAGACCTCAAAAAGAAAAGTATCCTGAATCAAACTTCAAGAGGAACTCAAAATAAGGCACTTTACAGTTTATGACAAAGTCCAGAAATGCTTTCAAATAGGGCTAAGCTATGGAGCAAAATAATGCAAGAAAAGGGGAAATGGAGACTTACCCTTGTAGCACAGCAATGCAGCAACTTCTGGACCAAGTTGGTGAACCTTCAACTCCTGAAAATCAGTCCCAAAGTGCTGGAATGGATGGTAGAGGTGGTAAGCTATGAGGTGTGGTGCAAATGGTGCAAGAATATTAGGGTTTGGAGCTTGGAATAGTGAGCTATGAAGGGAGAGGTGTATAAGCCTTAAAAAAAATTGTTCAACCCCTCTAATGGAAGAGGATGGCCTTTCTTATAGAGAAGAAAGGTCAAAGCTTCTCTTGGAAGCTTCAGTTGGATGGTCCAAATGCCCCCCAACTGGCACAATTGTGATGCATTCAGAAAAAGAAAAAAGTAAGAAGCAGGCCGACCAGTTAAGGTGGTTGGCCGGCCACTCCCCCTGGTCAGCCAACCAGGGGTCAAAAGGGTCAATGAGAAATGCTAGTCGGCCATACCGGAAAGGTAGCCTCCCAGATGAGTGCAACACAGCTGTATGGTGAAAAATCAAAAAATGTGACCTAGGAGAGAGGAAAACCAGCTTTTTAGCAAGGTTCAAAAGGGTCAAGAAGAAATATTGGTCGGCCTACCCATATTGGTGGCCTCCCAGATGAGCACAACACAATGGTAGTATGAAAAACCAAAAACTATGGCCCAAAAGTGAGAAAAACCAGCTTTCTGTCAGAAAAATCAGATGGAGGAGAGAGAAAATAATTTTCAAAAGAATTACTGGTCTCCCACCATTCTACCATCTTCCAAACAATGAAAATAGGGTCCATACCAAAAATGAACCCTAACCGATGCAAAACGAGGGTTCAGGGGCCAAAACACGCGGCCTGGGGCCCCGAAAACAGGCTGTTAGGTACCGGAAGTGGCGTGCGACCACGAAGGTGGTCTCTCGAGCCACAGTGTCCCTCAAAAGAGAGGAAACAAGGTGTGTGCCAAAAACCGGAGCAAACGGAGGTAGTTAAGCGGTCCCGAATCGAGGCACACGGCTGACGGCTCCGAAAACCAGAAACTGGTCTCCAAACGGGAAAAATGGCCTACAACCACGAAACGTAGCCTACGGCCACTGAGAGATGGTCTACGAGACCTCTCCCTCTCTTCAAGAAGAGAAAACAAAGAAAACAAGACCTAGTCTGCAAATCGAGGCAAAGGACAAAAGAGCCCCGAAGTCTGGAGGCAAGGCTCGCAGCCGAGGCTCTGAAACCTCAGAACGAGCACAATATGCATCATCACCGAGCGCTCAATTGGTGACGTCTGAGTCTTGAGGTCAGTCAAAAATGGGGTGTTTACAGCCTTGGCCTATGGCATGGAGGCCGTCATCCCGCTGGAAGTTGGTATGCCGACCATCCGGTCTGAGAGTTTTCAGCCAGACTTGAACAATGAAGCGGTGGCATTGGAGCTTGACCTAGCCAAGGAAAGAAGGGAACGGGCTCTAATCCACATAGCAGCTTATCAGCAAGAACTCTCCAGGAAATATAACAAGGCTGTGCATCGAAGGCTATTCAAGATAGGGGACTGGGTCTTGAGAAAGGTATTGGGCAACACGATAGTCCCCGGCGAAGGAAAACTTGGCGCAAATTGGGAAGGGCCATATAAGGTGACTGGCCTGGCAGGCAAAGGGGCATACCATCTGGAAGACTTAGATGGTAAAGCTATCCCGGACCATGGAATGCAGCTAACCTTAAGATTTTTTACTTTTGAAATGTAATCGTTTTTGTTACATAGCCTTTTGAACTTTTGACCTTTTGGCATTTGATGTAAGGATAGCCCTTCTTTTTATAATGAAAAATAGCCCTACTTCTTGTCTTACATTATGTCTTTCTGTACAATGGCATCGCAAGGATATTGGGCCACTGTGGATGCTAGGGGCAAGGAGACCAACCTGCACCGGGTAGAACTGATTTTCTCTCGCCGAAATAGAAAGAGACCGTACAAACGGTTGGTGCATTGTCCAATTAAACAGTTAGTGTATTGTCCAATTAGACAAGTTAGTGTATTGTCCAACTTGCATAAGGGCCGAGCTGATTTTTGCTCGCCCCAAAACGAAATGTTGGTGTTTTGTCCAACTTATAAGGGCCGAGCTGATTTTGCTTAGCCAAATGAAATGGAAAGGTGTTTATCCAACCTGTAAAGGCCGAGATGATTTTGCTCGACCCCTGGAAATATTGGTGTTTTGCCCAATTTGCAAGGCCCAGCCGAAATTTGCTCGATTGAAAGAAGTATTGGCGTTTTATCCAACTTATAAGGGTCGAGCTGATTTTTGCTCGCCCAAAATGGAATGTTGGTGTTTTGTCCAATTTATAAGGGCCAAGCTTATTTTTGCTCACCCGAATCTAAATGTTGACGTTTTGCACACTTTATAAGGACCGAGCTGGTTTTAGCTCGGCCGATCTGATTTTTGCTCGCCCAAAATAACGTGTTAGCATATTGCGTAGCATCTGAGAGCCAAGCTGCCAGTTGTGATTCATGAACATTTCAAATCGAAAGAAACTTCGCACATTACAACCACGCAGCAATAGTTACGCGATGGGCAAAAAGTTTAAATTTTCATTGATAATGGAAGTTGCATTACAAAAGTGGGGCCAAGCCCGGTTATATTCAAAAAAAAAAAAAAAGAAGCAAAAACAGTCGAATATTAATCTAGCTCAATGTCAACTGTTTGCTCGACAGTTTTAACTGTCTGCTCAGTCAAGCCCTTCTCGTCCTCATCATCAGCGTCTTCCACAGCAACGACCCCCTGCTCGGTCTCTTCATCTTCGGCCCTCTCAGAAGCTTCAGGAGGAGTTTGATCGGCAGGTTGCGCAATAGTAGCTTCTTCCTCTGCTGCTTTCTTTGCCTCTTCGATGAGCCTTTTTTGCGCAGCGCTTGTGTACGCTTGCATGTAGGGCGGTATGAAGGCAGCATGAGGATTTTGGAACTTCTCGGCATCTTGACCAAGGCCAACTTTTTCCACGGCAGCTTTCCAACTGCACTGGAAAAAGATGTCCTTGGTCGCCTGGACTTGTCACTCATAAGTCCTTTCACCCTCCATATACCCCCAGTCTTCGACATCGTCTAATGCCTTGTCCTTCTTGACTTTGTGGGCATCCCGAAGCTTACGCAGCTCGGTGAGGTAACGAGCCTTCGTTAGCTGAACAGCCCTCTGCTTGTCTTCTTCAGCCCGGGCCAATTGCTCACTTAGTTTGTCGCGCTCGGCCTCCACCGCCTCTTGCACGGCCTTCAGCTTGGCCAGCTCGCCCGTCTTGACCTTGTTGTCAAAAATTGCATCTCGCAAACTTTGTCGCACGGTAATCATGCGCTCGTGAGCCAGGTAGTTTTTCTGCGCGGCCTGAAAGCAAATGGAGATTGTTAGAATTCACAAACCGAGCAAAAACTTGGTGAACAAACTAGTCTCTCAACTTACCAACACAATTGATTTTGCTGCCGAGCGAAGCACCTTCAGGTCGGACAGCTCGTCGTGCTTCTTCATGTCGGCGGGAAGGCTCAGCCCCTTGGTCATATTGAAGCCGAGAGAATAATCCTTGTCCGCGTAGACTGAATTGGCAACAGAGACAGCCCCGCTCTTGTATTTGAACTCAAGCGACTAGACTGGGGGGGCATTTGGCTGTTTGGATGGCCCGGAGATTAGTTGCGTGGTCTGGTCCCCCAAGTCGGTTGAAGCTTGCTCGGTTGAGTCCTCGTCTGCCAGATGCTGTCCGATCATATCTTTCCTCTGTTTCTTCTTTGACTGGCCAGTTGCTTGTTCGCTGGCCAGAGCTAGCACAGCCCCCTTTTCTGGCGCAACTGGCATGGAGGAAGTCCCCCCAGATGCCTCCGGTGGCTGGGACTCGCTAGCTTCACCGGTGATCATGGACTTAATTGCTCGGATCTTGGCCATTTCTTGCTTGGCTGTCAACGGGACTATTTTGATCGGTGGAAGGCTTGGGTCTGGTTCTGGAGATGGTGCACGCAGAAAGTCGGTTACCCTGCTCTTGCGCAACACTGTGTAATGGTAGGTCGGTTCAAAGCCGAGCAGCTTTGGTGATTCTCTCTCCTCGGCTGGGTGACGCAGCAAAACCCTTATGGCTTCCTGGTTAGCACGGGAGTAATCTTCTACCAAAAGCTTGTAATGGTAGGTCGGTTCAAAGCCGAGTAGCTTTGGTGATTCTCTCTCCTCGGCTGGGTGACGCAGCAAAACCCTTATGGCTTCCTAGTTAGCGCGGGAGTAATCTTCTACCAAAAGCTTGTAATCTGCAAAAAGATGAAGTGTTAGATCGGCAAGAGAAAAACCAATGCAGAAAGAAGATAATGTGGTTTGCCGAGCTGCTCACTAGCACTCCCAAAATCTTTCCTAATGTACAAGCCCGGTATGGGCGCCTCGGTGTCCTCGTAATGACTTGACACCCACAGGAAATCGTCATCGTTTGCTTCTTTATCTGGATTACCCTCTATGAGCTTTGCTCGGCCCTTTTTGACCTTCAGGTACCAACAAAGCCCACCTTTATTTTTGCTAAGACTGTATTGATGAAATATCTTGGCAAGGCCGAGATTCAGACCGAGTCTCCTATTTAGCTCGGCCACACCGTTTATTATTTTGTATGTGTTGTTGGAGACTTGGGTCGGACAAAGCCTTGGCTGCCTCAAAAACTCGCAGATAAGGGGCTGGACCAAGAAGCGTAATCCTCCATCAACTATGAACACAACGGTGAAGGGGCACTTGTCTAGGTCGCCCCATGGGGTGTCTCCTTTCTTGGCCAGCTCTAGATGAACATCATCCTGAATGCTATACTCTCTACGGAACTCGACCATTGCCCTGGGAGAACTCACCATGAATCGGTATTTCCCCATCTACCTCGGTTTTAGTTATTGGGTGATTTATTTCGTATCTCGGTGAAAAGTTTGTGTTTGCTCGGACTTTGAGCTTCACCGATGGTAATGCTAAATGGGCCTGGTCGGTCCTAGTTTGTTCTGCATTGTTAAGAAACAAGTCCAAGGGTTAGCGCGGCATAAATTGCACGGCTTCAATGTGGAGTTCCTAGCTCTGTAAAAGGTTTTTGGGCGTTTGACCAGTTCAACTCCTACCTCGGCTCGACTCTCTGCCGATTTGGCCTCCCTAGTTCAGTTTCCTGCTTTCAGCTAGGTCGAGGCCCTAGAATGAGGCCACAAACAAGTTTTTGGTCGGTTAAATCCTATTTATGGATCTAAGTGATGGATTTGGCTCGGTCTTACCCAGGGTTCAGACTGTTTATCCTAAATGATGAATTTATGCATTCAAACTTGGGGAAACCAAGGGCATGGTAGCCCCAGCTGTTTCTTCAATTCCAGTTTTTCTAGGGTGTACCAGTGTTAACCCCAAAGAGGGGGAATTGGTGTAATTCTAACATTCCCAAGCAAGAACAGGAAGAACAAAGATGAAGAACTTGGAGAACGGAAACAGAAAATATGAGGGAGGAGTAGAAAAGCTTACCAATATCAGGTGCTAAACAGAGTTCAGCCTCACAAGCTTAATTGTAGCTTCTAAAGGAGCAAAAATGGACGTAGAAGAAGCGAATGGGGAGTAACGTCAGTGATGGCAGTAATGGCAGGAGCTTTGGAGCTAGGGTTTTTCTTGAGAGAGAAGAAGATGAACAGTAGGGCGTGTTTGACCCCTCGAGTGCGTGTATAAAGGAGGGGGAAACCAAAGGGCGGCAGTCGTTTGAATTTTGCTCGTGGGGAAAACAACTGTGGGGCAGTGTGGGACCAATGGCGTGAGGCCACGTGGCGTCGAAAAGACGACTCTGTCAGTACGGCTGTACAACCGGTGACAAGACTACTGGTGTAACGCAGAAGACCGACCAAATGGGATAGCTCGGCAGTGGCGGTAATCCTAATCACGCTCAGCTCGGATGGGATTAAGGGGCAATTGAGAGGGAGACTTGCGCCGAGCAAGTACGATCGAGCTACAAATAACGCGGGTCATGACGGACAAGCGTTTGCTCGGTCAGAGTGATTCCTCGAGCTGTGACTCGAGCGATTTGTCGACCGGAGCGTGGAACTGTGCGTAGAGCCAGACTGAGCTGTGATTCGGCTGCGCGTTTGATCGAATCCGCTTTGGTATGACTGGACCGAGCAAAGCATGGCTCGGAATGAATTTGGACCAGGGTAAAGGCCTGTCCGGTACATGGCCAAGCAGTTTGGGCGGATTGACATCCTACGGCTCGGCCTTGTTGATCATGGCTGTGTTTCTTTCTAAGGGACAGGTCGGTCTTGACGGCTTGGTGGAGTGTGCCACTTGGACCAATGGCGTGACGGAAGGGAAATCCACTCCTGGCACGCGTCAATACCGTTTGGCAGTTCCTTACATACCGCCGGAGGTTTTGGCCTTTACACACGTAAGGTAATAAGAGGCAAGCACTGCCAGCTGTCTAGGGAATGACAGCAAAGGTAGTGCGCGCACAATCCCTGAGGCTGCATGGCCAGCCCAGAAAAAGGAAAGGAGGCGAACGTTGGGGGTATGCTATCAAAACAACTCTCTTTCTCTCTCTCTAAAACAGCATTCTTCTTCTTCAAGTGATCTGACTTGATCGTCGGAGAGTCTATCTGGCAACACACCGCCGGGCAGCTAACCGTTTCTCTGTTTCCAAGTCAGACAACGTTACGCGAAGCTTGAGCTCAAGGAGTACGGAAAGCGAAGGATATTTCACTCCCGTATAGGTCTCAGATGGTAAAAATGTCGTAAAATTAACAAATAATTAAATAAGTTATCAACGTAAGAAATGATTTATCAAAAGATTCTTAGGCTATGTATGGTTTAATTTTTATAATTTTTTTTTAAATTAAAAATTAATTTGGTTAAAAAATAAAAAATAAAAAAAATATTTTTTAAACGAAATGAAAATTATTTTTTTATTTTTTATTTCTTAAGAAAATTAATTTTTAATTTTTTAAAAAAATTTCTAAAAATCAAACCATACATAGCCTAAGAATCTTTTGATAAGTCATTTCTTATGTTGGTAACTTATTTAATTATTTATTAATTCTATGACATTTTTACCATCTAAAGCATGTTTGGTAACTATTTCGTTTTCAGTTTTCAATTTATATTTACAAAAATTTTAAAAACTGTCATAAAAACTTGTTTGATAATTTTTTTGATTTATAAATGGTTGTCTCAATTAGTAAATTTGAGAAAAAAAACATAAATTCAAAAAATGAGTTTGCGTTGGCTTTTAAACGAAAATTTAAAAATTTTACTAACAATTTTTTTTTCAATTAATTTTTTTCCAATTAATTTTGTTTTTTCAATGAATTTTTTTTCCAACTAATACTAACCGAGGGGGCAATTGGTAATATTACTTTAAACCTTAGGGGGGATTGTAATTTCTAAAATGTAAGGGGTGTCAATTTAATTTACCCAATGAGGGTAAAATTGGTATTTAAAAAAATTAAAAGGGATGAGGGGGGAATCTGTAATGAAACTTTAAATCTCAGGGGGAGATGTAATTTTCAAAAGGTGAAGAGAGGAACTGTAATAAACATAAATTTGAGGGGGTGTCAGTGTAATTTACCCATAATATAATTATAGCAATGGTACTCTAATAGTACTAGACCAAACCGAACAAAATCCCCAATTCATGAAACATACCATAATTAAATTGTTAATTACTAGAACAAAATTATTTCCCTAAAAAACTAGATTAAACCGAACAGTTTAAATCGATGTACATTTGTTTGACAGTTCCACATTTATTTATTTATTTATTTATTTTAACACCCCTATTTGGGACATATTAAGGTTACATTTTTTCTTTATATTTTCTACTTCACTCCCAGTTTATGAAATTTTATTCTAGAGACATTTACAATTTTCTGTCTCCTCTTTCTCCGTCATTTCCATCCATCTAAATGTTAATATTCATACCAACTTTTGTTCGTATCTTTTGATGCAAAAAATAGTGATAGAGTAGTATAAATTGTAAATTGAGTTAGCTATTAATAACTTAACATACTAACAAATCAACCAAATCATTCTAAGTAGGTTGAAATTTTTTAGCTCACCCTCAATTTGTGTATACTCAAAATTAGGAGTGTAAAAATGGCTCGAGGGTTGTGGGCGGCCCAAAACGTGCTCGAGGCTCGAGATAGGTCCGGCCAGTTTCGGTCCGACTAGGCTTGGGCCTAAGCTCAGCCTAGTACCTTGATCCTAGGCCTTTCATTTGAAGTCCGGCCCAGTCCGACCCAAAAATTTTCGAACCCCTCGGGCAACCCAGCCCAACCCACCCCACATAACCCTCTCTCTACTAATGATCAAATTTTAAAAAATAAAAATAAAAAACAATTTGCAACGGTTAAATAATTAAAAAATATATATATAATATAAACAAATAAAATAAACAAAAGATTGATCTTTCAAAAATAAATAAAATAAATAAAAACAAAAACAAAATAAACATAACAGTTAATGTCATGTCCTTAAAATGAATGAATTAAAAAAATATATATATAATAATTCTAGACCCTCTTTCTACCCTGCCCAACCTACCATCGCATCATCCCCTGACAACCCTTTTCACTTGCAAATTTGAAATTACAATTGAATGAAAAATAAATAAATAAATAAATAAAATTCAAACGGTTTGTTGCCTGTGGCCTGCCCCCTACCAACCTACCCTGTTACATCTCAAGCACTCAACTCACTCTTCATTCATTGAATGAATATATATATTCAAACGGTTATAATTCAAATGGTAATATATATATATATATATATATATTATAAATTTACTTCACACTTTCAAACTATTATAAATATCTTTCCTTTTTCAAAATAAATCTCACAAATAATTTTCTTTCTCTCTCTCTCTCTCTCTCAAACTTTCTCAATCTCTCTAAAACTCTCAATCTCTCTCAACTCTCAATTAATTTTGAAGTGTCATCCCTAAGTGACAATTGCAATTGTGCAATAAAAAACTTTTATCAGAAAAAGCTAATTTCTGTATCGCATTCACCAGTCGGTAACATTAGTTAGTTTAATTAAATTTATTATCTACTCATTTTTTTCATTAATTATTTGTGTACATATATTAATTATTATTTTTTACACATTATTTAAATTAACTGTTAATTCTTATATATTATTTTACTTACATTACTATGGATCCTAATATTCCTAATGTTTATATTGATATTGATACACATACTACACAACATAAATTTGTTGATTCTCCTTCTGATATCTCTCTTCCAACAGTTGAATCAGCATATAGAAGCAGAACTAGTAGTGTTTGGAAAGATTTTGAAAAAATATCTATAAATAATTCTAATGGTACAATTACATTTAAAGCAAAATGTAAATATTGTGCACATTTATGTACTGTTGCATCTGCAGAGGGTACTAGTCATCTAAAAATGCATGATAACAAACATTTACAAAGTCAACAACTTGATATTCGAAGTCAAATGCAATTAGAGATTTCTTCAACTGGTAATTTATAAACATTTTCATATAATCTTATACACGTGCATAAAATTTTGTAGTTTATTATATTATTAAAAAAGAACAACAACCTTTTACTACTAGTGAATGTCTCGATTTTACCGAAATGATTCACAAAAATTTTGTACCGCAATATCAAAGTTTTTCAAGAATCCTACTAGAAAGAGGATTTTAAAGAAATTTAATGATGTTAAAAGTAAATTATTTGACATCTTTAAAAATTTGAATGGAAGAGCTTGTTTAACATCTGATATGTGGTCAAATAATGGTTTTCAATATCAATGTATCATTGCACATTTTATTGATAATGATTGGAAATTAAATAAAAAAATTATTTCATTTAAATTAGTTAAACTTTCATAAACTAGTCATTCACTTGATGTAGAAATAATAAATATATTATATGAGTGGACTTTACAAAATAAAATATTTACGATTAGTTTAGATAATGCAACATATTATAATCAAACTATAGTCTATTTAAAATCAACTTTACAATTACTTGTTGAAGGTGATTTATTTTATGTTCGTTGCTGTGCCCATATTTTAAATTTGATTGTTAGAGAAGCTATGCATGTATCCAAGACTTTTGTACTTATAATAAAAAATGCAGTTGTTACTATTATATCTTCTGCTAATCAAATTTCGGGATATAAAAAAAAAATTGTCAACAAGAAAATATGTTATGTAAAAAATTAATTTTAAATGTAGATAGTAAGTGGAATTCAATGTATAATATGTTAAAAATAGCTTGTAAATAAAGAAAAATAATATATTTATTTTTTACAACAACATCAATAGGAGGAGTACTGACTCGCACAGAACTTAATTGGCTCCAAGTATCCTTGTATAAATATTTTTTAAAAGTTTTTGATGTTTCAAAAAAATTATTTTCTTGTGTATATATATATTCCTACTTCACTATTTGTTTTATATATGCTAGTAGAAATAATTAAATTTTTCATAAAATACATGAGTAATGAATATTATATAACCATTACTACTTCAATGAAAGCAAAATTTGAGAAATATTTTGATCATTTGCCTCATCTTTTAGGTTTAGCCATAATAATTGATCCTAAGTGTAAAGAAATTGATTTACAAGAATTTTTAAAACGTATTTTCATTGATTAAACACAATTTGCCCCTATTAAGCAAACATGTAATAGATTATTTGAAGAATACAGGGTAGCTGCATCAGTAAATACACCTACACACACTACACTAGCAATCTCATCTCAAGGCGGGAGATTAAGTGTTTTTTTCAGCAATAAAAAGTAGAAGAATATCTCAATATACAAGTGTAAGTAGTTTTGAACTACAACGTTATTTGGAAAGCCGTCAGTGGATGATTCCGATGATTTTGACATTTTGGAATCATAGAAACAAAATGAAATTATGTGGCATGTGTTTTCACAAATGGCCCGTGATATACTAACTGTTCCTATTTTTATAATTGCTTTAGAAACAACTTTTAGTGCAAGTGGATGGGTGCTGAGCGATTATCGAAGTAGGCTTTCACCCCAAATGGTTGAGGCACTATGATATCCAGATATCATATGCATGTGCTTATAATAAGACAAAATTATATCAAAAATGAGCAAATTCAAAATAATTTGGATAACATATTCTCGGACAACACGACTGAAATGTTTGTCTTCTCCGATGATTGATCAACAATTTATTTTTTACTATTGTATTTCATTTCTTTTTTTTTTTTTTGTATTAGATTATTGAGATGGAGTATAATGCAAGTGATTTGTAGGCTAGTAGGTGCAAACCTAGTTGGGATATGCTTGACCTATAGTGATGCAATTGCTCTACTATCATCAATAGTTGTCACCTATTTTATTTAATAATATAAAAGTTTGTAATATTTTATTTCATTTTGAAATAAAAATTATTCATTTCGAAAGAAAAAAAATACATAATTGCATAGTTTTTTAGTTATAAGTTCATAATTAAAAAAAAATAAGGCGTACATAATTAAATTTAAATACCACCATGAAACATAACCAAACAAATCATCTCATTAATGTTAACTAAAATACTGTAGTTCAATTTTTCTTTTATTTTTTTATTTCTAATAAATAATCTACATATATAATGTATTTATCGTTTATTTTTCAAAAAAAAAAAAAGGCCCGCTTAGGCCCAACCCGTAGCCCGAGACCAAGTTTGTGATCCACGGCCTAGGCCCTATTATGAGTGGGCTTGGGCCTGGGCCCCACCTTTTGGCCCATGGACTGGGTCGAGCCAGCCCGCTAAAAAAGCAGAAGCTTGTGAGGCTCGGATGGGCCGGCCCGAGCCCTACCTCGAATGGACCGGGTCGGGCTATTATTACATCCCTACTCGAAATAGGAACCTGGTGCATGTTGTACGACACAGTGTTGTGAAGGCCTAGGGACCTTGTCCCGAATCTATATTATTGATTTGAACCGTTCATATTGTAGAGTTCGACGAGTAGATCATTCATGAAAAAAAATCAAATTCATTGAATATTTGTAAACTCAAAACAAAATCACATTTGCTTTCAAAAAAATAAATAGTTAAAATAATTTTGATAATTTATTTTAAAACAATTAGGTCTTGATCATAGGATTACACATGTTTAATTAACTTGATTTTGTGTGGATAATTTGTTTGATAAATTTTATAATATAAACGATTTAAATTATCAAAATAAATTCAAGACAAGTCCCCATTGAATCTCACCACCCTCATGCTATGTCTTATAGGCGCAACATGCCCCTTGATCCCTCAAAATGGGTGAGTTAATTGAATATCTTCACGATTTTAAACTAGTGAATTTTGTTTCCTTTAGGCAGATCCAAAGTATAAAATTTGAAACAATGTCACTGAACATACAACAATAGTTTTCACAACTTTAACCAAAAACTTATTATTAATTTCAACTCCCAACACAAAACCTAGAACTTAATCAAATACATAATGTCATCAATTAAATATATATATATATATATATATGCAATAAAAATGAGAGGTGAGTGTCATCTTATTAACAATATTAGGGTTAGAATATGTATTAAACAAGTTTAAGGTAATTTTATGTATAAGTAGATTAGGTAAATTTGTAGTCAAGTAGTCACTTTTTAAATTACATGACAATTAACTAATCAATTTTTATCATCTGGCTAGTCCAATCCCACTTGCACACTTGCTCAAATTGCACAAGTTGATTTGGGCTTGTTTAGGTCAGAGTGTGTTGGTGAGTTGATGGTTTTTTTAGAAACCACTGGTATTACATATGTGAGATGTGCAGGATTCAATGTTGATGATAAATTTGTGAAGTCTAATTCAAATAATTGAACCTTCTACGATGGTTTTGTTTTAATTAATTGTGTACTATTAGTATTGATGTTAGTCTGTTTGGGGAAATGAAATAAATAATCCATTAATTCTTTTCCAAGGTTTTTTTAGAAATTACAACAACATATAGAGTTTTTGGGGCAAAGTATTTTTATTCTTAAAAGTAAAAATTTTGTTGTAAAATATAGTGATTTCGGTTTTGACCCGATACTTGTTGTAATCTAGATACGGGTTTCTTGGTTTCGTACTGTTGAATATGTCTTGCTTATCTTCTTTTCCCTTAAACTTGGCAATAGGATTGTTGTGGTTGTGTTTGGAATAGGTTGGTTATTCGGTTTCTCAACTCTTGGTTCCCAGAATTTTGCTCTTGCGCTCGAGTGGCACTTCTTGCGCTCGAGCGGGCTTTGCAAACTCTCAATACTTTTGCAGGTCTGCAAAATTACTAGGAGAGTGTATTCTACGCTCGAGCGGGTTTGTGCTCCAGCGATGTTCTTCTGTCTACAAAACTACTGGATGTGTGTATTCTGCACTCGAGTAATCATTTCTTGCACTCGAGCGGAACAATTTATTATATCTGACACTCGAGCGTCAACTCTTGCACTCGAGCGGACTGTGCGTATATCAGTTCGCAGCAGCACCTTTTTACATTAAGTTTTCATATCTTTTTCCACCAAAACCCTAGATCGAGACTCTCCCTCTAAAACTCATCTTCTCTCTACATTTTCACCTAGATCTAGTGATCACCCTACCCGTGTGCCTTTGTTAAAAAGGTAGTGTGTCTCAAGAGCTTTCTTTTGATCCGATTGAAGCTTGGTTTCGGCATCTTTGAAGTTTCTCCATCTTTCCTTGGTTTTCTAAGCTTGAGGTAGGGACTCTCTACACTCTCTATGAGTTTTAACTTGGCTATTCCTTGGTGTGTGAGAAACATTGGGTTTTGAGGTGATTTTAACAAACCTAGGGTTTGGGGTTTAAATTCAAAAGATGAGTTTTAAAAAGGATGTCTTGGAAATGATTATAGGAATGGATATGAACTTGTGTTGTGTTAAAATATATGATTTGGTGGTTGGGATGAGATTTGGAAGGAAATAAGGTTTTTTCCTAAAATGTTCAAGTAATTATATTACATTAATAATGAAATTAGAAATAGGAATATGAAATTAGATGAATGTTTATATAAATGGGAAAGTTGGATGTGTATCATCTCCCACCTTTGGAAATTTGCATAATTTATCTATTCTAAAGATTGTATATATATTTAGAAATATCTATTTTGGGCTATCAGTGGAGGATAGTCATGATTATTATAGGAATTGTATGAAGATTAAGTGAATTGAAACTAATCTCTTATTGATTGTCGTTGCATATGACCGTGTTTAATACATTGTATATGTATGATATTTGGGAGGAGAAGGGGGATCTACTCCATGTTTGAGAGGAGAAAGGTAGTGGACTCCATTGAATTAAGTTGGCCTGTGCTTCTAGGGTGAAAGTCATGAAAACATTGTGTATACATGGGAGGCGGACGAAATTTTCGTAAAATGGCAAATTGAAATATTTGTGTGTAATGGTTGTGTGGTAAGAAAACCACTGAGTTGTAATCTGGATTGTTTGGATAACAATGGGTATGACTCATGAATTGAGGAGATATGAAATGACGTGAAACGAATTGATATAAAATAGATTGGAATATAATACTTGACATAATATGGTCTTGGAAAAAAGGTTATAAATGATTTTATCATTGAGCATTGGTCATGTGCATCATGTTTATAACCTTGTTAAAATTCATATATTGTGCTAGGTTGTTTCTACTGGGCTTTGGCTCATCCTATTTGGGAAAAACCATTTTCAGGTGCCGGTGATATGCCGCTACCAAGGCAGTAGCTTGGGAGGATTGTGGAGCTGAGAGCTCACTTTTATTTATTTTGTATTTGCGTTTGTACAAGCTTAGGGCTTTATTTTGTATTGAGCTTCTGACTCGTTTTGTTGTAACCAAGTATCGTCTTGAAAAGTTGTAAGCTCGTAGGGCATTTATTTCGTTGATTATTTAGTTTGGTGCCACGTACTATAGATTCAGGGTAGAGCTTATGAATGTGTAATGCATGTGCCCTTTTTGTAAATGGACTCTCATTAATGAAAGCCTAATACTCTGTTTATGTCATTTTGTATTATTCTTTACTGTTGAATTATTGTATTATTTTCAAGGTGTTACAACTTGGTATCAGAGCGTACCTAGTTTGAATACTTTGGGTACATGAGGAGTGGTTTGTACCAAAATGGGTTTATCTCATTTGACAGAGATGTTTATATGCTTGCAATGCTATGTGCTAATATGTTTATGTGATTATATGGGTATGCGATTCAAATTTCTAGGATATTGACTAAATCCACAGGTTTCTGGAAGTCTTATTAGAAGAGCACTTGATCACTGCTGATTTTAATTAGAACTCTAGCAATGCCGCAGGATGGTCATTATCCAGGAATGAAGTTTGTATGTGTCTACGTGAATATATGCTTATGTGGAATGAATTACTGTTGTCCACCGCATTAGAACGCGAGTAAGTTAGCTTCGGCACATTTGTAAATATGCTAATCTCTTTTATTACGTTCATTAGGATGCCAGAACGTGGCGGTGGTAGGCATGGTACGCCTAGGAGGCATGGGGTGTCTTTATCGAATAAAATTCTTGCACAGGAAGAGGGTGTTGGTTAGGCCAATGTGGCCGAACCAGTTGGTCAACAGGCCATGGGCGCCTTAGCCTGCGAAATGGCTGGAGCATTGACGGAATCCATGGACATTCTCAAGGTTGAGAATCAAGTCCAGACCCAAGTAACTGAGGCAGGGCCATCTTTTCTGAAGCGAAAGTTTTTCCGAGCGAACCCAGATGAGTTTATGGGTGATCCCAAAGAGCCACTGAAGGCAGATGAGTGGCTAGAACTGATAGTGAAGACGTTCGAGATGCTTGGCATCAAGGACGACGGATTGAGAGTGACCTTGGCATCCTTCCAGTTGAAGGGAGATGCAGGTCAATGGTGGAAGTATGCGCATGGGCGCATTGAAGGGACTTGGGAGGCTTTTGTTAGTGCTTTCCAAGACAAGTTTTTGCCAACCACGGCTAGGGAGAAGTTGAGGGATCAATTCTCTCAACTCAAGTAGTTGAGAACACCGGTGGCCGAGTTTGAGGCCGTGTTCATTAGTCTGTCGAGGTTTGCACTGGAACTCGTGACGATTGAGGGATCAATTCTCTCAACTCAAGTAGTTGAGAACACCGGTGGCCGAGTTTGAGGCCGTGTTCATTAGTCTGTCGAGGTTTGCACTGGAACTCGTGACGACTGAGGAGCGCCGTTGTTTAGAGTTTAAAAAAAGATTGAGGGCCGGGCTAATGTTTAAGGTGGTCGGGTCGATGATTAGAGATTATGGATGCCTTGTAGAGGCGGTGGCTCATTTGGAGACCGTGATACAGATGGATGAGGAGATGATGAAGGTTTCCAGGAAAAGCTAGGACATTCAGGGGGACAATAAGAGACAGAGGGGTTCTAATCCACAGCCATCTCAAAGAGCTTAGTCGAGGTCTACTTTTCCAGTACCGAGTTCGGGTTCTGGAAATGGTGGTTAGGGAGACATTACTTGCTTCAAATGTGATCAGTTGAGCCACAAGTCTCCAACTTGCTTGCAGAGAGGGGGAGGGCAACGGTCTGCACCGTCTTCAACTCGTTCTCAGAGCTAGAGTCAAGGGAGAGAACAGCCGCTCACTTGTTATCAGTGTGGGTAGGCGAGGCACATGAAGAGATTTTGCCCACAGTTGGGTGGCAGACCTGGTGCGTCTGGTTTTAGACAGATACAAAGTCACTAGCCAGCACAGTCAGTGCAGACCTCAAGGGCTAATTAGGGAGCCTCTTCGGCTCAGTCAGTGCAGCAAGCCTATGCTCCGAGGGAAGAGCAGGTAGATCAAAGGCCAATAGAGCGTGTGTATGCTGTTACCACGCCAGATCTGGTACTAGCACCTTCGGTAGTAAGAGGTACCTTCTTGTTTTGCAATTTAGTTACTAATGTGTTAATTGATACGGGTGCATCCCATTCATTTATCTCGTCTGGGGTTAGAATTGGCTCGGTTAGCATCTCCTATCTATGTAGAGTCACCTATTGCTGGTGAGGTTATTTTGAAGCAAGGGTGTCGGGGTTGTGACATAAAGGTTGCTTGCCGCCGACTCCTTTTGCATTTGTGTTGATTGACATGACTAGTTTTGATATTATATTGGGTATGGACTGGTTGTCATCCTATCGGGCTGGTATAGACTACTATCGTCAGAGGGTTACTGTATATACCTTGAGCGGTGATTGCTTTTATTTCTCGGGGGACCAGGTGGATAGAGTTTTACCACCGGTGTATGATCTGCGTGAGCGCAGCAAACTTGGTTGCCTTCTTGCCAATTTTTTGAGTACTGAGTGTGATGAAATCCGAGTTGAGTTGCCAATGGTAGTTTGTGAATACCCGAATGATAATGTAACTCAAAGTCATAATTTTATTTTATTTTACACAAATAAAATGGAACAAAATGTTTATTTGCGAGGCCTAACAACAACTCCAAAGAAACTCATTTATTGTTTATCGTTTCTATAAAAGGTAGGACTAAAAGCCCAATTTAAAGAAAATTAATAAAGCTATTTCAAAGATAATGTTAACTTCAAATAAAGCATACTAAACACTATCTTAGTCACCATAACAAAATTAACAAATATTAATGGAGTAGGATAGTTAGGTTATGACAAGAAGTGAGAAAGGGCTATGTGGGAGGATTGCAATGTGGCTCAATATGAGACCACAGTCGCTTTCCAATTGATGCAAAAAGGAACAAGGTCACACTCACCAACTCTTGGATTATTATTACCTTTAAAAAATAAAAAATAAAAACTCTTGGATTATCTACTTGTCTTGTTATGGTTTGAGGAATGTTCCCTCTCCAATGAATTATAGTCCCCACTTGGCCTCTTGTTAATGCTCATGTCATGCCTCATGACCTCTACCATATACTTAGAGTTGTTCAAGAATGTTCTAATGTGATTTAAAATGATGACCAAACATTCTTTACATCTTATTATATTCAATATTCACACTTGACTCTCTCCCATCTAGTTTATTTATTTAATTGTTTTTTCAGTAATTGATTAAACTAGACAATCAACTATATGTAAGAAAAATCTAATAACATAACTCGGTTTTTGTTTTTGTTTTTGTTTTTGTTTTTTGTTTGTTTTTTTGTTTTTTGTTTTTTGTTTTTTTTTTTTTGCTTTTTTTTTTTTTGCTGTTAACCAATCAACCATATAAGACCATTACTAGAAACAACCCAGGTAAGAAATAAATAACTAAACAAAAACCTTCTATCATTACAAGAAATAACCTTCCTCTAGTAGGGAGTAAATAACAAATCTTTTGTTTTTCACCATCTTAAAAATAAAATAAAATTAAAACTTAAAAAAAAAAAAAAAACAACTAATCTTTTGTTTTGCAAAGATTGACTTCTCAATTAAGACTGTATACAAGTGACCAACTAAGTTAAGTTAATTAATTCTATCTAGTTTAGGCCTTATATAAGTTTTGCTTTTGTGGTTAGGTTTATTGTTTGTTTATGGGTGTGCAAGTTTATTTCATAGTTAAATATAATTCTCAAAATATTTATAATTTATTTCCTATCAATTAAAGAAATAGAAAACAAATAAGATAATGATAATTATAACAGTAGTGTTACATCTACACAATTTATTTTCTTCACAATCATCTTAATCAGGTGACAAGATAGAATGCATGTAAGAAGAATTTTGAAGAAATATTTAAATATGAGTCAACATTTTAAATTTTACTTATCACCCATTTAGGTGATTTGAGAAAAGAAATTACGTAATTGAATTATGTTTTACTCATTATAATATTAACCCTTCCACTGAGATAATTATCTTAGGCCCACTCATAGAGGCTCCTTGTCTTTAGCCCCACTAGCATTTGCATAATTGATGCATGTTTTTACCAACCATTATTGTGATTAAGAACATTTGTTAACTCACACTTTTAGTATTTGCATAACTTCCGATCTTAATTTTTTCTTATATATTAATTTATATAATTTCTTAATACACATTTTTTTATAAAAAGTCAAAAAATTAATCCAAATAATTATATTTTTTTTCTTAATTTTTTAGTCTCAAAAGTCAAAAAATACACTTATTTAGAATATCTCAAACAACCCCTTCCTTATACCCTAATTATGTACACATGGTCAATGTATAATTAACAAATTAATGATTTAAAAAATATAATTTGTTAATTGTGTTCACACTAGTGACCCTCGAGTAGCTAGCCAAAATCATTACCCATATATGTTCAACTACTTTTCTCAGTAGTGCAACAATGGTCATAACATTCATGTGTTTTAACTTTTTGACTTAAAAAAATATAAAAAATAAAATAGATTAAATAAATTAATAATATAAAATGTCATATTCAAATTATAATTATTTTTTTTTTTACAGAAATTAAAAAAGTAAAAAAATTAAAATAGTCAAAAAATTAAAAAAACCAATTAAAAAATCAAAAAGTCAATTGAAAAAGTCAAAATTGCATGTTAGGCTTGTTTTGGGAAGTTGGCTTTTAGTCACTTTTTTTGATTTGTAGCAAAAGCCAAAAGTTGGCTTTTTTGAATTTTTTTTCATTTGGGAAGGTGGTTTTTAGCCAAAGGTAAAATTACAATTTTACCCCTCATGAGTCAAAATATACTACATGGATGAAGTTGTAATATTTTAAACTAAATAGGGATAATTTAGTCATTTGATTATGATTTGACATCATAAACAAATATTAATAAAAAAATTCAAAAGCCACTTTTTGACATCATAAACAAATATTAGCGAAATCTAAATGGTGTTTGTAAGTAATAAAAATAAGGGTTAACTATACTGTATCTAATTAATTATCACTAAGGGGTTTTTTCAAAAAAAAGTCAACTTTTAGTTTTTTTATTTATTTTAAGTCACATCACGTCTCACATTTTTTACTTATAAAAAGATAAAATAGACTAAAAAAATTTAAAAAATTAACTTTTTACCAACTTCCTAAAATACCACCATCATTTTATCTCCTTCAACTTTAAAATCGTAGATATAATTTGTTTAGGAACTGACTTTTTAAATTATTTTTTTAATTTTTTATGAAAAAATATATAAAAAAATAAAGAATAAATTGACTTTCTATATTAACTTTTTAATTAATTTATTCTGTTCTTAAATAATGCCTTTAGGTCATGTTTGATTCACAATACTAATAGTGAGGTATTAATAATCCTATCAAATTAGTGTGGTATTAACTATCCCACCCCTACCCCATTACTAATAATCCTACAAATTTATTGGATTAATTATCCATTGGATTAATAGTCCTAAACCAAAATGTCAAAACAAACATAGGATGATTGGGCCCACGGATTAATAATCCTAATCCCATGCTTTAATCCTTCCAATCAAACATGCCCATAGGTTCTTTAATTATCAAAATTGTTTCACTTTGCTTAGTTTTCACCCACTCCAAAAGAGGATATGTACGGTTTTTTATTTATTTATAGTTGATGAGTCTAATAAGTATCCAATTTTACAATTGAGGAACGTGATATGATATTTAGTGATATTTAAAACAGTCGACGTGTAATTAACCTTAAAAATAAAGGTATGAAATCCTTTGTCTTTTGTCTTAAAATATATAACTATTACATCATATCTTGCAATTCTAACCTTTAAAATTTTGCATAATTTAATAATTATAAGTATCCTAAAAAATATAGAAGTTAAAAAAACAAAAATAAAAATAAAAATAAAAAAACAGAAAAATTAAAAAGAAACGAAATACACGTGGTGTGGTTGTAAAATGGCACATATGTTTTGTGAAACACAGCTGCCGTTAAATGCGCAGCGGCGCATATGGTTCTTGTATATACTGTTAATGTGAAGCACACTTTGACACATTTTACATTCACATTTGTGTACTCACTCACCACCGAACAAACATAATGGGACCCATGAAGACTCCAAAGTGTGTGCTAGCTTTGATTCACCATGTAGCGCTAACCCACATGGGTCAACCCATGTTCACTCAAGTCAATTTTAAAAATTTTAAAATTTTCCAAATATTGATTCGTAATTATATTTTAATTTTAAATAATTAATATTGAAAAATATAAAATCTTCGAGATATTAGTTCGTGATTATATTTTAATTTAAAATAATAAATAACAATCACAATCAAACAATTAAGACAAATCGAAACAATGATTTAACGTGAAAAAAAATCACAGTTAGAGTGTCTCTAGTTGTGATAAAAAATCACGAGTCAAAACCACAAAATGATCCACTAAGAAAACAAAAAAAGTAATCACACAAGTATACCTTTAATTATCTAGCGAATTCACGCTCGAATTGAATGGACCCCAAGTATACCGCCGTCTTCACCTCGGAATCGTCTTGCCTAACGTTGAATTCATGACGCCGATGTTGAATCCACGACGATAAGCCACTCCAGAATCTACCAAAGTTTCAGGCCCGAGTTTTGCGAAATTTATCGAAGAACGCTTCTCTCTTTGTGAATAAAAGAACAAGAACAACCCTTGTTGATGTTTGATAATCTGTAGTTTGTTGATCAATCGATCATCTTATATACACCAAGAAAACTCGTGTAAAACACCCTCCAATAGAAAATATTTTGTCTTTTTTTTCTTTTGTTTTTCTCTCTCTAAGATTTTAGACTGCTTAAACCCTAAAAATAGCAAACGCCGCACTTTATAAAAAATAGAGCTGCGAAGACCGCTCGAGTGATAGCAACCACTTCATCGCTTGAGCGAACTCACTAAAACGCGGACCCATCGCTTGAGCCAAGGCTCCATCGCTTGAGCGCAAAACGAATTCTCTCAGAAATTCAGTTTGCTCTGCAAAAATATTAGATGATGTCATTCATGGCTCGAGCGCACAAATGACTGCTCGAGCGGTCAAACAACTTTGGCTTCAGGGGCACTGCCTCTCGATCCTGCCTAGGTGCTGCCCCGGACCCGCCAGCTCGATTCATGTACATAGTTAGTGAAGTGACAAACATGAAAAGCTCTTAAGATCACAAACTCTTCTTCATTGACACAATTCGAGTTAGATTTGTATCTAAACACTCACATCCTTACTGAAACAAAAGAGCGAATAAAATTACAATTGAAATGAGTTTTCTCAAATGGGATTGCCATGTCATGACCCAAACCCGCCCCTAGAGCTTTAGACCATAACTAGCTAGTAATCACTTGATTACCTTTGGCCTCAAACAAACATACAGAATAATTATAATAATTGAGCCATAAGTGAAAGCATAACACAAATGAAGAAGTCCATTGAGCCATGCCAAAATGATCAAAATTATATGACTTACGACATAGCACATTTACATATTTAAACAGGCCATGCAAAAACTTATGTACCATAGGAAAATTCATACATATAGTTTACATATCCTAAGACCCTTATAACAAAAATCAAACAAAGGTTAAAGCATGATGTGAGTCAAAGGCAAAAGCTCCATGTTGGAGGCATGACTTAACAGGTTCGTAAAATGGCTCCTGAAGCTGACTCTAAGGTTGGGCTCCATATTGCTGATCACTTACATGTGCATACATAATATAGGGTGAGCGAAGCTCAATGAGTAATAATAAAGTAAAGATTATCAAATGAATAATCTGGAATCAAAGGAAGAATATTATGTGAACACAATACTTTTCTTAATTTCGTCCTTCACAACAATATCCATAATCATATTTACAGAATGGCCTTGGGCCCAATATATTACGGAATGACCTCAAGCCCAACATATAACAGAACGACTTCAGGCCCAACATATAACAAAATGGCCTCGCCCCCAATTATGTATCAAAACGGCCTCGGGCCTAATCATATTCAAAACGGCCTCAGGCCCACATATATCAAAATGGCCTTAGGCCCAATCATATTTCAAAACAACCTCAGGCCCACATATATCAAAACAGAACGAGCTTAGGTCCATATCGCACATGTCATTTAATGTTCATAAACTCGTTCATTTTGATCAAAACACGATATTAGAATAAGTCGCTGTACTTGGATCAAAATATTCAGTTAGGAACATATCTTTACAAGATTATTACTCATCGTGATTTAGGCCTTAATTAACTTATTGAATTACCATTCAGGACAATCGTCAAATATTGACATCATACATAACGTTTATAACGAATCATTAGCTTATACAAAACGTCCATGACAGATCATAGACAAATAACAGTTACTGAGGGTCAAAGTATATTTTCCCAATTTATCATAATCGTTACTCAAAAGGAAACTCATTCATTCTTATCAAAACATTTTTTCAGAAACTTCCCATAGCATAATTACTCCGAAGATTTCAAGCGTGTTTTATCATTTTGAAAACACTCGTCAACGCACATAATTTATACAAAGTATAAGTTTCAAAATTCTAAAATATTTCATATGAAAATATCCTTACAAAGAAATTAGTCATAGTGCTTTGTTGGATGATACTCCTTAACGACTCAGCCTGCAAAAACATAACCAAGCATAACATTTCAAAACACATTGCCTTCAATTCACTCAATCGATTTATTCATTACATATCCATTCAGTCGTTCCCTATTCTTTAATTTCTCTCAAGTGTTTAATACTAATATTCTCTGCATGTGAATCATGTACAAAACATGTGCCGAAGATATATTTTAAGCGGCCCTAAATGTTCATGACTTAAATTAATGTTTCCTACAAAAATTTCATATGTTTTTCATTGAAAATATCATGTTTACATATTTAAGGTTTAAGGAAATAGCAAGAAGCGAAAGGAAACTAAGTTAGGGTAGGAAATGGCATGAAACAGTTAAAGAAAAATAAACAGCCTTCACTAATTTGAGCATATTTATTTGTAAACTTAGAATTTGGATGTGAGACCACCACCATTAGAAAATAGACTTCTAGGGATTGAATTTAGGCTCAAGAATCACTCAAAAAGGAGTCCAGATGAAGAAGATATGCCTTTTTTGAGTTGGCCTGAAACAGGTGTTCCGCACGTGCGGAAGTATTCACCACTAATGTGGCCCAAATCCGCTCGAGTGGAAACAATGGCAGCTCAAGCGCCCAAAGAGCCGAATGAAAATCTCCATTTTTCTTTATGTTCCGCTCGTGTCGAGCCCATGGCAGCTCGTACGGTCTAGGCAAAATCAAACAGTCCGAAAATGGTTCAAAGTGTGAGTTTTCAAACCCAATTCCAAGTCAAGATCTCACGTAATCTTCCTTCAAAATATGAAATACTAACCTATACAAGTGTAATCACAATTCAAACACATCAATCTTGCTTAGAGTTCAAAATCAAAGTCTCATCTTTTCATAAATTCAAGATTTCATAATATATGACCAAGATCATGTAGATACACTTTATACACGGATGATTCTCATACAAAATCTTGTTATTTACAACCCTAGAACTCATTTCATGAATGAATCACAAGATTAAACTTAAATCAAACAAATTCTTGAAGATCAAAGCCTAATTTCCTAAGTTTGGTTCAAAGAATCACACAACCTCAAAACCCTAACTCATTTAGGTTTTAAATCTTCAATTTCTTGTTGATTTCATGCAAAAGATGAAACACCCACAAAGATTATAGTTGAATTCACATACCTTAACTCAAATCCTTCAATTTTCCTTTGAATCTCTGTAAATTTTTAGTCCTCTTCTACAATTCTTGGAGCTCTTCTCTTTCTCTCTTTCTTTCTCTTGTTTCTATCTCTCCATGAGACATTTTTTAGTCTAACCCCAAGACTCTACTAAAAGGCTCATATAGATACACATAATTTAGGCTAAACCAACTTAGGTTAACTCAATCTAGGTTTGGCTAATTAAACTCAATTAATTCATTACGAATCGTAATTTTTCAAAATTTGTCAATAAGCTCTAAAAATCATACTAAACACAGATATGAAATCGGTTTTAGCTTATCGTGCCTCTAAGGCTTTCAATTTTCAATTCAAGGTTCCAATAACAATAGATTTTCCTACATTCAACAGATATAAACCCAAAATCAATTTCATATCAAACACATAAACACATGTATAATTAAGCATAATATGAGTTGGGTTATCACATGCCAAGTTCCCCCAAATCCATCAAAGTTTTCAGGCCCAAGTGAAAAATCTAAAATTCTTGAGATTTTGATTTGTAATTATGTTTCAATTTTAAACAATGAATAACAATCATAATCAAATAATTAAAGACAAATCGACACAACAATTTAACGTAGAAAAAATTACAATTAGTGCGCCTCTAATTGTGATAGAAAAAAATCACAGGCCAAAGCTATAAAACAATCTACTAAGAAGACAAAAAAGAATTACACATATGTATCCTCAATTACCTAGCGAATCCACGCCTGAATTGAACCGACCCCGATGTGCCTCTCCCACCACCGTCTTCATCTCAGAATTGTCTTACCCAATGTTGAATCCACAACGCTGATGTCGAATCTACGATGATGAGCCACTGCAGAATCCACCAAAGCTTCAGGCCCAAGTTTCTTGAAATCCACCGAAGAACAACTCTCTCTTTTGTGAATAGAAAACAAACAAACCCATTGATGATGTTAATATAAAGTTCATGGATCCATTGATCACTATTAAATCATCAATGAAACACTTATAAAGCACCCTCTAATATAAAACACTTAGTTTTTTCTTCCTCATTGAAAATTTAGATGGCTCAAACCTTAAAATGAGCAAACAGCGCACTTTATAATAAACTGGATCGCGAAAACCACTCGAGCGCACGTTTCACCGCTCGAGCAATGTGAGTAAAGGTGGTGCAAAACATATAGTCTGATTTCTTGAGCACAACATTCACCGCTCGAGTAGTAAAACTTATTTCCCAAAAGTTTAGACGTTCTACAAAAATACCAAATGATCATTTTCTCCACTCGAGCGCACAAATGATTGCTTAAGCAGTCAAACAATTTTGACTGCATTTTTGCTTTTGGTTTGGAGGCGCTACCCCTCGACCCTGTCAGGGCGTTATCCCGAACCTGCCACGGAACACTATATCTTAGACCCCCGTGAGCTGACTGAACAGCTCGATTCCCGTACATAGTCAGCGAAATGACAAACATGAAAGCCTCAAGATCATAAACTCCTTTTCATAGATACAATTCGAAATGGATTCACATCTAAACACTTACATACTTACTAAAACAAAAGAGTGAATAAAATTACAATTGAAAGGATTTTTGTCAAATGAGATTGCCAATTTCAAAAACCTAACACCATGTTCCTTGGAATCTACCGAAGAACACCTCTCTCTTTTGTTAATAAAAGAATAAAGAAAAATCCCTTGATGATATCAATATAAAACTTATAGATCCATCGATCACACTCAAATCATTAAGGAAACACTTACGAAAATACCCTCCAATATAGAAACTTTTGGTAGCTCTACTCTCCTAGAATTTAGATGACGTAAATCTTAAAAACAGTAAACAACGCACTTTATAGTAAACAGGGTTGGGAAAACCATTCGAGCGCACACTTCACTACTTGAGTGATATGACTAAATGCGATGTAAAACGTATAGATCGCTCAAGTGCACATTTCATCACTCAAGTTGTGAAATATCTTTACCAGAAGTTCAATTTGTAGGCAAAAATACTGGATGCTCCTATTCACCGCTCGAGTGCACAAATAACCGCTTGAGCTTTTAGCGAAGTGGCAAACATGAAAGGCTCGAGATTATAAACTTCTTTGCATAAGCACAATTCGGGTTGGATTCGTATCTAAATACTCATATCTTCACTGAAAAAAAAGAGCGAATAAAATTACAATTGAAAGGAGTTTTGTCAAACGAGATCATCAATTATGAAAACCTAACAAATTCTATTTCATTTACGGCCTTTTTAATGTGTGTTTTTAAGGTAAATGTTAACACAATTTAAAATGATTATAAATTCTTTACTGCACTTACTTTCACATAATATATATAATATTTATAAACTTTTTAACATGTATCCTAAGAGTACACGTTAACAATTAATAATAATAATTTCTCCATAGATTTCAAAAAAAAAAAAAATCTATTTATTAGCTATCCTAAGGGCATCACGTGTTGTTTCTCCACTATCAAAAGAAATCAACAAGTCATACTCTTTGCTAGGGGTGTTTGCGGTTCGGTTGTGACTGGGGAACTTCTAATCCGCCATCTGTCCGCCGAATTGGCGAATGCGTATTAAGCAGATTAGCGAATAGATGCGAATCGGTTTGGCAGTTTAAACTTTCACAAATTTTGAACATAATAAAACAACTTGTCAATATTTTTTTTTTTTTTTGAGATAACAATCCAACCTAACATAATCAAAAGATTATCAAGTAAATTGTCAAATACCAATAATAAATACCTATAGGAAAACCATGCATTATCAAAACTATTTCATTGTTGTTTTTATTATTCACAAACTATTTAATTTGATTTTTTTTTTAAATGACAAAATTAAGCCTTATATTTTTTACATAAAAATATCAAATATTAACACTTGCCATTTGAAAAAAGGATTTCCAAATTGAAAACACAACAGAATATCTAAACTTCTTTTCAATTGAAAAGACAAACGGAATATCTAAACAAATTGAAAATGCAAAGTCTTACAAATTACTAGGGGTGCTTGTAGTTTGGTGGTTCAGTTGCGGTCAAAAGAATCTCAAATCCGCCATTCGTTCAAAACTAGACGGATTGAAAAAAATTAATCTGCAACCGTCCGCTCGTTATCACGCATCTGTCCAAAATGTGGCGGATTGGTTCAGTTCGATCGATTTGAGTGGATCGAAATATCCACTGAACAACCCTACTTTCTACCAATATCATTTAATTTGAGGCATCATGTAACCATTATGGATCACCAAATAACTTCTCTATGACAATTATGTAATGGAGTGAAATTCTCAATATTTATGTTTGATTTTATTTATACATTGTGAATAGGAGAGGTCTGCCTTAGGGCTTTTTTTTGGATCTTTCCAGATTTCATCTTTGTTTTTTTTCTTTTCTTTTTTTCCTAACTTTTTCCTCATATGCCCATTCTATTTTGTCCTATTCTCATTATCCTTCTACCTTACGTTCATTTCTCAACTAGCTTCTGGTATTATCTTTACTTCCAAACTCAGTTTCAGCTTTCGTCCTCACTCCTACCAGTTTCTTTCCTCTCATCTTTCACTAACCCCTGTTAGTCTTACTGTTTTTGCGGATTACTATGGCTTCGACTTCAAATAACCACTACAACATGAGCATATTTCTCTGGAAGAAGGGAGTGAAGAGAACGATGACACTTTTAATCTGTGTTTGATTGGAAAAATCTTAGGCTTCAAAATCCTAAATCACACAACGATGTCTAATATCATTAGAGGGGCATGGAGAATCAGGAGTGAACTCTCTATTTCTCCGTGGAATGATAATGTTTATCTATTCCAATTTAGTGATTGTGATGATTAGAATAGGGTTCTTAGAGATAGCCCATGGTTGGTTATGGGAAAGTTATTAGCTCTTCAACCACTGTAAACAGGCCATATGGTGGAAAAAATGGAGTTTTGTTAATGCCCTTTCAAGGTCAAAGTTCAAGGTCTACCCCTAAACAATCATACTATACAAAATGGCGAGACCCTGGGCAATCGGATTGAAAGACTAGTTCGACTTGAAGCACATACGGAAGGGTTGTTACTCTATCGAAACTTCTTACGAATTTGGGTTGAGATTGATACTCAACAGCCTTTGCCTATAGGCCTCTAGCTTTAGCGGTCTACTGAGGAAAGTGAATCTTAGCTTGCTTTTAAGTATGAAAAACTTTCTGATTATTGTTATGATTGTGGAAGATTGGGACACGAAAGCAATGCTTGTAAATTTGTCTTAAAGGAACAAGGAGCATCTTCTGGATATGGACCCACCTTGAGAATGGGCACAGCTCCCCCTACTGGCCTTCCCATTGAACACTATCGTCGGCAAGTTAATGAACTGGAAAGACGAGTAACTACCGGATTAAAGAACCTCAGTCAACCTCCATCAGCGTCTCCGATAACGCGTGATCATCATGACATTGAGCATCAAATTCCCCAAGGGCTAAAATTGCCAATTCCACTATCCCATACTAACTTGTGCAATCCTCCTTTGTCCTTCCAACGATCCACTAGTGGGGAGGTGCTAGGTAGAGCTCACTCTAATCCATCTCTTGTCCACATAGTGCTCCAGAAACCTATGGCAAAATTAGGACACAAGGATATTCATGTGCATCCGAAAATAGCTAGAGCACACACAGGCCCAAATGGGTAAGGGCCCTTTAGACCCACTGGTTAAACCTAGCTATTATGTGACTAAGCCTCCAGATAGCCCAATTAGTGATCAAGCCCAATTTGGGGGCAATGAAGCCAATACAAAGGAGCTACAACAGCTAGCCCTGAAAAGCTTAATCCCCTCTTCTTTATCTACCAAACAACCATATCTCTTAGATGGGCTACTCTCAAAGGCCCTAACCTAGTTATCTCTAAAGAAGAAGGGGGTTGACGCTGATAGCACAAATCTACAACAAGCGAAATGTTTGAGAAAGGAAGGTCAAGCTCATCCTACCTAGAGGTTGTTCCAAAATTTACTGCCTATGCCTAGTATTGAGCTCCCCAAGGTGCCACTGGATCGGGAAAAAGCAAGGCGAGTGAAAAGAGGAAGTCCTCGAGTAAGGAAAAGTACTTGAATAACCCAAGGCCTGACCGACGTGCAAATTACTGAGGCATAGGAAGTTCCAGCTGCTGCGGTAACATATCTGGTGAGTGTTGATACCAGCTGTATTCTATCTTGTGAGAATCTATCGCCAGTGTTGATTACATGTCCTGCTAAGGAGTTATCTGAAAGTATATGGACTATAGTGGCGAGCCCTAAAGTGCCACAAAGGCCATGTTGATGCTCAGCTAGAATTCTCAGGGGATGGGGCAACCTCTGGCATTCCAGATCTTATGAGAGTTATGCATAACCCATCGTTCCTCAATAATTTTCCTAATGGAAACCAAAAACAAGTGAACTGTGCTAGAATGAACGAGAAGGAGGCTCCAATTTCTAAATAAAAGTAATACAGATCCTGTTGGTCTGTCAAGTGGTTTAGCACTTTGGTGGAAAGATGAAGTGGACTTGCATGTTAGTTACAAATCAGCTAATATTTTCAAATGTTTCATTAATATGGGAATGACGTCTTCTAGTTAGCTTGCAACCTTTGTGTATGCTCCCTCTTGTTAGGCTAAAAGGAGAGTTTTTTGGCAATATCTAAAAACTTTGACTGCAGGAAATGGCTATCCTTGGGTGTGTCTAGGGGGTTTAAATGAAGTTGGTTGGTCATGGGAGAAGTACGGTTTAGGGCGCTGCAACAGAGCTTGGATGCAAAGTTTTCATGATTTTCTTTCGCATTGTGAGCTTATGGATCTAGAATTTAAAGGGGCACCATACACTTGGACAAACAACCAGCAGGGTATTCATATTGTGAGAGAGAGAGAGATTAGATAAAGCATTTGCAACAGTGAGTTGGCGACAAAAATTCCCTTATGCACAAGTCCACTATGAGGCATTAATAGGGTCTGATCATTGCTTTTTTCTGCTACATTGTCATATCTCACCAAAGAATATACCTCGCTCGTTCAAATTTGAATCTATGTGAACTACTAGCCTCGAATGCTCAGAGGTTATCCAATCAAATTGGGGTGAGGATCTAGCTGTTTCCACCATGTATAGTTTTTCCCAAAAGCTCAATAGATGTAGTAAAGGTTTATCTCGGTGGAGCAAGGCAAAATTTATAGATAACCGACTCCGAATTTCTGATTTAAAAAATTCGATTCGAGAACTGCAAGCCCAACCTTTTTCCGATAGTACTCACATCTAGATTTAGAGGCTTCAAAGGAAGTTATAAAAAGTGTTGACCCGCGAGGAAATGTTTTAACATCAGAGATCTAGAATCAATTGGTAGCAGTATGGAGACAAAACACAACTTTCTTTCATGTTACGGTTATCCAAAGGAGGCAACGAAACCAATTGGTCAAGTTAAAAACTGATTTGGAGGAATGATGTGAGACGAAAGAAGCTATTAATGATCAACACCTATCTTATTTTCAAAATCAATTTCGAGTCATGGAGACTAGAGATTTGACCGAAGCTTTAGCGATTATGGAGTGTGAGGTATCTGAAGCAATGAATTCTGATCTTACTAAACCTATCATCGATGATGAAATCAAAGCGGCAACCTTTCAATTGGGCTCACTTAAAGCTCCGGGACTAGATGGCTACCCAAGTATGTTTTATCAAAAACATTAATTCACAACTTTTTTGATGGAGGGCCTGTTTTGAGAGATTGGAACCATACGAATCTTGTTCTTATACCAGAACCTTGTCCTTATACCGAAGATGGCAGCCCCAGAGCCTCTGCACCATTTTAGACCTATCAACGTATGCAATTTCAAGATGAAAATTATAACAAAAATTTTGGCGAATAGGCTGAAGAAATTGCTCCACCAGCTAATTACACCCACTTAATCAGCCTTTATTCTAGGGCAATTTATCCAAGACAACATTCTTGTGGTGCATGAAGCTTTCCATTTCTTAAGACATAAAAAGAAGGGTAAATGGGTAGATTTGGCTTTGAAGCTGGACTTTAGTAAGGCCTATGATCGGATTCAATAGTATTTTCTCGAAGTCGTACTCAAAAAATTGGGTTTCAGTGCATAATGGGTTCGGTGGGTCGTGGAGTGTGTTTCAACCGTCAGCTTCTTAATTATGGTTAACGGCGAAAAGCGTGCTGCTTTCGCTCCAACTTGTGGGATTTGGCAAGGGGATCCCCTATCCCCCTACCTTTTTCTGATAGTGGCGGATGTGTTGTCAAAATTGATTAACTGTGGCATTCATTCAGAGACCATCTCGGGACTCAAAATGAGTAGGTACTATCCGATTCTTTCCCATTTGTTTTTTGCCGATGATATTATTCTGTTCTTCCGAGTTAGTAACCTTGAGTGTCAAAACATGCTCTAGATTCTTAATGTTTAGAGTAGAGCCTCTGGTCAACTTCTAAATTTTGATAAATCTGAGATGATTTTTTCTGCCAATGCTGATGAAGAAGTTAGGGAGAGGATATGCAGAACCATGGGTATCAATCAAGCGAGACAGAATGTTAAATTTCTAGGTTTACCTTCTGTATGGGGGCGATCTAAGGCAGTGGCCTATGGTTTTTTGCTTGAAAAAATGGCTGCTAAAATGCAAGGGTGGAAAAATAATCAGCTCTCTCATGTTGGGAGAGAGATGCTTATTAAAACAACTGTGCAAGCTATACCCTCCTATGCAATTGCGTGTTTTTTCTTCCCCCACAGCTTTTGTCAAAAAATGGACGCTTTTATACGTAATTACTGGTGGAAGGGAGATCCGGGAGAGAGAGGTATCCGTTGGGAAAAGTGGGCCTCCATATGCATGTCAAAAAATGAAGGCAACATGGGATTTCGAAATTTTTCACATTTTAATCAAGCTCTACTTGCTAGACAAGGCTGGTGACTAATCAAATCCCCGAACTCTTACTGGGCTAGGATGTTTAAAGGGATATATTATCCACAGTCAGATTTCTTACATGCAGCTAGAGGGGCCACAGCTTCATGGGCATGGTCCAACTTGTTGAAGGACAAGGATTTATTATTTAAAGGTTATTGATGGCCATGGTAGATTCACAATGGGAAATCAGTTCATTTCTAGGAGGATAAATGGATACCATTAGTCACTGATTTTAAGGTCTCATCCAATCAGTCCCCAGTGAATGGTATTTTGTATGTTTTGGATGTTATAGACCCTGTGAATAATTAATGGAAAGTAATTGATCTGAGCAATATTGTCACAATTGAGGAGTTGAAGGCAATTCGGTCTATACCATTGCCTTTTGAAGATAGGGAAGATACTCTAGTATGGCCCCTAAACAAGTCGGGGACATACTTTGTTAAGTCTGGGTACCATTTAGCTAGCAAGCTTTCGGAAAATCATCTCTCAATACAACCCTCATCCTCCTACTATGTTCCTCGGTGTTTTTGGAGACAAATTTGGAACCTGAAAATCCCCCAAAAAATTTGCCATCTTTAGTGGAGAGCATACAGGGATGTATTGGCAAGCAACAAAGGCGAATTTGGCTAAACGTAGATGTGCATCATCCAATTTACGTCCAGTATGCCATAAAGAAGTGGAAACAGTGGAGCATATGCTTTTTGACTGTGAATGGACACAGGAGCTATTACGAATGTGGCGCAATGGACAGCTCAATGGGGGGCTGATAGGGTGTTTAAAGAAGCTGGAAAGGAAATCCTCAGCAAAATTGCTTTGATTGGCTGGTATATATGGAAGGTAAGAAATTATTTCACTTTCAACTCGATACTTGTCAATCCATCTGACACACTCCAAAAAATACACTATCGGTGGAATGAATATCTTATACAGGTTGGGGACGAGAACACAATGGCCATTGCTGATAGCTCAAGGGCAAACGGAAAAGAGTTTGGATGGACACCTCCTCGGGTGGGGACTTTTAAAGTTAACCGTGATGCATCTTTCAATTGGTCATCTACAAAAGCTTCTGCGGCAGCTATCCTGAGTTGGCAAGCACTTTCACTAAAAAAAAAAAATAAAAATACAAGATACAAAGTGTATTTGTATATCATTAGTGGTGCTTTACAGCACCACTTTTAGTGGGATGTATCATTATCGTTTGATATTTTGTACGCTGCAAGATGACCTCATATCGACATCATCATAAAGTAACGTTGAATATATTCACTTAAAGTAAAAATATATATATATATATATATATATTTATAACTTTATGAACAATAATATATATAATTAGGATAAGCGGTGCCTACTGTGTTCTAAGCATAGCAAGGTGTGCTGTGTATACAAAACGACACAGTTTTGATTTTTATTTATTTATTTATTTATTTTTATTTTAAGAGAGAAAGTTGTTGGTTTGAAACAAAATAAAATAAAGCCTTACAAATTTTCAAAGGCATTTATTGTAGTAATGAGAAATATGTACTGACATATTTTTTATTTTATTTTTAAAAATTCATATGAGTTGAAATTTAATGTATATTTATTGATTATTATATTTTTGTTTTTTGTTTTTTAAATCAAACTAGTTATATTTCTTTTGACATATATATTTATTAGAGTATAATTACTTATATTCTATTATTCATAGAGAAATATAAGTTATCTACTATATATTTAGTATATGGGTCAACTTGTGCTCATCTCAAATAATCTCAAGATTTTGAAGTTAATTGGGGAGACTCAAATTAATTGGTTGATTTTTCAACAAATCAATAAATAATATGTAATAATACAGATAGTTGCAAGTAAATTTAACAATAATATTTAAGTGTTTTATATTTTTTTTATTGATTTGCCTAAATGAGAACAATATTGATGTTATTATTATTATTATTTGAAAAAAAAAAAATTATAGTTTGACCCTTGCAACAAAATAAATCATTAATTTTTAATTTTATCAATTTAAACTCTACTATTTTGATTTATTTTCAATCTCAATCATTCGCTCATTTTTGTTAGATAAAATTAACCAAAAAAAATATTTTAGTTATTAAATTCAATGTAGATATACGTAAAATATTCAAAATATTTTTGCTTAAATTTACTTAATGAAAATAGGTCAATAACTTAAATTAAAAAAAATCAAAATATTTAAATTTAAATAGATAAAATAAAAAAAACTCATAACTGCACACATAACATATTAAAAAAAATTAAAATAATAAAGAATAACGCAAAAAAATGCCCTCTTGGGACACGGCACTCCCTGCTGTGCAGTAGGACCCTTTTCCCACATAATTATAGGAGGATCGGATGGTGTAATTGACTTCTAAGAAACATTCATAACATTTTTGGTTTGCGGCTACTTTAATCATAAAAGATCAAATAAGTTATTTTAGTTATAATAAATAAAATATTATATTTAATTTATAATTATTATACTCTTTCTCATAAAAAAAAGTTAAAAGGTCCTTTCCAAATCAAGCTTTTTAACACAGACTAAAATAGCTAAAAAAGTCAAAAACTCAACCCACTTTCCAAACGGAAGCTAAGTTAAACATTAGGGTAAATTATCAATAGTTAAACTTAATTATTATTAAATCCTATTAAAAATAAGTCCTATTAAAATTGTTACCCAAAAAAAAAAAAAATTGTGATAATTTTTTGCATATGTCACTAAAATTAACAATTAGTGACTTTTATCACAATTTTTATAAATTGTTACTAAAACTTACAATTAGTAATATTTTTCTATGACAAATTTTTTAAACTGTTGCTAAAATTTATAATTAGTAACATTTTTGTGATAAAATTTTCAAACTGTCTCTGAAAATTAACAATTAGTAAATTTTTTTTACTAATATTTGATAAAAAATGTCATTAATTATAATAAAACCTATTAATAAGTCTACCCATTAGAATTTTATATATGATTACGGAGAAAAGAAAATTCAGTACATTTATATATATTTTTTATATTTATTAATTTTTTTAAAGATTTCTTCACAAATATTTTACTTGTTGAGTATATTTAAATTAGATGCATCTTTTTAAAAATAAAAAAAAAAAATTGACAAAAATTTTATAAAAAAATTGATGAAAAATAAAAAATATAAATTAAAAACTCAAAATTTGATTTTGAAAACTGAATAACCAAACAGAGCGATGCGACGGTCTATAATATCTAAGGCAATTCTCTCAGCAACTTTTTCTCATATATTCTCTAATTATTAGTCAATTATTTTTTATACATCATCAGATTAAAAAGTGTATTTGTATATCATTTTCCGTCACGCTAATATTGATACAAAACATAAATATTGAGGTTAGTAAAACCAAAAAGCTAGATAGGACTATTAGCACAAGAAATTATTCAGTGTTCCTTGAACAAATTAAGGTGGCACTCTAAATTAATAGTGACAACAATAGTTGGTAATCTGAATTTTTATGGCCCGAATGGCTCGAATATCTCAAAACGAAGTTGTTTTGAGAGTGAAATAACATCGTTTTGATACATTTGAGTCATTCGGGCCACACAAATTTAAACTATCAAACATTTTTCTAATAGTTATTGATTTAATTTATAAGAGCCATCATTTTTATGTTAGAAATTTTAAGAACAATATTGTAAAATGTGATAATTTATTTATGAAATGAAACATTATAACATTAATAGAATAAATGTTGACATGGGTAGGCCCATAAAGGCTACAGCCCACCATGAACAACTTAAGCCCACCCTTAGGGCCCAATACATAACCCAACTGATAAGGCCCAACACCATCTGGAAGTCAACATGGCATGAAGGACCAATGATATTCAGACACATGGCAGGTAAAGGGCAAGCCACATCAGCAGACAAAGATCTGCAAAGTTATTGCCACTGCACATCGCCATTAATGCAGCCCCTCACTGCATTTATTACGACAACACCTCTCCGTCGGGATAGCACGCCCTCACCCTGAACAAGGTAAGCTACAGCATAGATTTTTGGCCAAGGTGACAGGTCGAAATGGACAACGAAATGATTACCAAAGGATATAAGCAAACATTGAAGACAAGAAGAAGGTTAAGCTTTCTATCTCTAATCTATCTACATACTCCACTCTCTCTCTCTCTCTCTAACTTGTTCGTCGGAGGGTTCGCTAGGGGACTCCCCGTTCCCCGTTGAACTCTTGTGCAGGTTCTCTGGTGGGTTTGGTCATTCGGACATTAGGCTTGAAGAGCGTGGATCAGTCCAACCCGTCCTACCATCATTACTGTATCATCAGTTGGCGCCGTCTGTGGGAACGCTTTGCTCCTTGCGCCAGTTGTGTTCATTGTTGCCGGAGACCCTATCGCAATAACCCTTTCTAGATACCTATCAAAGTGTATGGTCACGACTAGATCCATGGCTTCTCACCAAAATGCCGCCGACCCCCCCAATCCAAATAACCCACCACAGTATTTCATCGAGTTTACTAACAGCATCAACCGCATGGCCGAGCAAAACCAAGCCTTGATAAATGCTCTACTCCAAAAAAACTTTCCTATGCCCCCTCCACCACCTCCAGATATTCCGCCCAACCAAGAACGAGCCCCAAGCCATACTATCCCGCAGCCTTATCCACCCAACTTGGAAGGCTTGCAACCTCTTCCTCCTAATATGAATCCACCACCCCGGCCCCCGCATCCATCGCTCTTGGCACCAGCCCTTGAAGGGGAGGCCAGTAGCGTCCAACCCCCCCGCCTTCTGGTGGTGATAATATCCCTCTCTGGGATGCAGAACTCCAAGGGGTCATGCAAAACATCCAGCATAAACCCTCTACCACAGCAAACTCACAATTTGTCACCTCCATCCGGGACAAACCTCTACCCCCCAAGTTCAAAATGCCCTCTATCGACTCTTTTGATGGTACGACAGACCCAGTCGACCATTTGGAGACGTACAAAATCCTCATGATCCTCCATGCATTCCCTGACGAGATCATGTGTCGAGCTTTCCCGGTGACATTGAAAGGGTCAGCTCGGCTGTGGTTTAGCCAGTTACCAGCAAACTCCGTCTCCACTTTCCAACATCTCAGTGACTCCTTCCTCAGCCATTTTATTGGAGCCCAGCCCCAACGCCGTCCGGCAACCCAGCTCCTCAACATTCGCCAGATCGAGGGGGAGTCCTTGTGCAGTTTCGTTACCCGTTTCAACACCGAAGCCCTGCAGGTGGCGGAAAACGATGATAAGGTCATCCTTACGGCTTTCATGGCCGGACTACGGTCGTTAGATTTCCTCTTCTCCCTCTCTAAAAACCCCCCATCTCCATGGCAGCCCTACTCTCCAAAGCCCAAAAATACATGAACGCAGAATATTCCCTAACCGCTCGCCAAGACCCTACAACAAAAAACCTGACCTCCCGAGAAAAGCGAAAAGACCCACAAGCCAGAAATACCCAGTACAATAACCAAACACCGCATTATACAGACCGACCCCCCCGAGCTGACCGGTCGACACCAGCCCGACCGCCCACTCGGTTCGAGCGGTACACACCCCTCAACTCCTCCACAGAGCAAGTCCTCAACTAGATCCAGCGGGATTACCCCCTCAAATGGCCTCAACCATCACGAACCCCCTCCGGTCGGAAAGACCAGTCCAAATATTGTCGTTTCCACCAAGACCACGGCCATAACACCGATGAGTGTGTCAACCTCAAAGATCAGGTCGAGACCTTCATACGTCCGGGACGTCTTAGCTGGTTCACGGACACCCGCCCTCAACAGAGGCAGAGGAATGAGCCACTCAGAAACAAGCGTCGGCGCACCCTTCCCCGGCAGCCAGCCTAACCTAACCAAGGCCATGATCGCCCCCCACAGCAACCTCGGACACAAGGTAACCCCATCCCACCTGTTGGAGAAATCAAAGTTATTTTCGGCGGACTTGCTTGTGGCGGACCATCTCGCTCGGCTCAACGGGCAGAACTCAGAAAAATAAGGCAAGGCTCAGATAAAGAAATTGCCACATTGGATCGACCCTCCAAACAGCCCCGGCAGTGGACCGAGCCTATCACCTTTACGGATGCCGACTGCACAAGCATTCGTTACCCCCACGACGACCCCCTCGTCATTTCAACCCTCCTCTCCAACTACAAGGTCAGACGGGTTCTTATAGACAACGGCAGCTCTTCAGACATCATCTTCATCAACTGCTTTCGCTAGCTCAAGATTGAAGAGGAAAGTTTGTCTCCTCTCCAAACCCCTTTGGTCGGTTTCACTGGTGACCGGGTGACCTCCATCGGCTCCATCGATCTTCCTATCACGATCGGCGAGTACCCGCAGCAGACCACGAAGTTGCTCACCTTCCTTGTTGTCGACTGCCCCTCTGCTTACAACATCATCCTTGGCCGAACTGCCCTAAACACCTTCCAAACCATCACCTCTACCTTCCATCTCGCCGTCAAGTTCCCCACCAACCTTGGGGTCGGCACAGTCAGGGGAGAACAGACTGTGGCCAGAGAATGCTATGTTGCCTCACTTAAAGAACTTAAGCTTGAAGAGACCATGATCATTGAAGGACTTAACGTCCGAGATGAGGATGAGCTGGTCAAAGGGGAGCCTGTGGAGGAGCTCATTAAGGTTCCCATCGACCCTGCCAACTCGGCAAAAACTGCCAAAATCGGTAGCCAACTATCCCCCCAAGCAAAGGCCGACCTTACTGCCCTCCTAATCGAGCACAACGATGTATTCACTTGGACCCACTCAGATATGCCGGGTATTGACCCCTCATTCATAACCCATCGCCTCAGCATTGAACCCCATTTCTGACCTTACCGCCAGAAGCAGCGCATTTTTCATCCGGAGCGTAACACTCTCATTGCTACAGAGGTCGACAAGCTTTTGGAGGAACAATTCATTAACAACGTGGACTACCCTAGATGGTTGTCAAATGTCATCCTGGTCCGTAAGAACAATGGTAAATGGCGACTCTATGTCGACTACTCTGACCTCAACCGAGCTTGCCCCAAAGACAGTTATCCTCTCCCCCGCATAGATCTGCTGGTTGATGCCACGGCCGGTCATCAAATGCTCAGCTTCATGGATGCCTTCTCTGGGTACAACCAAATTCTGATGCACCCATCTGATCGTGAACACACCTTCTTCATTACCGACCGAGGTACCTACCATTACTGTGTGATGCCGTTTGGACTGAAAAATGCTGGGGCCACCTACCAACGTTTGGTCAATGCTGTCTTCCATCATCAGATAGGTCGAAATATGGAAGTATATGTCGACGACATGCTAGTCAAGAGTAAACTCTCCCCTGATCATCTGACCGACCTGCGAGAGACCTTCGCCACGCTACGAAAGTACCAAATGAAGCTTAACTCGGAGAAGTGCACTTTCGGTGTAGGATCTGGGAAGTTTTTGGATTTCATGGTCAGTCAGCGGGGTATTGAAGCCAACCCTGAAAAGATCAAGGCCTTGGTTGAAATGCGGTCACCCCGAACGGTTAAGGAGGTTCAAAGACTCACTGGCCGAGTGGTCGCCCTCAACCGCTTCATTTCCTGCTCAACGGATAAGTGCCTCTCCTTCTTCAAAGTTCTTCGGTAAACTTTCGAATAGACGACAGAATCCGAAGCGGCTTTTCAGCAGTTGAAACAGTGCATGGCCAACCCCCCCTCCTCTCATAGGCAATCACGAGCGAACCCCTGTTCCTCTATTTAGCCGTGTCAAGCACCGCAGTCAATGCCGCTCTTATCAGAGAAGATGGCTCTGTCCAACAGCCGGTCTACTACATCAGTCGGGCTCTCAGGGAAGCGGAACAGAATTACCCACTATTAGAGAAATTGTCCTTGGCCTTGGTCACCGCCTCCAGATGACTCCGTCCTTACTTCCAAGCCCATTCCATAGTGGTCCTCACCGGCCAACCCTTGAAGAAGGTAATACAGCAACCAAAACTCTCCGGCAGACTCATGTAGTGGTCAGTGGAACTCAGCCAGTTTGACATCTCCTACCGAACTCGAACAGCGATTAAAGGGCAGGCTGTCGCCGATTTCATTCTAGAATTCACTAATCTTACCCCAACCACAGCCCCTCCATCCCCACAAACTCCTACCGACCAAGAAAACCCTCACTCTTAGACTCTCAACGTTGATGGATCATCCCGCAAGGAAGGCAATGGGGTTGGTCTCATCCTCACCGCCCCTGAGGGTGGTTATTTCAAATGTGCTCTCCGTTTCTTGTTCGAGGCCAGTAACAATGAGGCCGAATATGAGGCATTGATAGCAAGTCTCCACCTAGCCCGGGATATTAGTGTCAGCCACATCCGGGTGTTCAGCGACTCCCAGCTCATTGTCGGACAAATTACGGGAGAATTCGATGGCAATGAGGACACAATGTGGGTATACAGGGACATAGCACTCCCCATTGTTCGCCTCTTCAATACTTTCCACATCAAGTACATCCCTCAGGCAGAAAACTCTAAGGCGGACGAGATGGCTCAGTTGGCTTCCGCAGACCAGTCCGATCTTAGCCATGGTGTCCGCCTTGACTACCTAGCCCACCCTGTCATTTCCCCCAACCAGCAAGAAGTCCAGTTCCTCCAAAATGAACCCATCCCTTGGGCCGCAGACATCTTTTTATATCTAACAACAGGGGCACTTCCAGACGACAAACAGCAGGCCGCCAAAATCAGGGCCCGGTCGGCTAATTACACTCTTGTCAGCGGACTCTTGTACAAGAGGGGCTTCTCACGCCCATACCTGAGATGTCTCAATCCTGCTCAGGCGACCTACGTCATAAGAGAGGTCCATGAGGGTATATGTGGCAATCATTCGGGCGGCAGGTCCCTAGCCCACAAAATACTTCATACTAGTTATTTCTGGCCCACTCTTAATCAAGACGCAACAGATTTTGTGCTCAAATGTGACAAGTGCCAACATTTTGCCAACATCCCCCACACCACTCCCACAGAATTGATTACCCTCTGCAGTCTCTACCCCTTCGCCCAATGGGGGATCGACCTGGTTGGCCCACTGCCCACTGGACGAGGCCAAACCAAATTCGCCATTATCGCCATTGATTACTTCACCAAATGGGTTAAAGCAGAACCCCTTGCCACCATTACTGAGCGGAACACAACCAGATTCATCTGGCAGTCAATTGTCTGTAGATTTGGCATCCCTCAACCCATCGTCTCCGACAATGGCAAACAATTTGACAATGCCAAATTCAGAAAATTCTATGCAGAGCTCCAAATCCGGCCATGTTTCTCCTCCCCAGGCTATCCCCAAGCCAATGGCCAAGTTGAGGTCACCAACCGTTCTCTTCTCAAGATTATCAAAACTAAGCTGGAAGCTGCTAAGGGACTTTGGGCTGAGGAGTTGCCGAATGTACTTTGGGCTTACTGCACTACCGCTTGGACTCCCACGGGGAAGACCCTTTTTCACTTAACATATGGCGCAGAGGGGGTCATCCCAGTGGAGATCGGTCTTCTTACCTCAAGGGTTCTACATCCGAATCCAGAACTAACTGAAGAGCTGCATCGGGCAGACCTAGACCTGATTGAGGAGCTCCGAGAAACAACTACAGTCAGACGGGCCTCATACCAACAGAAAATGAGAACACATTACAACCGCAGAGTCCGACCGAGGGAGTTCGCCGTGGGGGACCTTGTTTTGCGAGAAGTAACTCTTGTCACCAAAAATCCGACTGAAGGTAAACTGGCAGCCAAATAGGAGGGTCCTTATGTTGTGAAAGCCAGACCACGACCGAGCACTTACCGACTTCAGGACATGGAAGGTCGAGACCTCACCCACCTTTGGAAAACTGAACATTTGAAGCGTTATTTTCAATAAAAGTTGTATTTTTGTATCGTCCAAAATGTTGTATGTTCTTTTTGACAATCTATGTTCTCATTTTCTCCTCATATAGTGTCAATTTGTGACCCCACAGGCTACACTTTGTATAACAACAAGCTTATATCTCAATTATCTGTGGTATTCCAATAACGCTTTGATTGCAGCCTCAGCTAGACTGAGCATGAAGAGCTCGGCCAGATCGAGTCACTTAAAGCCTTAGCCAGACTGAGCACAAGAATTCTCAGTCAGACTGAGCATGAAGAGCTCGGCCAGACCGAGTCACCTAAAGCCTCAGCCAGATTGAGCATGAAGAGCTCGGCCAGATCGAGTCACCTAAAGCCTCAGCCAGACTGAGCACAAGAAGCCTCAGCCAGATTGAGCATGAAGAGCTCGGCCAAACCGAGTCACCTAAAGCCTCAGCCAGACTAATAAGAAGTCTCAGCCAGACTGAGCATGAAGAGCTCGGCCAAACCAAGTCACCTAAAGCCTCAGCCAGACTGAGCACAAAAAGCCTCAGCTAGACTAAGCATGAAGAGCTCGGCCAGACCGAGTCACTTAAAGCCCCAGCCAAGCCGACGCCACCATTGCGACTTCATGATCATAAGCACAGTGGCCATATTTTCTCACATTCACTCTGCATTGAATTTTTCTTACAAGTTAAAATTCACTCTACATTGACTTTTCTCACACTCACGCTGCATTGAATTTTTCTTACAAGTTAAAATTCACTCTGCATTGAGTTTTTCTCACATTCACTCTGCATTAAATTTTTCTTACAAGTTAAACTTCACTTTATATTGAGTTTTCCTTACATTTTATACTTCACAACAATTTATACATAAGCCTTATACAAGTCGCCATTCTCATTCATTTCAAATGCACAAGTAAAGACAATGGAATGAAAACATGACTCAAATTTTATTTATTCACAAACTTGTACATACGTTCTTTACAGTAATCCAAAAAAAAAAACAAAAAACTTATACAACTCACACCAATCTCTCTTCCTCACTTAAATGAGGTCTTCTTCTTCAACGCCCTCATCTAGGGGGGTCTGGGCCACGTCATCTTCATCAATCCGTACACCACTCAGGTCCAAGTCTGGGAACAGTTCTTCTGCCTTCCGCTTGAACATCTTCCAGCCACTGTCCCAGAACTCAGCCATTTCGTGTTTGTAGAAGTCCGACCGCTAGAAGCTCTCAATAACTTCCGCTTCAGTCCTGCCCCCAGCGGTCGTTCCCGATGGGCCTACCCCTCCAGACTCCTCCCTTGCCAAGTTGCTGGCGACCGCGGCATCGACTGCCATCTGAAATTCAACAGACCCCTTGAATTGCTCCACTGCTGCGACATACAGATCGGGGTATGCTGCCCTTTCAGAGATGGCCTTGGTTTTTTCCTCCTCTAACTCCTTCTCCAATCTCGCCTTCTCCTCCATGGCCTTGGCGCGCTCATCTTCCAACTCTTTCTGCAGCCCAGCAATCTTCAAGTCTGCTTCCTCCTTTTTTTTGATCTGCTGGGCACGCAGCTCCTTATTGCTGGTCATAACCTCTTCAAACCGCTCGGTGGCGACCGTGCAGGCATTTTGAGCATCCCCCAGCTTCTTCTGCTCGCCAGCCACCTGGAACTCAAGCGACACTACCTTGCGGCGTTTGTCCTCTAGCTCCAACTTGACTGCGAGCAGCTCAGCATGGGCTCGCGCGGCAACATTGCACTGCACGATCGCCAGTACCTCCATCTTCTGGGCCTTTTCAGCCTCTTCCAACCCCTTGCACCAATGCTCCGTGCGGTCCTCCTCCACCCCGCAATTTCACTCCTCAAACTTGTAAGTTGGGCCTTCGCCTCCTCCAACTTGGTCTTCCCAGCCGCCGCCTTTCTCAGCAGAGCTCCTGTTAAGGTGGTCACCTCCATTTTGGCAGAGCACAACCCCCTCAGCAGCTCAGCCTCATTGAGCCTGGCCATCGAGCGCACCGCTGCGTCGTCCACAATCCCCACAAGGCGATCTGCAGCCGCCCTGGCTGGGCCTTCTTCTCCCTCCAACCGCCCAGCCACTGCACGAGCGTGGTAGATAGCAGTCGTCAGCCTGGCCCCTTCTCCTTGGGTCGCAGGGCCCCCCTTTGGCTACCGCTCCATCATTTCCTTAGAACCAGCTGACCCACTCTCCACTAGCACTTTAGGCATGGCACTCAGGTGCTCTTCTTCTTCCTGGCCTCCTTGGCCTTTGTCCCCTTCCATGTCTGGGACAACCACCCTTTCTGGGGTTACCTCCACTCCTTTCTCCGTTGTTGCGATCGACTCCTCCACCATAGAGGTAACCTCTTCCCCAACCCTCACCCTCTTCAACCCAGGCTCACCTGAGGCCCCCTCAGGGCGAACCCTCATTTTCTTCTTCTTCTTCAAAGCCTCCACCTCCCTGTTTGCCCTTTCATTCACCGGATCCACAGAGGGCGGTTGTGGCTCAAAACTGCCTAAGTCTTTTTCCCCCAGTGGCTTGGGACGCGATCGGATTCTCTCCCTCGCGACCGGTTTTGGTGGTGGGCCTAACTGCACTTCCTTGAATTTTTGGGCCATGGGAAAAATGGTCCGATCTTCCACCTCCTAGGCTTTTCTTCTTGCCTCTAGTTCTTCCGAAGCCAAATCTCCACCGGTCGGCTGAGGGCCTAATCCTGCGGTAAACAAAACGTACGGCTGGACGAGATCGTCCCACTTGACGCCCTCCTTCTCCCTCCAGGTCTTCACCTTTTTCACCCTCTCCTCCGCTACGGCCCCCAGCTTTGGCTCCACAGACTTAGTAAGCACTCTCCACACCATGCGCACCCCCACTCCCCCGTTCGCAGACATGTAGAACCACTGCGGCCTCCATCCCTTAATTGATGATGGCAACCCGCCACCAGACCCCTCCCTGCTGCCTTCTGTAAAGTGACCCAAGTTTCTTGATAGCCTAAGGCCTTGTAGCACGCAAAAAACGCGTCTACCGTCATAGCTGCCCCCTCGTTCACTTTCGGCCACGCATTTGCGTAGCCCAGTACAATCTTCCACGCATTGGGCATTAGTTGACGCGGCGCCACTTCTAGTTTATTTAAGACATCCACTACTATCTACGGAAGCGACAACCTCAACCCACCCTTCAACGCCTCCTCGCAGAGGGCAAACTCCCCCGGCCGGGTGTCGGACGGCCTCTCCGTTGGTGTTGGTAGCATCAATTCTATTTCTGCGGGAACCTGGTATTTTTTGCGCATACTCTCCAACTCCCCCGCAGTAACGGTCGACCTGTCGGCCTTCGTATGCCAGTGATCTGGCTCAGCCTGATTGATTGGCTTTGGAGCCGTCTTCAATGTCAACGAACGCGGCGGTCCCGCCGGCCCCCCTACTCTCTTCACTTGCCTCTCCGTCCTGTACTGTTCCGCCAACTTCACCGCATCATCGTCCCCTAGTTGATCAACCCTGGCGGTTCTAGCTTCTTCCTGGGCCATTTTTGTCGTGTGCCTACGAATGGTTTCGGATGCGGGCGCAAGAAAGTTCAAAAAATGTCGCAAGGGTGTATCACTTGCAATGAAGGAGTCTACACTTGGAATATTTTGATTTTTCAAAAAAGGTAGGTAAAACGTATAATCCCAAAAGCCCAAGGCTTGCCTGTATTCCAAGGGTCACAATTAATTGCTGCCAGTTTGAAAAATTTTCAACCATCCGCCAAAACTGTCTTTTTAACACCCATTATGACCTATCGTTTCACCTCTGGCCCAACGCCTAACCTCCCCCACCACGAGATGATGCCACGTGTACGACCACGATTCACTGCCCCCTTTCCCTATCCTGTCTTTTCCACTTCAAGTCACCACGTGACCCGCCGCCTCTCGAGCCCCGCCCATGCCACTTCCCCAATCGCGGTCAGCCCTCCTTATGGTCGGTCCCTCTACTCGGCTACCCCTCGCGGTCGGCCCTCCTCATGGTCGGCCACTCCACTCGGCTACCCTTCGCGGTCGGCCCTCCTCGTGGTCGGCCACTCCATTCGGCTACCCTTCGCTGTCGGCCCTCCTCATGGTCGGTCCCTTCACTCGGCTACCCTTCGCGGTCGGCCCTCCTCATGGTCGGTCCCTCTACTCGGCAACCCCCCGCAGTCGACTCTCCTCCTGATCGGCCCCTATGCTCGATCACTCCTATCGGTTGGCCCCCCTCCTGCAGATCTCTAACCACCCTTATTTTCTTCATTATTCCCTTCGTTGGACTAAAGTTGCACTCGGAAATGGGGAACTACGACATGGGTAGGCCCATAAAGGCTACAATCCACCATAAACAACTCAAGCCCACCACTTAGGGCCCAATACATAACCCAACTGATAAGGCCCAACACCATCTGGAAGTCAACATGGCATGAAGGACCAATGATATTCAGACACATGGCAGGTAAAGGGCAAGCCACATCAGCAGACAAAGATCTGCAAAGTTATTGCCACTGCACATCGCCATTAATGCAGCCCCTCACTGCATTTATTACGACAACACCTCTCTGTCAGGACAGCACGCCCTCACCTTGAACAAGGTAAGCTACAGCATAGACTTTTGGCCAAGGTGACAGGTCGGAAAGGACAACGAAATGATTACCAAAGGATATAAGCAAACGTTGAAGACAAGAAAAAGGTTAAGCTTTCTATCTCTAATCTATCTACATACTCCACTCTCTCTCTCTCTCTAACTTGTTCATCGGAGGGTTCGTTGGGTGACTCTCCGTTCCCCGTTGAACTCTTGTACAGGTTCTCTGGTGGGCTTAGTCATTCAGACATTAAGCTTGAAGAGCGTGAATCAGTCCAACCCGTCCTACCATTACTACTGTATCATCAAATGTTAACAAGAGGAGTGATATCAATTGGTTTCTTGTATATTGTGAGCTAAGCTAGCATTTGAGATTTGGTCATCTAGATTAGATTACCAATTTTTAAGTCAAACCAAATGAGACACGAGCTCTAATTAAATTATTATCCTACAAGAGTCATATGCTCTTACCTACAAGAACTACTTTCTAAAAACAAGTAAACAACCCAACAGGGAGGTTAAACTACTCTTTTGAATTCAGTACAAAACTTACTGACGAAAAGAATGAAACTATTGTGATATTATGGGGCCAAGAATATTAAGAGACTCAAGCATTATTAGAAATTAAAAACTCTTACTTTAAAATTGTGTTTGGATCGGTAATTTAGCTAGAAATTTAGAAAGAAAACAGAAAAATATAGGTGAAATGTTATTTTCTATTAATATTTTACCTATATTTTCTATTTTTCTTTCAAATTACTATCTGAATCTAAGATCCAAAAAACCTTACATGATTTGCCAGTTAATGAACCCTTTTATGATCTCCTAATGAGGACATTAGTAAAGAGCTTTACAGGCGCAAGGTATGATTTTGTGGTGTTGTTGGGCAAGTTGGTTTGTGGCTAAAATAGCCACACAAAAAAAAAAAAGAAGCTATTTTAGTCACAACAAATAAAACATCACATCTAACCCATAATCATTACACTCTTTTCTCACAAAAAAAAAATTAAAAAGACTAAAAAGTCAAAAATCTCTTCCCAAACTAAGTTTTTTAGTCCAAGTTAAAATAGTCAAAAAAATTAAAAAATCAAAAAGCCAACCTACTTCCTAAACGGAGGCTGTAGCTTATAATAACTTTTAGGCCCAATCAAAGGCTCTCTGCTGATAATAAAAGTGGTTTTTGGTTGGCAAATGAGCCATCATATATGGATTATTTGATACTTGGCTTTCAGACTCCATTTGAAATCCTGATTAGTTAAAACATAGGGCAAATTACACATGAAGTCTTGTAGTTTATTTTTTTGGTATGAATTTGATCTTTATAACAGTTCTAATCGCATCAATTTTGTTTTTAAATTTTTTATATTGTATTAATTTAGTCAAATTGATAATGTTTTATCAAAATTTAGACTAAAACCAAAGGGAAAAATATTGATTCGCTCATGAAAGTGATTGAAGAATTGATGTTCAATATATATATATATATTTCAATCGATAAGAGAGTAATTATAAATATAAAATATATTACGTCAAATATACCACTAGACCAACAATTAATTAGAAAAAGTCAACAATCGCGACATCTAACCAATCACCAAGTCTAGATATGAAATTTGAAAAAGCAAAATTGATAGAATTTAGGACTTTTCTTAAGCGTGCAACTTACGCCTTCCATTTACGCCTTTTCTGTTGCTGTCCTGTTTAATGTTTATATCTTCCATTTACGCCTTTTGTGTTAGTGGCATATGGTGTGCAACCTTAAAGGGTTGCACACTTTAAGGTTGCACACCATAACAGGACCCTAGAATTTAAATTACAAGTATCAAATTAATACAAGACCATATATATAATGTCTCCTGAAACATATATAACTAATAGTATCTCTATGTATAGCTCATCTTGAGGTCAAGTGTTGGAGAGGGAGAATCCAAAACAATAGACAGATATAATGAAGTCAATATGATTAAACAATATTCTGTTAACTTCCCACAAGTTTAGCAATTATCAATATTGAAACTGACTTCTTTTGTTTCCTAGTCTTTTTTCTTCCCTATGTTCTGCATATCTTTTCTTTTTAAATTAAACAAGCTTTGTTGAACTGCTGATTAAATATAAGATTTGGTGAGATAGTTTTAATTAAAAAGAGATTTATCGATTGTGTGTTTATTTTATTTTTGCACACTTCACAATGTTAAACAACTTAAATTATGTCTCTATGCGGATGCATGAAGATTAATTTAATTTAAGAAGATTTGTTGAGATTTCAATGCGTATTATTGAATCGCGAACAAGAAAACAAGCGTTTTAGGTGAAAATGTGATTACTATCAACAAACCTCTAAGGTATTAGATAGAACTAACAAGTATTAATTTCCCAGAAACTGAAAGAAGATGTACGGGGACATAAATTATAATTAAGGTTGTTAGAGAAAAAAAGATGATGAACGGTTCATTTAGACTTAATTATCATTGTCCGTGTTCTAAACACCAAATAATATTTTCATCGATCGATAAATTATTTTCATCGGACACTTAATTTCAGAGTTCACTCCAATATCTTATTTTATTTTAATATTTCTTGCAAAATTTCAATAATTTCACTATTGCCCTTCTTCTTCGTACCTACTCATGGTATTGCAATATTTAATTGCACAAAGCAAACACAACCTCTAAGTTCTACCTATAAATCAACAAGTCAACTTAATAGGCCCGTTTGTTTTCAGATATAGAATAGATGAGATTCATAGTGAGGGAATTGTTAGTGAGGAGATTAAGTAAAATTGTGTTTGTTTTGATGATAGTTGTTGGTGTAAGAATTGTTAAATTATTTTTATATAAAATAATAAAAAAAATATAAAAAATTAAATATTAATATTTATAAAAATATTTCCAATATATAAGAAATAAAAAAAATTTCTAATCCCCTCACTATTTTTCTAATACCATCTTTCCAACATCCATCTCAATCCCCTCCCCAACCTCCATCTATATCACCTCCACCATCCTAATTTCCTCCCCAACTCTACAAACAAACACAACACTAAATAACACCTCCATCATCTTAATCTCCTTCCATCTACTTAACCCCAAAACAATCTGGCCCTATATATCTTAATAGTATGGCAATCGCCCCTCTATGATTTTAATTTATTTTTTTAATATATTAGTATTAATCATTAATTATTTTTAAATTATATAAATTCGTCTCCTTTTGTTTAAAAGCAGGTGAGACAACAGCTCCCCCGTTATAAATGTTTAGTAGTTTATGGATAAAATAAAAAAATAAAAAAAATAAAAAAATAAAAAAAAAGTTCATGTCCTCTAATACTTCCAATGTCATTTTCGAACCAAAGCACTCTCAACTCTAATAGTTTGTTACGACATCTTTGAAATGGTTTAAAAATTTTAAAATTCAATAACCTTTTATTTACATATCCATTTTTCATAAAATTTGTATTTTTAAAATTTTCTCATTAAGATTTATCAAATAAAATTTATAATAAATATGAAATTCAAAAGAATAAAATTTCATTGACTATAAATTTTTTTGACTGAAAATTTTCCCCAACTAAAATTTCTCTCGACTTGGTAGACAAATTTTTTGATTGAAATTTCTCTAACTATATTAATTATACAAAAATATAAAACTATAGAATACGGATTCCACCTTTGAAAATTTATAAAGTGAAGGACCTCAGCTTTATATGCCACATGTATTTATATTGGAGGAGGTATTACTAATTTTCCCATTGCACGATCCATACTTCTATATCTATGAAATATTTCAAAGTATATAATTTAACAATTGTAAATAAAAGATCAAAAAACCAAAAAAGGGGAATTGCCATACATGTTTATTTATATAACTTTTCATATAATTTTTATATCGATAGAAATTGATGTTGAAATCTATATTTCATTTTAGATTTTTTTGATAGTATATATGCTAAATTAAATCACTAGTCCCTCTAGTTTGATTGAAGTTACACTTTGGTCATCATAGTTTCAATTTATCCTACTCTTTCAATTTTTCAATGTAATTTCAATTTGAATAATTTTTTTCGTCTTTAAATTACACATTCAATAAAATATTACAAATAAATCGAAAAAATAAAAAATCTTCATATTTTTTTCATTATTCCTATCGATGCTCCTTGAGAAATCTCCGGTATCTTCCCCATCTCTCCATCATCAGTGTCTTTAACAGAAATCATCAGCTCCAATGGCCACTATCTCTCTCTCCTCTCCAAAACCCTAAAAACCCAATACACCACCTACCTTAACCCCACCACCACTCTGCTCCTCACCCACTCTGGCCCATTTCGCTCCTGGGCTCGCCCGCACTCGAACCCCACCCTGTCTCGCACTCGAACCCGGGCTGCCCTCGATGGAGACTACTCTTCCAAGAGAAGCAGTAGTAACGACCCCAGAGAGACCCTAATGTTACCGGGCTGTGACTACAATCACTGGCTCATTGTCATGGAGTTCCCCAAAGACCGTGCACCTTCGAGAGAGCAAATGATTGAGACCTACCTCACTACTCTCGCCACTGTCCTTGGAAGGTCTCTCTCTCTCTCTCTCTCTCTATATATATATATATATATGTTGAGTGTTGTGGTTATTCAATTATATATTTCATATCGAATTTAAATTTTTTGAATTGGGTTTGTTATGTATTGAATTGGGCTTGTTATTTATTGAATTAAGTTTTGGTTTGTTAAATTTTTTGAATTGGGTTTATTGTGTATTGTGCTGTAAATTGTTTGATTGCTGAGAAAATTGAGGGAAAAGAAAGATTTTTTTACACATAATCTTATGGTTACTTTTCTTTTGGTTCAGAAGAATTAGTTAGAAAATTTGACAGCTCATTCGCGGTTGTGTTTGATTTTGTTTGAGTAGATAGCTACTTGCGGTTATGTGTGTATTTTTCTGTTTGTTGAATCTTGTGGTTATGTTCTAGCTCACTGTTGTTGGGCCAATTTTGTATTTCTTCTGAGTCTGTGATTTTTAATCTTTTTAATTTTTTTTATTTTTTATTTTTTATTTTTACTTGGGCTTGTTGTCTTTAGATTCTGTTTGGTTATTGAGAAAATTGGACAAAAGGAATGAATGTGTTAAACTTAGAATGTTATGCTTAATGTTGCATTGTTGTGATTTCCTTTTACTCTTAGCCTTTTCTCGTAACAGATAATAATAATATAAGGTTCTTAACTTATTGTGATGCCATTAATTATAAGCGGAGGCAATTAGTGATTGATGTGCTTCTATTATTCTTCAAATAAAAATGTTAAATGAATATCTTAGAGTCCGTGAAACAGAGACCGTATTAATACATCACATAAGTTTATCTGTTGGAGATGTTTTGCATAGCAAATTCAATGCTTCAACCCTTTCAAAGTGTATTTAGCTGCAAAATGATTTATGTAGCAAGTAAAATGGCCTTGGGGAAGATATTCAATGTTTGATGCATGTGTGTCTCAGCGTATTGGCCCTGTGACAATTCAGCTTGAGGACACAAAATAAGGGTTTTTTTTGGAGACTTTATAATAATGGTATGGTAATATTGGTCAAGTGTAATTGGCTGAGAAGCACTAATACTCCAATATGGTGCTGTATCCGCGTTTGACACACCGGGGGACACGTGTGGTGTTTGCCACACCACATGGTGTCTCAATTTTTCTAATTATTATGGTTTTGTAGGACACATTGGGACACTTCATAGACGTGTGTTTTAATGTTTGGGCATGCGACACCTTTGTAGGATTTTTTTTGGGATAAATTATAAAAACACCTCTTGAGGTTTACTTAAATTACAAATTACCCACTGTGGTTTTAGAAATTACATTATGTCTCATAAGGTTTCTAATTTCATAACAAATAGGTCTTTTTAATAATAAATCATCAAGTTAATTAACAGTTTTTAATAATGTTAAAATTTTATTTCAATTAATAATTCAAATAATTTTATTATTGTATAAATGAATAGTTAGAAATTTTACTTTTTCAATTAATTCTGTTAAATAAAAAATTTTGACAGGGACGTATTTATAATTTTCCAAATCACAAGGGGTAATTCGTATTTTAAGCAAATCTCAGATGGTATATTTGTAATTTGCTCCTTTTTTTTTTTTTTTTTTTAAAGAAAATTGATTTTGGGTGACCAAAGTAACATATATGAAAACAAAGAGGAAAAAAGTAGAACAAAAAAGAATAACCTACATGTTCATTAATGCCTCTCATATCTATATATCCTAAATTATGTTTATATATACATTGTAAATTAAAATATAATATATCTATATGAATATATATCCATATTCCTCCGTGTCCGTATCCTAAATATTTGAGAATTGTGGCCTCGTGTGTCTCTGCTTCTTTGGTTTGCTTCATGGGATATTGTTTATTCATCCCACTAAAAACATCACCACTAATAGCACTAATGCATTAAAAAAGTAAAAAAATAAATAAATAAATACAACTCCAAGACCAAAACATCACATCATTAATGGCGGGACCCACTGCCACCTAATTAGTGGGAGCACTAATTAGTGCTCCCAAGCATTTTTCTTTTAAACAACACCAGTCATTTGCTCAATTTTCACTCATCTATATTGTATGTCTCACAAATATGTGCATTGTTATGTTTACCTCAGCATGGAAGAAGCAAAGAAAAATATGTATGCTTTTAATACCACCACGTACAGTGGATTCCAGATTCCTACATAGATGTTAAAAACAAGGACTATGGAGGTGATACATTTTTTAAGAAATGTTTTGTTTTTTAATAAATCTACATCTTTCTGTGATGTTATTATATTTTTTTTAATACAAAGTTTACCCTTATTGCTTTAGGAGATAAGTGCATCAATGGCGAGATAATTCCTTGCAAGTACCCTACTTATCAACCAAAGCAATCTAACCGATCAAAATATAAGAGTAAAAGGTATGTGAGACAGAGAGATGGTCGTCCTGCTGAGCAAAGAAGACCAAGACAAGAGGCAACTTCATCAGAATCTACCTCTGGATGAGGTACTTGAATGTATAGTCACCATGTGTAATTTGTTTTCTTTCAATTGTTCATTATTTTGACAATATATTTCTTATATGTGATGAGATTATATATATACTTATAGGTGAATATTTATCATGTTTATATGATGTGATGTTTCCATTGAAGTTCTCTAAGTATTGAAATTCATTTGCTAGTTCTTTGTCTTTCGAGGAGGGAGAGAAGATGAGGTATTCCTAAAGTCTTTTGATAGTTAATTATGCCAAAAACTTTAGGTTGTTCAACATACTATTCATATATACATAGGTAGTCTAATTGGGAAACAGAACTCTATATTCAGTTTACTATTTCTCTCTTTTATTTATTTATTTATTTATTAATGTTCATTTAAACATTAGTTGTTCGACCCACTGAACGGATTTAGAACAATATTCAACTTGCTTTAAAGATAATTAATGGTGAAATAAAACCATTTATACACTCCTGATCACTCTTTCTTTATATTAACATTCGTATATAGATGACAGTTGGTGAAGGTAAATAAAAAACGGAAGGAAAGAGGACATATTACGATAATAAAACATGTCTTTGACATGGTATAGATTTTATTTTTTTCAAGGGGACAAAAGCAAAAAAACGGCACAGCACAGTTGAAATGGGTTTTTTTTTCTTTGAACTTCACCCATGGTAAATCACAAAGTATCCAAAATGAAAAAATTCTAGTTAAAAACTCTCTTAACTCTCTTACTTTAATCTTTCAAGTTGGTGCTGTAAATTAAGATTGGTGGCCCGATTGTTGGTTATAGTCATGACGTCACGCTTGTACGAAATTTGGCCATGAATACAATAGCAACATTGGATGGTTTGATGAAATTTGGCCATGAATACAATAGCAACATTGGATGGTTTGATGGACGTTCCACATGCAAAAAAATGGCAACTTCACACCGACATAACCACACCAACGTGACATGTTGTCATAAGACTATGGGTTCTCACATGCAAGCCCAATTTCAATGTGCCAAGTAAATGTGTATTAATGATTTGAACAATACAAGTTCATGAATGATAGCATAAACATGTAACATTAACACATGAATGAAAGTGGTGTGAAAAACAAAACCAGCTAAATTATGACGCATGGAGTCCAGTTAAAGAATAATGCTTGGGACCTCTTTTTGGGGGTCACCCCCTCACCCCCCCTTTGTCACGTGGCGGGTGGTGATTGGAGGAGCAGGAAAAAAAAGAAAAAGAAAAAGAAAATGTAACCAATGAGAGGGAGAGGGGGTCAAAGGGGGTGGGGGGAAAAGGGGGGATGAATCATTGTTGCCAGTTAAATTACAACTCATATGACATGTGGAATCCTATAATATGGAAACAAAGTTAGGGGCATAATAGTATACTAATACCATTCATATTACAACTCATAGGACCTTGTGGAATATATTCCAATTTAAATAAGACTTGAAACTCTATAAGAAATTATATAGGACTTCATATTAAATAAGTTCCCATAATAGGATTTATAAATAATTTTTTCAAATTTTAATTTACATAATACTTAGACCATTTTTCATTGATAATCCGTTAGTCGTATAAATTTTTTTAAAAAAATGATATTGTCATCTCTTTCTAACTAAAATATATATTTGTCTTTATTTATTTCAATGGCTATCCATTATTGACATTAATTTCGATCGTTCTAACCATATTAAAAGGGAGTTGGTGTAATTATGTCAAAAATGTGAAACCATTGTATTTTCTTCAAACCTCAAAAGAGAAACCTCCTCCTAAGGAAAGAATGATTAAAGAGAAAATGTGGGACTAATTATTAGAACAAATTATTTAAGAAAAAAAGATATAATTATTGTTTCTTATTTGAATGAGAACATCAACAAATGGTTGCATGTGGCAAATATTATATATGATATTGATGTGTTAATAATTGCATGCCTCGAGAAATAATGATTAAAGAAAAAAAATCATAGGGCTAAACATCCTTTTTCACCAAAAAAACATGAGCAATGATGCATTCCTATAATTTTAGAACTCTAATGGCGCTCTAACGATGTGACAGGGAATAAAAAAAATAAAATCAGAACCAAAATATCATATCATAGTAGGGTCCACTCCTATTAGAACTCATTAAAACTTTCAATAATTTTTCAAAAAACATTTGTCCAAATCCTTGAAATCTTCAACTGCTCTCTCTCTCTCACTCACATTTCGAATTAGGTTATGTGCTCAACATGGCATTCTCGCTTTAGATTGACTTTGGTACTCTCTCTCACTCACATTTGGAACTAGGTTATCTGCTCAACATGGCATTCTCACTTTAGCTGACTTTGGTAGTTAAAAGGTTAATGCGTGAGATCTTAAAAATTGGTGACCCTATGATTCTCAACTAATGTGGACAAGACCTTTTTTTTTTCCTCACAAGTGTGTGGAGATGGTGGGAGTTGAGTTTTATGGGAGTCTATATCAAAACCCGTAGTTGAAAATTGTATAACCCATTTTCCACCAAAGAGAAACCTCCTCCTCCATTTAAAAAAAAAATGACGAGTTATTATTGAACTTGTGGACTCATGAAATGCCACGAAATTAATTAGTTTTGGCGGGAGTTGACATGAATAATTGACCCAAGTTTATGAAACATTCCTTTAGTCATCACAAGGTCCTCCCACATTTCATAAACTTTTAAAATTGTAAGATAAATTTTAGGACATTCATAAAAATATAAAAAAAATAAAAATATAAAAAAATGAGGAGTTAATGTTTTTTGTTACATCAAAGTCCGTAGTGTGAAAGGGAGAGTAATTTTGTTCGTGAAAATATTTGCATTCTTAATATCTTAATAAAGTGTAACAATTCTGATCAACGAAACCAACTTGAAAGAGTTTAATTACGGACATATTCTTTTTTACATATTTTTATACTATGTACTAATTGTGACGCTTATGACTTTAAGTGAGGTTAACATACTTTTTAAATATGAAATCACAATCTATGTATTATTTAAACAGAACAAACTCATTTTCAACATAACAACAAGCCATCATTATTTGGGAGCCCTATATTTTATACCTAATTTATGGGCTGCCTTGCCCGCCTTCCCCAAGGTTGGCTCTGACTATGGGAAAAAGAAAATTGAGTTTTATATATGATTACAGTGAAAAGAAAATTCAGTACATTTTTACATATTTTTTATATTTATTAAATTTTTTAAAGATTTCTTCACAAATATTTTACTTGTTAGTACATTTAAATTAGATGCATTTAAAAAAAAAACAAAAAAAATTATCAATTTTTTTTTAAATTAATTAAAAATAAAAAATAAAAATTGAAAACTCAAAATTTGATTTTGAAAACTGAATAACCAAACAAAGTGATGTGGCAGTCTATAATATCTAAGGCAATTCTCTCAGCAATTCTCTCCCATATATTCTCTAATCTTTAGTCAATTATTTCTTTATACATCATTGGATATAAAAAATGAACTTTTATATCATTTTCTGTCACACTAATATTAATATGAAACATAAATATTGAGGTTAGTAAAACCAAAACGCTAGATAGGACTATTAGCACGAAAAATTATTCAGTGTTCCTAGAACAAATTAAGGTGATATTCTAAATTAATAGTTATTGATTTAATTTATAAGACTCATCATTTTTATGTTAGAATTTTTAAAAACAATATTGTAAAATGTGATAATTAATTTATGAAATGAAACATTATAACATTAACACAACAAATGTTAAGAAGGGGAGTGATATCAATTGGTTTCTTGTATATTGTGAACTAAGCTAGCATTTGAGATTAGGTCATCTAGATTAGATTACCATTTTTAAGTCGAACCAAATAAGACATGAGCACTTATTAATTAAATTATTATCTTACAAGAGTCATAAGCTCTTACCTCCAAGAACTACTTTCGAAAAACAAGTAAACAACCCAACAGGGAGGTTAAACTACTCTTCTGAATTCAGTACAAAACTTATAGACAAAAAGAATGAAACTATTGTGATATTATGGGGCCAAGAATATTAAGAGACTCGAGCATTATTAGAAATTAAAAACTCTTACTTTAAAATTGTCTTTGGATCATTAATTTAGGTAGAAATTTAGAAAGAAAATAAAAAAAAAATGTAGGTGAAAGGTTATTTTCTATTCATATTTCACTTACTTTTTCTATTTTTCTTTCAAATTACTATCTAAATCCAAGATCCAAAAGAACCTTACAAGATCCAAAAGGACATTAGCAAAGAGCTTTACAGTCGCAAGGTATGATTTTGTAGCTTATAATAACTTTTAGGCCCAATCAAAGGCTATCTACTTATAATTAAAGTGGTTTTTGGTTGGCAAATGAGCCATCATATATGGATTATTTGATACTTGGCTTTTAGAGACACCATTTGAAATCCTGATTAGTTAAAACATAGGGCGGGCAAATTACACATGAAGTCTTGTAGTTTTTTTTTTTTTTTTTGGTATGAATTTGATCTTTATAACTGTTCTAATTGCATCAATTTTATTTTTAAATTTTTTATATTATATTAATTTAGTCCAATTGATAATGTTTTATCAAAATTTAGACTAAAACCAAGGGAAAAAATATTGATTCACTCTTGAAAGTGATTGAAGAATTGACGTTCAAAAAATATATATATTTAGTCGCCAAAGGTTATTTTTTAGTCGGCGAAAGTCAATGGCTACTAAATTTATTTGTCGCCCCGTTGGTCGCCAAAGCCTAGTCAGCAATAGTCAACGGCGAGTAATATAACGTTGGTCACTAATAATCTTATATTTGGCAACTAAAACGGACATAGTCGCCAAACATAACGTTTTGGCGAGCAAATATTTAGTCGCCAAAAGTAATTAAATCAAAATGAAATTCTCTTTCAGTGACTAAAATATTTAGTCGCTAAAACATTTTAGTCGCCAAACATAACGTTTTGGTGACCAAATATTTAGTCGCCAAAAGTAATTAAATCAAAATGAAATTCTCTTTCAGTGACTAAATAGCTAGTCACTAAAACATTTTAGTGGCCAAACATGACATTTTGCCGACCAAATATTTAGTCGCCAAAACTAATTAAATCAAAATGGAATTCTCTTTCAGCGACTAAAATAAGTAGTCGCTAAAACATTTTAGTGGCCAAACATGATGTTTTGCCGACAAAATATTTAGTCGCCAAAAGTAATTAAATCAAAATAAAATTCTCTTTCAGCGACTAAAATATTTAGTCGCTAAAACATTTTAGTCGCTAATAATAATACATTTACCGACAAAAATTTTAGTCATAATAATAATACATTTAGCGACGAAATAGTTTAGTCGTAGTTAGTTTTCACGACGAAACATTTTAGTCGCCAAAAGATTAGATATTTTCTTTTCATGGTATTTTATGACAAAACATTAGTCGCCGAAGGATGCCATGTTCTTTCGTGACTAAAATCTTTAATCGGCAAAAGTTTGTTCCCTCATCTTCATTTATTTTAGCTACTAACTATTTGGTCGCTAGAAGTCTTTTGTTTCTTTTTACTACTAAATATTTAGTCATAAAAAATCTTTGCTTGCATTTTTGGCTATCAAAATATTTAGTCGCCAAAAATTTTATAATTTTTTTTAATTACTTTCTCAACCACTTGTATTTTTTCCATTATTAGTACAATCTGTAACCTGTATATATATATATATATATATATAATTATCGATATACTGATAAAATTAGCAACCATTCCACAACATGCACAAATTTCACTTTCAACTATAAAAAAGATTCATATTTAACATCAAATTAATATTTCCAATAGAAATTCCATACAAACCAAATATAACCCAATCTGAAAAATATAATCCATACATAACATAGGATTAAACAAAATTAATATCCAATTGTTAATCTGTACCACCAAAAACTAATTTGTACCACGCCAAAAGGTAATTTGTTCCACGCCAAAAGGTAATCTGTACCATGCCAAAAAAGTAATCTGTACCACGTGAGAAGGTAATTTGTACCGCATCAAAGATTAATCTATACGACGTCAAATTCAGTCTCCTGTACCACGCCATAAAACTAATATGACTGCAATTCCACGCCAAAAACCATCTGTACAACAAAAAATTAATCATTAATATTGACTACATTTTGGCAAATTTAAAATTATAAAAAAATATATATACATACAACTCGAATATAATTAATATTTTCAAATAATTCATTAGTCTTGCATAATCGAATTTATAATATAAAAAAATATGTAAATATCGATCGCACATATCATGCAACACGTAATATTTTACAAGTAATCATTGCACATAATTAATAATTATTTTTGCATTTTCATCCCTCGAACGTCTTTTTCGACTAAGTTTAAGGTGTTTTCTCCCCCAACTCCCAGCTTACCTATCCTATTTACATATCATCTGTCCCTACAGGTCATATTTGGCACGAGAAACTTGCCGGTTACATCACAACATTGGTTGGGGGGCTTTTTCACATTTTCGCCCCCCGAACGGCTTTTTCCGAATAAGAGTTGATTTTGGCAAAACATAATATTAGCAATACTTGAGCGGAACATCTCTTGGCCATCAGAGGCTGTTCTTTGAGTGCACTAACAATTGCAGAGCATTTGTTGGAGTAGCATACATTTGATTCATAATAGGACTGGGGTAAAATTGAACTATTGTTATTGGATACTAGTAGGTATCATATTCCAAAACTATTCAATCAATAAACAAATCACCAACTATGCGTAGCCAAAACCTTATGGTATGGGAAACAATTGACGGAAAATGTGTAGAAGCCTCGAACGATATTATGACTACGAACATAAAAAGTCCAGAAATCAAGTTTGCTCTCGAGCAAAGACAAAAGTAATGGAAATGATTGTGCCAACTCTGCTGTGCACATTTTTGGTTTTAAACTTGAGATAAAAGATACAAAACACTTTCTCTTACTTTCCAACATCTTACATTCAACTAATATTTATCTCCACATATATGTACATTGGATGTTTTTGTAATTAGATTAGCAAAAGATATAAGTTTTCTGCAAAGCATTCCACAAATAGAGGCCACATGGAAAATTAAGTAGAAATGAAGGAAATTTGTGAAAGGTACAAAGAAAATGCAATCAGCAATTTGAGAGCAAAAAATAAGATACATAGTAACACCTCTAACAATGTACAACAATCCAAAATATTTAATAGCTGAGCAACAGACACAAATCAACCGGCAGATAAGAACTCTAAGCAAATACAAAAGGCAATTCCTTGACAACTCATAAAGTGTCCAATTTCGTCATAAATTATACATAGAAACCTTAACACATTCAAAAAAGAATTTATAGTCCCAAAGTAAGTTTTACTTCCCACAATCAGACATTAGAAACATGATGCATCAAAGAAATGGAACTAAATCCAATATTATGCATACTACAGAAACTAAACACAGAATATGACTAAATCCAAGGTGATAACAATTCAGATCCAGCAACTAAATCCAATATTACAAGTTTGCACCTAAATCATGGTTGATTTATCGATGACACCTAAAACATGACTACTTTAGGTGATAATCCCCAATAATTTGAAGGACACAAAATATGGTGATCACAATTTTAGACATTAGAAGTGCTTTGCACCACAAGGCGGTAACAGTTCAGATCCTGATGTCACTAAAAAGTTAACAAGGGAAAAACATCAAGTAGCTGAAAAGAACTAGTTTTTAACTTACACAAATCCTAACAATGAACATCTAATAAACCTGCAAAGATGATTTCATAACCGTAAGTAGCATCTAGTCTTTTGAATTGTTACGTGATCAAAATTCTAATTGCATCACCTCACTTTGTGAAAAAATACAATAAAGATAATATGCAACAACAAAAAACCAACAATCCAGCAAAAATTACAAATTTGGACATCAAAGATTTGTTCATATAAAAGGTCGTGACCTGGCATGCTTACATGTGTTATCCGCCCCAAGTATTATTATTATTATGGTGTGGGTTCAAGTGACCTACATGCCCTATTCACATACCGTTGGTCCTTACAGGTCAATTGATTGCTTCATTGTTAAATCTAACAAATTTTAACAAATTATTTTAAACATTAATAAAATTGTACTTACCAAATAGTCAACGTCATTCGACCACCTTAGATCCCCAAGAGTTGTGTGAGTTTGGTGACTACATTATTCAGATGATCAACCTTTTTATCAGTCTCCTCTTGATCTTTCTGTCCTTGCGCCCGCTGTTGCAACATCTCATTGTAACATCTTCTCAAGCTTACAAAGTATGAGTACGATTTGTTGCTCCAATTTCTCCAAATCTGTGACCCTCAATATCTTTGAACACAACTGTTTAAAGAAATGTCCCAACTCAAAAAGTGTGGTGCCAAGTTCCTTAGTAAGGTAGCCACGCATCCCAATCGGAAAAAGTCGTTGTATAAGGATATGATAGTCATGACCTTTGAGGCCAGATAATTTACCTCCTTGAGCGGTCACGCAATTAGAGATATTTGCTGCATAGCCATCAGGATACTAAATTAATTTCAAAAAATGACAAAAGCCTTCTCTCTTTGTCGGGGACAATGTGTACAATGTGGGGGGCTTCTCAAAGGACCCATTGGCATGCCTCTTCAAGTGTAACTCTTTACGTATTCTCATATCCTCCAAATCTAAGCGTGCTTTGTCCATGTCCTTGTTCTTTCCATCTATGCTCAAGAGTGTCTCGATGACATTGTCACATATATTTTTCTCAATATGCATGACATCAAGGTTGTGTCGAAGCTTCAACGTTTTCCAATAGGGTAAGTCAAATATAATGCATCTCTTTGTCCAATTCAAATTTGGATTTTCATTCCTTTGTCGTTTTCGATTGTGTGGGTGCTTTCCATACGGCTTGTAAGTCCCACAATCAATTTGCTCTAATATTTCTTCCCCCGATAAGTCCATAGGTTTGGACCTGTCCTTAATTTGACCGTTGAAGAGCTTACTCCTTCGCCAATTGTGGTTCTCAAGCAAATAGCGACGAGCACCCATGTACCCTATCTTACTTCTCAAACCCTGTGATGATGCATTCATGTTACAATTAGGGCAAACCAAGTAACCCTTTGTACTCCACCCTGACATGTTACCATATGTAGGGAAGTCATTAATGGTCCACATGACTGCCGCATGCATTCTAAAAATTTGGCTATTTGATGCATCATATGTTTGCACACCATGCTCCCACAAATTTTTCAATTCTTTTATTAATGGTTGTAGGTAAACATCAATGTCTCTTCCAGGCACCGATCGTCTTGGAATAAGCAATGACATCATGCAAAATGGCACTTTCATACACTTCCACGGTGGGAGATTATAAGGCATAAAGATTACGGGCCATATGCTATACAATGTGCTCATATTTCCAAATGGATTGAAACCATTTATCGCTAGCCCTAGCCTTACATTTCAAGAATCAACATAAAACATTGGATGTTGCTTATCGAAATCCTTCCATGCCTCACCAGCAACCGGATGCCTTAATATGTCATCATCCATATGCTTCTCTTTGTGCCATCTCATATCTACGGCTGTTTTTTTTTTTACATATACAATCTTTTTAGCCTCGATGTCAAAGGAAAGTACCGCAATAACTTGTGGGGAATCTTTTTACCTCTAGCATTGTTCAACTTGTATCTAGGCTCGTCACATATGGGGCATTTCTCCAAATTCGCATTCTCCTTCGAAAACAGTGCACAATCATTCTTGCACGCATGAATGGTTTCATATCCCAAACCCAAGTCACGTAAGAACTTCTTAGCATGATAGAGTGTCCATGGAACAGTTTGATCACATTCTGGTAGAATGTCCTTGAATACCTGCATAACCATATCACGTAAGAACTTCTTAGCATGATAGAGTGTCCATGGAACAGTTTGATCACATTTTGGTAGAATGTCCTTGAATACCTGCATAACCATATCGAATGACTTGTTGCTCCATTTGTTGTACACCTTCACATGAAGCATCTTAATAACGAATGACAACACAGAGAACTTCTCACATGCTGGGTAAATTTTGCGTTGAGCATCTTCAAATAACTTAATGAACTTCTGCAAATCCTCATTCTCCAAACTAGTAGGTTCTTCGTCGATATGATCATCCATAAGGCCACTCATGTAGATTTCTTCCAACATATTAGGCAATTCACCCATCATTGGATAATCGATATCTGGCATACCTTCTCCACTACTTCCAAAATGGTCACTTGATACACTAGGATGAGAAATGAGAACATGTTCTCCGTGATGCACCCAAGTTATATACGAAGACGCAATTCCTCTTCGGATCAGATGCATCCACACAACTCGTCTGCTAAATTTTGTGCCATTCATGCAATCGACACAAGGACACCTAATTTCATCATGTGGGCCTAAATTTTCGGTAGCAAAATCAAGGAATGACTTCACCCCTTGTTGATACTCTTTGTTGTCAACCTATTATTTATCAGCATCCAACTCTTGTCCATTATTGTGACCTACAAATCAAGCAAAGATTAACCTAGGAACAAAATGAGAATTTTGGTTTAAGGATTGAAAGACATGCCTTCCAAGTCCAAGTTATGTCCTATCAACTTATTTAGCTACAATTATTTTGTTGAAATTTTAATAGAATTAAATTAAGTGTTGCATCTCAAAAACTTGGAATCAGTTATATAAATCATTTCTTATTCTTTTGTCATTAAAATTAAATTATCAATAAAATAAAATAAATCTATATCCAATTTCTCTTGTCTTACTCGCATATTTGTATTTAGATTCATGAATTCATACTGAAAAGAGATCCACTAAGTTATCAGGTTACTTAATTTTTTAATTTTTAATTTTTAATTTTTTTTTTACCAAGGAAGGGTGAGGGTATAAGCAAAAGAATCCTACAATGGGGTGCACGATTAGTCTACATTTTTTAACATGAACTTAGTACTGGCAATGTTGAATATGTACAACACACAGGGAATTCATAAAATTCATAGCTATATATGGATATAGATGTAGATATTTGTAGTATGAGTCTATACTAGTGGGCTAGAAAACATTCTAAAAATCAAACTAATCCAAGTAAGTACCTAATACATTATACAAACTTATAGACTACATATAAATCAAAGTCTGATCAATTTATCTAATATAGCACACAAGGCACAAGTTTGCCAACAAAATTTAATTAAAATTTTGGAAGAGCACTTATACATTGGTTAGACTAAATAAACAAAATGAAGTATTGATCTATCTATACTCTTACCAAGTTTGTCAGGCAAAAAGTGACATGAATTTGGGCTTTTTCTTTATATATATATATATATATATATATAATAAAAAAACAATTTTAAGTCTCAATATTGACAAAAAGCACCTTTCATAAACACGGGCAAATGCTGAAAACTTTAGGAATATGAAATTGTAAATAGCATATCGTTTTTGTTTCTCTATTTTATATGCTAGACAAGGATAAACAGATTAGGCGAAATTAAAAATACAGTATTATTTATACTAATAAGCAACTAAGTGGCAATTACCCAACTACCATTCATCCAATAACGTAACAAGCCATACATCTTTGTTCCTATGTACTTCAGAAAAAAAATAAATAAATAAATCCATGTTTTTTCATTCTTTCTTTCCTTCTTTTTTTCTTTTTGTTTTCCATTTGTTAAGAGAAGAAGCATCTAGGCAATGAATTATAATACAATATGATAGAGTTACTTTGAAGAAGAATTAAGGAAATTCCTTGACAGACACAATAACTTTGCCCGACACAATAACATTGCCTCACAGGTCATGTAAAACTTATCTAACACAGTAATAAAGACTTTATTTTTTTGCTTCTGTTTTTCATAGATTCAATCGGAACACAAAATTAACAAATGGTTAAAAAGGAACCAATATGAGAGATGAAAGACATTTAGTTAGGTTTATATCAGATTTTGATAAGTATAGTATATCTACTATCAAATGAAATAGGTCTTTTTCTATGAAATGGGTTTCTCTACTCTGCTTTATGTTATTTTTTACTCTGTTTACCTACAATCACAGTGTAACAAGTAATCAGATTTTTTATTCTGTTTATATCAGATTTTAATCCTGTTTATCTACTAGAAGAACCCCTCCACCCCACCTTCTATCATTTCAATCACACAAATAGTTGCTATTCTTCTCATTTTATAAACAAATAAACCCAAGTTTCTACTGCTACTGCTGCTGCTATATTTTTTTTGATCAACAACGGAGAACACTTTATTGATGAATGGAAACCTTACAAGGAAGTAAAAAGACATCAACAAAGGGATGGAGAGGGGGAGGAGGGGAAAGACACAGCGGCCATCATAGCGAAACAGCCCAATCCCAACTAGGTTGGAACTAAGCAACTCGCTCAATCACATGGCAGCATCCAACCAAGAACCTATTTTTGAGAGACCAATAGATACACAGCAGCACAATAATAGAACTGACAAAACTGTTAGGACTATTGGACACGAAAAATCAATTCCACACAATAACACAAGAATATTTACGTGGTTCGACAATTGCCTACATCCACGGAGAGCGATATATTATCCGGAGAAAGATTATAGAACTCTCTCACATACACTCTCACACTTTGTTCTCTCTGTGTTGCTCCTTGTTTTCTCTCCTCTCAGCCTCTCCATTTATACACATAGATGGTAGGTGAGGAGAGCCAGCCTTCTTCTTCTCCTTTCGATGGTCGTCGCAAATCCGTCCACCTTTGCGGCTTGCCAACCGACAAGCCGCATTCCTTGACAAGCAATGCTATGCTTTCACGTGGAGAAGTTGAATGGTCTTCTTATGAACTGGAGCTAACAATTCTCCCCCTCCATGCCCAGAAGGATAACTGACTTCTCACTTAAAGTCCATCCTGGTCAGATTCTTGCAAACTTCCAGTTTGTCTCTGGTGACACCCTTGGTCATCATGTCAGAAGGATTCTTGTCTGTGTGAATCTTCACTAACTTCATTAGTTGCTTTTCCATCACTTCTCGTATCCAATGATACCGGACATCAATGTGTTTTGTACGTGAATGGTACATGGAATTCTTGCTCAAATCAATTGCACTTTGACTATCACAATGTACCTTGTATTCTTCTTGTTGTAGACCCAATTCTTGGAGAAACCACTTTAACCACAACATTTCCTTTCCAGCATCTGTGGCAGCAATGTACTCTGCCTCTATTGTAGATAAAGCAACACACTTTTGTAGTTTGGACTGCCATGAAATAGCTCCCCCTACAAATGTGAAAAGAAATCCTGATGTAGACTTTCTACCATCAAGATCACCTGCCATATCGGCATCTGTAAAACCTTCCAAAATTGGTTCAGCTCCCCCGAAACATAAACACATCCTTGAAGTTCCCTTCAAGTACCGAAGAATCTATTTGACCGCCTCCCAATGCTCCTTTCCTGGATTGGCGAGGAATCTGCTCACAACGCCAACTGCGTGAGCTATATCTGGCCGGGTACACACCATTGCATACATCAAACTTCCTACTACGGAAAAATAAGGGATTGTCTCCATTTCTTTCCTTGTAGAGCTGGTCGTGGGACACGAACGCTTTGACACATTGAAATGGTTGGCCAGTGGTGTGTTAATTGGCTTGGCATCTTTCATGTTGAACCTTTTAATTACCTATTCAACATATTTTTCCTGTGACAGCCATATCTTCTTGGCTTTCCTGTCACAAACAATCTTCACGCCCAAAATTTGCTGTGCTAGGCCTAAATTCTTCATGTCAAAATACTGCGACAAGTCATTTTTCAACTTGTTGATCATAGTAGTATCCTGTCCGATGATCAGCATATCATCGACATACAACTGTAGGATAACGAAGTTTCCATCTGAAAACTTGCGAAAATATACACATTGGTCTGCTACCGTTCTTCTGTACTCGTGATCCACCATAAATGAATCAAACTTCTTATACCATTGTCTCGGCGCCTGTTTCAAGCCGCAGAGACTCTTCTTCAGTTTGCAGACTAGATTCTGTTTTCCTTTAACTTCAAATCCTTCTGGTTGCTCCATGTAGATCTCTTCCTCTAACTCACCATGGAGAAAGGCAGTCTTGACATCCATTTGTTCTACTTCCAGATTTAAGCGAGCTGCTAATCCCAGAGCTACTCAAATAGAAGTCATCTTCAAAACTAGGGAGAAGATCTCATCAAAATCAATTCCTTTCTTCTGCCCAAAGCCTTTGACCACCAAACGAGCTTTATGCTGCAATAGTTTATCGTTTCCATCTTTCTTTAACTTATACACCCATTTGTTTTTCAAGGCTCTCCTGTCTTTTGGAAGTGGAACAAGCTCATAAGTGTGGTTCATCTGCAAAGAACTTATCTCCTCCTTCATGGCTTGTATCCAACAGTCTTTCTCTGTATGACTCTTGGCTTCCGAAAAACTCTTGGGCTCCCCCTCATCAGTAATCAGAATATACTGAGAAGCGGGATATTTGGTTGATGGCATGATAACTCTTCCAGTTCTCCGCAACTGAGGCCCAGTTGCCTCTGTTTGAGGGGGTTGCTCCCCCTACTCAACACCCTTTTCATCCGGGTCTTCATCTCTTTCCTTCTGATCCTCAATTTCTGGCATAGGATCCTGTAACTCTGGCACTTCTTGTTGCACATAATCACATCTAGCATTTGGTGATGGCTTGGGAGATGGAAACAAGTCTGGAGTGATGACATCTCTGGACTTTGTAGATTTCTCAAAATCTGCTACTGTCTGGTCTTCTTGGAACACAACATCTCTGCTCCTGAACATCTTCTTGTTTACTGGGTCCCACACCTTGTACCCAAATGCTGCATCTGAATAGCCCACAAATATGCATGGAGTGGACTTGTCATCAAGCTTCTGTCTGTTTTCCTTAGAGATGTGTGCAAAGGCCTTACACCCGAAGACTCTCAAGTGAGAATATGATACCTTTCTTTTGGACCAGACTTCCTCAGGTATCGCAAAATTCAACGGGACTGAAGGCGACCTATTGATGAGGTAACAAGCTGTACTGGCGGCTTCAGCCCAGAATGACTTTGGCAACTTTGCCATTTTGAGCATACATCTGACTCTTTTCATAATAGTGCGGTTCATCCTTTCTGCCACACCATTGTGTTGTGGGTGCCGGGAACTGTTGTCTCGTGCCAGATACCTCTATTGGCACAGTATGCTGCAAAATCATTGGAAATGTACTCGCCTCCATTGTCTGTGCGAAGACACTTCAACTTCTTCCCAGTCTCTCTTTCTACCATTGCATGGAACTCCTGAAAGTGCTGAAATACCTCATCTTTTGTCTTCAGGAAATACACCCACAACTTCCTTGATGCATCATCAATGAAAGTCAAAAAATACTTGCGGCTGCCATGTGACTCCACTTCGATTGGGCCACAAACATCCAAGTATACCATATTTAGCACTTCTGTTTTCCTCTTGCTCGTTGAACTAAATGATCCTCGATGTTGCTTGCCATAAAGGCAATGATCACACGGCTTCAAAGCACTCCCTTTGGATAAGGGTATTTTGAATTACTTTGCCAATAGATGCAATCCCTTCTCACTCATGTGAGCCAGTCTTCTGTGCCATAAGTCCGGTGACTCCTTGTCTTCTGCTGCATTAAGACTTTCCAGACAGATCTTTGTTTGAGTCTTATACAGTGTTGAAGACATCTCTCCTCTGGCGATTGTCAAAGCTCCTCCTGTAAGCTTCCAACGGCCATTTCCGAATGTACTTGTATAGCCTTGTCGGTCCAGGGCGCTTCCAGAGATAAGATTGAGGCGTAAATCTGGAACATGCCTCACATCTTTGAGAACCAGCTTGTTCCTGACATTAGTTTGAATACTAATGTCTCTAATACCCACAATCTTAAAATAGCTAGAATTCCCCATTCGAACAGTGCCAAAATCTCCAGCGTTGTACGAGCTGAAGAGTTCTCTATGGGAAGTGGCGTGATAGGATGCAACTGTGTCTATCACCCATTCTATGTAGCTGTGGTCAGCCACGTGACGACAATCTTCCTCTTCACCAACTGCAAGAAGTATTTTATCAGTTGTTGTGGCTGTTGTGTTCTCATCTCCTTTTGACTTACTACTTTGGCCTTTCTCTTTCCGGCTTGGGCAGTTTCTCTTTATGTGACCCTCCTAGCCACAGTGATAGCAAGTGAAGCTGGAGTTACCTTGACCTTTGTTGTCTCTGGATTTACTCCTGTTGTTCCAGCTGCCTCTACTCTTGCTTCTTCCTCTACCTCTTCCTTTACCTTTGTCTCTGCCTCTATCTTCTGTGACAAGAGCATGGGACTGATTATGGGACTGATTACCTCCCATGTCTTTCCTTCTTGTTTCTTAATTGTGCATGGTGTCTGTGACCATACTCATGGTCAGTTTCCCTTCTACTGCAGAGATGCTGAGAGAAACCACCAATGTCTCCCAGTTGTCCGGTAAAGAACTGAGCAATAGTACGACTTGTATTTCATTGTCCAATCGTATCTTGACAGTTGCAAGCTAATTCACCAGATTTTTGAATTCACTGGTGTGCTCGGTGAAGACACACCATTTTTCAACTTCAGATTTACTAGCCTTCTCATCACCAAGGCTTTGTTTCGGGCAGTCTTTGACTGGTACATGTCGTTTAACATTGTCCAAAGAGCATAGGCATCTGTCTCTTCGGCAACATGATGGAACACACTGTGGTCTATCCATTGTCTGATACAAGCGATAGTCTTGCGGTTCATCTTTATCCAGTCATCATATTTCATTCCTTCAGGTTTAACCCCCTTTATAAAAATGGGGTCAAACAAGTCCTTTAAAAACAGGATGCCTTCCACCTGTGACTTCCAAATTACATAATTTGAAGGAGTTAACTTGAACATAGATTTTGAAGTTGATGTGGATGCCTCCATCGTATTCTGTCTTTTTACAGAAAACTCCGAATGAAAAATCTGACCATACGGATGCGTCCGGAATACTTCAAATAGTCGAAAAACACTATTGGATCGTCAAAAATGGACTCAGAATGGCTGTGATTAAGCCAAAACAGTTTAGACGGTTCAGATCTGCGGAATCTGGTGCGCCTGCGAAGCACCGGATGATTTCCCAGGTTCAGCTGAGTCAACGGCTCAGTCAACGCGACTTAGAAGCGGCGCGGCTCTGTTCAACGGCTCGGCTCACGGCTCGGTCAGCAGCTCGGTCATTAATCCTGCCACGTGTCTAACACGTGTATGTCTGTCTGCCACGTGTCGATGACGTGGTGCCGACGTGGCGCTAACGCGTTGATAATGTGGCGATGGGGTGGCGCTGACGTGGTGCCCACGTGGTCGTCTTCTCCCTTACGCCGCACATGGTGGTGCGTACGTGCGTCTGAGCTGACGCGCCGACTGCTGTTCGGCGCGTGAAGGCGCTTGCTGCGTGTGTGGCTTACGCGCATTCTTTGGGTGGCGCATGTGGGCGCGTGTGAGCTCTTCTGGAGCTCTGCTTTGCAATTCTGGACTCCTCTCGTTGAGGCCTTGCTCCTGGTATGCTCAAAATCGGATTTCGAGCAACTTGATTTCTAGGCAGTTTCGAAAAACACTCTGTTTTTGTTCCGAAATGCAACCGATTCGGCTCTGATACCACTTGTTAGGATTATTGGACACCAGAAATCAATTCCACACAATAACACAAGAATATTTACGTGGTTCGGCAATTGCCTATGTCTACGGAGAGCGATATATTATCCGGAGAAAGATTACAGAACTCTCTCACATACACTCTCACACTTTGTTCTCTCTGTGTTGCTCCTTGTTTTCTCTCCTCTCAGCCTCTCCATTTATACACATAGATGGTAGGTGAGGAGAGCCAGCCTTCTTCTTCTCCTTTCGGTGGTCGTCGCAAATCCGTCCACCTTTGCGGCTTGCCAACCGACAAGCCGCATTCCTTGACAAGCAATGCCATGCTTTCACATGGAGAAGTTGAATGGTCTTCTTATGAGTTGGAGCTAACAAAAACAAGGCTAACAACAACAGAAAACAGAAACATCAGAGAAACCTACTACTACTAACACCCAACCATCAGAGTAATGGAGCCACAAATGAATCAAGTGATACCCAATGAAGATCCCACCAATGTAACAGATCACTCCAAACACATCAGACCAGATCACCCAAAAAAAAAAAAAACATCAGACCATAACACAATAGACCAGATCACCCAAAACTAGCAAAACACTACAGACCAGAAACCTCAGATTAAAATAGTCCAAGTAGCTGCCCTCAGATAGTAGCTGTTGTCTGATTAAAATAGACCAAATACCAGCCCTCAGATTAAAATAGTCCAAATAGTAGCCCTCAGATAATAGCAGCCCAAAACATAACAGAAGTAACAATCCAGGAACCAACTGTGTAATTAATATCTGTGGTTAATTCATAGCTCCCAATTTTGAAGTTTCCCAATTAGTATATTAATACCACCAAAAATTATTGAAAAATAGCAACAAACCATTTAAATACATAGAACTTTGTCAAAGATTGAGATTTCATTCCACTTCCTCTTTCTTTCAATTCTTGGCTACTTTGAGTATTTTGTTTATACTGACTAATTGATAAATAACATTAATATATATATACATTGTTCATGCCATTTCAACTATTTCGACCAAATAAGGTCACGTGATCATTCATATCTCCATCTACAAATAAGGTCACGTGGCACTTGTCAAAAAATAGCGGGTGAATACTCCAATATACTACAATCCACAAACAAACAACATCATATTTTTTCACTGTATGGAGGAATTTTAAAATTGAAGAGCATAAACATAGTATATACAGATCCACTCATCCCAAGCCATACAATTGCAGCCTAAAGTGACACATTTGTAACTCTTTACTGAACTCCGTCTCCTGATCCATAATTCTTACAATAGTGTTTACAATGGAATTAACAAGTTTGAAAGCCCACATCAATGGAATTAAAAACCCAAATGAAATGAGGAATCCCAGTGACATTGCTCTAGGGTCCATAATGTTTAAAAAGGAGCGTGATGGATAAATACAATAGAATCATGCATTCACTTAGGTTCAATACTCAAGAAAAGTCAATAAATAAGCAAAATCAAACAATTCAAACTTATCCACAACTTGACAAGACAAGACTTGAACAGCAAAAACTTCCACTCCCCTTTCTTGAATTTCAATTCGATGCAATAAATTGTAAATTATTTAATTTTTATAAGCATCATGACTTCAACATAGAATTCAAAAACTTTGTAAATGCAAATTTGTCAAACAAAGGCATAATAGACAACTTTGACAATGACAAAGTGAATAACAACTAGCAAATGACTTATTCAAATAACATTCAACACTGGCACACAGAATGCCAAATTTAATTGTACTTCATCAATTCATCATCAAAATTGCAAATCATTATTAGAGCAATTGAAATCAACAATCAAGATTAAAAGTGCTTATCTAAGATATTTGGCAATCAATAATAGAATTATTAATACTATTGAAAAGTGCTTATCTAAGATATTTTATCATTCCAACCCAATCATCCAACAAAAGCGGTACCAAATACAACTTGGAGAAAATGAATAAATACACAAAATAAAAATTACAGAATTATTAATACCACTAACAAGTGCTTAATCAACATATTTTATCATCAGAGAGCCCAATCGGCCAACAAAAGCAGTAACAAATCCAACTTAAAGAATATGAATATATACAGAAGCATATCTTGTATAATTATATTTACAAATATACACTTACATGTATAACATCAGATGAATAACATAATCTAATACACTGCTAATTTTACATGTCATCAAAAATCCACAAATTGACAAGTTTCATATGAATAACAGAGTTCAAGATGTCAAATTTCATCCACATGTTTAACTTTATCCAGAAATAAAAGGCAATACAATCAGTACCTCAATCTATAAATTTTGATTAATAGAAGAACAAAACAGAACAATTGAGAGAGCCAGATTCAACAATGTGGATTAATTGAGATGAGTTATTCATTTTCCGGAAAAAATACGAAAAGAAATTTAATCCTCGAAATTTTCTTCTATCTATTTTATTTCCACATTTTCTCAGCTTTTCTCAAAACTAAACGGATGCTAAAACGAGAGAATACAGTTCGAGAGCCATAAAAAAAATCAATTAGAGACTCATAATAACCTAAAAAAAAAATATAATCAGAAGGGAAGGGAAGGGACCCATAAAATATGAGAAGGGATAATTTTCCTATGGCATCAAATCGATTTGGGGCTGGGTCGATTTGGGGTTGGGTGTGAAGGTATATATGAATGGAAAAAGACATAGATAGGGAGACAGACAGACACACACACACACACACACACACACACATACATACACACACACAGAGATGGCGAAATAGAGGACATACCTACCCAAGACAAAGCGATGGTGGTGCTTCTGTAACCCTTGCGGTGTGGTCGTCTAACCACGGTGGTGCTCCAGTAACAGAGAGGAGGGCAGAGGCGTGAGGCGTGAGAGAGAAGAGACGCAAAAGAGTGAGGCGTGAGGAAGAAGATGAAACATAATCTTGGGTTCAATGAATGGATTATGCTTCCATTCCTGACCACCTCAAAATTTTAGTCACTAATTCATTCAGGAATCCCTCCAATTTTTTAAATCTTACCTCCAAAAATTAAATTACAATTGCCGTCTAAACGTTGGTCGCTAAAAATAAGAGAAATGCCAACTAAATTACTTTTAGTAGATACAGATTACTTTTAGTAACTATAGATTAATAATTCTAATGGTAATCCATGCTATGTACGGGACTTTATAAATTTAAAAGAAAAAAAAATTATTATAAATATGTTAAACTAATTTAATATTTTGTCTTGTTATATACATGAAATTTATAAATTAATTTTTATATTTATAACATTTTAAATTATTAGTTTACAAAATTAAGTGTAGCTTTTGAATATGTATTTATCAATTTTGTTTTGTGGACATAAACAACTAATGTTTCAATTTAAAAAATTAAAAAGTAAAAAAAAAAGAAGAAAGATTAAGTTTTTTTGGGATAAAAGAAGCCATCTAACTCCTTTATATACTATTTTAAGATGAACTATTTTAATTACATAAAGAAATATAAATTAAATTTGGAAATTATCCTTATATATTATGCTATTATATACAAATATAGCGGTAACATATTAATTAATATATATGAAAAGTTATACTAAGCTTTCATTTTCAATTAATTGAATTATGATTAACAAACTAACAAATAGCAGTAATGGTATAATAGGATAGAAAGAGGATTAAAATAAAAAACACAATGATATTTAAAAGTTTTAAATTTACCTAGTTATTCAAAAATCTAATGTTATAGTACAATCTTTAATTCCCAATAAATTTTCACATTTTCTATAAAATGAAATGACATAAAAAATAAAAATTTTGATAGTCATTTTTAACTTCAATTTCACGGTTTTCATTGATAAAAACAAAATCCGATCAAATCCTTGGCACAGAATGGGCATAGATACTTCAATTGCAACAATCATCACTAATAATTCTTCTCTACCATGTAAACTTGTAAAAAAACACATAAATCTCACTAAAACCGAAACCAAAACCAAAACCAAACCAACAATAGAGAAAGTGAATCACAAAGGGGGAAAAAATAAAAAAATTTATGGGGTGGTAGGATATTACCCCCCAACAATTTAGACCTAACCCCGCCTAATCCTTCAGCTCATTCGCCAGTGCCTACGAAGTCTAGGAGTTGGGATGACTAATCAGATTATTCTTTAAACAAGACTTGAAAATTGATTAATTTGTCCTATTAAGTAATTTAAAATTTTGCTAGATATATATCACTTTGATAGATATTTATTTTTGGTTATGTTATAATATAATATATAAGATATAGATAGATACTCACAATTCTTATGAAAAATATTATCTGATTTTTTGAGAAAGAGAAAAGGAAGACAAGTTTTAATAATTTCTTTTGGAAATTGATGAGAGAAATTAGAATGGAGAGATTATGAAATATTTATCTTTCCATTTGAAATCCAAAAATTAAGGGATAATTATTATTTCTGAAATAATTAAATAGGTATGGAAGAAGTTGAAAATGGTGTGTGTATAGGAGAAGTCAAAGTCTTGGGAGACATTAATAAGTGCTAAGGTTTTTTTTTTTTTTTAATCAAAAAATTAGGAAATTAGGATTGAGATATTGGAGCTCACACAAGGCTTATGAGTTAAGAGAAATACCGACTAAACTATATTTGGTAGCTGATGATTGTACCTTTGCTGACTAGATTTTTTTTTTAGTAGCTAAACTATGTATCTTTGGTGAGTAAATATTTTTAGTCACCGAAAATATATCTTTAGCGACTAATTTTTTGGTCGTGAAAGGTTAAAAGTTATATTTATATTAGTTTTTTGGCGACTAAATTTCTTTAGTCGGCAAAAATTAGTATACAACGACTAAATGTTTTTTGGTCACTGAAGATCAATATTTGGCTACTAAATTAGGTAGTCACCAAAGTTTTTGAGTAAAATTATGGTAGTAATTTGGCGGAGGAGAGCTATTCCGTGGCTGGTGGAGCGGCGATAAGAAAGAGAGAGGCGCGGGTTTGTTTAGGCTTTGGTTTGGAAACAAAACATATAAATCCCTCCAATTTGCGACTAAACATTTTAGTTGCTAATTAATTTTATAAATACATTTCAAATTTGAAATGTGTCCCCCAAATATTTTAGTTCTTCGGCGAAAAAAAATATTTTTCGTCGCTGAGCTATAAATGTTTGGCGACCAACCTTGTGGTCACCAAAGATAAAAATTAATTTTTTGTTTTTCATTTGGCGACTAAATAATTTTAATAGCCAAAACTACTATACAACGACTTAATTTTTTTTAGTGGCTGAAAATGCATTTTTGGCGACCAAAAGATAAAAATTAATTTTTTGTTTTTCATTCAGCGACTAAATAATTTTAGTAGCCAAAACTAACTATATAGCGATTAAAATAATTTTTAGTCACTGAAAATACATTTTTTGCAGCCAAATTGTTGGTCGCCAAAGATAAAAATTAAATTTTTATTTTTCATTCAGCGACTAAATAATTTTAGTAGTCAAAACTAACTATACAACGACTAAAATATTAGTTGGTCACTGAAAATAAATTTTTGGCTACCAAACCTTTGGTCGTCAAAGATAAAAATAAATTTTTTGTTTTCATTCGGCGATTAAATAATTTTAGTAGCCAAAACTTATACAACGACTAAAATAATTTTTAGTCACTGAAAATACATTTTTTGCTACCAAACTGTTGGTCGCCAAAGATAAAAATTAAATTTTTTTTGTTCATTCCGCGACTAAATAATTTTAGTAGTCAAAACTAACTATACAACGACTAAAATAATTTTTAGTCACTGGAAATACATTTTTTGTGACCAAACTGTTGGTCACCAAAAATGAAAATTAATTTTTTGTTTTTATTCGGCGACTAAATAATTTTAGTAGTCAAAACTAATTATACAACGACTAAAATAATTTTTAGTCGCTGAAAATACATTTTTTGCTACCAAACTGTTGGTCGCCAAAGATGAAAATTAATTTTTTATTTTTCATTCGGCGACTAAATAATTTAGTAGCCAAAACTAACTATACAGCGACTAAAATAATTTTTAGTCGCTGAAAATACATATTTTGCGACAAAACTGTTGATCGCCAAAGATAAAAATTAAAATTTTGTTTTTCATTCGGCGACTAAATAATTTTAGTAGTCAAAACTAACTATACAGCGACAAAAATATTAGTTGGTCGCTGAAAATAAATTTTTGGCTACCAAACCTTTGGTCGCGAAAGATAAAAATAAATTTTTTATTTTTCATTCGACGACTAAATAATTTTAGCAACCAAAACTAACTATATAGCGACGAAAATAATTTGTAGTCGCTGAAGATACATTTTTTGCTACCAAACTGTTGGTCACCAAAGATAAAAATTAATTTTTTTTTTGTTCATTCCGCGACTAAAAAATTTTAGTAGTCAAAACTAACTATATTGCAACTAAAATATTAGTTGGTTACTGAAAATAAATTTTTGGCTACCAAACCTTAGGTCGCCAAGGATGAAAAGTAAATTTTGGTTTTCATTCGTCGACTAAATAATTTTAGTAGCCAAACGTAACTATACAACGACTAAAATTTTTGTTTTGTCGCCAATTGTGACATATTTAGCGACTAAAAATTTTCTTCGTCACCAATTGTGACATTTTTAGCGACTACATTTTTTTTAGTCGGCAATAATCAATATACCCGACTAAAAAAAAATAGTAGCTAAATCTTGTACTTTTGCCGACTAATATAATGTTTGGTCGCCAATTCCACAACTTTTGGCGACTAATTTTTTTTTAGTTGCCAAACGTGTAATTTCCTGTAGTGCCACTAGACCAACAATTAATTAGAAAGTCAACAATCATGAAATCTAACACAATCAATCGCCAAGTTTGTAGACACTCCATTTTTTACCGTCTTTAAGACTTGAGCGCTTCATTTTAAACACTCAATGATGAAATGTTATATTGTGTAATCTTTCGAATTTTCAGCAAAAGAGTTCGGTTTTGAGCTTCAAACCCAAACCTTGCACCCTGTTTAGACCCAAACCCCTTTTTTTCTAGCCTGACCATTCAAAAATTGCAAGACCAAAACATGATCGACAGGCCATATTTGTTTGGCCGGCCGTACACTCTATGTGCCGGCCAGCCATGTGTACTGAAACAGATATTTTGTAGGAACCAGCTACTTTCATGCATGGGATTTGGCCAGCTGCCCTCTTTTGAAAATCTTTACGTTGAAAGGAGGTGGAAACTCTATAAATACAACACTTCACCTCAAAGTTTAGGGTTAGAACAAATTCCCAAAGGCTTAGAGGATTACCAAAAGTTCTTCTCTACCCTTTGATATAGATACATTATAGATACACCATTGAAGCTTGAATTTGAAGCTTTTTGCTGAGATTTTGAACACAATTTCAAATACTTAGAAGTGTTTAAATTGTGGTTTATGAACCAAGTAGTTCTTCTTTTTCTCTAGAGGTTGATCTTTCAACTCTTTTCATTACTTAATTTCTTATTCTTCATTTGAATACTGATTTTCAAAGTATTTTAGGCTTTAAAATGTGATTTAAACCTTGTTAAAGATGGAAGGGTTAGCCACCCTTCCATAGGCCTGTTCTGTAGTGTTGCTTTCTTATTGTTCTTCATGTTTTGCTTCTTTTCGTTCATTTTCAGCACTGTTTTAGGTAGATTTTGATTAAATATGAATTGTATATATGCGTTTAAAGCTTATATGGATAGTTTAATTCTTGTCTCATATCTAGGAGCGTAAAAATGACCCGTGGCCTGTGGGCGGCCTAAAGCCCTGCCATGGCCCCGGTGGGCTTGACCCGCTAAGGTCCATTTGGGCCTGAGCCCCTGACCTGGGGCCTGGGCCATCATTTTTAAGCCCGACCTGGCCCGTGGCCCAGCTCATCGCCCCACTCAAGGCCCTGCCCGCCCGAGGCCCAGTGTTTTTTTAGTGGAAAATAATAAAATTTTGGTAGAAAAAGTTTTAAAATACAAAAAAAAAATAAAAATGGTTAGGCCTGCCCAAGCCCACCAGGATGGCTCGAGGTCCGGCCCATTGGCCCCCCCAAGGCCTGAATGCCCCTGGGCTTGGGCTTGGACCTGGGCCTAATTTTTTTGCCCGTGGATCGGCCCGGCTTGACTTAAATTTTGGCGAGAGCTTGCAAGGCCTGACATGGACCGGCCCGGGCCCGAGCCCGAGTGGACTAGGCTAGGCCAGATTCACATCCCTACTCATATCTCTCTTCTTAGAAGATATTACAAAGCTCTCTTCTAGTTCCTTCTTTGTAGCATGGAAATTGATGTTTTATCCATGTTCTATGAGTAGGAAGATGAGCTTGCAATCATCTTTCTATAGCTTTCATTTCATGCTTTTACTTAATTTGGTTTTGCTTTTGCTTTAAAGCAATATGAGAGCTTTTTCATCAAGACCATTAGAGACTTTATTCTAGTTCCTTTGAAGCATGGAAATGGAGATTTCAATCCATCTTCCGTGAGTAAAAAGAGAAGTCTCTTTGGTTTTCTTAATGATGGAACCTTTTGTGTATGAGATTTGCCTCCAAGAATGTCTTTTTCTAAACCTATCTCTAAGCTTGAGTATTCATTTGCTCTTGTTTTCCATGAGATTCAGTGAGTTTTGGCCATATCTTTGATTGTATCTTTCATAATTAGTTTTAGTTATCTTTGTAACCATTAATCGCCATCTCGTTGGTTCACTAATCATCATTTGAATACCCTTGGGATGTTTGATGATTTGTGAAGCAAACATACTCTCTCCTTGAGAATTTTTTTCATGACAAGAGAGAGAGAGAGAGAAGGATGAACATCTTTTGGAAATCCCCTATGTTTTTACTTTGTTCCAGTTTTGATTGTAGCAAATCCTCTCCCAGAATAAATTGCTGGCCGACAATTTCCCAAGGCTGGCCGACCCCATTTTTTGTACACCTGTGGTGCTTTTTCAATGAAACAAAGCAGATCCTGAGGCCCCAAAACAGAGTCATTTCAAACTGTGAATAGAGCAGCTTCTGGTAGTGAGTAGTGAGGGTTTCCAGAGGATGTTCTTTCCCGTGCACATGTGATTCCCCATCTTTCATTTAATTACTCTAGATTAGCTGCTTTGATTCATATCTGTAATTAATTAGTCGCTTTTATTCATATTTGTAATAATTAATAGTTTTCATTCGGGTTTGTAATAGCTAGTTAATTAGGACATTCAGACTCTCTTGTAAAGAGGGAAATATGTAACACTTGATACATGTCTTCCAACCCCCACTTCTTTCTCCTTTTTATTTAACCGCTTACCATTAATTGTATAGCATAATATTCTTTATCACGTCCATGACTTGCATTGATTTTTGTATGCATTAGGGTTTGGCTCAACATACTTGATATCATCGATTATTTCTTGTTTGAATACGTGCAATACCGCATGCTTTGAGTGAATCTATATGACATGTTAATAAGTCGAACCGAATAGTTGCATTCTTGTATATCTTGCATTAGTCATGTGCATTGTTAGGGTCATGTATTTTTCTAATTACTTTCTTTGTCTTTGGCTTACCTCAGAGTACTAGGTAAGCATTTTTGGCTTTAGCATATTCATGTCTGTGATTGTTTCCATGCTTATTATCTTATCATGAGGCTACGTGCTTACTCGAAATGAACTATTTGAAAACTTATGGATGAAGGTTATTTTACTTGCATTGGGGATAATTTTGATTTTGATCAAATGTACGTACGAGCTCATTTCTTTCATTTTGAGTTATGTGCACTCAAAACTCTTTTAAAATCATCACATAAAATCAAGCCATTTCCAAACCAAGCAAAACAGTCTATACTTAACAAGAGCATATAATGTATATAAAATTCACATCATGATTAGTAGAGGTCGATCTTTGATCTGATGAGTGGGGTGCTCAATTCATGACCTTTCCCTCTCATACCTAAGTTCCCGAGCTGAGACACTTTGGTTATGATGGACAAGTGGCCTTTGGCATGAGTCACGGGTTTCTTAAATTTCCTAAAAATATGTAGGTGGCAACTCTAAAATCTGGCAATGCAATCCATTTTCAGCATCTCTGATGATTAATGGATTTTCTAAGATTTGTTGGATTTGTACTCTAATTCGTTTTTCTGTTTCACATTGCACTTGTGAAACCAGATTCAGAATCACAGGAGTCTGAACTATAGGGTTATCGTACTCGAGGAGACTAAACCCTTCCGAGGAGTAAGAAAAACCAGCTACAAAGTCTAAATATGAAATTTGAAAAAGTAAAATTGATACAATTTAAATTACAAGAATCAAACTAATACAAGACCATATATATAATGTTTCCTGAAACATATATAACTAATAATATCTCTATGTATAGCTCATTTCGAGGTTGAGTGTTGGAGAGGGAGAATCCAAAACAATAGGCAGATATAATGAAGTCAAGATGATTAAACAATATTCTGTGAACTTCCCACAAGTTTAGCAATTATCAATATTGAAACTGACTTCTTTTGTTTCCTAGTCTTTTTTCTTCACAATGTTCTGCATATCTTTTCTTTTTAAAATAAACAAGTTTTGTTGAGCTGCTGATTAAATATAAGATTTGGTGAGATAGTTTTAACCAAAAAGAGATTTATCGATTGTGTTTTATTTTATTTTTGCCCACTTTACACTGTTAAACAACTTAAATTATGTCTCTAAGATGACTAAATTGTCATTGATATGTATGTAGTTAAGCTTTTTGGTAGTTTTGGTGATGCATGAATATTAATTTAATTTAAGAACATATGTTGAGATTTCAACGCGTATTATTAAATCGCGAACAAGAAAACAAGCGTTTCAAGTGAAAATGTGATTATTATCAACAAAACTCTAAGGTATTAGATAGATCTAACAAATGTTAATTTCCTAGAAACTGAACGAAGATGTACTAGGACATAAATTATAATTACGGTTGTTAGAGAAAATAGCATGCTCAATGGTTCATTTAGATTTAAGAGTTGTTTGGGAAGTCCTAAATTAATATATTTTTTTGACTTTTTATGAAAAAATGTGAAATATAAGTTGGGTTTGAAGTGATGTTGTAAAGAAGTGATGTGACTCAAATAAGAAGTGATGTAACCCAAATAAGATGATTGTGACTTAAATAAGATGATGTGCTAAAATAGCATGTGGCTATTTTAGCACATGCCAAACAACTACTTAATTATCATCGTTCATGTTCTAAATGCCAAATAATATTTTCATCAATTGATAAATTATTTTCATCGGACACTTAATTTCAGAGTTTACTCGAATATCTTATTTTATTTTAATATTTCTTGCAAAATTTCTATAATTTCACTATTGCCCTTCTTCTTCGCACCTACTCATGGTTTTGAAGTATTTAATTGCACAAAGCAAACACAACACTTCTAAGTTCTATCTATAAATCAACAATCAACTTAATAGCTTTATATATCTTAACAGTGCGGCAATTGCCCCTTTATGATTTTAATTTTTTTTTTAGGGAAAATTATCCAAAAATTCCATAACAGAATCAGTGGCACCATCTAGTCCCACCGATTTACATACACATTAGCAAATCCCATTAGTGGTAACAGCGTAGCCGATTGGTCCTATTTTGATTTGAATTAAGTTATTTGTGGATGGTTATGCCCTTTCCTTTGCTAGGTCACACAATTTCAGGGATCACGTCCTTCCAAATCACGTTGATATGTGATTGTGTTTAGAGGGGAATATCGTCGAAGATTTGGTGACCATAGTCGGCACATAATGGGGTTCATATAGGGGTGTTTGTATTGTTGCTTCAAAATCACAGACAGAGTTTCCTGTAAAAAGTGCAATCAGTTTTGTCGTTGCCGGTTGTCATCAGGTACACTGTTGATGGCATGACGCCAACGCTTTGTTCCCATTTGTTTCTGTTTTCGTATTTTAGGCTTCATTATATTGTTGGGGAAGGGAGTTAGTGGGTTTTAATATGAAATTGTGCTGGTTTTGTATCATAGATTTATTATTTCGTGTCTGATATTTTACTTATGTATGTATGTATGTTCTGCTGTAGGAATGGACGCCATTGTCATGTTACTGTGCTGTTACTGGACAACAAACGTCGCATACAACCTGATAGCACCGTATACATTTGGAGATCTTGTCAATTTCTTGTGCGAATAATTTGTTGGCCTGACACTGGCAAATGTTTGTTTGTTCTTCAAGATTTCGGAGTACAATAATTTCTCATTACAAAATGATATAGACATGCAGAATATGGTTCACCTTGCTCACTCGTTCCGTTTGCAACTAATCGATGTTATTATTAAGGTACGTAGTGGTAAAAGTATAGTATCAGACGATAATGGCATGTGTGATAGTCCACGTCTCTAAACTCAGGGCTTCAAATGGGGGGTTAGGATTCTAGGTACGAAATATAATGTCGACTTGCTGCCCAACTACTGTCCGCACGAGGAAAAGACTTTCTTTTCAGCACCATGGGCTAATGGGATTACTCATGTGGGACAAAGTTTCGAAGGAGGTGTGCAGAATTTCTGGACGGTCCTTTACAAATATGCGGTGGAGTGTGGGTTTGACTTTAAATACTTGAAGAACGACTCGGTCTGGATTACTGCTGTTTGTTCATTGCGTGACTTGAAGGGGTGCGATTGGTTTGTGCATGCGCAAGTATTGGATGCCAATGGTTTTTTCTACTTTTGGAGATGGAACAGTGAGCACAGTTGTGGTGTCGTTGTCCGCACAGCGAAGAATAGACGTCTTGGGTTAGATCTTGTCTCTGACATTTTCTTACAACATATATGCGACAAGCCTCTCACCAGGCCAACTGATGTTGCTTTCAATTTGAAAAAAAATTATGGGCAGGAGATAAGTTACCGTGTTGCTTGGTTAGGTGTCAAAAAAGCTAGGGGCGAGTTGTTTAGTGCCCATTCTGCCTCATTCGACCAATTATGTTGGTATAGCGGGGCTGTAATGGAACACAAGCCTTGGTACTTACATCAACATCAACTGTGACGAACATAAAAATCGGTTTGAATGCTACTTCATATCATTCAAGTCATGCATTGACGGATTCAAACATTGTCGCCCATTACTTTTCCTAGATGGCACTTCATGAAGGGAAGGTTCAAAGGGAATTTACTTGCTGCCACTACTAAGGATAAAAACTGTGGTAATTAGCACACAACTCCACTATGTATTTTCACAATATATTAGCATTTAGCAATTGTCACACATGTGCCCCCGCTTCTTCTAACAAATTTAACAACACGTTTTCACCCAGGTCTGTTCCCAGTTGCATTCGCGATCGTGGGATCGGAGAACACAACAAACTAGTCATGGTTTTTGCTGCACCTTCAGAACGCTCTAGATAAGGATAGGACGTTAACATTCATATCAAACTGACACGTTGGCCTCATTGAATCAATGCCCATTATATTTCCCACTACTCACCATGCATTCTGCTTGCAACACTTGTAGAGGAACTTAAGGGACAAACTTAAATATATGAACAATTTGCACAGGATTGGGTTGATCGTTAAGTTAAACAACTATGCGTATGCCTCAAAAGTTACTGTATTTGAGGATATGGTTGGAAAGTTCACCAGATCTGGAAAGGCAATCATGACTGGTTTCCTCTAAGATCTCCCTCCCCAACATTAGGCTAACCCTTATTTTAGGTGCATAACATATTCTTATTTCATTTGTATAATTTGGTTTTAACCTCTCCCCTATTTTTGTTACACACGTTTCACCTACTACCATTGTCTTCACATTGCGAATGTCATGTAATGTAGGGGCAACTGTTAAGGCGAGATATGTTCAAACGCCGCCGACTCCTTTAACAACTAGATAGCTGCTACCGGCCACTGCTCAATAACAATATTTTCACACAGATCATGCGGTAGATGTTAGCACGTCGGGATGCTTCACATAAATGGGTTGGTGTCATATGTCCCAACACGGAAAAGCACTTAGAAAAGGCATACAATGCCGCCAGGTCATGGAATGTAAGCCAATCAAACCCTGGCGTGTACGAAGTCCACTCAAGCCTGTCCATCATGGTTGACGTTGCCTAACGCACATGTTCATGTTTTCAATGGTAGCTTAACAGGTTCCTGTGTGCCCATACTATAGTTGCGGCACGCAGAAGTGGGTGAGATTTGTGCGCGCTAATCGAGCTGCATTTCCATGTATCAGAATATCGGTTGTCGTACTCCCCTAGCATAACCCCAATACAAATTGTAGAACAACCTCATTTCAATGGCCATGACCATGTCTTCTTATCACCATCGTTAAACGATCAACCGGCAAGCCGAAGAAAAAGAGGATACTATCACATGCGAAGGAAGTGTAACCGATCCGTTGCAGTAGGTGTGGCCGCATGGGAAACCACAATAGGAAGACATGCAAATAACCAATCTAGCATATGCAACAACGTATCGGGGTGTTCACTATTTATTAATTTATGTTTCATTTTCAATTAATAAGCATTGGGGGCAGACATGCTTCCCCATGAACTCATTTCATTTTTCCAAGTAATTTGGGGGTTTTGACAGTGACCCTGTAGCACCCGCCTTTCTCCGCGTGCCCCCCTTTCGGATTGGGCTCGAATTGGTCATCCTACAGTTCAGACTCCTATCACGGTTCTGAATCTAATCTCACAAAGTGTAATGTGAGACTGATAAACACCAAAGAGTTCAAATCTGGCAATTGGTTTTGGAAAATCAATTTTGAATCAAAAAGCGCCAAACATGGACTGCTTTGCCAGATTACAGAGTCGCCACCTAAATATTTTGTTTTGGGAAATTTAGGAAACCCTGACTCGTGCCAAAGGCCACGTGTCCGTCATCACCAAAGTTGCCTCCGCTCGGGAACTTGGGTACGAGAGGGGAAGGTCCTGAAATGAGCACCTCCGCTCGCCTGATCAAAGGATCGGCCTCTACTAAGCATGATATGCTGTTTTATAAACACATGTGTTCTTATTCCACTTATTAGCTAACTTATTATATGATGTGCACAGCATACAAGTATAGACTAAATCGCATGAATTGGAACGAATTCAACTCATGTTTGCTTTTGAAAATGGTTTGAAAATGCCACTCTCAAGTGGGCTAAAATGCGGATTTGCCACCCTCAAGTGGGCTTAAAACATGATGATTTGCCACTTCGCAAAGTGGGCTTAAAACTCACATTTGATGAATTGTCCCAATTCAAGCAATAAAGCCTTCATCTACAGGCATTCATGCAGTTAATCACTTAAGCACATAGCCTCATGGCAAGCATGCTAAACATGGAAACACGCACACTCATGCAAGTATGCGAAAGGGTAAACACTTACAGTGTACTCCAAGCCAAAACAAAGGCTAGTTAGAAATATGCATGATTCTAACTATGTTTAAGATGCCTAATACAACACATGCAATATGCAATTAATAAGCTCGGCTATCTAAGATGGGATATGAATGCAACTTTGATAACATGCTGTGAACATGTATTCAAATAAGTGTATTGAAAACACGATGCAGTTTGAATGATGCGCCGAGCCCGGTGCATGCAATACAAATGAATGATGCAAACATACAAGTATAAGGTATGCTAATCAAAACGTGCCCTAATCTAACCATCAAAAGTGGGTAAATAAAAAGGAGAAAGACGTGGGGTTGGAAGACACGCACACACGCATACTTATTACAACATTGTGCCCTCACGACGGAGAGTCCGAATAAATAAGCTAAGCCACGCTAAGCTAAGCTAATCAAACTAATAAAGAAATAGCTAAACTAAGCTACTTAATTATTACAACACTTTAACTAATTAACAAATTAATTAAATTTCAAATTCAAATGCTAACTAACAAGTAAAGCATCAAAACTACAAACTACACTGCCTCAGCTCTGTTTGAAGAAGTTAAACATGCATGCCTCGGTTGCCACCTCGAAACACCTTCTGGTTTGCTCTTGAGAGACTCTGTTTGCAGGGTGTCTCCAAGAACTTGCTGCTGAAACTTACTAAAACAAAGCTGGGGAGTGCACCAGTGGCCTGCCGGCCATGATGGGCTGTTGCCGGCCATCTGCCAGCCAAGGATATAAACTACCGGCCAATGATGAAACAGTGCCGGCCACTGGTGTGGCACTGCCGGCCACTGGTGTGTTGCAACACCAAACTGCAACAGAGCACAAAATAGAGGAAAATGGAGGGTCTCCCAAGGGTATGTTTGTACCATGCCCCCCCTTAGCATCTCAAAACATCAAAGGAGTTGCACCATTGGATCCAAAACCATCAATCAAGCATTCCCAATGCATGATGGCCAAGGATCCAACTTGTACACATTTAATAAATGCAAGACAAATAAGATTCTAAAACCATCACCTTATCATGGATGATCAAAGGCAATGGAGACAAAAGGGGATTGGCTCACTTTCATCACTTTGAGTATGAAGTGGACCAATCCACCTTGTGTTCAATATAACGTCCGATTGAACACAATGCAATGCAAACACAACATGCTTATCTTAGTCATGTTTTACTTGATTCAATTCTTGTTTACACATTTTAGCTTACCAAGCCATTCATTAATTGATTTGTCCAATGTGAAAGTCCTCTAATGAGAGGGGTCAGCCAAAAGGGTGGTTTAAGGCATGGGAGGAATTATGCCTTTGACTAGGAGGAACCCTCAAAGAGGGTTAAAGCCATTTAAGCACAAATCCTTCCCCATGTTTAAACACAAACTTGAGGCCAAACAACCCTCAAAACAAATTGAAAAATAAAGAAATTGGGGAGGTACAGATGTTTTTCATGCTGAAATGGCATGAGAAATAACATCACAACATGCAAGTAACGCATACACATGTTAAGACCCAAAAACATTAAGGCTAGTGATGGACACAACACTAGAGGCATGCAACACAATGCTTAAAAGGGACAAACAATCCAAAACATTCCTAAAACACCCTAAATGGAGTTCTAAAACATACTTGAATTAAGCTAAGAATAGCTATATTAAGAGGCCAAAACAATAACACATGCTAGGCAATTTAGCCCAATTGCACTACAAGCATACAAAGCAAAGCTCATGTGATCAAACTAGCTCAAAACAGAGCTTAATCATGCCAAATCAATGGCTCAAACATGCTGAAATGGAAGCATAGATGGCAAGAGAAACATGCACATATGTTGGCTCACAAACAAGGCACAAAGCACACCTCTCAAAAGCAATGAAAGAGTGGAATATGTGAGAGTGTGACAATGATATATGCTCTGAAATCACATGTAAAATGATGCTATGGCATGCAAAGACCTCAAGCAAAGCATGCTAGGGGCCTTAAAACACAAAGCTAGTAAAAGCTATTTACACTATAGCTATACAAAGCAAAGCACATATGATTAAGACCATCCAAAATAGAGCTAAAGCATGCTAAATCAGTAGCAAAAACATGCTGAAGTCAAGCTAACACATGCTAGAATGATGGGCTAACTCAGTAGGCATGCTAGGCTAGTAAGCGAGATTACACTACAAGTGCAAGAATCAAGCAACAAGTGGCCAAACCAGCCAAAAACAGAGCTAAAACATGTTAAATTAGAGCCTAAAACATGCTTGAACTAAGCTACAAAAAGGTAGAAATACATGCTCACATGTTTGGCCATCAACACTTGCAAAGAAGACATAAGGAGGGGAGGCCACCCCCTCCTATTTTGGCCCTCAAAACCAACTTTTTACCACTAAAAATTCCCTGGATTTCAGTGGTTAAAAGACCAAAAAAAGTTTTTTTAGAAAGCTTTGAAAGATGGCACAAAAGCTTAACAAGCAAAGAGACAAGAAGGGTGGACCACCCCCAAACTCAAAAAGGGCTTAAACCACCATTTTTAGGACTGAAAAACAGAGTTTTCTTCAGTTCAAAACCAAGCCAAAAACAGTTTGCAAAGGTGGTAAAAACAAGTATGAAAACAAGCTTAAAGGGTGAGTCTTATACCTCTTGAAGCCAAGCACACTTTGAGGCACAAAACCAAGTCAAAACCACCTTTAAGAGTTCCAAGAGAGCCTCAAGCAACCTTAGCCCAAAGATGAACCACTCTTGTTAAGGGTTTCTAGGTTAAAGATTGAGGTATGCAAGCTTCTAGCACAAAAGCTTTAGAGAGAGATGATTGTAGAGAGAGAGGTTTTAGAGAGAGAGGCTCCCAAAAATCTTCCTAAATTGTTCTAACCTCCAAAACAATAGAGAATTTTCTCTATATATAGCAAAATGCAAGTCATGGTCAAAAATATCTCAAGAGAGATAACAGTTGGACAACAAATATCTGCAAAAATTTGCTTTCTGACATCAATGGCCAGCACATTATCATTGTTGGCCAGCACTTGATCATTGTTGGCCGGCATGGGTCACCCTTGGATGGTAGGGGGCCGGCATTGGCCATTCATGGCCGGCACATGGCCAAAAAATCCCATTCATGGTCAGAAACTTCCACCTCTGGTTGGATAGAAAAATCTACTTTTTGGGCCCATCTTCAACTGGACATAACTCCTTCATATGGACTCCTTTGCAAGTCATTATTGAGCCTAAATTGTAGCCCTGGAAGTCTTCTTTCCAATGGTGTTAGCCTCACTTTAAAATTCCAAGTTTTCAAAACTTTATGCCTCTTTTAGTGAAGACTGCTTAGTTTTGATCCTACCCGGATTCATGCCAAACTTCTTCTCCAACTTGTTTTCTTCTCTCCTCTCCTCTTTTCTTCAAATCCAAACCCCTAAATAAGGTGTTTTGAAAGATTTTTCAAAGTCTTCACCTCTCTTTCATTCATTTCCACTTTATCCTTGCTCGGTTTACCGAAAAGCGCAACATTTAACGAAATGTGAGCCTCAAAACATCGTAGGAACTTTTTCAAAAACTATTTTGAAAGAGAGGGTTTCAAGGTCTAAAATATTTTTATCAAGATCGTTTTAGTTCAAAAATAGGGTGTAAGGTTGGGATTTGACTCTCTCATTGCCGAAGAAATCGAACCCTTTGCACTGCACAACTTTCATCACCAAGTAGACAATCAGTAACGCCCAAGTGTTAAGGGTAGTCAAAAATGGGGTGTCTACAGACCCACATTGCTATCTATTTAATAATATATTAGTACCATGTTTTCCTATACTATGATTTTTCCCTAATTTTCATGTGTGTCGTAATGGATTTCCTTGTGTGTCGTACTGGACTTTACGCGTCGATTTTACATGTTTGTCATAATGAATTTTTCCCTAGTGTCCATGTGTGTCATAATGGATTTTCATATGTGTTGTAATAGATTTTATGTGTGATAATCAAACCGAGTAAGGGGGTGTCGACAATAGATATGAAACACCCCATGCTAAATTCGATGACGGAAACATAACAACCTTCTACAATATGACGCAACGACCACAATCTACCCCAACTCTGCCATCAAATTATCCATCTCATTAAACCCTGTTCACACAATATCAAACTCGTTCACATTCACTATTATGTGAACTTATCGTTATATGTTATTTTGGTCACAATAACATCTTCTTCCATACCGATTATTATGTACAAACAGTGAACTATTTTAATTTGCTCATTCTTATCTATGTACAATTCTTGCGTGGAATGCACCACACCATGCCACATTTGCACCTAGTGCTTACATGTGTTCAAACACCGAGATGTGTTCAAGCGCCGCCGAGTCCTTTAACAACTGGATAGTTGTTGCCCGCCACCTCCCAATAACCAAATTGGTTGACAGTATTCGAACATAGATCATGTGGCAGATGTCAACACGTCGGGACGCTTCACATAAATGGGTTGGTGTTATATTTCCCAAAATGGAAAAATGCTTAGAAAAGGCATACAACACTGGCAGGTCATGGAATGTAAGCCAATCAAACCCTGACATGAACGAAGTCCACTCAAGCCTGTCCATCATGGTTGACATTGCCCGACGCACATGTTCATCTTTTCAATGGCAGCTTAACGTGTTTCCGTGTGCCCATGCTATAGTTGCAGCACACAGAAGTGGGCAAGATTTGTGTGCGCTGTAGACACCCTATTTTTGATAGCCCTTACGACTTGGACATCCTTGCATCCACACTCGATAATGAGTCTGTTTGCTCACCAAGTGCTCGAAGTCCTTAGCGAAATGCCACAATTTTGAGCCTCGCAAACCCTAATAGCCTTTCAAACCCAGTTTTGGACCAAGCCTATCTTTTTCAGTCTACAATCTCTGGTGACCTGCCGGCCACTGCTAGAGACTTACTAGCCATCACTTTTTGCTTGCCGATTTGGTACCAGCCATTGATGTGGGTTGCAAGCCACCAGTGTGTTTTGCAGATATTCTATGCTAGTTGTGCCAGCTATTTGCACAGATACATGCATCTATCCCCACGTGTAGGGCTGGATCTCCTTGAGGGAATTTCATGTTTTCTATATATAGGACGTGCCTCTTTCATGTTGAAAGGTTAGAAAATTTTGAACTCAAAAATTTTCCTCTCGTTTTACAATTCTCTCTCTCTAGCAAATTTCTACACTTTAGCCTCTAATTCCTTAATCTTTGCCTATATACCCTTAACCAAAGCTTCTCATCTTTGAGTTGTGGTGTTCTTGAGTTTGGTTTGAGCTTTAGAGGGTGTACTTACTTGGTTTTGTTGATTAGAATTACTCTTCTCTTCAAGAAGTATAAGGCTTTGCCTCTTTGCTTGCTTTCTCTACTATTATTTCTACTATTTTTCCACTATTTTTGGGCTGTTAAAACTTTGTTTTTTTTTTTTTTTTTTGGGCTGAAGCTTGGGTTTAAGGCCATTTAAAGGTAGGGGGTGGTTCACCCTTCTTTCTCCCTTTTTTATAAAGCCTTTCCACCTTTATTTCCCACTTTCAAACCATCTATTTTTGGGCTTTTGAACACTGAATTTAATAGTAATTTCAATGGTGAAAATCATGTTTTGAAGTCTAAATTTGAAGGGGTTAGCCTCCCCTCCTTGTGTCTTTTTTGCTAGCCTAGTTAGCTCCATGTGTTAGCTTAATTTTCTAGCCTTTTGTAGCTTAACTCTAGCATGTTTTAACCTCTGTTTTAGATTACTTTAACTCTGTTTTGGCTTGGTTAAGTCATTTGAGTCTTATTTTTGCATGCTTCTAGTGTAAGTGTCCTCACAAGCTTGGTATTTTAGGCTTTTAGACACTACTTGTTTGAGTTGATTGTATTGTTCTAGTGTTTTTCTCACTTAATTTCAACAAGTATAATCTCTGCAACCTCCCTCATTTCTTCACTCTTTGTTTGCTTTGAGGGTTATTTCAATCTTGGCATTGTTTAAGCTTGAGATTAAAGTCCATGCTTAATGGTTTAATCCTCTTTTGGGGGTTTATTATCAACGGCATAACACCTCTCTCTTGCCTTAAACTACCCCTTGTTTGACACTTCCATCTCTTTTAGAGGACTCAACTCACCAATGGATTTAATTGGTTAAAGAATGGAAGGGTAATTAAAAGGAGTAACTAAAAGTTGAAACTAAAATTGTGCAAAGATAAGAATTTGATTGTGTCTTGGTATGTTCAATCGAATGTTAATTGAACACACGGAACTTGGACCATTTCATACTTGGTAGTGATGAAATGATCCCAGTCCCCAAGTTCAACCACTTCCCTTGATCTTTCATGAAAATGAGGAGGTTTGTGTTTTTTTTCTGACATTTATTGAACTTGCACTCTTGGGTTCACAAGCCATCATGTAATGAAATTGCTTGAATTGGTGGTTTGTGGCTTAAGTTTACCACTCCTTAGATTTACTCATGAAAAAGAGGGATGAGTTGTGCAGACAATCCTTGAAAATAACATGTATATGCTCTGTTTGTCCTCTGTTGCAGCAAGATGAACCTAAGCATCAATGGCTGGCATGCCACTTTTCCATGGTTGGCAGGTGGCCGACAGACCACCTTCATAGCCTGCTGGTGGTCGACAACCTTCATCTTTGGCCGGTTGGCCACTGATGCAAAACTCAACAGAGTGTTGGTAAAGTGGAGCAAAGTTGTTCTGGAAATGTTTAACTGTGCAAATAGAGGTATTCGGGAGCAAGACTGTGGTCTTTTCGGGTGGAATCCGAGCATACGCATGCACATCCCTCGTTTCCCAAGGCAGAATAGTTAGTTGCTTAGTTTAAATACTTACACTTGTGGTTGTAATTATTTAATTAGTTAGTTAACTATTAGTTAATTCAAGTGTTGTAATAATTAGTTAAGTAGTTTAGCTAGTTATTCATTTCGTTTTGTAATAGTTAGCTTAATTAGCTTTAGCTTAATTAGTTTCTAGTTAGCTTAGTTTATTCATTCGAACTCTCCTTCATGAGAGCGTAATGTAATAATGTGTATGTCTTCCAATTCCACGTCTTTCTCCATTTTACTTACTAGCTTACGATGGTTAGTTTAGGGACATCATGTTTTGTTTAGCATGCTTTATGTTTGCATCCATTTGTATTGCATGCACCGAGGTTCGATTCATCATTCTAACTGCATTGTTAGTTCAATACTTCTTTGAATATGTGCTTAAACCGCATGTTATCAAATCGATTCATATGCCATGATTAGTAGCCGAGCCTATCTAATTGCATATCGCATGTGTTGCATGAATTGAAATGATTCAATGAATGTACATTTAAGCCCACTTTGTCAAGTGGAAAATCCACAAATTTTAAGCCCACTTTAGGTGGCAAAATCAAACCCTTTTCGAAAAACAAACATGAAATTGAATTGTTCCAATTCGAACAAACTAGTCTATACCTGGTGTGTGCGCATCACATAGTAAATGCTAGCTTAATAAATCGGAACAAGAGCGTATAATGTTGATAAAAATCATATAATGATTACTAGAGGTCGATCTTTGATTAGGTGAGTGGGGTGCTCAATTCATGACCTTCCCCTCTTGTACCTAAGTTCCCGAGCTGAGACAATCTTGGTGATGACGGACACGTGGCCTTTGGCACGAGTCATGGGTTTTCTAAATTTTGGCAAAAAAAAATATTTAGGTGGCGACTCTGTATCTAGCAAAGCAGTCCATTTTAGGTAATTTGATTCAAAATCGATTTTCTAAAAGATTTGTCGGATTTGGACTCTTTGGTGTTTATCAATTTCACATTGCACTTGTGAGATTAGATTCAGAACCGTGGGAGTCTGAACTGTAGGACTTATATTTCGAACTTCGGAAAGGGGATGCAAAAAAGTCGAGCTACACGCGCTAATTAAGCCGTATTTCCATGTATCAGAATATCGGTTGTCATAATCCCCTAGCATAACCCCAATACTAACTATGGAACAACCTCAGTTCAATGGCCACGACCACATCATCTTGCCACCCACCGTTAAACGACCACCCAGCAAGCCGAAGAAAATGAGGATACCATCACATCCGAAGGAAGTGCAACCGATCCATTGCAGCTGGCGTGGATGCATGGGAGACCACAACAAAAAGACATGCAAAGAACCAATCTAGCATATGCAACCACATATCGGGGTATTCACTATTTATTAAGTTATATTTCATTTTCAGTTAATAACCATTGGGGGTAGACATGCTTACCCATGAACTCATTTCATTTTTCCAAGTAATTCTGTGGTTTTGACAGTGACACACATTTTTATCTATTTAATAATATATTAGTACCATGTTTGTCTGTACTATGATTTTTCCCTGATTTCCATGTGTGTCGTACTGGATTTTATGCGTCGATTTTACATGTGTGTCATAATGAATTTTTCCCTGGTGTCCATGTGTGTCATAATGGATTTTCATATGTGTCGTAATGGATTTTATGTGTGATAACCAAACCAGGTAAAAGGGATGTCGACAATCGATATGAAACACCCCATGCTAAATTCGATGACGGAAACATAACATCCTCCTGCAGTATGACACAACGACCACAATCTACCCCAACTTCGCCATCAAAGTATCCATCCCACTAAACCCTGTTCACACAATATCAAACTTGTTCATATTCACTGTTACGTGAACTTATTGTGACATGTTTATCTTGGTCACAATAACATCTCCTTCCATAACGATTATTATGTATAAACAGTGAACTATTTTAATTTGGCCGTTCTTGTCTATGTACGATTCTTGCGTGGAACGCACCACACCATGCCACATTTGCACCCAGTGCTTACATGTGTTCAAACACCGAAATGTGTTCAAACGTCCCCGAGTCCTTTAACAACTAGATAGCTGCTCCCCGCCACCTCCCAATAACCAGATTGATTGACAGTATTCGAACACAGATCATGTGGCAGATGTCAACAAGTCGGGGCACTTCACATTAATGGGCTGGTGTCTTATGTCCCAAAATGGAAAAGCACTTAGAAATGGCGTACAACACCGGCAGGCCATAGAATGTAAGCCAATCAAACCCCAACGTGCACGAAAGTCCACTCAAGCCTGTTCGTCATGGCTAACGCTACCCAACACACATGTTCTTGTTTTTAATGGCAGCTTAACGGGTTCCCGTGTGCCCATGCTCTAGTTATGGCACGCAAAAGTGGGCGAGATTTGTGCGCGCTAATCAAGTCGTATTTCCACATATCATAATATCAGTTGTCGTACTCCCCTAGCATAACCCCAGTACTAACTATGGAACAACCTTAGTTCAATGGCCACGACCATGTCATCTTGCCACCCACCGTTAAACGACCACCTGGCAAGCCGAAGAAAAAGAGGATACCATCATGTGCGAAGGAAGTGCAATCGATCTGTTGCAGCAGGTGTGGACACATGGGAAACCGCAATAGGAAGACAAGCAAAGAACCAATCTATCATGTGCAACCACGTATCGGGGTGTTCACTATTTATTAAGTTATGTTTCATTTTCAATTAATAAGCATTGGGGGTAGACATGCTTCCCCATGAACTCATTTCATTTTTCCAAGTAATTTTGTGGTTTTGACAGTGACCCACATTGTTATCTATTTAATAATATATTAGTACCATGTTTGCCTATACTATGATTTTTCCCTGATTTCCATGTGTGTTGTAATGGATTTCCTCGTGTGTCGTACTGGATGTTACGCGTCAATTTTACATGTGTGTCGTAATGAATTTTTCCCTGGTGGCCGTGTGTGTCGTAATGGATTTTATGTGTGATAACCAAACTGAGTAAGGGGGGTGTCGACAATCGATACGAAACACCCCATGCTAAATTCAATGAAGGAAACATAACAACCTCCTACAGTACGACGTAACGACCACAATCTACCCCAACTCCGCCATCAAAGTATCCATCCCATTAAACACTGTTCACACAATATCAAACTTGTTCACATTCACTATTACGTAAACTTATCGTGATATGTTTATCTTGTTCACAATAACATCTCCTTCCATATAGATTATTACGTACAAACAGTGAACTATTTTAATTTGGTCATTCTTGTCTATGTACAATTCTTGTGTGGAACGCACCACACCATGCTATATTTGCACCTAGTGCTTACATGTGTTCAAATGCCGTCGAGTCCTTTAACAACTGGATAGCTGCTGCTCACCACCTCCCAATAACCAGATTGGTTGGCAGTATTCGAACACAGATCATGCGACACATGTTAGCACGTTGGGGCACTTCACATAAATGGGCTGGTGTCATATGTCCAAAAATGGAAAAGCGCTTAGAAAAGGCATACAACACTAGCAGGTCATGGAATGTAAGCCAATCAAACCTCGACGTGTACAAAGTCCACTCAAGCCTATCCATCATGGTTGACGTTGCCCAATGCACATGTTCATGTTTTCAATGGCAACTTAACGGGTTCCCGTGTGCCCATACTACAGTTGCGGCACATAGAAGTGGGCAAGATTTGTGCACGCTAATCGAGCTGTATTTTCACGTATCAGAATATCAGTTGTCGTACTCCCCTAGCATAACCCCAATAAAAATTATGGAACAACCTCAATTCAATGGCCATGACAATGTCATCTTGCCACTCACAGTTAAACGCCCACCGGACAAGACAAAAAAAAAGAGGATACCATCACGTGCAAAGGAAGTGCAACCGATCCGTTGCAGCTGGTGTGGCTGCATAGGAAACCACAATAAGAAGATATGCAAAGAACCAATCTAGTATATGCAACCACGTATCGGGCTGTTCACTATTTATTAAGTTATGTTTCATTTTCAATTAATAAGCATTGGGGTTAGACATGCTTTCCCATGAACTCATTTCATTTTTCCAAGTAATCCTGTGGTTTTGACAGTGACCCACATTGTTATCTATTTAATAATATATTAGTACCATGTTTGCTTATACTATGATTTTTCCTTGATTTCCATGTGTGTCGTATTGGATTTCCCTGTGTGTCGTACTGAATTTTACGCGTTGATTTTACATGTGTCATAATGAATTTTTCCCTGGTGTCCATGTGTGTCATAAGGGATTTCTATATGTGTCGTAATGAATTTTATGTTTGATAACCAAACCGAGTAAGGCGGTGCCGACAATCGATATGAAACACCCCATGCTAAATTCGATGACAGAAACTTAACAACCTCCTACAGTACGACGCAATGACTATAATCTACACCAACTCTGCCATCAAAGTATCCATCCCATTAAACACTCTTCACACAATATCAAACCTGTTCACATTATCTAATACGTGAACTTATCGAGATATGTTTATCTTGGTCACAATAACATCTCCTTCCATACCGATTATTACATACAAACAATGAACTATTTTAATTTGGTTGTTCTTGTCTATGTATGATTCTTGCAAGGAACGCACCACACCATGCCACATTTGCACCCAACGCTTATATGTGTTTAAACACTGCCGAGTCCTTTAACAACTGGATAGCTGTTGCCCCTAACCGCACAATAACTAGATTGGTTGACAGTATTCGAACACAGATCATGCGGCAGATGTTAGCACGTCGGGGCACAAAATGTAAATGGGCTAGTGTCATATGTCCCAAAATGGAAAAGTGTTTAGAAAAGGCATACAACACTGGCAGGTCATGGAATGTAAGCTAATCAAACCCCGACGTGTACGAAATCCACTCAAGCCTGCCTATCATGGTTGACGTTCCCGATGCAAATTGTAGACACCCCATTTTTTACCGACCTTAAGACTCAGATGTCATCGATTGAGCGCTCGGTGATTGCGCATGTTGTGCTTGTTCTGAGGTTACGGAGTTGCGGCTGAGAGCCTTGCCTCCGGACTTCGGAACTCTTTTGTGCTTTGCCTCGGTTTGCGAACTAGGCTCTGTTTTCTCTTCCCGAAGGGAGGGAGAGGTCTCGTAGACCATCTCTCTGTAGCCGTAGGCTACGTTTCATGGTCGTAGACCACTGCTCCCATTTGGAGACCAGTTTCTAGTTTTCAGAGCCGTCGGCCGTGTGTCTCGGGTCGGGACCGCTTAACTACCTCCGTTTGCTCCAGTTTTTGGAACACACCTTGTTTCCTTCCTTAGAGGGACACTGTGGCCTGGGAGACCAACTTCGTGGTCGCACGCCACTTCCGGTGCTTAACAGTCTGTTTTCGGGCCCCCCGGCTGCGCGTTTTGGCCCCTGAACCTTCGTTTTGCATCGGTGTGGGTTCATTTTTGGCATGGACCCTAGTTTCATTGTTAGGAAGGTGGTACAAGGGTAGGAGACCACCTTTTTTTCTTGGAAACCACCTTTGCCCGGTTGGCTGGTTTTTCTCGACAAGTAAGTGGTCGCCCCCACTTTTGGGCCACAATTTCTAGTCTCCCATCATACCACTAGCTTTGTTTCAATGTGGAGACCACCAATTACCCTTGGAGACCAGCTTTCTCCTTGGAGACCACTTTTCTCTCTCCTCCAGCCAGTTTTCTTGTCGGGAAACTGGTCTCCCTCACTTTTGAGCCACATTTTCTGGTCTCCCATACCACCACTGTGTTGCATTCACCTGGGAGACCACCAATGTGGGCTGCCGCCAACTTTTCTTGATTGACCTGTTTGAACCTGATCGGCCAACCAGGGGGCATGGTCGGCTGACCACCTGAACTGGTTGGCTAGCCATCTGGTTTTTTCTCTCTCTGAGTGTGTTCCAACTGTGCCAGTTGGGAGGCATTTGGTGCATCCTCCATACACCTAACTTTTAAGCTTCTTTGAGAAGCTTTAGACCTTCTCCTCTATAAAGGAAGGGCCTCCCCTCCTTGGCCTTGGTTCAAAAAGTGCTGGAGCATACATGCATATATCTCCCTCTTGTATCTCTATATTGCCTCCAAAACTCTATAGTTCTTGGCCTATCGCACACCAACCCTTAGCTTAACCTTTCCACCATCCATCCAAGAACCTTGGAGCTATTTCTCAGAGGTTGAAGGGTTGCTACATTGGTCCAGAAGTTGCTAGAGGTTTACTCTACAAGGGTAACTCTCTATTTCCCTCTTTGTAGGACTATTTTGCTTCATCTTTTAGCCTAGTTTGCAAGCATATTTAGGCTTTTTCATAAACTGAAAAAAGTCTTGTTTTGAGCTTCTAACATGTTTGTTTAAGGTCTTTTTTCTGTTGGGGGTCATCTACCCCCTTGCGTGCTTGTTTTCATCTTGTTTTGAGCCATGCATATAGGCCTTTGTATTGTGCTTTGTTTGACCTTTTAGCCACTGAAATCCAGTGGATTTTCAATGGCTAACATGCTGTTTTGAGCCTCAAAATCAGAGAGGGGTGACCCTCTCACCCCTTGTTTTGTTTACTAGCTTTGTTGGCCTCACAAAGGAGCCCCTATTTTCATGTTTCAAAGCCATGCTCCAGGCCATTTTTGATGAGTTTTGTGACCTACATGACCTCTTTCCAGAGGTGGTTTTGCCTTGTTGAATGTCTATTATGCATGTGTAGAGTAATCCTCTTCAAGGCCTTTCAAAGGGGACTTTATTTGCATGCTTCCTAGACTCATTTCAGGCCCATTTCAGTGAGTTTTAGGGCCATCATAACCTCCGTCCAGAGGTGGTTTTGCCATGTTGAATGTCTATTATGCATGTGTAGAATAACCCCCCTTATTGGCCTTTCAAAGGGACACATCATTCTTGCATGCATTGACTGAGTTTCAGTGGATTTTTGGGCATTATTTGGCATGGCATACTTCTATTTTTGGCTGGTTTGGTGACCTCTCATGTGCTTCATATAGTTGTAGTGCAAATCATGGTTCACTGACTTGTTTGGCATGGTGTTTTGGCCATCTTTCTTAGCACTTTTTGGCCATGCCTTAAACTGATTTTGTGCATATTTTGGACTGCCTTAGCTCTGTTTTTGGGTCTCATGGTCGAATGATGCTTGTTTTGCATGCTTGTAGTTCAATATCCATGATTAACTTTGAGTTTCGAGGTCCATCGCACGCATATACTGAGGTGTTTTCATGTTTTGGGGCCATTGCACATCATATTTCAGAGCTTATGTACATGTCATATTCCCATGATTTCCACTCTTTAAGTGCATTAGAGAGTCGTGCTTGTATGCCTCATTTACCGACCATTGCATGGGCTTCATTCGAATGCATTCCGAGCCATCATTTTAGACCAATTTCTCACTGTATTGAACCTGCCTAGGGTTTGTTTGGGGCTGGTTTTACCATTTGTGCATTGCTTTGTGTACCTCTAGTGTAACGCACTTCACTAGTTTCGGTATTCGGGCCATCTAGCATGTATTGTGTGAAGTGCTTGCATGATTCGGGACCATTGTGCATCATGTTTCAGAGCTGGAAAATGTGTGTTTGCATGCCATACTTCATCCTTTGCCCTGCTTAGTTAGAGCTGCATGTTGTGCCTTAGGATCGGTTCTTTGCATTCGTGCGTGTTTGCATGTATTTCGGTTGTCTCGTTTTCATCATTTGGCCACTGATGTGGGTGTGGGTGAGGTCCACCCACTTTGGTTTAAGTCCATGTTGCATTGTGTATGCCATATAGTTCATGTGCATTAAGTATGCCATTCTAGGTTCATAGCATTGCGTATGTTAATTGCATGTGTGCATATCATCCCTCGCATGCCAGCATGATTAGGTTGCATTGCATTTAGGGTTGTATGTTAGCCGCATTGTGTATGCCATCTCTTTGCATTGTGTTTGGAGTAGGGTTAGTCCAAACACGAGAAACGAGGGACGTTTCATACTCAAAGTGACGAAACGTGTCTCAATTCTCGATCGCCAACACTCCGAATTACCCATGATGGAGTTTAGGCCTTGTTGTGTTTATGCGTGCATTCATTTCACATCGAATCGTGCAATTCGACTCCTCGGCCATCATGCATCGAGATACGCGATTGGTGGCACGAGGATCGAGGACTACACTCCCTAGAGCTCATGCAATGACGGGAAAAGTAGTCGTGCATACATATGTGAAAATACTTTGCCATGCCCCTTTCTTGCTCTCTGTTGCAGCAAATCGGAAACCGACAGCAAAACTGGTTAACAACCTTCTGGAGCTTGGTACAGCATTCCGGGATCAATTGCAAACAGAGGCAAATCGGGGCATCGCGAGGAATTTCCCGACAAGGCGACTCGAGCATGCATGCATCTTTCGTCATTCGAAATAGAGCTGAGGCGGTCCACGGGTTTGCATGCTAGTTTATTTCGTTTCTTAGTTAATTTGTTAATTAATTAGGATTTTGTAATATTTAATTAGCTAGAGTAGTTAATTTTTTGTTTGGTTGTGTAATATTTATTCGGACCCTCCGAGAGAGGGCAAAGTTATAATAAGTGTGTGTGCATGTGAGGTATGTCTTCCAACCCCACGTCTTTCTCCCTTTTATTTACCAGCTTACGATGGTTAGTTTAGGGCATGTTTCAATTAGCATACTTATGCTCGCATGTTTGCATTCATTCATCTGTCTTGCATGTACCAGGCTCGGCGCATCATACTAACTGCATTGTATTTCAATTCCAAAGTTGAATACATGTCATCTGCTGCATTTCACATGCCATTTTAGAATAGCCGAGCCTATCTGTAGTTGCATTTTGTATGTGTTGCATTAGGCATTTCAGCATAGTTAGGATTCATGCATGATTTCTAGTCAACTTCTGTTTTGGCTTGGAGTACTCGGTAAGTGTTTATGCTTTAGCATCCTTGCATGCATGTGAGTGACTGCCATGATAGCATGTTTACCATGAGGCTATGTGCTTATGTGATATATCTGCCTGAATGCCTGTGGGTGAAGGTTGCGTTATTTGGATTGGAAACAATTCATCGATTGCGAGTTTTAAAGCCCACCTAATAGTGGCAAAACCATATTTTCTAAGCCCACCCGAGGGTGGCAAAATCTGCATTTTAAGCCTACTTGCGAGTAGCAAACCGTTTCAAAAGCAAACATGAGGTGTTTTGTTCCAATTTAGGCGATCCAATCTATACTTGTATGATGTGTGCACCACATAGTAATCCTAAGCTAATAAACCGGAACAAGAGCACATAATGTTTTCAAAACTCGATATCATGTTTAGTAGTGGCCGATCTTTGATCGGGTGAGCGGGGGTGCTCACGAAGTGACCTTCCCTAATCGTACCCAAGTTCCTGAGCTAAGGCAACTGTGGTGATGACGGACACGTGGCCTTAGGCAACGACTCAGGGTTTCCTAAATTCCCCAAAATAAAATATTTAGGTGGCGACTTTGTATCTGGCAAAGCAGTCTATGTTTTGTACTTCTTTCAAAAATCTGTTTTCAAAACGATTTGCCGGATTTGGACTCTTTGATGATTCATTGGTCTTGCATTACACTCTGCGAGATTAGATACAGGACCGTGACATTGAGTCCTGAACTGTAGTGAGCCCGATGAACAAAACGGGATTCCCTCCCGAGACGTTCGGGGACGTCTACACAAATGTTCATGTTTTCAATGGCAACTTAACAGGTTCCACTGTGCCCATGCTATAGTTGCGGCACACAGAAATGGCTGAGATTTGTGCGCGCTAATCGAGCCGCATTTTCATGTATCAAAACATCGATTGTCATACTCCCCTAGCATAACCCCAATACTAATTGAGGAACAACCTCAGTTTAGTGGCCACGACTATGTCATCATGCCACCCACCGTTAAACGACCACCCAGCAAGTCAAAGAAAAAATGGATACCATCACGTGCGAAGAAAGTGCAACAGATCCATTGTAACTGGTGTGGCCGCATGGGAAACCACAACAGAAAGACATGCAAAGAACCAATCTAGTATATGCAACCATGTATCGGGGTGTTCACTATTTATTAAGTTATGTTTCATTTTCAATTAATAAGCATTGGGGGTAGACATGCTTCCCCATGAACTCATTTCATTTTTCCAAGTAATTAGGTGGTTTTGACAGTGACCCACATTGCTATCTATATAATATTATATTAGTACCATGTTTGCCTATACTATGATTTTTCCCTAATTTCCCTGTGTGTCGTATTGGATTTCCATGTGTCGTACTGGATTTTACGTGTCAATTTTATATGTGTGTCGTAAAGAATTTTTCCCAGGTGTCCATGTGTGTCATAATGGATTTCCATATGTGTCGTAATAGATTTTATGTGTGATAACCAAACCGAGTAAGGGGGTGTTGACAATCGATATGAAACACCCCATGCTAACTTCGATGACGGAAACATAACAACCTCATACAGTACGATGCAATGACTACAATCTACCCCAACTCTACCATCAAAGTATCCATCCCATTAAACCCTGTTCATACAATATCAAACTCGTTCACATTCACTATTACATGAACTTATCGTGATACGTTTATCTTGGTCACAATAACATCTCCTTCCATACCGATTATTACGTACAAATAATCAACTATTTTAATTTGGTTGTTCTTGTCTATATACGATTCTTGCGTGTAACACACCACACCATGCCACATTTGCACCCAGTACTTACATGTGTTCAAACGCCGAGATGTGTTCAAACGCCGCCAAGTCCTTTAAAAACTAGATAGCTGCTGTCCGCCACCTCCCAATAATTAGATTGGTTGATAGTATTCGAACACAGATCATGTGGTAGATGTTAGTACATTGGGAGCTTCACATAAATGGGCTAGTGTCATATCTCCCAAAATGGAAAAGGGCTTAGAAAAGGCGTACAACATCGGTAGGTCATGAAATATAAGCCAATCAAACCCCGACGCGTACGAAGTCCACTCAAGCCTGTCCATCATGGTTGACGTTGTCCGACGCACATGTTCATGTTTTCAATGGCAGCTTAACGGGTTCCTGTGTGCCCATGCTATAGTTGTGGCACACAGAAGTGCGCGAGATTTGTGTGCGCTAATCGAGCCGTATTTCTACGTATCAGAATATCGGTTGTCATACTCCCCTAGCATAACCCTAATACTAATTATGGAACAACCTTAGTTCAATGGCCACGACCATGTCATCTTGCCACCCATCGTTATACGACCACCTAGCAAGCCGAAGAAAAAGAGGATACCATCACGTGCGAAGGAAGCGCAACCGATCTGTTGCAACTGGTGTGGCCGCATGGGAAACCACAACAGGAAGACATGCAATAAACCAATCTAGCATATGCAACCACGTATCGAGGGGTTCACTATTTATTAAGTTATGTTTCATTTACAATTAATCAGCATTGGGGGTAGACATGCTTACCCATGAACTCATTTCATTTTTCCCAGTAATTCTGTGGTTTTGATAGTGACCCACATTGCTATCTATTTATTAATATATTAGTACCATGTTTGCCTATACTATGATTTTTCCTTGATTTCCATGTTTGTCGTATTGGATTTCCCTGTGTGTCATACTGGAATTTACGCATTGATTTTACATGTGTGTCGTAATAAATTTTTCCCTAGTGTCCATGTGTGTCATAATGGATTTCCATATGTGTCATAATGGATTTTATGTGTGATAACCAAACCGAGTAAGGGGGTGTCGACAATTGATATGAAACACCACATGCTGAATTCGATGAAAGAAACGTAACAACCTCCTATAGTACAACGCAACGACCACAATCTACCCCAACTCCGCCATTAAAGTATCCATCCCATTAAACCCCGTTCACACAATATCAAACTCGTTCACATTCACTATTATGTGAACTTATCGTGATATGTTTATCTTGGTCACAATAACATCTCCTTCCATACTGATTATTACGTACAAACAGTGAACTATTTAAATTTGGTCATTCTTGTCTATGTACGATTCTTGCGTGGAACGCACCACACTATGCCACATTTACACCCAGTGCTTACATGTGTTCAAACGCCGCCGAGTCCTTTAACAACTAGATAGTTGCTGCCGCCACCTCCCAATAACCAGATTGGTTGACAATATTAGAACACAGATCATACGGCAGATGTTAGCACGTCGGGGCGCTTTACGTAAATGGGCTAGTGTCATATGTCCAAAAATGGAAAAGTGCTTAGAAAAGGCGTACAACACCAGCAGGTCATGAAATGTAAGCCAACCAAACATTGACGTGTACGAAGTCCACTTAAGCCTGTCGGTCATGGTTGACGTTGCCCGACGCACATATTCATGTTTTCAATGGCAGCTTAACGGGTTTCTGTGTGCCCATGCTATAGTTGCGGCACACAGAAGTGGGCGAGATTTGTGCGCTCTAATCGAGCTGTATTTCCACGTATCAGAATATTGGTTGTCGTACTCCCCTAGCATAACCCCAATACTAACGGTGGAACAGCCTCAGTTCAATGGCCATGACCATATCATCTTGCCACCTAACGACCACCCGACAAGTCGAAGAAAAAGAGGATACCATCACGTGTGAAGAAAGTGCAACCGACCCGTTGTAACAAGTGTGGCTGCATGGGAAACCACAACAAGAAGACATGCAAAGAACCAATCTAGCATATACAACCACGTATCGAGGTGCTCACTATTTTTTAAGTTATGTTTCATTTTTAATTAATAAGGATTGGGGGTAGACATGCTTCCCCATGAACTCATTTCATTTTTCCAAGTAATTTTGTGGTTTTGACAGTGACCCACATTGCTATATATTTAATAATATATTAGTACCATGTTTGCCTATACTGGGATTTTTTCCTGATTTCCATGTGTGTCATAATTGATTTCCTTGTGTGTCGTACTGGATTTTACACGTCAATTTTACATGTGTCGTAATGAATTTTTTCCTCGTGTCCAGGTGTGTCATAATGGATTTCCATATGTATCGTAATGGATTTTATGTGTGATAACCAAACCGAGTAAGGGGGCTGTCAACAATCGATATGAAACACCCCATGCTAAATTCAATGACGGAAACATAACAACCTCCTATAGTACGACACAACGACCACAATCTACCTCAACTCCGCCATCAAAGTATCCATCCCATTAAACCATGTTCACATAATATCAAACTCATTCACATTCACTATTAGGTGAACTTATCGTGATATGTTTATCTTGGTCACAATAATATCTCCTTCCATACAGATTATTACGTACAAATAGTGAACTATTTTAATTTGGTCATTCTTATCTATGTACGATTCTTACGTGGAGCGCACCACACCATGCCACATTTGCACCCAATGCTTACATACACAACACTTTTTAAGAAAAAAAAAATAATAATTATAAAAACACAACGTATACATCGCAGGTGTCCAAACAAACTATTTATGCTTGCCCAGCATGCCCGACACAATTTTGAATAATGTTCAACTAACATTATATAATTCGATGTTCATATTATTCATTTCTAATAACATAACAAGCAATATAACAACCACCCCAAACGTGACAATGTCACATATATAGTTTACCTGCAAACCACCTTAACTAAAAAGGTGGCGTACACATCGATACACAATTTTCTACAATATCTAACAACTATGTTTTTAGGCTGCTTCACCCTCGCACTAATTTCAATCAACCCCCGCTATGTCTAAAACCCACATATTATCCACATTCCAATATAACCACATCCATATTCATACCATTACAACCAACACCACTATGCACCACTACCAACATGTCCATATTGGACGTGGTTCAACCACATCAACCGTTGCCATATACTGTTAACTCACAGTCATAATATCAACATAACAAGCTATACTCATACACAATCACACATCACATAAAACACATATTCGAATGAATTTAGCTGCAATCATTTGTACCGTAGTCATTAACACATTCACATGGCCACCGGTTAAACAACACATTATAACCCATTTGGACAAGTCACATTAACTTAAAGGTCAATAACTCCAAAATCAAATTCATTCTAATATTGTGCGACAATAACGAAAAAAAAAAAAAACATAAAACACGCACAAAACTGTCATCATGTGGAAACCAAATTCAATTGTAAAGCAAATGAAAGTCACATAAACTGCAACCACCAAAAAAAAAAAAAAAATCGTCACACTGTTCACCCAATATCTTTCAACCTCCTAGCACGATTGTTGACAAATCCCTTCACCATGTTCGTACGCAGTATGACACAGTTGTCCCCTTGCAACGACCGAGACACATCAACATGGTGGACGTATTGACGCATGATGGCATATACAAGTATTGCACAATCCTCCCTGCAGTGTGTGACACAATGAAAACAACAATGTCAATCACAACATAAAAATTCAACATACACTACATTCAGAATGATGTGTTTACTGACTTCCTATCTAAATAATCCGTACGAATCCATCTTCTGTTGCGGGCAATCCATGATCGACTCCAATGTAATGTCAACAACTTGTGTCATGTCATCGTCAACCAGCCTCGAAATGGAATCTTTCTGGATTTCAAGAATGGTTTCCCTCTGTCACTCATCCACACACACATTAATCACACATCTACCCATGCACAGCCCCTGACAACAAATAAGAGAAGATACACATATTTCAAAAAAAACTCACCACAAACATCGCCTTATTGAAGCGTTTGTCTTCAAGCCTAGCCTGGGGCCTTATGGAGTTGTAATGCTTCCAGCCCCCTATTTCGATGTCATAAACCACCAGTATCCAGTGGTATCTATAACAAATCGGAAAGTGAAAGTAACGACAGTCCTTACAAGCAAACAGATTGTCCAAAACAAACCTATCCCTTGCATTGGTGTTGTTGCTCCGCAACATATCCTGCATGGTCATCAACCCAAATTTAGTCTTTTCTCACAACCCAGAACATCATAACCAAAACCAAATAAATGCTTAACAACTCACAAAACATATACCGCTAACAATTTAAGACTTATCCAGAAACTCCACCCCAGCAGCCAAGTTTTCTTATTTCTCCATTAACAACATTGCATACGTGTCGATAACTTGCAACATAACGACATGCAATTTACTCATTAAATGCTCTTACCACATGTCTACAACATTATATTATCCCCATAAAATCATCACTCACATTGCCACGCACTGACGCTGGACAGATAAGTGATTTCAAGTCCGTGAAATAAACACGCACGTTATGTTTACCCCCCTGCCACATCATCGCCATGTCAAAAACAACTAAATGCACAGATCACGTCACAGGCAATACACGCTAGTATAACATACCTGTCGCCATATTCCGTGTATGCATTTTTTATCTTCTTTTTTTCCATCATAGTCATCATTTTTCACACTCCTAGTCGGTTGTTTATGTCAAACCCAGACCATTGTCGACCACATGTCTCCACTGCGTCAACATCAATCACGTTTTTAGTTTGACCACATTTGACATTAAACCCCGTAACTTCCACCACATTGCCTTTATCCACAACGTTTGCGTTCAGTATTACTTTCTGTACAGCCTAGTATTCAAACTCAGGCAATGTGCGTCTCTTTCTTACCTTACTCTTAATGTTGACACTTGATTGCATACTTGATCCTACAACGATCACATTTAAGCTGTGTGTACTTGCCGTCATTGTCGCCCCAACCAATGGCATTGGCAGGCATACATGAGTTTCCCTAGCACCCGTCCTGTCATTTCCATGTAAACCAGTGTCACGAACTCCCTCATTACCCTGCGCTTCCTGCACATCCGACAAACCAGCACCCAACCTACAAACCCCCTCGTCAACCCTAACATCCACTCCACAGAAAGCTTGTGTGACATTGTGCACAGCTTGTTCATCTAATTGTTCCTCAAGTCTGCCTACCATCTTCCACAACTTACAGCTTCCTTAACCAACTTCCTCATTTCGTCATCTTTCACTTTGAAAATGCAAGTGAAACGACCGACTATATCAACAGCTTGTTTCTCTTTCAACCTTTTCAAATTGTTGACCTTGTCCTGTAACTTAATTACTATTGAATCTTTTAGTTTCACTTGTATTCGGAGGGTTTCGATTTCACTTAATGCTTCTCCAAGTTTTATGTTCTCACTAACCTTGCGCATAACATGACTTGAACGGCTTACCATCACCCCGACCCCTTACTTGCTCTGGACATCAACCACCATATCAGACTGATTGTGAGTTGCATCATCGCTACCACTTACGCCAAGTTTGGCCCTAACCTCGACAACAAACATGTTGCCAATATCATCATTACCCACGCTCATATTATCCTCTACCTTGTCGTCCTCAACTACCCCATCAATCTCGCTGTTACTATCATGTCCACCAACTTCCCTACATGTATCTACATTACCCTCCGGTATTTCATTGAAATCTTCCCCTGTTATGATACCCTTCTCGTACGTTTCACTTACTAGCCACCCAGACATCACCTGCTACACATGCAAACACATAACAAACCACAATCACACATGCAAAACCCAAAAAAAATAGCGTTGTTCATAACCACCTTTCACACCAAACACCAATAATATACGTACTTGGAACTGTATTGTGGCCGTCAAATCCAACCCACGCGTCCTGGCCAGTAATGTACTTATGTTCCATATTAAAAACCTAGGAAACATGATGAGTTTAGCGGTTGGCACAATGTCAATGTATTCACACAGCCAATAGTCAACGTAATGCAACATCCGAATATCAATAATATATAGATCATGATATTATAAATAAACATTTAAAAAATAGTAATTCACAAACTAAATCATTCATTATTGTCACTACATACTAGGAGGGCAACAACACACCCAGTAACTTTCTCCAGTGTCTGGTAAAATTCTTGCATTGATCCCATTAATGTGTTCAGAATTACAGCTGTCCAATTATATGTTTACAGTATATCCAAATTGTCGATGTAACGCCCAAACATCCAACTAATCATCTCACCTAACGTTGAGAAAAACAACTTCACACAAAAGTACAGACATATTAGTTTGGCAGTGTCTTCCTCATCACAAACCAATTTACCTTTCACAGCATCATCCATCAAATTTCTTATTAGGCTTGCAGTTATCCGACCTATGCCACTATACCGTTGCTATATGAAAGCTGAAGCTGGCCTTGTGCTTGGAGTTAGGTCGACATGTTGAACACCACATTGCAAACCAAAGACCAACCTAATGTTCACCTTCCTAAGTTTCACTGGCCTTCCCCTAATGTAGATCCCATCGTCCTTCCGATTGTATGACTTCACAATCTTAACCACCAGATCGTCACATTTTCTAAACTCATTCTAGCCTGATTTTTTAATAACTATGGCTTCAAACATAAGCCAAAAAGGCGTCCTCCTCAACTAACGGAAGTGTCCCTTATGTAACCCTAATTTAGACACCATCTTAATAACCTTAGCCATGTTCAAATGGAAATTTATACGGTGAGTAGCCCTCTTAGGTGACACATATTTCGGGACAACATTTTGTGTCTACTTGAACAACACAAGCCCTTGTATTTCACACCTAGCTTCGACGATGACGGGCCAAACGCTGACTCCAACCTTTTTTGTTCACAAGACCTAGTCCATGGGCTTCTCATCCGTGCCACTTTTGCACATAGAAACACAACATTAGCAAATACATGTCATGAACAATACAGACACACGCGTCACAACTAACATTCACATCATGATAGCAAACACTTATTTATGGCAACATGAAACAAACATTAAATCACAATTCACAAAAACAACTAGCCTAATGCATGTAGCATAACCATTTATTGTAGTACAACATGCACTTTAAGCTAACAAAAATTTCGCTAGTTAAATTGTTCACTAGTTAAATTGTTCACTAGTTAACCCAACTAATAATTACCAACATGAACTCTACATGGTACATACCTTACGCACCCAATCAACACCACACGCCAAACACACCCGTGACAACCAACTTCATTTCATCCACACGACGTACACAATCGCACACCGTCCCCCCAACACACTAATTGTCGCATATATCTATTCGTCATGTTACATACGCTACAGATGAAATAAAAATACCAAAACACATACATCATTCCCCAAATGACATAAACAAAGAACAAATAACAAAAAATCCACATCAATACATATAATTTGTTCGTAGTACACCATGTGCCACAACAGTCAAACATCAAATTAAACACCTATTACATCTTACCACAGTGGGTTGGCCATGTTGTGCCCACCACAAAGCCCCCCAACACACATAACAACAACATAGCAGTAGGCATTCATCAGACCACAACTCAATACCCACGCCTACATACAATCAAAGACTAATTTAACACACATGTAAACAATCGAGCAGTACAAAATGACATATATACACCAGACACACACACGATTGACACACACCAACCCACACAAGCAGCCTCTAAATTGTTTTATGTGACATGGACACAATGAAAGCCCAACGTTTTACCCTACAAATATGAAGGTTCAAGGAATATCACTTATGCTTTCAACAGCGTCGCTGATTCGTTACGTCAGCCCTTTGTCCTAAATACTATCCGACCACCAATGCACGTAGTAAACCCAACAACCGTCTACAACCATCAAAACCCAAAATACCCACCACCACCCCACAAGCAATCGTCAACAATGTTAGTCAATTAAGAAACACCAAATCACTAAGATTTGCACAATCGTTCACAACAAAATGACAAAAATGGAAAATGCAAAATCACAGGGATTTGCTGACCCACGGGCTCCAAAATTTGAGTGACAAAATTTAGGGTTTCCATATTAGACAAACGGGCACAAACAACGGTTCGAGTTACACCGGCCACATTGCAACCCGTCACACACATGCCATCCAACAAAAGCTACTATATCCCTTTTGATAATGTGACACCCAAACACATCCCACAACAAACAGCCTACCATCAGTGAAGCCCCCACCCACATGCATAAAGATGGCTATTTAGTAAACACACATGAAATAAGACCAAACAGACTAATAAATATCTTCCAGGACTACGTGGGTAACTTTTTCACATTTCAAGATTTATCTGTAACTTTCCCTTTTTTTTAATATATTAGTATTAATTATTAATTCTTTTAAGTTATATAAATTCATCTCCTTTAACTTAAAAAAAAAGGGTGAGATTTAGCTACAACTCCCTCATTATAAACGATTAGTAGTTTAAGGATATAAGGGGGAAAAAAATTAGTTCAAGTCCACTAAGACTTCCAATGTCGTTGTCGGACCAAAGTACCCTCAACACTAATAGGTTGTTATGATATCTTTGGAATGATTTAAAAATTTAAAAATTCAATAATTTTTTATTTACATATCCATTTTTTATAAAATTTATATTTTTAGAATTCTCTCATTAAGATTTATCAAACAAGATTTATAATGGATATGAAATTGAAAAAAATAAAATTTCACTGACTGGAAATTTTTTTGACTGAAAATATTAAAATTTCTCTAACTATATTAATTATACAAAAATATAAAACCATAGAATATGGATATCACCTTTGAAAATTTATAAAGTGAATGACCTCAGCTTTAATAATCTTTTTGCGTAGACTATATCTGTAATAACCCAAAAATTTAAGTTGTCCCATAAATTATATACTAGTATTATGGTTGTATGTGATAATATATTATTAAATAAATAATAATAAATACAGAATCTAATTTGGCATTGGATTATCAAATATGAGATTAATTAGGGATTATTATTTGGGGCCAATTTAACAGAAATATGGAATTATAATACTAATTGGGCTAAATTAAAGTTAAAGATAGTAAATAAATAAATATAAAAGTAAGAGGAAATAATAATAATAATAATAATAATAATAATAATAATAATAATAATAATAATAATAATAATGGGTGTGGTAGTAAAATAAATAATTAATTTTCTGTTAGTATACGATAGAGTGTAATGTAATTAGGAATTAATTTATTTATATAGTTATATTAGAAAACTGGGTTAAAGTGTAATTATCTTAAATATTTATTAAAGATAAGTATAAATCTATATAATTTATGAATTAAATCTTTCGAAGATATACGGGCCACATATGCTTTTACTTCCTTATAAATAGGGAGGATGTGATATGTGGAAAAGAAAGGGAAAGAAAGAAACGAAAAGAGATGGTGAAAGGGAAAGGAATGAGGGAAAATGAAGCGAAGAAAAGGGAAAGAAAATAATGGAAGTCGGAAGAGTTTTTGGTAATGGAAAGAAAGAATAAGGTACTACTTTTAAGGTGAGTTATATTATACCTTGAGTTACCATAATATATTTTACATATGTTTTGACTTACCATATTTATTTTATGCAAGTTATGTTTTATAAATTATTATAAGTTATGTTAATATTTCAGTTACGTGGATTAATTTCTGAACTCTATTTGTTAAAATGAAACCCATTGATATATTTGTTTATATTTTAAAGAATATTTGATTATGACCTTATAAACAATTATGTTTTGTAAGTATCACCACGGGAGTCTCACGCCTTGTGGGACTTAAATAACCATTGGTCTCTGTTTGGTCACTTTGTGGGCCTCTGTTTGTCATAGATCCATTGATGGATCCATTGACCTCTTTTTCTATGCGGAGCAAAGTGTTGTGCGGAGATAAGTGCTATACTATTGTGGGAGCCACCTTTATAATCCGTACGAGCCATCTCTTGAATCCGTACCTCTGTTCTGACTGTAGGGAGCAAAGTGTTGTACGGAGTTAAGTGCTACACTGTTGTGGAAGTCACCTCTAAAGTTCGTACGAGCCACCTCTTGAGTCTATGCATTTGTTCTGTTCTGTTCGGTACCGTGGTTATGGTTATTTATTTACATAATCTCAGTTTTACTACTCAAAGGATTATTTGTTCATACTAAATTATCTTAAATATTTTAGTTACATAATTATCCATGGTTATTTTGTGTCTTTTATACTCTTAGCATAATATTTCTCACTCTGCCATGTGTTTATAGCTGTTTACCAATTTTCAGGACACAATACAATTCAGAAATAGCTTTTGGAAAGTCTTAGACGCGGGGCTCTAGAATAGACACACGCAACATTTTTATGATATTTTTGTATGTAAATATCGACATTTTGGGTTAATAAATTTTGTAATGACAATAGAAGCTCCGATAATTATTTTAGTACACTCACTTAAATATTACTTCCGCTCACGTTTATTAATTTGTTTAAGAATTGGCTGGAGGTAACTTCAGTTACTGGCCATCATGATGCTTAACCCTTGGGTACGGGGAGCAGGTCATGACAAGTGGTATCAGAACAATGGTTTATAAAAAAAATAAATAAATCATCATTGGAACATAGGACACACACATTTAAGAAGTAGGATAGCGGGTAATTAGTACCTAAATATTATATTTTGTTAGTCGATTTAATTATATTATAATTTATATGATTTTATATATACAATTTTTTTTTTGTGTGCATAATTTGTAAGGAATATTAGATATAATTTATATTTGTTGTAGCAAAAGAAGGAAAAGAAACAGAGGGTGTCGGGCTCAAGCACCCACCAAAATCATAATATAATTAAATACATAGAATTTTCAGTTCAGTATTAAAAAAAAAAAAATCATTTTGATTTTTTTTAAAAGTGGGTTCAAATTATAAAGATACTAATTTTGAAACTATTTTCCATCAGTAGAGAGTTCACGGATAAAAGAAATAGGAGTTCATCTCAACCTCCTTCAACTTTTGCATGTGATTCTGTCATTTCATTTCCAGTCACTTGTTTGATTGTGTTCTCATTTTATTTTTTATTTTTTTTTCAAAAATAAAACTACTGAAAAGTTTTAAAGTCACCGATTGTTTCTCATTTTGGCACAAAATAATTTTTGACAACTAAACAGTGAGTTGTCGTTGGTAAAGTTTTTTTTTGTTTTTTGAGGTAATATTTTCTATCAGATTAATCATCTAATATATATTTATCAGTATGCGCAGCGGATAGTTTACACACATGATAAATTTCGAGGACGAAATTTTTAAAAAGAAAGAAGATTGTAACAACCCGAAAATTTAAGTTGTCTCTTAAATTTTATACTAGTATTATGGTTGTATGTGATAATATATTATTAAATAAATAATAATAAATACGGAATCTAATTTGACATCGGATTATCAAATATGGGATTAATTAGGGATTATTATTTGGGACCAAATTAACAGAAATATGGAATTATAATACTAATTGGGCCAAATGAAAGTTAAAGATAGTAAATAAATAAATATAAAAGTAAGAGTAAATAATAACAATAATGGGTGTAGTAGTAAAATAAATAATTAATTTTCTGTTGGTATACGATAGAGTATAATTTAATTAGAGATTAATTTATTTATATAGTTATATTAGAAAACTGAGTCAAAGTGTAATTATCTTAAATATTTATTAAAGATAAGTATAAATCTATATAATTTATGAATCAAATCTTTCGAAGATACGTGGGCCACGTATGCTCTTACCTCCTTATAAATATGGAGGAGGTGTTCTGTGAAAAGAAAGGAAAAGAGGAGGGAGAAAGGGAAAGGAATGAGGGAAAAGGAAGCGAAGAAAAGGGAAAGAAAATAATGAAAGTCGGAAGAGTCTTTGATAGTGGAAAGAAATAGTAAGGTACTATTTTTAAGGTGAGTTATATTATATCTTGAGTTATCATAATATTTTACGTATGTTTTGACTTACTATATTTATTTTATACAAGTTATGTTTTATAAATTATTATAAATTATATTAATATTTCAGTTACGTAGATTAACTTTTGAACTCTATTTGTTAAAATGAAATGCATAGATATATTTGTTTATATATTAAAGAATATTTAATTATGACCTTATAAATAATTATATTTTGTAAGTACCACCACGGGAGTCCCACGCATGGGGGGACTTAAATAACCATTGGCCTCTGTTTGGTCATTTTGTGGGCCTCTGTTTGTCATGGATCCATTGACCTCTGTTCTGTGAGGAGCAAAGTGCTGTGCGGAGATAAGTGCTACACTATTATGGAAGCCACCTCTATAATCTGCACGAGCCATCTCTTGAATCCGTACCTCTGTTCTGATTATGGGAAGCAAAGTGTTGTACGGAGGTAAGTGTTACACTATTGTGGGAGCGACCTTTAGAGTTCATAGGAGCCACCTCTTGAGTCCATGCATCTGTTCTGTTTTGTTCGGTACCGTAGTTATGGTTATTTATTTACATAATCTCAGTTTTGCTACTTAAAGGATTATTTGTTCAGATTAAGTTATCTTAAATATTTTAGTTACATAACTATCCATGGTTTTTTTGTGTCTCTTATACTCTTGGCATAATATTTTTCACTATATCATGTGCTTATAGTTATTTATCAATTTTCAGGAAACAATTTCTCACTTTGCCACGTGCTTATAGCTATTTACCAATTTTCAGGAAACAATACAATTCAGAAATAGGTTTTGGAAAATTTTAGACGTGACGCTGCGGAATAGACACACACAACATTTTTATGATATTTTTATATGTAAATATCGACTTTTTGGGTCAATAAATTTTGTAATGAAAATAGAAGCTCCGATGATTATTTTGGTACCTTCACTTAAATATTACTTCACTCGCGTTTATTAATTTGTTTGAGAATTGGCCGGAGGTAACTTCAGTTACTGGCCATCACAATACTTAACCTTTGAGTACGGGGAGCTGGTTATGACAATGTCTCATGTGTATTTATATTGGAGGAGATATCCCTAATTTTCCTATTGCACGATCCATACTTCTATATCTATGAAATATGGCTTCAAAGTATATAATTTAACAATTTTAACCGATTATAAAAAAAATAAAATAAAAATAAAAAGATTGCTATATAGGAAAACATGTTTATTTATATAATTTTTCATACAATTTTTTACTTTTTATATCAACAGAAATTGATGTTGAAATTTATATTTCATTTTTAAATTTTGATAGTATATAGGCTTAAATTAAATAACTAGTCCCCCTAGTTTAATTGAAGTTACACTTTCAATTTTTCAAAGTAATACACATTTCGAACCCCAATATATATATATATATATATATGCAAAAATAGAATGATTAAATTGGAATTCTTATAGTTTATTTTGAATTTTATTTTGATTTCTTTAATTTTGTACGTGATTTTTTTTTGTTTCAAATTTTAACAGTAAATGACGGATGGATAACATTGTAATAAAATTAAAAGTATAACATTCAAAATTTTCATGTTAAAACTATAAAAACCAAAGTGACATTTCGCTTAAACAATAAATTAATGATATAATTTGTTTATTTCTCAATTAGTTGCAGAAACATATTAGTTAGAATTGATACAATTTTACAGTTCAGGATTTAAAGTAAAACCATTAAAATGTTAGAATTTAATTTGTTATCAACCGAGATTTTTGGTATTTTTTGTAATTTTCGCAACATATTATCTGAGATTTTTCTTAAAAACTCCTTTTGAAAAATAAATAAATAAATAAATAAAATTTAATTGTTGTGTGGTGACCACTTTACCCTTTCCCTTGAGAAATCTTTCTATCTTCCCCATCTCTCCATCATCAGTGTCTTTCGCAGAAATCATCAGCTCCAATGGCCACTCTCAATCTCTCTCTCTTCTCCAAAACCCTAAAAACCCAATACAGCACCTACCTTAACCCCACCACCACTCTGCTCCTCACCCACTCTGGCCCATTTCGCTCCTGGGCTGGCCCGCACTCGAACCCTACCCTGTCTCGCACTCGAACCCGGGCTGCCCTCGATGGAGACTACTCTTCCAAGAGAAGCAGTAGCAACGACCCCAGAGAAACCCTAATGTTACCGGGCTGTGACTACAATCACTGGCTCATTGTCATGGAGTTCCCCAAAGACCCTGCACCTACGAGAGAGCAAATGATTGAGACCTACCTCACTACTCTTGCCACTGTCCTCGGAAGGCCTCTCTCTCTCTCTCTCTCTCTCTCTCTCTCTCTCTATGTTGAGTGTTGTGGTTATTCAATTATATATTTCACATCGAATTTAAATTTTTTTAATTGGGTTCGTTATATATTGAATTGGGTTTGTTATTTATTGAATTAAGTTTTGGTTTGTTAAATATTTTGAATTGGGTTTATTGTTTATTGTTCTGTAAATTGTTTGATTGCTGAGAAAATTGAGGAAAAAGAAAGATTTTTTTACACAATCTTATGGTTACTTTTCTTTTGGTTCAGAAGAATTAGCTAGAAAATTTGACAGCTCATTCGTGGTTGTGTTTGACTTGTTTGAGTAGATAGCCACTTAATATTTTTGTTTGTTGAATCTTGTGGTTATGTTCTAGCTCACTGTTGTTGGGCTAATTTTGTATTTCTTCTCAGTCTGTGATTTTTAATTTTTTTTTTAACTTGGGCTTGTTGTCTTTAGATTCTGTTTGGTTATTGAGAATATTGGGCAAAAGGAATGAATGTGTTAAACTTAGAATGTTATGTTTAATGTTGTGATTTTCTTTTACTCTTTGCCTTTTCTCGTAACAGATAATAATCAGTGTGTTTGTTTTGAGTTTTCTGGATTAAATTTTTTGAAAACTGAGGTTTTTGATTTTTATGTTTTTTTATTTCTAGTGATTACTTTAAAAATTTTAAACATTTTTTTTTTACTTTTTTAGATTTATCTTTCTTAGATGTATCTAAAAAGTAAAAAAAAAATTTAAATTTTTTTAAAAAAATTAATAAATGCATAAAAATACAAAAAATATTCTAAATTCTTGTATTTTTTTTTTTTTTGTATTTTTGGTATTTAGTGAATTTTTAAAAGGTTTTTTTTTACTTTTTGGGTGTATTTATGTTAGATGTGTCTAAAAAGTAAAAAAAATTGCTTAAAATATTACAAAAGTTTAGTAAAAACAAAAAAACACGGAAAAAAAGAAAGTAGAATTTTCTGAAAAGTGTTTTTGGAAAAATAGAACCAATAATGTAAGGTTCTTAACTTATTGTGATGCCATTAATTATAAGCGGAGGCAATTAGTGATTGACGTGCTTCTATCATTCTTCAAATAAAAATGTTAAATGAATATAGAGTCTGTGAAAAAGAGACCGTATTAATACATTACATAAGTCTACGTGTTGGAGATGTTTTGCATTGAAAATTCAATGCTTCAACCTTTTCAAAGTGTATTTAGCTGCAAAATGATTTATGTAGCGAATAAAATGGCCTTGGGGAACATATTCAATGTTTTTATGCACATGTGTGTCTGTGTTTATTGTCCCTGTGACAATTCAGCTTGAGGACACAAAATAAGGGTTTTTTTGGAGACTTTTTATAATGGTATGGTAATATTGGTCAAGTATAATTGGCTTAGAAGCACTAATACTCCAATATGGTGTTGCATCTGTGTTTGACACACCGGGGGACATGTGTGGTGTTCGCCACGCCACATGGCATCTCAGTTGTTCTAATTATTATCGTTTTGTAGGACACATTGGGGATACTTCATAGACGTGCGTTTTTAATGTTTGGGCATGCCTCATGACACCTTTGTAGGTTTTTTTTTTTTAAAATTTAAAGAAAGCTGATTTTGGGTCATCAAAGTAAAATATATGAAAATAAAGAGGAAAAATGTAGAACAAAAATGAATATACCTACATGTTCATTAATGCCTCTCATATCTATATATCCTAAATTATGTTTATATATACATTGTAAATTAAAATATAATATATCTATATGAATATATATCCATATACCTCCGTGTCCGTATCCTAAATATTTGAGAATTGCTCTCTTGTGTCATTGCTTCTTTGGTTTGCTTAATGGGAACAACACCATTCATTTGCTCAATTTTCACTCATCTATATTGTATGTCTCACAAATATGTGCATTGTTATGTTTCCCTCAGCATGGAAGAAGCAAAGAAAAGTATGTATGCTTTTAGTACCACCACGTACACTGGATTCCAGTGCACTGTATCAGAAGAGACATCTGAGAAATTCAAAGGTAAGTGAACACTAGGCATTTGTCTCATTACAGGACACAGCATATGAATTGTTTCCTAATAATCTGCTTACTTCTTAATCTTTTGTAGGATTGCCAGGAGTTTTGTGGGTACTACCAGATTCCTACATAGATGTTAAAAACAAGGACTATGGAGGTGATATATTTATGAAGAAATGTTTTTTTTAATAAATCTACATCTTTCTGTGATGTTATTATATTTTTTTTAATACAAAGTTTCCCTTTATTGCTTTAGGAGATAAGTACATCAATGGCGAGATAATTCCTTGCAAGTACCCTACTTATCAACCAAAGCAATCTAACCGATCAAAATATGAGAGTAAAAGGTATGTGAGACAGAGAGATGGTCGCCCTGCTGAGCGAAGAAGACCAACACAAGAGGCAACTTCATCAGAATCTACCTCTGGATGAGGTACTTGAATCTATAGTCACCATGTTTAATTTGTTATCTTTCAATTGTTCATTATTTTGACAATATATTTCTTGTATGTGATGAGATTATATATATACTTCTAGGTGAATGTTTATCGTGTTAATATGATGTGATGCTAAGAAGCATGAACACGGATACGGACACAGACACAGACACGTGATACGACATGAATACGATACAGACACGTCGATACGCCAATTTTCAAAAAATGCACGACACGACACGACACGACACGTGGGGGACACGCATAAAATATATAATTCTATATATTTATTATATGTTATATATATATATATAAATATATCATTCAAAAATAATGAAAAATGAAATATGGCACAAATTCCTATAAATTTATATGATTTTTGTTTCATTATTATTTTAAGTTGTTTTGTTCAAACTTATAATTAGTTTCACCCGTGTCTAATTGATAGACACATGTGTTTAAGCGATAAACACGTATGTCCTCTAGGTGTCCAAAGAGTGTCTGGTTGTGATAACCCTGTCCTATGTTATGTTAATTAATCTTAATTATGATCGAGATTATGTGTTTAACATGATTTTGAATGTCATTTATATGATTATTATGTTTTTGAATTCCTATTTGTTCACCGTAGGAAAATCTGTTTGACTTACTGCTATAATTTGAAATTAAAGACTGTACAGATTACAGAAACTGAATTGTCTGCACCATTGTAATAAGCGTAATTTTTAGAGTCTATGGTGAAATTTAATTAGAAATTGATTTGGATCAAAATAATTAGATCGAACTGATTAATCAAACACAATTACTTAGCCTTAATCAAATTTGATTAAGGCACGCATGTATAAGGGCCCAATTACACTTATACTCATTCCTTGGAGCTCAAAAATCTGGAATAGGCACTCTAGAGAGAGAATGAGCCGGTTCTAGAGAGAGAGAGAGAGGGCACAAAATTGTGGATTTTGGCACAAAACTTGGGAATTTGGAAACTAGGCTCAAGAAATTAGCTAATTTTAGAATGATTGGGGCTTCTAGGTGAGTAACCAACCCTTAATTCATGAGTTTGAGTTTGTAATTATATGAATCCAAAGAGAATTGGTAATCAAGAACAAGGTTTAAGTTGTATATGATGAATTTGAAGTCAATGCACACATGCATGTAAGAATTATCATGGTATGAAACTCAATTCTAAGAATTCATGTTGTAATTAGAAGTTGATCATTGAAAAATGAAGAATATGTCACCAAATGATACATGCATGCATAATTTTAATGAACTTCATGATTTTGAGCATCATTTGTGCCATTTGAAGTAGGGTTGGAGTCAATAATTGACATGCATGAATGATTCGTGAAGATATGAAGTTTGTATGAAGTTCGAATGCATAAACTTTGACCGTACCAAGAAGAATGTTAAATAATTTGAGAATTAGATTGTGGTTTTGGACAATTGGTCTCAAATTACCTATATTCTCATGTTATGTGATGTCTTTCCATGTTTTTGTGCCAAAAACACGAACTTTGAACCATTGAACATCAAGTTTGAGCTTCAAATGCAGTTCTAGAAATTCCAGAATTCGTCATGTCCGCTCGAGCCAGGAAAGTCTCGCTCGAGCGTGAAAATTTAGCTCCCAGAAATTTTGTAGAAATTGCACTGTGGCTCGAGCGGCAGACTTTACGCTCGAGCAAACCCTATTTTGCAAAGACTCCTCGCTTGAGCGTCGAGAATCTCGCTCGATCGTAAATTATATGCAACCAGTACTTTTGCAGACCAAAGGGGTCAACTTGAGCGACTAAAGCTGCACTCGAACGGAGAACCCTGTTTCAGAAATTTTGAAAAGTTGTTTTGTGTTTCGTTTTCCATTTTCTTTCATTTCTAAGCGCTCTTAGGCATGTATTGAGCATTGTAAATGGACTAAATGGATAAGAAAGAGGCCTAAGAGAAGTAAGTAAATTAAGAATGGATTGAATCACTTGTGACCCGATGTGATCCGATATGTTATGTAATGTGTAGGGTCGCGCAAGGGCAAATCCATCGGCAGAACACTATGAGTAATATCTTAGTAAAGATATGTTCAAGTACGTTATTTTCCAAACGCTATTTCTGTACGAGCCTTATGGATTTGTATGTTGATTTATGGATGAATATTCCAAATGTCAGTCTTTCGCGTAAGGCTAATTGAATACAAATATGATCATGATCATGGATATGAGACACATAAATACAAATGCGAAAATGAATTGGGCCTGAGGCCGTTTGACACGATGGATAGGCTTGAGGCCGTTTGATGTGAATGAATTGGGCCCAAGGCCATTTGACATGAATGATTGGGCTCGAGGCCGTTTGACATGATGAATGAGCCCGAGGCCGTTTGATGTGAATGGATTGGGCCCAAGGCCATTTGACATGAATGATTGGGCTCGAGGCCGTTTGACATGATGGATGGGCCCGAGGCTGTTTGATGTGAATGAATTGGGCCAAAGGCCGTTTGATGTGAATGAATTGTGTAAAAATTTATGTATTATTGATTGATGTTTATTGATATCTATTACAATGATTCATGATTCCTATATATAGAAGAGGGTGAGTGTGTAGTAGGTAAGGAGTAGGTGAAGTGGAGGTGGTAGTGGTGTAGTGGGTTAGGTTTAGTGGAGTAGGTGAGGTGATAGTGGTGTAGTGGGTTAGGTTTAGTGGAGTAGGTTTAAGTGGGTGAAGTAGGTGGAGAGTAGGTGAATTTTAACAGCCCCCCGCAAACTCAAAGGGATAGGAACTAACCAACTTGAGTTTGGAGAGAGTAACAAAACAAGAAAATACATAAAAATAAAAGAGGATAAGAGACACTGTATGGTCGTGTCAGACCATTGGTGAAGACACTGGATGGTGGTGTCATAACGTTGTAGAGGACACTGTATGGGGGTGTCATAACCATGTAGAGGACACTGTATGGTGGTGTCATAACGGTGTAGAGGACACTGGATGGCGGTGTCAGACCGATGTAGAAGACAGTTTATGGGGTCATGTCGGACCGTTGTAGCAGACACTGTTGTGACAGTTGTTGTGACAGTTTACGGAGTCTTGCTGGACCCTTGTAGAAACTAACCGGAATCAATGTCGGGACAGTTTACAGAGTCTTGTCGGACCCATAAAGGAGCTAACCGGAATCAATGTCGGGACAGTTTACAGAGTCTTGTTGGACCCATAAAGGAGCTAACCGGAATCAATGTCAGGACAGTTTACAGAGTCTTGTCGGACCCCTAAAAAGTCGCACCCTCAAAAGGTGTGCCCAATCTTTCAAAAGGCGTGCCATCAAAAGGCGTGCCCAATCCATAAAAAGACGTGCCATCAAAATGCGTGCCCAATCCATAAAAAGACGTGCCATCAAAAGTTGCGCCCTCAAAAGGCGCGCCCACTTCATCAAAAGTCGTGCCCGACAGAAAGCGTCGAGCCATCAAAAGGTGAGCCGGAGACGCGGCGAGGCACGTGAGCGACAGAGTGGCGTGTCGGCCGCGTCGTCAGTGTCGATATAAACCAATGTGGAGGCTGTGCTTGAGGCAGAAGCGAAAACAAAAAAACCTGGGAAAAAACTTCTGAAAAACTCTTCATTTTCTGAGAGAGATCTTCGTTTTTCTGAGAGATTGCCTCTAAGAGCTGCAAATCTTGAAACACTCCCCTTCCGAACATTATCAGTCTGAAATTGCTATTTCGCTGAAACACTCAGCAACCCAAAAAATATGGCCTCTTCTTCCCATTCAGCTACCCAGAATATGGCCTCTTCATCCCGTGGTCTACTCACTCTCTTTTCCGACCTCAACGAGTCAACAAGAGAGATAACTGGTGCGGAGGCCCGTGAACCTCAACCAAACACCTCTGGTTTTGCTCCGTTGAACTTTCCGATGCGGTCGGTGGAGCAAAGAATGGCAGTGCAGTCGGATGTGGAGGCCAATCAGTATACATTGAAGTCATGTGTGGAAACCATGACTGCGGTTACAAATTTGTCGAACCGGCTGCAGAGTAGGACAAATGAGGTGCAGCAGTTAAACGCCCAACTGGCTCTGCTCCAACGCATGTATAAGGATGCGCGAGCAGAGTTAAGTGTGCTAAAGGCGGAAAATAAGGAGCTGAAGCGGAAGGCCACCGTGATGTTCCGATTTGGAGGTCCACCGTATGCTGTAGTGGAGGAGCAGGGAGGAGGCAACTTGCTTGGTGGTCTAGGAAGCACGGAGGCAACACCGGCAAGGACCACCCAGGACGGAGGCAAGAAGAAAAGACCGGCGGCTGAGTAGAGAAGAAAAATCCCATTGTGGGTGTGGTAGTTTTGTTTTTGTTTGTGTGGGTTTTTTTTTTTTGATGTAAAAGTGTGATCGGGGTTGATCCCCTGATATGAATAAAATGACAAGGTTGTGGAATGTTGTTGGTGTTATTTTGTGGTGTTGTTTTGTTTAATAAGAAAAATAAAAGAAAAGAAAATAATGGATAAAGAAAATAGAGAAAAATATTTGTGGATGGGTGATAAGAAAAACAGCAGTGTGATTTTTTATTTTTTATTTTTTTTGGTGGAATATAAAATAAATAATAATAAGAGAATGGAAAACGGGTGATGCTTACTAACAAGGGATATGGAAAATATATTATAATAAAATATATATATATATATATATATATTAAAATAAAAGAAAAGGGTGAAAGAACGTGAATGAAATAAATTAAGAGAAAGGAGAGATATGATTAAAGTGGGTTTGAAAGTGGGAAAAGATGAGAGAGAGGGAGATAGAGTGGGTGCATGATGATGATGTTGGGTCCATGGAGAGAGAGAGAGAGGGATGTCCAAGAAGCTTGTGCTTTTGATAGTTACACATTACCCAAGCTGTATGTGAAGATGCATGTTACTGTCTTACACTTCTGCAGGCTTGGTATTCTTTGTGGGGCACTTGCAACACGTGACATTGAAAATTGTATTCGAAAATGATGACATCTCCAACATGAAACGTCTTGGAAGCAGCCCAGGCCTTGTAATCAATATTCCCAATGATGGTTCAACCAGCGGAGTCCCCAACCTTGTACACTGCTGCCATTGAAACCTTCAAGCCAGCAAACATGGCTACCAACAACAGAGCCACAGCTCTACACCCCACACCCAAATCCATGGCTAAGAGAGAGAGAGCAAATCGGGAAAAAAAAAACAGCAGTGACGAGCAGAAAAGCAGCGCCAGAAACGCCAACGACGACGACGAGTAAGAGTACAACCACGGATATGTGAGAGGCGAGGTGAATGGCGATAGAGGCTAGACGATGATGCGGGTGCCGCCGCCGACATAGCGGAGGAGGGGTGTAAGAAAATGTTGAAGAAGTCAAGGTATGTGTAGAAAATAAGCGGAATAGGTTGAGGACCGGCGGGCGGCCAAGGCGAGGTTGCCGCCCGCCGGTGAAGCGAGAAATACTAAGGTCTTAACCTTGCTCTGATACCATGTAAAAATTTATGTATTATTGATTGATGTTTATTGATATCTATTACAATGATTCATGATTCCTATATATAGAAGAGGGTGAGTGTGTAGTAGGTAAGGAGTAGGTGAAGTGGAGGTGGTAGTGGTGTAGTGGGTTAGGTTTAGTGGAGTAGGTGAGGTGATAGTGGTGTAGTGGGTTAGGTTTAGTGGAGTAGGTTTAAGTGGGTGAAGTAGGTGGAGAGTAGGTGAATTTTAACAAATTGGGCCAAAGGCCGTTTGACATGAATGAATTGGGCTCGAGGCCGTTTGATATGTTTGTGCCTGAGGCCGTTAGATAAAAAACATAAATGGGCCTATGGCCATTTAATATGTCTGCTACAAATTTCATTCATATAACTTCTTTATTTTGATATGATTCACTGAACTATCACTCACTCTCATTTATATATGTCTAGGTGAGCAAAGAGATGTCCAAACCCAGCCTTAGTGAAAGATATGAGAGGAGGTTAAATTTTGTGGAGTCAGCCCGAACGTCTTACGCACGAGACTTTATTTTCTTTTGTTCTTTTGTTTACTCTTTGTTTACTCTTTTACTACCTTGGCAAATACATTGGATCATCCATGTACATAAACTTTTGTTTGGCTGACTATACGTTTGAAGTTTCTGGATGTACAAAATGTTAATTCTGGCTCTATGTGTGAGTTATTATGAAATACTTTTGGAATAATTCTGCTATGCCATATAAGCACAGCTTATTGGTCAAAATTATTAAGTTGCTTCCGTTTTGGCCCTTTATTTCTATTGAAATACGTTTAATCAGATTTGAGGCCGCAGGTAATTTCTTGATTACTGGCCGGTTATGACCTTAACTCATAGGGGCAGGTTCGGGTCATGACGCTGAGTCTTTAAAAAAAATTTAAAAACAGAACACGTTTTGAAGAGTATCGGACGCGTGTCGGGAAAGTGTCTGAAGAGTGTCGGTGTCTGACACGAATACATCATTTTCTTAGAAGTGTCTGTACTTCTTAGATGTGATGTTTCCATTGAAGAAGTTTTCTAAGTATTGAAATTTATTTGCCAGTTCTTTATCTTTCTAAGAGGGAGAGAAGATGAGATATTCCTAAAGTCTTTTGATAGTTAATTATGCCAAAACATTAGGTTGTTCAACATACTATTCATATATACATAGGTAGTCTAATTAGGAAACAGAACTCTATATGATTTTACTATTTCTCTCTTTTATTTATTTATTTATTAATGTTGTTTTAAACATTAGTTGTTGGACCCACTGAAGGGATTTAGAACAATATTCAACTTGCTTTAAAGATAATTAATGGTGATATAAAACCATTTATATAACTCCTATATATTCAGTTTATTGTCACTCTTTCTTTATATTAACATTTGTATATAGATGACAGTTGGTGAAGGTAAATAAAAAACGGAACGAAAGAGGAGATATTAGGATAATAAAACAGGTCTTTGACACGGTATAAATTTTATTTTTTTCAAGGGGACAAAAGAAAAAAAAAACCAACACAGCACAGTCGAAATTTTTTTATTTTTTTTTTGTTCACTTCACCCATGGTAAATCACAAAGTATCCAAAATGAAAAAATTATAGTTAAAAACTCTCTTACCTCTCACCCATTGTCGCTCCATTCACGGCTTCCTCAGAAACCGAAGGCTTGTCCACAGGGCTCTTTCCAGAGGATGTGAAGGCCTACAAGCTTGACCACAATGGCCACCTCCAACTCCAAGTGCTCATGGATCAACCCTGCATGGGCAAGTTTGAGACCATAGTGTTCTTCGACACTATGGTGCGAGCTAACATCAGCTATGGTGGGCTCATTGGACTTGAGGGCCTCTCTTCTGTGAGAGATTTTTTTGTGGTTACCAGTGAAGGACATCATAGTCTATGATTTGCAGTGTTACTTGAAAATGCTAATACCCTAGCAATTTATGTTTTGGAATGCACTTTCGAAATATGCTAACACTGCATATTATAAACTATGATGTCCTTTACAAAATTTAGCAATCCAAATCGTTCCCAGAACTTTTCCTATAGGAGGAAATTTTTTTTTTTTTTAAAAAAAATGAACTAAAATATAGAGAGAATAGAGTTTTTGCTTGACCAAATATAAAACAAATGGGCCATAATGCTTCTAGAATTGTGTTTCTATATGATTAATTTATAACAATATTTTATTGGATTAACTTTTAAAATGTAATTGCTATTATGTTTAGTAGTCTCTTAAAGCAATCATGGCCTTAAATTCTACTAGTGGAATCTATGCAACACTACCCTTATCATACCACATTTGCATACCACATTTTTGTTCTTGGATCCGCATTCCAGGTAAAATATTCTGTCCTCAGGTCTCATTTTGCTTGATATTTGTATTGCCTATAAACAGTTCCCTCTCATATACGTTTGTGTATGTGTGTATATAAGTCAAGTGTTTGTGTCTATTCTCTTCATTGTTTTGAAACTTTCTGGATTTTTCTTTTTAACTTATTTAATTATTTAAACATCCTGTCGACCAGATATGCTGGTATGGGTTTCAACATTTGACCATTAATTGTGATGTGGAATGCAGGTGTTGTGTGTTGGAGGAAATTGGAAGGAAGGAGTTGGAATTCGTAGTTCAGAGATAAGAAAGACAAACCTTCTTTCTGAAATGATTTGTTTGTTTGTGCTTTTCTGTTTATTATCATTGAAAAAAAAAAGAAAAAAAAAAAAGAATTAGAATATTTAGGTTCTTAGATGCTGATAGGATTGTAACTAAAGATAGAAACTGATGATACGATTTCGGATTGAAATGACAAAATTGGAATTCTTGACATGTTTTCGCTGATGAATTGCATCACTCTAGGGTGTATCTGATGAAACTGAATTTCTTTGACTTACACACAAGTTTAAATACAGTACTACTTTATCACTTATATGCATTTCTTCAAGCATGAACTTGAAACTTGGCTAGACTCTTTGAAAGTGAAATCAGGGTTAGAGTTGAAAATTTAACTTGAAATTCAAAAATACTAGGGACCTCAAATGGTTTACCAAATATTCTACCAAATACTCACATGGTGTGGGTCCTTGTATCTGGTAAAATATTTAGTAATCTATTTGGAGTCTCTCTAGCATTGCTCTTTCCAATTATAGTATTCATATCAACATTTTTTAGTAACTAGGACAGCTAGAATGAAACTGTGTAAGAAGAGATTCATAAGCATGTTGAAGGCTAGGTCAGGTTTGGAGCCAGCCTATGAAGCACCGACACGTTCCAAGGCTCTGCGTACGAGTGTCGGACACGGATACGCGTCGGACACGCGGTAGACACGTGTCTGACACTCTCTCTAACGTGTCTCCTTTTTTTTTTTGAAATCTTCCATTCGGACACGCCATGGACACGGGGAAAGAGAGAGAGAGAGAAACCTGGTGCGATCTGCCTTCGATCTGCTCTATCTACCTTCGATCTCTGTCTCTCGCCTTCGATCTGCCTTTGATCTCTGCTCGCGACCGACCTCTTGCCCTCGATCTCGATCTGAACTCATTGATCTCCACGGCTTAGCTCTTGTCGCAGTCGAACTTGTCAAAGATGGAGTCGTAGAGACTCGTCAGCTCCTCCGGCGGCGTCGCCATGTCCTCGCCTTCGATCTGCCTTCCTCTCTCTCTCTCTCTCTCTCTCTCTCTCTCTTGTCGTGCGTCTCTGTCCCTCCCGTTTTCAACCATAACAATATAATTTGTTACGTATAAAATATATATATCTAATTTGTTATATAAAATATATATCTAATAAATTATATTAACATATTTGTTATTATATTATTATATTAAATTATAAATTATATATGAACATATATCTTATTTAAAAAAAAACTTATTTTTTATTAATTTTTTTAAAAAATATATTTATTAATTTTATTATTATTTTGATTGTATAAGAATTAATGATTTTATTTTTATTTTAGACATATAATAAATAAATAAAATTATATATATTAAACGTGTTCCCAGCGTGTCGTGTCCTCTATTTTTTGAAAAATTGCGTTTTCGCGTGTCCGTGTCGTGTCCGTGCAACATAGGAGCCAGCCCATAAATACTGTGCAACCTATGTGCTGCTCCAATTGTGGCCATGTTTGGAGTTTGGCTTTTTTAAGGACTTTTTTAGTTTTTTGACTTTTTTATGAAGGGAAAAAAAAGTTATACATTTGGGATTGACTTTTTTTAATTGAATGAAAAAATGTGAATAACGGATGTTTTTCACTTTTTTTGGGGACTTTTTTTTTACCAAAAAGGCAAGTTCTCAAACATGACCTATATGTACTTAACATGCAAGCCAGGTGTCACGGGTTGCCTTTCAGAAGTCGGCCCGTGACACCAGGTCATGACAGTATATTAACTTCATGAACAAAAGCACTGGATCTAGAGGTTTTTTATTTTCAAGGTTTTGGCAGGCCAAGGTGTGTAATCCATGTGTTTGTATTTATGCTTTGATGTTTCATTACATCTTTCCATAGGCAGTGTTTGATGCACTAGGAATGAAGGTGGAATAGAAGTGATCATTCCCACCAGAATGTTGATTCTTACATTTGTTTGCTAAAAAAAAATGATGTCATGCATTGCAAAATGGAATCATGATTCTCCATTACAAGGAAAGATCATTATATAAGAAGGCTAAGGAAAGACCGTTCCATTCTATCTTCGTTCTAGTAAACCAAATGCTATCTTAGGCAAAAACAACTGTATACACTCTCAAAAAATTTCGAACAGTTAAATCTAAAATAAATATAAGCCATTGATTTGGATTTAAAGATCATTATTATAATAGGTCATAATCAGACGCCATTAAATGCATAACCTATTTTGATTTGACATTTAAGTGGCTCAACAGCAGCTTCAACCCACAATAAAAACATAATTAAACAACACTAAATTCATAACCAAGAAGCACTAAAATCAAATTTAGACATAGAGTGCACACTTAAGAAGTACGGACATAAACACGCGACACGATACGGATACGACACGAATATACCGACATGTCAATTTTCAAAAAATGCACGACATGACACGTGGGGGACACATGTAAAATATATAATTCTATATATTTATTATATGTTATATATATGAATATATCATTTAAAGATAATGAAAAATGGAATATGACACTAATTCCTATAAATTTATGTAGTTTTTGTTTTATTATTTTATCTTAAGTTATTTTGTTCAAATTTATAATTAGTTTTACCTATGTCTAATTGATAGACACGTGTGTTTAAGCGATAAACACGTACATCCTTTAAATGTCCAAAGTGTCCAGGGTTTTAAAAAAAAATTAAAAACAGGACATGTTTTGAAGAGTGTCAGACATGTGTCAGGAAAGTGTCCAAAGAGTGTCGGTATCTGACATGGACACGATACGATTATGTCACTTTTTTTAGAAGTATCCGTGCTTCTTAGGTGCACACTAAAAATGAATGTCTACTATAGAATTCTCCTTGACTTTATTACCAGCATCACTTGGTCCAAAAGTTAGGTTAGAGTATGTGATTGAAGAAAAAAGTTAGCAAGTTTAAGGTGAAAAATTCATTAGGGAAATTCATATAGTAGATTTATGGCTAATTTACCAAAACTTGCAGACATCAATAATTTCTAAAATAGGAAAACCTATAGAAAGGCTCTTATATGGCTTTGCTTCAAGTATGAATTATAAATTCATGTGTACTTACACATATCCCTAGAATCTTTTTTCTATAATTTCCAGGTAATCTTGATTGGAATGATTCATTTTTTACCCGGTAGGCATGACTTCCGCGGAGATTGGTTATGAACATTGGATTGGATTTTGAAGCTGCTGCTATCGGTTAAAACCTTCACATTTCATGATAGGTTCAGAGGCAGCCTTAAGTACATAAAATCGACATTCTGTTTGTGATACAAACTTGTTATGCCAAGACCAAGAAGTTTCTGAAAGGCTTGAAAGTCTTTACTTGACCTCATCAGTCATAAATTGGTCTTGCTGCAGAAAGAATATATGATATTGATTTTGAATCTGAATTGATTTAGACCTAGAAAAACTGATAATAGTATTCTTATCACTTCCTTAGTCGTTACGCCTGGTATGACTTGACTCTTTGGTCTTTCTTCTCTTCATTAAGTTGAAATAAATATGAAAATTGAAAGAAAAAAAAAAGAAAGAAAGAAAATTTATTTATTTAACTCTGTTTCCTACAGAAATGTAACTGCTTCAATCTGTCATTGCATTCACTTTTAGTCTTATTAATTAGTTAACATTGATATGGTATCAATGCAAGTTTCATTATTCTGTATTCGGTACTGTAATCATGTATGCAAATCCCACAACCTGCCTGTCAAAACGTGGATGCTTATCCATGTGGTTTTCAATGAAAATGAAGGAAAATATTTTTGTTCTCTCTTGCTTCTTATGCAAAAACAGTCTGTTGTATATATATATATTGAGAGAGAGAAGAGTTTTCCCTTCACCCAAAAATCTAAATTACATTCACTTGTCATTCTAGATCTAACCAATATGGTCAAACTATATACAAAGAAAAGAGAAACCAATCATAGAATAGAACACATCCCTCTCATACATAGGAGTGAGACTCACAAAAAGGTGGGACAGATCTCATGTGAGAGAGTTGTGTCCAGTTCTGTAATTTATTTCTATAATCCTAGACTTCTTCAACTATGCTTCCGTCATTGGTATGTTGATTTCTTCTTGTGACGCGAATGTAGCAAAAAATGGCAGCAACGAAGGCAGTTGCGAATCCTCCAATGATCACCTCTCCACCGGCCTCAGACTTATCCGATGAATGATGCCCCATCACCCGCCTATTCCCAGAAACATCACCGGTTCCCAAGCTCTCCCCTCCCGATGATGGAGCCGGACTTGGAACCGTTACATTCCTCACATCACCGGTTCCCAAGCTCTCCCCTCCCGATGATGGAGCTGGACTTCGAACCATTACATTCTTCGGTCCCATCACTGGTGTATGATCAGGACCGTTCATAGCCATTGGTGCCACGAGGTCCAAACCTTCCATAAAGACTGATAGTTGGGCTAATACAATGCAAATAAGGAGAAACCTAGCCATGAGAATTTTAGGATGGTTTTTGGAATAATTGATTAGTTCATAGGATATGAGTGTGGGGTTGCTTTTATAGGAGGAGAAAGTTTTGGAGTAGGTCTTTGTTTGGTATTATTTGAATATAAGAATCGACATTTGAACATTGATTCTTGAAAACAGAGTTCCATTGTGTAATGGGTTGGATTTTTAGATCTATTGGGTAATCATAGCAAGGGAAGGTGGTCTTGGGGTAGGTTTTGAGTAGGGAGAGTTCTCAATATTCTGGTCAGTATTTTCCTGGAAAATATGCGAAGGAAAGACTCTTGTCGGAGGACAAATGAACACAAACACAACTGTCTTCCTCTTATTCGTTTAATCACGAACTTGTCAGTGTTTCATTTTTTTTTTTTTTTTTTAATATCTGAATCTTCTTGCTACATGAGTATTTTTTTTTTTAAAATAAAAATTATTTATTTATTTTTAATATTTTTTTAACAGAATAGTGATTGGATATTTTTGCTGCACTTTAACTTTAAGGATTCTAACGAAGTGAAGTAAATTTCATAAATCCCAAAATTATTAGAAATCATAACCTCTTCATCAATCAGATGTTAGGGAGAACAAACATGAATTTATATCCAGGCTAATTGTCAATGTTCGTTTGAAAGTATCACCCATCATATTTTGGTCGAAAAATTACACTAAAAATTGTGTATAAATAATATATGTAAACATCTGCAACTATCGGTTCAATTTAAACGTATGAAAACTTGAATACTAGCAAAAGCAATCTCTGATATAAATGGGAAATCAAATAAAAGCTTCCTTTGAAAATCGTAATGGAATAATTAATTTGATGTCGAATCTCACTTCTTTCTGTTCTACAGGCTTCTCGTAATCTCTAACAACAACTCACTGATCTGCTCGGCTTCAAGCATACCACCATTGCTTCCCTAAATCATATAAACGACGTGTTACTTATGAGAAACTTGTTAGTGTTCGAAAGTTAACTAATCACACATCATTATTGAAGGACATATAAGGATCGGTCTTACCTCTAAACAAGCAGTAATAAGAAATGCTCCTTTGGAGGTAGTGACACTTGTATCGGTGAATTCATAGCCAAGAACACTCATGGTCTCCATAAGTCTAGTGAATCCACCTCTTTTCTTCTCGTAGACTAGTTTGATCCATAGCTTATATCCATCAATTTGAGTCACCTTGACTTCCGGCTATAAAAACAAGAACAAAATTCATAAATAACAAGTTTTAAGAATTCAATAGAGTATTGAACATGTCGGTCCAAAATATAACCTCTATCCCCCATTTCTTCATCTCCTCTGCAGCATTAATGGTGTCAATTTGCATTTTCGCTTCCTCTACAGAAGCTGACTCCATTTCAAGAAGTTGGTTGCTAAGATCTCCCACACACTTTTGTAGCTCCCCGACGTATCTGATTGCATCAATAATGATGGTTGCTTTATTCATCTAAAATCAAGCAAAATTGCTCAAGTTAGAAGATAATGAACACAATGTAGCTTATAATTTCTATGAAAAGTGAATTTGAGAGAGTTTAGGGATAAATGGGAATTCGGTTATTGCATTTGTGATGATTGGGACCAAAGAGCGGAGCTCAAGTAGCCTATCGCTGAGTTTCTGGCGCCGCTTCCTCTCAGCTACAAGGTTCTTGGATTTGTATGCTACAGGCACCTCTTCGTCAATGTGAAACCTCCTAGCCATCCTCTCATTGCTGTTTTCTTCTTCCTCATTCATGGATAGATCATCAAATGCAGAGTTCATGAATTTGAGTTCTTTTGTGACTAGTGGTTATTGATGGTAATCTGAGAGAGAGGGTTCTTCAATAATATAAAACTGTATCTCACAAGGGCAGCATTTATCGAGAGAGAGAGAGAGAGAGAGGCTAGGAATCTTGTTGTGAAGTTTGTTAGGCAAGTACAACTTTGAATGATCACAGTAATTTTTTGGGGTGTTGAGAGGCTCATTTCTAGCATGAGAGAGAGAGAGAGAGAGAGAGAGAGAGAGAGAGAGAGAGAGAGAGAGAGAGAGGCTGTTGCCATTAAGCCATTCAGTTCAGTTGTTGGAATCATTGTAACTGAAAAATAAAGAGCATATATATTACATATATTTCTTTTTTTGTTGTTGTTGTTGGCTAATCATTTGGTGGGTGATTGGTTGTTGTTGACTGGAAAGTACAAATGAATCAGTAAAGCTGGCTATTCCAGTACAGAACTATTCTCCTTTAATTGATTTGCTTATTCTATAAAGCATCCTTGGAATTGCACAAGCTGTGGCTCTAAAATGTTCTTCAAAATGTGTCTTGTGCTGGCTATTCCAGTACAGAACTATTCTCCTTTAATTGATTTGTAAGTACATAATGTTCTATAAAGCATCCTTGGAATTGCACAAGCTGTGGCTCTAAAATGTTCTTCAAAATGTGTCATGTGCAATCAAAAGTACTTCAAAAATACAGATTATTCTAGTTAGCATATTATTATTATTAGCACTAGAGGTTTATTTTTATGGAAAATATCATATAAAAGTAAGGAAAATGATTTACAAATAGAAAATTCATAAATAAAACACATTAAGAATAATATGATAGTGACATTCTTGTAATTATATATCACAATGATGGGTGTTTTGACTTCAAATGAAAGGATCATAAAAAAAATTATTATGTTATCCGATATTTATATTCCAGTTCATACGACATAGATTGTGCCCATGTGAGGAGGTGAGAAGGGAGTACAATAGGGGGTAAAAAAAATTAAATATACCTAGCACATTACCCTTTAACACTGTTTGGATGTAGGGGTTTGGTGAGAAAAGGAAAAAAAAATTATGAGAATAGGAAACCCCTTCACTTACTTGGATGGTTAAATAGATAAGAAATGACAAGAGATTGTGAGAAAATGACACTCACCAAATCTATGTTTTGTTTCTCATTAAAAGTGATGAGATTTGGTAAGAAACGAATTGGGTTAACGAAAATTTTCTAAAATATCAAACTTACCCTTATAAAACAAACATAGCTTATTAATATAGAAGATTATTTTGGTAAAATAAAATACAAAGCTTTTCTTTCTTTTATCTTATTTGCTCTATCTAAATAAAATAGATCAAAAATTACATTCTCTCCTCTTTGATTCATCCAAACCAAGCATGACGATGACAAACCATAATCGTTTATTTTCTTTTCCCACTTAAGTGAGAAACCACCATAATTTCTTTTTCTCATCTCATCTCACTATTCAAACAAAATATAATTAAATTATGTGTCAGATATTTTTTTTTCTAAGAGTTTCAAGGAAATCGGGACACATGTTGCTATCAACACCCGTCAACACTATTCACATACATTTATTTTAATTAATATCTTCTCCAATTTAAAAAAACAAAGAAATGAAAAAAGTACTTAATAAAGTATTATTTTAGATAGTCATTTAAATATAAAATTATGAAGCAATATGTTAGTATACAATGTGCCGTTTTTTATGGCACAATTTACAGTATGCATCGGCTTGAGTCCGTGATGTGAATACAATTAACACAGCATGGCACATCGGTGGTAAGGGTGTAATAATATCTGGGCCTGGCCCATTCGGACTTTGTGGGTTTACGTTTTTTTAGCAGGTCAGGCTGGGCCATGGGCCAATATGTGGGGCCCAGGTTCAAGCCCAATCCCACTCATAATAGAGCCCAGGACGGGCCTAAGGTCTGGGCTCAGGCCTTGGCCCGCTGGCCGGGCCTAGTCGGGTTTTTTTTTTTAATATTAGAAATAAAAATTAAAAAAAAATTATACTAGAGTATTTTAATTACGATTAACGAGATATTTTGTTTGGTTATGTAATATTTTATGATGATATTTAAATTTAATTATATATGACTTATATTTTTTTAATTGTGAACTTATAACTAAAAAAAGTATGTAATTATGTAATTTTTTTTCTTTCGAAATGAATAATTTTATATATATGAAATTGAAACTTTCAATATTACAATATTAAATTATTTATATAACATTTATTGAATGAATAATTTTTATTTCAAAATGAAATAAAATATTACAAAAATTGATATTATTAAATAAATTAGGTGTAGATTACTGATGATGGTATAACAATTGCATCACTATAGGTCAAGTACATCCCAACTAGGTTGGCACCTACTAGCCTACCAATCATTTGTATTATACTCCACCTCAATAATCTAATATAAGAAAAAAAAAAAAAAACAAAAACCAAGAAAAAAACGAAACGAAATGAAATAGTAAAAAATAAATTGTTGATCAATCATCGGAGGAGACAGACATTTCAGTCGCGTTGCCCGATGATATGTCATCCAAATCATATTGAATTCGCTTATTTTCACTAAAATTTTGTCTTCTTGTAAGCACGTGCATATGATCTCTAGATATCATCAGTGCCTCAACTATTTCGGGTGAAAGCCTGCTTCTGTAGTCACTCAGCACCCGTCCACCTACATTAAAAGCTGTTTCCAAAGCAACTGTAGAAATAGGAACGATTCGTATATCACGGGTCATCTGTGAAAGTACAGGCTACATAGATTCATTTTGTTTCTATCATTCCAAAATGTCAAAATTATCGGAATCATCCACTGACGGGCTTTCCAAATAACGTTGTAGTTCAGAACTACTTATACTTGTATGTTGAGATATTCTTCTACTTTTTATTGCTGTGAAATACTTAATCTCTCGCCTCAGGTGTATTTACAGACGCAGATGCAGCTATAGCTGCCCTGTATTCTTGAAATAATCTATTGCATGTTTGCATAATAGGGGCAAACTGTATTTGATTAGCAAAAATACGCTCTAAAAATTCTTGTAAACCAACTTCTTTACACCTAGGATCAATTATTATAGCTAAACCAAATAGATGGGGCAAATGATGAAAATATTTATCAAATTTTTCTTTCATTGAAGTAATAATGGTTACATAAAGTTCATTACCCATATATTTTATAAAAACTTTAATTATTTTTGCTAGCATATGTAAAACAAATGGTGAAGTAGAAATATATATATATATATATATATATATATATATATATAAGAAAATAATTTTGTTGAAGTATCGAAAACTTTTAAAAAAATCTTTATACAAGGCTACTTGGCGCTAATTAAGTTCAGTGGGTGTCAGTACTCCTCCTATTGATGTTGTTGCAAAAAATAAATCTATTACTCTTCTTTGTTTGCAAGCTATTTTAACATATTATATGTTGAAATCCACCTACTATCTACATTTAAAATTAATTTTTTAAATGACATATTTTCTCGTTGACAAATTTTTCTATATTCTGAAATTCGATTACCAGAAGACATAATAGTAACAACTACATTTTTAATTACAAGTACAGAAGTTTCGTATACATGCATAGCTTCTTTAACAATCAAATTTAAAATATAGGCACAACAATGAACATGAAATAAATCACCATCAACAAGTAATTGTAAAGTTGATTTTCAATAGGCTACAATTTGATTATAATATGATGCATTATCTAAACTAATCGTAAATATTTTATTTTGTAAAGCCCACTCATATAATACATTTCTTATTTCTACACCAAACGAATGACTAGTGTATGGAAGTTCAACTAATTTAAATAAAATAATTCTTTTATTTAATTTCCAATCATTATCAATAAAATGTTCAGTGATACATTGATATTTAAAACCATTATTTGACCACGGATCAGATGTTAAACAAACTCTTCCATTCAAATTTTTAAAGATATCAAATAATTCACTTTTACTATCCTCAAATTTCTTTAAAATTCTGTTTCTAATAGTATTTCTTGAAAAACTTTGATATTGTGGTGCAAAAATTTCGTGAATCATTTCGGTAAAATCAGGACATTCACTAGTACTAAAAGGTTGTTCTTTTTAAATAATATAATCAACTACAGAATTTTGTGCACGTATAAGATCATATGAAAATGTTTGCAAATTACTTGTTGATGAAGCTCCTTATTGCATTTGACTTCGAATATCAGGTTGTTTACTTTGTAAATGTTTGTCAGAATGTCTTTTTAAATGACTAGTACCCCCTACAGATGCAGCACTAAGTAAACGTGCACAATATTTACATTTTGCTTTAAATGTAATTGTGCCATCAGGATTATTTATAGATATTTTTTCAAAATGTTCCCAAACACTACTACTTCTGCTCCTAGATGATGATCCAACTGTTGGAAGAGGGATGTTGGAAGAAGAATCAACAGATTCATGTGGTGTAGTATATGTATCAACATCGACATAAACATTAGGCATATTAGGATCAATAGTAATGCAAATAAAACAATATATAAGAATTAACAATTAATTTAAATAATGTGTAAATTCAATCAGTTAAAAGTAATAATTAATATATGTGCATAAATAATTAATGAAAAAAATGAGTAGTTAATAAATTTAATTACGCTAATTAATGTTATCGACTGGCGAATGCGATAAAGAAATTTTCTTCTTCTGCTAAAAGTTTCTTGTTGCACAATTGCAATAGCCACTTAGGGATGACACTTCAAAATTAATTGAGAGTTGGGAGAAATTGAGAGAGTTTAAGAGAGAGAGAATGATTTGTTGTGAAATTTATTTTGAAAACTAAAATATATTTATAATAGTTTGAATTCTAACCGTTTGAATTATGACCGTTTTATATATATCCGTTTGAGTTGTAGGAGATGCGAATTTGCAATGCAACGACTCAAAATTGAGGCTAGGTTGGTACTATAATCATAGGTAGGGGGCAGGGCTAGGCCAGGCCGGGCCGGTCCGGGCCCCAAATGGAAGGCCTAGGCCCAAGATACTGGGCTGGGCTGGGCTCTGGCCCGAGCTTAATTGGGTCGAAATGGGCTGGGCCCACCTCGAGTTTCGGGCCCTCCCCATAGGCCTCGGGCCATTTTTACACCCTAATTGGTGGTGAGCAGTTAAATCATGATTTGGGTTAAAGCTCATAATCAAATAAAATTTTAAAATACAACTTAAAATTACTTCAAAAATTCTTTTCTTATCTACTATTATGATTATTTTTATTATTATTGTTAGTCATGTATACACTTAAATTTTTATGTGCCTTGATCACCGTTTGATTAACTAAGACAAATATTTTTTTTTGATTAATTAAAATTAAGATGGTTAAAATTTTCAAATGGATGTGGGTTCTACTAAAATTATGGATCTTAACCCATTTTAAATTATGGGTTACACCAAAAGAGAAGGGAACTTATTTTGACAATTGGGTCAACCCAAAAGTTCAGGGCCCATAAAAATAATTTGTCAAAATTTGATGAAATAATTCAAATTCAAATTTCAATGTAAATCATTTCTATAATTGATAAATTGCTTGTTTCTTGGAAATTGGAATCCATTTTGGAGTTTACAAAATTGACCCTTCCCTCCTATAAATAGAGGCTCTCATTAGGGGGAAAGGGGGACACATTTTTTTGGCTAATGGTCTTGCAAGCTCCTAAGTAATCTCGAGACTCTATCAAATTCTCTTCTTAAAATTCTCTCTAAAGTTCCTCAAACCTAAAAGAAAGGATTCTCAAGCACTCCAAACTTGTACCAATCCTTTCAAGTTACAAATACAAATTTGGTCTCTCTTTTCAAAGAGTTCATTTCAAGACTCGTTCGAGATCAAGCCGTTCAAGCCCTCAATCAAGCCCTCAATCAAGCCCTTCTTCTCCAAGTTTCTCCATTTGAAGACTTGAAGAAATTCATCAACTTATCTAGTTCAACAACAAGCTTTTATAACCGTTGAATTATGCCAATTTCGGAGATCGAATCAGAGGATTTGTTCTTTTGTAATAGAGCAAACCACAGAGAATTATACCCATTTATTATAATCAACAAAATTACTTATTTGTGCATTTATTTCGTGTCTTAATTGCAGGATACGAAATTTGTGTTTACAAATTTTGGCACGCTCAGTGGGACCTCTCTGTCTCTCATCTCTTTCTTTTAAAGCATCTTCCTGGAGCCTTGTTTGATCAAGCATAATGGCTTCAAAGAAAGCTCAAACTGCTCCGGTCAATAAAAATGCCTGCAAAAATGCCACTGTCATGACTAGCAACAACAACACTTCTACGAGTCAAATCACCTGTAGCAAGACCAAGGCTATCATTGCTCTTGTCGCTCACGGGGTCATGTTGACCACCAATGCAACAAAGTAAGCGCAGGACAAGTCTCAAAAATCTGTTACGATATCCACATCTGGGCTAAGCAAAAGGAAGTAAGGGAATGGAAGAAGTCCATTTTTGTCTCAAAGGGTTCTTTGTCAGAAGGTTTCCCCCCACACTTAACACCTGTATCTTCTGATGCAAACTCAAGTATTGGCTCACACTCAGGATCATCTCCTTGTAGTCCTCAACGTTCAATTTCATCGAATCACTCAGATTTGTCTCATTCGGTGGCTATGCAAGTCAGGACCATTGGCACCACTTCAGTGGAAAAATAATTGGCGACCATGGCTCGTGCCATTGACAAGCTCACCAAAACAGTGGAATAGAAAGATCTTCAGATTGCCACCTTAATGCACAAGTTAGAAGCACGAAACGTTGACTAGACAAGTCAAGACAATTCTCATCCACCTGGCTTTACACCACAAGCCATGTTGGTTGAGAAGGTGGACCCTACATCTAAGTCCAAACAAGTTGTTAGTGAGGAAACTTGCTATACATTTGTTGCGAGGCAAGCGATTGGCACAAGTAGTCAACCAACATCTATTGCTTGTTTGTTTGTTCAACAACTCCAAGACGTGATTGCAAATACCATCTGAGCACAATACGGTGGGCCCCTGCAAAGTGCTTTCATGTACTCCAAGCCTTACACAAAAAAGATAGACATTCTTAGAATGCTTAGTGGATACCAACCTCTCAAGTTCCAACAGTTCAACGAAAAAGGTAATGCTAAACAATATGTCGCTCACTTTGTTGAAACTTGTAACAATGCCGGGACAAACGGAGATCTACTTGTCAAACAATTTGTTCGGTCACTCAAAGGAAATGCCTTTGATTGGTACACTGATTTGGAAGTCGAGTCAATCGACAGTTGGGAGCAAATGGAACGTGAATTCCTTAATTGTTTCTATAGCATCCGTCGTATGGTAAGCATGATGGAATTAACCAGTACCAAGCAATAGAAGGACGAGCCTGTGGTCGACTACATCAACCGTTGGCGTGCTCTAAGTCTAGATTGCAAAGACCGACTCTCTGAGATCTAAACTGTGGAGATATGCATGCAAGGCATGCACTGGGGACTCCTTTACAACCTTCAAGGGATAAAACCATGAACATTTGAGAAGTTAGCTATGTGTTCACATGACATGGAAATTAGCATAGCCAACCATGGTGGGAAAGATCTTCCTATTCTTGAATAAAAGAAGGATAACAAAGAAATGAAAAAAAGGAGGCAAGCCTTTCAAAGGTACCACCAAAGAAGCAATGGCGATAACCACATCTCCAATCAAGATTTCAATGAAAGACAAGAAGAAAGAAGAAAGGAAGGAAACACGCCATCTCTGAAAGAACTACATGAAAAGAAGTATCCCTTTCCCGACTCTGATGTACCAGGGATGTTAGAAAATTTACTTGTAAAGAAATTCATTAAACTCCCTAAGTGCAAATGCCCTGAAGAAATAGGTCGTGTGAAGGATCCGAAGTATTGCCACTATCATCGGATAATTAGTCATCCTACTGAAAAATGCTTTGTGTTAAAGGAATTGTTTGTGGACTTGGCTAGGAAGAACAAAATCCACTTGGACCTTGATGAATCGGTAGAATCAAACCATGCGACGGTTATTGTAGGACCTCTAAATTTTTCATCCTCAAAATCCAAGACATAAATGTCACAATCTGCAATCCCAACAGTGAAAGCAATTCCCAAAGTCATCCGATTTGGTTCACTTGAACCTATCATTTTTCAAGTTCTAAATCAAGATAGGCATGTCCATGATGGTTTTGAAGAAGTTTTAACTATTGGAGAAGATGGAAGTTGGACTCTCGTGGCACAAAGGAAGTCACGAAGAAGCAAGTTCAAGACTCAACATTTTTCACTCAAGAAAGTAGAAGAAAAGAAGAACTCCCATCGACATTCCAAGGGGGCAATGGACAAGAGGAAGAATGAGAATAAGATGCAACAAGTAGATAAATTTGTTGAAGAAAACAAACCTACCCTAATCATCCTGCGAGACTTTCTCCCTATTGGGTATTTTAGAGATGACTTGGTCGAGGCGGCCTACATGGTTTCAACCATTGAAGTAGATGTGGAACAAATTCACGCCATTAAGGTGACGCCAGATAAGGAGGAAATTGATGTCCTGATAACCTTGAAAGAACTAACCCCATGCTTCAGTTTGTGTAAAGCATCTCAACTACCTAGATCTGTATAACTTGCACTTGTTCAAGTGTTAGAAGATCCTGAAAAAAATGAGTTTGTTGTTAATAAGCTAGACTATCCCAAGATGAACTCCATCACTTCTGTTCCTTGTTGCATAATAATCACCTTCACTGATGAAAACCTTCAACTAGGTTCAAAGCCACACAATTGTCTATTGTTTTTCTCTGGCTTTTTTAGTGAACAAAAAGTTAACCACATCCTTATTGATGGAGGCTCAATGATAAACATCATGCCAAAGTTCATGAAGAAACTCGAAATCCCAATTGACGAGTTAGCTTGAAGTCATCTGGTTATTCAAGGTTTCAACCAAAGGGGGCAACGTGCGATTAGTATGATTCATTTGAAACTCACCATTGGAGAACTCATGTCCAGTACTTTGTTTCACATCATCGATGCAAGAAGGTCCTACAATTTTTTGTTGGACCACCTTGGGTCCATGGAAATGGTGTAGTTGCATTAACCCTCCATCAATGTTTTAAATTTGACCAAGGTGGAATAAAGACGGTATTAGCAAATGACAAGTCATTTACAGAAACTGAGTCTCACTTCGTTGATACAAAATTTTATTTGGATTCCAATGGGATACCTAAAGTTATCCCAGCTGAAATCTCTTATGCAAGAAAAGAGAAAATGAATGAAGAAAAGCAAGTTGTGTTGGACTTCTCATGGGAAGACGTATCAAGCGGCAAAAAAACACCAGAGGTCCAAAAAAACTGCCTTCATCCTCAAAGGACCATGCAATGACAAAAGTCTTCAGGTATGTGCTGAAGTTTTAACGGAAGGAAGGACAATCGCCATTTGAAGAAGTCACGACGTTTGCAAAAGTCAAAGGAGACTTTGCTCACCCCTCAATAAAAGAAAATCTGTAGATACTAAGAGCAGATGCAACAATATCAATTCCACAGATGGGATTGTCAAGCCTAATTAAACCTCTACTAAAGGGATTTGTTAGGGTTGTGCAAAATTCTACCGAACATGGCTCTTTACCTAAAAGACGAATGGAAGGGTTTGATCCACAAGCTTACAAGCTTTTAGCCAAGTCAGGTTATGACTTTACTAATCCCTCATTAGTGAGAGTTTTAAATTCTGAACTTACAAGTGAGAAAGTTCATGGTCTTAATGAAACTCAGAAAAAGTTAAGGCAACAAGGGTATAGGGTGGGCCCTCTAAAGACTGGAGTCTGATTCATGCCAACTGAACCCATTCACATCTCTACCAAAAAAAAGGGAAGAAAGAAGACATACAACATATCACTGTAGAAGAAGTGAAGAATGACACAAGTCCAAGTCTAACTCCTCGAGTCTTAGTGTTTGACCGCATTGAAGCTCCTACACCTCGAACCTTGGTTTTTAATAGGTTGAACACTATTGATAAAACAGATGAAGGTACAACTTCTCAACCTTCAGTTTTTAATAAATTAGGCACTACTAAGGAAGGGGGTGAAAAACAAACTTCCTGGTCATGAAAGTCCATTTTTGCTCGACTTGGTGATATGAATACATCACCTAGAAAAGGCAAGATCAAGAGAAGCACAACAACAATTAAGTTGAATTCTACAAAGGAGGATGATGAGCCCGAAGTTTGATTTTTTCTTGCATGAAACGCATGACATCACTTGAAGTTAGTGTTGAAGGTCCTCTTAAGGTCAAAAGACACACTATCATACTAACTAGAGAAATTAAGTCTCAAGCGAAAAGTAAAAGAGAAGAAGAAATTGAACATGTTGTTTTTCACCATGTAACAATCGAAGAAGATTCTAGCTCAGATTCAATGGGTGATGATCTCCCAGAAGCTCTTCCAGAACTTGAAGATGGGGGGCAATCAACTGTTGACAATTTGAAAGAACTCAACTTGAGAACTCCTGATGACCCTCGACCAATCTTTGTGGGAACACTCTTAATGCCTGAGGAAGAAAAGACATTTTTGGAGCTGCTCCTTGAATATAAAGATGTCTTCGCATAGACGTATAAGGAGATGCCAGGTTTAAGTCCAAAAGTTGTTGTCCATTACCTTGGGATCAAGCATGGTATGCGACCAGTAAATCAGGCTCATCGATACATCAGACTTGAGCACATCCTCAAAGTGGAAGAAGAAGTCAACAAGTTGATCGAAGATGGATTCATACGTGAAGTAAAATATCCGACATGGATATCAAGTATGGTCCAGGTAGTCAAGAAGAATGGACAAATTAGAATATGTGTCGACTTTCAAAATTTAAACGAAACATGTCCCAAGGGCGACTTTCCGCTTTCTATTATGGAATTAATGATAAACGCCACTACCGGACACAAGGTGTTGGCCTACATGGATGGGTGTTTAGGATATAACCAAATAAGGATGGCACCTAAAAATGAAGAGTTAACTGCATTTCATACCACAAAAGGCATTAAAACGATCTTCGATGACATGTTCCATAAATTTGTTAAGTGCTATGTTGATGATTTGGTGGTCAAAACTAAGAAAATGGGAAATCACCTAAAGGACCTTCATCCAGTCTTCAATCGGCTGAGAAAGTATGAGTTGAAGATGAACCCACTCAAATGCGCATTTGGAGTCACGTCTGGAAAATTCCTTGGCTTTATTATTCAATATAGAGGCATTGAGGCTGATCAGTCCAAAATCAACGCTATGCAAAAGATGCCACCACCAAAAAAACCTGAAGGAACTTAGAAGCCTCCAAGGTCACTTGGCATATATCTGCAGATTCATTTCAAACTTGGCAGGCCGTTGTCAACCTTTCAGTCGACTGATGAAAATGAAGGCTCCATTTGCTTGGATCAAGCATGTCAAAAAGCTTTCAACAGTATTAAGAGATACTTGCTTCATCTACCAATATTAGGAGCTCCTATTCAGGGGAAACCATTGATACTTTACATTGCTGCTCAAGAAGAGTCTTTTGAAGCGATGCTGGCCCAAAATAACAAAGAAAATAAAGAGCAAGCACTCTATTACTTGAGTCACAGATTAACCAAAAATGAACTCAAGTACTCACCCATTGAGAAGATGTGTTTGGCACTTGTTTTTGTCTCCCAAAAATTAAGACATTATTTCCAAGCCCATACAGTGCATCTCATTGCAAGAACCAACCCAATAAAGTATGTTATGTCTAAACCCATCCTCTCAGGATGTTTAGCAAGATGGTCTCTCCTCTTTAATGATTTTGAGAAAATCTACGTGCCAAGAAAAACGGTGAAAAGATAAGCCTTTGTAGACTTCTTGGCCGACTATCCTATCCCTGCTAATTGGGAAATTTCTGAGGAATTCCCTGATGAAGATGTATTGTTCATAGAAGTCCTACAACCTTGGGTGATGTTCTTTGATGGGGTTGCAAGGAAGGAAGGGGTAAGAGCAGGTATCATTTTTGTTTCACTACAGAGGCACATTTTGCCTTATTCATTTATTCTTGATTCATCTACTGAAATAAGACGTCGAACTCCTTGATTCATCTACTACAAGGGAACTTTATTCCAACGATCATTTGAAGGAAGTTTTCTTCGTTGCCTAGTGGATGACGAAGCTCAACAAGCCATAGAAGAAGCCCATTCCGGGATATGTGGAGTGCATCAGTCTAGTCCTAAACTTCAGTTTCGAGTAAAAATGATGGGTTACTATTGGCCTACGATGGTTAAAGATTGCTTGGACTACTCAAGAAAGTGTTAACCTTGCCAGTTTCATGCAAACTTTATCCATCAATCACCAAAACCTTTACACACGACAATTGCTTATTAGCCATTTGATGCATGGAGTCTAGATGTAGTTGGCCCATTGACCAAGTCTTCTGCAAGCCACTTATACATCTTAGCCGCCACAAATTACTTCTTCAAGTGGGCTGAAGCTGTCCCGCTTAAAGAAGTCAAGAAAGAAACTGTTGTCGACTTCATCAAATCCCACATTATTTATTGGTATGGTGTACCTCGCTACATCATCATTGATAACGGAAAGCCTTTCTACAACAGTCTAATGGACAAACTTTGTGAAAGATTTGGATTTAAGCAACACAATTCCTCAATGTACAATGCACCTGCCAATGGATTGGCAGAGGCGTTTAACAAAACTTTGGGCAACCTATTGAAAAAGGTAGCTGCTAAATCAAAACGGGATTGGCATGAAAGAATTGGAAAAGCACTTTGGACATACCGTACGACACATCGTACCCCAACACAAGCCACCACATACTCCCTTGTGTATGGTGTTGATGCGGTTCTTCTTTTGGAACAACAGATTCCTTCATTAAGAATAACTATACAAGAAGGTCTCACTGATGATGAGAATGCAAAACTACGCCTTGCTGAGTTAGAAGTATTGGATGAGAAGAGATTGGAAGCACAACAAAAACTTGAGTGTTACCAAGCTCAACTCTCTAGAGCTTTCAATAAGAAGGTTAGACCCCTGTCTTTCAAGTTGGAGAATTGGTGTTGGCTGTTCACAAACCTATCATCACTACCCATCGAACCGGCAACAAGTTCTTGTTAAACGTGCGGTGTGCCCAGAGTACGGTGATACCGGTATCGTATGTTTAACAAGAACTTGATACCGTACGTGGTGACTGAAGTCACCGAACCGGCAACAAGTTCTTGATTTAGTGATTGGTCGTAAGAGTTGTCTCTCAGTGGGATGGCCCATATGTGGTGACTAAAGTCTACACTAATGGAGCATACAAGATTGTTGATGAAGAATGTATAAGAGTTGGTCCAATCAATGGCAAGTTCCTAAAGCGCTATTATCCATGAGAATGTAATGCTCCTAATCGCATGAGCATAAACTACATGATGCTCTTGGCCCATATGAAATAAAGTTGTTAATTAAAAAAAAAAATTGTACTACTCCTGGCCCTCATGAGTATAAACTGTGAATGGCTAATAAATCAATAAACCAAATGTATTTTACAATAAGAGTATTTTGCTTTGAACTATAATATTTATTTCATAAATAAAGTGTTTGTTAAAGCAATTATTTTATAATGAAGTATTTGGTTTCGAGCTACATTTCATTAAAATAAAAATGAAATAAAAATAATAATAAATAAATAAGTCATGGCAACCATGATAAACTCTGGATCTCGTCTTGTTCAACCTTCAAGAGCTACTCCAACTTGTTAGCGACTTCGATATCTTCGCTTCTTACAACCTCACCTGCTTTTATTGTAGCTTATTCGTCCCTTAAAAATGGAAACAACGGCTCACCTTTGAACTACTTCAGCTTCAGCAACACTAATTGTAGTCTCTGTTGTTGTGATTGTTCATCTAAATGTTCCAACGCCTTTAACAATTATGTCTTCTTTGCTGCAAGGCTACCCAAATCAGACTTCAACAAGTGAACCTGCTCAATTCCTTCATTCTCAAGAGCTAGAGCAAGAGCAACACGTTGACTAACATCCGCCAAACGCTGATCCTGTAGCTCTGAAGTCATCCGTTGAGCAAACGCTGATTTCATAGCATTTTGTACGTACTTCTCAATTTGGCTGTGCAACGGAGAATAGTCTATCTGAAACTTTGAGAGCTCATCATAAAGATCTTGGAGTTTTGAGCCCAATGTTGGAACTTTTTGAATAGGAGTTTTGCTCAATAAGCCCTTAATATGGTTATCAAGTATTAAAGCTACTAAGCGGCAAGCATTAAGGATCATGCTTCTTGTATCAATGGTAGAAGCCACATAAGGTGCAACTTGACTTAGTGTAGGAGCAGTAGGTAAGGAAGAAGTTTGGATAATTAGAGTTGGGTCAACTGAGAGACAACTCTTATGACCAATCACTAAATCAAAGGCTGATGGCCCATGAACTGATTCTTCATTATCTGAGAACTCATCAAGAAGTCTCATGTTCTCATTGCCAGACACCAAAACAAAGTCATCATTTGGCAATTGTCAAAACGAATTAAAAAGGAGTCATAAAAAATAATAATTAAAAAAAAAGGCACAATAAATTGAAATGACAAATATAGATTTTATCATTACCGGTATAACATTGGAAGCCATTGGTTGAGAAGTGCTAGGAATGTCGATCAAAAATGACTCCACATCATTAAAAGTAGTGGTGTTCCTTCCAACGGTGCCAATACCAGATTTTCTCCCTAAGTGGCACCAATTACGATCACCGTTACTATGGTCCTTGTCTGCTACTCCACCAAAAGTCCCATCAACACTTCCTCAAACCATTTCCTTGGTCTTAAGATTAGAATTTTGCTTAGCAATTGCATTTTTCTTCGCTTTAACCATCTCTTGATTTGGTGAAGCTGAGCGCTTACTCCTTGGGATAGAATTTTCTTTGTTCGTGAAATAGCCTACATAAAGCTGGGACCACCACTCCAAATAAGCCTTGGTAGTGGAACGAGATGGGAAATCAAAATGCGTTGGTAACCTTAATATAGAATGAGTACCATAATGAATCACAAGAATCCCAATGCTGAACAATTTTTTGTAAACTACTATCTCGAAGATCAACCTTAAGTTTACCTGGGATGGCTTGAATAAAACCAAATTGCCTGCTAAACCTGTGAGGACTGTATGGCTCAATGACCATAGTGGACGAACTTCACAAAGTCAAATAGCTCAAGCAGATACTGATAAAGTACTCCAAATCTGAGTTAGAAAGATGACCGCCATCAACCAATTCCTTGGGATTGCCCTCGCTATACGCCAAACGGTGCAAGGTCATATCTTTGCATGATTTAAATAAGTCATAGGCTTTTGACTCCTCAAAATGTTTGGCTATCCTTTCACAAGCATATCTCATCATTCGAGGCTTCAGAGCAGAATCAATACTAAAGTGTGTGTTGAAATACTCTGTTAAGCACGCATAAACACAATGGATAGGAAAGATGGCGTCACACTTTCTAGGATCAGAAAAAGAAACAATTCTATTTAGCCCTTTGTAGATACTAGCAAGTACAGGAATAACAAGGTTGAATGAACGACCACAAGCCATCATACTAGCAACCTTAAACACCCCAGGTCTAATCAAGTCACCATCCCCACGGGATAGAAAAAATTTGCACAACCAACAAACAAGGAAAGCTAATAGAAAAGTTTCATCCTTTGCCACACCATCAATCCCCAGGTCACTGAAGACATGGTTCCCTTGCACAATTGAAGACCGAGTTGTGTTAATAATACTAAAAGGGTTGCTAGTGTCCTTAGGGCGTTGAGTCTTGATTCTTAAAGACCTCTTGGTTGATTTATGGTACTTGACTTTCCCTTTAAACTAAAATTTTATCCAACTAGTAATCATCACCACATTCTTCTTCTACTCCATACAAAGTCGATGGTAAACAAGGAATAAATATCCACATCTGACAGGAAGAAGGAAATTCTTATCCCTTATATTGGTGGCCAAATCTTAGGCATTTGGCACCACTTCATCATATATTGCACCCCTAATAGAAAGTCCACCAAGCTGAAGTAAATCCCATAGTGAGATAGACATTTCGCCTATGAAAGTGTGAAGGGTATTAGTGAACGAACACCAAAGCTCACAAAAGGCCCGCAAAACACTATGTAGTGGATCATACAAGAACAATGAGGCCTAAATTGCATCATAAATACTCGCATGCTGTAGTACCTCATGATGTTGCCCCAACATATCCTCCAACCACTCCCAATATCCTTCACAAAAAGAAGGCTCTGCTACAGCCTTGAAAATAGTACCCCATGCCACATTTTGAGCCCGAACTGCACTTCCAAGGATGGGAAATGAGCTAAGATCCTCAATTTCTTCATGGTTAGATGACTTTAATAATAAAACCCTAGCATGTGACAGGCCTCTAACCAATTGACATGAAGTCTCACGAGCCCATTACGCCAAATGAAAAGAACCATCGAGTGGCTCAAATTTCAAGCCCCAAGCACCAAGGAAAGGAGGGCAAATTGGAAGAGTAGTTCCTTCCTCAATAACGTTACTAGAGTCCTCAAGAATGGTCAAGTATCCCTTCTTGAAAATCTTGAAGTACAACATCACTGAGTGACAAAGCCAAACAATTAAATAAATAAATAAAAAATGGATGCATTGTGGAGAGACATATATGATATATGATCATGACGTGAGTCAAACTAATCACTTATGGTAGAATGGATGGTGATAGAAGTGTCTACTTCACTAGCCCAACATCCAGGCAGCTAGCTCGATAGGCGCATTCCCTCACATAAGTCAAAGTAATCACCTATGGTCGAATGGGTGGTGGTGGTGGAAGTGTCTACTTCACTAGCCCAATATCCAAGCGGCTAGCTCGATAGGCACATTCCTCTATGTAAGTCAAACTAATCATCTATGGTTGAATGGATGGTGGTTGTGGAAGTGTCTACTTCACTAGCCCAATATCCAAGCGACTAGCTCGATAGACGCATTCCCCCATACGAGTCAAGCTAATCACCTATGTTCAGATGGGTGGTGGTGGAAGTGTCTACTTTATTAGCCCAATATCCAATCGACTAGCTCGATAGGCGCATTCTTCCACATAAGTCAAACTAATCACCTATGGTTGAATGGGTGGTGGTGGTGTAAGTGTCTACTTTACTAGCCCAATATCCAGGCGGCTAGTTTGATAAGCGCATTCCCCCACGTGAGTCAAGCTAATCACCTATGGTCAGATAAGTAGTGGTGGAAGTGTCTACTTCACTAGCCCAATATCCAGGTGACTAGCTCGATAGGCGTATTCCCCCACGCAAGTCAAACTAATTACCTATGGTCAAATGAGTGGTGGTGGTGGAAGTGTCTACTTCACTAGCCCAATATCCAAGCGGCTAGCTCGATAGGCGCATCCCCTAAATAAGTCAAAATAACCAATTATGGTGAAAGGATAGTGGGGTATATTATTAAATCATTCTTACAAAATCATTACTTTTAGGAAAATGAGTGGGAGCACTAATTAGTGCCACCACTAATGATGTGGTAGTGAGTCCCATCCACTACCACAATGTTGTTGTGTCTGTTTTTTTTTTTTTTTTTTTGAAAAAGTGGATGCCACATCATTAGTGGTTGCTTTAGAGCACCAATTTTAGTGGTCTCTAGCATTGCCCTTACTTTTATAGGCAATAATAAAATGCAATTTCCAAAAATGGTTACAAAAAAAAATGAAAAAAAAAAACCGAATTGGAAATCTGCACAAATTCGTATACATATAGTTACAATGTACATATATACATGCTATCAATTCATAAATATATATGTATATGTGTAGGCCACCAACTTGTGTTGCACATGCTTGTGTAGCAACCAAAAAAAAAAAAATTGAAATCTGCACGAGTTCCGTGCAATATACATATATACATCCAATCAATTCATAAATATATTTATAGGTGTAGGCTACCAATTTGTGTTGCACATGTTTGTGCAGGCGAAAAAAAAAAGTGAAAGACATTCAAAGCATGGGGTCTTGATAGTGACATTCACTAAGGTGACATCATCAGCAAAGACTTGGTGTGTAAAGCTACTGGGTGGGCATGGATGTATAAGAAATTTTTGACAAATTTTAGCAAACTCACCTTGTCAATATTCAATCTCATTGTCTTCAATTACTTTTGAAGGTGCCGTTCATTGCTGTGCATAGACCTAATAATGGTGTTGTTATAAATAGAACAAGAAAAGTGTTTTGGGGTTGCGCAAACCCTAGCAATACTCTTGTTATTACCTTCCATATAAGGAGAAAGGGCAGATCCCGCATAGCAGGAAAAAATAAATAAATAAATAAATAAACAAAAGCTCCTTTAAATTATATTTAGAGGATCAAACTCTTCCTTATTTTGAAAACAATGTATGTCTGGTTTTTACATTTGTTCCATGATTAAAATCCTTACCTTGTGAACATGACCAAGCTACTTCAAACCTTGCCTTTGATGCTAGCAAGCAAGCATCAAACCAAAATCTTGAAGTGGGGGCAATTTGTATACACTTAAATTTTTATATGTCTTGATCACCGTCTGATTAATCAAGACAACTAAATTTTCTTGATTAATTAAAATTAAGATGGTCAAATTTTTCAAATGAATGTGGGTCCTATTAAAATTATGGATCTTAACCCATTTTAAATTATGGGTCACACCAAAACAGAAGTGAACTTATTTTGACAATTGGGTCAAAACAAAAGTGTGGGGCCCATAAAAATATTTTTGTTAGAATTTGGTGGAATAATTCAAATTTAAATTCAAATTTCAATGTAAATTATTGTAGACCACCCGAGAACTCCACTCTCCACGCCACAAGGGCGCGAATTCGTTTTGTTCTTGGCTACTACAGTTCGGACTCAATGTCACGGTTCTGAATCTAATCTTGCAAAGTGCAATGCAAGACTAATAAATCACCAAAGAGTCTAAATTCGGCAAATCGTTTTAGAAAACTGATTTTAATAAAGAAGTGCCAAACATGGACTGCTTTGCCAGGTACAAAGTCGCCACCTAAATGTTTTGTTTTTGGGAAATTTAGGAAATCCTAACTCGTGCCTAAGGCCACGTGTCCGTCATCACCAAAGTTGTCTCGGCTCGGGAACTTGGGTACGAGAGGGGAAGGTCATGCAATGAGCACCCCCGCTCGCCCGATCAAAAGATCGGCCTTTACTAACATGATATGTTGTTTTTGAAAACACATGTGTTCTTATTTCGGTTATTAACCTAGAATTACTATGTGATGCGCATAACATACAAGTATAGACTAGATCACCTAAGTTGGAACAAAGCATTTCATGTTCGTTTGTGAAAATGATTTTGAAGTTTGCTACTCGCAAGTAGGCTAAGTCGTGGTTTTGCCACCCTCGAGTGGACTTAAAACTCGCATTTGATGAATTGTTCCAATTCAAGCAATCCAACCTTCATCCATAGGCATTCAAGCAGTTAATCAACTAAGCAGTTAGCCTCATGGCAAGCATGCTAACATGGCAACATACACATCTCATGTAGTATGCTAAAACGTAAACACTCACAGTGTACTTTGAGCCAAAACAGAGAACTAGTTAGAAATCATGCATGATCCTAGTTCATGTTAAGATGGCGAATGCAACACATGCGAAAATGCAACTAAGATAGGCTCGACTATTCTAAGATGTCATGTGAAATGCAACTTGATAACATGCTGTTGAACACGTATTCAAGTAAATGTATTGAAATACAATATAGTTGTATGATGGGCCGAGCCCGGGGCATGCAATACAGATGAATAGATGCACGCATGCGAAGCATAAGGATGCTAAATGAAGCATGCCCTAAAACTAATCATTGTAAGTGGTTAAGTAAAAGGGAGAAAGAAATGTGGGTTGGAAGACATGCATCACACACACACACACGTTTATTACAACAGTACGCCCTCTCGCAAGAGGGTCCGAATAAGAAGCTAACTAGCTAATCTAAGCTAATTATTACATCACAAAACTAATTAACTAACAAGTTAACTAATTAGTTATTACAACACAAATAAGAAACTAAACGCATTAACTAATTAAATACAGAACCAAAGCATAAACCAGCTAAGGAAAGAAGTAAAGAGAGGTCCTCAGGATGAGGAGTGTATGCATGCTCGGTCGCCTCGTTCGGAAATCCAACGCGATGCCCCGATTTGCCTCTGTTTGCAACTGTTCTCAGAACCTTGCACTAAGCTCCACAAAGCTTTAACTCCACCATGGGAACCTATAGGAACATGGCGAACCAGTTTTTGATGTTGCAGACCACCAGCCGACCACTTTTCTTTGCTGCAAACCAGAAAAAGTGGTCGGCCAGCTAGTTTTTCTGGTCGGCCGACCACTTGTTGCTGCACTTTTCCAGTTTGCTGCAAGAGAGAGCGAAAATGGGCATGACAATGTATTTGCAAGATATGTGTGCACAACCACTCTCCCTATCATTTCATAAGCTCAAGGGAGTGTGGTTCTCGACCCTCGGGCCACCAATCACGCATCTCAATGCATGATGGCCAAGAGGCCAAATTGCACAATTCGATGTAAAATGAATGCACAAATAAACAATAAAGCCTTGACCTCTATCATGTATGATCAAGACGGTCGGCGATCGACAATTGAGGCACATTTCATCACTTCAAGTATGAAATGTCCCTCGTTTCTCCTGTTTGGACTAATACCCTATCCAAACAAATGCAATGCAACTCAAGCATGCAAACATGCAATGCAAGGCATGTAAAACACAATGAAGCTACATGGCACACATAATGCAAAGAATAACATGGCAAACACAATGCAAAGAACAACATGGCATACTCAATGCAATGTGAACTGATCAACTTAACAAAGCTAATGACATGCAAACAATGCTAATGCATGCATACATAATGCAAGGCAACATAAGCATACAACAACATGATACAATGTAACAACATTCACATAACATGCTCGATGGACTTAAACCAAAATGGATAGACCTCAGTTATGCCCAAATCAGTGGCCATTATGCTAAGAAATGAAGGCACAAAAGCATATACAAGCATACACATGCATTGACCTATCAACTAGGCCTAATAGCACAACCCTCAAGAGTGCTCAAGGAGTGACAAATATGGGAGTGTAACAATACTATAAGCTCTGAAATGTCATGTTAAATGATGCCAAATCATGTACATGATACAAATGAAGCATGCTATGGTGCTCAAAGCTTGAAGCTAGCATAGGCATTTGCACTACAACTATACAAAACATGAAGCCTATGGCCAAGAAAACCCAAAACAGTCCTAGAACATGCCAAAATAAGTCTAAAACATGTATGGAAGGAAGCCAAAACAAGCTAGCATGGAGGGCCAAAACATGGAATATGCAAGGCCAAAAAGGAGGATTACATTACACCTACCAAGACCAAGCATGAGATGGCTTCGCCAACAAAAATCAGAGTTATATCATGGCAAAATAACCCTAAAAACACACTAAAATGATAGCTCGCAAGCTTAGGTATGAAGGAATACGCAATGGCTCATATTTAAGGCATAAAGGAGCAACCCTTCAAAGCATGGAATAAGTGAAAGATGAGAGTGTATGACCATGAAACATGTACTGAAATCTCATAACAAATGATTCCAAATCATTCTAATAGGCCAAGCAGTGCATGCTAGTGGACTTGATACACAAAGCTAACAAGCTAGAATGCATTATAGCTATACAAAGCATGGCATGCATGACAAAAACAACACAAATCAAAGCTAGAGCATGCTAAAACATGGACAAAAGCTTCTTATAGTTAAGCCAAAATCATGTTAGAATAACAATCTAAAGCATGATACACATTAGGCTAGTTTGTGGGATTGTACTACAAGTGCATGGAGCATGCATGGGGCTATCAAACCAAACCTTAACTGAGGTATATCATGGTAAAAAAAACACCAAGGACAAGCTGAAATAGAATCAAATCATGCTAGAAAGGCATGCTACTTCATGAAGCATACAAGACTAGTTTGCAAGATTTACACTACAAGTGTATAAGGCATGCAAGGGATGACAAAATCAAGTCAAAACAGTGGTATGCCATGTCAAAATAACCCCAAATACATGCTAAGATGGAGCCAACATAAGCTTAACAAACATGCTCACACATGAGGCATACAAGGAAAGCATTCAAGCAACAAGGAGAGGAGATGATCCTCTCCTATTTGGGACCTCAAAACACCATTTCCACCACTGAAATTCCTCTGGAATTCAGTGGTAGAAAGGTCAAAACAAGGTGGTCCCAATAGCATAAAAAGATGGTTCAAAACAAGGCCTAACAAGGCACAAGAGGGGATAGACTACCCCCAACACAAAAGGGACCTTAAACAAACAAGTTAAGCCTTTAAAATCAGAACTTTTTTTAGTAGAGAGTCAAGCCAAAAACAGCATGCAAGTAAGGCTAAAAGCTTAAGAAAAAAGCAAGGTTCAAGAGGATAGAAGCTCACCCTTGTAGAACCCCTTTAAAACTGTAACTCCAACAACTTTCCTTGATCAAAACCAGTCCAAAGACCCCAAAACCAACCTCAAAGAGGCTTAGCAACAAGAGTATGATGTTTGAGTGTGTGTTTGAGTGCAATAATATGATGAATATACACTTTAAGGCACAAAACAAGAGCAAACAAGGAAATATAGAGACAAGTGTGTATCTATAGCTCAAGCCACAAAAACTGAACCTGGAGAAGGAGGGGCGAGGTTCTATTATATAGAGAACAAGCAACAAGCTTGTTGGACAAGCATTAGGCCTAAAGCCATCCCTCTATACACGTGTATGGAGGATGGCTTCTGTGCCTTCCAACTGTTACAGCTGGCCTAAAAATATCTCCAAAAAGGTGATGGAAAGCTGTCGACCACTTGAAGTGGTCGGCCAACTACTTACACTGGTCTACTGACTAGTGGAAGTGGTTGACAAATGGGGGGGAGATGTTCTGCAGCATGAAAGCAGGGCAATGGTGTGGTGGCCGACCAGAAAAGGTGGTCCAAAGACCAAGAAAGCTAGTTGGCCGACCAAAAAACTGGTTAGCAGGAAGGAAAGTGGTCTCTAAGGGGAAGAACTGGTCTCCCACTCTTGTACCACCTTCTAAACAAGGAAACAAGGTTTGTACCGAAAACAAGGTTTGTACCAAAAACAAACCAAAAAGGATGCAAGATGAAAGTTCATGAGGCAAGGCGCGCAGTCGGAAGTCTCGAAAACTAGTCTACGAGCATCAAAAGTGGTCTATGACCATAAAAATGGTCTCCCGGACCAAGGTGTCCCTCTAGGCAGAGGCAACAAGTTGTGGTTCAAAAACCAAGCCCAATGGAGAACGTTAAGCGATCCCGAGTCAAGGCGCGCGGCTGAAGGCTCTGAAAACCGAAAACTAGTCTCCAAGCAAGAAAAGTGGTCTACGACCGCAAAAAGTTGTCTACGACCGCAAAAAGTGGTCTACGACCACAAAAAGGTGGTCTACAAGACCTCTCCCTCCCTTTGGGGAAGGGAAACAAGGCTTGGTCCACAAACTGAGCCAAAACACAAAGAGTTCAGAGGCCCGGAGGCAAGGCACTCAGCCAAAACTCTGGAAACTCGAAACGAGCACAACATGAGCGCTACATCGATGACGTCTGAGTCTTAAGGTCGGTCAAAAATGGGGTGTCTACAGTTGTCCCTCTTTGATAGAACTTGGAAGTTAAGAAGTGACGGGAGTGAATGTCAAAGCCCTGAGACGACCCATTTTTGACAAGGCCGAAGACTTAGACAAGCAGGCAAGATAACAAAAAGATGTGCCCGCAGGTAGGGGCAAGATGCAAATGACATGCACAATGCCGAACATAACTTATGATCATGCAAAGAAAGCTGTAATGAAGCAAATATGTAAAATAAATGCAACAGTTTAAGCAAGCGAATGAATACGAACCAAACTACATCTCATGCAGAAAAGATGTAAGAAAATTATACAATTCTTACTGCGTGGGAACTTTTCTTGAATGAACCATACATACAATATCGTCTGGTCGCACCAGCTTCAAATGAACCATACATACAATAACGTGCCTACATAAGAAAGAAACTTAACAGGTACAATATAATAGGAACATATGATTAACGCTATATCAAGATACAATATCAACACAAGATAAACGCGTGCACATATGATACCGATGGAAAAGTGCATAGCAATGCAAGTGAAAAGTGCGTAACAACGCAAGTGGAGTGCATAACAATGCAAGTGAAAAGTGCATAACAATGCAACCTAAGTATGTGCGACAACGTGGGTGAAGAGGTGCATGACAATGCAACCTAAACAATGCAGATGGAGGGGTGCATGACAATGCAACCTAAGTGTGCGTATAACAATGCGGATGGAGGAGTGCATGACAATGCAAAAAGTGTGCGCATAACAATGCGGTGAAGGGGTGCATGACAATGCAACCTAAGTGTGCGCATAACAATGCGGATAAAGCATGTGCGACAATGTGAGAAAAGTGCAACTTTAATAGTACGTTTGAAGCAAAATGCCGAAAGAGGAAATGCAAGCCTTAACGAGACCAATTCAATTGTAACCTTCGATTTACCTCTCGGAGGGGTCACAACATACTTAAAAAGGATACACCTTGCTCTTGACGAATGACGATGAGCTACGCATCGAAGACTTGAATTGAAGTTCCCGCGGGGACATTCTTGAGCCGAAAAGTGTACTTTTCTTGTACTTTCTCGAGAGCCAAGGACTCCAATCATCACCAAAACACACAAGGAGAACAATGGAGCCCTGAAGATCATCCAGGAGGGTGCCCGACCACCTGGATCAATGGCCGACTAGTTGTTGACCACTAAAGTGGTTGGCCGACCAGTTTACACAACTTCGGGGCAGCTTGGTCTTTTCACATGGAGATCTTTAAAAACTCAACTCCAAAACACTTTTCATCACATCTCCAAGGCCAAAATACATTTCTCTTCCTCCCTAGACTCTTTTCCCTCTCAGATCTGTACTTTATACGCATTTTCCAACGCCTCACGCGAAATTATTTCGTGAAAACTTTCGATTCTCTTCGTTTTGAACCGATTAGAATTTGTTTTCGGAGCTTCTTTCTCCATTTTCACCACTTGAGGTATGTTTGTCTCGAAGTTTAGCACCTTTTCCCGGGTGTTGACTTTTGTTGACTTTTTCTCTTCTCGAGAGTTGACTTTTGTTGACTTTTTGTAATTTTGGCTCATTCTACTCATTTTTGCTCACTTTTGCATCTTTTTTCAGATGGCTGACGATATTCCATATGGCGGAGGTTCCCCGAGAGTAGAGGACGAGCCAGACGTTATGCCACTGCCTTCGAGGATTCAGCCGTTCGACCCAGAGGTGTACCACCTGCAGGAGCACATCCTTCCTCCTAGCACCTTCCACCGTTTTACGGATTTTGCGCGACGAGCGCCCTCAGACTTGCTGCTATGGGAGCCGGAGTCTCATCTATCTCATAATGCGCGCAAGGTGCATACTTCACTTTTGCATTTTCTGCGACGCATTTTGCATTTATTGCAAATTTCATGCTTTCACTATGTATCATATCTGCTCGTTCTAAACACATTCACATACACAACATTTCTACTCATTCGGCACACAGCTCATACCAGTATTCTATTCATTTGGGCATACAACTCATTTGGGCACACAACACATTTTGGGCACACAGCACACTTTGGGCACACAGCTCATTCTGGGCACACAACTCATTTGTTCATTTGGTACGCAACCTATTCGGGCACACAGCTCATAATACAGTATTCTGCTCATTCTGAACACACAGCTCATAACACAGTATTCTATTCACTTGGCACGCAGCTCAAAACATAGCACACTGTTCAATTTGAACGCGTAGTTCATAACACAGTATTTTACTCAATCTGAACACACAGTTCATAACGCGGTATTTTGCTCAATCTGAACACACAGTTCATAACGCAGTATTTGCTCAATCTGAACACACAGTTCATAGCGCAGTATTTGCTCAATCTAAACACACAGTTCATAACGCAGTATTTTGCTCAATCTGAACACACAGTTCATAACGTAGTATTTGCTCAATCTGAATACACAGTTCATAACGCAGTATTTGCTCAATCTGAACACACAGTTCATAACGCAGTATTTGCTCAATCTGAACACGCAGTTCATAACGCAGTATTTTGCTCAATCTGAACACACAGTTCATAACACATCCAAGAGGGTGGCTGACCACCTGGATCAATGGCCGACTAGTTGTTGACCACTAAAGTGGTCGGCCGACCAGTTTACACAACTTCGGGGCAGCTTGGTCTTTTCACATGGTGATCTTTAAAAACTCAACTCCAAAACACTTTTCATCGCATCTCCAAGGCCGAAATACATTTCTCTTCCTCCCTAGACTCTTTTCCCTCTCAACTCTACACTTTATACGCATTTTCCAATGCCCCACGCGAAATTGTTTCGCGAAAACTTTCGATTCTCTTCGTTTGAACCGATTAGAATTTGTTTTCGGAGCTTCTTTCTCCATTTTCACCACTTGAGGTATGTTTGTCTTGAAGTTTAGCACCTTTTCCCGGGTGTTGACTTTTGTTGACTTTTTCTCTTCTTAAGAGTTGACTTTTGTTGACTTTTTGCAATTTTGGCTCATTCTACTCATTTTTGCTCACTTTTGCATCTTTTTTTAGATGGCTGACGATATTCCATATGGCGAAGGTTCCCTGAGAGTAGAGGACGAGCCAGACGTTATGCCACTGCCTTTGAGGATTCGGCCGTTCGACCCGGAAGGGTACCACCTGCAGGAGCACATCCTTCCTCCTAGCACCTTTCACTGTTTTACGGATTTTGCGCAACGAGTGCCCGCAGACTTGCTGCTACGGGAGCCGGAGTCTCATCTATCTCATAATGCGCGCAAGGTGCGTACTTCACTTTTGCATTTTCTGCGACGCATTTTGCATTTCTTACAAATTTCATGCTTTCACTATGTATCATATCTGCTCGTTCTAAACACATTCACATACACAACATTTCTGCTCATTCAGCACACAGCTCATACCAGCATTCTATTCGTTTGGGCATACAACTCATTTGGGCACACAACACACTTTGGGCACACAGCTCATTCTGGGCACACAACTCATTTGTTCATTTGGTACGCAGCCTATTCGGGCACACAGCTCATAATACAGTATTCTGCTCATTTTGAACACACAGCTCATAACATAGTATTCTATTCACTCGGCACGCAGCTCAAAACGTAGCACACTATTCAATCTGAACGTGCAGTTCATAACACAGTATTTTGCTCAATCTGAACACACAGTTCATAACGCGATATTTTGCTCAGTTTGAACACACAGTTCATAACACAGTATTTGCTCAATCTGAACACACAGTTCATAGCGCAGTATTTGCTCAATTTGAACACACAGTTCATAACGTAGTATTTGCTCAATCTGAACACACAGTTCATAACGCAATATTTTCTCAATCTGAACACCCAGTTCATAACGCAGTATTTTGCTCAATCTGAACACACAGTTCATAACGCAGTATTTGCTCAATCATAACGCAATGTTTGCTCAATCTGAACACACAGTTCATGACGCAGTATTCGGTTTATTTTGCACACAGCTCATAACATAGCACACTGTTCAATCTAAACACACAGTTCATAACACAGTATTCGGTTTATTTTGCACACAGCTCATAACACTGCTCAATCAGAACACAAAGTTCATAACACAGTATTCTTTTAATTTTGAACACATAGCTCATTATATAACACTGTTTATTTTACAACTGAATACATCTGTTTATTCTAAATGCAGGTATCTTCCCGTTTCACACGGGGGTACGAGTCGATTATTGCGAGGGAGTGGTACATGGAGCTCCCGGATGCAGTTCGACAGATTGTGGATGAGGTGGGGGTTGGCCCGTTTTGCGTGGGGTTGTCGCGTCATCTGGCGAACAGGACCCTTCTAGGTGCACTTGTAGAGAGATGGTGGGACACCACCAACTCCTTCCATTTTTCTGCCACCGGGGACATGACGATGACCCCGTATGACTTCTCCATACTGACTTCTCCCCGTATGACTTCTCCATACTGACTTCTCCACACAGTTCATAACACAGTATTCGGTTTATTTTGCACACAGCTCATAACACAGCTCAATTAGAACACACGGTTCATAACACAGTATTCTTTTAATTTTGAACACATAGCTCATTATATAACACTGTTTATTTTGCAACTGAATACATATGTTTATTCTAAATGCAGGTATCTTCCCGTTTCATACAGGGGTACGAGTCGATTATTGCGAGGGAGTGGTACATGGAGCTCCCGGATGCAGTTCGACAGATTGTGGATGAGGTGGGGTTTGGCCCGTTTTGCGCGGGGTTGTCGCGTCATCCGGCGAACAGGACCCTTCTAGGTGCACTTGTAGAGAGATGGTGGGACACCACCAACTCCTTCCATTTTTCTGCCACCGAGGACATGACGATGACCCCGTATGACTTCTCCATACTGACTTCTCCCCGTATGACTTCTCCATACTGACTTCTCCACACAGTTCATAACACAGTATTCGGTTTATTTTGCACACAGCTCATAACACAGCTCAATCAGAACACACGGTTCATAACACAGTATTCTTTTAATTTTGAACACATAGCTCATTATATAACACTGTTTATTTTGCAACTGAATACATGTGTTTATTCTAAATGCAGGTATCTTCCCGTTTCATACGGGGGTACGAGTCGATTATTGCGAGGGAGTGGTACATGGAGCTCCCGGATGCAGTTCGACAGATTATGGATGAGGCGGGGTTTGGCCCGTTTTGCGCGGGATTGTCGCGTCATCCGGTGAACAGGACCCTTCTAGGTGCACTTGTAGAGAGATGGTGGGACACCACCAACTCCTTCCATTTTTCTGCCACTGGGGACATGACGATGACCCCGTATGACTTCTCCATACTGACGGGCCTCGACGTGGCAGGTCGACCAATCCCATACGATTTCGATATAGGTGAGTGGGAGGCCGCCTGGACCTATCTTTTTAGAGCCCATCCGCCAGTCTGCAGATCACCGTGCATGGTCAGGTACACTTGGTTCGTCGAGCAATACAGAAGGACTATGCCTGAGACTGTTGAGGATATAGAGCAGTATGCCCGGGGGTTTTTGATATTCCTTCTCGGGACCACTCTGTTCTCTAACAGAGGGAACATAATTGGGCTTTATCTGTTGAGTGCTCTGGTAGACCTATCACAGGTCCGGCACTTCGATTAGGGCGGCGCTAGCCTCGCTACCCTTTACTGCTACATGAGCGCGACCTCTCGGGAGCGGGGGACCATAGTAGATGGCTATTGGCGGGCCTGGGAGGTACATTCTGCCCTCTTGATTTACATTTCTGCTTTTCATTAGCTGTATACTATACACTGCACATATTACATATTACACTCTGTACTCTGCATTCTGCTCTCGGCATTCTGTATTTTCTATACATTCTGTATTCACATTCCGCACTCAGTATTCTGCATTCTCTGTACATTCTGTATTCGCATTCTGCACTCAGCATTCTGTATTCTCTATACATTCTGTATTCGTATTACTGCTGTCTTTCCTTTCACAGCTGTGGGTTTACGCCTACTTCCCGACGCTTGTGCCTGAGCTGGAGGTCGAGGCACCGCTTGAGATACCGTACTCACACAAATTCGATGGTCAGTGCCGGCCCAGGCCCCGGGAGATTCTGTCATATCTTCGGCAGTATTTCGACACTGTGCGGGCGATCGAGATAATCCAAAACTCTTAGTTCTTCGTACTTTCAGCTTTGATTCATCTAGCATATTTATGACAACTAATCAGTTTATGCGCTTGTTATCCGCAGATCACTTGGCAGCCTTGGCTGGCGATGCCTGGGTATTCTCGGCTCGAGTTCGCTGGGGCATGGGGCGCCTCTCCATACAGGGTTTTGTTTGAGGGACCAATTGGTAGAGCCTGGTTTCTGGGGGATCGCTTCATGCGCCAAATGATGGGCAATCCCACTCAGGAGATCCCCTCGCCGCCTCCACTGGACATGCAGTCCACCGAGAGTCTCACTCCCCGGGAGGTTGACGACCATATGCTGGGTGTCGACGGAGTTCTTTTCCTAGAGGAGGGGGAGTATGCGACATACCGCCATACATACTTGATGCCTCCACTGACAGGTGTCCGTACTCCCACGAGGAGAGCTGCTGATATGCCATCGTCGAGTCACGTTCCAACTGTAGACGTCCCTTCCACTAGCAAGGCTAGCACATCGAGGGGTAAGACTAGAGGGATGCCCTCGACTTGTCAGTATGCCGGGTGGCCAGATCTTCCGACCGAGCTGACGGGCTGGCAGTATGGGACATCTTACCCGATTCCACTGGAGCCTCCATTTCTTGATCATTGATACGTCAGTGACCTTGACTCACCACCAGTATGCTCCACAGTTTTCATTCATCGCTCAAATACTTAGACATTCATTCATTCACTGATGACTTGAACTTGTATCTGCAGCCTCCCAGAGAGTATACAGAGGGGTTGCTCGAAGTGGTGGCCTCACTCGAGAGCATGGTCTTGCGAAGGGAGACGTTGCTATACGCCTCCGGCATTCCGGTACTTTTCAATTTCCTTGTATTTATCATACTTCTGATGACATGCTGAAACTGAATATTTCACCGCATTGATTCAGTGCATGTGTAAAGCACATCTGACACATCACATTCACATACTATATCTGTATGCACACACTCTATGTAGCATTCTTGCATCTGCATCTGATATACATACTCTGGCTGATATGTTCAAAACTACCTTTTCAGGTCGCACCATTGCAGGCTGGGCCATCCAGGCCTTCTCGATTAGCTAGGAGAGGGGTGTTGACTCGTGACCGGGGTAGACATAAAGCACCTATCAGTCATGACGAGGAGTCCTGTGAGGAAGAGGAGTCAACACATCCACAGTTAGAGACATCTGCAGGCAGGGATGACGACTCCGGTTCTTGTTCTGAGGACGTAGGTGACGCCGAGGAGGATTCCAAGGACGGTGACTCCGATTCAGACAGGGGTGCCGACGATGGTGGCGTAGAGGCTATTCAGCCGAAGAGGGTGATGAGGGCCTCTTGGTCTTGAGCTTGATAGCACTGATGCAGATGTTCCAGCTTTATTTTTCTTTTTACATGTAGTTGTAGCACATTGTACAGCTTAGGCAATTTTATTTTCTTCAAAACTTGTACCCTGTTTGTAAAATGTTGTAAAAAGAAAACATGATGGAATGAAAGCAGCTTTTTGTTCAAAAAGTGTTGTATTTGTATTCTATGCATCGCATCGCATCATTTTGCATAAAAATGAGATTGAATGGAAATTGAACATCATGTATTGCCAAGTCAAGTAGTGAACCAACATAACAAACTAAACAACTTAACTCACAAAGAAACAACAAAACTTTAACAAGTTTATAACTCGATAAGCAACGAACAATAACTCGATAAGCAAAACTTAACAACTCGATAAGCAAATGCATTTTGAACAAACAAAGCGACGGAACGCATTCGAAACAGAGGTAAACTCGAACCTTCAGCACTTTCAGCACACAGGAAGGCTAGGAACTCTCTTCTGAAGGTAAGAGAAGGCTGCAGACCACCTTTTTTCTCATAGCCGACCACCATAGGAACCTGCCGACCATTTTTTTTGGTCTGCAAACCAAAAAAACTAGCTGGCTGACCAGAAAAAGTGGTCGGCCGACTAGTTGGCCTGGGGACCTCCAGATTTCTGACACTTGTCCTCTAAATAGTGCCTTATCCTCCATAAAGATTCCAGCTTCGTGGTTCCCTCATTTTACCTCAGTTTTGCACCAAAATGGAAGCATTTCTTGTCCAAAACCTCACAAATTGGATCGCCAACTTGGATGGCTCGGAAAAGTTAAATTTCTGGGACTTCGGCATAAATGTACTATTCACGTTGAGTTGCACCCCACTACGTTTTTCGTTTCTTCATGCCGCGGCAAGGTTTTGGAACCCGGTAACACACGTCTTTAGCTTTGACAGACAAGAGATGTGTCCCACTTTCGAAGACTTCCACGCTTTGATGGAGTCCGAATGCGAGGAATAGATTTTGCCACAATTCCGCTTTGGCCACATCCAAGCCTTAGGATGGATATGCGGGCTTACTATGCATGACGCTCGGTCTTTGATCCGCGATGGAGAATTGGACATCCCCAGCTTGGTTCATCGGTTTTCTGATGCCGGTGACCGCGACGACCATCACTGGCAGGGCTTCCGGCGACATGCGCTTTGCTTGTGCATATTGTCATATTTCTTACTTGCCCCAGGCTCTGGTGGGTCTAGCGTCTGTTTGATTGAGGTTGCCCAAGGCTTAAGAGAGGGCAAGAGCTGCATTGCCATGACACTGGCTGAGACATTGATGGGTTTAGATGTTTTTCATTGCTGAGAGACGACTAGATTCACAGGGAGTCCACTACTACTGCAGGTAATGTTTCCCACCCTATCTTCACATATATTTCTCACATCACTCGGCCCTTAGGCTCGGTTTTTCCCTCAAAACCCTTTTCTTACTTTTCTCTCAACGTACACCTCTCTATTCTTTAATCTCTCATTTTTCATCCCTACCGAGGTATGGCTGATGGATAAATTGAAGGTTGTAGACTCATGCCCAGCATATTCAGCTCGCGGCTATTTCTTTCGACGACGTCTAGTCGATGCCGCTGATGAGGGATGGTGGTACGAATGGATGTGCAGTCTATCTGCTACCAGTATTGCTTGGCACTACCCTTGGCTCAATCTGCTGTTGATGAGTTACAGCATGTCTTGCCAACCTGGGATTCAATTGATCGGTCTGACACACTGTGTCTTTTACTTCCCGTTCTGATTTCGGCGCCAGTTCGGACATGATCAAACTTGCCCAGCAGAGGGGATAGAGTACCCTGCTACATTTCCAGTCTGAGGCGCACAACTAGCTCGGTATTCCACAGCATGGAGGACGAGAGGGGTTCTGGCCCTTGCTTCCACTTTCAATTGCACCCTTTCTGATGAGTGCATAGCTTGGCTTGATGAAGAGGCACAGGTTGGGCCTACTTTGGCATCAGAGGCTTTGACCAGCTCTAAGAGGGGGCACAGGAACACTTGACTATGCCCCGAGTTTATTTGCTTTAATCAATACTTTCAAGTTTTCTTTATGAATCTAATAAAAAGCAACTTCAATTTGTATTCAAGAGTAGGAGAACTCTGTATTGAAATCAATGTAATTGAAGGTTGTGGGTACTGAAAATTTTTCATTTGGTCTAAAAATGGTTTAAGTTGTAAAAAGATTAATTTGAGCAAAATCAACTTTTATCAAAACTTTTCAAAACCATTTTCGATATGGATCAAAACTGGACACGCCCGAGATCTATCACTGAGATGTATAACCCCGGATCCCAACAATTGGAAAGTTGCCCCTAGTCTGAATAGCACTGCACTGGAGATCACAACCGAGCTCTTGAATGCAGAATAAAGGAAGATGACCAACATGATCACATGGACAAAGTTGATCGGGGAAGTGTTTATGGCTGGACTTCAGGATGAAGTTGCCTACGTATCCTGAAGATGGGAATCAAGCCTTACGTAGTTCGGCTCAGGTTCACTATGTATTAACACTCTCCTTTTGCACCTAACTTTTTCTAAGGCCACCCTTTCTGAGTTTTCAACCTTGTGAGCTCAGTTTTTATTATTTCAAAATTTTCATGCTCTAACTTTTGCCTAGGTTGCCCTTTCGGGTTTTCGGCCTAGCGAGCCACTTAGGGATAATATTTCTTCAACTTGTCCATGTTGATCGGTTAGGAGAACTCTAGGCCATCTAGGTCTATCAGAACGACAGCTCCGCCCGACCAGATAGACTTAATGATGTAAGGGCCAGTCCAATTAGGTCTGAACTTGCCCCTAGGGTCGTGGATGGGAGCTTGGTTGTCTTTGAGCACAAGATCCCCCTCTTTCAAATTCCTAGACTTAACCTTCTTGTTGAAAGCCCTGACAATTCTTCATTGATAACCCTGAACATGATACAACGCTTTTAGCCTTCTTTCATCAAAGAGCATGAGTTCTTTGAACCTGCTTTGCTGCCAATCTGCCTCAGCTATCTGACACTCAGCCAATACCCGTAATGACGGAACCTCAACTTCGATAGGAAGAACAGCCTCCATCCCATAGACCAAGGAATACAGAGTCACCCTAGTAGAAGTTCGAAATGAAAAGCCACGTTGTACTTCTCTAACAAATCGATCACCTCCTTTTTGAAGTGGGAACCGTTATCTGAAATGATCTCATTTGGGACCCCGTAGCGACAGATGATGTTGTTCCTGATGAACTTAGTGACGTGCGAAGCCTTCAACACCGCATAAGATTGGGCTTCAACCCACTTCGTAAAGTAGTTTATCGCTACCAAAATGTACTCATGCCCATTGGACCCTTTTGGAGTGACAGCCCCAATTACATCAATCCCCCTGACTGAAAATGACCATAGCGAAGTCATGTTGTACAGCTTTGACGGCGGAATGTTCATGCGGTTTGCATGGATCTGACATTTGTGGCATCACCGGACAAAGCCAATACAATCCTCTTCCATGGTGGACCAGTAATAACCCTGTCTAAGGATCTTCCGGGCTAACAACACCCCGTTCATGTGCGCTCTGCACTCCCCTCCATGGATGGCCTTTATCAGGCGCTTGGATTCTTCAGTATCAACACATAGCTTATGCATCTCGAGATGACCCCTCTTATACAGTTTACCCCCACAGACGATGAATTGAGTAGCCATTCTTCGAATTGCCCTCTTATCTTTGGCGTTTGCCCCTGGTAGATACACTTCCTTTTCCAAGAAGTTCCAGACGTCGTAATACCAGGGATTCTCATCTTGTACCTCATCTATGGCGGCAATCAACTCGTAGGTCGACACGAATTTTTGTTCAATGATGATCGGACGCATCCGGACTCCGAAAGGGATGTCTATCATAGAAGATAGAGTTGCTAATGAATCTGCGAACCTATTGTTCTCTCTTAACAGATGGGTGAAATTCAGTTTCTCAAACTGAGGAATCAGAACGTCCAAGGTCTGGTGATAGGTTCTCATCTTTTCTTCTTTCACTTTCCAATGTCCTTTAGCTTGAGATACAACAAGGTTCGAGTCCCTGATGACATGCAACCGTTTTGCCCCTAGTTCCAAGGTGGCTTCTAATCCGGCAATACATGCCTCATATTTTGCCTCATTGTTCGACACTCTGAACCAGAGTTTGGATGCTAAAGGTATGCAGGAATTGTCAGGTGCTATCAGCAACACCCCTATCCCATACCCGTATTGGTTTGACGCTCCGTCAAAGTACATCGTCCATGTCTCTTCTTCGATATGCAGAATGGCCTCGTCTGGGAACAGATACTCAACTGCTTCGTCCCCTTCAACTGGGTGATCGGCTAGGAACTCCGCTACTGCTCTCCCTTTCACTGACTTGCGCGTCATGCATTTCAGATCAAATTTGGAGAGCAGAAGCAACCAACGGGCTAGCCTACCCGTAAGTGCTGGTTTCTCGAAGAGATATTTGATGGGATCTAATCCCGAAACCAGTATTACAAAGTGAGCTAACAGGTAGTGCCGCAGCTTCCTAGTAGCCCATACCAAGGCCAGATAAGCCTTCTCCAGCGGAGTGTAGCGGGTCTCGTAATCCAGCATTTTCTTGCTCAGGTAGTAGATAGCTTTCTCCACTTTGTCCTTAGACTCCTGTGCAAGCATGCAGCCCATTGTAGTTTCAGTCACTGAAAGATACAGAATCAACGGTTTCCCCGGCTCATACGGTGACAACACAGGTGGGTTCTGTAAATATTGCTTGATCTGTTCGAAAGCAGCTTGGCATCGACCGTCCCATTAGAACTTCTTTCCTTTCTTCAGGAGACCAAAGAGTGGTTCACAAGTCAAGGTTAATTTCGCAATAAACCGTCTTATGAATTGCACTTTACCCAGAAAGCGTCACACCCCCTTTTTAGTCCTTGGTGGTGGCATTTCTAAGATGACCTTGATTTTAGAAGGATCGACCTCGATACCTCTCTGTGTGATCAAGAACCCTAGCATTTTCCCTGCTGTAACACCAAATGTACACTTTTGAGGATTCAGCCGCAATCGATACTCTCTGATCCGTTGAAAGAATTTCTGCAAGGCGGTGTAGTGGCCCTCTCTTTCCTTGGACTTGACAATCATGTCGTTCACGTGCACCTCAACCTCTTTATGGATCATATCGTGCAATATTGTGGTCGCAGCCCGTTGATACGTAGCCCCAGCGTTCTTCAACCCAAACGGCATCACCCTATAACAATAGGTTCCCCACGGGGTGGTGAAAACAGTCTTCTCCCGGTCTTCGGGTGCCATTAAAATCTGATTGTAGCCTGAAAAACCATCCATGAACGAGAGCAGCGCATGCCCAGCAGTAAAGTCCACTAATTCATCGATATGCGGTAGAGGAAAGTCATCATTCGGACTGGCTTTGTTCAAATCCCTGAAGTCCACACATACCCGAATTCTGCTATCCTTCTTCGACAGTGGAACTATATTGGCCAACCAAGTTGGGTATTCAGATACCAGCAGGAACCCTGCGTCAATTTGCTTGGTGACCTCTTCTTTGATCTTGAGAGCCCAATCCGGGCGGATCCTTCGGAGCTTCTACTTAACAGGTCAGGCCTCTGGGTCAAGAGGGATCTGGTACTGTACAATCTCAGGATCGATTCCAGGCATGTCTTCGTAGGACCATACGAAAACATCTTTGAAATCTTTTAATAAAGCGACTAAGCGCTCGCGCTCCTCCGAAGACAACGTGGACCCGATCTGGACCAGCTGCGAGTCCTTTTCAGTACCAACATTAATTGTGGCGATTTCATCAACCAAGGGTTTTACAAACCTCTCCTGCTCTTGATCAAGCAAATATTTCAAAACTGAAGGAATTTCTTCCTCGTCGTTTTCATCAATATTTTGAAAGTCTTGATTAATGTAATAAATTAAAGGCACAGAAAAGTACTCAGAAGCCACAACCATTCCATTCTCATTAATCACTTCCAAATTGCCTGATTCCTCTATTACAATAGATTCAAAGGAAAAAGAAAAAGACGACCTAGACAGGACTGTGGCATCCGGGTTGTCACCCCCAAGAATACCGGACTCAGACTCAGATGAGCTAGAACCTGATTCCAACTCCACAGACTTAGTGGAATCAGATTCCGGCTCACAACCTGATCCGATGCTGCTCGATAAAAAGCCCTCCTCGTATTGCCAGACGAGGGAGGGTGCGATGGATGTATCCAGAATGTTCAAAGCTGGGCTCGCGGCCACTTCATTCCCGATCATGGACACCGAGAAATTATCCTCCAAGCACTCATGTACGATCGGAGGATCTGAAAGTAGACAAGCCAGTGCTACCCCCATTTCAATCTCTATGCTCTCGGAATCCTCCCTCCTGCACTGTTTAGCCTCAGCTGGTGGGTCTGTCTACTTTTCGGCAACATCATCCCCGGACAATTGCAAGTCAAAGAAAATCTCGAACCCCGGCAACCACCGCCTCTCTGCATTTAGCCATGGCTCTGGGAAGCCGCAGAACAGAAAGTCTTCCCCTTCCCAGACAAAACGTCCGTTCAGGGTGCCCTAGATGGGCTGGTGCACTAACTCATAAGGCTTCTCGGCTTGCTTTGCTCTGGCCCTTCTGACCATCTCTTTTCCTTTCCTCACCCAGTCCTCCTTGGTAGGCAGATAACCTAAACCAAAGGTATGTGGGTTATGCGGCACTTCGGCCGATGCTGCAACGCCTTTCCGGCCACTTCGCCCTAATCCCATCCCGGGGATGTGCTGGAGCTTGTTCATAAAGTAGACTGACTGTGCACTGACGTATAGCCCCTCATCAACAGCTAGGATATTCTGTACAACCCGGGCCTCAGCTAAGGTGAACCCTAACAAAAACACATCCTCCGTGCCATGCTCAATCTCCAGAACTGGCGTAGAAACCTCTGGCGGGGGATGGATTGACGAATTCCCAAAAACTATAGCTGCCCCCTTCCCGTAGGGGTATTTCAGCATTTGGTACAGGGTGAAAGAGACCGCCTTCACCTAGTGTAGCCACGGCCGCCCTAGGAGTAGATTAAAGGTTGCGGGAACATCCAAATCCTGAAAGTCAATATCCTGTTGTCCTGGACCAACCTGAGTTCGAATCTGTATAGTCTCTATCACCTCTCTGCTGGTATTATCATATGCCCGTATTACCTGGGCAGTTGGCACAAAATCCGCGGGCTTCAACCCGATAGCGTATGCCGTCCTCGACAGGCATACGTTGATAGCAGACCCTGTGTCAACAAGAACTACTGGTATCCATTTTTCTCTACACTCGACAGAGATATAGAGAGGTTTGTTATGATTTGCCCCCTCAGGCGGCAACTCCTTATCAGTGAAGGTCAACGTCGGGGAAGCTCCTCCTGGAAAAACCAGCCCTACCAGCTGTTTAGGCGTGGTATCGATTGATAGCTTGGCCTTGTCCATTGCAGAAAGGACAGCTTGTCTATGAACTCTTGAGGCCATGAGCAGTCCCCAAATGGAGATGTCTGCTTGTATCGTCGTAAGCTGTTTCAACACAGCCTCCTCCTCGAGTAACTTTTCTTTCTGCCTCTCCGCCTCCTTGTCATTTCCAGACGCCTCTGGTTGATCCAGGTGTGGGGGCTTGAAATACCACCCACTCCTGGTCATGTGGTCCACCTCTCCCACATACCAGGTATCATCTGGTTGGTTTTGTCTCCAATCTTCGTCGGTGTGGGCAAGACATAGGTTGTCGTCTTCCCACCACATACTGTCGGCCATTGATAAGCAGCTATCCGGTTCTGTTACAACTGTTCCTGTGCGCACAGCACCTCCCGTTCTTGTGCTCACATCACATTCCGTCCCCACAGGGGTTTTGGCCTTTCTAGCCCTTTCGAGATCTTCGATCTTTTCTTGCTCAAACTGTTTCAGTGTAGCCTGCTGCGCAAGTATCTATTGTACTCAAAATGCTCTGATCCTAAGCAAAATTCTTAACACCGGTGCTCTCCGACGATACATTCTGATTCCCGGTCATTCTGGCCACTACTGATGTCCTCGTCTCTGACGAACCCTATTCTGGTTGAGGCTGCTCAACAACATCTGGCTCGTCGCTGAGCCACCCAGTAGCTTCTGCTAACCCTTCCAAGTTGAACCAGTTGACAGTCACGTCCCCCAAATCCTGTTCATTGAAGAACTACAGATTCGCGATATCCTTCTCCAGCTCTGCCAGGTCATCTAGCCCTTGACTGGGTCCATCCTCTCGAACTACACAGACCTCTGCCCCAACCGGCAACTCAACTCTCGGCTTAAACTGATCCGTTGCTATGATATAACCACTCGGGTTATACTCAAAGTTTGCAGACCCCTCAGGCTCTGAATCATCATTCTTATCTGCCCCCACAGTTGACCCAATTCTATATTTGATAGTCACCACTACCGGTTCAGGTTGGGTTTGGGAGATGTTAACATGCACAAGTTAGTGCTGTTAGGAATGAACACCTCTGGCTTGGGTAGGTGGAAATGGGTGATATATATGCTAGGGTCGTATGAAATGACCGAGGTTTGGATTAGATTGATGCGTTTGGGAGGTGGAGCTTGGTTGGGTAGGTGGAAATGGGTGATATATATGCTAGGGTCGTATGAAATGACCGAGGTTTGGATTAGATTGATGGTTTGGGAGGTGGAGCTTGGTTATGTGGTGGAAGTGGATTGGTGGTGACATTCGGCTTCTCCGAAGGCACGATCACCCTGTTGTCGATGAGATCCTGAATCTCATGACGCAATCGAAAGCACTGGTTGGTTTCGTGACCCTACAGTTGGTGATAGGCGCAGTACTTCGCCGGGTTATGGGAAGGAGGAAGCTGTTCTGGCAAGGGCCGCAACTCTAGGGGCTTCAGGTGCCCTTTCTTGATCAAAACCCCCAAAGCCTTGGACAGAGACATGTATAGTAGGGTGAAGGTTTTTTGGCCTCGGGGGGCATATTTGGCTATTTGCAAGCTACTTCCGGACGCACCAGTGAAGGGTGTAACTGCAAGGATTTTGGGGTGGTGATGGTGACCATGCCCACATCTGAAGTTCTGGCAGCTGTAGCACTACTTGTGCCTGCATTCGTACTGTGGTTGAATGCCCTCTTGGGTTGCTCTCTTTCATGGTCAATCAGACCCTGTTTCATGGCGTCCTCGATTTGCACCCCAATCTCATACAAATCTGCAAAGGTAGAAAGGGGGAGGACGATCATCTTCTGCATGAGCTTGGGTTGGAGGTTACGCATAACCATTCGTATCTGATCCTTGTCAACGGGCCTGATGGTCATCATCGAGGCATTAGCCCTCCAGCGGGTCACAAAATCAAAAAAGCTCTCCTTCGGCTCTTGCCTAGTGGTCTCGAGATCACGAGTTATGACCTCGATCTGAGTGTTGTAGGAGTATTGAGCTATAAAGGCCTCAGTCATCTCCTCCCAACGTCTCCTAACGGAGTCCTCTAGCTTCACGTACGAAATAGCCACTATACCCGACAGGGTCCGGCCAAACAGGGAAAGTTTCTGCAATCTGGTGAGGCCCATTGGCCTTAAGATGTCAGAAAACAGCCGTAGGTGCACCATAGGATCTCTAGAACCATCAAAACGATCTATGTGTGGCATTTTAAACCGGTCTGGCAGCGTCACGGCCGAATTGATATACCCATCCTTTATGTCCGGAATGGATTTCACGCCTTGAGACTTCTTGAAAAGCTTTTCTAGCTTGCTCACTTTTAGTGCTGTGGAATCCACCTAAAATTCAAACGATGAATCCACTAGATTGGTGGGCGCTTTGGATAGCTGGGGTAGGATTGGGGGCGGAGCTGGTCCTGTTGGAACGTCCGTATTTTCCTGGACGTTTGCGGTCTCTCTGAGTATTGGAACTCTTGGTGGGGGAGGAGCTGGGTGCGAAGCAGATATTCCGGTTTGCTGCTGTAGCCTGGCAATTAACTCTGCCTATTGGGCCACTACTTCTGCTTGACGTGCAACCACTTCTGCTTGGCGGGCAACATCCTGTTACATGGCTTGCATACTTTCCTAGGGCTGACGTATCATCTCTTCCATACCTGTCATAGGGTGCTGGTTTATCTGAACAACCGGTATATCTATCCTTGTAGTAGAAACTGAGACCTCAGCCTGACTATTTACTGGTGGGGTAGACAAGGGCCACTGATCTGGTAACCGCTGTACCGATACACTGCACCTTATTGACCTCCGTCTAGTAACCGGGGGTAAAGAATGGAACACTGGTTGTCCGTCTATCAGATCCTCGGATCGATTAAGTCTGCGACCTCTAACCCAGAGTGCTTGGGGAATATCTGCCTGGCCAGATGCAATTGTGCTAAACTACCTTGCAAAAAGATAAATAAAGCATAATAAGGAAACATACAACCAGAAAAATGGACAGCATAACAACTTAAATAAAGAGAACACATAGTTGACATGACAACACACAGTTGGTACTTGTAGGCTGAATACACTGTTCTCAAACACTGTTTACTGTGCCCAAATCGCTACCCCAGATTTGATACCCTCAGGTAGAACTGATTTCCCAAACACTGATGCCCTCAGGCCTGATACCCAAACTTTCAAACTGATACATGTGTTCCTGTAGAGGCACACTCTAAAAGCACATAGCAAGAAAATGAGAGCCAAAACACCCTTATGGAGGGGTAGGGTTTCCCTGTCCTATTTTGTCAGGAGCTAGGGTTTCATTACGCACGCAGCAGTTTTCAAACGACCTACAATCGGGTAAGTAACCTGTCCTAGTTTGGAATGGTCACTACGGATTCCGATATGCCCTAGGTCGAATGGTCAAAGGGGTGCCCCGGTAAAAATCGGGGTTTGTGTTCCCATCATGGCAAAGCCCATAACCGGTCTGCTTTATGGCACGCAGCCTTCAGCAAACCGTTCAGGAATAGCAGACGGCAAACATGGTGACTTAGGCGCACCGATGCAAATGTAATGCAAAGAAAACACATAAGCATAGTTAAAACAAGATATCATGAGTTCGAGTCAAGTTCTCTAAATCCCCAGTGGAGTCGCCAGAAACTGTAGACCGCCCGAGAACTCTGCTCTCAGCACCACGAGGGTGCAAATTCATTTTGTTCTTGGCTACTACAGTTCGGACTCAATGTCACGGTTCTAAATCTAATCTCGCAAAGTGCAATTCAAGACTGATAAATCACCAAAGAGTCCAAATCCGACAAATCGTTTTGGAAAACTGATTTTAATAAAGAAGTGCCAAACATGGACTGCTTTGCCAGGTACAAAGTCGCCACCTAAATGTTTTGTTTTTGGGAAATTTAGGAAACCCTGACTCGTGCCTAAGGCTACTTGTCCGTCATCACCAAAGTTACCTCGGCTCGGGAACTTGGGTATGAGAGGGGAAGGTCATGCAATGAGCACCCCCACTCGCCCGATCAAAAGATCGGCCTTTACTAACATGATATGTTGTTTTTGAAAGCACATGTGTTCTTATTCCAGTTATTAATCTAGAATTACTATGTGATGCGCACAGCATACAAGTATAGACTAGATCGCCTAAGTTGGAACAAAGCATTTCATGTTCATTTGTGAAAATGATTTTGAAGTTTGCTACTCGCAAGTAGGCTAAGTCGTGGTTTTGCCACCCTCGAGTGGGCTTAAAACTCTCATTTGATGAATTGTTCCAATTCAAACAATCCAACCTTCATCCACAGGCATTCAAGCAGTTAATCAACTAAGCAGTTAGCCTCATGGCAAGCATGCTAACATGGCAACATACACATCTCATGTAGTATGCTAAAACATAAACACTCACAGTGTACTCCGAGCCAAAACAGAGAACTAGTTAGAAATCATGCATGATCCTAGTTCATGTTAAGATAGCTAATGCAACACATGCGAAAATGCAACTAAGATAGGCTCGGCTATTCTAAGATGTCATGTGAAATGCAACTTGATAACATGCCGTTAAACACGTATTCAAGTAAATATATTGAAATACAATGCAGTTAGTATGATGCGCCGATCCCCGTGCATGCAATATAGATGAATGGATGCACGCATGTGAAGCATATGGATGCTAAATGAAACATGCCCTAAAACTAACCATCGTAAGCGGTTAAGTAAAAGGAAGAAAGAAATGGGGGTTGAAAGACATGCATCACACACACACACGCTTATTACAACATTACGCCCTCTCGCAGGAGGGTCCGAATAAGAAGATAACTAGCTAATCTAAGCTAATTATTACATCACAAAACTAATTAACTAACAAGTTAACTAATTAGTTATTACAACACAAATAAGCAGCTAAACGCATTAACTACTTAAATACAGAACCAAAGCATAAACTAGCTAAGGAAAACAGTAAAGAGAGGTCCTCAGGATGAGGAGTGTATGCATGCTCGATCGCCTCGTTCGGAAATCCAACGCGATGCCCCGATTTGCCTCTGTTTGCAACTGTTCTCAGAACCTTGCACTAAGCTCCACAAAGCTTCAACTCCACCATGGGAACCTATAGGAACATGGCCGACTAGTTGTTGATGTTGTAGACCACCAGCCGACCACTTTTCTTTGCTGCAGACCAGAAAAAGTGGTTGGCTAGCTAGTTTTTCTGGTCGGCCGACCACTTGTTGCTGCACTTTTCTAGTTTGCTGCAACAGAGAGCAAGAAAGGGCATGGCAATGTATTTGCAAGATATGTGTGCACAACTACTCTCCCTATTATTTCATAAGCTCAAGGGAGTGTGGTTCTCGACCCTCGGGCCACCAATCACGCATCTCAATGCATGATGGCCGAGAGGCCAAATTGCCCAATTCGATGTAAAATGAATGCACAAATAAACACATAAAGCCTTGACCTCTATCATGTATGATCAAAAGGGTCGGCGACCGAGAATTGAGGCGCATTTCATCACTTCAAGTATGAAATGTCCCTCGTTTCTCCTGTTTGGACTAATACCCTATCCAAACAAATGCAATGCAACTCATGCATGCAAACATGCAATGCAACTTAAGCATGCAAACATGCAATGCAAGGCATGCAAAACGCAATGCAACTACATGGCATACACAATGCAAAGAATAACGTGGCATACACAATGCAAAGAACAACATGGCATACTCAATGCAATGTGACATGATCAACTTAACAAAGCTAATGACATGCAAACAATGCTAATGCATGCATGCACAATGCAAGGAAACATAAGCATGCAACAACATGATACAATGTAACAACATTCACATAACATGCTCGATGGACTTAAACCAAAATTGACAGACCTCAGTCATGCCCAAATCAGTGGCTATTATGCTAAGAAATGAAGGCACAAAAGCATATACAAGCATGCACATGCATTGGCCTATCAACTAGGCCTAAGAGCACAACCGTCAAGAGTGCTCAAGAAGTGATAAACATGGGAGTGTAACAACACTATAAGCTCTGAAATGTCATGTTAAATGATGCCAAATCATGTGCATGATACAAATGAAGCATGCTATGGTGCTCAAAGCTTGAAGCTAGCATAGGCATTTGCACTACAACTATGCAAAACATGAAGCATATGGCCAAGAAAACCCAAAACAGTCCTAGAACATGCCAAAATAAGTCTAAAACATGTATGGAAGGAAGCCAAAACAAGCTAGCATGGAGGGCCAAAACATGGAATATACAAGGCCAAAAAGGAGGATTACACTACACCTACCAAGACCAAGCATGAGATGGCTTCGCCAACAAAAATCAGAGTTATATCGTGGCAAAATAACCCTAAAAACACACTAAAATGATAGCTCGCAAGCTTAGGCATGAAGGCATACACAATGGCTCATGTTTAAGGCATAAAGGACTAACCCTTCAAAGCATGGAATAAGTGAAAGATGAGAGTGTATGACTATGAAACATGCACTGAAATTTCATAACAAATGATGCCAAATCATTCTAATAGGCCAAGCAGTGCATACTAGTGGACTTGATACACAAAGCTAACAAGCTAGAATGCATTATAGCTATACAAAGTGTGGCATGCATGACCAAAACAACACAAATCAGAGCTAAAGCATGCTAAAAAATGGACAAAATCTTCTTAGAGTTAAGCCAAAATCATGTTAGAATAGCAGTCTAAAGCATGATACACATTAGGCTAGTTTGTGGGATTGCACTACAAGTGCATGGAGCATGCATGGGGCTATCAAACCAAACCTTAACTGAGGTATATCATGTCAAAACAACACCAAGAACATGCTAAAATAGAATCAAATCATGCTAGAAAGGCATGCTACTTCATGAAGCATACAAGATTAGTTTGCAAGATTTACACTACAAGTGTATAAGGCATGCAAGGGATGACTAAACCAAGTCAAAACAGTGGTATGCCATGTCAAAATAACCCCAAATACATGCTAAGATGGAGCCAACATAAGCTTAACAAACATGCTCACACATGAGGCATACAAGGAAAGCATTCAAGCAACAAGGAGAGGGGATGACCCTCTCCTATTTGGAACCTCAAAACACCATTTTCACCACTGAAATTCCTTCGGAATTCAGTGGTAGAAAGGTCAAAACAAGGTGGTCCCAATAGCTTAAAAGGATGGTTCAAAACATGGCCTAACAAGGCAAAGAGGGAGTAGACTACCCCCAACACAAAAGGGACCTTAAACAAACAAGTTAAGCCTTGAAAATCAAAACTTTTTTCAGTAGAGAGTCAAGCCAAAAATAGCATGCAAGTAAGGCTAAAAGCTTAAGCAAAAAGCAAGGTTCAAGAGGATAAAAACTCACCCTTGTAGAACCCCTTTAAAGTTGCAACTCTAGCAACTTTCCTTGATCAAAACCAGTCCAAAGACCCCAAAACCAACCTCAAAGAGCCTCAGCAACAAGAGCATGGTGTTTGAGTGTGTGTTTGTGTGCAATAATATGATGAATATACACTTTAAGGCACAAAACAAGAGCAAACAAGGAAATATAGAGACAAGTGTGTATCTATAGCTCAAGCCACAAAAACTGAACCTGGAGAAGGAGGGGGGAGGTTCTCTTATATAGAGAAAAAGCAACAAGCTTGTTGGACAAGCTTTAGGCCTAAAGCCATCCCTCCATACACATGTATGAAGGATGGCTTCCGTGCCTTCCAGCTGTTACAGCTGGCCTAAAAATATCTCCAAAACGGTGATGGAAAGCTGCCGACCACTCACTTGAAGTGGTCGGCCAGCTACTTACACAAGTTGGCCGACCAGTGGAAGTGGTCGGCCAGGGAAAAAAGTGGTCGGCCAGGGGAGGAGATGGTCTACAGCATGAAAGCAAGGCAATGGTGTGGTGGCCGACCAGAAAAGGTGGTCTAAAGACCGAGAAAGCTAGTTGGCCGACCAGAAAACTGGTTGGCAAGAAGGAAAGTGGTCTCCAAGGGGAAGAACTGGTCTCCCACCCTTGTACCACCTTCCAAACAAGGAAAACCAGGTTTGTACCAAAAACAAACCAAAAAGGATGCAAGACGAAAGTTCGGGAGGCAAGACGCGCAGCCAAGAGCCTCAAAAACTAGTCTACGGGCATCAAAAGTGGTCTACAACCACAAAAAGTGGTCTCCCAGACCACAGTGTCCCTCTAGGTAGAGGCAACAAGGTGTGGTTCAAAAACCAAGCCAAACGGAGAACGTTAAGTGGTCCCGAGTCAAGGCGCCTGGCCGAAGGCTCCGAAAATCGAAAACTAGTCTCCAAGCGGGAAAAGTGGTCTACGACCACAAAAAGGTGGTCTACAAGACCTCTCCCTCCCTTCGGAGAAGGGAAACAAGGCTTGGTCCACAAACCGAGCCAAAACACAAAGAATTCAGAGGCTCGGAGGCAAAGCACTCAGCCAAAACTCCGGAAACTCGAAACGAGTACAACATGCCCAATCACCGAGCGCTCAATCGATGACGTCTGAGTCTTAAGGTCGGTCAAAAATAGGGTGTCTACAATCATTTCTATAATTGATAAATTGCTTGTTTCTTGGAAATTGGAATCCATTTTGGAGTTTCCAAAATGAAACCTCCCCTCTTAAGCCTATAAATAAAGGCTCTCATTAGAGGCAAAGGGGGACACATTTTTTTGGCTAATGGTCTTGCAAGCTCCCAAGCAATCTCGAGACTCTGTCAAATTCTCTTCTTAAAATTCTCTCTAAAGTTCCTCAAATCCAAAAGAAAGGATTATCAAGCATTCCAAACTTATGCCAATCCTTTCAAGTTGCAAATACAAATTTAGTGTCTCTTTTCAAAGAGATTATTTCAAGACTCGTTCGATATCAAGCCATTCAAGCCCTCGATCAAGCCTTTCTTCTCCAAGTTTCTCCATTTGAAGACTTGAAAAAATTCATCAACTTGTCTAGTTCAACAACAAGCTTTTACAGCCGTTGGATTACGTCAACTTCGGAGATTGAATCAGAGGATGTGTTCTTTTGTAATAGAACAAACCACAAAGAAATGTACCCAATTATTATAATCAATAAAATTACTTATTTGTGCATTTATTTCGTGTCTTAATTGCAGGATACGAAATTTGTGTTTACAAATCAATCAATCAATCATTTTTTCTCTCTCATCTCTCCTCTTTCCTCTCACATTCTATACATCAGTCAATAAAAAATTAAAAAAAATTACAAATCATCGTAAAACTATTTTTACAACTTATAACTAAACAAATTTTCTCTTTTCAAATCATGATTCAAAAACACAACTCTACACTGAAATCATAATTCTAAAACTAAACCAAAAGGACCCAAACCTCTGCGAAACTCCCAAACAATAAACACTTGTAGCCTTAAACCTCATTAGCTCCATACCTCTTCATTGACCATAATCATGTCTTCTCTCTCACGCCTCATCCACCAGACCTTCACCACTACTCTCTCTCATCCTCCTCCTCTACACCACCCTAACTCAATTCCAATGCCATCAGATGTCTTTCCATTGACCTCTACAAAGAGCGCAACCTCAAGAAATTTGTCGAGAAATATTCAAGAAATCTTTAGAGAAATTCAAAAAATCTTCATAAATACATTAATTAGAGAGTAATGTTACATGTACTTAATTTTTTACCTACTATTTCATGTGTAAAAAATTACATCAAGGAGATAAGGGCACATGTTGCTTTGTAAGCACCCCTCTAACACTTGGATCGAATTACTTTAAGGAAAAATTACAATACAGAGTAGGTTTAAAAAAATTGCAGATAAATGATAAAATTTATAAATTTTAATACTTAAATTGTTTAATTTTTTCATGAAATTGTAATTTTTTTAGAAGTTAACACTGAATTCTAATTTCCTTTTATTTTAATCAATGCCTCCTCTGATTAAAAAAACGAAAAGAAAAGAAAAGAAAAAACAAAGTTACAGCACTTGAAGAAAGTGTTGCATGAAATATTCTCTTGAATGTGAAATTATGAAGGATGCAAGCATGTATTATGGTATAATATGGCAATTTGATGGCGTACTTTGCATTAGAGCTAAGTACAAGGTTATCTGACCTGTGAAAACTGCTTAACCCAAAACCCCTGCATCTATTTGGGAGGTTTTGCATAATAGTTAGAGTCAGATGCAAGTTAGAATTTTCCTGTTTTGTAAGGTGTGGGCAGGTTGCGATTTTTTCCCACATCAGCACTCAACCACTCACATCTATATACATTTTTTTTTATAAATCTAGACCATCAAATTTTCTTGTAAGTTTTGTAACTGTGTAACCCTAATCTTCTCTTCTCTCACTCACTTGCAAGTAAACAAATTTTTTGCAGCTTGTTTTGCATTGCAAGTGTGGAAACCTAAAAATGCTGATGACTTGTAATAAAATTAGTAAAAAATCTTATTCATGGTTATGCTTCTTGTTTTTCACCAATTCGTAAGCTCAACAAATCCTAAAATCAATTTTTTCAAAGAGATGTATGTTCCATTTAATTAAAACAACTATGGGTTTGTTTAGCTTATACCTTTTTGCAAAATGAATGTGAGTCAATTGATTGATCATGGCCTGTGCTTATTGTTTGTTTACTTCTGGAAGTAAATTGGATAGATAGACTGTAATTTATTTGGGATAAATCATTTGGAAAATAATGATTTCATGATAAGAAATATGTGATTTTATGATTCAAAACAATATTTAAAAAATGGGGAGAAAAGGCCCAAAAAGAACATTTAAAAAATGGGAAAAAACAAACCCAAAAATAAATTTTTAAACGAAAAGCCCAATCTGTGAACCGTCTGTACATCCGCAAACTCTATCCGTACAAATCGCAATCTGCATTGCAGGCGGTTGTAGGTTCAAAATTTTTCAAACCGCAGACATGCGAGCAGGTCTAAACTGTAAACCGAACCGTCAAAAACCGATCTGCGAGCATCCCTACTTTGCACTATAAATCATCTTGAGACCGTGATGCGGCACTATATGAATCCGACACGATTATATTAACATAGAATATAGTCAACACTGCATGGAACACTCGTTGTGAGTAATTAATTGATCAAACAGTTGTGTCTAATCTGTAGTGGTGTGATCACAACCCTGGATTGAGTAAGCACAAAATCATTTTTACAATGCAATGGATCTAATACAATGCAATAGAGTTCCATCCTTGTAGATAGGTTAAGAAAGAACCTTTGGATCTAATATATCAATGCTTGCATCATGAATATTGATTGTTCTAATTATTTTCTTATTTGTTATGTTTCTTTCATTGAAGATTGTCTACTATAATACTTGTTATTATACAACCAACCAATTGTGTCGGAATGATATTTTTTACAGATCCATGCCATTCTTTGTAGTATACCTAACAAATCAGGAGGTGTAGCCACAATAGCACCATGTTTCTATTTGTCTATTGATCATTAGTAAATGAGAGATTAGAAATATATATATTAACTTGACAATGAGCATTCATTTGATCTTGGGTGTTTTGTGCAGTATATTATAAGTTAAAAACTGATAATCCAAAAGAAGAAGTCAAAAACATTCCTTATCGAGCTTCTAGAAATTAATTTTTTCAATTTATTTAAATTACTTTACCGAATATGCCACAATACATTATACTAAACAATCTACTACAAACTCTAACAATAAAATAAAATAAATTATAATCAAACAGTCCAAATGTCATTTTAGAAACCTAGGGTTCCTATAATTACCCTTTTATTTACAAGACTACCCATCTCTTTTTCCAAAACCCTAAACCTCTAGAAAACTTCCAAACAATAAACACCAATAGCCACAAACCCTCATTAGCTCCATACTTGTTCATTCACCATAATCATGTCTTCACTCTCTCGCCTCATCCACTGGACCTTCAACACTTCTCTCTCCTCATCCTCTACACCTTCCCAACTCAATCCCAACATCGTTAGATATCTCTCAAACGTCCTCTACAAAGAGCGCAACCTTAAGAAACTTGTTGAGAAATTCAAGAAATCCTCCAAGTCCGATCGCTTTCGAACCAAAATCGGCGTCTATGAATCCACCTTCCGCCGCCTGGCCTTCACCAAATGCTTTCGCTGGATTGAAGAAATCCTCGAGATCCAAAAGAAGTACAGAGACGTTTCCAAAGAGGTTTTCATTATTCAACTCATTTCACTTTATGGGAAATCGGGCATGTTCAAGCAAGCCTCTAAGGTGTTCGACGAAATGCCTGACTACAATGTGATCGCACTGTCAAATCTTTCAATGCCCTTTTGGGTGCTTGTGTCAATTCGAGGAAATTCAATATATTTTTTCTAAGAATTTCAAGGAGATCGGGACGCATGTTACTATAAGCACCCTTTATCACTATTCGGATACATTTATTTTAATCAATATCTTCTCTATTTTTTTAAAAAAAAATGAAATGAAAAAAGTTGGAGTACTTAATAAGGTATTCCATGAAATATTCCTTTAAATATAAATTATGAAGAAATATGTTAGCATACAATGTGGCGTTTTTTATGGTACAATTTATAGTATGCATCGGCTTGAGACTGTGATGTGGAATACAATCAACACAACATGGCACATCGATAGTAAGTAGTCAATCGATTGAACAATTATTGTGTCTAGTTTAGAGTGGTGTGATCCCAGTCGTGCATGAAGTACATAGATGCAATAGACTCTGGATTTATAACTTAAAGAGGTAATTATGGCTTATTATAATTTAGAAATCTGTGCTAGACTCACTACAGGAAATGACACATTCACCGACTAAAATATTAGTCGCCAAAGCCTCATATTTTGGTCGCCGAAAGTCAATGGCGACTAAAAATTTTTGTCACCCAAGTAGTCAGGAATAGCCTGTCGGCGATAGTATTGGCGATTAAATTATAATTTGGTCACAAATTTAAAACTTTAGGCTACTAAACTGTTATTTGTTGCCAAAGGTCACCTTTTGGAAACTAACATATTAGTCGCCGAAAGTTCTCACACAAAAATAATTCAACTATTAGAGACTAAAAGATTTAGTCGCCAATATAAATTTTTACCACAAATAATAATACATTTAGTCACTAAACATTTTAGTCAGTAATATAATAATACATTTAGCGACCAAATACTTTAGTCGTTGTTAGTTTTAATGACTACATATTTTAGTCGCCAAAAGGCTAGATATTTTCATTTCATTCTTTTTTACGACCAAACATTTTAGTTGTGGAAGGATGCCGTGTTTTTTCGTGACTAAATATTTAGTCAGCAATAGTTTCTTTTCTCATTCTGATTTTTTTTTTCCGCTACTAACTGTTTGGTCGCCAAAAGCCATTTTTTCTTTTTTGCTACTAAATATTTAGTCAGCAAAATCTTTGCTTGCATTTTTGGCTACCAACATATTTAGTCACCAAAAACTATATAATTTTTTTTTTAAATTTAATTTCTCAACCACCTGTATTTATTCTATTATTAGTGCAATCTGTACCCTATATAAACAAAATAATCCATGAATACTTATTATATTGTCAACCATTCGACAATATGCACATATTTCACTTCCAACCATCCAAAAAATTCATATTGGATGTCAAATTCTAAATGTAATAGAAATTCCACACAAACCAAGTATAATCCAACCTCAAAAATATAATTCAATACATAACAGGGGATTAACCAAATTTAATATCCAAAAGGAAATATGTACCATGCCAAAAGAGTAATCTGTACCATACCAAAAATTTATCCGTACTGCCCCAAAAACTAATTTGTACTATGACCAATGGTAATCTATACCACGCCAAATTTTAGATATGTATCATGCCAAAAACATAATTTTTACGAACAATTATAAGGACGGAGGTATAAAAATAATGTCTTTCGTACTTGTCAAAAAAAGTTGTATCTACAATTCCACGTCAAAAATCAAATATAAAAATAAAATTAATCATTAGTATTGTTTGATATAGCTTCTTAAGTAAAAATAACTTAACTAAGTTGAAAAAAATAATTATTTAAAAATTAGGAGAGAGGTGTTTTTAATTTGTACTTCCTAATTTTCACTTTTAAATTAGGTAGAAACCTAAGGGATCCTATAATTTACCCTTTTACTCTTATTAACAAAACTACCCATATACTAAAACTTTAAGGTAGCGTTTGGTTTACTTTCAAAACTCAACTCTATTTTTAAATCATGATTTAGATCAAAACTCATAACCAAATAAAATTTTAAAATACAATTCAAAATTAATTTAAAAACTTCTCTCTTCTCTTTTATTATTATTATTATTATTATTATTATTATTATTATTATTAATCAATCATTTTTCTCTCTCATCTCTCCTCTCACATCATCTCATATTCTATACATCAATCAATAAAAAAAAAAAAAATTATAAATCATTCCAAAACTATTTTCAAAACTCATAATCAAACAAATTTTGTTTTCAAATCATGATTCAAAAACTCAAAACTTAAAACACAACTGTACACTTAAATCATAATTTTAAAACTAAACCAAATGAACCCAAACCTCTACAAAACTCCCAAACAATAAACACTTGCAACCACAAACCTCATTAGCTCAATACCTCTTCATTGACTAGAATCATGTCTTCTCTCTTACGCCTTATCCACCGGACTTTCACCACTTCTCTCTCTCTCTCTCTCCACACCACCCCAACTCAATTCCAATGCCATCAGATCTCTTTTCTCTCTCCCTCTCTCCATACCACCCCAACTCAATTCCAATGCCATCAGATCTCTTTCCACCGACCTCTACAAAGAGCGCCGCCTCAAGGAATTCGTCGAGAAATTCAAGAAATCTTCATAAATACATTAATTAGAGAGTAATGCTACGTATACCTAATTTTTTACCTACTGTTTTAATCTTATGTAAAAAATTACATCAAGGAGATAGGGGCACATGTTACTATGTAAACACCCGTCTAACACTTGGATCCAATTGTTTTAAGGGAAAACAACAATATAGAGTAGGTTTAAAAAAAATTACAGATTAATGATAAAATTTATAACTTTTAATACTTAAATTGTTTAACTTTTTCGTGCAATTATAATTGTTTTAGAAGTTAGCACTGAATTCTAATTTCCCCTTATTTTAATCATTGCCTCCTCTAATTTGGGGTGGGGGGGGGGGGGAGATGGGGAAGTTAGAGCACTTAAAGATGGTGTTGCATGAAATATTCTCTTGAATGTGTAATTATGAAGGATGCAAGCAAGTACGTATTGTGGGATAATACGGCAATTTGATGGCGTACTTTGCACTATAAATCATCTTGAGACCATGATGTGGCACTACGTGAATCCAACATGATTGTATTGACATGGAATACAGTCAACACTGTATAGCACATTCGTTGTGAGTAGTTAATTCATCAAATGGGTATGGCTAATTTGTAGTAGTGTGATCACAACCGTGGATCGAGTAAGCACAAAATCATTTTTACAATGCAATGGATCTAATACAATGCAATAGAGTTCCATCCTTGTAGATAGGTTAAGAAAGAACCTTTGGATCTAATACAACAATGTGCTTGCATCACGAATATTGATTGTTCTAATTATTTTTTATTTGTTATGTTTCTTTCATCGAAGACTATTGACTATAATACGTGCTATTGTACAACTAACCAATTGTGCCAGAATGATATTTCCTACTGATCCATGCATTCTTCATCATATACCTAACCAATTGGGAGTTATAATCATAATAGCACTAGTTTTTACATGTTTGTTGATCATTAGTCAATGAGGGATTAAAAATATATATTTGCTTGACAAAAAGAGAATGAACATCCATTTGATCTTGGACGTTTTGTGCAATTTATTATAAATTAGAAAATAATCTAAAAGGATAAGTCAAAAACCACCCCTTAGCGAGCTTACATAAACAAATTTTTTTAATTTATTTAAATTATTCTACCGAATATGCTACAAACATACATTATACCAACTAGGGTTGGACATAGGCTTATTCGAACTGCCCAACCCGAACCGATCTGCATACAAATGGGCGATTTCGCAGACACAATGAGGATGGATGCGGTTTGGATTATGATATTATTGTGGGTTGCTGGTTTTACCCGCACCTGCAAGAACCTGCCCGTACTTAGACTTTTTATTTATTTATTCATTTTTTAACCTGGACCATTGATTTCATTCATCGCATCCTAGATATTTTTTATTTTTGAATTTTGAATGATTTTACATTAATTGTATTGTTGGGTAGTGAATGATTTTGATGATTTAGTATAGGATTTTGAAAAATGTGATTGTGTTAGTTTATGATTTTATTTAAAAGTTTAGGATTTTAAATGATTTGCTTGTGTTAAGAATTGATTTTGTTGTGTTTTTAATTTTATAAGTTTTAATTCATTAATTATTAATGTTGAGCATTTTAGAAAATGAGGGAAAATGATCCAAAATAAATATTTACAAAACGGGAAGAAAAAAAAAAGTCCAAAAAATAAATTTTTAAAGAAAAAAGTTCAATTCTCAAACCGACCGCACATTCGCGAATCCTATCCGCACAAACTGCAACCCGCACTATGGGCGGTTGTGGGTTCAATTTTTCCCAAACCGCACATATGCGGGCAGGTCCAAATTGCAAACCAAACCGTCCAAAACCGAACCGCGAACACCCTAATACCAACCAATCTAACACAAATGCTAACAATTAAAAAAAAAATTATAATCAAGTCTGATAAACTTCATCAAACAGTCCAAATGTGATTTCAGAAGAGTGCTGTTATTAGCTCCTCATACATTATTTTGAACCCCCCAATTTTTAACTTTTTTTTTATTAAAATAATAACCTCAAATAAAATAACTAAAAAGGACATCATTAATTTTGAGACATCTTATCTCACAATTAAACCTACACACTCATTATATCATGAAGTAGGAGTTATGAGAGCACCCACCTCCATCACCACTCATTCATCTTCCCTAAATCCCATCTTCAAAACCTACCCACTCTCAAAACCTTGAAAACCCTTTGACGGCAATATTTCGACAGTAACTGTGGCAACTATTTGACTACCTACATTTCTCCGACAATGACAATGAGTGGAAGTTTTTTTTGGGAACTACAACTCCATAAGACGAGAGGATTACAACAATAAAAGGTTAGAGGAGGTTCATAACTTTGATGTTGTTCTTAACTTAGAGAAGATTCATACCTTTGATGCTGTTCTTAGCTTAGAAGAGAATGGCCTTGCAAGGGTAAATTTCTTTAAAAAAAAAATGACAAAAACAATAAAATATGTTCATCATTTGTTCGGGACTAAACTCTCAAACATATCATTGAACTTCGAGAACACAGGCCCGAACATTGTTTATTTGTTCGGGAATCCTGAACAAATAAGTAATGTTTGGGAATGCAGATCCAAACATGAAAATTTTTTAATACATTGAACGGTCGAAATTGTTAATGCTTGTAAAAGTTTTCATTTTTTCAAGTTCGAGAATACAAGCCCGAACATTACTTAGTTGTTCGGGAAGGCATTCCCGAACAAATAAGTAATATTCGAGAATGCAGGTCTGAACATGAAAATTTTATAACATATCGAACGGTCAAAATTTTTAACGCTTGCAGAAGTTTTCATACTTTCAAGTTCGGGAATACAAGCCCAAACATAAAAATTTTTTAACACGTTGAATGGTCAAAATTTTTAACACTTGCCGAAGTTATCAAAAATAGCCCAAATCTATTATCAGGTTCAAAATTTATTCATTCATCGCATGTGTTGCTGCGTAATTCTCTGCTAAACTCACAAATTTATAACATCCATAAACAAAACCAACCAAACCAATTATTATAATTTTTTTTCTTGTAAGAGAAGAAATTATTACTAGAAAATTAAAAAATTATGTATATATATAGAGAGAGAGCATACCAACTATGAAAATAGTGGATGAGACAGTAGAGATAGTAATCACAATGGCTCTTCTTCTTCTTGATAGGTTTTGTTAGAGTTTTTGGAAGAAGATTTTTTTAGGGTGTGGGAGTGTGCATTCAATGAGTGAAATGTTTTCACAAATATAATTTTGATATTATTTGAAAGGAAAAAGAAATTTTAAAAATTTCAAAATTTATAAATAAAGACCTAAAACTATAAAGGATTCACGAATTGCTAATAACACCACACCACGCTTTCAGAAACGTAGGCTCCGTTTGGTAGAGCTTTGTAACTATGATTTGAGAATATGAGTTGTATTTTGAGTTTGTGTGTTTTAGAATTATGATTTGAGTGTAGAAAATTTATTTGGTTATGGTTTTTGAATAAAGTGTTGAATTGAGTGTGGAATTGAGTGTAGAATTGAGTTTTGAAAGTTTGATTTGACATGTGAAGTAAGAAAATTTGTTTGGTTATGAGTTTTGAAAAGAGTTTTCAAAACTTAATTCAAATTGCTATAACCCATAACAAAACATATTACTTTCACATTATTGAAAATTTTGATCAATACTCAAAACCAAACTCTTTTTAAAATTCAATTAAAAAAATTTATTATTAACAAAAAATAACATTAATCAATTTTTTAATTGAAAATACTACAAAGGAAATAATTTTTTTTCAAAATAAATATTCAAAAAATTTAAATAATAAATATTTAAATAATTTAAATAATCTAACAAATTTAATAAGTAAAAAATTAAAATAAATATTCAAAAATTTTAAATCGTAAAAATTTAAATAATTTAAATATTCAAAAAATTAAAATAATTTAAAATTTTAATATTTTAAATTTAAAAACAACTCTACATTCAAATCGTAACCAAACACATAAAACAAAACTCAATTAAAAAATTATTTTTAAAACTCATAACCAAACACATAACTCGAAACTCCATGCTACTTTCACAACTCTACACTCAAATCGTAACCAAATACATAACAAAAAAATTAAAATATTTAAAAATATTTTTATAAAATAGAGTTTGAATTTATTTTTATAAAATATTTTAAAATTTAAAAAATTAAAATCGTAATATTTAAAAATTAAAATATTTAAAAATATTCAAAAAATTAAAAATATTCAAAAAATTAAAAAAATTAAAAAATTAAAAAAATCGTAACATATTTAAATATTAAAATATTTAAAATCTTAACAAAATTAAAATATTTTTAAAATATTGATTTGAATGGAGTTTTGAAAAGAGTTTTGAATTATGTGTTTGGTTATGAGTTTTGAAAAGTAATGATTATGTTTTGAATTGAGTTTTGAAAAATGAATGTAGAATTATGATTTGAAAATCCTAAACAAACATCATACTCAAAAGTGAGTGTGGAACTAGATTTTGAAAACTCCACCAAACGGAGCCGTAGGTTCCTATAATTACTCTTTTATTTACATGACTACCCATCTCTTATGCCAAAACCCTAAACCTCCGCAAAACTTTCAAACAATAAACACCTGCAGCCATAAACCCTCGTTAGCTCCATACCTCTTCATTGACTACAATCATGTCTTCTCTCTCTCGCCTCATCCACAGGACCTTCGCCACTTCTTTCTCCTCCACACCTCCCCAACTCAATCCCAACGCCGTCAGATCTCTCTCCAACGACCTCTACAAAGAGCGCAACCTCAAGAAACTCGTCGAGAAATTCAAGAAATCCTCCGAGTCCGATCGCTTCCGAACCAAAACCGGCGTCTACGAATCCACTGTTCGCCGCCTCGCCTCCGCCAAACGCTTCCGCTGGATCGAAGAAATCCTCGAGGACCAAAAGAAGTACAGAGACATTTCCAAAGAGGGTTTCGCTGTTCGACTCATTTCACTTTATGGGAAATCGGGCATGTTCGACCAAGCCTCTAAGGTGTTCGACGAAATGCCTGACTATAAATGTGATCGCACTGTCAAATCTTTCAATGCCCTTTTGGGTGCTTGTGTCAATTCGAGGAAATTCGATAAGGTTGATGGGTTTTTTCGTGAATTGCCGGAGACTTTAGCCGTTAAACCTGATGTTGTTTCGTATAATACGGTGATTAAGGCGTTTTGTGAGATGGGTTCGTTGGATTCGGCTGTTTTGATGGTTGATGAGATGGAGAAGAATGGTTTGGAGCCTGATTTGATTACATTTAATACACTTCTTGATGCATTTTATGGGAATGATCGGTTTTCAGATGGCGAGAAGATTTGGGCTCGGATGGAGAAGAAAAGTTTGGTTCCTGATATTAGAAGTTACAATGCTAAGTTGGTTGGATTGGTTTCTGAGAAGAAAATGTTGGAAGCAGTTGAGTTAGTTAGAGAATTTGAGACGAAGGGGTTGAAACCTGATGTATTCAGTTATAATGCTTTGATTAAGGGCTTCTGTGAGGATGGAAATTTGGAGGAGGTTAAGAGGTGGTATGGAGAATTGGAAAAAAGTGAGTGTGTTCGAGATAGAGCCACTTACGGGACCCTTCTTCCGTTTCTCTGTGAAAAGGGAGATCTTGATTGGGCTTTCGAACTCTGCAAGGACATCTTTGAACGGCGAAGCCTTGTTGTCAATGGGGCAGTGTTGCAGCTTGTGGTAGATGGGTTGGTTAAGGAATCCAAGATTGAAGAAGCCAAGAAGCTTGTGCAGATGGGGAAGTCGAATAATTATTCTCGCTATAAACTACAATTACCTTCAGACAAGTAGTGTTATTATTGCCTCCTTGTTTGATCTTTGTATGTTATATCCTTCCTGCTAGTTGTTTTCATTTGGACAAATGCTATTGCCTTTTATATTTCTTGTTTGATCTTTCTATGCTAGTTAAAACGAATGTCTTTCCTGTGGTGTTTGAATGATGGTTGAAGAGGCAAGGAATTTTTCTTAGCTGTGAAGGTTTAATAATTATTATTTTTCTCAAGTTAATTCAAAATTTAGATGAATGCCTTTCCTGGAATATATTATAGTGAGGGTTTTTTTTTTTTTTTTTTTCATTGCAGTTATCTTGTTAAATGTGATATATTTTTCTTTTATTTGTCTTTGACACTAAACCAAATTAAGAATACAGTCCAAGGATATGTATTATGTCACAAGCTACTGTATATATTGTAAATTGACTTATAGTTGTTGTCACGTATTGCATGGTATCACTTTGTTTGGATGTCAACAAATTTGGGTGTTCTCCTTATTTTTTATGTATGACATTTATTTATTTATTTATTTTGTTAAGAGTTTGAATAAAAGAAATAAAATATTTACATACAAGGGGCATACATGCCCTAGCCTTACAAACAATGAGCAACAGACACCTGACAAGAACATCCCTAATAAAATATATGATCAAGTATATCCTAAAACCCCAATAAATGACCTATTATCTAATCAGGAACCAACGGAGGTTCCAAAATAAACTAAATACGTAGTTGATACCAATCAACATACAATCAATCTATAACACTCAAATTTCCTCAAACAAAACACATTACAATTGAATTTCTAACTTGATACCATTCTAGGATTTCAACAAGAAGATTGCATGACTAGAGATTTTCTTCAATGCAATCTTTAAGAATGTCTCTGAATCTGCCCACGTTCGCCACCTTGGCCTCAAAGCTTATCAGAAACACACTTAGCCGCCTCCTTGCTGCACAAAAGTTCTCCTGCATTTGAAGACTTCTTCAAATGAGGAGATACCCCAATTGAATTGTGAACACAGTCAAATCTTTAAATGCCCTCCTCGCAGTGTGCATGAATTTGAAATTAGTAAAGCTTCTGATAGAATTATTAGAGAAGTTGTTGGTTAAGCCCGACAGTGTTTATTAAAGCATTTTTTTGAAATGTGTTCCTTTGGTTTCATTCTTACAATGATTGATGAGATGGAGAAGAATGGATTTAGAGCCTAATTTGAGCATCTCTAAGGTCCTCTTTAAATGAAGCATGTTAGCTATTATAACTGGCTGGCATTAGCATATTTTAGTCACTCCTATGGGCTAGCTATCACAATAGTTATATTAACAAAATTCTTCAAGGCTAGCTACATTTGAAGAGCGAGCCTAATTTGATTAGCTTATATGCAATAGATATTTTTGAATATGGATTGACAAATATACTCCAGAGCATTTTAATATTAAAATGCAAAATGCACCTAACACCCATCTCTTGATTTTATTTATTTGTTTTTATTTTTATTTTTTTATGGGAGTGATAGGTGCTTGGATGATTATGGTACTTCCCAAGAATCAAAATTCTTGATCAATAGAGGAACAATATGACCAGTTTTGATTACACAGATTCCTTTCTCAATGATGCAGAGAAGGTGAAGGGAGAAGGTGATTGTGTGGGCATATTGATGGAATAAAAGATTGTTGTGCCTAATGTGAGAAGTAATGATGATTTTCGTATCTTTTGGCCTCCTTGTCTGAAAATTTGTTTAGTTAGCAATTTAGGTGATTGGGTGAGGATTGATGGAAGAAAAGATTGTTGTGCCCAATGTGAGAAGTCACAATGAGTGATTTTATATCTTTTGGCATACTTGACTGAAAAATTGTTTAGATAGCAATTCTGTTACCTAGTTATAATGTTATCATTTTCTCTAGTTGAAATATTCTAATGGTGTCATTTTTCTTTGCATTTTGAATCCAAGACTTAAATTTAAGCCATGATACAAATAGACTGTGCTTGAATCTTGGATTTGAGAAGAGATTTATGAATAGAAAAGAAAAGTGAATGAAATAAAAGCTTCACACTTTCCTCCACAAATTCTTTTTCAAATCCTAGATTCAAACACTACTAAGAACCTTAGTAGATTGGAAGTAACAACATCTTTTACCTTGTAACATAACTACTACATTTTTCTTGCATCTTGTTGGATTATACACTTATTCCTCACCAAACAACTAGTTTATGAGCATTACAGGTGCTAGCTTTGTGGCATCTACAGCGAAGAACGTGCAGAGCATCTAACCATGCTGACTCACCTAAGGTAATTTATCTTAGAACATAGACTTCATGTACTCCTCAAGGACTGGGAGGTTTTGTTTGTCATCATAACTATACATCAAAGGAACCATCCTTGCAATGTTAAGAGTACCCTTTGTGAAAGCTGGTGAGAATGGATTTGGAGATAGGCATTCCTTGTTGAGGCTCTTCCATGCTTGTGATATCATGTGAATGACTTGCTTTCTTGCAGTGTCAACTGAGGAGCAATTGTTCTCCTTCATGTAGCACTGTACATAGGACCCATCTTTGCCATCTTGATTCTCAACCTGTCATTTAAAGTAGTGGGACAAGCTTTATTACATCTGAAATAGACAATCACAGATGGCCCATCTTGACAGAAATAAAAAAGGAGGGTTGTACCTCTCTCAAGTTGGTCATCTCAATTTATTGGTCATCTCAATTTAAGAGATGGTTGGGGCTTAGTAAACTCGTTTGAGGATTGATTTTGATGATTTGAACCGTTCACTTTGTAAGACTCGTTGAGTAGAATATTCATACAAAAAATTAAGATAATCAGACATTGGTAACTATAAGTTTGAATTAAAATTTTGTTACAAAAAATGGATGGCTATTTTTAAAATTATATTTGTCATCCATTTTTGTAAAATAAATATGATTCAAATATATAACTATCGATATTCAATCATTTATTTTTTCCACATAAATATTCTGCAAAATGAGGCCTAAATAGTAAATGATCTGGATGACTAAAAAGGGTCTCAAAATGGGTTTAGTAATCAAAACGCTCTCTTAAATTAAGATGATAACTTGAAAAAAAGACTAAATCCGAGAAAGAAACTTGCATTTTTTTAGATTAATCTCGGAGTATAGACACATGGTATTTCATAGTATTATGATTGGTGGAGAATGTAGGTAATTGGGTATTGTGTGGGGTGATTAGAGAACATAAAAGGACATATTAGATGATAATTAATTAAGTTGGTTAGGGAATACAAACGTGTCGTACTCCGGGAATATTTAGTAATTTTCCACAAATAATTGACTTTATAAAATAAAGGTTGAATAAGTGAGGGGAACGATCTCATTGGTAGTGGGGTATGTATCATTGTCTGACATCTATGGTGCCCATTAATATAGAATTATTGATTATAAAATTTAAGACCAGTTTTGAAGAGAAGAGATGTTTTTTATTGATTACAAAATTTAGGACCAGTTTTGAAGAGCAGTTGTTTTTTGTTTTTTATTTTTTTCCAGTAATAATTCATATGGTCATGCATTTTTAGCTATGAAGATTAAAATTTAGATAAATTACATTCACCTCTTTTAAAGTTCAAAAAAATATAATTAATTTTATATTTTTGATATAAATACATTAGCTTCTCCTCTAGCATGGTTAAAATAAACGAAACTAATGTCAATGTTAAGTAGACACTAAAATAAATAAAGATAAATATATATTTTAGTATAAGGAATGATAATATTATCTTTTTACATTTAAATAACTAACGAATTATTGATAGAAAAAATAATGATGATGGGTTGGCAAATTTTCTTTCGTTTTTGGTTCACTTATTTGTTTCTAGTGGTTGTGGTGGTGTACGCAGCAGCAGCTCAATCAGACAATTAGATCTGGGTCCATAACCATTGGGCCATGTAGCCCAATGTGACGACCAGTGTCGGTGCTTGTTAGGGGCTCCTCACCACCCAATATCACTCAGTTAGGCCTAGAAAATTTATTTTAAAAAAAATATAATATGTAGTAGAGATTCATTTAAGTATAGGTTTCATTATACAAAAAATTAAATTTGAATCTAATGCTAAAATTACTTAATTTTCAACATAAACTTCATGACAATTTTTTTTTTTTTTTTTTTTTTTTTTTTTTGTGTGTATATTTTTATTGAAGGCTGAGCCAATACCTTTTGTTTTAGATACTTTTGGTCCTTGCTGGTGTAGATGCAAGCTGAACTAGATATGTTTTTTGGTAGCTTTGATTACAATGAAAATTTTTCATTTTATGGGTCCATGAAAAAAAAAATTTTAAAAACACAGAAAAATAGGCATAAAATTTTAATATCCTGTGAGTCATTTGAATCACATATATATATATATATATATATATATATATATATATATATTAATGTATTTAACTCATCCAAATCAAAATCAATTAGTTATTAATATAGTAACTTTTAACATGTGGAGGTAATAAAGAGAAGAGAGATGAGAGATGAGAGATGAGATAATAGACTAGGGCAGAGACTATCCAAGACCCAGCTTTGTACTATGTTAAAACATCTAACTCAAAATCAATTAACAATGAGTATATAGGCTAAGCTATTTTATTTATTTATTTATTTATTTATTATTATTATTATTATTATTATTATTATTATTATTATTATTATTATTATTATATGGCTTATGAATGCCACATAGGAGAAGTCTAACATTTTGTACAACCTTCATATGTTCCGAGTAGTTTTTATTTAGAATAATGGTTGAAGTTTCGTCTTAATCATTGAATACACATTTTTTTTTCTTTTTGAGCATATGTATCAAGTAATTGTGGTGAATAAAACTTATACGATTGATCAACTTAAAGTTCGAACATATGACATTGCATACGACATGACAAACTAGTGATAGACAATTCATAGAAATTAAAGAAAAAGGATAGAGATTGTTGATACCTTGGCACTTCCCAAATCATCCCAAAGACGAAGAATTGTAGCTGTAGAAGTCACAATGCCTGGATTGTCATTCACAAGATTGACATTTTGCTTGGTTATGTTGTGACCTAGTAGAAAGAACATGTGTGCTAATACCACATGTACCCCTGAACTAATCACACCATTCTTCAAGTACTCTTCTGGTTTTGGCAAGTGCCCTGAGGCAAACCACTTTGCTTCTACTAAGAAAGCATTGCATAAACTTGCCCACTGCAACAACAAACAATCAAGGACTTGTTATCAATTCTTAGATTTGTGAACGGATTTGTGTACCAAAAGGAGAAAAAAAAAAAAAAAAAGGAAAAATTACATATCAATATATTTTTTTAAAAAAAGTTATTTTCGAGTTCGCCAATCAAAAAAAAAAGTTATTTTTGAGTTTTTGAAAACGATTTCAAATAGAAAATGAAAATAGGAGTTTTTGAACATTTTATTACTTTCCTTTCCAAAACTTGAAAGATAAAAATAAATATAAAACAAATAAAAACAACAGCAACAATAACACACTGCAACAAATTAAGATTTTAACAATGAAATCACTTTTTAGAATGAAAGCATCTTAGTGGCCAAAAGAATAGTCATTGCATTTTTAGTTTATTTAATAATGAGTTACTAAATTTTTTAGACCAAAATTTTCGTTTCAAAAAGTAAGGTTACGTTTGGTAGAATTTTGTAAATATGATTTGAGAGTATGAGTTGTATTTTGAGTTTGTGAGTTTTAAAATTATGATTTGAGTGTGGAAAATTTGTTTGGTAAAAGAGTTTTGAATTGAGTGAGGAATTTTTGATGTGACATATGATATTTGATACAAAAATTTACAACTTATAACCAAACATACAACTCAAAATTCTATTAAAACACATAAAAAAATTTAAAAATTCGGAAAATATTTTTTTCGAATATATAAAAATTAACATAAGTAACAAAAAAAAAAAAATTTACTGTTCTAGTCAACCGGTGGGACGACCGGTTAGACCAAATTTGAAAAAAAAAATTCCGAAAATCGCGCCTGAGACAGAGTGTTTTGTGCAGAGTTTTGGAAACGTGATTTTAGAACTCGTTCCAAACATCATATTTGAATGAGGGTGTACAATCATGGTTTGAAAACACAACCAAACGCAGCCTAAATATTTTGATTCGGAATTATTATCACTAAAAGTGAATTTATTAGCAATATTTTCAAAATTGTTTTTAAAGGGTTTCTTTTATTTATTTATTTATTTTTTTTTGGATTTCTCGGGATGGCCTTTTCGTGACAATTTTGTCTTCTAATATTTTTCCAAAAAGTTTTTTGTTTTGGAGGTGAAAAAAAATTTGATTTTAAAATCCTTATATGATGTAATGACAACACTATGCCTTACTTTTACTTCATTTATAGAAATCTTATTGTCCTAGTAAACTTGTCACTATTTTTCTGGTTAATATGTTTGTTTGGTAGAGATTGAATTCGTGTAATATAGGGCCCAAATATGAATGAATCTGAGGCACCTCGTTTGGCAAGTGGGTTTTTTAGTTAAAAAGTCAAAAAATCACTAAAAAAATTTAAAAGTCAACAATTCATACAAAAAAGTCAAAGATTTCATTTTGTCTTTATTTTTTGCACATTTTTTCATAAAAAGCCAAAAAGTTATCCCAAACACACTAATTTTTTTTATATCATATTTTAGCCAAAAAGTTAAAAAGTTACTAAAAAAGTTTGTTCCCAAACGAGGCCTAAATTGATATTTCTCTATAAAGTTCAAGATAAAACGTCGAATTTTTAGTATTACAATTACTCTTCATTTGTATTTTCACTCAACAAATTTAAAATCCAAATACAAATTCAGTTTGATAATGTGAATGTACAATTAGCTAGGAATGTTTGTACCGTTCTTCTAAGAGAATCTATGGGGTTCCATCCATGTTCTCTGTAGACCTTGTAAGCAATATCGTTTGTAATGTCATCAAGAGCCTTGAAACAAATCTTCATGTAATCTGGTAGTTGCTCCACAGCACCAAGTTCCCATCTGTACTATCCAATAATTATTGATCAGTATAAACTTTATTTTAAACAACTATATCTCTAATGCATTCACATCCACAATATAATTGAATAGTCTTCTGAAAATAGAGGGTGATGATGCATACCTATTGACAGCTTCTGTGAAGAGAGTGAGTTCTTCAAGTGACCCATATACATCAAAAATATCATCTATTAAGTAGATGAAAGAGATGGGTTTTGTGAGCTCAACTCTTTGCTCTGAGAAGCTTGGATCTGTGAGTGCTGCCATAGGCCACATGTACCATTTTAGAGGCTGGTCTCTAGCGAACTTCAGTTCACTCGCCAAACCCGTGTCTTTCCACCACCTGAGATCATAAAACTACAAATTAGAGCGGAAGAATCTTCCTATTTGAACAAACTTAACTTGCCTGTCATTGAAAACAATTTTGTTTATTCACTTGACACGAGTTAAAAAAAGTGAGGTGGTAGTTAAGGTTGTAATTCTTACTATTATAACTAATCAGTTAAGAGAGTTTTGTTTATCTACTTGTTAAGTGAGTAAACAAAATTAGACTCACAATAATCTTTGCACTAAATTAAAAACAAAATCTTACTCTGATACTTGAAGTATTTCTTTTTGGTGTGTGAATTGAACCATGTTAAAATCCATTTTCGCCAGTTCTTGCAAGACATTTTCCCATTCACTTGGGTTCTTGTCATCACTAAGGAAATCTCTTGCCATGAACCTTGCTAGGCTCTTGTGATGGGGATTTCCCAGTGTGTTGCCGACAACTCGAGCTTGATGATGAGAAAGATGTGGCATCAACCCATTAAGGACTTGGGTACTAAAGTCAGCGGCTTGATCAAGAATGTCTTCTCCTTCTATGCTTAGCTGTGAGGCTTCATACAAACTCATCAAACCTCTCATATCTGCAATTAGTTCTGGTTTGAACTTTCCTTTCTTATCCTTAAAGTTGTTAAACACATCTGTTCCATTACCAATTTTCCATTCAATTACACTTATTTCAAGCACAAATAATACTGGTAAAAAAGAATTTTAAAAAATGATGTTGGGTAGTGGAAAAATAATGAAAATTCACGTACCCACGGGCACATTGTACCCATCTTGCCTATGTAGACGAAAGCGAGTAGAAACTTCATAAAGGTCATAATCAAGCGTAGTAGCGTTGGATTGCGTATATTGGCTTTGTAGAAGTGCTTCAATCTCTTCTTGGAAATGGTAATCGATGCTGTTAGAAATTGGGCGTCCATGTGGTATGACTCTTTGAATCTTTTGAACTTGAACCTTTTGAACCTTATCCATGTAAGTTTGAATTTGAATTCAAAACTTATTTGGATAACCATTCAGGGTATCTATATCTATCATATCAATAGATATGGATAGATGGATAGATAGATATTGGTTGTTATATTTGATTATATATTTTATATATAATATATTTAATAGATCAGATACGTATATCATATATATGTTATGTGGTTTTTACCCATAACCTTTTTTTCCCAGACTCTCTCTCTAACTCTCTCCCAGAAAACAATGATCAAGCCATTTTGCACTGTGACTTGTGTGGGTGATACTCATTTTGTAGTATCACTCTACTACTGGATTCGTTGGCTGATCAGATTTTGGAAGCACGTGATTTACCCACGAGATTGTGTCATTAAGGTATGATCCGAATTATTTTTATCCCCTGCGTTAATTTATTATACTTTATGATTTACATTGGTATCAGAGCCTATATGGGTTTTTTCGTGCTTATTTTTTATACATTAAAATATGTGTATTTTTTTTATATAAATATATACACATTATATGCATAAAAATTAATGGAGGAGGAAGACGAAGTGCACGGTTTTTTGCACTTCAACTCTCATTGATTGAGAATATGATACACTTCATTTTTATGTTCATTAAATGTTATTTTTAATGCCATAAATGTTTTTATTGTGAAAAATGGAGTCCGGCAGTACAAAAATCGAACTAGAAAACACCCTGGAAGGCGGAGCGTGGGCCTCACGCGCCACCTGACGCCGTGGGAGGCTTCCACGCACCTCCACGCGCTGCCACGCGCTCTCACGCGCCTCCGTGCGCTCTCACGCGCCACCATGCGCTGTTTTGCGCTTTCCACACGCGCGCCCTCCGCGCCACACACGCGCGCCGCGTGCTGAGCCACTCTCCGAGCCGCGCACTGAGGCGCGAGCTAAGCCGCGTGCTGTTTCTTCTCCGTCGGCTTGGCTGCTGATGTAAGGGTCTGTTTGTTTTGTTTTTAAATTCAGAATTACGTTAAATGGTCATAATTAATTCGTTATAGCTTTGTTTTAAGCGTGGTTAGTACCGTTAGACTCAGAATTATATTTTCTATCTTTTGTAAAATTTTGAAAATTTTATGAAAATAAAAAGTATTTTTCCTGCGATTATAATTCATTATTTATGCTTTAAAATGCTTCTGGTATTGCATAAATTATTTTCTGGGGTTGAATTTTTTATTGTAGACTTCTAAAATGTTTTACTGTAATAATTTTTTTAGTTTATCAGATTCTGAAATTTTTTATTTCTAATTTAATGTGTGTTTATTAGTTATTTAGAATTCCAGAAAATTTCAGAAAAATTCCAGTTTCTGTTATGGCATAATTTGAATATTAAATACAGCATATTATTTTTTTTAGGGTTTGTAATATGTTGTGATTAGAATAGCATGATTAATTGTAATTTATTTTAATTCCGTTATTAAATGTAACATAGCATGTATTGATTGTGAATCTACATTATGATGCTGTTGTATGGAATTAAAATTTTTTTTATCATGCTTTTAGACATGCCATAGTCAGTGGGAGGTTATTCGGTTGAGAGAAATCTTTGTAGATTAACTCCTAAAAATCATATTTTGCGCATAAATTAAATTAAATTTTGGATAATTGTCACCTGTGGCGCAAGAGATGATTACGAGCATAGCGGATTTTCGATCTTGCGACTTGTGTAATATTGTCACTATTTAATTTAGATTTTTGTGGCAAAATTATATTATGCTAATCAAATTAATGCCAATGCGAATTTCTCTCTAAATTGACTTAGCTTATGGAAGTTAATTGGTTGACCTAGACTTAGTAAAGATGTTCAAATGTGAACAATGTAATCCCATTCTTTAGATGAGCAAAAGTTTTGGAGACTTTAGGTCAAGTCTTAATTGAGCCAAAGTAAGGAAACATGACTCAAAGTCGCCGTGGTTTTATTGCCTTGTTTGACATAATAAAAACTAATGTGTGCGCTATGGTTAGCGACACGCTACGTAGTTTTGGTTGGCGAGTTTTGGAGTTATGAAATTAGTAAGCCCTCAATAGATCTGTATATGATCTTGACTATTGAGCTGCGCGGATTGACTTTGTAATTTGACTTGTAAATAATGTTACATCATTAGATGAAGTAACATTCAAGAGTCATGTCATCCAAGAAATGCGGGCTTAAATAAATTAGTCATTAAGTGTAAGACGAGTAGCCAGTATGAGCAGTGTTTTGCTCTCTACCTAATTATTGAGAGTGGATAGAGCAAAATTTCATGCACTATAATAGTGTGCGTTGAGTTAACACTATGTGAAAAGATTAGCACTTAGAAGCTGCAAAATTTATTAACACTAAGTGAAAAGATTAGCGCTTAGGAGCTGCAAAATCTATTAGCATTGCTAACTTGTCTAAGACTAGACACTTACTATTTCCACACTTGAGTGTGAGACATGAGGAGGGGCTTCTTTGTATGATTCTTTAGCTAGGCTAACGTTTTTGAATGATGTTTACCACTAAGCGCAAACGTTGCAGCATAATAATGAAAAGGTCAAGGCTGACAAGGTTGTTATGACTCTAAGAATTTGACGCATGGCTCGTGAGAGTATTGTGTTGAATTAGACTCTTTAGCCTAATTCGCGCTTAAGTTACTTCAGGAGCTGTCATAGTTGATAGCTTATTCTCTCATTCTTGTGGATAGTAGAATTAATTGCAAGTAACTATGAAGCGAGAAATAGATATGGCAAGAGGAGTATCGTCATCTTTCAACTAGATACAGTAAAGTGTATGGAGAATAAAATTGACTCGAAGGTGCAGGGGATTAGCACTTACTAGTTAAATTTGCGACTTAGGCGCACTTGATATCTCCATGACATCCTTTTATGATCTAGTGAATATGAATTAGTCGTGAGTCATTACCTAGTTGGACCTAAACCTTTAAAACTTGTCTTTGAGAACTCACACATTAAGATGATTGGAATTAGTTTATGACATTGGTCATGAACCAGTGGCTTATTATACTTAATCACATTAATGAGATGATGACACGATGGTTTGAGTAGGCCTTCTCGGGCCCACTCGCTTATGACATCCTGCTATCATGTGAATGTGTAACTTTGTTAGCAATGGGTGCGCACAAATAAGTAGGAAAGCCGTAGAAGGTCATTTGTTTTGGCACATTTAGTCCACTATGATATTTGTGACTAGATATGTGTAAGGGTATGATAGCTAAGCCTCAATCTTGACACATTTATAGATTACGATACGCATCTGAGTCAAGACTATTTGATCTCCCATAAGTCAAAAGTTTTGAGATGATTTTTGACATAGCACATATGAGGTTGAGATCAATGAGATAATAGCTTTCGTGCCTTTAGTTTTGACCAAGGTGGCAAGTATCTATTTGAGTTATTTTAGAAAGCTCTGTGAAGAGAGATAGATGCTTAGAAAATTAATTATTCCTAGTACTCAACAACACAATGGTGTAGTAGAGATAAGGAATTAAATATTGTTAATGTTAGGTGGGTAATGGCGCAAAATGTTTCCCAATTGGGAATTGCACTAGTTTGTTGCCTATATCCCTAACTAAGTGCCCTCCATATCAGATTTTACACTCCATTTGAGTAATGGGTTAGCGGAGAGCCATCTATGGGCGATCTGTAACCGTTAAGCAGCTTATCTTTATTTTACTTCTCATAAGATTGCAAAGTTAAGACCTAGGGTTCTATAGCGCATTATTGTATGCTGTCTTGTAAACACAAAGGGTCGTGTGGCGCATTATTGTATGCGGTCATGTAAACCCTCCGGGTCATGTGCATATAGGTAAGCAGCTTTGTGGTAGTGTAACTGAGTCACATAAAGTTTTATTAGTAAAGGTGACGTGAATAGAGTTTTTGGAACTCTATAAGATAGAGAATTCTAAGCATAGCGCTCTATGTAGCCTAGTTGAGAATGGAAATAAATTTCCAATATCCTAGGGACAGTGGGAGCGATGTGCCTACTAATGTATTACTCCATTAGAGAAGAATACTCTACATTCTTAGTTGTGTGGTAGCGAATGTGAAAATTTTCCACGTCATCACTGGGTGATTGAGAGGGAAACATTCATGATTGCTTCGCAAGATGATAAAGAGCCTAGGATAATGCCTAAGGCTCTAGTCCCCTATTTTTAGAAAGTGGATCAATGTTGCGCAGTTTAAAACAAAGTCTTTGAGGATTAACCATTTTTATAATTTGGTTGACTTTCCATTATGACGCAAAACTGTTATAAAGTTATGCGTAATTTGGATAGTCATTGTTGAGGCATAAGCCTCGCTAGATACCGAAAAGTCGCACCATTGAGGAAAGTGTAGACCATGAGAAGACTTCCTCCTGGGGAGTGAGGTTATTTTGACTTAGGCTATGATTGACATAAGTTCGGAACATTGATTTGTGGACATTGTGACCCAACTTTCTCGTTAGAGAATTGGATAAGTAGATCCGTAGGGATTTACCTTCTACTTTTATGGTGAAAAGTTAGGAGCGCAAAAAGGTTGCTAGTTCTAATAAATCTTTTACAGCCTAAAACAGTTATCCAAATAGTGGTTCTTAGATTTCGTCAAAGCCATGATAGGCCAACGATGATCGATGAAGACCACTGAGGCATGATCAATGGTCCAAAAAGAAGTTTTTCCTTACTTAGTCATTATGAGCTAGGAATTTATAAGGTTGTCGCCACCTAGGGTAGGCAGTCCTCTATTTTAGATTGATGGACATGGGTGATGTAATTTATATGCTCGAATGTACGATCCTTAGGGATTGTTTTGGGAAAATTCTCGGTTTGTCTTCGATGACTTACATAAGGAATATCCTAGAATGATTCTAGATGCAAAATTGCAAACCCATTGACTTACCTATCGGTAAAAGCCAGAGCCTTAGTTATTGAGTGAATCTTCGGATTGTCTTTGGGAGAAACAAATGACCTATATTCCTTGATCTTTTCTTTGTTGTGGGAGCCTAAAGTACGCTATGTGGGCGTATTCGGCATGATAAGTGTTATCTTTGGTAAATGGTCAACTAAGTTGTTTAGACATTGACCTTGCTCATTAGACTGTGGATAAAATGCTTTACTAGTAGCATATTAATTTGCTCCTTGTAAGATTCAATGCGCTAGTTGGGCGCATCTGCGCTAGTTGGGCGCATTAAGAATGAACGCAAATTGGTCACCAAAATATCTTTAGAGAGGTTATTGCGCAAGAGGTAGTGATCTTAAATCAGTTCATGGAAGGCACGCATGGTGGATTCCGTTGTATATACTTATCGCAAGAGGTGCTGATAAGGCTTATGTTTGGAATCTAGAATTGTGATCTTGAATCACTTCATGTAAGGCGCACATGGTGGATTCCGTTGTATATACTTATTGCAAGAGGTGCTGATAAGGCTTATGTTTGGAATCTATAATTGCGCAAGCTATGGTCAATTTTTTTTTAAATCGATCACTTATTTTGAGATGATGGGATGTTGACACTATTATGGTTTGTGTCATAATGATTAGCAGATGATGATGTCAGCAGGCAAGATTGGCTCACTCACATGAGCAATCACCCTTGGCGCTTGGGAGCGAGCAAGGATGAGACTAGTGGTTTATTTTTATTTGGAGCCAAGAGAGGCTTAAATAATCCACTATGCATGTCGCCTTGGTTACAACCAAGATGAGGTCGTGTTAAGGACCAAACATGGATGTTAGTACCCACTTTCCATGTTGTGCCTGTTATGATTAGCCAGATGCGAGATTTCATTTGGCGCCTGGAAGGCGAGCAAATAGAGAATTTGGGTTAGGCACTAGAAAGCGACTAGACTAATATCTGTATGGTATATCGAGTATGACGTCACTCTTTATGGAAGAGTTACTCTACCGTAGCATGTATTTATACTATATGTGCTTGGTGACCGAGTAATGAGGTGAGAGAATGGATCCCTGTTTCCTCACCGTGTGAGTCTTACGTGTCATTATTGATATGACTTTCATTTATGTACCCTTTTGTGACTATTGACTATGTCATAAGGTAAGGGGTTGATGTTCTGCTACTTTGGTATGTTGTCTGAGGTCATGTATGATTCGGCCTTAAGGGACATCACTGGGAAAACGGTCAATCCTAAACTAAATGGCAAGAGGGCAAAGGGAAGATCATGTAGTATTACACCACTGTTGTATATTCACTGCCGACAACTCACATCGCTCTGTATGAGAGGCTAATTGAGTGTGAATATATTGTAAGAATTGAGAGGGTCAAACATGCTCTTTTTGAGGGATTAGAGATGTTTTTTGGACCGGTGTAATTAGATGGGTCTGGGGTATATGAGACACTATTTTTGTTCTTTTTGGGTTGATGTCTCTATGCTGGCTCATTTTTGAGTTTCTAGTATAGAGCTCCCACATGCAGGTGTTCTCAGCAGTCGCACGGTGCATTGGCTAGTATGAGATTGTTCTTTTTTGGGGAGATTGAGATAGAGATGTGGCAGTGTCATGCCAACTCATGTACGAGTGGGAGATGTTAGAAATTGGGCGCCCATGTGGCATGACCCTTTGAACCTGAACCTTTTGAACCTTATCCATGTAAGTTTGAATTTGAATTCAAACCTTATTTGGATAACCATTCAGGATATCTATATCTATCATATCAATAGATATGGATAGATGGATAGATAGATATTGGTTGTTATATCTGATTATATATTTTATATATAATATATTTAATAGATCAGATATGTATATCAGATATATGTTATGTGGTTTTTACCCATAACCTTTTTTTCCCAGACTCTCTCTCTCTCTGACTCTCTCCCAGAAAACAACGATCAAGCCATTTTGCACTGTGACTTGTGTGGGTGATACTCATTTTGTAGTATCACTCCACTGCTGGGTTCGTTGACTGATCAGATTTTGGAAGCACGTGATTTACCCACGAGGTTGTGTCATTAAGGTATGATCCGAATTATTTTTATCTGCTGCGTTAATTTATTATGCTTTATGATTTACAGATGCCTAGGCGTTGGAGGGTATCGATCATGAGCAAACCTTCTAATGGGTTCTCTCCTACTTTCTTCAACATCCTCTTAGCTTCCTTCAATTTTTGTTCATGCTTTACACAAAAGTCATCCTGCAAATAAGATCCACATTGTTAGCTCAAGAAAATCAAGATTTTCGAAGATTAGTCATAAAATTAAAAAAGAAAAACTTAACCGTGAAGCTGCGATATCTAGTTTGATAGTCTTTGTGTATTGAGGGGTTGCAAATTAAAGTGAGATCATCACCAATGCTCCATTTGTGGGTTGTAAGTGTACTAGATGATGCAATGTGGAAGAGACTAGTCTTGTTGATTTATGGGATGTTGTTTGGAGCAATGGGAAGATGTGAAAGAAGAGATGCACAGTGGAAGATTGGCATGATGAGGACAATGTTTAGGAAGTGTTTTTTTGTTTTGTGTTTTATGTAAGTACATGGTGATTGATGAGCTTGAATAAGTAGTAGGGGTGGGCGCGGGTCGGTTGCGGCTACGGAACCTCCAATCCGCCATCCGTCCGCCAAATTGGCGGATTAGAGAAAATCATTCTACATCCGTCCGCCAATCCGGTGGATGTGGATTGAGCGGATTGGCGGTTTGGTGGATGGATGCGAATCAGTTTGGCGGTTTAAAATTTTATAAATTTTCAACATAATTCAACTTGTGCACTTCCTCAAAAAAAAAAAAAAAAGAAAAAAAAAGAAAGTATTTCAATCAATGACTTAAAAAAATATTACAATCAATGTATACCACATCCAAAGAAAGAAAGTTTGAACTTTAGAATATCACAATCACTGCATGCCTCATCCACATATTACAATCAGAGCATGATTCATCCATATAAAGTATTAAAATATGTGGTTCGTAAAATATAAAAATAATTTAAACCTTAAAGAAGGTGCTTAAGTGACACTAATATCGTTAAGCTACAAGTACTCAGTAAAATCTCTTTCTTGGCGGCGAAGCAAGATTAGTTTGAGTTAAAGTTGGCCATTTAAACTGATGAAACTATTAGTTGTCCAAGCTAATTAGGTGCTAGAACAAAAGAGAGAAGGTTGGAGAATGATGGAGATTGTATGTCTCTGTATTGTTAAATCTATATGTGTTTTTGAAAACAAAAACCAACCAGCATATATTATATTTTTTATTTATTATTTTTAGATTTAGATTTAAAAACTAAAAAAATATAGATAAATAATACGTTTATTTTTTTCAATTCAAAAAATATATTCAAGTTGAAAACTTTTTTTCAACAAAATATTTAAACTATTTTTTAATTGAAAACACAAACAAAATATTTAAACAAATTGAAAATACAAAGTCTTATAAATTAATAGGGGTGCTCACGGTTTGGCGGTTCGGTTGCGGCCAAAGGAATCTCAAATCCGCCATCCATCCGCCAAATTGGTGGATTGGAGAAAATCAATCCGCAACCGTCCGCTCGTCATCACGCATCCGTCCAAAATGCGGCGGATCGGTTCGGTTCGGTCAGTTTTGGCAGATCGGTATATCCGCTGCTCACCCCTAATAAGTAGTGAAGAAGAGGACCCCTATTTATAGAACATGTTTAATTGCTTCCGCGTTTATAATAAGACATGTTTAACACATTTTCAAAATGTGATCTTCACTATTTGACCAAGAGTTTTGTTTTTTTAGAGCATCGTAATAGAACTCTAAATTTCATTCTTATCTATTTTCAGAGATTAGTGGCTCCTTATACCTTTCCATTAGAGCCTTTAAATACTTCTCTAAAATAAGAATTGCTACAGTGACTCTCGAGCTCCCTTATAATTTAATTTTTATTTTATTTTTTTGCTTTGTTTTGTTTAGGGACTGCAATACACATTTATGATTTTTATTTTTTTTAAATTTACAATTAAAAAATATTTTTTAATAAAATAGAGAAAAAGAAAGGAGTTTGTTAATAGAAAAGGGAAATAATAGGGAGTCTATTGGGGAAATAAATAAAAAAGTGATTCTTAAAATAAGGAATGAATTTTTTAATAATATTTTAAGGTAAAATTTAGGTAATCTGATAGAGATGCTCTTAGTTTTCAATCCGTAAGAGAAAATTACCACCCAAAAAAAAAAAAAATTGAATCTTATAATAAAAGAAATTTTTTATTTTATTAAAATTTCTTTTATTAATTTAATTTTAATTTTTTTATTAAAATTATTGAACATGTATATTTTAGACATTTTTCGAATATCTACATTTAGTTAAATGAGTAAAATACTATTTTCGGTCAATTTTAAAAATAGACAAATAATTTAAATTAAAAAAAATCAAAACATTATAGTTTAAATTGATTAAATTAAAAATTAATGGTTTTTTTTTTCAAGTCATTAAAAAAGTCAGTCGTATAAAAAAAATTAAATTTTTATTTTCTCTATTTTTTACATGTTTTTCATAAAAATTAAAAAATTATTTTCAAACATGTTTATACTTTCACCCATATTTTTGTCAAAAAATAAAAAAATTATTAAAACAACCGCTTCTCAAACTGACCCTACGAGCATCTCCATCAAACTAATTAGAATTTTATTATATTTTGAATTAAAATTTATTTTTTTCTATTTTAGCTAAACTCTTTATTCTTTTTTCTATATTATTTTTATTGATTTTAATTTAGAATTATTTTTTATTAAATAAACACAAATAATTTCAATATATGAAAAAGTAAACTCTTTTAATGTTTGACCAAGTGAAATCAGTAGTAATATTTGTTGAGTCAAAATTACAAAAACTAAAATGACTAACTTCATAACTAGATTGATGGAGGTAAAATATAGTAATATTTAGTTACTATTTTAACTAAAAAGTAATAGTAGCTAGTTTAATGGAGATATTCTAAGTATGTGTTTAGATCATAAATTTGAATAGGAATTTAGAAAAGAAAAAGAAAAAGTGGTGAGATGTAGTTGCAATATAACTATATTTAATTTAAATTTTACTTTTTTTTCTCTTTTTCTTTTCCTTACCAAATCTCTACTGAAATTTTATAATTCAAAAACAATCTAAGTGTTCTAACTTCTAATATTTAGGCCCTATTTGGAAATTAACTATTTTAATTAATTTTTTATTAAAAAATGTAAAAAATATAAAGAATAATATGACAACTTATAATAATTTTTTAACTTTTTAAACCAAATTCCAAACGGGTCTCTAGTTGTGAACTTTTTGAGCACTCGTTATCAAAGAATTCACTTTCTTGTTTTTTTTTCAAAAGGTTAACAATATAGTTAAATGAATCTGAGTATATAATAATGAACCTAATTCATATTTGGGCCTTCAGTTCAGAAGTCAAATCTGATTTTGTTTTGTCCAAAGATTCTTGTGCAAAATTATTCAGTTTATAAGGATATGATTTTATAAAATGACCTAATCATTCATCTTAGACTCCATTCTCCTTCACGTGTAGAGTGTAATTTGGGCCCGGCCTGCCTTTAGGCCTTGTGGGCTCCCGTCATTTTTCGGAACGGATTTTGTGGGCTTTTTTTCTTTTACAAAAATTAAACGATAGATATATTACATATAGATTATTTATAAGGGATAAAAAAAAAATAAAAGAAAAATTGTACTATAGTTAAGATCAATGAAATGTTTAATTATGTTTCATGTGGTGGTATTTAATTATGTTTGACTTATGTTTTTTTTTTTATTATGACTAAAAAAGTATGAAATTATGTAATTTTCTTCTTTTGAAATGAATAATTATATATATATATATATATCAATGAAACGAAATATTACAATCATTAAATTAAATAGATAATATTTATTTAATGATTAACTTTTATTTCAAAATAAAATAAAATATTACGAAAATTTATATCATTAAATAAAATAGATATAGATTATTGATGATGATAGAGAAATTACATCACTATAGGCCAAGTACATCTCAACTAGGTTGGCACCTACTAACCTACCAATTATTTGCATTATACTTTACCTCAATAATCTAATAGATACATTACAAAATAAAATAGTGAAAAAAAAAATGTTGATCAATCATCGGAGGAGGCAGACAATTCACTCACGTTACTCAATGATATATCATCCAAATTGCTTTGAATTCTCTCATTTCACTATAATTTTGTCTTTCTCATATGCGCATGCATATGATCTCTCGATATCATCGGTGCCTCAACCATTTGAGGTGAAAGTTTGCTGTGATAATCGCTCAACACTCGTCCACCTGCACTAAAAGTTGTTTCAAAAGCAACTGTAAAAATAAGAACGGTACAGGTCATCTGTGAAAGTACAAGCCACATAAGTTGATTTTGTTTCCATCAATTCAAAATATCAAAATCATCGTTATCATCCACTGGTGAGCTATCCAAATAACGTTGTAATTAAGAACTACTTACACTTGTATATTGAGATATTCTTCTACTTTTATTGGAAAAAACATTTTTCACATCAAGATGAGGCTGGTGTAGTGTGTGTAGGTGTATTTACAAATATAGCTTCCCTATATTCTTTTACTAATTTTGCGTATGTTTTCATAATAGGGGAAAATTGTTTTTCTTCAATGAAAATAAGATCTAAAAATTCTTGTAAACCAATTTCTATACCCCTAGAATTAATTACTATGGCTAAACCTAAAAGATGAGGCAATAGATTAAAATATTTATCAAATCTTTCTTTCATTGTAGTAATTATGGTTATATAATATTCATTACCCTTATATTTTGTGAAAACTTTCATTATTTCTGCTAACATATATAAAACAAATGTTGAAGTATGAATATACATATATATATATATATAAGAAAATAATTTTGTTATAATATCAAAAACTTTTAGAAAATCTCTATATAAGACTACTTAGTGCCAATTAAATTATGTAGGAGTCAGTACTCCTCCTGTTGATGTTGTAAAAAATAAACTTATTGCTTTTATTTGTTTACAAACTCTCTTTAACATAGTATACGTTGAATTCCACCGCCTGTTTATATCCAAAATTAATTTTTAAGAGGCACACCTTCTTGTTGACAAACTTTCCTATATTCTGAAATTCGATTAACAAAAGACAATAGTAACAACCGCATGTTTTATTACCGGTACAGAAGTCTCATATACGTGCATAACTTCTTCAACAATCAAGTTTAAAATATGAACACAACAACGAATATGAAATAAATCTGTAACGCCCTCAAAAAAAATAACAATAAACCCACCAGATAAGACATGCATTTTACATTTAAACTAACCACATTCCTTTCATTCATTAGAATTCCGTTACATAAGTATTACATGTTAATCTCATAACAAAATGCCCTACGGGCTTACAGCTTTCCAAGTTAACACTTGGTTACAACAAAGGGTTCTAACTCGTTTACACATTAAGCCCTTGGCTTGAAATTACATGTAATAAATCAAAGTAAAACGACAAAACTATGCCCGCCACAAGCCTCCCAGCTATGTCATTGGAGGTGGCATGCTTCCTGCACCTGAAAATGATATTCCCATATAGGGTGAGCCACAGCCCAGTAGAAATACACTAAACCAACCTTGGACAATGACTAAAACATTAGCAATTGATAGTTGGTCAACACTGATACAGTCACAAAAATAACATATTTATGTCAACGACTTACAAGTCCCAATTACTTTTCATTTTCCTTTTAACAACAGATAAGCATACTAGCTCTATCATCATTTCCACAGATATGTATAAAAACTATATCTCACATTCAGATAAGCATAAAAGCTATATCCACATTCTCAACAGATATGTATATCAACAATATCCACAGATAAGCATACAAGCTGTATCCACACTTCACTTCACAAAGATAAGCATATGAGCTCTATCTTCACTTCTCTAGACAAGCATATGAGCTCTGTCTACGGAGTACATCCCCTATCTCCTCCAAATACCTATCCGGTTTAGAGGTCCATCCCCTATCTTCCCCTAAACCGCGGAGTACATCCCCTATCTCCTCCTCTACACATAACATATATAAACACATTGGTTCTATATACAATCACACAATACAAACAATTAATGTATTCTAGCAACTGTCAAGTTCCATAACATATTCCATTGATTAGTTTCAGTTTGCCTAATCAACATACATTGTCTACAACAATCACGACTATCCTCCACCGATAGCCCCAAGCAGTTATTTCTAAAACAGAAAATAAATGCGCAAATGGATATTCAATCAACATTTCATTTCCTCATTTCTCACCAATTAATTATTCCAATTAATTAATCAATGTAATTAGGCCATTTTCCATAATTACCATTTCAACCCTTAGGTCCCATTTTCTTCAATGATTCAGCAATCATTCCATTTTTTTCATGCTAAACATGCATCTAGGTTTATTATGAATAAAACCCCAACTTTTGTATAATTGCACAAAAGCCCCAAACTTTCACAAAATTACCAAACCAAGCCCAACATCTCAAAATACCAAAATTTAAAGACAAAACCCATAGAGAGGAGTAGGTTATCCCTACCTCAAATTCGGAGTCCCAAAGGAGAAGACGACAAAACCCAACGTGCTCCAAAACCCGTGATTTTCAGATTAAAATGAAGCCCTCGACGATCAACAACTTTTTTGTAAAGGCCAAAGGTGAGTAAATCACTCCTACTAGATCAAAACCTAGAGAGAAGGTAGTATCTAGAGAGAAAGACTCAACAATGGTGTTTTTTGGAAAAGTAAGAGAGAGAAGAGAAAGTGAAAAAGTGATTTGAAAAGTCACAATTTCGGGACTTAAACCCAGTCTTCCGCTCGAGCGTAAAACACCCCGCTCGAGCGGCCACTCACAGACTTCCGCTCGAGCGGCCAACCTCCCGCTCGAGCGCAGAATGCACTCGCCCAGCACTTTTGCAGAACCAGGCCTCCGCTCGAGCTCCCAATCCCTACGCTCGAGCTCACAACACTGCACAACAAGATACTGGATGGATGTAATCTACGCTCGAGCGCCAACACCTCCGCTCGAGCGTACAGGCCAAAAATCTGGGCAACTAGTTTTGGTTTCTAAACTCAACCAACCTGTAACAAACCCGCTCAACACATCCTATAACTCAAATACAAAGTAAGAAAGGATGTAAACAAGATAATAAACAACTACCAACATCCATGGACACATGTCCGGATCACTATACAACAAGGGTAAACCCGGGATCGCTATAACCTCCCCCCCTTAAAGAATTTCGTCCCCGAAATTAAGCACAAGTTTTCAAAACAAGTTTTTCTCCCTTTTAATCAATGTTACACTTGAACATTCAACAATTCGACCCATTACCGGTCATCCCATCCCTTTAACAAGAGACATATCACAATATGTAAACCACATATGTATTATCAACATGCATCAACATTATGCACTATCTTTCCAATTTCAACAATATATTCAACACATATAGTATCACATTCAACTTCCGTATGAGGCAAGTTCCAAAACATACTTCCAATAACCAAAACATTTTCAATGTTTCACAACTTAAGACATATATAAAAGCTCTTAAGTTCAACAAAATGTAAAATTTAAATACAAGATTACATATCAACAAACAAGTCCGGATATTTCTCACGGACTTCCAACTCACGTTCCCAAGTGGCTTCCTCCACTCCGTGATGTTTCCACAAGACTTTCACCAAAGGAATGGTCTTGCCACGCAGGACCTGATCCCGCCTATCCAAGACCCGAACCGGTCTCTCCTCATACGAGGCATCCTCATCTACCTCTAAATTAGTCCAATCCAACACATGTGATGGATCTGGTTCATACTTCCGAAGCATACTCACATGAAACACATCATGCACTCCGGACAACTGCGGCGGTAAGGCTAACCGATAAGCAACCTCACCTATCCTCTCAAGGATCTCAAAAGGACCAATAAACCGAGGGGACAACTTCCCACTCTTCCCAAACCTCATCAGACCTCGCCTAGGTGATATCTTCAGAAAGACATGATCACCTACCTCAAACGCCAAAGGCCTCCTCCTACGATCGGCATAACTCTTTTGTCGACTCTGGGCTGTAACAAGCCTCTTACGGATAAGCTCAACTTTCTCTGTCGTCTCCCTAACCAACTCCGGACCCAACAAAGGTGCATCACCCACCTCGGCCCAACAAACTGGAGACCTACACGGTCGGCCATACAAGGCCTCAAACGGTGCCATACCGATGCTAGACTGAAAACTGTTGTTGTAGGCAAACTCTACCAATGGCAAGTGCCTCTCCCACGTCCCACTGAAGTCCAGGACACAACCCCGAAGCATATCCTCGAGGATCTGAATAGTACGCTCGGACTGCCCGTCAGTCTGAGGATGATAGGCCGTACTAAAGGTTAACTTAGTGCCCAAGGCACTCTGCAAACTCTGCCACAACCTGGCAGTAAAACGAGGATCTCTATCTGAGACGATCGTCACTGGGACCCCGTGCAATCTCACTACGTCCCGAATATACAAGTCGGCAAGATGATCTACCGAATCTCTCACGCGCATAGGAATAAAGTGCGCCGACTTAGTCAACCGGTCTACAACCACCCAAATAGCATCACTACCCCGCTGAGTCCTCGGAAGACCTACAACGAAGTCCATAGTGACATGCTCCCACTTCCACTCGGCAATAGGCAAGGGTTGCAACAAACCCGCTGGCCTCTGATGCTCGGCCTTCACTTGCTGGCAAGTAAGGCATTTCGATACGAAGACAGCCACATCTCTTTTCATACCCCGCCACCAAAACTGGCGACCCAAATCCTGATACATCTTAGTACCTCCCGGATGCACCGCAAGGCGCGAATGGTGAAATTCTCGGAGTACTTCCTCTCGGCAAGACTCCGGTACAAACAAACGGTCTCGGTATCTCACACTCAGGTCGGGATATACCGTCAAACCCTTTTCAACTTTCCCACTGGAGATCTTCTCTCGGAGGGATTCTACCTCAAGGTCACCTCTCTGTGCCTCTAACACTCTAATCATAAGTGTAGGCTGCGCAACAACAGAAAACAAGGCCACAGCCTCGACAGATTCGCCCAGTAGCAAATCAAACTCGCCAAGTGCTCCCAACATCACCCATTCCCGGATGGATATACAAGCTACATCACTAATGGTCTTCCTACTAAGGGCATCGGCCACAACATTGGCCTTTCCCGGATGATAATGCAACTCAAAATCATAATCCTCGATGAACTCCATCCACCTCCTCTGCCTCAGATTCAAGTCTTTCTGTGTAAACAGATACTTCAAACTCTTATGATCCGAGAATACCTCGAACCTCTCACCATAAAGGTAGTGCCTCCAGATTTTCAAGGCAAAGATCACAGCTGCTAACTCTAGGTCATGTGTGGGGTAATTCTTCTCGTGTATTTTCAACTGACGTGAGCCATAAGCTACCACTTTTCCCTCTTGCATCAACACACAACCCAAACCCTCTCGTGAGGCATCACAATAAACCGCATAACCCAACCCTCTCTCCGGAATAATCAACACCGGAGCGGTGGTCAATCTAATTTTCAACTCTTGGAATGACTTTTCACAAGTCTCACTCCACACAAACTTGACTCCCTTTCGAGTCAGTCTAGTCAACGGTGACGCTAACCTGGAGAAATCTTTCACAAACCGACGGTAATACCCAGCTAATCCCAGAAAACTGCGGATCTCAAACACACTCTTAGGCTGTGCCCAATCTTGCACTGCCTCAACCTTGGATGTATCAACAGACACCCCTTCCCCGGATACCACGTGGCCTAAGAATTTGACTTCCCTCAGCCAGAACTCACACTTCCCAAACTTGGCATACAGCCTATGGGCTCTAAGTAACTCAAGCACCACTCTCAAGTGTTCCTCGTGCTCCTCCTTAGATGACGAATAGATAAGGATATCGTCCACAAAAACAACCACAAAGCGGTCTAAGAACTCCCGGAAAATCCGGTTCATCACGTCCATAAAGACTGCCGGTGCATTGGTAAGCCCAAATGGCATCACCAGAAACTCATAATGGCCATACCGCGTACGGAATGCCGTCTTCGGAATATCTTCCTCCCTGACCCTCAACTGATGGTAACCCGATCTCAAGTCTATCTTAGAGAAACAACGGGAACCCTTCAACTGGTCAAACAAATCATCTATACGGGGCATAGGATACTTATTCTTAACCGTAGCCCGATTCAACTTCCGGTAGTCTATACACAATCTCAAGGCACCATCTTTCTTTTTAACAAAGAGGGCCGGTGCTCCCCACGGTGAAACACTAGGGCGAACAAAGCCCTTATCGAGCAATTCCTGGAGCTGAACTTTCAACTCAACCAACTCTGCTGGAGCGAAACGGTAAGGTGCCATAGAAATCGGCGCCGTACCAGGCACTAAATCAATAGAGAACTCTATCTCTCGGTGAGGTGGCAAACTAACAAGATCTTCGGGAAAGACATCCGAATACTCACAAACCACCCTCGGTAACACAACCTGGGTCTCAACACACTCGCTACTCTCAAAGCTAGCAAGTAACCCACTAAGCTCACTTCGCCCTCGCGAATCAAACCCCGGTGGCAAAACACTACCAACCCGGTCTCCCAAGAAATGGAACCACTCCCCGCTCAAGGTACATAACGTGACCCTCTGGCGGTAGCAATCAATAACAGCCCGGTATGACGATAGCCAGTCCATACCCAAAATAACATCAAAACCCTTCATGGGTATGACAACAAACGGAAAAGGAAGCCTATAATCGGCGACCTCAATATCACATCCTCTAACACCCTGTTTCAGAATCAACTCACCACCCAAAGGCGATACCACACAAATAGGAGATGCTAACTGTGCTAACTCCAATTCCAAAACAGATGCAAATGCAGCAGATACAAAAGAATGAGATGCACCCGTGTCTATCAACACATTAGCAACTGAGTTGCAAAACAGAAAAGTACCTCTCACTACTGATGGAGCCGGTACTAAATCCTGCGCGGTAACAGCATACACGCGCCCCGTAGGCCCCTGGTCTACCTGCTCACCTCTCGGAGCAAAAGACTGCTGCACAGACTGGGATGACGAAGCTCCCGGATTGGCCCTCGAGGCCTGCACAGACTGAGCTGGCTGAAAACCCTGCGTCTGCCTAGAACCAGACGCTCCCGAAGTGGCACTCAACTGTGGGCAAAACCTCTTCATGTGCCCAGGTTGTCCACACTGATAACAAATCAAGAGCTGCCCCCTGCCCAAACTCTGACTCGGCGGTCTAGCTGAAGAAGAAGCAGCTTTCTGACCCCCACCCTTCTGCGGGCAAACAGAAACCTTGTGACCCAGCTGGCCACACTTGTAACAAGTGAATTCTCCCTGACTGCCTCTCCCCGAGCCTACACTAGGCACTGGAAAGGTCGATCTAGAGACTGCACCCTGAGACTGCTGAGGGTTAGAACCCCTCTGCCTCCTGCCATCACTCTGACTATCCTGGCTCCTCTTGGAGCCTCTCTGACCCTCATCCTCCTCCTGCATCATAAGCTCCATATGAGCTGCAGCATCCACTAGGTGTCTATACTCTCGAATATAAGACCCACCAACTCTCAACTTGAGGCCCCGCCTCAACTTCCGCTCAAACTCATAGCAACGGCGTTCCTCAGACGCCACCAGTTCAGGTGCAAACCTAGACAGACTGGTAAAAGTAGCCTCAAACTCGGCCACTGACAAGCCCTGCTGATTAAGCCGGCTAAACTGATCCCTCAGCTTCTCCCTTGCTACTGCAGACAAAAACCTCTCCTGAAAAGCATTCACAAACGCCTCCCAAGTACCACCAACACGAGCTTTCTCGTACTTCCACCATTGACCCGCATCTCCTTTCAGTTGAAAGGATGCCAAGGTCACTTTCAGTGCTCCGTCCTCGATGCCAAGCATCTCAAACGTCTTCGTTGTCTGTTCGAGCCATTCATCTGCCTTAAGCGGCTCTTTAGGATCCCCGATAAACTCATCCGGATTACACCGAAAGAACTCCCTCTTCAAGAAAGAAGGCCCTGTCTCAGCTGCCTGATTCCCAGCCCTAAGAATACCCAAAGCTCCTGCTATCTCTCTGGCCAAGGCACCCATAGCCTGCTGACCTACTGGCTCGGCCACATTGGCCTGCCCAACTCCCTCCTGCACTGCCGGAATCTCACCCTGTAACGGTACTTCCTGCCTCGCAGGTCTACCACGCCTAGCACCTCTTCCTCGTCCTGACATCCTAATAAAGGCAACACAGAACGTTAGCACATTCATAAATGTGCCGAAACTAAACACTCACGTCCTAGTGCATGGACAACTGTAATTCACTCCACATAAGCACATAAACACATAAGCACTTACGAACTTCATTTCCGGATAATGATAGTCCCGAGACGTTACTAGAGTTCCGGTTAGAAACAGCATTGATCAAGTGCTTTTCCAACAAGACTCCCAGAAACTCAAGGATCCAATCAACATCCTAGAAATTAAATCCCATACCCACATAGTCACATAAGCATGTTATCAATTGAGCACATAGCATATGATACTACATCTAAGTCTCTATCAAGCGAGACAAACCCATTGTGATCCTAATCACTTCCCACGTACCCAAAGTATTCGAACCCGGTACGCTCTGATACCAAGTTGTAACGCCCTCAAAAAAAATAACAATAAACCCACCAGATAAGACATGCATTTTACATTTAAACTAACCACATTCCTTTCATTCATTAGAATTCCGTTACATAAGTATTACATGTTAATCTCATAACAAAATGCCCTACGGGCTTACAGCTTTCCAAGTTAACACTTGGTTACAACAAAGGGTTCTAACTCGTTTACACATTAAGCCCTTGGCTTGAAATTACATGTAATAAATCAAAGTAAAACGACAAAACTATGCCCGCCACAAGCCTCCCAGCTATGTCATTGGAGGTGGCATGCTTCCTGCACCTGAAAATGATATTCCCATATAGGGTGAGCCACAGCCCAGTAGAAATACACTAAACCAACCTTGGACAATGACTAAAACATTAGCAATTGATAGTTGGTCAACACTGATACAGTCACAAAAATAACATATTTATGTCAACGACTTACAAGTCCCAATTACTTTTCATTTTCCTTTTAACAACAGATAAGCATACTAGCTCTATCATCATTTCCACAGATATGTATAAAAACTATATCTCACATTCAGATAAGCATAAAAGCTATATCCACATTCTCAACAGATATGTATATCAACAATATCCACAGATAAGCATACAAGCTGTATCCACACTTCACTTCACAAAGATAAGCATATGAGCTCTATCTTCACTTCTCTAGACAAGCATATGAGCTCTGTCTACGGAGTACATCCCCTATCTCCTCCAAATACCTATCCGGTTTAGAGGTCCATCCCCTATCTTCCCCTAAACCGCGGAGTACATCCCCTATCTCCTCCTCTACACATAACATATATAAACACATTGGTTCTATATACAATCACACAATACAAACAATTAATGTATTCTAGCAACTGTCAAGTTCCATAACATATTCCATTGATTAGTTTCAGTTTGCCTAATCAACATACATTGTCTACAACAATCACGACTATCCTCCACCGATAGCCCCAAGCAGTTATTTCTAAAACAGAAAATAAATGCGCAAATGGATATTCAATCAACATTTCATTTCCTCATTTCTCACCAATTAATTATTCCAATTAATTAATCAATGTAATTAGGCCATTTTCCATAATTACCATTTCAACCCTTAGGTCCCATTTTCTTCAATGATTCAGCAATCATTCCATTTTTTTCATGCTAAACATGCATCTAGGTTTATTATGAATAAAACCCCAACTTTTGTATAATTGCACAAAAGCCCCAAACTTTCACAAAATTACCAAACCAAGCCCAACATCTCAAAATACCAAAATTTAAAGACAAAACCCATAGAGAGGAGTAGGTTATCCCTACCTCAAATTCGGAGTCCCAAAGGAGAAGACGACAAAACCCAACGTGCTCCAAAACCCGTGATTTTCAGATTAAAATGAAGCCCTCGACGATCAACAACTTTTTTGTAAAGGCCAAAGGTGAGTAAATCACTCCTACTAGATCAAAACCTAGAGAGAAGGTAGTATCTAGAGAGAAAGACTCAACAATGGTGTTTTTTGGAAAAGTAAGAGAGAGAAGAGAAAGTGAAAAAGTGATTTGAAAAGTCACAATTTCGGGACTTAAACCCAGTCTTCCGCTCGAGCGTAAAACACCCCGCTCGAGCGGCCACTCACAGACTTCCGCTCGAGCGGCCAACCTCCCGCTCGAGCGCAGAATGCACTCGCCCAGCACTTTTGCAGAACCAGGCCTCCGCTCGAGCTCCCAATCCCTACGCTCGAGCTCACAACACTGCACAACAAGATACTGGATGGATGTAATCTACGCTCGAGCGCCAACACCTCCGCTCGAGCGTACAGGCCAAAAATCTGGGCAACTAGTTTTGGTTTCTAAACTCAACCAACCTGTAACAAACCCGCTCAACACATCCTATAACTCAAATACAAAGTAAGAAAGGATGTAAACAAGATAATAAACAACTACCAACATCCATGGACACATGTCCGGATCACTATACAACAAGGGTAAACCCGGGATCGCTATAAAATCACCATCAACAAGTAATTGTAAAGTTGATTTCAAACGAGTTACAGTCTGATTGTAATATGTTGCATTATCTAAACTAATGATAAATATTTTATTTTGCAAAGCCCACTTATATAATACATTTCATATTTCTATCCCAAGTGAATGACCAATGTATCAAAGTTCAACTAATCTAAATGAAATGTTTTTTTATTTAATTTTCAATCTTGTCAATAAAATATGTAATGATACACTGATATTCTAAATCATTAGTTGACTACAGATCAAATATTAAACAGACTCTTCTATTCAATTTTTTTAAAATGTCAAATAATTTGTGACGATCAGGTACGTAATTTGTCTCGTACCTCCTTGAATTACGTTGGGTTTGCCTTGGTTAGAGTGTCAAGTTGTAATACGAGGTTTGTTAACTATGGAGTTCGTTGTGTTGAAAACTTCCTTCCAAAACCTATCATTCTTATTTATTTCAATCCTGAGTATTCGCTTGTTTCGGAAGGTGCGAGGTTGGGTTCGGAGTGTCTTAGGTTGAGCTGGAAATTTTCTCGCCTGAAGGGCAGAACCGCATGCGGGGGCTTCGGTCGTACGTGCGGGAGAGGGACTGCACGTGCGGGAGGTGAGGCTACAGGTGCGGAAAATAGGGGTTGGTCGAGTGCTCTACTGCATTTATGCAGGTACGGAGTGGAGGTGCAGGGAGAGAGTGCCGCACGTGCGGGAAGTAAGCTCCACACGTGTGGGACTCCGCTGAGTCTGAAAATTCTTCTTTTCTCTCTGTTTGGGCTGAGTGTATATCACTTTTCCATTATATCTCTCTCTCTAAAAGCACATTTCTCTTCTTTCTCTCTACATTTACCTATACAACACAACATCAAAACCTTGATTTCTTTAAAACCATTGGATTTTTGACCCAACATCTTTCATTAAAGTTGGATAACTTCTTGAGGGCTTCATTGTGTGCGGTGAAGATCAGGTTTCGTCACCATTGGATTTGGGGCTTTCATCTCTTTTCTTCTCCAAAACTTGAGGTAGGGATTTTCTTAGAGTTATATATATATATATATATATTTTTTACAAGGTTGGTTGATTTTTGAACTCTTTTGGATGAACTTGAAATTTGATTTTGGTTCAAGATGTGTTAGTAATCTTAAAAGTGGGTTTACATCTTGTCTTTGTTTAAAACTTCTTGGGAGTTTGAACTACATTGTTAAGGAAAGATGTTTTTGGAGAGAAAATTTTCAAATGATTTGGGTGTGTATAGTTGTGGTTAGAAAACCTAGAAATTTGGGGGTTTTTAAAAGATGTTGAGAACCCATGAATGACATTGTTACTATTATATTTCTTTTTGTGCCAAAATGAACGAATGATTGAAAATTTTCTTATTTTATATACAAATGATGAATTTCATGGAATATGATAATTTTTTTATCTTGGAAGTTGTTGTTCAAATGCTGATATAGTCTTGTGATGACTAAATTCTTGGGAATGCACAAAGTATGAGAATGTTTTTACTCATTGATGGATTTAAATGAATATGTGGCTATTTTGTGAATTGACATTGAAAGGAGAAATGAGAATTTTGATTATTATGGAATTATTGTATGAGATAATTGAAAATAGAGAAACATTATGTGGCATTGATAATTGTGGCATTTGCATATCTATTCAATTGGTTGTTACAAATTTGAATTGAGTTTGGAAACTTTTGCTTTGAGAAAATAAGGTTTGTGAATAAATTTTTCATGGAATTGTTTTGAGGTAAATACGTTGGTAAGTCCAGATAGGAGGTATAGATGAAATTGATTAAGTTGGCCTGATTATCCGGGGTGAAAGACCGAAAACACGCGCCGAGGAGGTACCACTTTCCTTCCGATTAGCTACCGGTAAAGTGGGGTTTTGGTAATGCTAATTATGCCTACTTGCAGACACCAACCTAGGGATTACCTGTGTCGTATTTACCGCCCCTTGAACTAAATTGAAAATTTTTGGATTGTTGAGATTTCAAGATATCATTAAGCATGATGATTTTCAAAAGATAAGGACTGTGATTTTATTTCAAAAAGGCATAGCATGGCATGTGCATTTCATTTTTTGAGACTTGTATAAAATGTATATACTTTTTTAAGAATGTCCTACTAGGCTTTATGCTCACCCTATGGAATTTTGGTGCAGGAAAAGATGCGGTGATTCCGCCGAATTAGGGCGTGGATGTATATGTTGAGAGCACAAAGCTCTTGTTTTGTTGTGGTATACTTTGCTAGCCAAGGGCTATAATTGTATGGGTTTGAGAAACCATTTTTGTATAACCGGGCTTAAGCCTTGAAATTTGTAAGCCTTTGAGGGTATTTATTTATTTTTGGATTGAATGTACTAGAAACCATTGAATCTATATTCGCATGTGAAATTATTTTGTATGAATCCCATGATCATGTAATGCAAAGTGTTAGGGATTTATTCTGGTTTATCATAAGGAGCCATGGTTATTGTATTATCTTTTGCATAAATTTTGGGGCGTTACATAATTCACTTTTAATATCCTCAAATTTCTTTAAAATCTTATTTCTAATAATATTTCTTGAAAAACCTTGATATTGCGGTGTAAAACCTCCGTGAATCATTTCTAAAAAATTGGAGCATTCACTAGTAGTAAAATATTATTCTTTTTTAATAATATAATCAATTACATAATTTTGTGCACATATAGGATCATATAAAAATATTCAAAAATTACCAGTTGATGATCCCCCTAATTACATTTAAGTTCTAATATCAGATTGTGGACTTTGTAAATGTTTGTTAATATGCATTTTTAAATGACTAGTATTTTGCAGATGCAATACTAAGTAAATGTGAAAAATATTTATATTTTGCTTTAATTGTAATTGTACCATCAGAATTATTTATTGATACTCTTTCAATGTGACGCCCTCAAAATTAACCCATTATATATATCATTGGCATGCATTATTTAAAGAAAACACTTTAAGAATTCATTATAATATTCATCAGAATCTTACTAAACAAAAGCATTATATGTAACATCAAATTAAATGCCCTACCGGCTTACATCTTTCCAAGCCAACACTTGGACACAAAAGTATGAGTTCTAACTCAAATATAAATAAAGCCCTAGGCTTGAGTGTTTACATGTACTAACAATGAAAAACAAATAACTAAAAATAATCTTCAAATCCAAGTCCTTCCAAGCTAAGTCCTTGGAGGTAGCTTATCACCTGAACCTGAAAATGATGTTCCCATAAAGGGTGAGCCACAGCCCAGTAGAAATATACTAAACCAAATATAAGCATTGAATAAAGCAATAACATTCAATAGATGGTTAACCAAGATAATCAATTACATCATTATCCAATCTCATGACACTATTGTAACGACACGTTTCACTTTCCAACATTATCAATATGGCTCAGAACCTGGCCAAACTTACAACAGTGAATTATATATATATCATATTCACACTCTTCCAATGTCTACAAACAAATGAGACTCAAGCTCAAATCAAAACACTTCATACTTCCAGATTGATACACATTTTAGTGCTGTATCAATAAAAACACTTCTATATAAATAAGCACACATAAAAGTGATGCTAATGGAGTCCATCCCCTATCTCCTCCCAAACAAAATCCGGTTTAGAGGTCCATCCCCTATCTTCCCCTAAATCGTGGAGTACATCCCCTATCTCCTCCCACACAAAACAATGTATGTAAACACATAACATATAACACACAATCAATACACATAATGTCTGTATTAATTCAGCAGTCAAAATGAATGACTCAACCAATGTGATTAGTTTCAGTTATCCCTAATCCACATGCAGTGTCTACAACAATCACAGCTATCCTCCACCGATAGCCCAAAACAGTTATTTCTAAACTGAAAATAAATATATCAACAATTCAATGGGTGAGTGATTTAAATTATCCAACTACACCACTTAATCGATGAATTCCCCAATTCCCCAATTCCATGAATTTAACCATATTTCCCCAATTTCCTTTAATTAATTATACAAATTAACTTATTAATACAACTAGGGTTTTTCCCAAAATTACCAAAGTATCCCCAACATATCAAAATACCAAAACTTAGAACAAAACTTATAGAATAGAGTAGGAAATCCCTACCTCGAAGAAAACCACCCAAATGGAGAAGACAGAGATGAATACCCAAATACCAATGTGCTCCAAATCGCCAAATGTTCAGATTAAATGAAAGCCCTCGACTCCCTCTATCTTTTTAGTAAAGCAACTAGGGTAGAAACACACTCTAAATAGATCAAACCTAAGAGAGAAGGTGAGTAGGGTGAGAGAGAAGTCGGACCTTAGGGTTTGGAATCAAAAGAAGATGAAAAAGACTGATCAAAACCCGCTGCTGCGTATAATTAAACTGGACAGGCTCGCTCGAGCGAAGACTTGGTCGCTCGAGCGACCAGACACAAGAAAACCTCGCTCGAGCGAAGAAAATCTCGCTTGAGCCAAGAATGCAATACTTCAGGTCTATACTAGATGCAAACTCTCGCTCGAGCGACCAAACCCCGGCTCGAGCGAAGAACCAAAAACAACAGCTCGCTCGAGCGACCAACTCCTCGCTCGAGCGAAGATCCAAAATTCTGGACAGCAACACTTGGTTTCTAAACCCAACCAACCTGAAACAAACCTGCCCAACATATCCTATAACTCCAAATGAGAAAATAAGGGACAACAACAACAATTATACAATGACAAAATCTACGGAACCTAAGTCCGGATACAATAATCAAATGGAAAAGACCGACAACAACAATTATACAATGACAGAATCTACGGAACCTAAGTCCGGATACAATAATCAAATGGAAAAGACCGGGGTCGCTATATTCAAAATGCTCTCAAACACTGTCATGCCCTTAAATAATGATGTTACTATTGGAAGAGAGATATTAGGTACATTAAAAGGAGAATCAACAGATTCATATTGTGTATATGCATCAATATCGACATAAACATTAGGAATATTATGATCCATAATAATGTAAGTAAAATAATATATATGAACTAACATTTAATTAAAATGGGGACTTACGTGTAAATCCTAATAGGTGAACTTATTGTCCAATAGATCCTGTGAGAATTAATAGTGTTTTTCATCAAACATTATTAAAAACTATCACTAATTATTAATTTTCAACGGCAGTTTCAAAATTGCTACAAAAAATGTCACTAACTATAAGATTTAGCAACAGTTTAAAAAAAACGATACAAAAAAAGTCGCTAATTTTCAACTTTCAGTGACAGTTTGAAAAATTCATCATAGAAAAACGTCACTAATTGTAAGTTTTAGTAATAATTTATAAAAATCATGGGGAAAAAAGTCACTAATTGTTAATTTTTAGCGACATGTAAAAAATCGTTACAAATTTTTTTTTTAGCGACGATTTTAGTAAGACTTATTTTCAATAGGACTTGATGGGGATTGTGTCCAACTATTAGGACCTATTGGTAATTTATCCTAATTAAAATAATGAGTAAACAATAACAATTAATATATGTTAAGAAATAATTAATGTAAAAAAATGAGTAACTAATAAATATTAATTCAAATAATTAATGTTACGGACTGGTGAATGCGATACAAAAATTAGCTTCTTCTAATAAAAGTTTCTTCTTACATAATTGCAATATTACTACAACAAAAAAGGCCTTTGGTGACAAACTGATTTTGTCTCCAAACATCAAATTTTTGTCACTAAAGTGATCTGTGACGAAAATTTTTTGTCACCACGTTTGTCGCCTATACGTTGTCACTGAAAGTACCTGGTGACGAAAAATGTTGCATTTTTCATCTTCAAATGTTGCATTTTTCGTCCTCTATAACATCAATTTCATCACTAAAAGTAGATAATATTTTATTTTAATTGTTTTTGGCGACGAAATATTTTGTCACCAAATAGATTTTAGTGACGAAAGTTTTCCTCACCAATAATATAGATTAAGGTGACAAAAAAATTTGTCACTAAAATGAGTAGAAAAGAAATTTTTTCAATGACAAAAAATATTTTGTCACCAAATATTTCAATTTAGCGACGAAATATTGAGGAAATGTGACGAAATTATTTGTTTGGAACTATATCATTAGCGAAAAAATTATTTGTCATGTTTTTTGAAAACTAATAGTGACATTTTTATTTCATCGCTAATAATAATTAAAAAAATTTTAAATGAGGGTACTATTTTCAAATTAAAATTCTTTTCAGTAAAAATTTCCTGCGCATTTCAATAACCTGTTCAATAAAATATCTATTACAGATCAATACAAAAATCCATTCATTTTCATAAGCATCACAATTGAATTTCTGCACTATCCACAAAAATACAATATCAACTGCATGCGGATTACCAAACATGTCTCCTAATATCTACAAAAAACATGTCTACTAATATCCACAAAAATACAGCATGAACCGCATGTAGATTACCAAACACATCTCCTAATATCCACAAAAAAACATGTCTACTAATATCAACAAAAATGTAATATCAAGTGCGGATTACCAAACATGTCCTGTAATACCAACAAAAATATAAAATTTACAACGCAACTAAAATACATGTAAGGTAATATGAACAAAAACACAAAATGACTTAGCTTCTGCTCTCCAAATTGCCAAACATGTCCATATCAAATCTCGAATCTGCAAAAAAAAAACAAAAAAACAAAAAAACAACAAAAAAAAAAATGAAGAAAGAAGAAGCAAGTTAGACAATTATTATCTTATCACTTAAATATACAATTTAACATGCATTTTTTGACATAGTTTTCAAATCGGGAGTCTCGTGCTAGTTCCATAAGTTTCCACAACTTACATTGGTCCCTCCCGAGGTGTTTGAGGTGTTCCACGGACCTTCCCATGCATATTACACTATTTTGGCCCCCAATGGCCTATTTACAAGCTTAAGTGTTGGAAAAATTCATTTTTGGACTTAGTTTTCAAACCGGGAGTCCTGTGCTAGTTTTGTAAGTTTGCACAAGTTACAATGGTTGCTTTTGAGGTGATTGAGGTGTTTCCTAGGCTTTCTCGTGGTTGTTTAATAATTTTGGCCCCCGATGACCTATTTTCAAGCTTAAGAGTTGGAAATGTGCATTTTTTGACTCAGTTTTCAAATCGGGAGTATCGTGCTAGTTTCGTAAGTTTTCACAACTTACATTGGTCCCTCCCGAGGTGTTTGAGGTGTTCCTCTGGCCTTCTGTGCCTATTTTCAAACTTAAGTGTGAAAAAGTTCATTTTTGGACTTAATTCTCAAACCGAGAGTCCCGTGGTAGTTCCGTAAGTTTTCACAACTTACATTGGTCCCTACCAAGGTGTTCGAGGTGTTTCTCGGGCCGTGTTGTGGCTGTTACACGATTTTGGCCTCCGATGGCCTATTTTAAAGCTTAAGTGTGAAAACGTGCATTTTTGGACATAGTTTTCAAATCGGGAGTCCCGTGCTAGTTCCGTAAGTTTTCACAACTTACATTGGTCCCTCCTGAGGTGTTCAAGGTGTTTCCCAGGCTGTCTCGTGGTTGTTACACAATTTTGGCCTCTAATGGCCTAATTTCAAGCTTAAGTGTGAAAAAGTGCATTTTTGGACTTAGTTTTCAAACCGGGAGTCCCGTGCTAGTTGTGTAAGTTTTCACAGCTTACATTGGTCCCTCCCGAGGTGTTCGAGGTGTTCCCCAGGCCATCTCATGGTTATTGCACGATTTTGGCCTCCGATGGCCGATTTTCAAGCTTACGTGTGAAAAAGTACATTTTTGGACTTAGTTTTCAAACCGGGAGTCCTGTGCTAGTTCCGTAAGTTTCCAAAACTTACATTGGCCCCTCCCGAGGTGTTTGAGGTGTTTCTCGGGCCATCTCGTGGCTGTTACATGATTTTGGTCTCCAATGGCCTATTTTCAAGCTTAAGTGTGAAAAAGTGTATTTTTGGACTTAGTTTTCAAACTGGGAGTCCCGTGCTAGTTCCGTAAGTTTTCACAACTTATATTGGTCCCTCTCGAGGTGTTTAAGGTGTTCCCTGGGCTGTCTCGTGGCTGTTACACGATTTTGGCCTCTGATGGCCTATTTTCAAGCTTACGTGTGAAAAAGTGCATTTTTGAACTTAGTTTTCAAACCGGGCGTCCCGTGCTAGTTCTGTACGTTTCCACAACTTACATTGGTCCCCTCCCCGAGGTGTTTGAGGTGTTTTCCTGGCCGTCTCGTGGCTATTACACGATTTTGGCCTCCAATGACCTATTTTCAGCTTACGTGTAAAAAAGTGCATTTTTGGACTTAGTTTTCAAACCGGGAGTCTCGTGCTAGTTCCGTAAGTTTCCACAACTTACATTGGTCCCTCCTATGGTTTTTGAGATGTTTGAGGTGTTTCCCAGGCCGTCTCGTGGTTGTTACACGATTTTGGCCTCCGATGGCCAATTTTCATGCTTAAGCGTGAAAAAATGCATTTTTGGACTTAGTTTTCAAACCGGGAGTCCCGTGCCAGTTCCGTAAGTTTCCACAACTTACATTGGTCCCTCCCGAGGTGTTTGAGGTGTTCCTCGGGCCGTCTCGTAGCTGTTGCACGATTTTGGCCCCCGAAGGTCTATTTTTAAGCTTAAGTGCGAAAAAGTGCCTTTTTGGACTTAGTTTTCGACTAGTTCCATGCCTACATGTTGGAATAGTGCAAATTTCAAAGTAGTTTCCTAATTGGGAGCCACGTGCATATTTCAGTGTTTGTGATGTTTCTCGGGTTTTTACATGCATAGTTCACCATCTTTGTTGAAGAAGAAATTTCTACTAAATTAACATAGAAACATAATATACTATCCAAGAAGCTTGTCCATCAGAATCTGAACTTTCCCGTGATTCCTTTCTGCCTCAAACACTCGATGATACTTTGTATCTTCTTGCTTTGTTTCTTCTCTGACTTTTCAAACCTTGCAATTTGTTCATTTTGTTGTGCTATTTGCAGCTCGAGGCGTTAAACATAGTCACTATTTTCAGCAGGTGCAACAGTTGTATTCACAAAAGAAGAAGGCCTCATACCGAGTCCTTTCACATAACCTGGCCTTGGCTGAAGCACCTTGACTGACAACTCCTCTGGGGTCAAGGGGATTGCACTAGTCTGCGAGAGGGGTTCTACTTGCGTCTGTATAATGTTGTCTTATTAATTTGAAATAAATCAAACAAGTATTAGTTATTCTACCCTACACAGCAAAATAAATAATATTATCAAAATTGAAAGGCATTGCCTTGTACATATATAATTAACTTGACTCTCCGATGAAATCCATTCATGCGTGTCCGAATTCATGTTGACTAGAAGTACTTATCAATTAGCAAGCACCCATAGATATACGTATACATACCCACAAATGCAATTGCATATTTGTTGTCTAGTCATAAATATGTCCAACCTTGTCCTTACAATGATTTGCCATTATACAGAAGTTTTTATCAATGGCTAGTCCTTTCACATAATCTTGTTATTGCTAGTCATGTCTTTTTGCTCCATAGTCATGTCTTTTTGTTCCATAGTCAATGGCTAGTCATGTCTTTTTGCTCCATAGTCATCTTGTTATTGCTAGTCCTTTCACATAATCTTGTTATTGCTAGGTCATGTTCAAGAGACATGACTATGGAGCAAAAAGACCATTATACAGAAGTTTTTACATTGCATGAACTAGCAATAACAAGATCAAATGTTCTTGTATATTCCAACAACTTTCAATCCTTTCCTTCATATTCTCATTCGAATTTTAATTGAATTAAGATCTACTCAGAATCACTTTTACAAGAGAGAGTGAGAGAGAATTGACATCGAGAAAACGTTTGTGGAGTGCATTTCTGAAAACTATTTTTGCAAAATTTCATAGAAACAGCCTGTTAAAACTACTTAAAAATTAAAATAGTATTCTGTGTATTGAAGAACTTGCGCCAAACAAAATGACCTGAAAAGAAACAGTGTTCAAATACATCATTTTCAAAAAATAAAAATAAAAATGTAAATAGCTAAATTGAAACCACAACGAACAGCTTTTTGACAAAAGGGGGGTTAAAGTCACACTAGTAGTGGTATGCAACACAATTATTACATATCATGATTGACAGTCAAATAGTTAGAATATATGCAATTGACCTGTATAAATTTTTTCTTGTGTGTTTTAGTTCAACAATGGAATCATGTAATTAGGTTGTACTATATAGATGCCTACACAATTATTGCATGTCATGATTGATGGTTAAATAGTTAGAATATATGCAATTAGCCTATATAAATTTTTTTCTTGTGTGTGGTTATTTTTAGTTCAACAAGGGAATCATAACCTAGAGGCCTGCAATTGAAAACCATACAAATAGAGAAATGCTATCAATTCCATAAGTACTCAATCACGTTTCACATCTATTCACAAAAAAGAATTGTACCGTTTTTTTTTTTTTTTTTTTGGTGGGTGTGAACAGATTTTGTTGATCCATCAGTTTTAAGCATTTCATCTCATAATCACTTCCCCAACAAAAAGTAAATCAATAAGAAAACTTTAAGGTGCCAATGAGTAACTCTGAAGTCAGCCTAAAAAAATTTTACACACTGAGCATGCAGAGGAAAACAAATTATACTATTGATTAATAGTAAAAAATAAAAAAAAAATAAGCAGAAAGTTTTACACTCACTTCACTTTCATCATCCAGAACTCTTTCCATGAGATAAAGATCACAGAATTTTGTAATCTCCAGCAGTAGCACAGAGGATCTTACAGTCGCTTGTTTCTGCTCAGAGCAAGGTAACCATAATGTCAATGATTTTCTAATTCAGGCACAAAATTTAATTAATAGAGAATGTCACGGCCTGAAGCTCCTCTGGACTAGTTTCCTCAAGAACCACTCCAAGTAACCGGCATGTTACCTGGAAAGGAAAAACAATGAAAGCATTAGAATCATAAATTGAGTTAAAAGACACAAAGGATATTCTATCTTCCAAGTTCCTAAATGCAACTCAGATAAATGCAACCAAATCATGCATAGGTTGTACAAGTGTATCTTCAATAATTACATCACCATTAGTATTTTTGTTGTCATCATTATTGTTGGTGGTGGTGGCAAAGGCTCTATTATTATTGTCCTCAAGGAGGTTGAAAATGCATTAAATTTAGTATTGGGTACACTACTCGTGAAATAAAATAGCCAAACACAAATCAAATAACTTCAAGACGTGAGGATGACAACAAAATTATCCATCAAACTTTAAAAGATCCAAGCCAAGGGGGTAAATTAAATTACAAAAACTACGACAATCTCATAGTGAGGTATTAGTTGACAAGGAAAAAGGGTGTACTTAATATTTTCTAGAGAAAAATTAACGTGTCTAGTTAAAGATGCAACGTAATGAAAAGCATAAATCAAGAGAGGTTCAAGTATATCAAAAAGGAAATCATGAGAAAAATCAAAGATTAAAAAAGATAGAACCAAAGATTAAAGTAAAATAAAGAATGCCAAAGAACAAATCATGGAAAAGATTAAAATGATTCCCATGTGGTATCAGAAGACCTATTCTTCATTCTGCTGAGCTTCCCAAATTCTACTTGGCAAGAAAGATCATTTCAAAGACCCCATTGGTGAACCAAAAATGTCCATCAAAATTTTAACATCATTGGAAAATAATCAATTTAGAATAATTGAGTTCTATGATTAAAAGTTGACTTGCAAAATTTGTCGGGAGCATGCACCAATCAAGAAAATTAAAATCATCTAATTTCTTAAAAAAGAAACATATGCTCAAATTGATGAGAAAAGGATAAAACTTCCACTCACAACAGGAACCGGTTCTATCAAAAAATGACAAGCAATAGAAGTATAAAACAACATCATCTATAAACGAGAGACCTCTATTAAATAAGAAAAATACAAGAAAAACTAAACAAATTACCTTCCTTCCTTCACTTAAAAATACAAGAAGCAAATAATATTAATTGAAAAAATAATATTTTCTATCTCATTTTTATATTTTTAATCCATAAATTGGTGGTTGATAGGCAATCATCAATCATGTTAACCAACACCCGTGATCTGGTTATTGAAGATTTCGCCGCTGGCCAATGGGAAATAGTTGCCAATAGAAAAAGAGATCCACACAAATGGGATCCATGAACTTGCCAATACAAAATCTTATATAGCCGAAGATATCTCATCACATATATCTTTATTCTTTTCTTCAGAACACTTGCATGTGTTTGGGTTCAAGGAAAATATTTGGAATTTCTCACAAACACTATACTTAGGTTCTTGACAGACACTGTAATTTTCTCCTTCTCTATTCATCTACTTTTTTGTCTTTTCTTTTTTCTTTTTTTAAATTCACTTGCACATGTTTGGGTTTAGGAAAAATCTTTGGAATTTGTCACAAGCACTACTTGGGTAGTACTTTTTTTCAAAGATTGATCACTACTTCAGTAGTACTTGACACAGTAATTTTCCTTCTTTTCATCTACAATTCTTGGCAGCCAAACAATAGCAAAAAGAAGGGGGTAAAGCAAAGTCCTGTGTGTAGTGTGCACACAAGTCCTGCATCTATATATATACACAGGTAAGATTGGTATCTGCAACAAGCAAAGACCAGTTGGGTTACCAATCATGAAGCTATTTTTTAATTGTATTTGTGTTGGCTTATTTTTCCTACGAAGGAAAATATCATAAATGCGAGCGTGCCAGCAAGGATTGAAAAATGCTTACAGATTAAATTCAAGCCAATTATCAAGCGATTGCATTGACGGTTCTTTTGCCTCAACAAAGAGGACTTCAAAATTGCCAAGTGTAGAAAAAAGAAAAATTAAAAGAAGAAAGAGAGAGACGGAGAAAGACGATTGAGTGAACAATCAAAGTAATCATTACTTACCTCTACTCCTATGCTTCGAAAAGGAAGTGCTGAAAATAAATGCTTCGAAGTATAAATCTATGTTAAACTACTCCTAAAATAAGGAAAATGACAAGAAATATTGAAATCAATTGTCTTTGATTTGAATTCTGGATCTTTTACAATGTAGCCATTAATGGCTATTTATAGAGGAAAAAAATACAGCAACAACTACTTAGTAACTACTCATTTCTTTCATCTTCATTCTTGTCTTGCCATGTGTCCTTCCACTCATCCACTTTGTCCTTCATATTCTCCATCATCTCTATAACTTCTTTTAACTTCCAAATGAATAAGAGGATGCCACGTGTCTTGAAAATAATAATAATAATAATAATAATAATAACAACAACAACAACAACAACAACAACAACAACAATAATAATAATAATATTTTATGGTGCCAACATTACCTCCCGCGGCCCTAAAAAATGATATTTATTTAAATTTTTGAAGGGCCGAACCAAGCACATGACTAATCCAAACTTATCAAAAAATACTTAAAGATGATTGTTTTATTAGTCATTTCATCAAAACTAAATTTTGATGTGAACCACAAATCCAAAAAGGATTTTGAACACCAAAAGTCATGGTATAGTGTGACCATGAAAATTCATACTTATTGACATTTTGAAAAATGTCAAAAATTTTGAATTCATGAATAGTGGCTTGTTCATTATTCTTGACCATGTTTGTTTTAAAAACAAGACTTTCGCCGAATTGATTTTCATAATTATTTGGTAAAGTGGGTTGCTTTTCCATGTTAGCCATTAATGGCTTATGAAAATCACCCATAGATATGTTGTTTTCATGACTTGATCCTCTAAAAATTGGTTTTTGGACCCCCCCGAGCCTTGCATGGAACATCATTCTTAGCCAAATTTGGCTCAAGAACATTCTCTTTCGTTATGTTAATTTCATAATTTGGCTCTTTAAAAATGGGCTCTTGAATCCCCCGAGCTATTGATGAAATCAACTCTTTGCTTTTGCTATTTTTAACCATGGAAAAATTCTGAAAAAATTCACCAATTCCGGCCATTAAAGCCTCAGTTAAAGACTTGGTAGTGAGAGTTGATAACTCATCATTCCATTGGTGAATTTCCATATCAAGTTGATGAATTTCTCCAATTAAATGGTGTCTTTTTTCTTCCATCAAATAATATTGTAAGGGATGAAAGTTTATTTCATCAAGAAAATGGATCTCTTCTTGAAAATCCAAAATTTTTTGTTTACGCCAATAGGTTTCATCTAGGCTATTTGAAACGAACAAATCCAATTCATTTTTCATTTCTTACACTTGACGTCCCACTGGGCGTGCCAGAAATTGTTGGCTTATTTTTCTTACAAAGGAAAATATCATAAATGCGAGAGTGCCAACAAGGATTGAAAAATCCTTACAGATTAAATTCAAGCCAATTATCAAGCGATTGCGTTGACGGTTCTTTTGCCTCAACAAAGAGGACTTCAAAATTGCCAAGTGTACAAAAAAGAAAAATTAAAAGAAGAAAGAGAGAGACGGAGAAAGACGATTGAGTGAACAATCAAAGTAATCATTACTTACCTCTACTCCTATGCTTCGAAAAGGAAGTGCTGAAAATAAATGCTTCGAAGTATAAATCTATGTTAAACTACTCCTAAAATAAAGAAAACGACAAGAAATATTGAAATCAATTGTCTTTGATTTGAATTCTGGATCTTTTACAATGTAGCCATTAATGGCTATTTATAGAGGAAAAAATACAGCAACAACTACTTAGTAACTACTCATTTCTTCCATCTTTATTCTTGTCTTGCCATGTGTCCTTCCACTCGTCCACTTTGTCCTTCATATTCTCCATCATTTCTATAACTTCTTTTAACTTCCAAATGAATAAGAGGATGCCACACGTCTTGAAAATAATAATAATAATAATAATAATAATAATAATAATAATAATAATAATAATAATAATAATAATATTTTATGGTGCCAACAATTTGGTTCTAATGCTCGATTTTCTCAGCAGACAAACAGAGAAGAGAAAATTTCAAAAAAAAAAGAAAAAAAAAACAATCTTGTATCAGAAACAAATATACAAACACAAGGGTATAAAGGAAAAATAAGAGAGAAGCACAGATCGATTACAAATCAATCAGAAAGTCTATGTAAGAAAATAAAATGATAAAGATTAAAAAAAAAATCAGAAAGTATGTATGAAAATTAAATGATAGAGATATAGATATAGACATAGATATGGATTCTTCACTAGAAATAGAAATGAGGGCAGTGAGTTGACAAATTGCAGACAACATTCGATGAAACACGACTGATTAGAGGAATCCAAAAAAAAAATCGTTGTATATTGAGAGAGAGAGAGAGAGAGAGAGAGAGAGAGACTGACCTGGTAAGCACAATGGTAGAGCCGAAAGGGTTTGATGAACTGATCGGAAGTGAGGAGTTGCAACAATGAAAAAGGAAGGTCAATCGATCGATTATATATATATACATGAACACAGAGAGAGAGATTGAGAGAGAGAGAGAGAAAGAGAGACACTAACGTGGTAAGTTCAAGGTAGAGGCGAAGATAAAGAGCGGCAAACCCAGGGGACACAGTGAGGAGATGGTGGGTAGGGCTTGATGAACTGAACGGAAGCTCAAGGAAATAGGAAACGTTTTTTTTTATTAAGGAAGAGGGCAACAATGAGGGAAGCTCAAGGCTCAAGAAACATATTTTTGATTTAAGAATTTCAAAATGACTTAGTTTTGTATCTTCAGCAAAGATAAAAATATTGGCCACAAAAATAGTTTTGTCACTAAATGATATTAAAATATTAAAAATTATTGGTGACAGAAATATATTCGTCATTAATAATTTTATAATTGGTGACTAATTTTTTTGTCACCAAAAGTCTATTAATTTTGGCGCCCTCCCAAAATATTAGCGGGAAAATATTTGGTGACAAAAAAAAATATAAATAATGACGAAATATAATTTCGTCACCTATTTTTTTTATTATGTTTTAGATTGGTGACGAAATTTTATTTTTGTCTCCAAAAATGGTACATTTGGAGACGAAATATGATTTCCATCATTAAAAGATACGTATTTCGTGATAATTCTTTTTTTCATCATTAGTTTTCATGTCTAAAGACTATTTTTGTTGTAGTGACTACAAGAAAAAACACTTTCAGCGACTAACATTTTGGTCGCTAAAAGTACCATATTTGGTCGCTAAAACCTTTTCGTGACCAAAATATGCCGGTCTCTAGTTGGTCGCTAAAGCCTCGTGACGGATAGTTTTCTGTGACCAGAAAAGCCTTTGGTTGCTAAAAGTGACCATTTGCGACCAACTTTTTTGGTCGCGGAAAGTCCAATTCATAATATCCAAAAGGGAACTTTTAGCGACCAAAGATAAGTTGGTTGCTAAAAGTCAGTGCCTTGACCCAAAAAAAATGATTATTTTGTGCTGCCTGGCACTTGAACTCCCAACCAAGGAGTCATCATGCACCCAATCCACTCTGCCAATAACATGCTTCTTGTTTATATTTGGCAGAGAAAATATATAACCCATAAAAATTGGGTTACATATTATTTTATAAAACTTTTAATGCCTAAACAGAAAAATTGCATCTAATTACAATAGTATCTTTTTTTTAAAAAATTTATCCCTCCATAACTTTCTGCGACCAACTTTTTTTTTTGATTGCCAAAGGGTAATCTTCCGCGACCCAAAAAGCCTTTGGTTACCAATAGGTATACTTTCTGCGACCAAATTTTTTTTTGGTCGCTAAAGGCTATACTTTTTGCGACCAACATTTTTTTTGGTCACAAAAAGGTGATCTTCCGCGACCAAAAAAGCCTTTGGTCGCCAATAGGTATACTTTTCGCGACCAACTTTTTTTTTGGTCGCCAAAAGGTGATTTTTCGCGACCAAAAAATTGTGGTCGCCAAAAGTTAGATTTTAGTCGCAGAAAGGTGACTATTTGTGTCCAAAAAAATAGGTGGTCGCTAAAAGTGTTTTTTCTTGTAGTGAGCCCAGAGTCCCAAGCCGAGGGCAAGCCTTGGGTGGACTGCAAGCTCATGAACGAAATTTATACCCTTATTCACGCGATATCTGTTGCAAACAAACTTACCTTAGATAGATCAAACAAACCTATTTCTCTTTCCATTTTTCTCTCCTCCTAAACCAACCCCTACTTCTCTCTTCTCTTCTCCTCTTTCTGCCTAACCAAATCACCATCGACAAACCACCACTACTGACTATCATCGCCAGATCTTCCGTCTCATCTGCTCTCTTCTCTCTGCGATCTCAACCTGCCACTATCGCCACCATCGTCGTAGCCGCCACTGCCGCTACCCAGGCCCGACCCTGAGATTTATGAGGCCTTAGGTGGGCTTTGAAAGTGGAGCCCTCCTACATATATTTTTTTATAAAAAAATTACGAATAAAATAAAAGGTTACCAATAATTTTTTTATTATTTAGTAGCTACAAAAAGTTTCCTTACATATGTAATCATTAAAATTTATTTTCATCTATTCAGATACAAAAATATCATTACAAAGACTTAAAATAAAATAAAATAGGGCCTTGTTGTTTTATAATTTAACAATAATCAACACAAACAACATAATTCACTGATATCTGATAACGAAATGATTATGTTATTGTAATATGATATCTAATACTACAATCATAATCCACACAAATTACAATCCACTAATTATTTGATAACAAAACACAAATTATTGGGAAAAAATTGGGAGAAAAAATTAAGGCAAAATTATTCAATTAATTTATGACAAAGAGAGAGGGCAAAAAAAATAGGGCAAAGAAATTTAAGGAAAAGAAATTATGGTAAAATTATTCAATTAAAATATGATAAAGAGAGATGGCAAAAAAATTAAGATGAAGTTATTTATTCTATTAAGTTCTTGACATTAGACTCTATTTGAACTCATTATATCATATATATTTGTTTGGACTAATTATATAAATTTTTAATTGGGCCTAACAATGATTATATATATATATATATTTAATTTGGCCCAACAATTTTTTTTTAGGGGCCATTTAGATTGGATCTCAAACAATAAAAAAAGTATTGGGCTTTGAACTTTTAATCCAATATAAAACTAATAAGTTTGGGATCCTATTTTGAGCCAAAATTTAGCGGCCATAGGCAAAGGGCTTAGTGGTCTTAGCCCAGGGCCGGCCCTGCCACCAATGCCACCACGGAGTGCGATGGAAACCCCGACCTCTCTCTCTGATCTCAGCCCTCTCTCTCTCTTTCCATCTCTTCTCTCTCTTATCTCTCTCTTAGGTTTGGTGCTCTCTCCCTTTGTATCGAAACCACGACCCGGTCAATCTTGCTCTGGTTCTCGACCTTGGATTTGAGCCATTATTCGAAGAAATAATAGTGAATATTAGTGCTATCACATCCGAGGCCACGAAGCCACCTTTTCTATTCCGTTCCGGCAAGAACACGTTGTCTTCTTCTGTCGGTTCCATCACCGACTCGCTGTCAGCAAAGAACGAGTCAACCTAGATCTACTGCGTTTCGTCCAACAACCTCGACAATGCCGCCTTATGAAACTCCTGCAGGTTCTTGCTTCGATCATCATCGGTGGTCGAGTCCACCGCATCCATAGTCATCTTCTTTAGTTCTTCGTCTGATATAGAGATCTGGAATGAGATTTGAAATGCTAGGGTTTTGATCTAAATTGGTGGTCTAGGGTTTCGATCTAGACAATATAATTGAATCCTCACCTTTCTCTCTCGAAGGTTAGGGTTTCTGTTTGTTTTTTGTTTTTTGTAGTTGATTGTTGTTGTGCTTGTTAGTGGTGGAATTGTGAGGGAGAACCCACTACGTTGTGTGTGTATGTGTGTGTGTGTGTGTGTGTGTGTGTGTGTGTGTGTGAGAGAGAGAGAGAGAGAGAGAGAGAGAGAGAGAGAGAGCTTGGTCTTGTTCTGATGACCACTGATTTCTTCATCTTCTTTTTCTTCTTTGATAGTACTCGGTTTTGTTCTTTAGTGGCATACACCTCCATCTGAAATAGATAATATTGGTTGAAACTACATTATGTGCCTGCTTGGTAGCACTTAAAAGCAGCTTAAAGCTGCTTTTAGCTTAAATTAAGTTACTTTGGTGTGTTTGGTAAAACTTAAAGGGATAAATTATAGCTTTTATTAAGCTATTTTCAGCTTAATTTTCTAAGCACCTGAGGCGGTGCTTCTGGATTCAGCTTATACGGGAAGCTGAAATGAGAGGATTAAAATGACTAAAATGCCCTTCAGAATTGATGCTAATTACATGTATGCCATGTATATAAACCATTTCTCACTCATTCTTTCTCTCTCACACAAACGAGAGTGGCGATTTCCGGCGAGCTAGGGCGATTTCCGGCGACCGAGCTCTCTCTCTCTCTCTCTCCCTTTCTCTGTCTCTCCCCCTTCGCGAACCTGTCTGTCTTCCTCTTCACGATCGCGATCTGCACCGTCTCTCTCCCTTCGTGAACCCGCCTGTCTCCCTCTTCGCGATCGCAATCTGCCATCGCGATCTACACCATTGCGATCTGCCGTCGCGAACCCATCTGTCTCCCTCTCCCCGGCGTGAACCCTAGTGCCGGTTGATCTGCACCATCTGCCATCGCGATCTGAATGAAACCCTAGCGTCGGTTCATCCCGCCGGAGCTAGGGTTTTCATTATTATTTTTTTTTTTGAGGATTTCAGTGTTTTTTTAATAAAAAAAACAAAATAATTAATAAATAAAAAATAATAATTTATGCTAATTAATTGAGACTAATTAATTTTAAATGAAAAAAATGAAAAAAAATTATATTAATTGATACTATTAATAAGAATATTGATGAATATACGTAATTGATGGAAAAATTAATAATAATTGATAATATTAATATATGTAATTTGTGTAATAATTGATGAAAAAAATTAATACTGATGAATATATGTAATTTATATTAATTGATAATATTAATTGATGGAAAAATTGATAAGTTAATATAAATTGATGAATATATGTAAATTGATAAATTAATATAAATTGATACATTAATATAAAGAATAATAATGATACATTAATATAAAGAAAAAATGAGATATTACTAAAAATAATTAAAATGAATAAGAATAATAATAATAATAATAATAATAATAATAATAATAATAATAATAATAATAATAATAATAATAATAATAATAATAATAATAATAATAATAATAATAATAATAATAATAATAATAATAAATTGGAAAAATTGATACATTAATATAAATTGATAAATTGATGAATATATGAAAATAATATGTAATGAAATCACAACATTAATATAAATTAGAACATGAATATTAATTTTAATGAATTAATAAATCAAAGAAAATTAACAAGGAAATAAGAGAGGGAAAAAAATAAAAAAGAAAACAAAATAAGGTGAAAAAGAAAAGAAAATAAAATGAAAAAGAAAAAGAAAAAAATGTATTATAAATGAAATCACAAATTTTATATCCTATAAGGGCAAAAATGACAATTATACAGCAAAAAGCTATTTTACAGCTTATTTACCAAACACTACCCTGCGGCTTAAATCCATAATCCCACAGCTGCACCAAACAGGTTACCAGCTTATGTTCACAGCTGTAAGTTATAATCTGTTAAGCTATAATCTATAATCACTTTCCCACAGCTCTACCGAACGGGGCCTATATGTTCTTAATTGTGTCCAAATGCTCTTTATTGTCTTCTTCATCTGATGAGTTGTTTAACACTAATTTCTCACAAAAATGGAGCAAATTCACACAGATGAGTTGTTTAACACTGGTTTCTCACAAGTGAAGAAAATTCACACAGATAAAAGAATATTTCAACAAATAATTTTAGCCAATAGATTTTTTTAAAAAGATAATTTTGACAGATAAGAATTTTAACAGAAAGATTTTTTTTATACAATTTGAACATGTAGGATAAAAAAAATTTCAACATAAAATGATAAAATTGAAAAGTAAATGTCCCTGAAAGCAAGAAAGGGACTTGTCATCCCAACATTTCACATAATGTGTCATCTCACCAAACACAATTATCCAGTGGATCACACACCTTATGTCATCTTTAGATTGGATTTATCAACAATTTTCTCTTCATATTATAAGTCATTCCTATTTATCGAACATGATCGTCAGTTAATTTTTAATAATTTCCCAATTATCAAAACAAACAATAATTGTTGTTTAATGACATAATTCATTTGTCAAATATATATATATATATATATATATATATATAAATACTTCATTTTTCTCGAAATATTAGTTTCTTATTCTATTTTTCATTATTCCAAAATATTAGTCTCTTTCAAAAATTAAGAACTAAAATAAAATAAATTTATTATTTTGCTCTTCTTTTAAATTTATTAATATTACTTTTTAAGTGTAATAATTATACTACTAAATGATAGTTTTGGAAAGTTATATTGTTGAAGTGTAATAATTTTGGATCAAGTACCAATAAATCTTAAAATGTGATCTTGTGAACTGTTTAGTCCTCCATTTTTTCTTATGAATCCAAATGTTCCATTAAAATGAAAATTACATAAAAGGTGGTCACTTACATGTTTGGGTTTAATTGTTTAGGGATAAAAGTGGGTTTCTCAAAATGCAACACATTTGGATAATTTGCACTATAGAAGTTTTAGATTTTCTCTCATTCTAGAACAAATCCTACATTACGGACAAAAACCTAACACTCTAATATAACACTCCAATAATGTAACATTTTAATGTAACACACTAAAAAATTCCTTGGTATACTTTTTCTAAACGTAACAACATAATACTAAAAAAAAAAAAAATTGGTGTATTTTTTCCAAACGTAATGCTCCAATGTAACACAAAAAAATAAAATAAAATCCTTCCCAAATGTAACACTTCAATCAGTGTGATCCCAAACGCAACACTCCAATGTAACATACTCATATGCAACATACAAAAACACTAAAAAAATTTACTTTTTCCAAACGTAACACTCACAGTCTGAAATTATATATTTGCCTAAAACTTAATAAGAAATATTTGTACTCCTTTTGGAATGGTTTGAAGAACCTCACATTCTTTTTTTTCTTTTTCTTTTTTTAGTGTTACATTGGAGTGTTACGTTTATGAAAAGTACACTAAGAAGTGTTTTTTTTTTTTTTTGGTTACATTGGAGCGTTACGTTTGAAAAAAGTATACCAAAGAGTTTTTTTTATGTGTTACATTAGAATGTTACGTTTGGAAAAAGTACACTAAGGAGTTTTTGTGTGTTACATTAGAGTGTTACACTACGGATTTTTTTAGAGTATTATATTAGAATGTTACATTTGGAAAAGTACACTAAAGAGTTTTTTGTGTGTTACATTAGAGTGTTACACTAAATAGTTTTTTTGAAATAATATATTAGAGTGTTACGTTTGAAAAAAAAAACACTAAGGAGTTTTTTTGTGTGTTATATTAGAATGTTATAATAAGGTTTTTCTTTGTGTGTTATATTAGAGTGTTACATTTGAAAAAGTACGGTAGAGAGTTTTTTTATGTATTACATTAAGGTATTACACTAAGATTTTTTTTTTTTTTTTACTGCTACATTGGAGTATTACAGTTTGAAATTATACATTGGCCAAAACTTACCAAGTAGATTTTGTACTCCTTTTGAAATGTTTGAAAACTCTCACATCCTTTTGGAATGTTTAAAGAATCTATATTTTAAATCATTTTTATATTCTTTTTGAAATATTTTTCAAATAGAAAAGATTTTTATATAAAAATTCATCCCAATATATTGTGTACCTTACTTTTCTAGCACAAAAGAAAAAAAAGAGAAGGAAAATAATAGAAATAAGGGTATAATTGTAAATCTAATTTTTAAATAATATATTAAATCTATCTTTTCAAAATTAATGGGACTAATTGGTCTATAAGAAAATTCTTAGGACTAAATGGATCACCATTCCTCAAGGTAGGATTTATAAGTAAATTTTCCAATAATTTTACCATATATATATATATAAAGAAGTGATCTCCTAAAAATAATTAATATTTTGGGACGGGAAATTTTGTTTATTTATTTTTTTTTCCAAACCATATGATAACTTACAAGAGACTTAAATCAAAGACATTCAAGGGAGAAAAATTTATATATATATATATACTAGTTTAAAAAGGCACGTGCTATTCTTACAGTATATTTCAGCTTTATTATTTTGATAATTTTTTAAAAATTTGAATATTGTTCTATAAAATTGAATAGATTAAATCATTAAATACATAATAGAAGTATGTAGCATGATATGTATCATTTTTTTGATTTATTATGCACTTAATGATGTAGACTTCAATTCTATTACCATATCGTTTTGGATGATTTATGAGTCTTTAACATTTCTTTCGAATTTGTAAAAAAAAAATGTAACGCCCTCAAAATAATAACAATAAACCCATCAAACAAGACATGCATTGATATGTAAAAGTTCCACATTCTTCCACTTATCATAGTTCCATTACAAAAGTATTACATGTTAACAACAAAAGCAAATGCCATATGGGCTTACAGCTTTCCAAGTTAACACTTGGTTACAACAAAAGAGTACTAACTCATACAGATTAAGCCCTTGGCTTGAATTTACATGTAATACATCAAAAAGTAAAACGACAAAAGTATGTCTGCCTCTTGCCTCCCAAGCTATGTCCTTGGAGGTGGCATGCTACCTGTACCTGAAAATGATATTCCCATATAGGTTGAGCCACAGCCCAGTAGAAATACACTAAACCAACCATGAACAATGACTAAAAGATTAGCAATTGATAGATGGCCAACACTGATATGTTCACATAAATCACATATTTATGTCATCCGACTTATGAGTCCAAGTTACTTTCCCTTTTTCCTTTTTCAACAGATAAGCATGTTAGCTCTATCATCATTTCAACAGATATGTATAACAACAATATCCACATTCACAGCTAAGCATATAAGCTATATCCACGTTCTACAACAGATATGTATAACAACAATATCCACATTCACAGATAAGCATAAAAGCTATATCCACACTTCACAAAGATAAGCATATGAGCTCTATCTTTATTTCTCTAGACAAGCATATGAGCTGTATCTACGGAGTTCATCCCCTATCTTCTCCCAACACTATCCGGTTTAGAGGTACATCCCCCATCTTCCCCTAAACCGCGGAGTACATCCCCCATCTCCTCCTCTACACATAACGTATACAAACACATTGGTTCTATATACAATCACTCAATACATACAGTTAATGTATTCTAACATTCCATTGATTAGTTTCCGTTTGCCTCACTACAACAAAAAAGGTCTATGGTGACGAAAACACGTGACGAAAAAATATTTAGTCTCCAAATATGCATGTTTTAGTGATGAAAATAAGATTTCGCCTCCAATTATATTATTTTCAGAGACGAAAATCAAATTTCATCACCAAATGCTTAAAATCAAATAAAACAATAGGTGACAAAAATTTTATTCGTCTCTAAATTTTATTTTTCGTCACAAAACAATTTCCCGCCCTTGGAAAATTTGGTGGAAGATTTGGCGCCATTTTGGAGACGAAATTTGTCCTCACCATTGTAAAAAATTTTAGAGAGGAAATAATTTCGTCTCCAAATGTATTATTTTTAGAGAGGAAAACCAAATTTCGTCACCAAATGCTTAAAATCAATAAAAAATACAAGAAATCTAGGCTATTGTGACAAAATTTGGTGACGAAATTTTTTTGTCTTAAAATTTAACCCAAAGATGACGAAATATTAATTTTGTCGTTTGTTTTAATTTTTCTCAAAAGTATAGGAGACGAAAACAAAATTTCATGTGCAAAAATGAGGCGCCAATTTCATTTGCATTGGCGCGAATTATTTTAGCTCATTGGAGACAAACATTTTTGTCACAAAATATAATTTTTTTTGTGACGAACATAATTCGTCGCCAATAAATTCCATACCTATTAAACGATGTTGTTGCATATTTCCATTTATTAGGCGACAAATATATTTTTGTCTGTGAAGGATAAGTTATGGAAGACGAAAATATTTTGTCACCAATAAACACTCCATCATGCAGACAATGCCATTTCATCTTTCTATTAAATAAGGGACAAATATATTTTTGTTTCAGAAGAATAAGTTGTGGGAGACGAAAATATTTCGTCACTAATAAATTCTAATTGATTGCATGACGAATATATTTTTCGTCTCATAGGGTTAAGTTGTGGAAGACAAAAATATTTCATCACCAATAATAAATTCTTTGTTCTGGTATTGAAGGATACAAAAATATTTTATCACTAATAATTTTTCTTTATTAAAATGCCGTGGTTTTGTGTTTCAAAGCATTGGAACTGTGACCCCAAGAGATACACTCTGATGCTTATCACTCATTTTCATGTACAAGGACTTTGAAGTCGTGACCCAAGAAAACACTTTCTACAAACCCTCATTTCTCTCTCGCACTTGAGTCTACTTTTCTCTCACAAGTATTGAAGTCGTGACTCAAGAAGACACTCTGTAAACCATTTCTTCTATTTCGCGCTAAAGCCCCTCTATTCTATCTCACACTAAGCCCTTCATGCATGCCAGCATTGAAGCTATTATCCAAGAAGGCACCCTATGCAAACTCAATATTCTTTCTCACAGTAAAGGCCCCTCTTGCACGCAAGTAATTTTTCTCATTGTCTGAACCAACTCTACCCTTTCCGTCTAGAGCACTCATTTAGAAAAATTGAAGGTCAAAACCTCTCTCCACCAAAAAAAAAAAAAAAAAAAAAAAAGATAATTAATGTAGTTATTTTTTTGTGAGAAAAAATATAGAGAAACAAATAATAAAAAATTTGTAATTTTCAAAATTAATAGAAAACTTTACCTTGTTTAGTATGGAGTTTTCAATAATTAATTTTTAAAATTTGGTGATAAAATTTATTTTCGTTTTAGAACGTAACCCAAACATGACCAAATATTACTTTTGTCGTTTCTTTTAATTCTTCTCAAAATTATAGGAGACGAAAAAATAAATTCGTCGGAAAAAAAGAGGCGCCAATTTTTTTCTTGTTGGCGCCAATTATTTTAACTCATTGGAGACGAACATTTTTGTCACAAAATTTAAAGTTTTTTGTGACAAAAGGAATTCGTCACCAATAAATTCCAAACTTATTAGACGATGTCATTTCATTTTCTTATTTATTTGGTGACAAATATATTTTTTGTCTAGGAAGGATAAGTTATGGGAGACAAAAATATTTCGTCACCAATAAACTCTTCATGCTCATTTTATCTTTCTGTTAATTAGGCGACAAATATATTTTTGTCTCGGAAGGATATGTTTTGGGAGACGAAAATATTTCGTCACTAATAAATTCTCCATGTGTCGTATTGCATTTTGATTGATTGCGCGACGAATATATTTTCGTCTCATAAGGTTAAGTTGAAGGAGACGAAAATATTTCATCACCAATAAATTCTCCATCCCTACACAACGTTGTTTTTGTATTTTTGTTGATTAGCCAACGAACATATGAGTTTAAGATGAAAATATTTTATCAGTAATTATTTCTCTTTATTAAAATATCGTCAGAAACTAAGAGACACTCTCACCTTAATCACTTACTTTCACACACACACAAATACTAAAGTCATGACCCGAAAAGACACCCTCTACAAACCCTCATTTCTCTCTCACACTTGAGTCTCCTCTTTCACAAGTATTGAAGCCGTGACTCGAGAAAACAATCTCTATAAACCATCTCTTCTATTTCGCACTGAAGCTCCTCTATTCTCTCTCACATTTAAGCCGTTTGCGCATGCAAACATTATTATCTGAGAAGACATTTTGTGCAAAGCTACTATTCTTTCTCACAGTAAACCCCACTCCACAAAAGAAAATAATAATAATAATAATAATAATTAAACAAGGAAACAAAATACAAGAAATCTAGGCTATTGTGACAAAATTTGGTGACGAAATTTTTTTTTTGTCTTAAAATTTAACCTAAAGATGACAAAATATTAATTTTTTCGTTTGTTTTAATTTTTCTCAAACGTATAGGAGACGAAAAAAAAATTTGTCTGCAAAATTCAGCCGCCAATTTCGTTTGTATTGGTGCGAATTATTTTAGCTCATTGGAGACGAACATTTTTGTCACAATATATATATATATATATTGCAACGAACGTAATTCGGTCACCAATAAATTCCCTACCTATTAAACGATGTCGTTGCATATTTCCATTTATTAGGCGACAAATATATTTTTGTCTAGGAATGATAAGTTATGGAAGACGAAAATATTTCGTCACCAATAAACACTCCATCATGCAAACGATGGCGTTTTATCTTTCTATTAAATGGACGACAAATATATTTTTGTCTTGGAAGAAAAAGTTGTGGGAGATGAAAATATTTTATAGCGACCCCGGTCTTTCTCCTTTTGGTTGTTGTATCCGGACTTAGGTTCCCTGGATTCTCTCAATGTATAATTGTGGTTGTCATCCTTTATTTTCTCTTTTTGAGTTATCGGAATGTGTTGGGCAGGTTTGTTTTAGATTGGTTGGGTTTGGAAACCAGGTGTTACTGTCCAGAATTTGGATTGGTCGCTCGAGCGAGAGTTTGGTCGCTCGAGCGAGGGTTGGGTTTTGTGTCTGGTGGCTCGAGCCAGGGTTTCTTCGCTCGAGCGAGAGTTTGCGTCTAGTTTAGACCTGAGAGCAGTGTTTCTTAGCTCGAGCGAGCATTTCTTCGCTCGAGCGAGTCTTTCCTGTGTCTGGTCGCTCGAGCGACCAAGTCTTCGCTCGAGCGAGCCTGTCCAGTTTAAATAGGCAGCAGCGGGTTTTGATCAGTCTTTTCATCCTCTTCTAGTTTCCAAACCCTAGGTCCGACTTCTCTCTCTCTAAACTCATCTTCTTTCTAGGTTTTCATCTACTTCTAGTGTGAATCCATCTTAAGTTCTTTGTAAGAAAGATAGAGGGCGGCTTGGGCTTCATTCTAATCTGAAAAATAGTGGATTTGGAGCACTTGGACTTTGGGTCATCTTCTCCATTTTTGTTCTTCGTTCGAGGTAGGGATTCTCCTTGTTTCTTTTCAATACTTCGTCTATAGATAGACATGTGGTAGTTTTTGTATTGCATAAAAATGGTATCATGTTGGATTTGTGAAAATCATTGGGACTGAACCTGGGGTTGGTTGTTGAATTTGGGTTTATTATCATTAGTTGTGGTTTGGGCTAATTGGAGTGTTAATTGCATGTAGTTGTTGAAAGGAGAGGAAACCCTAATTTCTTTTATTTGATTTAATAAATTAATTGAGGGGTTTTGATCTTTGGGAAAATACTTAGGTATTTTGAGTCTTAATTGTGGTTATTGTTGTTTGTTGATGTTAATTGGGCCTTTTTGGTCAATATTGAGAAAGAGGAAGGAAAGACCCTAAATTATTGTTTATGACTTAATGTGCATAATTAGTTTGAAATGGCTTTGAAAAGAATGTAGCCAATTTAAATGAAGTATGACTTTTGTCCATGGGAATGATTTTTGTGAAAACAAAGGAAGTAGAATTCATTTTGTGAAATGGGAAAGGTATTTTGAAACAAGTATAATAAAATTGGAATGTTGTATCTTGAGTATTGAACACACTTGTGTGGGGTATAGCTTTAACTACCAGGTTCATGTTGTTGCTGAGTTTTGTAATCTCATGTTAGTTGGGTCTGTTAGTAGATGTATAATATGCATGCATCTGGAGATTTTGGTCATCAGTGGAGGATGATAAGGTTGTGTTGAATTGTTGTGTATATATTACACCATTGTTGATTGAACATCATATGTAATGAAATGCTGAATTACATTATATTTGTATACCGGTTGGGGAGAAGAGAGGGGTTGTACTCCAGTGTGTGTGAGAAGATAGGGGATGGACTCCACACACTTATGTGTTCAGCGCTTATAATCAGAGGTATCATACCCTTCCAGCTAGCGCCTGGAGAACTGACGCGCTGATAATCTAAGGTACCATACCCTTCCAGCTAGCGCCTGGTAAACTGGTAGATTGTGGTGAGAAGTGTATCTTTGGCTTACTACACATATAGCTAGTAGTGCAGTGTTGTTTTGTTATTGTTTCAGTGTATCTGGAAACATTGTGGATTGTATTTGTTACAGTGTTGGAGGGACGAGTTGACTCATTGATTGATTTTATGTATGTAGTTGAGTTGTTCTCTTTTTATAGAGGTGTGCATGGATAATTATGATATGATTGGAATTGTATTGAAATGCCAAATATGTTTTGAAAAGGCATATCTGTTGTATGTGTGGCAAATGAAAGAGTAACGGGCTTAATGAATCTATTTTTCTAAGTAGTTGTTAATGTTATAAAGATTGGGAACGTGGGTTAAACAAAGGAAAAAGGAAGGAGAAATCGCTTATAGCGGTGAATTAAATGATTGTTTTCAAGAAAAGTTCATATATATATTCATATATATATTTTGTATAAACTGTCACATTATTATTCTAGTATGAGAATGGGTGTTCATGATCATAGCTATCTGTAATGTTGTTATTGTTAAGGAGCATGTTGAGTTCTCTACTGGACTATATGTTCATCCCACATTGTTGAATCTTTTTCAGGTGTTTAGCAGGGTGTGCTACAAGTTTGGATCTTCTTATTTGTTGGCCACGGGGCCTCAGTTATGTTGGCGGAATGCCATTGTTGTAAAGGGTTACACCCTTCTTCTTGTACTTTTAAAGATGTAAGCCCAAGGGCAATTTATTAAGTTAGTTCATGTAATATTTACTTTGCATACGAATGAGAGTATTGTTAATCACTTCTACGGATTGAATGTATGAGTTTATTTCCGCATGTTATCTCTGAAATTGAATTAAGTTAAAGAATTTGGTAATGACTCCGAGTAATAAAAAGTGGGGCGTGACATATTTCATCACTAATAAATTCTGATTGAATTAAGTTAAAGAATTTGGTAATGACTCCGAATATATTTTTCGTCTCATAAGGTTATGTTGTGGAAGACAAAAATATTTCGTCATCAATAATAAATTCACTGTTCTTGTATTTAAGGAGGCAAAAATATTTTATCACTAATTATTTCTCTTTATTAATATGCTATGGTTTTGTGTTTCGGAGCACTGAAACCGTGACCCCAAGAGACACACTCTGACCCTTATCACTCATTTTCATGTGCATGGACACTCAAGTCGTGACCCAAGAAGACACTTCCTACAAACCCTCATTTCGCTCTCGCACTTGAGCCTACTCCTTTCTCACAAGTATTGAAGTCGTGAAGCAAGAAGACACTCTGTAAACCATTTCTTCTATTTTCGCACTAAAGCCCCTCTTATATGTCTCACACTTAAGCCCTTCATGCATGCCAGTATTGAAACTATTATCCAAGAAGGCACCCTATGCAAAACCGACTATTCTTTCTCATAGTAAAGGCACCTCTTGCATAAGCACTTTTTTTTTATTATCTGAACCAACTGTACCCTTTCCGTCTAGAACACCCATTTTAGAAAAATCGCAAGTCAAAACCCCTCTCCACCAAAAAAAAAAAAAAAAGAAAAAAGAAAAAAAGAAAAAGAAAAAGAAAAAAAAAGATAATTAATGTAGCTATTTTTTGTGAGAAAAAAAAATAGAGAAAAAATTAATAATAATTTTTTAATTTTCAAAATTAATAGAAAACATTACCTTGTTTAGTATGGAGTTTTCAATAATTAATTTGTAATTTTTAATCTATATTTTTTTAGTGAACATTTTTTAATATTATAATTTTTTTTCTTTTTAAATCCCTTTAATTTAGATGAGGGAAAATTACAGAAGTTGTCCTGGTACTTTGGTCCTTGATATAAATGGTATGTGCCATATCTATATCTATATCTGTCTATAAGGAAAATGTAGTTTAACACTTACAAGCCTTGTGGGAGCTTCAATATCCCAATCTTAATTTTCTAAATTTTTGATTTTAAAAAAAAAACTCAGCATTTATTGACTTCTCTTAACCCACTTTTTGACTTCTCTCATATTTACTCCTAACATCCATTTCAACTTCTCTCATATACTATGACTAGTAATGAGATTGTTAAATTATTTTTTATAAAAAAATCTTTAAAAAAAATAATTTGTATATTAAAAAAATATTTAAAACAAACATAAATTCTTATTAAATCTATCTATCTATCTATCTATCATCTATCTATACTATATATTAAGCAAAAGGGGGGGTTTTAACCCCCAATGCTTGTAGGAGTTTCAATATCCCAATCTGAATTTTCTAAATTTTTTATTTAAAAAAAAAAAACTCAACATTTATTGATTTAGTCAAAATTCCCTGATGAGCATTTATTAACTTTTTTCAACCCACATGTCTTTTCACATGCCTGCATTTATCAATTTGGTCAAAATTCTCTGATCAGTATTTAAAATCCCCTCATACAAATAATTATAGATACAATCCGTGTATAGTTACTACAGTACTCTTTTCAACTTCTCTCATACACTATGGTTAGTGATAAGATTGTTAAATTATTTTTATAAAAAATCTTAAAAAACATAATTTATATATTAAAAAAAATCTAAAACAAATATAAATATCTATAATTATCCCGTGCATAGCACGGATGATAGGCTAGTATATTATATAAAGAAAAAGGGTTCCTAACTCATATGTCTTGTGGCAGTTCTAATATCCCAATCTTAATTTTCTAAATTTTTGATTTAAAAAAAAAAACTCAGCATTTATTGACTTCTCTAAACCCACAAGCCTTTTTGACTTCTCTCATACCTACTCCTACACCCTTTTCAACTTCTCTCATACATTATGGTTATTCATGAGATTGTTAAATTATTTTTATAAAAAAAATTTAAAAAATAATTTGTATATTAAAAAATATCTAAAACAAATATAAATTCTTATTAAATCTATATATATATATACATATTATATAAGTAAAATGGGGTTTCTAACCACAAGTCTTGTGGGAGCTCCAATATCTCAAACTAAAATTTTTAATTTTTTGATTTTAAATAATTAAAAAAAATCATCTATAGCTTTCATTCAAGCAAAATTACATCCTTTTCAACTTCTTCCGTACACTATGGTTATTAATGTGATTGTTAAATTATTTTTATAAACCAATCTTAATTTCCTAAATTTTTTATCTTAAAAAGAAAAAAAACTCGGCATTGATTGACTTCTCTCATACCTACTCTTACACCATTTTCAAAAAAATAGTTGCGAACCTTAAAAAATAAAAAATAAAAAAATAAAAAACAAAAGAAAAAGATTGAATGTATATTTAGCTTTGGTTGTGAATCTTAAAAAAAAAAAAATGGTTGTGAACCTTAAAAATAAAAATAAAAAAGATTGGAGGTATATTTAGCTTTGATTGTGGATCTTTAAAAAAAAAAAAAAAGTTGGTTGTGAACCTGAAAAAATAAATAAATAAATAAAAGAAAAAAGATTGAATGTATATTTAGTTTTGGTTGTGAATCTTAAAAAAAAAAATGGTTGTAAACCTTAAAAAATAAATAAATAAATAAAAGAAAAAAGATTGAATGTATATTTAGTTTTGGTTGTGAATCTTTAAAAAAAAAAAAAAAAAAAACATATGGGGAAATTAGTGGGTACCCATCCCCAACCCATCCCCTATGGATATTTAAAAAATATTACTTACCCTACCCAATGGATAAGAAAAAAAAGGGAAAACCCATGTATTTGGGTTGGGTTTCCATGGATACCCATAGGATAGGTTATCCATTGACATCCCTATCTAATGAGCTGTCCACCCATTAAAAAAAAAAAAAACAGTGAAGTAAAAGACAAAAAATGAAGAAGAAAAAGACAAATTAATGCTCTATTAGATATCTATTTTTAGAGGTCTAAATCATTTTTTTTAAAAAAATAGGGGCAAAATAAAAATTTTGGGAGCCAAGCACCAAAAAAAAAAATAAAAATAAAATCAAAAGCTTAAGTCCCTAATTCATTCTCACACCCAACCCTGCCCTAGTCTCTCTCTCGCAGTGGCGACCACGCCTAGGGGTGAGCATGGTCCGGATTGGACCGGATTAGGATAAAACCAGGACCAATCCGTTATCTACGGTTCCTAAAAAATTGGAACCAATCCAATCCAATCCATTTAAATCATGGAACCAATCCGAACCAATCCATTTAAATACGGATTGGATCGGTTTAGGACCACCGATTCACATAATTAAATAACAAAAATATATATATAACACTTTAATTTTATAAAAATTTAAACATAGCGCTATGTTAGTTCCACAATAACAACATATTTTTCTATAATAGCGACATATTGTTCTAAAATTTAAATAACCATAAGAAAACTGGTTTCACTATAAGTATTTAAACCATTACAAATTAAAACTAAAAAACAACAAACAAAAGTAATAAAAGAATATATTATACGGTTTTAGGTTTGAGTTTAGATCTTATATAGAATTAAGAGAAGATACTATGGGGGAGGATGCATAATAAAAATATAGACTATTTATATACGGTCCGGATCGGTTCCAATCCGAAACCGTGGGGTTCAATCCGGAACTAATCCGTAGACTACGGATTTTTAATTATTCAATCCGAAACCGAACCGCGGATTAAAAAAACCAATCCAAACCTATCAGATTGGACTGGACTGGATCGGATTACGGATTTCACGGATTACTTGCTCAGCCCTAACCACACCGACGTGTGCAGTACCCCCTTCGGCGTCTAGGTAAACCTCACTATTACAAAAACAGTTAAAGATCACACTTTGACAAATAAAAATATCTCACTTTTATTAGAAGTGTGATAAAAAAAATTAGATTGACATTTTAATCACACTTAATTTGATTGAGTGTGATAATATATATTTTTATGTCATTTTTTAATTAAGTGTGATTATATATATATATATATATATATTTAATCTCACCTTCTAAATAAGTATGATTATATATATATTTTTTTAATCACAATTTTTGAATAAGTGCGATCAAAAGTTTTTGGAGGGATATTTGCCACCTAATTTTATTTTATGTTTAATTTTATTAATTTTTTTAAAAATTTGTTTATTTCTCTGTATGTGTCGAATAATACATACACAAAGGAAATACCAATCAACACTCAGTGTCTTACTCTCACTGTCACTCTCACTCTCGCTCTCGCTCTCGTCGACTGCCCATCGGTCTCCTCTCATCGACTGACCATCGGCCACCGTCGCTCACCGTCTCATCGTCGTGATCGGTACACCATCTCAGGCCCATTAATTTTGAAGCAGGTTTTTCTATTTCTCTCTCTCTGCCTCTCTTTGTCTCTCTTCCTTTCTCTATTTCCCTATTTGACTCTGGTTCTAAGATTTGTTTGTTTTTGTGTTTTGATGTTGTATGGGTTTGATTTATGGGAAATGAGTAAATGGGTTATGATTTTGATCTCCATTTAGGGTTTTTTTTTTTTTTTTTTTTTTTTTTTTGTAAACGAATCAAACCGTTGTATATTTGATCCCTTGACTTGTCACTAGCATCAGAACCCAACATGGCTAGGAATTGATCAATTTGAAACTGTACCCATGAATGCTGAATATTAATATGATATCGAAATGTATATCAGTAAGTTAGCAAAATTTCCCAACAAAGAGTTCAAACTGAAGTTTACAGCAAACATTTAGGTATGAATTGCAACAAAATTTTGAAAAAAAGAAGGGTTAGAGAAATCACCCTCATATTTTTATTATCAGTATCCGCATCTGTTGAAGTATCAGTCGTAGGACTGATATCTGCCATCTTGGACTCTTCTCAATCCTTAAAACAACCACTATTCAAACCAGATTTGGTTGTTAACTTTTCTGTGATGGAAATCAATCACAACCCAGTTCAATTGCAACACAAAAACACTTACTGAGATACTTATACTTAGCTTTGACTTGGTTAAGGGTAGTCATATGCAGAAGTGTATATATATGCTAGTCTAATATGGGAAAAAAATCAAATGAAACTTGAGCTTAAGCTTTGAATTAATTTTTGAAGTAAAACATATACAAAGAATAATGCATATAATAATCCAAAACTATATACAGAGAACTATGAATTTGAGACAAAACCCTTTTAAAAGAACCCTTGAACATTAAAATTTCTTCCACTATACAAATATAGACATGTATGTGTAAATACAAGGGGTTGGGAAGTAAATGAATCAAACCTCAGTTGGGCATGGCTTGGCTTGCTCTAGCATTTGCGGATTCTGTAAAGCCTACAGGTAGACGTTCTGGTTTTATTATTCGAAAAATTCATTATTATTAGCTCTAATCAATTTATGTACTTTTTTGGGCTTGGCTTGGCTTGCTCTAATCAGGTTATGGTGCATTATTCTTTGTTTTTCTGATATAATGTTGATAGCTCATCACTAATTGTCTATGTTTGAAGTACTAATAATGGATGTTTGATTTGATTATTTTCCCTAATTATGCTTAAAGAAAAACTTATTGTGAAAGCATATAGTTGTATCACTCATCACCATGAGGGCAGGCATTTGTGCAGCGCTGATTTTCTTTGCAATTATCTGCTTTAGTTGTTTTATATTGAAATGCTTAACCTAATTAATCATTATAGTAGTGTAAAGTTATGATTATGTCCTATTGATCTAGTAATTGGATTTGTGTCTAGAGGTTTAACCAATTTTATTTTATTTTGTTTGTTTCATGCCAGATTCAAGCTGCCTTTCGAAGAGATGAGATTCGGAGAACTTCTCCAACCCCACAAGATGAAATGAGAGCAGGAATGAGCTACTTCCACGAAACAATCTGGAAGGGTGTTCCTAAATTTTTACGGCGTGTTGATACAACTCTAAAGAACATAGGAATAAATGAATGTGTTCCTTACAATGCTCCCCTTATTCAATTCTCATCCTGGATGGGTGGCGATCGAGATGGTATGATCCTTTTCTTACCAAATTGAGAAGTTAAAAAGTACTTCAACTGCCATTTTTCACTAGTTATGAATACTTCCAAGTTTTCATTTTATTTAAGTGGTTTTATTGGTTAAGGGCAGCTTTTGAGACCAAATTCCTCTCTCTCTCTCTCTCTCTCTCTCTCTCTCTCTCTCTCTCTCTCGCTGTCATTTATTGCTTAACATATGTTTGGCATCAAATGTAGGTAATCCAAGGGTCACTCCTGAGGTCACACAGGATGTTTGCTTGTTGGCTAGGATGATGGCTGCTAACTTGCACCATTCTCAGATTGAGGATCTCATGTTTGAGGTTTCAACTCTTTCAATTGTTGTTTATTTCGGTGATTTTATTCTTTAAGGAGCTCATTTTTCTTTATGTTCGATAACTGTTACTGATATTCTAATTCTTTTTTTTTTTTGGCCAGTTGTCTATGTGGCGTTGCAGTGATGAGCTTCGTGTTCGAGCCGAAGAACTCCACAGATCATCAAAGAGAGATGCAAAACACTACATAGGTAATTAGATTAATAAGAAAGGTTTTGTCTAGCTAGTTCTTGTTTCCAACACAGAATTTACAAACCAAGGTGGTGTTTTATTGCTGCTTTCTCAGCCTTTTAAATGTGTGTTTTCACTTTGAATTCAGTTTGGTCTGTTGTATTTAAAATAAATACACCAGATAATCATTGTCAAAAGCACATAAAGAAGCCCACAGCCCCGTTTCTGTGTGTGCGCATTGTTAGCAGTGTTCGATTGTTGACCTTTATCATGATGCAGAGTTTTGGAAGCAAGTTCCTGCAAGTGAACCTTATCGTGTTATCCTTAGTGATGTGAGGGATAAGCTATATCAGACACGTGAACGCTCTCGCCATTTATTAGCCCATGATATTTCTGACATTCCAGAGGAAGGAACTTTCACCAATATTGAGCAGGTATCTCCTTCCCTTCTGGCTTCCATTTTTTCTCTGCTAAATATTTTATTATTATCCTAAATCTCCACCAAAACCTATTTTCCACTTTGTCAATGCAATTTCATATATTTCATGTAAAGATTTATTCAACTGTTTCTAGTTGGCATTTGGCAAATGCATCCACTTTTGCCATGTGGTTTTGTTGGGTGTGCTCATCTGTATGGATTGGGCATTGACTAGGGTTATTATCCCTTTGGTTTTTAGTATGCATTGCAATGGAAATTCATAATTAATTTTCCTCTGTCTCTCTGTTCAATGGATTTCATCCTAATTAGGCTTTAAATTTCATGTAGTTCTTGAAACCTTTAGAACTCTGCTATAGATCTCTGTTTGTTAGTCCTTGGATGTATGACTAAGAGTTACCCCATCCTGTCCACCCCATCCATTCATCATATGGGCCAAGTAACTTTATTATTTTGATTTCATGCAGCTGTGAAGGAAGGTGCATGAGGTCGTTTCATGCCACTGTTGAAGCTGGTTCTGAATCCATGTGTGAATCTCTCTGCCTTTCTGATGAACTAGTAGAGGTACGCTATCCTTTGGTCTCTACTATATATTCTTTTTTGGCTTGCATTGTTTTGGTTGTTAATGTTGTTTGATAGATTGTTGGCACATTCTGAAGTACATGTGATGTATGTATTTTACAGGCAATACAAAAAAAAAATTCTGTGAGAACTGTCAAAAGAAGCAACACCAGTGTTTCTCTTGTGGGGAATTAGGTTCTTCTGATAAATTGTCTGGTGCAGAGGTACGAGTTCTTCTGGAAAATTGAACTACTATCTTAATGTTGACTCTGCATTTTCCCCATTGGATCATCATAGAATTCTTTTTGGTTAAGTTTAGCTATTATCATTATAAAAATTGAAGGTATTCCATCAAGAGCAGAATTTAGCGACTTAGTGTTTCTAGAATAACATTTAAAATAATCTTCTTGGTTAAATTTCAACAAATATTTTGAAATGAGATAGAATAATTATTTTACATTATAAATGAGTCAATCAATCCCTGGAGATGCTTAGTGTGAAGTCATATTGGATGATTTTGTGTTGCATAAATCTCCTCCCCTCCCCTCCCCTCCCCTCCCATCCTTCTCTTTTATGGTTTTTATTTTCCATGAAACTTAAATCTTAGTTTTCAGAAAGGGGTGGATTTGTCTTCAATTACCATAGTGGATGATTCTTCAAAGAACAGTGTGTGAAAATGGACTGGATCCAATTATTCAAAGAAATAGAAAGTGGGGGATACAACTAGAAAGCCTCTAAACAACACTGGCTCTACAAAAGTCAGTAAGTCCTTCACCGATGGAAACAAGTTTTCCTTGGGGAATAGTGTGTACAACTTGATCAGCAAAGGTTCCAAAACGAAGTCTAGGAAAGACACACCTGATAGTGAATATAAGCAAACCTTGACCAATAAGCCTGTTGCAAAGGAAATGAGGGATTCACTGTCTCTGGATGCTGATGCAAAATAGAGGTAACTGTCATTTCTTTCCGTCACTTTATTGTTACATCCTGTGTTATTTCTCTTTTCTTTTTAATAATTCAAATGGGAATTATAATAACGTGTCCTGTAGTTTCAGTCGGTGATTGGAATTGGCTGTACATTTATTTGATTGCTTTATTTCTGACATTTATTTTAGGGTTGTACACAGTGTGGTTTGGTTTTGAGCTAAACCAAGAACCAAACTGTGTGGTTTGGTTCCAGGATTTTGTGAACCAAACTGAACCTTAGACATAAGTTTGGTTCTTGTTGAGAACCATGGTTCCTTTCCGAAACAACCAGTTTCATTGTATGATGTTGAAACAATCAAACAAATATATATATATATATATATCTTAAGTTGTCCATTGGATGCATACTTTGATCTATCTCTTTGATGTGGTTTCTAAAGCATGCTTTCTCATATATATATATATATATATATATTGTGTATGCATTCAGGTTTTTTGGTCTTGACTATGACTTGGATCTCTTCAATATTGTTGCTGTTTCAGATTTTAACATGTAAGTCTCAACATCGTCTTCAATCACACTCTCAAATACCACACTTTAATAAAACTTGAAAAGTGTGATTAAAAAATATACATCACACAAAAAAAGTGTAATCTTTATTTACATTTGTAGTAGTGCCTCCTCCTCTCATGTCCTCTCATTCTCTTCTATCGCTCTTGCTGACGCTCACAATCTCTCTCTCGTAGACCGGCGTTTGCAGATCTCCCAACCCTCTCACTCTCTCGTAGACGTATATTGAGGTCGGAGATCCTTCTAGATTATTAATCTAGAAGGATTTGGATCTGCCGGAGTTTGATCGGCCTCTGGTGGGACATTTGTTGGATGAGAAAGTTATTATCTCGGAAATACGATGAAATGGGTTACATTGTTTAAAGATTTCAAAGAATAAGTCGGGTCTTTGTCAGCCTCCTTCCTCTTCTTCTTCATCTTCCTCGTCTATTAACCAAGACAACAATGTCACTTCAACCACACAAGTCTCATCTGCATCTTCATCGTCTTCAAGGTTTGTTTTATCATACTATCTAATTATTAATGTGTTTTATGTTCTCTTGTAATGCCCTAAATTCAATTTTACTGAATGATTTATATTGGGTTTTGTATAATAGTGTGTTGTTGGGAGATGTTTGAATCTGCAAGTGTTTGATTAATTTACTCATTGATTAGAACAAAGCTATCAACTGCAAAGTGTTAGGGGTTTCTAATAGATGAAAAGGCATGAAAAGGGGGAATAAAGCGAAAATGAGGGTGTTTGGGTTTCTAACTTCAATTATCCACTAAAGTTAGTAAGGACTTTTAATTAACTTGAGTTTATAAATTTCATTATCAAGTAGTGGTTTCTTATTAAGTAAAAATTTGTGATTTATGATGAAGCTCTGGTGCATTGCATTTTGAATTTCGTTTTGAGTTAGCATGAAGTTCAATGTGGCTCATGTAACTTTGTTTTCTGAATTGATTCAAACATTCTAATTTGCTATATTTTTTGTTAAAAAGGCTTCGTGATTGATAGTCTGATTTGAATTTCTGATGCATTGTGTTTGTTTTTGTATTGCTGTTTGTTATCTACTTCATTAGACGTAGTTGATTTCTATATTGCTCTGTTTAATTCTGATTTCAAGCTCTGTATTGCTGTGCATTGCTTCTCTACACTCTCTACCAGCAGGTTTGATTTTCTTTTAATTTGATCCTGTGTTGTATGATATCAAATTTGTGTCTCAATTTGGTTGAATTGTTGTAGGAGCTGTATGTGTTTGTATGGGAAATGATGGGTTTAATTTTTGTTATTTAGATATTAATTTGTGTCTCAATTTGGTTGAATTGTTTTTTGTTTCACTGTCAAATCAAACCAAAGCAAGCTTGGTGTCCATATCAAGTGGGTTTTGTTATTGCTTTTGAGTAATAATGATTTTTTTAATGGCATTGAATTGGATGTCTGTTAGGTTTTCTTTGTACTTTTTTGCAGCATTTTTGTTCAAAATTACTTTGTAGCCAGGCACAGACTCTAAATTGAGCCTATTTAAGAAAAGCAAAAAACCAATTCTAGGGGTCACAACTTCACTGGTTTGAAACCTTTTCAGTGTTTGGTAAAGCATTTCAGAAGTACATATGCCAACCTTTACTCGACAAAAATTCCCAAAACCTGGTTAAAATCCAACCAAGTTGGCTGGTTTTTCAAAATTTTTGATAAATTAATGAAAGTGTCTGGTCCATTTTTTAGATTACCCAAAGCAAAGTATATAATGAAATTGAAATGTTTTTCATTCTTAATTTTAAGAAATGAATGACTATCATTTTCCTTTTATTTGAGCATTGTCATGTTTGTTTTATCTTATGAAATTCTTCTCAAAAGTTCCCTCTCATAAAAAGGTAAGATCACTTCTGTCACACTCAAATAAATTTTCCCTTCTAATTTCTATTTAGGCAAGCATATCACTTAAGTGAAAGTATAAAAAGGTTACTTGAAATCTGATCATGAGTTGTCATGAAGAAATAATGATTATGCAAAATTCCTGATATTATGCCATTATGAATTTCCTAACAAACTTGCATCCTCTTCTATATATCATTTCATTTTGAATAATCGAAGTTAATGTGAACTTCAAATATGAACTTGATTTGCAATTTTGAGTTCATGTTGTTTTCTTTGTCTTCTTTGTCAGAATCTACTATTGGATGCCAAAAGAAAGCTTGGTGAAATTTTATCTGCATTTGAATTTTTGGATAGCAACTCAATGGATCTGGTAAATTTTCTCTACTGGATATGGATACAGATATTTGAACTAAAAAATCTTTCTTTTATTTGCATTACATTATTTAACTGCATTAGAGAGAGATTCTTCAAAATTAGAAGGTTTAAGATTAGTAGGACCAATATCAGTCAGAAACATGGGCCTTGTTTGGTTTGTGTTTGTAGAATAATTTATCACACAGCCATAGATTTGTATAGGAACCAACAGAAACACCTTAGGAGGGACCAATACAAGTTGTATGAACTTACGGCACATTAATGGGATGCACCATTTGTGAATTAACCTTAAAATTAATTTTTTATTCTCATAATCTCGAAAAAAAAGCTTGTTAGATGGATAACTTGTATAATTGATCTAATTGTAAATTGATGAGTTATTAATGTTTTTAATCTTTTGTATAATTAATTAATTACTAAAGTTTTTAATTTATTTTTTTGCAGATTGGATTGGGGTGGCATTTTTGACGTGCAACAATGATGTAATTTACTTTGAATGTTCTTTTTTGTTTGATAAGGATACACATACTTTGTGGAGTTGCACTAATTATTGTTGGATGTTTGGTAGAATTGTATAAGTTATAACTTTTGGATATTTTGTGGATATTTCACTATTTTATTGTATTATGATGAAATTATTTGTAATGATAAATGAATATTTTTATTTTGTTAATTTGTAAATGTGTTGATGATAGGTTAGGTTAAGTTGTGATGAAATTGTTATATTCAACAGGTTTCAACATGAGCAGGGCTTTATTTGTTGAAGTAAAATTCAGATTTTGATAAAATAGGTATATAATGTGGAAAAAAATATTATGGAATTAGTGACAAAATTTTCCATTCCTAAAGAAGGTTTTTTCGTCTTACTTGGCTTAGGTGGAAGATTAATTTTGTTATGAATTTTTTATTTCGTCACTAAATGAATTTGTCATGATGAAAAGTATTGTCACATTTTGTCACTATTACCCTCAATGTGTGACGATTTTTTTTTGACATTATTTCATCTTTTTTAATGATAAATTTGTTTTTGTCTCTATTGGTAGCTTCTTTGACAAAAAATTTTCGTCTTTGTTTATATTAAACATAACAAAATTATTTCGTCTCTATTTCTTATATTTATGATAAAATACTTTCATCTCTAATTTCTTTCATTAATGACAAAATATTTTGTCGCTAATTACTTATAAGTATGTTCCCAACAGAGTGTATTGGAGACAAAAAAAATTCATCACAAATTTATCATTTTTAATGATGAATTTGTTTTTGTCTCTATTGGTAGCTTCTTTGACAAATTTTTTTTGTCTTCGTTTATATTAAACGTGACAAAATTATTTCGTCTCTATTTCTTATATTTATGACAAAATACTTTTGTCTCTAATTTCTTCTTTAATGACAAAATATTTTGTCACTAATTACTTGCAAGTATGTTCCCAACAGAGTGTATTGGAGACAAAAAAATTCGTCACAAATTTATCATTTTTAATGATGAATTTGTTTTTGTCACTATTGGTAGTTTCTTTGACAAAAAATTTTCGTCTTCGTTTATATTAAACGTGACAAGATTATTTCGTCTCTATTTCTTATATTTATGACGAAATATTTTTGTCTCTAATTTCTTCTTTAATGACAAAATATTTTGTCGCTAATTACTTACAAGTATGTTCCCAACAAAGTGTATTGGAGACAAAAAAATTCGTCACAAATTTATCATTTTCAATGACGAATTTTTTTTTTCGTCTCTAAGACCCTTTAGCGACGACCCTTTGGAGACAAAACGGGTGACGAAAAATGTTCGTCGTAATTAGTTTGGGTGACGAAATATATACATTTTGGGACAAATTTGTTTCATCTTTAAATCCCAAATTTGTTGTAGTGCCTAATCATCATGCATTGTCTACAACAATCACGACTATCCTCCACCGATAGCCCAAAGCAATTATTTCTAAACAGAAAATAAATGCACAAATGGATATTCAATCGACATTTCATTTCCTCATTTCTCACAATTAATTATTCCAATTAATCAAACCATGTAATTAGGTCAATTACCATAATTAACATTTCAACCCTTAAGGTTCCATTTTCAACAATGATTCAACATTTATATCATTTCTCCATGCCAAACATGCATCTAGGTTTATTGTAGATAAAACCCCAACTTTTGTAAAATTACACAAAAGCCCCAAATTTTCACAAAATTACCCAACCAAACCCAACATCTCAAAATACTAAAATTTATAGACAAAATCCATAGAGAGGAGTAGGATATCCCTACCTCAAATTCGGAGTCCCAAAGGAGAAGACAACAAAACCCAACGTGCTTCAAAACCCGAGATTTTCAGATTAAAAAGTAGCCCTCGACGATCAACAACTTTTTTGTAAAGGCCAAAGGTGAGCAAATCACTCTTACTAGATCAAAACCTAGAGAAAAGGTAGAGTCTAGAGTAAGAGGCTCAACAATGGTGATTTTGGAAAAGTAAGAGAGAGAAGAGAAAGTGAAAAAGTGATTTGAAAAGTCACAACTTCGAGACTTAAACCCAGTCTTCCGCTCGAGCGTAAAACACCCCGCTCGAGCGTCACTCACAGACTCCCGCTCGAGCGGCCAAACTCTCGCTCGAGCGCCGGATGCACTCTCCCAGCATCTCGACAGAACCAGGTCTCCGCTCGAGCTTCCAACTCCCCGGTCGAGCGGCACTCACACAACCCCGCTCGAGCGGCCAAGCCCACGCTCGAGCATACAACACCGCACAGGAAATAGTGGATGGGTGTATTCCCCGCTCGAGCGCCCAAACCCCCGCTCGAGCGTACAGGCTAAAATCTGGGTAACTAGTTTTGGTTTCTAAACTCAACCAACTCGTAACAAACCTGCCCAACACATCCTATAACTCGAATACAAAGTAAAAAGGATGTAGAAAAGATAATAATCAACTACCAACATCCACGGACACACATCCGGATCACTATACAACAAGGGTAAGTCAGGGATCGCTATAAAAAATGTGTAACTTTTCTCAACGGATAAATATAAAACAAATACTAAAATAATTCTCATATCTAAAAAAAACTACTAAGATAATTTACTGAACTAATAAAGAAGTAAAAGAAAATACATATATTTATAAATAACTAAGTTTATTAATACATAAATCATTTTCGCATTACAAATGACCAATTTTATTAATAAATAAATCATTATGTAAATTAACAACTTTTAATGATATGAAAAATATTTTCCAGTCAACCATTTTGTAAATAAATAAATCATTCAATTAACAGTTTTTAATGATAAGAGAAATATTTTTCAATAGATAATTTTGATAATTTATTATTGTATAGGATAATATTTGTTTCCCAAAGTATTGTGTTAAATTAAAATTTATAGCAAACAATAGTTGTAATTTCCAACATTATAAGAACAATTCATATTTTAAACAAACCTTATGAGTGTATTTGTAATTTGTTAAAAAATAAAATATTTATTTTTCATAGTTGATCAAGAATGTTTACGTAATTACGGAAAAACCTATTTCATAATTGACCAAAAATGTTTGCGTAATTACGAAAAAAAACTGTTTTATAATTGACTAAGAATATTTGCATAATTATGAAGAAAAACTTATTGCATAATTGATCAAGAATATTTACGTAATTACGAAAAAACTTTCACTCAACATATAGGTCACAATTAGTAAATTATTCAAAATGAAAGGGGAAAATCGAAAGAAAAAGGAAAAAGAAAAAGAGAGAGAGAGAGATCAATCTCAAACAATTAAGCGGTTCTTATATGTATAGATATATTTGTTTTCAATCCATGTCAGATGACTTACAAGAGACTTAAATCAAACTTGAAATTCAAGTAATTTTACATGATTTTATTATTCATAATATAATTTTTTTATATACATCTCGTTTTAATTATGTAATTTTTCAACACATTGTAAGTTTATATTTATTTTAAATTATTAGTTGCAAAATTTTAATTTACATATTTAATACTAGTCTTATTTCAAAGATATAGTCAATATTTGCTTTCAATTGTACTAATTTTATAAAAATTGAGTTTATATATTATAAGATATACATATTATATCAAAATAAAAAAAAAGAGCGAATAAAGAGATGAAAGAGAGAGAGAGAGAGAGATAAACAAAATCAAGGACATGGGAAGAGGGGAAAAAATAAGAAATGAAAAAGAAAGATGACGGGAGAAAGGGAGAGCACATTGTAAAAAAAAATAAAGAAACTACTGATCAATTGTGGCAGAAAAAAATATTACAAATTTATGATAAGATTTATAATTTTAATTATTAATATTTATAATTTATTTGTAATTATTATTTTTTGACTTACGCTGTCAAGTTATTTCCCCTGAAAAAATAAGGAAAGAAAGAGAAAGATGATTGAAGACAGAGACGGCATGTTGTAAGAGAGGTGACTTTTTTTGTTTTTGTTTTTGTTTTGGTAATTTTAATTCAATTAAAGTTTGAAAAAATATTTTTAAATTGATGGTAAACTTTATGAATATTAAAAAGTAAAATTATAAAAAAAAAAATTATGAATTTGTAAATAATTTTTAGAGCTCCCCCTCAGATGTAAATTCTTCTGTTTAGAATATTCCACCAATTTAGATTGGTGTTTTTATTTATACTAAAATTTTAAATTATTTACCATTGAAAAAACAACCCCAAACACCTCCCCTTCCATTATCCGGGAGCATGCTGTCACAACATCGTGCCGTGCTATGATAGCTAACGGCACTGTTTAGTTAAAATTTAGGGTAAATTACACTGACACACTCTAAGGTTTATATTTATTACAGTTTTTTCTTACTTTTTGAAAATTACATCTCTCTTTCTGAGATTTAAAGTTTCATTAGAGATTTTCCCGCCTTAATAATTTAATTTTTTTAAATATCAATTTTGCCTTAACTGGATAAATTACATTAACACGCCTCACATTTTAGAAATTACAATTCCTCCCTAAGCTTTAAAGTAGCTTTGCCAATTGCCCCCTCAGTTAGTATTAGTTGGAAAAAAAATTCATTGAAAAAAACATTATTTGAAAAAAAAATTAATTGAAAAAAAAAATTTGTTAGTAAAATTTTTAAATTTCTGTTTAAAAACCAACGTAAACTCGTTTTTTGAATTTACGTTTTTTTCTCAAATTCACAAACTGAGACAACAATTTATAAACCAAAAAAATTATCAAACAAGTTTTTACAATAGTTTTAAAATTTTTGTAAATATAAATTGAAAACTAAAAACGAAATGGTTACCAAATAGGCCTCAGATTGTAAAAATATCGTAAAATTAACAAATAATTAAATAAGATACTAACGTAAGAAATGACTTATGAAAATATTCTTAGGCTATGTTTCAAAAAAATGAGTTTACATTAGTTTTCAAACAGAAATTTAAAAATTTTACTAACAAATTTTTTTTTCAATTAATTTTTTTTCAAATAATTTTTTTTCCAATTAATTTTTTTTTTCAATGAATTTTTTTCCCAACTAATACTAACCGAGGGGGCAATTGGTAATGCTACTTCAAACCTTGGGAAGGGGATTGTAATTTCTAAAATGTGAGGGGTGTCAATGTAATTTACCCAGTGAGGAAAAAATTGGTATTTAAAAAATTTAAATTGCTAAGAGGGAATCTCTAATGTAACTTTAAACCTCAGAGAGGAAGAAGTAATTTTCAAAAGGTGAAAGGGGAACTGTAATAAATATAAATCTCAAGGGGTGTCAGTGTAATTTACCCTAAAATTTATTTATTTTTAATTTATTTTTTTTTTCACTTTGTACAATGTGGTTTTATTTTTTTTCTTTCAATTTTTAAAATTCATTTTCAAACCAAAATATTCATTTTCAAACGAAAATGGTGAGCCCCTCCACAAAAGTTAAGGTTTTGTTAAAAAAATAAAAATAAAAATTCGTATCTAATGAAAAATTGAAGAGTAAATTACATTGACTTTCTTGAGATTTAGAGAAATATAATACAAGTTTGAAATAATTACATTTGGCTCCTTTAAGATTTTAATTTATATAAAACTTGATTCATTTTTCATTATAAATTAGTTAATCATATGAATAAAAAAATGATATTGTAACCTCTTGTGGAAAAAAAAAAGTAAATTACAAATACACCCCCTGGGTTTACTTAAAATACAGATTGTCTCCCGTAGTTTGAAAAATTACAAATACTCCCTTATTAGAATTTTTTATTTAACAGAATTAATTAAAAAAAATGAAATTCCTAATTGCTCTCCTAAACAATAATAAAATTACCTAAATTATTAATAGAAACTGTGACACCCTCAAAAAAAACAACATTATCCATCAAAATAGGCATGCATTGATATATAAAAGTTCCACATTCTTCCACTTATCAGAGTTTCATTACAAAAGTAGTACATGTTAACGACAAAAGCAAATGCCCTAAAGGCTTACAGCTTTCCAAGTTAACACTTGGTTACAATAAAAGAGTACTAGCTCATTTACACATTAAGCCCTTGGCTTGGATTCACATGTAATACATCAAAAATAAAACGACAAAAGTGTGCCCGCCTCTAGCCTCCCAAGCTATGACATTGGAGGTGGCATGCTACCTGTACCTGAAAATGATATTCCCATATAGGGTGAGCCACAGCCCAGTAGAAATACACTAAACCAAATATGAACAATGACTAAAAGATTAGCAGTTGATAGATGGCCAACACAGATACTTTCTCTTATCACACTTTATAGTTTCATGACATACAAGTCCATGTTACAATTCATTTTCCAGTTCCTTTCAATTCTCAATTTACAACCATGGCTCAGAACCTGGCCAACAACTCATATGAGACAGTAACTCATATCAAACACTTTCCATTTCATAATAGATAAGCATACTAGCTATATCACATAACAACAGATAAGCATACAAGCTATATCATCACTTCCACAGATATGCATATGAGCACTATCACACTTCCAATGACAAGCATATGAGCTCTGTCAATACATCACTAGATAAGCATATGAGCTTTATCTACGGAGTCCATCCCCTATCTCCTCCTAACAACATCCGGTTTAGAGGTCCATCCCCTATCTTCCCCTAAACTGTGGAGTACATCCCCTATCTCCTCTAACACAACACAATGCATATAAACAATAATTATACACATCATCACACAACACATAAATTTAACGTGTTCTTTCAATCATCATACTCAATGACTCATTCCAGTAATTAGTTTCCGTTTGCCTAATCATCATGCATTGTCTACAACAATCACGACTATCCTCCACCGATAGCCCAAAACAGTTATTTCTATACAAAAAATAAATGCAACAATGGATATATAATCAACATTTCAACTAGGTGAGTGATAAATAATCCAACTACACCCTTTAACCCTTTCCCTTTTCAATATCCACATTCTCAATTCAATTCCTCATTTCCAACAATTAATTATACAAATTAATCAATCAATGTAATTAGGGCACTTTCCATAATTAACATTACGACCCTTAGGTTCCATCTTCATTAATGTTTTATCATTAATTTCACTTTTTCCATGCCAAACACGCATCTAGGCTTTATTTAGCTAAAACCCCAACCTTTGTAAATTTGCACAAAAGTCCCAAATTTTCACCAAATTACTAAACCAACCCCAACATCTCAAAATACTAAAATTTAAAGACAAAGCTCATAGAAAGGAGTAGGATATCCCTACCTCAAATTTGGAGCTCAAGGGGTGAAGATGAAGAAACTCAACGTGCTCCAAAACTCGAAATTTTCGGATCAATGTAAAGCCCTCGACAATCAACCCAACTTTCGTAAAGGCCAATGATGAGCAAATCACTCCTATTAGATCAAATCTAAGAGAGAAAGGCCGATTCTAGAGTGAGAAGCTCTGAAAATGACTTTTTGGAAAAGTAAGAGAGAGGAAAGATCTTGAAAAAGTGATCCAAAAGTCGGATCTCGGGTTTATATAATAGTCGCCCCGCTCGAGCGTCAAACTCCCCGCTCGAGCGGCACTCACAGACTCCCGCTCGAGCGGCCAATCCCCCGCTCGAGCTCCGGATGCACACTCCCAGAATTTTTACAGAACCAGGTCTCCGCTCGAGCGTCAACCCTCCCGCTCGAGTGTCACACACAACAACCCGCTCGAGCGTCAAAACTCCAGCTCGAGCGTACAACTCTGCAGAGGAGATACTAGAAGATGGAAAACTACGCTCGAGCGTCAAAAACCCAGCTCGAGCGGACAGACAACAACGAAGGGCCCGCTCGAGCGTGAAGGCCAAAATCTGGGCAACTACTCTTGGTTTCTAAGTTCAACCAACCTGTTTCAAACTCGCCCAACACATCCTATAACTCAAGTACAAAGTAAGAAAGGATGTACACCAGGTAATAATCAACTACTATCATCCACGGACACATGTCCGGATCACTGTACAACAAGGGTAAACCTGGGATCGCTATAACCTCCCCCCCTTAAAGAATTTCGTCCCCGAAATTAAACACAAGTTCAAAAATAGGTTTTTTCCCATGTCCAACAATATTACGACATGATATTTAAACATTTCGACCCATTACTGGTCAATTCCATCTCTTTTCAAGAGGCATTTCACAACATATATTACAAGTGCATTATCAACATGCAATATTCTTCCATTTCCAACCATTTTCAACATGCATGGTTCACAGTTCGTATCATTATCAATATACATGATACAACTCCAATTCTATAATATAGCCAACATATGCAATATCATAATCAACTTCCCATATCAAGATAAGTTCTACAACATACTTCCATTAAATCAAAACATTACCAATGTTTTACAACTTAAGACATTTATAAAGCTCTTAAGTTCAACAATATTACAAAACCTAAATACAAGATTACTCATCAATAAACAAGTCCAGATATTTCTCGCGAACTTCCAACTCACGTTCCCAAGTGGCTTCCTCCACTCAGTGATGTTTCCACAAAACCTTAACCAAAGGGATGGTCTTGCCACGCAGGACTTGATCCCGCCTATCCAAGACTCGTACCGGTCTCTCCTTATACGAGGCATCCTCATCTACCTCCAAGTCGGTCCAATCTAACACGTGGGATGGATCCGGCTCGTACTTCCGAAGCATACTCACATGAAACACGTCATGAACTCCGGACAACTGTGGTGGCAACGCTAAACGATAAGCAACTTCCCCAATCCTCTCAAGGATCTCAAAGGGGCCAATAAATCGAGGGGATAACTTCCCACTCTTCCCAAACCTCATCAAACCTCGCCTAGGTGATATTTTCAAGAAGACATGATCACCTATCTCAAACGCCAAAGGCCTCCTCCTACGGTCGGCATAACTCTTTTGGCGACTCTGGGCTGTAACAAGCCTCCTACGGATAAGTTCAACTTTCTCCATCGTCTCCCTAACCAACTCCGAACCCAACAAAGGCGCATCACCCACCTCGGCCCAACAAACTGGAGACCTACACGGTCGGCCATACAAGGCCTCAAACGGTGCCATACCGACGCTCGACTGAAAACTGTTATTGTAGGCAAACTCCACCAAGGGCAAGTGCCTCTCCCACGTCCCACTAAAGTCAAGGACACAACCTCGAAGCATATCCTCAAGGATCTGAATAGTACGCTCGGACTGCCCGTCAGTCTGCGAATGATAAGTCGTACTAAAGGTCAACTTAGTGCCCAAGGCACTCTGCAAACTCTGCCACAACCTAGCAGTAAAACGAGGATCTCTATTTGAGACGATCGTCACTGGGACCCCGTGCAATCTCACTATGTCCCTAATATACAAGTCGACAAGATGATCTACCGAATCTCTCACGCACATAGGAATGAACTGCGCCGACTTAGTCAACCGGTCTACAACCACCCAAATAGCATCACTACCCCGCTGAGTCCTCGGAAGACCTACAACGAAGTCCATAGTGACATGCTCCCACTTCCACTCGGCAATAGGCAAGGGTTGCAACAAACCCACTAGCCTCTGATGCTCGGCCTTCACTTGCTGGCAAGTAAGGCACTTCGATACGAAAACAGCCACATCTCTCTTCATACCCCGCCACCAAAACTGGCGACCCAAATCCCGATACATCTTAGTGCCTCCCGGATGCACCGCAAGGCGCGAATGATGAAACTCTCGGAGTACTTCCTCTCGGCAAGACTCCGGCACAAACAAACGGTCTCGGTATCTCACACTCAGGTCGGGATACACCGTCAAACCCTTCTCAACTTTCCCACCGGAGATTTTCCCTCGGAGGGATTCTACCTCAAGGTCACCTCTCTGCGCCTCTAACACTCTAGTCACAAGTGTAGGCTGTGCAACAACAGAAAACAAGGTCGCAGTCTCAACAGATTCGCCCAGTAGCAAATCAAACTCGCCAAGTGCTCCTAACATCTCCCATTCCCGGATGGCTATACAAGCTACATCACTAATGGATTTCCTACTAAGGGCATCGGCCACAACATTGGCCTTTCCCGGGTGATAATGCAACTCAAAGTCGTAGTCCTCAATGAACTCCATCCATCTCCTCTGTCTCAAATTCAAGTCTCTCTGTGTAAACAGATACTTCAAACTCTTGTGGTCCGAGAACACCTCGAACTTCTCACCATAAAGGTAGTGCCTCCAAATCTTCAAGGCAAAGATCACTGCTGCTAACTCTAGGTCGTGTGTGGGGTAATTCTTCTCGTGAATTTTCAACTGACGTGAGCCATAAGCTACCACTTTCCCTTCTTGCAACAACACACAACCCAAACCCTCTCGCGAGGCATCACAATAAACCGCATAACCCAACCCTCTCTCCGGAATAATCAAAACCGGAGCGGTGGTCAATCTACCCTTCAGCTCTTGGAACGACTTTTCACAAGTCTCACTCCACATAAACTTGACCCCTTTCCGCGTCAATCTAGTCAAAGGCGAAGCTAGCCTAGAGAAATCTTTCACAAACCGACGGTAATACCCAGTTAATCCCAGAAAACTGCGGATCTCAAAGACACTCTTAGGCTGTGCCCAATCTTGCACTGCCTCAACCTTGGATGCATCAACAGACACCCCTTCCCCGGATACTACGTTTTAAGAATTTGACTTCCCTCAGCCAGAACTCACACTTCCCAAACTTGGCATACAGCCTATGGACTCTAAGCAACTCAAGCACCACTCTCAAGTGTTCCTCGTGCTCCTCCTCTGAAGGCGAATAGATAAGGATGTCGTCCACGAAAACGACTACAAATCGATCCAAGAATTTCCGGAAAATCCGGTTCATCAAGTCCATATAGACTGCCGGTGCATTGGTGAGCCCAAATGGCATCACCAGAAACTCATAATGGCCATACCGCGTACGGAATGCCGTCTTAGGAATATCCTCCTCCCTGACCCTCAACTGGTGGTAACTCGATCTCAAGTCTATCTTAGAGAAACAACGGGAACCCTTCAACTGGTCAAACAAATCATCTATACGGGGCATAGGGTACTTATTCTTGATCGTAGCCCGATTCAACTTCTGGTAGTCTATACACAATCTCAAGGCACCATCTTTCTTTTTAGCAAAGAGGGCCGGTGCTCCCCACGGCGAAACACTAGGGCGAACAAAACCCTTATCTAGTAATCCCTGGAGCTGAACTTTCAACTCAACCAACTCGGCTGGAGCAAAACGATAAGGTGCCATAGAAATCGGCGCTGTGCCGGGCACTAAATCAATAGAGAACTCTATCTCTCGGTGAGGTGGCAAACTAACAAGGTCTTCGGGAAAGACATCCGAATACTCACAAACCACCCTCGGCAATACAAGCTGGGTCTCACCACTCTCACCACTCTCAAAGCTAGCAAGTAGACCACTAAGCTCACTTCGCCCTCGCGAATCATACCCCTGTGGCAAAACACTACCAACCGCTCTCCCAAGAAATGGAACCACTCCCCGCTCAAGGTACATAACGTGACCCTCTGGCGGTAGCAATCGATAACAGCCCGGTATGACGATAGCCAGTCCATACCCAAAATAACTTCAAAGCCCTTCATGGGCATGACAACAAACGGAAAAGGAAGCCTATGGTCGGCGACCTCTATATCACAACCTCTGACACCTTGTTTCAAGATCAGTTCACCCCCAAGAGGTGACACTACACAAATAGGAGATGCTAACTGTGCTAACTCCAATTCCAAAACAGATGCAAATGCAGCAGATACAAAAGAATGAGATGCACCTGTGTCAATCAACACACTGGCAACCGAGTTGCAAAACAGAAAAGTACCTTTCACTACTGATGGAGCCGGTACTAAATCCTGCGCGGTAACAGCATACACGCGCCCTGTAGGCCCCTGATCCACCTGCTCACCTCTCGGAGCATACGACTGCTGCACTGACTGGGATGACGAGGCTCCTGGATTGGCCCTCGAGGCCTACACAGACTGAGCTGGCTGAAATCCCTGTGTCTGCCTAGAACCAGACGCTCCCGATGTTTCACTCAACTGAGGGCAATACCTCTTCAGGTGCCCAGGCTGACCACACTGATAACAAGACAAAGGCTGGCCCTTGCCCTGACTCTGGCCCTGAGGTCTAGCTGAAGAAGAAGCAGCTCGCTGACCCCCTTCCTTCTGCGGGCAAACCGAAGACTTGTGACCTAGCTGGCCACACGCAAAACAAGTCAAGCCTCCCTGACTACCTCTTCCCGAGCCTGCACTCGGCACCGGAAAGGTCGATCTAGCAACTCCACTCTGAGACTGCTAAGGGTTAGGACCCCTCTGTCTCCTGCCATCACCCTGACCATCTTGGCCCCTCTTGGAGCCTCTCTACCCATCATCCTCCTCCTGCATCATGAGCTCCATATGAGCTGCAGCATCCACTAAGTGTCTATACTCTCGGATGTAAGACCCACCAACTCTCAGCTTGAGGCCCCGCCTCAACTTCCGCTCAAACTCATAGCAACGGTGTTCTTCAGACGCCACCAACTCAGGTGCGAACCTGGACAAACTAGTGAATGTGGCCTCAAACTCTGCCACAGACATACCCTACTGATTAAGCCGGCTAAACTGATCCCTCAGCTTCTCCCTAGCAACTGCAGACAAGAACCTCTCCTGGAAAGCATTCACAAACGCCTCCCATGTTCCACCAACACGAGCCTTCTTGTACTTCCACCATTGACCCGCATCTCCCTTCAGCTAGAAGGATGCCAGGGTCACTTTCAGTGCCCCGTCCTCGATGCCAAGCATCTCGAACGTCTTACTCATCTGCTCTAACCACTCGTCAGCCTTCAGTGGTTCCTTTGGATCCCCAACAAACTCATCCGGGTTGGACCGGAAGAACTCCCTCTTCAAGAAAAAAGGCCCTACCTCAGCTGCCTGATTCCCAGCCCTGAGAATACCCAAAGCCCTTGCTATCTCTCATGCCAAGGCACTCATAGCCTACTGACCCGCTGGCTCGGCCACGTTGGCCTGACCAACTCCCTCCTGCACTGCCGGAATATCATCCGGTAAAGGTACTTCCTGCCTCGCAGGCCTACCACGCCTAGCACCTCTTCCTCGTCCTGACATCCTAATAAAGGTAATACAGAACATTAGCACATTCACAAATGTGCCAAAACTAAACACTCACGTCCTAATGCATGGACAACTGTAATTCACTCCACGTAAGCACATAAACACATAAGCACTTACGAATTTCATCTCCGGATAATGATAGTCCCGAGGTGTTACTAGAGTTCCGGTTAGAAACAGCATTGATCAAGTGCATTTCCAACAAGACTCATAGAAACCCAAGGATCCAATCAATATCCTAGAAACTAAATCCCATACCCACATAGTCACATAAGCATGTTATCAATTAAGCATGTAGCATATAACACTACATCTAAGTCTCTATCAAGCGAGACAAACCCATTGTGATCCTAATCACTTCCCACGTACCCAAAGTATTCGAACCCGGTACGCTCTGATACCAAGTTGTGATGCACTAAAAAAAACAACATTATCCATCAAAATAGGCATGCATTGATATATAAAAGTTCCACATTCTTCCACTTATCAGAGTTTCATTACAAAAGTAGTACATGTTAACGACAAAAGCAAATGCCCTAAAGGCTTACAGCTTTCCAAGTTAATACTTGGTTACAACAAAAGAGTACTAACTCATTTACACATTAAGCCCTTGGCCTGGATTTACATGTAATACATCAAAAATAAAACGACAAAAGTGTGCCCGCCTCTAGCCTCCCAAGCTATGACCTTGGAGGTGGCATGCTACCTGTACCTGAAAATGATATTCCCATATAGGGTGAGCCACAGCCCAGTAGAAATACACTAAACCAAATATGAACAATGACTAAAAGATTAGCAGTTGATAGATGGCCAACACAGATACTTTCTCTTATCACACTTTACAGTTTCATGACATACAAGTCCATATTACAATTCATTTTCCAGTTCCTTTCAATTCTCAATTTACAACCATGGCTCAGAACCTGGCCAACAACTCATATAAGACAGTAACTCATATCAAACACTTCCCATTTCATAATAGATAAGCATACTAGCTATATCACACAACAACATATAAGCCTACAAGCTATATCATCACTTCCACAGATATGCATATGAGCACTATCACACTTCCAATGACAAGCATATGAGCTTTGTCAATACATCACTAGATAAGCATATGAGCTCTATCTACGGAGTCCATCCCCTATCTCCTCCCAACAACATCCGGTTTAGAGGTCCATTCCCTATCTCCTCCAACACAACACAATGCATATAAACAATAATTATACACATCATCACACAACACATAAATTTAACGTGTTCTTTCAATCATCATACTCAATAACTCATTCCAGTGATTAGTTTCCGTTTGCCTAATCATCATGCATTGTCTACAACAATCACGACTATCCTCCACCGATAGCCCAAAGCAGTTATTTCTATACAGAAAATAAATGCAACAATAGATATATAATCAACATTTCAACTAGGTGAGTGATAAAAAATCCAACTACACCCTTTAACCCTTTCCCTTTTCAATATCCACATTCTCAATTCAATTCCTCATTTTCAACAATTAATTATACAAATTAATCAATCAATGTAATTAGGGCATTTTCCATAATTAACATTACGACCCTTAGGTTCCATTTTCATTAATGTTTTATCATTAATTTCACTTTTTCCATGCCAAACACGCATCTAGGCTTTATTTAGCTAAAACCCCAACCTTTGTAAATTTGCACAAAAGCCCCAAATTTTCACCAAATTACCAAACCAACCCCAACATCTCAAAATACTAAAATTTAAAGACAAAGCTCATAGAAAGGAGTAGGATATCCCTACCTCAAATTCGGAGCTCAAGGGGTGAAGATGAAGAAACTCAACGTGCTCCAAAACTCAAAATTTTCGGATCAATGTAAAGCCCTCGACGATCAACCCAACTTTCGTAAAGGCCAAAGATGAGCAAATCACTCCTACTAGATCAAATCTAAGAGAGAAGGGCCGGTTCTAGAGTGAGAAGCTCTGAAAATGGCTTTTTGGAAAAGTAAGAGAGAGGAAAGATCTTGAAAAAGTGATCCAAAAGTCAGATCTCGAATTTATATAATAGTCGCCCCGCTCAAGCGTCAAACTCCCCGCTCGAGCGGCACTCACAGACTCCCGCTTGAGCGGCCAATCCCCCGCTCGAGCTCTGGATGCACACTCCCAGAACTTTTACAGAACTAGGTCTCCGCTCGAGCGTCAACCCTCCCACTCGAGCGTCACACACAACAACCCGCTCGAGCGTCAAAACTCCAGCTCGAGCGTACAACTCTGCAGAGGAGATACTGGAAGATGGAAAATTACGCTCGAGCGTCGAAAACCCAGCTTGAGCGGACAGACAACAACGAAGGGCCCGTTCGAGCGTCAGAATCCCCGCTCGAGCGTGAAGGCCAAAATCTGGACAACTACTCTTGGTTTCTAAGTTCAACCAACCTGTTTCAAACTCGCCCAACACATCCTATAACTTAAGTACAAAGTAAGAAAGGATGTACACCAGGTAATAATCAACTACTATCATCCACGGACACATGTCCGGATCACTGTACAACAAGGGTAAACCCGGGATCGCTATAGAAACATATTTTTAATATTATTAAAAACAGTTAATTAACTTGATGATTTATTAATAAAAGGGGTGATTTGTTATGAAATTGAAAGCCATAGGAGGCGATTCGTATTTTAAACAAATCTCAAGGGGTGTATTTTTAATTTACCAAAAAAAAATGAGTTTAATTAATTGGAAACAAAAAAGACAAAATTTGCATGAAATTAAATTTTACAATATTTGAATGTCTCAAAATCACTAAAAACAAATTTTAAAAGTAAATTAATGTTCAAGTTAAAATGCTTGAAACAAATGACAATTTAACGATATTGCTAATCTAGCAAAATAATAAACTGAATAATTAGTATGAATATTATAATAATAATATCTATATATTATATAAGAAAAATGGTGTTTCTAACCCACAAGCCTTGTGAGAGTTCTAATGTCCCAATCTTAATTTCCTAATTTTTTGATTTAATAAAAAAAAAAAAAAAACCTCCTGCCCACCATTCAATTTTAACCTTTTTGAATTTTGAAAACCATAAACCCTACCACCGCAATATTTAATTTCAGCCTTTTTGACTTCTCCCCATACCAAAGCACATCATATTTTTTTACACTCTTTACTTATTTTTTCTACTGGAAGGACAAAAAAAGATAGACAAAAAGTTTTAGAGAGAGTTGGAGAGGATTTGGGAAAAAAGGCTGACACCTCCACAATCACAATCTTCAAAGCCTATAAGTAATCTTTTCATTTATTTTTCAATGACTCTTTTTTTAACACTCTGTTTTGATCACATGGTGATTGTATTTTTAAACTGATTAGGTTTTTTAACTCACTGTATTCTTTGAAAAAATGATTGTGTTTTTTAAATATCAATTAAAAAAATTTATAACTAATTTGTGATTGGGTTTTTGACTCACTATATTTTTAACTCACTATATTTGTGATTGTGTTTTTCAACTATCAACTGATTTCATTACTGCAACGCCCCAGAATAAATGCAATATACCATCCAAAACAATAAGTAAATAATAATATGAATCAGAGTATAATGCCCTTCTATTACATGAGATTCGATTGTACAAAAAGATGACACATGCGATATACATTCATAGATAGTGCATCTTGAATTCACAGCATGTGCTATGAATCAGTAAAAAGAGATAAAAGCTAAACAGATAATCATATGCCCTAAAGGCTTACATCTTTCCAAGCTAAGGCTTGGGTACATCAAAGTGAGTCCTAAGCTCAATACAAATAAAACCCTAGGCTTGTACAAAAGTGAATACAAAATAACAAAACTGAGCCTTGAGCTCCACAGTCCTCCCAAGCTAAGTCCTTGGTGAAGGCATATCACCAGCACTTGAAAATGATTTTCCACAAATAGGGCGAGTCAAAGCCCAGTAGAAATAATCTAACACAATATATGAATCTTAACAAAGATATAAGGGTGAAATAAATATGCAATACCCATGTCAAAACGGTTTACATTTCTTTATCAAAATCATGCCATGTTCAAATTATATCGCAATTCTCAATTCATGTCCTTTATCATAGGAAACAAAGGGGAAACTCTTAAACCGGTACAACTTTTCATGGATATTTCATCAGCGGAAAACCGTCAAACGGCACCCATGTAAACTAGTCTATACAAGCACTACTATTGCCGTTTTACAGATATTTCATCCGCGGGAATTGACACCCGTATATACACTCATTTTTTGGGACTTTCACCCTAGACACACAGGCTAACTTAATTTGGTAATACACACCTCTTTTTAACATTCACCATTTTTTTCTCAAAATCGTATACATTTACAATATATTAAATGAGAAACAAATGTTCAATGCACGTAGATGAGAAATTAGTTTCGATTCACCTAATTCTCATGCAATTTTTACAACAATCATAATTATTCTCCACTGATAGCTCAAAATAGATATTTCTAAACAGATATAAAATCTCCAATACAAATAAACTTTCCAAAATGCAAGATGTGAGCGATAATATATATCCAACTCCACCATCCACATTACTATCCATCTAATTTCACATTTCCATCATCAATTCCATTTATTTTGCAAAATAAATATTTGAGACATTTAGGGAAAAAAATTTTAAATATTTTTTTTTCCAAATTCCAACCCAAGGGTCAAAATCAACGATTTGTTCACAACTCAACCTTATTTCCACTCCCATAGCCATTTTCCTTACAACCATTTGAAAACCCCTCTTTTGATTTTAAATCAAAATCCTAGGTTTGTTCAAAATCTTCCAAAATCACAATATTGATTATGAAAAACAAATAACTAAGTTAAAAATCATAAAAGAGTGTAGAAAATCCCTACCTCGAAGCTAAAAGACCAAGGAGAAAGTGGAAAAACCTCAAGAAAGTCGAAATCCAACTCTATTCGGATGAAAACGAGGCTCTAAATGAGCTTTATCTTTTTTAAAAAGGGAATAGGGCGGAGAAATCAATGGATCCAAGTGTTTTAGAAAAGAGAATATGAGTTTTAGAGAGAGTGAGTCTCAGCTTAGGGTTTTTAAAAAGTTTAGAGAGAGAGAGAGATGAGAAAAAGTGATGTAAAAAGTGATTTTTACAGACTAATATACGCACAGTCCACTTGAGCTCAAGAAGTGACGGAGCATAGATTACACACTCCCAGTGGTTTTGAAGACAGCAGACCAACGCTCGAGTTCAAGAAAGGCCACTTGAGCCCAGACCGCTCGAGTGTATGAAGCACCGCTCGAGCATAAATTACATTCTCCAAGTAGTTTTGCAAACCTGCAAAAGTACTAAGAATTCACAATACCCGCTAGAGCGCAAGAAGTGACGCTCGAGTGGAGGAGTAAAATTCCTGGCAACAAAAGTTTGAAAACCAAGCTACCAACCTGTTCCAAACGCAACCCATACACCTCAATAGTCAAACTCAAGGAGGGAAAATGAAACCTAAGTCCAGAATATCAAATGGGTCGAGTCTAAAGCCAGAATCGCTATAATTACTTCTCTTTATTATGAGCAAAAATATGATTGTGTTTTTTTACATGTTTTGATCACACAATGATTTTATTTTTCAACTGATTGTGTTTTTTTACACTCCATTTTGATCACATGACGAGAAAAAAATTGTTTCGGTTCTGACAATCTTTGTGTTTTTTGAAAAAATAATTGGATTGTATTTATTAGGTTCACATAAAGTGCCCACTATTGATGATGATTAGATTCTATTTTGTCCAGCAAAAAAAAAAATTATGATTTGGTTCTTTAACTCACTGTGTTTTTTGAAGAAAAAAAAATGATTGTATTTTTTAACTATCAATTGACTTAATTTGTGATTGAATTTTTAATTCACTGCGTTTTTGAAAAAAAAAATGATTAAATGATTGTGTTTTTAACTACCACTTGACTTCATTATTTTATTTAGTTATTATTATGAGCGAAAATGTGATTTTGTTTTTTATACTTCGTTTTGATCACATGGTGATTACATTTTTTAATTAATTGTGTTTTTTTACACTCCATTTTGACCACATAATGAGAAAAAAAAAATTTGTTTGGGTTGTGACAATCTCTGTGTTTTTAAAAATTAAAAAAAAAATTTGATTGTACTCATTATGTTTTTTAACTATCAATTGATTTCATTGCTTTTCTTTTTATTATGGCAACAATTCACATTTTTTTTTTTTACTCGGAGGACAAACCACGGTAAGGACAAACCAATATAGAGATAAAGTTTTAGAGGACAAACCATGCTGACACCTCCACACTTACAATCTTCACTTCAACACAATTTTAACAATATTCAATTCAAAGCTTGTAAGTAATCTTTTCATTTATTTTTTAATGGTTCCTTTTTTTAATTTATTTATTATGAGCAAAAATATTATTGTGATTTCTTACACTCCGTTTTGATGAAACTATAATTGTATTTTTAAACTGATTGTGTTTTTTTTACACTTTATTTTAATCACATGATGAGAAAAAAAAAATTGTAATTAGCTTTTTTAACTCACTATGTTTTTCGGGAAAAAAAAAATTATTTTGCTTTTTAAAATTCAATTAAAAAAATTTGTAATTAATTTGTGATTAGGTTTTTAACTCATTGTATTGCTTGAACAAAAAATAGTTATGTTTTTTAACTATCAATTGGCATCATTGCTTTTCTTTTTATTATAAGCAAAAATGTGATTCTATTTTTTTACACTCCATTTTGATCACATAGTGATTTCATTTTTTAACTGATTGTGTTTTTTTACTGTAACGCCCTCAAAATAAACCCATAAATCATACATTCATGACATACATAAACTTAAAAGAAATAAGCATACTGCCATTCATCAGAGAATTCTTACAAAAAATATTACCTGTTGACAACAAAAGTAAATGCCCTATAGACTTACAACTTTCCAAGTCAACACTTGGGTTCAATAAAAGTAGAGTGCTAACTCTTTACACAAAATAAGCCCATGGCTTGATATACATGTAATAAACAAAAGAGAACAACCAAAAAGAGCTGTTAGCCTCAAGCCTCCCAAGCTACGTTCTTGGAGGTGGCATAACACCTGAACCTGAAAATGATGTCCCACATAGGGTGAACCAACGACTAGTAGAGATATGCTAAAATAATATGAGCAATAACTAAAACGTTAGCATTTGATAAACGTTTAACTCATATATGCCAACGTACAGCACAATCCAATTCCATGACAAATATGTCCATGTTCCATTCCATTTTCCTTTACTTACAATTTCGATTTGAAAACATGGCTCAAAACCTGGCCAAACAATTCCCATGAGACTACGGCTCATCTTAAAAACCTTTCCAATATCAACAATTTTGATGAGAATATAACTCATATTAAAAACACTTTCATACTTCACAAATGATACATAGATTCGCTGTATCAATGGAGTCCATCCCCTATCTTCTCCCAAATAATATCCGGTTTAGGAGTCCATCCCCTATCTCCTCCCAAACCGTGGAGTACATCCCCTATCTCCTCCCACACAACACAATGTATATAAACACATATCATATACAAGATCAATCAATACACAAATTCGATGTATTATACCAACTGTCATATTCAATGACATATTCAATCGATTAGTTTTAATTCACCTAATCATCATGCAGTGTCTTCAACAATGAAGACTATCCTCCACCGATAGCCCAAAGCAATTATTTCTAAACAGATAATAAATGCATCAACAGATAAATTATCAATATTTTCAAGGGTGAGTGATTAATCAATCAAACTCCACCATTCATTCTCATAACTTCTCAATTTCATTATTCCCAACTCAATTTTACATTTCCATAACTTTCCTAAATTAAGTATACAAATTAATTTATATTAACAAATTGGGGCTTTTCTCCCTATTTCCTCAACATTGACCCAAAGGCTCAAATATCGATAATAAACAATAATAACCCCTTTTGAGACCTAAAATACACATGTATTGGCCCAAAGAACAAAACCCCTCTTTATACATTTTGAAACCCTAACACCCAAAATTTCCCAACTTCAACATCAAAATCAAAATGAATAATAGTTTATGTCAAAGATCATAAAAATGAGTAGTTATCCCTACCTCAAGAGATGAGACCCAATGGAGAAGATGAGAAACTCGTATGTGCTTCAAACTTAATGATTTTCAGATCCAAATGAAGATCAAGCAAAGCTCCACGCTTTTTACAAAGACACTAGGGTGGAAGATCACTCAAACTAGATCAAACCTTAGAGAGAAGGTGAAATGTAGCGAGAGAAGCTCTCAAAATAGGTTTTTGAAAAGTAAGAGAAAAAGAGTGTGTGATATAGCGATCTCGGGTTTACCCTTGTTATACAGTGATCCGGACATGTGTCCGTGGATATTGGTAGTTGACTATTATCTTGTTTACATCCTTTTTACTATGTATTTGAGTTATAGGATGTGTTGGGCGGATTTGTTTCAGGTTGGTTGAGTTTAGAAACCAAAACTAGTTGCCCAGATTTTTGGCCTTTACGCTCGAGCGGAGGTGTTGGCGCTCGAGCGGGGAATACACCCATCCAGTATTTGTTATGCAGTGTTGTACGCTCGAGCGTAGGGTTGAGAGCTCGAGCGGAGGCCTGGTTCTGCGAAAGTGCTGGGCGAGTGCATTCTGCGCTCGAGCGGGAGGTTGGCCGCTCGAGCGGAAGTCTGTGAGTGGACGCTCGAGCGGGGTGTTTTACGCTCGAGCGGAGACCTGGGTTAAAGTCCCGAATTTGTGACTTTTCAAATCACTTTTTACTTTCTCTTCTCTCTCCTACTTTTCCAAAAGCACCATTGTTGAGTCTCTCTCTCTAGATACTACCTTCTCTCTAGGTTTTGATCTAGTAGGAGTGATTTGCTCACCTTTGGCCTTTACAAAAAAGTTGTTGATCGTCGAGGGCTATATTTCAATCTGAAAATCTCAGGTTTTGGAGCACGTTGGGTTTTGTCGTCTTCTCCTTTGGGACTCCGAATTTGAGGTAGGGATATCCTACTCCTCTCTATGGATTTTGTCTTTAAATTTTGGTATTTTGAGATGTTGGGGTTGGTTTGGTAATTTGGTAAAAGTTTGGGGCTTTTGTGCAATTTTAACAAAAGTTGTGATTTTATTCATAATAAACCTTGATGCATGTTTGGCATAGAGAAATGAATGAATGTTAAATCATTGATGAAAATGGGACCTAAGGGTTGAAATGGTAATTATGGAAAATGGCCTAATTACAATGTTTGATTAATTGGGATAATTAATTGTGAGGAATGAGGAAATGAAATGTTGATTGAATATCCATTGTGCATTTATTTTCTGTTTAGAAATATCTGCTTGGGCTATCGGTGGAGGATAGTCGTGATTGTTGTAGACAATGCAAGATGATTAGGCAAACTGAAACTAATCAATGAAGTATGTCATGGAACTTGACGGTTGATTGAATACATTAACTATATGTATTGAGTGATTGTATATAGAACCATTGTGTTTGTATACATTATGTGTAGAGGAGGAGAAAGGGGATGTACTCCGCGGTTTAGGGGAAGATAGGGGATGTACCTCTAAACCGGATAGTGTTGGGAGAAGATAGGGGATGAACTCCGTAGATACAGCTCATATGCTTGTCTAGAGAAGTGAAGATAGAGCTCATATGCTTATCTTTGTGATGTGTGGATATAGCTTTTATGCTTATCTGTGGATATTGTTGTTATACATATCTGTTGTAGAATGTGGATATAGCTTATATGCTTATCTGAGTGTGGGATATAGTTTTTATACTTATCTATTGAAATGATGATAGAGCTGACATGCTTATCTGTTGAAAAAGGGAAAATGAAAGGTAACTTGGACTCTTAAGTCGTATGGCATGAAATGTGATTTATGCGAATGTATCAGTATTAGCCATCTATCAATTGCTGATATTTTAGTCATTGTCCATGGTTGGTTTAGTGTATTTCTACTGGGCTGTGGCTCACCCTATATGGGAATATCATTTTCAGGTACAGGAAGCATGCCACCTCCAAGGACATAGCTGGGAGGCTAGAAGCGGACATACTTTTGTCGCTTAACTTTTGATGTATTACATGTAACTTCAAGCCAAGGGCTTAATGTGTAAACGAGTTAGCACTATTATGTTGTAACCAAGTGTTAACTTGGAAAGCTGTAAGCCCGTAGGGCATTTTGTTTTAATGTTAACATGTAATACTTATGTAATGGAACCCCAATGTATAAAAGAATGTGGTTAGTTTATATATCAACGCATGTCTTAATTGTTGGGTTTAATGTTACAATTTTGAGGGCGTTACAACTTGGTATCAGAGCGTACCGGGTTCGAATACTTTGGGTACGTGGGAAGTGATTAGGATCACAATGGGTTTGTCTCGCTTGATAGAGACTTAGATGTAGTATCATATGCCATGTGTTTACTTGATAACATGCTTGTGTGACTATGTGGGTATGAGATTTAATTTCTAGGATGTTGATTGGATCCTTGGGTTTCTGGGAGTCTTGTTGGAAAAGCACTTGATCAATGCTGTTTCTAACCGGAACTCTAGTAACGCCTCGGGACTATCATTATCCGGAAATGAAATTCGTAAGTGCTTATGTGTTTATGTGCTTATGTGGAGTGAATTACAGTTGCCCATGCATTAGGACGTGAGTGTTTAGTCACATTTGTGAATGTGCTAACGTTCTGTGTTGCCTTTATTAGGATGTCAGGACGAGGAAGAGGTGCTAGGCGTGGTAGACTTGCGAGGCAAGAAGTACCGTTACCGGGGGAGATTCCGGCAGTGCAAGAGGGAGTTGGTCAGGCCAGTGTGGCTGAGCCAGCGGGTCAGCAGGCCATGGGTGCCTTGGCCAAAGAGATAGCAGGTGCTTTGGGTATTCTTAGAGCTGGAAATCAGGCAGCTGAGGCAGGGCCTTCTTTCTTGAAGAGGGAGTTCTTCCGGTCTAATCCGGATGAGTTTATCGGGGATCCGAAGGAGCCACTGAAGGCTGATGAGTGGCTAGAGCAAATGAGTAAGACGTTCGAGATGCTTGGCATCGAGGACGAAACACTGAAAGTGACCTTGGCATCCTTCCAACTGAAGGGAGATGCGGGTCAATGGTGGAAATACGAGAAGGCTCGTGTTGGTGGTACTTGGGAGGCGTTTATAAATGCTTTTCAGGAGAGGTTTTTGTCTGCAGTGGCTAGGGAGAAGCTGAGGGATCAGTTCAGCCGGCTTAATCAGCAGGGCTTGTCAGTGGCCGAGTTTGAGGCTACTTTTACCATTCTGTCCAGGTTTGCACCGGAACTGGTGGCGTCTGAGGAACGCCGTTGCTATGAGTTTGAGCGGAAGTTGAGGCGGGGCCTCAAGTTGAGAGTTGGTGGGTCTTATATCCGAGAGTATAGACACCTAGTGGATGCTACAGCTCATATGGAGCTCATGATGCAGGAGGAGGATGAGGGGCAAAGAGGCTCCAAGAGGAGCCAGGATAGTCAGGGTGATGGCAGGAGGCAGAGGGGTTCTAACCCTCAGCAGTCGCAGGGTGGTGTTGCTAGATCGACCTTCCCAGTGCCGAGTGCAGGCTCCGGGAGAGGTGGTCAGGGGGATTTCACCTGTTACAAGTGTGGCCAGTTGGGTCACAAGGTTTCTGTTTGCCCGCAGAAGGGTGGGGGTCAGAGAGCTGCTTCTTCTTCAGCTAGACCGCAGAGTCAGAGTTTGGGCAGGGGGCAGCCCTTGACTTGTTATCAGTGTGGACAACCTGGGCACCTGAAGAGGTTTTGCCCACAGTTGAGTGCCACTTCGGGAGCGTCTGGTTCTAGGCAGACACAGGGTTTTCAGCCAGCTCAGTCTGTGCAGGCCTCGAGGGCCAATCCGGGAGCTTCGTCTTCCCAGTCTGTGCAGCAGTCTTTTGCTCCGCGAGGTGAGCAGGTAGACCAGGGGCCTACGGGGCGCGTGTATGCTGTTACCGCGCAGGATTTAGTACCAGCTCCATTGGTGGTGAGAGGTACTTTTCTGTTTTGCAACTCGGTTGCTAATGTGTTGATAGACACGGGTGCATCTCATTCTTTTGTATCTGCTGCATTTGCATCTGTTTTGGAATTGGAGTTAGCACAGTTAGCATCTCCTATTTGTGTGGTATCGCCTTTGGGTGGTGAGTTGATCCTGAAACAGGGTGTTAGAGGATGTGATATTGAGGTCGCCGATTATAGGCTTCCTTTTCCGTTTGTTGTCATGCCCATGAAGGGTTTTGATGTTATTTTGGGTATGGACTGGCTATCGTCATACCGGGCTGTTATTGATTGCTACCGCCAGAGGGTTACATTATGTACCTTGAGCGGGGAGTGGTTCCATTTCTTGGGAGACCGGGTTGGTAGTGTTTTGCCATCGGGGTATGATTCGCGAGGGCGAAGTGAGCTTAGTGGTCTACTTGCTAGCTTCGAGAGTAGTGAGTGTGATGAGACCCAGATTGTGTTACTGAGGGTGGTTTGTGAGTATTCGGATGTCTTTCCCGAAGAACTTGTTAGTTTGCCACCTCACCGAGAGATAGAGTTCTCTATTGATTTAGTGCCCGGCACGACGCCGATTTCTATGGCACCTTACCGTTTTGCTCCAGCGGAGTTGGTTGAGTTGAAAGTTCAGCTCCAGGAATTGCTAGATAAGGGTTTTGTTCGCCCTAGTGTTTCGCCGTGGGGAGCGCCGGCCCTCTTTGTTAAAAAGAAAGATGGTGCTTTGAGATTGTGTATTGACTACCGGAAGTTGAATCGGGCTACGGTTAAGAATAAATACCCTATGCCCCGTATAGATGATTTGTTTGACCAGTTGAAGGGTTCCCGTTGTTTCTCTAAGATAGACTTGAGATCGGGTTACCACCAGTTGAGGGTCAGGGAAGAGGATATTCCGAAAACGGCATTCCGTACGCGGTATGGCCATTATGAGTTTCTGGTGATGCCATTTGGGCTTACCAATGCACCGGCAGTCTTTATGGACTTGATGAACCGGATTTTCCGGGAGTTCTTAGACCGATTTGTGGTCGTTTTTGTGGACGACATTCTTATTTATTCGCCTACTGAGGAGGAGCATGAGGCACACTTGAGAGTGGTGCTTGAGTTGCTTAGAGCCCATAGGCTGTATGCCAAGTTTGGGAAGTGTGAGTTTTGGCTGAGGGAAGTCAAATTCTTAGGCCACGTGGTATCCGGGGAAGGGGTGTCTGTTGATACATCCAAGGTTGAGGCAGTGCAGGATTGGGCACAGCCTAAGAGCGTGTTTGAGATCCGCAGTTTTCTGGGATTGGCTGGGTATTACCGTCGGTTTGTGAAAGATTTCTCCAGGTTAGCGTCACCGTTGACTAGACTGACTCGGAAGGGAGTCAGGTTTGTGTGGAGTGAGACTTGTGAAAAGTCGTTCCAAGAGTTGAAAGTTAGATTGACTACCGCTCCGGTGTTGATTATTCCGGAGAGAGGGTTGGGTTATGCGGTTTATTGTGATGCCTCACGAGAGGGTTTGGGTTGTGTGTTGATGCAAGAGGGGAAAGTGGTAGCTTATGGCTCACGTCAGTTGAAAATACACGAGAAGAATTACCCCACGCACGACCTAGAGTTAGCAGCAGTGATCTTTGCCTTGAAAATCTGGAGGCACTACCTTTATGGTGAGAAGTTCGAGGTGTTCTCGGACCACAAGAGTTTAAAGTATCTGTTTACACAGAGAGACTTGAATCTGAGGCAGAGGAGATGGATGGAGTTCATCGAGGATTATGATTTTGAGTTGCACTATCATCCGGGAAAGGCCAATGTTGTGGCCGATGCCCTTAGTAGGAAGACCATTAGTGATGTAGCTTGTATAGCCATCCGGGAATGGGAGATGTTGGGAGCACTTGGCGAGTTTGATTTGCTACTGGGCGAATCTGTTGAGGCTGCGGCCTTGTTTTCTGTTGTTGTGCAGCCTACACTTTTGACTAGAGTGTTAGAGGCACAGAGAGGTGACCTTTAGGTAGAATCCCTCCGAGAGAAGATCTCCAGTGGGAAGGTGGAGAAGGGTTTGACGGTGTATCCCGACCAGAGTGTGAGATACCGAGACCGTTTGTTTGTACCGGAGTCTTGCCGAGAGGAAGTACTCTGAGAGTTTCATCATTCGCGCCTTGCGGTGCATCCGGGAGGTACCAAGATGTATCAGGATTTGGGTCGCCAGTTTTGGTGGCGGGGTATGAAAAGAGATGTGGCTGTTTTCGTATCGAAGTGCCTTACTTGCCAGCAAGTGAAGGCCGAGCATCAGAGGCCAGCGGGTTTGTTGCAACCCTTGCCTATTGCCGAGTGGAAGTGGGAGCATGTCACTATGGACTTTGTTGTAGGTCTTCCAAGGACTCAACGGGGTAGTGATGCTATTTGGGTGGTTGTAGACCGGTTGACTAAGTCGGCGCACTTTATTCCTATGCGTGTGAGAGATTCGGTGGATCATCTTGCCAATTTGTATATTCGGGACGTAGTGAGATTGCACGGGGTCCCAGTGACGATCATCTCAGATAGAGATCCTCGTTTTACTGCTAGGTTGTGGCAGAGTTTGCAGAGTGCCTTGGGCACTAAGTTGACCTTTAGTACGGCTTATCATCCGCAGACTGACGGGCAGTCCGAGCGTACTATTCAGATCCTCGAGGATATGCTTCGGGGTTGTGTCCTGGACTTCAGTGGGACGTGGGAGAGGCACTTGCCATTGGTAGAGTTTGCCTACAACAACAGTTTTCAATCTAGCATCGGTATGGCACCGTTTGAGGCCTTGTATGGCCGACCATGTAGGTCTCCAGTTTGTTGGGCCGAGGTGGGTGATACACCTTTGTTGGGTCCGGAGTTGGTTAGGGAGACGACGGAGAAAGTTGAGCTTATCCGTAGGAGGCTTGTTACAGCCCAGAGTCGACAAAAGAGTTATGCCGACCGTAGGAGGAGGCCTTTGGCGTTTGAGGTAGGTGATCATGTCTTCCTGAAGATATCACCTAGGCGAGGCTCGATGAGGTTTGAGAAGAGTGGGAAGTTATCCCCTCGGTTTATTGGTCCTTTTGAGATCCGTGAGAGGATTGGCGAGGTTGCTTATCGGTTAGCCTTACCGCCGCAGTTGTCCGGAGTACATGACGTGTTTCATGTGAGTATGCTTCGGAAGTATGAGCCAGATCCATCACATGTGTTGGATTGGACCGATTTAGAGGTAGATGAGGATGCCTCGTATGAGGAGAGACCGGTTCGGGTCTTGGATAGGCGGGATCAGGTCCTGCGTGGCAAGACCATTCCTTTGGTGAAAGTCTTGTGGAATCATCACGGAGTGGAGGAAGCCACTTGGGAACGTGAGTTGGAAGTCCGAGAGAAATATCCGGACTTGTTTGTTGATGTATAATCTTGTATTTACATTTTGAACTATTGTTGAACTTAAGAGCTTTTATATATGTCTTAAGTTGTGAAACATTGAAAATGTTTTGGTTATTGGAAGTATGTTTTAGAACTTGCCTCATATGGAAGTTGAATGTAACATTATATGTGTTGAATATATTGTTGAAATTGGAAAGATAGTGCATAATGTTGATGCATGTTGAAAGTACATATGTTGTTTACATATTGTGAAATATCTCTTGATAAAAGGATGGGATGACCGGTAATGGGTCGAATTGTTGAATGTTAAAATGTAACATTGTTTAAAATGGAGAAAAACTTGTTTTTTTTGAAACTTGTGCTTAATTTCGGGGACGAAATTCTTTAAGGGGGGGAGGTTATAGCGATCTCGGGTTTACCCTTGTTATACAGTGATCCGGACATGTGTCTGTGGATGTTGGTAGTTGACTATTATCTTGTTTACATCCTTTTTACTATGTATTTGAGTTATAGGATGTGTTGGGCGGATTTGTTTCAGGTTGGTTGAGTTTAGAAACCAAAACTAGTTGCCCAGATTTTTGGCCTTTACGCTCGAGCGGAGGTGTTGGCGCTCGAGCGGGGAATAGACCCATCCAGTATTTGTTATGCAGTGTTGTACGCTCGAGCGTAGGGTTGAGAGCTCGAGCGGAGGCCTGGTTCTGCGAAAGTGCTGGGCGAGTGCATTCTGCGCTCGAGCGGGAGGTTGGCCGCTTGAGCGGAAGTCTGTGAGTGGACGCTCGAGCGGGGTGTTTTACGCTCGAGCGGAGACCTGGGTTAAAGTCCCGAATTTGTGACTTTTCAAATCACTTTTTACTTTTTCTTCTCTCTCCTACTTTTCCAAAAGCACCATTGTTGAGTCTCTCTCTCTAGATACTACATTCTCTCTAGGTTTTGATCTAGTAGGAGTGATTTGCTCACCTTTGGCCTTTACAAAAAAGTTGTTGATCGTCGAGGGCTACATTTCAATCTGAAAATCTCGGGTTTTGGAGCACGTTGGGTTTTGTCGTCTTCTCCTTTGGGACTCCGAATTTGAGGTAGGGATATCCTACTCCTTTCTATGGATTTTGTCTTTAAATTTTGGTATTTTGAGATGTTGGGGTTGGTTTGGTAATTTGGTAAAAGTTTGGGGATTTTGTGCAATTTTAACAAAAGTTGTGGTTTTATTCATAATAAACCTTGATGCATGTTTGGCATAGAGAAATGAATGAATGTTAAATCATTGATGAAAATGGGACCTAAGGGTTGAAATGGTAATTATGGAAAATGGCCTAATTACAATGTTTGATTAACTGGGATAATTAATTGTGAGGAATGAGGAAATGAAATGTTGATTGAATATCCATTGTGCATTTATTTTCTGTTTAGAAATATCTGCTTGGGCTATCGGTGGAGGATAGTCGTGATTGTTGTAGACAATGCAAGATGATTAGGCAAACTGAAACTAATCAATGAAGTGTGTCATGGAACTTGACGGTTGATTGAATACATTAACTATATGTATTGAGTGATTGTATATAGAACCATTGTGTTTGTATACATTATGTGTAGAGGAGGAGAAAGGGGATGTACTCCGCGGTTTAGGGGAAGATAGGGGATGTACCTCTAAACCGGATAGTGTTGGGAGAAGATAGGGGATGAACTCCGTAGATACAGCTCATATGCTTGTCTAGAGAAGTGAAGATAGAGCTCATATGCTTATCTTTGTGATGTGTGGATATAGCTTTTATGCTTATCTGTGGATATTGTTGTTATACATATCTGTTGTAGAATGTGGATATAGCTTATATGCTTATCTGAGTGTGGGATATAGTTTTTATACTTATCTATTGAAATGATGATAGAGCTGACATGCTTATCTGTTGAAAAAGGGAAAATGAAAGGTAACTTGGACTCTTAAGTCGTATGGCATGAAATGTGATTTATGCGAATGTATCAGTATTAGCCATCTATCAATTGCTGATATTTTAGTCATTGTCCATGGTTGGTTTAGTGTATTTCTACTGGGCTGTGGCTCACCCTATATGGGAATATCATTTTCAGGTACAGGAAGCATGCCACCTCCAAGGACATAGCTGGGAGGCTAGAAGCGGACATACTTTTGTCGCTTAACTTTTGATGTATTACATGTAACTTCAAGCCAAGGGCTTAATGTGTAAACGAGTTAGCACTATTATGTTGTAACCAAGTGTTAACTTGGAAAGCTGTAAGCCCGTAGGGCATTTTGTTTTAATGTTAACATGTAATACTTATGTAATGGAACCCCAATGTATAAAAGAATGTGGTTAGTTTATATATCAACGCATGTCTTAATTGTTGGGTTTAATGTTACAATTTTGAGGGCGTTACATGTGAAAAGTGATCTAAAATAACGCAGTCCAAGTCTGATATACGTATGACCAGCTCGAGCGGAGAATAGGACGCTCGAGCGTCAAACACAAAAATTGGACCTGCTTGAGTGCAAGGATACCCGCTCGAGCACCAAGACACAACTGCAAACTCCACCCGCTCGAGCGCAAAGGAAAACCCGCTCGAGCATAGATTGCACTCCTCCAGTATTTTTACAAACTTCGAACACCCGCTCGAGCGCAAGGATACCCGCTCGAGCACGACCCGCTCGAGCGTAAAGAACTCAGCTTGAGTGTGAAAAACACACCTGTAGTATTTTTGCAGACGCACAAAATGCTGAAAGAATGCAAACTCCGCTCGAGCGCAAGAAGACCCGCTCGAGCGGATCACCAAAAACCTGGGCAATGAGAATAGGGACCAAAGCTCAACCAACCTGTTTCAAACTTGCCCAACACAACCTAAAACTCAAATACCAAGAGTAAAGGATGAAAATGAGAATAAGGCAACAACACAACCACGGAACCAAGTCCGGAACACAATAAACAAAGAAAGGGAAAATCGGGATCGCTATATTTACACTTCATTTCGATCATATGATAAGGAAAAAAAAAATTGTTTTGGTTGTGACAATCTATGTTTTTTGAAGAAAAAAATATATTGTATTCATTAGGTTCATATAACGAACCCATTATTGATGATGATTAGATTATATTTTGTCTAGCAAAAAAAAAAAAAAATTATAATTGGGTTTTTTAACTCACCATGTTTTTTGAAAAAAAAAAAAATTTGATTGTGTTTTTCAACTATCAATTGACTTATTTGTGACTGGGAATGATTGCTTTTTTTAACTATCAATTGACTTAATTTGTGATTGAGTTTTTAACTCACTGTATTTTTTGGGGGAAAAAATGATTGTGTTTTTTAACTGCCAATTGACTTCATGACTTTTTTTTTCTTTTCTTTTTTTATAATTATGAACAAAAATGTGATTGTATTTTTTTACACTCCATTTTCATCACACAGTGATTTTAATTTTTAAGTGATTGTGTTGATTGTATTCATTAGGTACATAAAATACCTACTATTGATGATGATTATATTGTATTTTATCTACCAAAAAAAATGTAATTGGATTTTAACTCACTGTATTTTTTGAAGAAAAAAATGATTGTATTTTTTAACTATCAATTTGTAACAACCCTCACCCTACTCTTGTCATACTTGCATACATTCATACATGATCTTGCCTTGTTATGTTGTTTTGAAGGTTTTTGCCTTGCCTTGTTTTGTCTAAGTATTGCTTGCGTGATTTTGTTCCTTGTTCGGTGTGTGTGTGGCCGAGGTCACCTTGAGCTTAGTTCGCCTTTGAACCTTTGTACTTAGAACTGTTTTGAGACCTTGGTCGACCCCCATCTTCACCTCGGGCATTATTGCCGAGATGTTTTGCACTATGTGATCCTTGTCCTTGGGCAGGTATGGCCTAGGCCGAGATGTGGCACACCCCGGCCAAGGTGTGGCACAGCTTAGTCAAGCGTCGTCCTCCCTAGCCGATATCTTTGTTACCTTGTTGCCAAAGCTGTGACTTTAGCCGATGTTGTTACTTGCCGATGTGTCTTACCCAGCTTGCTGCATACGCTTTGTCAGAGACTTGTCTTATCTATCAATCACCTTTTGAGTTGAACCAACCCGATAGCGCCACGTGTCCGAGCTAATGGTTAAGACAGCCGGCAGGCCTAGAAACAATCATTTTCTTTATCTCAAATCTTTGCCTTTAGAGAGAGAGGCTCTAGAGAGAAGGAAGAGAAGTTCTTGAGTGAGAGTAAGTCTTCCAAGCTTGATCTTCGTGGTTTGATCCGTTGGATCCGAGTTTTGAGGTAAGAACCTTGATCTACTTTGATTGTTGATATTGATCATCTAGCTGCATTGCATGATCGAATCTGTTTTGCATGTCATGCATCGATTTGAAGTTGGTTTCGGAGGAAAAAGATAGTGTTCATGTGTTTTGAAGAAAAGCCCCGTTTTGATCCAAAAGTTGGAACCGAAATCATGTTTTTGTGTTTGTTCTTGCATGACCTTCTTATATGGGTACCCAGGTCCATGTTTTGAACTCTTGGCTTGAAAACTCAGATTTTTGTAACAAGTTGTGAACTTGCATCCATCTTCCAAACGATCTGTTCTTCATATTCTTCAAAGGGAAACCCAGGTTTTCCCGGCTTTGTTTTGATGAAACCCTCGGGACCACACCTCGACAAGGATGTGTGGGACCTCGGCAAAGGCCTGGTTGGTACCCAGTGTGTTTTCATGAGACGGGAGCAATGTTTAAACTCCCAGCATGTTTTGCTTCGTTATTAACTTGGATCTGGCAAGAATGCCGAGATCATTCGTATATGCATATAAGGCTTGTTTTGAGAATATGATTTGCCATGTGATTGCAGGACCTTGATCCTTGCTTTGAGCCTACACCTGAAGAACTAGGTGAGTGGTATTTTTGATAAAGCTATGTTACACTTGTTTTGATAAATCTTGCCTTGTTTTGTTTTGACGAAAGTATTTGCTAAGCATGAACGAATAGCCCTGTTTTGATGTATCAAGTAAGCCTTGTTTTGATGTCACCCATGAAAAGTCCCTTGTACTGGAGGACTCTAAACTTTCGCAGTACCAAGTACAAAAGTCCCTCGTGCTGGAGGACTCTAAACTTTCGCAGCACTAAGTATAAAAGGATACGGTCCTTTCTTGGAAAGACTAAACTGTTAAATCGGGCTACGAGCTTAAGTAACACAAGTCCCTTGTGCTGGAGGACTATAAACTTTCGCAGTACCTTTGACTAAACGATTACGGATCGTACAGTCCTTGTTTTGATAAGCTTGATGTGTTTCGCCGATGTTAGTAAACATCCCTTGAGACTTGTAAGACTTGACAGATGAATACGGTTCATCCTTTATTATTCGGAAAGCTTGATTTGTGTTTTGCCGATGTTAGTAAGCATCCCTTGATACTTGTAATGTTCGATTGATGAATACGGTTCATCCCTTGTTTTGCCGATGTCAGTAAGCATCCCTTGATACTTGTAATGTTCGATTGATGAATACGGTTCATCCCTTGTCTTGCCGATGTCAGTAAGCATCCCTTGATACTTGTAATGTTCGATTGATGAATACGGTTCATCCCTTGTCTTGCCGATGTCAGTTAGCATCCCTTGATACTTGAAATGTTCGATTGATGACTACGGTTCATCCCTTATTTTGCCGATGTCAGTAAGCATCCCTTGAGGCTTGTAAGACTTGACAGATGAATACGGTTCATCCCTTGTTTGATAAAGTTTGATGTGTTTTGTTTTGAAAGACTTCGGCTATATTCATGCAAACCTTTATTATCAGTACCATTCACTGAGTATCCAAGCTCACCCTCTATATATATATATGTAGGTGATGAGCAGGACGTCGGCGACGCCTAGACTGTTTTGAAAGCTTATTTGGATTCATGATTATGTCGGCTTTGTTTTTATATTCACGTCGGCGACGCCATATATTTCATGTCGGCGAATCTTGAAAATCATGCTTCTTGGCTTGTAATTACTGTATTTTGTATATGTCGGCTCGAGAAGCCTTTTGATCAAGATGTAACACATATTTTGCTTTGTTATATTCAAGTTGTAAGATGAATGACATTGCATTTGATCTATGCACAGCTCTTATGGACCACTTGTAATTTAGATTATTGCTTCCGCGTTTGTGAGCCCCGTTTATCATACTCTGATTGTGTTATGTTTTTGAAAGTTGGCCTTCGGTAATTACGGATTACTGGCCATCACGGCACCAAACTACTAGGGGCGGTTTGGGGTCGTGACACAATTGACTTCATTTTTATTTATTTATTATTATTATGAGCAAAATGTGATTTTGTTTTTTTACACTCCGTTTTCATCACACGACGATTTTATTTTTTAACTGGTTGTGTGTTTTTACACTCCATTTCGATCATATGATGAAAAAAATTAAGTATTTGGGTTATGGTAATCTCTGTATTTTTTGAAATTAAAAATAGATTGTATTCATTAGGTTCACATAAAGTACCCACTATTGATGATAATTAGATTGTATTTTGTGTAGCAAAAAATTTTTTGTAATTGGGCTATCAATTGACTTAATTGTGATTGAAAAAGATTGTATTTTTCAACTATCAATTGACTTAATTTGTGATTGGGTTTTTAATTCACACTGTTTTTTGAAGGAAAAATTTTGATTGTATTTTTTAACTACCAATTGACTTCATTTTTTTTTTTTTATCGTGAGCAAAAATGTGATTATATTTTTTTTCCACTCTATTTCAATCACATGATGAGAAAAATAAAAATTACTTGGGTTGTGACAATTTTTGTGTTTTTTGAAAAAAATAAAAAGGACCGTATTGATGAAGTTTACATAAACTATCCACTATTGATGATGGTTAGATTGTATTTTGTCTTGCAAAAAAAAAATTGTAATTCGGTCTTTAATTCATTGTGTTTTTTGGAAAAAAATAATTTTTTTTTATTATCAATTGACTTAATTTGTGATTAGGTTTTTTACACTCCATTTTGATCACAAGGTAATTTTATTTTTTTAATTGATTGTATTTTTTTACATTCCATTTCGATCACATAATAAGAAAAAATATTTATTTGGCTTGCGACAATCTTTGTGTTTTTTAAAAACTTATTTAGTCAAGTAATAAATTGTTTTTTTTTTTAAATCTAATCCTGTGGATAGCACAGGTGATATGCTAATATATATATATATAATCAAAAATCAAAAGTAGGAAAACATAACTGTGAGATTTTAGGAGTCGCATTGTCACTATCTTAAAACTATTTTTTCTCTCTTTATAAAGGTACAACCAGAATGAAAGCAATTCTAAGATAAAACTCATGTTATCTACAATGTCCCTCATCTAGTGTTTATGATCACCAAGAGAATTTAACAAAGTCACAAACCAAAGTTGAACAAATCAATAGATAAGCAACATATATGAATATGTATAACAATATAGAGAACTTTCTCTAAAGATTTTTCATATTTCATCTCATCTTTTTATTTCTTCTTCATCATCTTCCCAATAGAAAAACATAATAGCATAATAAAATATAATTAATATAGGGAAATTTATTAGAAAGTTCTATTTTGGGAACTTTTGTACCATTTGGTCCCACGTTTGGAATGTTTGATTGCCAAGTCTTTATTAGGCGTAATTTGTCACCAGGAAGTCCCTTTTCAAATATAGATGGATATTGATTAGACAAATATACCCTCATTAGTTAATTGAGAAGGTTGTTTTATTTTTGGAATACCTGATCACACTAGAGATGGCAATCGGAACCCAGCTTGACGGCGACCCGATCCCCTGACCCCGAATTATGCAGTTATTCCCCGAAAAATACCCCTGACGAGTTGGGAGTGGTATTAAAAATTGAATCCCCGATGGTATTCAGGCTAGGAACGAGGATACATGTTTCAGCCCTGGACCCGGTTGGACCCCAGCCCCGATCCCCGCCCCGTTTGCCCCCCGATGTAAAATTACTACTTTTTCCCTGTTTATATATATATATATACAATATGTGTGTAGGGTTTGGTTGAACACTCACTCACACACAACCACAAAGTTGTTCCTGCTCTCTCTATCTCACCGCCGCTTGTTTAGGGTTTCGCCTCCCTCTCTCTCTCTCTCTTTCACACAATGACGGCCGCCGATCTTTCGTCACCGTCGATCCTCCCTCACCGCAGCTTGTACCTCACTATCAATCCTCCTCCCTCACCACCGCTGCTGTTTAGAGTTTTGCCTCCCTCTCTCTCTCTCATACACAACGGCTACTGCTCCCTCACCGCCGTTTCTCCCTTACCCCCGATTTTCAAAGGGTATCTCTCTCTCTCTCTCTCTCTAAGGATTTTGATCTAAGGTTTACATACATACATATATATATATATATATATATGTATATCTGAGTGTATATATAGTATCAAGTTGAGAAAATTTGTTTTTTTTTCGATCTAGGGATTTCAACCTCTGTTTTTTTGTTTTTTTTCTCTAAATTTATTTATTTTAAATATATATATATTATATATGATCTGTTATTGATCTATAGTTTCCTTAGTTGTTTTTATTTTTCTATCTGTAGTTCTGGGTGAATGAATATTATTGATGATTCCATTAGCTTCATTATTTATTTTTTTCTTTGATATTTTCAAATGTTTAGTTCATTTGTTTCTCAATTTCAAGTTCAGAAACTTTGTTTCTCAGTTTCTCAATAATTTGTTTTAATTATTGATCAGTTAATTTTAAATATATTTGTCATTGATCTGGTTATTATTATTATTATTATTATTATTATTATTATTTATTTTATTTTATTTTATTTTATTTTATTTTTTCTTTTTTTTATTTTTTATTTTTTTTGTGTGACCTGAGGCTGAATATGATAGTTTGAGGGGGTAGTTTGACACAAAATCAAAAACTCATCTTAGAAAAGAAACAGAGAAAGAAAATTGATGATCTGTTAGTTGAACTCAAATGCATAATTTTAATTTTTAAATAAATTGGGAATTAGCTCACTTAATGTTTAAAATGGAAGACTTATGGCCTATGAGATTTTGTCAAATATGAGATTTGTCAACTATGAGATTTTGATAGATGAACACATTTGTGATAAGTTGAGAACCTAGAGCGGCCCTGGTTTTGACCCGTCTCTTGTGGTGTTCCGGACTCGGGTTTGTATGATTTGGATGGTGGTTTATGTCTTGTTTCCTTGGTCTTTCTCTTATTGTTGATTATTGGGTTGTAGTTGGGTATTTGGAACAAGTTAGTTGCTTGTCTTTTTCAAACTCAAGTTGCCCATAATTTTGGTTCTCCGCTCGATTAGGCATTCTTGCGCTCAAGCAAGCTTCACAAATTTTGCTCCACACTCAAGTAGGAATTCGGGTGCTCGAGCAGGGACCGTGTCTGCAAAAATACTGGGAGAACGTAGTTCATGCTTGAGCGGGAGTCTGTGTCTTACGCTCGAGCGGGGCTTTCCACGCTTGAGCTTACCATGTTATAACAGATCGTGAGAGTGACATTTCCGATCATTTTCTACTTTCTCACTCCCCCCAAAAGTCTCCAAATTTTCAAATCTTGAGCTTCTCCCTTTAAAAACTCACCTTCTCTCTAAGATTTCATCTAAATCCATTGAGTTCTTGACCCTAGTGTCTTTGAGAATAAGGTAGAGGGCTTCAAGAGCTTCGTATTGATCTAAGTAAAAGTAGGTTTCGTCATTTTTGGAGTTCAACCTTGCTTTGCTCGTCTTCTCTTCTTAAGGTAGGGATTTTCTATACTCTAATATGGTTTTTAGCTTAGTTATTTGCTATTGTGTGTAGATAATAAGATTTGGTTGTGGTTTGGACAAATCTAAGTTTTGGGTGTTATATGGAAAAGAGCGGTTTTTGATGAAATTGGCATAAATGGGTTTGAGGTTTGAATACAAGGTTGTATTGTGCCAAAATAGTTTTTTTGATGTTTGGGTTGATATTTGGTAAAAGGGGCATTTTTCCCTAATTTGATTAAATCATTATTTTGCATAAATAATTGGGATTAACATTGAAAATGTGAAATTGGAAGGTTGTGGTTATAAATGGTGATATTGGATATGTATTTTCTCACCTATGGAAGTTTTGAATAAACTATTTATTTTGATATTGAACATCTCTTTAGAAATAATTGCATTGGGCTATCGGTGGAGGATATCTATGATTGTTGTAGAAGTTACACGAGGATTAGGCGATTTAATGCTAATCCATTGTTGGTGTCATTGAATATGACCATGTTATAAATAAATTGTATATGTATGTTTATTGGGAGGAGAAAGGGGATATACTCCATATGTGATTATGTTTATAAATACATTGCATATGTATATTTGTTTGGGAGGAAAAAGGGGATGGATTCCATTGAAAGCAAGTTGGCCGAAGTGTCCTGGGTGAAAGGCCCGAAATTTTATATATAAATGGGTGTTGATTCCTTCGGGCAAAATATCCGTAAAATGGCAGGTTTGAAGTGTTTATGTATGTTTTGCATAATTGGAAAACCATTGAGTTGTAGTCTCATTTTGGTTGTTGAAAGATAATGAATTTAACTTATGAATTGCGTAGCATATATGAACTGGAAATGAATTGAAGGAAAATGGAAATGAGGTTTGGTCTTAGTGGCATATGAATATGCATGCCTTGTGGATGTTTTAGTATTAGTATTGTTTATGCACGCGGTATTTATACCTTTGCTAAACCACATATATTGTATTAGATTATTTCTACTGGGTTGTTAGCTCACCCTATATGCGAATACCATTTCTAGGTATAAGTGAGATGTTTCCTCCAAGGCAATAGCGTGGATAGACTTTCGGAAAGCAAGAGCTTCTTAATTATGCCTTGTTGTGTGTGTGTTTGTTATTTGTAAAGCCAATGGCTAAAGATGTAATAAGCGAGACTCAATTTGTGTAACCAAGTAATGACTTGGAAAGATGTAAGCCTACATGGCATTTAACTGGTTGTTAAACAGTGAACTCTGACATATGAAAGTATGTTGTTTCTCATATTTATTTCACATATGAGTTATCTTTATTGTATTATTTTGGAGACTTCACAATTGGTATCAGAGCGTACCGGGTTCGAATACTTTTGGTACATGGGAAGTGGTTAGTACTACAATGGATTTGTCTCGCTTGATTGAGACGTTAGCATATCTCGTATGCTTATGTGATAACATGCTTATGTGCTTATGTGAGTATGGGATTTGGTTCCTAAGATGTTGATTGAGTCTACGGTTTTCCGAAAGTCCTATTGGAAGAGCACTTGATCACCGCTAATTCTAATTGGAACTCTAGTAACGCTACGGGACGGTCATTATCTGGGAATAAAATTCGTACGTGTTTATGTGACTATGTGCATACATGGAATGATTTATTGTTGTCCAATGTATTAGGACGCGAGTGATTTAAATTTGGCATGTTTATAAATGTGCTAATCCTGTTGTTACCCTTATTAGGATGTCAAGACGTGGACGTGGTGGTAATAGGCATGGTAGGCCTAGGAGGCATGAGGTGCCTTTACTCGATGATATTCCGGCACAAGAAGAAGGAGTTGGTTAGGCCAATGTGGCCGAACCGGTTAATCAACAAGTCATAGGCGCCTTAGCCCGCGAAATAGCCGGAGCATTTAGGGAGTCTATGGACATTCTCCGAGCGGAGAATCAAGTCCAAGCCCAAGCCCAAGTAGTTGAAGCTGGGCCATCTTTCTTAAAGAGGTAGTTTTTTCAGTCGAATTCGGATGAGTTTTTGGGTGATTGTAAGGAGCCATTGAAGGTAGATGAATGGCTAGAGCAGTTGTTAAAAACATTCGAGATGCTTGGCATCGAGGATGATCAGTTGAGGGTGACCTTGGCATCGTTCCAGCTGAAGGGAGATGCGGGTCAGTAGTGAAAGTATGCGCGTGGACGCATTGAGATGACTTGGGAGGCTTTTACAGTTGAGTACACCTGTGGCTGAATTTGAGGCAACCTTTACTAGCTTATCTAGGTTCGCACCGGAATTGGTGGCGACTGAGGAGCACCGTTGTTTGGAATTTTAGAAACGGTTGAGGACTGGACTCAAGCTTCGAGTGGCTGGGTCCATGCTTAGAAATTTTAGGCGCCTTATGGAGGCAGCAGCTCATCTCAAGATTGTTATGCAAGGAGAGGAGGAGAGAACGAGGGGCTCCATGAGGAGTCAGGAAAGTTGGGGAGACAGTAAGAGGCAGAGGAGTTTCTACCCTTAGCAGTCCTAGGGAGCTCAGTCGAGGTCCACTTTTCCAATACCGAGTTCGGGTTCTAGGAAGGGTGGTCAAGGAGATTTTACTTGCTTTAAGTGTGGTCAGTTGGGCCACAAGTCTCTAGCTTGTCCTCAAAGAGGAGGAGGGTATCGGGCAGCATTATCTTCAGCTCATTTTCAGAGCCAGAGTCGAGGGAGAGGCCAACCACTCACTTGTTATCAGTGTGGCAGGCAGGCCACCTAAAGAGGTTTTGTCTACAGTTAGGTGGTGCATCTGGTGTGTCTGGTTTGAGACAGATACAAAGTCACCAGCCAGTACAGTCAGCACAGGCCTCGAGGGCCAATCAGGGAGCTTCTTCAGTTCAGTCAGTGCATTAGGCTTATGCTCCGGGAGGTGAGCACATTGAGCAGAGATCTACTGGGCGTATGTACACGGTTGCAGCGCCAGATCTAGTACCTACTCCTTCTGTAGCGAGAGGTACCTTTTTGTTTTGCAATTCAGTTGCTAATGTGTTGATTGATACGGGTGCATCACATTCTTTTATTTCGTCTACATTTGCATCTGTTTAGGTTTGGAGTTGGCACAGTTATCATCTCCTATTTGTGTAGAGTCACCAATTGGTGGTGAGATTATCTTGAAACAAGGATGCCGGGGTTGTGACATTGAGATTACTGGTCGTCGATTGCCATTTGCATTTGTATTGCTTGACATGCATAGTTTTGATGTCATATTGGGTATGGACTGGTTATCGTCATACCGGGCTGTTATAGATTGTTACTGTCAGAAGGTTATTGTACGTACCTTGAGCGGTGATTGCTTTTATTTCTTGAGTGACCGTATGGATAGAGTTTTATCACCGGTGTATGATCCGCGTGGGCGGAGTGAACTTAGTTGTCTTCTTGCTAGCTTTATGAGCAATGAGTGTGATGAAGTCCGGGTTGAGTTTCCAAGAGTGGTTTGCGAATACTCAGATATTTTTCCTGAGGATCTTATTAGTTTACCACCTCACTAAGAGATTGAGTTCTCTATTGATTTAGTGCCTGGCATGGCACCGGTTTCTATGGCTCCATATAGATTTGCACCAGCTAAATTGAGTGAGTTGAAGATTCAACTCCAAGAATTGCTAGACAAGGGTTTTATTCACCCTAGTACTTCGTCTTGGGGAGCATCGGTTCTCTTTGCTAAAAAGAAAGATGGAGCATTGCGACTTTGTATTGATTACCGAAAGTTGAACCAGGTTACTGTTAAGAATAAGTACCCAATGCCTCATATAGATGATCTGTTTGATCAGTTGAAAGGGTCTTGTTGTTTTTCTAAGATAGACTTGAGATCGGGTTATCACCAGTTAAGAGTAAGGGAGGATGATATCCTAAAGACGACATTCCATACACAGTATGGCCATTATGAGTTTCTTGTGATGCCTTTTGGGCTAACTAATGCACCTGCGGTGTTTATGGATTTAATTAATTGGATTTTTTGTGAGTTCTTAGATCGTTTTGTGGTTGTCTTTGTGGACGACATATTGATTTATTCACCTTCCGATGAGGAACACGAGGAACATTTGCGAGTAGTAGTTGAGTTACTTAAAGCCCACAAACTGTATGCTAAGTTTGGGAAATGTAAATTCTGGCTGAGGGAAGTTAAGTTCTTAGGCCATGTGGTATCCGAGGAAGGGGTGACTGTAGATTCATTCAAGATAGAGGCAGTGCAAGATTGGGCACAACCTAAGAATGCTTTCAAGATTCGTAGTTTCTTGGGGTTGCCTGGGTATTACCGTAGATTTGTGAAGGATTACTCTAAGTTAGCTTCACCTTTGATTAAGCTGGCGAGAAAAGAAATCATATTCATGTGGAGTGAGACTTGTGAGAAGTCGTTCCAAGAGCTTAAGGTTAGACTCACCCCAGCTCCAGTATTGATTATTCCGGAGAGGGGTTTGGGTTATTCAGTTTATTGTGATACTTCACGAGAAGGTCTAGATTGTGTATTGATGCAAGAAAGGAAAGTAGTAGCCTATGGCTTAAGGCAGTGGAAAATACATGAGATGAATTACCCTACTCACGACTTAGAGTTTGCAGCGGTGATATTTGCCTTGAAAATTTGGAGGCATTATTTGTATGGTGAGAAATTTGAGGTGTTCTCTGATCATAAGAGTTTGAAGTATCTGTTTACACAGAAAGACTTGAATTTGAGATAGAAGAGGTGGATGGAATTCATAAAGGATTACGATTTTGAATTGCATTATCATCCGGGTAAGGCCAATGTTGTGGCCGATGCTTTGAGTAGAAAGCCTATTAGCAGTGTAGCTTTTATCGCCATTTGAGAATGGGAAATGTTGGGTACTCTTAATGAGTTTGACTTGTATCTGGGCGAGTCTGTTGAGTCTGCAGCTTTGTTTTCAGTAGTTGCACAACCTACACTTGTGAATCGAGTGTTGGAAGCGCAAAAGGGTGACCTTGAGGTGGAATCGTTCCGAGAAAAGATTTCCAATGAGAAGGTAGAAAGAGGTTTGACTGTGTATCCCAACATGAGTGTGAGATATCATGACTGCTTGTTTGTACCAAAGTCTTGCCGAGAGGAAGCACTCCGAGAGTTTCACTATTTGCGCTGTGTTGTGCATCCGGGAGGCACAAATATGTATTATGATCTTAGTCGCTAGTTTTGGTGGAGAGGTATGAAAAAGGATGTGGCTGTGTTTGTATCAAAGTGCCTTACTTGTCAACAAGTGAAGGCTGACCATCAGAGGCCAGCGAGCTTGCTGCAACCCTTGCCTATAGCTGAGTGAAAATGGGAACATATCACGATAGATTTTGTTGTGGGTCTTCTGAGGACTCAAATGAGGTAATGATGCCATCTGGGTGGTCATTGACCGGTTGACTAAGTCGGCGCATTTTATTCCCATGCGCGTGAGTGACTCAGTAGATTATCTTGCCGACATGTATGTTAGGGACATAGTGAGGTTGCACGGGGTCCCTGTGGTGATTGTTTCGGATAGAGATCCACGTTTTACTGCTCGATTATGGCAGAGTTTGTAGAGTGCCTTGGGCACTAAATTAACTTTTAGTACTGCTTATCATCCTCAGATTGACGGGCAGTCTGAGCGTACTACTCAGATCCTTGAGGATATGCTTTGAGGCTGTGTCCTTGACTTCACGGGTTCGTGGGAGAGGCATTTACCCTTAGTGGAGTTTTCCTACAATAATAGTTTCCAATCGAGTATTGGTATGACACCATTTGAGGCCATGTAAGGTCGACCGTGTAGATCCCCTGTGTGTTGGGCCAAGGTGGGTGATACACCTTTGTTAGGTCCATAGTTAGTTCGAGAAACGATAGAGAAAGTGACACTTATCCGTAAGAGGTTAGCTACGACTTAGAGTCGCCAGAAAAGTTATGCCGACCGTAGGAGGAGATCATTGTCTTTTGAGGTGGGAGATCATGTCTTTTTGAAGATATCACCTAGACAGGGTTTGATAAGGTTTGGAAAAAGTGGGAAGTTGTCCCCTCGGTTTACTGGCCCTTTTGAGATCTTTGAACAGATTGGGGAGATTGCTTATCGTTTAGCGTTATCGCCACAGATTTCCAGGGTTCATGATGTGTTTCATATTTGTATGCTTCGGAAATATGAGCCGGATCCATCACACGTGTTGGATTGGACCGACTTAGAGGTAGATAAGGATGCCTCGTATGAGGAGAGACTGGTAAGAGTCTTGGATAGATGGGACCAAGTCTTGTGAGACAAGACAATTCCCTTGGTAAAAGTATTATGGAAACATCACGGAGTTGAGGAAGCGACTTGGGAACGTGAATTAGAAGTCCGAGATAAATATCCGGATTGTTTGTTGATGCATAAGTATGTATTAAGAATTAATTTTGCTAATGAAAAGTATAAGCATTGTATATGTTTTGACTCGTAAGAAAATTGTATATGTTATAATTGCTTGGGAAGAACATGGATTCAATATAAACATTGTATATGTTTTGAGAATGTGGAATATAGTGGGCATTGTATCACTCTTGGAAGCATCGTATATGCTGTTGGTAATCAATTTGGAAATTGGTTAAAACATGGTTTTGAAACATAATTTGTAATTTCGGGGACGAAATTCTTTAAGGAGGGGAGGTTATATTGACCCTGGTTTTGACCCGTCTCTTGTGGTGTTCCGGACTCAGGCCTGTATGGTTTGGATGGTGGTTCATGTCTTGTTTCCTTGGTCTTCCCCTTATTGTTGATTATTGGGTTGTAATTGGGTATTTGGAACATGTTAGTTGCTTGTCTTTTTCAAACTCAAGTTGCCTAGAATTTTGGTTCTCCGCTCGAGTGGGCATTCTTGCGCTTGAGCGGGTTTCACAAATTTTGCTCCACGCTCGAGCTGGAAATCCGGTGCTCGAGCGAGGACTGTGTCTGCAAAAATACTAGGACAACGTATTTCACGCTCGAGCGCAGGGTTTTACGCTCGAGCCAGAGTCTGTGTCTTACGCTCGAGCGGGGCTTTCCATGCTTGAGCGTACCATGTTATAACAAATCGTGAAAGTGACATTTTATATCATTTTCTGCTTTCTTTCTCTCTCTCTCTTTCTCTAAAAGTCTCTAAATTTCCAGATCTTGAGCTTCTCCCTTTAAAAACTCACATTCTCTCTAAGATTTCTTCTAAATCCATTGAGTTCTTGACCCTAGTGTCTTTGAGAATAAGGTAGAGGGCTTCAAGAGCTTCGTATTGATCTAAGTAAAAGTGGGTTTCCTCATTTTTGGAGTTCAACCTTGCTTTGCTCGTCTTCTCTTCTTAAGGTAGGGATTTTCTACACTCTAACATGGTTTTTAGCTTAGTTATTTGCTATTGTGTGTAGATAATAAGATTTGGTTGTGGTTTGGACAAATCTAAGTTTTGGGTGTTATATGGAAAAGAGCGGTTTTTGATGAAATTGGCATAAATGGGTTTGAGGTTTGAATACAAGGTTGTATTGTGCCAAAATAGTTATTTTTGATGTTTGGGTTGATATTTGGTAAAAGGGCATTTTTCCCTAATTTGATTAAATCATTATTTTGCATAAATAATTGGGATTAACATTGAAAATATGAAATTGGAAGGTTGTGGTTATAAATGGTGATATTGGATATGTATTTTCTCACCTATGGAAGGTTTGAATAAACTATTTATTTTGATATTGAACATCTCTTTAGAAATAATTGCATTAGGCTATCAGTGGAGAATAGCTGTGATTGTTGTAGAAATTACATGAGGATTAGGTGATTTAATACTAATCCATTGTTGGTGTCATTGAATATGACCACGTTATAAATAAATTATATATGTATGTTTATTGGGAGGAGAAAGGAGATGCACTCCATATGTGATTATGTTTATAAATACATTGCATATGTATATTTGTTTGGGAGGAGAAAGGGGATGAAATCCATTTAAAGCAAATTGGCCGGTGTAGACACCCCATTTTTGACCGACCTTAAGACTCAGACGTCATCGATTGAGCGCTTGATGATTGTGCATGTTTGTGCTCGTTTTGAGTTTTCGGAGCCTCTGGCCGAGCGCCTTGTCTCGGGACCTCTTAACCTTCTCTTCTTGGCTTAGTTTTTAGATCATGCCTTGTTGCCTTTGCCTAGAGGGAAACAGAGGTCTGTAGACCACCTTTTGTAGTCGTAGACTACCTTTCCCTCTCGTAGGCTACTTTTTGTGCCCGCAGACTAGTTTTCGGGGCTTCTGGCTGAGTGCCTCGCCTTGCGGACTCTTGTCTTGCTTCCTTTTTGGTTTGGTTTTGAACCAAACCTTCTTATCCCTTGCCTAGAGAGTGGAACAGGGGTGTAGACCAGTTTCTCCCCCTGCAGACCACTTTTCTTCCCTGCTAGCTAGTTTTTTGGTCGGCCAGTTAGGGTGGTTGGTTTGTAGACCACCTAAAGTGGTCGGCAGGCATGCCACCACCTTCCTCTCTCTGTGCAGACCACCTTTCCCCCTTGCCGACCACCTTTTGTTCCTGCAGACCACTTTTTCTGGTCGGTCGACTAGTGGGAGTGGTCGGTCGACCACTTCAACTGGTCGGCACCTTTTCTACACTTTCTGCAGATATTTTTCTTACCAGCTGTGCTAGCTGTTGGGCACAGAAAGCATCCTCCATACACGTGTATGGAGGGATTGCACTAGCTTTAACCTTGTTCAACAAGCTTGAAGCTTGGATTTCTATATAAGGGTGCCTCCTCCCTCTTGTCTTAGGCTGAGAAAATTGCATTAGGGCTATACACATTATATCTCTCTTGTTTTCTCCCTCTGTCTCTATATTTGCATTGGTTTGTGCCTTAAAGTGCCATTTCTTCACACTTTTGCACACAAACACCTAGTGAAACACCACACTCTTGTTGCTGAGGTACCTGAGGGTCTTGTTTGGACTCAAGAGCTGATTTTAGCTCAGAAAAGTCGATGGAGTTGCTTCCTTGTTCTTGTTCTTCAAGGGTGAGAGACTAATCCCTTTAAAGCTTTATTTTGATTAAGTCTTTGGCCAACTTTGCATGTTTCTTTTGGCTTAGATTTCAACTATAAAAAGCTTCATTTTCAAGTGTTTGAAGTGTTTGTTTAAGGCCTCTTTGGTGTTGGGGGTGGTCTACCCCTTTTTGTGCCTTAGTTTGCCTTGCTTTGAGCTATCTCTTTTAGGCCTTTGGATCACCTTTGTTTGGCCCCTTCACCACTGAATTCCAGAGGAATTTCAGTGGTGGAAAGTGTATTTTGGGGCCCAAAATAGGTGGGGGTTGTCCCCCCTCCTCTTCTCTTGTGTGCTTGTGTTGATGGCTCACCAAGTTAGCATGTTTTTCTACCTCCTTGAGGCTCCATTTTAGCATGTCTTAGGCCTTATTTCAGCATGGCATAACACTGTTTTGGCTTGGTTTGATCACCACATGCATGCTTTTTATACTTGTAGTGTAATCTTGCCATTTAGCCTTGTGTGCTTAATGCCTTGATCCATTATGCTAGCTTATTTTGGTTCTATCTTAGCATGTTTTTGGTGTTGTTTTACCATGATATAGCTTTGTCTAGGGTTGGTTTGATTGCCTCTTGCATGCTCCTTGCACTTGTAGTGCAATTCCACTCACTAGCCTAATATGCATCACACTTTGGACCATCATTCTAGCGTGTTTTTGGCTCCACTTCAGCAAGCTTTTACTCATGTTTTGCCATGCTTAAGCTCTGTTTCATGTGCTTTTGGTCATGCATGCCTTGCTTTGTATAGCCATAGTGCATTTTTGCCTACTAGTTTTGTGTTTTGAGTCCACTAGCATGCATTACTTGGGCTATTTGCATGATTTAGCATCATTTTATATGTGATTTCAAAGCATGTTTCACTGTCATGCCCTCACATCTTTTACTCTTTCAATATTTTTGGAAGGTTGTGCTTTATGCCTTAAACATGAGCTAATATGTATGCCATCTTGCCTAAGCTTTTGGGCTATCATTTCAGTGTGTTTTTGGTGTTATTTTGACATGATACAACTCTGTTTTTAGTTGGTTAGAGCATCCCTCATTTGCTTCTTACACTTGTAGTGTAACCATGCTCATTGGCCTTGCATGCTTGATGTTTCGGCTTACCATGCTAGCTTGTTTTGGCTTCATCCCATGCATGTTTTAGCATTATTTTGACATGCTCTAGGACTGTTTTGGGTTGTCTTGGCCATATGGTTCATGTATTGCATAGCTGTAGTATAATGGGCTTGACTAGTCTTATGTTTTGATGCCTCTAGCATGCTTTGTTTGAGATGTTTGCTTGCCATGACATTAGTTAACATGTTATTTCAGAGCATATTACATTGCCATATCCTCATGCATGTCACTCTTTCATTATGTTTGAGAGTTGTGCTCTTATGCCTTGTTGATGAGCCATTACATGAGCATGCATATCTTGCCTTTTTGTGCCTAAGTTTTGGTGTGTTGGCCATTGTTTTGGCATGATTTAGGTCAGCCCATATTCGGTTTAAGTCCATTGAGCATTGTAGTGCATGCCTCTTGTGAGATGCTCTTTCCTAGCTTTGATGCCTTAAGCTTCTAAACTTGCCATGCATGCATTGTTCATATGTTGGAATCTTGTGCATGCCATTAGCATTGATAGGTTGATCATGTTGTATGTGTCGCATTGCATTTGGATCAGGCGTTAATCCAAACACGAGAAACAAGGGATGTTTTATACTTGAAGTGATGAAATGTGCCTCATTTCTCGGTCCCCGACCCTCTTAATCATGCATGATAGAGGTTAAGGACCTTATGTATTATTTGTGCATTCATTGACATTGAATTGTGCAAACTTGGCTTCTCGACCATCGTGCATTGCGATGCTTGATTGGTGGCCCGAGAGTCGAGTACCACACTCCCTTGAGCTTAAGAAATGATAGGGAGGGTGGTTGTGCACACATACCTTGCAAATACACTGTTGTGCCCCTTCTTGTTCTCTGTTGCAGCAAATTAGAGATTGGTAGGAATTTCTGGTTGGCAGACCAGAAAAAGTAGCTGGCCGACCACTTTTTCTGGTCTGCAACAAACTTAAGTGGTCTATAGGTGGTCTACACCACCCTTTGTCGGCAACCCTCCTAGGGGTCCCCATGTTAGAGTAGAAGCTTTATGGAGGTCTGTGCAGTGTTCTGAGATCAAATGCAAACAGAGGCAATTCGGGGCATAGTGATGGATTTCCGAGCGAAGCGACCGAGCATGCATGCACTTCTCACCCTGAGGCTCCTTTTAACTGTTTTACTTAGTTGCTTTACTTAGTTAGCTAGTTTGACGGTTTTGTACTTAATTGGTTAATGCGCTTAACTAATCAATTTATGTTGTAATAACTAATTAGTTAACTAGGATTAGTTAATTAGTTGTGATTTGTAATAATTAGTTTAATTAGCTTAGATTAACTAGTTTGCTTATTATTCGGACCCTCCGTCGAGAGGGCAAATTTTGTAATAAGTGTGCCTGTGTATGATGCATGTCTTCCAACCCCATTTCTTTCTCCCTTTTACTTATTAGCTTTCAATGGCTAGTTTAGGGTATGTTTCAATTAGCATACTTATGTTTGCATGCGTGCATCCATTCATCTGTCTTGCATGCACCCGGCTCGACGCATCATACAAACTGCATTGCTTTTCAATACCAATTTGAATACATGTTATCTAGTTGTATTCACATGCCATCTTAGAATAGCCGAGCCTATCTTAGTTGCATTTTACATGTGTTGCATTAGGCATTCTTGACATAGCTAGGGTCATGCATTGATTTCTAATATAGATTTTGTTTTGGCTCAAAGTACTAGGTAAGCTTTTACACTTTAGCATCCTTACATGTGTGTAAGTGACTGCCATGTTTAGCATGCTTGCCATGAGGCTAACTGCTTAAGTGAACTGTTTGAATGCCTGTGGATGAAGGCTTCATTGCTTGAATTGGAGCAATTCATCAAAATGTGCATTTTAAGCCCACTTGAAGTGGCAAAATCATGTTTAAGCCCACTTGAGGGTGGCAAATCCGTGACTTGGCCTACTTACGAGTAGCACTTTCAAACCATTTTCAAAAACAAACATGAGATGTTTTGTTCCAAATCGAGTGATTTAGTCTATACTTGTATGCTGTGCGCATCACATAGTAAGGTTAGCTAATAAACCGGAATAAGAACGCATGTGTTTTCAAAAACAACATATCATGTTAGTAGAGGCCGATCTTTTGATCGGGCGAGCGGGGGTGCTCATTTCAGGACCTTTCCCTCTCGTACCCAAGTTCTCGAGCCGAGGCAACTTTGGTAATGACGGACACGTGGCCTTAGGCACGAGTCAGGGTTTCCCAAATTTCCCAAAATAAAATATTTAGGTGGCGACTCTAAAATCTAGCAAAGCAGTCCATGTTTGGCACTTTTTGATTAAAATCGATTTTCCAAAACGATTTTTCAGATTTGGACTCTTTGGTGATTTATCAATCTTACATTGCACTTTGTGAGATTAGATTCAGAACCGTGACAAGAGTCCGAACTATAGTAGCTCAGAACTACAATTCGGGCCCTCTCACACCGAGCGGAGTTCCGGGCGGTCTACAGCCGGAGTGTCCAGGGTGAAAGACCTGAAATTTCATATATAAATGGGTGTCGATTCCTTCGGGAAAAATATCCGAAAAATGGCAGGTTTGAAGTGTTTATGTGCGTTTTGCATAATTGAAAAACCCACTGAGTTGTAGTCTCATTTTGATTGTTGAAAGATAATGGATTTAACTCATAAATTGAGTAGTATATATGAACTGGAAATGGATTTAAGGAAAATGGAAATGAGGTTTAGTCTTAGTGGCATATGAATATGCCAGACTTGTGGATGTTTTAGTATCGGTATTGTTTATGCATGCGGTATTTATACCTTTGCTAAACCTCATATATTGTGTTAGATTATTTCTACTGGGTTATTGGCTCACCCTATATGCAAATACCATTTTCAGGTACAAATGAGATGTTTCCTCCAAGGCAATAGCGTGGAAGGACTTTTGGGAAGTAAGAGCTTCTTAATTTTGCCTTGTTGTGTGTGTGTTTGTTATTTGTAAAGCCAAGGGCTAAAGATGTAATGAGCAAGACTCAATTTGTGTAACCAAGCAATGACTTGGAAAGATGTAAGCTTACATGGCATTTAACTGGTTGTTAAACAGTGAACTCTGATATATGAAAGTATGTTGTTTCTCATACTTATTCTGCATATGAGTTATCTTTATTGTATTATTTTGGGGGCGTCACATAACCAATTCAGCTAAAATGAAAGAGAAGTGTAGTTGTCGAAAATCGTTGATGGTATTGTTGAGGGGGAGGACCAAAATTGTTCTAGCTTAAGATGGTTAGGTTTAACAAAACATATAATAGGGATAGTGTGGAATGTTGAAAGATTATATAGGGCTATGTTTTGATGATATAAAGGTGTCAAAATTGAGTAACTCGTATCATAATGGTCAACTAAATGAATGATATACATTCTGCTATATGCTAAATTTATGTTAAAACTCATAGAATAGAGTAGGTTATCCCTACCTTAATTTTCAGAGCTCAAAGGAGAAGAGAGGTGAAACTCAACGTGCTCCAAATCCACAACTTTTCAGATTAAAGCGAAGCCCTTGCGAAGCTCTACCTTTCTTACAAAGGGACTAGGCTAGGAACACACTAGAACTAGGTGTATTTTTAGAGACAAGGTAAATGTAGAGAGAGAGGCAGCCGATCTAGGGTTTGAGAAGAGAAGAGATGTAGAAAAAGTGAAGAAGAAGCTGCTGCTGCGAATTGATATATTCGAGCCTCGCTCGAGTGAAGGAGTGGTCGCTCGAGCGACCAGACACAAAGAAACCTCGCTCGAGCGTAGAAAGCCTCGCTCGAGCCAACAATTCGAAGCTTCAGGTCTGCAACCCAGAAGCACGCTCGAGCGAAGAAACTCAAAACATAGTCCTCGCTCGCTCGAGCGAAGGAAAGCTCGCTTGAGCCAAGAATTGCAACCTTCAGGTCTAGAACCAGACGTATACGCAAGCTCGAGCACAAGACTTCTCGCTCGAGCCACCAGACACATCACCCAACTCTCGCTCGAGCGAAGGAACCCTGGCTCGAGCAAAGGATCTAAAACACAGAGCTCGCTCGAGTAACAAAAGCCTTGCTCGAGCGAAGAAACAAAATTCTGGGCAGCAACTATTGGTTTAAACTCACTACCAACTTGTAACAAACCTGCCCAACACATCCCAAAACTCGAATATAAAGAATTAAAGGATGGAAATGAAACAAATGCAACAATACTCAACCGCAGAACCTAAGTCCAGAATACGGTACATAAAGAGGAAAACCAGGGATCGCTATAAATCCGATATGATTGTATTAACATAGAATATAGTCAACACGGCATGGCACATTCGTTGTGAGTAAACAGTTGTGTCTAATCTCTAGTGGTGTGATCACAACCTTGGATTGAGTAAGCACAAAATCATTTTTACAATGCAATGGATCTAATACAATGCAATAGAGTTCCATCCTTGTAGATAGGTTAAGAAAAAACCTTTGGATCTAAAACATCAATGCTTACATCATGAATATTGATTTTTCTAATTATTTTCTTATTTTTCATGTTCCTTTCATTGAAGATTGTCTACTATAATACTTGTTATTATACAACCAACCAATTGTGTCAAAATAATATTTTCTACCGATCCATGCCATTCTTTGTAGTATACCTAACAAATGGAGAGGTGTAGCCACAATAGCACCATGTTTTTATTTGTCTGTTGATCATTAGTAAATGAGGGATTAGAAATATATATTAACTTGACAATGAGCATTCATTTGAGCTTGGGTGTTTTGTGCAGTTTATTATAAGTTAAAAACTGATAATCCAAAAGCAGAAATCAAAAACATTCCTTATCGAGCTTCTAGAAATTAAGTTTTTCAATTTATTTAAATTATTTTGCCTAATATGCTACAATACATTATACCAAACAATCTACTACAAACTCTAACAATAAAATAAAATAATTATAATCAAACAGTCCAAATGTCATTTCAGAAACTTACGATTTCTATAATTATCCTTTTATTTACAAGACTACCCATCTTTTTTGCCAAAATCCTAAAGCTCTAGAAAACTTCCAAACAATAGACACCTACAGCCACAAACCCTTATTAGCTCCATACTTGTTCATTCACCATAATCATGTCTTCACTTTCTTACCTCATCCACCGGACCTTCAACACTTCTCTCTCCTTATCCTCTACACCTTCCCAACTCAATCCCAACGTTGTTAGATATCTCTCAAACGTCCTCTACAAAGAACACAACCTTAAGAAACTCGTCGAGAAGTTCAAGAAACCCTCCGAGTCCAATCGCTTCCGAACCAAAATCGGCGCCTATGAATCCACCGTCCATAGCCTGGCCTTCGCCAAATGCTTCCATTGGATCGAAGAAATCCTTGAGGTCCAAAAGCAGTATAGAGACATTTCCAAAAAGGGTTTCGTTATTCGACTCATTTCACTTTATGGGAAATCGGGCATGTTCAAGCAAGCCTCTAAGGTGTTCGACGAAATGCCTAACTACAAATGTGATTGCACTGTCAAATCTTTCAATGCCCTTTTGGGTGCTTGTGTCAATTTGAGGAAATTCAATATATTTTTTTTCTAAGAATTTCAAGGAGATCGGGACGCATGTTACTATAAGCACCCTTTAACACTATTCACGGACATTTATTTTAATCAATATCTTCTCCATTTTTTTTTTCAAAAAAGTAAAAAAGAAATGAAAAAAGTTGGAGTACTTAATAAAGTATTCCATGAAATATTCCTTTAAATATAAATTATGAACAAATATGTTAGCATACAATGTGGCATTTTTTATGGCACAATTTATAGTATGCATTGGCTTGAGACTGTGATGTGGAATACAATCAACACAACATGGCACATCGATAGTAAGTAGTCAATCGATTGAACAATTATTGTGTCTAGTTTAGAGTGGTGTGATCGCAATCGTACATCAAGTACATAGATGCAATACACTGGGGATGCTTGTTATAACTTAAAAAGGTAATTATGGCTTATTATAATTTAGAAATTTGTGCTAGACTCACTACAGGAAATGACACATTCAGCGACTAAAATATTAGTGACCAGCCAAAGCCCCATATTTTGGTCGTCGAAAGTCAATGGCAACTAAAAATTTTTGTCACCCAGGTAGTCGAGAATAGCCTGTCAGCGATAGTATTGGCGACTAAATTATAATTTGGTCGCTAATTTAAGAATTTAGGCTACTAAACTGTTATTAGTCGCCAAAGGTCACCTTTTGGCGACTAACATATTAGTCGCCGAAAGTTCACACACAAAAATAATTCAACTATTAGAGACTAAAAGATTTAGTTGCCAATATAAATTTTTGCCACAAATAATAATAATTCATTTAGTGACTAAACATTTTAGTCGGTAACATAATAATACATTTAGCAACCAAATACTTTAGTCGTTGTTAGTTTTAACGACTACATATTTTAGTCGCCAAAAGATTAGACATTTTCATTTCATTCTTTTTTATAACCAAACATTTTAGTTGCAATAGGATGCCGTGTTTTTTCGTAACTAAAAGATTTAGTCGGCAATAGTTTCTTTTCTCATTCTGATTTTTTTTTTTTCGCTACTAACTGTTTGGTCGCCAAAAGCCATTTTTTTCTTTTTTGCTACTAAATATTTAGTCAACAAAACCTTTGCTTGCATTTTTGGCTACCAACATATTTAGTCACCAAAAACTATATAATTTAAAAAAAAAATTAATTTCTCAACCACATGTATTTATTCTATTATTAGTACAATCTGCACCCTATATAAATAAAATAATCCATGAATACTTATTATATTGTCAACCATTCAACAATATGCACATATTTCACTTCCAACCATTCAAAAAATTCATATTGAACGTCAAATTCTAAATGTAATAGAAATTCCATACAAACTAAGTATAATCCAACCTCAACAATATAATTCAATACATAACAGGGGATTAACCAAATTTAATATCCAAAAGGTAATATGTACCATGCCAAAAGAGTAATCTGTACCACACCAAAAATTTATCTGTATTGCCCCAAAAACTAATTTGTACCACGACCAATGGTAATCTATACCATGCCAAATTTTAGATATGTATCATGCCAAAAACGTAATTTTTACGAACAATTATAAGGATGGAGGTATGAAAACAATATCTTTCATACTTGTCAAAAAAAGTCGTATCTACAATTCCACGTCAAAAATCATTTATAAAAATAAAATTAATCATTAGTATTGTTTGATATAGCTTCTTAAGTAAAAATAACTTAACTAAGTTGAAAAAAATGATTATTTAAAAATTAGATGAGAGGTGTTTTTAATTTCTACTTCCTAATTTTCACTTTTAAATTAGGTAGAAACCTAAGGGATCCTATAATTTACCCTTTTACTCTTATTTACAAAACTACCCATATCCTAAAACTTTAAGGTAGCGTTTGGTTTACTTTCAAACCTCAACTATGTTTTTAAATCATGATTTAGATCAAAACTCATAACCAAAATAAAATTTTAAAATACAATTCAAAATTAATTTAAAAACTTCTCTCTTCTCTTTTATTATTATTATTATTATTATTATTATTATTATTATTGTTGTTATTATTATTATTATTAATCAATCATTTTTTCTCTCTCATATCTTCTCTCTCCTCTCTTCTCTCACATCATCTCATATTCTATACATCAATCAATCAAAAAAAAATTATAAATCATTCCAAAACTATTTTCAAAACTCATAACTAAACAAATTTTCTTTTCAAATCATGATTCAAAAACACAAAACTTAAAACACAACTGTACACTCAAATCATAATTTTAAAACTAAACCAAATGAACCCAAACCTCTACAAAACTCCCAAACAATAAACACCTGCAACTGCAAACCTCATTAGCTCCATACCTCTTTATTGACCAGAATCATGTCTTCTCTCTTACGCCTTATCTACCAGACTTTAACCACTTCTCTCTCTCTCTCTCTCTCTCTTTCTCTCTCTCTCTCTCTCCATACCACCCCAACTCAATTCCAACGCCATCAAATCTCTTTCCACCAACCTCTACAAAGAGCGCAGCATCAAGAAATTCGTCAAGAAATTCAAGAAATCTTCATAAATACATTAATTAGAGAGTAATGCTACGTGTACCTAATTTTTACCTACTATTTTAATCTTATGTAAAAAATTACATCAAGGAGATAGGGGCACATGTTACTATGTACGCACCCATCTAACACTTGGATCCAATTGTTTTAAGGGAAAATAACAATATAGAGTAGGTTTAAAAAAAAATTACAGATTAATGATAAAATTTATAACTTTTAATACTTAAATTGTTTAACTTTTTCATGCAATTATAATTTTTTTAGAAGTTAACACTGAATTCTAATTTCCCCTTATTTTAATCAATGCCTTCTCTAATTGGAAAAAAAAAAAAAAAAAAAAGAAAAAGTTAGAGCACTTGAAGATGGTGTTGCATGAAATATTCTCTTGAATGTGAAATTATGAAGGATGCAAGCAAGTACATATTGTGGGATAATATGACAATTTGATGGCGTACTTTGCACTATAAATCATCTTGAGGCCATGATGTGGCACTACGTGAATCCAACATGATTATATTGACATGGAATACAGGCAACACCGCATAGCACATTCGTTGTGAGTAGTTAATTCATCAAATGGTTATAGCTAATCTGTAGTAGTGTGATCACAACCGTAGATCGAGTAAGCGCAAAATAATTTTTACAATGCAATGGATCTAACACAATGCAATAGAGTTCCATCCTTGTAGTTAGGTTAAGAAAGAACCACTGGATCTAATACAACAATGCTTGCATCATGACTATTGATTGTTCTAATTATATTCTTATTTGTTATGTTTCTTTCATCGAAGACTATTGACTATAATACTTGTTATTGTACAACTAACCAATTGTGCCAGAATGATATTTCCTACTGATCCATGCCATTTTTCGTCATATACCTAACAAATTGGGAGTTATAATCATAATAGCACCAGTTTTTACATGTCTGTTGATCATTAATCAATGAGGAATTAAAAATATATATTTTCTTGACAAAAAGGGAATGAACATCCATTTGATCTTGGACGTTTTGTGCAATTTATTATAAATTAGAAAATAATCTAAAAGCAGAAGTCAAAAACCACCCCTTAGGGAGCTTACATAAACAAATTTTTTAAATTTATTTAAATTATTCTGCCGAATATGCTACAAACATACAATATACCAACTAGGGTTGGACATAGGGTTATCCGAACCGCCCAACCTGAACCGGTCTACATACAATTGGACGGTTTCACAGACACAATGCAGGCGGATGCGGTTTGGAATATGACATTATTGCGGGTTGCGAATTGCGGGTTTTACCTGCACCTGCAAGAACCTGTCCGCACTTGGACTTTTTTATTTTTATTTTTATTTTTTAATCTGGACCTTTGATTTCATTCATCACATCCTAGATGTTTTTGAATTTTGAATGATTTTACTTTAATTGTATTGTTGGGTAGTGAATGATTTTGATGATTTAGTTTGGGATTTTGAAAAATGCGTTTGTGTTTGTTTATGATTTTATTTAAAAGTTTAGGATTTTAAATAATTTGCTTGTGTTAAGAATTGATTTTGTTGTGTTTTTAATTTTATAAATTTTAATTAATTAATTATTAATGTTGAGCATTTTAGAAAATGAGGGAAAATGGTCCAAAATAAATATTTACAAAATGGAGGGAAAAAAAAGAGGCCCAAAAAATAAATTTTTAAAGAAAAAAGTTCAATCCTCAAACCGCAACTCGCACTATGGGCGGTTACGAGTTCAATTTTTCCCAAACTGCATATATGCGGGCAGGTCCAAACTGCAAACCAAACCGTCCAAAACCGAACCGCAAGCACCCTAATACCAACCAATCTAACACAAACTCTAACAATTAAAAAAAAATTATAATCAAGTCTGATAAACTTCACCAAACAGTCCAAATGTGATTTCAGAAGAGTGCTGCTATTAACACCTCATAAATTATTTTGAACCCACCCAATTTTTAACCTTTTTTTTAATTAAAATAACAACCTCAAATAAAATTACTAAAAATGATATCATTAATATTGGGACACCCTATCTCACAATTAAACCTACACGCTCACTACATCATGAAGTAGGGGTTATGAGAGCACTCACCTCTATCACCACCCATCCATCTTTCCCAAATCCTACCTTCAAAACCTGCCCACTCTCAAAACCTTGAAAACCCTTTGGCAGCAATATTTCGACAGTACTAATGGCAACCATTTGACTACCTACACTTCTCCGACAATGACAATGAGTGGAAGTTTTTCTGATAACTACAACTTCATAAGACGAGAGGAGTACAATAATAAAAGTTTAGAGGAGGTTCATAACTTTGATGTTGTTCTTAGCTTAGAGGAGGTTCATAGCTTTGATACTGTTCTTAGCTCAGAGGAGATTGGCCTTGTAAGGGTAAATTTCTTGAAAAAAAAATGGCAAAAATAATACAATCTGTTCGTCATTTGTTCGGGACTGAACTCCTGAACATGTGATCGAAATTTGAGAACACAAGCCTGAACATTGTTTATTTGTTCGGGAATCCTAAACAAATAAGTAATGTTTGGGAATGCAGATCCAAACATGAAATTTTTTTAACACATTGAACGGTCAAAATTATTAATGCTTGAAAAAGTTTTCATTTTTTCAAGTTCGAGAATATAGGCCCGAACATTACTTAGTTGTTCGGGAATTCTCGAACAACTAAGTAATGTTCGAGAATGCAGGTCCGAACATAAAAAAATTTTAACACATCGAACGGTCAAAATTGTTAACGCTTGCAGAAGTTCTCATACTTTCAAGTTCGAAAATACAGGCCCGAACATGAAAATTTTTTAACACATTGAATGGTCAAAATTTTTAACACTTGTTGAAGTTACCAAAAGTAGCCCAAATCTATTATCAGGTTCAAAATTTATTCCTTCATCGCATGTGTTGCTACTTAATTCTTTGTTGAACTCACAATTTTATAATATCCATCAACAAAACCAACCAAACTAATTATTATAACTTTTTTCCAGCAAAAGAAGAAATTATTACGAGAAAACAAAAAAATTATGTATATATATATATATAGAGAGAGAGAGAGAGCATACCAACTATGACAATGGTAGATGAGGCAGTAAAGATAGTAATTACATTGACTCTTCTTCTTCTTTGTAAGTTTTGTTAGAATTTTTGGAAGAAGGGTTTTTTTGGGAGTGTGGGGGTATGCATTTAATGAGTGGAATGTTTCCACCAGGACAATTTTAATATTATTTGAGAGGGGGAAAAAAATTAAAAAGTTGTAAAGTTTATAAATAGGGACCAAAAAAATAAAAGGTTCAAAATAATTCACGGGTTCTAATAGCACGACTCTTTCAAAAATTACCCTTTTATTTACATGACTACCCATCTCTTTTGCCAAAACCCTAAACCAAAACTTCCAAACAATAAGCACCTCTGGCTAGGGGTGTAAAAATGGCCCGAGGCCCGTGGGCGGCCCGAGGCCCGCAGCGGGCTCTGCCCATTTCGGCCTTGCTAAGCCCGAGCCCGAGCCCAGCCCAGCTCAGTACCTTGGGCTTGGGCCTTCCATTTTGAGGCCCCTACCCGGCCCGTTAGCCTGTCTCATTGGCCTGGCCCGTGGCCCGGTCCATTAGCCCGGCTTGGCCCAAAAAATTTCAGGCCCTACGGGCGGCCCGCCCTGGCCCGACAAATTTCAAAGAATAAAAAATAAAAAAACAACTTACAATAGTTAAATAATTAAAAATAAATAAATAAAAAGATTGATCTTATAAAAATAAAAACATAAAAAAATTAATATAATTAAATAAATAACATTAATAATTTAAAAATAAAACAAAAATTAATAATAATTTATTAAATTAAAATGAAATTATGAATTATTTAATGGAAAATAATGATATGATGTATCACTGTGTGCACAGCAACACAGTCTGTGTATGTGGCTAGGAAAGTGGGAAAGTGCACCTAATAATATATATGGGAAAGTACACTTAAGGTCCTAAGCTCACGTGAAAGAAAAAAAAATATATATATATACATACTAGGTTAGAAGGTAATACTGGGCTTGTGGGGCTCACCACGAGTCCCATTTTGATAATCCGAACCATTCAATGTGTAGAGCGCTTCCATTACTATATGCCTGTAAAAAAATCACGTTAATCGAATATCGCTAGTTACATGATCAAATCAATTTGGTATAAAAATGCATGGTGTTACAGTTAATGGTTTACAAAAAAAACTAATCCGATCAGATAGTTATAGATATCCAATCAACATGATTTTTTACAAACATGTAATACTCGACGAGTTGTACACATTGAACCGTTCCGATAAACAAAACGGAACCCGTGATGGCTCCCACTGGCCAAAAAGCACCGTCCAAATGGTTGCCCGAGAAGGAGGTAACCATTTTCTAGCCTAGCCTCAATTTTGAGCCGTTGCAAACTGAAACAGATATATATAAAACGGTCATAATAATACAAACTGATAGATTTTAAACTAGTATAAATATATTTTAGTTTTCAAAATATATTTCACAACAAATCATTCTCTCTCTCTTTTCAACTCTCTCAATCTCTCTCAACTCTCAATTAATTTTGAAGTGTCATCCCTAAGTAGCTATTGCAATTGTGCAACAAGAAACTTTTAGCAGAAGAAGAAAATTTCTATATCACATTCGCCAGTCGGTAACATTAATTAGTTTAATTAAATTTATGCACATATATTAATTATTATTTTTTACTAATTGAATTTACACATTATTTTAATTAATTGTTAATTCTTATATATTGTTTTACTTGCATTACTATGGATCCTAATATACCTAATGTTTATGCTGATGTTGATACATATACTACACCACATGAATCTGTTGATTCTCCTTCTAATATCCCTGTTCCAACAGTTGCATCATCATCTAGGAACAGAAGTAGCAGTGTTTGGGAACATTTTGAAAAAATATCTCTAAATAATCCTGATGGCACAATTACATTTAAAGCAAAATGTAAATATTGTGCACGTTTACTTAGTGCTGCATCTGCAGGGGTACTAGTCATTTAAAAAGGCATTCTGACAAACATTTACAAAGTAAACAACCTGATATTCGAAGTCAAATGCAATTAGGGGCTTCATCAACTAGTGATTTGCAAACATTTTCATATGATCCTATACGTGCACAAAATTCTGTAATTGATTATATTATTAAAAAAAGAACAACCTTTTAATACTATAGTGAATGTCCTGATTTTACCGAAATGATTCACGAAAGTTTTGCACCGCAATATCAAAGTTTTTCAAGAAATACTACTAGAAACAGGATTTTAAAAAAAAAAATTGAGGATATTAAAAGTGAATTATTTGATATCTTCAAAAATTTGAATGGAAGAGTTTGTTTAACATCTGATCTGTGGTCAAATAATGGTTTTGAATATCAATGTATCACTGCACATTTTATGGATAATGATTAGAAATTAAATAAAAGAATTATTTCATTTAAATTAATTGAACTTCCATACACTGGCCATTCGCCTGGTGTAAAAATAAGAAATGTATTATATAAGTGGGCTTTACAAAATAAAATATTTACGATTAGTTTAGATAATGCATCATATTATAATCAAATTGCAGCCCATTTAAAATCAACTTTACAATTACTTGTTGATGGTGATTTATTTCATGTTCGTTGTTGTGCCCATATTTTAAATTTGATTGTTAAAGAAGCTATGCATGTATACGAAACTTCTGTACTTGTAATAAAAAATACAATTGTTACTTTTATGTCTTCTGGTGATCGAATTTCAAAAAATAGAAAAACTTGTCAACGAGAAAATATGTCATTTAAAAAATTAATTTTAGATGTAGATAGTAGGTATAATTCAACATATAATATGTTAAAAATAGCTTGTAAACAAAGAAGAGTAATAGATTTATTTTTTGCAACAACATCAATAGGAGGAGTACTGACACCCACTGAACTTAATTAGCGCCAAGTAGCCTTGTATAAAGATTTTTTAAAAGTTTTCGATATTTCAACAAAATTATTTTCTTATATAGATATTTCTACTTCACCATTTGTTTTACATATGCTAGCAGAAATAATTAAAGTTTTCATAAAATATATGGGTAATGAACTTTATACAACCATTATTACTTCAATGAAAGAAAAATTTGATAAATATTTTCATCATTTGCCTTATCTATTAGGTTTAGCTATAATAATTGATCCTAGGTGTAAGGAAGTTGGTTTACAAGAATTTTTAGAGCGTATTTTCGATGATCAAATACAGTTTGCCCCTATTATGCAAACATACAACAGATTATTTCAAGAATATAGGCAGCTGCAGCTGTATCTGCATCTATAAATACACTTACACACACTACACTAGCAGTCCAACAATCTCGAGGTGGGAGATTAAGTAGTTTCACAGCAATAAAAGTAGAAGAATATCTCAATATACAAGTGTAAGTAGTTCTGAGCTGCAACGTTATTTGGAAAGCCCATCAGTAGATGATTCTGATAATTTTGACATTTTGGAATGGCGGAAACAAAAGGAATATATGTGGCCTGTGCTTTCACAGATGGCCCGTGATATACTAAATGTTCCTATTTCTACAGTTGCTTCAGAAACAGCTTTTAGTGCAGGTAGATGGGTGCTGAGTGACTACAGGAGCAGGCTTTCACCCGAAATAGTTGAGGCATTGATGATATCCAGGAATTATATGCACACGCTTACAAACCCGACTAGGCCGGGCCTGCGGGATAAGGCCTGAGCTCAAGCCCTTGGCCCTATTATGAGTGGGCTTAGACTTGGGCTTGGGCCTGGACCCCACATTTTGACCCCTGGCTGACCCGGCCCAACCCACTAAAAAATCACAAGCTCACAAAGTCCAAATCGGCCGGGCGAGCCGAGCCGGGCCATTATTAGAACCTTACCTCCAGCCATAAACCCTCATTAGCTCCATACCTCTTCATTGACTACAATCATGTCTTCTCTCTCTCGCCTCATCCACAGGACCTTCGCCACTTCTTTCTCCTCCTCCTCCACACCTCCCCAACTCAATCCCAACGCCGTCAGATCTCTCTCCAACGACCTCTACAAAGAGCGCAACCTCTAGAAACTCGTCGAGAAATTCAAGAAATCCTCCGAGTCCGATCGCTTCCGAACCAAAACCGGCGTCTACGAATCCACCGTTCGCCGCCTCGCCTCCGCCAAACGCTTCCGCTGGATCGAAGAAATCCTCGAGGACCAAAAGAAGTACAGAGACATTTCCAAAGAGGGTTTCGCTGTTCGACTCATTTCACTTTTTGGGAAATCGGGCATGTTCGATCAAGCCTCTAAGGTGTTCGACGAAATGCCTGACTATAAATGTGATCGCACTGTCAAATCTTTCAATGCCCTTTTGGGTGCTTGTGCCAATTCGAGGAAACTCGATAAGGTTGATGGGTTTTTTCGTGAATTGCCGGAGACTTTAGCCGTTAAACCTGATGTTGTTTCGTATAATGCGGTGATTAAGGCGTTTTGTGAGATGGGTTCGTTGGATTCTGCTGTTTCGATGGTTGATGAGATGGAGAAGAATGGTTTGGAGCCTGATTTGATTACATTTAATGCACTTCTTGATGCATTTTATGGGAATGATCGGTTTTCAGATGGCAAGAAGTTTTGGGCTCGGATGGAGAAGAAAAGTTTGGTTCCTGATATTAAAAGTTACAATGCTAAGTTGGTTGGATTGGTTTCTTAGAAGAAAATGTTGGAAGCAGTTGAGTTAGTTAGAGAATTTGTGACTAAGGGTTTGAAACCTGATGTATTCAGTTATAATGCTTTGATTAAGGGCTTCTGTGAGGATGGAAAATGGAAATTTGGAGGAGGTTAAGAGGTGGTATGGAGAATTGGAAAAAGTGAGTGTGTTCGAGATAGAGCCACTTACGGGACGCATCTTCCATTTCTCTGTGAAAAGGGTGATCTTGATTGGGCTTTCGAACTCTGCAAGGACATCTTTGAACGGCGAAGCCTTGTTGTCAATGGGGCAGTGTTGCAGCTTGTGGTAGATGGGTTGGTTAAGGAATCCAAGATTGAAAAAGCTAAGAAGCTTGTGCAGATGGGGAAGTCAAATAATTATTCTCGCTATAAACTACAATTACCTTCAGACAAGTAGTGTTATTATTGCCTCCTTGTTTGATCTTTGTATGTTATATCCTTCCTGCTAGTTGTTTTCATTTGGACAAATGCTATTGCCTTTTATATTTCTTGTTTGATCTTTCTATGCTATGCCCTTCCTGTTAGTTAAAACAAATGTCTTTCTTGTGGTGGTTGGATGATGGTTGAAGAGGCAAGGAATTTTTCTTAGCTGTGAAGGTTTAATAATTATTATTTTTCGCAAGTTAATTGAAAATCTGGATGAATACCTTTCCTGGAATATATTATAGTGAGGGTTTTTTTTTTTTTTTTTTCATTGCAGTTATCTAGTTTGCTTAAATGTGATATATTTTTCTTTTATTTGTCTTTGACACTAAACCAAATTAAGAATACAGTCCAAGGATATGTATTATGTCACAAGCTACTGTATATATTGTAAATTGACTTATAGATGTTGTCACACATATTGCATGGTATCACTTTGTTTGGATGTCAAAAAACTTGGGTGTTCTCCATATTTTTTATGTATGACATTTTTTTTTTTTTTTTTGGTTAAGAGTTTGAATAAAAGAAAGAAAATATTTACATACGAGGGGCATACATACCCAAGCCTTACAAACAATGGGCAACAGACACCTGACAAGAACATCCCTAATAAAATATATAATCAAATATATCCTAGAACCCCAATTCATGGCCTATTGTCTAATCAGGAACCAAAGGAGGTTCCAAAATAAACTAAATATATAGTTGATACCAATCAACATACAATCAATCTATAACACTCAAATTTCCACAAACAAAACACATTACTATTGAATTTCTAACTTGATACCATCCTAGGATTTCAACAAGAAGATTGCATAACTAGAGATTTTCTTCAATCGAATCTTTAAGAATGTCTCTGAATCTGGCCGCTTTCGCCACCTTGGCCTCAAAGCTTATCAAAAACACACTTAGCCGCCTCCTTGCTGCACAAAAGTTCTCGTGCATTTGAAGACGACTTCTTCAAATGATGAGATACCCCAATTGAATTGTGAACATGGTCAAATCTTTAAATTCTCTCCTCGCAGTGTGCATGAATTTGACATTAGCACGCTTCTGATATAATTATTATAGAAGTTGTTGGTTAAGCCCGACAGTGTTTATTGAAGCATTTTTGTGAAATGTGTTCCTTTGGCTTCATTCTTACAATGATTGATGAGACGGAGAAGAATGGATTTAGAGCCTAATTTGAGCATCTCTAAGGTCCTCTTTAAATGAAGCATGTTAGCTATTATAACTGGTATTAGCATATTTTAGTCACTCCAATGGGCTAGCTATTACAATAGTTATATTAACAAAATTCTTCAAGGCTAGCTATGTTTGAAGAGCGAGCCTAATTTGATTAGCTTATATGCAATAGATATTTTGGAATATGTATTGACAAACATACTCTAGAAATATTATTTAAGCATTTTAATATTAAAATGCAAAATGCACCTAGCACCCCACCTCTTGATTTTATTTATTTATTTTTATTTTTATTTCTTTATGGGAGTGATAGTTGCTTGAATGATTATGGTACTTCCCAAAAATCGAAATTCTTGATCAATAGAGGAACAATATGACCAGTTTTGATTACACATATTCCTTTCTCAATGAGACAGAGAAGGTGAAGGGAGAAGGTGATTGTGTCATATTGATGGAAGAAAAGATTGTTGTGCCCAATGTGAGAAGTAATGATGATTTTCGTATCTTTTGTGTTGCACGGACACGGACACGGGACACGACACGGACACGACACGGACACGCAAAAACGTAATTTTTCAAAAAATAGGGGACACGACACGCTGGGGACACGTTTAATATATATAATTTTATTTATTTATTATATGTCTAAAATAAAAATAAAATTATTAATTCTTATACAATCAAAATAATAATAAAATTAATAAATATTTTTTTAAAAAAAATTAATAAAAAATGAGTTTTTTTAAATAAAAATAATTTATTTTATGAATTTTAAGTTTAACATAAAAATAAGGATAAAGAAAAAAAAAGAAAAAAAAAAAAAAAAAAGAGGGAGGAGAGAGAAATGTTGAGTCCAGAAAATGAGAAGAAAAAAAATATAAAAGAGAAACGATAGAAGAGAGAGAATGTGAAGTCAAAAAGGCAGAGGGAGAGAGATCAGAAAAGGGAGAGACGAAAGGGAGGAGGAGAAGACGAAAATGAAGAGGAGAAGAAGAACAGAGATGATGGAGACAGAGAAGAAGGAGAAGAAGAGAAGAAGAAGAAGAATACCTCAGTTAGGGCTTCTTCGATCCACCTCACGAGTTAGCTTCTCCTCTCCTTAGCTTCTGAACAGGTTAGCTTCTCCTCTCCCTTGATCTCTTTCTCTCCTTCTCTGTCTTCTCTCCTTTTCTGTCTTCTCTCCTCCCTCGATCTCTCTCTCTTTTCTGTCTCCCTCGATCTCTTTCTCTCTTTCTGTCTCCCTCGATCCCTTTCTCTCTTTCTCTGTCGATCAAGGAAAATAGTTAGGGCTCCTTCGATCACCTCACGAGTGTCCGAAAAGTGTCCCGCCGTGTCCATGGCGTGTCCAAACTAGAAGATTTCAAAAAAAAAAAGGAGACACGTTAGTGAGAGTGTCGGACACGTGTCTACCGCGTGTCCGACGCGTGTCCGTGTCCGACACGTGTCCGACGCTCGTACGCAGAGCCTGGGAACGTGTCGGTGCTTCATAGCTTTTGGCCTCCTTGTCTGAAAATTTGTTTAGTTAGCAATTTAGGTGGTTGGGTGAGGATTGATGGAAGAAAAGATTGTTATGCCCAATGTGAGAAGTCACAATGAACGATTTTTATATCTTTTGGCATCCTTGACTGAAAAATTGAAAATTGTTTAGATAGCAATTTTGTTACCTTGTTATAATGTTATCATTTTCTCTGGTTGAAATATTCTGATGGTGTCATTTTTCTTTGCATTTTGAATCCAAGACATAAATTTAAGCCATGATACAAATAGACTGTGTTTGAATCTTGAATTTGAGAAGAGATTTATGAATAGAAAAGAAAAGTGAATGAAATAGAAGCTTTTCACTTTCCACCAAAAATTCTTTTTCAAATCCTAGATTCAAACACTACTAAGAACCTTGGTAGATTGGAAAGTAACATCTTTTACCTTGTAACATAACTACTACATTTTTCTTGCATCTTGTTGGATTATACACTTACTCTTCACCAAACAACTAGTTTATGAGCATTACAGGTGCTAGCTTTGTAGCATCTACAGTGAAGAAGCTGCAGAGCATCTAACAATGCTCACTCACCTAAGTTAATTTATCATAGAATATAGACTTCATGTACTCCTCAAGGACTGGGAGGTTTTGTTTGTCATCATAACTATACATCAAAGGAACCATCCTTGCAATGTTAACAGAACCCTTTGTGAAAGCTGGTGAGAATGGATTTGGAGATAGGCATTCCTTGTTGAGGCTCTTCCATGCTTGTGATATCATGTGAATGACTTGCTTTCTTGCAGTGTCAACCGAGGAGCAATTGTTCTCCTTCATGTAGCACTGTACATAGGACCCATCTTTGCCATCTTGATTCTCATCCTGTCATTTGAAGTTGTGGGACAAGCTTTATTAAATCTGAAATAGACAATCACAGATGGCCCATCTTGACAGAAATGACAAAGAAGGGTTCGGCTTCTCTCAAGTTGGTCATTTCAACTTAAGAGAGTATTTGGGTTTAGTAAACTCATTTTAAGATTGATTTTGGTAAACTGTTTAATTTGTAAGATTTGTTAAGTAGAATATTCATGCAACAAATTCAAGATAATCAGACATCGGTAACTATAAGTTTGAATTAAAATTCTGTTACAAAAAATGGATGGCTATTTGTAAAATTATATTTGTCATCAATTTTTGTAAAATAAATATGATTCAAATATATAATTATCGATATTCAATCATTTTAATTTTTCACATGAATATTTTATTAAATGAAGCCTAAATAGTAAACAATTTGGATCACTAAAAAAGGTCTCAAAATGGATTTAGTAAATCAAAACAATCTCTTAAATTAAGATAATAAATTGAAAAAAAACTAAATCCGAGAAAGAAACTTGCATTTTTTTAGGCTAATCCTGGAGTATGGACACGTGATATTCTATAGTATTATGATTGGTAGAGAATGTGAGTAAGTGGGGCATTATGTTAGGTGATTAAGGAACGTGAGGGAACATATTAAAAGATAATTAGTTGGATTAATTAAGGAGTGCAAATACATGCTATTCCGCAAATATTTAATAATTTCTCACAAATAATTGACTTTATAAAATACAGGTTGAACAAGTGAGGGGAACGATCTCATTGGTAGTGGGGTATGTATCATTGTTTGACATTTGTGGTGCCCGTTAATTCTGTGTCTACAGAATTATTGATTATAAAATTTAGGATCAGTTTTGAAGAGCAGTTGTTTTTTATTGATTATAAAATTTAGGACCAGTTTTGAAGAGCAGTTGTTTTTTATTTTTTATTTTTTTCGAGTAATAATTCATATGGTCATGTATTTTTAGTTATGAATTCACCTCTTTTAAAGTTTAAAAAAACATAATTAATTTTATATTTTTGATATAAATACATTAACTTCTCCTCTACTATGGTTAAAATAAACGAAACTAATGCCAATGTTAAGTAGACACTAAAATAAACAAAGATAAATTTATATTTTAGTATAAAAGGAACGATAATATTATTTTTTTAAGTAGACACTAAAATAAATATTATATGTAGTAGAGATTCATTTAAGTATAGGTTTCATTATACAAAAAATTAAATTTGAATCTAATGCTAAAATTACTTAATTTTCAACGTAAACTTCATGATGATTTTTTTGAGTCTATATTTTTGTTAAACACTGTGAGCCAATACCTTTTTTTAGATACTTTTGGTTCCTTGCTGGTGTAGATGCAAGCTGAACTAGATATGTTTTTTGGTGGCCTTGATTACAATGAAAATTTATCATTTTTTGGGTCCATGAAAATAAAAAAAAAAAATTACAAACATAGAGAATTGTGAGTCTTTTGAATCACATATTTTATTTTTTATGTTAAAGTATCTAACTCATCCAAATCAAAATCAATTAGTTATTAATATAGTAAATTTTAGCATATGGAGGTAATAAAGATGAGAGATGAGAGATGAGATAATAAATTGCGGCAGAGACTCCTTGATTAATTGGAGACCATCCAAGACCTAACTTTGTATTATGTTAAAACATCCAACTCAAAATCAATTGACAATGAGTATAGAGACTAAGTTTTTTTTTTTTTAATTATTATTATTATTATTTATTTTTTTATTTTTTATTTTGTGGCTTATGAATGCGACATAAGAGACGTCTAACATTTTGTACAACTTTCATGTGTTCCGAGTAGTTTTTTATTCAGGATAATGGTTGAAGTTTCGTCTTAATCATTGAATACACATAATTTTTTCTTTTGCGCATATGTATCACTTTTCATACAACATGACAAACTAGTAATAGACAATTCATAGGAACAACAGAAAAAGGATAGAGATTGTTTATACCTTGGCACTTCCCAAATCATCCCAAAGACGAAGGATTGTAGCTGTAGAAGTCACAATGCCTGGATTGTCGTTCACAAGATTGACATTTTGCATGGTTATGTTGTGACCTAATAGAAAGAACATGTGTACTAATACCACATGTACCCCTGAACTAATGACACCATTCTTCAAGTACTCTTCTGGTTTTGGCAAGTGCCCTGAGTCAAACCACTTTGCTTCTACTAAGAAAGCATTGCATAAACTTGCCCACTGCAACAACAAACAATCAAGGACTTGTTATCAATTCTTAGATTTGTGAACGGATTTGTGTACCAAAAGGAGAAAAAAAAAAAAAAAGGAAAAATTACATATCAGTGTATATTTTTTTTTAAATAGTTACAGATTAGTGAAATTTTTTATCAACATTAATAATTAAAGTTTTATATTTTTTTTTAATGAATCTATAATTATTTTCTTGAAAGTACACTGAATTGTAATTCCCCCAGAAAAAAAGGGGGCCTACTTGGTTTCATTTTTCATTTTCTACAACAAAAAAAGTAAAAAACTTATTTGGTGACTGCTGTTCAAAATTGTTTAAGAATAAAGTCGTTGAAAGCAACTAACTTTTTAGGAAATTCAAAAAAGTTATTTTCGAGTTCGCCAATCAAAAAAAAAAAAAAGAAGTTATTTTTGAGTTTTTGAAAACGATTTCAAATAGAAAATGAAGATAGGAGTTTTTGAACATTTTATTTACTTTTCTTTCAAAACAATAACACACTACAACAAATTAAGGCTTTAAGAATGAAATCAATTTTTAGAGATGAAAATATCTTAGTTGCCAAAAGAATAGTCATTGCATTTTTAGTTTATTTAATTATGAGTTACTATATTTTTTAGACCCAAATTTTCGTTTCAAAAAGTAAATATTTTGATACAGAATTATTATCACTAAAACTGTATTTATTAGCAACATTTTCAAAATTGTTTTTAAAGGTTTTTTTTATTTTTTATTTTAGGATTTCTCAGGACAACCTTTTCGTGACAATTTTTGTATTCTAAATATTTTCCCAACAAAATTTTTGTTTTGGAGATGAAAAAAATTTGATCTTTAAAATTCTTATATTATGTACTGACAACACTAAACATGCCTTACTTTTACTTCATTTATAGAAATCCTCACTGCTGGAAATCGCACTTTTAGCGGCGTTTATGTATCAAAAACGCCCCTAATTCCTTTTGTGGCGTTTAGTACCAAACGTCGAAGCTGCGGCCGTCGCTGTAGCTTTGCGACGTTTTAAAAACGTCGTGATATTAGTACAAAACGCCGCCAAATGTCCCACCACACACACGCTGACGTCACCAACAATATTTAGCGACGTTTTTGAAACGCCGTCGTATCTGTTTTAAAAATATTACCGTTACTGTTGAGGGATTAGGAGGCGTTTGTAGAAACGCCGTCATATCTTCCTTTTTTTTTTTTTTTTTTTTGGGGATATTATGCTAATTTTATTTGATTAAATTAAAAAGAATACCGGTAAAAAATATTGAATTTAGTTTCTCATTCAATTAATAAAAAAATACCTATAATAAAACTAACATACAAAATATTAACTCCTATTCAAATATCTGTAATAAAACTAACATTTAAAATAATAACTCCCATTCAAATAACAAATGAAGCATTAATTCAATTTCACATTAAAAAAAAACTAACATTTAAAATAATAACTCTCATTCAAATAACAAATGAAGCATTAATTCAATTTCTCATTCAAAAAAAAACTAACAAACCGTGTTTAAGTAAGAGACTACAATTTGTAAAATTTTGATTCCAGATCTGCTAAAATGAAAAATCCATCCATCTTGTCATAAAACATAACCCACCAAACTCAAATCTTGTCTCAAACTGCTGCTGAGCTACAGTTGCATGTTCAATCATTCCTTTCTGGAAGGTAGCATCAACTTGCTCAAACATGGCTTTGCATGACATCTCAAAGGCAGGAATAACGGAAGCTTCCAAACTAGACTTCAATGCATCCTGCATATTGAATCACTCAAACAGTCAGATCAAGATTTCCAGATTCATTTAGTAAGGCATACAATCTCCTCAGGTCAGATACTGCTAGAGAGAGAGAGAGACCCATAAAAATTTTGAAGTTATTGAACAACAATTACAAAACATCAATTAATCCCATATACATGCATAACATACTCAAGAAGAACTAGAGCCAGACACTACATTTGAAAAGTTGAGAGATAATGGACTGTCCACCCAAGATGAGTTTATGTCTCTGCAGGAATGCTGCTTTGTCAAAATAAAAATGATAATTTAAAATATGACATTCACCAAGTGTCTCATGCACATCACATTAAGAGAGAGACAGAGAGAGAGACCTTAATATCTAAAGATTACAAGAAAAAGGGCTCTGAGAATCAACAAAGTCTCAAACGAACCAAAATCCCTCAATAACCTTTAAGATAGTTAATGATATAGCAAGAAGTGAATAACAGATCATTCAGCATAAAAATGAAATCCAGAATTTGTAAGGTCATAATAACATAATAGAAAGAATCACTTCAGCGTCAATAATGCTCTCCATACTGCTCCATAATGTCATCTAAAATACATCCACACTCAATCAGTAAAATCCTAGCACTATAAACTTATGCATACCTGAAGAGCTTGCTTGCCAGAAGTTTGAAATTGTGCTTGGATCTGCCTAGCAACAGTAGCTTCAAGTTTTGAATTAACTGATTTCTCCAGTTGATTCACTGCCTTATCACCAACTCCTCTCTGCACCACATGGGCATCAATTAGTTCTCAACAAGACTACATCCCTAGTATAAGACTTGGATCTTTTAGAATATCAACCTGAAAAGCCTCTGTAATAGCCGTAGATATTGTTTTTTCAATGGCCGGAGAAATTGCACGAGCTACAGCTGGTCCAACTGCAGCCAATTCCTTCTTCACTGTTTTCTCCACCATAGCTGGCAAGTCCTTATTTATGCAGTTAGTGATCAAACTTGTTATTTGCTGTGTACGCTCTCTAACTAATTTCTCTTGTTTCGCATTCTCTTCCTGAAAATGAGCCCATAACGCATCAGTATTGGCCTTGACAGCTTTTTCCATGCTCCTCCCTAGGGCAGTCTCCAGCCTTTTACCTTCTTTAGTGACTAGGACAGTAACCATCACCGACATCTGCTTCTGCATTTCTTTTTGCATATAAGATATAAGAACTGAGCTAACCATGAAGGCTTTTTGAAACCGACCATAATCATTCGGTTTGGTCCAAATTGGTCGGTTTCATCCAGTGATTCAGTTTTTTGAACACCCCTAGCATGCTTAATTTGTTTTGTCAATACTTAAGGCATCAATTTTTTTTGTTACCTATTGACATTCACCAAGTGTCTCATGCACATCACATTAATTTAAAATATGACAATTTAAAATATGACATTCACCAAGTGTCTCATGCACATCACATTAAGAGAGAGACAGAGAGAGAGACCTTAATATCTAAAGATTACAAGAAAAAGGGCTCTGAGAATCAACAAAGTCTCAAACGAACCAAAATCCCTCAATAACCTTTAAGATAGTTAATGATATAGCAAGAAGTGAATAACAGATCATTCAGCATAAAAATGAAATCCAGAATTTGTAAGGTCATAATAACATAATAGAAAGAATCACTTCAGCGTCAATAATGCTCTCCATACTGCTCCATAATGTCATCTAAAATACATCCACACTCAATCAGTAAAATCCTAGCACTATAAACTTATGCATACCTGAAGAGCTTGCTTGCCAGAAGTTTGAAATTGTGCTTGGATCTGCCTAGCAACAGTAGCTTCAAGTTTTGAATTAACTGATTTCTCCAGTTGATTCACTGCCTTATCACCAACTCCTCTCTGCACCACATGGGCATCAATTAGTTCTCAACAAGACTACATCCCTAGTATAAGACTTGGATCTTTTAGAATATCAACCTGAAAAGCCTCTGTAATAGCCGTAGATATTGTTTTTTCAATGGCCGGAGAAATTGCACGAGCTACAGCTGGTCCAACTGCAGCCAATTCCTTCTTCACTGTTTTCTCCACCATAGCTGGCAAGTCCTTATTTATGCAGTTAGTGATCAAACTTGTTATTTGCTGTGTACGCTCTCTAACTAATTTCTCTTGTTTCGCATTCTCTTCCTGAAAATGAGCCCATAACGCATCAGTATTGGCCTTGACAGCTTTTTCCATGCTCCTCCCTAGGGCAGTCTCCAGCCTTTTACCTTCTTTAGTGACTAGGACAGTAACCATCACCGACATCTGCTTCTGCATTTCTTTTTGCATATAAGATATAAGAACTGAGCTAACCATGAAGGCTTTTTGAAACCGACCATAATCATTCGGTTTGGTCCAAATTGGTCGGTTTCATCCAGTGATTCAGTTTTTTGAACACCCCTAGCATGCTTAATTTGTTTTGTCAATACTTAAGGCATCAATTTTTTTTGTTACCTATTGACGATGCATACCTATTGACAACTTAGAAGAATCGAGAGCCCGGGCTTAAGACCTATATAGAGCCCTAAACAAAAGTATTCACTAAGAAAAACATTGATCCGAAACAGAGATAAATCACAAACGGAACAACTAACCTCTGATCGAAGAAGACGAATAGTTCCAAATCCATGGAGATAAATCACGGAGCTGTGCTCAAAATCGAACTTCAAAATCGAAGAAGAATCACTGAACTGAAGAAGAATCGAAGAAGAATAACTGAGTAAGAGACTGAAGAACAATCGAACCTCTGATAGAAAGAGAGAGCAAGAGAGTGAGAGAGTGAGCAAGAGAGTGAGTGAGTGACGGCTGTGCTCAAAATAGGGTTTTCAAAATAAAGGTTTGGAGAGACAGAAGAGGGTGTGAAGAGAGACGGGATTTGGAGGCGGTTTTCAAACGTCTTGATTGACAAAACGGTACCGTTTTAACTAATAACAAATGCGGCGTTTAAAAAACGCCGTTAATTATTTAAAAAGGTGACGTTTACTAAAACGTCGTTAATTAAACGCCGTTAAATCCCTATTTTCCTGTAGTGCCTATTGTCCTAGAAAAATTGTCACTGTTTTTCTGGGTAATATGTTTGTTTGCTAGAAATTGAATTAATGTAATGTAGGGTCTAAATATGAATGAATCTGAGGGATAAATTGATATTTCTCTATAAAGTTCAGGATAAAACTTTGAATTTTTAGTATTACTCTTCATTTATCTTTTCACTCAACAAATTTAAAATCCAATTACAAATTCAGTTTGACAATGTGAATGTTCAATTAGCTAGGAATGTTATGGTGTACCGTTCTTCTAAGAGAATCTATGGGGTTCCATCCATGTTCTCTGTAGACCTTGTAAGCAATATGGTTTGTAATGTCATCAAGAGCCTTGAAACAAATCTTCATGTACTCTGGTAGTTGCTCCACAGCACCAAGTTCCCATCTGTACTATCCAATAATTATTGATAAATATAAACTTTATTTTAAACAACTATATCTCTGATGCATTCACATCCACACAATATAATTGAATAGTCTTCTGCAAATAGAGGGTGACGATGCATACCTATTGACAACTTCTGTGAAGAGAGTGAGTTCTTCAAGTGTCCCATAAACATCAAAAATATCATCTATTAAGTAGATGAAAGAGATGGGTTTTGTGAGCTCAACTCTTTGCTCTGAGAACCTTGGATCTGTGAGGGCTGCCATAGGCCACATGTACCATTTTAGAGGTTGGTCTCTAGCGAACTTCAGTTCACTCGCCAAACCCGTGTCTTTCCACCACCTGAGATCACAAAACTACAAATTAAAGCAGAAGAATCTTCCTATTTGAACAAACTTAACATGCCTGTCATTGAAAACAATTTTGTTCATTCACTTAAAAAAAGTGAGGTGGGTCCTAGTTGAGGTAATAATTCCCACTATTATAACTAATTAACCGTTTGAGAACAGACTAATTTAGTAATTTTTTGGCTATTTGGCTAAAATATGAGCTAAAAAAAACTAGTATATTTGGGATGACTTTTTGGCTTTTTACGAAAAGATGTGCAAAAAGTAGAGAAAAAAGAGAATCTTTGATTTTTTGATATGGGTTGTTGATTTTTTGGCTAATTTAGTAACTTTTTGGCTATTTGACTAAAATGGAAGGTTCCCAAACGAGGGATGACTTTACTAAAATGTTTGGGATGACTTTTTGGCTTTTAACGAAAAGATGTGCAAAAAGTAGAGAAAAAAGAGAATTTTTGATTTTTTGATATGGGTTGTTGGTTTTTTGGCTAATTTAATAACTTTTGGACTTTTTGACTAAAATGGAAGGTTCCCAAACGAGGCCTAAGTGAGTAAACAAAATTAGATTCACAATATTCTCTGCACTAAATTAAAAACAAAATCTTACTTTGATACTTGAAGTATTTCTTTTTGGTGTGTGAATTGAACCATGTTAAAATCCATTTTCGCCAGTTCTTGCAAGACATTTTCCCATTCACTTGGGTTCGTGTAATCACTAAGGAAATCTCTTGCCATGAACCTTGCTAGGCTCTTGTGATGGGGATTTCCCAGTGTGTTGCTGACAACTCGAGCTTGATGATGAGAAAGATGTGGCATCAACCCGTTAAGGACTCGGGTACTAAAGTCTGCGGCTTGATCAAGAATGTCTTCTCCTTCTATGCTTAGCTGTGAAGCTTCATACAAACTCATCAACCCTCTCATATCTGCATTTAGTTCTGGTTTGAACTTTCCGTTCTTAGCCTTAAAGTTGTTAAACACATCTGTTCCATTACCAATTTCCCATTCATTTACACTTATTTCAAGCACAAATATTACTGATAAAAAAGAATTCAAAAAATGAAGTTGGGTAGTGAAAAAATAATGAAAATTCACATACCCGCGGGCACATTGTACCCTTCTTGCCTTAGTAGACGAAAGCGAGTAGAAACTTCATAAAGGTCATAACCAAGCGTAGTAGCGTTGGATTTCGTATATTGGCTTTGTAGAAGTGCTTCAATCTCTTCCTGGAAATGGTAATCGATGCCTAGGCGTTGGAGGTTATCGATCATGACCAAACCTTCTAATGGGTTTTCTCCTACTTTCCTCAACATCCTCTTAGCTTCCTTCAATTTTTGTTCATGCTTTACACAAAAGTCATCCTGCAAATAAGTTCCACATTGTCAGCTCAAGAACATCAAGATTTTCGAAGATTAGTGATAAAATTAAAAAAGAAAAACTTAACGGTTAAGCTGCGATATCCAGTTTGATAGTCTTTCTGTATTGAGGGGTTGGAAACTAAAGTGAGATCATCACCAATGCTCCATTTGTGGGTTTTAAGTGTACTAGATGATGCAATGAGACTAGTCTTGTTGATTTGTGGGATGTTGTTTGGAGCAATGGGAAGATGAGAAGGAGGAGATGCACAGTGGAAGATTTGCATGATGAGGACAATGTTTAGGAAGTGTTTTTTTGTTTTGTGTTTTATGGAAAGTACGTTTGTTCTTGGGGTGATTGATGAGCTTGAATAAGTGAAGAAGAGGACCCCTATTTATAGAACGCGTTTAATTGCTTCCGTCTTTATAGTACGACATGATTAACACATTTACCACGAGTTTTGTTTTTCTAGTTTTCAATCCGTACGAGAAAATGACCGTCCCAAAAAAAAAAAATAAATAAATAAAAATTGAGCCTTATAATAAAATACTATTTTCGGTCAATTTTATAAAACAAAAATAGCCAAATAATTTAAATTAAAAAAAAAGCAAAACATTATAGTTTGAATTGATTAAATTAAAAATTAATGGTTTATTTTGTTTCAAGTCACTAAAAAAGTCAGTCGTATAAAAAAAATTAAAATTTTTATTTTCTCTATTTTTTACACCTTTTTTCATAAAAATTAAAAAATTATTTTCAAACATGTTTATACTTTCACCTATATTTTAATCAAAAAATTATTAAGATAACCACTTCTCAAACCGACCCTGAGCATCTCTATCATACTAGTTAGAATTTTATTGTATTTTGACTTAGAAGTTATTTTTTCTATTTTAGCTAAACTCTTTATTCTTTTTCTATATTATTTTTATTGATTTTAATTTGGAATTATTTTTTATAAAATCAACACAAATAATTTCAAAATATGACAAGTAAACTCTTTTAATGTTTGACTAAGTGAAATCACTAGTAATATTTGTTGAGTCAAAATTACAAAAACTAAAATGACTAACTTCATAACTAGTTTGATGGAGGTAAAATTTAGTAACATTTAGTTACTATTTTAACTAAAAAGTAATAGTAGCTAGTTTAATGGAGATATTCTAAGTATGTGTTTAGATCATAAATTTGAATAGGAATTTAGAAAAGGAAAGGAAAAGGTGGTGAGATGTAGTTGAAATATAACTATATTTAATTTACATTTTACTCTTTTTTTTTCTTTTTCTTTTCCTTATTAAATCTCTACCGAAATTTTATAATTCAAAAACAATCTAAGTGTTCTAACTTCTAATATTTAGGCCCTACTTGGAAATTGACTATATTAATTAATTTTTTTAATTTTTTACTAAAAAAATTTAAAAAATATAAAGAATAATATGACAATTTATAATATTTTTTTAACTTTTTAAACCAAATTCCAAACGGGTCTCTAGTTGTGAACTTTTTGAGCACTCGTTATCAAAGAATTCCCTTTCTTGCTTTTTTTTCAGAGGGTTAAAAATATAGTTAAATGAATCTGAGTATATAATAATGAACCTAATTCATATTTGGGCCTTCAGCTCAGAAGTCAAATCTGATTTTGTTTTGTTTTGTCAAATCTTAGACTCCATTCTCCATCACGTGTAGAGTGTATTTTGAACCCGGCCTGCCTTTAGGCCTCGCGGGCTCCCGTCATTTTTTGGGACGGATTTTGCGAGTTTTTTTTTTTTTTTTTTCCCTATAAAAAGTAAACGATAGATATATTATGTGAGTGTTTGAGAAGTGGCTATTTTAAAAGTTTTTTGACTTTTTGACTATTTTAATTTTTGTGTTTGAGAAGATAGGATAGATTTTTATTTAGGTTGTGTATTAAAAAATGTGTTTGAAATAATGTTTGAGGTTGAAATGAAAAATTTGTCCCTAACCTCACTTTTTTCAAAATGGATCTAAAGGGGCAAAATTGTCATTTACTTTCTGAAATGATGGGGCTGTCACTACTTGTGCTTACATTGTCACGTTGACAATGTAGACTGCGCCCACTGCCGAGATATATATATATATATATATATTTAAATCAATGCATTTTGGGGACTAAAAGGCTTTTTTAGCCCAAACACCGCCTGTGTTTGAGGCTAAAATAGCCTGTGGTCAAGGTTCCCAAACACCGCCTATATATACAGATTATTTATGAGGATAAAAAATAAAAGAAAAGTTGTACTATAGTTAAGATTAAGGAAGTTTTTTTTTTAGAAATCCTCTTTCTAAGAGTTTTATTTTATTCAACCCATATTATTTTTTACTATTCCATTTGATCCTATTCGAGGTGAGAAGACCAAAACACCATTAATCTCTCATGCTCCCTATTAATGTTAATATTTAATGTTGATCGTTATTATGTTTTGGTAGTTCTCATGCATCAAAATGTTGACTGTCATTCTATTCATATTAATTTAAAATGAATTTTTTATCATTGTGTATTTAATTACATTATGTGAATATTCACATCATGTAATTGAAATAAATATTCACATCATTATATTCATATTAATTTGAAATGAATTTTTGTCATTGTGTTGTCAATTACATAATGTGAATATTCATACTAAAACATACGAATGTAAACATTCACATCACTACATTAGATGAGAGAGAATGTTCATATGTTGTGAATGTTCACATCACTACATGTTGTGAATAAGAATGTGTAATGAACGTTATTTTTAATGTGTTGTCAATTAAAAATAAAAAGGTTCACATAGTGTGAACGTTCATATCACTACATTAATTGAGAGAGAATTTTTCGGAAAGATGTTGTGAACGTTCATATCAGATGAGAGAGAATATTTACATTATTTTTAAATGTGTTATTAATTAAAAATATATTCACAAATGTTCATATTATTTTTAATGTGTTGTTAATTAAAAATATATTCACATTATATAATAATATAAAATAATAACATTAATGTCATTTAATTTGTGTATAAAAAAATGTATGCCTTGGTCATTTCCCTTATCTCTTCTCCCCCAACATTAAATATCAATATTAAATATAAGGGTATAAGAGCCTAAGAAAATAGTGCAAATCAAGAAAAATGATTTTATGGAATAAAAATATAAATACATGGGACTAAGTGGGTTAAAAAATTCCTTCATGGATTTCTTGGATTAGAACACTTCTAAATAAGATTTATCAATAAAAATCCCTAAGATTAATGGGTTGTTTAATTATGTTTCATGTAGTGGTATTTAATTATGTATGACTTATGTCTTTTTTTTTTATTATGACTACAAAAAGTATGAAATAATGTAGTTTTCTTCTTTGAAATGATTAATTATATATATATATATATATATATATATATATTAATGAAACGAAATATTACAATCATTAAATTAAATAGATAATATTTATTTCATGAATAACTTCTATTTCAAAATAAAATAAAATATACAAAAATTTATATCATTAAATAAAATAGGTATAGATTATTGATGATGATAGAAAAATTACATTACTATAAGTCAAATACATCCCAACTAGATTGGCACCTACTAGCCTATCAATTATTTGCATTATACTCTACCTCAATAATCTAATAGATACATTATGAAATGAAATAGCGGGAAAAAAAAAATGTTGATCAATCATCGGAGGAGGCAGACAATTTACTCGCGTTACCCGATGATATATCATCCAAATCGTTTTGAATTCTCTCATTTCACTATAATTTTGTCTTTCTCGTAACCGCATGCATATGATCTTTCGATATCATCAGTGCCTTAACCATTTGGGGTGAAAGTCTAATCCGATAATCGCTCAGTACTCGTCCACCTGCACTAAAAGTTGTTTCAAAAGCAACTGTAAAAATAAGAACGGTACGGGCCATCTGTGAAAGCACAGGCTACATAAGTTGATTTTGTTTCCACCAATTCAAAATATCAAAATCATCCTTATTATCCACTGTGAGCTATCCAAATAACGTTGTAATTCAGAACTATTTACGCTTGTATATTGAGATATTCTTTTACCTTTTATTGGAAAAAACATTTTTCACATCGAGATGAGGCTGGTGTAGTGTGTGACGGTGTATTTACAAATATAGCTTCCCTATATTCTTTTAATAATTTTGTACATGTTTTCATAATAGGGGCAAATTGTTTTACATCAGCGAAAATAAGATCTAAAAATTCTTGTAAACTAATTTCTTTGCACCTAGAATTAATTACAATGGCTAAACCTAAAAGATGAGGCAATAGATTAAAATATTTATCAAATCTTTCTTTCATTGCAGTAATAATGGCTATATAATATTCATTACCCTTATATTTTTTGAAAACTTTCATTATTTTTGCTAACATATGTAAAACAAATGCTGAAGTACGAATATATATATATATATGAGAAAATGATTTTGTTATAATATCAAAAACTTTTAGAAAATCTCTATATAAGGCTACTGGGCGCCAATTAAATTCTATTGGAGTCAGTACTCGTCTTATTAATGTTGTTGTAAAAAATAATTTTTTTTTTTTTTTTTTTTACAAACTCTCTTTAACATAGTATATGTTGATACAGCGATCCTGATTCTTCCTCCTTTGATTGTTGTATCCGGACTTAGGTTCCGTGGAGTTAGTTGTTGTATATGTCTTGTTGTCATCCTTTAATTCCATATATTTTGGTTTTAGGATGTGTTGGGCGTGTTTCGAACAGGTTGGTTGAGCCTTGGTTCCATTTCTTGTTGCCCAGTTTTTTTTGTGGTCCGCTCGAGCGGATCCCTTCGCGCTCGAGCGGAGTTTGCACACTTTCAGTATTTTGTGCCTCTGCAAAAGTACTGCAGGTTTTTTTTTCACGCTCGAGCGGAGTTCCTTACGCTCGAGCGGGTCGTGCTCGAGCGGACCTTTTTGCGCTCTCGCGGGTGTTCAATGTTTGTAAAAATACTGAAAGAGTGTAATCTACGCTCAAGCATGTTTCCCTTTGCGCTCTAGCGGGTGTGTTTTGCAGTTGTGTCTTGACGCTCGAGCGAGTATTCTTGCGCTCGAGCATGTCCAGTTTTTGTGCTTGACGCTCGAGCGTCCTATTCTCCGCTCGAACGGACTAGTCGTATATCAGATGACAGCTGGGTGATTTTAAATCACTTTTCACACTTTCTTTCTCTCTCTTACTTTTCAAAACCTCTATTGGAGAGCACCTCCCTCTAAAACTTCAACTTCTCTCTAGGGTTTGATCTAGTAGGAGTAATCTTTTACCCTTGGGCCTTTGTAAAAAGTGTGGAGCTTGTTGAGGGCTATATTTTGATCCGAAAATAGTGGGGTTTGGAGCATTTCGAGTTTTTTCATCTTCTTCCTTTGAGCTCCGACTTTGAGGTAGGGATAACTACTCTTTTTTATGAGCTTTAACATAGATGTTGAGCTTGTTGTATAAATGGTTTGATTTGGAAAGTTAGGGTTTGAGATGTGTTATATTGAAAAGAGGGGTTTTGTTCTTTTGATTCAAACATATGTGTTTTGGGTCTGAAAAGGGGGTTACTGATGTTGTTGATAATATTTGGACCTTTGGGTTAATGTTGAGAAAAGTGAGAAAATGCCATGTTTGGGTATATTTGGGTCATTAGTGTAATTAATGACATTTATTATGGAAATATGAAATTGAGTGGAAATAATGAAATTTGCTCATTATGAGGGAGAATGGTGGAGTTGGATTCATTAATCACTCACCTTTGAAATGTTAATAAATTATCTGTTGATATAATTATTATCCGTTTAGAAATAATTGCTTTGGGTTATCGGTGGAATATAGTCTTGATTGTTGTAGACATTGCATGACGATTAGGCGAATTAAAACTAATCGGTTAAATGTCATTAAATATGATGAATGGAATAATACATCAAATTTATGTATTGATTGATCATGTATATGATATGTGTTTATATACATTGTGTTGTGTGGGAGGAGATAGGGGATGTACTCCACGGTTTAGGGGAAGATAGGGGATGGACTCCTAAACCGGATATTATTTGGGAGGAGATAGGGGATGTACTCCATTGATATAGCAAATATGTGTATCTATTGAAGTATTGATACATCAAATGTGTGTATCCATTATGAAGTATGGAAGTGTTTTAATGTGTTATTGATGCAGCAAATATGTGTATTTATTGTGAAGTATGAAAGTGTTTTAATGTGTTAGTGATACAACAAATATGTGTATCTATTGTGAAGTATGGAAGTATTGTTGATATGAGCTGTGGTCTCATGGGAACAGTTTGGCCAGGTTCTGAGCCATATTTATGAATTGAAAATCGGTTAAGTAAAGGAAAGAGAAATGAAACATGGACATGTTTGTCATGTAATTGAATTGGGTTATGAATTGATTTATGTGGGTTAAACATTTATCAAATGCTAATGTTTTAGTTATCGTTCATATTATATTTAGCATATCTCTACTGGGCGTTAGCTCACCCTATATGGGACATCATTTTCAGGTAGAGGTGTTATGCCACCTCTAAGGACGTAGCTTGGGAGGCTTGAGGCTGTTAGACCTTTTTTGTTGTTTTTGTTGTATTACATGTATATCAAGCCAAGGGCTTATGTTGTGTAGAGTTAGTACTCTCCTTTTCATAATCAAGTGTTGACTTGGAAAGTTGTAAGCCTACAGGGTATTTACTTTTGTTGTCAACATATAATACCTTTTGTAAGAATACTCTGATGATTATGATATGAAATCTCTTTTCCTTATCGTGAATGTATGATATTATGGGTTTATTTTGAGGGTGTGACAGTTGAATTCCACTGCTTGTTTATATCGAAAATTAATTTTTTAAAAGGCATACCTTCTTCTTGACAGATTTTCCTATATTCTAAAATTCGATTAGCAAAAGACAGTAGTAACAACCGCATGATTTATTACCGGTACAGAAGTCTCATATATATGTATAACTTTTTTAACAATCAAGTTTAAAATATGAACACAACAACGAATATGAAATAAATCACCATCAACAAGTAATTGTAAAGTTGATTTCAAATGGGTTAAAGTCTGATTGTAACATTATCTAAACTATTGATAAATATTTTATTTTGCAAAGCTTATTCATATAATACATTTTCTTATTTCTATCTCAAGTGAATGACCAATGTATAGAAGTTCAACTAATTTAAATGAAATGACTTTTTTATTTAATTTTCAATCATTATCAATAAAAATGCAATGATACACTGATATTCTAAATCATTATTTGACTACAGATTAAATGTTAAACAAACTCTTCTATTCAGTTTTTTTAAAATATCAAATAATTCACTTTTAATATCCTCAAATTTATTTAAAATCATATTTCTAATAATATTTCTTGAAAAATCTTGATATTGCGATGTAAAACCTCCGTGAATCATTTCTAAAAAATTGGGACATTCATTAGTAGTAAAAGGTTATTATTTTTTAATAATATAATCAATTACATAATTTTGTGCACATATAGGATCATACAAAAATATTTACAAATTACCAATTGATGATCCCCCTAATTACATTTAAGTTATAATATCAGATTGTTGATTTTGTAAATGTTTGTTAACATGCCTTTTTGTATACACCCCATTTTTGACCGTCCTCAAGACTTAGGCATTACTGATGGTTTACTTGCTGGAGAAAGGTGTGCAGGACAAAGATTCAGTTTCTTAGGCAATGAGAGAGACAAATCTCAACTTCATACCCCATTTTGGACCAAAGCTATTTTGGATGGTTTTTAGATCTTAAAACCCTCTCTTTCAAAATATTTTTGAAATAAAGTTTCTACAATGTTACGAGGCTCACATTTTGTCAAATGATGCGCTTCCGTCTTTATAGTACGACATGATTAACACATTTACCACGAGTTTTGTTTTTTTAGTTTTCAATCCGTACGAGAAAATGACCGTACCAAAAAAAAAAAAAAAATTGAGTCTTATAATAAAATACTATTTTCTGTCAATTTTATAAAACAAAAATAGACAAATAATTTAAATAAAAAAAAAAGCAAAAAATTATAGTTTAAATTGATTAAATTAAAAATTAATGGTTTATTTTGTTTCAAGTCACTAAAAAAGTCAGTCGTATAAAAAAAATTAAAATTTTTATTTTCTCTATTTTTTATACATTTTTTTTATAAAAATTAAAAAATTATTTTCAAACATGTTTATACTTTCACCTATATTTTAATCAAAAAATTATTAAGATAACCACTTCTCAAACCGACCCTGAGCATCTCTATCATACTAGTTAGAATTTTATTGTATTTTGACTTAGAAGTTATTTTTTCTATTTTAGCTAAACTCTTTATTCTTTTTCTATATTATTTTTATTGATTTTAATTTGGAATTATTTTTTATAAAATCAACACAAATAATTTCAAAATATGACAAGTAAACTCTTTTAATGTTTGACTAAGTGAAATCACTAGTAATATTTGTTGAGTCAAAATTACAAAAACTAAAATGACTAACTTCATAACTAGTTTGATGGAGGTAAAATTTAGTAACATTTAGTTACTATTTTAACTAAAAAGTAATAGTAGCTAGTTTAATGGAGATATTCTAAGTATGTGTTTAGATCATAAATTTGAATAGGAATTTAGAAAAGGAAAGGAAAAGGTGGTGAGATGTAGTTGAAATATAACTATATTTAATTTACATTTTACTCTTTTTTTTTCTTTTTCTTTTCCTTATTAAATCTCTACCGAAATTTTATAATTCAAAAACAATCTAAGTGTTCTAACTTCTAATATTTAGGCCCTACTTGGAAATTGACTATATTAATTAATTTTTTTAATTTTTTACTAAAAAAATTTAAAAAATATAAAGAATAATATGACAATTTATAATATTTTTTTAACTTTTTAAACCAAATTCCAAACGGGTCTCTAGTTGTGAACTTTTTGAGCACTCGTTATCAAAGAATTCCCTTTCTTGCTTTTTTTTCAGAGGGTTAAAAATATAGTTAAATGAATCTGAGTATATAATAATGAACCTAATTCATATTTGGGCCTTCAGCTCAGAAGTCAAATCTGATTTTGTTTTGTCCAAAGATTCTTGTGCAAAATTATTCAGTTTATAAGGATGTGATTTTATGAAATGACCTAATTATCCATCTTAGACTCCATTCTCCATCACGTGTAGAGTGTAATTTGAACCCGGCCTGCCTTTAGGCCTCGCAGGCTCCCGTCATGTTTTTGGGACGGATTTCGCGAGCCTTTTTTTTTTTTTTTCCCTATAAAAAGTAAATGATAGATATATTATGTGAGTGTTTGGGAAGTGGTCATTTTAAAGGTTTTTTGACTTTTCAACTAGTTTAGTTTTTGTGTTTGAGAAGATATGATGAATTTTTATTTAGGTTGTGTATTAAAAAATGTGTTTGAAATGATATTTGAGACTGAAATGACAAATTTGTCCCTAATCTCACTTTTTTCAAAATAGATCTGAAGGGGCAAAATTGTCATTTACTTTCTGAAATGATGGGGCTGTCACTACTTGTGCTTACATTGTCACGTTGACAATGTAGACTGCGCCCACAGCCGAGATATATATATATATATATATTTTTTAAATCAATGCATTTTGGGGGCTAAAAGGCTTTTTTGTATATTTGAGGCTAAAATAGCCTGTGGCCAAGGTTCCCAAACACCGCCTATATATACAGATTATTTATGAAGGATAAAAAATAAAAGAAAAATTGTACTATAGTTAAGATTAAGGAAGTTTTTTTTTTTAGAAATCCTCTTTCTAAGAGTTTTATTTTATTCAACCCATATTATTTTTTACTATTCCAATCATATTTGAGGTAAGAAGACCAAAACACCATTAATCTCTCATGCTCCCTATTAATGTTAATATTTAATGTTGATCGTTATTATGTTTTGGTAGTTCTCATGCATCAAAATGTTGACTGTCATTCTATTCATATTAATTTAAAATGAATTTTTTATCATTGTGTATTTAATTACATTATGTGAATATTCACATCATGTAATTGAAATAAATATTCACATCATTATATTCATATTAATTTGAAATGAATTTTTGTCATTGTGTTGTCAATTACATGATGTGAATATTCATACTAAAACATACGAATGTAAACATTCACATCACTACATTAGATGAGAGAGAATGTTCATATGTTGTGAATGTTCACATCACTACATGTTGTGAATAAGAATGTGTTGTCAATTAAAAATAAAAAGGTTTACATAGTGTGAACGTTCATATCACTACATTAATTGAGAGAGAATTTTTTGGAAAGATGTTGTGAACGTTCATATCAGATGAGAGAGAATATTTACATTATTTTTAAATGTGTTATTAATTAAAAATATATTCACATCAGATGAGAGAGAATGTTCATATTATTTTTAATGTGTTGTCAACTAAAAATATATTCACATTATATAATAATATAAAATAATAACATTAATGTCATTTAATTTGTGTATAAAAAATTTTATGCCTTGGTCATTTCCCTTATCTCTTCTCCCCCAACATTAAATATCAATATTAAATATAAGGGTATAAGAGTCTAAGAAAATAGTGTAAATCAAGAAAAATGATTTTATGGAATAAAAATATAAATACATGGGACTAAGTGGGTTAAAAAATTCCTTCATGAATTTTTTGGATTAGAACACTTCTAAATGAGATTTATCAAAAAAAAATCCCTAAGATTAATGGGATGTTTAATTATGTTTCATGTAGTGGTATTTAATTATGTATGACTTATGTTTTTTTTTATTATTATTATGACTAAAAAAAGTATGAAATAATTTAGTTTTCTTCTTTGAAATGAATAATTATATATTAATGAAATGAAATATTACAATCATTAAATTAAATAGATAATATTTATTTGATGAATAACTTCTAATTCAAAATAAAATAAAATATTACAAAAATTTATATCATTAAATAAAATAGATATAGATTATTGATGATGATAGAAAAATTACATTACTATAAGTCAAATACATTCCAACTAGATTAGCACCTACTAGCCTATCAATTATTTGCATTATACTCTACCTCAATAATCTAATAGATACATTATGAAATGAAATAGCGGGAAAAAAAAATGTTGATTAATCATCAGAGGAGTTAGACAATTTACTCGCATTACTCGATGATATATCATCCAAATCGTTTTGAATTCTCTCATTTCACTATAATTTTGTCTTTTTTGTAACCGCATGCATATGATCTTTCGATATCATCAGTGCCTTAACCATTTGGGGTGAAAGTCTAATGCGATAATCGCTCAGCACTCGTCCACCTACACTAAAAGTTGTTCCAAAAGCAATTGTAAAAATAAGAACGGTACGGGCCATCTGTGAAAGCACGGGCTACATAAGTTGATTTTGTTTCCACCAATTCAAAATATCAAAATCATCCTTATTATCCACTGTGAGCTATCCAAATAACATTGTAATTCAGAACTATTTACGCTTGTATATTGAGATATTCTTTTACCTTTTATTGGAAAAAACATTTTTCACATCGAGATGAGGCTGGTGTAGTGTGTGTAGGTGTATTTACAAATATAGCTTCCCTATATTCTTTTAATAATTTTGTACATGTTTTCATAATAGGGGCAAATTGTTTTACATTAGCGAAAATAAGATCTAAAAATTCTTGTAAACTAATTTCTTTACACCTAGAATTAATTGCAATGGCTAAACCTAAAAGATGAGGCAATAGATTAAAATATTTATCAAATCTTTCTTTCATTGCAGTAATAATGGCTATATAATATTCATTACCCTTATATTTTTTGAAAACTTTCATTATTTTTGCTAACATATGTAAAACAAATGCTGAAGTACGAATATATATATATATATGAGAAAATGATTTTGTTATAATATCAAAAACTTTTAGAAAATCTTTATATAAGGCTACTGGGCGCCAATTAAATTCTGTTGGAGTCAGTACTCCTCCTATTGATGTTGTTGTAAAAAATAAATTTATTATTATTATTTTTTTTGTTTGCAAACTCTCTTTAACATAGTATATGTTGATATTGCGATCCTGATTCTTGCTCCTTTGATTGTTGTATCCGGACTTAAGTTCCGTGGAATTGGTGGTTGTATATGTCTTGTTGTCGTCCTTTAATTCCATATATTTTGGTTTTAGGATGTATTGGGCGTGTTTCGAACAGGTTGGTTGAGCATTGGTTCCATTTCTTGTTGTCCAGTTTTTTTTGTGGTCCGCTCAAGCGGATCCCTTCGCGCTCGAGCGGAGTTTGCACACTTTCAGCATTTTGTGCCTCTGCAAAAGTACTGCAGGTTTGTTTTTCACGCTCGAGCAGAGTTCCTTACGCTCTAGCGGGTCGTGCTCGAGCGGACCTTTTTGCGCTCTCGCGGGTGTTTAATGTTTGTAAAAATACTGAAAGAGTGTAATCTACGCTCAAGCATGTTTCCCTTTGCGCTCTAGCGGGTGTGTTTTGCAGTTGTGTCTTGACGCTCGAGCGAGTATTCTTGCGCTCGAGCATGTCCAGTTTTTGTGCTTGACGCTCGAGCGTCCTATTCTCCGCTCGAACGGACTAGTCGTATATCAGATGACAGCTGGGTGATTTTAAATCACTTTTCACACTTTCTTTCTCTCTCTTACTTTTCAAAACCTCTATTGGAGAGCACCTCCCTCTAAAACTTCAACTTCTCTCTAGGGTTTGATCTAGTAGGAGTAATCTTTTACCCTTGGGCCTTTGTAAAAAGTGTGGAGCTTGTTGAGGGCTATATTTTGATCCGAAAATAGTGGGGTTTGGAGCATTTCGAGTTTTTTCATCTTCTTCCTTTGAGCTCCGACTTTGAGGTAGGGATAACTACTCCTTTTTATGAGCTTTAACATAGATGTTGAGCTTTTTGTATAAATGGTTTGATTTGGAAAGTTAGGGTTTGAGATGTGTTATATTGAAAAGAGGGGTTTTGTTCTTTTGATTCAAACATATATGTTTTGGGTCTGAAAATGGGGTTACTGATGTTGTTGATAATATTTGGACCTTTGGGTCAATGTTAAGAAAAGGGAGAAAATGCCATGTTTGGGTATATTTGGGTCATTAGTGTAATTAATGACATTTATTATGGAAATATGAAATTGAGTGGAAATAATGAAATTGGCTCATTATGAGGGAGAATGGTGGAGTTGGATTCATTAATCACTCACCTTTGAAATGTTGATAAATTATCTGTTGATATAACTATTATCTGTTTAGAAATAATTGGTTTGGGCTATTGGTGGAGGATAGTCGTGATTGTTGTAGACATTGCATGACGATTAGGCGAATTAAAACTAATCGATTGAATGTCGTTGAATATGACGAATGGAATAATACATCAAATTTATGTATTGATTGGTCGTGTATATGATATGTGTTTATATACATTGTGTTGTATGGGAGGAGATAGGGGATGTACTCCACGGTTTAGGGGAAGATATGGGATGGACTCCTAAACTGGATATTGTTTGGGACGGGATAGGGGATGTACTTCATTGATACAGTAAAAATGTGTATCTATTAAAATATTGATACAACAAATGTGTGTATCCATTGTGATGTATGAAAGTGTTTTAATATGTTATTGATACAGCAAATATGTGCATCTATTGTGAAGTATGGAAGTGTTTTAATGTGTTAGTGATACAGCAAATATGTGTATCTATTGTGAAGTATGGAAGTATTGTTGATATGAGCTGTGGTCTCATGGGAACAGTTTGGCCAGGGTCTGAGCCATATTTATGAATTGAAAATCGATTAAGTAAAGGAAAGAGAAATGAAACATGGACATGTTTGTCATGTAATTGAATTGGGTTATGAATTGATTTATGTGGGTTAAACATTTATCAAATGCTAATGTTTTAGTTATCGCTAATATTATGTTTAGCATATCTCTACTGGGTGTTGGCTCACCCTATATGGGATATCATTTTTAGGTACAGGTGTTATGCCACCTCCAAGGATGTAGCTTGGGAAGCTTGAGGCTGTTAGACCCTTTTTGTTGTTTTTGTTGTATTACATGTATATCAAGCCAAGGGCTTATGTTGTGTAGAGTTAGTACTCTCCTTTTTGTAACCAAGTGTTGACTTGAAAAGTTATAAGCCTACAGGGTATTTACTTTTGTTGTCAACATGTAATACTTTTTGTAAGAATACTCTGATGATTATGATATGAAATCTCTTTTCCTTATCGTGAATGTATGATATTATGGGTTTATTTTGAGGGCGTGACAGTTGAATTCCACTGCCTGCTTATATCGAAAATTAATTTTTTAAAAGGCATACCTTCTTCTTGACAAATTTTCCTATATTCTAAAATTCGATTAGCAAAAGACAATAGTAATAACCGCATGTTTTATTACCGGTACAGAAGTCTCATATATATGTATAACTTCTTTAACAATCAAGTTTAAAATATGAACGCAACAACGAATATGAAATAAATCACCATCAACAAGTAATTGTAAAGTTGATTTCAAATGGGTTAAAGTCTGATTGTAACATTATCTAAACTAATGATAAATATTTTATTTTGCAAAGTTCATTCATATAATACATTTTCTTATTTCTATCTCAAGTGAATGACCAATGTATAGAAGTTCAACTAATTTAAATGAAATGACTTTTTTATTTAATTTTCAATCATTATCAATAAAATATGAAATGATACACCGATATTCTAAATCATTATTTGACTATAGATTAAATGTTAAACAAACTTTTCTATTCAATTTTTTTTAAATGTCAAATAATTCACTTTTAATAGCCTCAAATTTGTTTAAAATCATATTTCTAATAATATTTCTTGAAAAATTTTGATATTGCGATGTAAAACCTCTGTGAATCATTTCTAAAAAATTGGGACATTCATTAGTAGTAAAAGGTTATTATTTGTTAATAATATAATCAATTACAGAATTTTGTACACATATAGGATCGTACAAAAATATTTGCAAATTACCAATTGATGATCCCCCTAATTACATTTAAGTTATAATATTAGATTGTTGACTTTGTAAATGTTTAGTAACATGCCTTTTAAAGTACTAGTATTCTGCAGATGCAATACTAAGTAAACGTGAAAAATATTTACATTTTGCTTTAATTGTAATTGTATCATCAGAATTATTTACTGATACTCTTTCAAAATGCTCTCAAACACTGTCATGCCCTTAGATAATGATGCTCTTATTGGAATAGAGATATTAGGTACATTAAAAGGAGAATCAACAGGTTCATATTGTGTATATGCATCAATATCGACCTAAACATTAGGAATATTATGATCCATAATAATGTAAGTAAAATAATATATAAGAACTAACAATTAATTAAAATGGGGACTTACGTGTAAATTCTAATAGGTGAACTTATTGTCCAATAGATCCTATGAGAATTAATAGCGTTTTTCATCAAGCATTTTAAAAACTGTCACTAATTATTAATTTTCAGCGACAGTTTAAAAATTGTCAAAAAAAAATGTCACTAATTATAAGATTTAGCGACAGTTTAAAAAAAGCGACACAAAAAAAGTTGCTAATTTTTAATTTTCAGCGACAATTTGAAAAATTCATCATAGAAAAACGTCACTAATTGTAAGTTTTAGTAATAATTTATAAAAAACTTTGGCAAAAAAAGTCACTAATTATTAATTTTTAGCGGCATGCAAAAAATCGTCACAAAAATTATTTTTAACAACAATTTTAGTAAATCTTATTTTTAATAGGACTTTATGAGAATTGAGTCCAACTATTAGGACCAATTGGTAGTTTATCCTAATTAAAATAATGAGTAAACAATAACAATTAATATATGTTAAGAAATCATTAATGTAAAAAATGAGTAACTAATAAATATTAATTCAAATAATTAATGTTATCGACTGGTGAATACGATACAAAAATTAGCTTTTTCTAATAAAAGTTTTTTTTTTACATAATTGCAATTGCCACTTAAGAATAAGACTTCAAAACTAATTAAGAGAGTTAAGAGTTGATAGAGAATGAGAGTTTGAGACAGAGATTTATTTGTGAGAATAAAGTAGAAGAGGAGTGGTATTTATAGGAATTAGGGAAGGGAAAGGTTAATTTAAAAAAGAAGATTATATCCATTGTGGAATTAACGGTCAAACAACCGTTTCAAAATTTTTTTTTTTCTTTCAATTTGTTACTATTGCATAGTGACAGGCAGAGGGAGCTGTTGGGTGGGTTGGACCAACCGGAGGCGAAAATTTTTAGGTCTAACTAGGGTTCACAAACCGGGCCAAAGTCTAAAATACACGGCCCAAGCCCAGGGTCCAAGGCCGAGGGCAAGCCTCAGGTGGACTACAAGCTCATGAACCAAATTTATACCCTTATGCAAGCGGTATCTGTTGCAAACAAACTCACCTTAGACAGATCAAACAAACCTATTTCTCTTTCCATTTTTCTCTCTTCCTAAACCAACCCCTACTTCTCTCTTCTCTCCTCCTCTCTCTGCCTAACCAAACCACCATCGACAAACCACTACTACTAACTACTGTCACCACCGATCCTTCGCCTTATCTACTCTCTTCTCTTTACGATCTCAACTTGCCACCGTTGCCGCTACCGTCGTCGCTGGTGCCACCTAGGGCTGGCCCTAAGATTTATGTGGCCTTAAGCAAGCTTTGAAAGTGGGACCCTCCTACATATATTTTTTTATAAAAAAATTACGGATGAAATAAAAAGTTATCAATAATTTTTTTCTTATTTAGTAGCTACAAAAAATTACCTTACATATATAGTCATTAAAATTTATTTTCATCTATTAAGATACAAAAATATCATTACAAAAACTTAAAAAGAATAAAATAGGGTCTTGTTGTTTTATAATTTAGCAATAATCAACACAAACAACATAATTCATTGATATCTAATAATGAAATGATTATATTATTGTAATATGATATCTGATACCACAATCATAAACCACACAAATCACAATCCACTAATTATTTGATAACAAAATACAAATTATTGAGAAAAAAATTGAGAGAAAAATTAAGGCAAAATTATTCAATTAATTTATGAAAAAGAGAGAGGGGAGGAAAAATAGAGCAAACAAATTTAAGGAAAAGAAATTAGGGTAAAATTATTCAATTAAAATATGATAAAGAGAGATGGCAAAAAAATTAAGATAAAGTTATTTATTCTATTAAATTCTTAGCATTAGACTCTATTTGAACTCATTATATCATATATATTTATTTGGACTAATTATATAAATTTTTGATTGGGTCTAACAATGATTAAATATATTTTTAATTTGGCCCACAAGATTTTTTTGAGGGACCTTTTTAGACTGGATCTCAAATAATAAAAAAAATATTAGTCTTTGAACTTTTAATTTAATATAAGATTAATAAATGTGAAACCTTATTTTCAGCCAAAATTTAGGGGCCCTAGGCACAGGCCTTAGTGGCCTTAGCCCAGGGTCGGCCCTGCCGCCACTGTCATCGCCACCGCAGACTGCGATGGAAACCCCACCCGCTCTCTCTCTCCAATCTCATCTCTCTCTTATCTTCCTCATAGGTTTGGTGCTCTCTCTTTTTATCGAAACCTCCACTCGGTCGATCTCCCTCCAGTTCTTGAGCTTGGATTTGAGCCATTATTCGAAGAAAAAATCCTGTCTGTTGCTGGTGTAAGGTTTGGTCTGTTGTTGGATTCTACTGTCCTAAGGCATAGAGCAGCAGGATTTGTAACGCCCTCAAAAATAATACATCAACCAATCACCCATGACATCCATAAAAACGAGAAATAAAAGATATTCATTCATCAGAGTGTTTTCTACAAAAAATATTACATGTTGACAACAAAAGTAAATGCCCTACGGGCTTATAACTTTCCAAGTCAACACTAGGTTATAACAAAAGAGAGTTCTAACTCTTAACATATTAGGCCATTGGCTTGATTTACATGTAATACAAAAGATAACTACAAAAATAAGTCTTCAACGTCTAAACCTCCCAAGCTACATCCTTGGAGGCAGCATATCACCGGCACCTGAAAATGATGTCCCATATAGGGTAAGCCAAAGACCAGTAGAGATATGCTAAACATAATATGAGCAGTAACTAAAACATTTGCATTTGATAAATGTTCAACACATGTGCATCGACATACACCATTTTTATTATAATCCAACAATATTGATATTCATCTTTCAATTGAGTTCCATTTGCATTTCCAATACATTTCATTAACATAGTTCGTCTATCACAGTAATTCAAATGAGACTACAACTCATACGAAAACAACACTTTGATTCATCAACAATTCAAAATGAGACTACAACTCATATTAACAATACTTAAATTTATCAACATCATTTAGATAGATATAAGGTTTCGGGACTTTCACCCTGGACACTCCGGCCAACTTAATTATCACTGGAGTCCATCCCTTATCTCCTTCCAAACACTGGAGTACATCCCCTATCTCCTCCCATACAAATATACATATGTAATGTATTTAAACACTTCATCATATACAATGATCAATTAAAACACATATTCAATGTGTTAATCCAACCTTCATATTCAATGACCAATTCCAATTGATTAGTTTCGGTTTTCCCTAATCAACATGCAGTGTCTACAACAATCAAGACTATCCTCCACCAATATCCCAAAGCAATTATTTCTAAACAGATAATAAATTTACCAAACAGGTAAATTATCAACCGTTTCATTGGTGAGTGATTAATCAATCCAACTACACCATTCAATCTCATAATTTCTCAATTTCATGATTTTCATATTTCCCCAAATTAATTATTTAATTTCAATTAAGGCTTTTCCCCATTTTTCTCAACTTCAACCCTAAGGCTCAATTTTCTCAATTTTACACCAATAACCTCATTTTCCAAGGTCTCACATACAGATGATACCCAACAATTTAAAACCTCTCTTTATACATTTCAAAATTAAACCCTAACTTTCCAAAATTCCCAAATCAAACCATTTATACAAAACGACTAATATTTTATGTCAAAGCTCATAAAAATGAGTAATTATCCCTACCTCGAAGAAGAGACTCAAAGGAGAAGATTGAGAAAACTCAAAGATGCTCCAAACACCAACTTTTTCGGATCAAAGTGAAGCCCACACCAAGCTCTACCTTTCTTACAAAGAGACTAGGGTAGGAGACCACTAGAACTAGGTGTATTTGTAGAGAGAAGGTGTATGTAGAGAGAGAGAGAGAGAGAGGGTCGGATCTAGGGTTTGAAGGAAGAAGAGAGTCAAAAAGTGTAGAAGAAGCTGCCGCTGCGAACTGATATACTCGAGGCTCGCTCGAGCGACTAGGCAAAAAGATACCTCGCTCGAGCACAAAAAGCCTCGCTCGAGTGAAGAACCACAAAACATATAGCTCGCTCGCTCGAGCGACAAAAGCCTTGCTCGAGCGAAGAATACCAACCTTCAGGTCCAAACTAGACGCAGACGCATGCTCGAGCACAAGAGTTCTCACTCGAGCGAAGAAACACAAAACCCAAAGCTCACTCGAGCGATAAAAGCCTCGCTCGAGCGAAGAACCAAAAATCTGGGCAGCAAAAACATATTTCAAACCACATCCAACACGTTTCAAACCTGCCCAACACATCCTAAAATTCAAATACAAGGAATTAAAGGACGGAAAGAGACATACACAACAATACTCAATCATGGAACCCAAGTCCGGAACATTATACATAAAGGTGAAAAACCCGAGATCGCTATAACCTCCCCCCTTTAAAGAATTACGTCCTTGAAATTTAATACAAGTTTTAAAAGTGTGATTTCTCAATTCTCAATAATATCATAATTCCACATTCATTATCTTGACCCATTACCGGTCATTCCATCTCTCTTCAAGAGAACAACTTACAATATAATTCAACATGCATTATCAACATGCATTATTTCGAATTCCAACGAGTTTCAATACACATACTCCATAGTTCCATAACATATTCAATGTTAATGATATAAATGCATTTCTACAACACATTCAACATATACAATGTTAAATTAAACTCATATTCGTCAAATGTATTCAACAATTTCAATATTTTCATAAACCAAGACATATATAATGTTCTTAGAGTTTATCAACAAAACAAAATTTCCAGCACATGGCTAAACATTAACAAACAAGTCTGGATATTTCTCATGGACCTCCAATTCATGTTCCCAGGTGGCTTCCTCAATCCCATCATGTTTCCGCAATACCTTAACCAAGGGAATAGTCTTGCCTCGCAAGACTTGGTCCCGCCTATCCAAGACCTGTACCGGTCTCTCCTCATACGAGGCATCCTCATCACCTTTAAGTCGGTCCAATCCAATACATGTGACGGATCTGGCTCGTACTTCCGAAGAATACTAACATGAAACACGTCATGCACTCCGAACAACTGCGGCGGCAAAGCTAAACGGTAGGCAACCTCTCCAATCCGCTCAAGGATCTCAAAAGGGCCAATAAACTGAGGGGACAACTTCCCACTCTTCCCAAACCTCATCAAACCCCGCCTAGGTGATATCTTCAGAAAGACGTAATCACCCACCTCAAATGCCAAAAGCCTCCTCCGATGGTCGGCATAACTCTTTTGTCGACTCTGGGCTGTGACTAACCTCTTACGGATAAGTTCAACTTTCTTCGTCATTTCCCGAACCAACTCTGGACCCAATAAAGGTGCATCGCCCATCTCGGCCCAATACACTAGAGACCTACATGGTCGGCCATACAAGGCCTCAAACGGTGCCATGCCAATACTCGATTGGAAACTGTTGTAGTAGGCAAACTCCACTAAGGGCAAGTGTCTCTCCCACGACCCCTTAAAGTCAAGGACACAGCCTCGAAGCATATCCTCCGAGATCTGAATAGTACGCTCGGACTGCCCGTCAATCTGAGAATGGTAAGCCGTGCTAAAGGTCAATCTAGTGCCCAAGGCACTCTGCAAACTCTGCCACAACTTAGCAGTAAAGCGCGGATCTCTATCAGAGACGATCGTCACTGAGACCCCGTGCAACCTCACTATGTCCCGAATATACAAATCGGCAAAATGATCTACTGAATCTCTCACGCACATAGGAATAAAGTGCGTCGACTTAGTCAACCGGTCAACTACTACACAAATGGCATCACTACCCCTTTGAGTCCTCGAAAGACCCACGACAAAATCCATCGTGACGTGCTCCCACTTACACTCAGCTATAGGCATGGGTTGTAACAAACCCACTGGCCTCTGATGCTCGGCCTTCACTTGCTGACAAGTAAGGCACTTAGACACAAACGCTGCTACATCCTTCTTCATACCCCTCCACCAAAACTGGCAACTCAAATCACGATACATCTTAGTGCCTCCCAGATGCATCGCAAGGCGTGAATGGTGAAACTCTCGGAGTACTTCCTCTCGGCAAGACTCCGGCACAAACAAGCGGTCTCGGTACCTCACACTCTGGTCAGGATGCATGGACAAACCCTTCTCTACCTTCCCACTAGAAATTTTCTCCCAGAGGGACTCTACCTCAAAGTTACCCCTCTATGCCTCTAACACTTGATTCATAAGTGTAGGTTGTGCCACTATGGAAAACAAGGCCGCAGACTCAATAGACTCACCCAGAAGCAAGTCGAACTCGCCAAGAATATCCAACGTCTCCCACTTTCGGATGGCAATACTAGCTACATCACTAATCGACTTCCTACTAAGGGTATCGGCCATAACGTTGGCCTTTCCCAGATGATAGTGCAACCCAAAGTCGTAATCCTCAATAAATTCCATCTACCTTCTCTGCCTCAAGTTCAAGCCTTTCTGTGTAAACAGATACTTCAGACTCTTGTAATCCGAGAACACCTCGAATCTCTCACAGTAAAGGTAGTGCCTCCAAATCTTCAAGGCAAAAATCATAGCTACTAACTCTAGGCCATGAGTGGGGTAATTTCCCTCGTGTGTTTTCAACTGCCACGAGCCATAGGCCACTACTTTACCCTCTTGCATCAACACACAACCCAAACCCTATCATGAGGCATCACAATACACTGCATAACCCAAACCTCTCTCCAGAATAATCAGGACTAGAGCGGTGGTCAGTCTAACTTTCAACTCTTGGAGCGACTTTTCACAAGTCTCACTCCATACAAACTTGACCCCCTTCCACGTCAACCTAGTCAAAGGCGAAGCTAGCTTGGAGAATTCTTTCACAAACCGACGGTAATAACCGACCAATCCCAAAAAACTGTGGATCTCAAACACACTCTTAGGCTGTGCCCAATCTTGCACTACTTCTATCTTGGATGAATCAACAGATACCCTTTCCTCGGATATCACATGGCCAAAGAATTTAACCTCTCTTAGCCAGAACTCACACTTCCTAAACTTAGCATACAGCTTATGGGCTCTAAGTAACTCAAGCACCACTCGCAAGTGTTCCTCGTGCTCCTCCTCAAAAGGTGAATAAACTTGAATGTTATCCACAAAGACGACCACAAAACGATCTAAGAACTCTTGGAAGATCCGATTCATCAAATCCATAGACACTGCCGGGGCATTGGTGAGCCCAAAAGGCATCATCAGAAACTCATAATGGCCATACGGCGTACAGAATGCCGTCTTTGGGATATCGTCCTCCTTAACCCTCAACTAATGGTAACCCGATCTCAAGTTTATCTTGGAGAAACAATGGAACCCTTTTAACTGGTCAAACAAATCATCTATACGGGGCATAGGGTACTTGTTCTTAACCTTAGCCTAGTTTAATTTTCGGTAATCAATGCAAAGTCTCAAGGCCCGGTCTTTCTTTTTAGCAAAGAGGGCAGACACTCCCCACGGTGAAGTACTAGGGCGGATGAAGCCCTTATCTAGCAATTCCTGGAGTTGAATCTTCAACTCACTCAACTCGATTGGGGAAAAACGGTACGGTGCCATGGAAATCGGTGCCGTGCTAGGCACTAAGTCAATAGAGAACTCTATCTCTTGATGAAGTAGCAAACTAACAAGATCTTCGGGAAAGACATTTGAGTACTCACAAACCACTCTCGGCAACTCAGCCTGATTCTCATCACACTCACTACTCATACAGCTGTAGACACCCCATTTTTTACCGTCCTCAAGACTTGGACGTCATCGTTTGAACACTCGATGATTATCCATGTTCGTGTTCGTCTTGAGTTCTCGGAGGTTTCGGCCGCGCACCTTGCCTCAAGACCTCTTGACTTGTCTGTTTTGTGCTTGGTTGTGGATCGAGCACTTGGGTTTTTTGCCTCTGAGGGTAGGAAATGGCTTGTTGGCCATCCCCATACCTCACCGGCCATGGCTTGAGGCCACCGGCCCTGTTTTATTGCCATCGGCCATTAGTGATGGCCGACCGGCACTGTTTTTGGTCGACCAGCCATTTGTTTTGGTCGATCGGCCACCTTTTCTGGCCGAGCCCTTTTCTTGAGGAGGTTTGAACCTTTTGAACCCTTGGTTTTAGCTTCTTGAGGAAGCTTGAACCTTTTGAACCCTTGGTTTTAGTTTTTTGAGGAAGCTTGAACCTTTTGAACCCTTGGTTTTAGCTTCTTGAGGAAACTTGAACCTTTTGAACCCTTACCCTAGCTTCTCCAAGAAGCTTGAACCCTTGTCTAGCTTCTCCAAGAAGCTTGACCCTTTTGCTCCAAGCTTCTAAGAGAAGCTTGAACCTTTCTTAGCTTCTTGAGGAAGCTTGAACCCTTCTAAGCTTCCAAGAGAAGCTTGCACCTTTTGCTCTAGCTTCTCCAAGAAGCTTGAACCTTTTGTTCTAGCTTCTTGGAGAAGCTTGAACCCCCTTTGTTCTTCTATAAGAGGAAGCCTCTCCCTCATTAGCAAGGGTTGAAGAAAATTGCTAAGGCAAGAGACATACATATCTTCCTATATCTCTCTACTTTGAGCTCCAAATTGCTTGGTTCTTGGCCCTTTTGCACACCAACTCTTAGCCTAACACCTCTATCATCAACCTAAGGATCTTGGAGGCCATTTTCAGAGGTTGAAGGTCTGGTTTTTGGGTCTCAAAGCCACTGGTTTTGCTGAAACTACAAGGGTAACACACTTTATCCTCTTTTGGTCTTTATCTTGCTTCATCTTTTAGCCATACTTGCAAACATTTTGAGCTTTGTCATAAACTGAAAAAAGTCTTATTTTGAGCTCATTTTGAAGTTTGTTTAAGAACACTTTTGTGTTTGGGGTTGTTTACCCCCTTTTAGGCCTTGTTTGCCCTCATTTTTGTGCCTTTTTTGTGAGCTTCGGGACCACCTTGTATTGGCCTTCCCACCACTGAAATCCAGAGGGATTTTAGTGGTGAAGATGGTGTTTTGAGGTCTTAAGAAGGAGAGGATCACACTCTCCTTTGTTGTCTTGTTTACTAGCATTTTTGGCCCTTCAAAGGAGCCCTTATTTGCACACTTCTTGAGCTCAGTTCAGGCATTTTTCAGTGAGTTTTAGGGCCTGCTTGAACCTTTTCCAGAGCTGTTTTTGTCATTTAAGGCTTGCCTCTTGCATGTGTAGAGCAACCCCTTGCATGGTTTTCCAAAGGAGCACCTCATTCTAGCATGTGTTGACTATATTTCAGTGGGTTTTTGGGCTTTATTTGGCATGTTATAGCTCTGACTTTTATTGGTTTAGTTGGCTCTTACATGCTTCATGTACTTGCTTTGCAAATCCTCTCATTTTCCTTAACATTCACTTTGTGTTTAGACCACCATGCTTACATGTTTTGGCTTAACCTCATGAAGATTTTAGCTTTGTTTTGCCATGCTTGAGGTCTGGTTTTAGTTGTTTTGATCATGTTTTCCATGATTTGTATAGCCATCATGCACTTTAGCTTGCTAGCTTTGGGTGTATGAGTCACTAGCATGCTTTACTTGGCTTATTTTCGTGATTTGGCATCATTGGAGATCATATTTCAGTCCATGTTTCATTCTTGTATGCTTGCATTTTCCATCCTTTCAATGCTTTGAAAAGTTGATGTCTTATGCTCCATGTTTAGGCCCTTGTGTATGCATGCTTGTGTGTGTGTTTTCATGCCTTTGTCGCTTCATTTTGGCCACTGATTTGGGCCTATTTGACAGCTACCCATATTGGTTTAAGACCATCCCTTGCATGTTGTTGCATGCTTGCCTTGCATGTTGTTACATACTTGTCTCATTAACATGTTGTTGCATGTTTAATTGCATTTGGCATGCTTGAATGATTGCATATCTTGTCCCTTTACATGTTGTCACATGTTTGCCTTGCATGCTTGAATGTCCATGTTGCATACTTGAGCTATATTGCATGGTTTGACATGCTTGTTGCATTGCATTTTGCATGCATGCCTTGCCTCTTGATCAACCATGATAGAGGTTGGGTCCTTTATGTGTTTTGTGTGCATTCCATTTGACATTGAAATTGCATACTTCGGCTCCCTTGGCCATCATGCATCGAAATGCGTGATTGGTGGCCCGAGGACCGAGGGCCACACTCCCTTGAGTCCATAACATGATGTGGAGGGTGGTCGTGCAACATTTTGCTTTGAAATGCATTTCCATGCCTTGTTTTGCCCTCTGCTGCTGTCAAAACAGGTTCCTGCAGGAAGATATGGCCGGTCGGCCATCTCCAGTGCCGGCCGGCTATCCATTTCTGGCTGATGGCTTCATAGATGGTCGATGACCACTTACCTTTGGCCGGTGACCATTCCTTATGGTCGGTGGCATTTCCCAGTGTTCATAGGGTGTACCTTGGGACTTGTGCAGTCTTCAGAGGAGGAAAATAGTGAAAACAGAGGCAACTTGTGCATGGCGGTGGTTTCCGAGCAGAGCCGAGCATACGTGCATTGGGCCCTCTTCCCAAAGCGATTTTATCGCTTTATTAGCTTAGTTAATTTGCTTAACTAGTTAATTGGTCTGTAATTAATTAATTAACTTATAGGTTAATTAATTTGTATTATTCTTTCAGACCTTCCGAGCGAGGGCAATTGTGTAATAAGCATGCGTGAGTGTGTGTATGTCTTCCAACCCCACATCTTTCTCCCTTTTATTTACCAACTTTTGATGGTTAGTATTAGGGCATATTCAATTTAGCATACCTTATGCTATGCATGCGTGCATCATTCATCAGTATTGCATGCACCGGGCTCGGCGCATCATACTAACTGCATTTGTATTTCCATTCCAAAATTGAATACATGCTATCTGTTGCATTTCATATGCCATCTTAGAATAGCCGAGCCTATTTCTAGTTGCATTTTACATGCGTTGCATTAGCCATCTTAACATGAGCTAGGATCATACATTTGATTACTAACTAGCTTTTGTTTTAGCTCAGAGTACTAGATAAGTTTTTATGCTTTAGCATCCTTGCATATGTGTGAGTGACTGCCATGATAGCATGCTTACCATGAGGCTATTTGCTTATGTGATATTACTGCCTGAATGCCTGTGGGTGAAGGTTGGATTATTTGAATTGGAATAATGCATTGACTGTGAGTTTTAAGCCCACTAGATAGTGGCCAAATCATCTTTCCTAAGCCCACCCGAGGGTGGCAAAATCTGCATTTTAGCCTACTTGCGAGTAGCAACCGCTTTCAAAAACAAACATGAAATGTTTTGTTCCAATTCAGGCGATTCGGTCTACACTTGTATACTGTGTGCATCACATAGTAAATCTAAGCTAATAAATCGGAATAAGAGCACATAATGTTTTCAAAAATCGATTGATCGGGCGAGTGGGGGTGCTCATAGTTGACCTTTCCCAATCGTACCTAAGTTCCCGAGCCGAGGCAACTTTGGTGATGATGGACACGTGGCCTTAGGCAACGAGCCAGGGTTTCCTAAATTTTCCAAAATAAAACATTTAGGTGGCGACTCTGTATCTGGCAAAGCAGTCCATGTTTGGCACTTCTTTCTAAAAAATCAGTTTTTCAAAACGATTTGTCGGATGTGGACTCTTTGATGATTCATCGGTCTTGCATTGCACTCTGTGATATTAGATACAGGACCGTGACTTTTGAGTCCGAACTGTAGTGAGCCCAATGAACAAAACGGGATTTCCCTCCCGGGACGTTCGGGGACGTCTACAACAACTAGCGAGAAGACAACTAAGCTCACTCCGCCCTCGCGGATCATACACTGGTGGCAAGACTCTACCAACCCGGTCTCCCAAGAAATGAAAACAATCCCCGCTCAAGGTACATACAGTAACCTTCTAGCGGTAGCAGTCTATAACAGCTCGGTATGACGATAGCCAGTCCATACCCAAAATCACATCAAAACCAGATATAGCCATTACTACAAAAGAAAATGAAAGTCGGCGATCGGCGACCTCTATATCACAGCCCTGACACTCTTATTTCAAAATCAACTCACTCCCAATAGGTGATATAACACAAATAGGAGAAGCTAACTATGCCAACTCCAATCCTAAAATAGATACAAAAGCAAAAGATATAAAAGAATGGGATGCACCTGTATCAATTAACACGTTGGCAATCGAGTTGCAAAACGGAAAGGTACCTCTCACAACAGATGGAGCCGGTACAAACTCTGGCGCTGTAACAGCATACACGCGCCCTGTAGGTCTTTGATCTACCTGCTCACCTCTCGGAGCATAAGACTGCTGCACAAACTGAGCCGAAGAGGCTCCTTGATTGGCCCTCAAGGCCTGAACTGACTGAGCTGGCTGGTAACTCTGTGTCTGCCTCGAACCAAATGCACCAGATGTGCCACTCAACTGCGGGCAAAACCTCTTCAGGTGCCCCACCTACCCACACTGATAACAAGCGAGTGGCTGACCTCTGCCTTGACTCTGGCTCTGAGGTCGAGCCGAAGATGAAGCTGCTCTCAGCCCTCTTCCCCTCTGTGGGCAAGTTGGAGACTTGTGGCCCAGCTAACCACATTTGTAACAAGTGATGTCTCCCTGACTGCCTCTCCCAGAACCTGAACTCGACACTGGAAAGGTAGATCTCGCAAGTGCTCCTTAGGACTGCTGAGGGTTAAAACCCCTCTGCCTCCTACCATCCCCCTGGCCATCGTGACTCCTCTTGGAGACCCTCATCCTTTCCTCCTCCGCCTGCATAATGGTCTCAAGATGGGCTGCAGCCTATACAAGGCCCCTGTACTCCCTAATCATGGACCCGGCCAAGAACCCCTCTGCCTCCTACCATCCCCCTGGCCATCGTGACTCCTCTTGGAGCCCCTCATCCTTTCCACCTCCGCCTGCATAATGGTCTCAAGATGGGCTGCAGCCTATACAAGGCCTCCGTACTCCCTAATCATGGACTCGGCCACTTGAAACATGAGTCTGGTCCTCAACTTCTTCTCAAACTCAAGATATCGGCGTTCCTCAGACACTACCAAATCAAGTGCGAACCTCAATAAGCTAGTGAAAGGGGCTTCAAACTCAGCCACTAGTGTATTCAACTTCTTGAGCCGACATAACTGATCTCTCAACTGCTCCTTAACAGTGGGAGGCAAAAACTTCACCTGGAAGGCGTCAACAAAAGCCTCTCAAGTCCCTCCAATACACCTTCGCGTAAATTTCCACCACTGACCTGCATCCCCCTTCAACTGGAAAGACGCCAAGGTCATGTTCAATCCACTGTCTTCGATGCCAAGCATCTCAAATGTCTTCGTCATTTGCTCCAACCACTCATTAGCTTTCAGTGGCTCCTTAGGGTCACCCAAAAACTCATCTGGATTCGACCAGAAGAACTCCCTCTTCATAAAAGAAGGCCCTGCCTCAGCTACATAGGCCTGGGCTTGATTCTCAACTCTGAGAATGCCTATAGATTCCCTCAGTGCTCCTATCATTTCGTGGGCCAAAGCACCAATGGTTTGCTGATCAACTGGCTCGGCCACGTTGGCCTGACCAACACCCTCCTCCTACACCGGAATATCATCCGGAATAGGCGTTTCCTGCCTCCTAGGCCTACCACGCCTATCACTACGTCCACGTCCTAACATCCTAATGAAGGTAACCAGAACATTAGCACATTCACAAATGTGCCGAAGCTATTTCACACGCGTCTTAATATGATGGACAACTGTAATTCACTCCACATAAGCACATAATCACATAAGCACTTACGAATTTCATTTCCGGATAACGACCGTTCGTGGCGTTGCTAGAGTTCCAGTTAGAAATGGCAGTGATCAAGTGCCTTTCTAACAGGACTCCCAGAAACCCAAGGATCCAATCAACATCCTAGAAACTCAATCCCATACTCACATAGTCACAAAAACATGTTATCACATAAGCATATAACATTACATTTAAGTTTCTAACAAGTGAGACAAACCCACTGTGGTACTAACCACTTCCCACGTACCCAAAGTAATCAAACCTGGTACGCTCTGATACCAAGCTGTAACGCCCTCAAAAATAATACATCAGCCAATCACCCATGACATCCATAAACACGAGAAATAAAGGATATTCATTCATCAGAGTGTTTTCTACAAAAGGTATTATATGTTGACAACAAAACTAAATGCCCTACGGGCTTACAACTTTTCAAGTCAACACTTGGTTACAACAAAAGAGAGTTCTAACTCTTAACATATTAAGCCCTTGGCTTGATTTACATATAATACAAAAGATAACTACAAAAATAAGTCTTCAACGTCTAAATCTCCCAAGCCACATCCTTGGAGGCGGCATATCACCTGCACCTCAAAATGATGTCCCATATAGGGTGAGCCAAAGCCCAGTAGAGATATGCTAAACATAATATGAGCAGTAACTAAAGCATTAGCATTTGAAAAATGTTCAACACATGTGCATCGATATACACCATTTTTATTATAATCCAACAACATTGATATTCATCTTTCAACTGAGTTCCATTTGCATTTCCAATACATTTCATTAACATACTTCGTCTATCACAGTAATTCAAATAAGACTACAACTCATAAGAAAACAACACTTCGATTCATCAACAATTCAAAATGAGATTACAACTCATATTAATAACACTTCAATTTATTAGCATAATTTAGATGGATATAAGGTTTCAGGACTTTCACCCTGGACACTCCGGCCAACTTAATTATCACTGGAGTCCATCCCCTATCTCCTTCCAAACACTGGAGTACGTCCCCTATCTCCTCCCACACAGTGGAGTACATCCCCTAGCTCCTCCCATACAAATATACATATGCAATGTATTTAAACACTTCATCATATACAATGATCAATTAAAGCACATATTTAATGTGTTAATCCAACCGTCATATTCAATGACCAATTCCAATTGATTAGTTTCGGTTTTCCCTAATCAATATGCAGTGTCTACAACAATCAAGACTATCCTCCACTAATATCCCAAAGCAATTATTTCTAAACAGATAATAAATTTACCAAATGGAATCACACAACGATTTAGACGTGAATCGTTTTTTCTTGTAAAAACTATGTTTCTGTAGTTTAAAATAACTTCGTCCGGAAACACCAGGTCTGCTGGATGTTGTCCAACGGCGACTAAAATTTAATCTAGTTCTGGCGGTATATGGACGCCGTTGTGAAAACCGGAATGTAGTCGCCATAATCGATGGTCAGGAACCTCACCATTAAAGCATCACGTCGATCTTATTTTATAGACTTAATGTGTTGACCATGACATGGGTCAACATAAACAGTTAATATTTTTAAATAGGGTTACTATATAACGTATGGCACAGAATAACAACAGATCACAAACGAAGCAAACAAACCAAGTCGTGGGCCATACGTAGATTAACTGTTTACTCCTTCAACCTGCGCTTCCCTTTAAATTTAAATTTCTCGCCTGCGCTTGCATTTTTAGATTTTTAATCCTGGCCGCAGATCTGGGCGCGGAGCGGAGCCCCTAGACGACAACACGCCGCGAATTGCGGAAGGGAGCACCAATCGGGGGACGACACTGGGCCAATTAATCAGCCCCGCGGCCCATCAATAATCAACACTGGGCCAATTAATCAGCCTAGCGATCCAGTTGACATAGGCCCATCAGTAAGTGAGGCCGGATCCAATAACTCCAAATCATCACGACTGAATACAGATGAAGTGTCTAAATTAATTTCAGAGGCTGTAAAGGCTGCAGTGGAAGGATCCGCATCAGCCCAGAAAACAAATGTACAACGGAGACAATTATAAAATAATTTGTAATCAATTATTTTATTAATAACAATAGTTCAATCGACAATTCAAATGCGCTCTTACAATTGATTTTGTGCGACATTCCCACACAAAATAACAAATAATTGCGTTTTTTACAATATTATTGTACGCGCCGCTAAATTGACCTAAACTATCTCGAAATTTGGACACAACATTTTTTCCGATGTTGATAAATGTTTTAACGCCTTGACGGCTAACAATTGGATATTCATTTGATTGCGGCGGCATTACAACGGGGACACGCTGCAATACAACAAAACGATCTATTTCAGTGCCCCTAACCATACAACCAGTTCGTGGGTCACCACTGGACCACAGCAAAAACATCTTCAAACTTGGGCGTATACGCAAGATTAGGAAACCGGTCCAACACAACGACAAATTCACGTTGGCCATTGTCAAGTATACCAGATGGATCAATGCCCACAGTTAGTTCCGCAGCCTGAGTAGGGGCATCACGCATGTCGCTTTTGAGTCCAGGCGTATCAGCAGCAATTTCGGAAAGACCACCAGTTTGACGTAAAACTACACCCTGGATGTAGAGTCCTAACAGCTTCAATTTTTGGGATTGTCGTTCATCGCTTTCAGTACCAACCTTCGGCAAATTAAAATGGAAAACATGAGGCTCATCATACGGGAGAAAATCGTCAATCCTCCAAATGGAATCACACAACGATTTAGACACTGGAGTACATCCCCTATCTCCTCCAATACAAATATACATATGCAATGTATTTAAACACTTCATCATATACAATGATCAATTAAAACACATATTCAATGTGTTAATTCAACCGTCATATTCAATGACCAATTCCAATTGATTACTTTCGATTTTCCCTAATCAACATGCAGTGTCTACAACAATCAAGACTATCCTCCACCAATATCCCAGAGCAATTATTTCTAAACAGATAATAAATTTACCAAACAGATAAATTATCAACAGTTTCATCGGTGAGTGATTAATCAATCCAACTATACCATTCAATCTCATAAGTTCTCAATTTCATGATTTTCATATTTCCCCAAATTAATTATTTAATTTCAATTAAGGCTTTTCCCCATTTTTCTCAACTTCAACCCTAAGGGTCAATTTTCTCAATTTTACACCAATAACCTCATTTTCCAAGGTCTCACATATAAAATGATACCTAACAATTTAAAACCCCTCTTTATACATTTCAAAATCAAACCCTAACTTTCCAAAATTCCCAAATCAAACCGTTTATACAAAACGACTAATATTTATGTCAAAGCTTATAAAAATGAGTAATTATCCCTACCTCGAAGAAGAGACTCAAAGGAGAAGATGGAGAAAACTCGAAGATGCTCCAAACACCAACTTTTTCGGATCAAAGTGAAGCCCACACCAAGCTTTACCTTTCTTACAAAGAGACTAGGGTAGGAGACCACTAGAACTAAGTGTATTTGTAGAGAGAAGGTGTATGTAGAGAGAGAGAGAGAGGGTCGGATCTAGGGTTTGGAGGAAGAAGAGAGTCAAAAGTGTAGAAGAAGCTGCTGCTACGAACTGATATACTCGAGGTTCGCTTAAGCGAAGAAGTGATCGCTCGAGCGACTAGGCAAAAAGATACCTCGCTCGAGTGCAAAAAGCCTCGCTCGAGCGAACAATGCAAAGCATCAGGTCTGTAACCCGGAAGCACGCTCGAGCGGAAGAATGCTCGCTCGAGTGAAGAACCCCAAAACATATAGCTTGCTCGCTCGAGCGACAAAAGCCTCGCTCGAGTAAAGAATACCAACCTTCAGGTTCAAACTAGACACTAACGCACGCTCGAGCGTAAGAGTTCTCGCTCGAGCGAAGAGACAGAAAACCCAAAGCTCGCTAGAGCAAAGAACCAAAAATCTGGGCAGCAAAAACATATTTCAAACCACATCCAACCTGTTTCAAACCTACCCAACACATCCTAAAATTCAAATACAAGGAATTAAAGGACAGAAAGAGACATACACAACAATACTCAATCATGGAACCCAAGTCCAGAACATTATACATAAAGGGGAAAAACCCGAGATCACTATAGGATTGGTTTGGTCTGCTAGTGCATATCAGAGTTTTCATTTTGTTTCTCCGTTTTGGATTGGTTTCTCGCCAATCTGTGGGTTTAGTGCTAGTAGATGATTGTGCTTCCTCCTTGGTGCTAACCCAGTTGGGATTGTGGAATGTTAGCTATGATGCTTTTTGCACTTCCCTCCTTTATTGATGTATTTTGTTGTTTGTTTTTGCTTATCTCATTAATAAAGTTTCTTTTTTCTTTGCTGATCAAAAAAAATAATAGTGAATATCAATGCTATCACGTTTGAGGCCACGAAACCACCGTTTCTATTCTATTCCGGCGAGAACACGTCGCTGTAGACGTCCCCGAACGTCCTAGAAAAGATCCCGTTTTGTTCGTTGGGCTCACTACAGTTCGGACTCAAAAGTCACGGTCCTGTATCTAATCTCGCAGAGTGCAATGCAAGACCGACGAATCATAAAAGAGTCCAAATCTGGCAAATCGTTTTGAAAAATAGATTTTTAGAAAGAAATGCCAAACATGGACTGCTTTGCCAGATACAGAGTCGCCACCTAAATATTTTATTTTAGAGGAATTTAGAAAACCCTGACTCGTGCCAAAGGCCACGTGTCCGTCATCACCATAGTTGCCTCGGCTTGGGAACTTGGGTACGATTGGGAAAGGTCACTTCGTGAGCACCCTCGCTCGCCCGATCAAAGATCGGTCTCTACTAACCATGATATCGAGTTTTGAAAACATCATGCATTCTTATTCTGGTTATTAGCCTAGATTTACTACGTGATGCGCACAGCATACAAGTATAGACTGGATTTGCCTAAGTTAGAACAAAGCATCGCACATCCGTTTGTTTTGAAAATAGATTGAAGTTTGCTACTCGCAAGTAGGCTAAAACACGGGTTTCGACAAATTATCCCAACTCAAGCAACCCAACCTTCACCCACAGGCATTCAGGCAGGTATATCACATAAGCACATAGCCTCATGGTAAGCATGCTATCATGGCAGTCACTCACACACATGCAAGGATGCTAAAGCATAAATGCTTACCGAGTACTCCAAGCCAAAACAGAAACTAGTTAGTAATCAATGCATGATCCTAGTTCATGTTAAGATGGCTAATGCAACACATGCAAAAATGCAACTAAGATAGGCTCGGCTATTCTAAAATGGCATATGAAATGCAACAACTGATACACGTATTCAACTTGAAATTGAAATACAATGCAGTTAGTATGATGCGCCGAGCCCGGTGCATGCAATACAGATGAATGATGCAAACATGCAAGCATAAGTATGCTAATTGAAACATGCCCTAAACTAACCATCATAAGTTGGTAAATAAAAGGGAGAAAGACGTGGGGTTGGAAGACATACATCACACACACGCACACTTATTACAACAATTGGCCCTCTCTCAGAGGGTCTGAATGAATAGTACAAACCATCTAGCTAATCTAAGCTAAATAACAAATTACAGCTAATTATTACACAACATTAATTAATCAACAAATTAACTAAATACGCAATAAACTAGCGTGCAAACTAAATGGACCGCCTCAGCTCCATTCCGAATGATAAAAGGTGTATGCATGCTCGAGTCGCCTCGTCGGTAAATTCCATCGCGACGCCTCGCCTCGCCTTTGTTTGCAATTGATCTCAGAAACTTGCACAAAGCTCCAGAAGGCTGAAACTCCACCTTGGGAAGGCCACCGACCAGTTATTGGCATGGGAGACCACCTGCCGACCACCCTTGTGGTGGAGGCCAAAGAGGGTGGTCGACCTGCCAGAAAATCTGGTCGGCTGACCAGTTTCCACCTCTGGCTTCTGGTTTTTCTGCAACGAAGGCAAGAGAGAGATAAGGCAATGTATTTTCAACAAATGTGTGCATGACCACTCTCCCTATCATTGCACAAGCTCCAAGGAGTGTAGTCTTCGATCCTCGTGCCATCAATCACGCATCTCGATGCATGATGGCCAATGAGTCGGTTTGCACAACTCAATGAGACATGAATGCACATATAAGCAAGTAAAGCCAATAACTCTATCATGGACAGTCAAGAGTGTCGGCAACCGAGAATCGAGGCACGTTTCGTCACTTGGAGTACGAAACGTCCCTCGTTTCCCGTGTTCGGACTAAACCCTACTCCAAACACAAAGCAATGAGATGGCATACACAATGCGACTAACATGCAACCTAGCATACGCAATGTTATGGGCTAAAATGGCATACACAAAGCACGTGACATAACATGGCATACACAATGCACTTACGAAGACTATCATGCACACATGAACTAAATGGCATATACAAATGCAAGATGGACTTACACCAATATGAGTGGACCTCAGCCACACTCACATCAGTGGCCGTATGATGAAAATGAGACAACCAAAATACATGCAAGCATACACGAATGCAATGGACCGATCCTAAGGCACAACATGCAACTCTAACTAAGCATGGCAAAGGATGAAATATGGCATACAAGCATACATTTTCTAGCTCTGAAACATGATGTACAATGGTCCCGAATCATGCAAATATGTTACCCAATGCATGCTAGATGGCCCGAATACCGAAACTAGTGAAGTGCGTTACACTATAGGTACACAAAGCAATGCACGAATGGCAAAACCAACCCCAAATAGACCCTAGGTAGGTCTGAAATAGTGGGGAAATGGCCTAAAATGATGGCTCGGAATGCAAAGAAATGGAGCTCATTCAATGGTCAATAAATGAGGCATACAAGCCCGACTCTCAAACGCATTTAAAGAGTACAAAACATGGGAATATGGCATTCACATAAGCTCTGAAATATGATGTATAATGGCCCCAAAACAAGAAAACATCTCAGTATATGCATGTAGTGGACCTCAAAACTCAAAGCTAAGCATAGACATTGAACTACAAGCATGCAAAACAAGCATCATTCGACCATGAGACCCAAAAAAAGAGCTAAGGAAGTCCAAAATATGCACAAAATCAGTTTAAGACATGGCCAAAAAGTGCTAAAATCAAGGGTCAACAGAGCATGCATAGAAAGCTAGTGAACCATGAGTTGTACTACAACTATATGAAGCATATGAGAGCTCACCAAACCAGCCAAAAACAGAAGTATGCCATTCCAAAATATGCCCAAAAACCCACTGAAACTCAGTCAATGCATGCAAGAATGATAGGCTCCTTTGGAAGGCCATGCAAGGGGTTATTCTACACATGTATGATGGACACACAAAATGGAAAAACCACCTCTGGAAAGAGGTTATGAGGGTCATAAAACCCACCAAAAAGGTCCTGAAATTAGTCTAGGAAGCATGCAAGTGAAAGCCCCTTTGAAAATCCTTGAATAGGATTGTTCTACACATGCATAATAGACACTTTATATGGCAAAATGGGCTCTAGATAGAGCCTATGTAGACCTTAAAACTCACCAAATAGGGCCTGAAATATGGCTTTGAAACATGCAAGTAGGAGCCCCTTTGGAAGGCCAACAAAGCTAGTAAACAAATCAAGGGGTGAGAGGGTCACCCCTCTCTGATTTTAGGGCTCAAAAATACATGTTAGCCACTGAAAATATGCTGGATTTCAGTGGCTAAAAGGCCAAACCAAGGCCAACACAAATGCTCTAATGCATAGCCCTAAACATGAGGAAATGAAGCATGCAAAGGGGAAGATGACCCCAAACAGAAAAAATGTCTTAAACAAACATGTTTATAAGCTCAAAACAAAACTTTTTTCAGTTTATGACAAAACCCAAAAATGCTTGCAAATAAGGCCAAAGAATGAAGCAAAATAAAGCTACAAAGAGGGAAATGGTGACTTACCCTTGTAGCACAACAATGCAGCAAGCTCTGGACCAAGAAAGTGAGCCCTCAACCTCTGAAAAACAGCTCCAAGGTACTTAGGATGGTAGTGGAGGTTTTGTGCTTGCAGGTGTAGTGCAAATGGCCAAGAACCATGGAGTTATGGAGCTTGAATGTAGAGATATAGAGGGAGAGTATATGTATGCCTCAGCCAAAAATGTTCACCTTGCAAATGGAGAGGAGAGCCTCCCTTATAGAAGAAGAGGTCCAAGGCTTCTTGGAGAAGCCCCAAGCAAAGGGACCAAACTTCTAAAAGAAGCTAAACCAAAAGGGTCGAGCTTCTTGAGGAAGCTAGACCAAAGGGGTCAAGCTTCTCTTAGAAGCTAAGCAAAAAGGGCCAAAGTTTCCTTAAGAAGACAAACAAAAGGGTTAAATCTCGGAGGATGGGGCAAATACCTCCCAGTTGGCACAGCTGTATGCAACTCAGGAAGGCCAAAAAGGAGATGGCTGGCCGACCAGTTCAAGTGGTTGGCCGACCACTTCCCCTGGTCGGCCGACCAGGGGTCAAAAGGGTCAACAAGAAAAGGTTGTTGGCCATGCCAAAAAGGTGGCCTCCCAGGTGAATGCAACACAGTGGTGGTATGGGAGACCAACAAATATGGCTCAAAAGTAAGGAAGACCAAGGGGTCAAAAGGGTCAAGCACCAAAGGTGGTCGGCCATACCAAATAGGTGGCCTCCCAGATGAATGCAACACAATAGTAGTATGGGAGACCAGAAATTATGGCCCAAAAGTGAGGGAGACCACCTCTCTAACAAGAAAATCGGGCGGTGAAAAGAAAAGTGGTCTCCAAGAAGAAAAGGTGGTCTCCCAGGCCACAGTGTCCCTCTAGGGAGAGGAAACAAGGTGTACGCCAAAAATCGGAGCAAACGGAGGTAGTTAAGCGGTCCCGAATCGAGGCGTACGGCCGACGGCTCCGAAAATCGGAAACTGGTCTCCAAACGGGAAAACTGGTCTACGACCACGAAACGTAGCCAACAGCCACTAAGAGATGGTCTATGAGACCTCTCCCTCCCTTCGGAAAGAGAAAAATAGAGAAAACAGGACCTGGTTAGCAAACCGAGGCAAAGCACAAAAGAGCCTCGAAGTCCAGAGGCAAGGCTCTCAGCCGAGACTCCGCAACCTCAAAACGAGCACAATATGCGTCATCACCGAGCGCTCAATCGGTGACGTCTAAGTCTTAAGGTCGGTCAAAAATAGGGTGTCTACGGTCGTCTTCTTTGATCGGTTCCATCACCAGCTCGCCGTCAGCAAAGAATGAGTCAACCTAGATCTGATGCGTTTCGTCCAGCAGCCTCAACAATGCCGCCTTATCAAACTCCTGCAGGTTCTTTCTTCGATCATCATTGGTGGTCGAGTCCCCCACATCTATACTCATCTTCTCCAACTCTTAGTCTAACATAGAGATTTGGAATGAGATTGTGAAATGCTCGGGTTTTGATCTAAATTGGTGGTCTAGGGTTTCAATCTAGACTATATAATTGAATCCTCACCTTTCACTCTCTAAGGTTAGGATTTCTGTTTGTTTGTTTGTTTTTTGAAGTTGATTGTTTTTGTGCTTTTTAGTGGTGGAATTGTGAGGGAGAACCCACTACGTTGTGTGTGTGTGTGTGAAAGAGAGAGAGAGAGAGAGAGAGAGAGAGAGAGCTTGGTCTTGTTCTGATGGCCACTGATTTCTTCATCTTCTTTTTCTTCTTTGACAGAACTCGGTCTTGTTCTTTAGTGGCGTATACCTCCCTCTGAAATAGATAATATTTGTTGAAACTATATTATTTGTTCTTAATTTTTTCCAAATGCTCTTTATCGTCTTCTTCATCCGATGAGTTGTTTAACACTAATTTCTCACAAAAATGGAGCAAATTCACACAGATGAGTTGTTTAACCCTGGTTTCTCACAAGTGACGAAAATTCACACACATAAAAGAATATTTTAACAAATAATTTCAATAGACATATTTTTAAAAAAAAGATAATTTTGACAGATAAGAATTCAACAGAAAGATTTTTTAAACAAATAATATTAACAGATAGGAATTTTGAACAGATAATTTCAACAGATAAATTTTTTTTTTACACAATTTGAACATATAGGTTAAAAAAATTTCAACATACAATTATAAAATTGAAAAGTAAATGTCCTTGAAAGCAAAAAGGGGACTAGTCATCCCAACATTTCACATAACATGTCATTCTCACCAAACACAATTATCCAGTGGATCATACACTTGAGGTAATCTTTAAATTGGATTTATCAACAATTTTCTTTTCATATTTTAAGTCATTCCTATTCGAATATGATCGTAAGTTAATTTTTAATAATTTCCCAATTATCAAAACAAACAATAATTGTTGTTTAATGACATAATTCAGTTGTCAAAATATATATATATATATATAAATAGTTCATTTTTCTCAAAACATTAGTCCTTTATTCTATTTTTCACTATTTCAAAATATTGGTCTCTTTTCAAAAATTAAGGACTAAAATAAAATGAATTTCTTATTTTGCTCTTCTTTTAAATTTATTAATATTACTTTTTAAGTGTAATAATTATACTACTAAATGATAGTTTTGGAAAGTTATATTGTTGAATTGTAATAATTTTACTATAAAAAAAATTAGATCTCCTCAAAAGAATTAATATTTTGGGACAGGAAAAGTTTTTTTTTTTTTCAAACCATATGATAACTTACAAGAGACTTAAATCAAAGACATTCAAGGGAGAATATATATATATATATATACTAGTTAAAAAAGGTACGTGCTATTAATATAGTATGTTTTAATTTTATATTTTGATAATTTTTTAAAAATTAGAATATTTTTATATGAAATTGAATAGAATAAATCATTAAATACATGATAGAATTATGTAGTATGATATGTATCATTTTTTTATATGATATGTATCATTTCCTACAACATATTGGTGTCCTTCATTCCAGTGCTTCTATCTAATGTGTCTTCTGCAAAACTGAAAATGAATCTGCCTCTCATGTCCTCTTACATTGTCCATTTTCATGGAAAGTATGGTCAGATTTGCTGCTCTGGTGGGGGTGTATTTGGGTGGTGTCAAGGTCTATTGATTGTTTATTTCATTGGTGGTTAGGTTGGAATCATAAAAAATTGGTTAGGAGATTGTGGAGGGCCTTACCTTCTATTATTCTCTGGTCCATTGAAAGTTAAGAAATGATTGTCTATTTAATGGAGTGCAACCCAGTGGGTCTGAGTTATGTGAGCTTATTAAGTTGAGATTTGCTCTATGGGTTAAAGCTTCTACAAAGGGTTTCATGTACTCTGTCTTGGATTTAATCAATAATCTGGATCAGATAAAGGACTGCTGCTGAGGGATTCTTGCTATTGAGGAATCTATTTTTGGCCTGTCTAGCTACTATCTGCTGCTTTGGTGTCTGTTGTGGAGGTTGTTTCTGTTATAGTGGGTGGTATATTGGGCTGCTTAAGCAACACCTGATGCAGGTGTTTGAGTTTAGTTTTGCAAGTAGATTCTTTTGGTTAGTCCTACGAGATCTGGTGACTCATTCTTGTTCTGCTGGTGAGTCTGGTCTGCTGCTATTTGGTGAGTTTGGGCTACTGCTATTTGGTCTGTCACTTCTTGGTTTGGTAGATGGACTATCGCAGTGGTGGTATGGCTGCAAAATGTCAAAATTGGAGAATAAGATATGGATGGTCAAAATTGGCATAATTGGAAACTCTTTAGTCTACATGGAGGCAGCTCTTATTGGGTCTCAACCAAACATTGAATGTGTTCTGTCTCAGGAATGGTGGCTTCTCCATCCTCTTTTGGCTGCTACTATGAGGAATGGAGTGATCAAGGAATAGGATTAAGTCTTGATTGGTTGCTGCTATATGTGCTTTGCCGTTGCTAACTGTTGGTCTGCAGTTAGTGCAAAGTCTACTGCTGCATCTTGGCCTTTTTGCAATTGTTGGAATGATGTTTTAGTGTGCATGCTGCTGCTATATTGGAGTCTAAATGAATTGGAACTGTTTTTGCTATCTTGTTTTTGCTGGTCTGTTCTGTATTGTTTTGCCTGGTGCCAACATGTTTTGCATTGGTTTGTTGTCTTGTTTGCTTGTTCCTTTTTTGGTTGGTTTCTCATCAACCTGTTGGCATGAGCTAGCAGATGATTGTGCATTCTCCTTGGTGCCAACCGAGTTGAAATTAGAGAGTTTTGCTATGATGCTTTTGCTCTTGCCTCCCCTCCTTGTTGATGTATACCAGGATGTTTTTTTTGTTATGTTATCATCAATAAGAGTTTTCTTTGCTGATCAAAAAAATGGTGTAGACTTCAATTCTATTACCATATCATTTTGGATGATTTATGAGTCTTTAACATTTCTTCCAAGTTTAATATAAAAATAAAATAAAAATAAAATATGGTGTGTTACTCTTTCTCAATAGACAAATATAAAACAAATACTAAGACAATTCTTACATCTAGAAAAAGTTACTAAGATAATTTACTAAACTATTAAAGAAGTAGAAGAAAATACGTATATTTACAAATGACTAATTTTATTAATACATAAATCGTAATCGCATAACAAATGACCAGTTTTATTAATAAATAAATCATTAAGTAAATTAACAATTTTTAATGATATGAAAAATATTTTCCAATTAACCATTTTTTAATTATATGAAAAATATTTTTCAATAAATAATTTTGATAATTTATTATTGCATAAGATAATATTTGTTTCCCTAAGTATTGTGTTAAATTAAAATTTATAACAAACAATAATTGTAATTTCTAATATTATAAGACCGACTCATATTTTAAACAAACCTTATGAGTGTATTTGTAATTTGTTAAAAAATAAAATATTTATCTTTCATAGTTGATCAAGAATGTTTGCGTAATTACGAAAAAATTTATTTCATAATTGACTAAGAATATTTGCATAATTACGAAAAAAAACCTATTGCATAATTGACCAAGATTGTTTGCGTAATTACGAAAAAAAAACCTTCACTCAACATATAAGCCACCATTAGTAAATAATTCAAAATGAAAGGGGAAAATTGGAAAAAACAAAAAAAAAGAATTTCAAACAATTAAGCAGTTCTTATATATACAAATATATTTGTTTTCAATCCATGTCAGATGACTTACAAGAGACTTAAATCAAACTTGAAATTAAAGTAATTTTATATGATTTTATTATTCATAATATAATGTTTTTATATACATCTCGTGTTAATTATGTAATTTTTCAACACATTGTAAGTTTATATTTATTTTAAATTATTATTTGCAAAATTTTAATTTACATATTTAATACTACTCTTATTTCAAAGATATAGTCAATATTTGTTTTCAGTTGTACTAATTTTATAAAAATTGAGTTTATATATTATAAGATATACATATTATATCAACATAAAATAAAAATACAAAAAAAAAGAGCGAATAAAGAGAAAAGATGAGAGAGAGAGAGAGAGAGAGAGAGAGAGAGAGATAAGATAAGATAAGATATAAGATAAGATAAGAATAAATAAATAAATAAATAAAGAACACGGGGAGAGGGAAAAAATAAGAAATGAAAAAGAAAGATGACGGGAGAAAGGGAGAGCACATTGTTAAAATAAAAAATAAATAAAAAATAAAAGAAACTACTGATCAATTGTGGCAGAAAAAAATATTACAAATTTATAATAAAAGTTATAATTTTAATTATTAATATTTATCATTTATCATTTATTTGTAATTATTTTTATTTTTTTTTTACTTACACTGTCAAGTTATTTCCCCTGAAAAAATAAGGAAAGAAAGACAAAAGTAGTGTTTAGTAGAGTTTTAGAATTATGATTTGAGAATAGAGTTGTATTTCGAGTTTGTGAGTTTTGGAATTACGATTTAAGTGTGAAAAATTTATTTGGTTATGAGTTTTGAAAAGAGTTTTGAATTGAGTTTGAAATTTTTGATGTGACGCATGATATTTGATTCAAAAACTTACAACTCATAAGTAAACACACTGTTCAAAATTCTATTCAAAACTCATAAAAAAGTTAAAAAAAATTCGAAAATATTTTTTATTTAAAATATAAAAATAACATGTGCAAAAAAAAAAAACGAAACACTGTTCCGGTCAATCGGTTGGACGTTGGGGAGACGTTCGGGTAGACGTGTTTTGAAAAGTAAGTGTAGAATCAATTTTTAAAAACTCTAACCAAATACTACACTCAAATCAAAGTGTGAAATCAACTTTTCAAAGTCTTACCAAACACAGCCAAAGATGATTGGAGACAGAGACGGCATGTTGTAAGAGAGGTGACTTTTTTTGTTTTTGTTTTCGGTAATTTCAATTCAGTTAAAGTTTGAAAAAATATTTTTAAATTAATGACAAAGTTTATAAATATTAAAAAGTAAAATTATAAAAAAAATTATGAATTTGTAAATAATTTTTGGAGTTCCCCCTCAGATGTAAATTCTTCTGTTTTTTTTTTTTTTTTGGAATATTCCTCCAATTTATAATAAAGATTGGTGTTTTTATTTATACTAAAATTTTAAATTATTTACCATTAAAAAAAAGAAAAATAATCCTGACCCCCTTTGCCCCCACCCCCTTTGACCTGCTCTCTTTCTAATCGGCCAATTTTTTTTTTAATCACCACCCACTATATGTGTGTGGGGTGGTGGGGTGGTGATTGGAGGGGGTTTCAATCACATCCCTAAAAAAACCAACCCCAAACACCTCTCTTCCATTATCCTAGGGCATGTTGTCACAACATCGTGTCGTGCTATGATAGCGAACGGCACTGTTTAGTTAAAATTTATTTAATTTTTATTTATTTTTTATTTTTTTCACTTTGTGCAATGTGGTTTTATTTTCTTCTTTCAAATTTCAAAATTCATTTTCAAACTAAAATGGTAAGCCCTCCTCAAAAGTTAAGGTTTTATTAAAAAAGTAAAAATAAAAATTCATATCAAATTAAAATTTAATTTCATATCAAATTAAAAATTCGTACTCATTTTTCATTATAAATTCGTTAATCATATGAATAAAAAAATGATATTGTAACCTCTTACGGAAAAAAGAAAAAAAAAAGAGTTTGATTAATTGGAAACAAAAAAGAGAAAATTTGTATGAAATTAAATTTTACAATATTTGTATGTCTCAAAATCACAAATAACAAATTTTAAAAGTAAATCAATGTTCAAATTAAAATACTTGAAACAAATGACAATTTAACTACATAGTTAATCTAGCACAATAATAAACAAAATAATGAGTACGAATATTATAATAATAATGATGATAATAAATAATAATATCTATATATTATATAAGGAAATGGGAGTTTCTTTTTTTTTTGTTTTTGATCAGCAAAATAAAACTTTATTGATGAAAAGGGCATAAAACATGCAAAAATACATCAACAAAACAAAAGAGAGCAGAAAGCATCATAACTAACTTAACAATCCCAATTAGGTTGACACTGCAAAGAAAGCGCAATTATATGCTAGCTCTCAACGCAGGATTGGTGAGAAACCAATCAAAGACACCCAAAGAGAATGACAACAAAAAGCTAACACAACAGCTAACAGCTAAGGACAACCAAACAAACACAACAGCAAACAGCAATAGCAGGATGCCTATGCATGTCTCTACAGCCAAGAGCTCCAAACAAACCAACACCCTGTTCAGGAAAAGGGAGTTTCTAATCCACAAGTTTTGTGGGAGCTTCAATATCTCAATCTTAATTTCTTAATTTTCTGATTTAATAAAGAAAACCTTCCGCTCACCATTCAATTTCATCTTTTTTGGCTTCTCCACATACCGAAGCACAACATATTTTTTTACAATCTTCACTTATTTTTTTTACTAGAAGGACAAACAAAGATAGAGAGAAAAGTTTTAGAGAGAGTTAAAGAGGAGATTCGGAAAAAAAGGCTGACAACTCCACAATCACAATCTTCACTCCAACATAATCTTCAAAGCTTATAAGTAATCTTTTCATTTAATTTTCAATGGTTCTTTTTTTTTACACTCCGTTTTGATCACACCGTGATTATATTTTTAAACTGATTAGGTTTTTTAACTCATTGTATTCTTTGAAAAAAATGATTGTGTTTTTTAAATATCAATTAAAAAAATTTATAATTAATTTGTGATTGGGTTTTTGACTCATTGTATTTTTAGCTCACTATATTTGTGATTGTGTTTTTTAACTATCAATTGATTTCATTACTTTTCTCTTTATTATGAGCAAAAATATAATTGTGGTTTTTTACACGTTTTGATCACACAGTGATTTTATTTTTCAACTGATTATGTTTTTTTACACTCCATGATGAGAAAAAAATTGTTTCGATTCAAACAATCTCTATGTTTTTTGAAAAAATAATTGGATTGTATTCATTAGGTTCACATAAAGTGCCCATTATTGATGATGATTAGATTGTATTTTGTCTAGCAAGAAAAACAATATCTATGATTTGATTTTTTAACTCACTGTGTTTTTTGAAGAAAAAAAAAAATTGGATTTTTTAACTATCAATTGACTTAATTTGTGATTGAATTTTTAATTCACTACGTTTTGTGGGGAAAAAAATGATTAAATGATTGTGTTTTTAACTACCAATTGACTTCATTATTTTTTTATTTATTATCATGAGTGAAAATGTGATTGTGTTTTTTTATACTTCGTTTTGATCACATAGTGATTTTATTTTTTAATTGATTTTGTTTTTTTACACTCCATTTTGATCACATGATGAGAAAAAAAAAATTTTGTTTGGGTTGTGACAATCTCTATGTTTTTTTAAAAAAAAAAAAAAAAATTAGATTGTACTCATTGTTTTTTTAATTATCAATTGACTTCATTGCATTTCTTCTTATTATGGCAACAATTCAAATATTTTTTTTACTGGGAGGACAAACCACAGCGAGGACAAACCAATATACATATAAAGTTTTAGAGAGAGAGAGAGTTGGAGAAAATTTGGCGAAAAAGGCTGACACCTCCACAGTCACAATCTTCACTTCAACACAATATTAAATTCAAAGCATGTAAGTAATCTTCTCATTTATTTTTTTATTATGGAAAAAAATACTATTGTGATTTTTTATACTCTGTTTTGATGAGATGATAATTGTATTTTTAAATTGATTGTGTTTTCTATACTCTATTTTAATTACATGGTGAGAAAAAAAAATTGTAATTAGATTTTTTAACTCATTATGTTTTTCCAAAAAAATATTATTTTGCTTTTTAAATTTCAATTAAAAAATTTTGTAATTAGGTTTTTAACTCACTATGTTGCTTGAACAAAAAATAATTATGTTTTTTAACTATCAACTAGCATCATTGCTTTTCTTTTTATTATAACTAAAAATGTGATTATGTTTTTTTACACTCCATTTTGATCACACGGTGATTTTATTTTTTAACTGATTGTGTTTTTTTACACTCAATTTCGATCACATGATAAGAAAAAAAAATTGTTTTAGTTGGGACAATATGTGTTTTTTGAAGAAAAAAAAATATATTGTATTCATTAGGTTCATATAACGAACCTGTTATTAATGATGATTAGATTATATTTTGTCTAGCAAAAAAAAAAAAATTTGTAATTGGGTTTTTTAACTCACCGTGTTTTTTGGAAAAAAAAAAATTGATTGTGTTTTTCAACTATCAATTGACTTATTTGTGATCGGGAATGATTGTATTTTTTAACTTTCAATTATTTGTGATTGAGTTTTTAACTCACTGTATTTTTTGAAAAAAAAAAAACGATTGTATTTTTTAACTACCAATTGATTTTATTACTTCTTATTTATTTATTTATTATTATGAGCAAAAATGTGATTGTATTCTTTTACACTCCATTTTCATCACACAGTGATTTTATTTTTTAGCTGATTGTGTTTTTTTATACTCCATTTCGATCACATGATAAGAAAAAAAAATTTGTTTGTGTTGTGACCATCTATGTGTTTTTGGACCCAAAAAAATGGATTGCATTCATTAGGTATATAAAGTACCCACTATTGATGATGATTAGATTGTATTTTGTCTAGCAAAAAAAAAAAAAAAAAAATTGTAATTGGATTTTTAACTCACTATTTTTTTTTGAAAAAAATAAATGATTATATTTTTTAACTATTAATTGATTTCATTATTTTATTATTATTTTATAAGCAAAAATGTGATTGTGTTTTTTTACACTCTATTTTCATCACACAGCGATTTTATTTTTTAACTGGTTGTGTTTTTCTACACTCCATTTTGATCATATGGTGAGAAAAAAAATTATTTGGGTTGTGACAATCTCTGTATTTTTTGAAATTAAAAAATAGATTGTATTCATTAGGTTCACATAAAGTACCGCTATTGATAATGATTAGATTGTATTTTGTCTAGCAAACAATTTTGCAATTGGGTTATCAATTGACTTAATTTATGATTGAAGCAGATTGTATTTTTTAATTATCAATTGACTTAATTCGTGATTGAGTTTTTAACTCACAGTGTTTTTTGAAGGAAAAAAAGTTGATTGTGTTTTTCAACTACCAATTGACTTCATTTTTTTTTTATTATGAGCAAAAATGTGATTGTATTTTTTTACACTCTATTTCGATCACATGGTAAGAAAAATAAAATTTATTTTGGTTGTGACAATCTCTATGTTTTTTGAAAAAAAAAAATGAATTGTATTGATGAGGTTCACATAAAGTATCCACTATTGATGATGATTAGATTGTATTTTTTCTTACAAAAAATCAAAAAAAAAATTGTATTTGGGTCTTTAATTCATTGTATTTTTTGGGGAAAAAATGATTTTTCTTAATTATCAATTGACTTAATTTGTGATTGAGTTTTTTACAATCCATTTTGATCACAAGTTAATTTTATTTTTTAATTGATTGTATTTTTTAACATTTCATTTCAATCACATAATGAGAAAAAATATTTATTTGGGTTGTGACAATCTTTGTGTTTTTTAAAAACTTATTTAGTCAAGTAATAAATAGTTTTTTTAAATTCAATCTCGTGCATAGCACGGATGATATGCTAGTATATATATAATCAAAAATCAAAAGTAAGAAAACATAACTGTGAGATTTTAGGAGTCGCATTGTCACTATCTTGACACTTTTTTTTTTTTTTTTCTCTCTCTCTCTTTATGAAGGTACAACCAAAGTGAAAGCAATGCTAAGATAATACTCATGTTATCTACAACGTCCCTCATCTAGTGTTTACGACCACCAAGAGAATTTAACAAAGTCACGAACCAAAGTTGCACAAATCAATAGATAAACAACATATATGAACATGTATAATAATATAGAGAACTTTCTCTAAAGATTTTTCATATTTCATCTCATCTTTTTATTTCTTCTTCATCATCTTCCCAATAGAAAAACATAATAGCATAATAAGGTATAATATTATAGGGAAATTTATTAGAAAGTCCTATTTTGAAAACTTTGGTGCCATTTGGTCCCACGTTTGGAATGTTTGATTGGCAAGTCCTTACTAGGTGATTTATGACCAGGAAGTCTCTTTTCAAATATAGATGGATATTGATTAGACAAATATACTCTCACTAGTTAATTAAGAAAGTTGCTTTATTTTTGGAATACGTGATCACACTGTTGAAGGGAGGGGGTGATATTCTGTTGATGAAAGGGTTGACAACGTGACGGATATAATGTGACACTCAAAAAAAAAAAATTAAAAACTCAGTTTTTTTTTTTTTCAAATGTGATAACATGATGGGTATGATGTAACACTCTAAAAAAACTAAAAACTTAATAGTGTACTTTTCCTAAATATGACAACGTGGCCTAAATGTGACAACGTGACAAGTATGATAAGACACTCTAAAAAAATTAAAAATCATTAGTGTATTTTTTTTAAATGAGACAACATGACGTATATGATAAAAAAATATGTGTAATATTGTATATGTTTCGTTAGTGATATGTTGTATTGGTTATTTTGATTGTGGGTTTACAATATTGTAAAGATGGATTGTGTGTACATTGCATACCGAATCTGGGGACCACACATTTGAGTAATGGAGGTTGTTGTGGCTGTATTAGTGGGTTGTGGGGGAGAGTATAGAAAATTATGTTCTGATAGTGACATGGTGTTCCATGTACCCTTTTTTTATCAACCAAAAATTTTATTGATGAAAGAAACCTTACAAGAAAAAAAAAAAGACATCAATAAAAGGGAAAGAAAGAGGGGGAGGAGGGGGAATGATGCAAAGCATCAAACCAGGAACCAATTGGTGAGGAACCAACAGATACACAAAAGCACAACAACACAACCAAATAGACGTCACTCAAATAGAAAAGATACACCATACGCATGTGGCATGTTCACACCCCCACATTTCCAACTCAAACATTCTAAGCAATTAAATACTATACTACGTTTTTTTAGGAGATGTGGAAAACACACACCCTTAATTAAATACATAATTGTTGATAGTGGCTTCACCAATGACAAATTAGTAAAGAAAAATGTTTCAGGGCTATAAAGCAAGAGCTCTAGAGTTGCTCTAATAACGTGATAACTGTATGGATCCCACCTTGATGTGCTATTTTGACTTTTTTTTTTTTAATCTTCCAACTCAGTAAAGATCTATTTAGAGCTATCAATCACTGCTGATTAGGAAACAACTAGCCCCTTACTTTTAGAGCTACCAGTCACTGCTGATTAGTAAATAACTAGCCCCAAGGACTATACGGTTAACAAGAAAACATTTAGGAGCATATGGATCATAAGCTTAAAATATTAGATTTATTGGTTAATTAATTTCCCTATATTAAAACGGTTTTAGAATTAAAGCACACCAAAAAAAATATTTATTATTGTAATACTATATGACATGTATCATTTTGTAATAATGTTGAATATAATGAATAAATTAGAAATAATATTATTTTGATTAAAAAATCCTAACAAACACGTAACAATCATATAATACTAAAAAATACAAGTAATTACAGAATATACATACATATATATATATATATAATTGTAGCAAGCAAATTATATTAAAAAAAAATTAAAGCCAACTGTAAATTAATCAATTATTTAAATTTAATTGAATTTGAATAATTGATTGATTCAGAGTTTGTCTTCAATGTTATTTTATTTTTTGCGGTGGTATAATGTGGTTACTACAATTTCATGGGTGGCTGGTGGTTGTTAAACCACTCGACTAACTCAATATGAATAGGCTCAGGCTTTGTTTCACATAAAAAGTGTGGGTTAAAATAATCAAAAAGAGATAAAAATAAGTTAAAAAGTCAATAAGATAAAATATCACATCTAAATCAAAATCATTTTATTTTTTTTCTCACAAAAGTAAAAAAAAAACAAAAAAAAATCTATCAATGACGAAACTTTTTAGTCCAGACTAAAATAATCAAAAAGTCAAAAAATTAAAAAGTCAACTCACATTCCAAATGAAGGCTCATCAGGTTGATTCAGAGATTGTTGTTGTGCTTTTTAGTGGTGGAATTGTGAGGGAAAACCCACCACATGGTGTGTGTGTGTGTATATGTGTGTGTGTGTGAGAGAGAGAGAGAGAGAGAGAGCGAGCGCGAGAGAGCTTGGTCTTGTTCTGATGGCCACTGATTTCTTCGTCTTCTTTTACTTCTTTGGCGTACACCTCCCTCTGAAATAGATAATATTTGTTGAAACTATATTATCTGTTCTTAATTTTGTCCAAATGCTCTTTATCGTCTTCTTCAGCTGATGAGTTTTTTAACACTAATTTCTCACAAAAATGGAGCAAATTCACATAGATGAGTTGTTTAACACTGGTTTCCCACAAGTGAAGAAAATTCACACAGATAAAAGAATATTTTAACAAATAATTTCAATAGATAGATTTTTTTTTTAAAAAAAAAGATAATTTTGACAAATAAGAATTTTAACAGAAATATTTTTTAAACAAATAATGAGAATTTTGAATAGATAATTTCAATAGATAGATTTTTTTTTGAACAATTTGAACATATAAGTTAAAAAAATTTCAACATAAAATGATATTATTGAAAAGTAAATGTCCTTGAAAGCAAGAAAGGGACTTGTCATCCCACCATTTCACATAACATGTCATTCTCACTAAACACAATTATCTTACACCTTACATAATCTTTAGATTAGATTTATCAACAATTTTCTCTTCATATTATAAGTCATTCCTATTTATCGAATATGATCGTCAATTAATTTTTAATAATTATCAAACAAACAATAATTGTTGTTTAATGACATAGTTCATTTGTCAAATATATATATATATATATATATATAAATACTTCATTCATCTCAAAAGGAAGATGCTAGAGACTCCAAAATTTCTACTAAATGTCTTATCAAATGTCCCACACTTATGTAGGACCCACCCATGTGAGACATTTTGTAAAAAATTTGGTAGAAATTTTGGTATCCCTAGCATTACTCGTCTCAAAATATTAGTCTCTTATTCTATTTTTCATTATTCCAAAATATTAGTCTCTTTTCAAAAATTAAGGACTAAAATAAAATGAATTTCTTATTTTGCCCTTCTTTTAAATTTATTAATATTACTTTTTAAGTGTAATAATTATACTGCTAAATGATAGTTTTGGAAAGTTATATGGTTGAAGTGTAATAATTTTACTATAAAAAAAATTATAAAAAAAAAAATGGATCTCCTAAAAGGAATTAATATTTTGAGACGGGAACAGTATTTTTTTTCTTCAAACAATATGATGGCCCCGTTTGGTAGAGTTGTGGGAAAGTGATTATAACTTATAGCCTAACAGCTTATAGCTTATAGCTGTGAAAGCTGTGAATATAAGCTGATTTTTTACTTATAAATTAAGCTTCTCCTTCCCCACTTAAAGAATAAGTTGATTTTTTACTTACAAAAAGGTATAAGCTGTATTGTTAAGCTGAACTAAACACATCAAAATAGCTTAAATTAAGCTAAAAGTTGAAATAAGCTGAAAATAAACCTTACCAAATAGGGCCAATAACTTACAAGAAACTTAAATCAAAGACATTCAAGGGAGAAAATATATATATATATATATATATATAAATATATATATAAGTTTAAAAAGGCTCGTGTAAAGCACGTGCTATTATTATAGTATGTTTCAAATTCATATTTTGATAATTTTTTAAAAATTAAAATATTGTTCTATGAAATTGAATAGAATAAATCATTAAATACATGATAGAATTATGTAGTATGATATTTATTATTTTTTGATTTATTATACACTTAATGATGTATACTTCAATTCTATTACCATATCATTTTGGATGAATTTATGAGTCTTTAACATTTCTTCCGAATTTATAAAAATAAAATAAAATAAAATTATGGTGTGCAATTTTTCTCAATAGATAAATATAAAACAAATACTAAGATAATTCTCACATCTAAAAAAAACTACTAAGATAATTTACTGAACTAATAAAGAAGTACAAGAAAATACATATATAATATGTATACAAATAACTAATTTTATTAATACATAAATCATACTCGCATAACAAATAGCCAATTTTATTAATAAATAAATCATCTAACAATTTTTAATGATATGAAAAATATTTTTTTGTTAATGTGACAACCCTCACCTCTAATTACTGCTAAACTGTGACTGAACATGATAAGTAATTGATTAGGATGAAATCATAAACTGATTGCATGAATGTGTTATGTTAAATGCATTTCTATCTGTTTGCCATTGATTTATCTGTTCATGTTTTAATTTCGAACTACAAATTGAAGGCCTTATCGACGGTCGAATCAGAAATTGATTGGTGTTATATGTTAATTAGAATTTATGTGATTTTATGGTAGATTTAATTAAAATTTGATTTAGTATGATCAAATTAGATAAAATAATGTTAAATTAATTGAACCTAAGTAATTACATTTGTGCCATTGAAGTGGGCCACTTTGCTAAACCTTGTTTGGAGCTTATTTCTACCTCATTTGCTTATCTTCTTGAGACCAAGCCGAGAATGAGAGGGAGATTGGGAGAAAATTGAATTCATTTAGAATTCTTGCTTGAACTTAGAAGGAGTTGTAGAAGTTTTACAAAATTAGGCTCCTACACCTTAAAATTCAAGACCTAAGGTAAGAATTCAACCTCCTAATTGTGAATTCACGTTAGTTCTTGCATGGTTTTATGGGAATATTGAAGATTAGAGTCAAGAATTGGTTTAAATTGTTGAATGGAAGCTTAAATCATGCATGCATGTGCATATCATGAAGTTTAAGGTTGTTTCCCATGAGATTCTTGCATGCAAGTCCACATTGTGGTTTTAGTCCATGAATTCACATGATTTTGAGCCTAAACTTGCATTTGAGCTTGTGTTTGAAGCTTTGATCTCAATTGAACACATGCATGTTACATTTGCATCATGCTCTTAAGTTATTGCTAGTTTTGTGTTCAACTGACCTACCTTTGGGCTTTGATTTTGCAAATTGATCTTTGAAACATGTTATATTATGGGTTTTAAAGTGTTTTCTAGAAAATGAGCCCAAAAGGTTGAGTTTTGAGGTGTTGAATGCTTGGTTTGAGCTTTGAAGGCAAATCTGGAAATTCCAGAATTTGGCTTCCTCGCTCGAGCGAAGGATTCCACGCTCAAGCGACCATCGTTTGTTCAGAGCTCCGCTTGAGCGAAGGAATGATGGCTTGAGTGTAAATTGCAAGCTCTCAGGTTTTGGGTGCACACAGACGCACGCTCGAGCGGAGAGACCTACGCTCGAGCGAAGAGCTGTGTCTCACGCTCGAGCGAGCATCGAGCGGGCATCGAGCGTAAATTTTCAACATCCAGCACTTTTGCATTTTTACAGACCGCTCGAGCGAAGTAGTTCATGCTCGAGCGACCCCACTGTTTTGGCAAGCTCACTCGAGCGAATAAAGCTACGCTCGAGCGAGACCCCTGTTTCAGCAAAAATTTGAAAAGTGTTTTAAAGTGCATTATTGCATCCTCATTTCATCCTAGGCATTCCTAGGCCTAGTTTAAGACATCTTAATGAGGATATTGATGTAGAACCACACCGAGTCAAGATAGGGACTAAGTTATTGTTTCCCAAGTGTGTAACTTAGTGTGTGTTCATTCTGTAACTGTGTAGGGTTGGCATCCGAGGACGCTCTCTAGCCTATCTGTAGCCCAGCACTCTGTGAGTAACAATGTTGTAAAGATACATTCAAATATGATTATTTCTGAACGATTGACTGTACCGTTTTCTGAAATGATATTTCTTACGAAATGAATGATTGTCCTATTGTGAACTGTATTTGTGGCATCCTTAGCAAATTACTGTTACTGTACTGTTACTGTTACAAAGATCTCTGTCGGTTCCCATGTTTGGAACCACTACTGTTTACTGATAGGATGGCCATCAATTGACTGTTCGGTCTGTTAAGACCTACTGTACTGTGTTGCTATTGGATGTACCACATATGACCATTATGGTTTCTAAATGATTGATATGGCATGAAATATGAGCCACTAATTGAATGACTGCTTTACTGATATAAGTGACTGTTTTAAATACTGAAAGGACATTCATTCTTAACCTCTTTACGCATATGTTATTCACTGGGCTTTAGCTCACTGTTTATATTTATATGTAGGTGTCCAGACACCGGATCAGAGCTAGGAGCGTTGGATTAAACTCCCTTTTTGTCAAGCCAACCATCATGCCTCATTTCGAGGTTCCAAGTGTGTTCAAGCATAGGCTTTTGGGGTGTCTCAGTTCACCCTTCTATCTCTGTTTTGTAATACTGAATAAGACTTGTACTGTATAGTTATGCGAAGGGATTAGGTCCCTAGCCTGGATGCATATGTATATGTTTTGCCCATCAATGTGAATATGCTCAGGAAAAGTCTTTTTGCATATAGATTGTCACAGCTCATTGGACATTTTTTATTTACTGTTTTGGCTTCCGCCAGCCCCTATACTCTGTATTACTGTTATTACTATTAAGTAGGCTTCGGTAATCATGGATTACTGGCCAGTTACGGTGCTAAACCCATAGGGGCGGGTTTGGGTCGTGACAGTTAACCATTTTGTTAATAAATAAATTATTAAGTTAATTAACAGTTTTTAATAATTTTGATAATTTATTATTGCATAGGATAATAGTTTTTTTTCCCTAAGTATTGTGTTAAATTAAAATTAATAACAAATTTTTTTTTTTATCAGCAAAAAAACATAACTATATTGATAGTAAAACGAAATTACATCAATAAAAGGTTGTTATGCAAAAGCATCATAGCAATGCAAAATGATCCAAACTAGGTTGGCACTAATAAGTAAGCCCAATCATTTGCTAGCATGACAACAAGTTGGTGAGAAACCAACCAAACAAGACCACACAAAGCAAAGAAAACACCACATGGGCAACACAGAATCAAGTACAAAATCAAGCATAACAAGCGCAAATTAAGCACAGAGCCAAGCACCACCAACAACAGCAGCAAACAAAGAATCATTCTACACCACCAGCAGCAGCAAGAACAGAATCACGAAAACACCAGCTCTGCTAGCATAGAGACAAGAAAACACCATCACCACCAGCAGCAAACACATAATCATTTAACACCACCAGCAACAGCAAGCACTGAGTCAACCTACTCCTCTACTACAGAACTTAATTTGTTGCAAGTTAAACAAGAAGTCATTGATAGAGAAAGGTAGACTAGGAGTTGAGGCTCTAGCCCACAAGGCCACCCTAGTTTTAATTTGATCACACAAACCAGAAAGATCTGGTTGAAAGCCTGAAAACACCACTTCATTTCTATGCTTCCAAATGGACCAAAAAGTAGCAAATGGTACTACTTTCCAAACTTTTCTCTCAAATATGTTACCAGTATAACCAGCCCACAACTGTAACATTTCTTCCACTGATGCAGGCATAACCCATTGTGCCCCCCCCAATTAAAGCAAAATATTAGCCCAAACCCTCCAGACAAAAGGGCACCACAGCAGAACATGATTAATCGACTCTGCTTCAGCTTTGCAAAACACACATTGGATGTTAGCAAGACCAAGGATGACACCAATCCAATACAAGAAAGTAGAAGTTTTTAACCTTTGCCTCCAAGCTAGCCACACAAAAGATTTAACTCTAGGAGTGGATACATTCTGCCAAATCATCTTAGAGATAACACCGTAGCCATTAGGGTGCAAACTATTTTCACACCACCTATAAGCTGATGCAGTACTGAAACACCCATAATTTTCAACCCTCTAACTAAAAATTTATAACAAATGATAGTTGTAATTTTTAATATTACAAGACTGATTCATATTATGGGTATATTTATAATTTGTTAAAAAATAAAAAAAATGTATCTTTCATAGTTGATTAAAAATGTTTGCGTAATTGCAAAAAAACCTGTTTTATAATTGACCAAAAATGTTTGCGTAATTTTGGAAAAACCTGTTTCATAATTGATTAAGAATATTTGCATAATTATGGAAAAAAAAAACTTGTTGCATAATTGACCAAGAATGTTTGCGTAATTACCAAAAAAAAAAAAAAAAAAAAAATCTTTACTCGACATATAGGCCACCATTAGTACATTATTCAAAATGAAAGGGGAAAATCGAAAAAAAAAAAAAAGATGGATCTCAAGCAGTTAAGCGGTTCTTATATATATAGATATATTTGTTTTCAATCCATGTCAGATGACTGACAAGAGACTTAAATCAAACTTGAAATTCAAGTAATTTTACATGATTTTATTATTCATAATATAATTTTTTTTTTTTTTTTTTTTTTGTATCAAGTTCAACCATACATCTCATTTTAATTATGTAATTTTTCAACATAATCTTCACTTTAATACAAAACATTACATCCAAATCATAATCATTTCATTTTTTCTCTCATAAAAATTAAAAATGCCAAAAAGCTATCTTAAACAAGACTTTTGAGTTTCAGGCTAGAATAGTTAAAAAGTCAAAAAGTTAACTCACATCCCAAATGAAGGGTCAATGGGTTTGTTCAGAGATTAGATGTGAATTATCTATTTGTCTCTCAAAAATGATCATGTGACTTGCACATGATTATTTTCCATCTAAACTTTAACCACTGTTATTGATACAAATTATAAAATATAGGATTAAATATGTTACAATTAAAATGACAAAGACCAAACTGGCACAAGAATCAAACTTGAGGAATCACTGGTATAATTTGTCCTATATATACTTCATATATCTAGTGATGTTAGGCAACCTGTTTCTGTTCCAAAACTCTTGCAAATTGATAAGAGAAAAAGAAAGAAGAAGGTTCAGCTACAGGGGTTCACTAACTTTGCTAGACTTCATGGGAAGAAAGTTGTAGCAGTCAGCAAGCACACTTCTAGGTCTGTCATCTTTAGACCAGCAGTAGTTGCGATAGCACCTTTAGATCTGTCTGAGGGTATCACTAGTCCGAACAATTTTCTCCTCAATGAAGCTAAAGCCACTTTACAATTAGGTAAATCTCTTGGCATTAATTTCAACGGGAAAGAAGAAGATATGCTGAACAAGATTATTGAGCTTGAGCTAAAGGACAAAAAGATATCCAAATAGGAGGGTTTGGTCTAAGAAGGATGTTGGATGGCAACAAGCAAACATAGCTAGAGCATTCAGTGGGTTATAAGCTTTTGTTAGCTAGTTTTTGGGTGGTGGCATCAAGTGTTAGTTATAGCGATCCCGGGTTTACCCTTGTTGTACAGTGATCCGAACATGTGTCCGTGGATGTTGGTAGTTGTTTATTATCTTGTTTGCATCCTTTTTACTTTGTATTTGAGTTATAGGATGTGTTGGGCAGGTTTGTTACAGGTTGGTTGAGTTTAGAAACCAAAACTAGTTGCCCAGATTTTGACCTGTCCGCTCGAGCGGGGGTGTTGGCGCTCGAGCGGGAATTGCACCCATCTAGTATTTTCTGTGCAGTGTTGGACGCTCGAGCGTGGTATTGGCTGCTCGAGCGGGGTTGTGTGAGTGCCGCTCGAGCGGGGAGTTGGAAGCTCGAGCGGAGACCTGGTTCTGTAAAAGTTCTGGGAGTGTGTATCCGCCGCTCGAGCGGGATTGTTGGCGCTCGAGCGGGAGTCTGTGAGTGACGCTCGAGCGGGGTGTTTGACGCTCGAGCGGGTCGACTGGGTTTAAGTTCCGTGTTTTGACTTTTCAAATCACTTTTTCACTTTCTCTTCTCTCTCCTACTTTTCCAAAAACACCATTGTTGAGCCTCTCACTCTAGAACTCTACCTTCTCTCTAGGTTTTGATCTAGTAGGAGTGATTTGCTCACCTTTGGCCTTTACAAAAAAGTTGTTGATCGTCGAGGGTTACTTTTTAATCTGAAAATTTCGAGATTTGGAGCACGTTGGGTTTTGTCTTCTTCTCCCTTGGAGCTCCGAATTTGAGGTAGGGATATCCTACTCCTCTCTATGGATTTTGTCTTTAAATTTTGGTATTTTGAGATGTTGGGGTTGGTTTGGTAATCTTGTGAAAATTTGGGGCTTTTGTGTTATTTTACAAATGTTGGGGTTTTATTTATAATAAACCTAGATGTATTTGTGGTATAGAGAAATGGAATAAATGTTGAATCATTGATGAAAATGGGACCTATGGGTTGAAATGGTAATTATGGAAAATGACCTAATTACATTGTTGATTAATTGAGATAATTAATTGTGAGAAATGAGGAAATGAAATGGAATTGTTGAGATTGGAAATGTATGGGGTTACAGGGTGTAGTTGAATTGTTATCACACACCGAATTGAAATGTTGATTGAATATCCATTTGTGCATTTATTTTCTGTTTAGAAATAATTGCTTTGGGCTATCGGTGGAGGATAGTCGTGATTGTTGTAGACAATGCATGATGATTAGGCAAACGGAAACTAATCAATGGAATGTGTCATGGAATTTGACGGTTGATAGAATACATTAACTGTATGTATTGAGTGATTGTATATAGAACCAATGTGTTTGTATACGTTATGTGTAGAGGAGGAGATGAGGGATGTACTCCGCGGTTTAGGGAAAGATGGGGGATGTACCTCTAAACCGGATAGTGTTGGGAGAAGATAGGGGATGAACTCCGTGGATACAGCTCATATAGAGAAGTGAAGATAGAGCTCATATGCTTATCTTTGTGAAGTGTGGATACAGCTTATATGCTTATCTGTGAATATGGGATATTGTTGTTATACATATCTGTTGAAATGATGATAGAGCTAACATGCTTATCTGTTGAAAAAGAGAAAATAAAAGGTAACTTGGACTCATAAGTCCTATGACATAAATATGTGATTTATGTGAATGTATCAGTGTTGGCCATCTATCAATTGCCAATCTTTTAGTCATTGTTCATGGTTGGTTTAGTATATTTCTACTGGGCTGTGGCTCACCCTATATGAGAATATCATTTTCAGGTACAGGTAGCATGCCACCTCCAAGGACATAGCTTGGGAGGCTAGAGGCGGACATACTTTTGTCGTTTTGTTTATTTTGATGTATTACATGTAAATTCAAGCCAAGGGCTTAATGTGTAAATGAGTTAGCACTCTTTTGTTGTAACCAAGTGTTAACTTGGAAAGCTGTAAGCCCATAGAGCATTTGCTTTTGTTGTTAACATGTAATACTTTTATAATGAAACTCTGATATATGGAAGAATGTGGTTATTTCTTATGTCAATGAATGTCTCATTTGATGGGTTTAATGTTATTATTTTGAGGGCGTTACATTAGTGGTCTTATGAGCTAGTGTTGGTTTCTCACCAATACTATGCTTGGTTTCCTTTCTTTTCTGTTTTTCTTTCTCATCCTTATTGATGTAATCTCATATGTTTTGTATGATTTCTTCATCAATAAAGATTTTCTTTATTAATCAAAAAATAAAATAAAAATAAATAAAGTGATGTCTAACGAAACTAATTTTTTTACACAATTGATCTTTATTGTTGGGCATACTAAATGAGTCAGAGATGTGATTCACAAAATAAAATATAAATAATAGTAATATAGAGTGGAGTCATTTTTTCGAATTTTCTATTATTCCATAATTTTTTTGACGTCATAACAATTCCTAACATGGTTTTGGGCCATTTGTAATATTCTTTTCTTTTTAGGTTATTTTCCCGGAAAGTGTCTGGATATATCTGAAGGAAACCCACTGATAAGTACCCATCACATGTGGGGATTGTACTTCTTTTGCGGTATCAATCAAGTTGAAATTGTTTGAGGTTAGTTATGATATTTTTTATATTTTTCTTTTTTATTGATGTAATTTATGCATGTATTGTACCTTTTTTCATCAATAATGTTTTTATTTTTGTTGATAAAAAAAAAAAAAAAAAAAAAAAAAAAAAAAAAAAAAAGAACCCATCACATGTATATCTTGTTGTAAGGGAAACCTTGTACCAAACGTGAAAGACACTTACAATAATGGCCCCGCCCTAAGAAACGATCGAAAAAATGACCACCACATGTATATCTTGTTGCAAGGGAATCCTTGTACCAAACATGAAAAACACTTACAATAATGCTACCAACCGTAAGAAACGATCGAACAAACATTTGATGTTGATCGGCTGGAGCCTACCATGAAAGACTAAACAAATATAGTGAGAAAATAACGACTCTCATGTGAGTCTCTTCTAATAAAAATTACAAAATAAGCCAAAACAACGTTAATCGTTTGAAAATGTTAATTTAAATATATATATATATATATAATTTGATCAAATAAATAAAAATAAAAGTTACTTATTATTTTTATATAATATTTTATTTTTTAAAACAAAAATAATTTTTACAATTTTAAAATAATTTTAATGTTTATTTTAAGGGTGTATACAATGCAATTGGTACGATTTAAAAGTAAAATAATAAATTAAATCATGAACGACAGATTGACAAATAATGAAACCGCAGTTTGAATGGTTTAAACAGTTTCAATTTGTTAGTTGATTGAAGAATAATCTTAAACAATTATGAAACATTTGCATAATATTTTTCACATATATATATATAATACTAACTAATTTTACATAATATTTTTCATAAATCACTAATTTATAATAAATTTCACATTTTAAATCTCCCTCACATTGATTTTATTTTGATACTTTATTACAAGTAAAAAAATGTATTACTATAGTGAAGCAGAGTGATTTCAAAGGTGCATTTTAAATTTCAAACCACGGATCAAATTAATTTGCGGCTAGCTGGTGGATCGATGCGGGTTGAACACTATCTTAATTTATTTTCATCAAAATAATATCTATTTTTTTAATAAAAAAATAAAAAAATATATATATATGTTGAAAACTTAACTAAATATACTATTAATTTTAATTATGAACCTTACTACAAGACCAACCTATCTAGATAAATGAATCAATATTCCAATCCAATCTAGCTAGATAAATTCTGCCCGTTTAAACTTTTTCAAAAACCCACTTGTTCAATGAAATTGGCTTTATATTTTAATTTTAAATCCTCATCTCGACCATGCTAAATTAGAGGTTTTTTGTGATTTGGTATCCTAATTAACAAATTTTATTTTTTATTTTTTCAATAATGAGTTTGATTTAGCATGGTCTTATATAGGATTCTCTTTTTATTTTGATTTGGCAAATTCATCTTGACAAACTGAGTCTTTAATTTATTTATTTTTAATTTTAATCTTGACAAATTGTTTTTTGATTTATTTTAATTTGGCATGATTAATCTTTAAAAGGTTTATAATCAAAACTAATGGTTACAAATCGTATTCAGTTGAGTTTTATTTTTGATACAAATCATATTTGATTGAGTTTTTATTTTTGTTTTTCAAAAATAGATATTACTTTAATCAAAATAAATACTAAAAAGATTTAATTTTGTGTTAAAAATAAAAATATATAGAATGATGAGTATTTTTATTTTTATTTGTTTTACCAAACTCACTTTATTTTTAAATATAATTTATAGGCCAGTTTGGCTTATTTTATAATTTTTATCAAAAGTACGTAGCGAATGTGAGAATAGTTGTTCCTCTCACTATTGTTTAGTTTTAGGGGCAGTTTGGGAAGATTGATTTTTTAGCTCTTTTTAGTTTTTTGGGTTTTTTAGGTTATATCACCTCTTTACTTTTTTACACCTAAACTTTTTAAAAAAATAAAAAAAAATTAATATTTTACTATCTTTCCAAAGCATTACTTAGTAGGTCCTAACTAATCAACGTGTCAAGCCAAATAGCCATTCGTTCATTTCTTCGATTGTTGCTTAGGAGTCCGTATCATTATTAGTCCTGTTTGGTAGAGTTTATTTCTAACTTATTTCAGCTTTTAGTTTAATTTAAACTATTTTGATGTGTTTGGTTCAGCTTAACAATACAGCTTATAACTTTTTGTTAATCAAAAATCAACTTATTCTTTGAGCGGGGGAGGAGAAACTTAATTTATAAGTCAAAAATCAACTTATTTTCATAGCTATAAGCTATAAGCTGTTAACTTATAAACTATAATCACTTTCTCATAACTCTACTAAACGGGACTATTGTACGATTTATAAGTTGCTTTGACTTATTTTTATCAAAAGTGGTTGGCGTGAGAATAGCTGTCCTTCTCACTATTTATTTGTTTTTATGATGGGCCGCAGCTAATCAACATGTCAAATCAAATAGGCATTCGGTCAGTTCTTCGATCGTTTTTTAGAGGTCGGTGACATTATTGAAACACTAGGGATTGTTTAGGGTGTCATAAATAAGTGTACTTTTTATCTTTTTGAACTAAAAAATTGAGAAAAAAAATATTGATATTTGGGTTAACTTTTTATCTTTTTACAAAAAAAAGTGTAATAAAAAACTGTACAAATAAAGTGTATAGTGGAAGAAAATTAATTGATTGTAGGGCTCTCCTGCAGCTGCGCAGCATGTCTCCATAGAAATAATTGCCTCCTTCAGGGCAAATAACTTTTGGATAGTGATGGTCTGTTCGTGGGGCCATCATGGGTCCCATTTTAATAATTTGAACCGTTTGATATATACAACTCGTCGAGTATTATATATCTGTAAAAGATCACATTAATCAGATATCGATAGTTATATGATCGATTTAGTTTTGTTCAACAATTAACTATCACACCATCCGTTTTGTTTATACAAAACTGATTTGATCATATAGTTAACGATATCCGATCAACGTGATTTTTTACAAACGTATATTACTCGACGAGTTCTACATATTGAACGGTTCAGATTATTAAAATGGAACCCATGGTGGCCCCTATAGACCGACCATCACTGTCCAAAAGTTATTTATCCCAAAGGAGGCAATTTTTTTTTTTGCCCCAAGAGAAGTGTATGATGGCCTGCTTAACGGCTGTGAGTTGTCAGTGGATTTATATTATAAAAACATGTAAAATATATTTTTAATATTTTTTATTTGTGAATAATAATATCTTTTATGGTGAGCCGCAGCTAATCAACATGTCAAATCAAATAGGCATTCGGTCATTTCTTCGATCGTTTTTTAGAGGTCGGTGGCATTATTGAAACACTAGGGATTGTTTAGGGTGTCCTAAATAAGTGTGTTTTTTTATCTTTTTGAACTAAAAAATTGAGGAAAAAAATATTGATATTTGGATTAACTTTTTATCTTTTTACAAAAAAATATGTAATAAAAAATTATATAAATAAAGTGTATAGTGGAAGAAAATTAATTGATTGTACGGCTCTCCTGCAGCTGCCTACATGTTTCCATAGAAATAATTACCTCCTTCGTGGCAAATAACTTTTGGATAGTGATGGTCGGTTCGTGGGGGCCATCATGAGTCCCATTTTAATAATCTGAACCGTACAATATGTACAACTTGTCGAGTATTATATGCTTGTAAAAAATCACATTAATCAGATATCGATAGTTATATGATCGGATTAGTTTTGTTCAACAGTTAACTATCACACCATCCGTTTTTTTTATACAAAGTTGATTTGATCATATAGTTAACGATATCCGATCAACGTGATTTTTTACAAACATATATTACTCGACGAGTTCTACATATTAAACGGTTCAGATTATTAAAATGGAACCCATGGTAGCCCCTATAGGCCGACCATCACTATCCAAAAGTTATTTGTCCCAAAGGAGGCAATTTTTTTTTTTGCCCCAAGAGAAGTGTACGATGGCCTGCTTAACAGCTGTGAGTTGTCAGTGAATTTATATTATAAAAATATATAAAATATATTTTTAATATTTTTTATTTGTGAATAATAATACATTTTTATATATTTTTTGACTTTTTGAATTATATTTGACTTGTCAAATTTGACCTTATTATTTATATTAGGAGGAATTGGGGTTTTTTATATTTATCAAAAAATAATATACATACATAATTTAAGACAAAAATAATATGATAATAGTATTATTGTAGTTATGATTTAAAGTGATAGGTATGTTGATTTTCAACGAGTGACTACAAATAAAACATATCATTCTATATCAATTTGTTTATACAAATTATATTTATATAGTATTATTCATAAATGTCTACCTTATCGAAAAGATTAGGATTGATTGAGATTTAAAAGGGAATCCTTCTGCCACAGCACCAAAACGTGCGAAACATTCGTATTAAAAATCTTGCTGACTCCATCTTCGTTTGGAATAACTTGAATTTTTGGTTAATTTAGTTTGATTTAAAAAATAAAAAATAAAAAATGTTGAAGATAAATTTTTGACTTTTTTTATTTGGATCTCATGATTGTCAGAGAAAAAATAAAATAATTATGATTTAGATGTCACATTTTATCTTATTGGCTAAATTAGCCTATTTTATCTTTTGGATGTTCTAAATAAGTGCACTTTTTAACTTTTTATAAAAAAAAATTCGTAAAAAAGTAGAGAAAGTAGATAGAAAAGTAAATAGAAGATATTGATAGATATTGATTGATGTGACCTAAATAAGTGTATGTATGCCAAAAAAAATGCACTTTTTTAGTGCATGCCAAACAAGCAATAATTTAACCTTAACTTTCTTGTCAAATAACCCCTCAATAAGATTATAACTAGTATTGACTCATATGATGCATGAGAGTTATAAAATTCAATTACTATGCTAAAAATTATTTTTAATTCGTAAAATTCGTAAGTTAAGCATTTTTTCTGAAAGCAATTTATCATATCATCACATTGTTGCTTATATTTATATGTACACTACAAGAAAATACACTTTTGGCGACTAAAACATTCGTCGCCAAAAGTGCATATTTTAGTCGCCGAAAGTATTTCCCGACTAAATAATTTGGTCGTTGGATTTGTCGGCCATACATAGTCGCCGAAAGAATTAGCGACTAAAATTCATTTAGTCGCTATAAGTATCACAAAATACCGACTAACATGTTAGTAGCCAAAAAGACAGGTATTGGCGACGAAATAATTCTTAGTCGCCGATAGAATACATTGCCGACTAAAACTTTAGTCGCCGAAACCTTTCATTAAATATTTTAACTCAACTATTAGCTACTAATGTTTTTGTCGCTAAAAAATGAAATATCTACGGCGGCAATATTATTAGTCGCTAATAGTGAAGCTTCAGCTACTAATGTTTAGTCGCCCATGATTTTTTTTATGTTTTCGCGACTAAAATTTAGTCGCCTAAACTTTCTTGGGGTTTTAGCTACTAAAATAAGTTGTCGCCATAGCTGTTTTGGAGTTGTTTTGGCTACCAAAAATTTTGTCGCCAAAAGTCTTTTCAGCTTTAGCCACTATACATTTAGTCACCATAACTATTTTATTCGTTTTAGCTACTAAAATTTTAGTCGCCAAAAGATTTTTCTTTTTAACTACAAATTGATTTCTCACCAAATGCATCATTTTATATTTTTGTTTTGTTTGTTTAATTTTACTAAATTTTGTCCAAACCTGTATGTATCCATCGCAACCTGTATGTATCACCTACATGGTTCACTTAGAACCATAAAACAAAAATGAACACCTGCTATATATATTCCAATTACAAATAATAATGTAAACTTATATACGAACGAACTATATATATTCCAATTACAAATAATAACATCATACATTCCAAATACGTTACCAAAATTATGTCCTCTATACACAACATTTTTACTATACTATGCATTGTAATGACCATTTGACAAGGTACAAATTACTATGGTAATATGTACCACGACAAAAGGTAATACAAGCTCCAAAAATATTATGTACCCCACCATAAATTATATGTACGATGCATCCAAATTCCACGGTTCATTAATTAATACAAGCTCCAAAAATACTTTGTACCCTGTCAAAAATTATATGTTCGATGCATCCATAGTCCACAGCAAAAAGTATAGGACGACAAAAAACTTCCCAACTTTCCCAGCTTGTGTATCTTCCGAGAAAAAATTAGAAGATCCACATGTCAATGCCAAAAGCCATCTACACAACAAAAATTACATCCATTAGTTCCATTGTAAACAAAAAGTTATATTGATCTACAAAACACAAATTGCAAGGATGTCAATTGTAATTGAAATTGTATGTAAATATAATTTGAATTTAGGTATTTCAATATACTTTTTGTACACGTTAACTTTTATTTAAAGTGCAAACAAATTTGTAAGTCAACCCCAACTCAAGTTTACTCTAATGTGTAAACATACATATATTTTATTCATAACTGTACGTATATAGAGATTGTTATAGAACATATATATATATTGCTAAGCTTTAATATATTTGTATAAGCTTTAGGCATTTTTCACGCCAACTCCCAACGTACACGTGCTAATTACGTCCCGTCCGTCCCCACACGTCCTATTTGACACGAGGAAACTACCCGTACCATCCCCGCAGTGCTTCGGGGGCTGCTCTCAAGTTTTGGCCCTCGAACGCCTTTTTTCGGCTAAGTTTATTGCTTTTTTCACGCCAACTCCCAACCTACGCGTGCTAATTACGTCCCGTCTGTCCCCACAGGTCCTACTTGACACGAGGAAGCTACCCGTGCCATCCCCGTAGTGCTTTGGGGGCTGCTCTCAAATTTCGGCCCTCGAACCCCTTTTTTCGACTAAGTTTATGGCGTTTCTCACTCTAACTCCCAACGTACACGTGCTAATTACGTTCCGTCTGTCCCCACAGGTCCTATTTGACACGAGGAAGCTACCCGTGCCATCCCCGTACTGCTTTGGGGGCTGCTCTCAAATTTCGGCCCTCGAAGCCCTTTTTTCGACTCAGTTTATGGCGTTTTTCACGCTAACTCCCAACGTACACGTGCTAATTACGTCCCGTCTGTCCCCACAGGTCCTATTTGACATGAGGAAGCTACCCGTGCCATCCCCATAGTGCTTTCGGGGCTGCTCTCAAATTTCGGCCCTTTAAGCCCTTTTTTCGGCTAAGTTTATGGCATTTTTCACGCTAACTCCCAATGTACACGTGCTAATTACGTCCCGTCTGTCCTCACAAGTTCTATTTGACATGAGGAAGCTACTCGTGCCATCCCCGCAGTGCGTCGGGGGCTGCTCTCAATTTTCGGCCCTCGAAGCCCTTTTCTTGGCTAAGTTTATGGCGTTTTTCGGGTATGCTCCCAACGTACACGTGCTAATTACGTCCCGTCTGTCTCGTCTGTCCCCACTGCCATCCCCGGAGTGTGTTTGGTGTACATAAAGATGCACTATGGAGAAGAATTATTTGCAACAAATATATATTGGATGTGACTAGGTGGCATTGTGTCCATTGGAAACCAGAGTAATATCCTAAGAACTGCTTTTCAAAAATCCAAACAAATTTTAATTTTGTTTTACACATTATTCAGTTCAAATTAGTGTTGGTTTTATTTTTACAAATTTATTATTAAGAATCACATATTCATTCTTCACAGTTAGCGTTTTGAAATCAAAGCTCCTTTGCAGTATTTATATGGCACTCATTATATTGTAGTAAATCAAAATTCATTCTAATTTCTCTTTAGTCTTAAATCTCAAATCACATTCAATTGGAGTTGGTTACCTTATAGAAATCAGCGTACGGTCGTTTCTGTAATGTATCAAAACACCAGGTCCGCTGCTGCAATGTCTACTCACATGATGCCTCATAACCTATTCGAAGCACATCACAAAGAAAATATTTGCATACCAACTTTAGAAGACAATTCTATGAAAATATGATCCATATTTTTTGTACAACTTGCAGTGCCAAGAAAATTATGTTTACGAAATAGTAAGAAAATTATGTTTACCGAATAGTAGGATGACCGTTTGAACCTGGCAAGAGGGTTGTGAGCCGTGACACCACGTCGTTTAGATGATTGAGTTGTAGTTGTTGTGCCTCCCGTGCTTTTTTTTCTTCATCAACTTGTTTGATTAGCTGCTCTCTTTCCCTCGTAATTTCCTCCCGATCTCTTTCGCGCGCCTCTTTCTCCTTCAATAGCTCCTCCCTATCTCTTTGTCGCTCCTCTTTCTCCTTCAATAGCTCCTCCCGATCTCTTTGCCGCTCCTCTTTCTCCTTCAATAGCTCCTCCCGATCCCTTTGCCGCTCCTCTTTCTCCTTCAGCAACTCCTCGTGATCACTTTGACGCTGCTCACGAAGAACCTCCAGTTCCGCTCTCATTAACTCCATATGTTTATCACGTGCTCGTGCCGCACTAGAAGTTGTGGAAGAGGGTTGTGGGCCTACCCCACATCCACGCAAGTAATTTTTTTTTTCCCCGAGCACTTGCCTTGATATTTCTTCGTGGGTCAATTGCAACCCCGCATCGGTGGCTGTCGCTTGTAGATTCACCATATCATCCTGTAATGCCAACAAAACAATAAAGTGAAGATGGGAGAAGGAATTTAAAAAAACTTTATTAATTGATATGCATCACACTTTGTTTCAACATTCAATACTCACATGTAGCTCACCACATTTGGGGTCAATCCAATCTCCCGTCTTCTTAGACTTGTGTGCTTTCTTATAAAATTCGGGGAAATCTATATCCCCATCCTCATTTGCCTGTTATGTTCGGGAAAAATCCATTGACGAATTAGTACATGGTAATATTCACAATCAAGAAGAATTAATCATCCATTACATGTCTAAATTAACTTCTCACCATTAGCGACATTGCTATAGGAAATGATCGCGATCCACTTGTATGATTATAGGGGAGCATACCCCTATTTGCTTTACCAGCCGTAGACCGTTTCTACAAAAATATTAAAAGAAAAAAAAAGAAAAGAACATGCTTTACTAAGTTTCAGTGAAGAAGTTGTACATCTATTAGTGAAGAAGTTTTACATATTAACACATAAATTAATTTCAATAATGGCCTTTCTAATTTATTTGTTACCAGGTGAGATTCGTCTTTCCAAGCAACATCAATCAAATATTTCCAGTCCTCCAAGCTCACTCCACTAGGCGGACGACTATAGGGGTCATCAACACCCTTTTCCTCAAGTTCGAGGAACTCTTGCTTTAGATTGTACCTCCAATCCTTGTATAGCAAATATGCCTTCCTATCGAGGATCTGTTGAGCTTGTTCATCGTTATCAAAATCATCGCCGATAACAAACTTGTCCTACAAACATAGATACAGAATTAGTTGAACAATTAATTTAACGAAGTACAAATTATATAATAAAGACATTATGGCAAGATGAATGTCATACTAGCACCGCTTGGATGACCGCATCTTTCGTACTTTGATCAATTTTTATCCATGACTTCACGCTCTGAAGAGGGCACAATCGTCTAATTTGAAGCCCCAACTCATTCGTCGCTGGGGTTGCATTCCCTCCTGTGATTGCGTTCAACACCCGATTGACGTAGACATGTAATTTCTCCCCCTTTTTCCTAGCAATTTTTTTCTGCACGCCTTTGCCTAATGTAGGTCCTCGAACACGAGTTGACCTCGTTTGCCCTACTACAAAAGGGGAACGTTGTCAACATTACAAACATTGCTAATGGAGTACAAAAAGAAAATGCTGCACGTAAAGTCCTGTCACTTTTTTTGCTGCCTACTGTTGCTGCCAGCTACTGTTTGTGGATATAAAATCGGACGTTAATTATGACTACTGTTGCTGGCAGCTACTGTTTGGCTGCATACAATCTTGGAAAATTATGCGACAACTTGGATAAAGTGTTGGTAAATTATGCATAAAGTCTTCGTAAATTGTTATGCCGACCGTTGCTACCAACTTGGAAGGTTGTGTACCTAATATTTTATTTCTTGTGTAAGTGTCCTTGTTATGTGTATATTAATGTTTAGTTTTTTTTTCCTTTGTTTTTATTTGCCTTTATGGGGTTTTCATTGCCTTACTTGATGACTTATGCACCCCCCCCCCCAAAAAAAAAACCAAATTATTTTTAAACAACTAAATAGTATGCTCTTACCCACTCCACCTGGTTGCGTCTCCTCCACCACAGTTTGTGTATCATCTGGTGGTTGCGTCTCATCAGAGAACATCATCGGGGTGCCACTCTCCTGTGGACATGCTTCAGATGTTGATAGTACGTTGCCACTTGTTGCTCTCTTCCGTCGGCCTGTCTTGACTCCCGGAACCATTGTACCTACATTACGTAACAAACATACATGAGTAATAAACATCGCATAAATTAGTAGTGTAATTGCTGCAATAATGACACAAGACTGTCTACTCAATAATAAAATGCTCGTTAAGCAATGGTAAACTAAGAGAACATGATGGTGATACACATTAATCTAGCAATGTCCTTCCTACTCAAACCCATTTATTCTGAAATTTTTAAAAATAGATTTGTAATTTTTTTTATTAGGTTCCCATAGCTATACATGTAATTTTGTTTTTTTGTATATTTGCTTATTGTTTAAAAATAATTTTATTAACCCAGCAATTACATAAGTTAATAAATATATATTTTTTACTATCTTATAATTTCATATTAGTGGAAATCTGAAGGAACAAAATAATATCAACTCAATCGGAGAGAAAGGATATTATGTCAAGTTACCCGAGGAAGCTGCCCGGCAAGAACACCGAAAAAGCCTGTTGTCCCTACCACCGTAAAGAGAAAAGATGCCTGCATGACTGAATGAAATCAAATTCATGGAGAATATAATATTTACGAATTACGATGGTTTACATCTTGCAAAAATAAGAAAAGAAAATCAAATGGAAGGCACAGGTGTCATCACATTCTACTCTTGATTCCCCAAAAGTACAGAATGAAATTTATGCAATGGAATGTATGCTCTTTTATTGTTATAGGTTAAACAAAACATTTAGTGTAGGGCAACTTACATCATTTCTAACACTTGGGATTGCAAGGTTCTCCGCGTTTTAAAATGGGAGTGGTTTTAGATAAGGGGAAAAAAATCAAATTGTAGATTCAGAACATGAGAAAATAATTCAATTTTTTTTTTTTAAAAAAAAATGCAATCTTCAAATATATTGTCATCCTAATCCAGTGAAATGCCCTAATTTTGAATTCAAGAAAAGAAGGGTTTCAGAAATTTTTTTTTTTTTGGGGGGGGGGGGATCATATTGTAGCTTCAAAATATGAGAAAAAAATTCGGAGAAAACATAAAATAAAAATATATATATATATATATATATATATATATATATATATATAAACTAACTATAGAACATTACAAAACCAGATTTTTCCTCAACCAACAATGTTGGTTTTGAAACCAAAACTCTTTGTTTTGGAAGCCCATTAAGGAAATTGATAGCCTTAGTCAATTGGTATTGCACTAAACATTTAACATGTATCGCATGTTGATGCAAAAATATGGATGTGGTTGATTTGAGATTGGATGCAAATATCTATGAAGACAAATTATGGATCAATTAAATTTTGTTATTATGACATGGATGTGGGTGTGTTTGATTTGAGATTGGATGTTAAAGCTAAATTTAGCTTAACATGTACGCAATATAATGTGCTGATTTGGGAGGGTGGTCGGTTATAATTAAGATTAGATTTGGGAGGGTGGTCGGTTATACTTTGGTGTTTGCTTAGAGTTTAAACATGGATTCTTCAAGTTTCCATAGCACTTGGCATTTTCAATGCATAGAAACATATCTATATTACATTTCCCAAATAGATCATGGAAATTCACTCAAAGCGACGTATTAAAGAAGATACAATGAAGTGAAATTCTACTTGACATAGGTTTAATGGTCGAAAGTTTTCAAGTATTCTTGGTTTCTATGGAATTATCATGATGGAGTGATAGGTTATATATATTTAACAATTAATCATTAGCTTGTATTTAGCTACTTGTTTTTAATGCAGTATTTTGTTCATAATTATAGTCTTATTTCTATGGCAAACGAAAAAAAAAAAAGGCATTCGCAGTTATAAACTCTAGCTAATTAAGTAATAAGAAACAATCTTGAGGGCAGAATGGATAACAGAGGCTGGAAACCAGTTGTACGAAGAAAAGGACCGGTAAGGTATTCAGGGGATCGTAGGGGAGGGGGTCTATTTACAATTTTTGTAGACAACATCCGTGAGTCCATGAACCCCAAAGGTCTATTTGGCTTATTCTCCAAGTTTGGTGTTGTTAAGGACATGTTTATACCAGTGAAAATGAGGAAGCTAACAGGTTTGAGATTCGGTTTTGTTCGGTACGATTGTCCAGTAGCTGCTGAGGTAGCAGTGCAAAGAGCAGATGGGTTATGGTGTGATGACAAAGAGATAAAGGTCAAACGAGTAAAGTTTACCAAAGAGGAGAGAAGTATTACAAGGGGGGATAAAGTGAGCCATCAACCAGGAGGAAATCCTCAAGGAATGCTGAAGGACAGTGAGACTGTCAATATAGGCGTCCAAAAGGTTGGCATACTGAGATGGCGAGATTATGGAGGGAGTAAGTCCTATGTCGAGGTCGTTACAAATGGCAGCAGCTATGGGAAGGAGGAAGCAATTGTTCAGGTTAGAGAAGTAGGAAATAGGTGGCTGTATAAAAGCCTAGTTGTCAAACTCCACAAATTTTTCTCATTCCCAGCTTTGAAGGAGGAATGCAAGAAGAGAGGCTTGATGAAGGTGCAAGTCAGAGCAAAGGAATGAAGGATAGCAGTGTTATCATTTGAATCAGTTCAGGAATTGAAGAGTAGTAAGGAGAAGTGAAGAGGTGCACAGTGAAGAGATAAGTAATATATAGACCTAAACCTTCAACTGATGGTTTTGAAGTGCACATTTTGTTCATATAATGAAATTAAAATGAACCAAGCAATACATACCAAAACAAATGTACATTATTTATGTACATTTACGCACAGCAGTAAACAAATGAACATTATTTATGAAGAATGGATCACAGAAAAGTAACAGCAGTGCCAGATTTGCTGCACAGCCCCTAGTAACAGTTGAGTAAAATTAATCATGAATTCATGGCAACTTACTTCTTTTACTTTTGAAAAGACACGAAACTCACATTTTGCCAGTTCTTCTTCAACAATGAAACCAGAAAATTAACACTGAATTGCACAGTTGGAAAACAGCAACTCCCATGCAGAGAACCTTCTTCAGTTGGAATTTGACTGTCACTTTTGTCTCATTAACTTTAGACGCGACAGGTTCTTGATGCGTGACAAGGGTAGGAAACTTCCCTGTATTGGAAGAAATGGAACTCGTCAGATACGATCAATGGTAACTAACAAACTGAGACATAATAAGGAAGAACAAACATGAGCAACATACTCCCCAAAATACAACATTCCATAAATGACATCCCAAAACATGCAACTATACAATCACAATACACCCCAAAATCAGGTCATACACCTTTCATTGAGCCTAAATCTGCTCCAGCAGCATTCATGGAGTGTTGTCTTCCTAGTTTTTTTAATGGTTTGTGATCATGTCAAATATGAACAAAAGCAAGAACAAACATGAGCAACATACTCCCCTTACAAATGATCTCATCCACCATATTGGTTTAAAGTGGGTAACGGGCAGAACACTTTTCTTTGTCTTCATAATTGGCATCCTCTTGGTCCTTTGAAGGAAAGATTTGCAGATTGAGTTATTTATGATGTAGGCTCTCTAGCTTAGGCTAAGGTTGCTTCCATTATAGATGATGGGAGATGGAGATGGCCTGTGTGCCAGACCTGGGAATTAGATGACATTAAGGCTAATGTTCAGGGAAACCCAACTAATATGGAGGATAAAGCTATTTGGCTGGCATCCTCTGATGGGTGCTTCTCTATTCAATCTGCTTCGAATTTGTGGAGAACCCAGCACCCTAAGGTGCAGTGGGCTAAACTTCTTTGGCTCAAGCAATCACTTTCCCAGCCAGCATAGCAGATCCTCAAACATGGAGAGTTCAACTACAATCAAAGCAAAAGTGGGTATGCTCCCACGCTATCAATAAGGGTTCGATTCCCCTCCTGTTTACCTGGTTCAAACTTGGCGGTGGCCTACACCTAGCACAAATTCTCAGTCATTAGCCTTGACATTTATATGAAGTTGTGACTGCAGCCCCGCGCAATTTTGGGACACATAAATCTAATTATCATCCTGGAGAGAAGCATCTGCTGCTAGAGATGCTAGAGCAGAGACTACTACTCAAAATAAACAGAGGGCTGCAGTAGGACCTTCCACAACTTAAAGCATAGGTCAAATGCATATTTTAACATAACCTACCATAAAAATCTTGCCAGACAAAGCTGGCAGACACAATAATGCAGCTGAATAGGGGATCCATAAAGACCACAGAAATACCATCCCAGTTAATACAACTTGACACACAGATCGTGATAAGGCAACAGTAAGTAACTCGACAAACCGCTGCAACATGAAGACGACGACATGACTGACTTTCAGACACCCACACTGAGCAATTGCTGGACTGGACGACAACTCTGGACCTTCCCGACTGAGAGTAATAGCTGCAGCCGTGAGAGTTTGTGTGCATGTGATGTTCTGAACTGTATTAGAGCACCACACATAATTATGCAGCACCATTGACAGACCACTGGTTCTTCACATGAAGGCTGCATTTTCAGCTTTATGTACAGTTCTGGTTTCCTAAGCTATCCTTTGAAGGCTTGTTGACTAGAGCACCACACAGAATTTTACATAATAGTAATTATTAGTATAATTATTATTATACTAATATCAAAGGGAAAACCTCTCTCTCACTATTTGCATATGATGTCAGTAGATCCTCACACTTAAACCAATTCATTAGAAAATTCATAGATGGGAACAAATGTGATGTTTGCAAAAACACATTTACTACTTGGTGGGCAACTTAAAAGAAATGGAAGTTTGTAACCCTGCAAACGCAATTATCACAGATTAAACAAGCATGAAGCAATTAGTCTTAAGAACACATGATTTACTATAACTTGTGATTTACCATTGAGATAGTATATGGTTCGTAATTTCCATTATGGCTAGTATGTAGTAACAATATAAAGAACTTACATTCTATATAAGGGACCTAGCACCTAAGCATATCAGTGAAGCATGAAGCAGCCAAAGTGGACAAAGACAGCGGCGAACTGTCAAACTCAGCAAACAGAGACAGAGCAGATGTGCAAACCAGCACAAATTGTGGGAAAAGCAGCCAAACAGCACAGGTGTCCGACTGGAAAAACTGAACTGAGTATGAATTTGATCCTCAATTTGCTCTAACAGTTCATACAAAGTGTAGAGGAAATTAAAATTAGAAGGTTCAAATTACATGAAATTCAAGAGTAGGCATGAAATTCAAATTACAATTTCTTCAATATTCTTAATTGCCCTCATGACATCAACAAAACAAGCCAAACAAAGAAACAAACTGAGTTAAAATTCTAGGTCCGTATCTGCATCAAAATCACTTTCCATCTCATGTTCTTCGTCATCACCCGAGATTGTTAGGTCATCGTCGTCATCGCAGATGAAATCATTGTCCATAACACCCTCCGGTTGTACACGCTTATTGGACTGAGAAACTTCCATTGAAATAATTTGCGGTTCAATGTCATCCCGACGTAAAACAACAACATCATCAATAGGCTCAGTTGGTACAACAGTACTATTTTCATCATCTTGCAACACTTCATCAAATTCTGGCACATCCAACTCTGGCACATCCCAAATTCGTCGATGTTGAAACTTTTCTACGACTCGCCAATTCGGCCCTAACTTCGTATCAGGAACGTAGAAAACTTGTTGAACTTGGCCTGGGAACACAAAGGAGTCATCTTTATACCATCGACTTCTTACATCAACAGTTGTCACATGTGGTTCGACACGCAAAGTTCGAGTACTACCAGTGTTATACCATTCACATTGGAACAAAACAACCCGGTGTCCAAACAAATATGTCAGTTCCCACACTTTACAAAGGTAGCCGTAGAACTTGATCAACTGGCCTTCGTGGTCGCCTTCCACTACCAACCCACTATTTTGACATTTACGACGGTTATCACGGTCGATAGTATGGAATCGGACGCCATTACAAATGCATCCCGAATATGTATTGACTAATGCATTAGGTCCATTGGCTAATGCCCACATCTCATCGGTTGCTTCGGGTGAGTTTTCATTTCGTAACTGGTTCATCTACAGAAGAAAGTATGTCATGTCAATTCAAAGTTAGAATAATTCAACGTTAGGTCCACACTTTAGAGTAACACGTTACATAATCTTACGCGAGCTTTGAACCATTTAGGAAATTCTTTGCATTGTCGCGTTGCAATGTTGCATGAACTTCCATATTTTTGTTGCAACACGAGCTTGTGTTCCCTAGTTAATACGAAGTACATGATAAGTAATTACAATAATGAAGACTTTAAAAAATAAAAACCATGAAGGAAAGGTATGTTGCATATATGATGAAGAAGCATACTCTAGATATTCATCCACTTCCAAACTATTGTGTAGGACAAACCAATGAGCCAATTCACGGTCAGCTACGGACACATCAACAGCCCTGGGGAGTTGACCAAAAGGACGAAGAATTTGAGTGAAGATCGCCAACCCCGGGCCATTGGCACCCCCATCGTAGTTCCTTTCTTCCCGGTTGAACACCGTTTCAACTCCATGCAAATACATTGAACAAAACATCGTACACTCTTTGGATATGTAGGCCTCCGCAATGGATCCTTCTGGACGAGCTTTATTGCCCACAAATCCTTTAAGAAGTCCAAGCATCCTACACATAAACATCGGCGTGATCGTCAGTATGTTCATATTGAACTATAATTACAAGAAAAAATTACTGACTCGTTGTTATACCTCTCAATAGGATACATCCATCGAAATTGGACAGGCCCTCCAAGCCTAGCCTCGTAAGGCAAATGAATTGCCAAGTGGACCATCACATCAAAAAAAGCTGGAGGAAAAATCTTTTCAAGCTTACAAAGTATAAGTACGATTTGTTCTTGCAATTTCTCCAAATCAGTCACCCTCAAAGTCTTCGAGCACAACTGTTTAAAAAAAGTTCCAAACTCGAACAATGTGGTCCCAATCTCGGTAGGAAGGTATCCTCGCATCCCAGTGGGAAGAAGTCGTTGTAGAAGGACATGACAGTCATGACTCTTGAGGCCAACTAACTTACAACCATTCGCGGTGACACAATTGGATACATTTGCCGTATAGCCATCAGGAAACTTAATTGATTTCAAGAAATCATAAAACCCTAATCGTTCTGCCGGGGACAATGTGTACGATGCCGGAGGCTTTAGGAAAGAGCCATTCGCATGCCTTATCAAGTGTAAGTCCTTTCGTATTCGCATGTCCTCTAGATCCAAACGTGCTTTGTCGGTGTCCTTGTTCTTGCCATCAATGCTCAATAGTGTCCCAAGCAGATTGTCACATATATTCTTCTCTATGTGCATGACATCAAGGTTATGTCGAAGCTTAAGTGTTTTCCAATAGGGTAGGTCGAAAAGAATGCTTTTTTTTGTCCAGTTCGGAGTTGGATTTTCAGTCCTTTGTCTTTTTTGGTTGGTTGGATGCTTTCCATATGGCCTGTACGTACCCAAATTAACTTGCTCCAGTATTTGTTCTCCCGATAACTCGACAGGTTTGGACCGATTCTCAATGTCACCGTTGAATAGCTTACTTCTACGCCAATTATGGTTCTCAGGTAAGTACCGCCGAGCACCCATAAACCCTATCTTATTGCGCAAACGCTGAGATGATGCATCCACGTTACAATTAGGGCAGGCCAAGTAACCTTTTGTACTCCAACCAGACAACGAACCATATGCAGGGAAATCATTGATGGTCCACATGACTGCTGCATGCATTGTAAATATTTGGCCGGTAGAGGCATCATATGTGTCCACACCATGCTGCCACAGATTAGTTAACTCTTCTACTAATGGTTGCAAGTAAACATCGATGTCCCTGCCGGGTGCGGATCGTCCGGGAATAAGCAATGACATCATGAGAAATGGATCTTTCATACACTTCCATGGGGGTAGATTGTAAGGCATTAAGATTACGGGCCACATGCTGTACGATGTACTCATATGTCCGAATGGATTGAAACCATCCGTCGCAAGCCCTAGCCGTACATTCCGAGGATCCGCAGAGAACGTAGGATGCAACCTATCAAAGTCCTTCCATGCCTCACCATCAGCTGGATGTCGCAGTACTCCATCATCCACACGCTTATCTTTGTGCCATCTCATATCTACAGCTGTTTTTTTCGACATGTAAAATCTCTTCAACCTCGGTGTCAAAGGAAAGTACCTCAGTATTTTCTGTGGAATTTTTGTACCCGTCTTGTCGTTCAACTTGTATCTAGACTCCGTACATGTAGAACAATTCTCCAATGTGGCGTTGTCCTTCCAAAATAAAGTACAATCATTCTTGCATGCATGAATGGGCTCATATCCCAAACCCAACTCACGTAAGAACTTTTTCGCTTCATAAAGGGTCCATGGAACATTTTCATGACACTTTGGGAGAATGTCTTTGAAAACTTGCATAACCATATCGAAAGATTTGTTGCTCCATTTATTGTACACCTTCACGTGAAGCATCTTAATTACGAAGGACAAGATGGAAAACTTTTCACACTCTGGATATACTTTACGTTGAGCATCATCGAACAACTTCATGAACTTAAACAAATTGTGCCTCTCCGAACTAGTACGTTCTCCGTCGATAGGATCATCCATGAGACCACTCATGTAAATCTCTTGTAACATGGTTGGAAGTTCATCCACATTTTCGTGATTGGTTGTCATTCCAGCTCGGTCGGTTTGAGTGTCATCGTTTCGCATAGTAGGATGACCACGAAATAGGGGGACACGTTCCCCGTGGTGGACCCAAGTGCGATAAGAACATGCGATTCCTCTTCGAAGCAAGTGCAACCGTACAACATGTCGAGGTAATTTCGTGCCGTTCAAGCAATCAACACAAGGACAACGGATTTCATCCTGCGGCCCTAAATTCTTCGTAGCGAACTCCAAAAATGACTGAACACCTTGTACATACTCTTTGCTTTTTAGCCTATCTGTTATCATCATCCAACTGTTGTCCATTCTTGGAACAGTACACATCAAGCGAAGATGAACCTGGGAATCGACAGGGAATTGGAAAAATACTCTGTAATGGAAGAGAGCTTAAGTAAGTTTAGCAAATTGATTAGCATTGCTTTTTGAAGTGAAGAAAATAGTAATAACAGATCGGTCTCATGGATGATCATAAGAAATCATTAATCTTTTTCAAATTTTCTGCTCACTTTAGCTTTTTAAAATCTGTGGCTCCTTTTCTCTGGAAGCTTGTCAAATGTAACCTTTTATCCCTTTCAGACAAACCAAATGTACACAACTTTAATCTGAACCATCAAGATTTTTCTTTAAAGAAACAATAATGCACTAATGTCAAGTACGTTTGAGGTGTATCTTGCAAAAAGAAGGCTTGAACCCTTGATACATTTAGATAGGAACACCAACAATGGCCACTGTCACTCTCTTCTCATTATAAAATGGGTTTATTTATTATGGCATAGCTCATATTCTCAATTTAGATTGCCACAAAAAAATTACAAAAAGAGAAAAAACAACATATTTCATCAATCTCATAAACACTTTGTCTTTAACTTTGAAAACTCTTTGTCACATTTTTTCAAAACATTTTGACTTTGATTTTGATATGAAACAATATGTCAACAACTAGAGTTTAGCATTTTTCACTCTAATTTTGACATTAAACAATATCACAAGAGCACTCAAGAAGTAGAGATGGCCCAAGCCTATTGAGGGCCTAGACAAATGAAATGTAGTTAGAATATGGTTTGGTGCCTTACATTGGCCATTGCCATTCTATTATTGTTCCCATTCTATAGTAAGATAGTGCAACTTCTTGTGCAACTTAGATTGTGAAGTTAGGTGCTTCCAGAATCAACGGTATGGTTGAAAGGGTACAGATATCTCGGGAGATCCGAGAGATTTTTTGTCATCTGTTTTCAACAAATTATGAGTGAAAGGACGACCATGTTCTGTAATCGTCATATTGACCAGATTATCGTCGATTGTTTCTATGGAGTTCCAAAGGTTTGTAGTGCAAAAATGTGAGAGTAATTAGGATATTGAGTAATCACACTTTGTAATCCTAATTTCTTATGTGACGGCCACATATTTCTAAACTAAAATTGACTTTTAAAGAAATAATTTTCAACTATAGAAATGGACGACAGTGTAAACCTCAAGTTTTTCGTAGTGTGTTTCTTGATTGGTCATCAACACGCCGTGATGGGGTATGTGTTCATAATGTATATGTTTCTCCGTTGCGGTCATCAAAGGTAGTTCCATATTTTTTGAACTATCTTTGTCTTACTCTTCTTGAAATGTGTAGAGAGAAGTACTGAAATATCTGAGTTTTAAGTCAGACAATAATCTAAGGGTCATGAAGAGTATAGACTACAAAAACAAACGAATGTGGATGTGTCTAATTGTTTGAAGAGGAGAATGCAAATAGTTTATAATGTTAAACTTGCAATTCTTTAAGGTCCAAGAAATATATATCGAATTGAGGTGTTCCAAATAACAACTACCTAACCCATTGAGATGCGGAGCTGGAGTATATCACTTGTCTTTCGTCTGTTGAATAAAGTGGTCAGGGGCTTATTCTGAAGTGTTTTGGTGGATAGGAATTGGGATAGATGATCTCATACTATGATCATCAGGCTTATTCTCAACTGATTTGGAGGTTACGATTCGAGTTAGGGGAGAGCAAGGTTGAATTTGGTTTGGTTTTGAAGTAAACTAACATCGAATAATTAGCTATGGTTTTATGAAATTTGGAATGAAACTGAATCTTGAAAATATTGAAAGTTTTCAACCAAACTATGAAAATGAGATTAAATTCTGTAATTTGGAACTACGATTTCTATAAATATATTTACATAAATGGAACTAAAATTCAAATAAAAATCATAACTATAAAGTCATGGACCTAACTGTCAATAATTAGGATTGAATCGAACCGATTTGTGGTTTTTAAAAAAAAAACAATTTCTTTTACTTAATTCGAATTTGAGTCACACCATCGGAACGTTTGAAACATGTTTGATACAAAAAACAGAGGCACATTTATAATGATAAGACTAACTCAGGAAAAGCATCCAAAATCAACAAGTGTTCAAAAAACAGATGCACATTTCGAACATTTTCGATACAAAAAAAAGAGGCACATTTCGAACATTTTCGATACAAAAAACAGAGGCACAGTTATAATGATAAGAGTAAATCAGGAAAAGCATCCAAAATCAACAAGTGTGTTAAAAAAACAGAGGCACATTTCGAACCGATTTGGAACATTTCTCCAAAACGGAGGCACATTTAAACAATACAAAAAGAATCCAAATCCAAAATCAAAATGGACAATCTGCAATGTCAACCACACCCATTCACGAAGTCAGAAAAGCCCTAAAAATTTGTGTACGAAATAAATGGAAAATGAAAGGACAAAAACATGTCAAACCCTAAAAGTAATCGTCAGAGAAGGGGATGGGAGAGACATCGACAACCAGATAGAACCAGCTCGACAGAGAGGGAGAGAGACGACAGAAACATACCTGCGATGGTGATGATCGCCGATTTGCAGTGGTGCTGGTGGCGAGCGCCGGTGGCCTGCGATGGTGATGCTCGCAGGTGGTGAGCGACGGGTTTGGTAGGGACGGGTTTGGTATGTTGATGTCGGTGTGTGAGAGGGAGACAAAAGAGAACAAAACACTGTGTGCAATATATATGTACTGGGCGCGAAAATTATTTATTTTCCCTCTAAAAAAAAATTCGAACTTTTAGCGACTAAACGACAATTTGTCGCCAAAATGCATGTTTGGCGACAAGAAATTGGTCGGCTAAAGATTACTTTTTGGCTACTAAATTCAAATATTCGTCGCCAATACTGAATATACAACGACTAATACAGATTTGGTCGTCAAAAAGTGATAACAAAAATACCCTTTTTTTGGCGACAAAAATGCTTAGTCGCCAAATTAAACCATACGGCGACAAAATAAAATATTGGTAGCCTAAGTGGGTAACAACAGCGACTAAATGGAAAGTTGGTCGCCAATGATACTATATGGCGACGAAAATACGTTAGTCGGCAAAAGATTTCAATGAATGCCGACCGAAGCCGATATTTGGTCGATGAATGTGGTATTTTTGGCGACTAAAATTGGTTTGGTCGCCAATTTTAGTCGCCAAACATGCATTTTGTTGTAGTGGTAGAAGGTTTTTATTGAAATCTTCAAAATAATATTCAAATATTCAATTGCCCTTCTCATAGTCATTTTCAATTATTTGCATAAAATTTGTTATAATTTTTTTTATTTACTCCTTTAATTATATAATTTAAAACCTCGCACTTCTTGCCATTTTGTATTTTCTTACTCATTGTACTTATATATTGGTAGTGTTATTGAATTTGTAGACCTAGTTCATGGCTGTGCAAAAACAAAAAAAGGGATAAACCATGATTTCATTACAATATATATATATATATATATATATTTAACGGCAAAAAACAGGACCTTTATTGATGATAATTAACATAAATACATACAGCATTACACCAAAGAAAGGAGAAGGAAGTGTAAAAAATATCAAAACATAACCACACGATCTCAACTGGGTTGGCACCGCAAGAAATGCTCAATCATTTCTTAGCACACCTCAAGATTGATGAAAAACGAATCATAAACAACAGAACAAGACACCAAACTACCCAACAAGAACATGATAGTAGCAGGAATAATAAAATAAGTACAGCCCAATAGATTTCTTTACAATATATAATAGTTTGTTAATTTTATGTATTCAAATTCAAAGAAGTTACAACATGCAAAGAGAGGTGTAAAGAGAGATTTGTTGGGATATGCAACTTGTCCAAATTAGGGAGCATCATGTTTGAGAATATTTGTACGCCACAAGAATTAACACTTTTGCCGACCAAAAAATTGGTCGCTAAAAGCCCATTTTTGGTCGGCAAAAGTTATCCACGACCAATTTTTTTGGTCGCTACTTTGGTCGCCAATTGAGGGTCGGCAAAAGTAATTCGCGACCAAAATTTTGGTTGGTCGGGAAAAGTCGGATTTGCCGACTAAATTTTTGGTCGCTAAATATATCATTACCGCGACTAATTCATTTAGTCGCTAAAACACTTTGGTCGCGAAAAGTGATATTTTCCCGACTAAATATCTTAGTCGCCAATTGACACATTTCGCGACCAAAAAGTTTGGTCGCCAATTATCACATTCAACGACCAAAAAGTTTGGTCGCCAATTGTGACATTCCACGACCAAAAAATTTTTGTCGCCAATTGTGACATTCCGCGACCAAAAAATTTGGTCACCAATTGCCACATTCCGCGACCAAATTGTTTGGTCGCCAATTGTCACATTCCGCGACCAAACATGTTTTGCGCAACTAAAACTTTAGTCGGCAATAGACCTATTCGCGACCAAATCCTTTGGTTGCCAAAATTAATAATTTTAACGGCTAATTATTTAGTCGCCAAATGTGCTTGGTGATACACCGACTACTTTATTTAGTCGGCAAAAGTATAACTTACTGAGGCACGAGTGCCCTTACTAGTTTTGGGGCTTTGATTAGCAAAAGCTATTGGGAATTTGGGACAAAAGTACAACATTTCACACTCTCAGTTGCCATGGAATGCAAAAGATCAGAACATTTCCCTATCAATCACAAACATTTCCCCACAACTTTATTTCTTTACAATTGTGTCAAGTACAAAGAGAGACAGACACAGAGAGAGAACAGAATCAACTTAACCTTCCCCACCAAAAAAATAGCAAGACTATCTGCAAGATAACAAGGTAAAAGCTACATATTAAACTTTACATTCCCAATATTTCCATTCATGCAGCAGTGGCATGAAAGTTACCCTTAGATGGCTTTGCACATTCGCTTGCTTCTTAAACCATTCTCCAATTCTCCTACTTAATGTATTGGGAAAGCCACTTAAAGCCATCGCCATATCCCATCTTGCGCACGATACTGCACATGAAGACCTCAATAGGACGGACATTTGAGTCAACGAGGTCAACATTACCCTTACCGGTAGTAACACCAGTCAAACCCAAGCAATATCTCAACTCATCCTCTGAGGCAGTATAGGGTATGTCAATCTTGTTCCCAAGTATGAGAAACGGGACATTTGCAAGTGAATCGTCTGAGAGGAGGGCATCCAGCTCCTTTTTAGCCTCTGCAAATCTCTCTTTGTCGTATGCGTCAACAAGGTAAACTACAGAATCCACTTGCATGATGATCAAAAATTATATACTATTTGTGAGCAAGGCACGAAAAAGACAAGGCATGAAAAGGACAAGGCACAAAAATTATATACTATTCCATCCCATTGAGGTTCATTAATAAGCAAAGCAGATGAAACAGATGCAGCAAGATTGACCAGGGACCTTGGTTTAAACACCTAAGAATGGAAATGCATTGTGAGATGAATAATGAATCAACAAAGTGGTCCGTTGTCACAAACCAATCCATGTCATGTTAAAAGGGAGACTATATACAGGAAATGTGGCAATCTAAAATACGACGGTATAATGATTGCTCCACATCCTCATCATCATCTTCTCATCATTGTTTTTATTATAATACACATCATCAAAATCTGTTTTGGTTTTCCATTAAACAAGAATGATACCATTAGAATGGGTCTTGTTGGCTTCTCATAACTTATAAAATCATCACTGCTGCTGGTCCACCATTCTGCAGAGCATGCTCAGCATCAACACATATCTCTACAAGTCTCATAGGTCGATCGATGCAGCTTTCAAAGTTTCTGGGTGAGGAATTAGTTCTTGACCTGGAAACAGTATTTACTTTAGCTGAAGGGGGCTTCCTCGGAGATGCATCTGAACCTAAGCTGCCAGCATGTAACAACTGGGTAAGGGCTCAAAAGAATTCAAAGGATCTGAAGACAAAGACATTTACATATACACAAAGATACAAATATTAGAGTTCACTTCTTCAACAATTAGAGGGGAAAAAAAGGAAGGGGAAAGGTTGTTATCAGCAACTAGTATGCTTGCTTCCAATGCAAATTAAAGCAGTTCAGTACATTTTAAGTCAAAACACTGGAACCAACCAACAAGATTGTATTTCTCCCTCCAAGAAATTATGCATTTCTTTGAACAACATGTAACAATATATTGCATTCAATTACTAAATTTCCATTACCCATCAATAAAAGCTGAGCGACCATCAAATAATTCAAACACATTCCCAGCAGAAAGAGAAGCCCTTTGGCGATTAGCTTCACGCAGAAGTAAAGATGGTTCAAGAGGTAATGGTTTCCTCTGAATACCAAAGTGCTTAACCCTTGGTGTTGTTTGAAGAATCATCTGCATGGATTCAAGGAATACATAAACAATAACATTTTTCAATGAGAATGAAATTAGGATAAGTAACAACTATAATTACGATAATTTTGAGAAGGATTACTTAAACCGCATTATTGACATGTTAACTAAGGTGAGGAAGGGCATGTTGTGTCTCAGAAAAAGTGCCCACAAAGACATAGTCTATTTTAGTGAAACATTTAATCCTAACCCTCAACTTGAGCCACATTACCATAACAATTCAATGCAAGGACACAAGCACTGCTCAGGTAAGTAGTACAAATTTCCAAAAACTGATTTTTTTTTTTTTGAACAAGGTTTTTTTTTTTTTTTTGACAACCTGGTCCTTACAATCCTCCAGCTCTAGATATCATCTAAGATCCATATTGGTGACTAATGTATGTAATTGAACTGCGACAACAATAAATTTGACTATCCCACAGTTGTTCAGTTATTTCTTCCAATAATCCAGAGTAAAGATGTTGATGATGAAGTTCCTCAGCGCACAGGAGGCATTGTTGAAAAAACTAATTTTTACAAAGAAAGTAAAAAACCAGATCATGTTTTCTAGAGTAGCTTTCAGTTTTGGCCCAATTAAAATTGGCCGCTTTGTTAGGATGTCACTGAGGCCATCATACTGAGCCATCAAATGATTTTTGAGTTATGAATAAAATTTTCTTTCATCCTAAAATGAAATTAACTTTATTTGACTTCAGTTAAGACTCATTCTAAACAACCAGCAAACCAGTTGAATCACTTATAACAAAAGAAGCAGAGTATCAATTGAAGTATCCTCGAAATAACTAGTACAAGGTTGGTTTATTTAATTTATATCAGTGCTCAAATTTACAAGCCTTTTCCTAGTTACATGTCAATAATACCAAATTAAAAACCTCACCTTTTCCTTCTCAAACACCTCAGATGAAGCATCAGGTGGAACTAAAGGCTAAACTGCGGGCTTAGGCCAAGGTAGCATGCTGAGTGAAGCACTGCACAAAAGAAAAATATATTAGAGAGAGAGAGTTGGAGGACCACAGTGCAACATCAAAGGAACTCTTTGGCAATGCTGACTACTACTTTCAAATAGGATTGGTATGCTAAAAAGTTGTGTTTCTACCTGTTGACAGGACTTCTTTCTATATCTGATCCATAACCAATTAAATATGCAAGCCTCATGAACTGCAACATGGGGAATTACATTGCAATAAGTAATTATTTTGGTATTAAATTTGTAGAAACAAGTGAACAAATGCATGGCTATTTTTTTTTTTTTAATAAAAAAAATGCTTGTTAATTGTCACAGGGAAACCATTGAGAAATAAAAATAGAATGAAACATATCATTGCATCTATATGTCAGCAAAAAACATGCCTGGACAACTATTTTTTCCCTCAAACTCCATTCTCGGTTGAAATAACAAATGTTGATTACTTCCACTCACCAAGTTACATAGTATAGTATGCAAACACTGCACTATATCACACTAAGTATATGGAGTTTGGAAGTCACTTGCAATGCGTGTAAACTTTACCTTAATCCGGCATAGTGAATAAAGATCACCTTGAAGGCAATAAAACTCTGTTTCTATATCAAGTGCCACTTGCCCATCACTATAATGAGAAGCAATTGTATTGATTAAAGCCAAGCAAGCAGTTATCACCCAAACTTCACGGATACAGACGGGTAACATACTCTGAAAAGAACACCAAGAAAAGAGAGGTAAAAAGGATAAGAATAAATAATGTTTCAATAATAGCTTAAAAAAAGTACTATTATTACTGTGAGTGAACATTGAACAACATGTCAAATACCTCATGCAGTGCCAATGCCTTTGAAAAGCCGATAATAAGTGAATAGCCCCTTGATGCAACCTCAAAGGGACGATTCAACTTGAATAACAGCTGCAAAATTGAGATGTATAATTGCAACAAAGTTAAAACACAATTGCAGAAAACCAAGTACCCTTGAAATGTGGCGAGACAAAATATTTAAAGTTTTGACAAATATAACAAGCATTGTAGAAAACTTAAGAAAGTATGGCTCCAATGAGGCAATTAGTATAGATATTACAAATGAAGTTTAACGATAAAATGTAGAATTAAGTTAACTGTGATATACTGAGCACGTACTAAAGCAAGTTCAAGCAGTGCATCCCAATTTCCAATATGCAAGAAGAATAATATAAGTGTTACTGATAAATGAAAGACTCAACGCTACGAAAAATTTTACATGCCATAAATTGAACATGATTGAGGAAAACAAATAATGCAATAACTTCTGGTATGAAATAAAAAACATAATTTTCCATTATGTATAATTTCTCCTGTTATTATCTAAAACCAACCTAAGTTAATCCTACTTCTTTGTCTTGCACACCTTTGCTTGGCAGGCAAAAAAATACTGTCTAAATTCAAATTCTCTAAATGAATCATCTTCAGTAATCAGTGTTAATGGTTTGTTCCCAGGGTTTAGCACTGGAGCTTGATCATCTCTACGGTCCATTCCTCCAAAGTCCCAATGTTTCCCTCACATAACTGCATTACATGAAAAAAGTAAACACATACAGAAATTGACAGATATTTTTTAAATTGGCAACACTAATGAAACACATAAATTGACAGCTATTTTTAATATTGTCATCACTAATGAAACACAAAGAATGAATTAATTTTGTGAATCAAGAGAAGACAACAATGACCGAGAAAACACAATACAAATATAGCTGGAGAAAGATGTTTGATGAGTACTTATAACTTATAAGAACATAGAGATTCAAATTTCGCATATTAAGGCCACTGAGGGACTTCAAGTCTTTGAGATAGAGTGCTAAACAACAATCTACATACCCTAAGGAAATTGACAGTTGTTTAGTAGGAGAAACAATCAAGAAGATGAAAATAAGGCCCCAACATGGTCTATTTTTAACATGGAAAAATTATATAATACGGTCTTAAAGAGTGAATAAAGAAAAATTCTTGGGGGGGACAATAGACAAAAACTGAGCATGCTCATTCAACAAAGCCTTATTCAACTACAAGGAATTCACTACACAAAGCCATTTTGTGATTCACTGCCATCCTATAGTATGTCTTAAACCAATTTCTAATGATACTGCCTTGAAAAAAGATGTGTACTAAAATAATAAGCATAAACCGGGGAAATTGAATTCCCAACTATGCTGGACTGGCATCAGGTGTCGTGTCCCTACATACCTGTATCCAATTGAACTTTTCCTGTTATTATGACAAAAATTATAGACTGTTGGTCATATAAATGAGCTGTGATTTGTCCTTTTCGTGCCTTGACAGAGAAAAAAACTAACAGCAATAACAATAACAGGATGGAAAAACATTATTGTCCTTTTTTTCTTTTGGGTGTAGGTGGGTGGGTGGGCAGTAGGGACATGGGAGGGGGATGGACCAAATTGCATCATAAATAAATAAAAAAATGTCGTTAGTTCATAACACTTTCAAAAATGTAGCTACTTACCTCATTACCATGCAAATCAACCAGTGTTTTCAACTCAGCTCTATTGAAAAGTGCTACATGTACATGTCCTAGAAGAAAATATAATAGCTAAAAATCACAGAGAATAAGGGTAGCCAAGAAGACTAATTAGAAAGACCAACCAATGAATTTGCTTAACTAATGCAATGCAATAGTGCTGAGCAAACACAAGTACCTTCCTTATTGGATATGCTACAGGAAAACAAATCCAAACAAGAACGCAGACAAATGGGGCTACAATTGCACCAATAGCCAACCCATATCTAGAACAAACAGATTGTGGTATAATCTGTTCATACAGACTAGTAGTAATTAGCGCATGCAAATTCACCATGCTGATTTAACCAGGAAAATTGAAACATCATGATACGAAAAATAAATTTGAGTTTTCTAAAAGCACTTCTTCAAAAAATGTATCCATGCTACAAGAACATAACTCAAGTTTTCTAATAAGCACTTTTTCTAATGGGCAGACACATTCGCACCTCAATTGCCCATGTCGCAAATTGCAGGGATAAGAAATCAGTTTTACGTGGGTAAAATCGGGCACGAATACCTTAATAAACCATAAATTGCACTGCAAATTCAAGCAGCTGTCCACCTGCTCCAAATTTTATAGCTCTCTTCTAAAGAAATGTTACCTAAGATAAATCCCTCACCTCTCCAAACAGAAGTATCAATGTAACTGAAATCAGGATGGCACCCCAAGCAGTGATCAGACTATACAGAAATATGGGAAGTGCCTGAGGAAAAGAACATCTAAAAACATCAAGTACTTCATGTTGCATGTTACTAAAATAGCTTGGTTCAACATGTCATAATATATGTACCTCCATGGTAGCAGCATTGCATATAACCACAATAATTACGAATCTGACACAGTTCACCCAGAAATCCAAAGTAGGTTTCCTCAATGAAAACTTGAACATACAAACCTTATAGTAGTGTAGATAATAGAATACCAAAACTGACAACACATACAAAAACACCGAGTACCCTAGATTTATCCCTCCTGTGATCTTGAACATACAAACCTTATAATGCTTAATGGACCAACCGTTGGCATTGCCTCCCAAGCTCTCCTTCTAAGATTCATACTCCGACATGGAATAAAAAACTAGAACTTTCCCATTTCTGTGAGTAGCCTGTGCAACAATAAATACCAGTTATTATAAACTTCACTTTCAGTTCCACTAGACAGTAATGGAAGTAAGATTGGACAGGGATTAGCATTCTTATTCCTTCCAAGATTCATACTCCAAATTGTCAAAGTCCCTTTGGTTTGAGAATCAAAAGCTGGGTTGTCAATAAGAGCATTGACAAAAACCCGTAGATGGTTCTTCATTGCGTGGGCTTTGAGATTAGCATTCTTATTCTTTTTATTAACAATAATCATTACATAGTTTGTAATCTGGTTGGTAACATAATCAACATGAGTCCCACCCTTAATTGTCGCAATCGAATTTACAAAGTTGACCTGGAAAGTCATCAACCCATCAAAATTTAACATTAAGTTTCATCAATACAGCAGCTGAGAAAAAACCATTTACCTATAACCAACTATTTAGGATGCAACTAAAAACTATAAGAATAACTATGAGACAAATAAATATATAACTAAAAACTATAAGAATCACAGACAGACAAATAAACTATAAGAATTTTCTCATTTAAAATAGACAATTTTTCACTAGTATTTTCCAGTAATCATTGAAATTTACTTGAATTCTAATGCCTTTCTTTTGGAAATCTTCCAATGATTTGGACTTTTGGGAAACCTATTCCTATTGCTGTTTTCTTATTTTGTTTTAGGATATCTGGTTTCCCCACTTCATCGACATCATTACACACACAATGCAATTCAACTTGCCATGAACTTTAAAATGGAAAAGAAAGGTGATAAAGGAGTAACTAGTGACGTTGTTAACTTAATTGGCAGCAAGAGAAATAGAAGATGAGATCATTAAGTAAAGATCAAAAGAGACAAAGGTAAAGGCTCAAACCTTCATAGGTCATTCGTCCAGATGATTTCTTATTCTTCTTTCCAACATCTTCATCCAAGACTATAGATTTTGAATCACTAAGAGCTGATGTAGAACATCCAGAAACAGGGTTGATAATCCTGGAAATCTACTTCCAACGAAGGAAATCCATTTTCAAATAAAAATATCTGAACCAAATGACTAGATGAGATAGCTTATGATTCAAAAAAGTCAATGCTGCAATATTGCAGCATTGACTTAATAAATAAAATGTTGAAGAGAAGAGTAAACCACAAGAGTGCTCCAACACAAACCCAAAACATGTAGTCATCTGTGAAGAAGCCTCTAGACTTGAGAAGGAATTTCCCAATTGTAGGTGCATGAATTCAGAGGTCTAGATTGGGCTGCAATAAGAAAAATGTTCAGAATTTTGAGAATGTAAAGATACTACGCAAACAGTAAAAGAGAACTTAGAAATAGAAATCAGAAGTGCATATAAAGATTCAACAATGTGGTATAAAGATTGGTAAATTAAAAGCTCATTCTAATTCAAGATAGGCTCAAAAGTGAAAATAGAAATCAGGCAACTTACTTTGGGCAACTATAAATCCTCCAAGCAGAATATTCATTATCAATGTGCAGGTTCCTAAACTGCATACAACAACCAGCTTTCTTCCCACTGCAGCAACAAAGTGAAAGAGAGAGAGAGACATTTGATTTATACTGAACAATGCCAATAACTGCTGGAAAAACCTGAATCAAATTTTAGCCCCAGAAGATTCCCCAGCAGATTGCATACTAGGAATAGGTTTATTATTGCCTTAACCCCCTAATCCCATTCCATCAAATAAACATGGCATTAATTATGTTAAGTAATCAATGGATATGTGGAACAATAATACTAAATAATACATAAATGCAGTACACCCAGGAATTGTGAAGACTGGCATCATCAGAAACCACAAAGGATTTGTCACGGGCATGTATTATTTCCATCATTAAAACTCTGAATTTTTTTAAGGAGATGAAAGATGAAAATAAAATTCTGATCTTTTTGCTCCATTTTTCTTGCAGATTCTGTGTTTTTCCTCACATCACTATTCACTTCACTCTTAAAAACAAGAAAAACATAAAGATACAAATTATTATTGATACAATGTAAGATTAAGGAAATACGAGTAGAAATTATTGTACACAGATGTGCCTATACATACATAATATATAAATTGGGGAAAGTTGAGTTTTGACGAAATTGCTAACCGGGAAGAGAAACAAAAAAGGAAATCAATACAAAATGAAAATAAGTCTTGAAATTCAATAAAAAAATTCAAACTTACGCATATATGCTCAGTGTGATTGGACAAACTGAACTATGCAACAAACCCTATCTCCTAGATCCTCACCCCACCTCCATAATCCCACTTATAATATAAAAACCTGTGTGTATATCCCAGATCAAACAGAAGAAAACCCAAAAAGGTATACATTAAACACTAATTTTTTAAAAAAAGAATAAAAATACTAGTTTCACTAGAATTTAAGCCTTTTCCTTATTAAAATCAAACTTAACCAAACACCAACAAATTGAAAAAGCTATCTCTTAACCTCTGTTTTAAATTAAACAAACCAATCTGTGAGAATCGATAGACTAATCTAAAAGATAAAAACAGAGCAACATTATTTCAAACGAGATTAAAAAAAACCATCTTAAACCCTATTTTTAATTAACCTAATCAATCGAATAATGTAAAAGATAAAAACTGAGGCTATCTCTTCAACCCAATTTTCAATTAACCAAACTACTTCGAGATAACCATCGACCAATCTACAAGATCAAAACTTCAACTTAGTAAAATACATTACTAACCCATATATCATATTTTCAGCTTAATATTTTTCGCTTTGCAGCAACTTCAACTTAGCACTCTCTACAAACAATTTATGTAGTATGGTGTCTCATGCTTATGACATAGCAAAGCATAGGTTATTGAAACAAATGGATGAAACTAATGTTTCAAAGAGTAAATCCAACCTCAATACTCTTAGAAATTTGGGGAATATGACACTTGATTCCAATGCTTTTTATTTCTTTCCTTCTTTTCCTATAGTTTAACTATAAAGGCAAACTTGATTTTAAACCAAAAAAATAAAAATAAAAATAAAAGAGTAATAGTTTCCTTAGCCATTTTGATTAATGCAAGAAGTAAGACTAAGCAAAAGCAATTATGGAAAAATTCAAGTGGAACTAAATGCTGATGCCTCATCAAGTGGAACCAAGTCATTCACATTTTTATAAGCATGTTTCTTCAAATTTTCCACCAAACCCTGCTAATGAAACAGGGAAATTAATCACATTTGAATCAGGACATTGATGACAGAAACAACAATGTAATTTACTTATTTTAAAAGGCCATAACTGAGCAAATACTCCTAATGAACTAGTGATGGAGCAAGAACTTTTTGTTCTTTTCTTTCTTGTTTTCTTTTAATTACTTTTTATTTTTTTTATTTTGATTGTTAAAGGTTTATTATGCTCTGCAATTTCCAAAGACAAAACTTGGTGATTTAGTCTACAGAGCATAGCCTTGGTTAATTGGTTCCTAGGACAGATTAAGACCATGTTTAGATCTTGGATTTGGGTAGGCAAAGGAAATGGAAAGGAAAATATTAATGAATTATAAGCTAATTTTGTTTCACATTGTCCACTACTTTTCTTTTCCCTCCTCAAATCCCTATCCAAATTCATGACTCAAGCACAACATAAGTGGAGTGTTGCTGATTAAAAATTGACATCATCAGTGCAATCATTGCTTTGTACTCACACAACTATATTTTTCCTGAGTATATTGCATAAGTGGAGTGTTGGGATGTGTTTTAAAATTGACCTAGCATGCTGCCTCAAATCAATGAATGTCATGAGTGTTTCATAGGTCAAAATGCAATTGCATTAACATGGGGTCCTAAATTTTCTGATGTTGAACAGTGCAAGCCTAGGTAACATGATGCAATTTTGTGAGATCTAGAATCTTAGCTAAAGGTTTGATTTTAAAATAATAATAATAATAATAATAATTAACAGCGATTTTAACTTGAAATCTAAAAACAGAGTAAAATTAGCATGAATTCCACTCACTGTGCCCACTGATGTTTAATGGGAAAATGTTTGGTGTAGAAGCATTTTGTGGTATTTTACATGTTCATGCACAGTTCAACTAACCATAACAAGAAAAACCATAAAACAAGATCTATTAGTGTATATTTTGGAGAAACTAGAGTTAAGCTGCAATTTAAATAAATTTCAGGTTAGGAAAGCGCACCATCTGAAATACACAATCACAAAAGAACTGGGCCAGCAAGGAACCTGCAAGAGCAAACTGTAAGAGAAAACAGTAGAAGTGCTACAGTCACTCAACCCACAAACTCACCCTCTCACACAATATAATGAGGTGGACTCACATCACTCAAGCTTTGACACCAAATTTTTAGCACTAGCCACAACCAGGCTATCAAGTAGGTCCTTGAATCGATCAATAATAGTCTCCTCTCCCCCTTCCATTTCAACAATGTCCGACCACTTAGTCATTCACAGGTTGAACGCTGAAGTGCAGGAGTGGATATTTCCTCTCGCGCAAGTTCAATGGGTACCAAATCCTCCCTCGAAACCCCCAACATATTTGCAAACAATTGGTGTTAAGCCTAGCCCGCAGGTCCTCAATAGCCTGAGACTGAGAAATTACCACATCCGAACCCCGATTTAAAACCCTACCTCTAGTTGAACCTCGCTCATCAGGACCAAGAGCATCCATCGCAACAATTTCTAATCGAAGGCCCTCCATAGAAGCAGCGAAAGACCTCGAACTAGGGCTAAAACTCCCTTCACCCCCCATCGTCAATCTGTTAACACTAATCGAGGGAACCTCCTCAGAGGAAATTTTCGATTCCCCTTGCTCTAAGCTCAAACCCCGATTCAGTTTGCCCCAAACCAAATAACGCTGGTGATTTCGAATCCCAAACTACATCCTTAGCCCTAGACGAAACCCCTTTGGTAAACTGTGGAGACTCCACATATATCAATGACCTATTGAAACTGTAGAATTTTAGGAATTCCAGAGAATGGAAGAGCTTCTCTTACTAACCCATGGCGTTCTTTGTTCTTCCTTTATGATTAGAACCGTTGGCTATAGATTGATCTTGAGAGTCAGGGCTTTTGATTTTTTTTATTTGTTGATCTTGGGAGCCAGGGCTTTCAATTCCCACCTCCACGTTTCAAATTTCCCTTCCAAACTTTTGGCGACCAAAGACCATATTAGTCGCAGAAAAAGGTACCTTCGCCAACAAATTTTTTTAGTCGCCAAATCTCAATCAACGGCGACTAAAATATTAGTCGCTAAATGTACTAATTTGGCGACTAATTTTTTTTGGTTGTTGAAAATAAGTTTTTGGCGACCAATTTTTTGGTCGGCAAAAAATATGTGACCTTCCGCGACCAAATTTGTAGTTGGTCGGCAAAAGCATACCACTGCGACCAATAATATTTGGTCACCAAAATATAACCTTCTGCGACCAATAATATTTGGTCACCGCAAGTAATGATCATTCGCGACTAATTAATATTTGGTCGGCAAATGTCATTTTGTTGCAACCAAAATTTTTTTGGTCGGCAAATGTGTAAATTCTTGTAGTGGTATTGTATTTTTTAAGAATAAATATGAGTCCCATTTCATGGTTTTATTGATATAGTTCATATGCATTGGCAGTAGATCTTTGCGCGTAAAATAAGATCACCCTACTTTCATTCTTTTGGTTTTAAGTTTTCAATTCATATAATTTTTTTTTTAAATTTTATTTTATTTTTTTAGATACACCTAATCTAAATATACTTAAAAAAATTTGTGAAAAATCATGTAAAAATTCAATAACTATGAAAACATATTGACTTTTTGTAAATAAAAAAAAAAGTTTCCCCTTGTATTCTTAGAATTTAGTGAATGTTTTGAATTTTTTTTTTAATACAAATTTTGTACTTTTAAATATATCTAGATCAAATTTTAATACGAACAATAAAATTTTAATTTTCAAAAAATATTTTATCTCAATTTTCATAAAATATTCAAAATTTTCATTACTCCATAATGGTGTATGTTATCTCAATTTACCCCTCAATTAATATGAACAACAATTTCATAAATATTTTTAATCTAAGTAAAATTTTAATTTTTAATTGTAAAAATTATGATATTATATTAAAAAAATCATAAACTACAGTGAAAAAATATCAATTAGTTCGATTTTGTTTTGGAAATTACTATTGAGTTATTTCAAATTTCAATAATAACAACTAAGTCCTATATTCTTTTTTCTTTTATAATTTTTTATAATAAAGTTCAGTTATTCAAAATAGTATATTTTATTTTAATTTTATGTTTCTCATTATCAACTATCTCATGTATTGAGATATATACAAATTTGTCATAGTATTATTTTTCATAGCTATTTGAAATTTTAATAGAATTTAACCCTTTTAAATTGTTTACACTGAAAAAGTTACAATTGCAAATAACAAAAACCATTCTTGTTTTGATTCAATTGTTAATCATGATTTTTTTAATATATTATTAATAAATTTCAAATTAGATTTTTTAATTTTAATTAAGTTAAAATTATTTATAAAATTGTTATTCATATTAAATGAGAAGGATAAAATTGAGAAAAGATGCACCACTAAAATAAGGACTCATTTGGAAACATTTTATAACAAATAAAACTTAGTTATCCATATTGAAATTTGATAGGATTCAATAATAATCTTGAAAGGAAAATAGAACTTATTGATAAAGTTTTATTTTTTTTAATAAAATTTCTTGACTATCCTCCATAGGTCTTACTAAGTGGACTTATTGTCCAATAGGTCCTATGACAATTAATAACATTTTTCATAATACACTATTAAAAAGCATCACTATTTGTTAATTTTCAACAATAGTTTGAAAATTTTGTCATAACAAATTTCACTTATTATAAATTTTTGAAAAAATTATCACAAAAAGAAGTTACTAATTTTCAACTTTCAGTGACAGTTTGAAAAATTCGTCATAGAAAAATGCCAATAATTGTCAGTTTTAGCAACAATTTATGAAATCTGTGGCCAAAAAAGTCACTAATTGTCAATTTTTAGTGACATGTAAAAAATCATCACAAAAATTATTTTTAGTGACGATTGTACGAAAACTTATTTTCAATAGGACTTAATGGGAATTAAGTCTAACTATTATGATTTATTGATAATTTACCTAATTGTTTTAATATTATTCATTATTATGTAAATTTTTAAAAGGTTTTATAAATTGACACCATTAAAATTGTTAAAAAATAAATAAGATGGTATAAAAAAATGATTTGCAAACATAAAGTGTATACAAAAAATTAATTCAAAATGATGTATTAATAATATTTTGAAATAATGAAGACCACGGTGAGCGTTTTGATTGAAAATAAAAGAACAATAAAAAGTCATATCATTATATATAAAATTTTTATTTATATATCATCTATTTATTTATTTAAAGTAGAACTTAGTTAAGAGTTAACCTCCTTTTTAAAGCATGAGATTCTTAAGGCTCCATTTGATTAAAAGGAAATTTAGTAGAAAGTATAAGTGAAAGAAAAGAAATAATAAAGAAAATATATTTTCTTACAAACATCTAATTAACATGAAAATTTTGTAAGAAAAATATAGAAAAGTTTAAAAGTTTAGTTATAGATAACTTACGCATTCAATTTTTCTTGTGTTTTTCTTGTGTTTTTTTACAAGAAATTAAAAATTAGTTACAACGATAATATGAACTGTACAAGAAAATTAGTTTTCTTCTAGTTTTCACCATTTTCCAGCTAAACAAATTCATAAAACTTTTTTTTTTTCTTCTCTTTTTCTCATTTTCTATCTATTTTATTCTAAACAAACAGAGCCAAAGTGTTTAGAATTTGTTTTCTCCTCACATGAAAGTTTATTTTGTCTTTTCTTCTCTGTATTCAATCAATATAATTTAATAAGTTTGGATTACATTTATATGGTAGTATATTATGTGAAAGCTTATTTTAATATATTTTGTAAAGTTAAAAATATAAAATAATGATATCTGTGTGGGTGATTTTCCGACCACACTGCCCGCTTAGTAACCAGCTGGAGAGCACTGGCAGAATAGATGGCACCTGACTGACCTGTAACAGAAATATAAGAATCCCGCGGTGGTTTCGACCACCCGGGGGCACTCCGACGATCAAGTCAGTATATCTCTCAAAGATAAATCAAGTACTAAAACTCACAAGCTTGAGTATCAAAAGCATACCTTAGACCCATGAGGGTGCCTCTCTTTTATAGTCAATACAATCCTAGTCCCAAAAGGAGCCTGGCCCTAATGGACTTAGGATTACTGCTAACCTGGGACTCTCAGTGGGATTAGGATAAACTCTCTAAGAGTCTTATCTTTACCCAAACTGAAGTCTTCTCCCAATCTAGGACTCTTGTCCATATTCAAGTTGAGTTCCCTCTTCATTCTAGGATTCTTGTCCCTTATCCGATTATCTTGGATTCCGATATCTTCGGAGGCAACCTCGGCCTAGCCGAAATGACCTCGGCACAACGACCAAGACACGTGGCACCTTGGCTGACACGTCGGCGTCACCTTGCCACGTGTTGGTACTCAGAAAATATATCCCCACAACTGCCCCCTAGGTTCTATTACCTCGGCATTCTGAGGTGATGGAACCTACACTGTTCGTTCATCTATGCCCCTCTGTCCGAGATCAAACTTGCCGACCTCAAAGTTCCCTGGACTTTGCTGTCCACTTCTGTCAAGTATCAAGATTTATGCCTTCCAAGCTGCTTGAAATCGCACCTCCTAGCCGAGGTTCTGGTTCCATTAATTCGTGAACTCTAAGAGCTTTGCAACTGCTCCACTCACATTCTTCGGTGGGTTCCTGACTTCCAGTCATCTATTTGACTCCGGCGATCTTCATATCGGCGTTCATTTCACTTGGTAGGTTCATAAACTCTTTACTTGCTATTAAGCTCAATCTTTTATAACTCTTCTGATTTACTTTGAATCTGTTTATTTGCCATCTGTTGCCTTCTATTTTTGTCTGTCTTCAAGTTTTTGATTTCTTATTGCTAAAATGCCTGGAATTGTTCTTTGTCATATCCGCTTTCTGTTGCTAGCATCATGTTTGGTTTATTGCTTTCTTGTTCTTCACATACTTACTTAGTGCCTGTGTACTTGGCTTTATTCTTTGAACTTTGTCATCTTGTTGACTATTTTTCTCTTTTTTTCATTTAATCCTCTGACTTTTTTTTTTTTCCTTTCTAGCTCTTTTGCTTAAATCCGTCATTTGTTCCAAGCTTTCAAGCTTCTGCAACTGTCTTTGTTTCTCTCCTCCAGTGAAGCTTTACATCATTCTGTCATTGTCGTCAGACTTTGGCGATTCTCATTCCGGCCTCCCTCTTTCTGGTAAGTCACCGTTCCTCCTGTTTTTATTTCTTGTTGCTTTCCAAGAAGCTCTGCTTCATTGTTAATCACCATTGCTTGTTTTACCCGTTATTTCCAAATCATCTTCTTGGCTACACACTGTTCACATATCTGTTGATTTCTGTCACTGTTCTTGGCTTGACACACCTGTGCAATCCTTTTGTCTTAATTTCCTGATAGCTTCATCACCATTTTTGATTTACGAATTATATTCTTGTTTCTGTTTTCTGTGTCTTTTTCCAGATTCTTGCTTTCAATCTTTGCCTTCAAACTCCGAGGTGCCAATCGCCAAGAAGAGCTTTGATCAAACTCTTCAAGAGGTTGATGCTGAGCTTGTGGCTGAGAAGGCTGTTGAGAAGTTCTTTCCAACTGTCTTCTGGGGGTGAGACACAACCTATCGCTGATGCCGAGTAGTTTGCTTCCTTCTTGAAATTGATGCCAAGATAGCGGTAGAGAAGCTCCTCCAACTGACTGCCGAGGCTGAACCATTGTCGTCCGTCGAAACAGATTAGTCCGGCGTTATTGCTTTCAGTCCCTAGTTCTTTAAGGTCTTCATTTTTGTACTTGCCAACCTTCTCAGCTCTTAACAAGCTAGTTGGTCATCCCGGTTGATCATATCTCGGAAACATCTTTCAGTGTTTATCTTGGCTATACCAAACTTGTAAATTGCTACAAATTTCAACAAGTGGTAGACTTCATAATCTTTGGTTAACTCGTTTTGTAATTTGCTCAAAAGTTTCAACAAATGTTAACATTCCTTGCTCCTTAATTATCATTCCTTCCCCCTACACCTTCTCCATGCCCCCTAATGTAAACGTAAGTTGTACTTAGGATCACTTTAGGGAAGTGGGTTTCGTGCTGTAGACCTGATGTGTTCTTCTTTCGCCGATGTATTACAACTTCTGGTATTTAATTCACCCCCTTTAGACCCTCTTTCTTTTGGCCTTTGCAAACTATCCTCACTGTTTCTTGAAGCATTTATTCCTTTTCACAATTCTGGTCACCACTTCTGGCGTGCATTTAGTGGTTCTAATCAAAACGACGTTTGACTCTGGAGAATCTTTTGCCGACATTTAACTTTGTGCACTCTTTAGCTTGTAAATTCTCTCAGAATTTCAACAAGTGTTAAACATCATTTCGATTTAACTTCGGTTAAGTATCATCTCAGTTTAACTTCAGTTAAACATCACCTCAGTTTAACTTCGGTTAAACATCATCTCGGCTTAACTTCGGTTAAGCATCATCTCAGTTTTTGAAGTTTTTCTTTTTTTTTGTCGCTTGTACTCTTGTACCTTTTTGTTCTTTAGATAATGTAAGCTCTGCATATGGCCGATGTGCCTCCTTGTTCTTCAATGTCTAATTCAACTTTCCTTCTCTGAATGAAGCGCTCTTCGTCGCCCTCCCGGACGAGGATTTTCTTCAGTGTCTCTTCACTCTTTTTGGCTGGCTCCTTGCCGACATCATCTAGGACCTCCATGTCCTCGTCTTCAATCTCTGCCTTCCCTGGTTCCCGAATGTTGCAGGTAGTTTTCATTGCTGCCATGGAGCAATTCTTCGCCTGCAGTTGATCCCCTCTGACTCTTTCAATCCCATGTTCTGTGGAGAACCGTAATAGTTGATGCAACGTTGAGGGAACTGCCCCCATTGCATGCAACCATCGCCTTCCCAAGATGATGTTATAAGGTGAAGGTGTGTCAATCACGATGAATTCTGTTTTGATCTTCTTCTAACTGCTCTTGCAATATTCTATACTTAGAATATTGTGCATGCCTTTCATACTTTGCCTCCTTTGTGCAATCTTCTCGGGGTTACATACCTCGGGTATAATAGCTACAAAACTTTTACTTCGGCAAGATACTGACCTGCAAACTTTTCATAAATTCTAACAAGTGTGAAACATATACTACTCAATGTTAACTTTGCAAACTTTTTCTCAAGTTTCAACAAGTGTTTAAACGGTGATCTCGGTCTAGCCTACTTGTAAATTGCTACAAATTTCAACAAGGATTAACATAACAAGTGTTAAACAATAATCTATTTGTAAATTGCTACGAATTTCAACAAGTGTTTAAACAATATACTTAGCTTTTACCTCAACCTGTAAATTGCTGCAAATTTCAACAGATGATCACATGTCGGCTTAACATTATCTTGTAAATTGCTACAAATTTCAACAAGTGTTAAGCATCTTCTCTGGTTTAACCAACCTGTAGATTGCTACAAGTGTGCAGACTATAACCTCGGCTTCACTTCGACTTGTAAATTGCTACAAATTTCAACAAGTGGAGACAAGGAATCATCTCGGCTTAATTTCAATTAAGCATCATCTCGGCTTAACTTTGGTTAAGCATCGTCTCGGCTTAACTTCGGTTAAGCATTATCTCGGTTTAACTTCGGTTAAACATCATCTTCGGCTTAACTTCGGTTAAGCATTATCTCGGCTTAACTTCGGTTAAGCATCGTCTCGGTTTAACTTCGGTTAAACATCATCTGGGCTTAACTTCGGTTAAGCATTATCTCGGCTTAACTTCTGTTAAGCATCATATTGGTTTAACCAACTTGTAAATTGCTACAAATTTCAACAAGTGGTAAACGCATTCTTCTTTTCTCTGCCCCCCAGTGTGAACTTAAAATTCACTTGGGTTCTCATCATACATGTAGCTTCGACCTTGTCGCCGAGGTTTAATTCAAGCCGAGGTTGCCGGCCTTGGTTTCTCTATTGATCTTACTTGGCTCCAACCTGAGTTTGATTTTCGGCCTCGCATCGGCGAGCCGTTTCTCTTTTCTTGTTCCGACGCCTTTGTTCCCGACATGTCCTCCTCGGCCCTAACATACTTCTCAATTCTGACCAACTTTAGTCTGATCTTGTGTGTTTCCTTTTTATCTTCTGGGATCTGAGATCTGCTCATTGTGCTCTTCTCTTCTCGGAGTCAGGTGCCGAGATCTTATCTTCTGGAATCTTGGATCTGCTCACTCAGGTTGAGCTCTTCTTTTCTCGGACCTACTCATCTAGGCTGAGATCATGTCTTCTGGGATCCGGGATCTGGAATTCGGGGTCTGCTCACTTAGGTTGAGCTCTCGTCTTCTCGGGCCTACTTGTCTAGGCTCAGATCATGTCTTCTCGGATTCGGGATCCAGGATCTGAAATTCGGGATCTGCTCACTCAGGATGAGTTCTTCTATACTTGAATGTTATCTCCTTGGAAGCGCTCATGCCCCCTATCTTTGCATCCCTTCTGGAAGGGTCTTCGTTCCTCCGCAGGTATCTATCCTTCCATACCTGGAGGTCTTCTTCGTTGCTTCGATCTGTTGTCTTTGGTGCGTCACCTTCCTGGCCGGCTTCTTTCACTCCGTGACTCTGGTCACGAGTTTCTGTGTTGCGGTTGTCCCCTTCAACGTCGAGATCGATAGGTCTCCGACTCCCAGCAGGAGCGTTGTCTCTAGTCTGATCTTTCTATCCGTCATTGGCCATCTATTCTTCTTTCTTTCCCACAGACGGCGCCAAATTGTGTGGGTGATTTTCCGACCACACTGCCCGCTTAGTAACCAGCTGGAGAGCACTGGCAGAATAGATGGCACCTGACTGACCTGTAACAGAAATATAAGAATCCCGCGGTGGTTTCGACCACCCAGGGGCACTCCGACGATCAAGTCAGTATATCTCTCAAAGATAAATCAAGTACTAAAACTCACAAGCTTGAGTATCAAAAGCATACCTTAGACCCATGGGGGTGCCTCTCTTTTATAGCCAATACAATCCTAGTCCCAAAAGGAGCCTGGCCCTAATGGACTTAGGATTACTGCTAACCTGGGACTCTCAGTGGGATTAGGATAAACTTTCTAAGAGTCTTATCTTTACCCAAACTGAAGTCTTCTCCCAATCTAGGACTCTTGTCCATATTCAAGTTGAGTTCCCTCTTCATTCTAGGATTCTTGTCCCTTATCCGATTATCTTGGATTCCGATATCTTCGGAGGCAACCTTGGCCTAGCCGAAATGACCTCGGCACAACGACCAAGACACGTGGCACCTTGGCTGACACGTCAGCGTCACCTTGCCACGTGTTGGTACTCAGAAAATATATCCCCACAATATCGATGACTACTAATTAAATGACACTCTGAAACAAATTTATAACTCCGCCACTGCTCACATGAATACAAACAGTGTGTGTTTATGTCGTTTGGATATAGGTTATTTTAGTAATTTTTTGATTTTTTGATTAAAATATGAGGTAAAAATATTAGTATGTTTGGAATGACTTTTTAAATTTTTATGAAAAAATGCACAAAAAATAGAGATAAAATAAAATTTTTGACTTTTTAATATAAAATTTTCTTTGTTGTCTTGTGAATTGTGGTACAATCTGTTTTTTTGTGTGTGTTTTGTTGCGTCTGTTTTCTCTCTCTGATTCCTTCTTTTTTCATTATCTGGCAAGATTTTTCAATTTTTTATTATTTATTTTTTTGTGAACGACAAGATTTTTCAACCTTGTTGTCTTGATTCGTTGTTGTTGTTGGGTTATTCACCAAAAAAATTTTAAATATAAATAAAAAATAGTTCTTTGCAGTAGCAACACACTCAATTGTCCCACTTTTTTTTATTTTTTATTGTTATTTTTATTTGTGTTTTAGTGTGAAATAAAAGATCTTCGCCCATCTTCACAACTAAAAGGGATGGAACATCCTTGAAAAAAACATGCTGGGACTAATCTACTCAACCCATTAGTAGTCTAGTTTATACATGCATGTAATTGAATTATCATAGTAGAGTCCTCATTATGTGTATAGTTTTAATAATTGAATGAGAAAATGAAATGTACAACAAGGGTTGGAATTTCTTGATAATGAAATAACCTACTTTGGGTAAGTTTTATGGTAGTGGATTATTAGTAATAGCCCCAAGAGGATTAGGATTTTTGGACGAGATTAAAAAAGCAACGGAAAATTGACCTGCAAAGCGTGAAAGAAAAAATACTATGGCTCATCAGGTAAGGATGGATCTAAGGGGGGTGTGGGCGGGTGCTGCACTCCAAAATTTTTTAGAACTATGTATATTATATTAGTAATTAGTAAAATAATTTCAAACTGAAATAATTCGCACCTCTAAAATTTCAGTAGTTCGCACCTTCCAAATTAGTTACATTACAAAATTTTAAGAACAATTTTCAAATTGAGTTTTATCAAATATTGATTTATTCTATTTGTTATCTATATTATTTGTTATATTTCTATATTGTTAAAATTACTTGTATTCTTTTATCTGTTACTATTTTTATTTTTTTATTCATGTCATTTATGTTTTTTCTTCTTCTTCTTTTATAAATCACATTTTAATTTGTTTATGCATCTTATTCTATATTCATTCTTATTTGTTCATTCTCTAGAAATAGAAATATTGTCTGGACATAAAAATATTGTCTGCTTCAACATACATGACATTCTTAAAATAAGTTCATAAAATTTAATATCGTTTATTGAAACAAATTATCATTAATTATTATACCCATAAAAGCATATATTTTCAATTATAATTTTTTTCAAAACTAAACCATGTAATAAGATGGAAAATGATTTCGTAAAAAGTTACTTGATCATATTTATTGAGAAAGATATTAATTAAAGTTTTTACATCGAGCTTTTCATAAATGTTTTTTTATATATTATAAAAAGCGGTGATTATAACATTTTCAAATAGTTAATTTTAGTAGATAGAGACATAGTAATAGTTAATATTTTGTTAAGTTAATGTAGACAAAAGAAATATGTCTAATTATATTTTTATTCTTAATTATGTTGACAAAGAATGTCCTATTAATAGTAATATTATTCATTTTTTTGTATTGCTATAAATCAAAATTTAAAATTTTAAAATAATTTTTTCGATGAAAAGTAACATGTGTTTTTGCCCATCCAAAGCTTAAATCCTAGATCCGTCCCTCTCACCAAGGTGAGCCATAAGATTGGATAGTGTCGTGAATTTTGAGTATTTTTTGCCATCCCAGGTGTATTTTTTATTTTTATTTATATAGTAAAATTTCTCTATCATAGATGCAGGTAATTTGGGTTTAACAACATAAATTGTAGTGTGGTTAATTTTTTCTCTTTAGTGTGTGCATTATATGCTTCCGTTCACATTTGTGGATCTGAAATAAATCCCAATATGACATAAAAATAAGAAGAAATTTCTTGAGAGAATTACAAATCTTAAAATTGCTGGAGAGAATGTTAACCTCTCTATCAAGTCCTAATAAATCTAGTTATTGTATGTCTTTTATGAAGTAGTAGATGTTGTTGTTTTTAAAAGCACACCCATCATCCCCTTGTGTTCATTGTTGTCAATGAAATCTCTCTTTAGAAATTGTACGGGGAACAAATATTTCGCAGAGCCCGTACTCCTTTTGTCCAAGCTCCTTGTCTATCCGATCTACCTGCGAGCGCAACGGCGGTAAGCTACCTGGCGGTGTGTGGACAGAAAACCTCTCCGACGGTCAAGTTAGCACACACACTCAGGGAGAGAGAGAGAGAGGAAGAGAGAGATATATCACGATGAGTGTTTCTCACCAAATGATGTTCCATCCCTAGCATGGGGGGCGTAGTCATGCTTATATACTTTCTGCGCTCAACTCTGCACCCATTAGTCTCTCGACACGTGGAGCTGCTCTCCCATTTGTCAGCACAAATCCAACGAACACCACCTAATCAAACCGTCAGACAACATTAGCGGGAACTCGGCAGCCCGGCGACATTACCTCGGCCTTCCACGACCGTGCTGCGTAACGTGCCTGAGTGCTCCACTCACCGAGCCCCATAACGGCCGAGCTCGGTAGCATTCCGACAGAGCCGAGCTCAAGACAGGTCGGCCAGCGACCAGAAGATATTTCCCGCTGAGCTACGCGTGCGACCCATGGAACCTGGGTTGGCAGGCGGTCATCTCGGCCAAGTAAGCTCGGTCCAAACATGGGACCTGGACCTCGGGCCTGGGCCTCGACCGAGCAAGATCAACTCTAGGGAAGCCCCAGTTAGCTCGGCCTAAACAGGGGGCCTTAGCCACGACCGAGTGAAAGCCAGTCGGAACAGGCCCAAGTTAGCTAGGTCCAAACGTGCTCGGCTCTATCCAGTCCGACTTCCTCCATAGCCCAAACCCAGATTATAAATCTCCCTCTCAATTGCTACTTAATTCCGTCTGCGCAAGCGTGATTGGGATTACCTGATTCGACCGAGGTAGATTCTCCCTCGGTTCTTAATTCGCAAAACGTTAACCGTGCTAATCCCTAAGCTCGGTTTCTTGATTTGCTCGGTTGACGTCTCAACTCGCCTTCCTGTCTCTTCAATACTGACGCCGTCATCAATGGGGACACGCGTCGATCATTTATTGGCCTCGAGCAACCAACCCAGCCATCTCTTTAGATTCAAATTTAGGTGGTTCTTTTCTTCCATAAACACGCCACATCCCCCTTTATTTTCTTCCTACTGTCTCTCTTTCATTCCAGACGACCTTCAGTGCTCTCCATTGCTTTTTCAAGCTCCATTCTTGCTTTCTACCGTGTTTGTGCTTGAAGACTCGACTTCTGCCCCATTCTTGTAAGTTCTTTGAACCCCTTTATTACTTTTTCATTTGGGATTTCACATTTTTGGGCACGAAAAACCATTGGTTTTAGGATATACCCCCCAAAACCCTCATTTGCGCCTGTTTACTGTTCTTCAACACCAATGATGAACACATGAGGATCTGGGGCGGACTGGGCTCCAGGTCTTCGTTTGATCCCAAAAAACACCAACACCGAGCAAGTTATAGGTTTGCAAAACTCGCGTATGAACCGAGGTAACAAAGTACTAGACCGCTCGACCGGGATAAAATCTGGCCCGCGTGAGTGACCGAGCTTCTGGGTTTACCCTTGTGACTGAGATGGTTAGGCACTCTATCTGACCGAGCTAAAGTCAAGCTCGTTTTGCACGACCGCGCTCCCGTTTACACTTAAACTTCCTTTTACTGCAGAGTCCAAGGGGACCACGCATCAATACTGAGGCTCTCTAAGGCCGAACAGCCATCAACCGAGAAATTTGCCAAACTAACACAGCCGTGCTAAAACCAGCCGGCTACACATGGGGCGCTACCGCTTCCTAGTTGACATGTCGGTCGCACTAGCCGCGTTCCGGGAAGAATACGGTGTCCCCGCCGATGTACATCTAGAGCTCGGTGCCAAGGACACAACCCCTTGGGGAAAACTAGACCAGTGCCCTTTCACCGTGCTTTCCATTATCGAAGGCGACCTTCGCTTCTTGGTCAACCCTTTAATGTGCAAGTTCTTGAGGTGCACTAGGCTAGCACCAACCCAAGTTTCAACCAACACTTATAGGATAATTAACGGGATAGCCGAGCTGAACAACCGGCTAGGCCTGAGCCTAGGACTAACCGAGATACTTCGCCAGTACAGCCTAGGGCATACTGGCGATGGTCTCAACTACTATTTAAAAATCAGACCGAGCAAGGAGAAGATAGTAACCGGCACCCAGATAAAGACATGCACGACGATGACTATTTCTAGGTGTCCGGTAATTATGAAACAGCCGACATGCCGGGCTGGTATATCAGCAAGAACTTCGGTTCAACATGTAAGCCGTGCAAACTGCTCGGTCAAGTTACTTTCCTTCACTATTCTGTACTTAATATATTTTCTTCTTTTCTCATTGCAGCCATTGAAGCTTTGCAAGCCCACTACTACAACCCCAATGAATCAGCCATCAAAACCGTGCTTCAGTACAGTAATCGGGATTGCCACGAACTTCTCGGTTACGTACCGACCTACAGATACTTCGCTCCCCGCCGAAGTAGAGTGACAGACTTCCTCCGAGCGCCGTCCCCACCTCATGACCCAACACTACCGGACGTGTCCCTTATCTGGTTGACCGAAGCAGAGGAGATGGCGAAACGAAGCCGCATCAAAAATCTAATCACTGCCACATCCACCGAGCTACCGAGCATCCCCTCTCGCATAGCCGCATCAAAAATCTAATCGCCGCCACATCAACCGCCGCGGTGCAGACAAGCAAGGAAAGCCGCCACGCTGGTAAAAGGCCTCGCACCGTCGATCCCTTAGCCGAGCTCGTAGCGGAGCTGAACACCAAGCAACCAACGGTCACAACTGACCCAACACCTCCATGGAAGCCCCAACTGAAGCACCAGGAAAAAGAGATCCCGGCCAATGCTTCGATCAAAGGGGACAAAGAGCACCTCCTCGTTTTCGATCTAACCAAAGCCCTACTTCTGTCGAGCGATGTGACCGGCAGCGACCACGTGTCGGACACCCAGCTCGTGAAGTCCTCGGTCAAGTCTATGACCCGGGTAAGAATTTTGCATGCTTTATTCAAATTTTTCTAAGTGTTTGCTCGGTTTCCTTTCTCTAATCAAACTCTCTTCTTGCAGGCCATCCAGAAACAACATCTGGTGATGGAGTGGATTCATAAACTCCGGCAAAAGGCGACAGACACTGCCAGCCAGGTTGAGCACCTTCAGACCAAGCTGGGGTGGTCGAAAGCTTCTTTGGAGATTGCAAACTCAGACCACTCCAAATTGCTCGGCCAACTTGGAGCCGCCGAGCAAGAAAGAGATGCTCTCCGAGACAAGCTGGAAGCGTTGAAACAAGCAAGGAATGATGAGCTGGATGAGGCGAACAACGAAGGTTTCAAGGAGGCCGAGGAAAACTACACCAAGCAAGTTCATGCCACCTAGGACATTTTCTTCAAGGCCGGCTAGAAGGCTGCTTGTGAACAGCTCGACCAAGGATCTGGAACTGATGTGTTTGCCTCTCCCCCAGCTGCCTTCCTACCGACGTACATGGTGCCATACGCCAACTATGTCTTCAGCGCATTGCAGGCTGAGGCCGAGGAAGATGGCACGGAGGAAGCCGAGGAAAATGCCGAGGGAGATAACCGCCCAAAGCAGGCCGGCCAAGTTAAGACTGACGTCCAATAAACCACAACCACGGTCGACCTGACGGCAACTGCAACCGGGGATGGCTTCGCTGACCTATCTCCCTTAGTTTAGTTTTCTTTTTCTTTTTCTTTTTTGTTTTAAAAAATGTAACCGGGCTGCCAATCCCACCGTATGTAATTATGTTTCACATCAATGAAAAGTTCTGATTTCATTAACTATTGTACTGCATGTTGCACTGTGTTTCATCATCTCGACAAAAACCTTTAACAAAACGTCAACTATTTTAGCCGGGGTAAAGCACCTCGGCTAAACCTTTTGAGTTGTGCAAATCATCAACCCCATTAGCCAGGACAAAACATCTCGGCGAAAGCCTTGAGGAAATTATCAACTCATCTAGCCGAGGTAAACCATCTCGGTTGAAATCACAGAGTTGAGCAAATCATCAACTCATTTAACCGGAGTAAAACATCTCGGTTGAAACCACAGTTGAGTAAACCATCAACTCATTTAACTGAAGTAAAACATCTCGGTTGAAATCACAGAGTTGAGCAAATCATCAACTCATTTAACCAGAGTAAAACATCTCGGTTGAAACCACAGTTGAGTAAACCATCAATTCATTTAACCGGAATAAAACATCTCGGTTGAAATCACAGAGTTGAGCAAATCATCAACTCATTTAACCGGAGTAAAGCATCTCGGTTGAAACCACAGTTGAGTAAACCGTCAACTCATTTAATCGGAGTAAAACATCTCGGTTGAAATCACAGAGTTGAGCAAATCATCAATTCATTTAACCAAAGTAAAACATCTCGGTTGAAATCACAGAGTTGAGCAAATCATCAACTCATTTAACCGAAGTAAAACATCTCGGTTGGAATTTCAAAGTTGAGTAAATCATCAACTCGTTCAACCGGAATAAAACATCTCGGTTGAAATTACAAAGCTAAGTAAATCATCAACTCATTAAACCGGAATAAAACATCTCGGTTAACACCTCAAAGTAAGCATTGAAAACAACAGAATGCTTCAGCGAAGATAAGTCACTTCTATTATATTGACAAAAAGAGTATTACATTCAAAAGTGTAAGACAAATAAGTCCTTCCTCAAAAAAATCACATAAAAACTATGAAAACTAAAAATAGTACAATTTGAGGTTAGCCGCATTCCATGGCTGGGGTATGCCCTTTCCTTCCAAATCTTCCAAGTGGTATGTCCCCTTACCCGCCAGACCGGTTATCTTGTAAGGCCCTTCCCAGTTTTCCCCTAGCTTGCCTTCGCCCGGCACCACTGTGTTGCCCATAACCCAGTCGCCCACTTTGAACGGTCTGGGGTGCACGGTTTTGTTGTATTTCCTGGACAATTCTTGTTGGTATGCGGCCACGTGGATCAAAGCTTTTTCTCGGTGCTCTTCAGCTAAGTCCAATTCCAGGGCGACTGCTTCAGAATTCAACTCGGGCTCAAAATTTTCATTGCAGATGGTGGGCATGCTGATTTCCAATGGGATAACCACTTCCATGCCGTACGCCAGGGCAAAAGGAGTTTCCCCAGTAGATCGTCTCAGGGTCGTTCGATATGCCCAAAGGACACTTGGGAGTTCCTCAGCCCATTTTCCTTTGGCTTTCTCAAGTCTTTTCTTCAACCTATCAAGAATGGTCTTGTTTGATGCTTCGGTTTGGCCGTTAGATAGCGGGTAAGCCAGGGTGGAGTTGTAGAATTCAATTTTCAATTCCTCACAAAATTCTCTGAATAAGCGCTCGTCAAATTGGGTGCCATTATCAGAAATCAGAATCTTGGGGATGCCAAACCGCGTTACCACATTCTGCCAGACAAATCGTTTGACGTCTTTCTCCTTGATAGTTACTAAGGGCTCAGCTTCAACCCATTTGGTGAAGTAGTCCGTAGCCGCGATGAAGAACTTCCGATTGCCTGGTGTCGTTGGGAGTGGACCCACTATGTCCAGCCCCCACATCGCAAAAGGCCAAGGGATTGAGAGGGGAAGAAGTTCTCTGGCCGGCTGGTGAATTTGGTGGGCGAACTTCTGGCACTTCTCACATTTGCGAACATATTTCTGAGCGTCTGCTTGCATGCACGGCCACCAATATCCTTGTGAGATAACGGTAGGTCAAAGATCTTCCCCCGATGTGACTGCCGTATATGCCTTCATGAATCTCGTACAGGAAAGCTTCCACGTTGTTTGGGTGTACACACTTAAGGTAAGGACCGGTGAAAGACTTCTTGTATAAAGCGCCAGATGGAGACAGCCAAAACCGCTCTGACTTCACTCGGACTTTATGCGCTTCCTTTTTATCGGCCAGAAGGGTCTGCTCTTTTAGGAAGAGGATAATAGGGTCCATCCAAGAAGGGCCAAGCTCGGTGCAGAGTACTTTTGTCTGCTCGGGTTTCTCAATACTAGGCCTTGGAAGAAACTCAATTAGGAGAGGACTGGGAGATGTTCTGTCAACCATGGAAGCCAGATCGGCTAACTCATCCGCATAGCCGTTTTCTTCCCGTCCAATTTGTTGGACCCTTATCGCCTGGAATCGCTTGATGTGGTCTCTTACCAGAGCTTGGTACTTTGCCATTCTGTCGTCTTTAGCTTCATAGACCCCAGACAATTGGTTGACAACAAGTTGGGAATCGCTGTAAACCATCAGCTCAGATGCACGCAACTGGAGCGCGCTTTTAAGTTCGGCCAGCAGTGCCTCGTACTCAGCCTCATTGTTTGACGCAGGGAATCTGAGTGTGATAGAGTGTTCGATGGTCAGACCATCTGAGGAGATCAAAACTATGCCCAGCCCGGCACCGTGACTATTTAAGGCTCCATCTACAAAAAGTTTTCACATTTCACCGACAAAGAGCTTCCAACACTCTGAGGGGTCCTGGGAGGCTTGAAGGTCGATGGGATCACGGTCGCTCGGCTGTTCTTTATCCCCCCTCGGCGATGCAGCACCGGACCCAACAGGTTGAACTGGTATGCCCAAGTCCGGCGTCACATCGCTGGGCTGCAGTACTATGCCGGCTGGAGGTTCTATGGCGGGGCACGCAAGTTTCGCGTCGCCAATATCGCCCTGCTGTGCAATTTCTGGCGAGCCTGCATTCACCTCCTCGGCTGTCGTGGCAAGATCCACCGGGCATACTAAATGAATTCCAAGTGAGAATTCAGCAACGAAATCGGCCAATGTCTGTGTTTTTATGGCAGTTCAGGGTTGGAACTTGACGTCAAATTGTCCCAATTCGACGGCCCACTTGAGGATTCGACCGAAGAAATCCGCCCACTCGAACAAAGCTTTGAGTGGGAACTCGGTCAAAATGATGATTGTGTGAGCATGAAAATAGTGCGCCAATTTCTTGGAGGCCATCATCAACGCCAAGGCAAGTTTTTCCAGCGGCAAGTATCTCGACTCTGCTGGTAGTAAGGTTTTGCTCACGTAGAAGATGGGGAAATGCTGGATTCCTTCTAACCGGACAAGCACTGCGCTAACTGCATGCTGAGAAATGGCCAGATAAAGGTAGAGTTCTTCGTCGAGCTTTGGTGTCACTAATAATGGAGCAGAAGACAGATACGCCTTTAGCTCGGCCAAAGCCCTGTCACATTCCTCATCCCATGAAAACTTGGATTTCAGGGCTCGAAAGAAAGGGCGGCAGCGATCTAATGACCGACTTATGAATCGATTAAGCGCGGCGGCCATTCTGTCCAGATGCTGCACGTCCTTCGCTGAGTTAGGCTACTTTAATTCTTGAATGGCTTTGATTTGTGTGGGGTCTGCCTCGATGCCTCGTTTTGTGACTAGGAAGCCTAGGAATTTTCCCGATCCCACGCTAAAGGCACACTTGGAAGGATTCAAGCGTAGCTTGCACTGCTTGAGAATGGCAAACATCTTGGTTAGGTCAGACAAGTGGTATGCCTGATGCCTTCTTTTGACCACCATGCCATCGATGTAAGTCTCCATCATCTGGCCTAGCAGAGGAGCGAACATTTTGGTTACCATCCTTTGAAAAGTTACCCCGGCGTTCTTCAAACCAAAAGGCATGACTCGATAGCAGAAGAGTCCCCTTGGAGTGGTGAAAGAGGTTATCTCATGGTCGGGGCTATGCATGGCAATCTGATGATAACCGCGGTAGGCATCCAAGAAACTGAGCCTTTATGTCCGGTCGTGAAATCCACCAGCTGGTCTATTCTGGGCAGAGAAAAGCTGTCTTTAGGGCAAACTCGGTTGACGGTCTTGTAGTTGACGCAAACTCGCCACTTCCCATTTTTCTTGGGTACTACGACCGTGTTTGAAATCCACCGAGGGTAGTGCATTTCCTAATAGCCCGTGCTTCAAGCAAGTTCCTTACCTCCTTCGTGATTACCTCGGCGTGATGAAGAGCCGATCTCCTTGTTCTATGAATGGCTGGCCGTGCATCAGAGAAAACATTGAGTTGGTGGCAAATAAAACTTGGATCGATGCCAGACATGTCGTAGGGTGACCATGCGAAGACTTCAATATTTTCCATCAAGAACTCTACCATCTCGGTCCTTTCTTGAGCGGTCAGGCTTGATCCGAGCAAAAAGAACTTGTTTGGACTTTTCGTGTCGATCCGTACTTCTACCAATTCTTCAACAGCATTGTCCTCGGCCATGGTGCCCACGTCATCAAGGACACTCTGGTCTTCTAGGCCTTCAATCATTTGCACGAAGCCTTTGGCAGCTCGGCTCCCATTCACTGCCACGAAGCATTGCTTCAACATGACTTGATCGCCCTAAATTTCCTCAATTTCCCCCATAGCCGAGGGGAATCTCATAACCTAGCGGTAGGTCGACGCTATAGCTTGCATAGTGTGAAGCCAGCCCCTACCGAGAATCAGATTGTATGTAGACGGCACCTGCAATACCCAGAACTCCACCTGCTTGACCACGGATCCGGCTTTGATCGGTAAAATTATTTTTCCCAAAGGCCACTCCGGTTGTGAGTTGAAACATACCAGTGGCGAAGTTGCCGGAGCCAAGTCTGTATCTCGGAGTTTGAGTTGCTTGAAGGCGTCGTAGTACATAATTTCAACCGAGCTTCCCTGGTCAATCAAGATGCGCTTGACATCGAACTCTTTGACACCGAGGGTGACCACTAGGGCGTCGTTGTGTGGCGTTTGAATGCGCTCTAGGTCCCTTGTAGAGAAGCTACTCACGTCTTTTCCCTCGGTTTTTCCCCTTTTGATTACGGCTGGACTGACAAAACTTCCCTTATGTGTTCTGCCTTTTTGATCATTCCTCAGAGCTCGAATACACGTGCCGGCTCCACTATGCCGTGGATCACATTAGCCACTCCTTAAGGGGGCGCCTCCAAGTCATCCGGTCCATGCGGATCAGCCGGGGCGGGATGTGCGACCTTAACAGCCCCATCAATGTAAAGATCGAAGTATCCGGCTGCGACTACCTCCTCCAAGTGTTGCTTCAGAGGAAAACAGTCCTCTATCTGGTGTCCTCGCTTCCGGTGATATGTGCAGCGATACAGCGGATTGAAGCCCTTTTGCGCGTCGCCTAACTTAGCAGGAAACCGGATGTAATCCTCGTCATGGATTTCAGTAAGTATGCGATAGATTGGAATCTTAAAGACCGTGGCGATGCCCGTCTAAGCTTTTAACCTTCTGTTAGCATCAACTACGTCATCGCGGGAGTATTCAGCTCTGTCATTCCGACGACCCGTTCCCCAGCTTCGATGATTTGACCCACGGTCAGATTCCTTGACGCGATCATTTAGACGGTTAGTCTCCTGACCGACTGCGTGTACCTTGCCAACCGACCTCTTGTCTATTACCACTGGAGTTGTCTTTGTGGTGGACGCCGCTGCATTATCCTTTACTTGGATGTGCTCATTGATACGCTGCATTAGTTGGCCCATGGATGTCGGCTGGTTCATGGAAAGCGAGTCCCGCAGCCTATGTCCGACCGGGAGACCACGCTTATATTGGGTGATTGCCAGGTTGATCGGGCAATTTAAAATCTCATTGAAGGTTTCCCAGTATCTAGAGTTGTATGCCTTGAGTGTGTCGCTCGACTCCATTTTGACACTGAGAAGGTGGTCCACCTCCTTTGGCGTTTTAGTGTTGGTATTGAAACGAGTCACAAAGGTTTCCGCCAACTGCTGCCACCTTTCGATGCTTTCCTCCGGCAGCCTCTCAAACCATTTCAAGCCTAGCTCGCCCAAACTCGATGGGAAGATAAGGCACATAAGAGCGTCATTGCGCCTATGTCCGGCTATGACCTGCCGGAAGTGGCTTACATGCATGTATGGATCGGTCTTTCTGTCGTAAAGCGTAAACTTGGGCTGGTAAAAGCCCGCGGGGAGCGGTGTTGTTTCTATCTCGAGGGAGAAGGGGGTGGCATTCAGCCTCGCCAAATCTGTGTCTAGAAGGAGAGGCACGGCTGGGCAAGGTGGTGGCATTATGACCTCTTCACTGGCGTGACCCTCGTAAGATAGCCGCTAGAGTGCCAGCACCGTTTGAGTCTCTCGCCGGTGAGCCCGTTCCTTCAAGACTACCCAGAAGTCCTCTGAGCGAGCGGAGTAGAAATATCTCGACGTCGTCGTTGGACGTGAGGGTTGATAGGTACTATCTTGTACGCTAGACTTCTCTACAGGCGCGTCGGAATCTCCAACCCTGTAACTGCTGGTGATAGAAAGGGAGAGAGTGTGTCGCTGGCTCTGACTGCCTGAACGGCATGGTTGGGTGCGCTCACTGTGGTCTCCCACTCCAGCAACACCCTTCCCTTTGACATGCCGTTTGAGAGCTTCTATCTCCGCCGCCATTCTCCGGATGACGGCGTCTTGGTCCCTTAACTTGTGCTTCAGATGTCTAGCGTGCGATTCTCTTCCCCGCCGATGTCCGTCTGGGCTCCGTAAGTGACCAAAACTTCTAGCGCACTTATCACGCGTGTCTCTTGAATGCCCTCATGGGAAGTCTCCAGGTCCGCCATGTTTGGAACGGCAGGGAGTTCATCTCTCCGTCTGGCTGACTCCGGAGTAACACCGTCGATGGCGGACAACGGTATTTCGTTGTTGTTCGCCATGGAAGGTGATCAGATGAGTTTGGAAGACAAGGTTTTGTCTATCAAGTTTCCCACAAACGGCGCCAATTGTACGGGGAGCAAATATTCCGCGAAGCCCGTACTTCTTTCATCCAAGCTCCTTGTCTATCCGATCGACCTGCGAGCGCAACGGCAGTGAGCTACCCGGCGATGTATGGCCAGAAAACCCCTCTGACCGTCAAGTTAGCACACACACTCAAGGAGAGAGAGAGGAAGAGAGAGATATATCACAATGAGTGTTTCTCACCAAATGATGTTCCATCCCTAGCATGGGGGGCGCAGTCATGCTTATATACTTTCTGCGCTCAACTCTGTACCCATTAGTCTCTCGACACGTGGAGCTGCTCTCCCATGTGTCAACACAAATCCAGCGAACACCACCTAACCAAACCGTCAGACAACATTAACGGGAACTCAGCAGCCCGGCTGCATTACCTCGGCCTTCCACAACCGTGCTGCGTAACGTGCCTGAGTGCTCCACTCGTCGAGCCCCATAATGGCCGAGCTCGGTAGCATTCTGGCAGAGTCGAGCTGAAGACAGGTCGGCCGGTGAACAGAAGATATTTCCCGCTGAGCTACGCGTGCGACCCATGGAACCCGGGTTGGCAGGCCGTCATCTCAGCCAAGTAAGCTCGGTCCAACCATGGGACCTGGACCTCGTGCCTGGGCCTTAACCGAGCAAGATCAACTCCAGGGAAGCCCCAGTTAGCTCGGCCTAAACAGGGGGCCCAAGCCACGACCGAATGAAACCCACTCAGAATAGGTCCAAATTAGCTTGGCCCAAACGTGCTCGGCCCTATCCAGTCCGACTTCCTCCACGGCCCAAACCCAGATTATAAATCTCCCTCTCAAAAATTATTTAAACAAGGTGTACTTTTATTTATCGCCAATATTTTCTGTGTTGTCTAAGAGGGATCCGAAGTAAATATCTTATTGGGTAGAATGCTTTTTGTTATCCACCCACCTTTAGTACTAAAATGGTTTGTTTACAAGAAGGAATTACTTCTTCCATAACTTCTATTCAAACAGTTTGTGAACTTGCAAACAGATGATTTGACCGACCTTTGCTACCACATTTACATTATGTAATCATGTGTCTATCTAACAAGAAAATAAATGATCACATTATTTTAAAAAGTGATTGAAATATTTAAGCCTACGTAAAAAGTGTCTAGAAGGGAACGAATGAGCTCATTAATTAAAAATTATGATTAAATTGATTATTTATCTAATTTTAGCCTTTGTTTGAATTACTACACCAACAAGCAATCACATGATAACATAAAATAATTTTTTTTAAAAAAAAATTACTTTGGAAAACCGAAAAGCAATAAGTCACAGTCCTAACACCCAAATCAAATATCACTAAGACGATTCAAGAATACAAGACACAAACAAGAAGATTTACAATTGTTTACTTAGGTTGACCCAAATCTGTTGACTTATAGAAGCTCCGTGAGCGTGACCTGATCAAGTTAGCCTTATTGATCTTCTAGACACCACGAAATTTCACGCATCAATCTCCGTTCTCGAATGGCTCTGATTGCCCAATCAGCCTTGGATGTAGAACACAAAAATGTGCAAGATTTGGAGGCTTTTTTCAAAATACTAACTCAAGAAAATTCTTCAAAAAGGTCAAAGTTTATTACTCAAAATTATTCTAAAGTTTTCAGAATTTTGACTATACAAAACAATGTATGAGATATTGAAAAACGAGTTGTAGAGCTCCGTTTATACAAAATTTACTTTTGAAACTAACCAAGTTAGGTTTAGGAAAAATTAGATTAAAGTTTACTAAGTCACACTGAGATTAAAGTTTGTCACACATTTAAAATATCTTAACATTCTATTGCAACCAATTTTATCACAAAAACAGCCAATTAAAATATTCTATTACAGTGGTCATGTGTGCTAGGTCGGAATTGCTATATTTGAAAAGGAAAAAGAAAAAATGTGAGTAAAATATGAATGGATTATATAAGTTTTTTTTTTTTTTTTTTCATTTTCTTTTCTCTTTCTAAATCTTTACATAAATCTATGATTTAAACACAATCTTAAAACCAACTATTCTCACTTCTTCGCACTGGGCCCAAGAGGTTTCTCAAGTGTCATTTTTTTGGGCTAAAACTGATTTGTGACCCAGAGCCTAAAAATCTTTTATTGGGCCATGCACCATCTTCGGAGCTCTTTTTCTCAAGTTTTTATGAATGAATGCTTTGGGCTATGATGATGGACAAAATCCTTGTCTTCTATCTTGGCCCATTAGCAATCCAGTTGAATTGAACCTCAACCTCATAAAAAGAAGGGTTAGTTTGTTTTATTTAATGATAAATTTATTATTACAAAAATATTTTTTTTCAAAAAAATTCAACGACTTTACACTCTCTATATCATATTTTAATATAAACTAACACAAATAAATTAAAAATAAATCAAACTCACAAACAAAAGTTAAAAGGTGAAATTGCAAATAGATGGGACAATCACAAAATAATTATATTACAAATGCGCATTATTATTATTATTATTATTATTATTATTATTATTATTATTATTATTTTATGCAACTCTGACATACGAGAAGAGATGCACTAAATATAAGAATAAATTTGCATTATGCACACAGGAGAGTTGCACCATAACTTTTACCAATGATCCACTTAAATATAATTTTCGCAAGTTAAAATATTTCAATCATTTACTTTATCACTTTGAAAAATTTCTCAATATTATTGTCAATATCAAATAATCATGACATAAACAAAAAAAAAAAAAACATGCATTTCAAAAGGCGGAAATTAGATATCAGTGGTACCATGAAAAATATATTACAACATTATGAAAAAAACTATGTTTAATTATTAATATGTATAAAATTTACCATTTATTTATAATTTTTTTTGCAAAAACACACTGAATTAACATTCCCCCATTAAAAAATCACAATATTTTCATTATTTTATTACTCAAAATTATTAAATAAACAAGTCAAATCGCTAGTAATTATTTCTATAAACAAAGCTCTCTCTCTATTTATCCTTTAATTATGGCTGTGCTGGTTATGGGAAATAGAGATTGTTTGCTACAGTTTTTGAGGGATGATTGGGGTATTTTGGGAAGATAATTTAAACCTGTTTTTTTGATTTTTTGTGAGAGAGACCAAAATATATATGTTATTTTAATTTGGAAGTCTGTGTCAGACTGTTTGGTGCAGTTTCTACTTATAACTTATTAAGCAGAAATAATTTAAATCAACTAAAAAAAATTGATTATTTAAAAATTGAAATAGGGATACTTTTAACTTCTATTTTCTGATTATTAACTTTTAACTTAAAAAGAAACTCTACTAAACGGGCCATAAGCCCCTTCCTGAATCCTCATTTTAGGTAAACAACCCAGATTTGTTCAACAGAGGTATGGTTTTGTATCTTTCTTATACACTCTATTTTCCAATGAATGCAGTTCTGAAATAAATAAATAAATAAAAGTAAAGAGGTTTAGTTGAAGATCACTATCATAATGACAAACCACAAATTTTTTTATTCATATAGAAAAATGTGCAACAATTATAATTACAGAGGTTTCAAATTAATGTACAAACTCAGGAAAGTAGTATAAGTTCTCCATACTTTCATAATCTTCTAATTCCAAATTTTGCAAAGAAATGTTAAATGTGTCTCTATGAAGCTAAAGAACTTAGGCCTGTTTGATTCCAGGAGATAAGTGGTGGGATTGGATATTATATCCTGTGGGGTCCATATATCTCATCTTTGTAATTTTTGTTCAAAGAGAATATAATATCTCATGGGATTGTATATCCCCAAAAAATGGAGGATATACAATACCACCACCCCCCATTATATCATATCCCCATGGTTGAGATATGATTTAAAAAGTCCAATTTAACCTTTTGTCTATCTAACATAATATAATTTAATATATTTTTTGAATTTAATATAATATAATTATTGAATTTAATTTAATACTTGAATTTAATATAATATAATATTATTGAATTTAATTTAATATAAATATTACTTAATATAATATAATATAATATAATATAATATAATTTAATACAAATTTTGAATTTAATATAATATAATATTACGAGGGCAATCTTGGAAATTACTTGTTTATATCCCACAATATATTTTGTAAAACAAATATGGATAATATATATCCAATCTAATATATCAAGTCAACAAACATGAATTGGAGATATATTATCCAATGCCTATATCATATTCATTATATATCCTGACTTAAGGGTTGGTTTGGGATGCTCTAAAAAAGGTGTGTTTTTTGACTTATTGGCATATATGAGTTGGGTTTTGGATGGGTTTGATGTGATGTGTTAGAGATGTGATGTGATTTAAACAAGATGATGTGACTTAAATATGATAGTGACTTTTTAACTTTTTGTATTATTTAGTTTATGCCAAACCAACCCTAAATCTCACATCATATTATATCCTCCATTTTATATCCAGTGAAACAAACAAAGCCTTAGCTTCTTTTCAAGAACTTTGGCACACCGAAGAGCATCGAGTGCCTCGGCTTGCTTTCCTGCCCGTTTCAAGTTTATCGCGTTTACTTTCTCTGCCTTAATCTCTGCCTCCAGTCGCATTCTTTCCTGGCTAGAGTTTTCACTTTTATCGGCAACAGACTTTATTGGCTCCGGTTTCTCAGGGCCTTTCAATACAGTACTATCATCTTCAAATCCTATTTCTTTCAAAGCAAACAAAAGTTGGGGATCAAGAAAATCCTCCACGCCAACATCGTCAATTGGCTTTGCTCCATTGACAGAAGGTTTTGCAGAATCATCCAACTGGGCTTCAAGAGCCTTTGCCAATTGGAACTCAGCCTCTGATTCTTCAATTCGATCTTCTCTTCGGAGTTTCAGTGCGAGCCGTTTGTGGCTGAGGGACTCTTGTTGCAGCTTGAAACGATCACGACCCAAGTGTGGTGTCGGAGTCAAATTTGACGGGATGTGCTCTTATTAACTAAATTGACCTATTTTATTTTTTAATAGATTAATTTAACCCCACCTTTCTTGTCAAACGAACCCTCAATAATAACATTGTAACTAGTATTGACTCATATGATATGCATGAGAGTTATAAAATTCAATTACTATGCTAAAAATTATTTTTAATCCGTAAAATTCGTAAATTAAATTTATTAAGTTAACTCTAAGATTTCACTTTTAAGCATTTTTTTAAACAATTTATCATATCATCTGTAGATCATCTGAACTTCCTCTGCGCGCTTCCTTTTTCGGAGAGAGCCTGAATTGGGTTCTTAGCTACTACAGTTCAGACTCCTGTCATGGTTCTGAATATAATCTCACAAAGTGCAATGTAAGACTGCTAAATCATCAAAGAGTCAAAATCCGGCAAATCGTTTTGAAAAATCGATTTTAATCAAAAAGCGCCAAACATGAATTGCTTTGCCAGATTACAGAGTCGCCACCTAAATTTTTTATTTTGAAAAATTTAGGAAACCCTGACTCGTGCCTCAGGCCACGTGTCCGTCATCACTAAAGTTGCCTCGGCTCGGGAACTTGGGTACGAGAGGAGAAGGTCTTGAAATGAGCACTCCCGCTCGCCCGATCAAAGGATCGGCCTCTACTAAGCATGATATGTTGTTTCATAAATCTCATGTGTTCTTGTTCCGATTATTATTCAAACTTTACTATGTGATGCGCACAACACACAAGTATAGACTAAATCGCTCAAATTGGAACAAAACATCTCATGTTTGTTTTTGAAAATGGTTTGAATTTGCCACCCTCAAGTGGGCTTAAAAATGCGGATTTGCCATCTCACAATATGGGCTTAAAACATGATGTGCCACTTCCAAAGTGGGCTTAAAACTCGTAATTTGATGAATTGTTCCAATTCAAGTAATAAAGCCTTCATCCACAGGCATTCATGCAATTAATCACTTAAGCAAATAACCTCATGGCAAACATGCTAATATGGCAACACTCACACTCATGCAATATGCTAAAGCGTAAACACTTACAGTGTACTCTAAGCCAAAACAGAAAACTAGTTAGAAATCAATGCATGATCCTAGCTATGTTAACAATGCTTAATGCAACACATGCAATAATGCAACTAAATAGGCTCGGCTATCTAATATGGCATACGAATGCAACACTTGATACATGCTTTTAGACACGTATTCAAGTAAGCGTATTGAAATACGATGCAGTTTGAATGATGCGCAGAGCCCGGTGCATGCGAGACAAATGAATGATGCACGCATGCAAGCATAAAATATGCTAATTGAAAATGACCCTAAACTAACCATCAAAAGCGGTTAAGTAAAATGGAGAAAGACGTAGGGTTGGAAGACATTCACACACTCACACTTATTACAACATTTGCCCTCTCGACGAAGGGTCCGAATGAAAGAGGGCTAACTACCTACGCTAATTAAGCTATCTATTACAAACCAACTAATTAACTAACTATTCTAGCTAATTAATTACAACACAATTGAATAACTAGCTAATCTAAGCTAATTAGTTACAAACCGAATTAATTAATTAAACACTTAACTAATTAATTACAAAAATGACTAAGCCAACTAGCTAATTAGCTAAGCAATTTAAATGAACGACCTTAGGAAGCGAGGGATGCATGCATGCTCGGTTGCTCCGTTTTCTCCCAAAAGTCCGTTACTTTCCCACCGGTTGCCTCTGTTTGCATTCGCCTTGATTCCTGAACACTAAACCAATCTCCAGGCTGTTTCTGCTCTAGAACCAGAACAACTTCTGACCACCTCTGAGCCTAAGAACTGTCGGTCACTTAAGGAGGCTATAGGCCACTTCCTCTGGCCGGTCGGCCACTTGCCTTGGCCAGTCGGCCACTTGCTTCTGCATTTTCCAATTTTGCTGCAAATAGGGAACAACAGAGGGAAAGCAAGGTCTTTACAGGATATGTGAGTACAACCACCCTCCTTATCATTTCTCAATCTCAAAGGAGTGTGGTACTCGACTCTTGGGCCACCAACCAAGAATCGCAATGCACGATGGCCGAGAGCCAAGTTTGTACAAGTCAATGAATGCACAAATAACACACAAGACTCAAGAGGCCTCCACCCTATCATGCACAATCAAGGGGGACGACGACCAAGAAACGAGGCACGTTTTATTACTTTGAGTATGAAACGTCCCTCGTTTCTCGTGTTTGAATTAACGTCCAATCCAAACGCATGCAATGCAACACAAACATGTTATCTTGGCATGTTTTACTTTGATTCATTTTGTTTACTCGTTTTAGATTACCGATTAATCCTTTAACCGGTTAAGTCCAAAAGTGAGAAGTCCTCTAATTGGAAAGAGGGTCCAAGCCACAAGCCACAAGCGTCTTGAACATGAAAGAAGCAGCATGCCATTGGTTAGTAGAAACCCTCAAGAGAAGGCTAAAATCATTAGGCATGAACGCCTCAATTTCGTGCTCAAAGTAACAAAGGGCTTAAGACCACTTTTGAAAGTGATATAACAAATGAAAGATGGAATGCAATGGCACATATTTCGGCACTGAAATGGGATGCTAAATGATATCAAAGCATGAAAATGATGCACGCAAGACATGCTCGGAGTCGAAAGCATTGAAGCTAGCAAAGAGCATAACACTATAGGCATACAATACTAAGCCTAAATGACCAAACCAAATCCGGACAGAGGTTAAACATGCCAAAACAGTGGCCTAACCATGTTGAAACTTAGGCTTGAGAAGTAAGGAAAGCATGCTCATTTGATGGCTCACAAACAAGGTATAAAGCTCAACTCTCAAAAGCACTTAAAGAGTTATTCAAGTAGAAGTATGGCAAAAATATAAGCTCTGAAATTACGTACCAAATGATGCCATAGCACACAAACATCACAAATAAGGCATGCTAGGGGTCTCAAAACACAAGACTAGCAAAGCCAACTACGCCATAGCTATACAAAGCAAGCCCCAAGAGGCCAAGACCACTCAAAAAAATCCTAAAGCATGTCAAAACAATGCCAAAAACATGTTGGTGTGTAGCCAAAATAAGCTAGAGTAATAAGCCAAATCACCAAGCATGCTAGGTTAATGAGCATGAGTGCACTACAAGTGCAAAAACCAAGCAAGAGGTGATCCCACCAACCAAAATCAAAGTTAGAGCATGTTAAATGAAGGCCAAAAACATGCTGGAATGGAGCCAATACATGCTAGAATTATAGGCTAAGACATGAAGTAAGTTAGGCTAGCAAGTGGGATTACACTACAAGTGTATGAAGCATGCAAGAGGTGACCAAATCAGCCAAAAATAGAGTTATAGGAGGTCCAAAAAGTCACAAAAACATGCTCAAAATAAGCCTCAAGAGGATAGAAACACATGCTCATTTGGTAGGCCAACAACACATGCTAACAAGACAAGAGGAGGGGGGACTCCCCCCTCCTATTTGGGACCTCAAAACAAGTTTTCTACCACTGAAATTCCTTTGCAATTCAGTGGTTAAAAGGCCAAAACAAGATAGTTTCAAAAGCTTTAAAGGAAGGCAAGAAACTTAGTAAATAAGCCACCAAAGAGGGTGAAACACCCCTAACTCCAAAAACACTTTAAACTACCATTTTTAAGCCTTAAAAACAAAGGTTTTTGTAGTTGGAGAGTAGGCCTAAAATAGCATGCAAAGGTGGCTAAGTAAGCAACTAAAACACGGCTTTAAAAGGAATATGGCTTACCCTTGAAGAATAGCAGCAACAACAGCACTTCTGAACCAAAACCAACTTTAAAAAGCTCTAAACAAACCTCAAGAAACCTTAGCTCCAAGGTAGGGTGTTTGGCCAAGGGGGTTGTGTACAAAAATGCAAAGAAAATACACTTCTAAGCACAATATATATATATATATATATATATATAGAGAGAGAGAGAGAGAGAGAGAGAGAATTCTAGAGAGAGAGAGAGTAAATAGTGGTCTCCCAAAAATTCTGAACCCTAGAAAGGGGGAGAGACTTCCCCTTATATTGAATTACAAGCCTCAAGCTTGTTTGACAAGCTAGAAGCTTGTTACCATCCCTCCATACGCGTGTATGGATGATGCATTCTGTGCCCAACAGCTGGCACAACTGGCATCAAAAATATCTGCAAAAACAGAAAAATAGTCGTCGCCTACTTCCACTAGCCTACCGGCCACTCCAAGTGGCCTACAAGAGGGAAAAGTGGCCTACAACAGCCAAAAGTGGCCGACAGGCCCTCCCCTTCCTCCAGCCAAGGGGCAACAAGTTATGGTCCAAAAACAAACCAAAGGAAAAGAGTTAAGAGACCCCGACATAAGGCGCTCAGCCGAAAGCCTCGGAAACTCATAACGAGCACAAACATGCGCAAGCACCGAGTGAACAAACGATGACATCAAAGTCTTGAGGTCGGTCAAAAATGGGGTGTCTACAGTTACCCCTCTTTGACAGAACTCGTAAGTCATGAAATGACGGGAGTGAATGTAAAAACCCAGAGATGACCCATTTTTGACAAGGCCGAAGACTTAGATAAACAGGTAAGATAATACAGATGCGCTCGCAGGCTGGGGCAAAATGCAAATGATCATGCAAAATGCAGCAAACTTGCACATAAGCAAGTGAACACAAACCAAACCACATCTCGTGCAGAAAGGATGTAAGAAAATTATACAATCTTAGTGAACGTGTGATAGATACACAAAGTGAGCACGTGTGATAGATACACAAAGTGAGCATGTTTGATAGATACACAAAGTGAGCATGTGCGATAGATACACAAAGTGAGCATGTGTGATAGATACACAAAGCGAACGTGTGATAGATACACAAAGTGAGCATGTGTGACAGATACAAAAAGCAAACATGAGATAGATACACAAAGTGAGCATGTGTGATAGATACACAAAGTGAACATGTGTGATAGATACACAAAGCAAGCATGTGTGATAGATACACAAAGTGAACATGTGTGATAGATACACAAAGCGAACGTGTGATAAATACACAAAGCGAGCATGTGTGATAGATACACAAAGTGAGCATGTGTGATAGATACACAAAGTGAACATGTGTGATAGCGAACATGTGTGATAGATACACAAAGCGAACATGTGTGATAGATACACAAAGTGAGCATGTGTGATAGATACATAAAGTGAGCATGTGTGATAGATACACAAAGCGAGCATGTGTGATAGATACACAAAGCGAACATGTGTGATAGATACATAAAGCGAACGTGTGTGATAGATACACAAAGCGAACGTGTGTGATAGAGCATGTGCGATAGATACACAAAGTGAACATGCATGATAGATACACAAAGCGAACGTCTGTGATAGATACACAAAGCGAACGTGTGTGATAGATACACAAAGTGAGCATGTGTGATAAATACACAAAGCGAGCATGTGTGATAGATACACAAAGCGAACATGTGTGATAGATACACAAAGGAAGCATGTGTAATAGATACCCAAAGTGAACATGTGTGATAGATACACAAAGTGAACGTGTGTGATAGATACACAAAGTGAACGTGTGTGATAGATACACAAAGTGCACATGTGTGATAGATACACAATCAATCTTAACCGGAACTTCTCTTAATGAACTGTACATACAATATCGTCTGGTTGCGTCAGCTTCAAATGAACCGTACACACAATATCGTGCCTGAATAAGAGAGAAACTTTTGACAGGTACAAGAATGCATGCTCTATGCAAGAGTGCGACGACGTTAAGGCATACGTAATGCAAACATAAGAAGCCCGTATTCTATGCAAGAGCGAGAGATGTATACACTATGCAGACGTAAAAAAGATGTATATTCTAAGCGACACGACCTATGCAAATTCCATGCAAGTGTCGAAGCATTTACAATGCAATACAATGCAACATGCATATTCTACGTAAGACAAATGTCTATAACACAATGCTGAGAGAGGCATGCTACATACAAAACACCAAATGTATGTTCAATGCAACAGGTACGGACAATTCCTACACAAACATAAAAGCATGCAAAATGCAATACGACGTGACGCGCATACTCTGTGGAGACATAAACACTTGTGTAGTGCAATGCAACATAGCACACACATTCTATGCACAACAACAATGCACTTTCAGTGCAACATCAATAACATGTTTGAAGTAAAATGTCGAATAAGGAAATACACGCCTTAACAAGACCAATTCAAACACAACCTCCGATTTACCTCTCGGAGGGGTCATAATATACTTAAAAAGGATACACGTCGCTCCTAACGATTGACGATGAGTCGTGCATCGAAGACATGAATCGAAGCTCCCACGGGGACATTTTGAGCAGAAAAGAGTGAACTTTGCCTGCACTTTCTCAAGGGCCAAGGACTCCAAATAGCATAAAAACACACAGGGACTAGCATGAACACATGTAGGCCATCCCAGGGACATGTCCACTTTTCAAGGTTGTAGGCCACTTAAGTGGCCGGTCGGCCACAAAACCTGGCCGGTCGGCCAGTTTACAGAACTTCGGGGCAATTTTGTCTTTTGGCCTTGGTTCTTTAAGTAAACAACTCCAAGCTTCATTTCATTCACACCTCTAGTGCCGAAAACTCTTGCTCTCCCTCCCTAGACCCTTTTTCCTCGTAGATCCGGGCTTTGCACGGGTTTTTCAACACCCCACGCGAAGTTGGTTCGCTAAAACCTTCCGGTTTCCTTGACTTTGAACCGAACAAAATTTATTTTCGGAGCTTCTTTTTCCATTTTCACCATTCGAGGTATCTTTCTCCCGAACTTGTCTTGAGTTTGGCACCCTTTCCCGGGTTTTAACTTTCTTTGACTTTTTGTTTTCCCGAGAGTTGACTTTTGGCAATTTTTGCACATTTTGCTCATTTTGCTCATTTTTGCCTACTTTTCAACTTCTTTTCAGATGGTGGACCATATCTCACACGATAGGGGTTCCCCGAGAGTAGAGGATGAGCCTGACATCATGCAATTGCCATCGAGGATCCGGCCCTTCGACCCAGAGAGGTATCACCCTCAAGAGCACGTACTACCACCGAGTACTGTTCGTTACTTTACAGACTTTGCACGGCGCGCACCCGCGGACCTGCTACTACAGGAGCCAGAATCCCACCTGTCCCATAACGCACCCGGGGTATGCACTGCACTTTTACATTTTCTGCAATGTACTTTACATTTCTCGTATAATTTGTACTTTTGGCACTGCATTTCATTTGCTCATACTGAACACAGCTCACGCACTGTAGCCTGCTTATGATGCACACAACTCACACACAATTTTCCTGCTCATTCTGCATACAGCTCATACATAGCATTATGTTCATTCTGCACACAGCTTATACACAGCATTCTGTTCATTCTGCATACAGGTGGCCTCTCACTTTACTTGAAGGTATGGATCGACCTTTGTGAGAGAGTGGTACTCAGACCTCCTAGACGACGTCTGGCATATCGTTGATGAGGCAGGTTTCGACCTATCCTGCATAGGGCTCTCCCATCTGACGGCGAGCAGGACCGCTTTGGGTGCATTAGTAAAGAGATGGTGAGACACCACCAACTCTTTTCACTTTTTTGCCACTGGGGACATGACGATGACCCCATATGATTTCTTTATGCTGACAGGCCTCGATGTGGAAGGTTGGCCGATTCCGCATGACCCAGACATGGGGGAGTGAGAGGCAGCCTGGATCTACCTGTTGGGAGCACATCCACCCATCTTCCGATCTGGCACAGTCAGGTACACATGGTTCTCGGACCGCTTTAGAGAGACCGAGCCCGCGACTGTCGAGGGCATAAAGCAGTATGCCCGAGGATTCTTGATGTACCTCATTGGCACCACATTGTTCACCGATAAGTTGAACACAGTCGGGCTATACCTTCTTAGCGCTCTGGTAGACCTGTCCCAGGTCTGGCATTATGATTGGGGGTGGCGCTGGCCTTGCCACCCTCTATTGCTATATGAGCTCAACCTCCCGCAGAAGCGGGGAGAGAATAGGCGGCTATTGGAGAGCCTGAGAGGTGTGCTTTACTTTTCAACTGTACAGTTCCTGCCATGCTTTCTGCTTTGCATTTTCTGCATATTGCACACATCACACATTTATACACTGCGCACATGGTACACTTTCCGCTCTGCATTTATACTTTCTACACATGGTGATTCACACCTTGCTCACTACATTTCATGTATTTGCTGCACTCTGCATCGCACACGTGCTCTGTTTTCTGCATCATCTGTGCATTCTGTAGGTTCCCTGTCATTATCTCGCCTTTCCACAGTTATGGATGTACACCTATTTCCCGGCATTAGCTCCTGAGCTCGAGGTCGAGCCACCTCTCGAGGTCCCTTACTCATACCGATATGACGGGAGATGCCTGCCGAGGCCCCGAGAGACCCTACCATATCTCCAGTATTACTTTGACACGGTGCAGACGACGAGGTAATCCAGAACTCTCAGTTCTTTATGCTTTCAGCGTCAAGTCATTTTGCATATCTAATGGCAACTAATCAATTCATGCACTTGCTATTTACAGATCACTTGGCAGCCTTGGATAGTGATGCCAGGGTTCTCTCGGTTCTAGTTTGCCGGGGCATGGGCCGCCTCCTGATATCGGATCTTGTTTGAGGGACCGATTAGTAGAGCCTGGTTTCTCGGAGAGCGCTTCATGCGCCAGACACTAGGCCTTTCCCTTCAGACAGTCCCTTCATCGCCTCCACCATACATGCGCACCACAGAGAGTCTCTCCCCCTAGGAGACTAACGACCTCATGCAAGGTGCTAACGTAAACCTTTTCGTTGAGAAAGGGGAGTACACGACATACCTTCATACATATCTAATGCCCCCATTGATAGGTGTTCGTGTCCCTATGAGGAGAGCTATTGACATTCCCTCATCGAACAGTGCCCGAGCTGCAGACGTCCCTTCAACTAGCAGCGCCAGAGCGTCGAGATGTAGGGCTAGGGGGATGCCTCCCACTAGGTAGTGTGTTGGATAGCCAGATCCTCCGACAGAGCTGACAGGTTGGCGGTATGGGACACCTTATCAGATTCCACTTGAGCCCCCATTGCCCGATCATCGATATGTTAGGGCTTCTGACTCAACATCGGTATGCATTACAGCTTCCATTTATCACTCAGATACTTAGACATTCATTCATTCACTGATGATTTCAACTTGCACCTGTTGCCTTCCACAGAGTATGTCGAGGGGCTACTCGGGGTGATAGTCTTCTTTGAGAGCATGATCTTGAGGAGAGAGACCATGCTTAGCTCCCACGGGATCCAGGTAAATTTCAATTTTCTTGCATTTATCATACTCCTGCTGATATACCGAAACTGATATCTTAACTGCATATTTCCCCATATTGCACTGATACATCGCATGCGTAGATCACATCTGACATACTGTATCTGATTTCTGCACATACTCACTCTGCACACTATATTTGTATCTGATACTCATACCACCATGACTGATATATTCAAACTGCCTTTTTAGGTTGCACCTCTTCAGACAGGACCCTCTGAGCCTCTTCCAGCAATAGGGAGAGGCAGAAGGGCTCCGGCACGCGGCCGAGGGAGACGTCAGGAGCCTGTAAGTCCTCAGTTAGAGTCTTTCGATGACGGAGGTGATGACACCGACTTAGGTTCTAAGGGTAACGACGATGCTAAGGGGAGCTCTAGGGATGAGAGCGGAGACGGCTCTAATTCAGACGGTGGCGTTGATGACGGTGGTGCTGGGTCTGCTGAGCCGAGGAAGAGGATGAAGATGGCCTCTCAATCCTGAGCTAGATAGCACCGATTCAAATTCTTTTGCTTTGTTTTCTTTTTGCTAGTAGTATTGGCACATTGTACAGCCTTAGGCAGATTTATTTTCTTCAAAACTTTGTACTTTTTGTAAAGAGAAACCATGATAGAATGAAAACAGCTTTTTGATAAAAAAAAAAAAAAGGTGTTGCATTTGTATTCCTAAGCATCGCATTGCACCATTTTGCATAAAAACGGGATTGATGGAAATTGAACATTTGTTTATTACAAAGTCAGGTAGTGAACCGACACAACAAAAAAAACAAAATAACTTAAAGAACAACTCGATAAGCAAAACAACGACTCGGTAAACAAATTGCAACAACTCAATAAGTAAAACAACAACTCGATGAATGAAGCAAATTCAACAAAAAGAGAAAAACCGAACAACAGAACGCATCTGAAACAGAACAAGACACAAATTTCCAACACTTCAACCACTTCAGGAGGATCAAAGGCTACTTGCTGGAGAGAAAGAGTGGCTGTCGGCCACCTAAGGTGGTTGTAGGCCACTCAGAGGATGTGTTGGCCACTTAAAGGGGCCGGTCGGCCAGTTGGGGTGGCCGGTCGGCTACTTGAACTGGCCAGTCGGCCAGTGAGGCCAGGAACCTCCAGATTTTCGCCACCTGTCTTCCACTCCCCCCTTATCTTCTATAAAGGTTCCAGCCTCGTGGTTCCTTCATTTCAACTCTGTTTTTTCCCCAAAATGGAAGCATTTCTTGTCCAAAACCTCACAAATTGGATTGCAAACTTGGATGGCTCGGAAAAGTTGAATTTTTGGGGTTTCGGAATAAATGCACTATTCATGCTGAGCTGCACCCCGCTGCATTTTCCGTTCCTCCATGCCGCGGCTAGGTGTTGGAATCCGGTAACTTACGTTTTTAGCTTTGGCGGATAAGAGATGTGTTCCACTTTTGAAGATTTCCAAGCTTTGATGGAATCTCAGCGCGATGAAGAGATCTTGCCCCAATTCTGTTTCGGCCATATCCAAGCTTTATGACGGATGTGTGGGCTTACTTTGCATGACACTCGGTCTTTAATTCGCGACGAAGAGCTGGATATCCCAAGCTTGATTGATCGGTTTTCTGACGCTGGTGACCGCAGCAACCATTTTTGGCAGAGTTTTCGACAACATGCCCTCTGCTTGTACATGTTGTCTCATTTCTTGCTTGCCCCAGGCTCTGGAGGGCCTACCGTCCGTTTCATTGACGTTGCCCAAGGCTTAAAAGAGGGTAAGAACTACATTGGCATGACACTAGTTGAGACTCTGATGGGTTTTAATGCCTTCCATCGCCGGGAGACAACTAGATTCGCGGGGAGTCCACTACTTTTGCAGGTAATGTTTCCCACCCTTCTCACATGTGTGTCTCACATCACTCGGCCCTCAGGCTCTGTTTTTCTCTAAAAACCCTTTTCTCACTTTTTCTCTCCACGCACACTTTTCTATTCTTTAATCTCTCTTATTTTTCATCCCTCCCCAGATATGGCTCATGGATAAATTGAAAGTAGTGGACTCTTGCCCAGCATATTCAGCCTGCGGCTATTTCTTCCGTCAACGGCTAGTTGATGCCCCAGATGAGGGATGGTGGTGCGAATGGATGTGCAGCCGATCTGTAATTGACATTGCTTGGCGTTGCCCCTGGCTTAATCTGCCGACAATGAGCTACAACATGGCTCGGCAACCTAGCATTCAGCTGATTGGCCTGACGCACTGTGTCTTTTACTTTTCATTTCAATTCCGGTGCCAATTTGGACATTATCAAACTCACCCGGAAGAGGGAGTTGAATACCCAGCTTCATTTCTGATCAAAGGCTCACATCTAGCCCGATACACCACAACATGGAGGACGAGAGAGCTTCTGGCCCCCGCTCTCACTTTCAGTTGTGCCTTTTCTGGCGAGTGCATAGCTTGGCTTGGAGATGAGGCACAGACTGGGCCAAGTTTGGCATCCGAAGCTTCCACAAGCTCGGGGAGGGGGCGCAGGAACACCTAACTTGACTATGCCCCAAGTTTATTTCTTTTAATTTGTACTTTCAAGTTTGCTTTATGAATGTAATAAAAAGCAACTTCAATTTGTATCGAGAGTCGGAGAACTCTGTAATGAAATCAATGAAATTGAAGGTTGTGGGTACTGAAAATTTTTCGTTTGGTCCAAAAATGGTCTAAGTTGTAAAAGGATTAATTTGAACAAAATCAACTTTTATTAAAACTTTTCAAAACCATTTTCGATATGGATCACAACTAGACACGCCCGAGATCTATCACTGAGATGTACAACCCCGGATCCAATCAACTGGAAAGTTACCCCTAGTCTGAATAGCACTGCACTGGAGATCACAACCGAGCTCTTAAATGCAGAATAGACAAAGATGACTAACATGATCACATGGACAAAGTTGATTTGGAAGTGTTTATGACTGGACTTCAGAATGAAGTTGCCTACGTATCCCGAAGATGGGAATCAAGCGTTACGTAGTTCGGTTCAGGTTCACTCGTGTACTAACACTCTCCTTTTATGCTCTAACTTTTGCCAAGGCCGCCCTTTCTGGGTTTTCAACCCTGCGAGCTTAGTTTTTCTTATTTCAAATTTTCGTTGCTCTAACTTTTGCCTAGGTCACCCTTTCGGGTTTTCGGCATAGCGAGCCACTCAGGGATAATATTTCTTCAACTTGTCCATGTTGATCGGCTAGGAGAACTCAAGGCCATATAAATCCATCAGAGTGATAGCTCCACCCAACCAGATTGACTTGATGATGTAAGGGCCAGTCCAATTAGGTCTGAACTTGCCCCTAGGGTCGTGGATGAGAGCTCAGTTGTCCTTGAGCACCAAATCTCCTTCTTTCAAATTCCTAGACTTAACCTTCTTGTTGAAAGCCCTGGCAATTCTTCGTTGATAACCCTGGACGTGATACAGTGCTTTCAGTCTTCTCTCGTCAAATAGCATGAGTTCTTCAAACCTGTTTTGCTGCCAATCTACCTCGGCTATCTGGCACTCAGCCATAACCCGCAATGACAGGAACCTCAACTTCGATAGGCAGAACAACCTCCATCCCATAAACCAAGGAATACGGAGTTGCCCCAGTAGAAGTTCGAATAGAAGTCCAGTAGGCCCAAAGAGCAAACGGCAGCTTACCTGGTCAGTCCCTGTAGGTTTCCACCATCTTCTGTAGAATATGTTTGATGTTCTTGTTGGCGGCCTCAACTGCTCCGTTGGTTTGCGGCTTACATGTGGATGACTTATGAAAAGTCACATTGTACTTCTCCAACAAGTCAATCACCTCCTTCTTGAAGTGGGAACCATTATCCGAGATGATTTCATTCGGGACCCCATACCGGCAGATAATGTTGTTCCTGTTGAACTTAGCTACATGTGACACCTTCAACACTGCATAGGATTGGGCCTTAACCCACTTTGTAAAGTAGTCTATCACCACCAAAATGTACTCATGCCTGTTCGACCCCTTTGGAGTAACTGCTCCTATAACATCAATCCCCAAACTGAAAACGGCCATGGCGAAGTCATGTTGTATAGCTTCGACGGCGGAATGTTTATGCGATTTGCATGAATCTGACACTTGTGGCATCGCCGAACAAAACAAATACAATCGTCCTCCATGGTTGACCAGTAGTAACCTTGTCTGAGAATTTTCCAAGCGAACATTACCCCGCTCATATGCGCTCCGCACTCTCCTCTATGGATGGCCTCTATCAGGCGCTTAGACTCTTCAACATCGACACACAGTTTATGCATTCCCAGATGACCTCGTTTATACAATTTACCTCCGCAGATGATGAACTGAGCAGCCATTCTTCGAATTGCCCTCTTATCTTTGGCATTTGCCCCTAGTGGATAAGCTTCCTTTTCCAAGAAGCTCCAAATGTCATAATACCAGGGGTTCTGGTCTTGTACTTCATCTATGGCTGCAATTAACTCGTAGGCCGGTACGAATTTCTATTCAATAATTATCGGACGCATCCAGACTCCGAAATGGATGTCTATCATGGAAGATAGAGTTGCTAAAGAATCGGCGAACCTGTTGTTCTCTCTTAGCAGATGGGCGAAGTTCAGCTTTTCAAACCGAGGAATCAAAACGTCCAAGATCTGGTGATAGATTTCCATTCTTTCTTCTTTAACCTTCCAATCTCCATTTGCTTGAGACATAACTAGGTTCAAGTCCCCGATGACGTCCAACCGTTTTGCCCCTAGTTCCAGGGTGGCTTCTAGTCCAGCAATACACGTCTCATACTCTGCTTCATTATTCGATACTTTGAATCAGAGTTTGAAAGCTAAGGATATGCGGGAATTGTCGAGTGCTATCAGCAACACTCCTATCACATACCCGTACTGGTTTGATGCTCTGTCAAAGTACATAGTCTAGGTTTCTTCTTCGACATACAGAATGACCTCATCTGGGAACAGATACTCAACTATTTCATCTCCATCCACTGGGTGATCGGCTAGGAACTCCGCTACCGCTCTCCCTTTCACAGACTTGTGAGTCATATACTTCAAATCAAACTTAGAGAGAAGAAGTAACCAACAGGCTAGCCTACCCGTAAGTGTTGTTTTCTCGAAGAGATATTTAATGGGATCTAATCTCGAAACCAGTATTACGGAGTGAGCTAACAGGTAGTGCCTCAACTTCCTGGTAGCCCATACCAAGGCCAAACAAGACTTCTCCAACGGAGTGTAGCGGGTCACATATTCCAGCATTTTTTTGCTCAAGTTATAGATAGCATTCTCCATTTTGTCCTCAAACTCCTGTGCAAGCATACAACCCATTGTCATTTCGGTTACTGACAGATATAATATCAACGGTTTCCCCAACTCTGGCAGTGACAACACGGATGGGTTCTGTAGATACTGCTTGATCTGTTCGAAAGTAACTTGACATCGGTCGTCCCATTGGAACTTCTTTCCTTTCTTCAGGAGACCAAATAATGGTTCACAAGTCAAGGTTAATTTTGCAATTAACCGTCTTATGAATTGCATTTTACCCAGAAAGCCTCGCACCTCCTTTTCAGTCCTTGGTGATGGCATTTCTAAGATGGCCTTAATTTTGGAAGGGTCGACCTCAATGCCCCTTTGTGTAATTAAGAACCCTAGCATTTTCCCTGCTGTAACACCAAAAGTACATTTATGAGGATTCAGTCGCAACCGATACTCTCTGATCGGTTGGAAAAATTTCTTCAAAATGGTGTAGTGGCCCTTTCTTTCTTTGGACTTGACAATCATGTCGTCCACGTACACCTCAACCTCTTTGTGGATCATATCGTGCAAGATTGTGGTTGCAGCCCATTGATATATAGCCCCTGCATTCTTCAAACCGAACGGCATCACCCTATAACAGTAAGTCCTCCACGGGGTAGTGAAAGCAGTCTTTTCCCTATCTTTGAGTGCCATCAAAATCTGCTTATAGCCTGAAAACCCATCCATAAATGAGAGCAACACATTCCTCGCAGTGAAGTCCACCAATTCGTCGATATGCGGCAGAATAAAGTCTTCCTTCGGACTGGCTTTATTCAAATCCCTGAAATCCACACACACCCGAATTCTGCCATCCTTCTTCGGCACCGGAACTATGTTGGCCAACCAAGTAGGGTATTCAGATACTAACAGGAACCCTGCATCAATCTGCTTGGTGACCTCTTCTTTGATTTTCAGGGCCCAATCTGGGCGGATCCTTCGGAGCTTCTACTTGATAGGTTGGGCCTCTGGGTCAAGAGGGATCCGGTGCTGTAGAATCTCAGGATCGATTCCAGGTATGTCTTCGTAGGACCACGCGAAAACATCTTTGAAATCTTTTAATAAAGCGACTAAGCACTTGCATTCCTCAAAAGACAACGTGGACCTGATCTGGACTACCTGCGGATCCTTCTCAGTACCAACATTAATTGAAGTGATTTCATCAACCAAAGGTTTTACAAACCTCTCTTCCTCTTGCTCAATCAAATGTTTCAAAACTGGAGGAATTTCTTCCTCGTCGTTTTTATCAAAGTTTTGAAAGTCCTAATTAATGCAATAAACAAGAGGCACAAAAAAGTACTCAGAAGCCACAACAGTATCATTCTCATTGATAACATCCAGTTCGTCTGATCTCTCGGTTACAACAGACTCAAAGAAAAATGAAAAAGACGACCCGGACAGGAGAACAGTATCCAGGTTATCAACCCCAGGAATACCGGACTCAGGCTCAGAGGAATCAGAATCTGATTCCGACTCCACAGACTCTGTGGAATCAAATTCTGATTCACCACCTGATCCAGAACTGCTAGACAAAAAGCCTTCATCGTACTGCCAGACAAGGGAAGGTGCGATAGATGCGTCCAAAATGCTAGAAGAATGGCCCGCAGCCATTTGATCTCCAATCATGGAAACAGAGAAGTCGTCCCCCACGCACTCTGGTATGATCTTAGGATCTAAGAGGAGACATGCCAGTGCTACCCCCATTTCAAGTTCTGTGCCATCGGACTGATCATCTATACACTGTTTAGCTTCAGTTGGTAGGTCAGTCTGCTCTTCTGCAACTTCATCCAATGATAACTAAAGGTCGAAGAAGATCTCGAAGCCGGGCAAGCACCACTTCTCTAAATTTATCCAAGGCTCTGGAAAGTCGCAGAATGGGAAGTCTTCCCCTTCCCGGACAAAGCGTCCATTCAAGGTTCCGATAATAGGTTGATGCACCAACTCGTAGCGTTTCCCAGTCTGTTTTGCCCTGGCTCTTCCAGCCATTTCTTTCCTCTTTCTCACCCAATCCTCTCTGGTAGGTGTGTAACCTAAACCAAAGGTATGGGAATTATGTGGCACTTCAGCCAATTCAGCTACGCCCTTCCGGCCACTTCTGTCCAATCCTATCCCTAGCATGTGTTGAAGCTTGTTCATGAGATAAACTGACTATGCACTGATATATCAACAGCCATAATGTTCTGCACTACCCGAGCCTTAGCCAAGGTGAATCCTGACAGAAAGACATCTTCCACGCCATGCTCAATTTCCAGAACCGGTATAGAAACCTCTGGCGGTGGATGTATTGAAGAGTTCCCAAAAACAATTGCTACCCCCTTCTCGTGGGGGTACTTCAGCATCTGGTGTAAAGTGGACGAGACAACCCTCACCTGGTGTAGCCACGGTCGCCTAAGGAGTAAATTGAAGGTGGCTGGAACATCTAGAATATGAAACTCGATGTCCTGGTGCCCCGGGCCAACCTGAGTTTTTATCCGCATTGTCCCCATCACTTCCCGACTGGTGTTATCATAGGCCCAAATCACCTGGGCTGTCGATGCAAAAGCTGTTGGCTTCAACCCGATAGCATACGCCGTTCGCGACGGACATACATTGATTGCCGATCCAGTATCAACTAGGACGACATGTATCCATTTTTCCTTACATTCTACAAAGATATACAACGGCTTGTTATGCTCAGTGCTTTCAGGCGGTAGTTCCCTGTGTGTGAAAGTTAAAGTCGGTGAAGCTCCACCCGGAAAAACCAACCCCACCAACTGCTCGGGCGTTGTATCAATCGAAAGATTAGCCTTGTCCATGGCTAAAATGACGACTTGTCTATGTACCCTCGAGGCCATAAGCAGTCCCCAGATGGAGATGTCTGCTTGAATTTTCTTTAGCTGCTTCAGCACAACTTCCTCCTCTAGCAGTTTGTCCTTTTGCTTTTCTGCTTCCTTGTCCTTCCCAAACGTCTTTGGTTGATTTAACTGTGGGGGCTTGAAGTACCGCCCACTCCTTGTCATATGGTCCACTTCTTCGGTGTACCATGTATTGTCTGGCAGAGATTGTCCCCAGTCTTCGTCGGTATGAGCGAAACACAAGTCATCGTCGTCCCACCACATTCCCTCAACAACCGACAAACAGTTGTCCGGCTTCGCTACAACTGCTCCTGTATTTTCAACAAATTCTGCCCCCTCAGGTGCTTTGGCTTTTTTAGCCCTGTTATCATTCTCGATCCTCTCTTGCTCAAACTGATTTAGCGCGGCTTCCTGCTCTGTGTCCGCTATGCACAAATTGCCAAAATCCTGAGAAAAATTATTCTCACCGGTGCTCTCCGGCGATACCTCTTGATTCTCGGCCATTCCAGCCACTGCGGATGTTCCTATCTCCGGCTGACTCTGTTTTGATTGCGATGCCTCAACAACATATGGCTCGTCACTGAGCCACTCTGTATTGCCTGTTGTTCAGTTTGCATCAAAACCAACCAATATCCACATTCCCCAAATCCCGTTCATCGAAGAACTGCAGATTGCTAATATCCTCCTCAAGCTTGGCTAGATTATCCAGCCCTTGACTCGATCCATCCTCCCGAACAACATTCACATCCATCCCCACTGCAATTCCACCATCGGCTTCGACTAGCTCGCTGACACAATGTAGCAGCCAGGGTTGTATGCTTCCACAGTTAAACTTGCAGAGCCCTCGAGCATGCTTTGTTCTTCCACAGCCACCACCATGGGTTCAGGTTGGGGTAGAGAAGTGCTCATCATGCACAAGTCTGTGCTATCTGGGATGAACACCTCAGGCTTAGGTAGGTGGGAGGGAGTGATGTATATGCTAGGATCAAACGGGTTAGCCGTTGTTTGGATGAAGTTTACCTGCCTAGGTGGAGGTTTTTGATTATGTGGTGGGAGAGGGTTGGTAGTGATATTCGATTTTTGTGGTGGCGCAATTACCTTATTGTCAATGAGATCTTGAATCTCATGACGTAGTCTGAAGCAGAAGTCGGTATCATGACCTTGCTGTGGATGAAAGGCACAGTATTTAGTGAGGTCATGCTTTGGTGGGAGAGGATCGGGTAGAGGTCGTTGTTCTAATGGTTTCAGATGTCCTTCCCTGAGTAGGACCCCTAGGGCTTTAGACAAAGGCATATAAAGTGGGGTAAAAACCCTCTTGCCTCGGGGTGGATAGTTCGAATTTTGGGGGTTTAGATTGGATGTACCAGCAAAGATGGTGGCTGTTTTCGGAGTGGTGGTGACCATGCTAACGTCAGAAATTCTTATGGCTGTATTACTATTGGTAGCTGCATTCGAACAGCGGGTAAACACCCTCTTAGGCTCCTCCTTTTCCTAGTCAATCAGACCTTGCTTCATAGCGTCCTTAATCTATACCCCAATCTCATGCAAGCAGCAAAGATGGAGAGGGGTAAGACGATCATCTTTTGCATCAGCTTAGGTTGTAGGTTGCGAACAACCATTCTTATCTGATCTTTCTCGAGTGGCCGAGTTGTCATCATGGAGGCCTTGGCCCTCCATCGAGTAACAAAATCAGAAAAGCCCTTCTTTAGCTCCTGTCGAGTCGCCTCAAGATTACGAGTTGTGACCTCGATTTACGTGTTGTATGAATACTGGGCGACAAAAGCCTCGGTCATCTCCTCCCAACTCCATTTCACAGAATCCTCCAACTTCGCATACCATATAGCCGCAATACCCGACAAGGTCCGACCAAAGAGAGATAATTTCTGGAGTCTCGTCAAGTCCATCGAGCGCAGAATATCAAAGAACAACCTCAAATGAACCATAGGATCGTCCGAGCCGTCGAAATGATCTATGTGAGGTATTTTGAATCTGTCTGGCAATGTCACTGCCGAATCAGTGTAACCATCTTCTATGTCCGGGATTGAGTTAACTCCCTGGGCCCGTTTAAACAGTTTTTCAAGCTTACTGACTTTCAAAGCAGTCGGATCTACCTCAAATTCGAACGGCGTGCCTATTGGGTTAGCCGATGCTTTGGACATCTGAGGTGGGATTGGTAATGGGACTGGCCCCGTTGGAACGTCCGTATTCTCCTGGACGGTAGTTGTATCCCCGGGGGTTGGAACCCTAAGTGGGGGTGGGGGTTGATGTGAAGCAGATGCTCCGACTTGTTGTGGTTGTTGCTATTGTTGAAGCCTAGTAATTAATTCTGCCTGTTGAGTTACAACTTCTGCTTGACGAGAAGTAACCTCTGCCTGACGAGCAGCATCCTGCTGCATGGTCTGCATGGTTTCTTGGAGTTGCCACATCATTGCTTCTATACTGATTGTAAAGTGCTGATCTGATTGAACAGGTGTGTTATCTCTTTCTGAGATAGGAGCGGGAATTTGAACCCAACTGCGCACAGGTGAGGTAGATAAGGACCGCTGAATTGAAAACTGTGGAACTGATGACCTGTGCCTAACTGACCTCCGTCTAGTAACCGGGGGTAGCGAAATGAACACTGGTTGTCCACCAATTAGATCCTCAGATCGAGAAAGTCTCCTTCCTCTGATCCAGAGTGCTCGGGGGTATCTGCCTGTTTAGAAGCAATTGTGCTATACTACCTTGCAAAAAGAAAATAAAGTAAAAAGAAAAGAATACAAGAATCAGCAAACGGGCAGCATCTCAACTCAGATAGCGACAACACACAGTTGATAATCATAAACTGGATAAAATGTTCTCAAACACTGATTTCTGCCCCAAAATTTTCTGCCTCAAAACTGATATCCCCAAATACTAATGTCCTCAGACTAATACCCAAACTTGCAACTGATACATACATTCCCCCTATAGAGACACATCCCCTAAGAAGCACATATCAAGCAAGTGAGAACCAAAACACCCCTATAGTAGGGTAGGGTTTCCCTGTCCTAGTTTCATCAGGAGCTAGGGTTTCACTACGCACGCAAACGATTTCAAACAACCTACATTCGGGTAAGTAACATGTCCTAGTGTGGAATGGTCTCTACGGCTTCCGATATGCAACTAGGTCGAATGGTCAAAAAGGGTGCCTCGGTAAAACCGAGGTTTGTGCTCCCATCGTGGCAGAGCCCATAACCGGTCAGCCTTATGGCACGCTTTTCCAAGCAAGCCTCCGATAAACCGTTCAGGAATAGCAGATGGCAAACACTATGACCTAGGCGCACCAATGAAAATGCAATGCAAAGAAACACATAAGTGTAGATAAAACAACATATCATAAGTTCGAGTCAAGTTCTCTAAATCCCCAGCAGAGTCGCCAAAAACTGTAGACCACCCGAACTTCCTCTGCGCGCCCCCCTTTTCGAAGAGGGTGCGAATTGGGTTCTCAGTTACTACAGTTCGGACTCCGGTCACAGTTCTGAATCTAATCTCACAAAGTACAATGTAAGACTGATAAATCACCAAAGAGTCCAAATCCGGCAAATCATTTTGAAAAATCGATCTTAATCAAAAAACACCAAATATGGACTGTTTTGCCAAATTACAGAGTCGCCACTTAAATATTTTATTTTGAAAAATTTAAGAAACCCTGACTCGTGCCTTAGGCCACGTGTCCGTCATCACCAAAGTTACCTCGGCTCGAGAACTTGGGTACGAGAGGGGAAAGTCCTAAAATGAGCACCCCCGCTCGCCCGATCAAAGGATCGGCCTCTACTAAGCATGATATGTTGTTTCATAAACCTCATGTGTTCTTGTTCCGATTATTAATCTAACTTTACTATGTGATGCGCACAACACACAAGTATAGACTAAATCACTCAAATTGGAACAAAACATCTCATGATTGTTTTTTAAAATGGTTTGAATTTGTCACCCTCAAGTGGGCTTAAAAATGCTTATTTGCCATCTCACAAGATGGGCTTAAAACATGATGTGTCACTTCCAAAGTGGGCTTAAAACTCGTATTTTGATGAATTGTTCTAATTCAAGTAATGAAGCCTTCATCCACAGGCATTCATGCAATTAATCACTTAAGCAAATAACCTCATGACAAGCATGCTAACATGGCAACACTCACACTCATGCAATATGCTAAAGTGTAAACACTTACAGTGTACTCTGAGCCAAAACAGAAAACTAGTTAGAAATCAATGCATGATCCTAGCTATGTTAACAATATCTAATGCAACACATGCAATAATGTAACTAAATAGGCTTGACTATCTAATATGGCATATGAATGCAACACTTGATAACATGCTTTTAGATACGTATTTAAGTAAGTGTATTGAAATATGATGCAGTTTGAATGATGCACCGAGCCCGGTGCATGTGAGACAAATGAATGATGCACGCATGCAAGCATAAAATATGCTAATTGAAAATGACCCTAAACTAACCATCGAAAGCGGTTAAGTAAAAGGGAAAAAGACGTGGGGTTGGAAGACATTCACACACACACGCACACTTATTACAACATTTGCCCTTTCGACGGAGGGTCCGAATGAAAGAGGGCTAACTAGCTACGCTAATTAAGCTATCTATTACAAACCAACTAATTAACTAACTATTCTAGCTAATTAATTACAACACAATTGAATAACTAGCTAATCTAAGCTAATTAGTTACAAACTGAATTAATTAATTAAACACTTAACTAATTAATCACAAAAATGACTAAGCTAACTAGCTAATTAGCTAAACAATTTAAATGAACGACCTTAGGAAGCGAGGGATGCATGCATGCTCGGTTGCTCCGTTTTCTCCCGAAAGTCCGTTACTTTGCCACCGGCTGCCTCTGTTTGCATTCGCCTTGATTCCTGAACACTGAACCAATCTCCAGGCTGTTTCTACTCTAGAACCAGAACAACTTCTGACCACCTCCAAGCCTAAGAACTGTCGGCCACTTAAGGAGGCTGTAGACCACTTGCCCTGGCTGGTCGGCCACTTGCTTCTGCATTTTCCAATTTTGCTGCAAACAGGGAACAACAGAGACAAAGCAAGGTCTTTACAGGATATGTGTGTATAACCACCCTCCTTATCATTTCTCAAGCTCAAATGAGTATGGTACTCGACTCTCGGGCCACCAACTGAGCATCGCAATGCACGATGGCCGAGAAGCCAAGTTTGTACAAGTCAATGAATGCACAAATAACACACAAGACTCAAGAGGCCTCCACCATATCATGCACAATCAAGAGAGACAGCGACTAAGAAATGAGGCATGTTTCATCACTTTGAGTATGAAACGCCCCTCGTTTCTCGTGTTTGGATTAGCGTCCGATCCAAACACATGCAATGTAACACAAACATGTTATCTTGGTATGTTTTACTTTGATTCATTTTGTTTACTCGTTTTAGATTACCGATTAATCCTTTATCCAGTTAAGTTTAAAAGTGAGAAGTCCTCTAATTGGAAAGAGGGTCCAAGCCACAAGCGTCTTGAGCATGAAAGAAGCATCATGCCATTGGTTAGTAGAAACCCTCAAGAGAAGGCTAAAACCATTAGGCATGAACGCCTCAATTTCGTGCTCAAACCAACAAAGGGCTTAAGACCACTTTCGAAAGTGATATAACAAATGAAAGATGGAAAGCAATGTCACATATTCTGGCACTGAAATAGGATGCTAAATGACATCAAAACATGAAAATGATGCACGTAAGACATGCTCGGAGTCGAAAGCATTGAAGCTAGCAAAGAGCATAACACTATAGGCATACAATACTAAGCCTAAATGACCAAACCAAATCCGGACAGAGGTTAAACATGCCAAAACAGTGGCCTAACCATGTTGAAACTTAGGCTCGAGAACTAAGGAAAGCATGCTCATTTGATGGCTCACAAACAAGGTACAAAGCTCAACTCTCAAAAGCACTTAAAGAGTGATTCAAGTAGAAGTATGGCAAAGATATAAGCTCTGAAATTACGTACCAAATGATGCCATATCACACAAACATCACAAATAAGGCATGCTAGGGGTCTCAAAACACAAGACTAACAAAGCCAGCTATGCCATAGCTATACAAAGCAAGCCCCAAGAGGCCAAGACCACTCAAAAAAATCCTAAAGCATGTCAAAACAATGCCAAAAACATGTTGGTGTGTAGCCAAAATAAGCTAGAGTAATAAGCCAAATCACCAAGCATGCTATGTTAATGAGCATGAGTGCACTACAAGTGCAAAAACCAAGTAAGAGGTGACCCCACCAACCAAAATTAGAGTTAGAGCATTTTAAATGAAGGCAAAAAACATGCTAGAATGGAGCCAATACAAGCTAGAATTATAGGCTAAGACATGAAGCATGTTAGGCTGGCAAGTAGGATTACACTACAAGTGTATAAAGCATGCAAGAGGTGACCAAACCAGCCAAAAATAGAGTTATAAGAGGTCCAAAAAGTCACAAAAACATGCTCAAACTAAGCCTCAAGATAATAGAAACACATGCTCATTTGGTAGGACAACAACACATGCTAATAAGACAAGAGGGGGGGACTCCCCCCTCCTATTTGGGACCTCAAAACAAGTTTTCTACCACTGAACTTCCTCTAGAATTCAGTGGTTAAAAGGCCAAAACAAGATGGTTTCAAAAGCTTTACAGGAAGGCAAGAAACTTAGCAAATAAGCCACCAAAGAGGGTGAAACACCCCTAACTCCAAAAACACTTTAAACTACCACTTTTAAGCCTTAAAAACAAAGGTTTTTGTAGTTGGAGAGTAGGCCTAAAATAGCATGCAAAGGTGGCTAAGTAAGCAACTAAAACAAAGCTTCAAAAGGAATATGGCTTACCCTTGAAGAACAGCAGCAACAGCAGCACTTCTAAACCAAAACCAACTTTAAAAAGCTCTAAACAAACCTCAAGAAACCTTAGCTCCAAGGTAGGGTGTTTGGCCAAGGGGGTTGTGTACAAAAATGCAAAGAAAATACACTTCTAAGCACAATATATATATATATATATATATAGAGAGAGAGAGAGAGAGAGAAAGAATTCTAGAGAGAGAGTAAATAGTGGTCTCCCAAAAATTCTGAACCCTAGAAAGGCGGAGAGACTTCCCCTTATATAGAATTACAAGCCTCAAGCTTGTTTGACAAGCTAGAAGCTTGTTACCATCTCTCCATACACGTGTATGGAGGATGCATTCTATGCCCAACAGCTGGCACTAAAAATATCTGCAAAAACAGAAAAATGGCCGTCGGCCACTTCCACTAGCCTACCGGCCACTCCAAGTGGCCTACAAGAGGGAAAAGTGGCCTACAGTAACCAAAAGTGGCCGACAGGCCCTCCCCTTCCTCCAGGCAAGGGGCAACAAGGTATGGTCCAAAAACAAACCAAAGGAAAAGAGTTAAGAGGCCTCGAGACAAGGCGCTAAGCCGAAAGCCTCGGAAACTCAAAACGAGCACAAACATGTGCAATCACCGAGTGCACAAACGATGACATCAAAGTCTTGACGTCGGTCAAAAATGGGGTGTCTACATCATCACATTGTTTCTTATATTTATATATAGAAGGTTTTTATTGAAATCTTCAAAATAATATTCAAATATTCAATTGCCCTTCTCATAATCATTTTCGATTATTTGCATAAAATTTGTTATAATTTTTTTTATTTACTCCTTTAATTATATAATTTAAAACCTCGCACTTCTTACCATTATGTATTTCTTACTCATTGTACTCATATATTGGTAGTGTTATTGAATTTGTAGACCTAGTTCATGATTGTGAAAAAAAGAAAAGAAAAAAGGATAAGCCGTGATTTCTTTACAATATATATATATATATATATATATTTTTAACAGAAAAAAGGACCTTTATTAATGATAATTAACATAAATACATATGACATTATATCAAAAAAAGGAGGAGGAAGTGCAAAAAGTATCAAAACATAACTACATGATCCCAACTAAGTTGGCAGCAAGAATGCCCAATCATTTGCTAACACACTTCAAAATTGATGAGAAACCAATCACAATCTGTTGGTGAAAATACCAGAAAAAAAATATTTTATTGATAAATAATGCAAAGAAAAAGAGATACAAATAGATCAGGCTGAGGCACATATATCTCATTTTTTTAAGGAGATCAAGCCCACTGTGGTAGGAAGAACCCTAAATACCGATGCAGTAGTCACAAAACTATGACTTGTGCCCTCCAGGATACAACAACCCGACTACTTGTCGTATGGTTCAGGCCAACTCTGTACAAGATGGTGAACCCAAAGCTCCACCAAGAAAAACACCGTTCTTTGCTAGTAATCTCTCTTGTATAAAAAATAATTAGTGTGATGGTGTAGAAAAGAGTAGATGAGAGAAACTATTTATAGGCCACTAAGACTTTACAAAATAAACCAAGAAATAATAATGACCATGAACCTAAACGAAAGGGAGAGTCTCCAAAAAATTAACTCACCACCAAATTCATGAACTCCAATTAATCTCCATTCATGAACAAGACAAAAGGAAGATTCATGAACAAAATATATAAATAAAAGATATTAAAATGGTCCAACAATCCCCCACTCATTTTAATATCAACAAGGATAAGAGAGATTACCAAACAAAGATAGACTAGTATACATCATGAAGGTGTGCTCTGCATTGAACCTTCATTAGTGAAACAACAACCTTTACTCCAGAGTCAGTAGTGGTCTTAGACTTGAACTATGACTACTTAGGGAAAATAAAGTATTACTGCTCACACCCCATTTTCATGCTCACATAGGTAAAATCTGTCAAGGATATTATTGTAATTTACACACCCCACTTAACAAGAGCTACAGAGTTTCATTAAGAGTATAAAAACTCAACCCTCCAACATTATAGGACAAATGCACTTACATCATAGATATGGATAACAAAATATTAAAGAGTGCATTTTTTTTTACAACCACCATATGATTCGTTCTTCCCATTGAACCTAGTTACAGGATCTCTGGTCCCTAGGTTAGGTATCCTCATACATGGTTTATGATTTTATAGGCTTCAAACCCATCCCCCTCGATGTATTCTAGACCCTCTCTCTCGCCAAGGCCTTGGTTAACGGATTCGCAAGATTATCACAAGATTTTACATAATTCATAGTTATGATGCCATTACTCAAATAGGATCTCACAATACTGTGTTTCCTTCGAATAGGTCTAAATTTACCATAATAAAAATGGTTATTCACTCTACCAATAGCAGCAGTGCTATCACAACGAATTAACACAGGAGGAATTTGTTTTTCCCCAAAAGGGATTTCATGTAACAAATCTTCAACCAATTCGCTTCCTCACATGCTGAAGCTAACACTATAAGCTCAGCTTCCATTGTAGAATTAGCAATTATAGTCTGTTTTTTAGACTTCCAACATATAGCAAATTAAGAATACAGTCCAAGGAAATGTGATATATTTTTCTTTTATCTGTCTTTGACACTAAACCAAATTAAGAATACAGTCCAAGGAAATGTATTATGTCACAAGCTACTGTATATATTGTAAATTGACTTATAGTTGTTGTCATACATATTGCATGGTATCACTTTGTTTGGATGTCAAAAAATTTGGGTGTTCTCCATATTTTTTTATGTATGACATTTATTTATTTATTTATTTATTGTTAAGAGTCTGAATAAAAGAAATAAAATATTTACATACAAGGGGCATACATGCCCAAGCCTTACAAACAATGGGCAACAGACACCTGACAAGAACATCCCTAATAAAATGTATGATCAAATATATCCTAAAACCCCAATACATGACCTATTATCTAATCAGGAACCAAAGGAGGTTCCAAAATAAACTAAATACATAGTTGATACCAATCAACATGCAATGAATCTATAACACTCAAATTTCCTCAAACAAAACACATACAATTGAATTTCTAACTTGATACTATTCTAGGATTTCAACAAGAAGATTGCATTACTAGAGATTTTCTACAATCCAATCTTCAAGAATGTCTCTGAATCTGGCCACGTTCGCCACCTTGGCCTTAAAGCTTATCAGAAGCACACTTAGCCGCCTCCTTGCTGCACAAAAGTTCTCCTGCATTTGAAGACGACTTCTTCAAATGATGAGATACCCCAATTGAATTGTGAACACAGTCAAATCTTTAAATGCCCTCCTCGCAGAGTGCATGAATTTGAAATTAGCAAGCTTCTTATAGATTATTAGAGAAGTTGTTGGTTAAGCCCGACAGTGTTTATTAAAGCATTTTTTTCAAATGTGTTCCTTTGGTTTCATTCTTACAATGATTGATGAGATGGAGAAGAATGGAATTAGAGCCTAATTTGAGCATCTCTAAGGTCCTCTTTAAATGAAGCATGTTAGCTATTATAACTGGCATTAGCATATTTTGGGCTAGCTATTACAATAGTTATATTAACAAAATTATTCAAGGCTAGCTATATTTGAAGAGCGAGCCTAATTTGATTAGCTTATATGCAATAGATATTTTGGAATATGTATTGACAAATACACTCCAGAAATATTATTTAAGCATTTTAATATTCAAATGCAAAATGCACCTAGCACCCCATCTCTTGATTTTATTTATTTGTTCTTATTTTTATTTTTTTACGGGAGTGATAGGTGCTTGGATGACTATGGTACTTCCGAAAAATCGAAATTCTTGATCAATAGAGGAACAATATGACCAGTTTTGATTACACTACACAGATTCCTTTCTCAATGAAGCAGAGAAGGTGAAGGGAGAAGGTGATTGTGTGGGCATATTGATGGAAGAAAAGATTGTTGTGCCCAATGTGAGAAGTAATGATGATTTTCGTATCTTTTGGCCTCCTTGTCTGAAAATTTGTTTAGTTAGCAATTTAGGTGATTGGATGAGGATTGATGGAAGAAAAGATTTGTGCCCAATGTGAGAAGTCACAATGAATGATTTTTATATCTTTTGGCATCCTTGACTGAAAAATTGTTTAGATAGCAATTCTGTTATCTCGTTATAATGTTATCATTTTCTTTAGTTGAAATATTCTGATGGTGTCATTTTTCTTTGCATTTTGAATCCAAGACATAAATTTAAGCCATGATACAGATAGACTGTGCGTGAATCTTGGATTTGAGAAGAGATTTATGAATAGAAAAGAAAAGTGAATGAAATAGAGGCTTCACACTTTCCTCCACAAATTCTTTTTCAAATCCTAGATTCAAACACTACTAAGAACCTTAGTAGATTGGAAAGTAACATCTTTTACCTTGTAACATAACTACTACATTTTTCTTGCATCTTGTTGGACTATACACTTATTCCTCACCAAACAGCTAGTTTATGAGCATTACAGGTGCTAGGTTTGTAGCATCAATAGTGAAGAAGTTGCAGAGCATCTAACAATGCTCACTCACCTAAGGTAATTTATCGTAGAACATAGACTTCATGTACTCCTCAAGGACTGGGAGGTTTTGTTTGTCATCATAACTATACATCAAAGGAACCATCCTTGCAATGTTAAGAGAACCCTTTGTGAAAGCTGATGAGAATGGATTTGGAGATAGGCATTCCTTGTTGAGGCTCTTCCATGCTTGTGATATCATGTGAATGACTTGCTTTCTTGCAGTGTCAACTGAGGAGCAATTGTTCTCCTTCATGTAGCACTGTACATAGGACCCATCTTTGCCATCTTGATTCTCATCCTGTCATTTAAAGTAGTGGGACAAGCTTTATTAAATCTGAAATAGACAATCATAGATAGACCATCTTGACAGAAATGAAAAAGAAGGTTTTGCTTCTTTCAAGTTAGTCATCTCAATTTAACAGAGTGTTTGGGCTTAGTGAACTCATTTTAGGATTGATTTTGATGATCTGAACCGTTCACTTTGTAAGACTTGTTGAGTAGAATATTCATACGAAAAATCAAGATAATCAAACATCGGTAACTATAAGTTTGAATTAAAATTCTGTTACAAAAAATGGATAGCTATTTTAAAAATTATATTTGTCATCCATTTTTGTAAAATAAATATGATTCAAATATATAATTATCGATATTCAATCATTTTAGTTTTTCACATTAATATTCTACTAAATAAAGCCTAAACAGTAAACAATTTGGATCACTAAAAAAGGTTTCAAAATGGATTTATTAAGTCAAAACGGTCTCTTAAATTAAGATGATAACTTAAAAAAAAAACTAAATCCGTGAAAGAAACCCACATTTTTTAGGCTAATTTTGGAGTATGGACACGTGGTATTCTATAGTATTATGATTGGTGGAGAATATGAGTAGGTGATGTATTGTGTTAGGTGATTAAGAAATATGAGAAAACATATTAAATGATAATTAATTAAGTTAGTTAAGGAGTATAAACCTGTGTTAGTCCGAGAATTTTAATAATTTTCCACAAATAATTGACTTTATAAAATACAGGTTGAACAAGTGAGGGGAACGATCTCATGGGTAGTGGGGTATGTACTATGTATCATTATCCGACATCTATGGTGATCTCATTGGTAGTGGGGTATGTACTATGTATCATTGTCTGACATCTATGGTGCCCATTAATTCTGTCTCTATAGAATTATTGATTATAAAATGAAAAATGAGTGGAAGTTTTAATTAAAGCTATCATTAGTGATGTGGCAGTAGGCTACAGTTTGTATTGTGTCTGTTTTTTTTTTTTTTTTTTGCTTTACCACCTCAATAGTGGTAGATTTAGAGCCACTAAATTAGTGATCTCTAGCACCACCGTTATAAAATTTAGGACTAGTTTTGAAGAGCAGTTGTTTTTTATTTTTTTATTTTTTTCAGTAATAATTCATATGGTCATGTATTTTTAGCTATGAAGATTAAAATTTAGATAAATTATATTCACCTCTTTAAAGTTTAAAAACATATAATTAATTTTATATTTTTTATATAAATACATTAACTTCATTAAAATAAACGAAACTAATTAATGCCAATGTTAAGTATACACTAAAATAAATAAAGACAAATATACATTTTAGTATAAAAGGAATGATAATATCTTTTTTTTACTTTCAAATAACTAACGAATTATTGATAATAAAAAAATAATTAAATATTATATGAGTTAAAATCTTAAGAATTGTCATTTATTATATATATCATTTCAAATCTAGGTGTAATTTATCCTAATAAATAATGATGATGGGTTGGCAAATTTTCTTTTGTTTTTGGTGAACCTACTTATTTCGGGTGGTTGTGGGGGTGTGCGCAACGGCAGGCTCAATTAGACAATGACCTGTTTGGTAAAATTGTGAGAAAGTGATTATAATTTATAATCTAATAGCTTATACCTTATAGCTGTGAACATAATTTAATTTTTGACTTATAAATTAAGTTTCTCCTCCCTCACTCAAAGAATAAGTTGATTTTTGACTTATAAAAAGCTATAAACTATACTATTAAGTTGAACCAAACACATCAAAATAGCTTAAATTAAGCTAAACGGTGAAATAAACTGAAAATAAACCCTACCAAACAGGGTCAATTAAATCTGGGTCCATAACCATTGGGCCATTTAGCCCAATGTCACGACTAGTGTCAGTGCTTGTTAGGGACTCCTCACCACCCAATATCATTCAGTTAGGCCGAGAAAATTATTAGTCCCAAGTCGGTATGCCAAACAAAGCCTTGTCTTCAAAAAGACCAAGATGCCCTGATTATATGTTGAAAGGAAACATAACCTTATTTAAAAAAAATCTATGATATGTAGTAGAGATTCATTTGAGTATAGGTTTCATTATACAAAAATTTAAATTTGAATCTAATGCTAAAATTACTTAATTTTCAACATAAACTTCATGATAATTTTTTTTAAGTCTATTTTTATTGAACACTGTGAGCCAATACCTTTTTTTCAGATACTTTTGGTTCCTTGCTGGTGTAGATGCAAGCTGAACTAGATTTTTTGGCGGCTTTGATTACAATGAAAATTTATCATTTTATGGGTCCATGAAAATAAAATTTTAAAAACACAGAAAAATAGGCATAAAATTTTAATATCCTGTGAGTCACTTGAATCACATATTTTATTTTTTATGTTAAAGTGTCTAACTCATCCAAATCAAAATCAATTAGTAATTAATATAGTAACTTTTAGCATGGGGAGGTAATTGAGAGATGAGAGATAAGATAATAGACTTAGACTGAGGCTGAGACTCGCATGTGGAGATAATTGAGAGATGAGAGATAAAATAATAGACTGAGGCTGAGACTTCTCGACTCATTGGAGACCATCCAAGACCCATCTTTGTACTTTGTTAAAACATCAAACTCAAAATCAATTGACAATGAGTTTATAGATTAAGTTTTTTATTTTAATTATTTTTTATTTTTATTTTTATTTTATTTTATTTTTTTGGAAAATTTATCCATAAGTCCTAGTTTCTGAAAAGTTGAACCATTTAGTCCTAAAAGTTTTCTTATGCTCCATTTAGTCCTATTTGCACATCAATCTAATGTTTGAAACATTAATCTGATGTTCGAAATCTAATGTTCGAAACATTAATCTGATGTTCGAAATCTAATGTTTGAAACATTAATCTAATGTTTGAAACATTGTAATGGAACCTTTCAGTCTATAAGAAAACTTTTAGGACTAAACAGTGCATAAGTTATTAATTTGAGATTTATTGGTGCATCCCTCTATTTTTTTTATGGCTTATGAATGCAACATAGAAGAAGTCTAACATTTTGTACAACCTTCATGTGTTCCGAGTAGTTTTTTATTCAAGATAATGGTTGAAGTTTTGTCTTAATCATTGAATACACATAATTTTTTCTTTTTGCGCATATGTATCAAGTAATTGTGGTGAATAAAGCTTATATGATTGATCAAGTTAAAGTTCGACTTTTCATATGACATGACAAACTAGTGATAGACAAATCATAGGAACTAAAGAAAAAGGATAGAGATTGTTGATACCTTGGCACTTCCCAAATCATCAAAAAGACGAAGAATTGTAGCTGTAGAAGTCACAATGCCTGGATTGTCATTCACAAGATTGACATTTTGCTTGGTTATGTTGTGACCTAATAGAAAGAACATGTGTACTAATACCACATGTACACCTGAACTAATCACACCATTCTTCAAGTACTCGTCTGGTTTTGGCAAGTGCCCTGAGGCAAACCACTTTGCTTCTACTAAGAAAGCATTGCATAAACTTGCCCACTGCAACAACAAACAATCAAGGACTTGTTATCAATTCTTAGATTTGTGAACGGATTTGTGTACCAAAAGGAGAAGAAAAAAAAAAAAAAAAAGAAAAAAGAAGGAAAAATTACATATCAGTTTTTTTTTTTTTTTTTAAATATTTATAGATTAGTGAAATCTTTTATCAACATTTAGGACTCGTTTGGCAAGTTAACATTTTAGCAAAAAAGTTAAAAAGTTACAAAAAAAAAAAGCCAAAAAGCTTATAACCTATATCAAAAAGTCAAAGATTCTATTTTCTCTCTACTTTTTGCACATCTTTTCGTAAAAAGCCAAAAAGTCACCCCAAACATACTAATTTTTTTTACCTTTTATTTTAGCCAAAAAATCAAAAAGTTACTAAAATGACATGTTCCTAAACGATACCTAATAATTAAAGTTATATATATATATATATATATTTTTAATGAATCTACACATACTAATTATTTTTTTGAAAGTACACTGAATTGTAATTGCCCCAGAAAAAAGGGGGGCCTACATTTTTCATTTTTTCATTTTCTACAACACAAAAAATAAAAAACTTATGTGGTGACAGTTCTTCAAAATTGTTTACGAATAAAGTCGTTAAAAGCAACTAACTTTTTAGGAAATGTGAAAAAGTTATTTTCGAGTTTGCCAATCAAAAAAAAGTGATTTTTGAGTTTTTGAAAATGATTTCAAATAGAAAATGAAAATAGGAGTTTTTGAACATTTTATTACTTTTCTTTCCAAAACTTGAAAGATAAAAATAAATATAAAACAAATAAAAACAACAACAATAACACACTACAACAAATTAAGGTTTTAAGAATGAAATTACTTTTTAGAATGAAAATATCTTAGGCTTCGTTTGGGAAGTGAGTTGACTTTTTGATTTTTTTGGCTATTTTAACTTGTGGCTAAAAAGTCTGGTTTGGGAAGGACTTTTGAATTTTTTGATTTTTTTATGAGAAAAAGAATGTAATAATTATGGGTTAGATGTGATATTTTGTCTTATTGGACTAAAAAACTTATTTTATTTTTTATGACTATTTTAGCCAAAAAAATCTTCAAACCCAACTTCCCAAACATAGGCTTAGTAGCCAAAAGAATAGTCACTGCATTTTTAGTTTATTTAATAGACTAATGTTTTCAGACCCCCACTGGGTTCCAGTGGAGTCTGATTGGTGCAGAATTTTTTTTTTTTTTCCTTCTTCCAATAACCAACCCCCACGTGTGTGTGGGGGGTGGTGGAGTGGGGAAAACTAGGGGGTCTCCATCACGTTTGTGTTTAATAATGAGTTACTATATTTTTTAGACCAAAATTTTTGTTTCAAAAAGTAAATATTTTGAGACAAAATTATTATCACTGAAATTGCATTTATTACCAATATTTTAAAAATTGTTTTTAAAGGGTTTCTTTTATTTATTTATTTTTGTTTTTTTTTTTTTGGATTTCTCGGGATGGCCTTTTCGTGACAATTTTGTCTTCTAATATTTTTCCAACAAAATTTTTGTTTTGGAGATGAAAAAAAATTTGATTTTTAAAATCCTTATATAATGTAGTGACAACACTAAACATGCCTTACTTTTACTTCATTTATAGAAATCCTATTGTCCTAGAAAAATTGTCACTATTTTTTTGGGTAATATGTTTGTTTGATAGAGATTGAATTAGTATAATGTAGGGTCTAAATATGAATGAATCTGAGGCATAAATTGATATTTCTCTATAAAGTTCGAGATAAAACTTTGAACTTTTAGTCTTACTCTTCATTTATCTTTTCACTCAACAAATTTAAAATCCAATTACAAATTCAGTTTGACAATGTGAATGTACAATTAGCTAGAAATGTTATGGTGTACCGTTCTTCTAAGAGAATCTATGGGGTTCCATCCATGTTCTCTGTAGACCTTGTAAGCAATATGGTTTGTAATATCATCAAGAGCCTGGAAACAAATCTTCATGTACTCTGGTAGTTGCTCCACAGCACCAAGTTCCCATCTGTACTATCCAATAATTATTGATCTATATAAACTTTATTTTAAACAACTATATCTCTAATGCATTCACATCCACACAATATAATTGAATAGACTTCTAAAAATAAAGGGTGATGATGCATACCTATTGACAGCTTCTGTGAAGAGAGTGAGTTCTTCAAGTGTCCCATAAACATCAAAAATATCATCTATTAAGTAGATGAAAGAGATGGGTTTTGTGAGCTCAACTCTTTGCTCTGAGAACCTTGGATCTGTGAGGGCTGCCATAGGCCACATGTACCATTTTAGAGGTTGGTCTCTAGCGAACTTCAGTTCACTCGCCAAACCCGTGTCTTTCCACCACCTGAGATCACAAAACTACAAATTAAAGCAGAAGAATCTTCATATTTGAACAAACTTAACATCCTGTCATTGAAAACAATTTTGTTCATTCACTTAACACGAGTTAAAAAAAGTGAGGTGGGTCCTAGTTGGGGTAATAATTCCCATTATTATAACTAATTAAGTGAGTGAACAAAATTAGATTCACAATATTCTCTGCACTAAATTAAAAACAAAATCTTACTTTGATACTTGAAGTATTTCTTTTTGGTGTGTGAATTGAACCATGTTAAAATCCATTTTCGCCAGTTCTTGCAAGACATTTTCCCATTCACTTGGGTTCGTGTAATCACTAAGGAAATCTCTTGCCATGAACCTTGCTAGGCTCTTGTGATGGGGATTTCCCAGTGTGTTGCTGACAACTCGAGCTTGATGATGAGAAAGATGTGGCATCAAACCGTTAAGGACTCGGGTACTAAAGTCTGCGGCTTGATCAAGAATGTCTTCTCCTTCTATGCTTAGCTGTGAAGCTTCATACAAACTCATCAGCCCTCTCATATCTGCATTTAGTTCTGGTTTGAACTTTCCGTTCTTAGCCTTAAAGTTGTTAAACACATCTGTTCCATTACCAATTTCCCATTCATTTACACTTATTTCAAGCACAAATATTACTGATAAAAAAGAATTCAAAAAAATGAAGTTGGGTAGTGAAAAAATAATGAAAATTCACATACCCGCGGGCACATTGTACCCTTCTTGCCTTAGTAGACGAAAGCGAGTAGCAACTTCATAAAGGTCATAACCAAGCGTAGTAGCGTTGGATTTCGTATATTGGCTTTGTAGAAGTGCTTCAATCTCTTCTTGGAAATGGTAATCGATGCCTAGGCGTTGGAGGTTATCGATCATGACCAAACCTTCTAATGGGTTCTCTCCTGCTTTCCTCAACATCCTCTTAGCTTCCTTCAATTTTTGTTCATGCTTTACACAAAAGTCATCCTGCAAATAAGTTCCACATTGTCAGCTCAAGAACATCAAGATTTTCGAAGATTAGTCATAAAATTAAAAAAGAAAAACTTAACGGTTAAGCTGCGATATCCAGTTTGATAGTCTTTGTGTATTGAGGGGTTGGAAACTAAAGTGAGATCATCACCAATGCTCCATTTGTGGGTTTTAAGTGTACTAGATGATGCAATGAGACTAGTCTTGTTGATTTGTGGGATGTTGTTTGGAGCAATGGGAAGATGAGAAGGAGGAGATGCACAGTGGAAGATTTGCATGATGAGGACAATGTTTAGGAAGTGTTTTTTTGTTTTGTGTTTTATGGAAAGTACGTTTGTTCTTGGGGTGATTGATGAGCTTGAATGAGTGAAGAAGAGGACCCCTATTTATAGAACGCGTTTAATTGCTTCCGTCTTTATAATATGACATGATTAACACATTTACCACGAGTTTTGTTTTTTAAGTTTTCAATCCGTACGAGAAAATGACCGTCCCAAAAAAAAAAAAAAAAAATTGAGTCTTATAATAAAATACTATTTTCGGTCAATTTTATAAAACAAAAATAGACAAATAATTTAAATTAAAAAAAAGCAAAACATTATAGTTTAAATTGATTAAATTAAAAATTAATGGTTTATTTTGTTTCAAGTCACTAAAAAAGTCAGTCGTATAAAAAAAATTAAAATTTTTATTTTTTCTATTTTTTACACGTTTTTTTTATAAAAATTAAAAAATTATTTTCAAACATGTTTATACTTTCACCTATATTTTAATCAAAAAATTATTAAGATAACCACTTCTCAAACCGACCCTAAGAGCATCTCTATCATACTAGTTAGAATTTTATTGTATTTTGACTTAGAAGTTATTTTTTCTATTTTGGCTAAACTCTTTATTCTTTTTCTATATTATTTTTATTGATTTTAATTTAGAATTATTTTTTAAAAATCAACACAAATAATTTCAAAATATGAAAAGTAAACTCTTTTAATGTTTGACTAAGTGAAATCACTAGTAATATTTGTTGAGTCAAAATTACAAAAACAAAAATGACTAACTTCATACCTAGTTTGATGGAGGTAAAATTTAGTAACATTTAGTTACATTTAGTAGCTAGTTTAATGGAGATATTCTAAGTATGTGTTTAGATCATAAATTTGAATAGGAATTTAGAAAAGGAAAAGAAAAGGTGGTGAGATGTAGTTGAAATATAACTATATTTAATTTACATTTTACTTTTTTTTTTCCTTTTCTTTTCCTTACTAAATCTCTACCGAAATTTTATAATTCAAAAACAATCTAAGTGTTCTAACTTCTAATATTTAGGCCCTATTTGGAAATTGACTATATTAATTAATTTTTTTAATTTTTTACTAAAAAAATTTAAAAAATATAAAGAGCAATATGACAATTTATAATATTTTTTAACTTTTTAAACCAAATTCCAAACGGGTCTCCAGTTGTGAACTTTTTGAGCACTCGTTATCAAAGAATTCCCTTTCTTGCTGTTTTTTCAGCAGGTTAAAAATATAGTTAAATGAATATGACTATATAATAATGAACCTAATTCATATTTCGGCCTTCAGTTCAGAAGTCAAATCTGATTTTGTTTTGTCCAAAGATTCATGTGCAAAATTATTCAGTTTATAAGGATGTGATTTTATGAAATGACCTAATTATCCATCTTAGACTCCATTCTCCATCACGTGTAGAGTGTAATTTGAACCCGGCCTGCCTTTAGGCCTCGCGGGCTCCCGTCATTTTTTGGGACGGATTTTGCGAGCCTTTTTTTCTTTTTTTTTTCCCTATAAAAAGTAAACGATAGATATATTATGTGAGTGTTTGGGAAGTGATTATTTTAAAAGTTTTTTAACTTTTTTAACTATTTTAGTTTTTGTATTTGAGAAGATAGGATGGATTTTTATTTACGTTGTATATTAAAAAATGTGTTTGAAATGATGTTTGAGACTGAAATGACAAATTTGTCCCTAACCTCACTTTTTTCAAAATAGATCTGAAGGGGCAAAATTGTCATTTACTTTCTAAAATAATGGGGCTGTCACTACTTGTGCTTACATTGTCACGTTGACAATGTAGACTGCGCCCACTGCCGAGATATATATATATATATATATATATTTTAAATCAATGCATTTTGGGGGCTAAAAGACTTTTTTGTATATTTGAGGCTAAAATAGCCCGTGGCCAAGGTTCCCAAACACCGCCTATATATACAGATTATTTATGAGGATAAAAAATAAAAGAAAAATTGTACTATAGTTAAGATTAAGGAAGTTTTTTTTTTTGAAATCCTCTTTCTAAGAGTTTTATTTTATTCAACCCATATTATTTTTAACTATTCCATTTGATCCTATTTGAGGTAAGAAGACCAAAACACCATTAATCTCTCATGCTCCCTATTAATGTTAATATTTAATGTTGATCGTTATTATGTTTTGGTAGTTATCATGCATCAAAATGTTGACTGTCATTCTATTCATATTAATTTAAAATGAATTTTTTATCATTGTGTATTTAATTACATTATGTGAATATTCACATCATGTGATTGAAATAAATATTCACATCATTATATTCATATTAATTTGAAATGAATTTTTGTCATTGTGTTGTCAATTACATGATGTGAATATTCATACTAAAACATACGAATGTAAACGTTCACATCACTACATTAGATGAGAGAGAATGTTCATATGTTTGTGAATGTTCACATCACTACATGTTGTGAATAAGAATGTGTAATGAATGTTATTTTTAATGTGTTGTCAATTAAAAATAAAAAGGTTCACATAGTGTAAACGTTCATATCACTACATTAATTGAGAGAGAATTTTTCGGAAAGATGTTGTAAACGTTCATATCAGATGAGAGAGAATATTTATATTATTTTTAAATGTGTTATTAATTAAAAATATATTCACATCAGATGAGAGAAAATGTTCATATTATTTTTAATGTGTTGTCAATTAAAAATATATTCACATTATATAATAATATAAAATAATAACATTAATGTCATTTAATTTGTGTATAAAAAATTTTATGCCTTGGTCATTTCCCTTATCTCTTCTCCCCCAACATTAAATATCAATATTAAATATAAGGGTATAAGAGTCTTAGAAAATAGTGTAAATCAAGAAAAATGATTTTATGAAATAAAAATATAAATACATGAGACTAAGTGGGTAAAAAAATTCTTTCATGGATTTCTTGGGTTAGAACACTTCTAAATGAGATTTATCAATAAAAATCCCTAAGATTAATGGGATGTTTAATTATGTTTCATGTAGTGGTATTTAATCATGTATGACTTATGTATTTTTTTTTTTATTATGACTAAAAAAAGTATGAAATAATGTAGTTTTCTTCTTTGAAATGAATAATTATATATATATATAATATATATATATATATATATATTAATGAAACGAAATATTACAATCATTAAATTAAATAGATAATATTTATTTGATGAATAACTTCTATTTCAAAATAAAATAAAATATTACAAAAATTTATATCATTAAATAAAATAGATATAGATTATTCATGATGATAGAAAAATTATATTACTATAAGTCAAATACATCCTAACTAGATTGGCACCTACTAGCCTATCAATTATTTGCATTATACTCTACTTCAATAATCTAATAGATACATTATGAAATGAAATAGCGGGAAAAAAAATGTTGATCAATCATCGGAGGAGGCAGACAATTTACTCGCGCTACTCGATGATATATCATCCAAATCATTTTGAATTCTCTCATTTCACTATAATTTTGTCTTTCTCGTAACCGCATGCATATGATCTTTCGATATCATCAGTGCCTTAACCATTTGGGATGAAAGTCTAATGCGATAATCGCTCAGCACTCGTCCACCTGCACTAAAAGTTATTTCAAAAGCAACTGTAAAAATAAGAACGATACGGGCCATCTGTGAAAGCACAGGCTACATAAGTTGATTTTGTTTTCACCAATTCAAAATATCAAAATCATCCTTATTATCCACTGTAAGCTATCCAAATAACGTTGTAATTTAGAACTATTTACGCTTGTATATTGAAATATTCTTTTACCTTTTATTGGAAAAAACATTTTTCACATCGAGATGAGGCTGGTGTAGTGTGTGAAGGTGTATTTACAAATATAGCTTCCCTATATTCTTTTAATAATTTTGTACATGTTTTCATAATAGGGGCAAATTGTTTTACATCAGCGAAAATAAGATCTAAAAATTCTTGTAAACTAATTTCTTTGCACCTAGAATTAATTACAATGGCTAAACCTAAAAAATGAGGCAATAGATTAAAATATTTATCAAATCTTTCTTTCATTGCAGTAATAATGGCTATATAATATTCATTACCCTTATATTTTTTGAAAACTTTCATTATTTTTGCTAACATATGTAAAACAAATGCTGAAGTACGAATATATATATATATATATAAGAAAATGATTTTGTTATAATATCAAAAACTTTTAGAAAATCTCTCTATAAGCCTACTGGGCGCCACTTAAATTCTATTAGAGTCAGTACTCCTCTTATTAATGTTGTTGTAAAATATATATATATATATATATATATATATTTTGTTTACAAACTCTCTTTAACATAGTATATATTGATATAGCGATCCTAATTCTTCCTCTTTGATTGTTGTATCCGGACTTAGGTTCTGTGGAGTTGGTTGTTGTATATGTCTTGTTGTCATCCTTTAATTCCATATATTTTGGTTTTAGGATGTGTTGGGCGTGTTTCGAACAGGTTGGTTGAGCCTTGGTTCCATTTCTTGTTGCCCAGTTTTTTTTTGTGGTCCGCTTGAGCGGATCCCTTTGAGCTCGAGCGGAGTTTGCACACTTTCAGCATTTTGTTCCTCTGCAAAAGTACTGCAGGTTTGTTTTTCACGCTCGAGCGGAGTTCTTTACGCTCGAGCGGGTCATGCTCGAGCGGACCTTTTTGCGCTCTCGCGGGTGTTTAATGTCTGTAAAAATACTGGAAGAGGGTAATCTACGCTCGAGCAGGTTTTCCTTTGCGCTCGAGCAAGTGTACTTTGCAGTTGTGTCTTGACGCTCGAGCGAGTATTCTTGCACTCGAGCGTGTCCAATTTTTGTGTTTGACGCTCAAGCGTCCTATTCTCCGCTCGAGCGGACTAGTCGTATATCAGATGGCAGTTGGGTGATTTTAAATCAATTTTCACACTTTCTTTCTCTCTCTTACTTTTCAAAACCTCCATTGGAGAGCACCTCACTCTAAAACTTCAACTTCTCTCTAGGGCTTGATCTAGTAGGAGTAATCTTCTACCCTTGGGCCTTTATAAAAAGTGTGGAGCTTGTTGAGGCCTATATTTTGATCCGAAAATAGTGGGGTTTGGAGCATTTTGAGTTTTTTCATTTTTTTCCTTTGAGCTCTAACTTTGAGGTAGGGATAACTACTCCTTTTTATGAGCTTTAACATAGATGTTGAGCTTTTTGTATAAATGGTTTGATTTGGAAAGTTAGGGTTTGAGATGTGTTATATTGAAAAGAGGGGTTTTGTTTTTTTGATTCAAACATATGCGTTTTGGGTCTGAAAATGGGATTACTGATGTTGTTGATAATATTTGGACCTTTGGGTCAATGTTGAGAAAAAGGAGAAAATGCCATGTTTGGGTATATTTGGGTCATTAGTGTAATTAATGACATTTATTATGGAAATATGAAATTGAGTGGAAATAATGAAGTTGGCTCATTATGAGGGAGAATGGTGGAGTTGGATTCATTAATCACTCACCTTTGAAATGTTGATAAATTATATGTTGATATAATTATTATCTGTTTAGAAATAATTGCTTTGGGTTATCGGTGGAGGATAGTCTTGATTGTTGTAGACATTGCATGACGATTAGGCGAATTAAAACTAATCGGTTGAATGTCATTGAATATGATGAATGGAATAAAAATCAAATTTATGTATTGATTGATCGTGTATATGATATGTGTTAATATACATTGCGTTGTGTGGAAGGAGATAGGGGATGTACTCCACGGTTTAGGAGAAAATAAGGGATGGACTCCTAAACCGGATATTGTTTGGGAGGAGATAGGGGATGTACTCCATTGATACAGCAAATATGTGTATCTATTGAAGTATTGATACAGCAAATGTGTGTATCCATTGTGAAATATGGAAGTGTTTTAATGTGTTATTGATGCAGCAAATATGTGTATTTATTGTGAAGTATGGAAGTGTTTTAATGTGTTAGTGATACAACAAATATGTGTATCTATTGTGAAGTATGGAAGTATTGTTGATATGAGCTGTGGTCTCATGGGAATAGTTTGGCCAGGTTCTGAGCCATATTTGTGAATTGAAAATCGGTTAAGTAAAGGAAAGAGAAATGAAGCATGGACATGTTTGTCACGTAATTGAATTGGGTTATGAATTGATTTATGTGGGTTAAACATTTATCAAATGCTAATGTTTTAGTTATCGCTCATATTATGTTTAGCATATCTCCACTGGGCGTTGGCTCACCCTATATGGGACATCATTTTCAGGTACAGGTGTTATGCCACCTCCAAGGACGTAGCTTGGGAGGCTGTTAGACCCTTTTTGTTGTTTTTGTTGTATTACATGTATATCAAGCCAAGGGCTTATGTTGTGTAGAGTTAGCACTCTCCTTTTTGTAACTAAATGTTGGCTTGGAAAGTTGTAAGTCTACAGGGCATTTACTTTTGTTGTCAACATGTAATACCTTTTGTAAGAATACTTTAATGATTATGATATGAAATCTCTTTTCCTTATCGTGAATGTATGATATTATGGGTTTATTTTGAGGGCGTGGCAGTTGAATACCACTGCCTGTTTATATCGAAAATTAATTTTTTAAAAGGCATACCTTCTTCTTGACAGATTTTTCTATATTCTAAAATTCGATTAGCAAAAGACAGTAGTAACAACTGCATGTTTTATTACCGGTACAGAAGTCTCATATATATGTATAACTTCTTTAACAATCAAGTTTAAAATATGAACACAACAACGAATATGAAATAAATCATCATCAACAAGTAATTGTAAAGTTGATTTCAAATGGGTTAAAGTCTGATTGTAACATTATCTAAACTAATGATAAATATTTTATTTTGCAAAGCTCATTCATATAATACATTTTCTTATTTCTATCTCAAGTGAATGACCAATGTATAGAAGTTCAACTAATTTAAATGAAATGACTTTTTTATTTAAATTTCAATCATTATCAATAAAATATGCAATGATACACTGATATTTTAAATCATTATTTGACTACAGATTAAATGTTAAACAAACTCTTCTATTCAATTTTTTTAAAATGTCAAATAATTCACTTTTAATAGCCTCAAATTTATTTAAAATCATATTTCTAATAATATTTCTTGAAAAATCTTGATATTGTGATGTAAAACCTTTGTGAATCATTTCTAAAAAATTGGGACATTCATTAGTAGTAAAAGGTTATTATTTTTTAACAATATAATTAATTATAGAATTTTGTGCACATATAGGATCATACAAAAATATTTGCAAATTACCAATTGATGATCCCCCTAATTACATTTAAGTTATAATATCAGATTGTTGACTTTGTAAATGTTTGTTAACATGCCTTTTAAATTACTAGTATTCTGCAGATGCAATACTAAGTAAACGTGAAAAATATTTACATTTTGCTTTAATTGTAATTGTATCATCAGAATTATTTACTGATACTCTTTCAAAATGCTCTCAAACACTGTCATGCCCTTAGATAATGATGCTATTATTGGAAGAGAGATATTAGGTACATTAAAAGGAGAATCACCAGGTTCATATTGTGTATATGCATCAATATCGACATAAACATTAGAAATATTATGATCCATAATAATGTAAGTAAAATAATATATATGAACTAACAATTAATTAAAATGGGGACTTACGTGTAAATTCTAATAGGTGAACTTATTGTCCAATAGATCCTGTGAGAATTAATAGCGTTTTTCATCAAGCATTTTAAAAACTGTCACTAATTATTAATTTTTAGCGACAGTTTAAAAATTGTCAAAAAAAATGTCACTAATTATAAGATTTAGCGACAGTTTAAAAAAAGCGACACAAAAAAAGTTGCTAATTTTTAACTTTCAGCGACAATTTGAAAAATTCATCATAGAAAAACGTCACTAATTGTAAGTTTTAGTAATAATTTATAAAAAAAACTGTGGCAAAAAAAGTCACTAATTATTAATTTTTAGCGGCATGCAAAAAATCGTCACAAAAATTATTTTTAACAACGATTTTAGTAAATCTTTTTAATAGGACTTTATGAGAATTGGGTCCAACTATTAGGACCTATTGGTAGTTTATCCTAATTAAAATAATAAGTAATAACAATTAATATATGTTAAGAAATAATTAATGTAAAAAATGAGTAACTAATAATTATTAATTCAAATAATTAATGTTATCGACTGGTGAATACGATACAAAAATTAGATTTTTCTAATAAAAGTTTTTTCTTACATAATTGCAATTGCCACTTAAGAATAAGACTTCAAAACTAATTAAGAGAGTTAAGAGTTGATAGAGAATGAGAGTTTGAGACAGAGATTTATTTGTGAGAATAAAATAGAAGAGGAGTGGTATTTATAGGAATTAGGGAAGGGAAAGGTTAATTTAAAAAAGAAAATTATATCCGTTGTGGAATTAACGGTCAAACAACCATTTCAATTTTTTTTTTTTTTCAATTTGTTACTGTTGCATAGTGGCAGGCAGAGGGAGTTGTTGGGCGGGTTAGGCCAACCGAAGGCGAAATTCTTAGGTCTAACTGGGGTTCACAAACCGGGCCAAAGTCCAAAATACACGACCCAAGCCCAAGGTCCAAGGCCGAGGGGAAGCCTCAGGTGGACTACAAGCTCACGAACCAAATTTATACCCCTATGCAAGCGGTATCTGTTGCAAACAAACTCACCTTAGACAAATCAAACAAACCTATTTCTCTTTCCATTTTTCTCTCTTCCTAAACCAACCCCTACTTCTCTCTTCTCTCCTCCTCTCTCTGCCTAACCAAACCACCATCAACAAACCATTACTACTGACTACTGTCACCATCGATCCTCCGCCTTATCTACTCTCTTCTCTTTACGATCTCAACTTGCCACCGTTGCCGCTACCGTCGTCGTTGCTGCCACCTAGGGCTGGCCCTAAGATTTATGTGGCCTTAAGGGAGCTTTAAAAGTGGGACCCTCCTACATATATTTTTTTATAAAAAAATTATGGATGAAATAAAAGTTAGCAATAATTTTTTTCTTATTTAGTAGCTACAAAATTTCCTTACATATATAGTTATTAAAATTTATTTTCATCTATTAAGATACAAAAATATCATTACAAAGACTTAAAAAGAATAAAATAGGGTCTTGTTGTTTTATAATTTAGCAATAATCAACACAAACAACATAATTCATTGATATCTGATAATGAAATGATTATATTATTGTAATATGATATCTGATACCACAATCATAAACCACACAATTCACAATCCACTAATTGTTTGATAACAAAATACAAATTATTGAGGAAAAAATTGGGAGAAAAATGAAGGCAAAATTATTCAATTAATTTATGAAAAAGAGAGAGGGGAGGAAAAATAGAGCAAACAAATTTAAGAAAAAGAAATTAGGGTAAAATTATTCAATTAAAATATGATAAAGAGAGATGGAAAAAAAATTAAGATAAAGTTATTTATTCTATTAAATTCTTAGCATTAGACTCTATTTGAACTCATTATATCATATATATTTATTTGGACTAATTATATAAATTTTTAATTAGGTCTAACAATGATTAAATATATTTTTAATTTGGCCCACAAGATTTTTTTGAGGGACCTTTTTAGACTGGATCTCAAATAATAAAAAAAAATATTAGCCTTTGAACTTTTAATTTAATATAAGATTAATAAATTTGAAACCTTATTTTGAGCCAAAATTTAGGGGCCCTAGGCACAGGCCTTAGTGGCCTTAGCCCAGGGTCGGCCCTGCCGCCACTGCCATCACCACCGCAGATTGCGATGGAAACCCCACTCTCTCTCTCTCCAATCCCTTCTCTCTCTCATCTTTCTCATAGGTTTGGTGCTCTCTCTTTGTATCAAAACCTCCACCTGGTCGATCTCCCTTCAGTTCTCGAGCTTGGATTTGAGCCATTATTCAAAGAAAAAATCCTGTCTGTTGCGGGTGTAAGGTTTGTGCTGGTGTAAGATTTGGTCTGTTGTTGGATTCTACTGTCCTAAGGCATAGAGCAGCAGGATTTGTAACGCCCTCAAAAATAATACATCAACCAATCACCCATGACATCCATAAAAACGAGAAATAAAGGATATTCATTCATCAGAGTGTTTTCTACAAAAAATATTACATGTTGACAAAAAAAGTAAATGCCATACGGGCTTACAACTTTCCAAGTCAACACTAGGTTATAACAAAAGAGAGTTCTAACTCTTAACATATTAGGCCATTGGGTTGATTTACATGTAATACAAAAGATAACTACAAAAATAAGTCTTCAACGTCTAAACCTCCCAAGCTACATCCTTGGAGGCAGCATATCACTTGCACTTGAAAATGATGTCCCATATAGGGTGAGCCAAAGCCCAATAGAGATATGCTAAACATAATATGAGCAGTAACTAAAACATTAGCATTTGAAAAATGTTCAACACATCTGCATCGATATACACCATTTTTATTATAATCCAACAACATTGATATTCATCTTTCAACTGAGTTCCATTTGCATTTCCAATACATTTCATTAACATAGTTCGTCTATCACAGTAATTCAAATGAGACTACAACTCATAAGAACACAACACTTCGATTCATCAACAATTCAAAATGAGACTACAACTCATATTAACAACACTTCAATTTATCAACATCATTTAGATAGATATAAGGTTTCAGGACTTTCACCTTGGACACTCCGGCCAACTTAATTATCACTGGAGTCCATCCCCTATCTCCTCCCAAACACTGGAGTACATCACCTATCTCCTCCCACACAGTGGAGTAGATCCCCTATCTCCTCCCATACAAATATACATATGCAATGTATTTAAACACTTCATCATATACAATGATCAATTAAAACACATATTCAATGTGTTAATCCAACCTTCATATTCAATGACCAATTCCAATTGATTAGTTTCGATTTTCCCTAATCAACATGCAGTGTCTACAACAATCAAGATTATCATCCACCAATATCCCAAAGCAATTATTTCTAAACAGATAATAAATTTACCAAACAGATAAATTATCAACAGTTTCATCGGTGAGTGATTAATCAATCCAACTACACCATTCAATCTCATAATTTCTCAATTTCATGATTTTCATATTTCCCCAAATTAATTATACAAATTAATTATTTAATTTCAATTAAGACTTTTCCCCATTTTTCTCAACTTCAACCCTAAGGCTCAGTTTTCTCAATTTTACAAAAATAACCTCATTTTCCAAGGTCTCACATATAGATGATACCCAACAATTTAAAACCCCTCTTTATACATTTCAAAATCAAACCCCAACTTTCCAAAATTCCCAAATCAAACCATTTATACAAAACGACTAATATTTATGTCAAAGATCATAAAAATGAGTAATTATCCCTACCTCGAAGAAGAGACTCAAAGGAGAAGATTGAGAAAACTCGAAGATGTTCCAAACACCAACTTTTTTGGATCAAAGTGAAGCCCACACAAAGCTCTACCTTTCTTACAAAGAGACTAGGGTAGGAGACCACTAGAACTAGGTGTATTTGTAGAGAGAAGGTGTATGTAGAGAGAGAGAGAGGGTCAGATCTAGGGTTTGAAGGAAGTAGAGAGTCAAAAAGTGTAGAAGAAGCTGCTGCTGCGAACTGATATACTCGAGGCTCGCTCGAGCGACTAGACCAAAAGATACCTCGCTCGAGCACAAAAAACCTCGCTCGAGTGAAGAACCACAAAACATATAGCTCGCTCGCTCAAGCGACAAAAGCCTTGCTCGAGCGAAAAATATCAACCTTCAAGTCCAAACTAGATGCAGATGCACACTCGAGCACAAGAGTTCTCGCTCGAGCGAAGAGACACAAAACCCAAAGCTCACTCGAGCGATAAAAGCCTCGCTCGAGCGACGAACCAAAAATCTGGGCAGCAAAAACATACTTCAAACCACATCCAACACCTTTCAAACCTGCCCAACACATCCTAAAATTCAAATACAAGGAATTAAAGGACGGAAAGAGACATACACAACAATACTCAATCATGGAACCCAAGTCCGGAATATTGTACATAAAGGGGAAAAACCCGAGATCGCTATAACCTCCCCCTTTTAAAGAATTTCGTCCTCAAAATTTAATACAAGTTTTAAAAGTGTGATTTCTCAATTCTCAATAATATCATAATTCCACATTCATTATCTTGACCCATTACCGGTCATTCCATCTCTCTTCAAGAGAACAACTTACAATATAATTCAACATGCATTATCAACATGCATTCTTTCGAATTCCAACGAGTTCCAATACACATACTCCATAGTTCCATAACATATTCAATGTTAATGATATAAATGCATTTCTACAACACATTCAACATATACAATGTTAAATTAAACTCATATTCGTCAAATATATTCAACAATTTCAATATTTTCATAAACCAAGACATATACAATGTTCTTAGAGTTTATCAACAAAACAAAATTTCCAACATATGGCTAAACATTAACAAACAAGTCTGGATATTTCTCACGGACATCCAATTCACGTTCCCAGGTGGCTTCCTCAATGCCATGATGTTTCCGTAATACCTTAACCAAGGGAATAGTCTTGCATCGCAAGACTTGGTCCCGCCTATCCAAGACCTGTACCGGTCTCTCCTCATACGAGGCATCCTCATCACCTCTAAGTCGGTCCAATCCAATACATGTGACGGATCTAGCTCGTACTTCCGAAACATACTAACATGAAACACGTCATGCACTCTGAACAACTACGGCGGCAAAGCTAAACGGTAGGTAACCTCTCCAATCCGCTCAAGGATCTCAAAAGGGCCAATAAACTGAGGGACAACTTCCCACTCTTCCCAAACCTTATCAAACCCCGCATAGGTGATATCTTCAGAAAGACATGATCACCCACCTCAAATGCCAAAGGCCTCCTCCGCCGGTCAGCATAACTCTTTTGTCGACTCTGGGCTGTAACTAACCTCTTACGGATAAGTTCAACTTTCTTCGTCGTTTCCCGAACCAACTTCGGACCCAACAAAGGTGCATCACCCACCTCGGCCCAATACACTAGAGACCTACATGGTCGGCCATACAAGGCCTCAAACAGTGCCATACCAATACTCGATTGGAAACTGTTGTTGTAGGCAAACTCCACTAAGGGAAAGTGTCTCTCCCACGACCCCTCAAAGTCAAGGACACAGCCTCGAAGCATATCCTCCAAGATCTGAATAGTACGCTTGGACTGCCCGTCAATCTGAGGATGGTAAGCCGTGCGAAAGGTCAATCTAGTGCCTAAGGCACTCTGCAAACTCTGCTACAACTTAGCAGTAAAGCGCGGATCTCTATCAGAGACGATCGTCACTGGGACCCCGTGCAACCTCACTATGTCCCGAATATACAAATTGGCAAAATGATCTACCGAATCTCTCACGCGTATAGGAATAAAGTGCGCCAACTTAGTCAACCGATCAACTACTACCCAAATGGCATCACTGCCCCGTTGAGTCCTCGAAAGACCCACGACAAAATCCATCGTGACGTGCTCCCACTTCCACTCAGCTATAGGCATGGGTTGTAACAAACCCACTGGCCTCTGATGCTCGGCCTTCACTTGCTGACAAGTAAGGCACTTAGACACAAACGCTGCTACATCCTTCTTCATACCCCTCCACCAAAACTGGCAACTCAAATCACGATACATCTTAGTGCCTCCCGGATGCATCGCAAGACGTGAATGGTGAAACTCTCGGAGTACTTCCTCTCGGCAAGACTCCGGCACAAACAAGCAGTCTCAGTACCTCACACTCTGGTCAGGACACACGGACAAACCCTTCTCTACCTTCCCACTAGAAATCTTCTCCCGGAGGGACTCTACCTCAAAGTTACCCCTCTATGCCTCTAACACTTGATTCACAAGTGTAGGTTGTGCCACTATGGAAAACAAGGCCGCAGACTCAACAGACTCACCCAGAAGCGAGTCGAACTCGCCAAGAATATCCAACGTCTCCCACTCTCGGATGGCAATACTAGCTACATCACTAATCGACTTCCTACTAAGGGCATCGGCCATAACGTTGGCCTTTCCTGAATGATAGTGCAACCCAAAGTCGTAATCCTCAATAAATTCTATCTACCTCCTCTGCCTCAAGTTCAAGTCTTTCTGTGTAAACAGATACTTCAGACTCTTGTAATCTGAGAACACCTCGAATCTCTCACAGTAAAGGTAGTGCCTCCAAATCTTCAAGGCAAAAATCACAGTTACTAACTCTAGGCTATGAGTGGGGTAATTTCCCTCGTGTGTTTTCAACTACCATGAGCCATAGGCCACTACTTTACCCTCTTGCATCAACATACAACCCAAACCCTCTCATGAGGCATCACAATACACTGCATAACCCAAACCTCTCTCCAGAATAATCAGGACTGGAGCGGTGGTCAGTCTAACTTTCAACTCTTGGAGCAATTTTTCACAAGTCTCACTCCACACAAACTTGACCCCTTTCCGCGTCAACCTAGTCAAAGGCGAAGCTAGCTTGGAGAAATCTTTCACAAACTGACGGTAATAACTGGCCAATCCCAAAAAATTACAGATCTCAAACACACTCTTAGGCTGTGCCCAATCTTGCACTGCCTCCATCTTGGATGAATCAATAGACACCCTTTCCTCAGATACCATATGGCCAAAGAATTTAACCTCTCTTAGCCAGAACTCACACTTCCCAAACTTAGCATACAGCTTATGGGCTCTAAGTAATTCAAGCACCACTCGCAAGTGTTCCTCGTGCTCCTTCTCAAAAGGTGAATAAACTAGAATGTCATCCACAAAGACGACCACAAAACGGTCTAAGAACTCTCGGAAGATCTGATTCATCAAATCCATAAACATTGCCTGTGCATTGGTGAGCCCAAAAGGTATCATCAGAAACTCATAATGGCCATACGGCGTACGGAATGCTGCCTTTGGGATATCCTCCTCCCTAACCCTCAACTGATGGTAACCCGATCTCAAGTTTATCTTGGAGAAACAATGGAACCCATTCAACTGGTCAAACAAATCATCTATACGGGGCATAGGGTACTTGTTCTTAACCGTATCCCAGTTCAATTTTCGGTAATCAATGCAAAGTCTCAAGGCCCGTCTTTCTTTTTAGCAAAGAGGGCCGATGCTCCCCACAGTGAAGTACTAGGGCGGATGAAGCCCTTATCTAGCAATTCCTGGAGTTGAATCTTCAACTCACTCAACTCAGCTGGGGAAAAATGGTACGGTGCCATGGAAATTGGTGTCGTGCCAGGCACTAAGTCAATAGAGAACTCTATCTCTCGATGAAGTGGCAAACTAACGAGATCTTCGGGAAAGACATTTGAGTACTCACAAACCACTCTCGGCAACTCAGCCTAATTCTCATCACACTCACTACTCATACAGCTAGCGAGAAGACAACTAAGCTCACTCCGCCCTCACGGATCATACATTGGTGGCAAGACTCTACCAACTCGATCTCCCAAGAAATGAAAACAATCCCCGCTCAAGGTACATACAGTAACCTTCTGGCGGTAGCAGTCTATAACAGCTCGGTATGACGATAGCCAGTCCATACCCAAACTCACATCAAAACTAGATATAGCCATTAGTACAAAAGAAAATGAAAGCCGGCGATCGGCGACCTCTATATCACAGCCCTGACACTCTTATTTCAAAATCAACTCACCTCCAATAGGTGATATAACACAAATAGGAGAAGCTAACTGTGCCAACTCCAATCCCAAAACAGATGCAAAAGCAGAAGATATAAAAGAATGGGATGCACCCGTATCAATTAACACATTAGCAATCAAGTTACAAAACAGAAAGGTACCTCTCACAACAGATGGAGCTGGTATAAACTCTGGTGCTGTAACAACATACACGCGCCCTATAGGTCTTTGATCTACCTGCTCACCTCTCGGAGCATAAGACTGCTGCACAGACTGAGCCGAAGAGGCTCCTTGATTGGCCTTTGAGGCCTGAACTGACTGAGCTGGTTGGTAACTCTGTGTCTACCTCGAACCAAATGCACCAGATGTGCCACTCAACTGTGGGCAAAACCTCTTCAGGTGCTCCACCTACCCACACTGATAACAATCGAGTGGCTGACCTCTGCCCTAACTCTGGCTCTGAGGTCGAGCCGAAGATGAAGCTGCTCTCTGCCCTCTTCCCCTCTGCGGGCAAGCTGGAGACTTGTGGCCCAGCTAACGACATTTGTAACAAGTGATGTCTCCCTGACTGCCTCTCCCAGAACCTGAACTCAACACTGGAAAGGTAGATCTCGCAAGCACTCCTTGGGACTACTGGGGGTTAGAACCCCTCTGCCTCCTACCATCCCCCTGGCCATCGTGACTTCTCTTGGAACCCCTCATCCTTTCCTCCTCCGTCTGCATAATGGTCTCAAGATGGGCTGCAGTCTATACAAGGCCCCCGTACTCCCTAATCATGGACCCGGCCACTCGAAACATGAGTCTGGTCCTCAACTTCTTCTTAAACTCAAGATATCGGCGTTCCTCAGACGATACCAAATCAAGTGCGAACCTCGATAAGCTAGTGAAAGCGGCTTCAAACTCAGCCACTAGTGTATTCAACTGCTTGAGCCGACAGAACTGATCTCTCAACTGCTCCTTAACAATGGGAGGCAAAAACTTCTCCTGGAAGGCGTCAACAAAAGCCTCTCAAGTCCCTCCAATACACCTTCACGTAAATTTCCACCACTGACCTGCATCCCCCTTCAACTAGAAAGACGCCAAGGTCATCCTCAATCCACCGTCTTCGATGCCAAGCATCTCAAATGTCTTCGTCATTTGCTCCAACCACTCATCAGCCTTTAGTGGCTCCTTAGGGTCACCCAAAAACTCATCTGGATTCGACCGAAAGAACTCCCTCTTCATAAAAGAAGGCCCTGCCTCAGCTACATGGGTCTGGGCTTGATTCTCAGCTCTAAGAATGCCCATAGATTCCCTCAATGCTCCTGCCATTTCGCGGGCCAAAGCACCAATGGCTTGCTGATCAACCGGCTCGGTCACGTTGGCCTGACCAACACCCTCCTCCTACACCAGAATATCATCCGGTATAGGCGTTTCCTGCCTCCTAGGCCTACCACGTCCTCGTCCTAACATCCTAATAAAGGTAACCAAAACATTAGCACATTCACAAATGTGCCGAAACTATTTCACTCGCGCCTTAATACGATGGACAACTGTAATTCACTCCACATAAGCACATAATCACATAAGCACATACGAATTTCATTTCCGAATAATGATCGGTCGTGGCGTTGCTAGAGTTCCAGTTAGAAACGGCAATGATCAAGTGCCTTTCTAATAGGACTCCCAGAAACCCAAAGATCCAATCAACATCCTGGAAACTCAATCCTATACTCACATAGTCACAAAAACATGTTATCACATAAGCATATAAGATTACATTTAAGTTTCTAACAAGCAAGACAAACCCAGTGTGGTACTAACCACTTCCCACGTACCCAAAGTATTCAAACCCGGTATGCTCTAATACCAAGCTGTAATGCCCTCAAAAATAATACATCAGCCAATCCCCATGACATCCATAAACACGAGAAATAAAGGATATTCATTCATCAGAGTGTTTTCTACAAAAGGTATTATATGTCGACAACAAAACTAAATGCCCTACGGGCTTACAACTTTTCAAGTCAACACTTGGTTACAACAAAAGAGAGTTCTAACTCTTAACATATTAAGCCCTTGGCTTGATTTACATATAATACAAAAGATAACTACAAAAATAAGTCTTCAACGTCTAAACCTCCCGAGCTACATCCTTGGAGGCGGCACATCACATGCGCCTGAAAATGATGTCCCATATAGGGTGAGCCAAAGCCCAGTAGAGATATGCTAAACATAATATGAGCAGTAACTAAAACATTAGCATTTGAAAAATGTTCAACACATGTGCATCGATATACACCATTTTTATTATAATCCAACAACATTGATATTCATCTTTCAACTGAATTCCATTTGCATTTCCAATACATTTCATTAACATAGTTCGTCTATCACAATAATTCAAATGAGACTACAACTCATAAGAAAACAACACTTCGATTCATCAACAATTCAAAATGAGAGTACAACTCATATTAACAACACTTCAATTTATCAACATCATTTACATGGATATAAGGTTTCAGGACTTTTACTGTGGACACTCCGGCCAACTTAATTATCACTGGAATCCATCCCCTATCTCCTTCCAAACACTGGAGTACATCCCCTATCTCCTCCCACACAGTGAAGTACATCTCCTATCTCCTCCCATACAAATATACATATGCAATGTATTTAAACACTTCATCATATACAATGATCAATTAAAACACATATTCAATGTGTTAATCCAACCGTCATATTCAATGACCAATTCCAATTGATTAGTTTCGGTTTTCCCTAATCAACATGCAGTGTCTACAACAATCAAGACTATCCTCCACCAATATCCCAAAGCAATTATTTCTAAACAGATAATAAATTTACCAAACAGATAAATTATCAACAGTTTCATCGGTGAGTGATTAATCAATCCAACTACACCATTCAATCTCATAATTTCTCAATTTCATGATTTTCATATTTCCCCAAATTAATTATTTAATTTCAATTAAGGCTTTTCTCCCTTTTTCTCAACTTCAACCCTAAGGCTCAATTTTCTCAATTTTACCCCAATAACCTCATTTTCCAAGGTCTCACATACAAATGATACCCAACAATTTAAAACCCCTCTTTATACATTTCAAAATCAAACCCTAACTGTGATACCCCTGTTTCGTAATATGCTAATCGGTCCTTAATTTAAATATGATTATGTGTTTGATATAATTTTGTGTGCCAATTATGTGAATATATGTGATTTTGAAGTTCTATCTGTTCACCGTAGGAATATCTGTTTGAATAATCTTTTTTTGGAAATTAAATTGAGGGCCTTACCGGCCACAGAACCCGGAATTGATTTCGCCATTGTGATTGGCATAATTTTTAGAGCCTACGGTGAAATTTAATTGAAAAATTGATTCGGACCAGATTAAGCTGAGTCAAGTGATGAATTGGTGCCCAATTATGTTATTCTTATTATATTGACTTAGTGGGATTTGTTATGTTTTAGCATTACACCTCATTTCTCTCCCTTAGATGATTTAGGCTGATCAAACTCTAAGAAAAGAAAAGAGAGGGCCGGCTATTAGAGAGAGAGGGAGAGAATTTGGGTGATTTTGGCTCAAGATTTGGAGAACTTCAAGATTAAGCCCAAGATTTTGTTATAGTTTGGGAGATTGAACTCTTGGGTAAGTAAACTCATGGATTTTAGTTTGTAAATTATAAATTCAAGATTTATTAATGGCCAAGAACATGAGTTAGCTGATTATAAGAAAATTGAATTGGTTTTGTTGAATTGAAGGCCATTATGTGCATGCATGTAAGAAAGTACCTTGAATTTGCATGTTTGAGCATGAAAATGTATAATCCATGTACAATTTTAATTGAAGCTCATGTTATAATCATTATTTGTGCTATCTAAGTTGAGAATGTGGCTAATTCATCTCATGCATGTACAATTTGAGAAGATATGAGCTTGAATGCATGAATCTGTTATGTTAGTGTTGAGTTTGACACATTTTGGGGCATGCATGTAGATGAATCAAGAAATTGAGCTTCATAGTGTTATAATCTTGCATTGGTGCCATGTTAGTATGATTATATGTGAACTTTGAGCCTTAGAGTGCATGAAAAATTGGCTAGAAAATCGTGTTGGAGCTCAAGAACTTAATCTGGAAATCCTAGATTTTTGACGTCCGCTCGAGCGGGGGAAGTGCCGCTCGAGCGAGAAAATCGTGCTCCCAGCACTTTTGGCAGACATGGTGCCCGCTTGAGCGGGGAAATTGACGCTTGAGCGGGGAGCTATGTAGACAAGAAGTCCGCTCGAGCGTCCAAGTTCATGCTCGAGCGGGAATTTGAGGTAACCAGCACTTTTGCAGGCTTAAGGGTTCGCTCGAGCGGGGAAGTCCACGCTCGAGCGGGGACCCTGTTTTCTGAAATTCTGAAAATGCATTCTATGTTATATTTTTTTCCGTTCTCTTTCACTTGTAAGCACTCTTAGGCATATGTTAAGCATTGTAAATGAGTTAATGAGATAAGAATAAAGCCTAAAGAGGAATACGTGAATTAAAGAACGGATTGAACTGTTAGTGACCCTTTTGTGTTCACGAAATATGTAGGGTCAAGCTCCAGGGCAAATCCATAAGCCGATCACTGTGAGTAATATCGATATTTGAAAGCTTAGCAATGTCCAACTGTTTATTCCCTTATAAGTTTTATGAGTTGCCAATTGGGATTGTGGACAAAAGTCTGACATGAACGAATGAATGGACCGAAGGTCGTTTCGATATGAATAAATGGACCGAAGGTCGTTTTGATAGAAATAAATGGACCTAAGGTCGTTTTGATATAAATGAGTGGGCCGAAGGCTGTTTCGACACGAAGGTATGGGCCGAAGGCCGTTTTGACGTAAACGAATGGACCGGAGGTCGTTTTGATAGAAATAAATGGACCTAAGGTTGTTTTGACATAAATGAGTGGGCCGAAGGCCGTTTTGACGTAAATGAATGGACCAAAGGTCGTTTTGACAGAAATGAATGGACCAAAGGTTGTTTTGATAGAAATGAGTGGACCGAAGGTCGTTTGGACATGTAAGAATGGACCTAAGGTCGTTTTGACATGAATGAGTGGGCCGAAGGCCGTTTTGACATAAATGAATGGGCCGAAGGCCGTTTTGACATGAATGGAAATCTGAATGGGCCAAAGGCCAGAATGCTTGGAACTACAGTCACTTGATTTGAATTTTGTATAGTTATATATATCTGTTAAATAGAAATATGAATTGAGCCCAAGGCCGTTTGGAACATGTTGTTCTACATTGTTATGTAACTTTTGTATTTGATTTGATATTATTCACTGGGCTTTCTTTCACGCTCATTCATGTGTTTGTAGGTGAGCCAAGAGAAGTCCGGACCCAGCCTCTGTGAAGTCTGTATGGAACAACTAAGGTTTTGAGAGAGTCAGCCCTTGTGTCTCACGCACGAGACCCGTCTTCGCCCTTTTGTTATGTATTTACATTTTGTCAGGTTGGCGAAGTTTTGAATACGTTTGTATGTAGTTTTGCTTGACTGACTTAGATTTGAATGATCCTGTCTGTACAGTACTTATGTTACTATACTTTCTGTTGTGAGTTATTAACATATGTATGTCTGGAATGTTATGATATGCATATAAGCACGGCTCTATGGACAAAATTTTAAAATTGCTTCCGTTTGGCCCCTTTTACTCTGATGAGTTTCGTCTTATTTGGTTTGAGGCCGTAGGTAATCTCGTGATTACTGGCCGGTTATGGCCTTAACCTAGAGGGGCGGGTTCGGGTCGTGACACTAACTTTCCAAAATTCCCAAATCAAACCATTTATACAAAACGACTAATATTTATGTCAAAGCTCATAAAAATGAGTAATTATCCCTACCTCAAAGAAGAGACTCAAAGGAGAAGATGGAGAAAACTCGAAGATGCTCCAAACGCCAACTTTTTCGGATCAAAGTGAAGCCCACATCAAGCTCTACCTTTCTTACAAAAAGACTAGGGTAGAAGACCACTAGAACTAGGTGTATTTGTAGAGAGAAGGTGTATGTAGAGAGAGAGAGAGAGGGTCGAATCTAGGGTTTGGAGGAAGAAGAGAGTCAAAAAGTGTAGAAGAAGCTGCTGCTGCGAACTGATATACTCAAGCAAAGAAAGTAGCGTGCTCACTCAAGCAAAGAAGTGATCACTCGAGCGACCAGGCAAAAAGATGCCTCGCTCGAGTGCAAAAAGCCTCGCTCAAGCGAACAGTGCAAAACTTCAGGTCTGTAACCCGGAAGCACGCTTGAGCGCAAGAATGCTCACTCGAGCGAAGAACCCCAAAACATATAGCTCGCTCGCTCGAGCGACAAAAGCCTCGCACAAGCGAAGAATACCAACCTTCAGGTTCAAACTAGACACTAACGCACGCTCGAGCGCAAGAGTTCTCGCTCGAGCAAAGAGACAGAAGACCCAAAGTTTGCTCGAGCGACAAAAGCCTCGCTCGAGCAAAGAACCAAAAATCTGGGCAGCAAAAACATATTTCAAACCACATCCAACCTGTTTCAAACCTACCCAACACATCCTAAAATTCAAATACAACGAATTAAAGGACGGAAAGAGACATACACAACAATACTCAATCATGGAACCCAAGTCCAGAACATTGTACATAAAGGGGAAAAACCCGAGATCGCTATAGGATTGGTTTGGTCTGCTAGTGCATATCGGAGTTTTTTCATTTTGTTTCTCCGTTTTGGATTGGTTTCTCGCCAATCTGTGGGTTTAGTGCTAGCAGATGAATGTGCTTCCTCCTTGGTGCTAACCTAGTTAGGATTGTGGAATGTTAGCTATGATGTTTTTTGCACTTCCCTCCTTTATTGATGTATTTTGTTGTTTGTTTTTGCTTATCTCATCAATAAAGTTTCTTTTTTCTTTGCTGATCAAAAAAAAAAATAATAGTGAATATCATTGCTATCACGTCTGAGGCCACGAAACCACCGTTTCTATTCTGTTTCGGCGAGAACACGTCACTATAGATGTCCACGAACGTCCCAGGAAAGATCTCGTTTTGTTCGTTGGGCTCACTACAGTTCGAACTCAAAAGTCACGGTCCTGTATCTAATCTCGCAGAATGCAATGCAAGACCGATGAATCATCAAAGAGTCTAAATATGACAAATCGTTTTGAAAAATAGATTTTTAGAAAGAAGTGCCAAACATGGACTGCTTTGCCAGATATAGAGTTGCCACCTAAATATTTTATTTTGAGAGAATTTAGGAAACCCTTACTCGTGCCGAAGGCCACGTGTCCGTCATCACCAAAGTTGCCTCGGCTCGGGAATTTGGATACGATTGGGGAAGGTCACTTTGTGAGCACCCTCGCTCGCCCGATCAAAGATCGGCCTCTACTAACCATGATATCGAGTTTTGAAAACATTATGCATTCTTATTCCGGTTATTAGCCTAGATTCACTATGTGATGCGCACAGCATACAAGTATAGACTGGATTTTCCTAAGTTGGAACCAAGCATCGCACATCCGTTTGTTTTGAAAATGGATTGATGTTTGCTACTCGCAAGTAGGCTAAAACACGGGTTTCGATGAATTATCCTAACTCAAGCAACCTAACCTTCACCCACAGGCATTCAGGCAGGTGTATCACATAAGCACATAGCCTCATGGTAAGCATGCTATCATGGCAGTCACTCACACACATGCAAGGATGCTAAAGCATAAATACTTACCGAGTACTCCAAGCCAAAATAGAAACTAGTTAGTAATCAATGCATGATCCTAGTTCATGTTAAGATGGCTAATGCAATACATGCAAAAATGCAACTAAGCTAGGCTCGACTATTCTAAAATGGCATATGAAATGCAACAACTGATACACGTATTCAACTCGGAATTAAAATACAATGCAGTTAGTATGATGCGCCGAGCCCGGTGCATGCAATACAGATGAATGATGCAAACATGCAAGCATAAATATGCTAATTGAAACATGCCCTAAACTAACCATCATAAACTGGTAAATAAAATGGAGAAAAACGTGGGGTTGGAAGACATACATCACACACACGCATACTTATTACAACAATTGGCTCTCTCTCGGAGGGTCTGAATGAATAGTACAAACCATCTAGCTAATCTAAGCTAAATAACAAATTACAGCTAATTATTACACAATATTAATTAATCAACAAATTAACTAAGTAAGCAATAAACTAGCATGCAAACTAAATGGACCGCCTCAGCTCCGTTTCGAATGATAAAAGGTGTATGCATGTTCGAGTCGCCTCGTCGGTAAATTCCATCGCGACGCCTCGCCTCGCCTTTGTTTGCAATTGATCTCAGAAACTTGCACAAAGCTCCAGAAGGCTGAAACTCCACCTTGGGAAGGCCACTGACCAGTTATTAGCATGGGAGACTACCTGTCGACCACCCTTTATGGTGGAGACCAAAGAGGGTGGTCGGCCTGCCAGAAAATTTGGTTGGCCGACCAGTTTCCACCTCTGGTTTCTGGTTTTTCTGCAACGAAGGCAATAGAGAGAAAAGGCAATGTATTTTCAACAAATGTGTGCATGACCACTCTCCCTATCATTGCACAAGCTCCAAGGAGTGTAGTCCTCGATCCTTGTGTCATCAATCACGCATCTCGATGCATGATGGCCGAGGAGTCGGTTTGCACGGTTCAATGAGACATGAATGCACATATAAGCAAGTAAAGGCAACAACTCTATCATGGACAGTCAAGAGTGACAGCGACCGAGAATCGAGGCACGTTTCGTCACTTGGAGTACGAAACGTCCCTCGTTTCCCGTGTTCGGACTAAACCCTACTCCAAACACAAAGCAACGAGATGGCATACACAATGCGACTAACATGCAACCTAGCATACGCAATGTTATGGGCTAAAATGGCATACACAATGCACGTGACATAACATGGCATACACAATGCACTTACGAAGACTATCATGCGCACATGAACTAAATGGCATATACAAATGCAAGATGGACTTACACCAATATGAGTGGACCTCAGCCACACTCACATCAGTGGTCGTATGATGAAAATGAGACAACCAAAATACATGCAAGCATGCACGAATGCAATGGACCGATCTTAAGGCACAACATGCAACTCTAACTAAGCATGGCAAATGATGAAATATGGCATACAAGCATACATTTTCCAGCTCTGAACCATGATGTACAATGGTCCCGAATCATGCAAATATGTTACCCAATGCATGCTAGATGGCCCGAATACCGAAACTAGTGAAGTGCGTTACACGATAGGTACACAAAGCAATACACGAATGGCAAAACCAACCCAAACAGACCCTAGGCAGGTTTGAAACAGTGGGGAAATGGCCTAAAATGATGGCTCAGAATGCAAAGAAATTGAGCTCATTCAATGGTCAGTGAATGAGGCATACAAGCCCGACTCTCAAACGCATTTAAAGAGTACAAAACATGGGAATATGGCATTCACATAAGCTCTAAAATATGATGTATAATGGCCCCAAAACAAGAAAACATCTCAGTATATGCATGTAATGGACCTCAAAACTCAAAGCTAAGCATGGACATTGAACTACAAGCATGCAAAACAAGCATCATTCGACCATGAAACACAAAAACAGAGCTAAGGAAGTCCAAAATATGCACAAAATCAGTTTAAGGCATGGCCAAAAAGTGCTAAAATCAAGGGTCAACAAAGCATGTAAAGAAAGCTAGTGAACCATGAGTTGTACTACAACTATATGAAGCATATGAGAGCTCACCAAACCAGTCAAAAATAGAAGTATGCCACGCCAAAATATGCCCAAAAACCCACTGAAACTTAGTCAATGCATGCAAGAATGATAAGCTCCTTTGGAAGGCCATGCAAGGGGTTATTCTACACATGTACGATGGACACACAAAATGGCAAAACCACCTCTGGAAAGAGGTTATGAGGGCCCTAAAACCTACCAAAAAGGTCCTGAAATTAGTCTAGGAAGCATGGAAGTGAAAGCCCCTTTCAAAGGCCTTGAATAGGATTGTTCTACACATGTACAATAGACATTTTATATGGCAAAATGGGCTCTGGACAGAGCCTATGCAAACCATAAAACTCACTAAATAGGGCCTGAAATTTGGCTTTGAAACATGCAAGTAGGAGCCCCTTTGGAAGGCCAACAAAGCTAGTAAACAAATCAAGGGGTGAGAGGGTCACCCCTCTCTGATTTTAGGGCTCAAAAACACATGTTAGCCAAACCAAGGCCAACACAAATGCTCTAATGCATAGCCCTAAACATGAGAAAATGAAGCATGCAAAGGGGAAGATGACCGCAAACAGAAAAAATGTCTTAAACAAACATGTTTATAAGCTCAAAACAAAACTTTTTTCAGTTTATGACAAAACCCAGAAATGCTTGCAAATAAGACTAAAGAATGAAGCAAAATAAAGCTACAAAGAGGGAAATGGTGACTTACCCTTGTAGCACAGCAATGCAGCAAGCTCTGGACCAAGAAAGTGAGCCCTCAACCTCTGAAAAATAGCTCTAAGGTACTTAGGATGGTAGTGGAGGTGTTGTGCTTAGAGGTGTTGTGCAAATGGCCAAGAACCATGGAGCTATGGAGCTTGGATGTAGAGATATAGGGGGAAAGTATATGTATGCCTCAACCAAAAATCTTCAACCCTTGCAAATGGAGAGGAGAGTCTCTCTTATAGAAGAAGAGGTCCAAGGCTTCTTGGAGAAGCCTCAAGCAAAGGGACCAAGCTTCTAAAAGAAGCTAAACCAAAAGGGCTAAGCTTCTTGAGGAAGCTAGACCAAAGGGTCAAGCTTCCTCAAGAAGCTTGACAAAAGGTCTAGCTTCTCTTATAAGCTAAGCAAAAAGGGCCAAAGCTTCCTTAAGAAGACAAACAAAAGGGTTAAATCTCGGAAGATGGGGCAAATTCCTCCCAGTTGGCATAGCTATATGCAACTCAGGAAGGCCAAAAAGGAGATGCCTGGCCGACCAGTTCAAGTAGTCGGCCGACCACTTCCCCTGGTTGGCCGACCAGGGGTTAAAAGGGTCAACAAGAAAAGGTGGTCGGCCATGCCAAAAAGGTGGCCTCTCAGGTGAATGCAACACAGTGGTAGTATGGGAGACCAGAAAATGTGGCTCAAAAGTGAGGGAGACCAAGGGGTCAAAAGGGTTAAGCACCAAAGGTGGTTGGCCATACCAAATAGGTGGCCTCCCAGATGAATGCAACACAATGGTGGTATGGGAGACCAGAAATTATGGCCTAAAAGTGAGGGAGACTGCCTCTCTAACAAGAAAATCGGGCGGCGAAAAGAAAAGTGGTCTCCAAGAAGAAAATGTGGTCTCTTGGGCCACAGTGTCCCTCTAGGGAGAGGAAACAAGGTGTGTGTCAAAAATCAGAGCAAACGGAGGTAGTTAAGCGGTCCCAAATCGAGGCACGCGGCCGATGGTTCAGAAAACTGGTCTCCAAACGGGAAAACTGGTCTACGACCATGAAACGTAGACCTCTCCCTCTCTCTGGGAAGAGAAAAATCGAGAAAACAGGATCTGATTCGCAAACCGAGGCAAAGCACAAAAGAGCCTCGAAGTCCGGAGGCAAGGCTCTCATCCGAGACTCTGCAATCTCAGAACGAGCACAATATGCGTCATCACCGAGCGCTCAATCGGTGACGTCTGAGTCTTAAGGTCGGTCAAAAGTGGGGTGTCTACAGTTGCCCCTCTTTGACAGAACTTGAAAGTCATACGTGATGGGAGTAAATGTCAAAGCCTAGAGACGATCCATTTTTGACAAGTCCGAAGACTTAGGCAAATAAGCGAGATGAACAAAGATGTGCCCCCAGGCAAGGGCAAAATGCAAAATGATATGTGATATTACAAAACAATGTAGTAAACAATGCAAATGATATGCAATGCATTTGAGATGATCAAACCACAAGCAATATAAAACCACACAAATATCATAAAGATGATGGAGATGCAAAATCTGTCTACCATAGAAAAGGTGCCAACATCCTCAAACCACAATCCCATCAGTGGAATAGGTGCGTACACATGCAGAACTATGTGTGTGTAGACGGAACACAAGATACAAGTAATTGGATGGCATGATATAAGTGAGGAATGATCTGCTAAGAAAAGATCACGATCTTAAATGCTTGATGCAACACACTACACTACAATGCAATGAATGCAATGGATAAGGCGCGCGGCCAAACCGTATCTTGCCTAGGAAAGGCATGGACACAAACAAACCATGTCTAACACGGAAATGTTACCGTCACCCTTAGACCACAATCCCATTAGTGGAATAGGTGCATACACAAAATCTCATAACCATGCTTCGACGTGAAAATTATGGGCACATACTAGACCAAGCTCAACATGGAAAGGCGCAAGCCATAGATATATAATGCAGTAAATGCATGCAAACTATAATGCAATGTATTCTATATGCAATGCAATGGACATACAAGATGATATAGTAGTTAGGAAGCGAAAATACCTTACAGGGGCATTTGGCAATGACCTACCTCAGCAATGTCCTACCTCATGCTGATGTGGGAATCTTCCCCTTCTTCTCAGTTGAACCGTAGGTACTACTTTTCTCCCTGACTATCGTCGCAACTTTCCCTATTCTCCAACAGGGCGACAGACTAGGTTGGTTCAGTATCCAGAATTGAGGTGCATACATATGTTATCTCAATCTATGGGGCTGCCATACAGGTTTCAAGCCGAGGATATACCTCTGGGTATTTAAACCAGACTTTAGTCTCGGAAATCCCGAACCTTTGCGTTCTAGGCAAGAGCCATTCGAACTCTAGTTTCCACCGTCTCAGTTGGTCTCCTAGGAACTCACTGCAAACACAGGCAGGTGGTTATACCAGACCACCGGAAGTCGTTCGGACATGACAAACAGCAAAGGAATTGCACCTTTAGAAGATTTAAGATCTCCTAAACCAGGTGAGTGCACAAGAGAGTGTGATGAAGATGCAGGATTTAAGGTCTCCTAGACCAGAGGATTTAAGGTCTCCCAGACCAGCGAAAGGTGTACAAGACAATGCGAATGAAGATGCACTAACAAGTACAAGGGAGGTGCACAAGAAAGCGCGAGAAATGCAATGCACTAACAAGTGCAGGTAAGGTGCACAAGATAGCATGATAAAATGCATGAACAATGCAAGTAAAGTACACAAAACAGTGCGATGCGCAAAATAGCGCGAGTATAAACTGCACAAAACAGTGTGATACATAATGAATGTGTAAAACAGTGACAAGAAGATGGGTGCGCAAGACAGCGTGATAAAATGCATGAACAATGCAAGTAAGGTGCATAACAATGCGAGAAAGATGTGCATAACGATGCATTTTGCATTTCTTGCACACTTTATGTTTTTGCTATGTATTATATCTGCTCGTTCTGGACACATTCACATACACAGTATTTCTGCTCATTCTGGCATACAGCTCATATGTAGCACAATACTGACTTGGCACGTAGCTTATTCATAACACAATGCGGACTTGGCACACAACTCACAACATAACACTTTGTTAATTTGGCACACAGCTCACTTGGGCACACAGCACATTTGGGGCGCACAGCACATTTGGGCACACAGCTCATTTTGGCACATAGCTCGTTCTCGGGCACACAGCTCATTTTCAGGCACACAGCTCATTTTTCAGGCACACAGCTCACTTTTTGGGCACACAGCTCCTTTTTCGGGCACGCAGCTCATTTTTCGGGCACGCAGCTCGTTCTTCGGGCACACAGCTCGTTCTTGGGCACACAGCTCATTTTTTGGGCACACAGCTCACTTTTTGGGCACACAGCTCGTTTTCCGGGCACACAGCTCGTTCTTTGGGCACGCAGCTCGTTCTTTGGGTACGCAGCTCATTTTTCGGGCACGCAACTTATTTTTTGGGCACACGGCTCACTTTTTTGGGCGCATTTTCTGAGCACACAGCTCATTCATCGGGCACGCAGCTCATTTTTGGGCACACAGCTCGTTCTTCAGGCACGCAGCTCGTTCTTCGGGCACACAGCTCATAACACTGCTCAATCTGAACACTCGGTCCGTAACACAGCATTCGGTTTGCATTTTGAACACACAGCTCAAGCACTTGAACTTCGGAACACGCAGCTCAAACTTTTGTCGTGAACACGCAGCCCACAATTTCTTGAAATCTAAACACACAGCTCAAACTCTTGCGGTGAACACGCGGCCCACACTTTCTTGAAATCTGAACACACAGCTCAAACTTGTTGTCATGAACACACAGCCCATAGTTTTTGAAAGTTGAACACGCAGTTCATAGTTTTTGAAAGTTGAACACGCAGCCCAAAGTTTTTGAAAGTTGAACACGCAGCCCAAACTCTTGATGGTGAACACACAGCCCACACTCTTCTAGTGAACACGCAGCCCACAGTTTTTGAAAGCTGAACACGTAGCTCACAGTTTTTGAATGTTGAACACGCAGCCCAAACTCTTGATGGTGAACACACAGCCCACACTCTTGTAGTGAACACGCAACCCACAGTTTTTGAATGTTGAACACGCAACCCAAACTCTTGATGGTGAACACACAGCCCACACTCTTGGAGTGAACACGAAGCCCACACTTGTTGAAAGTTGAACACGCAGCCCAAACTTTTGAATTTTTCCTGAACACGCAGCCCATTCATTTCATTTGCACGCAGCTCATTCTTAATTCTGAACACGCAGCTCATAAATTTTCATTTCTGAACGCACAGCTCATTCACTTCACTTTGAACACCCAGCTCACACATTTCAATTCTGAACACGCAGCTCATACATTTTCATTTGCATGCAGCTCATTCTTAATTTTGAACACGCAGCTCATAAATTTTCATGTCTGAACACACAATTCATTCACTTTACTTTGAACACGCAGCTCATACATTTCAATTCTGAACACGCAGCTCATGCATTTTCATTTGCACGCAACTCATTCTTAATTCTGAACACGCAGCTCATAAATTTTCATGTCTGAACACACAGCTCATTCACTTTATTTTGAACATACAGCTCACACATTTCAATTCTGAACATACAGCTCATACATTTTCAATTTTGAACACGCAGCTCACAACACAACACTGCTCGATCTGAACACACGACTCATAACACATTAGTCTTTTAATTTTGAACACACAGCTCATAACACAACTCTGCTCGATCTGAACACACGGCTCATAACACAGTAGTCTTTTAATTTTGAACACACAGCTCATTCTGAACATACAAGATGCGACGACGGAACTTGCAGAAGTTAAAACCAACTCAGATGCCTGACATTTTCCCTTTTTTCTTTTGCTTCAAAGTCTGGAACCTATATAGCTTCAGATAGGTCCTGGTTTTACTGTTCCCGCATGACCTGGGTTGAACCCTGTGGTTTTATGAAAGAAAAAATTTTGTTTTGCACAAATGTAGAGAATGGCACGGCACTCTGAGCACAAAATGATTTTTGAAAGTGAAATGGGAAAAGGGTTCTCAACCGGGTATTGAGCCTATAACTAACCACAGCCAAAACGACTCAATAACGGGAAACAAAGGTAGAATAACCTAAACACAACACAACAAAGGAAAAACAAGGTAAAACAACCTAAACATATCTATAGGCACCCGAAACGACTCAAAACGAGAATCAAGACAAACAAAACGACTGACACGACACACAGATGTGTTCCAATGGCAAGAGACCTCTCAGTGCACGAGGAGCCAGTTTCTCCGGGTATTGTTTCCCACACTTTCTCATTTGTGATTCTCGCATCACTCGGCCCTCAGGCTCTGTTTTTCTAAAAAAGCCCTTTTCCTCACTTTTTCTCTTAGCGCACATCTCTCTATTCTTCAATCTCTCATTTTTTATCCCTTCCGTGGGTGGTTGATAGGTAAACAAGAAGTTGTGGGCTCTTGCCCCTAGCATTCTGCTAGATTCTCTTTCATCTGCTCACAACAGTGAACTTCCCCCATAGAGGGGTTGTGATGCTGCTAGATGTGCAGCAAATCTGCAATTGACATCGGTTGATGATGCTCTACTGGGGAGTTCGGACGTGATCAGATCTATCCAGATGAGAGAATGGAATATGTTGCTCCATTCCAGTTCATGCTTCGCACTTGGCTTGATACCTCGCTGCTTGGAGGATGAGAGAGCTTTTCGGCCTTTTGTTGTTAGCTTCAGTTGTGCCCTTTTCTGGCAATTAGAGTGCCCTTTCTGGCAAGTATGTTGACAATGGGGAAAAGACAGAACACTTGACTTAACTGTGCCCCTAGTTCATTATTTTGACCATTTTTTGTTTTTGACATTCTGTTAAAACAATTTTGACCAACATGAGAGTTAGATTAACACCCTTGTTCGATTTTCTGATTTGAAATCATGCAAGTCAGGTTATGAGCACTGAAAATTTTCCTTTTTTGGGTCCAAGAACTATTTTTACAAACGGCCACTGTTCAACGAGCATGGAACCTACTCTTGAGATGCGCGACCTCAGATATGAAGGAAAATTGCCCCTTGCTTAAGGAAAGTTACATGGCAACTGAAAATTGCCCCTTGTTTGAATGACACCGCAGCATTTTGTACGGCAACGGAAAGTTGCCCATTGTTTGAATAGTGCCGCAGCACGTGGCCACCAGTCCTTACAGTGACAATTACAACCAAATTCTCAGATCCAGAGAAGACAAAGATAACTAGAACCATTACATGGACACAGTTGAATTTGAAGTGTTTTACGGTTGGACTTCAGAATGAAGTTGCCTACGTATCCCAAAGATGGGAATCAAGCCTTACATAGTTCGGGGTTAAGGTACACTCGGGTATTAACCTCTCCTTTTGCGCTCTAACTTTTGCCAAGGCCGTCCTTTCTGGGTTTTCAACCTTGCGAGCTTTGTTCTTCTTTTCTTTTCAATTCTTTTCATTTTCTTCATTTTTCTCTTCTTTTTTTTTCATTCTTTGCATTTTTCTTTTTTTGTCTTTTTCTTCTTTTTCTTGCTCTAACTTTTGCTTGGGTCGCTCTTCCGGGTTTTCAGCCCGGCGAGCCTCTCAAGGGTAAAAGTTTAGCTTTGTCCATGTTGAATGGTTTTTGGATCTCGAAGCCATTTAAATCTAGGAGAATGGCTGCTGTTCGCTGATGATGTAGAAGTCCATCCCATGGGGGTTGAATTTGCCTCTGGTGTTGCGGATAGAAGCTCAATTGTCCTTCAGCAATACTTTCTTCTTTCCTCCCTTCTGGGATTTGGCATTCTTACCGATCTTCATTATCTTGAGCAATGATCCATCTTTGGCTTTTCGAGCACGTTTGATATTTTTTGCCCCTAGTCCGAAGGGTGCTTCTGATCTAACTTCGCAAGCTTCTTTTGATGACATCTGATCTTCTTGATCTGACTTTCTTGTCCCTAGTTCGAGGGCTGCTTCAAATCTGGCCACACAGGCCTCACATCATGATTGACCTTTGAACATTCTGAATTAAGGTCCAAGGTTTGAAAGCAAGGGGTCGAGTCTTGAGGCTGAGAGCGATCCTAGGCTGCACAATCTCAAGAGCGATTCCACACAAGTCTTTGTAGGACTGCGCAAAACATTTTTTTGAAATTTTTTAAGAAAGCGACAAATCGCTCGCGCTGAAGACAGTGTAGAACCAATCTGGATCAAGCTAGGGTCCTTCTCAGTACTCACATTAACAAACATGATTTCATTCATTAAAGGCTTAGCATGCCTCTCTTTCTCTCAATTGACCAAATTTTGCAAAACCCGAGGAATTCCTCCATCTTCGTTTTCATCACAGTGTTTGAAAAGTTTTGGAGAACTTAGGTCAATGCAATGAGTTCGAGGCACAGAAAAGTAGGAAAAAAGTATTGCCATTTCATTCAAACTTTCTGGCATAACTGGCACAAGGCAGAAGCAAACACAAGGGTGTGAAAATCACTACTGTTTATTCAAATCTGTTGGCATAACTGGCTCCACGGTGTAGACACCCCATTTTTGACCGACCTTTAGACTCAGACGTCACCGATTGAGCGCTTGGTGATGTTGCATAATGTGCTTGTTCAGAAGTTTCAGAGTCGCGGCCGTGAGCCCTGCCTCCGGACTTCCGAACCCCTCTTCTGTGCCTTGTCTCGGTTTGCGAACCAGACCCAGTTTTCTCTGTTTCTTTTCCTGAGGGAAGGGAGAGGTCCCGTAGACCATCTCTCGATGTCCGTAGGCTACATTTGGTGGCCGTAGGCCATTTTGCCCATTTCGGAGTCCGGTTCCCGGTTTTCGGAGCCGTCAGGCTGTGTGCCTCGGTTCGGGACCGCTTAACCATCTCCTATTGCTCTGATTTTTGGCATACATCTTATTTGCTCCCTGTTGAGGGACACTGGGGGCTGAGAAACCCACTTCGTGGCCGAACGCCACTTTCGGTGTTTAACAGCCCATTTTCGGGATCTCGAACTGTGTGTTTTGGCTCCCGAACATTCGTTTTGTAACGATTTTCGTTCATTTTTGGCAGGTACCTCTGTTTTGTCACTAGGAAGGTCACTGAAGGGTGGGAGGCCAGCAATTGTTGCAGCAACCAGTTATCTCTCTTCCGGAGCCTCCCGGCGCCCGTTTTTCGCACTTCCGGGCTAATGTTGAATACCTTGGAGCTAGTGTTGCCAACTTTCAACCACATATCTGTGAACTACACACCTGGGAGGCCACTAAAAGTTGGTGACCGGCCAGTAATTCAACTTGACCCTTTTGACCCCCTCTTTCCGAGCCAATGTTGAACCCCCTTGGACCCACTTTCTTGGAATTTTAACCACATGGTTGTGTTGTACACATATAGGAGTACCTCCCCAGTAGCTGGCCGGCCAGAAAATCACATTGACCCTTTTGACCCCTAGCCGGCCGGCTAGGGGGTGTGGCCAGCCGGCCACCTCCAACAAAAGTAAGAGGCCGGCCGTGTTCCTCGCACTGTGCACTTTACAGCTGTGGGGCAATGTCCCCCAGATATTTTCTGTATCCGGGGGATATTTTGTGGGGGAGTTTTGCTCTCCTTCTCCCCCACCTTTACACCCCTTTTTGAACCCTTATAACCAGCTGGTGGCCTCCTTTGCAAGGGTTAGAAAAAATCTCCTTCAAGTTTCCATAGCCAACTCCATCCTCTTCCTTCTCAACTCTTGAAAAAACCCTAAGTCCCTAACCATTATTCCTTCTACACCACCAAGCTCTACCACCACCATCTCATTTCCAGCAACAAGGAAGGATTCTTGAAGGCTAAAGAAGCTGCAAATCCATCCAAAAAGCAACAAAAGTTTGAATCTTCAAGGGTAAGTAACACTTTTACCCTTTTGACCCTTTTTCTTGATCTATTTCTAAGCCTCACTTCTTTTTGGTTTCAAGCTCCGGCCCTAACTGAAAAGGGCCATCTTTTGAGCTCATCTTCACTTCTCATTAAGGGCTCAACCCTGTTTGAGCCCTCCATAATATACTTGCTTCAATGATCCTCTTGTATGTCATAGTTTTGCATGCTATTTTTGGCCCATGAGCAATCTGTTTTTGAGCATGTTATAAACTGATATAAGGCTTATTTTGAGCCCCTCTTCAACATTGGAGAAGGGCTCAACATTGTTTGGTACTTTCATGTGTCACTTGTAGTTATATCCCCTATTTGGCCCCATTTTTGTATAAATTGATAGCCTACCATGCTTTTGTTTTTGGCCATTTTACAGTTCTGAAAAAGTTCTTATTTTGGTCCATACTTCATGTTTCATTTAGGTCCTTTCATGGTTTGGGGCTTCCATAGGTCACTTCATGTTATATCCCTCTTTTATTCCCCATTCTTGCATGTTTAGTTAGCCTACCATGCTTTTGTTTTTGGCAATTTTACAGTTCTAGAAAAGTGTTTATTTTGGTCCATTCTACATGTTTTATTAAGGGTCTTTGGCTGTTTGGTGATTATTTTGCATACCTCATGTTATAGCCATTTTTGAGCCTTGTCTTGCATCACATTTTTGGCATATTTGTATACTGATTTGAGGTCTTCCATATACTGTAAATGTTCATATTTTTGGTCAATATTCAGTGTTGTAGAAGGAAATTTTTCAGTTTGAGTTTTTCTTATACCACTTGCTTCATTACCCCTCTTTTGGCCTCTATTCTTGCATGCTATTTTTCCCCTACCTATACTTGCTGTTTGGCCATGTTTATAACTGTGAAAGTGCATCTTTTGGGACTGTCTAGCTTCTGTCTTTGCATTGCATGTCCATATTGTGCATGTTTGGCATAGCTATAGGCCATTTCGGGTGCCTAATGTTGCATTTCGGGACATTTCCTTGCATTTCATGTCATTTCGCTTCATTTCGGGACTGTTTTCCCCCATATTTTAGTGCTGAAATTCCATTAGTATGCTTGCATATCATTTTTTCCATATTTCATCACATCATATCATCGCCTCGGTTTGCGTGCCCGTGTGCACGCATTTCGAGGCACTTCATTTTCCGCCATCGGCATCTCACGTGAGTGCGGCTGAGGCTCTCTCATGTTAGTATAAGTCCATTTGTCATTTTCCAAGTCATTTGCATCGCCTCGGTTTGCGTGCCCGTGTGCACGCATTTCGAGGCACTTCATTTTCTGTCATCGGCATCTCACGTGAGTGCGGCTGAGGCTCTCTCATGTTAGTATAAGTCCATTTGTCATTTTCCATGTCATTTGCAGTGCATTTGCATCGCCTCGATTTGCGTGCCCGTGTGCACGCATTTCGAGGCACCTCATTTTCTGCCATCGGCATCTCATGTGAGTGTGGCTGAGGCTCTCTCATGTTAGTATAAGTCCATGTTGCATTTTCCATGTCATTTGCATCGCTTTTGCATCGCCTCGATTTGCGTGCCCGCGTGCACGCATTTCGAGACACATATCTTTGCCTCGGCTTGCGTGCCCGCGTACACGCATTTCGAGACACATATCATCGTCTCGGCTTGCGTGCCCGCGTGCACGCATTTCGAGACACATATCATCGCCTCGGCTTACGTGCCCGCGTGCACGCATTTCGAGACACAAATCATCGCCTCGGTTTGCGTGCCCGCGTGCACCCATTTCGAGACACATATCATCGCCTCGGTTTGCGTGCCCGCGTGCACACATTTCGAGACACATATCATCGCCTCGGTTTGCGTGCCCGCGTGCACGCATTTCGAGACACATATCATCGCCTCGGTTTGCGCGCACGTGTGCACGTATTTCGAGGCATCTCATTTTCATAGCATTGAGTATGTTAGGATTGTATCTTAGCTGCATTTCACGCATATCATGCATATTGCATCATGTCCGGAATAGGAGTTAGTCCGGACACGGGAAACGAGGTACATTTCGTACTCCGAGTGACGGAATGCGTCTCAATTCCCCCAGTCACCGACACTCCTGATTATCCATGATGGAGTTAGGTTTTAGCTGTAGTTTCATGTGCATTCATCCTATATTGAGTTGTGCATTTCGACTCCTCGGCCATCATGCCTCGGTATGCGTGATTGGTGGCACGAGGGTCGAGACATGCATATATCTGTGCAAATACATTGCTATGCCCCTTTCCTGCTCTCTGTTGCAGCAAAATCAGGAATCAGCAACCTTTTGGGGCTTGGCGCGCATTTTAAGAACAGGTGTAAACAGAGGCTAATTGGGGCATTCCGGTGGATTTCCGCGCAAGACAATCCGGACATGCATCATCCATCAGAAGCAGGGCAGTCCCTGGCCTGCACGCCAGTTTTATTTGCTTTCTTAGTTAATTCTTTAATTAATTAGAATTTTGTAATATTTTTGGACTGTAATATTTTTTATTCGGGACTGTAATATTGGGACTGTATATTTATTCGGACCCTCTGCGCGAGGGCATGACTGTAATAAGTGTGGGTGAGTGTGATGTATGTCTTCCAACCCCACGTCTTTCTCCCTTTTATTTACCTGCTTATGATGGTTAGATTAGGGCATATTTCAATTAGTATACAGTATGACAGCATGTTTGCATCATTCATCTGTATTGCATGCACCGGGCTCGGCGCATCATACTAACTGCATTGTATTTTCAATTTCAAAGTTGAATACATGATAGTTGTAACATCTCATATGCCATCCTAGAATAGCCGAGCCTGTTAAAATTGCATTTTGCATGTGTTGCATTAGGCATTTCTGTATAGTTAGGATCATGCATGATTTCTAATGAATTCCTATTTTGGCTTGGAGTACTCGGTAAGCTTTATGCTTTAGCATCCTTGCATGCGTGTGAGAGCTGCCATGAATAGCATGCTTACCATGAGGCTATGTGCTTATCTGATATAACTGCCTGAATGCCTGTGGATGAAGGTTGGGTTGTCTGAATTGGGATAAATCATCAAATGTTTCAAGCCTACCTGCGGGTAGCAAAACATTTTCAAAAACAAGCATGAAATGTTTCATTCCAATTTGGGCGACCCGGTCTATATTTATATGCTGTGCGCATCACATAGTAACCTAGGCTAATAAACCGGAATAAGAACTCACAATGTTTTCAAAAATTGATATCATGGTTAGTAGAGGCCGGTCTATGACCGGGCGAGCGGGGGTGCTCACGAAGTGACCTTCCCCAATCGTACCCAAGTTCCCGAGCCGAGGCAACTTTGGTGATGACGGACACGTGGCCTTTTGGCACCGAGTCAGGGTTTCCTAAATTTCCCAAAATAAAATATTTAGGTGGCGACTCTGTATCTGGCAAAGCAGTCCATGTTTGGCACTTCTTTCAAAAAAATCTGTTTTCTGAAAACGATTTGCCGGATTTGGACTCTTTGGTTCAGATTAGGAACCGTGACTATAAAGTCGAGTCCGAGCTGTAGCGAGGTCCCCCGCGGGCTTGTTACAGTTTCTGGCGACTCCGCTGGGGATTTAGAGAACTTGACTCGAACTCATGATATCTGTTTTTGACTACACTTGTGTGTTTCTTTGCATTGCATTTGCATTGGTGCGCCTAGGACACCGTGTTTGCCATCTGCTATTCCTGAACAGTTTGCCGGAGGCTTGTCTTGTCAAGGCATGACCATAAGGCTGACCGGTTGTGGGCTCTGCCAGTATGGGAACACAAACCCCGGTATTACCGGGGCACCCTCTTTGACCATTCGACCTAGTGCATATTCGGATCCATAGTGACCATTCCAAATTAGGGCAGGTTGCTTACCCATTTATAGGTTGTTTGAAACCGCTACGTGTGTAGTGAAACCCTAGCTCCTGACACAATAGGACAGGGAAACCCTACCCTAACATAGGGGTGTTTTGGCTCTCACTTATCTGTTATGTGCTTTAGAGTGCGTCTCTACAGGAATGCATGTATCAGTATATGAGTTTGGGCATCAAGCCTGCGGGCTTCAGTTTAGAATTGTCAGTATCAGGCCTGCGGGCATCAGATCAGTATATGAGTTTGAGTATCAAGCCTGCGGGCATCAGTTCAGTATTGTCGACATCAGGCCTGCGGGCATCAGTTTGGTATTACGGGTATCAAGCCTGCGGGCATCAGCCAGTATTTGAGGATTAGTTATCTGCGGATATCAGATTCTGTTTCAGGGAACAGTGATACAGGGATAATAATCAGTGTTCAAGGCCAGTGTGTATTTCAGCTTATTGACTGTGTGTTGATTATGCCCGACTGTGTGTCTTGCATTTTATTTTAAGCTGTTATGCTGTCCGTTTATCTGTTTATTTATTTCCTTTTCGCTTTATTTATCTTTTGCTAGGTCAGTTTAGCACGATTGCTTCCGACCCAACAGGCATTCCCCAAGCACCTTGGACACGAGGTCGTCGACTCCACCGATCTGAGGATCTAATCGACGGACAGCCAGTGTTCCGTTCTCTACCCCCTGTTACCAGAAGGAAGCCAAAAAGGTGCAGTACGTCAGAACAGAGGTTGTCAGAACAGTGGGTTGCTTTATTAGAGGACTACAGGACTGAGGTCTCAATTACTGCTGTAGAAATAGACATACCGGTTAGACAGATGGATCAACCGAATACATCAGGGATGGAGGCTTTGATGCGCCAGATGCAGGAGAGTATGAAGCAAATGCACGATGATGCTGCCCGTCAAGCGGAATTCTCCAAACAGCAGGCCACAGTCATGGCCCAGCAGGCTGAGCTGATTGCCAGACTGCAACAACAGAATACAGCGTCTCCTTCACAACAAATCCCTCCTCCGGCAGGAGCCCCAATACCTAAGCAGGCACCTGTTGTTCAGAATATTCTTCCGAATACCCAAAATACTGTACCAACTGTCCAAATTTTACAAGAGGACACGAGTCTTCCAACGGGGCCGACTCCGCCCCCGCTTCCACCACAACTGTCCAAGGTCCATACATCCAATCACCCGGACTCTCCATTCGAGGTCGAGGTTGATCACACAGCTCTGAAATTGAGCAAACTGGAGAAGCTCTTTAAGAAGTCCCAAGGGGTCAAGGCTATGCTGGATATCGGAGATGGATATACCGAGGAGGCCGTAACACTCCCCGATAGGTTCAAAATGCCACAAATCGACCGTTTTGACGAGACTGGCGACCCCATGGTCCACATCCGATTGTTTGCGGATGTTTTGCGGCCAATGGGCCTTACACGACCACAGAAGCTCTCACTATTCGGCCGAACCCTGTCGGGTGTAGCCTCCCATTGGTACACAAGATTACAAGATGAAGTGAAGAAGAATTGGGACGAAATGGCTGAGGCCTTTGTCACGCAGTATTCATACAACACTCAGATCGAGGTCACAACCCGTGATCTTGAAACGACGAGGCAAGAGCCCAAGGAATCTTTCTCGGACTTTGTGATCCGATGGAGGGCAAAGGCGTCAACAATGACTTTAAGGCCCACGGACAAAGATCAAATCCGGATGATTGTACGCAATCTCCACCCAAAACTGATGCTGAGAATGATTGTAGTCCCCTTCCCTACTTTTGCGGATTTACATGATATGGGGGTGCAAATCGAAGACGCCATGAAACAAGGTCTGTTTGACCACGACAGAGAACAACCGAGGAGGACCTTTAACCGTAACAACAACGCGGGCCCGAGTGGCGCTGCAAATACGAGAGCCTCGGAAGTTGGTATGGTTACCACCACTCCCCCTCCCCCTCCAAGGCCCATGACTGCCACACCCTTTTCCGGCGCGTCCGGAAGCAACACACAAGCCAACAACCGATTCCAACCACGAGGCCAAAGAACCTTTACCCCACTATATATGCCTCTGACCAAAGTTCTAGGAATACTGATCAGAAAGAATCATTTAAAATCCCTAGAACCAAAGCCATTACCGAATCCACTCCCCCCCTCTTACGACCCATCAAAATACTGTGCATACCACCAACAACACGGTCATGACACCGACCGCTGTTACAGATTGCGTCATGAGATCCAAGATCTTATTGACAAACAAGTGATCACGCCTCCTGATCAACCCAATGTCACAACCAACTCTCTCCCATCACATAACCAAGCTCCTCCTCCCAAAAGAATCAACTTTATCCAGACTGGGGTCGCATCTTACGATCCTAGCATCTTTATTACAACCACCCACCTACCCAAGCCGGAGGTGCTCCTCCCCGATTGCACTGATTTCTTGTGCGTGGTGGACATCTCCAAAACCCAACCAGAACCGATGGTGGTGACCGTCGAAGACAGGGTAGAGCAGATTTTGGGAGAGACTGAGTCTGCTGAATCTGGGACTGGGCAGAATTTTATTGGGGGAGCCTATGATCCAAGCAAGTACATCCTATCAACGAGCCGAATTGGGCTAAGTGTAGAATTTCCAGAGACAGGAGAACTATGCATGATCCGGGGGGATGGATCTGGGCTATGGGCAGATAAGCTGACAGCCGTAGAGGATGACTTTGCTAACTTGCAATTTCTCGAGGACCAGGAACTGGGGGATGCGTCAATTAATTGGTATGATTATGAGGAATCAGAGGAGGCCACGGGATGGCTCGAAGATCAACCGGATGCAGTGGGGGAAGCCCAATCAAAACAGAGCCCGGCAGGGGCAGAAATATCAGTTGTGGCTGGAACGGCCGAAAACCAAGTTATACCGCCGGAGAGCGCCGGTGTTAAGAATTCCGCTCGGGATGTGGGCATTATGGATGTGGAAACTGTTGAACGAACAGCTGTACTGACGCAGCTGGAACAAGAAAAGTTTGAGGCTACTGAGAGAGCCAGGAAGGCGAAAGGCCCTGAGGGAACTGTAAGTGCCGTGTGCACGAGGACAGACAATGCTGCGAGTATATGGATAGAGAGCACTGAGGGTGCGAGTGGACCGGAGCCAGACAGGTGTCTGTTGGCTGCTAGTGGAATGTGGTGGGAAGATGACGATTTGTGTCTTGCCCACACGGATGAAGACTGGGGGAATAACCAGCCGGATGATACTTGGTATCTTGATGAAGTGGATCATATGACGAGAAGTGGGCGGTACTTCAAACCCCCACACCTAGACCAACCCGAGGCATCCGGGAAAGATAGAGAAGCGGAGAGACAGAAGGAGAAGCAGATTGAAGATGAAGCTGTGCTGAAACAGTTAAAAAAGATACAAGCAGACATCTCCATCTGGGGACTGCTAATGGCATCACGAGTGCACAGAGAAGCTGTCCTATCTGCTATGGACAAGTCCAAACTCTCCATAGACACCACGCCTGAACAGCTGGTTGGGCTGGTTTTTTCGGGAGGAGGTTCCCCGGCATTAACCTTTTCGGACAAGGAGCTACCGCCTGAGGGCACAAACCATAACAAACCTCTCTATATTTCTGTGGAATGTAGAGATAAGTGGATACCGGTGGTACTTGTTGATACCGGGTCTGCGATTAATGTCTGCCCGACCAGAACGGCATATGCAATCGGTTTAAAACCCGCGGATTTCGTCCCAACCACCCAAGTGATCAAAGCATACGATAATACCAGCAGAGAGGTGATGGGGACTGTTAAAATTCAAACCAAGGTTGGTCCAGGACAACACAGCATCGAATTTCATATCTTGGACGTTCCTGCAACCTTTAACCTACTTTTGGGGCGACCGTGGTTGCACCAGGTCAAAGCAGTCTCTTCTACTCTACATCAGATGCTAAAGTACCCCCACGGGAAAGGGGTAGCGATAGTTTTCGGAAATTCATCAATCCATCCGCCACCGGAGGTGTCAACACCTGTCTTGGAGATTGAGCACGGCACGGAGGATGTGTTTTTGTCGGGGTTCACTTTGGCCGAGGCTCAAGTGGTGCAGAATGTCATGGCTGCGAATGAGGGCATGTACGTTAGTGCACAATCCATATACCTCATGAACAAGCTAAAGCATACCCCTGGGATGGGATTAGGGAGAAGTGGCCGGAAGGGCGTCTCAGTGTTGGCCGAAGTGCCACACAACCCTCACGCCTTTGGACTGGGTTATCTGCCCACCAAGGAGGATTGGGTAAGGAAAGGAAAAGAAATGGCCGGAAGGGCAAGAGCAAAGAAGGCTGGGAAGCCATTTGATTTAATGCACAGGCCCATCTGGGGTACTCTAAACGGACGTTTCGTCTGGGAGGAGGAAGATTTTCCATTCTGCGGCTTCCCGGAGCCATGGCTAAACGCGGAGGGGACGCGCGTGCCTGGTTTTGAAATATTCTTCGACATACAATTATCTGGGGATGACGTTGCCAAAGCGCAGACAGACCCACCAACTGAGGTTGAGCAATGTGAAGCAGTGGATCCTGAGAGCACAGAGCTTGAAATGGGGGTAGCACTGGCGAGTCTACTATCAGATCCTCCGATCGGCCAAGAGTGCTTGGGGGATAACTCTTCGGTTTCTGTGATTGGAGATGAAATAGCTGCGGGCTTTCCAGCGCCGATCTGGGATGCATCTATCGCACCTTCTCTCATCTGGCAATATGAAGAAGGCTTTTTATCTAGCAGTTCCGGGTCAGGTAGTGAGCCGGAATCTGATTCTACCGAATCTTGTGCATCGGAATCAGATTCCAGCTCGACTGAGTCTGAGTCCGGTATTCCTGGGGGTGATAACCCGGATGCCATAGTCCTGTCTAGGTCGTCTTTTTCATTTTCTTTTGAGTCTGTTGTAACAGAGGAATCTGACGGCTTGGAAGTATTTAATGAGAATGATGTGGATGTGGTTTCCGAGTATTTTTCTGTGCCTTTGATTTATTGCTTAAATCAGGATTTTCAAAATTTTGATGAAAACAGCGAGGAAGAAATTCCCCCAGTTTTGCAACGATTAATTGATCAAGAGCAGGAAAGATTTGTTAAACCTTTAATGGATGAAATCACTACTGTGAATGTTGGTACTGAGAAGGACCCGCGGCTGGTCCAGATCGGGTCCACGTTGTCTTCAGAGGAGCGCGAGCGCTTAGTCGCTTTATTAAAAGATTTCAAAGATGTTTTCGCGTGGTCCTATGAAGACATGCCTGGAATCGATCCTGAGATTGTACAGCACCGGATCCCTCTTGATCCAGAGGCCCGCCCTGTCAAACAGAAACTCAGAAGGATTCGCCCGGACTGGGCTCTCAAAATCAAGGAAGAGGTCACCAAGCAAATTGACGCAGGGTTCCTGCTGGTATCTGAATATCCAACTTGGTTGGCCAACATAGTTCCGGTGCCAAAGAAGGACGGTAGAATTCGGGTCTGTGTAGACTTCAGAGATTTGAACAGGGCCTGTCCGAAGGACGACTTTCCCTTGCCACACATTGACAAATTAGTGGATTTCACGGCAGGACATGCCTTGCTTTCGTTTATGGATGGTTTCTCAGGCTATAACCAGATAGTGATGGCACCCGAAGACCGGGAGAAGACTGTGTTCACTACCCCGTGGGGTACATATTGTTATCGAGTGATGCCGTTCTGGTTGAAAAACGCTGGAACTACGTATCAACGGGCAGCGACTACAATATTGCATGATATGATCCATAAGGAGGTCCAGGTGTATGTGGACGACATGATTGTCAAGTCCAAAGATAGAGAGGGCCACTACGCCGCCTTACAAAAATTCTTTCAAAGGATCAAAGAGTTTCGGCTGCGACTGAATCCCCAGAAATGCACGTTTGGCGTTACAGCAGGGAAGATGCTAGGGTTTCTGATTACACAAAGGGGCATCGAGGTCGACCCTTCCAAAATCAAGGCCATCTTAGAAATGCCACCACCAAGGACTGAAAAGGAGGTGCGAGGCTTTCTGGGTAAAGTGCAATTCATAAGACGGTTTATTTCTAAATTAACCTTGACTTGTGAACCACTTTTTGGTCTCCTGAAGAAAGGAAAGAAATTCCAATGGGACGGCCGATGTCAAGCAGCTTTTGAGCAAATCAAAGAGTATCTACAGAACCCACCCGTGTTGTCGCCGCCAGAGCCGGGGAGACCGTTGATACTGTATCTTTCAGTAACTGAGACTACCATGGGCTGCATGCTTGCGCAGGAGTCAGAAGACAAATTGGAAAGAGTCATCTACTATTTGAGCAAAAAGATGCTGGATTACGAGACCCGCTATACACCGCTGGAGAAGGCTTGTTTGGCCTTGGTATGGGCAACCAGGAAGCTGCGGCACTACCTGTTAGCCCACTCTGTAATGTTGGTTTTGCGTTTGGATCCCATCAAATATCTCTTCGAGAAACCAGCACTTACGGGTAGGCTAGCTCGTTGGCTGCTGTTGCTCTCCGAATTTGATTTGAAGTATGTAACGCGCAAGTCAGTAAAAGGGAGAGCGGTAGCGGAGTTCCTTGCCGACCACCCGGTTGAGGGGGATGAAGCGGTTGAGTATCTATTCCCAGATGAAGCCATTCTGCACGTCGAAGATGAAACTTGGACGATGTACTTTGACGGAGCGTCAAACCAGTATGGGTATGGGATAGGGGTGTTGTTGATAGCGCCTGATGATTCCCGTATCCCTTTAGCATTCAAGCTCCGGTTCAAAGTCTCGAATAATGAAGCAGAGTATGAAGCATGTATTGCTGGCCTGGAAGCAGCCCTGGAACTAGGGGCAAGACGAGTGGACGTCGTTGGGGACTCGAACCTCGTTGTGTCTCAAGCAAAAGGAGATTGGAAAGTCAAGGAGGAAAGGATGATAATATACCACCAAACCTTGGATTTGCTAATTCCTCGGTTTGAAAAGCTAAATTTCACCCACCTCATAAAAGAGAACAACAGGTTTGCAGATTCATTAGCAACTCTATCTTCTATGATAGACATCCCGTCCGGAGTCCGGATGCGTCCAGTCATTATTGATCAGAAGTTTGTGCCGGTATACGAGTCGATTTCCGCCATAGGTGAGGTTCAAGATGGCAACCCCTGGTATTACGACATCTGGAACTTCTTAGAAAAGGAGACATATCCACTAGGGGCAAATGCCAAAGATAAGAGGGCTGTCAGAAGAATGGCTGCTCAGTTCGTTATCTGCGGGGGAAATTTGTACAAAAGGGGTCATCTGGGAATGCATAAGCTCTGTGTAGAAGTTGAAGAGTCAAAACGCCTGATGGAAGCCATCCATGGGGGAGAGTGCGGAGCACATATGAATGGAGTAATGCTGGCCAGAAAAATCCTCAGACAGGGCTACTACTGGTCAACCATGGAGTAGGATTGTATTAGCTTTGTTCGGCGATGCCACAAGTGTCAAATCCATGCAAACCGCATGAACATCCCGCCGTCAAAACTGTACAACATGACTTCGCCATGGCCTTTTTCAGTCTGGGGAATTGATGTGATCGGAGCTGTTACCCCGAAGGGGTCCAACGGGCATGAGTTCATCCTAGTAGCGATAGATTATTTCACAAAGTGGGTCGAGGCCCAATCATACGCGGTGTTGAAGGCGTCGCATGTCGCAAAGTTCATCAGGAACAATATCATCTGTCGCTACGGGGTGCCAAACGAGATAATTTCAGATAATGGTTCCCACTTCAAGAAAGAAGTGATAGACTTGTTGGAGAAATACAATGTGGCTTTTCATAAGTCATCTACATACCGGCCGCAGACCAACGGAGCGGTTGAGGCCGCCAACAAGAATATCAAGCACATACTACAGAAGATGGTGGAAACCTATCGAGATTGGCCAGACAAGCTGCCATTTGCTCTGTGGGGCTACAGGACTTCAATCAGAACTTCTACTGGAGCAACTCCATATTCATTGGTCTATGGAATGGAGGCTGTTCTACCTATTGAGATTGAGGTCCCATCGTTACGAGTATTGGCTGAATGCCAGATAGCCGAAGCAGATTGGCAGCAAAGCAGATTCGAAGAACTCATGCTCTTTGATGAAAGAAGACTGAAAGCACTGTACCACATCCAAGGCTATCAACGTAGAATTGCCTGGGCTTTCAACAAGAAGGTTAAGTCCAGGAATCTGAAAGAAGGAGATTTGGTGCTCAAAGACAACCGAGCTCCCATCCACGACCCAAGGGGCAAGTTCAAACCAAATTGGACTGGTCCTTATATCATCAAAGCTATCTGGTCAGGTGGAGCTGTGGTTCTGATGGATCTAGATGGCTTGGAGTTCTCACAACCGATCAATATGGACAAGTTGAAGAAATACTATCCTTGAGGGGCTCGCTAGGCCGAAAACCCGAAAGGGCGACCTAGGCAAAATTCAGGGCACAAAAAATTAGAAAATATAAAAACTGAGCTCGCAAGGTTGAAAACCCGCAAATGGCGGCCTTGGCAAAAGTTAGAGCGCAAAAGGAGAGTGAAAATACTCGAGTGAACCTTAGCCTGAACTACGTAAGGCTTGATTCCCATCTTTGGGATACGTAGGCAGCTTCACCTTGAAGTTCAGTCATAAACTTTTCCCCGATCAACTCTGTCCATCTTGATCATCTCAGTCATCTCTATCCATCAGCATTTATCGCGATCTCCGGTACAGTGCTGTTCAAACTAGGGGCAACTTTCCGTTGCCGCGACGGTACAAAGTTACTCAGACTAGGGGCAACTTTCCGTTGCTATGGAGTGCCGCATTGTTCTTCAAACTAGGGACAACTTTCCAGTTGCAGGGATCTGGGGTTGTGCATCTCAGTGACAGATTTTCGGCGTGTCCAGTTCTGATCCACATCGAAAATAGTTTTGAAAAGTTTTAATAAAAGTTGACTTTGTTCAAATTAATCTTTTTACGACTAAGACCATTTTTGGACCAAAAACGGAAAATTTTCAGTACCATAACTTTCAATTTCATTGATTTCAAAAACTGAGTTCTCCTGCTCTTGCATACAATCGAGGTTGCTTTTTTAGTACATTCATAAAGAAAACTTGAAAATGCTAAATAAGCAATAAATTTGGGGCATAGTTGAATCAAGTATCTCTGCGTCCCCTCCCAGAGCTGGACGGAGCATCTGATGCCAAGCTAGGCCCAACCTGTGCCTCTTCATTGAGCCAATCCAAGCACTCATCGGATAAAGTGCAACTGAAAGTTGAAGCAGGGGCCAGGAGCTCTCTCGTCCTCCATGCTGTGGCATATAGGGCAAGCTGTGCACCCCGGATCGGGAAAGCGGCTGGATACTCAATCCCCTCCGGTGGGCAGGTCTGATCATGGCCAAACTGACGCAGGAACCGGAACGGAAAATAGAATACACAATGGGTTAGACCAATCAGTTGGATCCCAATCAGCCGAGACATACTGTAGCTCATTGCCGGGAGGTTGAGCCAAGAACAACGCCAAGCAATGCCGTCTGCGGACAAATTGCACATCCAATCGAACCACCACCTTTCGTCAAGAGCATTGACTAGGCGCTGCTGAAAGAAGTAGCCTCGAGCTGAATAAACGGGGCAAGAGTCCACAACCTGCAACTTATCCATTAACCATACCTAGGGGAGGGATGGAAAATGAGAGAATAAAGAATAGAGAGATGTACGATGAGAGAAAAGTGAAACAAGGGTTTTGTGAGAAAAACTGAACCTGAGGGCCGAGTGATGTGAGCAAATATATATATGTGAGGTCGGGTGGGTAACATTACCTGCAGCAGCAGTGGACTCCCAGCAAACCTAGTTACCTCCCGGCGATAGACAGAATCTAAGCCCATCAGTGTCTCGGCCAAGGTCATGGCAATACAGCTCTTCCCTTCTCTCAAGCCTTGGGCGATTTCAATCAAGCGAATGCTAGCCCCGCCGAAGCCCGAGGAGAGCAGAAAGTGGGACAACATACACAAGCAGAGGGCATGTTGCCGGAAACCCTGCCAATAATGGTTGCTGCGGTCACCAGCGTCGGAAAAACGATGGATCAAGCCGAGGATGTCCAGCTCCCCACTGCAGATCAGAGATCGAGCGTCATGCGCCGTGAGCCCACACATCCGCCCTAAAGCCTGGGCGTGACTAAAACGGAGCTGGGGCAAGATCACTTCAGAACACTCAGATTCCATCAAAACCTGAAAATCCTCGAAAGTGGGGCACATCTCTTGGCCGCCAAAGCTAAAAACATGCGTCACTGGATTCCAGAACCTTGCCGCGGCATGGAGAAAAGGAAGTTGTAGCGGAGTACGGCTCAGCGTGAATAGTGCATTCAAGCCGAAACCCCGGAAATTCAGCTTTTCCGAGCCATCTAAAGAAGAGATCCAAGATGTGATATTTTCTGCGAGAAACGCCTCCATCTTTGGCTAAAACTAAGATGAAATGAATGTTCCCGAAGTTGAGGCCTTTATAGAAGGGAAAACACTATTCACGGGGACACGTGTCAAAAATCTGGTGGCTGCAGGACAGAATGGCCGGCCAGCCACTTTTTCTGGCTGGCCAGCCATTTACTTTTTCAGAAATAGCTGGCCAGCCATTTACTTTTTCAAAAAAATGGCCGGCCGGCTCCCAGGGATGGCTGGCAATGCTGCAGTGTATCTCCTTGACCCTGTTTTACTCTTTGGGGAAAGTTTCAAACATTCCCATGCAACGAGAAAGTCAGAGGCCTTCATCTCCCTCCGTTTCGGATGCGTTCCGATGCTCAGATTGTCAGAAGAACACTTTGTTTTTGGTTGAGTTTTGTTTATCGAGTTGTTGTTTTGCTTATCGAGTTGTTTGTCGAGCGGACGTGTTTCGTGTTTTTGAGTCATTGCTCTCTGTTTAAGCAATCTTTGTTAAAGTCTTGTTTATTTGCGTTGTTGCATTTTGCTTATCGAGTTGTAAACTTGCTAAAGATTCTGTTATATCTTAGTAAGTTGAGTTGTTTAGTTTGTTGCGTCGGTTCACTACCTGACTTGGTGACTACACAATGCACATTTCCATTCAATTTCATTTTTGTGCGAAATAAATTGATGCGATACGATGCTAAAAATACAAACACCTTTTCAAAAGCTATTTCATTTCATCATGTTTTACAACAAACAAAGGTACAAGTTTTACAAAAAAAAATAAAACTACCTAACAATGTGCAAAGTGCTACAAACTACTAGTAAAAAGAAAAATAAAGCAGGAAACAACAGCATCAAAGTCCTCGGGAGCGGGAACGAGAAGCACGCCTCATCCTCTTCTGCGGGATAATCTCCACACCACCATCTGAGTCGGAGCTGTCATCCTCAGGATCCCCCTCAGCCTCCTCCTCTTCCTCCCCGACAGACGTCTCGAACTGACGATCGGTAGCCTCCTCCTCCTCCTCAGCATCCTCCTCCTCCTCATCAGGCTCCACCTCCACAACGTGAGCCCTGCGTCTGCGGACAGGCCCCCCTCGAGCTCCTCGAAAAGGCCTAGATGGCCCAGCTCCTCGGGAAGGCCGAGATGACCCCGCCCCCTGAAAAGGCCCAGATGGCCCAGCTCCCCAATGAGGCCCGGATGGCCTGGCCTGCGGCTGACCTGACCATGAAGGCATCTGAAAACAAAGAGTTCAAATCAAATACATCAGTCCAAATGTATACATCAGATGCAGATACAAGCAAAGGCTACATGAAGTGAGTGCATGTAAATACAGTGTACAAGAGGGGTGTGTGTCAGATGTGCTCTACACAAATAGTCTATCGATGCAGTAGAAATCAGCATGTCATCAGAAGTATGATAAATGCCAGAAAACTAAAGGGTACCTGGATGCCCGCGACAGACAACTGTGCCTCCCTACGCAGGACCATGCCTTCGAGTGTGGCCACCAGCCCAACCACCTCCTCCATGTATCCTCGCGATGGCTGCAAAAATGAGCTCATAATCATCAGTGAACAGAAGAGTGTCTAAACATCTGAATGATGAATGAAAAAGTGGAGCATACCGGCGGTGAGTCCGGATCAATGGCGTATCAATCGCTGGGCATCGGAGGCTCTAGTGGAATCGGAGTCGGAAAGCTAGCCCCGTACTGCCACGCCATCAACTCAGTAGGCATATCTGGCCATCCGACATGAGGATGAATCGACGGAGTCGGAGGAACCGGTCTACTCCCACCTCTAGATGTACCGGCCCTGCTAGAAGAAGGGACGTCTGTAGCTCGAGCCCGAGCCTGGTCCGAGGATGATGTACCGGCAGGCCTCATCATCGGGATACGAGCTTCCGTCAATAGAGGCATCAAATATATGTGACGGTAAGTGGCGTAGTCCCCTTCCTCAACATGTAATAAAGCATCAGTACCCAGCATGGCGCCGACTACCTCTGAGTAAGAGAGTCTGTCAGCGGTCCGCATACTGGCTGGGGGTACTGCGGGAATATCCTGAGAAAGATACCCCCATACCTGGCGCAGAAAGCGCTCCCCCAGGAACCATGCCCTGCCAACCGGCCCTTCGAGCAGGACCCTATACTGGGAGATGTCTGACGCTCCGGTATACTGAAGTCGGAGACCATCACCCAGGGACACCCAGGGCTGCCATGTAATCTGCGGATGACAAATGCATAAACCGATCAGAAATCAGAATGTACAGAGCAAATCAAAGATGAAAATGAAAAGGACTGAAAGTTCTAAAGTACCTCTGAATGTCGCACAGTGTCGAAGTACTGCCGCAGGCGAAGGAGGGTCTCTCGAGTCCTCGGCCGGTGCGGGCCCTCGAATATCAATGAATATGGGGTCACGGGAATCCCTACCACCTCCAGCTCTGGGGCTAATGATGTGAAGTATACATAGACCCATAGCTGAGAAAAGCAATGCAGAATGTAAGTACAAAATGCAGAGAGCAAAATACAGACTGTAAAAGCGCGCTGTGTGTGCAATGTACAAGTAATGAGAAGCAGGAATGTAAATCAAGGGGACAGAAAGTACCTCCCAGGCTCTCCAGTAGCCACCAAGTAAGTCGCCCCGCCCGCAGGAGGTCGCGCTCATGTAAAAGTAAAGGGTAGCCAGGCCGGCGCCACCCCAATCATATCTACTGACCTGTGATAGGTCAACCAGAGCGCTCAGCAGGTATAGCCCAATGGTGTTCCCTCTGTCGGCGAACAGGGTAGTCCTGAAGAGGAACATAAGGAAGCCACGGGCATACTGCTCTGTCTCCTCGGGAGTCTCGGGCACCATCTCCGCCCGCCGGAAATGGGAGGAGAACCAAGTGTATCGGACTCTCCCAGAGACCCTGTCAACAGGTGGGTGAGCCCCCAATAAATACATCCAGGCGGCCTCCCACTCGCCCATGTCCTCGTCGTAGGGGATGGACCAACCTCCGACGTCAAGGCCGGTCAATACAGCAAAGTCAAAAGGGGTCATGGTCATGTCCCCGGTAGCAGAGAAATGAAAGGAATTGGTGGTGTCCCACCATCTCTCTACCAAGGCTGCCATCAGCGTCCTCCTGGCAGGACAACGTGACAACCCGACACAGAAGGGGCCGAACCCCGCCAAATCTACCAAGTCTCTGACGCCCTCCGGGAGCTCAGCGTACCAATCCCTCGCGGCAGTGGAACCATACCCCCGCACACTGCGGGAGCAAACCTGCATTCAGAATGAACACATGTGTCAATAATCAGATGAAATGGGCTGTGTGCCAAGGAGATGAAATGGGCTGTGTGCCAAGGAGATGAAATGGGCTGTGTGCCGATAAAGTGAAAAAAAAACTACATGCAAATCTACCTGGGCTGCGTGTTCAGAAAATTTGAAATTTGGGCTGCGTGTTCAACTTTCAGTTAAATTGTGGGCTGCGTGTTCACTATCTATCTGGGCTGCGTGTTCAGAAAATTTGAAATTTCGGGCTGCGTGTTCAACTTTCAGTTAAATTGTGGGCTGCGTGTTCACTATCTATCTGGGCTGCGTGTTCAGAAAATTTGAAATTTGGACTGCGTGTTCAACTTTCAGTTAAAATTGTGGGCTGCGTGTTCACTATCTACCTGGGCTGCGTGTTCAGAAAATTTGAAGTTTGGGCTGCGTGTTCAACTTTCAGTTAATTTGTGGGCTGCGTGTTCACTATCTACCTGGGCTGTGTGTTCAGAAAATTTGAAATTTGGGCTGCGTGTTCAACTTTCAGTTAATTTGTGGGCTGCGTGTTCACTATCTACCTGGGCTGCGTGTTCAGAAAATTTGAAATTTGGGCTGCGTGTTCACTATCTACCTGGGCTGCGTGTTCAGAAAATTTGAATTTTGGGCTGCGTGTTCAACTTTCAGTTAAATTGTGGGCTGCGTGTTCACTATCTATCTGGGCTGCGTGTTCAGAAAATTTGAATTTTGGGCTGCGTGTTCAACTTTCAGTTAATTTGTGTGCTGCGTGTTCACTATCTACCTGGGCTGCGTGTTCAGAAAATTTGAAATATAGGCTGCGTGTTCAACTTTCAGTTAATTTGTGGGCTGCGTGTTCACTATCTACCTGGGCTGCGTGTTCAGAAAATTTGAAGTTTGGGCTGCGTGTTCAACTTTCAGTTAAATTGTGGGCTGCGTGTTCACTATCTATCTGGGCTGCGTGTTCAGAAAATTTGAAATTTGGGCTGCGTGTTCAACTTTCAGTTAAAATTGTGGGCTGCGTGTTCACTATCTACCTGGGCTGCGTGTTCAGAAAATTTGAAATTTGGGCTGCGTGTTCAACTTTCAGTAAAATTGTGGGCTGCGTGTTCACTATCTACCTGGGCTGCGTGTTCAAATTTCAACTAGTGTGGGCTGCGTGTTCACTATCTAAATCTGGGCTGTGTGTTCAGAAAATGTAAAGTGTGGGCTGTGTGTTCACTTTCGAATTCGGGCTGTGTGTTCGACAAATCAGTGTTTGAGCCGTGTGTTCTAATGTGGACTGTGTGTTCGCAATTAATTAATGAGCCGAGTGTTCAGAAATTCAAGTGTTGAAACTACATGTTCAAGATGCAAGCAAAGTACTATGTCATAAGCTAAACTGCGTGTTCAAGCATGGCAAAGGTGCGAAATGTAAAATACAGAAGATAAGGTAAATACCTCTCGGGCCTCGTGAGAGAGATGCTGCTCCGGCTCTCTGAGAAGCAGATCCACGGGTGCTCGCTCGTCAAAACTGGTAAAATGACGGAAGACAGCGCGCGGGAGGACGTGTGCTGGCGGACGATACCTCCCGGGAATAAAGGGTCGGGTCCTCGGAGGTAGAGTCATGGGATCGAAATCATCTCCGGCACCTGGAAAACCTCCGCCATGGGAAGAAGTACCCGCCATTTTCAAGAATCTGCAAAAGGGGAGCAAAAATGAGCAAAATGGGCCAAAATTGGAAAAAGTCAACAAAAAGTCAACTCTCGGGAAATGAAAAGTCAACAAAAAGTCAACCCCCGAGAAAATATTCCAAATATTGAGACAAATTTACCTCAAGTGGTGAAAATGCAAAAAGAAGCTTCGAAGTCAGAATTTAATCGCTCCAAAGTGCTTAAAACTGAATGTTTTTGCGAAAACAATTTGCGCGGGGCGTTGGAAAACGCGCGTGAAACTCAAATCTGGAGAGAAAAGTGTTGTAGGAGGCAAGAAATGAAGAGGGCTCGGCTGCCTTTTATAAGCCTCAAGGCCTTGGATTGCAAGAGCATCAAAAGGAGGGAAAAAGACCGAAATGCCCCCGGAAAAAGGCCATGGCCGGCCGGCCCCTTTTTCTAGCTGGCCAGCCATCTGCTTTTTGCAGAAATGACCGGCCAGCCATTAGCTTTAATGGAAAACGGTTGGACACCCCCCCTTGGGAAGATAAACGGCCGGCCATGCTCCCCACATGCTCACCTAGCTCTATGCAAATTTTGAGGAAGATCGGAGTTCCCGGGACCTGAAAAAGTTCAAGAAAAGTACACTTCCGGTCGCGAAATAGCTCCGTCGAGACTTCGGCTTCAAGTTTTGACATATGGTTCATCATCATTCATCGAAATCAAAGTATATCCTTTTTGAATGAGTTGTAACCTTTCAAGGAAGCGGATCGGAGGCCGTGGTCGAGTCGCCTTCGCCGAAACGCGCATTTCCGTACTCGTTGTTTCATGATAAACGGGCGCCCTGATTCTTGCTCGTGTTACATTATCTTACATTTTCATGAACATACCTGCATTAACATGCACGTTTCCTTGATGTTAATCATACTTCTGTGTTTAATCATGCGTTGTCACGCATGTTCTACTTTTGCATTGCGATGCATTCACTCACCGGCACTGCGTGTGTCGAACTTTCGGAATCACATTAAATATATGTTGTTAGCATATTGTGCTCGTTGAGTTTCTCTCTTTTGCAGGCACGATATTGTATGTACGGTTCAATTGAGGCTGGTGCGACCAGACGAATCGCGCAGGTATCGTATCTTCTCCGTGTGAGACATGGCGGGGATTGAATAACCCTCCGCATTCTTAACTGCATGAAATGTAGTTGTTGCTTTGCATTCTTGCTTAAAACTGTTGCATCTATTTGCGAATACTTGCTTCATTACAGCTTGTGGCATTTGCATGATCATTGGGTTACCTTCGGCTTCTTGCATATCATTTGCATTTTGCCCCCTGCCTGCGGGCACATCTCTGTTTACCTTGTATGTTTGTCTAAGTCTTCGGCCTTGTCAAAAATGGGTCGTCTCTGGGTTTGACATTCACTCCCGTCACTTGTGACTTCCGAGTTCTGTCAAAGAGGGGCAACTGTAGACACCCCATTTTTGACCGACCTTAAGACTCAGACGTCACCGATTGAGCGCTTGGTGATGTTGCATAATGTGCTTGTTCAGAAGTTTCAGAGTCGCGGCCGTGAGCCCTGCCTCCGGACTTCCGAACCCTCTTCTGTGCCTTGTCTCGGTTTGCGAACCAGACCCAGTTTTCTCTGTTTCTTTTCCTGAGGGAAGGGAGAGGTCCCGTAGACCATCTCTCGATGTCCGTAGGCTACATTTGGTGGCCGTAGGCCATTTGGCCCATTTCGGAGTCCGGTTCCCGGTTTTCGGAGCCGTCAGGCTGTGTGCCTCGGTTTGGGACCGCTTAACCATCTCCTATTGCTCTGATTTTTGGCATACATCTTATTTGCTCCCTGTTGAGGGACACTGGGGGCTGAGAAACCCACTTCGTGGCCGAACGCCACTTTCAGTGTTTAACAGCCCATTTTCGGGATCCCGAACTGTGTGTTTTGGCTCCCGAACATTCGTTTTGCAACGGTTTTCGTTCATTTTTGGCAGGTACCTCTGTTTTGTCACTAGGAAGGTCACTGAAGGGTGAGAGGCCAGCAATTGTTGCAGCAACCAGTTATCTCTCTTCCGGAGCCTCCCGGCGCCCGTTTTTCGCACTTCCGGGCTAATGTTGAATACCTTGGAGCTAGTGTTGCCAACTTTCAACCACATATCTGTGAACTACACACCTGGGAGGCCACTAAAAGTTGGTGACCGGCCAGTAATTCAACTTGACCCTTTTGACCCCCTCTTTCCGAGCCAATGTTGAACCCCTTGGACCCACTTTCTTGGAATTTTAACCACATGGTTGTGTTGTACACATATAGGAGTACCTCCCCAGTAGCTGGCCGGCCAGAAAATCACATTGACCCTTTTGACCCCTAGCCGGCCGGCTAGGGGGTGTAGCAGGCCGGCCACCTCCAACAAAAGTAAGAGGCCGGCCGTGTTCCTCGCACTGTGCACTTTACAGCTGTGGGGCAATGTCCCCCAGATATTTTCTGTATCCGGAGGATATTTTGTGGGGGAGTTTTGCTCTCCTTATCCCCCACCTTTACACCCATTTTTGAACCCTTATAACCAGCTGGTGGCCTCCTTTGCAAGGGTTAGAAAAACTCTCCTTCAAGCTTCCATAGCCAACTCCATCTTCTTCCTTCTCAACTCTTGAAAAAACCCTAAGTCCCTAACCATTATTCCTTCTACACCACCAAGCTCTACCACCACCATCTCATTTCCAGCAACAAGGAAGGATTCTTGAAGGCTAAAGAAGCTGCAAATCCATCCAAAAAGCAACAAAAGTTTGAATCTTCAAGGGTAAGTAACACTTTTACCCTTTTGACCCTTTTTCTTGATCTATTTCTAAGCCTCACTTCTTTTTGGTTTCAAGCTCCGGCCCTAACTGAAAAGGGCCATATTTTGAGCTCATCTTCACTTCTCATTAAGGGCTCAACCCTGTTTGAGCCCTCCATAATATACTTGCTTCAATGATCCTCTTGTATGTCATAGTTTTACATGCTATTTTTGGCCCATGAGCAATCTGTTTTTGAGCATGTTATAAACTGATATAAGGCTTATTTTGAGCCCCTCTTCAACATTGGAGAAGGGCTCAACATTGTTTGGTACTTCCATGTGTCACTTGTAGTTATATCCCCTATTTGGCCCCATTTTTGCATAAATTGATAGCCTACCATGCTTTTGTTTTTGGCCATTTTACAGTTCTGAAAAAGTTCTTATTTTGGTCCATACTTCATGTTTCATTTAGGTCCTTTCATGGTTTGGGGCTTCCATAGGTCACTTCATGTTATATCCCTCTTTTATTCCCCATTCTTGCATGTTTAGTTAGCCTACCATGCTTTTGTTTTTGGCCATTTTATAGTTCTAGAAAAGTTCTTATTTTGGTCCATTCTACATGTTTTATTAAGGGTCTTTGGCTGTTTGGTGATTATTTTGCATACCTCATGTTATAGCCATTTTTGAGCCTTGTCTTGCATCACATTTTTGGCATATTTGTATACTGATTTGAGGTCTGCCATATACTGTAAATGTTCATATTTTTGGTCCATCTTCAGTGTTGTAGAAGGAAATTTTTCAGTTTGAGTTTTTCTTATACCACTTGCTTCATTACCCCTCTTTTGGCCCCTATTCTTGCATGCTATTTTTCCCCTACCTATACTTGCTGTTTGGCCATGTTTATAACTGTGAAAGTGCATATTTTGGGACTTTCTAGCTTCTGTCTTTGCATTGCATGTCCATATTGTGCATGTTTGGCATAGCTATAGGCCATTTCGGGTGCCTAATGTTGCATTTCGGGACATTTCCTTGCATTTCATGTCATTTCGCTTCATTTCGGGACTGTTTCCCCCCATATTTTAGTGCTGAAATTCCATTAGTATGCTTGCATATCATTTTTGCCATATTTCATCACATCATATCATCGCCTCGGTTTGCGTGCCCGTGTGCACGCATTTCGAGGCACTTCATTTTCCGCCATCGGCATCTCACGTGAGTGCGGCTGAGGCTCTCTCATGTTAGTATAAGTCCATTTGTCATTTTCCATGTCATTTGCATTGCATTTGCATTGCCTCGGTTTGCGTGCCCGTGTGCACGCATTTCGAGGCACTTCATTTTCTGCCATCGGCATCTCACGTGAGTGCGGCTGAGGCTCTCTCATGTTAGTATGAGTCCATTTGTCATTTTCCATGTCATTTGCATTGCATTTGCATCGCCTCAGTTTGCGTGCCCGTGTGCACGCATTTCGAGGCACCTCATTTTCTACCATCGGCATCTCATGTGAGTGTGGCTGAGGCTCTCTCATGTTAGTATAAGTCCATGTTGCATTTTCCATGTCATTTGCATCGCTTTTGCATCGACTCGATTTGCGTGCCCGCGTGCACGCATTTCGAGACACATATCATTGCCTCGATTTGCGTGCCCGCGTGCACGCATTTCGAGACACATATCATCGCCTCGGTTTGCATGCCCGCGCGCATGCATTTCGAGACACATATCATCGCCTCAGTTTGCGTGCCCGCGTGCACGCATTTCGAGACACATATCATCGCCTCGGCTTGCGTGCCCGCGTGCACGCATTTCGAGACACATATCATCGCCTCAGTTTGCGTGCCCGCATGCACGCATTTCGAGACACATATCATCGCCTCGATTTGCGTACCCGTGTGCACGCACTTCGAGGCACCTCATTTTCATAGCATTCTGCCATTTTCTCGGTTTGCGCGCCTGTGTGCACGTATTTCGAGGCATCTCATTTTCATAGCATTGAGTATGTTAGGATTGTATCTTAGCTGCATTTCACGCATATCATGCATATTGCATCATGTCCGGAATAGGAGTTAGTCTGGACACGGGAAACGAGGTACATTTCGTACTCCGAGTGACGGAATGCGTCTCAATTCCCCCAGTCACCGACACTCCTGATTATCCATGATGGAGTTAGGTTTTAGCTGTAGTTTCATGTGCATTCATCCTATATTGAGTTGTGCATTTCGACTCCTCGGCCATCATGCCTCGGTATGCGTGATTGGTGGCACGAGGGTCGAGACATGCATATATCTGTGCAAATACATTGCTATGCCCCTTTCCTGCTCTCTGTTGCAGCAAAATCAGGAATCAGCAACCTTTTGGGGCTTGGCACGCATTTCAAGAACAGGTGTAAACAGAGGCTAATTGGGGCATTCCGGTGGATTTCCGCGCAAGACAATCCGGACATGCATCATCCATCAGAAGCAAGGCAGTCCCTGGCCTGCACGCCAGTTTTATTTGCTTTCTTAGTTAATTCTTTAATTAATTAGAATTTTGTAATATTTTTGGACTGTAATATTTTTTATTCGGGACTGTAATATTGGGACTGTATATTTATTCGGACCCTCTGCGCGAGGGCATGACTGTAATAAGTGTGGGTGAGTGTGATGTATGTCTTCCAACCCCACGTCTTTCTCCCTTTTATTTACCTGCTTATGATGGTTAGATTAGGGCATATTTCAATTAGTATACAGTATGACAGCATGTTTGCATCATTCATCTGTATTGCATGCACCGGGCTCGGCGCATCATACTAACTGCATTGTATTTTCAATTTCAAAGTTGAATACATGATAGTTGTAACATCTCATATGTCATCCTAGAATAGCCGAGCCTGTTAAAATTGCATTTTGCATGTGTTGCATTAGGCATTTCTGTATAGTTAGGATCATGCATGATTTCTAATGAATTCCTATTTTGGCTTGGAGTAGTCGGTAAGCTTTATGCTTTAGCATCCTTGCATGCGTGTGAGAGCTGCCATGAATAGCATGCTTACCATGAGGCTATGTGCTTATCTGATATAACTGCCTGAATGCCTGTGGATGAAGGTTGGGTTGTCTGAATTGGGATAAATCATCAAATGTTTCAAGCCTACCTGCGGGTAGCAAAACATTTTCAAAAACAAGCATGAAATGTTTCATTCCAATTTGGGCGACCCGGTCTATATTTATATGCTGTGCGCATCACATAGTAACCTAGGCTAATAAACCGGAATAAGAATTCACAATGTTTTCAAAAATTGATATCATGGTTAGTAGAGGCCGGTCTATGACCGGGCGAGCGGGGGTGCTCACGAAGTGACCTTCCCCAATCGTACCCAAGTTCCCGAGCCGAGGCAACTTTGGTGATGACGGACACGTGGCCTTTTGGCACCGAGTCAGGGTTTCCTAAATTTCCCAAAATAAAATATTTAGGTGGCGACTCTGTATCTGGCAAAGCAGTCCATGTTTGGCACTTCTTTCAAAAAAATCTGTTTTCTGAAAACGATTTGCCGGATTTGGACTCTTTGGTTCAGATTAGGAACCGTGACTACAAAGTCGAGTCCGAGCTGTAGCGAGGTCCCCCGCGGGCTTGTTACACACGGCAGAAACAGACCCAAGAGAAAGCAAAAAGACAAACACAAAACAAAATGGTGATGCTTAAGGTAACACCCCCGGAATAACCCGACCTTTGTACAACAGGACTGACTCGATACAACAAGACAGACCCTTAATCAAAAAGACTGACTCAAGACAATGAGACAGGCTCAAAATGAAACTACAGAGCTGACTCAACACCCAAGTCAGAAACTACAAAACTAGCATTCGCAAATGCTCAAAACAGTGCGTGCCAAACGCCACATTCGGAGTAAGCCGAGCACCGCTTGCAGGTGGTTCAACCCCTGATCACAAACTTGCATTATCCTCCAAGTCCACCAACCCAGCGCTGGTACATTTTGTTGAGCTTGGCGGGAGGATGACTTCATTGTCAATCAAATCTTGCACTTCGTGACGAAGACGGAAGTAGTTGTCGGTGTAGGGACCAGTTTGTTAATGGTATGCACAGTACTGAGTTGTATCATGTTTAGCTGGAAGGGGATTCGGGAGAGGCCGAGGCTCAAGGAGTTTGAGATGCCCTTTTTTGACGAGGATTTGAAGGGCCTTAGACAAAGACATGTAGAGGACATGGAAGACCCTGCAACCTCGGGGCGGATACTTTGAGATTTGCTGACTTTTGCTGGACGCACTCGAAAAAGGATCGGTAGGTGCTGTCTTGGTTCTCTGATCTTTTCCAGGTGTAGGGTTAGGATTGGAAGGAACTGTTCTGGTACGACGGTCCCCATCTCAATTTTCCCTCTAGCTTAAACTGCTCTCGGCCTGAGTAGGGAAGATGTCATCCACAATCTTAGCCACAACTGCGAGTACTTGTTACTTATCCAACCCCTCAGCTTTTAGAGCCTCAACAGCTTGCTGAATTCGTTCATAGGGATCAGTGTCCACCTTTATCTTGTTCTTTCTGCTAGCCTCAGCTTGGTGGAAGGTTTGGGTTGCTTGACCAGTAGGAAGTCTAGCTGTTGTTGACATATCATTGCCAGAGCTCGAGATAGCTTCAGGTTGGCTGAGCTCAATTACAATTCGCCCCAGTAGCGGGGGCTCCTCTGGCATGAAGTTCCCGGCATACGATGTGATTGGTGACGGGGCTGACATTCCGTAGGCCAGATCAGCCACAGACCTCTGAAGGTCGCCAGTTATTCCCATCAACTCAAAGGTGGTGGGTTCACGAGCTTGAAATAATTGGGGTTCCTAGATCGGATGCGCGACAGGTGACCTGGGTGGACGTCGCATTTCAACATCAGCCTCACCCTGCATGGTGATTCCCTAGCCCTGGCTCAATGCTGCTGTTATGACCATAATTTCTTCTGGACTTTGCATCATCACGAATCTGCTGAACTGAATAGAGGTGATGTGACTGGTGACTAACGAACCAGATGGACTGGACTGGTGACTGACGGATCTGACGGACCGATGAGCCTCGACTGGCCTCTTTCTGCCCTGCCTCAGCGAAGGAGAACACTGGTTGCTCTAAACTGAATCTCTGATTTTCCCCCTTAAAGAGAAAACAGGCAGCATCTCAGCCCAATTTTACCAAAACAGATGTAAGCATAGCTGAATAACTGTATTCGACCACTGATCACTATTCTCAAATCACTGCCCCAAAACTGAATTTGATACCCGCAAATATAACTGATTCACAAAACACTGATGCCCTCAGGCTTGATACCCAAACTTGCAAACTGATACATGCATTCCTGTAGAGACACACTCTAAAAGCACATAGCAAGCAAGTGAGAGCAAAAAACACCCCTATGTTGGGGTAGGGTTTCCCTGTCCTATTTTGTCAGGAGCTAGGGTTTCACTACGCACGCAGCGGTTTCAAACAACCTATAATCGGGTGAGCAACCTGTCCTAGTTTGGGATAGTCACTATGGATTTTGAATATGCACTAGGTCGAATGGTCAAAAAGGGTGCCCCGATAAAAATCGGGGTTTGTGTTCCCGTCGTGGCAGAGCCCGCAACCGGTCAACCTTATGGCACGCTTCTCGAAGCGAGCCTCTGGCAAACCGTTCAGGAATAGCATACGGTAAACACGGTGTCCTAGGCGCACCAATGCAAATGCAATGCAAAGAAACACATAAGTGTAATCAAAACAAGATATCATGAGTTCGAGTCAAGTTCTCTAACTCCCCAGCAGAGTCGCCAGAAACTGTAGACGTCCCCGAATGTCCCAGGAAAGATCCCGTTTTGTTCGTTGGGCTCACTACAGTTCGGACTCAAAAGTCACGGTCCTGTATCTAATCTCGCAGAGTGCAATGCAAGATCGATGAATCATCAAAGAGTCTAAATATGGCAAATCGTTTTGAAAAACAGATTTTTAGAAAGAAGTGCCAAACATGGACTGCTTTGCCAGATATAGAGTTGCCACCTAAATATTTTATTTTGAGAGAATTTAGAAAACCCTTACTCGTGCCGAAGGCCACGTGTCCGTCATCATCAAAGTTGCCTCGGCTCGGGAACTTGGGTACGATTGGGGAAGGTCACTTCGTGAGCACCTTCGCTCGCCCGATCAAAGATCGGCCTCTACTAACCATGATATCGAGTTTTGAAAACATTATGCATTCTTATTCCGGTTATTAGCCTAGATTTACTACGTGATGCGCACAGCATACAAGTATAGACTGGATTTTCCTAAGTTGGAACCAAGCATCGCACATCCGTTTGTTTTGAAAATGGATTGATGTTTGCTACTCGCAAGTAGGCTAAAACATGGGTTTCGATGAATTATCCTAACTCAAGCAACCTAACCTTCACCCACAGGCATTCAGGTAGGTGTATCACATAAGCAAATAGCCTCATGGTAAGCATGCTATCATGGCAGTCACTCACACACATGCAAGGATGCTAAAGCATAAATACTTACCGAGTACTCCAAGCCAAAATAGAAACTAGTTAGTAATCAATGCATGATCCTAGTTCATGTTAAGATGGCTAATGCAACACATGCAAAAATGCAACTAAGATAGGCTCGACTATTCTAAAATGACATATGAAATGCAACAACTGATTCACGTATTCAACTCGGAATTGAAATACAATGCAGTTAGTATGATGCGCCGAGCCCGGTGCATGCAATACAGATGAATGATGCAAACATGCAAGCATAAATATGCTAATTGAAACATGCCCTAAACTAACCATCATAAGCTGGTAAATAAAAGGGAGAAAAACGTGGGGTTGGAAGACATACATCACACACACGCACACTTATTACAACAATTGGCCCTCTCTCGGAGGGTCTGAATGAATAGTACAAACCATCTAGCTAATCTAAGCTAAATAACAAATTACAGCTAATTATTACACAACATTAATTAATCAACAAATTAACTAAGTAAGCAATAAACTAGCATGCAAACTAAATGGACCACCTCAGCTCCGTTCCGAATGATAAAAGGTGTATGCATGCTCGAGTCGCCTCGTCGGTAAATTCCATCACGACGCCTCGCCTCGCCTTTGTTTGCAATTGATCTCAGAAACTTGCACAAAGCTCCAGAAGGCTGAAACTCCACCTTGGGAAGGCCACCGACCAGTTATTAGCATGGGAGACCACCTGTCGACCACCCTTTGTGGTGGAGACCAAAGAGGGTGGTCGGCCTGCCAGAAAATTTGGTCGGCCGACCAGTTTCCACCTCTGGTTTCTGGTTTTTCTGCAACGAAGGCAATAGAGAGAAAAGACAATGTATTTTCAACAAATGTGTGCATGACCACTCTCCCTATCATTGCACAAGCTCCAAGGAGTGTAGTCCTCGATCCTCGTGCCATCAATCACGCATCTCGATGCATGATGGCTGAGGAGTCGGTTTGCACGGTTCAATGAGACATGAATGCACATATAAGCAAGTAAAGGCAACAACTCTATCATGGACAGTCAAGAGTGTCGGCGACCGAGAATCGAGGCACGTTTCGTCACTTGGAGTACGAAACGTCCCTCGTTTCCCGTGTTCAGACTAAACCCTACTCCAAACACAAAGCAATGAGATGGCATACACAATGTGACTAACATGCAACCTGGCATACGCAATGTTATGGGCTAAAATGGCATACGCAATGCACACGACATAACATGGCATACACAATGCACTTACGAAGACTATCATGCGCACATGAACTAAATGGCATATACAAATGCAAGATGGACTTACACCAATATGAGTGGACCTTAGCCACACTCACATCAGTGGCCGTATGATGAAAATGAGACAACCGAAATACATGCAAGCATGTACGAATGCAATGGACTGATCCTAAGGCACAACATGCAACTCTAACTAAGCATGGAAAATGATGAAATATGGCATACAAGCATACATTTTCCAGCTCTGAAACATGATGTACAATGGTCCTGAATCATGCAAATATGTTACCCAATGCATGCTAGATGGCCCGAATACCGAAACTAGTGAAGTGCGTTACACTATAGGTACACAAAGCAATGCACGAATGGCAAAACCAACCCCAAACAGACCCTAGGTAGGTTTGAAACAGTGGGGAAATGGCCTAAAATGATGGCTCGGAATGCAAAGAAATGGAGCTCATTCAATGGTTAGTAAATAAGGTATACAAGCCCGACTCTCAAACGCATTTAAATAGTACAAAACATGGGAATATGGCATTCACTTAAGCTCTAAAATATGATGTATAATGGCCCCAAAACAAGAAAACATCTCACTATATGCATGTAGTGGACCTCAAAACTCAAAGCTAAGCATGGACATTGAACTACAAGCATGCAAAACAAGTATCATTCGACCATGAGATCCAAAAATAGAGCTAAGGAAGTCCAAAATATGCACAAAATCAGTTTAAGGCATGGCCAAAAAGTGCTAAAATCAAGGGTCAACAAAGCATGCAAAGAAAGCTAGTGAACCATGAGTTGTACTACAACTATATGAAGCATATGAGAGCTCACCAAACCAGCCAAAAAAAGAAGTATGCAATGCCAAAATATGCCCAAAAACCCACTGAAACTCAGTCAATGTATGCAAGAATGATAGGCTCCTTTGGAAGGCCATGCAAGGGGTTATTCTACACATGTATGATGGACACACAAAATGGAAAAACCACCTCTAGAAAGAGGTTATGAGGGTCCTAAAACCCACCAAAAAGGTCCTGAAATTAGTCTAGGAAGCATGCAAGTGAAAGCCCCTTTGAAAGGCCTTGAATAGGATTGTTCTACACATGCATAATAGACACTTTATATGGAAAAATGGGCTCTGGACAGAGCCTATGTAGACCTTAAAACTCACCAAATAGGGCCTGAAATATGGCTTTGAAATATGCAAGTAGGAGCCCCTTTGGAAGGCCAACAAAGCTAGTAAACAAATCAAGGGGTGAGAGGGTCACCCCTCTATGATTTTAGGGCTCAAAAACACATGTTAGCCATTGAAAATTCTCTGGATTTTAATGGCTGAAAGGCTAAACCAAGGCCAACACAAATGCTCTAATGCATAGTCCTAAACATGAGGAAATGAAGCATGCAAAGGGGAAGATGACCCCAAACAGAAAAAATGTCTTAAACAAACATGTTTATAAGCTCAAAACAAAAAAAAATTCGATTTATGACAAAACCCAGAAATGCTGGCAAATAAGGCTAAAGAATGAAGCAAAATAAAGTTACAAAGAGGGAAATGGTGACTTACCCTTGTAGCACAGCAATGCAGCAAGCTCTGGACCAAGAAAGTGAGCCCTCAACCTCTAAAAAATAACTCCAAGGTACTTAGGATGGTAGTGGAGGTGTTGTGCTTGGAGGTGTAGTGCAAATGGCCAAGAACCATGGAGCTATGAAGCTTGGATGTAGAGATATAGAGAGAGAGTATATGTATGCCTCACCCCAAAATGTTCTGCCCTTGCAAATGGAGAGAAGAGCCTCTCTTATAGAAGAAGAGGTCCAAGGCTTCTTGGAGAAGCCTCAAGCAAAGGGACCAAGCTTCTAAAAGAAGCTAAACCAAAAGGGCTAAGCTTCTTGAGGAAGCTAGACCAAAGGGGTCAAGCTTCCTCAAGAAGCTTGACAAAAGGTCAAGCTTCTCTTAGAAGCTAAGCAAAAAGGGCCAAAGCTTCCTTAAGAAGACAAACAAAAGGGTTAAATCTCGGAGGATGGGGCAAATGCCTCCCAGCTGGCACAGTTGTATGCAACTCAGGAAGGCCAAAAAGGAGATGGCTAGCTGACCAGTTCAAGTGGTCGGCCGACTACTTCCCCTGGTCGGCCGACCAGAGGTCAAAAGGGTTAACAAGAAAAGGTGGCCTCCCAGGTGAATGCAACACAGTGGTGGTATGGGAGACCAGAAAATGTGGCTCAAAAGTGAGGGAGACCAAGGGATCAAAAGGGTCAAGCACCAAAGGTGGTCGGCCATACCAAATAGGTGGCCTCCCAGATGAATGCAACACAATGGTGGTATGGGAGACTAGAAATTATGGCCCAAAAGTGAGGGAGACGACCTCTCTAACAAGAAAATCGGGCGGCGAAAAGAAAAGTGGTCTCCAAGAAGAAAAGGTGGTCTCCCGGGCCATAGTGTCCCTCTAGGGAAAGGAAACAAGGTGTGTGCCAAAAACCGGAGCAAACGGAGGTAGTTAAGCGATCCCGAACCGAGGCGCGCGGCCGACGACTCCGAAAATCAAAAACTGGTCTCCAAACGGGAAAACTGGTCTACGACCACGAAACGTAGCCTACGGCCACTTAGAGATGGTCTACGAGACCTCTCCCTCCCTTCGGGAAGAGAAAAATTGAGAAAACAGGGCCTGGTTCGCAAACTGAAGCAAAGCACAAAAGAGCCCCGAAGTTCAGAGGCAAGGCTCTCAGCCGAGACTCCGCAATCTCAGAACGAGCACAATATGCGTCATCACCGAGCGCTCAATCGGTGACGTTTGAGTCTTAAGGTCGGTCGAAAATAGGGTGTCTACAGTTGCCTTCTTCAGTCGGTTCCATCACCGACTCTCCGTCAGCAAAGAACGAGTCAACCTAGATCTGATGCGTTTCGTCCAGCAGCCTCAACAATGCCGCCTTATCAAACTCCTACAGGTTCTTTCTTCGATCATCATTGGTGGTCGAGTCCACCACATCCATACTCATCTTCTTCAACTCTTAGTCTGACATAGAGATTTGGAATGAGATTTGTGAAATGCTAGGGTTTTGATCTAAATTGGTGATCTAGGGTTTCGATCTAGACAATATAATTGAATCCTCACCTTTCACTCTCTAAGGTTATGATTTATGTTTGTTTGTTTTTTTTTTTTTTTTTTGAAGTTGATTGTTTTTGTGCTTTTTAGTGGTAGAATTGTGAGGGAGAACCCACTACGTTGTGTGTGTGTGTGTGTGTGTGTGTGTGTGTGAGAGAGAGAGAGAGAGAGAGAGAGAGAGAGAGAGAAAGAGCTTGGTCTTGTTTTGATGGCCACTGATTTCTTCATCTTCTTTTTCTTCTTTGACAGAACTCGGTCTTGTTCTTTAGTGGCGTATACCTCCTTCTGAAATAGATAATATTTGTTGAAACTATATTATCTGTTCTTAATTTTTTCCAAATGCTCTTTATCGTCTTCTTCATCCGATGAGTTGTTTAACACTAATTTCTCACAAAAATGGAGCAAATTCACACAGATGAGTTGTTTAACCCTGGTTTCTCACAAGTGAAGAAAATTCACACACATAAAAGAATATTTTAACAAATAATTTCAATAGATATATTTTTTTAAAAAAGATAATTTTGACAGATAAGAATTTCAACAGAAAGATTTTTTAAGAAAATAATATTAACAAATAGGAATTTTGAACAGATAATTTCAACAGATAAATTTTTTTTTTATACAATTTGAACATATAGGTTAAAAAAATTTCAACATACAATTATAAAATTGAAAAGTAAATGTCCTTGAAAGCAAAAAAGGGACTAGTCATCCCAACATTTCACATAACATGTCATTTTCACCAAACACAATTATCCACTGGATCATACACCTTAGGTAATCTTTAAATTGAATTTATCAACAATTTTCTTTTCATATTATAAGTCATTCCTATTCGAATATGATCGTAAGTTAATTTTTAATAATTCCCCAATTATCAAAACAAACAATAATTGTTGTTTAATGACATAATTCTGTTGTCAAATATATATATATATATATAAATACTTCATTTTTCTCAAAATATTAGTCCTTTATTCTATTTTTCACTATTTCAAAATATTGGTCTCTTTTCAAAAATTAAGGACTAAAATAAAATGAATTTCTTATTTTGCTCTTCTTTTAAATTTATTAATATTACTTTTTAAGTGTAATAATTATACTACTAAATGATAGTTTTGGAAAGTTATATTGTTGAATTGTAATAATTTTACTATAAAAAAAAAATTGGATCTCCTAAAAAGAATTAATATTTTGGGACAGGAAAAGTTTTTTTTTTTCAAACCATATGATAACTTACAAGAGACTTAAATCAAAGACATTCAAGGGAGAAAATATATAGATATATATATATATACTAGTTTAAAAAGGTACGTGCTATTAATATAGTATGTTTTAATTTTATACTTTGATAATTTTTTAAAAATTAGAATATTTTTATATGAAATTGAATAGAATAAATCATTAAATACATGATAGAATTATGTAGCATGATATGTATCATTTTTTTATATGATATGTATCATTTCCTACAACATATTGGTGTCCTTCATTCCAGTGCTTCTATCTAATGTGTCTTCTGCAAAACTGAAAATGAATCTGCCTCTCATGTCCTCTTACATTGTCCATTTTCATGGAAAGTATGGTCAGATTTGCTGATCTGGTGGGGGTGTATTTGGGTGGTGTCAAGGTCTATTGATTGTTTATTTCATTGGTGGTTAGGTTGGAATCATAAAAAATTGGTTAGGAGATTGTGGAGGGCCTTACCTCCTGTTGTTCTCTTGTCCATTGAAAGTTAAGAAATGATTGTCTATTTAATGGAGTGCAACCTAGTGGGTCTAAGTTATGTGAGCTTATTAAGTTGAGATTTGCTCTATGGGTTAAAGTTTCTACAAAGGGTTTCATGTACTCTGTCTTGGATTTAATCAATAATCTGGATCAGATAAAGGACTGCTGCTGAGGGATTCTTGCTGTTGAGGAATCTATTTTTGGCCTGTCCAGCTACTATCTGCTGCTTTGGTGTCTGTTGTGGAGGTTGTTTCTGTTGTAGTGGGTGGTATATTGGGCTGCTTAAGCAACACCTGATGCAAGTGTTTGAGTTTAGTTTTGCAAGTAGATTCTTTTGGTTAGTCCTGCGAGATCTGCTAACTCATTCTTGTTCGGCTAGTGAGTTTGGTCTGCTACTATTTGGTGAGTTTGGGCTACTGCTATTTGGTCTGTCACTTCTTGGTTTGGTAGATGGACTATCGCAGTGGTGGTATGGCTGCAAAATGTCAAAATTGGAGAATAAGATATGGATGGTCAAAATTGGCATAATTGGAAACTCTTTAGTCTACATGGAGGCAGCTCTTATTGAGTCTCAACCAAACCTTGAATGTGTTCTGCCTTAGAAATGGTGGCTTCTCCATCCTCTTCTGGCTGCTGCTATGAGGAATGGAGTGATCAAGGAATAGGATTAAGTCTTGATTGGCTGCTGCTATATGTGCTCTGCTGTTGCTAACTGCTGGTCTGCAGTTAGTGCAAAGTCTGCTGCTGCATCTTGGCCTTTTTGCAATTGTTGGAATGATGTTTTAGTGTGCATGCTGCTGCTATATTGGAGTCCAAATGAATTGGAACTGTTTTTGCTATCTTGTTTTTGCTAGTCTATTCTGTATTGTTTTGCCTGGTGCCAACATGTTTTGCATTGGTTTGTTGTCTTGTTTGCTTGTTCCTTTTTTTGTTGGTTTCTCATCAACCTGTTGGCATGAGCTAGCAGATGATTGTGCATTCTCCTTGGTGCCAACCTAGTTGGGATTAGAGAGTTTTGCTATGATGCTTTTGCTCTTGCCTTCCCTCCTTGTTGATGTATACCATGATGTTTTTTTTGTTATGTTATCATCAATAAGAGTTTTCTTTGCTGATCAAAAAAATGGTGTAGACTTCAATTCTATTACCATATCATTTTGGATGATTTATGAGTCTTTAACATTTCTTCCAAATTTAATATAAAAATAAAATAAAAATTAAATATGGTGTGTTACTCTTTCTCAATAGATAAATATAAAACAAATACTAAGACAATTCTTACATCTAGAAAAAGCTACTAAGATAATTTACTAAACTATTAAAGAAATAGAAGAAAATACATATATTTAAAAATGACTAATTTTATTAATACATAAATCGTAATCGCATAACAAATGACCAGTTTTATTAATAAATAAATGATTAAGTAAATTAACAATTTTTAATGATATGAAAAATATTTTCCAATTAACCATTTTTTAATTATATGAAAAATATTTTTCAATAAATAATTTTGATAATTTATTATTACATAAGATAATATTTGTTTCCCTAAGTATTGTTGTAATAACCCACATTCATGTCTTAGTCATGTTCATGTACATTTGCATGATTTTGTCTTGTTAAGCTTGCATTTGTAGACTTGGACTTGTTTTGCCTAGGTAAAGGTTCTTGTCTTGTCTTGATGCTATCATGTTTTCCCTAAGTGTTGTATGCATGCTTTGTTCCTTCCTTGCTATGTCAAGCCTAGGTCATGTTAAGCCTAGGTCATGCCAAGCCTAGGTCATGTTAACCCTAGGTCATGCTAAGCCTAGGTCATGCTAAGCCTAGGTCATGCCAAGCCTAGGTCATGTTAAGCCTAGGTCACACCTTTGAACCTCTTACACCTTGGACCATCTTGGAACCCCTTTGGTTGACCTCCACCGTCACCTAGGCATATTGGCCGAGATGTTATCACCTAGGCGTCCGAGATCCTTAATCCTTGCACCTAGTGACCTTGTTCTGGGACTGGAATGACCTAGACCGAGGTGTGGCACATCTAGGCCGAGGTGTGGCACAGCTTAGTCAAGTGTTGTCCTTCCTAGCCGAGGTCATTGTCACCCTAGTTGCCGAAGTCTTGTGGTTAGCCGATGTCAATACTTGCCGGAGTGCCATTCCGAGTAGCTTGCTAGATACGCCTTGTCAGGGCCTTGTCTTGTCAATCTATCACCTTTTTGAAGAGAACCAACCAACCGTTGCCACGTGTCCGAGCTGAGAGTTAAGTTAGCCGGCAGAGAGAGAAACCCCTCATTTGTTGTATCTTGTTTTGAAGAGTAGAGAGAGAAGCTCTAGAAGAGGGAGAAGAGTTCTTGAGAGAGAGTGGATTTCCAAGCTTGATTCTTTGAGATCGAACCGTTAGATCCGTGTTCTAAGGTTAGATTCTTGATCCGCTCTTGTTGTTCTATATGTTTATGATATTGCATTGCATGATTGAATATGATTTGTAAGCCATGCATTGCTTTGAAGTTTGGTTTTAGAAAGAGAAAATGGTTTTCATGTGTTCTTCAAGAAAAGTCATGTTTTGATCCGAAAGCTCATGCCTAGATCCATGTTTTTGTGTTTGTTCTTGCATGATTTTCAAAGTATGGGTACCCAGGTCCATGTTTTCGAACTCATGTCATGAAATCCCAGATCTTGTAATAACAAGTTATGATTTTAGCATTCATGTTCTTCATGCTCATGTTCTTCATGTTCTTCAAGGAGGAAACCCAGATTTCCAGGCTTCATTTCCCTAGGTGTGATCACCGACACCACTCTTGCCTAGATCACACACCTAGGCCAAGCATCGTATCTCACCTTGGCCTACCTTGCATGATCACTTGCACATTAGTTTATCTTGCATGCACACCTAGGCTAACCACTGCACACCTAGGCCGACCATGGTACACCCATGCCGGCACCTTGTAACACCTCGGCAGACAGCTGCATACTGAAGCCTAGGTAACCACACCTCGGCCAAGAGGTGTGGGACCTCGGCCAAGACCTCTTGAGTTCACCCAGCTAGGTCGTTTTAGCCTAGATCATCTCTGTGCATCCATTCCAGGACCTGGTTGGTACCCAGCATGTTTTCCCTAGGTGTTTCCAGCATGTTTTCCCTAGGTGTTTTCAGCATGTTTCCCCTAGATCATTTGCATTCATGTGAAGCTTGTTTTTAAGAGTGCGTTCAATAGACTTTGCCATGTGTTTGTAGGACTTGGACCTTTGCCTTGATCCCGACGTCCCAAGAACTAGGTGAGTGGTATTTTTAATAAAGTTATGTTATAAAGTTTTGACAAAGCCTTGCTTCGTTTTAGAAAAGTATTTGATCAAGCATGAATGATTATCTCTATTTTGTGTATCAAGTATAAGCTTTGTTTTGATGACATTCTTGGAAAGTCCTCCCATGCTAGGGGACTCTAAGCCCATGTAGCACCATGTTTGAGAGATCTCTGTCATCGACGGTCTATGAACGGATGGCCCCACCGACGGTCTATGAACGGGTGGATTTGTCTAATCGATTCCGGGTCGATTATTCCCTTGTCTTGTCCGAAATGTCATCACCCCATGTATTATGTAGATGTTATTAACATCCCAAGCAAGATTTGAAAGACCAAGATTTGATTGATGAACTTGATTCATCCCATGTTTTGAACAAGCTATGATATATGTATTGTTTTGACAAGGACCTTGGAAATCATTCATTTACCCCTTTATTACTTATATCATTCACTGAGTATCCAAGCTCACCCTCCCTATGTATATATGTAGGTAACAAGTTAGAAGTCGGCTACGCCGAGATGTGTGTTTTGTATGCATGTTATGTCGGCAGTGAGGACGTCGGCAATCTTGAAGCTTTTGTATTTGAACATGTCGGCTGAGAAGCCCTTTCGTTAAGATGTGATATGTATTTTGTACTTCATTTCTTCATATATTCAAGTTGTAAAGCTATGTAAAGATGTATGCCATTTCATTTGACTTATGCACTGCTCTTATGGACCACTTGTATCTTGAATTATTGCTTCCGCATTTGTGAGCCCCCTATATAAATACTCTGATTGTGTGTGAATTTTGTAAGTTGGCCTTCGGTAATTACGGATTACTGGCCATCACGGCACCAAACTACTAGGGGCGGTTTGGGGTCGTGACAGAATGGTATCAGAGCACGCGTTCCTTATAGTACGTTATTCACACACTTTGAGTCCTAAAGAGCATAGGATGTCCCTTAGAAGAATGTTAAGATTGCATCATGTTGCTTGCTACTTGACAAGGTGTGCATTATCTCGGCATGAGCATTTTGTTACATCGGCATGATCATGTTCACTTGCACACACGTTCATCTGTTCATTTTATTCTAAGAGTCACATCCTACATACCCCCAGCATCATGAGAAGAGGGAGACCCCCAGTTAGCCGAGATCAATCCGAGGACAGAATAAACAGATTGGAAAGATTGGTTGAAAGTTTGGCCGATGAATTAAGGCAGGCAAGGCAGCAGAACACCGGTACTACCTCCACCCAGGCCGAGCAGACAGATGGCCGACATGTAGTTCCACCACCGCCAGTACCACAAGTGCCTCCGCAGCCAGCTTTGTATGGAGATGACACATTGACCCTGATCAGAGAATTTAAGAAGATGAAACCGCCAAAGTTCCATGGAGGTATAGAGCCGATGAAGGCAGAAGCATGGATTCTTGAGATGGAGAAGTTGTTCGAGGTTTTTCCTAGCACCGACACTCAGAAAGTGTCATTAGCAGCATTCACTTTGGAAGACGACGCTCGAAGATGGTGGATGATGATCCGAGAAGGTAACCCAGACTTGACTTGGGCCAGATTTTTGGAGCTGTTCTATGACAAGCATTTCCCGCTCAGTGTCCGAGATCGCAAAACCACAGAATTTCAGATGTTGACCCAGGGTAGCAAAACAGTGGCGGAGTATGATCGTGCTTTCACCGAGTTGGCAAGGTATGCACCTCATATGGTCGACAACGAATACAGGAAAGCTCGCAAGTTTGAGAGTGGACTTCGAGGGCCAATTCAAGACCGGGTTAATTTGCTTAACATGCCGACGTATGCTGGAGTGTTAGATAAAGCCATCCTTGCAGAAGCCAACTTGAACAGAAGTCAGAGTTTAGGGGAGAATCAGAAAAAGAGGCAGACCTATGACAATCGCCAAGACCAGCATGATGCCAAGAAGAAGACAAATGTGGACAGTTCCAACAATACGAACCAGGAAGGTGGCACCAGGCCGACATGTACAAGTTGCGGGAGGCGACATTTTGGAGTTTGTCATCGGACATCTGGAGCATGTTTTGAATGCGGTGAGATGGGTCATCATATTAAGGATTGTCCCAAGGTAAAGGCTAGAGATGATAAGAAGAGCTGAGAATCCGACTTTCGGAATTATTTTGGGGACAAGGTAAGTTAAGTTTGGGGACCAAACTTCTTTAAGGAGGGTAGACTGTAATAACCCACATTCATGTCTTAGTCATGTTCATGTACATTTGCATGATTTTGTCTTGTTAAGCTTGCATTTGTAGACTTGGACTTGTTTTGCCTAGGTAAAGGTTCTTGTCTTGTCTTGATGCTATCATGTTTTCCCTAAGTGTTGTATGCATGCTTTGTTCCTTCCTTGCTATGTCAAGCCTAGGTCATGTTAAGCCTAGGTCATGCCAAGCCTAGGTCATGTTAACCCTAGGTCATGCTAAGCCTAGGTCATGCTAAGCCTAGGTCATGCCAAGCCTAGGTCATGTTAAGCCTAGGTCACACCTTTGAACCTCTTACACCTTGGACCATCTTGGAACCCCTTTGGTTGACCTCCACCGTCACCTAGGCATATTGGCCGAGATGTTATCACCTAGGCGTCCGAGATCCTTAATCCTTGCACCTAGTGACCTTGTTCTGGGACTGGAATGACCTAGACCGAGGTGTGGCACATCTAGGCCGAGGTGTGGCACAGCTTAGTCAAGTGTTGTCCTTCCTAGCCGAGGTCATTGTCACCCTAGTTGCCGAAGTCTTGTGGTTAGCCGATGTCAATACTTGCCGGAGTGCCATTCCGAGTAGCTTGCTAGATACGCCTTGTCAGGGCCTTGTCTTGTCAATCTATCACCTTTTTGAAGAGAACCAACCAACCGTTGCCACGTGTCCGAGCTGAGAGTTAAGTTAGCCGGCAGAGAGAGAAACCCCTCATTTGTTGTATCTTGTTTTGAAGAGTAGAGAGAGAAGCTCTAGAAGAGGGAGAAGAGTTCTTGAGAGAGAGTGGATTTCCAAGCTTGATTCTTTGAGATCGAACCGTTAGATCCGTGTTCTAAGGTTAGATTCTTGATCCGCTCTTGTTGTTCTATATGTTTATGATATTGCATTGCATGATTGAATATGATTTGTAAGCCATGCATTGCTTTGAAGTTTGGTTTTAGAAAGAGAAAATGGTTTTCATGTGTTCTTCAAGAAAAGTCATGTTTTGATCCGAAAGCTCATGCCTAGATCCATGTTTTTGTGTTTGTTCTTGCATGATTTTCAAAGTATGGGTACCCAGGTCCATGTTTTCGAACTCATGTCATGAAATCCCAGATCTTGTAATAACAAGTTATGATTTTAGCATTCATGTTCTTCATGCTCATGTTCTTCATGTTCTTCAAGGAGGAAACCCAGATTTCCAGGCTTCATTTCCCTAGGTGTGATCACCGACACCACTCTTGCCTAGATCACACACCTAGGCCAAGCATCGTATCTCACCTTGGCCTACCTTGCATGATCACTTGCACATTAGTTTATCTTGCATGCACACCTAGGCTAACCACTGCACACCTAGGCCGACCATGGTACACCCATGCCGGCACCTTGTAACACCTCGGCAGACAGCTGCATACTGAAGCCTAGGTAACCACACCTCGGCCAAGAGGTGTGGGACCTCGGCCAAGACCTCTTGAGTTCACCCAGCTAGGTCGTTTTAGCCTAGATCATCTCTGTGCATCCATTCCAGGACCTGGTTGGTACCCAGCATGTTTTCCCTAGGTGTTTCCAGCATGTTTTCCCTAGGTGTTTTCAGCATGTTTCCCCTAGATCATTTGCATTCATGTGAAGCTTGTTTTTAAGAGTGCGTTCAATAGACTTTGCCATGTGTTTGTAGGACTTGGACCTTTGCCTTGATCCCGACGTCCCAAGAACTAGGTGAGTGGTATTTTTAATAAAGTTATGTTATAAAGTTTTGACAAAGCCTTGCTTCGTTTTAGAAAAGTATTTGATCAAGCATGAATGATTATCTCTATTTTGTGTATCAAGTATAAGCTTTGTTTTGATGACATTCTTGGAAAGTCCTCCCATGCTAGGGGACTCTAAGCCCATGTAGCACCATGTTTGAGAGATCTCTGTCATCGACGGTCTATGAACGGATGGCCCCACCGACGGTCTATGAACGGGTGGATTTGTCTAATCGATTCCGGGTCGATTATTCCCTTGTCTTGTCCGAAATGTCATCACCCCATGTATTATGTAGATGTTATTAACATCCCAAGCAAGATTTGAAAGACCAAGATTTGATTGATGAACTTGATTCATCCCATGTTTTGAACAAGCTATGATATATGTATTGTTTTGACAAGGACCTTGGAAATCATTCATTTACCCCTTTATTACTTATATCATTCACTGAGTATCCAAGCTCACCCTCCCTATGTATATATGTAGGTAACAAGTTAGAAGTCGGCTACGCCGAGATGTGTGTTTTGTATGCATGTTATGTCGGCAGTGAGGACGTCGGCAATCTTGAAGCTTTTGTATTTGAACATGTCGGCTGAGAAGCCCTTTCGTTAAGATGTGATATGTATTTTGTACTTCATTTCTTCATATATTCAAGTTGTAAAGCTATGTAAAGATGTATGCCATTTCATTTGACTTATGCACTGCTCTTATGGACCACTTGTATCTTGAATTATTGCTTCCGCATTTGTGAGCCCCCTATATAAATACTCTGATTGTGTGTGAATTTTGTAAGTTGGCCTTCGGTAATTACGGATTACTGGCCATCACGGCACCAAACTACTAGGGGCGGTTTGGGGTCGTGACAATTGTGTTAAATTAAAATTTATAACAAACAATAATTGTAATTTCTAATATTATAAGACCGACTCATATTTTAAACAAACCTTATGGGTGTATTTGTAATTTGTTAAAAAATAAAATATTTATCTTTCATAGTTGATCAAGAATGTTTGCGTAATTACGAAAAAATTTGTTTCATAATTGACTAAGAATATTTGCATAATTACAAAAAAAAACCTATTGCATAATTGACCAAGATTGTTTGCGTAATTACGAAAAAAAACCTTCACTCAACATATAAGCCACCATTAGTAAATAATTCAAAATGAAAGGAGAAAATTGGAAAAAACAAAAAAAATGAATCTCAAACAATTAAGCAGTTCTTATATATACAAATATATTTGTTTTCAATCCATGTCAGATGACTTACAAGAGACTTAAATCAAACTTGAAATTAAAGTAATTTTACATGATTTTATTATTCATAATATAATGTTTGTATATACATCTCGTGTTAATTATGTAATTTTTCAACACATTGTAAGTTTATATTTATTTTAAATTATTATTTGCAAAATTTTAATTTACATATTTAATACTACTCTTATTTCAAAGATATAGTCAATATTTGTTTTCAGTTGTACTGTAACGCCCTCAAAATAACAACATTAAACCCAACAAATAAGACATGCATTGATATGTAAACGTTGCACATTCTTCCATTTATCAGAATTCCATTACATAAGTATTACATGTTAACAACAAAAGTAAATGCCCTAAGGGCTTACAGCTTTCCAAGTTAACACTTGATTACAACAAAAGAGTACTAACTCATATACATTAAGTCCTTGGCCTGAATTTACATGTAATACATCAAAAAGTAAAACGACAAAAGTATGTCCGCCTCTAGCCTCCCAAGCTATGTCCTTGGAGGTGGCATGCTACCTGTACCTGAAAATGATATTCCCATAAAGGGTGAGCCACAGCCCAGTAGAAATATACTAAACCAACCATGAACAATGACTAAAAGATTAGCAATTGATAGATGGTCAACACTGATACATTCACATAAATCACATATTTATGTCATACGACTTATGAGTCCAAGTTACCTTTCATTTTTCCTTTTTCAACAGATAGGCATATAAACTCTATCCACATTCTCAACAGATATGTATAACAACAATATCCACATTCACAGATAAGCATATAAGCTATATCCACATTCTACAACAGATATGTATAACCACAATATCCACAGATAAGCATATAAGCTATATCCACACTTCACAAAGATAAGCATATGAGCTCTATCTTCACTTCTCTAGACAAGCATATGAGCTGTATCTACGGAGTTCATCCCTTATCTTCTCCCAACACTATCCGGTTTAGAGGTACATCCCCCATCTTCCCCTAAACCGCGGAGTACATCCCACATCTCCTCTTCTACACATAACGTATACAAACACATTGGTTCTATATACAATCACTCAATACATACAGTTAATGTATTCTATCAACCGTCAAGTTCTATGACACATTCCATTGATTAGTTTCCGTTTGCCTAATCATCATGCATTGTCTACAACAATCACGACTATCCTCCACCGATAGCCCAAAGCAGTTATTTCTAAACAGAAAATAAATGCACAAATGGATATTCAATCAACATTTCATTTCCTCATTCCTCACAATTAATTATCCCAATTAATTAAACAATGTAATTAGGTCAATTCCCATAATTAACATTTCAACCCTTAGGTCCCATTTTCATCAATGATTTAACATTTATTCCATTTCTCTATGCCAAACATACATCTAGGTTTATTATGAATAAAACCCCAACTTTAGTAAAATAACACAAAAGCCCCAACTTTCACAAAATTACCCAACCAACCCCAACATCTCAAAATACTAAAATTTAAAGACAAAATCCATAGAGAAGAGTAGGATATCCCTACCTCGAAGTTTAAGCCAAAAAGGAGATGAAGACTCGAAGATCAACGTGCTCCAAATCCAAACTTTTTCAGATTAAATCAAAGCTCTCAACGCCCTCTATCTTTTTAACAAAAGCCCTAGGCTAGATTCACACTCTAGGGAGATCAATTCTTAGAGAGAATATAAGTTTAGAGAGAGAGAGTCTCGGATCTAGGGTTTGAAAGAAAAAGAAAGTGAAAAAGTGATGTTCAAAAACGCTACTGCCCGCTGATATAAAACACGCTCGCTCGAGCGAAGCCTTTGTCGCTCGAGCAACCAGACACAAAAAACTCTCGCTCGAGCCAAGAAGTCCTCGCTCGAGCCAAAAACTCAAAAGTGCGCTCGAGCGAAAGAATGCTTGCTCGAGCCAACAACTCAAACCCTCAGGTCTGCAACCAGAAGCACGCTTGAGCGACAGACCTTCGCTCGAGCGAAGAACAAACCAGACCGCTCGAGCCAAGAAAAGCTCGCTCGAGCCAAGAAATACAACTCTCAGGTCCAGAACCAGACGCCATCGCTCGCTCGAGCGAAGCCACTCTGGCTCGACCCACCAGACACGAACTCAACTCTCGCTCGAGCGACCAACTCCTCGCTCGAGCGAAGGTCCAAAAATCTGGGCAGCAACACTAGGCTCCCAAACACAACCAACCTGAAACAAACCTGCCCAACACATCCTATAACTCAATATACTAGTAAAGAGGATGCAAATAAGATAATAAACAACTATCAACATCCACGGACACGGACACATGTCCGGATCACTGTACAACAAGGGTAAACCCGGGATCGCTATATGTACTAATTTTATAAAAATTGAGTTTATATATTATAAGATATACATATTATATCAACATAAAATAAAAATACAAAAAAGAAAAATAGCGAACAAAGAGAAAAGATGAGAGAGAGAGAGAGAGAGAGAGAGAGAGAGAGAAGATAAGATAAGATAAAATAAATAAATAAATAAATAAAGAACATGGGGAGAGGGAAAAAATAAGAAATGAAAAAGAAAGATGACGGGAGAAAGGGAGAGCACATTGTTAAAATAAAAAAAAAGAAACTACTGATCAATTGTGGCAGAAAAAAATATTACAAATTTATAATAAAAGTTATAATTTTAATTATTAATATTTATCATTTATCATTTATTTGTAATTATTATTTTTTTTTTTTACTCACACTGTCAAGTTATTTCTCCTGAAAAAATAAGGAAAGAAAGACAAAAGTAGTGTTTAGTAGAGTTTTAGAATTATGATTTGAGAATAGAGTTGTATTTCGAGTTTGTGAGTTTTGGAATTACGATCTAAGTGTGAAAAATTTATTTGGTTATAAGTTTTGAAAAGAGTTTTGAATTGAGTTTGAAATTTTTGATGTGACGCATGATATTTGATTCAAAAACTTATAACTCAGAAGTAAACACATTATTCAAAATTCTATTCAAAACTCATAAAAAAAGTTAAAAAAATTTCGAAAATATTTTTTATTTAAAATATAAAAATAACATGTGCAAAAAAAAAAAAAAACGGAACACTGTCCCGGTCAATCGGTTGGACGTTCGGGAGACGTCCGGGTAGACGTGTTTTGAAAAGTGGGTGTAGAATCAATTTTTTAAAACTCTAACCAAATACTATACTCAAATCAAAGTGTGAAATCAACTTTTCAAAGCCTTACCAAACACAGCCAAAGATGATTGGAGACAGAGACGGCATGTTGTAAGAGAGGTGACTTTTTTTTGTTTTTGTTTTCGGTAATTTCAATTCAGTTAAAGTTTGAAAAAATATTTTTAAATTAATGACAAACTTTATAAATATTAAAAAGTAAAATTATAAAAAAAAATTATGAATTTGTAAATAATTTTTGGAGTTCCCCCTCAGATGTAAATTTTTTTTTTCTTTTTGGAATATTCCTCCAATTTATAATAAAGATTGGTGTTTTTATTTATACTAAAATTTTAAATTATTTACCATTAAAAAAAAGAAAAATGATCCAGACTCCCTTTCCTCCCACCCCCTTTGACCTCCTCTCTTTTTGATCGGCCAATTTTTTTTTTTCAATCACCACCCAATATATGTGTGTGGGGTGGTGGGGGTGGTAATTGGAGGGAATCTCAATCACATCCCTAAAAAAAACCAACCCCAAACACCTCCTTTCCATTATCCTAGGGCATGCTATCACAACATCGTGTCCTGCTATGATAGCGAACGGCACTGTTTAGTTAAAATTTATTTATTTTTTATTTTTTATTTTTTTCACTTTGTGCAATGTGGTTTTATTTTCTTCTTTCAAATTTCAAAATTCATTTTCAAACTAAAATGGTAAGCCCTCCTCAAAAGTTAAGGTTTTATTAAAAAAATAAAAATAAAAATTCATATCAAATTAAAAATTGAAGGGTAAATTACATTGACTTTCTTGAGATTTAGAGAAATATAATACAAATTTGACATAATTATATTTAGCTCCTATAAGATTTTAATTCATATAAAACTAGATTCATTTTTCATTATAAATTCGTTAATCATATGAATAAAAAAAATGATATTGTAACCTCTTATGGAAAAAAAAAAAAAAAAAAAAAAAGAGTTTGATTAATTGGAAACAAAAAAGAGAAAATTTGTATGAAATTAAATTTTACAATATTTGTATGTCTCAAAATAACAAAAAACAAATTTTAAAAGTAAATCAATGTTCAAATTAAAATACTTGAAACAAATGACAATTTAATTACATAGTTAATCTAGCACAATAATAAACAAAATAATGAGTACGAATATTATAATAACGATGATGATAATAAATAATAATATCTATATATTATATAAGGAAATGGGAGTTTTTTTTTTTTTTTTTTTTTTGATCAGCAAAATAAAACTTTATTGATGAAAAAGGCATAATACATGCAAAAATACATCAACAAAACAGAAGAGAGCAGAAAACATCATAACTAACTTAACGATCCCAATTAGGTTGACACCGCAAAGAAAGCGCAATTATATGCTAGCTCTCAACCCAAGATTGGTGAGAAACCAATCAAAGACACCCAAAGAGAATGACATACAAAAGCCAACACAACAGCTAACAGCTAAGGACAACCAAATAAAACACAACAGCAAACAGTAATAGCAGGAGGCCTGTGCATGTCTCTACAGCTAAGAGCTCCAAACAAACCAACACCCTGTTCAGGAAAAGGGAGTTTCTAACCCACAAGCTTTGTAGGAGTTCCAATATCTCAATCTTAATTTCCTAATTTTCTAATTTAATAAAGAAAACCTTCCGCTCACCGTTCAATTTCATCTTTTTTGGCTTCTCCACATACCGAAGCACAACATATTTTTTTACAATCTTCACTTATTTTTTTTACTAGAAGGACAAACAAAGATAGAGAGAAAGTTTTAGAGAGGGTTAGAGAGGAGATTCGGAAAAAAAGGCTGACAACTCCACAATCACAATCTTCACTCCAACACAATCTTCAAAGCTTATAAGTAATCTTTTCATTTACTTTTCAATGGTTCTTTTTTTTTACACTCCGTTTTGATCACACCGTGATTATATTTTTAAATTGATTAGGTTTTTTAACTCATTGTATTCTTTGAAAAAAAATGATTGTGTTTTTTAAATATCAATTAAAAAAATTTATAATTAATTTGTGATTGGATTTTTGACTCACTGTATTTTTAACTCACTATATTTGTGATTGTGTTTTTTAACTATCAATTGATTTCATTACTTTTCTCTTTATTATGAGCAAAAATATAATTGTGGTTTTTTACACGTTTTGATCACACAGTGATTTTATTTTTCAACTGATTGTGTTTTTTTACACTCCATGATGAGAAAAAAATTGTTTCGATTCAAACAATCTCTATGTTTTTTGAAAAAATAATTGGATTGTATTCATTAGGTTCACATAAAGTGCCCACTATTGATGATGATTAGATTGTATTTTGTCTAACAAAAAAAAAATATGATTTGATTTTTTAACTCATTGTGTTTTTTAAAGAAAAAAAATAATTGGATTTTTTAACTATCAATTGACTTAATTTGTGATTGAATTTTTAATTCACTACGTTTTGTGGGGAAAAAAATGATTAAATGATTGGGTTTTTAACTACCAATTGACTTCATTATTTATTTATTTATTATCATGAGTGAAAATGTGATTGTGTTTTTTTATACTTCGTTTTGATCACATAGTGATTTTATTTTTTAATTGATTGTGTTTTTTTACACTCAATTTTGATCTCATGATGAGAAGAAAAAAATTGTTTGGGTTGTGACAATCTCTATGTTTTTTTAAAAAAAAAAAATTAGATTATATTCATTGTTTTTTTAATTATCAATTGACTTCATTGCTTTTCTTCTTATTATGGCAACAATTCACATATTTTTTTTACTGGGAGGACAAACCACAGCGAGGACAAACCAATATACATATAAAGTTTTAGAGAGAGAGTTGGAGAAAATTTGGGAAAAAAGATTGACACCTCCACAGTCACAATCTTCACTTCAACACAATTTTTACAATATTCAATTCAAAGCTTGTAAGTAATCTTTTCATTTATTTTTTAATATTTCATTTTTTAATTTATGTTTTTTATTATGGGAAAAATATTATTGTGATTTTTTGCACTCCGTTTTGATGACACGGTAATTGTATTTTTAAACTAATTGTGTTTTTTTATACTCTATTTTAATTACATTGTGAGAAAAAAAAATTGTAATTAGATTTTTTAACTCACTATGTTTTTCCAAAAACAAAAATTATTTAGCTTTTTAAATTTCAATTTAAAAAAATTGTAATTAGGTTTTTAACACACTATGTTGCTTGAACAAAAAATAATTATGTTTTTTAACTATTAACTAGCAGCATTGCTTTTCTCTTTATTATAAGCAAAAATGTGATTATGTTTTTTTTACACTCCATTTTGATCACATGGTGATTTTATTTTTTAACTGATTGTGTTTTTTTACACTCTATTTTGATCACATAATGAGAAAAAAATTGTTTCAGTTCTAACAATCTCTGTGTTTTTTGAAAAAATAATTTGATTGTATTCATTAGGTTCGTATAAAGTGCCCATTATTGATGATAAATAGATTGTATTTTGTCTAGCAAAAAAAAAAATATGATTTGATTTTTTAACACACTGTGTTTTTTGAAGAAAAAAAATAATTGTGTTTTTTAACTATCAATTGACTTAATTTGTGATTGAACTTTTAATTCACTGCGCTTTTTGAAAAAAAAAAGTGATTAAATGATTGTGTTTTTAACTATCAATTGACTTCATTTTTTTATTATTATTATTATGAGCGAAAGTGTGATTGTGTTTTTTTATACTTCGTTTTGATCACATAGTGATTTTATTTTTTAATTGATTGTGTTTTTTTACACTCTATTTGGATCACATGATGAGGAGAGAAAAAAAAAATTTGTTTGGGTTGTGACAATCTCTGTGTTTTTTTGTTTTTTTGCATTCATTGTGTTTTTTAATTGTCAATTGACTTCATTGTTTTTCTTTTTATTATGGCAAAAATTCACATATTTTTTTTTACTGGGAGGACAAACCACAGCAAGGACAAACCAATATAGAGATAAAGTTTTAGAGAGAGAATTGGAGAAAATTTGGCGAAAAGGCTGACACCTCCACAGTCACAATCTTCACTTCAACACAATTTTCACAATATTAAATTCAAAGCATGTAAGTAATCTTTTCATTTATTTTTTTATTATGGGAAAAAATATTATTGTGATTTTTTATACTCTGTTTTGATGAGACGATAATTGTATTTTTAAATTGATTGTGTTTTTTTATACTCTATTTTAATTACATGGTGAGAAAAAAAATTGTAATTAGATTTTTTAACTCATTATGTTTTTCCAAAAAAATATTATTTTTCTTTTTAAATTTCGATTAAAAAATTTTGTAATTAGGTTTTTAACTCACTATGTTGCTTGAACAAAAAATAATTATGTTTTTTAACTATCAACTAGCATCATTTCTTTTCTTTTTATTATAACTAAAAATGTGATTATTTTTTTTACACTCCATTTTGATCACACGGTGATTTTATTTTTTAACTGATTGTGTTTTTTTACACTCAATTTCGATCACATGATAAGAAAAAATATATTGTATTCATTAGGTTCATATAACGAACCTGTTATTAATGATGATTAGATTATATTTTGTCTAGCAAAAAAAAAAAAAATTTGTAATTGGGTTTTTTAACTCACCGTGTTTTTTGAAAAAAAAAATTGATTGTGTTTTTCAACTATCAATTGACTTATTTGTGATCGGGAATGATTGTATTTTTTAACTTTCAATTATTTGTGATTGAGTTTTTAACCCACTGCATTTTTTGAAGAAAAAAATGATTGTATTTTTTAACTACCAATTGATTTTATTACTTCTTATTTATTTATTTATTATTATGAGCAAAAATGTGATTGTATTCTTTTACACTCCATTTTCATCACACAGTGATTTTATTTTTTAGCTGATTGTGTTTTTTTATACTCCATTTCGATCACATGATAAGAAAAAAAAAATTGTTTGTGTTGTGACCATCTCTGTGTTTTTGGATCCAAAAAAAATGGATTGTATTCATTAGGTATATAAAGTACCCACTATTGATGATGATTAGATTGTATTTTGTCTAGCAAAAAAAAAAATTGTAATTGGATTTTTAACTCACTATTTTTTTTTGAAAAAAATAAATGATTGTATTTTTTAACTATCAATTGATTTCATTATTTTTTTATTATTTTATAAGCAAAAATGTGATTGTGTTTTTTACACTCTATTTTCATCACACAGCGATTTTATTTTTTAACTGGTTGTGTTTTTCTACACTCCATTTCGATCATATGGTGAGAAAAAAAAATTATTTGGGTTGTAACAATCTCTGTATTTTTTGAAATTAAAAAATAAATTGTATTCATTAAGTTCACATAAAGTACCACTATTGATAATGATTAGATTATATTTTGTCTAGCAAAAACAATTTTGTAATTGGGTTATCAATTGACTTAGTTTATGATTGAAACAGATTGTATTTTTTAATTATCAATTGACTTAATTCGTGATTGGGTTTTTAACTCACAATGTTTTTTGAAGGAAAAAAAAATTGATTGTGTTTTTTAACTACCAATTGACTTCATTTTTTTTTTTTATTATGAGCAAAAATGTGATTGTATTTTTTTACACTCTATTTCAATCACATGGTAAGAAAAATAAAATTTATTTTGGTTGTGAATATCTCTGTGTTTTTTGAAAAAAAAAAATGAATTGTATTGATGAGGTTCACATAAAGTATCCACTATTGATGATGATTAGATTGTATTTTTTCTTACAAGAAAACAAAAAAAAAAAAATTGTATTTGGGTCTTTAATTCATTGTATTTTTTGGGGAAAAAAATGATTTTTCTTAATTATCAATTGATTTAATTTGTGATTGAGTTTTTTACACTCCATTTTGATCACAAGTTAATTTTATTTTTTAATTGATTGTATTTTTTTACATTTCATTTCAATCACATAATGAGAAAAAATATTTATTTGGGTTGTGACAATCTTTGTGTTTTTTAAAAACTTATTTAGTCAAGTAATAAATAGTTTTTTAAATTCAATTTCGTGCATAGCACGGGTGATATGCTAGTATATATATAATCAAAAATCAAAAGTAAGAAAACATAACTGTGAGATTTTAAGAGTCGCATTGTCACTATCTTAACACTGTTTTTTTTTTTTTTCTCTCTTTATGAAGGTACAACCAAAGTGAAAGCAATGCTAAGATAATACTCATGTTATCTACAACGTCCCTCATCTAGTGTTTATGACCACCAAGAGAATTTAACAAAGTCACGAACCAAAGTTGCACAAATCAATATATAAACAACATATATGAACATGTATAACAATATAGAGAACTTTCTCTAAAGATTTTTCATATTTCATCTCATCTTTTTATTTCTTCTTCATCATCTTCCCAATAGAAAAACATAATAGCATAATAAGGTATAATATTATAGGGAAATTTATTTGAAAGTCCTATTTTGAAAACTTTGGTGCCATTTGGCCCCATGTTTGGAATGTTTGATTGGCAAGTCCTTACTAGGTGATTTATGACCAGGAAGTTTCTTTTCAAATATAGATGGATATTGATTAGACAGATATACTCTCACTAGTTAATTAATAAAGTTGTTTTATTTTTGGAATACGTGATCACACTGTTGGAGGGAGGGGGTGATATTCCGTTGATGAAAGGGTTGACAACATGGTGGATATAATGTGACACTCCAAAAAAAAATTAAAAACTCAGTTTTTTTTTTTTCAAATGTGATAACATGATGGGTATGATGTAACACTCTAAAAAAACTAAAAACTTAATAGTGTACTTTTTCTAAATATGATAACGTGGCCTAAATGTGACAACGTGACAAGTATGATAAGACACTCTAAAAAAATTAAAAATCATTAGTGTATTTTTTTTAAAATGAGACAACATGACGTATATGATAAAAAATATATGTGTAATATTGCATATGTTTCGTAAGTGATATGTTGTATTGGTTATTTTGATTGTCGGTTTACAATATTGTAAAGATGAATTGTGTGTACATTGCATACTGAATCTGGGGACCACACATTTGAGTAATGGAGGTTGTTGTGGTTGTATTAGTGGGTTGTGGGGGAGAGTATAGAAAATTATGTTCTGATAGTGACATGGTGTTCCATGTACCCTTTTTTGATTAACCAAAAATTTTATTGATGAAAGAAACCTTACAAGAAAGAAAAAAGACATCAATAAAAGGGAAAGAAAGAGAGGGAGGAGGGGGAATGATGCAAAGCATCAAACCAAGAACCAATTGGTGAGGAACCAACAGATACACAAAAGCACAACAACACAACCAAATAGACGTCACTCAAATAGAAAAGATACACCATACGCATGTGGCATGTTCACACCCCCACATTTCCAACTCAAACATTCTAAGCAATTAAATACTATACTACGTTTTTTTAGGAGATGTGGAAAACACACACCCTTATTCTGAAAATTAAATAGATAATTGTTGATAGTGGCTTCACCAATGACAAATTAGAAAAGAAAAATGTTTCAGGGCTTTAAAGCAAGAGCTCTAGAGTTGCTCTAATAACGTGATTTAGTAAAGAAAAATGTTTCAGGGCTTTAAAGCAAGAGCTCTAGAGTTGCTCTAATAACGTGATAACTGTATGGATCCCACCTTGATGTGCTATTTTGACTTCTTTTTTTTTTTTTTTGAATCTGGCAGCTCAGTAAAGATCTATCTAGAGCTATCAGTCACTGCTGATTAGGAAACAACTAGCCCCTTACTTTTAGAGCTACCAGTCACTACTGATTAGTAAACAACTAGCCCCAAGGACTATACGGTTAACAAGAAAACATTTAGAAGCATATGGATCATAAGCCTAAAATATTAGATTTATTGGTCAATTTCCCTATATTACAACGGTTTTAGAATTAAAGCACACCAAAAATATATATATATATATATATATATTTATTATTGTAATACTATATGACATGTATCATTTTGTAATAATGTTGATTATAATGAATGTAACGCCCTAAAAATTAACCCTTTATATAACATTGACATGCATTATTTAAAGAAGACAATTTATTAATTCATTCATCAGAGTATTACTAAATTAAGCATTACATGTAACATCGAATAAAATGCCCTACAGGCTTACATCTTTCCAAGCCAACACTTGGATTCAAAATATGAGTTCTAATCTCAATACAAGAAATGCCCTAGGCTTGAATGTTTACATGTACTAATAAATAAAAACTACTAACTAAAGGTAGTCTTCTTCAATCCAAAAACCAAACCCTCCCAAGCTAAGTCCTTGGAGGTAGTTTATCACCTGAACCTGAAAATGATGTTCCCATAAAGGGTGAGCCACAGCCCAGTAGAAATATACTAAACCACATATAAGCAATGAATAAAGCAATAGCATTCAACAGATGGTTAACCAAAATAATCAATTACTTCATTTTACAGTCTCATGACACTATTGCCAAAGATACGTTTTACTTTCCAATTTTATCAACATGGCTCAGAACCTGGCCAAACTTATAACAGTGAATCACATATATCATATTCACATCCTTCCAATATCAACAATCAAATGAGACTCAAGCTCAAATCAAACACTTCATACTTCCAAATTGATACACATTTTAGTGCTGTATCAATAAAACACTTCTATATAAATAAGCACACATAAAAGTGATGCTAATGGAGTCCATCCCCTATCTCCTCCCAAACAAAATCCGGTTTAGAGGTCCATCCCCTATCTTCCCCTAAACCGTGGAGTACATCCCCTATCTCCTCCCACACACAAAACAATGTATGCAAATGCAATGCTCAATCAATACACATATTTTTTGTATCAATGCCATAGTCAAAATTAATGACTTAACCAATGTGATTAGTTTCAGTTATTCCTAATCCACATGCAATGTCTACAACAATCACGACTATCCTCCACCGATAGCCCAAAACAGTTATTTCTAAACTGAAAATAACTATGTCAACAATTCAATAGACAAATAATTCCAATTACCCAATTACGCTATTTAACCAATGAATTCCCCAATTCCATGAATTTAACCATCTTTTCCCAATTCCATGAATTACTTATACAAATTAATTCAATAATACAACTAGGGTTTTTCCCAAAATTTACCAAAGTATCCCCAACATATCAAATTACCAAAGCTTAGAACAAAACCTATAAAATGGAGTAGGAAATCCCTACCTTGAAGAAAATAACCCGAATGGAGAAGATAGAGATGAATGCCCAAATTCCAATGTGCTCCAAATCACCAAATGTTCAGATTAGAATGAAGCCCAAGCCGCCCTCTATCTTCTTACAAAGAACTTAAGATGGATTCACACTAGAAGTAGATGAACACCTAAAGAGAAGATGAGTTTTGAGGGAGAAAAGTCGGACCTAGGGTTTAGAACCAAAAAGAATAAGAAAAGACTAATCAAAACCCGCTGCTGCGTATATAAACTGGACAGGCTCACTCGAGCGAAGACTTGGTCGCTCGAGCGACCAGACACAGAGAAACTACGATCGAGCCAAGGAAGCCTTGCTCGAGCCAACAACTCAAAAGCTCGCTCGAGCGAAAGAAAGCTCGATCGAGCGAAGAACTCAAACCCTCAGGTCTGCAACAAGACACACGCTCGAGCGAAGGAACTATTGCTCGAGCGAAGGACGAACTAACTCGCTCGAGCGAAGAAAATCTCGCTCGAGCCAAGAATGCACATCTACAGGTCCAAATCAAACGCAACCACTCGCTCGAGCGAACAACTCCTCGCTCGAGCGAAGAACCAAAAACCTGGACAGCAACACTTGGTTTCTAAACCCAACCAACCTGAAACAAACCTGCCCAACACACCCTATAATTCCAAATGAGAAAATAAGGGACAACAACAACAATTATACAATGACAGAATCTACGGAACCTAAGTCCGGATACAATAATCAAGTGGGAAAAGACCGGGGTCGCTATAACCTCCCCCCTTCAAAGAATTTCGTCCTCGAAATTAAGCATAAGTTTTTGAAAACAGATTTTTTTTTTTAACAATTCATTAGTAAACATCTTGACCCAAAACTGGTCATTTCATCTCTTTATCAAGAGGCATCTCATATTAAATATATAACACAACATATATCTCAACCTATATCATTATTATGCATTATTCCTTTCAATGTTAACAATCCCCATATCATATTCAATTGCATGATATATATAACACACTCAGCAATGTAATCAACATATGCAATGCTATACTAAACTTCTATAATGAAGCAAGTTTCAAGATACACCCATTTACCAAAACATACTCAACGTTTTACAACTTAAGACATATGTAAAGCTCTTAAGTTCAACAATATTACAAAATCTAAATACAAGATTACAAATGAATAAACATGTCCGGGTATTTTTCGCGGACTTCCAATTCACGCTCCCAAGTGGCTTCCTCCACTCCATGATGTTTCCACAAAACTTTTACCAAAGGGATGGTCTTGCCTCGCAAAACTTGATCCCGCCTATCCAATACCCGAACCGGTCTCTCCTCATACGAGACATCCTCATCAACCACTAAATCGGTCCAATCCAACACATGTGATGGATCCGGCTCATACTTCCGAAGCATACTCACATGAAACACGTCATGTACTCCGGACAACTGCGGCGGCAAAGCTAAACGATAAGCAGCCTCGCCAATCCTCTCAAGGATCTCGAACGGACCAATGAACTGAGGGGACAACTTCCCACTCTTCCCAAACCTCATCAAACCTCGTCTAGGTGATATCTTCAGAAAGACATGATCACCCACCGCAAACACCAAAGGTCTCCTCCTACGGTCGGCATACGATTTCTGACGACTCTGTGCTGTAACAAGCCTCTTACGGATAAGCTCAACTTTCTCCGTCGTTTCTCTCACCAACTCTGGACCCAACAGAGGTGCATCACCCACCTCAGCCCAACACACAGGAGATCTACACGGTCGGCCATACAAGGCCTCAAATGGTGCCATACCGATACTAGATTGGAAACTGTTGTTGTAGGCAAACTCCACCAACGGCAAGTGCCTCTCCCACGACCCACTAAAGTCTAGAACACAACCCCGAAGCATATCCTCAAGTATCTGAATAGTACGCTCGGACTGTCCATCAGTCTGAGGATGATAAGCCGTGCTAAAGGTCAACTTAGTGCCTAAGGCACTCTGCAAACTCTGCCACAACCTGGCAGTAAAACGAGGATCTCTATCTGAGACGATCGCCACTGGGACCCCGTGTAACCTCACTATGTCCCGAATGTACAAGTCGGCAAGATGATCTACCGAATCTCTCACGCGCATAGGAATGAAGTGCGCCGACTTAGTCAACTGGTCTACAACCACCCAAATAGCATCACTACCCCGCTGAGTCCTCGGAAGACCTACAACGAAGTCCATAGTGACATGCTCCCACTTCCACTCGGCAATAGGCAAGGGTTGCAACAAACCCGCTGGCCTCTGATGCTCGGCCTTCACTTGCTGGCAAGTAAGGCACTTAAATACGAAAGCTGCCACATCTCTCTTCATACCCCGCCACCAAAACTGGCGACCCAAATCCCGATACATCTTAGTGCCCCCCGGATGCACCACAAGACGTGAATGATGAAACTCTCGGAGTACCTCCTCTCGGCAAGACTTCGGCACAAACAGACGGTCTCGGTATCTCACACTCAGGTCGGAATATACCGTCAAACCCTTCTCAACCTTCCCACCGGAAATATTCTCACGGAGAGAGTCTACCTCAAAGTCACCTCTCTGAGCCTCTAACACTCGAGTCACAAGTGAAGGCTGTGCAATAACAGAAAACAAGGCCGCAGCCTCAACGGATTCGCCCAGAAGTAAATCAAACTCCCCAAGTGCACCCAACATCTCCCATTCTCGGATAGCTATACTAGCTATGACACCAACAGGTTTTCTGCTAAGGGCATCGGCCACCACATTGGCCTTTCCCGGATGGTAATGCAACTCAAAGTCATAATCCTCTATGAACTCCATCCACCTCCTCTGCCTCAAGTTCAAATCTTTCTGTGTAAACAAATATTTCAGACTCTTATGATCCGAGAATACCTCAAATTTCTCACCATAAAGATAATGCCTCCAAATCTTCAAGGCAAATATCACAGCTGCTAACTCTAGATCATGCGTAGGGTAATTCTGCTCGTGAATTTTCAACTGACGTGAGCCATAGGCAACTACTTTCCCCTCTTGCATTAACACACAACCCAGACCCTCTCGTGAGGCGTCACAATAGACTGTATAACCCAACCCTCTCTCTGGAATAATCAGTACTGGAGCGGTAGTCAGTCTAACTTTCAACTCCTGAAACGACTTTTCACAAGTCTCACTCCATACAAATTTGACTCCCTTCCGAGTTAGTCTAGTCAACGGTGATGCTAATCTGGAGAAATCTTTCACAAACCGACGGTAATACCCAGCTAATCCCAGAAAACTGCGGATCTCAAATACACTCTTAGGCTGTGCCCAATCCTGCACTGCCTCTACCTTGGATGTATCAACAGACACTCCTTCACCGGATACTACATGGCCTAAGAATTTGACTTCTCTCAGCCAGAACTCACACTTCCCAAACTTGGCATACAGCCTATGAGCTCTAAGTAACTCAAGCACCACCCTCAAGTGTGACTCATGCTCCTCCTCAGAAGGCGAATAGATAAGGATGTCGTCCACAAAAACGACTACAAACCGATCCAAGAATTCCCGGAAGATCCGGTTCATCAAGTCCATAAAGACTGCCGGTGCATTGGTGAGTCCAAATGGCATCACCAGAAACTCATAATGGCCATACCGCGTACGGAATGCCGTCTTCGGAATATCCTCCTCTCTGACCCTCAACTGGTGGTAACCTGATCTCAAGTCTATCTTAGAGAAACAACGGGAACCCTTCAACTGGTCAAACAGATCATCTATACGAGGCATAGGGTACTTATTCTTAACCGTAGCCCGATTCAATTTTCGGTAATCTATACACAGTCTCAAAGCGCCTCCTTTCTTTTTAACAAAGAGAGCTGGTGCTCCCCACGGCGAAACACTAGGACGTATAAAGCCCTTATCTAGCAACTCCTGGAGTTGGATCTTCAACTCAACTAACTCAGCTGGGGCAAAACGGTAAGGTGCCATAGAAATCGGCGCCGTGCCGGGCACCAGGTCAATAGAGAACTCAATCTCTCGATGCGGTGGCAAACCAACAAGATCCTCGGGAAAAACGTCCGAGTACTCACAAACCACCCTTGGCAACACAATCTGAGTCTCAACATCCCCACTAATCGACAGGTTAGCAAGTAGACCACTAAGCTCACTCCGTCCTCGTGGAACATACCCCGGTGGCAACACATCACCAACCCGGTCCCCCAGAAAATGAAAATACTCTCCGCTCACGGTACAACAAGTGACCCTCTGGCGGTAGCAATTAATAACTACCCGGTATGACGATAACCAGTCCATACCTAAAATAACATCGAAACCCCTCATAGGCATAACTACAAAGGAAAATGGGATTCTATGATAATCAACCTCTATATCACAACCCCTAACGCCGTGTTTCAAAATCAATTCACCCCCAAGAGGTGACACTACACAAATAGGAGATGCTAACTGTGCTAACTCCAACTCCAAAACAGATGCAAATGCAGCAGACACAAAGGAATGAGATGCACCCGTATCAATCAAAACATTAGCAACCGAGTTGCAAAACAAGAAGGTACCTCTCACAACTGATGGTGCTGGCACAAGATCCTGCGCGGTAACAGCATACACGCGCCCAGACGACCTCTGATCAACTTGCTCAACCCTAGGAGCATAAGATTGCTGCACCGACTGAGACGATGAAGCCCCTCCCTGATTGGCCTTCGAGGCCTGACCCGACTGAGCTGGCTGCTGACCTTGAATCGGCCTCAAACCAGATGCACCAGATGTGCCACCCAACTGCGGGCAATACCTCTTCATATGCCCTGGCTGACCACACTGATAACACGAGAGTGGCTGACCTCTACCCTGACTCTGGCTCTGAGATCGAGCCGAAGAAGATGCTGCTCTCTGAACTCCTCCCCTCTGAGGACAAACTGGAGACTTGTGGCCCAGCTGGCCACACTTGAAACAGGTAATGTCCCCCTGACTGCCTTTCCCCGAACTAGCACTTGGTACAGGAAAAGTCGATCTAGAAAAGCTACCCTGAGACTGCTGGGGATTAAAACCCTTCTGTCTCCTACCATCATTCTGACCATCCTGACTCCTCTTGGAGCCCTTCTGCCCTTCCTCCTCCTCCTGCATCATGATTTCCATGTGGGCTGCAGCATCAACCATACGCCCATAATCCCGAATCATAGTTCCCCCAACTCTCAGCTTGAGGCCACGCCTCAACTTCTTCTCAAACTCAATACAATGGCGTTCCTCAGACGCCACCAACTCAGGTGCAAACCTGGACAAACTAGTAAATGCAGCCTCAAACTCGGCCACTGAAGAACTCGACTGCTTAAGCTGACAAAACTGGTCTCGCAGCTTCTCCCTGACAGCTGGAGATAAGAATTTCTCCTGGAAAGCATTCACAAAAGCCTCCCACGTACCTCCTATACGCCCCTTAGTAAACTTCCACCACTGACCTGCATCCCCCTTCAACTGGAAAGATGCCAAGGTCACTCTCAACCCCTCGTCTTCGATGCCAAGCATCTCAAACGTCTTCGTTGTCTGTTCGAGCCATTCATCTGCCTTAAGCGGCTCTTTTGGATCACCCACAAATTCATCCGGATTAGACCGGAAGAACTCCCTCTTCAGAAAGGAAGGTCATGCATCAACAGCAACAACCTGAGCTTGATTCTCAGCTCTGAGAATGCCTACCGACTCCCTGAATGCTCCTGCTATCTCTCGAGCTAAAGCGCCCATAGCCTGCTAGCCTACTGGCTCGGCCACATTAGCCTGGCCAATTCCCTCCTGAACTGCCGGAATCTCCTCTGGCACAGGCACCTCCTGCCTACCCGGCCTACCACGCCTACCGCGTCCTCGTCCTCCTCCTGACATCCTAATAAAGGAAACAGAGACATTAGCACATTAATAAATGTGCCGAAGCTAAACACTCGCGTCCTAATGCAATGGACAACAATAATACATTCCACGTAAGCACATAATCACATAAGCACCTACGAATTTCATTCCCGGATAATGATAGTCCCAATGCGTTACTATAGTTCCGGTTGGAAGCAGCAATGATCAAGTGCCTTTCCAACAAGACTACTAGAAACTCAAGGGTCCAATCAACATCCCAGAAACTACATTCCATACCCACATAATCACATAAACATGTTATCACATAAGCATATAACATTACACTAAGTCTCTATCAAACGAGACGAACCCAATGTGATGCTAATCACGTCCCACGTACCCAAAGTATTCAAACCTGGTACGCTCTGATACAAAGTTGTAACGCCCTAAAAATTAACCCTTTATATAACATTGACATGCATTATTTAAAGAAGACAATTTATTAATTCATTCATCAGAGTATTACTAAATTAAGCATTACATGTAACATCGAATAAAATGCCCTACAGGCTTACATCTTTCCAAGCCAACACTTGGATTCAAAATATGAGTTCTAATCTCAATACAAGAAATGCCCTAGGCTTGAATGTTTACATGTACTAATAAATAAAAACTACTAACTAAAGGTAGTCTTCTTCAATCCAGAAACCAAACCCTCCCAAGCTAAGTCCTTGGAGGTAGTTTATCACCTGAACCTGAAAATGATGTTCCCATAAAGGGTGAGCCACAGCCCAGTAGAAATATACTAAACCACATATAAGCAATGAATAAAGCAATAGCATTCAACAGATGGTTAACCAAAATAATCAATTATTTCATTTTACAGTCTCATGACACTATTGCCAAAGATACGTTTTACTTTCCAATTTTATCAACATGGCTCAGAACCTGGCCAAACTTATAACAGTGAATCACATATATCATATTCACATCCTTCCAATATCAACAAACAAATGAGACTCAAGCTCAAATCAAACACTTCATACTTCCAAATTGATACACATTTTAGTGCTGTATCAATAAAACACTTCTATATAAATAAGCACACATAAAAGTGATGCTAATGGAGTCCATCCCCTATCTCCTCCCAAACAAAATCCGGTTTAGAGGTCCATCCCCTATCTTCCCCTAAACCGTGGAGTACATCCCCTATCTCCTCCCACACACAAAACAATGTATGCAAATGCAATGCTCAATCAATACACATATTTTCTGTATCAATGCCATAGTCAAAATTAATGACTTAACCAATGTGATTAGTTTCAGTTATTCCTAATCCACATGCAATGTCTACAACAATCACGACTATCCTCCACCGATAGCCCAAAACAGTTATTTCTAAACTGAAAATAACTATGTCAACAATTCAATAGACAAATAATTCCAATTACCCAATTACGCTATTTAACCAATGAATTCCCCAATTCCATGAATTTAACCATCTTTTCCCAATTCCATGAATTACTTATACAAATTAATTCAATAATACAACTAGGGTTTTTCCCAAAATTTACCAAAGTATCCCCAACATATCAAATTACCAAAGCTTAGAACAAAACCTATAAAATGGAGTAGGAAATCCCTACCTTGAAGAAAATAACCCGAATGGAGAAGATAGAGATGAATGCCCAAATTCCAATGTGCTCCAAATCACCAAATGTTCAGATTAGAATGAAGCCCAAGCCGCCCTCTATCTTCTTACAAAGAACTTAAGATGGATTCACACTAGAAGTAGATGAACACCTAAAGAGAAGATGAGTTTTGAGGGAGAAAAGTCGGACCTAGGGTTTAGAACCAAAAAGAATAAGAAAAGACTGATCAAAACCCGCTGCTGCGTATATAAACTGGACAGGCTCGCTCGAGCGAGCTGTCCTCGTCCCTCGCCGCCGTCGCAGCCGCCGTCGCAGCCATCGCAGGTCGCAGCAGTCGAAACACCTGCGACCGCCGTCGCCTCCGCCTTCCGACCCGTCTCCACCTCCTCCCCTGTATTTATGGCCCCCTCCAGTCCGGCCCTTCCCCTCCTCCTCCTCCTCCTCCTCCTTCCTCCCTCTCCCTCTTCCTCTCCTTCCTCCCTCTTCTCTGCGTTTTTTTTTTTGAAAATTTGCCCCCAAAACGACGTCGTTTTGGGGGCGACAGGGAAGGGCGACCGACGATCCGGATTCACTACAATTTCATGGGTGGCTGGTGGTTGTTAAACCACTCGACTAACTCAATATGAATACGCTCAGGCTTTGTTTCACATAAAAAGTGTGGGTTAAAATAATCATAAATAGATAAAAATAAATTAAAAAGTCAATAAGATAAAATATCATATCTAAATCAAAATTATTTTATTTTTTTTCTCACAAAAGACAAAAAAAACAAAAAAAAAATCTATCCCTGACGAAACTTTTTAGTCCAGACTAAAATAATCAAAAAGTCAAAAAATTAAAAAGTCAACTCACATTCCAAATGAAGGCTCCGCGGGGTGATTCAGAGATTGTTGTTGTGCTTTTTAGTGGTGGAATTGTGAAGGAAAACCCACTACGCGGTGTGTGTGTGTGTGTGTGTGTATGTGTGCGCGTGAGAGAGAGAGAGAGAGAGAGAGAGCTTGGTCTTGTTCTGATGGCCACTGATTTCTTCATCTTCTTTTACTTCTGTAGTGGCGTACACCTCCCTCTGAAATAGATAATATTTGTTGAAACTATATTATCTATTCTTAATTTTGTCCAAATGCTCTTTATCGTCTTCATCATCTGGTGAGGTTTTTAACACTAATTTCTCACAAAAATGGAGCAAATTCACATAGATGAGTTGTTTAACACTGGTTTCCCACAAGTGAAGAAAATTCACACAGATAAAAGAATATTTTAACAAATAATTTCAATAGATAGATTTTTTTTTTTTAAAAAAAAAGATAATTTTGACAAATAAGAATTTTAACAGAAATATTTTTTAAACAAATAATGAGAATTTTGAATAGATAATTTCAATAGATAGATTTTTTTTGAACAATTTGAACATATAGGTTAAAAAAATTTTAACATAAAATGATATTATTGAAAAGTAAATGTCCTTGAAAGCAAGAAAGGGACTTGTCATCCCACCATTTCACATAACATGTCATTCTCACTAAACACAATTATCTTACACCTTACATAATCTTTAGATTAGATTTATCAACAATTTTCTCTTCATATTATAAGTCATTCCTATTTATCGAATATGATCGTCAATTAATTTTTAATAATTATCAAACAAACAATAATTGTTGTTTAATGACATAATTCATTTGTCAAATATATATATATATATATACTTCATTCATCTCAAAAGGAAGATGCTAGAGACTCCAAAATTTCTACTAAATGTCTTATCAAATGTCCCACACTTATGTAGGACCCACCCATGTGAGACATTTGGTAAAAAATTTGGTAGAAATTTTGGTATCCCTAGCATTACTCGTCTCAAAATATTAGTCTCTTATTCTATTTTTCATTATTCCAAAATATTAGTCTCTTTTCAAAAATTAAGGACTAAAATAAAATGAATTTCTTATTTTGCCCTTCTATAGCGATCCCGGTCTTTTCCCATTTGATTATTGTATCCGGACTTAGGTTCCGTAGATTCTGTCATTGTATAATGGTTGTTGTCAATCTTTATTTCCTTATTTGGAGTTATAGGATGTGTTGGGCAGGTTTGTTTCAGGTTGGTTGGGTTCGTAAACCAAGTGTTGCTGTCCAGTTTTTGGGTTGGTCGCTCGAGCCAGGATTTGGTCGCTCGAGCGAGGTTTGTTTTTTTGTCTTCTGGCTCGATCCAGATTTGCTTTGCTCGAGCGAGCGACTGCGTCTGGTTTAGACCTGAGGGCAGTGCTTATTCGCTCGAGCGAGAGTCTCTTTGCTCGAGCGAGCGAGGTGTTTGTTTTCGAGTTCCTTGCTCGAGCGAGCATTCTGTCGCTCAAGCGTGTTCCAGGGTTGCAGACCTGTAGCATTGCATTCTTGGCTCGAGCGAGCTTTTCTTCGCTCGAGCGTGGTTGTCGTGTGTCTGGTCGCTCGAGCGACCAAGTCTTTGCTCGAGCGAGCCTGTCCAGTTTAATTAGACAGCAGCGGGTTTTTAATCAGTTTTTCATCTTCTTTTTAGATTCCAAACCCTAAGGTCCGACTTCTCTCCCACCCTGCTCACCTTCTCTCTTAGATTTGATCCACTTAGGGTGTGTTTCTACCCTAGATCCTTCATTAAAAAGAGTGTGTGAGTCGAGGGCTTCGTTTTAATCTGAATTGTTGGTAGTTTGGAGCACTTTGGAGTTTGGGTCTTCATCTCCATCTTCTCTTTTGGGGCTATTTCTTCGAGGTAGGGATTTCCTACTCCATTCTATAAGTTTTGTTCTAAGTTTTGGTATTGTGATATGTTGGGGTTACTTTGGTAATTTTGGGAAAAACCCTAATTGTATTAATTAATTAATTTGTATAATTAATTTAAGGGAATTGGGGAAATTGGTTAAATTCATGAAATTGGGAAATTTATTGATTAAATGGTGTAGTTGGATAATGTAAATCACTCGCCTATTGAATTGTTGGTATATTTATTTCCAAGTCTAGAAATAACTGTGTTGGGCTATCGGTGGAGGATAGTCGTGCTTGTTGTAGACACTGCATGTGGATTAGGAATAACTGAAACTAATCATTGATTAAGTCATCAATTTTGACTGCTAAATTAATACAGACATTATGTGTATTGATTGTGTGTTGTATATGTTATGTGTTTGCATACATTGTTTTGTGTGGGAGGAGATAGGGGATGTACTCCACGGTTTAGGGGAAGATAGGGGATGGACCTCTAAACCAGATTTTGTTTGGGAGGAGATAGGGCATGGACTCTATTAGCATCACTTTTATGTGTGCTTATTTATATTGAAGTGTTTTATTGATACAGCACTAAAATGTGTATCAAACTGGGAGTATGAAGTGTTTTGATTTGAGCCTGTGTCTCAATTGTTTGTTGACATTGGAAGAATGTGATTATGATATATATATAGTTCACTGTTGTAAGTTTGGCCAGGTTCTGAGCCATATTGATAATGTTGGAAAGCAAAACGTGTTTTAGACATTAGTGTCATGAGACTGTAAGATGATGTAATTGATTATCTTGGTTAACCATCTATTAAATACTGATGCTTTATTCAATGCTTATATTTGGTTTAGTATATTTCTACTGGGCTGTGGCTCACCCTTTATGGGAACATCATTTTCAAGTCCAGGTGATAAGCTACCTCCCAGGACTTAGCTTGGAAGGATTTGGATTGTGAAGACTGTCTTTAGTTGTTTGTTTTTATTTGATAAATAATCAAGCCTAGGGCTTTTTTTGTATTTGAGTTAGAACTCATATTTTGTATCCAAGTGTTGGCTTGGAAAGATGTAAGTCCATAGGGCATTTAATTTGATGTTACATGTAATGTTTTATTTAGTAATACTCTGATGAATGAATTAATAAATTGTTTTCTTTAAATAATGCATGTCGATGATATACATATAATGGGTTTATTTTGAGGACGTTACACCTTCTTTTAAATTTATTAATTAATATTACTTTTTAAGTGTAATAATTATACTACTAAATGATAGTTTTGGAAAGTTATATGGTTGAAGTGTAATAATTTTACTATAAAAAAAATTATAAAAAAAAAATGGATCTCCTAAAAGGAATTAATATTTTGAGATGGGAACAGTATTTTTTTTCTTCAAACAATATGATCGCCCCGTTTGGTAGAGTTGTGGGAAAGTGATTATAACTTATACCCTAACAGCTTATAGCTTATAGCTGTGAAAGCTGTGAACATAAGCTGATTTTTTACTTATAAATTAAGCTTCTCCTTCCACACTTAAAGAATAAGTTGATTTTTTACTTACAAAAAGCTATAAGCTGTATTGTTAAGCTGAACTAAACACATCAAAATAGCTTAAATTAAGCTAAAAGTTGAAATAAGCTGGAAATAAGCCTTACCAAACAAGGCCAACAACTTACAAGAAACTTAAATCAAAGACATTCACGGGAGAAAATATATATATATATATATATATATTAGTTTAAAAAGGCTCGTGTAAAGCACGTGATATTATTATAGTATGTTTCAAATTCATATTTTGATAATTTTTTAAAAATTAAAATATTGTTCTATGAAATTGAATAGAATAAATCATTAAATATATGATAGAATTATGTAGTATGATATTTATCATTTTTTGATTTATTATACACTTAATGATGTAGACTTCAATTCTATTACCATATCATTTTGGATGAATTTATGAGTCTTTAACATTTCTTCCGAATTTATAAAAATAAAATAAAATAAAATTATGGTGTGCAATTTTTCTCAATAGATAAATATAAAACAAATACTAAGATAATTCTCACATCTAAAAAAAACTACTAAGATAATTTACTGAACTAATAAAGAAGTACAAGAAAATACATATATAATATGTATACAAATAACTAATTTTATTAATACATAAATCATACTCGCATAACAAATAGCCAATTTTATTAATAAATAAATCATCTAACAATTTTTAATGATATGAAAAATATTTTTTTGTTAATGTGACAACCCTCACCTCTAATTATTGCTAAACTGTGACTGAACATGATAAGTAATTGATTAGGATGAAATCCTAAACTGATTGCATGAATGTGTTATGTTAAATGCATTTCTATCTGTTTGCCATTGATTTATCTGTTCATGTTTTAATTTCGAACTACAAATTGAAGGCCTTATCGACGGTCGAATCAGAAATTGATTGGTGTTATATGTTAATTAGAATTTATGTGATTTTATGGTAGATTTAATTAAAATTTGATTTAGTATGATTAAATTAGATAAAATAATGTTAAATTAATTGAACCTAAGTAATTACATTTGTGCCATTGAAGTGGGCCACTTTCCTAAACCTTGTTTGGAGCTTATTTCTACCTCATTTGCTCATCTTCTTGAGACCAAGCCGAGAATGAGAGGGAGATTGGGAGAAAATTGAATTCATTTAGAATTCTTGCTTGAACTTAGAAGGAGTTGTAGAAGTTTTACAAAATTAGGCTCCTACACCTTAAAATTCAAGACCTAAGGTAAGAATTCAACCTCCTAATTGTGAATTCAAGTTAGTTCTTGCATGGTTTTATGGGAATATTGAAGATTAGAGTCAAGAATTGGTTTAAATTGTTGAATGGAAGCTTAAATCATGCATACATGTGCATATCATGAAGTTTAAGGTTGTTTCCCATGAGATTCTTCCATGCAAGTCCACATTGTGGTTTTAGTCCATGAATTCACCATGATTTTGAGCCTAAACTTGCATTTGAGCTTGTGTTTGAAGCTTTGATCTCAATTGAACACATGCATGTTACATTTGCATCATGCTCTTAAGTTATTGTTGGTTTTGTGTTCAACTGACCTACCTTTGGGCTTTGATTTTACAAATTGATCTTTGAAACATGTTATATTATGGGTTTTAAAGTGTTTTCTAGAAAATGAGCCCAAAAGGTTGAGTTTTGAGGTGTTGAATGCTTGGTTTGAGCTTTGAAGGCAAATCTGGAAATTCCAGAATTTGGCTTCCTCGCTCGAGCGAAGGATTCCACGCTCGAGCGACCATCGTTTGTTCAGAGCTCCACTTGAGCGAAGGAATGATGGCTCGAGCGTAAATTGCAAGCTCTCAAGTTTTTGGTGCACGCAGACGCACGCTCGAGCAGAGAGACCTACGCTCGAGCGAAGAGCTGTGTCTCACGCTCGAGCGAGCATCGAGCGGGCATCGAGCGTAAATTTTCAACATCCAGCACTTTTGCATTTTTACAGACCGCTCGAGCGAAGTAGTTCACGCTCGAGCGACCCCACTGTTTTGGCAAGCTCGCTCGAGCGAATAAAGCTACGCTCGAGCGAGACCCCTGTTTCAGCAAAAATTTGAAAAGTGTTTTAAAGTGCATTGTTGCATCCTCATTTCATCCTAGACATTCCTAGGCCTAGTTTAAGACATCTTAATGAGGATATTGATGTAGAACCACACCGAGTCAAGATAGGGACTAAGTTATTGTTTCCCAAGTGTGTAACTTAGTGTGTGTTCATTCTGTAACTGTGTAGGGTTGGCATCCGAGAACGCTCTCTAGCCTATCTGTAGCCCAGCACTCTGTGAGTAACAATGTTGTAAAGATACATTCAAATATGATTATTTCTGAACGATTGACTGTACCGTTTTCTGAAATGATATTTCTTACGAAATGAATGATTGTCCTATTGTGAACTGTATTTGTGGCATCCTTAGCAAATTACTGTTACTGTACTGTTACTGTTACAAAGATCTCTGTCGGTTCTCATGTTTGGAACCACTACTGTTTACTGATAGGATGGCCATCAACTGACTGTTCGGTCTGTTAAGACCTACTGTACTGTGTTGCTATTGGATGTACCACATATGACCATTATGGTTTCTAAATGATTGATATGGCATGAAATATGAGCCACTAATTGAATGACTGCTTTACTGATATAAGTGACTGTTTTAAATACTGAAAGGACATTCATTCTTAACCTCTTTACGCATATGTTATTCACTGGGCTTTAGCTCACTGTTTATATTTATATGTAGGTGTCCAGACACCGGATCAGAGCTAGGAGCGTTGGATTAAACTCCCTTTTTGTCAAGCCAACCATCATGCCTCATTTCGAGGTTCCAAGTGTGTTCAAGCATAGGCTTTTGGGGTGTCTCAGTTCACCCTTCTATCTCTGTTTTGTAATACTGAATAAGACTTGTACTTTACAGTTATGCGAAGGGATTAGGTCCCTAGCCTGGATGCATATGTATATGTTTTGCCCATCAATGTGAATATGTTCAGGAAAAGTCTTTTTGCATACAGACTGTCACAACTCATTGGACATTTTTTATTTACTGTTTTGGCTTCCGCCAGCCCCTATACTCTGTATTACTGTTATTACTGTTAAGTAGGCCTTCGGTAATCATGGATTACTGGCCGGTTACGGTGCTAAACCCATAGGGGCGGGTTTAGGTCGTGACAGTTAACCATTTTGTTAATAAATAAATTATTAAGTTAATTAACAGTTTTTAATAATTTTGATAATTTATTATTGCATAGGATAATAGTTTTTTTTCCCTAAGTATTGTGTTAAATTAAAATTGATAACAAAAATTTTTTTTTATCAGCAAAAAAACATAACTATATTGATAGTAAAACGAAATTGCATCAATAAAAAGGTTGTTATGCAAAAGCATCATAGCAATGCAAAATGATCCAAACTAGGTTGGCACTAATAAGTAAGCCCAATCATTTGCTAGCATGACAACGAGTTGGTGAGAAACCAACCAAACAAAACCACACAAAGCAAAGAAAACACCACATGGGCAACACAGAATCAAGTACGAAATCATGCATAACAAGCGCAAATTAAGCACAGAGCCAAGCACCACCAACAACAGCAGCAAACACAGAATCATTCTACACCACCAGCGGCAGCAAGAACAGAATCACGAAAACACCAGCTCTGCCAGCACAGAGACAAGAAAACACCATCACCACCAACAGCAAACACATAATCATTTAACACCACCAGCAACAGCAAGCACTGAGTCAACCTACTCCTCTACTACAGAACTTAATTTGTTGCAAGTTAAACAAGAAGTCATTGATAGAGAAAGGTAGACTAGGAGTTGAGGCTCTGGCCCACAAGGCCACCCTAGTTTTAATTTGATCACACAAACCAGAAAGATCTGGTTGAAAGCCTGAAAACACCACTTCATTTCTATGCTTCCAAATGGACCAAAAAGTAGCAAATGGTACTACTTTCCAAACTTTTCTCTCAAATATGTTACCAGTATAACCAGCCCACAACTGTAACATTTCTTCCACTGATGCAGGCATAACCCATTGTGCCCCCCCAATTAAAGCAAAATATTAGCCCAAACCCTCCAAACAAAAGGGCACCACAGTAGAACATGATTAATCGACTCTGCTTCAGCTTTACAAAACACACATTGGATGTTAGCAAGACCAAGGATGACACCAATCCAATACAAGAAAGTAGAAGTTTTTAACCTTTGCCTCCAAGCTAGCCACACAAAAGATTTAACTCTAGGAGTGGATACATTCTGCCAAATCATCTTAGAGATAACACTGTAGTCATTAGGGTGCAAACTATTTTCACACCACCTATAAGCTGATGCAGTACTGAAACACCCATAATTTTCAACCCTCCAACTAAAAATTTATAACAAACGATAGTTGTAATTTTTAATATTATAAGACTGATTCATATTATGGGTATATTTATAATTTGTTAAAAAATAAAAAATGTATCTTTCATAGTTGATTAAAAATGTTTGCGTAATTGCAAAAAAACCTGTTTCATAATTGACCAAAAATGTTTGCGTAATTTTGGAAAAACCTGTTTCATAATTGATTAAGAATATTTGCATAATTATGGAAAAAAAAAAACTTGTTGCATAATTGACCAAGAATGTTTGCGTAATTACAAAAAAAAAAAAAAAAATCTTTACTTGACATATAGGCCACCATTAGTACATTATTCAAAATGAAAGGGGAAAATCGAAAAAAAAAAAGATGGATCTCAAGCAGTTAAGCGGTTCTTATATATATAGATATATTTGTTTTCAATCCATGTCAGATGACTTACAAGAGACTTAAATCAAACTTGAAATTCAAGTAATTTTACATGATTTTATTATTCATAATATAATTTTTTTTTTTTTTTGTATCAAGTTCAACCATACATCTCATTTTAATTATGTAATTTTTCAACATAATCTTCACTTTAATACAAAACATTACATCCAAATCATAATCATTTCATTTTTTCTCTCATAAAAATTAAAAATGCCAAAAAGCTATCTTAAACGAGACTTTTTAGTTTCAGGCTAAAATAGTTAAAAAGTCAAAAAGTTAACTCACATCCCAAATGAAGGGTCAATGGGTTTGTTCAGAGATTAGATGTGAATTATCTATTTGTCTCTCAAAAATGATCATGTGACTTGCACATGATTATTTTCCATCTAAACTTTAACCACTGTTATTGATACAAATTATAAAATATAGGATTAAATATGTTACAATTAAAATGACAAAGACCAAACTGGCACAAGAATCAAACTTGAGGAATCACTGGTATAATTTGTCCTATATATACTTCATATATCTAGTGATGTTAGGCAACCTGTTTCTGTTCCAAAACTCTTGCAAATTGATAAGAGAAAAAGAAAGAAGAAGGTTCAGCTACAGGGGTTCACTAACTTTGCTAGACTTCATCGGAAGAAAGCTGTAGCAGTCAGCAAGCACACTTCTAGGTCTGTCATCTTTAGACCAGCAGTAGTTGCGATAGCACCTTTAGATCTGTCTGAGGGTATTACTAGTCCGAACAATTTTCTCCTCAATGAAGCTAAAGTCACTTTACAATTAGGTAAATCTCTTGGCATTAATTTCAACGGGAAAGAAGAAGATATGCTGAACAAGATTATTGAGCTTGAGTTAAAGGACAAAAAGATATCCAGATAGGAGGGTTTGGTCTAAGAAGGATGTTGGATGGCAACAAGCAAGCATAGCTAGAGCATTCAGTGGGTTATAAGCTTTTGTTAGCTAGTTTTTGGGTGGTGGCATCAAGTGTTAGTGGTCTTATGAGCTAGTGTTGGTTTCTCACCAATACTATGTTTGGTTTCCTTTCTTTTCTGTTTTTCTTTCTCATCCTTATTGATGTAATCTCATATGTTTTGTATGATTTCTTCATCAATAAAGATTTTCTTTATTAATCAAAAAATAAAATATAAATAAATAAAGTGATGTCTAACGAAACTAATTTTTTTACACAATTGATCTTTATTGTTGGGCATACTAAATGAGTCGGAGATGTGATTCACAAAATAAAATATAAATAATAGTAATATAGAGTGGAGTCATTTTTTCGAATTTTCTATTATTTCATAATTTTTTTGACGTCATAACAATTCCTAACATGGTTTTGGGCCATTTGTAATATTCTTTTCTTTTTAGGTTATTTTCCCAGAAAGTGTGTGGATATATATGAAGGAAACCCACTGACAAGTACCCATCACATGTGGGGATTGCACTTCTTTTGCGGTATCAATCAAGTTGAAATTGTTTGAGGTTAGTTATGATATTTTTTACATTTTTTTTTTTATTAATGTAATTTATGCATGTATTGTACCTTTTTTCATCAATAATGTTTTTATTTTTGTTGATAAAAAAAAAAAAAAAAAAAAAAGAACCCATCACATGTATATCTTGTTGTAAGGGAAACCTTGTACCAAACGTGAAAGACACTTACAATAATGGCCCCGCCCTAAGAAACGATCGAAAAAATGACCATCACATGTATATCTTGTTGTAAGGGAATCCTTGTACCAAACATGAAAAACACTTACAATAATGCTACCAACCGTAAGAAAACACTTACAATAATGCTACCAACCGTAAGAAACGATCGAACAAACATTTGATGTTAATCGGCTGGAGCCTACAGTGAAAGACTAAACAAATATAGTGAGAAAATAACCACTCTCATGTGAGTCTCTTCTAATAAAAATTACAAAATAAGCCAAAACAACGTTAATCGTTTGAAAATGTTAATTTAAATATATATATATATATATAATTTGATCAAATAAATAAAAATAAAAGTTACTTATTATTTTTATATAATATTTTATTTTTTAAAACAAAAATAATTTTTACAATTTAAAAATAATTTTAATGTTTATTTTAGGGGTGTATACAATGCAGTTGGTACGATTTAAAAGTAAAATAATAAATTAAATCATGAACGACAGATTGACAAATAATGAAACCGCAGTTTGAATGGTTTAAACAGTTTCAATTTGTTAGTTGATTGTAGAATAATCTTAAACAATTATGAAACATTTGCATAATATATAATACTACTTTGCATAATATTTTTCACATATATAATACTAACTAATTTTACATAATATTTTTCATAAATCACTCATTTATAACAAATTTCACATTTTAAATCTCCCTCACATTGATTTTATTTTGATACTTTATTACAAGTAAAAAAATGTATTACTATAGCGAAGCAGAGTGATTTCAAAGGTGCATTTTAAATTTCAAACCACGGATCAAATTAATTTGCGGCTAGCTGGTGGATCGATGCGGGTTGAACAGTATTTTGCACTATCTTAATTTATTTTCATCAAAATAATATCTATTTTTTTAATTAAAAAAAAAAATATATATATATATATGTTGAAAACTTAACTAAATATACTATTAATTTTAATTATTAACCTTACTACAAGACCAACCCATCTAGATAAATGAAATCAGTATTCCAATCCAATCTAGCTAGATAAATTCTGCCCGTTTAAACTTTTTCAAAAACCCACTTGTTCAATGAAATTGGCTTTATATTTTAATTTTAAATCCTCATCTCGACCATGCTAAATTAGAGGTTTTTTGTGATTTGGTATCCTAATTAACAAATTTTATTTTTTATTTTTTCAATAATGAGTTTGATTTAGCATGGTCTTATATAGGATTCTCTTTTTATTTTGATTTGGCAAATTCATCTTGACAAACTGAGTCTTTAATTTATTTTTTTTTAATTTTAATCTTGACAAATTGTTTTTTTATTTATTTTAATTTGGCATGATCAATCTTAAAAAGGTTTATAATCAAAACTAATGGTTACAAATCCTATTCAGTTGAGTTTTATTTTTGATACAAATCATATTTGATTGAGTTTTCACATTCTCTGTGTTCTCTGTAAATCTGAGGTGGAAACTGTTGATCATGTTCTGCTGTTATGCCCTCTAGTGTGGAAGTGTTGGTCTACTATGGTTGACTGGTGGGATCAGGTTTGGGCCACACCAGGATCATTAGTAGACCTGCTACATTGGTGGGCTGGAGGTAGGTTCAAAGGCTGGATTCTCAAAGCGTGGCAGATTATCCCTGCTGTTGTGTTATGGTCTGTCTGGAAGCTGAGGAATGACTGTGTGTTCAAGGGTGCTCTCCCCAACATTCAAGAATTGTGCGAGAAAATTAAGGTGAAGATAGCCTTGTGGATCAAATGTCATGCGGTGGTGAACTATTCAGTCTATGACATTGTGGCCAACCTGCATCAGATCAGGTTGACCCTTTGAATGGGTTCGTGATGATTGCTTCTTGGTTGCTATTGCATTGGTTTGTGGTGAATTGCTGGGTGAAGATCTGCAATGGTGAATTCTGGTTCTGCCCGGTATCAATTGCAGCGGGCTGGTTTTCTGCTTTTGTTTTTGCTGTCGGTTTGCTTCTGCTCTGCTGGTCTGTTTTTGCTGTTAGCAACTTTGTTTTTCTTCTTTTTCTTGGGTTTGGCTCCTCGCCAAACTCCTCTTCCTCCCCCCTTTGTTGATGTTATCTCCCTTCTTGCTTGGCTTTTGCATCTATAAAGGTTCTTTTGCTGATCAAAAAAAAAAATATTTGATTGAGTTTTTATTTTTGTTTTTCAAAAATAGATATTACTTTAATCAAAATAAATACTAAAAAGATTTAATTTTGTGTTAAAAATAAAAATATATAGAATGATGAGTATTTTTATTTTTATTTATTTTACCAAACTCACTTTATTTTTAAATATAATTTATAGGCCAGTTTGGCTTATTTTATAATTTTTATCAAAAGTAGCGAATGTGAGAATAGTTGTTCCTCTCACTATTGTTTAGTTTTAGGGGCAGTTTGGGAAGATTGATTTTTTAGCTCTTTTTAGTTTTTTGGGGTTTTTAGGTTATATCGCCTCTTTATTTTTTTACACAAAAACTTTTTAAAAAAATCAAAAAAAATTAATATTTCACTATCTTTCCAAAGCATTAGTAGGTCCTAACTAATCAACGTGTCAAGCTAAATAGCCATTCGTTCATTTCTTCGATTGTTGCTTAGGAGTCCGTATCATTATTAGTCCTGTTTGGTAGAGCTTATTTCTAACTTATTTCAGCTTTTAGTTTAATTTAAACTATTTTGATGTGTTTGGTTCAGTTTAACAATACAACTTATAACTTTTTGTTAATCAAAAATCAACTTATTCTTTGAGTAGGGGAGGAGAAACTTAATTTATAAGTCAAAAATCAACTTATTTTCATAGCTATAAGCTATAAGCTATAAGCTGTTAAGTTATAAATTATAATCATTTTCCCACAACTCTACTAAACGAGGCTATTGTACGATTTATAAGTTGCTTTGACTTATTTTTATCAAAAGTGGTTGGCGTGAGAATAGCTGTCCTTCTCACTATTTATTTGTTTTTATGATGAGCCGCAGCTAATCAACATGTCAAATCAAATAGGCATTCGGTCAGTTCTTCGATCGTTTTTTAGAGGTCGGTGGCATTATTGAAACACTAGGGATTGTTTAGGGTGTCATAAATAAGTGTACTTTTGATCTTTTTGAACTAAAAAATTGAGGAAAAAAATATTGATATTTGGGTTAACTTTTTATCTTTTTACAAAAAAATGTGTAATAAAAAACTGTACAAATAAAGTGTATAGTGGAAGAAAATTAATTGATTGTACGGCTCTCCTGCAGCTGCGTAGCATGTCTCCATAGAAATAATTGCCTCCTTCGGGGCAAATAACTTTTGGATAGTGATGGTCGGTTCGTGGGGGCCATCATGGGTCCCATTTTAATAATTTGAACCGTTCAATATATACAACTCGTCGAGTATTATATACCTGTAAAAAATCACATTAATTAGATATCGATAGTTATATGATCGATTTAGTTTTGTTCAACAGTTAACTATCACATTATCCGTTTTGTTTATACAAAACTGTTTTGATCATATAGTTAACGATATCCGATTAACGTGATTTTTTATAAACATATATTACTCAACGAGTTCTACATATTGACGGTTCAGATTATTAAAATGGAACCCATGGTGGCCCCTATAGACCGACCATCACTGTCCAAAAGTTATTTATCCCAAAGGAGGCAATTTTTTTTTTGCCCCAAGAGAAGTGTATGATGGCCTGCTTAACGGCTGTGAGTTGTCAGTGGATTTATATTATAAAAACATGTAAAATATTTTTTTAATATTTTTTATTTGTGAATAATAATACCTTTTATGGTAAGCCGCAGCTAATCAACATGTCAAATCAAATAGGCATTCGGTCATTTCTTCGATCGTTTTTTAGAGGTCGGTGGCATTATTGAAACACTAGGGATTGTTTAGGGTGTCCTAAATAAGTGTGCTTTTTATCTTTTTGAACTAAAAAATTGAGGAAAAAAATATTGATATTTGGGTTAACTTTTTATCTTTTTACAAAAAAATATGTAATAAAAAATTGTATAAATAAAGTGTATAGTGGAAGAAAATTAATTGATTGTACGGCTCTCCTGCCTACATGTCTCCATAGAAATAATTACCTCCTTCGTGGCAAATAACTTTTGGACAGTGATGGTCGGTTCGTGGGGGCCATCATGAGTCCCATTTTAATAATCTGAACCGTACAATATGTACAACTTGTCGAGTATTATATGCTTGTAAAAAATCACATTATCAGATATCGATAGTTATATGATCGGATTAGTTTTGTTCAACAGTTAACTATCACACCATCCGTTTTGTTTATACAAAACTGATTTGATCATATAGTTAACGATATCCGATCAACGTGATTTTTTACAAACATATATTACTCGGCGAGTTCTACATATTAACAGTTCATATTATTAAAATGGAACCCATGGTGGCCCCTATAGGCTGACCATCACCGTCCAAAAGTTATTTGTCCCAAAGGAGGCAATTTTTTTTTTGCCCCAAGAGAAGTGTACGATGGCCTGCTTAACAGCTGTGAGTTGTCAGTGAATTTATATTATAAAAATATATAAAATATTTTTTTAATATTTTTTATTTGTGAATAATAATACATTTTTATATATTTTTTGACTTTTTGAATTATATTTGACTTGTCAAATTTGGCCTTATCATTTATATTAGGAGGAATTGGGGTTTTTTATATTTATCAAAAAATAATATACATACATAATTGAAGACAAAAATAATATGATAATAGTATTATTGTAGTTATGATAAAGTGATAGGTATGTTGATTTTCAACGAGTGACTACAAATAAAACATATCATTCTATATCAATTTGTTTATACAAATTATATTTATATAGTATTATTCATAAATGTCTACCTTATCGAAAAGATTAGGATTGATTGAGATTTAAAAGGGAATCCTTCTGCCACAGCACCAAAACGTGTGAAACATTCGTATTAAAAATCTTGCTGACTCCATCTTCGTTTGGAATGAGTTGATTTAACTTGTATTTTTGGTTAATTTAGTTTGATTTAAAAAATAAAAAATAAAAAATGTTGAAGATAAATTTTTGACTTTTTTTATTTGGATCTCATGATTGTCAGAGAAAAAATAAAATGATTATGATTTGGATGTCACATTTTATCTTATTGGCTAAATTAGCCTATTTTATCTTTTGAATGTTCTAAATAAGTGCACTTTTTAACTTTTTATAAAAAAAAATTCGTAGAAAAGTAGAGAAAGTGAATAGAAAAGTAAATAGAAGATATTGATAGATATTGATTGATGTGACTTAAATAAGTGTATGTATGCCCAAAAAAATGCATTTTTTTAGTGCATGCCAAACAAGCAATAATTTAACCTTAACTTTCTTGTCAAATAACCCCTCAATAAGATTATAACTAGTATTGACTCATATGATGCATGAGAGTTATAAAATTCGTAAGTTAAGCATTTTTTCTGAAAGCAATTTATCATATCATCACATTGTTGCTTATATTTATATGTAGAAGGTTTTTATTGAAATCTTCAAAATAATATTCAAATATTCAATTGCCCTTCTCATAGTCATTTTCAATTATTTGCATAAAATTTGCTATAATTTTTTTTATTTACTCCTTTAATTATATAATTTAAAACCTCGCACTTCTTGCCATTTTTGTATTTTCTTACTCATTGTACTTATATATTGGTAGTGTTATTGAATTTGTAGACCTAGTTCATGGTTGTGCAAAAACAAAAAAAGGGATAAACCATGATTTCATTACAATATATATATATATATATATATTTAACAGCAAAAAACAGGACCTTTATTGATGATAATTAACATAAATACATACAGCATTACACCAAAGAAAGGAGAAGGAAGTGTAAAAAATATCAAAACATAACCACACGATCTCAACTGGGTTGGCACCGCAAGAAATGCTCAATCATTTCTTAGCACACCTCAAGATTGATGAAAAACGAATCATAAACAACAGAACAAAACACCAAACTACCCAACAAGAACATGATAGTTGCAGGAATAATAAAATAAGTACAGCCCAATAGATTTCTTTACAATATATAATAGTTTGTTAATTTTATGTATTCAAATTCAAAGAAGTTACAACATGCAAAGAGAGGTGTAAAGAGAGATTTGTTGGGATATGCAACTTGTCCAAATTAGGGAGCATCATGTTTGAGAATATTTGTACGCCACAAGAATTAACACTTTTGCCGACCAAAAAATTGGTCGCTAAAAGCCCATTTTTGGTCGGCAAAAGTTATCCGCGACCAATTTTTTTGGTCGCTACTTTGGTCGCCAATTGAGGGTCGGCAAAAGTAATTCGCGACCAAAATTTTGGTTGGTCGGGAAAAGTCAGATTTGCCGACTAAATTTTTGGTCGCTAAATATATCATTACCGCGACTAATTCATTTAGTCGCTAAAACACTTTGGTCGCGAAAAGTGATATTTTCCCGACCAAATATCTTAGTCGCCAATTGACACATTTCGCGACCAAAAAGTTTGGTCGCCAATTATCACATTCAACGACCAAAAAGTTTGGTCGCCAATTGTGACATTCCACGACCAAAAAATTTTTGTCGCCAATTGTGACATTCCACGACCAAAAAATTTGGTCGCCAATTGTCACATTCCGCGACCAAACATGTTTTGCGCAACTAAAACTTTAGTCGGCAATGGACCTATTCGCGACCAAATCCTTTGGTTGCCAAAATTAATAATTTTAACGGCTAATTATTTAGTCGCCAAATGTGCTTGGTGATACACCGACTACTTTATTTAGTCGGCAAAAGTATAACTTACTGAGGCACGAGTGCCCTTACTAATTTTGGGGCTTTGATTAGCAAAAGCTATTGGGAATTTGGGACAAAAGTACAACATTTCACACTCTCGGTTGCCATGGAATGCAAAAGATCAGAACATTTCCCCATCAATCACAAACATTTCCCCACAACTTTATTTCTTTACAATTCTGTCAAGTACAAAGAGAGACAGACACACAGAGAGAACAGAATCAACTTAACCTTCCCCACCAAAAAAATAGCAAGACTGTCTGCAAGATAACAAGGTAAAAGCTACATATTAAACTTTACATTCCCAATATATCCATTCATGCAGCAGTGGCATGAAAGTTACCCTTAGATGGCTTTGCACATTCGCTTGCTTCTTAAACCATTCTCCGATTCTCCTACTTAATGTATTGGGAAAGCCACTTAAAGCCATCGCCATATCCCATCTTGCGCACGATACTGCACATGAAGACCTCAATAGGATGGACATTTGAGTCAGTGAGGTCAACATTACCCTTACCGGTAGTAACACTAGTCAAACCCAAGTAATATCTCAACTCATCCTCTGAGGCAGCATAGGGTATGTCAATCTTGTTCCCAAGTATGAGAAACGGGACATTTGCAAGTGAATCGTCTGAGAGGAGGGCATCCAGCTCCTTTTTAGCCTCTGCAAATCTCTCTTTGTCGCATGCGTCAACAAGGTAAACTACATAATCCACTTGCATGATGATCAAAAATTATATACTATTTGTGAGCAAGGCACGAAAAAGACAAGGCATGAAAAGGACAAGGCACAAAAATTATATACTATTCCATCCCATTGAGGTTCATTAATAAGCAAAGCAGATGAAACAGATGCAGCAAGATTGACCAGAGACCTTGGTTTAAACACCTAAGAATGGAAATGCATTGTGAGATGAATAATGAATCAACAAAGTGGTCCGTTGTCACAAACCAATCCATGTCATGTTAAAAGGGAGACTATATACAGGAAAGGTGGCAATCTAAAATACGATGGTATAATGATTGCTCCACATCCTCATCATCATCTTCTCATCATTGTTTTTATTATAATACACATCATCAAAATCTGTTTTGGTTTTCCATTAAACAAGAATGATACCTTTAGAATGGGTCTTGTTGGCTTCTCATAACTCATAAAATCATCACTGCTGCTGGTCCACCATTCTGCAGAGCATGCTCAGCATCAACACATATCTCTACAAGTCTCATAGGTCGATCGATGCAGCTTTCAAAGTTTCCGGGTGAAGAATTAGTTCTTGACATGGAAACAGTATTTACTTTAGCTGAAGGGGGCTTCCTCGGAGATGCATCTGAACCTAAGCTGCCAGCATGTAACAACTGGGTAAGGGCTCAAAAGAATTCAAAGGATCTGAAGACAAAGACATTTACATATACACAAAGATTCAAATATTAGAGTTCACTTCTTCAACAATTAGAGGGGAAAAAATGAGGGGGGAAGGTTGTTATCAGCAACTAGTATGCTTGCTTCCAAAGCAAATTAAAGCAGTTCAGTATATTTTAAGTCAAAACACTGGAACCAACCAACAAGATTGTATTTCCCCCTCCAAGAAATTATGCATTTCTTTGAACAGCATGTAACAATATATTGCATTCAATTACTAAATTTCCATTACCCATCAATAAAAGCTGAGCGACCATCAAATAATTCAAACACATTCCCAGCAGAAAGAGAAGCCCTTTGGCGATTAGCTTCACGCAGAAGTAAAGATGGTTCAAGAGGTAATGGCTTCCTCTGAATACCAAAGTGCATAACCCTTGGTGTTGTTTGAAGAATCATCTGCATGGATTCAAGGAATACATAAACAATAACATTTTTCAATGAGAATGAAATTAGGATCAGTAACAAATATAATTACGATAATTTTGAGAAGGATTACTTAAACCGCATTATTGACATGTTAACTAAGGTGAGGAAGGGCATGTTGTGTCTCAGAAAAAGTGCCCACAAAGACATAGTCTATTTTAGTGAAACATTTAATCCTAACCCTCAACTTGAGCCACATTACCATAACAATTCAATGCAAGGACACAAGCACTGCTCAGGTAAGTAGTACAAATTTCCAAAAACTGATTTTTTTTTTTTTAACAAGGTTTTTTTTTTGTTTTTTGACAACCTGGTCCTTACAATCCTCCAGCTCTAGATATCATCTAAGATCCATATTGGTGACTAATGTATGTAATTGAACTGCGACAACAATAAATTTGACTATCCCACAGTTGTTCAGTTATTTCTTCCAATAATCCAGAGTAAAGATGTTGATGATGAAGTTCCTCTGCGCACAGGAGGCATTATTGAAAAAACTAATTTTTACAAAGAAAGTAAAAAACCAGATCATGTTTTCCAAAGTAGCTTTCAGTTCTGGCCCAATTAAAATTGGCCGCTTTGTTAGGATGTCACTGAGGCCATCATACTGAGCCATCAAATGATTTTTGAGTTATGAATAAAATTTTCTTTCATCCTAAAATGTAATTAACTTTATTTGACTTCAGTTAAGACTCATTCTAAACAACCAGCAAACCAGTTGAATCACTTATAACAAAAGAAGCAGAGTATCAATTGAAGTATCCTCGAAATAACCAGTACAAGGTTGGTTTATTTAATTTATATCAGTGCTCAAATTTACAAGCCTTTTCCTAGTTACATGTCAATAATACCAAATTAAAAACCTCACATTTTCCTTCTCAAACACCTCAGATGAAGCATCAAGTGGAACTAAAGGCTAAACTGCGGGCTTAGGCAAAGGTAGCATGCTGAGTGAAGCACTGCACAAAAGAAAAATATATTAGAGAGAGAGTTGGAGGACCATAGTGCAACATCAAAGGAACTCTTTGGCAATGCTGACTACTACTTTCAAATAGGATTGGTATGCTAAAAAGTTGTGTTTCTACCTGTTGACAGGACTTCTTTCTATATCTGATCCATAACCAATTAAATATGCAAGCCTCATGAACTGCAACATGGGGAATTACATTGCAATAAGCAATTATTTTGGTATTAAATTTGTAGAAACAAGTGAACAAATGCATGGCTATTCTTTTTTTTCTTAATAAAAAAAATGCTTGTTAATTGTCACAGGGAAACCATTGAGAAATAAAAATAGAATGAAACATATCATCGCATCTATATGTCAGCAAAAAACATGCCTGGACAACTATTTTTTCCCTCAAACTCCATTCTCGGTTGAAATAACAAATGTTGATTACTTCCACTCACCAAGTTACATAGTATAGTATGCAAACACTGCACTATATCACACTAAGTATATGGAGTTTGGAAGTCACTTGCAATGCGTGTAAACTTTACCTTAATCCGGCATAGTGAATAAAGATCACCTTGAAGGCGATAAAACTCTGTTTCTATATCAGGTGCCACTTGTCCATCACTATAATGAGAAGCAATTGTATTGATTAAAGCCAAGCAAGCAGTTATCACCCAAACTTCACGGATACAGAAGGGTAACATACTCTGAAAAGAACACCAAGAAAAGAGAGGTAAAAAGGATAAGAATAAATAATGTTTCAATAATAGCTTAAAAAAAGTACTATTATTACTGTGAGTGAACATTGAACAACATGTCAAATACCTCATGCAGTGCCAATGCCTTTGAAATGCCGATAATAAATGAATAGCCCCTTGATGCAACCTCAAAGGGACGATTCAACTTGAATAACAGCTGCAAAATTGAGATGTATAATTGAAACAAAGTTAAAACACAATTGCAGAAAACCAAGTACCCTTGAAATATGGCGAGACAAAATATTTAAAGTTTTGACAAATATAACAAGCACTGTAGAAAACTTAAGAAAGTATGGCTCCAGTGAGACAATTAGTATAGATATTACAAATGAAGTTTAACGATAAAATGTAGAATTAAGTTAACTATGATATACTGAGCACGTACTAAAGCAAGTTCAAGCAGTGCATCCCAATTTCCAATATGCAAGAAGAATAATATAAGTGTTACTGATAAATGAAAGACTCAACGCTACGAAAAATTTTACATGCCATAAATTGAACATGATTGAGGAAAACAAATAATGCAATAACTTCTGGTATGAAATAAAAAACATAATTTTCCATTATGTATAACTTCTCCTGTTATTATCTAAAACCAACCTAAGTTAATCCTACTTCTTTGTCTTGCACACCTTTGCTTGGCAGGCAAAAAAATACTGTCTAAATTCAAATTCTCTAAATGAATCATCTTCAGTAATCAGTGTTAATGGTTTGTTCCCAGGGTTTAGCACTGCAGCTTGATCATCTCTACGGTCCATTCCGCCAAAGTCCCAATGTTTCCCTCACATAACTGCATTACATGAAAAAAGTAAACACATACAGAAATTGACAGATATTTTTTAAATTGGCAACACGAATGAAACACATAAATTGACAGCTATTTTTAATATTGTCATCACTAATGAAACACAAAGAATGAATTAGTTTTGTGAATCAAGAGAAGACAACAATGACCGAGAAAACACAATACAAATATAGCTAGAGAAAGATGTTTGATGAGTACTTATAACTTATAAGAACATAGAGACTCAAATTTCGCATAGTAAGGCCACTGAGGGACTTCAAGTCTTTGAGATAGAGTGCTAAACAACAATCTACATACCCTAAGGAAATTGACAGTTGTTTAGTAGGAGAAACAATCAAGAAGATGAAAATAAGGCCCCAACATGGTCTATTTTTAACATGGAAAAATTATATAATACGGTCTTAAAGAGTGAATAAAGAAAAATTCTTGGGGGGGACAATAGACAAAAACTGAGCATGCTCATACAACAAAGCCTTATTCAACTACAAGGAATTCACTACACAAAGCCATTTTGTGATTCACTGCCATCCTATAGTATGTCTTAAACCAATTTCTAATGATACTGCCTTGAAAAAAGATGTGTACTAAAATAATAAGCATAAACCGGGGAAATTGAATTCCCAACTATGCTGGACTGGCATCAGGTGTCGTATCCCTACATACCTGTATCCAATTGAACTTTTCCTGTTATTATGACAAAAATTATAGACTGTTTGTCATATAAATGAGCTGTGATTTGTCCTTTTCGTGCCTTGACAGAGAAAAAAACTAACAGCAATAACAATAACAGGATGGAAAAACATTATTGTCCTTTTTTTCTTTTGGGTGTAGGTGGGTGGGTGGGCAGTAGGGACATGGGAAGGGGATGGACCAAATTGCATCATAAATAAATAAAAAAATGTCGTTAGTTCATAACACTTTCAAAAATGTAGCTACTTACCTCATTACCATGCAAATCAACCAGTGTTTTCAACTCAGCTCTACGGAAAAGTGCTACATGTACATGTCCTAGCAGAAAATATAATAGCTAAAAATCACAGAGAATAAGGGTAGCCAAGAAGACTAATTAGAAAGACCAACCAATGAATTTGCTTAACTAATGCAATGCAATAGTGCTGAGAAAACACAAGTACCTTGCTTATTGGATATGCTACAGGAAAACAAATCCAAACAAGAACGCAGACAAATGGGGCTACAACTGCACCAATAGCCAACCCATATCTAGAACAAACAGATTGTGGTATAATCTGTTCATACAAACTAGTAGTAATTAGCGCATGCAAATTCACCATGCTGATTTAACCAGGAAAATTGAAACATCATGATACGAAAATATAAATTTGAGTTTTCTAAAAGCACTTCTTCAGAAAATGTATCCATGCTACAAGAACATAACTCAAGTTTTCTAATAAGCACTTTTTCTAATGGGCAGACACATTCCCACCTCAATTGCCCATGTCGCAAATTGCAGGGATAAGAAATCAGTTTTACGTGGGTAAAATCGGGCACGAATAGCTTAATAAACCATAAATTGCACTGCAAATTCAAGCAGCTGTCCACCTACTCCAAATTTTATAGCTCTCTTCTAAAGAAATGTTACCTAAGATAAATCCCTCACCTCTCCAAACAGAAGTATCAATGCAACTAAAATCAGGATGGCACCCAAAGCAGTGATCAGACTATACAGAAATATGGGAAGTGCCTGAGGAAAAGAACATCTAAAAACATCAAGTACTTCACGTTACATGTTACTAAAATAGCTTGGTTCAACATGTCATAATATATGTACCTCCATGGCAGCAGCATTGCATATAAGCAGCAGCATTGCTTATAACCACAATAATTACGAATCTGACACAGTTCACCCAGAAATCCAAAGTAGGTTTCCTCAATGAGAACTTGAAGGGACAAATATAGTCCAAGAGACAAATAGTAGTGCAGATAATAGCATACCAAAACTGACAACACATACAAAAACACCGAGTACCCTAGATTTATCCCTCCTGTGATCTTGAACATACAAACCTTATAGTGCTTAATGGACCAACTGCTGGCATTGCCTCCCAAGCTCTCCTTCCAAGATTCATACTCTGACATGGAATAAAACGCTAGAACTTTCCCATTTCTGTGAGTAGCCTGTGCAACAAAAAATACCAGTTATTATAAACTTCACTTTCAGTTCCACTAGACAGTAATGGAAGTAAGATTGGACAGGGATTAGCATTCTTATTCCTTCCAAGATTCATACTCCGAATTGTCAAAGTCCCTTTGGTTTGAGAATCAAAAGCTGGGTTGTCAATAAGAGCATTGACAAAAACCCGTAGATGGTTCTTCACTGCGTGGGCTTTGAGATTAGCATTCTTATTCTTTTTATTAACAATACTCATTACATAGTTTGTAATCTGGTTGGTAACATAATCAACATGAGTCCCACCCTTAATTGTCGCAATCGAATTTACAAAGTTGACCTGGAAAGTCATCAACCCATCAAAATTTTAACATTAAGTTTCATCAATACAGCAGTTGAGAGAAAACCATTTACCTATAACCAACTATTTAGGATGCAACTAAAAACTATAAGAATAACTATGAGACAAATAAATATATAACTAAAAACTATAAGAATCACAGACAGACAAATAAACTATAAGAATTTACTCATTTAAAATAGACAATTTTTCACTAGTATTTTCCAGTAATCATTGAAATTTACTTGAATTCTAATGCCTTTCTTTTGGAAATCTTCCAATGATTTGGACTTTTGGGAAACCTATTCCTATTGATGTTTTCTTATTTTCTTTTAGGATATCTGGTTTCCCCACTTCATCGACATCATTACACACACAATGCAATTCAACTTGCCATGAACTTTAAAATGGAAAAGAAAGGTGATAAAGGAGTAACTAGTGACCTACGTCATTAACTTAATTGGCAGCAAGAGAAATAGAAGATGAGATCATTAAGTAAAGATCAAAAGAGACAAAGGTAAAGGCTCAAACCTTCATAGGTCATTCGTCCAGATGATTTCTTATTCTTCTTTCCAACATCTTCATCCAAGACTATAGATTTTGAATCACTAAGAGCTGATGTAGAACATCCAGAAACAGGGTTGTTAATCCTGGAAATCTACTTCCAACGAAGGAAATCCATTTTCAAATAAAAATATCTGAACCAAATGACTAGATGAGATAGCTTACGATTCAAAAAAGTCAATGTTGCAATATTGCAGCATTGACTTAATAAATAAAATGTTGAAGAGAAGAGTCAACCACAAGAGTGCTCCAACACAAACCCAAAACATGTAGTCATCTGTGAAGAAGCCTCTAGACTTGAGAAGGAATTTCCCAATTGTAGGTGCATGAATTCAGGGGTCTGGATTGGGCTGCAATAAGAAAAATGTTCAGAATTTTGAGAATGTAAAGATACTACGCAAACAGTAAAAGAGAACTTAGAAATAGAAATCAGAAGTGCATATAAAGATTCAACAATGTGGTATAAAGATTGGTAAATTAAAAGCTCATTCTAATTCAAGATAGGCTCAAAAGTGAAAATAGAAATCAGGTAACTTACTTTGGGCAACTATAAATCCTCCAAGCAGAATATTCATTATCAATGTGCAGGTTCCTAAACTGCATACAACAACCAGCTTTCTTCCCACTGCAGCAACAAAGCGAAAGAGAGAGAGAGAGAGACATTTGATTTATACTGAGCAATGCCAATAACTACTGGAAAAACCTGAATCAAATTTTAGCCCCAGAAGATTCCCCAGCAGATTGCATACTAGGTATAGGTTTATTATTGCTTAACCCCTTAATCCCATTCCATCAAATAAACATGGCATTAATTATGTTAAGTAATCAATGGATATGTGGAACAATAATACTAAATAATACATAAATGCAGTACACCCAGGAATTGTGAAGACTGGCATCATCAGAGACCACAAAGGATTTGTCACAGGCATGTATTATTTCCATCATTAAAACTCTGAATTTTTTTAAGGAGATGAAAGATGAAAATAAAATTCTGATCTTTCTGCTCCATTTTTCTTGCAGATTCTGTGTTTTTCCTCACATCACTATTCACTTCACTCTTAAAAACAAGAAAAACATAAAGATACAAATTATTATTGATACAATGTAAGATTAAGGAAATACGAGTAGAAATTATTGTACACAGATGTGCCTATACATACATAATATATAAATTGGGGAAAGTTGAGTTTTGATGAAATTGCTAACCGGGAAGAGAAACAAAAAAAGGAAATCAATACAAAATGAAAATAAGTCTTGAAATTCAATAAAAAAATTCAAACTTACGCATATATGCTTAGTGTGATTGGACAAACTGAACTATGCAACAAACCCTATCTCCTAGATCCTCACCCCACCTCCATAATCCCATTTATAATATAAAAACCTGTGTGTATATCCCAGATCAAACAGAAGAAAACCCAAAAAGGTATACATTAAACACTAATTTTTTAAAAAAAGAATAAAAATACTAGTTTCACTAGAATTTAAGTCTTTTCCTTATTAAAATCGAACTTAACCAAACACCAACAAATTGAAAAAGCTATCTCTTAACCTCTGTTTTAAATTAAACAAACCAATCTGTGAGAATCGATAGACTAATCTAAAAGATAAAAACAGAGCAACATTATTTCAAACGAGATTAAAAAAAACCATCTTAAACCCTATTTTTAATTAACCTAATCAATCGAATAATGTAAAAGATAAAAACTGAGGCTATCTCTTCAACCCAATTTTCAATTAACCAAACTAATTCGAGATAACCAATCGACCAATCTACAAGATCAAAACTTCAACTTAGTAAAATAAATTACTAACCCATATATCATATTTTCAGCTTAATATTTTTCGCTTTGCAGCAACTTCAACTTAGCACTCTCTACAAACAATTTATGTAGTATGGTGTCTCATGCTTATGACATAGCAAAGCATGGGTTATTGAAACAAATGGATGAAACTAATGTTTTAAAGAGTAAATCCAACCTCAATACTTTTAGAAATTTGGGGAATATGACACTTGATTCCAATGTTTTTTATTTCTTTCCTTCTTTTCCTATAGTTTAACTATAAAGGCAAACTTGATTTTAAACCACACAAAAAAAAAAAAAAAAAAGAGTAATAGTTTCCTTAGCCATTTTGATTAATGCAAGAAGTAAGACTAGGCAAAAGCAATTATGGAAAAATTCAAGCGGAACTAAATGCTGATGCCTCATCAAGTGGAACCAAGTCATTCACATTTTTATAAGCATGTTTCTTCAAATTTTCCACCAAACCCTGCTAATGAAATAGGGAAATTAATCACATTTGAATCAGGACACTGATGACAGAAACAACAATGTAATTTACTTATTTTAAAAGGCCATAACTGAGCAAATACTCCTAATCAACTAGTGATGGAGCAAGAACTTTTTGTTCTTTTCTTTCTTGTTTTCTTTTAATTACTTTTTATTTTTTTTATTTTGATTGTTAAAGGTTTATTATGCTCTGCAATTTCCAAAGACAAAACTTGGTGATTTAGTCTACAGAGCATAGCCTTGGTTAATTGGTTCCTAGGACAGATTAAGACCATGTTTAGATCTTGGATTTGGGTAGGCAAAGGAAATGGAAAGGAAAATATTAATGAATTATAAGCTAATTTTGTTTCACATTGTCCACTACTTTTCTTTTCCCTCCTCAAATCCCTATCCAAATTCATCAGTGCAATCATTTCTCTGTACTCACACAACTATATTTTTCCTGAGTATATTGCATAAGTGGAGTGTTGGGATGTGTTTTAAAATTGACCTAGCATGCTGCCTCAAATCAATGAATGTCATGAGTGTTTCATAGGTCAAAATGCAATTGCATTAACATGGGGTCCTAAATTTTCTGATGTTGAACAGTGCAAGCCTAGGTAACATGATGCAATTTTGTGAGATCTAGAATCTTAGCTAAAGGTTTGATTTTAAAATAATAATAATAATAATAATAATAATAATAATAATAATAATAATAATAATAATAATAATAATAATAATAATAATAATAATAATTAACAGCGATTTTAACTTGAAATTTGAAAATAGAGTAAAATTAGCATGAATTCCACTCACTATGCCCACTGATGTTTAATGGGAAAATGTTTGGTGTAGAAGCATTTTGTGGTATTTTACATGTTCATGCACAGTTCAACTAACCATAACAAGAAAAACCATAAAACAAGATCTATTAGTGTATATTTTGGAGAAACTAGAGTTAAGCTGCAATTTAAATAAATTTCAGGTTAGGAAAGCGCACCATCTGAAATACACAATCCCAAAAGAACTAGGCCAGCAAGGAACCTGCAAGAGCAAACTGCAAGAGAAAACAGTAGAAGTGCTGCAGTCACTCAACCCACAAACTCACCCTCTCACACAATATAATGAGGTGGACTCACATCACTCAAGCTTTGACACCAAATTTTTAGCACTAGCCACAACCAGGCTATCAGGTAGGTCCTTGAATCGATCAATAATAGTCTCCTCTCCCCTTTCCATTTCAACAATGTCCGACCACTTAGTCATTCACAGGTTGAACGCTGAAGTGCAGGAGTGGATATTTCCTCTCGCGCAAGTTCAATGGGTACCAAATCCTCCCTCGAAACCCCCAACATATTTGCAAACAATTGGTGTTAAGCCTAGCCTGCAGGTCCTCAATAGCCTGAGACTGAGAAATTACCACATCCAAACCCCGATTTAAAACCCTACCTCTAGTTGAACCTCGCTCATCAGGACCAAGAGCATCCATCGCAACAATTTCTGATCGAAGGCCCTCCATAGAAGCAGCGAACGACCTCGAACTAGGGCTAAAACTCCCTTCACCCCCCATCGTCAATCTGTTAACACTAATCGAGGGAACCTCCTCAGAGGAAATTTTTGATTCCCCTTGCTCTAAGCTCAAACCTCGATTCAGTTTGCCCCAAACCAAATAACGCTGGTGATTTCGAATCCCAAACTACATCCTTAGCCCTAGACGAAACCCCTTTGGTAAACTGTGGAGACTCCACATATATCAATGACTTATTGAAACCGTAGAATTTTAGGAATTCCAGAGAATGGAAGAGCTTCTCTTACTAACCCATGGCGTTCTTTGTTCTTCCTTTATGATTAGAACCATTGGCTATAGATTGATCTTGAGAGTCAGGGCTTTTGATTTTTTTTATTTGTTGATCTTGGGAGCCAGGGCTTTCAATTCCCACCTCCACATTTCAAATTTCCCTCCCAAACTTTTGGCGACCAAAGACCATATTAGTCGCAGAAAAAGGTACCTTCGCCGACAAATTTTTTTAGTCGCCAAATCTCAATCAACGGCGACTAAAATATTAGTCGCTAAATGTACTAATTTGGCGACTAATTTTTTTTGGTTGTTGAAAATAAGTTTTTGGCGACCAATTTTTTGGTCGGCAAAAAATATGTGACCTTCCACGACCAAATTTGTAGTTGGTCGGCAAAAGCATACCACGTTCTGCGACCAACTCATTTTTTGGTCGCCAAAATATAACCTTCTGCGACCAATAATATTTGGTCACCAAAAGTAATGATCATTCACGACTAATTAATATTTGGTCGGCAAATGTCATTTTGTTGCGACCAAAATTTTTTTGGTCGGCAAAAGCGGTCGGCAAATGTGTAAATTCTTGTAGTGGTATTGTATTTTTTAAGAATAAATAAGAGTCCCATTTCATGGTTTTATTGATATAGTTCATATGCATTGGCAGTAGATCTTTGCGCGTAAAATAAGATCACCCTACTTTCATACTTTTGGTTTTAAGTTTTCAATTCATATAATTTTTTTAAAATTTTATTTTATTTTTTTAGATACACCTAATCTAAATATACTTAAAAAAAATTGTGAAAAATCATGTAAAAATTCAATAACTATGAAAACATATTGACTTTTTGTAAATAAAAAAAAAAAGTTTCCCCTTGTATTCTTAGAATTTAGTGAATGTTTTGAATTTTTTTTTTAATACAAATTTTGTACTTTTAAATATATCTAGATCAAATTTTAATATGAACAATAAAATTTTAATTTTCATAAAATATTTTATCTCAATTTTCATAAAATATTCAAAATTTTCATTACTCCATAATGGTGTATGTTATCTCAATTTACCCCTCAATTAATATGAACAACAATTTCATAAATATTTTTAATCTAAGTAAAATTTTAATTTTTAATTGTAAAAATTATGATATTATATTAAAAAAATCATAAACTACAGTGAAAAAATATCAATTAGTTCGATTTTGTTTTGGAAATTACTATTGAGTTATTTCAAATTTCAATAATAACAACTAAGTCCTATATTCTTTTTTCTTTTATAATTTTTTATAATAAAGTTCAGTTATTCAAAATAGTATATTTTATTTTAATTTTATGTTTCTCATTATCAACTATCTCATGTATTGAGATATATACAAATTTGTCATAGTATTATTTTTCATAGCTATTTGAAATTTTAATAGAATTTAACCCTTTTAAATTGTTTACACTGAAAAGTTACAATTTCAAATAACAAAAACCATTCTTGTTTTGATTCAATTGTTAATCATGATTTTTTTAATATATTACTAATAAATTTCAAATTAGATTTTTTAATTTTAATTAAGTTAAAATTATTTATAAAATTGTTATTCATATTAAATGAGAAGGATAAAATTGAGAAAAGATGCACCACTAAAATAAGGACTCATTTGGAAACATTTTATAACAAATAAAACTTAGTTATCCATATTGAAATTTGATAGGATTCAATAATAATCTTGAAAGGAAAATAGAACTTATTGATAAAGTTTTTTTTTTTTGAATAAAATTTCTTGACTATCCTCCATAGGTCTTACTAAGTGGACTTATTATCCAATAGGTCCTATGATAATTAATAACATTTTTCATAATACACTATTAAAAAGCATCACTATTTGTTAATTTTCAACAATAGTTTGAAAATTTTGTCATAACAAATTTCACTTATTATAAATTTTTGAAAAAATTATCACAAAAAGAAGTTACTAATTTTCAACTTTCAGTGACAGTTTGAAAAATTCGTCATAGAAAAATGCCAATAATTGTCAGTTTTAGCAACAATTTATGAAATCCGTGGCAAAAAAGGTCACTAATTGTCAATTTTTAGTGACATGTAAAAAATCATCACAAAAATTATTTTTAGTGACGATTGTACGAAAACTTATTTTCAATAGAACTTAATGGGAATTAAGTCTAACTATTAGGATTTATTGATAATTTACCTTATTTTTTTAATATTATTCAGTATTATGTAAATTTTTAAAAGGTTTTATAAATTGACACCATTAAAATTGTTAAAAAATAAATAAGATGGTATAAAAAATGATTTGCAAACATAAAGTGTATACAAAAAATTAATTCAAAATGATGTATTAATAATATTTTGAAATAATGAAGACCACGGTGAGCGTTTTGATTGAAAATAAAAGAACAATAAAAAGTCATATCATTATATATAAAATTTTTATTTATATATCATCTATTTATTTATTTAAAGTAGAACTTAGTTAAGAGTTAACCTCCTTTTTAAGCATGAGATTCTTGAGGCTCCATTTGATTAAAAGGAAATTTAGTAGAAAGTATAAGTGAAAGAAAAGAAATAATAAAGAAAATATATTTTCTTACAAACATCTAATTAACATGCAAATTTTGTAAGAAAAATATAGAAAAGTTTAAAAGTTTAGTTATAGATAACTTACGCATTCAATTTTTCTTGTGTTTTTTTACAAGAAATTAAAAATTAGTTACAACGATAATATGAACTGTACAAGAAAATTAGTTTTCTTCTAGTTTTCACCATTTTCAAGCTAAACAAATTCATAAAACTTTTTTTTTTCTTCTCTTTTTCTCATTTTCTATCTATTTTATTCTAAACAAACAGAGCCTAAGTGTTTAGAATTTGTTTTCTCCTCACATGAAAGTTTATTTTTGTCTTTTCTTCTTCTTTCTTCTCTGTATTCAATCAATATAATTTAATAAGTTTGGATTACATTTATGTGGTAGTATATTATGTGAAAGCTTATTTTAATATATTTTGTAAAGTTAAAAATATAAAATAATGATATCGATGACTACTAATTAAATGACACTCTGAAACAAATTTATAACTCCGCCACTGCTCACATGAATACAAACAGTGTGTGTTTATGTCGTTTGGATATAGGTTATTTTAGTAATTTTTTGATTTTTTGATTAAAATATGAGGTAAAAATATTAGTATGTTTGGAATGACTTTTTAAATTTTTATGAAAAAATGCACAAAAAATAGAGATAAAATAAAATTTTTGACTTTTTAATATAAAATTTTCTTTGTTGTCTTGTGAATTGGGGTACAATCTGTTTTTTTGTGTGTGTTTTGTTGCGTCTGTTTTCTCTCTCTGATTCCTTCTTTTTTCATTATCTGGCAAGATTTTTCAATTTTTTATTTTTTATTTTTTTGTGAACGACAAGATTTTTCAATCTTGTTGTCTTGATTCTTTGTTGTTGTTGGGTTATTCACCAAAAAAATTTTAAATATAAATAAAAAATAGTTCTTTGCAGTAGCAACACACTCAATTGTCCCACTTTTTTTTATTTTTTATTGTTATTTTTATTTGTGTTTTAGTGTGAAATAAAAGATCTTCGCCGATCTTCACAACTAAAAGGGATGGAACATCCTTGAAAAAAACATGCTGGGACTAATCTACTCAACCCATTAGTAGTCTAGTTTATACATGCATGTAATTGAATTATCATAGTAGAGTCCTCATTATGTGTATAGTTTTAATAATTGAATGAGAAAATGAAATGTACAACAAGGGTTGGAATTTCTTGATAATGAAATAACCTACTTTGGGTAAGTTTTATGGTAGTGGATTATTATTAATAGCCACAAGAGGATTAGGATTTTTGGACGAGATTAAAAAAGCAACGGAAAATTGACCTGCAAAGCGTGAAAGAAAAAATATTATGGCTCATCAGGTAAGGATGGATCTAAGGGGGGTGTGGGCGGAAAATTGACCTGCAAAGCGTGAAAGAAAAAATACTATTCTTAATTATGTTGACAAAGAATGTCCTATTAATAGTAATATTATTCATTTTTTTGTATTGCTATAAATCAAAATTTAAAATTTTAAAATAATTTTTTCGATGATAAGTAACATGTGTTTTTGCCCATCCAAAGCTTAAATCCTAGATCCGTCCCTCTCACCAAGGTGAGCCATAAGATTGGATAGTGTCGTGAATTTTGAGTATTTTTTGCCATCCCAGGTGTATTTTTTATTTTTATTTATATAGTAAAATTTCTCTATCATAGATGCAGGTAATTTGGGTTAAACAACATAAATTGTAGTGTGGTTAATTTTTTCTCTTTACTGTGTGCACTATATGCTTCCGTTCACATTTGTGGATCTGAAATAAATCCCAATATGACATAAAAATAAGAAGAAATTTCTTGAGAGAATTACAAATCTTAAACTTGCTGGAGAGAATGTTAACCTCTCTATCAAGTCCTAATAAATGTAGTTATTGTATGTCTTTTATGAAATAGTAGATGTTGTTGTTTTTAAAAGCACACCCATCATCCCCTTGTGTTCATTGATGTCTATGAAATCTCTCTTTAGAAATTGTACGGGGAGCAAATATTTCGCAGAGCCCGTACTCCTTTTGTCCAAGCTCCTTGTCTATCCGATCGACCTGCGAGCGCAACGACGATAAGCTACCCGGCGGTGTGTGGACAGAAAACCTCTCCGACGGTCAAGTTAGCACACACACTCAGGGAGAGAGAGAGAGGAAGAGAGATATATCACGATGAGTGTTTCTCACCAAATGATGTTCCATCCCTAGCATGGGGGGCGTAGTCATGCTTATATACTTTCAGCGCTCAACTCTGCACCCATTAGTCTCTCAACACGTGGAGCTGCTCTCCCATCTGTCAGCACAAATCCAACGAACACCACCTAACCAAACCGTCAGACAACATTAGCGGGAACTCGGCAGCCCGGCGACATTACCTCGGCCTTCCACGACCGTGCTGCGTAACGTGCCTGAGTGCTCCACTCACCGAGCCCCATAACGGCCGAGCTCGGTAGCATTCCGACAGAGCCGAGCTCAAGACAGGTCGGCCAGCGACCAGAAGATATTTCCCGCCGAGCTACACGTGCGACCCATGGAACCTGGTTGGCAGGCGGTCATCTCGGCCATGTAAGCTCGGTCCAAACATGGGACCTGGACCTCGGGCCTGGGCCTCGACCGAGCAAGATCAACTCCAGGGAAGCCCCAGTTAGCTCGGCCTAAACAGGGGGCCCTAGCCACGACCGAGTGAAACCCACTCGGAACAGGCCCAAATTAGCTAGGCCCAAACGTGCTCGGCTCTATCCAGTCCGACTTCCTCCATAGCCCAAACCCAGATTATAAATCTCCCTCTCAATTGCTACTTAATTCCGTCTGCGCAAGCGTGACTGGGATTACCTGATCCGACCGGGGTAGATTCTCCCTCGGTTCTTAATTAGCAAAACGTTAACCGTGCTAATCCCTAAGCTCGGTTTCTTGATTTGCTCGGTTGACGTCTCAACTCGCCTTCCTGTCTCTTCAATACTGACGCCGCCGTCAATGGGGACACGCATCGATCATTTATTGGCCTCGAGCAACCAACCCAGCCATCTCTTTAGATTCAAATTTAGGCGGTTCTTTTCTCCCATAAACACGCCACATCCCCCTTCATTTTCTTCCTACTGTCTCTTTTTCATTCCAGACGACCTTCAGTGCTCTCCATTGCTTTTTCAAGCTCCATTCTTGCTTTCTACTGCGTTTGTGCTTAAAGACTCGACTTCTGCCCCATTCTTGTAAGTTCTTTGAACCCCTTTATTGCTTTTTCATTTGGGATTTCACATTTTTGGGCACGAAAAACCATTGGTTTTAGGATATAACCCCCCAAAACCCTCATTTGCCCCTACTCTCTTTACTGTTCTTCAACCCCAATGATGAACACATGAGGATCTGGGGCGGACTAGGCTCCAGGTCTTCGTTTGATCCCAAAAAACACCAACACCGAGCAAGTTATAGGTTTGCAAAACTCGCGTATGAATCGAGGTAACAAAGTACTAGACTGCTCGACCGGGATAAAATCTGGCCCGCTTGAGTGATCGAGCTTCTGGGTTTACCCTTGTGACCGAGATGGTTAGGCACTCTATCTGACCGAGCTAAAGTCAAGCTCGTTTTGCACGACCGCGCTCCCGCTTACACTTAAACTTCCTTTTACTGCAGAGTCCAAGGGGACCACGCATCAATACTGAGGCTCTCTAAGGTCGAGCAGCCATCAACCGAGAAATTTGCCAAACCAACACAGCCGTGCTAAAACCAGCCGGCTACACATGGGGCGCTATCGCTTCCTAGTTGACACATCGGTCGCACTAGCCGCGTTCCGGGAAGAATACGGTGTCCCCGCCGATGTACATCTAGAGCTCGGTGCCAAGGACACAACCCCTTGGGGCAGACTAGACCAGTGCCCTTTCACCGTGCTTTCCATTATCAAAGGCGGCCTTCGCTTCCTGGTCAACCCTTTAATGTGCAAGTTCTTGAGGTGCACTGGGCTAGCACCAACCTAAGTTTCAACCAACACTTATAGGATAATTAACGGGATAGCCGAGCTGAACAACCGGCTAGGCCTGAGCCTAGGACTAACCGAGATACTTCGCCAGTACAGCCTAGGGCATACTGGCGATGGTCTCAACTACTATTTAAAAATCAGACCGGGCAAGGAGAAGATAGTAACCGGCACCCAGATAAAGACATGCACGACGGTGACTATTTCTAGGTGTCCGGTAATTATGAAACAGCCGACATGCAGGGCTGGTATATCAGCAAGAACTTCGGTTCAACATGTAAGCCGTGCTAACTGCACAGTCAAGTTACTTTCCTTCACTATTCTGTACTTAATATATTTTCTTCTTTTCTCATTGCAGCCATTGAAGCTTTGCAAGCCCACTACTACAACCCCAACGAATTAGCCATCAAAACTGTGCTTCGGTACAGTAATCGGGATTGCCACGAACTTCTCGGTTACATACCGACCTACAGATAATCCGCTCCCCGCCGAAGTAGAGTGACAGACTTCCTCCGAGCGCCGTCCCCACCTCATGACCCAACACTACCGGACGTGCCCCTTATCTGGTTGACTGAAGCAGAGGAGATGGCGAAACGAATCCGCATCAAAAATCTAATCGCCGCCACATCTACCGAACTACCGAGCATCCCCTCCCGCACAGCCGCATCAAAAATCTAATTGCCGCCACATCAACCACCGCGGTGCAGACAAGCAAGGAAAGCCGCCACGCTGGTAAAAGGCCTCGCACCGTCGATCCCTCAGCCGAGCTCGTAGCGGAGCTGAACACCAAGCAACCAGTGGTCACAACTGACCCAACACCTCCATGGAAGCCCCAACTGAAGCACCAGGAAAAAGAGATCCCGGCCAATGCTTCGATCAAAGGGGACAAAGAGCACCTCCTCGTCTTCGATCTAACCAAAGCCCTACTTCTGCCGAGCGATGTGACCGGCAGCGACCACGTTCCGGACACCCAGCTCGTGAAGTCCTCGGTCAAGTCTATGACCCGGGTAAGAATTTTGCATGCTTTATTCAAATTTTTCTAAGTGTTTGCTCGGTTTCCTTTCTCTAATCAAACTCTCTTCTTGCAGGCCATCCAGAAACAACATCTGGTGATGGAGTGGATTCATAAACTCCGGCAAAAGGCAACGGACACTGCCAGCCAGGTTGAGCACCTTCAGACCAAGCTGGGGTGGTCGAAAGCTTCTTTGGAGATTGCAAACTCAGACCACTCCAAATTGCTCGGCCAACTTGGAGCCGCCGAGCAAGAAAGAGATGCTCTCCGAGACAAGCTGGAAGCGTTGAAACAAGCAAGGAATGATGAGTTGGATGAGGCGAACAACGAAGGTTTCAAGGAGGTCGAGGAAAACTACACCAAGCAAGTTCATGCCACCTAGGACATTTTCTTCAAGGCCGGCTAGAAGGCTGCTTGTGAACAGCTCGGCCAAGGATCTGGAACCGACGTGTTTGCCTCTCCCACAGCTGCCTTCCTACCGACGTACATGGTGCCATACGCCAACTATGTCTTCAACGCATTGCAGGCTGAGGCCGAGGAAGATGGCGCGGAGGAAGCTGAGGAAAATGCCGAGGGAGATAACCGCCCAAAGTAGGCCGGCCAAGTTGAGACTGACGTCCAATAAACCACAACCACGGTCAACCTGACGGCAACTGCAACCGGGGATGGCTTCGCCGACCTATCTCCCTTAGTTTAGTTTTCTTTTTCTTTTTCTTTTTTGTTTTAAAGAATGTAACCGGGCTGCCAATCCCATCGTATGTAATTATGTTTCACATCAATGAAAAGTTCTGATTTCATTAACTATTGTACTGCATGTTGCACTGTGTTTCATCATCTCGACAAAAACCTTTAACAAAACGTCAACTATTTTAGCCGGGGTAAAGCACCTCGGCTAAACCTTTTGAGTTGTGCAAATCATCAACCCCATTAGCCACGACAAAACATCTCGGCGAAAGCCCTAAGGAAATTATCAACTCATCTAGCCGAGATAAACCATCTCGGTTGAAATCACAGAGTTGAGCAAATCATCAACTCATTTAACCGAAGTAAAACATCTCGGTTGAAACCACAGTTGAGTAAACCATCAACTCATTTAACCGAAGTAAAACATCTCGGTTGAAATCACAGAGTTGAGCAAATCATCAACTCATTTAACCAGAGTAAAACATCTCGGTTGAAACCACAGTTGAGTAAACCGTCAACTCGTTTAACCGGAATAAAACATCTCGGTTGAAATCACAGAGTTGAGCAAATCATCAACTCATTTAACCGGAGTAAAACATCTCGGTTGAAACCACAGTTGAGTAAACCGTCATCTCATTTAATCGGAGTAAAACATCTCGGTTGAAATCACAGAGTTGAGCAAATCATCAACTCATTTAACCAAAGTAAAACATCTCGGTTGAAATCACAAAGTTGAGCAAATCATCAACTCATTTAACCGAAGTAAAACATCTCGGTTGGAATTTCAAAGTTGAGTAAATCATCTACTCGTTCAACCGGAATAAAACATCTCGGTTGAAATTACAAAGTTGAGTAAATCATCAACTCATTAAACCGGAATAAAACATCTCGGTTAACACCTCAAAGTAAGCATTGAAAACAATAGAATGCTTCAGCGAAGGTAAGTCACTTCTATTATATTGACAAAAAGAGTATTACATTCAAAAGTGTAAGACAAATAAGTCCTTCCTCAAAAGAATCACATAAAAACTATGAAAACTAAAAATAGTACAATTTGAGGTTAGCCGCATTCCATGGCTGGGGTATGCCCTTTCCTTCCAAATCTTCCAAGTGGTATGTCCCCTTACCTGCCAGACCGGTTATCTTGTAAGGCCCTTCCCAGTTTGCCCCTAGCTTGCCTTCGCCCGGCACCAGTGTGTTGCCCATAACCTTCCTTAGAACCCAGTCGCCCACTTTGAACGGTCTGGGGTGCACGGTTTTGTTGTATTTCCTAGACAATTCTTGTTGGTATGCGGCCACGTAGATCAAAGCTTTTTCTCGGTGCTTTTCAGCTAAGTCCAATTCCAGGGCGACTGCTTCAGAATTCAACTCGGGCTCAAAATTTTCATTGCAGATGGTGGGCATGCCGATTTCCAATGGGATAATCGCCTCCATGCCGTACGCCAGGGCAAAAGGAGTTTCCCCAGTAGATCGTCTCGGGGTCGTTCGATATGCCCAAAGGACACTTGGGAGTTCCTCAGCCCATTTTCCTTTGGCTTTCTCAAGTCTTTTCTTCAACCTATCAAAAATGGTCTTGTTTGATGCTTCGGTTTGGCCGTTAGACAGCGGGTAAGCCAAGGTGGAGTTGTAGAATTCAATTTTCAATTCCTCACAAAATTCTCTGAATAAGCGCCCGTCAAATTGGGTGCCATTATCAGAAATCAGAATCTTGGGGACGCCAAACCGCGTTACCACATTCTGCCAGACAAATCGTTTGACGTCTTTCTCCTTGATAGTTACTAAGGGCTCAGCTTCAACCCATTTGGTGAAGTAGTCCGTAGCCGCGATGAAGAACTTCTGATTGCCTGGTGTCGTTGGGAGTGGTCCCACTATGTCCAGCCCCCACATCGCAAAAGGCCAAGGGATTGAGAGGGGAAGAAGTTCTCTGGCCGGCTGGTGAATTTGGTGGGCGAACTTCTGGCACTTCTCACATTTGCGGACATATTTTTGAGCGTCTGCTTGCATGCACGGCCACCAATATCCTTGTGAGATAACGGTAGGCCAAAGATCTTCCCCCGATGTGACTGCCGCATATGCCTTCATGAATCTTGTACAGGAAAGCTTCCACGCTGTTTGGGTGTACACACTTAAGGTAAGGACCGGCGAAAGACTTCTTGTGTAAAGCGCCAGATGGAGAGAGCCAAAACCGCTCTAACTTCACTCGGACTTTATGCGCTTCCTTTTTATCGGCCGGAAGGGTCTGCTCTTTTAGGAAGAGGATAATAGGGTCCATCCAAGAAGGGCCAAGCTCAGTGCAGAGTACTTTTGTCTGCTCGGGTTTCTCAATACTAGGCCTTGGAAGAAACTCAATTAGGAGAGGACTGGGAGATGTTCTGTCGACCATGGAAGCCAGACCGGCTAACTCATCCGCATAGCCATTTTCTTCCCGTCCAATTTGTTGGACCCTTATCGCCTGGAATCGCTTGATATCGTCTCTTACCAGAGCTTGGTACTTTGCCATTCTGTCGTCTTTAGCTTCGTAGACCCCAAACAATTGGTTGACAACAAGTTGGGAATCGCTGTAAACCATCAGCTCAGATGCGCGCAACTAGAGCGCGCTTTTAAGTTCGGCCAGCAGTGCCTCGTACTTAGCCTCATTGTTTGACGCAGGGAATCTGAGTGTGATAGAGTGTTCGATGGTCAGACCATCTGAGGAGATCAAAACTATGCCCAGTCCGGCACCGTGACGATTTAAGGCTCCATCTACAAAAGGTTTCCACATTTCACCGACAAAGAGCTTCCAACACTCTGAGGGGTCCTGGGAGGCTTGAAGGTCGATGGGATCACGGTCGCTCGGCTGTTCTTCATTCCCCCTCGGCGATGCAGCACCGGACCCAACAGGTTGAACTAGTATGCCCAAGTTCGGCGTCACATCGCTGGGCTGCAGTACTATGCCGGCTGGAGGTTCTATGGCGAGGCACGCAAGTTTCGCGTCGCCAATATCGCCCTGCTGTGCAATTTCTGGCGAGCCTGCATTCACCTCCTCGGCTGTCGTGGCAAGATCCACCGGGCATACTAAATGAATTCCAAGTGAGAATTCAGCAACGAAATCGGCCAATGTCTGTGTTTTTATGGCAGTTCGGGGTTGGAACTTGACGTCGAATTGTCCCAATTCGACGGCCCACTTGAGGATTCGACCGGAGAAATCCGCTCGCTCGAACAAAGCTTTGAGTGGGAACTCGGTCAAAATGATGATTGTGTGAGCATGAAAATAGTGCGCCAATTTCCTAGAGGCCATCATCAACGCCAAGGCAAGTTTTTCCAGCGGCAAGTATCTCGACTCTACTGGTAGCAAGGTTTTGCTCACGTAGAAGATGGGGAAATGCTGGATTCCTTCTAACCGGACAAGCACTGCGCTAACTGCATGCTGAGAAATGGCCAGATAAAGGTAGAGTTCTTCGTCAGGCTTTGGTGTCACTAATAATGGAGCAGAAGACAGATACGCCTTTAGCTCGGCCAAAGCCCTGTCACATTCCCCATCCCATGAAAACTTGGATTTCAGGGCTCGAAAGAAAGGGCGGCAGCGATCTGATGACCGGCTTATGAATCGATTAAGCGCGGCGGCCATTCTGTCCAGATGCTGCACGTCCTTCGCTGAGTTGGGCTGCTTTAATTCTTGTATGGCTTTGATTTGTGTGGGGTCTGCCTCGATGCCTCGTTTTGTGACTAGGAAGCCTAGGAATTTCCCCAATCCCACGCTAAAGGCACACTTGGACGCATTCAAACGTAGCTTGCACTGCTTGAGAATGGCAAACATCTTGGCTAGGTCGGACAAGTGGTCTGCCTGATGCCTGCTTTTGACCACCATGCCATCGATGTAAGTCTCCATCGTCTGGCCTAGCAGAGGAGCGAACATTTTGGTTACCATCCTTTGGAAAGTTACTCCGGCGTTCTTCAAACCAAAAGGCATGACTCAATAGCAGAAGAGTCCCCTTGGAGTGGTGAAAGAGGTTATCTCATGGTCGGGGCCATGCATGGTAATCTGATGATAACCGTGGTAGGCATCCAAGAAACTGAGCCTTTATGTCCGGTCGTTAAATCCACCAGCTGGTCTATTCTGGGCAGAGAAAAGCTGTCTTTAGGGCAAGCTCGGTTGACGGTCTTGTAGTTGACGCAAACTCGCCACTTCCCATTCTTCTTGGGCACTACGACCGTGTTTGAAATTCACCGAGGGTAGTGCATTTCCTAATAGCCCGTGCTTCAAGCAAGTTCCTTACCTCCTTCGTGATTACCTCGGCGTGATGAAGAGCCGATCTCCTTGTTCTTTGAATGACTGGTCGTGCATCAGAGAAAACATTGAGTTGGTGGCAAATAAAACTTGGATCGATGCCAGGCATGTCATAGGGTGACCATGCGAAGACTTCGATATTTTCCATCAAGAACTCTACCATCTCGGTCCTTTCTTGAGCGGTCAGGCTTGATCCGAGCAAAAAGAACTTGTTTGGACTTTTCGTGTCGATCCGTACTTCTACCAATTCTTCAACAGCTTTGTCCTCGGCCATGGTGCCCACGTCATCAAGGACACTCTGGTCTTCTAGGCCTTCAATCATTTGCACGAAGCCTTTGGCAGCTCAGCTCCCATTCACTGCCATGAAGCATTGCTTCAACATGACTTGATCGCCCTAAATTTCCTCAATTTCCCCCATAGCCGAGGGGAATCTCATAACCTAGTGGTAGGTCGACGCTATAGCTTGCATAGTGTGAAGCCAGCCCCTACTGAGAATCAGATTGTATGTAGACGGCACCTGCAATACCCAGAACTCCACCTGCTTGACCACGGATCCGGCTTTGATCGGTAAAATTATTTTTTCCAAAGGCCACTCCGGTTGTGAGTTGAAACATACCAGTGGCGAAGTTGCTGGAGCCAAGTCTGTATCACGGAGTTTGAGTTGTTTGAAGGCGTCGTAGTACATAATTTCAACCGAGCTTCCCTGGTCAATCAAGATGCGCTTGACATCGAACTCTTTGACACCGAGGGTGACCACTAGGGCGTCATTGTGTGGCGTTTGAATACGCTCTAGGTCCCTTGTAGAGAAGCTACTCACGTCTTTTCCCTCGGTTTTCCCCCTTTTGATTACGGGCTGGACTGACAAAACTTCCCTCATGTGTTCCGCCTTTTTGATCATTCCTCAGAGCTCGAATACACACGCCGGCTCCACTATGCCGTGGATCACATTAGCCACTCCTTAAGGGGGCGCCTCCAAGTCATCCGGTCCATGCGGATCAGCCGGGGCGGGATGTGCGACCTTAACACCCCCATCAATGTAAAGATCGAAGTATCCGGCTACGACTAACTCCTCCAAGTGTTGCTTCAGAGGCAAACAGTCCTCTGTCTGGTGTCCTTGCTCCCGGTGATATGTGCAGCGATACAGCGGATTGAAGCCCTTTTGCGCGTCGCCTAACTTAGCAGGAAACCGGACGTAATCCTCGTCATGGATTTTAGTAAGTATGCGATAGATTGGAATCTTAAAGACCGTGGTGATGCCCGTCTGAGCTTTTAACCTTCTGTTAGCATCAGCTACGTCATCGAGGGAGTATTCAGCTCGGTCATTCCGACGACTCGTTCCCCGGTTTCGATGATTTGACCCACGGTCAGATTCCTCGACCCGATCATTTGGACGGTTAGTCTCCTGACCGACTGCGTGTACCTTGCCAACCGACCTCTTGTCTATTACCACTGGAGTTGTCTTCGTGGTGGATGCCGCTGCATTATCCTTTACTCGGATGTGCTCATTGATGCGCTACATTAGTTGGCCCATGGATGTCGGCTGGTTCATGGTAAGCGAGTCCCGCAGCCTATGTCCGACCGGGAGACCACGCTTATATTGGGTGATTGCCAGGTTGATCGGGCAATTTAAAATCTCATTGAAGGTTTCCCAGTATCTGGAGTTGTATGCCTTGAGTGTGTCGCTCGACTCCATTTTGACACTGAGAAAGTGGTCCACCTCCGTTGGCGTTTTAGTGTTGGTCTTGAAATGAGTCACAAAGGTTTCCGCCAACTGCTGCCACCTTTCGATGCTTTCCTCCGGCAGCCTCTCAAACCATTTCAAGCCTAGCTCACCCAAACTCGATGGGAAGATAAGGCACATAAGAGCGTCATTGCGCCTATGTCCGGCTATGACCTGCCGGAAGTGGCTTACATGCATGTATGGATCGATCTTTCTGTCGTAAAGCGTAAACTTGGGCTGGTAAAAGCCCGCGGGGAGCGGTGTGGTTTCTATCTCGAGGGAGAAGGGGGTGGCGTTCAGCCTCGCCAAATCTGTGTCTAGAAGGAGAGGCACGGCTGGGCAAGGTGGTGGCATTATGACCTCTTCACTAGCGTGACCCCCGTAAGATAGCCGCTAGAGTGCCAGCACCCTTTGAGTCTCTCGCCGGCGAGCCCGTTCCTTCAAGACTACCCAGAAGTCCTCTGAGCGAGCGGAGTAGGAACATTTCGACGTCATCGCCGGACGTGAGGGTTGATAGGTACTATCTTGTACGCTAGACTTCTCTACAGGCGCGTCGGAATCTCCAACCCTGTAACTGCTGGTGATAGAAAGGGAGGGAGTGTGTCGCTGGCTCTGACTTCCTGAACGGCATGGTTGGGTGCGCTCACTGTGGTCTCCCACTCCAGCAACACCCTTCCCTTTGACATGCCGTTTGAGAGCTTCTATCTCCGCCGCCATTCTCCGGATGACGGCGTCTTGGTCCCTTAACTTGTGCTTTAGACGTCTAGCGTGCAATTCTCTTCCCCGCCAATGTCCGTCTGGGCTCCGCGAGTGACCAAAACTTCTAGCACACTTATCACGCGTGTCTCTTGAATGCCCTCATGGGAAGTCTCCAGGTCCGCCATGTTTGGAACGGCGGGGAGTTCGTCTCTCCGTCTAGCTGACTCCGGAGTAACACCGTCGATGGCGGACAACGGTATTTCGTTGTTGTTCGCCATGGAAGGCGATCAGATGAGTTTGGAAGACAAGGTTTTGTCTATCAAATTTCCCACAAACAGCGCCAATTGTACGGGGAGCAAATATTCCGCGGAGCCCATACTCCTTTCATCAAAGCTCCTTATCTATCCGATCGACCTGCGAACGCAACGGCAGTGAGCTACCCGGCGATGTATGGCCAGAAAACCCCTCTGACGGTCAAGTTAGCACACACACTCAAGGAGAGAGAGAGGAAGAGAGAGATATATCACAATGAGTGTTTCTCACCAAATGATGTTCCATCCCTAGCATGTGGGGCGCAGTCATGCTTATATACTTTCTGCGCTCAACTCTGTACCCATTAGTCTCTCGACACGTGGAGCTGCTCTCCCATTTGTCAGCACAAATCTAGCGAATACCACCTAACCAAACCGTCAGACAACATTAACGGGAACTCGGCAGCCCAGCTGCATTACCTCGGCCTTCCACAACCGTGCTGCGTAACGTGCCTGAGTGCTCCACTCGTCGAGCCCCATAACGGCCGAGCTCGGTAGCATTCTGGCAGAGTCGAGCTGAAGACAGGTCGGCCGGTGAACAGAAGATATTTCCCGCCGAGCTACGCGTGCGACCCATGGAACCCGGGTTGGCAGGCCGTCATCTCGGCCAAGTAAGCTCGGTCCAAACATGGGACCTGGACCTCGAGCCTGGGCCTCAACCGAGCAAGATCAACTCCAAGGAAGCCCCAGTTAGCTCGGCCTAAACAGGGGGCCCAAGCCACGACCGAATGAAACCCACTCGGAATAGGCCCAAATTAGCTTGGTCCAAACGTGCTCGGCCCTATCCAGTCCGACTTCCTCCACGGCCCAAACCCAGATTATAAATCTCCCTCTCAAAAATTATTTAAACAAGGTGTACTTTTATTTATCGCCAATATTTTATGTGTTGTCTAAGAGGGATCCGAAGTAAATATCTTATTGGGTAGAATGCTTTTTGTTATCCACCCACCTTTAGTACTAAAATGGTTTGTTTACAAGAAGGAATTACTTCTTCCATAACTTCTATTCAAACAGTTTGTGAACTTGCAAACAGATGATTTGACCGACCTTTGCTACCACATTTACATTATGTAATCATGTGTCTATCTAACAAGAAAATAAATGATCACATTATTTAAAAAAGTGATTGAAATATTTAAGCCTGCGTAAAAAGTGTCTAGAAGGGAACGAATGAGCTTATTAATTAAAAATTATGATTAAATTGATTATTTATCTAATTTTAGCCTTTGTTTGAATTACTACACCAACAAGCAATCACATGATAACATAAAATAATTTTTTTTTAAAAAAAATTACTTTGGAAAACCGAAAAGCAAGAAGTCACAGTCCTAACACCCAAATCAAATATCACTAAGACGATTCAAGAATACAAGACACAAACAAGAAGATTTACAATTGTTTACTTAGGTTGACCCAAATCTGTTGACTTATAGAAGCTCCGTGAGCGTGACCTAATCAAGTTAGCCTTATTGATCTTCTAGACACCACGAAATTTCACGCATCAATCTCCGTTCTCGAATGGCTCTGATTGCCCAATCAGCCTTGGATGTAGAACACAAAAATGTGCAAGATTTTGAGGCTTTTTTCAAAATACTAACTCAAGAAAATTCTTCAAAAAGACCAAAGTTTATTACTCAAAATTATTCTAAAGTTTTCAGAATTTTGACTATACAAAACAATGTATGAGATATTGAAAAATGAGTTGTAGAGGTCCGTTTATACAAAATTTACTTTTGAAACTAACCAATTTAGGTTTGGGAAAAATCAGATTAAAGTTTACTAAGTCACACTGAGATTAAAGTTTGTCACACATTTAAAATATCTTAACATTCTATTGCAACCAATTTTATCACAAAAACAGCCAATTAAAATATTCTATTACAGTGGTCATGTGTGCTAGGTCGGAATTGCTATATTTGAAAAGGAAAAAGAAAAAATGTGAGTAAAATATGAATGGATTATATAAGTTTTTTTTTTTTTTTTTCATTTTCTTTTCTCTTTCTAAATCTTTACATAAATCTATGATTTAAACACAATCTTAAAACCAACTATTCTCACTTCTTCGTACTGGGCCCAAGAGGTTTCTCTAGTGTCATTTTTTTGGGCTAAAACTGATTTGTGACCCAGAGCCTAAAAATCTTTTATTGGGCCATGCACCATCTTCGAAACTCTTTTTCTCAAGTTTTTATGAATGAATGCTTTGGGCTATGATGATGGACAAAGTCCTTGTCTTCTATCTTGGCCCATTAGCAATCCAGTTGAATTGAACCTCAACCTCATAAAAAGAAGGGTTAGTTTGTTTTATTTAATGATAAATTTATTATTACAAAAATATTTTTTTTCAAAAAAATTCAACGACTTTACACTCTCTGTATCATATTTTAATATAAACTAACACAAATAAATTAAAAATAAATCAAACTCACAAACAAAAGTTAAAAGGTGAAATTACAAATAGATGGGACAATCACAAAATAATTATATTACAAATGCGAATTATTATTATTATTTTTTATGCAACTCTGACATACGAGAAGAGATGCACTAATTATAAGAATAAATTTGCATCATGCACACAGGAGAGTTGCACCATATAGCGATCCCGGGTTTACCCTTGTTGTACAGTGATCCGGACATGTGTCCGTGGATGTTGGTAGTTGTTTATTATCTTGTTTGCATCCTCTTTACTTTGTATATTGAGTTATAGGATGTGTTGGGCAGGTTGGTTATGGGTTGGTTGAGTTTAGAAACCAAAACTAGTTGCCCAGATTTTGGCCTGTCCGCTCAAGCGGGTCTTCTTGCGCTCGAGCGGGGATCACACACTTCCAGTATTTCGTGTCTCTGCAAAACTTCTGCAGATGTGATTTTTGCGCTCGAGCGGATTTGTTTACACTCGACCAGTGGCGCTCGAGCGGGTCGGTGGGCGCTCGAGCGGGTAGTACTTCCAGAGTATAAGTTTTGGGAGGGGGAAATCCACGCTCGAGCGGACTGGTTTTCGCGCTCGAGCGGAAGTGCTTTATTCTTGTGTCTTGGCGCTCGAGCGGGCCTTAGTACGCTCGAACGTGTCCAGATTTTTGTTCTTGGCGCTCGAGCGTCGTGTTCTCCGCTCAAGCGGGTTATACGTATATGAGTTATCCGCTGGGTGATTTCAAATCACTTTTTGCTTTTCTTTCTCTCTCCTACCTTTTCTAAAAGCCATTTTGAGAGCTCCTCTCTCTAAAATCTTGCCTTCTCTCTAGATTTTGATCTAGCTAGGGTGAGTTCCTCACTTTCGGCCTTTGTAAAGGTCGTGTTGATCGTCGATGGCGTCGTTTTCATCCGAGAATCTTGGTCTTTGGAGCATTTTGATTTTTGGTCTTCATCTCCTTTGGAGCTCAAACTTTGAGGTAGGGATATCCTACTCCTCTCTATGGATTTTGTCTTTAAATTTTAGTATTTTGAGATGTTGGGGTTGGTTTGGTAATTTGGTGAAAGTTTGGGGCTTTTGTGCAATTTTACAAAAGGTGGGATTTTATTCATAATAAACCTAGATGCATGTTTGGCATAGAGAAATGGAATAAATGTTGAATGGAATAAAAGTTGAATCATTGATGAAAATGGGACCTAAGGGTTGAAATGGTAATTATGGATAATGACCTAATTACATTGTTTGATTAATTGGGATAATTAATTATGAGAAATGAGGAAATGAAATGTTGATTGAATATCCATTGTGCATTTATTTTCTGTTTAGAGATAACTGCTTTGGGCTATCGGTGGAGGATAGTCGTGATTGTTGTAGACAATGCATGATGATTAGGCAAACGGAAACTAATCAATGGAATGTGTCATGGAATTTGACGGTTGATAGAATACATTAATTATATGTATTGAGTGATTGTATACAGAACCAATGTGTTTGTATACGTTATGTGTAGAGGAGGAGATGGGGGATGTACTCCGCGGTTTAGGGGAAGATGGGGGATGTACCTCTAAACCGGATAGTGTTGGGAGAAGATAGGGGATGAACTCCGTAGATACAGCTCATATGCTTGTCTAGAGAAGTGAAGATAGAGCTTATATGCTTATCTTTGTGAAATGTGGATATAGCTTATATGCTTATCTGTGAATGTGGATATTGTTGTTATACATATCTGTTGAGAATGTGGATATAGCTTATATGCTTATCTGTGAATGTGGGATATAGTTTTTATACATATCTGTTGAAATAATGATAGAGCTGACATGCTTATCTGTTGAAAAGAGGAAAATGAAAAGTAACTTGGACTCATAAGTCGGATGACATAAATATGAGATTTATGTGAATGTATCAGTGTTGGCCATCTATCAATTGCTAATCTTTTAGTCATTGTTCATGGTTGGTTTAGTGTATTTCTACTGGGCTGTGGCTCACCCTATATGGGAATATCATTTTCAGGTACAGGTAGCATGCCACCTCCAAGGACATAGCTTGGGAGGCTAGAGGCGGACATACTTTTGTCGTTTTACTTTTTGATGTATTACATGTAAATTCAAGCCAAGGGCTTAATGTGTAATGAGTTAGTACTCTTTTGTTGTAACCAAGTGTTAACTTGGAAAGCTGTAAGCCCATAGGGCATTTGCTTTTGTTGTTAACATGTAATACGTATGTAATGGAATTCTGATAAATGGAAGAATGTGGAACATTTACATATCAATGCATGTCTTATTTGATGGGTTTAATGTTATTATTTTGAGGGCGTTACAACTTGGTATCAGAGCGTACCGGGTTTGAATACTTTGGGTACGTGGGAAGTGATTATGATCACAATGGGTTTGTCTCGCTTGATAGAGACTTAGATGTAGTATCATATGCTATGTGCTTAATTGATAACATGCTTATGTGACTATGTGGGTATGGGATTTAGTTTCTAGGATGTTGATTGGATCCTTGGGTTTCTGGGAGTCTTGTTGGAAAAGCACTTGATCAATGCTGTTTCTAACCGGAACTCTAGTAACGCCTCGGGACTATCATTATCCGGAAATGAAATTCGTAAGTGCTTATGTGTTTATGTGCTTACGTGGAGTGAATTATAGTTGTCCATGCATTAGGACGTGAGTGTTTAGTTTTGGCACATTTGTGAATGTGCTAACGTTCTGTATTACCTTTATTAGGATGTCAGGACGAGGAAGAGGTGCTAGGCGTGGTAGACCGGCAAGGCAGGAAGTATCGTTACCGGAGAAGGTTCCGGCAGTGCAGGAGGGAGTTGGCCAGGCCAATGTGGCCGAGCCAGTGGGTGAGCAGGCCATGGGTGCCTTGGCCAGAGAGATAGCAGGAGCTTTGGGTATTCTTAGAGCTGCAAATCAGGCAGCTGAGGCAGGGCCTTCTTTCTTGAAGAGGGAGTTTTTCCGGTCAAATCCGGATGAGTTTATCGGGGATCCGAAGGAGCCACTGAAGGCTGATGAGTGGCTAGAGCAAATGAGTAAGACGTTCGAGATGCTTGGCATCGAGGACGGAGCATTGAAAGTGACCTTGGCATCCTTCTAGCTGAAGGGAGATGCGGGTCAATGGTGGAAGTACGAGAAGGCTCGTGTTGGTGGTACTTGGGAGGCGTTTGTGAATGCTTTTCAGGAGAGGTTTTTGTCTGCAGCAGCTAGGGAGAAGCGGAGGGATCAGTTTAGCCGGCTTAAACAGCAGGGCTTGTCAGTGGCCGAGTTTGAGGCTACTTTTACTAGTCTTTCCAGGTTTGCACCTGAACTGGTGGCGTCTAAGGAACGTCGTTGCTATGAGTTTGAGCGGAAGTTGAGGCGGGGCCTCAAGTTGAGGGTTGGTGGGTCTTATATCCGAGAGTATAGACACCTGGTAGATGCTGCTGCTCATATGGAAATTATGATGCAGGAAGAGGAGGAAGAACAGAGGGGCTCCAAGAGGAGCCAGGATGGTCAGGGTGATGGCAGGAGGCAGAGGGGTTATAACCCTCAGCAGTCTCAGGGAGCAGTTTCTAGATCGACCTTTCCAGTGCCGAGTGCAGGCTCGGGGAGAGGCAATCAGGGGGAGTTTGCTTGTTATAAGTGTGGCCAGCTGGGTCACAAGGTTTCTGTTTGCCCGCAAAAGGGTGGGGGTCAGAGAGCTGCTTCTTCTTCAGCTAGACCGCAGAGTCAGAGTTTGGGCAGGGGGCAGCCCTTGTCTTGTTATCAGTGTGGACAGCCTGGGCACCTGAAGAGGTTTTTCCCGCAGTTGAGTGCCACTTCGGGAGCGTCTGGTTCTAGGCAGACGCAGGGTTTTCAGCCAGCTCAGTCTGTGCAGGCCTCGAGGGCCAATCCGGGAGCTTCGTCATCCCAGACTGTGCAGCAGTCTTTTGCTTCGAGAGGTGAGCAGGTAGACCAGGGGCCTACGGGGCGCGTGTATGCTGTTACCGCGCAGGATTTAGTACCGGCTCCATCGGTAGTGAGAGGTACTTTTCTGTTTTGCAACTCGGTTGCTAGTGTGTTGATAGACACGGGTGCATCTCATTCTTTTGTATCTGCTGCATTTGCATCTGTTTTGGAACTGGAGTTAGCACAGTTAGCATCTCCTATTTGTGTGGTATCGCCTTTGGGTGGTGAGTTGATCTTGAAACAGGGTGTTAGAGGTTGTGATATAGAGGTCGCCGACTATAGGCTTCCTTTTCCGTTTGTTGTCATGCCCATGAAGGGTTTTGATGTTATTTTGGGTATGGACTGGCTATCGTCATACCGGGCTGTTATCGATTGCTACCGCCAGAGGGTCACGTTATGTACCTTGAGCGGGGAGTGGTTCCATTTCTTGGGAGACCGGGTTGGTAGTGTTTTGCCACCGGGGTATGATTCGCGAGGGCGAAGTGAGCTTAGTAGTCTACTTGCCAGCTTTGAGAGTGGTGAGAGTGGTGAGACCCAGCTTGTGTTGCCGAGGGTGGTTTGTGAGTATTCGGATGTCTTTCCCGAAGATCTTGTTAATTTGCCACCTCACCGAGAGATAGAGTTCTCTATTGATTTAGTGCCCGGCACGGCGCTGATTTCTATGGCACCTTACCGTTTTGCTCCAGCAGAGTTGGTTGAGTTGAAAGTTCAGCTCCAGGAATTGTTAGATAAGGGCTTTGTTCGCCCTAGTGTTTCGCTGTGGGGAGCACCGGCCCTCTTTGTTAAAAAGAAAGACGGTGCCTTGAGATTGTGTATTGACTACCGGAAGTTGAATCGGGCTACAGTTAAGAATAAGTATCCTATGCCCCGTATAGATGATTTGTTTGACCAGTTGAAGGGTTCCCGTTGTTTCTCTAAGATATATTTGAGATCAGGTTACCACCAGTTGAGGGTCAGGGAGGAGGATGTTCCTAAGATAGCATTCCGTACGCGGTATGGCCATTATGAGTTTCTGGTGATGCCATTTGGGCTTACCAATGCACCGGCAGTCTTTACGGACTTGATGAACCGGATCTTCTGGGAATTCTTGGATCGATTTGTAGTCATTTTTGTGGACGACATCCTTATCTATTCGCCTTCTGAGGAGGAGCACGAGGCACACTTGAGAGTGGTGCTTGAGTTACTTAGAGCCCATAGGCTGTATGCCAAATTTGGGAAGTGTGAGTTATGGCTGAGGGAAGTCAAATTCTTAGGCCACGTGGTATCCGGGGAAGGGGTGTCTGTTGATACATCCAAGGTAGAGGCAGTGCAAGATTGGGCACAGCCTAAGAGTGTGTTTGAGATCCGCAGTTTTCTGGGATTAGCTGGGTATTACCGTTGGTTTGTGAAAGATTTCTCCAGGTTAGCGTCACCGTTGACTAGACTGACTCGGAAGGGAGTCAAGTTTGTGTGGAGTGAGACTTGTGAAAAGTTGTTCCAAGAGCTGAAAGTTAGATTGACCACCACTCCGGTGTTGATTATTCCGGAGAGAGGGTTGGGTTATGCGGTTTATTGTGATGCCTCACGAGAGGGTTTGGGTTATGTGTTGATGCAGGACGGGAAAGTGGTAGCTTATGGCTCACGTCAGTTGAAAATACACGAGAAGAATTACCCCACACACGACCTAGAGTTAGCAGCAGTGATCTTTGCCTTGAAAATTTGGAGGCACTACCTTTATGGTGAGAGGTTCGAGGTATTCTCGGATCACAAGAGTTTGAAGTATCTGTTTACCCAGAGAGACTTGAATCTGAGGCAGAGGAGGTGGATGGAGTTCATCGGGGATTATGATTTTGAGGTACATTATCATCCGGGAAAGGCCAATGTCGTGGCCGATGCCCTTAGTAGGAAATCCATTAGTGATGTAGCTAGTATAGCCATCCGGGAATGGGAGATGTTGGGAGCACTTGGCGAGTTTGATTTGCTACTGGGCGAATCTGTTGAGGCTGCGGCCTTGTTTTCTGTTGTTGCGCAGCCTACACTTGTGACTAGAGTGTTAGAGGGACAGCGAGGTGACCATGAGGTAGAATCCCTCCGAGAGAAGATCTCCAATGGGAAAGTTGAGAAGGGTTTTACGGTGTATCCCGACCTGAGTGTGAGATACTGAGACCGTTTGTTTGTACCGGAGTCTTGCCGAGAGGAGGTACTCCGAGAGTTTCACCATTCGCGCCTTGCGGTGCATCCGGGAGGTACTAAGATGTATCAGGATTTGGGTCGCCAGTTTTGGTGGCGAGGTATGAAGAGAGATGTGGCTGTTTTCGTATCGAAGTGCCTTACTTGCCAGCAAGTGAAGGCCGAGCATCAGAGGCCAGCGGGTTTATTGCAACCCTTGCCTATTGCCGAGTGGAAGTGGGAGCATGTCACTATGGACTTCGTTGTAGGTCTTCCGAGGACTCAGCGGGGTAGTGATGCTATTTGGGTGGTTGTAGACCGGTTGACTAAGTCGGCGCACTTTATTCCTATGCGCGTGAGAGATTCGGTAGATCATCTTGCCGACTTGTATATTCGGGACGTAGTGAGATTGCACGGGGTCCCAGTGACGATCGTCTCAGATAGAGATCCTCGTTTTACTACTAGGTTGTGGCAGAGTTTGCAGAGTGTCTTGGGCACTAAGTTGACCTTTAGTACGGCCTATCACCCTCAGACTGACGGGCAGTCCGAGCGTACTATTCAGATCCTCGAGGATATGCTTCGGGGTTGTGTCCTGGACTTCAGTGGGACGTGGGAGAGGCACTTACCCTTGGTAGAGTTTGCCTATAACAACAGTTTTCAGTCTAGCATCGGTATGGCACCGTTTGAGGCCTTGTATGGCCGACCGTGTAGGTCTCCAGTTTGTTGGGCCGAGGTGGTTGATGCACCTTTGTTGGGTCCGGAGTTGGTTCGAGAGACGGCGGAGAAAGTTGAGCTTATCCGTAGGAGGCTTGTTGCAGCCCAGAGTCGACAAAAGAGCTATGCCGACCGTAGGAGGAGACCTTTGGCGTTTGAGGTAGGTGATCATGTCTTTCTGAAGATATCACCTAGGCGAGGCCTGATGAGGTTTGGGAAGAGTGGGAAGTTATCCCCTCGGTTTATTGGTCCTTTTGAGATCCTTGAGAGGATTGGCGAGGTTGCTTATCGGTTAGCCTTACCGCCGCAGTTGTCCGGAGTGCATGACGTGTTTCATGTGAGTATGCTTCGGAAGTATGAGCCAGATCCATCACATGTGTTGGATTGGACCGATTTAGAGGTAGATGAGGATGCCTCGTATGAGGAGAGACCGGTTCGGGTCTTGGATAGGCGGGATCAGGTCCTGCGTGGCAAGACTATTCCTTTGGTAAAAGTCTTGTGGAAACATCACGGAGTGGAGGAAGCCACTTGGGAACTTGAGTTGGAAGTCCGCGAAAAATATCCGGACTTGTTTGTTGATATGTAATCTTGTATCTAAATTTTGAACTATTGTTGAACTTAAGAGCTTTTATATATGTCTTTAGTTGTGAAACATCGAAAATGTTTTGGTTTATTGGAAGTATGTTTTGGAACTTGCCTCATATGGAAGTTGAATGTAACATTATATATGTTGAATATATTGTTGAAATTGGAAAGATAATGCGTGATGCTGATGCATGTTGAAAGTACATATGTTGTTTACATATTGTGAAATGCCTCTTGTTAAAGGGAGGGGGTGACCGGTAATGGGTCGAATTGTTGAATGTTAAAATATAACATTGTTTAAAATGGAGAAAAACTTGTTTTTGAAAACTTGTGCTTAATTTCGGGGACAAAATTCTTTAAGGAGGGGAGGTTATAGCGATCCCGGGTTTACCCTTGTTGTACAGTGATCCGGACATGTGTCCGTGGATGTTGGTAGTTGTTTATTATCTTGTTTGCATCCTCTTTACTTTGTATATTGAGTTATAGGATGTGTTGGGCAGGTTGGTTATGGGTTGGTTGAGTTTAGAAACCAAAACTAGTTGCCTAGATTTTGGCCTGTCCGCTCGAGCGGGTCTTCTTGCGCTCGAGCGGGGATCACACACTTCCAGTATTTCGTGTCTCTGCAAAACTTCTGCAGATGTGATTTTTGCGCTCGAGCGGATTTGTTTACGCTCGAGCGGTGGTGCTCGAGCGGGTCGGTGGGCGCTCGAGCGGGTAGTACTTCCAGAGTATAAGTTCTGGGAGGGGGAAATCCACGCTCGAGCGGACTGGTTTTCGCGCTCGAGCGGAAGTGCTTTATTCTTGTGTCTTGGCGCTCGAGCGGGCCTTAGTACGCTCGAGCGTGTCCAGATTTTTGTTCTTGGCGCTCGAGCGTCGTGTTCTCCGCTCGAGCGGGTCATACGTATATGAGTTATCCGCTGGGTGATTTCAAATCACTTTTTGCTTTTCTTTCTCTCTCCTACCTTTTCTAAAAGCCATTTTGAGAGCTCCTCTCTCTAAAATCTTGCCTTCTCTCTAGATTTTGATCTAGCTAGGGTGAGTTCCTCACTTTCGGCCTTTGTAAAGGTCGTGTTGATCATCGAGGGCGTCGTTTTCATCCGAGAATCTTGGTCTTTAGAGCATTTTGATTTTTGGTCTTCATCTCCTTTGGAGCTCAAACTTTGAGGTAGGGATATCCTACTCCTCTCTATGGATTTTGTCTTTAAATTTTAGTATTTTGAGATGTTGGGGTTGGTTTGGTAATTTGGTGAAAAGTTTGGGGCTTTTGTGCAATTTTACAAAAGGTGGGATTTTATTTATAATAAACCTAGATGCATGTTTGCCATAGAGAAATGGAATAAATGTTGAATGGAATAAATGTTGAATCATTGATGAAAATGGGACCTAAGGGTTGAAATTGTAATTATGGATAATGACCTAATTACATTGTTTGATTAATTGGGATAATTAATTATGAGAAATGAGGAAATGAAATGTTGATTGAATATCCATTGTGCATTTATTTTCTGTTTAGAGATAACTACTTTGGGCTATCGGTGGAGGATAGTCGTGATTGTTGTAGACAATGCATGATGATTAGGCAAACGGAAACTAATCAATGGAATGTGTCATGGAATTTGACGGTTGATAGAATACATTAATTATATGTATTGAGTGATTGTATACAGAACCAATGTGTTTGTATACGTTATGTGTAGAGGAGGAGATGGGGGATGTACTCCGCGGTTTAGGGGAAGATGGGGGATGTACCTCTAAACCGGATAGTGTTGGGAGAAGATAGGGGATGAACTCCGTAGATACAGCTCATATGCTTGTCTAGAGAAGTGAAGATAGAGCTTATATGCTTATCTTTGTGAAATGTGGATATAGCTTATATGCTTATCTGTGAATGTGGATATTGTTGTTATACATATCTGTTGAGAATGTGGATATAGCTTATATGCTTATCTGTGAATGTGGGATATAGTTTTTATACATATCTGTTGAAATAATGATAGAGCTAACATGCTTATCTGTTGAAAAGAGGAAAATGAAAAGTAACTTGGACTCATAAGTCGGATGACATAAATATGAGATTTATGTGAATGTATCAGTGTTGGCCATCTATCAATTGCTAATCTTTTAGTCATTGTTCATGGTTGGTTTAGTGTATTTCTACTGGGCTGTGGCTCACCCTATATGGGAATATCATTTTCAGGTACAGGTAGCATGCCACCTCCAAGGACATAGCTTGGGAGGCTAGAGGCGGACATACTTTTGTCGTTTTACTTTTTGATGTATTACATGTAAATTCAAGCCAAGGGCTTAATGTGTAATGAGTTAGTACTCTTTTGTTGTAACCAAGTGTTAACTTGGAAAGCTGTAAGCCCATAGGGCATTTGCTTTTGTTGTTAACATGTAATACGTATGTAATGGAATTCTGATAAATGGAAGAATGTGGAACTTTTACATATCAATGCATGTCTTATTTGATGGGTTTAATGTTATTATTTTGAGGGCGTTACAACTTGGTATCAGAGCGTACCGGGTTTGAATACTTTGGGTACGTGGGAAGTGATTAGGATCACAATGGGTTTGTGTCGCTTGATAGAGACTTAGATGTAGTATCATATGCTATGTGCTTAATTGATAACATGCTTATGCGACTATGTGGGTATGGGATTTAGTTTCTAGGATGTTGATTGGATCCTTGGGTTTCTGGGAGTCTTGTTGGAAAAGCACTTGATCAATGTTGTTTCTAACCGGAACTCTAGTAACGCCTCGGGACTATCATTATCCGGAAATGAAATTCGTAAGTGCTTATGTGTTTATGTGCTTACGTGGAGTGAATTACAGTTGTCCATGCATTAGGACGTGAGTGTTTAGTTTTGGCACATTTGTGAATGTGCTAACGTTCTGTATTACCTTTATTAGGATGTCAGGACGAGGAAGAGGTGCTAGGCGTGGTAGACCTGCAAGGCAGGAAGTACCGTTACCGGAGGAGGTTCCGGCAGTGCAGGAGGGAGTTGGCCAGGCCAATGTGGCCGAGCCAGTGGGTCAGCAGGCCATGGGTGCCTTGGCTAGAGAGATAGCAGGAGCTTTGGGTATTCTTAGAGCTGCAAATCAGGCAGCTGAGGCAGGGCCTTCTTTCTTGAAGAGGGAGTTTTTCCGGTCAAATCCGGATGAGTTTATCGGGGATCCGAAGGAGCCACTGAAGGCTGATGAGTGGCTAGAGCAAATGAGTAAGACGTTCGAGATGCTTGGCATCGAGGACGGAGCACTGAAAGTGACCTTGGCATCCTTCCAACTGAAGGGAGATGCGGGTCAATGGTGGAAGTACGAGAAGGCTCGTGTTGGTGGTACTTGGGAGGCGTTTGTGAATGCTTTTCAGGAGAGGTTTTTGTCTCCAGCAGCTAGGGAAAAGCTGAGGGATCAGTTTAGCCGGCTTAAACAGCAGGGCTTGTCAGTGGCCAAGTTTGAGGCTACTTTTACCAGTCTGTCCAGGTTTGCACCTGAACTGGTGGTGTCTGAGGAACGCCGTTGCTATGAGTTTGAGCGGAAGTTGAGGCGGGGCCTCAAGTTGAGGGTTGGTTGGTCTTATATCCGAGAGTATAGACACCTGGTAGATGCTGCTGCTCATATGGAAATTATGATGCAGGAAGAGGAGGAAGAACAGAGGGGCTCCAAGAGGAGCCAGGATGGTTAGGGTGATGACAGGAGGCAGAGGGGTTATAACCCTCAGCAGTCTCAGGGAGCAGTTTCTAGATCGACCTTTCCAGTGCTGAGTGCAGGCTCGGGGAGAGGCAATCAGGGGGAGTTTGCTTGTTACAAGTGTGGCCAGCTGGGTCACAAGGTTTCTGTTTGCCCGCAGAAGGGTGGGGGTCAGAGAGCTGCTTCTTCTTCAGCTAGACCGCAGAGTCAGAGTTTGGGCAGGGGGCAGCCCTTGTCTTGTTATCAGTGTGGACAGCCTGGGCACCTGAAGAGGTTTTGCCCGCAGTTGAGTGCCACTTCGGGAGCGTCTGGTTCTAGGCAGACGCAGGGTTTTCAGCCAGCTCAGTCTGTGCAGGCCTCGAGGGCCAATCCGGGAGCTTCGTCATCCCAGACTGTGCAGCAGTCTTTTGCTTCGAGAGGTGAGCAGGTAGACCAGGGGCCTACGGGGCGCGTGTATGCTGTTACCGCGCAGGATTTAGTACCGGCTCCATCGGTAGTGAGAGGTACTTTTCTGTTTTGCAACTCGGTTGCTAGTGTGTTGATAGACACGGGTGCATCTCATTCTTTTGTATCTGCTGCATTTGCATCTGTTTTGGAACTGGAGTTAGCACAGTTAGCATCTCCTATTTGTGTGGTATCGCCTTTGGGTGGTGAGTTGATCTTGAAACAGGGTGTTAGAGGTTGTGATATAGAGGTCGCCGACTATAGGCTTCCTTTTCCGTTTGTTGTCATGCCCATGAAGGGTTTTGATGTTATTTTGGGTATGGACTGGCTATCGTCATACCGGGCTGTTATCGATTGCTACCGCCAGAGGGTCACGTTATGTACCTTGAGCGGGGAGTGGTTCCAATTCTTGGGAGACCGAGTTGGTAGTGTTTTGCCACCGGGGTATGATTCGCGAGGGCGAAGTGAGCTTAGTAGTCTACTTGCCAGCTTTGAGAGTGGTGAGAGTGGTGAGACCCAGCTTGTGTTGCCGAGGGTGGTTTGTGAGTATTCGGATGTCTTTCCCGAAGATCTTGTTAATTTGCCACCTCACCGAGAGATAAAGTTCTCTATTGATTTAGTGCCCGGCACGGCGCTGATTTCTATGGCACCTTACCGTTTTGCTCCAGCAGAGTTGGTTGAGTTGAAAGTTCAGCTCCAGGAATTGTTAGATAAGGGCGTTGTTCGCCCTAGTGTTTCGCCGTGGGGAGCACCGGCCCTCTTTGTTAAAAAGAAAGATGGTGCCTTGAGATTGTGTATTGACTACCGGAAGTTGAATCGGGCTACGGTTAAGAATAAGTATCCTATGCCCCATATAGATGATTTGTTTGACCAGTTGAAGGGTTCCCGTTGTTTCTCTAAGATAGATTTGAGATCAGGTTACCACCAGTTGAGGGTCAGGGAGGAGGATGTTCCTAAGACGGCATTCCGTACGCGGTATGGCCATTACGAGTTTCTGGTGATGCCATTTGGGCTTACCAATGCATCGGCAGTCTTTACGGACTTGATGAACCGGATCTTCTGAGAATTCTTGGATCGATTTGTAGTCGTTTTTGTGGACGACATCCTTATCTATTCGCCTTCTGAGGAGGAGCACGAGGCACACTTGAGAGTGGTGCTTGAGTTACTTAGATCCCATAGGCTGTATCCCAAATTTGGGAAGTGTGAGTTCTGGCTGAGGGAAGTCAAATTCTTAGGCCACGTGGTATCCGGGGAAGGGGTCAGGGAGGAGGATGTTCCTAAGACGGCATTCCGTACGCGGTATGGCCATTACGAGTTTCTGGTGATGCCATTTGGGCTTACCAATGCACCGGCAGTCTTTACGGACTTGATGAACCGGATCTTCTGAGAATTCTTGGATCGATTTGTAGTCGTTTTTGTGGACGACATCCTTATCTATTCGCCTTCTGAGGAGGAGCACGAGGCACACTTGAGAGTGGTGCTTGAGTTACTTAGATCCCATAGGCTGTATCCCAAATTTGGGAAGTGTGAGTTCTGGCTGAGGGAAGTCAAATTCTTAGGCCACGTGGTATCCGGGGAAGGGGTGTCTGTTGATACATCCAAGGTAGAGGCAGTGCAAGATTGGGCACAGCCTAAGAGTGTGTTTGAGATCCGCAGTTTTCTGGGATTAGCTGGGTATTACCGTCGGTTTGTGAAAGATTTCTCCAGGTTAGCGTCACCGTTGACTAGACTGACTCAGAAGGGAGTCAAGTTTGTGTGGAGTGAGTCTTGTGAAAAGTTGTTCCAAGAGCTAAAAGTTAGATTGACCACCGCTCCGGTGTTGATTATTCCGGAGAGAGGGTTGGGTTATGCGGTTTATTGTGATGCCTCACGAGAGGGTTTGGGTTGTGTGTTGATGCAGGAGGGGAAAGTGGTAGCTTATGGCTCACGTCAGTTGAAAATACATGAGAAGAATTACCCCACACACGACCTAGAGTTAGCAGCAGTGATCTTTGCCTTGAAAATTTGGAGGCACTACCTTTATGGTGAGAGGTTCGAGGTATTCTCGGATCACAAGAGTTTGAAGTATCTGTTTACCCAGAGAGACTTGAATCTGAGGCAGAGGAGGTGGATGGAGTTCATCGGGGATTATGATTTTGAGTTACATTATCATCCGGGAAAGGCCAATGTCGTGGCCGATGCCCTTAGTAGGAAATCCATTAGTGATGTAGCTAGTATAGCCATCTGGGAATGGGAGATATTGGGAGCACTTGGCGAGTTTGATTTGCTACTGGGCGAATCTGTTGAGGCTGCAGCCTTGTTTTCTGTTGTTGCGCAGCCTACACTTGTGACTAGAGTGTTAGAGGCACAGAGAGGTGACCTTGAGGTAGAATCCCTCCGAGAGAAGATCTCCAGTGGGAAAGTTGAGAAGGGTTTTACGGTGTATCCCGACCTGAGTGTGAGATACCGAGACCGTTTGTTTGTACCGGAGTCTTGCCGAGAGGAGGTACTCCGAGAGTTTCACCATTCGCGCCTTGCGGTGCATCCGGAAGGTACTAAGATGTATCAGGATTTGGGTCGCCAGTTTTGGTGGCGAGGTATGAAGAGAGATGTGGCTGTTTTCGTATCGAAGTGCCTTACTTGCCAGCAAGTGAAGGCCGAGCATCAGAAGCCAACGGGTTTATTGCAACCCTTGCCTATTGCCGAGTGGAAGTGGGAGCATGTCACTATGGACTTCGTTGTAGGTCTTCCAAGAACTCAGCGGGGTAGTGATGCTATTTGGGTGGTTGTAGACCGGTTGACTAAGTCGGCGCACTTTATTCCTATGCGCGTGAGAGATTCGGTAGATCATCTTGCCGACTTGTATATTCGGGACGTAGTGAGATTGCACAGGGTCCCAGTGACGATTGTCTCAGATAGAGATCCTCGTTTTACTACTAGGTTGTGGCAGAGTTTGCAGAGTGCCTTGGGCACTAAGTTGACCTTTAGTACGGCCTATCACCCTCAGACTGACGGGCAGTCCAAGCGTACTATTCAGATCCTCGAGGACATGTTTCGGGGTTGTGTCCTGGACTTCAGTGGGACGTGGGAGAGGCACTTACCCTTGGTAGAGTTTGCCTACAACAACAGTTTTCAGTCTAGCATCGGTATGGCACCGTTTGAGGCCTTGTATGGCCGACCATGTAGGTCTCCAGTTTGTTGGGCCGAGGTGGGTGATGCACCTTTGTTGGGTCCGGAGTTGGTTCAAGAGACGACGGAGAAAGTTGAGCTTATCCGTAGGAGGCTTGTTACAGCCCAGAGTCGACAAAAGAGCTATGCCGACCGTAGGAGGAGACCTTTGGCGTTTGAGGTAGGTGATCATGTCTTTCTGAAGATATCACCTAGGCGAGGCCTGATGAGGTTTGGGAAGAGTGGGAAGTTATCCCCTCGGTTTATTGGTCCTTTTGAGATCCTTGAGAGGATTGGCGAGGTTGCTTATCGGTTAGCCTTACCGCCGCAGTTGTCCGGAGTGCATGATGTGTTTCATGTGAGTATGCTTCGGAAGTATGAGCCAGATCCATCACATGTGTTGGATTGGACCGATTTAGAGGTAGATGAGGATGCCTCGTATGAGCCAGAAACCCTGACTCGTGCCTCAAGCCACGTGTCCGTCATCACTAAAGTTGCCTCGGCTCGGAAACTTGGGTACGAGAGGAGAAGGTCTTGAAATGAGCACCCCCGCTCGCCCGATCAAAGGATCGGCCTCTACTAAGCATGATATGTTGTTTCATAAACCTCATGTGTTCTTGTTCCGATTATTAATCTAACTTTACTATGTGATGCGCACAACACACAAGTATAGACTAAATCGTTCAAATTGGAACAAAACATCTCATGTTTGTTTTTGAAAATGGTTTGAATTTGCCACCCTCAAGTGGGCTTAAAAATGTGGATTTGCCATCTCACAAGATGGGCTTAAAACATGATGTGCCACTTCCAAAGTGGGCTTAAAACTCGCATTTTAATGAATTGTTCCAATTCAAGTAATGAACCCTTCATCCACAGGCATTCATGCAATTAATCACTTAAGCAAATAACCTCATGGAAAACATGCTAACATGGCAACACTCACACTCATGCAATATGCTAAAGCGTAAACACTTACAGTGTACTCCGAGCCAAAACAGAAAACTAGTTAGAAATCAATGCATGATCCTAGCTATGTTAACAATGCCTAATGCAACACATGCAATAATGCAACTAAATAGGCTCGGCTATCTAATATGGCATACGAATGCAACACTTGATAACATGCTTTTAGACACGTATTCAAGTAAGCGTATTGAAATACGATGCAGTTTGAATGATGCGCCGAGCCCGGTGCATGCGAGACAAATGAATGATGCACGCATGCAAGCATAAAATATGCTAATTGAAAATGACCCTAAACTAACCATTAAAAGCGGTTAAGTAAAATGGAGAAAGACGTAGGGTTGGAAGACATTCACACACACACGCACACTTATTACAACATTTGCCCTCTCGACGAAGGGTCCGAATGAAAGAGGGCTAACTAGCTACGCTAATTGAGCTGTCTATTACAAACCAACTAATTAACTAACTATTCTAGCTAATTAATTACAACACAATTGAATAACTAGCTAATCTAAGCTAATTAGTTACAAACCGAATTAATTAATTAAACACTTAACTAATTAATTACAAAAATGACTAAGCTAACTAGCTAATTAGCTAAGCAATTTAAATGAACGACCTTAGGAAGCGAGGGATGCATGCATGCTCGGTTGCTCCGTTTTCTCCCAAAAGTCCGTTACTTTCCCACCGGTTGCCTCTGTTTGCATTCGCCTTGATTCCTGAACACTAAACCAATCTCTAGGCTGTTTCTGTTCTAGCACCAGAACAACTTCTGACCACCTCTGAGCCTAAGAACTGTCGGCCACCTAAGGAGGCTATAGGCCACTTCCTCTGGCTGGTCGGCCACTTGCCTTGGCCAGTCGGCCACTTGCTTCTGCATTTTCCAATTTTGCTGCAAACAAGGAACAACAGAGAGAAGGCAAGGTCTTTACAGGATATGTGAGTACAACCACCCTCCTTATCATTTCTCAAGCTCAAAGGAGTGTGGTACTCGACTCTTGGGCCACCAACCGAGCATCGCAATGCACGATGGCTGAGAAGTCAAGTTTGTACAAGTCAATGAATGCACAAATAACACACAAGACTCAAGAGGCCTCCACCCTATCATGCATAATCAAGGGGGACGGCGACCAAGAAACGAGGCACGTTTCATTACTTTGAGTATGAAACGCCCCTCGTTTCTCATGTTTGAATTAACGTCTGATCCAAACGCATGTAATGCAACACAAACATGTTATCTTGGCATGTTTTACTTTGATTCATTTTGTTTACTCGTTTTAGATTACCGATTAATCCTTTAACCGGTTAACTCCAAAAGTGAGAAGTCCTCTAATTGGAAAGAGGGTCCAAGCCATAAGCGTCTTGAACATGAAAGAAGCAGCATGCTGTAGACGCGCCCGCGTGGGGGGCCCTCGCTACAGTTCGGACTCGATTTGTGTCACGGTTCTTAATCTGAACCAAAGAGTCCAAATCCGACAAATCGTTTTGAGAAACAGATTTTTTGAAAAGAAGTGCCAAACATAGACTGCTTTGCCAGATACAGAGTCGCCACCTAAATATTTTAAAATTGGGGAATTTAGGAAACCCTGACTCGGTGCCAAAGGCCACGTGTCCGTCATCACCAAAGTTGCCTTGGCTCGGGAGCTTGGGTACGATTGGGGAAGGTCAGCTATGAGCACCCCCTCTCGCCCGATCCCAAGATCGGCCTCTACTAACCGTGATATCCGTTTTTGAAAACGTTATGTGTTCTTATCCCGATTATTAGCCTAGAATTACTATGTTATGTGCACAGCCAAACAAATATAGACTAGATTGCCTAATTTGGGAATAAGCATTGCATATCCGTTTGTTTTGGAATTTGCTACTCGCAAGTAGGCTAAAATACGGATTTCAACGAGTTTTTCCAACTCAGACAATCCAACCTTCACCCACAGGCATTCAAGCAGTTATATCACATAAGCAGCTAGCCTCATGGTAATCATGCTGTTATGGCAACACTCACACGCATGCGGTATGCTAAAACATAAATGCTTACATCGTATTCCATGCCAAAACAATAAACTCGTTAGTAATCAATGCATGATCCAAGTCCATGTTTAAATGTCTAATGCAACACATACAGGATGCAATTAGAGTAGGCTCGGCTAACCTAAACATGGGATGTGAAATGCAATCAATTGATGCACGTATTCAATTTTGGAATTGAAATACAAATGCAGTTAGCATGATGTACCGAGCCCGGTGCATGCAAGATAAATGTATGGATGCACGCATGCGTAGCATAAGGTATGCTAAATTAAACATGTCTTATTACTAACCATCAAAGCAGGTAAGTAAAAAGGAAGAAAGAAGTGGGGATTGGAAGACATGCACACACACGCACCCACACTTATTACAGATTCGCCCTCGCTCGGAGGGACCAAATAAATATTACAGATAATTAACCTACAAGCTAATTAATTATTACAAATCACCTAATTAATTAACAAATTAACTAAGCATAGGAAAAACAATAACAGGGGCCTCGGGAAGAGGGTTCGATGTGCACGTGCTCGGGTCTTGCTCGGAAGTGCACTGCCATGTATAGACTGCCTCTATTTTCCCTGCTCTGCCTCTTTGAAGACTGCCAAAGTCTCAGAATTGCTTCCCTGGACATTGGGAGACACCACTGGCTGAGTAGAATGGCCACCGGCAGTGGTGTGTGATCACCGGATGTTGGTGAAGCTATCGGCCCAGGAAGGATTGCCGGTCGGCACTGGACACTGCTGGTCGGCAGAAAGTTCCTGCAGAATCTGCAATTGACAGCAGCAGAAGGCAAGGCACAGCATGGCAATGCAATTCAAGCAATGTATGCACTAATCCTATCCCTTATCATGTTAGTGACTCAAAGGGATACGCTCCTTGGTTCTCGGACCATCAATCGCGCATTTCAATGCGTGATGGCCTAAAGAATTAAGTGTGCATTTTTTATATGGAATGCAATGCATATGAACAAACCAATGGGACCCGACCTCTATCACAAGCATTTCAAGAGGCCAAGTGTGCATGCAAATGGAATGCAATCCTAGGCATGTGAGCTAAGGATGCGACATGGCAATGCAATGCATTCATGCAATTATGCAAGCAAATATGCGAGGCAAACATGCAAACAAGCAAAGGGTGGGCTTAAGCATGGTTTAGGCAGCCCTCACTAAGCCCAAAAACAGTGGCCAAAGTGCCCAAAATGAAGGACTAATGGCATGCAAACATGCATGCAAATGATCTCCAACACTTCAAACATTAAAGAGCAATTCCTAAGCACACTCAAGAGGATGCAAACATGGACGTATAGCATGCAAATTAAGCCTTGAAAATCATGCTATAGGAGGTGCCAAACCAACTTAAACAAGACAAACATAGCATGCAACAATGGTCTAAAACCCAAGACAAGCCAAGAGGCTTAAACCAAGACTAAGTCAACTAAACCTCACAAGACTAAGAGGACTTAAAATAGGTCTAATGCGAACCTAAACAACACCCAAGGGACACCTAGATGGCATCTAAGTGGCTCAGATTCAAAAGCATGTACAATGACCAAAACATGGAGCATGCAAGACAAGCTTTCAAAGTTTCAAAGAGGCATCCAAGGCAAGCATACAAGCATGTTAAAGGGACTGAAATAACATGGCAAATGGTCCCAACCCACTAAATTAAGGCAAGGATGCATGCTATACATTCACACACTTAAGGCCAACAAACCAAAAATGCAAAGGGGTTATACTAAGCATGCCTTGGCCGACCCAAGCAACTAAGGACAGACCTCTAGCATGGCAAAATAAGCACAAAAGCTTCACAAAGCTAGAACTAAAACATGCTTGAACGATGGCTTACAACCTAAGGCATGTTAAGGGCTAAACATGACATTACAAGGTAGGTATGCTAAGCATGCATGGTGTACCAAAACCAATTAAAAATAGAAGCATATTATGACATAATAAGCACAAAAATCAGCTAAGGCATGGTCAACATGAAGCTTAGCTAGGTGCTCCCTCAAGAGGCCAAAAATGGTCCATTTCAAGGGCAACAAGGAGAAGGGGTGGCCCTCTCCTTCTTGGGACCTCAAGGCACCATCCTCACCTTTGAAATCCCTCAAGATTTCAGTGGTGAGGAAGCCCAAACACCAAGGTCTCGGAGCTTACACAAAATATCACAAAATGGGGCCTCTCAAGGCCTAAGAGGGGTCAAACACCTCCAAACCATAAAACACTCTAAACAAACTATTTAGAGGGCCCAAAAACAGAACTTTTTTATGTTATACACTAAGCTCAAAAACAGTTCTAAGATAGGAAAAAATACAATGCAAGAATGGGGTAGAAAGGGGTAAGATTGTTACCCTTGAAGACCTCTTCAACAATGGTGGACCAGCTGCTCCTCCAAGCTCAAAACCACCCAAGAACCTCAAGAACAACCTCTTAGAACCTCAGTAGCCAAGGGAAGGTGTAACACTATGTGTTTGTGTGCAATAGTAAGACACAAATACACTTATACACACACAAAGGTGAAAAGAGAGAGAGAAATAGGGATAGGTGTGACACAAACCCTAACCCTAATCCAGAGCTCTCCTCAGTATATTTTTTAACCTTTTTTGTCCAACCCCAAAGCCAAGAGGGGAGGGCTCCTCTTATAGAGGAGCCAATCTTGTAAAGCTTACAAGGTAAGCTAACAAGAAGGCCATCCCTCCATACATGTGTATGGAGGGGAACAAAATGCCATACAGCTGTATTAAAATATCTGCAAAAGCAGATGAACAGTAGTCGGCTGCTCAAAATTGCCATCTTGACAAAATGGGCTGCCGATCGGCAACAAAGAATGCCGACCGGCAATATACATTGCCGATGGCAACAAAACACCAGCCGGTGGCCTCTGGCCATGGCCGGTGATGTGTGGGGATGCCTCACAAGGCATTCCCTGCCCCTCCAAGGCAAAACACAAGTATTTGGTGCAAAACCAGACACTAAACAGTCGAGTCGAGAGATCCTGAGGCAAGGCGCGCAAGCCGAGACCTCCGGGAACTCAAGACGAACACAAACATAGATGATCACCGAGTGTTCAAACGGTGACGTCCAAGTCTTGAGGACGGTCAAAAATGGGGTGTCTACACATGCCATTGGTTAGTAGAAACCCTCAAGAGAAGGCTAAAACCATTAGGCATGAACGCCTCAATTTCGTGCTCAAAGCAACAAAGGGCTTAAGACCACTTTCGAAAGTGATATAACAAATGAAAGATGGAATGCAATGGCACATATTTCGGCACTGAAATAGGATGCTAAATGATATCAAAGCATGAAAATGATACACGCAAGACATGCTCGGAGTCGAAAGCATTGAAGCTAGCAAAGAGCATAACACTATAGGCATACAATACTAAGCCTAAATGACCAAACCAAATCCGGACAGAGGTTAAACATGCCAAAACAGTGGCCTAACCATGTTGAAACTTAGGCTTGAGAATTAAGGAAAGCATGCTCATTTGATGGCTCACAAACAAGGTATAAAGCTCAACTCTCAAAAGCACTTAAAGAGTGATTCAAGTAGAAGTATGGAAAAGATATAAGCTCTGAAATTATGTACCAAATGATGCCATATCACACAAACATCACAAATAAGGCATGCTAGGGGTCTCAAAACACAAGACTAGCAAAGCCAACTATGCCATAGCTATACAAAGCAAGCCCCAAGAGGCCAAGACCACTCAAAACAATCCTAAAGCATGTCAAAACAATGCCAAAAACATGTTGGTGTGTAGCCAAAATAAGCTAGAATAATAAGCCAAATCACCAAGCATGCTAGGTTAATGAGCATGAGTGCACTACAAGTGCAAAAACCAAGCAAGAGGTGACCACACCAACCAAAATCAAAGTTAGAGCATGTTAAATGAAGGCCAAAAACATGCTGGAATGGAGCCAATACATGCTAGAATTATAGGCTAAGACATGAAGTACGTTAGGCTAGCAAGTAGGATTACACTACAAGTGTATGAAGCATGCAAGAGGTGACCGAATCAGCCAAAAACAGAGTTATAGGAGGTCCAAAAAGTCACAAAAACATGCTCAAACTAAGCCTCAAGAGGATAGAAACACATGGTCATTTGGTAGGCCAACAACACATGCTAACATGACAAGAGGAGGGGGACTCCCCCTCCTATTTGGGACCTCAAAACAAGTTTTCTACCACTGAAATTCCTCTGGAATTCAGTGGTTAAAAGGCCAAAACAAGATAGTTTCAAAAGCTTTAAAGTATGGCAAGAAACTTAGGAAATAAGCCACCAAAGAGGGTGAAACACCCCTAACTCCAAAAACACTTTAAACTACCATTTTTAAGCCTTAAAAACAAAGGTTTTTGTAGTTGGAGAGTAGGCCTAAAATCGCATGCAAAGCTGGCTAAGTAAGCAACTAAAACAAGGCTTTAAAAGGAATATGGCTTACCCTTAAAGAACAGCAGCAACAACAGCACTTCTGAACCAAAACCAACTTTAAAAAGCTCTAAACAAACCTCAAGAAACCTTAGCTCCAAGGTAGGGTGTTTGGCCAAGGGGGTTGTGTACAAAAATGCAAAGAAAATACACTTCTAAGCATAATATATATATATATATATATATAGAGAGAGAGAGAGAGAGAGTAAATAGTGATCTTCCAAAAATTCTGAACCCTAGAAAGGGGGAGAGACTTCCCCTTGTATTGAATTACAAGCCTCATGCTTGTTTGACAAGCTAGAAGCTTGTTACCATCCCTCCGTACACGTGTATGGATGATGCATTCTGTGCCCAACAACTGGCACAACTGGCACCAAAAATATCTGTAAAAACAGAAAAATGGTCGTCGCCTACTTCCACTAGCCTACTGGCCACTCCAAGTGGCCTACAAGAGGGAAAAGTGGCCTATAACAGCCAAAAGTGGTCGACAGGCCCTCCCTTTCCTTTAGGCAAGAGGGAACAAGGTATGGTCCAAAAACAAACCAAAGGAAAAAAGTTAAGAGGCCCCGAGATAAGGCGCTCAGCCGAAAGCCTCGGAAACTCATAACGAGCACAAACATGCGCAATCACCGAGTGCACAAACGATGACATCAAAGTCTTGAGGTCGGTCAAAAATGGGGTGTCTACAGTTACCCCTCTTTGACAGAACACGTAAGTCATGAAATGACGGGAGTGAATGTAAAAACCCAGAGATAACCCATTTTTGACAAGGCCGAAGACTTAGATAAACAGGCAAGATAATATAGATGCGCCCGCAGGCTGGGGCAAAATGCAAATGATCATGCAAAATGCAGCAAACTTGCACATAAGCAAGTAAACACAAACCAAACCACATCTCGTGCAGAAAGGATGTAAGAAAATTATACAATCTTAGTGAACGTGTGATAGATACACAAAGTGAGCACGTGTGATAGATACACAAAGCGAACGTGTGATAGATACACAAAGTGAGCATGTGTGATAGATACACAAAGCAAACGTGTGATAGATACACAAAGTGAGCATGTGTGATAGATACAAAAAGTAAACATGAGATAGATATACAAAGTGAGCATGTGTGATAGATACACAAAGTGAACATGTGTGATAGATACACAAAGCAAGCATGTGTGATAGATACACAAAGTGAACATGTGTGATAGATACACAAAGCGAACGTGTGATAGATACACAAAGCGAGCATGTGTGATAGATACACAAAGTGAACATGTGTGATAGCGAACATGTGTGATAGATACACAAAGCGAACATGTGTGATAGATACACAAAGTGAGCATGTGTGATAGATACATAAAGTGAGCATGTGTGATAGATACACAAAGCGAGCATATGTGATAGATACACAAAGCGAACATGTGTGATAGATACATAAAGCGAACGTGTGTGATAGATACACAAAGCGAACCTGTGTGATAGAGCATGTGTGATAGATACACAAAGTGAACATGCGTGATAGATACACAAAGCGAACGTCTGTGATAGACACACAAAGCGAACGTGTGTGATAGATACACAAAGTGAGCATGTGTGATAGATACACAAAGCGAGCATGTGTGATAGATACACAAAACGAACATGTGTGATAGATACACAAAGGAAGCATGTGTGATAGATACCCAAAGTGAACATGTGTGATAGATACACAAAGCGAATGTGTGTGATAGATACACAAAGTGAACGTGTGTGATAGATACACAAAGTGAACATGCGTGATAAATACACAATCAATCTTAACCGGAACTTCTCTTAATGAACCGTACATACAATATCGTCTGGTTGCGTCAGCTTCAAATGAACCGTACACACAATATCGTGCCTGAATAAGAGAGAAACTTTTGACAGGTACAAGAATGCATGCTCTATGCAAGAGTGCGACGACGTTAAGGCATACATAATGCAAACATAAGAAGCCCATATTCTATGCAAGAGCAAGAGATGTATACACTATGCAGACGTAAAAAAGATGTATATTCTAAGCGACACGGCCTATGCAAATTCCATGCAAGTGTCGAAGCATGTACAATGCAATACAATGCAACATGCATATTCTACGTAAGACAAATGTCTATAACACAATGCTCAGAGAGGCATGCTACATACAAAACACCAAATGTATGTTCAATGCAACAGGTACGGACAATTCCTACACAAACATAAAAGCATGCAAAATGCAATACGACGTGACGCGCATACTCTGTGGAGACATAAACACTTGTGTAGTGCAATGCAACATAGCACACACATTCTATGCACAACAACAATGCACTTTCAGTGCAACATCAATAACATGTTTGAAGTAAAATGTCGAATAAGGAAATACACGCCTTAACAAGACCAATTCAACACAACCTCCAATTTACCTCTCGGAGGGGTCATAATATACTTAAAAAGGATACACGTCGCTCCTAACGATTGACGATGAGTCGTGCATCGAAGACATGAATCGAAGCTCCCACGGGGACATTTTGAGCAGAAAAGAGTGAACTTTGCTTGCACTTTCTCAAGGGCCAAGGACTCCAAACAGCATAAAAACACACAGGGACTACCATGAACACATGTAGGCCATCCTAGGGACATGTTGTCCACTTTTCAAGGTTGTAGGCCACTTAAGTGGCCGGTCGGCCACAAAACCTGGCCGGTCGGCCAATTTACAGAACTTCGGGGCAATTTTGTCTTTTGGCCTCGGTTCTTTAAATAAACAACTCCAAGCTTCATTTCATTCACACCTCTAGTGCCAAAAACTCTTGCTCTCCCTCCCTAGACCCTTTTTCCTCATAGATCCAGGCTTCGCACGCGTTTTTCAGCACCCCACGCGAAGTTGGTTCGCTAAAACCTTCCGGTTTCCTTGACTTTGAACCGAACAGAATTTATTTTCGGAGCTTCTTTTTCCATTTTCACCATTTGAGGTATCTTTCTCCTGAACTTGTCTTGAGTTTGGCACCCTTTCCCGGGTTTTAACTTTCTTTGACTTTTTGTCTTCCCGAGAGTTGACTTTTGGCAATTTTTGCTCATTTTGCTCATTTTTGCCTACTTTTCAACTTCCTTTCAGATGGTGGACCATATCCCACACGATGGGGGTTCCCCGAGAGTAGAGGATGAGCCTGACATCATGCCATTGCCATCGAGGATCCGGCCCTTCGACCCAGAGAGGTAACACCCTCAGGAGCATGTACTACCACCGAGTACTGTTCGTTACTTTACAGACTTTGCACGGCGCGCACCCGCGGACCTGCTACTACAGGAGCCAGAATCCCATCTATCCCATAACGCACCCGGGGTATGCACTGCACTTTTACATTTTCTGCAATGTACTTTACATTTCTCGTATAATTTGTACTTTTGGCACTGCATTTCATCTGCTCATACCGAACACAGCTCACGCACTGCAGTCTGCTTATGATGCACACAGCTCACACACAGTTTTCCTGCTCATTCTGCATACAGCTCATACATAGCATTATGTTCATTCTGCACACAGCTCATACACAGCATTCTGTTCATTCTGCATACAGGTGGCCTCTCGCTTTACTTGAAGGTATGGATCGACCTTTGCGAGAGAGTGGTACTCAGACCTCCCAGACGACGTCCGGCATATCGTTGATGAGGCAGGCTTCGGCCTATTCTGCATAGGGCTCTCGTATCTGACGGCGAGCAGGACCGCTTTGGGTGCATTAGTAAAGAGATGGTGAGACACCACCAACTCTTTCAACTTTTTGCCACTGGGGACATGACGATGACCCCATATGATTTCTCTATGCTGACAGGCCTCGATGTGGAAGGTTGGCCGATTCCGTATGACCCAGACATGGGGGAGTGAGAGGCAGCCTATATCTACCTATTGGGAGCACATCCACCCATCTTCCGATCTGGCACAGTCAGGTACACATGGTTCTCGGACCGCTTCAGAGGGACCGAGCCCGCGACTATCAAGGGCATAGAGCAGTATGCTCGAGGATTCTTGATGTACCTCATTGGCACCACATTGTTCGCCGATAAGTTGAACATAGTCGGGCTATACCTTCTGAGCGCTCTGGTAGACCTGTCCCAGGTCCGGCATTATGATTGGGGGTGGCGCTGGCCTTGCCACCCTCTATTTCTATATGAGCTCGACCTCCCGCAGAAGCGGGGAGAGAATAGGCGGCTATTGGAGAGCCTGAGAGGTGTGCTTTACTTTTCAACTATACAGTTCCTGTCATGCTTTCTGCTTTGCATTTTCTATATATTGCGCACATCACACATTTATACACCGCGCACATGGTACACTTTTCGCTCTGCATTTATACTTTCTATACATGGTGATTCACACCTTGCTCACTACATTTCATGTATTTGCTACACTCTGCATCGCACACGTGCTCTGTTTTTTGCATCATCTGTGCATTCTGTAGGTTCCCTGCCATTATCTCGCCTTTTCACAGTTATGGATGTACACCTATTTCCCGGCGTTAGCTCCTGAGCTCGAGGTCGAGCCACCTCTCGAGGTCCCTTACTCATACCGATATGACGGGAGATGCCTGCCGAGGCCCCGAGAGACCCTACCATATCTCCAGTATTACTTTGACACGGTGCAGACGACGAGGTAATCCAGAACTCTCAGTTCTTCATGCTTTCAGCGTTAAGTCATTTTGCATATCTAATGGCAACTAATCAATTCATGCACTTGCTATTTACAGATCACTTGGCAGCCTTGGATAGTGATGCCAGGGTTCTCTCGGTTCTAGTTTGCTGAGGCATGGGCCGCCTCCTGATATCGAATCCTGTTTGAGGGACCGATTAGTAGAGCCTGGTTTCTCGGAGAGCGTTTCATGCACCAGACATTGGGCCTTTCCCTTCAGACAGTCCCTTCATCGCCTCCACCATACATGCGCACCACAGAGTCTCTCCCCCCAGGAGACTAAGGACCTCATGCGGGGTGCTAACGTAAACCTTTTCGTTGAGAATGGGGAGTACACGACATACCTCCATACATATCTAATGCCCCCATTGACAGGTGTTCGTGTCCCTATGAGGAGAGCTGTTGACATTCCCTCGTCGAGCAGTGCCCGAGCTGCAGACGTCCCCTCAACGAGCAGCGCCAAAGCGTCGAGAGGTAGGGCTAGGGGGATGCCTCCCACTAGGTAGTGTGCTGGATAGCCAGATCCTCCGACAGAGCTGACAGGTTGGCGGTATGGGACACCTTATCAGATTCCACTTGAGCCCCCATTGCCAGATCATCGATATGTCAGGGCTTCTGACTCAGCACCGGTATGCATTACAGCTTCCATTTATCACTCAGATACTTAGACATTCATTCATTCACTGATGATTTCAACTTGCACCTGTTGCCTTCCATAGAGTATGTCGAGGGGCTACTCGGGGTGATAGTCTTCTTTGAGAGCATGATCTTGAGGAAAGAGACCATGCTTAGCTCCCACGGGATCCAGGTAAATTTCAATTTTCTTGCATTTATCATACTCCTGCTGATATACCGAAACTGATATCTTAACTGCATATTTCCCCATATTGCACTGATAAATCGCATGCGTAGATCACATCTGACATACTGTATCTGATTTCTGCACATACTCACTTTGCACACTATATTTGTATATGATATTCATACCACCATGACTGATATATTCAAACTGCCTTTTTAGGTTACACCTCTTCAGACAGGACCCTCTGAGCCTCTTCCAGCAACAGGGAGAGGCAGAGGGGCTCCGACACGTGGCCGAGGGAGACGTCAGGAGCCTGTAAGTCCTCAGTTAGAGTCATTCGATGACGGAGGTACTGGCACCAACTTAGGTTCTAAGGGTGACGACGATGCTAAGGGAAGCTCTAGGGATGAGAGTGGAGACGACTCTAATTCAGACGGTAGTGTTGATGACGGTGGTGCTGGGTCTGCTGAGCCGAGGAAGAGGATGAAGAGGGCCTCTCAATCCTGAGCTAGATAGCACCGATTCAAATTCTTTTGCTTTGTTTTCTTTTTGCTAGTTATAGCGACCCTGGTCTTTTCCCATTTGATTATTGTATCCGGACTTGGGTTCCGTTTATTCTGTCATTGTATATTTGTTGTTGTCGTCCTTTATTTCCTCATTTGGAGTTGTAGGATGTGTTGGGCAGGTTTGTTTCAGGTTGGTTGGGTTCATAAACCAAATGTTGCTGTCCAGTTTTTGGGTTAGTCGCTCGAGCCAGGTTTTGGTCGCTCGAGCGAGGTTTGTTTTTGTGTCTTCTGGCTCGATCTAGCTTTGCTTCGCTCGAGCGAGCTACTGCATCTGGTTTAGACCTGAGGGCAGTGCTTATTCGCTTGAGCGAGAGTTTCTTCGCTCGAGCGAGCGAGGTGTTTGTTTTCGAGTTCCTTGCTCGAGCGAGCATTCTGTCGCTCGAGCGTGCTCCAGGGTTGCAGACCTGAAGCATTGCATTCTTGGCTCGAGCGAGCTTTTCTTCGCTCGAGCGAGGTTTTCGTGTGTCTGGTCGTTCGAGCGACCAAGTCTTCGCTCGAGCGAGCCTGTCAGGTTTAAATAGGCAGCAGCGTGTTTCAGATCAGTTTTTCATATACTTTCAGATTTCAAAACCCTAGTTACGAGTTCTCTCTCCCTCTACACACCTTCTCTCTTAAGATTGATCTACTTAGAGTGAGTTTCTACCTTAGATCCTTTATTAAAAAGAATGTGTGAGTCGAGGGCTTCGTTTTAATCAGAATTGTTGGTAGTTTGGAGCACTTTGGAGTTTGGGTCTTCATCTCCATCTTCTCTTTTGGGGCTATTTCTTCGAGGTAGGGATTTCCTACTCCATCTTATAAGTTTTGTTCTAAGTTTTAGTATTTTGATATGTTGGGGGTACTTTGGTAATTTTGGGAAAAACCCTAGTTGTATTAATAAATTAATTTGTATAATTAATTCATGGAATTGGGAAAATATGGTTAAATTCATGGAATTGGGGAATTCATTGATTAAATGGTGTAGTTGGATAATTTGAATCATTTGTCTATTGAATTGTTGATATAGTTATTTTCAGTTTAGAAATAACTATTTTGGGCTATCGGTGGAGGATAGTCGTGCTTGTTGTAGACACTGCATGTGGATTATGAATAACTGAAACTAATCACATTGGTTAAGTCACTAACTTTGACTATTGCATTAATACAGAAAATACGTGTATTGATTGAGCATTGTATTTGCATACATTGTTTTGTGTGGGAGGAGATAGGGGATGTACTCCACGGTTTAGGGGAAGATAGGGGATGGACCTCTAAACCGGATTTTTTTTGGGAGGAGATAGGGGATGAACTCCATTAGCATCACTTTTATGTGTGCTTATTTATATTGAAGTGTTTTTATTGATACAGCACTAAAATGTGTATCAAACTGGAAGTATGAAGTGTTTTGATTTGAGCCTGAGTCTCATCTATTTGTTGACATTGGAAGAATGTGAATGTAATATATATAGTTCACTGTTGTAAGTTTGGCCAGGTTCTGAGCCATATTGATAAAGTTGGAAAGTAAAACGTGTCTTAGACAATAGTGTCATGAGACTGTAAAATGATGTAATTGATTATCTTGGTTAACCATCTATTGAATGCTATTCCTTTAATCAATGCTTATATTTGGTTTAGTATATTTCTACTGGGCTGTGGCTCACCCTTTATGGGAACATCATTTTCAGGTCCAGGTGATAAGCTACCTCCAAGGACTTAGCTTGGAAGGATTTGGATTTTGAAGACTATCTTTAGTTATTTGTTTTTATTTGATAAACATTCAAGCCTAGGGCTTTATTTGTATTTGAGTTAGAACTCATATTTTTGTGTCCAGGTGTTGGCTTGGAAAGATGTAAGCCCATAGGACATTTAATTTGATATTACATGTAATGTTTTCTTTTTGTAATACTCTGATGGATGAGATAATGAATTGGTTTCTTTTAATATTGCATGCCAATGATATATATATAATGGGTTTATTTTGAGGGCGTTACAGTACAGCCTTAGGCAGATTTATGTTCTTCAAAACTTTGTACTTTTTGTAAAGAGAAACCATGATAGAATGAAAACAGCTTTTTGATAAATAAAAAAAAAAAAAAGGTGTTGCATTTGTATTCCTAAGCATCGCATTGCACCATTTTGCATAAAAACGGGATTGATGGAAATTGAACATTTGTTTATTACAAAGTCAGGTAGTGAACCGACACAATAAACAAAACAAAACAACTTAAAGAACAACTCGATAAGCAAAGCAACGACTCGGTAAACAAATTGCAACAACTCAATAAGTAAAACAACAACTCGATGAATGAAGCAAATTCAACAAAAAGAGTAAAACCGAACAACAGAACGCATCTGAAACAGAACAAGACACAAATTTCCAACACTTCAAACTTCAGGAGGATCAAAGGCTACTTGCTGGAGAGAAGGAGTGGCTGTCGGCCACCTAAGGTGGTTGTAGGCCACTCAGAGGATGTGTTGGCCACTTAAAGGGGCCGGTCGGCCAGTTGGGGTGGCCGGTCGGCTACTTGAACTGGCCAGTCGGCCAGTGAGGCCAGGAACCTCCAGATTTTCGCCACCTGTCTTCCACTCCCCCCTTATCTTCTATAAAGGTTCCAGCCTCGTGGTTCCTTCATTTCAACTCTGTTTTTTCCCCAAAATGGAAGCATTTCTTGTCCAAAACCTCACAAATTGGATTGCAAACTTGGATGGCCCGGAAAAGTTGAATTTTTGGGGTTTCAGAATAAATGCACTATTCACGCTGAGCTGCACCCCGCTGCGTTTTCCGTTCCTCCATGCCGCGGCTAGGTGTTGGAATCCGGTAACTTACGTTTTTAGCTTTGGCAGATAAGAGATGTGTCCCACTTTTGAAGATTTCCAAGCTTTGATGGAATCTCAGTGCGATGAAGAGATCTTGCCCCAATTCTGTTTCGGCCATATCCAAGCTTTATGACGGATGTGTGGGCTTACTTTGCATGACACTCGGTCTTTAATTCGCGACGAAGAGCTGGATATCCCAAGCTTGATTGATCGGTTTTCTGACGCCGGTGACCGCGACAACCATTTTTGGCAGAGTTTTCGACAACATGCCCTCTACTTGTACATGTTGTCTCATTTCTTGCTTGCCCTAGGATCTGGAGGGCCTAGCGTCCGTTTCATTGAGGTTGCCCAAGGCTTAAAAGAGGGTAAGAGCTGCATTGGCATGACACTAGTTGAGACTCTGATGGGTTTGGACGCCTTCCATCGCCGAGAGACAACTAGATTCGCGGGGAGTCCACTACTTTTGCAGGTAACGTTTCCCACCCTTCTCACATGTGTGTCTCACATCACTCGGCCCTCAGGCTCTGTTTTTCTCTAAAAACCCTTTTCTCACTTTTTCTCTCCACGTACATCTTTCTATTCTTTAATCTCTCTTATTTTTCATCCCTCCCCAGATATGGCTCATGGATAAATTGAAAGTAGTGGACTCTTGCCCAACATATTCAGCCCGCGGCTATTTCTTCCGTCAACGGCTAGTTGATGCCCCATATGAGGGATGGTGGTGCGAATGGATGTGCAGTCGATCTGTAATTGACATTGCTTGGCGTTGCCCCTGGCTTAATCTGCCGGCGATGAGCTACAACATGGCTCGGCAACTTGGCATTCAGCTGATTGGCCTGACGTACTGCGTCTTTTACTTTCCATTTTTATTCCGCTGCCAATTTGGACATGATCAAACTCACCCGGAAGAGGGAGTTGAATACCAAGCTTCATCTCTGATCAAAGGCTCACATCTAGCCCGATACACCACAGCATGGAGGACGAGAGAGCTTCTGGCCCCCGCTCCCCCTTTCGGTTGTGCCCTTTCTGGCGAGTGCATAGCTTGGCTTGGAGATGAAGCACAGACTGGGCCAAGTTTGGCATCCGAAGCTTCCACAAGCTCGGGAAGGGGGCACAGGAACACCTGACTTGACTATGCCCAAGTTTATTTCTTTTAATTTGTACTTTCAAGTTTGCTTTATGAATGTAATAAAAAGCAACTTCAATTTGTATCGAGAGTCAGAGAACTCTGTAATGAAATCAATGAAATTGAAGATTGTGGGTACTGAAAATTTTTCGTTTGGTCCAAAAATGGTCTAAGTTGTAAAAAGATTAATTTGAACAAAATCAACTTTTATTAAAACTTTTCAAAACCATTTTCGATATGGATCACAACTAGACACGCCCGAGATCTATCACTGAGATGTACAACCCTAGATCCAATCAACTGGAAAGTTAACCCTAGTCTGAATAGCACTGCACTGGAGATCACAACCGAGCTCTTAAATGCAGAATAGACAAAGATGACCAACATGATCACATGGACAAAGTTGAATTGGAAGTGTTTATGACTGGACTTCAGAATGAAGTTGTCTACGTATCCCGAAGATGAGAATCAAGCGTTACGTAGTTCGGTTTAGGTTCACTCGTGTACTAACACTCTCCTTTTATGCTCTAACTTTTGCCAAGGCCACCATTTCTGGGTTTTCAACCTTGCGAGCTCAGTTTTTCTTATTTCAAATTTTATGTGATCTAACTTTTTCCTAGGTCACCCTTTCGGGTTTTCGGCATAGTGAGCCACTCAGGGATAATATTTCTTCAACTTGTCCATGTTGATCGGCTAGGAGAACTCAAGGCCATCTAAATCCATCAGAGTGATAGCTCCACCCGACCAGATTGACTTGATGATGTAAGGGCCAGTCCAATTAGGTCTGAACTTGCCCCTAGGGTCGTAGATGGGAGCTCAGTTGTCCTTGAGCACCAAATCTCCTTTTTTCAAATTCCTAGACTTAACCTTCTTGTTGAAAGCCCTGGCAATTCTTCGTTGATAACCCTGGACGTGATACAGTGCTTTCAGTCTTCTCTCGTCAAATAGCATGAGTTCTTCAAACCTGTTTTGCTGCCGATCTGCCTCGGCTATCTGGCACTCGGCCATAACCTGCAATGACAGGAACCTCAACTTCGATAGGTAGAACAGCCTCCATCCTATAAACCAAGGAATACGGAGTTGCCCCAGTAGAAGTTCGAATTGAAGTCCGGTAGGCCCAAAGAGCAAACGGCAGCTTACCTGGCCAGTCCTTGTAAGTTTCCACCATCTTCTGCAGAATATGTATGATGTTCTTGTTGGCGGCCTCAACTGCTCTGTTGGTTTGCGGCTTATATGTGGATGACTTATGAAAAGTCACATTGTACTTCTCCAACAAGTCAATCACCTCCTTCTTGAAGTGGGAACCATTATCCGAGATGATTTCATTCGGGACCCCATACTGGCAGATAATGTTGTTCATGTTGAACTTAGCTACATGTGACACCTTCAACACTGTATAGGATTGGGCCTTAACCCACTTTGTAAAGTAGTCTATCACCACCAAAATGTACTCATGTCCGTTCGACCCCTTTGGAGTAACTGCTCCTATAACATTAATCCCCAGACTGAAAACGGCCATGGCGAAGTCATGTTGTATAGCTTCGATGGTGGAATGTTTATGCGATTTGCATGAATCTGACACTTGTGGCATCGCCGAACAAAACTAATACAATCGTCCTCCATGGTTGACCAGTAGTAACCTTGTCTGAGAATTTTCCAAGCCAACATTACCCCGCTCATGTGCGCTCCGCACTCTCCTCTATGGATGGCCTCTATCAGGCGCTTGGACTCTTCAGCATCGACACACAGTTTATACATTCCCAGATGACCTCGTTTATACAGTTTACCCCCGCAGATGATGAACTAAGCAGCCATTCTTTGAATTGCCCTCTTATCTTTGGCATTTGCCCCTAGTGGATAAGCTTCCTTTTCTAAGAAGTTCCAAATGTCATAATACCAGGGGTTCTGGTCTTGTACTTCATCTATGGCTGCAATTAACTCGTAGGCTGGCACGAATTTCTATTCAATAATTATCGGACGCATCCGGACTTCGAAATGGATGTCTATCATGGAAGATAGAGTTGCTAAAGAATCGGCGAACCTGTTGTTCTCTCTTAACAGATGGGCGAAGTTCAGCTTTTCAAACCGAGGAATCAAAACGACCAAGATTAGGTGATAGATTTTCATTCTTTCTTCTTTAACCTTCCAATCTCCATTTGCTTGAGACATAACTAGGTTCAAGTCCCCGATGACATCCAACCGTTTTGCCCCTAGTTCCAGGGTGGCTTCTAGTCCAGCAATACATGTCTCATACTCTGCTTCATTATTCGATACTTTGAATCAGAGTTTGAAAACTAAGGATATGCGGGAATTGTCGAGTGCTATCAGCAACACTCCTATTCCATACCCGTACTGGTTTGACGCTCCGTCAAAGTACATAATCCAGGTTTCTTCTTCGACATACAGAATGGCCTCATCTGGGAACAGATACTCAAGTATTTCATCTTCATCCACTGGGTGATCGGCTAGGAACTCCACTACCGCTCTCCCTTTCACAGACTTGTGAGTCATATACTTCAAATCAAACTTAGAGAGAAGAAGCAACCAACAGGCTAGCTTACCCGTAAGTGTTGTTTTCTCGAAGAGATATTTAATGGGATCTAATCTCGAAACCAGTATTACGGAGTGAGCTAACAGGTAGTGCCTCAACTTCCTGGTAGCCCATACCATGGCCAAACAAGACTTTTCCAACGGAGTGTAGCGGGTCTCATATTCCAGCATTTTTTTGCTCAAGTTATAGATAGCATTCTCCATTTTGTCCTCAAACTCTTGTGCAAGCATGCAACCCATTGTCATTTCGGTTACTGACAGATATAATATCAACGGTTTCCCCAGCTCTGGCGGTGACAACACAGATGGGTTCTGTAGATACTGCTTGATCTGTTCGAAAGTAACTTGACATCGGTCGTCCCATTGGAACTTATTTCCTTTCTTCAAGAGACCAAATAATGGTTCACAAGTCAAGGTTAATTTTGCAATTAACCGTCTTATGAATTGCATTTTACCCAGAAAGCCTTGCACCTCCTTTTCAATCCTTGGTGGTGGCATTTCTAAGATGGCCTTAATTTTGGAAGGGTCGACCTCAATGCCCCTTTGTGTAATTAAGAACCCTAGCATTTTCCCTGTTGTAACACCAAAAGTACATTTATGAGGATTCAGTCGCAACCGACACTCTCTGATCGGATGGAAAAATTTCTTCAAAACGGTGTAGTGGCCCTTTCTTTCTTTGGACTTGACAATCATGTCGTCCACGTACACCTCAACCTCTTTGTGGATCATATCGTGCAAGATTGTGGTTGCAACCCGTTGATATATAGCCCCTGCATTCTTCAAGCCGAACGGCATCACCCTATAACAGCAAGTCCCCCACGGGGTAGTGAAAGCAGTCTTTTCCCTATCTTCGAGTGCCATCAAAATCTGGTTATAGCCTAAAAACCCATCCATAAATGAGAGCAACACATGCCCCGCAGTGAAGTCCACCAATTCGTCGATATGCGGCAGAATAAAGTCTTCCTTCGGACTGGCTTTATTCAAATCCTTGAAATCCACACACACCCGAATTCTGCCATCCTTCTTTGGCACCGGAACTATGTTGGCCAACCAAGTAGGGTATTCAGATACTAACAAGAACCCTGCATCAATCTGCTTGGTGACCTCTTCTTTGATTTTCAGGGCCCAATCTGGGCGGATCCTTCGGAGCTTCTACTTGATAGGTTGGGCCTCTAGGTCAAGAGGGATCCGGTGCTGTACAACCTTAGGATCGATTCCAGGTATGTCTTCGTAGGACCACGCGAAAAAATCTTTGAAATCTTTTAATAAAGCGACTAAGCGCTTGCATTCCTCAAAAGACAACGTGGTCCCGATCTGGACTAGCTGTGGATCCTTCTCAGTACCAACATTAATTGAAGTGATTTCATCAACCAAAGGTTTTACAAACCTCTCCTCCTCTTGCTCAATCAAATGTTTCAAAACTGGAGGAATTTCTTCCTCGTCGTTTTTATCAAAGTTTTGAAAGTCCTAATTAATGCAATAAACAAAAGGCACAAAAAAGTACTCATAAGCCACAACAGTATCATTCTCATTGATAACATTCAGTTCGTCTGATCTCTCGGTTACAACAGACTCAAAGAAAAATGAAAAAGACGACCCGGACAGGAGAACAGTATCCAGGTTATCAACCCTAGGAATACCGGACTCAGGCTCAGAGGAATCAGAATCTGATTCCGACTCCACAGACTCTGTGGAATCAAATTCTGATTCACCACCTGATCCAGAACTGCTAGACAAAAAGCCTTCCTCGTACTGCCAGACAAGGGAAGGTGCGATAGATGCGTCCAAAATGCTAGAAGAATGGCCCGCAGCCATTTGATCTCCAATCATGGAAACAGAGAAGTCATCCCCCGCGCACTCTGGTATGATCTGAGGATCTGAGAGGAGACATGCCAGTGCTACCCCCATTTCAAGTTCTGTGCCATCGGACTGATCATCTATACACTGTTTAGCCTCAGTTGGTAGGTCAGTCTACTCTTCTACAACTTCATCCAATGATAACTGAAGGTCGAAGAAGATCTCGAAGCCGGGCAAGCACCGCTTTTCTGAATTTATCCAAGGCTCCGGAAAGTCGCAGAATGGGAAGTCTTCCCCTTCCCGGACAAAGCGTCCATTCAAGGTTCCGATAATAGGTCGATGCACTAACTCGTAGCGTTTCCCAGTCTGTTTTGCCCTGGCTCTTCCAGCCATTTCTTTCCCCTTTCTCACCCAATCCTCTCTAGTAGGTATGTAACCTAAACCAAAGGTATGGGAATTATGTGGCACTCCAGCCAATTCAGCTACGCCCTTCCGGCCACTTCTGTCCAATCCTATCCCTAGCATGTGTTGAAGCTTGTTCATGAGATAAACTGACTGCGCACTGACATATCAACAGCCATAATGTTTTGCACTACCCGAGCCTTAGTCAAGGTGAATCCTGACAGAAAGACATCTTCCACGCCATGCTCAATTTCCAGAACTGGTATAGAAACCTCTGGCGTGGATGTATTGAAGAGTTCCCGAAAACAATTGCCACCCCCTTCTCGTGGGGGTACTTCAGCATCTAGTGTAAAGTAGACGAGACAACCCTCACCTAGTGTAGCCACGGCCGCCTAAGAAGTAAATTGAAGGTGGCTGAAACATCTAGAATATGAAACTCGATGTCCTGGTGCCCCGGACCAACCTGAGTTTTTATCCGCATTGTCCCCATCACTTCCCGACTGGTGTTATCATAGGCCCAAATCACCTGGGCTGTCGATGCAAAATCTGTTGGCTTCAACCCGATAGCATACGTCGTTCGCGACGGACATACATTGATTGCCGATCCAGTATCAACTAGGACGACATGTATCCATTTTCCCTTACATTCTACAAAGATATACAACAGCTTGTTATGCTCAGTGCCTTCAGGCGGTAATTCCCTGTGTGTGAAAGTTAAAGTTGGTGAAGCTCCACCCGGAAAAACCAACCCCACCAACTGCTCGGGCGTTGTATCAATCGAAAGATTAGCCTTGTCCATGGCTGAAATGACGGCTTGTCTATGTACCCTCGAGGCCATAAGCAGTCCCCAGATGGAGATGTCTGCTTGAATTTTCTTTAGCTGCTTCAGCACAGCTTCCTCCTCCAGCAATTTGTCCTTCTGCTTTTCTGTTTCCTTGTCCTTCCCAAACGTCTTTGGTTGATTTAACTGTGGGGGCTTGAAGTACCGCCCACTCCTTGTCATATGGTCCACTTCTTCGGTGTACCATGTATTGTCTGGCAGAGATTGTCCCCAGTCTTCGTCGGTATGGGCAAAACACAAGTCGTCGTCGTCCAACCACATTCCCTCGGCAACCGACAAACAGTTGTCCGGCTTCGCTACAACTGCTCCTGTATTTTCAACAAATTCTGCCCCCTTAGGTGCTTTGGCTTTTTTAGCCCTGTTATCATTCTCGATCCTCTCTTGCTCAAACTGCTTTAGCGCGGCTTCCTGCTCTGTGTCGGCTATGCACAAATTGCCAAAATCCCGAGAAATATTCTTCTCACCGATGCTCTCCGGTGATTCCTCTTGATTCTCGGCCATTCCGGCCACTGCGGATGTTCTTATCTCCGGCTGACTTTCTTTTGATTGCCGTGCCTCAACAACATACGGCTCGTCACTGAGCCACTCTGTATTACTTGTTGCTCCGTTTGCATCAAACCAACCAATATCCACATTCCCCAAATCCCGTTCATCGAAGAACTGCAGATTGTTAATATCCTCCTCAAGCTCGGCTAGATCATCCAGCCCTTGACTCGATCCATCCTCTCGAACAACATTCACATCCATCCCCACTGGCAATTCCACCATCGGCTTCGACTGGCTCGCTGGCACAATGTAGCAGCAAGGGTTGTATGCTTCCACAATTAAACTTGCAGAGCTCTCGAGCATGCTTTCATCTTCCACAACCACCACCACGGGTTCAGGTTGGGGTAGAGAAGTGCTCATCATGCACAAGTCTGTGCTATCTGGGATGAACACCTCAGGCTTAAGTAGGTGGGAGGGAGTGATGTATATGCTAGGATCAAACGGGTTAGCCGTTGTTTGGATGAAGTTTACTTGCCTAGGTGGAGGTTTTTGATTATGTGGTGGGAGAGGGTTGGTAGTGATATTCGATTTTTGTGGTGGCGCAATTACCTTATTGTCAATGAGATCTTGAATCTCATGACGTAGTCTGAAGCAGAAGTCGGTATCATGACCTTGCTGCGGATGAAAGGCACAGTATTTAGTGAGGTCATGCTTTGGTGGGAGAGGATCGGGTAGAGGTCGTTGTTCTAACGGTTTCAGATGTCCTTCCCTCAGTAGAACCTCTAGGGCTTTAGACAAAGGCATATAAAGTGGGGTAAAAACCCTCTTGCCTCGGGGTAGATAGTTCGAATTTTGGGGGTTTAGATTGGATGTACCAGCAAAGGGGGTGGCTGTTTTTGGAGTGGTGGTGAGCATGCTAACGTCAGAAATTCTTGTGGCTGTATTACTATTGGTAGCTGCATTCGAACAGCGGGTAAATGCCCTCTTAGGCTCCTCCTTTTCCTGGTCGATCAGACCTTGCTTCATAGCGTCCTCAATCTATACCCCAATCTCATGCAAGCAGAAAAGATGGAGAGGGGTAAGACGATCATCTTTTGCATCAGCTTAGGTTGTAGGTTGCGAACAACCATTCTTATCTGATCTTTCTCGAGTGGCCGAGTTGTCATCATGGAGGCCTTGGCCCTCCATCGAGTAACAAAATCATAAAAGCCCTTCTTTAGCTCCTGTCGAGTCGCCTTAAGATTACGAGTTGTGACCTCGATTTGCGTGTTGTATGAATACTGGGCGACGAAAGCCTCGGTTATCTCCTCCCAACTCCATTTCACAGAATCCTCCAACTTCGCATACCATATAGCCGCAATACCCGACAAGGTCCGACTAAAGAGAGATAATTTCTGGAGTCTCGTCAAGCCCATCGAGCACAGAATATCAGAGAACGACCTCAAATGAACCATAGGATCATCCGAGCCGTCGAAATGATCTATGTGAGGTATTTTGAATCTGTCTGGCAATGTCACCGCCGAATCAGTGTAACCATCTTCTATGTCCGGGATTGAGTTAACTCCCTGGGCCCGTTTAAACAGCTTTTCAAGCTTACCGACTTTCAAAGCAGTCGGATCTACCTCAAATTCGAACGGCGTGTCTATTGGGTTAGCCGATGCTTTGGACATCTGAGGTGGGATAGGTGGTGGGACTGGCCCCGTTGGAACGTCTGTATTCTCCTGGACGGTAGCTGTATCCCCGGGGGTTGGAACCCTAAGTGGGGGTGGGGGTGGATGTCAAGCAGATATGCTCCGGCTTGTTGTGGTTGTTGCTATTGTTGAAGCCTAGTAATTAATTATGCCTGCTGAGTTACAACTTCTGCCTGACGAGAAGTAACCTCTGCCTGACGAGCAGCATCCTGCTGCATGGTCTACATGGTTTCTTGGAGTTGCCACATCATTGCTTCCATATTGATTGTAAAGTGCTGATCTGATTGAGCAGGTATGTTATCTCTTTCTGAGATAGGAGCGGGAATTTGAACCCAACTGCGCACAGGTGAGGTAGATAAGGACCGCTGAATTGAAAATTGTGGAACTGATGACCTGTGCCTAACTGACCTCCGTCTAGTAACCGGGGGTAGCGAAATGAACACTGGTTGTCCACCAATTAGATCCTCAGATCGGGAAAGTCTCCTTCCTCTGATCTAGAGTGCTCAGGGGGTATCTACCTGTTTAGAAGCAATTGTGCTATACTACCTTGCAAAAAGAAAATAAAGCAAAAAGAAAAGAAAACAAGAATCAGCAAACGGACAGCATCTCAACTCAGATAGCGACAACACACAGTTGATAATCATGAACTGGATAAAATGTTCTCAAACACTGATTTCTGCCCCAAAATTTTCTGCCTCAAAACTGATATCCCCAAATACTAATGTCCTCAGACTGATACCCAAACTTGCAACTGATACATACATTCCCCCTGTAGAGACACATCCCCTAAGAAGCACATATCAAGCAAGTGAGAACCAAAACACCCCTATAGTGGGGTAGGGTTTCCCTGTCCTAGTTTCATCAGGAGCTAAGGTTTCACTACGCACGCAAACGATTTCAAACAACCTACATTCGGGTAAGCAACATGTCCTAGTGTGGAATGGTCTCTACGGCTTCCGATATGCAACTAGGTCGAATGGTCAAAAAGGGTGCCTCGGTAAAACCGAGGTTTGTGCTCCCATCGTGGCAGAGCCCGTAACCGGTCAGCCTTATGGCACGTTTTTCCAAGCAAGCCTCCGATAAACCGTTCAGGAATAGCAGATGGCAAACATTGTGACCTAGGCGCACCAATGCAAATGCAATGCAAAGAAACACATAAGTGTAGATAAAACAACATATCATAAGTTCGAGTCAAGTTCTCTAAATTCCCAGCAAAGTCGCCAAAAACTGTAGACCACCCGAACTTCCTCTGCGCGCCCCCCTTTTCGAAGAGGGTGCGAATTGGGTTCTTAGTTACTACAGTTCGGACTCCGGTCACGGTTCTGAATCTAATCTCATAAAGTGCAATGTAAGACTGATAAATCACCAAAGAGTCCAAATCCGGCAAATCGTTTTGGAAAATCGATCTTAATCAAAAAGCACCAAATATGGACTGCTTTGCCAGATTACAGAGTCGCCACTTAAATATTTTATTTTGAGAAATTTAGGAAACCCTGACTCGTGCCTCAGGCCACGTGTCCATCATCACCAAAGTTGCCTCGGCTCGAGAACTTGGGTACGAGAGGGGAAGTCCTGAAATGAGCACCCCCGCTCGCCCGATCAAAGGATCGGCCTCTACTAAGGATGATATGTTGTTTCATAAACCTCATGTTATGTGATGCGCACAACACACAAGTATAGACTAAATCGCTCAAATTGGAACAAAACATCTCATGTTTGTTTTTGAAAATGGTTTGAATTTGCCACCCTCAAGTGGGCTTAAAAATGCGGATTTGCCATCTCACAAGATGGGCTTAAAACATGATGTGTCACTTCCAAAGTGGGCTTAAAACTCATATTTTGATGAATTGTTCTAATTCAAGTAATGAAGCCTTCATCCACAGGCATTCATGCAATTAATCACTTAAGCAAATAACCTCATGACAAGCATGCTAACATGGCAACACTCACACTCATGCAATATGCTAAAGCGTAAACACTTACAGTGTACTCCGAGCCAAAACAGAAAACTAGTTAGAAATCAATGCATGATCCTAGCTATGTTAACAATATCTAATGCAACACATGCAATAATGTAACTAAATAGGCTCGACTATCTAATATGGCATATGAATGCAACACTTGATAACATGCTTTTAGACACGTATTTAAGTAAGTATATTGAAATATGATGCAGTTTGAATGATGCGCCGAGCCCGGTGCATGTGAGACAAATGAATGATGCACGCATGCAAGCATAAGGTATGCTAATTGAAAATGACCCTAAACTAACCATCGAAAGCGGTTAAGTAAAAAGGAGAAAGACGTGGGGTTGGAAGACATTCACACACACACGCACACTTATTACAACATTTGCCCTCTCGACGGAGGGTCCGAATGAAAAAGGGCTAACTAGCTACGCTAATTAAGCTATCTATTACAAATCAACTAATTAACTAACTATTCTAGCTAATTAATTACAACACAATTGAATAACTAGCTAATCTAAGCTAATTAGTTACAAACTAAATTAATTAATTAAACACTTAACTAATTAATTACAAAAATGACTAAGCTAACTAGCTAATTAGCTAAGCAATTTAAATGAACGACCTTAGGAAGCGAGGGATGCATGCATGTTCGGTTGCTTCGTTTTCTCCCGAAAGTCCGTTACTTTGCCACCGGGTGCCTCTGTTTGCATTCGCCTTGATTCCTGAACACTGAACCAATCTCCAGGCTGTTTTTACTCCAGAACCAGAACAACTTCTGACCACCTCCAAGCCTAGGAACTGTCGGCCACTTAAGGAGGCTGTAGACCACTTGCCCTGGCCGGTCGGCCACTTGCTTCTGCATTTTCCAATTTTGCTGCAAACAGGGAACAACAGAGACAAAGCAAGGTCTTTACAGGATATGTGAGTACAATCACCCTCCTTATCATTTCTCAAGCTCAAATGAGTGTGGTACTCGACTCTCGGGCCACCAACTGAGCATCGCAAAGCACGATGGCCGAGAAGCCAAGTTTGTACAAGTCAATGAATTCACAAATAACACACAAGACTCAAGAGGCCTCCACCATATCATGCACAATCAAAAGAGACAGGGACTAAGAAATGAGGCATGTTTCATCACTTTGAGTATGAAACGCCCCTCGTTTCTCGTGTTTGGATTAGCGTCCGATCCAAACACATGCAATGTAACACAAACATGTTATCTTGGTATGTTTTACTTTGATTCATTTTGTTTACTCGTTTTAGATTATCGATTAATCCTTTAACCAGTTAAGTCTAAAAGTGAGAAGTCCTCTAATTGGAAAGAGGGTCCAAGCCACAAGTGTCTTGAGCATGAAAGTAGCATCATGCCATTGGTTAGTAGAAACCCTCAAGAGAAGGCTAAAACCATTAGGCATGAACGCCTCAATTTCGTGCTCAAAGCAACAAAGGGCTTAAGACCACTTTCGAAAGTGATATAACAAATGAAAGATGGAAAGCAATGTCACATATTCTGGCACTGAAATAGGATGCTAAATGACATCAAAACATGAAAATGATGCACGTAAGACATGCTCGGAGTCGAAAGCATTGAAGCTAGCAAAGAGCATAACACTATAGGCATACAATACTAAGCCTAAATGACCAAACCAAATCCGGACAGAGGTTAAACATGCCAAAACAGTGGCCTAACCATGTTGAAACTTAGGCTCGAGAACTAAGGAAAGCATGCTCATTTGATGGCTCACAAACAAGGTACAAAGCTCAACTCTCAAAAGCACTTAAAGAGTGATTCAAGTAGAAGTATGGCAAAGATATAAGCTCTGAAATTACGTACCAAATGATGCCATATCACACAAACATCACAAATAAGGCATGCTAGGGGTCTCAAAACACAAGACTAGCAAAGCCAGCTATGCCATAGCTATACAAAGCAAGCCCCAAGAGGCCAAGACCACTCAAAACAGTCTTAAAACATGTCAAAACAATGCCAAAACATGTTGGAGTGTAGCTAAAATAAGTTAGAATAATAAGCCAAATCACCAAGCATGCTATGTTAATGAGCATGAGTGCACTACAAGTGCAAAAACCAAGCAAGAGGTGACCCCACCAACCAAAATTAGAGTTAGAGCATGTTAAATGAAGGCAAAAAACATGCTGGAATGGAGCCAATACAAGCTAGAATTATAGGCTAAGACATGAAGCATGTTAGGCTAGCAAGTAGGATTACACTACAAGTGTATGAAGCATGCAAGAGGTGACCAAACCAGCCAAAAATAGAGTTATAAGAGGTCCAAAAAGTCACAAAAATATGCTCAAACTAAGCCTCAAGATAATAGAAACACATGCTCATTTGGTAGGCCAACAACACATGCTAACAAGACAAGAGGGGGGACTCCCCCCTCCTATTTGGGACCTCAAAACAAGTTTTCTACCACTGAAATTCCTCCGGAATTCAGTGGTTAAAAGGCCAAAACAAGATGGTTTCAAAAGCTTTACAGGAAAGCAAGAAACTTAGCAAATAAGCCACCAAAGAGGGTGAAACACCCCTAACTCCAAAAACACTTTAAACTACCACTTTTAAGCCTTAAAAACAAAGGTTTTTGTAGTTGGAGAGTAGGCCTAAAATAGCATGCAAAGGTGGCTAAGTAAGCAACTAAAACAAAGCTTCAAAATGAATATGGCTTACCCTTGAAGAATAGCAGCAACAGTAGCACTTCTGAACCAAAACCAACTTTAAAAAGCTCTAAACAAACCTCAAGAAACCTTAGCTCCAAGGTAGGGTGTTTGGCCAAGGGGGTTGTGTACAAAAATGCAAAGAAAATACACTTCTAAGCACAATATATATATATATATATATATATAGAGAGAGAGAGAGAGAGAGAGAGAATTCTAGAGAGAGAGTAAATAGTGGTCTCCCAAAAATTCTGAACCCTAAAAAGGCGGAGAGACTTCCCCTTATATAGAATTACAAGCCTCAAGCTTGTTTGACAAGCTAGAAGCATGTTACCATCTCTTCATACACGTGTATGGAGGATGCATTCTGTGCCCAACAGTTGGCACTAAAAATATCTGCAAAAACAGAAAAATGGCCGTCGGCCACTTCCACTAGCCTACCGGCCACTCCAAGTGGCCTATAAGAGGGAAAAGTGGCCTACAGTAACCAAAAGTAGCCGACAGGCCCTCCCCTTCCTCCAGGAAAGGGGCAACAAGGTATGGTCCAAAAACAAACCAAAGGAAAAGAGTTAAGAGGCCTCGAGACAAGGCGCTAAGCCGAAAGCCTCGGAAACTCAAAACGAAAACAAACATGTACAATCACCGAGTACACAAACGATGACATCAAAGTCTTGAGGCCGGTCAAAAATGGGGTGTCTACATCATCACATTGTTGCTTATATTTATATATAGAAGGTTTTTATTGAAATCTTCAAAATAATATTCAAATATTCAATTGCCCTTCTCATAATCATTTTCGATTATTTGCATAAAATTTGTTATAATTTTTTTTATTTACTCCTTTAATTATATAATTTAAAACCTCGCACTTCTTGCCATTATGTATTTCTTACTCATTGTACTCATATATTGGTAGTGTTATTGAATTTGTAGACCTAGTTCATGATTGTGAAAAAAAAAAAGAAAAAAGGATAAGCCGTGATTTCTTTACAATATATATATATATATATATTTAACAGAAAAAAGGACCTTTATTAATGATAATTAACATAAATACATATGACATTATATCAAAAAAAGGAGGAGGAAGTGCAAAAAGTATCAAAACATAACTACATGATCCCAACTACGTTGGCAGCAAGAATGCCCAATCATTTGCTAACACACTTCAAAATTGATGAGAAACCAATCACAATCTGTTGGTGAAAATACCAGAAAAAAAAAATATTTTATTGATAAATAATGCAAAGAAAAAGAGATACAAATAGATCAGGCTGTGGCACATATATCTCATTTTTTTTAAGGAGATCAAGCCCACTACGGTAGGAAGAACCCTAAATACCGATGCAGTAGTCACAAAACTATGACTTGTGCCCTCCAGGATACAACAACCCGACTACTTGTTGTATGGTTCAGGCCAACTCTGTACAAGATGGTGAACCCAAAGCTCCACCAAGAAAAACACCGTTCTTTGCTAGTAATCTCTCTTGTATAGAAAATAATTAGTGTGTTGGTGTAGAAAAGAGTAGATGAGAGAAACTATTTATAGGCCACTAAGACTTTACAAAATAAACCAAAAAATAATAATGACCATGAACCTAAACGAAAGGGAGAGTTCCAAAAAATTAACTCACCACCAAATTCATGAACTCCAATTAATCTCCATTCATGAACAAGACAAAAGGAAGATTCATAAACAAAATATATAAATAAAAGATATTAAAATGGTCCAACAATCCCCCACTCATTTTAATATCAACAAGGACAAGAGAGATTACCAAACAAAGATAGACTAGTATGCATCATGAAGGTGTGCTCTACATTAAACCTTCATTAGTGAAATAACAACCTTTACTCCAGAGTCAGTAGTGGTCTTAGACTTGAACTATGACTACTTAGGGAAAATAAAGTATTACTGCTCACACATAATAATCTAGGTGTTGATATGAGCTTTTAATATCCAGCACATTACGCCCTTGTGCTTATCTCAATTTTCATAAGCATATTTGAAAATAAACCTTGTTCTCATAGAAAGCGGCCCCATTTTCATGCTCACATAGGTAAAATCTGTCAAGGATGTTCTTGTAATTTACATACCCCACTTAACAAGAGCTACAGAGTTTCATTAAGAGTATAAAAACTCAACCCTCCAACATTACAGGACAAATGCACTTACATCATAGAGATGGATAACAAAATATTAAAGAGTGCATTTTTTTTTACAACCACCGTATGATTCGTTCTTTCCATTGAACCTAGTTACAGGATCTCTGGTCCCTAGGTTAGGTATCCTCATACATGGTTTATGATTTTATAGGCTTCAAACCCATCCCCCTCGATGTATTCCAGACCCTCTCTCTCGCCAAGGCCTTGGTTAACGGATTCGCAAGATTATCACAAGATTTTACATAATTCACAGTTATGATGCCATTACTCAAATAGGATCTCACAATACTGTGTTTCCTTCGAATAGGTCTAAATTTACCATAATAAAAATGGTTGTTCACTCTACCAATAGCAACAGTGCTATCACAACGAATTAACACAGGAGGAATTGGTTTTTTCCCAAAAGGGATTTCATGTAACAAATCTCTCAACCAATTCGCTTCCTCACATGCTGAAGCTAACACTATAAGCTCAGCTTCCATTGTAGAATTAGCAATTATAGTCTGTTTTTTAGACTTCCAACATATAGCAAATTAAGAATACAGTCCAAGGAAATGTGATATATTTTTCTTTTATCTGTCTTTGACACTAAACCAAATTAAGAATACAGTCCAAGGAAATGTATTATGTCACAAGCTACTGTATATATTGTAAATTGACTTATAGTTGTTGTCACACATATTGCATGGTATCACTTTGTTTGGATGTCAAAAAATTTGGGTGTTCTCCATATTTTTTTATGTATGACATTTATTTATTTATTTATTGTTAAGAGTCTGAATAAAAGAAATAAAATATTTACATACAAGGGGCATACATGCCCGAGCCTTACAAACAATGGGCAACAGACACCTGACAAGAACATCCCTAATAAAATGTATGACCAAATATATCCTAAAACCCCAATACATGACCTATTATCTAATCAGGAACCAAAGGAGGTTCCAAAATAAACTAAATACATAGTTGATACCAATCAACATACAATGAATCTATAACACTCAAATTTCCTCAAACAAAACACATACAATTGAATTTCTAACTTGATACTATTCTAGGATTTCAACAAGAAGATTGCATTACTAGAGATTTTCTTCAATCCAATCTTCAAGAATGTCTCTGAATCTGGCCACGTTCGCCACCTTGGCCTTAAAGCTTATCAGAAGCACACTTAGCCACCTCCTTGCTGCACAAAAGTTCTCATGAGATACCCCAATTGAATTGTGAACACAGTCAAATCTTTAAAGGCCCTCCTCGCAGAGTGCATGAATTTGAAATTAGCAAGCTTCTTATAGATTATTAGAGAAGTTGTTGGTTAAGCCCGACAGTGTTTATTAAAGCATTTTTTTGAAATGTGTTCCTTTGGTTTCATTCTTACAATGATTGATGAGATGGAGAAGAATGGAATTAGAGCCTAATTTGAGCATCTCTAAGGTCCTCTTTAAATGAAGCATGTTAGCTATTATAACTGGAATTAGCATATTTTGGGCTAGCTATTACAATAGTTATATTAACAAAATTATTCAAGGCTAGCTATATTTGAAGAGCGAGCCTAATTTGATTAGCTTATATGCAATAGATATTTTGGAATATGTATTGACAAATACACTCCAGAAATATTATTTAAGCATTTTAATATTAAAATGCAAAATGCACCTAACGCCCCATCTCTTGATTTTATTTATTTGTTCTTATTTTTATTTTTTTACGGGAGTGATAGGTGCTTGGATGACTATGGTACTTCCGAAAAATCGAAATTCTTGATCAATAGAGGAACAATATGACCAGTTTTGATTAAACTACACAGATTCCTTTCTCAGTGAAGCAGAGAAGGTGAAGGGAGAAGGTGATTGTGTGGGCATATTGATGGAAGAAAAGATTATTGTGCCCAATGTGAGAAGTAATGATGATTTTCGTATCTTTTGGCCTCCTTGTCTGAAAATTTGTTTAGTTAGCAATTTAGGTGATTGGATGAGGATTGATGGAAGAAAAGATTTGTGCCCAATGTGAGAAGTCACAATGAATGATTTTTATATCTTTTGGCATCCTTGACTGAAAAATTGTTTAGATAGCAATTCTGTTATCTCGTTATAATGTTATCATTTTCTTTAGTTGAAATATTCTTCTGGTGTCATTTTTCTTTGCATTTTGAATCCAAGACATAAATTTAAGCCATGATACAGATAGACTGTGCGTGAATCTTGGATTTGAGAAGAGATTTATGAATAGAAAAGAAAAGTGAATGAAATAGAGGCTTCACACTTTCCTCCGCAAATTCTTTTTCAAATCCTAGATTCAAACACTACTAAGAACCTTAGTAGATTGGAAAGTAACATCTTTTACCTTGTAACATGACTACTACATTTTTCTTGCATCTTGTTGGACTATACACTTATTCCTCACCAAACAGCTAGTTTATGAGCATTACAGGTGCTAGGTTTGTAGCATCAATAGTGAAGAAGTTGCAGAGCATCTAACAATGCTCACTCACCTAAGGTAATTTATCGTAGAACATAGACTTCATGTACTCCTCAAGGACTGGGAGGTTTTGTTTGTCATCATAACTATACATCAAAGGAACCATCCTTGCAATGTTAAGAGAACCCTTTGTGAAAGCTGATGAGAATGGATTTGGAGATAGGCATTCCTTGTTGAGGCTCTTCCATGCTTGTGATATCATGTGAATGACTTGCTTTCTTGCAGTGTCAACTGAGGAGCAATTGTTCTCCTTCATGTAGCACTGTACATAGGACCCATCTTTGCCATCTTGATTCTCATCCTGTCATTTAAAGTAGTGGGACAAGCTTTATTAAATCTGAAATAGACAATCATAGATAGACCATCTTGACAGAAATGAAAAAGAAGATTTTGCTTCTTTCAAGTTAGTCATCTCAATTTAACAGAGTGTTTGGGCTTAGTGAACTCATTTTAGGATTGATTTTGATGATCTGAACCGTTCACTTTGTAAGACTCGTTGAGTAGAATATTCATACGAAAAATCAAGATAATCAAACATCGGTAACTATAAGTTTGAATTAAAATTCTGTTACAAAAAATGGATAGCTATTTTAAAAATTATATTTGTCATCCATTTTTGTAAAATAAATATGATTCAAATATATAATTATCGATATTCAATCATTTTAGTTTTTCACATGAATATTCTACTAAATAAAGCCTAAACAGTAAACAATTTGGATCACTAAAAAAGGTTTCAAAATGGATTTATTAAGTCAAAACGCTCTCTTAAATTAAGATGATAACTTAAAAAAAAAAACTAAATCCGTGAAAGAAACCCACATTTTTTAGGCTAATCTTGGAGTATGGACACGTGGTATTCTATAGTATTATGATTGGTGGAGAATATGAGTAGGTGATGTGTTGTGTTGGGTGATTAAGAAATATGAAAAAAACATATTAAATGATAATTAATTAAGTTAGTTAAGGAGTATAAACCTGTGTTAGTCCGAGAATTTTAATAATTTTCCACAAATAATTGACTTTATAAAATACAGGTTGAACAAGTGAGGGGAACGATCTCATGGGTAGTGGGGTATGTACTATGTATCATTATCCGACATCTATGGTGATCTCATTGCTAGTGGGGTATGTACTATGTATCATTGTCTGACATCTATGGTGCCCATTAATTCTGTCTCTATAGAATTATTGATTATAAAATGAAAAATGAGTGGAAGTTTTAATTAAAGCTATCATTAGTGATGTGGCAGTGGGTTACAGTTCGTATTGTGTCTGTTTTTTTTTTTTTTTTTGCTTTACCACCTCAGTAGTGGTAGATTTAGAGCCACTAAATTAGTGATCTCTAGCACCACCGTTATAAAATTTAGGACTAGTTTTGAAGAGCAGTTGTTTTTTATTTTTTTATTTTTTTCAGTAATAATTCATATGGTCATGTATTTTTAGCTATGAAGATTAAAATTTAGATAAATTATATTCACCTCTTTAAAATTTAAAAACATATAATTAATTTTATATTTTTTATATAAATACATTAACTTCATTAAAATAAACGAAACTAATGCCAATGTTAAGTATACACTAAAATAAATAAAGACAAATATACATTTTAGTATAAAAGGAATGATAATATCTTTTTTTTACTTTCAAATAACTAACGAATTATTGATAATAAAAAAATAATTAAATATTATATGAGTTAAAATCTTAAGAATTGTCATTTATTATATATATCTTTTCAAATCTAGGTGTAATTTACCCTAATAAATAATGATGATGGGTTGGCAAATTTTCTTTTGTTTTTGGTGAACCTACTTATTTCGGGTGGTTGTGGTGGTGTGCGCAATGGCAGGCTCAATTAGACAATGACCTGTTTGGTAAAGCTGTGAGAAAGTGATTATAACTTATACTCTAATAGCTTATACCTTATAGCTGTGAACATAATTTAATTTTTGACTTATAAATTAAGTTTCTCCTCCCTCACTCAAAGAATAAGTTGATTTTTGACTTATAAAAAGGTATAAACTATACTATTAAGTTGAACCAAACACATCAAAATAGCTTAAATTAAGCTAAAAGTTGAAATAAACTGAAAATAAACCCTACCAAACAGAGTCAATTAAATCTGGGTCCATAACCATTGGGCCATTTAGCCCAATGTCACGACTAGTGTCAGTGCTTGTTAGGGGCTCCTCACCACCCAATATCATTCAGTTAGGCCGAGAAAATTATTAGTCCCAAGTCGGTATGCCAAACAAAGCCTTGTCTTCAAAAAGACCAAGATGCCCTGATTATATGTTGAAAGGAAACATAACCTTATTTAAAAAAAATCTATGATATGTAGTAGAGATTCATTTGAGTATAGGTTTCATTATACAAAAATTTAAATTTGAATCTAATGCTAAAATTACTTAATTTTCAACATAAACTTCATGATAATTTTTTTTAAGTCTATTTTTATTGAGCACTGTGAGCCAATACCTTTTTTTTAGATACTTTTGGTTCCTTGCTGGTGTAGATGCAAGCTGAACTAGATTTTTTGGCGGCTTTGATTACAATGAAAATTTATCATTTTATGGGTCCATGAAAATAAAATTTTAAAAACACAGAAAAATAGGCATAAAATTTTAATATCCTGTGAGTCACTTGAATCACATATTTTTTTTTTATGTTAAAGTGTCTAACTCATCCAAATCAAAATCAATTAGTAATTAATATAGTAACTTTTAGCATGCGGAGGTAATTGAGAGATGAGAGATAAGATAATAGACTTAGACGGAGGCTGAGACTCGCATGTGGAGATAATTGAGAGGTGAGAGATAAAATAATGGACTGAGGCTGAGACTCCTCGACTCATTGGAGACCATCCAAGACCCATCTTTGTACTTTGTTAAAACATCAAACCCAAAATCAATTGACAATGAGTTTATAGATTAAGTTTTTTATTTTAATTATTTTTATTATTTTTATTTTTATTTTATTGGAAAATTTACCCATAAGTCTTAGTTTCTGAAAAGTTGAACCATTTAGTTCTAAAAGTTTTCTTATGCTCCATTTAGTCCCATTTGCACATCAATCTAATGTTTGAAACATTAATCTGATGTTCGAAATCTAATGTTCGAAACATTAATCTGATGTTCGAAATCTAATGTTTGAAACATTAATCTGATGTTTGAAACATTGTAATGGAACCTTTCAGTCTGTAAGAAAACTTTTAGGACTAAACAGTGCATAAGTTATTAATTTGGGATTTATTGGTGCATCCCTCTATTTTTTTTATGGCTTATGAATGCAACATAGAAAAAGTCTAACATTTTGTACAACCTTCATGTGTTCCGAGTAGTTTTTTATTCAAGATAATGGTTGAAGTTTTGCCTTAATCATTGAATACACATAATTTTTTCTTTTTGCGCATATGTATCAAGTAATTGTGGTGAATAAACTTATATGATTGATCAAGTTAAAGTTCGACTTTTCATATGACATGACAAACTAGTGATAGACAAATCATAGGAACTAAAGAAAAAGGATAGAGATTGTTGATACCTTGGCACTTCCCAAATCATCAAAAAGACGAAGAATTGTAGCTGTAGAAGTCACAATGCCTGGATTGTCATTCACAAGATTGACATTTTGCTTGGTTATGTTGTGACCTAATAGAAAGAACATGTGTACTAATACCACATGTACACCTGAACTAATCACACCATTCTTCAAGTACTCTTCTGGTTTTGGCAAGTGCCCTGAGGCAAACCACTTTGCTTCTACTAAGAAAGCATTGCATAAACTTGCCCACTGCAACAACAAACAATCAAGGACTTGTTATCAATTCTTAGATTTGTGAACGGATTTGTGTACCAAAAAAAAAAAAAAAAAAAAAAAGGAAAAATTACATATCAGTTTTTTTTTTTCTTTAAATATTTATAGATTAGTGAAATCTTTTATCAACATTTAGGACTCGTTTGGCAAGTTAACATTTTAGCAAAAAAGTTAAAAAGTTACAAAAAAAAAAGCCAAAAAGCCTATAACCTATATCAAAAAGTCAAAGATTCTATTTTCTCTCTACTTTTTACACATCTTTTCGTAAAAAGCCAAAAAGTCACCCCAAACATACTAATTTTTTTTACCTTTTATTTTAGCCAAAAAGTCAAAAAGTTACTAAAATGACATGTTCCTAAACGATACCTAATAATTAAAGTTATATATATATATATATATATATATTTTTAATGAATCTATAATTATTTTTTTGAAAGTACACTGAATTGTAATTGCCCCAGAAAAAAGGGGGGCCTACTTGGGCCAAGTTTGGGAAGACCAAATAAGTACATTTTTTGACTTTTTTTGTATTATGTGTAGAAAAAGTAAAGAGGAGATGTTGATTGATATGACCCAAAAATGATAAAAAGATGAAATAAGTGCACTTTTTTAGATTAGCCAAACTTGATTTCATTTTTCATTTTTCATTTTCTACAACACAAAAAATAAAAAACTTATGTGGTGACAGTTCTTCAAAATTGTTTACGAATAAAGTCGTTAAAAGCAACTAACTTTTTAGGAAATGTGAAAAAGTTATTTTCGAGTTTGCCAATAAAAAAAAAGTGATTTTTGAGTTTTTGAAAATGATTTCAAATAGAAAATGAAAATAGGAGTTTTTGAACATTTTATTACTTTTCTTTCCAAAACTTGAAAGATAAAAATAAATATAAAACAAATAAAAACAACAACAATAACACACTACAACAAATTAAGGTTTTAAGAATGAAATCACTTTTTAGAATGAAAATATCTTAGGCTTCGTTTGGAAAGTGAGTTGACTTTTTGATTTTTTTGGCTATTTTAACTTGCGGCTAAAAAGTCTGGTTTGGGAAGGACTTTTGAATTTTTTGATTTTTTTATGAGAAAAAGAATGTAATGATTATGGGTTAGATGTGATATTTTATCTTATTGGACTAAAAAACTTATTTTATTTTTTATGACTATTTTAACCAGAAAAATCTTCAAACCCAACTTCCCAAACATAGGCTTAGTAGCCAAAAGAATAGTCACTGCATTTTTAGTTTATTTAATAGACTAATGTTTTCAGACCCCCACTGGGTTCCAGTGGAGTCTGATTGGTGCAGAATTTTTTTTTTTTCCTTCTTCCAATAACCAACCCCCACGTGTGTGTGGGGGGTGGTGGAGTGGGGAAAACTAGGGGTCTCCATCACGTTTGTATTTAATAAGGAGTTACTATATTTTTTAGACCAAAATTTTGGTTTCAAAAAGTAAATATTTTGAGACAAAATTATTATCACTGAAAGTGCATTTATTACCAATATTTTAAAAATTGTTTTTAAAGGGTTTCTTTTATTTATTTATTTTTGTTTTTTTTTGGATTTCTCGGGATGGCCTTTTCGTGACAATTTTGTCTTCTAATATTTTTGCAACAAAATTTTTGTTTTGGAGATGAAAAAAAATTTGATTTTTAAAATCCTTATATAATGGAGTGACAACACTAAACATGCCTTACTTTTACTTCATTTATAGAAATCCTATTGTCCTAGAAAAATTGTCACTATTTTTTTGGGTAATATGTTTGTTTGATAGAGATTGAATTAGTATAATGTAGGCTCTAAATATGAATGAATCTGAGGCATAAATTGATATTTCTCTATAAAGTTCGAGATAAAACTTTGAACTTTTAGTATTACTCTTCATTTATCTTTTCACTCAACAAATTTAAAATCCAATTACAAATTCAGTTTGACAATGTGAATGTACAATTAGCTAGAAATGTTATGGTGTACCGTTCTTCTAAGAGAATCTATGGGGTTCCATCCATGTTCTCTGTAGACCTTGTAAGCAATATGGTTTGTAATATCATCAAGAGCCTGGAAACAAATCTTCATGTACTCTGGTAGTTGCTCCACAGCACCAAGTTCCCATCTGTACTATCCAATAATTATTGATCTATATAAACTTTATTTTAAACAACTATATCTCTAATGCATTCACATCCACACAATATAATTGAATAGACTTCTGAAAATAAAGGGTGATGATGCATACCTATTGACAGCTTCTGTGAAGAGAGTGAGTTCTTCAAGTGTCCCATAAACATCAAAAATATCATCTATTAAGTAGATGAAAGAGATGGGTTTTGTGAGCTCAACTCTTTGCTCTGAGAACCTTGGATCTGTGAGGGCTGCCATAGGCCACATGTACCATTTTAGAGGTTGGTCTCTAGCGAACTTCAGTTCACTCGCCAAACCCGTGTCTTTCCACCACCTGAGATCACAAAACTACAAATTAAAGCAGAAGAATCTTCGTATTTGAACAAACTTAACATGCATGTCATTGAAAACAATTTTGTTCATTCACTTAACACGAGTTAAAAAAAGGTGAGGTGGGTCCTAGTTGAGGTAATAATTCCCACTATTATAACTAATTAGGTAAGAGAGTTTTCTTTATCTACTTGTTAAGTGAGTGAACAAAATTAGACTCACAATATTCTCTGCACTAAATTAAAAACAAAATCTTACTTTGATACTTGAAGTATTTCTTTTTGGTGTGTGAATTGAACCATGTTAAAATCCATTTTCGCCAGTTCTTGCAAGACATTTTCCCATTCACTTGGGTTCGTGTAATCACTAAGGAAATCTCTTGCCATGAACCTTGCTAGGCTCTTGTGATGGGGATTTCCCAGTGTGTTGCTGACAACTCGAGCTTGATGATGAGAAAGATGTGGCATCAACCCGTTAAGGACTCGGGTACTAAAGTCTGCGGCTTGATCAAGAATGTCTTCTCCTTCTATGCTTAGCTGTGAAGCTTCATACAAACTCATCAACCCTCTCATATCTGCATTTAGTTCTGGTTTGAACTTTCCGTTCTTAGCCTTAAAGTTGTTAAACACATCTGTTCCATTACCAATTTCCCATTCATTTACACTTATTTCAAGCACAAATATTACTGATAAAAAAGAATTCAAAAAAATGAAGTTGGGTAGTGAAAAAATAATGAAAATTCACATACCCGCGGGCACATTGTACCCTTCTTGCCTTAGTAGACGAAAGCGAGTAGAAACTTCATAAAGGTCATAACCAAGCGTAGTAGCGTTGGATTTCGTATATTGGCTTTGTAGAAGTGCTTCAATCTCTTCTTGGAAATGGTAATCGATGCCTAGGCGTTGGAGGTTATCGATCATGACCAAACCTTCTAATGGGTTCTCTCCTACTTTCCTCAACATCCTCTTAGCTTCCTTCAATTTTTGTTCATGCTTTACACAAAAGTCATCCTGCAAATAAGTTCCACATTGTCAGCTCAAGAACATCAAGATTTTCGAAGATTAGTCATAAAATTAAAAAAGAAAAACTTAACGGTTAAGCTGCGATATCCAGTTTGATAGTCTTTGTGTATTGAGGGGTTGGAAACTAAAGTGAGATCATCACCAATGCTCCATTTGTGGGTTTTAAGTGTACTAGATGATGCAATGAGACTAGTCTTGTTGATTTGTGGGATGTTGTTTGGAGCAATGGGAAGATGAGAAGGAGGAGATGCACAGTGGAAGATTTGCATGATGAGGACAATGTTTAGGAAGTGTTTTTTTGTTTTGTGTTTTATGGAAAGTACGTTTGTTCTTGGGGTGATTGATGAGCTTGAATGAGTGAAGAAGAGGACCCCTATTTATAGAACGCGTTTAATTGCTTCCGTCTTTATAATATGACATGATTAACACATTTACCACGAGTTTTGTTTTTTAAGTTTTCAATCCGTACGAGAAAATGACCGTCCCAAAAAAAAAAAAAAAAAATTGAGTCTTATAATAAAATACTATTTTCGGTCAATTTTATAAAACAAAAATAGACAAATAATTTAAATTAAAAAAAAGCAAAACATTATAGTTTAAATTGATTAAATTAAAAATTAATGGTTTATTTTGTTTCAAGTCACTAAAAAAGTCAGTCGTATAAAAAAAATTAAAATTTTTATTTTCTCTATTTTTTACACGTTTTTTTTTATAAAAATTAAAAAATTATTTTCAAACATGTTTATACTTTCACCTATATTTTAATCAAAAAATTATTAAGATAACCACTTCTCAAACCGACCCTAAGAGCATCTCTATCATACTAGTTAGAATTTTATTGTATTTTGACTTAGAAGTTATTTTTTCTATTTTGGCTAAACTCTTTATTCTTTTTCTATATTATTTTTATTGATTTTAATTTAGAATTATTTTTTAAAAATCAACACAAATAATTTCAAAATATGAAAAGTAAACTCTTTTAATGTTTGACTAAGTGAAATCAGTAGTAATATTTGTTGAGTCAAAATTACAAAAACAAAAATGACTAACTTCATACCTAGTTTGATGGAGGTAAAATTTAGTAACATTTAGTTACATTTAGTAGCTAGTTTAATGGAGATATTCTAAGTATGTGTTTAGATCATAAATTTGAATAGGAATTTAGAAAAGGAAAAGAAAAGGTGGTGAGATGTAGTTGAAATATAACTATATTTAATTTACATTTTACTTTTTTTTTTCCTTTTCTTTTCCTTACTAAATCTCTACCGAAATTTTATAATTCAAAAACAATCTAAGTGTTCTAACTTCTAATATTTAGGCCCTATTTGGAAATTGACTATATTAATTAATTTTTTTAATTTTTTACTAAAAAAATTTAAAAAATATAAAGAGCAATATGACAATTTATAATATTTTTTAACTTTTTAAACCAAATTCCAAACGGGTCTCCAGTTGTGAACTTTTTGAGCACTCGTTATCAAAGAATTCCCTTTCTTGCTGTTTTTTCAGCAGGTTAAAAATATAGTTAAATGAATATGACTATATAATAATGAACCTAATTCATATTTCGGCCTTCAGTTCAGAAGTCAAATCTGATTTTGTTTTGTCCAAAGATTCATGTGCAAAATTATTCAGTTTATAAGGATGTGATTTTATGAAATGACCTAATTATCCATCTTAGACTCCATTCTCCATCACGTGTAGAGTGTAATTTGAACCCGGCCTGCCTTTAGGCCTCGCGGGCTCCCGTCATTTTTTGGGACGGATTTTGCGAGCCTTTTTTTCTTTTTTTTTTCCCTATAAAAAGTAAACGATAGATATATTATGTGAGTGTTTGGGAAGTGATTATTTTAAAAGTTTTTTAACTTTTTTAACTATTTTAGTTTTTGTATTTGAGAAGATAGGATGGATTTTTATTTCCGTTGTATATTAAAAAATGTGTTTGAAATGATGTTTGAGACTGAAATGACAAATTTGTCCCTAACCTCACTTTTTTCAAAATAGATCTGAAGGGGCAAAATTGTCATTTACTTTCTAAAATAATGGGGCTGTCACTACTTGTGCTTACATTGTCACGTTGACAATGTAGACTGCGCCCACTGCCGAGATATATATATATATATATATATTTTTTAAATCAATGCATTTTGGGGGCTAAAAGACTTTTTTGTATATTTGAGGCTAAAATAGCCCGTGGCCAAGGTTCCCAAACACCGCCTATATATACAGATTATTTATGAGGATAAAAAATAAAAGAAAAATTGTACTATAGTTAAGATTAAGGAAGTTTTTTTTTTTGAAATCCTCTTTCTAAGAGTTTTATTTTATTCAACCCATATTATTTTTAACTATTCCATTTGATCCTATTTGAGGTAAGAAGACCAAAACACCATTAATCTCTCATGCTCCCTATTAATGTTAATATTTAATGTTGATCGTTATTATGTTTTGGTAGTTATCATGCATCAAAATGTTGACTGTCATTCTATTCATATTAATTTAAAATGAATTTTTTATCATTGTGTATTTAATTACATTATGTGAATATTCACATCATGTGATTGAAATAAATATTCACATCATTATATTCATATTAATTTGAAATGAATTTTTGTCATTGTGTTGTCAATTACATGATGTGAATATTCATACTAAAACATACGAATGTAAACGTTCACATCACTACATTAGATGAGAGAGAATGTTCATATGTTTGTGAATGTTCACATCACTACATGTTGTGAATAAGAATGTGTAATGAATGTTATTTTTAATGTGTTGTCAATTAAAAATAAAAAGGTTCACATAGTGTAAACGTTCATATCACTACATTAATTGAGAGAGAATTTTTCGGAAAGATGTTGTAAACGTTCATATCAGATGAGAGAGAATATTTATATTATTTTTAAATGTGTTATTAATTAAAAATATATTCACATCAGATGAGAGAAAATGTTCATATTATTTTTAATGTGTTGTCAATTAAAAATATATTCACATTATATAATAATATAAAATAATAACATTAATGTCATTTAATTTGTGTATAAAAAATTTTATGCCTTGGTCATTTCCCTTATCTCTTCTCCCCCAACATTAAATATCAATATTAAATATAAGGGTATAAGAGTCTTAGAAAATAGTGTAAATCAAGAAAAATGATTTTATGAAATAAAAATATAAATACATGAGACTAAGTGGGTAAAAAAATTCTTTCATGGATTTCTTGGGTTAGAACACTTCTAAATGAGATTTATCAATAAAAATCCCTAAGATTAATGGGATGTTTAATTATGTTTCATGTAGTGGTATTTAATCATGTATGACTTATGTATTTTTTTTTTTATTATGACTAAAAAAAGTATGAAATAATGTAGTTTTCTTCTTTGAAATGAATAATTATATATATATATATATAATATATATATATATATATATTAATGAAACGAAATATTACAATCATTAAATTAAATAGATAATATTTATTTGATGAATAACTTCTATTTCAAAATAAAATAAAATATTACAAAAATTTATATCATTAAATAAAATAGATATAGATTATTCATGATGATAGAAAAATTATATTACTATAAGTCAAATACATCCTAACTAGATTGGCACCTACTAGCCTATCAATTATTTGCATTATACTCTACTACAATAATCTAATAGATACATTATGAAATGAAATAGCGGGAAAAAAAATGTTGATCAATCATCGGAGGAGGCAGACAATTTACTCGCGCTACTCGATGATATATCATCCAAATCATTTTGAATTCTCTCATTTCACTATAATTTTGTCTTTCTCGTAACCGCATGCATATGATCTTTCGATATCATCAGTGCCTTAACCATTTGGGATGAAAGTCTAATGCGATAATCGCTCAGCACTCGTCCACCTGCACTAAAAGTTATTTCAAAAGCAACTGTAAAAATAAGAACGATACGGGCCATCTGTGAAAGCACAGGCTACATAAGTTGATTTTGTTTTCACCAATTCAAAATATCAAAATCATCCTTATTATCCACTGTAAGCTATCCAAATAACGTTGTAATTTAGAACTATTTACGCTTGTATATTGAAATATTCTTTTACCTTTTATTGGAAAAAACATTTTTCACATCGAGATGAGGCTGGTGTAGTGTGTGAAGGTGTATTTACAAATATAGCTTCCCTATATTCTTTTAATAATTTTGTACATGTTTTCATAATAGGGGCAAATTGTTTTACATCAGCGAAAATAAGATCTAAAAATTCTTGTAAACTAATTTCTTTGCACCTAGAATTAATTACAATGGCTAAACCTAAAAAATGAGGCAATAGATTAAAATATTTATCAAATCTTTCTTTCATTGCAGTAATAATGGCTATATAATATTCATTACCCTTATATTTTTTGAAAACTTTCATTATTTTTGCTAACATATGTAAAACAAATGCTGAAGTACGAATATATATATATATATATATAAGAAAATGATTTTGTTATAATATCAAAAACTTTTAGAAAATCTCTCTATAAGCCTACTGGGCGCCACTTAAATTCTATTAGAGTCAGTACTCCTCTTATTAATGTTGTTGTAAAATATATATATATATATATATTTTGTTTACAAACTCTCTTTAACATAGTATATATTGATATAGCGATCCTAATTCTTCCTCTTTGATTGTTGTATCCGGACTTAGGTTCTGTGGAGTTGGTTGTTGTATATGTCTTGTTGTCATCCTTTAATTCCATATATTTTGGTTTTAGGATGTGTTGGGCGTGTTTCGAACAGGTTGGTTGAGCCTTGGTTCCATTTCTTGTTGCCCAGTTTTTTTTTGTGGTCCGCTTGAGCGGATCCCTTTGAGCTCGAGCGGAGTTTGCACACTTTCAGCATTTTGTTCCTCTGCAAAAGTACTGCAGGTTTGTTTTTCACGCTCGAGCGGAGTTCTTTACGCTCGAGCGGGTCATGCTCGAGCGGACCTTTTTGCGCTCTCGCGGGTGTTTAATGTCTGTAAAAATACTGGAAGAGGGTAATCTACGCTCGAGCAGGTTTTCCTTTGCGCTCGAGCAAGTGTACTTTGCAGTTGTGTCTTGACGCTCGAGCGAGTATTCTTGCACTCGAGCGTGTCCAATTTTTGTGTTTGACGCTCAAGCGTCCTATTCTCCGCTCGAGCGGACTAGTCGTATATCAGATGGCAGTTGGGTGATTTTAAATCAATTTTCACACTTTCTTTCTCTCTCTTACTTTTCAAAACCTCCATTGGAGAGCACCTCACTCTAAAACTTCAACTTCTCTCTAGGGCTTGATCTAGTAGGAGTAATCTTCTACCCTTGGGCCTTTATAAAAAGTGTGGAGCTTGTTGAGGCCTATATTTTGATCCGAAAATAGTGGGGTTTGGAGCATTTTGAGTTTTTTCATTTTCTTCCTTTGAGCTCTAACTTTGAGGTAGGGATAACTACTCCTTTTTATGAGCTTTAACATAGATGTTGAGCTTTTTGTATAAATGGTTTGATTTGGAAAGTTAGGGTTTGAGATGTGTTATATTGAAAAGAGGGGTTTTGTTCTTTTGATTCAAACATATGCGTTTTGGGTCTGAAAATGGGATTACTGATGTTGTTGATAATATTTGGACCTTTGGGTCAATGTTGAGAAAAATGAGAAAATGCCATGTTTGGGTATATTTGGGTCATTAGTGTAATTAATGACATTTATTATGGAAATATGAAATTGAGTGGAAATAATGAAGTTGGCTCATTATGAGGGAGAATGGTGGAGTTGGATTCATTAATCACTCACCTTTGAAATGTTGATAAATTATATGTTGATATAATTATTATCTGTTTAGAAATAATTGCTTTGGGTTATCGGTGGAGGATAGTCTTGATTGTTGTAGACATTGCATGACGATTAGGCGAATTAAAACTAATCGGTTGAATGTCATTGAATATGATGAATGGAATAAAAATCAAATTTATGTATTGATTGATCGTGTATATGATATGTGTTAATATACATTGCGTTGTGTGGAAGGAGATAGGGGATGTACTCCACGGTTTAGGAGAAAATAAGGGATGGACTCCTAAACCGGATATTGTTTGGGAGGAGATAGGGGATGTACTCCATTGATACAGCAAATATGTGTATCTATTGAAGTATTGATACAGCAAATGTGTGTATCCATTGTGAAATATGGAAGTGTTTTAATGTGTTATTGATGCAGCAAATATGTGTATTTATTGTGAAGTATGGAAGTGTTTTAATGTGTTAGTGATACAACAAATATGTGTATCTATTGTGAAGTATGGAAGTATTGTTGATATGAGCTGTGGTCTCATGGGAATAGTTTGGCCAGGTTCTGAGCCATATTTGTGAATTGAAAATCGGTTAAGTAAAGGAAAGAGAAATGAAGCATGGACATGTTTGTCACGTAATTGAATTGGGTTATGAATTGATTTATGTGGGTTAAACATTTATCAAATGCTAATGTTTTAGTTATCGCTCATATTATGTTTAGCATATCTCCACTGGGCGTTGGCTCACCCTATATGGGACATCATTTTCAGGTACAGGTGTTATGCCACCTCCAAGGACGTAGCTTGGGAGGCTGTTAGACCCTTTTTGTTGTTTTTGTTGTATTACATGTATATCAAGCCAAGGGCTTATGTTGTGTAGAGTTAGCACTCTCCTTTTTGTAACTAAATGTTGGCTTGGAAAGTTGTAAGTCTACAGGGCATTTACTTTTGTTGTCAACATGTAATACCTTTTGTAAGAATACTTTAACGATTATGATATGAAATCTCTTTTCCTTATCGTGAATGTATGATATTATGGGTTTATTTTGAGGGCGTGGCAGTTGAATACCACTGCCTGTTTATATCGAAAATTAATTTTTTAAAAGGCATACCTTCTTCTTGACAGATTTTTCTATATTCTAAAATTCGATTAGCAAAAGACAGTAGTAACAACTGCATGTTTTATTACCGGTACAGAAGTCTCATATATATGTATAACTTCTTTAACAATCAAGTTTAAAATATGAACACAACAACGAATATGAAATAAATCATCATCAACAAGTAATTGTAAAGTTGATTTCAAATGGGTTAAAGTCTGATTGTAACATTATCTAAACTAATGATAAATATTTTATTTTGCAAAGCTCATTCATATAATACATTTTCTTATTTCTATCTCAAGTGAATGACCAATGTATAGAAGTTCAACTAATTTAAATGAAATGACTTTTTTATTTAAATTTCAATCATTATCAATAAAATATGCAATGATACACTGATATTTTAAATCATTATTTGACTACAGATTAAATGTTAAACAAACTCTTCTATTCAATTTTTTTAAAATGTCAAATAATTCACTTTTAATAGCCTCAAATTTATTTAAAATCATATTTCTAATAATATTTCTTGAAAAATCTTGATATTGTGATGTAAAACCTTTGTGAATCATTTCTAAAAAATTGGGACATTCATTAGTAGTAAAAGGTTATTATTTTTTAACAATATAATTAATTATAGAATTTTGTGCACATATAGGATCATACAAAAATATTTGCAAATTACCAATTGATGATCCCCCTAATTACATTTAAGTTATAATATCAGATTGTTGACTTTGTAAATGTTTGTTAACATGCCTTTTAAATTACTAGTATTCTGCAGATGCAATACTAAGTAAACGTGAAAAATATTTACATTTTGCTTTAATTGTAATTGTATCATCAGAATTATTTACTGATACTCTTTCAAAATGCTCTCAAACACTGTCATGCCCTTAGATAATGATGCTATTATTGGAAGAGAGATATTAGGTACATTAAAAGGAGAATCACCAGGTTCATATTGTGTATATGCATCAATATCGACATAAACATTAGAAATATTATGATCCATAATAATGTAAGTAAAATAATATATATGAACTAACAATTAATTAAAATGGGGACTTACGTGTAAATTCTAATAGGTGAACTTATTGTCCAATAGATCCTGTGAGAATTAATAGCGTTTTTCATCAAGCATTTTAAAAACTGTCACTAATTATTAATTTTTAGCGACAGTTTAAAAATTGTCAAAAAAAATGTCACTAATTATAAGATTTAGCGACAGTTTAAAAAAAGCGACACAAAAAAAGTTGCTAATTTTTAACTTTCAGCGACAATTTGAAAAATTCATCATAGAAAAACGTCACTAATTGTAAGTTTTAGTAATAATTTATAAAAAAAACTGTGGCAAAAAAAGTCACTAATTATTAATTTTTAGCGGCATGCAAAAAATCGTCACAAAAATTATTTTTAACAACGATTTTAGTAAATCTTTTTAATAGGACTTTATGAGAATTGGGTCCAACTATTAGGACCTATTGGTAGTTTATCCTAATTAAAATAATAAGTAATAACAATTAATATATGTTAAGAAATAATTAATGTAAAAAATGAGTAACTAATAATTATTAATTCAAATAATTAATGTTATCGACTGGTGAATACGATACAAAAATTAGATTTTTCTAATAAAAGTTTTTTCTTACATAATTGCAATTGCCACTTAAGAATAAGACTTCAAAACTAATTAAGAGAGTTAAGAGTTGATAGAGAATGAGAGTTTGAGACAGAGATTTATTTGTGAGAATAAAATAGAAGAGGAGTGGTATTTATAGGAATTAGGGAAGGGAAAGGTTAATTTAAAAAAGAAAATTATATCCGTTGTGGAATTAACGGTCAAACAACCATTTCAATTTTTTTTTTTTTTCAATTTGTTACTGTTGCATAGTGGCAGGCAGAGGGAGTTGTTGGGCGGGTTAGGCCAACCGAAGGCGAAATTCTTAGGTCTAACTGGGGTTCACAAACCGGGCCAAAGTCCAAAATACACGACCCAAGCCCAAGGTCCAAGGCCGAGGGCAAGCCTCAGGTGGACTACAAGCTCACGAACCAAATTTATACCCCTATGCAAGCGGTATCTGTTGCAAACAAACTCACCTTAGACAAATCAAACAAACCTATTTCTCTTTCCATTTTTCTCTCTTCCTAAACCAACCCCTACTTCTCTCTTCTCTCCTCCTCTCTCTGCCTAACCAAACCACCATCAACAAACCATTACTACTGACTACTGTCACCATCGATCCTCCGCCTTATCTACTCTCTTCTCTTTACGATCTCAACTTGCCACCGTTGCCGCTACCGTCGTCGTTGCTGCCACCTAGGGCTGGCCCTAAGATTTATGTGGCCTTAAGGGAGCTTTAAAAGTGGGACCCTCCTACATATATTTTTTTATAAAAAAATTATGGATGAAATAAAAGTTAGCAATAATTTTTTTCTTATTTAGTAGCTACAAAATTTCCTTACATATATAGTTATTAAAATTTATTTTCATCTATTAAGATACAAAAATATCATTACAAAGACTTAAAAAGAATAAAATAGGGTCTTGTTGTTTTATAATTTAGCAATAATCAACACAAACAACATAATTCATTGATATCTGATAATGAAATGATTATATTATTGTAATATGATATCTGATACCACAATCATAAACCACACAAATCACAATCCACTAATTGTTTGATAACAAAATACAAATTATTGAGGAAAAAATTGGGAGAAAAATGAAGGCAAAATTATTCAATTAATTTATGAAAAAGAGAGAGGGGAGGAAAAATAGAGCAAACAAATTTAAGAAAAAGAAATTAGGGTAAAATTATTCAATTAAAATATGATAAAGAGAGATGGAAAAAAAATTAAGATAAAGTTATTTATTCTATTAAATTCTTAGCATTAGACTCTATTTGAACTCATTATATCATATATATTTATTTGGACTAATTATATAAATTTTTAATTAGGTCTAACAATGATTAAATATATTTTTAATTTGGCCCACAAGATTTTTTTGAGGGACCTTTTTAGACTGGATCTCAAATAATAAAAAAAAATATTAGCCTTTGAACTTTTAATTTAATATAAGATTAATAAATTTGAAACCTTATTTTGAGCCAAAATTTAGGGGCCCTAGGCACAGGCCTTAGTGGCCTTAGCCCAGGGTCGGCCCTGCCGCCACTGCCATCACCACCGCAGATTGCGATGGAAACCCCACTCTCTCTCTCTCCAATCCCTTCTCTCTCTCATCTTTCTCATAGGTTTGGTGCTCTCTCTTTGTATCAAAACCTCCACCTGGTCGATCTCCCTTCAGTTCTCGAGCTTGGATTTGAGCCATTATTCAAAGAAAAAATCCTGTCTGTTGCTGGTGTAAGGTTTGTGCTGGTGTAAGATTTGGTCTGTTGTTGGATTCTACTATCCTAAGGCATAGAGCAGCAGGATTTGTAACGCCCTCAAAAATAATACATCAACCAATCACCCATGACATCCATAAAAACGAGAAATAAAGGATATTCATTCATCAGAGTGTTTTCTACAAAAAATATTACATGTTGACAAAAAAAGTAAATGCCATACGGGCTTACAACTTTCCAAGTCAACACTAGGTTATAACAAAAGAGAGTTCTAACTCTTAACATATTAGGCCATTGGGTTGATTTACATGTAATACAAAAGATAACTACAAAAATAAGTCTTCAACGTCTAAACCTCCCAAGCTACATCCTTGGAGGCAGCATATCACTTGCACTTGAAAATGATGTCCCATATAGGGTGAGCCAAAGCCCAATAGAGATATGCTAAACATAATATGAGCAGTAACTAAAACATTAGCATTTGAAAAATGTTCAACACATCTGCATCGATATACACCATTTTTATTATAATCCAACAACATTGATATTCATCTTTCAACTGAGTTCCATTTGCATTTCCAATACATTTCATTAACATAGTTCGTCTATCACAGTAATTCAAATGAGACTACAACTCATAAGAACACAACACTTCGATTCATCAACAATTCAAAATGAGACTACAACTCATATTAACAACACTTCAATTTATCAACATCATTTAGATAGATATAAGGTTTCAGGACTTTCACCTTGGACACTCCGGCCAACTTAATTATCACTGGAGTCCATCCCCTATCTCCTCCCAAACACTGGAGTACATCACCTATCTCCTCCCACACAGTGGAGTAGATCCCCTATCTCCTCCCATACAAATATACATATGCAATGTATTTAAACACTTCATCATATACAATGATCAATTAAAACACATATTCAATGTGTTAATCCAACCTTCATATTCAATGACCAATTCCAATTGATTAGTTTCGGTTTTCCCTAATCAACATGCAGTGTCTACAACAATCAAGATTATCATCCACCAATATCCCAAAGCAATTATTTCTAAACAGATAATAAATTTACCAAACAGATAAATTATCAACAGTTTCATCGGTGAGTGATTAATCAATCCAACTACACCATTCAATCTCATAATTTCTCAATTTCATGATTTTCATATTTCCCCAAATTAATTATACAAATTAATTATTTAATTTCAATTAAGACTTTTCCCCATTTTTCTCAACTTCAACCCTAAGGCTCAGTTTTCTCAATTTTACACAAATAACCTCATTTTCCAAGGTCTCACATATAGATGATACCCAACAATTTAAAACCCCTCTTTATACATTTCAAAATCAAACCCTAACTTTCCAAAATTCCCAAATCAAACCATTTATACAAAACGATTAATATTTATGTCAAAGATCATAAAAATGAGTAATTATCCCTACCTCGAAGAAGAGACTCAAAGGAGAAGATTGAGAAAACTCGAAGATGTTCCAAACACCAACTTTTTTGGATCAAAGTGAAGCCCACACAAAGCTCTACCTTTCTTACAAAGAGACTAGGGTAGGAGACCACTAGAACTAGGTGTATTTGTAGAGAGAAGGTGTATGTAGAGAGAGAGAGAGGGTCAGATCTAGGGTTTGAAGGAAGTAGAGAGTCAAAAAGTGTAGAAGAAGCTGCTGCTGCGAACTGATATACTCGAGGCTCGCTCGAGCGACTAGACCAAAAGATACCTCGCTCGAGCACAAAAAACCTCGCTCGAGTGAAGAACCACAAAACATATAGCTCGCTCGCTCAAGCGACAAAAGCCTTGCTCGAGCGAAAAATATCAACCTTCAAGTCCAAACTAGATGCAGATGCACACTCGAGCACAAGAGTTCTCGCTCGAGCGAAGAGACACAAAACCCAAAGCTCACTCGAGCGATAAAAGCCTCGCTCAAGCGACGAACCAAAAATCTGGGCAGCAAAAACATACTTCAAACCACATCCAACACCTTTCAAACCTGCCCAACACATCCTAAAATTCAAATACAAGGAATTAAAGGACGGAAAGAGACATACACAACAATACTCAATCATGGAACCCAAGTCCGGAATATTGTACATAAAGGGGAAAAACCCGAGATCGCTATAACCTCCCCCTTTTAAAGAATTTCGTCCTCAAAATTTAATACAAGTTTTAAAAGTGTGATTTCTCAATTCTCAATAATATCATAATTCCACATTCATTATCTTGACCCATTACCGGTCATTCCATCTCTCTTCAAGAGAACAACTTACAATATAATTCAACATGCATTATCAACATGCATTCTTTCGAATTCCAACGAGTTCCAATACACATACTCCATAGTTCCATAACATATTCAATGTTAATGATATAAATGCATTTCTACAACACATTCAACATATACAATGTTAAATTAAACTCATATTCGTCAAATATATTCAACAATTTCAATATTTTCATAAACCAAGACATATACAATGTTCTTAGAGTTTATCAACAAAACAAAATTTCCAACATATGGCTAAACATTAACAAACAAGTCTGGATATTTCTCACGGACATCCAATTCACGTTCCCAGGTGGCTTCCTCAATGCCATGATGTTTCCGCAATACCTTAACCAAGGGAATAGTCTTGCATCGCAAGACTTGGTCCCGCCTATCCAAGACCTGTACCGGTCTCTCCTCATACGAGGCATCCTCATCACCTCTAAGTCGGTCCAATCCAATACATGTGACGGATCTAGCTCGTACTTCCGAAACATACTAACATGAAACACGTCATGCACTCTGAACAACTACGGCGGCAAAGCTAAACGGTAGGTAACCTCTCCAATCCGCTCAAGGATCTCAAAAGGGCCAATAAACTGAGGGACAACTTCCCACTCTTCCCAAACCTTATCAAACCCCGCATAGGTGATATCTTCAGAAAGACATGATCACCCACCTCAAATGCCAAAGGCCTCCTCCGCCGGTCAGCATAACTCTTTTGTCGACTCTGGGCTGTAACTAACCTCTTACGGATAAGTTCAACTTTCTTCGTCGTTTCCCGAACCAACTTCGGACCCAACAAAGGTGCATCACCCACCTCGGCCCAATACACTAGAGACCTACATGGTCGGCCATACAAGGCCTCAAACAGTGCCATACCAATACTCGATTGGAAACTGTTGTTGTAGGCAAACTCCACTAAGGGCAAGTGTCTCTCCCACGACCCCTCAAAGTCAAGGACACAGCCTCGAAGCATATCCTCCAAGATCTGAATAGTACGCTTGGACTGCCCGTCAATCTGAGGATGGTAAGCCGTGCGAAAGGTCAATCTAGTGCCTAAGGCACTCTGCAAACTCTGCTACAACTTAGCAGTAAAGCGCGGATCTCTATCAGAGACGATCGTCACTGGGACCCCGTGCAACCTCACTATGTCCCGAATATACAAATTGGCAAAATGATCTACCGAATCTCTCACGCGCATAGGAATAAAGTGCGCCAACTTAGTCAACCGATCAACTACTACCCAAATGGCATCACTGCCCCGTTGAGTCCTCGAAAGACCCACGACAAAATCCATCGTGACGTGCTCCCACTTCCACTCAGCTATAGGCATGGGTTGTAACAAACCCACTGGCCTCTGATGCTCGGCCTTCACTTGCTGACAAGTAAGGCACTTAGACACAAACGCTGCTACATCCTTCTTCATACCCCTCCACCAAAACTGGCAACTCAAATCACGATACATCTTAGTGCCTCCCGGATGCATCGCAAGACGTGAATGGTGAAACTCTCGGAGTACTTCCTCTCGGCAAGACTCCGGCACAAACAAGCAGTCTCAGTACCTCACACTCTGGTCAGGACACACGGACAAACCCTTCTCTACCTTCCCACTAGAAATCTTCTCCCGGAGGGACTCTACCTCAAAGTTACCCCTCTATGCCTCTAACACTTGATTCACAAGTGTAGGTTGTGCCACTATGGAAAACAAGGCCGCAGACTCAACAGACTCACCCAGAAGCGAGTCGAACTCGCCAAGAATATCCAACGTCTCCCACTCTCGGATGGCAATACTAGCTACATCACTAATCGACTTCCTACTAAGGGCATCGGCCATAACGTTGGCCTTTCCTGAATGATAGTGCAACCCAAAGTCGTAATCCTCAATAAATTCTATCTACCTCCTCTGCCTCAAGTTCAAGTCTTTCTGTGTAAACAGATACTTCAGACTCTTGTAATCTGAGAACACCTCGAATCTCTCACAGTAAAGGTAGTGCCTCCAAATCTTCAAGGCAAAAATCACAGTTACTAACTCTAGGCTATGAGTGGGGTAATTTCCCTCGTGTGTTTTCAACTACCATGAGCCATAGGCCACTACTTTACCCTCTTGCATCAACATACAACCCAAACCCTCTCATGAGGCATCACAATACACTGCATAACCCAAACCTCTCTCCAGAATAATCAGGACTGGAGCGGTGGTCAGTCTAACTTTCAACTCTTGGAGCAATTTTTCACAAGTCTCACTCCACACAAACTTGACCCCTTTCCGCGTCAACCTAGTCAAAGGCGAAGCTAGCTTGGAGAAATCTTTCACAAACTGACGGTAATAACTGGCCAATCCCAAAAAATTACAGATCTCAAACACACTCTTAGGCTGTGCCCAATCTTGCACTGCCTCTATCTTGGATGAATCAATAGACACCCTTTCCTCAGATACCATATGGCCAAAGAATTTAACCTCTCTTAGCCAGAACTCACACTTCCCAAACTTAGCATACAGCTTATGGGCTCTAAGTAATTCAAGCACCACTCGCAAGTGTTCCTCGTGCTCCTTCTCAAAAGGTGAATAAACTAGAATGTCATCCACAAAGACGACCACAAAACGGTCTAAGAACTCTCGGAAGATCCGATTCATCAAATCCATAAACATTGCCTGTGCATTGGTGAGCCCAAAAGGTATCATCAGAAACTCATAATGGCCATACGGCGTACGGAATGCTGCCTTTGGGATATCCTCCTCCCTAACCCTCAACTGATGGTAACCCGATCTCAAGTTTATCTTGGAGAAACAATGGAACCCATTCAACTGGTCAAACAAATCATCTATACGGGGCATAGGGTACTTGTTCTTAACCGTATCCCAGTTCAATTTTCGGTAATCAATGCAAAGTCTCAAGGCCCGTCTTTCTTTTTAGCAAAGAGGGCCGATGCTCCCCACAGTGAAGTACTAGGGCGGATGAAGCCCTTATCTAGCAATTCCTGGAGTTGAATCTTCAACTCACTCAACTCAGCTGGGGAAAAATGGTACGGTGCCATGGAAATTGGTGTCGTGCCAGGCACTAAGTCAATAGAGAACTCTATCTCTCGATGAAGTGGAAAACTAACGAGATCTTCGGGAAAGACATTTGAGTACTCACAAACCACTCTCAGCAACTCAGCCTAATTCTCATCACACTTACTACTCATACAGCTAGCGAGAAGACAACTAAGCTCACTCCGCCCTCACGGATCATACATTGGTGGCAAGACTCTACCAACTCGATCTCCCAAGAAATGAAAACAATCCCCGCTCAAGGTACATACAGTAACCTTCTGGCGGTAGCAGTCTATAACAGCTCGGTATGATGATAGCCAGTCCATACCCAAACTCACATCAAAACTAGATATAGCCATTAGTACAAAAGAAAATGAAAGCCGGCGATCGGCGACCTCTATATCACAGCCCTGACACTCTTATTTCAAAATCAACTCACCTCCAATAGGTGATATAACACAAATAGGAGAAGCTAACTGTGCCAACTCCAATCCCAAAACAGATACAAAAGCAGAAGATATAAAAGAATGGGATGCACCCGTATCAATTAACACATTAGCAATCAAGTTACAAAACAGAAAGGTACCTCTCACAACAGATGGAGCTGGTATAAACTCTGGTGCTGTAACAACATACACGCGCCCTATAGGTCTTTGATCTACCTGCTCACCTCTCGGAGCATAAGACTGCTGCACAGACTGAGCCGAAGAGGCTCCTTGATTGGCCTTTGAGGCCTGAACTGACTGAGCTGGTTGGTAACTCTGTGTCTACCTCGAACCAAATGCACCAGATGTGCCACTCAACTGTGGGCAAAACCTCTTCAGGTGCTCCACCTACCCACACTGATAACAATCGAGTGGCTGACCTCTGCCCTAACTCTGGCTCTGAGGTCGAGCCGAAGATGAAGCTGCTCTCTGCCCTCTTCCCCTCTGCGGGCAAGCTGGAGACTTGTGGCCCAGCTAACGACATTTGTAACAAGTGATGTCTCCCTGACTGCCTCTCCCAGAACCTGAACTCAACACTGGAAAGGTAGATCTCGCAAGCACTCCTTGGGACTACTGGGGGTTAGAACCCCTCTGCCTCCTACCATCCCCCTGGCCATCGTGACTTCTCTTGGAACCCCTCATCCTTTCTTCCTCCGTCTGCATAATGGTCTCAAGATGGGCTGCAGTCTATACAAGGCCCCCGTACTCCCTAATCATGGACCCGGCCACTCGAAACATGAGTCTGGTCCTCAACTTCTTCTTAAACTCAAGATATCGGCGTTCCTCAGACGATACCAAATCAAGTGCGAACCTCGATAAGCTAGTGAAAGCGGCTTCAAACTCAGCCACTAGTGTATTCAACTGCTTGAGCCGACAGAACTGATCTCTCAACTGCTCCTTAACAATGGGAGGCAAAAACTTCTCCTGGAAGGCGTCAACAAAAGCCTCTCAAGTCCCTCCAATACACCTTCACGTAAATTTCCACCACTGACCTGCATCCCCCTTCAACTAGAAAGACGCCAAGGTCATCCTCAATCCACCGTCTTCGATGCCAAGCATCTCAAATGTCTTCGTCATTTGCTCCAACCACTCATCAGCCTTTAGTGGCTCCTTAGGGTCACCCAAAAACTCATCTGGATTCGACCGAAAGAACTCCCTCTTCATAAAAGAAGGCCCTGCCTCAGCTACATGGGTCTGGGCTTGATTCTCAGCTCTAAGAATGCCCATAGATTCCCTCAATGCTCCTGCCATTTCGCGGGCCAAAGCACCAATGGCTTGCTGATCAACCGGCTCGGTCACGTTGGCCTGACCGACACCCTCCTCCTACACCAGAATATCATCCGGTATAGGCGTTTCCTGCCTCCTAGGCCTACCACGTCCTCGTCCTAACATCCTAATAAAGGTAACCAAAACATTAGCACATTCACAAATGTGCCGAAACTATTTCACTCGCGCCTTAATACGATGGACAACTGTAATTCACTCCACATAAGCACATAATCACATAAGCACATACGAATTTCATTTCCGAATAATGATCGGTCGTGGCGTTGCTAGAGTTCCAGTTAGAAACGGCAATGATCAAGTGCCTTTCTAATAGGACTCCCAGAAACCCAAAGATCCAATCAACATCCTGGAAACTCAATCCTATACTCACATAGTCACAAAAACATGTTATCACATAAGCATATAAGATTACATTTAAGTTTCTAACAAGCAAGACAAACCCAGTGTGGTACTAACCACTTCCCACGTACCCAAAGTATTCAAACCCGGTATGCTCTAATACCAAGCTGTAATGCCCTCAAAAATAATACATCAGCCAATCCCCATGACATCCATAAACACGAGAAATAAAGGATATTCATTCATCAGAGTGTTTTCTACAAAAGGTATTATATGTCGACAACAAAACTAATTGCCCTACGGGCTTACAACTTTTCAAGTCAACACTTGGTTACAACAAAAGAGAGTTCTAACTCTTAACATATTAAGCCCTTGGCTTGATTTACATATAATACAAAAGATAACTACAAAAATAAGTCTTCAACGTCTAAACCTCCCGAGCTACATCCTTGGAGGCGGCACATCACATGCGCCTGAAAATGATGTCCCATATAGGGTGAGCCAAAGCCCAGTAGAGATATGCTAAACATAATATGAGCAGTAACTAAAACATTAGCATTTGAAAAATGTTCAACACATGTGCATCGATATACACCATTTTTATTATAATCCAACAACATTGATATTCATCTTTCAACTGAATTCCATTTGCATTTCCAATACATTTCATTAACATAGTTCGTCTATCACAATAATTCAAATGAGACTACAACTCATAAGAAAACAACACTTCGATTCATCAACAATTCAAAATGAGAGTACAACTCATATTAACAACACTTCAATTTATCAACATCATTTACATGGATATAAGGTTTCAGGACTTTTACTGTGGACACTCCGGCCAACTTAATTATCACTGGAATCCATCCCCTATCTCCTTCCAAACACTGGAGTACATCCCCTATCTCCTCCCACACAGTGAAGTACATCTCCTATCTCCTCCCATACAAATATACATATGCAATGTATTTAAACACTTCATCATATACAATGATCAATTAAAACACATATTCAATGTGTTAATCCAACCGTCATATTCAATGACCAATTCCAATTGATTAGTTTCGGTTTTCCCTAATCAACATGCAGTGTCTACAACAATCAAGACTATCCTCCACCAATATCCCAAAGCAATTATTTCTAAACAGATAATAAATTTACCAAACAGATAAATTATCAACAGTTTCATCGGTGAGTGATTAATCAATCCAACTACACCATTCAATCTCATAATTTCTCAATTTCATGATTTTCATATTTCCCCAAATTAATTATTTAATTTCAATTAAGGCTTTTCTCCCTTTTTCTCAATTTCAACCCTAAGGCTCAATTTTCTCAATTTTACCCCAATAACCTCATTTTCCAAGGTCTCACATACAAATGATACCCAACAATTTAAAACCCCTCTTTATACATTTCAAAATCAAACCCTAACTGTGATACCCCTGTTTCGTAATATGCTAATCAGTCCTTAATTTAAATATGATTATGTGTTTGATATAATTTTGTGTGCCAATTATGTGAATATATGTGATTTTGAAGTTCTATCTGTTCACCGTAGGAATATCTGTTTGAATAATCTTTTTTTGGAAATTAAATTGAGGGCCTTACCGGCCACAGAACCCGGAATTGATTTCGCCATTGTGATTGGCATAATTTTTAGAGCCTACGGTGAAATTTAATTGAAAAATTGATTCGGACCAGATTAAGCTGAGTCAAGTGATGAATTCGTGCCCAATTATGTTATTCTTATTATATTGACTTAGTGGGATTTGTTATGTTTTAGCATTACACCTCATTTCTCTCCCTTAGATGATTTAGGCTGATCAAACTCTAAGAAAAGAAAAGAGAGGGCCGGCTATTAGAGAGAGAGGGAGAGAATTTGGGTGATTTTGGCTCAAGATTTGGAGAACTTCAAGATTAAGCCCAAGATTTTGTTATAGTTTGGGAGATTGAACTCTTGGGTAAGTAAACTCATGGATTTTAGTTTGTAAATTATAAATTCAAGATTTATTAATGGCCAAGAACATGAGTTAGCTGATTATAAGAAAATTGAATTGGTTTTGTTGAATTGAAGGCCATTATGTGCATGCATGTAAGAAAGTACCTTGAATTTGCATGTTTGAGCATGAAAATGTATAATCCATGTACAATTTTAATTGAAGCTCATGTTATAATCATTATTTGTGCTATCTAAGTTGAGAATGTGGCTAATTCATCTCATGCATGTACAATTTGAGAAGATATGAGCTTGAATGCATGAATCTGTTATGTTAGTGTTGAGTTTGACACATTTTGGGGCATGCATGTAGATGAATCAAGAAATTGAGCTTCATAGTGTTATAATCTTGCATTGGTGCCATGTTAGTATGATTATATGTGAACTTTGAGCCTTAGAGTGCATGAAAAATTGGCTAGAAAATCGTGTTGGAGCTCAAGAACTTAATCTGGAAATCCTAGATTTTTGACGTCCGCTCGAGCGGGGGAAGTGCCGCTCGAGCGAGAAAATCGTGCTCCCAGCACTTTTGGCAGACATGGTGCCCGCTTGAGCGGGGAAATTGACGCTTGAGCGGGGAGCTATGTAGACAAGAAGTCCGCTCGAGCGTCCAAGTTCATGCTCGAGCGGGAATTTGAGGTAACCAGCACTTTTGCAGGCTTAAGGGTTCGCTCGAGCGGGGAAGTCCACGCTCGAGCGGGGACCCTGTTTTCTGAAATTCTGAAAATGCATTCTATGTTATATTTTTTTCCGTTCTCTTTCACTTGTAAGCACTCTTAGGCATATGTTAAGCATTGTAAATGAGTTAATGAGATAAGAATAAAGCCTAAAGAGGAATACGTGAATTAAAGAACGGATTGAACTGTTAGTGACCCTTTTGTGTTCACGAAATATGTAGGGTCAAGCTCCAGGGCAAATCCATAAGCCGATCACTGTGAGTAATATCGATATTTGAAAGCTTAGCAATGTCCAACTGTTTATTCCCTTATAAGTTTTATGAGTTGCCAATTGGGATTGTGGACAAAAGTCTGACATGAACGAATGAATGGACCGAAGGTCGTTTCGATATGAATAAATGGACCGAAGGTCGTTTTGATAGAAATAAATGGACCTAAGGTCGTTTTGATATAAATGAGTGGGCCGAAGGCTGTTTCGACACGAAGGTATGGGCCGAAGGCCGTTTTGACGTAAACGAATGGACCGGAGGTCGTTTTGATAGAAATAAATGGACCTAAGGTTGTTTTGACATAAATGAGTGGGCCGAAGGCCGTTTTGACGTAAATGAATGGACCAAAGGTCGTTTTGACAGAAATGAATGGACCAAAGGTTGTTTTGATAGAAATGAGTGGACCGAAGGTCGTTTGGACATGTAAGAATGGACCTAAGGTCGTTTTGACATGAATGAGTGGGCCGAAGGCCGTTTTGACATAAATGAATGGGCCGAAGGCCGTTTTGACATGAATGGAAATCTGAATGGGCCAAAGGCCAGAATGCTTGGAACTACAGTCACTTGATTTGAATTTTGTATAGTTATATATATCTGTTAAATAGAAATATGAATTGAGCCCAAGGCCGTTTGGAACATGTTGTTCTACATTGTTATGTAACTTTTGTATTTGATTTGATATTATTCACTGGGCTTTCTTTCACGCTCATTCATGTGTTTGTAGGTGAGCCAAGAGAAGTCCGGACCCAGCCTCTGTGAAGTCTGTATGGAACAACTAAGGTTTTGAGAGAGTCAGCCCTTGTGTCTCACGCACGAGACCCGTCTTCGCCCTTTTGTTATGTATTTACATTTTGTCAGGTTGGCGAAGTTTTGAATACGTTTGTATGTAGTTTTGCTTGACTGACTTAGATTTGAATGATCCTGTCTGTACAGTACTTATGTTACTATACTTTCTGTTGTGAGTTATTAACATATGTATGTCTGGAATGTTATGATATGCATATAAGCACGGCTCTATGGACAAAATTTTAAAATTGCTTCCGTTTGGCCCCTTTTACTCTGATGAGTTTCGTCTTATTTGGTTTGAGGCCGTAGGTAATCTCGTGATTACTGGCCGGTTATGGCCTTAACCCAGAGGGGCGGGTTCGGGTCGTGACACTAACTTTCCAAAATTCCCAAATCAAACCATTTATACAAAACGACTAATATTTATGTCAAAGATCATAAAAATGAGTAATTATCCCTACCTCAAAGAAGAGACTCAAAGGAGAAGATGGAGAAAACTCGAAGATGCTCCAAACGCCAACTTTTTCGGATCAAAGTGAAGCCCACATCAAGCTCTACCTTTCTTACAAAAAGACTAGGGTAGAAGACCACTAGAACTAGGTGTATTTGTAGAGAGAAGGTGTATGTAGAGAGAGAGAGAGAGGGTCGAATCTAGGGTTTGGAGGAAGAAGAGAGTCAAAAAGTGTAGAAGAAGCTGCTGCTGCGAACTGATATACTCAAGCAAAGAAAGTAGCGTGCTCACTCAAGCAAAGAAGTGATCACTCGAGCGACCAGGCAAAAAGATGCCTCGCTCGAGTGCAAAAAGCCTCGCTCAAGCGAACAGTGCAAAACTTCAGGTCTGTAACCCGGAAGCACGCTTGAGCGCAAGAATGCTCACTCGAGCGAAGAACCCCAAAACATATAGCTCGCTCGCTCGAGCGACAAAAGCCTCGCACAAGCGAAGAATACCAACCTTCAGGTTCAAACTAGACACTAACGCACGCTCGAGCGCAAGAGTTCTCGCTCGAGCAAAGAGACAGAAGACCCAAAGTTTGCTCGAGCGACAAAAGCCTCGCTCGAGCAAAGAACCAAAAATCTGGGCAGCAAAAACATATTTCAAACCACATCCAACCTGTTTCAAACCTACCCAACACATCCTAAAATTCAAATACAACGAATTAAAGGACGGAAAGAGACATACACAACAATACTCAATCATGGAACCCAAGTCCAGAACATTGTACATAAAGGGAAAAAACTCGAGATCGCTATAGGATTGGTTTGGTCTGCTAGTGCATATCGGAGTTTTTTCATTTTGTTTCTCCGTTTTGGATTGGTTTCTCGCCAATCTGTGGGTTTAGTGCTAGCAGATGAATGTGCTTCCTCCTTGGTGCTAACCTAGTTAGGATTGTGGAATGTTAGCTATGATGTTTTTTGCACTTCCCTCCTTTATTGATGTATTTTGTTGTTTGTTTTTGCTTATCTCATCAATAAAGTTTCTTTTTTCTTTGCTGATCAAAAAAAAAAATAATAGTGAATATCATTGCTATCACGTCTGAGGCCACGAAACCACCGTTTCTATTCTGTTTCGGCGAGAACACGTCACTATAGATGTCCACGAACGTCCCAGGAAAGATCTCGTTTTGTTCGTTGGGCTCACTACAGTTCGAACTCAAAAGTCACGGTCCTGTATCTAATCTCGCAGAATGCAATGCAAGACCGATGAATCATCAAAGAGTCTAAATATGACAAATCGTTTTGAAAAATAGATTTTTAGAAAGAAGTGCCAAACATGGACTGCTTTGCCAGATATAGAGTTGCCACCTAAATATTTTATTTTGAGAGAATTTAGGAAACCCTTACTCGTGCCGAAGGCCACGTGTCCGTCATCACCAAAGTTGCCTCGGCTCGGGAATTTGGATACGATTGGGGAAGGTCACTTTGTGAGCACCCTCGCTCGCCCGATCAAAGATCGGCCTCTACTAACCATGATATCGAGTTTTGAAAACATTATGCATTCTTATTCCGGTTATTAGCCTAGATTCACTATGTGATGCGCACAGCATACAAGTATAGACTGGATTTTCCTAAGTTGGAACCAAGCATCGCACATCCGTTTGTTTTGAAAATGGATTGATGTTTGCTACTCGCAAGTAGGCTAAAACACGGGTTTCGATGAATTATCCTAACTCAAGCAACCTAACCTTCACCCACAGGCATTCGGGCAGGTGTATCACATAAGCACATAGCCTCATGGTAAGCATGCTATCATGGCAGTCACTCACACACATGCAAGGATGCTAAAGCATAAATACTTACCGAGTACTCCAAGCCAAAATAGAAACTAGTTAGTAATCAATGCATGATCCTAGTTCATGTTAAGATGGCTAATGCAACACATGCAAAAATGCAACTAAGCTAGGCTCGACTATTCTAAAATGGCATATGAAATGCAACAACTGATACACGTATTCAACTCGGAATTAAAATACAATGCAGTTAGTATGATGCGCCGAGCCCGGTGCATGCAATACAGATGAATGATGCAAACATGCAAGCATAAATATGCTAATTGAAACATGCCCTAAACTAACCATCATAAACTGGTAAATAAAAGGGAGAAAAACGTGGGGTTGGAAGACATACATCACACACACGCATACTTATTACAACAATTGGCTCTCTCTCGGAGGGTCTGAATGAATAGTACAAACCATCTAGCTAATCTAAGCTAAATAACAAATTACAGCTAATTATTACACAATATTAATTAATCAACAAATTAACTAAGTAAGCAATAAACTAGCATGCAAACTAAATGGACCGCCTCAGCTCCGTTTCGAATGATAAAAGGTGTATGCATGTTCGAGTCGCCTCGTCGGTAAATTCCATCGCGACGCCTCGCCTCGCCTTTGTTTGCAATTGATCTCAGAAACTTGCACAAAGCTCCAGAAGGCTGAAACTCCACCTTGGGAAGGCCACTGACCAGTTATTAGCATGGGAGACTACCTGTCGACCACCCTTTATGGTGGAGACCAAAGAGGGTGGTCGGCCTGCCAGAAAATTTGGTCGGCCGACCAGTTTCCACCTCTGGTTTCTGGTTTTTCTGCAACGAAGGCAATAGAGAGAAAAGGCAATGTATTTTCAACAAATGTGTGCATGACCACTCTCCCTATCATTGCACAAGCTCCAAGGAGTGTAGTCCTCGATCCTTGTGTCATCAATCACGCATCTCGATGCATGATGGCCGAGGAGTCGGTTTGCACGGTTCAATGAGACATGAATGCACATATAAGCAAGTAAAGCCAACAACTCTATCATGGACAGTCAAGAGTGACAGCGACCGAGAATCGAGGCACGTTTCGTCACTTGGAGTACGAAACGTCCCTCGTTTCCCGTGTTCGGACTAAACCCTACTCCAAACACAAAGCAACGAGATGGCATACACAATGCGACTAACATGCAACCTAGCATACGCAATGTTATGGGCTAAAATGGCATACACAATGCACGTGACATAACATGGCATACACAATGCACTTACGAAGACTATCATGCGCACATGAACTAAATGGCATATACAAATGCAAGATGGACTTACACCAATATGAGTGGACCTCAGCCACACTCACATCAGTGGCCGTATGATGAAAATGAGACAACCAAAATACATGCAAGCATGCACGAATGCAATGGACCGATCTTAAGGCACAACATGCAACTCTAACTAAGCATGGCAAATGATGAAATATGGCATACAAGCATACATTTTCCAGCTCTGAACCATGATGTACAATGGTCCCGAATCATGCAAATATGTTACCCAATGCATGCTAGATGGCCCGAATACCGAAACTAGTGAAGTGCGTTACACGATAGGTACACAAAGCAATACACGAATGGCAAAACCAACCCAAACAGACCCTAGGCAGGTTTGAAACAGTGGGGAAATGGCCTAAAATGATGGCTCAGAATGCAAAGAAATTGAGCTCATTCAATGGTCAGTGAATGAGGCATACAAGCCCGACTCTCAAACGCATTTAAAGAGTACAAAACATGGGAATATGGCATTCACATAAGCTCTAAAATATGATGTATAATGGCCCCAAAACAAGAAAACATCTCAGTATATGCATGTAATGGACCTCAAAACTCAAAGCTAAGCATGGACATTGAACTACAAGCATGCAAAACAAGCATCATTCGACCATGAAACACAAAAACAGAGCTAAGGAAGTCCAAAATATGCACAAAATCAGTTTAAGGCATGGCCAAAAAGTGCTAAAATCAAGGGTCAACAAAGCATGTAAAGAAAGCTAGTGAACCATGAGTTGTACTACAACTATATGAAGCATATGAGAGCTCACCAAACCAGTCAAAAATAGAAGTATGCCACGCCAAAATATGCCCAAAAACCCACTGAAACTTAGTCAATGCATGCAAGAATGATAAGCTCCTTTGGAAGGCCATGCAAGGGGTTATTCTACACATGTACGATGGACACACAAAATGGCAAAACCACCTCTGGAAAGAGGTTATGAGGGCCCTAAAACCTACCAAAAAGGTCCTGAAATTAGTCTAGGAAGCATGGAAGTGAAAGCCCCTTTCAAAGGCCTTGAATAGGATTGTTCTACACATGTACAATAGACATTTTATATGGCAAAATGGGCTCTGGACAGAGCCTATGCAAACCATAAAACTCACTAAATAGGGCCTGAAATTTGGCTTTGAAACATGCAAGTAGGAGCCCCTTTGGAAGGCCAACAAAGCTAGTAAACAAATCAAGGGGTGAGAGGGTCACCCCTCTCTGATTTTAGGGCTCAAAAACACATGTTAGCCAAACCAAGGCCAACACAAATGCTCTAATGCATAGCCCTAAACATGAGAAAATGAAGCATGCAAAGGGGAAGATGACCGCAAACAGAAAAAATGTCTTAAACAAACATGTTTATAAGCTCAAAACAAAACTTTTTTCAGTTTATGACAAAACCCAGAAATGCTTGCAAATAAGACTAAAGAATGAAGCAAAATAAAGCTACAAAGAGGGAAATGGTGACTTACCCTTGTAGCACAGCAATGCAGCAAGCTCTGGACCAAGAAAGTGAGCCCTCAACCTCTGAAAAATAGCTCTAAGGTACTTAGGATGGTAGTGGAGGTGTTGTGCTTAGAGGTGTTGTGCAAATGGCCAAGAACCATGGAGCTATGGAGCTTGGATGTAGAGATATAGGGGGAAAGTATATGTATGCCTCAACCAAAAATCTTCAACCCTTGCAAATGGAGAGGAGAGTCTCTCTTATAGAAGAAGAGGTCCAAGGCTTCTTGGAGAAGCCTCAAGCAAAGGGACCAAGCTTCTAAAAGAAGCTAAACCAAAAGGGCTAAGCTTCTTGAGGAAGCTAGACCAAAGGGTCAAGCTTCCTCAAGAAGCTTGACAAAAGGTCAAGCTTCTCTTATAAGCTAAGCAAAAAGGGCCAAAGCTTCCTTAAGAAGACAAACAAAAGGGTTAAATCTCGGAAGATGGGGCAAATTCCTACCAGTTGGCATAGCTATATGCAACTCAGGAAGGCCAAAAAGGAGATGCCTGGCCGACCAGTTCAAGTAGTCGGCCGACCACTTCCCCTGGTTGGCCGACCAGGGGTTAAAAGGGTCAACAAGAAAAGGTGGTCGGCCATGCCAAAAAGGTGGCCTCTCAGGTGAATGCAACACAGTGGTAGTATGGGAGACCAGAAAATGTGGCTCAAAAGTGAGGGAGACCAAGGGGTCAAAAGGGTTAAGCACCAAAGGTGGTTGGCCATACCAAATAGGTGGCCTCCCAGATGAATGCAACACAATGGTGGTATGGGAGACCAGAAATTATGGCCTAAAAGTGAGGGAGACTGCCTCTCTAACAAGAAAATCGGGCGGCGAAAAGAAAAGTGGTCTCCAAGAAGAAAATGTGGTCTCTTGGGCCACAGTGTCCCTCTAGGGAGAGGAAACAAGGTGTGTGTCAAAAATCAGAGCAAACGGAGGTAGTTAAGCGGTCCCAAATCGAGGCACGCGGCCGATGGTTCAGAAAACTGGTCTCCAAACGGGAAAACTGGTCTACGACCATGAAACGTAGACCTCTCCCTCTCTCTGGGAAGAGAAAAATCGAGAAAACAGGATCTGATTCGCAAACCGAGGCAAAGCACAAAAGAGCCTCGAAGTCCGGAGGCAAGGCTCTCATCCGAGACTCTGCAATCTCAGAACGAGCACAATATGCGTCATCACCGAGCGCTCAATCGGTGACGTCTGAGTCTTAAGGTCGGTCAAAAGTGGGGTGTCTACAGTTGCCCCTCTTTGACAGAACTTGAAAGTCATACGTGATGGGAGTAAATGTCAAAGCCTAGAGACGATCCATTTTTGACAAGTCCGAAGACTTAGGCAAATAAGCGAGATGAACAAAGATGTGCCCCCAGGCAATGGCAAAATGCAAAATGATATGTGATATTACAAAACAATGTAGTAAACAATGCAAATGATATGCAATGCATTTGAGATGATCAAACCACAAGCAATATAAAACCACACAAATATCATAAAGATGATGGAGATGCAAAATCTGTCTACCATAGAAAAGGTGCCAACATCCTCAAACCACAATCCCATCAGTGGAATAGGTGCGTACACATGCAGAACTATGTGTGTGTAGACGGAACACAAGATACAAGTAATTGGATGGCATGATATAAGTGAGGAATGATCTGCTAAGAAAAGATCACGATCTTAAATGCTTGATGCAACACACTACACTACAATGCAATGAATGCAATGGATAAGGCGCGCGGCCAAACCGTATCTTGCCTAGGAAAGGCATGGACACAAACAAACCATGTCTAACACGGAAATGTTACCGTCACCCTTAGACCACAATCCCATTAGTGGAATAGGTGCATACACAAAATCTCATAACCATGCTTCGACGTGAAAATTATGGGCACATACTAGACCAAGCTCAACATGGAAAGGCGCAAGCCATAGATATATAATGCAGTAAATGCATGCAAACTATAATGCAATGTATTCTATATGCAATGCAATGGACATACAAGATGATATAGTAGTTAGGAAGCGAAAATACCTTACAGGGGCATTTGGCAATGACCTACCTCAGCAATGTCCTACCTCATGCTGATGTGGGAATCTTCCCCTTCTTCTCAGTTGAACCGTAGGTACTACTTTTCTCCCTGACTATCGTCGCAACTTTCCCTATTCTCCAACAGGGCGACAGACTAGGTTGGTTCAGTATCCAGAATTGAGGTGCATACATATGTTATCTCAATCTATGGGGCTGCCATACAGGTTTCAAGCCGAGGATATACCTCTGGGTATTTAAACCAGACTTTAGTCTCGGAAATCCCGAACCTTTGCGTTCTAGGCAAGAGCCATTCGAACTCTAGTTTCCACCGTCTCAGTTGGTCTCCTAGGAACTCACCGCAAACACAGGCAGGTGGCTATACCAGACCACCGGAAGTCGTTCGGACATGACAAACAGCAAAGGAATTGCACCTTTAGAAGATTTAAGATCTCCTAAACCAGGTGAGTGCACAAGAGAGTGTGATGAAGATGCAGGATTTAAGGTCTCCTAGACCAGAGGATTTAAGGTCTCCCAGACCAGCGAAAGGTGTACAAGACAATGCGAATGAAGATGCACTAACAAGTACAAGGGAGGTGCACAAGAAAGCGCGAGAAATGCAATGCACTAACAAGTGCAGGTAAGGTGCACAAGATAGCATGATAAAATGCATGAACAATGCAAGTAAAGTACACAAAACAGTGCGATGCGCAAAATAGCGCGAGTATAAACTGCACAAAACAGTGTGATACATAATGAATGTGTAAAACAGTGACAAGAAGATGGGTGCGCAAGACAGCGTGATAAAATGCATGAACAATGCAAGTAAGGTGCATAACAATGCGAGAAAGATGTGCATAACGATGCATTTTGCATTTCTTGCACACTTTATGTTTTTGCTATGTATTATATCTGCTCGTTCTGGACACATTCACATACACAGTATTTCTGCTCATTCTGGCATACAGCTCATATGTAGCACAATACTGACTTGGCACGTAGCTTATTCATAACACAATGCGGACTTGGCACACAACTCACAACATAACACTTTGTTAATTTGGCACACAGCTCACTTGGGCACACAGCACATTTGGGGCGCACAGCACATTTGGGCACACAGCTCATTTTGGCACATAGCTCGTTCTCGGGCACACAGCTCATTTTCAGGCACACAGCTCATTTTTCAGGCACACAGCTCACTTTTTGGGCACACAGCTCCTTTTTCGGGCACGCAGCTCATTTTTCGGGCACGCAGCTCGTTCTTCGGGCACACAGCTCGTTCTTGGGCACACAGCTCATTTTTTGGGCACACAGCTCACTTTTTGGGCACACAGCTCGTTTTCCGGGCACACAGCTCGTTCTTTGGGCACGCAGCTCGTTCTTTGGGTACGCAGCTCATTTTTCGGGCACGCAACTTATTTTTTGGGCACACGGCTCACTTTTTTGGGCGCATTTTCTGAGCACACAGCTCATTCATCGGGCACGCAGCTCATTTTTGGGCACACAGCTCGTTCTTCAGGCACGCAGCTCGTTCTTCGGGCACACAACTCATAACACTGCTCAATCTGAACACTCGGTCCGTAACACAGCATTCGGTTTGCATTTTGAACACACAGCTCAAGCACTTGAACTTCGGAACACGCAGCTCAAACTTTTGTCGTGAACACGCAGCCCACAATTTCTTGAAATCTAAACACACAGCTCAAACTCTTGCGGTGAACACGCGGCCCACACTTTCTTGAAATCTGAACACACAGCTCAAACTTGTTGTCATGAACACACAGCCCATAGTTTTTGAAAGTTGAACACGCAGTTCATAGTTTTTGAAAGTTGAACACGCAGCCCAAAGTTTTTGAAAGTTGAACACGCAGCCCAAACTCTTGATGGTGAACACACAGCCCACAGTCTTCTAGTGAACACGCAGCCCACAGTTTTTGAAAGCTGAACACGTAGCTCACAGTTTTTGAATGTTGAACACGCAGCCCAAACTCTTGATGGTGAACACACAGCCCACACTCTTGTAGTGAACACGCAACCCACAGTTTTTGAATGTTGAACACGCAACCCAAACTCTTGATGGTGAACACACAGCCCACACTCTTGGAGTGAACACGAAGCCCACACTTGTTGAAAGTTGAACACGCAGCCCAAACTTTTGAATTTTTCCTGAACACGCAGCCCATTCATTTCATTTGCACGCAGCTCATTCTTAATTCTGAACACGCAGCTCATAAATTTTCATTTCTGAACGCACAGCTCATTCACTTCACTTTGAACACCCAGCTCACACATTTCAATTCTGAACACGCAGCTCATACATTTTCATTTGCATGCAGCTCATTCTTAATTTTGAACACGCAGCTCATAAATTTTCATGTCTGAACACACAATTCATTCACTTTACTTTGAACACGCAGCTCATACATTTCAATTCTGAACACGCAGCTCATGCATTTTCATTTGCACGCAACTCATTCTTAATTCTGAACACGCAGCTCATAAATTTTCATGTCTGAACACACAGCTCATTCACTTTATTTTGAACATACAGCTCACACATTTCAATTCTGAACATACAGCTCATACATTTTCAATTTTGAACACGCAGCTCACAACACAACACTGCTCGATCTGAACACACGACTCATAACACATTAGTCTTTTAATTTTGAACACACAGCTCATAACACAACTCTGCTCGATCTGAACACACGGCTCATAACACAGTAGTCTTTTAATTTTGAACACACAGCTCATTCTGAACATACAAGATGCGACGACGGAACTTGCAGAAGTTAAAACCAACTCAGATGCCTGAGATTTTCCCTTTTTTCTTTTGCTTCAAAGTCTGGAACCTATATAGCTTCAGATAGGTCCTGGTTTTACTGTTCCCGCATGACCTGGGTTGAACCCTGTGGTTTTATGAAAGAAAAAATTTTGTTTTGCACAAATGTAGAGAATGGCACGGCACTCTGAGCACAAAATGATTTTTGAAAGTGAAATGGGAAAAGGGTTCTCAACCGGGTATTGAGCCTATAACTAACCACAGCCAAAACGACTCAATAACGGGAAACAAAGGTAGAATAACCTAAACACAACACAACAAAGGAAAAACAAGGTAAAACAACCTAAACATATCTATAGGCACCCGAAACGACTCAAAACGAGAATCAAGACAAACAAAACGACTGACACGACACACAGATGTGTTCCAATGGCAAGAGACCTCTCAGTGCACGAGGAGCCAGTTTCTCCGGGTATTGTTTCCCACACTTTCTCATTTGTGATTCTCGCATCACTCGGCCCTCAGGCTCTGTTTTTCTAAAAAAGCCCTTTTCCTCACTTTTTCTCTTAGCGCACATCTCTCTATTCTTCAATCTCTCATTTTTTATCCCTTCCGTGGGTGGTTGATAGGTAAACAAGAAGTTGTGGGCTCTTGCCCCTAGCATTCTGCTAGATTCTCTTTCATCTGCTCACAACAGTGAACTTCCCCCATAGAGGGGTTGTGATGCGGCTAGATGTGCAGCAAATCTGCAATTGACATCAGTTGATGATGCTCTACTGGGGAGTTCGGACGTGATCAGATCTATCCAGATGAGAGAATGGAATATGTTGCTCCATTCCAGTTCATGCTTCGCACTTGGCTTGATACCTCGCTGCTTGGAGGATGAGAGAGCTTTTCGGCCTTTTGTTGTTAGCTTCAGTTGTGCCCTTTTCTGGCAATTAGAGTGCCCTTTCTGGCAAGTATGTTGACAATGGGGAAAAGACAGAACACTTGACTTAACTGTGCCCCTAGTTCATTATTTTGACCATTTTTTGTTTTTGACATTCTGTTAAAACAATTTTGACCAACATGAGAGTTAGATTAACACCCTTGTTCGATTTTCTGATTTGAAATCATGCAAGTCAGGTTATGAGCACTGAAAATTTTCCTTTTTTGGGTCCAAGAACTATTTTTACAAACGGCCACTGTTCAACGAGCATGGAACCTACTCTTGAGATGCGCGACCTCAGATATGAAGGAAAATTGCCCCTTGCTTAAGGAAAGTTACATGGCAACTGAAAATTGCCCCTTGTTTGAATGACACCGCAGCATTTTGTACGGCAACGGAAAGTTGCCCATTGTTTGAATAGTGCCGCAGCACGTGGCCACCAGTCCTTACAGTGACAATTACAACCAAATTCTCAGATCCAGAGAAGACAAAGATAACTAGAACCATTACATGGACACAGTTGAATTTGAAGTGTTTTACGGTTGGACTTCAGAATGAAGTTGCCTACGTATCCCAAAGATGGGAATCAAGCCTTACATAGTTCGGGGTTAAGGTACACTCGGGTATTAACCTCTCCTTTTGCGCTCTAACTTTTGCCAAGGCCGTCCTTTCTGGGTTTTCAACCTTGCGAGCTTTGTTCTTCTTTTCTTTTCAATTCTTTTCATTTTCTTCATTTTTCTCTTCTTTTTTTTTCATTCTTTGCATTTTTCTTTTTTTGTCTTTTTCTTCTTTTTCTTGCTCTAACTTTTGCTTGGGTCGCTCTTCCGGGTTTTCAGCCCGGCGAGCCTCTCAAGGGTAAAAGTTTAGCTTTGTCCATGTTGAATGGTTTTTGGATCTCGAAGCCATTTAAATCTAGGAGAATGGCTGCTGTTCGCTGATGATGTAGAAGTCCATCCCATGGGGGTTGAATTTGCCTCTGGTGTTGCGGATAGAAGCTCAATTGTCCTTCAGCAATACTTTCTTCTTTCCTCCCTTCTGGGATTTGGCATTCTTACCGATCTTCATTATCTTGAGCAATGATCCATCTTTGGCTTTTCGAGCACGTTTGATATTTTTTGCCCCTAGTCCGAAGGGTGCTTCTGATCTAACTTCGCAAGCTTCTTTTGATGACATCTGATCTTCTTGATCTGACTTTCTTGTCCCTAGTTCGAGGGCTGCTTCAAATCTGGCCACACAGGCCTCACATCATGATTGACCTTTGAACATTCTGAATTAAGGTCCAAGGTTTGAAAGCAAGGGGTCGAGTCTTGAGGCTGAGAGCGATCCTAGGCTGCACAATCTCAAGAGCGATTCCACACAAGTCTTTGTAGGACTGCGCAAAACATTTTTTTGAAATTTTTTAAGAAAGCGACAAATCGCTCGCGCTGAAGACAGTGTAGAACCAATCTGGATCAAGCCAGGGTCCTTCTCAGTACTCACATTAACAAACATGATTTCATTCATTAAAGGCTTAGCATGCCTCTCTTTCTCTCAATTGACCAAATTTTGCAAAACCCGAGGAATTCCTCCATCTTCGTTTTCATCACAGTGTTTGAAAAGTTTTGGAGAACTTAGGTCAATGCAATGAGTTCGAGGCACAGAAAAGTAGGAAAAAAGTATTGCCGTTTCATTCAAACTTTCTGGCATAACTGGCACAAGGCAGAAGCAAACACAAGGGTGTGAAAATCACTACTGTTTATTCAAATCTGTTGGCATAACTGGCTCCACGGTGTAGACACCCCATTTTTGACCGACCTTTAGACTCAGACGTCACCGATTGAGCGCTTGGTGATGTTGCATAATGTGCTTGTTCAGAAGTTTCAGAGTCGCGGCCGTGAGCCCTGCCTCCGGACTTCCGAACCCCTCTTCTGTGCCTTGTCTCGGTTTGCGAACCAGACCCAGTTTTCTCTGTTTCTTTTCCTGAGGGAAGGGAGAGGTCCCGTAGACCATCTCTCGATGTCCGTAGGCTACATTTGGTGGCCGTAGGCCATTTTGCCCATTTCGGAGTCCGGTTCCCGGTTTTCGGAGCCGTCAAGCTGTGTGCCTCGGTTCGGGACCGCTTAACCATCTCCTATTGCTCTGATTTTTGGCATACATCTTATTTGCTCCCTGGTGAGGGACACTGGGGGCTGAGAAACGCACTTCGTGGCCGAACGCCACTTTCGGTGTTTAACAGCCCATTTTCGGGATCTCGAACTGTGTGTTTTGGCTCCCGAACATTCGTTTTGTAACGGTTTTCGTTCATTTTTGGCAGGTACCTCTGTTTTGTCACTAGGAAGGTCACTCAAGGGTGGGAGGCCAGCAATTGTTGCAGCAACCAGTTATCTCTCTTCCGGAGCCTCCCGGCGCCCGTTTTTCGCACTTCCGGGCTAATGTTGAATACCTTGGAGCTAGTGTTGCCAACTTTCAACCACATATCTGTGAACTACACACCTGGGAGGCCACTAAAAGTTGGTGACCGGCCAGTAATTCAACTTGACCCTTTTGACCCCCTCTTTCCGAGCCAATGTTGAACCCCCTTGGACCCACTTTCTTGGAATTTTAACCACATGGTTGTGTTGTACACATATAGGAGTACCTCCCCAGTAGCTGGCCGGCCAGAAAATCACATTGACCCTTTTGACCCCTAGCCGGCCGGCTAGGGGGTGTGGCCAGCCGGCCACCTCCAACAAAAGTAAGAGGCCGGCCGTGTTCCTCGCACTGTGCACTTTACAGCTGTGGGGCAATGTCCCCCAGATATTTTCTGTATCCGGGGGATATTTTGTGGGGGAGTTTTGCTCTCCTTCTCCCCCACCTTTACACCCCTTTTTGAACCCTTATAACCAGCTGGTGGCCTCCTTTGCAAGGGTTAGAAAAACTCTCCTTCAAGTTTCCATAGCCAACTCCATCCTCTTCCTTCTCAACTCTTGAAAAAACCCTAAGTCCCTAACCATTATTCCTTCTACACCACCAAGCTCTACCACCACCATCTCATTTCCAGCAACAAGGAAGGATTCTTGAAGGCTAAAGAAGCTGCAAATCCATCCAAAAAGCAACAAAAGTTTGAATCTTCAAGGGTAAGTAACACTTTTACCCTTTTGACCCTTTTTCTTGATCTATTTCTAAGCCTCACTTCTTTTTGGTTTCAAGCTCCGGCCCTAACTGAAAAGGGCCATCTTTTGAGCTCATCTTCACTTCTCATTAAGGGCTCAACCCTGTTTGAGCCCTCCATAATATACTTGCTTCAATGATCCTCTTGTATGTCATAGTTTTGCATGCTATTTTTGGCCCATGAGCAATCTGTTTTTGAGCATGTTATAAACTGATATAAGGCTTATTTTGAGCCCCTCTTCAACATTGGAGAAGGGCTCAACATTGTTTGGTACTTCCATGTGTCACTTGTAGTTATATCCCCTATTTGGCCCCATTTTTGTATAAATTGATAGCCTACCATGCTTTTGTTTTTGGCCATTTTACAGTTCTGAAAAAGTTCTTATTTTGGTCCATACTTCATGTTTCATTTAGGTCCTTTCATGGTTTGGGGCTTCCATAGGTCACTTCATGTTATATCCCTCTTTTATTCCCCATTCTTGCATGTTTAGTTAGCCTACCATGCTTTTGTTTTTGGCAATTTTACAGTTCTAGAAAAGTGTTTATTTTGGTCCATTCTACATGTTTTATTAAGGGTCTTTGGCTGTTTGGTGATTATTTTGCATACCTCATGTTATAGCCATTTTTGAGCCTTGTCTTGCATCACATTTTTGGCATATTTGTATACTGATTTGAGGTCTTCCATATACTGTAAATGTTCATATTTTTGGTCAATCTTCAGTGTTGTAGAAGGAAATTTTTCAGTTTGAGTTTTGCTTATACCACTTGCTTCATTACCCCTCTTTTGGCCCCTATTCTTGCATGCTATTTTTCCCCTACCTATACTTGCTGTTTGGCCATGTTTATAACTGTGAAAGTGCATCTTTTGGGACTGTCTAGCTTCTGTCTTTGCATTGCATGTCCATATTGTGCATGTTTGGCATAGCTATAGGCCATTTCGGGTGCCTAATGTTGCATTTCGGGACATTTCCTTGCATTTCATGTCATTTCGCTTCATTTCGGGACTGTTTTCCCCCATATTTTAGTGCTGAAATTCCATTAGTATGCTTGCATATCATTTTTTCCATATTTCATCACATCATATCATCGCCTCGGTTTGCGTGCCCGTGTGCACGCATTTCGAGGCACTTCATTTTCCGCCATCGGCATCTCACGTGAGTGCGGCTGAGGCTCTCTCATGTTAGTATAAGTCCATTTGTCATTTTCCAAGTCATTTGCATCGCCTCGGTTTGCGTGCCCGTGTGCACGCATTTCGAGGCACTTCATTTTCTGCCATCGGCATCTCACGTGAGTGCGGCTGAGGCTCTCTCATGTTAGTATAAGTCCATTTGTCATTTTCCATGTCATTTGCAGTGCATTTGCATCGCCTCGATTTGCGTGCCCGTGTGCACGCATTTCGAGGCACCTCATTTTCTGCCATCGGCATCTCATGTGAGTGTGGCTGAGGCTCTCTCATGTTAGTATAAGTCCATGTTGCATTTTCCATGTCATTTGCATCGCTTTTGCATCGCCTCGATTTGCGTGCCCGCGTGCACGCATTTCGAGACACATATCTTCGCCTCGGCTTGCGTGCCCGCGTACACGCATTTCGAGACACATATCATCGTCTCGGCTTGCGTGCCCGCGTGCACGCATTTCGAGACACATATCATCGCCTCGGCTTGCGTGCCCGCGTGCACGCATTTTGAGACACATATCATCGCCTCGGTTTGCGTGCCCGCGTGCACCCATTTCGAGACACATATCATCGCCTCGGTTTGCGTGCCCGCGTGCACACATTTCGAGACACATATCATCGCCTCGGTTTGCGTGCCCGCGTGCACGCATTTCGAGACACATATCATCGCCTCGATTTGCGCGCACATGTGCACGTATTTCGAGGCATCTCATTTTCATAGCATTGAGTATGTTAGGATTGTATCTTAGCTGCATTTCACGCATATCATGCATATTGCATCATGTCCGGAATAGGAGTTAGTCCGGACACGGGAAACGAGGTACATTTCGTACTCCGAGTGACGGAATGCGTCTCAATTCCCCCAGTCACCGACACTCCTGATTATCCATGATGGAGTTAGGTTTTAGCTGTAGTTTCATGTGCATTCATCCTATATTGAGTTGTGCATTTCGACTCCTCGGCCATCATGCCTCGGTATGCGTGATTGGTGGCACGAGGGTCGAGACATGCATATATCTGTGCAAATACATTGCTATGCCCCTTTCCTGCTCTCTGTTGCAGCAAAATCAGGAATCAGCAACCTTTTGGGGCTTGGCGCGCATTTTAAGAACAGGTGTAAACAGAGGCTAATTGGGGCATTCCGGTGGATTTCCGCGCAAGACAATCCGGACATGCATCATCCATCAGAAGCAGGGCAGTCCCTGGCCTGCACGCCAGTTTTATTTGCTTTCTTAGTTAATTCTTTAATTAATTAGAATTTTGTAATATTTTTGGACTGTAATATTTTTTATTCGGGACTGTAATATTGGGACTGTATATTTATTCGGACCCTCTGCGCGAGGGCATGACTGTAATAAGTGTGGGTGAGTGTGATGTATGTCTTCCAACCCCACGTCTTTCTCCCTTTTATTTACCTGCTTATGATGGTTAGATTAGGGCATATTTCAATTAGTATACAGTATGACAGCATGTTTGCATCATTCATCTGTATTGCATGCACCGGGCTCGGCGCATCATACTAACTGCATTGTATTTTCAATTTCAAAGTTGAATACATGATAGTTGTAACATCTCATATGCCATCCTAGAATAGCCGAGCCTGTTAAAATTGCATTTTGCATGTGTTGCATTAGGCATTTCTGTATAGTTAGGATCATGCATGATTTCTAATGAATTCCTATTTTGGCTTGGAGTAGTCGGTAAGCTTTATGCTTTAGCATCCTTGCATGCGTGTGAGAGCTGCCATGAATAGCATGCTTACCATGAGGCTATGTGCTTATCTGATATAACTGCCTGAATGCCTGTGGATGAAGGTTGGGTTGTCTGAATTGGGATAAATCATCAAATGTTTCAAGCCTACCTGCGGGTAGCAAAACATTTTCAAAAACAAGCATGAAATGTTTCATTCCAATTTGGGCGACCCGGTCTATATTTATATGCTGTGCGCATCACATAGTAACCTAGGCTAATAAACCGGAATAAGAACTCACAATGTTTTCAAAAATTGATATCATGGTTAGTAGAGGCCGGTCTATGACCGGGCGAGCGGGGGTGCTCACGAAGTGACCTTCCCCAATCGTACCCAAGTTCCCGAGCCGAGGCAACTTTGGTGATGACGGACACGTGGCCTTTTGGCACCGAGTCAGGGTTTCCTAAATTTCCCAAAATAAAATATTTAGGTGGCGACTCTGTATCTGGCAAAGCAGTCCATGTTTGGCACTTCTTTCAAAAAAATCTGTTTTCTGAAAACGATTTGCCGGATTTGGACTCTTTGGTTCAGATTAGGAACCGTGACTATAAAGTCGAGTCCGAGCTGTAGCGAGGTCCCCCGCGGGCTTGTTAGAGTTTCTGGCGACTCCGCTGGGGATTTAGAGAACTTGACTCGAACTCATGATATCTGTTTTTGACTACACTTGTGTGTTTCTTTGCATTGCATTTGCATTGGTGCGCCTAGGACACCGTGTTTGCCATCTGCTATTCCTGAACAGTTTGCCGGAGGCTTGTCTTGTCAAGGCATGACCATAAGGCTGACCGGTTGTGGGCTCTGCCAGTATGGGAACACAAACCCCGGTATTACCGGGGCACCCTCTTTGACCATTCGACCTAGTGCATATTCGGATCCATAGTGACCATTCCAAATTAGGGCAGGTTGCTTACCCATTTATAGGTTGTTTGAAACCGCTACGTGTGTAGTGAAACCCTAGCTCCTGACACAATAGGACAGGGAAACCCTACCCCAACATAGGGGTGTTTTGGCTCTCACTTATCTGTTATGTGCTTTAGAGTGCGTCTCTACAGGAATGCATGTATCAGTATATGAGTTTGGGCATCAAGCCTGCGGGCTTCAGTTTAGAATTGTCAGTATCAGGCCTGCGGGCATCAGATCAGTATATGAGTTTGAGTATCAAGCCTGCGGGCATCAGTTCAGTATTGTCGACATCAGGCCTGCGGGCATCAGTTTGGTATTACGGGTATCAAGCCTGCGGGCATCAGCCAGTATTTGAGGATTAGTTATCTGCGGATATCAGATTCTGTTTCAGGGAACAGTGATACAGGGATAATAATCAGTGTTCAAGGCCAGTGTGTATTTCAGCTTATTGACTGTGTGTTGATTATGCCCGACTGTGTGTCTTGCATTTTATTTTAAGCTGTTATGCTGTCCGTTTATCTGTTTATTTATTTCCTTTTCGCTTTATTTATCTTTTGCTAGGTCAGTTTAGCACGATTGCTTCCGACCCAACAGGCATTCCCCAAGCACCTTGGACACGAGGTCGTCGACTCCACCGATCTGAGGATCTAATCGACGGACAGCCAGTGTTCCGTTCTCTACCCCCTGTTACCAGAAGGAAGCCAAAAAGGTGCAGTACGTCAGAACAGAGGTTGTCAGAACAGTGGGTTGCTTTATTAGAGGACTACAGGACTGAGGTCTCAATTACTGCTGTAGAAATAGACATACCGGTTAGACAGATGGATCAACCGAATACATCAGGGATGGAGGCTTTGATGCGCCAGATGTAGGAGAGTATGAAGCAAATGCACGATGATGCTGCCCGTCAAGCGGAATTCTCCAAACAGCAGGCCACAGTCATGGCCCAGCAGGCTGAGCTGATTGCCAGACTGCAACAACAGAATACAGCGTCTCCTTCACAACAAATCCCTCCTCCGGCAGGAGCCCCAATACCTAAGCAGGCACCTGTTGTTCAGAATATTCTTCCGAATACCCAAAATACTGTACCAACTGTCCAAATTTTACAAGAGGACACGAGTCTTCCAACGGGGCCGGCTCCGCCCCCGCTTCCACCACAACTGTCCAAGGTCCATACATCCAATCACCCGGACTCTCCATTCGAGGTCGAGGTTGATCACACAGCTCTGAAATTGAGCAAACTGGAGAAGCTCTTTAAGAAGTCCCAAGGGGTCAAGGCTATGCTGGATATCGGAGATGGATATACCGAGGAGGCCGTAACACTCCCCGATAGGTTCAAAATGCCACAAATCGACCGTTTTGACGGGACTGGCGACCCCATGGTCCACATCCGATTGTTTGCGGATGTTTTGCGGCCAATGGGCCTTACACGACCACAGAAGCTCTCACTATTCGGCCGAACCCTATCGGGTGTAGCCTCCCATTGGTACACAAGATTACAAGATGAAGTGAAGAAGAATTGGGACGAAATGGCTGAGGCCTTTGTCACGCAGTATTCATACAACACTCAGATCGAGGTCACAACCCGTGATCTTGAAACGACGAGGCAAGAGCCCAAGGAATCTTTCTCGGACTTTGTGATCCGATGGAGGGCAAAGGCGTCAACAATGACTTTAAGGCCCACGGACAAAGATCAAATCCGGATGATTGTACGCAATCTCCACCCAAAACTGATGCTGAGAATGATTGTAGTCCCCTTCCCTACTTTTGCGGATTTACATGATATGGGGGTGCAAATCGAAGACGCCATGAAACAAGGTCTGTTTGACCACGACAGAGAACAACCGAGGAGGACCTTTAACCGTAACAACAACGCGGGCCCGAGTGGCGCTGCAAATACGAGAGCCTCGGAAGTTGGTATGGTTACCACCACTCCCCCTCCCCCTCCAAGGCCCATGACTGCCACACCCTTTTCCGGCGCGTTCGGAAGCAACACACAAGCCAACAACCGATTCCAACCACGAGGCCAAAGAACCTTTACCCCACTATATATGCCTCTGACCAAAGTTCTAGGAATACTGATCAGAAAGAATCATTTAAAATCCCTAGAACCAAAGCCATTACCGAATCCACTCCCCCCCTCTTACGACCCATCAAAATACTGTGCATACCACCAACAACACAGTCATGACACCGACCGCTGTTACAGATTGCGTCATGAGATCCAAGATCTTATTGACAAACAAGTGATCACGCCTCCTGATCAACCCAATGTCACAACCAACTCTCTCCCATCACATAACCAAGCTCCTCCTCCCAAAAGAATCAACTTTATCCAGACTGGGGTCGCATCTTACGATCCTAGCATCTTTATTACAACCACCCACCTACCCAAGCCGGAGGTGCTCCTCCCCGATTGCACTGATTTCTTGTGCGTGGTGGACATCTCCAAAACCCAACCAGAACCGATGGTGGTGACCGTCGAAGACAGGGTAGAGCAGATTTTGGGAGAGACTGAGTCTGCTGAATCTGGGACTGGGCAGAATTTTATTGGGGGAGCCTATGATCCAAGCAAGTACATCCTATCAACGAGCCGAATTGGGCTAAGTGTAGAATTTCCAGAGACAGGAGAACTATGCACGATCCGGGGGGATGGATCTGGGCTATGGGCAGATAAGCTGACAGCCGTAGAGGATGACTTTGCTAACTTGCAATTTCTCGAGGACCAGGAACTGGGGGATGCGTCAATTAATTGGTATGATTATGAGGAATCAGAGGAGGCCACGGGATGGCTCGAAGATCAACCGGATGCAGTGGGGGAAGCCCAATCAAAACAGAGCCCGGCAGGGGCAGAAATATCAGTTGTGGCTGGAACGGCCGAAAACCAAGTTATACCGCCGGAGAACGCCGGTGTTAAGAATTCCGCTCGGGATGTGGGCATTATGGATGTGGAAACTGTTGAACGAACAGCTGTACTGACGCAGCTGGAACAAGAAAAGTTTGAGGCTACTGAGAGAGCCAGGAAGGCGAAAGGCCCTGAGGGAACTGTAAGTGCCGTGTGCACGAGGACAGACAATGCTGCGAGTATATGGATAGAGAGCACTGAGGGTGCGAGTGGACCGGAGCCAGACAGGTGTCTGTTGGCTGCTAGTGGAATGTGGTGGGAAGATGACGATTTGTGTCTTGCCCACACGGATGAAGACTGGGGGAATAACCAGCCGGATGATACTTGGTATCTTGATGAAGTGGATCATATGACGAGAAGTGGGCGGTACTTCAAACCCCCACACCTAGACCAACCCGAGGCATCCGGGAAAGATAGAGAAGCGGAGAGACAGAAGGAGAAGCAGATTGAAGATGAAGCTGTGCTGAAACAGTTAAAAAAGATACAAGCAGACATCTCCATCTGGGGGCTGCTAATGGCATCACGAGTGCACAGAGAAGCTGTCCTATCTGCTATGGACAAGTCCAAACTCTCCTTAGACACCACGCCTGAACAGCTGGTTGGGCTGGTTTTTTCGGGAGGAGGTTCCCCGGCATTAACCTTTTCGGACAAGGAGCTACCGCCTGAGGGCACAAACCATAACAAACCTCTCTATATTTCTGTGGAATGTAGAGATAAGTGGATACCGGTGGTACTTGTTGATACCGGGTCTGCGATTAATGTCTGCCCGACCAGAACGGCATATGCAATCGGTTTAAAACCCGCGGATTTCGTCCCAACCACCCAAGTGATCAAAGCATACGATAATACCAGCAGAGAGGTGATGGGGACTGTTAAAATTCAAACCAAGGTTGGTCCAGGACAACACAGCATCGAATTTCATATCTTGGACGTTCCTGCAACCTTTAACCTACTTTTGGGGCGACCGTGGTTGCACCAGGTCAAAGCAGTCTCTTCTACTCTACATCAGATGCTAAAGTACCCCCACGGGAAAGGGGTAGCGATAGTTTTCGGAAATTCATCAATCCATCCGCCACCGGAGGTGTCAACACCTGTCTTGGAGATTGAGCACGGCACGGAGGATGTGTTTTTGTCGGGGTTCACTTTGGCCGAGGCTCAAGTGGTGCAGAATGTCATGGCTGCGAATGAGGGCATGTACGTTAGTGCACAATCCATATACCTCATGAACAAGCTAAAGCATACCCCTGGGATGGGATTAGGGAGAAGTGGCCGGAAGGGCGTCTCAGTGTTGGCCGAAGTGCCACACAACCCTCACGCCTTTGGACTGGGTTATCTGCCCACCAAGGAGGATTGGGTAAGGAAAGGAAAAGAAATGGCCGGAAGGGCCAGAGCAAAGAAGGCCGGGAAGCCATTTGATTTAATGCACAGGCCCATCTGGGGTACTCTAAACGGACGTTTCGTCTGGGAGGGGGAAGATTTTCCATTCTGCGGCTTCCCGGAGCCATGGCTAAACGCGGAGGGGACGCGCGTGCCTGGTTTTGAAATATTCTTCGACATACAATTATCTGGGGATGACGTTGCCAAAGCGCAGACAGACCCACCAACTGAGGTTGAGCAATGTGAAGCAGTGGATCCTGAGAGCACAGAGCTTGAAATGGGGGTAGCACTGGCGAGTCTACTATCAGATCCTCCGATCGGCCAAGAGTGCTTGGGGGATAACTCTTCGGTTTCTGTGATTGGAGATGAAATAGCTGCGGGCTTTCCAGCGCCGATCTGGGATGCATCTATCGCACCTTCTCTCATCTGGCAATATGAAGAAGGCTTTTTATCTAGCAGTTCCGGGTCAGGTAGTGAGCCGGAATCTGATTCTACCGAATCTTGTGCATCGGAATCAGATTCCAGCTCGACTGAGTCTGAGTCCGGTATTCCTGGGGGTGATAACCCGGATGCCATAGTCCTGTCTAGGTCGTCTTTTTCATTTTCTTTTGAGTCTGTTGTAACAGAGGAATCTGACGGCTTGGAAGTATTTAATGAGAATGATGTGGATGTGGTTTCCGAGTATTTTTCTGTGCCTTTGATTTATTGCTTAAATCAGGATTTTCAAAATTTTGATGAAAACAGCGAGGAAGAAATTCCCCCAGTTTTGCAACGATTAATTGATCAAGAGCAGGAAAGATTTGTTAAACCTTTAATGGATGAAATCACTACTGTGAATGTTGGTACTGAGAAGGACCCGCGGCTGGTCCAGATCGGGTCCACGTTGTCTTCAGAGGAGCGCGAGCGCTTAGTCGCTTTATTAAAAGATTTCAAAGATGTTTTCGCGTGGTCCTATGAAGACATGCCTGGAATCGATCCTGAGATTGTACAGCACCGGATCCCTCTTGATCCAGAGGCCCGCCCTGTCAAACAGAAACTCAGAAGGATTCGCCCGGACTGGGCTCTCAAAATCAAGGAAGAGGTCACCAAGCAAATTGACGCAGGGTTCCTGCTGGTATCTGAATATCCAACTTGGTTGGCCAACATAGTTCCGGTGCCAAAGAAGGACGGCAGAATTCGGGTCTGTGTAGACTTCAGAGATTTGAACAGGGCCTGTCCGAAGGACGACTTTCCCTTGCCACACATTGACAAATTAGTGGATTTCACGGCAGGACATGCCTTGCTTTCGTTTATGGATGGTTTCTCAGGCTATAACCAGATAGTGATGGCACCCGAAGACCGGGAGAAGACTGCGTTCACTACCCCGTGGGGTACATATTGTTATCGAGTGATGCCGTTCTGGTTGAAAAACGCTGGAACTACGTATCAACGGGCAGCGACTACAATATTGCATGATATGATCCATAAGGAGGTCCAGGTGTATGTGGACGACATGATTGTCAAGTCCAAAGATAGAGAGGGCCACTACGCCGCCTTACAAAAATTCTTTCAAAGGATCAAAGAGTTTCGGCTGCGACTGAATCCCCAGAAATGCACGTTTGGCGTTACAGCAGGGAAGATGCTAGGGTTTCTGATTACACAAAGGGGCATCGAGGTCGACCCTTCCAAAATCAAGGCCATCTTAGAAATGCCACCACCAAGGACTGAAAAGGAGGTGCGAGGCTTTCTGGGTAAAGTGCAATTCATAAGACGGTTTATTTCTAAATTAACCTTGACTTGTGAACCACTTTTTGGTCTCCTGAAGAAAGGAAAGAAATTCCAATGGGACGGCCGATGTCAAGCAGCTTTTGAGCAAATCAAAGAGTATCTACAGAACCCACCCGTGTTGTCGCCGCCAGAGCCGGGGAGACCGTTGATACTGTATCTTTCAGTAACTGAGACTACCATGGGCTGCATGCTTGCGCAGGAGTCAGAAGACAAATTGGAAAGAGTCATCTACTATTTGAGCAAAAAGATGCTGGATTACGAGACCCGCTATACACCGCTGGAGAAGGCTTGTTTGGCCTTGGTATGGGCAACCAGGAAGCTGCGGCACTACCTGTTAGCCCACTCTGTAATGTTGGTTTTGCGTTTGGATCCCATCAAATATCTCTTCGAGAAACCAGCACTTACGGGTAGGCTAGCTCGTTGGCTGCTGTTGCTCTCCGAATTTGATTTGAAGTATGTAACGCGCAAGTCAGTAAAAGGGAGAGCGGTAGCGGAGTTCCTTGCCGACCACCCGGTTGAGGGGGATGAAGCGGTTGAGTATCTATTCCCAGATGAAGCCATTCTGCACGTCGAAGATGAAACTTGGACGATGTACTTTGACGGAGCGTCAAACCAGTATGGGTATGGGATAGGGGTGTTGTTGATAGCGCCTGATGATTCCCGTATCCCTTTAGCATTCAAGCTCCGGTTCAAAGTCTCGAATAATGAAGCAGAGTATGAAGCATGTATTGCTGGCCTGGAAGCAGCCCTGGAACTAGGGGCAAGACGAGTGGACGTCGTTGGGGACTCGAACCTCGTTGTGTCTCAAGCAAAAGGAGATTAGAAAGTCAAGGAGGAAAGGATGATAATATACCACCAAACCTTGGATTTGCTAATTCCTCGGTTTGAAAAGCTAAATTTCACCCACCTCATAAAAGAGAACAACAGGTTTGCAGATTCATTAGCAACTCTATCTTCTATGATAGACAACCCGTCCGGAGTCCGGATGCGTCCAGTCATTATTGATCAGAAGTTCGTGCCGGTATACGAGTCGATTTCCGCCATAGGTGAGGTTCAAGATGGCAACCCCTGGTATTACGACATCTGGAACTTCTTAGAAAAGGAGACATATCCACTAGGGGCAAATGCCAAAGATAAGAGGGCTGTCAGAAGAATGGCTGCTCAGTTCGTTATCTGCGGGGGAAATTTGTACAAAAGGGGTCATCTGGGAATGCATAAGCTCTGTGTAGAAGTTGAAGAGTCAAAACGCCTGATGGAAGCCATCCATGGGGGAGAGTGCGGAGCACATATGAATGGAGTAATGCTGGCCAGAAAAATCCTCAGACAGGGCTACTACTGGTCAACCATGGAGGAGGATTGTATTAGCTTTGTTCGGCGATGCCACAAGTGTCAAATCCATGCAAACCGCATGAACATCCCGCCGTCAAAACTGTACAACATGACTTCGCCATGGCCTTTTTCAGTCTGGGGAATTGATGTGATCGGAGCTATTACCCCGAAGGGGTCCAACGGGCATGAGTTCATCCTAGTAGCGATAGATTATTTCACAAAGTGGGTCGAGGCCCAATCATACGCGGTGTTGAAGGCGTCGCATGTCGCAAAGTTCATCAGGAACAATATCATCTGTCGCTACGGGGTGCCAAACGAGATAATTTCAGATAATGGTTCCCACTTCAAGAAAGAAGTGATAGACTTGTTGGAGAAATACAATGTGGCTTTTCATAAGTCATCTACATACCGGCCGCAGACCAACGGAGCGGTTGAGGCCGCCAACAAGAATATCAAGCACATACTACAGAAGATGGTGGAAACCTATCGAGATTGGCCAGACAAGCTGCCATTTGCTCTGTGGGGCTACAGGACTTCAATCAGAACTTCTACTGGAGCAACTCCATATTCATTGGTCTATGGAATGGAGGCTGTTCTACCTATTGAGATTGAGGTCCCATCGTTACGAGTATTGGCTGAATGCCAGATAGCCGAAGCAGATTGGCAGCAAAGCAGATTCGAAGAACTCATGCTCTTTGATGAAAGAAGACTGAAAGCACTGTACCACATCCAAGGCTATCAACGTAGAATTGCCTGGGCTTTCAACAAGAAGGTTAAGTCCAGGAATCTGAAAGAAGGAGATTTGGTGCTCAAAGACAACCGAGCTCCCATCCACGACCCAAGGGGCAAGTTCAAACCAAATTGGACTGGTCCTTATATCATCAAAGCTATCTGGTCAGGTGGAGCTGTGGTTCTGATGGATCTAGATGGCTTGGAGTTCTCACAACCGATCAATATGGACAAGTTGAAGAAATACTATCCTTGAGGGGCTCGCTAGGCCGAAAACCCGAAAGGGCGACCTAGGCAAAATTCAGGGCACAAAAAATTAGAAAATATAAAAACTGAGCTCGCAAGGTTGAAAACCCGCAAATGGCGGCCTTGGCAAAAGTTAGAGCGCAAAAGGAGAGTGAAAATACTCGAGTGAACCTTAGCCTGAACTACGTAAGGCTTGATTCCCATCTTTGGGATACGTAGGCAGCTTCACCTTGAAGTTCAGTCATAAACTTTTCCCCGATCAACTCTGTCCATCTTGATCATCTCAGTCATCTCTATCCATCAGCATTTATCGCGATCTCCGGTACAGTGCTGTTCAAACTAGGGGCAACTTTCCGTTGCCGCGACGGTACAAAGTTACTCAGACTAGGGGCAACTTTCCGTTGCTATGGAGTGCCGCATTGTTCTTCAAACTAGGGACAACTTTCCAGTTGCAGGGATCTGGGGTTGTGCATCTCAGTGACAGATTTTCGGCGTGTCCAGTTCTGATCCACATCGAAAATAGTTTTGAAAAGTTTTAATAAAAGTTGACTTTGTTCAAATTAATCTTTTTACGACTAAGACCATTTTTGGACCAAAAACGGAAAATTTTCAGTACCATAACTTTCAATTTCATTGATTTCAAAAACTGAGTTCTCCTGCTCTTGCATACAATCGAGGTTGCTTTTTTAGTACATTCATAAAGAAAACTTGAAAATGCTAAATAAGCAATAAATTTGGGGCATAGTTGAATCAAGTATCTCTGCGTCCCCTCCCAGAGCTGGACGGAGCATCTGATGCCAAGCTAGGCCCAACCTGTGCCTCTTCATTGAGCCAATCCAAGCACTCATCGGATAAAGTGCAACTGAAAGTTGAAGCAGGGGCCAGGAGCTCTCTCGTCCTCCATGCTGTGGCATATCGGGCAAGCTGTGCACCCCGGATCGGGAAAGCGGCTGGATACTCAATCCCCTCCGGTGGGCAGGTCTGATCATGGCCAAACTGACGCAGGAACCGGAACGGAAAATAGAATACACAATGGGTTAGACCAATCAGTTGGATCCCAATCAGCCGAGACATACTGTAGCTCATTGCCGGGAGGTTGAGCCAAGAACAACGCCAAGCAATGCCGTCTGCGGACAAATTGCACATCCAATCGAACCACCACCTTTCGTCAAGAGCATTGACTAGGCGCTGCTGAAAGAAGTAGCCTCGAGCTGAATAAACGGGGCAAGAGTCCACAACCTGCAACTTATCCATTAACCATACCTAGGGGAGGGATGGAAAATGAGAGAATAAAGAATAGAGAGATGTACGATGAGAGAAAAGTGAAACAAGGGTTTTGTGAGAAAAACTGAACCTGAGGGCCGAGTGATGTGAGCAAATATATATATGTGAGGTCGGGTGGGTAACATTACCTGCAGCAGCAGTGGACTCCCAGCAAACCTAGTTACCTCCCGGCGATAGACAGAATCTAAGCCCATCAGTGTCTCGGCCAAGGTCATGGCAATACAGCTCTTCCCTTCTCTCAAGCCTTGGGCGATTTCAATCAAGCGAATGCTAGCCCCGCCGAAGCCCGAGGAGAGCAGAAAGTGGGACAACATACACAAGCAGAGGGCATGTTGCCGGAAACCCTGCCAATAATGGTTGCTGCGGTCACCAGCGTCGGAAAAACGATGGATCAAGCCGAGGATGTCCAGCTCCTCACTGCAGATCAGAGATCGAGCGTCATGCGCCGTGAGCCCACACATCCGCCCTAAAGCCTGGGCGTGACTAAAACGGAGCTGGGGCAAGATCACTTCAGAACACTCAGATTCCATCAAAACCTGAAAATCCTCGAAAGTGGGGCACATCTCTTGGCCGCCAAAGCTAAAAACATGCGTCACTGGATTCCAGAACCTTGCCGCGGCATGGAGAAAAGGAAGTTGTAGCGGAGTACGGCTCAGCGTGAATAGTGCATTCAAGCCGAAACCCCGGAAATTCAGCTTTTCCGAGCCATCTAAAGAAGAGATCCAAGATGTGATATTTTCTGCGAGAAACGCCTCCATCTTTGGCTAAAACTAAGATGAAATGAATGTTCCCGAAGTTGAGGCCTTTATAGAAGGGAAAACACTATTCACGGGGACACGTGTCAAAAATCTGGTGGCTGCAGGACAGAATGGCCGGCCAGCCACTTTTTCTGGCTGGCCAGCCATTTACTTTTTCAGAAATAGCTGGCCAGCCATTTACTTTTTCAAAAAAATGGCCGGCCGGCTCCCAGGGATGGCTGGCAATGCTGCAGTGTATCTCCTTGACCCTGTTTTACTCTTTGGGGAAAGTTTCAAACATTCCCATGCAACGAGAAAGTCAGAGGCCTTCATCTCCCTCCGTTTCGGATGCGTTCCGATGCTCAGATTGTCAGAAGAACACTTTGTTTTTGGTTGAGTTTTGTTTATCGAGTTGTTGTTTTGCTTATCGAGTTGTTTGTCGAGCGGACGTGTTTCGTGTTTTTGAGTCATTGCTCTCTGTTTAAGCAATCTTTGTTAAAGTCTTGTTTATTTGCGTTGTTGCATTTTGCTTATCGAGTTGTAAACTTGCTAAAGATTCTGTTATATCTTAGTAAGTTGAGTTGTTTAGTTTGTTGCGTCGGTTCACTACCTGACTTGGTGACTACACAATGCACATTTCCATTCAATTTCATTTTTGTGCGAAATAAATTGATGCGATACGATGCTAAAAATACAAACACCTTTTCAAAAGCTATTTCATTTCATCATGTTTTACAACAAACAAAGGTACAAGTTTTACAAAAAAAAATAAAACTACCTAACAATGTGCAAAGTGCTACAAACTACTAGTAAAAAGAAAAATAAAGCAGGAAACAACAGCATCAAAGTCCTCGGGAGCGGGAACGAGAAGCACGCCTCATCCTCTTCTGCGGGATAATCTCCACACCACCATCTGAGTCGGAGCTGTCATCCTCAGGATCCCCCTCAGCCTCCTCCTCTTCCTCCCCGACAGACGTCTCGAACTGACGATCGGTAGCCTCCTCCTCCTCCTCAGCATCCTCCTCCTCCTCATCAGGCTCCACCTCCACAACGTGAGCCCTGCGTCTGCGGACAGGCCCCCCTCGAGCTCCTCGAAAAGGCCTAGATGGCCCAGCTCCTCGGGAAGGCCGAGATGACCCCGCCCCCTGAAAAGGCCCAGATGGCCCAGCTCCCCAATGAGGCCCGGATGGCCTGGCCTGCGGCTGACCTGACCATGAAGGCATCTGAAAACAAAGAGTTCAAATCAAATACATCAGTCCAAATGTATACATCAGATGCAGATACAAGCAAAGGCTACATGAAGTGAGTGCATGTAAATACAGTGTACAAGAGGGGTGTGTGTCAGATGTGCTCTACACAAATAGTCTATCGATGCAGTAGAAATCAGCATGTCATCAGAAGTATGATAAATGCCAGAAAACTAAAGGGTACCTGGATGCCCGCGACAGACAACTGTGCCTCCCTACGCAGGACCATGCCTTCGAGTGTGGCCACCAGCCCAACCACCTCCTCCATGTATCCTCGCGATGGCTGCAAAAATGAGCTCATAATCATCAGTGAACAGAAGAGTGTCTAAACATCTGAATGATGAATGAAAAAGTGGAGCATACCGGCGGTGAGTCCGGATCAATGGCGTATCAATCGCTGGGCATCGGAGGCTCTAGTGGAATCGGAGTCGGAAAGCTAGCCCCGTACTGCCACGCCATCAACTCAGTAGGCATATCTGGCCATCCGACATGAGGATGAATCGACGGAGTCGGAGGAACCGGTCTACTCCCACCTCTAGATGTACCGGCCCTGCTAGAAGAAGGGACGTCTGTAGCTCGAGCCCGAGCCTGGTCCGAGGATGATGTACCGGCAGGCCTCATCATCGGGATACGAGCTTCCGTCAATAGAGGCATCAAATATATGTGACGGTAAGTGGCGTAGTCCCCTTCCTCAACATGTAATAAAGCATCAGTACCCAGCATGGCGCCGACTACCTCTGAGTAAGAGAGTCTGTCAGCGGTCCGCATACTGGCTGGGGGTACTGCGGGAATATCCTGAGAAAGATACCCCCATACCTGGCGCAGAAAGCGCTCCCCCAGGAACCATGCCCTGCCAACCGGCCCTTCGAGCAGGACCCTATACTGGGAGATGTCTGACGCTCCGGTATACTGAAGTCGGAGACCATCACCCAAGGACACCCAGGGCTGCCATGTAATCTGCGGATGACAAATGCATAAACCGATCAGAAATCAGAATGTACAGAGCAAATCAAAGATGAAAATGAAAAGGAATGAAAGTTCTAAAGTACCTCTGAATGTCGCACAGTGTCGAAGTACTGCCGCAGGCGAAGGAGGGTCTCTCGAGGCCTCGGCCGGTGCGGGCCCTCGAATATCAATGAATATGGGGTCACGGGAATCCCTACCACCTCCAGCTCTGGGGCTAATGATGTGAAGTATACATAGATCCATAGCTGAGAAAAGCAATGCAGAATGTAAGTACAAAATGCAGAGAGCAAAATACAGACTGTAAAAGCGCGCTGTGTGTGCAATGTACAAGTAATGAGAAGCAGGAATGTAAATCAAGGGGACAGAAAGTACCTCCCAGGCTCTCCAGTAGCCACCAAGTAAGTCGCCCCGCCCGCAGGAGGTCGCGCTCATGTAAAAGTAAAGGGTAGCCAGGCCGGCGCCACCCCAATCATATCTACTGACCTGTGATAGGTCAACCAGAGCGCTCAGCAGGTATAGCCCAATGGTGTTCCCTCTGTCGGCGAACAGGGTAGTCCCGAAGAGGAACATAAGGAAGCCACGGGCATACTGCTCTGTCTCCTCGGGAGTCTCGGGCACCATCTCCGCCCGCCGGAAATGGGAGGAGAACCAAGTGTATCGGACTCTCCCAGAGACCCTGTCAACAGGTGGGTGAGCCCCCAATAAATACATCCAGGCGGCCTCCCACTCGCCCATGTCCTCGTCGTAGGGGATGGACCAACCTCCGACGTCAAGGCCGGTCAATACAGCAAAGTCAAAAGGGGTCATGGTCATGTCCCCGGTAGCAGAGAAATGAAAGGAATTGGTGGTGTCCCACCATCTCTCTACCAAGGCTGCCATCAGCGTCCTCCTGGCAGGACAACGTGACAACCCGACACAGAAGGGGCCGAACCCCGCCAAATCTACCAAGTCTCTGACGCCCTCCGGGAGCTCAGCGTACCAATCCCTCGCGGCAGTGGAACCATACCCCCGCACACTGCGGGAGCAAACCTGCATTCAGAATGAACACATGTGTCAATAATCAGATGAAATGGGCTGTGTGCCAAGGAGATGAAATGGGCTGTGTGCCAAGGAGATGAAATGGGCTGTGTGCCGATAAAGTGAAAAAAAAACTACATGCAAATCTACCTGGGCTGCGTGTTCAGAAAATTTGAAATTTGGGCTGCGTGTTCAACTTTCAGTTAAATTGTGGGCTGCGTGTTCACTATCTATCTGGGCTGCGTGTTCAGAAAATTTGAAATTTTGGGCTGCGTGTTCAACTTTCAGTTAAATTGTGGGCTGCGTGTTCACTATCTATCTGGGCTGCGTGTTCAGAAAATTTGAAATTTGGACTGCGTGTTCAACTTTCAGTTAAAATTGTGGGCTGCGTGTTCACTATCTACCTGGGCTGCGTGTTCAGAAAATTTGAAGTTTGGGCTGCGTGTTCAACTTTCAGTTAATTTGTGGGCTGCGTGTTCACTATCTACCTGGGCTGTGTGTTCAGAAAATTTGAAATTTGGGCTGCGTGTTCAACTTTCAGTTAATTTGTGGGCTACGTGTTCACTATCTACCTGGGCTGCGTGTTCAGAAAATTTGAAATTTGGGCTGCGTGTTCACTATCTACCTGGGCTGCGTGTTCAGAAAATTTGAATTTTGGGCTGCGTGTTCAACTTTCAGTTAAATTGTGGGCTGCGTGTTCACTATCTATCTGGGCTGCGTGTTCAGAAAATTTGAATTTTGGGCTGCGTGTTCAACTTTCAGTTAATTTGTGTGCTGCGTGTTCACTATCTACATGGGCTGCGTGTTCAGAAAATTTGAAATATGGGCTGCGTGTTCAACTTTCAGTTAATTTGTGGGCTGCGTGTTCACTATCTACCTGGGCTGCGTGTTCAGAAAATTTGAAGTTTGGGCTGCGTGTTCAACTTTCAGTTAAATTGTGGGCTGCGTGTTCACTATCTATCTGGGCTGCGTGTTCAGAAAATTTGAAATTTGGGCTGCCTGTTCAACTTTCAGTTAAAATTGTGGGCTGCGTGTTCACTATCTACCTGGGCTGCGTGTTCAGAAAATTTGAAATTTGGGCTGCGTGTTCAACTTTCAGTAAAATTGTGGGCTGCGTGTTCAGTATCTACCTGGGCTGCGTGTTCAAATTTCAACTAGTGTGGGCTGCGTGTTCACTATCTAAATCTGGGCTGTGTGTTCAGAAAATGTAAAGTGTGGGCTGTGTGTTCACTTTCGAATTCGGGCTGTGTGTTCGACAAATCAGTGTTTGAGCCGTGTGTTCTAATGTGGACTGTGTGTTCGCAATTAATTAATGAGCCGAGTGTTCAGAAATTCAAGTGTTGAAACTACATGTTCAAGATGCAAGCAAAGTACTATGTCATAAGCTAAACTGCGTGTTCAAGCATGGCAAAGGTGCGAAATGTAAAATACAGAAGATAAGGTAAATACCTCTCGGGCCTCGTGAGAGAGATGCTGCTCCGGCTCTCTGAGAAGCAGATCTACGGGTGCTCGCTCGTCAAAACTGGTAAAATGACGGAAGACAGCGCGCGGGAGGACGTGTGCTGGCGGACGATACCTCCCGGGAATAAAGGGTCGGGTCCTCGGAGGTAGAGTCATGGGATCGAAATCATCTCCGGCACCTGGAAAACCTCCGCCATGGGAAGAAGTACCCGCCATTTTCAAGAATCTGCAAAAGGGGAGCAAAAATGAGCAAAATGGGCCAAAATTGGAAAAAGTCAACAAAAAGTCAACTCTCGGGAAATGAAAAGTCAACAAAAAGTCAACCCCCGAGAAAATATTCCAAATATTGAGACAAATTTACCTCAAGTGGTGAAAATGCAAAAAGAAGCTTCGAAGTCAGAATTTAATCGCTCCAAAGTGCTTAAAACTGAATGTTTTTGCGAAAACAATTTGCGCGGGGCGTTGGAAAACGCGCGTGAAACTCAAATCTGGAGAGAAAAGTGTTGTAGGAGGCAAGAAATGAAGAGGGCTCGGCTGCCTTTTATAAGCCTCAAGGCCTTGGATTGCAAGAGCATCAAAAGGAGGGAAAAAGACCGAAATGCCCCCGGAAAAAGGCCATGGCCGGCCGGCCCCTTTTTCTAGCTGGCCAGCCATCTGCTTTTTGCAGAAATGACCGGCCAGCCATTAGCTTTAATGGAAAACGGTTGGACACCCCCCCTTGGGAAGATAAACGGCCGGCCATGCTCCCCACATGCTCACCTAGCTCTATGCAAATTTTGAGGAAGATCGGAGTTCCCGGGACCTGAAAAAGTTCAAGAAAAGTACACTTCCGGTCGCGAAATAGCTCCGTCGAGACTTCGGCTTCAAGTTTTGACATATGGTTCATCATCATTCATCGAAATCAGAGTATATCCTTTTTGAATGAGTTGTAACCTTTCAAGGAAGCGGATCGGAGGCCGTGGTCGAGTCGCCTTCGCCGAAACGCGCATTTCCGTACTCGTTGTTTCATGATAAACGGGCGCCCTGATTCTTGCTCGTGTTACATTATCTTACATTTTCATGAACATACCTGCATTAACATGCACGTTTCTTGATGTTAATCATACTTCTGTGTTTAATCATGCGTTGTCACGCATGTTCTACTTTTGCATTGCGATGCATTCACTCACCGGCACTGCGTGTGTCGAACTTTCGGAATCACATTAAATATATGTTGTTAGCATATTGTGCTCGTTGAGTTTCTCTCTTTTGCAGGCACGATATTGTATGTACGGTTCAATTGAGGCTGGTGCGACCAGACGAATCGCGCAGGTATCGTATCTTCTCCGTGTGAGACATGGCGGGGATTGAATAACCCTCCGCATTCTTAACTGCATGAAATGTAGTTGTTGCTTTGCATTCTTGCTTAAAACTGTTGCATCTATTTGCGAATACTTGCTTCATTACAGCTTGTGGCATTTGCATGATCATTGGGTTACCTTCGGCTTCTTGCATATCATTTGCATTTTGCCCCCTGCCTGCGGGCACATCTCTGTTTACCTTGTATGTTTGTCTAAGTCTTCGGCCTTGTCAAAAATGGGTCGTCTCTGGGTTTGACATTCACTCCCGTCACTTGTGACTTCCGAGTTCTGTCAAAGAGGGGCAACTGTAGACACCCCATTTTTGACCGACCTTAAGACTCAGACGTCACCGATTGAGCGCTTGGTGATGTTGCATAATGTGCTTGTTCAGAAGTTTCAGAGTCGCGGCCGTGAGCCCTGCCTCCGGACTTCCGAACCCTCTTCTGTGCCTTGTCTCGGTTTGCGAACCAGACCCAGTTTTCTCTGTTTCTTTTCCTGAGGGAAGGGAGAGGTCCCGTAGACCATCTCTCGATGTCCGTAGGCTACATTTGGTGGCCGTAGGCCATTTTGCCCATTTCGGAGTCCGGTTCCCGGTTTTCGGAGCCGTCAGGCTGTGTGCCTCGGTTTGGGACCGCTTAACCATCTCCTATTGCTCTGATTTTTGGCATACATCTTATTTGCTCCCTGTTGAGGGACACTGGGGGCTGAGAAACCCACTTCGTGGCCGAACGCCACTTTCGGTGTTTAACAGCCCATTTTCGGGATCCCGAACTGTGTGTTTTGGCTCCCGAACATTCGTTTTGCAACGGTTTTCGTTCATTTTTGGCAGGTACCTCTGTTTTGTCACTAGGAAGGTCACTGAAGGGTGAGAGGCCAGCAATTGTTGCAGCAACCAGTTATCTCTCTTCCGGAGCCTCCCGGCGCCCGTTTTTCGCACTTCCGGGCTAATGTTGAATACCTTGGAGCTAGTGTTGCCAACTTTCAACCACATATCTGTGAACTACACACCTGGGAGGCCACTAAAAGTTGGTGACCGGCCAGTAATTCAACTTGACCCTTTTGACCCCCTCTTTCCGAGCCAATGTTGAACCCCTTGGACCCACTTTCTTGGAATTTTAACCACATGGTTGTGTTGTACACATATAGGAGTACCTCCCCAGTAGCTGGCCGGCCAGAAAATCACATTGACCCTTTTGACCCCTAGCCGGCCGGCTAGGGGGTGTAGCCGGCCGGCCACCTCCAACAAAAGTAAGAGGCCGGCCGTGTTCCTCGCACTGTGCACTTTACAGCTGTGGGGCAATGTCCCCCAGATATTTTCTGTATCCGGGGGATATTTTGTGGGGGAGTTTTGCTCTCCTTCTCCCCCACCTTTACACCCATTTTTGAACCCTTATAACCAGCTGGTGGCCTCCTTTGCAAGGGTTAGAAAAACTCTCCTTCAAGCTTCCATAGCCAACTCCATCTTCTTCCTTCTCAACTCTTGAAAAAACCCTAAGTCCCTAACCATTATTCCTTCTACACCACCAAGCTCTACCACCACCATCTCATTTCCAGCAACAAGGAAGGATTCTTGAAGGCTAAAGAAGCTGCAAATCCATCCAAAAAGCAACAAAAGTTTGAATCTTCAAGGGTAAGTAACACTTTTACCCTTTTGACCCTTTTTCTTGATCTATTTCTAAGCCTCACTTCTTTTTGGTTTCAAGCTCCGGCCCTAACTGAAAAGGGCCATATTTTGAGCTCATCTTCACTTCTCATTAAGGGCTCAACCCTGTTTGAGCCCTCCATAATATACTTGCTTCAATGATCCTCTTGTATGTCATAGTTTTACATGCTATTTTTGGCCCATGAGCAATCTGTTTTTGAGCATGTTATAAACTGATATAAGGCTTATTTTGAGCCCCTCTTCAACATTGGAGAAGGGCTCAACATTGTTTGGTACTTCCATGTGTCACTTGTAGTTATATCCCCTATTTGGCCCCATTTTTGCATAAATTGATAGCCTACCATGCTTTTGTTTTTGGCCATTTTACAGTTCTGAAAAAGTTCTTATTTTGGTCCATACTTCATGTTTCATTTAGGTCCTTTCATGGTTTGGGGCTTCCATAGGTCACTTCATGTTATATCCCTCTTTTATTCCCCATTCTTGCATGTTTAGTTAGCCTACCATGCTTTTGTTTTTGGCCATTTTATAGTTCTAGAAAAGTTCTTATTTTGGTCCATTCTACATGTTTTATTAAGGGTCTTTGGCTTTTTGGTGATTATTTTGCATACCTCATGTTATAGCCATTTTTGAGCCTTGTCTTGCATCACATTTTTGGCATATTTGTATACTGATTTGAGGTCTGCCATATACTGTAAATGTTCATATTTTTGGTCCATCTTCAGTGTTGTAGAAGGAAATTTTTCAGTTTGAGTTTTTCTTATACCACTTGCTTCATTACCCCTCTTTTGGCCCCTATTCTTGCATGCTATTTTTCCCCTACCTATACTTGCTGTTTGGCCATGTTTATAACTGTGAAAGTGCATATTTTGGGACTTTCTAGCTTCTGTCTTTGCATTGCATGTCCATATTGTGCATGTTTGGCATAGCTATAGGCCATTTCGGGTGCCTAATGTTGCATTTCGGGACATTTCCTTGCATTTCATGTCATTTCGCTTCATTTCGGGACTGTTTCCCCCCATATTTTAGTGCTGAAATTCCATTAGTATGCTTGCATATCATTTTTGCCATATTTCATCACATCATATCATCGCCTCGGTTTGCGTGCCTGTGTGCACGCATTTCGAGGCACTTCATTTTCCGCCATCGGCATCTCACGTGAGTGCGGCTGAGGCTCTCTCATGTTAGTATAAGTCCATTTGTCATTTTCCATGTCATTTGCATTGCATTTGCATTGCCTCGGTTTGCGTGCCCGTGTGCACGCATTTCGAGGCACTTCATTTTCTGCCATCGGCATCTCACGTGAGTGCGGCTGAGGCTCTCTCATGTTAGTATAAGTCCATTTGTCATTTTCCATGTCATTTGCATTGCATTTGCATCGCCTCGGTTTGCGTGCCCGTGTGCACGCATTTCGAGGCACCTCATTTTCTACCATCGGCATCTCATGTGAGTGTGGCTGAGGCTCTCTCATGTTAGTATAAGTCCATGTTGCATTTTCCATGTCATTTGCATCGCTTTTGCATCGACTCGATTTGCGTGCCCGCGTGCACGCATTTCGAGACACATATCATCGCCTCGGTTTGCATGCCCGCGCGTACGCATTTCGAGACACATATCATCGCCTCAGTTTGCGTGCCCGCGTGCACACATGTCGAGACACATATCATCGCCTCGGCTTGCGTGCCCGCGTGCACGCATTTCGAGACACATATCATCGCCTCGGTTTGCGTGCCCGCATGCACGCATTTCGAGACACATATCATCGCCTCGGTTTGCGTGCCCATGTGCACGCACTTCGAGGCACCTCATTTTCATAGCATTCTGCCATTTTCTCGGTTTGCGCGCCCGTGTGCACGTATTTCGAGGCATCTCATTTTCATAGCATTGAGTATGTTAGGATTGTATCTTAGCTGCATTTCACGCATATCATGCATATTGCGTCATGTCCGGAATAGGAGTTAGTCTGGACAGGGGAAACGAGGTACATTTCGTACTCCGAGTGACGGAATGCGTCTCAATTCCCCCAGTCACCGACACTCCTGATTATCCATGATGGAGTTAGGTTTTAGCTGTAGTTTCATGTGCATTCATCCTATATTGAGTTGTGCATTTCGACTCCTCGGCCATCATGCCTCGGTATGCGTGATTGGTGGCACGAGGGTCGAGACATGCATATATCTGTGCAAATACATTGCTATGCCCCTTTCCTGCTCTCTGTTGCAGCAAAATCAGGAATCAGCAACCTTTTGGGGCTTGGCACGCATTTCAAGAACAGGTGTAAACAGAGGCTAATTGGGGCATTCCGGTGGATTTCCGCGCAAGACAATCCGGACATGCATCATCCATCAGAAGCAGGGCAGTCCCTGGCCTGCACGCCAGTTTTATTTGCTTTCTTAGTTAATTCTTTAATTAATTAGAATTTTGTAATATTTTTGGACTGTAATATTTTTTATTCGGGACTGTAATATTGGGACTGTATATTTATTCGGACCCTCTGCGCGAGGGCATGACTGTAATAAGTGTGGGTGAGTGTGATGTATGTCTTCCAACCCCACGTCTTTCTCCCTTTTATTTACCTGCTTATGATGGTTAGATTAGGGCATATTTCAATTAGTATACAGTATGACAGCATGTTTGCATCATTCATCTGTATTGCATGCACCGGGCTCGGCGCATCATACTAACTGCATTGTATTTTCAATTTCAAAGTTGAATACATGATAGTTGTAACATCTCATATGCCATCCTAGAATAGCCGAGCCTGTTAAAATTGCATTTTGCATGTGTTGCATTAGGCATTTCTGTATAGTTAGGATCATGCATGATTTCTAATGAATTCCTATTTTGGCTTGGAGTAGTCGGTAAGCTTTATGCTTTAGCATCCTTGCATGCGTGTGAGAGCTGCCATGAATAGCATGCTTACCATGAGGCTATGTGCTTATCTGATATAACTGCCTGAATGCCTGTGGATGAAGGTTGGGTTGTCTGAATTGGGATAAATCATCAAATGTTTCAAGCCTACCTGCGGGTAGCAAAACATTTTCAAAAACAAGCATGAAATGTTTCATTCCAATTTGGGCGACCCGGTCTATATTTATATGCTGTGCGCATCACATAGTAACCTAGGCTAATAAACCGGAATAAGAACTCACAATGTTTTCAAAAATTGATATCATGGTTAGTAGAGGCCGGTCTATGACCGGGCGAGCGGGGGTGCTCACGAAGTGACCTTCCCCAATCGTACCCAAGTTCCCGAGCCGAGGCAACTTTGGTGATGACGGACACGTGGCCTTTTGGCACCGAGTCAGGGTTTCCTAAATTTCCCAAAATAAAATATTTAGGTGGCGACTCTGTATCTGGCAAAGCAGTCCATGTTTGGCACTTCTTTCAAAAAAATCTGTTTTCTGAAAACGATTTGCCGGATTTGGACTCTTTGGTTCAGATTAGGAACCGTGACTACAAAGTCGAGTCCGAGCTGTAGCGAGGTCCCCCGCGGGCTTGTTACACACGGCAGAAACAGACCCAAGAGAAAGCAAAAAGACAAACACAAAACAAAATGGTGATGCTTAAGGTAACACCCCCGGAATAACCCGACCTTTGTACAACAGGACTGACTCGATACAACAAGACAGACCCTTAATCAAAAAGACTGACTCAAGACAATGAGACAGGCTCAAAATGAAACTACAGAGCTGACTCAACACCCAAGTCAGAAACTACAAAACTAGCATTCGCAAATGCTCAAAACAGTGCGTGCCAAACGCCACATTCGGAGTAAGCCGAGCACCGCTTGCAGGTGGTTCAACCCCTGATCACAAACTTGCATTATCCTCCAAGTCCACCAACCCAGCGCTGGTACATTTTGTTGAGCTTGGCGGGAGGATGACTTCATTGTCAATCAAATCTTGCACTTCGTGATGAAGACGGAAGTAGTTGTCGGTGTAGGGACCAGTTTGTTAATGGTATGCACAGTACTGAGTTGTATCATGTTTAGCTGGAAGGGGATTCGGGAGAGGCCGAGGCTCAAGGAGTTTGAGATGCCCTTTTTTGACGAGGATTTGAAGGGCCTTAGACAAAGACATGTAGAGGACATGGAAGACCCTGCAACCTCGGGGCGGATACTTTGAGATTTGCTGACTTTTGCTGGACGCACTCGAAAAAGGATCGGTAGGTGCTGTCTTGGTTCTCTGATCTTTTCCAGGTGTAGGGTTAGGATTGGAAGGAACTGTTCTGGTACGACGGTCCCCATCTCAATTTTCCCTCTAGCTTAAACTGCTCTCGGCCTGAGTAGGGAAGATGTCATCCACAATCTTAGCCACAACTGCGAGTACTTGTTACTTATCCAACCCCTCAGCTTTTAGAGCCTCAACAGCTTGCTGAATTCGTTCATAGGGATCAGTGTCCACCTTTATCTTGTTCTTTCTGCTAGCCTCAGCTTGGTGGAAGGTTTGGGTTGCTTGACCAGTAGGAAGTCTAGCTGTTGTTGACATATCATTGCCAGAGCTCGAGATAGCTTCAGGTTGGCTGAGCTCAATTACAATTCGCCCCAGTAGCGGGGGCTCCTCTGGCATGAAGTTCCCGGCATACGATGTGATTGGTGACGGGGCTGACATTCCGTAGGCCAGATCAGCCACAGACCTCTGAAGGTCGCCAGTTATTCCCATCAACTCAAAGGTGGTGGGTTCACGAGCTTGAAATAATTGGGGTTCCTAGATCGGATGCGCGACAGGTGACCTGGGTGGACGTCGCATTTCAACATCAGCCTCACCCTGCATGGTGATTCCCTAGCCCTGGCTCAATGCTACTGTTATGACCATAATTTCTTCTGGACTTTGCATCATCACGAATCTGCTGAACTGAATAGAGGTGATGTGACTGGTGACTAACGAACCAGATGGACTGGACTGGTGACTGACGGATCTGACGGACCGATGAGCCTCGACTGGCCTCTTTCTGCCCTGCCTCAGCGAAGGAGAACACTGGTTGCTCTAAACTGAATCTCTGATTTTCCCCCTTAAAGAGAAAACAGGCAGCATCTCAGCCCAATTTTACCAAAACAGATGTAAGCATAGCTGAATAACTGTATTCGACCACTGATCACTATTCTCAAATCACTGCCCCAAAACTGAATTTGATACCCGCAAATATAACTGATTCACAAAACACTGATGCCCTCAGGCTTGATACCCAAACTTGCAAACTGATACATGCATTCCTGTAGAGACACACTCTAAAAGCACATAGCAAGCAAGTGAGAGCAAAAAACACCCCTATGTTGGGGTAGGGTTTCCCTGTCCTATTTTGTCAGGAGCTAGGGTTTCACTACGCACGCAGCGGTTTCAAACAACCTATAATCGGGTGAGCAACCTGTCCTAGTTTGGGATAGTCACTATGGATTTTGAATATGCACTAGGTCGAATGGTCAAAAAGGGTGCCCCGATAAAAATCGGGGTTTGTGTTCCCGTCGTGGCAGAGCCCGCAACCGGTCAACCTTATGGCACGCTTCTCGAAGCGAGCCTCTGGCAAACCGTTCAGGAATAGCATACGGTAAACACGGTGTCCTAGGCGCACCAATGCAAATGCAATGCAAAGAAACACATAAGTGTAATCAAAACAAGATATCATGAGTTCGAGTCAAGTTCTCTAACTCCCCAGCAGAGTCGCCAGAAACTGTAGACGTCCCCGAATGTCCCAGGAAAGATCCCGTTTTGTTCGTTGGGCTCACTACAGTTCGGACTCAAAAGTCACGGTCCTGTATCTAATCTCGCAGAGTGCAATGCAAGATCGATGAATCATCAAAGAGTCTAAATATGGCAAATCGTTTTGAAAAACAGATTTTTAGAAAGAAGTGCCAAACATGGACTGCTTTGCCAGATATAGAGTTGCCACCTAAATATTTTATTTTGAGAGAATTTAGAAAACCCTTACTCGTGCCGAAGGCCACGTGTCCGTCATCATCAAAGTTGCCTCGGCTCGGGAACTTGGGTACGATTGGGGAAGGTCACTTCGTGAGCACCTTCGCTCGCCCGATCAAAGATCGGCCTCTACTAACCATGATATCGAGTTTTGAAAACATTATGCATTCTTATTCCGGTTATTAGCCTAGATTTACTACGTGATGCGCACAGCATACAAGTATAGACTGGATTTTCCTAAGTTGGAACCAAGCATCGCACATCCGTTTGTTTTGAAAATGGATTGATGTTTGCTACTCGCAAGTAGGCTAAAACATGGGTTTCGATGAATTATCCTAACTCAAGCAACCTAACCTTCACCCATAGGCATTCAGGTAGGTGTATCACATAAGCAAATAGCCTCATGGTAAGCATGCTATCATGGCAGTCACTCACACACATGCAAGGATGCTAAAGCATAAATACTTACCGAGTACTCCAAGCCAAAATAGAAACTAGTTAGTAATCAATGCATGATCCTAGTTCATGTTAAGATGGCTAATGCAACACATGCAAAAATGCAACTAAGATAGGCTCGACTATTCTAAAATGGTATATGAAATGCAACAACTGATTCACGTATTCAACTCGGAATTGAAATACAATGCAGTTAGTATGATGCGCCGAGCCCGGTGCATGCAATACAGATGAATGATGCAAACATGCAAGCATAAATATGCTAATTGAAACATGCCCTAAACTAACCATCATAAGCTGGTAAATAAAAGGGAGAAAAACGTGGGGTTGGAAGACATACATCACACACACGCACACTTATTACAACAATTGGCCCTCTCTCGGAGGGTCTGAATGAATAGTACAAACCATCTAGCTAATCTAAGCTAAATAACAAATTACAGCTAATTATTACACAACATTAATTAATCAACAAATTAACTAAGTAAGCAATAAACTAGCATGCAAACTAAATGGACCACCTCAGCTCCGTTCCGAATGATAAAAGGTGTATGCATGCTCGAGTCGCCTCGTCGGTAAATTCCATCACGACGCCTCGCCTCGCCTTTGTTTGCAATTGATCTCAGAAACTTGCACAAAGCTCCAGAAGGCTGAAACTCCACCTTGGGAAGGCCACCGACCAGTTATTAGCATGGGAGACCACCTGTCGACCACCCTTTGTGGTGGAGACCAAAGAGGGTGGTCGGCCTGCCAGAAAATTTGGTCGGCCGACCAGTTTCCACCTCTGGTTTCTGGTTTTTCTGCAACGAAGGCAATAGAGAGAAAAGACAATGTATTTTCAACAAATGTGTGCATGACCACTCTCCCTATCATTGCACAAGCTCCAAGGAGTGTAGTCCTCGATCCTCGTGCCATCAATCACGCATCTCGATGCATGATGGCTGAGGAGTCGGTTTGCACGGTTCAATGAGACATGAATGCACATATAAGCAAGTAAAGGCAACAACTCTATCATGGACAGTCAAGAGTGTCGGCGACCGAGAATCGAGGCACGTTTCGTCACTTGGAGTACGAAACGTCCCTCGTTTCCCGTGTTCAGACTAAACCCTACTCCAAACACAAAGCAATGAGATGGCATACACAATGTGACTAACATGCAACCTGGCATACGCAATGTTATGGGCTAAAATGGCATACGCAATGCACACGACATAACATGGCATACACAATGCACTTACGAAGACTATCATGCGCACATGAACTAAATGGCATATACAAATGCAAGATGGACTTACACCAATATGAGTGGACCTTAGCCACACTCACATCAGTGGCCGTATGATGAAAATGAGACAACCGAAATACATGCAAGCATGTACGAATGCAATGGACTGATCCTAAGGCACAACATGCAACTCTAACTAAGCATGGAAAATGATGAAATATGGCATACAAGCATACATTTTCCAGCTCTGAAACATGATGTACAATGGTCCTGAATCATGCAAATATGTTACCCAATGCATGCTAGATGGCCCGAATACCGAAACTAGTGAAGTGCGTTACACTATAGGTACACAAAGCAATGCACGAATGGCAAAACCAACCCCAAACAGACCCTAGGTAGGTTTGAAACAGTGGGGAAATGGCCTAAAATGATGGCTCGGAATGCAAAGAAATGGAGCTCATTCAATGGTTAGTAAATAAGGTATACAAGCCCGACTCTCAAACGCATTTAAATAGTACAAAACATGGGAATATGGCATTCACTTAAGCTCTAAAATATGATGTATAATGGCCCCAAAACAAGAAAACATCTCACTATATGCATGTAGTGGACCTCAAAACTCAAAGCTAAGCATGGACATTGAACTACAAGCATGCAAAACAAGTATCATTCGACCATGAGATCCAAAAATAGAGCTAAGGAAGTCCAAAATATGCACAAAATCAGTTTAAGGCATGGCCAAAAAGTGCTAAAATCAAGGGTCAACAAAGCATGCAAAGAAAGCTAGTGAACCATGAGTTGTACTACAACTATATGAAGCATATGAGAGCTCACCAAACCAGCCAAAAAAAGAAGTATGCAATGCCAAAATATGCCCAAAAACCCACTGAAACTCAGTCAATGTATGCAAGAATGATAGGCTCCTTTGGAAGGCCATGCAAGGGGTTATTCTACACATGTATGATGGACACACAAAATGGAAAAACCACCTCTAGAAAGAGGTTATGAGGGTCCTAAAACCCACCAAAAAGGTCCTGAAATTAGTCTAGGAAGCATGCAAGTGAAAGCCCCTTTGAAAGGCCTTGAATAGGATTGTTCTACACATGCATAATAGACACTTTATATGGAAAAATGGGCTCTGGACAGAGCCTATGTAGACCTTAAAACTCACCAAATAGGGCCTGAAATATGGCTTTGAAATATGCAAGTAGGAGCCCCTTTGGAAGGCCAACAAAGCTAGTAAACAAATCAAGGGGTGAGAGGGTCACCCCTCTATGATTTTAGGGCTCAAAAACACATGTTAGCCATTGAAAATTCTCTGGATTTTAATGGCTGAAAGGCTAAACCAAGGCCAACACAAATGCTCTAATGCATAGTCCTAAACATGAGGAAATGAAGCATGCAAAGGGGAAGATGACCCCAAACAGAAAAAATGTCTTAAACAAACATGTTTATAAGCTCAAAACAAAAAAAAATTCGATTTATGACAAAACCCAGAAATGCTGGCAAATAAGGCTAAAGAATGAAGCAAAATAAAGTTACAAAGAGGGAAATGGTGACTTACCCTTGTAGCACAGCAATGCAGCAAGCTCTGGACCAAGAAAGTGAGCCCTCAACCTCTAAAAAATAACTCCAAGGTACTTAGGATGGTAGTGGAGGTGTTGTGCTTGGAGGTGTAGTGCAAATGGCCAAGAACCATGGAGCTATGAAGCTTGGATGTAGAGATATAGAGAGAGAGTATATGTATGCCTCACCCCAAAATGTTCTGCCCTTGCAAATGGAGAGAAGAGCCTCTCTTATAGAAGAAGAGGTCCAAGGCTTCTTGGAGAAGCCTCAAGCAAAGGGACCAAGCTTCTAAAAGAAGCTAAACCAAAAGGGCTAAGCTTCTTGAGGAAGCTAGACCAAAGGGGTCAAGCTTCCTCAAGAAGCTTGACAAAAGGTCAAGCTTCTCTTAGAAGCTAAGCAAAAAGGGCCAAAGCTTCCTTAAGAAGACAAACAAAAGGGTTAAATCTCGGAGGATGGGGCAAATGCCTCCCAGCTGGCACAGTTGTATGCAACTCAGGAAGGCCAAAAAGGAGATGGCTAGCTGACCAGTTCAAGTGGTCGGCCGACTACTTCCCCTGGTCGGCCGACCAGAGGTCAAAAGGGTTAACAAGAAAAGGTGGCCTCCCAGGTGAATGCAACACAGTGGTGGTATGGGAGACCAGAAAATGTGGCTCAAAAGTGAGGGAGACCAAGGGATCAAAAGGGTCAAGCACCAAAGGTGGTCGGCCATACCAAATAGGTGGCCTCCCAGATGAATGCAACACAATGGTGGTATGGGAGACTAGAAATTATGGCCCAAAAGTGAGGGAGACGACCTCTCTAACAAGAAAACCGGGCGGCGAAAAGAAAAGTGGTCTCCAAGAAGAAAAGGTGGTCTCCCGGGCCATAGTGTCCCTCTAGGGAAAGGAAACAAGGTGTGTGCCAAAAACCGGAGCAAACGGAGGTAGTTAAGCGATCCCGAACCGAGGCGCGCGGCCGACGACTCCGAAAATCAAAAACTGGTCTCCAAACGGGAAAACTGGTCTACGACCACGAAACGTAGCCTACGGCCACTTAGAGATGGTCTACGAGACCTCTCCCTCCCTTCGGGAAGAGAAAAATTGAGAAAACAGGGCCTGGTTCGCAAACTGAAGCAAAGCACAAAAGAGCCCCGAAGTTCAGAGGCAAGGCTCTCAGCCGAGACTCCGCAATCTCAGAACGAGCACAATATGCGTCATCACCGAGCGCTCAATCGGTGACGTTTGAGTCTTAAGGTCGGTCGAAAATAGGGTGTCTACAGTTGCCTTCTTCAGTCGGTTCCATCACCGACTCTCCGTCAGCAAAGAACGAGTCAACCTAGATCTGATGCGTTTCGTCCAGCAGCCTCAACAATGCCGCCTTATCAAACTCCTACAGGTTCTTTCTTCGATCATCATTGGTGGTCGAGTCCACCACATCCATACTCATCTTCTTCAACTCTTAGTCTGACATAGAGATTTGGAATGAGATTTGTGAAATGCTAGGGTTTTGATCTAAATTGGTGATCTAGGGTTTCGATCTAGACAATATAATTGAATCCTCACCTTTCACTCTCTAAGGTTATGATTTATGTTTGTTTTTTTTTTTTTTTTTTTTTTGAAGTTGATTGTTTTTGTGCTTTTTAGTGGTAGAATTGTGAGGGAGAACCCACTACGTTGTGTGTGTGTGTGTGTGTGTGTGTGTGTGTGTGTGTGTGTGTGTGAGAGAGAGAGAGAGAGAGAGAGAGAGAGAGAGAGAGAAAGAGCTTGGTCTTGTTTTGATGGCCACTGATTTCTTCATCTTCTTTTTCTTCTTTGACAGAACTCGGTCTTGTTCTTTAGTGGCGTATACCTCCTTCTGAAATAGATAATATTTGTTGAAACTATATTATCTGTTCTTAATTTTTTCCAAATGCTCTTTATCGTCTTCTTCATCCGATGAGTTGTTTAACACTAATTTCTCACAAAAATGGAGCAAATTCACACAGATGAGTTGTTTAACCCTGGTTTCTCACAAGTGAAGAAAATTCACACACATAAAAGAATATTTTAACAAATAATTTCAATAGATATATTTTTTTAAAAAAGATAATTTTGACAGATAAGAATTTCAACAGAAAGATTTTTTAAGAAAATAATATTAACAGATAGGAATTTTGAACAGATAATTTCAACAGATAAATTTTTTTTTTATACAATTTGAACATATAGGTTAAAAAAATTTCAACATACAATTATAAAATTGAAAAGTAAATGTCCTTGAAAGCAAAAAAGGGACTAGTCATCCCAACATTTCACATAACATGTCATTTTCACCAAACACAATTATCCACTGGATCATACACCTTAGGTAATCTTTAAATTGAATTTATCAACAATTTTCTTTTCATATTATAAGTCATTCCTATTCGAATATGATCGTAAGTTAATTTTTAATAATTCCCCAATTATCAAAACAAACAATAATTGTTGTTTAATGACATAATTCTGTTGTCAAATATATATATATATATAAATACTTCATTTTTCTCAAAATATTAGTCCTTTATTCTATTTTTCACTATTTCAAAATATTGGTCTCTTTTCAAAAATTAAGGACTAAAATAAAATGAATTTCTTATTTTGCTCTTCTTTTAAATTTATTAATATTACTTTTTAAGTGTAATAATTATACTACTAAATGATAGTTTTGGAAAGTTATATTGTTGAATTGTAATAATTTTACTATAAAAAAAAAAATTGGATCTCCTAAAAAGAATTAATATTTTGGGACAGGAAAAGTTTTTTTTTTTCAAACCATATGATAACTTACAAGAGACTTAAATCAAAGACATTCAAGGGAGAAAATATATAGATATATATATATATATATACTAGTTTAAAAAGGTACGTGCTATTAATATAGTATGTTTTAATTTTATACTTTGATAATTTTTTAAAAATTAGAATATTTTTATATGAAATTGAATAGAATAAATCATTAAATACATGATAGAATTATGTAGCATGATATGTATCATTTTTTTATATGATATGTATCATTTCCTACAACATATTGGTGTCCTTCATTCCAGTGCTTCTATCTAATGTGTCTTCTGCAAAACTGAAAATGAATCTGCCTCTCATGTCCTCTTACATTGTCCATTTTCATGGAAAGTATGGTCAGATTTGCTGATCTGGTGGGGGTGTATTTGGGTGGTGTCAAGGTCTATTGATTGTTTATTTCATTGGTGGTTAGGTTGGAATCATAAAAAATTGGTTAGGAGATTGTGGAGGGCCTTACCTCCTGTTGTTCTCTTGTCCATTGAAAGTTAAGAAATGATTGTCTATTTAATGGAGTGCAACCTAGTGGGTCTAAGTTATGTGAGCTTATTAAGTTGAGATTTGCTCTATGGGTTAAAGTTTCTACAAAGGGTTTCATGTACTCTGTCTTGGATTTAATCAATAATCTGGATCAGATAAAGGACTGCTGCTGAGGGATTCTTGCTGTTGAGGAATCTATTTTTGGCCTGTCCAGCTACTATCTGCTGCTTTGGTGTCTGTTGTGGAGGTTGTTTCTGTTGTAGTGGGTGGTATATTGGGCTGCTTAAGCAACACCTGATGCAAGTGTTTGAGTTTAGTTTTGCAAGTAGATTCTTTTGGTTAGTCCTGCGAGATCTGCTAACTCATTCTTGTTCGGCTAGTGAGTTTGGTCTGCTACTATTTGGTGAGTTTGGGCTACTGCTATTTGGTCTGTCACTTCTTGGTTTGGTAGATGGACTATCGCAGTGGTGGTATGGCTGCAAAATGTCAAAATTGGAGAATAAGATATGGATGGTCAAAATTGGCATAATTGGAAACTCTTTAGTCTACATGGAGGCAGCTCTTATTGAGTCTCAACCAAACCTTGAATGTGTTCTGCCTTAGAAATGGTGGCTTCTCCATCCTCTTCTGGCTGCTGCTATGAGGAATGGAGTGATCAAGGAATAGGATTAAGTCTTGATTGGCTGCTGCTATATGTGCTCTGCTGTTGCTAACTGCTGGTCTGCAGTTAGTGCAAAGTCTGCTGCTGCATCTTGGCCTTTTTGCAATTGTTGGAATGATGTTTTAGTGTGCATGCTGCTGCTATATTGGAGTCCAAATGAATTGGAACTGTTTTTGCTATCTTGTTTTTGCTAGTCTATTCTGTATTGTTTTGCCTGGTGCCAACATGTTTTGCATTGGTTTGTTGTCTTGTTTGCTTGTTCCTTTTTTTGTTGGTTTCTCATCAACCTGTTGGCATGAGCTAGCAGATGATTGTGCATTCTCCTTGGTGCCAACCTAGTTGGGATTAGAGAGTTTTGCTATGATGCTTTTGCTCTTGCCTTCCCTCCTTGTTGATGTATACCATGATGTTTTTTTTGTTATGTTATCATCAATAAGAGTTTTCTTTGCTGATCAAAAAAATGGTGTAGACTTCAATTCTATTACCATATCATTTTGGATGATTTATGAGTCTTTAACATTTCTTCCAAATTTAATATAAAAATAAAATAAAAATTAAATATGGTGTGTTACTCTTTCTCAATAGATAAATATAAAACAAATACTAAGACAATTCTTACATCTAGAAAAAGCTACTAAGATAATTTACTAAACTATTAAAGAAATAGAAGAAAATACATATATTTAAAAATGACTAATTTTATTAATACATAAATCGTAATCGCATAACAAATGACCAGTTTTATTAATAAATAAATGATTAAGTAAATTAACAATTTTTAATGATATGAAAAATATTTTCCAATTAACCATTTTTTAATTATATGAAAAATATTTTTCAATAAATAATTTTGATAATTTATTATTACATAAGATAATATTTGTTTCCCTAAGTATTGTGTTAAATTAAAATTTATAACAAACAATAATTGTAATTTCTAATATTATAAGACCGACTCATATTTTAAACAAACCTTATGGGTGTATTTGTAATTTGTTAAAAAATAAAATATTTATCTTTCATAGTTGATCAAGAATGTTTGCGTAATTACGAAAAAATTTGTTTCATAATTGACTAAGAATATTTGCATAATTACAAAAAAAAACCTATTGCATAATTGACCAAGATTGTTTGCGTAATTACGAAAAAAAACCTTCACTCAACATATAAGCCACCATTAGTAAATAATTCAAAATGAAAGGAGAAAATTGGAAAAAACAAAAAAAATGAATCTCAAACAATTAAGCAGTTCTTATATATACAAATATATTTGTTTTCAATCCATGTCAGATGACTTACAAGAGACTTAAATCAAACTTGAAATTAAAGTAATTTTACATGATTTTATTATTCATAATATAATGTTTGTATATACATCTCGTGTTAATTATGTAATTTTTCAACACATTGTAAGTTTATATTTATTTTAAATTATTATTTGCAAAATTTTAATTTACATATTTAATACTACTCTTATTTCAAAGATATAGTCAATATTTGTTTTCAGTTGTACTGTAACGCCCTCAAAATAACAACATTAAACCCAACAAATAAGACATGCATTGATATGTAAAAGTTGCACATTCTTCCATTTATCAGAATTCCATTACATAAGTATTACATGTTAACAACAAAAGTAAATGCCCTAAGGGCTTACAGCTTTCCAAGTTAACACTTGGTTACAACAAAAGAGTACTAACTCATATACATTAAGTCCTTGGCCTGAATTTACATGTAATACATCAAAAAGTAAAACGACAAAAGTATGTCCGCCTCTAGCCTCCCAAGCTATGTCCTTGGAGGTGGCATGCTACCTGTACCTGAAAATGATATTCCCATAAAGGGTGAGCCACAGCCCAGTAGAAATATACTAAACCAACCATGAACAATGACTAAAAGATTAGCAATTGATAGATGGCCAACACTGATACATTCACATAAATCACATATTTATGTCATACGACTTATGAGTCCAAGTTACCTTTCATTTTTCCTTTTTCAACAGATAGGCATATAAACTCTATCCACATTCTCAACAGATATGTATAACAACAATATCCACATTCACAGATAAGCATATAAGCTATATCCACATTCTACAACAGATATGTATAACCACAATATCCACAGATAAGCATATAAGCTATATCCACACTTCACAAAGATAAGCATATGAGCTCTATCTTCACTTCTCTAGACAAGCATATGAGCTGTATCTACGGAGTTCATCCCTTATCTTCTCCCAACACTATCCGGTTTAGAGGTACATCCCCCATCTTCCCCTAAACCGCGGAGTACATCCCACATCTCCTCTTCTACACATAACGTATACAAACACATTGGTTCTATATACAATCACTCAATACATACAGTTAATGTATTCTATCAACCGTCAAGTTCTATGACACATTCCATTGATTAGTTTCCGTTTGCCTAATCATCATGCATTGTCTACAACAATCACGACTATCCTCCACCGATAGCCCAAAGCAGTTATTTCTAAACAGAAAATAAATGCACAAATGGATATTCAATCAACATTTCATTTCCTCATTCCTCACAATTAATTATCCCAATTAATTAAACAATGTAATTAGGTCAATTCCCATAATTAACATTTCAACCCTTAGGTCCCATTTTCATCAATGATTTAACATTTATTCCATTTATCTATTCCAAACATACATCTAGGTTTATTATGAATAAAACCCCAACTTTAGTAAAATAACACAAAAGCCCCAACTTTCACAAAATTACCCAACCAACCCCAACATCTCAAAATACTAAAATTTAAAGACAAAATCCATAGAGAAGAGTAGGATATCCCTACCTCGAAGTTTAAGCCAAAAAGGAGATGAAGACTCGAAGATCAACGTGCTCCAAATCCAAACTTTTTCAGATTAAATCAAAGCTCTCAACGCCCTCTATCTTTTTAACAAAAGCCCTAGGCTAGATTCACACTCTAGGGAGATCAATTCTTAGAGAGAATATAAGTTTAGAGAGAGAGAGTCTCGGATCTAGGGTTTGAAAGAAAAAGAAAGTGAAAAAGTGATGTTCAAAAACGCTACTGCCCGCTGATATAAAACACGCTCGCTCGAGCGAAGCCTTTGTCGCTCGAGCAACCAGACACAAAAAACTCTCGCTCGAGCCAAGAAGTCCTCGCTCGAGCCAAAAACTCAAAAGTGCGCTCGAGCGAAAGAATGCTTGCTCGAGCCAACAACTCAAACCCTCAGGTCTGCAACCAGAAGCACGCTTGAGCGACAGACCTTCGCTCGAGCGAAGAACAAACCAGACCGCTCGAGCCAAGAAAAGCTCGCTCGAGCCAAGAAATACAACTCTCAGGTCCAGAACCAGACGCCATCGCTCGCTCGAGCGAAGCCACTCTGGCTCGACCCACCAGACACGAACTCAACTCTCGCTCGAGCGACCAACTCCTCGCTCGAGCGAAGGTCCAAAAATCTGGGCAGCAACACTAGGCTCCCAAACACAACCAACCTGAAACAAACCTGCCCAACACATCCTATAACTCAATATACTAGTAAAGAGGATGCAAATAAGATAATAAACAACTATCAACATCCACGGACACGGACACATGTCCGGATCACTGTACAACAAGGGTAAACCCGGGATCGCTATATGTACTAATTTTATAAAAATTGAGTTTATATATTATAAGATATACATATTATATCAACATAAAATAAAAATACAAAAAAGAAAAATAGCGAACAAAGAGAAAAGATGAGAGAGAGAGAGAGAGAGAGAGAGAGAGAGAGAGAAGATAAGATAAGATAAGATAAAATAAATAAATAAATAAATAAAGAACATGGGGAGAGGGAAAAAATAAGAAATGAAAAAGAAAGATGACGGGAGAAAGGGAGAGCACATTGTTAAAATAAAAAAAAAAGAAACTACTGATCAATTGTGGCAGAAAAAAATATTACAAATTTATAATAAAAGTTATAATTTTAATTATTAATATTTATCATTTATCATTTATTTGTAATTATTATTTTTTTTTTTTTACTCACACTGTCAAGTTATTTCTCCTGAAAAAATAAGGAAAGAAAGACAAAAGTAGTGTTTAGTAGAGTTTTAGAATTATGATTTGAGAATAGAGTTGTATTTCGAGTTTGTGAGTTTTGGAATTACGATCTAAGTGTGAAAAATTTATTTGGTTATAAGTTTTGAAAAGAGTTTTGAATTGAGTTTGAAATTTTTGATGTGACGCATGATATTTGATTCAAAAACTTATAACTCAGAAGTAAACACATTATTCAAAATTCTATTCAAAACTCATAAAAAAAGTTAAAAAAATTTCGAAAATATTTTTTATTTAAAATATAAAAATAACATGTGCAAAAAAAAAAAAAAACGGAACACTGTCCCGGTCAATCGGTTGGACGTTCGGGAGACGTCCGGGTAGACGTGTTTTGAAAAGTGGGTGTAGAATCAATTTTTAAAAACTCTAACCAAATACTATACTCAAATCAAAGTGTGAAATCAACTTTTCAAAGCCTTACCAAACACAGCCAAAGATGATTGGAGACAGAGACGGCATGTTGTAAGAGAGGTGACTTTTTTTTGTTTTTGTTTTCGGTAATTTCAATTCAGTTAAAGTTTGAAAAAATATTTTTAAATTAATGACAAACTTTATAAATATTAAAAAGTAAAATTATAAAAAAAAATTATGAATTTGTAAATAATTTTTGGAGTTCCCCCTCAGATGTAATTTTTTTTTTCTTTTTGGAATATTCCTCCAATTTATAATAAAGATTGGTGTTTTTATTTATACTAAAATTTTAAATTATTTACCATTAAAAAAAAGAAAAATGATCCAGACTCCCTTTCCTCCCACCCCCTTTGACCTCCTCTCTTTTTGATCGGCCAATTTTTTTTTTTCAATCACCACCCAATATATGTGTGTGGGGTGGTGGGGGTGGTAATTGGAGGGAATCTCAATCACATCCCTAAAAAAAACCAACCCCAAACACCTCCCTTCCATTATCCTAGGGCATGCTATCACAACATCGTGTCCTGCTATGATAGCGAACGGCACTGTTTAGTTAAAATTTATTTATTTTTTATTTTTTATTTTTTTCACTTTGTGCAATGTGGTTTTATTTTCTTCTTTCAAATTTCAAAATTCATTTTCAAACTAAAATGGTAAGCCCTCCTCAAAAGTTAAGGTTTTATTAAAAAAATAAAAATAAAAATTCATATCAAATTAAAAATTGAAGGGTAAATTACATTGACTTTCTTGAGATTTAGAGAAATATAATACAAATTTGACATAATTATATTTAGCTCCTATAAGATTTTAATTCATATAAAACTAGATTCATTTTTCATTATAAATTCGTTAATCATATGAATAAAAAAAATGATATTGTAACCTCTTATGGAAAAAAAAAAAAAAAAGAGTTTGATTAATTGGAAACAAAAAAGAGAAAATTTGTATGAAATTAAATTTTACAATATTTGTATGTCTCAAAATAACAAAAAACAAATTTTAAAAGTAAATCAATGTTCAAATTAAAATACTTGAAACAAATGACAATTTAACTACATAGTTAATCTAGCACAATAATAAACAAAATAATGAGTACGAATATTATAATAACGATGATGATAATAAATAATAATATCTATATATTATATAAGGAAATGGGAGTTTTTTTTTTTTTTTTTTTTTTGATCAGCAAAATAAAACTTTATTGATGAAAAAGGCATAATACATGCAAAAATACATCAACAAAACAGAAGAGAGCAGAAAACATCATAACTAACTTAACGATCCCAATTAGGTTGACACCGCAAAGAAAGCGCAATTATATGCTAGCTCTCAACCCAAGATTGGTGAGAAACCAATCAAAGACACCCAAAGAGAATGACATACAAAAGCCAACACAACAGCTAACAGCTAAGGACAACCAAATAAACACAACAGCAAACAGTAATAGCAGGAGGCCTGTGCATGTCTCTACAGCTAAGAGCTCCAAACAAACCAACACCCTGTTCAGGAAAAGGGAGTTTCTAACCCACAAGCTTTGTAGGAGTTCCAATATCTCAATCTTAATTTCCTAATTTTCTAATTTAATAAAGAAAACCTTCCGCTCACCGTTCAATTTCATCTTTTTTGGCTTCTCCACATACCGAAGCACAACATATTTTTTTACAATCTTCACTTATTTTTTTTACTAGAAGGACAAACAAAGATAGAGAGAAAGTTTTAGAGAGGGTTAGAGAGGAGATTCGGAAAAAAAGGCTGACAACTCCACAATCACAATCTTCACTCCAACACAATCTTCAAAGCTTATAAGTAATCTTTTCATTTACTTTTCAATGGTTCTTTTTTTTTACACTCCGTTTTGATCACACCGTGATTATATTTTTAAATTGATTAGGTTTTTTAACTCATTGTATTCTTTGAAAAAAAATGATTGTGTTTTTTAAATATCAATTAAAAAAATTTATAATTAATTTGTGATTGGATTTTTGACTCACTGTATTTTTAACTCACTATATTTGTGATTGTGTTTTTTAACTATCAATTGATTTCATTACTTTTCTCTTTATTATGAGCAAAAATATAATTGTGGTTTTTTACACGTTTTGATCACACAGTGATTTTATTTTTCAACTGATTGTGTTTTTTTACACTCCATGATGAGAAAAAAATTGTTTCGATTCAAACAATCTCTATGTTTTTTGAAAAAATAATTGGATTGTATTCATTAGGTTCACATAAAGTGCCCACTATTGATGATGATTAGATTGTATTTTGTCTAACAAAAAAAAAATATGATTTGATTTTTTAACTCATTGTGTTTTTTAAAGAAAAAAAAATAATTGGATTTTTTAACTATCAATTGACTTAATTTGTGATTGAATTTTTAATTCACTACGTTTTGTGGGGAAAAAAATGATTAAATGATTGGGTTTTTAACTACCAATTGACTTCATTATTTATTTATTTATTATCATGAGTGAAAATGTGATTGTGTTTTTTTATACTTCGTTTTGATCACATAGTGATTTTATTTTTTAATTGATTGTGTTTTTTTACACTCAATTTTGATCTCATGATGAGAAGAAAAAAATTGTTTGGGTTGTGACAATCTCTATGTTTTTTTTAAAAAAAAAAAATTAGATTATATTCATTGTTTTTTTAATTATCAATTGACTTCATTGCTTTTCTTCTTATTATGGCAACAATTCACATATTTTTTTTACTGGGAGGACAAACCACAGCGAGGACAAACCAATATACATATAAAGTTTTAGAGAGAGAGTTGGAGAAAATTTGGGAAAAAAGATTGACACCTCCACAGTCACAATCTTCACTTCAACACAATTTTTACAATATTCAATTCAAAGCTTGTAAGTAATCTTTTCATTTATTTTTTAATATTTCATTTTTTAATTTATGTTTTTTATTATGGGAAAAATATTATTGTGATTTTTTGCACTCCGTTTTGATGACACGGTAATTGTATTTTTAAACTAATTGTGTTTTTTTATACTCTATTTTAATTACATTGTGAGAAAAAAAAATTGTAATTAGATTTTTTAACTCACTATGTTTTTCCAAAAACAAAAATTATTTAGCTTTTTAAATTTCAATTTAAAAAAATTGTAATTAGGTTTTTAACACACTATGTTGCTTGAACAAAAAATAATTATGTTTTTTAACTATTAACTAGCAGCATTGCTTTTCTCTTTATTATAAGCAAAAATGTGATTATGTTTTTTTTACACTCCATTTTGATCACATGGTGATTTTATTTTTTAACTGATTGTGTTTTTTTACACTCTATTTTGATCACATAATGAGAAAAAAATTGTTTCAGTTCTAACAATCTCTGTGTTTTTTGAAAAAATAATTTGATTGTATTCATTAGGTTCGTATAAAGTGCCCATTATTGATGATAAATAGATTGTATTTTGTCTAGCAAAAAAAAAATATGATTTGATTTTTTAACACACTGTGTTTTTTGAAGAAAACAAATAATTGTGTTTTTTAACTATCAATTGACTTAATTTGTGATTGAACTTTTAATTCACTGCGCTTTTTGAAAAAAAAAAGTGATTAAATGATTGTGTTTTTAACTATCAATTGACTTCATTTTTTTATTATTATTATTATGAGCGAAAGTGTGATTGTGTTTTTTTATACTTCGTTTTGATCACATAGTGATTTTATTTTTTAATTGATTGTGTTTTTTTACACTCTATTTGGATCACATGATGAGGAGAGAAAAAAAAAAATTGTTTGGGTTGTGACAATCTCTGTGTTTTTTTGTTTTTTTGCATTCATTGTGTTTTTTAATTGTCAATTGACTTCATTGTTTTTCTTTTTATTATGGCAAAAATTCACATATTTTTTTTTACTGGGAGGACAAACCACAGCAAGGACAAACCAATATAGAGATAAAGTTTTAGAGAGAGAATTGGAGAAAATTTGGCGAAAAGGCTGACACCTCCACAGTCACAATCTTCACTTCAACACAATTTTCACAATATTAAATTCAAAGCATGTAAGTAATCTTTTCATTTATTTTTTTATTATGGGAAAAAATATTATTGTGATTTTTTATACTCTGTTTTGATGAGACGATAATTGTATTTTTAAATTGATTGTGTTTTTTTATACTCTATTTTAATTACATGGTGAGAAAAAAAATTGTAATTAGATTTTTTAACTCATTATGTTTTTCCAAAAAAATATTATTTTTCTTTTTAAATTTCGATTAAAAAATTTTGTAATTAGGTTTTTAACTCACTATGTTGCTTGAACAAAAAATAATTATGTTTTTTAACTATCAACTAGCATCATTTCTTTTCTTTTTATTATAACTAAAAATGTGATTATTTTTTTTACACTCCATTTTGATCACACGGTGATTTTATTTTTTAACTGATTGTGTTTTTTTACACTCAATTTCGATCACATGATAAGAAAAAATATATTGTATTCATTAGGTTCATATAACGAACCTGTTATTAATGATGATTAGATTATATTTTGTCTAGCAAAAAAAAAAAAAAAATTTGTAATTGGGTTTTTTAACTCACCGTGTTTTTTGAAAAAAAAAATTGATTGTGTTTTTCAACTATCAATTGACTTATTTGTGATCGGGAATGATTGTATTTTTTAACTTTCAATTATTTGTGATTGAGTTTTTAACCCACTGCATTTTTTGAAAAAAAAAATGATTGTATTTTTTAACTACCAATTGATTTTATTACTTCTTATTTATTTATTTATTATTATGAGCAAAAATGTGATTGTATTCTTTTACACTCCATTTTCATCACACAGTGATTTTATTTTTTAGCTGATTGTGTTTTTTTATACTCCATTTCGATCACATGATAAGAAAAAAAAAATTGTTTGTGTTGTGACCATCTCTGTGTTTTTGGACCCAAAAAAAATGGATTGTATTCATTAGGTATATAAAGTACCCACTATTGATGATGATTAGATTGTATTTTGTCTAGCAAAAAAAAAAAATTGTAATTGGATTTTTAACTCACTATTTTTTTTTGAAAAAAATAAATGATTGTATTTTTTAACTATCAATTGATTTCATTATTTTTTTATTATTTTATAAGCAAAAATGTGATTGTGTTTTTTACACTCTATTTTCATCACACAGCGATTTTATTTTTTAACTGGTTGTGTTTTTCTACACTCCATTTCGATCATATGGTGAGAAAAAAAAATTATTTGGGTTGTAACAATCTCTGTATTTTTTGAAATTAAAAAATAAATTGTATTCATTAAGTTCACATAAAGTACCACTATTGATAATGATTAGATTATATTTTGTCTAGCAAAAACAATTTTGTAATTGGGTTATCAATTGACTTAGTTTATGATTGAAACAGATTGTATTTTTTAATTATCAATTGACTTAATTCGTGATTGGGTTTTTAACTCACAATGTTTTTTGAAGGAAAAAAAAATTGATTGTGTTTTTTAACTACCAATTGACTTCATTTTTTTTTTTTTATTATGAGCAAAAATGTGATTGTATTTTTTTACACTCTATTTCAATCACATGGTAAGAAAAATAAAATTTATTTTGGTTGTGAATATCTCTGTGTTTTTTGAAAAAAAAAAATGAATTGTATTGATGAGGTTCACATAAAGTATCCACTATTGATGATGATTAGATTGTATTTTTTCTTACAAGAAAACAAAAAAAAAAAAAATTGTATTTGGGTCTTTAATTCATTGTATTTTTTGGGGAAAAAAATGATTTTTCTTAATTATCAATTGATTTAATTTGTGATTGAGTTTTTTACACTCCATTTTGATCACAAGTTAATTTTATTTTTTAATTGATTGTATTTTTTTACATTTCATTTCAATCACATAATGAGAAAAAATATTTATTTGGGTTGTGACAATCTTTGTGTTTTTTAAAAACTTATTTAGTCAAGTAATAAATAGTTTTTTAAATTCAATTTCGTGCATAGCACGGGTGATATGCTAGTATATATATAATCAAAAATCAAAAGTAAGAAAACATAACTGTGAGATTTTAAGAGTCGCATTGTCACTATCTTAACACTGTTTTTTTTTTTTTCTCTCTTTATGAAGGTACAACCAAAGTGAAAGCAATGCTAAGATAATACTCATGTTATCTACAACGTCCCTCATCTAGTGTTTATGACCACCAAGAGAATTTAACAAAGTCACGAACCAAAGTTGCACAAATCAATATATAAACAACATATATGAACATGTATAACAATATAGAGAACTTTCTCTAAAGATTTTTCATATTTCATCTCATCTTTTTATTTCTTCTTCATCATCTTCCCAATAGAAAAACATAATAGCATAATAAGGTATAATATTATAGGGAAATTTATTTGAAAGTCCTATTTTGAAAACTTTGGTGCCATTTGGCCCCATGTTTGGAATGTTTGATTGGCAAGTCCTTACTAGGTGATTTATGACCAGGAAGTTTCTTTTCAAATATAGATGGATATTGATTAGACAGATATACTCTCACTAGTTAATTAATAAAGTTGTTTTATTTTTGGAATACGTGATCACACTGTTGGAGGGAGGGGGTGATATTCCGTTGATGAAAGGGTTGACAACATGGTGGATATAATGTGACACTCCAAAAAAAAATTAAAAACTCAGTTTTTTTTTTTTCAAATGTGATAACATGATGGGTATGATGTAACACTCTAAAAAAACTAAAAACTTAATAGTGTACTTTTTCTAAATATGATAACGTGGCCTAAATGTGACAACGTGACAAGTATGATAAGACACTCTAAAAAAATTAAAAATCATTAGTGTATTTTTTTTAAAATGAGACAACATGACGTATATGATAAAAAATATATGTGTAATATTGCATATGTTTCGTAAGTGATATGTTGTATTGGTTATTTTGATTGTCGGTTTACAATATTGTAAAGATGAATTGTGTGTACATTGCATACTGAATCTGGGGACCACACATTTGAGTAATGGAGGTTGTTGTGGTTGTATTAGTGGGTTGTGGGGGAGAGTATAGAAAATTATGTTCTGATAGTGACATGGTGTTCCATGTACCCTTTTTTGATTAACCAAAAATTTTATTGATGAAAGAAACCTTACAAGAAAGAAAAAAGACATCAATAAAAGGGAAAGAAAGAGAGGGAGGAGGGGGAATGATGCAAAGCATCAAACCAAGAACCAATTGGTGAGGAACCAACAGATACACAAAAGCACAACAACACAACCAAATAGACGTCACTCAAATAGAAAAGATACACCATACGCATGTGGCATGTTCACACCCCCACATTTCCAACTCAAACATTCTAAGCAATTAAATACTATACTACGTTTTTTTTAGGAGATGTGGAAAACACACACCCTTATTCTGAAAATTAAATAGATAATTGTTGATAGTGGCTTCACCAATGACAAATTAGAAAAGAAAAATGTTTCAGGGCTTTAAAGCAAGAGCTCTAGAGTTGCTCTAATAACGTGATTTAGTAAAGAAAAATGTTTCAGGGCTTTAAAGCAAGAGCTCTAGAGTTGCTCTAATAACGTGATAACTGTATGGATCCCACCTTGATGTGCTATTTTGACTTCTTTTTTTTTTTTTTGAATCTGGCAGCTCAGTAAAGATCTATCTAGAGCTATCAGTCACTGCTGATTAGGAAACAACTAGCCCCTTACTTTTAGAGCTACCAGTCACTACTGATTAGTAAACAACTAGCCCCAAGGACTATACGGTTAACAAGAAAACATTTAGAAGCATATGGATCATAAGCCTAAAATATTAGATTTATTGGTCAATTTCCCTATATTACAACGGTTTTAGAATTAAAGCACACCAAAAATATATATATATATATATATTTATTATTGTAATACTATATGACATGTATCATTTTGTAATAATGTTGATTATAATGAATGTAACGCCCTAAAAATTAACCCTTTATATAACATTGACATGCATTATTTAAAGAAGACAATTTATTAATTCATTCATCAGAGTATTACTAAATTAAGCATTACATGTAACATCGAATAAAATGCCCTACAGGCTTACATCTTTCCAAGCCAACACTTGGATTCAAAATATGAGTTCTAATCTCAATACAAGAAATGCCCTAGGCTTGAATGTTTACATGTACTAATAAATAAAAACTACTAACTAAAGGTAGTCTTCTTCAATCCAGAAACCAAACCCTCCCAAGCTAAGTCCTTGGAGGTAGTTTATCACCTGAACCTGAAAATGATGTTCCCATAAAGGGTGAGCCACAGCCCAGTAGAAATATACTAAACCACATATAAGCAATGAATAAAGCAATAGCATTCAACAGATGGTTAACCAAAATAATCAATTACTTCATTTTACAGTCTCATGACACTATTGCCAAAGATACGTTTTACTTTCCAATTTTATCAACATGGCTCAGAACCTGGCCAAACTTATAACAGTGAATCACATATATCATATTCACATCCTTCCAATATCAACAATCAAATGAGACTCAAGCTCAAATCAAACACCTCATACTTCCAAATTGATACACATTTTAGTGCTGTATCAATAAAACACTTCTATATAAATAAGCACACATAAAAGTGATGCTAATGGAGTCCATCCCCTATCTCCTCCCAAACAAAATCCGGTTTAGAGGTCCATCCCCTATCTTCCCCTAAACCGTGGAGTACATCCCCTATCTCCTCCCACACACAAAACAATGTATGCAAATGCAATGCTCAATCAATACACATATTTTTTGTATCAATGCCATAGTCAAAATTAATGACTTAACCAATGTGATTAGTTTCAGTTATTCCTAATCCACATGCAATGTCTACAACAATCACGACTATCCTCCACCGATAGCCCAAAACAGTTATTTCTAAACTGAAAATAACTATGTCAACAATTCAATAGACAAATAATTCCAATTACCCAATTACGCTATTTAACCAATGAATTCCCCAATTCCATGAATTTAACCATCTTTTCCCAATTCCATGAATTACTTATACAAATTAATTCAATAATACAACTAGGGTTTTTCCCAAAATTTACCAAAGTATCCCCAACATATCAAATTACCAAAGCTTAGAACAAAACCTATAAAATGGAGTAGGAAATCCCTACCTTGAAGAAAATAACCCGAATGGAGAAGATAGAGATGAATGCCCAAATTCCAATGTGCTCCAAATCACCAAATGTTCAGATTAGAATGAAGCCCAAGCCGCCCTCTATCTTCTTACAAAGAACTTAAGATGGATTCACACTAGAAGTAGATGAACACCTAAAGAGAAGATGAGTTTTGAGGGAGAAAAGTCGGACCTAGGGTTTAGAACCAAAAAGAATAAGAAAAGACTAATCAAAACCCGCTGCTGCGTATATAAACTGGACAGGCTCGCTCGAGCGAAGACTTGGTCGCTCGAGCGACCAGACACAGAGAAACTACGATCGAGCCAAGGAAGCCTTGCTCGAGCCAACAACTCAAAAGCTCGCTCGAGCGAAAGAAAGCTCGATCGAGCGAAGAACTCAAACCCTCAGGTCTGCAACAAGACACACGCTCGAGCGAAGGAACTATTGCTCGAGCGAAGGACGAACTAACTCGCTCGAGCGAAGAAAATCTCGCTCGAGCCAAGAATGCACATCTACAGGTCCAAATCAAACGCAACCACTCGCTCGAGCGAACAACTCCTCGCTCGAGCGAAGAACCAAAAACCTGGACAGCAACACTTGGTTTCTAAACCCAACCAACCTGAAACAAACCTGCCCAACACACCCTATAATTCCAAATGAGAAAATAAGGGACAACAACAACAATTATACAATGACAGAATCTACGGAACCTAAGTCCGGATACAATAATCAAGTGGGAAAAGACCGGGGTCGCTATAACCTCCCCCCCTTCAAAGAATTTCGTCCTCGAAATTAAGCATAAGTTTTTGAAAACAGATTTTTTTTTTTAACAATTCATTAGTAAACATCTTGACCCAAAACTGGTCATTTCATCTCTTTATCAAGAGGCATCTCATATTAAATATATAACACAACATATATCTCAACCTATATCATTATTATGCATTATTCCTTTCAATGTTAACAATCCCCATATCATATTCAATTGCATGATATATATAACACACTCAGCAATGTAATCAACATATGCAATGCTATACTAAACTTCTATAATGAAGCAAGTTTCAAGATACACCCATTTACCAAAACATACTCAACGTTTTACAACTTAAGACATATGTAAAGCTCTTAAGTTCAACAATATTACAAAATCTAAATACAAGATTACAAATGAATAAACATGTCCGGGTATTTTTCGCGGACTTCCAATTCACGCTCCCAAGTGGCTTCCTCCACTCCATGATGTTTCCACAAAACTTTTACCAAAGGGATGGTCTTGCCTCGCAAAACTTGATCCCGCCTATCCAATACCCGAACCGGTCTCTCCTCATACGAGACATCCTCATCAACCACTAAATCGGTCCACTCCAACACATGTGATGGATCCGGCTCATACTTCCGAAGCATACTCACATGAAACACGTCATGTACTCCGGACAACTGCGGCGGCAAAGCTAAACGATAAGCAGCCTCGCCAATCCTCTCAAGGATGTCGAACGGACCAATGAACTGAGGGGACAACTTCCCACTCTTCCCAAACCTCATCAAACCTCGTCTAGGTGATATCTTCAGAAAGACATGATCACCCACCGCAAACACCAAAGGTCTCCTCCTACGGTCGGCATACGATTTCTGACGACTCTGTGCTGTAACAAGCCTCTTACGGATAAGCTCAACTTTCTCCGTCGTTTCTCTCACCAACTCTGGACCCAACAGAGGTGCATCACCCACCTCAGCCCAACACACAGGAGATCTACACGGTCGGCCATACAAGGCCTCAAATGGTGCCATACCGATACTAGATTGGAAACTGTTGTTGTAGGCAAACTCCACCAACGGCAAGTGCCTCTCCCACGACCCACTAAAGTCTAGAACACAACCCCGAAGCATATCCTCAAGTATCTGAATAGTACGCTCGGACTGTCCATCAGTCTGAGGATGATAAGCCGTGCTAAAGGTCAACTTAGTGCCTAAGGCACTCTGCAAACTCTGCCACAACCTGGCAGTAAAACGAGGATCTCTATCTGAGACGATCGCCACTGGGACCCCGTGTAACCTCACTATGTCCCGAATGTACAAGTCGGCAAGATGATCTACCGAATCTCTCACGCGCATAGGAATGAAGTGCGCCGACTTAGTCAACTGGTCTACAACCACCCAAATAGCATCACTACCCCGCTGAGTCCTCGGAAGACCTACAACGAAGTCCATAGTGACATGCTCCCACTTCCACTCGGCAATAGGCAAGGGTTGCAACAAACCCGCTGGCCTCTGATGCTCGGCCTTCACTTGCTGGCAAGTAAGGCACTTAAATACGAAAGCTGCCACATCTCTCTTCATACCCCGCCACCAAAACTGGCGACCCAAATCCCGATACATCTTAGTGCCCCCCGGATGCACCACAAGACGTGAATGATGAAACTCTCGGAGTACCTCCTCTCGGCAAGACTTCGGCACAAACAGACGGTCTCGGTATCTCACACTCAGGTCGGAATATACCGTCAAACCCTTCTCAACCTTCCCACCGGAAATATTCTCACGGAGAGAGTCTACCTCAAAGTCACCTCTCTGAGCCTCTAACACTCGAGTCACAAGTGAAGGCTGTGCAATAACAGAAAACAAGGCCGCAGCCTCAACGGATTCGCCCAGAAGTAAATCAAACTCCCCAAGTGCACCCAACATCTCCCATTCTCGGATAGCTATACTAGCTATGACACCAACAGGTTTTCTGCTAAGGGCATCGGCCACCACATTGGCCTTTCCCGGATGGTAATGCAACTCAAAGTCATAATCCTCTATGAACTCCATCCACCTCCTCTGCCTCAAGTTCAAATCTTTCTGTGTAAACAAATATTTCAGACTCTTATGATCCGAGAATACCTCAAATTTCTCACCATAAAGATAATGCCTCCAAATCTTCAAGGCAAATATCACAGCTGCTAACTCTAGATCATGCGTAGGGTAATTCTGCTCGTGAATTTTCAACTGACGTGAGCCATAGGCAACTACTTTCCCCTCTTGCATTAACACACAACCCAGACCCTCTCGTGAGGCGTCACAATAGACTGTATAACCCAACCCTCTCTCTGGAATAATCAGTACTGGAGCGGTAGTCAGTCTAACTTTCAACTCCTGAAACGACTTTTCACAAGTCTCACTCCATACAAATTTGACTCCCTTCCGAGTTAGTCTAGTCAACGGTGATGCTAATCTGGAGAAATCTTTCACAAACCGACGGTAATACCCAGCTAATCCCAGAAAACTGCGGATCTCAAATACACTCTTAGGCTGTGCCCAATCCTGCACTGCCTCTACCTTGGATGTATCAACAGACACTCCTTCACCGGATACTACATGGCCTAAGAATTTGACTTCTCTCAGCCAGAACTCACACTTCCCAAACTTGGCATACAGCCTATGAGCTCTAAGTAACTCAAGCACCACCCTCAAGTGTGACTCATGCTCCTCCTCAGAAGGCGAATAGATAAGGATGTCGTCCACAAAAACGACTACAAACCGATCCAAGAATTCCCGGAAGATCCGGTTCATCAAGTCCATAAAGACTGCCGGTGCATTGGTGAGTCCAAATGGCATCACCAGAAACTCATAATGGCCATACCGCGTACGGAATGCCGTCTTCGGAATATCCTCCTCTCTGACCCTCAACTGGTGGTAACCTGATCTCAAGTCTATCTTAGAGAAACAACGGGAACCCTTCAACTGGTCAAACAGATCATCTATACGAGGCATAGGGTACTTATTCTTAACCGTAGCCCGATTCAATTTTCGGTAATCTATACACAGTCTCAAAGCGCCTCCTTTCTTTTTAACAAAGAGAGCTGGTGCTCCCCACGGCGAAACACTAGGACGTATAAAGCCCTTATCTAGCAACTCCTGGAGTTGGATCTTCAACTCAACTAACTCAGCTGGGGCAAAACGGTAAGGTGCCATAGAAATCGGCGCCGTGCCGGGCACCAGGTCAATAGAGAACTCAATCTCTCGATGCGGTGGCAAACCAACAAGATCCTCGGGAAAAACGTCCGAGTACTCACAAACCACCCTTGGCAACACAATCTGAGTCTCAACATCCCCACTAATCGACAGGTTAGCAAGTAGACCACTAAGCTCACTCCGTCCTCGTGGAACATACCCCGGTGGCAACACATCACCAACCCGGTCCCCCAGAAAATGAAAATACTCTCCGCTCACGGTACAACAAGTGACCCTCTGGCGGTAGCAATTAATAACTACCCGGTATGACGATAACCAGTCCATACCTAAATTAACATCGAAACCCCTCATAGGCATAACTACAAAGGAAAATGGGATTCTATGATAATCAACCTCTATATCACAACCCCTAACGCCTTGTTTCAAAATCAATTCACCCCCAAGAGGTGACACTACACAAATAGGAGATGCTAACTGTGCTAACTCCAACTCCAAAACAGATGCAAATGCAGCAGACACAAAGGAATGAGATGCACCCGTATCAATCAAAACATTAGCAACCGAGTTGCAAAACAAGAAGGTACCTCTCACAACTGATGGTGCTGGCACAAGATCCTGCGCGGTAACAGCATACACGCGCCCAGACGACCTCTGATCAACTTGCTCAACCCTAGGAGCATAAGATTGCTGCACCGACTGAGACGATGAAGCCCCTCCCTGATTGGCCTTCGAGGCCTGACCCGACTGAGCTGGCTGCTGACCTTGAATCGGCCTCAAACCAGATGCACCAGATGTGCCACCCAACTGCGGGCAATACCTCTTCATATGCCCTGGCTGACCACACTGATAACACGAGAGTGGCTGACCTCTACCCTGACTCTGGCTCTGAGATCGAGCCGAAGAAGATGCTGCTCTCTGAACTCCTCCCCTCTGAGGACAAACTGGAGACTTGTGGCCCAGCTGGCCACACTTGAAACAGGTAATGTCCCCCTGACTGCCTTTCCCCGAACTAGCACTTGGTACAGGAAAAGTCGATCTAGAAAAGCTACCCTGAGACTGCTGGGGATTAAAACCCTTCTGTCTCCTACCATCATTCTGACCATCCTGACTCCTCTTGGAGCCCTTCTGCCCTTCCTCCTCCTCCTGCATCATGATTTCCATGTGGGCTGCAGCATCAACCATACGCCCATAATCCCGAATCATAGTTCCCCCAACTCTCAGCTTGAGGCCACGCCTCAACTTCTTCTCAAACTCAATACAATGGCGTTCCTCAGACGCCACCAACTCAGGTGCAAACCTGGACAAACTAGTAAATGTAGCCTCAAACTCGGCCACTGAAGAACTCGACTGCTTAAGCTGACAAAACTGGTCTCGCAGCTTCTCCCTGACAGCTGGAGATAAGAATTTCTCCTGGAAAGCATTCACAAAAGCCTCCCACGTACCTCCTATACGCCCCTTAGTAAACTTCCACCACTGACCTGCATCCCCCTTCAACTGGAAAGATGCCAAGGTCACTCTCAACCCCTCGTCTTCGATGCCAAGCATCTCAAACGTCTTCGTTGTCTGTTCGAGCCATTCATCTGCCTTAAGCGGCTCTTTTGGATCACCCACAAATTCATCCGGATTAGACCAGAAGAACTCCCTCTTCAGAAAGGAAGGTCATGCATCAACAGCAACAACCTGAGCTTGATTCTCAGCTCTGAGAATGCCTACTGACTCCCTGAATGCTCCTGCTATCTCTCGAGCTAAAGCGCCCATAGCCTGCTAGCCTACTGGCTCGGCCACATTAGCCTGGCCAATTCCCTCCTGAACTGCCGGAATCTCCTCTGGCACAGGCACCTCCTGCCTACCCGGCCTACCACGCCTACCGCGTCCTCGTCCTCCTCCTGACATCCTAATAAAGGAAACAGAGACATTAGCACATTAATAAATGTGCCGAAGCTAAACACTCGCGTCCTAATGCAATGGACAACAATAATACATTCCACGTAAGCACATAATCACATAAGCACCTACGAATTTCATTCCCGGATAATGATAGTCCCAATGCGTTACTATAGTTCCGGTTAGAAGCAGCAGTGATCAAGTGCCTTTCCAACAAGACTACTAGAAACTCAAGGGTCCAATCAACATCCCAGAAACTACATTCCATACCCACATAATCACATAAACATGTTATCACATAAGCATATAACATTACACTAAGTCTCTATCAAACGAGACGAACCCAATGTGATGCTAATCACGTCCCACGTACCCAAAGTATTCAAACCTGGTACGCTCTGATACAAAGTTGTAACGCCCTAAAAATTAACCCTTTATATAACATTGACATGCATTATTTAAAGAAGACAATTTATTAATTCATTCATCAGAGTATTACTAAATTAAGCATTACATGTAACATCGAATAAAATGCCCTACAGGCTTACATCTTTCCAAGCCAACACTTGGATTCAAAATATGAGTTCTAATCTCAATACAAGAAATGCCCTAGGCTTGAATGTTTACATGTACTAATAAATAAAAACTACTAACTAAAGGTAGTCTTCTTCAATCCAGAAACCAAACCCTCCCAAGCTAAGTCCTTGGAGGTAGTTTATCACCTGAACCTGAAAATGATGTTCCCATAAAGGGTGAGCCACAGCCCAGTAGAAATATACTAAACCACATATAAGCAATGAATAAAGCAATAGCATTCAACAGATGGTTAACCAAAATAATCAATTATTTCATTTTACAGTCTCATGACACTATTGCCAAAGATACGTTTTACTTTCCAATTTTATCAACATGGCTCAGAACCTGGCCAAACTTATAACAGTGAATCACATATATCATATTCACATCCTTCCAATATCAACAAACAAATGAGACTCAAGCTCAAATCAAACACTTCATACTTCCAAATTGATACACATTTTAGTGCTGTATCAATAAAACACTTCTATATAAATAAGCACACATAAAAGTGATGCTAATGGAGTCCATCCCCTATCTCCTCCCAAACAAAATCCGGTTTAGAGGTCCATCCCCTATCTTCCCCTAAACCGTGGAGTACATCCCCTATCTCCTCCCACACACAAAACAATGTATGCAAATGCAATGCTCAATCAATACACATATTTTCTGTATCAATGCCATAGTCAAAATTAATGACTTAACCAATGTGATTAGTTTCAGTTATTCCTAATCCACATGCAATGTCTACAACAATCACGACTATCCTCCACCGATAGCCCAAAACAGTTATTTCTAAACTGAAAATAACTATGTCAACAATTCAATAGACAAATAATTCCAATTACCCAATTACGCTATTTAACCAATGAATTCCCCAATTCCATGAATTTAACCATCTTTTCCCAATTCCATGAATTACTTATACAAATTAATTCAATAATACAACTAGGGTTTTTCCCAAAATTTACCAAAGTATCCCCAATATATCAAATTACCAAAGCTTAGAACAAAACCTATAAAATGGAGTAGGAAATCCCTACCTTGAAGAAAATAACCCGAATGGAGAAGATAGAGATGAATGCCCAAATTCCAATGTGCTCCAAATCACCAAATGTTCAGATTAGAATGAAGCCCAAGCCGCCCTCTATCTTCTTACAAAGAACTTAAGATGGATTCACACTAGAAGTAGATGAACACCTAAAGAGAAGATGAGTTTTGAGGGAGAAAAGTCGGACCTAGGGTTTAGAACCAAAAAGAATAAGAAAAGACTGATCAAAACCCGCTGCTGCGTATATAAACTGGACAGGCTCGCTCGAGCGAGCTGTCCTCGTCCCTCGCCGCCGTCGCAGCCGTCGCAGGTCGCAGCAGTCGAAACACCTGCGACCGCCGTCGCCTCCGCCTTCCGACCCGTCTCCACCTCCTCCCCTGTATTTATGGCCCCCTCCAGTCCGGCCCTTCCCCTCCTCCTCCTCCTCCTTCCTCCCTCTCCCTCTTCCTCTCCTTCCTCCCTCTTCTCTGCGTTTTTTTTTTTGAAAATTTGCCCCCAAAACGACGTCGTTTTGGGGGCGACAGGGAAGGGCGACCGACGATCCGGATTCACTACAATTTCATGGGTGGCTGGTGGTTGTTAAACCACTCGACTAACTCAATATGAATACGCTCAGGCTTTGTTTCACATAAAAAGTGTGGGTTAAAATAATCATAAATAGATAAAAATAAATTAAAAAGTCAATAAGATAAAATATCATATCTAAATCAAAATTATTTTATTTTTTTTCTCACAAAAGACAAAAAAAACAAAAAAAAAATCTATCCCTGACGAAACTTTTTAGTCCAGACTAAAATAATCAAAAAGTCAAAAAATTAAAAAGTCAACTCACATTCCAAATGAAGGCTCCGCGGGGTGATTCAGAGATTGTTGTTGTGCTTTTTAGTGGTGGAATTGTGAAGGAAAACCCACTACGCGGTGTGTGTGTGTGTGTGTATGTGTGCGCGTGAGAGAGAGAGAGAGAGAGAGAGCTTGGTCTTGTTCTGATGGCCACTGATTTCTTCATCTTCTTTTACTTCTGTAGTGGCGTACACCTCCCTCTGAAATAGATAATATTTGTTGAAACTATATTATCTATTCTTAATTTTGTCCAAATGCTCTTTATCGTCTTCATCATCTGGTGAGGTTTTTAACACTAATTTCTCACAAAAATGGAGCAAATTCACATAGATGAGTTGTTTAACACTGGTTTCCCACAAGTGAAGAAAATTCACACAGATAAAAGAATATTTTAACAAATAATTTCAATAGATAGATTTTTTTTTTTTAAAAAAAAGATAATTTTGACAAATAAGAATTTTAACAGAAATATTTTTTAAACAAATAATGAGAATTTTGAATAGATAATTTCAATAGATAGATTTTTTTTGAACAATTTGAACATATAGGTTAAAAAAATTTTAACATAAAATGATATTATTGAAAAGTAAATGTCCTTGAAAGCAAGAAAGGGACTTGTCATCCCACCATTTCACATAACATGTCATTCTCACTAAACACAATTATCTTACACCTTACATAATCTTTAGATTAGATTTATCAACAATTTTCTCTTCATATTATAAGTCATTCCTATTTATCGAATATGATCGTCAATTAATTTTTAATAATTATCAAACAAACAATAATTGTTGTTTAATGACATAATTCATTTGTCAAATATATATATATATATATACTTCATTCATCTCAAAAGGAAGATGCTAGAGACTCCAAAATTTCTACTAAATGTCTTATCAAATGTCCCACACTTATGTAGGACCCACCCATGTGAGACATTTGGTAAAAAATTTGGTAGAAATTTTGGTATCCCTAGCATTACTCATCTCAAAATATTAGTCTCTTATTCTATTTTTCATTATTCCAAAATATTAGTCTCTTTTCAAAAATTAAGGACTAAAATAAAATGAATTTCTTATTTTGCCCTTCTATAGCGATCCCGGTCTTTTCCCATTTGATTATTGTATCCGGACTTAGGTTCCGTAGATTCTGTCATTGTATAATGGTTGTTGTCAATCTTTATTTCCTTATTTGGAGTTATAGGATGTGTTGGGCAGGTTTGTTTCAGGTTGGTTGGGTTCGTAAACCAAGTGTTGCTGTCCAGTTTTTGGGTTGGTCGCTCGAGCCAGGATTTGGTCGCTCGAGCGAGGTTTGTTTTTTTGTCTTCTGGCTCGATCCAGATTTGCTTTGCTCGAGCGAGCGACTGCGTCTGGTTTAGACCTGAGGGCAGTGCTTATTCGCTCGAGCGAGAGTCTCTTTGCTCGAGCGAGCGAGGTGTTTGTTTTCGAGTTCCTTGCTCGAGCGAGCATTCTGTCGCTCAAGCGTGTTCCAGGGTTGCAGACCTGTAGCATTGCATTCTTGGCTCGAGCGAGCTTTTCTTCGCTCGAGCGTGGTTGTCGTGTGTCTGGTCGCTCGAGCGACCAAGTCTTTGCTCGAACGAGCCTGTCCAGTTTAATTAGACAGCAGCGGGTTTTTAATCAGTTTTTCATCTTCTTTTTAGATTCCAAACCCTAAGGTCCGACTTCTCTCTCACCCTGCTCACCTTCTCTCTTAGATTTGATCCACTTAGGGTGTGTTTCTACCCTAGATCCTTCATTAAAAAGAGTGTGTGAGTCGAGGGCTTCGTTTTAATCTGAATTGTTGGTAGTTTGGAGCACTTTGGAGTTTGGGTCTTCATCTCCATCTTCTCTTTTGGGGCTATTTCTTCGAGGTAGGGATTTCCTACTCCATTCTATAAGTTTTGTTCTAAGTTTTGGTATTGTGATATGTTGGGGTTACTTTGGTAATTTTGGGAAAAACCCTAATTGTATTAATTAATTAATTTGTATAATTAATTTAAGGGAATTGGGGAAATTGGTTAAATTCATGAAATTGGGAAATTTATTGATTAAATGGTGTAGTTGGATAATGTAAATCACTCGCCTATTGAATTGTTGGTATATTTATTTCCAAGTCTAGAAATAACTGTGTTGGGCTATCGGTGGAAGATAGTCGTGCTTGTTGTAGACACTGCATGTGGATTAGGAATAACTGAAACTAATCATTGATTAAGTCATCAATTTTGACTGCTAAATTAATACAGACATTATGTGTATTGATTGTGTGTTGTATATGTTATGTGTTTGCATACATTGTTTTGTGTGGGAGGAGATAGGGGATGTACTCCACGGTTTAGGGGAAGATAGGGGATGGACCTCTAAACCAGATTTTGTTTGGGAGGAGATAGGGCATGGACTCTATTAGCATCACTTTTATGTGTGCTTATTTATATTGAAGTGTTTTATTGATACAGCACTAAAATGTGTATCAAACTGGGAGTATGAAGTGTTTTGATTTGAGCCTGTGTCTCAATTGTTTGTTGACATTGGAAGAATGTGATTATGATATATATATAGTTCACTGTTGTAAGTTTGGCCAGGTTCTGAGCCATATTGATAATGTTGGAAAGCAAAACGTGTTTTAGACATTAGTGTCATGAGACTGTAAGATGATGTAATTGATTATCTTGGTTAACCATCTATTAAATACTGATGCTTTATTCAATGCTTATATTTGGTTTAGTATATTTCTACTGGGCTGTGGCTCACCCTTTATGGGAACATCATTTTCAAGTCCAGGTGATAAGCTACCTCCCAGGACTTAGCTTGGAAGGATTTGGATTGTGAAGACTGTCTTTAGTTGTTTGTTTTTATTTGATAAATAATCAAGCCTAGGGCTTTTTTTGTATTTGAGTTAGAACTCATATTTTGTATCCAAGTGTTGGCTTGGAAAGATGTAAGCCCATAGGGCATTTAATTTGATGTTACATGTAATGTTTTATTTAGTAATACTCTGATGAATGAATTAATAAATTGTTTTCTTTAAATAATGCATGTCGATGATATACATATAATGGGTTTATTTTGAGGACGTTACACCTTCTTTTAAATTTATTAATTAATATTACTTTTTAAGTGTAATAATTATACTACTAAATGATAGTTTTGGAAAGTTATATGGTTGAAGTGTAATAATTTTACTATAAAAAAAATTATAAAAAAAAAATGGATCTCCTAAAAGGAATTAATATTTTGAGATGGGAACAGTATTTTTTTTCTTCAAACAATATGATCGCCCCGTTTGGTAGAGTTGTGGGAAAGTGATTATAACTTATACCCTAACAGCTTATAGCTTATAGCTGTGAAAGCTGTGAACATAAGCTGATTTTTTACTTATAAATTAAGCTTCTCCTTCCACACTTAAAGAATAAGTTGATTTTTTACTTACAAAAAGCTATAAGCTGTATTGTTAAGCTGAACTAAACACATCAAAATAGCTTAAATTAAGCTAAAAGTTGAAATAAGCTGGAAATAAGCCTTACCAAACAAGGCCAACAACTTACAAGAAACTTAAATCAAAGACATTCACGGGAGAAAATATATATATATATATATATATATTAGTTTAAAAAGGCTCGTGTAAAGCACGTGCTATTATTATAGTATGTTTCAAATTCATATTTTGATAATTTTTTAAAAATTAAAATATTGTTCTATGAAATTGAATAGAATAAATCATTAAATATATGATAGAATTATGTAGTATGATATTTATCATTTTTTGATTTATTATACACTTAATGATGTAGACTTCAATTCTATTACCATATCATTTTGGATGAATTTATGAGTCTTTAACATTTCTTCCGAATTTATAAAAATAAAATAAAATAAAATTATGGTGTGCAATTTTTCTCAATAGATAAATATAAAACAAATACTAAGATAATTCTCACATCTAAAAAAAACTACTAAGATAATTTACTGAACTAATAAAGAAGTACAAGAAAATACATATATAATATGTATACAAATAACTAATTTTATTAATACATAAATCATACTCGCATAACAAATAGCCAATTTTATTAATAAATAAATCATCTAACAATTTTTAATGATATGAAAAATATTTTTTTGTTAATGTGACAACCCTCACCTCTAATTATTGCTAAACTGTGACTGAACATGATAAGTAATTGATTAGGATGAAATCCTAAACTGATTGCATGAATGTGTTATGTTAAATGCATTTCTATCTGTTTGCCATTGATTTATCTGTTCATGTTTTAATTTCGAACTACAAATTGAAGGCCTTATCGACGGTCGAATCAGAAATTGATTGGTGTTATATGTTAATTAGAATTTATGTGATTTTATGGTAGATTTAATTAAAATTTGATTTAGTATGATTAAATTAGATAAAATAATGTTAAATTAATTGAACCTAAGTAATTACATTTGTGCCATTGAAGTGGGCCACTTTCCTAAACCTTGTTTGGAGCTTATTTCTACCTCATTTGCTCATCTTCTTGAGACCAAGCCGAGAATGAGAGGGAGATTGGGAGAAAATTGAATTCATTTAGAATTCTTGCTTGAACTTAGAAGGAGTTGTAGAAGTTTTACAAAATTAGGCTCCTACACCTTAAAATTCAAGACCTAAGGTAAGAATTCAACCTCCTAATTGTGAATTCAAGTTAGTTCTTGCATGGTTTTATGGGAATATTGAAGATTAGAGTCAAGAATTGGTTTAAATTGTTGAATGGAAGCTTAAATCATGCATACATGTGCATATCATGAAGTTTAAGGTTGTTTCCCATGAGATTCTTCCATGCAAGTCCACATTGTGGTTTTAGTCCATGAATTCACCATGATTTTGAGCCTAAACTTGCATTTGAGCTTGTGTTTGAAGCTTTGATCTCAATTGAACACATGCATGTTACATTTGCATCATGCTCTTAAGTTATTGTTGGTTTTGTGTTCAACTGACCTACCTTTGGGCTTTGATTTTACAAATTGATCTTTGAAACATGTTATATTATGGGTTTTAAAGTGTTTTCTAGAAAATGAGCCCAAAAGGTTGAGTTTTGAGGTGTTGAATGCTTGGTTTGAGCTTTGAAGGCAAATCTGGAAATTCCAGAATTTGGCTTCCTCGCTCGAGCGAAGGATTCCACGCTCGAGCGACCATCGTTTGTTCAGAGCTCCACTTGAGCGAAGGAATGATGGCTCGAGCGTAAATTGCAAGCTCTCAAGTTTTTGGTGCACGCAGACGCACGCTCGAGCAGAGAGACCTACGCTCGAGCGAAGAGCTGTGTCTCACGCTCGAGCGAGCATCGAGCGGGCATCGAGCGTAAATTTTCAACATCCAGCACTTTTGCATTTTTACAGACCGTTCGAGCGAAGTAGTTCACGCTCGAGCGACCCCACTGTTTTGGCAAGCTCGCTCGAGCGAATAAAGCTACGCTCGAGCGAGACCCCTGTTTCAGCAAAAATTTGAAAAGTGTTTTAAAGTGCATTGTTGCATCCTCATTTCATCCTAGACATTCCTAGGCCTAGTTTAAGACATCTTAATGAGGATATTGATGTAGAACCACACCGAGTCAAGATAGGGACTAAGTTATTGTTTCCCAAGTGTGTAACTTAGTGTGTGTTCATTCTGTAACTGTGTAGGGTTGGCATCCGAGAACGCTCTCTAGCCTATCTGTAGCCCAGCACTCTGTGAGTAACAATGTTGTAAAGATACATTCAAATATGATTATTTCTGAACGATTGACTGTACCGTTTTCTGAAATGATATTTCTTACGAAATGAATGATTGTCCTATTGTGAACTGTATTTGTGGCATCCTTAGCAAATTACTGTTACTGTACTGTTACTGTTACAAAGATCTCTGTCGGTTCTCATGTTTGGAACCACTACTGTTTACTGATAGGATGGCCATCAACTGACTGTTCGGTCTGTTAAGACCTACTGTACTGTGTTGCTATTGGATGTACCACATATGACCATTATGGTTTCTAAATGATTGATATGGCATGAAATATGAGCCACTAATTGAATGACTGCTTTACTGATATAAGTGACTGTTTTAAATACTGAAAGGACATTCATTCTTAACCTCTTTACGCATATGTTATTCACTGGGCTTTAGCTCACTGTTTATATTTATATGTAGGTGTCCAGACACCGGATCAGAGCTAGGAGCGTTGGATTAAACTCCCTTTTTGTCAAGCCAACCATCATGCCTCATTTCGAGGTTCCAAGTGTGTTCAAGCATAGGCTTTTGGGGTGTCTCAGTTCACCCTTCTATCTCTGTTTTGTAATACTGAATAAGACTTGTACTTTACAGTTATGCGAAGGGATTAGGTCCCTAGCCTGGATGCATATGTATATGTTTTGCCCATCAATGTGAATATGTTCAGGAAAAGTCTTTTTGCATACAGACTGTCACAGCTCATTGGACATTTTTTATTTACTGTTTTGGCTTCCGCCAGCCCCTATACTCTGTATTACTGTTATTACTGTTAAGTAGGCCTTCGGTAATCATGGATTACTGGCCGGTTACGGTGCTAAACCCATAGGGGCGGGTTTAGGTCGTGACAGTTAACCATTTTGTTAATAAATAAATTATTAAGTTAATTAACAGTTTTTAATAATTTTGATAATTTATTATTGCATAGGATAATAGTTTTTTTTCCCTAAGTATTGTGTTAAATTAAAATTGATAACAAAAATTTTTTTTTATCAGCAAAAAAACATAACTATATTGATAGTAAAACGAAATTGCATCAATAAAAAGGTTGTTATGCAAAAGCATCATAGCAATGCAAAATGATCCAAACTAGGTTGGCACTAATAAGTAAGCCCAATCATTTGCTAGCATGACAACGAGTTGGTGAGAAACCAACCAAACAAAACCACACAAAGCAAAGAAAACACCACATGGGCAACACAGAATCAAGTACGAAATCATGCATAACAAGCGCAAATTAAGCACAGAGCCAAGCACCACCAACAACAGCAGCAAACACAGAATCATTCTACACCACCAGCGGCAGCAAGAACAGAATCACGAAAACACCAGCTCTGCCAGCACAGAGACAAGAAAACACCATCACCACCAACAGCAAACACATAATCATTTAACACCACCAGCAACAGCAAGCACTGAGTCAACCTACTCCTCTACTACAGAACTTAATTTGTTGCAAGTTAAACAAGAAGTCATTGATAGAGAAAGGTAGACTAGGAGTTGAGGCTCTGGCCCACAAGGCCACCCTAGTTTTAATTTGATCACACAAACCAGAAAGATCTGGTTGAAAGCCTGAAAACACCACTTCATTTCTATGCTTCCAAATGGACCAAAAAGTAGCAAATGGTACTACTTTCCAAACTTTTCTCTCAAATATGTTACCAGTATAACCAGCCCACAACTGTAACATTTCTTCCACTGATGCAGGCATAACCCATTGTGCCCCCCCAATTAAAGCAAAATATTAGCCCAAACCCTCCAAACAAAAGGGCACCACAGTAGAACATGATTAATCGACTCTGCTTCAGCTTTACAAAACACACATTGGATGTTAGCAAGACCAAGGATGACACCAATCCAATACAAGAAAGTAGAAGTTTTTAACCTTTGCCTCCAAGCTAGCCACACAAAAGATTTAACTCTAGGAGTGGATACATTCTGCCAAATCATCTTAGAGATAACACTGTAGTCATTAGGGTGCAAACTATTTTCACACCACCTATAAGCTGATGCAGTACTGAAACACCCATAATTTTCAACCCTCCAACTAAAAATTTATAACAAACGATAGTTGTAATTTTTAATATTATAAGACTGATTCATATTATGGGTATATTTATAATTTGTTAAAAAATAAAAAATGTATCTTTCATAGTTGATTAAAAATGTTTGCGTAATTGCAAAAAAACCTGTTTCATAATTGACCAAAAATGTTTGCGTAATTTTGGAAAAACCTGTTTCATAATTGATTAAGAATATTTGCATAATTATGGAAAAAAAAAAACTTGTTGCATAATTGACCAAGAATGTTTGCGTAATTACAAAAAAAAAAAAAAAAAAATCTTTACTTGACATATAGGCCACCATTAGTACATTATTCAAAATGAAAGGGGAAAATCGAAAAAAAAAAAGATGGATCTCAAGCAGTTAAGCGGTTCTTATATATATAGATATATTTGTTTTCAATCCATGTCAGATGACTTACAAGAGACTTAAATCAAACTTGAAATTCAAGTAATTTTACATGATTTTATTATTCATAATATAATTTTTTTTTTTTTTGTATCAAGTTCAACCATACATCTCATTTTAATTATGTAATTTTTCAACATAATCTTCACTTTAATACAAAACATTACATCCAAATCATAATCATTTCATTTTTTCTCTCATAAAAATTAAAAATGCCAAAAAGCTATCTTAAACGAGACTTTTTAGTTTCAGGCTAAAATAGTTAAAAAGTCAAAAAGTTAACTCACATCCCAAATGAAGGGTCAATGGGTTTGTTCAGAGATTAGATGTGAATTATCTATTTGTCTCTCAAAAATGATCATGTGACTTGCACATGATTATTTTCCATCTAAACTTTAACCACTGTTATTGATACAAATTATAAAATATAGGATTAAATATGTTACAATTAAAATGACAAAGACCAAACTGGCACAAGAATCAAACTTGAGGAATCACTGGTATAATTTGTCCTATATATACTTCATATATCTAGTGATGTTAGGCAACCTGTTTCTGTTCCAAAACTCTTGCAAATTGATAAGAGAAAAAGAAAGAAGAAGGTTCAGCTACAGGGGTTCACTAACTTTGCTAGACTTCATCGGAAGAAAGCTGTAGCAGTCAGCAAGCACACTTCTAGGTCTGTCATCTTTAGACCAGCAGTAGTTGCGATAGCACCTTTAGATCTGTCTGAGGGTATTACTAGTCCGAACAATTTTCTCCTCAATGAAGCTAAAGTCACTTTACAATTAGGTAAATCTCTTGGCATTAATTTCAACGGGAAAGAAGAAGATATGCTGAACAAGATTATTGAGCTTGAGTTAAAGGACAAAAAGATATCCAGATAGGAGGGTTTGGTCTAAGAAGGATGTTGGATGGCAACAAGCAAGCATAGCTAGAGCATTCAGTGGGTTATAAGCTTTTGTTAGCTAGTTTTTGGGTGGTGGCATCAAGTGTTAGTGGTCTTATGAGCTAGTGTTGGTTTCTCACCAATACTATGTTTGGTTTCCTTTCTTTTCTGTTTTTCTTTCTCATCCTTATTGATGTAATCTCATATGTTTTGTATGATTTCTTCATCAATAAAGATTTTCTTTATTAATCAAAAAATAAAATAAAAATAAATAAAGTGATGTCTAACGAAACTAATTTTTTTACACAATTGATCTTTATTGTTGGGCATACTAAATGAGTCGGAGATGTGATTCACAAAATAAAATATAAATAATAGTAATATAGAGTGGAGTCATTTTTTCGAATTTTCTATTATTTCATAATTTTTTTGACGTCATAACAATTCCTAACATGGTTTTGGGCCATTTGTAATATTCTTTTCTTTTTAGGTTATTTTCCCAGAAAGTGTGTGGATATATATGAAGGAAACCCACTGACAAGTACCCATCACATGTGGGGATTGCACTTCTTTTGCGGTATCAATCAAGTTGAAATTGTTTGAGGTTAGTTATGATATTTTTTACATTTTTTTTTTTATTAATGTAATTTATGCATGTATTGTACCTTTTTTCATCAATAATGTTTTTATTTTTGTTGATAAAAAAAAAAAAAAAAAAAAAAGAACCCATCACATGTATATCTTGTTGTAAGGGAAACCTTGTACCAAACGTGAAAGACACTTACAATAATGGCCCCGCCCTAAGAAACGATCGAAAAAATGACCATCACATGTATATCTTGTTGTAAGGGAATCCTTGTACCAAACATGAAAAACACTTACAATAATGCTACCAACCGTAAGAAAACACTTACAATAATGCTACCAACCGTAAGAAACGATCGAACAAACATTTGATGTTAATCGGCTGGAGCCTACAGTGAAAGACTAAACAAATATAGTGAGAAAATAACCACTCTCATGTGAGTCTCTTCTAATAAAAATTACAAAATAAGCCAAAACAACGTTAATCGTTTGAAAATGTTAATTTAAATATATATATATATATATAATTTGATCAAATAAATAAAAATAAAAGTTACTTATTATTTTTATATAATATTTTATTTTTTAAAACAAAAATAATTTTTACAATTTAAAAATAATTTTAATGTTTATTTTAGGGGTGTATACAATGCAGTTGGTACGATTTAAAAGTAAAATAATAAATTAAATCATGAACGACAGATTGACAAATAATGAAACCGCAGTTTGAATGGTTTAAACAGTTTCAATTTGTTAGTTGATTGTAGAATAATCTTAAACAATTATGAAACATTTGCATAATATATAATACTACTTTGCATAATATTTTTCACATATATAATACTAACTAATTTTACATAATATTTTTCATAAATCACTAATTTATAACAAATTTCACATTTTAAATCTCCCTCACATTGATTTTATTTTGATACTTTATTACAAGTAAAAAAATGTATTACTATAGCGAAGCAGAGTGATTTCAAAGGTGCATTTTAAATTTCAAACCACGGATCAAATTAATTTGCGGCTAGCTGGTGGATCGATGCGGGTTGAACAGTATTTTGCACTATCTTAATTTATTTTCATCAAAATAATATCTATTTTTTTAATTAAAAAATATATATATATATATATATGTTGAAAACTTAACTAAATATACTATTAATTTTAATTATTAACCTTACTACAAGACCAACCCATCTAGATAAATGAAATCAGTATTCCAATCCAATCTAGCTAGATAAATTCTGCCCGTTTAAACTTTTTCAAAAACCCACTTGTTCAATGAAATTGGCTTTATATTTTAATTTTAAATCCTCATCTCGACCATGCTAAATTAGAGGTTTTTTGTGATTTGGTATCCTAATTAACAAATTTTATTTTTTATTTTTTCAATAATGAGTTTGATTTAGCATGGTCTTATATAGGATTCTCTTTTTATTTTGATTTGGCAAATTCATCTTGACAAACTGAGTCTTTAATTTATTTTTTTTTAATTTTAATCTTGACAAATTGTTTTTTTATTTATTTTAATTTGGCATGATCAATCTTAAAAAGGTTTATAATCAAAACTAATGGTTACAAATCCTATTCAGTTGAGTTTTATTTTTGATACAAATCATATTTGATTGAGTTTTTATTTTTGTTTTTCAAAAATAGATATTACTTTAATCAAAATAAATACTAAAAAGATTTAATTTTGTGTTAAAAATAAAAATATATAGAATGATGAGTATTTTTATTTTTATTTATTTTACCAAACTCACTTTATTTTTAAATATAATTTATAGGCCAGTTTGGCTTATTTTATAATTTTTATCAAAAGTAGCGAATGTGAGAATAGTTGTTCCTCTCACTATTGTTTAGTTTTAGGGGCAGTTTGGGAAGATTGATTTTTTAGCTCTTTTTAGTTTTTTGGGGTTTTTAGGTTATATCGCCTCTTTATTTTTTTACACAAAAACTTTTTAAAAAAATCAAAAAAAATTAATATTTCACTATCTTTCCAAAGCATTAGTAGGTCCTAACTAATCAACGTGTCAAGCTAAATAGCCATTCGTTCATTTCTTCGATTGTTGCTTAGGAGTCCGTATCATTATTAGTCCTGTTTGGTAGAGCTTATTTCTAACTTATTTCAGCTTTTAGTTTAATTTAAACTATTTTGATGTGTTTGGTTCAGTTTAACAATACAGCTTATAACTTTTTGTTAATCAAAAATCAACTTATTCTTTGAGTAGGGGAGGAGAAACTTAATTTATAAGTCAAAAATCAACTTATTTTCATAGCTATAAGCTATAAGCTATAAGCTGTTAAGTTATAAATTATAATCATTTTCCCACAACTCTACTAAACGAGGCTATTGTACGATTTATAAGTTGCTTTGACTTATTTTTATCAAAAGTGGTTGGCGTGAGAATAGCTGTCCTTCTCACTATTTATTTGTTTTTATGATGAGCCGCAGCTAATCAACATGTCAAATCAAATAGGCATTCGGTCAGTTCTTCGATCGTTTTTTAGAGGTCGGTGGCATTATTGAAACACTAGGGATTGTTTAGGGTGTCATAAATAAGTGTACTTTTGATCTTTTTGAACTAAAAAATTGAGGAAAAAAATATTGATATTTGGGTTAACTTTTTATCTTTTTACAAAAAAATGTGTAATAAAAAACTGTACAAATAAAGTGTATAGTGGAAGAAAATTAATTGATTGTACGGCTCTCCTGCAGCTGCGTAGCATGTCTCCATAGAAATAATTGCCTCCTTCGGGGCAAATAACTTTTGGATAGTGATGGTCGGTTCGTGGGGGCCATCATGGGTCCCATTTTAATAATTTGAACCGTTCAATATATACAACTCGTCGAGTATTATATACCTGTAAAAAATCACATTAATTAGATATCGATAGTTATATGATCGATTTAGTTTTGTTCAACAGTTAACTATCACATTATCCGTTTTGTTTATACAAAACTGTTTTGATCATATAGTTAACGATATCCGATTAACGTGATTTTTTATAAACATATATTACTCAACGAGTTCTACATATTGACGGTTCAGATTATTAAAATGGAACCCATGGTGGCCCCTATAGACCGACCATCACTGTCCAAAAGTTATTTATCCCAAAGGAGGCAATTTTTTTTTTGCCCCAAGAGAAGTGTATGATGGCCTGCTTAACGGCTGTGAGTTGTCAGTGGATTTATATTATAAAAACATGTAAAATATTTTTTTAATATTTTTTATTTGTGAATAATAATACCTTTTATGGTAAGCCGCAGCTAATCAACATGTCAAATCAAATAGGCATTCGGTCATTTCTTCGATCGTTTTTTAGAGGTCGGTGGCATTATTGAAACACTAGGGATTGTTTAGGGTGTCCTAAATAAGTGTGCTTTTTATCTTTTTGAACTAAAAAATTGAGGAAAAAAATATTGATATTTGGGTTAACTTTTTATCTTTTTACAAAAAAATATGTAATAAAAAATTGTATAAATAAAGTGTATAGTGGAAGAAAATTAATTGATTGTACGGCTCTCCTGCCTACATGTCTCCATAGAAATAATTACCTCCTTCGTGGCAAATAACTTTTGGACAGTGATGGTCGGTTCGTGGGGGCCATCATGAGTCCCATTTTAATAATCTGAACCGTACAATATGTACAACTTGTCGAGTATTATATGCTTGTAAAAAATCACATTATCAGATATCGATAGTTATATGATCGGATTAGTTTTGTTCAACAGTTAACTATCACACCATCCGTTTTGTTTATACAAAACTGATTTGATCATATAGTTAACGATATCCGATCAACGTGATTTTTTACAAACATATATTACTCGGCGAGTTCTACATATTAACAGTTCATATTATTAAAATGGAACCCATGGTGGCCCCTATAGGCTGACCATCACCGTCCAAAAGTTATTTGTCCCAAAGGAGGCAATTTTTTTTTTTGCCCCAAGAGAAGTGTACGATGGCCTGCTTAACAGCTGTGAGTTGTCAGTGAATTTATATTATAAAAATATATAAAATATTTTTTTAATATTTTTTATTTGTGAATAATAATACATTTTTATATATTTTTTGACTTTTTGAATTATATTTGACTTGTCAAATTTGGCCTTATCATTTATATTAGGAGGAATTGGGGTTTTTTATATTTATCAAAAAATAATATACATACATAATTGAAGACAAAAATAATATGATAATAGTATTATTGTAGTTATGATAAAGTGATAGGTATGTTGATTTTCAACGAGTGACTACAAATAAAACATATCATTCTATATCAATTTGTTTATACAAATTATATTTATATAGTATTATTCATAAATGTCTACCTTATCGAAAAGATTAGGATTGATTGAGATTTAAAAGGGAATCCTTCTGCCACAGCACCAAAACGTGTGAAACATTCGTATTAAAAATCTTGCTGACTCCATCTTCGTTTGGAATGAGTTGATTTAACTTGTATTTTTGGTTAATTTAGTTTGATTTAAAAAATAAAAAATAAAAAATGTTGAAGATAAATTTTTGACTTTTTTTATTTGGATCTCATGATTGTCAGAGAAAAAATAAAATGATTATGATTTGGATGTCACATTTTATCTTATTGGCTAAATTAGCCTATTTTATCTTTTGAATGTTCTAAATAAGTGCACTTTTTAACTTTTTATAAAAAAAAATTCGTAGAAAAGTAGAGAAAGTGGATAGAAAAGTAAATAGAAGATATTGATAGATATTGATTGATGTGACTTAAATAAGTGTATGTATGCCCAAAAAAATGCATTTTTTTAGTGCATGCCAAACAAGCAATAATTTAACCTTAACTTTCTTGTCAAATAACCCCTCAATAAGATTATAACTAGTATTGACTCATATGATGCATGAGAGTTATAAAATTCGTAAGTTAAGCATTTTTTCTGAAAGCAATTTATCATATCATCACATTGTTGCTTATATTTATATGTAGAAGGTTTTTATTGAAATCTTCAAAATAATATTCAAATATTCAATTGCCCTTCTCATAGTCATTTTCAATTATTTGCATAAAATTTGCTATAATTTTTTTTATTTACTCCTTTAATTATATAATTTAAAACCTCGCACTTCTTGCCATTTTGTATTTTCTTACTCATTGTACTTATATATTGGTAGTGTTATTGAATTTGTAGACCTAGTTCATGGTTGTGCAAAAACAAAAAAAGGGATAAACCATGATTTCATTACAATATATATATATATATATATATATTTAACAGCAAAAAACAGGACCTTTATTGATGATAATTAACATAAATACATACAGCATTACACCAAAGAAAGGAGAAGGAAGTGTAAAAAATATCAAAACATAACCACACGATCTCAACTGGGTTGGCACCGCAAGAAATGCTCAATCATTTCTTAGCACACCTCAAGATGGATGAAAAACGAATCATAAACAACAGAACAAAACACCAAACTACCCAACAAGAACATGATAGTTGCAGGAATAATAAAATAAGTACAGCCCAATAGATTTCTTTACAATATATAATAGTTTGTTAATTTTATGTATTCAAATTCAAAGAAGTTACAACATGCAAAGAGAGGTGTAAAGAGAGATTTGTTGGGATATGCAACTTGTCCAAATTAGGGAGCATCATGTTTGAGAATATTTGTACGCCACAAGAATTAACACTTTTGCCGACCAAAAAATTGGTCGCTAAAAGCCCATTTTTGGTCGGCAAAAGTTATCCGCGACCAATTTTTTTGGTCGCTACTTTGGTCGCCAATTGAGGGTCGGCAAAAGTAATTCGCGACCAAAATTTTGGTTGGTCGGGAAAAGTCAGATTTGCCGACTAAATTTTTGGTCGCTAAATATATCATTACCGCGACTAATTCATTTAGTCGCTAAAACACTTTGGTCGCGAAAAGTGATATTTTCCCGACCAAATATCTTAGTCGCCAATTGACACATTTCGCGACCAAAAAGTTTGGTCGCCAATTATCACATTCAACGACCAAAAAGTTTGGTCGCCAATTGTGACATTCCACGACCAAAAAATTTTTGTCGCCAATTGTGACATTCCACGACCAAAAAATTTGGTCGCCAATTGTCACATTCCGCGACCAAACATGTTTTGCGCAACTAAAACTTTAGTCGGCAATGGACCTATTCGCGACCAAATCCTTTGGTTGCCAAAATTAATAATTTTAACGGCTAATTATTTAGTCGCCAAATGTGCTTGGTGATACACCGACTACTTTATTTAGTCGGCAAAAGTATAACTTACTGAGGCACGAGTGCCCTTACTAATTTTGGGGCTTTGATTAGCAAAAGCTATTGGGAATTTGGGACAAAAGTACAACATTTCACACTCTCGGTTGCCATGGAATGCAAAAGATCAGAACATTTCCCCATCAATCACAAACATTTCCCCACAACTTTATTTCTTTACAATTCTGTCAAGTACAAAGAGAGACAGACACACAGAGAGAACAGAATCAACTTAACCTTCCCCACCAAAAAAATAGCAAGACTGTCTGCAAGATAACAAGGTAAAAGCTACATATTAAACTTTACATTCCCAATATATCCATTCATGCAGCAGTGGCATGAAAGTTACCCTTAGATGGCTTTGCACATTCGCTTGCTTCTTAAACCATTCTCCGATTCTCCTACTTAATGTATTGGGAAAGCCACTTAAAGCCATCGCCATATCCCATCTTGCGCACGATACTGCACATGAAGACCTCAATAGGATGGACATTTGAGTCAGTGAGGTCAACATTACCCTTACCGGTAGTAACACTAGTCAAACCCAAGTAATATCTCAACTCATCCTCTGAGGCAGCATAGGGTATGTCAATCTTGTTCCCAAGTATGAGAAACGGGACATTTGCAAGTGAATCGTCTGAGAGGAGGGCATCCAGCTCCTTTTTAGCCTCTGCAAATCTCTCTTTGTCGCATGCGTCAACAAGATAAACTACAGAATCCACTTGCATGATGATCAAAAATTATATACTATTTGTGAGCAAGGCACGAAAAAGACAAGGCATGAAAAGGACAAGGCACAAAAATTATATACTATTCCATCCCATTGAGGTTCATTAATAAGCAAAGCAGATGAAACAGATGCAGCAAGATTGACCAGAGACCTTGGTTTAAACACCTAAGAATGGAAATGCATTGTGAGATGAATAATGAATCAACAAAGTGGTCCGTTGTCACAAACCAATCCATGTCATGTTAAAAGGGAGACTATATACAGGAAAGGTGGCAATCTAAAATACGATGGTATAATGATTGCTCCACATCCTCATCATCATCTTCTCATCATTGTTTTTATTATAATACACATCATCAAAATCTGTTTTGGTTTTCCATTAAACAAGAATGATACCTTTAGAATGGGTCTTGTTGGCTTCTCATAACTCATAAAATCATCACTGCTGCTGGTCCACCATTCTGCAGAGCATGCTCAGCATCAACACATATCTCTACAAGTCTCATAGGTCGATCGATGCAGCTTTCAAAGTTTCCGGGTGAAGAATTAGTTCTTGACATGGAAACAGTATTTACTTTAGCTGAAGGGGGCTTCCTCGGAGATGCATCTGAACCTAAGCTGCCAGCATGTAACAACTGGGTAAGGGCTCAAAAGAATTCAAAGGATCTGAAGACAAAGACATTTACATATACACAAAGATACAAATATTAGAGTTCACTTCTTCAACAATTAGAGGGGAAAAAATGAGGGGGGAAGGTTGTTATCAGCAACTAGTATGCTTGCTTCCAAAGCAAATTAAAGCAGTTCAGTATATTTTAAGTCAAAACACTGGAACCAACCAACAAGATTGTATTTCCCCCTCCAAGAAATTATGCATTTCTTTGAACAGCATGTAACAATATATTGCATTCAATTACTAAATTTCCATTACCCATCAATAAAAGCTGAGCGACCATCAAATAATTCAAACACATTCCCAGCAGAAAGAGAAGCCCTTTGGCGATTAGCTTCACGCAGAAGTAAAGATGGTTCAAGAGGTAATGGCTTCCTCTGAATACCAAAGTGCATAACCCTTGGTGTTGTTTGAAGAATCATCTGCATGGATTCAAGGAATACATAAACAATAACATTTTTCAATGAGAATGAAATTAGGATCAGTAACAAATATAATTACGATAATTTTGAGAAGGATTACTTAAACCGCATTATTGACATGTTAACTAAGGTGAGGAAGGGCATGTTGTGTCTCAGAAAAAGTGCCCACAAAGACATAGTCTATTTTAGTGAAACATTTAATCCTAACCCTCAACTTGAGCCACATTACCATAACAATTCAATGCAAGGACACAAGCACTGCTCAGGTAAGTAGTACAAATTTCCAAAAACTGATTTTTTTTTTTTTTAACAAGGTTTTTTTTTTGTTTTTTGACAACCTGGTCCTTACAATCCTCCAGCTCTAGATATCATCTAAGATCCATATTGGTGACTAATGTATGTAATTGAACTGCGACAACAATAAATTTGACTATCCCACAGTTGTTCAGTTATTTCTTCCAATAATCCAGAGTAAAGATGTTGATGATGAAGTTCCTCTGCGCACAGGAGGCATTATTGAAAAAACTAATTTTTACAAAGAAAGTAAAAAACCAGATCATGTTTTCCAAAGTAGCTTTCAGTTCTGGCCCAATTAAAATTGGCCGCTTTGTTAGGATGTCACTGAGGCCATCATACTGAGCCATCAAATGATTTTTGAGTTATGAATAAAATTTTCTTTCATCCTAAAATGTAATTAACTTTATTTGACTTCAGTTAAGACTCATTCTAAACAACCAGCAAACCAGTTGAATCACTTATAACAAAAGAAGCAGAGTATCAATTGAAGTATCCTCGAAATAACCAGTACAAGGTTGGTTTATTTAATTTATATCAGTGCTCAAATTTACAAGCCTTTTCCTAGTTACATGTCAATAATACCAAATTAAAAACCTCACATTTTCCTTCTCAAACACCTCAGATGAAGCATCAAGTGGAACTAAAGGCTAAACTGCGGGCTTAGGCAAAGGTAGCATGCTGAGTGAAGCACTGCACAAAAGAAAAATATATTAGAGAGAGAGTTGGAGGACCATAGTGCAACATCAAAGGAACTCTTTGGCAATGCTGACTACTACTTTCAAATAGGATTGGTATGCTAAAAAGTTGTGTTTCTACCTGTTGACAGGACTTCTTTCTATATCTGATCCATAACCAATTAAATATGCAAGCCTCATGAACTGCAACATGGGGAATTACATTGCAATAAGCAATTATTTTGGTATTAAATTTGTAGAAACAAGTGAACAAATGCATGGCTATTCTTTTTTTTCTTAATAAAAAAAATGCTTGTTAATTGTCACAGGGAAACCATTGAGAAATAAAAATAGAATGAAACATATCATCGCATCTATATGTCAGCAAAAAACATGCCTGGACAACTATTTTTTCCCTCAAACTCCATTCTCGGTTGAAATAACAAATGTTGATTACTTCCACTCACCAAGTTACATAGTATAGTATGCAAACACTGCACTATATCACACTAAGTATATGGAGTTTGGAAGTCACTTGCAATGCGTGTAAACTTTACCTTAATCCGGCATAGTGAATAAAGATCACCTTGAAGGCGATAAAACTCTGTTTCTATATCAGGTGCCACTTGTCCATCACTATAATGAGAAGCAATTGTATTGATTAAAGCCAAGCAAGCAGTTATCACCCAAACTTCACGGATACAGAAGGGTAACATACTCTGAAAAGAACACCAAGAAAAGAGAGGTAAAAAGGATAAGAATAAATAATGTTTCAATAATAGCTTAAAAAAAGTACTATTATTACTGTGAGTGAACATTGAACAACATGTCAAATACCTCATGCAGTGCCAATGCCTTTGAAATGCCGATAATAAATGAATAGCCCCTTGATGCAACCTCAAAGGGACGATTCAACTTGAATAACAGCTGCAAAATTGAGATGTATAATTGAAACAAAGTTAAAACACAATTGCAGAAAACCAAGTACCCTTGAAATATGGCGAGACAAAATATTTAAAGTTTTGACAAATATAACAAGCACTGTAGAAAACTTAAGAAAGTATGGCTCCAGTGAGACAATTAGTATAGATATTACAAATGAAGTTTAACGATAAAATGTAGAATTAAGTTAACTATGATATACTGAGCACGTACTAAAGCAAGTTCAAGCAGTGCATCCCAATTTCCAATATGCAAGAAGAATAATATAAGTGTTACTGATAAATGAAAGACTCAACGCTACGAAAAATTTTACATGCCATAAATTGAACATGATTGAGGAAAACAAATAATGCAATAACTTCTGGTATGAAATAAAAAACATAATTTTCCATTATGTATAACTTCTCCTGTTATTATCTAAAACCAACCTAAGTTAATCCTACTTCTTTGTCTTGCACACCTTTGCTTGGCAGGCAAAAAAATACTGTCTAAATTCAAATTCTCTAAATGAATCATCTTCAGTAATCAGTGTTAATGGTTTGTTCCCAGGGTTTAGCACTGCAGCTTGATCATCTCTACGGTCCATTCCGCCAAAGTCCCAATGTTTCCCTCACATAACTGCATTACATGAAAAAAGTAAACACATACAGAAATTGACAGATATTTTTTAAATTGGCAACACGAATGAAACACATAAATTGACAGCTATTTTTAATATTGTCATCACTAATGAAACACAAAGAATGAATTAGTTTTGTGAATCAAGAGAAGACAACAATGACCGAGAAAACACAATACAAATATAGCTAGAGAAAGATGTTTGATGAGTACTTATAACTTATAAGAACATAGAGACTCAAATTTCGCATAGTAAGGCCACTGAGGGACTTCAAGTCTTTGAGATAGAGTGCTAAACAACAATCTACATACCCTAAGGAAATTGACAGTTGTTTAGTAGGAGAAACAATCAAGAAGATGAAAATAAGGCCCCAACATGGTCTATTTTTAACATGGAAAAATTATATAATACGGTCTTAAAGAGTGAATAAAGAAAAATTCTTGGGGGGGACAATAGACAAAAACTGAGCATGCTCATACAACAAAGCCTTATTCAACTACAAGGAATTCACTACACAAAGCCATTTTGTGATTCACTGCCATCCTATAGTATGTCTTAAACCAATTTCTAATGATACTGCCTTGAAAAAAGATGTGTACTAAAATAATAAGCATAAACCGGGGAAATTGAATTCCCAACTATGCTGGACTGGCATCAGGTGTCGTATCCCTACATACCTGTATCCAATTGAACTTTTCCTGTTATTATGACAAAAATTATAGACTGTTTGTCATATAAATGAGCTGTGATTTGTCCTTTTCGTGCCTTGACAGAGAAAAAAACTAACAGCAATAACAATAACAGGATGGAAAAACATTATTGTCCTTTTTTTCTTTTGGGTGTAGGTGGGTGGGTGGGCAGTAGGGACATGGGAAGGGGATGGACCAAATTGCATCATAAATAAATAAAAAAATGTCGTTAGTTCATAACACTTTCAAAAATGTAGCTACTTACCTCATTACCATGCAAATCAACCAGTGTTTTCAACTCAGCTCTACGGAAAAGTGCTACATGTACATGTCCTAGCAGAAAATATAATAGCTAAAAATCACAGAGAATAAGGGTAGCCAAGAAGACTAATTAGAAAGACCAACCAATGAATTTGCTTAACTAATGCAATGCAATAGTGCTGAGAAAACACAAGTACCTTGCTTATTGGATATGCTACAGGAAAACAAATCCAAACAAGAACGCAGACAAATGGGGCTACAACTGCACCAATAGCCAACCCATATCTAGAACAAACAGATTGTGGTATAATCTGTTCATACAAACTAGTAGTAATTAGCGCATGCAAATTCACCATGCTGATTTAACCAGGAAAATTGAAACATCATGATACGAAAATATAAATTTGAGTTTTCTAAAAGCACTTCTTCAGAAAATGTATCCATGCTACAAGAACATAACTCAAGTTTTCTAATAAGCACTTTTTCTAATGGGCAGACACATTCCCACCTCAATTGCCCATGTCGCAAATTGCAGGGATAAGAAATCAGTTTTACGTGGGTAAAATCGGGCACGAATAGCTTAATAAACCATAAATTGCACTGCAAATTCAAGCAGCTGTCCACCTACTCCAAATTTTATAGCTCTCTTCTAAAGAAATGTTACCTAAGATAAATCCCTCACCTCTCCAAACAGAAGTATCAATGCAACTAAAATCAGGATGGCACCCAAAGCAGTGATCAGACTATACAGAAATATGGGAAGTGCCTGAGGAAAAGAACATCTAAAAACATCAAGTACTTCACGTTACATGTTACTAAAATAGCTTGGTTCAACATGTCATAATATATGTACCTCCATGGCAGCAGCATTGCATATAAGCAGCAGCATTGCTTATAACCACAATAATTACGAATCTGACACAGTTCACCCAGAAATCCAAAGTAGGTTTCCTCAATGAAAACTTGAAGGGACAAATATAGTCCAAGAGACAAATAGTAGTGCAGATAATAGCATACCAAAACTGACAACACATACAAAAACACCGAGTACCCTAGATTTATCCCTCCTGTGATCTTGAACATACAAACCTTATAGTGCTTAATGGACCAACTGCTGGCATTGCCTCCCAAGCTCTCCTTCCAAGATTCATACTCTGACATGGAATAAAACGCTAGAACTTTCCCATTTCTGTGAGTAGCCTGTGCAACAAAAAATACCAGTTATTATAAACTTCACTTTCAGTTCCACTAGACAGTAATGGAAGTAAGATTGGACAGGGATTAGCATTCTTATTCCTTCCAAGATTCATACTCCGAATTGTCAAAGTCCCTTTGGTTTGAGAATCAAAAGCTGGGTTGTCAATAAGAGCATTGACAAAAACCCGTAGATGGTTCTTCACTGCGTGGGCTTTGAGATTAGCATTCTTATTCTTTTTATTAACAATACTCATTACATAGTTTGTAATCTGGTTGGTAACATAATCAACATGAGTCCCACCCTTAATTGTCGCAATCGAATTTACAAAGTTGACCTGGAAAGTCATCAACCCATCAAAATTTAACATTAAGTTTCATCAATACAGCAGTTGAGAGAAAACCATTTACCTATAACCAACTATTTAGGATGCAACTAAAAACTATAAGAATAACTATGAGACAAATAAATATATAACTAAAAACTATAAGAATCACAGACAGACAAATAAACTATAAGAATTTACTCATTTAAAATAGACAATTTTTCACTAGTATTTTCCAGTAATCATTGAAATTTACTTGAATTCTAATGCCTTTCTTTTGGAAATCTTCCAATGATTTGGACTTTTGGGAAACCTATTCCTATTGATGTTTTCTTATTTTCTTTTAGGATATCTGGTTTCCCCACTTCATCGACATCATTACACACACAATGCAATTCAACTTGCCATGAACTTTAAAATGGAAAAGAAAGGTGATAAAGGAGTAACTAGTGACCTACGTCATTAACTTAATTGGCAGCAAGAGAAATAGAAGATGAGATCATTAAGTAAAGATCAAAAGAGACAAAGGTAAAGGCTCAAACCTTCATAGGTCATTCGTCCAGATGATTTCTTATTCTTCTTTCCAACATCTTCATCCAAGACTATAGATTTTGAATCACTAAGAGCTGATGTAGAACATCCAGAAACAGGGTTGTTAATCCTGGAAATCTACTTCCAACGAAGGAAATCCATTTTCAAATAAAAATATCTGAACCAAATGACTAGATGAGATAGCTTACGATTCAAAAAAGTCAATGTTGCAATATTGCAGCATTGACTTAATAAATAAAATGTTGAAGAGAAGAGTCAACCACAAGAGTGCTCCAACACAAACCCAAAACATGTAGTCATCTGTGAAGAAGCCTCTAGACTTGAGAAGGAATTTCCCAATTGTAGGTGCATGAATTCAGGGGTCTGGATTGGGCTGCAATAAGAAAAATGTTCAGAATTTTGAGAATGTAAAGATACTACGCAAACAGTAAAAGAGAACTTAGAAATAGAAATCAGAAGTGCATATAAAGATTCAACAATGTGGTATAAAGATTGGTAAATTAAAAGCTCATTCTAATTCAAGATAGGCTCAAAAGTGAAAATAGAAATCAGGTAACTTACTTTGGGCAACTATAAATCCTCCAAGCAGAATATTCATTATCAATGTGCAGGTTCCTAAACTGCATACAACAACCAGCTTTCTTCCCACTGCAGCAACAAAGCGAAAGAGAGAGAGAGAGAGACATTTGATTTATACTGAACAATGCCAATAACTACTGGAAAAACCTGAATCAAATTTTAGCCCCAGAAGATTCCCCAGCAGATTGCATACTAGGTATAGGTTTATTATTGCTTAACCCCTTAATCCCATTCCATCAAATAAACATGGCATTAATTATGTTAAGTAATCAATGGATATGTGGAACAATAATACTAAATAATACATAAATGCAGTACACCCAGGAATTGTGAAGACTGGCATCATCAGAGACCACAAAGGATTTGTCACAGGCATGTATTATTTCCATCATTAAAACTCTGAATTTTTTTAAGGAGATGAAAGATGAAAATAAAATTCTGATCTTTCTGCTCCATTTTTCTTGCAGATTCTGTGTTTTTCCTCACATCACTATTCACTTCACTCTTAAAAACAAGAAAAACATAAAGATACAAATTATTATTGATACAATGTAAGATTAAGGAAATACGAGTAGAAATTATTGTACACAGATGTGCCTATACATACATAATATATAAATTGGGGAAAGTTGAGTTTTGATGAAATTGCTAACCGGGAAGAGAAACAAAAAAAGGAAATCAATACAAAATGAAAATAAGTCTTGAAATTCAATAAAAAAATTCAAACTTACGCATATATGCTTAGTGTGATTGGACAAACTGAACTATGCAACAAACCCTATCTCCTAGATCCTCACCCCACCTCCATAATCCCATTTATAATATAAAAACCTGTGTGTATATCCCAGATCAAACAGAAGAAAACCCAAAAAGGTATACATTAAACACTAATTTTTTAAAAAAAGAATAAAAATACTAGTTTCACTAGAATTTAAGTCTTTTCCTTATTAAAATCGAACTTAACCAAACACCAACAAATTGAAAAAGCTATCTCTTAACCTCTGTTTTAAATTAAACAAACCAATCTGTGAGAATCGATAGACTAATCTAAAAGATAAAAACAGAGCAACATTATTTCAAACGAGATTAAAAAAAACCATCTTAAACCCTATTTTTAATTAACCTAATCAATCGAATAATGTAAAAGATAAAAACTGAGGCTATCTCTTCAACCCAATTTTCAATTAACCAAACTAATTCGAGATAACCAATCGACCAATCTACAAGATCAAAACTTCAACTTAGTAAAATAAATTACTAACCCATATATCATATTTTCAGCTTAATATTTTTCGCTTTGCAGCAACTTCAACTTAGCACTCTCTACAAACAATTTATGTAGTATGGTGTCTCATGCTTATGACATAGCAAAGCATGGGTTATTGAAACAAATGGATGAAACTAATGTTTTAAAGAGTAAATCCAACCTCAATACTTTTAGAAATTTGGGGAATATGACACTTGATTCCAATGTTTTTTATTTCTTTCCTTCTTTTCCTATAGTTTAACTATAAAGGCAAACTTGATTTTAAACCACACAAAAAAAAAAAAAAAAAAGAGTAATAGTTTCCTTAGCCATTTTGATTAATGCAAGAAGTAAGACTAGGCAAAAGCAATTATGGAAAAATTCAAGCGGAACTAAATGCTGATGCCTCATCAAGTGGAACCAAGTCATTCACATTTTTATAAGCATGTTTCTTCAAATTTTCCACCAAACCCTGCTAATGAAACAGGGAAATTAATCACATTTGAATCAGGACACTGATGACAGAAACAACAATGTAATTTACTTATTTTAAAAGGCCATAACTGAGCAAATACTCCTAATCAACTAGTGATGGAGCAAGAACTTTTTGTTCTTTTCTTTCTTGTTTTCTTTTAATTACTTTTTATTTTTTTTATTTTGATTGTTAAAGGTTTATTATGCTCTGCAATTTCCAAAGACAAAACTTGGTGATTTAGTCTACAGAGCATAGCCTTGGTTAATTGGTTCCTAGGACAGATTAAGACCATGTTTAGATCTTGGATTTGGGTAGGCAAAGGAAATGGAAAGGAAAATATTAATGAATTATAAGCTAATTTTGTTTCACATTGTCCACTACTTTTCTTTTCCCTCCTCAAATCCCTATCCAAATTCATGACTCAAGCACAACATAAGTGGAGTGTTGCTGATTAAAAATTGACATCATCAGTGCAATCATTTCTCTGTACTCACACAACTATATTTTTCCTGAGTATATTGCATAAGTGGAGTGTTGGGATGTGTTTTAAAATTGACCTAGCATGCTGCCTCAAATCAATGAATGTCATGAGTGTTTCATAGGTCAAAATGCAATTGCATTAACATGGGGTCCTAAATTTTCTGATGTTGAACAGTGCAAGCCTAGGTAACATGATGCAATTTTGTGAGATCTAGAATCTTAGCTAAAGGTTTGATTTTAAAATAATAATAATAATAATAATAATAATAATAATAATAATAATAATAATAATAATAATAATAATAATAATAATAATTAACAGCGATTTTAACTTGAAATCTGAAAATAGAGTAAAATTAGCATGAATTCCACTCACTATGCCCACTGATGTTTAATGGGAAAATGTTTGGTGTAGAAGCATTTTGTGGTATTTTACATGTTCATGCACAGTTCAACTAACCATAACAAGAAAAACCATAAAACAAGATCTATTAGTGTATATTTTGGAGAAACTAGAGTTAAGCTGCAATTTAAATAAATTTCAGGTTAGGAAAGCGCACCATCTGAAATACACAATCCCAAAAGAACTAGGCCAGCAAGGAACCTGCAAGAGCAAACTGCAAGAGAAAACAGTAGAAGTGCTGCAGTCACTCAACCCACAAACTCACCCTCTCACACAATATAATGAGGTGGACTCACATCACTCAAGCTTTGACACCAAATTTTTAGCACTAGCCACAACCAGGCTATCAGGTAGGTCCTTGAATCGATCAATAATAGTCTCCTCTCCCCTTTCCATTTCAACAATGTCCGACCACTTAGTCATTCACAGGTTGAACGCTGAAGTGCAGGAGTGGATATTTCCTCTCGCGCAAGTTCAATGGGTACCAAATCCTCCCTCGAAACCCCCAACATATTTGCAAACAATTGGTGTTAAGCCTAGCCTGCAGGTCCTCAATAGCTTGAGACTGAGAAATTACCACATCCAAACCCCGATTTAAAACCCTACCTCTAGTTGAACCTCGCTCATCAGGACCAAGAGCATCCATCGCAACAATTTCTGATCGAAGGCCCTCCATAGAAGCAGCGAACGACCTCGAACTAGGGCTAAAACTCCCTTCACCCCCCATCGTCAATCTGTTAACACTAATCGAGGGAACCTCCTCAGAGGAAATTTTTGATTCCCCTTGCTCTAAGCTCAAACCTCGATTCAGTTTGCCCCAAACCAAATAACGCTGGTGATTTCGAATCCCAAACTACATCCTTAGCCCTAGACGAAACCCCTTTGGTAAACTGTGGAGACTCCACATATATCAATGACTTATTGAAACCGTAGAATTTTAGGAATTCCAGAGAATGGAAGAGCTTCTCTTACTAACCCATGGCGTTCTTTGTTCTTCCTTTATGATTAGAACCATTGGCTATAGATTGATCTTGAGAGTCAGGGCTTTTGATTTTTTTTATTTGTTGATCTTGGGAGCCAGGGCTTTCAATTCCCACCTCCACATTTCAAATTTCCCTCCCAAACTTTTGGCGACCAAAGACCATATTAGTCGCAGAAAAAGGTACCTTCGCCGACAAATTTTTTTAGTCGCCAAATCTCAATCAACGGCGACTAAAATATTAGTCGCTAAATGTACTAATTTGGCGACTAATTTTTTTTGGTTGTTGAAAATAAGTTTTTGGCGACCAATTTTTTGGTCGGCAAAAAATATGTGACCTTCCACGACCAAATTTGTAGTTGGTCGGCAAAAGCATACCACGTTCTGCGACCAACTCATTTTTTGGTCGCCAAAATATAACCTTCTGCGACCAATAATATTTGGTCACCAAAAGTAATGATCATTCACGACTAATTAATATTTGGTCGGCAAATGTCATTTTGTTGCGACCAAAATTTTTTTGGTCGGCAAAAGCGGTCGGCAAATGTGTAAATTCTTGTAGTGGTATTGTATTTTTTAAGAATAAATAAGAGTCCCATTTCATGGTTTTATTGATATAGTTCATATGCATTGGCAGTAGATCTTTGCGCGTAAAATAAGATCACCCTACTTTCATACTTTTGGTTTTAAGTTTTCAATTCATATAATTTTTTTAAAATTTTATTTTATTTTTTTAGATACACCTAATCTAAATATACTTAAAAAAAATTGTGAAAAATCATGTAAAAATTCAATAACTATGAAAACATATTGACTTTTTGTAAATAAAAAAAAAAAGTTTCCCCTTGTATTCTTAGAATTTAGTGAATGTTTTGAATTTTTTTTTTAATACAAATTTTGTACTTTTAAATATATCTAGATCAAATTTTAATATGAACAATAAAATTTTAATTTTCATAAAATATTTTATCTCAATTTTCATAAAATATTCAAAATTTTCATTACTCCATAATGGTGTATGTTATCTCAATTTACCCCTCAATTAATATGAACAACAATTTCATAAATATTTTTAATCTAAGTAAAATTTTAATTTTTAATTGTAAAAATTATGATATTATATTAAAAAAATCATAAACTACAGTGAAAAAATATCAATTAGTTCGATTTTGTTTTGGAAATTACTATTGAGTTATTTCAAATTTCAATAATAACAACTAAGTCCTATATTCTTTTTTCTTTTATAATTTTTTATAATAAAGTTCAGTTATTCAAAATAGTATATTTTATTTTAATTTTATGTTTCTCATTATCAACTATCTCATGTATTGAGATATATACAAATTTGTCATAGTATTATTTTTCATAGCTATTTGAAATTTTAATAGAATTTAACCCTTTTAAATTGTTTACACTGAAAAAGTTACAATTTCAAATAACAAAAACCATTCTTGTTTTGATTCAATTGTTAATCATGATTTTTTTAATATATTACTAATAAATTTCAAATTAGATTTTTTAATTTTAATTAAGTTAAAATTATTTATAAAATTGTTATTCATATTAAATGAGAAGGATAAAATTGAGAAAAGATGCACCACTAAAATAAGGACTCATTTGGAAACATTTTATAACAAATAAAACTTAGTTATCCATATTGAAATTTGATAGGATTCAATAATAATCTTGAAAGGAAAATAGAACTTATTGATAAAGTTTTTTTTTTTTGAATAAAATTTCTTGACTATCCTCCATAGGTCTTACTAAGTGGACTTATTATCCAATAGGTCCTATGATAATTAATAACATTTTTCATAATACACTATTAAAAAGCATCACTATTTGTTAATTTTCAACAATAGTTTGAAAATTTTGTCATAACAAATTTCACTTATTATAAATTTTTGAAAAAATTATCACAAAAAGAAGTTACTAATTTTCAACTTTCAGTGACAGTTTGAAAAATTCGTCATAGAAAAATGCCAATAATTGTCAGTTTTAGCAACAATTTATGAAATCCGTGGCAAAAAAGGTCACTAATTGTCAATTTTTAGTGACATGTAAAAAATCATCACAAAAATTATTTTTAGTGACGATTGTACGAAAACTTATTTTCAATAGAACTTAATGGGAATTAAGTCTAACTATTAGGATTTATTGATAATTTACCTTATTTTTTTAATATTATTCAGTATTATGTAAATTTTTAAAAGGTTTTATAAATTGACACCATTAAAATTGTTAAAAAATAAATAAGATGGTATAAAAAATGATTTGCAAACATAAAGTGTATACAAAAAATTAATTCAAAATGATGTATTAATAATATTTTGAAATAATGAAGACCACGGTGAGCGTTTTGATTGAAAATAAAAGAACAATAAAAAGTCATATCATTATATATAAAATTTTTATTTATATATCATCTATTTATTTATTTAAAGTAGAACTTAGTTAAGAGTTAACCTCCTTTTTAAGCATGAGATTCTTGAGGCTCCATTTGATTAAAAGGAAATTTAGTAGAAAGTATAAGTGAAAGAAAAGAAATAATAAAGAAAATATATTTTCTTACAAACATCTAATTAACATGCAAATTTTGTAAGAAAAATATAGAAAAGTTTAAAAGTTTAGTTATAGATAACTTACGCATTCAATTTTTCTTGTGTTTTTTTACAAGAAATTAAAAATTAGTTACAACGATAATATGAACTGTACAAGAAAATTAGTTTTCTTCTAGTTTTCACCATTTTCAAGCTAAACAAATTCATAAAACTTTTTTTTTTCTTCTCTTTTTCTCATTTTCTATCTATTTTATTCTAAACAAACAGAGCCTAAGTGTTTAGAATTTGTTTTCTCCTCACATGAAAGTTTATTTTGTCTTTTCTTCTTCTTTCTTCTCTGTATTCAATCAATATAATTTAATAAGTTTGGATTACATTTATGTGGTAGTATATTATGTGAAAGCTTATTTTAATATATTTTGTAAAGTTAAAAATATAAAATAATGATATCGATGACTACTAATTAAATGACACTCTGAAACAAATTTATAACTCCGCCACTGCTCACATGAATACAAACAGTGTGTGTTTATGTCGTTTGGATATAGGTTATTTTAGTAATTTTTTGATTTTTTGATTAAAATATGAGGTAAAAATATTAGTATGTTTGGAATGACTTTTTAAATTTTTATGAAAAAATGCACAACAAATAGAGATAAAATAAAATTTTTGACTTTTTAATATAAAATTTTCTTTGTTGTCTTGTGAATTGTGGTACAATCTGTTTTTTTGTGTGTGTTTTGTTGCGTCTGTTTTCTCTCTCTGATTCCTTCTTTTTTCATTATCTGGCAAGATTTTTCAATTTTTTATTTTTTATTTTTTTGTGAACGACAAGATTTTTCAATCTTGTTGTCTTGATTCTTTGTTGTTGTTGGGTTATTCACCAAAAAAATTTTAAATATAAATAAAAAATAGTTCTTTGCAGTAGCAACACACTCAATTGTCCCACTTTTTTTTATTTTTTATTGTTATTTTTATTTCTGTTTTAGTGTGAAATAAAAGATCTTCGCCGATCTTCACAACTAAAAGGGATGGAACATCCTTGAAAAAAACATGCTGGGACTAATCTACTCAACCCATTAGTAGTCTAGTTTATACATGCATGTAATTGAATTATCATAGTAGAGTCCTCATTATGTGTATAGTTTTAATAATTGAATGAGAAAATGAAATGTACAACAAGGGTTGGAATTTCTTGATAATGAAATAACCTACTTTGGGTAAGTTTTATGGTAGTGGATTATTATTAATAGCCACAAGAGGATTAGGATTTTTGGACGAGATTAAAAAAGCAACGGAAAATTGACCTGCAAAGCGTGAAAGAAAAAATATTATGGCTCATCAGGTAAGGATGGATCTAAGGGGGGTGTGGGCGGAAAATTGACCTGCAAAGCGTGAAAGAAAAAATACTATTCTTAATTATGTTGACAAAGAATGTCCTATTAATAGTAATATTATTCATTTTTTTGTATTGCTATAAATCAAAATTTAAAATTTTAAAATAATTTTTTCGATGATAAGTAACATGTGTTTTTGCCCATCCAAAGCTTAAATCCTAGATCCGTCCCTCTCACCAAGGTGAGCCATAAGATTGGATAGTGTCGTGAATTTTGAGTATTTTTTGCCATCCCAGGTGTATTTTTTATTTTTATTTATATAGTAAAATTTCTCTATCATAGATGCAGGTAATTTGGGTTAAACAACATAAATTGTAGTGTGGTTAATTTTTTCTCTTTACTGTGTGCACTATATGCTTCCGTTCACATTTGTGGATCTGAAATAAATCCCAATATGACATAAAAATAAGAAGAAATTTCTTGAGAGAATTACAAATCTTAAACTTGCTGGAGAGAATGTTAACCTCTCTATCAAGTCCTAATAAATGTAGTTATTGTATGTCTTTTATGAAATAGTAGATGTTGTTGTTTTTAAAAGCACACCCATCATCCCCTTGTGTTCATTGATGTCTATGAAATCTCTCTTTAGAAATTGTACGGGGAGCAAATATTTCGCAGAGCCCGTACTCCTTTTGTCCAAGCTCCTTGTCTATCCGATCGACCTGCGAGCGCAACGACGATAAGCTACCCGGCGGTGTGTGGACAGAAAACCTCTCCGACGGTCAAGTTAGCACACACACTCAGGGAGAGAGAGAGAGGAAGAGAGATATATCACGATGAGTGTTTCTCACCAAATGATGTTCCATCCCTAGCATGGGGGGCGTAGTCATGCTTATATACTTTCAGCGCTCAACTCTGCACCCATTAGTCTCTCAACACGTGGAGCTGCTCTCCCATCTGTCAGCACAAATCCAACGAACACCACCTAACCAAACCGTCAGACAACATTAGCGGGAACTCGGCAGCCCGGCGACATTACCTCGGCCTTCCACGACCGTGCTGCGTAACGTGCCTGAGTGCTCCACTCACCGAGCCCCATAACGGCCGAGCTCGGTAGCATTCCGACAGAGCCGAGCTCAAGACAGGTCGGCCAGCGACCAGAAGATATTTCCCGCCGAGCTACACGTGCGACCCATGGAACCTGGTTGGCAGGCGGTCATCTCGGCCATGTAAGCTCGGTCCAAACATGGGACCTGGACCTCGGGCCTGGGCCTCGACCGAGCAAGATCAACTCCAGGGAAGCCCCAGTTAGCTCGGCCTAAACAGGGGGCCCTAGCCACGACCGAGTGAAACCCACTCGGAACAGGCCCAAATTAGCTAGGCCCAAACGTGCTCGGCTCTATCCAGTCCGACTTCCTCCATAGCCCAAACCCAGATTATAAATCTCCCTCTCAATTGCTACTTAATTCCGTCTGCGCAAGCGTGACTGGGATTACCTGATCCGACCGGGGTAGATTCTCCCTCGGTTCTTAATTAGCAAAACGTTAACCGTGCTAATCCCTAAGCTCGGTTTCTTGATTTGCTCGGTTGACGTCTCAACTCGCCTTCCTGTCTCTTCAATACTGACGCCGCCGTCAATGGGGACACGCATCGATCATTTATTGGCCTCGAGCAACCAACCCAGCCATCTCTTTAGATTCAAATTTAGGCGGTTCTTTTCTCCCATAAACACGCCACATCCCCCTTCATTTTCTTCCTACTGTCTCTTTTTCATTCCAGACGACCTTCAGTGCTCTCCATTGCTTTTTCAAGCTCCATTCTTGCTTTCTACCGCGTTTGTGCTTAAAGACTCGACTTCTGCCCCATTCTTGTAAGTTCTTTGAACCCCTTTATTGCTTTTTCATTTGGGATTTCACATTTTTGGGCACGAAAAACCATTGGTTTTAGGATATAACCCCCCAAAACCCTCATTTGCCCCTACTCTCTTTACTGTTCTTCAACCCCAATGATGAACACATGAGGATCTGGGGCGGACTAGGCTCTAGGTCTTCGTTTGATCCCAAAAAACACCAACACCGAGCAAGTTATAGGTTTGCAAAACTCGCGTATGAATCGAGGTAACAAAGTACTAGACTGCTCGACCGGGATAAAATCTGGCCCGCTTGAGTGATCGAGCTTCTGGGTTTACCCTTGTGACCGAGATGGTTAGGCACTCTATCTGACCGAGCTAAAGTCAAGCTCGTTTTGCACGACCGCGCTCCCGCTTACACTTAAACTTCCTTTTACTGCAGAGTCCAAGGGGACCACGCATCAATACTGAGGCTCTCTAAGGTCGAGCAGCCATCAACCGAGAAATTTGCCAAACCAACACAGCCGTGCTAAAACCATCCGGCTACACATGGGGCGCTATCGCTTCCTAGTTGACACATCGGTCGCACTAGCCGCGTTCCGGGAAGAATACGGTGTCCCCGCCGATGTACATCTAGAGCTCGGTGCCAAGGACGCAACCCCTTGGGGCAGACTAGACCAGTGCCCTTTCACCGTGCTTTCCATTATCAAAGGCGGCCTTCGCTTCCTGGTCAACCCTTTAATGTGCAAGTTCTTGAGGTGCACTGGGCTAGCACCAACCCAAGTTTCAACCAACACTTATAGGATAATTAACGGGATAGCCGAGCTGAACAACCGGCTAGGCCTGAGCCTAGGACTAACCGAGATACTTCGCCAGTACAGCCTAGGGCATACTGGCGATGGTCTCAACTACTATTTAAAAATCAGACCGGGCAAGGAGAAGATAGTAACCGGCACCCAGATAAAGACATGCACGACGGTGACTATTTCTAGGTGTCCGGTAATTATGAAACAGCCGACATGCAGGGCTGGTATATCAGCAAGAACTTCGGTTCAACATGTAAGCCGTGCTAACTGCACAGTCAAGTTACTTTCCTTCACTATTCTGTACTTAATATATTTTCTTCTTTTCTCATTGCAGTCATTGAAGCTTTGCAAGCCCACTACTACAACCCCAACGAATTAGCCATCAAAACTGTGCTTCGGTACAGTAATCGGGATTGCCACGAACTTCTCGGTTACATACCGACCTACAGATAATCCGCTCCCCGCCGAAGTAGAGTGACAGACTTCCTCCGAGCGCCGTCCCCACCTCATGACCCAACACTACCGGACGTGCCCCTTATCTGGTTGACTGAAGCAAAGGAGATGGCGAAACGAATCCGCATCAAAAATCTAATCGCCGCCACATCTACCGAACTACCGAGCATCCCCTCCCGCACAGCCGCATCAAAAATCTAATTGCCGCCACATCAACCACCGCGGTGCAGACAAGCAAGGAAAGCCGCCACGCTGGTAAAAGGCCTCGCACCGTCGATCCCTCAGCCGAGCTCGTAGCGGAGCTGAACACCAAGCAACCAGTGGTCACAACTGACCCAACACCTCCATGGAAGCCCCAACTGAAGCACCAGGAAAAAGAGATCCCGGCCAATGCTTCGATCAAAGGGGACAAAGAGCACCTCCTCGTCTTCGATCTAACCAAAGCCCTACTTCTGCCGAGCGATGTGACCGGCAGCGACCACGTGCCGGACACCCAGCTCGTGAAGTCCTCGGTCAAGTCTATGACCCGGGTAAGAATTTTGCATGCTTTATTCAAATTTTTCTAAGTGTTTGCTCGGTTTCCTTTCTCTAATCAAACTCTCTTCTTGCAGGCCATCCAGAAACAACATCTGGTGATGGAGTGGATTCATAAACTCCGGCAAAAGGCAACGGACACTGCCAGCCAGGTTGAGCACCTTCAGACCAAGCTGGGGTGGTCGAAAGCTTCTTTGGAGATTGCAAACTCAGACCACTCCAAATTGCTCGGCCAACTTGGAGCCGCCGAGCAAGAAAGAGATGCTCTCCGAGACAAGCTGGAAGCGTTGAAACAAGCAAGGAATGATGAGTTGGATGAGGCGAACAACGAAGGTTTCAAGGAGGTCGAGGAAAACTACACCAAGCAAGTTCATGCCACCTAGGACATTTTCTTCAAGGCCGGCTAGAAGGCTGCTTGTGAACAGCTCGGCCAAGGATCTGGAACCGACGTGTTTGCCTCTCCCACAGCTGCCTTCCTACCGACGTACATGGTGCCATACGCCAACTATGTCTTCAACGCATTGCAGGCTGAGGCCGAGGAAGATGGCGCGGAGGAAGCTGAGGAAAATGCCGAGGGAGATAACCGCCCAAAGTAGGCCGGCCAAGTTGAGACTGACGTCCAATAAACCACAACCATGGTCAACCTGACGGCAACTGCAACCGGGGATGGCTTCGCCGACCTATCTCCCTTAGTTTAGTTTTCTTTTTCTTTTTCTTTTTTGTTTTAAAGAATGTAACCGGGCTGCCAATCCCATCGTATGTAATTATGTTTCACATCAATGAAAAGTTCTGATTTCATTAACTATTGTACTGCATGTTGCACTGTGTTTCATCATCTCGACAAAAACCTTTAACAAAACGTCAACTATTTTAGCCGGGGTAAAGCACCTCGGCTAAACCTTTTGAGTTGTGCAAATCATCAACCCCATTAGCCACGACAAAACATCTCGGCGAAAGCCCTAAGGAAATTATCAACTCATCTAGCCGAGATAAACCATCTCGGTTGAAATCACAGAGTTGAGCAAATCATCAACTCATTTAACCGAAGTAAAACATCTCGGTTGAAACCACAGTTGAGTAAACCATCAACTCATTTAACCGAAGTAAAACATCTCGGTTGAAATCACAGAGTTGAGCAAATCATCAACTCATTTAACCAGAGTAAAACATCTCGGTTGAAACCACAGTTGAGTAAACCGTCAACTCGTTTAACCGGAATAAAACATCTCGGTTGAAATCACAGAGTTGAGCAAATCATCAACTCATTTAACCGGAGTAAAACATCTCGGTTGAAACCACAGTTGAGTAAACCGTCATCTCATTTAATCGGAGTAAAACATCTCGGTTGAAATCACAGAGTTGAGCAAATCATCAACTCATTTAACCAAAGTAAAACATCTCGGTTGAAATCACAAAGTTGAGCAAATCATCAACTCATTTAACCGAAGTAAAACATCTCGGTTGGAATTTCAAAGTTGAGTAAATCATCTACTCGTTCAACCGGAATAAAACATCTCGGTTGAAATTACAAAGTTGAGTAAATCATCAACTCATTAAACCGGAATAAAACATCTCGGTTAACACCTCAAAGTAAGCATTGAAAACAACAGAATGCTTCAGCGAAGATAAGTCACTTCTATTATATTGACAAAAAGAGTATTACATTCAAAAGTGTAAGACAAATAAGTCCTTCCTCAAAAGAATCACATAAAAACTATGAAAACTAAAAATAGTACAATTTGAGGTTAGCCGCATTCCATGGCTGGGGTATGCCCTTTCCTTCCAAATCTTCCAAGTGGTATGTCCCCTTACCTGCCAGACCGGTTATCTTGTAAGGCCCTTCCCAGTTTGCCCCTAGCTTGCCTTCGCCCGGCACCAGTGTGTTGCCCATAACCTTCCTTAGAACCCAGTCGCCCACTTTGAACGGTCTGGGGTGCACGGTTTTGTTGTATTTCCTAGACAATTCTTGTTGGTATGCGGCCACGTAGATCAAAGCTTTTTCTCGGTGCTTTTCAGCTAAGTCCAATTCCAGGGCGACTGCTTCAGAATTCAACTCGGGCTCAAAATTTTCATTGCAGATGGTGGGCATGCCGATTTCCAATGGGATAATCGCCTCCATGCCGTACGCCAGGGCAAAAGGAGTTTCCCCAGTAGATCGTCTCGGGGTCGTTCGATATGCCCAAAGGACACTTGGGAGTTCCTCAGCCCATTTTCCTTTGGCTTTCTCAAGTCTTATCTTCAACCTATCAAAAATGGTCTTGTTTGATGCTTCGGTTTGGCCGTTAGACAGCGGGTAAGCCAAGGTGGAGTTGTAGAATTCAATTTTCAATTCCTCACAAAATTCTCTGAATAAGCGCCCGTCAAATTGGGTGCCATTATCAGAAATCAGAATCTTGGGGACGCCAAACCGCGTTACCACATTCTGCCAGACAAATCGTTTGACGTCTTTCTCCTTGATAGTTACTAAGGGCTCAGCTTCAACCCATTTGGTGAAGTAGTCCGTAGCCGCGATGAAGAACTTCTGATTGCCTGGTGTCGTTGGGAGTGGTCCCACTATGTCCAGCCCCCACATCGCAAAAGGCCAAGGGATTGAGAGGGGAAGAAGTTCTCTGGCCGGCTGGTGAATTTGGTGGGCGAACTTCTGGCACTTCTCACATTTGCGGACATATTTTTGAGCGTCTGCTTGCATGCACGGCCACCAATATCCTTGTGAGATAACGGTAGGCCAAAGATCTTCCCCCGATGTGACTGCCGCATATGCCTTCATGAATCTTGTACAGGAAAGCTTCCACGCTGTTTGGGTGTACACACTTAAGGTAAGGACCGGCGAAAGACTTCTTGTGTAAAGCGCCAGATGGAGAGAGCCAAAACCGCTCTAACTTCACTCGGACTTTATGCGCTTCCTTTTTATCGGCCGGAAGGGTCTGCTCTTTTAGGAAGAGGATAATAGGGTCCATCCAAGAAGGGCCAAGCTCAGTGCAGAGTACTTTTGTCTGCTCGGGTTTCTCAATACTAGGCCTTGGAAGAAACTCAATTAGGAGAGGACTGGGAGATGTTCTGTCGACCATGGAAGCCAGACCGGCTAACTCATCCGCATAGCCATTTTCTTCCCGTCCAATTTGTTGGACCCTTATCGCCTGGAATCGCTTGATATCGTCTCTTACCAGAGCTTGGTACTTTGCCATTCTGTCGTCTTTAGCTTCGTAGACCCCAAACAATTGGTTGACAACAAGTTAGGAATCGCTGTAAACCATCAGCTCAGATGCGCGCAACTAGAGCGCGCTTTTAAGTTCGGCCAGCAGTGCCTCGTACTTAGCCTCATTGTTTGACGCAGGGAATCTGAGTGTGATAGAGTGTTCGATGGTCAGACCATCTGAGGAGATCAAAACTATGCCCAGTCCGGCACCGTGACGATTTAAGGCTCCATCTACAAAAGGTTTCCACATTTCACCGACAAAGAGCTTCCAACACTCTGAGGGGTCCTGGGAGGCTTGAAGGTCGATGGGATCACGGTCGCTCGGCTGTTCTTCATCCCCCCTCGGCGATGCAGCACCGGACCCAACAGGTTGAACTAGTATGCCCAAGTTCGGCGTCACATCGCTGGGCTGCAGTACTATGCCGGCTGGAGGTTCTATGGCGAGGCACGCAAGTTTCGCGTCGCCAATATCGCCCTGCTGTGCAATTTCTGGCGAGCCTGCATTCACCTCCTCGGCTGTCGTGGCAAGATCCACCGGGCATACTAAATGAATTCCAAGTGAGAATTCAGCAACGAAATCGGCCAATGTCTGTGTTTTTATGGCAGTTCGGGGTTGGAACTTGACGTCGAATTGTCCCAATTCGACGGCCCACTTGAGGATTCGACCGGAGAAATCCGCTCGCTCGAACAAAGCTTTGAGTGGGAACTCGGTCAAAATGATGATTGTGTGAGCATGAAAATAGTGCGCCAATTTCCTAGAGGCCATCATCAACGCCAAGGCAAGTTTTTCCAGCGGCAAGTATCTCGACTCTACTGGTAGCAAGGTTTTGCTCACGTAGAAGATGGGGAAATGCTGGATTCCTTCTAACCGGACAAGCACTGAGCTAACTGCATGCTGAGAAATGGCCAGATAAAGGTAGAGTTCTTCGTCGGGCTTTGGTGTCACTAATAATGGAGCAGAAGACAGATACGCCTTTAGCTCGGCCAAAGCCCTGTCACATTCCTCATCCCATGAAAACTTGGATTTCAGGGCTCGAAAGAAAGGGCGGCAGCGATCTGATGACCGGCTTATGAATCGATTAAGCGCGGCGGCCATTCTGTCCAGATGCTGCACGTCCTTCGCTGAGTTGGGCTGCTTTAATTCTTGTATGGCTTTGATTTGTGTGGGGTCTGCCTCGATGCCTCGTTTTGTGACTAGGAAGCCTAGGAATTTCCCCAATCCCACGCTAAAGGCACACTTGGACGCATTCAAACGTAGCTTGCACTGCTTGAGAATGGCAAACATCTTGGCTAGGTCGGACAAGTGGTCTGCCTGATGCCTGCTTTTGACCACCATGCCATCGATGTAAGTCTCCATCGTCTGGCCTAGCAGAGGAGCGAACATTTTGGTTACCATCCTTTGGAAAGTTACTCCGGCGTTCTTCAAACCAAAAGGCATGACTCAATAGCAGAAGAGTCTCCTTGGAGTGGTGAAAGAGGTTATCTCATGGTCGGGGCCATGCATGGTAATCTGATGATAACCGTGGTAGGCATCCAAGAAACTGAGCCTTTATGTCCGGTCGTTAAATCCACCAGCTGGTCTATTCTGGGCAGAGAAAAGCTGTCTTTAGGGCAAGCTCGGTTGACGGTCTTGTAGTTGACGCAAACTCGCCACTTCCCATTCTTCTTGGGCACTACGACCGTGTTTGAAATTCACCGAGGGTAGTGCATTTCCTAATAGCCCGTGCTTCAAGCAAGTTCCTTACCTCCTTCGTGATTACCTCGGCGTGATGAAGAGCCGATCTCCTTGTTCTTTGAATGACTGGTCGTGCATCAGAGAAAACATTGAGTTGGTGGCAAATAAAACTTGGATCGATGCCAGGCATGTCATAGGGTGACCATGCGAAGACTTCGATATTTTCCATCAAGAACTCTACCATCTCGGTCCTTTCTTGAGCGGTCAGGCTTGATCCGAGCAAAAAGAACTTGTTTGGACTTTTCGTGTCGATCCGTACTTCTACCAATTCTTCAACAGCTTTGTCCTCGGCCATGGTGCCCACGTCATCAAGGACACTCTGGTCTTCTAGGCCTTCAATCATTTGCACGAAGCCTTTGGCAGCTCAGCTCCCATTCACTGCCATGAAGCATTGCTTCAACATGACTTGATCGCCCTAAATTTCCTCAATTTCCCCCATAGCCGAGGGGAATCTCATAACCTAGTGGTAGGTCGACGCTATAGCTTGCATAGTGTGAAGCCAGCCCCTACTGAGAATCAGATTGTATGTAGACGGCACCTGCAATACCCAGAACTCCACCTGCTTGACCACGGATCCGGCTTTGATCGGTAAAATTATTTTTTCCAAAGGCCACTCCGGTTGTGAGTTGAAACATACCAGTGGCGAAGTTGCTGGAGCCAAGTCTGTATCACGGAGTTTGAGTTGTTTGAAGGCGTCGTAGTACATAATTTCAACCGAGCTTCCCTGGTCAATCAAGATGCGCTTGACATCGAACTCTTTGACACCGAGGGTGACCACTAGGGCGTCATTGTGTGGCGTTTGAATACGCTCTAGGTCCCTTGTAGAGAAGCTACTCACGTCTTTTCCCTCGGTTTTCCCCCTTTTGATTACGGGCTGGACTGACAAAACTTCCCTCATGTGTTCCGCCTTTTTGATCATTCCTCAGAGCTCGAATACACACGCCGGCTCCACTATGCCGTGGATCACATTAGCCACTCCTTAAGGGGGCGCCTCCAAGTCATCCGGTCCATGCGGATCAGCCGGGGCGGGATGTGCGACCTTAACACCCCCATCAATGTAAAGATCGAAGTATCCGGCTACGACTAACTCCTCCAAGTGTTGCTTCAGAGGCAAACAGTCCTCTGTCTGGTGTCCTTGCTCCCGGTGATATGTGCAGCGATACAGCGGATTGAAGCCCTTTTGCGCGTCGCCTAACTTAGCAGGAAACCGGACGTAATCCTCGTCATGGATTTTAGTAAGTATGCGATAGATTGGAATCTTAAAGACCGTGGTGATGCCCGTCTGAGCTTTTAACCTTCTGTTAGCATCAGCTACGTCATCGAGGGAGTATTCAGCTCGGTCATTCCGACGACTCGTTCCCCGGTTTCGATGATTTGACCCACGGTCAGATTCCTCGACCCGATCATTTGGACGGTTAGTCTCCTGACCGACTGCGTGTACCTTGCCAACCGACCTCTTGTCTATTACCACTGGAGTTGTCTTCGTGGTGGATGCCGCTGCATTATCCTTTACTCGGATATGCTCATTGATGCGCTACATTAGTTGGCCCATGGATGTCGGCTGGTTCATGGTAAGCGAGTCCCGCAGCCTATGTCCGACCGGGAGACCACGCTTATATTGGGTGATTGCCAGGTTGATCGGGCAATTTAAAATCTCATTGAAGGTTTCCCAGTATCTGGAGTTGTATGCCTTGAGTGTGTCGCTCGACTCCATTTTGACACTGAGAAAGTGGTCCACCTCCTTTGGCGTTTTAGTGTTGGTCTTGAAATGAGTCACAAAGGTTTCCGCCAACTGCTGCCACCTTTCGATGCTTTCCTCCGGCAGCCTCTCAAACCATTTCAAGCCTAGCTCACCCAAACTCGATGGGAAGATAAGGCACATAAGAGCGTCATTGCGCCTATGTCCGGCTATGACCTGCCGGAAGTGGCTTACATGCATGTATGGATCGATCTTTCTGTCGTAAAGCGTAAACTTGGGCTGGTAAAAGCCCGCGGGGAGCGGTGTGGTTTCTATCTCGAGGGAGAAGGGGGTGGCGTTCAGCCTCGCCAAATCTGTGTCTAGAAGGAGAGGCACGGCTGGGCAAGGTGGTGGCATTATGACCTCTTCACTGGCGTGACCCCCGTAAGATAGCCGCTAGAGTGCCAGCACCCTTTGAGTCTCTCGCCGGCGAGCCCGTTCCTTCAAGACTACCCAGAAGTCCTCTGAGCGAGCGGAGTAGGAACATTTCGACGTCATCGCCGGACGTGAGGGTTGATAGGTACTATCTTGTACGCTAGACTTCTCTACAGGCGCGTCGGAATCTCCAACCCTGTAACTGCTGGTGATAGAAAGGGAGGGAGTGTGTCGCTGGCTCTGACTTCCTGAACGGCATGGTTGGGTGCGCTCACTGTGGTCTCCCACTCCAGCAACACCCTTCCCTTTGACATGCCGTTTGAGAGCTTCTATCTCCGCCGCCATTCTCCGGATGACGGCGTCTTGGTCCCTTAACTTGTGCTTTAGACGTCTAGCGTGTAATTCTGTTCCCCGCCGATGTCCGTCTGGGCTCCGCGAGTGACCAAAACTTCTAGCACACTTATCACGCGTGTCTCTTGAATGCCCTCATGGGAAGTCTCCAGGTCCGCCATGTTTGGAACGGCGGGGAGTTCGTCTCTCCGTCTAGCTGACTCCGGAGTAACACCGTCGATGGCGGACAACGGTATTTCGTTGTTGTTCGCCATGGAAGGCGATCAGATGAGTTTGGAAGACAAGGTTTTGTCTATCAAATTTCCCACAAACAGCGCCAATTGTACGGGGAGCAAATATTCCGCGGAGCCCATACTCCTTTCATCAAAGCTCCTTATCTATCCGATCGACCTGCGAACGCAACGGCAGTGAGCTACCCGGCGATGTATGGCCAGAAAACCCCTCTGACGGTCAAGTTAGCACACACACTCAAGGAGAGAGAGAGGAAGAGAGATATATATCACAATGAGTGTTTCTCACCAAATGATGTTCCATCCCTAGCATGTGGGGCGCAGTCATGCTTATATACTTTCTGCGCTCAACTCTGTACCCATTAGTCTCTCGACACGTGGAGCTGCTCTCCCATTTGTCAGCACAAATCTAGCGAATACCACCTAACCAAACCGTCAGACAACATTAACGGGAACTCGGCAGCCCGGCTGCATTACCTCGGCCTTCCACAACCGTGCTGCGTAACGTGCCTGAGTGCTCCACTCGTCGAGCCCCATAACGGCCGAGCTCGGTAGCATTCTGGCAGAGTCGAGCTGAAGACAGGTCGGCCGGTGAACAGAAGATATTTCCCGCCGAGCTACGCGTGCGACCCATGGAACCCGGGTTGGCAGGCCGTCATCTCGGCCAAGTAAGCTCGGTCCAAACATGGGACCTGGACCTCGAGCCTGGGCCTCAACCGAGCAAGATCAACTCCAAGGAAGCCCCAGTTAGCTCGGCCTAAACAGGGGGCCCAAGCCACGACCGAATGAAACCCACTCGGAATAGGCCCAAATTAGCTTGGCCCAAACGTGCTCGGCCCTATCCAGTCCGACTTCCTCCACGGCCCAAACCCAGATTATAAATCTCCCTCTCAAAAATTATTTAAACAAGGTGTACTTTTATTTATCGCCAATATTTTATGTGTTGTCTAAGAGGGATCCGAAGTAAATATCTTATTGGGTAGAATGCTTTTTGTTATCCACCCACCTTTAGTACTAAAATGGTTTGTTTACAAGAAGGAATTACTTCTTCCATAACTTCTATTCAAACAGTTTGTGAACTTGCAAACAGATGATTTGACCGACCTTTGCTACCACATTTACATTATGTAATCATGTGTCTATCTAACAAGAAAATAAATGATCACATTATTTAAAAAAGTGATTGAAATATTTAAGCCTGCGTAAAAAGTGTCTAGAAGGGAACGAATGAGCTTATTAATTAAAAATTATGATTAAATTGATTATTTATCTAATTTTAGCCTTTGTTTGAATTACTACACCAACAAGCAATCACATGATAACATAAAATAATTTTTTTTTAAAAAAAATTACTTTGGAAAACCGAAAAGCAAGAAGTCACAGTCCTAACACCCAAATCAAATATCACTAAGACGATTCAAGAATACAAGACACAAACAAGAAGATTTACAATTGTTTACTTAGGTTGACCCAAATCTGTTGACTTATAGAAGCTCCGTGAGCGTGACCTAATCAAGTTAGCCTTATTGATCTTCTAGACACCACGAAATTTCACGCATCAATCTCCGTTCTCGAATGGCTCTGATTGCCCAATCAGCCTTGGATGTAGAACACAAAAATGTGCAAGATTTTGAGGCTTTTTTCAAAATACTAACTCAAGAAAATTCTTCAAAAAGACCAAAGTTTATTACTCAAAATTATTCTAAAGTTTTCAGAATTTTGACTATACAAAACAATGTATGAGATATTGAAAAACGAGTTGTAGAGGTCCGTTTATACAAAATTTACTTTTGAAACTAACCAATTTAGGTTTGGGAAAAATCAGATTAAAGTTTACTAAGTCACACTGAGATTAAAGTTTGTCACACATTTAAAATATCTTAACATTCTATTGCAACCAATTTTATCACAAAAACAGCCAATTAAAATATTCTATTACAGTGGTCATGTGTGCTAGGTCGGAATTGCTATATTTGAAAAGGAAAAAGAAAAAATGTGAGTAAAATATGAATGGATTATATAAGTTTTTTTTTTTTTTTCATTTTCTTTTCTCTTTCTAAATCTTTACATAAATCTATGATTTAAACACAATCTTAAAACCAACTATTCTCACTTCTTCGTACTGGGCCCAAGAGGTTTCTCAAGTGTCATTTTTTTGGGCTAAAACTGATTTGTGACCCAGAGCCTAAAAATCTTTTATTGGGCCATGCACCATCTTCGAAACTCTTTTTCTCAAGTTTTTATGAATGAATGCTTTGGGCTATGATGATGGACAAAGTCCATGTCTTCTATCTTGGCCCATTAGCAATCCAGTTGAATTGAACCTCAACCTCATAAAAAGAAGGGTTAGTTTGTTTTATTTAATGATAAATTTATTATTACAAAAATATTTTTTTTCAAAAAAATTCAACGACTTTACACTCTCTGTATCATATTTTAATATAAACTAACACAAATAAATTAAAAATAAATCAAACTCACAAACAAAAGTTAAAAGGTGAAATTACAAATAGATGGGACAATCACAAAATAATTATATTACAAATGCGAATTATTATTATTATTATTATTATTATTATTATTATTATTATTTTTATGCAACTCTGACATACGAGAAGAGATGCACTAAATATAAGAATAAATTTGCATCATGCACATAGGAGAGTTGCACCATAACTTTTACCAATGGTCCACTTAAATATAATTTTCGCAAGTTAAAATATTTCAATCATTTACTTTATCACTTTGAAAAATTTCTCAATATTATTGTCAATATCAAATAATCATGACATAAACAAAAAAAAAAAAAACATGCATTTCAAAAGGCGGAAATTAGATATCAGTGGTACCATGAAAAATATATTACAACATTATGAAAAAAACTATGTTTAATTATTAATATGTACAAAATTTACCATTTATTTATAATTTTTTTGCAAAAACACACTGAATTAACATTCCCCCATTAAAAAATCACAACATTTTCATTATTTTATTACTCAAAATTATTAAATAAACAAGTCAAATCGCTAGTAATTATTTCTATAAACAAAGCTCTCTCTCTATTTATCCTTTAATTATGGCTGTGCTGGTTATGGGAAATAGAGATTGTTTGCTACAGTTTTTGAGGGTGATTGGGGTATTTTGGAAAGATAATTTAAATCTATTTTTTTGACTTTTTGCAAGAGAGACCAAAATATATATGTTATTTTAATTTGGAAGTCTGTGTCAGACTGTTTGGTGCAGTTTTTACTTATAACTTATTAAGCAGAAATAATTTAAATCAACTAAAAAAAATTAATTATTTAAAAATTGAAATAGGGATACTTTTAACTTCTATTTTCTGATTATTAACTTTTTAACTTAAAAAGAAACTCTACTAAACGGGCCATAAGCCCCTTCCTGAATCCTCATTTTAGGTAAACAACCCAGATATGTTCAACAGAGGTATGGTTTTGTATCTTTCTTATACACTCTATTTTCCAATGAATGCAGTTCTGAAATAAATAAATAAATAAAAGAAAAGAGGTTTAGTTGAAGATCACTATCATAATGACAAACCACAAATTTTTTTATTCATATAGAAAAATGTGCAACAATTATAATTACAGAGGTTTCAAATTAATGTACAAACTCAGGAAAGTAGTATAAGTTCTCCATACTTTCATAATCTTCTAATTCCAAATTTTGCAAAGAAATGTTAAATGTGTCTCTATGAAGCTAAAGAACTTAGGCCTGTTTGATTCCAGGAGACAAGTGGTGGGATTGGATATTATATCCTGTGGGGTCCATATATCTCATGTTTGTAATTTTTGTTCAAAGAGAATATAATATCCCATGGGATTGTATATCCCCAAAAAATGGAGGATATACAATACCACCACCCCCCATTATATCATATCCCCATGGTTGGGATATGATTTAAAAAGTCCAATTTAACCTTTTGTCTATCTAACATAATATAATTTAATATATTTTTTGAATTTAATATAATATAATTATTGAATTTAATTTAATATAAATATTACTTAATATAATATAATATAATATAATATAATTTAATACAAATTTTGAATTTAATATAATATAATATTACGAGGGCAATCTTGGAAATTACTTGTTTATATCCCACAATATATTTTGTAAAACAAATATGGATAATATATATCCAATCTTATATATCAAGTCAACAAACATGAATTGGAGATATATTATCCAATGCCTATATCCTATTCATTATATATCCTGACTTAAGGGTTGGTTTGGGATGCTCTAAAAAAAGTGTGCTTTTTGACTTATTGGCTTATATGAGTTGGGTTTTGGTTGGGTTTGATGTGATGTGTTAGAGATGTGATGTGATTTAAACAAGATGATGTGACTTAAATATGATAGTGACTTTTTAACTTTTTGTATTATTTAATTTATGCCAAACCAACCCTAAATCTCACATCATATTATATCCTCCATTTATATCCAGTGAAACAAACAGAGCCTTAGCTTCTTTTCAAGAACTTTGGCACACCGAAGAGCATCGAGTGCCTCGGCTTGCTTTCCTGCCCGCTTCAAGTTTATCGCTTTTACTTTCTCTGCCTTAATCTCTGCCTCTAGTCGCATTCTTTCCCGGCTAGAGTTTTCACTTTTATCGACAACAGACTTTATTGGCTCCGGTTTCTCAGGGCCTTTCAATACAGTACTATCATCTTCAAATCCTATTTCTTTCAAAGCAAACAAAAGTTGGGGATCGAGAAAATCCTCCACGCCAACATCGTCAACTGGCTTTGCTCCATTGACAGAAGGTTTTGCAGAATCATCCAACTGGGCTTCAAGAGCCTTTGCCAATTGGAACTCAGCCTCTGATTCTTCAATTCGATCTTCTCTTCGGAGTTTCAGTGCGAGCCGTTTGTGGCTGAGGGACTCTTGTTGCAGCTTGAAACGATCACGACCCAAGTGTGGTGTCGGAGTCAAATTTGACGGGATGTGCTCTTATTAACTAAATTGACCTATTTTATTTTTTAATAGATTAATTTAACCCCAACTTTCTCAATAATAACATTGTAACTAGTATTGACTCATATGATATGCATGAGAGTTATAAAATTCAATTACTATGCTAAAAATTATTTTTAATCCGTAAAATTCGTAAATTAAATTTATTAAGTTAACTCTAAGATTTCACTTTTAAGCATTTTTTTAAACAATTTATCATATCATCTGTAGATCATCTGAACTTCCTCTGCGCGCTTCCCTTTTCGGAGAGAGCGTGAATTGGGTTCTTAGCTACTACAGTCCAGACTCCTGTCACGGTTCTGAATATAATCTCACAAAGTGCAATGTAAGACTGCTAAATCATCAAAGAGTCAAAATCCGGCAAATCGTTTTGAAAAATCGATTTTAATCAAAAAGTGCCAAACATGAATTGCTTTGTCAGATTACAGAGTCGCCACCTAAATTTTTTATTTTGAAAAATTTAGGAAACCCTGACTCGTGCCTCAGGCCACGTGTCCGTCATCACTAAAGTTGCCTCGGCTCGGGAACTTGGGTACGAGAGGAGAAGGTCTTGAAATGAGCACCCCCGCTCGCCCGATCAAAGGATCGGCCTCTACTAAGCATGATATGTTGTTTCATAAACCTCATGTGTTCTTGTTCCGATTATTATTCTAACTTTACTATGTGATGCGCACAACACACAAGTATAGACTAAATCGCTCAAATTGGAACAAAACATCTCATGTTTGTTTTTGAAAATGGTTTGAATTTGCCACCCTCAAGTGGGCTTAAAAATGCGGATTTGCCATCTCACAATATGGGCTTAAAACATGATGTGCCACTTCCAAAGTGGGCTTAAAACTCGTAATTTGATGAATTGTTCCAATTCAAGTAATGAAGCCTTCATCCACAGGCATTCATGCAATTAATCACTTAAGCAAATAACCTCATGGTAAACATGCTAATATGGCAACACTCACACTCATGCAATATGCTAAAGCATAAACACTTACAGTGTACTCTAAGCCAAAACAGAAAACTAGTTAGAAATCAATGCATGATCCTAGCTATGTTAACAATGCTTAATGCAACACATGCAATAATGCAACTAAATAGGCTCGGCTATCTAATATGGCATACGAATGCAACACTTGATACATGCTTTTAGACACGCATTCAAGTAAGCGTATTGAAATACGATGCAGTTTGAATGATGCGCAGAGCCCGGTGCATGCGAGACAAATGAATGATGCACGCATGCAAGCATAAAATATGCTAATTGAAAATGACCCTAAACTAACCATCAAAAGCGGTTAAGTAAAATGGAGAAAGACGTAGGGTTGGAAGACATTCACACACACACTCACACTTATTACAACATTTGCCCTCTCGACGAAGGGTCCAAATGAAAGAGGGCTAACTAGCTACGCTAATTGAGCTATCTATTACAAACCAACTAATTAACTAACTATTCTAGCTAATTAATTACAACACAATTGAATAACTAGCTAATCTAAGCTAATTAGTTACAAACCGAATTAATTAATTAAACACTTAACTAATTAATTACAAAAATGACTAAGCTAACTAGCTAATTAGCTAAGCAATTTAAATGAACGACCTTAGGAAGCGAGGGATGCATGCATGCTCGGTTGCTCCGTTTTCTCCCAAAAGTCCGTTACTTTCCCACCGGTTGCCTCTGTTTGCATTCGCCTTGATTCCTGAACACTAAACCAATCTCCAGGCTGTTTCTGCTCTAGAACCAGAACAACTTCTGACCACCTCTGAGCCTAAGAACTGTCGGCCACTTAAGGAGGCTATAGGCCACTTCCTCTGGCCGGTCGGCCACTTGCCTTGGCCAGTCGGCCACTTGCTTCTGCATTTTCCAATTTTGCTGCAAATAGGGAACAACAGAGGGAAAGCAAGGTCTTTACAGGATATGTGAGTACAACCACCCTCCTTATCATTTCTCAAGCTCAAAGGAGTGTGGTACTCGACTCTTGGGCCACCAACCGAGAATCGTAATGCACGATGGCCGAGAGCCAAGTTTGTACAAGTCAATGAATGCACAAATAACACACAAGACTCAAGAGGCCTCCACCCTATCATGCACAATCAAGGGGGACGACGACCAAGAAACGAGGCACGTTTTATTACTTTGAGTATGAAACGTCCCTCGTTTCTCGTGTTTGAATTAACGTCCAATCCAAACGCATGCAATGCAACACAAACATGTTATCTTGGCATGTTTTACTTTGATTCATTTTGTTTACTCGTTTTAGATTACCGATTAATCCTTTAACCGGTTAAGTCCAAAAGTGAGAAGTCCTCTAATTGGAAAGAGGGTCCAAGCCACAAGCGTCTTGAACATGAAAGAAGCAGCATGCCATTGGTTAGTAGAAACCCTCAAGAGAAGGCTAAAATCATTAGGCATGAACGCCTCAATTTCGTGCTCAAAGCAACAAAGGGCTTAAGACCACTTTTGAAAGTGATATAACAAATGAAAGATGGAATGCAATGGCACATATTTCGGCACTGAAATGGGATGCTAAATGATATCAAAGCATGAAAATGATGCACGCAAGACATGCTCGGAGTCGAAAGCATTGAAGCTAGCAAAGAGCATAACACTATAGGCATACAATACTAAGCCTAAATGACCAAACCAAATCCGGACAGAGGTTAAACATGCCAAAACAGTGGCCTAACCATGTTGAAACTTAGGCTTGAGAAGTAAGGAAAGCATGCTCATTTGATGGCTCACAAACAAGGTATAAAGCTCAACTCTCAAAAGCACTTAAAGAGTTATTCAAGTAGAAGTATGGCAAAAATATAAGCTCTGAAATTACGTACCAAATGATGCCATATCACACAAACATCACAAATAAGGCATGCTAGGGGTCTCAAAACACAAGACTAGCAAAGCCAACTATGCCATAGCTATACAAAGCAAGCCCCAAGAGGCCAAGACCACTCAAAAAAATCCTAAAGCATGTCAAAACAATGCCAAAAACATGTTGGTGTGTAGCCAAAATAAGCTAGAGTAATAAGCCAAATCACCAAGCATGCTAGGTTAATGAGCATGAGTGCACTACAAGTGCAAAAACCAAGCAAGAGGTGATCCCACCAACCAAAATCAAAGTTAGAGCATGTTAAATGAAGGCCAAAAACATGCTGGAATGGAGCCAATACATGCTAGAATTATAGGCTAAGACATGAAGTACGTTAGGCTAGCAAGTGGGATTACACTACAAGTGTATGAAGCATGCAAGAGGTGACCAAATCAGCCAAAAACAGAGTTATAGGAGGTCCAAAAAATCACAAAAACATGCTCAAACTAAGCCTCAAGAGGATAGAAACACATGCTCATTTGGTAGGCCAACAACACATGCTAACAAGACAAGAGGAGGGGGGACTCCCCCCTCCTATTTGGGACCTCAAAACAAGTTTTCTACCACTGAAATTCCTCTGGAATTCAGTGGTTAAAAGGCCAAAACAAGATAGTTTCAAAAGCTTTAAAGGAAGGCAAGAAACTTAGTAAATAAGCCACCAAAGAGGGTGAAACACCCTTAACTCCAAAAACACTTTAAACTACCATTTTTAAGCCTTAAAAACAAAGGTTTTTGTAGTTGGAGAGTAGGCCTAAAATAGCATGCAAAGGTGGCTAAGTAAGCAACTAAAACAAGGCTTTAAAAGGAATATGGCTTACCCTTGAAGAATAGCAGCAACAACAGCACTTCTGAACCAAAACCAACTTTAAAAAGCTCTAAACAAACCTCAAGAAACCTTAGCTCCAAGGTAGGGTGTTTGGCCAAGGGGGTTGTGTACAAAAATGCAAAGAAAATACACTTCTAAGCACAATGTATATATATATATAGAGAGAGAGAGAGAGAATTCTAGAGAGAGAGTAAATAGTGGTCTCCCAAAAATTCTGAACCCTAGAAAGGGGGAGAGACTTCCCCTTATATTGAATTACAAGCCTCAAGCTTGTTTGACAAGCTAGAAGCTTGTTACCATCCCTCCATACGCGTGTATGGATGATGCATTCTGTGCCCAACAGCTGGCACAACTGGCATCAAAAATATCTGCAAAAACAGAAAAATAGTCGTCGCCTACTTCCACTAGCCTACCGGCCACTCCAAGTGGCCTACAAGAGGGAAAAGTGGCCTACAACAGCCAAAAGTGGCCGACAGGCCCTCCCCTTCCTCCAGCCAAGGGGAAACAAGGTATGGTCCAAAAACAAACCAAAGGAAAAGAGTTAAGAGACCCCGACATAAGGCGCTCAGCCGAAAGCCTCAGAAACTCATAACGAGCACAAACATGCGCAAGCACCGAGTGAACAAACGATGACATCAAAGTCTTGAGGTCGGTCAAAAATGGGGTGTCTACAGTTACCCCTCTTTGACAGAACTCGTAAGTCATGAAATGACGGGAGTGAATGTAAAAACCCAGAGATGACCTATTTTTGACAAGGCCGAAGACTTAGATAAACAGGTAAGATAATACAGATGCGCTCGCAGGCTGGGGCAAAATGCAAATGATCATGCAAAATGCAGCAAACTTGCACATAAGCAAGTGAACACAAACCAAACCACATCTCGTGCAGAAAGGATGTAAGAAAATTATACAATCTTAGTGAACGTGTGATAGATACACAAAGTGAGCACGTGTGATAGATACACAAAGTGAGCATGTTTGATAGATACACAAAGTGAGCATGTGCGATAGATACACAAAGTGAGCATGTGTGATAGATACACAAAGCAAACGTGTGATAGATACACAAAGTGAGCATGTGTGACAGATACAAAAAGAAAACATGAGATAGATACACAAAGTGAGCATGTGTGATAGATACACAAAGTGAACATGTGTGATAGATACACAAAGCAAGCATGTGTGATAGATACACAAAGTGAACATGTGTGATAGATACACAAAGCGAACGTGTGATAAATACACAAAGCGAGCATGTGTGATAGATACACAAAGTGAGCATGTGTGATAGATACACAAAGTGAACATGTGTGATAGCGAACATGTGTGATAGATACACAAAGCGAACATGTGTGATAGATACACAAAGTGAGCATGTGTGATAGATACATAAAGTGAGCATGTGTGATAGATACACAAAGCGAGCATGTGTGATAGATACACAAAGCGAACATGTGTGATAGATACATAAAGCGAACGTGTGTGATAGATACACAAAGCGAACGTGTGTGATAGAGCATGTGCGATAGATACACAAAGTGAACATGCATGATAGATACACAAAGCGAACGTCTGTGATAGATACACAAAGCGAACGTGTGTGATAGATACACAAAGTGAGCATGTGTGATAAATACACAAAGCGAGCATGTGTGATAGATACACAAAGCGAACATGTGTGATAGATACACAAAGGAAGCATGTGTAATAGATACCCAAAGTGAACATGTGTGATAGATACACAAAGTGAATGTGTGTGATAGATACACAAAGTGAACGTGTGTGATAGATACACAAAGTGCACATGTGTGATAGATACACAATCAATCTTAACCGGAACTTCTCTTAATGAACTGTACATACAATATCGTCTGGTTGCGTCAGCTTCAAATGAACCGTACACACAATATCGTGCCTGAATAAGAGAGAAACTTTTGACAGGTACAAGAATGCATGCTCTATGCAAGAGTGCGACGACGTTAAGGCATACGTAATGCAAACATAAGAAGCCCGTATTCTATGCAAGAGCGAGAGATGTATACACTATACAGACGTAAAAAAGATGTATATTCTAAGCGACACGACCTATGCAAATTCCATGCAAGTGTCGAAGCATGTACAATGCAATACAATGCAACATGCATATTCTACGTAAGACAAATGTCTATAACACAATGCTGAGAGAGGCATGCTACATACAAAACACCAAATGTATGTTCAATGCAACAGGTACGGACAATTCCTACACAAACATAAAAGCATGCAAAATGCAATACGACGTGACGCGCATACTCTGTGGAGACATAAACACTTGTGTAGTGCAATGCAACATAGCACACACATTCTATGCACAACAACAATGCACTTTCAGTGCAACATCAATAACATGTTTGAAGTAAAATGTCGAATAAGGAAATACACGCCTTAACAAGACCAATTCAAACACAACCTCCGATTTACCTCTCGGAGGGGTCATAATATACTTAAAAAGGATACACGTCGCTCCTAACGATTGACGATGAGTCGTGCATCGAAGACATGAATCGAAGCTCCCACGGGGACATTTTGAGCAGAAAAGAGTGAACTTTGCCTGCACTTTCTCAAGGGCCAAGGACTCCAAATAGCATAAAAACACACAGGGACTAGCATGAACACATGTAGGCCATCCCAGGGACATGTCCACTTTTCAAGGTTGTAGGCCACTTAAGTGGCCGGTTGGCCACAAAACCTGGCCGGTCGGCCAGTTTACAGAACTTCGGGGCAATTTTGTCTTTTGGCCTTGGTTCTTTAAGTAAACAACTCCAAGCTTCATTTCATTCACACTTCTAGTGCCGAAAACTCTTGCTCTCCCTCCCTAGACCCTTTTTCCTCGTAGATCCGGGCTTTGCACTGGTTTTTCAACACCCCACGCGAAGTTGGTTCGCTAAAACCTTCCGGTTTCCTTGACTTTGAACCGAACAGAATTTATTTTCGGAGCTTCTTTTTCCATTTTCACCATTTGAGGTATCTTTCTCCCGAACTTGTCTTGAGTTTGGCACCCTTTCCCGGGTTTTAACTTTCTTTGACTTTTTGTTTTCCCGAGAGTTGACTTTTGGCAATTTTTGCACATTTTGCTCATTTTGCTCATTTTTGCCTACTTTTCAACTTCTTTTTAGATGGTGGACCATATCTCACACGATAGGGGTTCCCCGAGAGTAGAGGATGAGCCTGACATCATGCAATTGCCACCGAGGATCCGGCCCTTCGACCCAGAGAGGTATCACCCTCAAGAGCACGTACTACCACCGAGTACTGTTCGTTACTTTACAGACTTTGTACGGCGCGCACCCGCGGACCTGCTACTACAGGAGCCAGAATCCCACCTGTCCCATAACGCACCCGGGGTATGCACTGCACTTTTACATTTTCTGCAATGTACTTTACATTTCTCGTATAATTTGTACTTTTGGCACTGCATTTCATTTGCTCATACTGAACACAGCTCACGCACTGTAGCCTGCTTATGATGCACACAACTCACACATAATTTTCCTGCTCATTCTGCATACAGCTCATACATAGCATTATGTTCATTCTGGACACAGCTTATACACAGCATTCTGTTCATTCTGCATACAGGTGGCCTCTCGCTTTACTTGAAGGTATGGATCGACCTTTGTGAGAGAGTGGTACTCAGACCTCCTAGACGACGTCTGGCATATCGTTGATGAGGCAGGTTTCGGCCTATTCTGCATAGGGCTCTCCCATCTGACGGCGAACAGGACCGCTTTGGGTGCATTAGTAAAGAGATGGTGAGACACCACCAACTCTTTCCACTTTTTTGCCACTGGGGACATGACGATGACCCCATATGATTTCTTTATGCTGACAGGCCTCGATGTGGAAGGTTGGCCGATTGCGCATGACCCAGACATGGGGGAGTGAGAGACAGCCTGGATCTACCTGTTGGGAGCACATCCATCCATCTTCCGATCTGGCACAGTCAGGTACACATGGTTCTCGGACCGCTTTAGAGAGACCGAGCCCGCGACTGTCGAGGGCATAGAGCAGTATGCCCGAGGATTCTTGATGTTCCTCATTGGCACCACATTGTTCACCGATAAGTTGAACACAGTCGGGCTATACCTTCTGAGCGCTCTGGTAGACCTGTCCCAGGTCTGGCATTATGATTGGGGGTGGCGCTGGCCTTGCCACCCTCTATTGCTATATGAGCTCAACCTCCCGCAGAAGCGGGGAGAGAATAGGCGGCTATTGGAGAGCCTGAGAGGTGTGCTTTACTTTTCAACTGTACAGTTCCTGCCATGCTTTCTGCTTTGCATTTTCTGTATATTGCACACATCACACATTTATACACTGTGCACATGGTACACTTTCCGCTCTGCATTTATACTTTCTACACATGGTGATTCACACCTTGCTCACTACATTTCATGTATTTACTGCACTCTGCATCGCACACGTGCTCTGTTTTCTGCATCATCTGTGCATTCTGTAGGTTCCCTGTCATTATCTCGCCTTTCCACAGTTATGGATGTACACCTATTTCCCGGCATTAGCTCCTGAGCTCGAGGTCGAGCCACCTCTCGAGGTCCCTTACTCATACCGATATGACGGGAGATGCCTGCCGAGGCCCCGAGAGACCCTACCATATCTCCAGTATTACTTTGACACGGTGCAGACGACGAGGTAATCCAGAACTCTCAGTTCTTTATGCTTTCAGCGTCAAGTCATTTTGCATATCTAATGGCAACTAATCAATTCATGCACTTGCTATTTACAGATCACTTGGCAGCCTTGGATAGTGATGCCAGGGTTCTCTCGGTTCTAGTTTGCCGGGGCATGGGCCGCCTCCTGATATCGGATCCTGTTTGAGGGACCGATTAGTAGAGCCTGGTTTCTCGGAGAGCGCTTCATGCGCCAGACACTGGGCCTTTCCCTTCAGACAGTCCCTTCATCGCCTCCACCATACATGCGCACCACAGAGAGTCTCTCCCCCTAGGAGACTAACGACCTCATGCAGGGTGCTAACGTAAACCTTTTCGTTGAGAAAGGGGAGTACACGACATACCTCCATACATATCTAATGCCCCCATTGATAGGTGTTCGTGTCCCTATGAGGAGAGCTGTTCACATTCCCTTATCGAACAGTGCCCGAGCTGCAGACGTCCCTTCAACTAGCAGCGCCAGAGCGTCGAGAGGTAGGGCTAGGGGGATGCCTCCCACTAGGTAGTGTGTTGGATAGCCAGATCCTCCGACAGAGCTGACAGGTTGGCGGTATGGGACACCTTATCAGATTCCACTTGAGCTCCCATTGCACGATCATCGATATGTTAGGGCTTCTGACTCAACATCGGTATGCATTACAGCTTCCATTTATCACTCAGATACTTAGACATTTATTCATTCACTGATGATTTCAACTTGCACCTGTTGCCTTCCACAGAGTATGTCGAGGGGCTACTCGGGGTGATAGTCTTCTTTGAGAGCATGATCTTGAGGAGAGAGACCATGCTTAGCTCCCACGGGATCCAGGTAAATTTCAATTTTCTTGCATTTATCATACTCCTGCTGATATACCGAAACTGATATCTTAACTGCATATTTCCCCATATTGCACTGATACATCGCATGCGTAGATCACATCTGACATACTGTATCTGATTTTTGCACATACTCACTCTGCACACTATATTTGTATCTGATGCTCATACCACCATGACTGATATATTCAAACTGCCTTTTTAGGTTACACCTCTTCAGACAGGACCCTCTGAGCCTCTTCCAGCAATAGGAAGAGGCAGAAGGGCTCCGGCACGCGGCCGAGGGAGACGTCAGGAGCCTGTAAGTCCTCAGTTAGAGTCTTTCGATAACGGAGGTGATGACACCGACTTAGGTTCTAAGGGTGACGACGATGCTAAGGGGACCTCTAGGGATGAGAGCGGAGACGGCTCTAATTCAGACGGTGGCGTTGATGACGGTGGTGCTGGGTCTGCTGAGCCGAGGAAGAGGATGAAGATGGCCTCTCAATCCTGAGCTAGATAGCACCGATTCAAATTCTTTTGCTTTGTTTTCTTTTTGCTAGTAGTATTGGCACATTGTACAGCCTTAGGCAGATTTATTTTCTTCAAAACTTTGTACTTTTTGTAAAGAGAAACCATGATAGAATGAAAATAGCTTTTTGATAAAAAAAAAAAAAAGGTGTTGCATTTGTATTCCTAAGCATCGCATTGCACCATTTTGCATAAAAACGGGATTGATGGAAATTGAACATTTGTTTATTACAAAGTCAGGTAGTGAACCGACACAACAAACAAAACAAAACAACTTAAACAACAACTCGATAAGCAAAACAACGACTCGGTAAACAAATTGCAACAACTCAATAAGTAAAACAACAACTCGATGAATGAAGCAAATTCAACAAAAAGAGAAAAACCGAACAACAGAACGCATCTGAAACAGAACAAGACACAAATTTCCAACACTTCAACCACTTCAGGAGGATCAAAGGCTACTTGCTGGAGAGAAGGAGTGGCTGTCGGCCACCTAAGGTGGTTGTAGGCCACTCAGAGGATGTGTTGGCCACTTAAAGGGGCCGGTCGGCCAGTTGGGGTGGCCGGTCGGCTACTTGAACTGGCCAGTCGGCCAGTGAGGCCAGGAACCTCCAGATTTTCGCCACCTGTCTTCCACTCCCCCCTTATCTTCTATAAAGGTTCCAGCCTCGTGGTTCCTTCATTTCAACTCTGTTTTTTCCCCAAAATGGAAGCATTTCTTGTCCAAAACCTCACAAATTGGATTGCAAACTTGGATGGCTCGGAAAAGTTGAATTTTTGGGGTTTCGGAATAAATGCACTATTCATGCTGAGCTGCACCCCGCTGCATTTTCCGTTCCTCCATGCCGCGGCTAGGTGTTGGAATCCGATAACTTACGTTTTTAGCTTTGGCGGATAAGAGATGTGTTCCACTTTTGAAGATTTCCAAGCTTTGATGGAATCTCAGCGCGATGAAGAGATCTTGCCCCAATTCTGTTTCGGCTATATCCAAGCTTTATGACGGATGTGTGGGCTTACTTTGCATGACACTCGGTCTTTAATTCGCGACGAAGAGCTGGATATCCCAAGCTTGATTGATCGGTTTTCTGACGCTGGTGACCGCGGAAACCATTTTTGGCAGAGTTTTCGACAACATGCCCTCTGCTTGTACATGTTGTCTCATTTCTTGCTTGCCCCAGGCTCTGGAGGGCCTACTGTCCGTTTCATTGAGGTTGCCCAAGGCTTAAAAGAGGGTAAGAACTGCATTGGCATGACACTAGTTGAGACTCTGATGGGTTTTAATGCCTTCCATCGCCGGGAGACAACTAGATTCGTGGGGAGTCCACTACTTTTGCAGGTAATGTTTCCCACCCTTCTCACATGTGTGTCTCACATCACTCGGCCCTCAGGCTCTGTTTTTCTCTAAAAACCCTTTTCTCACTTTTTCTCTCCACGCACACCTTTCTATTCTTTAATCTCTCTTATTTTTCATCCCTCCCCAGATATGGCTCATGGATAAATTGAAAGTAGTGGACTCTTGCCCAGCATATTCAGCCCGCGGCTATTTCTTCCGTCAACGGCTAGTTGATGCCCCAGATGAGGGATGGTGGTGCGAATGGATGTGCAGCCGATCTGTAATTGACATTGCTTGGCGTTGCCCCTGGCTTAATCTGCCGACAATGAGCTACAACATGGCTCGGCAACCTGGCATTCAGCTGATTGGCCTGACGCACTGCGTCTTTTACTTTTCATTTCAATTCCGGTGCCAATTTGGACATGATCAAACTCACCCGGAAGAGGGAGTTGAATACCCAGCTTCATTTCTGATCAAAGGCTCACATCTAGCCCGATACACCACAGCATGGAGGACGAGAGAGCTTATGGCCCCCGCTCCCACTTTTAGTTGTGCCCTTTCTGGCGAGTGCATAGCTTGGCTTGGAGATGAGGCACAGACTGGGCCAAGTTTGGCATCCGAAGCTTCCACAAGCTCAGGGAGGGGGCGCAGGAACACCTGACTTGACTATGCCCCAAGTTTATTTCTTTTAATTTGTACTTTCAAGTTTGCTTTATGAATGTAATAAAAAGCAACTTCAATTTGTATCGAGAGTCGGAGAACTCTGTAATGAAATCAATGAAATTGAAGGTTGTGGGTACTGAAAATTTTTCGTTTGGTCCAAAAATGGTCTAAGTTGTAAAAGGATTAATTTGAACAAAATCAACTTTTATTAAAACTTTTCAAAACCATTTTCAATATGGATCACAACTAGACACGCCCGAGATCTATCACTGAGATGTACAACCCCGGATCCAATCAACTGGAAAGTTACCCCTAGTCTGAATAGCACTGCACTGGAGATCACAACCGAGCTCTTAAATGCAGAATAGACAAAGATGACCAACATGATCACATGGACAAAGTTGATTTGGAAGTGTTTATGACTGGACTTCAGAATGAAGTTGCCTACGTATCCCGAAGATGGGAATCAAGCGTTACGTAGTTCGGTTCAGGTTCACTCGTGTACTAACACTCTCCTTTTATGCTCTAACTTTTGCCAAGGCCGCCATTTCTGGGTTTTCAACCTTGCGAGCTTAGTTTTTCTTATTTCAAATTTTCGGTGCTCTAACTTTTGCCTAGGTCACCCTTTTGGGTTTTCGGCATAGTGAGCCACTCAGGGATAATATTTCTTCAACTTGTCCATGTTGATCGGCTAGGAGAACTCAAGGCCATCTAAATCCATCAGAGTGATAGCTCCACCTAACCAGATTGACTTGATGATGTAAGGGCCAGTCCAATTAGGTCTGAACTTGCCCCTAGGGTCGTGGATGAGAGCTCAGTTGTCCTTGAGCACCAAATCTCCTTCTTTCAAATTCCTAGACTTAACCTTCTTGTTGAAAGCCCTGGCAATTCTTCGTTGATAACCCTGGACGTGATACAGTGCTTTCAGTCTTCTCTCGTCAAATAGCATAAGTTCTTCAAACCTGTTTTGCTGCCAATCTGCCTCGGCTATCTGGCACTCAGCCATAACCCGCAATAACAGGAACCTCAACTTCGATAGGCAGAACAACCTCCATCCCATAAACCAAGGAATACGGAGTTGCCCCAGTAGAAGTTCGAATAGAAGTCCAGTAGGCCCAAAGAGCAAACGGCAGCTTACCTGGTCAGTCCCTGTAGGTTTCCACCATCTTCTGTAGAATATGTTTGATGTTCTTGTTGGCGGCCTCAACTGCTCCGTTGGTTTGCGGCTTACATGTGGATGACTTATGAAAAGTCACATTGTACTTCTCCAACAAGTCAATCACCTCCTTCTTGAAGTGGGAACCATTATCCGAGATGATTTCATTCGGGACCCCATACCGGCAGATAATGTTGTTCCTGTTGAACTTAGCTACATGTGACACCTTCAACACTGCATAGGATTGGGCCTTAACCCACTTTGTAAAGTAGTCTATCACCACCAAAATGTACTCATGCCTGTTCGACCCCTTTGGAGTAACTGCTCCTATAACATCAATCCCCAAACTGAAAACGGCCATGGCGAAGTCATGTTGTATAGCTTCGACGACGGAATGTTTATGCGATTTGCATGAATCTGACACTTGTGGCATCGCCGAACAAAACAAATACAATCGTCCTCCATGGTTGACCAGTAGTAACCTTGTCTAAGAATTTTCCAAGCGAACATTACCCCGCTCATGTGCGCTCCGCACTCTCCTCTATGGATGGCCTCTATCAGGCGCTTAGACTCTTCAACATCGACACACAGTTTATGCATTCCCAAATGACCTCGTTTATACAATTTACCCCCGCAGATGATGAACTGAGCAGCCATTCTTCGAATTGCCCTCTTATCTTTGGCATTTGCCCCTAGTGGATAAGCTTCCTTTTCCAAGAAGCTCCAAATGTCATAATACTAGGGGTTCTGGTCTTGTACTTCATCTATGGCTGCAATTAACTCGTAGGCCGGTACGAATTTCTATTCAATAATTATCGGACGCATCCGGACTCCAAAATGGATGTCTATCATGGAAGATAGAGTGGCTAAAGAATCGGCGAACCTGTTGTTCTCTCTTAGCAGATGGGCGAAGTTCAGCTTTTCAAACTGAGGAATCAAAACGTCCAAGATCTGGTGATAGATTTTCATTCTTTCTTCTTTAACCTTCCAATCTCCATTTGCTTGAGACATAACTAGGTTCAAGTCCCCGATGACGTCCAACCGTTTTGCCCCTAGTTCCAGGGTGGCTTCTAGTCCAGCAATACACATCTCATACTCTGCTTCATTATTCGATACTTTGAATCAGAGTTTGAAAGCTAAGGATATGCGGGAATTGTCGAGTGCTATCAGCAACACTCCTATCACATACCCGTACTGGTTTGACGCTCCGTCAAAGTACACAGTCTAGGTTTCTTCTTCGACATACAGAATGACCTCATCTGGGAACAGATACTCAACTATTTCATCTCCATCCACTGGGTGATCGGCTAGGAACTCCGCTACCGCTCTCCCTTTCACAGACTTGTGAGTCATATACTTCAAATCAAACTTAGAGAGAAGAAGTAACCAACAGGCTAGCCTACCCGTAAGTGTTGTTTTCTCGAAGAGATATTTAATGGGATCTAATCTCGAAACCAGTATTACGGAGTGAGCTAACAGGTAGTGCCTCAACTTCCTGGTAGCCCATACCAAGGCCAAACAAGACTTCTCCAACGGAGTGTAGCGGGTCACATATTCCAGCATTTTTTTGCTCAAGTTATAGATAGCATTCTCCATTTTGTCCTCAAACTCCTGTGCAAGCATGCAACCCATTGTCATTTCGGTTACTGACAGATATAATATCAACGGTTTCCCCAACTCTGGCAGTGACAACACGGATGGGTTCTGTAGATACTGCTTGATCTGTTCGAAAGTAACTTGACATCGGTCGTCCCATTGGAACTTCTTTCCTTTCTTCAGGAGACCAAATAATGGTTCACAAGTCAAGGTTAATTTTGCAATTAACCGTCTTATGAATTGCATTTTACCCAGAAAGCCTCGCACCTCCTTTTCAATCCTTGGTGATGGCATTTCTAAGATGGCCTTAATTTTGGAAGGGTCGACCTCAATGCCCCTTTGTGTAATTAAGAACCCTAGCATTTTCCCTGCTGTAACACCAAAAGTACATTTATGAGGATTCAGTCGCAACCGATACTCTCTGATCGGTTGGAAAAATTTCTTCAAAATGGTGTAGTGGCCCTTTCTTTCTTTGGACTTGACAATCATGTCGTCCACGTACACCTCAACCTCTTTGTGGATCATATCGTGCAAGATTGTGGTTGCAGCCCATTGATATATAGCCCCTACATTCTTCAAACCGAACGGCATCACCCTATAACAGTAAGTCCTCCACGGGGTAGTGAAAGCAGTCTTTTCCCTATCTTTGAGTGCCATCAAAATCTGGTTATAGCCTGAAAACCCATCCATAAATGAGAGCAACACATTCCTCGTAGTGAAGTCCACCAATTCGTCGATATGCGGCAGAATAAAGTCTTCCTTTGGACTGGCTTTATTCAAATCCCTGAAATCCACACACACCCGAATTCTGCCATCCTTCTTCGGCACCGGAACTATGTTGGCCAACCAAGTAGGGTATTCAGATACTAACAGGAACCCTGCATCAATCTGCTTGGTGACCTCTTCTTTGATTTTCAGGGCCCAATCTGGGCGGATCCTTCGGAGCTTCTACTTGATAGGTTGGGCCTCTAGGTCAAGAGGGATCCGGTGCTGTACAATCTCAGGATCGATTCCAGGTATGTCTTCGTAGGACCACGCGAAAACATCTTTGAAATCTTTTAATAAAGCGACTAAGCACTTGCATTCCTCAAAAGACAACGTGGACCTGATCTGGACTACCTGCGGATCCTTCTCAGTACCAACATTAATTGAAGTGATTTCATCAACCAAAGGTTTTACAAACCTCTCCTCCTCTTGCTCAATCAAATGTTTCAAAACTGAAGGAATTTCTTCCTCGTCGTTTTTATCAAAGTTTTGAAAGTCCTAATTAATGCAATAAACAAGAGGCACAAAAAAGTACTCAGAAGCCACAACAGTATCATTCTCATTGATAACATCCAGTTCGTCTGATCTCTCGGTTACAACAGACTCAAAGGAAAATGAAAAAGACGACCCGGACAGGAGAACAGTATCCAGGTTATCAACCCCAGGAATACCGGACTCAGGCTCAGAGGAATCAAAATCTGATTCCGACTCCACAGACTCTGTGGAATCAGATTCTGATTCACCACCTGATCCAGAACTGCTAGACAAAAAGCCTTCATCGTACTGCCAGACAAGGGAAGGTGCGATAGATGCGTCCAAAATGCTAGAAGAATGGCCCGCAGCCATTTGATCTCCAATCATGGAAACAGAGAAGTCGTCCCCCACGCACTCTGGTATGATCTTAGGATCTGAGAGGAGACATGCCAGTGCTACCCCCATTTCAAGTTCTGTGCCATCGGACTGATCATCTATACACTGTTTAGCCTCAGTTGGTAAGTCAGTCTGCTCTTCTGCAACTTCATCCAATGATAACTAAAGGTCGAAGAAGATCTCGAAGCCGGGCAAGCACCACTTCTCTGAATTTATCCAAGGCTCTAGAAAGTCGCAGAATGGGAAGTCTTCCCCTTCCCGGACAAAGCGTCCATTCAAGGTTCCGATAATAGGTTGATGCACCAACTCGTAGCGTTTCCCAGTCTGTTTTGCCCTGGCTCTTCCAGCCATTTCTTTCCTCTTTCTCACCCAATCCTCTCTGGTAGGTGTGTAACCTAAACCAAAGGTATGGGAATTATGTGGCACTTCAGCCAATTCAGCTACGCCCTTCCGGCCACTTCTGTCCAATCCTATCCCTAGCATGTGTTGAAGCTTGTTCATGAGATAAACTGACTGTGCACTGATATATCAACAGCCATAATGTTCTGCACTACCCGAGCCTTAGCCAAGGTGAATCCTGACAGAAAGACATCTTCCACGCCATGCTCAATTTCCAGAACCGGTATAGAAACCTTTGGCGGTGGATGTATTGAAGAGTTCCCAAAAACAATTGCTACCCCCTTCTCGTGGGGGTACTTCAGCATCTGGTGTAAAGTGGACGAGACAACCCTCACCTGGTGTAGCCACGGCCGCCTAAGGAGTAAATTGAAGATGGCTGGAACATCTAGAATATGAAACTCGATGTCCTGGTGCCCCGGGCCAACCTGAGTTTTTATCCGCATTGTCCCCATCACTTCCCGACTGGTGTTATCATAGGCCCAAATCACCTGGGCTGTCGATGCAAAAGCTGTTGGCTTCAACCCGATAGCATACGCCGTTCGCGACGGACATACATTGATTGTCGATCCAGTATCAACTAGGACGACATGTATCCATTTTTCCTTACATTCTACAAAGATATACAACGGCTTGTTATGCTCAGTGCTTTCAGGCGGTAGTTCCCTGTGTGTGAAAGTTAAAGTCGGTGAAGCTCCACCGGGAAAAACCAACCCCACCAACTGCTCGGGCGTTGTATCAATCGAAAGATTAGCCTTGTCCATGGCTAAAATGACGACTTGTCTATGTACCCTCGAGGCCATAAGCAGTCCCCAGATGGAGATGTCTGCTTGAATTTTCTTTAGCTGCTTCAGCACAGCTTCCTCCTCTAGCAGTTTGTCCTTTTGCTTTTCTGCTTCCTTGTCCTTCCCAAACGTCTTTGGTTGATTTAACTGTGGGGGCTTGAAGTACCGCCCACTCCTTGTCATATGGTCCACTTCTTCGGTGTACCATGTATTGTCTGGCAGAGATTGTCCCCAGTCTTCGTCGGTATGGGCGAAACACAAGTCATCGTTGTCCCACCACATTCCCTCAACAACCGACAAACAGTTGTCCGGCTTCGCTACAACTGCTCCTGTATTTTCAACAAATTCTGCCCCCTCAGGTGCTTTGGCTTTTTTAGCCCTGTTATCATTCTCGATCCTCTCTTGCTCAAACTGCTTTAGCGCGGCTTCCTGCTCTGTGTCGGCTATGCACAAATTGCCAAAATCCTGAGAAAAATTCTTCTCACCGGTGCTCTCCGGCGATACCTCTTGATTCTCGGCCATTCCAGCCACTGCGGATGTTCCTATCTCCAGCTGACTCTGTTTTGATTGCGATGCCTCAACAACATATGGCTCGTCACTGAGCCACTCTGTATTGTCTGTTGCTCAGTTTGCATCAAACCAACCAATATCCACATTCCCCAAATCCCGTTCATCGAAGAACTGCAGATTGCTAATATCCTCCTCAAGCTCGGCTAGATTATCCAGCCCTTGACTCGATCCATCCTCCCGAACAACATTCACATCCATCCCCACTGCAATTCCACCATCGGCTTCGACTAGCTCGCTGACACAATGTAGCAGCCAGGGTTGTATGCTTCCACAGTTAAACTTGCAGAGCCCTCGAGCATGCTTTGTTCTTCCACAGCCACCACCATGGGTTCAGGTTGGGGTAGAGAAGTGCTCATCATGCACAAGTCTGTGCTATCTGGGATGAACACCTCAGGCTTAGGTAGGTGGGAGGGAGTGATGTATATGCTAGGATCAAACGGGTTAGCCGTTGTTTGGATGAAGTTTACCTGCCTAGATGGAGGTTTTTAATTATGTGGTGGGAGAGGGTTGGTAGTGATATTCGATTTTTGTGGTGGCGCAATTACCTTATTGTCAATGAGATCTTGAATCTCATGACGTAGTCTGAAGCAGAAGTCGGTATCATGACCTTGCTGTGGATGAAAGGCACAGTATTTAGTGAGGTCATGCTTTGGTGGGAGAGGATCGGGTAGAGGTCGTTGTTCTAACGGTTTCAGATGTCCTTCCCTGAGTAGGACCCCTAGGGCTTTAGACAAAGGCATATAAAGTGGGGTAAAAACCCTCTTGCCTCGGGGTGGATAGTTCGAATTTTGGGGGTTTAGATTGAATGTACCAGCAAAGAGGGTGACTGTTTTCGGAGTGGTGGTGACCATGCTAACGTCAGAAATTCTTGTGGCTGTATTACTATTAGTAGCTGCGTTCGAATAGCGGGTAAATACCCTCTTAGGCTCCTCCTTTTCCTAGTCAATCAGACCTTGCTTCATAGCGTCCTCAATCTATACCCCAATCTCATGCAAGCAGCAAAGATGGAGAGGGGTAAGACGATCATCTTTTGCATCAGCTTAGGTTGTAGGTTGCGAACAACCATTCTTATCTGATCTTTCTCGAGTGGCCGAGTTGTCATCATGGAGGCCTTGGCCCTCCATCGAGTAACAAAATTAGAAAAGCCCTTCTTTAGCTCCTGTCGAGTCGCCTCAAGATTACGAGTTGTGGCCTCGATTTGCGTGTTGTATGAATACTGGGCGACAAAAGCCTCGGTCATCTCCTCCCAACTCCATTTCACAGAATCCTCCAACTTCGAATACCATATAGCCGCAATACCCGACAAGGTCCGACCAAAGAGAGATAATTTCTGGAGTCTCGTCAAGCCCATCGAGCGCAGAATATCAAAGAACAACCTCAAATGAACCATAGGATCGTCTGAGCCGTCGAAATGATCTATGTGAGGTATTTTGAATCTGTCTGGCAATGTCACTGCCGAATCAGTGTAACCATCTTCTATGTCCGGGATTGAGTTAACTCCCTGGGCCCGTTTAAACAATTTTTCAAGCTTACTGACTTTCAAAGCAGTCGGATCTACCTCAAATTCGAACGGCGTGTCTATTGGGTTAGCCGATGCTTTGGACATCTGAGGTGGGATTGGTGATGGGACTGGCCCCGTTGGAACGTCCGTATTCTCCTGGACGGTAGCTGTATCCCCGGGGGTTGGAACCCTAAGTGGGGGTGGGGGTTGATGTGAAGCAGATGCTCCGGCTTGTTGTGGTTGTTGCTATTGTTGAAGCCTAGTAATTAATTCTGCCTGCTGAGTTACAACTTTTGCTTGACGAGAAGTAACCTCTGCCTGACGAGCAGCATCCTGCTGCATGGTCTGCATGGTTTCTTGGAGTTGCCACATCATTGCTTCTATACTGATTGTAAAGTGCTGATCTGATTGAACAGGTGTGTTATCTCTTTCTGAGATAGGAGCGGGAATTTGAACCCAACTGCGCACAGGTGAGGTAGATAAGGACCGCTGAATTGAAAACTGTGGAACTGATGACCTATGCCTAACTGACCTCCGTCTAGTAACCGGGGGTAGCAAAATGAACACTGGTTGTCCACCAATTAGATCCTCAGATCGAGAAAGTCTCCTTCCTCTGATCTAGAGTGCTCGGGGGTATCTACCTGTTTAGAAGCAATTGTGCTATACTACCTTGCAAAAAGAAAATAAAGTAAAAAGAAAAGAAAACAAGAATCAGCAAACGGGCAGCATCTCAACTCAGATAGCGACAACACACAGTTGATAATCATAAACTGGATAAAATGTTCTCAAACACTGATTTCTGCCCCAAAATTTTCTGCCTCAAAATTGATATCCCCAAATACTAATGTCCTTAGACTAATACCCAAACTTGCAACTGATACATACATTCCCCCTATAGAGACACATCCCCTAAGAAGCACATATCAAGCAAGTGAGAACCAAAACACCCCTATAGTGGGGTAGGGTTTCCCTGTCCTAGTTTCATCAGGAGCTAGGGTTTCACTACGCACGCAAACGATTTCAAACAACCTACATTCGGGTAAGCAACATGTCCTAGTGTGGAATGGTCTCTACGGCTTCCGATATGCAACTAGGTCGAATGGTCAAAAAGGGTGCCTCGGTAAAACCGAGGTTTGTGCTCCCATCGTGGCAGAGCCCGTAACCGGTCAGCCTTGTGGCACGCTTTTCCAAGCAAGCCTCCGATAAACCGTTCAGGAATAGCAGATGGAAAACACTATGACCTAGGCGCACCAATGAAAATGCAATGCAAAGAAACACATAAGTGTAGATAAAACAACATATCATAAGTTCGAGTCAAGTTCTCTAAATCCCCAGCAGAGTCGCCAAAAACTGTAGACCACCCGAACTTCCTCTGCGCGCCCCCCTTTTCGAAGAGGGTGCGAATTGGGTTCTCAGTTACTACAGTTCGGACTCCGGTCACAGTTCTGAATCTAATCTCACAAAGTACAATGTAAGACTGATAAATCACCAAAGAGTCCAAATCCGGCAAATCATTTTGAAAAATCGATCTTAATCAAAAAACACCAAATATGGACTGCTTTGCCAGATTACAGAGTCGCCACTTAAATATTTTATTTTGAAAAATTTAAGAAACCCTGACTCGTGCCTCAGGCCACGTGTCCGTCATCACCAAAGTTACCTCGGCTCGAGAACTTGGGTACGAGAGGGGAAAGTCCTAAAATGAGCACCCTCGCTCGCCCGATCAAAGGATCGGCCTCTACTAAGCATGATATGTTGTTTCATAAACCTCATGTGTTCTTGTTCCGATTATTAATCTAACTTTACTATGTGATGCGCACAACACACAAGTATAGACTAAATCGCTCAAATTGGAACAAAACATCTCATGTTTGTTTTTTAAAATGGTTTGAATTTGTCACCCTCAAGTGGGCTTAAAAATGCTTATTTGCCATCTCACAAGATGGGCTTAAAACATGATGTGTCACTTCCAAAGTGGGCTTAAAACTCGTATTTTGATGAATTGTTCTAATTCAAGTAATGAAGCCTTCATCCACAGGCATTCATGCAATTAATCACTTAAGCAAATAACCTCATGACAAGCATGCTAACATGGCAACACTCACACTCATGCAATATGCTAAAGCGTAAACACTTACAGTGTACTCTGAGCCAAAACAGAAAACTAGTTAGAAATCAATGCATGATCCTAGCTATGTTAACAATATCTAATGCAACACATGCAATAATGTAACTAAATAGGCTTGACTATCTAATATGGCATATGAATGCAACACTTGATAACATGCTTTTAGATACGTATTTAAGTAAGTGTATTGAAATATGATGCAGTTTGAATGATGCGTCGAGCCCGGTGCATGTGAGACAAATGAATGATGCACGCATGCAAGCATAAAATATGCTAATTGAAAATGACCCTAAACTAACCATCGAAAGCGGTTAAGTAAAAGGGAAAAAGACGTGGGGTTGGAAGACATTCACACACACACGCACACTTATTACAACATTTGCCCTTTCGACGGAGGGTCCGAATGAAAGAGGGCTAACTAGCTTCGCTAATTAAGCTATCTATTACAAACCAACTAATTAACTAACTATTCTAGCTAATTAATTACAACACAATTGAATAACTAGCTAATCTAAGCTAATTAGTTACAAACTGAATTAATTAATTAAACACTTAACTAATTAATCACAAAAATGACTAAGCTAACTAGCTAATTAGCTAAACAATTTAAATGAACGACCTTAGGAAGCGAGGGATGCATGCATGCTCGGTTGCTCCGTTTTCTCCCGAAAGTCCGTTACTTTGCCACCGGCTGCCTCTGTTTGCATTCGCCTTGATTCCTGAACACTGAACCAATCTCCAGGCTGTTTCTACTCTAGAACCAGAACAACTTCTGACCACCTCCAAGCCTAAGAACTGTCGGCCACTTAAGGAGGCTGTAGACCACTTGCCCTGGCTGGTCGGCCACTTGCTTCTGCATTTTCCAATTTTGCTGCAAACAGGGAACAACAGAGGCAAAGCAAGGTCTTTACAGGATATGTGTGTATAACCACCCTCCTTATCATTTCTCAAGCTCAAATGAGTGTGGTACTCGACTCTCGGGCCACCAACTGAGCATCGCAATGCACGATGGCCGAGAAGCCAAGTTTGTACAAGTCAATGAATGCACAAATAACACACAAGACTCAAGAGGCCTCCACCATATCATGCACAATCAAGAGAGACAGCAACTAAGAAATGAGGCATGTTTCATCACTTTGAGTATGAAACGCCCCTCGTTTCTCGTGTTTGGATTAGCGTCCGATCCAAACACATGCAATGTAGCACAAACATGTTATCTTGGTATGTTTTACTTTGATTCATTTTGTTTACTCGTTTTAGATTACCGATTAATCCTTTAACCAGTTAAGTTTAAAAGTGAGAAGTCCTCTAATTGGAAAGAGGGTCCAAGCCACAAGCGTCTTGAGCATGAAAGAAGCATCATGCCATTGGTTAGTAGAAACCCTCAAGAGAAGGCTAAAACCATTAGGCATGAACGCCTCAATTTCGTGCTCAAACCAACAAAGGGCTTAAGACCACTTTCGAAAGTGATATAACAAATGAAAGATGGAAAGCAATGTCACATATTCTGGCACTGAAATAGGATGCTAAATGACATCAAAACATGAAAATGATGCACGTAAGACATGCTCGGAGTCGAAAGCATTAAAGCTAGCAAAGAGCATAACACTATAGGCATACAATACTAAGCCTAAATGACCAAACCAAATCCGGACAGAGGTTAAACATGCCAAAACAGTGGCCTAACCATGTTGAAACTTAGGCTCGAGAACTAAGGAAAGCATGCTCATTTGATGGCTCACAAACAAGGTACAAAGCTCAACTCTCAAAAGCACTTAAAGAGTGATTCAAGTAGAAGTATGGCAAAGATATAAGCTCTGAAATTACGTACCAAATGATGCCATATCACACAAACATCACAAATAAGGCATGCTAGGGGTCTCAAAACACAAGACTAACAAAGCCAGCTATGCCATAGCTATACAAAGCAAGCCCCAAGAGGCCAAGACCACTCAAAAAAATCCTAAAGCATGTCAAAACAATGCCAAAAACATGTTGGTGTGTAGCCAAAATAAGCTAGAGTAATAAGCCAAATCACCAAGCATGCTATGTTAATGAGCATGAGTGCACTACAAGTGCAAAAACCAAGTAAGAGGTGACCCCACCAACCAAAATTAGAGTTAGAGCATTTTAAATGAAGGCAAAAAACATGCTAGAATGGAGCCAATACAAGCTAGAATTATAGGCTAAGACATGAAGCATGTTAGGCTGGCAAGTAGGATTACACTACAAGTGTATGAAGCATGCAAGAGGTGACCAAACCAGCCAAAAATAGAGTTATAAGAGGTCCAAAAAGTCACAAAAACATGCTCAAACTAAGCCTCAAGATAATAGAAACACATGCTCATTTGGTAGGCCAACAACACATGCTAATAAGACAAGAGGGGGCGACTCCCCCCCTCCTATTTGGGACCTCAAAACAAGTTTTCTACCACTGAACTTCCTCTAGAATTCAGTGGTTAAAAGGCCAAAACAAGATGGTTTCAAAAGCTTTACAGGAAGGCAAGAAACTTAGCAAATAAGCCACCAAAGAGGGTGAAACACCCCTAACTCCAAAAACACTTTAAACTACCACTTATAAGCCTTAAAAACAAAGGTTTTTGTAGTTGGAGAGTAGGCCTAAAATAGCATGCAAAGGTGGCTAAGTAAGCAACTAAAACAAAGCTTCAAAAGGAATATGGCTTACTCTTGAAGAACAGTAGCAACAGCAGCACTTCTAAACCAAAACCAACTTTAAAAAGCTCTAAACAAACCTCAAGAAACCTTAGCTCCAAGGTAGGGTGTTTGGCCAAGGGGGTTGTGTACAAAAATGCAAAGAAAATACACTTCTAAGCACAATATATATATATATAGAGAGAGAGAGAGAAAGAATTCTAGAGAGAGAGTAAATAGTGGTCTCCCAAAAATTCTGAACCCTAGAAAGGCGGAGAGACTTCCCCTTATATAGAATTACAAGCCTCAAGCTTGTTTGACAAGCTAGAAGCTTGTTACCATCTCTCCATACACGTGTATGGAGGATGCATTCTATGCCCAACAGCTGGCACTAAAAATATCTGCAAAAACAGAAAAATGGCCGTCGGCCACTTCCACTAGCCTACCGGCCACTCCAAGTGGCCTACAAGAGGGAAAAGTGGCCTACAGTAACCAAAAGTGGCCGACAGGCCCTCCCCTTCCTCCAGGCAAGGGGCAACAAGGTATGGTCCAAAAACAAACCAAAGGAAAAGAGTTAAGAGGCCTCGAGACAAGGCACTAAGCCGAAAGCCTCGGAAACTCAAAACGAGCACAAACATGTGCAATCACCGAGTGCACAAACGATGACATCAAAGTCTTGACGTCGGTCAAAAATGGGGTGTCTACATCATCACATTGTTGCTTATATTTATATATAGAAGGTTTTTATTGAAATCTTCAAAATAATATTCAAATATTCAATTTCCCTTCTCATAATCATTTTCGATTATTTGCATAAAATTTGTTATAATTTTTTTTATTTACTCCTTTAATTATATAATTTAAAACCTCGCACTTCTTACCATTATGTATTTCTTACTCATTGTACTCATATATTGGTAGTGTTATTGAATTTGTAGACCTAGTTCATGATTGTGAAAAAAAGAAAAAAGAAAAAAGGATAAGCCGTGATTTCTTTACAATATATATATATATATATATATATATATATATTTAACAAAAAAAAGGACCTTTATTAATGATAATTAACATAAATACATATGACATTATATCAAAAAAAGGAGGAGGAAGTGCAAAAAGTATCAAAACATAACTACATGATCCCAACTAAGTTGGCAGCAAGAATGCCCAATCATTTGCTAACACACTTCAAAATTGATGAGAAACCAATCACAATCTGTTGGTGAAAATACCAGAAAAAAATATTTTATTGATAAATAATGCAAAGAAAAAGAGATACAAATAGATCAGGCTGAGGCACATATATCTCATTTTTTTTAAGGAGATCAAGCCCACTGCGGTAGGAAGAACCCTAAATACCGATGCAGTAGTCACAAAACTATGACTTGTGCCCTCCAGGATACAACAACCCGACTACTTGTCGTATGGTTCAGGCCAACTCTGTACAAGATGGTGAACCCAAAGCTCCACCAAGAAAAACACCGTTCTTTGCTAGTAATCTCTCTTGTAAAAAAAATAATTAGTGTGATGGTGTAGAAAAGAGTAGATGAGAGAAACTATTTATAGGCCACTAAGACTTTACAAAATAAACCAAGAAATAATAATGACCATGAACCTAAACAAAAGGGAGAGTCTCCAAAAAATTAACTCACCACCAAATTCATGAACTCCAATTAATCTCCATTCATGAACAAGACAAAAGGAAGATTCATGAACAAAATATATAAATAAAAGATATTAAAATGGTCCAACAATCCCCCACTCATTTTAATATCAACAAAGATAAGAGAGATTACCAAACAAAGATAGACTAGTATGCATCATGAAGGTGTGCTCTGCATTGAACCTTCATTAGTGAAACAACAACCTTTACTCCAGAGTCAGTAGTGGTCTTAGACTTGAACTATGACTACTTAGGGAAAATAAAGTATTACTGCTCACACCCCATTTTCATGCTCACATAGGTAAAATCTGTCAAGGATATTATTGTAATTTACACACCCCACTTAACAAGAGCTACAGAGTTTCATTAAGAGTATAAAAACTCAACCCTCCAACATTACAGGACAAATGCACTTACATCATAGAGATGGATAACAAAATATTAAAGAGTGCATTTTTTTTTACAACCACCATATGATTCGTTCTTCCCATTGAACCTAGTTACAGGATCTCTGGTCCCTAGGTTAGGTATCCTCATACATGGTTTATGATTTTATAGGCTTCAAACCCATCCCCCTCGATGTATTCTAGACCCTCTCTCTCGCCAAGGCCTTGGTTAACGGATTCGCAAGATTATCACAAGATTTTACATAATTCATAGTTATGATGCCATTACTCAAATAGGATCTCACAATACTGTGTTTCCTTCGAATAGGTCTAAATTTACCATAATAAAAATGGTTATTCACTCTACCAATAGCAGCAGTGCTATCACAACAAATTAACACAGGAGGAATTGGTTTTTCCCCAAAAGGGATTTCATGTAACAAATCTTCAACCAATTCGCTTCCTCACATGCTGAAGCTAACACTATAAGCTCAGCTTCCATTATAGAATTAGCAATTATAGTCTGTTTTTTAGACTTCCAACATATAGCAAATTAAGAATACAGTCCAAGGAAATGTGATATATTTTTCTTTTATCTGTCTTTGACACTAAACCAAATTAAGAATACAGTCCAAGGAAATGTATTATTTCACAAGCTACTGTATATATTGTAAATTGACTTATAGTTGTTGTCATACATATTGCATGGTATCACTTTGTTTGGATGTCAAAAAATTTGGGTGTTCTCCATATTTTTTTATGTATGACATTTATTTATTTATTTATTTATTTATTGTTAAGAGTCTGAAAAAAAGAAATAAAATATTTACATACAAGGGGCATACATGCCCAAGCCTTACAAACAATGGGCAACAGACACCTGACAAGAACATCCCTAATAAAATGTATGATCAAATATATCCTAAAACCCCAATACATGACCTATTATCTAATCAGGAACCAAAGGAGGTTCCAAAATAAACTAAATACATAGTTGATACCAATCAACATGCAATGAATCTATAACACTCAAATTTCCTCAAACAAAACACATACAATTGAATTTCTAACTTGATACTATTCTAGGATTTCAACAAGAAGATTGCATTACTAGAGATTTTCTACAATCCAATCTTCAAGAATGTCTCTGAATCTGGCCACGTTCGCCACCTTGGCCTTAAAGCTTATCAGAAGCACACTTAGCCGCCTCCTTGCTGCACAAAAGTTCTCCTGCATTTGAAGACGACTTCTTCAAATGATGAGATACCCCAATTGAATTGTGAACACAGTCAAATCTTTAAATGCCCTCCTTGTTAGGATCAAACACACCCAGAAATATATCTCACACACACAGGAAACACAATATTTACGTGGTTCGGCCCAATGCCTACATCCACGGACAGAAATGAGAAGTTTTCACTAAAATGGAGCAAAATACAAAATACAGAGGAGGAGATGAAACTCACTCAACTCACAGCTCTCACTCTCTAATTTCTGATCTGTATCTCATCCTCTCCCTCCCGTCTCTATTTATACACAAAGGAGTAGGTGGGAGAGCCTTCATTCTTGACTTTTGACATGGTTGGTGGCCACCAAGCTTGACTTGGTTGGTTGTCTTCCTTTGTTGACATGAGGATCACCCCTTTCACATGGGGTGACCTTCAACAATCACCCCCTCAGCCCATGTGAGGTGATCCACAACAAAACCTGCTGCCAAGGTATCAAGCACCCCCTGATTGGATGCCCTGCACCCCCTGCTCGGGATACCCTTGCATTACCGTGCAGCTTCTTGCATGATGAAACACGGGAGCAACTAGAAAACTTCAGAGTTTGACACATCAACATCTTCAATTTTCCTTGCTCGGAGCTTATTTCTGAACAACCAGCCTTTGCTTTCTGCACTTCAGAACAACTTCCCAGCGATCTCATACGCCCGTTGTCTGTGCTGCAATCCCTGATGTTCGGTTCTGTCTCACTTGTACGTCCGTTCTGATGTTTGACAGTTAGCCCTTCTGCCAAGACACCTTCCACCGGTCTGTACAAGTTACCACTATGCAACTCCGTGCATAGTGCTTGCACCCCCTTATTGGAGTGCATTGCAAAGCTCACTTTGCGACTTGAAATTGCATCCCTCCCTTGCATCTTTTGAGAGGTTGCAAAATGTCTTTAACACGGGAGCAAAAGAAACTCTCTTCTTCACTGGCATAGTTTCTACAGACTTGGTTTCTTTGCTCTGAACTTTCTTCAAGATTGGCTTCACTGGCTCAGATCTGTGCACCTTTGAACTGCCTCCTTGCGTTCCCGTGCACCGTTTTCGCCATTCCTGATGAAAGCCTTGCTCAATCATACGCTTTGGTTGCGTATGTTCTCTCTTTGTACCCTTTGACTGGCATTTGACAACACTCATCTTTGTCAAAGCTTCTCCTTCCAGTCTATACAGTTTGTTGCACAATTTGCCTTGCAACATTTCTCTATCACCTCTGCGTACATGAAGAACCCCGCCACTAGATGAGAAACAATTTCCTTTTAGATCTAGCATACTCAGGGAGATTAGATTCCTCCGTACTCCTGGCACATGTCGGACCTCAGATAAAATTACTTTTCTTCCATCCTTAGTAAGGAATCGCACTGTCCCTATGCCGACAACTCTATTCACTGTGTTGTTGGCCATCCGGATAATGCTACCGCTGACTCTTCGATAAGTGGAGAAAAGCTTCTTATCCGCACATATGTGGAACGTACACCCTGAATCCAAAATCCAGCCGGGTGTCTCCAACTCTGACGAGATTGTAAGCAACACCTCTTCATCGTCAGAGGAATGCACTGCAACTGCTGTAGTTGAGGGACCTCCGTGTCCCTTAGCCTTCTCTTTGGCTTGTCTGTCCGCCTTTTTCTCTGGGCAATCTCTTATTACGTGATCCTCTTGATCACAGTAAAAACACCTCCTCGTGTTGTCCTGTCTGAACTGTGAACGCCCTCTACTTTTACTTCTTCCTCTACCTCTGCCCCTTTCTCTATCTCTGCCTCTACTTTCTGTGACAAGGGCATGGGACTGCTCTCCTTCCATCTCTTTCTTCCTTGCCTCCTCGTTGAATAAGGCGTCTGTGACCATTCCCATGGTCAGCTTCCCTTCGGGTGCAGAATTACTGAGAGAAACCACCAACGTCTCCCAGCTATCTGGTAAGGAACTGAGTAATAATAATGCTTGCATCTCATCCTCCAACTCCATTTTGATTGATGCAAGCTGGTTCACAAGGCTGTGGAATTCACTGGTGTGTTCAGCAACAGACACACCATTCTTCAGCTTCAAGTTTATAAGCCTTCTCATTATCAAGGCTTTGTTCCGTGCGGTCTTGGACTGGTACATGCCCTCCAATTTCATCCATAGGGCATAGGCGTCTGTCTCTTGGGCAACATGGTGGAACACACTGTGGTCAATCCATTGTCTGATTTGACCGACAGTCTTCCGGTTGGTTTTTATCCAGTCCACATCCTTGTCTCCATCTAGTTTGACCCCCTTTAGCGCTATAGGGTCAAACAAATCTCTACAATACAGGACGTCCTCCATCCGCGGCTTCCATATCGCATAATTAGAAGCGTTCAACCGAATCATCGGCCCTGAAGCTGATGTGGATTCCTCCATCATCCAGAAAGTAATCTCTGTTTGAAAAACAGGCTTTGCTGTGAAGTCCGGACTGCTCAAATTAGCCGGAAAACACACTTCGGATTGCCAAAATAAAAACTGCGAATTTTTGAAAAACTTATTTGCAAAATCTGACCGTACGGATGTGTCCGGAATACTCCAAATAGTCAGAAACCACTATTGGATCACCAAAAACGGACTCCAAATGGCTTAGATCAAGCCAAAACAATTTTAACGGTGCAGATCGGCAGAATCTGGTGCGCCTGCGAAGCACCAGATTACTCCTCCAGTTATGCTGACGTCAGGCTGGCGTCATCGGCTCAGTCAGCGGCTCGGTCAGCGGCTCCAGCTCGGTCAACGCGGCTCCTGCTCGGGCGGCTTGATGCGCGCGCGTGCAGCGCGTGTCGCGCGTCAACTCACGCGTCGTCTACCTTCGTCCGCGCGTGTAGCGCGTGTCTGAGACTGTAACCACGCGCCGGGAGCCTGCACGGCGCGTGTAGGCGCGTGACGCGACTGGGATTCACGCGCCAACTTCCAGAGGCGCGTGAGGGAGCGTCCTGCCTCCGTTGGGTGTCTGCTTTATATTTCTGGACTCCTCTCGTCGAGCCCTTGCTCCTGGTATGCTCAAATTCTGATTTAGAGCAATACGATTTCTGGGCAGTTTCGGAACAACACTCTGTTTTTCCGCAAAACGCACAACACCGGCTCTGATACCACTTGTTAGGATCAAACACACCCAGAAATATATCTCACACACACAGGAAACACAATATTTACGTGGTTCGGCCCAATGCCTACATCCACGGACAGAAATGAGAAGTTTTCACTAAAATGGAGCAAAATACAAAATACAGAGGAGGAGATGAAACTCACTCAACTCACAGCTCTCACTCTCTAATTTCTGATCTGTATCTCATCCTCTCCCTCCCGTCTCTATTTATACACAAAGGAGTAGGTGGGAGAGCCTTCATTCTTGACTTTTGACATGGTTGGTGGCCACCAAGCTTGACTTGGTTGGTTGTCTTCCTTTGTTGACATGAGGATCACCCCTTTCACATGGGGTGACCTTCAACACTCCTCGCAGAGTGCATGAATTTGAAATTATCAAGCTTCTTATAGATTATTAGAGAAGTTGTTGGTTAAGCCCGACAGTGTTTATTAAAGCATTTTTTTCAAATGTGTTCCTTTGGTTTCATTCTTACAATGATTGATGAGATGGAGAAGAATGGAATTAGAGCCTAATTTGAGCATCTCTAAGGTCCTCTTTAAATGAAGCATGTTAGCTATTATAACTGGCATTAGCATATTTTGGGCTAGCTATTACAATAGTTATATTAACAAAATTATTCAAGGCTAGCTATATTTGAAGAGCGAGCCTAATTTGATTAGCTTATATGCAATAGATATTTTGGAATATGTATTGACAAATACACTCCAGAAATATTATTTAAGCATTTTAATATTCAAATGCAAAATGCACCTAGCACCCCATCTCTTGATTTTATTTATTTGTTCTTATTTTTATTTTTTTACGGGAGTGATAGGTGCTTGGATGACTATGGTACTTCCGAAAAATCGAAATTCTTGATCAATAAAGGAACAATATGACCAGTTTTGATTACACTACACAGATTCCTTTCTCAATGAAGCAGAGAAGGTGAAGGGAGAAGGTGATTGTGTGGGCATATTGATGGAAGAAAAGATTGTTGTGCCCAATGTGAGAAGTAATGATGATTTTCGTATCTTTTGGCCTCCTTGTCTGAAAATTTGTTTAGTTAGCAATTTAGGTGATTAGATGAGGATTGATGGAAGAAAAGATTTGTGCCCAATGTGAGAAGTCACAATGAATGATTTTTATATCTTTTGGCATCCTTGACTGAAAAATTGTTTAGATAGCAATTCTGTTATCTCGTTATAATGTTATCATTTTCTTTAGTTGAAATATTCTGATGGTGTTATTTTTCTTTGCATTTTGAATCCAAGACACAAATTTAAGCCATGAGACAGATAGACTGTGCGTGAATCTTGGATTTGAGAAGAGATTTATGAATAGAAAAGAAAAGTGAATGAAATAGAGGCTTCACACTTTCCTCCACAAATTCTTTTTCAAATCCTAGATTCAAACACTACTAAGAACCTTAGTAGATTGGAAAGTAACATCTTTTACCTTGTAACATAACTACTACATTTTTCTTGCATCTTGTTGGATTATACACTTATTCCTCACCAAACAGCTAGTTTATGAGCATTACAGGTGCTAGGTTTGTAGCATCAATAGTGAAGAAGTTGCAGAGCATCTAACAATGCTCACTCACCTAAGGTAATTTATCGTAGAACATAGACTTCATGTACTCCTCAAGGACTGGGAGGTTTTGTTTGTCATCATAACTATACATCAAAGGAACCATCCTTGCAATGTTAAGAGAACCCTTTGTGAAAGCTGATGAGAATGGATTTGGAGATAGGCATTCCTTGTTGAGGCTCTTCCATGCTTGTGATATCATGTGAATGACTTGCTTTCTTGCAGTGTCAACTGAGGAGCAATTGTTCTCCTTCATGTAGCACTGTACATAGGACCCATCTTTGCCATCTTGATTCTCATCCTGTCATTTAAAGTAGTGGGACAAGCTTTATTAAATCTGAAATAGACAATCATAGATAGACCATCTTGACAGAAATGAAAAAGAAGGTTTTGCTTTTTTCAAGTTAGTCATCTCAATTTAACAGAGTGTTTGGACTTAGTGAACTCATTTTAGGATTGATTTTGATGATCTGAACCGTTCACTTTGTAAGACTTGTTGAGTAGAATATTCATACGAAAAATCAAGATAATCAAACATCGGTAACTATAAGTTTGAATTAAAATTCTGTTACAAAAAATGGATAGCTATTTTAAAAATTATATTTGTCATCCATTTTTGTAAAATAAATATGATTCAAATATATAATTATCGATATTCAATCATTTTAGTTTTTCACATGAATATTCTACTAAATAAAGCGTAAACAGTAAACAATTTGGATCACTAAAAAAGGTTTCAAAATGGATTTATTAAGTCAAAACGGTCTCTTAAATTAAGATGATAACTTAAAAAAAAAACTAAATCCGTGAAAGAAACCAACATTTTTTAGGCTAATTTTGGAGTATGGACACGTGGTATTCTATAGTATTATGATTGGTGGAGAATATGAGTAGATGATGTATTGTGTTAGGTGATTAAGAAATATGAGAAAACATATTAAATAATAATTAATTAAGTTAGTTAAGGAGTATAAACCTGTGTTAGTCCGAGAATTTTAATAATTTTCCACAAATAATTGACTTTATAAAATACAGGTTGAACAAGTGAGTGGAACGATCTCATGGGTAGTGGGGTATGTACTATGTATCATTATCCGACATCTATGGTGATCTCATTGGTAGTGGGGTATGTACTATGTATCATTGTCTGACATCTATGGTGCCCATTAATTCTGTTTCTATAGAATTATTGATTATAAAATGAAAAATGAGTGGAAGTTTTAATTAAAGCTATCATTAGTGATGTGGCAGTAGGCTACAGTTTGTATTGTGTCTGTGTTTTTTTTTTTTTTTTTTTTTTTTTTTTTGCTTTACCACCTCAATAGTGATAGATTTAGAGCCACTAAATTAGTGATCTCTAGCACCACCGTTATAAAATTTAGGACTAGTTTTGAAGAGCAGTTGTTTTTTATTTTTTTATTTTTTTCAGTAATAATTCATATGGTCATGTATTTTTAGCTATGAAGATTAAAATTTAGATAAATTATATTCACCTCTTTAAAGTTTAAAAACATATAATTAATTTTATATTTTTTATATAAATACATTAACTTCATTAAAATAAACGAAACTAATGCCAATGTTAAGTATACACTAAAATAAATAAAGACAAATATACATTTTAGTATAAAAGGAATGATAATATCTTTTTTTTACTTTCAAATAACTAACGAATTATTGATAATAAAAAAATAATTAAATATTATATGAGTTAAAATCTTAAAAATTGTCATTTATTATATATATCATTTCAAATCTAGGTGTAATTTATCCTAATAAATAATGATGATGGGTTGGCAAATTTTCTTTTGTTTTTGGTGAACCTACTTATTTCGGGTGGTTGTGGGGGTGTGCGCAACGGCAGGCTCAATTAGACAATGACCTGTTTGGTAAAATTGTGAGAAAGTGATTATAACTTATAATCTAATAGTTTATACCTTATAGCTGTGAACATAATTTAATTTTTGACTTATAAATTAAGTTTCTCCTCCCTCACTCAAAGAATAAGTTGATTTTTGACTTATAAAAAGCTATAAACTATACTATTAAGTTGAACCAAACACATCAAAATAGCTTAAGCTAAACGGTGAAATAAACTGAAAATAAACCCTACCAAACAGGGTCAATTAAATCTGGGTCCATAACCATTGGGCCATTTAGCCCAATGTCACGACTAGTGTCAGTGCTTGTTAGGGGCTCCTCACCACCCAATATCATTCAGTTAGGCCGAGAAAATTATTAGTCCCAAGTCGGTATGTCAAACAAAACCTTGTCTTCAAAAAGACCAAGATGCCCTGATTATATGTTGAAAGGAAACATAACCTTATTTAAAAAAAAATCTATGATATGTAGTAGAGATTCATTTGAGTATAGGTTTCATTATACAAAAATTTAAATTTGAATCTAATGCTAAAATTACTTAATTTTCAACATAAACTTCATGATAATTTTTTTTAAGTCTATTTTTATTGAACACTGTGAGCCAATACCTTTTTTTTAGATACTTTTGGTTCCTTGCTGGTGTAGATGCAAGCTCAACTAGATTTTTTGGCGGCTTTGATTACAATGAAAATTTATCATTTTATGGGTCCATGAAAATAAAATTTTAAAAACACAGAAAAATAGGCATAAAATTTTAATATCCTGTGAGTCACTTGAATCACATATTTTATTTTTTATGTTAAAGTGTCTAACTCATCCAAATCAAAATCAATTAGTAATTAATATAGTAACTTTTAGCATGTGGAGGTAATTGAGAGGTGAGAGATAAGATAATAGACTTAGACTGAGGCTGAGACTCGCATGTGGAGATAATTGAGAGATGAGAGATAAAATAATAGACTGAGGCTGAGACTCCTCGACTCATTGGAGACCATCCAAGACCCATCATTGTACTTTGTTAAAACATCAAACTCAAAATCAATTGACAATAAGTTTATAGATTAAGTTTTTTATTTTAATTATTTTTTATTTTCATTTTTATTTTATTTTATTTTTTTGGAAAATTTACCCATAAGTCCTAGTTTCTGAAAAGTTGAACCATTTAGTCCTAAAAGTTTTCTTATGCTCCATTTAGTCCCATTTGCACATCAATCTAATGTTTGAAACATTAATCTGATGTTCGAAATCTAATATTCGAAACATTAATCTGATGTTCGAAATCTAATGTTTAAAACATTAATCTGATGTTTGAAACATTGTAATGGGACCTTTCAGTCTATAAGAAAACTTTTAGGACTAAACAGTGCATAAGTTATTAATTTGGGATTTATTGGTGCATCCCTCTATTTTTTTTATGGCTTATGAATGCAACATAGAAGAAGTCTAACATTTTGTACAACCTTCATGTGTTCCGAATAATTTTTTATTCAAGATAATGGTTGAAGTTTTGTCTTAGTCATTGAATACACATAATTTTTTCTTTTTGCGCATATGTATCAAGTAATTGTGGTGAATAAAGCTTATATGATTGATCAAGTTAAAGTTCGACTTTTCATATGACATGACAAACTAGTGATAGACAAATCATAGGAACTAAAGAAAAAGGATAGAGATTGTTGATACCTTGGCACTTCCCAAATCATCAAAAAGACGAAGAATTGTAGCTGTAGAAGTCACAATGCCTGGATTGTCATTCACAAGATTGACATTTTGCTTGGTTATATTGTGACCTAATAGAAAGAACATGTGTACTAATACCACATCTACACCTGAACTAATCACACCATTCTTCAAGTACTCTTCTGGTTTTGGCAAGTGCCCTGAGGCAAACCACTTTGCTTCTACTAAGAAAGCATTGCATAAACTTGCCCACTGCAACAACAAACAATCAAGGACTTGTTATCAATTCTTAGATTTGTGAACAGATTTGTGTACCAAAAGGAGAAGAAAAAAAAAAAAAAAAAAAAAAAAGAAGGAAAAATTACATATCAGTTTTTTTTTTTTTTTTTTTTTTAAATATTTATAGATTAGTGAAATCTTTTATCAACATTTAGGACTCGTTTGGCAGGTTAACATTTTAGCGAAAAAGTTAAAAAGTTACAAAAAAAAAAAAAGTCAAAAAGCCTATCACCTATATCAAAAAGTCAAAAATTCTATTTTCTCTACTTTTTGCACATCTTTTTTGTAAAAAGTCAAAAAGTCACCCCAAACATACTAATTTTTTTTACCTTTTATTTTAGCCAAAAAGTCAAAAAGTTACTAAAATGACATGTTCCTAAACGATACCTAATAATTAAAGTTATATATACATATATATATATATATATATATTTTTAATGAATCTATAATTATTTTTTTGAAAGTACACTGAATTGTAATTGCCCCAGAAAAAAGGGGGGCCTACATTTTTCATTTTTCATTTTCTACAACACAAAAAATAAAAAACTTATGTGGTAACAGTTCTTCAAAATTGTTTACGAATAGAAAAATATTTGGGAGCATTAATTAGTGCTCTCACTAATTAGGTGGCAGTGGGTTCCGCCAGTAGTGATGTGATGTTTTGGTCTTGGAGTTGTATTTTTTTTTTTTTTACTTTTTTAATGCATTAGTGCTATTAGTGGTGATGTTTTTAGTAGGATGAATCATTGTTGTTACGAATAAAGTCGTTAAAAGCAACTAACTTTTTAGGAAATGTGAAAAAGTTATTTTCGAGTTTGCCAATAAAAAAAAGTGATTTTTGAGTTTTTGAAAATGATTTCAAATAGAAAATGAAACTAGGAGTTTTTGAACATTTTATTACTTTTCTTTCCAAAACTTGAAAGATAAAAATAAATATAAAACAAATAAAAACAACAACAATAACACACTACAACAAATTAAGGTTTTAAGAATGAAATCACTTTTTAGAATGAAAATATCTTAGGCTTCGTTTGGGAAGTGAGTTGACTTTTTAATTTTTTTGGTTATTTTAACTTGTGGCTAAAAAGTCTTGTTTGGGAAGGACTTTTGAATTTTTTAATTTTTTTATGAGAAAAAGAATGTAATGATTATGTGTTAGATGTGATATTTTGTCTTATTGAACTAAAAAACTTATTTTATTTTTTATAACTATTTTAACCAAAAAAATCTTCAAACCCAACTTCCCAAACATAGGCTTAGTAGCCAAAAGAATAGTCACTGCATTTTTAGTTTATTTAATAGACTAATGTTTTCAGACCTCCGCTGGGGTTCCAGTGGAGTCTGATTGGCGCAGATTTTTTTTTTTTTTTTCCTTCTTCCAATAACCAACCCCCACGTGTGTGTGGGTGGTGGAGTGGGGAAAACTAGGGGTCTCCATCACGTTTGTATTTAATAATGAGTTACTATATTTTTTAGACCAAAATTTTCGTTTCAAAAAGTAAATATTTTGAGACAAAATTATTATCACTGAAAGTGCATTTATTACCAATATTTTAAAAATTGTTTTTAAAGGGTTTCTTTTATTTATTTTTATTTTTTTATTTTTTTTTTGGATTTCTCGGGATGGCCTTTTCGTGACAATTTTGTCTTCTAATATTTTTCCAACAAAATTTTTGTTTTGGAGATGAAAAAAAATTTGATTTTTAAAATCCTTATATAATGTAGTGACAACACTAAACATGCCTTACTTTTACTTCATTTATAGAAATCCTATTGTCCTAGAAAAATTGTCACTATTTTTTTGGGTAATATGTTTGTTTGATAGAGATTGAATTAGTATAATGTAGGGTCTAAATATGAATGAATCTGAGACATAAATTGATATTTCTCTATAAAGTTCGAGATAAAACTTTGAACTTTTAGTATTACTCTTCATTTATCTTTTCACTCAACAAATTTAAAATCCAATTACAAATTCAGTTTGACAATGTGAATGTACAATTAGCTAGAAATGTTATGGTGTACCGTTCTTCTAAGAGAATCTATGGGGTTCCATCCATGTTCTCTGTAGACCTTGTAAGCAATATGGTTTGTAATATCATCAAGAGCCTGGAAACAAATCTTCATGTACTCTGGTAGTTGCTCCACAGCACCAAGTTCCCATCTGTACTATCCAATAATTATTGATCTATATAAACTTTATTTTAAACAACTATATCTCTAATGCATTCACATCCACACAATATAATTGAATAGACTTCTGAAAATAAAGGGTGATGATGCATACCTATTGACAGCTTCTGTGAAGAGAGTGAGTTCTTCAAGTGTCCCATAAACATCAAAAATATCATCTATTAAGTAGATGAAAGAGATGGGTTTTGTGAGCTCAACTCTTTGCTCTGAGAACCTTGGATCTGTGAGGGCTGCCATAGGCCACATGTACCATTTTAGAGGTTGGTCTCTAGCGAACTTCAGTTCACTCGCCAAACCCGTGTCTTTCCACCACCTGAGATCACAAAACTACAAATTAAAGCAGAAGAATCTTCGTATTTGAACAAACTTAACATGCCTGTCATTGAAAACAATTTTGTTCATCCACTTAACACGAGTTAAAAAAAGTGAGGTGTGGGTCCTAGTTGGGGTAATAATTCCCATTATTATAACTAATTAAGTGAGTGAACAAAATTAGATTCACAATATTCTCTGCACTAAATTAAAAACAAAATCTTACTTTGATACTTGAAGTATTTCTTTTTGGTGTGTGAATTGAACCATGTTAAAATCCATTTTCGCCAGTTCTTGCAAGACATTTTCCCATTCACTTGGGTTCGTGTAATCACTAAGGAAATCTCTTGCCATGAACCTTGCTAGGCTTTTGTGATGGGGATTTCCCAGTGTGTTGCTGACAACTCGAGCTTGATGATGAGAAAGATGTGGCATCAAACCGTTAAGGACTCGGGTACTAAAGTCTGCGGCTTGATCAAGAATGTCTTCTCCTTCTATGCTTAGCTGTGAAGCTTCATACAAACTCATCAGCCCTCTCATATCTGCATTTAGTTCTGGTTTGAACTTTCCGTTCTTAGCCTTAAAGTTGTTAAACACATCTGTTCCATTACCAATTTCCCATTCATTTACACTTATTTCAAGCACAAATATTACTGATAAAAAAGAATTCAAAAAAATGAAGTTGGGTAGTGAAAAAATAATGAAAATTCACATACCCGCGGGCACATTGTACCCTTCTTGCCTTAGTAGACGAAAGCGAGTAGAAACTTCATAAAGGTCATAACCAAGCGTAGTAGCGTTGGATTTCGTATATTGGCTTTGTAGAAGTGCTTCAATCTCTTCTTGGAAATGGTAATCGATGCCTAGGCGTTGGAGGTTATCGATCATGACCAAGCCTTCTAATGGGTTCTCTCCTGCTTTCCTCAACATCCTCTTAGCTTCCTTCAATTTTTGTTCATGCTTTACACAAAAGTCATCCTGCAAATAAGTTCCACATTGTCAGCTCAAGAACATCAAGATTTTCGAAGATTAGTCATAAAATTAAAAAAGAAAAACTTAACGGTTAAGCTGCGATATCCAGTTTGATAGTCTTTGTGTATTGAGGGGTTGGAAACTAAAGTGAGATCATCACCAATGCTCCATTTGTGGGTTTTAAGTGTACTAGATGATGCAATGAGACTAGTCTTGTTGATTTGTGGGATGTTGTTTGGAGCAATGGGAAGATGAGAAGGAGGAGATGCACAGTGGAAGATTTGCATGATGAGGACAATGTTTAGGAAGTGTTTTTTTGTTTTGTGTTTTATGGAAAGTACGTTTGTTCTTGGGGTGATTGATGAGCTTGAATGAGTGAAGAAGAGGACCCCTATTTATAGAACGCGTTTAATTGCTTCCGTCTTTATAATATGACATGATTAACACATGAAGAGGACCCCTATTTACCACGAGTTTTGTTTTTTAAGTTTTCAATCCGTACGAGAAAATGACCGTCCCAAAAAAAAAAAAAAAAAATTTGAGTCTTATAATAAAGGGCAAATTACATATACACCCCTCGAGGTTTGGCTAAATTACAGATACCCCCTGAGGTTTCGGAAATTACATCCCACCCCCTAAGGTTTGTATTTTCATAACAATTTGCCCCCTGAGGTTTATATTTCATAACAAATTACCCCCTAATTTCTTATGCAAATATAGCATTCAGGGGGGAATTCGTAATTTCTCAAACCTCAGGGGGGCATCTGTAATTTAGCCAAACCTCGAGGGGTGTATATGTAATTTGCCCTATAATGAAATACTATTTTCGGCCAATTTTTTAAACAAAAATAGACCAATAATTTAAATTAAAAAAAAAAAGCAAAACATTATAGTTTAAATTGATTAAATTAAAAATTAATGGTTTATTTTGTTTCAAGTCACTAAAAAAGTCAGTTGTATAAAAAAAATTAAATTTTTTTTTCTCTATTTTTTACACGTTTTTTATAAAAATTAAAAAATTATTTTCAAACATGTTTATACTTTCACCTATATTTTAATCAAAAAATTATTAAGATAACCACTTCTCAAACCGACCCTAAGAGCATCTCTATCATACTAGTTAGAATTTTATTGTATTTTGACTTAGAAGTTGTTTTTTCTATTTTAGCTAAACTCTTTATTCTTTTTCTGTATTATTTTTTATTTTTTATAAAATCAACACAAATAATTTCAAAATATGAAAAGTAAACTCTTTTAATGTTTGACTCAGTGAAATCACTAGTAATATTTGATGAGTCAAAATTACAAAAACTAAAATGACTAACTTCATAACTAGTTTGATGGAGGTAAAATTTAGTAACATTTAATTACTATTTTAACTAAAAAGTAATAGTAGCTAGTTTAATGGAGATATTCTAAGTATGTGTTTAGATCATAAATTTGAATAAGAATTTAGAAAAGGAAAGGAAAAGGTGGTGAGATGTAGTTGAAATATAACTATATTTAATTTACATTTTACTTTTTTTTTTCTTTTTCTTTTCCTTACTAAATCTCTACCGAAATTTTATAATTCAAAAACAATCTAAGTGTTCTAACTTCTAATATTTAGGCCCTATTTGGAAATTGACTATATTAATTAATTTTTTTAATTTTTTACTAAAAAATTTTAAAAAATATAAAGAGTAATATGACAATTTATAATATTTTTTTAACTTTTTAAACCAAATTCCAAACGGGTCTCTAGTTGTGAACTTTTTGAGCACTCGTTATCAAAGAATTCCCTTTCTTGCTTTTTTTTCAGAAGGTTAAAAATATAGTTAAATGAATCTGACTATATAATAATGAACCTAATTCATATTTGGGCCTTCAGTTCAGAAGTCAAATCTGGTTTTGTTTTGTCCAAAGATTCATGTGCAAAATTATTCAGTTTGTAAGGATGTGATTTTATGAAATGACCTAATTATCCATCTTAGACTCCATTCTCCATCACGTGTAGAGTGTAATTTGAACCCGGCCTGCCTTTAGGCCTCGCGGGCTCCCGTCATTTTTTGGGACGGATTTTGCGAGCCTTTTTTTTTTTTTTTTTTTTTATAAAAAGTAAATGATAGATATATCATGTGAGCGTTTGGGAAGTGGCTATTTTAGAAGTTTTTTAATTTTTTGACTATTTTAGTTTTTGTATTTGAGAAGATAGGATGATTTTTATTTAGGTTGTGTATTAAAAAATGTGTTTGAAATGATATTTGAGACTGAAATGACAAATTTGTCCCTAACCTCACTTTTTCCAAAATAGATCTGAAGGGGCAAAATTGTCATTTACTTTCTGAAATGATGGGGCTGTCACTACTTGTGCTTACATTGTCACGTTGACAATGTAGGCTGCGCCCACTGCCGAGATATATATATATATATATATATATATATATATATTAAATCAATGCATTTTGGGGGCTAAAAGGCTTTTTTTGTATATTTGAGGCTAAAATAGCCTGTGGCCAAGGTTCCCAAACATCGCCTATATATATAGATTATTTATGAAGGATAAAAAATAAAAGAAAAATTGTACAATAGTTAAGATTATGGAAGTTTTTTTTTTAGAAATCCTCTTTCTAAGAGTTTTATTTAATTCAACCCATATTATTTTTGACTATTCCATTTGATCTTATTTGAGGTAAGAAGACCAAAACACCATTAATCTCTCATGCTCGCTATTAATGTTAATATTTAATGTTGATCGTTATTATGTTTTGGTAGTTCTCATGCATCAAAATGTTGACTGTCATTCTATTCATATTAATTTAAAATGAATTTTTTATCATTGTGTATTTAATTACATTATGTGAATATTCACATCATGTAATTGAAATAAATATTCACATCATTATATTCATATTAATTTGAAATGAATTTTTGTCATTGTGTTGTCAATTACATGATGTGAATATTCATACTAAAACATACGAATGTAAACGTTCACATCACTACATTAGATGAGAGAGAATATTCATATGTTGTGAATGTTCACATCACTACATGTTGTGAATAAGAATGTATTGTCAATTAAAAATATAATGAACGTTATTTTTAATCTGTTGTCAATTAAAAATAAAAAGGTTCACATAGTGTGAACGTTCGTATCACTACATTAATTGAGAGAGAATTTTTTGAAAAGATGTTGTGAACGTTCATATCAGATGAGAGAGAATATTTACATTATTTTTAAATGTGTCATTAATTAAAAATATATTCACATCAGATGAGAGAGAATGTTCATATTATTTTTAATGTGTTGTCAATTAAAAATATATTCACATTATATAATAATATAAAATAATAACATTAATGTCATTTAATTTGTGTATAAAAAATTTTATGCCTTGGTCATTTCCCTTATCTCTTCTCCCCCAACATTAAATATCAATAATAAATATAAGAGTATAAGAGTCTAAGAAAATAGTGTAAATCAAGAAAAATGATTTTATGGAATAAAAATATAAATATATGGGACTAAGTGGGTTAAAAAATTCCTTCATGAATTTCTTGGGTTAGAACACTTCTAAATGAGATTTATCAATAAAAATCCCTAAGATTAATGGGATGTTTAATTATGTTTCATGTAGTGGTATTTAATTATGTATGACTTATGTTTTTTTTTATTATGACTAAAAAAAGTATGAAATAATGTAGTTTTCTTCTTTGAAATGAATAATTATATATATATATATATATTAATGAAACGAAATATTACAATCATTAAATTAAATAGATAATATTTATTTGATGAATAACTTCTATTTCAAAATAAAATAAAATATTACAAAAATTTATATCATTAAATAAAATAGATATAGATTATTTTTTTTTTTTTGATCAGCAAAAAAGGGATACTTTATTGATGAAATGAGCCAAAACAAGCAACAAAATACAACAATAAAGGAGGGAAGTGCAAAAAGCATCATAGCAAACACTCCACAATCCCAACTAGGTTGGCACCAAGGAGGAAGCACAATCATCTGCTAGCACTACACCCACAGATTGGCGAGAAACCAATCCAAAACAAAGCAAAAGAGACTAAAAAAATAAAAAAATAAAAAAAAATAAAAAACCACCCAATCACACAGCATTCCAAATCTGCCAAATTGTATCCCAAGACTGCATTGATTTGTAGCAGACCACCCATTCACACCAGTAGCAAACCCAAACCAAAGACTTTTGTAGCCCAAGACTGTTGCACTCTCCTAGTGTACCCCAAATAGATATAGATTATTGATGATGATAGAAAAATTACATTACTATAAGTCAAATACATCCCAAGTAGATTGGCACCTACTAACCTATCAATTATTTGCATTATACTCTACCTCAATAATCTAATAGATACATTATGAAATGAAATAGCGGGAAAAAAAAAATGTTGATCAATCATCGGAGGAGGCAGACCATTTACTCGCGTTACTCGATGATATATCATCCAAATCGTTTTGAATTCTCTCATTTCACTATAATTTTGTCTTTCTCGTAAGCGCATGCGTATGATCTTTCGATATCATCAGTGCCTTACCATTTGGGGTGAAACTCGTCCACCTGCACTAAAAGTTGTTTCAAAAGCAACTGTAAAAATAAGAATGGTACGGGCCATCTGTGAAAGCACATACATAAGTTGATTTTGTTTCCACCAATTCAAAATATCAAAATCATCCTTATTATCCACTGTGAGCTATCCAAATAACGTTGTAATTCAGAACTATTTACGCTTGTATATTGAGATATTCTTTTACCTTTTATTGTAAAAAACATTTTTCACATCGAGATGATGCTGGTGTAGTGTATGTAGATGTATTTACAAATATAGCTTCCCTATATTCTTTTAATAATTTTGTAGATGTTTTCATAATAGGGGCAAATTGTTTTACATTAGTGAAAATAAGATCTAAAAATTCTTGTAAACTAATTTCTTTGCACCTAGAATTAATTACAATGGCTAAACCTAAAAGATGAGGCAATAGATTAAAATATTTATCAAATCTTTCTTTCATTGCAGTAATAATGGCTATATAATATTCATTACCCTTATATTTTTTGAAAACTTTCATTTTTTTTGCTAACATATGTAAAACAAATGCTGAAGTACGAATATATATATATATATATATATAAGAAAATGATTTTGTTATAATATCAAAAACTTTTAGAAAATCTCTATATAAGGCTACTGGGCGCCAATTAAATTTTGTTGGAGTCAGTACTCCTTTTATTGATGTTGTTGTAAAAAATAAATTTGTTTATTTATTTATTTTTTTGTTTACAAACTCTCTTTAACATAGTATATGCTGATATAGCGATCCTGATTCTTCCTCCTTTGATTGTTGTATCCGGACTTAGGTTCTGTGGAGTTGGTTGTTGCATATGTCTTGTTGTCATCCTTTAATTCCATATATTTTGGTTTTAGGATGTGTTGGGCGTGTTTCGAACAGGTTAGTTGAGCCTTGGTTCCATTTCTTGTTGCCCAGTTTTTTTTTTGTGGTCCGCTCGAGCGAATCCCTTCACATTCGAGCGGAGTTTGCACACTTTCAACATTTTGTGCCTCGGAAAAAGTACTGCAGGTTTGTTTTTCACGCTCAAGCGAAGTTCCTTACGCTCGAACGGGTCGTGCTCGAGCGGACCTTTTTGCGCTCTCGCGGGTGTTCAATGTCAGTAAAAATACTGGAAGAGTGTAATCTACGCTCGAGCAGGTTTCCCTTTGCGCTCGAGCGGGTGTATAGCGACCCCGGTCTTTTCCCATTTAATTATTGTATCCGGACTGTTCCGTAGATTCTGTCATTTTATAATGGTTGTTGTTGTTATTCCTTATTTTCTCTTTTGGAATTATAGGATGTGTTGGGCAGGGTTGTTTCAGGTTGGTTGGGTTTAGAAACCAAGTGTTGCTGTCCAGGTTTTTGGTTCTTCGCTCGAGCGAGGAGTTGTTCGCTCGAGCGAGAGGTAGTGTTTGTTTTGGACCTGTAGCTGTGCATTCTTGGCTCGAGCGAGCTTTTCTTCGCTCGAGCGAGTTAGTTCATCCTTCGCTCGAGCTATAGTTCCTTCGCTCGAGCGTGTGTCTGGTTACAGACCTGAGGGTTTGAGTTCTTCGCTCGATCGAGCTTTCTTTCGCTCGAGCGAGCTTTTGGGTTGTTGGCTCGAGCAAGGTTTCCTTGGCTCGAGCGTGGTTTCTCTGTGTCTGGTCGCTCGAGCGACCAAGTCTTCGCTCGAGCGAGCCTGTCCAGTTTATATACACAGCAGCGGGATTTGATCAGTCTTTTTCATCTTATTTTGATTCCAAACCCTAGGTCCGACTCCTCTTTCTCTCTACTCACCTTCTCTCTTAGATTTGATCCATTTAAGGAGTGTTTCTACCCTAGATCCTTCATTAAAAAGATAGAGTGAGTTGAGGGCTTCCATTTAATCTGAATAGTTGGTGATTTGGAGCACTTTGGTATTTGGGGTATCATCTCTGTCTTCTTCATTTGGGTTGTTCTCTTCGAGGTAGGGATTTCCTACTCCATTTTATAGGTTTTGCTCTAAGTTTTGGTATGTTGATATGTTGGGTTTACTTTGGTAATTTTTGGGAAAACCCTGGTTGTAATATTGAATTAATTTGTATAATTAATTTAAGGGATTTGGGGAAATATGGCTAAATTCATGGTATTGGGGAAATTATTGAGTAAATGGTGTAGTTGGTTAGTTTAATCACTCACCTATGAAAATGTTGGAATTATGTTAGTTGATACATTTATTTCCTGTTTAGAAATAACTGTTTTGGGCTATCGGTGGAGGATAGTCGTGATTGTTGTAGACATTGCATGTGGATTAGGAATAACTGAAACTAATCACATTGGTTAAGTCGTTAATTTTGAATATTGCACTGATACAGAAAATACGTGTATTGATTGAGCATTGCATGTGCATTTGCATTTATATTGTTTTGTGTGGGAGGAGATAGGGGATGTACTCCACGGTTTAGGGGAAGATAGGGGATGGACCTCTAAACCGGATTTTGTTTGGGAGGAGATAGGGGATGGACTCCATTAGCATCACTTTTATGTGTGCTTATTATATAGAAGTGTTTTTATTGATACAGCACTAAAATGTGTATCAATCTGGAAGTATGAAGTGTTGTGAATTGAGCTTGAGTCTCATTTGTTTGTTGATATTGGAAGGATGTGAATATGGTATATGTAATTCACTGTTGTAAGTTTGGCCAGGTTCTGAGCCATGTTGATAAAATTGGAAAATAAATTGTATTTTAGACAATAGTGTCATGAGACTGTAAAATGAAGTGGTTGATTATCTTGGTTAACCATCTGTCAAATACTATTGCTTTATTCATTTCTTATATGTGGTTTAGTATATTTCTGCTGGGCTGTGGCTCACCCTTTATGGGAACATCATTTTCAGGTTCAGGTGATAAGCTACCTCCAAGGACTTAGCTTTGAAGGACTTGGATTCTGAAGACTATTTATTTTAGTTGTTTGTTTTTGGTTGTTAGTACATGTAAACATTCAAGCCTAGGGCTTTTCTTGTATTGAGTTAGAACTCATATTTTTGTATCCAAGTGTTGGCTTGGAAAGATGTAAGCCTGTAGGGCATTTTATTCAATGTTACATGTAATGCTTTATTTAGTAATACTCTGATGGATGAATTAGTAAATTGTCTTCTTTAATTAATGCATGTCAATGATATTTAATGGGTTAATTTTGAGGGCGTTACAGGGTGTGTTTTGCAGTTATGTCTTGACGCTCGAGCGAGTATTCTTGCGCTCGAGCGTGTCCAGTTTTTGTGCTTGACGCTCGAGCGTCCTATTCTCCGCTCGAGCGGACTAGTCGTATATCAGATGGCAACTGGGTGATTTTAAATCACTTTTCACACTTTCTTTCTCTCTCTTACTTTTCAAAACCTCCATTGGAGAACACCTCACTTTAAAACTTCAACTTCTCTCTAGGATTTGATCTAGTAGGAGTAATCTTCTACCCTTGAGCCTTTGTAAAAAGTGTGGAGCTTGTTGAGGGCTATATTTTGATCCGAAAATAGTGGGGTTTGGAGCTTTTCAAGTTTCTTCACCTTCTTCCTTTGAGCTCCGACTTTGAGGTAGGGATAACTACTCCTTTTTATGAGCTTTAACATAGATGTTGAGCTTTTTGTATAAATGGTTTGATTTGAAAAGTTAGGGTTTGAGATGTGTTATATTGAAAAGAGGGGCTTTGTTCTTTTGATTCAAACATATGTGTTTTGGGTCTAAAAATGGGGGTTACTGATGTTGTTGATAATATTTGGACATTTGGGTCAATGTTGAGAAAATGGAGAACGTGCCATGTTTGGGTATATTTGGGTCATTAGTGTAATTAATGACATTTATTATGGAAATATGAAATTGAGTGAAAATAATGAAATTGGCTCATTATGAGGGAGAATGGTGGAGTTGGATTCATTAATCACTCACCTTTGAAATGTTGATAAATTATCTGTTGATATAATTATTATCTGTTTAGAAATAATTGCTTTGGGCTATCGGTGGAGGATAGTCTTGATTGTTGTAGACATTGCATGACGATTAGACAAATTAAAACTAATCGGTTGAATGTCATTGAATATGATGAATGGAATAATACATCAAATTTATGTATTGGTTGATCGTGTATATGATATGTGTTTATATACATTGTGTTGTGTGGGAGGAGATAGGGGATGCACTCCACGGTTTAGGGGAAGATAGGGGATGGACTCCTAAACCAGATATTGTTTGGAAGGAGATAGGGGATGTACTCCATTGATACAGCAAATATGTGTATCTATTGAAGTATTGATACAGCAAATGTGTATATCCATTGTGAATTATAAAAGTGTTTTAATGTGTTATTGATACAGAAAATATGTGTATCTATTGTGAAGTATGGAAGTGTTTTAATGTGTTAGTGATATAGCAAATATGTGTATTTATTGTGAAATATGGAAGTATTGTTGATATGAGCTGTGGTCTCATGGGAACAGTTTGGCCAGGTTCTGAGCCATATTTATGAATTGAAAATCGGTTAAGTAAAGGAAAGAGAAATGAAACATGGACATGTTTGTCATGTAATTGAATTGGGTTATGAATTGATTTATGTGGGTTAAACATTTATCAAATGCTAATGTTTTAATTATCGCTCATATTATGTTTAGCATATCTCTACTAGGCGTTGGCTCACCCTATATAGGACATCATTTTCAGGTACAGGTATTATGCCACCTCCAAGGACGTAGTTTGGGAGGCTTGAGGCCGTTAGACCCTTTTTGTTGTTTTTGTTGTATTACATGTATATCAAGCCAAGGGCTTATATTGTGTAGAGTTAGTACTCTCCTTTTTGTAACCAAGTGTTGACTTGGAAAGTTGTAAGCTTACATGGCATTTACTTTTGTTGTCAACATGTAATACCTTTTGTAAGAATACTCTGATGATTATGATATGAAATCTCTTTTCCTTATCGTGAATGTATGATATTATGGGTTTATTTTGAAGGCGTGACAGTTGAATTCCACTGCCTGTTTATATTGAAAATTAATTTTTTAAAAGGCATACCCTCTTCTTGACAGATTTTCCTATATTCTAAAATTCGATTAGCAAAAGACAGTAGTAACAACCGCACGTTTTATTACCGGTACAGAAGTCTTATATACATGTATAACTTCTTTAACAATCAAGTTTAAAATATGAACACAACAACGAATATGAAATAAATCACCATCAACAAGTAATTGTAAAGTTGATTTCAAATGGATTAAAGTCTGATTGTAACATTATCTAAACTAATGATAAATATTTTATTTTGCAAAGCTCATTCATATAATACATTTTCTTATTTCTATCTCAAGTGAATGACCAATGTATAGAAGTTCAACTAATTTAAATGAAATGACTTTTTTATTTAATTTTCAATCATTATCAATAAAATATGCAATGATACACTGATATTCTAAATCATTATTTGACTACAGATTAAATGTTAAACAAACTCTTCTATTCAATTTTTTTTTAAATGTCAAATAATTCACTTTTAATAGCCTCAAATTTATTTAAAATCATATTTCTAATAATATTTCTTGAAAAATCTTGATATTGCGATGTAAAACCTCCGTGAATCATTTTTAAAAAATTGGGACATTCATTAGTAGTAAAAGGTTATTATTTTTTAATAATATAATCAATTACAGAATTTTGTGCACATATAGGATCATACAAAAATATTTGCAAATTACCAATTGATGATCCCCCTAATTACATTTAAGTTATAATATCAGATTGTTGACTTTGTAAATATTTGTTAACATGCCTTTTAAATTACTAGTATTTTGCAGATGCAATACTAAGTAAACGTGAAAAATATTTACATTTTGCTTTAATTGTAATTGTATCATCAGAATTATTTACTGATACTCTTTCAAAATGCTCTCAAACACTGTCATGCCCTTAGATAATGATGCTATTATTAGAAGAGAGATATTAGGTACATTAAAAGAAGAATCAACAGGTTCATATTGTGTGTATGCATCAATATCGATATAAACATTAGGAATATTATGATCCATAATAATGTAAGTAAAATAATATATATGAACTAACAATTAATTAAAATGGGGACTTACGTGTAAATTCTAATAGGTGAACTTATTGTCCAATAGATCCTGTGAGAATTAATAGCGTTTTTCATCAAGCATTTTAAAAACTGTCACTAATTATTAATTTTCAGCGACAGTTTAAAAAAAGCGACACAAAAAAAGTTGCTAATTTTTAACTTTCAGCGACAATTTGAAAAATTCATCATAGAAAAACGTCACTAATTGTAAGTTTTAGTAATAATTTATAAAAAAACTATGGCAAAAGAAGTCACTAATTATTAATTTTTAGCGGCATGCAAAAAATCGTCACAAAAATTATTTTTAACAACGATTTTAGTAAATCTTATTTTTAATAGGACTTTATGAGAATTGAGTCCAACTATTAGGACCTATTGGTAGTTTATCCTAATTAAAATAATGAGTAAACAATAACAATTAATATATGTTAAAAAATAATTAATGTAAAAAATGAGTAACTAATATATATTAATTCAAATAATTAATGTTATCGACTGGTGAATACGATACAAAAATTAGCTTTTTCTATTAAAAGTTTTTTCTTACATAATTGCAATTGCCACTTAAGAATAAGACTTCAAAACTAATTAAGAGAGTTAAGAGTTGATAGAGAATGAGAGTTTGAGACAGAGATTTATTTGTGAGAATAAAATAGAATAGGAGTGGTATTTATAGGAATTAGGGAAAGGAAAGGTTAATTTAAAAAAGAAAATTATATCCGTTGTGGAATTAACGGTCAAACAACCGTTTCAATTTTTTTTCCTTTTTTTTCAATTTGTTACTGTTGCATAGTGGCAGGTAGAGGGAGCTGTTGGGCGGGTTGGGCCAACCGGAGGCGAAAATTTTTAGGTCTAACTGGGGTTTACAAACCGGGCCAAAGTCCAAAATACAAGGCCCAAGCCCCGGGTCCAAGGCTGAGGGCAAGCCTCAAGTGGACTACAAGCTCACGAACCAAATTTATACCCCTATGCAAGCGGTATCTGTTGCAAACAAACTCACCTTAGACAGATCAAACAAACCTATTTCTCTTTCCATTTTTCTCTCTTCCTAAACCAACCCCTACTTCTCTCTTCTCTCCTCCTCTCTCTGCCTAACCAAACCACCATCGACAAACCACTACTACTGACTACTGTCACCACCGATCCTCCACCTTATCTACTCTCTTCTCTTTACGATCTCAACTTGCCACCGTTGCCGCTACCGTCGTCGCTGCTGCCACCTAGGGCTGGCCCTAAGATTTATGTGGCCTTAAGCGAGCTTTGAAAGTGGGACCCTCCTACATATATTTTTTTATAAAAAAATTACGAATGAAATAAAAAGTTACCAATAATTTTTTTCTTATTTAGTAGCTACAAAAAATTTCCTTACATATATAGTCATTAAAATTTATTTTCATCTATTAAGATACAAAAATATCATTACAAAGACTTAAAAAGAATAAAATAGGGTCTTGTTGTTTTATAATTTAGCATAATCAACACAAACAACATAATTCATTGATATCTGATAATGAAATGATTATATTATTGTAATATGATATCTGATACCACAATCATAAACCACACAAATCACAATCCACTAATTATTTGATAACAAAATACAAATTATTGAGAAAAAAATTGGGAGAAAAATTAAGGCAAAATTATTCAATTAATTTATGAAAAAGAGAGAGGGGAGGAAAAATAGAGCAAACAAATTTAAGGAAAAGAAATTAGGGTAAAATTATTCAATTAAAATATGATAAAGAGAAATGGCAAAAAAAATTAAGATAAAGTTATTTATTCTATTAAATTCTTAGCATTAGACTCTATTTGAACTCATTATATCATATATATTTATTTGCACTAATTATATAAATTTTTAATTGGGTCTAACAATGATTAAATATATTTTTAATTTGGCCCACAAGATTTTTTTTAGGGACCTTTTTAGACTGGATCTCAAATAATAAAAAAAATATTAGTCTTCGAACTTTTAATTTAATATAAGATTAATAAATTTGAAACCTTATTTTGAGCCAAAATTTAGGGGCCCTAGGCACAGGCCTTAGTGGCCTTAGCCCAGGGTCGGCCCTGCCGCCACTGCCATTGCCACTGCAGACTGCCATGGAAACCCCACCCTCTCTCTCTCAATCCCTTCTCTCTCTCATCTTTCTCATAGGTTTGGTGCTTTCTCTTTGTATTGAAACCTCCACCTGGTCGATCTCCCTCTAGTTCTCGAGCTTGGATTTGAGCCATTATTCGAAGAAAAAACCCTGTCTGTTGCTGGTGTAAGGTTTGTGTTGGTGTAAGGTTTGGTTTGTTGTTGGATTCTACTGTCCTAAGGCATAGAGCAGCAGGATTTGTAACGCCCTCAAAAATAATACATCAACCAATCACCCATGACATCCATAAAAACGAGAAATAAAGGATATTCATTCATCAAAGTGTTTTCTACAAAAAAAATTATATGTTGACAACAAAAGTAAATACCCTACAGGCTTACAACTTTCCAAATCAACACTAGGTTATAACAAAATAGAGTTCTAACTCTTAACATGTTAAGCCATTGGCTTGATTTACATGTAATACAAAAGATAACTACAAAAATAAGTCTTCAACGTCTAAACCTCCTAAGCTACATCATTCGAGGCGGCATATCACCTACACCTGAAAATAATGTCCCATATAGGGTGAGTTAAAGCCCAGTAGAGATATGCTAAACATGATATGAGCAGTAACTAAAACATTAGCATTTGACAAATGTTCAAGACATGTGCATCGACATACACTATTTTTATTATAATCCAACAACATTGATATTCATCTTTCAACTAAGTTCCATTTGCATTTCCAATACATTTCATTAACATACTTCGTTTATAACAGTAATTCAAATGAGACTACAACTCATAAGAAAACAACACTTCGATTCATTAACAATTCAAAATGAGACTACAACTCATATTAACAACACTTCAATTTATCAACATCATTTAGATAGATATAAGGTTTCGGGACTTTCACCCTGGACACTCCGGCCAACTTAATTATCACTGGAGTCTATCCCCTATCTCCTCCCAAACACTAGAGTACATCCCCTATCTCCTCCCACACAGTGGTGTACATCCCCTATCTCCTCCCATACAAATATACATATGCAATGTATTTAAACACTTCATCATATACAATGATCAATTAAAACACATATTCAATGTGTTAATCCAACCTTCATATTCAATGACCAATTCCAATTGATTAGTTTCGGTTTTCCCTAATCAACATGCAGTGTCTACAACAATCAAGACTATCCTTCACCAATATCCCAAAACAATTATTTCTAAACCGATAATAAATTTACCAAACAGATAAATTATCAACAGTTTCATCGGTGAGTGATTAATCAATCCAACTACACCATTCAATCTCATAATTTCTCAATTTCATGATTTTCATATTTTCCCAAATTAATTATTTAATTTCAATTAAGGTTTTTCCCCATTTTTCTCAACTTCAACCCTAAGGCTCAATTTTCTCAATTTTACACCAATAACCTCATTTTCCAAGGTCTCACATACAGATGATACCCAACAATTTAAAACCCCTTTTTATACATTTCAAAATCAAACCCTAACTGTCCGAAATTCCCAAATCAAACCATTTATACAAAACGACTAATATTTATGTCAAATCTCATAAAAATGAGTAATTATCCCTACCTCGAAGAAGAGACCCAAAGGAGAAGATTGAGAAAACTCGAAGATGCTCCAAACATCAACTTTTTCGGATCAAAGTGAAGCCCACACCAAGCTCTACCTTTCTTACAAAGAGACTAGGGTAGGAGACCACTAGAACTAGGTGTATTTGTAGAGAGAAGGTGTGTGTAGAGAGAAAGAGAGAGGGTCGGATCTAGGGTTTGAAGGAAGAAGAGAGTCAAAAAGTGTAGAAGAAGCTGCCGCTACGAACTAATAGACTCGAGGCTCGCTCGAGCGACTAGGCAAAAAGATACCTCACTCAAGCACAAAAAGCCTCGCTCGAGTGAAGAACCACAAAACATATAGCTCGCTCACTCGAGCGAAGAATACCAACCTTCAGGTCCAAACTAGACGCAAACGCATGCTCGAGCACAAGAGTTCTCGCTCGAGCGAAGAGACACAAAACCCAAAGCTCAATCGAGCGATAAAAGCCTCGCTCGAGCGAAGAACCAAAAATCTGGGCAGCAAAAACATATTTCAAACCACATCCAACACGTTTCAAACCTGCCCAACACATCCTAAAATTCAAATAGAAGGAATTAAAGGACAGAAAGAGACATACACAACAATACTCAATCATGGAACCCAAGTCCGGAACATTGTACATAAAGGGGAAAAACCTGAGATCACTATAACCTTTCCCCATTACCGGTCATTCCATCTCTCTTCAAGAGAACAACTTACAATATAATTCAACATGCATTATCAACATGCATTCTTTCGAATTCCAACGAGTTCCAATACACATACTCCATAGTTCCATAACATATTCAATTTTAATGATATAAATGCATTTCTACAACACATTCAACATATACAATGTTAAATTAAACTCATATTCCTCAAATGTATTCAACAATTTCAATATTTTCATAAACCAAGACATATACAATGTTCTTAGAGTTTATCAACAAAACAAAATTTCCAACACATGGCTAAACATTAACAAACAAGTCTGGGTATTTCTCACGGACCTCCAATTCACGTTCCCGGGTGGCTTCCTCAATCCCATGATGTTTCTGCAATACCTTAACCAAGGGAATAGTCTTATCTTGCAAGACTTGGTCCCGCCTATCCAAGACCTGTACTGGTCTCTCCTCATACGAGGCATCCTCATCACCTCTAAGTCGGTCCAATCCAATACATGTGACGGATCTGGCTCGTACTTCCAAAGCATACTAACATGAAACACGTCATGCACTCCGAACAACTGCGGCGGCAAAGCTAAATGGTAAATAACCTCTCCAATCCACTCAAAGATCTCAAACGGGCCAATAAATTGAGGGGACAACTTCCCACTCTTCCCAAACCTCATCAAACCCCGCCTAGGTGATATCTTCAGAAAGACGTGATCACCCACCTCAAATGCCAAAGGCCTCCTCCGACGGTCGGCATAACTCTTTTGTCGACTCTGGGCTGTAACTAACCTCTTATGGATAAGTTCAACTTTCTTCGTCGTTTCCCGAACAAACTCAAGACCCAACAAAGGTGCATCACCCACCTCGGCCCAATACACTAGAGACCTACATGGTCGGCCATACAAGGCCTCAAACGGTGCCATGCCAATACTCGATTGGAAACTGTTGTTGTAGGCAAACTCCACTAAAGGCAAGTATCTCTCCCGCGACCCCTTAAAGTCAAGGACACAGCCTCGGAGCATATCCTCCAAGATCTGAATAGTACGCTCGGACTGCCCGTCAGTCTGAGGATAGTAAGCCATGCTAAAGGTCAATCTAGTGCCCAAGGCACTCTGCAAACTCTGCCACAACTTAGTAATAAAACGTGGATCTCTATCAGAGACGATCGTCACTGGGACCCCGTGCAACCTCACTATGTACCGAATATACAAATCGGCAAAATGATCTACCGAATCTCTCACACGCATAGGAATAAAGTGCGCCGACTTAGTCAACCGATCAACTATAACCCAAATGGCATCACTACCCCGTTGAGTCCTCGGAAGACCCACGACAAAATCCATCATGACGTGCTCCCACTTCCACTTAGCTATAGGCATGAGTTGTAACAAACCCACTGGCCTCTGATGCTCAGCCTTCACTTACTGACAAGTAAGGCACTTAGACACAAACGCTGCTGCATCCTTCTTCATACCCCTCCACCAAAACTGGCAACTCAAATCACGATACATCTTAGTGCCTCCCGGATGCATCGCAAGGCATGAATGGTGAAACTCTTGGAGTACTTCCTCTCGGCAAGACTCCGGCACAAACAAACGGTCTCAGTACCTCACACTCTGGTCAGGATACACGGACAAACCCTTCTCTACCATTCCACTAGAAATCTTCTCCCGGAGGGACTCTACCTCAAAGTTACCCCTCTATGCCTCTAATACTTGATTCACAAGTGTAGGTTGTGCCACTATGGAAAACAAGGTCGCAGACTCAACAGACTCACCCAGAAGCAAGTCGAACTCGCCAAAAATATCCAACGTCTCCTACTCTCGGATGGCAATACTAGCTACATCACTAATCAACTTCTTACTAAGGGCATCGGCCATAACGTTGGCCTTTCCCGGATGATAGTGCAACCCAAAGTCGTAATCCTCAATAAATTCCATCTACCTCCTCTGCCTCAAGTTCAAGTCTTTCTGTGTAAACAGATACTTCAGACTCTTGTAATCCAAGAACACCTCGAATCTCTCACAGTAAAGGCAGTGCCTCCAAATCTTCAAGGCAAAAATCACAGCTACTAACTCTAGGTCATGAGTGGGGTAATTTCCCTCGTGTGTTTTCAATTGCCACGAGCCATAGGCCACTACTTTACCCTCTTGCATCAACACACAACCCAAACCCTCTCATGAGGCATCACAATACACTGCATAACCCAAACCTCTCTCCAGAATAATCAGGACTGGAGCGGTGGTCAGTCTAATTTTCAACTCTTGGAGTGACTTTTCACAAGTCTCACTCCACACAAACTTGACCCCCTTCCGCGTCAACCTAGTCAAAGGCGAAGCTAGCTTAGAGAAATCTTTCACAAACCGATGATAATAACCAGCCAATCCCAAAAAACTGCGGATCTCAAACACACTCTTAGGCTGTGCCCAATCTTGCACTGCCTCTATCTTGGATGAATCAACAGACACCCTTTCCTCGGATACCACATGGCCAAAGAATTTAACCTCTCTTAGCCAGAACTCACACTTCCCAAACTTAGCATACAGCTTATGGGCTCTAAGTAACTCAAGCACCACTCGCAAGTGTTCCTTGTGCTCCTCCTCAAAAGGTGAATAAACCAGAATGTCATCCACAAAGACGACCACAAAACGGTCTAAGAACTCTCGGAAGATCCGATTCATCAAATCCATAAACACTGCTGGTGTATTGGTGAGCCCAAAAGGCATCATCAAAAACTCATAATGGCCATACGGCGTACGGAATGCCGCCTTTGGGATATCCTCCTCCCTAACCCTCAACTGATGGTAACCCGATCTCAAGTTTATCTTGGAGAAACAATGGAACCCTTTCAACTGGTCAAACAAATCATCTATACAGGGCATAGGGTACTTGTTCTTAACCGTAGCCCAGTTCAATTTTCGGTAATCAATGCAAAGTCTCAAGGCCCCGTCTTTCTTTTTAGCAAAGAGGGCTGACGCTCCCCACTGTGAAGTACTAGGGCGGATAAAGCCCTTATCTATCAATTCCTGGAGTTGAATCTTCAACTCACTCAACTTGGCTGGGGAAAAACGGTACGGTGTCATAGAAATAGGTGCCGTGCCAGGCACTAAGTCAATAGAGAACTCTATCTCTCGATGAAGTAGCAAACTAACAAGATCTTCAGGAAAGACATCTGAGTACTCATAAACCACTCTCGGCAACTCAGCCTGATTCTCATCACACTCACTACTCATACAGCTAACGAGAAGACAACTAAGCTCACTTTGCCCTCGCGGATCATACACTGGTGGCAAGACTCTACCAACCCGGTCTCCCAAGAAATGAAAACAATCCCTACTCAAGGTACATATAGTAACCTTCTGGCGGTAGCAGTCTATAACAGCTCGGTATGACGATAGCCAGTCCATACCCAAAATCACATCAAAACCAGATATAGCCATTACTACAAAAGAAAATGAAAGCCAGCAATCGGCGACCTCTATATCATAGCCCCGACACTCCTATTTCAAAATCAACTCACCCCTAATAGGTGATATAACACAAATAGAAGAAGCTAATTGTGCCAACTCCAATCCTAAAACAGATGCAAAAGCAGAAGATATAAAAGAATGGGATGCACCCGTATCAATTAACACATTAGCAATCGAGTTACAAAACAGAAAGGTACCTCTCACAATAGATGGAGCCGGTACAAACTCTGGCGCTATAACAGCATACACGGGCCCTGTAGGTCTTTGATCTACCTGCTCACCTCTCGGAGCATAAGACTGTTGCACAGACTGAGCCGAAGAGGTTCCCTAATTGGCCCTCAAGGCCTGAACTGACTGAGCTGGCTGGTAACTCTGTGTCTGCCTCAAACCAAATGCACCAGATGTGCCACTCAACTGCGGGCAAAACCTCTTCAGGTGCCCCACCTACCCACACTGATAACAAGCGAATGGCTAACCTCTGCCTTGACTCTGGCTCTGAGGTCGAGCCGAAGATAAAACTGCTCTCTGCCCTCTTCCCCTCTGCGGGCAAGCTGGAGACTTATGGCCCAGCTGACCACATTTATAACAAGTGATGTCTCCCTGACTGCCTCTCCCAGAACCTGAACTCGACACTGGAAAGGTAGATCTCACAAGCACTCCTTGGGACTGCTGAGGGTTAGAACCCCTTTGCCTCCTACCATCCCCCTGGCCATCGTGACTCCTCTTGGAGCCCCTCATCCTTTCCTCCTCTGCCAGTATAATGGTCTCAAGATAGGCTGCAGCCTATAAAAGGCCCCCGTACTCTCTAATCATGGACCCGGCCACTCGAAACATGAGTCCGGTCCTCAACTTCTTTTCAAACTCAAGATACCGACGTTCCTCAAACGTTACCAACTCAAGTGCGAACCTCGATAAGCTAGTGAAAGCGGCTTCAAACTCAGCCACTAGTGTATTCAATTGCTTGAGCCGACAAAACTAATCTCTCAACTGCTCCTTAACAGTGGGAGGCAAAAACGTATCTTGGAAGGCGTCAACAAAAGCCTCTCAAGTCCCTCCAATACACCTTCGCGTAAATTTTCGCCAATGACCTGCATCCCCTTTCAATTGGAAAGGCGCCAAGGTCATCCTCAATCCACCGTCTTCGATGCCAAGCATCTCAAATGTCTTCTTCATTTGCTCCAACCACTCATCAGCCTTTAGTGGCTCCTTAGGGTCACCTAAAAACTTATCTGGATTCGACCAGAAGAACTCCCTCTTCATAAAAGAAGGCCCTGCCTTAACTGTCACGCCCTCAAAATAAACCCATTATATATATATCATTGGCATGCAATATTAAAAGAAACCAATTCATTATCTCATTCATCAGAGTATTACAAAAAGAAAACATTACATGTAATATCAAATTAAATGCCCTATGGGCTTACACCTTTCCAAGCCAACACTTGGACACAAAAATATGAGTTCTAACTCAAATACAAATAAAGCCCTAGGCTTGAATGTTTATCAAATAAAAACAAATAACTAAAGATAGTCTTCAAAATCCAAATCCTTCCAAGCTAAGTCCTTGGAGGTAGCTTATCACCTGGACCTGAAAATGATGTTCCCATAAAGGGTGAGTCACAGCCCAGTAGAAATATACTAAACCAAATATAAGCATTGATTAAAGGAATAGCATTCAATAGATGGTTAACCAAGATAATCAATTACATCATTTTACTGTCTCATGACACTATTGTCTAAGACACGTTTTACTTTCCAACTTTATCAATATGGCTCAGAACCTGGCCAAACTTACAACAGTGAACTATATATATCATATTCACATTCTTCCAATGTCAACAAACAGATGAGACTCAGGCTCAAATCAAAACACTTCATACTTCCAGTTTGATACACATTTTAGTGCTGTATCAATAAAAAACACTTCAATATAAATAAGCACACATAAAAGTGATGCTAATGGAGTCCATCCCCTATCTCCTCCCAAACAAAATCCGGTTTAGAGGTCCATCCCCTATCTTCCCCTAAACCGTGGAGTACATCCCCTATCTCCTCCCACACAAAACAATGTATGCAAACACATAACATATACAACACACAATCAATACACATAATGTCTGCATTAATTCAGCAGTCAAAATTGATGACTTAATCAATGATTAGTTTCAGTTATCCCTAATCCACATGCAGTGTCTACAACAAGCACGGCTATCCTCCACCGATAGCCCAAAACAGTTATTTCTAAACTGAAAATAAATATATCAACAATTCAATAGGCGAGTGATTTAAATTATCCAACTACGCCATTTAATCAATGAATTCTCCAATTCCATGAATTTAACCATATTTCCCCAATTCCATGAATTAATTATACAAATTAATTTATTAATACAACTAGGGTTTTTTCCCAAAATTACCAAAATACCCCCAACATAACAAAATACTAAAACTTAGAACAAAACTTATAAGATGGAGTAGGAAATCCCTACCTCGAAGAAAATAACCCGAATGGAGAAGACAAAGATGAATACCCAAATTCCAATGTGCTCCAAATCACTAAATGTTCAGATTAAATGGAAGCCTTCGACTCACTCTATCTTTTTAATAAAGGATCTAAGGTAGAAACTCACTCTAAGTAGATCAATCCTAAGAGAGAAGGTGTGTAGAGGGAGAGAGAACTCGTAACTAGGGTTTTGGAATCTGAAAGTGTATGAAAAACTGATCTGAAACACGCTGCTGCCTATTTAAACCTGACAGGCTCGCTCGAGCGAAGACTTGGTCGCTCGAGCGACCAGACACACGAAAACCTCGCTCGAGCGAAGAAAAGCTCGCTCGAGCCAAGAATGCAATGCTTCAGGTCTGCAACCCTGGAGCACACTCGAGCGACAGAATGCTCGCTCGAACAAGGAACTCGAAAACATACACCTCGCTCGCTCGAGCGAAGAAAATCTCGCTCGAGCGAATAAGCAATGCCCTCAGGTCTATACCAGACACAGTCGCTCGCTCGAGCGAAGAGAATCTGGATCGAGCCAGAGGACACAAAAACAAACCTCGCTCGAGCGACCAAATCCTGGCTCGAGCGACCAACCCAAAAACTGGACAGCAACACTTGGTTTACGAACCCAACCAACTTGAAACAAACCTGCCCAACACATCCTATAACTCCAAATGAGAAAATAAAGGACGACAACAACAAATATACAATGACAGAATAAACGGAACCCAAGTCCGGATACAATAATCAAATGGGAAAAGACCGGGGTCGCTATAACCTCCCCCCCTTAAAAGAATTTCGTCCCCGAAATTAAGCATAAGTTTTTAAAAACAGGTTTTTTTTTATTTTTATAATATGACAATTCAATAGTAAACAACTTGACCAAAACTGGTCATTTCATCTCTTATCAAGAAGCATCTCATAATGTGTATATAAAACAACATATATTTAAGCCTGCATCACTATTATGCATTATTCCTTTCAATGTTAGCAATTCCCATATCATATTCAATTGCATGATATATACAACTCATTCAACAATGTAATCAACATATGCAATGTTACACTAAACTTCTATAATGAAGCAAGTTTCAAGATACACCCATTTACCAAAACATACTCAATGTTTTACAACTTAAGACATATGTAAGGCTCTTAAGTTCAACAATATTACAAAATCTAAATACAAGATTACAAATCGATAAACATGTCCGGGTATTTTTCGCGAACTTCCAACTCACGTTCCCAAGTGGCTTCCTGCACTCCGTGATGTTTCCACAAAACTTTGACCAAAGGGATGGTTTTGCCTCGCAAAACTTGATCCCGCCTATCCAAGACCCGAATCGATCCCTCCTCATACGAGACATCCTCATCAACCACTAAATCGGTCCAATCCAACACATGTGATGGATCCGGCTCACACTTCCGAAGCATACTCACATGAAACACGCCATGTACTCCGGACAGCTGCGGCGGTAAAGCTAAACGATAAGCAGCCTCGCCAATCCTCTCAAGGATCTCAAACGGACCAATGAACCGAGGGAACAACTCGAATCGGTCTCTCCTCATACGAGACATCCTCATCAACCACTAAATCGGTCCAATCCAACATATGTGATGGATCCGGCTCATACTTCCGAAGCATACTCACATGAAACACGTCATGTACTCCGGACAGCTGCGGCGGTAAAGCTAAACGATAAGCAGCCTCGCCAATCCTCTCAAGGATCTCAAACGGACCAATGAACTGAGGGAACAACTTCCCGCTCTTCCCAAACCTCATCAAACCCCGTCTAGGTGATATCTTTAGAAAGACATGATCACCCACCTCAAACACCAAAGGTCTCCTCCTACGGTGGGCATAAGATTTCTGATGACTCTGTGCTGTAACAAGCCTCTTACGAAAAAGCTCAACTTTCTCCGTCGTTTCCCTCACCAACTCCGGACCCAACAGAGGTGCATCACCCACCTCGGCCCAACAAACAAGAGATCTACACGGTCGGCCATACAAGGCCTCAAACAGTGCCATACCGATACTAGACTGGAAACTGTTGTTGTAGGCAAACTCCACCAACAGCAAGTGCCTCTCCCACGACCCACTAAAGTCTAAAACACAACCCCGAAGCATATCCTCAAGGATCTGAATAGTACGCTCGGACTGCCCGTCAGTCTGTGGATGATAAGCCGTGCTAAAGGTCAACTTAGTGCCTAAGGCACTCTGCAAACTCTGCCACAACCTGGCAGTAAAACGAGGATCTCTATCTGAGACGATCGTCACTAGGACCCCTGCAACCTCACTATGTCCCGAATGTACAAGTCGGCAAGATGATCTACCGAATCTCTCACGCGCATAGGAATGAAGTGTGCCGACTTAGTCAACCGGTCTACAACCACCGAAATAGCATCACTACCCCGCTGAGTCCTCGGAAGACCCACAACGAAGTCCATAGTGACGTGTTCCCACTTCCACTCGGCAATAGGCAAGGGTTGCAACAAACCCGATGGCCTCTGATGTTCGGCCTTCACTTGCTGACAAGTAAGGCACTTAGATACGAAAACTACCACATCTCTCTTCATACCCCGCCACCAGAACTGGCGACCCAAATCCCGATACATCTTAGTGCCTCCCGGATGCACCGCAAGGCATGAATGATGAAACTCTCGGAGTACCTCCTCTCGACAAGACTCCAGCACAAACAGACGGTCTCGGTATCTCACACTCAGGTCGGGATACACCGTCAAACCCTTCTCAACCTTCCCACTGGAAATCTTCTCACGGAGGGTTTCTACCTCATGGTCACCCCTCTGAGCCTCTAACACTCGAGTCACGAGTGTAGGCTGTACAACAACAGAAAACAAGGCCGCAGCCTCAACGGATTCGCCCAGAAGTAAATTAAACTCCCCAAGTGCACCCAACATCTCCCATTCTCGGATGGCTATACTAGCTATGTCACCAACAGGTTTCCTGCTAAGGGCATCGGCCACCACATTGGCCTTTCCCAGATGATAATGCAACTCAAAGTCATAATCCTCTATGAACTTCATCCACCTCCTCTACCTCAAGTTCAAGTCTTTCTGTGTAAACAAATATTTCAGACTTTTATGATCCGAGAATACCTCGAATCTCTCACCATAAAGATAATGCCTTCAAATCTTCAAGGCAAATATCACAGCTGCTAACTCTAGATCATGCGTACGGTAATTCTGCTCGTGAATTTTCAACTGACGTGAGCCATAGGCAACTACTTTCCCTTCTTGCATTAACACACAACCCAGACCCTCTCGTGAGGCGTCACAATAGACTGCATAACCCAACCCTCTCTCTGGAATAATCAATACTGGAGCGGTGGTCAGTCTAACTTTCAACTCCTGGAACGACTTTTCACAAGTCTCACTCCATACAAATTTGACTCCCTTCCGAGTCAATCTAGTCAAAGGCAAAGCTAATCTGGAGAAATCTTTCATAAACCGACGATAATACCCAGCTAACCCCAGAAAACTGCGGATCTCAAACACACTCTTAGGCTGTGCCCAATCTTGCACCGCCTCAGTCTTGGATATATCAACAGACACTCCTTCCCCAGAAACTACATGGCCTAAGAACTTAACCTCTTCTAGCCAGAACTCACACTTCCCAAACTTAGCATAAAGCTTATGGGCTCTAAGTAACTCAAGCACCACTCTCAAGTGTTCCTTGTGCTTCTCCTCAGAAGGTGAATAAATAAGGATGTCGTCCACGAAGACGACTACAAAACGATCTAAAAATTCCCGGAATATTCGGTTCATCAAATCCATAAAAACTGCCGGTGCATTGGTGAGCCCAAATGGCATCACCAGAAACTCATAGTGGCCATACCGTGTACGGAATGTCGTCTTCGGAATATCCTCCTCCCTGACTCTTAACTGATGATAGCCTGATCTCAAGTCTATCTTCGAGAAACAACGGGAACCTTTCAACTGATCGAACAGATCATCTATACGAGGCATAGGGTACTTATTCTTAACCGTAGCCCGATTCAATTTCCGGTAATCTATACAAAGTCTCAAAGCACCACCTTTCTTTTTAACAAAGAGGGCCGGTGCTCCCCACGGCGAAACACTAGGACGTATATAGCCCTTGTCTAGTAACTCCTGGAGCTGAATCTTCAACTCAACTAACTCGGCTGGGGCAAAATGATAAGGTGCCATAGAAATTGGCGCCGTGCCGGGCACTAGGTCAACAGAGAATTCAATCTCTTGATGCAGTGGCAAACCAACAAGATCCTCGGGAAAGACGTTCGAGTACTCACAAACCACCCTTGGCAACACAATCTGAGTCTCATCATCCTCACTAATCGAAAGGTTAGCAAGTAGACCACTAAGCTCACTCCGTCCTCGCGGAACATACCTCGGTGGCAACACATTACCAACCCGGTCTCCTAGAAAATGAAAATACTCTCCGCTCATGGTACAACAAGTGACCCTCTGGCGGTTGCAATCAATAACTGCCCGGTATGGCGATAACCAGTCCATACCCAAAATAACATTGAAACCCCTCATAGGCATAACTACAAAGGAAAATGGGATTCTATGATAATCAACCTCTATATCACAACCCCTAACACCTTGTTTCAAAATCAATTCACCCCCAAGAGGTGACACTACACAAATAGGAGATGCTAACTGTGCTAACTCCAACTCCAAAACAGATGCAAATGCAACAGACACAAAGGAATGGGATGCACCCGTATCAATCAAAACATTAGCAACCGAGTTGCAAAACAAGAAGGTACCTCTCACAACTGATGGTGCCGGCACAAGATCCTGCGCGGTAACAGCATACACGCGCCCAGATGACCTCTGATCAACCTGCTCACCCCTAGGAGCATAAGATTGCTGCACCGACTGGGACGATGAAGCCCCCTGATTGGCTCTTGAGGCCTGACCCGACTGAGCTGGCTGCTGACCCTGAATCAGCCTCAAACCAGATGCACCATGTGTGCCACCCAACTGCGGGCACTACCTCTTCATATGCCCCGGCTGACCACACTGATAACACGAGAGTGGCTGGCCTCTACCCTGGCTCTGGCTCTGAGATCGAGCCGAAGATGATGCTGCTCTCTGCACTCCTCCCCTCTGAGGACAAACTGGAGACTTGTGGCCCAGCTGGCCACACTTGAAACAGGTAATGTCTCCCTGACTGCCTTTCCCCGAACTAGCACTCGGCACAAGAAAAGTCGATCTAGAAAAGCTACCCTGAGACTGCTGAGGATTAAAACCCTTCTGTCTCCTACCATCACTCTGACCATCCTGACTCCTCTTGGAGTCCTTCTGTTCTTCCTCCTCCTCCTGCATCATAATTTCCATGTGGGCTGCAGCATCAACCATACGCCCATAATCCCGAATCATAGTTCCCCCAACTCTCATCTTGAGGCCACGCCTCAACTTCTTCTCAAACTCGATACAACGGCGTTCCTCAGACGCTACCAAGTCAGGTGCAAACCTGGACGAACTAGTAAATGCAGCCTCAAACTCGGCCACTGAAGAACTCGACTGCTTAAGCTGGCAGAACTGGTCTCTCAGCTTCTCCCTAACTGCTGGAGATAAGAACTTTTCCTGGAAAGCATTCACAAAAGCCTCCCATGTACCTCCTATACGACCCTTATTCAACTGGAAAGATGCCAAGGTCACTTTCAACCCCTCGTCTTCGATGCCAAGCATCTCAAATGTCTTCGTTGTCTGTTCGAGCCATTCATCTTCCTTAAGCGGCTCTTTAGGATCACCCACAAATTCATCCGGATTAGACCGGAAGAACTCCCTCTTCAGAAAGGAAGATCCTGTATCTGCAGCAACATCCCTAGCTTGATTCTCAGCTCTGAGAATGCCTACTGACTCCCTGAATGCCCCTGCTATCTCTCGGGCTAGAGCGCCCATAGCCTGCTGGCTCGGCCACATTGGTCTGGCCAATTCCCTCCTGAACTGCTGGAATCTCCTCTGGCACAGGCACCTCCTGCCTACCCGGCCTACCACGCCTACCGCGTCCACGTCCTCGTCCTGACATCCTAATAAAGGAAACAAAGACGTTAGCATATTAATAAATGTGCCGAAGCTAAACACTCGCGTCCTAATGCATGGGACAACAATAATTCATTCCACGTAAGCACATAATCACATAAGCACCTACGAATTTCATTCCTGGATAATGATAGTCCCAATGCGTTACTATAGTTCCGGTTGGAAGCAGCAGTGATCAAGTGCCTTTCCAACAAGACTACTAGAAACTCAAGGGTCCAATCAACATCCTAGAAAATACATTCCATACCCACATAATCACATAAACATGTTATCACATAAGCATATAACATTACACTAAGTCTCTATCAAACGAGACGAACCCAATGTGATACTAATCACTTCCCACGTACCCAAAGTATTCAAACCCGGTACGCTCTGATACCAAGTTGTCACGCCCTCAAAATAAACCCATTATATATATATATCATTGGCATGCAATATTAAAATAAACCAATTCATTATCTCATTCATCAGAGTATTACAAAAAGAAAACATTACATGTAATATCAAATTAAATGCCCTATGGGCTTACACCTTTCCAAGCCAACACTTGGACACAAAAATATGAGTTCTAACTCAAATACAAATAAAGCCCTAGGCTTGAATGTTTATCAAATAAAAACAAATAACTAAAGATAGTCTTCAAAATCCAAATCCTTCCAAGCTAAGTCCTTGGAGGTAGCTTATCACCTGGACCTGAAAATGATGTTCCCATAAAGGGTGAGCCACAGCCCAGTAGAAATATACTAAACCAAATATAAGCATTGATTAAAGGAATAGCATTCAATAGATGGTTAACCAAGATAATCAATTACATCATTTTACTGTCTCATGACACTATTGTCTAAGACACGTTTTACTTTCCAACTTTATCAATATGGCTCAGAACCTGGCCAAACGTACAACAGTGAACTATATATATCATATTCACATTCTTCCAATGTCAACAAACAGATGAGACTCAGGCTCAAATCAAAACACTTCATACTTCCAGTTTGATACACATTTTAGTGCTGTATCAATAAAAAACACTTCAATATAAATAAGCACACATAAAAGTGATGCTAATGGAGTCCATCCCCTATCTCCTCCCAAACAAAATCCGGTTTAGAGGTCCATCCCCTATCTTTCCCTAAACCGTGGAGTACATCCCCTATCTCCTCCCACACAAAACAATGTATGCAAACACATAACATATACAACACACAATCAATACACATAATGTCTGCATTAATTCAGCAGTCAAAATTGATGACTTAATCAATGATTAGTTTCAGTTATCCCTAATCCACATGCAGTGTCTACAACAAGCACGGTTATCCTCCACCGATAGCCCAAAACAGTTATTTCTAAACTGAAAATAAATATATCAACAATTCAATAGGCGAGTGATTTAAATTATCCAACTACGCCATTTAATCAATGAATTCCCCAATTCCATGAATTTAACCATATTTCCCCAATTCCATGAATTAATTATACAAATTAATTTATTAATACAACTAGGGTTTTTTTCCAAAATTACCAAAGTACCCCCAACATATCAAAATACTAAAACTTAGAACAAAACTTATAAGATGGAGTAGGAAATCCCTACCTCGAAGAAAATAACCCGAATGGAGAAGACAAAGATGAATACCCAAATTCCAATGTGCTCCAAATCACTAAATGTTCAGATTAAATGGAAGCCTTCGACTCACTCTATCTTTTTAATAAAGGATCTAAGGTAGAAACTCACTCTAAGTAGATCAATCCTAAGAGAGAAGGTGTGTAGAGGGAGAGAGAACTCGTAACTAGGGTTTTGGAATCTGAAAGTGTATGAAAAACTGATCTGAAACACGCTGCTGCCTATTTAAACCTGACAGGCTCGCTCGAGCGAAGACTTGGTCGCTCGAGCGACCAGACACACGAAAACCTCGCTCGAGCGAAGAAAAGCTCGCTCGAGCCAAGAATGCAATGCTTCAGGTCTGCAACCCTGGAGCACGCTCGAGCGACAGAATGCTCGCTCGAGCAAGGAACTCGAAAACATACACCTCGCTCGCTCGAGCGAAGAAAATCTCGCTCAAGCGAATAAGCACTGCCCTCAGGTCTATACCAGACACAGTCGCTCGCTCGAGCGAAGAGAATCTGGATCGAGCCAGAGGACACAAAAACAAACCTCGCTCGAGCGACCAAATCCTGGCTCGAGCGACCAACCCAAAAACTGGACAGCAACACTTGGTTTACGAACCCAACCAACCTGAAACAAACCTGCCCAACACATCCTATAACTCCAAATGAGAAAATAAAGGACGACAACAACAAATATACAATGACAGAATAAACGGAACCCAAGTCCGGGTACAATAATCAAATGGGAAAAGACCGGGGTCGCTATATTAGCTACATGGGCCTGGGCTTGATTCTCAGCTCTGAGAATGCCCATAAATTCCCTCAGTGCTCCTGCCATTTCGCGGGCCAAAGTGCCAATGGCTTGCTTATCAACCGGCTCGGCCACGTTGGCCTGACCAACACCCTCCTCCTACATCGGAATATCATCTGGTATAGGCGTTTCCTGCCTCCTAGGCCTACCACACCTACCATCACGTCCTCGTCCTAACATCCTAATGAAGGTAACCAGAACATTAGCACATTCACAAATGTACCGAAGCTATTTCACTCGCGTCTTAATACGATGGACAACTGTAATTCACTCCCCATAAGCACATAATCACATAAGCACTTACGAATTTCATTTCCGGATAATGACCGTTCGTAGCGTTGCTAGAGTTCCAGTTAGAAACGGCAGTGATCAAGTGCCTTTCTAACAGGACTCCCAGAAACCCAAGGATCCAATCAACATCCTAGAAACTCAATCCCATACTCACATAGTCACAAAAACATGTTATCACATAAGCATATAACATTACATTTAAGTTTCTAACAAGCGAGACAAACCCACTGTGGTACTAACCACTTCCCAAGTACCCAAAGTATTCAAACCCGGTACGCTCTGATACCAAGCTGTAACGCCCTCAAAAATAATACATCAGCCAATCACCCATGACATCCATAAACACGAGAAATAAACGATATTCATTCATCAGAGTGTTTTCTACAAAAGGTATTATATGTTGACAACAAAACTAAATGCCCTACGGGCTTACAACTTTTCAAGTCAACACTTGGTTATAACAAAAGAGAGTTCTAACTCTTAACATATTAAGCCCTTGGATTGATTTACATATAATACAAAAGATAACTACAAAAATAAGTCTTCAACGTCTAAACCTCCCAAGCTACATCCTTGGAGGCAGCATATCACTTGAACCTGAAAATGATGTCCCGTATAGGGTGAGCCAAAGCCCAGTAGAGATATGCTAAACATAATATGAGCAGTAACTAAAACATTAGCATTTGAAAAATGTTCAACACATGTGCATCGATATACACCATTTTTATTATAATCCAACAACATTGATATTCATCTTTCAACTGAGTTCCATTTGCATTTCCAATACATTTCATTAACATACTTCGTCTATCACAGTAATTCAAATGAGACTACAACTCATAAGAAAACAACACTTCGATTCATCAACAATTCAAAATGAGATTACAACTCATATTAACAACACTTCAATTTATCAACATCATTTAGATGGATATAAGGTTTCAGGACTTTCACCCTGGACACTTCGGCCAACTTAATTATCACTGGAGTCTATCCTCTATCTCCTCCCAAACACTGGAGTACATCCTCTATCTCCTCCCACACAGTGGAGTACATCCCCTATCTGCTCCCATACAAATATACATATACAATGTATTTAAACACTTCATCATATACAATGATCAATTAAAGTACATATTCAATGTGTTAATCTAACCGTCATATTCATTGACCAATTCCAATTGATTAGTTTCGGTTTTCCCTAATCAACATGCAGTGTCTACAACAATCAAGACTATCCTCCACCAATATCCCAAAACAGTTATTTCTAAACAGATAATAAATTTACCAAATAGATAAATTATCAACAGTTTCATCGGTGAGTGATTAATCAATCCAACTACACCATTCAATCTCATAATTTCTCCATTTCATGATTTTCATATTTCCCCAAATTAATTATTTAATTTCAATTAAGGCTTTTCCCCTTTTTTCTCAACTTCAACCCTAAGGCTCAATTTTCTCAATTTTATACCAATAACCTCATTTTCCAGGGTCTCACATACAAATGATACCCAACAATTTAAAACCCCTCTTTATACATTTCAAAATCAAACCCTAACTTTCCAAAATTCCCAAATCAAACCATTTAGACAAAACGACTAATATTTATGTCAAAGCTCATAAAAATGAGTAATTATCCCTACCTCGAAGAAGAGACTCAAAGGAGAAGATGGAGAAAACTCGAAGATGCTCCAAACACCAACTTTTTTGGATCAAAGTGAAGCCCACACCAAGCTCTACCTTTCTTACAAAGAGACTAGGGTAGGAGACCACTAGAACTAGGTGTATTTGTAGAGAGAATGTGTATGTAGAGAGAGAGAGAGAGGGTCAGATCTATGGTTTAGAAGAAGAAGAGAGTCAAAAAGTGTAGAAGAAGCTGCTGCTGCGAACTGATATAGTCGAGGCTCGCTCAAGCGAAGAAGTGATCGCTCGAGCGACCAGGCAAAAAGATACCTCTCTCGAGTGCAAAAAGCCTCGCTCGAGCGAACAATGCAAAGCTTCAGGTCTGCAACCCAGAAGCACGCTCGAGCGCAAGAATGCTCACTAGAGCGAAGAACCCCAAAACATATAGCTCGCTCGCTCAAACGACAAAAGCCTCGCTCGAGCGAAGAATACCAACCTTCAGGTTCAAACTAGACACTGACGCACGCTCGAGCGCAAGAGTTCTCGTTCAAGCGAAGAGACAGAAAACCCAAAGCTCGCTCGAGCGACAAAAGCCTCGCTCGAGCAAAGAACCAAAAATCTGGGCAGCAAAAACATATTTCAAACCACATCCAACCTGTTTCAAACCTACCTAACACATCCTAAAATTCAAATACAAGGAATTAAAGGCCAAAAAGAGACATTCACAACAATACTCAATCATGGAACCCAAGTCCAGAACATTGTACATAAAGGGGAAAAACCCAAGATCGCTATAGGATTGGTTTGGTCTGCTAGTGCATATCGGAGTTTTTTCATTTTGTTTCTCCGTTTTGGATTGGTTTCTAGCAAATCTATGGGTTTAGTGCTAGCAGATGATTGTGTTTCCTTCTTGGTGCTAACCTAGTTGGGATTGTGGAATGTTAGCTATGATACTTTTTGCACTTCCCTCCTTTATTGATGTATTTTGTTGTTTGTTTTTGCTCATCTCATCAATAAAGTTTCTTTTTTCTTTGCTGATCAAAAAAAATAATAGTGAATATCAATGCTATCACATCTGAGGCCACGAAACCACCGTTTCTATTCTGTTCCGGCGAGAACACGTCGCCTTCTTCGGTTGGTTCCACCACCGACTCGCCATCAGCAAAGAACGAGTCAACCTAGATCTGATGCGTTTCGTCCAGCAGCCTCAACAATGCCGCCTTATCAAACTCCTGCAGGTTCTTTCTTCGATCATCATCGGTGGTCGAGTCCACCACATCCATTCTCATCTTCTCCAACTCTTAGTCTGACATAGAGATTTGGAATGAGATTTGTGAAATGCTAGGGTTTTGATCTAAATTGGTGGTCTAGGGTTTCGATCTAAACAATATAATTGAATCCTCACCTTTCACTCTCTAAGGTTAGGATTTCTGTTTGTTTGTTTGTTTTTTGAAGTTGATTGTTTTTGTGCTTTTTAGTGGTGGAATTGTGAGGGAGAACCCACTACGTTGTGTGTGTGTGTGTGTGTGTGTGTGTGAGAGAGAGAGAGAGAGAGAGAGAGAGAGAGAGAGAAAGAGAGAAAGAGCTTGGTCTTGTTCTGATGGCCACTGATTTCTTTATCTTCTTTTTTTTCTTTGACAAAACTCGGTCTTGTTCTTTAGTGGCGTATACCTCTGTCTGAAATAGATAATATTTGTTGAAACTATATTATCTGTTCTTAATTTTTTCTAAATGCTCTTTGGCCCTGTTTGGTAGAGCTGTGGGAAAGTGCTTATAGCTTATGCCTCAACAGCTTATAGCTTATAACTTTCAGCTTAAGCTGATTTCCAGCTTATTCTTAAAGCATCTCCTGCCCCACTCAAAAAATAAGCTGATTTCTGACTTCTAAAAAGCTATAAGCTATAAGCTATAAGCTAAACTAAACACATCAAAATAGCTTAAATTAAGTTGAAAGCTGAAATAAGCTGTAATTAAGCTCTGCCAAACAGGCACTTTATCATCTTCTTCATCTGATGAGTTGTTTAACACTAATTTCTCACAAAAATGGAGCAAATTCACACAGATGAGTTGTTTAACCCTGGTTTCTCACAAGTGAAGAAAATTCACACACATAAAAGAATATTTTAACAAATAATTTCAATAGATATATTTTTAAAAAAAAGATAATTTTGACAGATAAGAATTTCAACAGAAAGATTTTTTAAACAAATAATATTAACATATAGGAATTTTGAACAGATAATTTCAACAGATAATTTTTTTTATATACAATTTGAACATATAGGTTTAAAAAATTTCAACATACAATTATAAAATTGAAAAGTAAATGTCCTTGAAAGCAAAAAAAGGGACTAGTCATCCCAACATTTCACATAACATGTCATTCTTACCAAACACAATTATCCAGTGGATCATACACCTTAGGTAATCTTTAAATTGGATTTATCAACAATTTTCTTTTCATATTATAAGTCATTCCTATTCGAATATGATCGTTAGTTAATTTTTAATAATTTCCCAATTATCAAAACAAACAATAATTGTTGTTTAATGACATAATTCAGTTGTCAAAAATATATATATATATATACTTCATTTTTCTCAAAATATTAGTCCTTTATTCTATTTTTCACTATTTCAAAATATTGGTCTCTTTTCAAAAATTAAGGACTAAAATAAAATGAATTTCTTATTTTGCTCTTCTTTTAAATTTATTAATATTACTTTTTAAGTGTAATAATTATACTACTAAATGATAGTTTTGGAAAGTTATATTGTTGAATTGTAATAATTTTACTATAAAAAAAAATTGGATCTCCTAAAAAAATTAATATTTTGGGACAGGAAAAGTTTTTTTTTTTCAAACCACATGATAACTTACAGGAGACTTAAATCAAAGACATTCAAGGGAGAAAATATATATATATATATATATATATATACTAGTTAAAAAACGTACGTGCTATTAATATAGCATGTTTTAATATTATATTTTGATAATTTTTTAAAAATTAGAATATTTTTATATGAAATTGAATAGAATAAATCATTAAATACATGATAGAATTATGTAGTATGATATGTATCATTTTTTTATATGATATGTATGATTTCCTACAATATATTGGTGTCCTTCATTCCAGTGCTTCTATCTAATGTGTCTTCTATAAAACTGAAAATGAATCTGCCTCTCATGTCCTCTTACATTGTCCATTTTCATGGAAAGTATGGTCAGATTTGCTGCTCTGGTGGGGGTGTATTTGGGTGTTGTCAAGGTCTATTGATTGTTTATTTCATTGGTGGTTAGGTTGGAATCATAAAAAAATTAGTTAAGAGATTGTGGAGGGTTTTACCTCCTATTGTTCTCTGGTCCATTGAAAGTTAAGAAATGATTGTCTATTTAATGGAGTGCAACCTAGTAGGTCTGAGTTATGTGAGCTTATTAAGTTGAGATTTGCTCTATGGGTTAAAGCTTCTACAAAGGGTTTCATGTACTCTGTCTTGGATTTAATCAATAATCTGGATCAGATAAAGGACTGCTGAGGGATTCTTGCTGTTGAGGAATCTATTTTTGGCCTGTCCAGCTACTATCTGCTACTTTGGTGTTTGTTGTAGAGGTTGTTTCTGTTGTAGTGGGTGGTATATTGGGCTGTTTAAGCAACACCTGATGCAGGTGTTTGAGTTTAGTTTTGCAAGTAGATTCTTTTGGTTAGTCCTGCGAGATCTGCTGACTCATTCTTGTTCTGCTGGTGAGTTTGGTCTGCTGCTATTTTGGTCTACTGCTATTTGGTGAGTTTGGGCTACTGCTATTTGGTCTGTCACTTCTTGGTTTGGTAGATGGACTATCGCAGTGGTGGTATGGCTGCAAAATGTCAAAATTGGAGAATAAGATATGGATGGTCAAAATTGGCATAATTGGAAACTCTTTAGTTTACATAGAGGCAGCTCTTATTGGGTCTCAACCAAACCTTGAATGTGTTCTGTCTTAGGAATGGTGGCTTCTCCATCCTCTTCTGGCTGCTGCTATGAGGAATGGAGTGATCAAGGAATAGGATTAAGTCTTGATTGGCTGCTGCTATATGTGCTCTGCTGTTGCTAACTGCTGGTCTGCAGTTAGTGCAAAGTCTGCTGCTGCATCTTGGCCTTTTTGCAATTGTTGGAATGATGTTTTAGTGTGCATGCTGCTGCTATATTGGAGTCCAAATGAATTGGAACTGTTTTTAATATCTTGTTTTTGCTGGTCTGTTCTATATTGTTTTGCCTGGTGCCAACATGTTTTGCATTGGTTTGCCGTCTTGTTTGCTTGTTCCTTTTTTGGTTGGTTTCTCATCAACCTGTTGGCATGAGCTAGCAGATGATTGTGCATTCTCCTTGGTGCCAACCCAGTTGGGATTAGGGAGTTTTGCTATGATGCTTTTGCTCTTGCCTCCCCTCCTTGTTGATGTATACCATGATGTTTTTTTTGTTATGTTCTCATCAATAAGAGTTTTCTTTCCTGATCAAAAAAATGGTGTAGACTTCAATTCTATTACCATATCATTTTGGATGATTTATGAGTCTTTAACATTTCTTCCAAATTTAATATAAAAATAAAATAAAAATAAAATATGGTGTGTTACTCTTTCTCAATAGATAAATATAAAACAAATACTAAGACAATTCTTACATCTAGAAAAAGCTACTAAGATAATTTACTAAACTATTAAAGAAGTAGAAGAAAATACATATATTTACAAATGACTAATTTTATTAATACATAAATCGTAATCGCATAACAAATGACCAATTTTATTAATAAATAAATCATTAAGTAAATTAACAATTTTTAATGATATGAAAAATATTTTCCAATTAACCATTTTTTAATTATATGAAAAATATTTTTCAATAAATAATTTTGATAATTTATTATTGCATAAGATAATATTTGTTTCCCTAAGTATTGTGTTAAATTAAAATTTATAACAAACAATAATTGTAATTTTTAATATTATAAGACCGACTCATATTTTAAACAAACCTTATGGGTGTATTTGTAATTTGTTAAAAAATAAAATATTTATCTTTCATAGTTGATCAAGAATGTTTGCGTAATTACGAAAAAATTTGTTTCATAATTGACTAAGAATATTTGCATAATTACGAAAAAAAACCTATTGCATGATTGACCAAGATTGTTTGTGTAATTACGAAAAAAAAGCTTCACTCAACATATAAGCCACCATTAGTAAATAATTCAAAATGAAAGGGGAAAATTGGAAAAAACAAAAAAAAAATGAATCTCAAACAATTAAGCAGTTCTTATATATACAGATATATTTGTTTTCAATCCATGTCAGATGACTTACAAGAGACTTAAATCAAACTTGAAATTAAAGTAATTTTACATGATTTTATTATTCATAATATAATGTTTTTATATACGTCTCGTGTTAATTATGTAATTTTTCAACACATTGTAAGTTTATATTTATTTAAAATTATTATTTGCAAAATTTTAATTTACATATTTAATACTACTCTTATTTCAAAGATATAGTCAATATTTGTTTTCAGTTGTACTAATTTTATAAAAATTAAGTTTATATATTATAAGATAGTAAATTTTATCACTCATCTCTACCAAACTGCAGCTCAGAGAATCAAACTTAAAGAGAAGTATTCTTAACATTTTCTTGAAATCAAATCTTAAAAAATAATTAGTGTAGAGATCATTTATGAACCCTCTCTCCCTCTTCTCTCTCTAAAAACCTCCTTTCCCGGCCTCTTTTTGGGTTGGCCGGCCGCCACCTTTGGCTATGGTGGTCGGCTGGCCTAGCTCGTTTCGGCAGCTGTCTTGTTAGTTTTTTCCTTCAATAAACTTGAGTCTTCCATCTTCCACACCTAGGTGTGTTTTTCGTTGCTGCGGGAGTTTCATTCAGGGGCTGTCCAGGTTGTCATCGACTGTCTTCTTGTGTTTCAATCTTGCCGTTATAGCTGATTCATCAGGGGAGTCCAGGAATTTCATTCGAGCACTTTTGGCGAGTAAGAGCTTGAGGGGTGCACTCTGGTTCGTAGGCGTTTCAGTTCTTTCCGGTTTGCACTCGAGCGCCCCTCCTCGTATGAGAGTCTGAGGGGTGAAGGCCTGTGTCCCAGCGGGTGGTTGGTGTTCGGTGGGTGTGTGGAGTGGGTTGCAGGGGAGTTGGTAGAGTGCTCGAGTGGGCTGTAGAGTGGGTCTGTGGTTATGGAGTTTTGTGCAGGTGTGGATCTGTTGGGTGTGATTGCGGGTGTGGATCTGTGTTGTGCAAGGGAGTTTTTTCAACTTTTGAGCGGATGGCTATAGAGTTTTCCGGCCAGCATGCAGCAGGCGTGAAGTAGCGGAGCGTGCAGATGGCGTGCAGCAGGCGTGGGTATGGGCATCGTATAGTGCTGTCAGGCGTCAGGTGTGAAGTAGGGTGGCGTTGGGAGTTGTTAGCAGCATAGGTGTAATGATCTAGTTTTCAACATAGCAGGTCGGCCTTGGCAGAGGCGTGGATGTTAATTAGATGGGTTCTTAGTTCAAGCTGCTTTGGGAGTTAGTTTAGTTATTTCTAGTTTGGTTTTGGTGTTTTGGTTGGTTGATTATGTGGAGATTCATGTATTTTAATTTTTTTAGTTAAGTTCTTAACTTTTTTTTTTTCTTAAAAAAAAAAAAAGTTTCGAGAGGCTTAGGGATTGGTTGTATGAGTGCGCGTAGCAGTAGTAGGTGTATTTTTATACTTCCGAATCTCTCTCGATGCATGTCATCTTCCTGTACTTTTAATTTCATGCTGTTAAATAAAATTTTTCTTTGCTGATCAAAAAAAAAATATTATAAGATATACCTATTATATCAACATAAAATAAAAATACAAAAAAAAAAAGAGCGAATAAAGAGAAAAGATGAGAGAGAGAGAGAGAGAGATATAAGATAAGATAAGATAAGATAAGATAAGATAAAATAAATAAATAAATAAATAAAGAACATGGGGAGAGGGAAAAAATAAGAAATGAAAAAGAAAGATGACGGGAGAAAGGGAGAGCACATTGTTAAAATAAAAAAATAAAATAAAAAAAAGAAACTACTGATCAATTGTGGCAGAAAAAAATATTACAAATTTATAATAAAAGTTATAATTTTAATTATTAATATTTATCATTTATCATTTATTTGTAATTATTTTTTTTTTTTTTTACTTACACCGTCAAGTTATTTTTCCTGAAAAAATAAGGAAAGAAAGACAAAAGTAGTGTTTAGTAGAGTTTTAGAATTATGATTTGAGAATAGAGTTGTATTTCGAGTTTGTGAGTTTTGAAATTACGATTTAAGTGTGAAAATTTTATTTGGTTATGAGTTTTGAAAAGAGTTTTGAATTGAGTTTGAAATTTTTGATGTGACGCATGATATTTGATTCAAAAACTTACAACTCATAAGTAAACACACTATTCAAAATTCTATTCAAAACTCATAAAAAAGTTTAAAAAATTTCGAAAATATTTTTTATTTAAAATATAAAAATAACATGTGCAAAAAAAAAAAAAACGGAACACTGTTCCGGTCAATCAGTTGGACGTTCGGGTAGACGTGTTTTGAAAAGTGGGTGTAGAATCAATTTTCAAAAACTCTAACCAAATACTACACTCAAACCAAAGTGTGAAATCAACTTTTCAAAGCCTTACCAAACACAGCCAATGATGATTGGAGACAGAGACGGCATGTTGTAAGAGAGGTGACTTTTTTTTTTTTTTCGGTAATTTCAATTCAGTTAAAGTTTGAAAAAATATTTTTAAATTAATGACAAACTTTAAAAATATTAAAAAATAAAATTATAAAAAAAAAATTATGAATTTGTAAATAATTTTTGGAGTTCCCCCTCAGATGTAAATTCTTCTGTTTTTTTTTTTTTTTTGGAATATTCCTCCAATTTATAATAAAGATTGGTGTTTTTATTTATACTAAAATTTTAAATTATTTACCATTAAAAAAAAGAAAAATGATCCAGACCCCCTTTCCCCCCACCCTCTTTGACCTCCTCTCTTTCTGATCGGCCAGTTTTTTTTTTTTTTTTTTCAATCACCACCCATTATATGTGTGTGGGGTGGTGGGGGTGGTGATTGGAGGGGGTCTCAATCACATCCCTAAAAAAAACCAACCCCAAACACCTCCCTTCCATTATCCTAGGGCATGCTGTCACAACATCATGTCGTGCTAGGATAGCGAACGGCACTGTTTAGTTAAAATTTATTTAATTTTTTTTTATTTTTTTATTTTTTTCACTTTGTGCAATGTGGTTTTATTTTCTTCTTTCAAATTTCAAAATTCATTTTCAAACTAAAATGGTAAGCCCTCCTCAAAAGTTAAGGTTTTATTAAAAAATTCATATCAAATTAAAAATTGAAGGGTAAATTACATTGACTTTCTTGAGATTTAAAGAAATATAATACAAATTTGACATAATTATATTTAGCTCCTTTAAGATTTTAATTCATATAAAACTAGATTCATTTTTCATTATAAATTCGTTAATCATATGAATAAAAAAATGATATTGTAACCTTTTATGGGAAAAAAAAAAAAAGAGTTTGATTAATTGGAAACAAAAAAGAGAAAATTTGTATGAAATTAAATTTTACAATATTTGTATGTCTCAAAATCACAAAAAACAAAATTTAAAAGTAAATCAATGTTCAAATTAAAATACTTGAAACAAATGACAATTTAACTACATAGTTAATCTAGCACAATAATAAACAAAATAATGAGTACGAATATTATAATAATAATGATGATAATAAATAATAATATCTATATATTATATAAGGAAATGGGAGTTTTTTTTTTTTTTTTTTTGATCAGCAAAATAAAACTTTATTGATGAAAAATGCATAATACATGCAAAAATAGATCAACAAAACAGAAGAGAGCAGAAAGCATCATAACTAACTTAACGATCCCAATTAGGTTGACACCGCAAAGAAAGCGCAATTATATGCTAGCTCTCAACCCAGGATTGGTGAGGAACCAATCAAAGACACCCAAAGAGAATGACAACCAAAAGCTAACACAACAGCTAACAACTAAAGACAACCAAACAAACACAACAGCAAACAGCAATAGCAGGAGGCCTGTGCATGTCTCTACAGCCAAGAGCTCCAAACAAACCAACACCCTGTTCAGGAAAAGGGAGTTTCTAACCCAGAAGCTTTGTGGGAGCTCCAATATCTCAATCTTAATTTCCTAATTTTCTGATTTAATAAAGAAAACCTTCCGCTCACCATTCAATTTCATCTTTTTGGGCTTCTCCACATACCGAAGCACAACATATTTTTTTACAATCTTCACTTATTTTTTTTACTAGAAGGACAAACAAAGATAGAGAGAATGTTTTAGAGAGAATTAGAGAGGAGATTCGGAAAAAAAGGCTAACAACTCCACAATCACAATCTTCACTCCAACACAATCTTCAAAGCTTAGAAGTAATCTTTTCATTTAATTTTCAATGGCTCTTTTTTTTACACTCCATTTTGATCACACCGTGATTATATTTTTAAACTGATTAGGTTTTTTAACTCATTGTATTCTTTGAAAAAAATGATTTTGTTTTTTAAATATCAATTAAAAAAATTTATAATTAATTTGTGATTGAGTTTTTGACTCACTGTATTTTTAACTCACTATATATGTGATTGTATTTTTTAACTATCAATTGATTTCATTACTTTTCTCTTTATTATGAGCAAAAATATAATAGTGGTTTTTTACACGTTTTGATCACACAGTGATTTTATTTTTTAACTGATTGTGTTTTTTTTACACTCCATGATGAGAAAAAAATTGTTTCGACTCAAACAATCTCTATGTTTTTTGAAAAAATAATTGGATTGTATTCATTAGGTTCACATAAGTGCCCACTATTGATGATGATTAGATTGTATTTTGTCTAGCAAAAAAAAAATATATGATTTGCTTTTTTAACTCACTGTGTTTTTTGAAGAAAAAAAAATAATTGGGTTTTTTAACTATTAATTGACTTAATTTGTGATTGAATTTTTAATTCACTACGTTTTGTGGAAAAAAAAATTGATTAAATGATTGTGTTTTTAACTACCAATTGACTTCATTATTTTTTTATTTATTATCATGAGTGAAAATGTGATTGTGTTTTTTTATACTTCGTTTTGATCACATAGTGATTTTATTTTTTAATTGATTGTGTTTTTTTACACTCCATTTTGATCACAAGATGAGAAAAAAAAATTTGTTTGGATTGTGACAATCTCTGTGTTTTTTTTTTAAAAAAAAAATTGAATTGTATTCATTGTATTTTTTAATTGTCAATTGACTTCATTGTTTTTCTTTTTATTATGGCAACAATTCACATATTTTTTTTTACTGGGAGGACAAACCACAGCAAGGACAAACCAATCTAGAGATAAAGTTTTAGAGAGAGAGTTGGAGAAAATTTGGCGAAAAAGGCTGACACCTCCACGGTCACAATCTTCACTTCAACACAATTTTCACAATATTAAATTCAAAGCATGTAAGTAATCTTTTCATTTATTTTTTTATTATGGGAAAAAATATTATTGTGATTTTTTATACTCTGTTTTGATGAAACAATAATTGTATTTTTAAATTGATTGTGTTTTTTTATACTCTATTTTAATTACATGGTGAGAAAAAAAAAATTGTAATTAGATTTTTTAACTCATTATGTTTTTCCAAAAAAAATATTATTTTGCTTTTTAAATTTCAATTAAAAAATTTTGTAATTAGGTTTTTAACTCACTATGTTGCTTGAACAAAAAATAATTATGTTTTTTTAACTATCAACTAGCATCATTGCTTTTCTTTTTATTATAACTAAAAATGTGATTATGTTTTTTTACACTCCATTTTGATCACAGGGTGATTTTATTTTTTAACTGACTGTGTTTTTTTACACTCAATTTCGATCACATGATAAGAAAAAAAAATTGTTTTGGTTGGGACAATCTGTGTTTTTTGAAGGAAAAAAAATATATTGTATTCATTAGGTTCATATAACGAACCTGTTATTAATGATGATTAGATTATATTTTGTCTAGCAAAAAAAAAAAATTGTAATTGGGTTTTTAACTCACCGTGTTTTTTGAAAAAAAAAATTGATTGTGATTTTCAACTATCAATTGACTTATTTGTGATCGGGAATGATTGTATTTTTTAACTTTCAATTCACTTAATTTGTGATTGAGTTTTTAACTCACTGTATTTTTTGAAAAAAAAAACGATTGTATTTTTTAACTACCAATTGATTTTATTACTTCTTATTTATTTATTTATTATTATGAGCAAAAATGTGATTGTATTCTTTTACACTCCATTTTCATCATACAGTGATTTTATTTTTTAGCTGATTGTGTTTTTTTTATACTCCATTTCGATCACATGATAAGAAAAAAAAAATTTGTTTGTGTTGTGACCATCTCTGTGTTTTTGGACCCAAAAAAATGGATTGTATTCATTAGGTATATAAAGTACCCACTATTGATGATGATTAGATTGTATTTTGTCTAGCAAAAAAAAAATTGTAATTGGATTTTTAACTCACTATTTTTTTTTTGAAAAAAATAAATGATTGTATTTTTTAACTATCAATTGATTTCATTATTTTTTTATTATTTTATAAGCAAAAATGTGATTGTGTTTTTTTATACTCTATTTTTGTCACACAGCGATTTTATTTTTTAACTGGTTGTGTTTTTCTACACTCCATTTCGATCATATGGTGAGAAAAAAAAATTATTTGGGTTGTGACAATCTCTGTGTTTTTTGAAATTAAAAAATAGATTGTATTCATTAGGTTTACATAAAGTACCACTATTGATAATGATTAGATTGTATTTTGTCTAGCAAAAACAATTTTGTAATTGGGTTATCAATTGACTTAATTTATGATTGAAACAGATTGTATTTTTTAATTATCAATTGACTTAATTCGTGATTGGGTTTTTAACTCACAATGTTTTTTGAAGGAAAAAAAAAATTGATTGTGTTTTTTAACTACCAATTGAATTCATTTTTTTTTATTATGAGCAAAAATGTAATTGTATTTTTTTACACTCTATTTCGATCACATGGTAAGAAAAATAAAATTTATTTTGGTTGTGACAATCTCTGTGTTTTTTGGGAAAAAAAAATGAATTGTATTGATGAGGTTCACATAAAGTATCCACTATTGATGATGATTAGATTGTATTTTTTCTTACAAAAAAACAAAAAAAAAATTGTATTTGGGTCTTTAATTCATTGTATTTTTTGGGGAAAAAAATGATTTTTCTTAATTATCAATTGACTTAATTTGTGATTGAGTTTTTTACACTCCATTTTGATCACAAGTTAATTTTATTTTTTAATTGATTGTATTTTTTTACATTTCATTTCAATCACATAATGAGAAAAAATATTTATTTGGGTTGTGACAATCTTTGTGTTTTTTAAAAACTTATTTAGTCAAGTAATAAATAGTTTTTTAAAATTCAATCTCGTGCATAGCACGAGTGATTTACTAGCATATATATAATCAAAAATTAAAAGTAAGAAAACATAACTGTGAGATTTTAGGAGTCGCATTATCACTATCTTAACACTGCTTTTTTTTTTTTCTCTCTTTATGAAGGTACAACCAAAGTGAAAGCAATGCTAAGATAATACTCATGTTATCTACACCGTCTCTCATCTAGTGTTTACGACCACCAAGAGAATTTAACAAAGTCACGAACCAAAGTTGCACAAATCAATAGATAAACAACATATATGAACATGTATAACAATATAGAGAACTTTCTCTAAAGATTTTTCATATTTCATCTCATCTTTTTATTTCTTCTTCATCATCTTCCCAATAGAAAAACATAATAGCATAATAAGGTATAATATTATAGAGGAATTTATTGGAAAGTCCTATTTTGAAAACTTTGGTGCCATTTGGTCCCACGTTTGGAATGTTTGATTGGCAAGTCCTTACTAGGTGATTTATGACCAGGAAGTCTCTTTTCAAATATAGATGGATATTGATTAGACAGATATACTCTCACTAGTTAATTAAGAAAGTTGTTTTATTTTTGAAATACGTGATCACACTGTTGGAGGGAGGGGGTGATATTCCGTTGATGAAAGGGTTGACAACGTGGCGGATATAATGTGACACTCCGAAAAAAAATTAAAAACTTAGTTTTTTTTTTCAAATGTGATAACATGATGGGTATGATGTAACACTCTAAAAAAACTAAAAACTTAATAGTGTACTTTTTCTAAATATGACAACGTGGCCTAAATGTGACAACGTGACAGGTATGATAAGACACTCTAAAAAAATTAAAAATCACTAGTGTATTTTTTTTAAATGAGACGACATGACGTATATGATAAAAAAATATATGTGTAATATTGTATATGTTTCGTAAGTGATATGTTGTATTGGTTATTTTGATTGTGGGTTTACAATATTGTAAAGGTGGATTGTGTGTACATTGCATACTGAATCTGGGGACCACACATTTGAGTAATGGAGGTTGTTGTGGTTGTATTAGTGGGTTGTGGGGGAGAGTATAGAAAATTATGTTCTGATAGTGACATGGTGTTCCATGTACCCTTTTTTGATCAACCAAAAATTTTATTGATGAAAGAAACCTTACAAGAAAGAAAAAAGACATCAATAAAGGGGAAAGAAAGAGGGGGGAGGGGGAATGATGCAAAGCATCAAACCAGGAACCAATTGGTGAGGAACCAACAGATACACAAAAGCACAACAACACAACCAAATAGACGTCACTCAAATAGAAAAGATACACCATACGCATGTGGCATGTTCACACCCCCACATTTCCAACTCAAACATTCTAAGCAATTAAATACTATACTACGTTTTTTTAGGAGATGTGGAAAACACACACCCTTATTCTGAAAATTAAATACATAATTGTTGATAGTGGCTTCACCAATGACAAATTAGTAAAGAAAAATGTTTTAGGGCTTTAAAGCAAGAGCTCTAGAGTTGCTCCAATAACGTGATAACTGCATGGATCCCACCTTGATGTGCTATTTTGACTTCTTTTTTTTTTAATCTGCCAGCTCAGTAAAGATCTATTTAGAGTTATCAGTCACTGCTGATTAGGAAACAACTAGTCCCTTACTTTTAGAGCTACTAGTCACTGCTGATTAGTAAACAACTAGCCCCAAGGACTATACGGTTAACAAGAAAACATTTAGGAGCATATGGATCATAAGCTTAAAATATTAGATTTATTGGTCAATTTCCCTATATTAAAACGGTTTTAGAATTAAAGCACACCAAAAAAAAATATTTATTATTGTAATACTATATGACATGTATCATTTTGTAATAATGTTGAATATAATGAATAAATTAGAAATAATATTATTTTGATTAAAAAATCCTAACAAACATGTAACAATCATATAATACTAAAAAATACAAGTAATTACAGAATATATATACATATATATATATATGTATATTTATATATATATAATTGTAGCAAGCAAATTATATTAAAAAAAAATTAAAGTCAAACTGTAAATCAATCAATTATTTAAATTTAATTGAATTTGAATAATTGATTGATTCAGAGTTTGCCTTCAATGTTATTTTATTTTTTGCGGTGGTATAATGTGGTTACTACAATTTCATGGGTGGCTGGTGGTTGTTAAACCACTCCACTAACTCAATATGAATAGGCTCAGGCTTTGTTTCACATAAAAAGTGTGGGTTAAAATAATTATAAAGAGATAAAAATAAGTTAAAAAATCAATAAGATAAAATATCACATCCAAATCAAAATCATTTTATTTTTTTTCTCACAAAAGTAAAAAAAAACAAAAAAAAAAATCTATCCCTGATGAAACTTTTTAGTCCAGACTAAAATAATCAAAAAGTCAAAAAATTAAAAAGTCAACTCACATTCCAAACGAAGGCTCAGCGGGTTGATTCAGAGATTGTTGTTGTGCTTTTTAGTGGTGGAATTGTGAGGGAAAGCCCACTACTTGGTGTGCGTGTGTATGTATGCGAGAGAGAGAGAGAGCTTGGTCTTGTTCTGATGGCCACTAATTTCTTCATCTTCTTTTACTTCTTTAGTGGCATACACCTCCCTCTGAAATAGATAATATTTGTTGAAACTATATTATCTGTTCTTAATTTTGTCCAAATGCTCTTTATCGTCTTCTTCATCTGATGAGTTTTTTAACACTAATTTCTCACAAAAATGGAGCAAATTCACATAGATGAGTTGTTTAACACTGGTTTCTCACAAGTGAAGAAAATTCATACAGATAAAAGAATATTTTAACAAATAATTTCAACAGATAGATTTTTTTTTTTTTAAAAAAAGATAATTTTGACAAATAAGAATTTTAACAGAAATATTTTTTAAACAAATAATGAGAATTTTGAATAGATAATTTCAATAGATAGATTTTTTTTGAACAATTTGAACATATAGGTTAAAAAAATTTCAACATAAAATGATATTATTGAAAAGTAAATGTCCTTGAAAGCAAGAAAGGGACTTGTCATCCCACCATTTCACATAACATGTCATTCTCACTAAACACAATTATCTTACACCTTACATAATCTTTAGATTAGATTTATCAACAATTTTCTCTTCATATTATAAGTCATTCCTATTTATCGAATATGATCGTCAATTAATTTTTAATAATTATCAAACAAACAATAATTGTTGTTTAATGACATAATTCATTTGTCAAATATATATATATATATATATAAATACTTCATTCATCTCAAAAGGAAGATGCTAGAGACTCCAAAATTTCTACTAAATGTCTTATCAAATGTCCCACACTTATGTAGGACCCACCCATGTGAGACATTTGGTAAAAAATTTGGTAGAAATTTTGATATCCCTAGCATTACTCGTCTCAAAATATTAGTCTCTTATTCTATTTTTCATTATTCCAAAATATTAGTCTCTTTTCAAAAATGAAGGACTAAAATAAAATGAATTTCTTATTTTACCCTTCTTTTAAATTTATTAATATTACTTTTTAAGTGTAATAATTATACTACTAAATGATAGTTTTGGAAAGTTATATGGTTGAAGTGTAATAATTTTACTATTAAAAAAAAATTATATAAAAAAAAATGGATCTCCTAAAAGGAATTAATATTTTGAGACGGGAACAGTATTTTTTTTCTTCAAACAATATGATGGCCCCGTTTGGTAGAGCTGTGGGAAAGTGATTATAACTTATAGCCTAACAACTTATAGCTTATAGTTGTGAAAGCTGTGAACATAAACTGATTTTTTACTTATAAATTAAGCTTCTTCTTCCCCACTTAAAGAATAAGCTGATTTTTTACTTACAAAAAGTATAAGTTGTATTGTTAAGCTGAACTAAACACATCAAAATAGCTTAAATTAAGCTAAAAGTTGAAATAAGCTGGAAATAAGTCTTACCATACAGGGCCGATAACTTACAAGAAACTTAAATCAAAGACATTCAAGGGAGAAAAAAAAAAAATATATATATATATATATATATTAGTTTAAAAAGGCTCGTGTAAAGCACGTGCTATTATTATAGTATGTTCCAAATTCATATTTTCATAATTTTTTTAAAATTAAAATATTGTTCTATGAAATTGAATAGAATAAATCATTAAATACATGATAGAATTATGTAGTATGATATTTATCATTTTTTGATTTATTATACACTTAATGATGTAGACTTCAATTCTATTACCATATCATTTTGGATGAATTTCTGAGTCTTTAACATTTCTTCCGAATTTATAAAAATAAAATAAAATAAAATTATGGTGTGCAATTTTTCTCAATAAATAAATATAAAACAAATACTAAGATAATTCTCACATCTAAAAAAAACTACTAAGATAATTTACTGAACAAATAAAGAAGTACAAGAAAATACATATATAATATATATACAAATAACTAATTTTATTAATACATAAATCATACTCGCATAACAAATAGCCAATTTTATTAATAAATAAATCATCTAACAATTTTTAATGATATGAAAAATATTTTTTTGTTAATGTGACAACCCTCACCTCTGATTACTGCTAAACTGTGACTGAACATGATAAGTAATTGATTAGGATGAAATCCTAAACTGATTGCATAAATGTGTTATGTTAAATGTATTTCTATTTGTTTGCCATTGATTTATCTGTTAATGTTTTAATTTCGAACTACAAATTGAAGGCCTTATCGGCGGTCGAATAAAAAATTGATTGGTGTTATATGTTAATTAGAATTTATGTGATTTTATGGTAAATTTAATTAAAATTTGATTTGGTATGATTAAATTAGATAAAATAATGTTAAATTAATTGAACCTAAGTAATTACATTTGTGCCATTGAAGTGGGCCACTTTGTTAAACCTTGTTTGGAGCTTATTTCTACATCATTTGCTCATCTTCTTGAGACCAAGCCGAGAACGAGAGGGAGATGGGGAGAAAATTGAATTCATCTAGAATTCTTGCTTGAACTTAGAAGGATTTGTAGAAGTTTGACAAAATTAGGCTCCTACAATTCAAGACCTAAGGTAAGAATTCAACCTCCTAATTGTGAATTCAAGTTAGTTCTTGCATGGTTTATGGGAATATTGAAGATTAGAGTCAAGAATTGGTTTAAATTGTTGAATGGAAGCTTAAATCATGCATGCATGTGCATATCATGAAGTTTAAGGTTGTTTCCCATGAGATTCTTGCATGCAAGTCCACATTATGGTTTTAGTCCATGAATTCACCATGATTTTGAGCCTAAACTTGCATTTGAGCTTGTGTTTGAAGCTTTGATCTCAATTGAACACATGCATGTTACATTTGCATCATGCTCTTAAGTTATTGTTGGTTTTGTGTTCAATTGACCTACCTTTGGGCTTTGATTTTGTAAATTGATATTTGAAACATGTTATATTATGGGTTTTAAAGTGTTTTCCAGAAAATGGGCCCAAAAGGTTGAGTTTTGAGGTGCTGAATGCTTGGTTTGAGCTTTGAAGGCAAATCTGGAAATTTCAGAATTTGGCTTCCTCGCTCGAGCGAAGGATTCCACGCTCGAGCGACCATCGTTTGTTCAGAGCTCCACTTGAGTGAAGGAATGATGACTCGAGCGTAAATTGCAAGCTCTTAGGTTTTTGGTGCATGCAGACGCATGCTCGAGCGAAGAGACCTACGCTCGAGCGAAGAGCTGTGTCTCACGCTCGAGCGAGCATCGAGCGGGCATCAAGCGTAAATTTTCAACATCCAGCACTTTTTCATTTTTACAGACCGCTCGAGCGAAGTAGTTCACGCTCGAGCGACCCCACTATTTTGGCAAGCTCGCTCGAGCGAATAAAGCCATGCTCGAGCGAGACCCTTATTTCAGCAAAAATTTGAAAAGTGTTTTAAAGTGCATTGTTGCATCCTCATTTCATCCTAGGCATTCCTAGGCCTAGTTTAAGATAGGGACTAAGTTATTGTTTCCCAAGTGTGTAACTTAGTGTGTGTTCATTATGTAACTGTGTAGGGTTGGCATCCGAGGACGCTCTTTAGCCTATCTGTAGCCCAGCACTCTGTGAGTAACAATGTTGTAAAGATACATTCAAATATGATTATTTCTGAACGATTGACTGTACCGTTTTCTGAAATGATATTTCTTACTGAATGAATGATTGTCCTATTGTGAACTGTATTGTGGCATCATTAGCAAATTACTGTTACTATACGGTTACTATTACAAAGATCTCTGTCGGTTGCTATGTTTAGAACCACTACTGTTTATTGATAGGATGACCATCAACTGACTGTTCGGTCTGTTAAGACCTACTGTGCTATGTTGCTATTGGATGTACCACATATGACCATTATGGTTTCTAAATGATTGATATGGCATGAAATATGAGCCACTGATTGAATGATTGTTTTACTGATATAAGTGACTATTTTAAATACTGAAAGGACATTCATTCTTAACCTCTTTACGCATATGTTATTCACTGGGCTTTAGCTCACTGTTTATATTTATATGTAGGTGTCCAGACACCGGATTGGAGCTAGGAGCGTTGGGTTAAACTCCCTTTTTGTCAAGCCAACCATCTGTGGACACCCCATTTTTGACCATCCTCAAGACTTGGACGTCACCGTTTGAACACCCGGTGATCATCCATGTTTGTGTTCGTTTGGAGTTCCCGGAGGTCTCGGCTACGCGCCTTGCCTCAGGATCTCCGAACTTGACTGTTTTATGCTTGGTTTGACACCAAACACTTGTGTTTTGCCTTCGAGAGGCAGGGTAGGGCTTGTAGACCACCCCCACCCATCACCGGTCGTGGTTTGAGGCCACCGGCTGTGTTTTGTGGCCACCGGCCAAATATTTGGCCGGCCGGCACTATAGATGGCCTGTCGGCTATCTTTTTTTGGTCAATTGCATTTTTGGCCGGCCGACTACTGTGCAGCTGCTTTTGCAGATATTTTGACACAGCTGTCTTGCATTTGGCTCCCCTCCATACACGTGTATGGAGGGATCTCTCTCTTTAGAAGCTTGTCTTGTAAGCTTTACAAGATAAAAAGCTCTATAAGAGGAGCCCTCCTCTCTCTTGTTTAGGTTGGAGAGTTTAGACAGCCATATTAGGGTTTTGAGTTCTAGGGTTAGGATCCATACACATTCTATCTCTATACCTCTCCCTCTTTTTACCTTTGTGTGTGTTTAAGTGTGTTTGTGTCTTACTATTGCACACAAACACATAGTGTTTCACCTTCCCTTAGCTACTGAGGTTCTAGGAGGTTGTCCTTGAGGTTCTTGGGTGGTTTTGAGCTTGGAGGAGCAGCTGGTCCACCATTGTTGAAGAGGGTCTTCAAGGGTAACAATTTTGCCTTTTTTATTCCCCATTCTTGCATTGTATTTTTACCTATCTTAGAACTGTTTTTGTGCTTAGTGTATAGCATAAAAAAGTTCTGTTTTTAAGCCCTCTAAATAGTTTGTTTAGAGTGTTTTGTGGTTTGGAGGTGTTTGACCCCTCTTAGGCCTTGAAAGGCCTCATTTTGTGCTATTTTGAGTGAGCTTCGGGACTTTGGTGTTTGGGCCTCCTCACCACTGAAATCTTGAGGGATTTCAGTGGTAAGGATGGTGCCTTGAAGTCCCAAGAAGGAGAGGGTCACCCCCTCTCCTTGTTGTCCTTGAAATGGACCCTTTTTGGCCTCTTGAGGGAGCATCTAGCTAAGCTTCATGTTGACCATGCCTTGGCTACTTTTTGTGCTTATTATATCATAATATGCCTCTGTTTTTAGTTAATTTTGGTACACCATGCATGCTTAGCATACCTACCTTGTAATGCCATGTTTAGGCCTTAACATGCCTTAGGTTGAAAACCTTTGTTCAAGCTTGTTTTAGGCCTAGTTTTGTGAAGCTTCTATGCTTATTTTGCCATGCTAGAGGTCTGTCCATAGTTGTTTGGGTCGGCCATGGCATGCATTGTATAGCCCCTTTACATTTTTGGCTTGTTGGCCTTAAGTGTGTGAATGTGTGGCATGAATCCTTGTCTTAATTTAGTGATTTGGGGCCATTTGCCATGTTATTTCAGTCCCTTTAGCATGCTTGTATGCTTGCTTTGGACACCTCTTTGAAGCTTTGGAAGCTTGTCTTGCATGCTCCATGTTTTGGTCATTATGCGTGCCTTTGATTTTGAGCCACTTAGATGCCATCTAGGTGTCCCTTGGGTGTTGTCTAGGCCTGCCTTAGACATATTTTGAGTCCTCTTAGCCTTGTAAGGCTTGGTTGATTTAGTCTTGGTTTAAGCCTCTTGGCTTGTCTTAGGTTTTTGGCTTTGTTTGCATGCCTTGTTTGTCTTGTTTAATTGGCTTAGCACCTTTTGTAACATGATTTTCAATGCTTACCTTGCATGCCATTAGCCCATGTTATGCCTCTTTCAAGTGTGCTTGAGAGTTGCCTTTTTATGCTTAAGTGTTGGTCCTTGTGTGCATGCATGTCTGCATGTCATTTAGCCCTCATTTCATAGCACTTTGGCCACTGTTTTTGGGCCTACTTAGGGCTGCCCAAATCATGTATAAGTCCATCCTTTGCTTGCTTGCATGCTTACCTTGCATGTTGTTTGCATGCTTGCACGTACATTTTGCATTCCCATGTTGCATCCTTAGCTTGCATGCCTAGGTAGCATCGCATCTAGCATGCATGTCTTGTTCCTTGATCTAGTGATAGGAATTGGACTTTGGTTTGTTGGTTTGCATTGCATTTGACATCAAAGTGTGCACACTTGGTCTCTTGGGCCATCACGCATTGAAATGCACAATTGGTGGACCGAGAACCAAGAAGCATGTCCCTTTGAGTCATTCACATGATAAGGAACATGTTTGGTGCATATATGGCTTGAATTGTAGTGCCATGCTCTGCCTTGCCCTCTGTTGCTGTCAATTGCAGATTCTGCAGGAATTCTCTGCCGACCGGCAGTTCCAAGTGCCGACCGGCAATCTTCCCTCGGCCAATGGCTTCACCAATGGCCGGTGATCACATGCCACTGCCGGTGGGCATTCTACTCAGCCGATGGCATCCTCCAGTATCCAGAGAAGCAATCCTGAGGTTTTGGCAGCCTCCAGAGGAGTAAAGAAAGGAAAACAGAGGCAGCCTATGAATGGCGGTACACTTCTGAGCAAGACCCGAGCATGCATTGCATTAGGCTCTTTTCTCGAGGCGGTTTACTGTTTTTCCTAGCTTAGTTGGTTTGTTAACTAATTAAGCAATTTGTAATAATTAATTAGCTCGCGAGTTAGTTAATTTATAATATTTATTCGGTTCCCCCGAGCGAGGGCAAATCTGTAATAAGTGTGGGTGCGTGTGTGTGCATGTCTTCCAATCCCCACTTCTTTCTTCCCTTTTATTTACCTGCTTATGATGGTAGACTAGGGCATATTTAAAATTAGCATACCTTATGATATGCATGCGTACATTCATGCATTTGTATTACATGCATTAGGCTCGGTACATCACGCTAACTGCATTTTGTACTTCAATTCCAATTTGAATACGTGCATCAATTGATTGACTGTATTTCACATGCCATCCTTAGGTTAGCCGAGCCTATTCTGATTACATCTTGTATGTGTTGCATTAGGCAATTTGACATGAGCTAGGACCATGCATGTTGGCTAACTAGTTTACTGTTTTGGCACGGAGTACTATGTAAGTATTTTCCTGCTTTAGCATATCGCATGCGTATGAGTGCTATCATGACGGTATGATTACCATGCGACTAGATGCTTATGTGATAAATTGTTTGGATGCCTGTGGGTGAAGGTTGGATTGTCTGAGTTGGAAAAACTTGTTGAAATCTGTATTTTAGCCTACTTACGAGTAGCAAATTCCAAAGTGTTTTTCAAAACGAACGGATATACAATGCTTGTTTCCAAATTAGGCAATTTAGTCTATACTTGTTTGCTGTGTGCATAACATAGTAATTCTAGGCTAATAAATGGAAAAAGAACACATAAAGTTTTCAAAACTAGATATCACGGTTAGTAGAGGCCGATCTTCGGATCGGGCGAGAGGGGGTGCTCATAGCTGACCTTCCCCAATCGTACCCAAGCTCCCGAGCCGAGGCAACTTTGGCAATGACGGACACGTGACCTTCGGCACCGAGTCAGGGTTTCCTAAATTTCCCCATTAAAAAATATTTAGGTGGCGACTCTGTATCTGGCAAAGCAGTCCATGTTTGGCACTTCTTTCAAAAAAATCTGTTTTTCTCAAAACGATTTGCCGGATTTGGGCTCTTTGGTTCAGATTAGGAACCGTGACAATTCGAGAGTCCGAACTGTAGTAAGCCCACAGACGAACAGAACGGGACTCATCCTCCCGGGGCGTTCGGGGACGTCTACACCATCGTGCCTCACTTTGAGGTTCCAAGTGTGTTCAAGCATAGGCTTTTGGGGGGTCTCAATTCACCCTTCTGTCTCTGTTTTGTAACACTGAATAAGACTTGTACTGTACAGTTATGCGAAGGGATTAGGTCCCTAGCCTGGATGCATATGTATATGTTTTGCCCATCAATGTGAATATGTTCAGGAAAAGTCTTTTTGCATACAGACTGTCACAGCTCATTGGACATCTTTTATTTACTGTTTTGGCTTCTGCCAGCCCCTGTACTCTGTATTACTGTTATTACTGTTAAGTAGGCCTTCGGTAATCATAGATTACTGGCCGGTTACGGTGCTAAACCCATAGGGGCGGGTTTGGGTCGTGACAGTTAACCATTTTGTTAATAAATAAATTGTTAAGTTAATTAACAATTTTTAATAATTTTGATAATTTATTATATCATAGGATAATAGTTTTTTTTTTCCCCTAAGTATTGTGTTAAATTAAAATTGATAACAAATTTTTTTTTTTTATCAGCAAAAAAACATAACTATATGGATAGTAAAACGAAATTACATCAATAAAAAGGTTGTTATGCAAAAGCATCATAGCAATGCAATATGATCCAAACTAGGTTGGCACTAATAAGTAAACCCAATCATTTGCTAGCATTACAACGAGTTGGTGAGAAACCAACCAAACAAGACCACACAAAGCAAAGAAAACACCACAGGGGCAACACAGAATCAAGTACAAAATCATGCACAACAAGCGCAAATTAAGCACAGAGCCAAGCACCACCAACAACAGCAGCAAACACAGAATCATTCTACACCACCACCAGCAGCAAGCACAGAATCATGAAAACACCAGCATCTGCCAGCACAGAGACAAGAAAACACCATCACCACCAGCAGTAAACACATAATCATTCAACACCACCAGCAACAGCAAGCACTGAGTCAACCTACTCATCTACTACAGAACTTAATTTGTTGCAAGTTAAACAAGAAGTCATTGACAGAGAAAGGTAGACCAGGAGTTGAGGCTCTAACCCACAAGGCCACCCTAGTTTTAATTTGATCACACAAACCAGAAAGATCTGGTTGAAAGCCTGAAAACACCACTTCATTTCTATGCTTCCAAATGGACCAAAAAGTAGCAAATGGTACTACTTTCCAAACTTTTCTCTCAAATATGTTACCAGTATAACCAGCCCACAACTGTAACATTTCTTCCACTGATGCAGGCATAACCCATTGTGCCCCCCCATTAAAGAAAAATATTAGCCCAAACCCTCCAGACAAAAGGGCACCACAGCAAAACATGGTTAACCGACTCTGCTTCACCTTTGGAAAACACACATTGGATGTTAGCAAGACCAAGGATGACACCAATTCAATACAAGAAAGTAGAAGTTTTTAACCTTTGCCTCCAAGCTAGCCACACAAAAGATTTAACTCTACGAGTGGATACATTCTCCCAAATCATCTTAGAGATAACACCGTAGTCATTAGGGTGCAAACTATTTTCACACCACCTATGAGCTGATACAGTATTGAAACACCCATAATTTTCAACCCTCCAACTAAAAATTTATAACAAACGATAGTTGTAATTTTTAATATTATAAGACTGATTCATATTATGGGTATATTTATAATTTGTTAAAAAATAAAAAATGTATCTTTCATAGTTGATTAAAAATATTTGCGTAATTGCAGAAAAACCTGTTTCATAATTAACCAAAAATGTTTGCGTAATTTTGGAAAAACCTGTTTCATAATTGATTAAGAATATTTGCATAATTATGGAAAAAAAAACTTGTTGCATAATTGACCCAAGAATGTTTGCGTAATTACAAAAAAAAAAATATCTTTACTCGACATATAGGCCACCATTAGTACATTATTCAAAATGAAAGGGGAAAATCGAAAAAAAAAAAAAAAAGATGAATCTCAAGCAGTTAAGCGGTTCTTATATATATAGATATATTTGTTTTCAATCCATGTCAGATGACTTACAAGAGACTTAAATCAAACTTGAAATTCAAGTAATTTTACATGATTTTATTATTCATAATATAATTTTTTTTTGTATCAAGTTCAACCATACATCTCATTTTAATTATGTAATTTTTCAACATAATCTTCACTTTAATACAAAACATTACATCCAAATCATAATCATTTCATTTTTTCTCTCATAAAAATTAAAAATGCCAAAAAGCTATCTTAAACGAGACTTTTTAGTTTCAGGCTAGAATAGTTAAAAAGTCAAAAAGTTAACTCACATCCCAAATGAAGGGTCGATGGGTTTGTTCAGAGATTAGATGTGAATTATCTATTTGTCTCTCAAAAATGATCATGTGACTTGCACATGATTATTTTCCATCTAAAACTTTAACCACTGTTATTGATACAAATTATAAAATATAGGATTAAATATGTTACAATTAAAATGACAAAGACCAAACTGACACAAGAATCAAACTTGAGGAATCACTGGTATAATTTGTCCTATATATATTTCATATATCTAGTGATGTTAGGCAACCTATTTCTGTTCCAAAACTCTTGCAGAATGATAAGAGAAAAAGAAAGAAGAAGGTTTAGCTACAAGGGTTCACTAACTTTGCTAGACTTCATGGGAAGAAAGTTGTAGCAGTCAGTAAGCACACTTCTAGGTCTGTTATCTTTAGACCAGCAGTAGTTGCGATAGCACATTTAGATCTGTCTGAGGGTGCTACTAGTCCGAACAATTTTCTCCTCAATGAAGCTAAAGCCACTTTACAATTAGGTAAATCTCTTGGCATTAATTTCAATGGGAAAGAAGAAGATATGCTGAACAAGATTATTGAGCTAGAGGTAAAGGAAAAAAAGATATTCAAATAGGAGGGTTTGGTCTAAGAAGGATGTTGGATGGCAACAAGCAAGCATACCTAGAGCATTCGGTGGGTTATAAGCTTTTGTTAGCTAGTTTTTTGGTGGTGGCATCAAGTGTTAGTTGTCTTATGAGCTAGTGTTTTTCTCACCAATACTATGCTTGGTTTCCTTTCTTTTCTGTTTTTCTTTCTCATCCTTATTGATGTAATCTCATATGTTTTGTATGATTTCTTCATCAATAAAGATTTTTTTTATTAATCAAAAAATAAAATAAAAATAAATAAAGTGATGTCTAACGAAACTAATTTTTTTACACAATTGATCTTTATTGTTGGGCATACTAAATGAGTCGGAGATCTGATTCACAAAATAAAATATAAATAATAGTAATATAAAGTGGAGTCATTTTTTCAAAATTTTTTTGACGTCATAACAATTCCTAACATGGTTTTGGGCCATTTGTAATATCCTTTTCTTTTTAGGTTATTTTCCCGGAAAGTGTGTGGATATATCTGAAGGAAACCCACTGACAAGTACCCATCACATGTTGGGATTGTCCTTCTTTTGCGGTATCAATTAAGTTGAAATTGTTTGAGGTTAGTTATGATATTTTTTACATTTTTTTTTATTGATGTAATTTTCGCATGTATTGTATTTTTTTCATCAATAATGTTTTTATTTTTACTGATAAAAATAAAAAATAAAAAAAAATACCCATCACATGTATATCTTGTTGTAAGGGAAACCTTGTACCAAACGTGAAAAACACTTACAATAATGCCACCGCCCTAAGAAACGATCGAAAAAATGACCATCACATGTATATCTTGTTGCAAGGGAATCCTTGTACTAAACATGAAAAACACTTACAATAATGCTACCAACTGTAAGAAACGATCGAACAAACATTTGATGTTGATCGCCTGGAGCCTACCATGAAAGACTAAACAAATATAGTGAGAAAATAACCACTCTCATGTGAGTCTTTTTTAATAAAAATTACAAAATAAGCCAAAACAACGTTAATAGTTTGAAAATGTTAATTTAAATATATATATATATATATATATATATAAAATTTGATCAAATAAATAAAAATAAAAGTTACTTATTATTTTTATATAATATTTTATTTTTTAAAACAAAAATAATTTTTACAATTTAAAAATAATTTTAATGTTTATTTTAGGAGTGTATACAATGCAGTTGGTACGATTTAAAAGTAAAATAATAAATTAAATCATGAACGACAGATTGACAAATAATGAAACCACAGTTTGAATGGTTTAAACAGTTTCAATTTGTTAGTTGATTGAAGAATAATCTTAAACAATTATGAAACATTTGCATAATATATAATACTAATTTGCATAATATTTTTCACATATATAATACTAACTAATTTTACATAAATTACTAATTTATAACAAATTTCACATTTTAAATCTCCCTCACATTGATTTTATTTTGATACTTTATTACAAGTAAAAAAATGTATTACCATAGCGAAGCAGAGTGATTTCAAAGGTGCATTTTAAATTTCAAAACACGGATCAAATTAATTTGCGGTTAGCTGGTGGATCGATGCGGGTTGAACGGTATTTTGCACTATCTTAATTAATTTTCATTAAAATCATATCTATTTTTTTAATAAAAAAATTAAAAAATATATATATATATATATATGTGTGTTGAAAACTTAACTAAATATACTATTAATTTTAATTATGAACCTTACTACAAGACCAACCTATCTAGATAAATGAAATCAATATTCCAATCCAATCTAGCTAGATAAATTCTGAAGGTTTAAATTTTTTCAAAAACCCACTTGTTCAACGAAATTGGCTTTATATTTTAATTTTAAATCCTCATCTCGACCATGCAAAATTAGAGATTTTTTGTGATTTGGTATCCTAATTAACAAATTTTATTTTTTATTTTTTCAATAATGAGTTTGATTTAGCATGGTCTTATATAGGATTCTCTTTTTATTTTGATTTGGCAAATTCATCTTGACAAACTGAGTCTTTAATTTATTTATTTTTTAATTTTAATCTTGACAAATTGTTTTTTTATTTATTTTAATTTGGCATGATTAATCTTAAAAAGGTTTATAATCAAAACTAATGGTTACAAATCGTATTCAGTTGAGTTTTATTTTTTATACAAATCACATTTGATTGAGTTTTTATTTTTGTTTTTCAAAAACAGATAGTACTTTAATCAAAATAAATACTAAAAAGATTTAATTTTGTGTTAAAAATAAAAATATATAGAATGATGAGTATTTTTATTTTTATTTATTTTACCAAACTCACTTTATTTTTAAATATAATTTATAGGCTAGTTTGGCTTATTTTATAATTTTTATCAAAAGTAGCGAATGTGAGAATAGTTGTTCCTCTCACTATTGTTTAGTTTTAGGGGCAGTTTGGGAAGATTGATTTTTCAGCTCTTTTTAGTTTTTTGGGTTTTTTAGGTTACATCACCTTTTTAATTTTTTACACAAAAAAATTTAAAAAAAAATCAAAAAAACCAAAAAAAATTAATATTTTACTATCTTTCCAAAGCACTACTTAGGCCTCGTTTGGGAATAGGCTAATTTAGTAACTTTTTAGCTATTTGGCTAAAAAAGTAGGTAAAAAAAACTTATATGTTTGGGATGACTTTTTGGCTAATTACGAAAAGATGTGCAAAAAGTAGAGAGAAAAGAGAATCTTTGACTTTTTGATATGAGTTGTTGGCTTTTTGGCTAAAAAGGTAACTTTTTGGCTTTTTGACTAAAAAGGTAAGTCCCCAAACGGGGCCTTAGTAGGTCCTAACTAATCAACGTGTCAAGCCAAATAGCCATTCGTTCATTTCTTCGATTGTTGCTTAGGAGTCCATAGCATTATTAGTCATGTTTGGTAGAGCTTATTTCCAGCTTATTTCAGCTTTTGGCTTAATTTAAGCTATTTTGATGTGTTTGGTTCAGCTTAACAATACAGCTTATAACTTTTTGTAAGTCAAAAATCAACTTATTCTTTGAGTGGGGGAGGAGAAACTTAATTTATAAGTCAAAAATCAACTTATTTTCACAGCTATAAGCTGTTAAGTTATAAACTATAACTACTTTCTCACAACTCTACTAAACGGGGCCATTGTACGATTTATAAATTGCTTTGACTTATTTTTTTATCAAAAGTGGTTGGCGTGAGAATAGCTGTCCTTCTCACTATTTATTTGTTTAGGCTAACTTTGACATCTTTAAAAAAAGTCAAAAAGTTAAAAAGTCACTATCCTATTTAAGTTACATCACCTCTCTATCATATCACTTCAAACCCAACCCATATTTCATAAAAAGTCAAAAAGTACACTTATTTAGAACATCCCAAACAAATAGGCATTATTGAAACATGTCAAATCAAATAGGCATTCGGTCATTTCTTCGATCGTTTTTTAGACGTCGGTGGCATTATTGAAACACTAGGGATTGTTTAGGGTGTCCTAAATAAGTGTATTTTTTATCTTTTTGAACTAAAAAATTGAGAAAAAAAATATTGATATTTGGGTTAACTTTTTATCTTTTTACAAAAAAATGTGTAATAAAAAATTGTGTAGTGGAAGAAAATTAATTGATTGTACGGCTCTCCTGTAGCTGCGTAGCATGTCTCCATAGAAATAATTAACTCCTTCGGGGCAAATAACTTTTGGACAGTGATGGTCGGTTCGTGGGGGCCATCATGGGTTCCATTTTAATAATTTGAACCGTTCAATATGTACAACTCGTCGAGTATTATATGCTTATAAAAAATCACATTAATCAGATATCTATAGTTATATGATCGGATTAGTTTTGTTCAATAGTTAACTATCACACCATCCGTTTTGTTTATACAAAACTGATTTGATCATATAGTTAACGATACCCGATCAATGTGATTTTTTATAAACATATATTACTCGACGAGTTCTACATATTGACAGCTCAGATTATTAAAATGGAACCCATGGTAGCCCCTATATACCGACCATCACTGTCTAAAAGTTATTTGCCTCAAAGGAGGCAATTTTGTTTTTGCCCCAAGAGAAGTGTATGATGGCCAGTAGATTTATATTATAAAAAAATATAAAATATTTTTTTAATATTTTTTATTTGTGAATAATAATACCTTTTTTACTTTTTATGTATTTTTTGACTTTTTGAATTATATTTGACTTGCCAAACTTGACCTTATTATTTATATGAGGTGGAATTGGGGTTTTTTATATTTATCAAAAAATAATATACATAAATAATTTAAGACAAAAATAATATGATAGTAGTATTACTGTAGTTATGATTTAAAGTGATAGGTATGTTGATTTTCAATGAGTGACTACAAATAAAACATATTATTCTATATCATTCTATATCAAAAAAGCCTAGGCTTCATTTGGGAAGAAAAAAGTCCGACTTTTTTGGCTAAAATAGTCACAAAAAATAAAATAGGCTATTTTAGTCACAAAAAATAAAACATCAAATCCAACCCATAATCATTACAATCCTCTCTCACAAAAAAAACCAAAAAAGTCAAAAAGCCAAAAAGTCTTTCCCAAACCAGGCTAAAATAGCCCAGGCTAAAATAGCTAAAAAATTAAAAAGCCAAAAAGTCAACCCACTTCCCAAACGGAGGCTAAACATATCATTCTATATCAATTTGTTTATACAAATTATATTTATATAGTATTATTCATAAATGTCTACCTTATCGAAAAGATTAGGATTGATTGAGATTTAAAAGGGAATCCTTCTGCCACAGCACCAAAACGTGTGAAACATTCGTATTAAAAATCTTGCTGACTCCATCTTCGTTTGGAATGAGTTGATTTAACTTGAATTTTTGGTTAATTTAGTTTGATTTAAAAAATAAAAAATAAAAAATGTTTAAGATAAATTTTTGACTTTTTTTATTTGGATCTCATGATTGTCAGAGAAAAAATAAAATGATTATGATTTGGATGTCACATTTTATCTTATGGGCTAAATTAGCCTATTTTATCTTTTAGATGTTCTAAATAAATGCACTTTTTAACTTTTTATAAAAAAAAATTCGTAAAAAAGTAGAGAAAGTGGATAGAAACGTAAATAAGAGATATTGATAGATATTGATTGATGTGACCTAAATAAGTGTATGTAAGCCAAAAAAAATACACTTTTTTAGTGCATGCCAAACAAGCAATAATTTAACCTTAACTTTCTTGTCAAATAACCCCTCATTAAGATTATAACTAGTATTGACTCATATGATGCATGAGAGTTATAAAATTCAATTACTATGCTAAAAATTATTTTTAATTCGTAAAATTCGTAAGTTAAGCATTTTTTCTGAAAACAATTTATCATATCACACATTGTTGCTTATATTTATATGTAGAAGGTTTTTATTGAAATCTTCAAAATAATATTCAAATATTCAATTGCCCTTCTCATAGTCATTTTCAATTATTTGCATAAAATTTGTTATAATTTTTTTTATTTACTCCTTTAATTATATAATTTAAAACCTCTCACTTCTTGCCATTATGTATTTTCTTACTTATTGTACTCATATATTAGTAGTGTTATTGAATTTGTAGACCTAGTTCATGATTGTGCAAAAACAAAAAAAGGGATAAACCATGATTTCATAACAATATATATATATATATATTTAACAGCAAAAAACAGGACCTTTATTGATGATAATTAACACAAATACATACAGCATTACACCAAAGAGAGGAGAAGGAAGTGTAAAAAATATCAAAACATAACCACACGATCTCAACTAGGTTGGCATCGCAAGAAATGCTCAATCATTTCTTAGCACACCTCAAGATTGATGAAAAACAAATCATAAACAACAGAACAAAACACCAAACTAGCCAACAAGAACATGATAGTAGCAGGAATAATAAAATAAGTACAGCCCAATAGATTTCTTTACAATGTATAATAGTTTGTTAATTTTATGTATTCAAATTCAAAGAAGTTACAACATGCAAAGAGAGGTGTAAAGAGAGATTTGTTGGGATATGCAACTTGTCCAAATTAGGGAGCATCATGTTTGAGAATATTTGTATTGTATTTTTTAAGAATAAATAAGAGTCCCATTTCATGGTTTTATTGATATAGTTCATATGCATTGGCAGTAGATCTTTGCGGGTAAAATAAGATCACCCTACTTTCATACTTTTGGGTTTAAGTTTTCAATTCATATAATTGTTTTTTAAAATTTTATTTTATTTTTTTAGATACACCTAATCTAAATATACTTAAAAATATTTGTGAAAAAATCATGTAAAAATTCAATAACTATGAAAACATATTGACTTTTTGTAAATAAAAAAAAAAGTTTCCCCTTGTATTCTTAGAATTTAGTGAATGTTTTGAAAAAAAAATTTTAATACAAATTTTGTACTTTTAAATATATCTAGATCAAATTTTAATATGAACAATAAAATTTTAATTTTCATAAACTATTTTCAAAATTTTCATTACTCCATAATGGTGTATGTTATCTCAATTTACCCTTCAATTAATATGAACAACAATTTCATAAATATTTTTAATCTAAGTAAAATTTAATTTTTAATTGTAAAAATTATGATATTATATTAAAAAAATCATAAACTACAATGAAAAAATATCAATTAGTTCTATTTTGTTTTGAAAATTACTATTGAGTTATTTCAAATTTCAATAATAACAACTAAGTCCTATATTTTTTTTTTCTTTTATAATTTTTTATAATAAAGTTCAGTTATTCAAAATAGTATATTTTATTTTAATTTTATGTTTCTCATTATCAACTATCTCATGTATTGAGATATATACAAATTTGTCATAGTATTATTTTTCATAGCTATTTGAAATTTTAGTAGAATTTAACCCTTTTAAATTGTTTACACTGAAAAAGTCATAATTTGGAATAACAAAAACCATTCTTGTTTTGATTCAATTGTTAATCATGATTTTTTTAATATATTATTAATAAATTTTAAATTAGATTTTTTAATTTTAATTAAATTAAAATTATTTATAAAATTGTTATTCATATTAAATGAGAAGGATAAAATTGAGAAAAGATGCACCACTAAAATAATGACTCATTTGGAAACATTTTATAACAAATAAAACTTAGTTATCCATATTGAAATTTGATAGGATTCAATAATAATCTTGAAAGGAAAATAGAACTTATTGATAAAGTTTTATTTTTTTTAATAAAATTTCTTGACTATCCTCCATAGGTCTTACTAAGTGGACTTATTGTCCAATAGGTTCTATGATAATTAATAACATTTTTCATAATACACTATTAAAAAGCATCACTATTTGTTAATTTTCAACAATAGTTTGAAAATTTTGTCATAACAAATTTCACTAATTATAAATTTTAGTGACAATTTGAAAAAATTATCACAAAAGGAAGTTACTAATTTTCAACTTTCAGTGACAGTCTGAAAAATTCGTCATAGAAAAATGCCAATAATTGTTAGTTTTAGCAACAATTTATGAAATCCGTGGCAAAAAAAGTCACTAATTATCAATTTTTAGTGACATGTAAAAAATCATCACAAAAATTATTTTTAGTGACGATTGTACGAAAACTTATTTTCAATAAGACTTAATGGGAATTAAGTCTAACTATTAGGATTTATTGATAATTTACCTGATTTTTTTTAATATTATTCAGTATTATGTAAATTTTTAAAAGGTTTTTATAAATTGCCACCATTAAAATTGTTAAAAAATAAATAACATGGTATCAAAAATGATTTGCAAACATAAAGTGTATACAAAAAATTAATTCAAAATGATGTATTAATGATATTTTTAAAATAATGAAGACCATGGTGAGCGTTTTGATTGAAAATAAAAGAACAATAAAAAGTCGTATCGTTATATATAAAACTTTTATTTATATGCCATCTATTTATTTATTTAAAGTAGAACTTAGTTAAGAGGTAACCTCCTTTTTAAGCATGAGATTCTTAAGGCTCCATTTGATTAAAAGGAAAATTTAGTAGAAAGTAAAAGTGAAAGAAAAGAAATAATAAAGAAAATATATTTTCTTACAAACATCTAATTAACATGAAAATTTTGTAAGAAAAATATAGAAAATTTTAAAAGTTTAGTTGTAGATAACTTACGCATTTAATTTTTTTTGTGTTTTCTTGTGTTTTTTTTACAAGAAATTAAAAATTAGTTACAACGATAATATGAACTGTAGAAGAAAATTAGTTTTCTTCTAGTTTTCACCATTTTCTCGCTAAACAAATTCATGAAACTTTTTTTTTCTTCTCTTTTTCTCATTTTCTATCTATTTTGTTCTAAACAAACAGAGCCTAAGTATTTAGAATTTGTTTTCTCCTCACATGAAAGTTTATTTTGTCTTTTCTTCTTCTTTCCTCTCTCTATTCAATCAATATAATTTAATAAGTTTGGATTACATTTATATGGTAGTATATTATGTGAAAGCTTATTTTAATATATTTTGTAAAGTTAAAAATATAAAATAATGATATCGATAACTACTAATTAAATGACACTCTGAAACAAATTTATAACTCCGCCACTACTCACATGAATACAAACAGTGTATGTTTATGTCGTTTGGATACAGGTTATTTTAGTAATTTTTTGATTTTTTAGTTAAAATATAAGGTAAAAAAATTATTATGTTTGGAATGATTTTTTAAATTTTTACAAAAAAATATATATAAAATAGAAATAAAATAAAATTTTTAACTTTTAATATAAATTATTGATTTTTTAATTTTTTAAGTTTAAAGCTAAATTATTGAGTTGCGAAACAAGAGAGGCTTTGCAGTAACTTTTCTATGTTGTCCTGTGAATTGTGGTACAATCTGATTTTTTTTTTTTTTTTTTGTGCGCCCGCGCGCTTGTTTTTTACAAACAGTGTGCGTTTGTGTCGGTAATGAGGCTTTTCAATAACTTATCTTTGTTGTCTTGTGAATTGTGGTACAATCTGTTTTGTGCGTGTGTGTGTGTTTTGTTGCGTCTGTTTTCTCTCTCTCATTCTTTCTTTTTTCATTATCTGGTAAGATTTTTCAATTATTTGTTTATTTATTTATTTTTATTTTTTTTGTGAACGATAACATTTTTCAATCTTGTTGTCTTGATCCGTTGTTGTTGTTGGGTTATTCACCAAAAAAATTATAAATATATAAATAAAAAATAGTTCTTTATTTTTTATTGTTATTTTTATTTGTGTTTGAGTGTGAAATAAATGATCTTCGCCAATCTTCGCAACTAAAAGGGATGGAACATCCTTGAACAAAACATGCTGGGACTAATCTACTCAACCCATTAGTAGTTTAGTTTATACATGCACGTAATTGAATTATCATAGTAGAGCCCTCATTACGTGTATAATTTTAATAATTGAATGAGAAAATGAAATGTACAACAAGGGTTGAAATTTCTTGATAATGAAATAACCTGCTTTGGGTAAGTTTTATGGTAGTGGATTATTATTAATTGCCCGAGAGGATTAGAATTTTTGGATAAGATTAAAAGAGCAACGGAAAATTGACATGCAGAGCTTGCGAGAAAAAATACCATGGCTCGTCAGGTAAGGATGGATCTAAGGCTGGTGTGGGCGGGTGCTCCCGCACTCCCAAATTTTTGTAGAACTATATATATTATATTAGTAATTAGTAAAATAATTTCAAACTAAAATAATTTCCACCTCTAAAATTTCAATAGTTCATACCTTCCAAATTATTTATATTATAAAATTTTAAAAATAGTTTTCAAATTGAGTTTTATCAAATATTGATTTATTCTATTTGTTATCTGTATTATTTATTATATCTCTATATTGTTAAAATTACTTGTATTTTTTTATTTGTTTCTATTTGGTACTATTCTTACTTTTTATTTATGTTTTTTCTTCTCCTTCTTTTATAAATCACATTTTAATTTGCTTATGCATCTTATTCTATATTCTTTCTTATTTGTTCATTCTCTAGAAATAGGAATATTGTCTGGACATAAAAATAGTCTACTTCAACATACATGACATTCTTAAAATAAGTTCATAAAATTTAATATCACTTATTGAAACAGATTATCATTAATTATACTCATAAAAACGTATATTTTCAATTATAATTTTTTTCAAAACTAAACCATGTAATAAGATGGAAAATGATTTTGTAACAAGTTACTTGATCATATTTATTGAGAAAGATATAAATTAAAGTTTTTGTGTCGAGTTTATCATAAATGTTTTTTTATATATTATAAAAGGTGGTGATTATAACATTTTCAAATAGTTAATTTTAGTAGATAGAGACATAGTAATAGTCAACATTTTGTTAAGTTAATGTAACAAAAGAAATATGTCCAATTATATTTTTATTCTTAATTATGTTAACAAAGAATGTCCGATTAATAGTAATATTATTCATTTTTTTGGATTGGTATAAATGAAAATTTAAAATTTTATAATAATTTTTTCGATGAAAAGTTACATGTATTTTTGCCCATCCAAAGCTTAAATCCTAGATCCGTCCCTATCACCAAGGTGAGCCATAAGATTGGATAGTGTCATGAATTTTGAGTATTTTTTGCCATGCCATGCCAAGTATATTTTTTATTTTTATTTATATAGTAAAATTTCTCTATCATAGATGCAGGTAATTTGGGTTAAACAACATAAATTGTAGTGTGATTAATTTTTCTTTTTAGTGTGTGCACTGTATGCTTCCGTTCACATTTGTGGATCTGAAATAAATCCCAATATGACATAAAAATAAGAAGAAATTTCTTGAGAGAATTACAAATCTTAAACTTGCAGGAGAGAATGTTAACCACTCTATCAAGTCCTAATAAATCTAGTTATTGTATGTCTTTTATGAAATAGTAGATGTTGTTGTCTTTTTTTAAAAGCACACCCATCATCCCCTTGTGTTCATTGATGTCTATGAAATCTCTCTTTAGAAATTATCTGAACAAGGTGTACTTTTATTTATCGCCAATATTTTCTGTTTTGTCTATGAGGGATCCGAAGCAAATATCTTATTGGGTAGAATGCTTTTTGTTATCCACCCACCTTTAGTACTGAAACGGTTTATTTACAAGAAGGAATTACTTCTTCCATAACTTCTATTCAAACAGTTTGTGAACTTGCAAACAGATGATTTGACCGACCTTTGCTACCACATTTGCATTATGTAATCGTGTGTCTATCTAATAAGAAGATAAATGATCACATTATTTGAAGAAGTATGAGATTGAAATATTGAAGTCTGAATAAAAAGTGTCTAGAAGGGAATGAATGAGCTAATTAATTAAAAATTATGATTAAATTGATTATTTGTCTAATTTTAGCCTTTGTTCGAATTACTACACCAACAAGGGATCACATGATTAACATAAAATAAAAATTTTAAAAAAAAAATTATTTTGGAAAACCTAAAAGGAAAAAGTCACAGTCCCAACGTCCAAATCAAATCCACTAAGACGATTCAAGAATACAAGACACAAAGAAGAAGATTTACAACCGTTTACCTAGGTTGACCTAACTTTGTTGATTTATAGAAGCTCCACGAGCGTGGCCTGATCAAGTCAGCTTCATTGATCTTCTGGTTACCACGAAATTTTCACGCATCAATCTCCATTCTCAAATGGCTCTAATTGCCCAATCAGCCTTGGATGTAGAACACAAAAATGTGCAAGATTTTGAGGCTTTTTTCAAAATACTAACTCAACAAAATTCTTCAAGAAGATCAAAGTGTATTACTCAAAATTATTCTAAAGTTTTCAGAATTTTGACTATACAAAACAATGTATGAGATATTGAAAAAAGAGTCGTAGAGGTCCGTTTATACAAAATTTACTTTCGAAACTAACCAAGTTACGTTTGGGAAAAATGAGACAACGATGGATTGCATATAGTAAGAAATCAATTGGAAGAGAAAAAAAAAAAAAATGCCCCATTTCAAACTCAGCTGGTCATATATGGATCTTTCCTCGATCATTGCCTTCTAGGAATTTATTTTCTAAAGGGATCCATTCCCTAGCGATTCCATATCAATCGCTCCTTATTGTCAAATATGCAACCGACCACTCTATATGAGCAATCTATTTTGAACGTGTGTTTTTTTCTTTTAAAGGTTTTTGGATTCTTTTTTACAAAAAAAAATACGAAAAATATTTTTCAATGTAACCCAAACATTTATGCAACTCTTACCCGAGTGGATAATACAGTGAAACTTTAATCTCAGTGTGACATATTGACTAAGTCACACTGAGATTAAAGTTTGTCACACGTTTAAAATATCTTAACATTCTATTGCAACCAAATTTATCACAAAAACAGCCAATTAAAAATATTCTATTATAGTGGTCATGTGTGCTAGGTCGGAATTACTGTATTTGGAAAGGAAAAAAAAAATGTAAGTGAAATATGAATGAATTATATAAGTTTTATTTTTTTTTCATTTTCCTTCTTCTTTCTAAATCCTTACATAAATCTATGATTGAAACACAATCTTAAAACCAACTATTCTCACTTCTGCGCACTGGGGCCCAAGAGGTCTCTCAACTGTCATTTGTTTGGACTAAAACTGATTTGTGACCCAGAGCCTAAAAATCTTTTATTGGGCCATGCACCATCTTCGGAACTCATTTTCTCAAGTTGTTATGAATGAATGTTTTGGGCTATGATTCTTGTCTTCTATCGTGGCCCATTAGCAATCCAGTTGAATTGAACCTCAACCTCATAAAAAGAAGGGTTAGTTTGTTTTATTTAATGATAAATTTATTATTATAAAAATATTTTTTTCAAAAAAATTCAACTACTTTACACTCTCTATATCATATTTTAATATAAACTAACAAAATAAATTGAAAATAAATCAAGCTCACAAACAAAAATTAAAAGGTGAAATTGCAAATAGATGGAGCAATATTCACAAAATAATTACATTACAAATGCGAATTATTATTATTATTATTATTATTATTATTATTATTATTATTATTATTATTTATGCAACTCTGACATACGAGAAGAGTTACACTAACTACTGTTGGAAATGGTTATAAAATTCTGGATAAAATCAGAATTTTTTCCTAAGTTAGGTCTATTTTTAGGTGGGCCCCGAGTGTCGATTTACTCGGGTCAAAGTGGTAACGCGTTCTGTGCCGCATTGTGATTCACGTGGTATATTTGGTTGCTCAAAACCATTACCGAGTGAATGGGAAATTGAAGCCAAAGTGTGCTCCATGGAAATGGAGTTTTGGTGGAAATTCCTTAAGGTTGTAAATTGGCTTGTCCCACATTGATTTGGTGGGAGGTTTTGAAAGGGTTTATAAGGCTTAGGGTGAGATACTTGGGGTGTGCCCCAAGGGGTACCCAAGTGTTTTAGAGGGAGAGGTTATGGGCAAAATGGGCTAGACCCATTGGACCCAAAAATCACCACACGGGCGGGTTGGGCTGGGCCTGGGCTTGGGTGCGTGTGCATGGTGTGTGGTTGGGCTTCTAATCTTTTTTGGGCCAAAAACATTTGAATTTAATTTTATTTTTTATTAAAATAAAATCCAGAATTCAAATTAAATTAGTTTGGATTTTTTGTTCATCCAAACAGGGCCCTTCCCGGTTTCAAACAGAAATAAACTGTTTTGGAATTAGTGCACACCCAAACAGGGCCCTTCCCGTTTTACTATCTGTTTGAATTCAAAACCCAACAGGTATGATACCTGTTTAATTCAAAACCAAGAGCCACATACCTGTTCAATTCAAATCCACGAGCCACCTTCACATCTATAAATAGGACCACCCTCATTTGATGTTTGCATTCAGAAATTTCGTATTTCACCTTTGTTAATTCTATTCTTCATCTTGCTGCATTTTATTTTCGTAACAAAGAGTGTAAACACTTAGTGTGTTCGTAAGGCAAACAGTTAGTAGTGCTGCTATTGTTTGTGGTAGATCATTTCATCCTGGGAGATAGACGTCCGAATTCTGAAAGCACCGTGGAGAGGACGAATCTGTCTTAAGGACACAGTGTTAAACACTGGACTTGATCAGAAAAATAATTCGAAGAAATTAAATCAAGTAAGTTATTTAATTACTTTCAGCGTTGTTTTTATTTGTTTATTTATTCAGATTTTAATTTTGTTTTTGTAACAAAATAAAATCTGTTTTTATTTATTTATTTTTATTTCGTGTTTGATTTTTGTAATCAAACATATTCTCTCCTTTTCTCTATTTCTTTTATTCTTGTTGTTGTTTTGTACACAACAGAATTAAAACCTTTTAAATACAGTGAAGATTGTCCAACAATCTTAAGACAGATTCCTTTTTGGGTATCTTCATTGTATTTAATTTTCTGTGTTTTCAAATTAATATTCTGGTTGGAAAAACAAATAGTGATTTATGCTATTTGACAGATAATAGTAATATACTGTCTCTTTTCTTTGACAACTACTAGTAGTACGATACTGGTGTCATTAACAATTCAGAATATTATTTGGTATTACAGAAAATTCTTGTGATATTTTATTTTTCTAGTTTTAGTAACAAGGAAAATAAAATTATTTTGTTGTTATAATTATTTTCTGGTTTTAGTAACTAGAAAATTAATTTGTGTTTTAATATTTTCTGATTTTTGTAATCAGAGATTATGGCTACTACAACTGAAACTGCATCTGGCAGTGGTACTCCTATTGTTACACCTACATCGGTCCCTATCCAGAACCATGTTCATGTACCAATCAATCATGGAGAAAAACTGGAAAAATTTAATGGTACCGAGTTTAAGAGATGGCAGCAGAAGATGCTGTTCTATCTTACAACTCTTAATTTGGCACGGTTTCTCCATGAAGAGGCTCCAGCACTTAAAGAGGGTGAAAGTGATCGGCAAGTTGTTGCCGCTGTAGATGCTTGGAAACATTCAGATTTCCTGTGCAGAAACTACATCCTAAATGGCCTTGACAATATGCTGTATAATGTATACAGTCCTCTGAAAACAGCAAAAGAATTGTGGGATTCTTTGGAGAAGAAATACAAGACAGAAGATGCCGGCACGAAGAAATTTGTCGTCGGTAAATTTCTGGACTTTGTTATGGTAGACTCCCAAACGGTGATATCTCAAGTTCAAAGTTTTCAAATAATTTTGCATGATATTCATTCAGAAGGTATGTCTCTTAGCGAGTCATTCCAAGTCGCTGCTTTAGTGGAAAAGTTACCACCGGCTTGGAAAGATTTCAAAAATTATTTAAACATAAACGCAAAGAGATGACTATGGATGAATTGATTGTAAGATTAAGAATTGAAGAAGATAACCGAAAGGCTGAAAAGAGGAATGGGAAAAATCCCATTGAGTCCAAGGCAAATGTGGTTGAACAAGTTCATAAACCACATAACAAAAAGAGAAAGTTTACTGGAGATGGTCCTAAACAAGGCGATAGTAGCAAGAAGTTCAAAGGAAAATGCTATAACTGTGGCAAAACTGGACATCGAGCTTCTGACTGCCGCCGCCCTAAAAAGAATCATGGAAGTACAAGTAAGAAGACCACCAATCAGGCCAATGTAACAGAATTGGATTACATCTCTGACGGAGTGAATGACATCAATCTCTCTGCTGTGGTGTCTGAGGCTAACTTGGTTGGAAATCCCAAAGAGTGGTGGGTTGACACTGGAGCAACTCGTCACATATGTGCGGACAAGAAGATGTTCACTACCTACAATGAGGCTGCAAATGGTGAACAACTTTTCATGGGAAATTCTTCTACTTCTACTGTGGCTGGACAAGGGAAAGTAATCTTGAAGATGACATCAGGGAAAGAACTGACCCTCAACAACGTACTGCATGTACCTGACATCCGGAAGAATTTAGTTTCTGGGTCTTTGTTAAGTAAAAATGGTTTTAGGCTTGTATTTGAGTCTGATAAATTTGTATTAACAAAGAGTGGTATGTATGTTGGTAAGGGATACATGAGTGATGGTCTCTTTAAGTTGAATGTAATGACAGTTGTACCGAAAGTTGCTATGAATAAGAATAACACATCTTTTGTATATATTCTTGAGTCAAATTTATGGCATGGTAGATTAGGACATGTGAATTTTGATGCTTTGCGTAGATTAATTGGTTTAGATTATATACCAAAGTTTGAAATTAATCCTAATCATAAATGCGAAATTTGTGTAGAAGCGAAACTAACTAAGGCTCCATTTAAATCGGTTGAAAGAAAAACCGAACCTCTAGAATTAATTCATACTGATGTATGTGATTTAAAATTTATTCAAACTAGAGGAGGCAAAAAGTATTTCATAACATTTATCGATGATTGCACAAGATATTGTTATGTTTATTTACTTAGAAGTAAAGATGAAGCCTTAGAAATGTTTAAACTCTACAAAACAGAAGTTGAAAATCAACTTGGTAAAACCATTAAAATGGTTAGAAGTGATAGGGGTGGTGAATATGATGCACCATTAAATGAATTTTGTGCACAACATGGCATTATTCACCAAACTACAGCCCCTTATTCTCCACAGCAAAATGGAATTGCTGAAAGGAAGAATAGAACCCTAAAAGAAATGATGAATGCCATGTTACTAAGTTCAGGCTTACCACAGAACTTGTGGGGGGAAGCAATATTGTCTGCTAATTATGTTCTTAATAGAATACCCCACAAGAAAACCAAAAGCATTCCTTATGAATTGTGGAAAGGTCGACCACCTTCCTACAAATACTTAAAAGTGTGGGGGTGTTTGGCAAAAGTTGAAGTACCTGTTCCTAAAAAGACTAAGATAGGACCAAAAACAGTAGATTGTGTGTTTATTGGTTATGCTCAGAATAGTAGTGCATATCGGTTTCTGACTTATAAATCAGATATACCTGATATAAATGTGAACACTATTATAGAGTCAAGGAATGCTGTGTTTTTTGAACATGTCTTTCCTTACAAGAAAGGACAGGAATTAAGTTCACAGAAAAGAACTTATGATTGTACACAAAGTCAAGAGATTAATGACAATCAAACACAAGAGACTAGTAATAGTCTCGACCAACAGGATTTAACTAATGATGAACCAAGACGAAGTAAAAGAGCGAGAACATCAAAATCCTTTGGTCCAGATTTTCTGACATACTTGTTAGAAAATGAACCTCAAAGCTTTAAGGCAGCAATGACAGGTCCTGAAGCACCTTTGTGGAAAGAGGCTGTTAATAATGAAATTGAATCCATTATGCAAAATCATACTTGGGAATTGGTGGATCTTCCACCAGGTTCTAAACCTCTTGGATATAAATGGATATTCAAGAGAAAAATGAAGGCAGATGGTTCAATTGACAAGTATAAAGCAAGACTTGTTGTTAAAGGTTACAGACAAAAGGAAGGTCTGGACTATTTTGACACATATTCCCCTGTGACAAGAATAACATCCATTCGCATGCTTATTTCTATAGCAGCGTTGTTTAAATTAGAAATACATCAAATGGATGTTAAAACAGCTTTCTTAAACGGTGATCTAAATGAAGAGATCTAGATGGAACAACCCGAAGGGTTTGTAGTATCAGGGCAAGAAAAGAAAGTTTGTCGACTTGTAAAATCCCTTTATGGATTAAAACAAGCACCTAAGCAATGGCATGAAAAATTTGATCATGCAATGCTTACTAATGGGTTTAAGATAAACGAATGTGACAAATGCGTCTATGTTAAAAACACTGACCAAGGATATGTCATAGTTTGTCTTTATGTGGATGACATGCTTATCATTGGAAGCAGTCAAAACATGATCAAATCAACTAAGCAGATGCTTAACAAAAGATTTGATATGAAAGATATGGGGGTCGCAGATGTTATATTAGGAATGAAAATTACTAAAACATCTGACGGATATGCATTATCTCAATCTCATTATATTGAGAAAATTCTTGATAAATTTATCAAGGATGATTTGAATTTAGCTAGAATACCTGTAGACATCAGTCTTTATTTATCGAAAAATAAAGGTGATGCAGTGTCTCAGTTAAAATACTCCCAAATCATTGGAAGCCTAATGTACCTAATGAATTGTACTCGTCCTGATATAGCTTATGCTATAAGTAAATTGAGTAGGTACACTAGTAACCCTGGAGAAGACCATTGGAAAGCGATCATTCGAGTTCTTAGATATCTAAGATTTACTCGTGATCATGGTTTGAACTTTACTCGATATCCAGCAGTACTCGAAGGTTATTGTGATGCCAATTGGATATCAGATACTAAAGATTCAAAATCCACTAGTGGATATGTCATTACTCTAGGAGGCGCTGCTGTTTCTTGGAAGTCCACGAAACAAACGTGCATCGCACGATCCACAATGGAATCCGAGTTCATTGCTTTAGACAAAGCAGGTGAAGAAGCAGAATGGCTTCGTCACTTCTTAGAAGACATTCCAATGTGGCCAAAAACCTGTGCCAGCTATTTGCATTCATTGTGATAGTCAATCTGCAATAGGCAGGGCACAGAATCACATGTATAACGGTAAGTCACGACATATACGTCGTCGACATAATACCGTAAGGAAATTGTTGTCAAACGGAATAATCTCAATAGATTATATAAAATCTAAAGAGAATATTGCGGATCCGTTAACAAAAGGTTTGACAAAAGAGCTAGTGTATAGTTCATCGAAGGGGATGGGATTAAAGCCTATTACATAAGAGTCGTCATAATGGTAACCCTACTTATATGACTGGAGATCCCAAGAACTAAGTTCAAAGGGACAACTAAGTTATGTATGGCTCGCCAGAAATCACCAAGGGATTAAAATTCCTACCCATTCCTATGGTGAGAGTGATATCTGCAACATATGTTGTCTGCAGGGGTATAAGGATAAGCTTTGCTTTTAATGATTACTTATATCTTGATTAAGACATAAAATCAAGATGAGTATAAGGAGATACTCACAATAAGAATCACCTATATGAGTGTTGAACTGGGGCCGGTTCTACGAGAATGAAGAGGCTAAATTCTCTAGAAACACTTATGAAAACCAGGTGCGTTCAAGGCCAAAATGAACACAACAGTGAGAACCACGATGTGTTAGAAGATATTTTGTGTGAAATCTATTGTCTTGGCTTACACAAACGGCTGAACAATTCAAGGCATCGCGTCCATTGGTTAGCCAGTAAGTCCGATAGGTTATCACTAGGGAAGGTTCAAAGCCGAAAACTACCTATCCTGATGCAAGATATTTTCGACTTATACTCTTTCGTTAAAGTCTGCATATTGTTGCATTTCCGTTGTCATCAAATTCCATTCATGTGGGGGATTGTTGGAAATGGTTATAAAATTCTGGATAAAACCACAATTTTTTCCTAAGTTAGGTCTATTTTTAGGTGGGCCCCGAGTGTCGATTTACTCGGGTCAAAGTGGTAACGCGTTCTGTGCCGCGTTGTGATTCACGTGGTATATTTGGTTGCTCAAAACCATTACCGAGTGAATGGGAAATTGAAGCCAAAGTGTGCTCCATGGAAATGGAGTTTTGGTGGAAATTCCTTAAGGTTGTAAATTGGCTTGTCCCACATTGATTTGGTGGGAGGTTTTGAAAGGGTTTATAAGGCTTAGGGTGAGATACTTGGGGTGTGCCCCAAGGGGTACCCAAGTGTTTTAGAGGGAGAGGTTATGGGCAAAATGGGCTAGACCCATTGGACCCAAAAATCACCACACGCGCGCGCGCGCCGCCGCCGCCGTCCGTCCGGTCGGGCGGGCTGGGCTGGGCCTGGGCTTGGGCGCGGGTGCGTGGTGTGTGGTTGGGTTGGGCTTCTAATCTTTTTTGGGCCAAAAACATTTGAATTTAATTTTATTTTTTATTAAAATAAAATCCAGAATTCAAATTAAATTAGTTTGGATTTTTTGTTCATCCAAACAGGGCCCTTCCCGGTTTCAAACAGGGCCCTTCCCGTTTTACTATCTGTTTGAATTGATTCAAATCTGTTTGAATTCAAAACCCAACAGGTATGATACCTGTTCAATTCAAAACCAAGAGCCACATACCTGTTCAATTCAAATCCAAGAGCCACCTTCACATCTATAAATAGGACCACCCTCATTTGATGTTTGCATTCAGAAATTTCGTATTTCACCTCTGTTAATTCTATTCTTCATCTTGCTGCATTTTATTTTCGTAACAAAGAGTGTAAACACTTAGTGTGTTCGTAAGGCAAACAGTTAGTAGTGCTGCTATTGTTTGTGGTAGATCATTTCATCCTGGGAGATAGACGTTCGAATTCTGAAAGCACCGTGGAGAGGACGAATCTGTCTTAAGGACACAGTGTTAAACACTGGACTTGATCAGAAAAATAATTCGAAGAAATTAAATCAAGTAAGTTATTTAATTACTTTCAGCGTTGTTTTTATTTGTTTATTTATTCAGATTTTAATTTTGTTTTTGTAACAAAATAAAATCTGTTTTTATTTATTTATTTTTATTTCGTGTTTAATTTTTGTAATCAAACATATTCTCTTCTTTTCTCTATTTCTTTTATTCTTGTTGTTGTTTTGTACACAACAGAATTAAAACCTTTTAAATACAGTGAAGATTGTCCAACAACTACAAGAATAAATTTGCATCAATAACACAAGAGAGTTGTATCATCATGAAATATAATTTTTTTTACCAATGGTCCACTTAAATGTAATTTTCGCAAGTTAAAATATTTCAATCATTTACTTTACCACTTTGAAAAACTTCTCAATATTATTGTCAAGAAAAATGTTTGAGGGCCCGAAATCGTTTGGCTCAAAATTGGCTCGAAATACAAAATGACGTCGTTTTGGGTTCTCTTACCGGTAACAGAATTTTATTATTTGTTACCGGTAAGATATATTACAATTCTCCTACCGGTAAGATAATCTAAAACGACGTCGTTTTTTATTCGGGGCAAATTCGAGCTTAAAAATTTCGGGCCCTGTAACAGAATTGTATTGTCAATATCAAATAATCATGACATAAACAAAACAAAAACAAACAAAAAAAAAACATGCATTTAAAAAAGCAGAAATTAGATATCAGTGATACCATGAAAAATATATTACAAAATTATGAAACTTTTTTTGTTTAATTATTAATGTTTATAAAATTTACCATTTATTTCTAATTTTTTTTTAAATACATTAAAATTCCCCCTTTAAAAAATCACAACATTTTCATTATTTTATTACTCGAAATTATTAAATAAACAAGTCAAACCAATAAGACCGCTAGTAATTATAAACAAAGCGCTCTCTCTCTCTATTTATCCTTTAATTAAGGCTGTCCTGGTTATGGGAAATAAGCCTCTTCCTGAACCCTCATTTTAGGTAAACAACCCAGATATGTTCAACAGAGGTATGGTGTTGTATCTTTCTTATACACTCTATTTTCCAATGAATGCAGATCTGAAATAAATAAATAAATAAAAGAAAAGAGGTTTAGTTGAAGATCACTATCATAATGACAAACCAGAAATTTTTTTATTCGTATAGAAAAATGTGCAACAATTATAATTACAGAGGTTTCACATTAATGTACAAACTCAGGAAAGTAGTATAAGTTCTCCATACTTTCATAATCTTCTAATTCCAAATTTTGCAAAGAAATGTTAAATGTGTCTCTATGAAGCTAAAGAACTTAGCTTCTTTTCAAGAACTTTGGCACACCGAAGAGCATCGAGTGCCTCAGCTTGCTTTCCTGCCCGTTTCAAGTTTATCGCCTTTACTTTCTCTGCCTTAATCTCTGCCTCCAGTCGGATTCTTTCCCGGCTAGAGTTTTCACCCTTATCGGCAACAGACTTTATTGGCTCTGGTTTCTCAGGGCCTTTCAATACAGTACTATCATCTTCAAATCCTATGTCTTTCAAAGCAAACAAAAGTTGGGGATCGAGAAAATCCTCCACGCCAACATCGTCAACTGGTTTTGCTCCACTGACGGAAGATTTTGCAGAATCATCCAACTGGGCTTCAAGAGCCTTTGCCACTTGGAACTCAGCCTCTGATTCTTCAATTCGACCTTCCCTTCGGAGTTTCAGTGCAAGCCGTTTGTGGCCCAGGGACTCCTGTTGCAGCTTGAAACGATCACGACCCGAGTGTGGTTTCAGAGTCAAATTTGGCGGGCTGTGCTCTTTTTGTACAATAGAAGGGACAAATGAAGTAGAATTTGAAACTTTATTAGAATTCTGATGCTGTGTTTGGTTGGGGGATTTGAGAAGAGATTTGAAAAGGAAAAGAAAAAAGTTAAGTGAAATGTGAATAAAATATACTTACATTTTATCTAGTTTCACACATCTTTTCCCAATCCCTTCCCAAATCCCTCAACCAAACGTAGCATAAAAGCTTTGCTTGTCGAAGTTCCTTCCTAGCTTCTGCCAATTTCCCCTCTCTCTAAAGCAACAGCCTTCCTTTTGACAGCCAAGATTTCTTGCCGGACAGAACTTTGGTCATTGCGAGAAACAGTTGCCAAAACTGAATCAGATTCATCAACATGTAGCTTATTGTTTCTATGAACTGTTTCATCTATTTTTTCATGTTCAATGTGGTCATTGGTTCCAAGATCTTCAATGACTGCATGATCAGGATGTACAAAATTACTAATGAACTCATTTTCCACATGCTTATCGGTTTCAGCTCGCATTTCTTTTTTTGGCACTTCCATCTCTGCCAATTGGTCCTCCAATACTTTCGCCATTTTCAGTACTTCCTCTGCCTCCTCAATCTCCCCTTGGCGTCTGAAGGCAACTGCCTTTCTTTTCAAGCCAAAAAGTTCCCTCCGAATTTCACCTCTGCTTCTTCTAGACGCACCCATCGGAATGGAATTAGCAGTCACTAACAGAAGAATCGTGGATCTGCTCAGAAAGATCAGAAGATTGTCATTTTGTCATTTAGTATGCCCAACAATTAATCTTTATTGTTGGGCATACTAAATGGGTATGAGATAATCCACAAAATAAAATATAAATAATAGTAAGATAGAATGGAGTCATTTTTTAAAATTTTCTATTATTCTATACAATAATGATAGAGAGTTCTAATATTTAAACTCTAAAAAGAGATCCACGCATGTGTCAAAAAAAAAAAAAAAAAAAAAAAAAAAACAAGCAAACACACAAATACACATGTCACATCACAAGTGATCTCACCCATTTAGAGCTCTTCTAAAAATCTCCTTCGAGCTGTCAATCATTTTTCTATTTCATAATTTTTTGACGTCATAACAATTTCTTACATGGTTTTGTCCAATGAAAAATGCTTGGGAGCACTAATTAGTGCTCCCACTAATTAGGTGGCAGTGGGTCCCGTCATTAATGATGTGATGTTTTGGTCTTGGAGTTGTATTTTTTTTTTTTTTTTACTTTTTTAATGCATTAGTGCTATTAGTGGTGATGTTTTTAATGGGATGAATCATTGTTGTTTGTCCAATACCCATTTGGAAGGCACCACAGAACATTTGGAATATTCTTTTCTTTTTAGGTTATTTTCCAGGAAAGTGTGTGGATATATCTGAAGGAAACTCACTGACAAGTGCCCATCACATGTACATCTTGTTAGGGAAACCTTGTACCAAACGTGAAAAACACTTACAATAATGCCACCGCCCCTAAGAAACGATCGAAAAAATGACCATCACATGTATATCTTGTTGCATGGGTATCCTTGTACCAAACGTGAAAAACACTTACAATAATGCTACCAACCCTAAGAAACGATCGAAAAAACATTTGATGTTGATCAGCTGGAGCCTACCATAAAGGCTAGACAAATATAGTGAGAGAACAACCACTCTCATGTGAGCCTCTTTAAATAAAAATTACAAAATAAGCCAAAACAACCTTCATAGTTTGAAAATGTTAATTTTAAAAAAAATATAATTTGATCAAATAAATTAAAATAAAAGTTACTTACTATTTTTATATAATTTTTTTATTTTTTAAAACAAAATAATTTTTACAATTTAAAAATAATTTAACGTTTATTTTTGGAGTGTACACGGTGCAGTTGGTACGATTTAAAAGTAAAATAATAAATTAAATCATAAATAACGGATTGACAAATAATCAAATTGCAGTTTGAACAATTTAAACAGTTTAAATTTGTTAATTGATCGGGGAATAATCTTAAACAATTATAAAGCATTTGCATAATATCTACAATACTAATTTGTATAATATTTTTCACATATATAACACTAACTAATTTTACATAATATTTTTTGTAAACCATTAATTTATAACAAATTTCACATTTTAAATCTTCCTCACATTGATTTTTATTTTGATACTTTATTACAAGTAAAAAAATGCATTCACTATAGCAAAGCAGAGTGATTTCAAAGGTGCATTTTAAATTTCAAACCACGGATCAAATTAATCTACAGTTAGCTAGCAGATCGATGCGGGTTGAACGGTATTTTGTACTACCTCAATTTATTTTCATCAAAATTATATCTATTTTTGGAAGAAAAAAATAAAAATATATATATTTTGAAACTTAACTAAATATACTATTAATTTTAATTATGAACCTTACAAGACCAATCTATCTAGATAAGTGAAATCAATATTCCAATCTAATCTAGCTAGATCAATTCTGCCACGTTTAAATTTTTTCAAAAACCCACTTGTTCAATGAAATTGGCTTTATATTTTATTTTTTAAATTTTTCTCTATCCTCATCTCGACCATGCTAAATCAGAGACTTTTTGTGATTTGGTATCCTAATTGACAAATTTTTTTTTTTTTTTTTTCAATAATGAGTTTGATTTAGCATGGTCTATATAGGCTTCTCTTTTTATTTTGATTTGGGAAATTTATCTTGACAAACTGAAGTCTTTAATTTATTTATTTTTTTAATTTTAATCTTGACAAAAAAAAAATTTCTTTTTTGTTTTATTTATTTTAATTTGACATGATTAATCTTAACAAGGTTTATGATCAAAACTAATGGTTACAAATCGTATTCAACTGAGTTTTTATTTTTAATACAAATCATATTCAATTGAGTTTGTATTTTTATTTTTATTTCTCAAAAATAGATATTACTTTAATCAAAATAAATACTAAAAAAGTTTAATTTTGTATTAAAAATAAAAATATATTAAATGTTGAGTATTTTTATTTTTTATTTTTTATTTATTCTACCAAACTCACTTTATTTTATTTATTTTTAAATATAATTTATAGGTTGGTTTGGCTTATTTTATAATTTTTATCAAAAGTGGTGCACGTGAGAATAGATGTTTCTCTCACTATATATTTGTTGGCTCCTGTTCTGTGGGGGTTAGTTTGCAATTGGGGTGTCATGATTGTATTTCTTTCTTCTTATTCTTTTTTGGCTGTTTGATTGGTCGCTCGTCAATCTTGGACTGTGTGCTGGCATAGGATAGGGCTTGCTCTTTGGTGCCAATCTAGTTGGGATCTTTGAGTTTAGCTTTGATGCTCTTTGCACCTCTTCTCTCTTTTTGGTGTTTGTATCTTATAATTTTATCATTAATAAAGTTTCTTTTGTTGATCAAAAAAAAGGTTGTACACCATATACAACCAATACAAAAAGTATAAATGAAAAGTGTAAACATGAAACAGGACAGCAAACAGAAAATACGTAAATATAAAGGGTAAGTTACACACTTACGGAAAAATTCATATTTGTTTAGTTCTAGTGGCTCCTAACTAATCAACGTGTCAAGCGAAATAGCTATTCGGTCATTTCATCAGTTGTTGCTTAGGAGTCCGTAGCATTTATTGTACAATTTATAAGTTGCTTTGACTTATTTTTATCAAAAGAGGTTGGCGGGAGAATAGTTGTTTCTCTCACTATTTATTTGTTCAGTCATGTTAAGTATGATGAAAAATTTATTATTTATATTAAGAAGGAATTGAAGTTTTTTTTTTCATATTTATCAAAAAAATAATATTCATACATAATTTAAGATAAAAATAATATGATAATAGTATTATTGTAGTTATGACTTAAAGTGATATGTCTTTTGATTTTCAATAAGTGACTACAAATAAAACATATTATTTTATTGGTTAAATTAATCTATTTTAATTTAGTCTGATTAAAAAAGGTTTATTTAGGATAAATTTTTAACTTTTTTATCTGGATTTAATGTTGTGAAAGAAAAAGTAAAATAATTATGATTTAAATGTGATATTTTATTTTATTGGCTAAATTAATCTATTTTATCTTTTAGTATACTAATTTAGCCCCAACTTTCTTGTGCCCCTCAAAAACATTATAATTAGTATTGACTCATATGATGCATGAGATGAGAGTTATAAAATTCAATTACTATCTAAAAATAATTTTTAATCCGTAAAATTCATAAATTAAATTTATTACTCTAAGATTTCATTTTTAAGCATTTTTTTTAAACAATTTATTATATCACATTGTTGCTTATATTTATATGTAGAAGGTTTTTATTGAAATCTTCAAAATAATATTCAAATATTCAATTGCCCTTCTCATAATCATTTTCAATTATTTGCATAAAATTTGTCATAATTTTTTTATTTACACCTTTAATTAAATAATTGAAAACCTCACACTTCTTGCCAATATCTATTTTCGTACTCAGTGTACTCATATATTGGTAGTGTTATTGAATTTGTCATAGTATTATTTTTCATAGCTATTTGAAATTTTAATAGAATTTAACCCTTTTAAATTGTTTACACTAAATAATTCATAATTTGAAATAACAGAAACCATTCTTGTTTTGATTTAATTGTTAATTATGATTTTTTTAATATAATATTAATAATTTTAAATAAGATTTTTTAATTTTAATTAAGTTAAAATTATTTATAAATTTGTTATTCATATTAAATGAGAAGGATAAAATTGAGAAAAGATGCACCACTATGAAATAATGACTCATTTGGAAACATTTTATAATAAATACAACTTAGTTATCCATATTGAACTTTGACAGGATTCAATAATAATCTTGAAAGGAAAATAGAACTTATTGATAAAGTTTTATTTTTTTTAATAAAATTTCTTGACTATGCTCCATAGGTCTTACTAAGTAAACTTATTGTCCAATAAGTCTTATGATAATTAATAACATTTTCCATATTACACTATTAAAAAGTATCACTAATTGTCAATTTTCAGCAATAATTTTGTTTGTATTTTTTGTTTCTCTTGTTTATTTTTCTTCTTGTTGGGTTTGGTTCCTCACCAAACTCCTGGGGTTGAGCTTGCAGATGATTGAGCTCTCTTTTCAGTGCTACCTAGTTGGGATTGGGTTAGTTTGCTATGATGCATGTTGCTCTTCCCCTCCTTTCTTTCAATGTAACCTCATCTCTTGTATGATTTTTCATCTATAAAGGTTCCTTTTTTGCTAATAAAAAAAAATTAAAATTCAGCAATAAGTTGAAAATTTTGTCACAAAAAATGTTATTAATTATAAATTTTAGCGACAATTTAAAAAGATTATCACAAAAAAAAAATCATTAATTTTCAACTTTCAGTGACAATTTGAAAAATTCGTTGTAGAAAAACGTCATTAATTGTAAATTTTAGCAACAATTTATGAAAACCGTGGCAAAAAAAAAAGTCACTAATTATCAATATTTTAGGCCTCGTTTGGGAACAGGCTAATTTAGTAACTTTTTTGTTATTTGGCTAAAAAGGTAGGTAAAAAAAACTTGTATGTTTGGGATGACTTTTTGGCTAATTACGAAAAGATGTGCAAAAAGTAGAGAGAAATTTTTTTTTTTGACTTTTTGATATGAGTTGTTGGCTTTTTGGCTAATTTAATAACTTTTTAACTAATTGAATAAAAAAGTAAGTCTCCAAACGAGGCCTTAGTGACATGTAAAAAATCATCACAAAATATTATTTTTGGTGACGATTGTACTAAAACTTATTTTCAATAGGATTTTATGAGAATTGAGTCTAGTTATTAGGATATATTGATAGTTTACCCCATTTTTAAGGAAAATATAGAAAATTTTAAAATTTTAGTTATAGATAACTCACGCATTCAATTTTTCTCGTGTTTTTTTGTGTTTTTTTTTCAAGAAATTAAAAATTAGTTACAATGATAATATGAGTTATATAAGGAAATTAGTTTTCTTTTACTTTTCACCATTTTCAAGCTAAACAAACTCATAAAAATTAATTTTTTTCTCTTTCCCTTATTTTCAACCTATTTCATTCTAAACAAACTAAGCCCAAGTGTTTAGGAATTTTTTTTCTCCTCACATGAAAGTTTAATTTGTCTTTTCTTCTCCTTTCCTCTCTCTATTCAATCAATATAATTTAATGAGTTTGGATTGCATTTATATGATAGTATATTATGTAAAAGTTTATTTTAATATATTTTGTAAAGCTAAAAATATAAAATAATGATATCAATGACCAGTAATTAAGTGACACTCTGAAACAAATTTTAATAATACTTGGAACCTCCAAAATTTGTGACCCTTATAATCTTCAATTAATTTGTGACCATTCATTATTATTTTTTATTTTTTATTTTTTTCTCTAACCACCCTCTCTCTCACAAAATATGTGGGGGTCTCTATCACCACTGAACAAATTTATAACTCCGCCACTGCTCACATGAATACAACCAGTGTGTGTTTATGTCGGTAATGAGGCTTTGCGATAACTTTTCTTTGTTGTCTTGTGAATTGTGGTACAATCTGATTTTTGTGTGTGTGTGTGTGTGTTACGAACAGTGTCTGTTTGTGCCGGTAATGAGGCTTTTCAATAACTTTTCTTTGTTGTCTTGTGAATTGTGGTACAATGTGTATTATTTTTATTTTTTTATTTTTGTGTGTGTGTGTTTTGTTGCGTCTGTTTTCTCTCTCTGATTCCTTATTTTTTCATTATCTGGTAAGAATTTTATTTTATTTTTATTTTTTTTTGGTGAACGATAAGATTTTTCAATCTTGTTGTCTTGATTCGTTGTTGTTGTTGGGTTATTTACCAAAAAAATTATAAATATATAAATAAAAAATAGTTCTTTTGCAGTAGCAACACACAAGAATTCACACTTTTGCCGACTAAAAATTTGGTCGGCAAAAGTCCATTTTTAGTCGGCAAAAGTTATCCACGACTAATTTTTTTGGTCGCCATTTTGGTCACCAATTGAGGGTCGCAGAAAGTAATTAGCAACTAAAAAATTTTTTAGTGGCGAAAAAGTTATATTTGCCGACTAAATTTTTGGTCGCTAAATATATAATTACTACGACTAATCCATTTAGTAGCTAAAACACTTTAGTCGCGAAAAGTCATATTTTCCCGACCAAACATGTTAGTCGCCAATTTGCACATTCAACGACCAAATAGTTTGGTCGACAATTGTCGCCCATTTCCACAACCAACAAATTTGGTCGCCAATTGTCACATTCTGCGACCAAAAAATTTGGTCAGCAATACATTCCACGACCAAAAAGATTGGTCGGCAATATTCACTACAAGAAATTGTATTTTTGGCAACTAAAAATTTGGTCAGCAAAAGTTAATTTTTAGTCGGCAAAGGCTATTCGCGACCAATTTTTTTGGTCGCTACCTTGGTCGCCAATTGAGGATCGGCAAAAGTAATTAACGACCAAAACTTTTGTTAGTCGGGAAAAAGTTAAATTTGCCGACTAAATTTTTGATCGCTAAATATATCATTACTACGACTAATCCATTTAGTCGCTAAAACACTTTAGTCGCGAAAAGTGACATTCCCGACCAAACATGTTAGTCGCCAATTGCCACATTCCACGACCAAAAAATTTGATCGCCAATTGTCACATTCCACGACCAAAAGGTTTGGTCGCCAATTATCACATTCCACGACTAAAAGTTTAGTCGCCAATTGTGACATTCCACAACCAAAAATTTTGGTCACTAATTGTGACATTCTAGGACCAAAAAGTTTGGTTGCCAAAAAAAATGTTTGCGCCAACATGCAATAAAATAAACCTGTAATTCATAATAATCTATCCAATCTATTCAATACAATCTATAATTTACAATAATCAATCAAACCAACAATTCACCTGAATCATGAACATTCAACAAACTATATAAATCATCAAACTCTGAACCTGTTTAATTAAAGTCAACAACTATTATAAATTTTCATCCACAAGTAATTCCAAACTACATATTCGTTCAATTAAAAATCCACTTGTAATCCATATAATCATCCAATTCACATCCACTTAACATTAAAATTTAAAATATATTCCTTAAGTGAAGAGTAGAACTCCCTTCACAGAGCATCAATAGCTTTCATTGATTGAGCAAAAAGAAAATTCTTCCAACAGTATTCATATCCAGCTACGTCTCTTTCAGCTTCTTTCCAGGCCTCATAAGCCCGGACAAGAGCAAGGTTATCACTGCAATCACGTGAAAATTGTGCTTTTGCTGCTTCTGCTAGCTGCAAAGAGAAAGACACACAAATCAATTAGTGAAACAGATAAGATAAGATACTCAATTTTCTAGCAAAAGCTATCTATTAGTGAAACCACAACTAAAATACCCAATTAACAACTATAGACATAAAATTATAATAGCATAAAAAGTCAAGAAAAATCATGATGGATTCGAATATTAAAGTTATAATAGCATTGGGCTGCTAAGGGGGCAGGAAAGGGAAACAAAATTACACTGTGGCACACTGTTAATGAAGATTTTGAAGTAGAAAAACATGAATCATCCATTATAATTTTATACCTGTTGGCATGAACACAATGAATGATGAGAATTCACAACCCACTTTATTTTTACCTAAATTATATACATATTAACTTGTTGTGCTGAGTGGGAAAAAAATTTACAATGATGACATGACATGATTATGGATGCATGATATATTTCTCAGTAATTATTATATTAAGTATAATAACAAATCTCACTACATGTAAATGTGACAGGTACACATATATCAAAATAGAGCATAAGCCAGAGCTAGCCACTGCAACCACAGCTGCAGCAAGACCAGGCCAGGTCAACACAGCAAGGCTGCAGTATCAGCCGCAGCCAGAGCAGCTAAAGTCAGAACAGATAGGGCTGTAGCTTCAGTCATGCTCACATGTTATAAAGGGAACTAGCATAACTGAATGCTAATTCAATCTAATCTAGTCCATCTAAACAAACATGGCCTGAGAGCGTTACAAAATGAACAATTCGAATCATTAAAACAGAAGTTATGATAGCCCATGGACTCCTTAAGTTGTCTCAAGTTCAAAGTTGAACTGGATATATATATACACACACATACACCAGATCACACAAGTCCAAAAAAAAACTATAAATAAAACCATTACTGAGGAGCACCAATTCCACAAGAAAAACCTGAGCATCTGGAGAATGAAATGTAGCAAAGCTAAAATAATACATATTGGGCTAAAATATAATTGCAGAATTTTCTCCATCCAGTGGAGAGTAAAGAAAAGAGTATAATTACCCAAAAAGGAATTGGGAAAATGCTGTAATAACTAAACAATTTATGAGACACAGGTCATAAAAAGTGTATGTACATAGTACTCAAGTATTGCATTCTCGGTCTTTTTTCTTTTCATATATATAGAAGGGGGTGGGGGATAGGAAAAAGAGTATTCCCACACCAATACCCTAATGTCAAGAAGTTCACAGTTCTATCATAATATGTACTTATTCATAGCTAAAATAAGATTTGAAAATGCCTCCGGAGTGTCCAAAACCGATTACAACGGTCCACGATTGATGATATATGTCATGTTGAATAGAATAATAACAATAATCACAATCTACTGACCGGGGTTCCCCAAAAGCCGCTCCATTGCAGCATGAACATTCCCTGCAGTGGCTATCAGTGCCTGTATATTCTCTCGGGTATCAAAGAAGCCCATTTCTTGTAGCTGTGAGAGCTGAGTGGCATACAGTTCTTCCGGGAGCACCAAAAAAACAAGCCATAAACTGTGAGTAGATGACAAAGCATAAATCAATAGGGCATAGGGGAAAAGGAAATAATAGTCACCATCTGATCTGACAGGAACGGCAGGGCTTCCAATCCCAAGACCCCCAAACATATTCATCAACATCTCCAATCCCATGTTGTCAAGTGTTCCTGCTATTGGGAGAAAAGTTGCACACCCACAGTGAGATAAAATAACATACAACAATTTTTAAAAAATGAAAGAATTTTTTTCATATAATGTCTTCTTCCTTAGGCTTGTTTATTTTATTTTATTTTCCTTTCCTTTTCTTTATCTGGGAAAGTAATTTTTATGGGTCAGGGGGTAACATCAAAAGATTACCACACCAACAGTCATCAAGACTCTTTTGGAGTTCCCTATTGTAGAACTAACCATTGACAAGTTCCCTCTCATTGATTGCAACCAAGAACGTTAAAACCTATGAAGCACGGATACTTCAAATAGGAAGACGAAGATGTATCCGTATCGTATCCGTATCGGATACCGATATTCCTCGAATACTTACGGATACGTATCAGATACTTCTTAAAAGTATCGGATACTTCTCAATTAATTTTTCGTTAATTTTGAAGTATCGGATACTTAGTTTTGAAGTATCGGATACTCCGACTCACATATTATCGGATACTTCTTAATTAATTTTGAAGTATCAAATCCTCCAAGTCACATATTACTCCTTTTACGAAATTAGAATTGTATTATTTCTTGCATAACATCATGATATAATATAATTGCGAGAATAAATAGAATATTTTTACAATACTTTGCTTAGTTTTTTTTTAATAAAAATAACATAGTAAGCTCAAATAATAGAATTCATCAAATTGGCATATCTTCATTATATCATGCATGTCCCCTACAACTACATAGAAGTAAGGATTAATAAGATAATATAACAATAGTAAAATTAAATATCAATAAATAAATAAAAAAATAAACTTGCATAGAATATTTTTGACTAGTGCAAAAGGAAAAAACATAGGGTCAAGTTATGGATTGTTTTGATATTATAATATCAACATATTAGACTTGATATTGAAATGAAATATTTGCAAGACCTATTGAAAATTTAAAAACTAAACTAGCTATTAGCTTAAATTAATACCTAATTCTTAAAGATTAATATTTTGCATTATAAAGTTACTGTGATTTCTCAACATTCTTGAGCTTATGTGTAACTCATTGCTAATAATTTATTTATTTTTTATTTTTTACAAACGTATCCTAGCCCTAGCCGTATCCGTATCCTATTTTTTTAGGTTTTGCTGTATCGCCGTATCCGTATCGTATCGTATCCGTATCTCGTATCTGTATCCGTGCTTTCTAGGTTAAAACTTGATATAGATGTGGCAAGACAGAGTGCTATCATAAATGATGAGCTCCACTGTACAACATTTAAAATATACAACAAAACAATAGCATTAAGTCTATTGGAGGTATCACAAGTGAAGCCAAAGAGTAAATTCTTCCAGAGACAAGCACCTGTTCCCCCACCGGTTTGACATGCTTCCCTGCAAGAGTGCAATTTCGTTTAAGTAAACCAAGAGAAGAATGGGCATTAAAATCTAAACAACAAAATTCTATATAGGTATTGTGCAGATGTATTAATTCATAAAAGACAATATTCAAATATCGGGCACTGGGCAGTAACACGGCCGCATTGATTGTGCCAAAAAATATATACTGCTATATGAATAATGCATGTGTAATGGACAAGGTACCAAACAAATTTAGGAGGAAAATTACTTACTGGGTTGATGGTTGCCGACCAAGCTGAGACAAAAGAGTTTGCTGTAAAGTCATGAGTTGCTGAAACGAGGGAAAACAGGTGTCGAGAAAGAGGGAATCAAGAAAGAAAGAAAGAAAGAAAGTGAAAACATTAAAATGAATATACAAAAAAATGGTTCATGCATGCATGCAGTCATGAATATACATATGCACTTTTTGGGAGGGAAAAGGAAGGGGGACTGCAACCTTTTCATCAATGAAAGCTCCCTCTCTAGGGTTTCCTGGTACATTCATGGACCATGAAATTGCAACTTAACTTGTTTAATGCAGTTTAACTTGCATTGCACCATGAAATTCATGTTTAAAATTTGTTTGATGCAAACTTAATTTGCACCATGAAATTGCATGAATTAATTAACATTGTTCCAAATCTCAATTATGGATTTCATTATCAATACTAAACTCATGATAAAAACTTTCTGCCCACAGCTTCCTGTGGGTACCTAAAAGTTGATAATAGTATAAAATTTAATTAAAAAATTATATGGAGTCTTCTTTTTTTTTTTAGTAAGTAAGATGATAATATTAAAAATATATGGTGTCTTGCATCAAAAGATTAAACTAAAAAAAATAAAAGCAGAAAGGTGAAAACTTACTTACAGGTTTTCTTTACATTTAAATGCTTTTCTTTTTTTTTTTTTTTTGATCGGCAAAAAAAAGAACTTTATTGATGGAATAAAACAAGTACATAGTACAAAGCGAATTACATCAATAAAGAAAAAGGGAGGTGCAAAGGCATTACAATGGGCTAAATCATTCCAACAAGGTTGGCACCATCTAACTCATCCTATCATTTGCTAGCACCCCCAGAGTTGGTGAGAGACCAACAAGAAGCGACCAAGAGATCACTGCAAACAAACAAAGAGGACACTGCAAACATCCAAGACCAGCTTAACACCAAATCAGTTCAGCATCCACCATATCAGTTCAGCATTACACCACTTAGCCGAGCAGACACAAAGGTCATAACACAGTACATACCACCTCTCACTATTAGCAACACTATATAGAGAACTCCTTATGCAACCAACAGATCTTTTGTTCTACCTGAAACAAACCCAGGACTTCATTGCCAATAGGAACATTAACTGTCTGAGATCTTCTATCTGGTGGAAGTACAGCATCCAGTTGGGCTACTAAAGACTCCTCCATAGAACTATATTTGAAACAAGGCAACAAAGCAACAGAGCAGTCAGATCTGATCCACCATCAAAAAGACACATAAAAACAGGACACACACAGCAGCAGCTTCTCCTTGATGTATATTACACACTTCCACTGCAGCATCCAGTTGGGCTACTAAAAGACTCCTCCAAAGAAATATTGAACCTGGATGGATGCATGTGAGAGACTCCCCTTGACGTTTACATCCAACAGACTCAAATGCCACCTCCACCTAGAAGCCACGGAAAGCACACCTCTGAACCTGGAGTGGTAATGGCGAATGAGATTAGTGGTGAAGTTGTGGCAGTGGTAGAGGAAATGGAGTGGCGGTGGTAGAGGAGATGTAATAGTAGTAATAGTGGTGGTAGTGATAGTGGTAGTGGTAGTGGTAGTGGAGTGGTAACGATGGTGGTAGTAATGGTAGTCGTAGAGGTGAAGTGGCAACAATGGTGGGTGATGAGAGAGAGATGAGTGAGAGATAGAGAGACAGAGTCAGAGACAGAGTGATGAGTGAGAGAGAGACAAAGTGGTCGCTAAAAGTGCATTTTCTTATAATGAAGACCTCGGTAAATAGAGAAGAGGGGAATGAGAGAGTGAGCAAAGTGAACACAATAGGGGAGAGAAACAAACAGACAGACATACAGAGAGAAGAGTGAGAGACAGAGAGACAGACATAGAGAGAGAAAGAGAGAAAGAAGAGTGATGAGTGAAAGAGAGACAAAGAGAGAAAGAGACAGAGAGAAAAAGAAATAAAGACAGAGACAGAGAGAAACAAGAGATGAGTGAGAGATATACAAAGAGAGAGAAAAAGAGAGACAGAGACAGAGAGAAACAAGAGATGAGTGAGAGATAGACAAAGAGAGAGAGAAAAAGAGCGAAAATAGATGATCGAGAGAAAGACATAGAAAAAGAGAGAGATAGAGAGAGAAGAAATATGAGCAAGAGAGACAGAGAGAGAGAAGAGAGATAAGTGAGAGAGACAAAAAAAGAAAAAAGATGAGAGAGATAGAGAGATGAGAGATGAGCGAGAGACAAAGAGAAAGAGAGAGAGAGACAAAGAGAGAAAGAGATAGACAGTGAGAGACAAAAAAAAAGACAGAGAAAGAGGAGAGATGAACGAGAGAGACAAAAGAGAGAGATAGAGAGAAGACAAATGAACGAGAGAGACACAGAGAGAAGAGAGATGAACGAGAGAGACAGAGAGAGAGATAGAGATAAGAGATATGAGCGAGAGAGACATAGAGAAAAGAGAGATGAGAGAGAGCGAGAGAAGAGAGATGAACAAGAGAGATAGAGAGAAGAGAGATGCACGAAATAGACAGAGAGAGAAAAGAGATTAGAGAAGAGATAAATGAGTGAAAAACACAGAGAGAGAGACAGACAGAGAGAGAAGAGTGATGAGTAAGAGAGAGAAAGAGAATAGAGAGAGGAACATGAAAAAATGGGTGAAAAGAGACAGACAAAGAAAGAGAGAGAAAAAGAGATAACCGAGAGAGATACAGGAAAAGATGAGCCAGAGAGATAAAGAGAAGAGAAACAGTAAGAGATGAGAGAGATAAAGAGATGAGCGAGAGACATAAAGAGAGAGACAGACAGACATAAAGAGAAGAGTGATGAGTGAGAGAAAGAAAGAGAAACAGAGACAAAAACAGAGACACAGAGAGAAAGAGAGAGACAGACAGAGAAGAGTAACGAATGAGAGAGAGAGAAAGAGAAGAGAGACAGAGACACAGAGAGAAAGAGAGAGACAGACAGACAGAAAGAGAGAGAAAGAGTGATGAGTGAAAGTAAATTTTTATTTTTTATTCAGCGACTAAATTATTTTAGTTGCCAAAACTATCTATACAGCGATTAAAATATTTTTTAGTCGAAGAAATTAAATTTTTGCCGACCAAAATTTTGGTCGCCAAAGATAAAAAGTGAATTTTTATTTTTCATTCAGTGACTAAATTTTTTTAGTTGCCAAAACTATCTATACAGCGACTAAAATATTTTTTTAGTCGCTGAAATTAAATTTTTGCCGACCAAAATTTTGGTCGCCAAAGTTAAAAAGTGAATTTTATTTTTCATTCAGTGACTAAATTATTTTAGTTGCCAAAACTATTTATACAGCGACTAAAATATTTCTTAGTCGCTGAAATTAAATTTTTGCTGACCAAAAATTTGGTCGCAATAGATAAACAGTAAATTTTTATTTTTCATTCAGCGACTAAATTATTTTAGTTGCCAAAACTATATATACAACGACTAAAATATTTTTTATTAGCTGAAATTACATTTTTGCCGACCAAAATTTTGGTCGCCAAAGATAAAAAGTAAATTTTTGTTTTTCATTCAGCGACTAAATTATTTTAGTTGCCAAAACTATTTATACAGCGACTAAAATAGTTTTTAGTCGTTGAAATTACATTTTTTCTGACCAAAATTTTGGTCGCCAAAGATAAAAAGTTAATTTTTATTTTTTTTTCAACGACTAAATTATTTTAGTTGCCAAAACTATATATATAGCGACCAAAATATTTTTTAGTCGCTGAAATTAAATTGTTGCCGACCAAACTTTTGGTCGCCAAAGATAAAAAATAAATTTTTATTTTACATTCAGCAACTAAATTATTTTAGTTGCCAAAACTATCTATACAGCAACTAAAATATTTTTTAGTCCATGAAATTAAATTTTTGCTGACCAAACTTTTGGTCGCCAAAGATAAACAATAAATTTTTATTTTTCATTCAGCGACTAAATTATTTTAGTTGCCAAAACTATCTATACAGCGACTAAAATATTTTTTAGTCGCTGAAAATACATTTTTGTCGACCAAACTTTTGGTCACCAAAGATAAAAGTAAATTTTTGTTTTTCTTTCAGCGACTAAATTATTTTATTTGCCAAAACTATCTATACAACGACCAAAATATTTTTTAGCCACTGAAATTAAATTTTTGCCAACCAAACTTTTGGTCGCCAAAGATAAAAAGTAAATTTTTACTTTTCATTCAGCGACTAAATCATTTTAGTTGCCAAAACTATCTATACAGCAACTAAAATATTTTTTAGTCGCTGAAATTGCATTTTTGCCGACCAAAATTTTGGTCGCCAAAGATAAAAAGTAAATTTTTATTTTTCTTTCAGCGACTAAATTATTTTAGTTGCCAAAACTATCTATAAAGCGACTAAAATATTTTTTTAGTCGCTGAAATTAAATTTTTGCCGACCAAACTTTTGGTCGCCAAAGATAAACAATAAATTTTTATTTTTCATTCAGCGACTAAATTATTTTAGTTGCCAAAACTATCTATACAGCGACTAAAATATTTTTTAATCGCTGAAATTAAATGTTTGCCGACCAAACTTTTGGTCGCCAAAGATAAAAAGTAAATTTTTATTTTTCATTCAGCGACTAAATTATTTTAGTTGCCAAAACTATCTATACAGCGACTAAAATATTTTTTAGTCGCTGAAATTAAATGTTTGCAGACCAAACTTTTGGGCGCTAAAGATAAAAAGTAAATTTTTATTTTTCATTCAGCGACTAAATTATTTTAGTTGCCACAACTATTTATACAGCGACTAAAATATCTTTTAGTCGCTGAAATTACATTTTTGCCCACCAAAATTTTGGTCGCCAAAGATAAAAAGTAAATTTTTATTTTTCTTTCAGCGACTAAATTATTTTAGTTGCCAAAACTATCTATACAGCGACTAAAATATTTTTTTAGTCGCCAATTGTGGCAAATTTAGCGACTAAATTTTTTTAGTCGCCAATTTTGAGATTTTTAGCGACTAAATTTTTTTTTAGTCGCAAAAAATTTATATACCCCGACTTTGTAGCTAAATATTATATTTTTACCGACTAACATAATTTTTGGTCGCCAATTCCACAACTTTTGACAACCAAAATATTTTTAGTCGACAAAAGTGGTCGCAAAAACTGTATTTTCTTGTAGTGCTCAATTGTCCCACTTTTTTTTATTTTTTATTGTTATTTTTATTTGTGTTTGAGTGTGACATAAAAGATCTTCGCCGATCTTCACAACTAAAAAAAGGGATGGAACATCCTTGAACAACACATGCTGGGACTAATCTACTCAACCCATTAGTAGTTTAGTTTATGTAGGAGAGGGTTCAAGAAAAGAGTTGGAAAATTCGAAGATCTTCAAAGATCCTTGAAGAACAACTTCGAATTCTCTAGAATATGATGAGAGGCTTAGATTCTTCAATAATCTCAACTTAGGAACACAACAACAAAGGAGATGATGGAGATAAGAGATTGGGTGAAGAAGAAGGCAAGATGGCTAGAGAATAGAATAATGGCAAGGCTCTCCCATTGATCTCCCACTTTCACTCTCAAGGTTGATAATGGAGAAGGGAAATTAGTTCTTTCCCAAGAGTTAAAAATCTCCAAAATCCATCCCCTTGTAAAGCTATGGGTGGGTGCTATTTATAGGCACCTCATGATGTAGGATGGAGCCCATGTGCAAGGCACATGGGGAATATTCTCTCTAACCACCTTGTCCGAGGAGGTGACCTCTCCGAGGAGGTGACTTCTCCGAGGATGAGAAAACCCCGAAGAGGAGATCAATCCCTCGGCGAACCCTTCTTCTTAGCCACACCTAACCAATAATCCCCAATCATCCCAAAGGGTCAGGGGTAGTCCCAGAGGACGTCCTGCCGCAAAATATTGCCGAGTCTCATGGACCCCCCGGGGTCGTGCCACCTCGACCCGGGTATAGGCTAGTTTAACCGAAGAGTAAATTTGTCTCCACTCACCGTCCTCGGGATCGGGTCCTTTGTTCGAACTCCATTACGCCCATGGTTCTGGTGCGTAGATCCCGGAAAGCTCCGAGCCCGCAAGTGTTCTGGGACTCATTAACGGAGCGACTTCTAGATTGCGTCTGAATCTGTTCGAAGCCAAGTATTTCGGACCTCTAGGCTCGTGGATCCGAACCCTTTCGAGTCCGAGTGCCTCGGATCTCTAGGCTTGCCTAATACCCTTTCGAGTCCGGGCCTGAGTAAGTCTCTAGGTTCGTGGATCCGAACCCTTTCGAGGCTTAGAGCCATTTAGCCCGTTTGATGGTGATAAATCTGGTCCCGCCAGTCTTGGACTTGCGATAAATTTGGGCCCACTAATCTTGGGCTATTGGGCCTAAATAATTTAGTGGGCTCAAATTAGCCCCTCTTACATTTGCCCCTTGCGTGTATGAGAAATTTTAAATTTCTCAGACATGCATACTGTCATTTCTTCGACCCTGCTTCGCGTCACGTTTTCCAAAAAAAAAAAACATGTTGTCACGACAGAGCCTATGGATAAAGTTGATGACGCACTTCAATTTACAAAAAAAAATTGACAAGCAAAAAATTTATTTTTTTGCTCTCATGAAAGAAAGGGATGTACCTCCGGCATCTGAGTGGAGGAAATCTCCTTATTTTGGTCGGAAGGATCCCTTCTGGCGGGCGGCTACCTCCACCACTTCTCTTCTATCTCCGAAAGTGGCTCCATTATGTCTCACTGAGGACACTGACTCTGGACATGAGGCCCTCATTTCTCCTTCCTCGGTGCTACGCTTTCGGATTGAGCGGGGGGACTTTCCATACTGTTATCCTCAGTTCAAGGCCTTCTCAAACCCTCCTTTTGGTTGGCGGGAGTGGGTCGATGATGTCCTCTCGGACAAGAGCTTCTGTCAGCGGCTTCAAGAGGTCCGACTATTGATCCCAGTGAAAATATCTCGATCCCTATCCATTCGTCGCAACAATGCTAGCCTGGAAGCCATGGCTCTTCGGTGGAGCACCGAGACACACACCTTTATACTTGGCCAGCACGAGATGGGGCCCACCCTTGAGGATGTGTTCATGTTGCTGCGTCTGGAAGTGACCGGCCCTGATGCCTTCGACCCTGAGCAGACACCCCCCGAAGATGATTCTTTGATCCAATCTCTGAAGCTAAATCTTCAAACTTGTGGTCGGTGGAGTTCCGTTTTTGATGGTTCAGCGAGGAGGACTAGTCGAGTAAGGACGGACCGTGCCTCCTATACTGCATGGATCCGCCACTTCTTCAAAGATCTTCAGCCCTTAGCCAGAGATGCTGACCCTGACTCTCGGGAGTATGAGGCCGGTCCGATGTATGGCTCCAAGCTCTATTTCTTGGGATTTCTGGCTTGCTTCCTTTCATTCTTCATTTTTCCGAGCACACCTCCGGATTCCCTCAATCCTTTCGTCTTCCCCTTGGCAGTCAGGCTCTTCAGAGGAGATCGGATCCCTTTGGCTCCACTATTTCTTGGGAATCTCTACTATCGGCTGGATCTACTACATCGAGATATGGTTCGCTCCGTGGGTCGATATGAGCCTGTCTCCTTTATTCACAGCCAGTTCCTGCTATGTTTCTTCTTCGAGAGGTTCCCAAAATTTGCCCCTGCTCCGACTGTATTTGAGGCGGAAGTTCTTCGAGAGATAGTGGATAAAGATGGCATCCCCGTGCTCGATACTGATGGGTCTCGGACATTTGAGAAAGCGAAGTCTTGCCAGCCGTTGATTACACGGTGGTCACGTACCATTTCCACCTTATCCTTGAATATTCTGGTGGATGATCCCCGACGCTTTGTGGCACAGCCGTATGTATGCCCACCTGTGGGTGTGGCCACACCGCTTATCTATCATGGCTCCTCCCGCTCGGTGTCCTTTCCTTTGCCGAAGAACATCCCTGCACCCTTTGTTGATATGCTGATTATGATCCGTCCGAGTTCATTACCGGTGTGGCATGAGGAAGGCGTTGATAGTGCCGTTTATAGGCCCGACCGCGTAGCATGTCAATTCGGGTTTGATCAATGTGCCCCGGGGCCAGCACCTCCTTTATTATCATTTTCAGCGAGCTACGGGCGCTTCAGTCGCGGGCTTGTACACACCGTGCTTCCCATATCTGGCTCTTTGACGATGCCAGGCTTGAGCCGAGTAGGGGGTTTCACCCCCTCTTTCAGGCGGTATTGGCAGAAGAATATCGATGCGTTTATTGCATTTGTCCAGAGCAGACCAACCGTATGTTTGCCTCCGCCGATTTATAAGAAGGATTCTTCTCTTCGGCTACCCGAGAGCCGAAAATCTGACCACATGTATGAGAGTTTCTTCACCTCATCTGCTCCAACTGACCCTTCTGCTCGGGCATCTGCTTCTAGCTTGGCAATTACTTCTCCGGAGCCAGTCCCTTTGAATAAGGCCTCTGGTCCTCGGACGACCCGCCTTAAGAAGATGGCTCACAAGAGGACTTCTGATGCCAGTCCTTCCGCTCCTCGCCTTTCCAAAAGGCTTCATGAGGTACCCGAAATTTTTGATTTGAAGCTACTTTCCTTTTTGCGACTATACCTTCTAAAATGAAAACTTTTATTTGCCCATGTTGTGCAGGATCCTGCGGTTGTTGACGTTCTCAGTACCGTGGCTCCTGGCCATGCTGCCTCCCCCAGGTCGGACTCAGACTTGGACGACACCCTCCCTTTGTCTGCAAGACTTGTGAAGATGTGCACCCCTCGTATAGCAGTTATAGATGACGATGATGATGAGGCTGAGTCCTCCGATCATTTTTGTGACCTTATTCCACGCACGCGTCGTCATCGCCCTACCGTAGCTGAGGAGGAGCACTACCTTGGTGACGAGTTTATTGGGGCTCACCGTTCTGATGTTGAGATTGCTGGAGGGACTGATGCCACAAAAATTGATGTCGCGGGCCATGCTTCTAGAAGCGATGTAGAGATGAGGTGCGCCTCTGGGAATGGTGTGGAGGTGGATGTGCTAGAGATCTCTGAGACTCGCTCTGGCACTTACGGTGATTCTCATCCTCCGGCCCTCCTTCCTTCTTCAGGGATGACTGCTACTGTTCAGGCTTCATCAGACATTGAGATCGATCAGGTGGTCTCTACACGACCAAGTGACTTTGTTGATGCTAGGAGTCCTTCAGTTGCCCCTGCTTTGCATATTGATCCTCCCTCTGGTAATCTTTCTTTCTGAAGTTTGTCATTTACTTATATCTGTGAGAAATCTTTACTTAAATGACTTTCCTGTTCCCTACCTCTAATAAGGCCTTCTTATCTTTTCTTCAGTGTTAGCTGCTAACGGGGTCTTGCCTTCACCTACCTCAGACTCTGCTCCAGTGTTAGCTGCTACCGGGGTCCTGCCTTCACCTGCCTCGGACTCTGCTCCAGTGTTAGCTGCTACCGGGGTCCTGCCTTCACCTGCCTCGGACTCTGCTCCAGTGTTAGCTGCTACCGGGGTCCTGCCTTCACCTGCCTCGGGCTCTTCTCCGACTCTCTTTGTAACTCCTCACGGTTCTCCTTCTCAAGGGGGGACACCTGTCTTTGAGACGACTGCCAGAGGTTCTTCATCGCCAGTGCCTTCGAATATTTTGGATCTGAATCTTAGTGATTTCCACATTGATAGTGATGCTTTTGGTCTTTCCTCTTATCGTTCGGCATTCTCAGGCTTGGGACCTCTGCCGGGAGTTACCCCTCCGGGTGGTTCATCTAACCCGATAGACATTGGGGAGATTCCTGAGACTAGCAGCTTTCCGACCCCAATTCCTCCTTCAGCTTCTGGCAAAGTATCATTTCTCCATTATTGGGTAGCTCCTGAGTTTGCTTCAGTTCTACAGCTTGTGCATTCAAGTTACCCGGAGACCTTTGCTTCATTTGCTTGCCAGTGTCCACTCATTCAGACTGCTCTTCTCGAGTCTTTTGCCACTATCTTATATAGCTTGGACAGGCAACGGTTGTGTGACCTTAATGGGAAAGTAGTCGAGACGGCGTATCAGGGGATCTCTGACATGGAGCGTCACCAAGTGGACTTATCATGGCTTCGGAAGCGCCTGGATATAGCTTCGAACGCCAGTCATCAGCTGGAACTTATGTCTGTGCTTGCCTCTTATCGCACCTCTATAGATGAGATAAAGGCAACTCTTCGTGAACTTGAGTCGGGTTATGCTCGGGCCTTGGAGACTTTAGAGGCACACTCTACTGTTTGTCCTCCAGATGTAGATGTGACGGGCAGCTTCTTCGAGGGTGTCTTTAGGAAAGATTGAGTTTTTTTTTATCATTACTTTCTTGCCCCTTTCGATAAAAATGTTTTATCTAGGACAATGCAATGAAATGACAAAAATTTTTGTTGTTTGGATATTTTCGCATTGTTTTCTCATTCTACTTGATAAAATATTTATTTCGAATGATACAATGGAAAGAACAATCATATGCACATGTTTATAAAAGCTGAAATATTGATGGGATAAAACATACACCATAGAGAAAACCAGCTTCTTCATAACGAAAGGGAAATACAACTTTTTAGACAAAGTAAGAAAGTGAAAATGAATTTCAACATAGATGAGTCCAACTATGGGTAGTAATGCTTGATAAACTTTGCATTGAGCGGGCCAGTTCGGAAGCCGTCTTCAACCCTTACAAGTTTGTAGTACCCGCTTGAGCTCGCCTGAACCACCTTGTAGGGCCCTTCCCATTTTGGAGAAAACTTGGGCAAAGGCTGTCCTCGCATAATTGGGTCTACAATCTTCCATACTAGATCACCTTCTTCAAACTTCCTTGGTATCACAGTCTGGTTATAGGCTCGGGCGATGGACTCATGATACCTTTCCATGACTTTTGCAGCTCTGTCATGCTTTTCCTCTAATGCTTCCAATCTGGTGGTTCGAGGCTCCAATACCATCCCCGAGGCGAGAGCCATTCGAGCAGATGGCGTTTCCAACTCTATAGGTAACACTGCCTCGGACCCATACACAAGGGAGTAAGGAGCTGCTTGAGTTGGCTTTCTCTTCGAAGTGCGATACGCCCATAGGGCTACTATCAACTGTTCGGACCAAGTCCCCCCAAACTCATCCATCATCTTGCTCAGAATCCTTATCAGTGTCTTGTTTGTGGCTTCCGCTTGCCCGTTCCCTTTTGGATAGTAGGGTGTGGATTTGTGATGCTTCACTTGGTAAGTCTCTAGGAGGCTCTTCACATATTTGTTTATGAAGGGAGTGCCGTTATCCGAGAGGATGGTGTTTGGTACTCCAAATCGGCAAATGATATTCTCCTTGATGAAGTTCGTGACTGCAGGCCCCGTAGCGTTCTTCAGAGGAATTGCTTCGACCCATTTTGTACTCAATTCTGTGGCTGCGAGAATCCACTTGTACCCCTTAGAAGATGTGGAGATGGGCCCTATCAGATCAAAAGCCCAGGTATGGAACGGCCATGGCGTTCGGATACTATGCAGGTCTACAGCTGGAGCATGGATCAAATTTCCGTGTTTCTAACAAGTCTGGCACCTCTTCACGTGATGGGATGCATCTGACTCCATGGTCGGCCAGTAATACCCAAGGTGTATAAGTTGCTCGAACAGCCGAGCCCCTCCTTGATGTTCAATCTCGTGGGCTCTTCCGAGGACTAGATCTGACTCCTCCTTGGAGAGACACCTCAGGGGAGTGCCCTCAATACTTCTTCTATACAGCTTGTCCTGATCAAGAAAGTACCGCCTCGCTCTCCTCTTGAGGTGTGCAATGTCCCTCGGGCTCTCAGGTAGTGTTCCCTCTTTGAGATAGTCAATGTAGACTTGCCTCCAGTCAGGGGTATCAATTTCAAAGCAACTCTCATCCTCCCGGATGTATGACTGACACTTGGGGCATTCCCTCTGTAATTGATTTGAGTCCTTCTCCATCTCGGGCCAATAATAACCTTGTCTTTGGATTCTTCTATACAGACTGATATCCCCATCCCCGCAAGACTTTTCATGGATCTGTTGTAGTCGGAAGCTTGCTTCTTGTTGGCCAATACACCGGGCTAGGAATCCGGTACCTCCTCGGAAGTAAAGTTCACCTTGAATAATTGTGAATTGGGCAAGCTTGGCCATAGTCAGTTTTCCAACTTTGCTTCTGAGTTGCTCGAGGACTTCTCCTCTCCAGTCCTCCGGAAGGCCTTTGTCTTCGGGTATTATTGAAGGTTCTGTTCTCTTCTTGATAACAATTGTTGCCTTTTCCTCTGGAATGTCAACTCTTGCCCCTAATGTTGCGAGGGCATCTGAAAACTTGTTGTCGGAGCGAGGCACATGCTCTATTTCGACCTTCTGAAATTTGTCAAGAAGCCTTTGGACTGTTGTTCGATATGTGGCCAAGGCAGGCTCCTTTAAGACGAACTGTCCTGAAACTTGCTTCACTATCAGCTTTGAGTCCCCCCGGATCCGAATCTTCTTGATACTGTGCTTCTCAGCTGCTATCAAGCCTAAAATAAGAGCCTCATACTCGGCTTCGTTATTCGAACAATGGAAATCCAGTTTATAAGACAAATATAACTTTTCCCCACTTTTGCTTGTAAGGACTATCCCGGTTCCTCCCTTCCCTCCGGCTGCTGCTCCGTCAAAGCTCAATGTCCAGAAGCTTTCCTCGGAAGCCATAGTTGCGTGCACCTCTCCTCTTAATTCTTCATTCACTGGTTCATAGTCACCACTTGGAAATTGGGCAAGGAGATCAGCTAAGGCTTGGCTTTTGATCGCCTTGGGGGCTACACATGTGATCTCGAATTCACCCAATGCTAACAACCATCTTGCCACCTTCCCGGTTAGAGCAGGCTTGCTGAGGAGGTATCGGATTGGATCACTTTTAGTAACAATCTGAATCTGATGTGCTAGGAAGTAATGTCTGAGCTTTTGGGCAGTGAATACCAAAGCTAAACAATGTCTCTCTACTGGAGTATATCGGACTTCTGCTCCTCGAATCTTCCGACTGATGTAATACACCGGGCGTTCTACTCCATCTACATCTTGGACCAATAATGCCCCTATGGATTTGGGGGTTGAAGTTAGGTACAACATTAGAGGCACCCCGGGCTGCGGGGCTATCATGGTCTGAGGCGAGGTCAAGGCCGCCTTGATTCTCCCAAAGGCCTTTTGGTGCTCTTGGTTCCACTCGAACTTGGCATCTCCTTTTAACAAAGAGCCGAAAGGCGCAGAGATCTCTGCCAGTGCTGGGATAAACCTCCGAATATAAGACACCTTCCCGAGGAACTTCTTTAACTCCTTCTGAGAATGCGGGGGAGGCATTGCTCTGATAGATTTGACCTTGTCTTCATCTGCCTCGATACCATGCCTATGTACAAGAAACCCGAGGAACTTCCCGGCCGTCACCCCGAAAGCACATTTGAGAGGATTCATCCTCATTTTGAATTTCTGGCACCTCTTGAATACCTTCTCAAGGTCTCGGAGATGGTCTTCTTCTTTCTTGGATTTCACCACTAGATCATCAACATAATCTTCCATCTCATGATGGATCATGTCATGAAAGATTGCAGTCATAGCCCTTTGGTAAGTTGCACCGGCATTCTTGAGTCCGAAAGGCATGACTGTATAGAAGAAGTTTCCGAGAGGTGTTCTAAAAGCAGTCTTTTCTGCGTCCTCTTCAGCCATCTTAATCTGATTGTATCCACTGAATCCATCCATGAATGAGAACATCTGGTGTCCCGAGGTAGTATCCACGAGGGTGTCGATGTGAGGAAGAGGGAATTCATCCTTCGGGCAAGATTTGTTCAAATCTCGAAAGTCTACACATACTCTGATTTGGCCATTCTTCTTCTTTACTGGCACGATGTTTGCTAACCACGTGGGGTACTGTATTGGCCGGATGAAACCAGCCTGTTGAAGTTTTTCAATCTCCTCCTTAATCTCCTCTTCGAGATCTGGATGATATTTTCGAGCAGCTTGCTTAATTGGCTTGGAGTTTGGGAACACATCAAGATAGTGAGAGACTAGGTCAGGATCTAGTCCAGGCATTTCCTTATATGACCAAGCAAACACATCTGAGTATCGGCTTATCAACTTTAACAACTGTTCTCGCTTTTCTGGGCTAAGGCTCGAACTTACGAATACCGGCCTCGGTGCATCTTGTCCATCACTCAGATCTATTTCGATAAGTTGTTCAGGCTGAGGCTTCGGCCCATCTTGCATACATTCTGGAGCCACTTCAGGCTTTATTACTATATCATTGTCAGGAGGCTCTTCTTTTGACTCGGAGTCGGTGACTGAAGAAACCGACTCCCCGCACCTTCATAAATAATACACCATCTTGCCTCCTTCTCGAACTTTCATCACCTTCCGAGGAATAGGCGGACTTTCTGGTCTAGACATCGCCCGCTTACTTGATCCTGTCATCGGCTCCTTGTCATCTTTGATATCCTCCCAACGAGGAATTTTGACCCCTCGAGGCTTAGAGGTAGTGGGAACTTCTTCGACAGCCAGTTCGGTGAAGTAGATGGCATCAGAATAATGAGCTTCATGGATCTCGAACGGCCTTTCTGTAGCCTGAATTGTCACCGTCTTATTTCCCCATTTAGCCTTAACACACTGATGATAACTTGATGGTACAGCCCCATATCTATGCATCCAGGTCTTCCCTAGAATGATGTGATAATTTGCTTCAGAATCGATAATATGGAACTTGGTGGCCGAGCGAATTTCTCCAACGGCTAAATCAACTGTTACGCATCCGATAGTAACTCTCCTTTCTCCACCGAAGCCAGTGATGACTATCGGCTGCTTCACAATGCGTTCTTCAGAGATTCCGGCTTTTTCTAGAGTAGCGCGAGTCATAATGTTGATAGAGGCTCCACTATCTAGAAAGGCCCTTTTGAACTCAACCCCGTTAATAAAAGCAGTCACATAAAGCGGGCGATTGTGAGAAAAAAGGGTACTTCCGATCAGCCTCGGAGAAAGTAATGGCACTAGATTGCTCTTTTGCCTTCCTCGGGATAGACCCCTCAGTCGACATGCATTTCTCCAACGGCTAAATCAACTGTTACGCATCCGATAGTAACTCTCCTTTCTCCACCGAAGCCAGTGATGACTATCGGCTGCTTCACAATGCGTTCTTCAGAGATTCCGGCTTTTTCTAGAGTAGCGCGAGTCATAATGTTGATAGAGGCTCCACTATCTAGAAAGGCCCTTTTGAACTCAACCCCGTTAATAAAAGCAGTCACATAAAGCGGGCGATTGTGAGAAAAAGGGTACTTCCGATCAGCCTCGGAGAAAGTAATGGCACTAGATTGCTCTTTTGCCTTCCTCGGGATAGACCCCTCAGTCGACATGCATTCCTCATGGTGTGCCTCGGCTATATTAATGATAGACTTGGTGATTTCCGTTCTTGCCTCCCTGGAAAGTCCAAGCTGGTCAAAGAACTGCTTGAACTTTACACAGTCTTGCAGGGTTTTGGCATAGTGATCCGGATCTTTTTCCACTCTTGGAGGCTCGTAGTTAACCATCTCCTCGGTCTCCTCAAAATAAGATGCCACATAAACATGGTGTCCTCCTCTTCCATAGTATTCTTCTCCTCCTTCTGGATCAAAGGGATCTTCGCCATGAGTCATAAATGTTCTGCCCTCTGGATCGAGAGCACTTCCATAGTAAACTTGCTCACCCTCTGGCTCGAGGATGTCGTCCAGATAACAGTCATCGTCATCGAGATTAGCGATAGCCTCGATCATTGGGCCTTCATAAGCTATCATAGCAACATTCTTGCCCTTGTCTCGGTGTTGAGGATACGGTTGTTCTCGGATGTCTTGAGTCCCTCGCTTTTTGAACCTCAATTCGTCTGCCTCGACTTTATCTCTGAAGATTTTCCTGAGAGTCCAACACTTCTCTGTCGGATGTTTCAATGTACGATGGTAGACACAAAATTCAGGGCTCTCACGGTCCTTTTTTGATGGCATTTCTTCAACATAAGGCAATTTTAGCTCTCCGTCAGCCACCCATTCCTTAACTAGAGCTTTCACTTCCTCGATTCCACATGGATAAGAAACATTCCCCTTTTCACCATTATATTGCTTTCTTTTCTGGCCCCTATGACCTCCTCCTTGTGAATTTCGGGTATCCGGGGCAGAGGCAGCAGCGACGATAGGTGCACGAGATGACTTGAAACTAGTCTTGTAACTGGCTTTAAATCCGGACTCCTGAGCCTGAGGGATGCTTATGTTCCGAGCTGCTTCTATTAATGCCGAGAAGGTGGGTAGCTTGTGGTTAACTAGAAACATTTTATACCTGCTCAATGCCCCTTCTAGACAAATTTGAACCAGATAACTCTCCTCAACTGCTTCATGACAATCCACGGCCTTGTCCTGAAACCTTTTGACGTAGTCAAGGATGTCTTCACTTTCTTGTTGCTTCTCTTTACACAATGTAAGTGTGGTCACCTTCTCCGCCACTTGAAAGAACTTGGAGTGGAATTTGTTAACCATTTCCTCCCAACTTCGGACAGAGTTTGGGGCCAAATTAACATACCAACTATATGCTCGGTCAGTGAGGGACTTAGAGAATTCTCTCAGTCGGAGGACGTGGTTTGAACCATGAATACCTAGAGTCTCGATGAATCGCACAACATGTTCTCGGGCATTTCCTTGTTTGCCATCGAACTTTATGAACTTCGGCACTGTATACCCCTCAGGGTATGGATAGCTCAACATCTCAATGGGGTAAGGCGGCTTGACGTCTGGATCAGGCAAAGAGGGTAAGGTCCTCTTGCCCCGTTCGAGATCGAACATGGCCTGCACATCGGCGAGAGTGAGAAACTGTTGAGGGAGAGAGTTTGATGGTGGTATTCCCGGGACTTGGCTTATGTACCCGAAGACTGAGCTAGGGGCGTCTTGGCCATTCTGGTGCTGCGAATTCATCATTGGTGAGGACATTTGACGATACTGGCCATCAGCGCCTATAGACAAGCCAGTTGGTGATGGGATATTGAATTGAGGCCCGTAAAGTCCACCGTACGGCGCCGCTATACCGGGTTGTGCTTGCAGATTTGTTGTCGGCACCAAAGGAGGCCCGCTTGGTGCTTGGGTAACATTTACTGGTGGCGTGACAAGATTAGGTACGGGCAGAGCTCCCTTTTGCGCCATCACGCTCCTTATGTTTTCCTGGACACCAACAGTCGCCGGAGCACCATTCATTACACTAGAAACTCCCCTAGTCACCATTGGATCTTGGCTTGGCACGCCATGGAGCCCGGGCATGGGCAAACTGCCGCCGCCTACTGTGGTTTGAGCATGTGTTACTGTGGCCGTGTTGCCATGAGCCATAGGCTGATTGGGGCTTACTTCTCCTTGGATTTGATTTTGCGCTCCGGCGGGAATAACTCCACCACCAGTTTGATTTCCGTTTGGCGCCGGTGCAAAGTTAGAACTCATCACCAACATGGTGTGAGTGAGATTCTGAAGAGTGGTAAGAATCTCCTGCTGAGTATTTTGAAGTCCTTGAATGGCTTCAAGCAAAAGTGGTTGATCTGGAGCCGTGGTTCTGTCATCACCACCATTAGAGGATCCTTGTTGGTGAACTTCATCTTCTCCTGCCATCCTTGTTGGAGTTGTGTGGATTCCAGATCTCGTTGAGACCATTAACCAATCCGCCTCCCCAGCGGAGTCGCCAAAAATGTAGGAGAGGGTTCAAGAAAAGAGTTGGAAAATTCGAAGATCTTCAAAGATCCTTGAAGAACAACTTCGAATTCTCTAGAATATGATGAGAGGCTTAGATTCTTCAATAATCTCAACTTAGGAACACAACAACAAAGGAGATGATGGAGATAAGAGATTGGGTGAAGAAGAAGGCAAGATGGCTAGAGAATAGAATAATGGCAAGGCTCTCCCATTGATCTCCCACTTTCACTCTCAAGGTTGATAATGGAGAAGGGAAATTAGTTCTTTCCCAAGAGTTAAAAATCTCCAAAATCCATCCCCTTGTAAAGCTATGGGTGGGTGCTATTTATAGGCACCTCATGATGTAGGATGGAGCCCATGTGCAAGGCACATGGGGAATATTCTCTCTAACCACCTTGTCCGAGGAGGTGACCTCTCCGAGGAGGTGACTTCTCCGAGGATGAGAAAACCCCGAAGAGGAGATCAATCCCTCGGCGAACCCTTCTTCTTAGCCACACCTAACCAATAATCCCCAATCATCCCAAAGGGTCAGGGGTAGTCCCAGAGGACGTCCTGCCGCAAAATATTGCCGAGTCTCATGGACCCCCCGGGGTCGTGCCACCTCGACCCGGGTATAGGCTAGTTTAACCGAAGAGTGAATTTGTCTCCACTCACCGTCCTCGGGATCGGGTCCTTTGTTCGAACTCCATTACGCCCATGGTTCTGGTGCGTAGATCCCGGAAAGCTCCGAGCCCGCAAGTGTTCTGGGACTCATTAACGGAGCGACTTCTAGATTGCGTCTGAATCCGTTCGAAGCCAAGTATTTCGGACCTCTAGGCTCGTGGATCCGAACCCTTTCGAGTCCGAGTGCCTCGGATCTCTAGGCTTGCCTAATACCCTTTCGAGTCCGGGCCTGAGTAAGTCTCTAGGTTCGTGGATCCGAACCCTTTCGAGGCTTAGAGCCATTTAGCCCGTTTGATGGTGATAAATCTGGTCCCGCCAGTCTTGGACTTGCGATAAATTTGGGCCCACTAATCTTGGGCTATTGGGCCTAAATAATTTAGTGGGCTCAAATTAGCCCTCTTACAGTTTATACATGCATGTAATTGAATTAGCATAGTAGAGTCCTCATTATGTGTGTAGTTTTAATAATTGAATGAGAAAACGAAATGCACAAGAAGGGTTGGAATTTCTTGATAATGAAACCTGCTTTGGGTAAGCTTCAACCTTTATAGTACTGTATTATTATTAATAGCCCAAGAGGATTAGGATTTTTGGACGAGATTAAAAGAGCAACGGAAAATTGACATGCAAAATGTGAGAGAAAAAATACCATTGCTCATCAGACAAGGATGGATCTAAGAGGGGTGTGGGCAAGTGGTGCGGCACTCCCAATTTTTTTTAAAACTATATATATTATATTAATAATTAGTAAAATAATTTCAAACAGAAATAATTTAAACATCTAAAATTTAGTAGTTTGTACGTTCCAAATTATTTACATTACAAAATTTTAAAACAATTTTCAAATTGAGTTTTATCAAATATTGATTTATTCTATTTGTTATCTGTACTATTTGTTATATTTCTATACTGTTAAAATTACTTGTATTCTTTTATTTGTTTCTATTTGTTACTATTCTTATTTTTTTATTCATGTCATTTATGTTTTTTTTTCTTCTTATTTTATAAATAACATTTTAATTTGCTTGTGCATCTTATTTTATATTCATTGTTATTTGTTCATTATCTCAAATATTGATTTATTCTATTTGTTATCTGTACTATTTGTTATATTTCTATATTGTTAAAATTACTTGTATTCTTTTATTTGTTTCTATTTGTTACTATTCTTATTTTTTTATTCATGTCATTTATGTTTTTTTTTCTTCTTATTTTATAAATAACATTTTAATTTGCTTGTGCATCTTATTTTATATTCATTGTTATTTGTTCATTATCTAGAAATCGGAATGTTGTCAAGAAATAAAAATATTGTCTACTTCAACATACATGACATTTTTAAAGTAAGTTAATAAAATTTAATACCGTTTATTGAAACAGATTATCATTAATTATACTCATAAAACATACATTTCAATTATAATATTTTTTTAAACTAAACCACGTAATGAGATAGAAGATGATTTTGTAACAAGTTATTTAATCATATTTATTGAGAAAGATATTAATTAAAGTTTTGATGTCAAGCTTATCATAGATGTTTTTTTTATATATTATAAAAAGTGGTGATTATAACATTTTCAAATAGTTAATTTTAATAGACAGAAACATAGTAATAGTTAATATTTTGTTAAATTAATTCAAACAAAAGAAATACGTCCAATTATATTTTTATTCTTAATTATGTTGACAAAGAATGTCCGATTAATAGTAATATTATTCGTTTTTTTGTATTGATATAAATCAAAATTGAAAATTTTATAATAATTTTTTCGATGAAAAGTTACGTGTGTTTTTGCCCATTCACTACAACAAAAAGCAGTTTTAGCGACCAAAAATGTAAATTTCGTCGCTGAAAATAGGACAATTGGCTACTAAAATTGAAATAGTAGCCAAAAGTCTTCACTTTTGGCGACTAAAACAGTGTAGTAGACAAATGTATACTTATTGGTGACTAAAAATCAGTTTAGTCGCTGATTATATGGGTTTTAGCAACTAAAACAATTTTAGTAGCCAAAAGTGAAAGTTTTTGGCAACTAAAAGAAATTAGTAGCCAAAAGCATAGGTTTTGGCGACTAAAAAATGATTTGGTCGCCGATTGTAGGTGTTTTACCGACAAAAAAAAAATTTGTAGATAAAAGTAAAGGTTTTTGGCTACTAAAAAAAATTTAGTAGCTAAAAGTGGACAATTGGCGACTAAAATTGAGTTTAGTCGGCAAAAGTGGCAGCTTTGGCAACTAAAAATCAGTTTAGTCGCTGAAAGTGGTTATTTTTAGGCGGAAATTAATTTTTTTAGCGACTAAATTATTGGTAGTAGCCAAAACTAAGGTTTTTGGCGACTAAAAAAAATTTAGTCGCCAAAAGTGTCTCCTTTTTTTTTAAATAAATAATTTATTTTTTACATAAATTATGTTGAATAAAAATAATATGTAATACGGGTCAATATACTATATAAATAATTTATTTTGCATATATATTCATGTGGTGTTATTGTGGCACAATGGAAAGAGTGTCTTGGTAGAAGTTTAGAATGTGGAATGTTGGTGGTTCAAAACTTGGGAAGAGTATAGGGTAATTTTTTTTTTTTTTTTCTGAGATAAGCTTTTGGCGACTAAAACGGGTGGTCGCCAAAAGCTTCAGTATTGGCAACGAAAAAAATAGTCGGCAAATGGTTTACAACCTGATGGCAAGTCCACTAATTCCCAAGTGTGATTTTGCAAGATGGATTCAACTTCACTGTTGACAGCTTCTTTCCATAAAAGAGCTTCAGGACTGGACATAGCCTCTTTAAAAGTTAAAGGCTCATTTTCTAACAAATATGTTAGAAAATCTGGACCAAAAGATTTTGAGGTTCTAGCACGTTTACTACGCCTAAGTTCCTCTTCCTCATTTTGATCTAACTCTTATTCTTGATCATGTTCTCCTGATTAGTAATAGCATCAAAAGATCTTTTATTAGTACTAGTCTCTTGTCCAGTCTTCTTTGGAAATACATATTCAAAGAAAGATGCATTCCGAAATTCAATAATAGTATTTACATGCATTTCAAAATGTTCAGATTTATGAATCAAAAACCGATATGCACTACTATTCTTGGCATAACCAATGAAAATGCAATCAATGGTCTTAGGACCTAACTTAGTCTTTTTAGGACTAGGAATAGCCACTTTAGCCAAACACCCCCACACTTTTAAGTATTTATAGGATGGTACTCTTCCATGCCACAATTCATAAGGTGTTTGATTCACTTTCTTTCGGGGTACTTTATTAAGTATATAATTAGTAGAAAGTATTGCTTCCCCCCACAAGTTCTGAGGTAATCCAGAACTAATTAACATGGCATTCATCATTTCTTTTAACGTCCTATTTTTCCTTTCAGCAATTCCATTTTGCTGAGGTGAGTAAGGAGCGGTGGTTTGATGAATTATTCCATGTTCTTTACAAAATTCACCAAAAAGTGATTCATATTCACCACCTCTATCACTTCTAAATTTCTTGATTTTCTTACCAAGTTGATTTTCAACTTCATTCTTATATTGAATGAAAGTTTCCAAAGCTTCATCCTTGGTTCGAATTAAATAAGCATAACTATATCTAGTATAGTCATCTATAAAAGTGATAAAATACTTTTTCGCACCTCTAGTTTGAATTGATTTAAAATCACAAATGTCACTATGAATTAATTCAAGTGGTTCTGTACTTCTTTCAATTGAATGAAAAGGAGTTTTAGATAATTTTACCTCAACGCAAATTTCACATTTATGATTTGAATCAATGTTAAATTTAGGTAAACATTCCATATTAATTAATCTACGTAAAGATCCATAATTAACATGTCCTAGTCTACCATGCCATAAATTTGAAGACTCAAGCAAGTAAGAAGAAGATCTAGTATTATTAATAACTGAGGGTACAACGGTCATTACATTTAACTTGAAAAGGCCATTAGACATGTAACATTTTCCTACATACATCCCATTCTTAGTAAGTACAGATTTATTACTTTGAAAAACTAGCCTAAATCCATTCTTACTCAACAAAGATCCGGAAATTAAATTCTTGCGAATGTCCGGTACATACAACACATTCTTGAGAGTGAGTTCCTTTCCAGATGCCATCTTGAGTATAATCTTTCCTTGTCCTTCAACTTTGGAAGTTGAGGAGTTGCCCATAAAAAGTTGTTCACCATTGTCCACTGAAGAATAAGATGTGAATATCTTTTTGTCGGCACAAATATGGCGAGTAGCACCAGTGTCCACCCACCATTCTTTAGGATTTCCGACAAGATTTACCTCAGAAACAACTGCAGAAAGATTGATGTCATCGACACCATTGGAAATATTGTCCACTTCAGTCATGTGGGCTTGAGCAGGCTTCTTGCTTGTTCTTCTTTTGTTTTTGCCTTTGCTACGACAATCTTTGGCCCGATGTCCCTCTTTATCACAGATGTAACATTTGCCATTAAACTTGTACTTTTTATTTTCCCCCCCTTTAGAGCCTTGTGATGAACTTTCTCCAAAAGACTTTCGTTTCTTGGTTTTTGAAGCATGTTCCACCACATTTGCCTTAGACTCCATAGGAAGCTTACCAGCCCGCTTTTCAGAATTGCGGTTGTCCTCCTCAATCCTCAAATGCACAATTAACTCGTCCATAGAAATTTCTTTGCGCTTGTGTTTGAGGTAGTTCTTGAATTCCTTCCAGCCTTTTGGTAATTTTTCAATTAAGGCTGCAACTTAAAAGGATTCACTGAGAGACATACCTTCTGCGTGAATGTCATGCAGGATGAGTTGGAAATCTTGAGCTTAGCTGATCACAGTTTTTGAATCAACCATTACAAAATCCAAGAATCTGCCAGCCACAAATTTCTTTGAGCCGGCATATTCCGTTTTGTACTTTTTCTCCAACGATTCCCAAAGTTCCTTTGCTGTTTTGATTGGACTGTAGACGTTGTATAATGTGTTGTCAAGTCCGTTCAAGACATAATTCCGGTGTAGGAACCCACATTTTATGTCATCATCATGTTCATGAGCATCGGTATGATTATGACTTGTTAAGCTTGCATGTGTATGTTCGTGACTTGTTTCGCTTAAGCGGATGTGATCCATGCCTTGTTTTGAAACCTTGTGATTTGTCTAAGTGTAGTGTGCTTGTCTTGTTCCTTCCTTGATGTGAAACTTAGGTTACGCCTTGCCTGAGTTATACTAGCCGATGTTATTCCAAGCCTAGGTTACGTTACGCCTAGATCATTCCAAGCCGAGGTCATCCTCAGTCTAGAAGTATCTTGGAACCCCTTGTTGACCTCCGTCCTTGCCTTGACACATTAGCCGAGATGTTACCTTGCACCCAAGTGATCTCGTCCTAGAGTGGTATGACCTAGACCGAGGTGTGGCGCATCTAGGCCAAGATGTGGCACAACTTAGTCAAGTGTTGTCCTACCTAGCCGAGGTCATTGTCACCTTAGTTGCCGAAGTCCTTTTGTTAGCCGATGTCACCCCTTGCCGGAGTGCCATTCCATGTAGCTTGTTAAATACGCCTTGTTATTAGCCGATGTCTTTGCCTCGTCAGAGAGCCCATACCGCTTTACTTGTTGAACACCCTTCCACCATGCTTTGTCTGGTCTGTCAGCCACCTTTTCAGGAAAAAAAAAACCCAACCAGTCGCCGCCACGTGTCTCAGTAGAGGGTTAACCCCAGAACCGGGTAAAGAAAACTATCATTTGGTATCATAACCTTGCCTTGTAGAGAGAGAAGCTCTAGGAGGAAGAAGGAGTTTTAGAGTGAGGAAGTAGATCTTCAAGCTTGATTCCTAGAGATCGAATCGTTAGATCCGTGTTCTAAGGTTAGATTCTTGATCTGCTCATGATGTTATTTATGTTCCTGTTATTGCATTGCATGATCGGATATGATTTGTAAGCCATGCATTGTTTTGAAGTTCGATTTTAGAAAGAGAAAATGACATTCATGTGTTCTTCAAGAGAGTCTTGTTTTGATCCGAAAGCTTGCATATAGAATCATGTTTTTGTGTTTATTTCCGCAAGAATTCCAAGTACGGGTACCCAGGTCCATGTTTTCAAACTCGTAGCATGAAAATCCCAGATTTGTGATAACAGATTGTGACCGAACATTCATATTTTTCATGTTTTCACACTCATGTTCTCCATGTTCATCAGCAGAGGGAAATCCAGAGTTTCCCGACCTCTCTTCCTTGCATGTGGCCCTCGGAAACACACCTCGGCGAGGAGGTGTGGAACCTCGGCCTAGACCTGGTTGGTGCCCAGCATGTTTTCCGAAATCATTTGTGTACATACGAAACTTGTTGAAGGTGCATTCAATAGGCTTTGCCATGTGTTTGTAGGACTTGGGCTTGTCTCGACCCCGACGTTTGAAGAACTATGTGAGTGGTATTTTTAATAAAGCTATGTTACACTTGCTTTTATAAATCTCGTCTTGCCTTGTTTTGAAAAGTACTTGATCTAGCATGAATGACTATCCCTATTTGTATATTAAGCACTATCTTGTTTTGATGACATTTCTTGAAAGTCCTTAGTTGCAGGGGACTATAATGCAACTGCACTCTTGTCTTGAAAGTCCTTAGCTGCAGGGGACTATAATGCAACTGCACTCTTGTCTTGAAAGTCCTTAGCTGCAGGGGACTATAATGCAACTGCACTCTTGTCTTGGAAGTCCTTAGCTGCAGGGGACTATAATGCAACTGCACTCTTGTCTTGAAAGTCCTTAGCTGCAGGGGACTATAATGCAACTGCACTCTTGTCTTGGAAGTCCTTAGCTGCAGGGGACTATAATGCAACTGCACTCTTGTCTTGAAAGTCCTTAGCTGCAGGGGACTATAATGCAACTGCACTCTTGTCTTGGAATTGTCATCACCCCCTTGTATTAAGTAGATGTAATAACATCCAAAGAACTTGAAAGGCCGGCAATGAACTTGATTTTCCCCCTTGATCGTAAAGTATGCTATGTATTGTTTTGAAAGAAATCTTGGATATCAATCATGCAAAACCTTTATTTTTAATATCATTCACTGAGTACCCAAGCTCACCCTCTCTATATATATGTAGGTGATGAGCAAGAAGGCAATGAGGCCTAGACGTGTAGCCGATGTGTTTTTGGGTGCATTGCCGACGTGTTTTGGATTAGCATTTTGCACCATCTTGAAGATCATGCTTCTTAGCTTATATTTCTTGTGCACTTGTATATGTCGACTCGAGAAGCCTTTTGGTCAAGATGTATTTTGTCTCTCATTCCCTTATTGTATCTAAGTTGTAAGACTTTGTAAAATGTATGTTCATTTCATTGGACTTAAGCACGGCTCTCATGGACTATTTAAATTCTGTATATGTATATATATTGCTTCCGCACTTGTAAGCCCCGTATTTTATACTCTGATTGGGTGTGATTCTTGTAAGTCGGCCTTCGGTAATCTCGGATTACTGGCCATCACGACACCAAACTACTAGGGGCGGTTTGGGGGCGTGACATCCGGCAAAGGAAATCGGCATGTTTCCAAGCATCAACCGCTGCAACCACTTGCCGGTCGGTTTCATCTTCTTTCAGGATAGGAGCATCTTCACAGAGAAAACGAGCCAAGTTCAGAGTTGTAAGATAAAACAACATTTTCTGTTGCCATCTTTTAAAGTCAGTTCCTAAGAACTTCTCTGGCTTTTCACCGTGATTTACTGGTACTGTTACAACAGGAGAGGGGGTTGGCGTCATTGCAGCCACCACAGTAGTACTTGTTTGGGCATTCGTTTCAGTAGCCATCAATTCTAATATATAAAATAAAATTATAATTAGAATTTATACTACACAGAAAATTAAACCAAATTCACAGAATTAAATTCTGTAAAAATAAAAGAAACAAGAATATAACTTTTATTTTCCAATTAATTTGAAAATAAAATAAAATTTATTTAAACAAATTAATTCCACACAGAAAGTAAATTCTATAAAAATAAAAGAAATAAAAATTATAACTTTTATTTTTCAATTAATTTGGAAATAAAATAAAATTTTATTTAACCAAATTAATTCCACACAGAAAATTAAATTTCTGTAACACTTCAATAATTAAAATATTGAAACAGAATTTTAATTAAAGAAAACTCAGAAAATAATTTCTAAAAACCAAAATTAGTTTTCTGACAAAATTTCACAAAAATATATTCTGAATTGTTAATGACACCAGTATCGTACTACTAGTTGTTGTCAAAGAAAAGAGACAGTATATTACTACTATCTGTCAAATAGCATATAATCACTATTTATTTTTCCAACCAGAATATTATTTTGTAAATTCACAGAAAATAATTTTTCTTCCGAAATTATTTACGAAGAATTAAAAAGGGAAACAAACGAAAAATTCTGTAAACAGAATAATTCGGATCTGTCTTAAGATTGTTGGAACAATCTTCTGTGTAAATAAAATAACTTGAAATAAATTCAAACAAAATAAATAAAAAAACATACCAGATTTATTTATCGAACCGAATAAAAATTAAGACCAAGTCGAGTGTGTGACACTCTGTCCTTAAGACAGATTCGCTCCGCTACGGTGCTTACGGTTGAGTGGCGTCTATCTCCCAGGATACAATGATCTTCACAAATTTATAGAAGCACTTCAAATAAATTTGTTCGGCGAACCAAACTTGTGATCTATACTCTCTTTTATTTATTCTAAACCTAAAATGAAGAATATATGTACTTAGAGCAAAATGGACAACAATATCAAAAATCTACAGACTGAATTTTTTTACTATCTACTCTGCCCGGACTGCAGCAAAATGAATATATATATATAGGCAAAACAAAAGACCCGAATAGGTGCAAAACAGATTTGAACAGGTATCGTTCAATTTTCAACTTGTTTGATAACAAACAAATCTGGCCGTTGCTTTGAAACATTTTCAAACAAATTGAAAAGTTGTCCACGTGGACCAAGTCAAACAACTGTAGGTAATTTTTTAACTAAACTATTTCAAATATATATATATATATATATAAAACTAATTAAATATATATATATTAAATTATTGAAATAGTTAAATAAATAAATAAATGAAGAGGTATAAACTTTAGGAAACATTTAAGGAACCTAAAATTTAAATTTAGAATTAAATTAAATTCTAAAATTACAAATTTTAAGAAACCACTTGGGAACCCAAAATTTAAATTTAGAATTAAATTAAATTCCCACAATAATTTTTTATTGAAAAAATTCAAATGAATTTTATCAAATAAAAATTAATGTCAGACTCGAAAACGATGTCAACTTCCCATTCATTCATAAATGGTTTTGACGTTCCGTCTTCACCGCGTGACTTACCACGCGGCAAGGAACACTTCACCTCTTCGGACCCACTCAAAATTTTGGCTCAAAAAATATGTCTATAATAAATCATTTTTTCCAACACTTCCCTACTAAAATACTCAAACCATATAAAAACCTCATAAAAACTCACTTCTCAAACACCATCAACGTAAAAATTAGAAGAAATTTCTTGAGAGAATTGCAAATCTTAAACTTGCTGGAGAGAATGTTAACCTCTCTATTAAGTCCTAATAAATCTAGTCGTATGAAATGGTAGATGCTGTTTTCTAACGTTGCATTGTGTTGTTTCTTTCGCCTGGCTCTCAAATTGTGAGAGTGTTTTTTAGATCTAGGTATTTGAATACTCTGCTTTGATGGTTTGCTTGGCCATCTTTCTTGTCTCTCATGGGAGTGTATTGAGTCTCATTGAAACATTTATATTTAAAATAAAAAATAAAAAAAATTAACATACATGATAAGTAAGGGTGTGCGTAGTGTGGGTCGGTGCGGTTTAGGAAAAAAATAAAAACCGTATAACGGGTGGCAGATTGATAAAAATGTCATTAAAATTTGTCATTTTTTTTTATCAAAAACCGACAGTTCGGTTGGCAAATAATGATGGATTTGCTTTGGTGGTTCGGGCGGATTGGCGGTTTATAAAAAATATAGTTGAAATTACAAAACTTGAATCAAAGAGTAAAAAAACCTAATTTATAAAGTAACTCAATTTGTCAAAATTAAAATATTCATCTAAATTCACACAACAAAATATTATTCACTGAGGTTATAATAAGTATAAATAAAAATTATACTTACTAAATTCACACAATAAAATATAAAATTAAATTCACACAATAAAATTAAATTCATTGATGTTCGGTGCGGTTATGGCGGTATTGTGCACAGTATCATTGATAAGAATTAGCAATGTCATTATTATAAATAAATCCATCTTCAATGGACCACATATGTATGAAAATTATGAATGAATTTTTTTGTTTATATAACATTACTCATATTTTTTTAGTATATCTACCTCACTTTCCTTAAAAAAAATTGAAAATTTTCTTTAAGATTTCTTTGTCATGGTCAAGAGTGAAACCCTAATTAATTTTTTAAATTTCTTTGTTAACGTCAAGGGCGAAACCCTAATAAATTATTTCCTTCTCTCTGTGATGGAGTTGGTCTTTATTAAGATTAGGAGTGAAAATTCAATAGGTTATTCGTGACTATTAATTCTTATGATTCAATAATAATTTTTTCACAGGGCTCTAGGCCTCTTTCTAATTCAAATCTCTCTGAGCCTATGAAACTTATCACGAATCTCATTTCAATTATTTGAATTGTTCATTTATAGGGTCATTTGTCAATATCATCTATACAAAAAATTAAATCAATTCGATAATCCTACTCTGTTCAAATTATTTGTCAACCAAAAAAAAAAAAGACTTTTTAAAACCACACCCATCATCCCCTTGTGTCCATCGATGTCTATCAAATCTCTCTTTAGAAATTATCTGAATAAGGCGGACTTTTATTCATCGCCAATATTTTCTGTTTTGTCTTAAGAGGGATCCGAAGTATTTATCTTATTGGGTAGAATGCTTTTTGCTATGGGTTATCTGAGTTTTTTTTTTTTTTTAATATTCCAAAAAAAGAAACTATTTAGAGAACTGGCCCGCTTTTCAAACTATTTGAAAAATTAATTTTCTTTTGAAATCGTATTTTGAAAATACGATTTTGAATTTGAAATTGCATTTTCAACATGCAATTTCACATTGAAATTGCATGTTGAAAATGCGATTTTAATTGAAATCGCATGTTGAACATGCCATTTCACCATGTCATCATTTTTAACTTGCAATTTTAAAGTCAAATTGCATATTCAAGATGCAATTTCAATTTCAAAATCACATTTTTGAAAATGTGATTTCAAAAAGTAGATTAATTTCCTAAATAGTTTGAAAAGTGGGTCAATTTTTTAATTAGTTTTTTATTTTTGGAAATATTTTAAAAAAAAACTCCCACTACCCACCTTTAGTACTGAAATGGTTTATTTACAAGAAAATTACTTCTTCTTCCATAACTTCTATTCAAACAGTTTATGAACTTGCAAACAGATGATTTGACCGACCTTACTTTGCATTATGTCATCGTGTGTCTATCTAATAAAAAAATAAACGGTCACATTATTTAAAAAAGTATGAGATTGAAATATTGAAGTCTGAATAAAAAGTGTCTAGAAGGGAAATGAATGAGCTAATTAATTAAAAATTATGATTAAATTGATTATTTATCTAATTTTAGCCTTTGTTCCAATTACTACACCAACAAGCAATCACATGATAACATAAAATAAAATTTTTAAAAAATAAATAATTTGGAAAACCTAAAAGGAAAAAGTCACAATCCCAAAACCCAAGTCAAATCTACTAAGACGATTTAAGAATACAAGACACATACAAGAAGATTTACAACCGTTTACCTAGATTGACCCAACTCTGTTGACTTATAGAAGCTCAACGAGCGTGGCCTGATCAAGTCAGCCTTATTGATCTTCTAGACACCACGAAATTTCACGCATCAATCTCCATTCTCGAATGGCTTTGATTGCCCAATCAGCCTTGGATGTAGAACACAAAAATGTGCAAGATTTTGAGGCTTTTTTCAAAATACTAACTCAATAAAATTCTTCAAGAAGATCAAAGTTTATTACTCAAAATTATTCTTTTTCAGAATTTTGACTATACAAAACAATGTATGAGATATTGAAAAATGAGTTGTAGAGGTCCGTTTATACAAAATTTACTTTTGAAACTAACCAAGTTAGGTTTGGGAAAAATGAGACAACGATGGATTGCATATAGTAAGCAATCAATTGGAGAAAGAAAAAAACAATGTCCCATTTCAAACTCAGCTAATCGTATATGGATCTTTCCTCGATCATTGCCGTCTAAGAAATTTATTTTCTAAAGGGATCCATTGCCTAGCGATTCCATATCAATCACTCCTCATTGTCAAATATGCAACCGATCACTCTATATGAGTAATCTATTTTGAATGTGTTTTTTTTCTTTTAAAGGTTTTTGGATTCTTTTTTACCAAAAATGCAAAAAAATATTTTTCAATGTAACCCAAACATTTATGCAAATCTTACCTGAGTGGATAATATAGCGAAACTTTAATCTCAATGTGACATACTGACTAAGTCACACTGAGATTAAAGTTTGTCACACATTTAAAATATCTTAACATTCTATTGCAACCAATTTTATCACAAAAACAGCCAATTAAAAATATTCTATTACAGTGGCCATGTGTGCTAGGTCGGAATTGCTGTATTTGAAAAGGAAAAAGAAAAAATGTGAGTAAAATAGGAATGGATTATATAAGTTTTTGTTTTTTCTATAGCGATCTGGGTTTTTCCCCGTCCTTTGTGGTATTCCGGACTCAAGTTCCGAGTTGTGTGCTGATATCTGTATCTTGTTTCCATCATTTAATTTCTTATATTTGAGTTTTGGGATGTGTTGGGCAGGTTTGTATCAGGTTGGTTGTGATTAGAAACACAGTGTTACTACCCAGTTTTTGGTGTCGTCGCTCGAGCAAGGCTTTTGTCGCTCGAACGAGCTTTGAGTTTGTGTCTCTTGGCTCGAGCGAGCACTCTTGCGCTCGAGCGTGCGTCTGCGTGTCTTTTGACCTGAAGGTTGTGTTTCTTGGTTCGAGCGAGCGAGCTGTATGTTTTGTGTTTCTTCGCTTGAGCGAGAACTCTTGCGCTCGAGCGTGCTTTTGGGTTGCAGACCTGAAGCTTCGTATTGTTCACTCGAGCGACGCTTCTTGCGCTCGAGCAAGGTTTCTTTGTATCTGGTCACTCGAGTGACCACTCCTTCGCTTGAGCAAGCCTCGCATATATCAGTTCACAACAGGGGTCTTCTTCTCCATTTTTGATTCTCTTTCTTCCTCAAAACCCTAGATCGGCAGCTCCTCTCTCTAAACCCTCTCTCTCTTTACAAATACACATTGTTCTAGACCTTCTACCCTAGTCTCTTTGTAAGAAAGGTTTAGCGTCGCGGGGGCTACGTTTTGATCCGAAAAAGTTTGGGTTTGGAGCACTTTCAAGTTCTTCTCTTCTTCTCCTTTGGGTTTCTCCATTTGAGGTAGGGATTTCCTTACTCTTTTTCAATACCTCGTTCATAGATAGACATGTGGTAAATTTATATTGCATGAAAATAATATCCATGTTGGATTTTTTTGAAAATCATGTAAAGGGAACCTAGGGTTGGTTGTTTGTGAATGAGTTTATTATCATTGATTGTTGTTTGGGCTAATTAGGGAGTAAACTAGCATGTTATTGTTGAAAGAAGAGAAAACCCTTAATTATATTTGAATTTGGTAAATTAAAAGGGGGGATGATTGAACAATGTTTGTAAATTACTATTGTTGATATGGGTTATGTAAAAGTGTTGATGGATAAGGGATTAACTATGGTATTGGGATTATTTTGAAATGAATGTATTGGACTAAGATGAGTTATGGCTTTATTATCCGTGGAATTGATTTTGTGAAAATGAAAGGAATGGAATTGGTTTTATGAAATGAAAAGAACGGAATTGGTCTTGTGAAATGGGAAAAGTGTTTTGGAATAAGTGGTGGAATATGTTGGCTTGGAGAATTATGAAAGTTGATCTTGGAAATGGAAAATGAAATAATAACTCTATGTGAGTCTCGGAAAATAAATATGAGAATTGAATACACGCATCTAGAGGTTTGTCCTTGGTCATCGGTGTAGGATGGCATTGTTGTGTTGAATGGTGTGTATGCATTACACTTGTGTTGGTTGAACATCATTGAATAGCTCATGTGTATGTATTACACTTGTTGGTTGTGCTTTGTCGCGTTGAAATGACTGGTGTTATATACCGCGCTTAGAATGAGGGGTACCATTACCTTCCAGCTAGCACCTGGAGAATTGGCTGCGCTGAGAATCAGAGATACCATTCCCTTCCAGCTAGCGCCTGGAGAGATGGAGGCAGAGGTTCCATTCCCTTCCAGCTAGTGTCTAGTAAACTAGCATGTTGTTGTGGAGAGTTATGTCATTAGCCTACCGTGCTGAGGCAGGTAGAGCCGGGGTTGTGTATCGTTGATGTTTCATTTCGATTATGTATCATGTATTATAATGAATTGTGATTTTGCAAGGGTAATGATGGTTATAGTTTTGAAAGGGCGAGTTGCTTCATTTGTTGATCACATACTTGTTGATGATTTGTTGTTTCCCTTTTTACTGAAGGTATGCATGTATAGATATGAATGTGTTGGGAACAGACATAAATACTATTTTGGAGGTTTTGGAAAGTGCGAAGGAAATTGGGTATTTGTGAACATGTTTTTGAAAAAGGCGAATTTGTTATAAGTACGGAAAATGGGAGAAAAGTAATGGGCTTGGTGAAATTGTTTTCTAGAACTGTTATTATCATGAAAGTTTGGGAAAAGGGGGTAATGAAAAGAAAAGAAAGGTGAATCGCTTACACTGTTGAATGAAATGGCTAATTTTGAGAAAAGTTCATACATATGTATATTTTTGTATAAACTGCCACATTGCTATTCTAGTATGAGATTCAGCATTCATGATCATAGCTATCTGTAAGTTGTTATTGTTGAGGATCATGTTGAGATCCCTACTGGACTATATGTTCATCCCACGTTGTTGAATCTTTTTCAGGTGACAATCAAGATATGCTACAAGATTTTGGATCTTCTTATTTGTTGGCCACATGTCCTTTTTTGTGTTGGCGAAATGCCATTGATGTAAAAGGGTTACACCCTTCTTCTTGATTTTTAAATGATGTAAGCCAACGGGCAGTTTATTTTAGTATGCTTATATTGTATTTAATTTGCATTCGGATGAGAGAATTGTCATTTATTTCTACTGGTTGAACTAAAGAGTTTTTCTACATGTTATCTCTGAAATGAAATTAAATGAATGAGTTTGGTAATGATTTCAACTAATAAAAAGTGGGGCGTTTCATTTTCTTTCATTTTCCTTTCTCCTTCTAAATCTTTACATAAATCTATGATTTAAACACAATCTTAAAACCAACTATTCTCACTTCTTCGCACTGGGGCCCAAGAGGTCTCTCAAGTGTCATTTTTTTGGGCTAAAACTGATTTGTGACCCAGAGCCTAAAAATCTTTTATTGGGCCATGCACCATCTTCGGAACTCTTTTTCTCAAGTTGTTATGAATGAATGTTTTGGGCTGTGATGATGGACAAATTCCTTGTCTTCTATCTTGGCCCATTAGCAATCCAGTTGAATTGAACCTCATAAAAAGAATGAAGGGTTAGTTTGTTTTATTTAATGATAAATTTATTATTATAAAAATATTTTTTTAAAAAAAATTCAACTACTTTACACTCTCTATATCATATTTTAATATAAACTAATACAAATAAATTAAAAATAAATCAAACTCGCAAACGAAAGTTAAAAGGTGAAATTGTAAATAGATGAGACAATCACAAAATAATTACATTACAAATGCGAATTATTATTATTATTATTTATGCAACTCTGACATATGAGAAGAGTTGCACTAAGTACAGGAATAAATTTGCATCATGCACAAAGGGGAGTTGCACCATCATGAAATATAATTTTTTTGCCAATGGTCCACTTAAATTTAATTTTCGCAAGTTAAAATATTTCAATCATTTACTTTATCATTTTGAAAAATTTCTCAATATTATTGTCAATATCAAATAATCATGACGTAAACAAACAAACAAAAAAAAAACATGCATTGCAAAAGGCGGAAATTAGATATCAGTTGTACCATGAAAAATGTATTACAAAATTATGAAAAAAATTATGTTTAATTATTAATATGTACAAAATTTACCATTTATTTATAATTTTTTGCAAAATTACACTGAATTAAAATTCCCCCTTTAAAAAATCACAACATTTTCATTATTTTATTACTCAAAATTATTAAATAAACAAGTCAAATCGCTAGTAATTATTTCTATAAACAAAGCTATCTCTCTATTTATCCTTTAATGAAGGCTGTGCTGGTTATGGGAAATAGAGATTGTTTGCTACAGTTTTTGAGGGATGACTGGGGTATTTTGGAAAGATAATTAAAACCTGTTTTTTTTTTTTTTTTTGGCTTTTTTTTGACTTTTTTGTGGAAGTGGGATAAAAGCTGAAAAGTGGTTTTAACCCACTTCCCAAAATATATTTCTTATTTTAATTTAGAAATCTGTGCCAGACTGTTTGGTACAATTTCTACTTATTACTTATTAGGTAGAAATAACTTAAATCACCTGAAAAAAAATTAATTATTTAAAAGTTAGGATAGAAATACTTTTAACTTTTACTTTCTGATTATCAACTTTTAACTTAAAAAAAAAAACTCCACTAAACAGGGCCATAAGCCCCTTCCTGAATCCTCATTTTAGTAAACAACCCAGATATGTTCAACCGAGGTATGGCTTTGTATCTTTCTTATACAGTCTATTTTCCAATGAATGCAGTTCTGAAATAAATAAAAGTAAAGAGGTTTAGTTGAAGATCACTATCATAATGACAAACCACAATTTTTTTTATTCATATAGAAAAATGTGCAACAATTATAATTACAGAGGTTTCAAATTAATGTACAAACTCTGGAAAGTAGTATAAGTTCTCCATGCTTTCATAATCTTCTAATTCCAAATTTTGCAAAGAAATGTTAAATGTGTCTCTATGAAGCTAAAGAACTTAGCTTCTTTTCAAGAACTTTGGCACAGCGAAGAGCATCGAGTGCCTCGGCTTGCTTTCCTGCCCGTTTCAAGTTTATCGCCTCTACTTTCTCTGCCTTAATCTGTGCCTCCAGTCGGATTCTTTCCCGGCTAGAGTTTTCACCCTTATCGACGACAGACTTTATTGGCTCCGGTTTCTCAGGGCCTTTCAATACAGTACTATCATCTTCAAATCCTATTTCTTTCAAAGCAAACAAAAGTTGGGGATCAAGAAAATCCTCCACGCCAACATCGTCAGCTGGCTTTGCTCCACTGACAGAAGGTTTTGCAGAATCATCCAACTGGGCTTCAAGAGCCTTTGCCAATTGGAACTCAGCCTCTGATTCTTCAATTCGACCTTCCCTTCGGAGTTTCAGTGCAAGCCGTTTGTGGCTGAGGGACTCCTGTTGCAGCTTGAAACGATCTCGACCCAAGTGTGGTTTCAGAGTCAAATTTGACGGGCTGTGCTCTTTTTGTACATTAGAAGGGACAAGTGAAGTAGAATTTGAAACATCACTAGAACTAGTACCAGGGTCAGAATTGTTCTCTAAAAGCTTTGCTTGTCGAAGTTCCTCCCTAGCTTCTGCCAATTTCCCCTCTCTCTTCAAAGCAACAGCCTTCCTTTTGACAGCCAAGATTTCTTGCCGGACAGAACTTTGGTCATTGCGAGAAACAGTTGCCAAAACTGAATCAGATTCATCAATATGTGGCTTCTTGTTTTTATGAACTGTTGCATCTATTTTTTCATGTTCAATGTGGTCATTGGTTCCAAGATCTTCAATGACTAGATGATCAGGATGTACAAAATTACTAATGAACTCATTTTCCACATGCTTATTGGTTTCAGCTCGCATTTCTTTTTTTGGCACTTCCATCTCTGCCGATTGGGCCTCCAATACTTGCGCCATTTTCAGCACTTCCTCTGCCTCCTCAATCTCCCCTTGGCGTCTGAAGGCGAGTGCCTTTCTTTTCAAGCCTAAAAGTTCCCTCTGGATTTCACCTTTACTGCTTCTAGACACACCCATCGGAATAGAATTAGCAGCTCCACTAACAGAAGAATCGCTGATCTGCTCAGAAAGATTGTCATTTTGTTTAGAAGGTTTGGATGGAAATTTAACATTTTTGTCATCTTCGTCTTTCCACCCCAAGTTCCTTAAAAGTGAAAGATATGTCAGGTCATGCATGTCCTGCTCTGTCACGTCCCCATCTCCATCATCTCTGAGATCTGGAATTGCTAAATTATCAGATTGCTTATTACTCACATTGACCTGTGTCGCCTTCACTTTTGAGGCATTATCCATCTCTTCCAACTGTTGCTCAAGAACCTTCCCTTTTTTCAATTCTTCATCTGCCTCATCCAATTTACATTCCCTTCTCAAAGCTAGAGCTCTCTTTTTCAGGCCCAGAAGCTCTTTCTGAACCATTAGTCTACTCTTTGGTGCCAATTTAGAGTCTGCTTTGTCCATTCCATCAACATTTCTGACATCGGCCTCCTTTGGCTTTGATGGGTTTTCGGCAGATTGAACAATTGAGCCCTTCTCAACTATTGCGGAATTGTGTGCCTTTGAGTTAGTTACTTGAGTAACATAGTTGTTGACATCCTTTTCAACTACTTCGTCAGTCCAACCTAATGATTTTAAAGCAGTAGCAATTTCTGGGTCATCCACATCTTTGTCAGTCACTTCAAAATTGATGTCAACACCAAGATCATCTGTGATGCCTATCAGATTATCAAAATCAAAATTGGCATCTGGCTCATAGGCAACCAACAGGCTATCTTGCTTATCACCATCAATAGCATGGATCAAAGCAGAGAGTTCATCATCAGAATCTTCAGCATCAGCCAAGAATTCTTGTTCCTCAAATTGCTTTTCAAGAACTTTGGCTCTCTTTAGCTCTTCCTTTGCTTCAGCAAGTTTCCCTTCACGCTTCAATGTCAGAGCCTTTTTCTTATGTGCAATGACTTGGGTCTTGTCAATGCCACGACTTCCCTTGTCTGTATTAGTTTTTGGTGAGATTTCTCCAAGAAGATTAGAAAGTTCACCCTCTAAACTTATGCTTGCTGGTTTCTTATCTGCACCACGAAGATCCATATCAGACCATCCAAGTTCTTTGAGTTCAGCAGCCAGGTCAACTTTTTCTTTTCCGTTTTCAGAAGAGAGTTTGTTTGTTCTTCCAGAGTATGTACTGTCAACATTGGTTTTCTGGATCTCTGTTATGTTGCTTGAAGACAAAGCTTTTTTACGATTTTTTCTTAATAATAATTCCAAATCCCCAGCCTGCCGCTCAAGCTCTTTTCCCCTTTTAAAAGCTTTTAAAGCCTCTTCAGATTTTCCTCCTGCTTTTAGAATTTTATACCTCTTCTTTTCATCCAGAGCTTGCTGACGCAATTCTTCAGGGCTAGCAGATTCCCTCTCACCCAGCACCTGATTAGGCTGCACAACAGAAATACTTCTAGGTATTTCATCTCCCTCAACGTGAGTGGCCACTTCTTGAATGTTTGAAAATGATGCACTATTTCTATCCCTTTTGAGTGTGGAAACCATGTTAGCCGTGGAACACTCTCCTGAAGAAACCAATTCCTTATTCTCATTACCCAGAATCTGGTTTACAACTTCATCCTCATGTCTAGATGTCAGTTTTGAACCACCTGAAAATAGGCTATCAACATTTAGTCATTAAGAGTACCTCTTAATATAAAGAGTAAACTATGATTGAAAAGAAGGGGAAAAAAAAAAAAAAAAGATCTGATCCAGTACCAGATATTCAATCTACCAACATATTCCAAATATATATGCCAACTTTATGTCAGAACTATTGAACACATCAAGTTCCGGAACAAAAATGACTCCTGATTGACAAACAGTTACACTAATAGCATACAGCTACATTCATAGAATATTACAATATTAGTCATATTTGAAGTCAATTATATGCAATTCTGTGTTATTCTGCATGCAGGAGAATCCAGGGAAGCAAATACTTGGCAACAAAATCAATTGGTTATCTCATGAAATCCATTTGAAACTTATTCAACCCGAACATTTACTTTGGCAGTATACAGAGTTTCAACCAGGAGCTAATCTTGTAAATAAAATATGAAAACATTGTTAGTGTCCAGTAATCTTTTGACTTAGTGCCCCTTCCAAAACATGTAGTTGTTCCACGAAAAACAAAATTAGTGAACCATAATGCCAACTAAAATTACAATCTTGGACAACAATGAAATCTAAGACTGTACCTCTCCTAGTTTTGTTCTCATGTCCATGTCGCATTTCAAAACGTGCTGCCTCTTCGAGTTTTTTGCAGGGTTCACAAATACGAACTGGTGAATCACCATGTCCACATAACACCATTCTTTGCCGGGTACAAGCGTTGCAAAACAAGCCCCCACACCTGCGGCAGTGATGCTGAAAATCCACAAAACATCAAATAAGAAATAAAGGCTAAACGGAAATAATTAGTGCAATAGAAACTCATGTCTGGAAGTAACATCTAATTGAAAACCACAAGAACAGAAAAAGCAATTACTAATTGGATACAAATGTTTCATCTGTTATATAAAGCCAATTGTCTCAAGAATATGGTCAAGGTAATTTATTCTCCTATAAACAATACACTGCTATTCTTCTATAACGATGCAATGCTCATAGCATCCAATATTTGAACTCCAATAATGACTACAAAACAAGCTTAGTAGCATCCATATGTGTTCAGCATGAAAGTTATGTTTAAAAGTTTTGTATCTTCTCCTGCTGAGCTGCCTTACTTACGCAGATTTCCTTATTATTAGTACCTTACCAAAACTTTCTGAAACGAGTTGTTCAACAAAAGTACTCCTTCAACTCATTGCCAAACAAGACACCCAATGAAACCTGAGATAGATCTGGTATCCATTCAAGGATAAAATGTACGTTAAAGTAAATAACCAAATTTTTTTAGATTGGCTTTAAATATCAGGATTCATGTTTAAAATCCAAATAATGAAAAGCCTCTTTTTTTCCCCCTTTAACCAGGAAAAAACAAACAGTATCTTGCTATCAAATAGCCATGCATGGAACTTGTCAACTACAAGACTTGTTGCTTCATAGATTTGAAAACAAAAAATCAATTATTTGGTGAGCAACGTTTCATACTAGATGCAAATTAAGTTTTGCCTAGGTCACCACCAAGCTACGGTTTTGAATTAGCATAAAAGTTGTGACTAGTTGGTTGGCTTTTATTTAGACTCCACGCCCAATAGAATTGGGCTACAGAAAATCATCATTTCTACAGATTTTTCTTTGGCAAATAAAGAAAGTCATTAAAAAAGACCTATGAAGGGGATGCAACCGAAGTACATAGAGGGTATACATAGTGAGCCAACAAAATCAAAAGAAAAAAAGAAAAAAAAAGAATATGTCCCAGTAACTCTTAATCTATGGACACAGGGTACAACTCTCTTAGCCTGATAGAGAAAAGATTTAAAAAAAAAAACGATCAACATCAAATACTTCAGCTCCAGTGTAGGATGCTCCACCTCCATCAAAGGTTTGCCTGATTTCTTCCTAACGGATGCATCAATGGCACCTACAACACAGCTGTAGCATGTAGCCCACATCTTCCAAGCAATCTTCTTACCACAGCTCCCTCACAAACACCCTATGAAGCACAAACACCCTATGAAGCACGAACACCTCTTTGAAGGTCATGTACAGGTGTCCGACACGTGTCGGACACGGACATGCTCCGAACACGTGTCAAACAAGATGGAAAGAGCCGGACACGCTGAGGCACTTGAGACACGCTACGGACACGTTAGAACACAGTTGGGACACACTGGGGATACGCTGATGACACGTTGAGGGCTATTTTTTTTTTTAAATAAATTTTTTCACTAAAATAATATATCTAATATTGATAAATTTGATAAAATTAAGCATGAAATAAAATACATATTAAATATTTAAAAATATAACATAAAATAAACATATAAAATTATATGTTTTGCATGTGTCCCCAATGTGTCATGTCCTCTATTTTTTAAAAAATTTCGTGTCCGCGTGTTTGTATCCGTGCTTCTTAGCAAACACCCAATCATACCAACAAACAACTCAAGCTTAACCCCTGACCAAGGTACTAACCCCAAGAGGGTCAAGGCCCCACTCCCGACCTAAACAGGCTTTACAGTGTTAGGGTGCCATTTTGAAGTTGGAGCCTTAGCAAGGGGAGGTGATTGTCGAGTGGGCGAGGTGAGGTGAGGTGAGGTGAGCCAAGGCACATGGTACCGAACATATACTCGTCATGCAATGGTGGTGAAGTGCATAGTGCCTAGGTGAGGTACTTACGTGAAGTAGCAAGGGGAAGGCTCATGAACCAATGTGCAGTGCTTAATTGAGTGGGTTACAAGCAAACAAGTTGGGGCAAGGTGAGGAAGTGGTGCCTAGGGGAGGCATCCCATCTTGTGAGGGCTCTAGGCAAGTAGATTGTCTAAGGTAATAGAAAGTTCGTGCCTCATGGTTAAGATGCATAAGCCACATACCCAAAATGCTGGAAAGGTGGGTGGGATAACAAGATTTGTCATAAGACTCACAACCAAAAGAAGAAATCACCATACCATAAGAAACCAATGATTATATCTTCTCAAACAACCTAAATCCTCTAAGCTTAATCAACATTTGATAGGTTATTCAACCTTGAGCAATCTTGGTTATTAGCTATGAAGCACGGGTACTCCAAAAATAGTACCGTACGAGTACCGGTTACTTACCGGGTGCGGGTACGCGTACCGGTACGGCGGTACGCGTACCGGGTACGGCAAAAGAGGGTCCGGTACGCTTGGCTTATTCGGGTACGGCATGGGTACGGCGTGCGTACGCCAAGGCCTTTGTTTTTTTTTTTTTTTTTTTTTTTTTTTTGCCCTTGCAAATTAGCAATTATTATTATTATTTTTTATTTTTTTTGGTGCCCTTGCAGATCAGTAATTTTGATGTTTCTCTGTTGTCCTGTTTGTCTGTATAAATTGTAGAAGCATATCAACAAATGATTTTAATATTTTTAAAAAGCAATTTGAACCAAAAAAAATAACAAGGCCTATAAAGGGTAATTCTGTGTATGACTATGCATTATGCTTTTGTTTTAGATCTTCCTAGAATTTCTTTATAAAATCTTTAATCATAACAAACTTTTAAAGTTTATGCACAAAACATTAAAAATTGATACTGTATTAGTTGATTAGTAGTTGTTGGGAATGATGCAATTTTATGTATTATGCAAATTGCAATTGACAACCTACACCAATTGAGAATTTTTTTCCTTTATTGTTGGAAATTAACTTTAAATCTTTCTTTGGTCTCCTGTTATTTCTTTGGTCTCACCCTATAAAAATAGCAAATTGATGAGCAAAAAGAAAGATTTTAAAAATAAATTATGATCAAAATTCACAGTGCATAACATATCAAAGTGAGAGATTTCACAAATATTATTTTTAACGCTTAATGGTTTTAAATTATAGGAAAATGAGTAGTTCTTTTTTTAGTTTTGATATTTAATTTTAATTTGTAGATTGGATCCTTTAATCAAAATTATATTTAAAAAAAAATAAAAAAATATCGGCGTACCGTAGCCGTACTCGTATCGTACTTTTTTTGAGTTTTGCCGAATCGACGTACCCGCACTCGTACCCGTACCGTACTCGTACTCGCACCCGTGCTTCCTTGGTTATTAGTAGGGCTTCGTTCATTAGCTGGTGTTTGATCAGTCATTCTAAGGTGGCTGACATTTTTTTAGCTATGCATCATCACACACCTCATGTGGATCTAGCTTTCAACAGTGTAGAACATGTTGGAAGAGTCTAAGAGATGTTATTGGTTGCTAAGTTACATGCATGCTAGTAAGGCGTGTATGTTTCTCATTCTGGTACAAATTCATATTTTTCATGACCTACACCTAAGAAGCACGGACATAGATTCCAGCAAATTAAATAAAAGGTCACACTTGGCAAATACGACACCGATATGGCATCTGTTTTAGAGTGCCCGTGCTTCATAGGTCTATACCATGCAAGTAAAAGAAATCCTAAGCAAATGTTCGTTCTCTCAAAAGTTGTAATCTTCCTATTACTAATTATGACAACTTCCTAATTTATGTACCACCTTGACCTTGGGATCAAATGAATTTTTGGGAAGCTACATACAACAATTACTAGCTTACCAATCATAGTGACTTGGCTTTGGAGCAACTTATGTGGGCTCTGCCCCCTAAAACCATTGTTTAAGTCTTCGTCATTTACTCCCATTTATTCTATCATGCACCTGTCTTCTTCATCTAGAGGCATTGCATTGCATCAATATGGACCAAATAATCTGTCAGGTGTACATTCAAAGATGGATAAAATTGCTATTTACCTATCCTTCTAGGGAGGAGTGAATAGTAGTAGAAACGAGTAAATGGTATTTTCCCTTAGTCCAATAGTAGAATAAAGGGGAAATAGCATTTACGTGGGACAGTGGCAAAATAATTGCAGTACAAGTGGAATCCTTTTTGGTGTTAGTTTGACACACAGGAAAGGACTGCAACATACATGGGGAGAGACTTGCACCTCATCAAAATGAGATTTATTTTCCACTATCCAACTGAAATGCAATTTGCCCTGGAATCAATCAGCTATTACAAGCTTCTTTTTAGTTGCAAGGAATGATTCTGATAGAGAAAATCCATCCCCTATAGCACTCGCATATTTCACTACTAGCACTTACTTCCATAAACATTCCCTTTCCACTAGCTCTACAAGAAACACTTCAAGAAATGAGGCTGATTGAACAAATTCAGTTTCTTCAATCCACAAACCCCAACAAATTCCCATATAGTTGATTCAAGAAAAAGCAAATTTTGAGGAGATTTTTAATTATTTAGCCATTTCAATACTCTTCAACAATTTCTGCAATAATTTGGTCGATTTGGCAACTTCAAATTTAAGTTACAAAGACAAAAATACCAACAAATCAGTTGTGGAAACTCAATCCAAAATTTGGCAAATTAAGCAAATCTAAACCAGGGCAAAACAATTTCACCAAAATTAGTAAGTCAAAAACTATGACTTGAACTGAATCATTATTAAACAAGTTCTATAACAGCGTTAAACAAAACAAATTCTCATACATCCAAAAAAACTCCATGCTATCACAAAAATAATCAACCCATGGTATTCAAGTTTCAAAATTAGAACCCTAAAACCAATTTCAGAAAATGGGTCTGAAAGAAATCTATAAGATAATCATATAAATTGCTCATTTGAGAGAGATATCAACAATATAACCTAATCATGACCATCAGTTCCAGTAGACTAGAGAGAGAGAGACCTTGCGAAAGATGAAGGTGAACTGAGAGGAACGTCGTTGACAATGTGTGCCGTCGACCACCCAATTGTTTCCTCCCTGCAACCCGATCTTCTCCAACATCTTTTTTCTGGGTTGTATGAATGAAGACAATCGAAAGCACAACCGAACGAAACAATTTATGAATTCTGAAGATCAAAACGGAGCGACTCTTTGAAGCTTTGAAGCAGAGTGAATTTTTATAGGGAAATTTGAAGAGCATCACCTATCCGTTCCTCATTTCTTTCGTTAAATTTAAATTTGATAAAAAAATCTTCTTATTAAATTTTCAACAAATTAAAAAAAAAAATTTTTTATTAAATTAAAATTTCATCAAATTATTTATGAAATATAAATTTAATAAAAGTTTTAAAAAATAAAATATTTCTTAGAATTTATTTATTTTAGATACTAGGTAACGTTTGAACAATAAAAGGTTCAAAAGAAGACTAAGGTCTTGTTTGGCTAGTGTTCCTTTTAGTTAAAAAGTTAAAAAGTTACTAAAAAAAATTAAAAAGTCAATAATTCATACAAAAAAATCAAAAATTCTATTTTCTCTCTACTTTTTGCGCATCTTTTCGTAAAACGTCAAAAAGTCATCTCAAACATACTAATTTTTTTTATATCACGTTTTAGCCAAAAAAATTAAAAAGTTACTAAAAAAACCTGTTTCCAAACAAGGCCTAAGGCTCGTTTTCGAAAGTGGATTAAAAATTACTTTCCAACTTTTAACTCACTTTCATCTCTTATAAAAAAGTTAAAAAACAGATTTTAATCATCATTCCAAAACACTCTTAAAGTGATATTTTGGAAAGATGATAAAAACTTAGGCACTATTTGGTTGTCTTTTCAAATCATTATTTCACTCACATATTCTAATACTCTGTTTGGTTGCAATTTTCAAAACATGATTCCAAGCCCACATTTGAAAATATGTTTGGTAAACCAGAATTTTTGAATTTTGAACAACCAAAAAGAACGGATTGGGTCTATCCAATTGTTCGCCCAAACATTCTCCTGGATAATTTTTGAATTTTTTGATATACCCAATCGTCCGCCCGAACATCCTCCCGAACTTTAGGTTAGTTGACCGGAACAGTATTTTTTTTTTTTTTTTGGGCAATTGCCACATGTTATTTGAAAATATATATATATTATATTTTTTAAACATAGAAATTATTTTTTTAGACTAAAATGACAAATTATTTGGCCATTTATTTAAAATTAACAACAAAAAATTTTTAATAAAAATTAATTTGTCACAGTAATTTTTAAAAAATAAAAAAAAACATTTTTAAACAAAGCAATTAAAAAAATTCAATCAAAAGTAATTTTAAAGCACTAGCTAAATATTTTTTTAACAAAAAATAATATATATTTGCAATATTTTAAATAAAAAAAAACATTTTCAGAATTTTTTGAATTTTTTAAATAAAAAAATTATTTTTTTCAATAATTATTTTTTTGAATTGAATTTTAAAAAGAATTTGATTATGAGTTTTGAATAGAATTTTCAATAAAGTTTTAAGTTGTGTGCTTGGTTATGAGTTATAAATTTTTTAATTAAGTTTTAAAAACTCTTTTCAAAAGTCAAAACCAAACAACTTTTTTTATTTCAAAAATTCAAAACTCAATTCAAAATTCAATTCAAAACTCTTTTCAAAATTCATAAGCAAACAAATTTTCTTTTTTCAAATCATGATTCAACAACTCACAAACTCAAAACACAACTCTATTTTCAAACTATGATTCTAAAACTAAACCAAACGCTATCTTAATTTTTTGAATTTTTTGATTTTTTATAATTTTTTTGTATAAAAAAGTAGAGAGGTGATGTAATCTAAAAAAGTAAAAAAAATTAAAAAGAAAAAGGGTAAATTACAAATACACCCCTAAGATTTGAGTAAAATACAAATCGTCCCCTGTGGTTCTGGAAATTACATTCCACCCGTTGAGGTTTCTAATTTCATAACAAATCGTCCCTTTTATTAATAAATCATCAAGTCAATTAACTGTTTTTAATGATGTTATAAATATGTTTCAATTAATAATTAAGGTAATTTTATTATTATATAGGAGAGCAATTATGAATTTCTTTTTTTTAGTTAATTCTGTTAAATAAAAAATTTTAACAAAGGGGTATTTGTAATTTTTCAAATTACAAGAAAAAATCTGTACATTAAGTAAAACTCAAGAAATGTATTTATAATTTATTTAAAAAAACAAAAAAAAAAGAGCTAAAAAATCAATATTCCCAAATTGCCCCTAAGCCCGGTGCCGACCATATCAGCCACTAGAAAAGGCCAAGAGCTTTGGAGGGGTCTTCATAACGAGTTCAAATCTTTGGCCGCTCTTTCCAGCAGCACTACAAAACGACGTCGTTTTGTATATATATATATATATATATATATATATATTTCCTTTCTTTTCTTCTTATTCACCTTTCCCCTTTTCATTTTTGAACCCTAGACACAGGACACGAAGGAGAGGAGAAGATCTGGACGATCTGGAAGAGTGAGGCAACGATACAGGACAAATGAGAGAGACAATCTGGAAGAGTGAACTGACGAGGTTCGTTTCTCTCCCTTTCCATTCTTTTCTATTTTTCCCTTTCGATTTTCCATAGATTTTCCATTCTTTTTTTTGCCCATACTCTTTTTGGTTGATGAACATAGATTCGGACAATGGTTGATGAACATAGATTCCATATATTCCATTCTTAAATATGTTCAAATAAAACAGAGTTTGAGCAATAGGACAATGGTTGATGAACAGAGTTTGAGAAATAGGACAATGTTCCATAGATTCCATTCGGACAACGGTTGATGAACAGAGTTTGAGAAACAGAATTCCATGCTCATATTTCTTAACATATTTAAGAACAGGATTACAAATATTTTTATTTGAACAGGGTGAACAAATTCTTATTTCTCAGAACATATTTCAGTTGAACATAGATTTCTTTCTATTACAGAATAGATAACTAGAAAATAAAGTAGTATGCTAATCATTTTTCATCTGCATCTGTCACTGTAATTGAGTAAACTGCAAATGAATTTGACCCAAGTTTGTCAAAGTATGCTCCTATAACCTGTAGACATTACAAATGCACAACATTGTTCTTCTCATCACTTAGTCGAGTCTCTATATGCAATCCTGATAACTGCACTAGCGGTCTAATAAGGTTCGTCCATGACTCTTTCTTTAGCACCGTATACGATAAATATGTGTTTTTTTTTTCTTTTTTAATTGACCAAAAAAATATTTGTTAATGAAATTAAGAAAAAATACATCAATAAAGAATAAAGAAGTTCAAAAATTGCACCATACCATGAAGTTATGATAATGTCATAGTATGCCTTACACTGTGTTTGGATTATGATTTTTTGTTAGAATTTATAAAGAAAAAAGAAAAGGTGGGTGAAATGTAAGTGAAATGTAACTATATTTCATTAATATTTTATTCAATTTTTTCTCTTTTTGTACCAATCTAGGGCAACATTAACAGTTGCTGCAGATGTTGCTTGGCACCTCCATTTATCATATGTGCTTGAATGCTCATTAACTTACTGTAAATCTCTATTTAGCTCACCTCAGATTCTCAATGCTTTTACTTTATTTACATACAAAAACCAACCATCCAAAACTTAAATTCTCAAATATACAGATTGTGAAATTTTACTTGTTGAATGCTAGAGAAGTTGGATCTGAATTCAAAACATACACTGATACACATCATATATATATTGAAAACAATGATTCAAACCCTATACTATCTTATTACTTACCAAAGTTATCATGCATTGATCATCCTAGCCCTCAAATTCAGTTCTGGAAAAGGTAGTCTGCAAAAAAGTGGGAATATTTTTATTTTTATTTTTTGAATGAGCAAACAGTTAAGTTGGTAGATTTCAAGTAAAGAATGCCAGTTTAAGGATTTAGATTACAAACTGAGATATCCCAAGTTCACAATCATTCAACAATATGTTTGACATACCTAACTTCTTTCTTTTTTTAATTTATAAATATGTTTGGCATACATAACTTTAACAATATGTTTGGATCTTGAAGTTATCTTGAAGTTATTAATGCAAGTATAGATCCATTTGTCAAGTGCACTTATTGATTAAATGAAATGTGCAATTAATTAGATCTGATAGATATAATTTATGCTTGAATGCATGCATACATATGCAAATGTAAATATAGCAAATTTACCCTAACTTGAGGGAAGTGTCAGAGCTTCCTGTTTAGGGCAACCTAAAATTTTTTTTAATAACCTTCTTGTTTAGGGCAACCTAAAAGTTTTTTTTTTTTTTTTTTTTTTAAAAAAAAGAAGCAAAAACCAGAAGATTGAAAAGTAGGTGTATGTAGGAATGATATGATTGAAGTTGAATGTGTATACAACTTTACTATGAATTGTGTGCATAATTTTGCAGGTGTCAAGTTCAACTGTTAACGGAGGTACCTCAGATTAGTTGACGTTCAACAACAGAAATTGCCCAAAATGTCATAAGAAAGCAACTATTCAAATTTCGGAGACGGAACAAAATAGAAACAAATTATTTTATTGTTGTAAAAATTGCGGCGATTTTATGGGATGGTGCTTGCCTACAAATTCACAAGGTAGACGTGAAGGAGTAGTGCAAATGGAAAATATGTCAACTGTCACCGAACAACAACTTCGACTTATGAACGAACAACTTCGATTTCAAAGCGAAGAACTTCAATTTATGAGGGCGAAGATGCTTAAGTTGGAAACAGACATAAATCAAAATTCGAGTCGTATTTATGGGTTGTGTATCTTGCTTGTAATTGGGATCGTGTTAGTTATAAAAATGTAATAGTTTTGTAATCTTTGCGACCCATGGGAGCTAGTGGCAGTTTGTATTGTTATGTGGTTAGGTAAACTATATCTTTGTATGGTTAACTGGACTTGTTAATTTTGTATGGTTACATGGTTATGTAATGGCACTTGGTTATTTTGTTCATTTTGTCCAGCAGAGCTGTGTAATCTGTGTAATCTGTTTGTATGGTTATGTTGTGCACTTTGTATGGTTATGATTATGTTCAACCTGTCCGTTACAGGGTGTAATGAAAACAGAGAATAAGTGTGTTTTGTCCATTACAGGGTGTAATCAAAACAGGAAATAAAATCAAACCTGTCCATTACAGGGTGTAATCAAAACAGGAAATAAGTTCAACCTGTCCATTACATTATAAGGTGTAATCAAAATAGGAAATTTTAAAATTCAAATTGACATAGAAACATTGATTTTAGTTTTTAATGATGTCATCCAAACTTAAGCATTATATATTTCCATTCTTATTTTGAATATCCCAATTGTGAGAATTGGTATCATATGGCATGCAAAGTTTAAAGCTGTGCACTTTCATAACATGCAGAAAATGCTTTCAAATTACTCTTGAACAGAACACCCATTTTTTTTTTAAGAATGTAAACTAAACAATTCTAGAAATTACATTTTTAAACAAATGTGAAAAATGGCGCTTGAAGAATTATAATGGAAACCATAACATGAAGATTACCACAATTAAGTGGACAGTCCAACCAGTACAAAAAATTGAATGGAAAAACAAAGTAAACTATGAATCAAAGAAAGGATTCTGACCGTATTAATGAAGAATTTATCATGTGAAGTGTTATCATCCCAAATCAACAACAAAACTCTCACCCCTTCTTGGGATTTATACTTGAGCAATTCACCCAAATTCAAATCCCCACCAAACATTAATACTTTACTCAAACATTAATACATTAATACTTTACGCAAACATTCAAATCCCCACCAAACATTAATACATTAATACTAAACTCTCACCCCTTCTTGGGTGTAATAAAAAATGTCCATAAAAAAATTCAAATCCCACCAAACATTACAAATACATAAAAAATATATCCATAAAAATTATACAAATCCCACAAAACATTACAAATACATAAAAAAAAATTGTCCATCAAAAATATCCAAATCCCACCGAACATAAAAAAAAAAAATACACCCAAATCCACAAATATAATAACATCATCGTTCAGTGCAAGCCTTCCAAGGATGTCCATCCACACGACTGTCAGCAGGACTATGTGAGGCTTGTGACAGTTGGACTACAGTACTATCTCGAAGCAATTTCTGAAACGATGTCGGAGTGGGATACAGTAAAGGCATTGAATCAGGCGGCATTGACTGAGGCGTGTTATTTCCTTGCAATAGTGATACATGTATTAAACTTTTTTTAGAATCTATACTACATTTTCAATGTAAAGTATGTAACCAATTACAACTCACATCATATGTAGGATACATGACATGATGTACACTTGTACGACCCATGGCAAATGAAGGTTGAGATTGGGATTCAGGTCGAGATTGGGATTGAGGTTGAGAAATATAGATTGCACGACCATCACCCTAAAGTAAACCAACATAAAAAAATAAAGTATGAAATGAAAAATAGTAATAATGTATTTTCATTTTACAAATACAATATGAAATATTACCTCGGCATAATTAGTATGACCCATGGCAAAAGAAGGTTGAGATTGGGATTTGCGACCATGACCCTAAAGTAAACCAACATAAATAAAAGAAGAATGTCCATCAAAAAAAATAATAATGTATTTTCATTTTTAAAAACATACAATATGAAATATTACCTGAACATAATTACTACGACCCATGGCAAAAGGAGGTCGAGATTGACCTTGTGGAGTGTAAACACCCTAAAGTAAACCAACATAAAGCAAAGAATAAGACAATGCATTTTAAAAAAAATTCATAATGCATTTTCATGTTAAAAAACAAACAATATGTTATATTACCTCAACATAATTACTACCCATGGCAAAAGGAGGTCGAGATTGACCTTGTGGAGTGTAAACACCCTAAAGTAAACCAACATAAAGCAAAGAATAAGACAAAGTTCATAATTCCGTATGAGGTTCAATTTCTCTAACGTCTATGCATGTCAAAGGTAAACACCCTAAATTAAATATTACCTGTATCGAATGATTACCCATGTCGGAAGAAGGTTGAGATTGACCTTGATAAGTAGAAAAAGAACCATCCTACATGCATCACAAAAGACCAAAAATAATCAATATAACGCTACTAGTTGCAAAAATAATCAATCCAACAAATTAATACAAGGTTGCACACAATAGTAAAAATTACCTGACTAGAAATATTACCCATGGCAACAGGAGGCTCATATTGACCTTCAAGAGTACAAAAACTATCACCCTGCAAACAACCAAATTATTTAATAAATTATTTTCCTAACACACATAACACAAAATTGATAACACATAACAATCAGACATAACTTCAATTAATTACCTGCTTAAATTGCATTCTTTTCTTCTTTGCAATATATTTTTCCATCCCGCCCTTGATCCTCCTTCTTCCCTTAGTAGTTGCTTGTCTTTTCTTCAGTCCCTTGGCTTGGATTGGACAATCTACTTCATCACTCTGTGGGCATGTGTTAGCTGAGGAATTTCTGAATTCAATAATCTTCACTTGACCAAAAGTGTGCACACTTAATTTGTCTTCAACCATGACACTCAGTTCTTCACCTTTTGCAAGTGACAAATGATAAGTTTCTTCACTTTCGGCGACTCTACTTGCTATAGCTCTAAACATATTCATCAATGACCTATATCGGTCGCTTTGATGTAGTTTGACATCAGCCTTCACATCATACCCACGCCTATCTTTCACAGTTTTAGCCCTTGCTTTTTTAGTCCATCGTTTGAGTATGTATTGTGCAGGAAGGTCCTTTGCATTGATTATCTCTCTAAGCACCTTTAAACAATGTTGACACACTATGCCCTTCACTTCAAACTTCTTGCAACTACAACTCAAAAAACCATCTCTATCCATTGTCACATTCTTATCTTTTTTTTCATCTACATTCGTTTGAATTGTGAATATGGTACTCTCACCATCATGAATAGTGCCTACAATGGACGCTTCAATGGACTACACGTACTCATTTTGGAATTCCTCAAAAATTGTTTTGTTGTAAATATTTGCCATTTGCTTTAACATCATAGTTGGAATGGAAACCCTTGGCAATTTTTGACACAAATTATACTCGGCTTCCAATTCTTTATACCTCTTGTCATAGAGCACCCTCTCAAAATGCTTGAAAAATTCCATCAAATTATGATCACAATTGAGATAATCCTTCAAAAATGCATTGAATGATCACTTAGTTGAGTAATACTCATTCCAGCTGCCCAAGAATTCATAATATATGGCCATCCCCATTTCTCCTTCACACCAAAAGTTTGCGCCAACCAATGATTGTTGTGTGCATCATACCTATCAAGCATTTGGTCCCATTGTATTTTGAATTCTTCTTCATCATCAATTTGATGCATAAATTTTGAAAAGACACCCTTTACCCCAACATCTTTAAAGAGGGAACTCACATGCTTCATAGCATTTTGCATCAAATGCCATGTACAAAGTCGATGGTTTGTACTAGGCATGACAATTGGAATGGCCTTAGCCATCGCAGCATCTTGATCGGTGAAAATAGTTTTTGGAGCTTTGTTTGACATTGCCTCCAAAAAAATCTGAAACAACCATGTGAATGATTCGGCAGTATCATCATACATCAACGCTGCACCGAATACAACAGTTTCTCGATGATGATTAAATCCAACAAAGGTTCCAAAAGGTCTATGTTCATTATTTAATTTGTAAGTAGTGTCAAAGGTCACTACATCACCAAATTGAGCATAGTCCATTATCATTTGTGCAGCCGCCCAAAATATGTTACTTATTTGCTCTTCACAATCTAATTGGACTGCATAATAAAAGGATGGATTTTCTAAACTTTTCTTACGAAAGTATTGCAACTCACTACCCGCTTCTCCATATTCCAAATCTTTTTGTCTCTTCGATCTCAAGTAATTTTTTTGGTCCAATTTGGTGAAGCCAAGTGATGCTCTTCCACCAGATTCCCTACCAAATAGCTCATAAGCAGACCTAAGAGGAATTCCAGATTCTGCAGCCAATTCTACTTCAATTGCTTGGGTGGTAGATATTTTTCTTTGGGATGGCAACATATGAATGTACTCTTGAGGCACAAGATCATGATTATGATGTTCAACAAAATCAATGGCAACATATTTTCCTAAATTTCTATCTAACTTGATACTAAATCGAGCACGACAACCACACCTCACCTCTTGTCTCGGAAATTTTACTAGTGGATCTCGCTTGTCAATACCCCGAGTTCCTTCTTTGTAACATACAAAAGTCCGTGAAGTTATTTCCTTAGTATGTTTGTTCTTGTGTGCACATAGGTTCTTAATACTAAAGCCCACCTTTCCACCATAGGTATTGTAAAAATCATATGCAGCTTGTTCAGAGTCAAATGGCATGCCCAATTTTGGCTTCCAACCACAATTAGCCAACTCATTAATAGCATTATTTTCTTCGATTACCTGCAATTCGATTTATAGGTTCAATGAATCAATTTATATTACTTCGATCTATTGGTTCAATGAATCAATGAATCAATGAATCAATTTATATTACTTCGATTTATAGGTTCAATGAATCAATTAGCCAACATCAAATGTGAACTTATTTTGTTATAGGGAGTGGTTTATTAAGGTAGTTTTATTTTATAATTTTGTAAATCTCTTTGAAATGATGGACCAGATCATAGTTATAAATGATATCTTTTATATATAACTATCATAGTTATAAATGATATTGAAAAATCAATCATAGTTACTAATCACTCTTCTTTATAATTACTAATTTCTGAATTCACAAAATCCTTAATTATATATAAAAATTAATATAGAGAAATGTATAGAGAAAAATTAATATATACACTGGTATATTTGTATATTTGTAATGTCTGCAAATCAAAGCACTGGTAATGTGAAAAATTAATATATACACTGGTATATTTGTATATTTGTAATGTCTGCAAATCAAAGCACTTGTAAGTCTGAAAAATTGTATATTTGTAATGTCTAAAAAATTAATATAGCACTGGTATATTTGTAATGTCTGCAAATACATACAGACTGAAATAAAGAAATAGACTGACATATTTCTAACACAGAGACATGTATACCTCGTCACAGCCAAACAAAATATATACAAATACATGTATACATTGATTATCCAAACAAAATGTAAATATAGAGACTGAAATATACATATATACATAACACAGAGACTGAAATATACCTCATCACAGCCGAACTCGCGTCCCTCCGCCATCGTCGCGTCACAGCTGGACTCGCGTCCCTCCGCCAACCTCTCTCCATTACCGTCGCCTCCGTCCACCATCGTTCTCCGTCTTCGCAGATGGCACCGAGGAGCCACTCTCCGTTCTCCAGCGCCTCTCTTCTCTCTCTCTCTCTCTCTCTCTCTCTCTCTATCCAGCTGCGTGGTTTGTTAGGGCAAAACAGAGGAGAGAGGGACGAAGATGAAGTCAAAATGATCAGGCGGGAAATTCGAATTTTCAGAACAAAAAAAAAAAAAAAAAACCAACTAAACAAAACAACGTCGTTTTTTCACTACAAAACGACGTCGTTTTGTAGTGCTGCTGGGAGTGCTGCTGGAAAGAGCGGCCGAAGACCTGAACTCCTTCATAACTGCCAATGCCTAGCTCTGCTCTAAAATGGGCGAGTTTCGATCTTCTTCTTTTTCTACATTAAATTTGATAAAAATAAAAATTTAGAATAAGGATGGAATTTGTAAAAATATTTTAATGAGATAATTTAAAATATTTTAAAATATTTTAAAATTTTTACTTAAATTTAGAAATAATTTAGACTTAAAAAGTTGATGAAGGATTATAGATATCAAATTTGAATTTGATATAAACTTTGTTGAGAATGACTTCCAATCATTTCATTAAATTTGTATTAAAAAGTTGAATTTTCACTAAAATTTTCATCAAATGAAGGCAAAAACAAAAATTTCACTAAATTTTATATTAAAAAAAAATTGGGATAAATCTGGAATTTTTAAAAAATATTTGATGCAAATACTTAATCTTGTAAAGTTTTAAAATACTTAATCTTATAAGTGTTTCAATTTCATTAGGTCAGATATTTAACTATAATTTTTTTTAAAAAAAAAAAAATCAAACTCATTGTTTTAATTATTGTTATTTTTTTATTCATATTCATTTGTTACGTTAGGAATCATTAACTAAAAATTTAAAATATTTAAAGTAGCTATTCTAAACTTATTTATTTGTAAATATTCATTTTTGTAGAAGAGTGAAAACCCCCAAATTTTGCTATTAAAGTTTAACTTAAGTTTTGAAAATGTTAAATCACCTTTTCTTTGCAAATAAATCTTGATAAACAATAAGATAAGGTAAAGAAATCATTGTGAAATATAAATATATGTGTTCTCTAAACTAAGAGAAGAAAAACAAAAATATAGTTATTGCAAAGAAAAAAATATAACTTCAAAAAAAAAAAAAAAAAAAAAGACAAATTACAATGGTAGTCTCTATACTTTAGCTCTTATGTCATTTTTGTCTCTGTAATTTCAATTAGTTCGATTTTAATCTTGAATTTATGACTTTGTCTCAATTTAATCTAATTGATAATAACTCTTAGCATTTTTTTTTAATAAAAAATAAACATATAAGTGGCATGTATTATATTTTTAATGGCAAAATTATAAATTTACTTAACTCAGTGAGTTAATTTCAACCAATTCAGTAATATTTTTCGTCAAAATCACTAACGACATTATCAATTGAACAAAATTGACACAAAATCTTAAATTAAAGGATTTTTTTCGTAATAGGTGATGCGTACCATAATCTTTCTCAAAATAAATATTGGCAATGGTAAAATAAGGTTAAAAAAAAACTAATACATTATTATAAGGTTCTTTTAGATTTTTTTTCAAATCTCTTCTTAAATTAATGATTCAAATATGGTGTAAGTATTATTCAAACCGAGAGAAATAGAAAAAGTAGTTATTGCATTAAAAAAATAAATGGTAAATTACACTAACTTCTTATATATATATATATATATATTTAAAAATTGCATCAAAAAAATAAAGGGTAAATTACACTAATTTCTTTTTAAGATTTAAAAAAAATAAATTAATCTCATACTTTTAAGATAATTGTATTAACTTTCGTTTTTAGTATCGTGGTGTGTACCACAATCTTTCTCAAAACAAATATTATAGTGATTCCGGTTTTAACCCCTCACTTGTTGTATTCTGGACTCGAGTTTGTATGGTTTTGAATAGTTATTCATATCTTGTTTCCCTTGTCTTCCTTGTAACGCCCCAAAATCTCTCCAACATAATCCAAGTACATCGACTAACATTTATTATAGAATAATAGCAATTCCCATATCATCATAACATTGATCATTAAAGTTTGTACAAAATACTCCCATGTGCAAATTATACATTCAATGATATTACATACATGAATCTATAGCATGTGAAACGTCAAATTCAAAAGCAAATAAAATGCCCCCAAGAGCTTACAAATTCCAAGGCTTAGGCCCGGTTACACAAAAAATAGTCTCTCAGACTCAAACAGTTATAGCCCCAGGCTTACAAAATACAATCACAACAAAACAGAGCCTTGTGCTTTATATACATATGTCCACGCCCTAGATTGGCGGGTTCACCACATCCTTTCCTGCACCCAAATCTCATAGAAGTGATCATAAAACTCAGTAGAGAATTCTTAACAAAGTACATACATTTATGCAAGATTTCCGATAAGAAATGCACATTCCATGCTATGCCTTTTAAAAGAAGATTACATTTACATCCTTTGAAAACCACCATGCTCAATGTTAGCTTGAAATCTCAACGATTTAGAAATTTACAGTTTAATTTCAATGGGGCGGTAAATACGACTCGGGTAATCCCTAGGTTGGTGTCTGCAAGTAGGCTTAACTAGCACTACCACTACCACACCACACTTTACCGGTTGCTAACCGAAAGGGAAGTGGTACCTTGTCCGCGCGTGTTTTCGGTCTTTCACCCGGGACACTCAGGCCAACTTAATCAATTTCATCTACACTTCCTATCCGGACTTACCAACGTATTTACTCCAAAACGTTTCAATAATTCTCATTTCAAAATATTCTTTTCTCAATGTAAACGTTTCCAAACTCAATTCAAAATGTATAATAATCAATTAAATGAGTATGTAATGCAATAATTATCAATGCCTTATAACATTTCTCCATTTTTAAGTATCTCAACAATAATACGATAATAACCACATGTTCAATTAAATCTATTAACATGTAACAACATTTCCTCATCTTGTACAATTCTCAAAATTTTAGTCATTTCAAGACTATATGCAATGTTTTGAACATCAACTTCCAAAATCACAATTCTCATATTTCATGGAACTCAACAATGTGCCATTTCATAACTATATAAGTATATGCATTTAACAATAAATTCAAGTAAGGTTTCCAAATCCTCATACATCAAGAAGTTGCCATAATTTCAACAACAATATGAAATTTCCACTCACTCCTTCATTTAACCCAAGAAAATCCATAAATCCCCAACATTTTTCCAAAACCTCAAATTTCTAGGTTTTTCACAAAAACTAGACATTTCTTCATCTCTTAGTAAAACCTCACTAAAAACATCATTTTTGAGCCAATGTGATTCAACTATTCAAGAAAATCTTTAAAAAGAAACAAATGATAAATTCCTTTTACAAGCCACTAATTTCTTGAGCCAAAAACCAATTTTCAAAACAATCAAAGAGGAACTTTCAAAATCAACCAAAAACTTGCAAAACATATATATAACTCTAAGAAAATTCCTACCTCAAGTTCTTGGAGGGAAATGAGATGAAAGCCCCAAGATCAACGCTGATGAAACCCAATCTCCACCGTACACAATGAACCTCTACTTTAGCTCTCCAACTTTAATCAAGACACTAGGGTCAAAAGGTTTATGGATTTGGAGAAATCAAAGATTTAATGGGTGTTAATGTAGGAAATATAAAGAGAATGGGGAGAAAATGGTTTTTAGAGAGAGAGAGAGAGAGATGTGTATAAAATGATATACACTTAGCCCAATGAAGGAAGAAAAAGAAAATTTTCGGACTCAGCCCGTCCTGCACGTGTGGCACTTGTCCTCGCACATGCGGCTCTCCCACTCTACACCACAACCTGCACTTGCATATTATGCAGTGAGTAGCCCAGAATTCCCTTGGTTTCCGTACGTTTGGCCTCACCTCCCGCATGTGCGACCTTTCTCCCGCATGTGCGGCCTTGGTCTCCTAGCCTAGAATTTCCTCGGCTCAATTCCAGACACTCCAGGCTCGACCATGAACCCTCCGAAACAAGTGAAACTCAATCCTAGAATAAACAAGGACAAGAATTTTGAGAAAAACCTCCGAACGCAACAAACCCAAAGAAAACAATGAGTGAAGAGACGCACAACGTTACCGGTTATCACATTCCTCCTATTTTGGCTATCAGGTTGTAATTGTGTGTTTGGAACAGGTTGGTTGCTTATTTTTCCAAATCTTTGTTGCCTAGATTTTGGCTTCTCCGCTCAAGCGGGCATTCTTGCACTCAAGCGGGCTTCACAAATTTTTCTCCTCTAATCGAGCAGCCATTCTTGCGCTTGAGCGGGATTTGCAAAATTTCAATATTTTTGTAGACCTGCAAATACTGGAAGAGTATATTCTACGCTCGAGTGGTGTTTTCTACGCTCGAGCGTCCAATCTTGTGCTTGAGCGATATCCTTCGTCTACAAAACTTCTGGAAGTATGTATTCTACGCTCGAGCGTAACTTTGTGTCTGACGCTCGAGCGTCACTTTCTACGCTCGAGCGAACTGGGTATATAACAACCTGTGAAGATGACATTTTATATCACTTTTTCATTATTCTCTCTCTCTAAAACTTTCCAAAAACCTAGATCTTAACCCTTTCTCTCTAAAACTCTCTCTCTCTCTCTCTCTCTCTCGCTCTACATTTTCTCCTTGATCTAGTGGGTTCTCTACCCTAGTGCCTTTGTTAAAAAGTTAGAGCATCTCAAAATCTTCATTTCCATCCGATTGGAAGTTGGTTTCAACGTCATTGGAGTTTCCCCTTTTGCTTTGCTCTACTCCTAACTTCGAGATAGAGATTTTCTACACTTTCATATGGTTTTTAGCTTAGTTATTTGTCGTTGTGTAACAATAGTAGGATTTGGGAGTAGTTTGACCAAACCTAGGGTTTGGGTATGAAATGAAAAGAGGGGTTTTTAATGAATGTAAAATAAATGGGTATGGGGTCTGAATATGAGGTCATGTTGTGTCAAAATTGTTGATTTTGGTACTTGGGTTGATATTTGGAAAAAAGGAAATTTTGCCCTAATTGGATCAAATTATTATTTTGTATAAATAATTGAAATTGGCATTAGTAATGTGAAATTGGGTAATTATTGACATGAATGGTGGAATTGATATGTACTACCTCACATCCTTTGGAAATTTTGAATAAATTATCTGTCTTGAGATTGAATATCTATTTAGAAATAGCTGTATTGGGCTATCAGTGGAGGATAACTATGATTGTTGTAGAAATTGCATGAGGATTAGGTAAATTGAAACTAATCTTTTGTTGGTTGTCATTGAATATGACTATGTTTAAATACATTGCATATGTATGATTGTTTGGGAGGAAAAAGTGGATGTACTCCTTTGTTTGGGAGGAGAAAGGGAATGGACTCCATTGAAATTAAGTTGGCCGGAGTATCTTGGGTGAAAGTACCGAAATTATACATGGGTGTCAATCCCGCGAACGAAATATCCGTAAAATGGCAAATTGAAGTGTTTATGTGTTAATTATGTGATTGGAGGACCACTGAGTTGTAGTCTTAGTTGGGTTGTTGAATGATAATGAAATAGGCCCATGAATTGAAGGAAAATGGAATAAGAAGTGAACTCGATATTTTATGATTATACAAAAGTGAACGCTTTATCACAGGCATTGTATATGCACATTGTACTTATATCTTGGCTAAGTCGTATATATTGTGTTAGATTATTCCTATTGGATTGTGGCTCACCCTATTTGGAAAAGCCATTTTCAGGTGTTGGTGACATGTCTCTACTAAGGCAATAACTTGAAAGGACTTTTGGGAGCAAGAGCTTCTTTATTTTATTATAGTTTCTTTGCATAGTGAAGGGCTTTATTTGTATGAGCTAGTCTCACTTTTATTGTAACCAAGCCAAGACTTGGAAAGGCGTAAGCCTATAAGGCATTTATTTATGCTAAACTCTTTTGTATTTATTGTATAAATTTTTGGAGCGTTACAAATATTGGTAATGGTAAAACAATGTAATGTAAAATAAAAGTTAAATTACACTCACCCCTCTTAAAGTTTAGATAGAAAAATACAATTAGTCTCACATCTATAATATAACTAGTGGTTGGGCACGTGTGTTGCACGTGACACGTGATTTTTCATCAACGGATAGTATTGTAATTATGCGTATCTCTTAAATTGGTATGTGATATGTATACAAAGTATAAAGACTTGTATAGATAAATTGATCTATATCCAAAATACAGCTAAGTAAGAAATGAATACATATTCAGCTTAAGAATTTAAATAATAAATGAGAAATTTTATAAACATAAATATTAATTTATAACTAAATTGTTGAGATCACAATCTTATCTTAAACAATAAATAATAAACAGATCCTTTAAATATATAGTATTATACAAATCTTTTTCTATCAACTTTCCACTTTAATTTTTCATAATCCGTACTTATAATACAATTGAAGGTATGAAATTAATTGCACAACTATACAATTTTGTTTAATAGTTCATCTCATAATACAAATTCATTAAACTCACTATTGCATGTTATTTGCATACTATTGGTGTAAGAATGTATTAATATCAATATGTAATATATTTTATACATCAAGAGTTGTTGAGTTTCGTTTCTTATGCTATGAATATCTTACATGATGAAAAATATAACATTGAAACTGTCATGAAACTGTCAAATTACATAACTTATTATGTCATCTATAAGTAATCAGCATATGACAAAAATTGATTGAAACTTTTTATTTGGTGTACTTACTTTCTACATCATTGAGTTGCTACGATAATGTTTGGGCGCTATTTGATTTTTTTTTCCTTGTAATTTGACTAAAATATGTGTATGAGGTGCATTGTTTTTCTTGAACTTCATAACAGATAGGACAATTCTTATTTCAGCTTGTCGAATTTTGCTTGGAGAGCATATTGCAATAGATTTGATTTCAAAATTCATTTTTCCTCAATAATGTGATTTTTTCTGTGAGGGGAAAAAGGTACAATTATTGTTGTGATGAATGTAATGCCCCAAATTTCTAGCCCAAATGATAATATAACAATCATGGCTCTTTCAAAGAAAACCGAATATAAATCTCCAAACTTACATTACATGATACAATAGTTCTTCATGCAACAATACATTAATCCAACAACAAGAAAATAAACAAATAAATACTCCTAAAGGTTTACAAGTTTCTAAGGCTTGAACCTGGTTACACAAAACTGTTATTCAAATCCACACACATATAGCCCTTGGCTTACACATAGAGTCACAGCAAAATGAGAGTCTCGTACTCTTAACATACATTTCCTCGCCTTTAGTTAGGCGGCATCACCACATCTTTTCCTGCAAAAAAATCCCGTAGGGTGAGCATAAAGCCCAGTAAGAAATCCTTGACAAAGTATATACATTATATACAAGTCTCAAGAGATGAAATGCACATGCCATGCTATGCCCATTTTGAAAATAAATTATATTTTCATCTTTTGAAAACCATCATGCTTAATGATGTCATGCAATTTCAATTGTTCAAAACTTAACAATTTATTTCAATGGCGGTAAATACGACTCTAGTAATCCCTAGGTCGATGTCTGCAAGTAGACTATACAAGTACTACCAAATTGTCAGTTTTACCGATATTAACCGGAAGGCTAGACACCTATCCGCGCGGGTTTTTGGTCTTTCACCCTGGACTCTCAGGCCAACTTATTCAATATCATCTACACCACCTATCAAGACTTATCAGCATATTTACCCAAAAACCATTCTATGAAAACTTGTTTCTCAACATTCTTTTCTCAATGTAAGTTTTCAAATTAATTTTCAAAGTTTAATATAATCAAATAAATTTTTATGCCAATAACACAAGATGAATATAAATACGTTTATTCCAATTCATCATCCAAGGAATAACACAATTCCTTCTTCTCAAGTATCCTCAACAATTAGCTATTTCAAGACTATTTCAACGTTTTGAACAATAGTTTCCAAAAGGAACAATAATTCTCATATTCCCTGAAATTCATCATTTATATAAATATAAATAAGAAAATTTTCAAACATCCATTTATTTTGACACACAAAATAAGTATAACAATATCATTCATGGATTTTCAGTCTCTTTTAAAAAAAATCCCCAAATTCTAAGTTTTCTCACCAAAACTATACAACTCAAATCTTTTGAAAGAAAACTTTCCAAAATCATATTTTCTTCAATCAACGAAGATCAAAACCCATAAGATCATTTTAAAAGAACAAGAGACAACCCACTTTCAAAATCGCTCAACTTCTTGAATCAACAATCAATTTTCGAAGCTATCGAAAGATGAATTCGAAAATCATATAGATCTTGCAAAAATATATATATATATATATATATAACTCTAAGAAAATCCTTACCTCAAGTTTTGAAGAAAAAATGAGATGAAACCCCCAAAATCAACGGTGTCGAAACTCGATCTTCACCGCACACAACGAATCCCTCAAGATGATAACCAACTTTGGTGAAGAACTTAGATCTAAATCCTAATGGATTTGGAGAAATCAAAGAGAGAAGATGACTTCTAGAGAGAGAAGCTCCCGATCTGGAATTCTGGAGAGTTTTAGAGAGAGAGAGAGGACTGAAAAAGTGATCTAAAATATCAGATTCATGAACTGATATAACATGGTCCGCTCGAGCGTGGAAAGCCCCGCTCGAGCGTCAAATACACTAACCTAGTACTTTTGCAAACAGGTCAAACTTCTGAAACCAAACATTCTCCGCTCGAGCGCATAAACGGTCGTTCGAGCGAACAAGCAACTTCGAATGCATTTTGCATTTTTACTTCGGGGCGCTGCCCCTCGGACCCGCCAAGGGGTGCTGCCTCCTGGACCCCTGCGAGCTGATCGGGCAACTCGATCCCCGACCGGCCTAGTCAAAGTGGCAAAACAGAAAAGAAGGGTCGAAACCGGGATTTCTACAACCTTTCCCCCTTAAAGAATTTTGTCCCCGAAATTTCAAATCAGACTACCCAAACAAATGGGTTTCGAGCGATCAAAGCCACGCTATTTCATTTTCAAATCACAATACTAACTCTCAACCAAATTCCACCATTTCCACCATGGTTATCTCATTAACAACAACCTCCCAAATATGCATAAACATGAAATTTCTTAAAAAGTAATGCCAACTCTCAACAACCTTATGCTTAAAACAACAGCGCACATATCAACATGTGGTTAACAACTTTAAATACGTTTCCCTCAACACTAGGGAATATTACAAAAAAAAGCAACTTAAGCATTTTCAAACAAATCTGGATATTTGGAGCGGACTTCCGCCTCCCATTTCCACGTCGCTTCTTCAACCCCATGGTGTCTCCACAACACCTTTACCAACGGCATAGTTTTGCGCCGTAGCACTTGCTCCCGGTATCTAATATTTAAACAGGTCGTTCTTCGTAAAAGGCATCCTCATCTACCTCTAAGTCAACGCAATCAAGAACATGAGAAGGGTCGGGTTCATACTTCCTAAGCATAGATACATGAAATACGTTGTGAACTCCCGAAAGTTATAACGCCCCCAAAATGATACAATAAAGACAGCTCATATGCGGAATAAATATGAGAAACAACATACTTTCATACATCAAAGTTCACTATTTAACAACCAGTTAAATGTCATGTAGGCTTACATCTTCCCAAGTCATTGCTTGGCTACACAAATTGAGTCTCGCTCATTACATCTTAATCCCTCGGTGTAACACGTCCGCGGGGGACCTCGCTACAGTTCGGACTCGATTTGTGTCACGGTTCTTAATCTGAACCAAAGAGTCCAAATTTGGCAAATCGTTTTGAGAAACAGATTTTTTGAAAAGAAGTGCCAAACATGGACTGCTTTGCCAGATACAGAGTCGCCACCTAAATATTTTTTTAAATGGGGAAATTTAGGAAACCCTGAATCGGTGCCGAAGGCCATATGTCCGTCATCACCGGAGTTGTCTCGGCTCGGGAGCTAGGGTACGATTGGGGAAGGTCAGCCATGAGCACCCCCTCTCGCCCGGTCTAAAGACCGGCCTCTACTAACCGTGATATCCAGTTTTGAAAACGTTATGTGTTCTTATTCTGATTATTAGCCTAGAATTACTATGTGATGCGCACAGCATACAAGTATAGACTAGATTGCCTAATTTGGAAATAAGCATTGCATATCCGTTTATTTTGGAAAACATTTTGGAATTTGCTACTCGCAAGTAGGCTAAATACGGATTTCAACGAGTTTTCCCAACTTAAACAATCCAACCTTCACCCACAGGCATCCAAACAGTTTATCACATAAGCATTTAGCCGCATGGCAAGCATACTGTCATGGCAACACTCACACGCATGCGGGATGCTAAAGCATAAATACTTATATAGCGATCTCGGGTTTACCCTTGTTGTACAGTGATCCGGACATGTGTCCGTGGATGTTGGTTGTTGTTTAGTATCGTGTTTGCATCCTTTGTACCTTGTATATCGAGTTATAGGATGTGTTGGGCGGATTTGTTTCAGGTTGGTTGAGTTTAGAAACCAAAACTAGTTGCCCAGATTTTTGGCCTGTCCGCTCGAGCGGAGGTGTTGGCGCTCGAGCGGGGAATACATCCATCCAGTATCTTGTTGTGCAGTGTTGTGAGCTCGAGCGTAGGGATTGGGAGCTCGAGCAGAGGCCTGGTTCTGCAAAAGTGCTGGGCGAGTGCATTCTGCGCTCGAGCGGGAGGTTGGCCGCTCGAGCGGAAGTCTGTGAGTGGCCGCTCGAGCGGGGTGTTTTACGCTCGAGCGGAAGACTGGGTTTAAATCCCGAAATTGTGACTTTTCAAATCACTTTTTCACTTTCTCTTCTCTCTCTTACTTTTCTCAAAACACCATTGTTGAGTCTCTCACTCTAGACTCTACCTTCTCTCTAGGTTTTGATCTAGTAGGAGTGATTTACTCACCTTTGGCCTTTACAAAAAAGTTGTTGATCGTCGAGGGCTTCATTTTAATCTGAAAATCTCGGGTTTTGGAGCACGTTGGGTTTTGTCGTCTTCTCCTTTGGGACTCCGAATTTGAGGTAGGGATAACCTACTCCTCTCTATGGGTTTTGTCTTTAAATTTTGGTATTTTGAGATGTTGGGCTTGGTTTGGTAAATTTGTGAGAGTTTGGGGCTTTTGTGTAATTTTACAAAAGTTGGGATTTTATTCATAATAAACCTAGATGCATGTTTGGCATAGAAAAATAGAATGATTATTGAATCATTGATGAAAATGGGACCTAAGGGTTGAAATGGTAATTATGGAAAATGGCCTAATTACATTGTTTAATTAATTGGTGAGAAATGAGGAAATGAAATGTTGATTGAATATCCATTTGTGCATTTATTTTCTGTTTTAGAAATAACTGCTTTGGGCTATCGGTGGAGGATAGTCGAGATTGTTGTAGACAATGCATGATGATTAGGTAAACAGAAACTAATCAATGGAATGTGTCATGGAACTTGACAGTTGATAGAATACATTAATTGTGTGTATTGTGTGATTGTATATAGAACCAATGTGTTTATATACGTTATGTGTAGAGGAGGAGATAGGGGATGTACTCCGCGGTTTAGGGGAAGATAGGGGATGTACCTCTAAACCGGATAGGTATTGGGAGGAGATAGGGGATGAACTCCGTAGACAGAGCTCATATGCTTGTCTAGAGAAGTGAAGATAGAGCTCATATGCTTATCTTGTGAAGTGTGGATACAGCTTGTATGCTTATCTGTGGATATTGTTGATATACATATCTGTTGTAGAGTGTGGATACAGCTTGTATGCTTATCTGTGGATATTGTTGATATACATATCTGTTGTAGAGTGTGGATACAGCTTGTATGCTTATCTGTGGATATTGTTGATATACATATCTGTTGTAGAGTGTGGATACAGCTTGTATGCTTATCTGTGGATATTGTTGATATACATATCTGTTGAGAATGTGGATATAGCTTTTATGCTTATCTGAATGTGAGATATAGTTTTTATACATATCTGCGGAAATGATGATAGAACTAGCAAGCTTATCTACTGAAAAAGGGAAAATGAAAAGTAATTGGGACTTGTAAGTCGTTGACATAAATATGTAATTTATGTGATTGTATCAGTGTTGACCAACTATCAATTGCTAATGTTTTAGTCATTGTCCATGGTTGGTTTAGTGTATTTCTACTGGGCTGTGGCTCACCCTATATGGGAATATCATTTTCAGGTACAGGAAGCATGCCACCTCCAAGGACATAGCTTGGAAGGCTAGAGGCGGACATAGAGTAGTTGTTTTACTTTTGATGTATTACATGTAACTTCAAGCCAAGGGCTTAATGTGTAAACGAGTTAATACTCTTTTGTTGAAACCAAGTGTTAACTTGGAAAGCTGTAAGCCCGTAGGGCATTTTGTTTCGTTGTTAACATGTAATACTTATGTAATGAAACTCAATGAGATAAAGGAATGTAGTTAGTTTTTATGTAAATGCTTGTCTTATCTGATGGGTTTATTGTTATTATTTTGAGGGCGTTACAACTTGGTATCAGAGCGTACCGGGTTCGAATACTTTGGGTACGTGGGAAGTGATTAGGATCACAATGGGTTTGTCTCGCTTGATAGAGACGTAGATGTAGTACCATATGCTATGTGTTCATTTGATAACATGCTTATGTGACTATGTGGGTATGGGATTTAATTTCTAGGATGTTGATTGGATCCTTGAGTTTCTGGGAGTCTTGTTGGAAAAGCACTTGATCAATGCTGTTTCTAACCGGAACTCTAGTAACGCCTCGGGACTATCATTATCCGGAAATGAAATTCGTAAGTGCTTATGTGTTTATGTGCTTATGTGGAGTGAATTACACTTGTCCATACATTAGGACGTGAGTGTTTAGTTTCGGCGCACTTATGAATGTGCTAACGTTCTGTGTTGCCTTTATTAGGATGTCAGGACGAGGAAGAGGTGCTAGGCGTGGTAGACCTGCGAGGCAGGAAGTACCGTTACAGGGTGAGATTCCGGCAGTGCAGGAGGGAGTTGGGCAGGCCAATGTGGCCGAGCCAGTGGGTCAGCAGGCTATGGGTGCCTTGGCCAGAGAGATAGCAGGAGCTTTGGGTATTCTTAGAGCTGGGAATCAGGCAGCTGAGACAGGGCCTTCCTTCTTGAAGAGGGAGTTTTTCCGGTGTAATCCGGACGAGTTTATCGGGGATCCTAAAGAGCCGCTTAAGGCAGATGAATGGCTCGAACAGACAACGAAGACGTTTGAGATGCTTGGCATCGAGGACGGAGCACTGAAAGTGACCTTGGCATCCTTTCAACTGAAGGGAGATGCGGGTCAATGGTGGAAGTACGAGAAAGCTCGTGTTGGTGGTACTTGGGAGGCGTTTGTGAATGCTTTTCAGGAGAGGTTTTTATCAGCGGCAGCTAGGGAGAAGCTGAGGGATCAGTTTAGCCGGCTTAATCAGCAGGGCTTGTCAGTGGCTGAGTTTGAGGCTACTTTTACCAGTCTGTCCAGGTTTGCACCGGAACTGGTGGCGTCTGAGGAACGCCGTTGCTATGAGTTTGAGCGGAAGTTGAGGCGGGGCCTCAAGTTGAGAATTGGTGGGTCTTATATTCGAGAGTATAGACACCTAGTGGACGCTGCAGCTCATATGGAGCTTATGATGCAGGATGAGGATGAGGGTCAGAGAGGCTCCAAGAGGAGCCAGGATAGTCAGAGTGATGGCAGGAGACAGAAGGGTTATAACCCTCAGCAGTCGCAGGGTGGTGTTGCTAGATCGACCTTCCCAGTGCCGAGTGCAGGCTCCGGGAGAGGTGGTCAGGGGGATTTCACCTGTTACAAGTGTGGCCAGCTGGGTCACAAGGTATCTGTTTGCCCGCAGAAGGGTGGGGGTCAGAAAGCTGCTTCTTCTTCAGCTAGACCGCAGAGTCAGAGTTTGGGCAGGGGGCAGCTCTTGACTTGTTATCAGTGTGGACAACCTGGGCACATGAAGAGGTTTTGCCCACAATTGAGTGCCACTTCGGGAGCGTCTGGTTCTAGGCAGACGCAGGGTTTTCAGCCAGCTCAGTCTGTGCAGGCCTCGAGGGCCAATCCGGGAGCTTCGTCATCCCAGTCTGTGCAGCAGTCTTTTGCTCCGAGAGGTGAGCAGGTAGACCAGGGGCCTACGGGGCGCGTGTATGCTGTTACCGCGCAAGATTTAGTACCGGCTCCATCAGTAGTGAGAGGTACTTTTCTGTTTTGCAACTCAGTTGCTAATGTGTTGATAGACACGGGTGCATCTCATTCTTTTGTATCTGCTGCATTTGCATCTGTTTTGGAATTGGAGTTAGCACAGTTAGCATCTCCTATTTGTGTGGTATCGCCTTTGGGTGGTGAGTTGATTCTGAAACAGGGTGTTAGAGGATGTGATATAGAGGTCGCCGACTATAGGCTTCCTTTTCCGTTTGTTGTCATGCCCATGAAGGGTTTTGATGTTATTTTGGGTATGGACTGGTTATCGTCATACCGGGCTGTTATTGATTGCTACCGCCAGAGGGTTACATTGTGTACCTTGAGCGGGGAGTGGTTCCATTTCTTGGGAGACCGGGTTGGTAGTGTTTTGCCACCGGGGTATGATTCGCGAGGGCGAAGTGAGCTTAGTAGTCTACTTGCTAGCTTTGAGAGTGGTGAGAGTGGTGAGACCCAGCATGTATTGCCGAGGGTGGTTTGTGAGTATTCGGATGTTTTTCCCGAAGATCTTGTTAGTTTGCCACCTCACCGAGAGATAGAGTTCTCTATTGATTTAGTGCCTGGTACGGCGCCGATTTCTATGGCACCTTACCGTTTTGCTCCAGCAGAGTTGGTTGAGTTGAAAGTTCAGCTCCAGGAATTGCTAGATAAGGGCTTTGTTCGCCTTAGTGTTTCACCGTGGGGAGCACCGGCCCTCTTTGTTAAAAAGAAAGATGGTGCCTTGAGATTGTGTATAGACTACCGGAAGTTGAATCGGGCTACGGTTAAGAATAAGTATCCTATGCCCCGTATAGATGATTTGTTTGACCAGTTGAAGGGTTCCCGTTGTTTCTCTAAGATAGACTTGAGATCGGGTTACCATCAGTTGAGGGTCAGGGAGGAAGATATTCCTAAGACGGCATTCCGTACGCGGTATGGCCATTACGAGTTTCTGGTGATGCCATTCGGGCTTACCAATGCACCGGCAGTCTTTATGGACTTGATGAACCGGATTTTCCGGGAGTTCTTAGACCGATTTGTGGTTGTCTTCGTGGACGACATCCTTATCTATTCGTCTTCTGAGGAGGAGCACGAGGCACACTTGAGAGTGGTGCTTGAGTTACTTAGAGCCCATAGGCTGTATGCCAAGTTTGGGAAGTGTGAGTTCTGGCTGAGGGAAGTCAAATTCTTAGGCCACGTGGTATCCGGGGAAGGGGTGTCTGTTGATACATCCAAGGTTGAGGCAGTGCAAGATTGGGCACAGCCTAAGAGTGTGTTTGAGATCCGCAGTTTTCTGGGATTAGCTGGGTATTATCGTCGGTTTGTGAAAGATTTCTCCAGGTTAGCGTCACCGTTGACTAGACTGACTCGGAAGGGAGTCAAGTTTGTGTGGAGTGAGACTTGTGAAAAGTCGTTTCAAGAGCTGAAAGTTAGATTGACTACCGCTCCGGTGTTGATTATTCCGGAGAGAGGGTTGGGTTATGCGGTTTACTGTGATGCCTCACGAGAGGGTTTGGGTTGTGTGTTGATGCAAGAGGGGAAAGTGGTAGCTTATGGCTCACGTCAGTTGAAAATACACGAGAAGAATTACCCCACCCATGACCTAGAGTTAGCAGCTGTGATCTTTGCCTTGAAAATCTGGAGGCACTACCTTTATGGTGAGAGGTTCGAGGTATTCTCGGATCACAAGAGTTTGAAGTATCTGTTTACACAGAGAGACTTGAATCTGAGGCAGAGGAGATGGATGGAGTTCATCGAGGATTATGATTTTGAGTTGCATTATCATCCGGGAAAGGCCAATGTTGTGGCCGATGCCCTTAGTAGGAAAACCATTAGTGATGTAGCTTGTATAGCCATCCGGGAATGGGTGATGTTGGGAGCACTTGGCGAGTTTGATTTGCTACTGGGCGAATCTGTCGAGGCTGCGGCCTTGTTTTCTGTTGTTGCGCAGCCTACACTTGTGATTAGAGTGTTAGAGGCACAGAGAGGTGACCTTGAGGTAGAATCCCTCCGAGAGAAGATCTCCAGTGGGAAAGTTGAGAAGGGTTTGACGGTGTATCCCGACCTGAGTGTGAGATACCGAAACTGTTTGTTTGTACCGGAGTCTTGCCGAGAGGAAGTACTCCGAGAGTTTCACCATTCGCGCCTTGCGGTGCATCCGGGAGGTACTAAGATGTATCAGGATTTGGGTCGCCAGTTTTGGTGGCGGGGTATGAAGAGAGATGTGGCTGTTTTCGTATCGAAGTGCCTTACTTGCCAGCAAGTGAAGGCCGAGCATCAGAGGCCAGCGGGTTTGTTGCATCCCTTGCCTATTGCCGAGTGGAAGTGGGAGCATGTCACTATGGACTTCGTTGTAGGTCTTCCGAGGACTCAGCGGGGTAGTGATGCTATTTGGGTGGTTGTAGACCGGTTGACTAAGTCGGCGCACTTTATTCCTATGCGCGTGAGAGATTCGGTAGATCATCTTGCCGACTTGTATGTTCGGGACGTAGTGAGATTGCACGGGGTCCCAGTAACGATCGTCTCAGACAGAGATCCCCGTTTTACTGCTAGGTTGTGGCAGAGTTTGCAGAGTGCCTTGGGCACTAAGTTGACCTTTAGTACGGCTTATCATCCTCAGACTGACGGGCAGTCCGAGCGTATTATTCAGATCCTCGAGGATATGCTTCGGGGTTGTGTCCTGGACTTCAGTGGGACGTGGGAGAGGCACTTGCCATTGGTAGAGTTTGCCTATAACAACAGTTTTCAGTCTAGTATCGGTATGGCACCGTTTGAGGCCTTGTATGGCCGACCGTGTAGGTCTCCAGTTTGTTGGGCCGAGGTGGGTGATGCACCTTTGTTGGGTCCGGAGTTGGTTAGGGAGACGACGGAGAAAGTTGAACTTATCCGTAGGAGGCTTGTTACAACCCAGAGTCGACAAAAGAGTTATGCCGACCGTAGGAGGAGGCCTTTGGCGTTTGAGGTAGGTGATCATGTCTTTCTGAAGATATCACCTAGGCGAGGCCTGATGAGGTTTGGGAAGAGTGGGAAGTTATCCCCTCGGTTTATTGGTCCTTTTGAGATCCTTGAGAAGATAGGCGAGGTTGCTTATCGGTTAGCCTTACCGCCGCAGTTGTCCGGAGTGCATGACGTGTTTCATGTGAGTATGCTTCGGAAGTATGAGCCAGATCCATCACATGTGCTGGATTGGAGCGATTTAGAGGTAGATGAGGATGCCTCGTATGAAGAGAGACCGGTTCGGGTCTTGGATAGGCGGGATCAGGTCCTGCGTGGTAAGACCATTCCTTTGGTGAAAGTCTTGTGGAAACATCACGGAGTGGAGGAAGCCACTTGGGAACGTGAGTTGGAAGTCCGAGAGAAATATCCGGACTTGTTTGTTGATATGTAATCTTATATTTCAATTTTACATTTTTGTTGAACTTAAGAGCTTTTATATATGTCTTAAGTTGTGAAACATTGAGAATGTTTGGTTTATTGGAAGTATGTTTGGAACTTGCCTCATACGGAAGTTGAATGTGATACTATATGTGTTGAATATATTGTTGAAATTGGAAAGATAGTGCATAATGTTGATGCATGTTGATAATACATATGTTGTTTACATATTGTGATATGTCTCTTGTTAAAGGGATGGGATGACCGGTAATGGGTCGAATTGTTGAATGTTCAAGTGTGACATTGTCTAAATTGGAGAAAAACTTGTTTTTCAAAACTTGTGCTTAATTTCGGGGGCGAAATTCTTTAAGGGGGGGAGGTTATAGCGATCTCGGGTTTACCCTTGTTGTACAGTGATCCGGACATGTGTCCGTGGATGTTGGTTGTTGTTTAGTATCGTGTTTGCATCCTTTGTACCTTGTATATCGAGTTATAGGATGTGTTGGGCGGATTTGTTTCAGGTTGGTTGAGTTTAGAAACCAAAACTAGTTGCCCAGATTTTTGGCCTGTCCGCTCGAGCGGAGGTGTTGGCGCTCGAGCGGGGAATACATCCATCCAGTATCTTGTTGTGCAGTGTTGTGAGCTCGAGCGTAGGGATTGGGAGCTCGAGCAGAGGCCTGGTTCTGCAAAAGTGCTGGGCGAGTGCATTCTGCGCTCGAGCGGGAGGTTGGCCGCTCGAGCGGAAGTCTGTGAGTGGCCGCTCGAGCGGGGTGTTTTACGCTCGAGCGGAAGACTGGGTTTAAATCCCGAAATTGTGACTTTTCAAATCACTTTTTCACTTTCTCTTCTCTCTCTTACTTTTCTCAAAACACCATTGTTGAGTCTCTCACTCTAGACTCTACCTTCTCTCTAGGTTTTGATCTAGTAGGAGTGATTTACTCACCTTTGGCCTTTACAAAAAAGTTGTTGATCGTCGAGGGCTTCATTTTAATCTGAAAATCTCGGGTTTTGGAGCACGTTGGGTTTTGTCGTCTTCTCCTTTGGGACTCCGAATTTGAGGTAGGGATAACCTACTCCTCTCTATGGGTTTTGTCTTTAAATTTTGGTATTTTGAGATGTTGGGCTTGGTTTGGTAAATTTGTGAGAGTTTGGGGCTTTTGTGTAATTTTACAAAAGTTGGGGTTTTATTCATAATAAACCTAGATGCATGTTTGGCATAGAAAAATAGAATGATTATTGAATCATTGATGAAAATGGGACCTAAGGGTTGAAATGGTAATTATGGAAAATGGCCTAATTACATTGTTTAATTAATTGGTGAGAAATGAGGAAATGAAATGTTGATTGAATATCCATTTGTGCATTTATTTTCTGTTTTAGAAATAACTGCTTTGGGCTATCGGTGGAGGATAGTCGAGATTGTTGTAGACAATGCATGATGATTAGGTAAACGGAAACTAATCAATGGAATGTGTCATGGAACTTGACGGTTGATAGAATACATTAATTGTGTGTATTGTGTGATTGTATATAGAACCAATGTGTTTATATACGTTATGTGTAGAGGAGGAGATAGGGGATGTACTCCGCGGTTTAGGGGAAGATAGGGGATGTACCTCTAAACCGGATAGGTATTGGGAGGAGATAGGGGATGAACTCCGTAGACAGAGCTCATATGCTTGTCTAGAGAAGTGAAGATAGAGCTCATATGCTTATCTTGTGAAGTGTGGATACAGCTTGTATGCTTATCTGTGGATATTGTTGATATACATATCTGTTGTAGAGTGTGGATACAGCTTGTATGCTTATCTGTGGATATTGTTGATATACATATCTGTTGTAGAGTGTGGATACAGCTTGTATGCTTATCTGTGGATATTGTTGATATACATATCTGTTGTAGAGTGTGGATACAGCTTGTATGCTTATCTGTGGATATTGTTGATATACATATCTGTTGAGAATGTGGATATAGCTTTTATGCTTATCTGAATGTGAGATATAGTTTTTATACATATCTGCGGAAATGATGATAGAACTAGCAAGCTTATCTATTGAAAAAGGGAAAATGAAAAGTAATTGGGACTTGTAAGTCGTTGACATAAATATGTAATTTATGTGATTGTATCAGTGTTGACCAACTATCAATTGCTAATGTTTTAGTCATTGTCCATGGTTGGTTTAGTGTATTTCTACTGGGCTATGGCTCACCCTATATGGGAATATCATTTTCAGGTACAGGAAGCATGCCACCTCCAAGGACATAGCTTGGAAGGCTAGAGGCGGACATAGAGTAGTTGTTTTACTTTTGATGTATTACATGTAACTTCAAGCCAAGGGCTTAATGTGTAAACGAGTTAATACTCTTTTGTTGAAACCAAGTGTTAACTTGGAAAGCTGTAAGCCCGTAGGGCATTTTGTTTCGTTGTTAACATGTAATACTTATGTAATGAAACTCAATGAGATAAAGGAATGTAGTTAGTTTTTATGTAAATGCTTGTCTTATCTGATGGGTTTATTGTTATTATTTTGAGGGCGTTACAACTTACATCGTACTCCGTGCCAAAACAATAAACTAGTTTAGCAAACATGCATGTCCTAGCTCATGTTAAATTGCCTAATGCAACACATACAAGATGCAATCGAAGTAGGCTCGGCTAACCTAAGCATGGCATGTGAAATGCGATCAATTTGATGCACACATTCAATTTGGAATTGAAATACAAATGCAGTTAGCGTGATGTACCGAGCCTGATGCATGTAATACGAATGCATGAATGCACGCATGCATAGCATAAGGCATGCTAATTTTAAAAAAATGCCCTAGTCTACCATCATAAGCAGGTAAATAAAAGGGAAGAAAGACATGAGGTTGGAAGACATACACACACTCACGCACACTTATTACATAATTGCCCTCACTCGAAGGGACCAAATAAATATTACAGTCCGAATAATAAGCAAATAAATTATTACAGAATTTCTAATTAATTAATAGAAAGAATGCAAAAAAAGAAGAGGGTGGCCGCAGCCTCTGCCTCGGGATGCGCGAATGATGCATGCTCGAAACCCGGCTCGCCTGAAAAACCCGTACCGTACCACTGCCACCTCTGTTTATACTGCCCTGTCTCTCTGAAAATTACCAAAGCCCTAGGACAGGTTCCTTGCATGCTGCGGAGTACCACCGGCTAGGGGAAATTCCCACCGGCAGTGCATAATTTCCGTCGGCTGTTCCTGGATTTATCGGCCATTCACAATTGGCCGGTCGGCACTAAATTCTGCCGGTCGGCAGAAACTTCCTGCAGAAGACAATTTTGACAGCAACAGAGAATAGACAGTATACGGCATGGGATTTCAGGCACATGTGAGCATGGTCATGCTTCCCATCATGCTTTGAACTTAGGAAAGCATGGCCCTCGATCCTCGAGCCATCAATGGTGCATGATAGCCCAAGGGATCAAGTTTTCCACTTGATGTAAAGATGCATGCAACCACACAAATGAGGACCAAGACCCTATCATGCCAAAGTCAAGGGTCCCGGTGACCGAGAATCAAGGCACATTACATCACTCATAGTATGAATGTTCCTTGACCCTCATACTTGGTTTGACACCCCAAACCAAGTAATGCAATGCATGTTATGCAAACATGGCTCAAAATGCAACAATGAGATGGAAATGCAAGGCATGCCAAATGTCATGCAACTAATATGGCAAGTATGCAATGCTAGGCATGCGAGATGCAAATGCAATGCGAATATGAACAATTTAAGCAATGGGACCAAGATATTACAACCTTTAACGAAGCATTCATGCAATGGACATGAGACAAGCATGCAAAGGGGCCTTAAACCATACAAGGGCAGACCTTGATCCACCCCAAAACAGTGGCCAAAAGTGCCTAAAAGGGTGGACAAATACTCATGCCAACAAGCAAGCCAATGATCCTAAAGTTAAGGCACAAAAAGGGGGGACTTCACTTCCACCAACAAGACCAATCATGGCATGAAATAGACAAGTAAAAAAACAAAATTTTTACATGCAAAAATGGACCCCAAAACCTACTAACATGGCAGCTAAAGTGGCTCCAAAGAGGCGTATGCACCGAAGCTCATTCCTTAGGCATAAGAGGGCACACCCTCAAGGCATGAAAGAGGTCGCGCATGCACACATATAACATGATTTATGGATTGAACTATGGTCCTAAATGATGACAAATCATGGGGATAGCCTAAGCTATGCATGTTGGAGGTCAATATACTTAAAGCTCACAAGCCAAAACACAAAGAGGGGATACCAAATAAGGAAAACATGACTAAAATAGATGGCCAACAGGCCTTAATCATGGTAAAATAATGCCAACGCCTTCATAGAACTATGCCAATACATGCAAGGATCATGGCCTAAACACAAGGCGCATTTCTAGGCCAAATAGGGGGATGTAAAGCAAGTATATTAAGCATGCAAAAAGCCACAAATCCGACAAAAGGCAGAGATTAAAAATGACTTAAAAATACCCAAAAACCTCTGAAAAAGGGCTAAAACCAATCAAGCATGCATGTTACCCTTTAAGCTAAAATGCAAGGAAATAAGATAATGAAGGGAGAGGGGTGTCCCTCCCCTATGCAATACTTCAAACCACCTTCCTTACCACTGAAAATCCACTGGTTTTCAGTGGTGAGAAGACCAAAACACTTAAGCAAATAAGGCCTTACCAAGGAGGCAACAAAAAGGCCAAATGAGGCCTAAGGGGGTGAGTTTGAACTCAAACCACTAAAGACCCTTAATGAAAGTTCTAAAGCATGAAAATATAAGCCTTTTTTATGTTATGCACAAAAACTAAATCAGCAAGAAAGATAGGTAAAAGACTAGTGCAAGTTTGGGGAAACTAAAGCAAGATGCTCACCCTTGAAGCACACCTCAAGAACAGCCAATGCAGCCCTCTTCTTCTGATCAAAAACAGCCCCAAAACTCAAGAATCAACCCTCAAAGTCCCTCAATCTCGGAGCAAGGTGTAATAGTGTGTGTATTAGTGCAAAAGTAAGGTAAAATCACACTTTTAGGCCAAGAAACACACACAAAGGAGGAGAGAGAGGGAAGTATAGAGAGAGGGTGTATCTATATGTATAAGCTCTGGTTTTTTCCTTCAAAAATTCTAACCTAGAACAAGGAGAAGGCCCCTCCTCTTATAGAAGTCCCTCTTGCAAAGCTTATTCAACAAGCTTGCTTAGAGGGAGATCCCTTCATACACGTGTATGGAGGGAAGCAGAGTTGGTGCCAGCTATCACAGCTGGCACAAAATATCTACATAAAGTAGATGAACAGTAGTCGGCTGCCCAAAAATGCCATTTTGGCAAAAAAGAGTGCCGACCGGCAGAAAATAGTGCTGACCGGTAATATATATTGCCGACGGAGACAAAAACCAGCCGGTGGCCTCTGGCCATGGCCGGTGGTGTGTGGGGATGCCTCACCAGGCATTCCCTACCCCTCCAAGGCAAAATGCAAGTGTTTGGTGCAAAACCAGACACTAAACGGTCGAGTTCGGAGATCCTGAGGCAAGGCGCGTAGCCGAGACCTCCGGGAAGTCCAAACGAACACAAACATGGATGATCACCGGGTGTTCAAACGGTGACGTCCAAGTCTTGAGGACGGTCAAAAATGGGGTGTCTACAGTTGCCCCTCTTTGACAGAACTCGAAAGTCATAACAATGACCGGAGTGAATGTCAAAGCCTAGAGACGACCCATTTTTGACAAGGCCGAAGACTTAGACAAACATGCAAGATAAACAAGATATGCGCCCGAAGGCAGGGGCGAAATGCAAGACAATGCACGAAGCCGAGCATAACTTATGATCATGCAAAGAAAGCTGTAATGAAGCATACATGCGACAACTTTAAGCTAGCATACACGAAACTACACTACAATGCAGAAATGATGTAAGAGAATTATGTAATTCTCGATACTTCTCACTCAGAGGATACAATATCTGTGCGGCTCGTCTGGTTGCACCAGCCTCAAATGAACCGTACATACAATATCGTGCCTGCAAAGAAAACAAACTTAACAGGTACAATATTGTCAACAACATGCATAGTAGTGTACTCGAAATGCGTGACAACGCAAAGCAAGTGGGGAGTACAACAATGCTGTGAAGGTACAGATGTGTAAATGGAGCACGCGGTCTGTGCAGGCAATGAATTTGATCATAAGCATGCGGTCTACGCAAGCAATGAAGTTGGACAATCATGCGGTCTACGCAAGTAGAATATGCGGTCTACGCAAGTAATGAATTTAACAATCATGCGGTCTACTCAAGTAAATGAATTTAACAATCATGCGGTCTACGCAAGCAAAACATGCGGTCTACGCAAGTAATGATATTTGAACAATTATGCGGTCTACGCAAGCAAAACATGCGGTCTACGCAAGTAATGATATGGACATGTGGTCTATGCAAGTAATGAAGTTGATTACAAACATGCGGTCTACGCAGGTAATGTAATCAACATGCGGTCTACGCAAGTAATGATATTAACATGCGGTCTACGCAAGTAATGAAATTGATTACAAACATGCGGTCTACGCAGGTAATGTAATTAGCATGCAGTCTACGCAAGTAATGAAATAGATTACAAACATGCGGTCTACGCAGGTAATGTAATTAACATGCGGTCTACGCAAGTAATGAAATGGATTACAAACATGCGGTCTACGCAGGTAATGTAATTAACATGCGGTCTACGCAAGTAATGAAATAGATTACAAACATGCGGTCTACGCAGGTAATGTAATTAACATGCGGTCTACGCAAGTAATGAAATGGATTACAAACATGTGGTCTACGCAGGTAATGTAATTAACATGCGGTCTACACAAGTAATGAAATGGATTACAAACATGCGGTCTACGCAGGTAATGTAATTAACATGCGGTCTACGCAAGTAATGAAATGGATTACAAACATGCGGTCTGCGCAGGTAATGTAATTAACATGCGGTCTACGCAAGCAAAACATGCGGTCTACGCAGGTAATGGAATTGAATAATCATGCGGTCTACGCAAACAAAACATGCGGTCTATGCAAGTAATGATATTAACATGCGGTCTACGCAAGTAATGAAATTGAGAAGAGTTGAATGTACACATGCAAGTAAAACATGTTATTCACGATGCTGGAATGTAAAGTGTTGTAACACAGCATAAACGAAACGGTTTTGTGGGATTCACAAGATATGAAAAGGATACGAGACGGGACGTCCTCTGTTACGAATCGAGCATCGCCCGCAGAAGTTGTGGCCTGAGGTCAACTCGGAGGTTCACGTTTCAAAAGTGTGCGTTCCCGTATTGTGAAGGCGTCAAACCATGTGGTTGACCCGAACAAAGGTGCGAAAGATGCGTTGACCGCAAGGGGAGTTTCACTGGTATCAATTCCGACACTTTGCTACCCTGCCACTCTATGCTTCACTTTCCTTTTTACTGGTAGTTTAAGCACATTGCACTGCCTCGGGAAGGTTTTATTTTTTTCTCAAAATTACACATTTTGTAAAACACGTGATGGGAATGAAACAACCATTTTGTTCAAAAGATGTTGCATTTGTAAACTTTCTGTGCATCGCATCACAGGGTATCACACCACAATGTGAACGAAATTGAACTTATTTTGAACACTGAAAATTTGCATTGTAATAATTAGGTAGTGAACCGACTTACAACTCGATAAGCAAAACAAAAATGAGATATAACCAAACAAGTGTGAGTACAACTCGATAAACAAATCAAAAGCTCAAAGAGAGTAAAATACAACTTGATAAGCAAATGTTCAATGACTTGATAAGCAGACAGGTGTGATTCCGCAAGAATCGATCGCCCGGGTAGGGATCAGAGGTGGTGAAGTTCCCCACTGCCTAGCATAAATAGCTCAGGGAACCAAGAGGAAGCCTACCGGCCAGGGGTAGAGACCACCGGCTGCAAGGAATGGCCACCGGCCATTAAATTGCTCAGTCGGCAAAATATCATGGTCGGTCGGCAGAATATTTGGCCGGCCGGCTGTTAATGAGGGAATCACCAGAATGTTGACACCTGTCCTCTACTCAACCTTATCTCCTACAAAAGACCCCAGCTTCGTAGTTTTTCTCACTTTCACACTGATTTGCTCCAATGGAAGAGTTTCTTGCTCAAAATCTCACAGCTTGGAGGATGGCTCGGAAAAAGTGAATTTCCGGGGTTTCGGCATAAATGCACTATTCACTCTGGGTCGTACCCCATTGCACCTCCCGTTTCTTCATGCCGCGGCAAGGTTTTGGAATCCGGTGATGCATGTCTTTAGCTTCGCTGGGCAAGAGATATGTCCTACCTTTGAAGATTTTCGAGCCTTAATGGAGTCCGAGCGCGACGAGGAGCTCCTGCCCCAACTTAATTTCGGCCATGCCCAATCCTTAGGGCGAATGTGTGGACTCAGTATGCGTGACGCTCGGTCTCTGATTTATGACAGGATGCTGGACATTCCGAGTTTAATCGATCGGTTTTCTGATGCCGGCGATCGCAACAACCATCACTGGCAAGGCTTCCGGCGACACGCCCTCTGTTTGTGCATGCTATCTTATTTTCTATTTGTCTCAAGCTCCGGAAGGTCTAGCGTCCGACTGACTGAGGTCGCCCAAGGCTTGAAGGAGGGCAAGAGCTGTATTGCCATGACTCTGGCTGAGACGTTGATGGGCTTAGACGCCTTTCATCGTCATGAGACGACCAGATTAGCAGGGAGTCCACTATTACTGCAGGTAATGTTTCCCACCCAATCTTACATTTGTATTGCTCACATCACTCGACCCTCAAGCTCGGTCTTTTCTCACAAAACCCTATTCTCACTTTTCTCTCCTTGTACATCTCTCTATTCTTTATTCTCTCATTTTTCATCCCTCCCCAGGTATAGTTGATGGACAAATTGCAGGTTGTGGACTCTTGCCCAGCGTATTCAGCTCACGGCTACTTCTTCCGGCGCTGTCTAGTCAATGCCCTGGATGAGGGATGGTGGTTCGCTTGGATGTGCCGCTTGTCCTCAGACCGTATTGCTTGGCGGTGCCCTTGGCTGAGCCTTACAATATGCCCCGGCAGACTGGGATTCAATTGATTGGTCTTACTCACTGTGTATTCTACTTCTCATTTCGGATTCGACGCCAATTTGGCCATGATCAGACCTGCCCGCCAGAGGGGATAGAGTATCCTGCTGCATTCCCAGCCCGAGGCGCACAGCTTGCTTGGCAGGCCACCGCGTGGAGGATGAGAGAACTCCTGGCCCCCGCTCCTACTTTCGGTTGCGCTTTGTCTGACGAGTGCTTGGATTGGCTTAATAAGGAGGCACAGGTCGGGCCCAGCTTGGCATCAGAGGCTTTGACCAGCTCTGGGAGGGGGCGCAGGAGCACCTGACTTGACTATGCCCCAGATTTATTGCTTTATTAGTACTTTCAAGTTTTCTTTATGAATGTAATAAGAAGCAACTTCGATTGTATGCAAGAGCAGGAGAACTTTGTTTTGAAATCAATGAAATTGGAGGTTGTGGTACTGAAAATTTTCCGCTTTGGTCCAAAAATGGTCTTAGTTGTAAAAAGATTTATTTGAACAAAGTCAGCTTTTATTAAAACTTTTCAAAAACATTTTCGATGTGGATAAGAACTGGACACGCCTGAGATCTGTCACCGAGATGCACAACCCCGGATCCCTGCAACTGGAAAGTTGCCCTTGGTCTGAATAGTACCGCGGCACTGCATGGCAATAGAAAGTTACCCCTAGTCTGAAGAGCACTGTACCGGAGATCATAACCGAACCCTTGAATGCTGAATAGACAAAGATGACCGAGATGATCAAATGGACAAAGTTGATCGGGGAAAAAAGTTATGGCTGAACTCTAGGATGAAGTTGCCTACGTATCCCAAACATGGGAATCAAGCCTTACGTAGTTTGGGGCTCAGGTTCACTCGAGTATTTTCACTCTCCTTTTGTGCTCTAACTTTTGCCAAAGCCGCCCTTTGCGGGTTTTCAGCCTTGCGAGCTCAGTTTTTATATTTTCTAATTTTTTGTGCTCTAACTTTTACCTAGGTCGCCCTTTCGGGTTTTCGGCCTAGCGAGCCTCTCAAGGGTAATATTTCTTCAACTTGTCCATGCTGATCGGTTGGGAAAATTCCAGGCCATCTAGGTCCATCAGAACCACAGCTCCACCTGACCAGATAGCTTTGATGACGTAGGGACCGGTCCAATTGGGTTTGAACTTGCCCCTTGGGTCATGGATGGGAGCTCGGTTGTCCTTGAGCACCAAATCCTCTTCCTTTAGATTCCTGGACTTAACCTTCTTGTTGAAAGCCCGGGCAATTCTGCGCTGATAACTTTGAACGTGGTACAGTGCTTTCAGTCTTCTCTCGTCAAAGAGCATGAGTTCCTCAAACCTGCTCTGCTGCCAATCTGCTTCGGCTATTTGACACTCAGCCAATACCCGTAAGGACGGAACATCAATTTCGATAGGTAGAACGGCCTCCATCCCATAAACCAATGAATAAGGATTCGCTCCGGTAGAAGTTCTAATTGAAGTCCTGTAGCCCCACAGAGCAAATGGCAACTTATCTGGCTAGTCCCTGTAGGTTTCCACCATCTTCCGTAGTATATGCTTGACGTTCTTGTTGGCGGCCTCAACTGCTCCGTTGGTTTGCGTGGATGACTTATGAAAAGCCACATTATATTTCTCCAACAAGTCAATTACTTCTTTCTTAAAGTGGGAACCGTTATCCGAAATAATCTCGTTTGGGACCCCGTAGCGACAGATGATGTTATTTCTGATAAACTTTGCAACGTGTGACGGCCTCAACACCGCATATGATTGGGCCTCGACCCACTTTGTAAAGTAATCTATCGCGACCAAAATAAACTTATGTCCATTCGATCCCTTCGGAGTAACAGCCCCGATCACATCAATTCCCCAAACCGAAAATGGCCATGGCGAAGTCATGTTATACAGCTTTAACGGCGGGATGTTCATGCGGTTTGCATGGATCTGGCATTTGTGGCATCGCCGAACAAAACCGATACAATCCTCTTCCATTGTAGACCATTAGTAGCCCTGTCTGAGGATCTTTCTGGCCAGCATTACTCCATTCATGTGTGCACCGCACTCTCCTCCATGGATGGCCTCCATCAGGCGTTTCGATCCTTCAGCTTCCACGCAGAGCTTATGCATCCCCAGATGACCTCTCTTGTACAGCTTACCACCGCAGATGATGAACTGAACAGCCATTCTTCTTATTGCCCTTTTATCCTTGGCATTTGCCCCTGGTGGATACGCCTCATTTTCCAAGAAGTTCCAAATGTCGTAATACCAGGGGTTGTCGTCCTGAGCCTCATCTATGGCGGAAATTGACTCGTACGCTGGCGCAAACTTCTGGTCAATAATGACTGGACGCATCCGGACTCCGGACGGGATGTCTATCATGGAAGATAAAGTTGCTAGTGAATCTGCGAACCTGTTGTTTTCTCTTACTAGGTGGGTGAAATTTAGCTTCTCAAATCAAGGAATTAATAAATCCAAGGTTTGGTGGTAAATTATCATCCTTTCCTCTTTGACTTTCTAGTCTCCTTTTGCTTGAGATACAACAAGGTTCGAGTCCCCAATAACGTCCAACCGTCTTACCCCTAGTTCTAGGGCTGCTTCTAGGCCCGCAATACATGCCTCATATTCTACTTCATTGTTCGAGACTTTGAACCGGAGCTTGAATGCTAAAGGGATACGGGAATCGTCCGGTGCTATCAGCAACACTCCTATCCCATATCCGTATTGGTTCGACGCTCTGTCAAAGTACATCGTCTAAGTTTCATCTTCGACGTGCAGAATGGCTTCATCTGGGAATAGGTACTCAACCGCCTCATCCCCTTCAACCGGGTGGTCGGCAAGGAACTCCGCTACTGCTCTTCCTTTTACTGACTTGCGTGTTACATACTTCAGATCAAATTCAGAAAGCAACAGCAGCCAGCGAGCTAGCCTACCCGTAAGTGCCGGTTTCTCGAAAAGATATTTGATGGGATCTAAACGTGAAACCAACATTACAGAGTGAGCTAACAGGTAGTGCCGCAGCTTCCTGGTAGCCCATACCAAAGCCAAACAAGCTTTCTCCAGCGGAGTGTAGCGGGTTTCGTAATCCAGCATCTTCTTGCTTAGATAGTAGATGGCCCTCTCCACCTTGTCCTCTGACTCTTGTGCGAGCATGCAGCCCATGGTAGTCTCAGTTACTGAAAGGTACAATATCAACGGTCTCCCCGGCTCTGGTGGTGACAACACGGGCGGGTTCTGTAAATATTCTTTGATCTGTTCAAAAGCTGCTTGACATCGGCCGTCCCATTGGAATTTCTTCCCTTTCTTCAGGAGACTAAAAAGTGGTTCACAAGTCAAGGTTAATTTTGAGATAAACCATCTTATGAATTGCACTTTACGTAGAAAGCCTCGCACCTCCTTTTCAGTCATTGGTGGTGGCATTTCCAAGATGGCCTTGATTTTAGAAGGGTCGACCTCGACGCCCCTTTGTGTAATCAGAAACCCCAGCATTTTTCCCGCTGTAACACCGAATGTACACTTCTGAGGATTTAGCAGCAGCCGAAATTCTCTGATCCTTTGGAAGAACTTTTGCAAGGCGGTGTAGTGGCCTTCTCTTTCTTTGGACTTGACGATCATGTCGTCCATGTACACCTCAACCTCTTTGTGGATCATATCATGCAATATTGTGGTCGCAGCCCGTTGATACGTGGCTCCAGCATTCTTCAACCCAAATGGCATCACTCTGTAGCAATATGTACCCCACGGGGTGGTGAAAGCAGTCTTCTCCCGGTCTTCGGGTGCCATCACTATCTGATTGTAGCCTGAGAAACCATCCATGAACGAAAGCAAGGCGTGTCCTGCCTTGAAATCTACCAATTCATCAATGTGCGGCAAGGAAAAATCGTCCTTCAGACTGGCCCTGTTCAAATCTCTGAAGTCTACACATACCCGAATTCTGCCATCCTTCTTCGGCACCGGAACAATGTTGGCCAACGAAGTCGGGTATTCGGATACCAGCAGGAAGCCTGCATCGATTTTCTTGGTGACCTCTTCCTTGATCTTAATGGCCCAATCTGGGCGGATCCTTCTGAGTTTCTGTTTGACAGGTCGGGCCTCGGGATCGAGAGGGATCCGGTGCTGTACAATCTCAGGATCGATTCCAGGCATGTCTTCATAGGACCATGCGAAAACATCTTTGAAATCTTTTAATAAAGCGACTAAGCGCTCGCGTTCCTCCGAAGACAACGTGGACCCGATCTGGACCAGCCGCGGGTCCTTCTCAGCACCAACATTCACAGTAGTGATTTCATCCATTAAGGGTTTAACAAATCTTTCATGCTCTTGATCAATTAATTGTTGCAAAATCAGAGGAATTTCTTCCTCGTCGTTTTCATCAAAATTTTGAAAATCCTGATTTAAGCAATAAATCAAAGGCACAGAAAAATACTCAGAAACCACATCCACATCATTCTCATTAAATACTTCCAAGCCGTCCGATTCTTCTGTTACAACAGACTCAAAAGAGAAAGAAAATGACGACCTAGACAGGACTGTGGCATCCGGGCTATCACCCCCAGGAATACCGGACTCAGACTCAGTTGAGCTGGAACCTGATTCTGACTCACAAGATTCGGTGGAATCAGATTCCGGCTCACTACCTGACCCGGTGCTACTAGACAAAAATCCTTCTTCATATTGCCAGACGAGAGAGGGTGCGATGGATGCATCCAAAATAGTTGCTGGTAGGCTCGCAGCCGTTTCATTCCCGATCATGCATACCGAGGAGTTATCTCCCAAGCACTTCTGTTCGATCAGAGGATCTGAAAGTAGACATGCCAGTGCTACCCCCATTTCATTTTCAGCGTCCTCAGACTGCACTTCCTTACTTTGCTCAGCCTCGGCTAATGAGTCCGTCTGCTCTTCGGCGATGTCATTCTCAGGTAGCTGCAGGTCAAAGAAAATCTCAAACCCCGGTACACACTTCCTCTCCGCGTTCAGCCACGGCTCTGGGAAGCCACAGAACGGAAAGTCCTCCCCCTCCCGGACGAAGCGTCCGTTTAGGGTACCCTGAATGGGCCGGTGCATTAAGTCAAAGGGCTTCCCCATCTGTTTCGCTCTGGCCCTTCCGGCCATCTCTTTCCCTTTCCTTATCCAGTCCTCTTTGGTGGGTAGGTAACCCAATCCAAAGGTATGAGGGTTGTGTGGCACTTCGGCCAATGCTGCGACGCCCTTCCGGCCGCTCTTCCCCAATCCCATCCCGGGGATGTGCTGGAGTTTGTTCATGAGATAGACCGCTTGGGCACTGACATATACCCCTTTCATTAGCTTCCATGATGTCCTGTACAACCCGAGCCTCAGCCAAGGTAAAACCCGATATGAACACATCTTCCATACCGTGCTCGATTTCTAAAACAGGCATAGACACCTCCGGTGGCGGATGAATCGATGAGTTTCCAAAAACAATGGCTACTCCCTTCCCGTAGGGGTATTTCACCACTTGATGTAAGGTGGAGGAGACCGCCTTTACCTGATGCAGCCACGGCTGCCCCAAAAGCAGGTTGAACGTTGCAGGAACCTCCAAGACATGGAAATCTATCTCGTGTTGTCCCGGCCCAACCTTTGTTTGAATCTTAACTGTCCCCATTACTTCCCGGCTTATGTTTTCATATGCCCGAATCACCTGGGCTGTTGGCACAAAGTCCGCGATTTTCAAACCGATCGCGTAGGTTGTCCGTGCCGGATAGACGTTGATGGCGGACCCTGTGTCGACAAGCACCACGGGTATCCATTTATCTCTGCACTCCACAGAGATGTAGAGCGGCTTGTTATGATTCGCACCCTCAGGTGGCAGTTCTTTATCAGAAAAAGTCAACATCGGGGCAGCCCCTCCCGAAAAAACTAGGCCCACCAGCTATTCGGGCGTGGTGTCTATGGAAAGCTTGGCTTTGTCCATAGCTGAAAGGACAGCCTGCCTATGTACTCGAGAAGCCATAAGCAGCCCCCAAATGGAGATGTCTGCTTGTATCTTCTTCAATTGTCTCAATACGGCCTCATCCTCAAGTTGCTTTTCCTTTTGCTTTTCTGCCTCCCTATCTTTTCCAGACGCCTCTGGTTGATCCAGGTGTAGGGGCTTAAAATACCGTCCACTCCTGGTCATGTGATCGACTTCGCCGATATACCAGGTATCATCTGGTTGGTTATTCCCCCAATCTTTGTCGATGTGGGCAAGACACAGATCATCACCCTCCCACCACATTCCATCTGCGGCCGACAGGCACCTGTCTGGTTCCGGCATGACTGTTCCGATACTTGCAGTACCTCCTATTCCTATGCTCGCGGCATTCTCCATTTCTGTACTTGCGGCGGTCTCAACCCCTACATGGGCTTTTGCCTTCCTGATTCTCTCGGAATCTTCAAATCTTCCCTATTCCGACTGTGTCAATGCAGTAGATTGTTCAATAACCCCTGTACTCAAAATGCTCCATTCCCGAGCGACACTCTCGACACCGGCGCTCCCCGGCGATGTACTCTGTTCTTCGACGTTCCCGGCTGTTACTGACATTCCTGCCCCTGCCGGGCCTTGTTCTGACTGAAACTCTCCTACCACATCTGGCTGATCGTCCAACCATCCTGTGGCCTCTGTCGATTCCTCATAATCGAACCAGTTGACAGCTGAGTCTTCTGGATCTTGGTTACTGTAAAACTGGAACTTGGCAAGATCTTCTTCCACAGCTGTCAAATCATCCGTTCCCTGTCCTGGACCGTCCCATTGGATTGCACACAGCTCTCCTCCTGTTGGAAATTCCACATCTGGTCTACTCTAGCCCATCGGTGAAATGTAGTCACTCGGACTATAAGCATTCCCAACATCACTCCCAGACTCCGCAGACTCTGGCTCGATAACCCCCTTCTCCTTTGGAGTCTTCCCTCTCCTGCTCTCGATGGTCACCACCGCTGGCTTGGGTTGGGTTATGGAGGCGTCCATCATGCACAAATCGGTGCAATCAGGAAGGAAAACTTCCGGCTTAGGTAGGTAGGAAGGTGTGATATAGATACTAAGATCGTAGGACACGACCCCAGTATGGATGAAATTGATTCTTTTGGGTGGTGGAGCTTGGTTATGTGTGGGGAGAGGATTTGTAGTAACATTGGGTTTCTCAGGAGGTAAAATCACCCCGTTATCAATGAGATCTTGAATCTCATGACGCAATCGAAAGCACAGGTCGGTGTCGTGACCGTGTTGCTGGTGAAATGCACAATACTTGGCCGGATTGTGGGCGGCGGGGAGTCTTTCCGGTAAGGGCCGCGGCTCTAGGGGCTTCAGACGCCCTTTTCTGATCAAAACCCCCAAAGCTTTGGACAGGGGCATATAAAGCGAAGCGAAGGTTCTGGTATTTTTGGGAAGGTATTTGGCTGTTTGTGGGTTGCTTCCGGACTCACCGGAGAATGGTGTGGCTGCCATAGTTCTCGGGGAAGGGTTGGTGGTGACCATACTCACTTCGGAGGTCCTGGTAGTTGTAGCGCCACTCGGGCCTGCATTAGTGTTACGATTGAAAGTTCTGCGGGGCTGTTCCCGGTCATTATCAATCAATCCTTGCTTTAAGGCATCCTCAATTTGCACCCCATTTCATGTAGATCAGAAAAGGTAGGGAAGGGGAGTACAATCATCTTTTGCATTAACTTCGGCTGAAGATTGCGCACAATCATCCGAATCTGGTCTTTGTCTGTGGGCCTCAAGGTCATCATCAAAGCCTTAGCCCGCCATCTGGTTACAAATTCTGAGAAGCTCTCATTGGGTTCTTGCCTCGTTGTCTCGAGATCCCGAGTCGTAATCTCGATTTGTGTATTGTATGAGTACTGTAAGATGAAGGCCTCAGCCATCTCGTCCCAACTCCTCTTGACGTCATCTTCCAATTTGGCATACCATATGGCCGCTACACCTGATAGGGTTCGGCCAAATAGAGACAGCTTCTGCAGTCTAGTGAGGCCCATCGGCCTTAGGATGTCTGAAAACAATCTTAGGTGCACCATGGGGTCTCCAGACCCATCAAATCGATCAACGTGTGGCATCTTGAATCTGTCGGGCAGCGTCACGGCTGCATCGGTGTACCCATCTTTGATGTCAGGGATGGTCTTGACTCCCTGGGATCTTTTGAACATCTTTTCCAATTTACTCAATTTTAAGGCTGTGGGGTCCATTTCGAACTCAAAAGGAGAGTCCGATATATTGACAGGTGTGGGTGCCTTGGATAGCTGTGGCGGAATCGGGGGCGGAGCTGGCCCCGTTGGAAGGTCGGTATCCTCTTGGACATTCCTGGCATTCGGTGTTTCTTCGGGTATCGGAACCCTTGGCGGGGGAGGAACTTGTTGCGAAGCAGATGCTCCGTTTTGCTGTTGTAACCTCACGATTAACTCTGCTTGTTTGCTCACAACCGTGGCCTGCTGCTTGGTGAATTCTGCCTGCCGAACAGCATCCTGCTGTATCATTTTCATGCTCTCTTGGAGTTGGCGCACCATCTCCTCTAAGCTAGCCATACTATCCTGCTCTGGTTGAATTACTGGTATATGTTCCCTTTCTGTAGGTGAAGCAGGACCCTGATCCCTACTGAACTCAGGTAGGGTAGATAAGGCCCTCTGAACTGACTGTTGAACTGATGCCCTCTGCCTAGCTGTCCTCCGTCTAATGACCGGGGGTAGGGAGCAGTACACTGGTTGTCCGTCTACCAGATTCTCAGATCGATGGAGCCGACGACCTCTAATCCAGAGTGCTTGGGGAATATCTGCCGGGTTGGAAGCAATGGTGCTAAACTACCTAGCAAAAAGATAAATAAAGTAGTAAATAAACAAACAATCGGACGGCATAACTGCATAAAATAAACACATACAACACGCAGTTGGGCATTCACAATACACAGTTGGTAAGCCGAACACACTGTTCCCCGATACTGATCACTGTTCCCCAAATTTCTGTTCCCAAAATACTGAATCTGATACCCGCGGATTTAACTGATTCTCGAATTTTGATACCAATGCCCTTAGGCCTGATGCCCCAGACTTGCAAACTGGTATGTACGTTCCTGTAGAGATACACTCTAAAAGCACATAGCAAGTAAGAAAGAGCCAAAACACCCCTATGTTGGGGGTAGGGTTTCCCTGTCCTATTTTGTCAGGGGCTAGGGTTCCACTATGCACGCAGCAGTTTTCAAACAACCTAACATCGGGTAAGCAGCCTGTCCTAACTTGGAATGGTCACTATGGATCCGAATACGTACTAGGTCGAATGGTCGAAAAGGGTGCCCCGGTAAAAATCGGGGTTTGTGTTCCCATACTGTCAGAGCCCATAGCCGGTCAGCCTTATGGTCATGCCTTGACAAGACAAGCCTCCGGCAAACCGTTCAGGAATGGCAGATGGCAAACACTGTGTTCCTAGGCGCACCAATGCACATGCAATGCAAAGAGACACATAAATGAAATCAAAACAGGATATCACGAGTTCGAGTCAAGCTCTCTATCATCCCCAGCAGAGTCGCCAGAAACTATAACACGTCCGCGGGGGACCTCGCTACAGTTCGGACTCGATTTGTGTCACGGTTCTTAATCTGAACCAAAGAGTCCAAATCCGGCAAATCGTTTTGAGAAACAGATTTTTTGAAAAGAAGTGCCAAACATGGACTGCTTTGCCAGATACAGAGTCGCCACCTAAATATTTTTTTAAATGGGGAAATTTAGGAAACCCTGACTCGGTACCGAAGGCCACATGTCCGTCATCACCGGAGTTGTCTCGGCTCGGGAGCTAGGGTACGATTGGGGAAGGTCAGCCATGAGCACCCCCTCTCGCCCGGTCTAAAGACCGGCCTCTACTAACCGTGATATCCAGTTTTGAAAACGTTATGTGTTCTTATTCTGATTATTAGCCTAGAATTACTATGTGATGCGCACAGCATACAAGTATAGACTAGATTGCCTAATTTGGAAATAAGCATTGCATATCCGTTTATTTTGGAAAACATTTTGGAATTTGCTACTCGCAAGTAGGCTAAATACGGATTTCAACGAGTTTTCCCAACTTAAACAATCCAACCTTCACCCACAGGCATCCAAACAGTTTATCACATAAGCATTTAGCCGCATGGCAAGCATACTGTCATGGCAACACTCACATGCATGCGGGATGCTAAAGCATAAATACTTACATCGTACTCCGTGCCAAAACAATAAACTAGTTTAGCAAACATGCATGTCCTAACTCATGTTAAATTGCCTAATGCAACACATACAGGATGCAATCGAAGTAGGCTCGGCTAACCTAAGCATGGCATGTGAAATGCGATCAATTTGATGCACATATTAAATTTGGAATTGAAGTACAAATGCAGTTAGCGTGATGTACCGAGCCTGATGCATGTAATACGAATGCATGAATGCACGCATGCATAGCATAAGGCATGCTAATTTTAAAAAAATGCCCTAGTCTACCATCATAAGCAGGTAAATAAAAGGGAAGAAAGACGTGAGGTTGGAAGACATACACACCCTCACGCACACTTATTACATAATTGCCCTCACTCGGAGGGACCAAATAAATATTACAGTCCGAATAATAAGCAAATAAATTATTACAGAATTTCTAATTAATTAATAGAAAGAATGCAAAAAAAGAAGAGGGTGGCCGTAGCCTCTGCCTCGGGATGCGCGAATGATGCATGCTCGAAACCCGGCTCACCTGAAAAACCCATACCGTACCACTGCCACCTCTGTTTATACTGCCCTGTCTCTCTGAAAATTACCAAAGCCCTAGGACAGGTTCCTTGCATGCTGCAGAGTACCACCGGCTAGGGGAAATTCCCACCAGCAGTGCATAATTTCCGTCGGCTGTTCCTGGATTTATCGGCCATTCACAATTGGCTGGTCGGCACTGAATTCTGCCGGTCGGCAGAAACTTCCTGCAGAAGACAGTTTTGACAGCAACAGAGAACAGACAGTATACGGCATGGGATTTCAGGCACATGTGAGCATGGTCATGCTTCCCATCATGCTTTGAACTCAGGGAAGCATAGCCCTCGATTCTCTAGCCATCAATGGTGCATGATAGCCCAAGGGATCAAGTTTGCCACTTGATGTAAAGATGCATGCAACCACACAAATGAGGACCAAGACCCTATCATGCCAAAGTCAAGGGTCCCGGTGACCGAGAATCAAGGCACATTACATCACTCATAGTATGAATGTTCCTTGACCCTCACACTTGGTTTGACACCCCAAACCAAGTAATGCAATGCATGTTATGCAAGCATGGCTCATAATGCAACAATGAGATGGAAATGCAAGGCATGCCAAATGTCATGCAACTAATATGGCAAGTATGCAATGCTAGGCATGCGAGATGCAAATGCAATGCAAATATGAACAATTTAAGCAATGGGACCAAGATATTACAACCTTTAACGAAGCATTCATGCAATGGACATGAGACAAGCATGCAAAGGGGCCTTAAACCATACAAGGGCAGACCTTGATCCACCCCAAAATAGTGGCCAAAAGTGCCTAAAAGGGTGGACAAATACTCATGCCAACAAGCAAGCCAATGATCCTAAAGTTAAGGCACAAAAAGGGGGGACTTCACTTCCACCAACAAGACCAATCATGGCATGAAATAGACAAGTAAAAAAACAGAATTTTTACATGCAAAAATGGACCCCAAAACCTACTAACATGGCAGCTAAAGTGGCTCCAAAGAGGCGTATGCACCGAAGCTCATTCCTTAGGCATAAGAGGGCACACCCTCAAGGCATGAAAGAGGTCACGCATGCACACATATTACATGATTTATGGATTGAACTATGGTCCTAAATGATGACAAATCATGGGGATAGCCTAAGCTATGCATGTTGGAGGTCAATATACTTAAAGCTCACAAGCCAAAACACAAAGAGGGGATACCAAATAAGGCAAACATGACTAAAATAGATGGCCAACAGGCCTTAATCATGGTAAAATAATGCCAACGCCTTCATAGAACTATGCCAATACATGCAAGGATCATGGCCTAAACACAAGGCGCATTTCTAGGCCAAATAGGGGGATGTAAAGCAAGTATATTAAGCATGCAAAAAGCCATAAATCTGACTAAAGACAGAGATTACAAATGACCTAAAAACACCCAAAAACCTCTGAAAAAGGGCTAAAACCAATCAAGCATGCATGTTACCCTTTAAGCTAAAATGCAAGGAAATAAGATAATGAAGGGAGAGGGGTGTCCCTCCCCTATGCAAGACTTCAAACCACCTTCCTTACCACTGAAAATCCACTGGTTTTCAGTGGTGAGAAGACCAAAACACTTAAGCAAATAAGGCCTTACCAAGGAGGCAACAAAAAGGCCAAATGAGGCCTAAGGGGGTGAGTTTGAACTCAAACCACTAAAGACCCTTAATGAAAGTTCTAAAGCATGAAAATATAAGCCTTTTTTATGTTATGCACAAAAACTAAATCAGCAATAAAGATAGGTAAAAGACTAGTGCAAGTTTGGGAAAACTAAAGCAAGACGCTCACCCTTGAAGCACACCTCAAGAATAGCCAATGCAGCCCTCTTCTTCTGATAAAAAACAGCCCCAAAACTCAAGAATCAACCCTCAAAGTCCCTCAACCTCGGAGCAAGGTGTAATAGTGTGTGTATTAGTGCAAAAGTAAGGTAAAATCACACTTTTAGGCCAAGAAACACACACAAAGGAGGAGAGAGAGGGAAGCATAGAGAGAGGGTGTATCTATATGTATAAGCTTTGGTTTTTGCCTTCAAAAATTCTAACCTAGAACAAGGAGAAGGCCCCTCCTCTTATAGAAGTCCCTCTTGCAAAGCTTATTCAACAAGCTTGCTTAGAGGGAGATCCCTCCATACACGTGTATGGAGGGAAGCAGAGTTGGTGCCAGCTATCACAGCTGGCACAAAATATCTACATAAAGTAGATGAACAGTAGTCGGCTGCCCAAAAATGTCATTTTGGCAAAAAAGAGTGCCGACCGGCAGAAAATAGTGCCGACCGGCAATATATATTGCCGACGGAGACAAAAACCAGCCGGTGGCCTCTGGCCATGGCCGGTGGTGTGTGGGGATGCCTCACAAGGCATTCCCTACCCCTCCAAGGCAAAATGCAAGTGTTTGGTGCAAAACCAGACACTAAACGGTCGAGTTCGAAGATCCTGAGGCAAGGCGCGTAGCCGAGAACTCTGGGAACTCCAAACGAACACAAACATGGATGATCATCGGGTGTTCAAACGGTGACGTCCAAGTCTTGAGGACGGTCAAAAATGGGGTGTCTACACTTGGCTTTACAAATAACAAACATACACACATAAGGCATAAATAAGAAGCTCTTGCTTCCCGAAAGTCCACCCATACTATTGCCTTGGAGGAAATATCTCACCTATACCTGAAAATGATATTCCCGTATAGGGTGAGCCAACAGCCCAGTAGAGATAATCTAACACAATATATAAGGTTTAACAAAGTTATAAGTATCACATACATAAACGATACTGATACTAAAACACCCACAAAGCCTGCATATTCATATGCCATTAAGACCTAACCTCATTCCATTTTCCTTCAATTCATCTTCAGATTATATATGCTACTCAATTCATGAGTTAAATTCATTATGTAGCAACAACCAAAACGAGACTACAACTCCATGGTTTTCCAACTATGTGAAACACACACAAACACTTCAAACTTGCCATTTTACAGATATTTCGTCCGAAGGAATCGGCACCCATTTATATATAAAATTTCGGGTCTTTCACCCAGGACACGCTGGCCAACTTGCTTTAAAATGGAGTCCATCCCCTTTCTCCTCCCAAACAAATATACATATGCAATGTATTAATAAACATAATCACATATGGAGTACATCCATTTTCTCCTCCCAATAAACATACATATACAATGTATTTATAACATGGTCATATTCAATGACACCAACAATGGATTAGCATTAAATCGCCTAATCCTCATGCAATTTCTAAAACAATCATAGCTATCATCCACCAATAGCCCAATACAATTATTTCTAAAGAGATGTTCAATCTCAAATAAATATTTTATTCAAAATTTACATAGGTGAGATAATACATATCCAATATCACCATTTATAATCACAACCTTCTAATTTCATATTTTCAATGCTAATTCCCAATTATTTATACAAAATAATAATTTAACCAAAATTAGGGCAAAATCTTCCTCTTTCCAAATATCAACCCAAACACCAAAATTAACTATTTTGGCACATCATGATCTTATATTCAAGCCTCATACTCAATTACCTCATATTCATCAAAATCCCTCTTTTCATTTCACACTCAAATCCTAGATTTGTTCAAACCACAATCAATTCTCATCATCTATACACAATAGCAAATAACTAAGCTAAAAATCATATTAGAGTGTAGAAAATCCCTACCTCAAGTTAGAAGAGGAAACAAGCCAAAAATCCAAATTTTCGATTTTGCCGGATTTTGATCTCCACCAATCAAAATATTGCTCTCACCAAGCTCTTCACTTTGGCCTCAAGAACTTCAATTTCTTAGCATCCATTCCAGATGTAACCTCACAAAGAATGAAATTAGAGTAGCTCGAATACGGATTGAGAGATGGTATTTCTTTTTTTTAAAAAAAGCTTAAAGAGTCTCAATTTCTGAATTAAACATATTGAAAAATCTAGAAATCCCCTAAATATTGATTTGTGATTATGTAACAATTTTAAGCAATATATAACAATCCCATTCAAACAATCAAGACAAATCAACACAACGATTTTAACGTGGAAAAAACCACAATTGGACACCTCCAACTGTGATTAAAAAACCACGGGCAACAGCCACAAACAATCTACTAAGAAGATTTAAAGGAATTACACATGTATACTCTCAATTACCTAACGAATCCACGCCTAATTGAACCAACCTCTATGTGCCTCTTCCAACCCGTCTTCACCTCGGAATTTTCTTTACAATGAGCCACCCCGGAATCCACCATAGCTTCAGGCTCGAATTCTTCAGAATCCACTGAAGAACAACTCTCTCTTTTGTAGAACAAACAAAACCTTTGATGTATACTCTTTAAAACATGAGTTGAATACTCAATCAAACCATCAGAGAAAACTCACAAAGCATCCCCAGATATAAACCCTAGAACCCAAAAAGAAGATCTGGAGTAGTAATCCTAAAATCTGACCCAACACGCGAATTTATAGAATCTGTCCCGCAATCTCCGCTCGAGCGCCCAACAGCCCGCTCGAGCAGCTTCAGCAAAATATGCGCGAAATATAACAGAGGTCCGCTCGAGCGCTAGAGAACCCGCTCGAGCGCGAAATCACACATCTCAGTACTTTTATAGGCGACCAAAACTTCTGGAACCAGGGATTCTCTGCTCGAGCGGGGTAATGTCCGCTCGGCGGACAGGCAGCTCGACCCCCGTCATAATCAGTGAAGTGGCAATCTTGAAAGCATTAGCGTCACAAACTTCTCTGAAAGGCACAATTTGGGTTGGATTCGCATCTAAACACTCATAGCCTCACTGAAATAAAAGTGCGAAAATAAATACAACTGAAAGAAGTTTTGTCAAACGGGGTTGCCAAGAATAAAACCTAACGCATCTAATTCTTCAACCATCAATATCCCTACTCAATTTCGTTCTCCGACAAAATTAAGTGCCAAATAACTAGCATACATAGCCACAGGGAGAGAAACAGACCATTGATGTTTGTTTACTTTTCTTCAATTAATGACTATCCAGGTCCCAAACAGTCCTTCGGAAAATAACGGGTATGTTTGGTTTACATTTGGGAGATGAGTTTTAGAAAAAAATTTCTAAAAAATTGTTTGGTTTGAGTTTTTCTCAAAAAATTTCCAAAATCATTTTCTCTCTATCTTACACATCAATCAATCACTTTTTCTCTCTCCTCTTCTTCTCAATCACTTTTTCTCTCACACATCTACTCAAATTCTTCCAAAATATCAAATCATCCCAAACTCCCAAAAAAACAACTCTCCCAAAATATACAACCAAACAAACCAAAAAAATTTCTAAACTCTCTCCCCAAATTTTTTTTTCAGAAACAACTCTCCCAAAAACAAACCAAACAAGCCCAACAAGAATACACACTGAATTAAGGATGGCTCCACTTGAATTTCTTCAAAGAATATACACTGTATCCTCGTGAATCATAATTTTATCGTCCCCGAGTTTCTCTAACAGAAACATGATCTCTGCCCGCGAGTAAGGTACAGCTGACCTGCTGTTGACAGTAGTTTCAATATCTTAAATAGATATGCGATCCAAGTGATGTTCCCGCAAATGCAAAACAACATCAATGCCATTGAAGTCCATGACACAACCACCATGCTTGTGCATTTCAACAGCCACATTGGTCTCGCCTAAGAGTCTCATACTCTCTTCGTAGGTTTGATTCAAATACCACAGTTGTGCCTTAGTGGCTTGTTTGCCAAAGGAAGTGGAAGCGAAGGAAGATACGGCGTCGCAGAGCTTGTCCCATTCAAGGAGCCTGAGACTGTTGTCGAGAACAACTGATGATGTATCGGTGTCTTGTTTCGAAAACAAGGGCAAGAGGGGTTTGTTGAGGAAAGCTCGACTCTTGAAACGACCCAACCTACTACGCCTTCTACAACTAGAAGTGGTGATTGTAGAAATGGAGCTGATGGAGGAGATGTAATAATTGTTTCCACACACAACACAATCAATCATTATATATTTATTTATGTTCCTCCCTTCAACAAACTGGTATGAACAAGTATGAACAGCCAAGTTCGGCGATTTGTAGCAGAAGCTGGAGAAAGAGAGAGAGAGAGAGAGAGAGAGAGAGAGAGTGGTGTGAGTAACACTTTCAGGCTGAGTGGGAAAGTTTCAGCCATGTGTGTTTAATGGCCAACAAAAATAAATAATTAAATAAATAAATATAACATTCACATGCTGTTTCCTTTTTTTCTTTTCGGTGCCACTAGCTCAACATCATGATGTTGAGCAAATTCTAAAGCATCAGCTAAGTGGTGGGTCCTATTTTATTCCTCCCTCTAAGAATTTTTCAATTGCCTTACAAGTAAATAATAACCACTCATCACTCTCACGTAGCGTTTCAAAGAAGGCCTGTTATATAAAAATTTATATATTTATTTATTTATTTGGGTCATTACAAAAGTTGTGGTGGTAAAGTTAACCGGTATGTCACTTCTCTAATTTGCTCTAAGATCTCAAAAGGCCTAATGAACCTTGAAGATAATTTACCACTCTTACCAAATCTCATCAAACCCCGCATTGGTGAGATTTTTAGAAACACATGGTCACCAACTTCAAAAGATAAAGGTCGTCTCCTCTTATCAGCATAACTCTTTTGTTGGCTTTGGGCCGAAGCTAACCTCTTCCGAATGAGAACAACTTTCTCGGTTGTCTCTCTAACAATTTCCAGACCCAGTAACGGTGCATCACCCACTTCGGCCTAACAAACCGGTGATCTACAAGGTCGGCCATACAAGGCCTCAAATGGTGTCATCCCAATACTAACTTGGTAACTATTGTTGTAAGCAAACTCAATCAATGGTAAGTGCCTTTCCCAAGGTCCCTTAAAATCAAGAACATAAGCTCTAAGCATGTCCTCCAAAATCTGAATGGTACGTTCCGACTGTCCATTGGTTTGAGGATGATAAGCGGTGTTAAGAGTCAACTTAATTCCCAATGCCTCTTGAAGGCTTTGCCATAACCGGGTAGTAAAACGAGGGTCCCTATCCGACACAATAGTCACAGGGACTCCATGAAGTCGAACTATCTCTCTAATGTACAACTCTGCCAAGCGTTCAACTGAGTCACTGGTGCACATCGGAATGAAATGTGTAGACTTAATCAACCTATCAACAATCACCCAGACGGCATCATTGCATCGTTGTGTTCTAGGAAGCCCAACTACAAAATCCATGGTTACACGCTCCCATTTCCACTCGGCTATCGGTAAGGGTTATAACAAACCCGCTAGTCTCTGGTGTTCGACATTCACTTATTGACAAGTAAGGCACTTCGATACAAATAAAGCGACATCTCGTTTCATACCCCTCCACTAAAATTGACGACTAAGATCATGATACATTTTAGTGCCTCCTGGGTGTACCGCAAGGCATGAGTGATGGAACTCCCAAAGTACTTCCTCTCTACAAGATTCTGGTACAAACAAACGGTCTAGGTAACGTACACTCAGATCCGAGTGAATGTTCAAACATTTCTCTTCCTTCCCATTGAAAATCTTAACACGGATTGATTCCACATTACGATCTCCTCGTTGTGCCTCTATGACCTTACTAACCGAGGTAGGTTGAGCATTCAAAGTAAACAATGTAGCACTCTCTCTGGACTCACCCAAGTGCAAATCAAACTTGCCAATAACATCTAGCATATCCCATTCCCGAATGGCCACACTTGCCAAACTACTCCCAGATTTTCGACTCAAAGCATCGGCCACCACATTGGCTTTCTCCGGATGATAGTGTAACTCAAAGTCATAATCCTCCATAAATTCTATCCACCTCCGTTGTCATAAATTCAAGTCTTTTTAAGAAAACAAATACTTTAGACTCTTATGATCGGAGAAAACTTCAAACTTCTCACCATACAAGTAATGCCTCCAAATTTTCAAGGCAAAAAATTAGGAACTGAACTCCTTATAGGATTAAGGTCCTAGCTCAACTATTTCTCTTGAACAGGAATTTGCCATTATGGAGGCTGCAGTGTATTGGCCTGAGTTTTCAATTGTCGTGATCCGTAGGCCACAACTTTTCCCTCCTGCATCAAGACACAACCAAGTCCATCCTTAGATGCATCACAATAGACAGTGTAATTCAAACCCCTTTCCGGAATTATCAAAACCGGTGCGGCAATCTAGTCTTAAGCTCTTGGAATGACTTTTCATAAGCCTCACTCCACACAAATTTGATACCCTTTCTAGTCAACCTAGTCAAAGGTACAACTAGTCTAGAGAAGTCCCTTACAAAACGTCAATAATACCCCATTAATCCCAAGAAACTCCAGATTTCAAAAACATTCTTATGTTATTCTCAATCCTGTACGACATCTATCTTTGAGGAGTCCACAGTTACTCCCTCTCTAGACACTACATGCCCCAAAAACTTCACATTAGTTAACCAAAACTTAACCTTAGTTAACCAAAACTCGCATTTCTCAAATTTGGCATACAATTGGTGCTCACTAAGTAAACCCAGCACTACTCGCAAGTGAGTCTCGTGTTCCTCCTCGGAGGTTGAATAAATCAATATGTCATCCACAAAGACACCACAAAACGGTCCAAGTATTCCCGCAAAATTCTGTTCAACAAATCCATCAAGGAAACAGGTACATTGGTTAACCCAAAAGACATTATAAGGAATTCATAGTGGCCATAACGCGTACAAAATGCCATTTTCTGAATGTCCTCATCTCAGACTCTAAACTGATGGTACCCCGACCCCAAATCTATTTTTGAGAAGCAACGAGACCCTCTAAGTTGGTTAAACAAATCATCTATTCTGGGTAGAGGATACTTGTTCTTAACTGTAACTCTATTCAACTTGCGGTAATCAATACACAACCGCAACGATCTACCCTTCTTCTTCGCAAAGAGAGCCGGTGCTCCCCAAGGTGATGTACTAGGACGAATGAAGCCCTTATTTAAAAGCTCTTGGAGTTGAATCTTCAACTCATGTAATTCGGCTGGTGCAAATTTATACAGTGACATGGAAACAGTGCCATGCCAGGCACTAATTCAACGGAGAACTCGATCTCCCGGTAAGGTGGTAAACTAGTAAGATCTTCTGGAAAGACATCCAGGTATTCACAAACTACCCTTGGTAACTCAACACGAGCCCCGTCACTCTCATTATCCAAGAGAGTTGCAAGAAGGCCACTAAGTTTGCTCCTACTACGAGGGCCAACAACTGGCGACAAGGCTTTATCAACTCGGTTCCCCAGAAAATAGAAACAATCACCGCTCGAAGTGCACACCGTAGCTCTCTGACAGTAACAATCAATCACAGCTTGATAAGAACACAACTAGTCCATGCTTAAAATGACATCAAAACGCAACATATCTAGCAACACAAAAACAAACGGAAGTCGACGCCCGGTAACTTCTATTTCACAATCACGACAACCCCAGTCTAAATCAACTGTACCCCCAACAGGTGACTCTACTTTGAGTGGAGGCACTAACCGTTCTACCTCTAACCCTAATGTAGAAGCAAATGTAATAGATATAAATGAATGAGACGCACTCGTGTCTATCAATACATTAGCCAAAGAATTACACACAATAAAAATACCTCTCACAACTGAGGATTCTGGCAACTGCTCTAGCACGGTAACAGCATACACACGTCCCTGTGGCCCCTGATTAACTTGCTTCCCTCTCGGAGCATAGGCCTGTTGTACTGACTGAGCCAAAGTGGCTCCCTGATTAACTCACGAAGCTTTGACTGATTGAGCTTGCTGGTGGCTCTGAGTCTGCCTCAACCCTGATGCGCCAAATGCGCCTTCCAACTGTGGGCAAGTTCTTTTCATATGCCCGGCTGACCACGCTGATAACAATTAACCCTTGACCTTTATTCTGAGACTGAGACTGACTTTGAGATCGGTTAGATGGTGGTAACATTAACTGCCCTCCTCCCTTCTGTGGGCATGAGAAGGATTTGTGACCCGGTTGGCCACACTTGAAACATGAGAAGCTACTCGATGCACTTTTTCTCGGACCCGCACTAGACAAAGGAAAAGTGGATCTAGATTGCTGTGGTTGGGACTGGGATGGATAAGTGTTCCTGCTCTTCTTATTCTGCCTATAGTCTTCTTGAGACTTTTGGCCCCTAGACCTTGAACTCCAAAGCCTCTCATCCTCGGCTTGTATGGAAATTTCTACGTGTGTCGCCGTCTCCACAAGACGGTCATAATCCCGAATCATATTTCCAACAAGCTTAAACATAATTTTTGTTTTCAATTTCTTTTTAAATTCAATGCAACGGCGCTTTTCCGTTGCCACTAACTCTGGTGCAAATCTGGACAAACTAGAGAAGACCACCTCAAACTTGGCAACGGGCATGTCAAGTTGTTTGAGATCTTTAAACTCTTGCCTCAATCTATCCCTAATAGTGGGAGGTATGTACTTATCTTGGAAAGCAACCACAAAAGCTTTCCATGTCAGCTCCACTCTACCCTTGGCATATTTTCACCATTGACCCACGTCTCCCTTAAGGTAGTAACTAGCTAGAGTCACTCTTAGTTCACTATCTTCGATGTGAAGCATCTCAAATGCCTTCACAGTTTGTTCCAGCCACTCATCCGCTTTCTTGGGCTCGGGACCATCATGGAACTCATCCAGTTTGGCCCGCAAGAACTCTCTAGTAGGGAAACTCGCCCTTGACTCCGCAGTGTTCTCTCGGGCTTGATTCTCCACCCTTAATAAGTTCATAGACTCTCTTAAAGCCCCTGCCATTTCTCGAGCCAGGGCCCCCATTGCGGTTTGACCCGCTTGTCCCACCTGCTCGGCCATATTAGCTTGGCCTGCTTGCTCGACCGTATTAGCTTGGATGAACCATTCTTCTTGCACCAGAACCCTATGAACTGGTACCTCATGCACACCTCGGCGAGCCCTACCACGCCTCCCGCCTCTACCACCACGGACTTGACCCCTTCTTGACATCCTAATAAAGGACACAAGATAAATAATTTAGCACATTAACTCATATGTGCTCGTAACTTGACTCACACGTTCGACTACAACAATTCCATATATTTCTCTACCATATACACAATTCAATTTCACTCCACATAAGCACTTAGTCATGTAAACACATACAGATTATACTCTTATGGTGAGATTCATCCCACGAAAAATCAAAAATTCTTAGTAGAATAAGTGTTGATCAAGTACCCTTCTAATAAGACCTCAAAGAATTTAAAAAGGCTCAAACAACATCCCAAAAGTCCAATCCCATACCCATTTAGTCACATAAACATGTTATTACATAATCACAAAATGCACAACACTTCCTAAGCATGCTAAATGAACCCATTGTGGTTAAATAACCATTTCCCACAAGCTCCAAGTATTCAAACCGGGTAGCTCTGATACCAAGTTGTAACGCCCCAAATTTCTAGCCCAAATGATAATACAACAATCATGGCTCTTTCAAGGAAAACCGAATATAAATCTCCAAACTTACATTACATGATACAATAGTTCTTCATGCAACAATACATTAATCCAACAACAAGAAAATAAACAAATATATACCCCCAAGGGTTTATAAGTTTCCAAGACTTGAGCCTGGTTATACAAAACGGTTATTCAAACCCACACACATATAGCCCTTGGCTTACACATAGAGTCACAGCAAAATGAGAGTCTCGTATTCTCAACACACATTTCCTCGCCTTTAGTTAGGCGGCATCACCACATCTTTTCCTGCAAAAAAATCCCGTAGGGTGAACATAAAGCCTAGTAAGAAATCCTTAACAAAGTATATACATTTTATACAAGTCTCAAGAGATGAAATGCACATGCCACGCTATGCCCTTTTTAAAGATAAATCACATTTTTATCTTTTAAAAACCATCATGCTCAATAATGTCATGCAATTTCAATTGTTCAAAACTTAACAATTTATTTCAATGGCGGTAAATACGACTCTAGTAATCCCTAGATCGATGTCTGCAAGTAGACTATACAAGTACTACTAAATTGTCATTTTTACCGGTATTAACTGGAAGGCTAGACACCTATTTGTGCAGGTTTTTGGTCTTTCACCCCAGACTCTCAGGCCAAATTATTCAATATCATCTACACCACCTATCAAGACTTACCAACGTATATACCCCAAATCCATTCTATGAAAACTTGTTTCTCAACATTCTTTTCTCAATGCAAGTTTTCAAATCAACTTTCAAAGTTTAATGTAATCAAATGAATTGTTATGCCAATAACACAAGATGAATATAAATACTTTTATTCCAATTCATCGTCCAAGAAATAACACAATTCATTATTCTCAAGTATCCTCAACAATTAGTCATTTCAAGACTATTTCAACGTTTTGAACAATAATTTCCAAAATGAATAACAATTCTCATATTCCCTGAAATTCATCATTTATATAAATATAAATAAGAAATTTTTCAAACATCCATTTATTTTGACACACAAAATAAGTATAACAATATCATTCATGGATTTTCAGTCTCTTTTAAAAAAAATCCCCAAATTCTAGGTTTTCTCACCAAAACTATACAACTCAAATCTTTTGAAAGAAAACTTTCCAAAATCATATTTTCTTCAATCAACGAAGATCAAAACCCATAAGATCATTTTAAAAGAATAAGAGACAACCCACTTTCAAAATCGCTCAACTTCTTGAATTAACAATCAATTTTCTAAGCTATCGAAAGATTATTTCGAAAATCATATGGATCTTGCATATATATATATATAACTCTAAGAAAATCTTTACCTCAAGTTTTGAAGAAAAAATAAGATGAAACCCCCAAAATCAACGGTGTCGAAACTCAATCTTCACCGTACATAACGAAGCCCTCGAAATGATAACCCACTTTGGTGAAGAACTTAGGTCTAAATCCCAATGGATTTGGAGAAATGAAAGAGAGAATATGACTTCTAGAGAGAGAAGCTCCTGATCTGGAATTCTAGAGAGTTTTAGAGAGAGAGATGACTGAAAAAGTGATCTGAAATATCAGATTCACGATCTGATATAGCATGGTTCGCTCAAGTGTAGAAAGCCTCGCTCGAGCGTGAAATAAACTAACCCAGTACTTTTGCAAACAGGTTAAACTTCTGAAACCAAACATTCTTCGGTCAAGCGCATAAACGGCCGCTCGAGCAGACAAACAACTTCGAATGCATTTTGCATTTTTGCTTCAGAGGCGCTGCCCCTTGGACCCCCGCGAGCTGATAGGGCAGCTCGACTCCCGACCGGCCCAGTTGAAGTGGCAAAACATGAAAGAAGGATCGAAACCGGGATCGCTACAACGAAAGTGTTTTGCAAAGTCTTGATTTGTTATTAAAAGTGTTTGTTGTGGACACTTATTTGTATGACATGTATGCATGTATGTATTGAACATAAATTGATAGGAAAACAATACACAAATTGGCAATTTTTTCCTAACAAATATTGCTATATTACTAAAGCAATAAATGTTAGAAAATTAAAATATCGGATGGCAATAATATAAGATAGCTAACAATGAGAAGTGAATTATTCATAATTAAATAGTTAGTCATAATGTAGATATTTAGTGTTATATTTTTGTGTGTATGCACCATTTTTCAATTAGATTATTAAATTCACATAAAAATTGAAAGGAATTTGTGAATAATTTATGTACAATTAGATATTAGTGAAGAAAGATTTTAAAAAAGAGAAGTCTATAGTGTTTGGTTTGGTTTATTTTTTCAAACTTTTATTATCTTGAATTTTTTGATTTTCAATTTTTTCTTTTTGTCTTTGACACATTGTTTTTAATAACCCTTTTATTTTCTTTTTAGATTCACTTATTTAATATATACATATATATAGATATATATATTAATTTTACTTTTAGATTTAGATCTAGTTAATCTAAATACACTTAGAAAATAATTTGTTATGCATTTTTTTGGAAAAAAAAATATTAATATTAAAATATAATAATAATAACAAAAAAACATATATAATAAAAAATCAGTACATGTTTGAATTTATAATTTTTTTTTTATCAATATTTTACTTTTAAATTTTATTTAGATTATAAGATATTAGATATTAGATTTTCATGTAAAAGTATAATCCAAATATAAAAAATATGAAGAAATTCTAGTATATGTAATTACCAAAACTGAGAAAATATAAATCAAAAAATCAAAAAACTAAAAAACATATTTAAAAAATAAAACCAACGAAAGTGGTTCTTATTTAGAATTTTGACATCATACCTTAGTTATTAAAGTACCATGTAAAATATTACACTTCGTAAAATATAATTTAAATAAAAACAAAGTGTATGAAGATAACACATGCGCTTTCCTCTATCTAGATTCTAAAGAATGTATACAATTTTAAGATTCAACTAAAATTATTCACAGTGATTTGACATAATGATGGACAATTGTAAATATTATGTATATCAGTATAGAAGAAGACACAAGAAATAAGAAAGAGTAACTATTTTTTGTTCTTCAATTGTCATCAATGTAAAAAATAGGGAGACGACCTTTATATATATATATATATATAAGAAGAGAGACGGCTTGTTTATATTTATACAGGACTCTTGAAAAATAAAGAGATAATTGATTTATATAAGACTTTTCATGACTTTTAGAATCCTATGTAAATATAAACAAACGGTTTTCCTTATTTTTTTTTTTAAAAAGTCTCCATATTTTTTGCATTCATGGTGGCTGAAGAATAAAAAATAATTATTATTTCTTATTTCTTGTATCTACTTCTATACTGATATACATAATATTTACAATTTGTCATCATAGATCAAATCACTGTGAATAATTTTGGTTAAGTCTTAAAATTGTATGCATTCGTTTGCATTTGTTTGAATCTAGATAGAGGAAAGCGCATACGTTTTTAAATTAGTAATTTATATTGCATCTCAAAATTTCATAGTGATCGTCATACACTTTCTTTTTATTTGAATTATATTTTATAAACTGTAATATTTTACATAGTACTTTAATAACCAAAATATGATGTCAAAATTGTTGGACAATCTTCACTGTATTTAAATAGATTAAATTATGTTGTGTACTAAACAATAACAAGAATATAAAAAAATAAAGGAAATGAGAGAATTTGTTTGATTACAAAAATCAAACTAGAAATAAATAAATTAATTAATAAAAACAGACTTTATTTTGTTATAAAAACAAAATTAAAATCTAATTTAAATAAACAAATGAAACAGAAAATAAATTAAACAACTTACTTGATTAATTGTTCGAATAATAATTCTGATCAAGTCCAGTGTTTGACACTGTGTCCTTAAGACAGATTCGTCCTCTCCACGGTGCTTTCAAAATGTGGACGTCTATCTCTCAGGATGAAATGATCAACTACAAACAATAGCAGCACTACAAATTGTTTGTCTAACGAACACACTAAGTGTTTACACTCTTTCTTTCAGAAATTAAATGCAGCAAAATGTAGAGATTTATAGCAAAAGTTGGAGTACGGAAATTGGAGTAGAAATCCAAATGGGGGGCTGGTCTATTTATAGATGTAATGGTGGCTGCAGATTTTGAATTGAATAGGTGCAAACCTGTTTGAACAGGTATGAAACCTGTTTGGTTTTGAATTAAACAGATTTAAATCTGTTGGTTCAAAATTCAAACAGATAAAAACGGGAAGGGCCTTGTTTGGGTGTACAGAAAAATCGGACTAGTTTATTTTCGGTTTAATTTGAATTCTGGATTTGATTTTACAAAAAATAAAATTTAATTCAAATATTTTTGGCCCAAAAAGATTAGTATTGGGCCGAACAAGTCCAACCCAACCTCACACCACGTACCCGCGCCCAAGCCCAGGCCCAGCCCGCTCGACCGGACGGACGGCGGGGACGCGCGTGTGGTGATTTTTGGGTCCATTGGGTCTAGCCCATTTTTTCCATAACCTTCCTCTCTAAAACACTTGGGTACCCCTTGGGGCACACCCCAAGTTCTAATCCCATGCCTTATAAACCCATTCAAAACTTCCTACCAAATCAATGTGGGACAAGCCTTATTCAAACCTTTAAGGATTTTCCACCAAAACTCCATTTCTATGGAGCATACTTTGGCTTCAATTTCCCGTTCACTCGGTAATGGTTTTGAGCAACCAAATATACCACGTGAATCACAACGCGGCATAGAACGCGTTACCACTTTGACCCACGAAAATCGACGCTCGGGGCCCACCTAAAAAATAGACCAAACTTAGAAAAAAATTCTGGTTTTACCCAAAATTTTATAACCATTTCTAACAATCCCCCACATGAATGGAATTTGATGGCAATGGAAATGCAACAATATACAGACTTTTTCGAAAGACTTTTTCGAAAGAGTATAAGTTGAAAATATCTTGCATCAGGATAGGTAGCTTTCGGCCTCGAACCTTCCCTAGTGATAACCTATCGGACTTACTGGCTAATCAATGGACGCGATGCCTTGAATTCTTCAGCCGTTTGTGTAAGCCAAGACAATAGATTTCACACAAAATATCTTCTAACACATCGTGGTTCTCACTATTGTGTTTATTTTGGCCTAGAACGCTCCTGGTTTTCATAAGTGTTTCTAGAGAATTTAGCTTTTTGCATTCTCATAAAACCGGCCCCAGTTCGACACTCATATAGGTGATTCTTATTGTGAGTATCTGTTTATACTCGTCTTGATTTTTATCCCTAAATCAAGATATAAGTAATCATTAAAAGCAAAGCTTATCCTTATACCCCTGCAGACAACACATGTTGCAGATATCACTCTCATCATAGGAATGGGTAAGGAATTTTAATCCCTTGGTGATTTCTGGAGAGCCACACATAACTTAGTTGTCCCTTTGAACTTAGTTCTTGGGATCTCTAGTCATATAAGTAGGGTTACCATTATGACGACTCTTATGTAATAGGCTTTAATCTCATCCCCTTCGATCAACTATACACTAGCTCTTTTGTCAAACATTTTGTTAACGGATCCGCAATATTCTCTTTAGATTTTATATAATCTATTAAGATTATTCCATTTGACAACAATTGCCTTACGGTATTATGTTGACGACGAATATGTCGTCACTTACCGTTATACATATGATTTTGTGCCCTGCCTATTGCAGATTGACTATCACAATGAATGCAAATAGCTCGCACAGGTTTTGGCCACATTGGAATGTCTTCTAAAATGTAACGAAGTCATTCTGTTTCTTCTCCTGCTTTGTCTAAAGCAATGAACTTGGATTCCATTGTGGATCGTGCGATGCAAGTTTGTTTCGTGGATTTCCAAGAAACAACAGCGCCTCGCAGAGTAAAGACATATCTACTAGTGGATTTTGAATCTTTAGTATCCGATATCCAATTAGCATCACAATAACCTTCAAGTACTGGTAGATATCGAGTAAACTTCAAACCATGATCACGAGTAAATCTTAGATATCCAAGAACCCAAATGATCGCTTTCCAATAGTCTTCTGCCGGATTGTTAGTGTACTTACTCAATTTACTGATAGCATATGCTATATCAGGATGAGTACAATTCATTAGGGACATTAGACTTCCAATGATTTGGGAGTATTTTAACTGAGACACTGCATCACCTTTATTTTTCGATAAATAAAGATTGACGTCTACAGGTGTTCTAGCTAAATTCATATCATCCTTGATAAATTTATCAAGAATTTTCTCAATATAATGAGATTGAGATAACGCATATCTGTCAGATGTTTTAGTAATTTTCATTCCTAATATAACATCTGTGACCCCCATATCTTTCATATCAAATCTTTTGTTAAGCATTTGCTTAGTTGATTTGATCATGTTTTGACTGCTTCCAATGACAAGCATGTCATCCACATAAAGACAAACTATGACATATCCTTAGTCAGTGTTTTTAACATAGATGCATTTGTCACATTCATTTATCTTAAACCCATTAGTAAGCATTGCATGATCAAACTTTTCATGCCATTGCTTAGGTGCTTGTTTTAATCCATAAAGAGACTTTACAAGCCGACAAACTTTCTTTTCTTGCCCCGACACTACAAACCCTTCGGGTTGCTCCATATAGATCTCTTCATTTAGATCACCGTTTAAGAAGCTGTCTTAACATCCATTTGATGTATTTCTAAATTAAACAACGCTGCTATAGAAATAAGCATGCGAATGGATGTTATTCTTGTTACAGGGGAATATGTGTCAAAATAGTCCGGACCTTCCTTTTGTCTGTAACCTTTTACTACAAATCTTGCTTTATACTTGTCAATTGAACCATCTGCTTTCATTTTTCTCTTGAATATCCATTTATATCCAAGAGGTTTAGAACCTGGTGGAAGATCCACCAATTCCCAAGTATGATTTTGCATAATGGATTCAATTTCCATATTAACAGCCTCTTTCCACAAAGGTGCTTCAGGACCTGTCATTGCTGCCTTAAAGCTTTGAGGTTCATTTTCAAACAGGTATGTCAGAAAATCTAGACCAAAGGATTTTGATGTTCTCGCTCTCTTACTTCGTCTTGGTTCATCATTAGTTAAATCCTGTTGGTCGAGACCATTACTAGTCTCTTGTGTTTGATTGTCATTAGTCTCTTGACTTTGTGTACAATCATAAGTTCTTTTCTGTGAACTTAATTCCTGTCCTTTCTTGTAAGGAAAGACATGTTCAAAAAACACAGTATTCCTTGATTCTATAATAGTGTTCACATTTATATCAGATATTTCTGATTTATAAGTCAGAAATCGATATGCACTACTATTCTGAGCATAACCAATAAACACACAATCTACTATTTTTGGTCCAATCTTAGTCTTTTTAGGAACAAGAACTTCAACTTTTGCCAAACACCCCCATACTTTTAAGTATTTGTAGGAAGGCGGTCGACATTTCCACAATTCATAAGGAGTGCTGTTAGTTTTCTTATGGGGTATTCTGTTAAGAACATAATTAGCAGACAATATTGCTTCCCCCCACAAGTTCTGTGATAAGCCTGAACTTAGTAACATGGCATTCAACATTTCTTTTAGGGTTCTATTATTCCTTTCAGCAATTCCATTTTGCTGTGGAGAATAAGGTGCTGTAGTTTGGTGAATAATGCCATGTTGTACACAAAATTCATTTAATGGTGCATCATATTCACCACCCCTATCACTTCTAATCATTTTAATGGTTTTACCAAGTTGATTTTCAACTTCTGTTTTGTAGAGTTTAAACATTTCTAAGGCTTCATCTTTACTTCTAAGTAAATAAACATAACAATATCTTGTGCAATCATCGATAAATGTTATGAAATACTTTTTGCCCTCTCTAGTTTGAACAAATTTTAGATCACATACATCAGTATGAATTAATTCTAGAGGTTCGGTTTTCCTTTCAACTGATTTAAATGGAGCCTAAGTTAGTTTCGCTTCTACACAAACTTCAGATTTATGATTAGGATTAATTTCAAACTTTGGTATATAATCCAAACCAATTAATCTACCAAAGCATCATAATTTACATGTCCTAATCTACCATGCCATAAATTCCACTCAAGAATATAAGCAAAAGATGTGTTATTCTCATTCATAGCAACTTTTGGTACAACTTTCATCACATTTAGTTTGAAGAGACCATCACTCATGTATCCCTTACCAACATACATGCCACTCTTTGTTAATACAAATTTATCAGACTCAAAGACAAGCCTAAAACCATTTTTACTTAACAAAGAACCAGAAATTAAATTCTTCCGGATGTCTGATACATGCAGTACGTTGTTGAGGGTCAGTTCTTTCCCTGATGTCATCTTCAAGATCACTTTTCCTTGTCCAGCCACAGTAGAAGTAGAAGAATTTCCCATGAAAAGTTGTTTACCATTTGCAGCCTCATTGTAGGTTGTGAACATCTTCTTGTCCGCACATATGTGACGAATTGCTCCTGTGTCAACCCACCACTCTTTGGGATTTCCAACCAAGTTAGCCTCAGACACCACAACAGAGAGGTTGATGTCATTCACTCCATCAGAGATGTAATCTAGTTCAGTTACATTAGCCTGATTGGTAGTCTTCTTGCTTGTACTTCCATGATCCTTCTTAGGGCGGCGGCAGTCAGAAGCTCGATGTCCAGTCTTGCCACAGTTATAGCATTTTCCTTTGAACTTCTTGCTGTTATCGCCTTGTTTAGGACCATTTCCAGTAAACTTCCTCTTTTTGTTATGTGGTTTATGAACTTGTTCAACCACATTAGCCTTGGACTCAATGGGATTTTTTCCATTCCTCTTTTCAGCCTTTCGGTTATCTTCCTCAATTCTTAATCTTATAATCAATTCATCCATGGTCATCTCTTTGCGTTTATGTTTTAAATAATTTTGAAATCTTTCCAAGCCGGTGGTAACTTTTCCACTAAAGCAGCGACTTGGAAAGACTCGCTTAGAAACATACCCTCAGAATGAATATCATGCAAAATTATTTGAAAACTTTAAACTTGAGAAATTACCGTTTGGGAGTCTACCATAACGAAGTCCAGAAATTTACCGACAACAAATTTCTTCGTGCTGGTATCCTCTGTCTTGTATTTCTTCTCCAGAGAATCCCACAATTCTTTTGCTGTTTTCAGAGGACTGTATACATTATACAGCATATTATCAAGGCCATTGAGGATGTAGTTTCTGCATAGGAAATCTGAATGTTTCCAAGCATCTACAGCGGCAATAACTTGCCGATCACTTTCACCCTCTTTAAGTGTTGGAGCCTCTTCATGGAGAAACCGGGCCAAATTAAGAGTTGTAAGATAGAACAGTTTCTTCTGCTGCCATCTCTTAAACTCAGTACCGTTAAATTTTTTCAGTTTTTCTCCATGATTGATTGGTACATGAACATGGTTCTGGATAGGGACCAGTGTTGGTGTAACAATCGGAGTACCACTACCAGTTGTTGTTTTAGTTGCAGTAGCCACAATCTCTGATTACAAAAATCAAAAAAAATTAAAACACAAATTAATTTTCTAGTTACTAAAACCAGAAAATAAATTATAACACAAAATAATTTTATTTTCCTTATTACTAAAACTAAAAAAATAAAATACCACAATAATTTTCTGTAACACAAATTAATATTATGCAATTGTTAATGACACCAATATATTACTACTAGTTGTCAAAGAAAAGAAACAGTATATTACTACTATTTGTCAAATAGCATAAACCACTATTTGTTTTTCCAACCAGAATATGTCTTTATGAAGTCACAGAAAATTAAATACAATGAAGATACCAAAAATGTTTTGTCTTAAGATTGTTGGACAATCTTCACTGTATTTAAATAGATTAAATTATGTTGTGTACTAAACAACAACAAGAATATAAAGAAATAAAGGAAATGAGAGAATTTGTTTGATTACAAAAATCAAACTATAAATAAATTAATTAATTAATAAAAACAGATTTTATTTTGTTACAAAAATAAAATTAAAATCTAATTTAAATAAACAAATGAAACAGAAAATAAATTAAAAAACTTATTTGATTAATTGTTCGCATAATAATTCTGATCAAGTCCAGTGTTTGACACTATGTCCTTAAGACAGATTCGTCCTCTCTACGGTGCTTTCAGAATGTGGACGTCTATCTCCCAGGATGAAATAATCAACTACAAACAATAGCAGCACTACAAATTGTTTGTCTAACGAACACACTAAGTGTTTACACTCTTTCTTTCAGAAATTAAATGCAGCAAAATACAGAGATTTATAGCAGAAGTTGGAGTACGAAAATTGGAATAGAAATCCAAATGGGGGGCTAGTCTATTTATAGATGTAATGGTGGCTGCAGGTTTTGAATTGAATAGATGCAAACTTGTTTGAACAGGTACGAAACCTGTTTGGTTTTGAATTGAACAGATTTAAATCTGTTGGTTCAAAATTCAAACAGATAAAAACATGAAGGGCCTTGTGTGGGTGTACAGAAAAATCGGACCAGTTTATTTCCAGTTTAATTTGAATTCTGGATTTTATTTTACAAAAAATAAAATTTAATTCAAATGTTTTTGGCCCAAAAAGATTAGTATTGGGCCGAACAAGCCCAACCCCACACCACGCACCCGCACCCAAGCAAAGCCCGCCCGACCGAACGGACGGCAGCGACGGCGCGCGTGCGCACGTGTGGTGATTTTTGGATCCAATGGGTAAGTTCCAATTCCATGCCTGATAAACTTATTCAAAACTTCCCACTAAATCAATATAGGACAAGCCTTATTCAAACCTTTAAGGATTTTCCACCAAAACTCCATTTCTATGGAGCATACTTTGGCTTCAATTTCCCATTCACTTGGTAATGGTTTTGAGCAACCAAATATACCACGTGAATCACAATGCGGCATAGAACGCGTTACCACTTTGACCCGCGAAAATCGACACTCGAGGCCCACCTAAAAAATAGACCAAACTTAGGAAAAAATTCTGGTTTTACCCAGAATTTTATAACCATTTCCAACAAAAATTCTAAATAAGAACCACTTCACTTAATTTTATTTTTTAAATTTGTTTTTATTTTTTTAATTTTTCATATTTTCTTAGTTTTGGTGATTAAAGATACTGAAATTTCTTCATATTTTATATTTAAAGTACCATGTAAAATATTACACTTCATAAAATATAATTCAAACAAAAAGCGAGTGTATGAATATAACGCATGCGCTTTCCTCTGTCTAGATTCGAAAGAATGTATACAACTTTAAGATTCAACTAAAATTATTCAAAGTAATTTGATATAATGATAGACAATTGCAAATATTATGTATATTAGTATAGAAGCAGAAACAGGAAATAAGAAAGAGTAATTATTTTTTATTCTTCAATTATCATCAATGTAAAAAATAAGGAGACGACCTTTTTTTTTAATATATAAAAAGGGAGACGATTTGTTTATATTTATATGACTCTTAAAAATTAAAGGGATAATTGGTTTATATAAGACTTTTCATGACTTTTAAAAAATATAGAATATTTAAAAGGGTAAATTTGGAATTTAAAAAAAGTAGAAAACATATAGGCTCTTCACACTTTTATAATAGTAGTAGATTACACTAATCTTTCTTTTAGTATGATTGAAATAATTGAACTAATTACCCAGAAAAAGTAATTGAAACTAATGCTAATAGTGGGTTGACACTAAAATAAATAAAGATGAATATACATTTTAATATAAAGGATATAATAATATTATTTTTTATTCACACAACTAACAAATGATGAAAAGTGGCCAAAGTGTTACATAAGTTAAAATCGTAATTATATCAAAAGTGTAGAGCTAACTGTATATTTTAAAATTTTCAAGAAAAATAAGTCAAATATATTATATGAAAAGTGTGGGAGCTAATTATATATTTTTTAAATTTTAAGGAGGTGAACATAAAATAAAAAATAAATAAATATAAAAATATAGTTTAGTAATTTTTCCCAAACTTATGAGACATTGAATATGAGATGCCATGAGGTGCCATGTGATGATTATGATGATCATGATCTGAGGCCAAAGGGCAGTTGGGTAATTTCAGCAGGGCTAAAAGTTTCGTCCGAGGGGATTCGCTCTTTATATATAGCGATTTATATCAAAAGTGTAAAGCTAACTGTATATTTTTTAAATTTCAAGAAAAATAAGTATAATTTATTATATGAAAAGTGTGGAGCTAATTATATATTTTTTAAATTTTAAGGAGGTGAACATAAAATAAAAAATAACTAAATATAAAAACGTAATTTAGTAATTTTTCCCAAACTTATGAGACATTGGATATGAGATGGAATGAGGTGCCATGTGATGATTATGATGATCATGATCTGAGGCCAAGGGGCAGTTGGGTAATTTCAGCAGGGCCGAAAGTTTCATTCAAGGGGATTCGCTCTTTATACATAGGGATAGACATGCCTTTTAGATATGTGATTGTATAGGTTGGTTAATGGAATTATACAATTTATATTTGAAGACTTAGAAGAGTTAAAATATAGGGAAAATTATCCAAAAATCCCATAACAGAATCAGTGGCACCATCTAGTCCCACCGATTTACATATGAACTAGCAGATCCCATTAGTGGAAACAACGTAACTGATTGGTCCTATTTTGATTTGAATTATATTATTTGTGGACGGTTGTGCCCTTTCCTTTGCTAGGTCACACAATTTCAGGGATCACGTCCTTCTAAATCACATTGATATGTGATTGTGTTTGGAGGGGAATATCGTCGAAGATTTGGTGACCATAGTCAGCACAGAATGGGGTTCATATAGTGGTGTTTGTATTGTTGCTTCAAAATTACAAACAGAGTTTCCTGTAGAAGGTGCAATCAGTTTTGCCGTTGCTGGTTGTCATCAGGTACACTGTTGACGGTATAACGCCAACACTTTGTTCCCATTTGTTTCCATTTTTGCATTTCAGGTTTCATTATACTGTTGGGGGGAGGGGAGTTGGTGGGTTTTCATATGAAATTGTTCTGTTTTTGTATCACAGATTTATTGTTTCATGTCTGACATTTTACTTATGTGGGTATGTTCTGCTGTAGGAATGGACGCCAATGTCATGTTACTATGTTGTTACTAGACAACAAATGTCGCATACAACCTGATAGCATCGTATATATTCGTAGATCTTGTCAATTTCCTATGAGATAAATTTGTTGGCCAAACACTGGCGAATGTTTGTTTGTTCTTTAAGATTCTGGGGTACAACAATTTCTCATTACAAAATGATATAGACATGCAGAATATGGTTCACCTTGCCCACTTGTTCCGTTTGCAACTAATTGATGTTATTATTGAGGTACGCAGTGGTGAAAGTATAATAACCGACGATAATGGCATGTTTGACAGTCCACGTCCCCAAACCCATGGCTTCAAATGAGGGGTTGGGATTTTAGGTATGGAATATGATGTCGACTTGTTTCCCAACTACTGTCCACACAAGGAAAAGACTTTCTTATCAGCACCATGGGCTAATAGGATTACTCATGTGGGACAAAATTTTGAAAGGGGTGCGCAGGATTTGCGGACGGTCCTTTGTAAATATGTGGTGGAGTGTGGATTTAATTTTAAATACTTGAAAAATGACTTGGTCTGGATTACTACTGTTTGTTTGTTGCGTGACTCGAAGGGGTGTGATTTGTTTGTGCACGCACCAGTATTGGATGCCAATGGGTTTTTCTACCTTTGGAGATAGAACAGTGAGCACAGTTGTGGTGTCGTTGTCCATACTGCAAAGAACAGGCATCTCGGGTCAGATCTTGTCTCCAATATTTTCTCACAACATATACGCGACAAGCCTTTCACCAAGCTGACTGATGTTGTTTTTTATCTAAAAAGAAATTATGGGTTAGAGATAAGTTACCGTGTTGCTTGGGTAGGTGTCGAAAAAGCTAGGGGCAAGTATTTTGGTGCCCATTCCGCCTCATTCGACCAATTACGATGGTACAGTAGGGCCGTAATGGAACACTACCTGGGTACTTACATCAACATTGACTACAACGACCATAACAACCGGTTTGAACATTACTTCATATCGTTCAAGGCATGCATTGACAGATTCAAACACTATCGCCCATTACTTTTCCTAGATGGCACCTTCTTGAAGGGAAGGTTCAAAGGGAATTTACTTGTTACCACTACTAAGGACGGAAACCGCAGTAATTAACACACAACTCCACTATGTATTTTCACAATTTATTAACATTTGGTAGCTATCATACATGTGCCCCCGCTTCTTCCAACAAATTTAACAACACGTTTCCATCCAGGTCTGTTCCCAGTTCGCGATTGTTGGACCGGAGAACACAACAAACTGGTCATGGTCATTGCAGCACCTCCGGAATGCGCTGGATGAGGACAGGACGTTGACGTTCATTTAAGACCGCCACGTTGGCCTCATTGAATTAATGCCCATTATATTCCCCACTGCTCACCATGCATTCTGCTTGCAACACCTGCAGAGGAACTTAAGGGACAAACTTAAATATATGAACAATTTGCACATGATTGGATTGATTGCTAAGTTAAACAACTGTGCATATGCCCCAACAGTTACCGCATTTGAGGATATGGTTGGAAAGTTCACCAGATCTGGAAAGGCAATCGCAACCAGTTTCCTCCAAGATCTCCCTCCCCAACATTGGGCTAACGCTTATTTTAGGTGCGTAACATATTCATATTCCACTTGTACAATTTGGTTTTAACCTATCCCCTATTTTCGTCACACATGTTACACCTACTACCATTGACATCATAATGCGAATGTCATGTAACGCAGGGGCAACTATTACGATGACAAGTGTTCAAACGCCGACGAGTCCTTCAACAATTGGATAGCTACTGCCCGTTACTTGCCAATAACCAGATTGATTGACAGTATTTGAACACTAATCATGCGGCAGATGTCAGCACATTGGGACACTTCACATAAATGGGCTGGTGTCATATGTCCGAAGATAGAAAAGCGATCAGAAAAGGTGTACAACATCGGCAGGTCATGGAATCTAAGCCAATCAAAGCCCGATGTGTACGAAGTCCACTCAAGCCCGTCCGTCATGGTTAACATTGCCCGACGCACATGTTTATGTTTTCAATGGCAACTTAACGGGTTCCCATGTGCGAGATTTGTGCTCGTGCTATAGTTGCGGCACGCAGAAGTGTGCGAGATTTGAGCGTGCTAATCGAACCGTATTTCCACGTATCAGAATATCGATTGTCATACTTCCCTAGCATAACCCCAATACCAACTGTGGAACAACCTCAGTTCGATGGCCACGACCGTGTCATCTTGCCACCGGCCGTTAAATGACCATCCGGCAAGCCAAAGAAAAAGAGGATACCATTACGTGGGGAGGAAGTGCAACCGATCCGTTGCAGCAGGTATGGCCGCATTGGAAACCACAACAGGAAGACATGCAAAGAACCAATATAGCATATGCAACCACGTATCGAGGTGTTCATTATTCATTAAGTTATGTTTCATATTCAATTAATAATCATTGGGGGTAGACATGCTTCTCCATGAACTCGTTTCATTTTTCCAAGTAATTATGTGGTTTTGACAGTGACCTACATTGCTATCGATTTAATAAAATATTAGTATCATGTTTGCCTATACTATGATTTTTCCCTGATTTCCATGTGTGTCGTAATGGATTTTACGCATGAATCGATATTTACATATGGATCATAATGTATTTCCTTGTGTGGCGTAATGAATTTTACACGTGGATTTTACATGTGTGTCGTAATGCATTTTTCCCTGCTTTCCATGTTTGTCATAATGGATTTCCATATGTGCCGTTATAGATTTTGTGCGTGACAACTTCCTACAGAACGACACAACAACCACAGTCTACCCTAACTCCGCCATCAGATTATACATCCCATTAAACTCGGTTCACACAATATCAACCTCATTCACATTAACTATTGCGTGAACATAACGGGATATGTTTATCTTAGTCACAACAAATATCTCCTTACATGCCTATGATTCCGTACAAACATTGAACTGTTTTAATTTGGTTGTTCCTATCTATGTACGATTCTTGCGTGGAACGCACACACCATGCCACATTTGCACGACGCACATGTTTATGTTTTCAATGGCAACATAACGGGTTCCCATGTGCGAGATTTGTGCTCATGCTATAGTGACCGCACGCAGAAGTGGGCGAGATTTGTGCGCGCTAAACGAACCGTATTTCCACGTATCAGAATATCGATTGTCATACTTCCCTAGCATAACCCCAATACCAACTGTGGAACAACCTCAGTTCAATGGCCACGACCGTGTCATCTTGCCACCGGCCGTTAAATGACCACCCAACAGGCCAAAGAAAAAGAGGATACCATCACGTGGGGAGGAAGTGCAACCGACCCATTGCAGTAGGTGTGGACGCATTAGAAACCACAACAGGAAGACATGCAAAGAACCAATATAGCATATGCAACCACGTATCGAGGTGTTCATTGTTTAGTAAGTCATGTTTCATTTTCAATTAATAAGCATTGGGGGTAGACATGCTTCTCCATGAACTCGTTTCATTTTTCCAAATAATTATGTGGTTTTGACAGTGACATACATTGATATCAATTAAATAAAATATTAGTACCATGTTTTCCTATACTATGATTTTCCCCTGTTTTCCATGTGTGTCGTAATGGATTTTACGCATGAATCGATATTTACATGTGGATCGTAATGTATTTCCTTATGTGGCGTAATGGATTTTACGCGTGGATTTTACATGTGTGTCGTAATGCATTTTTCCCTGCTTTCCATGTTTGTCATAATGGATTTCCATATGTGTCGTTATAGATTTTATGCGTGACAACTTCCTACAGCACGACGCAACAACCACAGTCTACCCTAACTCTGTCATTAGATTATAAATCCCATTAAACTCGGTTCACACAATATCAACCTTGTTCACATTAACTATTACGTGTACATAACGGGATACGTTTATCTTGGTCACAATAATATCTTCTTATATGCCTATGATTACATATAAACATTGAACTGTTTTAATTTGGTTGTTCCTATCTATGTTCGATTCTTGCGTGGAACACACCATACCATGCCACATTTACACGACGCACATTTTTATGTTTTCAATGGCAACTTAACGGTTCCCGTGTGCGAGATTTGTGCTCATGCTATAGATACGGCACACAGAAGTGGGCAGGATTTGTGCGCGCTAATCGAACCATATTTCCACGTATCAGAATATCGATTGTCATACTTTCCTAGCATAACCCCAATACCAACTGTGGAACAACCTCAATTCAATGGCCACGGCCATGTCATCTTGCCACCTGTCGTTAAATAACCACCTGGCAGGCCAAAGAAAAAGAGGACACCATCACGTTAGGAGGAAGTGCAACTAATCTGTTGCAGCATGTGTGGCCGCATTGGAAACCACAACATGAAGACATGCAAAGAACCAATATAGCATATGCAACCACGTATCGAGGTGTTCATTGTTTATTAAGTCATGTTTCATTTTCAATTAATAATCATTGGGGGTAGACATGCTTCTCCACAAACTCGTTTCATTTTTTCAAGTAATTATGTGGTTTTGACAGTGACCTACATTGCTATCAATTTAATAAAATATTAGTACCATGTTTGCCTATACTATGATTTTCCCCTGATTTCCATGTGTGTTGTAATGGATTTTACGCATGGATCGATATTTCCATGTGGATCATAATGTATTTCCTTGTGTGGCGTAATGGATTTTATGCGTGGATTTTACATGTGCGTCGTAATACATTTTTCCCTGCTTTCCGTGTTTGTCATAATGGATTTCAATATGTGCCGTTATAGATTTTATGCGTGACAACTTCCTATAGTACGACGCAACAACCACAGTCTACCCCAACTCTGCCATCAGATTATACATCCCATTAAACTCGGTTCACACAATATCGACCTCGTTCACATTAACTATTACATGAACATAACGGGATATGTTTATCTTGGTCACAACAATATCTCCTTACATGCTTATGATTACGTACAAACATTGAACTGTTTTAATTTGGTTGTTCCTATCTATGTTCGATTCTTACGTGGAATGCACCACACCATGCCACATTTGCGCGACGCACATGTTTATGTTTTCAATGGCAACTTAACGAGTTCCCGTGTGCGAGATTTGTGCTCATGCTATAGTTACGTCACGCAGAAGTGGGTGAGATTTGTGCGCGCTAATCGAACCGTATTTCCACGTATCAGAATATCGATTGTCATACTTCCCTAGCATAACCCCAATTCGAACTGCGTAACAACCTCAGTTCAATGGCCACGACCATGTCATCTAGCCACCGGCCGTCAAATGACCACCCGACAGGCCAAAGAAAAAAAGGATACCATCACGTGGGGAGGAAGTGTAACTGATCCGTTGCAGCAGGTGTGGCTGCATTGGGAACCACAACAGGAAGACATGCAAACATCCAATATAGCATATGCAACCACGTATCGAGGTGTTCATTATTCATTAAGTCATGTTTCATTTTCAATTAATAATCATTGGGGGTAGTCATATTTCTCCATGAACTCGTTTCATTTTTCCAAGTAATTATGTGGTTTTGACAGTGACCTACATTGCTATCAATTTAATAAAATATTAGTACCATGTTTGCCTATACTATGATTTTCCCCTGATTTCCATGTGTGTCGTAATGGATTTTACACATGAATCGATATTTACATGTGGATCGTAATGTATTTCCTTGTGTGGCGTAATGGATTTTACGCGTGGATTTTACATGTGCATCGTAATGCATTTTTTCCTGCTTTCCACGTTTGTCATAACGGATTTCCATATGTGCGGTTATAGATTTTATGCGTGACAACTTCCTATAATACGACGCAACAACCACAGTCTACCCCAACTTCGCCTTCAGATTGTACATCCCATTAAACTCAGTTCACATAATATCAACCTCGTTCACATTAACTATTACATGAACATTACGAGATATGTTTATCTTGGTCACAACAATGTCTCCTTACATGCCTATGATTACGTACAAACATTGAACTATTTTAATTTGGTTGTTCTTATCTATGTACGATTCTTGCATGGAACGCACCACACCGTGCCACATTTGCATGACGCACATGTTTATCTTTTCGATGGCAACTTAACGAGTTCCCCTGTGCGATATTTGTGCTCATGCTATAGTTACGGCACGCAAAACTGTGCGAGATTTGTGCGCTTAATCGAACCGTATTTCAACGTATGAGAATATCGATTGTCATACTTCCCTAGCATAACCCCAATACCAACTGTGGAACAACCTCAGTTCAATGGCCACGACCATGTCATCTGGCCACCGACCGTCAAATGACCACCCGACAGGCCAAAGAAAAAGAGGATACCATCACGTTAGGAGGAAGTGCAACCGATCCGTTGCAGCAGGTGTGGCCGCATTAGAAACCACAACAGGAAGACATGCAAAAAACCAATATAGAATATGCAACCACATATCGAGGTGTTCATTGTTTATTAAGTCATGTTTCATTTTCAATTAATAATCATTGGGGGTAGACATGCTTCTCCATGAACTCATTTCATTTTTCCAAGTAATTATGTTGTTTTGACAGTGACCTACATTGCTATCAATTTAATAAAATATTAATACCATGTTTGCCTATACTATGATTTTCCCCTGATTTCCATGTGTGTCGTAATGGATTTTACGCATGAATCGATATTTCCATGTGGATCGTAATGTATTTCCTTGTGTGGCATAATGGATTTTACATGTGTGTCGGAATACATTTTTCCCTGCTTTCCGTGTTTGTATTTCAATATGTGCCGTTATAGATTTTATGCGTGACAACTTCCTATAGTACGACGCAACAACCACAGTCTACCCCAACTCCGCCATCAAATTATACATCCCATTAAACTCAGTTCACACAATATCGACCTCGTTCACATTAACTATTACATGAACATAACGGGATATGTTTATCTTGGTCACAACAATATCTCCTTACATGCTTATGATTACGTACAAACATTGAACTGTTTTAATTTGGTTGTTCCTATCTATGTTCGATTCTTGCGTGGAACGCACCACACCATGCCACATTTGCGCGACGCACATGTTTATGTTTTCAATGGCAACTTAACGGGTTCCCGTGTGCGAGATTTGTGCTCATGCTATAGTTACGTCACGCAGAAGTGGGCGAGATTTGTGCGCGCTAATCAAACCGTATTTCCACGTATCAGAATATCGATTGTCATACTTCCCCAGCATAACCCCAATTCGATCTGTGTAACAACCTCAGTTCAATGGCCACGACCATGTCATCTGGCCACCGGCCGTCAAATGACCACCCGACAGGCCAAAGAAAAAGAGGATACCATCACGTGGGGAGGAAGTGCAACTGATCCGTTATAGCAGGTGTGGCCGCATTGGGAACCACAACAGGAAGACATGCAAACATCCAATATAGCATATGCAACCATGTATCGAGGTGTTCATTATTCATTAAGTCATGTTTCATTTTCAATTAATAATCATTGGGGGTCGACATGTTTCTTCATGAACTCGTTTCATTTTTCCAAGTAATTTTGTGGTTTTGACAGTGACATACATTGCTATCAATTTAATAAAATATTAGTACCATGTTTGCCTATTGTAGACGTCCCCGAACACCCCAGGAGGAAATCCCCCGTTTTGTTCATTGGGCTCACTACAGTTCAGGACTCAAAGTCACAGTCCTGTATCTAATCTCGCAGAATGCAATGCAATACTAATGAATCATCAAAGAGTCCAAATCCGGCAAATCGTTTTTGAAAACAGATTTTTTTGAAAAAAGTGTCAAACATGGACTGCTTTGCCAGATACAGAGTCGCCACCTAAATATTTTATTTTGGAAAATTTAGGAAACCCTGACTCGTTGCCTAAGGCCATGTGTCCGTCATCACCAAAGTTGCCTCGGCTCGGGAACTTGGGTACGATTGGGGAAGGTCACTTCGTGAGCACCCCTGCTCGCCCGATCAAAGATCGGCCTCTACTAACCATGATATCTAGTTTTGAAAATATTATGCGTTCTTATTCCGGTTATTATTCTAGATTTACTATGTGATGCGCACAGCATACAAGTATAGACTGGATCGCCTGAATTGGAACAAAACATCTCATGTTTGTTTTGAAAACGGTTTGCTACTCGCAAGTAGGCTAAAATGTGGATTTGCCACCCTCAGGTGGGCTTAGAAAACAAGATTTTGCCACTCTCAAGTGGGCTTAAAACTCGCAATCGATGAATTGTTCCAATCCAAATAACCCAACCTTCACTCACAAGTATTCAGGCAGTTATATCGCATAAGCAATTAGCCTCATGGTAAGCATGCTATCATGGCAATCACTCACACGCATGCAAGGATGCTAAAGCATAAACACTTACCGAGTATTCCAAGGCAAAACAGAAGCTATGTTAGAAATCCATGCATGATCCTAACTATACGGAAATGCCTAATGCAACACATGCGAAAATGCAACTACAATAGGCTCGGCTATTCTAAGATGGCATATGATGATGCTACAGCTAACATGTATTCAACTTGGAATTGAAATACAAATGCAGTTAGTATGATGCGCCGAGCCCGGTGCATGCAAGACAGATGAATGAATGCAAACATGCTATCATACTATATGCTAATTGAAACATGCCCTAATCTAACCATCATAAGCTGGTAAATAAAAGAGAGAAAGACGTGGGGTTGGAAGACATACATCACACGCAGGCACACTTATTACAATTGTGCCCTCGCTCGGAGGGTCCGAATAAATAATACAGTCCAAATAAATAATTGCAGTTCGAATGAATAATTAAATATTACGAAACCCTAATTAATTAACAAATTAACTAGGAAAGCAAATAAACTAGTATGCAAATTCATGGACCGCCTCAGCTCTGTTCCGAATGATGAAAGATGCATGCTCGAGTTGTCTTGCGCGGAAATCCATTGCGATGCCCCGATTCGCCTCTGTTTGTAATTAATCCCAGAATGCTATGCGAAGCTCTAGAAGGCTGCTAATTTCTGATTTGTTGCAATAGAGAGCAAGAGAGGGGCATGGAAAAGTATTTTTACATATGTATGTCACCTTGATCCTCGTGCCACCAATTACGCATCTCGATGCATGATGGTCGAGGAGTCAAATTGCACGACTCAATGTAAAATGAATGCACATGGAAACACAACAAGGCCTAAACTCCATCATGGGTAATCCGGAGTGTCGGCGACCAGGAATTGAGACACGTTCCGTCACTCAGAGTACGAAACGTCCCTCGTTTCCCGTGCTCGGACTAACTCCTATCCCAAACACAATGCAAATGAGATGGCATACACAATGCAACTAACATACAACCTAGCATACGCAATGCTATGAAATGGCATATACAATGCTCGATGTAACACGGCATACACAATGCTCTAACATGCAACCTAGCATACACAATGCTATGAAATGGCATACACAATGCACGATGGACTTACACTAACATGAGTGGACCTTAGCCACGCTCACATCAGTGGCCATTAGGATGGAAATGAGACAACCAAAACACATGCAAACTTGCACGGATACAAAAGACCGACCCTAAGGCATAACATACCACTCTACCAAAGCATGGCAAGGGATGCAATATGGCATAGAATAGTATAAATTGCAGCTCTGAAATAGCAAGCAATATGGTCCCAAAACATGCAAATATGGCACACAATGCAAGCTAGAGGGCCCGAGTACCGAAACTAGTGAAGTGCGTTACACTAGAGGTACCTAAAGCAATGCACCAAAGGCAAAACCAACCCCAAAAAGACCCTAGGAAGGTCTGAAACAGTGGAAAATTGACCTAAAATGATGACTTGGAATGCAACGAAATGGAGCTCATTCAATGGTCGGTAAATGGGGTATACAAGCCTGACTCTCAAACGCATTTAAAGAGATGAAAACATGGCAACATGGCATTCAAAGAAGCTCTGAAATGTGATGAATAATAGCCTCAAAACATGAACACACCTCAGTATATGCATGGAATGGATCTCAAAACTCAAAGCTAAGCATGGGTATTGAACTACAAGCATGCAAAACAAATATCATTCAATCATGAGACCCAAAAATAGAGCTAGGGCAGTCCAAAATAAGCACAATATCAGTTTATGACATGGCCAAAAAGTGCTAAAATCAAGGGCCCACAAAGCATGCAAAGAAAGCTAGTGAACCATGAGTTGTTCTACAACTATATGAAGCATATGAAAGCTCATTAAACCAGCTAAAAAAAGATGTATGCCATGCCAAAATATGCCCAAATAACCACTGAAACTCAGTCAATGCATGCAAAAATGATGAGCTCCTTTGGAAGGTCATGCAAGGGCTTACTCTACACCTATATGATGGACACATAAAAGGTCAAAACCACCTCTGGAAATAAGTTATGAAAACCTTAAAACTCACCAAATAGGCCCTGGAATTGGTCTAGGAAGCATGCAATGAAAGGTCCCTTTGAAAGGCCTTGAATAGGATTGCTCTACGCATGCATCATAGACATAAAATATGGCAAAATGGGCTCCGGAAAGAGCTAATGCAGACCATAAAACTCACAAAATAAGTCCTGAAATGTGACTTCACAATGTGCAAAATGGAGCTCCTTTGGAAGGCCAACAAAGCTAGTAAAGAGGATGAGGGGTGAGATGGTCACCCCTCTATGATTTTGAATCTCAAAGACACATCAAAGCCACTGAAAATCCACTGGATTTCAGTGGCTAAGAGGCCAAAACAAGGCCAATGCAAATGCTCAAATGCATGGCTCAAAGCATAAGGAAATGAAGCATGCAAGGAAGAAGATGACTCCGAACAGAAAAGTGACCTCAATAAAACTTAAAGAGGAGGTCAAAACAAGACTTTCTTTAGTTTAGGTCGAAGTCCAAAAATGCTCACAAATAGGGCTAAGATTTGAAGCAAAATAAGCCTTAAAAGAGAGATGGAGCAAACAAGGAGGTAGATGGCCTCAAATAGAAAAGTGTCCTCAAACAAAGTTCAAGAGGGGATCAAAATAAAACACTTTTCATGCCAAAGCTCAAAAATCCTTGCAAATGGAGCTAAAGTATAGAGCAAAATAGTGCAAAAAATGGGTGAATGAAGACTTACCCTTGTAGCACAGCAATGCAGCAACTTCTGGACCAAGAAAGTGAACCTTCAACCTCTGAAAATCAGTCCCAAGGTGCTTGAATGGATGGTGGAGGTGGTAGGCTATGAGGTGTAGTGTAAATGGCCAAGAATGAGGGTCTTTGGAGCTTGGAATATAGAGATATGGAGAGGTGTATGCAAATGCTCCAGCCAAAATGTTTTTCTAACCCTTGAAAATGGAGAGGAGGGTTCGTTTTTATAGAGGAAGAGAGCCAAGGCTTCTTGGAGAAGCCTCAAGAAAGGGTCAAAGCTTCTCAAAGAAGCTTAAGCAAAAGGGTCAAGCTTCTTGGAGAAGCTAGAGCAAAAGGTTCAAGCTTCCTCAAAAAGCTAAAACAAAAGGTTCAAGCTTCCTCAAGAAGCTAAAAAAAAGGTTCAAAAGGTTCAAGCTTCCTTAAGAAGCTAAAACCGAGGGTTCAGCCAAAAAAAATAAATCGGCCAACAAAGATGGCCGACCGACCAACAATGGTGCCGACCGACAGACCAACCACAACCGACCGATCGTCAACGGTGCGACCGATCGTCAACGGTGCGGACCGACCGTCCATCAAAGGTGCCGACCGTCCGTCCGTCAATGGTGCCGACCAACCGTCCGTCAATGGTGCCGACCGACCGACCGTCCGTCAATGGTGCCGACCGTCCGTCAATGGTGCCGACCGACCGACCGTCCATGGCCGGTGGCAAGAAACCAGGGCCGGTGGCCTTAAGCCATGGCCGGTGAGTTTAGGGAATAGCAAACAAGCCACTCTCTATGCTCCAAAGCAAAAACCAACAAGTGTTTGGTCCAACCAAGTACAAAACAAACAAGTTAAGAGATCCTGAGGCAAGGCGCTCGGCCGAGGCCTCCGGGAACTCAAAATGAATGAACACGGATGATCATCGAGTGTTCAAACGATGACGTCCAAGTCTTGAGGACGGTCAAAAATGGGGTGTTTACACCTATACTATGATTTTCCCCTAATTTCCATGTGTGTCATAATGGATTTTACGCATGAATTGATATTTACATGTGGATCGTAATGTATTTCCTTGTGTGGCGTAATGGATTTTATGCGTGAATTTTACATGTGTGTCATAATGCATTTTTCCCTGTTTTCCATGTTTGTCATAATGGATTTCCATATGTGTCGTTATAGATTTTGTGTGACAATTTCTTATAGTATGACGCAACAACCACAGTCTACCCCAACTCTATCATCAGATTATACATCCCATTAAACTTGGTTCACGCAATATCAACCTCGTTCACATTCACTATTACGTGAACATAACGGGATATGTTTATCTTGGTCACAACAATATCTCCTTACATAGCTATGATTACGTACAAACATTGAACTGTTTTAATTTGGTTGTTCCTATCTATGTACAATTCTTGCATGGAACGCACCACACCATGCCACATTTGCACACAGTGATTACATATACAACACTTTAAAAAAAAAAACACACACACACACACAACGTACACATTGCAGTCGTCCAAACAAACTACTTCATCTTGTCTACTACCCCGCATGCCCAACACAATTTCAAAAAATGATCAACTAATATTATATAATTCAATGTTCGTATTGTTCGTTTCTAATAACATAACAATCAATGTGACAACCACCCCAAACGTGACAATGTCACATACATGATTTACTTGCAAACCACCTTAACTAAAAACACAGCGTACACATCGATACATTATTTTCCACAACACGTAACAACTGTGTTTTTAGGCTGCTTCACCCTTGCACTAATTCCAATCAACCCCCGCCATGTCTAAAACCCACTTACCATCCACATTCCAATACAACCACATCCATATTCGTACCATTACAACCAAAATCACTATGTACCACTGCCAACATGTCCATATCGTACGTGGGTCTGCCACGCCAACCGTTGCCATATAATACTAACTAACAATCACAATATCAACATAACATGCTATACTCATAGACAATCACACATCACGTAAAACACATATTCGAATGAATTTAAGTTGTAATTATTTGTACCATAGTCATTAACACATTCACATGACCACCAGTTAAACCCATTTAGACAAGTCACATTAACTTAAAGTTAAACAACCCTAAAATCAAATTCATTATAATACTGTGCGACAATAACCCGATAAAAATCCATAAAACACGCACAAAACCGTCATCATGTATGAACCAAATTCAACGGTAAAGCAAATGAAAGTCACATAAACTGCAAACACACAAAAAAAAAAAAAAACAAAACAAAACCGTCAGATTGTTCACCCAATATCTTTCAACCCTCTAGCACGGTCGTTGACAAATCCCTTCACCATGTTCACACGCAGTATGACACAGTTATCCCCTTGCAATGACCATGACACATCAACATGGTGGACATACTGATGCATGACGGCACATACAAGTATTGCACAATCCTCTCTGCAGTGTGTGACATAATGAAAACAACAATGTCAATCACAACATAAAAAATCCACACACACTACATTCAGAATGATGTGTTCATTAACTTCCTATCTAAATAATACGTACGAATCTAGTATCTGTTGCGGGCAATCCACGACAAACTCCAATGTAGTGTCTGCAACTTGTGTCATGTCATCGTCAACCCGCTCCGAAATCGAGTCTTTCTGGATTTCAAGAATAGTGTCCCTCTATCACCCATCCACACACACATTAATCACGCAACAACCCATGCACAGTCCAACAAATAAGAGAAGATACACAATTTTTGAAAAAAAACTCACCATAAACATTGCTTCACTAAAGTGTTTGTCTTCAATCCTAACCAGGGGCCTCATGGAGTTGTAATGCTTCCTGTCGCCTATCTGGGTGTCAAAAACCACCAGCATCCAGCAGTATCTAAAACAAATCGAAAAATGAATGTAACAACAGTCCTTACAACCAGACAAATTATCCAAAACAAACCTATCCCTTGCATTGGTGTTGTTGCTCTGCAACATATCCTACATGGTCATCAACCCAAATTTAGTATTTTCTCACAACCCAAAAGATCATATCCAAAACTAAATAAATACTTAACAACTCACAGGGCATATACTACCAATAATGTATGACTTATTTGGAAACTCCACCCTAGCAGCCAAGTTTTCTTGTTCCTCCATTAACAACACTGCATACGCATTGATAACCTACACCATAACAACATGAAATTTAATCATTAAATGCGCTTACCACATGTCTACAACATTATGTTATCCCCGTAAAACCATCACTCACATTGCCACGCACTGATGCTGGACAAATGAGTGATTTCAAGTCCGTGAAATAAACGCACACGTCATGTTTACCACCACGCCACGTCACTGCCCTACAAACACCAAAACAACCATGTCAAAACCAACTAAATGCACAGATCACATCATAGCCAATACATGTTAGTATAACATACCTGTCACCATATTCCGTATATGCATTTTCTATCTTCTCTTTCTCCATCATAGTCATCATTTTCCACACTCCCAGCCGGTTGTTTATGTCAAACCCAGACCATTGTCAACCACGTGTCTCCACCTCGTCAACATCAATTACGTCTTTAGTTCAACCACATTTGACATTAAACCCCGTAACTTCCACCACATTACCTTTATCTACAACGTTTGAGTTCGGTATTACTGTCCATATAGCCTAGTATTCAAACTCAGGAAGTGTGTGTCTCTTTCTTACCTTATTCTTAATGTTCCTAACGAAAGAGTTCTGCCCACCTTCCAGCGCGGCACTTGATTACATACTTGATCCTACAACGACCACATCCAAGCTGTGTGTACTTGCTGTCATCGTCGCCCCAACCAATGGCATTAGCGGGCATACATGAATTTCCCCAACACTCGCCCCATCATACCCATGTAAATCAGTGTCACGAACTCCCCCATGACCGTGTGCTGCCTGCACATCTGACGAACCCACACCCAACCCATAACCCCCCTCGTCAACCCTAATATCCACTCTATGAAAAAGCTTGTGTGACGTTGTGCACAGCTTGTTCAGCTAATTGTTCCTCAAGTCTGCTTATCGTCTTCTGCAACTCATAGTTTTCTTCAACAAACTTCCTAATTTCATCATCTTTCACTTTGAAAATGCAAGTGAAAACCATCGACTATATCAACAGCTTGTTTCGCTTTCAACCTTTTCAAATTGTCAACCTCGTCCTGTAACTTAATTACCATTGAATCTTTTAGTTTTACTTCTGTCCAGAGTGTTTCGATTTCACTTAGTGCTTCTCCAACTTTTACGTTCTCACTAACATCGCGCATAACATGACTTGAACGGCTTACTGTCACCCCGATGCCTTGCTTACTGCGGACACCAACCACCATATTAAATCGACTGTGAGTTGTATCATCGCTACCACTTATGCCAAGTTTGGCCCCAACCCCGACAACAAACACGTCGTCAATATTATCGTTACCAATGCTCATATCATCCTCTGCCCCGTCATCTCCAACTACCCCATCAATCCCACCATTACTATGACGTCCACCAACTACATGTCTGCATCTACATTACCCTCCGGTATTTCGTCGAAAGCTTCCTCCGCTATGATGCCCTTCTAGTACGCTTCACTTACTAGCCACCCAAGCATCACCTGCAACACATGTAAATGCACAACAAACCACAATTACACATGCAAAACCCATCAAAAAATAGCGTCGTTCACAAACACTTTTCCTAACAAACACCAATAATATTCGTACCTGGAACTATGTTGTGGCCGTCAAATCCAACCCACGCGTCCTGGCCAGCAATGTGCTTATGTTCCATTTCAAAAACCTAGGGAACATGATGAATTTAGCAATCACCACAATGTCGGTGTGTTCACACAACCAATACTACGTGATTTTAACAACAACCAACAGTCAACGTAATGCAACATCCCAATGTCGATAACATATAGATCATGATATTACAAATAAGCATTTAAAAAATAGTAATTCACAAACTAAATAATTTGTTACAATCACAACATACCAGGAGGGAAACAACGCACCCAGTAACTTTCTCCGGTGTCTGATAAAATTCTCGCACTGATCCCATTAACGTGTTTAGAATTGCAGCTGTCCAATCATACATTTGTAGTGTCCAAATTGTTGATGTAACGCACAAACACCCAACTAATAGTCTCGCTAGATGTTGAGGAAAAAAACTTCACACAAAAATACAAACATATTAGTTTGGCAGTGTCTTCCTTATCACAAACCGATTTACCTTTCACATCAACAAATTTCTTATTAGATTTGTAGTTATCCGACCTATGCCACTACACTGTCGCTGTATGAAATCTGAAGTCGGCCTTGTGCCTGGAGTTAGGTCGACATGTTGAACACCACATTGCAAACCAAAGACCAACGTAATGTCCCTCTTCCCAACTTTCACTGGCCTTTCCCCAATGTAAAATGCATCGTCCTTCCGATTATATGACTTCACAATCTTAACCACAAGATCGTCACATTTTCTAAACTCATTCCAGTCTGGTTTGTTAATTATGATGGCTTCAAACATAAGCCAAAAGGATATCCTCCTCAACTGATGGAAGTGTCCCTCATATAACCCTAATTCAAACACCACCTTAATAACCCCAGCCATGTTAGAAAGGAAATTTATAAGGTGAGTAGCCCTCTTAGGTGACACATATTTCGGGACAACATTTTGCGACTGTTTGAACAAGCACACGCCCTTGCATTTTCACACCTAGCTTCAACGATGATGGGACACCTGCTGCCTCTAACCTTTTTTGTTCACAAGACCTAGTCCATGGGCTTCTCATCCGTACCACTTTTGTACATAGAAACACAACATTAGCAAATACATGTCATGAACAGTACATACACACGCGTCACAACTAATATTCACATCACTATAACAAACACTTATTTATGGCAACATGAAACAAACATTAAATCACAATTCACAAAAACAACTAGCCTAACGCGTGTAACATAACCGTTTATTGTAGTACAACATGTACTTTAAGCTGACAAAAATCCTGCCAGTTACATTTTTCACCAGTTAACCTAACCAATAATTATCAAAATGAACCTTGCATGGTACATACCTTATAGGACCCAAACACACGCGTGTCAACCAACTTCTTTTTGTCCACACGATATACACAATCGCACACCGTACCCCCAACACACTAATCATCACATATATCTATTCGTTATGTCACACACGCTACGAATAAAATAAAAATAACGCAACACGTACATCATTCCCCAAACGACATAAACAAAGAAAAAAAAATCCACATCAATACATATAATTTGTTCGTATCACACCATGTGCCACACCAATCAAACATCAAATTAAACACCTATTACATCTTACCATAGTGGGTGGGCCATGGGGGGGACCCAACACGTGTCTGCTAATACATTTTCTCAACGCGCACCTCTAATGTTGTTTCCACCACAAAACCCCCCAACAAACATAACAACATAGTAGTAGGCATTCATCAGACCACAACCCAATACCCATGCCTACGCACAAACAAAGACAAACGTAACACACATGTAAACAATCGAACAGTCCAAAATGACATACACACACCACACGCACACGATTGACAGACACCTCCCCACACAATCAGCCCCTAAATTGTTTAATGCGACACAAACACAATAGAAGCCCAACTTTTTACCCTACACATATGAAGGTTCAAGGAATATCACTTACGCTTGTGGGTCATTTCTACAGCGTCATCGATGCTTTATGTCATTCCTCCATCCTAAATAATGCCCGACTACCAACGCACGTAGTAAACCCTAACAGCCGTCTACAACAATCAAACCCCAAAATACCCACCATCAACCCACAAGCAATCGTTAACAAAATTAGTCAATTAAGAAACACCAAATCTCCAAGATTTACAGAACCGTTCACAACAAAATCACAAAAACGGCAAATGCAAAATCACAGGGATTTGACGACCCATTGGCTCCGAATTTTGAGTGACAAAAATTGGGGCTTCCATATTAGACAAACGGGCACAAACAACGATTCAGGTTACACCGGTCACGCTACAACCCATCACACATGTGCCAACCAACAAAAGCTACTACAACCCTTTTGATAATGTGACACCCAAACACATCCCACAACAAACAGCCTACCATCAGTGTAGCCTCCACCCACATGCATAAAGAGGGCAATTTAGTAAACACATATGAAATAGGACCAAACAGACTACTAAATATCTTCCAGGACTACGTGGACCACCTTTTCACATTTCAAGATTTATCCGTAGCTTCCCTTAAAATATATTATAAGTAAATAAATAAATAAACAAGAGTCTTTTAAGCTGCATAGACAAAACATAAAGATAAAAATAAAAATAAAATGAGAGAAATTATAGACAAGAAGACGGAAAGAAAAGAAGGAAAAGGAGATAGAATAAATTTATATCAAACTAATAAAAAGTAGGGAAATTATTCAATACTCCCGGAGCACCACGTGGCCATACTCCAAGTCAATCATTAATAACTTAGCCCCATGTTGTTCCCTCATCCCTAACATAAATTGTGGGCCCTTATGCCTCTCCACCAATCAAAAACTTATGGAGCACCACGTGTTTATACTCCAGGCACTACAGGAAAATGACGATTTAACGGCGTTTAATTAACGGCGTTTTATTAAATGTCACTTTTTTTTATAATTAACGGCGTTTTTTAAACGTCGCCTTTGTTGTTAGGTAAAACGGTACCGTTTTGTAAATAGAAGACGTTTAAAAAGCGCCTCCAAACCCTGTCTCTCTTCCCACCCTCTTCCCTGTCTCTCTTCACACCCTCTTCCATCTCCCTAAACTTTTATTTTGAAAACCCTATTTTGAGCACCGCCGTCTCCTTCATACTCACTCAAATCTCTCACTCACTCGTCTCTCTCTCTCGCTCGATTCTTCTTCGGTTCAGTCATTCTTCTTCGATTCTTCTTCAGTTCGGCGATCCATCTCGGGATTGCGATTTCAAAGTTCGATTTTGAGCATAGATCAGTGATTCATCTCCGTGGATTTGGAACTCTTCGTCTTCTTCAATCAGAGGTTAGTTGCTCTCCCTTTCTCTCACTCAAATCTCTCTCGATTCTTCTTCAGTTCGGTGATTATTCTTCAGTTCAGTGATTCATCTCAGATTGCGATTTCGAAGTTTGATTTTGAGCATAGGTCCGTGATTTGTCTCCGTGGATTTGGAACTCTTCATCTTCTTAATTTTCAAATGCAACCAAAATAGTCAGATGAAAAGAGCATTAATATTTTTGTGCAAAATATTTTTGCCTAAAATATATTTTCCGGGGTAAGAAATATTTTAGATGAAACAAATGGAGCCTCAAAAGGAAAAAAAGAAGAAAGAAACAGAGGCAATAACACAACATTATGGTCTTTCAAAAAATCTGGCCTTGTTAACTCAAATTCTTGAAACCAAATTCTGAAGACAACAAACGAAAAGCAAAATTTTGATCTTTCTATGCATTGTATAATTCTGAGAAATATTTCTACTTGTTCTCCCAAAATTTTGATCTTTCTATGCATTGTAGAACTAGTGTTCTTGTCATTTAATAGTTACCTTCTTTTTTTTCTTTTCTTCTCTTTTTTTTTTTTTGTAATTTTCTTTTCATATTTCTTTATGTGTGGATTGAGAGAAATCATTTGAATTGATTAGAAATCTCTTCTTTATGATGGCATTTTTAGCATTTATGTTATTCTCTTCTCAATCTTCTCATGGATCAAAAGGAAATCTAATATTCAGTAGAAAGCAATAGATAGGACTATGGAATGGTCATAACAATGTTACAAAATTGAATACATAATTATATATATAAAAAAATTAAATTAAATATCGTACTTGCTTAACAATAGAAATGTACAAGCTATACTAAAATGCAATACACATTGAAGATGATGCATATTGCTGACTAAAGTTTTGAAAAAAATCCGTACAAGTAATATATAAGTTGGGCTGCATTTAGGAGCTTTTGCAAGTTTAGCACCTTAAAATACCAATGCATAAGGTGGAAATAGGAACTGGCAATATAAGTTCCTTTTTCTTCACTTTAAAAGAAGAAAAACTCACTTCTCATTCCACCAATTGTGTCTTTTTCTTTTCCTGGATTTTAATGTACTTGTTGATGGACTTATTTCATCCATTGACATATCATAGCCGAATGGCTTGGGTATTAGAACTGTGCATTGAAGTTGGTTTGTTGCGTTTTTTACATATTAATGGGATTGTAATAGGCATGGTGGACCCTTTTTTGAATGAGGTTATTGTTTCATTACTGTTGAGTGACTTCCATATTTGTTAATTTTCTAGAAAGGTTCATGCACCATTTTCTTTATTTCATGTAGTAATAATCCAAATTTTATTGATGACATTCCAGTTGTATCGTGACCTTTAAAAACCATGGTTGTGCCTCTAATCCATGTTGATTTAGAGTCAGAGTGGGCTACTCTGCACCCAATTCTCTAAATTGATCCTCCGTCTATGACTCTGTATAGAGAGGCACATGCACACTTTCCAATCTATTTCTTTTTTTTGTGGCTCTGTTATTGTTCTACAGGGGTTTGTTTCTCTTCCTACAATCCTGCATCAACTTAGAGTTTCCTTCACCAACATTTTTGGCATAAGCTTAGATTTTCCTTCACCAACATATATGATTGTATCGCCAATACCAATACAATTATTGGGTTATTGTGAAATCGCATTATGATTTGGCTAGCATCTTTCCCATATAATAAATCTTCCTCTCATCATACTTTCTACTATTGTTGCAGTTAATTTTATACTTCTTTTCACTATTATTTTGTTATAGGTCTTTTTTCTATTCATGTTTTGCATGGTACAAACTTTAGTTGAAGAAGTTTGAATTAGTGATGTTTTCTTGTATCAAAAAAGAATCTTGTGTCTTAACTTGTGCTATATCTTGATATGTTTCTTTCATGTAGACGGTTGGAGCAGAAGCATTGAGGATTGGTGTAAATGGGCCATGGGTCACTAAATCATACCTTGAAATGATTCTTGAAAGTAGAGGTTGAGAAACGGCATAATTTCGTTATTGTTTTTACCCCATCTGTATTCCATACAATTGTTTGGTTCCTTTTGCCTTTCGTCTTTCATATCAGTTATTCTCTTTTCAATTAATCCCCATCTCACTTGCAGGTGTACCACGCCTTAATACACCACCACTTTTGTCTAATACATCTACCACTATTGTTCAAGAAAGGTTGATTACTGCACCAAAGCCTCTTCGAATTGCTTCGAACCTTGTGTTTGAAGATTTATCTCAGCCATGGACTCAATCGCCAACAAAATCCCAAATGGAACCTGTACTAGCAACTTGGCATTTTGTCTCACTAGATCCTCCACTTGCTGATGGCTGTCATTGGTATGTTTTCTCAACCAGTAGAAAGTAAAATTTCTCATGCCAGCATTATTGTTAAGTGAACTTTGCCTTGGGTGTGTTATCTATTCTTCATTTATCTTGACTCCTTTAATGAAACAGCTACAGATCCTTCTTCTTTCAGGGATAGCCTGCAGCTTGTTCCAATGCCTGATTCATATGACTTGGATAGGGGATTGCTTCTTGCTGTTCAAGCAATACAGGTAACGGTTATTAGATAAGTAGGGAGGAAAACTTTTAGACTTTGGAGCTTCAAGTCTATGGGAGTCTTTTGTCTTTTAGTCAGATCCAAACTTCAGGACTGTCTTTTATTTCAGGCTTTGTTGGAGAATAAAGGTCTTCCAGTTATAGTTGGAATTGGTAATCTCTCTCTCTCTCTCTCTCTCTCTCTCTCTCTCTCTCAAACTGGTCTGAATGCGATTACCAAAAAAGCCGACTGTTTTTGACTTTTTAGCTAAGACTTGAGAAGAAAAATTATATAGTGCTCTTGGGACAAATATATATGGTATCCTAATTTGTTTTACTAGATTAAAATAAGGGGGAATTACTTGACAGTGGGGTAGAGAAAAAAAAATTGCAAAAATATGAAAGGTGAATCTGTGGTAGGGTGCAAGCGAAAAACTGTGGAGGTGCAAACTTGCACCCCTCTATATTTGTGTATTTTCTTTTTATCTATCTAACTGTTAAGTAATTTCCCCTCTATATTTGGGTTGGGGAGCCTCAGGTTTATCCACACTTGATACTATTTGGTATTTACAATCCCAATTAGTTACATATGTTTAATGGTTGGTTTGTTACTTCTTTTTTTTTTCTTTTTTTTTTATCACTTTTTTGAATTTGCAGTCACTTCTGATACAAGGAAAAGGACAGTTCAATTGCTCTACTCCTGGTATACAAGCCGATCTTTGTAATGCTACAAATCCTGAATGCTCTCCTTATGTTCTCAGGGTTATTCCTAGAAAAACATACTGACTACGGATTGGTAGCTTAACTGCTTTAGCAGCTCTCAGTTTCGAAATAGAGGTAATTTATTTTTTTAACATAGATTTGAACAACCACATTCTAAACCATTTCTTTTTTGCCGATCTTTGTTTCCTTGTTTTGCAATATCATAGATTTGACTTCTTTTTTATATTTTTGGCAAGCCACACCTTTACTTCTGACAGTGGCAGTTGTTGAGCTCAGTGATATTGCATTCACAGTGGGTTCCATTTGTCCCTGTCCATGTTAGGTGTATACATTCAAAGAGCTTGAGGATTTTGTAGTTAGTATTTTAGTGATAATTTGATGCCCATTTTCAGATTGACTCTATACCAGCAGTTTTTGGTGTTACTCGAGACCCTTCCGTAGTTTTCACATCTAATTTCTTTGCCATCTTAGGTAACTCTTGGTCTTCATTCTTCTGATATCTCTCAAAAGTAATTATAACTCTTGCGTGTACACCACTTAGCTACTTTCTACCTGTGAGCATGCTTTACTTTTGACATTATTCTACAAAATCTGGAAACCTTTTGAAACTGGTTTTTTCAATTCTATTTCACCAATTTATATTTATTTGCTTTTGTCTTCAATTATATGTTACTATTGGGGAAAACATGTTTGTTATTTTTCTTGTTTTCGGTGATAAATGTGGTTACTTGCATGTATGTAAATAAATATATCTGTTAAGACCTTAAGTGAGGTAACTAGTGTTCAAAGGGTGTTGTCTATTTAATTGCAGTAGATGTCTGTAGAACCTGCTGGTACACTTCAGAAATGTGTGATCTTTTCTTTTAGTGGGCTTGAAATTTATTTTGCTAGTTTTTTCTTTTGTTCATGCGATGACAGATGGCTATATATATACCTTTTGCATTATGCATTTTTTTTCTTTTCAATTTTTATGGTTTTATATGTATATATATAGTTATAATTCGTTAAGATTGTGGTTATGGTGTGGTCTATGATTATGTGTTACTTTCTGTTTACATTATTATTGTTGGTAAAATTGTCATAGGCTGAACTCTCATTTCTTGCATTGTACTTGTATAATTTGAAGATATTGATCATGGTGGTTGTTCATTTTGAAGTGATGGGCTCTCATTTCTGTATGATGTTGAGTGTTTTATTTTGATTTGAACACGGATTGTGGGAAACAAGTGTAACTGGGTAAGGAACTTTGATCTCTGAATTTGATTGGACTTACATATCAATCTGGTTAGAAACTTCGTATTGTTACGACTAATGTGTTGCTAAATGTGCTTCTTCCTTTAAATATGAACGATTAATTGCGTAGGGGGATTCGACACTGCACATGCCGTAGCCAGGTAATAATGGTATTGGGCTGGAAGTTTAAACAATTTTATCCTCTGAAGTTTTTCTGTGATATGGGTTCAGAAAATTATTTTCAATTATCTTTGTGATCTCAGGGCATATGATCGAGTTGCAATTAAGTTCCGTGGAACTGATGCAGGTATCAATTTTAATATCAGTGATTATAATGAAGATCTTCAACAGGTGGTCGGGGTTGGTAAATGGATGATTGAAATTGATCTGCATTTAATGCATTCAATTTAACTGCTGATTTGCTCAATAAAGGTTGCACCCTTTTTAACGCTTTTAATGGATAATTATATTAACCAAATTTATATATTTTGTCGAAGTAATAGGTAATTTGTTGTTTTTCTTGGTGAGGCATTTATGTGGATAGTCTCTTGAAAAAGAGACAAAAAGGAATGGATATGATACGTACATATAATTTACAAACAATAAATTAATGCAATTTTGAATATTGGTTGCATGCCTGTTACTGATTCATGTTTTGGTTTCATAATTGCTTTCATTGACTGCATTCAGGAATCGAGTGCTTGGCATCGGAACTTCTAGAGCTTGTTGTGCTAAATCAGAAGTAGCAAGTTGTTGTTTAGATGTCAAAGCCAGTAATGTTGATTCTCGCCTAGTAGCATCTGATGGATGCATATCTTTGAAGAGATTTTACAGTGCAGCACATGGTTCCCCAAATTTTTTTATGGGGTGTAATATGCAGTAATTTAACTTTTATGTGTGGCCAACAACTTCACAATGGAAAGTACCAAAAGTTAACATTGAGATTTGCTGGGGTGTAATATGCAGTAATTTAGTGGCCAACAACTTCACAATGGAAAGTTCAAACAACAGGTGATTCTCTCCCTGCTGTATGCTTTTGTTTTTATTACATACGATTCTGAACATTCAGTGAAACAACACTAAATGAAAGTTTCTTTCTTTCCCGTTAAATTGTTTTAGCATTGAACAACATGAGTTGGTTACCAGCATCTGTTTGAGCAGTCAAACATATGTGACAGTGCTGCTGAATGCAATAGTTTTTTGAACTTTTCATGCTGCTGATGTGTGCTCATAAATTTATGTGAAATAATGATGATGGCACCTTTCTAGTTTTGAAGATATGGAATATTTTATTGATCTTATCTGTAGCATGCTGAGACGACTCGTAGAGGAAAGAAGAGCTTGCCAAGAAACCAAACATGACATGCTTGGTCTCCTAATGAATGGGGGTGAAGAAAACATATATAATCTAACAGATGAAGAGATAATTGATCAAATGAAAGCAATTTTGTATTCTTGATACGAGACTGTATTCACTCAAAACTTACTATATAAGATTTCTATTGGAAATTTAGTCCTCTTATATGTAACATATTTTGATTGATAGCAATTTTGTGGCTTTGTATACAAAGTAGTAATTAATTTTTTGGTTGAGAATTGTGAATACAATTTTTTGATATGTTATTTTGGGGGTAATATTAAAATATCATCTGTGGATATGTTATTTTGTGGGTAATGGTAATTGGTGGATGGGAAAGTGAATTAATGATGCATTTGCTATTTGAATGTAAGTTATTATTTCATATTACTGTTATTCATTTTTATTATATGTATTTTTTTAGTTTAATCACATAAATTAGCACAATTTCAAAAAAAAAAAAAAGGGAGATATCACGGCGTTTTTTAAAAACGCCACTTAAAACCCAAAATATTAACGGTTAGATTTTTTAAAAAGATATGACGGCGTTTAAAAAATGTCGCTAAATATCATAATGACGTTGTGGTATTGTAAAGTAAGACATTTAGCGGCGTTTTTAAAAACGCCGCCTATACTAATATAATGACGTTTTTAAAACGTCAGGAAGTTATAGCGACGGCCGCGTCCTCGGCGCTTGATGTTAAGCGTCGCAAAAAGAATTAGCGGCGTTTTTAACACTTATAGAGGCGTTTTTTAAGCGCCGCTAAAAGCTAAATTTCCTGTAGTGAGGAATACTGAATAATCGCCCTAAAAAGTATTCCAACTTTTCCTAAGAAGTCAACTTGCCACTGGTATTTGGTATTTGGTATTGATCTCTGAGATGAGTGTATAAATTTATATTTAGTATGATGCTTGTTAATAGATGTGACAAATCTATTTGACTTGGAACTAATATATTGTCTTTGAGACGTTGCATCTTATTATTTAGGGAGTATTATATTACATTATCTTAGAGATATTTAACACACTGCCTTATGGACGATGTCTTGAAACTAATTATATATGATACGTGGTCTGGAGTCGACATATAACATGCATGAGATATAATTATGTGAATATTAATTGCTATTAAACTATTTATTTTTCTTTTTTGTTATTATTATAATTAGTACATTCACTAAGCTTGTTGATAACTCACACTCCCATTTTAATTTTGTTTCAGGTGTTCAAGAGTTACATGAGTTCAACGCCAAGTGTAGGTTTTTGTTGAAAAGTCTGTTTTTGAGAGAAAGCGAGCGAATATTGCATATGTACATATGTGAGAGTTAAACCTATGAGAGTTACACCCTAGTCTGTATATACCTTCAAGTGGTTGTTTGTGCACTATATTTTTCTTAGGATAAATTACACTTTACCGCTTTTATGTTTGGCCACTTTTTCATTTTGCCTTTCAAGTTTATTTTTTCTTACTTTGACCTTTCATGTTTTAAAATTTTCCCAATTTACTCATAACGCTAATTTTCGTTAAAAATTAGATAGAAAATGATATATTGACAGTCGCGTAGTATAAAAATATTTTATTATGTATAACTCACACTTCTGACACAATTCAAATATCAATATAATAATATTTTTTTTATATTCTATGACAGTTATCATGGCATTTTCTGTCTAATTTTTAACATAAGGTAGTTTACAGAGTAAATTAGAAAAAACTTAAAACATGAAGAGCCAAAGCGAGAAAAAATAAACTTGAAAGGCCAAAGTGGGACAATAGCCAAAGTAGGAAAGTGGCCAAACATAAAGGAGACAAAGGCTGATTTACCTTTTTCGTTATAGGTACTAGGATGAAGTTTGCATTTTCTTTATATCTTGCCGATGTTTTTTTTTTTTTTTAAGTGAAATGTTTGGATGTAGAAGGTGCATACCATATGTACTTGCGTAAGTTTTTACAAATATACATAAGTTACCTCACAAAATCGCGTAAGTTCTCACACACGCCAAATATGGACACTAAATTATACCAAATTCTTTTAGAATAATGGCAAGTCCAGGTATTGATCCACAGGGATAAACGAGAAATTAAACTAATTTAATTGTTAAATTCCTAAATTAATTTTGATAAAAAGATTGATTGTTCATAACCTAATAATAATTAAATTAAACAAAGCGAATAAACCAGCAATTATAAATAAAGATGAATTTACTGATTTGGGGAAAAACCTAGGGCAATGAGTTCACCACTAGCTACGTAAATAAGGTTTCAATTTGAAATCAATTATGCTACGGTTTGAACGGAATAATACTTTGCAACTACAAGTTCGAAGCATTTATTAGGAAAATCATCACGTTCAATGTACGGCCACGAGCCATCTCAAGTAGTACGAATCGTTCGCTCTAAACTAGGGTAGGGACACGACTCGTCCCTCATAGTATGATTCGTCTCATAACTTGAATATGAAAGAATAGAAAACTATTGTATTGAAATCATTCAACAATCACAGAAAGCCGAATACTTAAAGAAATAGTGGAATATATATACATATATATATATGAAACTTCTAAAACACCATACAATTGTTCAAACCTTTACATAATCAAAAACCAAAAAGAAAACCTAATTACACAGCTAAGGTTTCATCAAAACCCTAGAAAAGAAAAACCTAGCCACTCATGAAGGAGTGGGAAGAGATGGAAGAAGTGGAAGAGGAAAAAGCCCCCATGGAAGTTGTCCTTCAAGCTTGAGGAAAAATCACTCTTTCTTTACCCTAGCCTCTCTTTTCCTTTGAATAATTTTTGAACCCTAGGTTAGCCCATTTTTCTTCCTTTTGTTCTCAACAGAACAAACCCAAAATTTTGCACATGCATCCCTAGGTGGGCCGCTTGAGCGATGGTGAGCCGCACGTGTGGTGAAGCTTGACCGCATGTGCGGTGAGGTGGCTTGCTCGAATTTTTTGCTTCTCGCACGGATAATCTGTTTTCGCGCCCTTTTTGATTAAATTTGTGTATTTCTTGCCAAATCTGTACAAGTGCACAAAACACATCATCTCTACCAAATAAACAAAATTGAAAGACTATAAATGTAACTTAAGTGACCTCAATGTGGTACCTTTCGGTCCACATCGATACCATATGTACTTGTGTAAGTTTTTACAAATATAGATAAGTTACCTCACAAAATCGCGTAAGTTCTCACTGATATACTTAAGTTGTGATTTTTTAAATTTTTATGAGTTAACTTACGTATATTTGTGAAAATTTACGCGTTTTATGAGTTAATATACGTAGATTTGTGAGAACTTATACAAGTATACACTTAAAAATTGCCCTTTTTTTTTAATCTACCTCTTATGCCCAATCGTGAAGTGTATGTGGCAAAGTGTATAGGTTCCACCGTATCCAAGGAGGTCTATTAGTTATGGGGTGTGACACCGACCATCAGAGAAGTTCGAACAGTAATTTGAAATCTGCAACCCAATCTCGTGCAGCAAATGATTATCCCCTCCTTGCTCAATTTCAAGGATTTGTATGACACTAGGATCCAGATTAAAGATGCTATAGCCCAAGGCCTGATTGGGAAGAATAGCACTAAGCCTTTCAAGAAGTTCTTTACTAGAAATACCAATGCCAACAACAGTAACACCCATACCAAGACAGCTAAAGTTAAATCGATCACTACCCACAATGGTCTAGCTGATCTCAGGCAATCTACAATATCCTAATTAAAGGGGAAGAAGAAGATGATCTGAGTCAGACGAATTTGGTGATGCAGTCTACATTGATAATATGTAGAGTTATGCAAATAAGACGCAAAGATGATATTATTAAACTTAAGACAGTATTTATTATTTAATTTTAAATGTCTCACTTGTACAAGTGTCTTGCATCTTTTTATGTCACAAATTTTTATTACCATATATGTTTGCCTCTTACATTAAAATTCTAGGCCATCTCTGTAGAAGAACGTTATCAGTACCAACAAAATTGAGTTGCATAAAAGGATAATAATTATGGAAATGGGCTTAGCTATGATTTTGGAAACAGCTTAAAAAAATTTGACGTTAAAGTAGTTAACATTGTTTTTACATTATTAACAATTCTTCAAATAAAGAGCATCTGAGAATTTTTTATATGCTCACATTCCAAATAGAAACATGCTAGGTGTGAGAATATTAGGTTAGGCAGTGTTTCCTTTAGGTTAGATTTATACATATGGCAGTGTTTTAGGTGTATATATATGGCAGTGTTTCCTTTAGTCTTTGGGTTAGGTTTACTATATAATCAGATGTATTCTTTGTTGGAAAAAATGGTTTAAATGCTAATTTTTCGAAAACTATATGCTAACAATTATGTAGGACACATAAGTCGGTTTTGGAGGGTCCGAGTAGCAATGTGTTCATTGCCATGTGGTCAACAAGATTATGAAATTAGTGAGTCAAAACCATTTATAGGTGAATGGAAAATTGACTCCAAAATGAGGTTCACGAACATTAGTCATGTTGGTAAAAATTCTCAAAATGGTGTTGAGTGTTCTTGTCCCACATAGGAAAGTTAGGAAAATTTTGGAGAAGATATAAGGTCTTAGATTGAACCTTGGGCATGGGCCTAAAGGACACCCAAAGTGTGAGTTGGGTTAGGTCGGCCCGTTACTATCTTCTTAGGCCAAAATTATTTGGAGTTATTTTCAATTGTTTGCTGGAAAACAAAAATTTTGAATTTCATATTCAAATTTTGCAACGAACATGTCTCTTCCGAAAAGGTTTTTTCCATTGCCTATATTAAGGCAATCCTCCATCCGAGTTTTGGCATCAAATCTAATAATATATATATATATATATATTCAAACTTCTAGTTTATTCCTCCTTTGTTCATCATGCATATTCATATTTTTTAGAGTCTAAGTTTGAGAGAGTGTAAAGCACATACTTTGGTTCGTTGTACACATAGAGTTAGTGTCAATTCTGTGTGTGGTGATTGTTGTATCCTGAAGACAGGACGCCTATGAATCTCGAGCACCAATGGAGAGGGCATTATTCTATCTTAAACACAATGTGTCCAGACACTGGCCTCAATCACAACTTTGTTCAATAGTTTGATCTTTGAAAAGTTGTAAGTTTGTTTTATTTATTTATTATTCGCTATTAATTAATTTAAAAAAAACTATTCTCCAACAATTTTAAGACAGAATAATCGCTTCAGATTAAGGTTTCGGTTAAATTAATGTTCTGGTTTTATTTTTTCTATGTGTCGATTCTGTTCAAATACAGTATATATTCTGCATGTTTCTGTTTTAGATACAGTTACTGTTTTATACTGTGTTTCTTTTCCTTTTTTGCTTTTGTGTTCTGGTTTAATACAAAATTTATTCTGTGTTTGCTAGGTTTTTTATTTTTTTTATCTATACATAATTTTAATTTGCCGGTTATGAATAGTTTGTTTTTAGACTGTTTTTTTGTTTTGTTATAATACAATTTTTCATACTGTAAATTCTATTTTTCTGGTTTATTGCATAAGTTAATTATTATGGGTTGTATTTCCTGTTAACGTACTGGTTGTGGAATCAGTTATTTATATACATATATATTCTTGTCGTGTTTGGTTGAATCTGCTTGACTTTTTTTTCTTTTTTTTTTTTCAAACGCATAAAGGAAAAAAAAATTGTTCTTTGGTCGAACACCGTTTGTGGACCGCTTTAATCAAATACTTTATTGTTTTGGTCAACTGTGCTTCTAGTGTTGTTTATTAGATTATATTTTATATATTAATTTATTGCTTAGGTCTGTTAGATTGGTTCATACAATCGTGAAAGGAAAAGTGTTATTTGTTTTATTACTATTTGTTGTTTATATTGCCTACTGGTTTTCCGAAACTTAGTGATTTAATTTCGAATTTGATTTAGTTATTGGGAAATCATATTTTATTTACAGTGAACAGATTTGTTTTTGTTATTTTATTTTGATCAGAAAGTTTAAATGGCAACTGAGACTATCAACAATGTTAGAAATGCAAACCCAACATTTGCAATTATCGTGGTTTCTACTCCTATAGTTACTTCACTTCCCACTACTGTCCCGATTAACCACAATGAAAAGCTAGAAAAATTTAATGGGACAGAGTTTAAGAGATGGCAGTAGAAAATGCTATTTTATCTTACAACTCTAAATTTGGCATAATTTGTCAAAGGGAATGCACTAGCCTTGAGCGAGGACGAAACTGATCAGCAAGCAATTGCAGCAGTTGAGGCGTGGAAGCATTCTGATTTTTATTGCTGAAACTATATTTTGAATGGATTGGACAACACGTTGGATAACGTGTATAGTCCATTACAAACAACTAGAGAATTGTGGAAATCCTTGGACAAGAAGTACAAAACGAAAGATGCGGGAATCAAAAAATATGTGGTTGGCCATTTTCTTGAGTACATGATGGTGGACTCAAAGACCGTAATTAATCAAGTCCAAGAGCTTCAATTGATTTTACATGAAATTCATGCAGAGGGTATGATTTTGAGCGAATCTTTCCAAGTGGCAGCTATCATTGAGAAACTACCACCATCTTGGAAAGAGTTCAATAACTACTTCAAGCACAAATGCAAGGAAATTAAGTTAGAAGACTTGATTATCCGATTACAAATTAAGGAAGATAACCGTGATGCAGAATAGAAAAGAAATCCAAGATTTATTTTCAAAGCAAAGGCTAACATATTATAGCAAGGACAACAGGAGAAACAGAGATAGCGTCCTAGGCAAAACGCTAAAGAAAATGCTAGTCAGAGTTTTAAGATTAGATCTATGAAGTTCAAGGGAAAGTGCTTTGTGTGCAACAAGGTAGGACATCGGGCCAAAGATTGTCGGAACTGCAAAGATCAACAAGGTCCTTCCAAAAAGACAAAGTATGAACAGGCACACATAACTGAATTGGAAACTTTGTCTGATGGAGTGATTGAGATGAACCTGGCAGCAGTTGTGTTTGAAGTAAATCTGATGGGGTCAAACTCCAAGGAATGGTGGGTAGACATCGGGGAAACACGACATGTGTGTGTAGATAAGAAAATTTTTACTACCTATCAACGAAACTCCTCTACTGCAAAAGTTAAAAGACAAGGGAAGATTGTGCTCAAGATGATTTCGGGCAAAAAGCTGACGCTTAACAATGTTTTGCATGTTCCAAAAATTCGGAAGAACTTGGTGTCTAGATCATAGTTAAGCAAGAATGGTTTTAAATTGGTCTTTGTTTTTGATAAATTTGTTCTGTGTAAGGATGGTGTTTAGGTAGGGAAGGGATACCTGTGAGACGGGTTATTCAAAATGAATGTACTAACTGTAATTCCTAGTATTAATAAGAACACCACATCTTCTGCTTATTTGTTTGAGTCTTCTCATTTATGGCATAGTAGATTAGGACATGTTAAATATGATTTGTTGCGTAGATTAATTCACTTGGACTATCTACCTAATTTTTCTATTAATTCAAATCATAAATGTGAAGTGTGTGTTGAGGCTAAATTGACCAAGGCACCATTTAATTCTGTTGAAAGAAGTACTGAGCCACTGGATTTAATTCACGGTGATATTTGTGATTTGAAATTTATTCAAACGCAAGGGGGCAAGAAGTACTTCATCACTTTTATTGATGATAGCAGGAGATGCTGCTATGCATATTTATTATGAAGCAAGGATGAAGCTTTAGAAAAAATTCATTGAATATAAAACTGAGGTTGAAAATCAACTTGGCAGGAAGATTAAGGCATTAAGAAGTGATCGAGGGGGTGAATATGATGCTCCTTTTGGAACATTATGTTCACAACTTAGAATCATTCATCAAACTACTGCGCCTTATGCACCACAGCAAAATGGAGTTACTGAGCGAAAAAATTGTACATTGAAAGAAATTATGAACGTGATGTTGATTAGCTCAGATTTATCCCAAAACTTGTGAGGGGAAGCAATTCTTTCCATAAATTATATTTTGAATAAAATACCTCACAAGAAGATTCTTAAAACTCCATATGAATTGTGGAAAGGTCGAGATCCTTCTTACAAATATCTAAAAGTGTGGGGGTGTTTGGCTAAGGTGGCCATTCTCGATCCTAAAAGGGTCAAAATTAGACCTAAAACTATTGATTGCATATTCATAGGATATGCACATAATAGTAGTTTTTATCGATTTTTAGTACACAAAAGTGATAATCCAGATGTGCATGTCAATACTATAATCGAGTCAAGAAATACATCTTTCTTTGAACATATATTTCCTTGTAAATCAATATGAGTCAAATTCTCTTAAATGTTCTTATGAAAGTGCATTTGATCATAGTCAATGATAGATTGAGGAAAATCAAGAAAGAACAAATGAGGAAGAACCTAGACATAGTAAGAGAGCTAGGACTTGTAAATCCTTTGGTCCTGACTTCTTGACTTATCTACTGGAAAATGAGCCTCGAACATTTAAGGAAGCCATGTCTATGCCAGAAGCTCCTTTATGGAAGGAAGCTATTAATAATGAAATTAATTCCATCTTACATAATCATACTTGGAAATTGGTGAATCTTCCACCAGGATCTAAGCCTCTTGGATATAAATGGATATTCAAGAGAAAAATGAAACCTGATTGATCAATTGAGAAATACAAGGCAAGACATGTAGTTAAAAGTTGTAGGCAAACAAAGGGAATAGATTATTTTGACACTTATTCGCTTGTAACAAGAATAATCTCCATTAGAATGTTGATTGCTATAGCAGCTTTATACAATCTTGAAATACATCAAATGGATGTTAGGACTGCATTTTTAAATGGAGTTTATAATGAAGAAATCTAAATTGAACAACCAAAAGGTTTTGTAGTTCCAGGGCAAGAAAAGAAAGTGTGCAAGCTTGTAAAATCTCTTTATGTCTTAAAGCAAGTTCCAAAACAATGGCATGAAAAATTTGACAATGTTATGATGTCAAATGGATTCAAAATAAATGAATGTGACAAATGTGTTTATGTAAAAGACACAGAAAAGGGATATGTCATTGTTTGCCTATATGTAGCATATCATCTAAGACATGGGAATAGCACATGTAATTTTAGGAATTAAAATTACTAGAACGTCTGATGAATATGCTTTGTCTCAAGGTCATTATGTGGAAAAAAAATCCTTGAGAAATTTAATAAACATGATGACCGTCTTTCAAAAACCCCTGTGGATGCTAGTCTTCATTTAATGAAGAATATGGGTGAAGGTGTATCACAACTAGACTACTCCCGAATAATTGGAAGTTTAATGTACCTCATGAATTGCACACGTTCTGACATGGCATATGCTGTCAGTAAATTGAGCAGGTACATGAGTAATCCAGGGAAAGATCATTAGACAGCCATGATTAGAGTGCTTAGATATCTAAGATATACGTGTAATTATGGATTGAACTATACAAGATATCCAGCAGTACTGGAAGGGTACAATGACGCTAATTGGATATCCGACACTAAAGCCTTTAAGTCTACTAGTGGCTATGTCTTTACCTTGGGAAGTGCAGCAGTCTCTTGGAAATCGTCCAAACTAACATGCATTGCCAGGTCCACAATGGAATCCTAGTTTATTGCATTAGATAAAGTAGGAAAAAAAGTAGAATAACTTTGACATTTCCTTGGAGATATTCCAATGCGGCCCAAACCTGTGCTCGCAATTTGCATCCATTGCGATAGCCAAACAGCTATGGGTAAGGCACAAAATAATATGTATAACGGTAAGTCTTGTCATATACGTCGTAGACATAATACCGTTAAGCAACTACTCTCAAGTGGAATTATTTCCATTGAATATATAAGGTCAAGAGATAATATTGCGGATCCGTTAAGAAAATGTTTGACCAAAGAGCAAGTTTTAAGATCATCGAGGGGAATGGGATTAAAGCCTACCGATTAAGAACCAACTTAATGACGACCCAACCTGGTTGACTGGAGATCCCAAGATCTAAGTTCAAAGGGACAACCGAATTAAGTATGATTCCCTATCATCACTAAAGAGAAAATCTCCTACCCATTTCTATGATAACAAGTGATGTCTACAGTGAGAATTAGGATAAGTTTTACTTTTAATGAAGTTTATATCTTGGAAAACCAAGTGGGGTATAGCAAAATACTCTTAATGAGCATCACCTATATAAGTGTGAACTAGGCCGGTTCTATGAGAATGTTAAGGCTACATTCTCTAGAGCGCTCATGAAAACCGAGTATTGCTCAGGGCCAAAACGGGCACAATCGAAAGAACCAAGTTATGTATGAAAACAAAACTGTATGAAAGTTGTTGTCTTGGTTTACACTAATGGGTAGAACAGTTCAAGACATCATGTTCACTGATCAGCCAGTAAACCCGATAGTTTCTCACAAGGAAAGGTTCAAGGCCAAAAGCTACCTATCCTATGCAGAATGTTTTCAGTTTTGTACTTTCTCAGGTTGCATGTTGTTGCATGTCCTTTTCGTCAATTTCATTCATGTGGGGGATTGTTGGAAAAAAAATGGTTTAAATGCTGATTTTTCGAAAACTTTATGCTAATAATTATGTAGGACCTATAAGTCAATTTTGGAGGATCTGAGTAGCAATGTGTTTGTTGTTGTGCGGTGAAGAAGATTATGAAATTGTTAGTCAAAACCATTTATAGGTGAATGGAAAATTGACTCCGAAGTGAGGTTCATGAACATTAGTCATGTTGGTAAAAATTCTCAAAATGGGGTTGAGTATTCTTATCCCACATAGGAAAGTTAGGAAAATTTTGGTGAAGATATAAGGTTATTGAACCTTGGGCATAGGCCCAAAGGACACCCAAAGTGTGAGTTGGGTTGGGTTGGGTCGGCCCGCTACTATCTTCTTGGGCCAAAATTATTTGAAGCTATTTTCAATTGTTTGCTGGAAAACAAAAATTTTGAATTTCATAGTCAAATTTTGCAACGGTTCAATTTTTTGATGGAACAAAAAAATTGAATTTCATATTCAAATTTTGCAACATTCTCTTCCGAAAAGGTTTTTTCCACGGCCTATATTAAGGTAGTCCTCCATCCAAGTTTTGGCATCAAATCCAATAAATATATATATATATATATATTCAAACTTCTAGTTTCTTCCTCCTCCTCTATTCATCCTGCATATTCATATTTTTTACAGTCTAAGTTTAAGAGAGTGTAAAGCACATACTCTGGTTCACTGTACACATAAAGTTAGTGCGAATTCTGTGTGATGATTGTTGTATTCTGGAGACAAGACGTGTAGCTTGCTTTTCGTACTCTTTCTGATATGACTAGCCCTACAGTTCGGACTCCCATGGTTCTGAATCTGATTTCACAAGTGCAATGTAAAATAGTGAAAACACAAAAAGAGTCCAAATCCGGCAATTCTTTTGGAAAATCGATGTTTGAATCAAATGCCAAAAATTGACTGTTTTGCCATATTTCAAAGTTGCCACCTAAATATTATTAAAAAATTTAGGAAACCCATGACTCATGCTAAAGGTCACTTATCCGTCATCACCAAAGTATTTCAGCTCGGGAACTTAGATACGAGTAGGGAAGGTCATGAATTGAGTACCCCACTAGCCCGATCAAAGATCGGCCTCTACTAATTATGATGTAATTTTTTATGTACATTATATGCTCTTGTTCCAATTATTAGCTAATTTACTATGTGATGCATACAAGTATAGACTAATTTGTAAAAGTTGGAACGCTTTAATTTCATTTTTGTTTGGAAATTGTTTTAAATATGTGTCAATTGAAAAAGTGAGTTTGTATGTACATTAATCAATTTATCCTAATTTTAGCAATTAGCCTTTATCCACAAGCACTCAAATAAGTGTATCAATTAAGCACTTAGCCTCATGGAAAGCATGCTTGATATGGCAATAATCACACTTATGCGGCATGCTAAAACAATAAGTGCTCACCTAGTATTCTGAGGTGAGCTAAATAAAGAAAAATTATTAGAAAATATGCATGTTCCTAAATAATACAATATGATTAATGTGACGCACACATTATGTAATTTTTAGTAGGCTCAGCTATGAGCATAGTGTATGAACCAATTCAAGGCATGCGATAAATCACGTATTCAAGCAATGAAATTGAAATTGACATTGGTTAGCATGATGAGCCGAACCCAAATGCATGTGAGACGAGTGTATGCAAACATGGGAATGCTAAGAAAACATGATGCTTTATGCTACCATTATAAGCAGGTAAATAAAAGGAAGAAAGAAATGGGAGTTGGAAGACATACATGCTTATTACATATTTTCCCTCATGCAAGTGAGTACGAATAAGTGTCCAAATGTCCGAATTAAACTAATTATTACAAATTTGAATAAATGAATTAAATTAGCTAAGTACTAACTAGATATCTAAGTTATTACAATAAGGGTATTTCTAATAAACAACCATAATTGCACAAGGATATTATAATAATTACTAACAATAAGAATCATTACAACAATCAATGATAATTACAACAATGCTAATAAGAATTTTAATCCAAGCAGCCATGAGACATAATGATCGCATACACAGTGCCCAGAAGTTGCTCTGTCTGCCTAGATTGCTCTGTCTCGCCCTCAGCCACTGCCCTCTATTTCTGTCAAAAGCTCACTGCTTACCAATCATTAGGAGTTGGCTGGCCCTAAATGAGCTTTGGCCAGACCAAAAAAGTGCTGGTCGGCGCTAAATTTTATGCCAAAAAATGTTTTGTGCTCTGAGGTAAGAATAGTGCAAACAAAGCCTTTTTAGGCCCTGTTTGTCCCTTCTGCCCCTTTTTGTTATGTGAAACCCAAGAAAAGAACAAATTCACATTCGAAACCATCAATTAGCACAAGTTGATGGCTTGATGATCCCGAGTATGTTTGGACAAAATTGATAAATGTGATGAAAAACCACCCTTCCCTCCCATCATGAAGACTCAAAGAGGGAAGTAGACACATTTTAAGTCTTATCAATGTATCATGGATAAATACGTGACAATTCTCATAACGATGGACTCGGCATAACGTCTGGTCGAATCCAACCAACTCTAAACATTTTTTTTATGTCGGTTTAGTTCATTTTAAGACGATTTTTATTAGTCCTTTCCATTCTTTAATTAATATGTCCAAAGTGATATTTAAGTCCACTAAATGAGAAGACATATCCAACGAGAAGTGATTCTTGGCATGAAAAAGAGCTTATGCCTTGACGATGAACCTCCATAGAGATTAAGCCATTGAGCATAGGTCTCTTTCCCATGCCTTGAATAACCATTAATAGGTTGAAATAACTCTCAAACGAAAGTAAAGAAAAGAGGGAAGTGGCAGAAATAATCACATGAATTGATTATTTAAGATGGACTCTTGACATGAAAATTAACCAAAGAAAAAAAAAAACTATTAAAGCATAGGTGACATAACACAACTAGCTAGATATGAAGACTTGCAACACAACAAGCTAGATATTCAAAGCATACACCAGTTAAATAAATTAGACAACCTTAAAACAACCCTTAATATGCTAAAAATAGTAGCCAAAATTCATGTTAAGAGCATAAAAAAGGTTGGAAAAAATAAGGCAATGCAAGGCTAGTGAACAAAAACAAGGAGATGTGGCTAACCCCTCCACTTTTGAGACCTCAAACCATGTTTTTTTAGCCTTTTTTAAACTCGGAAAATCATTTTAAGAGGCAAAGAAAAGAGTGTAAAACCAGGGTGTGAGCTATGAAGTAGTGTAACAACCTCAACCCATGATTAACATTAATTCATGCTTAATTATGCCCAATGAGTAATAAAATTAAATTTTGCATCATATGTTGCCTTATTTGTGTTTATATCTATTTAACGTAGGAAGATATGTTTATGTTTTCATTTCAATTGCGAAATTGAAGGTCTTATCGACACCCGATTCAAAAATTAACTTGTTTTATGTGTTAATTAGAATTTTTAAAATTTTGTGGTAGGTGTAATTGAATTTCGAATCAGAACGATTAAATTAAAATAATTTAATATCTATTTGATTAGTTTGATCAATAAATAATTACACCTTTACCCAAGCCTATATAAGGCAAATTGTAGACTCAAGGCTATTATATACATTTTCATTTCCTCATCTTTTGACTCAACCATGAGAGAGGAGAGAGTGTAAGAGTTGGGAGAGGAACTTCAACAATTAGAGTGAATTGTAGGAAATTTAGAGGGAAAATCAAGAATTACTCAACCTTGGAGGGAAGTTGGGCTCCAACACTTGCTAGCTCAAGGCTTAAGGTAGGAAATTCAACTCCTTACACATGAATTTGAATTACTTAGTGCAAGAATTCAAGAGAATTAGAAGATTAAGCATGGGAATTAAAATAAGAATGTAGAGTGAAAGATTAATTCATGCATGCATGCATAATTCATGAATTTTGAGTTTAATTTACAATCAATCCATACATGCAAGAGGTCATCTTTGTTAAATGTTGAGAGCTCACCATAGTTTTGCACTTACAATCCCAAATTACTTATGTTTTGAAAGACAATATCTTATATCATTACATGTATGTTGTATATACAAAATTTCAAGCTTAGTTTTGAAGAATTTATTTGGTTTTGGGCTTTGATTTTGTGAATTAATCTTCATTTCATATTGTTATACAAGTTTCTAAATGTTTCCATAAGTTTTTGGCCCAAAAGAACAAAAATTGCAGCTTTGAAGTTGAATTTGGGAGCCTGGAGGTGAATCTGGAAATTCCAGAATTCAACCTCTCTGCTCGAGCGTGGGATTCTGCGCTCGAGCGGCCACCTTTGTTTTTGCATCTCCGCTTAAGCGACCTGAAGTTCACTCAAGCGTAAAATGCATGCTCTCAGAAGTTTCATATTTTTGCAGAACGCTCAAGCGGCAAGAGTTGCGCTCAAGCGGGGGCATGAGTCTGACGCTCGAGCGACCATCGAGCGTTCATTGAGCGTGAAAATCGCTTAACCAGAACTTTTTCAAAGTTTACAGAACGCTCAAGCCAAGGAAGTTACGCTCGAGCGTCCCCTCACATTTTGCACGTCCGCACGAGCGAAGAAAGCTACGCTCGAGTGGGGACCCTATTTTCAGAAAATTCAATCAAGTGTTTTCAAATGCATTTTTGCATCCTCATTCCATCCTAGGTATTCCTATGACAAGTTTAAGGCATAATAATGAGGGTAACTTGTAGAAACACACTATGAATAGAAAATAACGAGTTAGAGATATTCCAACGTGTGTTTCAAATGTGTTTTTGTTATGTGTTATGTAGGTCACGTGTCGTAAACCGTTTGATTAGTTTTCTTTGTCTGTCTGCACCCGAAGCCAACTGTGAGTAATAATTTAGTAAAGTTATGTTCAACTTTATTTATTTTCTGTATGATAAAATAAGATCTGTTTTCTGAAATGTTATATTTTGTACAATGAATGATTGTCCAATTTCTAACATGTATTCGTGACATCCTTAGCATCATGTGATATCTGTCAGCTGTTACCCGGTATCGGAGGTTCCATTATGGGACTTATTATGTCTGTTATCTGTTACTTATACTGGAGGCTCCATCATGGAGCTCAGCATGTATATTCTCTGCTACTCGGATCCGGAAGTTCCTTTATGGAACTGGTTATTCATAACCACCATAAGTTCTGCATCTGTTCTATATCTGCTCTGTTAGCACTAATGGATGTACCACGTATAACTAAGCATGAACTCTGACTTCTTTGTATGATTTGAACAAGGATATGAATATGAATCTGGATTATGATTTCTGAATCTAGTATAGACTTCATTCATTAAATCCTTTACTCCATTATTATTCACTAGGCTTCGCTCACTATTTGTATTATGTATGTAGGTGACCAGGGGTGACGTATAATTACTATATCTATGTGACGTCATATGTATGCTTATAAAGTTTAACATTATTTTGTCCCATATTTGTCTGCACAGCTCAATGGACGTTGTATTTTGTATATTTGCTTCCGCAGCCCCTTGATTATACATTATTCTGTTCAAAGGCCTTTGGTAATCCAAGAATTACTGGCCGGTTACGATGCTAAACCTATAGGGGCGGGTTTGGATCGTGACAAGTAGAGTGCAAGAAAGGGTGTTAACCCTCTCTACCCTTTGGTAGCTATTCAAACCCAAGTTCTAACACTTAAAATAGGATCAAAACAATACAAAAACACTAGAAAGAGATAGAGGAAAACAGAAATGAAAGTAATAGAAAGGTGGTGAGCTTATACCTTTTGAAGAAGGTAAGCTCTTGTTTGTGAACCAAACTTGGTCCAAGCACACTCTCAAGATTGAATTATGACTTACAAAGCTCAACCAAAGTCCTAAGGTCTGACTCTAAGGTTGTGTATGGTGTATAGATATGGTGTAAAGGTGATCAAATATCTCAAAGGTAGCTTGTACAAGAAGAAGGGGCTCTTAATTATGTTTTTGCTTCTTTGAAATTTTTCCAACCTCTAATACTAAGATATATGTTCGTATTCATAGAATTTGAGCAAAAATAAGTCGAAAATATCTTCAAAAATAGACAACTGGCTCATTCCCGCCCAGAACAATGTTTCTCACTAATGAGAGATGGCCGGCTCTCAATGCTCTCCAATGTTCCACCATTTTAAACTCGGTGTATGGTGGCACAATGGTCAAAAATGAATTTCTGGAGTAAGCACAGTATGAATGTGAAGGGTTTGGTATTGTTCTAGAACGCGAGCTTACGCTCCTTCATTAAGACTTCGAATCACACTCAACGCAACTTCATCATCGAGTGCCCAGGACAAAGCGTCCAAGTCTTGAGAGCGGTCAAAAATTGGGTGTCTATAGGACGCCTATTAATCTCGAGCACCAGTGGAGAGGGCATTATTCTGTCTAAAAGACACAATGTCCATGCACTGGTCTCAATCACAACTTTGTTCAATAGTTTGATCTTCGAAAGTTGTAAGTTTGTTTTATTTTATTTATTATTCGCTATTAATTAATTTTACCAAAATTATTCTCCAACATTCTTTGTATTATTTCACAATTGAATATATAGAAAATATTCAGAAATCTTACATGGTATCAAAGCTAGGTTCGAAACCCTAGCAGCCATTGTCCAAGCTTCTCTACTTCGTTGAGTTCTTTGGTTCAACTTTCTGAATATGTATGACCTATCTGGTTCGAGATTGGGTTTGGTTCGTCTGTTCCTCCGTTTGAGTCGTCGTCTAATTCGCGTAACTTCTCCAGTCTAGTTCGTAACTCCTCTACGATCGACATCTCTGGTTCGTTGCCATCCTCTTTCATCTTCGCTAATTGAAAGGCCATCCGTCTTGACCCCTCTTTGGTTCATGACCTTCACTCCTCTCACTACTGGTCTTCTCTCACCTTTGATTTCGTCGATTTGTTCTCACGGGTGATCCTTGTTTGCTATCCTCTAAGCACCAAAGTTCTTTCTTTCTTCTACTCTAGTATCACGACCCATCGCGAGCCCTCTGGTTCAATCTAGTTTCGAATATGCGACACCAGGCTGCTTGCTCTCTCTCTCTCTCTCTCTCTCTCTCTCTCTCGTTCGACTGGTTCGTCGGGTCATTTGGGTTGTTAGGTCATCTGATCTTGATTTGGTTATTTTGGTCTATTTTGGATTTATTATACTTGAACCCTTAGTTTGGCTATATTGTTTGATTGCACTTGAACCCCCTCAGTTTTCTGGTTATTATGATGTCTCTGACTTCTGATGAGTGTGCTTTTTGCCATCAGAGAGGTCATTGGAAATATCATTGTCCCAAGAAGGGATGTCTGTCTACCTCGTCTTCTCAGCAGTTTCTGATCCAATTCTGTGCCCCTGTTCCGAATATTTTTCAGCCACCCACCTGGTCTACTGTATCTGCCCCGACCCCTGATCCTGACTTGGCTTCCTTGAGTGCTCAGATTAGTTAACTTCAACATATACTGTCTACCTCCCAACCATCCCCGTCTACCTCCATTGTTTCCTCTTTTCATTCAGGTTTACTTGGGTCTTCTTCAGGTATCTCTTCGTCTGTCTAGATTTTTTACTCTGGTGCCTCTTGTCATATGACTCCTCATTTCTTCTTGCTTCAAATTTGTACACTGGGTTCATCACTGAATTTTTGATATGCTCACATTTCAAATGAAAACATGCTAGGTTAGAAAAGAAAAGTGAATTTTTTTTTGTGGGGTAATTTGATGAGTCAAAAACTTACCAATGTTCCTTTGTACATAAAAATAAATAAATAAAATAACATACAAAAAATATAACGAAAAAGAGACAAAAACTCACTAATGCTATAATATTGAAGATAAAAATTAATATTTGGCCAAATGAAATTAGCCGAATTATTGGTAAATTCAGTGGCAAAAGTTTCTGCAATATCATCAAAAAATTAGCATGGGTGGCAAAAGATTTTTGGTCCTTAATCTACTCCAAATGTTGACCCCTACAAATATGTGTATTTGAAATGTATGTGCAATTGTTTCAACAAAGAGGCACAAATATATATGTATGTATATATATGTCATTGCACTGCCACATAACATAATTTGCTTAATTGAATGAATGAGATATAAAGATTAACTTGCTTTCAATAATTTACCCAAATAATCTCCAAAACCAAATATATTTTCTAAGAATTTATTCATAATTGGAATACCATAGACTGCATTTTAGGCTGGGATAAGTATTGTTAGTGCCTTCAGTTCTGCAAAAGCCCCTTAGTCTTTAAGTAGGCCACTGAGTGGTCAAAAATTTCTTCAATCCCATATTTGAAACTAAATCCTTCTTTGATAAGCTTTTCAGATGAGATGATCAACTTGGCTTTGGACGGCAAATCTCCAAAACTGTTATTGAACAACGACAATTAAGTTCAATTAATCACCATATATCACTTTGCAGACAGTTAAAATTTCAGAATTTCATTATGTTAATACTATATCACTTTGTGTGGACTAACATTTGTTTTGTGCTTATCGGGTCATTTTTTTTTTTTTTTTTTTTTTCATGAGAGTTTGTACCTTTTTGGCACAAAGTGTGCTTACAACTTCTGAGAAAAAATGACTTGTTGAAAAAGCTGATTATTAGGGAAGTTGGGGATGGAAAAGGATGTTTGTGGATAATACATTTAGATTATTACTTTTATCTTGCAAAAATCTGTGCCAAGCAGGTCTATAATGCAGAAAGCTTGATGTGTGAATTGTTTAAAAGAAAAAAAAAGGGCTTACTCAGTTGGAACATTGTACTGGGGGTATCTTTTGTTCAAGAACCTTGCAAGCTCTGGAACACTGGAATTGACACCACAACAAATGTATCGACCAGAAGCTGATTCTTTCTCCGCCACAAATATGTGCGCACCACAAACATCCTCTACGTGGGTAATTGAGATCGAACCTGACAGTATCTGCATACCTTTCAGTCCATCTATGAGGAATTCATTCCCTGCAGAATGTTGAAATGCAATCAATACATCAGCAATTTATCCGATACATTTTTGTTTTTTAGTCTAGTTTTGTACCTGTGATCAAGGACATGGCAAGTTCAATACTATTAGGAACTTCCGATGTAAGAGAAGGACCAGCTGTAAGAGTAGGGACGACAGTTATGAGGTTAAGGTTATTTTCTTCAGCAAATTTCCACGCTGCTTTCTCTGCTAGTGTCTTTGATACAGGATACCCCTGCAAATTCATATTAATTCGTTTCTGGATCATAAAAATAAAATATAAAAAAACTTAATGAATTTCAGAATTTTGGGAGTTACCCAAGTGGGTGGCTTCACAGTAGTCAAAAACTCGACATCTGACCAGTGACTTTCATCCATGACAAGCCCCGTTCCATCAAGCTGATTAATCGTTACAGAGGCTGCTGATGATGTTAAAATGACACGTTTAACCGTTCCTGCTTTCGCGCAGGCTTTTAAAACATTAAGCACTCCTTGGATTGCCAGCTTTATCATGTCATTCTAGGTACATTCAAAAATTCATCATCAGTTTTGTCAAAAAATCGACAGTTTGTTTAAATTTAATTTTTTATGTGAATAGTAATGAAATACCTCTGGATCTTCAGAAGCAAAATTAACTGGGGTTGCAACATCAAAAACAAGGTCACAACCGGCTATGGGGGCATCAAAGCTCTGTTCATCAGTTAGGTCTGCTCGGAAGATTTTTAAGTTTCCCATACCCTCCAGTGCTACGAGGTGAGAGATGTTTTTCTTATTATCTGCACCCAAAGGAAAAACTTAGTGTTATATCACCGGCTTTTATCATTGTTATGTTTCACTACACAAATATGAAGAGCCGACTCTCTTTGATTATTTTTTTTTTTTCTTGTTACATAAATTTTTTCTCAACATAAAACAAACATCCAATAAGTTGGTGACATACAACATTTTTGCAAGATAATTCATATTTCGAGTTTTCATGATAAATTGTGTATTAGAAGACTCTTGCCACTCTATTACAATTGTGGTGTGATTGTTATAGAATTATTTCAGTTTTATGATACCCTTGTTTTGTAGCACATTACCATTTGTCCAAAAAATAACAAACATAAACAGTAAAAAAGAGATATGCCGATATAGTCAGGGGTGAGTCAATTTTTGCTGAGCAAAACCTTAACCGTACTCGAAATTACAATCCAATTGACATTTTCTACTAATTTAAACTCTAAATTTGAATGTAATTCAACAAAATAAGACCCTTTATATCAGGAAATGCTACTGTGTGCACCCCTTTTGGGGTGCATGTGATATGCACCTTATGTAAAAAAACCTAACTTTTATCACAAAAAGTATTAACTTTAGTTATGCGTAACTTTTAGGTGCACATCGTAATTTTACCATTCATAAGTTTTATCACAAAAATTGTAATTTTTCTTACAATGAGCAACTGAACATTGTAGCATTTCCCTTTCATCAAACACCTAATTCAGAATTGGTATTATTCTCTCACTTTGTATATTGATTTGCTGCTGTATACAGATCTACATATAAAGAAAGTCTTCTTTTTTTTTTTTTTTTGATCGGCAAAGAAAAATTTCATTAACAGCATGAAATTAAAGGTACAGGAAGATGACATGCATCGAGAGAGATTCGGAAAGTACAAGTTACCCCTACTACTGCTACTCGCATTCATACAACCAACCCCTTGGCCTCACGAAATTTTTTTTTTTTTTAAAAAAAAAATAAAAATAAAAAGTTAAGAAGGACTTAACAAGAAGATAAAAAACATGAATCCCCGCAAAATCAAACCACACTGCCCAAATCCAAGCTGCTCCCCACGTCCACCTGCTTACAAAATTTTTAAAATAAAACTAATCATTCCCAAAGCCCACACCACCCAAACACACTCTTTCCAACAACCCACGCCTGCAGACCTGCTCCTGACCAGCCTTCTCCCACGCCTAAAGAACTCTTAGCTGACCTGCTCCTGACCAGCCTTCACCCACGCCTGAAGAACTCCTTTCCCCAGCCTTCTCCCACGTCTGACATCTCCATTGCCGGAACTGCCCCGATCTGCTGTGCTGCTATTCGAGCTCTACAGCCGGAGCTCCCACTCCGAAGCACTGCTCCCTTTGCAGTACATCACCCACGCTTGACATTTCTCCCAATCTGCTATGCTGCTACTCGAGCTCTACGGCCGGAAACTCCCACCCCCATAGCACTGCATCCTTTGCAGTACATCACCCATGATCTGCTGTTCTACTACTCGCACTCTTATGGCCGGAACTCCCACGCCGGACTTCACCCACTCCGGACTCCCCCAAGAACAAACACCCTCTCTAGAGATTGCCGAACACCAGAGCTACATTAGAATGACAGAGCCGAACGAATGAAGCTCCAAAACAGATTTGGATCAACCCTTTATTCGGCCCAACACCGACCTCCACAGATCTGACTGGAATCCACCCCTCAAACTCCCACTTGCGTAGAAGCGCACGAATGAAGTTCCAAAACAAAACCAACCCACCCATAATCAAGGCGCCTACCATGGCGGAAACCCCCCAAGGCTAAAACCCACCCCAAACACCCAAGAGAACTGAAAAAGAAAAGGAAAAACAATGGGGATTCAAGTTTATTAAGACGGAAAACAACGATCACGCACGAAAGAGGTGAGGCCAGCCGACCGCCATCGCCAAAGGCGACGGCCGGCTGGCCAACAGCGAGACCCGGGGTGGAGGTTTAGAAAGAGAGAGGTTTTTTGGAGAATATGAGAAACCATTTCTTTCAAAACTTACCGAGAGAGAGAGAGAGATGGGATATCTCATATTTTCATGGCAGAAACAAAAACATAGGCAAATTCACCATTTTAAATGGGGCGAACATAAACAGAAAACATTCTGTTTTGTATCATTTTCACTTTTTATGTTTCGTTTGTTTTTCATGTTTTAAAAAAAAAAACAAAAACAAAAACAATAAAAAGTTCACCATCACCTGTTTTCATTTTTGTGCAAAAAACAAAACAAAATTCATAAAACAACTTAAATGTGTTTCTTAAAAAAAGGGATGCATTTCAAAAACAAAATAAATTTGAAAATAGTTTGTCATACAGATTTGTTATTTCTCAAAGTTGAGTGGTGACAATTGCCCCCACCTACCTCACTTCAAGGCCACACCTACCCATAGACATAGCTTCTTTTGGGATTTAGGTTCATGAAGCTTACAATATTAGTTCTTCGCCATAAAAAAAAAAAAAAATAAATGATTGATTTTATTCCACTTCTTATGATGAATTCATTTATTCTTGATAGGGGAAATTATATGGTACACACCGCCAAAAATGTTTGTACCATATGCACCTTTTACGTATTTTTGTAGTGTACGCCATGTATTTTTGTGATAAATATTACGGGATTTTTTTTTTGTAGAATTATGACAATTTATGGTCCAAAAAAATATTTAACATTTAATACAAAAAATACATAATATATAACATAAAAATATGTAATGACGGTACATATAGTACATACCACAACATTACCTAATTGATAGATGTTACTGGGAATATAGTCTGTTTAAGGCTAACTTTTAGTGATGATTGTTTCTTTCTTTCTTGGCAGAATTACAATTCTGTGTAAAGTTTTTCCAAAAAAAAAAAAAATAACATATAAATGATAAACTTTATAAATATTCGTAATTAAAATTATAAATTTTTTCATATTTTGGGTAAATTGTTTTTGTAAAAATCACTGTGTTATGATTCTCCCTTCTTTCTTTGATCCCTATATATATGTACCAAAACCACATTCCAAACCTCACTAATGGGTGGCTTGGTTGAGCTCACATTCTTAGCACGAACCTACTCACCACTACTCATAAAAATTATTGGGTAAATTACACTGACCTTCTTTTAGGAATGGAGAAGATATAATTAGTCTTTTAATTTTGACATAATTACGTTAATTTACATTCTAGTAAGGTTAAAGTGGCCGAAATTAATATATATAATATAAAAGCACAATGATAAATAAGAAAAAAAATTACATTTTAGTGTAAAATATATGATATCATCCTTTTTTCTATTCATATGATTAACGAATCATTGATGAAAATGGGAATTTGTTTTTATTTTTATTTTTTTAAAATATAAGAAAGCTTATTCTAATTTATCAAAATTATTTTGTTCAGAAAGTTAGGTCCACACAAAAGGAAGGAAATGCCATTATGCACACTCCAGTGGCAGATGCAGCTGGTTGGTCTCTCTTAATGTTATGGTCTATAGACACCTCATTTCTTGGTTGGTGCATAAGTGAAAAAATCCCAAAAAAATCTGAAAACAAATGTAAATATGTAGAAGAAACAAGGGTACCAGGACCAAAAAAAAAAAATTGGGTAAATTACCAATAGACACTTGATATTATTTCATATAGTTTTAAAAATTACAAATTCTCCCTTACAAGAATTTTTTATTTATTTAACAAAATCAACAAAAAAATAAAATTCCTAACTGCTCTTTTATACAATAATAAAATTATCGAAATTATTAATTAAATTATATTTCTAACATCATTAAAAATTATTAATTAATTTAACGATTTGTTAATAAAAAAAATTGTTTATTATGCGATTAAAATTTTAAAAAGTAAAATATAATTTTTAAAACTATATAAATAATTCATATTTGAAGAAGGTACATTTCCAATTCAGCCTAAATTTTAAGTAGTTGACAAGTAAAAAATGGAATAGAATATTAGAGGGAGGAGGAGGAGGAGGAGGAGGAGGAGACTGACCGGGGTCCCTGACAGTGGTGTTGACGGAATATCCTCTCTCTAGCAACATCTTCACAAGGGTGGCAGCCACGAAGCCGGTGCCGCCAACCACACACGCCGCCTTCGCTCCGATCATCGGTTTGGTTGTTGTTGTTGTTGTTGTTGTTGCCATTGCCATTGCCATGGCTTTTCTCACTTTGAGAGATCACAGCAAGAATTGGATGAAGATATCATATAATTGTGAGTTTTGAAGGGTGACTGGTTGTTTCTTCGTTTTGGGGTTTGTATTAAATAGAGAGGTTTCACTTTGAATTGGGAGGAAGAAGGTAAGCACGTGAAGTCAAACACACTCAAAGACACAGCACCAACGACTCAAACCTAGTAGCTTGCTTCTTCTTTATATATATATATATATATATATTATGATCATTCCTTTGATTCCACCTTTCATCCTGGGTCCCAACAAACCTATTGTTTTTATTTTTTAGTAATTTTTTAAAATTATGTTAATTTTTTTGTGTATATGAATTTAAAAGGATAAAAAAAAATTAAATATAAGAAAAATTCAGTAGAGACCAAAAAAAGCTAACTACTTTTGGATTTTTTTTTTTATAATTTTATAATTTTTTATTTGTCTAGTTGAATAGAATTATAACTTTTGTTTTTTTAATTTTACTAAAAATATAAAAGTCAAAGAGATAACAACAGTGTTGCGTACACAAAGGGCCAAATGTAGAACTAAATATAGAAACTGTTCATCCGAATGACCAGTCAGATGATTGGGTGATCGACCGAATGACAAGATGATAGTTGTAGTTGACAAGATGATAGTTGCAGTCGACAAGTTCTGGCCGATCGTCCAAATGTACAATTTTTATGTTTGATTTTGTATTTGATCCTCTGTGTGCGTAACATTCCTGATAAAAAAAAAAATCAACTTCTAAAGTGTTACATTAATTTCAGTGGTCTAAGTCAAAATGGTTTTCTCAAAGTCATTTTTTTTACTATACTACTCTAATGATGATTTTTCATTTTGACCTTACCAAATGCTAAATTCAATTAACATTTGATTTATTTGAGAGAATTTTGAGATTTTAAATAAATTATAAAATCAAAATTGTTTAATTGAAGCGTGATCGTAATTTTTTCACTCAACGATACTTTGGTTTATCTGATCGTTGTCATATTAGGAATTGACCCTTCCTAACCAAGATCGATGAAACACGAAATAACAAATAAGGAAGAAAAAACAAATCAAACAAAACACACACACAATAACACAAGGATTTACGTAGTTCACCCTAGAATAAGGTTACATCCACAACTGTTGCGGTTTTCACTATGATCAGAAAAATACAACTCTCTTAAACTAAAAGAGGCATCCCCACATCCATTTATAAGTATAGAATTAGGGTTACACGAAAGCAACATGAGAATTACAAAAGTACTCCCCAAACCCCCTATTGGACCCAGTGTTTGAGTGAACAGTACTTATCAGGGTCCACCAACCCAACAATCTCCCACTTGGAACCTGATAACACAAGCTCTTCATCATCATCGCCACAACAACTCAATCTTCTTTCAACAATCTTGAAGGCCAACTGAAGTTGCACACAACTTCAGTTTGTCAATCGTGACTATCTTGGTCAACATATTTGTTAGATTCTTACTGCCTTGGATCTTCTCAAGAGACAAGACTCCATCATCTACAAGTGAACGAATGAAATGATATCGCAACTGAATGTGTTTCGTCCTAGAATGAAAAATCGAATTCTTTGCAAGATAAATAACACTCTAATTATCACTATGCAAAATACCCATCTATTGTGTCTTACCCAACTCTGCTAGGAAATTCTATAACCAAGTCATCTCCTTCCCAGCTTCAGTAATAGCAACATACTTAGCCTCTGTAATTGAAAGGGCCACAATCTTCTGTAACTGTGAAATCCAACTCACTGTTGTACCACCCAATGTATAAACATAACCAATAGTACTCTTTCTGTTATTCATATCACCAGTCAAGTCTGCATCAACATAACCATGTAACCCGATGCCAGTTCGTCTGAAACAAAATGCCATGTCTGTAGTACCACTCAAGTATCTAATGATCCACTTCACTGCCTCCCAATGCTACTTGCCTAGATTACTTTACTAACCACTCCCACTGCATATGCAATGTCTGGTCTAGTACAACCATAGCATACATTATGTTACCAATAGTTGAAGCATATAGAATACGTTTCATGTAAGCTTTTCTTCGGTCTTCGGAGAATGCTTTTTGGTAAGTTTGAAATGGCTAGCCAATGGAGTGCTCACTGGTTTTGCATCATCCATGCTAAACCTCTTGAGAACTTTCTTGACATACTCAGCCTGTGACAACTTCAAAATACCATTTGCCTTGTCCCTCTAAATCCTCGTACCAAGGATTTTGTTTGTAACTCCAAGCTCTTACATTTCAAATTAGTTAGACAAAAGTTTTTTTAATCTTTTTATCTCTTCAATGCTAGATCCTACAATAAACATATCATCAACATATAAGAGCAAAATAATATAACTTTTGTCAAAATCTTGAAATAACAGCAATGATCTGCTTGACATCTTGTAACACCGTTGCTACACATAAACCCATCAAACTTCTTGTACCACTACCTTGGAGCTTGTTTCAAACCATACAAGCTTTTTCAAAGTTTACATACAAACTCCTATTTGCCACGTGCCAAGAAACCTTGTGGCTACTTCATGTAAATTTCGTCCTCCAAATCACCATGAAGAAAAGTCGTCATCACATCTATCTACTCAAGATGCAAATCTTTAACAGCCATAATTCCTAGCACCAATCTGATAGTGGTTAACTTCACAACTGGAGAGAAAATTTCAATGTAGCGTTTACTCTTATCAAGCCACCACTCTTTGGAACATGACAGCAAATTGAAGCTTGGCTTGCAGCATTTACTCCTATCATGTTCCTGTTTGACCCTGTAAACCCACTTGTTGTGCAAAGCTTTTTTACCTCCTTGGTAATTCAGTCAACTCCCACGTATGGTTTGCCATGAGTGAATCCATTTCATCTTGCATAGCTAACTCCCACTTATTTGAATCATCAACCTGCAAAGCCTCATCATAACTTTTTGTTTCACCCTCATCAGACAACAACAAATAATGTAAAGATAAAGACCAACGCTATGTAGGTTTAGACTATATTTCTGACCGTCTCAACTTAGGAGTAGGAGTATGTGGTTCAGTTTATGGAATAAGATTTTCAAGATTATTCTGAATCGTACTATTCAAATCACTCCCACTAATCTCTTCTAACTCAACATGCTCATGACAAGTAACAGATTTAAATGCAAACTTATCTCTATCTTTATACATTACTTTCTCGTTAAATATGACATCTATACTTCTGATTATTTTCTGATTTTTATTATCTCAAGACCGATAACCAAATTGATCAATGCCATATCCAATAAAAGTACATTTAATAGATTTTGAATCAAGTTTACTTCTATCAGCAGAATCTATATGCACATATGAAACACAACCAAATACCTTCAAAAAAGAAAGATTTACCTCTTTACCACTTCAAACTTTTTCTGGTAACTCTCTATCCAACGAAACAGATGAACCACAGTTAATCAAATATGCTGCAGTGTTAACTGCATCTACCCAAAACTTCTTTGGTAATCTGGCATGTATCCTCATACTTCTAGCACATTCATTCAGAATTATATTCATGCATTCTGTAAAGCCATTCTGTTGAGGTGTCTTTCAAATAGTCTTCTCCATTCTAATTCCACTTTTTGTACAATATTTCTTAAACTCATTGTCCTCATATTCCCTTCCATTATCTGATCTCAAGCACTTAATTTTCAAATTTGTTTCAGTCTCCACCAAGGCTTTCCACTTCTTAAAAGTAGTATAAACTTCATATTTATGTTTCAGAAAATAAACTCATACCTTTCTCATTGAGTCGTCGATAAAGGTAACATAGTATGATGATCCTCTAAGAGATGAAACTAGTGCAGGCCCCTACACATCTGTATGAACCAACTCCAACTTTTCTAACTTCAGTTTCCTTCAATCCTTTGAAAAACTGACCCTTTTTTTGTTTACCGAAGATACAATCCTCACAAAAGTCAATGTCCACCGATTTCAAATCTGACAGTTTCCCCTTAGATGCAAGTATCTTCATCCCTTTTTGACTCATATGCCCAAGCCTTTGGTGCCACAGATTTGAGTCTTCCTTCTCACCCGCAACTGCTACTGCATCCCTATTGTTTATTGTCGTGTAAAGAGTGCCTTCTTTTTTATCATAAGTAACAACCATGGCCCCTTTGGTGATTTTCCACAAACTACCCATAGAGGTTACAACATGACCTTCATTATCAAGTTGTCCAACATAAATCAAGTTTCTTTTCAAACCAGGCATGTGTCTGACATTCTGTATCTTCCAAACAAATCCATTTAGCAACCTGATTGTTACATCCCCTTTACCCACAATCTTTAAAGGTTCATCATTAGCCAGATAATCCTTCTAAAAATCACCACCGATGTAATTGTTCTTGATTTCCCTCTGTGAAGTAGTATGGAATGATGCCCCAGAATCTAAAATTCAAGATTCAAGAGGGCTATCAATACTCAAGATCAAAGCATCATAAATCTTCTTCGTTGCAGCATTAACAGACTTCTGATTTGATCCCAATTGCTCTTATTCAATGTCGGGCAATCTCCTTTCAAATGTCCCTTCTTTTCACAGTTCCAGCAACTATGTCCCTTTCCAGTTCTTGACTTGCTTCTATGTTTGGATTTTGATTTGTTGCGGTTCGGGTTTCTTTCTATTGATCTTCCTCTGGCTTTTGTATTCAGGGCAGAACCTGATGTTTCCTCTAATTCCCTCCTGTGAATTTCTTCACTCAAAATTAAATCTTGAATATCATTGTAATTCAACTTTTCTTTTCCCAAAGAATTACTCACTGCCGTTGCAATACTATTCCAACTTTTTGGCAAATTAGATAGAAGAATCAAAGCCCTAACCTCATCATCAAATTCGATAGATATAGAACTCAATTGTGTTACCACAATATTGAATTCGTTCAGATGCTTAGCCACCGAAGCACCTTTTGTCATCCTCAGATTAAATAATCTACGAATCAAATAAACTTTATTTGAGGCAGAAAGTTTTTCGTACATATTTGAGAGTGCCGCCATGAGACGTGTTGTAGTCTTCTCCTTCACTATGTTAAACGCAACGTTACGAGACAACGCTAGCCGAATAACACCTAGGGCTTGGCAATCAAGGAGAGTCCACTCATTATCCTTCATCTTTTCTAGTTCCATCCCTAAAAGGGACTCATACAGTTTTTTCTAATGTAGATAGTTTTCAATCTGTATCTTCCAAAATTCAAAATCTGTGCCATTGAATTTATCAATTCTAACCTTTTCGTCTATAGCTATTGCTCACACTTGAACCAATGCTCTGATACCAATTGTTAGGATTTGACCCTTCCTAACCAAGATCGATAAGACACGAAATAACAAATAAGGAAGAAAAAATGAATTAAACAAAACACACACACAAGAACACAAGGATTTACATGGTTCATCCCAGAATAGGGCTATGTCCACGGCTGATGCAATTTTCACTATGATCAAAAAAATACAACTCTCTTAACCTAAAAGAAGCCCCCTGGAACCTCCCTCCCTCTTGGGAGAGGCCCCCCCAAATCCCCAATTGAACCCAGTGTTTGAGTGAACAGTAGGGTTGAGTGAACAGTGTTTATCAGGGTCCACCAACCCAACAATGTCAATAGTTCAATCCTCGAAGTCTTTTTAGAAGTTCATTTTTTATAATTTACATAACGTTTGATTATTATCTGGTACTGCTTCTAGAACTACTTGGAATTTTTTTTATAATTTTTATGGTAAATTATACTAAAGATCCTCTTAGTTTGAGTAAGGTTTCATTTTGATCCTTACAATTTTAATTTGAACAAATTTCTCATCATAGGTCTAATAATAAAAAATAAGAAAAATTGTTAAAAATTCATTTCTTGAGGATGTATGGCATTATGTCCGAAGATTATTTTGTTTTGGTTGTAAAGACATGATTAATGAAATTATTTGGTCAGAAAAACAAATTATTATTTTAAAAAATATTGTTATTTTTATTTTTATCCATTATCGTCGGACCACCATCGGTCATTGGTACCAAACAATTTGTCGAAAATATAACCAGAAAGTCGTTGAAGGCAACTGGTGGTAACAGTTGGCAGTGGCTGGTAGGGGGTGGACATTTGTTGGGCCGAGCTGGGCCGACACCACATAATAAGGAACTTTGTGTCTGTCCAAGCCCGGCCCGACCTTAACATCAGGCCTCTACATCTTCCCAAACCAAGTCCAAAAAATAATTATAAATCTCAAACCCAACCATGGGGTTATATGTTTAAAAAAAAATTAAAATATTCCATAATTAAATTCAATCACACATTATATTTCTTAAATAAATATACTAACATGATTATAAATTAAAATATTTTGTATATAAATTGAATGATTTCTTAAATAAATCCAATCACATATCATTACAAATGTGAGTTTCAATAAAATCAATAAAGATAAAATTTGAATTCTAAAAATATATATTTTTTTAATATATTATAATTTATTTATTTATTTAATAATGGGTTGGGTTGGGTTGGGTTGAAAATATAAATCTCAAACCTAATCCATTAATATATCGCGATGAAAATATTGGCTCAGTCCGATCCTATAGATTAAAACAATCTTCCAAAACTCTTAAAAAATAGGGTTAGGCTGGGCGAGTCAACAAGCCGACATCCACCTCTAGTGGTTGGTGGTGATATGAACAAATAAGTAGACAAATATGTGGCATGTAAACAGATAGATAGGCAAATAAGTGACACATGGATAGATGTGTAGGGATGTTTTAAAATGACTTATAAGTTGATTTTTTGGCTTATTACTAAAAAATCGTGTAAAAAAATATAGAAATAATGTGACTGAAATAAGCCAATAGGTAAATAAACAATTTATTTATGTGCTCCCCAAAAGAGACCGTAATGTGAGCCAATAGGTGATACTGAATAAATAGACAGATAAATAAATATAGAATTTGTTTAAATTATTATTATATTTATGACCAAAAAAAAACTAGAATATGAGAATATTATTCTAAAATTTTTAAAATTATGGTTAGAATGTTCTCAAAACATGTGTTTGGTTTCAATTTTTTAGATTTTATTTTTTGAAAATTAAGTTTTTTATTTTTAGTGAATATCTTTAAAATTTTAAGCAATTTTTTTACTTTTTTAGATGCAACTTACGTAGATGTATCTAAAAAGTAAAATATTTATAAAAAAATTAATAAATACACAAGAATACCAAAAATATATTGAATTTTCGTACTTTTTATATTTTTAGTATTTAGTGAATTTTGTAAAGATTTTTTTTACAAATATTATACTTTTAAGTGTATTTATATTAGTTGTACCTAAAAAAATTTTAAAAAAATTGAGACAAAAAAGAATATGAAAAGGAAAAAATTTTAATTTTAAGAAAAGTAAATCCTCAAAATTTAAAACAAGTTGGACATTTTGATCTCAATCCAACCAAGTGGTACAGATTTTTTTTTTTTTTTCCAAATCTTGAAAATATGTGATTGGGTCGTCAACCGGAACTGTGAGCATTTCAATCAGAAAGCAGTACCTTTCAGCAGGCTATCAGTTTGATTTAAATGCTCTGTAGCTATTGGACCCAAACTCTGGCCTAATTGAATTTGGGCCCTAGCTCTGGTTTTTGTGTTTGTAGTCTGAGGCCCTGTTTTGGAAGCCAAGGTTTGGCCTTTTTTTTAATTAAAATTTACAAAAAGATAAAATGAATTAAAATAATTAATAAAATAAAATATCATATTAAAATCATAATTATTTCACTTTTTCTCTCACAAATATCACATTTAACTACAAAAAAATTCAATTCTCTTCCCAAACATAAATATTTTAACCTACTAAAATAGATAAAAACTAAAATAACCAACTTCTCAAACGAGGGCTTGACCAAATACTAGTTCAAAAAACTTTCTATCACTATGACTAGCCAGTACCCATTAACAAGAGAAGGTGTCTGGTAGGTCTCCCCTACCACATGGCTGTATATCCATAATGGAATAGATGACTGTTTCATGTGGAATATAAGAGAAATAAAAAATAATAGTTACATGACCAATAAGATTGTGAGAGTATATGTATACCAGATAAGATACAGGGCAAACCTATAATATATTTTCTCCATTAACAAATGGTTAAATTACACTCCCCTTTCGTACAGTTTGAAAAAAATATTATTAATTTTATATTTTTAACCTGATTACATTATTTTTTTTCGAGATTTTAATTCATGAAACAGTTTTACCTATTTTTATTGATAATTTATCAGTCGTGTAAATAAAAAAATGTTATTAACATATCTATTCTATTAATATATATATATATATATATATATATATGCTATTAGATGAAAAAAGCACTAATACATGCGAGTTGGTATACATTCAGAATAACGTGAAATTCGGTCGAGACGTGAAAAATGACTTCACAATCAATACACATTGCTATGCCATAGTGTACAATGAATTTCGATCAAAATCTAATGTGTAGACCTCTAAGTTTGCGATTTTGGCATTTTTGAAAATATTTATTTTGTTAATTAATTGGTCTAGAAGAATCCGTTTGAAGCTATGTTTTTTTCTTGAATGTGTAAATTTTATTTTAGTTTTCATATTTGAGCTTAACTCAAATATTTTTATATTTGATAATTTTCGTATTCTCCGTGATTTATGCTTGATTAGCGACCGTTACCTTCTTAATTTATTTCCTATTATAATTAAGATTGATTCTTTTATAAATAACGATTGTAAACCTTAAAACAAAACAACTTATTTTAAAATAAGGAATATGTTTGAGAGCCACAATTTTTGTTGCCACAATGGTTCAAAACTGTCAAAACGACGTCGTTTTGGATGCAAAACATGACAAAACGACGTCGTTTTGACAGTTTTGAACCATTGTGGCCATAAAAATTGTGACCCTCTAGCATTGTTGTTAAAATAATTAATATGTTTTCAAGAGAGAGCATCTCTTTTATCATGGTTAATTTTGCGTTTGAGTTTCATCCCATTATTCTGCCCTGCATAAGAGTGAGAAAGAGAGGTCCTTGCCTTGTATTTAATGTATCCTGCCAGCAGCAACACCAGGGGCCAGTGGGAATCATTGCAATGCATTGGCTTTCCAGACTGGATAGCTAGAAACAACTTGCGACACTTTGAGACTGTAAAAAAGACTATTTTGGCATCTTACAAAATTTGAATAACCAGTGGACATAAAGACATTCAAATCCTCCTTCATGTGTTCAAATATTGGTTTTAACATTGGTTCCAAAAATGACCCAACTTGTAGGACCATTTTGCTCTTTTCTGCTCAGAAGTGAAGTCACCTTCATTGTCATTTTTGTCCTCCTTAATGTGCAGTACATGCCCTTTAAAAAAAAATTAAAAATTTATATTATCGTCAATGCTATACATTCAAAAATTTTATGTAGAATTTTGTTCAGAAAAATCAACTTGTTAATTAGATTTATTCGAAGTGTAGGACCCACCATACAACAATTTAATTTGAACCAAAAATTCATGGCAAAATTCTAGATATTAAGTTTTATCTGTGTATTATATGTCTTAATTATGAAGATTTGTGATTTTGGCTATGTATCATGTAGTGCTTAGTTATGAGATTGTATAGTTATCAAATTTGTGGTGAACTTGATTATGAAACTTTGTGGTACTTAGATCATCTTTGATCCTTCACCTTTTTTTTTCATAAAATTTAGGTAAAAAATTTGTTAAAATTGTGATTTGATATGGATGCTTCAATGGTTTTTCATCAAATTTAACGAAAAGCTCGCTTTCCAAGAGCTTCTTTCATCAAATTTGGTAAAAAGCTTATTTTTGCCTTGATTTGATGAAAAAATTGATAGAAACTTGATTTGATACAAGTTTGATAAAATGATTGGAGGTCATTTTTATCAAATTTTTCATTAAATTTTAATTTAAATTTGATACAAGATTTGATGAAAGATGGAGATGCTCTTATTTATGAGAGTTTTGTTGTGTTTGGTTAAGGCCCAAATTGGTTTTGGTTACGGCATTTGTAGTGTTTAGTTATGAATCAAAATAGCCTTGGTTATGAGATTTTGTTTTATTTTGATATTAACTGACCTTAATTATGAAGCCTTTGTGATTTTTTTTTATTTTTTTTTATTTTAATCAATTTGGACCTAATTAGTAAAGCTATGAATTATTTTAACTAAAATTTTAAATCCATATTTATTTGAATCAATTTGGACCTAATTAGTAAAGCTATGAATTATTTTAACTAAAATTTTAAATGCATATTGTACCCACAAATTTCTTGTCTATAAAAATAAAGACAGAAAAATAGAGTAATAAAATATAAATTTATTAATTTAAAATAAGGTGATTACAATCTCTAAGATATTCTTGTACAAAAGAATGATCCTCCGATTCTTCTCTTCAAAAAGTTAACTCAAGAGGCTAATAGCTTATTCTCGAATCGAATGGCGAAATCTCCTCTAAGTAGGACGAAAAAACTAGCAAATTTGTAAGACTTTGAATTGAGGACTTAACAGTTTATTCCCAAATCAGATTTGCATAATCTTCATCAATTTAGTAGAAGAAGACACTAGATATGTAGAGTTTCATGACGAACTTTGATTTGATCCCCCAAACTTTATGTTTTATCGAGATTGATAGGCTTTGGCGGAAAGACCTTCGGGACTTTAGAGGCTTGAATCCGATAGAGTTTTCTCCATTGATTGATGTAGATTTTTCTCTTTACATGATTTGTATATTTAGAATTATGTGTCAAATTATCTATTGGAGATCACCTCTATTTATAGACATGGGTGGATGAGTCTTAATAGATTTCAATTATTTTTATAATTATCTCCGATTTATTTAGAGATAAATACCAAAATATTACGTTAATAGTGTGTCATAATTTTATTAGTTTGACCACCTCAGTGTAACCAAGTGAGTCCAAAGCTTGTCATCTTGAAGAGATTGTAACATTTTGACACATGGCAAATTGTGATTTGACCATTATGTAATCTTTGATTTGAGACTAATTAGACACGTAGTGAGATTTGATTTATCAATAATTGTATTATATTTTATAAATCTTTATGGTATGTGACAATTTGTAGTTAAAATTTTTCATACTTACACATACAATATACACTTTTTAATGATGTGCATGTGCAACCTCATAACATAGTCCGTACGACTTGTCTTTTTATTTTTTAAAAAATTTGAAAATAAATTTTGGTAATGAGTATTTTCATAAGATTTTTAAGAAAACAGTTCGTCAAAAAGTTGTGTTTCCAAAAATTGAGAACAGAAAATGAAAATGACCAAACATGGTTAGTTTCCCACAACTTTTGTCTTCTTGGACAAGGGCACCTCCTAGTAAATTGGTAAATTTGAAGTCACCTACTCTGCAAACAACATGCCACCAATTTTGACCTCTTTAGTGGAGATTGCAGTAGGGAGCAGATTCAGCTAGAGGGTGATATTCGGATATGTACATATCAGAAGTCTCATTTTAATAATTTAAATTATTAGTTTGTATAATCTTTTCATGCATATCATTCGTAAAAAATTTAAGACAATTTGATAATCGTAATATATTCAATTTATCACGTTTATTTTTTTTAAAAAAAGACAAATATGTTTTTAAAAATAAACTATCTATTATTTTGATGATAAACATAATAAATTGAATAGGTTACGATTATTGAATTAACACATGTTTTTGTGTGAATGATAGACACAAAAAATCCGATAAAATGAATCATTTGAATTATCAAAACAAAACTTGTGATATGCACGAGCCCTAATAATACCCTCCAGCCTAGATTTCCACGGAAAGGAAACAGAACCTTTGGGAAATTGCATTGAATCAAATAGCGAAGAAAAATGTGTAAAATTTCTTTACAAATTCACATCACTCTATTAGTCATTTTTTGTTCCTTGACAATTTTTTACTACTAAAGTCACAATAAAGTGCTTTAATCATCAACGAAACAACACTTCAAGCTCCGCCATGGAATGTGTAAAGAGAGAAATATGCTTCATTACATAGTCAAAATTTTGTAGGTTACTGCACAAATCTCTAAATGAAATGAAAGCGGAAAACAAAAAATAAAATAATTAAAAAAACCTAAAACTAAAATCACCACAAAAAGGAAAAAAAAAAAATAGAAAAGACAAAATTTCACTAACTTAAAACTTTTTTTTTTTTTTTTGAGTAACTTACATTCTTAGTCCGTGTAATTTAAGTGATATGTCATTTTAGTTCATGTAGTTTTAACTTGAACAATGAAACCTACACTTTTAATTTTGTTGAAATGTAGTCCTCCCATCACTTAGAATTATGAACAGAAAAAGGATCATCTAAAGGGACCAAAATAGAATTCAAAACAAACTATAGAGACTATTGGTGTAATAAATAAATTACACTACTGGTCCCTATATGTAATTTGTTTTAAATTCCACTTTCATTCCTCTAATTTTGTAAATATTTTTTTCAGTTCAAAATGTTGACGACACATGATAGAGAGGTTATATTATAACAAAATTGAAAGTGTATGATTCAAAAACTTCACCCAAACTAAGGGACAAATAATGTAATTTACCATTTTTTCCCCTCATTTTCATGGTTTGAAAATTACGACAAAGCAAGGAAGGAGAGCTCTAGGATTGAGCAAAAAGAGTTCCTCAATATTTGCATAGAGGCCCATTTTTCCAGCCAACGAGTCAAATCCGGATTGGCTAGTGAGGTCTTGAAAATTCTCCAAAGGCCGATGGACTCTCCCAGCAATCACTCTACATACTATCAGAGCCTTTTTAAGTGAAGAATTTTCATCATCATATAACTCGATAGATTCCAATGCTTTTTCACTCGTAGAAGTAGTGAAAACACCAATCCCACCTTCGATTTCCTTCTTGGATGAAAACCCATGTCTCAAAATTTCACATACTTTGCATCTATGTGATGTGCATAGGCTAGATGAGCCATTGATGCCAAGAGAACATTCAATGGTTGTTCCATGAAACCTCAAGAGCTCGTTCCCATCAGCTAGGCATCGAGGATGTTTCTTTTGCAATTTGCTTGCTTTGATTTTCACCGTTTCTCTGTATTCTTCAAATTGAGCAATTGTTTTTTGCATGTTGTGGACTTTCAAGATTCTCTCAATGTGCCCACAATTTTTTTCAGATTTTGACCACTCAGTTCGGCAAATCATCTCTACTATCTTCCTAGACGAGTCTCCTTCAACAAGTTCAGTGACTGCACAGCAAGAGTGAACATTTTGAGGCCTCTTTAGAAAGGAATAGAAACTCCGAATTTCAAAAAATATGATTTATTGAAAGGCAAAGCATAAGCCAAGGTTAAATATCAAAACTACTCCAAAATTAAATTTAAGAGAGATGTGAAGGCAAATAATGACACAAATCAAGTATCAAAAGATTAAAATTGCACATGCCAATAAACTAAATCCTAGTGAGACATTGGCTTGCAACCACTTAAAATCAAGTCCGTGGTGCTAAAAAAATGCTCTAATGTTTGGCATGCTTATTTCTTGCCAAAAAAAATCAATTTTAGTCATTTAAAGAAGTTATGGGAATATATACATATATATATATATACACCACACAAACTAGCTCAAGGAAGAAAGAGCCTAAAAATCCAAATAGTTTGCATATATGAATTCATTGGAATTTGGAACTTGAATTTACAGAAAGATTTGTGAAGGAAAAAAAAATGTAAGCAAAAAGAAAAAAGAAATCAATGGAGGGTTACTTACTGGCATGTTTGGAGAGATGATGTGATTCAATAGCTTCCCACTTAGTGAATTGTTCACCACATTTATGGCAAGTCAAAGATAAGGAACCAGGAGAATCTTTTCCACAAGAAGGCCTAGGGTTTAGAGGAGGAACACCATTGAATCTTGAGCCTTCCCTCCTTGAAAAGCTCCTAGGTGTATTTCTTTGAAGGGTAGTGGATGAGACCCTATGCTTGTTTTGGTGCACCACCACATGGTGTCCCCCAGGACCAGGTGTCCCAGGCCTCAGTGTACCCACAAAAGTTGACCCATTTCCACCTCCACCAGAACCACCACCACCATTACTTTCTTGGAAAGCACTACCAACACCTGTTATTTTGATTTCACAAGTTGAATCACTGAAGACAACTTCGTGGGTTATTGGGTTGAGAAATTCACTGCTACCAATGGATCTTGGGCTACAACTTGGTGGCTTTTCCATGTATCTCATGCTTCCATGGATGACATCTTTGAGATTTGAAATAGACCTTGAACAACCAGACCTTCCTGTTTTCTTTGTCAATATGTTGCCAATGTCACCATTAATATTGACCTTTGGATCATGAACATCCGACGGCTCTGATCTACACTGCAGTGATCTCTTCAGAGCAAACCAAACTGCTGGCATCTTCCCTCACCTCTCTCTCTCTCTCTCTCTCTCAACCTTCAAGGATTTTCAGCAATTGGAACAAGAAAGAAAAACAAACAAAACAAGGAAGGCAAATTCCACTAATATTATTGTTTCTGTTTTGAGATATAAAACTCACCATATCTGAACCTTGTTTCCATCCTTGGACCAACCAAGAAAACCTCAATTTATAGCAACTTAAAAAAAGGTGTTTGGGAGGAAACCCACAAAAAAATACATTATTTCAAACTTGGATGCACTAAAACCAAAGCTCGATCGTCATAAAAACCATTGTCAGGACCAATGTAAGGGTGTTGTTAATAAATGGTTCTTATGAAATAAGAGAAAGAGCGGAGATTTTTAGCCCCAGAAGAACCAGAAAAAGACAAGACAAAACAATGAAAATTATTAAAGAATACTATTCAAAATCAAATAAATGAACTAAGAGTAAAACATGGCAAATAATAGTAGTAGTCATAAGCTAATTAATTCTTGGCCTTTGACCTTAGATTATGTGAACCGACGTGAAATTTTTGGGTCAGTGACATCAATGAATGAAGAAGGCTGTACTTGGTCTTCCCATCAAAGGTAAAATAAGAGTAGAAATTAATAACAATTTTGAATTTGGGAGGAATTGCATTTTAGTGGGAATAAGTAAAAATAATTGTGAGAGTAATAAGTGAGTGTTGTGTTGTGTTGTGTTATGGTGCAAATCATACCACAATTTTTACTTACATCATATACAGCACATATCTATTCATACTTTTATGTTTTTATAATTGTTTTTACTTGTTTGTACTGAGATACAATTACTCCTACAATTCACACCTTAGTTTTGGCATTTGGTGGAGTTGTACTTTCTACCCAAGGTCAAGTTGTTATCGAAGGGGTGGAAGAGTCTCAATCCATGCTCAACGCCTACTTGACTAGCTCAAATGGTAAATGTTGAAATTGTTATCAAAGGGGCAGCAAAGTCTAGTCTCAATCTATGCTTAACACTTGCTTGACTAGCTCAAAAGCAGACAATTGTTGGAATTGTTATCGAAGGGACATGAGAGTCTATTCTCAATTCGTATTCAACGCCTACTTAACTAGCTCATAAGAGACAATTGGAGTATGTAGATGAACTTTGAATGAGAGTTGGGTGAACTATTTCTAAAAATGCCAACTACATATGGCATTATAGGCGGCTTATTTGGAGCATATTACTTTTCAAAGTCTATTCTTTTCATTAAAAAGTTAGAAGGGAGATAAGGGTAATTCTATTACTTAAAAAACAAATGAGTATATTATGTCAATTTAATTACTGCTAATAGCCCACACCCTTTTATTTGGACCATCATCCGCTTTCCCTAGTTCTTTGGACCCCCACCAACCAAAATTGCTTCCCAATTTATTTATTTTTTAACTCCTACCATATTCAAAAAATACTCTTTTCTTGGGACCTTCATCCTTGGCCCCACCTTTCTCCAATAACCTCCGTTCCCTCGCTATTCTCACCTTTAACCACTATTTCACTCTCCCCTAAGAGCATCTCCAACGGTGTACCAAATGTTTCACCAAATCTGAGTCAAAAATGGATCATTTCCTTAATTTGATACTTCGCGCTCCAACGGTTCAACATCAAATCTGTTTCATCAAATTTGCGCTGGGCAACCGGTTGGTTGACCGGCCGGTCGACCGGTAACGGCAAAATTTTTTTTTTTTTTTTTTTTTTTTTTTACCGGTTTGAACCTTTTTTTTTTTAACTTTTTGAACTTTTGGTGGTCGACCGGGTGGTCAACCGGCCGGTCGACCACCTAGGCAAAATTTTTTTTTTTTTTTTTTTTTGACTGGTTTCAACCTTTTTGTGAACTGTCTGAACTTTCTCCGGGGCGACCGGTTGGTTAACCGGTTGGTCAACCGGATGGTCGACCCGTTCGTCTCATCCCAACGGTTAGGAACAGTGATTTGGTGAAATGCTTCGCCTGCACTCAGTTTGGTACCATTTTTGCTGAATTCTGGATTTGATATCGATTTGGTGAAAACGTTGGAGCTTAAAAAAGTGACTTTTTCACCAAATTTTAAATTTGATGCTAGGTTTGGTTCACCGTTGGAGATGGTCTAACAGCTCTATACCCATGCCAGACACCCCTCAAACCCTTCCACTTACCCCAACCACCCTTAGTCCTATCTTTACCACCAGTCGAGAGACTGACGAAGAGAGAAATAAAGACTAGAAAGAGGGATTGAAGGTCGTGATCCCAGCTAGGTGGCAAGAATGGGCTGGAAAAGGGAAGGCGAGGGCGAGGAGAATCGCCGAAGCTAGGGGTGGGCAAGAAGGGTGCCACCCGGAGCTACTAGTAGCTAGGATGGAGGTGGGGCTTAAGGTTAGGGTTTGGAAGGTTTGGGATGGAGATAAAATTGAATTTTGTGTTAGAGTAAAATTGTAATAAAAAAAATATGAAAGGAATAGGGTAGAAAAAAATGAGAGGTAACTCAATTTACATACTTAATGAAAATTTTCATTGATACAATCTAATTTGTTTTTATTTTATTTTATTTTAAAATAAACTATAGATGATAACATTTATATTTTATTTTATTTTTATTGTTTTATTTCAGAATTTCGAAGTTTCATATATCTTCATGCATGGTGTTTAATCTCCTCCTTGTACTGCTAAAAGTTGAATTTTTGCTGAATTGAAAACAATGATAGATTACAAATATATCTCTTTAACGTTTGTTTAAAATATGAATTGTTCTATTGGTTTGAAAAATTACAAATATTTTCTTTTCAAAATTTTTTGTTTAACAGAATTGACTGAAAAAATAAAATATCTAACTGCTCTCACATATAATGATAAAATTACCTTAATTATTAATCGAAATAAATTTTAGACATCATTAAAAACTGTTAATTGACTTAATAATTTATTAATAAAATAGATCATTCGTTATGAAATTGGAAATTTTAAAGAACATAATGTAATTTTTAAAATTACAAGTGACAAATCATATTTTAAAAAAATATTAAGAGATATATTTTTAATTCTCCCTTAAAACAAAGATAAAAGTTTAGAGTCAAATGGAAGACAACTGTTTGATCCACATGAATATAATCCCAAATGAAGAATTTTTAAAAGCATTTTCAAAGTTTCTCAGTCATTCAAAGATTTGGTTAAAATACAAAGAGGTAGCAATTATAATAATGAAATCAATCATGATCACAGTATTATAACTAAATGAGACCTATTGTTGGATAGTGGAATTCAAATGCTATACTTTCATGTTAACATGAGCTTATTAGCCCTCATCGGGATTGGTCCAAGGACTTGGGTCGCTTAAGTAAAGGTTTCGAGTTCGAGCCTTTGTGGATGCAGCAAACACTCTTGGGAGAGGATCCCGCATATGCGCCCGGTAACTTCCTTGACCGATTAGTCCTAGGTCCAAAAATCTGGAGATGCCGTGGGAGACCTTAAAAAAAAAAAAACATGAGCTTATTAGCTGTGTTGATAATGAACCTGAGAGAAGCTAGTACTTCTGAAATGAAAAACATATTATAAAATCCACTTATATATTTTCCTAAAAATCCTTTAACTTCTTTTCACTTATCACCTACAATGGTTTCATACCAAGAAACAAGAACGTCAGATTCCACATGCTTTGACTCCAATTCTTTATTAGTTCTTCAAAGGACAACACATGAATACCGTTCTTAAACAAGGCAAAAAAATCAATTGCTCTTGAGGCCATATCATAAATGAATTTATTAAAATCACTCACAAGTTTTTATAATCCAAAAACTCCAAAAGCATAAATGAGAAGAATTACACAATGCGTTTAATGCAAGCCATGATTCATGCGGTGGTAAGTTTGTAATTGGGGTGTGCACCGTCCAATTTTGTGTGATTTGAAGATAAAATTATAATCAAATTATAGATAAGTATGTTATCCATAATCAAACCATAGTTTGGACTGTTAACCTTCAAAAATTATTAAACATTTGCATAATATATATTAATTTACATAATATTTTTTATATATATAACATTAATTTGCAACAAATTTCACATTTCATATATCTCTCACACTAATTTTTACTTTGATATTTTATCAAAAGTAAAAAACAATATATATATATATATATATATTTATGACTGTGCAAATACTGCTCAATCTGTTAAAACCGCACCGATCCGCTATAGTTAATACATATATATTTTTTAACTTCCAATAAAATATCAATATAAAAATGAGTGGGAGAGAGATTTAAGATATGAAATTTATTATAAATTAGTGGTTATATATAAGAAAAATCTTATGTAAAATTACTATGTTATATATCTAAAAAATATTATACAAATTAGTGTTATATATTATGCAAATGTATAATAATTAATTAGAATATTCTTCAATCTGTCAAAAACCACCCAAACCGTAATTTGTCAATCCGCTAACCCGCCATTCAGTTTGTAATTTTACTCTCAAACCGTCCGAACTACACCGCGCACACCCCTATATATATTAATTACGATGGAACAGGACACTTTCGAAAACGAATTATAAATTTTAAATAAAGGATCAAACTAACCTCCTTATTTATTACGAGTTGTCACATTACTTCTCTATTTTTCTGCACGTCTTCTTGTGAAAAATTAAAAAACTGTTGAATAAGCCATACTCAAACCATCCTAGCGAATTAAGCGATATTTTGCATTAGCTTGATTTGTAACATTGACCCTGTTTAGTAGAGCTTATTTTCAGCTTATTTCAACTTTTAGGTTAATTTAAACTATTTTAATGTATTTAGTTCAGCTTAACAATACAGCTTATAGCTTTTTATAAGTCAAAAATCAACTTATTCTTTGAGTAGGAGAAGAGAAGCTTAATTTATAAGTCAAAAATAAGCTTACATTCACATTTATAAGTTATAAACTGTTAAGATATAAACTATAATCACTTTCCTACAGCTCTACCAAACGGGGCCATTGGATCATTTACCGTCATTTAATTTAAGAATGTCAAAAAAATCAGACCCGATACACGTATTCATATACAAAATCAGACCCAACCATACACGTATACATATACAAATCACACTTCTCAGCCTACAAGTTCGAAGGTGAAAATTCAATCCTTGGAACCCCACATAATGTCCACAAATGACGCTAAACAAAGACTCTGCGTCGGACTCCATCCATCTCTAGCTAGTTTCAGACCACCGAGATGGAAGAACACCCATCTTCCCTATTCCAAATTACTTCTTAGGACTGCTGCAGAGAAAAGTACGAGTGGGGTCAAAGGACCAAAGCATTAGAATCTTACAATTTACTGTTTGATTTATACCAACTTGATATGAATTTCAACTACAACGATTCAATTCGTACGATTTGATACTGCCGTTCAAATCTTAAATTGAATAAATTTGACCATTCATTACAACTCTCTATGAATTCACCGTGATCCTCTACGACTCACTGTGATTCAGTTTTGTTAATATATGAAATAATATCATTTTTTAAAAGTACAAATAAAGATCAACAATTATTGTTGGTACAGGATGTCTCTCTTTGCAATGTTGAATCCAAAGCAAAACGCCTGAGTTTGATGTTATAGTTCAGATGTGCGGTGAGGGCTAAATACTTGCCAATTTGCTACTAAATAAGGTAGCAACACCATTCAGCAGTCATGAAAAGTCGTACCGAAGATTAAAAATCTACTTCACGGCAATAAAAAATCATGACGTGAAATCCTCAGATGAACACTACAATTCAAGTAATAGCCAAACAGTGCAAAGAAGAAACAAGAGAAACGTTTTCTCACTCAAGTTTTCATACATTAAAGGGGCATATCCACATGATCTTAACAAACACAGACAGAATGGAAAGTATGACGGATTCCAATATGGACTGTAGACATCTCTGCCAATAGAGTCTCAGCTTAGAATAGAAAATAGGAAGAACCAAGAACAGATCTGTGATCTTTACCAAGGTTGCGCCCTCGAAGGCACTCCAGATCCATCACTTGAGAGTGATCCACAAAAAGGTTCACCTGAAAATCCCAGAATGACAGGGATGTTACAAGCAAGTAGGGCTACAAATGATTTGAGCTGTTCACGAGCTTGGGTCAGTAAGGGCTTAAGTATATAAACGAGCTTGAGCTCAAATAAGCTCAGCTTGTTTAGTATTTTTATAACTAATAAGATAAATATATCATTTAACAAACATAGAAATATATTGCTTATATATTTAAATAACGTAAATAACAGCAAAAAACAAAAACAAAAAAACATGATCTTCGAGCTGGGCTCAAGCAGCTTCATTAGTATTGAAGAGCCGAGCCAAGCTCTAGCCCTGCAAAACTCAGCTTGGCTTGTTTCGTTTGCAGCCCTAGTTACAAGCATTTGAAAGGAAAAGATCAAATGACTTGAACGAAAGAAAAGGTTGAGATCGAACTACCTTGGGACCATATTGTTTAATGAACCACTCAGAAGTATTGGCATTTGATGCTTCAAACATGGTCTTCTCAAGTCCAAGACGCCCTATGACCTTAGCAATGATGTCTGCTCGTACAGAATCAGCATATTGGCAGACATCATCAGCATCAATCATTATCATGTCTGCCCCAGCTTCTAAGCATCTTTCGGCTCTCCTGATCAAAAGATCAACATCCTCAACAGCTTCTGTGGGAAAAGCACAATATTGCAAGGTAAATGGAAGTATTTCTACTACCTCTACTATCACATTTTCAGAGACATTAGATCTAATGGCCTTAATTGTAAAGTATGGGCCTTCATATTATAAATGATTACCATGTATTGTTAAAATAAATGCTATAGTCATTGCTTTGGAGCTAAATATTATGAATGATTACCATGAATTGTTAAAATGAATGCTATAACCATTGATTTGGAGCTAAATGAAGCTTCCATGTCAGTTCTGTTCAGAATAGTCAAACAAGGCAAACTGCTCTCTCTAACTTTTTAGAGACTAAACTTCCATTAATCAACTCAGTGACTTAGTGCCAAGTTTATGAAAGTCTGTTTTTTTTTTTTTTTTTTGCAGAGGCATGAAATTCCATCTACATTTTGGTTGCTCAAGAACTGACTACTCATGAATGTGTTATTAATGTTTTGTATAGAAATGGCAGCATTGCCACAAAAGAGGATGACATTCCAAATACCTAGTGAAGAGCTGTTAACCACAACTGTGTTCACGTGGCAAAATTGTTCACCATTTTTAGCTTCTACCACTTGCACTATGTTTGGATATTTGGTTTGTAGAAGGAAAAGAAATGGGAAGGGAAAAGTGAACAAAATTTAGCTTCTACATCATACACTTTTCCCATCTCTTTTTTCTTTCCCTCCACAAATCCGAAATCTAAGCACAGCCCTGGGGGCATTTTGAGTCTTAAAGATTAGGAAATCTAATAGACAGAATTTTAATGCTTGAAATAGAATATATATCACATTATCCCTTAAAAGTTTCCCAACAAGTACCTTCTATATCAGTTCGAGATATTTGTGTTCCATTTGCTTTTAGTTCTTTAAAAGCTCAACCAAGTAACAATTAATTAAATGCTATAAAACGAAATTAAAGACACCCAATCAGAGTAACCAGAAAATGTATGTACACCTTGACATGGAAATTTTGTATTCATTTTCAATGCTAAGTTTGACAGTGCACCCATTGAATTTTGGAAGCACGACCTCTAGGAACCCTAAATCATCTTACAGCATCACCTTTCAAGGCGAAGTGTTAAAATCTCACTCAGCCTATATATGGGAATGCGTTGGTGTTTCCCTATTTTTCATCCTAGTTATTGACACGGGAAGGAATCAAAATATATCAAGCTTATACTTTACCATATTTAATTTCACTTGCAAAAATGCTACAAATGCATTTTCTGAATAGATTGGCCAATAGATGTCCTAAAATTGAATATGTGTTGGCAATTAAGCATGTTATGACAAAAAATTGTTCAGTTCCCCATATCACTTCTTTTTAAACATCAATAATTACTAGTTATGCATTCAAACAAATATCTTACGAAAATTTCAAATCCATATGTTGACAAGGGAATCAAATTAAAATATATGAAACTTTTAATCAAACACTAATAATAAAAGGCACCGGCATACCAGATGATCGCGGCACTGGGACCACATAAGCTCCAAATGCTCTATCACCCTTCATGGGTATATCAGACTTGTTAAACTTGACAGCAAATTGAGGCTTGGCTTTCAGGCCACCACTCTTAATCAATCGGATAAATCGCAAGAGTGTTTCTTCAGGAACTCTGAGTGATCCCACATTTAGCTCAATCGTATCAAATCCCAATTGTTTACACTCCTAAAACAACAAAAATAAGAGAGACTATTATTGCGAAGAATTGCAATACTTGTTTTCCTTTCTTGTTGATAAATGAAAAGTGCTTTAATACACTATTGCAGAGAAAAATAACAAAATCTCTTTCACACCTCTATGTATTCGTTGAAAGCAGATGGACCTTTATGAAGCAAATGTTCAGCCCAGTCGCCAGTACTGACATATACATTGTGTTTGTGGGCCATGTTTGTCACTTCCTTGATGTAAGCTTTTGGCATCAAACTATGAGAGCCTCCAGAAAACTTTAACCCATCGACAAAATGTCCCATAGACTCAAAAATATCCTATACAACATAGCACAGCATAGTTAGGACACCCAGTCAATCATGTCACCTTCTGCGACCATCCAACTATATGATACAAATCTTGCTACAACAATCAAGGTGCTCCAAACCCATCTTTTGTCAAATACTAACACGGTCCATAATAGCAGGTCAACAATTGGTCGTATACCAGGAAAGAGATTTGTTGCATATTAGCCATCTCTCCTCACTAGTAGAACCAATGTAGCAAGTAGGTAACTATTAATTTTTTTGGATTGATAAGTAGGTACCTAGAAAAATTACTAAGCAACTTAATCCATATACGGATATACAATTCATTTGGATCTGAAAATTTAGTAGAATTTTATGAGATTTATTTTCACGAAGTCTTTCTAAATAAAAGCCTCAAGACAAGAATCCAAGAATGAGGCTAATTTTTCGAGTGGTGATCAAATTTAAAAATAGAAAATAATACCTTCATATGAATTCCATGCAATTAGAGAATTATCTTTCAAAAACTAGGCTAAACTACAGAGAACAGAAGTTTGGTGATGGGTGAAAAGAAACAAAATGGTTTGGTAAGGCCTTTTTGGCTATGAAAGAAAAGAGAAAGAGATGCATCAAGTTTGCAAAGCCATATTACTCTATGCCTGCAATGTCACATGAGTGCCAAGAGGGTGGTGCATTCAGTACAGAGGCAAGGTCGATGATTCTAAATATTGATGAGAAAATTCCCTACTTTTTCCTATGAATTATAAATACAATAGTTCCCACGTGAATCTCATTAATATTCCATCATGAGTCTGACACATTAGCTGATAAAAACAAATATATATATATATATATATAAGAAAGAAAAAGATCTTGTTAACATGTGATGGTTTAAAAGAATTGCACATTTTTTATTACATGTACTTTCATACAATATGTACAATCCTTTTAAGCTTCTTAATAGATGCCCTGTGTTTGGTTCATGGATTTGTGGAGGGATTTAGAAAGGGAAAGGAAAAAAGTGTGTGAAATTAAACATATTCTATTCACATTTCACCCACATTTTCCCTTTTCCTTTCCAAATTCCTCCCCAAATCCTTGAATCAAGCACAGCCTAAAGGCACACATTAACAAAATTCTTTTAAAAAAATAATAATAAAAAAAAAAAGAAGTCTTGCTAATGACAGCCCTTAGGGCTATCAATAAGCACAAAACAAAACACCAAAATACTTATAAACTCAATACACTCTTGACATATCCCAAAACAATTTCTCACATTTCCATACACAGCAATACATTAACAACCACCTCAGGCCTGTTTTTAGCACTTTCCATTTCTTCTTTGTAGGCATCCTATCTATCCAAGCAACTGGCAGAAAATTTCTACCAAACACAATAGATTAATCTTCAACTGGCGAATATCAGTAGTAATAGCAATACTACCAATGAAGGTACACAGACTATATTACGACTATCCTTTATGTTAATTCAATTATTACAACAGAAGAAAATTTAACAGGAGAGCCTTTTTCTAACATAAAACAAGGAATGATTCATTATTGTTAGCATGCATGCATGCATATATTTTCCTATTGCTACTTATGACCAAGATTGTGTGGAATGGAGTGGTTTGAAAGGAGGCTTTCTAAATCGACCCAGACCATTAAAATTCGAATCTAAAAAGCTAAGATTTTTCCTCAATTCACCTTCAAATCCCCAATAATCGCCCACATTGAGAAATTCAACTCCAATAGAACGTCCATCAAAATACACTACAATTCCGATCACTGTTCTAAAACCTCCTAAAATAACATCTTCATAGAAAAATTATAAAATTCGAGTAAAAAAAAAGAGAACCCCGATCATGAAGAACATAATACTAATATAAATAGAAATTAAACAATCTAGGTCATTAACTACATCAATGAAAGCCCTAAAATTGGAAAGAACTGAAGGAAATGAAGAATGAGAGAGAAATTGAGAGAGAGAGAGAGAGAGAGAGAGACCTGAAGGAGGTTTTGAGTGAGGAGGGTGTAGTGAGGGCCTCTCATCTCCGTGACACCAAAGGTGCGAGGCTTCTCAGGACGATCTTCGTCCTCGAAGAAGCTCTTCCACCGATATGCGGACATTTCTCTTCTCTTTCTTTCACACTCCACAAATTGCCGAACGTAGAGAGAGACAGAGAGAAGAGTTCTTCACTTTCGAACCGGAAAGAGAGAGAGATTAGTAGTGTGGCGAAGCGTCTAGGTGGTTCTGGATTATGAAAAAAGTAGCCAGCAGAGCAGTCGTCATCATGGGCTTGTTTGAAAACTATGTTAGGGGTCGTTTGGTAGTGATGTTTTTAATTAGTTTTTCGGTTTTTTTTTATTTGTTTTAGTTTGGGATTTTTTTTGTTTGTTAATGATTAAGATCCCCTCCAATTACCACCCCCACTATCCCTACACACACGTGACGTGTGGCGATTGGAGGAGAAGGAAAAAAAGAAAAAGAAAAAAGAAAAACTGGCCAATCAAAAAGAGAGGGGATCAAAGGGGTGCCTCCTTGGGGGTCCAACTCATTTTTCTTTAAATTATTTTAGTTTCATTAAAACAATTATGGTTAAAATGTTGGTTGATTTTTTTTAAAGTTAATTTGATAATTATGAGAGTAAAAATAAAATAATTATCAGTTAGATGTAACATTTTATTTTATTAATTATTTTATTTTATTTTATATTTTTAATAAATTATTTTTTGGTAAATTATAAATACACTTCTTAAGGTTTGACGGCATAGTTTGGGAAGTTGGTTTTGGTAGGTTAGGGGCTAAAATAGCCACAAAAAACAAAATAGGCTATTTTAACTACAAAAAACAAAACATCAAATCCAATCCATAATCATTACACTCCTCTCTCAAAAAAAAGTCAAAAAAGTCAAAAAGTCAAAAAGCACTTCCCAAACCAAGCTTTTTAGCCCCAGGCTAAAATAGCCAAAAAGCCAAAAAGTCAACCCACTTCCCAAACGGAGGCGAATTATCTTATGCGATTTTAAAAATTGCATTCCACTCCCTGAAGTTTCTAATTTCATAACAAATCGTCTGTTTTATTAATAAATTACCAAGTTAATTAACAGTTTTTAGGTATTGTTTGTCATCCCTTAAAAAAGTCAAAAAGTCACTATTCTATTTAAGGGGTAGTTTGGGATGATCTAAATAAGTGCATTTTTTGACTTTTTATAAAATATGAGTTGAATTTGAAGTGATGTTGTAGATAGGGGTGAGCATGGTCCGGATTGAATCGGATTGAGATAAAGTCGGGACCAATCCGTTATCTACGGTTCTTAAAAAATTGGAACCAATCCAATCCATTTAAATCATGAAACCAATCCGAACCAATCCATTTAAACACGGATTGGATCGGTTTAGGACCACGGATTCACATAATTAAATAACAAAAAAATATATATTTAACAATTTAATTTCTTAAAAATATAAACATAGCGCTATATTAGTTTCACAATAGCAACATGTTTTTCTATAATAACGACATACAATTTTAGAATTTAAACAACATTAAGAAAACTAGTTTCACCATAAATATTTAGACCATTACAAATTAAAACTAAAAACTAACAAACAAAAGTAATAAAAGAAGATATTATATGAATTTAGATTTGAGTTTAGGTTTTATATAGAATAAGATAAGATACTATGGGAGAGGATGTATAATAAAAATATAGACTATTTGTATACTGTCCGGATCGGTTCCAATCCGGAACCGTGGGGTTCAATCCGAAACCAATCCGTGGACTACGGATTTTTAATTCTTCAATCCGGAACCGAACCACGAATTCAAAAAATAATCCAAACCTATCGGATTGGACTGGATTGGGTCGGATTACGGATTTCACGGGTTCCTTGCTCAGCCCTAGTTGTAGAAAGATGATGTGACTTAAATAGAATAGTGACTTTTTGACTTTCTGACTTTTTTAAAGTATGGCAAACTAGGCCTAAGTCACGTCATCTTATTTAATTCACTTCACCTGTTTATCACATTACTTCAAATCCAACCCATATTTCATAAAAAGTCAAAAAGTGAACTTATTTAGAACATCCCAAACAACCCATTAATGATATTAAAAATATGTTTGAATTAATAATTTAAATAATTTTATTATTGTATAGGAGAGCAATTATGAATTTTATTATTTTAGTTAATTCTATTAATGTTGGCTACATATTTTGTAAAAGACCAATCACACTTCGACACGTGGCAGAGTAAGGGTAATATAGGAAGACTGTTCAAGTCTTCGATCCTGATCGTACACGTGACAGTTGATATTGTCTATTGCGTGGTCTGAGTAACATTGGATCAACAAAGAGATGCAAGGTGACGTGACTTCAACAGTTACTCACATTCAAATTCAAATATAGGAGGGAAGCTTAACTGCAAGTGATGGCGTAGTGGAACTACTTGTAAGGTAGCATGATCAGTGATCACGGAGGAGCAGTTCGACAGTTTGAAGTGCAGTTCGATGGTCATCTTTGAGGAGTATAAATAGTAGGGAAGACCCCAGAAAAAAGTCCAAACTCAGATTCAAGAAACCAGTCTTACTTTACATATTTCGTTCCAGTTTTTATATTTCCTGTTCTTCACATTCCTGTATTTTAAATTCCTGCACTGCACTTCATTCATAGGAGTAGTTTCAAGTAGATTGTCGCTGTAAACCTCTACGAGGTTGAGTTTGGATCATTGTAAGTTTTTCATACTAATGAAATGCTTCAATTGCTCTTTATTTAACTATTTTTGTGCTTAAATTCTCCTAAATCAAGCCACCAGTAAAAGTCCTCTTCATTGAGGCTGAAAAGAACTACAACACAATCGTCTGATAATTGGTTGGCAATCAAAATTCTGTAAGGACTAATTGATCCTTGCTGGCACACTCATAATTACAAAAATAACCTTCGAAAGCCAAAAAGCCAACATATATTTTTGGCACGCCCAGTGGGACACATTTAAAATGGCTAGACGTAGGAGACAAGGAGAAAATGAACGCTCGGAAGAAGGCGTGGAAGGAGAGGTAGAGATACCTAATCCAGAGGATAATGTGATAACACATCCTGTGGAAACTCCTATTTTATCGAAACCTATGGTCGAACAGACCAGTACTTCAGAACAAATACCATCTGTTCGTAATATTGGACGAAACCAAGGAATTGGACCATCCACTGTCCCATCTATTCAGTCAGTGGATCCATGGGGTGGCCTAGTGGATGCCATGGGACAACAATTAATAAACACAATGGAAAGGTGGGCAACATCCTTTTTTGATCGAATGAATAACCACCAACCAACAAATGCAAGACACATGGAGGAAATAAATGTCCCTCAACAAAGATTGGCTAGAGATAAACAGCCTATGCAAGTTAATAGACATTCTAATGGTCAAACTAGTAATCAGAGTCATGAAAGACCACCACCTCAGTCTTGGTACGAACCCATTTCGAGGCCTATAGCAGGCCAAAATGCCTCAATGTTCAACAGTGAAGCCATGCATGTTGGTGGATCTGGCCCAGTATAAGAAAATGGCATAAGAATGGCTCCAAATCCCACGTTCGAAGCCATACCTGGCACTAGGGGGTACAATAATCCCTTATTCGAATTTATACCCGGGGGTTGAAAGGTTTTCCCACAAATGGAAGGGATACGACACCTGTTCCAGCACCTTTCGTAAGTCCCTTCGCAGGACAGGCTCAAAGAGGTTACCCACACCCCCAACAGCAACCTGTACCACAGGGACAACCAGTCCCGAATGTACCACCCTGTGGACCAAGAGGACCACAAGCACAAGTTTGTCCACCAAATCCTGTGTTTGTTCCCCCAGTAGTGGTTCAGCAGGCACAAAATATGGTCCTTCGGGACCAAATTGCTGATATAGTTAGGGAGATGTGTGGACCAATGGCTCGAAGGGTCCAGACTCTTGTGTACAGAAAACCATACCCAGAATGGGTCAACAGGGTACATGAATACCCAAGGGGTTTCAGGATACCAGATTTTGTCTTTTTTTATGGGAACGGAAACCAATCAACAGCGGAGCATATTGCTAGGTTTGCTGCTCAATGTGGTGAATTTACCAATCATGACTATATGAAGTTGAGACTATTCCCAAACTCTCTAATTGGGGGAGCATTTGTATGGTACATTAACCTTCCACCTGGCTCTATCCAGACTTGGCAACAAATGGAAGAGGCATTTCATGCCCAATTCTTCCAATCAGAGCCAGAAGTTTCCATAGTAGACTTGGCAAGATTGAGTCAAAGGCCTAAAGAGAAGGCTACTCAGTTTATTGCCAGATTTAAAAGGGCTCGAAATAAATGTAGAATAATCCTGCTAGAGCCAGAATTCGTAAGATTGGCCCAAAATGGCTTAGAGTTCAGGCTTCGAAAGAAGTTTGACTCAATAGAGTTCAGAAACTTAGTGGAACTGACTTACAAAGTATCTAGATATGAAGCATTACTAGAAGAGGAGCAAGATCGAAATAATGCGTCATATAAGACATACTACAAAGATCCTAATTATGAGATTGATGCAGCAGAGATTGTAGGGAAAGAGCCTATGATCTATGAAGCATTAATTCATAAGGATACGAACAATTGACCAGTAGTTTAAAAAGAAAGATCTCCACAGGAAGTATTCTTTCGATTTAACTAAGGCAGATGACATTTTTGATCATTTGCTTGCGGCCAACTTCCTTAAGTTACCAAAAGGGGTTAAAATTTCATCTCTTGATGAACTTAAAGGAAAAGTATATTATAAATGGCATAATTCTTGGTCTCACTCGACTAAAAACTGTGTTGTTTTTCGAGACAGGATCCAAGAACAAATTCGGAAAGGGAGTTTGAAATTCCCAGCCAAAGCTGAAAAGGCCATGGGGATTGACAGTAACCCATTTCCAGAAATTGGAGAGGTGGCAGCCAATGTCATTATGCCAATTTTCAGAACCTGTCTTTGAAAGAATTGGAAGAAGTCAATGTACAGATGCATGTGTACAACCACACAGCAATCAAGAAAGACACTAGAAATCTACCAGCTATTGGACAAGATTTCTCACACCAGAGGGAAGACTCTGACGAAGAAGCACTGGATGATGACTCCCTAGAGGCAGTCGTAATGTAAAGGATGTGTCCTGGGTGCAGACTGAGTTATAAGTGGTTGAAAGGCCTTCCAGTCGATGGAAAGCAATATTACAGGGATGTGCAGAGGCGTCCCAAACCAACCAATGCTTGTAATAAAAGGCCGTATCCGGCTAAGGTTAGGCAGCAGTCATCAGTGGTTGAGTCTGCAGTTGATAGAATGCATGCTAAAGGCAAGAGGCCCTTATGTGAGTCCAGGACACCTAACTATTACAGAATGGAGAGTAGCCATTCTGAAAGAAGACTGGAGAAGAGTTCAGGTTTTAGGATCAAAGCCAGAGATTGGCCCCCTAGACCAGCCTCACGGAGGATAGAAAATGATCACCTTCATCGAAGGCCTGAATCAGGCTCAAAGCTTGGGGCCAGGGCCAAGCAATTGCCTTCACAGCCAGCTTCGAAGGTGGCCTCGAAGAAAGAAAAGGGTAGCACAACATCTGGGTCAGTAAGTTCGTGGGTACCTGGAGTTCCAGATTGGTTTGTGATGCAGAACAAACCTAGGGAAGTGCTTACCCAAAGGAATGTTGGAAATCAAGGTAGGATGGTTAAGCCTCCTTTGGTGGCCCCCAACAATTGGGTATTGCTGAAACACCCAAGAACGAAGGAACCAGATATGGTCCCTGTAATTTCCAGATCACAAAGGAGGAAAATTCAGCGTAGGTACACCCAGTACCAGCAAGACCTGAAAGAAAATGGAGAGAGTTCTTCATTGATCCAGACCGAAGGAAAGAAGAATCCGAAGTCAGACCATACTCCAAAGCCAACTCTACAAAGCAAGGTGGGTTGCAGCAGAGAACAGTTGGCTAAGGTTCATTCTGAACTAAGAGTCAGAGAGAAAGCTAGCTTAGCAGGATTGGAGAAAGCTCTGATGGAGAGTGGTAGCGAGACAAAAGAAGAAATTGTCATGAGCCAAAAGAAAGAAATGGTAGAAGAAGAAATGTTCGAAGCCTTCAGGGCCGAGCAAACATTTTCGGTTGAAAAATCAGTTGAGGAAAACCATTCGAAGGAACCTGTTAGCAATGAAGTGCCAGAATGCAGCATGCAGGATGCTTCTGAGGTAACTAACCAAGGTAGCCAAAAGGGAAAACAGGTACAGCCAGCCATCCAGTTTGGCTTGTTTCCTCCAGTATCAGTAAACATGGTACACATACTACCGCATGAATTCCAAACTGGAGATGAGAATCAAGAGGGGCAAGAAATTGACCCAATTCCAATCTCTAGTGAAGACTCACAAGCGAGTATGGTACAAGATAATTTCAGAATGGTTACCCCAATGGAAACTGAGTATAAGAGTAAAGAAGTGGTAAGTATTAACCTCTCATATCCTTTTGAATATCCCTCGAATTCTATGACACAGCATGTTAAGCCTTTGTATATTAAGGCCTTCTTCGATGGGATACAATTAAACCGAGTCTTAGTGGATAATGGGGTGCGGTGAACTTACTACCGAAATCTTCCTTGAAGAAATTAGGGAAAAAGAATCCCAGGTTGATCCCAACCAGTACAACCATTGCTGGTTTTGCTGGGGACAAACAGATGGCCCAGGGAATTCTACCCATCAACCTGAGTGTGGGAACCAGGGACTGCATGACGGCATTTTTCGTCATCGACAACAATGCGAAGTACAATGCTTTACTTAGTAGAGATTGGATCCACACTAACAAATGTGTGTCTTCCTCTTTACATCAAAAAATGATAATGGCTCTAGGCAATGGGGAGATAGAGGAAATTGATGCAGATCCTCAACCTTTCATAGCCTGCGCAGACTTCGCAGAAGCCAAACTGTATATTGAGGGAGTGACACCGCTCAGTATACTGATGAAATCCGATGGCTCAGCCGAAGTAACGGCCGATAAGGAAGTGACACACCTGAAGCACTTAATCCAGGAGAGTGCTGATGAAGAGGTGGTCGTTAAAGATGAAAATGATGTCTGGTTATAGGCAGCAAGATGAAGCATTAGAAGCCAGGTCTTTGGCTTTAATTAAGTTTTCAATATTGGATGTAAAGTCAATAGTCCAAAAAGTGCGGAAGTAAGAGAAAGAAGTCATGATAATTGGCTACAAACAGGAGCAGCAACAAGCCAGAGTTTTGACCCTTGATAAATGCTGTGCATTGGACATAGAAACAAAAATTCAAGAAATACAGGAAGAAGAAGCCTTGTGGACAGACTTTGTCTATGAGGAGGAAGGTAAATGGGTTGAATCAAAGAACCTGGGAATAGAACGTAGTAAGGAGATTGCGTCGAAGCCAGAGGTAATCAAAGAAGGAGTTCCAGTAAGTACTCAAATACAAGACCCCTTATAAGAAATAAATTTAGGGGAAGGATCTGTACAATAACCCATTTATATAAGTGCTTGGTTGAATACTCTTGACAGGAACTAGTTGTTGGTTATTCTGAGGAGATATAAAGATTGTTTCACATGGTCTTATAATGAACTACCAGGTTTGGATAGGTCATTAGTGGAACATAGGCTTCCTATGAAGCCTAACTTCAAGCCATACAAACAAAAACCAAGAAGAATGGGTGCAGAAGTGATACAGAAGGTTAAGGAAGAAATTCTTAGACTACTCAAAGCAGGCTTTATCAGGACAGCCAGGTATGTTGAATGGCTATCTAATATTGTGCCTGTAGTTAAGAAGAATGGCAAAATAAGAGTATGCATCGATTTTAGAAACTTAAATCTAGCGACTCTAAAAGATGAATATCCCATGCCTATAGTAGATTTGTTGGTGGACAGTTCAGCAGGGCATCGAATTTTATCAATGATGGATGGGCATTTTGGTTACAACCAAATCTGCATTGCGGAGGAGGACGTTCACAAGACAGCATTCAGATGTCCTGGGAATATTGGGACCTTCGAATAGGTTAAAATGTCATTTGGCCTAAAGAATGCTGGGGCCACATATCAGAGGGCTATGAACACTATCTTTCATGACCTTATTGGAGGGTATTTAGAATGTTATATTGATGACATTGTAGTTAAATTCCAATCCATGGAGGAGCATCTGTTTCACCTAGAAGCAGCCTTTGAAAGAATGAGAAAGTTCAAATTGAAGCTTAATCCTCTTAAGTGTGCTTTTGGCATATCATCTGGAAACTTCTTGGGCTATGTAGTACACAAGAAAGGAATACAGATTGACCAGAATAAGCCAAAGCCATCATTGAAGCCAGACCTCCATCAAGTAAGAAAGAATTATAAAAGTTCCTTGGACAGGTTAATTTTCTTCGAAGATTCATTTCTAACATTGTAGGGAAAACTAAAGTATTTTCTTCCTTATTAAAGCTGAAAGATGAAGAGGAATTTGTGTGGACGGCGAAGCATCAGATTGCTTTTGAAGGTATCAAAGCCTACTTAGCCAACCCTCCAGTGCTGATGCCACCAAAGGGTGATAAGCCCTTGAAGTTGTACATAGCTGCAGCAGATGATTCATTGGGAGCCTTTTTGGCCCAAGACAATGAAGAAGGCAAGGAGCAAGCTGTTTATTACCTTAGTAGGTTTCTAAATTCTTATAAATATAAATATTCAGCTGTTGAAAAGCTGTGTCTTGCTTTGTATTTTGCTGCAATGAAATTAAGATATTATCTTTTACCTACAACCGTCTTGGTAATTGCAACCACAGATTTCGTTAAGTACATGTTATCTAGACCCATGTTGAGGGGAAAAATTGGCAAGTGGATCCTAGCCTTATCAGAGTTTCATTTAGAATATGCTCCCCAAAAGGTAGTAAAAGGCCAAGTTTTAGCCAATTTTTTGGCAGACCATCCATCTCAAACAGAAAGCCAAGAGACAATGGAAATCAGAACAGCTAGTGTTGAGCCATGGCAAATGTGGTTTGATGGATCAAAGGCCAATGGTTTAACTGGAATTGGTATTGTGATTAGGTCACCACAAGGGGTAGAAACCACACATGGTTTTAGAGTGGATGAAGCTACCTGTTCCAATAACCAAGCTGAGTATGAAGCTTTAATAGTGGGACTAGAAATTCTTATTGGATTACAAGTTCATGCAGTCGACATATTTGGAGACTCTCATTTGGTGGTTAATCAAGTGAAAGGGATTTTCAAGTGTCAAAGCATAAGCATTTTGCCATACTATGTTGTTGCAATACATTTGCTTTCTCAATTTCAAATAGCAAATGTAACTCATGTCCCAAGGTTCTTGAATAATAGAGCTAATGATGTGGCTCAGCAAGTTTCGAATTTCAAGAGAAGGGATAATGCCCAAAGGGACATAAGCCAAACAACACATAATATGATCAGCTCCCAGTAGTAATAGGACGATGTCCTCGTCTCGACCTACAAGTACAGTGCACAACACATAATATGAGATTATACTCAATCCTTTACTTATTCTCTTTGATCGTTCAATCAATTAGCCATGGTGGTACCAAGCTCATTATTCCTTACTAAGTTATAATCCATGTCTCAGAAAACAGGAGAAATCGGTGGAAAATGGTTTAGGTGAAGAAATGGTACAAAACTAGTTGACAGAAAATAAACAGTCGTCACTAATTTGGGCATAATTATTTCTATATTTAGAATTTGGGAGTGAGACCACTACCATTGAAAACTAGACTTCTGGGGCTTGATTTTAGGCTCAAGAATCACTCAAAACGGAGTCCGGATGCAAAAGATATGCTTGTTCAAAGTTGGCTGGACAGAGCTGTCTCCGCACGTGCGGGGAAACAGTGCCGCACGTGCGGCCCTGGACAGTTTGCAGTCCGAAAATGTCTGAAAATTTGGGACTTCTCATTTTCAAAATCAAACCTTAATTACATGTAAATCAAAACCCAAAACCCTTTAATACATGATCAATTTCACATTATTCTTTTCCATCAAACATCATAATCTCCAAATAAAACAAATATAATGACTTTAATTCTTCATTCAAGAAATTCTTAGGAAATCAAGGTTCAATCAAATATATACATAGAACCCTAACTCAAATGGGTTCAAAGCTTCCCTTATTATCATGATTTCATGAAATTGATGCCTCAAACATAAGGATTCAAAATGATTTATCTTACCTTAGTTCACTCTTTGACTTCCTCATGGTTCTCTTTAATTTCTCCAAGCTTCCATGGTTACTCTCCTTCTTCTCTCCAATTTCTTCAAGTCATCTTCAAGCTCTTAACAATGGTTAACTCTCTCTCTCACTCTCTCTTGGCCTCTCTTTCTCATGGGTCCTCCTATCTTCGTAGATATTTTTAGCTCCAAAAGATAAATCCTACTCATATATATCATATACACCCATATAATTAACTATATAAGTTTTATCACAAATAAGGAGGGCCAAACACGCCCTTACGAATCGCGAAAAATTAAATTTCAATTAAACTTTTTAGATGACTCTAAGTGCCGTTTTGGGAAGTGGCTAAAAATGCCACGTTTTTGTTGCTGCAAGGCAAGCATTTTGGGCAATTCTTGCCTTTGGCAAGTGATAAAAAAGCTAGGTTGGCTAATTACATAAATACCCTCCAAGTCAACAAATTGTGTAAAATTTTAAAGTTTAGTAAGGGTATTTTGGTCATTTCAATTTGATTTGACACCATAAATAAATATTAAACTAAAAAGCAAAAAAGCCAGCTTTTTACCAACTTCCCAAATCACTTTCCAAAAAGCTAAAAAGCTTGATAAAAAGTCAAAAGCCAGCTTTTTACCAACTTCCCAAAACAATCCTAAAAATTATGATGATCATAAATATATCCCCTGTTCTGGTTTCTGAAGTCTCTAAGGCCTTCAATTTACAGTACCAAGTTAACCACTCAAACGCACATTAACGAATCAGACAAATTAGATTTCTAATCAAGTTTCCCAAATAGTTCTAAAAATTTCCATTAACACATCCAAGTCCTCAATTGTGATTTCTGAACTCGTAAAGGTCGGTAATTTCAATTTTACAGCCGTGGTTCAACAGATAATTCCTCAATTTGAACACATATCAATAAATTAAAATGCATTAATCCATAAGGCCGTAAAGGTAATCTCTAAGACGGATTTTGGGGTCGTTACAACAACCTGTAAGTAATTTTTTCATTTATTTTTTTAATGCTTGTTTTTCTTCTTTTTATTTATTTTTTTATTATGAGCAAAAATATGGTTGTGTTTCTTAATTTATTGTATTTTTTTACACTCCATTTTAATTACACGATAATTGTATTTTTTAACTGATTGTATTTTTTTACACTCTATTTTGATCACATTGTGAGAAAAAAATTGTGATTGAGTTTTTTAACTCACTATGTTTTTTTAAAAAAAAAAATGATTGTGTTTTTTAACTATTAATTGACTTAATTTGTAATTAGATTTTTAACTCACTATATTTTTTCGAAAAAAAAAATGATTGTATTTTTTAACTATCAATTGACTTCATTGCTTTTCTTTTCATTTATTTATTTTTATTATAAGCAATGAATGACTGTACTGCTCGCTTTTCTTCTCATCTATTTGTTATGAGTGTTGAAGATTTACACTCCATTTTAATCTGACGGTGTGAAAAAAATGCGATTGTATTTTTAATTGATTTTTTTTAACACTCCATTCTGGATCACATGGTGAGAAAAAAAATTGTGATTGAGTTTTTTAACTCGTTGTGTTTTTTGAAAAAAAAATGATTGTGCTTTTTAACTATCATGTTTGGATAAATAACAAAGCCTCCAAAGTTCCAATTTTTCAATCTTAATTTTAGACTTTTTAAATTTTTTTTAAAAAATGCTAAACCCTAACCTTTTTTTTCACCGATTTTTTCATCGATTTTTTTATTTATTATTACTTTATTTTATGTTTGGCTTTATTAATTGTGTAGATCCATGAGAATTTAATGTGCTATTTAATTAATTTAATGTGTTATTTAATTTTGGGTAATTAATATGAATATTGATATATTTATATTGTTTAAAAAAAGGTATTTATATATTGATAAAATATATATCATATTTATATTTATATATATTGTATTTATGTTGTATTTTTTATAATATAAATATAATATAATGTTAATAGGTTATCATATATTAAACCTAGGTTATTATAATCATAAAGTGTGTGTGAAGTTTTCCAAGAGGGACATAACAGGAGAGAGAGAGAGAGAGAGAGACTATGATAAGGGGCTGTTGTTAAAAAGAAGAAGAAAAAAAACAAACAAACAAAGGAGAAACGGCGGAAGAAAGATAAAATGAGAGGAGAGAAAAGAAAAAAAGGTTAGGGTTTTGTTTTGGTGGCTCCATTAGTTCTTTAAATATTTATTTGATCTTCAAAAAAATAAATGTGAGTGCAAAATCCACTTCCCTTGATTTATGTTTAATTTGTTATTTTTATTTATTTATATTTATTTGATGTTAGTTTGATTTTGTATTTACATGAAGATGATAGATTGATTTTAATTTTTTTGATTAGTTGTGTATGTCAAGTTTAGGGTTTTTATATGGATTTATTTTATGGTTGTAATCACACTCATGGATGGTTATATGAAATTAAAATAAACTAGGAACCTATAGATAAATTCCTTATACTCTATGATGATCGGGTATGTTGTCCGCCTCGTTTCCTTTGTTCAACCTTGGGTTTGCCTTGTTAGAGTAACGGGTTTAATCGGGAGTCTAGTTAACGGTTTGAGGGTTGTTGCATTTGAAAAGTTTTCTCAAAATCCTTGTCCTTGTTTATTTTTGTGTGTAAGTTCCACATGTTTCGAAAGGTACGTGGTTGAGTCCAGGGTGTTCCAAGTCGAGCTGGAGTGATTTTGGGCTGAGAGGCTAAGCCGCACGTGCAAAAGAAGGGTCGCACGTGCGGGAAACAGGGGAGAACCTGGGCTGCCTACTGCATTAAAGGCAGGTGCGGCTGGTAGTGCGGGGTTAGGGCGCCGCACGCGCGGGACTTCGCGGAGTCCAAAAATTTGCTTTTTTTTCTTTTCTTGGGTTGAATGTATATCATTCTATACATCTCTCTCTCTCTCTCTCTATCTCTCTCTAAAACCCCTTTTTTTCCATTCTCTCTACATTTTTTACCAAAAATCTCACAAGATCATTGATCTCTCCAAATCCATTAGCATTTTGACCCAAGTTCCTTCATCAAAGTTGGATAACTTCTCGAGAGCTTCGTTGTGTGCGGTGGAGATCCCGTTTCAACACCGTCAAATTTGGGAGTTTCTCATCTCTCCTTCTCCAAAACTTGAGGTAGGGATTTTTTTAGAGTTATATTGTCACGACCCCATTCCGCCCCTAGTAGAATGGTGCCATGATGGCCAGTAATTCACAATTACCCAAGGCCAACTTGCAAGGTTTCACACACAACAGAGTATACATATGGGGCTTACAAGTGCGGAAGCAATAAATTTAAAACTAAGTAGTCCATAAGAGCTGTGCATAAGTCAAATGGAATGGCATGCATCATTACATAGCTTTACAATCTTGAATACAAACAAAAGGAAGTACAAAAAAATACATCTTGACCAAAAGGCTTCTTAAGCCGACATGTGCAAATTACAAGTATTACAAGTCGAGAAGCATAATTTTCAAGACTGCCGACGTGAATGCAAGTCAAGCCGACATAACAAAAATCCAAAACAAGCTCGCGAATCACATCTAGGCGTCACCGCCTTCTTGCTCATCACCTACATATATATATAGAGGGTGAGCTTGGATACTCAGTGAATGGTATAAATAATAAAGGGGTTTGCATGACTGGTGTTCAAGATCTTTATCAAACGATACATAACATAATTAGTGCAAGTCAAAGGATGAACCAAGTCCATCTAGCAAATCTGTCAAGCTTCAAGGGATTCTTATTAGCATCATTATAATACAAGTGATGACATCTCGGTAAACAAACCCACGCGGTAAACCGTCAGTGGCAAACAAGGCAAGACAAGGCAAGACGAGGGAGATATCTCAATTCAATGGTGCAGTTGCATTATAGTCCCCTGGCACTAAGGACTTGTGCTACAAATGCTTAGAGTTCCCTAGCACGTACGGACTTCCAAACTTTGTACTGCAAATGCTTAGAGTCCTCCAGCACGTAAGGACTTCCAAACTTTGTGCTGCAAATGCTTAGAGTCCTCCAGCACGTAAGGACTTTCCAAGAATGTCATCAAAACAAGATAGTACATATTTTTCCAACTAGGAATAACCATTCATGCTTACAAATACTTTTCAAAACAAAGCAAAACAAGAATTTTATCAAAGCATTATAACATAGCTTTATTAAAAATACCACTCACTTAGCTCTTCAAACGTCGGGTTCAAGGCAAGTCCAAGTCCTACAAACACATGGCAAAGTCTGTTGAATGCACTTTCAAACAAGTTTCACATGCATGCAGATGATCTCGGCATTCCTCAAAAACTAAGTCAAATCAAAACAAAACACAGTTTCTTATCTCGGGAAAACATGCTGGGCAACTACCAGGTCTAGGCCGAGGTCTCATACCTCCTTGCCGAGGTGTGGTCCCGATGGCCACATTCAAGGAAATGAAGTCGGGAAAATCTGGGTTTCCCTCTCTTGAAGAACATGAACATGAGGTAGATGAATGCAAAGATCATAATTTGCTATTACAAAATCTGAGATTTCATGCTATGAATTCAAAAACATGAACCTGGGTACCTATAGCACTTGAGCCCTTTTAAAACTTTTGGGAAGTGTATTCGAATCATGTATTATGTTTTGAGAATCTTTGGTGTTGTTGTACCTTGATTTTCGATGAGTGAAAATTTATTTAAACATGTTGGGATTGCTCGTTCACGCTTGTTCGCATTGAAAAGTTGTTTGGAAACTTGAAAATCATGTTCTGGGGTCGACACCGGTCTTGGTGGTGTCGACACCTTCTCTTTTGTTTGCCATAAGGGTCGACACCAAAGCTGGGAAGGGTCGACCCTTGTCCTGAATTTGTTCACTGCATTTTGGTGTCGACACCAGCCTAGGGAAGGGTCGACACCTGCAGTGCAGTTTCACTTAGTGTTCCAAATTTCTTCTTAGGTGTCGACACCTGTGCTGTGAAGGGTCGACACCTGCGACTTTTCCCAGATTTTTCTCACGGTTTGGACCTACCTTTTTGGGATATTTTGACTTAATATTTTGAGTTGACTTTGGGGCTTATATCTATTTTGACCTAGTACTATATAAAGGTTCTCACTTGACCTCTTCTCTCACTTTTTCTTCCCTTTCCTCTCTCCAAACTGTGAAACACCTTCTCTCTCTCTCAAAAGGTACTTTTACTCTAAGATCTCTAGATCTACTCACCTAGAGTGATCTTTTCACCATGGTCCTTTGAGATGGATTGTAGATCTCGTCAAGGGCTTCCTTTTGGTCTGAGTGGTTCGTGATTTCATCGCCGGTGATTTTTGGGTGGTTTTCTCTCCTAAGCTTGAGGTAAGGATTTCCTTGTTCTTTTTCAATACTTCGTCTATAGATAGACATGTGGTAGTTTTGTATTGCATGAAAATCATATCCATGTTGGATTTGTTTGAAATCATGAGAAGGAACCTAGGGTTGGTTGTTTGAAAATGGTTATTTTATCATTGATGGTTGTCTTGGGCTAATTGGAGTGTAAATTAGCATGTTATAGTTGAAAGAAGAAAAAGCCCTAAATTATATTTTGATTTGGTAAATTAAAATGGAGGGTAGTTAACCTATGTTGTAAATCTCTATTGTTAATGCGAGTTGGGTGAAGGTGTTAATGCCTAAGGGGTTAACTTTGGTTTTTGTAATGGTTTTGAAATAAATGTAGTGGATTAATGTGAGTTATGGCTCTATTATCAACGGAATTGGTTTTGTAAAACAAAGGGGATAGAATTGATTTTGTGAAAACAAAAGGGATGGAGTTGGTTTTGTGAAAACAAAAGGAAACGGAATTTGTTTTATGAAATGAGAAAAGTATCTTTGATAAGTATGAAAATTGGATTGTTGTTTCTTGAGTGTTAAACACACACACGTGGGGGTTGTATCTTTAACTACTGTGTTAGTGTTATTGGTGGGTTTATGGTCTCATAGCAATTGAGTCTTTAATGGATGTACTAAATATTTACATCTAGAGGTTTTGTCCTTGGTCATCGGTGGAGGATGACACGGTTGTGTTGAATTGTCGTGTATGCATTATACCATTGTTGATTGAACATCGTATGTGATGAAGTGTTGAGATACATTATATATGTATACTTGCTCGAGAGAAGGTAGTTATGTGTTCATATACTTTAACACATTGCTTGTATCTTGATGGTTTATGTATATGTGTTATACATGTTAATTATGCCTTGTTGTATCTTGGTTGGTGGTGTTATGCCTTGTGCTAAAAATCAGAGGTACCGTGACCTTCCAGCTAGCGCTTGGAGAACTGACTGCACTGAGAATCTAAGGTACCACACCCTTCCAGCTAACGCCTGGTAAACTGACTGCGCTGAGAATCTAAGGTACCACACCCTTCCAGCTAACGCCTGGTAAACTGGTATGTTGTTGTGAGAGGTGTATCTTTGGCTTATTACGCACATAGCTAGTAGAGCAAAGTTTTATTGTTGATATTTCAGTGTGTCTGGGAATATCATGGATTGTGTCGGTTACAGTTTTGGAGGGCCGAGTTGCCTCGTTGGTTTATCTTATACATGTTGGTGAGTTGTTATCTCCCTTTTTATAATGGTGCATGTCTAGATTTGATTGTACCGGAAAGAAGCCAAAATGTCATTTTTGTCTTTTGGAATGAATGAAGGAGAATGGATATTTTAAGGAGATATATGTTTTGAAAAGGCATATCTGTGTATGTTAGGAAAATGGAAGAGAGTAGTGGGCTTAGTGAATTTGTTTCCTAAGGTAATGTTAATGTTATGAAAGATTGGAAATGGGGATTAATGAAAAGAAAAGAAAATTGAATCGCCTATGGCGTTGATTGAAATGGTTGTTTTCAAGAAAAGTTCATACTTATGTATATTTTGTATAAACTGTCACATTACTATTCCAGTATGAGATTGGGTATTCATGATCATAGCTATCTGTATGTTGTTATTGTTGAGGGCCATGTTGAGATCCCTACTGGACTATATGTTCATCCCACGTTGTTAAATCTTTTTCAGGTGTTGAGCTGAATGTGCTGCAAGATTTGGATCTTCTGATTTGTTGGCCACGGGGCCTCTCTTATATGGGTGGAATGCCATATGTGTAAAAGGGTTGCACCCTTCTTCTTGATTTGTTGTTAATGATGTAAGCCCAAGGGCAATTTATTTATTATACTCATGTTGTATTTACTTGCATACGAATGAGAGCAATGTTATTCACTTCTACGAGTTGAATATACGAGTTTATTTCCGCATGTTATCTCTGAAATGGAATTAAGTAAATGAAATTGGTAATACTTCGAGTAATAAAAAGTGGGGCGTGACAGTACCCATATTCAAGGATCTTGTGAGAACAAACACAAAAACATGAATCTTAATGCAAACTTTCGGATCAACCAAGACTTTTTCTTCAAGAACACATGAACACTATTTTCTCTTTCTAAAACCAACTTTAAATCAATGCATGACGTGCAGAACAGGTTCGATCGTGCAATGCAGCCAGATAAACATAAAGAACAACAAGAGTAAATCAAGAATCTAACCTCAATACACGAATCTGACGGTTTGATCTCTAGGAATCAAGCTCGAAAGCCCACTCTCTCACTCTAAAACTTCTTCTTCTTTCTAGAGCTTCTCTCTCTCTACGAGGCAAAGATATAATACAAAAATGTATATTTTTTGGGTCTGTCGGCTGACTTAACCCTCTGCAGGGGTACGTGGCAACGGCTGGTTGGTTCTACTCAAAAAGGTGACTAAGTGAAAAGACAAGACTATGACAAAGTGTACTCAACAAGCTAGGCGGCAAGAGCACTCCGACAAGTAACGACATCGGCTAACAATAAGACTTCGGCAAGCAAGGGGCAAGGACATCGGCTAGAAAGGACAACACTTGGCCTAGCTGTGCCACACCTTGGCCTAGATGTGCCACACCTCGGTCTAGGTCGTACCAATCCAAGAGTAAGGTCACTTGGGTTCAAGGGCAACATCTCAGCCTAGATAATATACATCTCGGCCTAGGCGATGAACACCTCGGCCTAGATAGTGACATCTCGGCCAACATGTCAGAGCGAAGGTGGAGTCAACCAGAGTAAATTCCAAGATGGTCTTAGATGTAAGAGGTTCAAAACTGACCTAGGCTCAGGGCGACCTCGGCTAAACCCATACCGAGTAAGGTACAAAGCATGCTGTAACACTTAAACGAACAAGGACAAGACTTGAAATGCAAGCTTAACAAGACAGAATCATATGAATGCATATGAGCATGGTTAGGACAGTGTGAGGGTTATTACATATATATACGTTTTTGCAAGATTTGTGTCGTTTTTGGAGCTTCTTGTTGATATTAAGAAAAAAAATTTGGATTTTTGGCTCAAGAATGGTAGAAGTTTTGATAGTGGGTTTAATCTTTGATTCTTTCCAAACTTATTCTTGAGGGTTTCAACTACAATGTGTGAGTAAAGGTACTTTGGGTGAGTTACTTTTCAAAGAGATGAAGATATTCCTTTTGTCAAAAACCTAGAAATTTGAGTTTTTAAAAAGGGTTGAGAATCTAGTAAATTTTTATTTACTTACTAGTATGCCATAGTGAATGAATGATTGAGAAACTTCTTACTTGATTTTTATATAAAATGGTAAGCTATGTTGAACATGAGAAATGATGAATTTTGGGATTTAGTGTTGAAGTTGTAGATATAGTCATGAAATGACTAATTTGTTGAGACCCCATGAAGTGTGGTGATGTTGTTTCTAATGATGAAATTTTTATAGATATATGGTAACCTTGTGAAATGCATTGGAAAGAAAAATGGGAATTTGATTATAAAAGGAGTATTTGTGTGGAAGTTTTGTAAAAAGGAAAGATGTTGCGACGCATGTATAACCATTGCATTGCATGGATAGTTGTTGTATTGGCATTCCAATTCTTTACTTGTTATAAATGTTAAATTGGGATTTGAAATTTTGCATTGAGAAAGAAACATTGTGAAACGAGAATTATTGAAATGTTTTGGGATAAATACATTGGTAAGTCCGGATAGGAGGTGTAGATGAAATTGATTAAGTTGGCCTGAGTGTCCGTGGTAAAAGACTAAAAACACGCGCGGAGGAGGTACCACTTCCCTTCCGGTTAGCAACCGGTAAAGTGGGGATTTGGTAGAGCTATTTATGGCTACTTGCAGACACCAACCTAGGGATTACCTGAGTCATACTTACCGCCCCTGTGAATTAAATTGTAAATTTTGAATTGTTGAGGTTTCAAGTTATCATTGAGCATGATGATTTTCAAAGGATGCAAAAATGTGATTTTTTCTCCAAAAGCATAGCATGGCATGTGCATATCATATTGTGGAACTTGTATAAAATGTATATACTTTGTTAAGAAGTTTCTACTGGGCTTTGTGCTCACCCCTATAGGATTTTGGTGCAGGAAATGATGTGGCAATTCTGCCGAATTAGGGCGTGGACATATTTGTTGAGGGCATATGACTCCTCTTTTGTTGTGATGTATTTTTGCTAGCCAAGGGCTATGGTTGTATGGGTCCAAGAGACCATTTTTGTGTAACCGGGCCTAAGCCTTGGAATTTGTAAGCCTTTAGGGCATTTGTTTATTTTCGGATCTAATGTTCTACATGCTATAAATTCATGTATTTGATATCATTGAATGTATAATTCGTATGTGGAACTATTTTGTACAAACCTTAATGATCAATGATGTAAAAGTTGAAGAATCACTCACTCTCTTATAATGAATGTTGTTTGATGTAATCATATGATGTTATAAATTTTCGGGGCGTTACATACTCCACCATGACTCCATAGATTGTTGTTTTATTTGAGTTATGGTGAGAAAGAGTGTATAAAAAAAATGAGAATTATGAGATTTATTTGAATACCTTAGGTTTGGCATTGTTATGTTTGTTCTCATGAGTAGATAAGAGATTTTGTATATATATATTGTTGCCTCGTTTTCAGGAATAGACAAGTGCTTTGATTTACGCGCATACGTATATGCTAACCATCCGAGGAGTGTGGGTCAAACTCGGGACGATATTCCCGTGCAAGTTTGGCTTCAGAGTGGTGTTAGGTATACATGAGGCACATGGGATATATGTGTAGCCATGTGCAGGCCGAAAGTGAAGGGCCGAAGTGGTGGAGTTAAGGTACAAACAATTAAATATGAGTTTATTGTTATAATGTGAATTGTATTGATTTGTACATCTTGGAAAATAATAAACGACCTCGATAAATTATGAAATTTGAGCAGAGGCATGTATATGTGATTCTAGACAACTTTTGTGTTTTAAGTTTTTATTAAAAAGATCGATTAGAACTTGTAATCGGATGATCTTGGTTACAATAGTTTTTATTCTTTTAGCAGTGCAGACTTTAGATGCTGTTTTAACCTACAAAACGAGCTCATTTTTATTGGTTTAGCAAACTTGAAATAAAATATTATTCTGCACACTTTTCGAGTTTTGAACTTTTTCGAAAAAAATCATCTTAGGACAATTTCTTTTCGTTTTCAGCTTTAGATTTTCAATGGAATTCTGTCTAGGTTCTTCTATCAAGTTTTTCTCTCAACCTGTTCAGTTTCTACTTAATTCGTTCACGTTGCCTTTTAGGAAATTTGATTATGTACAACTTTTGTTATTTGAGTTTTTGTTAATTCGAATTATTTAAGCATGAAACGATGCATTTTTATACTTCTTGAATAAGTTACTTCTGATTAAATTATACTAACTTTATTTTTTTTACAGAATGGTGGGCCTTACTAACTTTTTATGTAGGGCTGACCCACCATATTTTTATGTTTATTTATTTATTTTATACTCAATTTATATTTAGTTGTGTACAGGAAAGAAGCTAAATGTCACCGTATCTCGGAAAACTACCCGTTCGTCTCAATACGGTTGGAACTACTTGTCTTGTCCCGTAACAAGAATTAATGTACTTTTTGTTGGTGTCTAGTGGACACGTGGGTGTCAAATCTTATGCTCATACCAGTATACTTGTATACTGACCCATTTTGTCTCTTGGCATCTTGGGTGCATCCTATTTGAGCGCAGTCGAGCTTCCTTTGCAGGATTAGTTGGGACAATGGTGCTGACAAGAAATAACTATGATCGTAGGACATGTCTTTTGGACATCTTTTGGTTTTCTTGAGCTTAGGGTTGATATTAGTTTATGTATTTATTATTTTTTATGACCTTAGTATTTTTGACAATTTGGCATTGTGGGTTGTTTTTCAACGTTACATTATTTAAATTGTTTTGACTAGTTGTTGCTACTTTAATGTTAGAGGTATTGGATAGTTATAAATCTATGATGAATAGTTTGGTTGGCGTTTATTATTATTATTATTTTTAATCCCTTGTTATCTTTTGAGTATGAAAATTTACTTAAAGCTTATGGAGACGAGAATGTTTAGATTTTGTTTCACCCCTAGAATTTGGATGATGGAATATTGATTGGGATTTAGTCCAAATTTAATATTTAATTGTCCAAATTTTAGGGCGTGACAGTGGTAAATAATAATATTGTCCTACCAAAAGATAAACACTAACATATATTAATATTTTGTAATTATTCTTTTCAAATTGTAGTTGCAAATAGTTATATTATTTATTTTTTCATCAAATTAGATAACGAGATAGACATGCAACAAAATTTAGAGGGCATTCAGTTGCATGAGGATTTATTACACGAAATTATAATGACAAATATCAATATTGTCACGGAAGAAGAAGATAATAAGTATTATTTATATTAATTCAAAGTTATAATTTATTTGATAATATTCTCACAAAAGAAAAAAGGTAAAAATTATTATTTATATTCATTTCACAATTATAATTTATTTGACAATAGTCTCATAACTTCAAAAAAGTAATGATTTGACACTAATTATTTTATTCATATAAATCCAAATAAAGGAATTGTTATGTTTTCGACATTTGAGAATGTTCAAATACATGAGGATATTTCAGAAGTCACAAGGGTGGTGAATAATAATATTATCTTACCAGAATGTCAACACTAACATATATTAATATTAACATAGAGGCAAGTGAATGTTTTTGAGAGTACAAGACTCTTTTGTTTTGTTTTTATGTTTTGACAAGTCAAGGGTTTTATGCGTATAGGTTCGATAACCATTTATTTCTAATCAAGCATAAGCCTTGAAACTTGTAACCCGAAGAGCGTTATTTTTGTGTTTGTTTCTCGTAGATTACCTGTCTCACATGCTATAGATTCATGCCGTATAAGATATTGAATATGTAGTTGTATGTGGACATTTTTGCAAATCTCTCATATGATATGGAATACAAACATAGAGATTTGATCAATAGAGTAATGATTGGAGAATTAAGATTTTTGATTGAAAGGATTAATCAGAGTTATTTTATGTTAATTATTTGAGAGCATTACAAATCATCTTTCAAAGTATTTTATTCCATCTAACCGATATTCTTTTTAAGTATTCCATTATGTTTTGTTTAATGTCATATGACCAAATCACATTTCTGATTTTTTGCATACTAGCATATCACCCGTGATATGCTATGCACAGATAAAATAATATATTATTTATTAAAAATACGATAATTATATTTATTTTTTCATATTTTGTCTCTCGTAAATAAAATTTTATATATAAATTTAAGAGTTTTGTTTCAAATGTTCCTTTACTATAATATATAGTATAGATAGATTAAAATTCTTGTATTGACAATTAATAATTAAAATTTTGCTTTGTTATAAAAAAAATGAAATAGTTCTAACACTTCACTATTTTAGAATAAAAATATATGAATTTTAAAATATTATCATATTGGTTTTTGAAAAGGAAATAATTATAGAATTTTTAAAAACTTAATGAGTAAGAAAAAATTATTGTAACATGTAAAACTACTGCAATTGTGGTTAAATCAGCAAATCATTCAAACCAAAAACAGTTTAGCTTAATCAATTAGGTCAATAGACTAACCAGCTTACACAAAAATTAATTAATTAAAATTTTTAAATTTTATTTTATTAAAATTTAAACTGCCACAAAATATGAAAAGCAATCTATTAATTTAAATTTAAAATTGACACAATATAAATTTAAAATTGTAATAATCTATCTCATAATTTATATGTTTTAAATACAAATTTAAAATTATCATAATTATCTCATAATTTTTGTATTAAGGAGCAGTAAGAGTGACATTGAGATTATCGATATATCTATATATTTTATAAAAGATACTTCATCTTTTTCTTTATTTTTCCGATGTGGGATTATCAAATAAAAACTAATCAATGGAGATATTCTTAATTGTTTAAAATTAAGAAAATCAAGAAAATTAGTATGAGATATTGAAACTCTCACAAGGCTCCTCACTAAATGGGATGAGAGTATAAGATTTACTTTATATGAGTAAAATAACTCTTTTTTTTTTCTTTCTTCTTCTTCTTTTCCCGATGTGAAATTATCAAATAAAAGTTAGTCAATGGAGATTTTCTTAATTGTTTAAAATTAAGAAAATTTAAAAAATTAGCATGAGATATTGAAACTCTCACAAGACTCCTCACTAAATTTAAAATCGACACAATAAAAATTTAAAATTATAATAATCTATCTCATAATTTATAAGTTGTAAATACAAATTTAAGTTTATCATAATCATCTCATAATTTTTGTATTAAGGAGCAATAAAAATAACATTGAGATTATTTATATGTCTATATATTTTATAAAAGAATACTTTTAAAGAGAGATATTATAAGAGTTTCAAAATCCCATACAAAATTATTTTTAAAATCAAAACCTCTATGTGGGATTGTAAAATAAAAATTAAATGGAAGCTAGCCAATGGAGATTTTCTTAATTGTTTAAAATTAAGAAAGTTAAAAAAAATAGTATGAGATATTGATCATAAGGTTTCTCGCTAAAGATCCCTTTATGCTTAGATAAATAGGAGCATAAAATTCACTTTATTTAAGTAAAACAATTCACTATTTCCTTCTTTTCTCGATGTGGGATTATAACATAAAAGTTAAATGGAAACTAGCCAAAGTGGATTTTCTTAATTGTTTAAAAGTTAACAATTGTTTGAACGGGAAGCTTATTTCGAATCAAGCAATTTTGGCCGTTTAATCTTTAATTAGGTCAATCTTTAATTAATTTTGAATCAAACAAATTAAACCAATATATTTTGATAAAATTGCTAAAATCCTAGTTAAACCAGCGAATCAATTAAATTGAAAACAGTTCACTCTATCCGCTAGGTCAAAGGACCAACCAATTTATACAAAAATTAATTAATTAAAACTTTTAAAATTTATTTTAATTTTAAAATTTCAACTGTCATGAGCTGAAACATACACAACACTACAATATTAAACGGGAGCATAAGGTTTATATGGTAAAAAACTAATTTTTTTCCTCCTTTTTCTAATTTGGGATTGTAAAATAAAAGTTAACAATTGTTTGGATGGGAAGTTCATTTTTAATGAAGCAATCTCAATCATTCAATTTTTAATATGGTCAATCTTAGTTTATTTTAAATCAAACAAATCTAAGCAATATATTTTGATAAAACAGCTAAAATCGCGGTTAAACCAGTGAATCAATCAAACTAAAAACGATTCAGCTTAATCGGCTAAGTTAAAAGACCAACCAATTTTCAACAAAATTAATTAATTTGAACATTTAAATTTTATTTTAAAATTTAAACCATCTTGAAGTGAAACATGCATAATACTATAATAATTAATGAAAGTATAAGATTCACTTTATATAAGTAAAACAATTCATTTTTTTCTTTTTTTTCTCAACGTGGGATATTATTTTAAAGTCAAATATTATGAGAGTTTCAAAATCTCATACAAAATTATTTTTAAAATCAAAACCTCTATGTGGGATTATAAAATAAAAGTTAAATGGATGCTAATCAATGGAGATTTTCTTAATTGGTTAAAATTAAGAAAATTCAATAATTTATATAAATTAGAGCATAAGATTCACTTTATGTAAATGAAATAATTCACTGTTTCTTTTTTTTCCCGATGTGAGATTGTAAAATAAAAGGTAAATGGAAGCTAGCCAATAGGAATTTTCTTAATTGTTTAAAATTAAGAAAATTCAATAATTTTAGAATGAGGGTTTGGAACTTCTAGAATGTTTCTCCCTCAAAACCTCCTTTATAAGATTCACTTTATATAAGTGAAACAACTCACTTTTTTTTTTACCCCGATGTGGGATTGCAACAGTTTATATAAGTGGAACAACTCATTTTTTCTTTCTTTTCTCAATGTGGGATTGTAATTATTTTAAAGTTAAATATTATGAGAGTTTCAAAATCTCATATAAAATTATTTTTAAACTCAAAACTTCTACGTGGGAGTATAAAATAAAAGTTGAATGGAAGTTAGCTAATGGGGATTTTCTTAATTGTTTAAAATTAAGAAAATCAAAAAAATGAGTATGAGATATTGATCATAGGGTTTCTCACTAAAAATCTCTTTTTGCTTATATAAATTAGTTTATTTCAAATTTAATAAATATATTTTGATAAAATGGCTAAAATTACGGTTAAACCAATGAGAGCTAGCTAATGAGAATTTTCTTAATTGTTTAAAATTAGGAAAATTCAGTAATTTTATAATGAGGATTTGGAGCTTTTAGAAGGTTTCTCACTCAAAATCCCCCTTTATAAGATTCACTTTATATAAGTGAAACAACTCAATTTTTTTTCCCGATGTGGGATGTGACACTTTGCATAAATGAAACAATTTACTTTTTCTTTCTCTTCTCGATGTGGAATTGTAATTATTTTAAAATTAAATTATGAGAGTTTCAAATTCTCATACAAAACTATTTTTAAAATCAAAATATCTGTATGGGATTATAAAATAAAAGTTAAATGAAAGCTAGTCAATGGGGATTTTCTTAATTGTTTAAAATTAAGACAATCAAAAAAATGAGTATGAGATATTGATCATAGGGCGTTTATATAAATTAGTTTATTTCGAATTTAATCAATATATTTTGATAAAATCACTAAAATTACAGTTAAACTAACGAATCAATCAAATGAAAATGATTTAGCCTAATCGACTAAGTCATAATTAATTAATTAAAACTTTTAAACTTTGAATTATATTGAATTGAAACATACACAATATTATAATATTAAATGGGATGAAAGTATAAGATTCATTTTATATGAGTAAAGCAACTCATTTTTTTTCTTCTTATTTTCCCAATGTGGGATTATTTGATAAAAGCTAGCCAATGAAGATTTTTTTAATTGTTTAAAATTAAGAAAATCAAGAAAATTAATATGAGATATTGAAACTTTCACAAAGCTCCTCACTAAATGTGATGGGAGTATAAGATTTACTTTATATGAGTAAAAAAACTCATTTTTTTCCTTCTTTTTTCGATGTGGGATTATCAAATAAAAGTTAGCCAATGGAGATTTTCTTAATTGTTTAAAATTAAAAAAATCAAGAAAATTAGTATGAGATATTGAAACTCTCACAAGGTTTTTCACTAAAATCCCTTTTTCCTTATATAATACTAGCCTATCACCCGTGCTATGCACGGGATAATTATAGATATTTATATTTGTTTTAATTTGTTTTAATATATAAATTATGTTTTTTAAGATTTTTTATAAAAATAATTTAACAATCTTATCACCAACTATAGTGTACAGGACAAATTAAAAAGGCTACTGCAGTAACTATGCATGAGTTGTATCTATAATTATTTGTATGAGGGGATTTTAAATGCTAATCAGGGATTTTGACTAAATCAATAAATCTAGACATGTGGATTGAAAAAAATTAATAAATGCTGATCAAGGAATTTTGACCAAATAAATAAATGCTGGGGTTTTTTTTTTAAATCAAAAATTTAGAAAATTAAGATTGAGAGATTGGAGCTCCCATAAGGCTTGGGGTTTAGAAACCCCATTTTCCTTAATATATTTACAATTATCTATATATGTGAATTGTGATTTTAAATATATTTTTTTTAAATGTCTTCTTTTTTTCCTTTTTTATATTATATTAAAGTTTAATATTTTGATAATAATCATATGTGTTGGACTTTTTAAGGAATTAAATGTCTTCTTTTTTTTATTATATTATATTAAAGTTTAATATTTTGATAATAATCATATGTGTTGGACTTTTCAAAGAATTAAATGTCTTCTTTTTTTTATTATATTATATTAAAGTTTAATATTTTGATAATAATCATATGTGTTGGACTTTTAAAGAAATTTTTTTTATGCTTGTTTTTAATGCATTAAAGTTTTATTATGAGGGTAAGACTTGTTATAGCGACCCCGGTCTTTTCCCATTTGATTATTGTATCCGGACTTAGGTTCCGTAGCTCCTGCCATTGTATTATGATTGTTACCGTCCTTTAATTTCCTATTTCTGAGTTGGGGGATGCAATGGGCAGGTTTATAGCAGGTTGGTTGAGCTTGGGAGCAAAGGGTTGCTGCCCAGAATTTTGACCCTTCGCTCGAGCGAGCAGTTCTTCGCTCGATCGAGCTCTTTGTTTTGGTCCGTCGCTCGAGCCAGGGTTTCTTCGATCAAGCGAGGATTGCGTTTTGTAGTAAGACCTGAGAGCAGAGGTTTTTGGCTCGAACGAGCTTTTCTTCGCTCGAGCGAGTTAGTTCGTTCTTCGCTTGAGCGGGAGTTCCTTCGCTCGAGCGTGTGTCTGGTTACAGACTTGAGGGTTTGAGTTCTTCGCTCGAGCGAGATTTCTTTCGCTCGAGCTAGCTTTTGGGTTGTTGGCTCGAGCAAGGCTTCCTTGGCTCGAGCGTAGCTTTTCTGTGTCTGGTCGCTCGAGCGACCAAGTCTTCGCTCGAGCGAGCCTGTTAGGTTTAAATAGGCAGCAGCGTGTTTCAGATCAGTTTTTCATCCACTTTCAGATTCCAAAACCCTAGGTACGAGTTCTCTCTCCCTCTACACACCTTCTCTCTTAGGATTGATCTACTTAGAGTGAGTTTCTACCTTAGATCTTTTATTAAAAAGATAGAGTGGGTCGAGGGCTTCCATTTAATCTGAATTGTTGGTAGTTTGGAGCACTTTGGAGTTTGGGTCTTCATCTCCATCTTCTCTTTTGGGGCTATTTCTTCGAGGTAGGGATTTCCTACTCCATTCTATAAGTTTTGTTCTAAGTTTTGGTATTTTGATATGTTGGGGATACTTTGGTAATTTTGGGAAAAACCCTAGTTGTATTAATAAATTAATTTGCATAATTAATTCATGAAATTGGGAAAATATGGTTAAATTCATGGAATTGGGGAATTCATTGATTAAATGGCGTAGTTGGTTAAGTTAAATCACTCGTCTATTGAATTGTTGGTATATTTATTTCCAAGTCTAGAAATAACTGTTTTGGGCTAACGGTGGAGGATAGTCGTGCTTGTTGTAGACACTGCATGTGGATTAGGGATAACTGAAACTAATCATTGGTTAAGTTATCAATTTTGACTGCTGAATTAATACAGACATTATGTGTATTGATTGTGTGCTGTATATGTTATGTGTTTGCATACATTGTTTTGTGTGGGAGGAGATAAGGGATGTACTCCACGGTTTAGGGAAAGATAGGGGATGGACCTCTAAACCGGATTTTGTTTGGGAGGAGATAGGGGATGGACTCCATTAGCATCACTTTTATGTGTGCTTATTTATATTGAAGTGTTTTATTGATACAGCACTAAAATGTGTATCAAACTGGAAGTATGAAGTGTTTTGATTTGAGCCTGAGTCTCATCTGTTTGTCGACACTGGATGAATGTGAATATATTATGTATGGTTCACTGTTGTAAGATTGGCCAGGTTCTGAGCCATAATGATAATGTTGGAAAGTAAAACATGTCTTAGGCATTAGTGTCATGAAACTGTATAATGATGTAATTGATTATCTTGGTTAACCATCTATTGAATGCTATTGCTTTATTCAATGCTTATATTTGGTTTAGTATATTTCTACTGGGCTGTGGCTCACCCTTTATGGGAACATCATTTTCAGGTCCAGGTGATAAGCTACCTCCTAGGACTTAGCTTGGAAGGAGTTGGATTTTGAAGACTATCTTTAGTTGTTTGTTTTTATTTGATAAATAATCAAGCCTAGGGCTTTATTTGTATTTGAGTTAGAACTCATATTTTGTATCCAAGTGTTGGCTTGGAAAGATGTAAGCCCATAGGGCATTTAATTTGATGTTACATGTAATGTTTTTATTTAGTAATACTCTGATGAATGAATTAATAAATTGTTTTCTTTAAATAATGCATGTTGATGATATACATATAATGGGTTTATTTTGGGGAAAATTGGCCTAAGGTCCCTCCTCTACTTTTGATATGAGGAGAGGTCCTTTATAATATGTTTTGATGGCTAAGGTCCCTCAAATTTATTTTAGGTTATAAAGTACCTAAATTACCCTTCCTTTATAACATAAATTTGTTTGAATATTATATGGTTGACTTAACTGATACATTTTGGAAACCGAATTTGAAGTGGAGATTTTGTCGGAGTTTTCGTCGGAGATTTCAGTGGAGATTTTATGGTGGAGATTTCGTCGGAGATTTCAGTGGAGTTGACGAGAAAGATTGCTACGATCGTGTAGATTTTGTTGGAGATTTCGTCGGAGATTTCAGTGGTGTGATAGTGTATTGATCGCGTAGATTTTCAGTGGAGTTGAATCAGGTTTGTTTTCGATGGAGATAGCACATGCATTTTGATTTTTGTTTTGAATTTTTGTGTAGAGAGAGGCCAGCTTGATAGAGTTGATTTTTATTTTTGGAATTAATTTTTTATTATTTGTTTTTTAATCAATTTGAAAGAGTGTTGACAGTGTGTTGATCGCGTAGGTTTTTGAGTTGAGTTGAATTAGGTTTGTTTTCGATTTAGATTCCAAATGGATTTTGATTTTTGTTTAGAGAGAGGTCAGCTTGATAGAGTTGATTTTTATTTTTGGAATTAATTTTTCATTCTTTGTTTTTTGATCAATTTCAGATAGTGTTGACAGTGTAGGTGATTTTGATGTTTAGAGTTCATTTTTGGTGCTCTGTTTTTTATCAACATGCTGATGAATTATAGTTGTGTTCTATGTTTTTTCAAACCAGAGAAATTTCATTTTCTGCACTATTGTTTGTGTAGTCCAGAGGAAATTATAAGTGCATATGGACATATTATTAGAAGTTTGTAATGGAGATAGAATATGAGAAAGTGAATGTAAGTTCATAAATTTCTCTATACTTGTATTTGTAGTTCAGAGAAAATTGTAAGTTTGTTACTCACTTTCAGTTTGTAGTTCAGAGAAAAGTATTTCTCTGGACTTGTATTCTATGTGATTTTTTTTCTATAATTGTGTTTAATTGTTAGCAGTAAATTTCTCTGTGATTCATTAAGTTTCTGTGATTTTGTTTTTTATCATCTTGAAGGTGAATATCAGTTTGTAGATGTCTTTGGAGTTTTATTTTAAGTTTAGAGAAAATTATAATTTTTAGAAATTTCTCTGGACATTTATGTTGTTCTTGTGAAGTGTTTCTGTGATTTTTTTTGTTGTTTTTTGTTTCAGTTTCAATGGACAGTGCAGTGTTGTTGCTGTGCAAATATGGGAATGATACTATTGTCATTAATGTTTCATGGGAATTGAATTTTGAGGAATTGGTTGGCATTTTGTGTAAAACATGGGAGAATTTGAAACCTGAGACTATGTGTATTTCATATTCTATTTTGGGCCATCCGAATTGTATGGTTCGAAATAATATTGATTTTCTGAATATGTTGAGGGTTGTTTGTGCACGCGGTGTTGATATAGTTGATGTTTCAGTTAGTAGATGTAGTACTTCTGATGAAGAGGATGAAGTGGGGTCTAATTGGGTAGATGTTGTGGATGGTGAGTGTGATAGGCTGGTGGATGTTGAAAGGAATTCACTCTCTAAGTTTTGTTCTCACCAAGAAAATGTGTTATTGTCGGCTAGTTGGCGGAATAATATTACGAGTGTTGGACAAAAGTTTGAGGGTGGTGTGGTTGAGTTCCGTACTTTTTTATGCAAGTATGCTATTGAGGTTGGTTTTCAGTTTACGTATGTTAAAAATGACAAGCTGAGGGTTACGGCAGAATGTGCATATAAGGAATCAAGGGGATGTATGTGGCGTGTACATGCTTCTGTTGAAAAAACAAATGGGTTCTTCTACATAAGGACTTTGAACAATGAACATACGTGTGGTGTGGCGGTTCGTACGAGTAAACATTCGAGGATGACTTCCAGCTTGGTTTCTGGGCTGATACTTGAAGAGGTAAGTGCAAAACCTTTAACTCGTCCAGTGGATGTTGTGAAAGAAATGAAAGACAAGTATGGGGTCTCAATTAGTTATAACTGTGGTTGGTTGAGTGTTGAAAAAGCAAAATGTAGTACATATGGGGATTCTTGTTTGTCATTTGATCAATTACGGTGGTATTTTGATGAGGTATTGAAGAACAATCCAGGGAGTCGTTTTGAGTTAGATTTTGAAGATAACAAGCGTTTCAAAAGAGTGTTTGTGGCTTTTCATGCATGCATTGCTGGTTGCAAATATTGTCGGTCATTGCTTTTTCTTGATGGAACATTTTTGAAAGGACGATACAAAGGAGTTATGCTTGCTGCAACGGGGAAAGATGGGAATGAAGGTAATTGTAAATATATCTATTTTTATCTAAGTATGTGAATTTTCTATACATGTAGGAATTGAGTGAATGTGAATTTTCTCTGGTTTTGGCCACTGTGTGGATTTTCTATTGTTGTGGCCACTGTGAGAATTTTCAATGGATTTTTGTCAGTGTATGAATTTTCTCTGGATGTTGTCATTGTGTGAATTGTATCTGTAGGTGGTCACTAAGTGAATTTTCTCTGTATATTATGATTGTGTGAATTTTCTCTGTAGCTGGTCACTAAGTCAATTTTCTCTGGATGTTGCCAATGTGTGAATTTTCTCTGGATGTTGGCAGTGTCAAACTTCTCTGGTTGTTTTATTGTTCTATTTTTCTCTGTTGTTTTGTAGGTGGTCACTAAGTGAATTTTCTCTGTATATTATGATTGTGTGAATTTTCTCTGTAGCTGGTCACTTATTCAATTTTCTCTGGATGTTGGCAGTGTCAAACTTCTCTGGTTGTTTATTGTTCTATTTTTCTCTGCATGTGTGTATCTAATATGCTTGTTCCTATTTGTTTTGTAGGTTTTTTTCCTGTAGCTTTTGCTGTTGTTGATGCTGAGAATAAAGACAATTGGTGTTGGTTTCTTGAACATTTATATGGAGTATTAGGATCAGAAAGGGTGATAAGTTTCATATCAGATCGACATTGTGGAATTGTGGAGGGAATTGCTAGGTTTTTCCCTAACTGCTTTCATGGATTTTGTCTGGAACATCTAAAGAGAAATTTGAGGGATAAGTTGTCATGTGGAAACACAAATTTGGTTAGGGAGACGATTGTGTCCAAGTTTTCAGAATGTGCATATGCTCCAATAAAGGCATCATTTCATTTCAAGTTAAATGAGTTAAAAAGTGAGGGAGGAGACATTGTGAGTGTTTTCTTGAGAAGTTTACCATATGAAAATTGGAGTGATGCATATTTTGCAGGGAAACGTTATGGTGAGATGTATTCAAATGTTGCTGAGTCATTCAATTCATGGATACAAGAAGCTCGGCACTTGCCGATAACAAATTTGATGGACATGATACGGTTGCAAATCATGAATATGAGGTCTGATAGGAGGCTGCTCTCTAGTAAATGGAATAAAATTTTGTGTCCTCGTATGGATAGTGTGTTGGAGAAGTCTTTTTTGGACGGGAGGACATGGAATGTGAGTTTATCATCTGATAATGTCTTTGAAGTGCATTGTTTTCCTTCGGTTATGGTTGATCTTGGGTTGAGAACTTGTTCATGTCGAAAATGGGAAATAAATGGGTATCCATGTCAACATGCTGTTGCTGCAATTTTTAGGAGTGGAAAGAATTTGAATTCATTTGTTGAACCATTTTTTCATGCTGATATGTATCGTCAAGCATACTCCTTTTCAATTGGTCCAGTTCCAACTGTTGAAAAACCTGTGTGTAGCATTGAAGATGCTATGATTTTACCTCCATTGAGCAAGAGACCTGCTGGGAGGCCGAAGAAGAACAGAATTGCTTCTACTGGAGAGTTTAAAAGGGTGATTAAGTGTAGTCGTTGTGAGAGTATTGGTCACCATAATAAGAGGACATGCAAGGAACCTTTGTTAAATAGTTGAGGATTATACATTTTATTGATGGAATAATACATTTGATGATTACTTTGTGTATTTTGTTTTGTGAAATTTATTTTTTGGACAGTGTATATAATAATATCAATCAAATTCATCTACAGAAATTTTTCAATATCAGTTAAAGTGTGTTTGTTGATATATACTATAGGCAGTGGGTTTGTAGTACCTGTCAAATTCATCCAGAGAAATTTTTCTATGGCATAGAAAATTCTGTGTGTTGTGTTTTGAAGCTTCATATTCATCCACATAAATTTGACAATGGCAGATTAAAGTACTGTGTGGATTGTGTTTTTTCAATTTGATAATTGTTTTGTACTAACACAGTGCATTAGAGATTGAATGATCATATAGGCACCTTCTTTGGTGAGATATGAGTTAAATTTATCTGTAAATTTCTGGTAGCTTCATATCACTCATTTCAAGAAATGTGCACAGCAGACAGAGCATTCAAAAAATTATTGTACAACCAAGACATAAATCAAGCTCTTTTGGAATTTCTCTGAGTTGAGAATTTCTCTGGACCAGGGAAGAATTTCTCTGGACTCACTTGAACTCAGAAATTTGTGTCAAAGCCAGAGAAATTTTCATCCAGAGAAATTTTTCACCATCAGAGAAAACTATATGGGCATTGTGTTCTGAAATTTGAAATTCATGCAATGAAATTTTCCAGTGGCAGATAAAATTACTGTGTGCTTTGTGTTTTGTTGAGTTTGATGATTGTTTTGTACCAACACAAAGTTTTACAGATTACATGATCATATAGGCATTCCCTTGGGACGATACAAGTTAAATTTCTCTGTGAATTTCTAGTAGTTTATACCAGAGAAATTTCTGCAGACAATTTTCTCTGGCAGACAATTTTCTCTGTGAATAACAATAAAAAAAAATATATATATATATATATATATATATATATTTAACCATCGATAGGTATGAAATTTACATTAGTCGAAATAAAAAAAAAATGAAATTTAGATTAGTCAAGAAAGGATATATACATATACGTCAAGGATCATCATTCCTTCAATGTATCAACAAGAAAGGATATATACATATATGTGAGACAATTTTCTCTGTGTGGATATGTACATTGTCTTCCTTTCACTAGTTTCACTATTACATTTGTGGTTCTTCTGGGGGTATTTCAATTGGTTCAGTCCATGACCGGCCAACTTCGGTCACAAATCTCTCTATGAGTTCTGCCCTCATCAACTTTATCTCTTGTGTGGACAATTTGGAGCTGATAGGTTCATGCTTGCTATATTGTTTCATTATATAGCAGACAAAGAGGCCACAATCCAGACTGCATACAAATTATAGGTATGGTTAGTTTTAAGAAACATGCAATTGAAATTATCTTATTTATAGATGTATGAAACTTACGAATCGCTTTCTTGTTGTGGAGCATTGTTGACATACTCAAAGTCATAACTTGTGTTTTGTGAGTTTATTAATTTGAAAGAGGGTTGTGATTGAGCGTCTCTTTCAAGACAAGCTTTCAAAAAATTCTCCACGTAATCTTGCTGCAAAAAAATAATTTTTATATAACAGAGAAATTTACGGACAAGTCAATGGGATTCTATGAAAATTATCATCACATAAAGATGATGATGGATCAGAGAAATTTGCACTCGTTACCAATTGTTTTGCATCTTTGACATATTTGTCTTCTGCATCATCCCTCCTTGGCCTCAGTGAGTTGTAGAACCTCCATAAATTGTCTTGTTTGTCCAGGACAAGCAAGGTCCAGTGATTTCCATGTGTGGACTTCTCATTACCTCCAGTATTTATTGGGAAATGGAGGAACCTATAGTTCCTCCATGCTGTTTCAATATGCTTGTCAAATAAGGACACTCGAAAACTTTGATTTTCTGTCATGTTGATGAAATTCTGTGCTCAGAGAAAATCAAAAAATGGTTTTGTTAGTGACACAACTGACTTCAAGAAGTATATTAAGAAGAGAAAGTAGAAAGTAAATTCCAGAGAAAATCAAATAAAATAGTAGTAACATACTAAGCACATGGATGTGAAAAAAAATGAGGTTGGTTGTTGTTTCTCTCTCATTTGGTCAGCCAAAAGGATCTCTCCATAGCCATCAATGACCTGAAAAATATGATTTATAATTGTAATATTGTTTTATAAAGGCTGATGGAACATTGCAGAGAAATGTTGATGAAAGGGAAAGACTTACATTGTTGGCAATTTCTTTTTGCTTTATGAGGTTTCCAATGTCTTCAAAGGTAATGATATTCAACTCACTTGTCCAAATTAAAGCTCTACAAGATGACAAAGAAGGGATTGAATTGTTGTTAATGCAACATAAGTTTGTAATTTGTTGTTTGTTATGTTCTATTTTGTTTGTTGTACTTACTCAAGCCCAGACACATTTGATATGTGCTGCAAGATGTCTTTTATATGATCTTTTATCAATCTTGAAATGGGAAGAGTTTGTGGAAAGACCCAAGATTTTGTGATGTTTATACGTTGAGGCAAGACGTATGCATCAGCATCAAGCACTTCTTTGTCCTTCGTGCTTTGCTCAACTTGTTTTGCAGCTTGTTTTGAAGCTCTAGTCACTTTCGCAACTTTCGGATATTGGAATTCTGGATCATGCTGCTTTTCCTTCCTTTCTTTTGCCTTTAAATTTTTTATCATTGAGGTCGGATCTTTTTTGACTGTAGGCAGTGAAAATATTAGGAAAAGTGAAATTTCTCTGAAGCAACAGATGATATTTCAATATGTAAATTTATTTAATTCAATATTTTGCAGTTACCATAGAGTTCTTCTTTTGTTTCGGTTGTTGTTTGTGTGGCATTTGCTCTTGTTGGGTTGTTGGTTGTTGTTCCAGTTGCATTCCAACTATACACAGTGAAAATCAAACAAGCCCCAAAAATGGAATAAGAAAATATACAGAGAAATGAAATGAGCAGTAGAAATATAACTAATGTGTTGAGAGAGATATAACTTCTAGAGAAAATTACCAATGACAGAGAAAATTATAATAAATAAAAATTTCTCTGAGTTATGATGGCACAAGGACATAACTTTTTGTGGCTCAAGATTTTCACTGACCTTGTGGTTGAAGTTGTGTTGGTGTTCGGTATGGTTGTGTTGCTAGTTGGACAGATAGTTCTTGAACTTGTTCATGCAATTTGGCATTTTCAGTTTCAAGCTCCGAATTTGAACACCTCAACTGTTGAATTGTTTTTGCATCGTCTGCTTTTTCAACCTCCAACATCCTTAGTTTCATTCGGATTGTGCTTTCTTTTTCTTGAAGTTCTGAGTTATGTGATGTCAGGATTCTTATTGAAATATCCTTTTCAGCAAGTAATTCCATCCAATTTCTGTCTTCTTCTTTTTTAGATTGAGACAGTGCCTTCAGTCTTTGACGTAGATCAGCAATTTGGGCATCCTTTGATTCCTCAAATTCTTCAGGCTGATGCATTGTTGAGCCACAAATGCCATCATGTTGTTGGTCCATCGGCTCATTATTTTCTTCTTTATCACTTTCATCCTTGTTCTCTTCTTCTTGTTCATCTTCATCTTCATCTTCTTGTTCACTGTCTTCTTCTTTCTGTTCATTTTGTTCTTTGTCTTCTGGTTCTATTTCTTCACTTTCTTTGGTGGTTTCTTCTTCTGTGCTGCTTGCTTGATGTTCTTGTCCATTGCTGGCTTCGTATTCTTCTGTGTTGCCTTCTTTTTGTTCATTTCCTCCATCTTCAGATGGATCTTGTAATGTCTCCTTGAATATGACAATTGCCTTTTTTAATTCTTTCTTCGTCTTTTTGCCAAGACAGAACTCCTCAGATGGGTTTTTGACTAGCTGCTTGTTATCAATCTGTAACAGGAGACTCTTTTATTAGAGAAATGTTACAAAATTCACTGAGAGAAAAAATTCAAATAAGGAAAATAAAATTCATCTAAATGATACTAATTGGAAACAAACTTCAGAGAAAATTGTATTGGGCCAGAGAAAATTAGAGACATGGAGTTAATTTTATGGGGCAGAGAAAATTATGAAACCGTGAAATAAACAGTGTTTATAAGTTAATGTTTTACTATATTTGTGTCAGAGAAATTTGAATTCCAGTGAAAATTCATTAGAAGGGTAGAAATAAACAGTGTTTATCAAAGATGCAACGCACACAAGTTATGGGCAGAGAGAATTACACACAAGGAGATAAAATTTGATGGGCCAGAGAAAATTATGTAACAAAGAACATAATTCAGATATTAGAGAAAATCAATCAGGGCATATAAGTTAATGTGTTACAATTGTGGTCAGAGAAATTTGGATGGCAGAGAAAATTGATTACAATGGCAGAAATAGACTAGTGGTAAGCAAAGAAGAAAACAAAAATTGATATTTCAGAGAAAATTAATCTTAATCAATCAATGCACAATGAGGGAAACAAAGCAGTGGTCAGAGAAATTTTGAAATTTCACTGAGATTTCAGTAGCAATAGGAATCTAACCTGTCGAGGTGCAAGAGAGTGGACTGGTGTCTTCTGCAGCTGTTTCGTCAAGGTTTGAAGGTTCCATTTGGCACATCTTGGGAAGTCTGTTGTGTTACTGTCTTCTGAGTCAATGATAGTTGCATGTTCACATAGCCAATACTGTGATGAAAATGAAAGTAAATAAAATTTTGTAAACGCACAAATTTGTAAGTATGATAACTGCAAATTTGAATGGATATTATACTTACCAGCAATGTAATGACACACCCCGTAACTTTTTCTGGAGTTCTGTGCAATGCCATGATAGAATCAATCAATGTTGATGTGATTGCTTCCGGCCAATCATATTGTTTCATTGATTCAAGAGGTTCCACATACTTTATAAAAACCCAACCTATTGAATTCCCACTTGTTGCAAAAAATAGGGTGAGACACAAGTACAATGTAACAATGATTGCTACATCTTTGAAGTCAGTTGGTTGCTTGCCTTTTCATTGCTTTGACCAAGGCATTTTTAAGAACAGGACCAGTGAGCCTTGTGTCCTTTTAGAATCTTCTCCCGAGGAATGCAGATTTTGGCTTTTTAGAGTATCTTAATGACATGGCTCCTTTACCTCCTTCCAAACCAAAAATCAAGGTCATGTCATTTGTTGTAAAGGTCAGGTTCTTCTTCCCAACTGTGAATGCTTTTGTTTTTTCATTGTAACATTGGATTATGGCAACTACATCATCATCGGATTTCCTAGATTTCTTTGGATCCATCCTTCCAGTGGTTAGAGCTTGGATCAAATACCAGAATGGGGTCTTTTGAAGCTCTAGAAGATGTTTTGAACTGAATTTAAGTGTTTGAAAGAAGGAGACGACAGATGAGAGGTTGGATCGGAATTGAATGCTGTAGTGAGCTCTCTTTCTGTGGAGTTTAACAGGTTTTTTCCCCCTTGAGCTTGAGTCTTTTGAAGTTGGGGTACTCATCTGGATGCTAGTTGCTTCATCAGCTTGGACTTGTGTGTTTTGGGAAGGAGTTTGTGGTGTTTTAGTGCTGGTTTTTGATCTTAGATGATAAGAGGACTGAGAGAATTGTTCTTTCTTCCTTGGTGTTTTTAGTGTTTTGCTGCTGGTTTTTGATCCTAGTCCATAAGAAGACTGAGACAGTTTCTGTTTTTTGCTTGGTGTTTCCGGTGTTTCGCTGCCTTTACGTTTTGTCATTTCTAGACAATGATTAAAGCATAGAGATGTCAACATTAAATCCCAGAGAAAAATGGACATGTTAGAGAAAATTACAGATAAGGGAGAAAATTGGAGATGCCAGAGAAAATTACAGATAAGGGAAAATTACAGAAAATTTGACATGTCAGAGAAAATCAACACAGCATCATAAACATGGGAGAGAAATTTTCAATAATTGTTTAAATTACAGATAGAAGTAAACATACCAGAGAAAATGAATGATAGAAAAAAGTAAACATGGCAAGTGAAAGAAAATTTGCATTCCACAATTAGCAAAGATAAAATAAACAAAGTAATGTAAACATGGCACTGAGAAGTACACCATATTGAAATCAAGAATTGAACAAAATAAACATACCAGAGAAAAATGCACATTCTGGAGAAAATTACACATTCTTGAGGAAATTTCCATTCCAGAGAAAATTTCAATTCATAATATTAAAATGCAAGAAAAATTTACATACACAAGCAGAGAAAATTAACCATGATAGAGACACTCAAGGGAGGAAAGTGGTGCGATGTGGTCAGAGAAAATTATAAATACCAGAGAAACTTAGACAGGGGCAAGAGTGTAATTGACATTGCAGAGAAGGATATATATTCCAGAGATATTTACAAAGCAGAGAAATTCAGAGACAAAATGACAGAAACATGTTCAAGAATAAGATCAAAATTCAGAGAAATAACTTTTTCTCAAAGTACATATGGCAGAGAAAATTCCAAGAAGAAACATTCATTCCAGTCCACAATATTAAAATTCCAGAGAAAATTTAAAATGACAAAGACACAAGGGAGGAAAGTGATGTGATGTGGTCAGAGAAAATTATAAATACCAGAGAAACTTAAGACAGAGGCAAGAAAGCAATAGACATTCTAGATTAAGATAGACATTGCAATTAAAAATACATATTACAGAGAAATTTACGGAGCAGGAAAATTTATAGACAGAATTACAGAAACATGTTCAAGAATAAGATAAAAACGCAAAAAATTGTTGTGAAAATAAACATGCCAGAGAAAATTGAAAGAAGAAAATTACATTAATAAAAAATCAGAGAAATTCAAATGCCAGAGAAATTTACAGATAAAATCACACAAACATGTTGAAGAATAAGTTCAAAATACACAGAAATAATTTTTTCAAATTCAGGTAGCTTTTTATTACGAAATTGAAACCCTAATTTATGAAAGGTTATTATAAAATGCTATTAACTGTGTTTCCAGAGAAAATCTAGTTGTATTGTAGAAAAACTGACCAGAGTTAGGATGAAACTTGAATGATGAGCTGATATGGCCCGCAATGAAGATGCGACGTGACGAAGATGGACTGAGATGATGATGAGCAGTGAAAACGAAGCTTTAACCTAGGTCAGAGAAATTTGTGAGGAAGGAATGGGAATGATTTTTGGAGAAGATAACGAAGCTCTAATGTCGATGGTGCAGATGATGTTGAAACCCTAATTCTGCTGTTCTCCTGTTCATGAAGATGCTGGATGTTTGGAATGTAACTGAGACGTCGGAATGAGTTTGGTTCTGTGTTGATTTTGGCGAGGGTATTTTGGTCCACAAAATAATTAAAAACGCGCGCCAAGTTGTTTCAGGGACGTGAGGCATCACTATCTTTTTGTGTGTCCTTTATCCTCTAAATTGTTATTATTAGGGACCTTAAAAAAAAATCCCCTTTATTTTGAGGGCGTTACACTTGTGGGTTGGGAGAAGTTAATAAATGTTAAGGTTTTTTTTTTTTAAATCAAAAAATCAAGAAATTTTTAAATGCCTTCTTTTTTTCATTTTTTTATATTATATTAAAGTTTAATATTTTGATAATAATCATATGTGTTAGACTTTTCAAGGAATTAAATGTCTCTTTTTTATTTATTATATTATATTAAAGTTTAATATTATGATAATAATCATATGTATTGGACTTTTCAATAATTTTTTTTTATACTTATTCTTAATGCATTAAAGTGTTATCATGAGGGATAATAATCATATGTGTTGGGACTTGTCATGAAATTCATATATGTTGGATTTCAAAGAATTTTTTTATGTTTATTCTTAATGCATTAAAGTGTTATTGTAAGGGTAAGACTTGGGGGTTGAGAGAAGTTAATAAATGCTAAGGTTTTTTTTTTTTGAATCAAAAAATCAAGAAATTTAGATTGGGAGATTGGAGCTTCCACAAGGCTTGGGGTTAAAAACTCCCTTTTGCTTAATATATAGTAAGTATAGATAGATAGATAGATAGATATAGATATAGATATAGATATAGATAATATAATATAGATAGATAGATGTGTTAAAATTTTCAAGGAATTTTGTTAATGCTGCTCTTTAATGCATTAAAGTTTAATTATGAGGGAGTTTTGACCAAATCTCCCAAAAGGCATAGGGATTGGAAGAAATTAATAAATGCTGAGTTTTTTTTTTTTTTTTAAATCAAAAAATTAGAAAATTAGGATTGAGATATTGGAGCTCCCACAAGGGTTATGGGTTAAAAACCTCATTTTGCTTAATATATAGTATAGATACTAGCCTATCATCCGTGCTATGCATGGGATAATTATAAATATTTATATTTTTTTTAATTTTTTTTAATATATAAATTATATTTTTTAAGATTTTTTTATAAAAATAATTTAATAATCTTATCACTAACCATAGTGTACAAAAGAAATTAAAAATGCTACTGCAGTAACTATGCACATGTTGTATCTATAATTATTTGTATGAGGGAATTTTAAATGCTAATGAGAGATTTTGACCAAATCAATAAATACAGGCATATGGATTGGAAAAAGTTAATAAATGCTGATCAGTAAATTTTGACCAAATCAATAAATGGTGAGGTTTTTTTTTTTAAATCAAAAATTTAGAAAATTAAGATTGAGAGATTGGAGCTCCCATAAGGCTTGGGGTTTAGAAACCCCATTTTCCTTAATATATTTACAATTATCTATATATGTGAATTGCGATTTTTAAATGTCTTTTTTATTTTTATTTTTAAATGTCTTCTTTTTTTTCTTTTTTATATTATATTAAAGTTTAATATTTTGATAATAATCATGTATGTTGGACTTTTCAAGGAATTAAATGTCTTCTTTTTTTATTATATTATATTAAAGTTTAATATTTTGATAATAATCATATGTGTTGGACTTTTCAAGAAATTTTTTTTATACTTGTTCTTAATGCATTAAAGTGTTATTATAAGGAATAGTAATCATATGTGTTGAGACTTTTTAAGGAATTCATATGTGTTAGATTTCAAAGAATTTTTTTTATACTTGTTCTTAATACATTGAAGTGTTATTATGAGGGTAAGACTTGGGGGTTAGGAGAAGTTAATAAATGTGCATTAAAGTGTTATTATAAGGGATAATAATCATATGTGTTGGGACTTTTTAAGGAATTCATATGTGTTAGATTTCAAAGAATTTTTTTTATACTTGTTCTTAATACATTAAAGTGTTATTATGAGGGTAAGACTTGGGGGTTAGGAGAAGTTAATAAATACTAAGATTTTTTTTTTTTAAAATCAAAAAATTAGAAAATTTAGATTGGAAGATTGGAGCTCCCACAAGGCTTGGGGTTAAAAACCCCCTTTTGCTTAATATATAATATAGATAGATATATAGATGTTTCAATTTTGAAACTAATACACAATAAAAAAAATAAAAATAGTCCCTTATTTCATAGAGAAAATCTCTTCCTTATTTTAAAGAGAAAATCTTTTCCTTATTCTAAGGTAATATCTCCCTTATTGCATGGAAAAAATCTCAAATTATGAACTTTCAACTTTTTTATAATGTGAAAATTTTAAAAAAGGACATTTTTCAGAAGGTTTTATTTTTAAATGTTTTGTTCCATTTAACTCATTTTCTTTTTTTAATATTTCATTAGGTCTTGTGTAAGGTAATATGACCAACTCACTCTTCCAAACTTTTTGGGCGTGTTTTCGTTTTAAAACCAACACACGATAAAAAATAATAATAGTCGCTCATTTCATGGAGAAAATTTCTCCCTCATTCTAAGGAGAAAATCTCTCATTTATTTTATAAAAAAAAATCTCCCTTATTATAAGAAGCAAATCTCTCATTTATTTTATGGAAATAATTTCTCCCTTATTTTAGGGAGAAAATTTCTCACATTCCTAAAACTGTAAATCATTTACCTTACTCCAATGTGAAGAAGCAAAGTTGTGAATATTCACATTGCCGGTGGTTGCTTATATTTATATACACATAACCATTGACTTAATGTGAATTGTGGCAAATAAATATTAATGTGAACTTTCACATTGCAAATGCATGTTGGTAAAATAACACATTGTTGTTTGCGAGTCCACCATCATCTTTATTATCAGCCTACAACTAACATTCTCTTCTAAATGTTCTTCCATGGCAGGACCGTAATGCAAAATAATGGTGAAGGAATATCCTTAATTAAGTAAATCCCTCACATTGAGGTAAAGAAAATACTAAGAATAATAATATTCTATATTTTATAGTTTAGCTACATGTAATTAGTAAGAGAGAGAATATCAATGGGCCAAACCACTAATTACAAGTTTAGTAGATATATTTTATTTGTGGTTTGATATTCAACTAAAATATCTAACTAAGAATTGAATTTGATGAAGTGTATTTTTATAGTTTTGTGCTATAAAATAGTCAAGAGAAGACTCTAATGAGTTTGGTAATGATACTCTAAATAGGTTTTTTTCAATTAAAATTGGTTTAATTAGTTCTTATTTTTTATTTTTTGATTCAGGTATTTTTAAAACGATTTTATGAAAATTTTGATTATCAACATTAGAGTTAACTATATCAAATCAAGATATATATATATATATATATATATATTTTTTTTTTATCTAAAAAAACTTGAAGAGTTAGAGATGTTCTTATAATTTTATTTTTTGTGTTCATAAAGCAATAATGGCCCTCTTATCTCTTATTTTCTCAATTCTCAATCCATAAGCACATTTCATTGACGTAGTCTGTTGTCGCCAACCATCACCATCTTTCGTCGTTATCACTGTCACCCTTGTCCATCTCATTTGCCCCATGCCTTCAGGCTTCAACAATCACACAAATCTTCAAATCTTGAGGTGTGGGACCCGAAGAATTAATATACTTGAAAACGGCCAATAGAGCATCAAAACCCGTTCATAATGGACCAAAGCCTACGTGACTATGTCATTGCTGAATAAATATTCGATTAAGCATAAAAATATTGGGTAACGCCGAACGGTAGATACCTATTATAGCGATCCCGATTTCTAACCCGACCTTTACGGTGTATGGGACTCGGGTCATGTGGTTTCATGTTGTTGTTGTTTGTCTTTTCCTCATCTTACTCTTTGAATTTGAGTTTTGAATGTCTTGGGCGTGTTTAGAACATGTTAGTAGTGAGTGGGTGCAAGTGGTTGTTGCCCAAAATTTTGGTCTTCCGCTCGAGCGGGTCTTCTTGCGCTCGAGCGGAGTTTACAATCACTCAGAATTTTGTGTGTCTGCAAAAATACTGCAGAATTGTTTTTCACGCTCGAGCGGAGTTTCTTATGCTCAAGCGGGTCTGAGCTCGAGCAACCCTTCTTGCGCTCGAGCAGCTATCTGAAGTCTATAAAATACTGGAAGTGTGTATTCTACGCTCGAGTGGGTCTCTTTGCGCTCGAGCGGGTATTGCTTTGCTATTGTGTCTTGGAGCTCGAGCGAGTAGAATTTTTGTGTCTGACACTCGAGCATTGAACTATCAGCTCGAGCGGACTGTGCGTATATCAGATTGCAAAAGTGACATTTTAAATCACTTTTTCTGTCATTTCTCTCTCTCAAACATTCCAAAACCCTAAGTTGAGAGTCTCGCTCTCTAAAATACACTCTCTCTACATTTTGGCCTAGATCAAGTAATCTCCTCACCCTCTTTCCTTCATTAAAAGCTTGGACTCTTCAAGATCTCCATTTTCATCCGAGTGGAAGTTGATTTCTTTATCTTTGGGGTTCATCTATTTCTTGGCTCATCTCACATCTCTTTTTCTTGAGGTAGGGATATTCTACTCTTCTTTATGGGTTTTAACATAAATATTGGTCATTTTCGTATGAATGGTAGGATGTAGGGATTTTTGGGTAAAGTTAGGGTTTGAGATTGAAATGGTAAAAGAGGGATTTTCCATTTTTGGGGTTCCATGTGTATGTGTGGCCTCAAAAATGAAGTTATTGTGTATAATGGGCGAGATATGGCCTTGGGTGCAATATTTGAGAAAAGGGGTAGAATGCCCTAATTTGCTTTATGTAAACTATTTGTGTAATTGATGAAATCAATGTAGAAATATGAAATTGGTTTGGAAAGTATGAAATTGGGGAGGATTGTGGTTAAATGGTGTAATTGGATTGATAAATCACTCACTTATGAAAAAGTTGATAATTTATCTATTTAATAAATTTATTTATCTGTTTAGAGATAACTGTTTTAGGACTATCGGTAGAGGATAGTCTTATTTGTTGTAGACACTGCATGACGATTTGGTAAATTGAAACTGATCAATTGAATTGTTTCATTGAATATGACGGTTGGATTAAAATGTTAAATATGTGAATTTGTTGGGTCATTTAATGCCAACATGTTTAATACATTGCATATGTATCTTTATATGAGAGGAGATAGGGGATGTACTCCATTGTGTGGGAGGAGATAAGGGATGGACTCAATTGATAACTAAGTTGGTCGGAGTGTCCTGGTTGCAAGTCCCGAAACCTTATTTATTTATGGGTGTTGGTTCCCTCGGACGTAGTTCCATAAAATGGCAAGTTTTGTAAGTGATGAATGATGTTTGCTATTGAAGTGTTGATATATGAGTTGTAATCTCATTTTAAACTGTTTGGATAATATTGAACTATGTCAATGAATTAATTTGGATAAATAATGGGAAGTGGATGAATATGATGAAAATGTGAGTGGTAATGAAATGATATAAGTTGGTTTACAAGTGTTAAACATTTATCGAATACTAATGTTTTAGTTAATTCTCATATGTTGTTTGGCATATCTCTACTGGGCATTAACTCACCCTACTTGGGACATCATTTTTAGGTACAGGAGACATGCCGCCTCCAAGGTCATATCTTGGATGGTTTAGGGGCTAAAGGCTTCTTTTTGTTATTATATCTTTTGTGTTAAATGTAAATTCAAGCCAAGGGCTTTGTATGTAAAGAGTTAGGACTCTACTTTTGTTGTAACCAAGTGATGACTTGGAAAGCTGTAAGCCGATAAGGTATCCATTTTGTTGCTAACATGTAATATTTTTGTAAAGTAGACTCTAATGAATGAATATATATTGTTTCTCCTATGTCTGTGGATTGTATGAATGGTTGATTTATGTAATATTTTGAGGGCATTACACCTGTGCCGAATATAAGAGTCGAATATATCGGGCTAGTCGACACAGACCTGTTAAATGGGACCAAGATGTCCATTTCAAGGAAGTATAGTAGAAAAATAGGCCATGACAGAATAATGATGAAGGGCTAAGTTGCATGGTGTAAAGATCAAGGAGAGTGACTCCATAATATGAGGAAAAAAGGGTAAGAAACGATGACCTTAAACCTCAAGAAACTAAAAAAACACCAACCTCTTAATAGAGACTGACTTGTCCATCAGAGTGCTAATTTTAACATCATCGTCCGGAGTTTTATTTCCATTTATGGTGACAGCAGGGAGGATTATCGAAGTGCTTGTTTGGGTTAGAGGAGTATTTCATATCCACCTCCGCCTCCACCTCCACACATGAGGTATTATATTTCTCTCTCAATCTATATTTCATTTCAATTTCATAATGACTTTTTATGAAAAATTTTATGTAAAAATAAACATCAATTTTTTTTTAAATTTTAAAAAATTATTTTTGCCTTCAAAAAATAAAAAATAAAAACTTTAATTTACCCCTAATGACGTGACGATAATTTTTATATTTTAGTCCAGTCATGTGACTTTGGGGTCAAAATTGGTGGTCTAAAATATTTTCCTATTTGAAATTTCGAGAAGCGACGTCCCAAGCAAGAAAAGAAAAGAGAAGAGAGTACCCATCCATGAGAGCATTTCTAACGTTTACTCGTCTTTTTTTTTCCCCATCAAATTTGAGTAAAAACTTCATCTGATATCAAGCGTTCTAACAAAAAAATTTCATTTTTCATCAAACCATCGATCGACTTGGAGGACGATCATGAGGATGTCCAGCTGGTCGACCGATTAATATAAATTTACAGGAAGTCTAAGCAAGGAATCGGATAACCGATCGGTTTAAATTTTCATTTTTCATCAAACCAATCGGCCAGTCGTCTTTCAATTTGATACTAATTTGATGTTAATATTGAAGCACCAAAACTATATGTTTTTTTATCAAATTTAAATTTGATGAAAAACAACTATTAATTAGTGTGTTTGATTTCAACTTTCTAGATTCAATTTTTTAGAAATGAGTTTTTTATTTTTTTGTTTTTCGTGTTTTTTGTTTAATTTTTAGTGAATTTTTTTTTAAATTTTAAATAATTTTTTATATTTTTTTAGATGTACCTTACTTAGATGTATCTAAAAAGTAAAATATTTGTAAAAATTTAATAAATACACAAGAATATAAAAATGTATTGAACTATCATAATTTTTTTTTATTTTATATATTTTGGTATTTAATGATTTTTTTTTTAAAAAAAATTCATAAATATTATATTTTAAGTATATTTATATTAAATATATTTAAAAATTAAAAAAATTACTTAAAATATTTATAAAAAAATCAATAAAAAAATACGAAAAATAAAAAATTTAAATTTTGAAATTGAATTGTGAAAATCCAAACTAAACCAAGGAATACTACCCATCCATAGCAACTACAACTACTACTAGTGTTCTGATGATTCATTCCTTAATTCTGAATCTTCTGCAAATCAAGAAAACCGAGTGAGGTTGTTTCGTAATGTCGATGGGTAGCGATACGACTTGGGTGAGCAAGAAACCTCTCAGACGCTTGGGAGGAATGTCCGATGCCCTCTCCATCGCCTCCGATCTTGGCTTCTCTCTCTCTCCTCCTCCTCAGGTCCTCTCTTCTTCTTTTAATTTCTCTTTTTTGCATACAATTTGTCATTTTATCTTTTAATGTTCATAATTTTTTTTTTAATTTTTTTATTTTTTTTTTGTGGGTCAGTTTTTGTTTACTTCGATTCGGATGATTTGATTGTCTGAAGTGTCTTCTGATTTTTAAATTTTTTGACATTTTCTTTTTAAGCCATCTCAGCTAATGAAATTTTGATCCAGTGTTTCATTTTTTTATTTATTTTTTATTTTTTTTAAATTCCCAGTACGAAGGGGTTTATTGAGACTTTGGCTTGATCTTGATGAGCAATAATCATTCATTTGACATTTTAATGTGGAATCCTGGTTTTTATTTTTATTTTTTAAAAAAATAAATTTGACAATTAACATAAATTCACTGTTTTAGCATTGCAGTCCGTTTGGATTGGGTGATTAGGCAGGAGAGAAAATGTCAGAATTGGATAGTCTGTTTACTGGAAAGTATTTGTACTATTTTATATGTTATAGTGAACAAATATTATATAAAGCAAGACAGTATCACTTGAGAAAAAATTTGATAGCATTTAGACATCTCCTCACAAATCTCAAACTTTGTTGGAGTGCTAAAGGCATGCATTGTAGAGCACAGATAGACGAGCTTGTCATCCGTCTTTCACTGTGTTTGGTTGGGGGATTTGGAAAGAAAAAGAGAAAAGATATGTGAAATGTGAATAAAATATACTTATATTTTACTTAGTTTTACACACCTTTTTCTTTTTTCTTTCCAATTCCCTTCTCAAATTTAAGTAATGCTTACAATTGAGACTCGAGAGAAAGGGTTTTGTTTTCAACCTCACCTTATATGCACTAAAAAGTGGTCATGGACTTGTCGACATATAACATATGTTATACCTAGTTTAGGTATATGGACTCATCCCTGATATGTGGCTTCTCCTGACAATGCTGTGTTATTCACACATCATGGCTTCCTCCACAAACTTTGCATGCCATGTGTCCAATGGGCACGTGTACCAATGACTAAGATGAAACACTATGACTATGCTTGGTCTTGCTTGGCTTGTGTGGTCCGTCAGTAGCCCCACCAAGTGAGTCAAGCCTCAAGCAATTTGTCATTATAGGCCAACTTGATTGCTTCCACCTAGCTATATCTCCACCTGAAAGAACAAACGCTCCATCATTATGTGGGTTGGGAGTAGGGCCCTGATACTACTACTCTTGGAATCATTAGAAGACTTGTGAATTGAAAGCTAGAGTTCAAAGTTCTTCCAAGTGCTCGCTGAGCTCCTCCCGAAGGATGAGGCATGCTTGGACCAATTTAGACACATAAAATATTGTATCATACCTGCCATTGGATATTGGTCAAAGATCATTTTTCCAAGTGTTCAAGTATTTTTTTTTCCCCCCATAATATTGTACCATTCATTCTTACAAGATGTGAGGATGGAAAAAAAGAAACATTTGGATTATCAATCAGACACTCAAAAAACAACTTACAAGAGAAGAACCCCAAAGAGTGAATGCACCATATCCTCGAATCGGGGGAAGAGTTTGACAAGGATAAGAGAAGTTAAAGAAATTGAAATCCCAAGACGTTGGGGCTGGAAAAGAGAGTCATAGAAGCAATTGGCATTTTATGGTTTCTAGATAATTGATACGATTGTGGAAACATTTGAGCAAATGAAAATTTCCCCCTCCAAGAGGCATCCCAAAATCTAATAAGTTTCCCATTACTCACGTTCAGCTAAATGAATTGAGAGAACCTGACCAGGCCCTGTGAAAATAAATTTCCAAGGAGAGCGATAGGTTCATCACTCTACAATGACTGAGTCCCTCCTAATAGTTTGAAGCCCATATTTGCTTTTAATAACTACAAGTCGTAAAGATTCACTTTCCCTATGGAACCTCCACAACCACTTGCCAAGTAATGTAATATTTCTATCAATAATGTGGCATGCACTAAAACCTCCCTCACATTTTGGAAGGGAAGCAACACTCCAGCAAACTAAATGCTCCTTGCTGCCCTCACAACTTCCTTCCCAATTAATGTTGTTTTTAAGTTTTTGCACTTGTGTATGTCAAATCTTTTTTTTTTCTTTTTTTTTTTCTTTTCCTTTCTTTTTGGCCAAGGTATATTTAAATGTTTTCATCATAAATAATGTATTATAATTAGATTTATTTTGAACAGTCTCGTCTTGAGGGACATTCGTTTGTTGCTGGGAAGTTTATTTATTTTTTTTCTCGAATTATTAAGTTGTTTTTTAATATACTGTAAAATGCATAAGCATTTCATAGTTTATGCAAAGAAATATTTTAGATGAATGAACTGTTTAGTCTTCGTTTGGCATATTGGCTTTTTGGGCTTTTTGGCTAAAATAGCTACAAAAAGACAAAATAGGTTAAAAAGCTAATAAGACAAAATGTCATATCCAAACCATAATCATTTTATTTTTTCTCTCACGAAAGTCAAAAAAGCAAAAAAGCCTATTCCAAACAAGACTTCTTAGCCCCAGGCCAAAAAGTCAAAAAACAAAAAAGCCAACCTACATGCCAAACGAAGCCTTAGTGTATCAGGGATAGTCAAGATCTCTAAATAGTTTCTTTGAATTCATTGTTTATTTTGTTTTCTTTGATTAATAGTTAGTTTTAGTTTATTACTAACTACAGGTTGAAGAGGTATATTTTTCGTTTGAATGAGTTACTATGTGCAGTCTTCATGTTCATACACTAGTGGTTTTAATTGTTTGATTACTATAATGTGGAATATTGGAATTTTTGGTTGAGTTACTTATCTTTGGTGTAGGAAGAGTTTCAAAACTTATCCGCTACTACTGGTGAAAAGGGTGATGACTTGATAAGGGTTTTAAGAGAACTTACCACTGTACAAAGAAAAATAGCAGATTTACAAGTGGAACTTCAAGGTCGCAAGGTGAACTGGTCAAGATTAATTTCCAACTTTCATTCATCTTTAGTTTTCTTGATCAGTTTCAGCTCTTCTTTTTATATTGATATGATCTATGACTGTTTTCACACCTTCTAGGCGCTTAACATGCAGCATGACCTCTTTTCCAACTATTAAACCTCCAATGAAAATGCACTACCAAAAGCAGTGTTTTTAAAGGCTCAAGGCACACCAAGGCACTGAAGTTCTCTTGGGGCCTAGGTGCAAGGCGCAAGGCGAGGTGCGGGCTTTATTGAAGGCGCACAGTCTTAGAAAAAAATAGATAAATTAACATAGACCAATGATTCATAGCATGTTAGTAGTAAGATAACTTAAAAATAAACAAATAAATAAGACAAATAGAAAAGAGAGAGAGAGAGAGAGAGCAGAGAAGAATAAGAAAAAGAAGAACACAACACAGCATTAGAGAAGCAAAAAAAAAAGAAAAAAAAGAAAGAAAGACAGGAAAAGATACAACAACGAAGAATAAGAGGAAGAAGAACCCAACCAGCCCAGCAACGAATAAGAAGGGAGGGGGGAGGGGGGAGGGGGAACAGAGAGCAAGTCAAAGAAACACCAAGAAGAAGAACCAGGCAGCGAAGAAAAAGAGAAGGAGAAGAGGAGCAGTGAAGAAGAGTAGAGAAGAAGAAGAAGAAGCAAAAGAAGAAGAAGGGCTCACCTGGTCTAGAGATGAGACTAGACGAGCCAAAGGGAAGAAGAGAGACACCGCAAGATTTCTTCTTTCTTTTGAATCGATTAGGGCATTTCATATTGATTTGGGGTTGGTTATTGAGCAGTATAGCTCGGAGTTCTAATCCTCTGTGATTGGAGCCTTTAAAAACAGTATATGAACCGTTAGATTCAATCAATAAACAAAAAAAAAAACAAGTTGCAAATAGTCGCGCGACTTGCGCCTTTGTTCACCTGGCCAAGTCACACAAAAGGCGCATGCCTTTTTCAACTCGCCTCAACTTGGGTGGCTTCAGGTGCTGCACCTGCACGTCGTTGCGCCTTGCGCCTTTCACAACACTAACCAAAAGTACATGATCTTAATTGTATTATGATCACGGCTTGAAGTCATATAGGGGAAGAATATGTTGGATGGTGGGGGAAAAGAAAGAATGTATCATGTGTGAACTTTATGGGAATGTTCCAAATTTCTTTTCCAATTTTCTGGTTGGCGATTACCTGCACTTAGGTGCATACATATTCACCACATACATCCAATAAAGTGTGTGTGTGTCCTTGTGTATGTGAAGATTTCCTTTTGAACTAATACCTGCTTGTCAGTCTTCCCAAGTTTCATGAATATCTCCCTTCATAAAGATTTTTAAGATAAACTTAAATGTCAGATATCTTTTGGATGGATGGATGTATCATGTATGCCACATGCAGTGGATCTTCATTTCTTTATGGTCTGTGGAATGTGAATCTTGGATACCATTCACCATATTGTTTTGAAACAAGTGTCTATTATTGTTATTTATTATTATGCCCATGGAGAATCATGTTTGTTCACTGACCCCATTTCCTGGGTTTTATATTTACACTGCTATTTAAGGTGGGGTTGTAACCATAGAAAGTAGGTCACAATTTGAGACTTGTGCGTAGCACCTTATGCAAATATCCGTAAGATGTTTTTGTGTTAAAATTCAATATATAAAGAGAATTGTATTATTGATTGATGTATAGTTTGTATACAATGACTCTCCTATATATAGAAGAGAAAAACATATTCACTTACCACACGCAACTCTCACCTAACACACTTACATCTACCTACCACACTCAACTCTCACCTAACACACTCAACTCTACCTACCACACTTACAGCCCCCCTCAAACTCAAGGAGGATAGATACTAACCAACTTGAGTTTGGAGAGAGTAACAAAACAAGAAAATAGTCTAATACATAAAATAAAAGAGGATAGGAGACACTGTATGGTCGTGTCAGACCGTTGGTGAAGATACTGGATGGTTGTGTCATAACGTTGTAGAGGACACTGGATGGTTGTGGCAGACCGTTGTAGCAGATAATGTTGTGACAGTTGTTGTGACAGTTTACGGAGTCTTGCTGGACCCTTGTAGAAACTAACCGGAATCAATGTCGGGACAGTTTACAGAGTCTTGTCGGACCCATGAAGGAGCTAACCGGAATCAATGTCGGGACAGTTTATAGAGTCTTGTCGGACCCTTAAAAAGTCGCACCCTCAAAAGGTGTGCCCAATCTGTCAAAAGGCGTGCCATCAAAAGGCGTGCCCAATCCATAAAAAGGCGTGCCATCAAAAGACGTGCCATCAAAAGGCGCGCCCATGTTGTCGGCGAGCGCCGAGAGGCGCATGATGCGCGTGTCAGCCTCGGCTATTTAACCAAGACGGAGGCTGAGGCTGAAACAAAAAACCCTGCTAAAATCCTCTGAAAAACTCTTCGTTTGCTGAGAGAGATACTCTGTTCGTTTGCTGAGAGAGATACTCTGTTCGTGTGCTGAGAGAGATACTCTGTAACACTCTGTAACCAATCCTTCTCTGAAAGTACCAGTCGGAAATCGCTGCTTCGCTGAAACACTCAGCAACCCAAAAAACATGGCCTCTTCGTCCTGTTCAGCTACCCAGAACATGGCCTCTTCTTCCCGTGGTCTGCTCACTCTCTTTCCCGACCTCAACGAGTCAACAGGAGAGATAACTGGTGCGGTGGCCCGTGAACCTCAACCAAACACCTCTGGTTTTGCTCCGTTGAACTTTCCGATGCGGTCGGTGGAGCAAAAAATGGCAGTGCAAACGGATATTGAAGCCAATCAGTATACATTGAAGTCATGTGTGGAAACCATGACTGCGGTCACAAATTTGTCGCACCGGCTGCAGAGTAGGACAAATGAGGTGCAACAGGTAAACGCCCAACTGGCTCTGCTCCAACGCATGTATAAGGATGCGCGAGCAGAGATAAGTGTGCTAAAGGCGGAAAATAAGGAGCTGAAGCGGAAGGCCACCGTGATGTTCCGATTTGGAGGGCCGCCATATGCTGCAGTGGAGGAGCAGGGTGTAGTGATCGTGCCCAGTGGAGTGGGAAACACGGAGGCAGCACCGTCAAGGGCCGCTCAGGACGGAGGCAAGAAGAAGAGACCGGCGGCAGAGTAGAGAAGAAAATCCTGCCTGTGGATGTGGTTGTTTTGTTGTTGTGGTTTGTTTTTTTTTTTTTTTTTTTTTGGTGTAAAATTGTGATCGGGGTTGAGTCCCTGATATGAATAAAATGACAAGGTGGTGGAATGTTGTTGGTGTTATTTTGTGGTGTTGTTTTGTGTAATAATAAAAATAAAATAAAATAAAACAATGGATAAAGAAAATAGATAAAAATATGTGTGGATGGAGGACCCAAAAAAAAAAAAAAAAAAAACGGGTGATGCTCTCACTAACAATGGTAGGGATAGGAGAAATATAATATAATAAAATATATATATATATATATATATATTAAAATAAAAAAAAATAAAAAAAGGTGAAATAATGTGGGTGGAATAAAGTAAGAGAAAGGAGGGATATGATTAAAGGGAGTTTGAAAGTGTGAAAAGATGAGAGAAAAAGGATGTTTTGAATTGTTTTTTTTTTTTTTTTTTTTTGTTAGTGGAAGCTTTAGGGAATATAGTATAATAAACATATATTAAAAGAAAAGAAAGTGGAGTGGGGTTGGTGTAATTTGTGGCTGATGGGGGCAATGAAGGCTAACTCACACCCAGCAGACAGAGGCACATGCATGCACAGTACACATGCACCGAGACCATCTCTCTCTCTTTCTCATCTATCACACTGAGACCCTGGCTCAAGGCATAAGCAGCTTTCTTTCCTATAAACTGATCATCTTCTCCAATAACATGTCTCCGCTCAGAATGTCCAAGAATAACCCACTTGCAACCAATATCCTGCAATTGTTCCACACGGATTTCTCCTGTGAAAGCCCCACCTTTTCCGATCCAAGAAGTTTGAGCAGATATCTCAATCCGATCTGTCAATGAGTTCTTTACCAGATCGACATAAACAAAGGGAGGTGCAACAACAACATCAACATCAGGCTCCAACTTCGCACTATTCAAGTCCGAGACAAGCTTACTGATCGATTCTTTTGTCCCATTGCACTTCCAGTTGCCACCAACAAAGAACTTGCCGGAGCCGGCCATGGCAACGACGCCTCTGCAACTTTTTCGTGAAGAGAAGGAGGAGAGACGGGTGGAGGGAGAAAGCGGATTCGGGGAAACCAGAAAGGGAGTTGGGTATTTCGCTGGAGAGTGTGTTGCCGGTGGCAGAGATGATGGAAGGCTCGGCGTGTTCCAGCTGCTTATTGATGGGGTTTCATCTCCTTTGTCTTTGTAGGACCCACAACTACTAACCTTAGAAGGTGCTGCAACATTCTTGAGTGGCCCCCAACACTCCACCTTGTTGTATTCTGGAATGTTGGAGTGAAAATATACCCAAACCAGAGCTTCCTCTAATTCTGGATAGTTGTTGAACAAATTCCCATCTCCATGTACAAAGGCCTTCAAAACCACAGGGAATTCCTTGGAGAAGATGAAGAATCTGAGCCTAGCACAGAGATCTAATAGAAAGTGGCCACCACTTATGTGACAGTGAACATGGAGAGACATTTTCTCCTGGACTTTCTTCCACTCTGCTACAACTTCATCTCTCTGAAACTTATTGTACCACCCCTGTAACTGAGAGTTGTTTATTGATTGAGAGATGGCCAGAGTGAGCTTAGAGGTTATATCACTATGTGTGAGTGTATAAGTTCTTGGAAGCTTCCCTGGATGCTTCTTTTCATCAACTCCTAGGAACAGAACCTGCAGCTTTGAAGCTTCAAAGATTGCGGGCCCAAATAACCTTGCAACAGGGACAATAGATTGGTGCTTCTTGGGTGATCTTCTTCCGTGGATGAAAAGAGAGCTGTTTTGGTGAAGTTGAGAGAGTGAGGAAGGCTTTAGCTCAGATAGAAAATTCCAGCGGGCAGCAAAGGCAAAGTTGCCGGCCGGCTGCCCGCCGGTGACAAAGAAATACAGGTTTAAATCTTATTGCTCTGATACCATGTTAAAATTCAATGTATAAAGAGAATTGTATTATTGATTGATGTATAGTTTGTATACAATGACTCTCCTATATATAGAAGAGAAAAACATATTCACTTACCACACTCAACTCTCACCTAACACACTTACATCTACCTACCACACTCAACTCTCACCTAACACACTCAACTCTACCTACCACACTTACATTTTGTATCTTCATTGCACTCTAAACTTCTGAATTTGATCTTGCCATATTTCATTTAAACTTTGGCATTGATTTATCTTGTTTACATGATTGGGAACTTTTAGGAGGATAAGAATGTAGCACATTTGACACATGTGAGTGAAATGGAAAAGAAGATTGAGACTTTGGCAAGAATTACAACTATATTGAAGGATGTCATTCAGAACAAGGTAATTTATTTTATTCTAATCTTTGGCCATCTCTGCATCTTTGATTGTTATGTACCTTAGGTTGGGATTCAATGACTTTGTATCAGATCGTTATGTTTCATTTCTTGTTATGACAAATACTAGGCATGTACTCATAAATGCATGCAAAAACACCACACTAATTTTGTTCCCTTGATTGTAGATATAAGAAGGCATTAATTATCATGCTGCAAATTATCAAGTGGTCTAGTCTGTAGGGTTCATTGAGTACCTTGTTTTTATGCTGTAGGTTAGTTATGCTGTTTCGGGCAGTGTCATCTGAGTTTTTCACATGATTGAACTTTTTTTTGAACAAAGAATAAGCTGTCCTTGTGTACATAAGATCTATGCATAGGTGAATGTTTTTTTTTTTTTTTTTTGATCGGTGAAAGTTAGTTGTTAGTTGTTAGATTAGCACCTATGGGAGTTAGCCTCCCCACCTTTTGCAAAGCACAAAGTGTTTGCCTCCTTAGTTCAACTCCCCCTAAGGAGAGTTGAACCCATGACCTCTCCCTAGGGACTAAGCCCTTAGGAAAGTTTTTAAAGCTGCCACTACCTCAATAACAATAAGCGGAAAAAGAAGAATTGCCACAACAACATTAAAACTTTTCAAGCAGAAAGAATTCAAGGACTCTAACAAGGACATGTTGCTTGCTTACTTAGAAGTCTATATTCCATTGAATGTTGAGATATTTTATCACTCTTTTTCCTATGACAAAGCTATGGAGGTTCCGCACCTTCTAAATGTTTAGGATCTGCTGATTTAGTTTTGGATCCCAGGCATAGAGCTGCTGCTTAAAGTTCTGCATTTTTTGGTATTTTATTGAGATTGCTGGCTTTTTTATTTTTATTTTTATTTTTATTTTATTTTTTGGTCCTAAAGAGTCTATTATCTGGTAATCCCCAGAGTCTGTGCATACATGCAAACAATAGAGGGACAGGGATAATTTTGTATTTTGAGGTATTTCTGTGGAAACTCGAAAGAATTATGAAAGAGATTGAAAAAGTTTTTTTTTTTTTTTTTCTTTCCGAAATCACTTCTCTTGCAAATAAGAAACTTTGAATTAGGCGCCAAGGACTAGTTTCTTTATCTTCCCTCATTCCTTTTGGCAACACAATGAAATGACCTGAGTATTCTGTATTGTACCTTACCTCATTGACATTCCATCTGTCTTGGCAGGACCGCATTATAGCTCGTCTTCAACAACCATATTCACTAGATTGCATCCCCGTGGAAGCAGAGTTTCAGGTTGGTCAATGATGAATTTAACTTGTTCTCATATTATTTTTGGATAATTTCTGTTATGTAATCAAATGTATGCCAATCCTTCTTTCTGTCTTTCTTTGGTAGGAAATTCTTTTATGGTTGTAGCATTTTCAGATTGGTTAAGATTTTAGAGTAGGTAAGTTTTGGTCCCAGTATTATACAACATGAAATACCAGGTTCTGAGGAAGTAGGATTCTATCTCTTCTAGATGATCTTGACTTCATGAGCAGGGTACTGTAGAAAATTGAAGTCCTTGATATGGATCAATCAGCAGTATAGGTTGTTTGCTTTTAGTTAGCAAAGATGGCTCTGTCCTATCTTTAGCCAATGCCTTAAAGAAGATATTCCTCATGCAATTAGAGAAATACGTATTATATGGTGTTTGTATAATTTGTCCAATCGTTATACTCTGCTTCAGAGTTCAAATTACCCACTAGTCCTGGTTACCTGTTTTCCATTATGTCACAAATGTTTCCATTAACTTCTTGAAAATTTCCAAGAGAATGCACTTATGAATTGTGATGCATGTATTGCATGGCAATCTATCCAATAAGGTGATTTCCTATTGTAAAATTTTTAGTTCAGCAAAATTTTATGATAACAGTTTGACCAACTAGTTTTTAATTTAAACTGATTTGGATAAAATTTGTTGTTTTCTCACATTTCTGAATTTTCATTATTGGAAAAGACGAAGAAAAAGTTTAGAAACAGAGTTCACATTTTCATTTTAAATGTGTCACCAGACTTAATGAAACCATTGAATTGTTGAGGTTGTTTATGTAAGATAGCTTGATATACATTGTTAGGCCCATTTCCTAGTAGTTTAGGCTTTTGGGAAAATTGGTGACTTAATAGTTTATTCATAGCTAAGATGTATGGACAGTTCTAAGAAGGTGCAATGACCATGTCAGACATCGACACTCGTCTAAGACTCCAACAGCAACATGTGTTGGACAGATCCAAACGAGTCCTATTATTAAATGAAAATTTTTTAGACTTGGACTTTGGGGGCACAATGTCCATCACTTAGACACACAAGAAACACAACACAAGTTGGAAAAAAAAAAAAACTTGGAATCTAATGATAAAAGAAAAACAATATAGATTTTATACATATTAATCCTTGGGCATAATTACACGGACTTGTCTTCCCTTGTCAAGAGTTGTCGGCCCAATGGCATTAACGCTGCCATTGAAATAACAAAAATACCCTTCCATAATAAAGTGACCAAAAAAACCAAAATAAACACTCCTCTCTTACCATGACATCACCTCACACAACTGTATCCTCCCTATCTTCAAAGCTCACACTCCCTTCTCTAAACTTCACCCTTTCTGCAAATCCTGCTCAACAAAGCTAGTCAACCATCACCTAACTCCACGCATCACCCCACCAGCCCCAACAACTACCCATCGCTGCCACCACCAAACCCATTGCCTTTACTGCCTATCTACCTCCTTGTGGTAGCCCCTTTATTGCCATTATGGGTGTGAACCACCCATTCCCATCCCCCAAACCCTCCCACCATCCAGGCTTCCCTAATTGGCCATTTGCTAATTTGTCAATCCGTTCACTATTTTAATAATCATTATGAAACTATACAAAAAAAAGTCCAAGATTCCATTTTTTTCTACTTTTTGCACATTTTCGTAAAAACCCAAAAAATCATCCCAAACATACTATTTTTTTTTTACCACATATTTTAGCTCAAAAGCCAAAATGTTACTAAAATAGCATGTTCCCAAACGAGGCCTTGTAGTCAAAGTTTACGGTGATCAACAAAATTTGATTTAGCCGATTAGTTGGTGTAAAAAAATCAATGTATAAAGAGAAATAGAGAATTGTATATATATGGATTGTATTATTGATTGATTTATGTTATACATTACAAATGGTGAGGGGCTCCTTATATAGGAGATGTAGTGGAGTAGGTGGTAGTAGGTGGTAGTGGTAGGTGTGTAGTAGGTGGTAGTAGGTGGTGGTAGGTGTAGTAGGTGGAGTAGGTGATGGTAGGTTTTAACAGTCCCCCGCAAACTCAAGGGGGATAGGAACTAACCAACTTGAGTTTGGAGAGAGTAACAAAACAAGAAAATAATCTGAAAAATAAAAAATGGATAGGAGACACTGTATGGTCGTGTCAGACCGTTGTAGAAGACTATATGGTTATGGCAGACCGATGTAAAAGACACTGGCTCGTGTTGGACCGATGTAGAAGACAGTTTATGGGGTCATGTCGGACCGTTGTAGCAGACAATGTTGTGACAGTTGTTGTGATAGTTTACGGAGTCTTACTGGACCCTTGTAGAAACTAACCGGAATCAATGTCGGGACAGTTTACAGAGTCTTGTCGGACCCATGAAGGAGCTAACCGGAATCGATGTTGGGACAGTTTACAGAGTCTTGTCGGACCCTTAAAAAGTCGCACCCTCAAAAGGTGTGCCCAATCTTTCAAAAGGCGTGCCATCAAAAGGCGTGCCCAATCCATAAAAAGGCGTGCCATCAAAAGGCGAGCCCAAGTCATAAAAAGATGTGCCGGACATGATGGCGAGGCGCGTCACCACATTGGCTTGCGCGCCCGTTTTGTCGTCTGGCGTCAAGTGGCGCGCGATGCGCGTGGCTGCCTTGGCTATTTAACCAAGACGGATGCTGAGGCGGAGGCAGAGGCTAAGACAAAAAACTGGCTAAAAACCTCTGAGAAACTCTTCGTTGTCTTGAGAGAGATACTCTGTAACACTCTGTAACCAACCTTTTTCTGAAACACTCAGCAACCCATAACATGGCCTCTTCGTCCCGTAGTCTGCTCACTCTCTTTCCCGACCTCAACGAGTCCACAAGAGAGGTAACTGGTGCGGTTGCCCGTGAACCTCAACCAAGCGCCCCTGAGTTTGCTCCGTTGACCTTTCCTATGCAGTCTGTGGAGCAAAGAATGGTAGCGCAATCAGATATTGAGGCGAATCAGTATACATTGAAGTCATGTGTTGAAACCATGACTGCGGTCACAAACTTGTCGCACCGGCTGCAGAGTAGGACAAATGAGGTGCAGCAGTTAAACGCCCAACTGTCTCTGCTCCAGCGCATGTATAAGGATGCGCGAGCAGAGATAAGTGTGCTAAAGGCGGAAAATAAGGAGCTGAAGCGGAAGGCCACCGTTATGTTCCGATTTGGAGGGCCGCCATATGCTGCAGTGGAGGAGCAGGGAGTAGTGATCGTGCCCAGTGGAGTGGGAAACACAGAGGCAACACCGTCAAGGGCCTCCCAGGACGGAGGCAAGAAGAAGAGACCGGCGGAATAGGCGAAGAAGTGATGTCGGTGGGTGGCCGTTTGCAGAAAAGAAAACAAAGCTTGTGGTGTTGTGTTTGGGTTTGTGGTTTTTTTTTTTTTTTTTTTTGATGTAAAATTGGGATCGGGATGGATCCCTGAGATGAATAAAATATGGGTTGTTGTGCAAATTTGTAAATGTTTTGTTTTTTTTTGTTTTTTTGTTTTTTTGTTTTTTTGTTTTTTTTTTGTTTTTTTTTTTTGTTTTTTTTTTTTTGTGAAAAGAAGGGAATCGAAAAAAAATAAAAATAAATAAATAAATAAATAAATAAGGGGATGGTGCTGAAATGATGAGCATGGGGATGATGAATATATAATGAGGAATAAAAATAATAAAGGTGGGAGTGGGGAACAGACTCTTAATGGGTTCTGAAACGGTGGGATGAAAAAAGAGAAAAAAAAATATATATATATATATATATAATAATAATAATAATAATAATAATAATAAAAAGAATGGGTCAAATTGTGAGTGCGTGGAGAATTATTATTTTAGAGGATGGTGTATGGTCAGCATGATGATTATGTCTTTGGTAGAGGTTAGATGATGAGTCTATTTTGTTTTGGGGGGAGGAGTCGGTGAGAACCCTTCCTGAGGCCAATCTTGACCACAATGCCTGATTTTGCTTCTGCAAGAGAATCCCTCAGATTCTGAGTTTGAGCAGGGCCCTGTGAACCCCAACCAATAACACCAATTTGCTTAATGCCCTTGAAGGCATCAGGTAGCAGAGGAAACAGATCCCTCCCTCCTCTCACAATATACTCGTCGTGACCAGCGAGAGTAATTTTCTCCGTGTTGAAAACTGAACTGTCGAAATCAAGCGAAGTCAAGGGCTTCATCGCGGGCGTAGAGACCATGCGAGCTCCGAGAGCTGAGCCCGAACCAACCTTATTTCCAGGCAAAAATCGAGATGCTTTGAGAGATTTCAAAGCTGTCTTTGAAGACGAAGACGAGAGAAACCCAAGATTGAGAGGTAGGGTTTTAGAAACTGGCTTTAGGGTTTTGGATGACGAAGATGCAGAACGACCGGCAGCAGCCACTGAGGCAGAGAAGGAAGTAGCAACCGCCGACATTGATGACTCTGGAGAAGAAATCTGCAAAGAGTACTTTGAAGATCTTTTGATGCAACCAATGACTCCGCTGGTGGCTCCGCTGACTTCAATGGCGACGGCACCGGAAGCAACGTCCTCAGGAGGAGATTCAGAGGACTTGGAATTGAACCACGGTTCAGTGGTTCCTGCAACAGAACCAAGAGAAGAAAGCATTGGATGTGGTGCCGTAACAGGGATCCCACCAAGTAATTGTTGCTTCATAGTTGCACCTGCAAAGTGCTTTGGCTTCATTTCATCTTGAGCAACCTTAAAGGACATGAAATGAGGAAGGGCCGAAACCTTGGTTGACAAGGGCCACTGAACTTGAGTGCTTTGACTTGAATTTGAGTGCTTTGACTTGGATTTAGAGTTGGGTTTGGTTCTAATGTTGCTGGTGGAAATCTGAAATGGAGAGAGACTTCTTGGGTTTGAATGAAGATGAGCAGAGCAACCTAGAGCAACCCTCTGTTTCTCCAAACAATCATCAGGGAGTGGAAGTGAATCTGATTATTACAGATTACTGCATGCCTGGAATGACAGGCTATGATTTGCTCAAGAAAATTAAGGAATCTTCATCTCTGAGAAATATACCAGTAGTGATTATGTCATCTGAGAATGTTCCTCATATGATGAAAACCAAACATTTGAATCAGCAACAACAAGAAGATCAAGATCAAGAAGAATAATTGGTGGCAGCGGAGTGAAGGTATGTGTAGAGGTCCGGCGGGCGGCCAAGGCGAGACTGCCGCCCGCCGGTGAAGCAGAATGACTAGGTTGTTAACCTGGCTTTGATACCATGTAAAAAAATCAATGTATAAAGAGAAATAGAGAATTGTATATATATGGATTGTATTATTGATTGATTTATGTTATACATTACAAATGGTGAGGGGCTCCTTATATAGGAGATGTAGTGGAGTAGGTGGTAGTAGGTGGTAGTGGTAGGTGTGTAGTAGGTGGTAGTAGGTGGTGGTAGGTGTAGTAGGTGGAGTAGGTGATGGTAGGTTTTAACAGTTGGAATGTTTTTACAGAGTGCTTTGTTTACAAAATTTGTATATATGCATATATGTGTGTGTGTGTGTGTATCCAAATCAGATTCAATTATTTATCTTTACAAATCAGACGCAATATACATATCCTTGCTTTGTTCTTATTTTATTTTGCTTTATTTATATATATATATATATATATATATGTATATATGCCCATTAGAACTGCTTTATTGTGGCGGTGGATGATTGGGCATTTTTCCTTGCTGTCATTAGTTTTTCCTGAGAGCTTAACTAGGTGGTGGTGGTGGGTTTTTAATAGTGGTGGAGGTAATGGGTGGTGGGTGTTTAATTTTGAGAATAATATTATGGTGGGATGTTTGGTTGTAGTGATAAGGAATTGAGTATGGAAACAAAGGTATTTTTGGTATTTAGAGATTGAATTTTATTGACATAAGAAATTTTGGTTACAATCTATAATGGTTATATAACGGAGGTGAGATCCATGCATATTGTGAGTAAAAAGTAAGGGATGGCAACGTAATTTAAAAAATCACAGGGGAGGCCTATGTAAGGAAAATTTTATTCATACACACCATATAAAATCATATTACACGCTAATTATGCCGTTCAGATATAAACTTTTGAACAAGAGTCAAATGTTCGGACATAAACTTCAAAACAAAAGATAGTTGTTTAGAATCCAAATATAAACTATTGAATGGAATGTATATCCAAACAATTCATTTTTGTTCTAAAGTTTATGTCCGAACATTTGACTTTTCTTTAGAACTTTATATTCGAATAATACAAATGGTGTATATTGAGATTTTCTATGGCTTGCAAATAGAATTATCTTCCGTGTTATTAGCCCTAATCCTTACTCTTTTAGATTTTAGGAATTAGCGTTATAACATTTGTATTTTCTTTAAATGAAATATCCATATTTACGACATATAATAAATATACAAATTATATATTTTTTGGGCATGACTCCCATGTGTTGTGTATTAAATTTGTTGAAAATTACCGTATCAGCATGTCCGTGTCTTGTCGCATGTCTGTGCTACTTGGATTCAAAATTAAGAAATTCGTATGTGCCTCGAAACTGATTCTTTAACTTTCAAAATCTCTGCATTTTTAGTCAAAAAATAAATCTTGCTGGAGGCTGTTTATTGGTTGTCAGAGTTCATTTTATCATTACAAATTGCATTCTTATGCCATGTGTTGCTTGGGTGTGCAGAAACAATTTTCAGAATTACTAATGAAGGCTGCAAGTGATTATGGAGCCTTGACTGCATCTGTTGCAGATTTCCAGTGGAGTCAAAACTTCAAGGAACCACCTTCTGTATGGGGGGTAAGTTTATAGGAATGTTGAATTTGGATAGGGGTTTGAAAATGGAAAGGAAAATTTAAGGAATTTTAGTTTATATTTCATTCACATTTCTGTCAAATTTTCCTTTCCATTTTCGAATCTCTATCCAAATCCATAATCCAAACACAGCCTTATTATTATCATAGTTGAGAATGCACATTGCATTCTCTTTTGTGCTCTAAGAGCATTTCTTTTAGCTTATTCTAGGTCAGTTATTATGTTAGAAATAATATGAAATTGTGTTCCACTATGGTTTGACAACCCCTAACCCCCGGGAGTCTCTTTTATTGTCCATCAGATTCACCCTGATATGGATTACGAATTTTGACTCTGATTTCAATTTTTTGTATTTGTATTTGTACTTGTGCTTGTACTCTTGGGAACATGAGAGAGTGTCTGGAAACCTCATGAAATTCCACTTTAATTTTAACATAGCCTGTGGAGGTTGTCATTTTTAGGATGATCTCTTAGTCTAAAAGAACTCAATTATGAAAACAGTACTTGTGTTAAAATTTTTCATGCCATGTTCTCTATCCCAAAAAATAAAAATAAATCTGAAACTGTCTTTCTTCCTGCTGTTTTTAAACTATCACGGCCTTGTGGGGTGGCTATGTAAAACATGACTTGTCAAACTCCAGAAGCATTCATCAAACTAGTGGTTTGTTTCCTATTTTTCCCCAAATATGAATATGTTCACCATTTCTTAATTTTTTGAGAGAATTCATAGATTTTATGATACAAATTTATTCGACATGCCCTTTTAAAAGGATGGAATATGTTCCTATTTACTACCATGTGGTTTCCAAGTGCTCCTTTCTTTATGATTGCACAGTATGAGGAAATTGTCTTCTCCTTTAACTGAGTTGGAATATTTGTTAATAAAGGCCATGTTTGGATCATGGATTTGGGTAGGGATTTGGAAAAGGAAAAGAAAAGGCAAGGGAAATAGAGAAAATTTAGCTTATATTTCATTCGCATTTCCCTCACATTTTTCTTTCTTTTTTTAAATGCTACCAAATTCATGATCCAAACACAGCCTAAACAGGTGGTTTTCCTGCAAGATCCAACCTTGACCTCGGTGTTTAAATGCTGTAGGAAATGCTCCGTCCAATTCCTGTGGCTTTAGCATCTTGTACCCGATTCTTTGAAGCCATGTCTGCAATGAGGGAATCGTTTGCTACACTTCAAAATTTGAGAGTGGGTCATTCCTCTTCTTCCTTGCATGCAACACCAGTCAAGGATTCTTCTCAAACAACACTAGGGGATTCTGAATGCGTGACCCCACCTCCTTGGAGGAGTGAGTCGGACGATTTAACTCTCAGAACTCTCAGTGGTCCAAAAGCAGAAGATGAACATGGTGAAGTAGGCGACACTCATCAAGTTGATGGCACGAGCCACAGGAGATTGTCCTGGCCTCTAGTAAAAAAGAGTGGATTATAACAAGGTTTTTTCTCTTTTAATTGCATGTGTGCAAGATTTTCATTATGGTGTGATTCTTTCTGCTCTTCCTTTTGCAGCCTTGATGAAGCTGAAGAGAGCTTTGGATGAAGTTTTCGAAGAATTTGGAGAGCACACTTCATATTTTTTTTTCTTCATTAAAATGGGAAAATATTTGCAATTTTTATTTTTATTTTTTTGTATTGACATATTATGTTTTTAGGGTTCTTCTTTTTCTTCTTCTTCTTCTTCTTCTTCTTCATTATTTATTTATTTATTTATTTTTTAATGGAAAATTGAAAATGAATACTCACTCACATTATGGTATATATTTTGAAAATGGTGATGGATAATAGGCTTGCTTTGAACAAAAGTCAAAAGGATCATTAATTATGATTTTTTTTTTTTTTTTTTTTTTAACTCCTCTGACGGAGATAGTTAGCAACAGTTAAGAATTAGTGGCGTTTTAAAAAATGTGTGAAGTCTTTAGTGGTGTTTTTAAAACGCTACAAAGATATGATGATCACATCAGTGACGAATTTTGTAAACGTCGTCTTATCTTTTTGCGGCATTTAAAAAATGCTGCCAATTCCTGATTTTCTCAGTGTTAGCTGAACAAAAGTATAATCTCTCAAAAGTTTACTAATCACCAATCGGTGGCCACAATCAGTAGGCCCAGGCCACCGGCTGTAGTGGTCAGTAACGTTGTGTAAATGTCTTTTGGTGCATAAAAGCATATTCTAAGGGGAATGAGTTCTCCACAATCTAAAAATAAACTGGATTGTCCAGTCCAATATAACTAATCAAATTGCGACACATCATTATTTTGGCCATTTCACAACACAGAACATGCCAAATAGGCACAAAAAAAACATGGTTCATGCTCAACTTGATGGTCATCTCCATTCTTACAGTGACTATCATCATCTATTCCCACTCACCTATGCGATGACCATTGTCGCTGTCGTTGTCCATTACCCACTCACGCACGACCAATGACATCGCTTCCCCATCTTTTCCTATTGCAACTCAAAGTTCCCACCCCTTCTCTAGCCTACCATAGCAACCACCATCTTGACCAGATATGATCACCACCTTGGGTAGTAACCCAATCTAAGTACAAGTTGAGACAAACACATACACAGATCTACTATCCCTCTATGATGATGGATCTATGGTGAGAGAAAAAATTCCATTGCAACAGTTATACCGTTATCAGAATTGACATGTAATGTTATCATCTAATCATATCCTATGTAAGCATAATGTACTTCACTATGCAGATGTATTATAGTGGGTTGAGTTAGGTTGGGCGAACACCTTATTTGTGTTTTGATATTGGATAATGATATCACGCATCAAATTCCTGAAGTTTTACTTCTGTGGTTGATGATTTTGTGAGCTAGCAAATTCCTGGATGATTCATTTGGGAAGGTTGTGATAGTAATGAAACAGTGATGAGTGAGCGGAAGGGGGTTGTCATCTAAGGTAGGGTGGGGAAGCAGATCTACATCGAGGTAAGGAAGGAGAGAGGAAGCAATAGTCTCATATGGGGGGAAAGAGAAAAGGACCTGCAACGATGAAGGAATGGAGGGAGTGGCAATTGCAGGGTGAGGGTCAGATAGGGCGAAAAAGAAGGGAGGGGAGGGGAGGGGAGATTCAGATCACAAGTGACAGAGGGGGGGACCTAGGGGAGGGTGCTCTAGGCATATGACGTTCTTTCCAACTAAAGATGACAATGTTTTTCGCTTCTGCAATTTAGATGAATACGTTGCACGATCCAAGCCATGAAATGGATAGTTTGATTGGACTAGACCATCCAGTTTATTTGTGAATGGCAGAGAAGCCATTCCTATTTGAACATAGAAGTTCAAGTATAGCCATTATATTTTTTCACTAAAAACTAGAACATGCTTTTAAGTTTTGAACTATTACTCAATCCAAATCATTAGCAATGGCAACATGATTTTATTCATTTCCCTTTTTCTTTCTTACATTCTGCTTTTTGAAAATTAAAATTGTACCCATAGAGAGAGAGAGAGAGAGAGATTGAACTCTCTTTTTTTCTTTATTTATTTGTTTTTATTTTTTATTTTTTGTACATCGAAAGAACATCAAATAGTGATTGGCATCCTATCATGAGACTCAAATCCATACTAAAGGTATGGAAAAGGGTTGCCTCAGCCACCCATAGTCTCAATTTCGTTCTTTTTTATAATAGAAGAATCAACCATAATTATTGCAAAAGAGAAACATCACAAAGACTCTCAATGCATGAACTAAATAGAAAATACAAGTACATACTCAAATTTATGATCTTTGGAATATTAACATGTTGAAGGAATATCTCAAACAGTAAGCTTTCCATACATCCAAGTCATTGAAGCAATGCCACACCCCTTGCTAGTTGTTGTTGATACCCTTCTTTCCTTGTTTCCTATGAAAGGAACCAAAATCTGCAAAGCAAAGCAGAAGAAAAAGAAGAGTAAAGAAACCTTGGAACAAAAGAAGCCTTTCCTCCATTAAACACAGCTAATAATGTATCTTTCTCATATGTAACTTTAATCTGCATGCACTCTTCTCCTTTATTCAGATTCACCTCTCCATACTTGACTCAAATAGAGAGAGAGAGAGAGTTCTTAGCTATAAGAATTCTCCCATCTCTTCCTGTTTCTTCACAACCACCTGATCTTTGAGAGTTATATCAAAATTGCTAAAATGGCAAAGTACATTGGCCCAATTGTTTGCCTCCTGATCATGATCATGGACGTCGTGGCGGGCATACTTGGCATTGAAGCTGAGATAGCTCAGAACAAGGTATGTTGGCAAACGGAAACTCATAATCCTGTAGTTTTAGTTGTATCAATTTTGTCCTTTAATTCTTCACATTGTGTCAATTTAGTCTAATTGATAACATCCGTTAAAAAATAGGATAGAAAATAAGGGCAGAATAGTCCATTCAAAAGGGAATGAATCATGTCACATTTGATGAAAATCTCTCAATCACTTTAAAAAGAGTATATAAAATATTTTATAATTTCATTTCAACTCAAATTTTAAAGAGACATAATCATTGTCAGTTGGATTAAATTCGTAGAATGTGAAAAATTAAAGATACAATTGGTGTAGTTAAAACTATAGGGACCAAAATAATAGAAGAGACAAATTACAGGGACTATGAGTGTAATTTGCGAATGAAAATATGTAACGTAAGTAAATGGTTTGATGTTGGGCATGCAGGTGAAGCATTTGAGGGTGTGGATATTTGAGTGCAGAGATCCAAGCTATCAAGCATTCAAGCTAGGGTTAGCTGCAGCAGTACTTTTGGCCCTAGCCCACACCATTGCTAACTTGCTAGGTGGGTGCGTCTGCATTTGGTCCAAGGAAGAGCTTCACAATGCATCTGCCAACAAGCAATTAGCAGCTGCCTCCCTCATTTTGTCATGGTACGTTTATTCAAATACTAAGAAAAATAATATTTGTCATCTATGAAATTTTCAAAACAAAAAAAAAAAAAAAAAATTCTCTCTTGAATCAAATAACAAACATTATTTGTGCGTGCATATAGGATTCTTGAGCCAGTATGAATTGGGGGACCCCAATCCCATTTGTTCCTACTTAGTGAACATTGCCCTTACAATTGCAGTTGTGCTATAAATATAGAAGATTTTTACAGAATGTGACATAGATATGAGTTAAAAGGGTGGTTCCACATATGGTTCTTTTGTTTCACATTTGTGCCTCATTCTGTAAAAATCTTACGTGCACTTGGATTTATTGATGCAATTGACATGTCCTCAATTAGCTTTATAACATACAATTTCCAACATGACAAATGATTTGTAACTCCAACACTAATAAGCAAGAATGCACTCCAACAACACTCTCCACTCCTAAAATTGATTTATCTTGTCTCCAAACTCTCCAAATGTAACTAGTGCATAGAGGATGAACCAAAATACCCGCATACTGCCTATCTTGTTAGAACTCTATTTTGTGATAAGGTTAGGCAAAATGCCTAAAATGCTCTAAATGCCTCCCCTAGTGGAGATGCTCTACAAAAACTTAATTCTTATTAATATGTAATGAGATTATGGAGTAAAAGAAAAGGGGAAGAAGAAGTGCAACATAATGAAGAAAAGAAAATTTTAAAGATTATTTATATGATAAGATATTAATAAAAATAGGTCATTTCTTTTCTTTCATTTTTTCTTTTTTAAATAAAGGTATATCTCTATAATAATACATATAATTAGAGTAGAGCAAGAAGAAGTGGGTTTACCCTTCTCCCACCTCCACCCCAAATTAATCAAGTTTTCTACTTCCACATCAAACCCAATTACCCTATTAAAATTTTAAAATAAAATAAAGCAATTACATTCCATTATGGTGGGGCAACCGCCGGGCCAAGGGTTATGGGATCAACATATTTATTTTTTTTGAATATGGTGAATTTTATATGTAAACATTATGTTTACGAAAATAACTTGGACCCCCAGTGGGGGTGACCCTAGCACCCCCACTGTTTTTTGATTGGCTCAAAATTTTTTATTTTATTTTTCCTGTCTTGCTCTCACAACCTCCCACGCGGGGACGATTGGTTCAAAATTTTTTTTTTTTTTTTTCCTGTCTTGCTCTCACAGCCCTCCACGTGGAGACGGGGTGTTGAGGGTCCCCAGCATTATTGATATGTTTATTGTTTGGATTCGGATAGGACTTAAAATCCATGTATAGCATCCCTCTAAACATAACAATTCATGAAAGATTGTATTCTCACACTGGCTTTTTTGTGATGAAATATAGGATTATATTGGTAGTTGGATTCTCATTGCTGATAATAGGGGCAATGGCAAACTCAAAATCAAGAAAATCATGTGGGATATCACACCATCGTTTTCTGTCGATAGGAGGGATCTTGTGCTTCATCCATGGCCTGTTCTCTGTTTCCTATTATGTTTCAGCCATTGCCACTGTTCAAGATCAACATAAGATGAATCCTCATCATCCTCATCCTCATCCTCACTCACAAGGAGGAGGCCATGCTTGATTCTCTCTCTCTCTCTCTCTCTCTCTCTCTCATCGCTTCTTTTTTTGCTTTCCATCTCTCTAATTCAAACACCAATATATGCATGTGATAGTTTGTATTCTTTTTTCCTACCCAGGAATTTGTATCTGTTGTTCTTTCATTTATTTATTTTTATGCACCAATGTAACAAAAACCTGTATGATGATTGTTTGAGACTTGTTTTATTAGCATCTTGTTGCAAGTTAAACTTTCGGAAAATACTATGACACTCCCCCTTAAAAATTGTGTCCCGTATTCTAGTTACAAAAATGTGATGAACCATGAAAATGCATCTTAAATTTTATCTTGAAAGTGAATGTGTAGTGTAGATTTAAAGTTAGTCAGATATATGCCTACACCCACAACGATTGTAAACTATTGATTCTTTTTTCTCAGTAATTTTCTAAATAAATTTTCTAAGTTTATAGTATTGCTGATTCTAGTTATGAAACAATATGGTCTTATTTATAAATAATGTAGTATTTAATTGAGATTTTGTTCTTATCAAATTTGTAGTGAACTCGGTCGGTTATGAAACTTTATGGTGGTGGATTATGAGTCAAAGTGAACTTGATTATATATGGGATTTATGGTGTTTATTTTTATTTTTTTGTTTTTTGTCATGAACCACATTGGTCTTAATCATGAGATTTTATGATTTTTAATTATGACCCAAACTGGTTTGATCATGAAATTTTCTGACTTTTTATTAGAAACTGAAATGGTCTTAACTTCCTTTAGGAAATTTTATCATGAAATTTTATAGTAATTTGGTTATAACTTTAGGAACAAATTATTTAAATAATTTTTTAATTAAAATATGAGATAAAAAATATTATATTTAAGATGATATTTTAACTTTTTATAAAAAAAAAATATATATATATATGTAAGAAATTTTAAAAAACAAATTAATTTTTTAATATAATTTATTCACTTTTTAATTTTTTTAATAATTTTTAAACGTTTAAACTAAAATCAAGAGCTACTAAACAAGATCATGATTATGATTCAAATTTACTAGTTTTGAGTAAGCGTGGCTATATACAAAAGAGTTTAATAACACTTCAAGAAATTTTAAAGTGATTTATAAATATAAAATTTATATAAAAAAACACATTTAAAATTACGTGTTAATAATATTTATGAAATTATAAAAACAGATGTTTTGAGTGAAATAAAAAAAAATTCTATATAAAAACTATGTACAAAATATTCCGTGCGTATAAAATTACTTTTTGATTATTGAACCAACTGTTTGTTTGAGGGGAAATTCTATGATATAATTTTTTTTAAAAGTGTATTGTATAACTAAATCACTTTTAATTATAATAAGAAGCACCACAATGGATCATAAAAATGTCATTTCAGACATAACTAAAATAATAATCACAATATGTTATAATCAATGTCACAATATATTGTAAAAAAATAAAATAAATAAATAAACTTGAGTTTGACAATATCATAACTACACATTACTTAACTCATAACTAGGTGTATTATAAAATTTCCCTAAAATAGAGTGAAAATGTGTTTCTTAAACTTTTTTACTAGAATCAAAGTGAAACAGATTAACGTTGTGCACGGTCTAAAATCTTCGAGGTCTTTAAGCTAAATATCAAAAGGTTTTATCTTACTAATCTTTTGAAAAATTAGGGCTTAGAGAAATAAGATTTTATTTATTTTTTAAAATTTTCTAGAAGACCTTAGACGATATGCTAAGTGATCTAATAATTAGGTCACCCTAAGCATATTTTTATCAGAGGCACTACAAACCCAGTCTTTTTATCCAGAATTACCGATTAATAATTTAGATTTAGTCTACGCATAAATTCACCCAAGACCAATTAATTTCCACCACCCAATTACACACTAGACAAATTTTGGGTTAATTTTTTCCGCGCAATTAGACTTACTCTTACTGTATTTTTATACAAACGGTTATCTGATGATTTCAGAAACTAACTGGAACATTCTTAATAGCCCAAATGATATCCAAAGAGAGTGGGGAAAAAGAACAGCTCAGCTAGTAATACTACCCAACCAAATTTAAGTTCGCCATCTCATCAACCAAACAATGCATTAGAGCTTATACTTTCCAAACAAATTTAAGAAAATAAATAAATACATTGTAAACTCTATCAAACATCAGTCAAACTGTTATTTCAATTTCATATCATAAGGAAAAGTTAATCAAAACAACTCTTAAACCAGCCCACAACGAAAACTGACATTGTTAACTACACTCCCACAAACAAAGATTCAACTTCTCCATATAAATAAGATATTTCTCTTCATTTTCCATCACAAAATTGAATTAGGAAATATAAATTTCCATAAACAAAGACTGACCAGAACAAAATTTATATCATGCCATATACATGAAAACTAACACACTACTAGAAAAAAGTAATTCATTAGTCGCAAATACACTTGATGAGTACATATATTAAAAAACAAAATTTAAAATATGATCACAAGACAGTCACTACTAACCAAGAGCATTTAGAGACAAGTTGTATTATATCATTTCATTTGTCAACCTCAACTCAAGGCCAACCCAAAGCAGAAACATAATATGCTTTGTCCACAACCAAAATGCACCATCTAAGGAAAGGAAACCAGTTCAACCGGAGTGTAAGAAAAAAAACACAAAAAAATTAAGCCTGATTTGCATGCTCCACCAACCATTAGCCATGCTGCACGAACTCTTTTAAATTTGTGAAGTGTATGTGTTAGACATTTGACAATAGGGTAATAAGGGTAAGAGAAGTGTATTTGATATGTCTTGTTGGAGATGCACCCAATGTATAAGTAGTTTACTCGGAGGCAGCGCTAGGATTCAAATATGTGGGGGGGGGGGGGGGGGGGGGGGGTTGCAAAAGCAAAGCATTGGGTAAGTCCAAGCGGTTGGTCACAAGTTTAAACGACTTAAATAATAACTAAAATATATAAATTACTATTAAAGAAAAGCTAACAGAAAATGAGAACACTCTAAATGTGTTCGAACATGTTGAATTTCAACGATTCACTATTAGAAAATGTAATCAGAATTAATATAACAAAATTCACCTAACACAAGAATTACATATCGCAATGTGTACACACATTTTTTAAGTTATCTCATACTAATGAGAGAATGGAGGGCAAATAGTTTAGTGAAGGGAAAAACTATGGCACACACTCCTAAGATGTGTATACCATATGCCCTTTAGAAACTACAAAACAATGACACATCATAAAACTACAATAGTTTATAACTTTTCTCACCATAATAGCTCGAAACAATTTAATACTTATAACATAATCACAATGGTTGATAACTAAGATTTTTCTTGTGGTGATCCTCTTCGTAATATAATCATGGAACGTAACTAACACCACAAAAATTCATTACCTTTTTATGGTTAGAGAATGTGTATTGCCTTTCCCATAAATAAAGATGGGAAGACTAAAAAGGGAAAAAAAGAAAACACGAGAAACAAATTGAGTAAAATAAAGAAACTAAATGAAGGAAAGAGAAATAATTAATTATTTTAAGGGGGAAACAAATTTGAAGGCCCATGTGTAATTTGAATATGGTATATGAGTATAATTCAAATATGGAAAATACAATTAAATTACACAAACTTCATATATGCTATACAAATATAGAAGGCTGCTTGAGATTGATTATCAGATTAGTATTGTCCTCTATAAAAATTATGAAAATTACCCCACCCATGTCAGCAAATATGAAAATTACAAAAATATCCCTAACCTAAAAATATTAGAAAACATAAAAATAATTATAAATAAAACTCCAATAATAGAAACATGATTATGTATGGTTCCTATCGGTTTCTCCTTAAAATCATGACAATTTCCAAATATCGCCATTTCTTTGAATTTATTCTTCCTTGAATGTCTTAAACTCTGCATCATTGCACTTTTCTATCCTATGCATTGATATATCTTAATGGAAAGGGAAACAAGAAAGCATAGATATTCAATTCTATTCTATGCATTGATGATATCTTCATTTCCTCATGTTCCTATTTGAAATTAATTATCAGATTAGTGTTGCCCATTTTGCATTAACTAAATATACACGAGTTATGACTTTTTGAGACATAATGGTAAACAAATGCATAAGATTTGAAAGGCAATTTAGAAACATGGCCCATGCATAAGTGGGAGGTGATGCGTTTGGGTGTAAGATTTGGTTGGCAATGGTGTTGATTAAGTTTTTGTGAGACATCTCTTGTGAGATTGATGCATACCATTTGGAATGAGAACGGATTCATTCTTGCTTAAATGGGAATTATATGCCTTCCTCCTGCCCATGCCCCTACTCTCTCTTCTTCATCTTCTTGTTTGCCCTCATATTTTCTTTCTTTTATGTGGTTATATATTAGCATATCTAATCTTGGTGACTGCCCAATATACATAATTATACATATGATTTCATAGATATTAGTGGCCACTGTTAGGTTTTAGAATTGATTACTTACATATATAGTGATATCAATTGATGGCAAGAAACTTGATGTCATGCAATTATTGAAGTATTGGTCGCTGTCCTTCTTTCTTGATTGAAACTATAACTTTTTACACACAGATTTGGGAATTAGTAAAGCCGGGGTTGTTTGGGATGATTTAAATGAGTGCACTTTTTGACTTTTTATGAAATATGGGTTGGGTTTGAAGTGATATGTTAGAGAGGTGATGTGACTTAAATAGGATAGTGACTTTTTGACATTTTGGTTTTTTCCAAACATGCCAAACCAGCCCTTAAATCCATTTTTCTTTTAATTGTGAATGGGATATAAAGACTTCAATTTCTCAAGTAGTATGAAGTCATTGTGTGCTCAGATCTTCTTTTGATTCTTTACTACATCGTTTTCGCGCTAAGAGTTGCTATTTCTAACTAAAGACCTTGAGGTTCAGATTCAAGTAAATTTAAGATGGGAAATTGGTGCATTATGGACTATAGTGGACAGCCTTGATTGAGCTACATGAACACCTCCAGCCATGATTTTTTTTTTTTTTTAAGAGGAAGCAGCCAGGGAATGATTGTTGTGGTTCATAACTTGACAAAAAGAAAGAAAATTATTTATTAAATATATAATATAGATTCTTTTTTTTTTAAAGAAAATGTTTAATTGACTGTGAATGATACTGGTGGCTGACAATGTGATATTTATTTGGTTGTGATTTTTTCAATATTTAAGTTGTATCGTTAAATACCCTCTTCATCATGTTGGGATTATTCTTGATTGTGCAACAGATGCTCTTGTACCTCTAAATTCTGTAATAACCTCTCAGTCCATTAAAGACTTGCAACCTTCTTGAATTGAAATTTGTATGAATGTTCTTGGATAGATCTTTTAAATTGAATACTAATTGTTTGTAATCCATTGGATTGATTGATGCTCCTTGAATTTGAATGAGAATTTATGGAGCTTTGATATGGGTGGGTCTGCATCTGCCAAATTTTTATGCTTTGCTAAAAAATAATAATAAAAAAGCTACAATGGTGTTTCTTAAAATGACACTATAATGTCAACATAGTGTTATTTGACTTTATTTAGCAGCGTTTAGTAAAACGCCTCCTATAGATTTTTTACCAGCATTTTAAAATTGCGTATAGTTACAGCGACGGCTGTGTCACTGGCGTTTGGGGTTAAAACTTCACTATAACTTTTCATGGCAATTTTTGCTATACAAGGCATCTTTTAAATGCAAATAATGGCCAAATTTCCTACAGGGTGTGTTTGATTCAAGGGATTATGGGGAGATTATTTACTGTTCGGATTGCTTATCCAATGAAGGGGGATGTCCATCGTTTGGTGCAATTTTAGTCCATCGAACATTGAGTCTGGCCGAACTCCATGTCTCTCATATGAGGGACTAAACAATCTTGGGGGGTGGGATTATTTCCATAGGATTAGTATCAGTATCCCATGGGACTAATGTATGAAATGTCTATTTTACCCTCATGCTATTACTTAGTAAACAATTGAAAAATGGTAAAATAATTTTTTGAACATTTATAAATTATTTTTTTAGTATTGTTAATTTAAAATTATATATTAAATAAAAAATAAAAAATATAAATTTAATTTAATTTAATTAAAAATAATAAATTAAAAATTATGGCTTTATAAATTAAATTTTTTTAGTGTTGTTAAAAAATTAAAATTTTATATTAAATAAAATAATTTTTGTAGTGTTGTTAATTGAAAATTATATATTAAACAAAATAAATAAATTATAAATTAAATTTAATTAAAAATAATATATTAAAAATTATGGCCTTGTAAATTAAAATTTTTTAGTGTTGTTAAATTATAGATTACAAATTTAAAATTGTATATTAAATAAAAAAATATAAATTATAAATTACAAGGGTAAAGCAGTCTTTTGAATATTTATCATTATCTAATTCGTCCAACCAAACATTAGATTCACTAAAAATAGTCATTTTCAGACATCTAATTCTATGAGAAAACAAACACGGGATACCCATCCAATCTAACTAAATAATTCAGGAATTCATATTCTCAGGATTCTAATCCCCTTATCCAATCCGTCCAATCAAACACATGCGTAATGTTTTGTTCTAGTCTAGAGTCGAGACTCCATTCCATGGAGTCATGGACCATATGCAATCACGCCTCTTTCAAACCTAAGCCAGGTGAGAAGCGGTGCAAGGCCCTACCAGTGGGCTATCCCCATGTTATCTTGTCTACCCTTCTTGTTCTTGGATGAACTTAAATTTAAATAATTATCTCTAAACCTCTGTGCATTAAATATCTTCCAGCACACCACAAGTCTATCTTAGAAACCCTTTTTTCTAATTTCATCCTAATCAGTTCTGCTAATCTTCACAAAACAGAGTTTATTACTCATTATATCTTCCTACCAAACATCTTTCATACATGAAGAATGGAAGTACTGTAACTAAATTACCTTTTAAAATTGGCCCTTATCCTCATAGCTCTTCAACCATGAAGAACACTCCAGGAAGCAGTTCTCCATTTATCGATAGTCCATACTACCCTAATTCTATAGAAATACCCTCCATTATTGCCCTCATTTACACAAGAATATCAAAAAATCAGAAGTCGCTGTTAGAATCACTCATCCTACAAATAAATTAATCCTTCCTTATTTCCATTCTTAACATTACTAAATATGCATTCTTAGCTGCCTTGCTAAACATAGACTAAAAACTCACACTTGATTCCAACAGTACAGTACTTGTTCGTCTTACCACTCCACCGTACATGTCATCGGTCATCTTCATTCAATCATTTTCTCCTGCATTTTCATCTCATAAACATGCAAAAGAAGAGGAATAACAAACAGACCAGCATACTTAAACTAAGATGACAGGCAGCAAACGTACACTTCAAATAGAAGGCATATTCAGGTTTAATATCCTACAAATAAAATCTACAAAGAAGTCATGAAAAGGGAACCAACGCCCTCACAGAATTCGACAAACCTGATAACTTAAATTTCTCAAACAAAGTGACAATAGCAACACTTCTACATCAAACTAAGCAAACAACAGCAGCAAAGAAAGAAACAACAGGATATACAGAGAGCAAATACTACAATTCTAATAGTCTATAACAGAAAATCAATCCAAACAAACAACTTCAAAGGCACTAAACGAAAGGGTTCATGCATGGCAATGAGAGTATACTCCCATTGCAGCTGAGCATATTGTTATCTACAAAACATAAATACCACAAATCCATAAACAGTTAAACATGAAACACTAACATAAACAAAAACACAACAATTAACCAAACACCCTAGTCTTCTGTATCAACCAAAGCTATAATTTACCTTCCTAGAACCCTAATGATCTCATAGTGCTTCCAATACCAGTTTCGTCTGCTCACAACTCAACTCCGTCCTAATGATCTGATGACTTTATTGCTTCCAATACCACTTTTGTCTGCTCGCAAATCAACTGCGTTCGCTTCAAAAAGAGCTCGACTTCCTCAACCGCGAGCTTCTTCCACTTCTCCTCCAATTCTAACTTCTTAGGACCGCTAATCAGATGGAACCCATCCTTTAGAATCCCACCCTCCAAACTTGACTGCCCAATGCTACTATTAAACCCAATTGACCGCAACACCCCTGCACTTGGCTCAACCTGCATCTTTGTTTCTTCCTTCCCACTATCAACCTTTGGTGAAGCTGCAATAGCTCTTTGACTCTGATTCTTCCTTGTTTTCCCATTAACCTTTGGACTATCAACACCTACAGAATTAGCTCCACCAAACCATATCTTTTTTGACAATTCATACGCTTTTTGCTCATGAGCCTTTGAAAAAGTCCGATCCTCGCCCATTTTACTCTTGCTAGCATTGTTCTCATACTTCTTCTTCAACCTCCTCACTTTTTCAGACAATTGGGTCTTGCTAACATCAATGTGCAGCGATTTCTTGATGAAATCATAAAAAGCATTCATATCAGCGAGTGGATCAGACCCATTTTTCGCAGTATATTCAATCATACCTTTCAAAATCACAATCTCATCCTCTTCACTCCACAGCCTCTGAAACAATTGCTTCTTCGTATCATCACCAGTCTTCTTGGTCGAGTCCTCTTGAACAACCACATCAGAATCCACCGCTTTCTTCCTCGCCCTCTTCGATTCCTGATTGCTGTTGTTCTCGCTCGGCGCAGGCCTTTTCGCTGGAGACTTCGCCGGACCAGGCTTGGATCTAGGTTTCTTAGTAGCTTTGGGTGGATCTTCTTCCATGGGTTTCGAAGCAAGAGGCTTGATGCGAGGATTGGTGGGAGGGGGGTCCGATTCAGAGTCCGATTCGGAGCCTGAATCGTCTTCAGATGAAGATTGCGGTTTTGGTGTTGAGGTCTGAGCGATCACTGGTTTCTTCAGAGAGGATAGGGGTTTTTTTGATGAAGTGTTCTTGAGTTGGTTTTGTTCAGATTCAGAGTCTTCTTGATCTTCGTTCTCTTCTGATGAAGCTTCTTCTTCTTCCTCAGAAGATTGTTCTGGTTCGGGTCGACCGTTGTTTGCCATTCTTGTAGAGAGAGCAGGAGAAGATTGGTGAGAGCTAGGGTTTGAACAGTATCAAAGTAGATAGAGAGAGAGAGAGAGAGAGAGAGAGGAGTTTTCAACCTTTTGACAACGATGCTTCGCACGCGTCTCTCCCTCGGGTTGTTTACGTTCATTGAGAATTTGAAAAGGTATGAAAGTGTAAAATGAAAATAAAATATATTTATATTTTATTTTATTTTATATACTTTGTCCCTTCTCCTTTCAAATCTATTATTTATTTAATATATTTTTTAATTTTTTATAATAAAATAATATTTTTATTAAATAAATACAGCTATTTAAATCATTCCCAACAGCTCAATCTTTTTTCAACTCTTTTAAAATAAATAAAGGGCAAATTACATATACACCCCTCCAGGTTTGACAAAATTACAGATACCCCCTGAGGTTTCGGAAATTACATCCCGCCCCCTGAGGTTTGTATTTTCATAACAATTTACCCCCTGAGGTTTATATTTTATAACAAATTACCCCCTAATTTCTTATGCAAATATAGCATTCAGGGGGGAATTCGTAATTTCTCAAACCTCAGGGGGGTATCTGTAATTTTGTCAAACCTGGAGGGGTGTATATGTAATTTGCCCTTTAATGAATCAGGGTGCCAAATTGTAGTTAACTTGTTTTTGATTTGTTAAAAATTTGTTTGAAATTAATATTTTAAACATTTTATATATATTTATATTAATAATTTATTTGATATCCCTTAAATAAATGCACTTCACAAAAAATATAAAAAGTGAAACTCATTTATATACATTAAGTGTTTATTACTAATTTGAAGAGTGGGTTAAATAATATCAATAGTATAATTAAAATGTTTGTTAAATAATATATATATATATATATATATTATATATGTGATCTTTTATGTATACATATATTTTTAAATTTTATATTGCTTAAAATACAAGTGTCATCTTACAATTAGTCTATAATCTAATTTAATTAAATTAAATTAATTTTTTTTATTTTCTTAATCAATGTCAATAATATATAAATAGTTATGGAATGATATTGATTTAATTCCATAATAGTATCAACAGTTATGCAATCATATTTATTTCAATCAAAAGATTTTCATAATATATAATACCAAGGTATAATAATATAGATACAAATTCCATAATATTTATACAATTATATAAACAAAAAAATTTGACCTCTTTGAAGCTCAAAATGACAATACATTTTTCTCATATTTTGTAAATTATATAACACTCAAAATACATATCATTTTTTAATTAGTCCAAAATCTAATTTACATCAACTAAGGCCACGTTTGACAAGTAGTTTTTTTAACCAAAAAGTTAAAAAAATTACTTTAAAAAAATCAAAAAGCCAACAACTCATACAAAAAAGTCAAAAATTCTCTTTTCTCTCTATTTTTTGCACATTTTTTCGTAAAAAGTCAAAAAATCATCCTAAACATACTAATTTTTTTACATCACATTTTAACTAAAAAATTATTAAAAAAATCTGTTCCCAAACGAGGCCTAAATCAATTTTCAAATTCTCTTAATTATCGTCAAAAATATATTGTAATAGATTTTCTTAAATTTTGTGATTTGACATTATAGCATCAATAGTTATAGAATGGTATTTCCTTCAACTGAAAATTTCCATAATATAATTCCGTAATATATAACACTTAAATTCACGTTATTTTATAGAATGATTTTCTAATATATTTTTCTCATGTTTATTGAATTTTATAACACTTCAAATATTCATTTTATAATTAGTTCAAAACCTATTTTATATAAATTAAGCTATTTTTTTTAAATGCCAAAATCTTATTAGAATTATTTTCTTAAAATTTGTGATTGTTATTTCGATGTAAAATCACCCCCTAACATAGCGTTATTGCTAATTTTGATTTCAGTAATTATAATATAAAATTTCAGAACATATTCAATACAAACAAAAACTTTCACAATGTATTAGTATTATTTCCGTCCCAGTTGGGATTTGTTATTGTAATGTAAGACGTACAATAAGAAAAATTTTATTTATATATAAAATTTAACTTTATAAAATGATGTGATAATGTTATTATTATAAATAAATACAATTCTAATAGTGTTTTTATTTTAAAGTGAATGGTTCATAATGAGTCACATTATTATGAAAAATTCTATTTTCACACATCTAATTAGTTTAGGGTATACACTTAATGAAATATTAATTATATCATAATCCAACAATATTTATAATATTATGTAGAAAAAATCTCTGTACACATTTTTTAAGAACAAAAAAATCTTAATATACACTTTTTGAGTTAAAAAATAAATAAGCTCTAGTTTTTTCATTGTTTGCTTTACTCTCTAAGTTTATACTCCATTGATTATATCGCTTTCTCATTAGAATCTACCACAATTCTCATTTTTGTGATGGAAGAGTTGCAAATCAATGGAAATTCAATTTCAAATAACACTATGCCTAGTTATAACAAAAGCAGTTATGAAAATGTAAGTTTTTTTGTGCAAATTTTTTTTTCACGATTTTAATTCTATAAACCATTGCCAAAACATGTTACTTTTTTTGGATATCAATTGTTGAAATTATTAATTCTATTCAAAAATCAAGTTCCAAATTTGGATTCGGAACTCAACTTTCAAATTTAAGAATTTATTTCGGAAACCAAATTCCGAGTTTTTTTACATGTTTCGGAAGTTAAAAATCAAATAAACCTTTTTCATTCGGATAAGCAGTACCAAATAAGCAAAAAAAATTTTAAAAAAAATGAGAATTTATGAAAAATAAGAGAAAGATGGAGTTGTACGTATTCAATGGAGTTTGATACAAACGATGTTGTTTCAAGATTTATGTTTATACAAGTCAATGCCAAGTAATGACATTTTCGATGTTGACTAGATTGTTGATTGAAGGAATCAATTTGATAATGTAACTGGAAATCAAATGAGATAGTTTGTTGTATAATCTGAAGATTCATTGAGCGAATGAAAAAGGTGAGATAGTTTGCTGAGTGATTTCTTGTGAAAGATATTGATGTGTTTTCAAGATGGATGGAATAAAAAATGGGTCTACACTATTAATTCTCTGTGGAATAAATGATTTAAATGGTTTGTGTACAGAGATGTTAGTTTAGGGTATAATTGGAACATGTGAAGTATGAATTGAGAACAAAAACATAAAACCAATTTCATGAGGGTGTGCAATGAGAAATTATGTACATAGAGATAAAAGAGTGTGTGATAAATTTCTCCATTATTATGTATAGAAATTACATATGAATTTTTTGTTTTTATAGTATTATTCTGTACATAAATGTAACGCGCCGAAAATTGGGCAGGATATATCTATTCATGCAACAAAACCCACCTGATAGACAAACACATATATATATAGCTAACTATTCCATACATCCATTCCCATTAAATCCCAAATGTCAAATACATGTTTTCACATCTTAATGCCCCAGTTCCAATCCCAAGTATGCATTTTACAACAAGTATGAAATGGAAACCAAATAGATAACAAGTGCCCTACAGGCTTACAAATTTATCCAAGAACATTCTTGGTTACACAAAATGGAGTTTCAATTCAACGCAAATATAGCCATAGGCTTACATTCAACAAATAACAATAAAACAAAAATGAAGCCTCAGCTCCAAGTCCTCTCAAGTCAGTGCCTTAGCGGAGGCATATCACATATACCTGAGATGGTTTCCCTTATGAGGTAAGTCACATCCCAGTGGAGATATACTACACAACATATGGACCATAACAAGACTAAAGAGGAGTATGTTCATGCCATGCTCATGATAAAACAGTTCATCTCTCTTTTTATGAAGCATGCAATGTTGAGATACAACAACAGATATAAAACCATTTCCATTTTAAACCATATATATTACATGAATACACTCTGTGAATCTCTAGGTGAGTATCTGCAAGTAGGCCCTAATGCACTACCACTGTCATTTTTACCAGTAAACTAGAAGGCTCGACACCTAACCGCGCGGTTTTATACCCTTTACCCAGATTCACCAAGTATTCATCTTTTCGCAAACAGATATATTTCCAAACATTTCTCAAAAACAGATACATTTCCAATGAAATTAATGTAATGCAATGTCCAATGCAACAAATGAGGAATGTGGTTCAATTTACCTAGGTCTCATGCATTTCTACAACAATCATGTCTATCCTCCACCGATAGCGCAAAACCGATATTTAAACAATTAAATTTCAAAAATTCTGATAAATACAATCTATTCCACATCTCATCAAATATGAACAACTATACTAGTTTTCATATCACAATCACATTCGGTAACCTCTCAAGGTCCATTTTTAACCGTGTCCGTTTTATTTCAACAGATACATTAAGCAAAATAATACTATTAATGCCCAAGAAAATATCATTTTCTTTCCAAAATCATTCTCCAAGCATTATTCAACTATGACATCCCATTTTGATTAAAAGTCCCAAAAGTTAAACATAATTTTTTTATTTTCTTTAAAAATGCTCTTTTGGTCGCAAACCGGTAAAAATTTCAAAACCGATTGAGTCGAAGTCCCTTTTTGTTCAAATTTAAAACATAACTCTTTGATAACCTTACAAACATATTCCAAGTTTACACTTTTGCAATTTGGGCATCAACTCTTTATTTTTCTCAAAATTTCTCTTTTAAGCAATTAAATCACAATTTTTTTAAAAATTCTAATTAAATTCTATACAACCCTAACCTCCATATAATAAATTAAAAGTGCATAAAGAAGTGTAGGAAAAATCCTTACCTCGAGCCAAGAAGCTTTCAAATTTTTCGGCAACAAAAATTAAATTTTTTTGAAGCCAAACGACGCCTTTTCCGACCTCTACGTTTTGATCCAAAGCACTACGGGTCAAAAATGATTTACACTAGATCAAACCCAAGAAAAACCAACTTGGAACCTCTTTTCTCTTGATCCCTCACGGCAAGAACTTCAAGAATTCCCAAAAGTTGAACAAAATATCTATTTGGTTACTATTTATAGATATATATAATATTTATAGATATATATAATATTTGGTTACTATTTATAAATATCAATTAAAAATACATTTCAACATCTTTAATGACAAAAGTACATATAATATTTTTTCACCACAAAATATATTTCGTTTAATGGTACACATCATAAATATTCACAAATCTTTTATGGTAACCAAATAATAATAATTAAACCATAATAATATTGCATGGTTACTAATGGGTCACAATTCAATCAATTGGGTTTAAAATAAATGGAGTTTAATAATTTAATATAAATCCCCAAGTGAGATTAAAGTATAAATTCAATTTGATTCAACTCATTACAATAAAAGTAAAGAGGAGACTTGACTTTTGTAGCTATTTTAACTACTTCCCAAACTTGTTCTCAACTCATTTTCGATCGTTAAAATTTCGGTAAACAAGTTACCCGATTTATGATATAAATAAATCAAATTTAAATACAATTTTAAAATTATAAACTTTTAAGTCAAACTCAACATACTACTCAAGTCAAAAAAATTATATAGAATATAAAAAATTATGTTACTTGAACTCAACTCATATTTGTCTAATTAAAAATTCGCTCGAGATCAACTTGTTATATAAATAAATCAAGTTTGAACAATTTATTAGTTAAAGTGTGCGTAAACTGGTCCGGACACCCAATCATAAAAAAAACGCTCAACTCAACTCTTTTTTAGTCTTTCAGAAACTGTATAAAATTGATTCATCATCTAAATAAAGAGAATAAATTTTTAAATTTCAACAATCTATTACTTATAAATTTATTATTTATATAACAAAAATTTAAAAATCACAAAAAAATTAATTAATTAATTAATTTTGAGTTACAACAAATCAAACTCTAATTTCTTCAATTTAAACTCTGCTATTTTGGTTGGAAAAATTAGTAATACATCCCGTATATAGTTTGGGTAAAAAGAGAGATCCAAAATAATTTCTTTTCCTAGTTAAGATCCCTCGGTGTTATTATTCTAGTAGCTTAGGTCATTTATCTCACATTTACATTATTTAAGTGATTTCAAAATTTTAAAATTAATAACTTTTGATTTATATCTCTATTTTTTTGTAAAATTTATATTTTTATAATGACAAGATTTTTCAAACATGATCCATAAGTAATATGAAATTCTAAAGAAAAAAATTCATGAAATTATACTGACTCCTTGACTTGGTCATCAAAATTTCACTTACTAGCCGAAATTTCACCGACTTAGTCTGACATAGTCATCGAAATTTCATTGTCCAACTGAAATATCATTGACATAGGTCAGTAAAATTTTACTAACTTGGTCATCGAAATTTCACTGACTAACTGAAATTTCACTGACTTGTTTTAAGTCAGTGAAATTTCGTCAACTTTTTTTTTTAGAATTTTGTATTCATCGTGAATCTTATTTTATAGATCTTGATAAAACGATTCCAAAAATATAGTATCTATTTGGTTTGATTTTTCAAAAACTATTTTTAGATGAGCTTTTTTTTTTAGTGATTTTTATATTTTAATTAATTATTTGTACTTTTTATATGCACCTAATCAAGATTTATCTAATGAGTAAAATAAATTGACTAAAATATTTTTAAAAAATCACTAAAAATATATGAAAATTTGAACAAAAATGCGCATTTTTGTTCGAATTTTCGCTTGTTTTTTGTGAGTTTTTTTCACATTTTATTTAAATGTTTTTACCTTTTAGATACATCTAATTTTGATGTATCTACAAAATAAAAATAATTAACAAAAATATGAAAAAAAAAATCAATAAAGACAAACAAAAACTCATTTAAAAATAGTTTATGAGAATTGTTAAAAACAATGATCTAGATAAAAAAAAAAATTAAAACTTTCAAATGAGTTTAAAAAGTTATAGAATTTTGTCACCATGTGTTTTATAGGATTTAAACTAATATAAAAAAATTATGTTGTCATTATCTTTCTAAAAACATATTACTAAGAATCTTAAACTACAAATCCCATTTTAATTTGATAACCATTTAAATTAATAGATCATCATAAAAACAAAGAAAGAAAGAAAAATGATATAAGTTAACTTAAGCTTGAGTTCTTTTTAGAGAGATTTATTTATAAATCTTATTTAGTGAATTTATAGCCCAATAAGCTCATGAAGTTTTCTAATGCTCCATCAAATCCTATATATATACTTCTATCTCAGGAGGTTCTTTTTTCTTGATTTATAATTTTTTTGGGACTATAATACCATTTTTTTTTTCTATTTTGCTAACTATGGGAAGTATGTATCCTACGCTTGAGCGTCACTTCCTGTGCTCGAGCGGTGACGTCCTTTTTCATTGTGTCTTGGCGCTCGAGCGGTAATCATTTTTGTGTCTGGATGCTTGAGCATCACTTCTTGCGCTCGAGCGGACTGTGCGTATATTAGTTTGTAAGGGTCACTTTTTCATCTCTCTCTCTCTCTCTCTCTCTCTCTCTCTCAAAAACACTTCAAAACCCTAAATCTAGAGCTCTCTCTCTAGAACTTGCTCTCTCTCTACAAATACACTAAGATCTACCAATTTCTCCATCCTACTCCTTTTGTTAAAAAGGTAGAGCTCACTTAGAGGTTCGTTTTGATCCAAATAGAGTTAGATTTCAGTTTCCTTGAGGTTTCTCTTCTCTCTCCTTGGTCTTCTAGCTTCGAGGTAGGATTCTCTACACTCTTTTATGATTTTTAACTTAACTACTTATTTTTCATAAATAATATTGTGATTTTAGAGGATTTTGAACAAACCTGGGATTTTGGTTTAAAATTAAAAAAGGGATTTTCAAATGTGTTAGGTCCCTGACTAATATCCAATTTTCGAACAAGCTTAAGTTTATCTTGCTGTAATTTTCCTTCTGTTTTTGGTCTTCCCGCTCGAGTGGGGAACATGGCGCTCGAGCGAAGTTTCCACCATCGCAGTACTTTGACTTGTCTGCTAAAAATACTGTGTGGTGTGATTTTACGCTCGAGCGTAAGTTCCTACGCTCGAGCGTGAATCCTGGTTTGGAACATGCGTTTTAGCGTCCCCGCTCGAGCGTCCATTCCTACGCTCGAGCAGACTTCGCGATTTCAGCAGCTATAAAACTGCAGGTTGCTCCAAATCTAGGGTACATTTTTAAGATCTTCTTTAAGGGTTTTAGGGTTTTCTTTTGGGGCTGTTTTGCTAGTTTTCCTTGATGTTTGATTGAGTATTAAACTCATGTTTTGATAAGCACACATCAAGGAGTTTGAGTGTTCGTCTTTAAGAGTGTTATTCTTCTATGGAATCCGAAAATTCAAGCACAGAGTATCCAAAGGAGTTTGGTGATGTGCGCAATCGTTGATTCGACAATGGATGTTGTGGATTCAACATCAACCTGATCAATTCCGAGACGAAGGTCATAGTAAAAGATATATTGATTGTTGAAGACAAATTGATAGTGTTTGGGTAATTTGTTTGGTATATTTGTAATATTTCTTTCTTCAGTAATGGATTGATTTGTGGCGTTTCGCCCATGATTTTTTTATCACAATTGGAGGTGATCCAATTGTAGTTTTTCTACGTAAAAATTGTTTGTGTTGATTTATTATTTTTTGAAACAACAATCTAAATCACTTTCGTACGTGTTTGATGATTTAGATTGTTAGTTTTAATTGTTTGGGAACTGGTACAATTAAATCTTGATCTAATCACGAATCACTTAATTTTTTCAATTGGTATTAAAGCGAGTCACTATTTGTTTTTATCAAAAACTATAGGAGTGTGATTTTTTGTGATTGGTGATACGGATTCAATTCGTAAAGGTAACTTGACCCATAGACCTCCGTTACTTGATGGTACAAATTATTCTTATTGGAAAGCTTGTATGAGAGTGTTTTTAAAATCCATCGATGAGAAAGTTTGGCACTGTGTGATCTATGGGTGGAGTGAACTTGTTGTCACCATTGATGGTGTTGATATTCCCAAACCCCTTGATAAATGGGACGCATTCGACCATCAAAACTTGAGTTGGAGCAGTAAGGCTCTCAATTCCCTTTTTTGCTCCGTCACACCTGAAAAGCTGTGTCGTATTTTGCACGTGCAAGGTAGCAAAAGGGGCTTGGGACATTCTTGAAATAATTCACGAGGGTACTACTTTTGTTAAAAGGTCAAAACTTCAACGTCTCACCTCCGACTTTGAAACACTTTTTATGCGTGATGATGAGACGTTTGATGATTTTTATGCTAAACTTAGTGACATCATGAATTCTTGTTTCACACTTGGTGAAAAAAATCCTTGAAGCTAAGGTTGTTTGAAAAATTTTGAGGTCTTTACCCGAGAGGTTCCAATCAAAAGTGACAGCTATTAAGGAAGCTCAGGATGTTGATACCCTCAAGCTTGATTAGTTGGTTAGAAACTTGCAGACTTATGAAGCCCACCAGATTTCTAAGAAAAAACAAAAAAATAATGTGGCTTTCAATAATGCTCATGAGACTGCAAAAACTCCTAAGATTGACTTTGATCTAGAGTCTGAGATGACGGCTATGTTTACCAAACAGTTCAAAAAAAATTTAAAGAAAAAGAAGCCTAATTTCAAGGACCTTAGATCAAAAGATAAGGGTAAAGAAAAACCCAAAACTTTTCCACCAAAAGTTGTTCAAAAAATTGAAAAGAATACTGTGAAGGGGAAAAGTGTCAAATGTTATGAATGTCAAGGGTTCGGTCATATTGCTCTTGAATGTCCATCGAAAAAGAACTGGAATAAAGTCTATACAGTGACTTGGAATGATGAAAGTGGGTCAGAGCAGGAACCCGAAGAAACTGAGTCCAGTGAAGACGGAGATAGTACCTACATGGCATTCTGGTCTACCATCACTCAACTTCCTCCAAAGCCAGTTGAGTTTGCTTGTGGTCAGAATCTGCACCATGCTCCTACCTTTGATGGGAGTAACTACTTATTTTGGAAGATCTGAATGAGGATGTTTCTTAGAGCTCATGACCTTGTAGGTTGGCAAGCCATTGAAGAGGATGTTGAAAGTACGGACAATCCAATCAATCAAAGAGTTCTAACCGTCATCCACGAAGCAATTTCTGAAGAAGAACAACAACGGATTGTTCACTGCACAAAGGCCAATGATCCATGGGACATTCTGAGTCAATTCCATGAAAGATGAGAGTCATCATCATCATCACCATCCAGCGATTTTCATGCCTTGGTTGCTCGACTGGATGAGGTCAAGGAGAAAGAGAAGCAAAAATAAGATGAAGATGATGAAACCTCAGAAGATAATGATGAGACCGATGGTGATGATCTACAACAAGCTTATGAGAAGTTTTACAATGAATCTTTAAACTTGTCCAAGATCAATGACAAATTGGCTTACAAACTTAAAGCATCTAAAAGCGAATGTTAAGCTAAAATGAGAGATTACAACAGCAAAGCAGAATGTCATCAAAATCTTTAATGACAAGTAAGACTTATGTGGAAAACTTCTATCTTGTGAGACCGAAAGGAATGAACTTCTGAAAATACATGCCACATATGAAGAGAAGATTGAAATTCTTGAGATGCCATAAGCTGCATTGGAAGAAATGGGTAGTCAGAAAGATGAAGAAATCAGAGATGCTAAAGCCACAATTGCTATGTGGAACAAAGGGTTAAAGACATTGGAAGACATCCTCGGGTCTCAACAAATGAGTTGCGACAAAAGTGGACTAGGCTATGGTAATGCGACAGTTCACAAAGGACAGGCCTCTATATCACATAACATTAAGACTCAAACAAATAGAAAGCTGAAGGTTCAACAGGGTGATTCCTCTCTTCAACTACCTAACGGGGGTAAGATCAACAAAAGAGAGGTAAAACCTGTTTTTGTTTGTCATCATTGTCGTAGGTATGGTCACATTTGTCCTTATTGTTTTGAGTTGTTTGGTAAAGCTTCTCAAAAGGGTAGAAATTCTAATACTTTTTGGATCAGGAGGCAACCTTACATGTCTAGGCAGAACACCAAGATTCATAAGGATGTTCATAACGCTAAGATATTTACCAAGACTGCTAGTCCTGATTTTGTTAAGACTAAAAAGATATGGGTGAGAAATGGTGACTTGACTTGTTTTGTTGTTCACACTGCTCTAAAAGCACGTGACTCACACGTGTGGTACCTTGATAGTGGGTGCTTTCATCACATGTCAGGTGACAAATCCTAATTCACCTCTCTTGAAAAATATGAAGGAGAAATTCTTACTTTTGGAGATGGTGGCCCTTCTAGAGTTATTGGTAAGGGCTCTATAATTGTGGTTGGTCTTTCCAAGCTCGAAAACGCATTACTTGTTGATGGCCTCAAAGCAAATCTTTTGAGCATCAGTCAAATGTATGATTCCCACCATGAAGTATTAGTTTTAAAAAATAAATGTGAGATTTTAGATAAGAAGGGAAATACTGTCATACATGGGGTTCGCACATCTGATAACTGCTATGAGATTGTTACCACTAATGATCTCACTTGCCACTCAGCCATCATAAGTAATATTGATCTGTGGTATCAAAGATTAGGTCACATGAATTTTAAAGACCTAACTAAGATAACTAACAAAGAGCTTGTGAGAGGAGTACCTAAGCTAGGTAAGAATGTGAACCATGTGTGTGGACCATGTCAACTTGGGAAGCAAACCTGTGCCCCTCATAAAAAGGTGAACAACTTCATAACCAAACGTCCTTTTGAACTGGTTCATATGGCTCTTATGGGACCCACTCGCATTGAAAGCATTGGAGGTAAAAGATACATATTTTTAACCGTTGATGATTATACTTGTTTTTCGTGGGTAAATTTTTTAAGAGAAAAATCTGATACGTTTGATGCTTTCCAAGCCTTAGTCCTAGAAATCCAAAATGAACAGGGTGTTTCTATTGGGCGTATCATAAGAATCCGAACTGATCATAGTCGTCAGTTTGAAAATAGTTCGTTTTCAAATTTTTGTGATATACATGGAATTAAGTATGAATTTTCTGCACCGATTACTCCACAACAAAATGGAGTTGTTGAAAGGAAGAACAGGGTTGTTCAATAAATGGCCAGGGTCATGCTCTTGAGTAAGAAAGTTCCTCCAAAGTTTTGGATTGAAGCCTTAAATACCGCTATTTATGTTGTGAATCATATGTATTTAAGGCCCAACACTTTATAAACTCCATATAAATTGTGGAAGGGAATGAAATCTAATGTAAAATACTTTAAAACTTTTGGGAGTAAATGTTACATTTTCAAAGATAAAGAGTCTTTGGGCAAATTTGACACCCAAAGTGATAAATGTATTTTTCTAGGGTATTCAACTACTAGTAGAGCTTTTTGTGTCTATAACTTGCGAACTCTATCTTTAATGGAATCGATCAATGTGGTTATAGATGACACAAGGTCTCTTACTTCAGTGATAAATGAGGAAAAAAATGATGAGGGTTTAATCCTGGACACTGAATCACAAAGTCAAAGGGAAGCTGAGGTCCAAGCTCAAGAAGGTAAACTAGCACCAACTTCTAAGGTAAGTCAAAGTCCAAAGAGTGCACAAAGAGACACCACTTTTGATGCTTCTGTCACCAGAAGTCTAGAGTTCAAACCATCGGCAAGGGTGAAACTGAATCATCCAGCTCAATAGGTGATTGGAAGTGTCACAAATCGAATGAAAACCCGAAGACAAATTCAGGAGGAGGTATCTCATATGTGTTATGTTTCATTAATTAAACCTAAGAATATAAAAAAAGGCCCTACTAGATGATAGTTGGGTCAATGCTATGCATGAAGAATTCGGTCAATTTGAATGAAACAATGTTTGGACTCTTGTCCCCAGACCTAGAGACATAAATATGAAAGGTACCAAATGGATCTTTAAGAATAAATCTGATAAGGGTGGTACTGTGGTTAGAAATAAAACTAGGTTGGTTGCTCAAGGCTATACTCAAGTAGAGGGTGTTGACTATGATAAGACGTTTGCCCCAGTTGCACGTCTCAAATCTATTCATTTTTTACTTGGTGTTGCATGCTTTCTTGGATTTAAATTGTTTCAAATGGATATGAAAAGTGCCGTTCTGAATGGGTACTTGAAAGAAGAGGCTTATGTTGAGCAACCAAAAGGGTTTGAGAACCCAAAATGTCCAAACCATGTCTACAAGTTAGACAAGCTTTGTATGGGTTGAAACAAGCCTCTCGGGCTTGGTAAGGTAGACTTACTACTTTTTTTCTTGATAATGATTTTCAAAGGGGTAGTGTAGACAAGACTATATTTGTGAAATATACTAAGACTCATATACTTGTTGCTTAGATTTATGTTGATGACATTGTGTTTGGATCCACTGCTGATCATCTTGTGAAATATTTTTCTGATTGCATGACACATGAGTTTGAGATGAGCATGATGGGAGAGTTGTCTTATTTCTTAGGTCTTCAAATTAAACAGTCTCCTTTGGGTATGTTTGTTTCTCAGACTAAGTATACCAAAAGCCTTGTGTCAAAGTTCGGTCTCGAGTCGGCCAAACATGCATGCACTTTCATGAGCACCAATCTTCACCTTTCCAAAGACTCCTCTGGTACTGATGTTGATCCTACTCTCTATAGGAGTATGATAGGGAGTTTCTTGTACCTCACAGCCAGTCGTCCTGACATTGCATTTAGTGTAGGTGTTTGTGCCCGTTACCAAGCCTGTCCTAAAGAGTCTCATCTTATTGCAGTGAAACGTATCATTAAGTATGTTAATAGGACATTGGGTTATGGGATTTGGTTCTCAATCGATACTATAGCTAAAATCACTGGTTTTTCTGATACCAACTGGGCAGGGTGTGCTGATGATTGTAAGAGCACATCTGGGGGGTGTTTTTACCTTGGGAATAATTTGGTTGCATAGCATAGTAAAAAGAAAAATGCCATCTCTCTTTCGACTGCTGAGCTTGAGTACATTACTGCAGGGAGTTGTTATGCCCAAATGTTGTGAATAAAGCAAATGCTTCATGATTATGGTATAGACCAGAGCACTCTCACCATTTTTTATGATAACACAAGTGCCATTAACATTTCTAAAAATCCTATCCAACACTCTAACACCAAACACATTGACATTCATCATCATTTCATTTGAGAGTTAGTAGAAGAGGGCCTTGTTGTTCTTGAACATGTATCCACTAAGCATAAAAAAGCTTATATTTTTACAAAACCCCCTGATCTTCTTAGGTATGAGTTCCTTAGAAAGACCTTGGATGTAATGCTCAGTCACTAGGGTGTTACCCGTTACTTGAGTGAGTGTAATGATTGGTATTATGTGTACTTGGATGCTATAATCTCATTTTTATTGATTCTTGTCATCTCTGCATTTAAACTCACATGAACACCTCTCACGATGCTAGCAAGATGTCATTCTTCTTTGTTCATAGCTCATTCTGAATGCCTTGCTCATTGACTACATGATCTCATTCTGTACACATCCTTGAGATAAACTATTACAGGGGTTTCTGTACAAGTGATCAAAGTTCTCTATGGACCACTAATAGTGTCTCTTTTACATTATTAGAGGAATTGATCTATACTGGCATATCTTGGGTGATGTTGAGTCTCTTAACCATCTACCATCGTTTTTTCACTTTTACGGTTCCTCCCTCAATTCATTGAAGTTCGAGCATTAGGAAAAGGCTACCTCAAAGGCACCAACCAAGCCATCCTTACTGATTTCATGTTTTTCTGGTTTGGTTTCCATACTCTTGAGTGTGTATGCCACCAATGAGTGCCCACAAGAAAGAAAAGTCACAAAGAAACAAAATTAAAAAAAAAAACTCATTGATTGAGGAGGAGCCTCCACGTTTACTCAACAAATACCCTTTGATTCCTAGTGGTTTGACTTTTCTCTATGATGTTTAGTTACTCCTACTGGAGGTCCAGCCATCCGATCACTACGAGGATTAACTCTAGCTCTGTGGTCTCTCAAGGATTGCACACACACACATTCATTATGTGAGCTCTCATGTTTGTTTTTGAGTTGTGCATTCCCATGTAGCTTATGCTCATTGATTAATTTTTATCTGACTTGCTCATGTTATTCTACTTCATATTGTCATAATTACAAGTTTGCAGACTTCATGGTTTATAGATTATCTCATCTTAGTGTCACATTCTAGCTATTGTGCTCACCTCTATCTGTTTCAGGTCCCATTTGACAAGGTGAGTTGGGTTTTAATCTGCTCAAAAGGGTGCATTTTTCATTGTTGTTTGTTTTGCCCCCGCTCGAGCGTAGAGAGTGGTGCTCGAGCGTAAATATCACTCTTCCAGGACTCTTGTAGAGGTGACAAACTTCTGAGAGGGTGTTTTTGACACTTGAGTGCATGATTCCTTGCTCGAGCATAGCTATGCGTGTCCAGGTTCTCGCTCGAGCGTGTAAACCTTCGCTCGAGCTGACTAGGTTGTTTTAAAAGACAAGCCCTCAACTCTTTAGTCCATTTTCCCCCCAAAATCTCTTCCTCTTGCCTAGGGCTTCGTCTATGGTGCCTTTCCTTCCTCTTGCGACTTGGATTGCCTCGCATGCGTGACTTTCCTTGCTTTCGTGTGCTTTTCGTCCATCTCTGGTTTGCCTCTTTCTTCCTCTTTGTTTTTTATCTTGTATTGTGTTTTTTTTTTTTTTTTTCTTTCAGACTGATTGAGATATTGGGTGTAGTTTCTTTGCCACTGTGTTTAGGTGTTGTTATTCACTTGTTCACACACTTTCACACTGGGTTGTACTTGTTGAGTTTCTCATAGGGTTAGTTCGGGCATTACTGTATGTAATGTGATTATATTTTGTCATTCTCTTGGATCTTTGGTTTTATGCTCTAATGGGTTGTGGGATATTGGGCTTTGTCAATTGTTTTTATCACTGGCTCCTGTTCTATTGTGATTTTCATTATGTCTATTTGGATCTTATTTTGCTCTTCATATGCTCTATGATCTCACTGGGTGTTTTATTTTGGATCCTGTTATATTGTGTTATATTTGCGGGTTGGTCTTACTGATTTGGTTACTAATCTTGGCTATTTGATTTTTATCTCTTTGACCTCTGCTACTAATGGTTTGTTTGTGTTTTTGGTTTTGGTTCTTGTCTTAGGTTGGGGGGTTTGTGGTTGTCTTCATTAGGTTTCCTTGGCTTAGTCATGTTTACTTCTAAATGTAAGAAGTCAACTGCCACTCGCCCCACTTATAACATGGACCGGTTTCCATCCGTTGAAAAAGCCAAGTCGTTTAGAGAAGCTTACACCACTAGGACTGTCCATCTTGAATGCAATGTCCAGCCAAACATCTTTGAGTCCATCCATATTCGACCTTTGTTTGATCCTTTGGGGGGAGATTTTGTGACACCCAAAATATTTAATTAATACCACAACCAACCACGACTATTAATAAAAATAATAATAATAATCTATAATAGTAAAATAGAAGAATTAATTTTGTGATTGTATGCGATAAAGTGAAACTTATAGAAGTAATAAAATAAATAAGCTATACGTGTTATGTAAAATTTATTTGTCATTATGGTTATTAAATATGTGACGAGGAAATTTATTTAGGGCAAACATGTAGAAATATAATTAAACGAATTAAATACCACATAAATATTTATAGTTAAAGATAATTATGGTTGTATGTGATGGCATATTATTAAATAAATAAATATATAAATCTAATTTGGCATTGAGTTATTAAATATGAGATTAATTAGAGATTATTATTTGAGACTAAATTAACACAAATATAAAATTATAATACTAGTTGGATAAATTAGAATTAAAAATAATAAATAAATGAATTTAGAATTTAGAGTAGATAATAGTAATAAGCTTGCTGATAAGATAAGGCTCATCAATTACTCACCATTATAATCTTTGAGAAGAGAAGGTTGGACGCCATATGTGACACCTACATTTAGGGAGAATGAATCACCCTATGAAGGCCTCATGAATTTGCATATATATAAGAGGTTAGGGGGAGAGAGCTATGCCAGAGGAAAAGAACTGAGGGAAACAAGAGAGTGAAATAAAGAGGGATCGAAAGGATGAAGGATAGTTTCGAAAAGATAGGAAAAATAGAAAGAAAATAGTAAGACTCAATTTAAAAGTGAGTTATATTATACCTTGAGTCACCATAATGTATTTCATGTATGTTTTGACTTACCATATTTATTTTATACAAGTTATATTTTATAAACTATTATAAATTATATAAACATTTCAGTTACGTGATTTTATTTCTGAACCCTATTTGCTTAAAAGGAAACCCATGGATATGTTTGTTTATATTTTAAAGAATATTTGATTATGACCTTATATACAATTATGTTTTGTAAGTACCACCACGGGAGTCTCATGCCTTGGGGGACTTAAATAACCATTGGCCTCTGTTTGACCACTTTGTGGTCCTCTGTTTGTCATGGATCCATTGACCTCTGTTCTGACTGTCACTTCTGTGACCTCTGTTCTGTTCTGTTTTATACTGTGGTTATGATTATTTATTTACATGATTTCTGTATTCTACCACTTTAAATAAATTGTTATTTCAAATTAAATTATGTAAATATTTTAGCCTAATTAATTATCCATGGTCATTTTGTATTCCCTACACTCTTAGCATAATATTTCTCACTCTGTTGTGTGCTTATAGTTGTTCCCCTTTCAGGTAACGAGATGTAGAGGAAAACCCACAACCCCACAAAATGGAACCCGCACATGGATTGCTATTGAACCATTTTTTTTTTATCTTTTTAGTTTTGCTTCCTTTTTGTTCTACTTGGGGCCGGTCACTGACTAATAAAATAACTAAAGCCCTAAAGATGTATTTTGTTTTTCTTAAATAGTAAAATGAAGTAAATTTTCTGTTTCATTATTTTTATTTTCGCTTGCGCAGTTTAATTTGCTACAAATAACATAAGTTAGTAAGTCGCGATTCCAACCCTAAATCCTGGGGTTGGGTCGTGACAGATTTGGTCCTTTCTTTCTCTGGCCGTCAAAACCTTGATTGGGTGCAGGAATTTTATTATAATATTGAGGGCATTGACGATATTGGCCCTACTTTCAAGACTTGGATCAGGTCCAGGTCTATCACTATTACACCTGATCTTATTTGTAAGCTATTAGGTATTGGTCAAGGCTTTCCTTGTTACTATCATTTCCCTGTTCGACGCACTTGTGATTTCAATGAGGTGGCCATTGCTTTGTGTGGTATTCCCCGTTCTTGGATCCAGGGCACTTTGATCAAACAGAATGAGTTTCTTTCCCAGTTTCGTTTACTCAACCTTATTGTTTGTGCCAACATCATAGTCACTACTCACAACTCCGAAATCAATCAAGAATAAGGTTTTGTACTTTTTTGCATTGCTCATCACCGTTCTATCGACCTTGCCACCTTGATTATTCAAAAAATGGTCGCTGCTTTTGAGAGAAATAACTTAGGTCTTCTTTATGGTTGCCTTATTAACCGACTTCTCACCAAATTTGAGGTTCCTTCTTTTGATGAGGATGAATTTGCTTTTTCTATCCGCCCATTCACCAAAAAGACCATCTCTCAGAGTCAGTCTCATGTCAAGGGGGTTCCTTTCAGAGTGGGTTGTTCTGGTGCAGGTGCAGGAGATGCTCATTTGTCCGAGGAGGCCGAGTATGACGGTGCAGCTGCAGAAGAGGATGCTGGTGAGGGGGAGCAGCTTCCTCTGGCTCGTTCTATCAAAGGCCAACTGTGTCAGTTTAAGCAGTCCATGGTTTTCCATTTTGATCGCTTGGAGGGTCGGATGGATATCCTTGATGCTTGGCTTACTAATCTTGAGACTACCACCGATGCCCAGCTCACTGCATTGGAGGCCTTCTCTAGCCTCATTGAGGAGTCCATTGCTCAGTCTTCCTTTCATCTTTCCCAGATATTGTCCCTCCTTCAGATGCAGCTACCTCCACAACCACTAGCTCCGTGATGTTTGTGTTTTTTGCTAGTATATTTCTTTGCCCAGTTTCTTCTCTTGTTGTTTTTTTATTGGTTTTTGTGCTTGTGCTTGACTCCCAGACAAAAAAGGGAAGTAAATGTCATGGATATTGGAGTTTGTTTGTTTTGTTAACACCTAGACATGGATATTGGGATTGGTTGGAATGTACATGGATATTAGATATATATTTGGCTATTATGCTTATTTCAATCTTTTGGTCTTATCTGGTTCTGCAGTTTTGGTTTGTAAGGTTTTCCATAGGTGCTTTGTTCAAAAGATTTCTCAAATCGGTTTGTGTGGTTTTGCAGTTTTAATTTTGTTTAGTTTAGTCTAGTGCGTGTGTTTGGTAGGAAACATTGTTAGTAAAGTTTTGTCTGGGAATTGACAAAGGGGGAGATTATTAGGTCCCGACTAGTTGCCAATTCCGCAAACAAGCTTGAGTTTATCTTGCTGTAATTTTTCTTCTGTTTTTGGTCTTCCCGCTTGAGTGGGGAACGTGATGCTTGAGCGGAGTTTCCACCATCGCAATACTTTGGCTTGTCTACTAAAAATACTGTGTGGTGTGATTTTACGCTCGAGCGTAAGTTCCTACGCTCGAGCGTGAATCCTGGTTTGGAACATGCGTTTTAGCGTCCCCGCTCGAGCGTCCATTCCTACGCTCGAGCAGACTTCGCGATTTCAGCAGCTATAAAACTGCAGGTTGCTCCAAATCTAGGGTACGTTTTTTAGATCTTCTTTAAGGTTTTTAGGGTTTTCTTTTGGGGCTGTTTTGTTAGTTTTCCTTGATGTTTGATTGAGTATTAAACTCATGTTTTGATAAGCACACATCAAGGAGTTTGAGTGTTCATCTTTAAGAGTGTTCTTCTTCAGTGGAATCCGAAGATTCAAGCGTAAAGTAGTCGAAGGAGTTTGATGCTGTGCGCAATCGTTGATTCGACAATGGATGTTGTGGATTCAACATCAATCTGATCAATTCCGAGATGAAGGTTGCAATGAAAGATGTATAGATTGTTGAAGACAAATTGACAGCATTTGGGTAATTTGTTTGGTATATTTGTAATCTTTCTTTCTTCAATAGTAAATTGATTTGTGGCGTTTCGCCCGTGGTTTTTTTTTAATCGCAATTGGAGGTGCTCTAATTGTGATTTTTCCATGTAAAATTCATTTGTGTCAATTTATTATTTTTTTAAATAACAATCTAAATCACTTTTGTACGTGCTTGATGATTTAGATTGTTAGTTTTAATTGTTTGGGAATTGGTACAATTAAATCACGAATCACTTAGTTTTTCCAAAATGGTTGTATGGAAAATGGTTGTGGCAGTAGAAATGAGGTTGAGTTATGAGTAAATCATGGATTTTGACCTTTGGGTTGGATTTTGGAAAAAAAAAGGTTTTTCTTCTAAATGTCCCAAATATTTATTTTGTATAAATAAATGGAATTGATGATGAAAATGTGAAATTGGATGGATATTAATATGGATGGTGGAGTTGGATATGTATTATCGCTCACATATTAAATTTTGGATAGTTTATCTGTATTGGAGATTTTATATCTGTTTAGAAATATTTGTTTTGAGCTATCGGTGGAGGATAGCTGTGATTGTTGTAGAAATTGCAAGAGGATTAGGTAAATTGAAACTAATTTCTCATCCACGTGCATTGAACATTTGTTGCTCATTTAATACATTGTAAATGTATATGATTTTGAGAAAAAAGTGTGAATGTTGGAAAGAGGTGTGTATCACCAAATTAAGTTAGCCTGTGTATCTACAATGAAAGTCCCAAAAAACGCGCGTATAAATGGGTGCTGATTCCCGCGGGCGAAATATTCGTAAAACGACAATAGTAGTGCTTATATAGATTATGTTTACATGGGTGCCATTTGATGGTTTCCCGCGGACGAAATATTCGTGAAAGGTTGTACCGGTTTAAGAATTTCCCCCTTGTTTCCTATGGCGAAGGACATGATTTAAGAATTTTGATGCAATTTGAGCATGGCATGATTTTGAGAAAGAAATATAAACCGTTTTGACATGGGCATTGCATATGCATTTTACCCTTATATCTTTGTTAAAATTCATATATTATGTTAGATTATTTCTATTGGGCTTTGACTCACCCTATTTAGGAAAAATTATTTTCAGGTGTTGGGGATATGCCTCCACCAAGGACTTAGCTTGGAAGGACTGTGGAGTTGAAGGCTCAGTCACTACAAAAAAAAACACTTTTAGCGACTTTTTTTTTAGTCATCAAAAGTGTAATTTTGATTGCTGAAAGTATTCATGACATCAACAAAATTGGTAACTGAAGCCTTGTCACTAAATGCTTCGGCGACCAAATAAATTTTGATTGCCTTATAAATAAATTGGCGATCAAATATTTTCGTTGCCAAATGACTAAAATTTCATCACCACAAATTAATATTTAGTCGCTAAAAGTAGCCTTCAGCAAATGACATGTTAAGTTTTAGTGACATATAAATACGTCGCTAAAAATATCTTTCAGTGACTAAAAGAATTGGTTGTTAAATGTTAAAACTTTTGACGACCAATCAAGTTTTGGGTCGCTAAAAAAATTATTCACACAAACTTTTAGCAATATAAATAAAATGTCACCAAAAGTAAATTTACAACTGAAAACCCTGTCACCAAAAATTCATTATTTATAATTTTTTTTAACAATTACCCTGTTCAGTTCATAATTCATAAACCTATAAACATAAGCAAAACATAATTCAAATTAACATATTTGTGCAAAGCATCCAAAATATAAACTTAATTCAAAAGTAGTAGCATATTAAATATAAACAAAATATAAAATCCAAAACTTCCAATTTAAGGACAAATCCCTTACAATTCCAAATTTTAAACATGTAATTCCAAAAAACCTTCTAAGTTTGCAAATTCATAACAAAAACCTATGACAAAATATATCCAAAAATTCAAAATGTAATTCTTTGATGCTCCCCGAACTATATTCCATCCATTGCCAATCTGTCAAACATATGAAAAAAATTACAATTTTAAAATGTTAATAATAAAGTTCTTGGTCTGAAAACATTGGTTTTACATTATAGATGAACAAATTAGGTGCAAATTTTCTTACGGTGAATTACAAGATTTTAATATACCAAAATCAAACAGTAACACATGATTCACCGATTAAACTTAGCATATATGAACTAATTACAAGCAATATCTCTACAAGTTTGTAAATCAGTCAGACCCGTGGGATTATCTTTTTTGGGAATTAAAGTAATAAAAGAACTGTTCACTCCTCGAGCCAACTTACTATTAGAATGAAATTCATTCATAAGCTGCACTATCTCCCCTTTCATTATATTCTACCATTTCTGAATGCAAGTTAAATTAAACCCATCAAGCCCTGGAGCTTTGTTACCATCATAATCATTGATTGCTTTCCAAATTTCCTCCTCTAAAACTTTACCTCTAACAATCTAGATTCTGCAAGACTAATTGAGACAAAAGCACCTGGCAATTTTGGCAAATTCCTCTAATCATTAGACTCACCACTGCTTGTTTAATTACATCAGGCTGATCATAGATAACACCATTCTCATTTATAGAATCCAGCAAATTTTTCCTTTGCCTTCTACTAGCCATTATATGAAAGAACCTTGTATTTTTATTCCTATTTTTTGCCTACGTCAATCTGGATTTTTGATGCCATAACCACTCCTTCTTTTTGCTCAACTCCCAGACTAACCTTCTAGCTGTAGACACCTCATTTTTGACCGACCTTGAGACTCAAACGTCACCAGTTGAGCGCTTGGTGATATTGCATATCGTGCTCGTCCAGAGGTTTCAGAGTCTCGACTGCGAGCCTTGCCTCCGGACTTCCGGACTTTTTTGTGCTTTGCCTCGGTTTTCGAACCAGGCTCGGTTTTCTCTGTTTTCTATTTGCAAAGGGAGGGAGAGGTCTCGTAGACCATCTCTCAATGGCCGTAGGCTACGTTTTGTGGTCGTAGGCCATTTTTGCCCGTTTGGAGTCCGGTTCTCGGTTTTTTGGAGCCGTTGGCCGTGTGCCTCGGTTTGGGACCGCTTAACCACCTCCATTTGCTTCGGTTTTTGCCATACTTCTTATTTGCTCCCTTTTGAGGGACACTGTGGTCCGAGAGACCGACTTCATGGTCGAACATCACTCCCGGTGCTTAACAGCCCGTTTTCGGGGCCCCGAGCTGTGCGTTTCGGCCCCCGAACCTTCATTTTGCATCGATTTTGGTTCATTTTTGGCAGGGACCTCTGTTTCATTGGTAAGAAGGCCGTAGAAGGGTGGGAGGCCAGTAATTGTTCTGTCAGCCAACTTTATCCCTCCATCGCCCTCCGTCGCCCGTTTTTCCTCACTTCAGAGCCAATGTTGAACACCCTTGGACCATTTTCTTGCACCCAAAATCACATATTTGTGATGTACACACCTGGGAGGCCACCAATACTTGGTGGCCGGCCAGTAATTATTGTTGACCCTTTTGAACCCCTTTGAAAAGTGGGTTGTTCTCTCTCCTGGTTCACTTTTTCCAGTGTTCAACCACAGGGTTGTGTTGTGCACACATCAGAGGCCCTCTTTCTGTGGTGGCTGGCCATTAATCACACTTGACTCTTTTGACCCTTGGCCTGCCGGCCATGGGAAGTAGCCGGCCGGCCACCTGCAACCTGGATAACTGGCCGGCCAGTTTCCTTACATCATCTACAGTGCAAATATGCATCTGTTTTCCCCCCAGATTCTGTATCCGGGGGGCCGCATTTTGGAGGGAAACTTGGTTGGTTTTCCCTCTATTTCCCCCCCCCTTTTTCCCCCCATTTTTGCCTATATAACAGAAGCTTCAGCTCTGATTTTAGGGTTACAAAAATCCCCCCTAAGCTCCATTGTTGTATCTCTCTTTCTCCTTCTCTTCCAAGCTCCAATCCTTCAAGTCCTATACCCCTTTTCACACCACCACCTAGCACCACCCTTCCATCCTTCATTCCAGAAGCTGGAGGTGATTCTTCAAGGCCTAGGAGTGCTGCAACTCAAGCCCAAGAGTTGTCAAAGAATTGGTCTACAAGGGTAAGCTCCATTCCCTTCTTTTTTGTCCATATTTTGCATGCTTTCTAAGTCATTTTTTCTTGTTGTTTTGGGCTCCGACCCTAACTGGAACTAGGCTTATTTTGAGCTATTTTTCATGTTTGTTTAAGGGTATTTACCTGTTTGAGGCCTTCTTGTTGCACTTGCTTCATTACTCCTCTTGTATGCCATTTCCTTGTGTAGTATTTTTGGCCTATGTATAAACTATTTTGAGCTCTATCATGAACTGAAAAGTAACTTATTTTGAGCCCTTCTTCAACATTGTTGAAGGGCTCATTGCTGTTTGAGGCTTTCATTTATCACTTGCCTTTATATCTCTCTTTTGGCCATATTTTTGCATGATTTATTAGCCTCTTATGCTTCTGTTTTTGAGCTTTAGTCCGAACTACAAATGGCCTTATTTTGACCCCATATTCATGTTTCATTAAGGGTCTTTCACTGTTTGGAGCATCCTTTATATACTTTGTGTTATATCCCTCTTTTGGCCCATTTCTTGCATGAGAGCTTAGCCATACCTGCGTTGGTTTTTGTGGTTTTCCATAAACTGTAAAAGGTCATATTTTGGGCCCCTATTCAACATTGTTGAAGGGCCCTCATCTGTTTGGGGTCAGAAGCTGTGAGTTGCTTCTTTATCTCACATTTAGGGCCATTTTTGCATGCTAGTTTTGCCCTATTTGTGTTTGCTGTTTGGCCTTACTTAGAACTGTAAACATGCTTATTTTGGAGCTGCCTTGAATCTTTCTTCACATGCCATGATCAAATAATGCATGCTTGATGTAGCTACAAGTCATTTCATGTGCTTAAGCTTGCATTTCGGGACCATTTTCATGCATCGGGTGCCATGTGTTCATGATTCGGGGCTGTTTTGGGTCATGTTTTGCTGCTGAAACTTGTATGCTTGTATGCCATATTCCATGCTTTGCCATATCTTGTTAGAGTGGCATTTTGTGCCTTAGGGTCGGTCCTCGGTTTGCGTGCATGTGTGCACGCATTCCGAATTGTCTCATTTTCATCTCATGGCCTCCTATGTGAGTGTGGCTGAGGCCCACTTATGTTGGTGTAAGTCCATTATTGCATTGCGTATGCCATTTCATTTCATAGCATTGCGTATGCTAGGTTGTATGTTAGAGCATTGTGTATGCCTTGTTACATCGTGCATTGTGTATGCCATCTCATAGCATTGTGCATGTTAGGTTGTATATTAGTTGCATTCATGCATGTCATGCATATTGCATTGTGCTTGGGATAGGAGTTAGCCCGAGCACGGGAAACGAGGTATGTTTCGTACTCCGAGTGACGGAACGTGTCTCAATTCCCCAGTCACCGACACTCCGGATTATCCATGATGGAGTTAGGTCTTGTTGTTTTCATGCGCATTCATTCTATATTGAGTTGCACAATTCGACTCCTCGGCCATCATGCACCGATATACGTGATTGGTGGCACGAGGATCGAGGCATGCATACATTTGTGAAAATACATTGCTATGCCTCTTTCCTGCTCTCTGTTGCAGCAAATCAAGAATTAGCAACCTTTTGGAGCTTGGCGCGCTTTCCAAGGATAATTGCAAAACAGAGGCTAATTGGGGCATCCCAGTGGATTTCCGCGCAAGGCAGTCCAGACATGCATCATCCATCCTCTAAAGAAGAGTCAAGGCAGTCCCTGGCTTGCATGCCAGTTTATTATTTTTCTTAGTTAATTTGTAAATTAATTAGGAATTTGTATATATTTGGACTGTATTATTTGGACTGTACTATTTATTCGGACCCTCTGCGCGAGAGCACAACTGTAATAAGTGTGCGTGTGTGTGTTGTATGTCTTCCAACCCCACGTCTTTCTCCCTTTTATTTATCCGCTTATGATGGTTAGATTAGGGCATATTTCAATTAGCATACAGTATGACAGCATGTTTGCATCATTCATCTGTTTTGCATGCACCGGGCTCGGCGCATCATACTAACTGCATTTGTATTTCAATTTCAAAGTTGAATACTTGTTAGCTGTAGCATTTCATATGCCATGTTTAGAATAGCCGAGCCTACTATAGTTGCATTTTTGCATGTGTTGCATTAGGCATCTCTGTATAATTAGGATCATGCATGGATTTCTAATTAGTTTCTGTTTTGGCTTGGAGTACTCGGTAAGTTTTATGCTTTAGCATCCTTGCATGCGTGTGAGTGACTGCCATGAATAGCATGCTTACCATGAGGCTATATGCTTATGTGATATAACTGCCTGAATACCTGTGGGTGAAGGTTGGATTATTTGAATTGGAACAAATTATCAACTGTGAGTTTTAAGCCCACTAGATAGTGGCAAAATCATATTTTTCTAAGCCCACCCGAGGGTGGCAAATCCACGTCTTAGCCTACTTGCGAGTAGCACTATCAAACCATTTACAAACAAACAAACATGAAATGTTTTGTTCCAATTCAGGCGATCCAGTCTATACTTATATGCTGTGCGCATCACATAGTAAACCTAGGCTAATAACCGGAATAAGAACACACAATGTTTTCAAAAATAGATATCATGGTTAGTAGAGGCCGATCTTTGATCGGGCGAGCGGGGGTGCTCACGAAGTGACCTTCCCCAATCGTACCCAAGTTCCCGAGCCGAGGCAACTTTGGTGATGACGGACACGTGGCCTTAGGCAAACGAGTCAGGGTTTCCTAAATTTCTCAAAAATAAAACATTTAGGTGGCGACTTTGTATCTGGCAAAGCAGTCCATGTTTGACACTTCTTTCAAAATCTGTTTTCTCAAAACGATTTGCCGGATTTGGACTCTTTGGTTCAGATTTAGAACTGTGACAAATTTGAGAATCTTGAGCTGTAGTGACCCCAAATGAACAAAACGGGAGCTCGTTCCTCCCGGGGCGTTCGGGGACGTCTACACTAGCCTCATCTTCTTTTAATCTCATGTTCCTGCAAGTTCTTACCTTTAGCTTTTATATCTTATTCATGGTGTTCATCCTCAGCTTTTTTCAATTGCTCATCAATATTTCCAAACACTTCATAATTCCACATTCTGAGATGTACTCTTAGATTCCCCATTTTTTTCATTATCATGTAACTAGCCCAACCACTAATCTGATTGTTTTCCTAAGAATTATTTACTTCAAATTTAAATTTAGGATGCTAGCAACAAGCATTTATGAATCTAAATGGCCTTAGGCCCCAATCCCTCTCATCTTCCATAGGCAATATTGGGCAGTGGTCAGATATACTTCTAGGTAGCCCCCACTGTTTAAATGAGAACTTTTCCAACCACTTATGGTCAATTAGGAATCTATCAATCCTGCTCCACCTTTCTCCATCCAAAGCATTACACTATGTAAATGTTCTACCTAGCATTGGAATATCTAGCAGCTCCAAATTATCAATCAAATCACTGAAATCCTTTATTCTTCTATCCCTTTTCAAGCACCTTTTCCTTTCACTCATAAATCTAATTTCATTAAAATCCCCTTCTACACACCAAGGTCTTAAAAAAGTAGATTTAAGCTTCACTAAAGACTCCCATAGCTGTCTTCTTTTCAATACTTCATTTGGTGCATAAATGTTTACAATAACACAATCAAAAGAGTGGTGTGAAGTACCTGACAATAGAATGAAGTTTCTATTACTACAACACTCCTTTAATAGAAAGATTTATGGATTCCATACGCATAGCATGCTTTCAACACTACCCTTTGCACTAGTCTCCATGAAATCCATCTCCTTACATGGTCATAGTGACTTGACAAAGTTTTCATCAACACTATCTATTTGTTTTGTGCAACTGTAGTACATCAATATTTCTATCCCTAACCAAAGTATTTATTTTTCTCCTCTTTTCAGGCCTTCTTAGACCTCTTACATTCCAAGATAATATCTTCATAAGGAAACTACTAACATACACCAAACCTCCTAGTAGCAACCAAATTGGCTTAGGAAGCTATACCTGCACCTTCCATTCTTTCTAGGTCATTTTCTTCTAACTCAATTATTTTGCTTACCACCACCTCTTTATTGCCTTCACTATTCAGCCAAAAAAATTTCCCAACCTGAACTGTAGCTTGTGCTTCATTTAAAAACTTCCTCATTCTCTTTGAATCTATACTCTGCGAAACTGATTATGAAATTGCAGCAGTTGTTACTCGAAATATAGCTCTATTTTGAAGGTAATTGCTGAATAGCACACCCTTGTTCTTCACTTGCTTTTTGTTTAGATTTTCCATTTTCTTCATTCAAGCTCCTTTCCTCATACTTCGATTGGCGTCTTTGTAGCACTTGTGTCCTTTAAACTATTGGAGAGTATGTTTAATTTCTTTATTTTCATTTTGGGAGCGTTAGAGTTGTTGTATCTTGGTTTTGGAGGAGTAAAATTCAATTTAGATTTGTTAAGATTGTTTGTTTGCACTTGATTTCGTCAAAAAGTTGTTTGAGAACTTAGAAATCTTGTTTTGGGATTGACACCAGTCTTGGTAGTGTCGACACTTGCCTTTTGTTGTTGGCTTCAAAGGTCAACACCGATTTGGAAAGGTTCGACCCTTGTTTATTGCTGAATCTGGAATGGCTGTTGAAATTTAGGGTCGACATTAGGGGTTTCAAGGGTCGACCCTTGCTTGCTGCACATATTTTTTGTCTTAGCTTTTCTTCTTATGCGTCGACACCATTGTTTTAAGGGTCGACCCTTGTGAGTAATTTCCAGATTTTTTGGTCAGTTTGGGCCCTACTTTTTGGGAGTTTTGACTTGTTCTTTTCATTTGGCTTTAGGACTATTGTTCTATTAGTGCCTAGCCACTATAAATGGGTTCCAAAACACTTTCCTCTCATTACTTTTCTTTCTCTTTTCCTCTCAAACCATGACTTCACTCTTCTCTCTCTAAATTTAACTTTTTCACACTTAGATCTTTAGATCTACTCACCTAGAGCCATCTTTTCACCTTGGTCTTATAGGAAAGGTTGTAGATCTTGTCAAGGGCTTTCTATTGATCTGAGAAGTTCGTGGTTTCGTTGACGTTGGATTTTTCGGGTTTTCTCTTCTACACTTGAGGTAGGGATTTCTTACTCATTTTCAATACTTCGTCTATAGATAGATATGTAGTAGATTCTTACTGCACAAAAACCATGTATATTGGAGTTCTTTTTGAAAAATCATATGGGAGATACCTAGGGTGTGTTACTTGGGGGTTGGAAATCATTATATAAATTGTTGTTTGGGTTCTTTGGGGAGTAGTTTAACATGTTGATGTTGAGAGAGAGAAAAAGATCTAATTTAATATTATAGACTTAATGGATTAAAGAGAGAGAAAGTTGAGTAATATTTTGTGCTTAATTATATGGATTGTGTACTTGTGTTAATTGATAAAAGGGTGGATTCACCATGGTATTGGAATTATTCTTGATTAATCATGTTAAATTGAGTTAAGCTATAGCTTTGACATTCATGGATTTGGTTTTCTAAAATAAAGGGAATGGATTTTATTTTGCAAAACAAGGAGAATGGATTTAGTTTTGTAAATTAAAGAGGATGGATTTTGGATAAAGATTGGAGTATATTAACTTGAAAAATAAGAAGATTGATTTTTGAAAAGGGAAAGAAACCATGACGATTTGTATTTCAGAAATAAATGTGAAGTCAATTTATGAATATTTTAGTTTACCATTGTTGTTATTGGACTTAAAGTCTCATGTGAGTTTGATTATGATCATATGTGTATTAAGTACATGCATTTAGAGGTTTTGTCCTTGGTCATCGGTGAAGGATGGTATCGTGGTGTTGATTAATATCGTATATGTAGTACACTTGTGTTATTATGCATTCTAGTATGTTGAGATGGTTGGAAATGTTCACGTGCTGAGAATGAAAGGTACCATTACCTTCCAGCTATCGCTTGGAGAATTTGCCGCGCTTAGAATGAGAGGTACCAGTACCTTCCAGCTAGCGCCTGGTGAACTTGGCAGAGGTACCATTACCTTCTAATTGGTGTCTGGTAAATTGACATTTCGTTATGGAAAGGTGTATCCTTGGCTTACCATTCTTAAGGCAGGTAGAGCTTTGTTTCGCTTCTCATTTTGTCTCGGTGTATTCTTATCTATTATGAGTAGGTGATGGTTATGGTTGGGTAAGGCCGGATTGTTCTATGTGATGGTGTAGTGATCATTGTACATGTATGGATTTTGTATTCGTGTTAGGACATATATGTATGTGTATAGGCGTATTGGGCGAGTTTTTGAAAGTGTTCCTTGACCATGGACTTAGAGCCAAAGGGAATGTGATGAAAGTATCAGAAGTGAACGTATGTTTTGTATTGAACGTACATAATGAGAAGTAATCAGGTTTAGCAAAAGCAGTTCTAAAACAACCAGTTGCGATGCGTTATTTATAAATGGGAAATGATGAAGAAAAGTGAATTGTTTGTGTTGTTAGGTAAATTGAATGATTTTAAGAAAAATACCTATATAAGTATATTTTCAGTATGAACCATCACATTATATATATGACATGATATAAAGCATTCATGATCATAGCTATCTGTATGTTGTTATTGTTTAGGATCATGTAAGGATCCCTACTGGATTTTATATTCATCCCACATTGCTAATTCTTTTCAGGTGATGCTAAGAAGTGTTCAAGATCGAGGATCATCCTTAGTTGTTGGCCACGTGGCCTTTTATTTGTGGGCAGAATGCCATTGATGAAAAAGGGTTAAACCCTTTCTTTTAATTTGAAAGATGTAAGCTTACGGACAATTTATTTAATTATAACTCCTATTGCATTTATATTGTATTCGGACAAGGAAATCTTTATTCATGTGTTCTTGTCAATGTAAAGAGTTTCTGTATGTCATCTCTGAAATTGAATCTATAATAATGGTTTGGTAATAGAATTCGAGTAATAAAAAGCAGGACGTGACAATCTTTTTCAAGAGTCTTCCCGTTTGTTGATGTACCACCCATTTTTTTCACTCCCTGGTGGGCCGAAGGAATTACCAGTGGACTTACCTGAGTGTGATCTGCACATTCGCTTAGGTTAAAAGCCTCAATGATAGGCTCATTAGCCAAGTCCCTATGTTGTGCGCCATTTAAAACTGCCTCTAAATTTATATTGGGCCACATACTTTCTAGCCCACTAACACTCCTAATAAACCCAGGAGACCAAATCTGACCTTCAACTATTTGAATTCCATTTGTTAAGCTTGACTAGGTTTATAGTGTCCACTCTCTTAATGGATCACTGTTGAAGTCTTCTCAAAAGCCTTGTTTGGCATAAACTAAAAAATTTAAAAAGTCAAAAAGTCACTATCCTATTTAAGTCATATCATCTTATTTAAATCACATCACCTCTCTACCACATCACTTCAAATTCAACCCATACCCAACCCATATTTCATAAATAGTCAAAAAGTGTACTTATTTAAGACATCTCAAACCACCCCTTATAGATTATTATGATATGTCTTCTAATTACAACAGAGTTGAAAGAAATCTTTATAGATTTTATTCAAGGACGAATATGTAGAGGGGCCTTATCATTGTGATTGCAAAGTGATTGCATTGCATGGTTGAAATGCTAAGACATAAAATGTACTGAGAAATAATGTAATTGTGTTTCGCAACGGTAATTCAAGCTTAAGATTAAATTAAACATGTCGATCCAACAAACCTACCAGGATTTAGTTAATGAACATTGAGTTTTGTACTTGCATCATTTGCCTTAAAAAGACTGTAGTACTGCTTTGAAACGTCATGGCCCATGGATATGAAGAAGAAAGGGAGGAGGACATAAAACATAATTGTTTTGTTAACTGTTCATTCACATTGCGATATGTACAACTTTTAGGGGAGAAAGATAACTTATCCCTTATGAAATAAAAGTTCAAAAAATCTATGTGTCCTAAAAATAATTAGCGTACGGTGTACGTTCAAACTTAATATAAGCCACACTTATAATAAATTTGGTCTACACATTTTATTTTCGGGATACATTTTTGAGTGTATAGTATTACTAGTATTATTGATAACTTTGTTTTTTTCCCCTATTGCATGAAACACATCTTCTACTAGCCCCGAAATGAATTATTAGTGGAAATAAAGTGTCAATGTATTGTGTTTATTATAAAACCCAATGTGTGCTAAAATAGGCAATTGACGGTTGGTGCAAATCTGATACGTTTGGATTTTCACACTTAAATGTTTGAATGGTTTAATGATTGAGGGGAGATTTGATGAATGATTAAAACATTTTAGCAATTTTGAATAATTTGAAAAAACTGTTATTAGATGAGATAATTATTAGATTTGAAAGGCATTATTGGAAAATTCAAAAAGTGTTACCGTCTACACTAAAAGAGGTGTAGACTTATATAATAAAAAATAGAATATATAGATGACAATTATTTATGGTTATTCTTTTGCATGTGCAGGTGAATTTTCTCTCTTTCATGTTTCCACATTTTTAGGAAAACTACTTATAGTTTCTTCAATTAGATTCCCTTGAAAATAGCACTGAAGCAAAGTGTCTCATAAATTGAAATATAAAGCTTAAACATTAGTACATTAATTTCTTTTCAACCAATCTTGGCAAGAACATCTTTGAGGGTAGATACAGTCACTGCATAGTACTTCTCTGCTTCAGAAGGACTCTTAATCTTTACTGCATGGTCCAGCTGTTGAGTGAAAAGATAAAATTAAATATTAAAACAGTGTATGTTATAGTGAGTCAAAATTTTTATCTAATGATACTAGTCCTTCTGAATAAATATACATGAATAAATAAAATTTTATAAGATTTATTTAGTAAGTTCCACTTCTATAAATTCATGTTGGTCCATATACATTGTGTTTTGGTTCTACGACTGGTTTCTATGTACCTAATGTTATTATTTATGTAATAGTTCTACTTTGAACGCAAAAACCAAATATAATAAAAACATAATACATGAATGAATAAGATTTTATAAGATTTATTAGTAATGCAACTTCTGAAAAATCTATATACATTACGGTTTTAGTTGAGCATCCATTCTTGACTTATTATTACGTAAATTCTATTACCAACATAGAAACCAAACACAAAAATAAACTCAATAAATCTGCAATGGATCTCTAAGTTCCTAAAATTATTCTTTATATGATAGTTCTACTACCAACACCGAAACCATCCACGTAGATAAACACATGAATGAACAAGATTTTATATATTGAGATTAAATTTTGTGTTTGCGTGAGAGAGGGAGAGAGAGTTTTTACTGACATTGTTGAGGTCCTGGAAGAGTTTTCCAGTGAGATCTTTGAGAGGCTTCTTTTGTTCTTTGGGCTTTGCAGCAATAACAGTGTTAAGATCATATCGAAGGTACCCTGCCTTGAGACGAAGATCGTTTTGGACATAAGGCCAAGCCTTCTTATCTATAAACCCTTTCACATTAAAAATGTCTTTTGCAGACTCCTTTGCCCTCTCTGCTGCTGCAGTTGCAGACAATGGTTGGATGAAAAATCGTTCCTTCAATGGAAGATCAGTGTCTCTTGCCTCATCAGCGTTCAATGTTCCAGCTGCCAAAATCCAAATTTATCAAACCCCAAGTCATTGATTAAGATAATAATAATAATGTGTTCCACATTTGCAATTGAGGGTCACTATATATTATTTTCAGATGAATTTCATTGTATTTTCTCATATGTTATGTTAGATTTACACAATAGACGTCGTGTGTATATGTAGGATCCATCGTATTTTTCAAAATAATGATGGATCCCCTTACATGTTATTTCTTGCGTAGATCACATAGAAAGTAAAAAAAAAATACGATGAAATTAATGAGACTACATATATCATTTTCATGATAATTAGAAATCTATAATAGATTCCATGAGAAGTTTGTCCTGCCAATGTTGATTGTTCTATGTTTGAAAGGCTACTTCTAGAGGTCCTCAATTTGATATAGAGCAATAGGGACTAGAGGCTGCATTTGGGAGTTGTAGTGATACATGTATCGATTTTCTGATAAGATGGTTACATATTACAACTATAATTTTACACTAAATGTGGCAAGATATTGGAACTAAATTCCTGTTCAACTCTATCATACAAGTTGTCTTCTATTTTGATCTTGTGGTAGAGAAAGGATTTAATATAGATGGCATAAAAGAATGAGATAGAAAATTCTCAATGAGACATATCCATCCATGTAGTTAAGAGTATGAAGAAAAACATGGCTGAATTGGGTCCATTTTGGTACATACCCCTATATTATATATTTATAGACAATGAAACTTGCATTAATGTATTGAATTTCATCAAATTTTTTTTTTTTATTTTTATTTTTAACATATATTTACATAGTAAATGCTATGTGTCTATATAAAATCAATTATAGTAAAAAAATAATAATAGAAATCCAGAATTTTATGGTAATTCTAACATGTATACATAAATAAATAAACAGATAAAAAACATTTGGAACTTGGAGTAAAAACTAATCAGAGAGTACAAAACATGTTTACATGTCTTGATTGTATTGGAAGTCAACAAAGACTTGCTAAAATTGCAGTTTCAATATAAGAGCAACAGTCCTTTTAACCTGAGAATTGAAAAGTGATGAATCACATTAATCTGATGTCATAATCACGAATTCAAATACAGATTTGGAAAGAAAAATTTGAAAGTAAAAAGAACGAGAAAAAAAATTTAACTTACATTTTATTTATATTTCCGTTACATTTTTTTTTTAATTTAAATTTCTACTTAAATTTATGATCCAAACAACTGTAAAAAAGTTTGAAAACTTACGCAATCCACCGGAGGGTGGAGGCGGTGGGCCAACCTTGATGGATTTGGCTTCGGCGAGCACAGCTTGAACAAGAGACCCAGAGGCTAGCCCTGCAGCCACTAGACCCAGCATCGCCCGGCGACTAGTCTCGGTCTCAGTTGACCCCTGTTGGGCCCTAATAGTGTAACCCGGTCGAGCCACAGCAACCCGTCTGCCACTGGTGGCTCCGGTCAAGCGGGTCGAGCTGTTGAGATGGAGGCTGCCTTCCAAAACAGCCTGGGAGGAGGAGCCACGTAAGCCAGCCATTGAAGCCATAGCTTGAGCCATTCCACTGATTTTCCAAATGTTTCAGGCAAGTGAGTGATGAGAGAGAATAATATGTGGAATAGAAGACCTTTGTTGGGGTTATGTAAATGTGGATGATGTTTATGTTATCCAAGTTTTGGTTTTTTCCATTGTTTCTGTGATGTAGGGTGCCATCTTATCTGCTCTTGCCTTCTTTTGGATAATTTGGAAATACTTATAGCCAATTGGTGTTTGACATGTGGATAATGTTTTTGACAAGTTGGATTAGGTTTTGATTTTTGTACTGTGAGGTATTGACACGTGTACATCAAAAGATTTTTATTATAACTTTCAATGAACAAGTTTTCTGATCTAATCATGCTTATCACTTTGTGTGGTAGTTTTCAAAAAAACAGATTTTTGAGTTTTTGATTTGTATTTTTGTGTTTTTAATGATTTTTTACGGTAAATTATAAATTCATCACTGAGGTGTGTTTAAATTACAAATTACGTTTTTGTTATTTGAAAAATTATAAATATCTCATTATTACTATTTTTTATTTAACAGAATTAACTAAATAAATAAAATTCAATTGCTCACCTATACAATAATAAAATTACCTAAATTATTAATTGAAACATATTTATAACATCGTTAAAAACTGTTAATTGACTTGATGATTTATTAATAAAAAGAGTTATGAAATTAGAAACCTGAGGGAGTGGAATGTAATTTCTAAAACCACAAGGACGATTTGCATTTTAATTAAACCTCAGGTATTTGTAATTTACCTTTTTTTTTAAATACTTTAATTAATTTTTAAATTCATTTAATCTTAACATACTTAAAAAGTAAAAAAAATTGTATAAAAGTCTTTAAAAAATTCATTGAATAGGACAAAATATGAAAATGTATTGAATTTTTATATTTTTTGTATTTGATGAATTTAAAAAAAAATTATAAATATTATACTTTTTAAACTTATTTAGATTAAATATATCTAAAAAATAAAAAATTATATAAAATATTAAAAGAATCACTAAAAATAAAAAAAAAATACACACAAAAAAAAAGTTTTAATTAGTTGACTCAATATTTTAGAACCAAATATGCGAATACTTTTTGGTGCAACATAGCCTCCGTTTGGGAAGTGGGTTGGCTTTTTAGCTTTTTGACTTTTTTGACTATTTTAGCCTGGGCTTAAAAGCTTGGTTTGGGAAGAGCTTTTTGGCTTTTTGGCTTTTTTGAATTTTTTTATGAGAGAAGAATGTAATGATTATGGGTTGAATGTGATATTTTGTTTGTTATGACTAAAATAGCCTATTTTATTTTTTGTGACTAAAATAGCCAAAAAAGCCCAAACCATGACTTCCCAAACGAAGCCATACTATAAACAAAAATTAACAATTAGAAAGAGAAAGTCAAAAGGGCTCTTATCTAAACTTTCAAATAATTAATTTGTATCGATAAAAAAAAATGATTAATTTATAAAAATATATATATATATATATATATTTAAATATTTTTACTTAATAAACCACGCAAATAAAAATGAGAGTTAATTATCTAATAGTCCTATTTATAAATGTTATGGTAGTTCAGTTCTTATTTAAGATTTTTTAAACCAATAAATCATATTAGTAAAACTGATAATATTATCAATTTTTTTAATTTTTAAACTAAGAAAATTATCAATTTTTCATAGTAATGTTCCAGATAATTATTTTACTAACTGATAAAAAAATAGAGCATGAGATAAAAAGTTTTTGCCCTTCTACTTATTGGTTTGATTCAATTATCCAATAAAACCGATAACATTAACAGTTTTTTCCAATTTTAAAACTAAAAACATTATAATTAGGCCTCGTTTGGGAACAGGTTAATTTAGTAATTTTTTGGCTATTTGGCTAAAATATGAGCTAAAAAAACTAGTATATTTGGGAGGACTTTTTGACTTTTTACGAAAAGATGTGCAAAAAGTAGAGAGAAAAGAGAATTTTTGACTTTTTTGTGATAACCCTGTCCCCTATTATGCTAATTGGCCCCTTAATACGAATATGATTATGTGTTTGATATGATTTTGTGTGCCATTATGTGAAAATATGTAATTTTGAATTTCTATCTGTTCACCGTAGGAATATCTGTTCGATTATCTGCTTTGGAAATTAAATTGAAGGCCCTATCGGCCACAAAAATCGAAATTGACTGCGCCATTGTGATTGGCGTAATTTTTAGAGCTTAGATTAAATTGATTAAATTAATGGATTAAGTGCCCAAATACCTTATATTAAAATATTGTGTTGAGTAGGGATTTATAGTGGGCCACTTTCACTCAAATTCTTTTTTAAATTCTCATTTGGCTGAGAAGAACTCTAAGAAAGGGAGAGAATGTCGGCTATAGAAGAGAAAGGGGAGAATTGTGCAATTTTGGTTCAAGACTTGAACCTCTTGAAGATTAAACTCAAGAGTTTGCTATAGATTTGAAGAATTAAGCCTCTAGGTGAGTAATTTATGGATCCTAGTTTGTAATCTTATGAATTCAAGTTTGAATAATGGTCAAGAGCATGGATTAAATTGATTATGAGGAAATTGAGTTGATTTTGTTGTATTTGAAGCCAATAGATGCATGCATGTAGGAAATTGCTATAAGTTCCCATGTTTGGGCATAAAGTGTGTAATTGATGTTGAATCTTATTTGAAATCCATGTGTTTGATCATCTCTTCACCAATTAAGTTGAGAATAATATGTATCTCCCATATGCAAGAGTAAATCATGAAAGTGTAAGCTTTGCATGTTTGAATTTGATGTGTTGGTGATGAATTTAGGTTAATTTGGGACATGCATGTAAGTAATACAAGAAATTGAGCTTCATTATGTTGTAATTTAATGTTGGTACTATGATAGCACAAGTATATTTGAAGTTTGAGCTATTATATGCAAGAAATGTTGGTTGGAGTGTCAAGTTGAAGCTCAAGAACTTAGCTGGAAAACCTAGAAAATTTGGTGCCCGCTCGAGTGGGGAAACCGCCGCTCGAGCGTGAAATACGGGCTTCCAGCATATTTTGCAGACATGACTCCCGCTCGAGCGGGGAAGTTCACGCTCGAGCGAGGAGCCATGTAGAGAGGCCGTCCGCTCGAGCGTAAATTTGATGCATCCAGTACTTTTGCAGGCCTCTTGGGTCCGCTCAAGCGGGGACCTTGTTTTCTGAAATTTTGTTTATGCGTTCTGTGTTTCGTATTCCATCCTCTTTCACTTGTAAGTACTCTTAGGCATGCATTGAGCATTGAAAATGAGTTAAAGAGATAAGAATGAAGCCTAAAGAGGAATATGTGAATTAAGGAACAGATTGAATTGTTGTGACCATTTTGTGTTCATGGAATGTGTAGGGTCGAGTTTCAGGGCAAACCAACTAACCGATCACTGTAAGTAATATCTTAACAAAGATGTCTGAAATATGTTGTTGTCCAAATTACTTACTCCTATGTAAGTTTTATAAGTTCAATATGAATGATAGAATGAATGAGTCAAAGGCCGTTTTGACAAGAATGAGTGGATGGGCCAGAGGCCGTTTTGACAAGAATGAGTGAATAGGCCAGAGGCCGTTTTGACAAGAATGAGTGAATGGGCCAGAGGCCGTTTTGACATGAATGAATGGGCCAAAGGCCGTTTTGACACGAATGAACGAATGGGCCAGAGGCCGTTTCGACATGAATAAATGAATGAATGGGCCAGAGGCCGTTTTGATATGAATAAATGGGCCAGAGGCCGTTTCGACATGAATAAATGAATGGATGGGCCAGAGGTCGTTTTGACATGAATGAATGGGGCAGAGGCCGTTTTGATACGAAAGTATAAATGGGCCAAAGGCCAGCTTGATACGAATGAATGAATAGGCCGAATGCTAGTTTGACATGATTGAAAGTTTGAACGGGCCGAAGGCCAGTTTGACATGAAAGTTTAAATGGACCAAATGCCAGTTTGATATGAAAGTGTGAATGGGCCAAAGGCCAGTCTAACATGATAGAATGAATGGACCAGATGCCAGTATGATCTATATCTATTTATATGCTAGATAGAAATATGAATTGGGCCTAAGGGCGTCTGATGTATATTGTTCCAATGTATTTTCTTTATTTGATATTATTCACTGGGCTTTCGCTCACGCTCATTCATGTGTTTGTAGGTGAGCCAAGAGAGGTCCAGACCCAGCCTCAGTGAAGTCTGTATGGAACAACTAAGGTTTTGAAGAGTCAGCCCTTGCGTCTCACGCACGAGACACGTCTTCGCCTTTCTGCCATTCTATGTTATTTTGTCATGTTGGCGAGGACTTTGGTGTACGTCTATATATAGCTTTGTGTTTGGCTGACTTAGATTTGAATGATCCTGTCTGCATAGAACTTTATGTAACTATATTTTTTGTTGTGAGTTATTAACATATGTATGTATGGAATGTTATGATGTGTATATAAGTACGGCTCTATGAACAAAGTTTTAAATTTACTTCCGTTTGACCCCTTTACTCTGATGAGTTTGTTTTATTTGGTTTGAGGTCGTAGGTAATCTCGTGATTACTGGCCGGTTATAGCCTTAACCCATAGGGGCGGGTTCGGGTCGTGACATTCTTAGTATGAGTTGTTGGCTTTTTGATTTTTTTAGTGACTTTTTGACTAAAAAAGCCACTTACCAAACGAGGCCTTAGTTTTTTCATTTTTAAAGTTTTTTTTTTCCTTCTAGTTTTGCATATCAATGTTCCATTATCATTATCCTTTATAGACACAAAATTTCCAGTTTTGCACAAAAAAATTGTTTTCCTAATTTTTTCCAAAAAAATTAGTTTTTTTTTTACACATAATTTTTTTTTTTTAGTTTTTTCATTTTGAAAGTTGATATTTTAAAGTTTTAAAAATCAAAATAAATGTCAAATCATCAATTTTTTAATAGATAATCATAAATAATAAACAATCATTATTTGAAGGGTAATTTTGATTATTAAAAATTTAATTGGACTTGAAAGTTTAAAAAATCTTAATTAAAACTTAATAGAATATAAGTTCATAAATTAAGATTTATGTATAAATACCCCTAAAAATTAATATATTTGAAATATTTTTTGATTTTTTAGAAAAATAGGGGTACGTACATCCCACGTAGAAAAAAAATTAACTTCTCAAAAATACCATAATTAATTTCCCTTTTATTCTACATTTTCCATACAAGTGGAACAAATTAATAATCATTTATTACTTTTTTTTAATATTTATCTTAAGGGTACATGTTAATTAGATTTAAAAGTAAAAAAGTTACGGAAAACAAAAGAAGGCCCAGACTTTTCTCATGTTCGAAATCAGACTAGAGCGTATTAATGGGTTTCGTGGGTCCATCACGGTATCCACATTGATAATTTAAATCGTTTCAATATATAAGTATGATTGAGTACTTCATTTCTGTGAAAATTTAAGTTGATTCGATATCAATAATTATTTGATCAAATTAAATTTGCGTTGACGATAACTATGAATTAAAAAATAAATTGTTAACACAAATTGTTATGATCTAGTAGCTATTGATATCTGATTAACGTGATTTTTTAAAAGAATGATATAGTGGGTGTTTGGGAAGATAGTTAGTTTTTTTTTTTTGATTGGATGTGATGTTTGTGAGAGAAAAAGTGAAATGATTATGAAATTGAATGTGATATTTTGTTTGGATTTGTTTTTTTTAATTTTGTAAAAATTTTGTCTTTTAGTAGAAAAAATAAAAAAAAATCCAAATCAAAATCTTGCCAAACACCATAATACTCGACGAATTTTAAATATTGAATAGTTCAGGTTATCGATGTGGGCCTACGAAGGTTCAACAGGATGTAGATAGAAGCACTATAAAAAAAAATCGTACACACTATTCGTTCATGTGTTTTGATACAATGAAAAATTATTTTTAAATATATTAATTTATTTATCTTATAAAAAAATAAAAAAATCATTTTGAAGTGTATAGGATATGTCATTCTGAAGTTAACTATTCTGAGGGAGAGACGACAACTCTGGAGCCCGGTCCAGACACATAAAACCCGGCCCAGCCCATTAGAAAACAAAAGCCAATTTCAGCAAAGTAGCGCCGGATCTCAATTTCAAAAGAATTCAAAAATTTTCACTTCCCGGCCCCCAATCACTCCCCTCTCTGTGCCCCTTCGTCTCAAGCTCAAACCCTCCGATCAACGTTTCAATCATACATCCAAAAGAACAAACCCAAAGATTATTAACGTTCCAATCCAAAAATTTTCTCGGGAAACAAACACCAGATCCCACTGTTCACTCCCTTTTCCACCCAATTTCAGTTCAACACTTCCAATTCCAATTCGACTCCTTGATATGTAATTTAGGGCTACAAAGCAACTTGTACCATAAATTAAGCCCCATCTCTCACTCTCTGAGCACAAAAATGTCTACTCGTAGCCAAAACAAGCCTCCTCGAAGTCCCTCCAGTGTAAGTTATGTACACACATATGCATTTATATCTATCTACATGTGTATGTGTATGTATAATTGATTATTTTTTGTTTATTTGTTTGAATCCTATGTGTAGAAAAATAGTAGAATTGGTGATTTACATCTGGAAAAGCGAAGGAAGGTTGGAACTGGAAGAATGGTTGGAGTGGCGAATAATACGGGGCGAGGGAGGCAGCCGTTTTCGTCGGTGAACAATCGGCAAGATGCGGCGGCCAATGCTGGTGATTTGGCAGGAACTGAGGGTTCGGAGTGTGGGACTGTGGAGTTTACGAAAGAGGAGGTTGAGGCTTTATTGAATGAGAAGTTTAAGGGGAAGAAGTTCGATCTCAAGGTCTGTTTCTTCTCTTTTTGTTGGTAAATTTGGTTACTTTCTGTTTGGATGGTGAGAAATTTGAAGAAATAGAAGTAAAACATTTATGTTCTGAAGAACCTAGCTTTTTTATATCTGGAAAGACGAAAAAATTTATGTCTACTGACTATGAAATTTATTTGGCATTGCTATTTATTTATTGGGTTAATTATACTTTATAACTCTTGTACCCAAGTTTCACTTGGGGCCCTATTGTTTCAAATTAAACAGTTTGGTCGCTATACTTTAAATTTAGTTTCAATTTGGTCATTTTGTTCAAGTCAGAGGTTACAATTAATGATTTTGGTACACTTGTTAGTCTTCTAAGGTGTATACATAGGAAAAATTAATAAAAATTTGGATAGAAATATCAAATTGAAATTGGATTTAAAGTGTAGGGATTGAATTGTTCAAATTAAAACTATAGAGATGAAAGTGAATTTTGAGTCAAACTATAAGGGTGAAAAGTGTAACTGACCCATATTTATTTTTCTGTTCTATATTTTGGGGGGCTTTGTTTCGTTGTGGTCATAATGAATGACTAGTGGTGGGTGCACATGCTATGTCTGCACGGTACACATGTGCAACTTTATATCTAGTTTCTTGGATGGTTGGCTGAACGAGAAATATGGATTGGTTTGAAAATTGATTAGGAGTTATTTACTGAATGTGGTATGTTTCTTCATTCAGTTAGCGATTCTATGTGTATTTTTTGGAAAATCAAAATTGTGTGACAAAGCTTCCAAAAGTGAGTTGTGTGTTTTATATGACATAATAGATAGAATAGCGTAGATAGATAGATAGAACAGATTATAGCAGATGTGAGAGGTATTAATGCTTATTCTGAAATGCTTTTACACTTTCTCACTGACCAAACAGAGTGTTAAATTGATTTGTTTTGTGCTTTATTTTTGCTGTTTGTTTGTTTTTTTTGTCTTTGTTATATTGTTATATGTGTTCTGAATTGATAGGGCAAAATGGAACAAATGAATGACCACATAAGAAAACTTAAGCTCTGTTTAAAGTGGTTTCAAGAAGTTGAAGAAGGCCATATCAAGGAAAAGGAAAAGCTATGTAATACATTGGAATCTGCCGAGAGGAAATGCACAGAAACAGGCAAATTTTGCACCTGAAGTTTTTACAAAACTCTAATGAGAAATTAATCTTCTAATGTACTTCATGTTCTTTCAGAGGTGGCTATGAAAAAAATGGAGGTGGAATTAAATTTACTTATTACTGAGTTGACCGCGAAAACTACTTTGTTGCAAGAAAATTTGGCAAAGGAAGAATCAGAGAAGTTGGTGAGATAGCTAATCATGGCCTAGTTCTCTATGCGATATGTGTTGTTCTTTTTTTTCCTTTGTCCCATTTTTAATTTGGTTGATTTAAAACTAGGATGCAATTGAGTGTCAAAGAAGAGAAAAAGAAGCTAAGGTTGTCGCTGAAAAATTGCAAGCTTCTCTAAAGGAAGAACTTGAGAAGGCTGAGCAGGAGAAAATCAGTGCCAACCAGAGGGTAATGTAAATCAACAAAAGATCCATGTGTTCTTTTTAGAATATTCATTTCAATATAATATTGCTCATCATGTTTATCAGAATACATTTCTTTTTAGAATATTCATTTCAATCTATTATTGCTTAGTAAGTATGTATATCAGTATACATTTCTGGAATTTGCAGGTGACATCACTAAATGATATGTACAAGAGATTGCAAGAGTACAACACTAGCTTGCAGCAGTATAATAGCAAGCTTCAAACAGACCTTGCAACGACTAATGAGACCCTCAAACGAGTAGAAAACGAGAAAGCGACTATAGTTCAGAATCTCAGCACTTTACGGAGTCATTATAATGCATTGCAGGACCAATTGACTGCCTCCAGAGTAAGTACTTTTTTCGGTGTCCTATGGATTGTTTTTCTACATGATATATATTTCTTGTTCTTTATCTAAGAAAAAGTATGTATCAGTGAGTTGACTGATTCTACGCGAATGAGATTTAAAGTCTGGAATATTAGTTTAAGTTAATGAAAATTTTGGCTAATATGTTTGATTTGAAAATTTCTATATTCATGAATGCACTTTTGCTATCACCTCATTTTATGTCAAAAAATTCAATGTGACAGTTGTGCGTAGCTGACCCCAAACACTTGCATCAACTTTGGTTGAATTGTACATCAGGTTAAGTCTTTTTACATGAAATTCAGCAAGAATTGGCCTTTTCTGTAAACAACTATTGTCCAAAACGTAAAACAAAGCAGAACATAATTCTATAACTTTCCTCTTCTAAATAGTTAAAACAATATGAAGTGAGAGGAAAGAATTGAGAGAGCTGTAGAAAGGTAAATGGTGATAAATATTGAGGACGAAGATGTGGATATTTGAGGTGTTTTTCAAGATTGATTTATTGATGACCGGCCTGGCCTGGTGTTTGGAGCTTCATTCATGAAGATAACATTTTTTTTTGACATATACGTTCATATATGTACTTTAGATCAGAGAGTTTTTCTTTCATTTTATTTTTCTAGTCGTATAGTCAAGAAGAAAAGATGTGGAAGAGACGAATTGAGATCTTTTATAGTTTTTTTTATTATTTATTTTTCATTCGGTATTTTTTCTTCCTATTTTGTGAATTATCTTTATTCTTTATTTAAGATTATAGTTAATATGTGGTACTCTCTAATTGGTTTTATGTTATGGCACTTTATAGGCTTCTCAAGATGAGGCTGTTAAGCAAAAAGAAACACTCGTGAAAGAAGTTGGTTGCCTCAGAGGAGAATTGCAACAAGTAAGGGAAGATCGTGATCGACAATTGACTCAGGTGCAGTCCTTAACTGCTGAAATTGCAAGATACAGAGAAAGTACGGGGAAATCAGTCGCAGAGTTGGATAACTTGACCCTTAAATCAAATGCCCTGGAGGTTGGTTGTCGTCGACTATTTTTTTTGTTTTCTTTTTTTCATGCTTATTATATACCAAAATACGTACATATTTTCTAATATTTTGGATATTTTTTGCAGGAGACATGCTCTTCTCAAAGAGAACAGATACGCATATTGCAGCATCAGTTAGCTGCTGCAACTGAGAAGCTTAAGGTTGGCTAGTTTTTTTTATTTATTATATATGTGTGTATATATATATATATATATTATGAATATCAAGGTTGGCTAGTTGCTAATCTATAATTTTGTTAAGCTATGACGTCATTTGATGGAGTTGATGCTATATTGTGCTTTGCATATGTATTTCTTATTTATTTCCCACCCTAAGTGATGTCGATTTTTTTTCTCCAGATGTCTGATTTATCTGCTTTGGAAACAAGGGCAGAATTTGAAGAGAAAAAGAGAGTTATGAGCGAATTACAAGATCGCCTTGCAGATGCAGAGCTTCAATTAATTGAAGGAGAGAAGTTGCGGAAAAAGCTTCACAACACTATTTTGGTAATACTCTTTTGCTCAATTTCTGTTAGTTAGGTTTTGAATTTTAATGATATTAAATTGTCTTTTGTTGCAGGAATTGAAAGGGAACATTCGTGTGTTTTGCAGAGTGCGTCCCTTGTTACCTGATGATGGCGCTGGAACAGAGACGCCAGTTGTTTCTTATCCTGCGTCTATGGAATCTCAAGACCGAGGGATTGAATTGATACAAAGTGGTATGAATATGTTTGTTATTCACCTTGCAAACTTGCCTAACCTTTTGAAATTGAATAAGAGTATCTTGTCACTCTATGTTGTGCATTGCTTTAAAATTGAGCCTAGGGAATTTCATAGGTTGTGCTTAATATTAGCATTTTTTAAGAGGACAAAATCTCATACCGTTTTCCAACTGTTGGCAGGACAAAAATATCCTTTCACATTTGATAAAGTGTTCACTCATGAGACTTCTCAGCCGGACGTTTTTGTAGAAATATCACAACTAGTACAAAGTGCTCTTGATGGATATAAGGTGATTACATCTTGCTGCCCTCTTGTTCTTCATCAAATTTTACACCATCAAACAAATATACTTTTTTGTAATCTTACGAACATAATGTTGTTCCTTTGTTGTTGGTAGGTCTGTATATTTGCTTATGGCCAGACAGGTTCAGGGAAAACTTACACGATGATGGGTATGCCAGAAGCTCCTGAGAAAAAAGGACTTATACCTCGTTCATTAGAACAAATTTTCCAAACTAGTCAATTGCTTCAAGCACAGGGTTGGAAATACAAAATGCAGGTAGTGTTGCTTAATTTTGATATATTTTTGAATTTTGGTATAACCATTTGATGCTTTAATTTGTTTGTGATGGAACTTGTGTTGCACTCTAATATGTCTAAAAAATATACAGGCATCAATGCTGGAAATTTACAATGAAACTATTCGTGATTTGCTATCAGTAAATCGGTCAAGTGGCTTAGATCTGGTGCGCTCTGAAAATTGTGGCGTGGGAAAGCAGTATGCCATTAAGCATGATGCAAATGGGAACACACATGTATCTGATCTTACCATTGTTGATGTCTGTAGTATAAAAGAGGTTTCTTCTCTTCTACAGCAGGCTGCGGAAAGCAGGTGATAAATATTTCAAGTTGTCAATTTCTTTTCTTTTTCTTGTCCTCTTTGGTTTATAAAAAACCCTGCTTGTGTTGTTAGCACCTTGAATTTGAGAGCTCTTACTGTTTTTGACAGTTGTGCGTGCAAGTGTTCTCGTTTCCTGTTTGCATGCATGTTAGATATTAATTTAACAACCTTTCTTTGCGTACAAACGAATTGTAAGGGTAAAGTTGTTGATGAAGGTGAAGTGTTAGATGCAATGAAATTTAGGAAAAAAAAGGATGCAAAATTTTCTATGAAGTTTAACATAAAGCTGTTTTGGATATTTTGACTGATTACTAATGCAACTATACATTTGAATATTTTCCTTACTCTGTCCAATATATGGCTTCAATTTAGCTTCCATCTTTTTCCGTATTTTTGTTTTTTAAGGCCCACTTACAGGAATCAGATTTTGTGAAATGGGGTTTTTTGACCAGCAAATAAGAAATTGGGGTGGTTTTTGTTTTTTTTCCAGGTCTGTTGGCAAGACACAAATGAATGAGCACTCATCCAGAAGTCACTTTGTTTTTACCTTGCGAATATCTGGAGTAAATGAGGTACACTTCTGAATTTTGTTTGTTTCCATAGAAAATCTCATCTCCCTCTAATATGCACATTCCATATGCTGATTTACTTCACTTGTTAGAACACCGAGCAACAAGTACAGGGTGTGTTGAACCTCATTGATCTGGCTGGCAGTGAAAGACTCTCAAGGAGTGGTGCAACTGGGGACCGACTGAAAGAGACTCAGGTCTCTGTCTGTCTCGCTCTCTATAATAACTAAAAAAAAAGTGTTTCTTTACAAATTATTTTTATTCTTTTGATTTGGTTAGATGTGTTTCTGTTAGAATTTCCCATCTTTACCTTCACCTACTCCACTACACACTCCACTTCACCTAACCCACTATCACCTCCACTACACCTACTACCACATTTTCTTCTATATTCCCATCTTTACCTTCACCTACTCCACTACACACTCCACTTCACCTAACCCACTATCACCTCCACTACACCTACTACCACATTTTCTTCTATATATAGATTGTATAGGAATCTTGTAATACATAAATATTACATCAATCAATAATACAATCATTTCTCTTTATACATTAAATTTCTACATGGTATCAGAGCTAGGTTAAAAACTTAGTATTTTTCGCTTCACCGGCGGGCGGCAACCTCGCCTTGGCCGCCCGCCGGACCTCAACCTAGTCCGCTAGAATTTTCTACACATACCTTCATCCATCTTCACCACCACCACAAATGCCCACAACATCACAGCCCACCAGTTGCTACAAGTCTCTCTTCCCTGTGACCCCTGCTGCTGCTGGAATTGGCCTCTTTTGAATTCCATATTGCCAGGCATCTCTGGGATACTGCTGGTCAAGAAGACTATAACAGACTGAGGCCTCTTAGTTATAGAGGAGCTGATGTTTTCCTCCTTGCCTTTTCTCTAATAAGTAGGCCTAGCTTTGAGAATATATCAAAGAAATGGGTCCCTGAGCTAAGACATTATGCTCCATCAGTGCCCATTGTTCTAGTGGGGACCAAACTTGATTTGAGAGAAGACAAGCAATTCCAGATTGATTATCCCGGTGCATGTACAATTGCTACAGCATAGGGTGAAGAACTAAAGAAGCAAATAGGAGCCGTGGCATATGTAGAGTGCAGCTCCAAGACGCAGCAGAATGTGAAGGCTGTCTTTGATATTGCAATCAAGGTGGTTCTACAGCCTCCAAAACCAAAGAGAAACAAGAGGAGAGGAGAACTTTAGCTTCTTATCTCGATTACTTCAGCAGAACACAATGAATTCGGAACAAGTTCGTACTCAGATCATGGACAATACTTGCAGTGGATTCAAAAAGATCTGGAAAAAGGGTGGGATTTGAAGAGAGGGCAGTCAACTTGAGAACGATGTTGGTTGCTTTTGCAGATCACTGACTTTGGTTTAACAGATTGCTATAATTTCTCACAAGGTGCAGTGGCCTGCTGTCTGGTAGGTTGTTTGGCATCAAACCCTTCATCTACAGCTTACGGGAGTCGAAGGTAATACATTTCTTTTTTATTAGTGGTGATTTAAAATTATCATCTGAAGACCTTCAAGAGTTCACTGCAAGTTCCAAATGCCAAATAACTCAGGAACCAATGCATGGGCATCAAGACGCATTTTGGGCTGAATCGGTGAGCTGCATTTTCTCCATGACGCGATTTTTCTGGCTGAACTTTGACGTGTTTCACATTGATGAATTTGAGTGAAGAAAAAAGTACATCATATTTTATTCATCTCAGGGATCCACCCCGATCACAAATTTACACACACACACACACACAAAAAAAAAAAAAAAAAAAAAAAAAAAAAAAAACACAAACAAACAACACCCACAGTGGGATTTTTCTCTACTCTGCCGCCGGTCTCTTCTTCTTGCCTCCGTCCTGGGCGGCCCTTGACGGTGTTGCCTCCGTGCTTCCTAAACCACCAAGCAAGTTGCCTCCTCCCTGCTCCTCCACTACAGCATATGGAGGACCTCCAAAACGGAACATCACGGTGGCCTTCCGCTTCAGCTCCTTGTTTTCTGCCCTTAGCACGCTTATCTCTGCTCGCGCATCCTTATACATGCGTTGGAGCAGAGCCAGCTGGGAGTTTAAATGCTGCACCTCATTTGTCCTACTCTGCAGCCGGTTCGACAAGTTTGTGACCGCCGTCATGCTTTCCACACATGCCTTCAAAGTATACTGATTGGCCTCCACATCCGACTGCACTGCCATTTTTTGCTCCACCGACCGCATCGGAAAGTTCAACGGAGCAAACCCTGGTGCGCTTGGTTGAGGTTCCAGTGCCACCGCACCAGTTGTCTCTCTTGTTGACTCATTGAGGTCGGGAAAGAGAGTGAGCAGACTCCGGGAAGATGAAGCCATTTTCTGGGCCACAGAATATTACAGAGTATCTCTCTCAGAAATCTCTCTCAGACAACAGAGTGTTACGGACTATCTCTCTCAGCAAAACGAAGAAGAGTTTTTGTTTTTTTCCGAGGTTTTTCGCAGCTTTTCTCTGCCTCAGCCTCAGCCTCTGTCTTATAGCCGAGGCAGCCACGCGCATCGCGCGCCTCTTATCACCAGCCGACAAACGGGCACGCAAGCCAAGGCGCCCACGTGCCTCGCCATCATGTCCGGCACACCTTTTGATGAATTGGGCACGCCTTTTGATGGCACATCTTTTGATAAAGTGGGCGCGCCTTTTGAGGGCGCGACTTTTGAGGGCTCACTATATATATCCATATATCTATATATTTGGGCAGCCTATATACACCATCATACAGTGTATTTTTTTATGGGTCCGACAAGACTCTGTAAACTGTCCCGACATTGATTCCGGTTAGCTCCTTTATGGGTCCGACAAGACTCTGTAAACTGTCCCGACATAGATTCCGGTTAGTTTCTACAAGGGTCCGACAAGACTCTGTAAACTGTCCCGACATTGATTCCGGTTAGTTTCTACAAGGGTCCAGCAAGACTCCGTAAACTGTCACAACATTGTCTTCTACAACGGTCCGGCATGACCCCATAAACTGTCTTCTACAAACGGTCCGACATGACCCCATAAACTGTCTTCTACAACGGTCCGACATGACCTCATAAACTGTCTTCTACAACGGTCCGACATGACCCCATAAACTGTCTTCTACAACGGTCCGACATGACCCCATAAACTGTCTTCTACATCGGTCTGACACCACCATACAGTGTCCTCTACAACGTTATGACACCCCATACAGTGTCTTCACCAACGGTCTGACACGACCATACAGTGTCTCCTATCCTTTTTTATTTTTATGTATTTTCTTGTTTTGTTACTCTCTCCAAACTCAAGTTGGTTAGTTTCTCTCCTCCTTGAGTTTGCGGGGGGCTGTTAGAATTTCCCATCTTTACCTTCACCTACTCCACTACACACTCCACTTCACCTAACCCACTATCACCTCCACTACACCTACTACCACATTTTCTTCTATATTCCCATCTTTACCTTCACCTACTCCACTACACACTCCACTTCACCTAACCCACTATCACCTCCACTACACCTACTACCACATTTTCTTCTATATATAGATTGTATAGGAATCTTGTAATACATAAATATTACATCAATCAATAATACAATCATTTCTCTTTATACATTAAATTTCTACAGTTTCAATATGCATCTTATTAAAAATAAAATGCTAATTTATTTGCTTAATAATTAGGCCATCAACAAGAGTTTATCTTGCTTGAGTGATGTCATTTTTGCATTGGCAAAGAAAGAGGACCATGTTCCATTCAGGAATTCAAAGCTTACATATCTTCTCCAGGTGAATATTTGCTTACATCTGTTCTTTGTTATAAGTTGGATTTTAGAAGGCAATATGGGGATGATGCCTCTTGAGCCAAGGTTTAATTAATGTTGTATTCTCAGACTTGAGGATTATAACTTTACATTTTTTTGATACATATTAACTTTTATTTTATTACCGGAGTGTTGCTCTAAGAAATGATTAGTTCAACTGAAATATTAGATGTGTTCGTCCAATTTTATGTTTTAATATGAAATAAGCACTTAAAACATTCATTTACAACTGATTTTTATCATTCAAGTCCCATTTATTTGGTTATAAGGTTTTTAAGTCATCGAGAAAAGGTGGTTTCTATACCTCTAAACCAAGAATAATGTTCATTGAAGAATGTTTAACCTCATTAATTTGTGTGATCAGCCATGCCTAGGGGGAGATTCGAAGACCTTGATGTTTGTCAACATCTCTCCTGATCCTTCATCATTTGGTGAATCAATTTGCTCTCTGAGATTTGCTGCCAGAGTAAATTCTTGTGAGATCGGGATTCCTCGTCGTCAGACATCAATGCGACCTTTAGATTCTCGGTTGAGCTACGGCTGAAGCGCTGTAGAGTTGTCCTGTTGTTTGTTTGTCTTGCCACAATTACAAAATGTTCTGAATTTAACTGTTATGCTTGTGGATTGTATCAATAACTTGGGATGTGTAGTTTCCAGTTAGTATTGACTGGTCTTTCATACTTTTGTCTGCCAACAATCTCCCAACATTCTTTCATGGTGAGATTGTTGGAAAATTGATAGGTTTGATTGATAATTTGTTGACTAAAGTAATTTTCTTTTCAATTAACTTGTAAGACCATCTAGCATTTTGTATTTTAATATTGATTTGTGTAATTGCTTTGGAGCAAAGTCTTTCTTGTGATGGGTTTGTAATTGTAGTGGGAATGGTGATTTGTTTGAAATACTGAAGTAGGTATAATACCTAGAAATGTACTTCTAAATACACCTGGTATTATATTCCTGCAATGTTAAAGTCAGGAAATGTTGGAAACTGTTTAAGTCGTGTGTGATGTTGAATTTGAAGTTATTGCTGTTTAATAGCCACTTTACAAGTTCAATACTTGGGAATATGAATTGAAAACGCAACTTTTGAGTTCACAGTTTCTTGCATAACAATTTGGGGGAAGAGAGGCGGTGCTCGGAGGCAAACAGGAGGTGGATGGGATTTTTGGTGAGGTGTTGAAGAGGGAGGATATAGCGGGTCGTGTGATAGTGCAGTGGTGAAGTGAGGGTGGGGTTGTTATGGTCATTTAATTATATATTTTGCTTAACATAAACAAATAGGAAGAAATGAATATTAATAAATCTTTAATGGTTTCTTTCCGTTGTAGCGAAAAAAAAAAAAATCTCTTTAATGGCATGGATCAATTTGTTATGTAAATTTAAAATTTAAGATACAAAATTTTGTGATTACTTATAATTTAATTTTTTCAAATCTTGTTAGTGTAATTTATCCAAATGATTTCATAAGGTTTGAAAAGAGCAAAATGGTAATTTCACACTATACATTAGGTCCACTGTGGGGATGCTCTATTTCCACAAGTGTTACTATTAGCATCTCATTAATTGTTTTAGACTTCTTATTTTTTAGTTTTTTTTATTACAATAATAATCTCAAATGAAATTATTAAAAAGGATATCAATAATTTTGGGACGACTCATCTCATAATTAAGACTACACACATACTACATCATGAATTAGGGTTTATGAGAGCACTGACCTCCATTACCACCCATCCATCTTTTCCAAATCCCACCTTCAACACCTACCCATCCTCAAAACCTTGAAAATCCTTTGGTGACAATATTCCGACAATAATGGTGGTTACCATTTGATTATTTACATTTCTCCAGCAATGATAATGAGTGAAAGTTTTTCCAGTAATCACAATTCCATGATACGGGAGGAGTACAACAATAAAAGTTCAAAGGACGTTCATAACTTTGATGGTATTCTTAGTTTAGAGGAGATTGACTTTGTAAGAGTAAGCTTTTTGAAAAAAATGACAAAAATAATAAAATTGTTCGTTATTTTTTCAGAACTCAACTCCCGAACATATGATCGAAATTCAGGAACACAGGCCCAAACACTGTTCATTTGTTCTAGAACAAGTAACCAATCATTTCTTATTTGTTCGGGAACAGATAACCGGAACTCGTGAATATCGCAGAAGTTACAAAATGGGAATTTTGAATCAACAAAAAGCCCTACATTTATTTTCTTAGGTCATGAAAAAATATGTGGAGATGAAGTAGTAATTGCCTTCGTGGGTTTTGTTAGGGTTTTTAGGAGAGATGCTTTTTGGGGTGTGGGGCGTGGAGGTGTGCATTCAATTGAATGTGTGGAATGTTTCACAAGGATAATTTGGATATTATTTTGGGAGAGAAATTTGTTTTAAGAGTTTTAGAATTTATAAGTGATGGGAGTCCAAAATAATTGATGGGGTGCTAATAACAGCACTCATTTCCACACATTATTTACTCTATGTAGACACACTTAATGAATAAATTTTGTATTACAATTTTACTAATATAAACAAAAGTATACAATCCTACTTCAAATTGAAATTTTCATATTATACATTTTTAGAATTAAAGAACTCTTTGTGCACATCTTTAGAATTAAACCCTAATTTTATTCTCAATTGTTTCTCACTCAACTTAGTTTTATGGACATAAGTTTCTCCATTATTTTTCACTCATCTTTTACATTTGTTCTTACCCAACTCACATTAGTTTATTATTTGAATCCTTCGTAATTGTTATGGAAGATTAAAAAGATAAAAACTCATATTTTGAGAAGGACATTGATTACGACAAAGTTGACAACAAATTTGTAAGTTTTTATGCTTAAAATTGTTCTTTTTTAGCATTATTTTATTCAGTAAATCAATTTCGAATTAAATGACATTAGTTTGATAGTTAACTTCATGAAATCAACTATTAAATACAAATAAAAAAGCTATTTATTTATTTTATTTTTCATTATACATATAAAAGTCATCATCATTGTAGATTTCAATAAAAATATAAGATCTTCATCATAAGGTATCTCCCTTTTTACAAAAACAAAATTAAAAAAAAAAATCATGTAAATAAGAAAAATGTTAGAGAAGTATTCATCACAAAAAAAACAACAAAAGCTTTGCAGCACACGATTCTATGATTAATTTTGTAGTTGGGTCTGTGTGTACTATTATTAGCAACAATTAATTCTAAAAATGCAAATAGTATATATTAGCAAAACTTGAATACAAAATTTTAATTACTAATTTTACGTCTTAAAAAATGAAAAATAAATAAATTATATGAACTATTAACACAGTTCACTGAATCTTCATGAAGTTTTGCCTTTAAATAATGGAGGTATTTTCAACAAGGGAAGTCAATCAAGGTTTAAAAGAATTTTCCCAACGAAATGAAGTTTCAACAATGGAGGTCAATAAAGATCTGATAGAATTTCTTCTACGAATGAGTAACTCTATAATTGAGTGGGTGTTTGTACAATTTTTTTCATCATAAATGGATTTACTTGGAATAATTGTGTGCCCGTGTGTACAGTGAGAAATAATTTTTTAATTGTGTGAACTGAAAGGAATGTGCACTAAGAGTAATGTGAAAATAGAATTTCCCTCCATTGTGTTTTCTGTCACTAGAGGAGATGTGTTGTTATGCAAATGTCATGCAATGTACGCTATGTTTGGTTGAAAAATTTAGAAAGATATTTGTAAAGGGAAAGGAAAAATAGAAGTGAAATATGAATAAAATATACTTATATTTCACACACATGTTTTCTTTTCTTTTCTGAATCTCTTCCCAAATTCCTCAACTAAACACAGCGTTACTATATATATATTTTTTATTATCAAACCTTAAGTTAGATTTTGTGGGTTTGCTTCAAGTCTTATTTCGATAATTTGAATCGTTCACTTATGTCACGACCCAAACCCGCCTCTATAGGTTTAGTATCGTAATCAGCCAGTAATCCTAGGATTATCGAAGGCCTCTGAGATAAATTAACATAATATTAGGGGCTAGCGGAAGCGAATAACAAATATACAACATCCATTGAGCTGTGCAAGCTTGTATGAGACAGAAAAATTTTAAACTTTTTATATACATATCTACACATTATCCCTACATCATCATATACATACAGATTAGACAAAAAAGGGGACCCAACCCTATTTACAAAATAACAAAGACTTGTTTAACCAAACAAAAAAACAAAACTTGAACTTAATTACATAGCCATAACCACTTGACATATCCGGAACCTCTACGGAAGGCACATAGGTTGGCTGACAAAAACAGATTCCAGGCAGACGTCTCTAAGCCTGGTCACGCACCTGATCACCTACGTACATAAATAATACAGTGAGTTGGAGCCCAGTGAATAATACCAAGGTAAAAGGTTTTAATGAATGATGTCCATCACAAAGTTAGAAATCAGAGTTTATATCAAAAACAAATTCTTATCAGAAACAGTCTTATGCATATTCAGATTTCAGTCAAAAACAGATTCATATTCATATTTTTATTCAAACCACATACATAAATCAGAGTTCATGCTTAATCTCACATAGTACATCCGTTAGAGCTAACAGATCACATACGGGACATCGAAGATCATACTTGTCAGTTCCATAAAGGAACCTCCGGCTGGGTACGGATAACTTGTCAGTTCCATAAAGGAACCTTCAGACCGGGTACGAATAACTTATCAGTTCCATAAAGGAACCTCCGGCTGGGCACAAAAAACTTGTCAGTTCCTTAAGGAACCTCTGAACCGGGAACATATAACTTACTTAAGCCCTAAATACTTATCAAAATTGAACAATCATTCATAGTACAAACATAACATTTCATAGAACATATCTTATTTCATATACAGAAAATAAGTAAAGTTGAACATAGCTTTACTAAGTTATTACTTACAGATAGCTGCAGAAGCAGATCAGACAGATCAAGTAGACAATAGCGTGTGACCTACACAAATACATAACATATACACATTGAAACATAATATCAATTTCCTTGATCAAACTTGACTTTTCCTGTCTTCTGTCTAAATAATCTAAAGGTCTACTATGCTTATTCTTCTTTAGTCAAATGAATCGGGTTCTCATCTCACACATTCTTTCATTACTAAATCATTCTTTTCTGAATAAACCAATTTGTTACTTAGTTTCTTAATCAATTACTACTAAGTTAATGACGTATTCTTTAACCAACTAAGTTATGTTGATTGTTGGCTTATTAATCTTCAATAAGCTATAAATCATGTTTAAAATGCTTGGAAGTGAAAGAGAATGAAAATTCAAAATATAAAACAACTTTTCAAATTTTCTGAAACAGAACTCTTCGCTCAAGCGCAACATTAGTTGCTCGAGCGGACCCCTTGGTCTGCAAAAATACTAGTTGCTTGCATTCTACGTTCGAGCAACAACTTCTTCACTCGAGCGATGGTGACAAATTCTGAGTTTTTCAAAATGTTGTTTAAACTTCAAAACACATTATCAAGGCTCGAAATTTATGCATGACTTACTCGAACATACAAAAACATTCCCAATTAAATATACTTAAAGTTAATTCTACTTATACTTCAAAATTCCATCCATGATTTTAATTCAAATTTTGACTTTGGCTATCACGCTTAAAAATCATCTTTCAATTCTTTCTTTGTTTTATGAAACTTAAAATTGAATCTATAAGGCCTTTTCAAAAATATTTGCATGTATAAAATTAAATCAAAATCAAACTAATATTTGACTCTCAAATACAAATTACAATAAATTTTCATATTTGTCCGAATTTAAATGTAATTCATATTCTTCATATCAAGTTGTAGACGCGCCCTCGGGTCTCATGCTACAGTTCGGACTCGATTTGTGTCGATTCTTAATCTGATCTCACAATGTGCAATGTGAGATTCATAAATCACCAAAGAGTCCAAATCCGGCAAATTGTTTTGGAAAACAGATTTTTGTAAAGAAGTGCCAAACATGGACTGCTTTGCCAGATACAGAGTCGCTTCCTAAATATTTTATTTTGGGAGAATTTAGGAAACCCTGACTCATTTGCCTAAGGCCACGTGTCCGTCATCACCAAAGTTGCCTCGGCTCGGGAACTTGGGTACGATTGGAGAAGGTCAGCTATGAGCACCCCCTCTCGCCCGATCCGAAGATCGGCCTCTACTAACCATGATATCTAGTTTTGAAAACATTATGCGTTCTTATTCCGGTTATTAGCCTAGATTTACTACGTGATGCGCACATCAAACAAGTATAGACTAAGTTGCCTAAATTGAAACGAAACATGTCATGTTTGTTTATTTGAAAATGGTTTGATGGTGCTACCCGCAAGTAGGCTTAAGACATGAAATTTGCCACTCTCAAGTGGGCTTAGAAAATATAATTTTGCCACTCTCAAGTGGGCTTAAAACTTGTATTCAATGCATTGTTCCAATTTAACTAACCCAACCTTCACCCACAGGCATTCAGGCAGTTATAACATGTAAGCATATAGCCTCATGGTAAGCAAGCTATCATGGCAACACTTACACTCATGCAAGGATGCTAAAACATAAATGCTTACCGAGTACTCCAAGCCAAAACAGAAACTAGTTAGTAATCATATGCATGATCCTAGTTCATATTTAAAATGGCTAATGCAACACATGCAAAGATGCAATCTAGACAGGCTCAGCTATCCTAAACATGGCATGTGAAATGCAACAGATAACACGTATTCAATTTGGAATTGAAATACAATCCAGTTAGCATGATGCGTCGAGCCTGGTGCATGCAAGACAAATGTATGAATGCACGCATGCATAACATAAGGTATGCTAATTTAAATATGTCCTAATACTAACCATCAAAAGCTAGTAAATAAAAGGGAAGAAAGAAGTGGGGATTGGAAAACATACACACACTCACACACAATTATTACACAATTGCCCTCGCTCGGAGGGTCCGAATAAATATTACACAACCAAAGGAATACTACTAAATTAATTATTACAGAACTTCTAATTATTTAACAAATTAAATACAGAAGGAAGGTGGTCGCAGCCCTGCCTCGGGATGCGTGGATGATGCATGCTCGATCTGCCTTGTCCGAAAACCCGGTACCATGCCACTGTTGCCTCTGTTTACATTGCCTCACCCCTCTGAAAATTATGAAAGTCCCCAGAACTGCCTTGAGCTTCCTTCTGAGTGCTGTGGAGTGACACCGGCCAGAACAAAAGGTCATTGGCCATGGGAACAGGCTTATCGACCAAAGATGGTGTCATTGGCTGGACATTGCTGGCCGGTCGGTACTAGAGATGGCCGGTCGGCCATTTATTCCTGCAGAATCCTGCAGTTGACAGCAGCAGAGGGCAAGCAGTGTATGGCATGGAAATTTCAAGCAAATGTGTGCATGGCCACTCTTCCAACCATGTTATGGATTCAAGGGAGTGTGGCCCTTGGTACTCGAGCCACCAATCACGCATTCCAATGCATGATGGCCTAAGACACCAAGTTTGCCAACAATGTAAATGCATGCAACAAAACAAATGAGTGCCAATGCCCTATCATGTTGAGATCAAGGGCATTGGCGACCGAGGATTGAAACGTGTTTCGTCACTTCAAGTACGAACACTTCTCAATCCTCATACTTGGTTTGACACCCCAAACCAAGCAAAATGTAATGCGACGTATGCCATATACAATGCAAAGTAATGCACCTAATGCAATGCCATGCTACCTATTCATGAACATATCAAGCATGCAACAAGACTTTGTGATGCAACTAACTAAACAATATGCAAACATGCAAACAAGACATAATGCAAGCATGCAACTAATGGAATGCAATATGTAACATGCTAAGTATGCAACTATATACAAGGGTGGTCTTAAACTGAAATGGGAGGCCCCAGCCACACCCCAAAACAGTGGCCAAAAGTGCCAAAAATGATGGACAAGTGCTCATGCAAACATGCACACCAATGAGCCAAAAACCCAAGCATGGAAGGCTACTCTCAAGAACACTCAAAGGTGATATACATGGACATTAAACGCTCATGTTAAACTTTGAAAAGCATGCGAAGAATGATGCCAAAACATGCTAGGGGATGGGTGTAAGATAGAAGGCATTTAAGGGCACGAAAGAGGGCATTACTCAACACCTACCCCAAGCAAACATGGCATGAACTTTTCAATACAAAACAAAGTTTTAGCATGCCAAAAGGACCTCCAAAACCCATTGATATGGCAGCTAAGAGACACAAACCAAGAGGCATGCATTTAAGACCTATTTCAAGGCATAAAAGAACAACACTTCAAGGCATGAAAGGGATGATGAATGCAAGCATACAAGCATGGATTAGGGACTGAAATGGCATGAGAAATGATTCCAAATCACTAAAACAACCCGACTCAAGCATGCTCATGACTCACACACTAAAGACTCACAAGCCAAAATGCAAAGAGGTTATACCAAACATGGCAAATATGATCAAATCAGTGCCTAAGAGACCTCAAGCATGATGAAATATGACCAAGAACTTCACAAAGTTAGGCAAGAACATGCATGCATGATGGTCTTAAAGGCAAGATGCATTTCTAGGCAAATAGGAGGAATGCAAAGCAAGTATATTATGCATGCAAAGGGGCATAAATCCGACCAAAAACAGAGATGTAATATGACCCAATAACACCCAAAACCCTTTGAAACGAAGCTAAAAGCAACTAAGCATGCATGCTACCCTTATGAGCCAAAAATGCAAACAAAAGAGAGACAAAGGGAGAGGGGTGTCCCTCCCCTATGCAAGACCTCAAACCCTCTTCATCACCACTAAAAATCCACTGGATTTCAGTGGTGAGAAGGCCAAAACACAATAGCATTCAAAGCTTAACAAAGAGAGCACAAAAAGAGCCAAACAAAGCCTAAGAGGGGGAGGTCGACCCCAAACAACAAAATGACCTTAATGAAAGATCTTAAGCATGCAAATACAAGACTTTTTCAAGTTATACACAAAGTCTAAAACAACATGCAAAGTGGGTTAAAAACTAGTGCAAGATTGGGGAATATAAAACAAATAGTGTTACCCTTGAAGAACACTTGAAGAACAGCAACCTCAGCCTTTTCCTTATGATCAAAACCAGCTCAAAACTCCAAGAACAACCTCTCAACACCTCCCAAGTCGAAGTATGGCGTAATAGTAGGTGTTCTAGTGCAAAACTAAGAACAAACTACATTTTTTGGCTCTCTAACACACACAAATGAAGAGAGAGAGGGAGATATAGAGAGAGAAGGTGTATATATCAGATATATATGTATTAGATCTGGTTTTTTTGTTCAATCTCACAAAGGAGGGGGAAGGTCTCCTTATATAGAGCAAGATGGAGGCTTAAGCTTCCAAGAGAAACTATCAAAAGGGGTTAAGGCTTCCTAAAGAAGCTAAGGCAAAGGGGCCAAGGCTTCCTTAGGAAGCTGAGACAGGTGTCCAAGCTTCTTGAGGAAGCTAAGACAAAGGTCCAAGCTTCCCCAAGAAGCTAGACCAAAAGGGTGCAAAGGGTGCAAATTCCTTCATACAGCTGTATGGACGACAAGTCCGTGCACTCCAGCTGGCACAGTTGGCATGCACCATGCCTCAAAGAGGCAAAAAGGAGGTATCGGCCAGAAAAGGAGTCAATCGGCCAAATAAATGGTCGGTCGACCCACACAAAGAGCCAATACACCAACACAAGTGTCGACTGACCAAACATTTGGTCGGTAGCAAAATGGCAAGGCTGGGGGCATCATGCCACGGCCGGTGGGTTTCAAGGACGGCTAACATGCCTCTTCCCACCCTCAGAAGTACAAAACACAAGTCCTTGGTTCAAAATCAAGCACAGAACAGGCAAGTTAAGAGATCTTGAGGCAAGTTGCGGGACCGAGACCTCCGGGAACTCAAAACTAACACGAACATGAATGATCATCGAGTGTTCAAATGATGACGTCCAAGTCTTGAGGACGGTCAAAAATGGAGTGTCTATAGTTACCTCTCTTTGACAGAACTCGAAAGTCATAACAATGACGGGAGTGAGTGTCAAAGCCTAGAGATGACCCATTTTTGACAAGGCCGAAGACTTAGACAAAGCATACAAGCTACAGATAAAGATATGCGCTCGAAGGCAGGGGCAAAATGCAAGAACAACGCACAAAGCCGAGCATAACTTATGATCATGCAAAGAAAACTATAACGAAGCATAACAATGCAACAGTTTTAAGCAAGTAGAAACCAAGCTACATTACAATGCAGAAAGGGTGTAAGCGAATTACTGTAATTCTCACTGCGAATACAGTGTGCATGTGTGATAGATACACAAAGCGAACGTGTGATAGATACACAAAGTGAGCATGTGTGGTAGATACACAAAGCGGATGTAGTGTGATGGATACACAAAAAAGGTGAACACAAAGTGTGATAGATGCACTACGTGAACAAGGTATGATAGATACACAAAGCGAGAGTGTGTGATTGATACACAAAGTGAATGTGGTGAGCATAGTGTGATGGACACAAAAAGCGAATGTATGATAGATACACAAAGTGAGCATGTGATAGATACACTATATGAAGCAAAATGTGATAGATACAGTAGCTGAGCGCGTGATAGATACACTAAGCGAGTGTGGTGAGCACAGTGTGATAGGTACAAAGCGAGTGTGTGATAGATACACTATATGAACAAAGTGTGATTGATACACTAAATGAATGACATGAGCAAAGTGTGATGGATACATAAAAGGCAAACACAAAGTGTGATAGATGCACTAAGTGAACAAGTGTGATGGATATACAATAGGTGAACACGAAGTGTGATCGATGCACTAAGTGAACAAGTGTGATGGATACACTAAAGGTGAACACAAAGTATGATAGATGCACTTAGTGAACAAAGTATGATTGATATACTAAATGTGAACACGAAGTGTGATAGATGCACTTAGTGAACAAGTATGATTGATATACTAAATGTGAACATGAAGTGTGATAGATGCACTTAGTGAACAAGTATGATGGATATACTAAAGCTGAACACGAAATGTGATATATGCACTTAGTGAACAAGTATGATGAATATACTAAAGGTGAACACGAAGTGTGATAGATGCACTTAGTGAACAAGTATGATAGATATACTAAAGGTGAACACGAAGTGTGATACATGCACTTAGTGAACAAGTATGATTGATATACTAAATGTGAACACGAAGTGTGATAGTTGCACTTAGTGAACAAGTATGATTGATATACTAAATGTGAACACGAAGTGTGATAGATGCACTTAGTAAACAAAGTATGATTGATATACTAAAGATAATGAAGTGTGATGGATACACTAAAGTAAATGACGTGTGTGATGGATACACTAAAGTAAATGAAGTGTGTGATGGATACACTAAAGTAAATAAAATGTGTGATGGATACACAAAATGAGAATGTGTGTGATAGATACAGAAAAATGAATATGTGCGTGATAGATACACAAAATGAGAATGTGTGTGATAGATACACAAAAGTGAGAATGTATGTGATAGATACACAAAATGAATGAAACGTAATTGATATACTAAGCGAATGAAGTGTGATTGATACACTAAATGAATGAGAGTGTAATTGATACACTAAGCGAATGAAGTGTGATTGATACACTAAATGAATGAGAGTGTAATTGATACACTAAGCGAATGAAGTGTGATTGATACACTAAATGAATGAGAGTGTAATTGATACACTAAGTGAATGAAGTGTGATTGATACACTAAATAAATGAGAGTGTAATTGATACACTAAGTGAATGAAGTGTGATTGATACACTAATAAATGAGAGTGTAATTGATACCCTAAGTGAATGAAGTGTGATTGATACACTAAATGAATGAGAGTGTAATTGATACACTAAGTGAATGAAGTGTGATTGATACACTAAAGTAAATGAAGTGTGATGGATACACAAAAGTGAATGAAGTGTGATTGATACACTAAATGAATGAGAGTGTAATTGATACACTAAGTGAATAAAGTGTGATTGATACACTAAAGTAAATGAAGTGTGACGGATACACAAAAGTAAATGAAGTGTGATTGATACACTAAAGTAAATGAAGAAAGTGTGATAGATACACTAAGGGTGAATGAGGTGTGATTGATACACTAAATAAATGATCTTAAATGGAACTTCTTTGAATGAATCGTACAGACAATATCGTGCATGAACGGGAAAGAGACGAGATAGGTATAATGCATTACAATGCATGATGCTTAAGGAAAGCAATAAATGGACAAAGCGGTGCTTTAGAAAGCACCTCATGGGGTGAGTGGCGATGAACCGCTCTACTCTGACGGGGATCTCCCTTCGTGCTCTTCGAACACTTACCTTCAACTGACAGTACAAAGGCACTGGAATACTGACAAGGGTTCTTCATATAGAACACTTTGGATGCTGCCTTTCTTCCTGATCATATTCATAACTTTTCCTATTCTCCAACGGTGTGACATACTAGGTTGGTTCAGTATCCAGAATTGAGGTGCATACACGCTATCTCAACCTATGGGGCTTCCATACATATTTCAAGCCGAGGACACGCCTCTGGGTATTTAAACCAGACTTTAGTCTCGAAAATCCCGAACCTTTGCGTTCTAGGCAACAGCCATTCGAACTCTAGTTTCCACCGTCGCAGTTGGTCTCCTAGGAACTCATCGCGAACACAGCCAAGATGCCTATGGCAGGGAATGGTACTCAGGGAGAGCACTTTTAATCGCCATTCTGGCTTGAAGCAGACTTGATCTTGAGCTTGAGGTAGAGGCACACTCATACTTCGGAGCATTGGCAAGACCTGAAGGCGTACACACGGAATGTAATCTCGGAACTTACTGAAGTTGAAACAAACTCAGATACCCGACATTTTTCCTCTTTTCTTTTGCTTTGCAGTCTGGAACCTATATAGCATCAGATAGATCCTGGTTTTACTGTTCCCATATGACCCGGGTTGAACCCTGCGGTTTTGAAAGAACAAAATCTTATTTTACACAAATGTGGAGAACGACACGGCACTCTGAGCACAAAACGATTTTTCAAAATTGAGAGTGAGAATAAGTTCTCAACTAGGTATTGAGCCTACGACTGAACACAGCACACCACGACTCAACAACAAAGAGAAAGACAAGGTAAGACGACCTACACACAAACACAGACACTTGAAATGACTCAAAACAAGAATCGAGACAAACAAAATGACTGACATGACACACAGACGTGTTCCAATGACAAGAGACCTCTCAGTGCACGAGGAGCCAGTTTTTTCGGGTATCATTCCCCACCCTTTCTTATTTGTGATTCTCACATCACTTGGCTTTCAAGCTAGGTTTTTCTGAAAAAGCCCTTTTCCTCACTTTTTCTCTCAGCGCACATCTCTCTATTCTTCAATCTCTCATTTTTTATCCCTCCCCTAGGTGGTTGATGGATAAACAAGAAATTACGGGCTCTTGTCCCTAGCTTGCTGCTAGATTCTTTTTCTTTCGCTCACAGCCAGTGAGTTTTTCCCACAGACGGGTTGCGCTACAACTGGGTGTGTAGCAAATCTACAGCTGACATCGGTTGACGATGCTCTGCCGGGGAGTTTGGATGTGATCAGATCTATCCAGATGGTGGAGTGGAATGTCTTACCCCATTCCAGTTTGTGCTTCGCACTTGGCTTGATACCTCGTTGCTTGAAGGATGTGAGAGCTTTCTGCCCTTTACTGACCGCTTCAGCTGTGCCCTTTCTGGCAGGTAGACTGCCCTTCTTGGCAAGTATGGTGCCCTTTCTGCCAAATACATTGACAACAGGGAAAAGACAGGAAGCCTGACTCAACTGTGCCCCTAGTTCATCATTTTGACCATTTTTTGTTTTGGTTTTCTACTAAAACAATTTTGATCAGCATAAGAGTTTGATTAACATGCTTGTTCAACTTTTTGATTTAAAATCATGCAAGTTAGGTTATGAGCACTGAAAATTTTCATTTTTTGATTCCAAGAAAAAGGTTCAGTTTTGGAAAAAATGAAATAATTTTCGAGAAAATTAGTCAACCTCAGTAAAAATTCTCAAAAACTATTTTTGCAAACGGTCAATGCTCAACAAGCACGGAACCTACTCTTGAGATGCACAACCTCGGATCTGGAGGAAAATTGCCCCTTGCTCGAAGAGAGTTGTATGGCAACAAAAAGTTACCCCTTGTTTGAACGGCATCGCAGTGCATTGAATGGCAACGGAAAGTTGCCCCTTGTTTGGATGGCGCCGTGGCACACTGCAATCAATCCTCAGAGTGACGAACACAACCAAATTCTCGGATATAGAGAAGACAAAGATGACCAGAACCATCACATGGACATAGTCAAATTCGAAGTGTTTGTGGCTGGACTTCAAGATGAAGTTGCCTACATATCCCAAACATGGGAATCAAGCCATACGTAGTTTAGGTTTAGGTTCCCTCGTGTATTGACCCTCACCTTTTACGCTCTAACTTTTGCCAAGGCCGCCGTTCCGGGTTTTTAACCTTGCAAGCTTTGTTTTTCTTTTCTTTTTAATTCTTTTCATTTCTTCTTTTCTTTGTTCATTCTTTTTCAGAATCTTTCATTTTTTTTTCTTCATTTCTTTTTTGTTCTTTGCATTTTTTGTTCTTTGTTCTTTTTCTTCTTTTTCTTGCTCTAACTTTTGCCTGGGTCGCTCTTTCGGGTTTTCGGCCCAACGAGCCTCTCAAGGGTAAAAGTGTAGCTTTGTCCATGTCAAATGGTTTTGAGATCTCGAAGCCATCTGAATCCAGGAAAGTGGTCGCTGTTCGCTGATGATGTAGACGTCCATCTGGGGGTGAATTTGCCCCAAGTGTTGTGGATAGGAACTCAGTTGTTCTTTAGCAATGCTTTCTTCTTTCCTCCATTCTGGGATTTGTCATTCTTGCCGTTCTTCATCTTTGACTCTTCGAGCACATTTGAAATTCTTTTGCCCCTAGTTCGAGGGGTGCTTTTGATTGAGCTTTGCAAGCTTCCTTTGATCACAACCGATCTTCTTGATCTGACTTTGGTGCCTCTTGTTCGAGGGCTGCTTTAAATCTAGCCACAGGCCTCACATTGATGGTTGACCATTGATCATTTTGATCCCAAGTTCAAGGTTTTGAGAGCAAAGGGGTTGAATCTTGAGGCTGAGAGCGATCCTAGGCTGCACAATCTCAAGAGCGATTCCGCACAAGTCTTCGCGGGACCGCGCAAAATATTTTTTGAAATTTTTTAAGAAAGTGACAAATCGCTCGCGTTGAAGATAGTGTGGAACCAATCTGGATCAAGCCAGGGTCCTTCTCAGTACTCATATTAACAAACATGATTTCATTCATTAAGGGCTTAGCATGCCTCTCTTTCTCTCAATTTATCAAACTTTACAAAACCCGAGGAATTCCTCCCTCTTTGTTTTCACTGGAGTGTTCAAAAAGTTTTGAAAAACTTAGGTCAATGCAACAATTTCAAGGCACAGAAGAGCAGGTGAAAAGTACTGCCGCTTTATTCAAACTTTCTGGCACAGCTGGCGCAAGGTAGAAGCAAACACAAGAGTGTGAAAATCACTGCTGTTTCATTCAAAATCTGTTGGCACAACTGGCTCCCCGGCAGAAATAGACTCAAAAGAAAACAAAAGGACAAACACAAAACAAAATAGTGATATCCGAAGTAACACCCCCGGAATCACCCGACTTGTATACAACAGGACTAACTCGATACAACAAGACAGACCCTTAATAAAAAAGACTGACTCAGAACAAAGAGACAGACTCAAAACAAAACCACAGAACTGACTCAACACCCAAGTCAGAAGCTACAAAAATCAGCATTTGCAAATGCTCAAAACAGTGCGTGCCACACGCCACATCTGGAGTAAACTGAGTGCCACCCGCAGGTGGTTTATCCCCTGATCACATATTCGCACTATTCCCCAAGTTCACTGATCCAGTGGCGATAGACTTTGCTGAGCTGGTGCGGCGATGACCTTGTTGTCAAACAGATCATGTACATTATGGCGCAGACGAAAGCAACTATCAGTGTCATGATCGGTTTGTTGATGGTAGGCGCAGTACTTAGTCTGGTCGTGCTTTGGAGGGAGAGGATCAGGTAGAGGTCGTTGTTCCAACGGTTTTAGATATCCTTTTCGGAGTAAGGCCTCTAGAGCCTTTGACAAAGGCATATAAAGTGGGGTAAAAACCCTCTTGACTCGAGGCGGATATTTGGTTTTTTGTGAGCTACTTCCGGACGCACTGATGAATGGGGTAGCTATTTTTGATGTGGTGGCAGTAACCATGCCCACTTCAGAAGATCTTGCAGCTGCATCATTGCTAATGGTCGCATTTGAACTGCGGGAAAACGCCCGCCTAGGCTGCTCCTTCTCTTGGTCAATAAGGCCCTGCTTCATGGCATCCTCGATCTGTACCCCCATCTCATGTAAATCTAAAAAGGTAGGGAAGGGGGGCACGATCATTTTCTGCATTAGTTTGGGCTGGAGGTTGCGCACAACCATTCGTATTTGATCCTTATCTGTTGGCCTAATGGTCATCATTGAGGCTTTGGCCCTCCAGCGGGCCACGAATTCTGAGAAACTCTCCTTAGGCTCCTGCCTCGTCGTCTCAAGATCACGGGTCGTAATCTTGATTTGCGTGTTATACGAGTATTGTGCAACGAAGGCCTCGGCCATCTCATCCCAATTCCTCTTGACATCATCTTCTAATTTTATGTACTAGATGGCCGCCACACCCGACAGGGTCCGGCCAAATAATGAAATCTTCTGTAGTCTGGTGAGGCCCATTGGCCGTAGTATGTCTGAGAACAACCATAGATGTACCATGGGATTCCCAGATCTGTCAAAGCAGTCAATTTGTGGTATCTTGAACCTATCTGGCAGTGTCACAGCTGCGTCGGTGTACCCGTCCTCAATGTTCGAGATGAACTTTACCCCTTGGGATTTCTTGAACAACTTTTCAAGCTTGCTCAACTTCAACACCGTATGGTCTACCTCAATCTCAAAGGAAGAGTCCGGTAGGTTGATTGGTGCTTTAGACAACTGGGGTAAAATTGGGGGCGAAGCCGGCCCTGTCGGAATGCTCGTACCTTCCTAGACATTTGGCGTCTCCTCGGGTATTGGATCTACTGGTGGAGGAGGAGCTTGGTGCGAAGCAGATGCTCAGGCTTGCTGTTGTAACCTGGTGATTAGCTCTGCCTGTTGGGCCATGATCGCAGCCTGCTATTCGGCAAATTTTGTTTGACGAGCAGCATCCTGCTACATGGTTTTCATGCTCTCTTGGAGTTGACGTATCATTTCCTCCATTCCTGCCATACTGCCCTGATCTGACTGAACTACCGGTATATCTGTCTCTACAGTAGGCTCGGAAATCTCAACCCGACTACTCTAAGACCACTGATTTGGTAGCTGCTGCACTGGTGGTCTGCGCCTGACTAGCCTTCTCTGGCTCTGATTGCTTTTGAATTGAGTTTCTGACCTGACAAAGTCTATTAACACAAGTCCGGTATACTCGGGGGATATTGGAGCCTTCTGAAGCTATGATTCCAGGACTACCCCTAGCAAAAGAGAAAACAAAGAGCATCTCAGCCCAATTTCGCCAAAACAAATATGAGGATAACAAGATGACTGTGCCCTCTACTGAATTCTACCCCAAAATTTTGCCTATAAATTGCTACCCTAAAGTAAAACTGATTCCTCAAATACTGATGCCCTCAGGCCTGATACCCAGACTTGCAAACTGATACATGCATTCCTGTAGAGACGCACTCTAAAAGCACATAACAAGCAAGTGAGAGCCAAAACACCCCTATGTTGGGGTAGGGTTTCCCTATCCTATTTTGTCAGGAGCTAGGGTTTCACTACGCACGCAGCGGTTTCAAACAACTTATCGGGTAAGCAACCTGTCCTAGCTTGGAATGGTCACTATGGATTCCGAATATGCACTATGTCGAATGGTCGAAAAGGGTGCCCCGGTAAAACCGGGGTTTGTGTTTCCATACTGGTAGAGCTCATAACCGGTCAACCTTATGGCACGCAGCCTCAGCTAACCGCTCAGGAATAGTAGATGGCAAACACGGTGTCCTAGGCGCACCAATGCAAATGCAATGCAAAGAAACACATAAGTGTAGTCAAAACAAGATATCACGAGTTCGAGTCAAGTTCTCTAAATCCCCAACAGAGTCGCCAGAAACTGTAGACGCGCCCTCGGGCCTCATGCTACAGTTCAGACTCGATTTGTGTCGGTTTTTAATCTGATCTCACAATGTGCAATGTGAGATTGATAAATCACCAAAGAGTCCAAATCCGGCAAATCGTTTTGGAAAACGGATTTTTGTAAAGAAGTGCCAAACATGGATTGCTTTGCCAAATACAGAGTCGGCACCTACATATTTTATTTTGGGGGAATTTAGAAAACCCTGACTCGTTTGCCTAAGGCCACGTGTCCGTTATCACCAAAATTGCCTCGGCTCGGGAACTTGGGTACGATTGGGGAAGGTCAGCTATGAGCACTCCCTCTCGCCCGATCCGAAGATCGGCCTCTACTAACCATGATATCTAGTTTTGAAAATATTATGCGTTCTTATTCCGGTTATTAGCCTAGATTTACTACGTGATGCGGACAGCAAACAAGTATAGACTAAGTCACCTAAATTGGAACGAAACATGTCATGTTTGTTTATTTGAAAATGGTTTGATGGTGTGTAACAACCCTCGTCACTATTTACTAATTAACTATCGATTACTACTAAACTGAGACTGATTGTGATTGATAACTGAAGTAATTGAACTGATTGAAATACTGAACTGACTGACTGAAATCTGAAACTGATTGATTGACTGTATCTGTTTAAATGCATTTCCTATCTGTTGATTGTTAATTGATCTGTTCCTGTTTTTATGGTTAAATGACGAATTGAAGGCCTTATCGGCGGCCGAATCTGAAATTGATTAATGTTCTGTGTTAGTTAGAATTTATAGGATTTTATGGCATATTTATCTGAAAATTGATTTGGTATGATTAAATTAGATTAAATGAAGTTAAATTGCACAACTTCGACTTAATTACAACCTTGCCCTACTAGTGGCCACTATCTTACACATTGTGAGACTTGTAAACGAAACATTTCTTCTTCCATTTCTTGCACACAACCGACCAAGAGAGTGAGAGTGAGGGAATTGAGTTCAAGTGAGAGTCTAGCTCGGAGACTTGGAGAATTTGTAGGAGATTTGCTTAATTGGACTTCTACTCTTGTAATTGAAGACCTAGGTAAGGAAATTCAACCCCTCATTATTGTGTTTAAATTGATTCTTGCATGGTTCATGTCTAATTAAAGAATTAAGTCAAGAATTGGTTCATTAATGTTGAATTGGAGCTCATTCCATGCATGCATGTTTGAATTGTTGATTTTGAGTTGATTCCATGGAGATTTGTCTCATGCATGCTCATGGTTATGTTAAGTCTATGTTTTGATCTTAGTTTTGGAACAATTGGCTCCTTAGAGCATCAAATTGAAGCTTTGAAATGATTTAAATTCATGCATGTTTGCATGTTCTTCATATTCATGGAAATTGGTTTGAATTGGATTTATTTGAAACACCATTGGGCTTTGATTTTACAAATTGAGCTTTGAATCATGTTAAAGTATGAGTTTTGATGTGTTTTCTGGAAAATTGGCCTAAGAGGATCGAAATTTATGGTTTAAAACTTGGTTTTGAGCTTGAGGTTCAAATCTGAAATTTCTAGAATTTGGACTCACGCTCGAGCGGGGTGACTGGCGCTCGAGCGTGGAAATTGTGCTCCCAGCATTTTGTTCTGTTTTGAAGTCCGCTCGAGCGGAATAATTGACGCTCGAGCGGGACATTGTGTCTTATGCTCGAGCGGGTGTCGAGCGCCCAATCGAGTGTGATTTTCACCTATCCAGCACTTTTAACTGTTTTGCAGAACGCTCAAGCGGGTAAGTCTACGCTCGAGCGAAAACCTTTGTCTGTATGTCCGCTCGAGCGGAGTAACTTACGCTCGAGCGTGACCCCTGTTTTCTGAAAAGTCTGAAAATGCTTTTAAAGTGCATCTTTGCATCCTCATCTCATCCTAGGCATTCTTAGGCCTAGTTTAAGGCATCTCAATGAGGACATAGATGTAGAACACACCGGGGCAAATTAGGGATTAAGTTATTATTTTCTCAACTGTGTAGCTTAGTGTGTGTTCAATTTGTAACTGTGTAGGGTTGGCGACTGGGGACGCGCTCTAGCTTTACAGTAGCCCAGAACTCTGTGAGTAACAACTGTGTAAAGATATGTTCAAAATGATTACCTTTTGAACAATTGAACTGTACTGCTTTCTGAACTGTTACTGTTAATTGAATGAATGTATGTCCGATATTCTGAACTGTATTGTGGCATCCTTAGCAACTACTGTTTACTGTTACTGTTACAGAGATCTCTGTCGGTTCCCTCGTGGGAACCACTACTGTTACTGACTGATGGCCATCATTTACTGTTCGGTCTTTTAAGACCTACTGTTAACTGTACTGCTATGCTAATGGATGTACCACATATGACTGTATCGACTGAACGACTGAAATACTGATTTAATGAACTGTTTTCCTTACTGTAAGGACATTCATTCTTAACCCCTTTACGCATTGTGTTATTCACTGGGCATTAGCTCACTGCTCATATATATATATGTAGGTGTCCAGGCACCAGACCGCAGCTAGGAGCGTCGGGGTAAACTCCAGTTTTGTCGAGCCAACCTATGTGCCTCAATGCGAGGTTCCGAGCCTGTCAAGCTACGGCTTAGGGGTGTTTTTAATTTCCCCGTCTGTCTCTGTATCTGTTTTGCATAACTGTATAGACTGTTTACTGTACTGTACTGTTTAATAGGGATTAGGTCCCTGAACTGAATGAATGTATATATGTACATACCGTTTTGTCTGACTGTATATATTTGAATGAAGTCTTTTTGCATACAGACTGTCACAGCTCATTGGACACTGTTTATTTACTGTATTGGCTTCCGCTAGCCCCTGTACTCTGTCTTACTGTACTACTGTTAAGCAGGCCTTCGGTAATCTTGGATTACTGGCCGGTTATGGTGCTAAACCCATAGGGGCGGGTTTGGGTCGTGACAGAGTGGTATCAGATCAATACTTACCACGAGTTATACCGTACACACGTGTCCAAATGAGCTATAGGGTGTCTTAGAAAAGTAAATAGGGCACCATATGAGCATGATAAGTGTGTGGCTATGACATGACTGAATATATGCTAATATGTTAATCTGTTTAAATGAAAGACTGCCTATGTTGATAATTGTTATAACTGCCTATTGTGAAATCGATAATGCGAGAACTGCAAATGAATCTGAAACCTCATCCTCTAAGGCAAGAATGGCAAGACTGGAAAGAATGATGGAACTAATAACTGAAAGACTGGACCAACAACAAAATCAACAGCCCCCACCTCCTCCTCCGGTACAGCCAGAACAGAATGCCAATGTTAATGATGGGGACATAATTGCTCTCACCCATAAGTTCAACAAAATGAAACCGCCGTCCTTTCAGGGAGGCCTTGAACCGTTAAAAGCTGAAGCGTGGGTTCTTGAGACTGAAAAATTGTTTGAGGTTTTTCCGTGCTCTGAAGCACATAAAGTACTATTGGCCACCTTTACTCTGCAGGAAGAAGCTAGAAGTAGGTGGATGCTTATCCGTAATGAAAATACTGTTATGACTTGGGCGCAATTCAAAGGAGCCTTCTTCGAGAAGTATTTCCCTCAGTGTGTTAGGGACAGAAAAGTGATTGAATTTGAACAGCTGAGACAAGGCACCATGTCGGTGGCTGAATATGAGACAAAATTTACTGAACTTGCCCGTTATGCACCACATATAGTGGAGACTAACTACAAGAAGGCCAGAAAGTTTGAAGGCGGCCTTATTGTTGCATTACTGGACAGAATTAATGTTTTGAAGCTACCGAACTTTGTAAATGTTCTTGACCGAGCGTTGATGACTGAATCGAACATCGAGGCACTGAAAACTGAAACACCAGCGTCTAAATGGCGTGGTAAAAGGCAGGGTTTTAAATTCAAGAAAGGCAAGCATAACCCATTGAATAAGAAACAGAATATGGGGTCAACAACTAGCCCCAGCCAAGGAAGTGGTATCATACCACCTTTTTTTGAGTGTGGCAAGAAGCACAAAGGGATCTGTTATAAAATATCTGGAGCCTGCTACAGGTGTGGCAAGGTGGGCCACATGGTTAAAGATTGCCCCTCTGCTCCACACGCCAATAGTAAAGCTACACCAAGCGTAACAACATCAACTATTGCACCAAAACCGTACCCCAAAGCTACCGGGAAAGAGCCCATGAGGCAGGGCCGAGTGTTCGCCCCAGTACCGGGAGACGTGCAGAATAACGAGACCGTTGTGTCAGGTATTCTCTCTATTTATACTCAAAATGCTTATGTACTGATTGATTCGGGGTCTACGCATTCATATGTGTCGCATGCTTTTTCGCGAAAACTGAATAGACCATTAGAACCCATGAATTATCTGTTAGCTGTATCATCACCCATTGGGGAATCTATGACCTGTGCATATATGTACCCTGCTTGTGAAATTATTGTTGGTGATGCACATTTGTTTATTGACTTACTGCCTCTGAACATTGATCATTTTGACGTAATATTGGGAATGGACTAGTTAACGAAATACCATGCTACCATAGACTGTGTAACGAAACAAGTAGTTTTCCATCCACCGGGTTTACCCGAATTTATGTTTAATGGGGTTGGAGTAGTACCTCCCCCGTATTTGATTTCATCTGTGAAAGCTGTTAAATTGATTAGAAAGGGGTGTAAGGGCTATCTGTGTTCTGTATTGACTGTATCTACTCATGATGATGCTAACGTGAACAATATTCCTATAGTCAGAGAATTCCCAGATGTGTTTCCAGATAATCTGTCAGGGGATTTGATTGACAGGGAGATCGAATTTACTGTTGATGTGATTCCGAGAACGCAGCCAGTATCGAAAGCTCCTTACCGAATGGCTCCAACTGAACTGAAAGAATTGAAAGTGCAATTGCAAGAACTGCTAGATAAGAAGTTCATCAGGCCTAGCATTTCACCATGGGGCGCTCTTGTTTTATTTGTAAAAAAGAAAGACGGCTCACTGAGACTGTGTATTGACTATCGTGAACTGAACAAGGTAACTGTGAAAAATAAACACCCATTACCGTGCATTGATGACTTATTTGATCAGTTACAGGGTGCTCAAGTGTTCTCTAAAATCGACCTCAGATCAGGATACCATCAGTTGAAAGTTAAACCAGAGGACATTGACAAAACTGCTTTTCGAACGAGGTATGGACATTACGAATTTTTAGTTATGCCTTTCGGAGTTACCAATGCACCTGCGGCATTTATGGACCCCATGAACAGAATCTTTAAACCATACCTTGATGACTTTATTGTTGTATTTATTGACGACATACTGATTTACTCCGAAAGTATAGAAGAACATGAACATCATCTGAAACTTGCCCTACAGACCCTAAGAGAACAGAAACTTTATGCTAAACTGTCTAAATGTGAATTTTGGCTCGATCATGTTATGTTTTTGGGGCATGTTGTTAGCAAAGATGGAATTTCTGTTGATCCGCAGAAAATTGAAGCTGTAGTAAACTGGCGTAGACCAACTGTAGACACCCCATTTTTGACCGACCTTAAGACTCAGACGTCACCGATTGAGCGCTCGGTGATGTTGCATATCGTGCTCGTTCAGAGGTTTCAGAGTCTCGGCTGCGAGCCTTGCCTCCAGACTTCCGGACTCTTTTGTGCTTTGCCTCGGTTTGTGAACCAGGCTATGTTTTCTCTATTTTCTCTTCTCGAAGGGAGGGAGAGGTCTCGTAGATCATCTCTTAGTGGCCGTAGGCTACGTTTCGTGGTCGTAGGCCATTTTGCCCGTTTGGAGTCCGGTTTCCGATTTTTCGGAGCCGTTGGCCGTGTGCCTCGGTTCGGGACCGCTTAACCACCTTTGTTCGCTCCGATTTTTGGCATACACATTATTTCCTCTCTTTTGAGGGACACTGTGGTCCGAGAGACCAACTTCGTGGTCGGACACCACTTCCGGTGCCTAACAGCCCACTTTCGGGCCTCGAACTGCGTGTTTTGGCTTCCGAACCTTCATTCTGCATTTTTGGGCTCCAACCCAAACTTGAGATAGTCATATTTTGAGGTCCTTTTCATGTTTGATTAAGGACCTTTTGCTGTTTGAGATCTCCTACTGCCACTTGCTTCTTTATCCCTCTTTTAGGCCTTTTCTTGCATGATAGTTTAGGCCTACTTCTATTTATTTTCGTGGGTTGTCATAAACTACAAAGTGTCTTATTTTGAGCTCCTCTTCAACTTTGTTTAAGGGCTCTCTTCGGTTTGAGATCTCCTACTATCACTTCCCCCTTTATCTCCCTTTTAGGCCAATTTTGGGGGGAAATTTGAATTTCATTTCCCCCCCATTTTTCCCCCTCTTTTCCACCCTCTTGTGTCTATAAAACCAGACCCTCCAGATCTGTTTTGAAGGACACAAAAAATTGTTTGAAGCATTATACACACAACCTCCCTCTCCCTCTCTTCCAAGCTCCAAAACCCTTTGTTCTTGGACCATTTTTACACTACAACCCCTAGCCTATCACCGCCATTACTCATTTCAGTACCTTGGAGGACATTTGAAGAGGTTGAAAGCTCAGATTTTTGGACTAAAAGCTGCTGGAAAGTTGTTCTTCAAGGGTGAGTCCCTATTTCCCTTAAACTTGCACTTTTTTGCATGATTGTTTAGCTTTACTTGCAAGTATTTTTGGACTTCGATCCAAACTGAAAAAGATCATATTTTGAGGTCATATTCATGTTTGAATAAGAAATTTTTTCTGTTTGAAGTCTTCTTCTCCCCCTTTGTTCTTTACCTCTCTTTTAGGGCCTATTCTTGCATGATATGTTAGCCCTGTTTTAAGGCATTTATGGGCTCCGAGCTAAACTGTGAAGTAGCTTATTTTGAGCACTTATTCAACATTGTTGAAGGGCTCTTTACTGTTTGAGGCCTCCATCTTTCACTTACCTCTTTATCTCACTTTTGGCCATATTTTTGCATGATTTGTTAGCCCCTTGTGCTTATTTTTTTAGGCTTTGGTCCGAACTATAAATGGCCTTATTTTGATCCCCTCTTCATGTTTTATCAAGGGACTTTTGCTGTTTGAGACTCCCCTTTTACACTTTGTGTTTAAGCCTCTTTTTAGGCCTTATTTTGCATAATATTTTAGGCTTGCATGTGCACTGTTTTGGGGGTGGTCATTAACTGTAAAATATCATGTTTTTGGCCCTTCTTCAACTTTGTTGAAGGGCCCTCCTGTGTTTGAGGCCAGAAACCATCACTTGCTTCTTTGTCTCCCCTTTGGCTCATTTCTTGCACAATAGTTCAGCCATACTCGTGTTTGTTTTTGTGGCTTGTTGTAAACTGTAAAGTACCATTTTTTGAGCCCCTCTTCAACTCTGTTGAAGGGCTCTTGGCTATTTAGGGCCAGCAGCTGCTACTTGCTTCAATATCTCTCTTTTGGGGTCATTTTTGCATGCTAGCTTAGCCCTATTTGTGTTTATTGTTTGGCCTTGACTAAAACTGTAAATATGCTTGTTTTGGGACTGCCTTGAATCTGTATTCACACTTCATGTTCAAATAGTGCATATTTTGTATAGCTATAGGTCATCGCGCATGCCAAGTTTTGCATTTCGGGTCTCATTCCATGCATCGGGTGCCATGTTTCCATGATTCGGGGCCATTTTGCATCATATTTTGGTACTGAAATTTGCATGTTTGCATACCATATTCCATGCCTTGCCATGTCTTGTTAGAGTGGCATTCGTGCCTTAGGTTCGGTCCTCGGTTTGCGTGCATGTGTGCACGCATTCCGAGTTGTCTCATTTTCATCTCATGGCCTCCTATGTGAGTGTGGTTGAGGTACACTCATGTTGGTGTAAGCCCATATTGCATTGTGTATGCCATTTCATTTCATAGCATTGTGTATGCTAGGTTGCATGTTAGCGCATTGTGTATGCCATCTCATAGCATTGTGCATGCTAGGTTGTATATTAGTTGCATTCATGCATGTCATGCATATTGCATTGTGCTTGGGATAGGAGTTAGCCCGAGCACGGGAAATGAGGGACGTTTCGTACTCCGAGTGACGGAACGTGTCTCAATTCCTCGGTCGCCGACACTCCGGATTATCCATGATGGAGTCTAGGCCTTGTTGTGTCCATATGTGCATTCATTTCATATTGAATCGTGCAAATCGACTTCTCGGCCATCATGCATCGAGACGCGTGATTGGTGGCACGAGGATCGAGGCATGCATACATTTGTGAAAATACATTGTTATGCCCCTTTCCTGCTCTCTGTTGCAACAAATCAAGAATTAGCAACCTTCCGGAGCTTGGCGCGCTTTCCAAGAATAATTATAAAACAGAGGCTAATTGGGGCATCCCAGTGGATTTCCGTGCAAGACAGTCCAAACATACATCATTCATTAGAGTCGAGGCAGTCCCTGGCTTGCATGCCATGTTTATAGCTTTCTTAGATTAATTTGTAAATTAATTAGGATTTTTGTATTCATTCGGGACTGTATATTATTTATTCGGACCCTCTACGCGAGGGCAATGTTGTAATAAGTGTGTGTGTGTGTGATGTATGTCTTCCAACCTCACGTCTTTCTCCCTTTTATTTACCAGCTTATGATGGTTAGATTAGGGCATGTTTCAATTAGCATACAGTGTGATAGCATGTTTGCATTCATTCATCTGTTTTGCATGCACCGGGCTCGGCGCATCATACTAACTGCATTGTATTTTCAATTCCAAGTTGAATACTTGTTAGCTGTTGCATCTCATATGCCATGTTTAGAATAGCCGAGCCTGCTATAGTTGCATTTTGGATGTGTTGCATTAGGCATTTCTGTACAGTTAGGATCATGTATGAATTTCTAATGAGCTTCTGTTTTGGCTTGGAGTACTCGGTGAGTTTTATGCTTTAGCATCCTTACATGCGTGTGAGTGCTGCCATGAATAGCATGCTTACCATGAGGCTAATTGCTTATGTGATATAACTGCCTGAATGCCTGTGGGTGAAGGTTGGGTTATTTGGATTCGAACAATTCATTCACTGTGTGTTTTAAGCCCACTAGATAGTGGCAAAATCATGTTTTCTAAGCCCACCCGAGGGTGGCAAATCCACGTCTTAGCCTACTTTCGGGTAGCACCATCAACCCATTTTCAAACAAACAAACATGAAATGTTTTGTTCCAATTCAGGCGATCCAGTCTATACTAGTATGCTGTGCGCATCACATAGTAAATCTAGGCTAATAACCGGAATAAGAACACATAATGTTTTCAAAAATAGATATCATGGTTAGTAGAGGCCGATCTTTGATCGGGCGAGCGGGGGTGCTCACGAAGTGACCTTCCCCAATCGTACCCAAGTTCCCGAGCCGAGGCAACTTTGGTGATGACGGACACGTAGCCTTAGGCAAACGAGTCAGGGTTTCCTAAATTTCCCCAAAATAAAACATTTAGGTGGCGACTCTGTATCTGGCAAAGCAGTCCATGTTTGGCACTTCTTTCAAAAAAATCTGTTTTCTCCTGGATTTAGACTCTTTGGTTCAGACTTAGAACCGTGACAATTTGAGAGTCCTGAACTGTAGTGAGCCCAATATCGAACGGAACGGGGGACTCGTTCCTCTCCCGGGGCGTTCGGGGACGTCTACAGTTTCTGACGACTCTGCTGGGGAGTTAGAGAACTTGACTCGAACTCATGATATCTTGTTTTGATTACACTTATGTGTTTCTTTATATTGCATTTGCATTGGTGCGCCTAGGACACCGTGTTTGCCATTTGCTATTCCTGAATGGTTTGCTGAAGGCTTGTCTTGTTAAGGCATGACCATAAGGCTGACCGGTTGTGGGCTCTGCCAGTATGGGAACACAAACCCCGGTTTTACCGGGGCACCCTTTTGACCATTCGACCTAGTGCATATTCGGATCCATAGTGACCATTCCAAACTAGGATAGGTTGCTTACCCGTTTATAGGTTGTTTGAATCCGCTGCGTGCGTAGTAAAACCCTAGCTCCTGACAAAATAGGACAGGGAAAACCCTACCCCAACATAGGGGTGTTTTGGCTCTCATTTTCTTGTTATGTGCTTTTAGAGTGCGTCTTTACAAGAATGCATGTATCAGTTTACAAGTTTGGACATCAGGCCTGCGGGCACCAGTTCAGTGTTTCTGGGTATCAAGGTCCTGCGGGCATCAGCCAGTATTTTCGGAATCAGTTATATCTACGGGTATCAGATTCAGTTTTGGGGGCAGTAATTTTGGGAACAGTGATCAACGGTCGAATGCAGTTATTCAGTTATGTTCATGTCTGTATTAGTAGGATTAGGCTGAGATGCTGCATGTTTTCTCTTTCAGTTCAGAGACTCAGTTCAGAGTAACCAGTGTTCTCCTTTGCTGAGGCAAGACAGGAAAAGGCTCACCGGTTCTTCAGATCCGTTAGTCACCAGTCCGGTCCATCTGATCCGTCAGTCACCAGTCCGGTCCATCTGATCCGTCAGTCACCAACCACATTACCTCTGTTCAGTTCAGCAAAACTTGTGATGACGCAAAATTCGGAAGAAATTGTGGTTAGGGCAGCCGTATCAGACCAGGGAATCACATTGCAGGGTGATACCGATGTTGAAGTGCCACACCCACCCAGGTCACCTGCCGCACATCCGATCTGGGAACCCCAGTTATTTCAAACCCGTGAGCCCACCACATTCGAGTAGATGGGAATGATTGGTGACCTTCAAAGGTCTGTGGCGGATCTAGCCTGCGGAATGTTGGTTCCGCCACCAAATGCATCGTATACTGGGAATTTCATACCGCAGGAGCCCCCGCTACTGGGGCGAATTGTAATTGAGCTCAGCCAACCTGAAGCTGTCTCAAGTTCTGGCAATGATATGTCAACAACAGTCGGACTTCGTACTGGTCAAGCAACCCAAGCCTTCCACCAAGCTGAGGCTAGTGGAAAGAACAAGATGAAGATGGACACTGATCCCTATGAACAACTCCAGCAAGCTGTTAAGGCTCTGAAAGCCAGAGGGTTGAATAAACAACAAGTACTCGCAGTTGTGGCTAAGACTGTGGATGACATCTTCCCCACTAAAGACGAGAGCAGTTCAAGCCAGGGAGAAAATCGAGATGGGGACCGTCGTACCAGAACAGTTCCTTCCAATTCTAACCCTGCACCTGGAAAAGATCAGAGAGCCAAGGCAGCACCTGCGGATCCTTTTTCGAGTGCGTCCAGCAAAAACTCGCAGACTTCGAAATATCTGTCCCGAGGTCGCAGGGTCTTCCATGCCCTCTACATGCCTTTGTCTAAGGCCCTTCAAATCCTCGTCAAAGAAGGGCACCTCAAACCCCTCGAGCCTCGGCCTCTCCCGAGTCCCCTTCCAGCTAAGCATGATGGTACCCAGTACTGTGCATACCATCAACAAACCGGTCACAGCACCGACAACTGCTTCCTTCTTCGCCACGAAATGCAAGATTTGTTTGACAATGAAGTCATCCTCCCTCCAAGCTCGGCAAAGTCTGTCACCACCGGGTTGTTGGATTTCGAGGATAATGCAAGTATGTGATCAAGGGTTCGACCACCTACGGGCGGCGCGCGGTTTACCTCGGATGTGGCGTATGGCACGCACCGTTTTGAGCATTTGGCGAAAGTTACATTCTGACTTGGGTATTGAGTTAGTCTTGTTGTTTGGTTTTGAGTCTGTCCTTTTGTTTTGAGTCAGTCTTTTCATACTGAGTCAGTTGAGGTCTGTCTTGTCGTATCGAGTCAGTCCTGTTGTATAGGGGTCGGGTGATCCCGAAGGGTGTTACCTCGGACATCACTGTTTTGTTTCGTGTTTGTCTTTTTGCTTTCTTTGAGTCTGTTTCTACCGAGGAGCCAGTTGTGCCAACAGATTTGAATGAACAGCAGTAATTTTCACATTCTTGTGTTTGCTTCTGCTTTGTGCCAGAAGTTCTGAATGAAATGACAATGCTCTTCACCTGCTTTTCTGTGCTTTGAAAATCATTGCATTGACCTAAGTTTTTCAAAACCTTTTAAACATTGTGACGAAAACAAAGGGGAAGGAATTCCTCGGGATTTGCAAAACTTTGATCAGATTGAGAGAAAGAGAGGCGTGCTAAGCCCTTAATGAATGAAATCATGTTTGTTAACGTGAGTACTGAGAAGGATCCTGGCTTGATCCAGATTGGCCCCAAACCGTCTTCAGCGCGAGCGATTAGTCGCTTTCTTAAAAGATTTCAAAAAAAATGTTTTGCGCGGTCCTGCGAAGACCTGTGTGGAATCTCTCTTGAGATTGTGCAGCCTAGGATCGCTCTCAGCCTCGAGACTCCACCCCTCTTGATTTCAAAACTTGAACTTGGATTCAGAATGTTCGACGGTCAACTACAATGTAAAGCCTATGTGGCCGGATCAAAAGCAGCCCGCCAGATCAAAAAGCTTGCGAAACTAAATCAGGAGCACCCCTCAAACTAGGGGCAAAAGAATTTCAAATGTGCTCGAAGAGTCAAAGATGAAGGTTAGCGAGAATGCCAAATCCCAGAGGGGAAGAGAGAAGAGAGTATTGGTGAAGGACAACCAAGTTCCTATCCATAACACTAGGGGAAAATTCAGCCCCCCATTGGATGGACTCCTACATCATCAGCGAACAACAGCTATTCTCCTGGATTCAGATGGCTTCGAGATCTCAAACCATTCCATAGGGAGAAAAGCTACACTTTTACCCTTGAGAGGCTCGCTGGGTCGAAAACCCGGAAGGGCGACCCAGGCAAAAGTTAGAACAAGAAAAAGAAGAAAAAAGAAAAAAAAAAAGAAAAATGCAAAGAATGAAAAAAAAAGAAAAATGAAGAAAAATGAAGAAAATGAAAGAAAAAAAAGAAGCAAAAGAAAAAAAAAAGATGAAAAAAAATGAAAAGAAAAACAAAGCTCGCAAGGTTGAAAACCCGGAAGGGCGGCCTTGGCAAAAGTTAGAGCGCAAAAGGAGAGGTTAATACCCGAGTGTACCTTCATCCCGAAATACGTAAGGCTTGATTCCCATGTTTGGGATACGTAGGCAACTTCATTCTGAAGTCCAGCCGTAAAACACTTCAAATTGACTGTGCCCATGTAATGGTTTCGATCATCTTTGCTTTCTCTGTATCTGAGGATTTGGTTGTGTTCGTCACTCTGAAGACTGCCTACAATGCGCTGCGGTGCCATCCAAACAAGGGGCAACTTTCCGTTGCCATTCAATGCGCCGCGGTGCCGTTCAAACAAGGGGCAACTTTCCGTTGCCATACAGTGTCCTTCAGGCAAGGGGCAATTTTCCTTCGGATATGAAGTTGTGCATCTCAAGAGTAGGTTCCGTGCTCGTTGAGCAGTGGCCGTTTGCAAAAATAGTTTTTGAAAATTTTTACTGAGGTTGACTAATTTCTCAAAAATTATTTCATTTTCCCAAACTAGACCATTTCTTGGACCCAAAAAAGGAAAATTTTCAGTGCTCATAACCTGACTTACATGATTTTAAATCAGAAAATCGAACAAGCATGCTAATTTAACTCTCATGTTGGTCAAAATTGTTTTAACAGAACGTCAAAAACCAAAAATGGTCAAAATAATGAACTAAGGGAAAAGTTAAGTCAGGTGTTCTGTCTTTTCCCCGTTGTCAACATACTTACCGGAAAAGGGCATTCTACTTGCCAGAAAGGACACTCTACCCGCCAGAAAAGGGGATAACTGAAGTTAACAACAAAGGGTTGAAAGCTCTCTCATCCTCCAAGCAGCAAGGTATCAAGCCGAGTGCGAAGCACGAATTGGAATGGATCAAGATGCTCCATTCCCTCATCCGGCGCATCGACAGATGTCACTGAAGGAAATAGCCGCGAGCTGATTATGTTGGGCGTGAGCCCGCAACTTCCTGTTCATCCATCAACCACCCAGGGGAGGGATAAAAAAATGAGAGATTAAAGAATAGAGAGATGTGCGTTGAGAGAAAAAGTGAGGAAAAGGGCTTTTTCAGCAAAAACAAAGCCTGAGGGCCGAGTGATGTGAGAATCACAAATGAGAAAGGGTGGGAAACAATACCAGAAGAAACTGGCTCCTCGCGTACTGAGAGGTCTCTCGTCTTTGTAACATGTCTGTGTGTCGTGTCTTTTGTTTTGTTTGTCTCGATTCTTGCTTTGATTCGTTCCGAGTGTGTCTCGATGCGTTTAGGTTGTTCACCTTTTCTTTTCCATTGTTCAGTCTTTTTCGCTGTGTTCAGTCATAGGCTCAATGCCCAGTTAAGAACACATTTCTTAATTTCAAAAAATTGTCTTGTGCTCAGAGTGCCGTGTCGTTCTCCACATTTGTGCAAAACAAGATTTTGTTCTTTCAAAAAAACGCAGGGTTCAACCCGAGCCATGTGGGAACAGTAAATCCAGAACCCATCTGAAGCTATATAGGTTCCAAACTTCAAAGCAAAAGGAAAAGAGGAAGATGTCGGACATCTGAGTTTGTTTCAACTTTTGCAAGTTCCGTTATCGCATCCTGTAGGTTCAGAATGAGCTGTGTGTTCAAAATTAAAAGACTACTGAGTTATGGGCCGTGTGTTCAAATTGAGCAGTGTTATGTTATGAGCTGCGTGTTCAAAAATTGAAGTATATGAGCTGTGTGTTCAGAATTGCAGTACGTGAGCTGCGTGTTCAACATAAAGTATATGAGCTATATGTTCAGAATTGAAGTATATGAGCTGTGTGTTCAGAATTAAAATATGTGAGCTGCGTGTTCAACATAAAGTATATGAGCTGCGTGTTCAAAAATTGAAGTATATGAGCTGTGTGTTCAGAATTACAGTACGTGAGCTGCGTGTTCAACATAAAGTATATGAGCTGTGTGTTCAGAATTGAAGTATGTGAGCTGCGTGTTCAACATAAAGTATATGAGCTTTGTGTTTAGAATTGAAGTATATGAGTTGTGTGTTCAGAATTGAAGTATATGAGCTGTGTGTTCAGAATTGAAGTATGTGAGCTGCGTGTTCAACATGAAGTGAATGAGCTGTGAGTTCAGAAGTGAAAGTTTATGAGCTGCGTGTTCAGAATTAAGAATGAGCTGCGTGCAAATGAAAATAAATGAGCTGCGCGTTCAGAATTGAAATATGTGAGCTGCGTGTTCAAACTGAAGTGAATGAGCTGTGTGTTCAGAAGTGAGGTGTATGAACTGTGTGTTCAGTATAAGCTGCGTGCAAATGAAATGAATGAGCTGCGTGTTCAGAAGAGAAATATGTGGGCTGCGTGTTCACAAGTGAAATGTGTGAGCTGTGTGTTCAAAGTGTGATGTATAAGCTGCGTGCAAATGAAATGAATGAGCTGCGTGTTCGACTTCTAAAAACTGTGGGCTGTGTGTTCACCATCAAGAGTTCGGACTGCGTGTTCAAAAATGGGCTGCGTGTTCAAAAATGGGCTGCGTGTTCAGAAGTTCAAAAGTTTGAGCTGCGTGTTCAACTTTCAACGAATGTGTGCTGCGTGTTCACAATCAAAAAATGGGCTGCGTGTTCAGAAATTCAGAAGTTTGGGCTGCGTGTTCGACTTTCAACAAGTGTGCGCCGCGTGTTCACAATCAAAAAATGGGTTGCTTGTTCAGAAGTTCAAAAGTTTGAGCTGCGTGTTCAACTTTCAACAAGTGTGTGCTGCGTGTTCACAATCAAAAAATGGGCTGCGTGTTTAGAAGTTCAAAAGTTTGAGCTGCGTGTTCAACTTTCAACAAGTGTGTGCTGCGTGTTCACAATCAAAAAATGGGCTGCGTGTTCAGAAGTTCAAAAGTTTGAGCCGCGTGTTCAACTTTCAACAAATGTGTGCTGCGTGTTCACAATAAAAAAATGGGCTGCGTGTTCAGAAATTCAACAGTTTGGGCTGCGTGTTCAACTCTCAACTAATGTGTGCTGTGTGTTCACCTCAACATTCGGGCTGCGTGTTCAAACTTCAAAGACAGTGAGCTGCGTGTTCAACTCTCAACAAGTGTGTGCTGCGTGTTCACAATAAAAAAAATGGGCTGTGTGTTCAGAAGTTCAAAAGTTTGAGCTGCGTGTTCAACTTTCAACAAATGTGTGCTGCATGTTCACAATCAAAAAATGGGCTGCGTGTTCAGAAATTCAACAGTTTGGGCTGCGTGTTCAACTCTCAACTAGTGTGTGCTGTGTGTTCACCTCAACATTCGAGCTGCGTGTTCAGACTTCAAAGACAGTGAGCTGCGTGTTCACCTCTCAACCAGTATGTGCTGTGTGTTCACCACAAAATTTGAGCTGCGTGTTCAGAATTAAGAAAGAGCTATGTGCCCGAAAACGAGCTGTGTGCCCGAAGAACGAGCTGTGTGCCCGAAAAGGAGCTGTGTGCCCGAAAATGAGCTGTGTGCTCGGGAAATGAGCTGTGTGCCCAAAGAAGGAGCTGTGTGTCCGAAAAATGAGCTGTGTGCCTGAAAAGGAGCTGTGTGCCCGAAAACGAGCTGTGTGCCCAGAAAATGAGCTATGTGCCCAAAGAACGAGCTGTGTGCCCGAAAAAGAGCTGTGTGCCCGAAAAGGAGCTGTGTGCCTGAAAAGGAGCTGTGTGCCCGAAAACGAGCTGTGTGCTCGGGAAATGAGCTGTGTGCCCAAAGAAGGAGCTGTGTGCCCGAAAAAGGAGCTGTGTGCCTGAAAAGGAGCTGTGTGCCTGAAAAGGAGCTGTGTGCCCAGAAAATGAGCTGTGTGCCCAAAGAAGGAGCTGTGTGCCCGAAAAATAAGCTGTGTGCCTGAAAAGGAGCTGTGTGCCCGGAAAATGAGCTGTGTGCCCGGAAAATGAGCTGTGTGCCTAAAAAGGAGCTGTGTGCCCGAAGAAGGAGCTATGTACCCGAAAAACGAGCTGTGTGCCCGGAAATGAGCTGTGTGCCCGAAGAAATAGCTGTGTGCCCAAAAATGAACTGCGTACCCGAAGAATGCGCTGTGTGCCCGAGATCTACTGTCTGCCCAAAAGAGTTGTGTACCGAGATTAAACAGAGTGTTGTGTTTCGAGCTGCGTACCAAATGAACAGAATATTGTGTTGTGAGCGGTGGACCAAACGAACAAAGTGTTATGGTGTGAGCTGTATGCCAACTGAATGGAATGCTATGTCGTAAGCTGTGTGCTAAGTCTTGCATTGTGCATGCGTCTCATCGCACTATTTTGCGCTGTGACCATTACTTGCATTGTGCATGCATTTTACCGCGCTATTTTGTGCATCGCACTGTTTGGTGCAATTTATACTCGCGCTATCTTGCGCACCTTACCTGTATCGCACTGTCTTGTGCACTCACCTGGTCTAGGAAACCTTAAATCCTTCGGTCTAAGGAGACCTTAAATCCTGCATCTTTATTCGCACTGTCTTGTGCACTCCCCGGTCTAGGAGACCTTAAATCCTCTAAAGGTGAAATTCCTTTGGTGTTTGTCGTGCCCAAACGACTTCTGGTGGTCTTTTATAGCCACCTGCCTGTGTTTGCGGTGAGTTCCTAGGAGACCAACTGAGACGGTGGAAACTAGAGTTCGAATGGCTTATGCCTAGAACGCAAAGGTTCGGGATTTCCGAGACTAAAGTCAAGTTTAAATACCCAGGGGTGTATCCTCGGCTTGAAATCTATATGGCAGCCCCATAGATTGAGATAGCATCTGTATGCACCTCAATTCTGGATACTGATCCAACCTAGTTTGTCACCCTGTTGCAGAATAGGGAAAGCTGCAACCATAGTCAGGGAGAAAAGTAGTACCTGCAGTTCAACCAAGAAGAAGCGAAAGATCCCCAGCAGTATGAGGTAAGTCATTGCCAATTGCCCCTGCAAGTTACCTTTACCTCTTAGCTATTGCATTGCATTTTAGCCACTACATTACAGTGCATTGCATGAATCCTCAATTTTCGAACCGGCTTCGCGTAGCGTATAAGTCCAATTATCAAACCGGCTTCGCGTAGCGTGTAAGTCCAATTTTCAAACCGGCTTCGCGTAGCGTGTAAGTCCAATTTTCAAACCGGCTTCGCGTAGTGTGTAAGTCCAATTTTCAAACCGGCTTCACGTAGCGTATAAGTCCAATTTTCAAACCGGCTTCGCGTAGCGTATAAGTCCAATTATCAAAATCCTCCTGCATATCATTTTGCATCTTGCCCCCTGCCTGCGAGCATGCTTGCGGGCACATCTTTGTTATCTTGCTTGTTTGTCTAAGTCTTCGGCCTTGTCAAAAATGGGTCGTCTCTGGGTTTTGACATTCACTCCCGTCACGTGTGACTTTCGAGTTCTGTCAAAGAGGGGCAACTGTAGACACGCCATTTTTGACCGACCTTAAGACTCAGACGTCACCGATTGAGCGCTCGGTGATGTTGCATATCGTGCTTGTTCAGAGGTTTTAGAGTCTCGGCTGCGAGCCTTGCCTCCAGACTTCCGGACTCTTTTGTGCTTTGCCTCGGTTTGCGAACCAGGCTCTGTTTTCTCTGTTTTCTCTTCCCGAAGGAAGGGATAGGTCTCGTAGATCATCTCTTAGTGGCCGTAGGTTACGTTTCGTGGTCGTAGGCCATTTTGCCCGTTTGGAGTCCGGTTTCCGGTTTTTCGGAGCCGTTGGCCGTGTGCCTCGGTTCGGGAGCTCGTAACCACCTCCGTTCGCTCCGATTTTTGGCATACACCTTATTTCCTCCCTTTTGAGGGATACTGTGGTCCGAGAGACCAACTTCGTGGTCGGACACCACTTCCAGTGCCTAACAACCCACTTTCGGGGCCCGAACTGCATGTTTTGGCTACCGAACCTTCATTCTGCATTTTTGGGCTCTGACCCAAACTTGAGATAATTATATTTTGAGGTCCTTTTCATGTTTGATTAAGGACCTTTTGCTGTTTGAGATCTCCTACTGCCACTTGATTCTTTACCCCTCTTTTAGGCCTTTTCTTGCATGATAGTTTAGGCCTACTTGTATTTATTTTCGTGGCTTGTCATAAACTACAAAGTATCTTATTTTGAGCCCCTCTTCAACTTTGTTGAAGGGCTCTCTTCGGTTTGAGATCTCCTACTATCACTTCCCCCTTTATCTCCCTTTTAGGCCAATTTTGGGGGGAAATTTGAATTTCATTTCCCCCCCATTTTTCCCCCTCTTTTCCACCCTCTTGTGTCTATAAAACCAGACCCTCCAGATCTGTTTTGAAGGACACAAAAAATTGTTTGAAGCATTATACACACAACCTCCCTCTCTCTCTCTTCCAAGCTCCAAAACCCTTTGTTCTTGGACCATTTTTACACTACAACCCCTAGCCTATCACCTCCATTACTCATTTCAGTACCTTGGAGGACATTTGAAGAGGTTGAAAGCTCAGATTTTTGGACTAAAAGCTGCTAGAAAGTTGTTCTTTAAGGGTGAGTCCCTATTTCCCTTAAACTTGCACTTTTTTGCATGATTGTTTAGCTTTACTTGCAAGTATTTTTGGACTTCGATCCAAACTGAAAAAGATCATATTTTGAGGTCATATTCATGTTTGATTAAGAAATTTTTGCTGTTTGAAGTCTTCTTCTCCCCCTTTGTTCTTTACCTCTCTTTTAGGGCCTATTCTTGCATGATATGTTAGCCTTATTTTTAAGCATTTCTGGGCTCCGAGCTAAACTGTGAAGTAGCTTATTTTGAGCCCTTCTTCAAAATTTTTGAAGGGATCTTCACTGTTTGAGGCCTCCATCTTTCACTTACCTCTTTATCTCACTTTTGGCCATATTTTTGCATGATTTGTTAGCCCCTTGTGCTTATTTTTTTAGTCTTTGGTCCGAACTGTAAATGGCCTTATTTTGACCCCCTCTTCATGTTTTATCAAGAGACTTTTTCTGTCTGAGGCTCCCCTTTTACACTTTGTGTTTAAGTCTCTTTTTAGGCCTTATTTTGCATAATATTTTAGGCTTGCATGTGCACTGTTTTGGGTGTGGTCATTAACTGTAAAATACCATATTTTTGGTCCCTCTTCAACTTTGTTGAAGGGACCTCTTGTGTTTGAGGCCAGAAACCATCACTTGCTTCTTTGTCTCCCCTTTGGCTCATTTCTTGCACAATAGTTTAGCCATACTCGTGTTTGTTTTTGTGGCTTGTTGTAAACTGTAAAGTACCATTTTTTGAGCCCCTCTTCAACTCTGTTGAAGGGCTCTTGGCTATTTAGGTCCAGCAGCTGCTACTTGCTTCAATATCTCTCTTTTGGGGCCATTTTTGCATGCTAGCTTAGCCCCATTTGTGTTTATTGTTTGGCCTTGATTAAAACTGTAAATATGCTTTTTTTGGGACTGCCTTGAATCTGTCTTCACACTTCATGTTCAAATAGTGCATATTTTGTATAGCTATAGGTCATCGCGCATGCCTAGTTTTGCATTTCGGGTCTCATTCCATGCATCGGGTGCCATGTTTCCATGATTCGGGGCCGTCTTGCATCATATTTTGGTATTGAAATTTGCATGTTTGCATACCATATTCCATGCCTTTCCATGTCTTGTTAGAGTGGCATTCGTGCCTTAGGTTCGGTCCTCGGTTTGCGTGCATGTGTGCACGCATTCCGAGTTGTCTCATTTTCATCTCATGGCCTCCTATGTGAGTGTCGCTGAGGTCCACTCATGTTGGTGTAAGCCCATATTGCATTGTGTATGCCATTTCATTTCATAGCATTGTGTATGCTAGGTTGCATGTTAGCGCATTGTGTATGCCATCTCATAGCATTGTGCATGCTAAGTTGTATATTAGTTGCATTCATGCATGTCATGCATATTGCATTGTGCTTGGGATAGGAGTTAGCCCGAGCACGGGATAGGAGTTAGCCCGAGCACGGGAAACGAGGGACGTTTCGTACTCCGAGTGACGGAACGTGTCTCAATTCCTCGGTCGCTGACACTCCGGATTATCCATGATGGAGTCTAGGCCTTGTTGTGTCCATATGTGCATTCATTTCATATTGAAGCGTGCAAATCGACTTCTCAGCCATCATGCATCGAGATGCGTGATTGGTGGCACGAGGATCGAGGCATGCATACATTTGTGAAAATACATTGCTATGCCCCTTTCCTGCTCTCTGTTGCAGCAAATCAAGAATTAGCAACCTTCCGGAGCTTGGCGCGCTTTCCAAGAATAATTGTAAAACAGAGGCTAATTGGGGCATCCCAGTGGATTTCCGCGCAAGACAGCCCAAACATACATCATTCATCAGAGTCGAGGCAGTCCCTGGCTTGCATGCCATGTTTATAGCTTTCTTAGATTAATTTGTAAATTAATTAGGATTTTTGTATTCATTCGGGACTGTATATTATTTATTCGGACCCTCTACGCGAGGGCAATGTTGTAATAAGTGTGTGTGTGTGTGATGTATGTCTTCCAACCTCACGTCTTTCTCCCTTTTATTTACCAGCTTATGATGGTTAGATTAGGGCATGTTTCAATTAGCATACAGTGTGATAGCATGTTTGCATTCATTCATCTGTTTTGCATGCACCGGGCTCGGCGCATCATACTAACTGCATTGTATTTTCAATTCCAAGTAGAATACTTGTTAGCTGTTGCATCTCATATGCCATGTTTAGAATAGCCGAGCCTGCTATAGTTGCATTTTGCATGTGTTGCATTAAGCATTTCTGTATAGTTAGGATCATGTATGAATTTCTAATGAGCTTCTGTTTTAGCTTGGAGTACTCGGTGAGTTTTATGTTTTAGCATCCTTACATGCGTGTGAGTGCTGCCATGAATAGCATGCTTACCATGAGGCTAATTGCTTATGTGATATAACTGCCTGAATGCCTGTGGGTGAAGGTTGGGTTATTTGGATTGGAACAATTCATTCACTGTGTGTTTTAAGCCCACTAGATAGTGGCAAAATCATGTTTTCTAAGCCCACCCGAGGGTGGCAAATCCACGTCTTAGCCTACTTTCGGGTAGCACCATCAAACCATTTTCAAACAAACAAACATGAAATGTTTTGTTCCAATTCAGGCGATCCAGTCTATACTAGTATGCTGTGCGCATCACATAGTAAATCTAGGCTAATAACCGGAATAAGAACACATAATGTTTTCAAAAATAGATATCATGGTTAGTAGAGGCCGATCTTTGATCGGGTGAGCGGGGGTGCTCACGAAGTGACCTTCCCCAATCGTACCCAAGTTCCCGAGCCGAGGCAACTTTGGTGATGACGGACACGTAGCCTTAGGAAAACGAGTCAGGGTTTCCTAAATTTTTCCAAAATAAAACATTTAGGTGGTGACTCTGTATCTGGCAAAGCAGTCCATGTTTGGTACTTCTTTCAAAAAAATCTGTTTTCTCAAAACGATTTGCCGGATTTAGACTCTTTGGTTCAGACTTAGAACCGTGACAATTTGAGAGTCCTGAACTGTAGTGAGCCCAATATCGAACGGAACGGGGGACTCGTTCCTCTCCCAGGGCGTTCGGGGACGTCTACACCAACAAATGTGACAGAAGTCCGAAGCTTTTTGGGACTAGCCGGATATTACAGAAGATTTGTCAGAGATTTCTCCAAAATTGCCTTACCGTTGACTCAGTTAACTCAGAGGGGGATATCGTTTGACTGGACTGACCAAAGGGAAGCTGCTTTCCAAGAGTTGAAAACTCGACTTGTGACTGCACCGGTTCTTACCCTACCTTCAAGTACGGATGGTTATACTGTATTTAGTGATGCTTCTCATAAGGGTTTGGGGTGTGTTTTAATGCAGAATGGGAGAGTTATTGCTTATGCTTCCCGACAACTGAGACCGCACGAAAAGAACTACCCGACCCATGATCTGAAACTTGCTGCAGTAGTATTTGCACTGAAAATCTGGCATCACTATCTGTATGGGGCGACATGTGAAGTATATACCGACCACAAGAGTCTGAAATATTTCTTCACACAGAAAGAACTGAACATGAGACAGCGAAGATGGTTAGAACTGATTAAAGACTATGACCTACAGATTTTGTACCATCCGGGGAAAGCCAATACCATTGCCGATGCACTGAGCCGGAAATCGATTGGAAATTTAGCTTGTTTGCTCACTGGACAGAAAGAATTGCTTTGTGACCTTGAAAAATCTGAAATTGAAATTGTTTTAAGAGAACAAGGTGGAACCTTAGCTGCTATTTCTGCTCAACCAGCATTGATTGAAGAGATTAAAGAGAAATAGCAACTGGATGACTTCTTGAAGAAGATCATCGAAGAAAGGGGAACTAAACCCAGACCGGGTTTTACATTTGAAAGTAATGTACTGAAATTTCAAGAAAGACTGTGTGTACCAAATGATTCTGAATTGAAAAGAAGGGTTCTGCAAGAGGGCCACAATTCGAAATTTTCTATCCATCCAGGGAATACGAAAATGTATCAAGATCTGAAATTGAATTTCTGGTGGCCGGGAATGAAGAAAGAAATTGCTGACTTTGTATCGAAATGTCTTCATTGCCAACAAGTCAAAGCCGAACATCAACGACCCGCAGGCTTATTGCAGCCCTTACCGATACCGGAGTGGAAATGGGAGCATATCACCATGGATTTTATTGTGGGATTGCCTCGCTCCAGTAAAGGTATGGACTCAATTTGGGTTATCATTGATAGACTGACTAAATCTGCTCACTTCTTACCTGTTAAGACAATTTATAATGCGGACAAATTGGCTATACTCTACATTGATGAAATTATTAGACTTCATGGAGTGCCTGTGTCTATTATTTCTGACAGGGATTCGAAGTTCACGTCGAGATTTTGGCAAAGCTTACAGATTGTATTGGGTACTGAATTGAGACTGAGTAGTGCTTATCATCCTCAGACCGATGGCCAGTCAGAAAGGACCATCCAGACTCTGGAGGATTTATTGAGAATGTGTGTCCTTGATTTTCAGGGAAACTGGGAAAGCCATTTGCCATTGGCTGAATTCGCCTACAACAATAGCTACCATTCAAGTATTGGCATGGTGCCTTTCGAGGCATTGTATGGCAGAAAATGTAGATCTCCGATTTGCTGGGCAGAAGTTGGAGATGGGCCTTTGCTTGGGCCCGAGATTGTATACGAAACAACTGAGAAAGTGAAACTAATACAACAGAGACTGAAAACCGCTCAGAGCAGGCAGAAAAGTTATGCCGATGTCAGAAGACGGGATAGAGAATATGAAGTGCGTGATCACGTGTTTGTGAAAGTGACACCGATGAAAGGCCAGACTCGCTTTGGAGTCAAAGGCAAATTAGCGCCGAGATACATCGGACCATATGAGATTATTGAGAAAATCAATCCGGTAGCGTATCAAGTTGCGCTTCCTCAGGAAATGGAGCATATGCACAACGTCTTCCACATTTCTATGTTGAGGGACTACCTCCGGGATCCTTTCCATGTGATAGAGCCTACTCGTGTAGTGCTGAGTGATAACTACACTTATGAGGAACGGCCTATACAGATTGTAAACAGACGGATCAAGAAATTGAGAAACAAAGAGATCCCGTTAGTGAAAGTTGACTGGTAAAACCACGGTGGCGTGTATGCCACTTGGGAGAGGGAAGATGACATGGCTAAAAGATATCCTGAACTGTTCCCACTGAACCCTGTTTTCTTCCAGAAGGTAACTCGAGTTTAGAGGACTAAACTCTTTTTAAGGAGGGGAGACTGTAACAATCCTCGTCACTATTTACTGATTAACTACCGATTACTACTAAACTAAGACTGATTGTGATTGATAACTGAAGTAATTGAACTGATTGAAATACTGAACTGACTGACTGAAATCTGAAACTGATTGATTGACTGTATCTGTTTAAATGCATTTCCTATCTGTTGATTGTTAATTGATCTGTTCCTGTTTTTATGGTTAAATGGCGAATTGAAGGCCTTATCGGCGGCCGAATCTGAAATTGATTAATGTTCTGTGTTAGTTAGAATTTATAGGATTTTATGGCATATTTATCTGAAAATTGATTTGGTATGATTAAATTAGATTAAATGAAGTTAAATTGCACAACTTCGACTTAATTACAACCTTGCCCTACTAGTGGCCACTATCTTACACATTGTGAGACTTGTAAACAAAACATTTATTCTTCCATTTCTTGCACAGAACTGACCAAGAGAGTGAGAGTGAGGGAATTGAGTTCAAGTGAGAGTCTAGCTTGGAGACTTGGAGAATTTGTAGGAGATTTGCTTAATTGAACTTCTACTCTTGTAATTGAAGACCTAGGTAAGGAAATTCAACCCCTCATTATTGTGTTTAAATTGATTCTTGCATGGTTCATGTCTAATTGAAGAATTAAGTCAAGAATTGGTTCATTAATGTTGAATTGGAGCTCATTCCATACATGCATGTTTGAATTGTTGATTTTGAGTTGATTCCATGGAGATTTGTCTCATGCATGCTCATGATTATGTTAAGTTAATGTTTTCATCTTAGTTTTGGAACAATTGGCTCCTTAGAGCATCAAATTGAAGCTTTGAAATGATTTAAATTCATGCATGTTTGCATGTTCTTCGTATTCATGGAAATTGGTTTGAATTGGATTTATTTGAAACACCCTTGGGCTTTGATTTTACAAATTGAGCTTTGAATCATGTTAAAGTATGAGTTTTGATGTGTTTTCTGGAAAATTGGCCCAAGAGGATCGAAATTTATGGTTTAAAATGTGGTTTTGAGCTTGAGGTTCAAATCTAGAATTTCTAGAATTTGGACTCACGCTCGAGCGTGGAAATCGTGCTCCCAGCATTTTGTTCTGTTTTGAAGTCTGCTCGAGCGGAATAATTGACGCTCGAGTTCCGCTCGAGCGGGACATTGTGTCTCATGCTCGAGCGGGTGTCGAGCGCCCAATCGAGCGTGATTTTTGCCTATCCAGCACTTTTGACTATTTTGCAGAACGCTCGAGCGGGTAAGTCTACGTTCGAGCGAAAACCTTTGTCTGCATGTCTGCTCGAGCGGAGTAACCTACGCTCGAGCGTGACCCCTGTTTTCTGAAAAGTCTAAAAATGCTTTTAAAGTGCATCTTTGCATCCTCATCTTATCCTAGGCATTCTTAGGCCTAGTTTAAGGCATCTTAATGAGGACATAGATGTAGAACACACCGAGGCAAATTAGGGATTAAGTTATTATTTTCTCAACTGTGTAGCTTAGTGTGTGTTCAATCTGTAACTGTGTAGGGTTGACGACTGGGGACGCGCTCTAGCTTTACTGTAGCCCAGAACTCTGTGAGTAACAACTGTGTAAAGATATGTTCAAAATGATTACCTTCTGAGCAATTGAACTGTACTGCTTTCTAAACTGTTACTGTTAATTGAATGAATGTATGTCCTATATTCTGAACTGTATTGTGGCATCCTTAGCAACCACTGTTTACTGTTACTGTTACAGAGATCTCTGTCGGTTCCCTCATTGGAACCACTACTATTACTGACTGATGGCCATCATTTACTGTTCGGTCTTTTAAGACCTATTGTTAACGGTACTGTTATGCTAATGGATGTACCACATATGACTGTATCGACTGAACGACTGAAATACTGATTTAATGAACTGTTTTCCTTACTGTAAGGACATTCATTCTTAACCCCTTTACGCATTGTGTTATTCACTGGGCATTAGCTCACTGCTCATATATATATGTAGGTGTCCAGGCACCAGACCGCAGCTAGGAGCGTCGGGGTAAACTTCAGTTTTGTCGAGTCAACCTATGTGCCTCAATGCGAGGTTCCGAGCCTGTCAACCTACGGCTTAGGGGTGTTTTTAATTTCTCCGTCTGTCTCTGTATCTGTTTTGCATAACTGTATAGACTATTTACTGTATTGTACTGTTTAATAGGGATTAGGTCCTTGAACTGAATGAATGTATATATGTACATACTGTTTTGTCTGACTGTATATATTTGAATGAAGTCTTTTTGCATACAGACTGTCACAGCTCTTTGGACACTGTTTATTTACTGTATTGGCTTCCGCCAGCCCCTGTACTCTGTCTTACTGTACTACTGTTAAGCAGGCCTTCGGTAATCTTGGATTACTGGCCGGTTACGGTGCTAAACCCATAGGGGCGGGTTTGGGTCGTGGCATGGTGCTACCCGTAAGTAGGCTTAAGACATGAATTTTGCCACCCTCAAGTAGGCTTAGAAAATATAATTTTGCCACTCTCAAGTGGGTTAAAACTTGTATTCATTGCATTGTTCCAATTTAAGTAACCCAACCTTCAGCCACAGGCATTCAGGCAGTTATAACACGTAAGCATATAGCCTCATGGTAAGCATGCTATCATGGCAACACTCACACTCATGCAAGGATGCTAAAACATAAATGCTTACCGAGTACTCCAAGCCAAAATAGAAACTAGTTAGTAATCATATGCATGATCCTAGTTCATGTTTAAAATGGCTAATGCAACATATGCAATGATACAATCTAGACAGGCTCGGCTATCCTAAACATGGCATGTGAAATGCAATAGATAACACGTATTCAATTTAGAATTGAAATACAATGTAGTTAGCATGATGCGTCGAGCCCGGTGCATGCAAGACAAATGTATGAATGCACGCATGCGTAACATAAGGTATGCTAATTTAAATATGTCCTAATACTAACTATCGAAACTAGTAAATAAAAGGGAAAAAAGAAGTGGGGGTTGGAAAACATACACACACTTATTACACAATTACCCTCGCTCGGAGGGTCCGAATAAATATTACACAATCAAAGGAATACTACTAAATTAATTATTACAGAACTTCTAATTATTTAACAAATTAAATGCAGAAGGAAGGTAGCTGCAGCCCTGTCTCAGGATGCGTGGATGATGCATGCTCGATCCGTCTTGCCCGAAAACCCGGTACCATGCCACTATTGCCTCTGTTTACATTGCCTCACCCCTCTGAAAATTATGAAAGTCCCCAGAACTGCCTTGAGCTTCCTTCTGAGTGCTGTGGAGTGCCACCGGCCAGAACAAAAGGTCACCGGCCATGGGAACAGGCTTATCGACCAAAGATGGTGTCATCGGCTGGACACTGCTGGCCGGTCGGCACTAGAGATGGCTGGTCAGCCATTTATTCTTGCAGAATCCTGCAGTTGACAGCAGCAGAGGGCAAGAAGTGTATGGCATGGAATTTTCAAGCAAATGTGTGCATGGCCACTCTTCCAACCATGTTATGGATTCAAAGGTGTGTGGCCCTTGGTACTCGAGCCACCAATCACGCATTCCAATGCATGATGACCTAAGACACCAAGTTTGCCAACAATGTAAATGCATGCAACAAAACAAATGAGTGCCAATGCCCTATCATGTTGAGATCAAGGGCATTGGCGACTGAGGATTGAAATGTGTTTCGTCACTTCAAGTACGAACACTTCTCAATCCTCATACTTGGTTTGACACCCCAAACCAAGCAAAATGTAATGCGACGTATGCCATATACAATGCAAAGTAATGCACCTAATGCAATGCCATGCTACCTATTCATGCAAGCTAAACATGAACATATTAAGCATGCAACAAGAATATGTGATGCAACTAACTAAACAATATGCAAACATGCAAACAAGACATAATGCAAGCATGCAACTAATGGAATGCAACATGTAACATGCTAAGTATGCAACTATATACAAGGGTGGTCTTAAACTGAAATGGGAGGCCTCAGCCACACCCCAAAACAGTGGCCAAAAGTACCAAAAATAATGGACAAGTGCTCATGCAAACATGCACACCAATGAGCCAAAAACCCAAGCATGGAAGGCTACTCTCAAGAACACTCAAAGGTGATATACATGGACCTTAAATGCTCATGTTAAACTCTAAAAAGCATGCGAAGAATGATGCCAAAACATACAAGGGGATGGGTGTAAGATAGAAGGCATTCAAGGGCACGAAAGAGGGCATTACTTAACACCTACCCCAAGCAAACATGACATGAACTTTTCAATACAAAACAAAGTTTTAGCATGCAAAAAGGACCTCCAAAACCCACTGATATGGCAGCTAAGGGACACAAACCAAGAGGCATGCATTTAAGACCTATTTCAAGGCATAAAAGAACAACACTTCAAGGCATGAAAGAGATGATGAATGCAAGCATACAAGCATGGATTAGGGACTGAAATGGCATGAGAAATGATTCCAAATCACTAAAACAACCCGACTCAAGCATGCTCATGACTCACACACTAAAGGCTCACAAGCCAAAATGCAAAGAGGTTGTACCAAACATGGCAAATATGATCAAACCAGTGCCTAACTGACTTCAAGCATGATGAAATATGACCAAGGACTTCACAAAGTTAGGTAAGAACATGCATGCATGATGGTCTTAAAGGCAAGATGCATTTCTAGGCAAAGAGGAGGAATGCAAAGCAAGTATATCATGCATGCAAAGGGGCATAAATCCGACCAAAAACAGAGATGTAATATGACCTAATAACACCCAAAACCCTCTGAAAGGAAGCCAAAAGCAACTAAACATGCATGCTACCCTTATGAGCCAAAAATGCAAATAAAAGAGAGACAAAGGGAGAGGGGTGTCCCTCCCCTATGCAAGACCTCAAACCCTCTTCATCACCACTAAAAATCCACTGGATTTCAGTGGTGAGAAGGCCAAAACACAATAGTATTCAAAGCTTAACAAAGAGAGCACAAAAAGAGCCAAACAGAGCCTAAGAGGTGGAGGTCGACCCCAAACAACAAAATGACCTTAATGAAAGATCTTAAGCATGCAAATACAAGACTTTTTCAAGTTATACACAAAGTCTAAAACAGCATGCAAAGTGGGTTAAAAACTAGTGCAAGATTGGGGAATATAAAGCAAATAGTGTTACCCTTGAAGAACACTTGAAGAACAGCAACCTCAACCTCTTCCTTATGATCAAAACCAGCTCAAAACTCCAAGAACAACCTTTCAACACCTCCCAAGTCGAAGTATGGTGTAATAGTAGGTGTTCTAGTGCAAAACTAAGAACAAACTACACTTTTTGGCTCTCTAACACACACAAATGAAGAGAGAGAGGGAGATATAGAGAGAGAAGTTGTATATATCAGATATATATGTATTAGATCTGGTTTTTTTGTTCAACCTCACAAAGGAGAGGGAAGGTCTCCTTATATAGAGCAAGATGGAGGCTTAAGCTTCCAAGAGAAGCTATCAAAAAGGGTCAAGGCTTTCTAAAGAAGCTAAGGCAAAGGGGCCAAGGCTTCCTTAGGAAGCTGAGACAAGTGTCCAAGCTTCTTGAGGAAGCTAAGACAAAGGTCCAAGCTTCCCCAAGAAGCTAGACCAAAAGGGTGCAAAGGGTGCAAATTCCTCCATACAGCTGTATGGACGACAAGTCCGTGCACTCCAGCTGGCACAGCTGGCATGCACCATGCCTCAAAGAGGCAAAAAGAAAGTATCGGCCAGAAAAGGAGTCAATCGGCCAAATAAATGGTCGGTCGACCCACACAAAGAGCCGATACACCAACACAAGTGCCGACCGACCAAACATTTGGTCGGTAGCAAAATGGCAAGGCCGGTGGCATCATGCCACGGCCGGTGGGTTTTAGGGACGACTAACATGCCTCTTCCCACCCTCAGAAGTACAAAACACAAGTCCTTGGTGCAAAACCAAGCACAGAACAGGCAAGTTAAGAGATCTTGAGGCAAGGCGCGCGACCGAGACCTCCGAGAACTCAAAACGAACACGAACATTGATGATCATCTAGTGTTCAAACGATGACGTCCAAATCTTGAGGAAGGTCAAAAATGGGGTGTCTACACAAGTCCAATTTCAAACCCACAAATTCTAAAACATGAATTGATCTTCCAAAACTCTTAAAAATTCATGATGCATGTACAATTGAAACTCAATTTCATGTTAAGACAACTAAATTCAAACCCAAAGTAATTAATTTCTCAATTAATTTCCATAAATTTGAACATAGCTCCAATTCTTCATTTTCTTTTTAATTACATAAAATTTACTTCAAGTTCTTTCTATTTTCCTTCAAAACATGAAATTAAAGTTATAAACTTCTTAGAAAATCATTTGCATGCTTGAAACATTTATCAAAATCTAACCAATTCTACATAATCAAGCTCAAACCATAATTAAAACCTTGAATTGCTCTAATTTAGATTTTTATTAATTTTTCTCATATCAAATCCAAATTCAAACTCATAAAACATGAATTAAAATCTCAAAACCTTGAAATTCCATGATGCATGTAAGGTTGAGTTTCAAATTTATGAAGAATGACGAAATCAAACTCAAACTAACTACTTTCCAAACTTATTTCCTTAAATCATAGATGTTCCAAAATATATTTAATTTGAGTCAAACTCTTAAATTACATTACATGCATGGGTTAATAATCAAAATCAAAACCCATATTTATTCTTTAATTCTTCCAAATTACATGCATATAGAAATGGAGAAAAGTTAGAGATCATGAAATTTTTTTCATGAAAATGATAATGAAAAATTTATGATCATTGGATTATCTTGATTAGTGTGTGGTGCTTTATTCTAAGTGTAATCTAAGGGTCACAAAACTTTCATGATTATTTTCATGAAAGGTTTTTCATGATACCTAACATTGTTGATAGAAATGAGACCCAAATTCATGCAAGATATTTAACATTAAACTAAAAATAATCAACTGCCATGTTTATTTCTATAACCATGAACCTAACTTTATTTTCTTATTCAAACCCATTTCCTTACAAATTCCATGAAATTGATCTTAAACTCTTCTTAATTTCAAGTGTAATGTGAAGTCCTTACAAAATATTTTATAAACATGCATTTAGCTTAAATCGTAAATTCTTACTCAAAACTCAATTTCTTACAATTTACAAGAAATTGATTCCATAATCTCCTTAATTTCAAGTATTATATTAAGATTCTACATGATTTGAGCATAAATTCCTTACCTTGAATTTTGATTTCAGAATTTATAGTTAGTTTTCTCTTAGATCTTCTTCATCTCTTTAAATTTTTCTTGAACTTTTCTTTCCGTAGTTCTTCTTCTTGAACTAAATCCTGTTCCTCTCTCTCTCTCGGTAACTCTCTCTCTACTCTTGAGATCACATTCTCTCTTACTCCCTTTCTCAGCCAAATAGAACAAATGGTAGGATACATAAACTTTTCTTGACTTAAAGGTCATCAACACTTGCACACACATGTTCACTTCTTGACATTGCACTGGTACACGTGCACACATTTTAAGCTTCCAGCACAACACTTACACACACACTCTCAGACTTCTCTGCACACACACATACTTCTCAGCACACACATCTATATATATTCTCAAACTTTAAATCATTTTACAATTTAATTTATGGTTAAGATTAATTTAATTAAATAAAACTTATTCTTAATAAATCTTGATTAACACATAATTAAATTAATCATAACTAATTACAAATCTCACATAATTTAATTAATCTAATTATGTGAGATTTAATTCATAATATTTAAATTTATTAGTCTGAATCAGATTTTTAATCAAACTCTCAAAAGTCTCTAAACATCAAATTAAACTTATTTCCATCATCAATTTTGATTCCTCAAATTATTAAGATCTTTAATTTTAGATTAAACTTTAAAATCTTCGCTCTATAAATTACATATTAAATTGAGCAGCTCATAAATAAATTTAATTCATAATAATCTTAATTCTCAATCCTCATAACTTAATTAACTCCAATTCGGACCCAATTGATCAAACCTTAATTTTATAGATCCGAATCGAATATTTAATTAAACTCCCATAGGGTCCGATACTTGAAATTTAAATAATTCAATTCACCATGTGTACTTTCTTGAGCCATTTAAGCTTTCAATTTCTAATTCCAAAATAAATCCTCAATAGAACCATATATGAATCAATCTCTACAATTTTTGTAAATCGCAGATTAAATTAGAATAATCGGCAATTAAATTTCAAATCTCCTTAATTAATTAAGTGCTAATCATTATACGTGGTGGGGTCGTTACAACTTATTAGAGAATGTCGAGTACAATATATTTGCAAAAAATCAAGTTAATTAGATATCGGTAGTCCCATGATTAGATCAAATTTGTATTTATCAAAAAAAAAAAGAAAAAAAGAAAAGAAGTAAGTATGATTTTGAGTATAAAACTGAATACAAATTTGATTTGATTAAAGAGTTAATAATATCTAATTAATTTGATATTTTGTATAATATCTTACTCAATATATTTTAAAAGATGAACAATTCGAATAATTAAAGTATGGTACAAAATGTACCTTAACGTGCCCACTATGGTGACTATTGTGCATGGCGGATAGCAGTCACTGCCTATCCTAAAAGGGGTTGGAGTAGTTTATCTTTTTATTTTACAATTTTTTCAATAAAGTAAATGTGATGTGCAATAATAAAATCTGAGTATTAAAAATGTGACCCGCTAATTGCTGAAATTAAATGATAGAAGTAACTAAATTATTGTATCATTTTGTAAAAAAATTGTTTGTATAAACACTGTTTTCAACCGGACAAGTTGTAATTCCTAGGGTGGCATATTGGTGATGGAGTCAAAAGAGAAGGAGGAAGAGGAGGCCGGCCGGCCGGCGAGGGTAGCAGTGGTGATGGAGTAGACTTCGTCCATCTTCTCAAGAGAGTCAAACAGTCTTTCTGTATCTTTCTTTTGGTTTCGATTTTTCCTTTTATTTATTTATTTTTTTCCTTGGGTTTAAAACAAAACGAACTCGTTTTGATGTCGTTTTGTTTCAATGCAGGGACACTTTAGGGAAGGAGTCCGGATCGTTTTCCGCGGTTGCTGCGACGCTTCTTGCGGCTGTCCAAAACAATGTCATTTTGGACATTTTTTTCCCCCTTCTTCTTTTGCTTTTCAACCTCTTTTTCACTTCGTCATTTTTACTTCACAAGGAGCCAAAACACCATAGAACAGAGAAGAAATTGTTCAGGATATTTGATCGGGATGGAAACAGGTACATCATGACGGTAGAGTTGACAGGAATTACCAGAGAAGCCGATAAACTTGGTCATCTTCCTCCGATCTGCTCCCACGGTTTTAGATTTGTTCCGATCTGCATCGTCGTGAAGAGATCAGCCTCCAACAACGAATCTTTTTGAAACATCTTTATAGAGCATCAAAGATCCTTTGCCGCAAAAAAAAAAAAAAAAAAAAAATCGAGTGGAATAGAGCTTCGCAGACACGATTGTTAACACCAGATCTGTTATTCGCCGTTTTTCTCACCACTATGCCATCACCGATTTCCGGAGACTATTGTCCCTCGTGTTTGCTGTGCGCTCTCTCTCTCTACATAGATATCTATAACTCATTTGATTGTGATTGTTGGGGTTGTGATTGAATCATGATCTGCTATTAGAGTTGTTATAGTTTGTGATTATGGTATGTGATCTGTGTTTTGTTGGATCTGTTGTTCGTGAAGCAGGATTGTTCGTGATCTATGTCTATCAGTTAATTAGGCTTGTTTTTGTACTCCATTAATCAAGTCCCCCAAGCCCCCCAAAGTCTTCTCAATTAATCAAAACCATCAGTTAAAGTTTTCTCTTTTTGTTTGTTTGTTTGTTTTGTTAAGGTTACAGTGACAAATATCATCCGATCATCATGATCAATAGTCTCATTAGATCACACATAGATCAATCTAAAAAGCAAAACAAATTCTGAACAAAATGAGGTAAAAAGGATCAAATAACTTTGAAACTCAATTGATATGTGTTCTCAAAAGGACGAGTTGGTTGCTGGGATATTCATTTTCCGGTTGCCGACGGTGAGAGAGAGAGAGAGAGAGAAAGTTTGGTTATCCTTAAAGTTCTGTGGTATTTTGGCTCCTTGTGAAGTACAAATGACGAAGTAAAAAAGAGGCTGAAAAGCAAAAGAAGAAGGAAAAAAAAAAAAAAAAGTTCAAAACGATGTCGTTTTGAACTGCCGCAGGCAGCGCAGCAAGCAGCTACGACAGATGATACGGACTCTTAGAGAAGGACCACCTCAGAGGATCCGGATGCAACTGGCTCTTATGGCTCTCCAACTAACATCAACTCATTAATGTAATAAATGAGGGGAATGCTACAACACAAGGGTGACTCTAACCTATTCTTAGGCCTTGTTTGGCATAGACTATATAATTCATCTTTTTATCTTTTTATCTTTTTTCCATCACATCACCTCTCTACTTTTCTGCACATCTTTTCGTAAAAAGACAAAAAGTACACTTTTTTAGGACACCCCAAACCAACCCTTACTTAATAAAAGGGACTAACCCGTCTTTTAGAATTACTTAATTCTATAATGATTATTTTTAAAATAAGAATAAGGCTGCCGATTTTTTTTTCCAAAATCCAAAATTTTAATTAATTTTTTTTTTAATAAAATTTTTGTATAGGACAAAAAATAAAAACGTCTAAAGACCCAATAAATAAATACTAAACTCTACTTGACCTTAGAGTCAACACCAAAATAATGTTCCTCATCGACAGGCCTATAAATAAAAAAATTTCTTGCTCAAAAATCATTTGTTATCCATAGCTATCATCAATAATAAAAGGGTAAATCATAAATAGATTTGATTAAAACACGAATTGTCTCATGTGATTTTGAAAATTACATTTCACTCCCTGAGATTTATAATTTCATAATAAATTATTTTTTTATTAATAAATTATTAAGTTAATTAACAGTTTTTATAAATATGTTTCAATTAATAATTTATGTAAATTTATTATTAAGTAGGAGAGTAATTATAAATTTTATTTTTTTAGTTAATTCTATTAAATAAAAAATTATAATAAAAGAATATTTATAATTTTCTAAATTCTAGAGAATAATCTGTACTTTAAATAGCAAACTTCAGATGGAGTATTTGTGGTTCACCCATAATAAAAAGAAGAATAGGACATTCTTGATGCAACATTCCAACAGAAAAATAAAATAAAAATCTCATCTGAAATCCCAACAAAATAAAACATTCATAGTCCACATGATCCCAATAATATTACAAAATTTATATGCAAGAAAAAAAAAAAAAAAACCAACTTTACAATGTAAAAATTAATAAATATTATTTAAATATAAAAAGTCACTTTAATTTTCAATCTAGGCGCCAAGGTATTAGGCAGGCCGGCCCTGATTCATTACTCTACTACCGGACAAGCATCTCTTATCAAAAGGGTTGTAGCGGATGATTTAAGCAAGTGTATTTTTAATTTTTTATAAAAAGATTTGTGTAGAATCTTTTAAATATGGGGTCTGAGTGAGCCCAACCGTTACAATTTTTTGTCTGATTTTATTAGTGCAATGTCAAGTAGAATGAGAGTCAAAATTTAATAAATCAATAGAAAATTTATTAATCATAAGAAATGTTAAAAATGGATTATATCATTGTACTTAGAGTTGTCTCTTAAACTAAGAAAATTAGAAAATCCATGACTAGTGTCAAAGATCACTGTTGACACTAGTCCATCGTAACCAAAGTGTCTAGACTTGAGAACTTAGGTATGAGGGGGAAGTGTTATGAATTGAGCATCATCCCCCTCACTCGATCAAAGATCGGTCTCTGCTAATTCTAAATATGAGATTCATTACTAATATATGCCTATATTCTGATTATTAATGCTAAAATTATTATATGAAGCAAACAAGTATAGATTAAATCACTTATTTTGGAATATTTTGGTTTCATGCGTTTAGAAAAGAGTTTGAAAATATATAACTCAAAGAAAAGATGAGTCCATATGCATGGAAATCAATATATCTGTTGGGTATATATCTCTTAATTGGAGTATGAGACCCAATTAGTTTATTAAAATATTTTGTTTTGTTTGGTGTTGATTATAATATAATTTTATATATTATATCTAACTTGTGGAGTCTTAATTCAGTTCAGTAACAGTTAGGATTTTGATGACAAAACTCAAGAATCAATAATATGCGTGTATATATATATATATATATATATATATATGTATATATTGTTCCGAAAGGGTAGCTACGTAAACAACATTGAAAATCAATTTGGTGGATCTTGGTTTATGCTACAGCCATAGTAATTGCTTCATCCTATGCATTCAACAACTATTTTCCATTGGTGGTTACTATAAAGCTTTGGTCATTTTTTCGGCAGGTTTGGGGAAGTTGTTTTGGATCTTCTTCAACTCTGGTTTCGAAGATTTTTGTTTATCTATTTGGTAAGGTCTTTTCTCTTGATCATTTGTGATTATTTTAGAATTTACCTAAGGGTGGTTTTGTGAGACTATTTGTGTTTCGCCTGCAATCATTTGAAAACTCTTTGGTTGATAGTAGAATCGGATTTCGATCCCGTGGACGTACCTCACATTAAGGGAACCACATAAAATTCTTGTGTTGCTTTTGATTTAATTTTTTCGTATTATTTTTTATTCCCATTGATTGATTTACTTGTGGGGAATCATATATTTTTCCTAACAACTGGTATCAAAGCTCACGGTTTATTTGGGTTTATTTATTTGTGTAAATCAATGGAGGGGAATGTGGGTCGTATGTCTAGCTTCAATGGAAGCAATTGGGTAACTTGAAAAACTAACCTATTATTTTGTAAAGATTTATATGGGCCTATTGAGGGTGATTGTGGCAAACCCGAGGGTATGCAAGATGATGAATGGAAGAGGCTTAATGGAAAAGTCGTTGGTGTTATCCATCAATGGATTGATGACAGTGTGTTTCATCATGTTGCTACTGAAACTTCAGCACATGATTTATGAAAAAAATTAGAAGGTTTTTATGATAGGAAATCAGCCACAAATAAAATTTGTCTATTTCGTAAGTTGGTTAATTTAAAATATAAAAAGGGCAGCCCTATTCCGGAACATTTGAATGAAATAAAAAGTATTGTTAACCAACCTGCATCTATGAAAATTATTTTTGATGATGAGTTGCAGGCTTTGATACTATTTAGTTCTTTGCCCGAAAGTTGGGAGATTTTGGTTGTGACGGTTAGTAATTCGGCACCTGATGGAGTTGTCATAATGAGCCAAGTCACTAGTAGCTTGTTGAGTGAAGAAATTAGAAGAAAATCAGCGGGTTCTTTTCATTTGGAAGCATTTGTTGTGAGAGGTCGCAGCAAAACAAGGAGGTGGAGTAAGACTTCTCATGGTCATGATCAAAGCCGTGACAAATCAAGAAATGGTTCTTTTTCAAAGAAAGACATTGAGTGCTATTATTGCCATGAGAAACGGCACATGAAGCTAGAATGCCGAAAGTTTAAGAACAAGGAGAAAAAACGTGACAAAAGTGTGGATAAGAAGCAAGAAGACACAATGGCGGTTACTACCAATAGTGATCTCATGGTCATTTGTGAGGATGATTGTATCAATTTTGTGGGCTAAGAGAGCAATTTGGTGATTGATTCCAGTGCTTCTTTTTATGTGACTTCTTGAGTTGATTTCTTCAATACCTACACCAAAGGAGATTATGGTTCTGTTCGAATGGGTAATGAAGGTTTGTCCAAGATTATTGGCATGGGTGATGTTTGCTTAGAAACAAATTCGGGCTGCAAGTTGTTGCTTAAAGATGTGAGGCATGTTCCTGACATTCGCCTCAATTTGATCTCTATTGGGAAACTATATGATAAAGGCTTCAACAACAAATTTGGTGATGGAATATGAAAGCTCACAAAGGGTTCTTTGATGGTGGCTAAGTGCAAGAAGACTCATACATTTTATTCGATGTAAGGAAAAATTTGTAAAGGTGTTGTCAATGCACTTAAAGATGATACTTTTACCGAATTGTGGCACAAACAACTTGGCCATATGAGTGAAAATGGGTTACAAGTTTTGTTCAAGAAAGAGCTTCTACCCGATTTGAAAGGTACACATCTTAAAATTTGTGTTCATTTTTTGGTGGGTAAACAACATAGAGTTTCTTTTCATAAAAATGTTACTTCTAGAAAAGAAAATGTTTTGGAATTGATTCATTCGGATGTTTGTGGTCCTTTGAAAGTTAGAACACATAGTGGTGCACTTTATTTTGTTACTTTCATTGATGATTATTCAAGGAAAGTTTGGGCTTTTATACTAAAAACTAAAGATCAAGTTCTAGAAGTATTTAAGCATTTTCAGGCCATAGTTAAAAGAGAAACAAGGTAGAAATTGAAGTGCATCCGATCAGACAATGGTGGTGAATACATTGGGCCATTTGATGAGTATTGTCGCAACTAAGGTGTTCGGCACCAAAAGATAGTTAAGAAGACTCCTTAACAAAATGGTGTTGCCGAAAGGATGAACCGCACTATTGTGCAAAGAACAAGGTGTTTGCTTTCACAAGTTAAATTGTCAAGATCCTTTTGAGCTGAGGCAATGAGGACAGTAGTGTTGGAACAATCTTCTGTGTATATAAAATAACTTGAAATAAATTCAAACAAAATAAATAAATAACATACCGGATTTATTTATCGAACAGAATTAAAATTAAGACCAAGTCAAGTGTGTGACACTCTGTCCTTAAGACAGATTCGCCCCGCTACGGTACTTACGGTTGAGTGGCGTCTATCCCCAGGATACAATGATCTTCACAAATTGTAGTAGTACTCAAAACAATTTGTTCGGCGAACAAAACCTGTGTTCTAACTCTTTGAATTTTATTCTAATACTAAAATGAAGAATAATGCACCAATGTAGAATTTAGGACAGCAAAAAGACAATCATCAGACTGAATTTTTTTTTGGATGTTTTGACTGCTGGAATATGGCTCTATATATAGGCAACATTTACACAGCCCGAACAGGTATGAAACATGGTCAACAGGTGCTTTAGGAATCCGAACAGGTACAGTTTGAAATAGGATCTGACTGTTTGCTTGGAACAATATTTTCAAACCTTTTTTGAAAAAGTATCCGTTGCACTTTTTGAACATTTTTATTCAAACAGATTTTCAAACTAATTGAAAAATGTATCCCTTGTAAACAAATATTCAAACTAACAAATATTCAAACTGTTGGAATATTCTTATTTAAACTATATGAATAGTTTAATCAAATAAAGCCAATAGTGGAATAGATTTATTAAAACCTATTTGGAATATAAATATTAATCTATTTGACAAATTTTAGGAAACCACTACGGAACCCAAAAATTTGAATTTAGATTTAAATTAAATTCCCACAATAATTTTTTATTAAAAAAAAATTCAGAAGAATTTTATCTAAAAAATTAATGTTAGATTCGAAAACAACGTCAACTTCCCATTCACTCAAAAATGGTTTTGACGTTCCGTCTTCGTGTGACTTGCCACGCGGCAAGGAACACTTCACCTCTTCGGACCCACACTTCTTCGGACCCACCCCAAAAGACGTTTGGGGCCCACTCAAATTGAGCTAAAAAATATGCCTATATTAAACCATTTTTCCAACAAGCAGTTGACGTGACCAATTTGTCTCATTCCTATCCTTTGAATGGTGATGTTCCTAAAAGAGTTTGGACCGGCAAAGATGTGTCTTATGAGCACTTGAGAGTGTTTGGTTGTCGAGCTTTTGTTCACATTCCAAAGGATGAGAGGTTCAAGCTTGATAGTAAATCAAGACAATATATTTTTCTTGGCTATGGGCGTGATGAATTCGGGTATAGATTGTGGGATCTGGTCGACAAGAAAGTCATTCGAAGCCCTGATGTTGTGTTTCTTGAAGACCAAACAATTGAAGACTTTGGTAAAGGTGATCAACCTGAGCCAAAAACTAGTGATCTCATTGACATGGATCCATCTCCTTCATCTTCAGTTGATAATGAAAATGGGGGAGATGTGCAGCCACCTATTGAAGATGTAGAGGATGATACTAATCTTAATGAAGTTGAGCTAGAAATTGAGGAAGAACATCCAACTCAAGAACTACCACCACAACTTGAGTTGAGGAAATCTACAAGGGACCGACAACCTTCGAGAAAGTATCCTCCTAATGAATTTGTGTTGATTCTGATTAAGGGGAGCCTGAGAGCTACTAGGAAGTAATTGAGCATGCAAAGAAAGGTGATTGGAAAAAGGCCATGCACGAGGAGATGAATTCTTTGCTTGAAAATCACACTTATGATTTAGAGAAGTTGCCTAAAGGAAGGAAAATTCTGAAAAATAAGTGGGTTTTCAAATTGAATAATGATGGTAAGAATCTGAGGTACAAGGCACGTCTTGTTGTGAAAAGCTTTGGGCAAAAGAAATGTATTGACTTTGATGAAATTTTCTCTCTAGTTGTAAAGATGTCTTCTATTCGGGTTGTACTTGGCATGGCCGCAAGTATGTACCTTGAAGTTGAACAACTTGATATGAAAACCACATTTCTTCATGGTGACATTGAAGAAGAAATTTACATAGAGCAACCAGAGGATTTTATGGAGAAAGGGAAAGAGAAATTTGTTTGTAAATTGAAGAAAAATTTGTACAACCTCAAGCAAGCCCCGCGGCAATGGTACAAAAAATTTTACTCTTTCATGATGAATAATGATTTTTCTAAAACCACTTTGGACCATTGTGTGTTTGTAAAAAATTTCTCGAATGGTAAATTTATTATTCTTTTGCTTTATGTTGATGACATGTTAATTGTGGGTCAAGATTCCACTATGATTAACAGGTTGAAATTGGAGTTGAGCAAGTCATTTGCTATGAAAGATTTGGGACTAGCAAAAGCAAATACTTGGTATGAAAATTGTTCGTGATTGCAAAGAGGGGTTTGGTTGTCTCAAGAAAGTTACATTGAGAAAGTTCTTGAAAGGTTCAACATGGATAAAGCAAAGTCGGTTGGTTGTCCACTTGTGGGTCATTTCAAGCTTAGTTCGAATCAATGTCCTATAAGTGAGAAAGACAAGGAAGATATGCAAAAAATTCTTTATGCTTTAGCAGTTGGTTCTTTAATGTATGCCATGGTTTGTATAAGGCTGGATATTGCTCACGCCGTTGGTGTGGTGAGTCGGTTTCTCTCTAATTCGGATAAAGAACATTAGGCAACGGTAAAATAGATTCTAAGATATCTTCGAGAGACTTCGAAGGTGTGTTGTGTTTTGGGAATGGTAAGCCAATACTTGATGGTTTCACGGATTCTAACATGGCCGGTGATGTTGATTCTAGGAAATCTACTTCAGGGTATTTGATGACATTTGCAGGGGGAGCTATGGCATGACAATCTAAATTACAAAAATGTGTTAGTCTCTCAACTACTGAAGCTGAATTTATTACCATTACAGAAGCTTGCAAAGAAGAGTTATAGTTAAAGAAATTTTTACAAGAGTTGGGTTTGAAGCAAGAGAAGTATGCGCTTTATTGTGATAGTTAAAGTGCTATTCATTTGAGTAAAAATTCTATGTTTCATTCTAGATTGAAACACATTGATGTGAGGTATCATTAGATTCGGGATGTGTTAGATTTGAAATTGTTACAACTCGAAAAGGTTCACACGGATGATAGTATTTCTGATATGTTGACAAAGACTTTGTCGAGGGATAAACATCTAAAGTGCCGAACTTTGGCGGGTATGGTTGATGTCTCCACCTAAGTCGGCAGGAGGAGAATTGTTGGGTATATACCTCCTTATTGGAGTATGGGACCCAATTGGTTTATTAAAATATTTAGTTTTAGTTTGGTGTTGATTATAATATATTTTTATATATTATATCTAACTTGTGGAGTCCCAATCCAGTTTGATAACAGTTAGGGTTTTGATAACAAAACTCAAGAATCAATAATATATATATATATATATATATATATATATATATATATATATATATATATATATATATATATATATATATATATTGTTTCGAAGGCATAGCTGCGTGAACAACATTGAAAATCAATTTGGTGGTTCTTGGTTTATGCTATAGCCATAGTAATTGCTTCATCCTATGCATTCGGCGGCTATTTTCCATTGGTGGTTGCTATAAAGCTTTGGTTCTTTTTTCAGTAGGTTTGGGGAAGTTGTTTTGCGTCTTCTTCAACTTTGGTTTCGAAAATTTTTGTTCATCTATTTGGTGAGATCTTTCCTTTTGATTAGTTGTGATTATTTAGAATTCACCTAAGGGTGGTTTTGTGAGACTATTCGTGTTTCGTTTGTAATCGTTTGAAAACTCTTTTGTTGATAGTGAAATCGGATTTCGATCCCGTCGACATACCTCATATTGAGGGAACCACGTAAAATTCTTGTGTTGCTTTTGATTTAATTTTTCCGCATTAGTTTTTATTCTCATTGATTGATTTACTTGTTGGGAATTATATATTTTCCCTAACATATATCATCCTAACTTAAGACAAATAACCTTCATTTGTCGACATCTAAAGAGATATATCAAATAAGCAAGTAGCTGCATGGTAATAATACTAGATATAGCAAGAAAAACATACACAATCAAAATGCAAAGATGAAAGAAAAGTACCTAGTATTCAATCATACCAAGCTAAGCAAAAAACGTTAGAAAAAATATGCATGATTTGAGATGTAAAGAAACTAATACAACACATATAAAAAAATATAATTAAAGACTTGGCTACTAATTATATGATATATGAACCATTTTAAGATAAGTGATAGCGTACATAATCACATAATAAATAAAGAAATGAGAGATAAAATAAGCCCAGCTTTATGTATAAAAAATGAATGTAAACATAAAAGAATAATGAAATAAAGAAAATATGATGTTAAGATATGAAAAACTCTAAACAAAAGGGATAGAAAGGACGAGATGAGAAAGATATATATCAAAACTACAAATAAAAAAATTATTCAATAGGAATAATAGAAGCAACTATTAACCAAAATAAAAACTAACATAGATGATTTAATTGAAGCAAGCCAGGTATAGATACCCTTCATGTAAGGTCTAGAACAATGTTGCATTAGTAAGCTCCTGAACAGTTACAGTCAACCTTATCCCCCTTTTTACCAGCAGATAAGAATAAAATTATTATATTATATTATTAAAAAAATAAAATAAAATAAAATGGAATCAATAATTCAACAGCCCACAGATAAATAAATACCGCGTGGGTCCAAATTCCAATTGTTTTATCTTAACCCTCTTTGTCATCATCCACCAAATATAAGCATCTTATTTATATTTTATAGTAATAAAACAAACTGCTGTCAAGAAAACCCACCCAAGAACAAGCAGAAGAAAAAGCAAAAGGAGGGAGGGAGGGAATGGAAAGCCAGGAGCAGGAGAACAAGTCCAGAGTGGTGAAGATTGAGTCAAAGGAGTCATGGGAGTCCTATCTCTCCCAATCCACCAATCAAGGCACCCCTGTAAGTTTAATACACATGATAAAGTAATCATAAATTAGCTGGGTAATACCCAATACAACTATTAGCATCATTCTGATGATGATTTTGATTGTGTATTCTCATTTGGTTGTAGTGGGTTGTAATCGTAGTTATGTTTAATTATGGTGTTGGGGGACTATGTCTGTATCTTGCTTGTAATTCGTTTTTATCATTGGGCGACTATTTCTATATCTTCCTTGTGACTCTTTGGCCAAGTTTGGGAAGACCAAGGCTTTGTTTGGTTTGTTCTTAAGAAAAATTTTAGGGAGAAATTCTCTACAAACAAATTTTCAAGAGTAATTAAACCAAACAAATTTTTCAAAAAAAAATCTCAAAATTTTGTTTGGTTACCTACTTTTCAAAATTACTCTCTCTTATACACATCAAATCAATTACTTTTTTTAGAACTCTCTCCCTCCAAAATAATTTTTCAAAATCATTTCTGAAAAAAGATAAACTAAATAAGTTTTTGTACTTTTTATCTCAAAAATTACTCTACAAACACAAACCAAACACACCCTAAATAAGTCCACACTTTTTATCTTTTTATATTTTTTGAGTCACATTAATCAACATCTCCTTTTTACTATTTTACACATCTTTTTTAAAAAAATAAAAAAGTACACTTATTTAGAATATCTCAAACAACGTGACTCTATGATTGGGGAAACAGGTTGATTTTTTGACTTTTTAAACTTTTTTTTTAGTTATTTTAATCTGGAGTTAAAAAGCTAATTTAGGAAGGGTTTTTGATTTTTTTTAGAGGAAAAATATAATGATTATAGGTTGGATGTGATGTTTTGTCTTTTTAAAATAAAAAACTTATTTTGTTTTTTCAGTTAAAATAATTAAAAAAATTCCAAACTTGACTTCGTTTTTATCATTGGGCGACTATTATATTTTTTGAGTCACATTAATCAACATCTCCTCTTTACTTTTTTACACATCTTTTTAAAAAAAGTTAAAAAGTACACTTATTTAGAACATCTCAAACAACGTGACTCTATGATTTGGGAAACGGGTTGATTTTTTGACTTTTTAACTTTTTTTTAGTTATTTTAATTTGGAGTTAAAAAGTCTAATTTAAGAAGAGTTTTTAACCTTTTTTTTTTTTCAAAAAAATATAATGATTATAAGTTGAATGCGATGTTTTGTCTTTTTAAAATAAAAAACTTATTTTCTTTTTTTAGTTAAAATAACCAAAAAAAACCTCCAAGCTTGACTTTCCAAACGAAACTTATATATATATATATATATATATATTTGTTTTATGTACGTATAAATTTACAATTTTTATATACTCTACGTTTTAAATTATTTGTCTGTTTTCACTATTTAAGATATTTAAAAAAATTATTTTTAATTTATAATCTCAATTTTTTAAAAACAATTTTAAAGGTTTTATAATTAATTGAGATATTTTAATTTATGATAAAAATTTGGAAAATTTGTACGAAAATACTTTATTTATGCACCTGATTAAAGTGCACGAATATTAAAAATAGACAAATAATTTGGTATAATAGGAGTATTATATATATATATATATATATATTGTTTTCAAATCTCACCGGTGTTATGAAATTTCTAATAATAACACTATAAATTTTAAAATTTTACCCAGAAGATTATCAAGAAACATGAATATGTGAATCCAAACTGAGACTCCGCAATACGGGAAGATATTTTATAAGTCTGCTCTAATTTCTTTAGTCCATTCTTTCGATTGTGCCTGGAATCAGTATGCTCTTGCAATCCTATTGATCATGTAACCATTATTTCCTATTTTAACCACATGGTTGGGCAGACCTATTAGATATTTTCTCTCACAATACACACTTTCAATCTTCCTCCCATATTTTAATTCTTGGTATAAATCTGAAATTAAATCCTAGTAGACTTAATCATTTCCAATAGTTTTGACTTAAAAGTCTTTTACATTTTGGAGAAAATAAAAGCAGTAAAAAAAATTACAAATTAGTACTAGATTTTATAAATTTTAATAATTAAAATGTTATACTTTTTTATGATTCTGTAATAAATTTTTTTTTTTTTGGGTAGGTATCACTGAATTTTAATTTGCCCTTACATTTTTGGTTGTATTTATTTATCAGTATCTCTGGTTTTTTGGTTTTTTTTTGGGTAGATTGTGGCTCATTTTACAGCCTCATGGTGCATGCCGTCGGTGGCAATGAATCCTTTTATGGAGGAATTGGCATCAACTTACCAGGATATACTGTTTTTGACAGTTGACGTTGATGATGTCAAGGTATCTTTATGACATACAGTTTCTCTGTGTTGTATTGTGTTGTATGGTGGACTATATGAAGCATATATGTGAAATTTCTATTGCTAGTTAATGGCAGTATTTGGTTGATACTTATCTGTAAATCCTTTTTCAAAATGTTTACTTGCACAAATATAGAATAAAAAAAGTTTTACAGATAAAAGGCAAGGGGGTGGATCTTATTTCTGAGCCCCACCTCTTATTTGTGTTGTATTACTGGTCATTGGGCTATCGATCCAATGGGAGGTTTGTTAGGGAAAATCGATGTGATTCCCCACAAGTAAATCAATCAATGGGAATAAAAACTAATGCGGAAAAATTAAATCAAAGGCAACACAAGAATTTTTACGTGGTTCCCTCAATGTGAGGTACGTCCACGGGATCGAAATCCGATTCCACTATCAACCAAATAATTCCAAACGATTACAAACGAGACACTAATGGTCTCACAAAACACCCTTAGGTGAATTCCAAATAATCACAAATAAACAAAGAGGAAAGACCTCACCAAATAGAAGAACCAAAATCTTCTGAACCAGAGTTGAAGAAGACCCAAAATAACGAACCAAATCAACTTCCACACAAAGAAAACCAAAGCTTGAACAAATCAAGCACTCTTGATTTGTCTTTCCCAATTGTCAAATTCCCAGGCACTATTACCGAGGCAATATGTTTCAGGTAGCAGCCGCCGTTCACTTTTGTGTGTTAAAAACCAAATAATATATATATTGGATATATATATTATTAAATCTTGGGTTTTGGAATCAAACCCTAATTGTATCTAAATTGAATTAGATCTCCACAAATAAAAAATATATTATACCTAAATCAAGTCAAATTGAAACTCTTTAACAAACCAATTGGGTCCCACACTCCAATAAGGAGGTATACCCAACAATTCTCCCCCTACCGACTTAGGTGGAGATATCAACCATACCCGCCAAAGTTCGACACTTTAAATGTTTGTCCCTCGACAAAGTCTTTGTCAGCATATCTGAAATATTATCATCTGTGTGAACCTTTTCGAGTTGTAACAATTTCGAATCTAACACATCACGAATCCAATGGTATCTCACATCAATGTGTTTCGATCTCGAATGAAAAGTTGAATTTTTACTCAAGTGAATAGCACTTTGACTATCACAATAAAGCACATACTTTTCTTGCTTCAAACCCAATTCTTGCAAAAATTTCTTTAACCATAACTCTTCTTTGCAAGCTTCTGTAATGGCAATAAATTCAGCTTCGGTAGTTGAGAGAGCAATACATTTTTGTAATTTAGATTGCCATGCCACAGCTCCCCCTGCAAAAGTCATCAAATACCCCGAAGTAGATTTCCTAGAATCAACATCACCAGCCATGTCAGAATCAGTGAACCCATCAAGCATCGGCTTACCATCTCCAAAACACAAACACACCTTCGAAGTCCCTCGAAGATATCTTAGAATCCATTTTACCGCTGCCCAATGTTCTTTACCCGGATTAGAGAGAAAACGACTCACCACACCAACAGCGTGAGCAATATCCGGCCTTGTACAAACCATGGCGTACATCAAAGAACCAACTGCTGAAGCATAAGGAACTTTCAACATCTCTTCTTTGTCTTTCTCACTTGTAGGACATTGATTCGAACTAAGCTTGAAGTGACCCGCAAGTGGACAACCAACCGGCTTCGCTTTATCCATATTGAACCTCTCAAGAACTTTCTCGATGTAGCTTTCTTGAGACAACCAAATCAGCCCCTCTTTGCGATCACGAACAATTTTCATACCAAGAATTTGCTTTGCCGGTCCCAAATCTTTCATAGCAAAAGACTTGCTCAACTCCAATTTCAACCTGTTTATCATGGTAGAATCTTGACCCACAATTAACATGTCATCAACATAAAGCAAAAGAATAATAAATTTACCATCCGGGAAATTTTTCACAAACACACAATGGTCCGAAGTGGTTTTAGAAAAACCATTATTCATCATGAAAGAGTCAAATTTTTTGTACCATTGCCGCGGGGCTTGCTTGAGGCCATACAAACTTTTCTTCAATTTGCAAACAAATTTCTCTTTCCCTTTTTCCACAAATCCTTCCGGTTGCTCCATGTAAATTTCTTCTTCAAGATCACCATGCAGAAATGCGGTCTTCACATCAAGTTGCTCAACTTCAAGGTTCATACTTGCAGCCATGCCAAGTACAACCCGAATAGAAGACATCTTTACAACTGGCGAAAAAATTTCATCAAAATCAATACCTTTCTTTTGTCCAAAGCCTTTCACAACAAGACGTGCCTTGTACCTCAGATTCTTGCCATCATTCTTCAATTTGAAGACCCACTTATTTTTCAGAATTTTCCTCCCCTTAGGCAACTTCACTAAATCATAAGTGTGATTTTCAACTAAGGAATTCATCTCCTCTTCCATGGCCTTTTTCCAATCACCTTTCTTTGCATGCTCAATTGCTTCTTGGTAGCTCTCAGGCTCCCCTTGATCAGAAATCAACACAAATTCATTGGGAGGATACTTTCTTGAAGGTTGTCGGTCCCTTGTAGATTTCCTCAACTCAAGTTGTGGTGACGGTACTTGAGTTGGATGCTCTTCCTCAATTTCTGGCTCAACTTCATTAGAATTAGCATCATCCTCTACATCTTCAATAGGTGGCTGCACATCTCCCCCATTTTCATCATCAACTGAAGATGAAGGAGATAGGTCCATGTCAATGAGATCACTAGTTTTTGGCTGCGGTTGATCACCTTTGCCAAAGTCTTCAATTGTTTGGTCTTCAAGAAACACAACATCACGGCTTCGAATAACTTTCTTGTCGACCGGATCCCACAATCTATACCCAAATTCATCACGCCCATAGCCAAGAAAAATACATTGTCTTGACTTGCTATCAAGCTTGGACCTCTCATCTTTTGGAATGTGAACAAAAGCTCGGCAACCAAACACTCTCAAGTGCTCATAAGACACATCTTTACCGGTCCAAACTCTTTCTGGAGCATCACCATTCAAAGGATAGGAAGGAGACAAATTGATCACATCAACCGCTGTCTTCAATGCCTCACCCCAAAAGGATCTTGGCAATTTAGCTTGTGAAAGCAAACACCTTGTTCTTTCCACAATGGTGCGGTTCATCCTCTCGGCAACCCCATTTTGTTGAGGAGTCTTCTTAACTGTCTTTTGGTGCCGAATACCTTGGCTGCGACAATACTCATCAAATGGCCCAATGTATTCACCACCATTGTCTGATCGGATGCACTTCAATTTCTGCCCTGTTTCTCTTTCAACCATAGCCTGAAAATGCTTAAATACTTCTAGAACTTGATCTTTAGTTTTTAGTAAAAAAGCCCAAACTTTCCTTGAATAATCATCAATGAAAGTAACAAAATAAAGTGCACCACCATGTGTTCTAACTTTTAAAGGACCACAAACATCCGAGTGAATCAACTCCAAAACATTTTTTTTTCTAGAAGCAACATTTTTATGAAAAGAAACTCTATGTTGTTTACCCGCCAAACAATGAACACAAGTTTTAAGATGTGTACCTTTCAAACCGGGTAGAAGCTCTTTCTTGAACAATACTTGCAGCCCCTTTTCACTCATATGGCCGAGCCGCTTGTGCCATAATTCAGTAGAAGTATCTTCTTCAAGTGCATTGACAACATCTTTACAAATTTTTCCTTGCATCGAATAAAGTGTATGAGTCTTCTTACACTTAGCCACCACCAAGGAACCCTTTGTGAGCTTCCATATTCCATCACCAAATTTGTTGTTGAAGCCTTCATCATCTAGCTTCCCAGTAGAAATCAAATTGAGGCGAATGTCGGGAACATGCCTCACATCTTTAAGCAACAACTTGCAGCCCAAATTTGTTTCCAAGCAAACATCACCCATGCCGATAATCTTGGACAAACCTTCATTACCCATTCGAACAGAACCATAATCTCCTTCGGTATAGGTAGTGAAGAAATCAACTCGAGAAGTCACATGAAAAGAAGCACCAGAATCAATCACCCAATTGCTCTCTTGGCCCACAAAATTGATACAATCATCTTCACAAACAACCATGAGATCAGCATTGGTAGTAACTGCCGTTGTGTCTTCTTGCTTCTTGTCCACACTTTTGTCACGCCTTTTCTCCTTATTCTTGAGCTTTCGGCATTCCCGCTTCATGTGCCCTTTCTCATGGCAATAATAGCACTCAACGTCTTTCTTTGAAAAAGAGCCATCTCTTGACTTGTCACGGCTTTGATCACGACCATGAGGAGTCTTACTCCTCCCCCTTGTTTTGCTTCGGCCTCTCACAACGAATGCTTCCGAATGAGAGGAACCCGCTGATTTTCTTCTAGTTTCTTCATTCAACAGGCTACTAGTGACTTGGCCCATTGTGACAACTCCATCGGGCGCTGAATTACTAACTGTCACAACCAAAGTCTCCCAACTTTCGGGCAAAGAACTAAGTAGCATCAAAGCCTGCAACTCATCATCAAAAATAATTTTCATAGAAGCAAGTTGGTTAACAATACTCTTTATTTCATTCAGATGTTCCGGAATAGGGCTGCCCTCTTTATATTTTAAATTAACCAACTTACGAAACAGAAAAGCTTTATTTGTGGCTGATTTCCTATCATAAAGGCCCTCTAATTTTTTCCATAAGTCATGTGCTGAAGTTTCAGTAGCAACATGATGAAACACACTGTCATCAATCCATTGACGGATAACACCAACGGCTTTTCGATTAAGGTCTTGTTCAGTCCACTCATGTGTATGTGGCCTAGTACTCATACTATGCTGATTTTGTGTAGTTTGCAAAACATGTGGATATTATATTTTTGCTTTAAATTTGGAAGCTGACTCTGTGTGATTATTGCTTGTGTTTCAATCTCAAACTATGAAATATTATCAAAGATTGTATATAATTAGTGTCATCAGAAGTTTTGTGTGAAGTAATTTAATGATTTGGAAGTCATTCCAAAATCCCAAGATGGTTGTTAATAATTTTTTTCGCTTACATTTAAATTTCTTTGATATGTCTAGACATTATATGCATCTCGACATATCGTTATTTATTTTTGGTCTAGTATGTTTTGTGCTTTTTCTGCATTACTATACTATGATTATTTTCAATTTTCAAATCACTTTGGCGCCATTTTTAAGCACATGAAGCGGGAGATAGATGAAGGAATTGGGCAAGTTTATCTCAATTGATTCTATAATTAGAAAAAAAAAAAAAAATGTAGGGAGATTAGAGAAGGAATTTGTTTTTTATTGTTCTTCATTCACCTCTGTTAAGAAAGTTCATTGCCTATTTAGAAGTTCGATTGAATTTGAATGGATCAATTTGCCTCTCACATAGAATTGAATAAGCCTCCTTTTTAAGGGAAATGCTAAAACTAGATTTACAAGCTAGTCATAGATTGAATCTATTCCCCACTGAGATAGAAAAGATGTTCAATTCCAGAGTGGTTAATTTGCTATTTAATCATGTTTAATGTTGTCTAGGATATGTGTATTGGATGATGAACCAAGTAACATGAACAACCACAAACAACGATAATTTGGAGATTAAAAAAATAAAAGATTAATAAACTCAAAACTGAATAAAGTCGTAAGATTTGTTAAAATAGTAGAGCAATTCTATGCGCGAAACATCCGCATAGGGCAATTCCTTGCTAACCAAAGCCAAAAATAAAATAAAATATAAAAATTATAAAAAAAATTGTAAATTTGAACTTAAATTTAGATACTAAAGATCTGAGCAAGCATGCTAAAACAATGACAATGAAAACAAATTTTTTTAAAATGAAAAAATTGCAAAATTAAGGATCTAAACGATAAAATTCATCCCCTCCAAGAAAAGTGCCTTGGATCAAGGCAAAGCGGTGTATTTTGACTGTTGTGCCATTTCCAGTCGAACGTGGCCCTTTCAGAGTTAATCCGCCAATATTAGCCTAAACACTCAATTTATCATTTGGGCATCATGTGATCCAAATAGGCCACTTGGTCTTCCTTTCCATATTTCTGTATGTAAAATCTAACTCTATTCATAAGAAGAGTAATACAATCATAGCTGAATAGAAAATTACATTTGCAAGCAGAGGTAGTTTGCCACACTTCATTTACAAGCAAATTATGGGAAGGAATAGTAAGCTATAACCCTTATGCAAGAAGGAAAGGGTAAAAATATTTAGGGCAAATTACAGCGACAGTCCCTGTAATTTACTTTTATTTATTTATTTTGGTCCTTGTTGTTTCAATTTCATCAATTTTGCCCCTTAATTTTACAGATTGTGTCATATTAGTCCAATAAATAACGGCGGTTAATTTTGATGGACGAAAAATCAAATGATGTTTCAATTTGGTTCATGTAGTTTACAGGATGTGTCAATTTGGTCGCTATTGCTATGACTTTCCTATAAACTACATGGACCAAAATGACACATCCTATAAATCATAAGGACCAAATTGAAACATCATTTGATTTTTCATCCATCAAACTTATTGGACTAATATGACACAATCCATAAAATTAAGAGGCAAAATTGATCAAATTGAAACAATAGGGACCAAAATAAAAAAAAGAGTAAACTACAGGGACCATTTGCATAATTTACTCAAATATTTATACCCTCTCTGACATTTGATAAAAATACATAGACACTCTCTGACATTTAACACGAAAGAAGTTAGAACTAGTGTTTGAGACATAAGGGACAAGCTAAATTAGTATACTTATCAATTAATGGAAAAAAATGGTAATTAACTGACATATGCCGCGTTCCATATTTCAATTTTCATATGATAGACACACACCTAGTTAGCAAAATTTCTAATTAACAAAATGGTAATCTCTGTGATGGATATGCCTCAAATTTTAATTACTCGTAAATATTACTAAAAGCTTGGAAATTAGGTCCAATTTTTTTTTTTTGCAAATATCTATTACCCTTGAGTAATAGAAACATAATAATACATGTTCTCTCTTTTAATGAATATAACAATAACTATAATAAATGCCAAGCTTCCACCGCGGAGCTACAAATCAATAATTACAAACATCAATGTACAATATTCATTTCTTTCACATCTACGATGAAATTATACATAAAAGATACATGGACTCCATAACTCTTCGACTAATCAATCTGAATTTCTCTTCCTGAAAAAGAATAAAACAAAGCGGGGTGAGTACTATTGCCCAGTAGGAATCTCATAATTCTACAACAATAACTTACACATAGATAGAAATGATTGTGTATGCAGAGTGATACCATATAGTAAGGTGACATTTTATAAGTTCAAAATATTATATGAAGAGTATCATTTTCTTAAAATTTCACTTGAACCTTTAAGAAAACTCCTTGCCATGAATGTTATCTCTCATCATTAGGAAGCCATAAATTCTCTTTGAAAACAAGTACACTTAGAAAGGACATCATCTTAAATTTATTAACTCGATTCCAAATGATAACTCATTTCATTTCCATTTTAATATTCCTTATTTCATTTCTGTTTTCCCCTTATACTACTTCCAATTACCATATTCCATAACATCAAAATCCAAAGGATTGGAATTCAAACATAACACAAGAATAACGAACATTTTTTAATTCAATTTCTCAATTATTTACAAAACAAAACTCATAATCTTCCCTTACAGTCATAAGCAATTCATTGAGTTCATCATCACCAACCCCTAATCCAATTACCATTTCATTTTTCATTCTTTCAATTAATTTCATATCAAATACCGGATCCATTAACAAGTCATCTCCATGAGTCACACGTTTTACCGGTCACAAGCCAGAAGGAATGTGGAAGCTCACGCTTTACCGGTCACAAGCCGGAAGGAATGTGGAACCTCACCCTTAATAATTTGTTTAACAACTGTCAAATTTTGATTTATCAAACCTTTCATTATGTGTGATCTAACCTCAATGCCACATCATTAGTAATTTAGAGATGATAAATTAAAAAATATAACATTGTTGCAAATTTTAAAAGTAGGCAAATTCTATATGCTAGATTTAAACGTAAATCCAAACACAAAAGAATTAGTCAAAAGAAACCTTCTCCCAACTTTCACATCATCAATTTTTTTTTTCCAGCTTATTTAAATTATTTATAGTATAAATTTTCAAATTAAAATAAGTTATAATCAACTCATTATACCTGTTCCTGTTGGTGGTGGTGTAAGAAATTAAAATACATGTAACCATAATAATAATGCGGAATTGAACTTTGTAGGATCTTGAATTCAATACAACTCAAGAATAAAACGAACATACCTTTGCCAGCCATTGAATTAGAGAAGTTGAGAAAATACCCCTAATAGTGAACCTTGAATTCTTAGCTCACCTTCTTCTCTCTGTCTCTCTTAATTAGGATGACTGTAGAACTTAGAGTGATGGAAAAATATTCATATTATGTAAGGCGAGTCACCCATCCTTACATAGAGGAAAGAAGAGGGCCAGATAAACTCTATCAGAAGAATTCCTGTTCATCAAGGTTTTCTTCTTATCTTAAAAAAGTAATTATCCCATATTAAAAGTTCTAATTACTAAACTTTATCTTAGATATTGACTTTATCTAGTTGTGGAGTCCAAATAAAATAAAACATGTGAAAGATATGTAGGCTATTGGGCCACTCCAGAAAATAAATCTAACATTCTCCTACTTGGCCCATTAAGTCGATTATGATGCAAATATGAGTATTTTTTTTTTTTTTTTCAAAATATGCAATTTATAAATATTTTGACTCATTGGATTCCACACTAAAAACTTTGATACGTGATCACAAAATTTTAAAATAGCCAATAAGTTTAGATATATTAGAAACTATAATACTGTGATTACGTCAGATCACCAATGTGAGTCATAGCGGTTATATAACATTTATGTCATATTTCCTTCTATGCACCACACCATCGATAACCTTCACTAACCCAGTCCATTATTGGGATATGTAATTATTTACCTGAAAGGCCCATGTAATTTATCTTGTCAAGACATTTCCTATTTATCAATATTCAAATTAATGTATATACACACTTTTAGAACAGGAAAAAATAGAAACAAAATTATTATTGCGCAAATAGTGTCAAAATAAAAATAAGCACTCAAGATTAACTACACACATCATGAGTTGCTTAAAAGACCCATTCTGATAACATGCTCTTTGTATGTCTTTGGTGGCAATCCCTTTGTGAATAGATCAGCAATCATAAGAGATGTGCTTAAATTTTCAATTAACACTTGTTGTTTCTGGACTCTTTCTCTAACAACTAAGTATTTTACTTCCATGTGTTTGGAACCACTAGAGTATTTTTCATTCTTAGAGAAGAAAACTGCTGCGGTATTGTCACAATATATCTTTAGCGGCCTGGTAATTGAGTCAACAACACCATGTCCTGAGATGAATTTCGCAACCATAAAGCATGATTTGTAGCTTCAAAGCATATGTAATGTCCTTCATTTGTTTTCTTTCCAAATCATTCATTGGACACTGTTTTTCACTTAATTTATCACCCTTCATGATGGATGCATCATCGATTGAACAAAACTGCATATTGAATCTCTCCAAAACACGATCAATATATCCATTTTGAGATAGTCCTAGCAATCCTCGAGATCGATCCCTAAAGATCTCTATGCCAACAACATAGTTTGCCTCACCTATATCAACTATTTTAAAGTTCTTGGAGAGATATTCCTTGGTTTCATGCAATAAGCCAAGGTTATTACTAGCTAATAAAATGTCATCCACATATAGCACCAAAATAATGAACTTGCTCCCACTAATTTTCAAATATATGCACTAATCAATTGCATTTTCCTTAAATCCAAAAGAGGTAATGGTATCATTAAACCTTAAATACGCCTAGAAGCTTGTTTAAGGCCATATATGGATTTCTTTAATTTGCAAGCTAAATGTTCTTTACCTTTCTTTGCAAATCCTTCTGGCTATTCCATATAAATTTCTTCTTCCAAATTCTCATTTAGAAAAAGCAGTTTTCACATCCATTTGATGCAACTCTAAGTCATAATGAGCTACCAATGCGAGGATGATTCTAAACGAGTCTTTCTTAGATACTGGAGAGAAGGTTTCTTTATAGTATATGTCTTCTTTTTGAGTAAAACCCTTGGCAACAAGCCTGGCTTTAAATTGTTCAATATTGTCTTTTGCGTCGCGCTTGGTTTTAAAGACCCATTTACACCCGACCTTTTTTTTTTTTTTTAATTATTAGCCAATTCGACGAGATCCCAAACACCATTCTATTCCATGGATTTTAACTCTTCATTTATAGCATTGACCCATCTAGTAGAATCATCACTATTCATGGCTTGTGAAAATGAGACTGGATCTTTGTTAGTCCCAATATAAAAATCAAATTCCTGTAGATACACCATGTAATCATCTAGAATGGTAGGCTTTTTTTCCCTCTGAGATCTTCTCAGAACTGCCGGTTGTGGTGGTTCTACAATATTTTCAATGGTGGTATCTTCATGAAGTGGTGAAACATGAGGTGGTGAAGAATTTTCATTATGTTGTTCGTTTCCCTCAGCCTGTGGAATAGTCAGAGGAACAACAATTTTTCGATAAGGGTCAAATGTTGGCACATCCACCATAATTTCTTGAAATTCACCACTCGTGTTTTCTCACTCCCACTAATTTCACCATTCTCTAGGAATCTAGCATTACTAGTCTCCACTATCCTTGTACTGTGATTAGGACAGTATAATTTATACCCTTTAGACTTGTTTGGATAACGAATGAAATATCCAGATATTGTTCTTGAGTCCAACTTTTTCTCTTGTGGGTTGAAGATTCTTGCCTTTGCTGGACAACCCCAAATATGTAAGTGTCTCAAACTAGGTTTCCTACTAGTCCACAACTCAAAAGGAGTTATTGGGACCGTCTAACTAGGAACCCTATTTAAGATATACATTGCAGTCTTTAAAGCTTCACCCCACAGTAAAATGGGTACAATTGAGTAACTTAACATACTCCTAACCATATTTTTAAGTGTACGATTATGCCTTTCAGCAACTCCATTCTGCTGTGACGTACCTAGCATTGTATATTAAGCACGAATGCCTTTCTTTTCTAAGAATTTGGCAAATAGGCCAGGATTTTGGCCTGACTCATCATATTTACCATAATGCTCACCACCCTTGTCTGATCTTTTTAATTGAACCTTTTTATCTAATTGTCTCTCAACTTCAGTTATGTACACCTCAAGGACGTCAACAGTTTGAGACTTTTCATGAATTAGATACACATATCCATAACATGAAAAATTATTTATAAGTGTGATGAAATATTTTTCACCACTAAGACATGGGATGTTGAGTGGCTCGCAAATATCTGTATGAATTATCTCAAGAAACTCATTACTTCTTGTGGCACCTTTCTTGGTGTGTTCGGTTTGCTTTCTTTTGATACAATCCACACATATTTCAAAATTAGTGAAGTTTAGGTTTTCCAAAATCCCGTTCTTTACCAATTTTTCAATTCTATTTCTAGAGATATGCCCCAACTATCTATGCCACAAGATTGAGGATTTTTCATTAATTAGACCACGTTTTAAACCAATATTCGAATGCAGAGTTACTAATGATTGTGCAAACTCATGATTTAAGGTAATTTTATATAAATCATCACATAAATTACCAGAACTAATCGTTATTGAATTAAACATTAAATTGAGTTCTCCATAACTAAATAAAATTGAATATCCAACACGACCTAATTTGGATAACGAAATTAAATTCCTAGAAATTGAAGGAACATAAAAAGTGTCTTCTAGATCCATCTGATGACCCATCTCTAAGATCAATCGATAGGTTACTACAGCTACGACTTCAGCTTTGAGACGGTTCCCCATATAGACAAATCTTTCACAAACCTTCAGTTTTCCACCAAGTGTTTGAAGGTACTTCAGCAAGATTTGATTCATAACAAATAAAAGAAAATTTCTTATATTTCTTTTTGAACTACGCCTTTCGCTTGCTGCAGTCTTTCTTCACATGTCCGTTCTTGCCACAAAAGTAACACTTGACAGTGAAACCATTCTAAGCCTGCTTTTCTTCCGCAGGCCGATTCTTTTTCTTTATAGCTCCATGAGTTACAACCAATGTAGTTTGATGTCCTTCCTCCCTCAATCTCACTTACTCCTGAACACACATATTAGTCAGCTCATTCAAACTCCACTTATCTTTATTGGTGTTACAGTGAACTTTGAATGAGCCGAACTGTGATGGAAGTGAGGTGAGAATAAATTGCATGAGGAAAGTTTCATCAACTTGCATCCCTAAAGTTTTAAGCTTTATAGCTTTGTCAATTCAGCCATAATAGTGCCAGTAAGTAGAGGGACGCCCGATGCAAGAGAGTGCAATGAGGTGTGAACTTTCATTGAAATAAGATAGAACATGTGATGCCCCAAATATTTACTCTAAGGGTTAGGGTAACGTCATTAAAGAGTCTTCTGGTCAATAACCAAGTAAAATCCCAGGAAGGTCGGAGGAGTCAATATTGTCTCCCTTCTAAGTCCAACCACCTTAGATAGCAAGCTATCTTTTTGACAGATCTTAAGAGGTATTAACACAATGTCTCATAAGTAACTCGAAAATAGGCATAAACAATATACATATTAAAGCTTTGAGAATTATAATGATGAACTATTGATATCACATAAGTCTTTTCTTTGGGCAAAACTTAGGTATATCTATTGTCTGCTCGTCAAGAATCACTTATGTAGGTTTAAAGTAATTTATGCAACTTTTCAGTTAGTCATGTTACGTTTGGGTATTCAATTCTAATCTGTCAAATTACATAAGTGTAGACACCCCATTTTTGACCACCCTCAAGACTTGGACGTCACCGGTGGAACACTCGGTGATCATCCATGTTCGTGTTCGTTTTGAGTTCCCGGAGGCCTTGGTTGCGCGCCTTGCCTTAGGATCTCTCAACTTGTTCGTCTTGCGTTTGGTTTTGCACCAAATACTTGTGTTTTTGCTTTGAGGGGTAGGGAATGGCTTGTTGGCCATCCCCACACCCCATCGGCCTTCCCTTTGCATCACCGGCCATTAATTGCTGACACCGGCCATGGTTTTTTAATAATAATGGCCGGTCGGCACTCTATATGGCCGACCGGCTATCTGTTTGGCCGGCAACCTCATTTTTTAGCCGATAACACCTTTTTGCCTTCTTCAGGCATGGTGTATGCCAGCTGTGCCAGCTGGAATACACCAAACCTATCCCGGGGCTTACATGTGGCTGTTTTACCCCTTTTGCCCCCTTTTGGTCAAAGCTTCTTGAGCAAGCTTGACCCTTTGTCAAAGCTTCCTCAAGAAGCTTGGCCAGCTGTCTTAGCTTCCTCAAGAAGCCTTGACCTCCTTGCCCCCTTTGCCCCCTTTTACTTAGCTTCTTTGAGAAGCTTAGAACCATTTCTTTTGCCTATATAAGGACCTCTCCTCCTCCATTGTCAAAGGTTAGCAAAAAAACAAAAAAAAAAAAACAAAGCTTATACATATATTCTGATATATATATCCTCTCTCTCTCTCTATATTTCCCTCTCTCTCCTCCCTTGTGTGTGTTTTGTGGCCTAAAAGTGTATTTTTACCTTAGTTTTGCACTAACACACACACCATCACACCTTACTCCGACCTTGAGGGGCTTGGAGGGTTTGTTCTTGAGCTTTTGGGCTGATTTTGATCAAAAGAAGATGGCTGCATTTGCTGTTCATCAAGAGTTCTTCAAGGGTAACTACTTTACTTTAGTTTCCCAATCTTGCATTGGCTTTTGACCTGTCTTTCATGTTGATTTAAGCTTTGTGTATAACTGAAAAAAGTCTTGTATTTTCATGCTTAAGATTCTTCATTAAGGTTGTTTTGGTGTTTGGGGTCAACCTCTCCCTCTTAGGCCTCTTTTTGTGCTCTTTCGGTAAGCTTTGTTTATCTTAGTGTGTTGGCCTTCTCACCACTAAAATCCAATGGATTTTTAGTGGTGAGGAAGGGGTTCTGAGGTCTTGCATAGGGGAGGGACACCCCTCTCCCTTGGTCTCTCATTTTGTTCATGTTTTGGCTCATAAGGGTAGCATGTATGCTTGGTTGTATTTGGCCCTATTTCAGAGGTTTTTGGGTGTTATTTGGGCATATCTTACCTCTGTTTTTGGTCGGATTTGTGGTCCCTTACATGCTTAATACACTTGCTTTGTATTCCCCCATTTTGCCTAAAAATGCATCTAGCCATTAGACCATCGTGCTTGCATATTCTTGCCTAGCTTTGTGAAGCTTTTGGTCATGATTTATCATGATTGAGGTCTGTTGGGTGCTGGGTTGGTCGTATTTTCCATGTTTGGTATAGCCCCTTTGTATTTTGGCTTGTGAGCCTTGAGTGTGTGAGTCACTAGCATGCTTTAGTTGGGTTGTTTCAATGATTTGGAGTCATTTCATATTCCATTTCAGTCCCTAATCCATGCTTGTATGCCCACATTCATCATCACTTTCTTGCCTTGAAAGGTTGTTCTTTTGTGCCTTGGAAAATGGTCATTGTGCATGCCTATGTGTTTAGACATTAGGCTGCCATATCAGTGGGTTTTGAGGGCCCTTTTTGCATGCTAAAACTCCGTTTTGTATTGAAAAATTCATGTCGTGTTTGCTTGGGGGGAGGTGTTGAGCAATGCCCCCATTTTTGGCCTTGAATGCCCATGTTTTGGACTCATTCCTTGGCGTGTTTTGACCATGATCTATGTATGCTTTAGTCTTGTTTTGGGGTCCCTTGGGACTGTTTTAGGTCATTTTAGTCCTTTAAGGTTTGGTTGACATAGCTTTGGTTTGACCCCCTTTATTGGCTTCAAGTGTTGGTCATTGTTGCATATCTTGCTTGCATGTTTTGTTTGATTTGGCATCATTCTCTATTCATTTTCAGAGCTTAGCATGTTGGTTTAATGCCCATATATATCGCCTTTAAGTATGCTTAGAGTTGTCCCCTTTTATGCTTAGGTGATGGACCTTGATGTGTGCATGCTTGCATGTATCATTTGTGCTCTTGTGTATCCTCTTAGGCCACTGTTTTGGGGGTGGGCAGAGGTCCTCTCATTTCAGTATAAGTCCGTCTTTGCATATTTTGCATGCTTGCATATTGTATTGCATTGGTTGCATGCTTACATTGTATCATTTTCGCATGTTTGCATGTTGTTTAGTTAATGGCATTACATAGTCTTGTTGTATGCTTGATATGTCCATATTGCATTAGTCTAGCATGCAGGATTGGATAGTGTCATGTTGCATTAGCTTAGCATGTTCATGTTATCTTGCATGAGTTGCATCACTTTGCATTGTATATTGCATCCATGCATTACATGTGGCTTGGTTTGGGGTGTCAAGCCAAGTATGAGGATTGAGAAGTGTTCATACTCCAAGTGATGCAACACGTCTTAACCCTCGGTCGTCAATCCCCTTGACCTCAACATGATAGGGTGTTGGCATTCTTTTTTTGTTTGCATGCATTTACATCAAAGTTGCTAACTTGGCCTCTTAGGCCATCATGCATCAAAAATGCACAATTGATGGCCCGAGGGTCAAGGGTTATGCTCCCTTGAGTCCCTTGCATGATAGGGAGTGTGCCCATGCTCACATTTGCTCGAAAATTCCATGCCATACACTGCTTGCCCTCTGCTGTTGTCAACTGCAGGTTTCAACAGGAAGATTTGGCCGGCCAGCAATGATGAGTGCCGACCGGCAAAGAATTTTGGCCGAGAGAAAAATCTTTAGCCGATAACCTCATTTCCATGGCCGGTGGCCTTTTGATTCGGCCGGTGGAACTCCACTACACTCAGAATGGAGTTCAGAACAGTTCAGGAGACTTTCATAAATTTCAGAGGGGCAGGGCGGTGTCAACAGAGGCAATAGTGCTATGTCAGCAAATTTTCGGGCGAGACGAGTCAAACATGCATCATCCACGCATCCCAAGGCGGGACTGTGGCCACTTTAATCCTGCGTTTAATTTGTTAATTAATTAGAAATTCTGTAATAATTAATTTAGTATTCGGACTGTAATATTTATTTGAACCCTCCGAGCGAGGGCAATTGTGTAATAAGTGTGCGTGAGTGTGTGTATGTCTTCCAACCCCACATTTTTCTTCCCTTTTATTTACCCGCTTATGATGGTAGACTAGGGCATATTTAAATTAGCATACCTTATGCTATGCATGTGTGCATTCATACATTTGTCTTGCATGCACCGTGCACCGGGCTCAGCGCATCATTCTAACTGCATTTGTATTTCAATTCCAAATTAAATACGTGTTAGTTGTAGCATTTCACATGTCATTGTAGATTAGCCGAGCCTATCTTAGTTGCATTTTGCATGTGTTGCATTAGCCATCTTAACATGAACTAGGATCATGCATATGACTACTAACTAGTTTTTGTTTTGGCTCGGAGTACTCGGTAAGCATTTATGCTTTAGCATACCGCATGCGTGTGATTGTTGCCATAACAGCATGATTACCATGAGGCTAGCTGCTTATGTGATATAACTGCTCAAATGCTTGTGGATGGAGGTTGAATTACCTAAATTGGAATAATGCATTAAAACTGTGAATTTTTTAAGCCCACTAGATAGTGGCAAAACCATCTTTTCTAAAAACCCACTCGAGGGTGGCAAAACCTGTATTTTAGCCTACTTGCGAGTAGCAAACCATCTTCAAAACGAACATGCAATGTTTTGTTCCAATTTAGGCGATTTGGTCTATACTTATTTGCTGCGCGCATGACATAGTAATCCTAGGCTAAATAAATGGAATAAGAACACATAATGTTTTCAAAAACGGATATCGCGGTTAGTAGAGGCCGATCTTCAGATCGGGCGAGAGGGGGTGCTCATAGCTGACCTTCCCCAATCGTACCCTAGCTCCCGAGCCGAGGCAACTTTGGTGATGACGGACATGTGGCCTTTGGCACCGAGTCAGGGTTTCCTAAATTCCCCCTTAAAAACTATTTAGGTGGCGACTCTGTATCTAGCAAAGCAGTCCATGTTTGGCACTTGTTTTCTAAAAATCTGTTTTCCAAAACGATTTTCCGGATTTGGACTTTTTGGTTCAGATTAAGAACCGTGACACAAATTGAGTCCGAACTGTAGCACGAAGGCCTCACGCGGGCGCGTCTACAATAAGTAACATTACTCTACCCTATTCATAATTATTTGAAAGTGATTTTCCTTTGGGCTAGTCTCAATCTCTTAATTATAACTGCAATTAAGAATATTATCGACCTTAATGTTACCATTTTAGCAATTCTTTTATGTAGTTCTATATTCATAAGCTTTACAAATCTAAGCCACTTTGGCAGCTATTAAATTACTAAACTTTATGAATACAGAACTAACTAACAATATTCTCTATTCATTAATTTGAGTTATTTAATTATTATTAATTTAATCACTATTTTAATGAAATCACTATTTATGATTTCTAGAATTTCTTTTATGTGATTGCAATTACTAATATAATAATAATAATAATAATAACTCTAGACGAACAAGAATATACATATATATTAAATTATGCAATATGGCAATCATGAATATCTCATATAATGGTCAATAAGAATTATACCCTAATATAAATTAACCACTTCAATATTTAATATTCAATGTCATAAAATTATATCATGATATCAAATTTAAATCATGAAAATATATAAATATTAACAATAATAGACAATAAGTGTACATAATCAGACAAGGTAAAAACAAAATTATCTAACATAATACAATCAAATAAATATATTTATTTAATAGACTGAACAATTCAACAAAATTCTAAAATTGCTTTTAGTCTATGCACTGTCATAATGGCAGGTAATATAAATATAACACTCAATTCAGTGTCATATTATAATGATTATAAAAATTATTATTGCTAAAATTAATAATAAATTGAAGCATACATATTACATGTTTATCAACAGTTCTCTTTTAAATACCCTAATGCATCTTTCTCTTTCAGTTTTTTACTTAAATATGTGTACATATTGAAAACTTGTAACGGAAGGCTTTGTCAACTGCCAAATTTATTTTCTTTTTGAAGGGCAAAAGATAATATCATGATAATCACATTTATTATTCATCTTTAAAAAAAATATATATAAATAAACCTAATTTTTGCAAAAATTATCTATTAAACAGGTCTTAAAAAAATGAACGATTTGAATTGTGATAATAATTCTAGTATCGGCCCCACTTAGTAGCACAACACGTATCGTATCCGCATACAAAAGTTACTCTTTGTTTGGATAGAGTAAATGAGAGAAAAGAAAGGAAAGTGTTGTATTTCATTTTACCACAATAAGCTTCCATATTAATAAATTATCTTTTTTTATGAAGGTAATTTTGGTATTTTAAATTTGATAGAAAATTTGATAATTTATTTGGGATTCTTAACATAATTTGGACTGATAATGGACATGTGTGGTTGGCAGACAACTGATGGGACGCAATTTCGCAGTATTCACTTTTAACTTCTTGAGTAAAGGCTTTTTTTTTTTTGTGTTTTTTTTTTTCATCAGAACTTAAAGACTTTTGTTTGGTTAGTTTTGACAATATGTTTTTAATTTTTTTTAAAAATTATAATTAGTTTCAAACAAGAAAAATGAGTACTCCATCATAAATTTAAATTTTATTTGGATAAAAATTTATGCGTTAAAATAGTCTGTCCATAAGAACACCCTTAAGTTAAATGATCATAATACCCTTTATATATATATATATATATATGATACACAACCCTCACAAATCAGAGGACTACTCTTCTCTCTCTCACAAATTAGAGGGCGATTCTTTTCTCTCTCTCTCTCTCTCTCTCTCTCTCTCTATATATATATATATATATATATATATATATATATATATCTTCCTCTCGAGTAATTATGTTGGATAATTGGGGAATACGAGGGGGTGTAGAAGGACAGATGGGAAGAAGTGTGGTGCTTGAGAAAAATATACAGATAAATTTGTACAAATAAAAATTATGCAGATATGAAAATTTGTATAGATAAATTTGGATTGAAAATTTGTATGCATAAAAATATTGAACAGATAAAAAATTAGATAGGTAAAATTTGGATAGATAAAATTTTGACAGATAAAAAATGTACACAAAAAAAAAATTGAACACATAGACAAAAAAAAAATTAAATAGATAGAAAATAATTTGAACAATTAAAAAAGTCAATAGATAAATTAAGGGATAAAATTAGAAACAAAATGTCCTTCAAAATAAGTAAAAGGACCTCTCACTATAACGCCCATATTTTATTATTCGGATAACCTTACTAATATTCATTAATTAAGTCCATTTACAAATAACATTTCGTCCTTGGATGACATAATGAATAATTAAATATACATATTTCCTCTCGTTATACAACAATGACATTTACATACAAATAAAAGAAATACCCTCAGGTTTACAATAAAAGAGAGGACACTACTCTTTACAAAATCGCACTCAGCCAAATAACAAATGAAGTAGTACAATTCACCACTACATTACACTTATGAAATGGTAAAACCATTGTTTGATCTTCAAATTCGAAAACATTCCCTGTACACATGTACAGGCAGGGGATGAGCAACTACTAGCTCACAAAGCAATCTTATATTAAAATATTAGAAGATATGCGGGTACCAAAATACTCGTACATATACGTGAAATCATATCATGTCAAAACCATATGATTTTATTACATAATCTCTTAAATCCAATTTATTTAATTAACTACAACAAGTTAACTTAAATAAATAAACATGTTTCAATAGCAATAGGACATCCTTTTCAATTCATTCAATTATCTCAATATCAATTGAATCAAATAATTGCAACAGGACATATTTTTCAATTCATTCAATTATCTCATTATCAATTGAATCAAATAATTAAACAATTTATCAAATCCATTTTATACAATCTTATGAGATGAATGCATATGCCATGTCATGCTCAAAATATTTTTCTCATCTTTTGAAAATCTTACGCACAATGCCATTTTGAAAACACATTAATCCAATAATTTCAATAAAATTCCAAGATGATAAATACGACTCAGGTAATCCCTAAGCTGGTGTCTGGAAGTAGACTATATAAGTACTACCAATTTGTCATTTTTACCAGTATTAACTGGAAGGCTGGACACTTGTAATTTGTCATTTTTAGCAGTATTAACTGGAAGGCTCAACACCTATAATCTGTCATTTTTACCAGTATTAACTGGAAGGCTTGACACCTATCTGCGCAGGTTTCTGGTCTTTCATCATGGACACTCAGGCCAACTTAATCAATACCAACTACACCTCCTATCCGGACTTACCAACGTATTTACCAAAAACAAAACAATAGATCTTGTTTCATAAAACAATTTCTCTTTTAAAACCATAACCTTCCAATATAAGATTAAAAATTTCAATGGTGGTTTGATAAAATGATAATGCAAAATGTACAATCCTTCATATGATTCCATTTCTAATTTCCTCCACACAATTCTCCATTGTGATCAATTTCCATATTCCTATCAATGTAATATCATGATTCAATCCCAAGAGATAATATAACAATGCCAATGCTCATGTATTCACCACATGTAAATCAACAACTTCTAACTTAGTATTTTCAAGACAATTCAACAATTTCCTTATATAAACAAACTTCCAAAGTCAAACATTTTCTTATCTTTCCAAAAAAATCTTCTCATTTAAATACCAATGTGGCAATCCCCTACCAGTTATCAAAACTAAAACTTCTATGCAATAGGTTCATCAATAGTAATAACATATGACACCAAAGTGGGTTCAAGTTTTCATTGATTTCTAACTCACATACTTTATCAATGAAATGTAATTACAATCTTTTCAAAACTCATTCCCATTCCAAACATTAAATAAAATAAAATTCTTATTTTTCTCATGCAAGTGAAATCTCGAGATCTTCAAGTTTAATCATAATTCTCAATAAGCATAAGTGAATATTCTAACATTTAATCAATCATATCAAAATCTTCTCTTGACTATAAATATAAAATATAACGTGAGTATTCACTTTCCGATTATCAACATCAACCGCATCAAATTAAACCAAGGAAAAATAAATAAATAAATAAAAGTTTTGATAACTCATTCTTATTTTAATCCAATTCATTCATTTGCTCCAAACAAGCTAAAATCATATTTTTTTCATTTATTGTCAAAATCTACCAAAATAATTCGAATATCTCATATATGAATTTTAGGTATTATTATGATAACACAACTCAACTAGTAAAACTATGGACCAAATACCATATCACATCAACTTAATCTCGCTTAATTTTTTCAAATCTCATTCTCGGTCAACTTCATCACTTTTAATCTCATAATATTAAAAGTTAGGAATTTAAACCCAATAACACTCCTTTAATTATGAAGGATTTTAAATATTAACCAAACTAATTTAATTCATCAAATTAGTAAATTCATTAAGTTCACCATCTTCCAAATTAATAATGGTAAACATAAATTCATATGACTCATCACTCAAAATATCCCCATATTTTATGCCTAGCCACTTTTTCCAAAACTCTACAAACCACAATTTCACAACTTTTCTAAAATTAATAAATTAACATTTACAAAACATCATGAATATCACACTTTTAGAGTCTTAAATCCCAAAATCATTCTATAATCTCAACTTAACAATTCACACCATATTCATCAATATCAATTCATTTTTCTTCTCAAAATAAATTCCAAAACTCAAAGATGAGACAAATATTTCAACATTATTTTTCCAAAATAAATTATCTAACCATAATATAAGATAGATACAACTCAAACAACTATTTATTTTATTTTATTTTCAGATTTTTAATAAGTATTTCCAACACAAGATGATTTTTCCAAATCAATTTCAAAATAATAATATTCTTAACATTTTAACATAATTTCTCTTTAAAAAATTACCAAACAAAAATCTAAAAAATATATATATATATATATATGCAATACTATATATTTTTTCAAAATAACCCTAACATAACTTTAATGTAAAAATATGAAAAAGTCTCTATCTTAAATAATGAAGAAAAGCAAATCTGGAAGATCTGGAAGGCAAATCTTGTCGGATTATGAATTCGAGACTACCATTGCGAAGATTACGACGAGCTCTCCGACTTTCATTTGTAATATTTTTGTAAAATCTCAATCTAAAGATTCCCATTCAAAGCTTAAAGCTTAAAGCTTAAGCCAACAATGGAGGAGAGAGAGACACGGACATGAGCCATCTGCTCCAAACCTCAAAAGAAATGAATGGGAAAGGAAAAAAATGATGGGTAAGGCAAAAGGAGGAAGCAAACCCAAGTGGGTTTGCTTTTTCAAAAGTTGATTTCTCAAAAAAAAAAAAAAAAAAATAATAATAATATAATTTTTGTAATAATATTTTAAAATTTTATAAGATAAATTATAAAATGATATAATTTTTCTCATCACAAAATATAATATTTTTGCACATCATAAAATATAATATTTTGTTCATTACCAAAAAAATATATCTAATTTCATTCCTTATAAAATATATAATTTTTCATCATATGGTACACACCATAAAATCAATTATCAAATATTTATTATAATCCTATATAATAAATAATAACAACTCTCAAGGTGGTTACTACCAATCACATAATTAAAAAGGACCAAACAGTTAAACATGAGTCATAAACAAATTCAAATTAAATTAAATCTAAATGTTACTACCAATCACATAATTAAAAAGGACCAAACAGTTAAACATGAGTCATAAACAAATTCAAATTAAATTAAATCTAAATCATAGGTCTCACCCATAAGTCAAACACGGTCCAATTATATACCAAAATAAACCCAACTAATTTATCTCAAATCATGGTCCAAACACCCAAAACTCAATTTCAAATTCTGTTGTACACTAGACCGAACACCGATCAGTCCGCGAATTTGCATAAAATAAATAATTATCAATAAATTTTGAAATTTTTATCCAACGTGCTAGACTCGTATGTGAATAATATATAAAAATTTCATAATTTTCTGATATCGGAAACTATTTTTAAAAAATACAAAACTGACCTGCTTTCGCATAGAATTTACATACCAGTCAAATCAGAAAATTTGCTCAATTAAATTATGCACTGTCTATTTAAAAAAAATAAATAATTTGGGTCATTACACTCACCAAATTATTTCACAAATGGTGGACTCTTACAAATAACAAAAATATACTAGACCTAATGTCTTAGATATTTTCTAAATTAGATTTATCACCAATTTTCTCAAGAAAAATTTACCCGTAAATTTAGTGGTGGAATTAGGATTTTGACTTAGAATGGGAACTATTCAATTGAAATCTTAACAAAAATTATAATCTAATTTAACTTAATTTTTATTTGATGGTGAGACTAACAATTAATACAATTGCAAAAGATATATTTAAATATGAATTCCAATTAATTGATTATTGTCTTTATTGTTATTAATTTAATTTTATGTATGGTGATCATCAAGGTTTAAAAAATAATCATATGCCTTCATAAAATATGGGAGAAAAATTATATTGAGATACACACACAAAAAAAAAAAAAACTAATATAGCGAGGGATAGAGAAAGAAATGAGAGAAATGTGAATAAATAATACAGAGGGATTGTTATATATCACTTTTTTTAATTTTTTTTTGCCACTTTCAATTACTTAATTAAATGGTAATATATTAGTAATTGTCATTAATCGTGTAATAATTATCTTGAAATAAATGAACCAACTACAAGTATTCATATAAAACGTGGTATAAAATAGTGACAAAAAATACGTGGCATATAAAATTTCTCTAATATAAAATTTATAAGAATATTTGTTAGAATGATTAAATATTTAAAGTGACAAATTAAACATATTTTTCTAAAGAAAATAGTGACATAAAATTTCAAGACATGACTTAAAAGGATTAAATTAAAAAATATATTTTTTGTTATAGATATAAGTATAATGTTTCCAAAAGTTGAGAGCGTCACGTTCCTCCACCCCTTCATAAATCTTATTTTGAGGAATAGTGATTTATTTAGGCCCATTTTTTGTTTCAAATTTTTTTGTCTTTAGTATTTTTTTCAAAATTATGTCAAAATTTTTTACTTTTCTAGTCAGCCTTATTGAGACAAATCTAACAAGTATATTTTTTTGAAAAATTCAAAAAAAAAAAAAAAATCACGAAAGACGAAAAGAAGCTAAAATTTTTGCTTATTTTGACTTATTTTTGTCTTTTCTGAATTTTCTTTTTGGATTTTTTTTAAAAATTATAATTTTTCGATTCGTCTTATCGAGCTGAAATTAGAAACTTAAAACTTTTTAAAATTTTTTAAAAGAAGTTTACTAAAAATGAAAATGAACCAAAAAAAAAAAAAAAACCCATAAAAAAATGCCATTCCCAAAACACCTTTAGTCCCAAAGATTTTTTTATAGATCATTTAGTTCCATTGATTTTGGTATGGTAGATTTGATATATTTATTGATATTGAGTTTATAGTGAAAAATTTAGAAATCTTCTAGATGTTGATTTGTGATTATGTATCAATTTTAAGGAATAAAACAATCCCAATCAAACAATCAAGACAAATCGACACAACAATTTTAACGTGGAAAAACCACAATTGGACACCTCCAATTGTGATAAAAAACCACGGACAACAGCCACAAAACAATCCACTAAGAAGATATAAAGGAATTATACAGGTATACTCTCAATTACCTAGCAAATCCACGCCTGAATTGAACCAACTTCTATGTGTCTCTTCCAACCCCGTCTTCACCTCAGAATTGTCTTGACGATGAGCCACTCCGGAATCCACCAAAGCTTTAGGCTCGAATTCTTCAGAATCCACCGAAGAACAACTCTCTCTTTTGTATAGAATTAAACAAACAATCCTTTGATGTAAACTTCTAAAACCATGAGTTGAATACTCAATCAAAACATCAAAGTAAACTAGCAAAATGTCCCCAGATATAAATCTTAGAATCCAAAAAGAAAATCTGGAGGAGTTAGTAAAGTTTTGGGAGAAAACCAACTGTTTATAGAAATCCAAAGTAATCCTAGTTTTGGAAGAAAACCAATTCCTTATAGAATTCCGGATTTTGACGCTCGCTCGAGCGAAGCTTCTCTCACTCAAGCGAGAACCTTAACTCGCGTGATTTCCACTAGTGCCTTGGCTCGAGCGACGAATCCTTGGCTCGAGCGAGCACACCACTCTTTCAGGTTTTTATATGGACACAATCCTTAGCTCGAGTGAGCACTCCTTGGCTCGAGCTAACTTCGCTCGAGCGAGCATTCCTTGGCTCGAGCGAAGATGGGCGGACATGCAATTTTGAATGCAATTTGCTTTGGCCGCGAGCTGACCGGGCAGCTCGACCCCGTCATAATCAGCGAAGTGGCAATCTTGAAAGCATTAACATCACAAACTTCTCTGAACGGCACAATTCGGGTTGGATTCGCATCTAATAAACTCATAGCCTTACTGAAATAAAAGTGCGAAAATAAATACAACTGAAAGGAATTTTATCAAACAGGGTTGTCAATAATAAAAACCTAACATATAGTTACACCCTTGATTTTAGTGGGGGTCTCTTTTGGTTCTCTGATGCTGAAAAGGTGAGATTCACAATGCATTTCTTTGGGAGATTTGATTGATAGGATCTCGGATTGTGTGGAGCGGTTCCCTTACCAATTAAAAATTTAACCCACAAGGAACCCACAAAAAGTAGATGACCAATATTGTAAAAAATCACATTGCATACATGTATAAATCAGAGATCACAAAACCCACATTCAACAATTCAAAACTCAAAACCCACATTGCATACATGTATAAATTTAATGTTGTCTAAGATATGTGTACTGGATGATGAACCAAGTAACATGAACAAACACAAACAATGATAATTTAGAGATTTAAAAAATAAAATACTAATAAACTCAAAACCGAATAAAGTTGTAAGACTAGTTAAAATAGTAGAGCAATCCTATGCGGGAAACATCCGCATAGGGCAATTCCTTGCTAACCAAAGCTAAAAATAAAATAAAATATAAAAATTATAAAAAATAGCGAATTTGAACTTAAATTTAGATGCTAAAGATATTAGGAAGCATGCTAAAACAATGACAATGAAAACAAAATTTTTTTAGACAAAATAATTACAAAACAAAATTTTTTAAAATGACAAAATTGCAAAATTAAGGATCTAAACGATAAAATTCATCCCCTCCAAGAAAAGTGCCTTGGATCAAGGCAAAGCAGTGTACTTTGACTGTTGTGCCATTTCCAGTCGAACGTGGCAGAGTTAATCCGCCAATATTAGCCTAAACACTAAATTTATCATTTGGGCATCATGTGATCCGAATAGGCCACTTGGTCTTCCTTTCCATATTTCTGTATGTAAAATCTAACTCTATTCATAAGAAGAGTACAACAATCACAGCTGAATAGAAAATTACATTTGAAAGCAGAGGTAGTTTGCCACTCTTCATTTACAAGCAAATTATGGGAAGCACAGTAAGCTATAACCCTTATGCAGGAAGGAAAGGGTAAAAATATTTATACCTTCTTTGACATTGGTAAAAATACACGGAGACTCTGACATTTAACATGAAAGAAGTTAGAACTAGTGTCTGAGACAGAAGGTACAAGTTAAATTAGTATACTCATCAATTAATGGAAACAAAAAAAAAGGTAATTAACTCACATATGCCACATTCCACATTTCAATTTTCATATGATAGATACACACCTAGTTAGCAAAATTTCTAATTAACAAAATGGTAATCTCTGTGATGGATATAAACATTACGTGTGTTCAAAGCTTGGTTAATATCCTTCAAAAGCCCCTCCACACATTGCCAATTGGTTTTGAATTGGATGGATTAAGTCTTCATCCGTCCAAGTCTATTCTCGGGGGAGTGTAAGTGATATACTTGCAGGTTCTGTTCCTTCCCCGGTAGATGACCATTGATCGGACACGGGGTATCTACCAACAGAGAATGGAGGTTCAGATGGCTTGGCAATCTCTGTTGATTGGCCTCCAAGCATGAAAGCAACTTTTGACATCGAGGGCCGATCATCAGGGTTTTCTTGAACGCACAACAATGCGATGTTAATCCATATGGCAACCTTTTGTACAGGACAACTGCCAATCAAGTTTCTATCTATCAACTCTTGTGCTTTGCCATCATTCCATAGTTGCCATGCCTGTTTGGAATCATATCCAATTGAGTTTAAAAATTTGGAACAAAAAATAGAAATTTTGATCTTACCGAAGTTCAACAATTAGATGAAATGACCTACATACATTTTGTAAAAAGCCTTGGGCTCGTGCTGGGAGATTGAAGCTAGCACTGTTTCTTCTGCCACTTATGATTTCTAAAATTAGAACTCCAAAGTTGTAGACATCAGATTTTACTGAAAATATTCCCTCCATTGCATACTCTGGTGCCATGTATCCGCTGTCAAAAGCAAAATATTGAATTAGAGATGAAAAATGATGAAAGCAAAATTACTCTAGATATTACATGGAATGAAATATTATGTATAGATTGACCTCGACATGGGCGGTGCTACATGTACATTTAATATGGTGACATTAATTGACATTATGAACTTGAAAATATGCATATATATATACATATATATATGTATGATTTTTAAAGAAACTTAGACAATTCTGTATACTTTAGATAACAACACCTTTGAGAGAAATTTCATCACACACAAAAATAATATAACAATTTTTGAAGTAAATAAACCAAGTCACACACATGGCCGTGCTTCCGCATCTTTAGGTTTTGAGGTTTGATGCAAATTCGAAGTTGCGAATGTATAAAAGTGTTTAAAATTTGAAATGTGTAGATCAGATTTGTTATGGTATGTCCTACATTAGACAAAGTTTAAATCTACACCACACCTCAAATTTTGGACACTTTCTAGGTACATAGATAATTTTTAAAATCTACAATTTCCCATGAGATAGATATATATATTTTTTTCTTTCTAAAAATGGATGAACTTCAAGGAAGAAATGACATACTATGTACCCACAATTCTGTTGGTGCTAGCTTCAATTTGGTTACCATAACAAATCCTGGCAGTGCCAAAGTCTGATATCTTTGGGTTCATCTCATCATCCAATAAAACATTGCTTGCTTTCATGTCTCTATGGATAATTTTGAGCCGAGAGTCCTCGTGCAGATACAAAAGTCCCTTCGCTATTCCGGTGACTATATTTTCTCGCTTAGCCCAGTCTAATTCCTTACATTTTGTAGAATCTGACAAAAAAGGAAAAAGAAAAAAAAAAAAGAAAGAAAGAGAAGAGGTAAATGACAGCATCTGTTGATTACATTTTTGAATTAGACCAAAATGACAAATTGTAATGTAAAGTTGTCTTTCTAAATTCATTAAGAGAAGGAGAGAGATTGGTGCTATTTGGCGCAACTTATTCTAAGTTAAAGCTGATAATCCAAAAGTTCCCCTCTCTCAACTTTTAGATAATTAATTTTTTTTTCAGTTTATTTAAGCTATTTCTTTCTAATAAACAGTAAGCAGAATCTGCGCCAAATAGCATGACACAGACTTTCTAAATAAAAAAAGCCATAAACAGCTCAAATAAGTTGCATCAAACAGCCATAGAGAAAGCACAAACCAAAGAGGAAGGCATCAAGACTAGTGTTGGCCATATACTCATAGACCAGAAGCTTTTCATCTTTCTTAATGCAGCAACCTAAGAGCCTCACAAGATTTCTGTGTTGAAGTTTTACTATCAACTTGACTTCAGTCCTGAACTCTTCAAGACCTTGCCCAGAGTTGCTTGATAATCTTTTAACAGCTATTTCTTTCCCATCATGAAGCTTTCCCTGAATAATAATGCATTTCAAACAAAATTTCAACCAGACATAAAATATGTTTATTACGGTTCCTAAGGTATGTGTTGGGTATAACACACATAATACCTTTAATTTGCTTCTTGTGTTAATTTGATCACTCTAATTCTAATTGTATCAATTTTATCCTTGATTAACCAACGGGATTAGTCCGATTGGCTAGAACGCCTGCACCTCACTAGGAGGTTTGTTCAAATCTCCTCCACCTACATGTGGGCCTTATTTTCCGTATAGTAACTGAGGCATTCTCTCACACTTTGGGAGTTTCTTTTTTACATGAGTCAAATCTTAAAAAAAAATAAAAATTATTCTTGAATTTTATTTTTATTTTTATATTTATGTTGTGTTAATTTAGTCTAATTGATGACACTCCTTTAAAAATTAGATGAAATTAAGAGGTAATAAAACAATCTACTCACTATCCTCAAAATGATTGAGGGGTTAGTGTCCAATTTGAAATGATTCATTCATTTTTAAATATTTTGCTATTCACTTCTATCTAATTTCTTAATGATTGTTATCAATTAGATTAAATCGACATAATATGAAAATTAAAGAAAAATTATATCGTGGCATAGGGACACCACGTAGTTATGTTTCTGACCAATAACAAATCACCATACCCGCTACTATTTTTCAATTATCCAAGACAAAATCACGAGCCCTACTCTTTTCAACAATCAAAACACACTTGGGACACCACCTAACCGTGTCCACCAAAATTTTTTTCAAAAATTTAAATGACAAAATTGATATAATTGAAACTCCGTGAACCAAATAGATGTAATAGACGAATTACAAGGACCACGACCCCGGTTTTTAATTTGAGTCAATCTATCTCATTTTCAAAACAATTGTAACTAGAATGATAAAAAACAAGAAGATACTTTAGTCCCCAAACTATATATTTCGGGTGACTTTAATTAAAAAAAATTTATCACTTTGGTCCTTAAACACTAATAGGAAGATAGAAATATTAATTTACAATGTTAAGAGATGAAATTGACAAAATTAAAACTTTGAAGAAACAAATTGACACATTACACATAGTTTAAAGACAATAAGTAATTATGTTAACAATTTCGTTAGTGACCTGGACGGACACTGTAATTAGACTAATATGACTTGAACTGAAAATTGTAAGGATAAAATTAACAAAATTAAATTTCAAAAGATCAAAGTAATGAGATCTCATATCACAAAGTGATACTACACAACCATTAGGCCAAAGATCGTGATTATGCAAACTGTAAGGATCATAGGGTATATTTTATCGATTATATTAATGTTGAGCAAAAATTTTTTCTACCTTGTAGACAGGACCAAAACCACCTTGTCCAAGCTTATTTGTGTCAGAGAAATTGTTTGTAGCAATCTGTAAAGTAGTTAGGTCGAAGTAATGCATATCTCTGCTGTCATCTTCATCCTGAACTTCCAACCCATTCACCATGAATCGCTTCCTTGTTTGAGATTCCAAATTGTTTAACAAAATTTCTTGGCTCATCCCTTGAAGAACTGCATTAAATATAAAATTAGCATTGGTATAAATTTCACCAAGAACAGAGCACTACTAATTACACCAATGCCTCCAAATTTGTTGCATTTTAGTCTTATTTAATTACACAACTAATTCTTATTTAATTACACGACTAATTCCATAATTTTTTTTTTTAATGTCATTTTAGTTTTTCAAGTTTTGTATGTGGTATTTTTTCATTCAACATTCTATAGAGGGATCATATTGCAATAAAACTAAAAATATATGATTTAAATTGTTCAAATTACAACTATAAGGACTAAAATAAAACTTCAATCACTAAAGAGTCCAACGATATAATTTACCCTAAATTATAAAAATGTGAAAGAAGGAAAATTATACAATAGTCTCGGAGTAACACGTGGCCATACTCTCTCACCAATCAGCATTTATTATGTTCTCTCATTTCCTCAATCATCCATCACAAATAATCAATATTCCACATTTTCCATCAACCATACTGTCATAGAATATCACGTGATCGTACTCTTGAACTAGCCAAAAATCACCCAAGAAAGATTTACTACATATTTATCGTCCATCAGTTGTAGTGAATTTAACCTGCTAATTCACCAAAATTGGCTTGACACAATTTCATAAAAATAAGGTGCTTCCCCTAATCTTTCTTTATTAGGGCAGGGAAGTGTCAATTTGAACAATTTGATATTTACACTTTCAATTTTGTTGTAATGTGGTTCTTACACTTCCAATTTTTGTTGTAATTTTGGTAGTTTCAATTTTTTATTACACCGGTGGTCCTTATAATTTGTTTTAAATTTTACTTTAGTTCCTCTAGTTTTGCACTTGATATTTTTCCGTTCCAAATTTTAATGATGAGGGAGGGACCACGTTGAAATAAAATTGAAAGTGTAAGGACCAAATTGTTAAAATTGAAACTCTGAGAATCAAAGCAAAATTTCGTTCAAACTAGAAGGATCAATGGTGTAATTTATTATTCTTTATTATATTAGTATATAGTATAGATAAAAAAGACATGATTTTGTGGGTAAATTATATCATTAATCCTTGTAGTTTAAGCAAAATATTACTTTAGTCTTTGTAGTTTCAATTTGAAAAATTTGGACCCTACAGTTTTTGTTTTGTTATGATATTGTTTCTCCATTATGTGCGTCAACATTTTTAACAGAAAAAGATTAAAATGCAAAACTAGAGAGACCAATGTAAAATTTAAAAGGGAACTAGTGTGATCCTTATAATTTCTTATGAATTTCTCTTAGCTCCCTTTAATTTTACATGCGATTTATTTCTATTTAAAATTTTAACGATAAGCGTCAGAGAGATCATATTGTAATAAAATTAAAAGTATAGGGTTGAAATTATTCAAATTAAAATTACGATGATTAAAATGAAATTTTGCTCAAATTAAAGTAAAATAGAATGGACTAAATGCACAAATTATCCCCCATAGTATACACTTGCTACATTTGGTTACCAACAATTTGATTTGTTGTTGTTGTAAGATTATGAACTAAATACTTTGGACACCAATTGATATAATTAGCCCCTAAAAAAGATATGACGATTAAGGGCTAACCTTCTCGTGCTTCTCTTCTTCTGCCAAATAATCGGTAAAAGTAGAAACCAAAGGTAACAACCAGGAATGCACTAATTGGTACAGTGATAAGTACTATCTTTGTTGTGTTTCCGTCTGTTACAGGGTGGATATTTGTTGTGTTCTCTCCCACATTTCCTGCCAGTTAAGTATGCAGATTAATGTTACTGAGTGAGCTAACACATTGATCTTAGGGGAAATAACAAAAAAATCAGTGATACTTTTGAAAAATAATTATAGATTCGTGATAAACTTTACACACTTTAACGATTAAAGTCATAAGTTTTTTTTTCATGAATTTGTAATTATTTTAGAAAAGCAAAACTGATTCGGTAAATTCCCCTTGGCCTTGTAACTAAATAATATCAAGAAATTCTTAACTTGGACAAGAGAGTAAAATGGGAACATAATCAAATAATAATTACAGAATCCTACTTAGTCAAAGTTTTTTAATTAGGCAAATTTCATCCAAAATTTAGAGCATCTCTAACACTATTATCTAACCAGAAGATATTATAAATATACATTTTATTTTGCTCATCAACACGCTCTGGTCAATTCTTTCGACTCACCTTTGCTTGTAGTAGTAGGCACGGGTGGAGGCACGGGTGGAGGCACGGGTGGAGGCACGGGTGGAGGCACGGGTGTAGGCACGGGCGGTGTAAGGAAAGAATAATTCTCATACCGCAGATTGCAACTGGGTGCCAATATACGCCACCCTATTTGCCCTTGGCAACATTTCTCGGCTACTGCCATCAAATTCCCCAAACAATTAGCACTACAAGCTTGACCACTTATATCTCTACTACACTGCACCATCCCATACCCGTCCTGTGTACCACCACCATGCGCATACATCATGGGCTCCGTCCGAACCTCTGCCACCAGATTGTACATTACTTTAAGCGCCTGAACATTTGGATCATTGGGCGAAGTAGTATTTTCGACATTCCACATCCAAACTTGTGGATCTAGTTCTGCTTTTCCAAAGAAGTTAACAACAGAGTAATGTAACATGCACTCATCGTACCATATGACTGCCCCGTCATTAGATTGGCATCTAGAGGGTTGTTGGATTTCTTGACTTGCAGCCTCCACACATTTCTGGCACATATCAGTGGCAACATCGCCTCTGCATAGGTAGAGGCCGTTCAAGTTATTGGATGTGTCGTTGTAGAAGGTGTTGTTATGGGCGGCTTTGGAGGACAAAGAGCCCAACAAGGTTTTAATGTTGGCCGTGTCATTATAAGATATGTTAGAACAGTAGTGGTAATTGTAAGTTGGCTGACCAAAAACAGAGCTGATAGTAGTTAGTAGAGCGATTGTGATGAGAAACAATGATAAATTTGCTCTGAGGCGGTGGAGAAGACACATTGTTGTGGGTATTCTTCAATCAAGACAAGGGTATTGTTTGGTTTGAATAGTTAATTACTATTTAAGTAATGGTACTATATACATGATGTTAGTCTCTTCTGTACATGCTCTTGTTGAGACATTTCAGACGTTGAAAATTAGAACACGGCAAAAAAATTTTCAATTAAAATGGACCGTGACTTGTTCAACTTGACTAGAAGATATAGCATTGGACTATTCAGCATTCAAACCTTAAGGTTGTTTTACAGTTTTATGTTTATAATTTCAATTTTTTTCAAAAACGAAAATATTAAATAATTTATGAAATTTACTAAATTTTTGTAACCTCAAAAAATTAGTTTCAGTTGTTTAGAATTTTTTTTTTCCTGATAATTGTAATATTTTCATTTTATCGCATTTGTTTTTGAAAAATGAATGGAAAATATATTTTGAAAATAAACCATTAACACAACAAAATAAAAATACTACATAATCGAATTGACTTAATTTTTTTGAATTGCGTATATAATACAAATAATCATACCAGTTACAGATTACCTTTGGTCAACTATGTCACAAAAAAGATTAATAAATTAGCAATTTATCCATTGAAAATAATTTAGTTGATAAGTTGGATTATGCAAGCCTGATTAACAATTTTGTAGATAAAAATGTGAAAATAATGATGTTCAATGATATTTTATTACAATTTATTCATTTTTTATTGAGTGCTTAAGCTCGGATTTTTTGATAATTTTTTTTTATCGTAAACCTTGTTATATATTTAAATAAACTTTACTAGTTATATATGGAAATAATCTTTTTATAAATATTGTCAAAAAAAACAAAAAAATAAATAAATACATAATCTTTTGATCATAATATATATTTTTTAAATGTAAGAAAGGCCCCATAACAGAAGTTCACTTTGAGCTAGTGGCAATTCCAGAATTTTTTTTTTCAGGATGTTCACAGTGAGTGAGTACTCCATAATTTTTTTTTAAGGTAGACACTCAAAAATTTAATTTTTTTACACTTTTCAAATCATAAAACAAACAAATAAATAAAATAAAATTCTAATATATTAATATCATTGTTTCAAAAAATAAAATGTAGACACAAAAATTTACATAAATATATTTTATTTTTATCGCTAGCATGATAAAAAAAAAAAAAAAAAGAAGAGAAAAACTCCTTTAATTCAAATTGAAATAAAACTGTTGATCAATATCAACACATTTAGGTGATACACTTGTTGAGAATTGCAAAATCACACAATTTTGTCAACAAGGAACTTTGCATAGACTGAAAAAGCAAAACTCTAAAACGTACCATGTGTCGCAAATCATATATATTGATTAAAGGATTATGAATTGGATTGGGTTGGGTTGGGTTGAGTTGAGTGTTCAAGAAAGTGGACTGGTTGGGTGTTCAACTATGGTGGGTGTTCAAGTGAAAGAGAAATTGAGAGAATTGAGAGAGTAATATTGAAAGAAGTTTCTGTATATTAACACTCTGCTTGAAACAAAATTAGAGACTCCATTATATAGGAGTTCTGATACAAGACATCATGATGATGGAATGGAATAAAATAATAAAAAGGACGCCGAAAGGAGGAGGCGCCGAAAGCAGCCGAAAGCCTCTGTCAATTTAATATATTTACACTATCATATATAGTATTAACAATGATATATATATATAGTATTATATAGTATTATATTAACAGTATAATATTAACAGCCCCCCTCAAACTCAAGGAGGACAAACATCAACCAACTTGAGTTTGGAGACAAGTTCAACGAAGCGACCAGGAGAATGGGCTTTGGTAAAGATATCAGCAGGTTGATCAGCAGAGGAGATGGGATGGAGATGGACAGTACCATGAGTGACGTGTTGACGAATAAAATGACAGTCAATCTCAATGTGTTTGGTGCGATCATGAAAAACATCATTGTGAGCAATTTGAAGAGCACTTTGATTGTCACAAAAGAGGGCAGTAGCACCAGAGGGGGAAACACCCATGTCATTAAGAAGCCAACGAAGCCAGAGAAGTTCCTGAGTAGTATCAGCAAGAGCACGATATTCAGCCTCGGTACTGGAGCGAGCAGTAAGAGATTGTTTTTTGCTGCGCCAAGAAATAAGAGAATCACCCAAGAAAAAGCAGAACCCGGTAGTAGAGCGCCGGTCAGTAGGATCCCCAGCCCAATCAGCATCGGAAAAGGCACGAAGCTGGAGAGAGGAGCGGGCGGAATAATGAAGTCCATGAAACAAGGTACCTTTGAGATAACGAAGGATACGAACTAAGGCGGCATAATGAGGGGTACGAGGAGCTGACATAAACTGGCTGACAATATGAACGGCATAGGCAATATCAGGACGAGTAACAGTGAGATAGACAAGGCTGCCAACCAGCTGACGATATAGGGTAGCATCAGAGAGAAGAGTGCCATCAAGAGGTGTAAGACGACTCTGAGACTCCAGGGGAGTGGAGGCAGTCTTGCAATCCGTAAGACCAGCACGGGTGAGAAGATCAGAGGTATATTTAGCCTGAGAGAGAAAAGACCCCGTGGAATCATGGAAGATTTCAAGACCCAAGAAATAGCTGAGAGGACCAAGATCTTTCATCTCGAAATGACGGCTAAGAAACTGTTTAAGGCATTTAATACCATCAAGATCGTCACCGGTGATAATCATATCATCCACATAAAGGAGAAGCAAGGTGGTCCCTTGAGCAGTGTTGCGGATAAAAAGAGCAGTATCATAAGAACTGGAGGTGAAACCACAGTCATGAATAGTGGAGCTGAACTTGGCAAACCAAGCGCGCGGAGCTTGTTTGAGACCATATAGAGCACGCTGAAGTTTGCAGACTTTATGAGGGGGAAAAGTAGATCCAGGGGGAGGTTGCATGTAGACCTCCTCAAGAAGAACACCGTTAAGGAAAGCATTTTTCACGTCCATTTGATAAAGATCCCAGTGTCGGGAGGTAGCAACCGCAATCAGGCTGCGAACAGAGGTGAGACGAGCAACAGGAGCAAACGTCTCTTCATAGTCAATACCATATTCTTGGTTGAAGCCTTTTGCAACAAGGCGGGCTTTGTAGCGCTCAATAGATCCATCAGAACAAGTTTTGATTTTGTAGACCCATTTGCAACCAATGGCAGTCTTGCCAGGAGGAAGATCAACAATGTCCCAAGTGTGAGTTTTGTCTAAAGCCTGCAATTCATCAGTCATAGCTTGCTGCCAAAGAGGATTAGAGCGAGCCTCACGATAGGAGGTCGGTTCATAAGTGGAAAAAGCAGTAGAACCAACAATAAAGTCACGAAGACGAGTAGAAGGTTGAGTTACCCGGTGTGGTCGAGTAGAGGCAGGAGGAGCCAGAGGGAGAGACTCACCAGGAGAGGAGGATCCCGAGGAAGCAAGAGCAGGACCATCAGAGCGAGCAGGGGCCTGGGACAGACCAGAAGGCAAGGCAGTCTCGAGAGAGTCCGGCAGGGGCGGTGGAGAGGCCGGCAAGGGTGAGGGAGGAAGGTCATCAGAGAACAGATCCGTGGAAGGGTCAGTAAAAAACAGAGAGGGTGAGGGAACGGACAAACGGAAGAGAGAGAGAGAGGAGAACATTTTGTGTTCCCAAAAGACTACATGACGAGAGATACGGAGGCGCTGGGAGAGAGGGTCCCAACAACGATACCCCTTGTGTTCAATACCATACCCTAAGAAGCAACAAAGGCGAGAACGTGGTTCAAGTTTGGTACGTTCATGAGGTTGGAGAAGAACAAAACAGGCAGATCCAAAGACCCTAAGGTTGGTGTAAGGAGGACGAGTGCCATGTAGACGCTCATAAGGAGTGTGATTGTGAATGACAGGTGTTGGGATACAATTGATAGTGTAAGCAGCAGTGAGAGCTGCCTCGCCCCAAAAATGTTCCGGACAAGAGGAAGACAGTAGGAGAGCTCGAGTAGTGTCAAGGATATGTCGATGTTTCCGTTCAGCACGTCCATTTTGTTGAGACGTACTGGGACAGGAACGATGAGGTTGAGTACCATGACTCTGAAGAAAGGAAAGAAAGTCAAGATCTTTATATTCCATGGCATTGTCGGAGCGAAAAATCTTAATATTTTTAGAAAATTGAGTTTTAACCATTGTAGCAAAATTGTAATAAAGTTGTTTGAGCTCAGAGCGAGTTTTCATAAGAAACAACCAGGTAAAACGGGAAAAATCATCTATAAAAACAACAAAATAGCGTGCGCCTCCCATAGTAGGAGTAGGAGAAGGTCCCCAAATATCAGAATGAATGAGATCAAATGGTGCAAGAGAAACAGAGTCACTTTTATTAAACGACAAAGCAGGTTGTTTGGCAAGTTGACAGGACACACAATCTAAAACATCAGAACTTACATGACCTAAACAACCACTGGAAATTAGAGATTTTAAACGACCAACAGAAAGATGGCCTAAACGACAATGCCAAAGATGAAAAGGAGATAAAGGAGGAGTAGTGGTAGCAGTGGTAGTAGTGGTAGGAGCTGTGATCTGAAAGGAGTCTGGAACATGAAGATGGATGAGTTCGTAGAGACGTCCATGCTTACGGCCTATCCCAAGAGTTTGCCCCGTCCGAGGGTCCTGCACCAAACAACCAGTACGGGAAAAGGTAACAGTTAGACCATGTTCACATAATTGACTAATGGAGATAAGATTTAAAGTAAGAGCAGGCATAAGATAGACATGGGATAAAGATAAGTGAGAGGTTGAAACAGAACCAACATGACTTACAGACAGAAGAGACCCATCAGCAGTATGGATAGAAGGAACATGAGGAGGAGAAGATAGAGGAGTAAAAATAGTAGGGTCAAAGGTCATGTGATTACAACAAGCAGAATCAAAGTACCAAGAAGTGTTACCTGCGGTGACAGATAAAGCCGTAGATGGAGGAGTACCGGAATTCTGCCAAAAATGTTGAAACATGGCTGCGACATCGGTTTGAGAGTAGACTGGAGTGGAAGGGTCTATAGAGGCAGAGGAAGGTAAATCCTCGGAGGCAGCAGCAGCAGTGCGTTGAGCAGGTATTGGTTTAAACGGAGTCCCAGAACGGTGAGAGTGGCTGCGAGAAAAATTCCCGGTGGAAGGACCATTGCGAGAGGCACGGGCGGGATTGCGGAAGCAATCTTGTTGGAGATGACCAGGGCCAGTCTTGTTACAAAACCGACAAAGACGAACTGGACAATTAACCAGAAGGTGAGCCGATGGAAGATTGCGGTTGTGACAGTAATTGCAGGCATTGGACCTTTGTGGTGAAGGTGAGGAAGGAGAACTTCGAATCTGGGGAGTGGCAAGAACAGAGTCCACAGGATGTGGATGGAGAGTACCAAATCGAGTTTCCTCGGACAACAGTTCTGAAATTGCTTGCTCAAGAGTGGGTAAAGGAGTTCGATGAAGGAGAGATGCACGTACTGGCTCAAAGCGAGGAGTGAGAGCCATGAGAAACTGAACCAAGCGCTGTTGGTCACGGTAAGTAGTAAACAAGGTAGCATCCTTAGTACAGTCCCATGGAGGTTCAGAAAGAGCGAGCTGATCCCAAGCATAATACATTTGGGAGAGAAAATCATTAATGGTTTGAGTGGTTTCTTGGCGCATACCGTGAAGATGACTCAAAAGCTGATATTGGTGAGCAAGGCCAGTAGTCTGATAGCGTTCGTGTAAAAAATCCCAGATGGCTTTGGCAGGAGAGGAAGCAGAATCAAGTTGGAACCGACCAAACTGAAGGCTGATAGATGTAATAGAAGTATTGCGAAACCAAGTGATGATCTGATAGTTTTTACTATCCCAATCTTCCAGTCGGTCGATATATTTGGCAGTGGAGTCTGTGGCAGCGGAATCTGTGTTCTCGGGAACGGGTTTGCACACATCCCCAGTAATGATGCGCCAAAGTTTCTTTCCTTTGAGGAAGCCAGACATAGCTTGTGCCCATAGGACATAATTAGTCCCGTCAAGAATAGCGGAAATAGGGTGAGTAGTGGAGTCTAGGCGATCCATGAGAGAAAAATAGCACAAATGAGGTAGAATCTGAAAAAACTGAGGTTACCAGTGAATTCAGAAGGTCGAAATTAGTCAGAAAATGAGTGAACTGACCAAAAATATGACCAGAAAGGCCGAAAAAGGAAAAGTCAACGAATCTGGTCAAACAGGTTGATGCGCGGCGCACGTTAGCAGAGAGTGGCGCGGCGCACGTTAGCAGGCGAGAGGCACAGGCGCACGGAAGCAGCTAGGGCTGACGTCGGCTGACGTCAGAAACACGCGGCTCACGTTAGCAGATGAAGCCGGGGCGCACAATAGCACCGGACAGTGTAGGAGCGCGTAGAGCGCGTCTGAATCGAGTGAGCGCGTGGCCGAATGTTCCGGCGGCGCGTGGAGGCGCGTGCGGCGGCAGATGATGATGAATCTGGTGGCGTTGGCTTCGTCGTGAAGAGACGAAGGTGATGGTACTGTCCAATCTGTGTATTAGATAAGGACAAGGTACGCAGTAGTGATGCAGAGACTTAGGACACACACCTGTGCTCTGATACCATGAAAGAGAAATTGAGAGAATTGAGAGAGTAATATTGAAAGAAGTTTCTGTATATTAACACTCTGCTTGAAACAAAATTAGAGACTCCATTATATAGGAGTTCTGATACAAGACATCATGATGATGGAATGGAATAAAATAATAAAAAGGACGCCGAAAGGAGGAGGCGCCGAAAGCAGCCGAAAGCCTCTGTCAATTTAATATATTTACACTATCATATATAGTATTAACAATGATATATATATATAGTATTATATAGTATTATATTAACAGTATAATATTAACATCAAGAAAGTGGGTTAGAATATTCAATATAAAATTTTAGACTAAATTGCATATATGTATATATATATATATATTTATAATTAAAAAAAATTCAAGGTGTTCAATAACAATGGGTGTAGAGTTGCCCTGCTTTGAGTTCTAAAAATATCGAAGCCTTGGAGACGTAGACTCTTTAGGCCAGTTAGGCAATTTTTATGAGTTAATTTTTTTTTGTCTAATGCATGAATACAGGAGAAAGAAATGGTACAAGCAATTATTTATTTTTATTTATGTAAGTTTTGTTATTTGTATTGAAGTAGTTCTAGAGTTTCCTTAATTTGAAAGTTCATTGTACAATGGTTCAATTGGGCCATATGATGTAGACTTATTTAATACGTTGGTTGGAAGTCATATAGATGCATATGTGTTGCTTTTGTCGACCACAAACTTATCACAAGAATTCACAATCATTTCTTAGTTGTATTATTAGTTGGAAGACACGGTGTTTTCTTTTCTTGCAGGTCAAGTACGGCTTTTCAACATTTATGGAAATTGGACAATATGCTTGACAAATGTAAGAAAAAGAGAGTTGTAATATATTATTGGAGTATTTCACTGAGACCTGTCCATTATTTATGAATATCATCTTAACCCTCTTCTTGTTGGGAATCGGGAGCACATCAGAAACACAAATAAGCAATAACACAAGAATTTTAACGTGGTTCGACAATCCAACCTGCGTCCACTGGAGCGATAATACTATATATTAACAAGAAGAGGATTACAACACTCTCTATATAGCTTACTCTCTTTTAATCTGATAACACAGAGTATAGTATACATTGCTCTTCACATGTATTGCTCTCCTGTCTGTGTGTATCTTGCTCTCTCTTCACCATCTCTATTTATACACTTAAGAGAATGTGGAGAGGTTGGTTAGCCTTGCACATGGCCAGCTATTCTTCACACCTTTAGTGAGTTGGGTGCTACCCCACTATGTGGATAGTGGGTTGGTGCCATCCTTACCATGTGGCTGCCACTCTTACAATGGGTTGATATCTAACAAATCACCCCCTCAACCCATGTGAGGTGATCCACCAATATAAAATTTTAGACTAAATTGCATCTCTCCTTTCCATGTAATCTTGGAGAGATCGCAGTACATCTCTAATTCAAGAGCAAATGAAACTCTTTTCTTCCCTGGAACATGCTTTGCTATCTTGGTCTCTTTGCTTTGAGCTTTCTTTAAAATGGGTTGCAATGGCTCCATTTTGTACACCTTTGAACTGCCTCCATGCGTTCTTGTACACTTTGGTTGCCATGTCTGCTGAGCCCTATGTCTTTTCGGTACGTGTATTGTACTTCTTGCCCGGTAAGTGACAGTAGCTCCTTCCGTCACAACCTCTTCAACAAGTCTGTACAGATTCTCCTCTAGCCGTCCATCTAGCATCACCGTATCTCCATGGATAACTTTGAGATTTCCTTTACTAGATGAGAAGTTATAACCCTTCAAGTCTAGCATACTTAAGGAAATTAGATTCTTCTTCAGTCTTGGCACGTGTCAGACTCCATCCAATGTGAAAATTTTTCCATCTTCCATTCGGAGCCGTACTGTTCCTATGCCAATAATCTTACTTACAGTATTGTTAGCCACACGAACAATACCTCCGTCTTTCGCTTGGTAGGTGGAAAAAAGTTTTCTGTCCATGCATATATGGTATGTACTTCCGGAATCTAAAATCCAATCAGGTTTCATCATACTCGACGAAACTGTGAGTGCATACTCATCGTCAGCATCCATTATAGCAACGACATTTGATGAGCTTGCCTGTTCTTTGTTTGCCTTGTCCTTCTTGAGCTTTGCACAGTCTTTGATGAGGTGATCCTCCTGATCACAGTAATAGCACTTTCTCCTGTAGCCTGGCCTTGATCGCGAACGTCCTCTTGATTTGCATCTACCCCGTCTATCATTGGACCTGCCTTTACCTTGCTCATTTTCTGATGCAACCAAGGCATTTCCTTCTAGGTGCTTGCTACTTTCCTTTTTTTTCATCGCCTCATGAGAAATAAGGGTAGCAACCACCTTATCCAGTCCAAGAGTATCCTTCCTGTACAATAGAGTAGTCTTGAGATACTCATATGATGAAGGTAAGGAGACTAGCAAGATAATAGCCTTATCTTCCTCATCGGTCTTCACCCTAATAGTATCCAACTCTATTGTGAGCCTGTTGAACTCATCCAGATGTTCTGTAAGGTTCGCTTCTTCTGGCATTTGAAGTGTGTACAACTACTTCTTCAAATATAACCGATTTGTCAAAGACTTTGACTTGTACCTCATTTCTAACTTTGCCTATAGCTCTATCGGATCTTTTTCATTGATGACTTCTCGAAGTGTGTTGTTCCCGAGATATTACTGGATCGTGCTGTTTGCCAGTTCTCTCAACTCCTTCCACTTGTCATCCTATACGTTTGTCGATTTGTCGGACTTTTTGTGAAAAGCTTTTACCAAGCCCTCTCGTGTTAGAATATTTTTCACCCTTTGCTACCACAAGGTAAAGTCATTATTACCATTAAAAGGTTCTATCATGAAACTTGCACCTTTTCTTGCCATTTTGATCTTCTTTCTTTTTGCAGAAACTCCGATTAAAAAATTTAACCGTACGAATGTGTCCGGAATACTCCAAATAGTTAGAAAGTACTATTGGATCATCAGAAACGGACTCTGAATGAGTCAGATCAAGCCAAAATAGTTTGGATGATTTAGATCTGTAGAATCTGGTGCGACTGAGAAGCACCAGATAATTTCTCCGGTTTGGCTGGCGTTAGGTGACGTCAACGCGGCTTGGCAGCGTGGTCAACGCAGCTCAGCACTGGTCAACGGCTCCAGCACGCGATTTGGTGGCTCGGCTTCGACTCGGCCTGGTCAGCGGCTGGTCAACGGCTCAATCTCGGCTTGGCTGCTCGGCTCCACTTGACTGACTTCTTGGTTCGGCTCGTCTCAAGATGACGTCAGGCTGACGTCAGAAACACGCGTGTCTCTACTCGTCTTCTTCTTCTCGTCGGCTTGTGGGCGCTTGTTCTTCACCTACTTTCTTCTAGTGGTGCGTGATGGCACATGTGGGGTCCTCTGGGACTATGGTTTACAGTTTTGGACTCCTCTCCTCTAGGGCTTCCTCTTGGTATGCTCGAAAGTGGATTTCAGTCACTTCGAAATCTGGGCACTTTCGGAAAAAAATCGATTTTTCACCTCCCGAGTTTTGATACCACTTGTTGGAGATCGGGGGGCACACCAGGAACACAAACAAGCAATAACACAAAATTTTTAATGTGGTTTGGCAATCCAGCCTACGTCCACATGAGCGATAACACTATATATTAACAAGAGAATGATTACACACTCAACTCACACTCTCTCTCTATATAGCTTACTTTCTCTTACTCTGATAACACAAAGTGTACACTGCTCTTCACATGTATTGCTCTCTTGTCTGTGTGTATCTTGCTCTCTCTTCACCATATCTATTTATACACTTAAAAGAAGGTGGAGAGGTTGGCTGGCTTTGCACATGGTCAGCTATTCTTCACACTTTTAGTGAGTTGGGTGCTACCCCACCATGTGGATAGTGGGTTGGTGCCACCCTTACCATGTGGCTGCCACCCTTACTATAATGATCCAGGTTTTACCCTGACCTTTATTGTGTTCCGGACTTGGGTTCCGTGGTTGTATGTTGTTGTCTATATCTTATTTTCCATCATCTATTCTTTGTATTTGAGTTGTGGGATGTGTTGGGTAAGTTTGGAACAGGTTGGTTGTGAGTTGGAACAAAAGGTTGCTGTCCAGGATTTGGCTTCTTCACTCGAGCGAGGCTTTTTGAGCTCGAGCAAGCCTTGGGTGTTTGCTTCTTCACTCGAGCGAGCATTCTTGTACTCGAACGTACGTCTGCGTCTCTGTGTAGACCTGAAGGTTGGTATTCTTTGCTCGAGCGAGCCCTGTGTTATGTGTTCCTTCGCTCGAGCGAGCATTCTTGCGATCGAGCATGCGTCTGCGTTGGTGGCAGACCTGAAACTTTGCATTGTGTGCTTGAGCGACGCTTCTTGCGCTCGAGCGATGTATTTGTTGTGTCTGGTCGCTCGAGCGACAACTCCTTCACTCGAGCGAGCCTCGCATATATCAGTTCGCAACAGCGTGATTTTATATCACTTTTCGATTTCTTTTTCACTGAAAACCCTAATCTAGCTGCCTCTCTCTCTAAAATATCCCTTCTCTCTACAAATACTCTTGATCTAGAGTTTTTCTACCTTACTTCCTTTGTAAAAAGGGTAGAGTGTCGCGTGGGCTTCCTTATGATCCGAAAAAGGTGAGATTTGGAGCATCTTGGGTTTCACTCTTCTTCTCCTTTGACCTTCTCCATTTGATAGAGGGATAATCTACTCTTTAATATGAGTTTTGACATGAATACTAGTCATTTTGTATAAATGTTGGGATTTGGAAAGTTTGGGTGAAGTTAGGGTTTTAAGTTGAAATTGTGAAAGAGGGGTTTTCAAATTTTGGGCTCCATTGTGTATGTAGGGTCTTGAGTTTGGGCTCACTTGTGTATAATTGATGAAATTGAGTCTTGGGGTTTGATGTTTGAAAAGGGAAAGATTTGCCCTAATTGGAATTAAATAAATTCTTTTGTATAAATATGAAATTGGTTTGGAAATTATGAAATTGGAGGAAATTGTGATTAAATGGTGTAGATGGATTGATAAATCACTCACCTATGGAAAAGTTAATAAATTATCTGCTTGATAGATTTAGTTATCTATCTAGAAATAATTGTTTTGGGTTATCGGTGGAGGATAACCATGATTGTTGTAGAAATTGCATGATGATTAGGTAAATTGAAACTAATCAATTGGATTATGTCATTGAATATGATGGTTGGATTAACACATTGAATATGTGATTTAATTGATCATTGTATATGATAACGTGTTTAAATACATTGCATATGTATCATTGTTTGGGAGGAGAAATGTGATGTACTCCATTGTTTGGGAGGAGAAAGGGGATGTACTCCATTGTTTGGGAGGAGATAGGGGATGGACTCCATTGATCATTAAGTTAGATGGAGTGTCTAGGGTGAAAGCCCCGAAATCTTATATACATTTGAATGATATTGATGATTGAAGTGTTGATAATTTGAGTTATAGTCTCATTTTGGAATTGTTTAGATAAAGTGAACTATGTTAATAAATTGATTTGGATAAATAAATGGAAGTGGATTGATATATGGATGTAAATGTTGATTGGTTATGGAATGAGTGTAAGTTGGTGTTGAAGTGTTAAACATTTATCGGATGCTAATGTTTTAGTTAATTCTCATATACTGTTTAGCATATCTCTATTAGGCATTGGCTCACCCTACTTGGGAGGTTTAGGAGTTGAAGGCTCCGTTTTGTTGTTTTTATTTTGTGTTAAATGTAAATTCAAGCCGTGGGCTTATATGTAAAGGAGTTAGAACTCTTCTTTTGTTGTAACCAAGTAATGACTTGGAAAGTTGTAAGTCCGTACGGCATTTATTTTGTTGCTAACATGTAATATCTTTTGTATTGAAGACTCTGATGAATGAAATGTAACTTTTCTATCATGTTAATAGTTATAATGAATGGATGATTTATGGCATATTTGAGGGCGTTACACTTACAATGGGTTGATATCCAACACTTCTATGAATCCATTCATGCTAACCCCCCTCAACTATAAAAATCATAAAATATACTTATTTTGAAAGTGGTTTAGAGGATATAAAACTGATACATTTTTATAATTTAAGAAATCAAAATATATGAGTTCATAGATGAGAGGGCTAAGTTAATATTCACAAGTACTTGAAAGAGTCTTGGTGTAATTAACTATATTGCTAACTTCAGTCTTTATGTGATATCTTACGTGTCATAGTAAGTTTCACTAGTTTTTAAGAGTTAATTGCACTTTTTACCCTTGCAGTTTAATCCAAATTTCACGTTAGTTCTTATAATTTCAATTTAAGCATTTTAATCTCTAAACTTTAAGTTTAGTTTCAATTAGATCATTTCATTTAAATTTTTGTTTATTTGTACACTTTAAAAAATCGATAAGTTTCCCAAAATTGTTAATGTTAACCTCAAATTTAGATAGAATGACCAAATTAAATTAAAACTAGACTTAAAGTGATAGCTGTTTGAAAATTGTTAATTTTAACCTTAAATTGAAACTAAACTTAAAGTATAGAAACTAAATTATTTAAATTGAAATTTGAATTAAACGGGGTGAAAAGTGTAATTAACCCAATTTTTAAATATAATACACATAGGCATGACTTTAATTATATAAACCAAGGCCTTATATGATTGGATAACACCCTTTTTTAATGTAAAATTGTGGGTTTAACTCATATAGATAAAAATTTGATATATTTTATAGTTTTTATTTCTTTTCTGTTATGTAAATTGTGTCTAGTTTATTTATTTTTAAGTTTGAGCTATTATTGTTGCCCTTGGTAAGTATTGTCTTTCTAATTAAGGGAAAAAGTGCATTTTACCCAAAATTGAACTTGAAATTTGGTCTATGAAATAAAGGAGTAAGTTACTGGGGATGACAATGGATAATCTATCCTATGAGCATCCATGGAGACCCAACCCAAATACATGGGTTTTCCCACTTTTTTCGTGTCCGTCGGCTAGGGTAAGTGATATTCTTTAAATCTTCACTGGGGATGGGACGGGGATGGGTACCCAATAATTTCCCTATATGTTTTTTTTTTATAGGTAAATTGAAAAATAATTTCTCCTTATGTTTTCACTAGGGATGGCAATGGGGGTTAATGGAGTGGATATTAATTCCCATCCCCATTTTCCTATAATTATTTTTTTCATTCCCCATTCCCCATAGGTGCTATCCTCCCCATCTCCTAATGGGTTTGGATTTTCTCCTACCTTACTTGACATTTTTTTTTTTAGATTCACAACCAAAGCTAAATGTACATTTAATCTTATTTTATTTTATTTGGCTCAACAACAAAATCAAATACACATTAATTAACATTGTCACATTATTCTTGTCAAAATTTATGTATATTTAGAATTTTTTAAATTTATTTAGAAAAATTCTATTCCTACAAAAAAATCCCATTTTCTTTTTTTAATTTTTTTTAATATTATGTATCTTCTTCTCCTCTCTATTAATTGATCTTTGATAATCTGAAGGTGAGTTGTTACTCTCGATTCCATCTTCTTCTTCTTCTTCTTTTTAAATTTTTATTTGCATATATAGAAGGAATTTTCTTGTTTCAATATCTCCTGTAATTGTTTTATTGAATTTCTCTCTGATTTGATGGTAAGCTTGTTATTTCCACAGTGGTGTATATGTGTAAATTAAATGTGTAAATGAAACAAACAATAAAATAATTGAAAAAATAATTATATAAATTATTTTTCGAATTAAACGCTTACAGACATTAATGTCAAGGCTGGTGTTGGACACAATCTCCTTAGAGTAGATTTCGCCCTTGCTCCAGTGCTTCGAGTTTTAACTAGCATCTATTTCCCAGGATGTAACGACTAATACTTAATTTTATAGCACTTTAAAATCAAGTCTGGCGAACCAAACGATGCTGTTACTCTTTCTCTTTTTTTTTTTCCTGAAAATAAATACAGAAACAAATATAGGAGCAAATGAGGACGAACGGAAGAAGAAAGGGAAAAAGTCTGGAAAATTTTCGTTGCCAGAAATGCTAGAATGACAGGCTTTATATAGGAGGAAAGATGGCTATTCTGAACAGGTGCCAACAGATAGGCAATTGTTCGGACATATTTCAACAGATAGAAAATCTATTTGGATTGTTTGGACAATTACAGATCTATCCGGGAAAGGATTTAACAGGTTCAAACCTGTTTGGGTGAAGGAAAAAATTTTGGACCAATTTATTTTGAATTTTGAAACCAAAATTAAAAATAAATAAATAAATTACAATTGTTTTTGGCCCAAAAAGATAAGTATTGTGCCGAACAAGCCCAACCCAATCTCACACCACGCATCCGTGCCCAAGTCCGCCCAGACAGACAGCGGCCCGTGCGTGGGGTTTTTGTTTTAAGTCCAATGGGTCTAGCCCACTTCACCTATAACCTCACCCTTCTACAAATTTGGGTACCCCTTGGAGCCCATCCCAAGTATCCCAAGCTAGGTTATATAAACCCACACAAATCCATAAGCCTTTCCAATGTAGGACAAACACATTTCACAAATGTGTAAGAAACCCACCTAAAGCCATTTTCACGAATCTAAAAACGCACGTTGAATTCTCATTCATCCGAAAATGGTTTTGAACAACCAAATACACGGTTTTATTTACTACGCGACATTAAACATGAACCCAATTAGAAACATTAAAAATAACGCTTGGGTCCCACCTTAATTAATGCTCAAAGTTAGCAAAAAGTAAGGTTTTTTCAAAAGTTTCGAAAGCCATTTTCCAACAAGATTGAATTTCTCAATTTTCATCTTAACTAGTGATCACCTTAATTGAAATTTTGTACATTTTTGTCTTCAATTTCCATGTTTTGGTTATGATTAATTGCAAGTTTTTGATCTATAGTCATAATCTTGTTGCCGCTAGATTATTGCCATCGCAAATCGCCGTTGCTATAGTGAGAGGATGAAAGAGAGTGAGAATTAGAATTCTAATTGTAAATAGAGTAGTGAAAACATATGGATAAATTATTTTTCGATGTACCTAAATAAATAAAAAAATATGGGAAAGTTAATGGGTACCCATCCCTGATGGAGATTTAAAGAATATCACTTACCCTACCCGACGGACAAGAAAAAGGGAGAAAACCCATGTATTTGGGTTGACTCTCCATCGATACCCACATAATAGGTTATCCATTGCCATCCCTATTTCACTACTCTATTTACAATTAGAATTCTAATTCTCGCACTCTCTCATCCTCTCACAATAGTAACAGCGATTTGTGATGGCGATAATCTAGCGGCAACAAGATTGTGACCATCGATCAAAAATGCACAATTAATCATAATCGAAACATGAAAATTGAAGACAAAAATGTACAAAATTTCAATTAAGGTGATCACTAGTTAAGATGAAAATTGGGAAATTCAATCTAAAGTTACCATCAAATCAAAGAGAAATCCAATAAAACAATTGCAGGAGATAGTGAAATAAGAAAATTCATTCTATAAATGTAAATAAAAATTAAAAAAAAGAAGAAGAAGATGGAAACGAGAGCCGCAACTCACTTTCAGATTATCGAAAATCAATTAATAGAGAGGAGAAGTAGATACATAAAATTTTAAAAAATGAAAAAAATTAAAAAAGAAGCTGGAATTTTTTTTAGGAATAAAACTTTTCTAAATAAATTTAAAAAATTCTAAATATTCATAAAATTTGACAAGAATAATGTGACAATGTTAATTAATGTGTATTTAATTTTGTTGTTGAGCCAAATAAAATAAAATAAGATTGAATGTATATTTAGCTTTGGTTGTGAATCTTTAAAAAAAAAAAAAAAAAATGAGGTGAAGTTGGGTTGGGGAAAATCCAAACCTATTAGGAGATGGAGAGAGTAGTACCCATGGGGATGGGGAATGGAAAAAAATAATTATAAAGAAATAGAAATGAAAAATTAATATCTACCCCATTAATTTCCATTGCCATCTCTAAAAGTTGCAATAAGATGAGTTAGCTTTTGGCATTTGGCATTTGGCATCTTGCATCATCCTTGTTTTTGATAGAAGATGTTTTCATAAAAAATATTTTGTGGGGGCATGTGGTAAATCGTGAGGGTGACTTGGTCAATGAGTTTTATACTTTGATCAATACTCCAATAAAGCCATTTGTGGCAGGTGATAAAGCAGACCAACAAGAACATTTGTCACGTTGTGGGGGACGAGCTTCATCACCAAATGGGAATGTAGAAATTTCACATCTATCGCTTTCCCTTGTTTCTCTTGACCACTCCCATCTCTCTCAAACTTTATTTCATCTGAGGATAATTTGAAACCATCATTTGGCTTGAGAATAGATTATTTTAATAATTTTTTTTTCAAATACGAGTCAAAAAAATTAGTATTTTTGAGATATTTTTCTTTTATTTTTTACGAAAAAACATGCAAATAATAGAGAGAAAGTAAAAATTTTCAATTTTTTTTATATAATTATTTGAATTTTTAATGTTTTAACTTTTTTAATAACTTTTTTATTGTGAAAAGATTGTTTTAGCTACTTTTCATTGCTTATAAAGAAAGTTTCAGTTGAGAAACGCGTCAAAAAGAACCAAATAACTTTGAGGAAATTTTGTTTTCGTCCCTAATTATACTCGTTTGATGAATTTTACACTTGAACTTTTGATATTATCAATTTATCCTCTTAGCTATTTAAATCGTAATCAATTTACCTTCTACAATCATATTTAAACGAAAAAGTTTTAAAAAAATTATATTTTGGCCTCAAATTTTAAATTATAGATCTAAACTCACCATCTCTTCTCATTGTACCTCTACAACTCTGTCGGCCACCACTGTCGTTGGCCAACCCTCATCTTCTCTCCGCTAATGCAACTCCTCCCTCAACCTTCCCTTTTTGCCTCTAGTCACCCATCTTTCGACAGGCCAAAATGTCTTTAAACATGAAGAACATTTGTCTTATTCATTCACATGTTAGAGAGAGAAAGCAAGAGAGAGAGACAGAGCAAGAGGCCTTTGTGTGAAGAAGAATGAGAAACATAAAAAAACTTCATTGTTGCTCTACACTATGTCTCTTCACCATACTCATCATCACTCTCGTCCCAATCTCCACTACATCTTTTGATATCATCACATGAACACAACCCCTTAGACTCAACCAAACCATCATCTTTCAAGACCAAGTATTAGAATTAGCTTTCTTCTCACCTAGTAATTGCATTATTTCTTCATGGCATGTTTTATGGAGTTTGTTTGTTTATGTGAATTGTGAAGGAGGGGCTCGGGTAACGAGGAGAGGCTAGGGCAGCAGGAATGAGGTGGTTGGAGGCGTTGGGGGAAGGGTTGCAGTGGCGGAGAGAAGATGAGGGCTAGTTGGCAAAGGCGGTGGTCGGCAGAGTTAAAGAGGTGTAAAGAGGAGAAATTATAGCGATCCCGGGTTTACCCTTGTTGTACAGTGATCCGGACATGTGTCCGTGGATGTTGGTAGTTGTTTATTATCTTGTTTGCATCCTTTTTACTTCTTATTGAGTTATAGGATGTGTTGGGCAGGTTTGTTTCAGGTTGGTTGTGTTTGGGAGCCTAGTGTTGCTGCCCAGATTTTTGGACCTTCGCTCGAGCGAGGAGTTGGTCGCTCGAGCGAAAGTTGAGTTCGTGTCTGGTGGGTCGAGCCAGAGTGGCTTCGCTCGAGCGAGCGATGGCGTCTGGTTCTGGACCTGAGAGTTGTATTTCTTGGCTCGAGCGAGCTTTTCTTGGCTCGAGCGGTCTGGGTTTGTTCTTCGCTCGAGCGAGAGGTATGTCGCTCGAGCGTGCTTCTGGTTGCAGACCTGAAGGTTTGAGTTTTTGGCTCGAGCGAGAGCTTCTTGGCTCGAGCGAGAGTTTTCTGTGTCTGGTCGCTCGAGCGACCAAGTCTTCGCTCGAGCGAGCGTGTTTTATATCAGCGGACAGTAGCGATTTTGAACATCACTTTTCACTTTCTTTTTGTGATCAAACCCTAGATCCGAGACCCCCTCTCTCTAAACTTACACTCTCTCTAAAAATTGATCTCCCTAGAGTGTGAATCTAGCCTAGGGCCTTTGTTAAAAAGATAGAGGGCGTTGAGAGCTTTGTTTTAATCTGAAAAAGTTTGGATTTAGAGCACGTTGATCTTCCAGTCTTCATCTCCTTTTTGGCTTAAACTTCGAGGTAGGGGTATCCTACTCCTCTCTATGGATTTTGTCTTTAAATTTTAGTATTTTGAGATGTTGGGGTTGGTTTGGTAATTTTGTGGAAGTTTGGGGCTTTTGTGTAATTTTACAAAAGTTGGGGTTTTATTCATAATAAACCTAGATGCATGATTGGAATAGAGAAATGGAATAAATGTTAAATCATTGATGAAAATGGGACCTAAGGGTTGAAATGTTAATTATGGGAATTGACCTAATTACATTGTTTAATTAATTGGGATAATTAATTGTGAGGAATGAGGAAATGAAATGTTGATTGAATATCCATTTGTGCATTTATTTTCTGTTTAGAAATAACTGCTTTGGGCTATCGGTGGAGGATAGTCGTGATTGTTATAGACAATGCATGATGATTAGGCAAACGGAAACTAATCAATGAATGTGTCATGGAATTTGACGATTGATAGAATACATTAACTGTATGTATTGAGTGATTGTATATAGAACCAATGTGTTTGTATACGTTATGTGTAGAGGAGGAGATGGGGGATGTACTCCGCGGTTTAGGGGAAGATAGGGGATGTACCTCTAAACCGGATAGTGTTGGGAGAAGATAGGGGATGAACTCCGTAGATACAGCTCATATGCTTGTCTAGAGAAGTGAAGATAGAGCTTATATGCTTATCTTTGTGAAGTGTGGATATAGCTTATATGCTTATCTGTGGATATTGTGGTTATACATATCTGTTGTAGAATGTGGATATAGCTTATATGCTTATCTGTGGATATTGTTGTTATACATATCTGTTGAGAATGTGGGTAGTGCTTATATGTCTATCCGTTGAAAAAGGGAAAATGAAAGGAAACTTGGACTCATAAGTCGTATGACATAAATATGTGATTTATGTGATTGTATCAGTGTTGGCCATCTATCAATTGCTAATATTTTAGTCATTGTTCATGGTTGGTTTAGTGTATTTCTACTGGGCTGTGGCTCACCTTATATGGGAATATCATTTTCAGGTGCAGGAAGCATGCCACCTCCAAGGACATAGCTTGGGAGGCTAGAGGCGGACATAATGTTGTCGTTTTACTTTTTGATGTATTACATGTAAATACAAGCCAAGGGCTTAATGTGTATGAGTTAGTACTCTTTTGTTGTAACCAAGTGTTAACTTGGAAAGCTGTAAGCCCTTAGGGCATTTGTTTTTGTTGTTAACATGTAATACTTATGTAATGGAATTCTGATAAATGGAAGAATGTGGAACTTTTACATATCAATGCATGTCTTATTTGTTGGGTTTAATGTTATTATTTTGAGGGCGTTACAACTTGGTATCAGAGCGTACCGGGTTCGAATACTTTGGGTACGTGGGAAGTGATTAGGATCACAATGGGTTTGTCTCGCTTGATAGAGACTTAGATGTAGTATCATATGCTATGTGCTTATCTGATAACATGCTTATGTGACTATGTGGGTATGGGATTTAATTTCTAGGATGTTGATTGGATCCTTGGGTTTCTGGGAGTCTTGTTGGAAAAGCACTTGATCAATGCTGTTTCTAACCGGAACTCTGGTAACGCCTCAGGACTATCATTATCTGGAAACGAAATTCGTAAGTGCTTATGTGTTTATGTGCTTACGTGGAGTGAATTACAGTTGTCCATGCATTAGGACGTGAGAGTTTAGTTTCGGCACATTTATGAATGTGCTAATGTTCTGTGTTACCTTTATTAGGGTGTCAGGACGACGAAGAGGTGCTAGGCGTGGTAGACCTGCGAGGCAGGGAGTACCGTTACAGGGTGAGATTCCGGCAGTGCAGGAGGGAGTTGGCCAGGCCAATGTGGCCGAGCCAGAGGGTCAGCAGGCCATGGGTGCCTTGGCCAGAGAGATAGCAGGAGCTTTGGGTATTCTTAGAGCTGGGAATCAGGCAGCTGAGGCAGGGCCTTCTTTCTTGAAGAGGGAGTTTTTCCGGTCTAATCCGGATGAGTTTATCGGGGATCCGAAGGAGCCACTGAAGGCTGATGAGTGGCTAGAGCAAATGAGTAAGACGTTCGAGATGCTTGGCATCGAGGACGGAGCACTGAAAGTGACCTTGGCATCCTTCCAACTGAAGGGAGATGCGGGTCAGTGGTGGAAGTACGAGAAGGCTCGTGTTGGTGGTACTTGGGAGGCGTTTGTAAATGCTTTTCAGGAGAGGTTTTTGTCTGCAGCAGCTAGGGAGAAGCTGAGAGATCAGTTCAGCCGGCTTAATCAGTAGGGCTTGTCCGTGGCCGAGTTTGAGGCTACCTTTACTAGTCTGTCCAGGTTTGCACCTGAACTGGTGGCGTCTGAGGAACGCCGTTGCTATGAGTTTGAGCGGAAGTTGAGGCGGGGCCTCAAGCTGAGAGTTGGTGGGTCTTATATCCGGGAGTACAGACACCTAGTGGACGTTGCAGCTCATATGGAGCTCAAGATGCAGGAGGAGGATGAGGGGCAGAGAGGCTCCGAGAGGAGCCAAGATGGTCAGGGCGATGGCAGGAGGCAGAGGGGTTCTAACCCTCAGCAGTCGCAGGGTGGTGTTGCTAGATCGACCTTCCCAGTGCCGAGTGCAGGCTCCGGGAGAGGTGGTCAGGGGGAATTCACCTGTTACAAGTGTGGCCAGCTGGGTCACAAGGTTTTTGTTTGCCCGCAGAAGGGTGGGGGTCAGAGAGCTGCTTCTTCTTCAGCTAGACCGCAGAGTCAGAGTTTGGGCAGGGGGCAGCCCTTGTCTTGTTATCAGTGTGGACAGCCTAGGCACCTGAAGAGGTTTTGCCCGCAGTTGAGTGCCACTTCGGGGGCGTCTGGTTCCAGGCAGACGCAGGATTTTCAGCCAGCTCAGTCTGTGCAGGCCTCGAGGGCCAATCCGGGAGCTTCGTCATCCCAGTCTGTGCAGCAGTCTTTTGCTCCGAGAGGTGAGCAGATAGACCAGGGGCCTACGGGGCGCGTGTATGCTGTTACCGCGCAGGATTTAGTACCGGCTCCATCGGTAGTGAGAGGAACTTTTCTGTTTTGCAACTCGGTTTCTAGTGTGTTGATAGACACGGGTGCATCTCATTCTTTTGTATCTGCTGCATTTGCATCTGTTTTGGAATTGGAGTTAGCACAATTAGCATCTCCTATTTGTGTGGTATCGCCTTTGGGTGGTGAGTTGATCCTGAAACAGGGTGTTAGAGGATGTGATATAGAGGTCGCCGACTATAGGCTTCCTTTTCCGTTTGTTGTCATGCCTATGAAGGGTTTTGATGTTATTTTGGGTATGGACTGGCTATCGTCATACCGGGCTGTTATTGATTGCTACCCCCAGAGGGTCACGTTATGTACCTTGAGCGGGGAGTGGTTCCATTTCTTGGGAGACCGGGTTGGTTGTGTTTTGCCACCGGGGTATGATTCGCGAGGGCGAAGTGAGCTTAGTAGTCTACTTGCTAGCTTTGAGAGTAGTGAGTGTGATGAGACCCAGATTGTGTTACCGAGGGTGGTTTGTGAGTATTCGGATGTCTTTCCCGAAGATCTTGTTAATTTGCCACCTCACCGAGAGATAGAGTTCTCTATTGATTTAGTGCCCGGCACGGCGCCGATTTCTATGGCACCTTACCGTTTTGCTCCAGCAGAGTTGGTTGAGTTGAAAGTTCAGCTCCAGGAATTGCTAGATAAGGGCTTTGTTCGCCCTAGTGTTTCGCCGTGGGGAGCACCGGCCCTCTTTGTTAAAAAGAAAGATGGTGCCTTGAGATTGTGTATAGACTACCGGAAGTTGAATCGGGCTACGGTTAAGAATAAGTACCCTATGCCCCGTATAGATGATTTGTTTGACCAGTTGAAGGGTTCCCGTTGTTTCTCTAAGATAGACTTGAGATCGGGTTACCACCAGTTGAGGGTCAGGGAAGAGGATATTCCGAAAACGGCATTCCGTACGCGATATGGCCATTATGAGTTTCTGGTGATGCCATTTGGGCTTACCAATGCACCGGCAGTCTTTATGGACTTGAAAAACCGGATTTTCCGGGAGTTCTTAGACCGATTTGTGGTCGTCTTCGTGGACGACATCCTTATCTATTCGCCTTCAGAGGAGGAGCACGAGGAACACTTGAGAGTGGTACTTGAGTTGCTTAGAGCCCATAGGCTGTATGCCAAGTTTGGGAAGTGTGAGTTCTGGCTGAGGGAAGTCAAATTCTTAGGCCACTTGGTATCCGGGGAAGGGGTGTCTGTTGATACATCCAAGGTTGAGGCAGTGCAGGATTGGGCACAGCCTAAGAGTGTGTTTGAGATCCGCAGTTTTCTGGGATTAGCTGGGTATTACCGTCGGTTTGTGAAAGATTTCTCCAGGTTAGAGTCACCGTTGACTAGACTGACTCGGAAGGGAGTCAAGTTTGTGTGGAGTGAGACTTGTGAAAAGTCGTTCCAAGAGTTGAAAGTTAGATTGACCACCGCTCCGGTGTTGATTATTCCGGAGAGAGGGTTGGGTTATGCGGTTTATTGTGATGCCTCACGAGAGGGTTTGGGTTGTGTGTTGATGCAAGAGGGGAAAGTGGTAGCTTATGGCTCACGTCAGTTGAAAATACACGAGAAGAATTACCCCACACACGACCTAGAGTTAGCAGCAGTGATCTTTGCCTTGAAAATCTGGAGGCACTACCTTTATGGTGAGAGGTTCGAGGTATTCTAAGTATCTGTTTACACAGAGAGACTTGAATCTGAGGCAGAGGAGGTGGATGGAGTTCATCGAGGATTATGATTTTGAGTTGCACTATCATCCGGGAAAGGCCAATGTTGTGGCCGATGCCCTTAGTAGGAGATCCATTAGTGATGTAGCTAGTATAGCCATCCGGGAATGGGAGATGTTGGGAGCACTTGGTGAGTTTGATTTGCTACTGGGCGAATCTGTTGAGGCTGCGGCCTTGTTTTCTGTTGTTGCGCAGCCTACACTTGTGACTAGAGTGTTAGAGGCACAGAGAGGTGATCTTGAGGTAGAAACCCTCCGAGATAAAATCTCCAGTGGGAAAGTTGAGAAGGGTTTGACGGTGTATCCCGACCTGAGTGTGAGATACCGAGACCGTTTGTTTGTGCCGGAGTCTTGCCGAGAGGAAGTACTCCGAGAGTTTCATCATTCGCGCCTTGCGGTGCATCCGGGAGGTACTAAAATGTATCAGGATTTGGGTCGCCAGTTTTGGTGGCGGGGTATGAAGAGAGATGTGGCGGTTTTCGTATCGAAGTGCCTTACTTGCCAGCAAGTGAAGGCCGAGCATCAGAGGCCAGCGGGTTTGTTGCAACCCTTGCCTATTGCCGAGTGGAAGTGGGAGCATGTCACTATGGACTTCGTTGTAGGTCTTCCGAGGACTCAGCGGGGTAGTGATGCTATTTGGGTGGTTGTAGACCGGTTGACTAAGTCGGCGCACTTTATTCCTATGCGCGTGAGAGATTCGGTGGATCATCTTGCCGATTTGTATATTCGGGACGTAGTGAGATTGCACGGGGTCCCAGTGACGATCGTCTCAGATAGAGATCCTCGTTTTACTGCTAGGTTGTGGCAGAGTTTGCAGAGTGCCTTGGGCACTAAGTTGACCTTTAGTACGGCTTATCATCCTCAGACTGACGGGAAGTCTGAGCGTACTATTCAGATCCTTGAGGATATGCTTCGGGGTTGTGTCCTTGACTTTAGCGGGACGTGGGAGAGGCACTTGCCCTTGGTAGAGTTTGCCTACAACAACAGTTTTCAGTCTAGCATCGGTATGGCACCGTTTGAGGCCTTGTATGGCCGACCGTGTAGGTCTCCAGTTTGTTGGGCCGAGGTGGGTGATGCACCTTTGTTGGGTCCGGAGTTGGTTAGGGAGACGACGGAGAAAGTTGAGCTTATCCGTAGGAGGCTTGTTACAGCCCAGAGTCGGCAGAAATCTTATGCTGACCGTAGGAGGATGCCTTTGGCGTTTGAGGTAGGTGATCATGTCTTTCTGAAGATATCACCTAGACGAGGCCTGATGAGGTTTGGGAAGAGTGGGAAGTTATCCCCTCGGTTTATTGGTCCTTTTGAGATCCTTGAGAGGATTGGTGAGGTTGCTTATCGGTTAGCCTTACCGCCGCAGTTGTCCGGAGTTCATGACGTGTTTCATGTGAGTATGCTTCGGAAGTATGAGCCAGATCCATCACATGTGTTGGATTGGACAGATTTAGAGGTAGATGAGGATGCCTCGTATGCGGAGAGACCGGTACGGGTCTTGGATAGGCGGGATCAGGTCCTGCGTGGCAAGACTATTCCTTTGGTGAAAGTCTTGTGGAAACATCACGGAGTGGAGGAGGCCACTTGGGAACGTGAGTTGGAAGTCCGTGAAAAATATCCGGACTTGTTTGTTGATATGTAATGTTGTATTTAAATTTTGACAATTGTTGAACTTAAGAGCTTTTATATATGTCTTAAGTTGTGAAACATTGGAAATGTTTTGGTTTATTGGAAATATGTTTTGGGAACTTGCCTCATATGGAAGTTGAATGTAACATTGTATATGTTGAATATGTTGTTTACATATTGTGAAATGCCTCTTGTTAAAGGGATGGGATGACCGGTAATGGGTCGTATTATGAATGTTATAATGTAACATTGTTTAAAATGGGGAAAAATTTGTTTTGAAAACTTGTGCTTAATTTCGGGGACGAAATTCTTTAAGGGGGGGAGGTTATAGCGATCCTGGGTTTACCCTTGTTGTACAGTGATCCGGACATGTGTCCGTGGATGTTGGTAGTTGTTTATTATCTTGTTTGCATCCTTTTTACTTCTTATTGAGTTATAGGATGTGTTGGGCAGGTTTGTTTCAGGTTGGTTGTGTTTGGGAGCCTAGTGTTGCTGCCCAGATTTTTGGACCTTCGCTCGAGCGAGGAGTTGGTCGCTCGAGCGAGAGTTGAGTTCGTGTCTGGTGGGTCGAGCCAGAGTGGCTTCGCTCGAGCGAGCGATGGCGTCTGGTTCTGGACCTGAGAGTTGTATTTCTTGGCTCGAGCGAGCTTTTCTTGGCTCGAGCGGTCTGGGTTTGTTCTTCGCTCGAGCGAGAGGTATGTCGCTCGAGCGTGCTTCTGGTTGCAGACCTGAAGGTTTGAGTTTTTGGCTCGAGCGAGAGCTTCTTGGCTCGAGCGAGAGTTTTCTGTGTCTGGTCGCTCGAGCGACCAAGTCTTCGCTCGAGGGAGCGTGTTTTATATCAGCGGACAGTAGCGATTTTGAACATCACTTTTCACTTTCTTTTTGTGATCAAACCCTAGATCCGAGACCCTCTCTCTCTAAACTTACACTCTCTCTAAAAATTGATCTCCCTAGAGTGTGAATCTAGCCTAGGGCCTTTGTTAAAAAGATAGAGGGCGTTGAGAGCTTTGTTTTAATCTGAAAAAGTTTGGATTTGGAGCACGTTGATCTTCCAGTCTTCATCTCCTTTTTGGCTTAAACTTCGAGGTAGGGGTATCCTACTCCTCTCTATGGATTTTGTCTTTAAATTTTAGTATTTTGAGATGTTGGGGTTAGTTTGGTAATTTTGTGGAAGTTTGGGGCTTTTGTGTAATTTTACAAAAGTTGGGGTTTTATTCATAATAAACCTAGATGCATGATTGGAATAGAGAAATGGAATAAATGTTAAATCATTGATGAAAATGGGACCTAAGGGTTGAAATGTTAATTATGGGAATTGACCTAATTACATTGTTTAATTAATTGGGATAATTAATTGTGAGGAATGAGGAAATGAAATGTTGATTGAATATCCATTTGTGCATTTATTTTCTGTTTAGAAATAACTGCTTTGGGCTATCGGTGGAGGATAGTCGTGATTGTTGTAGACAATGCATGATGATTAGGCAAACGGAAACTAATCAATGGAATGTGTCATGGAATTTGACGATTGATAGAACACATTAACTGTATGTATTGAGTGATTGTATATAGAACCAATGTGTTTGTATACGTTATGTGTAGAGGAGGAGATGGGGGATGTACTCCGCGGTTTAGGGGAAGATAGGGGATGTACCTCTAAACCGGATAGTGTTGGGAGAAGATAGGGGATGAACTCCGTAGATACAGCTCATATGCTTGTCTAGAGAAGTGAAGATAGAGCTTATATGCTTATCTTTGTGAAGTGTGGATATAGCTTATATGCTTATCTGTGGATATTGTGGTTATACATATCTGTTGTAGAATGTGGATATAGCTTATATGCTTATCTGTGGATATTGTTGTTATACATATCTGTTGAGAATGTGGGTAGTGCTTATATGTCTATCCGTTGAAAAAGAGAAAATGAAAGGAAACTTGGACTCATAAGTCGTATGACATAAATATGTGATTTATGTGATTGTATCAGTGTTGGCCATCTATCAATTGCTAATATTTTAGTCATTGTTCATGGTTGGTTTAGTGTATTTCTACTGGGCTGTGGCTCACCCTATATGGGAATATCATTTTCAGGTGCAGGAAGCATGCCACCTCCAAGGACATAGCTTGGGAGGCTAGAGGCGGACATAATATTGTCGTTTTACTTTTTGATGTATTACATGTAAATACAAGCCAAGGGCTTAATGTGTATGAGTTAGTACTCTTTTGTTGTAACCAAGTGTTAACTTGGAAAGCTGTAAGCCCTTAGGGCATTTGCTTTTGTTGTTAACATATAATACTTATGTAATGGAATTCTGATAAATGGAAGAATGTGGAACTTTTACATATCAATGCATGTCTTATTTGTTGGGTTTAATGTTATTATTTTGAGGGCGTTACAACTTGGTATCAGAGCGTACCGGGTTCGAATACTTTGGGTACGTGGGAAGTGATTAGGATCACAATGGGTTTGTCTCGCTTGATAGAGACTTAGATGTAGTATCATATGCTATGTGCTTATCTGATAACATGCTTATGTGACTATGTGGGTATGGGATTTAATTTCTAGGATGTTGATTGGATCCTTGGGTTTCTGGGAGTCTTGTTGGAAAAACACTTGATCAATGCTGTTTCTAACCGGAACTCTGGTAACGCCTCGGGACTATCATTATACGGAAACGAAATTCGTAAGTGCTTATGTGTTTATGTGCTTACGTGGAGTGAATTACAGTTGTCCATGCATTAGGACGTGAGAGTTTAGTTTCGGCACATTTATGAATGTGCTAATGTTCTGTGTTACCTTTATTAGGATGTCAGGACGAGGAAGAGGTGCTAGGCGTGGTAGACCTGCGAGGCAGGGAGTACCGTTACAGGGTGAGATTCCGGCAGTGCAGGAGGGAGTTGGCCAGGCCAATGTGGCCGAGCCAGAGGGTCAGCAGGCCATGGGTGCCTTGGCCAGAGAGATAGCAGGAGCTTTGGGTATTCTTAGAGCTGGGAATCAGGCAGCTGAGGCAGGGCCTTCTTTCTTGAAGAGGGAGTTTTTCCGGTCTAATCCGGATGAGTTTATTGGGGATCCGAAGGAGCCACTGAAGGCTGATGAGTGGCTAGAGCAAATGAGTAGGACGTTCGAGATGCTTAGCATCGAGGACGGAGCACTGAAAGTGACCTTGGCATCCTTCCAACTGAAGGGAGATGCGGGTCAATGGTGGAAGTACGAGAAGGCTCGTGTTGGTGGTACTTGGGAGGCGTTTGTAAATGCTTTTCAGGAGAGGTTTTTGTCTGCAGCAGCTAGGGAGAAGCTGAGAGATCAGTTCAGCCGGCTTAATCAGCAGGGCTTGTCAGTGGCCGAGTTTGAGGCTACCTTTACTAGTCTGTCCAGGTTTGCACCTGAACTGGTGGCGTCTGAGGAACGCCGTTGCTATGAGTTTGAGCGGAAGTTGAGGCAGGGCCTCAAGCTGAGAGTTGGTGGGTCTTATATCCGGGAGTACAGACACCTAGTGGACGTTGCAGCTCATATGGAGCTCATGATGCAGGAGGAGGATGAGGGGCAGAGAGGCTCCAAGAGGAGCCAAGATGGTCAGGGCGATGGCAGGAGGCAGAGGGGTTCTAACCCTCAGCAGTCGCAGGGTGGTGTTGCTAGATCGACCTTCCCAGTGCCGAGTGCAGGCTCCGGGAGAGGTGGTCAGGGGGAATTCACCTGTTACAAGTGTGGCCAGCTGGGTCACAAGGTTTCTGTTTGCCCGCAGAAGGGTGGGGGTCAGAGAGCTGCTTCTTCTTCAGCTAGACCGCAGAGTCACTTTAAAACAAAACACCCATAAACATGATTTATATTTACAACAATATCACTATCACAACATTTTTATGATATTTTTTGTATAAATTTTTATATATGAATATAATTTCTCATTTTTATTTTCACCATTATATTTAGATTAGATCAATTTAATCTAGATATATTTAAAAAGTATAAAATTTATACAAAAAACTTCAAAACAATCCATTATATACAACAAAATAAGAAAATGTATTGAATTTTTGTATTTATATATATATATATATATTGTATTTGGTGAATTTAAAAAAAAATCACAAAATATTATATTTCTTAAGTATATCTAGATTCAGTGTATCTAAAAAATAAAAAAATATCTTAAACTATTAAAAAAATTCAGTAAAAATAAAAAAAAACACGCAAAAATAAAAACTCAATTTTTTTCTATGTGGTAAACCAAAAAAGATGATTGTTATTTCCCTTGAAATAACATGAACAAAATATCTGTATTACTCCCTCTATCCTAAAATATTAGTCCCTTATTTCATTTTTCATTGTTCCAAAATATTAGTCCATTTTTAAAAATCAAGGACAAAAATAATATGAATTTCCTATTTTGTCCTTTTTAAAAATTCATTAACATAGAAAGTACAATCATGACAATTGATATTCTTTATAAAAATGTACTATCAAAGGATAAATTTGAAAAATTAATTTTTTTTTAAAGAGTAATAATTGTATTACCAAAAAAAGTTTGATTCTCCAAAAGAGACTATTATTTTGATACGGAGAGAGTATTTTATATGCATAAAAGGTAAGGAGCAAATATGTCATTTTAACCTGACAGGAGGTAAGTGCAATTTTTCAAATGTGAGAGAAGAATTTATATTAAATAGAAATCCTAGGGGATATCAGTGTAATTTACCCATTCTATACATTATGATTCAATCACCTTGATTTTAGTTGAGTAATTTTATACAAATAAATTTTTAATTTTAATTTTAATTTTTAGAATGATGGGCAGCTGTTGTATCATTTTTTTCATTAAAAACATGTATTTTTGTGACTTATAATTTAAAATATATATATATCACATTGTTATAGAGAAGTTTTTGTTAGAAATGGTTTTGGAAAATATGATTTTTTCTTAACTTTGGTCTATTTTTTAGGTGGGACCAATGCGTCAAAGTTGGTGGGTCAAAGTAGTAACGCGTTTTATGCTGCATTGTGATTTATGTAGTATATTTGGTTGCTCAAAATCATTATCGAGTGAATGAAAAATTGAAGCCAAAGTGAGCTCCATGAAAATAGAATTTTTGTGGAAATTTCTTAAAGGTGTGGTTTAAGGCTTGCCCACATTAATTTGGTGGGCATACTTTGAGTGGGTTTATAAGGCTTGAGCTTCGAACTTGGGGTAGGCCCCAAGGGGCACCCAAGTTTTGTAGAGGGGGAGGTTATAGGCAAAGTGGGTTAGATCCATTAGACCCAAAATAAACACGTGCACGCGTCACCGACTCGGTTAGGCTTCGGTGCGGGTGTGTGGTTGGGTTGGGCTTATTCGGCCCAATACCTATCTTTTTGAGCCAAAAACATTTGAATTTTATTTTTCTAAAATTAAATTCTAATTTTTTGGAATTTGAATTTTGAAAATTAATATCAAAATTGGCTTTGTTTTATTTTCCCCACACAGATAGATTCAAATCTGTTCAATACAGTTTTTATCTGTTCAAAATTTGAACCCAACAAATTTGTATTTGTTTATTCAAACCGAATAGGTATTATACCTGTTCAAACAAGTTTTGCACCTGTTTAATTCAAACCATACAACCACGAAAATTCCTATATAAAGGCAGTCTCTCATTTGGATTTTTACTCCAATTTTCGTTCTTCTCTGCTGTCATTCATCTCTGCATTTTGCTGTATTAATTACATTAATTTTCTGTGTGAAAGAGCTTAATTAAATTTTTGTGAGAAAGAGCACAAAGTGGGTTCATTGTGTGAATAGGGTGTAGTGCTGCTACTATTCACTGTTGATAATTTTATCTTGGGAGATAGACGTCCACAATCTGAAAGCACCGTGGAGAGGACGAATCTGTCTTAAGGACACAGTGTTAAACACTGGACTTGATGAAAAAATTTTGTTCAACAAATTAATTTGGTAAGTACTTAATTTACTTTTTTGTTTTTTTTGTTTTTTTCTGTTTCAGATTTTGATTTTGTTTTTGTAACAAAATAAAAATCTGTTTTATTTATTTTATTTCATTTTTTGGTTTGATTTTTGTAATCAAACAAACTCTCTCCTTTCCTATATTTTTTTTTGTATTCCGTTTGTTGTTTAGTACACAAATATGATTTATTTCATTAAATACAGTGAAGATTGTACAACAATCTTAAGACAGAATATTTTTTTGGTATCTTCATTGTATTTATTTTTCTGTGCTTTCACAAAGTGATATTCTGATTGGAAAATACAAATAGTAGTAATATACTGTTTGAAAAATAGTAGTAATATACTGTTTATTTTCTTTGACAACTAGTAGCAATATACTAGTGTCATTAACAATTGTAAAATATTAATTTGTGTTACAGAAAATTGTTGTAGTATTTTATTTTTCTAGTTTTAGTAACAAGAAAAGTAAAATTATTTTGTGTTATAATTTATTTGCTAGTTTTAGTAACTAGAAAATTAATTTGGTTTTGTTTTTTTTTTTCCTAACTTTTTGTAATCAGATATTATGGCTGCTGAAAGTAGTACTCCAAATCCGTTTGTCACAACGACTCTGGTCCCTATCCAGAACCATGTTCAAGTTCTGATAAATCATGGAGAAAAATCAGAAAAATTTAATGGCACTGAGTTTAAGAGATGGCAGCAGAAAATGCTGTTCTATCTTACAACTCCAAATTTGGCCCCGTTTCTTTGTGAAGAGGCTCCAGTACTTAGAGAGAATGAAAGTGATCAACAAGTTGTTGTCGCTGTAGATGCCTGGAAACATTCTGATTTTCTGTGCAGAAACTATATCCTCAATGGCCTTGACAATATACTGTATAATGTTTACAGCCCTCTGAAAACAACAAAAGAATTGTGGGATTCTTTAGAGAAAAAAATACAAGACAGAGGATGCCGGCACAAAGAAATTTGTTGTCGGTAAATTTTTGGATTTCGTTATGGTATACTCCCAAACGGTAATTTCTCAAGTTCAAAGTTTTCAATTAATTTTGCATGATATTCATTCTAAAGGTATGTCTCTCAGCGAGTCTTTCTAAGTCGTTGCTTTAGTGGAAAAATTACCACCGACTTAGAAAGATTTCAAAAATTATTTAAAACATAAACGCAAGGAGATGACCATGGATGAATTGATTATAAGACTAAGAATTGAGGAAGATAACCGAAAGGCTAAAAAGAGGAATGGTAAAAATTCCATTAAGTCCAAAGCTAATGTGGTTGAACAAGTACACAAATCACATAACAAAAAGAGGAAGTTTACTAGAGATGGTCCTAAACAAGGCGACAACAATAGCAAGAAGAAGTTCAAAGAAAAATGCTATAATGTGGCAAGACTGGACATCGAGCTTCTGACTGTCGCCCCACTAAGAAGGATCGCAAAAGTACAAGCAAGAAGACCACCAATCAAGCCAACGTGACAGAATTAGATTACATCTTTGACAGGGTAAATGACATTAACCTCTTTGCAGTGGTGTTTGAGGCTAATTTGATTGAAAATCCCAAAGAATGATGGGTTGACACTGGGGCAACTCGCCATATTTATGCGGACAAGAAGATGTTCACCATCTATAATGAGGCTACAATTGGTGAACAACTTTTGATGGGAAATTCTTATAATTCTACTATGGTTGGACAAGGAAAAGTGATCTTAAAGATGACATCAGGGAAAGAACTTACCCTCAACAACGTGCTGTATGTACCAGACATCCGGAAGAATGTAGTGTCTGGTTCTTTGTTAAGTAAAAATAGTTTTAGGCTTGTATTTGAGTCTGATAAATTTGTATTAACAAAGAGTGGTATGTATGTTGGTAAGGGATACATGAGTGATGGTCTCTTCAAATTGAATGTAATGACAGTTGTACCAAAACTTGCTGTTAATAAGAATAACACATCTTTTGCTTATATTCTTGAGTCGAATTTATGGCATGATAGATTAGGACATATAAATTTTGATGCTTTGCGTAGATTTATTGGTTTGGATTATATACCAAAGTTTGAAATTGATCCTAATCACAAATGTGAGATTTGTGTAGAAGCGAAACTAACTAAGGCTCCATTTAAATCGGTTGAAAAAAAAACCGAACCTCTAGAATTAATTCATATTGATGTATGTGATCTTAAATTTGTTCAAACTAGAGGAGGCAAAAAGTATTTCATAACATTTATTGATGATTGCACAAGATATTGTTATGTATATTTACTTAGAAGTAAAGATTAAGCTTTGGAAATGTTTAAACACTACAAAACTGAAGTTGAAAATTAACTTGGTGAAACCATTAAAATGGTTAGAAGTGATAGGGGTGGTGAATATGATGCACCATTAAATAAATTTTGTGTATATCATGGCATTATTCACCAAACTACAGCACCCTATTCTCCAAAGCAAAATGAAATTGTTAAAAGGAAGAATAGAACCCTTAAAAAAATGATGAATGCCATGTTACTAAGTTCAAACTTACCGCAGAACTTGTGAGGGGAAGCAATATTGTCTGCTAATTATGTTCTTAATAGAATACCTCACAAGAAATCTAACAACACTCCGTATGAATTGTGAAAAGGTAGACCACCTTCCTACTAATACTTAAAAGTGTGGGAGTGTTTGGCAAATGTAGAAGTTCTTGTTCCTAAAAAGTCTAAGATAGGACCAAAAATAGTGAGTTGTGTGTTTATTGGTTATGCTCAGAATAGTAGTGCATATCGATTTCTGACTTATAAATCAGAAATACCTAATATAAATGTGAACACTATTATAGAGTTAAGGAATGTTGTGTTTTTTTAACATGTTTTTCCTTACAAGAAAGGACATGAATTAAGTTCACAGAAAAGAACTTATGATTGTACACAAAAGTCAAGAGACTAATAATAATCAAACACAAAAGACTAGTAATGGTCTCAACCAACAGGATTTAACTGATGATGAACCAAGACGAAGTAAGAGAGTAAGAACATCAAAATCCTTTAGTCCAGATTTTCTAACATATCTGTTAGAAAATGAACCTCAAAGCTTTAAGGAAGCAATGACAGGTCCTGAAGCACCTTTGTGGAAAGAGGCTGTTAATAATGAAATTGAATTCATTATGCAAAATCATACTTGGGAATTAGTGGATCTTCCACGTAATTCTAAACCTTTTGGATATAAGTGGATATTCAAAAGAAAAATGAAAGCAGATGGTTCAATAGACAAGTATAAATCAAGACTCGTGGTAAAAGGTTACAAACAAAAGGAAGGTTTGGACTATTTTGACACATATTCTCTTGTGACAAGAATAACATCCACCCTCATGTTTATTGCCATAGCAGCGTTGTATAATTTAGAGATATATCAAATGGATGTTAAGACAGCTTTCTTAAACGGTGATCTGAATGAAGAGATCTATATGGAGCAACCCGAAGGGGTTGTAGTGCTAGGGCAAGAAAAGAAAGTTTGTTGGCTTGTAAAATCTCTTTATGGATTAAAACAAGTGCCTAAGCAATGGCAAGAAAAATTTGATCATGCTATGCTTACTAACAGGTTTAAGATAAATGAATATGACAAGTGCGTTTATGTTAAAAACACTGACCAATGATATATATCATAGTTTGTCTTTATGTGGATGACATGCTTATCATTGGAAGTAGTCAAAACATGATCAAATCAACTGAGCAAATGCTGAATAGAAGATTTGATATGAAAGATATGGGGGTTGCAGATGTAATATTAGGAATGAAAATTACTAAAACATCTAACGGATATGCATTATCTCAATCACATTATATTGAAAAAATTCTTAGTAAATTTATCAAGAATAATATAAATGTAGCTAGAACACCTGTAGATATCAGTCTTTATTTATCGAAAAATAAAGGTGATGCGGTGTCTCAGTTAAAATATTCCCAAATCATTGGAAGCCTAATGTACCTAATGAATTGGACTCGTCCTGATATAGCTTATGTTGTTAGTAAACTGAGTAGGTACACTAGTAACCCCGGAGAAGATCATTGGAAAGTGATTATTCAGATTCTTAGATATCTAAGATTTACCCGTGATCATGGTTTAAACTTTACTCGATATCCAGCTGTACTCGAAGGCTATTGTGATACCAATTGGATATCGGATACTAAAGATTCAAAATCCACCAGTGGATATGTCTTTACTTTGGGAGGCGCTGCTGTTTCTTGGAAATCCACGAAACAAACATGCATCGCACGATCCACGATGGAATATGCATTCATTGCTTTAGACAAAGTAGGAGAAAAAACAGAATGACTTCGCCACTTCTTAGAAGACATTCCAATGTGGCCAAAACCTGTGCCAGCTATTTGCATTCATTGTGATAGTCAATCTGCAATAGGTAGGGCACAAAATCATTTGTATAATGGTAAGTCACAACATATTCGTCGTCGACATAATACTGTAAGGCAATTATTCTCAATTGGAATAATCTCAATAGATTATATAAAATCTAAAGAGAATATTGCGGATTCGTTAACAAAAGGTTTGATAAAAGGGCAAGTGTGTATTTTATCAAAGGGGATGAGATTAAAGCCCATTACTTAAGAGTCATCATAATGGTAACCCTGCTTATATGACTAGAGATCCTAAGCATTAAGTTCAAAGGGACAACTAAGTTATGTGTGGCTCGCCAGAAATCACCAAGGGATTAAAATTTCCTACCCATTCCTATGGTGAGAGTGATATTTGCATCATGTGTTATATGCAGGGGTTTAAGGATAAGCTTTGCTTTTAATGATTACTTATATCTTGATTTAGGCATAAAAATCAAGACGAGTATAAGAGATACTTACAATAAGAATCACCTATATAAGTGTCGAACTGGGGCCGATTCTATGAGAATGAAGAGGCTAAATTATCTAGAAGCACTCATGAACAACCAGGAACATTCAAGGACAAAATGAACACAACCGTGAGAACCACAATGTGTTAGAAGATATTTTGTGTGAAATCTATTGTCTTGGCTTACACAAATGGTTGAACAATTCAAGACATCACGTCCTTTGGTTAGCTTGTAAGTCCGATTGGTTATCACTAGGAAAGGTTCAAGACCGAAAGCTATCTATCTTGATGCAAGATATTTTCGATTTATACTCTTTTGACAATTTTGCATATTGTTGCATTTCCGTTGTTATCAAATTCTATTCATGTGGGAGATTGTTAGAAACAGTTTTGGAAAATATGATATTTTCTTAACTTTGGTCTATTTTTTAGATGGGACCCATGTGCTAAAGTTAGCGGGTCAAAGTGGTAACGCATTCGATGCCGCGTTGTGATTCACGTAGTATATTTGATTTGATTACTTAAAACCATTATCGAGTGAATGTGAAATTGAAACCAAGGTGAGCTCCATGGAAATGGAGTTTTTGTGGAAATTTCTTAAAGATGTGGTTTAAGGTTTGTCCCACATTGATTTGGTGGGCATACTTTGAGTGGGTTTATAAGGCTTGAGTTTGGAACTTGGGGTAGGCCTCAAGGGGCACCCAAGTTTTGTAGAGGGGGAGGTTATGGGCAAAGTGGGCTAGACCCATGGAACCCAAAATAAACACACACGCATGCACTGCCGCCGCCATTCGTTCGGGCGGGCTGGGCTTGGGTGTGGGTGCGGCTGTGTGGTGTGTGGTTGGGTTGGGCTTGTCCAGCCCAATACTTATCTTTTTGGGCCAAAAACATTTGAATTTTATTTTTCTAAAATTAAATTCTAATTTTTTGGAATTTGAATTTCTAAAATTAATTTCAAAATTGGCTCCGTTTTATTTTCCCCACCCGGATAGATTCAAATCTGTTCAATACAGTTTTTTCTGTTCAAAATTTGAACCCAACAGATTTGTATCTGTTTATTCAAACCGAACATGTATTATTCCTCTTCAAACAAGTTTTGCACCTGTTTAATTCAAACCATACAGCCATGAAAATTCCTATATAAAGACAGTCCCTCATTTGGATTTTTACTCTAATTTTCGTTCTTCTCTGCTGTCATTCATCTCTGCATTTTGCTGCATTAATTACATTAATTTTCTGTGAGAAAGAGTATATACACAAAGTGTGTTCGTTGTGTGAATAGTGTGTAGTGCTGCTACTATTCATTGTTGATCATTTTATCCTGGGAGATAGACGTCCACAATCTGAAAACACCGTGGAGAGGATGAATCTGTTTGAAGGACACAGTGTTAAACACTAGACTCGATCAGAAAATTTTGTTCAACAAATTAATTTGATAAGTAATTAATTTACATTTCTATTTTATTATTTTTTTTTTGTTTCAGATTTTGATTTTTTTTTTGGTAACAAAATAAAAATCTGTTTTATTTATTTTATTTTATTTTTTGGTTTGATTTTTGTAATCAAACAAACTATCTCATTTCCTATATTTCTTTTGTATTCCGTTTGTTGTTTAGTACACAAACATGATTTATTTCATTAAATACAGTGAAAATTATTCAACAATTTTGTATATAAATAAAAAATATGGTCAAATTACATTTGCTATCTGTGCACTTTACACTTAATCTTATTTTGTCACATGACCTTTAAAAGTGACAATCCACCATTAAAACTTCCAGTGAAGTTTCAATTCACTCCATTTATTAAGCCACGTTAATGGACCAAACGAAAAAGTAGCTACATGAGATTTACATGGCCACTTTCAAAGACAATACAGCAAAATCACTTGGTTTTTAACTCAAATTCACCGAAGTTCTGCCTCTTGCATTTGTAACTGAGATTTGCCTTCTTTCATATTATCATCTCAATTTAAAAGAACGTTTAAACTTAGTAGGCCCATTTTGAAATCGATTTCGACAATCTGAATTGTGTTCACTTTTTAACTCTGGTGAGCAGAATATTAATACAAAAAATTAAGATGATGGGATATCGATAACTACATATGTTTTTTTTTTTTTTTGATCAATAAAAAAGTAATCATCTTAATTTAACTACATGTTTTAATCGTATTTGTTTCAAAAAAATGAATGACAAATATAATTTCAAGAATAATCTTTCATTTTTTGTAATACAAATTGGATTCAAACATATAGCTATCAATATTCGATCATCTTATTTTTTGCATAAATATTCTTCTTAATAAGTCTTAAAAAGTGAATGATTTGGATTATCAAAATTGGTTTCAAAATGAGCTTACAAAGCCCAAACGATCTCTGAAGTTGAGGTAACCAACATGAGAGAAACTCAATCCTTATAATATATATATATATATATATACGCAATTTACTTGCTCACAACTACAATGGTTTACACCGTCATCAAGATTATCTTGATCTCCTTTCTGGTTGCTAATTACTGTTTATTATTCCACAGATGTCTCGTCCAAGGCCTCCTTCAAAGGCTTTGGCCTCCTCTTCCAGTAAACCAAATCAACTTATTGTCCCTCCTCCTTTGGAGTCAATCACCCCATCCTATTCACTTGACATGACCAACCGTTACCAAGCTCTTGGTAACCTTTGTCGCCCTGATTACTCTATGGCTTTGGCTTCTGATCCTTTTGGTATCAGAGCCAAGTGATGTTGTATCCTGTTTCTAACTGTTTAGCTACTTCTGCTCAATCGTTTTCCTTGTTTGTTTAATTAATCTTGTTTTCAGTTCGTCTTAATCACCCACAAGATCAGTCTGCTTTATCCACCTAGTTTAAGTCACCCACTTCTTCCCAGTCTTCTGTAAGTCCTTCGATTTAGGCAGAGTCAGACTTTGGGGTTTAAAGATAGGGTATGTATGTACACTAGGTATGTGGTAAAATTGACAAGAATAGGGTATGTATTAAGATATCTGTAAAACTGGTTAATTAAATCAAAACAATGAATCGATTATTTAGAAGTAACTCATCAGTCAGTTCTAGGTCAACTACCTTGCCTTCCATACCTAATCCCGGCATCATAATTAATGAAGAAGATGTTGAAATACAGAATGATCAAATTAATTCTGGATGGAATATTCCAAAACTACCTATTAAAGAAATTTATAAAACTTCTTTTATACAGGATGTTTTTAAAGTTACTCTCCATGTTAAAACAATTGAACAAGTTTATGCTTTAGAAAAACCCAGAGAAACCTGTCAGTTATTTGATAAAAAATTAATCAAACGACATCTGGATCATGGTTACAATTTTATGCATATTGGTTTAATACAAATTGGTGTCAATCCATTAACAATGATAGGACAAAATACTTCTGTTTTACTCTGTTTAAGAGATGCTCGTTTTCTTAATTACAATGCTAGTTTAATGGGAATGATGGAAACTGGTCTTAATAAAGGTCCCGTACATTTTAACTGTTTTCCTGATTTTACATTAAGTTTAGGAGATCCACATATTCTCAAGGCATTAACACTGAACATTCAATTACATGGTGAATATACTGAAATGCTAGATTCTTCTCATAATATTGCTTTGATTTACCGTGTTCATTATAAATGTATGCAAACTAATTTAAATGTTCATGCTTTACATAAAAGTCCCAAAGATAAAACTTTATTAATCCAAAGCAGTAGTACTAATGAATCAAACATTAATATTCCTCACATGATTGAATGGAAAGATATTAATTTACCTGATCAATGGGTTACTGTCAATGAAAATTACAAACATAATCAACAACAATCTTCAATTCAAGACATTCAACATATCCAGCAAAACATTGATGGATCAGTTAATATTAAATTTAATCGCAGTCAATCTTCTAGACATAGTACATCTAGTGTCCCTTCAGAAATATCAACTGAAGATGAAATATTTAACACTCCTTTATTTAGGAAAAACAGTCAAATCCATCTTGGTTCAACTAATCCAACTTCCAAAAATAAATTAAAAGGAATTGATAATTCTACCACTTCCCAAATTAGTAAACCGGTTTACACTACTCAAACACAGTTACCCGAAGAAGACATTGCTTCAAATAATTCCCCAACTCAAACAGATTTTGAAGAATTCATACAACCTGTGAATCCCCAGCTAATGACAATCAAAAAAGATTTTACTCCTGATTTAGATAAATTACTTATTGAATTTCGCTCCAAAGAAAATAGGTCTAAAAGACATGATTATCGTACTAAATATAATTCTGCTCAGCAATCCAAAATAACTAGAGAATGGTATAATTTTATGGTTCAATATGGTTTTGAATTATCTTTCTTTGAATATATGGATCAATATTACAAAAAGATTAATACAATCACAAAACATAAATGGAAAACTTCTCCAAATACTTCTGTTAGTTCTAATCATCCTCCATTAGAAAATATAATTATTGATCACCAAGGTTCTGAAGTTCCAGCCTCTCCTTTTAAGTTACCTGGTACTGATCCTGAAATTAAAAAAGTTATTGAACAAAACAATTATACTAATCAATGTCTCAAAACAATTGGTAAACAATTAGATAAAATAGAAACTAATTTAGATGACCAGTCTGCCAAATCAACTAAATCTCTCGATCAACCGTTACTTAACCTACCTAGTCATCGTTCTAAACGAACTAGCCTAATTACTAATGATCAATCTACTGTCAAAGCTATTGAACAATTATTTACTAAATTAACTCCCAATGGTACTTCTACATCTAAAGATAAAGGTCTTACTGTATTGAATCAACAACCCATTACTAATACTGTATCTGACCAATCTGAAACTGATACTACTGATAATGAAATCAATCAATTAACCCAACAGTTTCAACCTACTACTCTTAATAAAATTCACTATCCCAAAGTTAATCCTCACAATACCAAAAACTGGTATTCTAAACCAACCCCTGTCGACCTCCAATTTGAAGACACGAATATTAGTAATCAATTTTCTGTTTCTGCTAAAAGATTATACGAATGGAATATAGATGGTCTCAGTGAAGATCAAATCCTTCAAAAATTAAATCATTTATCTATGGTCGCCAATAGTTATCTTAGTAATTATCCCCAATACTCCCAACCTGAAATTGTTTCCTTACTTACCTCTGGTTTTACTGGTATGCTCAAATCTTGGTGGGAAAAATATCTCACTGAAACAGACCGTGACTCTGTTATTTATGCCAATCAAACTGATGAAAATGGTCTCCCTCTTTTTGATGAATCTTTAGGATGTTGTCACCCTGATGGAATTAACCAATTAATATACACGATAGTTCGACCTTTTATTGGTACACCTACGAATATTTATTCTCGAATCCATGATCAACTAAGTAATCTTAACTGTCCAACCTTAAGTGATTTCCGATGGTATAAAGATGTATTCACCTCTCGAGTCATGTTACGCGAAGATTGTACTAAATCATTTTGGAAAGAAAAATTTATTAATGGATTACCTAGCCTATTTGCCCATAAAATTAGAGATGTCCTTAGTCAACCCACTGGTGTTATTGAATATGATAACCTAACATATGGTGATATAATTAGCACTATTCAAAAAGAAGGTTTAAAAATGTGTATTGATCTTAAACTTACTCAAAAAGCTAATAAAGATAAACATAAAGCTAAATATGAATTAGGCAATTTCTGTGAACAATATGGTTTACCTCCTGTTGCACCCTCTCGTAGGAAATCACATAAATACTCCAAACATAAATCCTCATACAAACATTCCAATAAATATAAATATAAAAAGAATTATTCACCTTCCAAATCCCATGATAAATTTTATACCACACCTAAAAAGAAATATTATAAATCTAAATCACATCCAAAATCTAAATCCACTAAAGATGTTACTTGTTATAACTGTGGTCAAAAAGGTCATTACTCTAATAAATGTAAAGAAAAACAAAAATTAAAAGATAAAGTAAATCAACTTCAAATTGATGATAATTCCAAAAATCAATTATTTGAAATCTTTCAATTAAATCACTCCCTCAGTAGTTCCTCTTCGGATCCTCCTGCTACTTCATCTGATTCCTCCTCACCTAGTGATAATTCCGATAATGATATCACAATAGGTTGTAATGACGTCTGTTGTAAACCCGTTAAACAAATTACTGTCCTTACCAAAACTACTCAAGAAGAATCTGCTTTAATTGATCTAATTAGTAAATTAGATGATCCCAAGTTAAAACAAAAATATACTGATAAATTAAAATCCTTATTAATTCATTCAGATTCCAAACCTAAGTTTGATAAACCTATAATTAGTTTATCCAAAACCTTAGACAGATTTAAAAACAAACAAAAAGAAGTTACCTTACAAGATTTACAACAAGAAATCAATCAGATTAAACAGACAATCAAAGAATTACAATGTAAAGATAAAAAACTTGAAGATGAAATTATTACACTCAAACTTGATAAAAGTTTAGGTAATTTCCAAACTAATGAGCATGAATCCCCACATGAATCTGAACATGAGTCTGATCCTACTCATCCTGATAATTTGATATTTGATAACCGATCACACCAATCTCAATCCCATACTCCTGAAGAAAAACGATTAAGTTTAATCAACAAACTTTACATTCAAAAATGGTATTCTAAAATCAAAATAATTGTTAATGATTTTGAATTAGAATTAATTGCTTTAATTGATACTGGTGCTGATTTAAATTGTATCCAAGAAGGATTACTTCCTACTACATATTATGAGAAATGTCAAGAAAAATTAACCTCTGCTAATGGTACTAAAATGCATATCAAATATAAATTACCAAAAGTACATGTTTGCCAAGACAATGTCTGTTTTAAAACCTCTTTTGTTTTAGTCACTAACATGACTGATAAAATCATTTTAGGTTCCCCATTTATTTATTTATTATATCCCTTTACTACATCTAGTACAGGCATTACTACACATGTTTTAGGCCAACCAGTTACATTTAAGTTTTTATCTCCTCCTGAATTATTACACCTAAATCAATTAAAAGATTGTTCTATTTCTCACCAAATTAGCCGCCTAACTCGGCATTTAAAATTTCTCAAAGAAGAAATCAATCACAAACGCATTGATCAACAATTAACTAATCCAGTTCTTATCTCCCAAATCAATGATTTTACATTAAAACTTGAATCAACTGTTTGCTCCTCTTTACCTACTGCTTTCTGGCATAGAAAAAAACATGTTGTTACCTTACCTTATATTAAAAACTTTCATGAATCCCAAATTCCTACTAAATCTCGACCTATTCAAATGAACTATGAATTACTTGAAATGTGTAAACAAGAAATTAAAGAATTATTAAGAAATCGCATCATTAGCCCAAGTAAATCACCTTGGTCCTGTCCTGCTTTCTATGTTAATAAAAATGCTGAGTTAGAACGTGGTGTCCCTCGACTTGTTATTAATTATAAACCATTAAATTCTGTTTTAGAATGGATTCGGTATCCGATTCCTAATAAAAAAGATTTAATTAAACGACATAGTCAAGCCGTTATTTTCAGTAAATTTGACTTAAAAAGTGGTTTTTGGCAAATTCAAATTCATCCCAAAGATCGATATAAAACTGCATTTAATACACCCTTTGGTCAATATGAATGGAATGTCATGCCATTTGGTTTAAAAAATGCTCCTAGTGAATTTCAACATATCATGAATGACATATTTAGCCCATTTAGTCATTTTTCAATTGTTTACATTGATGACATCTTAATTTTTTCAAAATCACTTAGTGAACATTGGAAGCATTTAAATGCATTCTATTACACCATCAAAAGTCATGGTCTTGTCATTTCTGCTCCTAAAATTAAATTATTTCAAACCAAAGTCAGGTTTTTAGGATACGATATTCATCATAATACTATCCTACCCATTAGTAGATCCATTGAATTTGCGTCCAAATTCCCTGATGAAATCCTTGATAAAACTCAATTACAAAGATTCTTAGGTTCCCTCAATTACATTGCTGAGTTTTATAAAGACCTTAGGAAAACTTGTCAACCTCTATTTGATAGGTTAAAAGATAATCCTCCTCCTTGGTCTTCTGTTCATACTTCTATTGTTAAACAGGTCAAACAATATGTTAAGTCTCTTCCTTGTCTTGGTATTCCCACTGAAAATTCATTCAAAATTATTCAAACTGATGCCTCCGATATTGGTTATGGTGGCATTCTCCTTCAGCAACTTACTCCTCAATCATCTGAACAAATTGTTCGATATCATTCTGGTGTCTGGAATAAAGCATAATTTAATTATAGTACTATTAAAAAAGAAATTTTATCTACTGTTTTATGTATTCAAAAATTTCAAGATGATGTTTTAAATCAAAAATTCTTACTTCGTGTTGATTGCAAATCTGCCAAATTTATTTTAGCAAAAGATGTTCAAAATCTTGCTAGTAAACAAATTTTTGCCCGTTGGCAAGCTGTTTTAAGTATTTTTGATTTTGATATTACCTATATACCTGGTTGTCAAAATTCCCTACCTGATTTTCTTACCCGGGAATTTTTACAGGGGGGTAAGGGATGACTACACCATTTACTGCTTACCATAAATCCCGAATTACCTATTTCAAAACCCTTATTAAACAACTTACTCATCGCATTCACCGCCTCAAATCAGCTAGACCCACTACCAAACGAGCCCAATACATCAATTACCACCAAATTCTAGCTCGCCGCAATTTACTTGCTCACAACTACAATTGTGTACACCGTCATCAAGATTATCTTGATCTCCTTTCTGGTTGCTAATTACTGTTTATTATTCCACAGATGTCTCGTCCAAGGCCTCCTTCAAAGGCTTTGGCCTCCTCTTCCAGTAAACCAAATCAACTTATTGTCCCTCCTCCTTTGGAGTCAATCACCCCATCCTATTCACTTGACATGACCAACCGTTACCAAGCTCTTGGTAACCTTTGTCGCCCTGATTACTCTATGGCTTTGGCTTCTGATCCTTTTGCTCCCAATCAATCAGTTTCAGTCACTCCCTTCCCAGTTAACCCAGTCCGTTCATCCAAAACTGAATACACCAAATCACATATTACTAATCTCTTCTATAAAGAACCTAGTCACCCAAAGAGCCAACTCCTTAATGACATTGCTAAATCTTATTTTGGTCCTGGATGCCATTTCACCCTTTCACATCCAGAGAAAACACTCTCCTATTACAAAGATATTTTGCTTCATCATCAATCAATCCTGATCAAACCAATCCAAGATCGCACTTATGCTTATAAGATTCTGTACCATTCCATTTACATTCACAACATTGTTTCCTTAGCTGAATGGGGTCCTCCATACCAGCTTCGTGATTTGCCTGGTCATTCTATTCAGTATAATTACCATGATTACATTGATGCCTGGTTCAAGATTTTCTTGTACCAGAATGAAACTTTTAGCCATTCTTGGTTCATTTCATTCGATCAAAAATTCAAGTCTGAATTACCTTCCTGGTTTCTGAGATGGTGGAGTCACTATGGTGCCATTTCAGATATCCTCCCTGATAATCTACTTGAATTAATCAACTATTTTGCTGCTGTTTACCCATTCACCACTCATCAGAGATCATTCCCACTATTGTTAATTTTTATAGCCAAATACAAAATCCCCTGGATATTTAAATGGCATTATGGGATTGATGGTAACATAATTATCCGACATCACTCAGTCAAATGGTGGGCTAAATTCAATTTGCCCCGTATATTTGAAATTGTTCACGAGGAATTTCCATCTAGTCAATATGCTCCAACTCCTGCAATGGTTAAAGCCCAGCAGATCCCAACTGCTGCAATCAGTCACGGAAGCCAGCCCAGCCTTCCTCCAATCAATCTTGGAAGCCCCTCATCCAGTGGTTCCAAGCCCAAATCCAAACCAGTTCAGTCAACACATTAAAAATCAAAGGCTAAGTCCAAAGCTTCTCCAGCTCCGGCCCAGCCCAAAGATCAGCCCAAATCCAAATCAAAATCCAAAGCAAAGGCTAAGCCCATTTCACCTCCTGCTCAGCCCAAAGCTAAATCAAAGGTCAAGCCCAAGTTATCTAGAGATGAACTGCTCCAATTAGCAAGACAAATTACAGATCAAGCTGAAGCCCAATCTGCTTCCAGTTCAGACCATTCAGACCAGTCAGAAGAAGGATCAGTCAGTTTGCATTCTTCTGAAGAATCAACTAATCAGTATTCAGGCCCAGAGTTTCAAGATGCTCAGGACCCATTTGCCTAATCAACATAGGATTCTCTATAAATACAAATTAGCTTCAATCAATACTCCTTTGAGAAAAGCTGCTAATTTATATTTATTGTAACGCCCTCAAATACGACATGCATTTACATATAAACTAACCACATTCCTTTATTTCATTGAGTTTCATTACATAAGTATTACATGTTAACATGAAAACAAAATGCCCTACGGGCTTACAGCTTTCCAAGTTAACACTTGGTTACAACAAAAGAGTACTAACTCGTTTACACATTAAGCCCTTGGCTTGAAGTTACATGTAATACATCAAAAGTAAAACAACTACACTATGTCCGCCTCTAGCCTCCCAAGCTATGTCCTTGGAGGTGGCATGCATCCTGTACCTGAAAATGATATTCCCATATAGGGTGAGCCACAGCCCAGTAGAAATGCACTAAACCAACCATGGACAATGACTAAAACATTAGCAATTGATAGTTGGTCAACACTGATACAATCACATAAATAACATATTTATGTCAACGACTTACAAGTCCTAATTACTTTTCATTTTCCCTTTAACAACAGATAAGCATACTAGCTCTATCATCATTTCCACAGATATGTATAAAAACTATATCTCACATTCAGATAAGCATAAAAACTATATCCACATTCTCAACAGATATGTATAACAACAATATCCACAGATAAGCATACAAGCTGTATCCACACTTCACAAAGATAAGCATATGAGCTCTATCTTCACTTCTCTAGACAAGCATATGAGCTGTGTCTACGGAGTTCATCCCCTATCTCCTCCCAATACCTATCCGGTTTAGAGGTACATCCCCTATCTTCCCCTAAACCGCGGAGTACATCCCCTATCTCCTCCTCTACACATAACGTATACAAACACAATGGTTCTATATACAATCACCCAATACATACAAATAATGTATTCTATCAACCGTCAAGTTCCATGACACATTTCATTGATTAGTTTCAGTTTACCTAATCATCATGCATTGTCTACAACAATCACGACTATCCTCCACCGATAGCCCAAAGCAGTTATTTCTAAAACAGAAAATAAATGCACAAATGGATATTCAATCAACATTTCATTTCTTCATTCTTCTCAATTAATTATCCCAATTAATTAAACAATGTAGTTAGGGCAATTCCCATAATTAACATTTCAACCCTTAGGTCCCATTTTCATCAATGATTCAACAATCATTCCATTCTTTTCATGCCAAACATGCATCTAGGTTTATTAAGAATAAAACCCCAACTTTTGTAAAATTACACAAAAGTCCCAATCTTTCACAAAATTACCAAACCAAGCCTGTCACGCCCTCAAAATTAACCCATTATATAACATTGACATGCATTATTTAAAGAAGACAATTTATGAATTCATTCATCAGAGTAATACTAAATAAAGCATTACATGTAATATCGAATAAAACGCCCTACAGGCTTACATCTTTCCAAGCCAACACTTGGATACAAAAATATGAGTTCTAACTCAATACAAGGAAAGCCCTAGGCTTGAATGTTTACATGTAATAATAATTAAAGACAATTAACTAAAGGTAGTCTTTTTCAATCCAGAAGCCAAACCCTCCCAAACTAAGTCCTTGGAGGTAGTTTATCACCTGAACCTGAAAATGATGTTCCCATAAAGGGTGAGCCATAGCCCAGTAAAAATATACTAAACCACATATAAGCAATGAATAAAGCAATAGCATTCAACAGATGGTTAACCAAAATAATCAATTACTACATTTTACAGACTCATGACATTATTGCCAAAGATACGTTTTACTTTCCAATTTTATCAACATGGCTCAGAACCTGGCCAAACTTACAACAGTGAAATCACATATATCATATTCACATCCTTCCAATATTAACAACAAATGAGACTCAAGCTCAAATCAAACACTTTATACATCCAGATTGATACACATTTTAGTGTTGTATCAATAAAACACTTCTATATAAATAAGCACACATAAAAGTGATGCTAATGGGGTCCATCCCCTATCTCCTCCCAAACAAAATCCGGTTTAGAGGTCCATCCCCTATCTTCCCCTAAACCGTGGAGTACATCCCCTATCTCCTCCCACACACAAAACAATGTATGCAAATGCAATGCTCAATCAATACACGTATTTTCTGTATCAATGCCATAGTCAAAATTAATGACTTAACCAATGTGATTAGTTTCAGTTATTCCTAATCCACATGCAATGTCTACAACAATCACGACTATCCTCCACCGATAGCCCAAAACAGTTATCTCTAAACTGAAAATAACTATGTCAACAATTCAATAGACAAATGATACCAATTATCCAATTACGCCATTTAATCAATGAATTCCATGAATTTAACCCTCTTTTCCCAATTCCATGAATTACTTATACAAATTTATTCAATAATACAACTAGGATTTTTCCCAAAATTTACCAAAGTATCCCCAACATGTTAAAATACCAAAACTTAGAACAAAACCTATAAAATGGAGTAGGAAATCCCTACCTCAAAGAAAACAACCCAAAAGGTGAAGAAAGAGATGAGTGCCCAAATACCAAAGTGCTCCAAATCGCCAAATGCTCAGATTAAATGGTAGCCCTTGCCTCACTCTATCTTTTTAATGAAGGATCTAGGGTAGACACACACCCTAAGTGGATCAAATCTAAGAAAGAAGGTGAGTAGGGAGAGAGAGAAGTCGGACCTAGGGTTTGGAATCAAAAGAAAATGAAAAAGACTGATCAAATCCCGCTGCTGTGTATATAAACTGGACAGGCTCGCTCGAGCGAAGACTTGGTCGCTCGAGCGACCAGACACAGAGAAACTACGCTCGAGCCAAGGAAGCCTTGCTCGAGCCAACAACCCAAAAGCTCGCTCGAGCGAAAGAAAGCTCGATCGAGCGAAGAACTCAAACCCTCAGGTCAGAACCCAGACACACGCTCGAGCGAAGGAACTATAGCTCGAGCGAAGGATGAACTAACTCGCTCGAGCGAAGAAAAGCTCGCTCGAGCCAAGAATGCACAGCTACAGGTCCAAATCAAACACTACCTCTCGCTCGAGCGAACAACTCCTCGCTCGAGCGAAGAACCAAAAACCTGGACAGCAACACTTGGATTCTAAACCCAACCAACCTGAACAAACCTGCCTAACACATCCTATAATTCCAAAAGAGAAAATAAGGAACAACAACAACAACCATTATACAATGACAGAATCTACGGAACCTAAGTCCGGATACAATAATCAAATGGAAAAAGACCGGGGTCGCTATAAAGCCCAACATCTCAAAATACCAAAATTTAAAGACAAAACCCATAGAGAGGAGTAGGATATCCCTACCTCAAATTCGGAGTCCCAAAGGAGAAGACGACAAAACCCAACGTGCTCCAAAACCTGAGATTTTCAGATTAAAATGAAGCCCTCGACGATCAACAACTTTTTTGTAAAGGCCAAAGGTGAGTAAATCACTCATACTAGATCAAAACCTAGAGAGAAGGTAGAGTCTAGAGTGAGAGGCTCAACAATGGTGATTTTGGAAAAGTAAGAGAGAGAAGAGAAAGTGAAAAAGTGATTTGAAAAGTCACAATTTCGGGACTTTAACCCAGGTCTCCGCTCGAGCGTAAAACACCCCGCTCGAGCGTCCACTCACAGACTTCCGCTCGAGCGGCCAACCGCCCGCTCGAGCGCAGAATGCACTCGCCCAGCACTTTTGCAGAACCAGGACTCCGCTTGAGCTCCCAACCATACGCTCGAGCGGCCACTCACACAGATCCGCTCGAGCGGCCAACTCCACGCTCGAGCGTACAACACTGCACAACAAATACTGGATGGGTGTATTACCCGCTCGAGCGCCAACACCTCCGCTCGAGCGTACAGGCCAAAAATCTGGGCAACTAGTTTTGGTTTCTAAACTCAACCAACCTGAAACAAATCCGCCCAACACATCCTATAACTCAAATACGAAGTAAAAGGATGTAAACAAAATAATAAACAACTACCAACATCCACGGACACATGTCCGGATCACGGTATAACAAGGGTAAACCCGGGATCGCTATAACCTCCCCCCCTTAAAGAATTTCGCCCCCGAAATTAAGCACAAGTTTTCAAAACAAGTTTTCCTTCATTTTAGACAATGTTACAATTTAACATTCAACAATTCGACCCATTACCGGTCATCCCATCCCTTTAACAAGAGACATATCACAATATGTAAACAACATATGTATTTTCAACATGCATTAACATTATGCACTATCTTTCCAATTTCAACAATATATTCAACACATATAGTGTCACATTCAACTTCCATATGAGGCAAGTTCCAAACATACTTCCAATAATCAAAACATTTTCAATATTTCACAACTTAAGACATATATAAAAGCTCTTAAGTTCAACAAAAAGTAAAATTTAAATACAAGATTACATATCAACAAACAAGTCCGGATATTTCTCACGGACTCCCGACTCACGTTCCCAAGTGGCTTCCTCCACTCCGTGATGTTTCCACAAGACTTTCACCAAAGGAATGGTCTTGCCACGCAGGACCTGATCCCGCCTATCCAAGACCCGTACCGGTCTCTCCTCATACGAGGCATCCTCATCTACCTCTAAATCAGTCCAATCCAACACATGTGATGGATCTGGCTCATACTTCCGAAGCATACTCACATGAAACACGTCATGCACTCCGGACAACTGCGGTGGTAAGGCTAATCGATAAGCAACCTCACCAATCCTCTCAAGGATCTCAAAAGGACCAATAAACCGAGGGGATAACTTCCCACTCTTCCCAAACCTCATCAGGCCTCGTCTAGGTGATATCTTCAGAAAGACATGATCACCTACCTCAAACGCCAAAGGCCTCCTCCTACGGTCGGCATAACTCTTTTGTCGACTCTGGGCTGTAACAAGCCTCTTACGGATAAGCTCAACTTTCTCCGTCGTCTCCCTAACTAACTCTGGACCCAACAAAGGTGCATCACCCACCTCGGCCCAACACACTGGAGACCTACACGGTCGGCCATACAAGGCCTCAAACGGTGCCATACCGATGCTAGACTGAAAACTATTGTTGTAGGCAAACTCTACCAATGGCAAGTGCCTCTCCCACGTCCCACTGAAGTCCAGGACACAACCCCGAAGCATATCCTCGAGGATCTGAATAGTACGCTCGGACTGCCCGTCAGTCTGAGGATGATAAGCCGTACTAAAGGTCAACTTAGTGCCCAAGGCACTCTGCAAACTCTGCCACAACCTAGCAGTAAAACGAGGATCTCTATCTGAGACGATCGTCACTGGGACCCCGTGCAATCTCACTACGTCCCGAATATACAGGTCGGCAAGATGATCTACACGCGCATAGGAATAAAGTGCGCCGACTTAGTCAACCGGTCTACAACCACCCAAATAGCATCACTAACCCGCTGAGTCCTCGGAAGACCTACAACGAAGTCCATAGTGACATGCTCCCACTTCCACTCGGCAATAGGCAAGGGTTGCAACAAACCCGCTGGCCTCTGATGCTCGGCCTTCACTTGCTGGCAAGTAAGGCACTTCGATACGAAAACAGCCACATCTCTCTTCATACCCCGCCACCAAAACTGGTGACCCAAATCCTGATACATCTTAGTACCTCCCGGATGCACCGCAAGGCGCGAATTGTGAAACTCTCGGAGTACTTCCTCTCGGCAAGACTCCGGTACAAACAAACGGTTTCGGTATCTCACACTCAGGTCGGGATACACCGTCAAACCCTTCTCAACTTTCCCACTGGAGATCTTCTCTCGGAGGGATTCTACCTCAAGGTCACCTCTCTGTGCCTCTAACACTCTAATCACAAGTGTAGGCTGCGCAACAACAGAAAACAAGGCCGCAGCCTCGACAGATTCGCCCAGTAGCAAATCAAACTCGCCAAGTGCTCCCAACATCTCCCATTCCCGGATGGCTATACAAGCTACATCACTAATGGTTTTCCTACTAAGGGCATCGGCCACAACATTGGCCTTTCCCGGATGATAATGCAACTCAAAATCATAATCCTCGATAAACTCCATCCATCTCCTCTGCCTCAAATTCAAGTCTCTCTGTGTAAATAGATACTTCAAACTCTTATGATCTGAGAATACCTCGAACCTCTCACCATAAAGGTAGTGCCTCCAGATTTTCAAGGCAAAGATCACAGCTGCTAACTCTAGGTCGTGTGTGGGGTAATTCTTCTCGTGTATTTTCAACTGACGTGAGCCATAAGCTACCACTTTCCCCTCTTGCATCAACACACAACCCAAACCCTCTCGTGAGGCATCACAATAAACCGCATAACCCAACCCTCTCTCCGGAATAATCAACACCGGAGCGGTGGTCAATCTAGCTTTCAGCTCTTGGAACGACTTTTCACAAGTCTCACTCCACACAAACTTGACTCCCTTCCGAGTCAGCCTAGTCAACGGTGACGCTAACCTGGAGAAATCTTTCACAAACCGACGGTAATACCCAGCTAATCCCAGAAAACTGCGGATCTCAAACACACTCTTAGGCTGTGCCCAATCTTGCACTGCCTCAACCTTGGATGTATCAACAGACACCCCTTCCCCGGATACCACGTGGCCTAAGAATTTGACTTCCCTCAGCCAGAACTCACACTTCCCAAACTTGGCATACAGCCTATGGGCTCTAAGTAACTCAAGCACCACTCTCAAGTGTGCCTCGTGCTCCTCCTCAGAAGACGAATAGATAAGGATGTCGTCCACGAAAACAACCACAAATCGGTCTAAGAACTCCCGGAAAATCCGGTTCATCAAGTCCATAAAGACTGCCGGTGCATTGGTAAGCCCGAATGGCATCACCAAAAACTCATAATGGCCATACCGCGTACGGAATGCCGTCTTAGGAATATCTTCCTCCCTGACCCTCAACTGATGGTAACCCGATCTCAAGTCTATCTTAGAGAAACAACGGGAACCCTTCAACTGGTCAAACAAATCATCTATACGGGGCATAGGATACTTATTCTTAACCGTAGCCCGATTCAACTTCCGGTAGTCTATACACAATCTCAAGGCACCATCTTTCTTTTTAACAAAGAGTGCCGGTGCTCCCCACGGTGAAACACTAGGGCGAACAAAACCCTTATCGAGCCATTCCTGGAGTTGAACTTTCAACTCAACCAACTCTGCTGGAGCAAAACGGTAAGGTGCCATAGAAATCGGCGCCGTACCAGGCACTAAATCAATAGAGAACTCTATCTCTCGGTGAGGTGGCAAACTAACAAGATCTTCGGGAAAGACATCCGAATACTCACAAACCACCCTTGGCAATACAACCTGGGTCTCACCACTCTCACCACTCTCAAAGCTGGCAAGTAGACTACTAAGCTCACTTCGCCCTCGCGAATCATACCCCGGTGGCAAAACACTACCAACCCGGTCTCCCAAGAAATGGAACCACTCCCCGCTCAAGGTACATAACGTGACCCTCTGGCGGTAGCAATCAATAACAGCCCGGTATGACGATAACCAGTCCATACCCAAAATAACATCAAAACCCTTCATGGGCATGACAACAAACGGAAAAGGAAGCCTATAATCGGCGACCTCTATATCACATCCTCTAACACCCTGTTTCAGGATCAACTCACCACCCAAAGGCGATACCACACAAATAGGAGATGCTAACTGTGCTAACTCCAATTCCAAAACAGATGCAAATGCAGCAGATACAAAAGAATGAGATGCACCCGTGTGTATCAACACATTAGCAACTGAGTTGCAAAACAGAAAAGTACCTCTCACTACTGATGGAGCCGGTACTAAATCCTACGCGGTAACAGCATACACGCGCCCCGTAGGCCCCTGGTCTACCTGCTCACCTCTCGGAGCAAAAGACTGCTGCACAGACTGGGATGACGAAACTCCCGGATTGGCCCTCGAGGCCTGCACAGACTGAGCTGGCTGAAAACCCTGCGTCTGCCTAGAACCAGACGCTCCCGAAGTGGCACTCAACTGTGGGCAAAACCTCTTCATGTGCCCAGGTTGTCCACACTGATAACAAGTCAAGAGCTGCCCCCTGCCCAAACTCTGACTCTGCGGTCTAGCTGAAGAAGAAGCAGCTTTCTGACCCCCACCCTTCTGCGGGCAAACAGAAACCTTGTGACCCAGCTGGCCACACTTGTAACAAGTGAATTCCCCCTGACTGCCTCTCCCCGAGCCTACACTCGGCACTGGAAAGGTCGATCTAGAGACTGCACCCTGAGACTGCTGAGGGTTATAACCCTTCTGTCTCCTGCCATCACCCTGACTATCTTGGCTCCTCTTGGAGCCTCTCTGACCCTCATCCTCCTCCTGCATCATAAGCTCCATATGAGCTGCAGCGTCCACTAGGTGTCTATACTCTCGAATATAAGACCCACCAATTCTCAACTTGAGGCCCCGCCTCAACTTCCGCTCAAACTCATAGCAACGGCGTTCCTCAAACGCCACCAGTTCAGGTGCAAACCTAGACAGACTGGTAAAAGTAGCCTCAAACTCGGCCACTGACAAGCCCTGCTGATTAAGCCGGCTAAACTGATCCCTCAGCTTCTCCCTAGCTGCTGCTGATAAAAACCTCTCCTGAAAAGCATTCACAAACGCCTCCCAAGTACCACCAACACGAGCTTTCTCGTACTTCCACCATTGACCCGCATCTCCCTTCAGTTGGAAGGATGCCAAGGTCACTTTCAGTGCTCCGTCCTCGATGCCAAGCATCTCAAACGTCTTCGTTGTCTGTTCGAGCCATTCATCTGCCTTAAGCGGCTCTTTAGGATCCCCCATAAACTCGTCCGGATTACACCGAAAGAACTCCCTCTTCAAGAAGGAAGGCCCTGTCTCAGCTGCCTGATTCCCAGCTCTAAGAATACCCAAAGCTCCCGCTATCTCTCTGGCCAAGGCACCCATAGCCTGCTGACCTACTGGCTCGGCCACAGTGGCCTGCCCAACCCCCTCCTGTACTGCCGGAATCTCACCAGGTAACGGTACTTCCTGCCTCGCAGGTCTACCACGCCTAGCACCTCTTCCTCGTCCTGACATCCTAATAAAGGCAACACAGAACATTAGCACATTCATAAATGTGCCGAAACTAAACACTCACTAAACACTCACGTCCTAATACATGGACAACTGTAATTCACTCCACATAAGCACATAAACACATAAGCACTTACGAATTTCATTTCCGGATAATGATAGTCCCGAGACGTTACTAGAGTTCCGGTTAGAAACAGCATTGATCAAGTGCTTTTCCAACAAGACTCCCAGAAACTCAAGGATCCAATCAATATCCCAGAAATTAAATCCCATACCCACATAGTCACATAAGCATGTTATCACTTAAGCCCATAGCATATGATACCACATTTAAGTCTCTATCAAGCGAGACAAACCCATTGTGATCCTAATCACTTCCCACGTACCCAAAGTATTCGAACCCGGTACGCTCTGATACCAAGTTGTAACGCCCTCAAATACGACATGCATTTACATATAAACTAACCACATTCCTTTATTTCATTGAGTTTCATTACATAAGTATTACATGTTAATATGAAAACAAAATGCCCTACGGGCTTACAGCTTTCCAAGTTAACACTTGGTTACAACAAAAGAGTACTAACTCGTTTACACATTAAGCCCTTGGCTTGAAGTTACATGTAATACATCAAAAGTAAAACAACTACACTATGTCCGCCTCTAGCCTCCCAAGCTATGTCCTTGGAGGTGGCATGCATCCTGTACCTGAAAATGATATTCCCATATAGGGTGAGCCACAGCCCAGTAGAAATGCACTAAACCAACCATGGACAATGACTAAAACATTAGCAATTGATAGTTGGTCAACACTGATACAATCACATAAATAACATATTTATGTCAACGACTTACAAGTCCCAATTACTTTTCATTTTCCCTTTAACAACAGATAAGCATACTAGCTCTATCATCATTTCCACAGATATGTATAAAAACTATATCTCACATTCAGATAAGCATAAAAACTATATCCACATTCTCAACAGATATGTATAACAACAATATCCACAGATAAGCATACAAGCTGTATCCACACTTCACAAAGATAAGCATATGAGCTCTATCTTCACTTCTCTAGACAAGCATATGAGCTGTGTCTACGGAGTTCATCCCCTATCTCCTCCCAATACCTATCCGGTTTAGAGGTACATCCCCTATCTTCCCCTAAACCGCGGAGTACATCCCCTATCTCCTCCTCTACACATAACGTATACAAACACAATGGTTCTATATACAATCACCCAATACATACAAATAATGTATTCTATCAACCGTCAAGTTCCATGACACATTTCATTGATTAGTTTCAGTTTACCTAATCATCATGCATTGTCTACAACAATCACGACTATCCTCCACCGATAGCCCAAAGCAGTTATTTCTAAAACAGAAAATAAATGCACAAATGGATATTCAATCAACATTTCATTTCTTCATTCTTCTCAATTAATTATCCCAATTAATTAAACAATGTAGTTAGGGCAATTCCCATAATTAACATTTCAACCCTTAGGTCCCATTTTCATCAATGATTCAACAATCATTCCATTCTTTTCATGCCAAACATGCATCTAGGTTTATTAAGAATAAAACCCCAACTTTTGTAAAATTACACAAAAGTACCAATCTTTCACAAAATTACCAAACCAAGCCTGTCACGCCCTCAAAGATCGATATAAAACTGCATTTAATACACCCTTTAGTCAATATGAATGGAATGTCATGCCATTTGGTTTAAAAAATGCTCCTAGTGAATTTCAACATATCATGAATGACATATTTAACCCATTTAGTCATTTTTCAATTGTTTACATTGATGACATCTTAATTTTTTCAAAATCACTTAGTGAACATTGGAAGCATTTAAATGCATTCTATTACACCATCAAAAGTCATGGTCTTGTCATTTCTGCTCCTAAAATTAAATTATTTCAAACCAAAGTCAGGTTTTTAGGATACGATATTCATCATAATACTATCCTACCCATTAGTAGATCCATTGAATTTGCGTCCAAATTCCCTGATGAAATCCTTGATAAAACTCAATTACAAAGATTCTTAGGTTCCCTCAATTACATTGCTGAGTTTTATAAAGACCTTAGGAAAACTTGTCAACCTCTATTTGATAGGTTAAAAGATAATCCTCCTCTTTGGTCTTCTGTTCATACTTCTATTGTTAAACAGGTCAAACAATATGTTAAGTCTCTTCCTTGTCTTGGTATTCCCACTGAAAATTCATTCAAAATTATTCAAACTGATGCCTCCGATATTGGTTATGGTGGCATTCTCCTTCAGCAACTTACTCCTCAATCATCTGAACAAATTGTTCGATATCATTCTGGTGTCTGGAATAAAGCACAATTTAATTATAGTACTATTAAAAAAGAAATTTTATCTACTGTTTTATGTATTCAAAAATTTCAAGATGATGTTTTAAATCAAAAATTCTTACTTCGTGTTGATTGCAAATCTGCCAAATTTATTTTAGCAAAAGATGTTCAAAATCTTGCTAGTAAACAAATTTTTGCCCGTTGGCAAGCTATTTTAAGTATTTTTGATTTTGATATTACCTATATACCTGGTTGTCAAAATTCCCTACCTGATTTTCTTACCCGGGAATTTTTACAGGGGGGTAAGGGATGACTACACCATTTACTGCTTACCATAAATCCCGAATTACCTATTTCAAAACCCTTATTAAACAACTTACTCATCGCATTCACCGCCTCAAATCAGCTAGACCCACTACCAAACGAGCCCAATACATCAATTACCACCAAATTCTAGCTCGCCGCAATTTACTTGCTCACAACTACAATTGTTTACACCGTCATCAAGATTATCTTGATCTCCTTTCTGGTTGCTAATTACTGTTTATTATTCCACAGATGTCTCGTCCAAGGCCTCCTTCAAAGGCTTTGGCCTCCTCTTCCAGTAAACCAAATCAACTTATTGTCCCTCCTCCTTTGGAGTCAATCACCCCATCCTATTCACTTGACATGACCAACCGTTACCAAGCTCTTGGTAACCTTTGTCGCCCTGATTACTCTATGGCTTTGGCTTCTGATCCTTTTGCTCCCAATCAATCAGTTTCAGTCACTCCCTTCCCAGTTAACCCAGTCCGTTCATCCAAAACTGAATACACCAAATCACATATTACTAATCTCTTCTATAAAGAACCTAGTCACCCAAAGAGCCAACTCCTTAATGACATTGCTAAATCTTATTTTGGTCCTGGATGCCATTTCACCCTTTCACATCCAGAGAAAACACTCTCCTATTACAAAGATATTTTGCTTCAGCATCAATCAATCCTGATCAAACCAATCCAAGATCGCACTTATGCTTATAAGATTCTGTACCATTCCATTTACATTCACAACATTGTTTCCTTAGCTGAATGGGGTCCTCCATACCAGCTTCGTGATTTGCCTGGTCATTCTATTCAGTATAATTACCATGATTACATTGATGCCTGGTTCAAGATTTTCTTGTACCAGAATGAAACTTTTAGCCATTCTTGGTTCATTTCATTCGATCAAAAATTCAAGTCTGAATTACCTTCCTGGTTTCTGAGATGGTGGAGTCACTATGGTGCCATTTCAGATATCCTCCCTGATAATCTACTTGAATTAATCAACTATTTTGCTGCTGTTTACCCATTCACCACTCATCAGAGATCATTCCCACTATTGTTAATTTTTATAGCCAAATACAAAATCCCCTGGATATTTAAATGGCATTATGGGATTGATGGTAACATAATTATCCGACATCACTCAGTCAAATGGTGGGCTAAATTCAATTTGCCCCGTATATTTGAAATTGTTCACGAGGAATTTCCATCTAGTCAATATGCTCCAACTCCTGCAATGGTTAAAGCCCAGCAGATCCCAACTGCTGCAATCAGTCACGGAAGCCAGCCCAGCCTTCCTCCAATCAATCTTGGAAGCCCCTCATCCAGTGGTTCCAAGCCCAAATCCAAACCAGTTCAGTCAACACATTAAAAATCAAAGGCTAAGTCCAAAGCTTCTCCAGCTCCGGCCCAGCCCAAAGATCAGCCCAAATCCAAATCAAAATCCAAAGCAAAGGCTAAGCCCATTTCACCTCCTGCTCAGCCCAAAGCTAAATCAAAGGTCAAGCCCAAGTTATCTAGAGATGAACTGCTCCAATTAGCAAGACAAATTACAGATCAAGCTGAAGCCCAATCTGCTTCCAGTTCAGACCATTCAGACCAGTCAGAAGAAGGATCAGTCAGTTTGCATTCTTCTGAAGAATCAACTAATCAGTATTCAGGCCCAGAGTTTCAAGATGCTCAGGACCCATTTGCCTAATCAACATAGGATTCTCTATAAATACAAATTAGCTTCAATCAATACTCCTTTGAGAAAAGCTGCTAATTTATATTTATATTGATTCCTTTAATCACATGCTCCACCGAAAGTGATGAATAGTAAAAGTTACTGTTCACTTTTACTGTTCACTGTCACTATTCACCCAATCAACTTTTGTTTAAAGCCGCTCAACTATTCAATCAATTAGCCGAAAGCAACCGACAGCATCTACTTTTCACATGCTCGGCCAGCTGCTTTCAGAAGTCACATGATTAACTGTTTTGCTTTTTATTTCTTTATATTGTAATCAATTGTAAGCATTCAGGCATTCTTCAATTTTCTTCTCCATTTCTGTTGTAAGAAAAACCAGAGTGTGCTGAGAGCCTTACAAGCTTCCCCGTTGTACCCAATTAAAGATCCTTGCAGTTCGTAGAATTGTAAGTTAGTTTCTGTAATTTAATAAAATGTTTATTTTGAATGCTTTGATTAAATGTTTTCAATTATCATCCAGTGCTTAGTTCTTATCTGATGCGTTTTGATTTCGTAATCCATCTCCTTCATATATAACTGCTGCGTCCGCCTTTAGGGTATCAGAGCCAAGTGATGTTGTATCCTGTTTCTAACTGTTTAGCTACTTCTGCTCAAAGTCTGACTCGTTTGTTTCTAACTGTTTACCCAGTCCGTTCACTCCCTTCCCAGTTAACTGCTGCGTCCGCCTTTTTGGTATCAGAGCCAAGTGATGTTGTATCCTGTTTCTAACTGTTTAGCTACTTCTGCTCAATCGTTTTCCTTGTTTGTTTAATTAATCTTGTTTTCAGTTCGTCTTAATCACCCACAAGATCAGTCTGCTTTATCCACCTAGTTTAAGTCACCCACTTCTTCCCAGTCTTCTGTAAGTCCTTCGATTTAGGCAGAGTCAGACTTTGGGGTTTAAAGATAGGGTATGTATGTACACTAGGTATGTGGTAAAATTGACAAGAATAGGGTATGTATTAAGATATCTGTAAAACTGGTTAATTAAATCAAAACAATGAATCGATTATTTAGAAGTAACTCATCAGTCAGTTCTAGGTCAACTACCTTGCCTTCCATACCTAATCCCGGCATCATAATTAATGAAGAAGATGTTGAAATACAAAATGATCAAATTAATTCTGGATGGAATATTCCAAAACTACCTATTAAAGAAATTTATAAAACTTCTTTTATACAGGATGTTTTTAAAGTTACTCTCCATGTTAAAACAATTGAACAAGTTTATGCTTTAGAAAAACCCAGAGAAACCTGTCAGTTATTTGATAAAAAATTAATCAAACGACATATGGATCATGGTTACAATTTTATGCATATTGGTTTAATACAAATTGGTGTCAATCCATTAACAATGATAGGACAAAATACTTCTGTTTTACTCTGTTTAAGAGATGCTCGTTTTCTTAATTACAATGCTAGTTTAATGGGAATGATGGAAACTGGTCTTAATAAAGGTCCCGTACATTTTAACTGTTTTCCTGATTTTACATTAAGTTTAAGAGATCCACATATTCTCAAGGCATTAACACTGAACATTCAATTACATGGTGAATATACTGAAATGCTAGATCGATATATTCAGCAAAATGAATATATATATATATATATATATATTCATTTTTACATAGAAAAACAGAAAAAAGTTAGTGGAAAGAAAGAAGAAAAATGGTTGCCAAAATGAGTGAAATGCTCTATTTTTATGGGTTTATTGTGTGTTTAGGATTGACTATTTCAGTAGCTATTTTATTGATTTTATTCCATCTTTAGTAATTTTTTCAAAAAACTTTAGACTTTCAAATTTTACTCAGCTAGGTGAACCAAAAAAGTATTGGAAAATTAACAATACATCCTCCATATAGTTTGAATAGTAGAAAAAGTCCAATATAATTTCTCTTCTTAGTTAAGATCCTTCAGTGTTATTATTTTAGTAACTTATATTGTTTAAGAGATTTCAAAATTTTTAAATTTAATAACATTTTATTTACATCTTCATTTTTTGTAAAATTTATATTTTTAGAATCCTATTGATAAGATCTTTCAAACAAGATCCATGAATAATATTATAGCGATCCCGGTATTCCCTGTTATTATTGTTTAACTGTAATCTGGACTCGGTTCCGTAGATTCGTTGTGGTCTTATCCTCATTTCTATCCCTTACTCTTTGTGTTAGAGTTTTGGGCTGTGTTGGGCAAGTTGGGAATAAGTTAGTTGTGTTTTAAAGCTTTGAATTTTTGCCCAGGTTTTGGTCTCTCCGCTCGAGCAGCGATTTGACGCTCGAGCGGGCTTTTGTTGTTGCTTTTCCGCTCGAGCGGCAGTTTGGACGCTCGAGCGTGAATTTCCTTCTCTCAGCATTTTGGACGTCTGCAGAAAATTCTGGGATAGTGCATCCGGCGCTCGAGCGGATCTTTGGATGCTCGAGCGTGAACCTGTGTCTGACGCTCGAGCGGGGTGTTGTACGCTCGAGCGGACCTGTTTTTATATCAGTCCGTGAAATCACTTTTTGATCACTTTTTGATTTCCTTTCTCTCTCTTACTTTTTCAAAACCTCCATTGGAGAGCACCTCACTCTAAAACCTAACTTCTCTCTTAGGATTGATCTAGCTAGAGTGTTTTCCTCACCTTGGGCCTTTGTAAGATGTGTGTTGATCGTCGAGGGCTTCGTTGTGATCCAAGAAATTTGGGATTTGGAGCACTTTGATTTCGGGTCATTTTCTCTATTTGAGTTCTCCATTTGAGGTAGGGATTCTCCTTGTTTCTTTTCAATACTTCGTCTATAGATAGACATGTGGTAGTTTTTGTATTGCATAAAAATTGTATCATGTTGGATTTGTGAAAATCATGGGACTGAACCTTGGGTTGGTTGTTGAATTTGGGTTTATTATCATTAGTTGTGGTTTGGGCTAATTGGAGTGTTAATTAGCATGTGGTTGTTGAAAGGAGAGGAAACCCTAATTTTTTTTATTTTATTTGATTTAATAAATTAATTGAGGGGTTTTGATCTTTGGGCAAATACTTAGGTATTTTGAGTCTTAATTGTGGTTATTATTGTTTGTTGATGTTAATTGGGCCTTTTTGGTCAATATTGAGAAAGAGGAAGGAAAAATCCTAATTTATTGTTTATGACTTAATTTGCATAATTAGTTCGAAATGGCTTTGAAAAGAATGTAGTGAATTTAAATGAGTTATGGCTTTTGACCATGGGAATGATTTTGTGAAAACAAAGGAAGTGGAATTCATTTTGTGAAATGGGAAAGGTATTTTGAAACAAGTATAAGAAAATTGGAATGTTGTATCTTGAGTGTTGAACACACTTGTGTGGGGTATAGCTTTAACTACCATGTTCATGTTGTTGCTGAGTTTTGTAATCTCATGTTAGTTGGGTCTGTTAATAGATGTACAATATGCATGCATCTAGAGATTTTGTCTTGGTCATCGGTGGAGGATGATACGGTTGCGTTGAATTGTTGTGTATGTATTACACCATTGTTGATTGAACATCGTATGTGATGAAATGCTGAATTACATTATATTTGTATACTGGTTGGGGAGAAGAGAGGGGTTGTACTCCAGTGTGTGTGAGAAGATAGGGGATGGACTCCACACACCTATGTGTTCATATATATATACACTGCGCTTATAATCAGAGGTATCATACCCTTCCAGCTAGCGCCTGGAGAACTGACGCGCTGATAATCTAAGGTACCATACCCTTCCAGCTAGCGCCTGGTAAACTGGTAGATTGTTGTGAGAAGTGTATCTTTGGCTTACTACGCATATAGCTAGTAGAGCAGAGTTGTTTTGTTATTGTTTCAGTGTATCTGGAAACATTGTGGATTGTATTGGTTACAGTGTTGGAGGGACGAGTTGTCTCATTGATTTATTTTATGCATGTAGTTGAGTTGTTATCTCCCTTTTTATAGAGGTGTGCATGGATAACTATGATAGAAATGGGGATTGAACTGAAATGCCCTTTTTTCTTTTGGAAGTGTAAAGAAAATCAAACATTTTAGAAATATGTTTTGAAAAGGCACATCTGTTGTGTGTGTGGCAAATGGGAGAGAGTAATGGCCTTAGTGAATCTATTTTCCTAAGTAGTTGTTAATGTTATAAAAGATTGGGAATGGGGGTTAATGAAAGGAAAAAAGAAAGATGAATCGCTTATAGCGTTGAATTAAATAGTTGTTTTCGAGAAAAGTTCATATATATATATATATATATTGTATAAACTGTCACATTATTATTCTAGTATGAGAATGAGTGTTCATGATCATAGCTATCTGTAATGTTGTTATTGTTGAGGGCCATGTTGAGATCCCTACTGGACTATATGTTCATCCCACGTTGTTGAATCTTTTTCAGGTATTAAGCAGGTTGAGCTGCAAGATTTGGATCTTCTTATTTGTTGGCCACGGGGCCTCTTTGTTGTTGGCGGAATGCCATTGTTGTAAAAGGGTTACACCCTTCTTCTTGTACCTTAAGTGATGTAAGCCCAAGGGCAATTTATTCAGTATGTTCATGTAATGTTTACTTTGCATACGAATGAGAGTATTGTTAATCACTTCTACAGATTGAATGTATGAGTTTATTTTCGCATGTTATCCTTGAAATTGAATTAAGTTAATGAATTTGGTAATGACTTCGAGTAATAAAAAGTGGGGCGTGACAAATATGAAATTTTAAAGAAAAAAATCCATGAAATTTTACTGAGTACTAACTTGGCCATAGAAATTTCAATGACTAGCCAAAATTTCATTGACTTTAATTAGTGAAATTTTGATAAAATTTTAATGAGTTGATCATCGAAATTTTTTTTGCCACTCGAAATTCACAGCATCGAAGTGCGATGACATGGGTAATCATTGTATGTTTAACCTCAATGGGACTTTAAATGTTGAGAGAGGCTTCTTTTCAGTTTACTGTGTAGATTGAAGTGTATTGCTGGGCTTGTGTAGCTCACCATTGGTCCTGTTTCGATAATCCAAACTGTTTAATGTATAGAGCTCGGCGAATACTTCATGGCTGCAAAAAATTAAGTTGATTGGATATCGGTAGCCCCTTGATTGAAATACATTTTTTTCAATGGTAAATATAATTTTGAAAATAAATTCTTAACAAAACTATATTCCAATCAAAGGCCTACTGATAACCGATCAATTTGATTTTTTGTAGGCATGAAATACTTGATGAGGTCTATACATTAACGATTCAAATTATTGAAATGTGACCCGCAATACACTCCATAGGCTTAACAATTTGCTCCAATCCACACAGTGAATTAAGAGGAGTGATGGAGATCCCCTCCAATCACCACCCCCCACACACATGTGGCAGGAGGTGATTGGAGGACAAGGGAAACAAAAAAAAAGAAAAAAGAAAATCCAACCAATAAGAGAGAGAGGGGGTCAAAGGGGGTGGAAAAAAAAAGGGGTCTTACACATTTTTGGTGAATTAAAGAGATGGCTCTTTCTTAAATGTTGTGAGTTCGGTGTGTTATTTTACTTCCATAGTGTCTAATAGCTTTAGTACAGGTGCAACTAATTGTGTCTGCTGAGGGTACTCTTGTACTCGAGGCATGTTCTGAGGCAAATGTCGAGTGGGGGTTGTATCTTCTAGAGCTGCTGTTTCCTTGAACCATCAATGGCCCATGGGTCAAGTGAAGGATGAGAGTTGTTGGTACAATCCGAAATACTGCAGAAGAAATAATGTAATCAATTAAGCCAACTTTAAACTTGTAAAGATGGCTTCCTTTGGCAATGGGATTATTGGCTAATTTAGTCACTAGAGATAAAATAGGTTAAAAAATCAATACAAAATGTCACATTCAAATTATAATCATTTCACTTTTTTTTTTCTTTTCTCATAATAGGCAAAAAAGACAATCTAAATAAACTTTTTAATCTCAAACTAAAATAATCAAAAAGTAAAAAGTCAACTTGTGCATTTCTTCTTGATATTATTCAAAGCCTTTTAAGACTTTTTTTTTTTTTTTTTGGGGGGCAAATGTTAGTTGTTAGTAATTAGATTAGCATCTATGAGAGAAAATCTCATTACCCTTGACGAAAAACCTAAATGTTTACACTCTCTTAATTCAACTCTCTTTAGGGAAATTGAACTTATGATCTCCTTAGGGACTAAGCCTTAAAAAAAACATGATGACCAATTTAGTACTAAAGTTTATAAATTTTAATAATTAAAATGTCATACTTTTTGATGATTTTGTAAATTTTTTTTTTTTTTGTAGGTACCACTGAATTTAATTTTCCTTTACATTTTTGATTATATTTATTTATCAGTATCTCTGTTTTTTTTTTTTTTTTTTTTTTGGGTGGGGGGGTAGATTGTGGCTCATTTTACAGCCTCATGGTGCATGCCGTCGGTGGCAATGAATCCTTTTATCGAGGAACTGGCATCAACTTACCAGGATATACACTGTTTCTCATAGTTGACGTTGATGATGTCAAGGTATCTTCATGATATACAGTTTCTCTGTGTTGTATTGTATTATACGATGGACTATATGAAGCATACATGTGAAATTTCTATTGCTAGTTAATGGCAGTATTTGATTGATAGTGATCAGTAAATCATTTTTCAAAACATTTACTCAAATTTGTTGGATCGGTGGACCTTAATAAGTATTGTTTAGTCAATCTTACTATTCACACAAACACTAGGTTTAATGGGGGGCTTTGGGGTACTTTCGTAATTCCTCAGCCAAAATTTTTTGAGTACTTTTGTAATTTCCATGTTGATTCATTGTAATCCTAATTGTATACTTATAAATAGATGTGGGCGCCTCTTTTAGGTTAAGAGAGTTGTATTTTTTCTGATCATTGTGAAAACCGTAACAGACGTGGACGTAGTTCTATTCTGGGGTGAACCACATAAATCCTTATATTCTTGTATGTGTGATTTGTTTGATTTATTTTTTTATTCCTTTATTATTTCATGTCTCACCGATCTTGGTTAGGAAGGGTGAATTCCTAACAAAATCTAGAATAAAAAAGTTTTAAGGATAAAAGACAAGGGGTGAATCTCACATCTAAGCCCCACCTCTTATTTGTGTTATATTACTATCGGTCCAATGGGAGGTTTGGGGGCCTTCTTCTTGTTTCCATGTTGCCTTAATTTTTGTACTTTCATAGATGAGGGCTGTCTCCTGTATTTGGTGAGAGAGTTGTAATGGTTTTCAGATCATAGTGAAACTGTAACGATTGTGGACGTAATCTTATTCTAAAATAAATCACATAAATCATTATATTCTTGTATTTTGTCTCACCAATCTTAGTTAGGTGTCATCAAATTCCTAACAAATAGCACTAATTGATTTATTATTATTTTATTTTTTTGGTTTTGTTTAGGAGGTAGCAACCAAATATGAGATAAAAGCCATGCCAACATTTTTGCTGATGAAAGATGGTGCTCAAGTTGACAAGATAGAGGGTGCCAATCCAGATGAGATAGAGAAAAGGATAGAAGGTCTTGTTCAGTCCACTCATGTGTATGTGGCCTAGTACTCAGACTATGCTGATTTTGTGTAGTTTGCAAAACATGTGGATATTATATTTTTGCTTTAAATTTGGAAGCTGACTCTGTGTGATTATTGCTTGTGTTTCAATCTCAAACTATGAAATATTATCAAAGATTGTATATAATTAGTGTCATCAGAAGTTTTGTGTGAAGTAATTTAATGATTTGGAAGTCATTCCAAAATCCCAAGATGGTTGTTAATAATTTTTTTCGCTTACATTTAAATTTCTTTGATATGTCTAGACATTATATGCATCTCGACATATCGTTATTTATTTTTGGTCTAGTATGTTTTGTGCTTTTTCTGCATTACTATACTATGATCATTTTCAATTTTCAAATCACTTTGGCGCCATTTTTAAGCACATGAAGCGGGAGATAAATGAAGGAATTGGGCAAGCTTATCTCAATTGATTCTATAATTAGAAAAAAAAAATGTAGGGAGATTAGAGAAGGAATTTGTTTTTTATTGTTCTTCATTCACCTCTGTTAAGAAAGTTCATTGCCTATTTAGAAGTTCGATTGAATTTGAATGGATCAATTTGCCTCTCACATAGAATTGAATAAGCCTCCTTTTTAAGGGAAATGCAAAAACTAGATTACAAGTTAGTCATAGAATGAATCTATTCCCCACAGAGATAGAAAAGATGTTCAATTCCAGAGTGGTTAATTTTGCTATTTAATCATATTTAATGTTGTCTAGTATATGTGTATTGGATGATGAACCAAGTAACATGAACAAACACAGACAATGATAATTTAGAGAGAAAAAAAAAATACTAATAAACTCAAAACTGAATAAAGTCCGCATAGGGCAATTCCTTGCTAACCAAAGCTAAAAAAAAAATCAAATATAAAAATTATAAAAAATAATAGTGAATTTGGACTTAAATTTAGATACTAAAGATCTTAGGAAGCATGCTAAAACAATGACAATGAAAACAAAATTTTTTTAGACAAAGTAATAGCAAAACAAAATTTTTTAAAATGACAAAATTGCAAAATTAAGGATCTAAACAATAAAATTCATCCCCTCAAAGAAAAGTGCCTTGGATCAAGGCAAAGCGGTGTATTTTGACTGTTGTGCCATTTCCAGTCGAACGTGGCCCTTTCAGAGTTAATCCGCCAATATTAGCCTAAACACTTAATTTATCGTTTGGGCATCATGTGTCCAAATAGGCCACTTGGTCTTCCTTTCCATATTTCTGTATGTAAAATCTAACTCTATTCATAAGAAGAGTAAAACAATCACAGCTGAATAGAAAATTACATTTGAAAGCAGAGGTAGTTTGCCACACTTCATTTGCAAGCAAATTATAGGAAGCAACAGCAAGTATACCCCTTATGCAGGAAGGCAAGTGTAAAAATATGTATACCCTCTCCCACATTTGATAAAAACACACGGTCACTCTGACATTTAACACGAAAGAAGTTAGAACTAGTGTCTGAGACCAATGTTTTAAAAATCAGACCGGTGAGCGAACCGGAAAAGAGATTAGGTGGACGGGTCATCGGTTCAACCATCGGGTTGAACGGGAATCGAACCGTGACGTAATAAATATATTAAAATTATATTTAAATAAAAGTATAAGTAATAAAATTATAAATTAAAAATATTAAATTATCTTAAATATTTGTCCTAATATTTTTTTTACTTAAAAATATAATAATATATTTTAAAATATTATTAATTTCAATTTTGGAAGATGAAATCAAATATTTAATATTCCCTCCATATGATTTTAATTCAAATAATTTGATTGAAAGGAGAGCAAAAATTTTGGAGGGATATCAAAATTTCAATATTCCCTCCAATACATTTGATTGAATCCCATATGCATTTCTTGAGTCTTTTTGAAATAATTTTTTTCTTATAAATAGGTGAAAACTTTCACAATAATTTCATCAAACTCTTAATGAGATTCCTCACAAGAAGAAACCCTTGAAAAAGAGTTTCAAATTAAAATTTTCTTATATTCTTATATTATATTATATATATATATATATATAAAATAAGAAAGAAAGAAAGAAAAGATAGAAAATAAAAAACAAAGAAAGAAAAACTAAAAAAAAAATAAAAAAATCAACCGCTGGTTTTCCCGGTTCCCACTAAATACGCCGGTTTTTAGTTTTGGTCGGTTTAGAGGGTATGTCTGGACCAGAACCCCGACCGGTCGACGGTTCAACCGGTCGAATCGGCCGGTCCAGTCCGGTTTTCAAAACCTTGTCTGAGACATAAGGAACAAGTTAAATTAGTATACTTATCAATTAATGGAAAAAAATGGTAATTAACTGACATATGCCACATTCCACATTTCAATTTTCATATGATAGATACACACCTAGTTAGCAAAATTTCTAATTAACAAAATGGTAATCTCGGTGATGGATATAAACATTACGTGTGTTCCAAGCTTGGTTAATATACTTCAAAAGCCTCTCCACTCATTGCCAATTGGTTTTGAATTGGATGGATTAAGTGTCCATCCGTCCATGTCTATTCTCGGGGGAGTGTAAGTGGTACACTCGCAGGTTCTGTTCCTTCCCCGGTAGATGACCATTGATCGGACATGGGGAATCTACCAACAGAGAATGGAGGTTCAGATGGCTTGGCAATCTCTGTTGATTGGCCTCCAAGCATGAAAGCAACTTTTGACATCGAGGGCCGATCATCAGGGTTCTCTTGAACGCACAACAATGCGATGTTAATCCATATGGCAACCTTTCTTACAGGACAACTGTCGATCAAGTTTCTATCTATCAACTCTTGAGCTTTGCCATCATTCCATAGTCGCCATGCCTGTTTGTAATCATATCCAATTGAGTTCAAAAATTTAGAACAAAAAATAGAAATTTTGATCGTACCGAAGTTCAACAATTAGATGAAATGACCAACATACATTTTGTAAAAAGCCTTCGGTGCGTGCTGGGAGGTTGAAGCTAGCACTGTTTCTTCTGCCACTTATGATTTCTAACATTAGAACTCCAAAACTGTAAACATCAGATTTTACTGAAAATATTCCCTCCATTGCGTACTCTGGTGCCATGTATCCGCTGTCCAAAGCAAAACATTGAATTAGAGATGAAAAATGATGAAAGCAAAATTACTTTAGATATTACATGGAGTGAAATATTATGTATAGATTGACCTGGACATGGGCGGTGCTACATGTACATCTAATATGGTGACATTAATTGACCCCATGAACTTGAAAATATGTATATATATATATATATATATATATGTATGATATTTTAAATAAACTTAAGACAATTCTGCATACTTTAGATAACAGCACCTTTGAGAGAAATTTCATCACACACACAAATAATATAACAATTTTAGAAGTAAATAAACCAAGTCACACACAAGGCCTTGCTTCTGCATCTTTAGGCTTTGAGCTTTGATGCAAATTCGAAGTTTTTGGGTAAGTGCAAATTCGAAGTTGTGAATGTATAAAAGTATAGAATTTGAAATGTGTAGATCAGATTTATTATGGTATGTCCTACATTAGACAAAGTTTAAATTTACACCACACCTCAAATTTTGGACACTTTCTAGGTACATAGATATCTTTTAAAATCTACAGTTTCCCATGAGATATATATATATATATATATATATATTTTCTTTCTAAAAATGGATAAACTTCAAGGAAGAAATGACTTACTATGTACCCACAATTCTGTTGGTGCTGGCTTCAATTTGGTTACCATAAGAAATCCTGGCGGTGCCAAAGTCTGATATTTTTGGGTTCATCTCATCGTCTAATAAAACATTGCTAGCTTTCATGTCTCTGTGGATGATTTTGAGTCGAGAGTCCTCGTGCAGATACAAAAGTCCCTTCGCTATTCCAGTGACTATGTTTTCTCGCTTAGCCCAGTCTAGTTCCTTACATTTTGTAGAATCTGACAAAAAAAAGAAAAAGAAAAAAAAAAAGAGAAGAGGTTAATGATAGCATCTGTTGATTACATTTTTGAATTAGACCAAAATGACAAATTGTAATGTAAAGTTGTCTGGCTAAATTCATTAAAAGGAGAGAGATTGGTGCTATTTGGTGCAACTTATATTCTAAGTTAAAGTTGATAATCCAAAAGTGCCACTCTCTCAACTTTTAGATAATTAATTTTTTTTAGTTTATTTAAGCTATTTCTTTCTAATAAATGGTAAGCGAAAACTGCGCCAAATAATATGACACAGACTTTTTGAATAAAAAAAGCTATAAACAGCTCAAATAAGTTGCATCAAACAGCCATAGAGAAAGCACAAACCGAAGAGGAAGGCATCAAGACTAGTGTTGGCCATATACTCATAGACTAGGAGCTTTTCATCTTTCTCAATGCAGCAACCTAAGAGCCTCACAAGATTTCTGTGTTGAAGTTTTACTATCAACTTGACTTCAGTCCTGAACTCTTCAAGACCTTGCCCAGAGTTGCTTGATAATCTTTTAACAGCTATTTCTTTCCCATCATGAAGCTTTCCCTGAATAATAATGCATTTCAAACAAAATTTCAACCAGACATGAAATATGTTTATTGTGGTTCCTAAGGTATGTGTTGGGTACAATTTAGTTTTAATTTTGTTACTTCACACGCATAATACCTTTAATTTGCTTCTTCTGTTAATTTGATCACTCTAATTCTAATTGCATCAATTTTATCGTTAACCAACGAGATTTCTGATTGAGCAGAACTCTTGCACCTCACTAGGAGGTCAGTAGTTCAAATCTCTTTCACCTACATGTGGGCCTTATTCCGCGTGTGGTAACTGAGCCATTCTCTCCCACTTTGGGAATTTCTTTGTAAAGTTTGTATTTGATCTTCATTATTATAATTGTAATTCATTGGTTTTCATTGTAATATCTTATATGAATCAAATCTTTAAAAAAAAAATATTCATGATTTTTTTAATATTATGTTAATTTAGTCTAATTGATGATACTCCTTAAAAATTAGACTGAAATTAAGAGGTAATGAAACAATCTACGCTCTCTCCTCAAAATGATTGAAGGGTTAGTGTCCAATTTGAAATGATTCATTCATTTTTAAAAGGACCATTTTGCTTTTCACTTCTATCTAATTTCTTAATAACTGTTATCCATTAGATTAAATTATTATAATGTGAAAATTTAAGAAAAATCATATCATGATCTAGGGACACCATGTGGTTATGTCCTTGACAAATCACAAATCATCCTACCCTCTACCGTTCTCCAATTACCCAAGACAAAATCATGAACCCCACTCTATTCACCAATCAAAACACACCTGGAGCACCACCTGACCATGCCCTAGGACCACCAAATAATTTTTCAAAAATTTAAATGACAAAATTGATATAATTGAATGTAATAGATAAATTAAAAGAACCACGACCCAGTTTTTAATTTGAGTCAATCTAACTCATTTTCAAACCAATTGTAACCAGAATGATAAAAAAAATAAAAGAAGATACCTTAGTCCCTAAACTATACATTTCGAGTGACTTTAATTATTAAAAATTTATCGCTTTGGTCCTTAAACACTGATTAGGAAGATGAAATATAAATTTACAATGTTAAGAGATGCAATTGACAAAATTAAAATTTTGAAATATTAAAAATTTATCACTTTGGTCCTTAAACACTGATAGGAAAATGAAATATAAATTTACAATATGAAGAGATGAAATTGTAAAATTAAAACTTTGAAGAAACAAATTGACACAATACACGTAGTTTAAAGACAATAAGTAAATATTGTATGGTTTCGTTAGGAATCTGGACGAACACCGGAATTAGACTAATACGACTTGAACTGAAAAATGTAAGGATAAAATTAACAAAATTAAATTTTAAAAGATCAAAGTAATGAGATCTCATATCACAAAGACCCTATTTGGTAGAACTGTGGGAAAGTGCTTATAGTTTATGCCTTAACAGCTTATTGCTTATAACTATGAACATAAGCTGATTTCTGACTTATAAATTAAGCTTCTCCTGCCCCACTCAAAGAATAAGCTGATTTCTGACTTACAAAAAGCTATAAGCTGTATTGTTAAGCTAAACCAAACACATCAAAATAGCTTAAATTAAGCTGAAAGCTGAAATAAGCTGAAAAAAAGCTGTACCAAACAGGGCCAAAGTGGTGGTACACAATGACTAGGCCAAAGACCCTGATTATGCAAACTTTAAGGATCATAGGCCATGTTTCATGTTTGATTCACAAGACTAATAGTAATGGTATTAATAATCCCATCAAATTAGTATGGTTCAATATTTAATTGGATTAGTAGGATAAATTATCCTCTTGTCCATTGTTTGATTTGCATTGGATAAAAAAAACATATAGATGTAAAAGAGTCTATGTAGTTTATTTGCCAACTCAGGATATATAATCCCACTCCTACCCCATTACTAATAATTCTGCAAATTTGTTAGATTAATTATCCATTGAATTATTAATCATAAAACAAAATTTTAAAACAAACACAGGATTATGGGACCCACGGATTAATAATCTCACTCTCATGTTCTAATCATTTCAATCAAACATGCCCATAGGGTATATTTTATCGATTATATTAATGTTGAGCAAAAATGTTTTCTACCTTGTAGACAGGACCAAAACCACCTTGTCCAAGCTTATTTGCGTCAGAGAAATTGTTTGTAGCAATCTGTAAAGTAGTTAGGTCGAAGTAATGCATATCTCTACTGTCATCTTCATCCTGAACTTCCAACCCTTTCACCATGAATCGCTTCGTTGTTTGAGATTCCATATTGTTTAACAAAATTTCTTGGCTCATCCCTTGAAGAACTGCATTCAATATAAAATTAGCATTGGTATCAATTTCACCAAGAACAGAGCACTACTAATTCCGATGCCTCCAAATTTGTTGCATCTTAGTCTTATTTAATTACACAGCTAATTCTTATTCAATTACACGACTAATTACATAATTCTTTTTTGAATTTCATTTTAGTTTTTCAAGTTTTGTATGTGGTATTTTTTCATTGAAGAGAACATTCTATAAAGGGATCATATTGCAACAGAATTGAACATATATGATTTAAATTGTCCAAATTAAAACTATAAGGACTAAAGTAAAACTTCAATCACTAAAGAGTCCAACAATATAATTTACCCTAAAATATAAGAAGAATGTGAAAGATTTGCTACTACAAATTTATCTTCCATCAGTTGTAGTGAATTTAACCTGCTAATTCACCAAAATTGGCTTGACACAATTTCATAAAAAGAAGGTGCTTCCCCTAATCTTTCTTTATTAGGGTAAATTACACATTAATCCTTATAGTTTAAGAGAAGTGTCAATTTGAACAATTTGATATCTACACTTTCAATTTTGTTGCAATGTGGTTCTTACACTTCCAATTTTTGTTGTAATTTTGGTAGTTTCAATTTTTTATTACACTGGTGGTCCTTATAATTTGTTTTAAATTTTACTTTGGTCCGTAATCTTTTTTCATTCCAAATTTTAATGATGAGGGAGGGACCGCGTTGAAATAAAATTGAAAGCGCAAGGACAATTGTTAAAATTGAAACTATGAGAATCAAAGCAAAATTTCGTTCAAACTAGAAGGATTAATGGTGTAATGTATCATTCTTTATTATATTAGTATATAGTATAGATGAATAAGACTTGAATTTATGGGTAAATTATATCATTAATCCCTATAATTTAAGCAAAATATCACTTTAGTCTCTATAGTTTCAATTTGAAAAATTTAGACCCTACACTTTTAGTTTTGTTATGATATTGTTTCTCCATTATGTGCGTTAACATTTTTAACCGAAAAAGATTAAATGCAAAACTAGAGAGACCAAAGTAAAATTCAAAAGAATCTAAAGGGAACTAGTGTGATCCTTATAATTTCTTATGAATTTCTCTTAGCACCCTTTAATTTTACATGCGATTTATTTCTGTTTAAAATTTTAACAGTAATCGTCAGAGAGATTTCATTGCAACAAAACTAAACGTATAGGGTTGAAATTATTCAAATTAAAATTACAACAATTAAAATGAAATTTCGCTCAAATTAAAGTAAAATCGAATGGACTAAATGCACAAATTATCCCCCACAGTATACACTCTACTACATTTGGTTCCCAACAATTTGATTTTGTTGTTGTTGTTGTTGTTGTTGTAAAATTATGAACTAAATACTTTGGACACCAATTGATATAATTAGCCCCTAAAAAAGATATGATGATCAAGGGCTAACCTTCTCGTGCTTCCCTTCTTCTGCCAAATAATCGGTAAAAGTAGAAACCAAAGGTAACAACTAGGAATGTACTAACTGGTACAGTGATAAGTACTATCTTTGTTGTGTTCTCCCCCGCATTTCCTGCCAGTTAAGTATGCAGATTAATGTTACTGAGTGGGCTAACACATTGATCTTAGGGGAAATAACAAAAAATCAGTGATACTTTTGAAAAATAATTATAGATTCGTGATAAACTTTACACACTTTAACGATTAAAGTCATAAGTTTTTTTCATGAATTTGTAATTATTTTAGAAAAGTAATACTGATTCGGTAAATTCCCCTTGACCTTATAACTAAGAGAAAAGTTAGGGATCATGAAAAAATTTTCATGAAAATAATCATGAAAGATTTATGACTCTTGGATTACCTTGATTAGTGTGTGGTACTTTATTTTAAGTGTAACCCAAGGGTCATAAATCTTTCATGATCATTTTCATGAAATTTTTTTCATGATACCTAGCATTGCTCTATAACTAATTAATATCAAGAAATTCTTAACCTGGACAGTAAAATGGGAACGTAATCAAATAATAATTACAGAACCCTACTTGTCCAAAGTTTTAATTATGCAAATTTCATCTCGAACTTGGAACATCTTTAACGCTACTATATAACTAGAAGATAATATAAAATATAAATTTTATTTTGCCTATCAACAGGTCTAACATGTCTTTTGACTCACCTTTGCTTGTAGTAGTAGGCATAGGCGGAGGCACCGGTGGAGTCACGGGCAGTGTAAGGAAAGGATATTCCTCATACCTCAGATTGCAACTGGGTGCCAATATACGCCACCCTTTCTTCCCTTGGCAACATTCCTTGGAAAATTCCTTCAGAGTCGTCAAACACGTATTACAAGCTTTACCACTTATATCTCTACTACACTGCACCATCCCATATCTGTGGCGTGTACCATCACTTTTCGTCACAGTTGATTCATCATGTTCATGCATCGTCTGCGTCTCAACGTTCAATATCATACTGGACATTAAATCAAGCGCGAGATAGTTTGGATCATCAGGCGAAGTAGTATTGCCGACATTCCACATCCAAACTCGTGGATCTGTTTCTGCAGTTCCAAAGAAGTTATCAACAGAGTAATGTAACATGCACTCATCGTACCATATGACTGCCCCGTTATTAGATTGGCATCTAGAGGGTTGTTGGATTTCTTGAATTGCAGCCTCCACACATTTCTAGCACATATCAGTTGCAACATCGCCTCTGCATAGGTAGAGGTCGTTCAAGTTATTGGATGTGTCCTTGTAGAAGGTGTTCTTATGGGCTGCTTTGGAGGACAAAGAGCCCAAGAGGGTTTGTCACGCCCCACTTTTTATTACTCGAAGTCATTACCAAGTTCATTAACTTAATCCAGTTTCAGAGATAACATACGGAAATAAATTCAGATGTTCAACTAAAAGAAGTGAACAACACTCTCTCATTCGAATACATATTAAATACAACATGAGCATTCTAAATAAGTTGCCCTCAGGCTTACAACATTAAATAATCAAATGAAGGGTGCAACCCTTTATTACATATATAGCATTCCGCTAACAACAAAGAGGCCCCGTGGCCAACAAATAAGAAGATCCAAATCTTGCATCTCAACCCGCTTAATACCTGAAAAAGATTCAACAACGTGGGATGAACATATAGTCCAGTAGGGATCTCAACATGATCCTCAACAATAACGACATTACAGATAGTTATGATCATGAACACTCATTCTCATACTAGAATAATAATGTGACAGTTTATACAAAATATACATATATATAAATATATGAACTTTTCTCGAAAACAACCGTTTCAATCAACGCCATAAGCGATTTATCTTTCCTTTTTCCTTCCATTAACCCCCGTTCCCAATCTTTTATAACATTAACAACTACTTAGGAAAATAGATTCACTAAGCCCATTACTCTCTCTCATTTTCCATACTTACAACAAAATGACCTTTTTGTTTGAAAACATGTTCACAAAGACCCCATTTTCCTTCACACTTTCCAAACTCTCAAAATGGCATTTTGGTTTGTTCCCAATACATTCATATCAATACATGCACGCCTTAAATAAAAGGGAAATAAAAAATCATCAACATGTATATAATCCACAAATGAGGCAGCTCGGCCTTTCAAAACTGTAACCACCGCAACCCATAACATACTTAGATACACTGATGATAACAATTAAAACTCTACTCTACCGGCTATACGCACAGTAAGCTAAGGATACGCCAAGCGATAAGCGAGATAATAACTCATTTTAAACAATTCATACCTCATAATAGATACACATTTTAGTACTGTATCAATCTCAGATAAAAACACTTCCGTACTTCACAAATGATACACATTTTAGTGATGTATCAATATCAAACAAAAACACTTCTATACTTCACAAATGATACACATTTTAGTGCTGTATCAACAACATGTAAAACACTTCCAATATCAATAAGCACACATATAGTGGTGCTAATGGAGTCCATCCCCTATCTCCTCCCAAACAAAATCCGGTTTAGAGGTCCATCCCCTATCTTCCCCTAAACCGTGGAGTACATCCCCTATCTCCTCCCACACAAAACAATGTATATAAGCAATTATCATGTACAAATTCCTCAATACAACAAAGCATAAATAACAAGTGTAATACATACACATAAGCTATTCAATAATGTTTACCCAACACAAGGGTAACGCATACATCACAATTCAACACAACGATGTCATCCTCCACCGATGACCAAGGACAAAACCTCTAGATGCATGTATATTGTACATCTATTAACAGACCCAACTAACATGAATATGATAGTTTAAGCTATACTCCACACGAGTGTGTTCAACACTCAAGTTACAACCTTCCAATTTTCTTATACTTGTTTCAAAATGTCTTTCCCATTTTACAAAATGAATTCCACTTCCTTTGTTTTCACAAAAACATTCCCATGGACAAAAGCCATAACTCATTTAAATTCACTACATTCTTTTCAAAGCCATTTCGAACTGATTATGCAAATTAAGTCATAAACAATAAATTAGGGTTTTTCCTTCCTCTTTCTCAATATCGACCCAAAAGGTCCAATTAGCATCAACAAACAACAATAACCACAATAAGGACTCAAAACACCTAAGTATTTGCCCAAAGATCAAAACCCCTCAATTAATTTATTAAATCAAATAAAAGAAATTAGGGTTTCCTCTCCTTTCAAGAACCACATGCTAATTAATACTCCAATTAGCCCAAACTGCAACTAATGATAATAAACCCATTTTCCAACACCCAACCCTAGGTTTTTCTCATGATTTCAAACAAATCCAACATGGATATGATTTTTATGCAATATAAAATTACCACATGTCTATCTATAGACGAAGTATTGAAAAGAAACAAGGAGAATCCCTACCTCGAATGTAGAAACCAAAGAGAAGAAGAACAAAACTCGGAAGTGCTCCAAATCCCAAATTTCTTGGATCACAACGAAGCCCTCGTCGATCCACACACTTCTTACAAAGGCCCAAGGTGAGGAAAACACTCTAACTAGATCGATCCTAAGAGAGAAGTTAGGTTTTAGAGTGAGGTGCTCTCCAATGGAGGTTTTGAAAAAGTAAGAGAGAGAAAGGAGATCAAAAAGTGATCAAAAAAGTGATTTCACGGACTGATATTAAAACCGGTACGCTCGAGCGTAAAACACCCTGCTCGAGCGTAAGACACAGATTTACGCCCGCTCGAGCGTACAACACCCCGCTCGAGCGTCAGACACAGGTTCACGCTCGAGCGTCCAAAGATCCGCTCGAGCGCCGAAAGCACTCTCCCAGAATCTTCTGCAGACGACCAAAATGCTGAGAGATGGAATTTCACGCTCGAGCGTGAAATAGCCGCTCGAGCGTAGAGACCAAAACCTGGGCAAAAATTCTAAGTTTCAAAACACAGCCAACTATTCCCAACTTGCCCCAACACAACCCAAAACTCTAACACAAAGAGTAAGGGATAGAAATGAGGATAAAACAACAACGAATCTACGGAACCGAGTCCGGATTACAGTTAAACAATAACAGGGAATACCGGGATCGCTATAACCTCCCCCCCTTAAAGAATTTCGTCCCCGAAATTAAGGATACGCCAAAACACAAGGCCAACTGATCACACAACACCAACACCCGAGTACTAGGAAAGAAACTACTCTCACTATAAACCTTTAATCCACTCTTACCAAGGAAGAGACTAATCAAGGGAACACGTTCCAAATGACAACACTATAGGCATAAAGCCACATTAAAATCAACCCGTCTGAAATAGTTTACTCATATCTGACCAGCACTTCAAGCTAAGTCATTACATAACAACCATAACTTCAAATAAAAGGATAATCAAGGTAAATCCAATATAGAAAAAAAAAAATTTCTCATGAAACATTTCAAATAAACCTTGCCTTTTCAACGTAAAACTCAAAAGTTTTGTAAACATTTTTCACAAATATGATGTGATCCTGAAACATTACCATCCACAATTTATTTGCCAAAAATTTCATTTGGAATTCCTTAAAAAAAAAAAAAATCCTTGAATTAGATCAATTTCTCAACAATGCATTTAGATGGCCCCAAATACTGGAAAAAAATTTTGTTTTCCATTTTTTTTACCATCAACCACCATCACTCACCCAACGATGCTATAACCAACACAGAACATAACATTTCTATAATAATAGTTAATAGAAATAACAACAGTACTATCAACACATAAGGCATAAGAAATTCATGGTTTTGCAATTTCATTCCGCCTCCTTTTCCTTAACCAATTTAATAATACACACCTGGCTCAAAACCTGGCCAAACAATTAGATGAGATAGTAACTCATATAAAACATTTTTCACTTCACAATAGATAAGCGTATGAGCTATATCAATCTTTCAATAGATACACATTTTGGTGCTGTATCATCGGAGTCCATCCCCTATCTCCTCCCAAACAATATACATATATAATGTATAAAAAAAAAATCCAATCATTCACAATGATCATTCAATACACAGATTTGCTGTATTAATATAACCGTCATACTTAATGACACAACCGGATGATTAGTTTCGATTTTCCTCAATCAACACATAAGGTCTACAACGAATGAGACTAACTTCACGGTGACCAAAGTCCACCCAAAACCCAATACCAGCAAACTGACTAATCAACTCAAAAACAAACCCACACTCAGTAATCCACACACTGATGTGCCACTAAACCCCACACACGGAGTTCCCACACAAACCCCCGAATTTTGGAATCTCAACGGATCTCCTAAAATCAAACCACAATAATACTGTGTCTAAGGGAGTTACTATCCCCCCCATGGCTACGTAACAAGCCTACTCATTTCCTCAACCGAAAACCGACTTGGTAAACCTCAATTATAGCAACCCAATCACAAAGGACAATTTTGACCAACGCTAATCTCATTACCCTAGAACTCAAACTGATCTCCCTCCAAAGAATGCCGCCAGCATCCACTCACAAATCATACCCAATATTGATAACCAATCACAACACGAACACTGCCCCCATACAACCGATCGGTTCACCACGGACTCGCTAACTAGCAAGACCCAAAACACGAACCAACGAACAGGTACCAAGCAAGCAACAACATTAGGGTCATTGACCCCATTAACAACTTCTCAATAAAAAGGAGAGCTTAAAACTCAAACATACTCCCCAATACCTGAGGATCAAACAAACAACACTATGCATACATAAGCAATACATAAACATGGTGCCTCAGCATCCAACAGTACATCAGTCAACAACAAAATCATCCATATAATACACCACCGGTCAACAATACAAAAGTTCCTCTCCAAGGTAATTCCAAAGGACCAACTAATAAGTCGCCCCTCGCGAGGCTTCCAAAGCCTGGCCTGCCCGTTTCTGGTACCGAAAACGCCCCCGACTGGCCGGCTACGACTGAGTCTGACTAGGTTTCAAAACACTCGCAGAATTTACACGCAAAGGGCAAAAACATCTACCATGGCCCTACTGGCCACAAATGAAACAACTACCAGTCCCCCTACTCTGAGACTGGTCTGAACCCTGCACCTCCCCGGACCTCCCAACAGAAGAATCCGCAACCCCTGACGAAGAAAAGGAACCAGCCCCCGACTGAGCATGTTTCCGCCTCCACCCCTTACTGAGCCTAGAGTATTTAGGAACTGAAGGACTTACCGCAATGGTCTCCTCCTTAACCCCAACATCACTTGCAACCATGGCCTCCACATGGGCCGCTGCCTCAACTAAATAATAATAATCCTTCCAAAAGGATCCAGCTACCTTCTCCCGAATATCGAAACATAACCGCCTTTCAAACTCGAAACAACGACGCTCCTCTGTTGCCACCAACTCTGGAGCAAACCTCGACAAGCTAGCAAACCGCATCTCAAACTGTGCCACAGGAGTATCATCCTGACGCAACTCCAAAAACTGATCCCTCAACCTTTCCCGAGCAGAAGGAGGGAAATACTTGGCCAAAAAGGCCTCGGTAAAAGCAACCCACGTGCTACTTACCGTACTCTTAACATACTTCCACCAATAACTCGCATCTCCCTTCAACTGAAAAGTTGCCAGAGAAACCCTCAACTCCTCATCTTCGACTCTGAGCATATCAAGAGTCTTGGTAATCTGCTCTAACCAGCTTTCTGCCTCCAACGGTTTGGCCTCCCCCACAAACTCTGGTGGGCCGGAGCGGAAAAACTCCTTAGTCAGCTTGAGAGCATGCCCCCTGCCGCCCTCAGTACGAGCTAGGGCGTCATGCACTGCTCTCACAATCTCCCGCGCGACATCCTCACCGACAGCCGATGCTGCAACGGCGGGTGCTAAAGGAACTGTTGTGCCCCTACCGACACTCCTACTACTCAACCGTCCTCTACTACCTCGTGTAGACATCCTATAAAGCACAAAGGCAAACATCACGCTTAGTGCACAACACAATAGCCTTCTCCGAGGCACACTTTACTACTAAGTCACAAGACTCACTAAGTCACAAAATATACACCTCTATTGCATATAATCATCTAAACATATAAACACATAATCGAATCAAGTCCATAAAGATAGCCACTCATCCCAGAACTCTCAAAGAATTCCCATCAGAAACCACGTTGATCAGGCGTGTTTCCAAAAGGACCTCAAAGCAAGTTCACCGGCTATGAATATTATCCGAGAGACTGAATCCCATGCTCACCTAAATGCAACACATAAGTCCTAACTTTCATGATATCTATATGCAACGTCCTCACTATACGTAGTAAACCCACTGTGGTAAAAACCACTTCCCACGAGCCCAAAGTATTCAAACCCGGCTCGCTCTGATACCAAGTTGTCACGGCCCACTTTTTATTACTCGAAGTCATTACCAAGTTCATTAACTTAATCCAGTTTCAGAGATAACATGCGGAAATAAATTCAGATGTTCAACTAAAAGAAGTGAACAACACTCTCTCATTCGAATACATATTAAATACAACATGAGCATTCTAAATAAGTTGCCCTCAGGCTTACAACATTAAATAATCAAATGAAGGGTGCAACCCTTTATTACATATATAGCATTCCGCTAACAACAAAGAGGCCCCGTGGCCAACAAATAAGAAGATCCAAATCTTGCATCTCAACCCGCTTAATACCTGAAAAAGATTCAACAACGTGGGATGAACATATAGTCCAGTAGGGATCTCAACATGATCCTCAACAATAACGACATTACAGATAGTTATGATCATGAACACTCATTCTCATACTAGAATAATAATGTGACAGTTTATACAAAATATACATATATATAAATATATGAACTTTTCTCGAAAACAACCGTTTCAATCAACGCCATAAGCGATTTATCTTTCCTTTTTCCTTCCATTAACCCCCGTTCCCAATCTTTTATAACATTAACAACTACTTAGGAAAATAGATTCACTAAGCCCATTACTCTCTCTCATTTTCCATACTTACAACAAAATGACCTTTTTGTTTGAAAACATGTTCACAAATACCCCATTTTCCTTCACACTTTCCAAACTCTCAAAATGGCATTTTGGTTTGTTCCCAATACATTCATATCAATACATGCACGCCTTAAATAAAAGGGAAATAAAAAATCATCAACATGTATATAATCCACAAATGAGGCAGCTCGGCCTTTCAAAACTGTAACCACCGCAACCCATAACATACTTAGATACACTGATGATAACAATTAAAACTCTACTCTACCGGCTATACGCACAGTAAGCTAAGGATACGCCAAGCGATAAGCGAGATAATAACTCATTTTAAACAATTCATACCTCATAATAGATACACATTTTAGTACTGTATCAATCTCAGATAAAAACACTTCCGTACTTCACAAATGATACACATTTTAGTGATGTATCAATATCAAACAAAAACACTTCTATACTTCACAAATGATACACATTTTAGTGCTGTATCAACAACATGTAAAACACTTCCAATATCAATAAGCACACATATAGTGGTGCTAATGGAGTCCATCCCCTATCTCCTCCCAAACAAAATCCGGTTTAGAGGTCCATCCCCTATCTTCCCCTAAACCGTGGAGTACATCCCCTATCTCCTCCCACACAAAACAATGTATATAAGCAATTATCATGTACAAATTCCTCAATACAACAAAGCATAAATAACAAGTGTAATACATACACATAGGCTATTCAATAATGTTTACCCAACACAAGGGTAACGCATACATCACAATTCAACACAACGATGTCATCCTCCACCGATGACCAAGGACAAAACCTCTAGATGCATGTATATTGTACATCTATTAACAGACCCAACTAACATGAATATGATAGTTTAAGCTATACTCCACACGAGTGTGTTCAACACTCAAGTTACAACCTTCCAATTTTCTTATACTTGTTTCAAAATGTCTTTCCCATTTTACAAAATGAATTCCACTTCCTTTGTTTTCACAAAAACATTCCCATGGACAAAAGCCATAACTCATTTAAATTCACTACATTCTTTTCAAAGCCATTTCGAACTGATTATGCAAATTAAGTCATAAACAATAAATTAGGGTTTTTCCTTCCTCTTTCTCAATATCGACCCAAAAGGTCCAATTAGCATCAACAAACAACAATAACCACAATAAGGACTCAAAACACCTAAGTATTTGCCCAAAGATCAAAACCCCTCAATTAATTTATTAAATCAAATAAAAGAAATTAGGGTTTCCTCTCCTTTCAAGAACCACATGCTAATTAATACTCCAATTAGCCCAAACTGCAACTAATGATAATAAACCCATTTTCCAACACCCAACCCTAGGTTTTTCTCATGATTTCAAACAAATCCAACATGGATATGATTTTTATGCAATATAAAATTACCACATGTCTATCTATAGACGAAGTATTGAAAAGAAACAAGGAGAATCCCTACCTCGAATGTAGAAACCAAAGAGAAGAAGAACAAAACTCGGAAGTGCTCCAAATCCCAAATTTCTTGGATCACAACGAAGCCCTCGTCGATCCACACACTTCTTACAAAGGCCCAAGGTGAGGAAAACACTCTAACTAGATCGATCCTAAGAGAGAAGTTAGGTTTTAGAGTGAGGTGCTCTCCAATGGAGGTTTTGAAAAAGTAAGAGAGAGAAAGGAGATCAAAAAGTGATCAAAAAAGTGATTTCACGGACTGATATTAAAACCGGTACGCTCGAGCGTAAAACACCCTGCTCGAGCGTAAGACACAGATTTACGCCCGCTCGAGCGTACAACACCCCGCTCGAGCGTCAGACACAGGTTCACGCTCGAGCGTCCAAAGATCCGCTCGAGCGCCGAAAGCACTCTCCCAGAATCTTCTGCAGACGACCAAAATGCTGAGAGATGGAATTTCACGCTCGAGCGTGAAATAGCCGCTCGAGCGTAGAGACCAAAACCTGGGCAAAAATTCTAAGTTTCAAAACACAGCCAACTATTCCCAACTTGCCCCAACACAACCCAAAACTCTAACACAAAGAGTAAGGGATAGAAATGAGGATAAAACAACAATGAATCTACGGAACCGAGTCCGGATTACAGTTAAACAATAACAGGGAATACCGGGATCGCTATAACCTCCCCCCCTTAAAGAATTTCGTCCCCGAAATTAAGGATACGCCAAAACACAAGGCCAACTGATCACACAACACCAACACCCGAGTACTAGGAAAGAAACTACTCTCACTATAAACCTTTAATCCACTCTTACCAAGGAAGAGACTAATCAAGGGAACACGTTCCAAATGACAACACTATAGGCATAAAGCCACATTAAAATCAACCCGTCTGAAATAGTTTACTCATATCTGACCAGCACTTCAAGCTAAGTCATTACATAACAACCATAACTTCAAATAAAAGGATAATCAAGGTAAATCCAATATAGAAAAAAAAAAATTTCTCATGAAACATTTCAAATAAACCTTGCCTTTTCAACGTAAAACTCAAAAGTTTTGTAAACATTTTTCACAAATATGATGTGATCCTGAAACATTACCATCCACAATTTATTTGCCAAAAATTTCATTTGGAATTCCTTAAAAAAAAAAAAAATCCTTGAATTAGATCAATTTCTCAACAATGCATTTAGATGGCCCCAAATACTGGGAAAAAATTTTGTTTTCCATTTTTTTTACCATCAACCACCATCACTCACCCAACGATGCTATAACCAACACAGAACATAACATTTCTATAATAATAGTTAATAGAAATAACAACAGTACTATCAACACATAAGGCATAAGAAATTCATGGTTTTGCAATTTCATTCCGCCTCCTTTTCCTTAACCAATTTAATAATACACACCTGGCTCAAAACCTGGCCAAACAATTAGATGAGATAGTAACTCATATAAAACATTTTTCACTTCACAATAGATAAGCGTATGAGCTATATCAATCTTTCAATAGATACACATTTTGGTGCTGTATCATCGGAGTCCATCCCCTATCTCCTCCCAAACAATATACATATATAATGTATAAAAAAAAAAATCCAATCATTCACAATGATCATTCAATACACAGATTTGCTGTATTAATATAACCGTCATACTTAATGACACAACCGGATGATTAGTTTCGATTTTCCTCAATCAACACATAAGGTCTACAACGAATGAGACTAACTTCACGGTGACCAAAGTCCACCCAAAACCCAATACCAGCAAACTGACTAATCAACTCAAAAACAAACCCACACTCAGTAATCCACACACTGATGTGCCACTAAACCCCACACACGGAGTTCCCACACAAACCCCCGAATTTTGGAATCTCAACGGATCTCCTAAAATCAAACCACAATAATACTGTGTCTAAGGGAGTTACTATCCCCCCCATGGCTACGTAACAAGCCTACTCATTTCCTCAACCGAAAACCGACTTGGTAAACCTCAATTATAGCAACCCAATCACAAAGGACAATTTTGACCAACGCTAATCTCATTACCCTAGAACTCAAACTGATCTCCCTCCAAAGAATGCCGCCAGCATCCACTCACAAATCATACCCAATATTGATAACCAATCACAACACGAACACTGCCCCCATACAACCGATCGGTTCACCACGGACTCGCTAACTAGCAAGACCCAAAACACGAACCAACGAACAGGTACCAAGCAAGCAACAACATTAGGGTCATTGACCCCATTAACAACTTCTCAATAAAAAGGAGAGCTTAAAACTCAAACATACTCCCCAATACCTGAGGATCAAACAAACAACACTATGCATACATAAGCAATACATAAACATGGTGCCTCAGCATCCAACAGTACATCAGTCAACAACAAAATCATCCATATAATACACCACCGGTCAACAATACAAAAGTTCCTCTCCAAGGTAATTCCAAAGGACCAACTAATAAGTCGCCCCTCGCGAGGCTTCCAAAGCCTGGCCTGCCCGTTTCTGGTACCGAAAACGCCCCCGACTGGCCGGCTACGACTGAGTCTGACTAGGTTTCAAAACACTCGCAGAATTTACACGCAAAGGGCAAAAACATCTACCATGGCCCTACTGGCCACAAATGAAACAACTACCAGTCCCCCTACTCTGAGACTGGTCTGAACCCTGCACCTCCCCGGACCTCCCAACAGAAGAATCCGCAACCCCTGACGAAGAAAAGGAACCAGCCCCCGACTGAGCATGTTTCCGCCTCCACCCCTTACTGAGCCTAGAGTATTTAGGAACTGAAGGACTTACCGCAATGGTCTCCTCCTTAACCCCAACATCACTTGCAACCATGGCCTCCACATGGGCCGCTGCCTCAACTAAATAATAATAATCCTTCCAAAAGGATCCAGCTACCTTCTCCCGAATATCGAAACATAACCGCCTTTCAAACTCGAAACAACGACGCTCCTCTGTTGCCACCAACTCTGGAGCAAACCTCGACAAGCTAGCAAACCGCATCTCAAACTGTGCCACAGGAGTATCATCCTGACGCAACTCCAAAAACTGATCCCTCAACCTTTCCCGAGCAGAAGGAGGGAAATACTTGGCCAAAAAGGCCTCGGTAAAAGCAACCCACGTGCTACTTACCGTACTCTTAACATACTTCCACCAATAACTCGCATCTCCCTTCAACTGAAAAGTTGCCAGAGAAACCCTCAACTCCTCATCTTCGACTCTGAGCATATCAAGAGTCTTGGTAATCTGCTCTAACCAGCTTTCTGCCTCCAACGGTTTGGCCTCCCCCACAAACTCTGGTGGGCCGGAGCGGAAAAACTCCTTAGTCAGCTTGAGAGCATGCCCCCTGCCGCCCTCAGTACGAGCTAGGGCGTCATGCACTGCTCTCACAATCTCCCGCGCGACATCCTCACCGACAGCCGATGCTGCAACGGCGGGTGCTAAAGGAACTGTTGTGCCCCTACCGACACTCCTACTACTCAACCGTCCTCTACTACCTCGTGTAGACATCCTATAAAGCACAAAGGCAAACATCACGCTTAGTGCACAACACAATAGCCTTCTCCGAGGCACACTTTACTACTAAGTCACAAGACTCACTAAGTCACAAAATATACACCTCTATTGCATATAATCATCTAAACATATAAACACATAATCGAATCAAGTCCATAAAGATAGCCACTCATCCCAGAACTCTCAAAGAATTCCCATCAGAAACCACGTTGATCAGGCGTGTTTCCAAAAGGACCTCAAAGCAAGTTCACCGGCTATGAATATTATCCGAGAGACTGAATCCCATGCTCACCTAAATGCAACACATAAGTCCTAACTTTCATGATATCTATATGCAACGTCCTCACTATACGTAGTAAACCCACTGTGGTAAAAACCACTTCCCACGAGCCCAAAGTATTCAAACCCGGCTCGCTCTGATACCAAGTTGTCACGGCCCACTTTTTATTACTCGAAGTCATTACCAAGTTCATTAACTTAATCCAGTTTCAGAGATAACATGCGGAAATAAATTCAGATGTTCAACTAAAAGAAGTGAACAACACTCTCTCATTCGAATACATATTAAATACAACATGAGCATTCTAAATAAGTTGCCCTCAGGCTTACAACATTAAATAATCAAATGAAGGGTGCAACCCTTTATTACATATATAGCATTCCGCTAACAACAAAGAGGCCCCGTGGCCAACAAATAAGAAGATCCAAATCTTGCATCTCAACCCGCTTAATACCTGAAAAAGATTCAACAACGTGGGATGAACATATAGTCCAGTAGGGATCTCAACATGATCCTCAACAATAACGACATTACAGATAGTTATGATCATGAACACTCATTCTCATACTAGAATAATAATGTGACAGTTTATACAAAATATACATATATATAAATATATGAACTTTTCTCGAAAACAACCGTTTCAATCAACGCCATAAGCGATTTATCTTTCCTTTTTCCTTCCATTAACCCCCGTTCCCAATCTTTTATAACATTAACAACTACTTAGGAAAATAGATTCACTAAGCCCATTACTCTCTCTCATTTTCCATACTTACAACAAAATGACCTTTTTGTTTGAAAACATGTTCACAAATACCCCATTTTCCTTCACACTTTCCAAACTCTCAAAATGGCATTTTGGTTTGTTCCCAATACATTCATATCAATACATGCACGCCTTAAATAAAAGGGAAATAAAAAATCATCAACATGTATATAATCCACAAATGAGGCAGCTCGGCCTTTCAAAACTGTAACCACCGCAACCCATAACATACTTAGATACACTGATGATAACAATTAAAACTCTACTCTACCGGCTATACGCACAGTAAGCTAAGGATACGCCAAGCGATAAGCGAGATAATAACTCATTTTAAACAATTCATACCTCATAATAGATACACATTTTAGTACTGTATCAATCTCAGATAAAAACACTTCCGTACTTCACAAATGATACACATTTTAGTGATGTATCAATATCAAACAAAAACACTTCTATACTTCACAAATAATACACATTTTAGTGCTGTATCAACAACATGTAAAACACTTCCAATATCAATAAGCACACATATAGTGGTGCTAATGGAGTCCATCCCCTATCTCCTCCCAAACAAAATCCGGTTTAGAGGTCCATCCCCTATCTTCCCCTAAACCGTGGAGTACATCCCCTATCTCCTCCCACACAAAACAATGTATATAAGCAATTATCATGTACAAATTCCTCAATACAACAAAGCATAAATAACAAGTGTAATACATACACATAGGCTATTCAATAATGTTTACCCAACACAAGGGTAACGCATACATCACAATTCAACACAACGATGTCATCCTCCACCGATGACCAAGGACAAAACCTCTAGATGCATGTATATTGTACATCTATTAACAGACCCAACTAACATGAATATGATAGTTTAAGCTATACTCCACACGAGTGTGTTCAACACTCAAGTTACAACCTTCCAATTTTCTTATACTTGTTTCAAAATGTCTTTCCCATTTTACAAAATGAATTCCACTTCCTTTGTTTTCACAAAAACATTCCCATGGACAAAAGCCATAACTCATTTAAATTCACTACATTCTTTTCAAAGCCATTTCGAACTGATTATGCAAATTAAGTCATAAACAATAAATTAGGGTTTTTCCTTCCTCTTTCTCAATATCGACCCAAAAGGTCCAATTAGCATCAACAAACAACAATAACCACAATAAGGACTCAAAACACCTAAGTATTTGCCCAAAGATCAAAACCCCTCAATTAATTTATTAAATCAAATAAAAGAAATTAGGGTTTCCTCTCCTTTCAAGAACCACATGCTAATTAATACTCCAATTAGCCCAAACTGCAACTAATGATAATAAACCCATTTTCCAACACCCAACCCTAGGTTTTTCTCATGATTTCAAACAAATCCAACATGGATATGATTTTTATGCAATATAAAATTACCACATGTCTATCTATAGACGAAGTATTGAAAAGAAACAAGGAGAATCCCTACCTCGAATGTAGAAACCAAAGAGAAGAAGAACAAAACTCGGAAGTGCTCCAAATCCCAAATTTCTTGGATCACAACGAAGCCCTCGTCGATCCACACACTTCTTACAAAGGCCCAAGGTGAGGAAAACACTCTAACTAGATCGATCCTAAGAGAGAAGTTAGGTTTTAGAGTGAGGTGCTCTCCAATGGAGGTTTTGAAAAAGTAAGAGAGAGAAAGGAGATCAAAAAGTGATCAAAAAAGTGATTTCACGGACTGATATTAAAACCGGTACGCTCGAGCGTAAAACACCCTGCTCGAGCGTAAGACACAGATTTACGCCCGCTCGAGCGTACAACACCCCGCTCGAGCGTCAGACACAGGTTCACGCTCGAGCGTCCAAAGATCCGCTCGAGCGCCGAAAGCACTCTCCCAGAATCTTCTGCAGACGACCAAAATGCTGAGAGATGGAATTTCACGCTCGAGCGTGAAATAGCCGCTCGAGCGTAGAGACCAAAACCTGGGCAAAAATTCTAAGTTTCAAAACACAGCCAACTATTCCCAACTTGCCCCAACACAACCCAAAACTCTAACACAAAGAGTAACGGATAGAAATGAGGATAAAACAACAACGAATCTACGGAACCGAGTCCGGATTACAGTTAAACAATAACAGGGAATACCGGGATCGCTATAGGGTTTTAATGTTGGGCGGGTCATTATAAGGCATGCCAGAACAGGCGTGGGCATTGTAAGTTGGCTGGCCAAAAACAGAGCTGATCATAGTTAGCAGAGTGATTGTGATGAAAAATAATGATAAATTTGCTCTGAGGTGGTGGAGAAGACACATTGTTGTGGGTATTCTTCAATCAAGACAAGGGTATTGTTTGGTTTGGATAGTTAATTACTCTTATAAGTAATGCTGCTATATATATGATGTTAGTCTCTTCTATGTACATGCTCTTGTTTTTCAGACGTTGGAAATTAAAACGCGGCAAAGTTCTCTTCAATGAAAATGGACCGCAACTCGTTCAACTTAACTAGAAGATATAACATTGGACTATTCAGCATTCAAACCTTAAAATTGTTTTACAGTTTTAAGTTTATAATTTAAATTTTTAAAAAAAAACCAAAATATTAAATAATTTATGAAATTTACTAAATTTTTGTAACCACAAAAAATTAGTTTCAGTTGTTTAGAATTTTTTTTCCTTATGATGATCATAATATTTTCATTTAATCACATTTGTTTTTGCAAAAATGAATGGCAAATATATTTTTAAAATAAACCATTAACAGAACAAAATAAAAATACTCAATAATCGGATTGGCTAAATTTTTTTCATGAATGATATATACAGAGAATCCTACAAAATGAACCGTTCAGATTATTAAAACATGCCTTTCAAATTCTCTTAAATTCAAATTTAAACTTAGAAGAAATTCAATCCATTTTTTTTTGTTCTTCCCAAATTATAATCCTGCATCTTCCCTAGTTGAATACATATAATCACTTATGAAACTTAACATTAAATAATTTCAAATTTGGCGGCTAATGAAAATCAAACCTTGCTATCCATTTCAGCTACTTGTGTGTGTTAAAGTCAAATGTTGGAAATTTTGATGCTAACGATAGATAATGATGTACTTAAGATGCCCATCTTTCTACACCGCTGTAAATCAGAACCTGAAAGTCGAATTCAGACTTTGCAATTGTTGATGGACCAAGGCTGTGCGTACCGAATTCCGCACTAGATGAAAGTGGATCGGGGCTCCGCGCTCGGTTGGACTATCTAGGGACTGAGGTTCCTGCCACAGGGAACACCGTTAAAGCTGCCCGGCCGGGGTTGGCCGGATAACCCCTCCGGTGTGGGAATTAGCAATCGGAGAAAAAATGTATAGAGAGTTGAGTTTGTATCTAAGTGTGATTTTGCTCAGAATAGTTCAGTTACCTTCAATGTGAAGTACATGTTGTATATATAGTATTCATTGCTTGCTTGCTTCTCAAGGTGGGTTCATGGAGCTTGGATGCTGCCAGGTGTCCTTTTAACATTGCTCAAGGTGGGGGACCACCTGGTAGTTGTTATTGAATGCATATACTCATTGTAGTCATGTTGATAACAAACCACATTCCTATGATTCAACAACTTCCGTGATTCTAGGTGTAGGGGACCAGCTGAGGTGGCAACTTGCACATGTACACATTCACAACTTCCACGTTTCCTTGCGAGGTTTCCTCAGATCGGTACCGTTGTGCCTCAGCTCGGCATCATTATGCCTTGTCTCGGCCTTTTACAGGATCATTCATGGAGATGGGCTGATCCATTCAGATATCTTTGTATGGGCTCGGCCTATTTTATGTTCGGTCCATAGGTTCAGTCTCGCAGCTCGGCCCAGCCCAGCACCACGGCTGGACTAGCCTTTCCACTGCGGGTTGGGCCCAAGTGCTTGAGGACTTGGGCGGACTGTTGATCATGAAGTTGGGCTTGGTTGGTTTGCCTATATACTCATCCAGCCCATTTGGATTCGGACTTCAGTGGATTGGGCCGGCGCAAGGCTTGGACCCGATCCATTTCACATTCAGCCCCTTCAAAGGCCATTTGGCATCATCTACGCCCCCTATACATTCAAACACTTTTTCCCACCTTCCTATTGACGCCTGGATCCACAAACACCTCTCACACAATCAACCTTCTCATTCCCAACTCCCCTGGCCGTCACTTTTTTCCTTCACCACTTCAAACATTTGGTTGGCCAGAAATCATAACTTTTTCCACCCATCAAACCTCTCTATCAGCAAACAACTCCATCAAATTTTACACCACACCATGGAATTCTACTACCTAGCATATCCTCCAAAGCCAATCAAGCACACACATATGGTTTGGATTACATGAAAATCGCTCTCATGCCCTTTTCTTAAACTCAACACGATGGTTGTGCCCTTGGACAACCAGGTTATGCTAGCATTGCGGGCGTTTTCTGAAATCATGAAGGGCAATGGATTTTGGGTTTTGCACAATATAGTGGGATAGCATGGTTGCTGAACTGTGGGTCGTTCGTACTGGTCTAAGTTTAGCATGGCACCATGGTTATAGATATATTTCTCTCAAGATTGATTCCAAAGCTACTTGGTTATTACTCACTTCTAACCACATCACGTCACCTTGGATTCAATCTTTGGTTTCCAAGGTCTCTTCTTGGAGATAATTGGACAGTCTCAATCCATCATATCTATCGAGAGGCAAACATGGTAACGGACAAGCTTTGCTAAAGTTGTTTTTTATCAACAAGGAACACTCGTAACATATTCCCAACTTACTTGTTTTGTAACTACCTTTGTCAAAAATGATGTGTGGAATGGCTACCCCATATGTTGTGTAGCCAACTAACTCATATAAATAATAGTTTGGCCTTGTTTGGAACCCAAGTTCAAGACTAAAATATTCTCAAACACTACAGAAGTCAAATAAACTCAAATAGTACCCTAAAACAATGATTTATATCAAAAAAAAAAAAAAGTAGCTTGGCGGTGACAACCTACATTGTTACGTTGATAGTGCACTGACAGCCTACCACTGTCACGTTGGAAGGCTGTTCCATAGGTAGTAAATGACAATTTTGCCCCTTTAGACCAATTTTGGAAAAAGTGAGGTTAGGGACAAATTTGTCATTTCAGCCTCAAACATCATTTCAAACACATTTTTTTAATACAACAATCAACCAAAAAATTCAACCTAACTTCTTAAACTCAATAACTAAAGTAGCCTACCAAAATAGTTAAATAGCCAAAAAACCAAAAAAGTAGCCACTTCCCAAACAAGGCCTTTGCCTTTTTCATGAAAATAATTATTTATTTATTTATTTATTTTTTTGGTATCTTGTATTCGCTATACCCCCGGTCGGGAGGAAGGGGGAGGGGGGGGAGAGGAGGGGGGAAATTGCATTAATTTTTACCCTATAAATTGTATCAGTTTATACGTTTTAAGGTTAAAGAAAAACAGAGATATAGCAGCGGAGTGATTTGTAATCCTTATTGCATATAGTGGATTTTGATTGTTTCTCCTTTTGTGTGTATGATTGTTCTTCTTGTTGTTATTTATTATGTGATTAAAACCTGATCATTGCATAACATCTTTCTACACCTAAATTTGACATCTTTGGATTTTTTTTGTTGAATATATCTTCCCCAAATTATAATCCTACATCTATCCCTAATTGAATACATATAATATATCACTTGTGAAACTTAATATTAAATCATTTCAAATTTAGCAGCTAATGAAAATAAAACTACTAAATGAACCAAATTACTCTAACCGAATTTATGTTTGGGTCTTTAAAAATTTGTTTAAGATTTACTTGTTATGTAAACAAGTCAAATTTGAACTCAATTTTAAACTTATTAAAATTTTAAATCAAGTTTGAACAACTTACTACTTATCTCGTTTAAATTATATGTATTATAAAAAAAATTAAACTACTCGAGCTCTATTTGGCTCATTAAAACTTATTCAAGATGGACTCATTATGTAAATAAGTTAATCTTGAACACAATTTTAAACTTATAAAGTTATCAAATCAAAACTCAAACAATCTATTGCTCAATTTGAATCGACTCGTTTTCTACTCGCCTAGTGTATAAGAATCTAAAAGTAAAAAAATTTCAAAAAATTCAAAAAATTTTCCCTAAAGACATAAAAACAAAAGAAAAAAAGAAAGATAACTATTTTGATTATTTTTTGTATTTAGTGATTTTATTTTTTTTATTTGAACTTTTTATTTTTATTTCTGTGAAAATTCTGAAAGCCTAAATTTTTTTAAAAAAAAATCTAAATTGTTAAGATATTATAAAAATATTTAAATAAAAAAAATATAATTTTCATTGATAAAATATTTAAAATGAAATGATATCTCTAAATTAATGTTATTAAAGATAACACTTTAATAATTTCACATAAAATTTATTTCATACTACATAAACAACGTAAAATTTATCATTTGAACTAACGTATTTATTGTTTGAATTTTTTTTTTTTTTTTAAGAAAGTTAAAACAAATTAACTTTTTTATTTTGTAAACAAAATGAACTCTTCGGATCCATGGAGCAATCCTTGAATATTGCATATATTTGTACTTGGGTCATGTTTTACCCTATAATTTGGATATGTTTTCCGTACTCTATGTTTTGCTCTATAACGTGAGAGAATCTTAAGTCTTTCGTATTCGGTTCATCAATATAAATAAATATATAATTGTGAGAACCCGAATATACAAATCAAGTAAATAATTAAATAATAATAATTTTACAATCTCAAATATTTTGATGGTAAATCTTATAGTGCAAATTAAATATTTGGAGGGTCTTTTAATTAATTTTAAAACCTAAAATAAATTTATGGTGAAAGTTTTTAATTTAGAAGCAAGATTTATTATTTAAAATAAAATAAAAAAATTAAGCGACAAATTAGTAAGCATATTTTGATCTAATAATATTTGTATGTTATTTAAATTAATTGAGAGAGAAAATAAAATAAAACAAAAGATAATAAACTAGAGCCTTTTGGTTAGATATATATATATATATATATAGGAACCTTAGGTTGCCTAACACAATTTATACAACAGTAGCCTAACACAATTTTTACAGAGCAGCAGCAGCCACGGGAGAGAGAGAGAGAGAGAGGCTGAGAGAAAAGAAGAAGAAAAAAAAAAGAGAGTTACAAACAAGGAAGGATTTTTGGGTGTGTGGTAGGTCTTTATCTCTCTTCTTCCTTTTATTTTTGTTCTTTATCCTTACTCTATTATTATTTAATTGATTGATGGAGAGGTTGCAGGTTTATGTATTTTGTATATAGATATCCTGTTAAGGAATCTGAGGAGTTAAATTTATGTATAAAGAATGGGTGTAATTCTTAGTCCAAAAATTCTACACAGAATCACAAACTTTAAAAATCAAGGAATCATATCAAAGATGAATTTCGGATTGAAATTTTTACAATAGATAAATTACATATTGAATTGCATATCCGAATTTTTTCATAATTTTTGGGAGTCAAAATCTATATCAACTGCTGCGTTCAAATCTGTCTAGAAAACTGGTGTAAAACAGTAACTTCGGAAGTGTCGTTCTCTTTGGGTATAAATCCGAAAATTGTCAAATCAGTATCATTAGAACTAGTTATGAGTCTAGTTTCTTAAATTTTTGGCCTGGAATCGATTGCTCGTGTATACTAAGAGAACCATTAATTCGTTTAAAATGCTGCAAAAAATAACATATTTGGGTATAATTAATTGTAAATAATTATTTTGATAAGCAAATCAAGTGAAACCATTTGGGTTTGAAACTTAGGATATATTAGTTGATATCTGGAGGATTTTGAAATTTTTTGAACAGTGTTGTGTGGGTTTTCATAATTTTCAAAGTTAGCGAATAGATTGGGAAAACTTGTTTAAAACTCTGTTTTATCTTAAAGTTACTTTTAATTAAGTTTCTGTCACAACCCAAACCCGCCCCTATAAGTTTAGCATCGTGACCAGCCAGTAATCCTCGGATTACCGAAGGCTTCTGAGACAGATTAACATAATATTAGGAGTTGGCAGAAGCAAATAACAAATATACAACATCCATTGAGCTGTGCAGACTTATATGAGACAATTTTTTTATTTTTTTTAAATTTTTTTATATACGTATCTACACATCATCCTTATACAGATTAGACAAAAAAGGGACTTAACACTATTTACAAAATAAGTAAAGACTTGTTTAACCAAACAAAGAAAACAAAACTTGAACTTTATGCACTTAGCCAGAACCACTAGACATATCCGGAACCTCCACGGGAGGCACATAGGTTGGCTGACAAAATAGAATCTAGACAGAAGCTCTAAGCCTGGTCACCTATATACATACATAAATAATACAGTGAGCTAGAGTCCAGTGAATAATAACAAAGTAAAGGGTTTTAATGAATGATGTCTATTACAGAGTCAGAAATTAGAGTTTATATAAAAAACGGATTCTTATAAAAAAATAGGGTCTTATGCATATTCAGATTTCAGTTGGAAACAGATTCATATTCATATTCTTATTCAAATCACATACATATATCAGAGTTCATGCTTAATCTTACATAGTACATCCGTTAGTGCTACATATCACATACAAAGCATCAAAGGTCATACTTGTCAGTTCCATAAAGGAACCTCTGGCCGGGTACAGATAACTTGTCAGTTCCTTAAAGGAACCTCCGGACTGGGGACAGATAACTTGTCAGTTCCATAAAGGAACCTCCAGCCGGGTACAAGTAACTTGTTAATTCCATAAAGGAACCTCCGGACTGGGAACGGATAACTTGTCAGTTCCATAAAGGAACCTCCAGCCGAGTACAGATAACTTGTTAGTTCTATAAAGGAACCTCCGGACCGGGAACATATAACATACTTGTACCACAGAATTGTTGCCACGAATACTTGTCAAAATTGGACAATCATTCATAGTACAAACATAACATGTCATAGAACAGATCTTATTCTATATATAGAAAATACGTAAAGTTGAACATAACTTTACTAAGTTATTACTCACAGATAGTTACAGAAGCAGATCAGACAGATTGGACATATTAGATAAATCAGGCAGACAATAGCGTGTGACCTACACGAATACATAACATATACACATTGAAATACAATATCAATTCCTTGATCAAACTTGACTTTTCTTGTCTTTTTTTGTCTAAATATTCTTTCTTTATTCGAATGAATCGGGTTCTTATTTCACATATTCTTTCTTTACTAAGACATTCTTTTCTGAATAAATCAATTCCTTACTTGGCTTCTTAATCAAGTACTACTAAGTTAATGACTTATTCTTTAATCAACTAATTAATCTTGATTGTTAGCTTATTAATCTTTGTTGAGCCATAAATCATGTCTAGAATGCTTTGGAAAGAGATGAGAATAAAAGTGTGAGCTAAATGCAATTTTCCAAAATATGTTGAAAATAAGGTCTTCGCTCGAGCGGACCTTTAGTCGCTCGAGCGGTCTGCAAAGCTCTGTGAAAATGTTGGTTGGCCTTAATGTTCGCTCGAGCAGTAACTTTTCCACTCGAGCGGCCAACAAATTTCTTGTGCTTTCAAAATCAACAAAATAATTTCCAAACACATTTTCAAAACTTAAACTCTTGCATGAACCAATTTAAACATATAATTTTATTAATAAAGGTGAACCCATGACTAATTTTCCAATTCTAATACAAAAATCTCTTTGATCATTAAGATTAAAATCAATAATTTCATGAATATAATAATTCCAACATTCTTCTTCTTTGATTAATAAAACATAAATTAAAGCTATAAAACCCTTTCAAAATATTTACATGTAAGAAATTTAAATCAAAATCAAACTAAGTTTTGATTCTCCAATATAAATTATAATTTATTTCTAAATTTGTCTAACTTAGATTTAATTCATTTTCTTTATAGCAAAAATCAATTTCTTAGAATTTAAACTAATTAACTCCATCTTGAACCAAGTACTTAATTTATGATCATAGATGTTCCAAAATATATTTGAATTGAACAACATTTTTAAATTAAATTATATGCATGGATTAAAATCAAAATCAAACAAATTCCTAATTTTCATAATAAAATCAAAACTTTGTCTCACTTTAAGATTAACTCCAAATTTCCATAAACTTGATGTTTATAAAACTCTTTCCTTCTTCTCTTTAAAATATGAAATTGATTGACTCAAATCCTTTCAAAACCCATGGTGCATGCAAATACACATCTCATATATATATATATATATACACATATATCAAGGCTCTCAAACTCAAGCTCAATACAATAATTTTTATGTTTATTAACCTTAACCATGTTCATAAATTAATTCTTCAAATTCATTGATGCATGTAAAGTTAGAACTCAAATTCATCAAAGATAATTAAAATTATTCCCAAAAGTTGAGTTTCTAAATCAATTTCCTTGCTCTTAAACTTAATTCCATTTTCTTTATTCTTTTCCTAGTTGCTTCTATTTTCATGAAATTAGACCCATTCACTTCTTGATTTTAGTTGTTAGATAATGAAACTAAAAAATCAAACTTGAAATCCTTACCTATCATCTTCAATGATTGAATTTTGTTGATAAGTTCTTGAACTCCCTTTTTATTCTACACCTTTCCTAGCTTTTCCCTCCTTGTTCCTTCTTCTTTTTAGGTTCTTGAGTTGGATTCCCAGCAGCTAAGTTCAAGGATTGATACACACTTTTATCTCTCTCTCTCGGCTGTTCTCTCACCCTTTCTCTAGAGTTGATTTCCCTTTTGTTTTTTATTTTTATTTTTTATTTTTATATAAGCGCAAGCCTCAAATGAGCTCAAGGCTCCAGCACAATACACTAATACACACACACTTCTCTTGTTGACAACACATTACACACGTGCACTTGTTTCAAGCTTCCAGCACATCTCTTATACATATATACACACAACACAATTAGATTTCTCAGCAGACCCACACAGGTTTCAGGTTTCTTCCTTAATTTAATTTATGACTAAGATTAGCTTAATTAAATAACACTTAATCTTAATAAATCTTAATCAACACATAATTAAATTAATTACAACTAATCATAAATTCTGATGAAAGGTAAAGTAAAACTGTAATCTCTTCTTATTAAACAAATAAGAAAATACAAGTCATAGTTATATACCTGTCCAGATAACAAACTAACAAACTAATTAACCTAACCTCACCTCTAACTAACTACACATCAGGTAACTAAGGGACTAACTAAAGCTGTTACACAGTAACTAAATCAGTTACAAACTAACTAACAGCATATTACATTACACTGAATGAATTACATTACACTGAATGAACCTCTGAATGAACCTCTTGGACCTCTTCCTTATCAGGCCCCCGCAAGCTGAGAGGGGGAAGACCAACACGAAGCTTGGAAGTGAGAAAAGAAAATCTGGCAGTGGACAGAGATTTGGTGAAGATGTCAGCCAATTGATCCAAAGAAGGAACATATTTGAGACAGACCTGGTGACGAGCAACCTTTTCACGAATGAAATGACAGTCCACTTCAATGTGTTTAGAGCGGCTGTGAAAAACCGGATTAGCAGCCAAGGACAAGGCAGACAGGTTGTCACACCACAGAACAGGTGGAGATGGTTGAGGAATGTGAAAATCAGCGAGAAGCATTTGCAACCAAGTGAGTTCGGCAGCAGTGTGTGCTAAGGACCGATATTCAGCCTCAGTGGAGGAACGAGACACAGTGGACTGTTTCTTGGAGGACCAAGAGATGAGATTAGAACCCAAGAACACACAGTAACCAGAGGTGGAACGTCTATCAGTGGCATCCCCAGCCCAATTAGAGTCAGAGTAGGCTGTGAGATGAAAAGAACTAGGAGCAAAGAGAAGACCATGAGAAATGGAGCCTTTAATGTATCGTAAGATACGTTTCACAGCAGAGAAATGTGCCACAGTAGGAGCATGCATATGTTGGCAGGCTTGGTTGACAGCATAAGAGAGCTCAGGACGAGTGATAGTAAGATACTGAAGGGCACCCATAAGGCTGCGATAGAGAAAAGGTTGGGAGAATGGAAGAGAATCAGCTGCAGTAAGAGAAGGTTTAGCAGACGTAGGAGTGGCACAAGGCTTACAGGTTGTCATGCCAGCTTTAAGAAGAAGCTCCAAGGCATATTTCTGCTGGGAGAGAAAGAAGCCTTGAGCAGTGGACTGAACAGAAATACCTAAGAAATAGGAAATATCTCCTAATTCTTTCATGGAAAAAACATTGTGCATTTGAGTTAATAGGGAATGAAGGTAGGACGGATCAGACCCAGTAAGAAGAATGTCATCGACATAGATAAGAAGAAAGGTAATGGAAGAAGAGGTAGAATGAATGAAGAAAGAAGAATCACAACGACTCTGAAGAAAACCTTTAGAAAGAAGAAAGGAGGAGAAAGTAGAATACCAGGCTCGAGGAGCCTGTTTCAAACCATAAAGAGCCTTGTGAAGTTTACAAACAAGGGTAGGCTGAGAAGGATCCACAAAACCAGGAGGCTGTTCCATGTAAACATCTTCATCCAACTTGCCATGTAAAAAGGCATTAGATATGTCAAGTTGTTTTAGAGGCCAATGATGATGAAGAGCTAAAGAGATAAAAATGCGAATTGTGGGTTGCTTAGCCACAGGGCTAAAAGTATCATGAAAATCAATACCATGTTGCTGATGAAAACCCTTAGCGACGAGTCGGGCTTTGTGCCGAGCAACTGAGCCATCAGAATTCTTTTTAACTTTGAAGACCCATTTACACCCTATAGCTTGCTTAGAAGGGGGTAGAGAAACAAGAGACCATGTGCCTTGATGTTGAAGAGCAGTAAATTCATCAAACATGGCTTGGAGCCAGACTGGAGAGTCAAGAGCAGATTGATAAGAGAGAGGCTCAATATCAGGAGAAGGAGAGGAGCCAGCAGGAGTAGTGAGAATAGAAGAGAAACAAGTAGAATGAGATTTGGATCTGGTTTGCATATGATGAGAATTGAGAGTAGTAGGAGGACGAAGAGGTAAAACAACAGAAATAGAATTAATAGGAATAGATGGAGGAGATGGATCAGAAGGAGCCAAGACAGAGGAAGGCTGGGCAGATATAGGCTGTGCAGATTGGATTGGAGGAGCCAGAGCAAAAGACTGGGGTTGTGAAGATGCTGGCTGGGAAGAGCACTGAGCCTGGACAGATGTAGCCTGTGGCTGTGTAGATATAGGCTGAATACTAGACTTTGAAGCCAGAGCAGATTGAGAATAACTATGTTGAGGAGAGGGTGACCAAAAGAAATCCTGTAAAAGAGGAAGAGAAGAAACAGAAGAAACAGAAGTAGAAGAGGAAAAAGGAAACTCATGTTCATGAAAAGTAACATGCCTAGATAAATGAATGTGACCAGTCTGAGGATCTAAACATCTATAGCCCTTAACACTAGGATGATAACCTAGAAAAACACAAGGAGTCGATTTAGGGGCCAACTTATGAGAAGCATAAGGTTTAAGCCAAGGGAAGCAAAGACAGCCAAATACTTTTAGTAGAGAGTAATCAGGAGAAGTATGATACAACAACTCAAAAGGAGAGCAATTATTAAGAGAAACACTAGGTAAACGATTGATCAAATAGGTGGCAGCAGCGATAGCATCAAACCAATAAAGAAGAGGCATAGAGGACTGATGAAGAAGAGAAATAGCAGTTTCAGTGAGATGTAAGTGCTTCCTCTCAGCCACTCCATTTTGAGAGGGAGTATGTGGACAGGAAAACTGATGATGAATGCCATGAGTGTGAAGATAATGTTGAAGATGATGATTCTTGTATTCACCACCTCCATCACTACGAAGAATTTTGAGAGGAAAACCAAACTGTTTTTCCACAAAAGCTGTGAATTCCATAAATTTGGCACACACTTCACTTTTATAAACAAGAGGATAAAGCCAAGTGAATCTGGTAAAATCATCAATGAACAACACATAGTATTTGTAAGGAGAAACAGATTTATTAAAGGGACCCCATACATCACTGTGAATCAAAGCCAGTGGATTAGTTACAGTGGAATTAGACAATGTAAAAGGTAGTCTATGACATTTGGCTATAGAGCAATGTACACAAGAAAAGGTACTTTTATTGGAAGCTACAAACAAAGGTAATTTGTGTTTAAGCAAATGAAACTTAAGAGTAGAAGGATGGCCTAATCTCTGATGCCAAATGTCAGTAGAAGCAACAGAAGTAACTGAACTACTGGAGGCATGTGAGGAATCAGTAGTGGTTGGAGTGCTGTAGGCATGTGAGGAATCAGTGGTTGGAGTGCTGTAGGCATGTGAGGAATCAGTGGTTGAAGTGTGGAATTGATACAGTCCATTGGCATAAAAACCTTTATGGAGTATGGCCTTGGAAAGCTTGTCCTGAATAGTAAAAGAAGAATGATCAAATGTGATAGAGCAGTTGTTATCTTTAGCCAAGTGATGCACAGAGACAAGATTAGAGTTAATAGAAGGTACATGCAAAACTTTGTTTAGTTTGAAAGAATGGTGAGGAGTAGGTAGTATACCTTGACCTGTATGAGTGATAGGAAGGGAAGAGCCATTACCAATAGTGACTTGATTACCAGCAGTGTAAGGTTGAATGGAGTTAAGTTGATGAAGATCATTGGTGATATGATCAGAAGCAGCTGAGTCCAAAAACCAGGGAGAACAAGAATCATTGTCCTCAGTTAAAGAGGTAATATATGCCTTTGATTGCTGAGACTGATATGGATGAGAGTGAGACTGATATGGCTTTGATTGCTGGGATGGAGACACTTGTGAAGACTGAAAGTGAGTATCTAGTCTATGCCAACAGTCAAGAGCTATGTGATTAGCTTGACCACAGATTTGGCACACAATGCCAAATTGTCCTCTTCCTTGAGATCTGCCACAAGATGATCTTCCTGAATAGAATCGAGTGCCTCTCTGAGCACCTCTAGAATCACTACGAGAAGAACCTCCTCTGTTGTGATGATAAGAGGTAAATCCTCTAGAAATATTAGAAGCTGCATGAGAGTCTGTCACAGTTGCATAAGCAACAGTGAGATCAGAACTATGTTTTAATTTGCCTTCAATGTGAATAGCTTCGGAACAAAGTAGAGCAGAGAGATCCTCCATAGAAATGGACTCTGCACGAGTTCGAATAGCTACTTTAACTGCATCATATTCAGAAGGTAATCCATTCAATGTAAGAAGAACAATATCCTCATCTTCCACAAATGAGGAAGCAACTCGTAACTGATCAACAATACTTTTGATTTTGCTCAAATACACCTCTATTGAATCTGATTTCTTTGAAATAGAACTCAATTTGTTCTTTAACTGGTGGATATGAGACCTAGAGAGAGAGGTAAAACGTTTATCAAGAAATTGCCAGACCTGAGCACTGGTGTGAAGATGTAACACAGAAGTAAAAATCGCAGGAGAGAGAGTAGCAGTGATGCAGCTGAGTAGATGCGCATCAATCATCTTCCATCTAACAGCTTCTGGATTTGGAATTTCTATTCCAGTAGACTGTCGTATTGTGTCAACAGGACACTTCTTTGAGCCATCAACAATAGGGAGGAGATCTGTGGCTCGCAGTAGATTCTGTATTTGATTCTTCCAAATAACAAAATTTGATCCATCCAGCTTCACTATGACAAGAGAACTGAGATTCGATAGTAGTAGATTAAGATTGGAAGGAATAGCAGAGGACTCCATAGATGAAGCTTGAGAATTGCTCGTGAGAGCTTCTTGGTGCTCTGATACCATGATGAAAGGTAAAGTAAAACTGTAATCTCTTCTTATTAAACAAATAAGAAAATACAAGTCATAGTTATATACCTGTCCAGATAACAAACTAACAAACTAATTAACCTAACCTCACCTCTAACTAACTACACATCAGGTAACTAAGGGACTAACTAAAGCTGTTACACAGTAACTAAATCAGTTACAAACTAACTAACAGCATATTACATTACACTGAATGAATTACATTACACTGAATGAACCTCTGAATGAACCTCTTGGATAATTTAATTTGTCTAATTTGATTTCCTTTAGAGCCTAATTAATTATATTTAATTTTATCATTTTGAATCAGATTTTTAATCAAACTCTCCAAAGGCTCCAAATATTAAACTAAACTTACTTTCATCCCCAATTTTGGTTTCTTAAATCATTTAAGCCCTCAATTTCTGATCAGACTCAAAATTTCGTCAATAAATTATATATTCAAATTAAGTACCTCATAAATGAATTTAATTCATAATAATCTTATTTCCTAATTCGTATAATTTAATTAACTCCCATATGGTCTGATACTCAAAATTAAAATAATTCAGTTCACCATTTGTACTATCATGAGCCATTTAGGCTTTCAATTTCTAATTCCAAAATAAATCCTCAATAGAATTATATACGAACCAGTCTCCATAGTTTTCATAAATCTCTAATTAAATTGGGATAATTGGCAATTAAATTTCAAATCTCCTTAATTAATTAAGTGCTAATCATGATATGTGGTGGGTCGTTACAGTTTTGATCTGAACCCATGTCTTTGGTAATTTTAGACCTTGAAGAACATGAACTTAGGTATTATTTAAGAGTAACGGTGAGTGGGGTTGAGCTGTGTTAGTGCGCTTTAGTGTGGGTTACTTAGTTTATTATTCACTTTAGTATTTTTAAATTAGTAGTGAAGTGTAGTATTCATACTTGGTTCAGGACACTAGTTGGACTTTCATATTCTATTCGAGGATTATATTATTTCATTTTCAGGTGAGTAGTTTCATGCTACATATTTTTATAAATGTTTCCTTACCCTGAACTATTGAAAAATTAAATTGTTATTTCAGGACTAAACTGTTTTGATAAATTATTATATTATCAATGTAATCAAATTATTTCTGAAACACGTGTGAACTTGGCATATTGTAAACTATTTGTTTTAGTCTCATGTTTATAATGGTGAACTACGATGTTTTGCGAAACTGATGTGTATTGATTAGTGGGACCATCTGTGTATTTTAGTCCAGGGAAATTATTCCACTGTGTGTGGTGACTCTGGCCACTAGGGAACAGATCCGGGTCAGGCCGTGATGACTCTAGTGCTCAACGATTGTAAGGAAAAGACCTAGGTTAGGCTAGGTGACCTTCAATCGGATCGTCTTAGAGAAAAGGCCCGGGTTGCCACTCTAAGGATGACTCTTAGTTCGGTATTGGATCCAACGAAGCTTATAACCTTAAGAACTGTGTGGCATGTTACTTGTTATTTCTTAGTACCCAGAAAATTATTGGTGTTCATGTTATAATCTGTTTTAAGTGGAAAATGTCATTTATCATGTTCTTGAGAGACATGAGTATTTTAATTGTTGAACTGTGAAATCTTCTTTTTGAAACAAATTATCTTTACCAAACTGTATGCCAATCTAGTTTCTATGATATATATCTTATTTTGGAATTGAACCCTGTTTTCAAAACTATATTTACTATCCATGTTACTACTCAGTGAGCTGTTAGCTGACTTAGTTGTTTTCCAGTTGCAGGTGTTAGAAGGAGTTAGAGTGGACTCATGGCATAGTGGAGACTCGATTGCATGGACCTCTGGGACATTCATTTATTTTGTTTTAGCTTGTTATGTCGGTTTTGTGCATACATTGCGGTTGGATTTTATTTAGAATTATTTTATTTTGTGGGCAGCTTGTGTTCCATTTAGTATATATTTTTGGAAGTTGGTTATGGCTGGTTTTACGATTTATACTTGTGGTGTCACTGGATTGACTTTTGATTTATTTATTTTTGGGCTATCATCCCATTTATTGTTTGTGATTTTGGGTTCATGTTTAGCCTTACGTGTGCCTTGGCCGCTCATGCCTGGATTTGGGGTGTGACAATAATAATAATAATAATAAAAAATTAGAGATTAATGTATTATTTCTTACATGTGTTATTAAACCCTAACATAGATCGATAAATGTGTTTAAACAATAAATAAAAATTCAATCTATTGTAAAAAGGGAATCATTGCTCATTTTATTATATAGAACCAAAGCCTTTATAACGACAACCATATATATAGTAGAATAACCATACATTACCTTATCTTTTTTAAAAAAAAGAGGCAACAAATTGACCTTATATTAAATGAAAGGGAATATGTACTCTGTTAATGATTTTATCAACAACCTTGATTAGGTAAAGGAATGTGTCTAAGGTTTGCTGAAAGATTTGGTGACAGGTTTGATGCTGGGGTAAAGGTCTGAGCTGTTGTGGAGTAAGGTCTGAACTGTTGTGGAGTAAGGTCTGCTGTTGGTGCTACTTTGCTGCTATATGCTGCTGCTGTCTGCTACTATTGTATGTTGTTTTTGGTTCGTTGCTGTTTTTGGCCTTCTGTATGCTACTATTCAGAGGCCAGCTGATGTATGCTGCTGACTTGCTATTGTATGAGGCTGGTCTGGTCTGTGCAGCTACTGCCGGTTTTGTTGTTCTTTTTTTCTTTTTCTTTTTTGTTGCTTTGTCTTTCTTTTTTTGGTTCCTCTTGATTGGTTTCTCACCAATCTTGGGTCAAGTGCTTGCAAATGATTGCGCTTCCTTAGCGGTGCCAACATAGTTGGAATTGTTAAGGTTAGCGTTGATGCTCTTTGCACTTCCCCCCTTTGTTGATCCAAAAAAATAAAAAATAAAAAAAAAATTTTAATACAATCTTTTATTTGAAAATTACAAAACAAAATATAAAAGATGTCAATTATTATTTTTTAAAAAGACCACCAACTTTATGAATACCTATTTTGAGAATTAGAGTTTGAATAAAAATTTAAAATACATAGAGGTATTTGTTGTTTTTTTTTTCATATGAAAAATACATGGCTCTCTTTCCATTTTTATTTTATTTTATTTCTTTCATTTTTCTTTTTATTTATTCTCTCATTCATTTTTTTTTTTTTGTAGTATCACTACAACCAATAGTAACACCACATAATTTACTATTATTATTTGTTCTCTTCCTTCATGCTCTTTCCTCTATTTTTTCATCATTTTTTCTCTTTCATCAATTGTAACGCCCTCAAAATAATAACAATAAACCCATCAGATAAGACATGCATTTACATTTAAACTAACCGCATTCCTTTCATTCATTAGAATTTCAGGAAATAAGTATTACATGTTAACCTCATAACAAAATGCCCTACGGGCTTACAGCTTTCCAAGTTAACACTTGGTTACAACAAAGAGTTCTAACTCGTTTACACATTAAGCCCTTGGCTTGAAATTACATGTAATACATCAAAAGTAAAACGACAAAACTATGCCCGCCACTAGCCTCCCAGCTATGTCCTTGGAGGTGGCATGCTTCCTGTACCTGAAAATGATATTCCCATATAGGGTGAGCCACAGCCCAGTAGAAATACACTAAACCAACCATGGACAATGACTAAAACATTAGCAATTGATAGTTGGTCAACACTGATACAATCACATAAATTACATATTTATGTCAACGACTTACAAGTCCCAATTACTTTTCATTTTCCCCTTTTCAACAGATAAGCATGCTAGCTCTATCATCATTTCCACAGATATGTATAAAAACTATATCTTACATTCAGATAAGCGTAAAAGCTATATCCACATTCTCAACAGATATGTATATCAACAATATCCACAGATAAGCATACAAGCTGTATCCACACTTCACAACTGATATGTATATCAACAATATCCACAGATAAGCATACAAGCTGTATCCACACTTCACAAGATAAGCATATGAGCTCTATCTTCACTTCTCTAGACAAGCATATGAGCTCTGTCTACGGAGTTCATCCCCTATCTCCTCCCAATACCTATCCGGTTTAGAGGTACATCCCCTATCTTCCCCTAAACCGCGGAGTACATCCCCTATCTCCTCCTCTACACATAACGTATATAAACACATTGGTTCTATATACAATCACACAATACACACAATTAATGTATTCTATCAACCGTCAAGTTCCATGACACATTCCATTGATTAGTTTCCGTTTACCTAATCATCATGCATTGTCTACAACAATCTCGACTATCCTCCACCGATAGCCCCAAGCAGTTATTTCTAAAACAGAAAATAAATGCACAAATGGATATTCAATCAACATTTCATTTCCTCATTTCTCACCAATTAATTATCCCAATTAATTAAACAATGTAATTAGGTCATTTTCCATAATTACCATTTCAACCCTTAGGTCCCATTTTCATCAATGATTCAACAATCATTCTATTTTTCTATGCCAAACATGCATCTAGGTTTATTATGAATAAAACCCCAACTTTTGTAAAATTACACAAAAGCCCCAAACTTTCACAAATTTACCAAACCAAGCCCAACATCTCAAAATACCAAAATTTAAAGACAAAACCCATAGAGAGGAGTAGGATATCCCTACCTCAAATTCGGAGCTCCAAGGGAGAAGACTACAAAACCCAACGTGCTCCAAAACCCGTGATTTTCAGATTAAAATGTAGCCCTCGACGATCAACAACCTTTTTGTAAAGGCCAAAGGTGAGTAAATCACTCCTACTAGATCAAAACCTAGAGAGAAGGTAGAGTCTAGAGTGAGAGGCTCAACAATGGTGATTCTGGAAAAGTAAGAGAGAGAAGAGAAAGTGAAAAAGTGATTTGAAAAGTCACAACTTCGGGACTTTAACCCAGGTCTCCGCTCGAGCGTAAAACACCCCGCTCGAGCGGCCACTCACAGACTTACGCTCGAGCGGCCAACCCTACGCTCGAGCTCACAACACTGCACAACAAGATACTGGATGGATGTAATCTACGCTCGAGCGCCAACACCTCCGCTCGAGCGTACAGGCCAAAAATCTGGGCAACTAGTTTTGGTTTCTAAACTCAACCAACCTGTAACAAACCCGCTCAACACATCCTATAACTCAAATACAAAGTAAGAAAGGATGTAAACAAGATAATAAACAACTACCAACATCCACGGACACATGTCCGGATCACTATACAACAAGGGTAAACCCGGGATCGCTATAACCTCCCCCCCTTAAAGAATTTCGCCCCCGAAATTAAGCACAAGTTTTCAAACAAGTTTTCCTTCATTTTAGACAATGTTACATTTTAACATTCAACAATTCGACCCATTACCGGTCATCCCATCCCTTTAACAAGAGACATATCACAATATGTAAACAACATATGTACTTTCAACATGCATCAACATTATGCACTATCCTTCCAATTTCAACAATATATTCAACAGATATAATGTTACATTCAACTTCCATATGAGGCAAGTTCCAAAACATACTTTCAATAAACCAAACATTTTCAATGTTTCACAACTTAAGACATATATAAAAGCTCTTAAGTTCAACAAAACGGAAAATTTAAATACAAGATCACACATCAACAAACAAGTCCGGATATTTCTCACGGACTTCCAACTCACGTTCCCAAGTGGCCTCCTCCACTCCGTGATGTTTCCACAAGACTTTCACCAAAGGAATGGTCTTGCCACGTAGGACCTGATCCCGCCTATCCAAGACCCGAACCGGTCTCTCCTCATACGAGGCATCCTCATCTACCTCTAAATCGGTCCAATCCAGCACATGTGATGGATCTGGCTCATACTTCCGAAGCATACTCACATGAAACACGTCATGCACCCCGGACAACTGCGGTGGTAAGGCCAATCGATAAGCAACCTCACCAATCCTCTCAAGGATCTCAAAAGGACCAATAAACCGAGGGGATAACTTCCCACTCTTCCCAAACCTCATCAGACCTCGCCTAGGTGATATCTTCAGAAAGATATGATCACCTACCTCAAACGCCAAAGGCCTCCTCCTACGGTCGGCATAACTCTTTTGTCGACTCTGGGCTGTAACAAGCCTCCTACGGATAAGCTCAACTTTCTCCGTCGTCTCCCTAACCAACTCCGGACCCAACAAAGGTGCATCACCCACCTCGGCCCAACAAACTGGAGACCTACACGGTCGGCCATACAAGGCCTCAAACGGTGCCATACCGATGCTAGACTGAAAACTGTTGTTGTAGGCAAACTCTACCAATGGCAAGTGCCTCTCCCACGTCCCACTGAAATCCAGGACACAACCCCGAAGCATATCCTCGAGGATCTGAATAGTACGCTCAGACTGCCCGTCAGTCTGAGGATGATAAGCCGTACTAAAGGTCAACTTAGTGCCCAAGGCACTCTGCAAACTCTGCCACAACCTAGCAGTAAAACGAGGATCTCTATCTGAGACGATCGTCACTGGGACCCCGTGCAATCTCACTACGTCCCGAATATACAAATCGGCAAGATGATCTACCGAATCTCTCACGCGCATAGGAATAAAGTGCGCCGACTTAGTCAACCGGTCTACAACCACCCAAATAGCATCACTACCCCGCTGAGTCTTCGGAAGACCTACAACGAAGTCCATAGTGACATGCTCCCACTTCCACTCGGCAATAGGCAAAGGTTGCAACAAACCCGCTGGCCTCTGATGCTCGGCCTTCACTTGCTGGCAAGTAAGGCACTTCGATACGAAAACAGCCACATCTCTTTTCATACCCCGCCACCAAAACTGGCGACCCAAATCCTGATACATCTTAGTACCTCCCGGATGCACCGCAAGGCGCGAATGGTGAAACTCTCGGAGTACTTCCTCACGGCAAGCCTCCGGTACAAACAAACGGTCTCGGTATCTCACACTCAGGTCGGGATACACCGTCAAACCCTTCTCAACTTTCCCACTGGAGATCTTCTCTCGGAGGGATTCTACCTCAAGGTCACCTCTCTGTGCCTCTAACACTCTAGTCACAAGTGTAGGCTGCACCACAACAGAAAACAAGGCCGCAGCCTCAACAGATTCGCCCAGTAGCAAATCAAACTCGCCAAGTGCTCCCAACATCACCCATTCCCGGATGGCTATACAAGCTACATCACTAATGGTTTTCCTACTAAGGGCATCGGCCACAACATTGGCCTTTCCCGGATGATAATGCAACTCAAAATCATAATCCTCGATGAACTCCATCCATCTCCTCTGCCTCAGATTCAAGTCTCTCTGTGTAAACAGATACTTCAAACTCTTGTGATCCGAGAATACCTCGAACCTCTCACCATAAAGGTAGTGCCTCCAGATTTTCAAGGCAAAGATCACAGCTGCTAACTCTAGGTCGTGTGTGGGGTAATTCTTCTCGTGTATTTTCAACTGACGTGAGCCATAAGCTACCACTTTTCCCTCTTGCATCAACACACAACCCAAACCCTCTCGTGAGGCATCACAATAAACCGCATAACCCAACCCTCTCTCCGGAATAATCAACACCGGAGCGGTGGTCAATCTAATTTTCAACTCTTGGAACGACCTTTCACAAGTCTCACTCCACACAAACTTGACTCCCTTCCGAGTCAGTCTAGTCAACGGTGACGCTAACCTGGAGAAATCTTTCACAAACCGACGGTAATACCCAGCTAATCCCAGAAAACTGCGGATCTCAAACACACTCTTAGGCTGTGCCCAATCTTGCACTGCCTCAACCTTGGATGTATCAACAGACACCCCTTCCCCGGATACCACGTGGCCTAAGAATTTGACTTCCCTCAGCCAGAACTCACACTTCCCAAACTTGGCATACAGCCTATGGGCTCTAAGTAGCTCAAGCACCACTCTCAAGTGTGCCTCGTGCTCCTCCTCAGAAGACGAATAGATAAGGATGTCGTCCACAAAGACAACCACAAATCGGTCTAAGAACTCCCGGAAAATCCGGTTCATCAAGTCCATAAAGACTGCCGGTGCATTGGTAAGCCCGAATGGCATCACCAGAAACTCGTAATGGCCATACCGCGTACGGAATGCCGTCTTAGGAATATCTTCCTCCCTGACCCTCAACTGATGGTAACCCGATCTCAAGTCTATCTTAGAGAAACAACGGGAACCCTTCAACTGGTCAAACAAATCATCTATACGGGGCATAGGGTACTTATTTTTAACCGTAGCCCGATTCAACTTCCGGTAGTCTATACACAATCTCAAGGCACCATCTTTCTTTTTAACAAAGAGTGCCGGTGCTCCCCACGGTGAAACACTAGGACGAACGAAGCCCTTATCTAGCAATTCCTGGAGCTGAACTTTCAACTCAACCAACTCTGCTGGAGCAAAACGGTAAGGTGCCATAGACATCGGCGCCGTACCAGGCACTAAATCAATAGAGAACTCTATCTCTCGGTGAGGTGGCAAACTAACAAGATCTTCGGGAAAAACATCCGAATACTCACAAACCACCCTCGGCAATACATGCTGGGTCTCACCACTCCCACCACTCTCAAAGCTAGCAAGTAGACTACTAAGCTCACTTCGCCCTCGCGAATCATACCCCGGTGGCAAAACACTACCAACCCGGTCTCCCAAGAAATGGAACCACTCCCCGCTCAAGGTACACAATGTAACCCTCTGGCGGTAGCAATCAATAACAGCCCGGTATGACGATAACCAGTCCATACCCAAAATAACATCAAAACCCTTCATGGGCATGACAACAAACGGAAAAGGAAGCCTATAGTCGGCGACCTCTATATCACATCCTCTAACACCCTGTTTCAGAATCAACTCACCACCCAAAGGCGATACCACACAAATAGGAGATGCTAACTGTGCTAACTCCAATTCCAAAACAGATGCAAATGCAGCAGATACAAAAGAATGAGATGCACCCGTGTCTATCAACACATTAGCAACTGAGTTGCAAAACAGAAAAGTACCTCTCACTATTGATGGAGCCGGTACTAAATCCTGCGCGGTAACAGCATACACGCGCCCCGTAGGCCCCTGGTCTACCTGCTCACCTCTCGGAGCAAAAGACTGCTGCACAGACTGGGATGACAAAGCTCCCGGATTGGCCCTCGAGGCCTGCACAGACTGAGCTGGCTGAAAACCCTGCGTCTGCCTAGAACCAGACGCTCCCGAAGTGGCACTCAACTGTGGGCAAAACCTCTTCATGTGCCCAGGTTGTCCACACTGATAACAAGTCAAGAGCTGTCCCCTGCCCAAACTCTGACTCTGCGGTCTAGCTGAAGAAGAAGCAGCTTTCTGACCCCCACCCTTCTGCGGGCAAACAGAAACCTTGTGACCCAGCTGGCCACACTTGTAACAAGTGAATTCCCCCTGACTGCCTCTCCCCGAGCCTACACTCGGCACTGGAAAGGTCGATCTAGAGACTGCACCCTGAGACTGCTGAGGGTTAGAACCCCTCTGCCTCCTGCCATCACTCTGACTATCCTGGCTCCTCTTGGAGCCTCTCTGCCCCTCATCCTCCTCCTGCATCATAAGCTCCATATGAGCTGTAGCATCTACCAGGTGTCTATACTCTCGAATGTAAGACCCACCAATTCTCAACTTGAGGCCCCGCCTCAACTTCCGCTCAAACTCATAACAACGGCGTTCCTCAGACGCCACCAGTTCAGGTGCAAACCTGGACAGACTGGTAAAAGTAGCCTCAAACTCGGCCACTGACAAGCCCTGCTGATTAAGCCGGCTAAACTGATCCCTCAGCTTTTCCCTAGCTGCTGCTGATAAAAACCTCTCCTGAAAAGCATTCACAAACGCCTCCCAAGTACCACCAACACGAGCTTTCTCGTATTTCCACCATTGACCCGCATCTCCCTTCAGTTGGAAGGATGCCAAGGTCACTTTCAGTGCTCCGTCCTCGATGCCAAGCATCTCAAACGTCTTCGTTGTCTGTTCGAGCCATTCATCTGCCTTAAGCGGCTCTTTAGGATCCCCGATAAACTCGTCCGGATTACACCGAAAGAACTCCCTCTTCAAGAAGGAAGGCCCTGTCTCAGCTGCCTGATTCCCAGCTCTAAGAATACCCAAAGCTCCTGCTATCTCTCTGGCCAAGGCACCCATAGCCTGCTGACCCACTGGCTCGGCCACATTGGCCTGCCCAACTCCCTCCTGCACTGCCGGAATCTCACCCTGTAACGGTACTTCCTGCCTCGCAGGTCTACCACGCCTAGCACCTCTTCCTCGTCCTGACATCCTAATAAAGGCAACACAGAACGTTAGCACATTCACGAATGTGCCGAAACTAAACACTCACGTCCTAATGCATGGACAACTGTAATTCACTCCACATAAGCACATAAACACATAAGCACTTACGAATTTCATTTCCGGATAATAATAGTCCCGAGGCGTTACTAGAGTTCCGGTTAGAAACAGCATTGATCAAGTGCTTTTCCAACAAGACTCCCAGAAACTCAAGGATCCAATCAATATCCCAGAAATTAAATCCCATACCCACATAGTCACATAAACATGTTATCAATTAAGCACATAGCATATGATACTACATCTAAGTCTCTACCAAGCGAGACAAACCCATTGTGATACTAATCACTTCCCACGTACCCAAAGTATTCGAACCCGGTACGCTCTGATACCAAGTTGTAACGCCCTCAAAATAATAACAATAAACCCATCAGATAAGACATGCATTTACATTTAAACTAACCGCATTCCTTTCATTCATTAGAATTTCAGGAAATAAGTATTACATGTTAACCTCATAACAAAATGCCCTACGGGCTTACAGCTTTCCAAGTTAACACTTGGTTACAACAAAGAGTTCTAACTCGTTTACACATTAAGCCCTTGGCTTGAAATTACATGTAATACATCAAAAGTAAAACGACAAAACTATGCCCGCCACTAGCCTCCCAGCTATGTCCTTGGAGGTGGCATGCTTCCTGTACCTGAAAATGATATTCCCATATAGGGTGAGCCACAGCCCAGTAGAAATACACTAAACCAACCATGGACAATGACTAAAACATTAGCAATTGATAGTTGGTCAACACTGATACAATCACATAAATTACATATTTATGTCAACGACTTACAAGTCCCAATTACTTTTCATTTTCCCCTTTTCAACAGATAAGCATGCTAGCTCTATCATCATTTCCACAGATATGTATAAAAACTATATCTTACATTCAGATAAGCGTAAAAGCTATATCCACATTCTCAACAGATATGTATATCAACAATATCCACAGATAAGCATACAAGCTGTATCCACACTTCACAACTGATATGTATATCAACAATATCCACAGATAAGCATACAAGCTGTATCCACACTTCACAAGATAAGCATATGAGCTCTATCTTCACTTCTCTAGACAAGCATATGAGCTCTGTCTACGGAGTTCATCCCCTATCTCCTCCCAATACCTATCCGGTTTAGAGGTACATCCCCTATCTTCCCCTAAACCGCGGAGTACATCCCCTATCTCCTCCTCTACACATAACGTATATAAACACATTGGTTCTATATACAATCACACAATACACACAATTAATGTATTCTATCAACCGTCAAGTTCCATGACACATTCCATTGATTAGTTTCCGTTTACCTAATCATCATGCATTGTCTACAACAATCTCGACTATCCTCCACCGATAGCCCCAAGCAGTTATTTCTAAAACAGAAAATAAATGCACAAATGGATATTCAATCAACATTTCATTTCCTCATTTCTCACCAATTAATTATCCCAATTAATTAAACAATGTAATTAGGTCATTTTCCATAATTACCATTTCAACCCTTAGGTCCCATTTTCATCAATGATTCAACAATCATTCTATTTTTCTATGCCAAACATGCATCTAGGTTTATTATGAATAAAACCCCAACTTTTGTAAAATTACACAAAAGCCCCAAACTTTCACAAATTTACCAAACCAAGCCCAACATCTCAAAATACCAAAATTTAAAGACAAAACCCATAGAGAGGAGTAGGATATCCCTACCTCAAATTCGGAGCTCCAAGGGAGAAGACTACAAAACCCAACGTGCTCCAAAACCCGTGATTTTCAGATTAAAATGTAGCCCTCGACGATCAACAACCTTTTTGTAAAGGCCAAAGGTGAGTAAATCACTCCTACTAGATCAAAACCTAGAGAGAAGGTAGAGTCTAGAGTGAGAGGCTCAACAATGGTGATTCTGGAAAAGTAAGAGAGAGAAGAGAAAGTGAAAAAGTGATTTGAAAAGTCACAACTTCGGGACTTTAACCCAGGTCTCCGCTCGAGCGTAAAACACCCCGCTCGAGCGGCCACTCACAGACTTACGCTCGAGCGGCCAACCCTACGCTCGAGCTCACAACACTGCACAACAAGATACTGGATGGATGTAATCTACGCTCGAGCGCCAACACCTCCGCTCGAGCGTACAGGCCAAAAATCTGGGCAACTAGTTTTGGTTTCTAAACTCAACCAACCTGTAACAAACCCGCTCAACACATCCTATAACTCAAATACAAAGTAAGAAAGGATGTAAACAAGATAATAAACAACTACCAACATCCACGGACACATGTCCGGATCACTATACAACAAGGGTAAACCCGGGATCGCTATATCAATACTAGCTAGCATCACTCAATACCATAGTAACTTATGAAACATGAATTTTTCTTTTGTTTTGTAAAAATATTTGTGTATTAAATTTTTTTTTGAGAAAAATAAACATAATAATATTTCATATTTATAATAAAAAAATTGTGACTTATAAAAATTTTCAAATGCTACCTCATAAATATATAAAAAATTTACCATTTTTATATTTTCACAATCCTATATTATTCTCAAATTTTAATTTTCTTCTTTGAGTTTTACAATTTCCAATCTATGGATATTAAAAAAAATGAGTCAATAGTTCTCATTTTATTAACAAAAATTTTAAAAATAAATATAAAAATGAAAAATATCCAATCACGTATAAATTATTTGAGACTAATAAACAACTTAAATTTGTCATTTCTTATATCTAATTAAAATGAAATTTTACTTGAACAAAGAAATTATTTTAAAATAATAAAATACTCAAATAATTTGTTATTTATTACATCTAAAATCTATATCTCCATCTATATGTTTATTAAATTAAATCTTAAAATTAATTCAAATAAGAAACATGGATATTCTTTCTTACTTTCATTAATGGTTGATTTTTTTATTTTTTTTAAACTTATAAAAGTTCAAAAACTTATAGCGGAAAAAAATACGAAGTTAAGGAAATACAAAAAAATTGTGAGACATAAAATGATAATTTAATATAGAGGTAAATTACACTTAGTTCACTTAAGGTTATGAATAGTATTTAAAGGGTATTATTGTCATTTGCACAATCAAATTAACACCATTTGGGCTAAATTAATAGGAGGGGAGAATCTTGACAATATTAGAAAAAGTAAGGGAGGTCATTTTTTTTTTTGGATCGGCAAAAGAAAGATAACTTATTGATAAATAACAACTATTACATCAATAAAGGAGATGAGAGCAGAGTATTAGGGCGAAGCAAAACGACCCCAACCAGATTGGCTCGGGATGCATGCCCAAAATACAAGTAAACCCATCAACAAAAGTTGGTGAGAAACCAATCAAAGACCAGAACACAAAAGCACATACAACAACAGAACAACAACACAAAGAATACAAAATAGTAGAAAAGATACAAAACTGTAGATATAGCGATTCTAGTTTAGACCCGACCCATTTGTTTTTCTGGACTCGGGTTTCATGGTTTCGTATTGTTGTTTATGTCTTATTTCTTATTTCTCTTATATTTCCTTGAGTTTGGCTATTGGGTTGTATTGGTTGCATTTGGAATAGGTTGGTAGCTTAGTTTTCAAACTTTTGTTGCCCAGAATTTTACTTCTCCGTTCAAGCATCAATTTTTGTGAATTCTCAGTACTTTTGCAGGTCTGCAAAACTACTAGGAGAGTGTATTCTACGCTCAAGCGGTGCTTCCTGCGCTCGAGCGATCTTAGCTCGAGCGATCTTTCTTGCACTCAAGCGTTGGTCTGCGGTCTGCAAAACTACTGGGAGTGTGTATTCTACGCTCGAGCGAAGTTTCTTGCTCTTGAGCCGAACAATTTTGTTAGGTTTTATTCTCGGCAACCCCGTTTGACAAAACTCCTTTCAGTTGTATTTGTTTTTGCACCTTTTATTTCAGTGAGGCTATGAGTTTTTTAGATACGAATCCAACCCGAATCGTGCCTTTGTCAATTTCCATGGATCAAAACCGAGGTTGTAACAGGATCTAGTTTTCCAGATTTTCCAATTTTGGTCGTCCCGCTCAAGCGGGGAAAGTGACGCTCGAGCGGGGATTGCAAGCTCACAGCATCTCTGCTTCGCCTGAAAAAAGTACTGGATGGGGTGTTTCTCCGCTCGAGCGTGGAAACGTCCACTCGAGCGTGAGGTCTATATGTATCACACAATTTTGAAGCCTCCGCTCGAGCGGGAAATCCCACGCTCGAGCGGACCGCGCGAACACAGATTCTTGGATTTCTATAAAGAATTGGTTTTCTTCTAAAACTAGGATTACGTTGGATTTCTATAGGGAATTGGTTTTCTTCCAAAACTAGGATTACTTTGGTTTTCTATAAGTAGTTGGGTTTCTTCCAAAACTTGGACAACTTCTCCAGATCTTCTTTTTGGGTTCTAAGGTTTATATCTGGGGATTTTTTGCTAGTTTTCTTTGATGTTTTGATTGAGTATTCAACTCATGGTTTAAAGAGTATACATCAAAGGATTATTTTGTTTGTTATACACAAAAGAGAGAGTTGTTCTTCGGTGGATTTTGAAGAATTCAAGCCTGAAGCTTTGGTGGATTCCGGAGTGGCTCATTGTCAAGACAATTCCGAGGTGAAGACGGGGTTGGAAGAGGCACATAGAGGTTGGTACAATTCGGGCGTGGATTCGCTAGGTAATTGAGAGTATACCTGTGTAATTCCTTTATATCTTCTTAGTGGATTGTTTTGTGGCTGTTGCCCGTGGTTTTTTATCACAATTGGAGGTGCCCAATTGTGGTTTTTTCACGTAAAATCATTGTGTCGATTTGTCTTGATTGTGTGATTGGGATTGTTATATACTGCTTAAAATTGATACATAATCACAAATCAACATCTAGGGGATTTCTAGATTTTTCAAACTTATTGTGTCTGGACGCTCAAGCGTCACTTTTTGCACTCGAGCGGACTGTGCATATATCAGTTCGTAAAAGTCACTTTTTATATCACTTTTTCATCTTTTCCTCTCTCTAAACATTTTAAAACCCTAAAGTTAAGACCTTCTCTCTTTAGAACTCACTCTCTCTGTACGAATACACCAAGATCTACCCATTTCTCTACCATACTCCCTTTGTTAAAATGGTAATGCTCACCTAGAGTTTTGTTTTCATCCGAATAGCGTTGAATTTTGACTTCCTTGAGGTTTCTCCACTCTCTCCTTGGTCTTCTAACTTCAAGGTACGTATTTTCTATAATCTTTTATGATTTTTAACTTAGCTATTTGTTTTTCATAAACAATCTTGTTGTTTTGGAGGATTTTGAATAAACCTAGGGTTTTGGTTTAAAATCAAAAGAGGGGTTTTCAAATGGATGTATGGAAAATGGTTGTGGGAGTGGAAATGAGGTTGAGTTGTGATAAAATTGTTGATTTTGATACTTGCATTGGATCTTGGAAGAAAAAGGGGTTTTGCCCAAAATGTTTCAAATATTTATTTTGTATAAATAAATGAAATTATTGTTGGAAATGTGAAATTAGATGGATATTGACGTAGATGGTGGAGTTAGATATGTATTATCACTCACCTTAAAATTTGAAAGGTTTATATGTATTAGAGATTTTATATCTATTTAGAAATATCTGTTTTGGACTATCAGTGGAGGGTAGCTATGATTGTTTTTTATTTTTTTTTTTGATCGACAAAAAAACCTTTATTGATGAACAAAGAACTTATTACTTCAAGAAAGGAAGAAAAAAGAGAATGGGTGCAAAGAGCATCATAGTGAGACATATCAATCCCAACTAAGTTGGCACTAATATAATCGCCCAATCACTTGTTAGCACACCATCAAGAGTTGGCGAGAAACCAATCAAAGCCAAGAGAAAACAACAAAAGGCAAAACAAAACACCACCAAAACAAACATAGCATCAGCCCACCAAGCTATCCTCTGATATCAAAACCAAGACACAAACACCAAGAAGCAAAACAAAACAACACCAAAGATAGCACTTGCATGATTGTTGTAGAACTTGCATGAGGATTAGGTGAATTGAAACTAATTTTTCATCCATGTGCATTGAACATTGTTGCTCATTTAATACATTACATATGTATATGAATTTGAGAAAATGGGTGAATGTTGGAAAGATGTGTGTATCACCAAATTAAGTTGGCCTGTGTGTCTAGGGTGAAAGTCTTGAAAAACGCGTGTATACATGGGTGCCGATTCCCGCAGACGAAATATCTGTAAAATGGCAATAGTAGTGCTTGTATAGATTACGTTTACATGGGTGCCATTTGACAGTTTCTCGCGGACGAAATATCTGTGAAAGGTCGTACGTATTTGAGAAATCCCCCTTGTTTCCTATGATAGAGGACATGATTTGAGAATTGTGATATAAATTAAGCATGGCATGATTTTGAGAAAGAAATGTGAACCGTTTTGACATGGGCATTGCATATGCATTTCACCCTTATATCTTTGTTAAGATTCATACATTGTGTTAGATTATTTCTATTGGGCTTTGGCTCACCCTATTTGGGAAAAACCTTTTTCAGGTACTGGTGATATGTCTTCACCAAGGACTTAGCTTGGGAGGATTGTGGAGCTGAAGGCTTAGTTTTGTTATTTTGTATTCAATTTGGTACAAGCCTAGGGCTTTGTTTGTCTTAAGCTTAAAACTCACTTTTGATGTATCCAAGCCTTGACTTGGACAGATGTAAGCCTTTAGGGCATATGATTATCTGTCTAGCTTTAATTTATTTTTACTGTTTGTAACACATGCTGTAGATTCAAGATGTATTATTTATGAATGTATATCGCATGTGTCACCCTTTTGTACAACCGAATTTCATGTAATAGAAAAATATCATACTCTGATTCATATTGTTATTTACTTGTCGTTTTGGATGGTTTATTGTATTTATTTTGGGACGTTACAGTAGAAACACTTTTTGATGCACACCAAACCCAGCAAACCACACCTTGTAGTCAACACAACAGCAGCAAGATGCAACTTACTACTGATAAGCACAACAGACATCTCCCATTGAATCGAGGCCAACTCAACCTTCACCAATGCAAACTCTGATCTAGTTAAGGTTAAGAATAAAGTCACTCACAGAGTAGTGTAGATCCTTGAATGAGGTCTATGTAATTGCAGAAATCATAGTAGGAAAGGTTCCTGTAATTGTCAAAAACCTCAGAGAAAGTAACTACAATTTACCCTAAAAAAATACATGTTCACACTCTAACATTTAACACAAATAAAGTTAGAACTTCATTAATTTATTTAAGAAGCCCCTCTATTCATTGCCAATTAGTTTTGAGTTAGATGATTTAACATGATATAAAAGTTAGGTCTTGGGTGATCTCCAATGGGTTAAGTCTCCATCCACCCAATTCTATTATCGGGGGAGTGTAAGTGTTAGACTTGTAGGTCCTTTTCTTTCCCCGATAGATGGTCGTTGATCGGATATAGGGTATCTACCAATAGAGAATGGAGGTTCAGATGGCTTAGCAATCTCTGTTGATTGGCCTCCAAGCCTGAAAACAACTTTTGACATCGAGGGTCGATCATCAGGGTTTTCTTGAATGCACAACAATGCGATGTTAATCCATATGGCAACCTTTCGTACAGGACAACTGCCGGTCAAGTTTCTATCTATCAACTCTTGTGCTTTGCCATCATTCCATTGTCGTCATGCCTGTTTGAAATAATATCCTACTGAGTTCAAAAATTTGGAACAAAAAATAGAAATATTGATCTTACCCAAGTTCAACAATTAGATGAAATGACCTACATACATTTTGTAGAAAGCCTTGGCTGCATGCTGGGAGATTGAAGCGAGCACTATTTTTTCTACCACATATGATTTCTAACATTAGAACTCCAAAGCTGTAGACATCAGTTTTTATTGAAAATATTCCCTCCATTGCGTACTCTGGTGCCATGTATCCACTATCAAAAGCAAAATATTGAATTAGGCAAGAAAATTGATGAAAGCAAAACTACTATAGATATTATATAGAGTGAAATATTATGTATAGATTGACCTCGACATAGGTAGTGCTACATGTACATCTACTATGGTGACATTAATTGACCCCATGAACTTGAAAATATGTATATATATATGATATTTTAAATAAACTTAGACAATTCTGCATACATTAGATAACAACACCTTTGAGAGAAATTTCATCACACACAAAAATAATATAACAATTTTTGTAATAAATAAACAGAGTTACACACAAGGCGTCACTTCTGCATCTTCAAGTTTTGAGCTTTGATGCAAATTTGAAGTTGTGAATGTATGAAAGTGTTAAGAATTTGAAATGTGTAGATCAAATTTATTAGGGCATGTCCTAGATTAGACAAAGTTTAAATCTACACCACTCCTCAAATTTTGGACACTTTCTAGGTGCATAGATATTTTTGAAAATCTACAGTTTTCCATGAGATATTTTTTTTTCTTCTTTCTAAAAATGGATAAAATTCAAGGAAGAAATGACTTATTATGTACCCACAATTCTGTTGGTGTTGGCTTCAATTTGGTTAACATAAGAAATCCTGGCAGTGCCAAAGTCTGATATCTTTGGGTTTATCTCACCATCCAATAAAACATCGCTGGCTTTCATGTCTCTATGGATGATTTTGAGCCGAGAGTCCTCGTGTAGATACAAAAGTCCCTTCACTATTCCAGTGACTATATTTTCTCGCCTAGCCCAGTCTAGTTCCTTACATTTTGTAGAATCTGGCAAAAAAGGAAAAAGAAAAAAAAAGAAAAAAAGAGAGGTTAAAGATAGCATCTGTTGATTACATTTTGGAATTAGACCAAAATGACAAATTGTAATGTAAAGTTGTCTTGCTAAATTCATTAAGAGAATGATAGAGATTGGTGCTATTTGGCGCAAGTTATTCGAAGTTAAAGCTGATAATTCAAAAGCATCACTCTCTCAACTTTTAGATAATCACTTTTTTTTTTCCAGTTTATTTAAGCTATTTTGTTTTTAATAAACTGTAAGCAAAAACTGTGCCAATCAGTATGATACAAACTCCCTAAATAAAAAAGAAGAAGTTGTAAGTAGCTCAAATAAGTTGCAATAAACAACCCTAGAGAAAGCACAAACCGAAGAGGAAGGCATCAAGACTAGTGTTGGCTATATACTCATAGACTAGGAGCTTTTCATCTTTCTCAATGCAGCAACCTAAGAGCCTCACAAGATTTCTGTGTTGAAGTTTTACTATCAACTTGACTTCAGTCCTGAACTTTTCAAGACCTTGCCCAGAGTTGCTTGATAATCTTTTAACAGCTATTTCTTTCGCATCATGAAGCTTTCCCTGAATAATAATGCATTTGAAACAAAATTTTCAACCAGACATATATTACTACACAAATATACTAGGATAAAATATGTTTATCATGGTTCCTAAGGTAAGTGTCGGGTATCATTTAATTTTAATTTTGTTACTTTACACTTTATTACCTATAGTTTGCCTCTTGTGTTAATTTGATCACTGTAATTTGAATTGCATCAATTTTATACTTAAACTTTTTTCATTTTGGGTAAGTTTAGTCCAATTGTTGATGCTCCTTTAAAAATTGAACTGAAAATAAGTGATAAAATAGTCTATTCACTCTTCTTAAAATGATTGAAGGGTTAGTGTCCAATTTGAAATGATTCATTCATTTTTAAATGGACCATTTTGTTCTTGACTTTTATCTAATTTCTTAATGAATAATATCAATTAAACTAAATTGACATAATGTGAAATTTTAAATAACAAAATTGATATAATTAAAACTATATGAACCAAATTAATATAATAGACAATTTACAAGGACCACGACCCCAGTTTTTAATTTGAGTCAATCTAATTCATTTTCAAACCACTTGTAACCGGAATGATAAAAAAAGAAGATACTTTAATCCCTATAAACTATACATTTCGTGTCACTTTAAATAATTTGAAATTTAACTTTATCACTTCGGTCCTTAAACACTTATTAGGAAGATGAAATATAAATTTACAATGTTAAGAGATGAAATTAACAAAATTAAAACTTTGAAGAAACAAAATTAGGGGAGGGTTACCCTATCCCAAATTTTTTATATGATCAATGAATCTCACAACATCCTGCATATGGGTGGCATCTTGTCCTAATTTGGGATAGTCGCTATGGCTTACTATATGAAGTTAGGCCAAATGGTCCAAAAGGGTACCTCAGCAAGATTACCTAATATACCTCTCACACCTAACACTAAGAAGTGAAAGGAAGATCAAATGGTACAGCGGTAATCCAGATCTAAGGGTTGTGTTTCCAACATGGCAGAGACCATGACCGGCCAACCTTTTGGCATGCTTTTGGGCAAGCCTCCGGCACACCGTCCAAGAATAGTAGATAGAAAACACAGTGACTTAAAGTAACAATGCAAATGCAATGCAAAGAACATATAAGTGTAGATAAAATTTCACATCATGAATTTCAAGTCAAGTTTCTCTAAATCCCCAGCAGAGTCACCAGAAACTGTAGCTTGCTTTTCGTGCTCCTTTCGGATACGATTAGCCCTATAGTTTGGACTCATGTGGTTCTGAATTTGATTTTACAAGTGCAATGTGAAACAGTGAAAACACAAAAGAGTCCAAATCTGACAATCTTTTTGAAAAATCGATGTTTGAATCAAATGCCTAAAATGGACTGCTTTGCCAAATTATAGAGTCGCCACCTAAATATTTTTGAAAAATTTAGGAAACTCGTGACTCATGCCAAAGGCCATTAGTCCGTCATCGCCAAAGTGTCTCGGCTCGAGAACTTAGGTATAAAAGGGAAAGGTCATGAATTGAGCACCCCTCTCACCCGATTAAAGATCAGTATCTATTAATCATGATGTGAATTTTATTTACATTATATGCTTTTGTTTCGATTATTTAGCTAACTTTACTATGTGATGCATACACAAGTATAGACTAACTTTCAAAAATTAAAATGCTTTGATTTTATGTTTGTTTTGAAAATTGTTTTTAATACGCGTCACTTAAAAAACAGTGAGTTTGCAAGTAAATTAATCAATTTATCCCAATTTTAGCAATTAGCCTTCATCCACAAGCATTCAAACAAGTATATCAATTAAGCACTTAGCCTCATGGAAAACATGCTTGATATGGTAACATAGACATACAATGCGATATGCTAAAACACAAAATGCTCACCTAGTACTCCAAGACAAGCCAAAACAAAAAAAAATAAAATAATTAGCAAACATGCATGCTCTTAAACGATGCAATATGACTAATGTGATACATACTATCATGCAATTAATAGGCTCGGCTACTAGCATGGTATTTGCTTCAATTCAAGACATGCGATAAATCACGTATTCCAGCAATGGATTTGAAATCGACATTGGTTAGTATGATGAGGCGAACCCAAATGCATGTGAGTCGAGTGTATGTGAACATGAGAAATGCTTAAGAAACATGATGCTCTACACTACCATTATAAGCGGGTAAATAAAAGAGAGAAAGAAATGGGGTTGAAAGACATACACCATTATTACATATTTGCCCTCATGCAAGAGGGTCCGAATAAATATCCGAATGTCCTAATTAAACTAACTATTACAACATCAAACAAATGAATTAATTGAACTAACTATCAACTAGCTTTCTAAGTTATTACAACGAGGGTACTACAATAATTACATCAATGTAATATGAACAACAATAATCACAACAAATAATTACAACAATGAAAATTATAATATTAATACAAACAACAATGAGGCATAATGATTGCATGCACAGTGTCCAGAAGCTGCTCTGTCTGCCCAGATTGCTCTATCTCACCCTCAGCCACTGCCCTCTATTTTTGCAAAAAGCTCACTGCTTACCAAACATTGGAAGTCGGCTGGCTCCAAGTGAGATCCGGCCGGGCCACAACAGTGCCGGCCGGCTCCAAATTTTATGCCAAAAAATGTTTTGTGCTTTGAGGTGAGAATAGTGTAGATAAAGCCTTTCTAGGCCCTGTTTGTCCCTTCTGCCCCTCTTTGTCTTGGGAAACTCAAGAGGAGCAATTCTGAGTCCGAAACCACCAACAAGCCCAATTTGATGGCTTGATGATTTCGAACACATTTGGAGAAAATTGAATAAATGTAATGGAAAATGACCCCTCTCTCTTATCATGAAGGCTCAAAGAGGGAAGTAGACACACCCTAAGTCTTTTTAACATATCATGGATTGATATGTGACAATTCCCGGAATGATGGACCCGGCATAACGTTCGGCTGAATCCAACCAACTCTTAACATTTTCTTTATGTCGGTTTAATTCATTTTGAGTCGATTTTATTAGTCTTTGCCATTCTTTAATCAATTTGTCCAAAGTGATGATTAAGTCCACTAAATAAGAAGAAACATCAAATGAGAAGTAAACCTTAGCATGAAAGAGAGCCTATGCCTTGACGATGAACCTCCGTAGAGATTAAGCCATTGAGCATAGGTTTCTTTCTCATGTTTTGAATAACCGTCGATCGGTTGAAATGTCTCTCAAGCAAAAGCAAAGAAGAAGAGATGAAGGTTGCAGAAATGATTATGGGATCATTATTAGAATGAGACTCTCCAACATGAAAATTAAAGCAAGGGTAACACAACACAGCAAGCTAGATATGAAAACTTACAACACAACAAGCTAGATATTCAAAGCATACACTAATTAAATAAATTAGGACAGCTCTAAAACAGCCTCTAATATGCTAAAACAGTGACCAAAAATCATGTTAAGAGCATAAGAAAAAAAAGAGTAGAAAAGAACAAGGCAATGAAAGGCTAGTGAACAAAAGCAAGGAGAGATGGCTAACCTCTCCATTTTTGGAACCTCAAACCATGTTTTTTTTTAATCCTTTTTCAAACTTTAAAAATTAGTTTAAAAAGCAAAGAAAAGAGTGTAAAACAAAGGTGTGAGCTATGAAGTAGAGTGTAAGAAAAGAGGGTTAACCCTTTCTACCCTTTGGTAGCTATTCAAACCCAAGTTCCAACACTTGAAACATGATCAAAACAATACAAGAACACAAGAAATAAGCAAATAAAGACAGAAATGAAAGCAATACAAAGGTGGTAAGCTTGTACCTCTTGAAGAAGGTAAGCTCTTGTTTGTGAACCAAACTTGGTCCAAGCACACTCTCAAGCTTGAATTGTCACTTACAAAGCTCAACCAAGGTTCTAAGCTATGGCTCCAAGGTTGTGTATGGTATATAGATATAGTATAAGGATGCTCAAATATCTCAAAGTTGGCTTGCACAAGAAGAAGGAGCTCTCAAGGGTTAGTTTGCTTCTTTGAAATTTTTCCAACCTTTAACAGTGATATATATGCTCGTATTTATAGAATTTGAGCAAAATAGGTCAAAAATATCTTCCAAAATTGACAGTTGGCTAATTCCCACCCAGAACAGTGTTTCTCGCTATTGAGAGCAGGTCGGCTACTAATAGCTATAGCCGGCTCCCAATGTGGTACGGCTAGCTCCCAATAAGTTCCCCTGTTCCACTGTTTTAAACTTAATATAGGGTGGTACAATGTTCAAAAATGAATTTCTGGGGTGAAAACAGTATGAATATGGAAGGTTTAGGATGAAAAAAGAAGAGTGAGCTTACGTTCCTTCGTTAAGACTTCGAATTACACTCAGCACAACTTCATCATCAAGTGCACAGGACAAAGTGTCCAAGTCTTGCGGGCGGTTAAAAGTGGGGTCTCTACACATATATTTTACTTGAGAGATTCAGGAAAGTGAAGTGTAAAAATATATATTTTATTGCAAATGAATATGTACAGCTAATATTTTAAAACTTTGAACAACAAAACACACAAAATTATAAAAAGAGATAAAAAAATAATAATAATAATAATATTTGATCTAATCGGGTTCTTTAACCATTCAACGTATATATTTTTTTCCAAAATTAAATAGTGTATGATAAAATTTATACTTAACAATCATACATATATATATATATATATATATATACATTAAAGTTATAGCTAAAATATGTTTTTCTTTTCAATGTAAGTTTTGACACCACATTTTATTTTTCTATTGATTATGGCCAAATTCGATTATGGTTTGTCAATCAAGACTATAGACTATTTTTTAAAAATAACCTTCGCCACATTTTTTATTATTATTATTCCTATCAACAAATATGTTTACATGGCATGACAAGTATGTTAGTAATGTAGCATAGAAGAGATGATGATGTTACCTGAAAAGATTAAATAAAAGCCAGTAAAGATATCTATTAAAATCAATTAGAAACCATATGCTAAAATCAAGGGATCAACACCAAGTCAAAGTACAAAATTTGCAAGTAGTTCCTATGAAGATGGGATATAGTTGACTGGAGCAAAGATCAAGGAAGATTATGGATTGATGGTTACAACATGAGATGGCCAAACAAGTATAAAAGGAAGACTTGAGGAATGAAGAAAAGAACGACATCCACAACCACTCACAAAACGCGATATTCCTCTAGGAGTAGTTTAATTTAGTAATTGTTAGGAGTAGATTAAATGATAGATTTTCCAACTCCCATTTCTTTTCTTCTATCGATTACTGTATTTGTTTATTTCTTTGTTCTTGTTTTGTGACTGGTAGCAACTTAGCAAGTGATAATTCAATTGAATAAATACATATTTTGTTCTGTTCTATCTCTTCTTTATTTATTTATCTCCAAGGAAGTCTTTAATCTGTTTAAGGTATAAAACTCTACCACAAAGCCTAATTTTTATTTGTGTTTATTTAAAATTTGTTGAAGTCCGTCGATCAATCACTGTTGATTGGATTCAAACCAAATTTTTGCTAACAGTAAGCCTTAGAGAAAAATAATAATTCAAATATTATTTTATCTTAGGATCCGTTTGATTAGAAAGAAAATTTGGTAGAAAGTGAAAATAAAAGAAAATGAAGTGAAAGAAAAGAAATAGAAAAGAAAATATATTTTCTTGCAAGCATTTGATTAAGATAAAAAATTTGTAAGAAAAATATAGAAAAATTTAAAAGTTTAGATATAGATAACTCACGCATTCAATTTTTCTTGTGTTTTCTTGTATTTTTTGCAAAAAATTAAAAATTAGTTACAATGCTAATATAGATTGTACAAGATAATTTTCTTATACTTTTCACCATTTTCAAACTAAACAAACTCATAGAAGTTAAATTTTTTTCTCTTCCTTTTACTTTCTATCTATTTCATTCTAAACAAACAGACTCTTAAATAAAAAGACATGGTTAAGTTTTTGTAAAACACGTGAATGCTATAAAATTTGTTTAAAAACTTAAAATGATTAAAGGCCCTTCTTATTGCTCCAAAAAATCTAAAAACTTGTGGTAAAAAATAAGGTATTGGATTCTCCGCAGTTGGTACGGTCCAGTTTGGCCCATTTTGGGTCTATCTCAATAATTTAAATCAGTCAATGTGTAGGACTTGTTGAGTATTCAATCCATGTAAAAAATCACGTCGATCGAATATTAATAGCTACTTGATCGGATCACATTTCTATCAACAATTTATTTTTAAAATCATATTTACCGTTAACACAAATTTGAATAGATCAAGTGGCTATCGATATCGATCAACATAATATTTTGCAAAAATAAAATACTTGACGAGGCCTACACATTAAATGGTTCGGATCATAGATGTGGACTCCGTAGTGGATCCACGTAGGTCTAACAACACCCTCCAGTCTGATTTCGAATTGGAAAGAAGCCTAAGCCAAAAAACAAACTAGGGTTCTTAATTGTCTCAAGAATTTTGGGATGTATTAATGGCATGGTTATTCTCTAATGGATCATGGAAAATTATTTAGTACACATTACTTATATGGTGTTAGTTTTAGGCCAAGCTTAGTACGGATTGCATTTTTTTTTTTAATAATAAAAAGTCAAAAAATTATTAAAAATGTCAATTTCCAAATGAAACTTAATAAAAAAAAATTATAATAAATATTAAGTATATACTAACGAGATCGTTTTTTGTTTTTTAATTATGTAAAGATAACATTCAAGAATTCGAGTTCGAGTTCGAGTTTGAGTTCGAGTTCGAGCCTCTTAAAAGGCTACTAAAAGTTTGTCCCATCATTAATTTGTAGGCCATTAAGAACTAATTTTCCGTTGTTCAGATCCGATGTAACTCAGATCTGGACTAGGCCAGAGATACCTTGAATTATAAAAACTAAAAAATAAAATTTTCAATAAGGTGAGTAACTAATTTTATCTTATAAAATTTTGTGTTAAATAATTAATTTGAAATACTCTATAGACAATATTTCAATAATTACCAATGAATCATGTGGTAGCGCAAAGTAGGCCACGTTATTGGTATATTCAAAGTGATGGAAGTCATAGCTGTTAAGGGAGCAAGGATTTTATGTCCTCAAAAATTTATGTTTTCCTATCCCAAATCACTCATAATTATTGGATCATATGAAAATTTTAAAATTTACAAATTTTAAGATATATTCAATAATTGTGAATGATTTGGGACATGAGAACAGAAATTTTTAGGAATAAATGATTCTTGAGTCTGTTTAGGTATTTGAAGTCAAGGACAACAGTACACATTTAGGCCTTGTTTGGCATGATCTAAGAAAGCCAAAAAGTCACTATCCTATTTAAGTCACATCATCTTATTTAAGTCACATCACCTCTCCAACACATCACTTCAAATCCAACCCATACCCAACCCATATTTCATAAAAGTCAAAAAACACACTTATTTAGATAATTCCAAACCACCCCTTAATTTTAATGGAGATGTGTACATCTCTCTCTTGGTATCAGATGTCTAAAACTATCAATGGGTGGGCCTGTTAAGGTATTGGAAGTCAAGGACAACAGTACACATTTAATTTTAATGTAGATGTGGACATCTCTCTCTTGGTATCAGATGTCTAAAACAATCAATGGGTGCCAACAATGAGTTGGGTTAGTGCACAACTACATGTGCTACTATTAATATCACTAGAGTTGTTGCTGAATTGCATTAATACAGTTCGTTTTTGTGATGATTGTTAAAAGAGTTTAGTTTCTCTCATATATTTAGAATTAATTTTCAAGATTTGATTTGTTTATTTTTTAAGACTCGTTGATAGATGATTGAATATCAATAATTATGTTTGAATTATATTTGTTTAAAAAAAAATGATTATTCTTTCAACTACAAATATTCTCTTAAGTTGAGATAATAACTTAAGAGAAACTAAATGTTTGACAAATACCTAAATTCATTAATATGGTATAATAATCCTATTGAATTGTTGACTCATTTGAAAGTTTAAGGGATAATTTTATTATTTATATTATATTTTTAACACGTCTCTTCATATATGGTTGAGTAAGTTGTGAGGGTCGAATAGTGAATCTATTGCTTACTTTGATATCATTTTGAATTATTAATTACCAAATTATTTAAAAGCTTGAGCATTTAGAGAGAGATAATTTTGTTATTTATATTATATTCTTAACCAGGTTGGCTCAGCTTTAAGAAGCAAACCTGGAAACATAAATATAGTGCTAGACACAAAGGACTTCCATTCCAAATGTCCGTATCAACTAATGCTGTGTTTGATTGAGGGATTTGGGAAGAGATTTAGAAAGAGAAAGGGAAATTATGTGTGAAACTAGGTGAAATGTAGGTATATTTTATTTCCATTTCACCAAACTTTTCTTTTTCCCTTTCCAAATCCTTCTTCAAATCCTCCAACTAAACACAGCGTAAGGGACTGATGGGAATAGTTTGAATGACGACTTAAGAACATAATTTATGATAGTCTAATATTACATTAATTTAACTATAATTGTTACAGCTGATGCACCCACACTATCACCATCATGACTGTATTAAACTATTAAATGAACAATTAAAATATATCATGTCTCAACCACGGTAGTAGAAATCTGCCGATCATGAAAACTAAAGCTGACATGATTGGCCTATCTATAACATGATCCTGAACACAAAAAAGGCTAATGTGTATGCATTTTATTACCTAGGCCAAGGAACATGAACCAGCCAATGCTCGATCCACAAGAAACTGAACAATGAAATGAGTGCTATTATTTGTCACCATGTTTGGTAGGCATGTGCTCATAAACTATCAACATTTCTCTCCTTCAATACAGCACCCCAAGAGACTAACAAGATTCTTTTGAGCCTCGATATCATTATGCTGTCATTCTTGAACTCTTCAATGCCTTCTCGTGAGCATCTTTTGCACTGCTATCTCCTGTCCATCTTGTAGATTTCCCGATGTATCCATAAAATTTCTCAATCAACCAATACATACACAAAGTCCACGTCATATGATAAAATACTTAAGAAAAAAATGAATTACCTTAAAAACTAGTCCAAATCCTCCTTCCCCAAGTTTACATTTTATCCTGAAGTTATTGGTAGCAGCTACTATTTGTCGAAGTCAAACACTGGTAGCTCCTACGTATCATATTGCTCTACTGGGTTCAGTGGGGTGTCTCTGAAGTCTTTAATGTATCATCCAAACCAAAGCTCTTGAGTTTCTTTTCCCTCTTTCTTGATATTGAGATCAGACCATGACAATTTATTCAATTACTTTGACTTCCTTCACGGCTTCAAGGTTATCAAGGATGGGAATAATATTTACAAACCAATAAAATTAAAACCCCCAACCTCCAAAACATATGCATGCACACAACAAAAAAAAAGGGGTTATGTGTGTATACATATGCATACACACATATCTCTATGTATATATATATATATATATGTAAAAAAACCAACAAGTTTCTCTCCAATACAGTAAGGTCTAGTTATTTTTCATTGTTTAGGTGGCTTCATATATAGATGGGATTTGCTTTAGTACCAAAAAGAACAGTCAAGCTCACCTCCAATTCCACTGTTTTGTTGAGTTCTTAGCCACTACATGCACAGATATAGCACATGATGGAAATTCAATTTAGCAAGTCGATCGATATACTATTTTGGAACCCAGATTAGGTCAAACAATTAAAGCAATTCAATTTAGTATTTTGGAACCAGGATTGGGTCAGACAGTTGAACCATCTGGAAGCACTTTTTTTTTTTTTTTTGTGTGGATGAACTGAGGACTAGTTTCCAGACACTAGATTTCTACATGAACTATACTAGAAGTATTGATGCATCTTTTGGATTAGAGTTGGCATATTATTTTGCTTTTTTTTCATATCATGATTTCTTTTATTTCCTCTGCTTAACACTGAAGTATATAGATGACAGTTCTTTTACCTCTTTGGTTAGCTTTCCACCAACACAAACCACATATAATCGAAAGCCAGAAGACCATACCAGAAGCAACTGTGAAGCCGATAATGATTCCTGTTCTTGCTTCTTCCCTTTACCTGATTAATAATAATAATAAAAATTAAATAAATAAAATCAACTAAGTAGAAAGAGAACGGAAGAAGAAAACAATACTCATTGAAGCTTTAAGGAAAATTGTAATCACCTAGCTTAGCAAGGTGGAGAAAAAGATCCTCCCCGTCAAATGAAAACTCTTGATTATCCAAAAATCTCCTGTCCAGATCATACATCCAATTCTGCTTGACTATGAACAGTTAGTCAGGCATTGATATTCACATTCCTCAGCACTTAACGTTCACAAAAATAAAAAGATCTAACAATTTCAGCACATTCAACTTCCAAAATACGTCATATTTTCCACTCCCCAAGGATGAGTTATTCATGTTGTTGTTTAAAAACAATTCAGTTTTTCTCACACACCCGTTTGACCAATATCCTCTGCTCCATTCCTCATTTGATTTTGGTACAAATCCTTTTAGGCACCAACAAATTGGAGATCCATTTTTACTACAAACCCAAAAAGGTCCACATGTGCCATAATTTTCACACAAACTCTTTTTTGCCACCCAGAAAACTTTCCATTGCTTTAAACCTTCATCCCAATCAATTAACTTGAGATATCCAGTTGATGTAATTGTCATAATTATAACAGAAGAGCTGTTTAATAAATCGTAAGTGACATACTGATTTACCTGCTGATACTCCAGTGCAAGACGAAAACCACTTTCCAAATATGTTGATTTCATATAAGATATTCCAACACACTTCAATCCATCCGATGACCCACTTCTCCAAAATTGTGTCGGAACATTCCAAATAAAAGCTTGCAGAGGAGTTTGTGGTGCAATTCCAACAACAAACTCTTCCATTTGCCAAGAAGACAAGAACCGTTTCTCTCCAGCTCTAGTGTTCATTGCCGGGTAGGAAAGTGTTGTAAGGATGGTTAATGCTCTCCCACAAGATCTCTTCACGGATTCCCTTTTTCAGGACAAAGTCTCCTGTGTCTAGAAGTACTGCAACAGAAACATTTACAGGGACAGATATGTTGGTTGACCACTTAATGCTTTGATTCCCATCTACAAGCACCAGAGTTTTATCACCACCAATCATTAGACTGGCAGAGGAGTCTGCCAATGTAAGCAGCTTCTCTCTGTTTGCTACCCATACAGCTTCCCACATAGAGATGTTCTTGTACCATATTCCAACATTTCATTTACCAGAATTTCCGCAACTAAAGAAGCCTAACTCAAAGAATTGGCCAGCAGAAGCAAGAGTCTCTCCTACTGAAAGGTTTTGAGTTTCACTTAAAGTGTCCATTGCAGTGCAACAATGAGCTAGAATAAAGTTGAACATAAGCAATAGAAAAGAAACAAATACAATTTTACTAATGTTTCCTATACCCATTTGTGTCTGATGACGTTTGTCCAAAAGACCAAAGATTGAACAATTGGAATGTGGATCAGAGCTATCTGTGGCTACTAAAAACTAAAGGCCATAAAAAAGGCAAGAAAAGAAGTTAAAATTGAATTTCCATATGCACACTGTGCTGGAAACTAATGCTTAATGAGACAGCTAAAGAAATACAATGCCGGTCTCTTTACTCCATCCAAATAGAGATGAGCAAAGACGTACAATGCTGGTCCCCAGACTCCATCCAAGCAGAGATGTGTCTTGCCTGGTTGATGAGTAGACAATGCATTCACTTCCATTCAATAGTCTTAACCATTTCACTTTGAGGCAAGATCAAGTGTTATGTGTGGTATTCACTAACCACATAATGCTAAAAAATACCACCACAAACCAAAAATAAAAAAAAAAAGAAGAAAAAGTGTGGTCTAAATTCATTTTGTGCATTTCTCATAAAAGTGCAAACGCACAAAATGAATCTAGAAACACAATTTTTTAGGGACAAATTATACCTGTAGTCCCATAGTTTGTCCATTGGGTCAATTTTGGTCACTGTAGTTCTAATTGTATCAATTTTGCTCTTTAAAACTTTTCACATTTTGTCAATTTAGCCCGGTTGATAACAACTATTAAGAAATTAGACAAAAATTGAGAACAAAATGATCTATTCAAAAGGGAATGAACCATTTCAAACTGAATGTTAACCCCTCAATCACTTTTAGGAGAGTGAATAATAGACTATTCTGCCGTTAGTTTCAATCCAATTTGTAAAGATGCATTATCAATTAGGCTAAATTAACACATGTAAAAAATTGATGCAATTAAAACTGTGAGGATCAAATTGGTACAACAGATAAACTATAGCAACTTCGAGTGCAATGTTGTCCTTTTCATTCTCTCTTTTTTTTTTCTTTTTTTTTTTCAATTTGTGACAAATCCATCGTTAATTCTTGTTGCTCTTTTTCTTTGAGAATGCAATACAAACATGTAACACAAAAGAGAGAACATTATTATATTTTTATTAGCTAAATGAAAAGGAGAGAACATTATTTCAAGTAGACAAAACATCAAACATCTTGCGAGCAACTTCCAAAACATAGGCTTACTTTTATTTATTTATTTATTTCCACATAAGAGGATCTAATTAAAGAATAATAAAGACTAAACAATGACAACTATGGGTAAAATGAATTTTTATTTTTCAAAATCCTAACATAATAGCCTCATATTTTTCGATATATATGTAACCAAACAAAATTTGAGAAGTTGGTATAGAATTTGATTTTATCTTTTCACTTTTATTTTTTTAAATCAGCCATATAAGAAAATCTAATAAAATAAACGGCAAGCCCAACACTATCAACTATTACAAGAAAGAGTCCGTAATAGGAAAGAAATAAACAACAAAGCAAAGGTCCCCTAATAACTAGTAATTCGTCTACCCACTTTCCTTTTGCTGCCTGCAGCCTCTTCTTTATCCCATCTAAGATTACTTTGTTGGATGCTTCTGCTTGCCCATTACTTTGAGAAAAACTTGGTGTTGAAAAGTAATTCTTGATCTTGAATTTCGCACAAAAGTTCTTGATGAGTTTGCTGTCAAACTGTGTTCCGTTGTCGGCAACTATTGCTCTTGGAATGCCAAATCTGGTGATGATGTTTCTCCATATAAAGTTCTTGACGTCCACATCTTGGATTTTGGGGAGAGGTTCTGCCTCTATCCACTTCGTAAAGTAATCTGTTGCCACCAGTAAGTATTTTCTCTGCCCAGTTGCCTAGGAAAGTTGTCCAACAAGATCCATGCCCCATTGGGCAAACGGCCAGGGGCTGGACACTGGGTTTAGGTCAGCAGCTGGCTGATGTATCAAAGGCGCAAACTTTTGGCATTGTTCACACTTCTTCACGTAGGCTTCAGCATCCTTTTGCATGTAGGGCCACCAATACCCCTGGGTAATGGCCCTGTGGGCTAATGATCTGCCCCCAGCGTGGCTTCCACAAATCCCTTCATGAATCTCGTATAGGAAATCTTCAACATGCAAAGGGTGTACGCACCTTAAAAGTGGTCCAGTGAAGGACCTTCTGTAGAGGTATCCATCTTCTGTCAGACAGAATCTTGCCGATTTCAGTCTGACTTTGTGTGCCTCCTTACGATCTTCTGGCAGCTTTCCTTCTTTCAGGAATGCAATAATTGCATCCATCCAGCTTGGCCCCATGTCCACACACATTGCTTCCTGTCCTGTGCTCCGTGGTTCTATGCTCGGGCCCGACATATAGTCGATCATAATTGTCCTTGTTTTTCCAATCTGCATTGAACTTGCCAGGTTAGCCAATGCATCAGCATGGGTGTTGTCATCTCGGCTAACTTGGAGTAGTCGACAGTTCTGAAATAGGGCTGCCAATCTGATGACCTCTTTTGCATATGCCGACATCCTTCCGTCTCTGGCTGCAAATTCTCCTGTTGACTGGTTAACAATAAGTTGTGAATCACAAAAAACAATTACCTCATCTGCTTCTGCTTCTGCTGCTACTGCCAGCTTTAGCCTTGCAATTAATGCTTCGTATTCCGCTTCGTTGTTTAAGGCCTTGAACCCTAAACGGATGGACTGTTCTATAATTTCTCTATCTGGAGATATCAGCAGTACTCCTGCCCCCGCTCCTTGTCGGTTCGAACTTCCATCGACAAACAATCTGAATGAGTTGCCGATGTAGATGCTGTAGGGTCTAAGTTTTTCCTTCCTTTGCTCTTTTGCCTTTGGCTGGGATTCTCCTTGCTTGCTGGGACAATGCTCATCCTGGCTCAACGGAGCCTGATATTCGATGGTTTCGGGCGTGAATTCCGCCACGAAGTCAGCCAAAACTTGGCCTTTAATTGCTGTTCTCGGCCTGAACTCCAGGTCATACTGGCCCAGGGCTACTGCACATCTTGCTATCCTTCCTGTTAAGTCTCCTTGCTGCAACAAAGACTTCAGTGGGTGCTCCGTTAAGACCACAATTTTATGCGCCTGAAAGTAATGGTTCAACTTCTTTGAAGCCATTACTAAGGCTAGCATTAATTTCTCCAGTGGTAGATACCTTGTTTCTGCGCTGGCCAAGGTTTTGCTTACATAGTAAACAACATTTTGCTCCCCTTTTTCTTCTCGGATTAGTACTGCACTGACTACGTGTTCTGAAACTGCCAAGTACAAAAATAGTTCTTCCCCTGGTTCTGGATTGGAAAGAACCGGAGTTGTGGTCAAATACTTCTTCAGGTCGGTCAAAGCGGCTTCGCATTCTTCTGTCCACAGAAAGTTTGTGGCTTTTTTCACCAAGTTGAAGAAGGGTTTGCACTTATCTGAGCTTCTGCTGATGAATCTGTTTAGGGCTGCGACCCTTCTAGTAAGCATCTGAACCTGTTTTTGCTGATGTTGGGCTCTTCAGCTCTAGGATGGCCTTGATTTGGTCGGGGCTGGCCTCAATGCCTTTTCTTGTTACCAAATACCCTAAAAACTTACCTGATCCAACTCCAAACGCGCACTTTGATGCGTTGAGTCGGAGCCGGTATGTTTTGAGTATATCAAAGACCTCTTTTAGGTCGGCAAGATGACCCTTAGATTCCTTGGTCTTCATGACCATGTCATCGATGTAGACTTCTACCGTTTTGCCAATCAGGTGCTTGAACATCTTTGTTACTAACCTTTGGTAAGTTGCTCCTGCGTTTTTCAGCCCAAAAGGCATTACCTTGTAACAGTACAGGCCTTTAGGGGTGATGAATGCGGTCTTTTCCTCGTCTGGAGGGTACATGGCAATCTGGTGGTACCCTCTGTATGCATCCAGAAAACTCATCCTTTCATGCCCTGAAGTAGCATCTACGAGTTGGTCAATCTTGGGCAGAGGAAAGCTGTCTTTGGGGAAGGCTTTGTTGAGGCTGGTAAAGTCTACACAAACCCTCCATTTGCCGTTCTTCTTCTTCACCACTACTGTGTTGGACAGCCATGTTGGGTAATGAACTTCTCGAATGGCCCTGGCCTCCAGAAGTCTATCTACTTCTTCTTCTACTGCTTCGACGTGCATTAACGTCGATCTTCTGGCTCGTTGAATCACAGGTTTTGCCGACCTGTCGACATTCAGTCTGTAGCAAGTGACCTCGAGGTCAATGCCAGGCATCTCGTAAGGTGTCCAGGCGAACACCTCTATGTTTGTTCTCAAAAAATCTTCCAGTTCTCTTTCCTCTTCTTCGGTTAAGCCTGAGCCGAGAAGAAAGAAGCGCTCTTCGTCTCTTTAGCGTCTCTTCGCTCTTCTCGACTGGTTCTTTGCCGACGTCTTCTAGGACCTCCATGTCCCCATCTTCAATCTCTGCCTCTTTTGGCTCTCGAATGCTGCAAGTAGACTTCATTGCTGTCATGAAGCAACTTTTTGCTTGCAATTGATCTCCTCTGACTTCTTCAATCCCATGCTCTGTTGGAAATCGCAGTAGTTGATGCAATGTTGAGGGAACTGCCCCCATTGCATGCAACCATGGTCTTTCCAAGATGATGTTATATGATGAAGGTGTGTCAATCACCATGAATTCTGTTCTGATCTTCTTAGTGCCAGCTTGTACTTCCACGCTTGCTGCACCTAGTGGCTATGTCGGCGTTCCATTGAAACCGACCATAGGGTTGCTGGATTGTTCCAGGTCATCAGGATGAAGGCCCAACTCCTTGTAACATCTTACGTACATGATGTCACAAGAGCTACCTTGATCTATTAGGATGCGTTTTACTTGGCACTCCCCAACCTGGAGGGATACTACCAAGGTATCATTATGCGGATGCTGGACCATCTCTAAGTCGGCTTCAGTGAAGGTTATCAGCGGTCCTTGGCATTCCTCAGGCCGAGGTCTTTTGTGTCCGACCTAGTTCACGTGCTGCAGGTGTTTTACTCTTTGGGTTTCTCCCTGAATGTCATTTTCGTTCACTTTTGAGTGAATGAGATTAACCGCCCGTGGTTCTCCTGCCTGTGGTTGTTGTGCTGGGGGAGGCAGAGCTGCAGGTGCTTGAGGCAATCTTGCCTGTTCTTCTCTTGTCCTGGCCTCATCAACAAGGTCCCTCAGATGGCCTTGCCTTACTAGGTCTTCTAAGTGTGCTTTTAAGGCTCTGCAACCCTGAGTTGGATGTCCTTCTTCATTGTGGTAAGCACAGCGCCTACCAACGTTTCTTCCCATAAATTCCCCTGGTGCTCTTGCCGGTGCCCTGAAATAGGGTTGATTTCGTATTTGATCCAGGACTTTATGGATAGGGATTCGGAACACCGTCGTCACTGCCTGTTTACCCTTCAATTCTGTTTCTTGTTTGGTCGGCCCGTTGTTACCTCGGCCTCGCTTCGGCAAGCCGTTCCCTTCTCCTGTTTTATCTCTTTGTTTCCCGACGTATCTTCCTCGGCTCTGGCGTACTTCTTGATTCTCGCCATGAGTTCTTCCATGCTTTTTGGCAATATTTTTGCCAAAGACTTCCATAGTGGGCAGTCATCTTTCAGGCCGTTCTTGAAAGACACGACCACCACTTCTTGGTTGCATTCGGGTATTCGATTGAACACCTCGTAGTACCTCTTCGCGTAGGCCCTAAGGCCTTCTTCCTTGGTGATTCTTAAAGCCATCAGGGCGTTGACCCTCAAGGGTTGTAGTTTGTTCGTCACAAACCTGGTCACAAACATCTCGACCAGGCCTTCAAATTTGTCCAGTTCCACCGAGAATGGTGTTCTCGGCTTAACTGGGGAAGTCACCTCAGCTTCAACATTTTGCTGCCTCCTTTTGAGGTAATCCCTCAAGTCTTCTTTACTCCTACTTGGAGCTCGGCTATCTCTGGACTTTAATCTTTTTGGTACACTACTTTCGGCCTCGTGGTGGGCCCGTTTCGATCTTTCTCCATGGGTTGTGTCAAAGCAAAGCGCCTGCCTTTGAACATGGCGATGTTCTTTGGACTCTGGATCCTTCGTGTGATACGTCCTTTGGGACTCTTCTCGTCTCGGCTCCACTCGTCCGCCTTCCCTGGAAGGTCGGTGAGAGTGCCTTCCGTTCCTGGTGTGCTGAGGGACTTCGAGGATTGTTTTTCTTCCTCCCTTCTGGGTATTGGTTGCTGGCATCGGTGTGTCCTGCAGCGGGTATGGTGGCTGCATGACATTATTTTGCATCATGAAGTTGACGACCGACTGTAGGTCCGCCAACTTGTTTGCCAAGTCTTTTACTTTCTCATCCCTCCGTAGGCACCTATCCCTCCATACCTGAAGGTTATCTTCGTTATAGTACTTGCCTTGGTCTGTCTTCTTTGAAGTGTTGCCCTCCTGGCCGACGTCTTTTTCGACGTGGCCTTGGTCATGAGTTTCTGCATTGTGGTTGTCTCCTTCAACATCAAGGTCAATTGGTCTGCCACTCCTAGCAGGAGTGTCGCCCTCAATGTTTTCCTTCTGTCCGTTACTGGCCATCTATTCTTCTAAGATTCCCGCAGACGGCGCCAAATTGTGTGAGTAATTTTCTGACCACACTGTCTGCCTAGTAATTAGCTGGAGAGCACCGGCAAAATAGATGGCTTCAGCAAACCTGTAACAGAAAGAAAAGGCTCCGGCGGTGCGGTGGCTTTTCCACCCGGGGGCACTCCGACGATCAATTCAGTATATCTCTCAAAGATAATCAAGTGCTAAACTCACAAGCTTGAGTATAAAACTGCATACCTTAGACCCACGGGGGTGCCTCTTTTTTATAGTTTACTCAATCCAAGTCCTACTAGAAGCCTTACTTCTATGGACTTTAATTCAATACTGACTTTGGACTCTTCAAGAGATAAAGATAAACTCCCTAAGAGTTTTATCCTTATCTTTAGCAAAGTCTTCTCTTTACTCTAGGACTCTTGTCCCTTATCCGCTTATCTCGGATTCCGATATCTTCGGAGATAACCTCGGCCTCGCCAAGATAACCTCGGCACAATTACCACGACACGTGGCATCTCGGCTGACACGTCGGCGTCACCATGCCACGTGTCGGTACTCAGAAAATATATCCCCACACTCATTACCTATGATAAGAATTGACCTCTTGAGATTGTATAAGCGTGACTACCTAAACTAACCCAATTGATTTCATCTTTGAACTTTACTAGGTCAATTTGTAAAATTTTAGAAAGTCAGCATTTTTTTTTTTTTTTTGTTCTTATGTTCAGCGGGGTCAATATGTCAAATCTTAAAACTTCAGATAATAATATACACTCTAGAAGATTTTGTAACTTCAGTGGTGTCAAGTGATGACACCACCAAAGTTTCACCTAGCACCTAGCTCCGCCTATGATTGCATTATTACCATTCGTTTTTTTGTGATCAAACACACAACTTCAGTTTTTATTTTTATTTTTTTTTTTGGGTAAGTTACACATACCTCTCCAAACAGTAGGCAAAAATATACCTGAATGAGAAAATTACACCAGCTCCGACTTCATTTCAGAAGCGAACCTGGAAAGAAATTTAGAGGTAGACACAAACAATTTCCATTCCAAATTTTCATATCACCTAAGGGACTGATGGGAATAGTTTGAATGAGGACTTAAGAACATCATTCATGACAGTCTAATATTACACTAATTTACTATCATTATTGCAGTTGCTGAAACATACTATCACCATCATGATTCATGACGACTGTATTAAGATTTCGAAGCACAATTAAAATATACCATGTCAATTATCATACTAAATCTGCAAAGGAAAACCCTGAAAACATGGGATTTCATTGAATAACAAAGCGTATTTTGGATATGGGTCATCGTCCTTCAAGCATTGATACAGTGACCTCATTTACGGAGCATATGTTTTTATTTTGAGATTGAAGATCTGATCCCAAGGTAAATGTAGGTTGCTTTGGTTGTGGACCATCTATTTCACTGGTTAGCATGAGAGCTATACTTGACATGGTTGGCCTATCTGCAGCATAGTCTTGAACACAAAGAAGAGCAATATGTATACATCTCTTTACTTCCGGCAAGCAACACGAATCAACCAATGCTTGATCCATGAAATCCAATGCCCTGCCCTCATTCCACAAGTGCCACACCTGAAACAATACAAAATTGTCAATGCGAGAATAAAATGACCAAATAGCATAAAAAACAGAGATTGTTTGGTTTGTTTTTCAGAAAAATTTGTGGGAAAAATTCTCTACAAACAAATTTTTAAGAGTAATCAAACCAAACAAATTTTTCCAAAAAAAATCTCAAAATTTTGTTTGGTTACTTACTTTCCAAAATCAATCACTCTCTCATACACATCAAATCAATTACTTTTTTTAAAACTCTCTTTCCAAAATAATTTTCCAAAATCATTTCTGAAAAAAGGCAAACCAAATAAGTTTTCGTACTTTTTATCTAAAAAACTACTCTACAAACACAAACCAAACATACCATATGTCAAAGTGTCATTTAGTAACTTTTACAGTTAACTATTTTTGTTTACAGAAAATACTAATCATGTTTATATTTCTTTTTGGTAGAACTGTACACAAAAACATATCTGGTACACATATTTAAAAATTTTATTTTAAAAATAAGTGAGAGAGGTTGCTAGTCAAAGATGGTGGCTAGAGGTAATTATCGACAACTAGAGATGGTGACCAAAGGTGGTTGTTGGTCAATAGAGGTGGTTTCTGACAAGAAGTGGTTGTCGGTAGGAGGTGGTTGTAGGTTTTCAGAGATGGCGGCCGAAAGTGATTGTCAAACGCGAGAGTTAGTTGCTAGAAAAGTGACTACCTACGGTGGCTAGACATGTGGTAGTTGGTAGTGGCCTCAGGACGTGTGAGAAAGAGAAAATGATTTTTTTTTTTTTTTAAATTTTCTAAACAAGTGAAACTAACTTTTTTTGTATTTACAAAAATTTAGTAAAATTTGTAAACTATTCACAAGTTTTTAAAACAAAAATAGGTAACAAATGAGTATTCGTTTACAATTATAAAAATGTTCATAAAAATAAACAAAAAATTGTAAATATAAACATTACCAGACACGAAATATTTGAAATGCCAAATTAGGGTGAGATAGTGGACTTACATAGCCAAGAAGGCTTGTATATTGTTCATCGTGAAAACTGGTGTTCTTCCTGCCACAAATAATCTCTAATAGCAAGACTCCAAAACTAAAAACGTCAGACTTTTCAGAAAATATCCCTCTCAACGCGTACTCAGGAGACATATATCCACTACATTTCATTAAGATATGGCAATGATTAGCACTTGAATATCACATGGTTCACACCATTTTAACATTGCTAGATATTCAAAATAGAGTTTCACCACTAAGAATTATGTGTTGATTGTCTGTTTTAATCCCTCAAATCGTTCATTTATACTTTTGATGCGATTCAATTCAATTCAGTGAAAAATGTAGTACTACAAGCATGGGATATTTTAAATAAATGAAGGAAAGAAAGCATTGCTTACATGGTTCCCGCAGGCCTATGAGTATTTGCTAGTTGTTGTGTACCACGAAATGTTCTTGCCAAGCCAAAGTCTGATATCTTTGGGTTCATATCTTTATCCAGAAGAATATTGCTAACCTTCAGATCTCGGTGAATAATTTTTAAACGAGAATCGCGGTGAAGATATAGAAGTCCTCTAGTAATGCCTTGAATAATGTTGAAGCGTTTTGTCCAATCCATATGTCCTCTTTTTGTTGCATCTAAATTACATGTCAATTGAAACTTCATCAAAGTTAAAGACTAGTGTGCCAATATTTTATATGAGAAATGAAGCAATATACAAATGCAAAGTTTCAACATTGTTGCATGAATAGTAATGAATAACTTTTATAAAACTGACTGGCAGAATTTTAAAAGGGTAAGGATTTAGAGAAGAGTTCATCAATGTGGTACTTCAAAGAAAACAAAACTGATATATCTGAAAGTTTAGAAATGCAGACCTTTCCCATTTGCTACATTCAAACTCCGGATTGTAAAAGAAACTCCCCACCATAATCATACCATTTGTAAAATAGTGGAGAAGAAAATGAGTGGATCTTGGTCTGATGACGCATTCAGAGCAACCCGTGAAACTAGCTAGAGAAAAAAAATTGTGATCTTGGTATGGTGAGACATTACACTACTTGGAGGCATATGAAGAGTAGCAGCAAATATCACCAATGGTCTTTGTAATTTCACCTTTCTTTCAATTTGGTTGGTCCCAATCATTTTAATTGCAACACATTTGACTTTTTGAGTTTGTCACTTTGTGTCAATTAAGAACAATTGAAAATAGCTCTTAAATTATTTTTATGAAAAATGGTCATTCGCATTGTACATGACCAATTTTTTAAGGTAATTTAGACATTAAAACACTTGCTCAACTAGCTAAATTACAAACCCACCATGTAAGATTTCTGAATAGCTTTCTGTATCTCATATATTCAATGTGTATCAATTACAATCAAACCTTAGAATATATATAGCCCTAACTCCTAAACCAAGAAGGAAATACAAATACAATACTAACTGTGGACGTCCCCGAACGCCCCGGGAGGATGAGTCCCGTTCTGTTCGTTTGGGGTTACTACAGTTCGGACTCGATTTGTGTCACGGTTCTAAATCTGAACCAAAGAGTCCAAATCTGGCAAATCGTTTTGAGAAACAGATTTTTGAAAAAGTAGTGCCAAACATGGACTGCTTTGCCAGATACAGAGTCGCCACCTAAATATTTTAAAATGGGGGAATTTAGGAAACCCTGACTCGGTGTCGAAGGCCACATGTCCGTCATCACCGGAGTTGTCTCGGCTCGGGAGCTTGGGTACGATCGGGGAAGGTCAGCTATGAGCACCCCCTTTCGCCCGGTCCGAAGACCGGCCTCTACTAACCGTGATATCCGTTTTTGAAAACTTTACGTGTTCTTATCCCGTTATTAGCCTAGAATTACTATGTTATGCGCACAGCAAACAAGTATAGACTAGATTGCCTAATTTGGAAATAAACATTGCATATCCGTTCGGTTTGAAAATGCTTTGGAATTTGCTACTCGCAAGTAGGCTAAAATACGGATTTCAACGAGTTTTTTCCAACTCAAACAATCCAACCTTCACCCACAGGCATTCAAAACAGTTTAACACATAAGCATCTAGCCACATGTTAAGCATGCTGTCATGGCAAAATTCATACTCATGCGATATGCTAAAGCATTAAAATACTTACATAGTACTCCATGCCAAAACAAAGAACTTGTTAGCAAACATGCATGATCCAAGTCCATGTTAAGTGCCTAATGCATCGCATACAAAATGTTGCTAGAATAGGCTCGGCTATCCTAAACATGTCATGTGAAAATGCACAACTATCACATATTCAGTTTAGAATTTGAAGTACAAATGCAGTTAGCATGATGTACCGAGCCTAATGCATGTAGTACGAATGCATGAATGCACACATGCGTAGCATAAGGTATGCTAAATTAAACGTGTCCTAATACTAACCATTAAAGCAGGTAAGTAAAAGGGAAGAAAGAAGTGAGGTTGGAAGACATACACACCACCCACACACACTTATTACAGATTTGCCCTCGCTCGGAGGGACCGAATAAATATTACAAATTAATTAACTACGCAAGCTAATTAATATTACAAATTGCCTAATTTAATTAACAAATTAAATAGACTAATTAAAAAAAACAGGAAAACGCCTCGGGAAGCGCGCCGCCATGCGCAAGTTGCCTCTGTTTTCCTTCTTTCACTCCTCTGGAGGCTGTCAAAACCTCAGGGTTGCATCCCTAGGCACTGGGGAGTACCACCGGCCGAGTGGGATCATCACCGGCACTGGTATGTGTCCATCGGCACAAAATTGAAGCTGTCGGCAGAGAAAAGGTTGCCGGCCGGCACCTTACACTGCCGGTCGGCAAAAAAAGTCTGCAGGACCTGCAACTCACAGCAACAGAGGGCAAAACAAGGCATGGCAGCACAATTCAAGGCATGTATGCACCAACCATGTCCCTTATCATGATAATGACTCAAAGGGGCATGTGCCTCGATTCTCGGACCACCAATCACGCATTTCCATGCATGATGGCCCAAAGAACCAAGTATGCAACTTTGATTTCAAATGCATGCAAACCAATCAAACAAATTAGGCCTAATTCCTATCACCATTTCAAGGAACAAGGCATGCATGCAAGATGCAATGCAACCTAGGCATACAAGCTAAGAATGCAACATGGCATGGCAAGGCACTTATGCAAGCATACAAGCATACATATGGCAATGCAAATGGATGGCAAGATGGGCTTATACATGAATTAGGCAGCTCTAAAATAGGCCTAAAACAATAGCCAATGTGCTAAAAAGTGAGGGCTAAATGGCATGCACACACACATGCACATAAGGATCAACACTTAAGCATAAATCAAACAACATTCAAGCACACTTGAAAGAGGGAATCATGGACAATTAGCATGCAACATAAGCATTGAAAATGCATGTTAGGATGGTGCCAAACCAAGCAACAAATCAAGCTAAACATGCAACAAATAGTCTAAGTGTTCAAAGCAAATCCAAGGAGCATTGAAATACACTTGCAAGACTAAACATGGTATGAACTTATTGACCCAAAACAGAGTTTTAGCACATCAACACAAGGCCTAAGGACCACTTAGATGGCATCTAAATGACCCAAAAAACAAAGGCATGCACAAATGGTCAAAACAAGGAGCATGCAACACATGCTTCCAAAGCATTAAAGAGGCATGCAAGGCAATCAAACAAGCATGGAAATGGGACTGAAATAACATGTGGGGGGACCCCAAATCACCAAATCGATGCAAAGATGTCATGCTACACATGCACATACTCAAAGCTAACAAGCCCAAATACAAAGGAGCTATATCAAGCATGCCAAAATCAACCCAAACAACTTAGGACAGACCTAGAACATGGCAAGATAAGCACATAATCTTCACAAGACTAAGCCTAAAACATGCTCCAACAAAGGCTAACAACCTAAGACATGTTAAGGCATAGACAAGGCATTACATGGCAACTATGCTAAGCATGCATGGAGTTCCAAAACCAACTTGAAATCATGTTATATTATGGATATATAAGCATGAAAAACAAACCAAACATGATCAACACACACTTAAGCATAGGCTTCCTTAAGAGGCCAAAATATGCCCTTTTTCAAGGACAACAAGGAGAGGGGGTGGCCCTCTCCTTCTTGGGACTTCAAAGCATCATCTTCACCACTGAAATCCCTCAAGATTTCAGTGGTGAAGAGACCTCAACACCAAAATCCCGGAGCTAACACAAAATGGCTCAAAATGAGGCCTTTTGAGGCCTAAGGGTGGTCAACAACCCTCAAACAACAAAAAACTCTTAATAAACAATAAAGAGGGCCTAAAAACAGAACTTTTTTATGTTATACAATAATCACAAAAACAGCTCTAAGATAGGTATAAAATCAATGCAAAAATGGGGGAAAAAGGGACTAGAATCTCACCCTTGAAGACCCCTTCACAAATGGTGCTCCAATGGCCTCCTTTGGCTCCAAACCAGTCAAGAAACTCAAGAACAAGCCCTTAGAACCCTAGTTTCAAGAGGAAGGTGAAACACTAGGTGTTTGTGTGCAATAGGTAGACACAAAGCACCTAGTGAACAAAAGAGAGGGAAAGAGAGATAGAGTGTGTATCTAACTCTAACCCTAGAACTCAAACCCTAACAATGGCTGTTCTTGCTCTCAAAAAATCCTAAGTCTCTAACCAAGCCTCCTCTCTTTGCCTTAGAGAGAGCCTCCCTCTATATTGTCTTGTAAAGCTTACAAGACAAGCTTTGCAAGAGGGAGATCCCTCCATACACGTGTATGGAGGGGAGCAAAAGCAAGACAGCTGTCTAAAAATATCTGCAAAAGCAGATGAACAGCAATCGGCCGGCCAAAAATGCTATCTTGGCCAAAAGGAGTGCCGGTCGGCAACAAATAGTGCTGACCGGCAACAAAGAGTGCCGGCCGGCAAACTACATTCCCGGTGGCAGCAAACACCAGCCGGTGGCATCTAGCCACTGCCGGTGGTGGGTAGGGATGGTCTACAAGCCCTACCCTGCCTCTCAAAGGCAAGACAAAAGTGTTTGGTGCAAAACCAGACACTAAACGGTCAAGTTCGGAAATCCTGAGGCAAGGCGCGCGAGCCGAGGCCTCCGGGAACTCCAAACGAACACAAACATGGAAGATCACCGTGTGTTCAAACAGTGACGTCCAAGTCTTGAGGACGGTCAAAAATGGGGTGTCTACACTATCATGACTCCAATACAATCATGCCTCTAATAGGACTCTACGTTTAATTTGTAAGACTCACAATATATTTCACAACATATTCTCACACCCCCGCTCAAACTCAAGGTGTTTTAGCAGAAAACACAGAGAGTTTGCTAAGAAGAAATTGAAACCGAGCAGTAGTGTAAGTCTTGGTGAAGAAGTCCGCAAGTTGCAAAGCTGAAGGGATGAAAGGAAGCGAGATAGAGGCAGACTGCAGATGTTGGCGAACAAAGTGACAATCAATCTCAATGTGTTTTGTCCGCCTATGGAAGATAGTATTGTGGGCAATCTGAACAGCACTACGGTTGTCACAATAGAGGGAGGTCGGAGAGGACTGAGAGACACCCAAATCAGACAAAAGACAACGAAGCCAAACAATCTCAGCAGTGGCATGAGCCATAACACGATACTCAGCTTCGGCAGTAGAGCGGGCAACGACTGATTGTTTCTTACTTTTCCAATAGATCAAGAAATCACCAAGAAACATACAGAAACCAGACGTAGACTTGCGATCAGTAACATCACCAGCCCAATTAGAGTCAGCATAGGCCACCAGTTCCAAAGAGGAAGTAGAGGACAATAGTAAGCCTTGAAATATGGTACCCCTAAGATAGCGAAAAATACGAACCAAAGCAGCCCAATGGGTAAAGCGAGGAGCAGAAACGAACTGACTAACCACATGAATAACATAAGCAAAATCAGGACGAGTGACCGTCAGATAAACTAAACAACCCACAAGCTCGCAATATAAAGTAGGATCATCCAGAGGGACACCATCAGTAGGTGTATCATAAATCTTAGTATCGGTAAGACCAACACGGTGAATGACTTCATTAGCATACTTAGCCTGAGACAGCAAATAACCCTTTGGAGAAGAAGCAACCTCAATACCAAGAAAATATCGTAATAGACCCAGATCTTTCATTTTGAAGGTGCGAAAGAGATGTTGCTTGACCTTAGAGATAGCAGAAGAGCCAGAGCCATTGATGATCATATCATCCACATAGAGTAAGAGAGCAACAAAACCAGCCGAGGTATGTCTTAGAAATAAAACAGAGTCGGAAGTAGAACAATGAAACCCAAGCTCGGTAACAGCAGTCTGAAAGCGATCATACCAATCACGAGGAGACTACTTCAGACCATACAGAGCACGCCGAAGATGACAAACTTGGCCAGAGGAATGGGGAAGACCAGGAAGAGAACGCATGTAATCCTCCTCAGTGAGATGGTCATTAAGAAAAGCATTCTTAACATCCATCTGATAAAGAGGCCAAGAACGAATAGCAGCAACAGAGATCAAAGTACGAACAGTAGTCATCTTGGCAACAGGAGCAAATGTTTCCTCATAATCAATACCATACTCCTGCGAGAAACCTTTGGCAACCAGACGAGCTTTGTAGCGCTCAAGAGACCCATCAGAATGAGTCTTAACTTTGTAGACCCATTTGCAACCAATCAAGTTCTTTCCAGCAAGCAAAGGAACCAGCTCCCAAGTACTAGTTTTCTGTAGAGCAGACAACTCATCTTTCATAACGTGAACCCAATGAGGGTCCTGACATGCCTCTTTGTAAGACTGAGGTTATGAAAAAGAGTGAATAGCAGACAAAAAAGTACGATAGGAAGCAGAAAAACATGTATTAGACCAACCTAACCTGTTTGAAGGATGACGCGCTCGAGTAGGATATCGGTGTGCAGCAGGATCAGAGTCGGCAGTAGCAGGAGGATCAGCAGTAGGGGTAGAGACAACTGGTGGAGGATGAGCCTTGCGACGAGAATAAACTAACAACGGAAGAGGAGAACAAACTGAAGGATGAGAAGTAGCCAGAGGTGAAGCAGGAGGAAGAGATAAAACAAGCTCATAAAGAACTGTAGAGATGTACTCATCAGACGGTACCTCAGAAGGAAATGGGTCAATGTAAACCAAATCCTCTTTGGAAACTGGAGCAGTGACAGGAGGAAGCTGAAAGTAAGGCAGACGTTCGAGAAAAGAAACATGACAGGAGACATAAAGACGACGGGAAACAGGGTCGTAACACCGATAGCCTTTCTGAGTAGGACTATAACCCAAAAAAACACAGAGGACAGACCGGGCACTAAGTTTGGTCCTATCTTTGCGGAGAAAAAGGACAAAACAAGCAGACCCAAACACACGAAGGAGGAAGTAGTTAGGAAGTTGGGAGAACAAAGCCTCATAAGGAGATCGACCAGAAAGAATGGGAGTAGGCATGCGTTTGAGAAAAAAAACAGCAGTAAGAATTGCTTCCTCCTAGAATGGAGCCGGAACTGAGGCAGAGAGAAGAAGAGACCTAGCCGTCTCAAGGAGATGACGGTGTTTACGCTCAATGCGACCATTTTGGGCAGGTGTATCTGTACAGGAAGTTTGGTGAATGGTACCCAAATTGGCCAAATACTCACAAAACTCAGTTTTAAAATATTCCCCACCCAAGTCAGACCGTAACACTTTAATAGTAGACCCAAACTTTGTAGTAATCATAGACTGAAAGGTACGGTATATCTGATAGAAATCAGACTTATGAGTCATAAGATAAATCCAAGTGTAACGGGTGCGGTCATCAACAAATGACACATAGTATGCAAAACCCCCTTTGGCGAGAACAGGATAAAGGCCCCAAACATTAGTATAAACTAAAGAAAATGGTATATCAGATATAGAAGTGCTTTTACGAAAAGGTAAGGCTGTCATCTTGGCGAGTTTACACCCCTAACATTTAATAAGTTCACTAGGAGAAACTTTTCCCAAGATACCTGATTGAGCCAAAGACCGTAAACGGTCAGCAGACAAATGTCCTAATCTAGAATGCCACAAATAGAAAGGACTGGACAGAGAATCTAACTGAAAAGAGGAAAAGGCAGTCGGAGAGGTTGTCAAAGGTAGATGCAAACTCTCTACCACATAGAGGTCCCAAGATACCTGATTGAGCCAAAGACCGTAAGCGGTCAGCAGACAAATGTCCTAATCTAGAATGCCACAAATAGAAAGGACTGAACAGAGAATCTAACTGAAAAGAGGAAAAAGCAGTCGGAGAGGTTGTTAAAGGTAGATGCAAGCTCTCTACCACATAGAGGTCCCCAACTCTACGACCAGTCCCAATCTGCTATTTAGACATCCGATCTTGCACAGAACAGATAGAAGAGGAAAAGATAACATCAAAACCAGAGGCGTCAAGTTGACTGATAGATAATAAACTAACAGATAATTGAGGAACATAAAGAACAGATGGAATAGAGACAGCAAACATAGTAGACGGTAGGACAAACCCAACAGATATAACAGACATACCATACCCATTAGCAGCATTGACAGCAATAGAAAAATGAGGAGGAGTGCAATTTTGAAGTAAGGAGAGATGGGGAGTCATATGATGAGAAAAAGCCAGACAGACGAAGAAATACCTGAAGAAGACCCAAGCAAACCTGAATGAAGAGGGGAAACAATGGAGACAGACATAGATGGTTGGGAGGTACACAATGTATGTTGAAATTGACTAATCTGAGCAGTCAAGGAAGCTAAGTCAGGATCAACAGCCGGAGCAGATACAGTAGAATCGGTGGGAGGCCGAACGGTACTCAGAGGAGGAACGCAGAACTTAATCGGCAATTGCTGAGAAGACAAGGCAAACACAGACAAAGCAGACAAACATCCCTTTTTGGGACAATGATACTTCCAATGACCTCTTTGATGGCAGTAGGCACATTCATCCGAAGCCAGAGACATTATAATAACTAGAAAACTAAGGGATTCAAGTGTACCCAAAATTTTGTAGGGTTAAAATGCAATAACAGATAACTGAGTGGCCAAATTAGAGTCTATTTTTTATTATTATTTTTTTTTATTTTAATAAAACAAAGTTTATATGAGAGGTATATATTTATACCACTAGATGATCAAATAACAGTGAGAGAGAGAGAGAGAACTGGACCAGTCGAAACAGAGAGACAAGCACCAGTCGAAACAGAGAGAGAAGGCAGCTTGATGTCGCTATGACCCAACCTCGCGAGTCTATCAATGGCAGCGACTCAACTTCACGAGTCCAACGACAGATCACGAACCAGAGGGACTGAGTTCGCGAACCAGAAAGACCAGAACTGAGTCGCGACGAAGCACGGGCTGAACCTGATCTCGAGTTTCTGATGATGACTGAAGACGCGACCCACGAACCAGAGAGACCCACAAACCCTAAGTCGCGACTGTGAAGAAGACCAAAGAACAGAGACGACTTCGAACAATCGGCGACAACTTCAAACAACAGGCGTGGAGTTAGGGTTTCAAACAAGGCTCTGATACCATGTAAGATTTCTGAATAGCTTTCTGTATCTCATATATTCAATGTGTATCAATTACAATCAGACCTTAGAATATATATAGTCCTAACTCCTAAACCAAAAAGGAAATACAAATACAATACTATCATGACTCTAATACAATCATGCCTCTAATAGGACTCTAAGTTTAATTTATAAGACTCACAATATATTTCACAATATATTCTCACAGACCCATCCCCTCCAATACTATTTAAAACCCACCTCCAATATCACTACAAAGCAAATCCATCTTGCACACTACTATAAACCCAATCCCAACAGCTGCTTCTGTTAGAGAGATAAGAGAGTCTGTGACTATCACCATGCCCAACACAAACCTTCCTTCATAATTTGTTGCCTGCGTCAATCCATACACCAACGAACTCTTCACCAATTAATGCTTGGGGATGTTCTTGAACTTATCAAACTCAAATTGATTTGTTTTCTCATGTCTTTGAGGTTGTAAATTGGTAAAGTTTTCTACATAATTAACCACCTACGTAGTCTACACCTAAATTAATTTGTTTGTCCATGGATTTGAAGTTGTAGCCAGGGTATGATTTGATGGTGATTGGGTGGTTAGGAGGCGAAGGGGGTGGCTGTGTAGTGGTGGGGGGTGGTAGAGAGGCATATCAATTTGGTAGTAGAGTAGGAGAGGGGTGGCTTTGTTGGCGTTGGGTAGAGGAGAGGTAAAGAGGTGCTTGGAAGTGTATAGGTCGTGGGTGAAGGAAAGGGTGGTGTGGGGTGGTTAATTTTGCAGAGAGATGGAAGAAGATGGAGTACAGAGAAGAGAGACGGATTTGCACAATAAATTTAAGAGAGTGTTTTGATTTATTGGAGTGAGTACGTAAACTGTTGGTTTTACCCTCAATAAATGGTCATGGACAATGTGTGTGACTATTTTCCGTTAAAAAATTTAACTTCCCTTATAAATTGTCCTCGTTTGACAGAAATTAAAAAAATTTAAGGTCAAATGTGTATTAATTTGAATGATAAGGACAATTCAGACGAACTACATGGACCGTTTGAGAAATTTGCTCTTTATTGAACAAGATGGGTAAGAATTAGAAGACATTGAGAAGATGAACCAACCAAAGAGAAAAGTATCCAAGCTTTTGTTGTGCATGTACTCATAAACTATCAACATTTCTGCTCCTTCAATACAGCAACCCAATAGTCTAACAAGATTCTTGTGTTGGAGTCTTGAGATGAGTCTGATCTCATTCTTGAACTCATCGATGCCTTGTTCTGAGCATCTAGAAAGTCTTTTCACGGCTATCTCCTGCCCATCTTGTAGATTTCCCTATGCATAGTTCATAATGTTTCTCAATCAACCAATTCATACATACACGTACATAAATAGATATTAGCGTATCCATGTTATATATGCACATAAAATACTAGATCAAATATATATAATATAATATAATAATTACCTTAAAAACTGGCCCAAATCCTCCTTCCCCAAGTTTGTTGTTGATGCTAAAGTTATTGGTAGCAGCTACTATTTTGTTAAAGTCCAACATTGGTAGATCCAATGTATCATGTTGCCTAACTGGGTTCAGTGTGGTGTCCATTGAAGTGTTTAATGTATCAACTAAACCAAAGCCCTTGAGTTTCTTTTCCCTCTTTCCTGGTATTGTGATTCAACGACAATTAATTCAATTAGTTTAACTGTCTTCTTGGCTTCAATTTTATGAAACTTGAGAATAATATCTAAAAGCCGATAAATTTTGAACCCCACAGCACCTCCAAACGAACATGCACACGAACACACGTAGAAAAACAGACATATGTATATGCATGCATACACATTACATGGACTATTATGTTCTCCGGTGGACATGTGTGGAATGTGTGTCCGACAAGCATATCTAATTTAGAAACTTTAATGATCTGATTTTATATAATGTATACTATAGATAGGGTAAATTATATCATTAATCCCTATAGTTTAAGCAAAATGTCACTTTAGTTTCTGTAGTTTTAATTTGAAAATTTCGGACCCTATACTTTTAGTTTTGTTATGATATTGTTTTTTCGTTATGCACATTAACATTTTTAACGGAAAAAGATTTAAATGCAAAATCAGAGAGACCAAAGTAAAATTTAAAAGAAACTAAAGGGAACTAGTGCGATCCTTATAATTTCTTATGAATTTCTCTTAGCTCCCTTTAATTTTACATGCCATTTATTTCTGTTTAAAATTTTAACGATAATCGTCAGAAAGATTTCATTGCAACAAAACTAAAAATATAGGGTTGCTTTGCTACATTTGGTTCCCAACAATTTAATTTTGTTGTTGTTGTTGTTGTAAGATTATGAACTAAATACTTTGGACACCAATTGATATAATTAGCCTCTAAAAAAGAAATGATGATTAAGGGCTAACCTTCTCGTGCTTTGCTTCTTCTGCCAAATAATAGGTAAAAGTAGAAACCAGAGGCAACAACCAGAAATGTACTAACTGGTACAGTGATAATTAGTACTACCTGTGTGGGTGATTTTCCGACCACACTGCCCGCTTAGTAACCAGCTGGAGAGCACTGGCAGAATAGATGGCCCCTGACTGACCTGTAACAAAAATATAAGAATCCCGCGGTGGTTTCGACCACCCGGGGGCACTCCGACGATCAAGTCAGTATATCTCTTAAAGATAATCAAGTACTAAACTCACAAGCTTGAGTATCAAAAGCATACCTTAGACCCATGGGGGTGCCTCTCTTTTATAGCCAATACAATCCTAGTCCCAATAGGAGCCTGGCCCTAATGGACTTAGGATTACTGCTAATCTGGAACTCCCAGTGGGATCAGGATAAACTCTCTAAGAGTTTTATCTTTACCCAAACTGAAGTCTTCTCTCAATCTAGGACTCTTGTCCATATCCAAGTTGAGTTCCCTCTTCATTCTAGGACTCTTGTCTCTTATCCGCTTATCTCGGATTCCGATATCTTCGGAGGCAACCTCGGCCTTGCTGAGATCACCTCGGCGTCACGACCAGGACACGTGGCACCTCGGCTGACACGTCGGCGTCACCTTGCCACGTGTTGGTACTCATAAAATATACCCCCACAACTGCCCCCTAGGTTCTATTACCTCGGCATTCTGAGGTGATGGAACCTACACTGTTTCGTTCATCTGTGCCCCTCTGTCCGAGATCAAACTCGCCGACCTCAAAGTTCCCTGGACTTCGCTGTCACTGATGTCAAGAATCAAGTTTCATGCTTTCCAAGCTGCTTGAAATCGCACCTCCTAGCCGAGGTTCTGGTTCCATTAATTCAAAAATTCCAAGAGTTTTTGCAACTGCTCCACTCACACTCTCTGGTGAGTTCCTGATTTCTAGTCACTATTTGACTCCGGCGATTTTCATATCGGCGTTCATTTGGTAGGTTCATAAATTCTTTACTTATTATTAAGCTCAATCTTTCTTAACTCTTCTGATTTACTTTGAATCTGTTTATTTGCCATCTGTTGCCTTCTATTTTCATCTGTCTTCAAGTTTTGAATTGTTTGAATTCCTGGCACTTTTCTTGTCATATCCACTTTCTGTTGCTAGCATTGTGTCTGGGTCATTACTTTCTTATTCTTCACATACTTACTTAGTGCCTGTATACTTGGCTTTATTCTTTGAACTTTGTCATCTTCTTGACTTCTGTTTTTCTCTTTTCTCATTTAATCCTCTGGCTTATTCTCTTTCTAGCTCTTTTGCTTAAATCCGTCATTTGTTCCAAGCTTTCAAGCTTCTTCAACTGTCTTCGTTTCTCTCCTCCGGTGAAGCTTTACGTCATTCTGTCATTGTTGTCAGACTTCGGCAATTCTCATTTCGGCTTCCTTCTTTCTGGTAAGCCACTATTCCTTCTTGGTTTTATTTCTTGTTGCTTACCATTGCTTGTTTTACCCGTTATTTCCAAATCATCTTCTTGAATACACACTGTTCACACATCCATTGATTTCTACCACTGTTCTTGGCTTGACACACTTGTGCAATCTTTTTGTCTTGATTTCTTGATAGCTTCATCATCATTCTTGATTACGAATTACATTCATGTTTCCGTTTTCTGTGTCTTTTTCCAGATTTTTGTTTTCAATTATTGCCTTCAAACTCCGAGGTGCCAATCGCCAAAAAGAGCTTTGATCAATTTCTTCAGGAGGTTGATGCTGAGTTCGAGGAGGAGAAGGCTGCTGAGAAGTCTTCCCAACTATCTTCTGGGGGTGAGACACAACCTACCGCTGATGCCGAGTAGTTTGCTTCCTTCTTGAAATTGATTCCGAGGTAGTGGTAGGGAAGCTCCTCCAACTGACTGCCGAGGCTGAACCATTGTCGTCCGTCGAAGCAGATTAGTCCGACGTTCTTGCTTTCAGTCCCTAGTTCTTTAAGGTCTTCATTTTTGCCAACCTTCTCAGCTCTTAACAAGCTAGTTGGTCATCTCGGTTGATCATATCTCGGAAACGTCTTTCTGTGTTATCTCGGCTATAACAAACTTGTAAATTGCTACAAATTTCAACAAGTGGTAGACCTCATAATCTTCGGTTAACTCATCTTGTAATTTGCTCAAAAATTTCAACAAGTATTAACATTCCTTGCTCTTTAATTATCATTCCTTCCCCCTACACCTTCTCCCTGCCCCCTAATGTGAACGTAAGTTGTACTTAGGATCACATTAGGGAAGTTGGCTTCGTGCCGTAGTCACAGACCTGATGTGTTCTTCTTTCGCCGATGTACTAAAACTTCTGGTATTTAATTCACCCCCTTTAGACCCTCTTTCTCTTGGCCTTTGCAAACTATCATCGCTATTTCTTGAAGCATTTATTCCTTTTCACAATTCTGGTCACCATTTCTGGCATGCACTTTAGTGGTTCTAATCAAAACGACGTTTGACTCCGGCGAATCTTTTGCCGACATTTAACTTTGTGCACTCTTTAACTTGTAAATTCGCTCAGAATTTCAACAAGTGCTAAGCATCATTTCGGTTTAACTTCGGTTAAGTATCATCTCAGTTTAACTTCAGTTAAACCTCACCTCAGTTTAACTTCGGTTAAACATCATCTCGGCTTAACTTCGGTTAAGCATCATCTCAGTTTTTGAAGTTTTTTCCTTTTTTTGTCGCTTGTACTCTTGTACCTTTTTGTTCTTTAGATAATGTAAACTCTGCATATAGCCGATGTGCCTCCTTATTCTTCAATGTCTAATTCAACTTTCCTTCTCTGAATGAAGCGCTCTTCGTCGCCCTCCTAGACGAGGATTTTCGTCAGTGTCTCTTCACTCTTTTTGGCTGGCTCCTTGCCGACATCATCTAGGACCTCCATGTCCTCGTCTTCAATCTCTGCCTTCCCTGGTTCCCGAATGTTGCAGGTAGTTTTCATTGCTGCCATGGAGCAATTCTTCGCCTGCAGTTGATCCCCTCTGACTCTTTCAATCCCATGTTCTGTGGAGAACCGCAATAGTTGATGCAACGTTGAGGGAACTGCCCCCATTGCATGCAACCATTGCCTTCCCAAGATGATGTTATAAGGTGAAGGTGTGTCAATCACGACAAATTCTGTTTTGATCTTCTTCTAACTGCTCTTGCAAGATTCTATACTTAGAATATTGTGCATGCCTTTCATACTTTGCCTCATTTGTGCAATCTTCTCGGGGTTACATACCTCGGGTATAATAGCTACAAAACTTTTATTTCGGCAAGATACTGACCTGCAAACTTTTCATAAATTCTAACAAGTGTGAAACATATACTACTCAATGTTAACTTTGCAAACTTTTTCTCAAGTTTCAACAAGTGTTTAAACGGTGATCTCGGTCTAGCCTACTTGTAAATTGCTACAAATTTCAACAAGGATTATCATAACAAGTGTTAAACAATAATCTATTTGTAAATTGCTACGAATTTCAACAAGTGTTTAAACAATATACTTAGCTTTTACCTCAACCTGTAAATTGCTGCAAATTTCAACAGATGATCACATGTCGGCTTAACATTATCTTGTAAATTGCTACAAATTTCAACAAGTGTTAAGCATCTTCTCTGGTTTAACCAACCTGTGGATTGCTACAAGTGTGCAGACTATAACCTCGGCTTCACTTCGACTTGTAAATTGCTACAAATTTCAACAAGTGAAGAGAAACAGTAATCTCGGCTTAACTCCAACTTGTAAATTGCTACAAATTTCAACAAGTGAAGATAAGGAATCAGCTTAACTCCAACTTGTAAATTGCTACAAATTTCAACAAGTGAAGATAAGGAATCAGCTTAATTCCAACTTGTAAATTGCTACAAATTTCAACAAGTGAATTAAGGAATCAGCTTGACTCCAACTTGTAAATTGCTACAAATTTCAACAAGTGAAGACAAGGAATCAGCTTGACTCCAACTTGTAAATTGCTACAAATTTCAACAAGTGGAGACAAGGAATCATCTCGGCTTAATTTCAATTAAGCATCATCTCGGCTTAACTTCGGTTAAGCATCGTCTCGGCTTAACTTCGGTTAAGCATTATCTCGGTTTAACTTCGGTTAAACATCATCTTCGGCTTAACTTCGGTTAAGCATTATCTCGGCTTAACTTCGGTTAAGCATCGTCTCGGTTTAACTTTGGTTAAACATCATCTGGGCTTAACTTCGGTTAAGCATTATCTCGGCTTAACTTCAGTTAAGTATCATATCGGCTTAACTTCGGCTAAGCATCATATTGGTTTAACCAACTTGTAAATTGCTACAAATTTCAACAAGTGGTAACCGCATTCTTCTTCTCTTTGCCCCCAATGTGAACTTAAAATCCACTTGGGTTCTCATCATGTAGCTTCGACCTTGTCGCCGAGGTTGAATTCAATCCGAGGTTGTCGGCCTTGGTTTCTCTATTGATCTTACTTGGCTCCAACCTGAGTTTGATTTTCGGCCTCACAACGGCGAGCCGTTTCTCTTTTCTTGTTCCGACGCCTTTGTTCCCGGCATGTCCTCCTCGGCCCTAGCATACTTCTCGATTCTGGCCAACTTTAGTCTGATCTTGTGTGTTTCCTTTTTATCTTCTGAGATCTGAGATCTGCTCATTGTGCTCTTCTCTTCTTGGACTCAGGTGCCGAGATCTTCTCTTCTGAAATCTTGGGTCTGCTCACTCAGGTTGAGCTCTTCTTTTCTCGGACCTACTCATCTAGGCCGAGATCATGTCTTCTGGGATCCGGGATCTGGAATTCGGGGTCTGCTCACTTAGGTTGAGCTCCCGTCTTCTCAGGCCTATTTGTCTAGGCTGAGATCATGTCTTCTCGGATTCGGGATCCAGGATCTGAAATCCGGGATCTGCTCACTCAGGATGAGTTCTTCTATACTTGAATGTTATCTCCTTGGGAGCGCTCATGCCCCTTGTCTTTGCATCCCTTCTGGAAGGGTCTTCGTTCCTCCGTAGGTATCTATCCTTCCATACCTGGAGGTCTTCTTCGTTGCTTCAATCTGTTATCTTTGGTGCGTCACCTTCCTGGTCGGCTTCTTTCACTCCGTGACTCTGGTCACGAGTTTCTGTGCTGCGGTTGTCCCCTTCAACGTCGAGATCGATAGGTCTCCGACTCCCAGCAGGAGCGTTGTCTCCAGTCTGATCTTTCTATCCGTCATTGGCCATCTATTCTTCTTTCTTTCCCACAGACGGCGCCAAATTGTGTGGGTGATTTTCCAACCACACTGCCCGCTTAGTAACCAGCTGGAGAGCACTGGCAGAATAGATGGCCCCTGACTGACCTGTAACAAAAATATAAGAATCCCGCGGTGGTTTCGACCACCCGGGGGCACTCCGACGATCAAGTCAGTATATCTCTTAAAGATAATCAAGTACTAAACTCACAAGCTTGAGTATGAAAAGCATACCTTAGACCCATGGGGGTGCCTCTCTTTTATAGCCAATACAATCCTAGTCCCAATAGGAGCCTGGCCCTAATGGACTTAGGATTACTGCTAATCTGGAACTCCCAGTGGGATCAGGATAAACTCTCTAAGAGTTTTATCTTTACCCAAACTGAAGTCTTCTCTCAATCTAGGACTCTTGTCCATATCCAAGTTGAGTTCCCTCTTCATTCTAGGACTCTTGTCTCTTATCCGCTTATCTCGGATTCCGATATCTTCGGAGGCAACCTCGGCCTTGCCGAGATCACCTCGGCGTCACGACCAGGACACGTGGCACCTCGGCTGACACGTCGGCGTCACCTTGCCACGTGTTGGTACTCATAAAATATACCCCCACACTACCTTTCCTGCCAATTAAGTATACAGATTAATGTTAGCGAGTGGGCTAACACATTGATCTTAGGGAAAATAACCAATCAGTGATATTTTTGAAAAATAATTATAGATTCATGATAAACTTTACACACTTTAACAATTAAAATCATAAGCTTTTCATGAATTTTAATTATTTTAGAAAAGTAAGGTAAATTCCCCTTGACCTTATAACTAAATAATATGAAGAAATTCTTAACCTGGACAAGAGAGTAAAATGGGAACATAATCAAATAATAATTACACGACCCTACTTAGTCAAAGTTTTTTAATTACGCAAATTTCATCCAAAATTTAGAGCATCTCTAATGTTATTATCTAACTGGAAGATATTACAAAATATATATTTTATTTTGGGATAGTAACCAATCAGGCTTATTTATCCATTATTACTGTAAATTTGCTCATAAAAACAAGAAAACTTAATAGGTAATAAGTTTCAAAATAGGAATTATTGATAATTTGCCGTTTTATTTTGCCTATCAACATGCTCCGGTTTAACATTTCTTTTGACTCACCTTTGCTTGCAGTAGTAGGCGCAGGTGGAGGCACCGGTGGAGGCGCGGACGGTGTAAGGAAACGATACTCCTCATACCTCATATTACAACTGGGTGCCAATAAACGCCACCCGCTTTTCTCTAGGCAACATTTCTCGGCATGCATAGTCAGATTCTGCAAACAGCGATTACAGTCGTCACCACTTATATCTTTACAACACTGCACCATCGCAGATACGTTCTTCGGTGCAACATCACCTGCAGTTGCAGGTAATTCCTCATGTGCATAATACATCATCGGCTCCTTCCCAGCCTCTGATGCCAGACGGCGCATTAAAGAAAGTGTGTCAACGTATGTATTATTGGGTGAACTAGCATTACCGGTATTATACATCAAAACTTGTGGATCTAATTTTACAATTCCAAAGAAGTTAGTACGAGCGTATCGTAACGTGCACTCATCGTACCATATGTCTGCCCTGCTTGTAGATTGGCATCTAGAGGAATGCTGGATTACTTGAATTGCAGCCTCCACACATTTCTGGCACATATCAGTTGCAACATCGCCTCTGCATTGGTAGAGGCCGTGCAAGTCCTTGGATGTGTCCTTGTAGAAGCTGTTGTTATGGGCTGCTTTGGAGGACAAAGAGCCCAACAAGGTTTTAATGTTGGCCGTGTCATTATAAGAAAAGTTAGGACAGTAGTGGTAATTGTAAGTTGGCTGGCCAAAAACAGAGCTGATAGTAGTTAGTAGAGTGATTGTGATGAGAAATAATGATAAATTTGCTCTGAGGCGGTGGAGAAGACACATTGTTGTGGGTATTCTTTAATCAAGACAAGGGTATTGTTTGGTTTGAATAGTTAATTACTATACGAGTAATGCTACTATATATATATGATGTTAGTCTCTTCTATGTACATGCTCTTGTTGAGACATTTCAGACGTTGAAAATTAGAACACGGCAAAAAAAATTTCAATTAAAATGGACCGTCACTCGTTCAACTTGACTAGAAGATATAGCATCGGACTATTCAGCATTCAAACCTTAAGGTTGTTTTACAGTTTTATGTTTATAATTTCAATTTTTTTCAAAAACGAAAATATTAAATAATTTATGAAATTTACTAAATTTTTGTAACCACAAAAAATTAGTTTCAGTTGTTTAGAAATTTTTTTTTTCCTGATAAACGTAATATTTTTATTTTATCACATTTATTTTTAAAAATACTACATAATCGGATTCACTTAATTTTTTTGAATTGCGTATATAATATAAATAACAATAATGTTCCGTACCCTCGTTCTCCCCCACTCCCACGACACTCACACACACATGGTATTGTGATTAGAGAAAAAGAGAGAAAAAAATAAATATATATCCTGACCAATGGGGTGTCAGTGGACACCAAGGATCCTCTAGAGTGAAATTTTCCTAAAGTTTCCTAGAGTGCTACATTGTGTGGTTGAGATTTACTGGCAAGTCACATCAAAAAAATTGATATGACTTGCTAGTAAATCTCAACCACACAATATAGCACTCTAGGAAACTTTAGAGAAAAATCACTCTAGAGGATCCTTGCTCGCCAGTGGAGGTCTCTGTCAGCACCGTATAAATAATTATACCAGTTACGGATATCACTATTGCCTACAGACATAATTGTTGTCTAAAGGAAAAAGGGACCGAAAGCAAAAGGAAAACCTATCTACCTATCTAGCTGTGAGCTACTCTATACATTGAATATGATATATTAATATTAATATTGATACATTAATATTATACGTTAACAGTTTGAATACTTAGGTTAAGTTTGACATATTTAAGGTTCGTTTGGCAAGAAGAGTTTGGGGTTTTTTTTGATTATTTTAGTCACAAAAGATAAAATAGGTTATTTTAACCATAAAAAATAAAACATCACATCCAACTCATAATCATTACACTCTTCTCTCACAAAAAAAAGTCAAAAAATCCTTCCCAAACCAAACTTTTTAGCCCAGGTTAAAATAGTCAAAAAAGCCAAAAAGTCAACCCACTTTCTAAACGGAGGCCTAAAAAGAAACGGAAATGCCTGGTAGCTCGAAGCTACCAGGCCCGAAATGGCTCGAGAGGGAGAGGGAGAGGGAGAGGGAGAGAAAGAGAGGGAGAGGAGAAAGAGAAGGGAGGGAGAGGAAGACGGTCGGCGTCGTCGCAGCCCCGCCCCGCCGTCGTCGCAGCTCCGGCCGCCGCTGCTGCGTCCTCCTCCGTCGCAGCCCCGCCTCCGTCGCAGCCCAGCCTCCCCTCCTCCTCAAACCGGTTTTTATGGCCCCCTCCCCTCCCGCCTCCTCCTCCTCCTCCTCCTCCTCCCTTCTCTTCTTCTTCTTCTTCTTCTTCTTCTGCTTCGTTCTGCAAACCAGGAAAAAAAAAAAAAAAGGCAAAATCGACACCAAAACGACGTCGTTTTGGTGTCGAGCCGCGGTTCGAGCCGCGGCATTCGAGCTACGTAGCACGATCGAAAAAGAAAACATTTTAAAAGTTGAAAAGTTATACAAAAAATAAAAAATATATATTATTATTTATAAATATAAAATATTTTATATATATTGACACTTCAAATGCACAGCAGCTGATTATTTGCATAGGCATTTCCCCCGAAGGTTGGGAAAAAAAATACTATATGTAAAGTCGCAAAAATTTTGGACCCATGCAGGCCCACTAAGGACTCCCTTTTGATAATTCGAACCGTGCAACATGTAAAACTAGTCGATTAATATATTCCTGTAAAAAATTACATTGATTGGATATCGTTACGTATATGATCAAATCAGTTTTGTATAAACAAAACGGATGGTGTGATAGTTAACTATTGAAAAAAATTAATCTGATTATATAGTTATCGATATCCGATCAACGTGATTTTTTACAGGCATATAATACTCGACGAATTATACATATTCAACGGTTCAGATTATTAAAATGGAACCCATGATGGCCCCATGGACCGGCCATCATTATTCAAAAGTTATTTACTCCGAAGGAGTTGATTATTTATTTATTTATTTATTTATTTTTGTATACACAGGCTGAGCAGCCGAGGCATCCCTACAATCAATAATTAATCTTTCATTACACACTTTATTTAGTATATAATTTTTTGTGACACATTTTTTCATAAAAAGATAAAAAATTAATCTAAATATTTATATTTTTTCCCTCATCTTTTTAGTCAAAAAAAAACAAATGCTACTATATATATGATGTTAGTCTCTTCTATGTACATGCTCTTGTTGAGACATTTCAGACGTTGAAAATTGGGAGGTTGTTTAGAATGTCTTAAATAAATATATTTTTTGATTTTTTTTGATTAAAAAATAGAAGGAAAAAAAAGATGGTGGTTTGGGATAGGTTTTCGACTTTTTATAAAAAAAAATATATATTAAAATATTGTATAAAATTACAAAATTACGAAATTACCCTTGCTGACACAAGCAACAATACTACAAGTATGCCACGTTTTCTTTTTGATTTGGAAAGTTGTGGTTGCACAGTTTTGTGCAGTACTATTTTTTTTTTTAATTGACAGATTTTCCACCAAAACAGAGATAAATAATATGATTTTTTTTACTTTTTTAATAATTTTTGACTTTTTAAATTTTTTTGGAATACCAAACCAACCCTAGAACACGGCAAAATTCTTTTCAATTAAAATGGACCGTGACTCGTTCAACTTGACTAGAAGATGTAGCATTGGACTATTCAGCATTCAAACCTTAAGGTTGTTTTACAGTGATTTCAATTTTTTTCAAAAACGAAAATATTAAATAATTTATGAAATTTACTAAATTTTTGTAACCACAAAAATTAGTTTCAGTTGTTTAAAAAAAAATTTTTCTGAAAACTGTAATATTTTCATTTTATCGCATTTATTTTTAAAAAATAAATGAAAAATATATTTTGAAAATAAACCATTAATACAACAAAATAAAAATACTACATAATTGAATTGACTTAATTTTTTTGCATTACGTATATAATACAAATAATTATACCAGTTACAGATTACCTTTGGTCAACTATGCCACAAAAAAGATTAATAAATTAGCAATTTATCCATTGAAAATAATTTAGTTGATAAGTTGGATTATGCAAACCTGATTAACAATTTTGTAGATAAAAATGTGAAAATAATGATGTTCAAGTGATATTTTATTACAATTTATTCATTTTTTATTTAGTGCTTAAGCTCGGATTATTTGATAATTTTTTTTTATCGTAAACCTTGTTATATATTTAAATAAATTTTACTAGTTACATATGGAAATAATCTTTTTATAAATATTGTCAAAAATAAATAAATAAATAAATACATAATCTTTTGATCATAATATATATTTTTTAAATGTAAGAAAGGCCCCATAACAGAAGTTCACTTTGAGCTAGTGGCGATTCCAAAATTTTTTTTTCAGGATGTTCACAGTGAGTGAGTACTCCATAAATTTTTTTTTGCAGTAGACACTCAAAAATTTAATTTTTTTAAAATTTTCAAATCACAAACAAACAAATAAATGAAATAAAATTCTAATATATTAATATCATTATTTCAAAAAATAAAATGTAGATACAAAAATTTACATAAATATATTTTATTTTTATCGCTAGCATGATGAAATATAAAAAAAAAATAAAAAGAAGAGAAAAACTCCTTTAATTCAAATTGAAATAAAACTGTTGATCAACATTAACACATTTAGGTGATGCACTTGTTGAGAATTGCAAAATCACACAACTTTGTCAACAAGGAACTTTGCACGGACTGAAAAAGCAAAACTCCAAAACGTACCATGTGTCACAAATCATATATATTGATTAAAGGATTATGGATTGGATTGGGTTGGGTTGGGTTGGGTTGAGTTGAGTGTTCAAGAAAGTGGACTGGTTGGGTGTTCAATTATGGTGGGTGTTCAAGAAAGTGGGTTAGAATATTCAATATAAAATTTTAGACTGAATTGCATATATGTGTATATATATATATATATATTTACAATTAAAAAAAAATTCAAGGTGTTCAATAACAATGGGTGTAGAGTTGCCCTGCTTTGAGCTCTAAAAATATCGAAGCCTTGGAGACGTAGGCTCTTTAGGCCAGTTAGGCAATTTTTATGAGTTAAATTTTTTTGTCCAATGCATGAATACAGGAGAAAGAAATGGTACAAGCAATTATTTATTTTTATTTATGTAAGTTTTGTTATTTGTATTGAAGCAGTTCAAGAGTTTCCTTAATTTGAAAGTTCATTGTACAATGGTTCAATTGGGCCATATGATGAAGACTTATTTAATACGTTGATTGGAAGTCATATATAGATGCATGTGTTCCTTTTGTCCACCACAAACTTATCACAAGAATTCACAATCATTTATTAGTTGTATTATTAGGTCAAGTTTGACATACCTCAAATAATTTATCTTTTTTTCTTTTTTTTCATTACATTACCTCTCTATTTTTCTACACATCACTACTAAAGAAAGGGCCTTTTGAGTCTGTTTTTTGAGTCGGCAAATTTTACCGTCGCAAAAGGTAGCCTTTTTGAGACGGCACAGAGTTACCGACTCAAATACCAAACCTTTAGAGTCGGCACCGTTGGCCGACACAAAAAATTAATATTTGATAGCATTACTTGAGTTGGTTCAATTTACCGACACAAAAGATAGACCTTTTGAGTCGGCATAGATCTTTTGTGTCGGCAAATTTGTGCCGACGCAAAAAATTATACCTTTTTGTGTCGGCAACTGATGCCGTAGCAAAAAAATTTTTTATAGCCAAGATATATATATTTACTTGATTATATTTAATAAATATATTTATTTATACATATACTTTTATATTAATATTGAGTGTATATACTATAAATAATATGTATCTCATTTAATATTTAAAAGAGGTATAGTGGTGAAGTGGACTTAGTGTGGTGACTTCGGGTCAAATCATCCAAATGGAGTGTGTTCGAAACTTGGGAGCCTCAATGAGAAAATTATGGATTAAATTTTTTAAAAACATTTAACCACTTTTTGAGTCGGCAATCTACCGTCTCAAAAAATTGAAACTTTTTGCGTCGGCAGATTGCCGACTCAAAAACTTTTTGCGACCCCACCATTTTCGTCCCTTGAGTTGTCGTCAAAACGCCGTCGCAAAAAATTTTTGCGTCTGCAAATACGCTATTTGCGACGGCACGCTGCTGACTCAAAAGCCCTGTTTTCTAGTAGTGCATCTTTTTGTAAAAAGACAAAAAATGCACTTATTTAGGTCATCACAAACAACCCCTGCAAGATCAAGTACGGCTTCTCAACATTTATGGAAATTGGACAATATGCTTGACAAATGTAACAAAAAGAGAGCTGTAATATATTATTGGAGTATTTCACTAAGACCTGTCCATTATTTATGAATATCATCTTAACCCTCTTCTTGTTGGGAATCGGAGGCACACCAGGAACACAAATAAGTAATAACACAAGAGTGTTAACGTGGTTCGGCAATCCAGCCTGCGTCCACGGGAGCGATAACACTATACTCTGATAACACAGAGTATACATTGCTCTTTACATGTATTGCTCTCCTGTCTATGTTTATCTTGTTCTCTCTTCACCATCTCTATTTATACACTTAAGAGAATGTGGAGAGGTTGGTTGGCCTTGCACATGGTCAACTATTCTTCACACCTTTAGTGAGTTAGGTGTTACCCCACCATGTGGATAGTGGGTTGGTGTCACCCTTACCATGTGGCTGCCACTCTTACAATGGGTTGATATCCAACAAATCATCCCCTCAATCCATGTGAGGTGATCCACCATAGCACCCCCTGCCTGGAGTGCCCTGCACCCCCTCACTAGGGTGTCATGCAAAGCTTACTTTGCAATTCTTTGTGATTTCATCTCTCCCTTCCATGCAGTCTTGGAGAGATCGCAATATGTCTCTAATTTAGGAGCAAAAGAATATCTTTTCTTCCCTGGGACATGCTTTGCTGTCTTGGTCTCTTTGCTCTAAGCTTTCTTTAAAATGGGTTGCAATGGCTCCATTTTGTGCACCTTTGAATTGCCTCCATGCGTTCTTGTACACTTTGGTTGCCATGTCTGCTAAGCCCTATGGATTTTTAGTACGTGTCTTGTACTTCTTGTCCGATAAGTGACAGTAGCTCCTTCTATCACAACCTCTTCAACAAGTGTGTAGAGATTCCCCTCTAGTCGTCCATGTAGCATCACCGTATCTCCATGGATAACTTTGAGATTTCATTTACCAGATGAGAAGTTGTAACCCTTCAAGTCTAGCATACTTAAGGAAATTAGATTCTTCTTCAGTCTTGGCACGTGTCGGACTCCATCTAACGTGAAAATTTTTTCATCTTCCATTCGGAGTCGTACTGTTCCCATGCCAACAATCTTACTTACAGTGTTGTTAGCCACACAAACAATACCTCCGTCTTTTGCTTGGTAGGTGCAAAAAAGTTTTCTGTCCATGCATATATGGTATGTACTTCTGGAATCTAAAATCCAATCAGGTTTCATCATACTCGACGAAACTGTGAGTGCATACTCATCCTCAACATCCACTATTGCAGTGATATTTGATGAGCTCGCCTGTTCTTTGTTTGTCTTGTCCTTCTTGAGCTTTGCACAGTCTTTGATAAGGCGATCCTCCTGATCAAAGTAATAACACTTTTTTCTGTAGTCTGGCCTTGATTGCGAACGTCCTCTTGATTTGTATCTACCCCGTCTATCATTGGACCTGCCTCTACCTTGCTCATTTTCTAATGCAACCAAGGCATTTCCTTCTAGGTGCTTGTTACTTTCCTTTTTCTTCATCGCCTCATGAGATATAAGCATAGCAACCACCTTATCCAGTCCAAGAGTATCTTTCCTGTACAATAGAGTAGTCTTGAGATGCTCATATGATGAAGGTAAGGAGACCAGCAAGATAATAGCCTTATCTTCCTCATCGGCCTTCAACCCAATGGTATCCAACTCTATTGTGAGCCTGTTGAACTCATCCAGATGTTTTGTAAGGTTTGCTTCTTCTGGCAGTTGAAGTGTGTACAGCTGCTTCTTCAAAGATAACCGATTTGTCAAAGACTTTGACTTGTACCTCATTTTTAACTTTGCACATAGCTCTGCCGGATCTTTTTCATTGATGACTTCTCGGAGTGTGTTGTTCTCGAGATATAACTGGATCGTGCTATTTGTCAGTTCTCTCAACTCCTTTCACTTGTCATCCTATATGTTTGTTGATTTATTGGACTTTTTGTGAAAAGCTTTTACCAGGCCTTCTCGTGTTAGAATATTTTTTACCCTTTGCTGCCACAAGGTAAAGTCATTATTACCATTAAAAGGCTCTATCATGAAACTTGTACCTTTTCCTGCCATTTTGATCTTCTTTTTTTTTACAGAAACTTCGATTCAAAAATCTAACCGTACGGATGTGTCCGGAATAATCCAAATAATTGGACAGTACTATTGGATCCTCAGAAACGGACTTCGAATGACTCAGATCAAGCCAAAATAGTTTGGACGGTTTAGATCTGTAGAATCTGGTGAGGTTGAGAAGCACCAGATAATTCCTCCGGTTTGACTGGCGTCAGGTGATGTCAGCGGTTCGGCAGCGCGGCTTGGCTACGTGGTCAACACAACTCAGCACTGGTCAATGTAACAACCCTCATACTGTTTACTGATTAAGGACTGATCGATTACCGATAATCACCGATTACTGCTAAACGGAACTGATAACTGACTGATAATCGAACTGAATGAAATACTGAACTGACTGACTGAAATTGAAACTGAATTGACTGAGTATATGTTAGTTAATTGCATTCTATCTGTTTGATTGTCTGATTATCTGTTCATGTTTATATGTTTAAACTGCTAATTGAAGGCCTTATCGGCGGCCGAATTAGAAACCGATTGATGTTCCGTGACCCTCATAATTAATGTGATTTTATGGTATATTTATCTGAAAACTGATTAGGTATGATTAAATTAGATTAAAATAAGCCAATTAAAGAGTTTGCCATATTTACCATTTTGCCACTATCTCATATACACACACTTGAGCCTTATACTTGAATCAAAACACATTTTGATCAGCCATTTTTCTTGCCTCAACCGACCTTAGAGAGAGAGAGACTTGAGGAGTTGGTTTTCATCTTAAATTGCTTGGAATTGTTTGAGAATTGAAGTGTGATTGCTACTTTGAGCTCCTGGACCTTGAATACAAGACTAAGGTAGGACATCCATCTTCTTGTTGCTGTTCTTGAGTTCATTCTTGCATGATTCATGTTAATTTGTAGAGCTAAGTCATGATTTGGTTCATTAATGATGGATTGAAGATCATTTCTTGCATGCATGTTGGTATTGTTGCATTTTGAGGTTGATTACATGGACATTAGTGCATGCATGCTCATATTGTTGTTATAGACCATGTTTCCAACTGGTTTGAAAAGAAATGAGCTCATTTGAGCAAGCTTTGGAGCTTTAATTTGATTTAAAACTCATACATGACATGTTTGAATGTTGTTCTTGAAAATGGGTTTGATTGTGGTTTTAATTGACTCACCTTTGGGGCTTGAATTCATAAATTGAGCTTTGAATCTTGTTATACATTGAATTTAATGATGTCTTCCAGAATTTGGGCCCAAGAGGTCGAGTTGGGAGTGGTAGAATGCTTGGTTTGAGCTTGGGAGGCAAATCTGGAAATTCCAGATTTGGCTTCCTCGCTCGAGCGAAGGATTCCCCGCTCGAGCGAGCACCTTTGTCCAGGACTCCGCTCGAGCGACCATCGAGCGACGATCGCGCGTAAAATTTCAGCATCCAGTACTTTTACTGTTTTGCAGACCGCTCGAGCGAAGTATTCCTCGCTCGAGCGAAGCCTTTGATTTTGGACTTACGCTCGAGCGTAGAAAGTCTCGCTCGAGCGAGGCTCCTATTTTCAGCAAACTTTGCGAAATATTTTCTAAGTGTATTTTTGCATCCTCATCCCATCCTAGGCATTCTTAGGCCTAGTTTAAGGCATCTTGATGAGGATATCATTGTAGAACACACCAAGGCAAATTAGGGATTAAGTTATGAGATTTCCCAACTGTGTAGCTTAGTGTGTTCAACCTGTGAACTGTGTAGGGTTGGCAACTGGGGAGACACGCTCTAGCATACTGTAGCCCAGAACTCTGTGAGTAACAATTGTGTAAAGATATGTTCAACTGATATCTTTTGAATACTGAACTGAACTGTTTACTGAACTGGTATTACTGAATGAATGTATGTCCTTTATTTCTGAACTGTACTGTGGCATCCTTAGTACCTACTGTTTACTGTTACTGTTACTGTTACAGAGATCTCTCTCGGTTCCCTCGTGGAACCACTACTGTTTATTGACTGATGGCCATCATTACTGTTCGGTCTTTCAAGACCTACTGTTACTGTTATGCTAATGGATGTACCACATATGACTGTTTACTGTACTAAACAACTGAATGACTGATTGAAATGAACTGTTTTCATACTGTAAGGACATTCATTCTTAACCCCTTTACATATTGTGTTATTTACTGGGCTTTAGCTCACTGCTCATATATATATGTAGGTGTACAGGCACCAGACCGCAGCTAGAGGCGTCAGGGTTACTTCAGTTTTGTCAAGCCAGCCTTTGTGCCTCACTGCGAGGTTCCGAGTTGCCATGCTATGGCTTGGGGGTGTTTTGTTTGTTTTTCCCCCTTCTGTACTGTTTTACTATTCTGTATAGACCGAGTGTTACTGTACTGTTATCTAGGGTCGAGTCCCTAGTCTGAATGATTGTAAATATTGTGTATACTGTTCTGTACTGTTTATGTATAATGTATGAAAAGCCTTTTTGCATACAGACTGTCACAGCTCAATGGACACTATTTATTTACTGTATTGGCTTCCGCCAGGCCCTGTACTCTGTTTTACTGTATTACTGTTCTGCAGGCCTTCGGTAATCTCGGATTACTGGCCGGTTACGGTGCTAAACCCATAGGGCCGGGTTTGGGTCGTGACAGTCAACGACTCCAGCACGCGGCATGGTGGCTCGGCTTCGACTCAACCTGGTCAGCAGCTGGTCAACGGCTCAATCTCGGCTTGGTTGCTCGGCTCTGCTAGGCTGACTTCTTGGCTCGGCTCGGCTCAAGATGACGGCAGGCTGACGTCAAAAACACGCGTGTCTCCACTCGTCTTCTTCCTCTCGCCGGCCTGTGGGGCGCGTGGGGCGCGTGTTCTTCACGCACTTTCTTCTAGTGGCGCGTGATGGCCTATATGGGGTCCTCTGGGACTGTGGTTTGCAGTTTCGAACTCCTCTCCTCTAGGGCTTCCTCCTGGTATGCTCGAAAGTGGATTTTAGTCACTTCGAAATCTGGCCACTTTCGGAAAAAAATTGATTTTTCACTTCCCGGGTTTTGATATCACTTGTTGGGGATCGAGGGGCACACCAGGAACACAAACAAGCAATAACACAAAGGTTTTAACGTGGTTTGGCAATCCAGCCTACGTCCACGGGAGCGATAACACTATATATTAACAAGAGAAGGATTACACACTCAACTCACACTCTCTCTCTATATAGCTTACTCTCTCTTACTCTGATAACACAGAGTATACACTGCTCTTCACATGCATTGGTCTCCTGTCTGTGTGTATTTTGCTCTCTCTTCACCATATCTATTTATACACTTAAGAGAAGGCGGAGAGGTTGGTTGGCCTTGCACATGGCCAGCTATTCTTCACACCTTTAGTGAGTTGGGTGCTACCCTACCATGTGGATAGTGGGTTGGTGCCACCCTTACTATAGCGATCCAGGTTTTACCCCGACCTTTATTGTGTTCCGGACTTGGGTTCCGTGGTGGTATGTTGTTGTCTATATCTTATTTTCCATCCTTTATTCTTTGTATTTGAGTTGTGGGATGTGTTGGGTAAGTTTGGAACAGGTTAGTTGTGAGTTGGAACAAAAGGTTGCTGCCCAGGATTTGGCTTCTTCACTCGAGCGAGGCTTTTTGAGCTCGAGCGAGCCTTCGGTATTTGCTTCTTCGCTCGAGCGAGCATTCTTGCGCTTGAACGTACATCTGCGTCTCTGTGTAGACCTGAAGGTTGGTATTCTTTGCTCGAACGACGCTTCTTACGCTCGAGCGAGCCCTGTGTTATGTGTTCCTTAGCTCGAGCGAGCATTATTACGCTCGAGCATGTGTCTGCGTTGGTGGCAAAGTTGAAACTTTGCACTGTGCGCTCGAGCGAGCCTCGCATATATCAGTTCGCAGCAGCGTGATTTTATATCACTTTTTGATTTTTTTTCACTCAAAACCCTAATCCGGCTGCCTCTCTCTCTAAAATACCCATTCTCTCTAAAAATACTCTTGATCTAGAGTTTTTCTACCCTACTTCCTTTGTAAAAAGGGTAGAGTGTCACGTGGGCTTCCTTATGATCCAAAAAAGGTGGGATTTGGAGCATCTTGGGTTTCACTCTTCTTCTCCTTTGAGCTTCTCCATTTGAGGTAGGGATAATCTACTCTTTAATATGAGTTTTGACATAAATGTTAGTCATTTTGTATAAATGTTGGGATTTGGGAAGTTTGGGTGAAATTAGGGTTTTAAGTTGAAATTGTGAAAGAGGGTTTTCAAATTTTGGGCTCCATTGTGTATGTGAGGTCTTGAGTTTGGGCTCACTTGTGTATAATTCATGAAATTGAGTCTTTGGGGTTTGATGTTTGAAAAGGGTAATTAGAATTAAATAAATTATTTTGTATAAATATGAAATTGGTTTGGGAATTATGAAATTGGAGGAAATTGTGATTAAATGGTGTAGATGGATTGATAAATCACTCACTTATGGAAAAGTTAATAAATTATCTGTTTGATAGATTTATTTATCTGTCTAGAAATAATTGTTTTGGGTTATCGGTGGAGGATAGCGATGATTGTTGTAGAAATTGCATGATGACTAGGTAAACTGAAACTAATCAATTAGATTATGTCATTGAATATGACGGTTGGATTAACACATTAAATATGTGATTTAATTGGTTAATGTATATGATAACGTATTTAAATACATTGCATATGTATCATTGTTTGGGAGGAGAAATGGGATGTACTCCATTGTTTGGGAGGAGAAAGGGGATGTACTCCATTGTTTAGGAGGAGATAGGGGATGGACTCCATTGATAATTAAGTTGACCAGAGTGTCTAGGGTGAAAGTCCCGAAATCTTATATACATTTGAATGATATTGATGATTGAAGTGTTGATAATTTGAGTTGTAGTCTCATTTTGAATTGTTTGGATAAAATGAACCATGTTAATGAATTGATTTGGATAAATAAATGGAAGTGGATTGATATATGGATGTAAATGTTGATTGGTTATGGAATGAATGTAAGTTGGTGTTCAAGTGTTAAACATTTATCGAATGCTAATGTTTTAGTTAATTCTCATATACTGTTTAGCATATCTCTACTAGGCGTTGGCTCACCCTACTTGGGACGCCATTTTTCAGGTACAGGTGATATGCCACCTCCAAGGTCTTAGTTTGGGAGGTTTAGGAGTTGAAGGCTCCGTTTTGTTGTTTTTATTTTGTGTTAAATGTAAATTCAAGCCGAGGGCTTATATGTAAAGGAGTTGGAACTCTTCTTTTGTTGTAACCAAGTGATGACTTGGAAAGTTGTAAGCCCGTAGGGCATTTATTTTGTTGCTAACATGTAATATCTTTTGTATTGAAGACTCTGATGAATGAAATGTAACTTTTCTATCATGTTAATAGTTATAATGAATGGATGACTTATGACATATTTGAGGCGTTACACTTACAATGGGTTGATATCCAATACTTCTATGAATTCATTCATGCTAACCCCTCTCAACTATAAAAATCATACAAATATACTTATTTGAAAGTGGTTTAGAGGAACTAAAACTGATACATTTTTATAATTTAAGAAATCAAAATATATGAGTTCATAGATGAAAGGGGTAAGTTAACATTCACAAGTACTTGAAAGAGTCTTGGTGTAATTAACTATATTACTAACTTCAGTCTTTATGTGATACCTTACGTGTCATAGTAAGTTTCACTAGTTTTTAAGAGTTAATTACACTTTTTACCCTTGCAGTTTAATCCAAATTTCACGTTAGTTCTTATAATTTCAATTTAAGCATTTTAATCTCTAAACTTTAAGTGTAGTTTCAATTAGATCATTTCATTTAAATTTTTGTTTATTTGTACACTTTAAAAAATCGATAAGTTTCCCAAAATTGTTAATGTTAACCTCAAATTTAGATAGAATGACCAAATTAAAACTAGATTTAAAGTGACAACTATCTGAAAATTGTTAATTTTAACGTTAAATTGAAACTAAACCTAAAGTATAGAAACTAAATTATTTAAATTGAAATTTGAATTAAACGGGGTGAAAAGTGTAATTAACCCAATTTTTAAATATAATACACATAGGCATGACTTTAATTATATAAACCAAGGCCTTATATGATTGTATAGCACCCTTTTTTAATGTAAAATTGTGGGTTTAACTCATATAGATAGAAATTTGATATATTTTATAGTTTTTATTTCTTCTGCGTTATGTAAATTGTATCTAGTTTATTTATTTTTAAGGTTGAGCTATTATTGTTGCCCTTGGTAAGTATTGTCTTTCTAATTAAGAAAAAAAGTGCATTTTACCCAAAATTGAACTTGAAATTTGGTCTATGAAATGAAGGAGTAAAGTTACTAGGGATGGCAATGAATAACCCACCCTATGAGTATCCATGGAGACCCAACCCAAATATATGAGTTTTTTCACTTTTTTCTTGTCCGTCGGATAGGGTAAGTGATATTCTTTAAATCTTCACTGGGGATGGGGCGGGGATGGGTACCCAATAATTTCCCCATTTGTTTGTTTGTTTGTTTGTTTTTTTTTTTTTTTAAGTACGTTGAAAAATAATTTCTCCATATGTTTTCACTAGGGATGGCAATGGGGTTTAATGGAGTGGATATTAATTCCCATCCCCATATCCCTATAATTATTTTTCCCATTCTCCATTCTCCAGAGGTACTATCCTCCCCATCTCCTAATGGGTTTGGATTTTCTCCAACCTCACTTGACATTTTTTTTTTTAGATTCACAACCAAAGCTAAATGTACATTCAATCTTATTTTATTTTATTTGGCTCAACAACAAAATCAAATACACATTAATTAACATTGTCACATTATTCTTGTCAAATTTTATGTATATTTAGAATTTTTTAAATTTATTTAGAAAAATTATATTCTTACAAAAAAATCCCATCTTCTTTTTATTTTTTTTAATATTATGTATCTCATTCTCCTCTCTATTAATTGATCTTCGATAATCTGAAGGTGAGTTGTTACTCTCGATTCCATCTTCTTCTCCTTCTTCTTCTTCTTTAATTTTTATTTGCATATATAGAATGAATTTTCTTATTTCAATATCTCTTGTAATTGTTTTATTAAATTTCTCTCTGATTTGATGGTAACCTTGTTATTCCCGCAGTGGTGTATATGTGTAAATTAAATGTGTAAATGAAACAAACAATAAAATAATTGAAAAAATAATTATATAAATTATTTTTCAAATTAAATGCTTACAGACATTAATGTCAAGGCTTGTGTTGGACACAATCTCCTTAGAGTAGATTCTGCCCTCGCTCCAGTGCTTCAAGTTTTAACTGGCGTCTACTTCCCAGGATGCAACGACTAATACTTGATTTTACAGCACTATAAAATCAAGTCTAGCGAACCAAACGATGCTGTTACTCTTTCTCTTTCTTTTCCTGAAAATAAATGCAGAAACAAATACGGGAGCAAAGGAGGACGAATGGAAGAAGAAAGGGAAGAAGTCTGGAAAATTTTCGATGCCAGAAATGCTAGAATGGCAAGCTTTATATAGGAGGAAAGATGGTTGTTCCGAATAGGTGCCAACAGATAGGCAATTGTTCGGATAGATTTCAACAGCTAGAAAATCTGTTTGGATTGTTCGGACAATTACAGATCTGTCCAGGAAAGGATTCAACAGGTTCAAACCTGTTTGGGTGGGTTAAGATCTATTTGGATGAAGGAAAAAATTTTGGACCAATTTATTTTGAATTTGGAAACCAAAATTAAAATAAATAAATAAATTACAATTATTTTTGGCCCAAAAAGATAAGTATTGGGCTGAACAAGCTCAACCCAATCTCACACCACGCATCCGTACCCAAGCCCGTCCAGACGGACAGCGGCCTGCGCGTGGGGTTTTTGTTTTAAGTCCAATGGGTCTAGCCCACTTCACCTATAGCATCACCCTTCTACAAACTTGGGTACCCCTTGGGGTCCATTCCAAGTATCTCAAGCTAGGTTATATAAACCTACACAAATCCATAAGCCTTTCTAATGTAGGACAAACACATTTCACAAATATGTAAGAAACCCACCTAAAGCCATTTTCACGAACCTGAAAAATGCGCATTGAATTCTCATTCATCCGAAAATGGTTTTGAGCAACCAAATATACAGCTTTATTCACTATGCGACATTAAACATGAACCCAATTAGAAACATTAAAAATAACGCTTGGGTCCCACCTTAATTAATGCTCAAAGTTAGTAAAAAGTAAGGTTTTTTCAAAAGTTTCAAAAGCCATTTTCCAACAAGATTGAATTTCTCAATTTTCATCTTAATTAGTTATCACCTTAATTGAAATTTTGTACATTTTTGTCTTTAATTTTCATGTTTTTGTTATGATTATGTAATAACCCCGACCTCCGATTAATGCTAAACCATGATTATTTATGTCTAACAGTAATTTAGAAGGAATCCGGAATTAAATTGCATTTGTATTGCATTATCTCAGTGTTTTTATCTGTTTGCCATAAAATGATCTGTTCCTATTTTAGTTTTGAATTGCGAATTGAAAGCCTTATCGGCGCCCGATTTCGAAATTGATTAGTGCTATGTGATAATTAGAATTTATGTGACTTTATGGTAGATTTAATTTAAATTTGATTTGGTATGATTAAATAAAGCTAAATTACATTAGTTAGACTTATCTACCATTATGCCACTTAGTGGCTTGATTTGGAGACCAACCTTATTACACTTTGAAACATATTTCCTTAGCCATTATTTCTTAGCTAAAACTGACTAGAGAGAGAGGGAGAGGTAGGAGATTGATTTCATCTAGAGATTTTGCTTGGAATTGGAAGAATTGAAGAGTAGCTTGCATATTTGAGCTTCTAGGCTTAGAATTCAAGGTTTAAGGTAGGAGATTTCCCTTTCAATTGTGAATTTAAGTTTCATTCTTGCATGGTTCATGGAAGATTAGAGTTTAAAGTCTAGATTTAGCTCAAGGTGTGGTTTTGGGAGTCCATCCATGCATGCATGCATAAATTTCCATGCTTTGAGTTTGAGTTCTAAGATTTCTTCCACGCATGTGTTAATTTCACTCACATTATGGTCATTCATCTTGTTGTCCACCAAATTATCAAGTTTGATCATGTTTTGGGGGTTTGGATTCAATGAGAATTCATGCATGTTACATTTAAGTTATGTTCTTAGAGTTCATGTTGATTTTGCACAAATTGGTTTACTCTTGGGCCATGATTTCTTGAATTGAATCTTTAAACATGTTGTTTTATGGGTTACTAAGTGTTTTCCAAAGATTTGGCCCAGAAAAATGAGTTTTTGAGGGTTGAAGGTCGAGTTTCATGCTTGGAGATCAATCTGGATTTTCCAGAATTTTGACCCACGCTCAAGCAGGAACTTTCACGCTCGAGCGTGAAGCCTGAGTACATACACTTCTGCTCGAGTGGCGAGAGTCACGCTCGAGCGTAAAATGCGTATACCCAGTAGTTTGTGTGTCTTGCAGTCCGCTCGAGCGGGGGAAACCACGCTCGAGCGAGGGTCTGTGTCACACGCTCAAGCGGGGGTCGAGCGCCTGTCAAGCGTGAATTGCATGCATCCAGCACTTTTTCATAAGTTTACAGTCCGCTCGTGCAAGGAAGTCCACGCTCGAGCGGGGTTTTTTTTTTCTGCATGTCCGCTCGAACGGGGAAAGCCACGCTCAAGTGTGGACCTTATCTTCAGCAAAATTTGAGAAATGTTTTCCAAAGCATCATTGCATCCTCATTCCATCCTAGGCATTTCTAGGCCATGTTTAAGACTCTATAGTGAGGACTTAAGGTTAGAAACACACTACGAGCCAACGACGTAAGTTTTGTACAATTAGAACGTGTGTTTCAAGTGTGTATCTGTTATGTATTATATAGGTCACGTGCTGCGTGTCGTGTGATCAATCTGCTCCGTCTGTCTGTTCCAAGGCCAACTGTGAGTAATAATTTAGTAAAGTTATGTTCAAACTGTATCTACTTTCTGTGTGATAAAACAAGATCTGTTTTCCGAAATGATATGTTCTGTACAATGAATGATTGTTTAATTTTTGATATGTATTCGTGACATCCTTAGCATCATGTGATATCTGTTAGCTATTACCCGGTATTGGAGGTTCCTTTATGGAACTTATTTCCGTCTGCACTCTGTTATCCGTACCGGAGGCCCTGTCACGGGGGCTCAGCTTCTGTTCTGTTCTGTTACCCGGATCCGGAGGTTCCTTTATGGAACTGGTTATTCGTAACCTCACGTGTATATGTTCTGTTCTGTTCTGTTATAATTATGATAATGGATGTATCACGTAAACTTAATCATGACTTATGATTTCTGTCTGTATATGATCTGAACAAACTATGATTTTGATATGAACTGAATTATGATTTCTGAATCTGTGCGAACTCATTCATTGAAACCTTTTACTCTCTTATTATTTACTGGGCTTTCGCTCACAGTCTATATTATGTATGTAGGTGAGCCAACATGTGACCCGGGCCAGAGTTGACGGCCTTCTGTTTTGTTTTTGTCAGCTAACCGCTGTGCCTCCCTAGGAGGTTCCGATCGAGTCAAGCCTTGGCTATTTTTTTTGTGATCATGCTAGTCTTTGTATTTGCTCTATACAGTCAGGTCTTGGGAAGTATTACCTGTAAATACCTTGTGAATATCGTGTATCGGGATTGGCATGTTTATATATATAGAAATAAGTTCTGAAATGTTTTGTCCCATGTACATTATCACAGCTCATTAGACCCTGTCTATTTTGTATTATTGCTTCCGCTGCCCCTTTATTATTTGCTAATCTGTTCAAAGGCCTTTGGTAATCCACGGATTACTGGCCGGTTACGGTACTAAACCTATAGGGGCGGGTTTGGGTCGTGACAGATTAATTGCGAGTTTTTGATCTATAGTAATAATCTTGTCGCCACTAGATTGTTGCCATCGCAAATCGCCATTGCTATAGTGAGAGGATGAAAGATTGTGAGAATTAGAACTTTAATTGTAAATAGAGTAGTGAAAACATATGGAGAAATTATTTTTTGATGTAACTAAATAAATAACAAAATATGGGGAAGTTAATGGGTACCCATCCCTGATGGAGATTTAAAGAATATCATTTACCTTACCCGACGGACAAGAAAAAATGAGGAAAACCCATGTATTTGGGTTGACTTTCCATCGATACCCACATGATAGGTTATCCATTGTCATCCCTATTTCACTACTCTGTTTACAATTAGAGTTCTAATTCTCACTCTCTTTCATCCTCTCACAATAATAACAGCAATTTGCGATGGTGGCAATTTGGCGGCGACAAGATTGTGACCATCGATCAAAAATGCGCAATTAATCATAACCAAAACATGGAAATTGAAGACAAAAATATACAAAATTTCAATTAAAGTGATCACTAGCGTGGGGGCCGAGTATTGGGAGTCATAGAGATTCCGGATAGTCGGACCTGGGAGAGTCGAAATTCGTGGCACTCAGCATCGGCTCGTAAGCTCGAATCCGACTTTACTCGGCCAAATAGCCAATTAAGCAAGGGGTCGAGTAAAGAGCGGCCTACTACAAAATGTGCCGAATATGGAGTTGGAAATGGACCTAATCCCGAGGCCCATGGAAGAAAAGATATAAATAGAAGAACATTAGCCAGAAAGAGGCAGGTGAGAATTGTTGTGCTTAATTTAGAATACAAGCATTCTTGAGTGTGGAGATTGACTTGTCCGTCGGAATGCTAATTCCGGCACCCCCGACCGTAGTGTTTATTCCTTTTCAGGTGACTATCAGCGGATCACGAGCGTCCTCCAGGATCAGAAGAGTATTTCCAAACCACTTCTCCACAATTGGTGCCGTCTGTAGGAATACTCAAACACATCCATGGCGGGCGCAACGGAAGACCCTCCGATAGCCACTGATGAAATGACACAAAGAGATGACCTCACTCCATCAAACTTGCTTGGACCGGACATCATCCCTGTAAGACGCGCTCTGAACTTCGCCTCATCCTCGACTCCAGAGTATGAAGCAATGCAAGCGATCATGGAACAAGCAAAGCAAAATGAACAAAGGTTGGAGAACATGATCGCAGAGAACGAATGTCTTAATGAAGATTTGGCCTTGGAAGTGGCGAAGTACAAACAAGCTGTACACCTAAATCCGGAACGATCTCCGAAGGCAGGTGGTCGATGATCTCGAGCCCGACAACAAAATACTGATAGCAACTCCGACCCATTATCCTCGGAGCCCAAGCAGAAGGGACGATCTGAAATTTCCAGTTCTTCTGAAGAGAGTCCCCGTACAAGGCATAAGCGAAGAAGAAACAGTTCGGATGAAGATCAACACGATCCTTTTGTACGACGGATTGCAAAAGCAGTGCTATTCAAGAAATTCAAAGCACCGTCATTCACCTCGTATGACGGTAAATTGGTACAAGATGGCCGGCTACAACAGTACGTCCGAAAAGGCAACCCAACCAAAGCAATAGCCTTGAGACAAGATTCACATTCGCTCCGCTTGATCCACATGATATAGAGCCTACCAATGTCATCAGCGGTGCACGCGATTCAGTCGAAGTCTAACCCTCAAGAGCAACTCACTCCAACTAAACGGCCCCATGAAGCCGAGGTTATCACTTTTGATGATTCAGATTTGGCCGAAGTAACACTGCCCCACATTGATCCCTTGGTAATTGAGTTATGTGTAGACCGATTCACAGTTGAGCGCGTACTCATTGATCCGGGGAGCACATCGGAGATTATGTACTACAAGACATTCACCAAACTCGACTTCTCCGAATTGGATCTCTCTCCAGCCCCTTATCCACTATTCGGCTTCAATGCCAATCCAGAGTACTCGTTGGGGAAAATCAGACTTCCCGTTCGAGCAGGTTCCCGAACAATGGATGTAGGATTCTTGGTCGTCAAGCTGCCGTCGCCGTATAATCTCATCATGGGGCGATCCTGGTTGCATACTATGCGAGCCGTGCCAAGCACCTATCATCAGCTGCTCCGCTTCCAGACAGAACGCGGAAGTGAGCAAATCTGTGGCTCCCAGAAATCGACACAGGCGTGTTATCTCCTTGCTGAGAAAACGCCAAAGGAACTACAGGTGAATTCCATTGAGATGCCGGATCGAGAAAGCCTCGACGATGTTGGACGGCTCCCAAATAAAAAGGCCACGGAAGGCTTTGAATGAGTTGAAATCGATGGAAGCCCAGACAAGTTCTTCATGGTTGGCGCCTCTTTGAGTCAGGCCGACAGACAGCAGCTAATATCTTTCCTGCTCAGCAACCTCGATGTCTTTGCATGGACTCCGTACAAGATGCCGGGTATAGATCCATCAGTTTCACAGCACCATTTGAATGTCGATCCTAAGTGCAAGCCGATCATTCAGAAAAGCCAGCGGTCAGCTGCAGAGCACACTGTCGCCGTTGTTGAGGAGGTTGACAGGCTGCTTGACGCCGGGGCAATTAGGGAGGTGACCTACCCTACATGGCTCTCTAATACAGTGGTGGTGAAGAAGAAAAATGAAACTTGGCAAGTGTGCGTCGATTTCACGAACCTAAACAAAGCCTGCCCAAAGGATTGTTTTCCTCTTCCCAAGATAGACCAGCTTGTAGATGCTACGACGCGCCATCAGCGTATGAGCTTCCTTGATGCCTACAAAGGTTATCATCAAATCGCTATGCATCTGGAGGACCAAGAGAAAACTGCATTCCTCACCCCAAGAGGAACTTATTGCTATAAGGTAATGCCTTTTGGGCTGAAGAATGCAGGGGCAACCTACCAGAGACTGGTCATCACAATGTTCAAGGAGAAACTCGGCAAAACTATGGAAGTGTACATTGACGATATGGTGGTCAAGTCCAAAGAAGAGCAGAATCATATAGCCGATCTGGAAGAGACATTCGGCATCCTACGCTAATATGGAATGAAGTTAAACGCTTCCAAATGTGCGTTTGGTATCGGCTCTGGCAAATTCTTGGACTACATTGTCAACCACAGAGGAATCAAAGCCAACCCAAGGCAAATCACAGCAATCCTGGAGCTCGGCTCCCCTCATTCAGTAAAGGAGGTTCAAAAGTTGATGGGGATAGCTGCCGCACTCAACTGGTTTATCAGCCGGTCTACAGATCGCTGCCAACAATTCTTTCATACACTACGGCAGGGCAAGGCTTTTGACTGGTCCGCCGAGTGCGAAGCCGCTTTCAACGGCCTGAAGACCTACCTCCGCTCAGTACCACTCCTGACAACACCCTCTGCTGGCGACCTGCTCATTTTGTATCTGGCAGTTTCTGACCGAGCCGTCAGCGCCATATTGATAACGGAAGAACTGGGGGAACAGCGACCAGTGTATTATGTGAGCAAGGCAATGGTTGACGCCGAAACACACTACCTTCCGCTAGAAAAGCTCATCCTAGCCCTAGTTATGGCGACAAGGAAGTTCGTGCATTACTTCTAGGGGCATAGCATTGGGGTACTAACAGATTATCCCCTTCGATCAGTACTACGCAGTGCGGAAGCATTTGGACATGTTTCAAAGTGGGCCCTAGAACTTGGCCAGTACGATATTCAATTTCTACCCAGAACCTCAATCAAGGGACAGGTGCTTGCCGACTTTATTGCTGAATTCACTGGGGGCCTTGCCGACTTCAAGTCTGGTGTTGTCAACTTCAAGTCAGATGAAATTCGACAGAAGCCGAACTGAAGGATTTATGTTGGGGACATCTGGCAGTTGTATTGTGATGGATCGTCCAATCAGCGGGGCAGTGGAGCTGGAGTTGTAATCATGACTCCCGACGGCGCAATAATTGAGCAGGCCGTCAAGCTCGGCTTCGAAGCATCAAATAGCGAAGCCGAATACGAAGCACTTCTAGCCGGTTTGCGGAATGCGCATATTCTGGGTGCTCGGCGTCTGCTTGTGTTTTGCGACTCAAAACTGGTGATCAATCAGCTAAAGGGGGAGTACGTAGCAAGAAACGACCGTATGGCGGCCTACATGAAAACGGCCAATTCCTTGTTGGCAAAATTTGACCATCATGAGTTAAACCAGATAACACGCGATCAGAACACCCATGCAGATGCCTTGGCTTGCCTAGCCTGCGCAATCAACTCAGAGATTAAACGGGCCATCGAAGTAGGATTCATCCCAAAGCTAAGCATTCGCCCTTCGGAGGAATTCCAAATCAACATTATAGAATCTGCACCAAGTTAGATGGATCTCATTGTTGTATTCCTATCTTCTAAAAAACTCCCTGAGGACAAGAAAGAAGCGCACAAGTTGCGAAACAAAGCCATGCGATACTACTTGGATCCGCAAGGAAGGCTTTATAAAAAGTCACTCTTTGACCCATATTTGGAATGTGTGCACCCGGACAAAGTCGAGGAGCTTCTGACTGAGATACATGAAGGCAGTTGTGGTGCCCATTCTGGCGGACGCTCTTTGGCCCATTGAGCTATAACGCAGGGGTATTATTGGCCGGCAATGAGAACGGACACCGAGTGTTATGCAAAAAAGTGTGAACAGTGCCAGAAGTTCTCCCCGTTAAACCATCTGCCTGCTGAAGAGTTGAACTCTATCACTAGTCCCTGGCCATTCGCCCAGTGGGGGCTTGATATCGTAGGACCATTGCCGAGGGCCCCAGGGAACAAGCGATACCTGATCGTCGCAACAGATTACTTCACGAAATGGGTCGAAGCAGAGGCATTAACACACATTCGAGATGCTGACGTTAAGCGCTTTGTATGGAGGAACATCATAACACGATTCGGCATTCTCAGAGCTCTTATCTCAGACAACGGCACCCAGTTTGATTGCGGCGTGTACTGAGAGCTGTGCAACAAATATGGTATCTGCCCTTACTTTTCTACGCCGTCTTACCCCCAAAGCAATGGCCAAGCCGAAGCCTCTAATAAATCCATCTTGGACGGCATCAAGAAGAGTCTGGAGAAAGCCAAAGGCAAATGGGTCGAAGAATTGCCGAGTGTATTGTGGGCTCATCGAACTACACCGAGAAGATCAACTAGAGAAACGTCGTTTGCCCTATGCTTTGGAACCCAGGCAATTTTACCCCTGGAAATCGGCCACCCGACTCTCAAGTCACAAGTTTTTGATATGGGCCGAAACGACATGATGCTGGCTTTGGATTTGACTCTAATCGAAGAACGAAGAGACCGAGCCCTTGCATCCATGGCACGGTACTAGCAGCAGCTGGCAAAGTCGTATAGTCAACGGGTTCAGTTGCGCCGCTACACACCAGGAGAGTTGGTCCTGAAGAAGGTGCTTCCAGTTGACAGGAAACCGGCCGATGGAAAATTGGGTCCTAATTGGGACGGCCCCTATCAGATTGATTCGATCGCCGAAGTAGGGGCATATCGGCTCAAAGACATGTCAGGAAGGAGTCTGCCACGGCCCTGGAATTCCACGCATTTACGCAAATTTTATCATTGACCCGACTTGTGGGACATGATGCTTGTTCCGAACTGTTCGCCATGTACATCTCTTTTTCTGTAATACAAAGATTCCCATTCACCTACTACAGAATCTAGTTCAAAGATGTTCCGATTAAAGCCTTCGGATTCGGAGCGCCCTTCGTGGATATCACGATTGGCCAAATAAAGTCTCCGGATTCGGAGCCCTATCGGCAAATGACGTCTTTGGGCCGATTAAGCCTCCGGATTCGGAGTGCCCTTCGTAGATATCACGATTGGCCAAATAAAGTCTCCGGATTCGGAGCCCCATCGGCGAATGACGTCTTTGGGCCGATTAAGCCTCCGGATTCGGAGCGCCCTTCGTGGATATCACGATTGGCCAAATAAAGTCTCCAGATTCGAAGCCCTATCGGCGAATGACGTTTTTGGGTCGATTAAGCCTCCGGATTCGGAGTGCCCTTTGTGGATATCACGATTGGCCAAATAAAGTCTCTGGATTCGGAACCCCATCGGCGAATGACGTCTTTGGGCCGATTAAGCCTCTGGATTTGGAGCGCCCTTCGTGGATACCACGATTGGCCAAATCAAGTCTCCGGATTTGGAGCCTCATCGGCGAAAAACGTCTTTAGGCAGATTAAGCCTCCGGATTCGGAGCGCCTTTCGTAGATATCACGATTGGCCAAATCAAGCCTCCGAATTCGAAGCCCCATCGGCGAATGACGTCTTTGGGCCGATTAAGCCTCCGAATTCAGAGCGCCCTTCGTGGATATCACGATTGGCCAAATCAAGTCTCCGGATTCAGAGCCCCATCGGCGAATGACGTCTTTGGGCCGATTAAGCCTCCGGATTCGGAGCGCCCTTCGTGGATATCACAATTGGCCAAATCAAGTCTCCGGATTCGGAGCCCCATCGACGAATGACGTCTTTGTGCCGATTAAGCCTCTGGATTCGGAGCGCCATTCGAGGATATCACGATTGGCCAAATCAAGTCTCTGAATTCGGAGCCATCGGCGAATGACGTCTTTGGGCCGATTAAGCCTCTGGATTCGGAGCGCCCTTCGTCGATATCATGATTGGCCAAATAAAGTCTCCGGATTTAGAGCCCCATCGGCGCATGAGGTCTTTTGGCCGATTAACCCTTTGGGTCGTGCGTAACACAATGATGTCGATTAAATCAGGCCGAACAATGTCCATTTAATCGTCTAAAATACGTTTATTCAAACATTTATATAATAAAACACATGCAAGCACGTGTGTGCCGAACAAAACTTATAACAGGCCATTGAAAATAAAATGCTTTTTATTTGACCAACCAATAATCACATAATTTTAGACACAATCCGCGTTTGAACATTTACAACAAATATTTTTATTCAGCGTCTCCCTCATCATTGCTCTTTTCAACTTCAAAGGCGGAAAAGGGAAAATGATCACGATGATCCAGGCCATATAAGTTGGAATCGACACCCTTCACTCGGAAAGCCTCCGCGGCCTGACGAGCCGCGATCCAACCATGCTTAAAGCCTCGATTCTCGCATTGGCAGACCTCCTCAGTAAGTGTTTCTTTCGTTTTGTCGATCCCAACCTTCCGGCCAGCATGGAAGCCCTGCTCGTAACCCTTGGCCCTCGCATTTTCTACGGCAAACATGCTTGCCGTATCTCGGTCGGCGATGACATAACTCAATAGCTGTTGGGTCACCCTCTAGTCCACAATCGGGTTAGATTGACCCGCCGCATGCGGATCGGCGACTTTAACCTTCCTAAGCTCCCTAAGCTCGCCCTCGGCTTTCTCCGCACGAGACTCCGAATTGCGGACCCGTTCGTCCATTTTCTCCATTTCCTGCCGCGCGGCATGCAGACGCATGCTGACTTCGTAGGCGGTGTACAGCCCTTTTACTGCCTCATGAATACCTTCTCAAAACACTTCGAAATCTTGTCGTCCAACCATCGATTGTTGGACTTCCGGTGGAAAGATCTGTCGAGCAAACTCGACCGCTAGACCCGGATCATTAACGATGGAATCTGCCTCAGTCATCGGTTTATTTCCCACAAACACCGCAAAACTCAATGGTCGTGGCGTCGCGTCTGACTCATTCCTCAGTCGTGGTCGCGGGAAGCTTCCCTGTTGATGCTTCTTTCTTCAAAGCGATCTGCTTCGACGGCTTGAAGGTTGACGTTTTTCGTTTTCCTTGGACGTCCTTCCTTCCGTACGCGCAGGCTCGTTGCTGCGATTCATCGCAGTATCTAGTTCAGCTAGCGTTCGTCCATCTCCTCTGCTGTTGAAGAACAGTCTGTTTGACATTTGCCATCGCCCTAAGCTAGTCCAAATCGAGTCTGAATAAGAATAAGTGGACCCACTGGCGCGAACTCACCCCATTTATTCGTAGGTATGCAGCGATCCCGAGGCAATTTCATTAACGCTTTTAGCAGTCTCCAAACGACGGATGCTGATTGATATGTGCCACAGCCACTTCATGCACTAATTTTTGGCTTGTTAAAACGGCCTAATTATCTAAACGGCAATTATAGGTGAATGCCTTAAAGTCCATGCACTGGCTGGGGCAAGGGCAGATTTATTAATGAAACCAGCCGAGCATCGTGGCCCCATGCCGATTGATATGTGCCACAGCCACTTCATGCACTAATTTTTGGCTTGTTAAAACGACTTAATTATCTAAACGACAATTATAGGCGAATGCCTTGAAGTCCATGTACTGGCTGGGGCAAGGGTAGATTTATTAATCTAACCGGCCGAGTATCTTGGCCCCATGCCGATTGATATGTGCCACAGCCACTTCATGCACTAACTTTTGGCTTTTTAAATGGCCTAATCATATAGTCGGCGAATATACAAAACGTTTGATCTAAAACAGCAACAAAATAATACCATTCATTAAATACAACAAAGAACAAAATGAATTTTCATTAAGTAAATTGGGCACAAATTGGAGCCATTTTACATATGAAAATTACTAAACAAAAAGCTGTAAAATGCTGAAAATTACTAAATAAAAAGCTGAAAACATACACGCAAATCTTAAAACAAAAACAAGAGCTGCCCAAATTAGTCCTCAGAGTCAGACTCCAGCGGCTCAACATCCACTTGCTTATATGGAATTGGCGTAGCCAATGTTACATCGGCAGCAGCAAGGGCTTTGAGCCAGCCGTGTTTGAATCCTCGATTTTCAAATTTGGAGACTTCGTCTACGTATTCATCAAAATTAGATTTTTTCCAAGAATTGAATGCGCTAGAAGCCTTCAGATTGGCTGTTTCCTTCGCCGCCTTTATTTCTTCTAACTCAACCTCCAATTTGGAGATCGCCTCCTGGGCCAATTTAAGCGCATCGTCGCTCGCATTCGCCCTCTTCTTGGTGACCGATCTCAATTCTTCAGCATTGCGGGCTCTCTCCACCTCGAACTCAGCCTTACTCCTTTGGTCATCAACCTTCGCTTGTAAACGGCCAATATGCTCGATGGCATCGTGATGACGACGGCCCATCTCGGTTATCCTTCCGACGGCCTGCAAAACAAGAAGTTTAAACCAAAACAATATTCGCGTTAAGTGAAAAGACAGTCAAGATAACTACCAAAAGAACCGATTGCGCGGCCAACGCAATTGCAACCAGATCTGGCTCCGCCCGAAAAGCCGCCTTGTCAGCAGGCAGTAAAACGGACGTGGCCATGCAGAGTGCGATCGCTGGATCTTTGATTACTGAAGCATCGGAGGAGATCGGCGTATTCTTTATCTTCGGCTGAATAACAAAAGGTGCAATCACATCCGATCCTTGCAAACGAGGTCGTTTGTTGGCTCGGTCTTCTTTTGAGCTGGCCTCGACCTCGGCAGTGCGCTTCTCCACCCTTTGCTCAACCTCCATACTTGCCTGCACAAAAGGTTCCGCCTTGACACTCCCGTTTTTTGCCGCTCCCTCCTCAATAATAGGCAAGGAGGATTGGGACTCTCCAATAGGTGGGGGCTGAGATTCGACAGCCCGAATGGCCTCCGCCCTTCTCTGCGCGGCTATCCTTTTCACGTTCGCCTTCTTGGCAAGTTTAGTGAGGCTCAACCCAGCCATATCTTCTATGTACGCGCCGGGAAGATCCTCCAGACCGTGAAAAATATCATCATGTGGAAGGTCCTCTCGACCCGAAGTGGACAGAGGATCAACCGAATTAAGGCCGACTTCTTCGAATGCTAACTTCAAAGCCTCATCGACCTCGGCTTCGGATTGGTCTGACTCGACGACCTCAGCTACTTCCAGTCACTCCGAATCTGATCCCCCAACACCGACTTACCTTAAATTTTTGAAATCAGTCAAGATAAGGGCGGTAAGAAACTCCTCACCCTTCGGAATTGGGATGTTTTCCACCACCGAAAAGGTTATATAAGTCGGCTCGTAGCGGAGCAAAACGTGGGCCACCCTCCCCTGTTTCTGAAGACTCGACCGGCCGAAATACTTGAGCGCAGCCTGGATTTCTGAAAGTACGGCTTCGTCGGTTGAGGTCAAGACTTTCTTCAAATCGTTTCCTACAAAAGCAAAACCATGAGGTCCCGAAAATGAAGCTTCATAGATTATAACAAAAAGTAAATAATTAAAAGAAGATACTCGGCCACCTGGTTCGCCCATTCGCCTAGGAATACGATCAAGGCGGTCCTCGCCTTCGCCGAATTCCCAGTTTCCTTGGACGACGACCATAACATCGTCGACTCGCTTCCCAGAGCTGGAAAGCATGGTCACTAGTTGATAGTCGGTGTTTTTCGCCCTAAGGAAATAATGCCTGTGTCGACCAGAAGACTTGGCCAAGGCGTAGCAATGCCGAATAGCGGGAATGCCAAGGCTAAGCCCACGATGATGGTTTAGTGCAATAATCCCCATTACGATCCTAAAGAAGTTGACATTAGGTTGGGAAGGGATTAAGCCCCAATGGCAGAGCACGACCCTAAGGAGTGGGTGAAAGGGGAAATGGACTCCACCCTCTGCGATTGATAAGAGAGGAAAGACAATCGTGGTTTCATCAACCCTCTCCATATTGAGGGTGCCGTCTGTCACAAGTGACAGACGGACGTCATCAGGAATGGAGAAATGGCGTCAGAAGCCACAAATTCGATCCCATGAGAGGAGATCTTTTAAATGTTTCGCCATTTCCCCTAGCCAATAGGAATATGCTAAGCTAAAAAAAAAAGCAAGGAAAGAGATTCAAAGCAGAGAAGGAGAGAACTTACAAGAGGCGAAGAAGATAGAGAAGAGAAGGAAGTTGCAGAGGTAATTCGGAAGACAGTCTAGCGACGAGCGTCTAAAAGCGTGTATGCATTTGAAAAGACGTTGAAATTTTAAATCACAATAAACAGAAGTGTACGAAGAGGCGGGAAGTTGAAATGATAACCAAGAAGCGTGTGTTCAGACATTTGCGTTGGAATATGGTCAGCCGCCGAATTTCGGCTCTGACTTTTCGAGTTTGAAGCCAAACACTCCAGCCAACTGTCGTTAGTGGAGTGTTTGGAGGGCAATTGTGGGGGCCGAGTATTGGGAGTCGTAGAGATTCCAGATAGTCGGACCTGGGAGAGTCGAAATTCGTGGCACTCGGCATCGGCTCGCAAGCTCGAATCCAACTTTACTCGGCCAAATAGCCGATTAAGCAAGGGGCCGAGTAAAGAAAGGTCTACTACAAAATGTGCCGAATATGGAGTTGGAAATGGACCTAATCCCGAGGCCCATGGAAGAAAAGATATAAATAGAAGAACATTAGCCAGAAAGAGGCAGGTGAGAATTGTTGTGCTTAACTTAGAATACAAGCATTCTTGAGTGTAGAGACTGACTTGTCCGTCGGAGTGCTAATTCCGGCAGCCCCGACCAGAGTGTTTATTCCTTTTCAGGTGACTATTAGCGGATCACGAGCGTCCTCCAAGATCAGAAGAGTATTTCCAAACCACTTCTCCACAACTAGTTAAGATGAAAATTGGGAAATTCCGTCTAAGGTTACCATCAAATCAAAGAGAAATCCAATAAAACAATTGCAGGAGATAGTGAAACAAGAAAATTCATTCTATAAATGCAAATAAAAATTAAAAAGAAGAAGATGAAGATGGAAACGAGAGCCACAACTCACCTTCAGATTATCGAAGATCAATTAATAGAGAGGAGAAGTAGATACATAAAATTTTAAAAAATTTAAAAAATTAAAAAAGAAGCTGGAATTTTTTTTTTTAGGAATAAAATTTTTCTAAATAAATTTAAAAAATTCTAAATATACATAAAATTTTACAAGAATAATGTGACAATGTTAAATAATGTGTATTTAATTTTATTGTTGAGTCAAATAAAATAAAATAAGATTGAATGTATATTTAACTTTGGTTGTGAATAAAAAAAAAAAAGTCAAGTTAGATTGGGAAAAATCCAAACTCATTAAGAAATAAAAATGATAGTACCCATAAAAAATGAGGAATAAGAAAAAATAATTATAAAAAAATAAGAATGAGAAATCACCATACATGCCATTAATTCTCATTGCCATCTCTAGAAGTTGCAATAAGATGAGTTAGCTTTTGGCATTTGGCAGCATCCTTGTTTTTGATAGAAGATGTTTTCATAAAAAATATTTTGTGCGGGCATGTGGTAAATCGTGAGGGTGACTTGGTCAATGAGTTTTATACTTTGATCAGATACTCCAATAAAGCCATTTGTGGCTGGTGATAAAGCAGACCAACGAGAAAATTTGTCTCGTTGTGGGGGACGAGCTTCATAACCAAATGGGAATGTAGAAATTTCACATCTATTGCTTTCCCTTGTTTCTCTTGACCACTCCCATCTCTCTCAAACTTTATTTCATCTGAGCAAGTCTCAAAGTAGGATAATTTGAAACCATCGTTTGGTTTGAGAGTAGATTATTTTAATATTTTTTATTTTTTTATTTTTGCTCAAATACGAGCCAAAAAAAATTAATATTTTTGAAATAATTTTCTTTTAATTTTTACGAAAAAATATGCAAATAATAGAGAGAAAGTAAAATTTTCAACTTTTTTGCATAATTATTTGAATTTTTAAATTTTTTTAAACTTTTTTAGTAACTTTTTTTATTGTGAAAAGATTGTTTTAGCTACTTTTCATTGCTTATAAAGAAAGTTTCAGTTGAGAAACGCGTTAAAGAGAACCAAATAACTTTGAGGAAATTTCGTTTCCCTCCCTAATTATACTCGTTTGATTAATTTTACACCTGAACTTTTGATATTATCAATTTATCCTCTTAGCTATTTAAATCATAATCAATTTACCTCCTGCAATCACATTTAAGTGAAAAAGTTTTAAAAAAATTACATTTTGAACTCAAATTTTAAATTATAGATCCAAACTCACCATCTCTTCTCATTGTACCTTTACAACTCTGCCGACCACCACTGTTGTCGGCCAACCCTTCTCCTCTCTCCACTAATGCAACTCCTCCTTCAACCTTCTCCTTCTGCCTCTAGTCACCCATCTTTCGACAGACCAAAATGTCTTTAAACATGAAGAACATTTGTCTTATTCATTCACATGTTAGAGAGAGACAGAGCAAGAGGCCTCTGTGTGAAGAAGAATGAGAAACATAAAAAAACTTCATTGTTGCTCTACACTATGTCTCTTCACCGTACTCATCATCACTCTCTTCCCAATCTCCACTACATCTTTCGATATCATCACATGAACACAACCCCTTAGACTCAACCAAACCATCGTCTTCCAAGGCCAAGTATTAGAATTAGCCTTCTTCTCACCTAGTAATTGCATTACTTCTTCACGGCATGTTATATGGAGTTTGTTTGTTTATGTGAATTGTGAAGGAGGGGCTCGGTAACGAGGAGAGGCTAGGGCAGTGGGAACGAGGTGATTAGAGGCGTTGGGGGAAGGGTTGCAGTGGCGGAGGGAAGATGAGGGCTAGTCGGCAAAGGCAGTGGCCGGCAGAGTTGTAGAGGTGCAGAGTGAAGAAATGGAGTGCCTAGGTAAGAGATGGTGAGTTTAGATCTATAATTTGAAATTTTGGGCCAAATTCTAATTTGTTTTTTTACTTTTTCTATTTAAATGTGATAGTATGGGGTAAATTGATCATGATTTAAATAGGTTAGGAGGTAAATTGACAATATCAAAAGTTCAAGTCTGAAATTGATTGGACGAATATAGTTTTTCTTTTTTTTTTTTTTTTTTTTTTGAGAGGGGATGGGAATGAAATTTCCTCTTGATTTTCCTAATTCTTTATTGTCGTCTATTTTTGCAGCTTGTCTTATGGGTCGGACTTAGTATGAGTGTACCAAAGTTCATTCTATTAGGGTAAATTATACCGACACTCCTTGAGACTTTCATTTAATACATATCCTCCTTCACATTTGAAAAATTACATTCTCCTCTATGAGGTTTGTAATCTCATTATAAATTGTCTTTGAATTGCTGATATCATGCCTTAAAATTTTCTAAATGACCATTTTACCCTTTTTACTACCATTTCTTCTTCCTATCATCATAACTATATTCTATAACTTTTCATCATTAAATTCTACATGAACATATTCTTATTGAGTGATGATATAAAAATATAAATTCTATATAAAATTTTCAAATACAATGATATAACTTAATAGTAACATTTCACTTTAAAACAAAACATCCATAAACATGATTTATATTTACAACAATATCACTATTACAACATTTTTATAATATTTTTTGAATAAATTTTTATATATGAATATAATTTTTCATTTTTATTTCCACCATTATATTTAGATTAGATCAATTTAATCTAGATATATTTAAAAAGTATAAAATTTATACAAAAAAACTTTAAAAAAATCCATTATATACAACGAAATAAGAAAATGTATTGAATTTTTGTATTTTTATATATTTTTTTTTGTATTTGGTGAATTTAAAAAAAAATCACAAAATATTATACTTAAGTATATCTAGATTCGGTGTATGTAAAAAATAAAAAAAAAAATTGCTTAAACTATTAAAAAAATCCAGTAAAAATAAAAAAACACGCAAAAATAAAAACTCAATTTTTTTCTGAGTTAAACCAAAAAAAAAATGATTGTTATTTCCCTTGAAAAAACATGAACAAAATATCTGTATTACTCCATCTGTCCTAAAATATTAGTCCATTATTTCATTTTTCATTGTTCCAAAATATTAGTCCCTTTTTAAAAATCAAGAGCAAAAATAATATAAATTTCTTATTTTGTCCTACTTTTAAATTCATTAACATAGAAAGTACAATCATGACAATTTATATTCTCTATAAAAATGTACTATCAAAGAGTAATTTTGAAAAATTAATTTTTTTTAAAAGAGCAATAATTGTACTACCAAAAAAAAGTTTGATTCCCCAAAAGAGACTATTATTTTGATACGGATAGAGTATTTTATATGCATAAAAGCTAAGGAGCAAATATGTCATTTTAATCTGACAGGAGGTAAGTGTAATCTTTCAAATGTGAGGGAGGAATCTGTATTAAATAGAAATCTTAGGGGATATCAGTGTAATTTACCCATTCTATATATTATGATCCAAGCACCTTGATTTTAGTTAAGTAATTTTGTATAAATAAATTTTTAATTTTTTTTTATTTTCATTTTTAGAATGATGGGCAGCTATTGTATCATTTTTTCATAGAAAACATGTATTTTTGTGACTTATAATTTAAAAAATATCTATATCACATTGTTATAGAGGAGTTTTTGTTAGAAATGGTTTTGGAAAATATGATTTTTCCTTAACTTTGGTCTATTTTTTAGGTGGGACCTATGTGTCAAAGTTGGCTGGTCAAAGTGGTAACGCGTTTTATGCGCGTTGTGATTCACGTAGTATATTTAGTTGCTCAAAACCATTATCGAGTGAATGAGAAATTGAAGCTAAAGTGAGCTCCGTGGAAATAGAGTTTTGGTGGAAATTTTTTAAAGGTGTGGTTTAAAGCTTGTCCCACATTGATTTGATGGGCATACTTTGAATGGGTTTATAAGGCTTGAGTTTGGAACTTGGGGTAGGTACCAAAGGGCACCCAAGTTTTGTAGAGGGTGAGGTTATGGGTAAAGTGGGTTAGACCCATTGGACCCAAAATAAATACACATGCGCCGCCGGCTGGGCTGGGCTTGGGTACGGGTGTGTGGTTGGGTTGGGCTTGTCCGACACAATACTTTTCTTTTTTGGCCAAAAACTGTCACGACCCAAACCCGGCCCTATGGGTTTAGCACCGTAACCGGCCAGTAATCCGAGATTACCGAAGGCCTGCTTAACAGTAATACAGTAAAACAGAGTACAGGGCCTGGCGGAAGCCAATACAGTAAATAAATAATGTCCATTGAGCTGTGACAGTCTGTATGCCAAAAAGATTTTTCATACATTTATACATAACAGTACAGAACAGTATGCACGATATTTACAAGCATTCAGATTAGGGACTCGACCCTATATAACGGTACAGTAACATACAGTCTATACAGAACGGTAAAACAGTACAGAAGGGGGAATTCTTAAAACACTCCTAAGCCTTAGCAGGTAGACTCGGAACCTCGCGGTGAGGCACAAAGGCTGGCTTGACAAAACTGGAGTAACCCTGACGCCTCTAGCTGTGGTCTGGTGCCTGAACACCTACATATATATATGAGCAGTGAGCTAAAGCCCAGTGAATAACATAAAGCGTAAAGGGGTTTAGAATGAATGTCCTTACAGTAATGAAAACAGTTTATTTCAATCAGAATTTCAGTTGCTCAGTACAGTAAACAGTCATATGTGGTACATCCATTAGCATAACAGTAACAGTAGGTCTTAAAAGACCGAACAGTAATGATGGCCATCAGTCAGTAAACAGTAGTGGTTCCACAAGGAAACCGACAGAGATCTCTGTAACAGTAACAGTAACAGTAAACCGTAGGTACTAAGGATGCCACAGTACAGTTCAGAAATAAAGGACATACATTCATTCAGTAAATAATACCAGTTCAGTAAACAGTTCAGTTCAGTATTCAAAAGATAATCAGTTGAACATATCTTTACACAATTGTTACTCACAGAGTTCGGGCTACAGTATGCTAGAGCGTGTCTCTCCAGTCGCCAACCCTACACAGTTAACAGATTGAACACACTAAGCTACACAGTTGGGAAATCTCATAACTTAATCCCTAATTTGCCTTGGTGTGTTCTACAACGATATCCTCATCTAAATGTCTTAAACTAGGCCTAAGAATGCCTAGGATGGGATGATGATGGAAAAATGTACATTTAAAAGCATTTTCAGGATTTTCAAAAAAACAGAGTCCCGCTCGAGCGCAGGTTTCCCCGCTCGAGCGTACAGGCAAACAAAGGTACACGCTCGAGCGTAAACTTTCCCGCTCGAGCGTACTGTAAAAGTACTGGATGGGTGAAATCCCCGCTCGACGCCCGCTCGAGCTTGAGACAAGACTCCGCTCGAGCGCCCAATCCTCCGCTCGAGCGGACTGCCAAACAGTGCAGAGAGATGCTGGTTGCTCGAATTCTACGCTCGAGCGGCACTTCCTCCGCTCGAGCGGAAGTGCGAAATCTGGAAAATCCAGATTCGAGCTCCAGGTTCAAAACCAAGCTCAAAAGCATCAAAACCAATCCTCTTGGGCCCATTTTCTGGAAAACATTTATAAACACATAGAATATCATGTTTCAAAGCTCAATTTGAGAAATCAAAGCCCAAGGGTGTTTAATTCAAACCCAATTTCAAATCATTTTCAAGAACAATCTTCAAACATGACATGCATGATCTTAAATCATTTTCAAAGCTTCAATGCTGTTTCAAAAGAGCTCAAACCTTCAAAAACAAGATGAACTCATGGACTTAGACATAGTTGTGAACATGCATGTAACATTTTGCCATGACTCAACTCCAAATTCAACCAAGAACACATGCATGCAAGAATTGAGCTTCATTTAACAACAATGAACCAAAACATGACTTAGTTCTACAATGAAGCATGAATCATGCAAGAACTAGCTCAACACATCAATAAAGGTTGAGTTCTCTTACCTAGAGCCTCAATTACAAGTGTAGGACCACAAAGCAACAATCAACCTTCAATTCTCTTCAAATTCTAAGCAATATTGAAATGAACTCAAGACTCTCACTTCCTCTCTCTCTAAATTCGGCTAGAACAAGAAGAAATGGCTGAGCAAATGTGTTTTGATTCAAGTATAAGGCTCAAGTGTGTGTATTTGAGATAGTGGCCCACTCAAGGGCATAACGGTAAATAAGTCCAACTCTTTAATTAGCTTATTTAATCTAATTTAATCATACCTAATCAGTTTTCAGGTAAATACACCACAAAATCACATAAATTATGTTGATCATTAAACATCAATCAATTTTGGATTCGGCCGCCGATAAGGCCTTCAATTTGCAGTTTAATCACTAAAATACGAACAGATCAAATAAACAATCAACAGATAGAATGCAGTTCAAACAGATGTATTCATTCAATTCAGTTTCAATTATCAGTCATTATCAGTTCCGTTTAGCAGTAATCGGTGATTATCGGTAATCAATCGGTCATTAATCAGTAAACAGTATGAGGGTTGTTACAGTCTCCCCTCCTTAAAAAGAGTTTAGTCCTCTAAACTCGAGTTACCTTCATTCTGGAAGAAAACAGGATTCAGTGGAAACAGTTCAGGATATCTTTTGGCCATGTCATCTTCCCTTTCCCAAGTGGCATACACGCCACCGTGGTTTTGCCAGTCAACTTTCACTAACGGGATCTCTTTGTTCCTCAGTTTCTTGATCCGTCGGTTTACAATCTGTATAGGCCGTTCCTCGTAAGTGTAGTCATCACTCAACACTATCCGAGCAGGCTCAATCACATGGAACGGATCCCGGAGATAATCTCTTAACATCGAAATGTGGAAGACGTTATGCATATGTTCCATTTCAGGAGGAAGCGCAACTTGATACGCCACCGGATTGATTTTCTCAATGATCTCGTATGGTCCGACGTATCTTGGCGCTAACTTGCCTTTGACTCCAAAACGAGTCTGGCCTTTCATTGGTGTCACTTTCACAAAAACGTGATCACCCACTTCATATTCTCTGTCTCGTCTTCTAACGTCAGCATAACTCTTTTGTCGGCTCTGTGCAGTTTTCAATCTCTGTTGTATCAGTTTCACTTTCTCAGTTGTCTCATAAACAATCTCGGGCCCAAGTAAAGGCCCATCTCCAACTTCTGCCCAGCAAATTGGAGATCTACATTTTCTGCCATACAATGCCTCGAAGGGCGCCATACCAATACTCGAATGGTAGCTATTATTGTAGGCGAATTCAACTAATGGCAGATGACTTTCCCAGTCTCCCTGAAAATCAAGGACACACATTCTCAGTAAATCCTCCAGAGTTTGGATGGTCCTTTCAGACTGTCCATCTGTCTGGGGATGATAGGCACTACTCAGCCTCAATTCAGTACCCAATGCAGTCTGTAGACTCTGCCAAAACCTCGATGTAAACTTCGAATCCCTGTCAGAAACAATAGACACAGGCACTCCATGCAGTCTCACAATTTCATCAATATAGATAACAGCCAATTTGTCCGCATTATAAATTGTCTTGACAGGTAAGAAGTGAGCAGATTTAGTCAGTCTATCAACAATAACCCAAATTGAATCCATACCTTTTCTGGAGCGAGGTAATCCAACGATAAAATCCATCGTGATATGCTCCCATTTCCACTCTGGTATGGGTAGGGGTTGCAATAGTCCGGCAGGTCGTTGATGTTCAGCTTTGACCTGTTGGCAATGAAGACATTTGGATACAAAATCAGCAATTTCTTTCTTCATTCCCGGCCACCAGAAATTCTGTTTCAGATCTTGGTACATTTTCGTATTCCCCGGATGGATAGACAATTTCGAATTGTGGCCTTCTTGCAGAACTCTTCTTTTCAGTTCAGTATCATTCGGTACACACAGTCTTTCTTGAAATTTCAGTACATTATTCTCAAATTTGAATCCCGGTCTCGGTTTAGATTCTCTTTCTTCGATGATCTTCTTCAAGAAGTCATCCAGTTGCTGTTTCTCTTTAATCTCTTCAATCAGCGCCGGTTGAGCAGAAATAGCAGCTAAGGTTCCACCTTGTTCTCTCAAAACAATTTCTATTTCAGATTTTTCAAGGTCACAAAGCAACTCTTTCTGTCCTGTAAGCAAACAGGCTAAGTGTCCAATCGATTTCCGGCTCAATGCATCGGCAACGGTATTGGCTTTTCCCGGATGGTACAATATCTGTAGATCATAGTCTTTAATCAGTTCCAGCCATCTCCGTTGTCTCATATTCAGTTCTTTCTGTGTGAAGAAATACTTTAAACTCTTGTGGTCGGTGTATACTTCACATGTCACCCCGTACAGATAGTGACGCCAAATTTTCAGTGCAAACACCACTGCAGCAAGTTCCAGGTCATGGGTCGGGTAGTTCTTTTCATGCGGTCTCAGTTGACGGGAAGCATAGGCAATTACTCTCCCATTCTGCATTAAAACACATCCCAAACCCTTATGAGAAGCATCACTATATATAGTATAACCATCCGTACCTGATGGTAAGGTCAAAACTGGCGCAGTCACAAGTCGAGTTTTCAACTCCTGGAAAGCAGATTCTCTTTGATCAGTCCAATTAAATGATGTCCCCTTTTGAGTTAACTGAGTCAATGGTAGGGCAATTTTGGAGAAATCTTTGACAAATCTTCTGTAATATCCAGCCAATCCCAAAAAGCTTCGGACTTCAGTCACATTTGTTGGTCTAGGCCAGTTCACTACGGCTTCAATTTTCTGCGGATCAACAGAAATCCCATCTTTGCTAACAACATGCCCCAAAAACATAACATGATCAAGCCAAAATTCACATTTAGACAGTTTAGCATACAGTTTCTGTTCTCTTAAGGTTTGTAGGGCAAGTCTCAGGTGATGTTCATGTTCTTCTATACTCTTGGAGTAAATCAATATGTCATCAATAAATACAACAATAAAATTGTCAAGGTATGGTTTAAAGATTCTGTTCATGAGGTCCATAAATGCAGCTGGTGCATTCGTGACTCCAAAAGGCATAACTAAGAATTCGTAATGTCCATACCTTGTTCTAAAAGCAGTTTTATCAATGTCTTCCGGTTTAACCTTCAGTTGATGATACCCCGATCTGAGATCAATCTTAGAAAACACTTGTGCACCCTGTAACTGATCAAATAAATCATCAATGCGTGGCAATGGGTATTTGTTCTTTACAGTTACCTTATTCAGTTCACGGTAGTCGATGCACAGTCTCAGTGAGCCATCTTTCTTCTTGACAAACAAAACAGGAGCACCCCATGGCGAAGTGCTAGGTCTGATAAACTTTTTGTCTAACAGTTCTTGCAGTTGCACTTTCAGTTCTTTCAGTTCAGTTGGAGCCATTCGGTAGGGAGCTTTAGAAACTGGTTGTGTTCCGGGAATCACATCAACGGTAAATTCAATCTCCCCGTCAGTCAAATCTCCTGGAAGATTATCTGGAAAAACATCTGGAAATTCTCTGACTATAGGAATACAATTCACATCAGTTTTAATACTATCATCAGTAGGCACAGTCAGTACAGAACACAGATATCCTTTACACCCCTTTCTAATTAATTTAACAGCTTTCACTGACGAAATCAAATACGGAGGAGGTACTACTCCACTCCCATTAAACACAAATTCAGGCAGACCAGGTGGATGAAAAACAACTTGCTTGGTCACACAATCAATAGTGGCATGATATTTTTGTAACCAATCCATCCCCAATATTATGTCAAAATGATCAATGTTCAATGGCAGTAAATCAATAAACAGATGCATATCCCCAACAATAATTTCACATGCGGGGTACATATAAGCACATGTCATGGATCCCCCTACGGGTGATGATACGGCTAGCAGATAGTTCATAGGTTCTAAGGGTCTATTCAGTTTCCGTGAGAAAGCATGCGATACATAAGAATGTGTAGACCCCGAATCAATCAATACATATGCATTTTGTGTACAAATAGAGAGAATACCTGACACAACGGTCTCGGTATTCTGCACATCTCCCGGTACTAGTGCGAACACTCGGCCTTGCCTCACAGGCTCTTTCCCGGTAGCTTTAGGATTCGGTTTTGGTGGAGCATTTGATGCTGCGCCGCTGGCTGCAGCTTTGCTATTGCCCTGAGGAGCAGAAGGGCAATCTTTAACCATGTGGCCCAACTTGCCACACCTGTAACAGGCTCCAGATAATTTGTGACAAACCCCTTTGTGCCTGTTGCCACATACAGAACAGGGCGGAATGAACCCACTCCCTTGGCTGGGGCTAGTTGTCGACCCCGTATTCTGTTTCTTGTTGGCTGGGTTGTGCTTGCCTTTCTTGAATTTGAAACCCTGCCTTTTACCATGCCATTCAGTTGTTGGTGTTTCAGATTGTTTCACCGCTGCAATGTTCGACTCGGCCATCAATGCCCGGTCGAGAACACCCACAAAAGTCGGTAATTTCAAAACATTTATCCGGTCAAGTATTGCCACATTAAGGCCACCTTCAAATTTCCTGGCCTTCTTATATTCAGTATCCACCATATGCGGTGCATATCGGGCAAGTTCGGTAAATTTCGTCTCATATTCTGCAACGGACATTGTGCCCTGCTTCAGCTGTTCGAATTCAGTCACTTTCCTATCCCTGACACACTGAGGGAAATACTTTTCAAAGAAGGACTCCTTGAACTGAGCCCAAGTCATAACAGTATTTGCGTCGCGGATCAACATCCACCACCTTCTAGCCTCTTCTTGTAGGGTGAAGGTAGCTAACAATACTTTATTCGCTTCTGAGCACGGAAACACTTCAAATAGTTTTTCTGTTTCAAGCACCCAAGCTTCAGCCTTTAATGGTTCGAGGCCTCCCTGAAAGGATGGCGGTTTCATCTTGCTGAATTTATGGGTGAGAGCAATAATATCCCCATCATTCACATTCACATTAGGCTCCGGCTGTACCGGAGGAGGAGGAGGTGGGGGCTGTTGGTTCTGTTGTTGTTCCAGTCTAGCAGTTATCAGTTCTATCATTCTTTCCATTCTTTCCATTCTTGCCTCAGTAGATGAGGACTCAGGTTCATTTGCATTGTCCATTTCACTATAAGCAGTTATAACAGTTTTAAACATAAGCAGTCATTTGTTTAACAGTTTACCACATTAGCACGTATTCAGTCATAACATAATCACACACTTATCATGCTCATGCGATGCCCTAATCACTTTTCTAGGACACCCTATAGCTCATTTGGACACGTGTGTGCGGTATAACTCGTGGTTAAGTATCGCTCTGATACCACTCTGTCACGACCCAAACCCGGCCCTATGGGTTTAGCACCGTAACCGGCCAGTAATCCGAGATTACCGAAGGCCTGCTTAACAGTAATACAGTAAAACAGAGTACAGGGCCTGGCGGAAGCCAATACAGTAAATAAATAATGTCCATTGAGCTGTGACAGTCTGTATGCCAAAAAGATTTTTCATACATTTATACATAACAGTACAGAACAGTATGCACGATATTTACAAGCATTCAGATTAGGGACTCGACCCTATATAACGGTACAGTAACATACAGTCTATACAGAACGGTAAAACAGTACAGAAGGGGGAATTCTTAAAACACTCCTAAGCCTTAGCAGGTAGACTCGGAACCTCGCGGTGAGGCACAAAGGCTGGCTTGACAAAACTGGAGTAACCCTGACGCCTCTAGCTGTGGTCTGGTGCCTGAACACCTACATATATATATGAGCAGTGAGCTAAAGCCCAGTGAATAACATAAAGCGTAAAGGGGTTTAGAATGAATGTCCTTACAGTAATGAAAACAGTTTATTTCAATCAGAATTTCAGTTGCTCAGTACAGTAAACAGTCATATGTGGTACATCCATTAGCATAACAGTAACAGTAGGTCTTAAAAGACCGAACAGTAATGATGGCCATCAGTCAGTAAACAGTAGTGGTTCCACAAGGAAACCGACAGAGATCTCTGTAACAGTAACAGTAACAGTAAACCGTAGGTACTAAGGATGCCACAGTACAGTTCAGAAATAAAGGACATACATTCATTCAGTAAATAATACCAGTTCAGTAAACAGTTCAGTTCAGTATTCAAAAGATAATCAGTTGAACATATCTTTACACAATTGTTACTCACAGAGTTCGGGCTACAGTATGCTAGAGCGTGTCTCTCCAGTCGCCAACCCTACACAGTTAACAGATTGAACACACTAAGCTACACAGTTGGGAAATCTCATAACTTAATCCCTAATTTGCCTTGGTGTGTTCTACAACGATATCCTCATCTAAATGTCTTAAACTAGGCCTAAGAATGCCTAGGATGGGATGAGGATGGAAAAATGTACATTTAAAAGCATTTTCAGGATTTTCAAAAAAACAGAGTCCCGCTCGAGCGCAGGTTTCCCCGCTCGAGCGTACAGGCAAACAAAGGTACACGCTCGAGCGTAAACTTTCCCGCTCGAGCGTACTGTAAAAGTACTGGATGGGTGAAATCCCCGCTCGACGCCCGCTCGAGCTTGAGACAAGACTCCGCTCGAGCGCCCAATCCTCCGCTCGAGCGGACTGCCAAACAGTGCAGAGAGATGCTGGTTGCTCGAATTCTACGCTCGAGCGGCACTTCCTCCGCTCGAGCGGAAGTGCGAAATCTGGAAAATCCAGATTCGAGCTCCAGGTTCAAAACCAAGCTCAAAAGCATCAAAACCAATCCTCTTGGGCCCATTTTCTGGAAAACATTTATAAACACATAGAATATCATGTTTCAAAGCTCAATTTGAGAAATCAAAGCCCAAGGGTGTTTAATTCAAACCCAATTTCAAATCATTTTCAAGAACAATCTTCAAACATGACATGCATGATCTTAAATCATTTTCAAAGCTTCAATGCTGTTTCAAAAGAGCTCAAACCTTCAAAAACAAGATGAACTCATGGACTTAGACATAGTTGTGAACATGCATGTAACATTTTGCCATGACTCAACTCCAAATTCAACCAAGAACACATGCATGCAAGAATTGAGCTTCATTTAACAACAATGAACCAAAACATGACTTAGTTCTACAATGAAGCATGAATCATGCAAGAACTAGCTCAACACATCAATAAAGGTTGAGTTCTCTTACCTAGAGCCTCAATTACAAGTGTAGGACCACAAAGCAACAATCAACCTTCAATTCTCTTCAAATTCTAAGCAATATTGAAATGAACTCAAGACTCTCACTTCCTCTCTCTCTAAATTCGGCTAGAACAAGAAGAAATGGCTGAGCAAATGTGTTTTGATTCAAGTATAAGGCTCAAGTGTGTGTATTTGAGATAGTGGCCCACTCAAGGGCATAACGGTAAATAAGTCCAACTCTTTAATTAGCTTATTTAATCTAATTTAATCATACCTAATCAGTTTTCAGGTAAATACACCACAAAATCACATAAATTATGTTGATCATTAAACATCAATCAATTTTGGATTCGGCCGCCGATAAGGCCTTCAATTTGCAGTTTAATCACTAAAATACGAACAGATCAAATAAACAATCAACAGATAGAATGCAGTTCAAACAGATGTATTCATTCAATTCAGTTTCAATTATCAGTCATTATCAGTTCCGTTTAGCAGTAATCGGTGATTATCGGTAATCAATCGGTCATTAATCAGTAAACAGTATGAGGGTTGTTACAAAAACATTTAAATTTTATTTTTCTAAAATTAAATTCTAATTTTTTGGAATTTGAATTTCGAAAATTAATTTCAAAATTGGCTCCGATTTTATTTTTTCCATCCGGACAGATTCAAATCTGTTCAATACAGTTTTTATTTGTTCAAAATTTGAACCCGACAGATTTGTATCAGTTTTATTCAAACCGAATAGGTATTATACCTGTTCAAATAGGTTTTGCACCTGTTTAATTCAAACCATACAGCCACGAAAATTCCTATATAAAGGCAGTCCCCTCATTTGGATTTTTACTTCAATTTTCGTTCTTCTCTGCTGCCTTTATATAGGAATTTTCAAAAAGTCATCTCTGCATTTTGTTACATTAATTACATTAATTTTCTATGAGAAAGAGTGTAATTAATTTTCTGTGAGAAAGAGTATATACACAAAGTGTGCTCGTTGTGTGAATAATGTGTAGTGCTGTTACTATTCATTGTTGATCATTTTATCCTAGAAGATAGACGTCCACAATTTGAAAGCACCGTGGAGAGGACGAATCTGTCTTAAGGATACATTGTTAAACACTGGACTTGATCAGAAAATTTTGTTCAACAAATTAATTTGGTGAGTAATTTATTTACTTTTCTGTTTTATTTTTTTTTTGTTTCAGATTTTGTTTTTGTAACAAAATAAAAATCTATTTTATTTATTTTATTTCATTTCTGATTTGATTTTTGTAATCAAACGAACTCTCTCATTTCCTATATTTCTTTTGTATTCCGTTTGTTGTTTAGTACACAAACAAGATTTATTTCATTAAATACAGTGAAAATTGTCCAACAATCTTAAGACATAACATTTTGTTTGGTGTCTTCATTGTATTTATTTTTCTGTGCTTTCACAAAGTGATATTCTGGTTGGAAAATACAAATAATAGTAATATACTGTTTGAAAAATAACAGTAATATACTGTTTATTTTCTTTGACAACTAGTAGTAATATACTGGTGTCATTAACAATTGCAAAAAATTAATTTGTGTTACAAAAAATTATTGTGATATTTTATTTTTCTAGTTTTAGTAACAAGAAAAGTAAAATTTTTTTGTGTTATAATTTATTTACTGGTTTTAATAACTAGAACATTAATTTGGTTTTGGTTTTTTTTTTTTTTTTTGATGACTTTTTGTAATCAGATATTATGGCTGCTGAAAGTAGTACTCCAAATCTATTTCCTACAACGACTCCGGTCCCTATCCAGAACCGTGTTCAAGTTCCGATAAATTATGGAGAAAAACCAGAAAAATTTAATGGCATTGAATTTAAGAGATGGCAGCATAAAATGTTGTTCTATCTTACAACTCTAAATTTGGCCCAATTTCTCTATGAAGAGGCTCCAGTACTAAGAGAGGATGAAAGTGATCAACAAGCTGTTGCTGTTGTAGATGCCTGGAAATATTCTGATTTTCTGTGTACAAATTACATCCTTAATGGCTTTGACAACATGCAGTATAATGTTTACAGTCCTCTTAAAACAGTAAAAGAATTGTAGGATTCTTTGAAGAAAAAATACAAGACAGAGGATGCCGGCACAAAGATATTTGTTGTCGGTAAATTTCTAGACTTCGTTATGGTAGACTCCCAAACAGTAATTTCTCAAGTTCAAAATTTTTAATTAATTTTGTATGATATTCATTCTAAAAGTATGTCTCTTAGTGAGTGGACACCAATTGATTATGAACTAAATACTTTGGACACCAATTGATATAATTAGCCTCTAAAAAAGATATGATGATTAAGGGCTAACCTTCCCGTGCTTTGCTTCCTCTGCCAAATAATCGGTAAAAGTAGAAACCAAGGGCAACAATCATGAATGTACTAACTGGTACAGTGATAATTAGTACTCCCTCTGTCTCAAAATAATGGTCATTTTTGGAGAATTTAACTTTTTTTTGGTAGTATAATTATTGTACTTTTAAAAAGTTGGTTTTTCAAAATTACTCTTTGATAGTACACTTTTTTGAAAATATCAATGTCATAATTGTACTTTTTATATTATTTATGAATTTAAAAGAAGGGCAAAATGAAAAATTTATATTATTTTTGTACTTGATTTTTGAAGATAGACTAATATTTTGGGACAATAAAAAATGAAATAAGGGACTAATATTATGGGACGGAGGGAGTACTACATTTCTTGCCAATTAAGGATATAGATTAATGTTACTGAGTGGGTTAACACATTGGTCTTAGGGGAAATAACGAATCAGTGATATTTTTTAAAAATAATTATAGATTCATGATAAACTTTACATACTTTAACGATTAAAGTCATAAGCTTTTTCATAAATTTTTAATTATTTTAGAAAAGTAAGATAAATTCCCCTTGACCTTATAACTAAATAATATCAAGAAATTCTTAACCCGGATAAGAGAGTAAAATGGGAACATAATCAAATAATAATTACAGAACCTTACCCAGTCAAAGTTTTTCACTTGCGCAAATTTCATCCAAAATTTAGAGCATCTTTACGGCTATTATCTAACCAGAAGATATTATAAAATACACATTTTATTTTGAGATACTTATTAATCACGCATATTAATATTGGACTCATTTACTTACTGACTGATAAATTTATTATTATAAATTTGTTTATAAAAATAAGAGAATCTGATAAATTTATCAGTAAGACTTAATAGGTAATAAGTTTAAAAAATAGAACTTATTGATAATTTACCATTTTATTTTGGTTTAGCATTTCTTTTGACTCACCTTTGCTTGTAGTAGTAGGCGCAGGTGGAGGCAGGGGCGGAGGCACCGGTGGAGGCACGGATGGTGTAAGGAAAAAATACTCCTCATACCTCACATTATAACTGGGTGCCAATATACGCCACCCGCTCATCGCTAGGCAACATGTCTCGGCATACTTAATCAGCTTCCCCAAACAGTTATGTTTACATTCGTCACCACATGTATCTTTACTACACTGCACCATCCCAGATACGTTCTTCGGTGCAATATTAGTTGCGGGTAATTCTTTATGTGCATAATACATCATTAGCTCCGTCTCTGATGCCAGACCGTACATCAAAGCAAGTGTGTCAACGTTTATATAATTGGGTGAACTAATATCTTATTATACATCAAAACTTGTGGATCTATTTCTACAGTTCCAAAGAAGTTAGTATCAGAGTATTGTAACATGCACTCATCGTACCATATGATTGCCCCATTATCAGATTGGCATGAAGTGGGTTGTTGGATTTTTTGAACTGCAGCCTCCACACATAATGGTACATGTCAGTTGAAACATCGCCTCTGCATAGGTAGAGTGTGTCGTTGTAGAAGGTGTTGTTATCGGCTGCTTTAGAGGACAAAGAGCCCAAGAGGGTTCTAAGGTTGGCCGTGTCATTATTATAGTTGGCAGAACAGTGGTAATTGTAAGTTGGCTGGCCAAAACAGAGCTGATCATAGTTAGCAGAGTGATTGTGATGAGAAATAATGATAAATTTGCTCTCAGGCGTTGGAGAAGACACATTGTTATGGGTATTCTTTAATCAAGGCAACGGTATTGTTTGGTTTGAATAGTTAATTACTATATGAATAAGGCTACTATATATATGATAGCCTCTTCTATGTGCATGCTCTTGTTGAGAGATTTCTCAAAATTAGAACAACATAGTAAAGTTCTCTTTAATGAAAAATATATTATTATATATAACTCACATATTTAATATCAATTTAAATTTTAATATAATAATATATATTTTTTTATGTTATTTGACAGTTATTGTGGTATTTTCTATCTAATTTTAAATAAAAATTAGTTTTCAGAGTAAAGTGAGAAAACTTAAAATATGAAGGGTTAAACAGAAAAAAACCAAATTTTAAGAGTTAAAGTGAAAAGTGACCATTGTAATTTTTAAGAAAAATGGCTGGTAGCTCGAAATTAGTGGCCCGATTTTGGCTCGAATTCGATTTTTTTTTTCTTTTTCATTCCAATACACAGAGAGAGAGAAGAGAGAGAGGAGAAAAGATGAAGAGGGACGAGAGAAGAGGAAGAAAAGAAGAAGAAGAGAAGGCTCGTGCTGGTTCTGCCGATGACGGAGGACGACGGCGGACGATCGTGCTAGTTCTACCGACGACGCGATCGTGCTGCCGACAAGGCGATCGTGCTAGTTCTACCGACGACGGAGGATGACGAACGCCGACGAGGCTCGTGCTGGTTTGCTGCTCTGTGTGTGTGTGTGGGTGATTTTGCTGCTGCTGTGTGTGGGGGGGGTTTGGGTTTGATTTCAGACCCACCCTTCTTCTTCTTCTCCATTCTTTTTCTTCTTCCTTTTGTAACAAAAACGCAGGAAAAAAGAAAAAAAAAGAAAAAAAAAAGATACCAAAACGACGTCGTTTTGGTGTCGAGCCAAATTCGAGCCTCCGTATTCGAGCTACCAATCGGAACTGAATTTTTAATTTATATTTTTTTGGGTTAAACTAGAAACATAAAAAGTTGTTTGGTGTCTAATTTGTTTTTCATAAAAAAATATAAGCGTTTGACCAATTCATTAATTTTTAGGAAACGTAAAAAAAGTGTCTTTTTTTTTTCTTTTTTTTACTGTCCATTTGGTTTGGTAAAAAATAACTTGGTTGCATGCAGAGTTGAACAAAAATATATTTTTCTAAATTCGGTTGCATGCGTTGTTGAAATTAATATAGGGTCCAGCTTGTCTCATATGTGAGATCAAGATTGACCATCCAGTCTGGCTCAAGGGTTAATTTTTGGGCCACGTTTTGATAATTCAAATCGTTGAATGTATAGAATTCGTCGAGTATTATATTTATGTAAAAAATTACGTTGATCGGATATCAATAGTTATTTGATCGAATCAGATTTGTATAAAAAAAATGGACGGTAAAAAATAAACGGTTGACAGAAATCTGATCCGATCAAATAGCTATCAATATTCGATCAATATGATTTTTTACAATGATATATTACTCAACGAGTACTACATATTAAACGGTTCGAATTATAAAAACAGGGTCAAAAAATGGGTCTATGGGCCAGACTGAACGGTTCAGTCTTGATCTCAAATATGAAACAAGTTGGACCCTTAATATATTAGTAGTTGTATTAATGGTGGTGGTTGACGGTGGGGTAGAGGTGGCATTATCATTGGAAGGAAGAAAAAAAAAATCTACAAGAAACAATAACGAGATACTATTAAATTTATATATTTTTTTGGGTATTGCTTGGTTTGAATAGTTAATTAGTATATGAGTAATGCTACTTTATATGATGTTAGTCTCTTCGATGTACATGCTCTTGTTGAGAAATTTCTCAAAATTAGAGCATGGTAAAGTTCTCTTTAATAAAAAATATATTATTATATATAACTCACATATTTAATATAAACTTAAAATTTTAATATAATATATATATATATATATATATTATGTTATTTGACAGTTATTATGGTATTTTTTGTCTAATTTTAAAAAGAAGTTAGCTTCGGAGGAAAACTAGAAAACATGAAACATAAGCGGCCAAAGTGCAAAAAAAAAAAAAAAAAACTTTAAGAGTTAAAGTAGAAAAGTGACCAAATATAAAAAGGCAAAGTGTAATATTTAATTTTTTTTTTTTGGGTTAAACTAGAAACATAAAAAGTTGTTTGGTGTCTAATTTTTTTTTCCCCCATAAAAAAAATATATGCGTTTGACGAATTCATTAATTTTTAGGAAACGTAAAAAAATTTGTTTGTTTGTTTGTTTGTTTGTTTTTTTTTTAAATTATGGTCGCTTTGGTTTGGTAAAAAATAACTTGGTTGCATGCGTAGTTGAAATATACATATATATATATATATATATATATATATATATATATATATATATATATATATATATTTCTTCCAAATTTGGTTGCATGTGTAGGTGAAATTAATATATTAGTAGTTGTATTAATAGTGGTAGTTGAGGGTGGGGTATAGGTGGCATTGAAGTGGTGAAGTGGCAGTGGCTGGTGGCGGAATTAGAAATTTAAGACAGAGGAACACATATTACTTACATCATTAAAAAGAAAAGAAAAGAAAAAAAACTACAATAAACAATAACGAGATACTATTAAATTTATATATATATATATATATATATATATATTTTTGGGTACAAAAATGTTAGAGGTCCCAAAAATTCTACCAAAAATTTTACCAAATGTCTCACATGGGTGTGGGACCCATATGAGACCCACATTGTGTGGGTCCCATACCCATGTGAGACATTTGGTAAAACTTTTGGTAGAATATTTGGGATCTCTAGCATTACTCTTTTGGATATTGTTTGGTTTGAATAGTTAATTACTGTTGGACAATCTTCACTGTATTTAAAAGATTTAATTCTATTGTGTACACAACAACAAATAGAATTTAAATAAATAAAGAAAAGGAGAGAATTTGTTTGATTACAAAAATCAAACTCGAAATAAAAATAAATAAATAAAAACAGATTTTATTTTGTTACAAAAACAAAATTAAAATCTGATTTAAATAAATAAAAACAACATTGAAAATAAATTAAATAACTTACTTGATTTAATTTCTTTGAATTATTTTCTGATCAAGTCCAGTGTTTGACACTGTGTCCTTAAGACAGATTCGTCCTCTCCACGGTGCTTTCAGAATTTGGACGTCTATCTCCCAGGATGAAATGATCTACCACAAACAATAGCAGCACTACAAATTGTTTGCCTTACGAACACACTAAGTGTTTACACTCTTTATTTCGGAAATAAAATGCAGCAAGATGAAGAATATAAATAGCAGAAGTGAAATACGAAATTTCTGAATTGAAAACATCAAAATTTAATTTGAATTTTGGATTTTATTTTAATAAAAAATAAAATTAAATTCAAATCCCAACCACACACCCCGCACCCGCGCCCAAGCCCAACCGACCGGACGACGGCGGCGCGCGCGCGCGCGTGTGGTGATTTTTGGGTCCAATGGGTCAATAGAATTAAATCTTTTAAATACAGTGAAGATTGTCCAACAATTACTATATGAGTAATGCTAATATATATGATGTTAATCTCTTCTATGGACATCCTCTTGTTGAGAAATTTCTCAAAATTAGAACAACATGGTAAAGTTCTCTTTAATCAAAAATATATTATTATCTATAACTCACACATTTGATATAAACCTAAATTCTAATACAATATATATATATATATATATATATATATATATATATATATATATATATTATGTTATTTGATAGTTATTGTGGTATTTTCTGTCTAATTTTGAATACAAGTTAGCTTTCGGAGTAAAGTGAGAAAACTTGAGACATGAAGGGTCAAAGGAAAAAAAAAACAAACAAACTTTAAAAGTCAAAGTGAGAAAGTGACCAAATATAAAAGGACAAACTATAATTTTTAATTTAAAATTTTTTAGGTCAAACTAGAAACCTAAAATGTTATTTGGTGTCTAATTTTTTTTTTTTCCACAAAAAAAATATAAGCGTGCGTTTTGCGAATGCTTTTTTTGATTTTTCAAAAACACTTTTCAAAAAATTTTACTTTCTTGTTTTCCGGTTTTTTTTTGTTTTTAGTGAATTTTTAAAAATATTTTAAGCAATTTTTTAAAATTTTTAGACACACCTAACATAAATATACATAAAAAGTATAATTTTTGTGAAAAAAATCTTTTAAAAATTCACTAAATACCAAAAATACAAGAAAAAAAAATACAAGAATTCAATATATTTTTCATATTTTTATGTATTTATTAATTTTTAAAAATATTTTTCACAATTTTTTTACGTTTTAGATACATCTAAGTAAGGTGCATCTAAAAAAGTAAAAAATAATGCTTATAATTTAAAAAATATTCACTAAAAATAAAGAAACACGAAAAATAAAAAATTCAATTTTCAAAAAATTTAATCCAAAAAACTCAAACCAAATAATTTGTAGGAAATGTAAAAAAATTGTTTTTTTAATTACGTTCCATTTGGTTTGGTAAAGAATAATTTCTTAAATTTTAATATTTTTTCTGAATTTGGTTGCACGCGTAGTTGAAATTAATATATTAATGGTTGTATTAATGGTGGTGGTTAACGGTGGGGTAGAGGTAGCAACGGAGTGGTGGAGTGGCAGTGGCCAATGGCGGAACTAGAAATTTAAGATAGAGGGGCACATATTACTTACATCATTGAAAGAAAGAAAAAAAAAATTCACAATAAACAATAACGAGATACTATTAAATTTATGTATATTTTTTTGGGTCTATTGTTGATATTTAATATTATAATTATCGTGACAATTACATCAATATAGCTTAAAAATCGATAATCAACAACCCAACTGAATTTATGATTAACAAATCCCATGATAAGAATGATGAAGAGTGAACCAAACAAATCCCATGATAAGAATGAAATGTTCAGTTAATTTAATTCTTACCATTAACTTTCCAGTGTAAAGTATAAAGGATTGAACAAAAAAAAAAATAATAGAGCACTTTTAAAAATTTTAAAATGCAAAAGAATTTTACATGATTTAAGGAGAGTGCATTATTATAATTTTATATAGGACAAATTAGACATAAATTTCATAAATAAGGGACATAGTTTAAATATGTAAAATCTAGGAGGGCACGTGATCCCCGTATCCTACATTGGCTCTGCCTTCAGCGGTGGCGTTGGAGATTGTGATGGTGGAAGTGATAGTGACTGTAATAGTGTGGTAACATTAATAAGTCGTTAGTTTAAAAAATATTCTACTTCTATAAAGTGAAAATAATTTTTATTCAAATAGATTTATTTTTTTATTACTTTTAATTTTTCATTACACCCAAAAAAATAAAAAAGGTCAAAAAAAAAAAATCAAAATAAATGTAGAGCCAATTTGAAAATTTGCATTTTTTCATCCTTTCCCCACTTATCCCTTACGATAATCAACCAATACCCATCACCGTGTCTAGGGATGGCAATTTGAACCTGGCCCGACGGGGACCCGGATCATCCCTTCCTGATAAGTCGTGTTTTTCCCGAAAATTATCCCCCATAGGGCCGGGGCTAGTGTTGACAAATAGATCCCTAATGACTTTCGGGCCGAGGACGGGGATAGGTTCTCCCACCTCGGCCCGGCCCTGAATAATCCCCGAATCCCCATATATATATATATGTTGTTTTTCCTATTCACTTATTCACTTCTCTTCCCCCTCTCTCTCTCTCTCTCTCTCTCTCTCTCACAACCACTGTCGGCCCCAAACCTCTCTTACTTAGATCTCTTCCTCCCTTCTCAACATCGCTTGCCACCATCTCCATCATCACTGCCGCTTGTCGGTAAGCATTCCTCCACCAAGCAAATCGAATGGTGGCAGTAGAGAGGACGAGATCTATGTGACGATGTCATCTCTCTCCCTCTCTTCCATTTCCGATTGGGCTCCCTCTCTTCTCTCTCATCTTTGTCTTCTCCGATCTGGTGTGTTCATGGACACGAAAAGTGCTTGTTCGGTTGTCCTTTGGAATTGATGGGCCAAAGGAAGTTGCAATGAAGCTTGCTGTTAGATCTGAAGATGAATCTATCAGTAATGCTATTCATGAAATCGTAGGAAGTGACTAAGTAGAGATTTATTGATTCAGTCAATTGTACTACGATAAATTTCTTCTTATTTATTTATTTATTTATTATTATTATTTTTTATTATATATATATATATATATATATATATATATATATATATATATATATATATATATATATTTTGTGAATGAGATCAAAGTGTTATATATAAGGTTGTCTACAAATAGATTCACAATCAACCAACCACTATGACCGGAGAGTTTGGCTTGGTGAGAGGATTCTTCTACTACCATGTCTTTCTTCTTCTTTTTTTTTTTCTTGTTATGTGTAGGTTCTATCAAGCACGATTGATTTACTGTTGGTTATAAATGTGAAATTATTTTGATTATTATTGTTGTTGTTGTTGTTATTGTGGTAGATCTAGATCCGTGGAGATCTCACTCTCTCCTCTGTTCTTGATTTTTTTTTTTTTTGGCCAGGGGAATTTTCGGGGTTGGGAAAAATTGATTCCTATTAGGGGACGGGGGCGGGGATGGTGATAGATTTCCCGTCAGGGATCGGGGCTGAGGACGAAAATTTTTTTACCATCGGGAATTGAGGACGGAGAGTGTGATCCCTGACCCTGCCCCGACCCGTTACCATCCCTAATCGTGTCCAACTACTCCCATCTCTTCTCATAAAAAACCACCTATAGTCACTTTGAGTCCCTAGCAACCTCTTCAGGATGGATGCAACAATATCATAATAGAGGTGTGAAAATATGTTTAGAAGTGTAAATATATAATTTCAAATTATTTTAAATTTTTTAGTGTAATATATAATATTTTTAAAATTTTTTGAGGTGCAATCGCTCCCATCCACCTCCATAGATGCATCCTTGCACCTCTTGTCACGCGTCCCCCTTGCTTTAAAAAAGAAATGTATATAAATAAGTTTAGTTTTTGTTTTAAACCTAAAAATAAACATAATCAACATAATTTTTATTTTATTTTTCATTTTTAAAAAAAAACAAATCAAATGCTTAAAGTTTTGCTTATCATTCATCCACTAAAATCGGTTGGGGTGGGTAGTAAATTTAATTTTAAACACTGAGTGTTGTTTTAGGAATCACTTAATATAATTAAAAAAATTAATTGTTTTTTTTATTTCTCTATACGTTTGTTTTATAAAAAAAAATTAAAAATTTCAATTAAAATAATCACTTCACCAAACAATTTTAGTTTGATGCTTATATATAGATATCTTCTAGGCAAGTGGTTACAGTTGCGACTCTAATTTCAAAGTCTGAGTTTAATGCTTATATATCTTCTAGTCAGGTTTGATACAGTCGCATTGTTCAAAAAAAAAAAAAAAAAAAAAAAAAAAAAAAAAAAAAGTTGATACAGTCGCGGCTCTAATTTCAAAGTCTGAGTTTAATGCTTATATATCATCTAGTCAAGTTTGATACAGTCGCATTGTTCAAAAAAAAAAAAAAAAAAAAAAAAAAAAATTGATACAGTCGCGACTCTAATTTCAAAGTCTGAGTTTAATGCTTATGTATCTTCTAGTGAAGTTGATACAGTCGCATCGCTCAAAAAAATAACAAAAAAACAAAAACAAAAAAAAGTTGATGAAGTCGCGACTCATACCATTGTGAAATTATTCACTGTCTCAGAAATATTATTCCATTCTATTCACATTTGGACAAGTGTCCATTTGTCTTCGAGATAAATAAACAGTGAGACTCACTATTTTCACTAATAATAACTAGGTGGGAGCATCACCTAAGATTGCCCAGGTGCAATGAATAATTTCTCCTTACCATCTATGTTACCCAAAAAGTAATTTAAGAAACGGGTGAATTAGGTTTTTACAAATTAAAGTTAATAATACCTTAATAAAATTAACTACTAGTACAACAAATTATTAACAAGTACAATGATGAACTTTGCAGTAAATGATCAAGCAAAATAATAATGAAATATAACTAACATACATGGTAAATCAAATAATTAACACATGAATATTAGATAGCTATAGCAGTAGTATGAAAGTAAAGAGATTAGAAAAGAGGAGACAAACAGATTTATAGTAGTTTGGTTTCAACCAAGCCTACATCCACTCCTCAAACTTTACTGTTTTCACTAATAATAACTAGGTGGGAGCACCACTTAAGATTGCCCCAGGTGCAATGAATAATTTGTCCTTACCATCTATGTTACCAAAAAAGTAACTTAAGAAGAGGTGAATTAAGTTTCTACAAATTAAAGTTAATAATACCCTAATAAAATTAACTACTAGTACAACAAATTATTAACAAATACAATGATGAATTTAGCAGTAAATGATCAAGTAAAATAATAATGAAATATAACTAACATACATGGTAAATCAAATAATTAACACATGAATATTATATAGCTATAGCAGTAGTAGGAAAGTAAAGAGATTAGGGAAGAGGAGACAAACAGATTTATAGTGGTTTGGCTTCAACCAAGCCTACATCCACTCTTCAAGCTTCACTTGAGATTTCCACTATCTTCTACCTTCACAGGAGTGCTAGCAACCTCTTTACAAATTGAGCAATTCTCCACGGAGTTTACACAGACTTCACAATCCCAAACCCTTACAAATCTTAAGTGATTCACAATCACTTTCAAGATTTCAAGAACACAGTGTTTGCAACACTTTTATAAGATGAAATGATATTTTTGCTTTCAAAGAAAGTTTACAATAAATATCTCTTAAAGATAGATATATAAAAATGACGCTCTAGTTTTTCTGTAAACTTCACATAGGAAAGATGAGCTTAATGCTATAAGGCTCAGTGTATAATTTCTGAGAGAGGATGTAAACAAAAATTGAAAAACACTTCTCAGAGAATTTTTCAAAGAATAGATGTGAGTAATTATAGATCAAAGAATATTTTTTGATTTTTTTGTAACTAGTTTACATTAGAGCCTTTGGTATATATATAATAAAAATTATAGCTGTTTATAATCGTTGTATTCATTTGAATTTATAGCCGTTGTAATCATTTGAATTTATAGCCGTTTATAACCGTTGTACTTCCATCATTACCAATTTGAATATCTTCCACCCTATCATTACAAATTTGAATATCATCCACTTAAACCTTTTGAACATTTTGGCCTTTTGAACCTTTATAGCCGTTTATAGCCGTTGTACTTCCATCATTACTAATTTGAATATCTTCCACTTGAATCTTTTGACCTGCTGTTGTGCTAGGCTGTTTGAACCTTTGTTTTGGGCTGTTTGAACTCTTGATTTAATCAAATATTAAATACATTCTAATAACATTTAGGATAAAGGTTTAGGTGAGAAATAATGGGACAAAATAAATTTTGATTCTATTTTTCTCTTTTAAATAAATCATCAAAATAAATTTTGATTCTATTTTTATCTTTCAAATAAATCATCAAAATAAATTTTGATTAAATTATAATTAAATAAATTATCAAAATAAATTTTGGATTCTATTTTTCTCTTTCAAATAAATTAAAACATAATTAAATAAATCATCAAAATAAATAAGTCTAACAATCTACATATTATATAAGGAGTTTCTAACCCCTTGTGAGAGCTCTAATATCTCAATCTTAATTTTCTAAGTTTTTTATTTTAAAAATAAAAAAAAAACTTTTACATTTATTGACTTTTCCTAACTCACAAGCCTTTTTAACTTCTTCTATACTTACTATTACACCATTTTCAACTTCTCCCATACACTATAGTTAGTGAAGAGATTGTGAAATTATTTTTAGGGTAAATTACACTGACACCCCCTAAGGTTTATGTTTATTACAGTTCCTCCCTCACATTTTGGAAATTATATCTCCCTCCCTGAGGTTTAAAGTTTCATTATAAATTCACCCCTCAACAATTTAATTTTTTTAAATACCAATTTTGCCGTCACTGGGTAAATTACATTGACACCCCTCACATTTTAGAAATTACAATCCCTTCTCTAAGGTTTAAAGTAGCATTTCCAATTACCCCATCGGTTAGTATTAGTTGGAAAAAAAAATTAATTGGAAAAAAAATTATTTTAAAAAAAATTATTTTAAAAAAATTTTGTTAGTAAAATTTTTAAATTTCTGTTTAAAACCAACATAAACTCATTTTCTGAATTTATGTTTTTTCCTCAAATTTACAAATTGAGACAACCACTTATCAACCAAAAAAATTATCAAACAACTTTTTATGACAGTTTTTAAAATTTTTGTAAATATAAATTGAAAACTGAAAACGAAATAGTTACCAAACAGGTTTCAGATGGTAAAAATGTCATAAAATTAACAAATAATTAAATAAGTTATTAACGTAACAAATGACTTATCAAAAGATTCTTAGGCTATGCATAGTTTGATTTTTAGAATGTTTTTTAAAAATTAAAAATTAATTTGGTTAAGAAATAAGAAATAAAAAATAATTATGATAATTTAAAAATAATTATTTTTAAAAATGATAATGGTAAAAATGATAATTTTTTTTTATTTCTTAACCAAATTAATTTTTAATTAAAAAAAAATTCTAAAAATCAAACCATACATAGCCTAAGAATCTTTTGATAAGTTATTTCTAACGTTGGTAACTTATTTAATTATTTGTTAATTTTACGACATTTTTACCATATGAAGTCTGTTTGGTAACTATTTCACTTTTAGTTTTTAATTTATATTTACAAAATTTTTAAAAACTATCATAAAAACTTGTTTGATATTTTTTTGGTTTATAAATAATTGTCTCAGTTTGTAAATTTGAGAAAAAAACGTAAATTCAAAAAATGAGTTTATATTGGTTTTCAAATAGAAATTTAAAAATTTTACTAACAATTTTTTTTTTTAAATAAATTGTGTTTTTCAATTAATTTCTTTTTCTAATAATTTTTTTTCCAATTATTTTTTTTTCAATGAATTTTTTTTCCAACTAATACTAACCGAGGGAACAATTGGTAATGCTACTTTAAACCTTAGGAGGGGATTGTAGTTTTTAAAATGTGAGGGGTGTCAATGTAATTTACCCAATGAGGAAAAAATTGGTATTTAAAAAAATTAAATTGCTAAGGGGGAATCTGTAATGTAACTTTAAATCTTAGGGAGGGAGATGTAATTTTTAAAAGGTGAGAACGGAACTATAATAAACATAAACCTCAAGGGGTGTCAGTGTAATTTACCCTTATTTTTATAAAAAAAAATCTAAAAAAAAATAATTTGTATATTAGAAAAAAATCTAAAATAAATATAAATATCTATATCTATATCTATCTATACAATATATATAACCAAGTGTAGTTGTTTTGTTAAAAGCCTCTAAATGTTTATTCCTAAATTCTCATAATTTTAAAACTGTCTCTTTCCTATGTGGAAACCTTTTTTGATTGCCTTTCATGTTTTCTATTTTTCTTAATTTTCTATTTGTTTGATTGATTAAAATTAAAATTAATTTCATTGCTTATGGATAAATATTTGAATTTCAAAATTTCTCCATCTAGATAAACATATAAAAACAAAAAATTGATTTTATAATCTATAGATAAAGATAAAAATTAAACAATTAATTTTTTAAAAATTAATTTCAGAATTTATAGATAATTTAAAATTTCTTCCCAGAAATTAACAAATAAAAGTTGATAAATAACTTATAAAAATTAATTTCATGACCTACAAATAAAAATAAAGATTAAATAATTGATTTTAAAAAAAAAAAAAAACGAAATTACTCCTTTTCCCCCCTTCATTTCATACTTTAATTAATTTCATTATAGATAAGCATATAAAAATTCATAAATAATTTATGAAAATTTATTTCATGAATTATTTAAAAAAAATAATTTCATGACTTATAGATAAATAAACATATAAAAATTGATAAATAATTTATAAAGATTAATTTCGTGGCCTACAGATAAAGATAAAGATTAAATAATTGATTTTCAAAAAATTAAAATAATAAAATTTAGATAAAGATATGATTTGTTCATCTATATACCTATCAAAAACATATATATCTAAATCTTTATTTTGATTTACTCATATTTTGTTCTCCTATCACATATTATCTTTTTTTTATTTTAAATTTTTTATCTTATGAAATGCCCTTATCTATAACTTCTTATCTCCTATTAAATTCTTAACATTCTGTTAATAAATTTTATTATTCGTTATTATCTACCAAGTGGTAAATATTAAAAAAAAATTATTGGCTCTAAATGAGAAAAGTATTAATAATGAAATTGGTTCGCTTTGAATGAGAAGAGTATTAATAATGAAATTGAAAAATCTAGAAATCCCCTAGATGTTGATTTGTGATTATGTATCAATTTTAAGCAGAATATAACAATCCCAATCAAACAATCAAGACAAAGAGACACAACGATTTTACGTGGAAAAAATCACAATTGGACACCTCCAACTGTGATAAAAAACCACGGGCAACAGTCACAAGAACAATCCACTAAGAAGATTTAAAGGAATTACACAGGTATACTCTCAATTACCTAGCGAATCCACAACGCCTAATTGAACCAACCTCTATGTGCATCTTCCAACCCCATCTTCACCTCGGAATTGTCTTTACGATGAGCCACCCCGGAATCCACCAAAGCTTCAGGCTTGAATTCTTCAGAATCCACCAAAGAACAACTCTCTCTCTTTTGTATAGCAAACAAAAACCTTTGATGTACTCTCTTTTAAACCATGAGTTGAATACTCAATAAAACATCAAAGAAAACTCACAAAGTATCCCCAGATATAAACCCTAGAAACCAAAAAGAAGATCTGGAGTAGTAATCCTAAAATCTGACCCAACACGCGAATTTATAGAATCTGTCCCGCGATCTCCGCTCGAGCGCCCAGCAGCCCGCTCGAGCGTCTTCAGTAAAATCTGCGCGTGATATAACAGAGGTCCGCTCGAGCGCCAGAAATCCCGCTCTAGCGCAAAATCATATATCTCAGTACTTTTGCAGGCGACCAAAACTGCTGGAACCAGGGATTCTCCGCTTGAGCGGGGGAATGTCCGCTCGAGCGGACAGGCAACTTGGAATGCATTTTTGCATTTTTGCAACTTGGAATGTCAGCTCGATCCCCGTCATAATCAGCGAAGTGGCAATCTTGAAAGCATTAGCATCACAAACTTCTCTGAAAAACACAATTCGGGTTGGATTCGCATCTAATCACTCATAGCCTCACTGAAATAAAAAGTGCGAAAAAAATACAACTGAAAGGAGTTTTGTCAAACGGGATTGCCAAGAATAAAACCTAACAGAAATAATAAAGGCTACATGGGAGAAGGCAGCACAAAAATCTCACAAAATTAATTTTCTTCACTATATTTATAAAGGTAATAATTTGATATTCTTTCTATTAGTTATTTAAAATAATTTGCATTAGATCATTGTTATTTTTTTTTTTAATTTTTTTTATGAGGTTGTCATTCGTTATAGTATTTCTTCAATCCCATCTTTAAATTCTCTCTTTCAAATTTTTGTTTTTTCAATAATTAAGTTTAGAATCAATTTCTTATCAAATTTGTTTTCTTGGTCCTTATTTTATTGAAGGATCGAGACGAATAAAACTTTCATATAATATATAAAATTAATGAATATAATACAAAGATGATAAGGAAGTACTACATATTTGTTAATATCTCTATGTTAAATGGTTTCTTTTATCTATAAAAAACCCAATCTATTTTTTTTTTTTACTTTTTAATTTTTTAAATTGAAACATCAATTGTTTATATCCATAAAACAAAACTGACAAAACTGATAAACACATAAAAAGCTACACATTTTTTTTTCTTTTTCTTTTTTTTTTCATTTTTTAATATGTAGGATATTTACAAATAGAAAATGTTGGACACCCCAAATTTTTTTCCATAATCCAACTTATAATGATATAGTCATAAGTGTCAATTTTTATACAAATATGAGAAGAGAATTAATATAATTATACATTTCAACCAACCACATACTCAAACTTTGACTATTTCAAGATGTTATTTCACTATAATTTCAATTAAGAGAATTTTTAACCCTTAATATATTTTTTTTTATCAAATTATAATTTGATAAAATTTAAAAACATGAAACGTTGAAAATTATTGTTTTTCTATCAAAATTGGTGAAAAGAAAAAAAGTTGGGATAAAAATGAAAGTTCTTTTAAAAATTTATAAAAATTTAATGAAAAAGTTAAAGTAATTCATTTCAAATCAACATTTTTATTCAAATTTAAAATCAAATTAGATAAAAAAAAAGACAAGAAAATGATGAAAGATTGAAAATATTTTGAAACCTTCTAATTCATAAAGACTAGAAATCTGTGTGTGTATTATATTCATATTGTATTTTTAGCTATGAAATTTAAATTAAAAGAAATGTAACTTAAATTATTGGATTAATAATAGAAATATCATATTAATTATTGTTAAATATCACTTCACTTCATATTTAATAATAAAAGTATATATTTGTTTTAATTATAACTTTTAAATTTATATATTTTCATAACAAGAAGAGTTATGTCATAACTCAGTTAATCTCATTTAATTAGGTTTAATTTTTTTAATACAAATTATCAAAATTGCACTACACACACATATATATATATATTAAATTTTTTTTAACTAATAATTTAAAAAGTTATAAACATAAAAATCAACTTATAAATTTCATGTATACTGCAAAATAAATATTAAATTACTTCAAAATAATTATAATGATTTTTTTTTATTTATAAAGTCTCGTACATAGCACGGGTTACCACTAATCGATCGTTAAAGCAAGTGCGTTAGGCCCTTCTAGGAAGGAGTCCCCATTTTTTTATGCATGTGTTGGTTGTGTTTGACAAGTGAATTTAGAAGTTAAAATAGTTTCAAATAGAAAAGAAAAAAAATTAAAAAAACATGTACAAATAAGAAAAATGATTCGTAGCTCGAAAATCTTCTAGCTCGAATGGCCCGACTGCCCAAAATGACGTCGTGTTGGGCAGATTTTTTTTTTTCCTCTCTTGTTTATATCTTAAACAGAGGGAAGGCAAGAGAGAGGGAGAGAGAGAGAGAGGGAGAAATAGAGAGAAAGAGAGAAGAGAGAGGGAAACAGAGAGAGCAACTTCCTCTGTTCTTCTCTCATTTTTGATGTTGATGATGATGATCTAGTGTTGATGTTGATGACGATGATGATGATGTATAGATGTCTCTCACATATATATGTATATATATATATATATATAGATCTGGTGTTGATGATGATGATGATTTGGTTGTATAGATCTCTCTCATATAAATATATATAGATCTGGTGTTGATGATAATGATGATGATTTGGTTTTGATTCTCTCTTTCCTCTTCATCTTCTCTTCTTTCTTCTCCTTTCTTCTTTCTTTCTTCTTCTTCTTCTTCTTTGTTGAAGAAGAGAAGACACATATCAAAACAGAGAAAGGAAAAATATATATATATATATATATATATATATATATATATATATTCAAAACGACGTCGTTTTGATTTTCGGGCTAGCCGAGCCATGTTGATTTCGAGCTATGTAGAGAGATTGTATAAATAAAATTCATAGAAAGCATATCATGGGGGCTGTGGCGGGGCTGTCCGACATGTGAAAAAGACTACTTTGTCTTTTGAATTTTTTTTGAAAACCACACTAATTATTTAATTATTAGGAGTAATTTTGTCATTTCTCTTCTCATATCATTTCAAATATATTTTTCAATACAACAATTAAATAAAAAATTCAACCCATCTTTCTAAATACAAAAAACAAAAATAACATACTAAAATTGTCAAATAATCAAAAAGTCTATAGTAACCACTTCCCAAATGAGACCATTATCTAGCTTATAGTCGTATGAAAATTCTAGTCCCAAAAAAATTCTCAACGCATAGAAAAAAGGAAAAAATTGGTGAGATGGTCTAAATTTGGGATGTAGGTCTAATTTTTTTTTTTTTAGTATTACCCGTGCTATGTACTGATATAAACAAATAATTAAAAATTAATTTTTAAATTTAAATAATAATATAAAATTTATTTGAAATATGTAGTAAAAATGATTTATAATATTTAAATTTTATTCATTTTTATCAGAGTTCCACATAAGATAAGGTTTTTACTCTGACGTTATTAAATGTGTGTTCTAAGTTCTTAATAAAAAATGGGTAAATTACATCGACACTGTAATGCCCTAAAAATGTAACTTAAAACAATTATTCATAAGATCCACAAACATGCTAGAAAGATATATTTCATTCATCAGAGTCTTCCTTACAAAAGTTACTACATGTAACTCCAACTTCTAACAACTAATTAAGTGCCCTACGGGCTTACATCTTTCCAAGTATAACTTGGTTACAACAAAAGAGGGTCAAAAGCCTTTTACAATTTAAGCCCTCAGCTTGGAAAGGAAAGCATATAAACATCAAATAAAACAACAAAATAGAGACTTTAGCCCCAAGACCTCCTAAGCTATGACCTTGGAGGTGGCATGTCACCTGTACCTGAAAATAGTGTCCCAAGAAGGGTGAGCCACAGCCTAGTAGAGATATGCTAAACAGTATATGAGAATTAAATAAAGCATTAGCATTCGATAAATGTTTAACACTTGTAAACCAACTTATACCATTTCCATAATTAATTTACATTTTCATCATATTCAATCCACTTCCCATTATTTATCCAAATCAATTCATTGATATAGTCCAATATTATCCAAACAGTTTAAAAATGAGACTATAACTCATATATCAAGACTTCAATAACAAACATTATTCATACACTTCCATTCACTTGCCATTTTACGGAACTACGTTCGAGGGAATCGACACCCAAAATATATATATAAGTTTTCGGGACTTTCACCCTGGACACTCCAGCCAACTTAATTATCAATGGAGTCCATCTCCTATCTTCTCCCACACAAAGAAGTACATCCCCTATCTCTTCCCAAACAAAGATACATATACAATGTATTTAAACACATCGTTATATACAATGACCAATTCAATCACATATGCAATGTTTATATCCAACCGTCATATTCAATGACATAATCCAATTGATTAGTTTCAATTTACCTAATCATCATGTGGTTTCTACAACACTCATGGCTATCCTCCACCGATAGCCCAAAATAATTATTTCTAAACAGATAAATAATTTATCAAACAAATAATTTATCAACTTTTCCATAGGTGAGTGATTTATCAATCCAACTACATCATTTATTCACAACTTTCTCCAATTTCATAATTCCCAAACGAATTTCATATTTCCGCATTGTTTTCGTTATTTATACAAATAATGTATATAATTCAAATTAGGGCATTCTCCCCCAAAATTCCAAAAATGTTGACCCAAGGTCCAAATCTCACCATTTCAACAATTATAAACCATTAACCCCCATTTTCAAACCTCACATACATATGGAAACCCAAAATAGGAAACCCCTCTTTCAAACTTCAAAACCCTAACCCTTAACTTCACCCAAATCTTCCACAATCCCACCATTTATACAAAATGACTAATACTTATATTAAAACCCATATAGGAGAGTAGAATATCCCTACCTCAAGTGTAGAAGCTCAAAGGAGAAGTGGAGAAACCTCAATGACGCCCAAACTCGACTTTACTCGGATCAAATGGAAGATCTCGAGAAGCTCTAACTTTTTAATGAAGACACAGGGGTTGGAAATCACTAGATCAGGGCCAAAATGTAGAGAGAGAGAGAGTGTATTTTAGAGAGAGAGGCTCTCAACATAGAGTTTTGGAAAGTATGTGAGAGAAAGAAAGCTGAAAAAATGATTTAAAATGTCACTTTCGGGATCTGATATACGTACAGTCCGCTCGAGTGGAGAGTTTGACGCTCGAGCGTCAGACATAAAAATTATACCCGCTCGAGTGCGATAAAGGCCACTCGAGCGCCAAGGCTTAATAGTAAGACACTACTTGCTCGAGCGTAATGAGACCCGCTCGAGCGTAATGAGACCCGCTCGAGCGTAGAATACACTCGTCTAGTACTTTACAGATTTCAAACAGCTGCTTGAGCGCCAGAGGGGAAGCTCGAGCTCAGATCCACTCGAGCGTGAAAAACACCTCTGCAGTATTTTTTGCAGACGCACAAGGTACTGAAGGATTGTAAACCCTGCTCGAGTGCAAGAAGTCCCGCTCGAGCGGAACACCAAAATTCTAGGCAACAAGGTTCTAGACCAACTACCAACCAACCTGTTCTAAACTTACCCAACACATTCCAAAACTCAAATACAAGCAATTAAAGGATGGAAACCAGACATAGACGACAACAAACAACCACGGAACCCGAGTCCGGAATACAATAAATGATGGGGAAAAATCGGGATCGCTATAGACACCCCATGAGGTTTATATTTATTACAGTTCCCTCCTCACCTTTTGAAAATTGCATCCCCCGCCCTGAGGTTTAAAGTTTCATTACAGATTGCTCCCTCAATTAGTTGACCGTTAAGTCAACTAACAGATTTTGCTGATGTCAGCAATTTAATTTTTTTAAATACCAATTTTGCCCTCACTGGGTAAATTACATTGACGCCCCTCACATTTTAGAAATTGCAATCGCATCCCCAAGGTTTAAAGTAGCATTACCAATTGCCCCCTCAGATCATATTAGTTGAAAAAACAATTAATTGGAAAAAAAATTATTTGAAATTTTTTTTTGTTAGTCAAAATTTTAAATTTCTGTTTAAAAATCAACGTAAACTCATTTTTTGAATTTACGTTTTTTCCTCAAATTTACAAACTGAGACAATCATTTAGAAAAAAAAAAAATTATCAAACAAGTTTTTATGACAATTTTTAAAATTTTTGTAATTATAAATTGCTAAAAACGAAATGGTTACCAAACAGGCCTCAGATGGTAAAAATGTCGTAAAATTAACAAATAATTAAATAAGTTACCAACATAAGAACGACTTATCAAAAGATTCTTAAGCTATGTATGGTTTGATTTTTAGAATTTTTTTAAATTAAAAATTAATTTGGTTAAGAAATAAAAAATAAAAAATAATTATCATTTTTATATAATTTTTATCTTTCGAGTGGTTAGAAATAATTTTTTACAAATTAAATATATTTCTTCATATTTATTTTTATTAAATTAGTTTTTTTTTTAAATGTCAGGGGGGATCCGTATTAAATTGAAACCTCAGGGGTGTCAATGTAATTTATCCTTTAAAGTATATGTAAAGGTTAAGGGTAAATATGTCATTTTAACTTAAAAGTTAACACCGTCAAATAATTACACTGACAAGGGAGTTAGTGTAATTTCTCAAATGTGAAGGGGGAACTGTAATAAAATATAAATCTCAGGAGGTGTCAGTGTAATTTACCCATAAAAAATACATGTCCTAATTTAATTGGTAAAAATATTAGAATAAATTACAAATGTTATATTTACGATAAAATATAAATACATTTCATTTTATAAGTTTTTTAATTTAAATTTATAATATGATAGTAGTAAATTACATTTGTTAATGTACTAATTTTGTTCTTGTTTTGCAAAGCTTAAAAATTTGTTTATTCAAAATTATAAATTGTCTTATGTCATAACTTTTATATGAGAATGGATTAGAATTGACTTGTGATGTTAGAATTGGATTAAACATTAGAAGTGACCTAAAAGTTAGTCGACTCAATATTTATACCAATGTAACTTTCACCAAATCATTAAAAATTGTCTTGAATCATTTGATTTATTTATTTATTAAAACTGTAAATAAATATTTTTTTATAATAAAAATATGAACATATGAATATATTTTATGCATATTTATTAAAAAATTTGAACTTAAAAAAAATTATATATTTACGTTAACACTATGAAATGAATAGTCATGTATATTTATGTATAAAAAAAGAGTAGTGCTATTTTAGCATTCCATGAATTATTTTGGACCCCTCATTTTTTTTGGACCCCCACTTATAAATTTTGAAACCTTTAAATTTTTTTTCCTCCCCAAATAATACCAAAATTATCCTTGAGAAAACATTCCACCCATTGAATGCACACCCCCCATACCTCCACACTCCAAAAAAACCCCACTTTCAAAAAAATCCTAACAAAGCCCACGAAGAAGAAGAAGAAGAAGAAGAAGAAGAAGAAGAAGAAGAAGAGGAGGAGGCAATGTGATTACTGTCTCTGCTGCCGCATCCACCATTGTCACAGTTGGTATGCTCTCTATCTCTCTCTCTCTCTCTCTCTCTCTCTATGTATATATATATATATATATATATATACACATAATTTCTTAGTTTTCTTATAATAATTTCTTCTTTTGCAGAAAAAAAATATAATAATTGATTTAGTTTTCTCAGTAAAATAGGTCCGAACCTATGAATAATGTTCGGTTACCTGTTTCCGAACAAATAATAAATGTTTGGTTACTGGTTCCTGAACAAATAAACAATGCTTGGGACTGTGTTCCCGAATTTCGGTTATATGTTTAGGAGTTCAGTCCCAAAAAAATGATGAACAAATTTTATTATTTTTGCTGTTTTTTTTCAAGAAACTTACTCTCACAAGGCGCCAATTTCCTCTGAGCTAAGAATAACATCAAAACTATGAACCTTCTCTAAGCTTTTATTGTTGTACTCCTCTCGTCTTATGGAGTTATGGTTGTCAAAAAAACTTCTACCCATTGTCATTGCCAGAGAAGTTTAGGTAATCAAATGGTTTCCACCGTTACCGCTGGAATATTGCTGCCAAATGGTTTTCAAGATTTTGAGAGTGTGTATGTTTTGAAGGTAGGATTTGGAGAAGATAGATTGGTGGTGATGGAGGTGGGTGCTCTCATAAACCCTAATTCATAATGTAGTGAGTGTGTAGGTTTAATTGTGAGATGGGGTGTCCTAAAATTAATGATGTTCTTTGTAGTAATTTTATTTGAAGTTATTATTGTAACAAAAAAGCTAAAAATTCAGGGTCCAAAATAATTTATAGAGTGCTAATAGTAGCACTCTAAAAAAATCATCTAAGATAGAACCACCTTAAATTATAAGTCATATTCTAGCTCTAAAATTGCACTTAAATTAAAATTTTGATAAGTTAATTAGTAAAAACATCTAATAATAATAAATTTAAACATTATGTATAAATTATATTATAGTTTATCAGTTTTTCACCAGTATGAGTTAGTTTGGGGGTTTCAATATTAGATTAAATACTAAAAATGAGCCTCGAAAATCTAGTTTGAGTCAATTTTTTTTAGGGTATGTTTATTTATGAAAAATTATCCAAAGTTGATCCAACTCTAACCCTAGACCTGATCAAGAAAAATTGATTGGTTGATTAGCAGAATATTTTATAATAATCAATTTAAATCTAAAAAAAATAAAGTATCTATTATATTAATTTTAAAGTATATTTATATTTAGAAAAAAATATTAAATGTTAGACCAGGCTATAGCTCATGACTATGTTTTAACCTAAAAAGTGCAGTGGACCATAAAAGTTTATCCCCAAAATAAGTGTATGACATAAGTCTAAAATTAGTGAGATGTGAGCCGCACCCATAATAGATGTACACTATTATTATTATTATTATTTTGAATAATTTTTTTTAGTAGTCAAAGTAAATTTGTACATCAAATTTATTAATTTGAAGTTCATACTTAAATTTTAAATTTTTCAATAACATTATGACATGTGTATTTGAAATTTTTGACCATTTGATAAATTATGATTAACAATTAAAAAAAGATTTAAATATTTTAAAATTATGTATGATTCGAATTTTCTTTGGACTTTCTTTTTAAATTTAAAATTAAATATAGTATAGACATAGCCAAAAAAATTACTACCTAACCAAAAAGATATATCTAAAATTATTTTTTAACATTTTACGTACATGTTTTTATTAAATTTGAATTTAAAAATTAGATATGGTTAGATAAGTCAATAGTTTTAGACTATATTTATTTTTTAATTTCAAATATTAAAAAAAATGAATAGTGTTTTGAAGTAAATATTTTTATAGTTTTAAATTAATACTAATTAAATTTAGAATTTCCTTTTAAGGATTTTCAAATATCAAATTAGATGTGGCTTACAGATAATTAAATTTATTTATTTGACTTTCTACACATAAATATTTTTTTAATATTTAAAATTATAGAAACATACTAATTGATATATTAAATATTCACTGAATTTGTCACGCCCCAAATTTTATTACTCAGATACATTACCAAATTTCTTATAAACAACTATTTCCAAATTATAATTATAGAAATCAGACAAATTAGATAGAATAAACAATGTTCTCTCTCGCATAATTACAATGATAGAAATGTTCTACACAAATGTTCACAATACATGCCTCAAGACTTGCATAAAAGGTTACAAAATAATCATGTACAGTGGAAGGATAACATCCTTATTACAATAACACTTCATTTACAATTCACACAGTAAGAAGTCGTAACGAACTAGAATTTCATTATCTTCAAATCGTTGCACCAACTTCGTTCCCGTAAAAATGGTTAAACAACATGGGATGAACATTAGGTCCAATAGGGATCTACAATGATTCCCGATAATGAGATCAATAGATATATGCGATCATGAATGCTATCAAGTGATACATACATAATTAGTGTGTCATTTGTATGGAAAATAGATTACAAAAATAGATAAGTTTTTCATAAAATCCTACTTGCCATTTCATTGATACCTCCTTTGTTAACTATTTATCTTACAAAATTCAGTCCAGTAATTTCCTTAAATCTTGTCTCCTTAGATAAAGGTTTTAAACCTACTTACCATTTACTACTTCTAGTTCTCCTTTCACACTCATTAATTCCCAAAATACCAAACACTTGCACACCATAACACATCTCGCATATAATAGTTATTTTGTTCGATTCGTTTTCCATCTTGTCTCATTTACATGTTTTGCTTTTGAAATACGACTCTTCATCTCGACATAATCCAAATAACACTAGACTCATGCATAAATCAACAAATTCCAAATAATTGAGTTACCAGAATTAACTCACTAACAATGTATTGCACCTCACACACTTCAACTTTACATCTAATAATTTTCACAATCACATAACGGAATTATCACAAGATTCACAACAAATATCCGCAGGCCAATAACAGGCTTCACCAAGCCATACCAACAAAGTTTACCGGACGCTACTTCGGAAGGAAAGCTGGAAACTTTGTCAAGCGCCACGCTTTGCCAGTGGCTAGCTGGAAGGAATGCAGAACCTCCATATAGTCCAACAATCCATACGCTTTATCGGAGGCTACTTCGGAAGGAAAGCGAAACCTCTTTCGAGCGCCACGCTTTACCGGTCACGAGGCAGAAGGAAACAGACCCTCTTGCCAAACTTTATTCCACAATTCATCATTTCAATTCAAAAATAAATCATGTCTACAACACATAACAATTAAAGTACAATTTTACTTTATGCAAGAACATAATTTGTTCTCCACAACATTCCCATTTAACTCCATACACATTACATAATTTATTACACTCATTTCTCATTATCCATTTACTATACATGAACCCATTGCTCAATAATCATTCTCACCACATTTAATAATCAATGTTTAGATCCAATTCAACCAAACCTCAACTCAATTTCAAGAATTTAAGGTTTATTGAAGAAAACCCCTTGTTTAATTAAAAATTTAAAACTAGGGTTTGAACAAAAGTTGTGGCTTTTCATTTTAAAAGGTGTAATCATATTTCAATAGCTCAAAACTCCCACAATCAATTTAAAATCATAGGTGATCTCTTTTGAGTTAGAAACCCTAATATTTCTCTGCATGCCTTTCAAAAAAAATCTCTTTCAACTTAAGATTTATGCAATAAAAACATACTGCCCATTTATCTATACGAAAATATTGAAGAAAAGCAAAGAAGTCCTTACCTTTAGTAAGGAGAGGAAGAAACCTAGAAGACCAACAATCCACTTAGATTAATAGAATGCCCTCGTTGTGCTCACCAGTTTTGTACAAGGAACTAGGGTGAGATTCTCACTCTAAGGAGATGAAATCTAGGGTTTAATGAGCTTGGAGCTCAACAATGGCTAAAAGAGGGGAGAGGAGAGAGAAAATTTTGGAAATAATGAAGAAAAGTGGCCAAAAAATGACTTTTTAAAGTGCTAATCCCAAATAGGCCGCTCGAGCGATCATTTCATCGCTCGAGCGGTGAATGCAACTTTTCAAAAGTTTTGCAGGTCTATAGTGAAAATACTGGGAGCCTCACATCTTCGCTCGAGCGACCACTTGACCACTCGAGCGATCACCCTAGACATAACTAGTCACACAACACAGTTTTTAAGATACTCCCAGCACATCAACCTTTTTCCATATGTAACCTTTAAAATAAATATTTTCATTTAGTCTCTTACATTTATATTTTATTTACTTAAGTTTATAATGTAAATAAGGAAATACTCCCCATTTGGATTCAAAGAAAAAAATACAAAAAAAAAAAAAAAAATCAAAATCAAAATCAAAATCCAATTAAATCAAAAAGTTACTCCTCCAGTTTTAGTACAAAAATAATTTTCTGACTGAAATTTATAAGTTTGATGTTGAAATTAAGTGATTAATACCTCGTAGAAAAATTCCATCAAATTAGACTATTTAATGTATAAAGAACAATTACCGTTAAATATTATTTTCAAAATTGCAAGTTTTGAAAAATTCAATTTTTAAACTTTGAAAATTTTCAGACTAAAAGAAAACTTGGATCATGACCTGAATCGTTACTCCTTCTTAGAAAATTTTGTCCCCGTGCAACTTAGAAAAAGAAAGAAACAACGAACGTGACATATAATCTGAGGCCTAAATCCACTCTCGGACTAACTTCCTATGAAAAACCTAGAAATCCCCTAGATATTGATTTATGATTATGTATCAATTTTAAGCAATAAATAACAATCCTAATCAAATAATCAAGACAAATCGACACAACGATTTTGCACGGAAAAACCACAATTGGAGCGCCTCCAATTGTGATAAAAAAAAAACAAACAACTGCCACAAGACAATCCACTAAGAAGACATAAAGGAATCACACAAGTATACTCTCAATTACCTAGCGAATCCACGCCCGAATCGAACCGACCCCTATGTGCCTCTTCCAACCCCGTCTTCACCTCGGAATTGTCGTGTACAACGTTGAATCCACAACGTCGATGTCGAATCCACGACAATGAACCACTCCAAAATCCACCAAAGCTTCAGGCCCAAATTCCCCAGAACTCACCAGAGAACAACTCTCTTTTTTGTATTGAATGAAATAAACAATCCTTTGATGTGTACTTCTCAAACCATGAGTTAAACTCAAACAAACATCAAAGAAAACCAACAAAGCTCCAGATATAAACCCTAATATCCAAGAAGAAGATCTGGAAGCCGTAACCCTAAAATCTGACTGAAACATATATTTATAGCAATCTGTTCCGCGATCTCCGCTTGAGCTTAAGAATGGCCGCTTGAGCGAATTGACGCTCAGCGGAAAAATGTAACTCTCAATACTTTTGCAACCTATCAAACTTTTGGAACCAAAAATTCTCTGCTCGAGCGCACAAATGGCCGCTCGAGCGGACAAGTAACTTTGAATGCACTTTTGCATTTTGCTTTAGGGGCACTGCCCCTCGACCCCGCTTGGGCATTGCTCGTGACCCGCCAGCTCGATCCCCGACATAGTCAGCGAAGTGGCAATCATAAAAGAATTAACTTCTGAAACTTCTCTGCAAGGCACAATTCGGGTTGGATTCACATCTAAAACTCATAGCCTCACTGAAATAAAAAGATTGAATGCAATTACAACTTAAAAAAGTTTTATCAAACAGGATTGCCAAGAATAAAAACCTAACAATCTCCCCCTTTGGTAATGCCGTGACAAAACATACCTAACAAATAAAATCCTAATCACCCTAACCCATTATAGCCAACAAAAACAAACTTTTTTTCTCAAGGTCATGATCTACAAAACAGCTATTAGTGCCACAGTCTCCAAAACAACTATTAGTGCCACAAGAGTATATGAAAATGTAATAGACATATGACAAGATTATCTTGAAGCATGAGATGAAAATATAAATAAATATAAATTGGAGATTTTAAGAACATATAGCATGAAAACATAAAAACTAAGACACATGCACTCGACACATGACATGAATACATGAAATCCAAAAACACATGCACTCGACACATGCACTCGACACATGGCATGAATACATGAAATCCTAAAACACATGCACCTGACAACATTTTCTCCCCCTTTTTGTCACGAATTGACAAAGGCAGCTCAAACAACAAAAGCAAGAGCATAAACCACACAAGCAAGGATAAGATGATATTGATGATACAAAAATGAAGAACCTGCGAGAAGTAAGCAATAAACAAGCAGTGGATAGCAACATACAGCCCAACTAATGCCAACCTCCCTTACTAAACAAATCAAAGTGTTCATGCTAACAAACCCTTGGAATGATAAACCAAACTCCCCCTCATTAAAAGCAACCACAAACACTGTACTGAAAACAATGAACAAGAAAAAAAAATATGGTGAAGCAAGTAAGGAATTTCAAATTTGTACCTTAAAACACACAAGATTATCCACGAAATACAATTACTTGAAAACACAATGTGCACAACCTCTAGAAGATTCCTCATAAAAGAAAGTGATGCATTATGTGAAAAGCATAGATCTCATGATAAAAGTGTATGTGTGACTCTTGGAGTTCGACAAACACTAGATTCAAATCGTAGTAGTGATCTGATAGCTGGACGCCCGGCAAGAGAATCTAAGTGTAGACGTCCCCGAACGGCCCGGGAGGGATGAATCCCTTCCCCTGTTCTCGTTCGTTTTGGGTTCACTACAGTTCAGGACTCTCAAATTGTCACGGTTCTCAATCTGAACCAAAGAGTCCAAATCCGGCAAATTGTTTTGAGAAAATAAATTTTTGAAAGAAGTGCCAAACATGGACTGCTTTGCCAGATACAGAGTCGCCACCTAAATATTTTATTTTAGGGGAATTTAGGAAACCCTGACTCGTTGCCTAAGGCCACGTGTCCGTCATCACCAAAGTTGCCTCGGCTCGGGAACTTGGGTACGATTGGGGAAGGTCACTTCGTGAGCACCCTCGCTCACCCGATCAAAGATCGGCCTCTACTAACCATGATATCTATTTTTTGAAAAAATTATGCGTTCTTATTCTGGTTATTAGCCTAGATTTACTATGTGATGCACACAGCATACAAGTATAGACTGGGTCGCCTGAATTGGAGCAAAACATTTCATGTTTGTTTATTTGAAAATGGTTTGATGGTGCTACCCGCAAGTAGGCTAAGACGTGGATTTGCCACCCTCAGGTGGGCTCCGAAAAACATGATTTTGCCACTATCTAGTGGGCTTAAAACACACATTTTAACGAATTGCTCCAACTCAAATAACCCAACCTTCACCCACAGGCATTCAGGCAGTTATATCACATAAGCATATAGCCTCATGGTAAGCATGCCATCATGGCAGTCACTCACACGCATGCAAGGATGTTAAAGCATAAACACTTACCGAGTACTCCAAGCCAAAACAGAAGCTAATTAGAAATCCATGCATGATCCTAACTATACAAGAATGCCTAATGCAACACATGCAAAATGCAACTAAGGTGGGCTCGGCTATTCTAAAGATGGCATGCGAAATGCTACAACTAACAAGTATTCAACTCGGAATTGAGATGCAATGCAATTAGTATGATGCGCCGAGCCCAGTGCGTGCAAGACAGATGAATGAATGAAAACATGCTATCATACTGTATGCTAATTGAAACATGCCCTAATCTAACCATCATAAGCTGGAAAATAAAAGGGAGAAAGGCGTGGGGTTGGAAGACATACATCACACACACGCACACTTATTACAGTTGTGCCCTCGTTCGGAGGGTCCGAATAAATAATGTACAGTCCCGAATAAATAGTACAGTCTGAATAAGTACAAAATCCTAATTAATTAACAAATTAATCTAGGAAAGCAATAAATTCGCGCAAATCCGTGGACCACCTCAGCTCTGTTCCGAATGATGGATGATGCATGTTTGAGTTGCCTTGCGCAAAAATACACTGCGATGCCCCGATCTGCCTCTGTTTGCAATTCTTCTCGGGATGCGTGCCAGGCTCCGAAAGGCTACCGATTTTTGATTTGCTCAACAGAGAGCAACAAAGGGGCATGGCAAAGTATTTTCACATATGTATGCATGACTACTCTTCAAGGAGTGTAGTCCTCGATCCTCGTGCCACCAATCACGCATCTCGATGCATGATAGCCGAGGAGTTGATTTGCGTGACTCAATATGAAATGAATGCACATATGGACACAACAAGACCTAAACTCTATCATGGGTAATCTGGAGTGTTGGCAACCGGAAATTGAGACACGTTCCGTCACTCGGAGTACGAAACGTACCTCGTTTCCCGTGCTTGGGCTAACTCCTATCCCAAGCACTATGCAATATGCATGACATGCATGAATGCAATCCTAACATACAACCTAGCATACACAATGCTACGAAATGGCATACACAATGCTCTAACATACAACCTAGCGTACACAATGCTATGAAATAAAGTGGCATACACAATGCACAATGGACTTACACCAACATGAGCGGACCCCAGCCACACTCACATTAGTAGCCATTAGGTGAAAATGAGACTATTGAAATGCGTGCACACATGCACGCAAATCGAGGACCGAACCTAAGGCATAGTATGCAGCTCTAACAAGGCATGGCAAGGCATGAAATATGGCATACAAGCAGGTAATTTCCAGCACTAAAATGTGATGCAAAATGGTCCCGAAACATGTAAACATGGCGCCCGATGCATGGAATGGTCCCGAAACACAAAACTAGGCACATGCATTGACCTATAGCTCTACAAAGCATGCATTATTTGATCATGAAGCATGAAGACAGAACCAAGGCAGTCCCAAAAGTTGAACATTTTCAGTTCAAAGCATGGCCAAAAGATACTAGCATGATGGACTAGAATAGCATGCAAGATTGGCTAGCAAACATGAGTTATATGGCAAGTGTATGAAGCATATGAAATCTCACCAAACCAGAAAAAATCAGTGAATAAAACATATGAAAATATGCCCAAATAACCATGGAGATGCAACCAATACATGCAAAAATGATGAGCTCCTTTAGAGGGTCATGCAATGGATTATTAAGCACATACAAGGTGGACACTTAGCATGGCATAAACAACTATGAAAATCAAATATGGTAGTCTTAAAACTCACCAAATTGACCCTGGAAAGTAACTTCAAAGTATGCAAGATAGGGTCTCTTTGGAAGGCCAAAATGACCACCAAACAAGTCAAGGTGAGAGGGGGTCACCCCCCTCTGATTTGGAGGCTCAAAACAATGTTCTAGCCACTGAAAATCCACTGGATTTCAGTGTCTAGAAGACCAAACCAAGCATGCAACAAGAGCTTAGGTGTAAGGCTCAAAATGAGAGGCAATCAAGCAAACAAGGGAGCATATGACCTCAAACAAGAAAGTTCCCTTAATAAAACATCAAGAGGGTCTCAAAACAAAACTCTTTCCAGTTTATAACAAATCTCAAAGACAAACACAAATAGGGCTAATCTATCATGCAAAAATGACCCTAAAAGAGAGATTGGAGACAAGGGACAGCAGATGGCCCCAAACAACAATGAGCCCTTCAACAAAGTTGAAGAGGAGCTCAAAACAAGGCACTTCTTAGTTTATATCAAGCCACGAAAATGATCACAAATAGGGCTAAACCACCATGCAAGAAAAAAGCCTAAAAGAGGGATAAAGAGGCAAGTGGTAGCTGCTGTCCTCAAACAGAAGAGAGCCCCTCAACAAAGTTGAAGAGGGGCTCAAAACAAGATATTTTACAGTTTATGGAGAAGTCCAAAACAGCTCACAAATAAGCCTAAAATATCATGCAAAAATAGGCCTAAAAGAGAGTTTAAACACAAAGGGGGAGGAGGAGACCTCAAACAGGGAACGACCCTTGATCAAACATGGAGATGAGCTGAAAATATGACTATTTACAGTTCAGATCGGAGTCCGAAAATTCAAGCAACAGAGGCTAAGAAAGCATGCAAAATAGAGCCAAAAGAGAGGGAAAAGAGACTTACCCTTGTAGCCTTAGTCTTCAACAACTTTTTGGTCCAAGAAATGGTGCTCCTAGCCTCTGGAAATCAGCTTCAAAGGGCTGGAATGGAGGGTGGAGGTGTGGTGCTATGAGTGGTAGTGTAAAGGGGGGCAAGAACCTTAGGGTTTGAAGGGTTTGGAAGAGAGGGAGAAGGAGAGTTGTATGCAAGGCTCAAAACAATTTTTTGTAACCCTTAGAAATGGAGGAGTGCTGGTTTTAAAGAGGGAGAGAGGCCAAGGAAAGGGGGGAAAAACAAATTCAAATTTCCCCCCCAAAAGGCAGGCCCCCGGATACAAAATCTGGGGGAAAACAAATTGCACAGCTGGAATACACTTGGAGAGAGGATTATGGCCGGCCAGGTTCAAAAGGGTCAATGAGGATTGCTGGCCGGCCACCTCAAAAAGGTGGCCTCCCATGTGTGCACAACACAAATATGTGGTCAAAACCCAGAAAATGTGAACCAGGAGAGAGAAAAGCCAACTTTTTAGAGGGGTTCAAAATGGTCAAGGACAATTACTGGCCGGCCTATACATATTGGTGGCCTCCCAGGTGTGTACAACACAAATATGGGGTTTAGGGCTAAAGAAAGTGGCCCCGGGATGGTCAATATTAGCTTTTTAGTGAGGAAAACGGGTGACGGAGAGCGATGAAGAAATAAAGCTGGCTTTTCAGAACAAGTGCTGGCCTCCCACCCTCCTACAAGCTTCCTAACTATGAAAATAAGGTCTCCACCAAAAATGAACCAAAACGGATGCAAAACGGAGATTCAGGGACTGAAACGCGCGCCCCGGGGGCCCGAAAATAGGCTATTAAGCATCGGAGGTGGCATTCGACCACGAAGTTGGTATCTCGGGCCACAGTGTTCCTCAAAAGGGAGGAAATAAGGTGCATACCAAAAATCGGAGCAAACGGAGGTGGTTAGGCCGTCCTGAACCGAGGCACACGGCCGTTGGCTCCGAAAAACCGGAAACCGGGATCCAAATGGGAAAAATGGCCTACGACCACGAAACGTAGCCTACGGCCACTGAGAGATGATCTACGAGACCTCTCCCTCCCTTCGGGAAGAGAAAACAGAGAAAACAGAGCCTGATTCGCAAACCGAGACAAGGCACGAAAGAGTCCAAAAGTCCGGAGGCAAGGCTTGCAGCCAGGACCCTAAAACTTCTGAACGAGCACAATATGCAATATCACCGAGCGCTCAATCAGTGACGTCTGAGTCTTAAGGTCGGTAAAAAATGGGGTGTCTACAGTTGCCCCTCTTTGACAGAACTCAGAAGTCATAAGTGACGGGAGTGAATGTCAAAGCCCAGAGACGACCCATTTTTGACAAGGGCGAAGACTTAGACAAACATACAAGATAAACAGAAATGCGCCCGCAGACATGCCCGCGGACGGGGGCAAAATGCAGAATGATATGCGATATTACAAATCAATGCAGTAAACAATGCAAATGATATGCAATGCATTTGAGATGATCAAACCACAAGCAATATAAAACCACACAAATATCATAAAGATGATAGAGATGCAAAATTCGTCTACTTTTAACACAGAAAAGGCAGTGGGCACGAGCCGAACGACGCTTAACACAAGCTAAATGCCTACATCTTAGTACTGGCCACAACTCAGCATGGATGTTATAATAGAACCATGTTTCAACGTGAAAGGGGTGCGAACACATGCAAAACTATGTGTTTCACAGAGAGACCACAAAGTACATTTAATTGGGTGGTATGATATAAGTGGGGAATGATCTGCTGAGGAAAGATCATGATCTTAAATGCTGAATGTAACAAACTAAAATACAATGAAATGGGTGCAATGGATGAATTGAATAAAGCGCGCGGCCAAACCACATTTTGCCTAGAAAAGGCATGGACACAAACAAACCACGTCTAACACAGAAATGGTGTCGTCACCCTCAAACCACAATTCCCTTAGTGGAATAGGCGCGTACACATAATCACATAACCATGCTCTGACGTGAAAAGTATGGGCACATGCCAGACCAAGCTCAACCTGGAAAGGCGCAAGCGATACAATGGACAATGTAGCTGAATGCAATAAACTATAATGCAATGTATTCCATATGCAATGCAATGGGATACTAGATGATGTAGTGGCTAGGAGGTGGAGGTACTTCATAGGGGCAATTGGCAATGACCTACCTCATGCTGCTGGGGATCTCTCGCTTCTTCTTGGTTGAACCACAGGTACTACTTTTCTCCCTGACTATGGTCGCAGCTTTCCCTATTCTCCAACAGGGTGACAGACTAGGTTGGTTCGGTATCCAGAATTGAGGTGCATACACATGCTATCTCAATCTATGGGGCTGCCATACAGATTTCAAGCCGAGGATATACCTCTGGGTATTTAAACCAGACTTTAGCCTCAGAAATCCCGAACCTTTGCATTCTAGGCAAGAGCTATTCGAACTCTAGTTTCCACCGTCTCAGTTGGTTTTCCTAGGAACTCACCGCAAACACAGGCAGGTAGCTATACCAGACCATCGGAAGTCGTTCGGGCACGACAAACACCAAAGGAATTGCACCTTTAGAGGATTTAAGGTTTCCTAGACCGGCGTAGGTGCACAAGATAATGCGATGAAATGCAAGTAAAATGAAAGTACGATACGCAAAACAGCGCGAATGATGATGCAAGATTTATGGTCTCCTTAGACCGGAGGATTTAAGGTCTCCTAGACCAGGTGAGTGCACAAGCTAGTGCGATACAGGTAAGGTGCGCAAGATAGCGCGAGTATAAATTGCACCAAACAGTGCGATGCGCAAAATAACGCGGTAAAATGCATGCACAATGCAAGTAATGGTCACAGCGCAAAATAGTGCGATGAGATGCATGCACAATGCAAGACTTAGCACACAGCTTACGACATAGCATTCCATTCAGTTGGCACACAGCTCACAACACAACACTTTGTTCGTTTGGCCCGCAGCTCACAACACAATATTCTGTTCATTTGGCACGCAGCTCGAAACACAACACTCTGTTTAATTTGGGCACACAGCTCTTCTGGGCAGACAGTAGATCTCGGGCACACAGCGCATTCTTCGGGCACGCAGCTCATTTTTGGGCACACAGCTATTTTCGGGTACACAGCTCATTTTCGGGCACACAGCTCATTTTTCGGGTACACAGCTCCTCCTTCGGGCACAAAGCTCGTTTTCGGGCACACAACTCGTTTTTGGGCACACAGCTCCTTTTCAGGCACACAGCTCATTTCCCGGGCACACAGCTCATTTCCGGGCACACAGCTCCTTCTTCGGGCACACAGCTTATTTTCCGGGCACATAGCTCGTTTTCGAGCACACAGCTCCTTTTCAAGCACACAGCTCGTTTTCCGGGCTCGGCTCAATCTGAACACTTGGTCCATAACGCAGCATTCGGTTTGCATTTTGAACACACAGCTCAAGCACTTGAATGTGTGAACACGTAGCTCATACTTTTTGTTGTGAACACGCAACCCACCTTTTCTGAAATCTAAACACGTAGCTCAAACTTTTTGTCGTGAACACGCAGCCCACACTGGTTGAAAGTTGAATACGCAGCCCAAACTTTTGAATACGCAGCCTATTTTGATTGTGAACACGCAACACACAGTTGTTGAAAGAAGTTGAGCATGCAGCCCAAACTTTTGAATTTTTGAACACGCAGCCCATTTTGATTGTGAACACGCAGTACACACTTGTTGAGATTTGAACACGCAGCCCAAAATGTTGAATTTCTGAATACGCAGCCCAAAGTTTGAAGGTGAACACGCAGCACACACTTGTTGAGAGTTGAACACGCAGCCTAAACTGTTGAATTTCTGAACACTCAGCCCAAATTTTGAAGGTGAACACGTAGCACACACTTGTTGAGAGTTGAACACGCAGCCCATACTGTTGAATTTCTGAACACGCAGCCCAAATTTTGAAGGTGAACACGCAGCACACACATGTTGAGAGTTGAACACGCAGCCCAAACTGTTGAATTTCTGAACACACAGCCCAAATTTTGAAGGTGAACATGCAGTACGCACTTGTCGAGAGTTGAACACGCAACCCATACTGTTGAATTTCTGAACACGCAGCCCAAATTTTGAAGGTGAACACGCAGCACACACATGTTGAGAGTTGAACACGCAACCCAAACTGTTGAATTTCTGAACACACAGCCCAAATTTTGAAGGTGAACACGCAGCACACACTTGTCAAGAGTTGAACACGCAACCCATACATTTTCATTTGCACCCAGGTCATTCTTAATTCTGAACACACAGCTCATAAATTTTCATTTCTGAACACACAGCTCATTCACTTCGTTTTGAACACGCAGCTCACACATTTCAATTCTGAACACGCAGCTCATACATTTCATTTGCACGCAGCTTATACTGAACACACAGTTCATACACTTCACTTCTGAACACGCAGCTCATTCATTTCAATTTTGAACGCGCGGCTCATACTGAACACACAGTTCATACACTTCGTTTCTGAACACACAGCTCATTCATCTCTTTTGCAGGCAGCTTCTATATTTCGATTCTGAACACGCAACTTATTCATTTCAATTTTGAACACGCAGCTCATAACACAACTCTGCTCGATCTGAGCACACGGCTTATAACACAGTAGTCTTTTAATTTTGAACATATAGCTCATTCTGAACATACAGGATGCGACGACGGAACTTGCAGAAGTTGAAACAAACTCAGTTGCCCGACGTTTTCCCTTTTTCCCTTTGCTTCGAAGTCTAGAACCTATAGAGCTTCAGATAGGCCCTGCTTTTACTGTTTTCACATAACCTAGGTTGAACCCTGTGGTTTTTGAAAGAACAAAATCTTGTTTCGCACAAATGTGGAGAACGGCACGGCACTTTGAGCACAAAACAATTTTTTGAAATTGAGTTCTCAACTGGGTATTGAGCCTATGACTGAACACAACGCACCACGACTCGACAAAGGAAAACAAAGATAAAACAACCTAAACGCAAACACAGACACTTGAAACGATTCAACAAGAATCGAGACAAAATAAAATACAAGAGACACGACACTCGGATACGTTCCAATGGCGAGAGACCACTCAGTTTGTGAGGAGCCAGTTTCTTCGGGTATTGTTCTCCACCCTTTCTCATTTGTGATTCTCACATCACTTGACCCTCAGGCTCTGTTGTTGTTGTTGTTTTTTTTTTTTTTTTTTTTTTTTTTTTTTTTTTTTTTTTTGAAAAAGCCCTTTCTCCTCACTTTTTCTATCATCACACATCTCTCTATTCTTCAATCTCTCATTTTTCATCCCTCCCCTGGGTGGTTGATGAATGAACAGAAAGTTGTGGGTTTGTGCCCAACATTGTTAGCTCGCAGCTACTTCCTTTGGCGACGTCTAGTCGATATTCGAGATGAGGGAGTGGAGTATCCTGATCCATTCCAATTCTTGCTTCGCACTTTATTTGATACCTCACTGCTTGGAGGGTGAGAGAGCTTCCAACTTTTTACTGATAGCTTCAGCTGTGCCGTTTCTGGCAGGTAGAGTGCCCTTCTTGGCAAGCATGTTGACAATGGGGGAAAGACAGAACACCTGACTCAACTGTGCCCCTAGTTCATCATTTTGACCATTTTTTTTTTTTGGTTTTCTACTAAAACAATTTTGACCAATATGAGAGTTAGATTAACACGCTTGTTCGATTTTTGATTTAAAATCATGCAAGTCAGGTTATGAGCACCGAAAATTTTCCTTTTTTGGGTCCAAGAAATGGTCCAGTTTGGGAAAATGAAATAATTTTCGAGAAATTAGTGAACCTCAGTAAAAAAAAAAATTTCAAAACTATTTTTGCAAACAGCCACTGCTCAACGAGCACGGAACCTACTCTTGAGATGCACAACCTCAGATCAGAAGGAAAATTGCCCTCTGCTTGAAGAGAGCTTCATGGCAACGGAAAGTTGCCCCTTGTTTGAACGGCACCGCAGCGCATTGAATGACAACGGAAAGTTGCCCCTTGTTTGAATAGCACCGCAGCGCGTTGAATGGCAACGGAAAGTTGCCCCTTGTTTGAATGGCACCGCAGCGCATTGTAGTCAGTCGTCAGAGTGACGAATACAACCAAACTCTTGGATACAGAGAAGGCAAAGATGATCAAAACCATTACATGAGCACAATCAATTTGGGATGTTTTACGGCTGGACTTCAGAATGAAGTTGCTTACGTATCCCAAAGATGGGAATCAAGCCTTACGTAGTTCAGGGTTAAGGTACACTCGGGTATTAACCTCTCCTTTTATGCTCTAACTTTTGCCAAGGCCGCCCTTCCTGGTTTTCAACCTTGCGAGCTTTGTTTTTCTTTTCTTTTCAATTCTTTTCATTTCTTTTCTCTTTTTCCTCTTTTCTTTTTATTTTCTTCATTTTTCTTCTTTTTCTTTTTTCATTCTTTACATTTTTTTTTCTTTCTCTAACTTTTGCCTGGGTCTCCCTTCCGGGTTTTCGGCCCAGCGAGCCTCTCAAGGGTAAAAATGTAGCCGATCCATGTCAAATGGTTTTGAGATCTCGAATCCGTCTGAATCCAAGAGAGTGGCTGCTGTTCGCTGACGATGTAGGAGTCCATCCAATGGGGGGCTGAATTTGCCCCTAGTGTTGTGGATCGGAACTCAGTTGTCCTTCAGCGATACCTTCTTCTTTCTTCCCTTCTGGGATTTGGCATTCTTGCCAGTCTTTGTCTTTGATTCTTTGAGCACATCTGACATTTTTTGCCCCTAGTTGGAGTGGTGTTTCTGATCTGGCTCTGTAAGCTTCTTTTGGTGACATCTGGTCTTCTTGATCTGATTTTCTTGCCGCTAATTCATGGGCTGCTTCGACTCTGGCCACTCAGGCCTCACATTTGTAGTTGACCGTTGAACGTTCTGAATTCAAGTTCAAGGTTTTGAAAGCAGAGGGGTCGAGTCTCGAGGCTGAGAGCGATCCTAAGCTGCACAATCTCAAGAGCGATTCTACACAGGTCTTCGCAGGACCGCGCAAAACATTTTTTTTGAAATCTTTTAAGAAAGCGACTAGTCGCTCGTGCTGAAGACAGTGCAGAACCAATCTGGATCAAGCCAGGATCCTTCCCAGTACTCACACTAACAAGCATGATTTCATTCATTAAGGGCTTAGCATGCCTCTCTTTCTCTCAATTGATCAAATTTTTACAAAACCTAAGGAATTCCTTCCTTTTCGTTTTCACCGCAATGTTCAAAAAGGTTTTGAAAAACTTAGGTCAATGCAATGAGTTCGAGGCACAGAAAAGTAGGCAAAAAGCACTGCCATTTCATTCTAGACTTGTCGGCACAACAGGCTTAAAGTAGCAAGAAGCATAAAACATGACAGCCATAGCTGTTTCATTCAGATTTCCTGGTTGCAACTGGCTCCAAGCAGAAACAGACTCAAAAGAAAATGAAAAGACAAGAGCAAAACAAAATGGTGATGCCCGAGGTAACACCCCCGGAATCACCTGACCTTTGTACAACAGGACTGACTCGATACAACAAGATAGACCCTTAATCAAAAAGACTGACTCAAGATAATGGGACAGACACAAAATAAAACTACAGAACTGACTCAACACCCAAGTCGGAAACTACAAAACTAGCGTTCGCAAATGCTCAAAATAATGCGCGCCAAACGCCACATCTGAAGTAAATTGAACACTGCCCGCAGGTGGTTTATCCCCTGATCACATTCTTGTATTATCCTCGAAATTTGCTGACCCAGTGATGGTGGACTTCGCCGAGCTTGGCGGGAGGACAACCCCGTTGTCAAACAGATCCTGTACTTCATGACGAAGACGGAAGCAGTTGTCAGTGGCGTGACCGGTCTGTTGGTGGTACGCACAGTACAGGGTAGCATCATGTGAGAGAGGGAGATTACTTGGGAGAGGTAGAGGCTTGAGGGGTTTGAGATATCTCTTTTTAGAGAGGATTTGAAGTGCCTTAGACAAAGGCATGTAGAGGGCGTGAAAGACCCTACGACCTCGGGGTAGATACTTCGAGGTCTGCGTGCTTTTGCTGGACGCACTTGAAAAAGGATCGGCAGGTGCTGCCTTGGCTCTCTGATCTGTTCCAGGTGCAGGGTTAGGATTGGCAGGAACAGTTCCGGTGCGACGGTCCCTATCCTGATTTTCCCTCTGGCCTGAACTGCTCTCGGCCTGAGTGGGAAAGATGTCATCTACAATCTTAGCCACAATCGCAAGTACTTGCTTCTTATTCAACCCCCTAGCTTTCAGAGCCTCAACAGCTTGCTGGAGTTGTTCATAGGGATCAGTGTCCACCTTCATCTTGTTCTTTCCATTAGCATCAGCTTGGCGGAAGGTTTGGGTTACTTGGTCAGAGTGGAACCTTGTTGTCGGCATGTCGTTGCCGGAGCTAAAAGGTTGGCTGAGTTCGATCACAATTCGCCCCAACAGTGGGGGCTCCTATGGTATGAAATTCCCGGCATACGGTGTAGTTAGTGGTGAAGCCGACATCCCATAGGCGAGATCAGCCAAAGACCTCTGAAGGTCGTCAATCATTCCCATCAACTCAAATGTGGTGGGCTCATGAGTTTGAAACAACTGGGGTGCCCAGATCGGGTGCGCGGTAGGTGACATAGTTGGGTGTGGTACTTCAACGTCGGTCTCACCCTGCAATGTGAGTCCTTGGTCTAATGCGGCTGCCATAACCACAATTTCTTCCGAATTTTGCATCATCACAAGTCTGCTGAACTGAACAGAGGTGATGTGACTGGTGATTGACGGATCAGATGGACCGGACTGGTGACTGACGGATCTGATGAACTGGCGAGCCTTTTCTTGTCTTGCCTTAGCAAAGGAGAACATTGGTTGCTCTGAATCGAGTCTCTAAACTGAAAGAGAAAACATTCAGCATCTCAGCCCAATCCCACCAATACAGACATGAACATAACTGAATAACTGCATTCGACCACTGATCACTGTTCCCAAAATTACTGCCCCCAAAACTGAATCTGATACCCGCAGATATAACTGATTCCCAAAATATTGAACTGGTGCCTGCAGGCCTGATGCCCAAACTTGCAAACTGATACGTGCATTTCCTGTAGAGGCACACCCTAACAGCACATAGCAGGCAAATGAGAGCCAAAACACCCCTATGTTGCGGTAGGGTTTCCCTGTCCTATTTGTCAGGAGCTAGGGTTTCACTACGCACGCAGCAGTTTCAAACAACCTATATTGGGTAAGCAACCTGTCCTAGTTTGGGATAGTCACTATGGATCCGAATATGCACTAGGTCGAATGGTCAGAAAGGGTGCCCCGGTAAAACCGGGGTTTGTGTTCCCATACTGCCAGATCCCATAACCAATCAGCCTTATGGTCATGCCTTGACAAGACAAGACTCCGACAAACCGTTCAGGAATAGCAGATGGCAAACACGGTGTCCTAGGCGCACCAATGCAAATGCAATGCAAAGAAACACGTAAGTGCAATCAAAACAAGATATCATGAGTTCGAATCAAGTTCTCTAAATTCCCAGCGGAGTCGCCAGAAACTGTAGACGTCCCCGAATGCCCTGGGAGGGATGAGTCCCCCCCCCCGGTTCTCGTTCGTTTTGGGTTCACTACAGTTCAGGACTCTCAAATTGTCACGGTTCTCAATCTAAACCAAAGAGTCCAAATCCGGCAAATCGTTTTGAGAAAACAGATTTTTGAAAGAAGTGCCAAACATGGACTGCTTTGCCAGATACAGAGTCGCCACCTAAATATTTTATTTTGGGGGAATTTAGGAAACCCTGACTCGTTGCCTAAGGCCACGTGTCCGTCATCACCAAAGTTGCCTCGACTCGGGAACTTGGGTACGATTGGGGAAGGTCACTTCGTGAGCACCCCCGCTCACCCGATTAAAGATCGGCCTCTACTAACCATGATATCTATTTTTTGAAAACATTATGCATTCTTATTCCGGTTATTAGCCTAGATTTACTATGTGATGCACACAGCATACAAGTATAGACTGGGTCGCCTGAATTGGAGCAAAACATTTCATGTTTGTTTATTTGAAAATGGTTTGATGGTGCTACCCGCAAGTAGGCTAAGACGTGGATTTGCCACCCTCAGGTGGGCTCAGAAAAACATGATTTTGCCACTATCTAGTGGGCTTAAAACACATATTTTAACGAATTGCTCCAACTCAAATAACCCAACCTTCACCCACAGGCATTCAGGCAGTTATATCACATAAGCATATAGCCTCATGGTAAGCATGCTATCATGGCAGTCACTCACACGCATGCAAGGATGTTAAAGCATAAACACTTACCGAGTACTCCAAGCCAAAACAGAAGCTAATTAGAAATCCATGCATGATCCTAACTATACAAGAATGCCTAATGCAACACATGCAAAATGCAACTAAGGTGGGCTCGGCTATTCTAAAGATGGCATGCGAAATGCTACAACTAACAAGTATTCAACTCGGAATTGAGATACAATGCAATTAGTATGATGCGCCGAGCCCAGTGCGTGCAAGACAGATGAATGAATGCAAACATGCTATCATACTGTATGCTAATTGAAACATGCCCTAATCTAACCATCATAAGCTGGAAAATAAAAGGGAGAAAGACGTGGGGTTGGAAGACATACATCACACATACGCACACTTATTACAGTTATGCCCTCGTTCGGAGGGTTCGAATAAATAATGTACAGTCCGAATAAGTACAAAATCCTAATTAATTAACAAATTAATCTAGGAAAGCAGTAAATTGGCGCGCAAATCCGTGGACCGCCTCAGCTCTGTTCCGAATGATGGATGATGCATGTTTGAGTTACCTTGCGCGAAAATACACTGCGATGCCCCGGTCTGCCTCTGTTTGTAATTGTTCTCGGGATGCGTGCCAGGCTCCGAAAGGCTGCCGATTTTTGATTTGCTGCAACAGAGAGCAACAAAGGGGCATGACAAAGTATTTTCACATATGTATGCATGACTACTCTTCAAGGAGTGTAGTCCTCAATCCTCGTGCCACCAATCACGCATCTCGATGCATGATGGCCAAGGAGTCAATTTGCACGACTCAATATGAAATGAATACACATATGGACACAACAAGACCTAAACTCTATCATGGGTAATCTGGAGTGTCGGCAACCGGGAATTGAGATACGTTCCGTCATTCGGAGTACGAAACGTCCCTCGTTTCCCGTGCTTGGGCTAACTCCTATCCCAAGCACTATGCAATATGCATGACATGCATGAATGCAATCCTAACATGCAACTTAGCATACACAATGCTACGAAATGGCATACACAATGCACGATGTGACGAGGCATACACAATACTCTAACATACAACCTAGCATACACAATGCAATGAAATAAAGTGGCATACACAATGCACAATGGACTTACACCAACATGAGCGGACCTCAGCTACACTCACATCAGTAGCCATTAGGTGAAAATGAGACTATCGAAATGCGTGCACACATGCACGCAAACTGAGGACCGAACCTAAGGCATAGTATGCAACTCTAACAAGGCATGGCAAGGCATGAAATATGGCATACAAGCATGTAATTTCCAGCACTAAAATGTGATGCAAAATGGTCCCGAAACATGTAAACATGGCGCCCAATGCATGGAATGGTCCCGAAACACAAAACTAGGCACATGCATTGACCTATAGCTCTACAAAGCATGCATTATTTGATCATGAAGCATGAAGACAGAACCAAGGCGTTCCCAAAATATGAACATTTTCAGTTCAAAGCATGGCCAAAAGATGCTAGCATGATGGACTAGAATAGCATGTAAGATTGGCTAGCAAACATGAGTTATATGGCAAGTGCATGAAGCATATGAAATCTCATCAAACCAGAAAAAATCAGTGAATAAAACATATGAAAATATGCCCAAATAACCATGGAGATGCAACCAATACATGCAAAAATGATGAGCTCCTTTAGAGGGTCATGCAATGGATTATTAAGCACATACAAGGTGGACACTTAGCATGGCATAAAAAACTATGAAAATCAAATATGGTAGTCTTAAAACTCACCAAATAGAGCATTTCAAAGTATGCAAGATCGGGTCTCTTTGGAAGGCCAAAATGACCACCAAACAAGTCAAGGTAAGAGGGGGTCACCCCCCTCTGATTTGGAGGCTCAAAACAGTGTTCTAGCCACTGAAAATCCACTGGATTTCTGTGGCTAGAAGACCAAACCAAGCATGCAACAAGAGCTTAGGTGTAAGGCTCAAAATGAGAGGCAATCAAGCATACAAGGGAGCATATGACCTCAAACAAGAAAGTGCCCTTAATCAAACATCAAGATGGCCTCAAAACAAAACTCTTTCCAGTTTATAACAAATCTCGAAGACAAACACAAATAGGGCTAATCTATCATGCAAAAATGGCCCTAAAAGAGAGATTGGAGACAAGGGACAGCAGCTGGCCCCAAACAGCAATGAGCCCTTCAACAAAGTTGAAGAGGGGCTCAAAACAAGGCACTTCTCAGTTTATATCAAGCCACGAAAATAATCACAAATAGGGCTAAACCACCATGCAAGAAAAAGGCCTAAAAGAGGGATAAAGAGGCAAGTGGTAGTTTCTGTCCTCAAACAGAAGAGAGCCCTTCAACAAAGTTGAAGAGGGGCTCAAAAAAAGACATTTTACAGTTTATGGAGAAGTCCAAAACAGCTCACAAATAAGCCTAAAATATCATGCAAAAATAGGCCTAAAAGAGAGTTTAAACACGAAGGGGGAGGAGGAGACCTCAAACAGAGAAAGACCCTTGATCAAACATGGAGATGAGCTGAAAATATGACTATTTACAGTTCAGGTCAGAGACTGAAAATGCAAGAAACAAAGGCTAAGAAAGCATGCAAAATAGAGCCAAAAGAGAGGGAAAAGAGACTTACCCTTGTAGCCTAAGTCTTCAACAACTTTTGGTCCAAGAAATGGTGCTCCTAGCCTCTGGAAATCAGCTTCAAAGGGCTAGAATGGAGGGTGGAGGTGTGGTGCTATGAGTGGTAGTGTAAAGGGGGGGCAAGAACCTTAGGGTTTGAAGGGTTTGGAAGAGAGGGAGAAGGAGAGTTGTATGCAAGGCTCAAAACAATTTTTTGTAACCCTTAGAAATGGAGGAGTGCTGGTTTTAAAGAGGGAGAGAGGCCAAGGAAAATGAGGGGAAAACAAATTCAAATTTCCCCCCCAAAAGGCAGCCCCCCAGATACAAAATCTGGGGGAAAACAAATTGCACAGCTGGAATACACTTGGAGAGAGGATCATGGCCGGCCGGCCAGGGGTCAAAAGGGTCAATGAAGATTGCTGGCCGGCCACCTCAAAAAGGTGGCCTCCCATGTGTGCACAACACAAATATGTGGTCAAAACCCAGAAAATGTGAACCAAGAGAGAGAAAAGCCAACTTTTTAGAGGGGTTCAAAAGGGTCAAGGACAATTACTGGCCGGCCTATACATATTGGTGGCCTCCCAGGTGTATACAACACAAATATGGGGTTTAGGGCTAAAGAAAGTGGCCCCGGGGTGGTCAACATTAGCTTTTTAGTGAGGAAAACGGGCGACGAAGAGCGATGAAGAAATAAAGCTGGCTTTTCAGAATAATTGCTGGCCTCCCACCCTTCTACAAGCTTCCTAACAATGAAAATAAGGTCTCCACCAAAAATGAACCAAAACGGATGCAAAACGATGGTTTGGGGACCGAAACGCGCGCCCTGGAGGCCCCGAAAACAGGCTGTTAAGCATCGGAGGTGGCATTCGACCACGAAGTTGGTATCTCGGGCCACAGTGTTCCTCAAAAGGGAGGAAATAAGGTGCATACCAAAAATCGAAGCAAACGGAGGTGGTTAGGCGGTTTCGAACACGGCCGTCGGCTTCGAAAAATCGGAAACCGGACTCCAAACGGAAAAAATGGCCTACGACCACGAAACGTAGCCTACGGCCACTGAGAGATGATGTACGAGACCTCTCCCTTCCTTCGGGAAGAGAAAACAGAGAAAACATAGCCTGGTTCGCAAACCGAGACAAGGCATGAAAGAGTCCGGAAGTCCGGAGGCAAGGCTTGCAGCCAGGACCTTGAAACTTCTGAACGAGCACAATATGTAATATCACCGAGCGCTCAATCAGTGATGTCTGAGTCTTAAGGTCAGTCAAAAATGGGGTGTCTACACTAAGACAACAAAGGAAAGTCAAACCATTAGGAATCAAGGGGTATTTATTGAGTAAAAGCGGAGGCTTCCCCCCAATCAATGAATCTTTTTTTTTTCTTTCTTTTGCACACTCATTGGTGGCTGATACGCTCAAGAGTATGGAAACCGAACCAGAGAAACATGGATATAATAAGGATAGCCTAGTTGGTGACTCTGAGGTAGCCTTTTCCTCATAGCTGGACTACAAAGAACTGAGAGGAAAGTCGTGGAGATGCAAAAAGATGAAAGGTGGTTAAGAGACTTAACATCACCCATGATATGCTAGTGTAGGTCAATTCATCTAGAAAAGTAAAAGACACACTGCTAGAAGTCCATAGAGAAAATTGATCACAAAGGCGGAAGATTCCGATATTTGCTAATCCAAGAGTGTGTATAGAATGAGACATACTAATTAAAGTACACACACTCCAAAATGAGTAATGACCACAGAAAACATACACATATTACCATGTAATGGATATTCTCATCAATTCCAATATGCACCAAGCACTTCTCAAAAATTTCAAGCTTGCAAAACCAAACTAAGAAAATCTTTTTGGATTTTTTTTAAAACAAAGCAAGACAGAAAACGAACAAGCACACATTAAATGACTCAAAAAGAAAAAAACACACAGAAATCCAAAAAAAAAAAAAAAAAAAAATGAATAAACAACTTAACACAAGTCAAGTTTTCTCACCCAAACCACTTTAGTATGAACAAAGTTATGAGAATTGCAGTTCTTGGGTAGTGTCTTGACATTGTGATTCCCTTCCCTTCAATGGGAACCCGTCTTGACGTGGTTTTCAATTTCCTATTCCTAGGTCTAGGCAAATGTAAACTCGCTCTAAGTTTGGTCTCAAGCAAATCAAAATAACAAGGTCTATTATGACCCTTAACCTCATTACGACCAATGAAGTGTCTCCTATCCCACAAGATGTTGGAATTTCTTCCATCTCTATAAGACACTCTCCCATGCAACTCATAACAATAGGGGCGAATGTGACCATACATACCATAATGACGACAAACAAAAATAGGGTGTACAGAGTGTACCTTCTTTTCTTTGACCTTACCAACTTTAGGAAGATTGAGAAGTCTTTCCACTCGTTGAATCTTGTGCCTCCGTGCCCTTGAGTTCTTATATCATGAGATGTGGATGCACTTTGTTTTTGCTCTTTCGTACCACCAAAGCCAATTCCATTATTGTTAGAACAAATTTGTTGAGACCCAATGATATTGTCCAAAGTCTTTGATCCTTTGTTCCAAAGACCAATGGTTGCCATAGCACACTTGAGCTCTTCTTCTTTCTTGATGATTAGCTCTTCTAAGGCACCTTGAGACATCTCGAGAGTTTCAATCTTTTCTTCATATGTTGTATAGATTTGTTGTAGCTCATTCATCTTTGTCTCACAATTCAAGAGATTTGTACAAAGGACTTGTCGATCATTAGATATTTTGATGGCATCATTCCTAACCTTGGAAATCTTTTTCTTTAGTTTTACATTCTCAATTTCATATGCTTTGAGTATCGTAGTGAGTTTGTCATTCAATTTGGATAAGTTAAGAGATTCCTTATACAACTTTTCATAAGATTGCTGAAGCTCTTCATCATCACTCCCCGAGAATTCATTATCAGTGGCATTCTCAACCAGTCTCTTCGAATACTCTATTCATCCTTTAGTTTCGGAAGCCACCATGAAAGCAAGAAATTGTTCATGTCCCTCTTCACCTTGATCTTCGTTGTCACTTTCATCTTTATCAGTTTTTGATTCATCATCCCAGGTGATAGCAAGGGCTTTCTTCTTCGTCAAATGAGTAAGTCATTTTTTAGCAAAGTGGCCAAATCCTTGGCATTCATAGCATTGGACTCTTTCAGAGTTCTCTTATATCTTTCCTTTCCTTTTCTGGGTTATAGAATTAATTTTGAATTTATCTTTGCCTTTGGATTTATGAGTTGACTCTAAAAGATTAGGATTCTTTTTTGGAAAAGACTTTTTAAATTGTTTTATGAAAGCATCCGTAATCTTGGAGTCAATCTCACAATCTTCATCAGAATCCTTTCCAATTGTATGAGCACTACTAAAAGCAATATCATCTTTTTGTTTCTTTTTGAAATTTTTATGTGCTTCATAAGTTTAGAGTTTTCCAACCAAATGATCCAGCATGAGGTTGTCAATATCTTGAGCCTCCTCAATAGTCGTAACTTTTGGTTGGAACTGATCGGGCAAAGACCTCAAAATTTTTCCCACAGCCTTGGATTTTGGTATTTTTTCACCTAAATTGAAGCTGGAATTTAGAATGTCACTCAACTTCACATAAAATTCATCAAAGGTCTCACTATTTTTCATTGAAAGATTTTCGAAACTAGACGTGAGCCTTTGAAGTTTTGAGCGTTTAACAGAAGGAGTGTCCTCATGAATAGTTTGTAAGATATCTTAAGCCTCTTTTGTGACTTCACAATTGCAAATACGACTAAACTCTTTTTGGTGTGACGGCGCAAAAGAGAGAATTCATAACTTTACTATTCCAATTACTATTTTGGTAATCAGTTGTGTCCCATTTATCAATTGGTTTAGGGAAAGATACTCCATCAATGGTAATTGTTGGTTCGGTCCACCCATACATGACAGATTGCCAAACTTTTTTATCAATAGATTTTAAAAACAATTTCATCCGAGCTTTCCAAAAAGAATAATTGGATCCATCAAGTAGGGGTGGTTGAACCATAGAATTTCCCCCACGAATTGTATCCATTATCACAAATCAAACAAGATCTCGCTCCAAAAGTTTTTTAAAAAATAGAGCGACCTGCTCTGATACCAATTGAAAAACCTAGAAATGCTCTAGATATTGATTTGTGATTATGTATCAATTTTAAGTAGTAAATAACAATCCCAATCAAACAATCAAGACAAATCAACACAACGATTTTACGTGAAAAAATCACAATTGGAGCGCCTCCAATTGTGATAAAAAACCACAGGCAACTGCTACAAAACAATCCATTAAGAAGACATACAGGAATTATACAAGTGTACTTTCAATTGTCTAGGGAATCCGCACCCAAATCGAATTGACCCTTATGTGCCTCTTCTAACCCTGTCTTCCGCCGATGTCGAATCCACGACGCCGATGTCGAATCCACGACGATGAGCCACTCCAGAATCCACCAAAGCTTCGGGCCCAAATTCCCCTGAACTCATCGGAGAATAACTCTCTCTTTTGTATTGAATGAAACAAACAATCCTTTGATTTATACTTCTCAACCATGAGTTAAACTCAAACAAATATCAAAGAAAACTAGAAAGGAAACTCCAGATATAAACCCTAATATCCAAGAAGAAGTTCTGGAAGTCGTAACCCTAAAATCTGACAAAAACATATATTTATAGCAATCTGTTCCGCGATCTTTGCTAGAGCGTAGGAATGGTCGCTTGAGCGAACTGACACTCGAGCGCAGGAAATGCCGCTCGAGCGGAAAAATGCAACTCCCAGTACTTTTGCAGGAGATCAAACTTCTGGAACCAAAGATTCTCCGCTCAAGCGGACATGCAACTTCGAATGCTTTTTTGCATTTTGCTTCGAGGGCTCTACCTCTCGACCCCGCCTGGGAGCTGCCCGTGACTTGCCAAAGGGCGCTGCTCACTAGACCCCCGTGAGTTGACCGGGTAGCTCGATCCCCGACATAGTCAGCGAAGTGGCAATCATGAAAGAATTAACTTCTGAAACTTCTGTGCAAGGCACAAGTCGGGCTAGATTCACAAGTCGGGCTGGATTCATATCTAAATCTCACAGCCTCACAGAAATAAAAAGATTGAATGCAATTACAACTTAAAGGAGTTTTGTCAAACATGATTGCCAAGAATAAAAACCTAACATCCTAGATTTTCAAACGAACACCACAATACCTTATTGACTCAAAGTGAAAAGATCAACAGGTTGAAGAAGTTGAGTCGTTCCTAACACGTCGAATATAATAGATAAATCAAAGACCAAACACATGGGATTTCCCCACATCACCCAACTTTAGGAATCACGATGCTAACAAAGGTTACAAGCACCCCCACGAATCAGATAGCTTACCAAGATTCACAGAACTGAAACCCATTGGAAAAGCGTCTAAACTCGTAGGACACGTTGCCCCACTTCAACGATATACCCAATGCCTAATAACCACCAGACTATTAGTACTCCAGAATTCAAGAACAATCACACACTACAAGTTAGAAGCTCTCACAAAGAAATAGAGTTCGCTAAGGAAAACCCGGTTCAACCGCTTTAACTACGCCAACCCACTCAAAACAAAAAACAAATACTCTTGATAATTTACATTTCAAACTCAAGACTAGCCCACAATCACTGCCAACTCTCATTCAATTCTCCCACTAGAAAGAAACTCAACCCACAAATTGTACTACGATACAACACAATGGGAACATAGTAATCCATCAAGGCAATACATTCAATTATCCATCATCAATCCGTGCTCCATCCATTACACACGCCAACTCACGCTAACTTGACACAATTAGAGAATTAATTTTACCATAAAAAATTTATCATCGTTTTGAAAACACTTTTTTGAGTATAGAGAAAATATTATAAGTAGAAATAAATAAATAACATAACATAACATAAAATGTTCCAACTCACACCGCAGTAAAACAAAATTTTTGGACTCAGTTTTCAAGAACCAACAACAGTGATTCAATTCCAATGTCAGGCAAGGCCACAATATTAAAACTACGTTTCCATATCCCCCTTTTTGACATCACCACCAATGTCGACCAACAATCATTCAAGATTACCAATCACAAACGGTGATTTCACTAATTAATTTTAACATATATTGAAACAACAATTCACATAAACAACAATCATCTTGAGAGACAACAATACACATGCACGCTTATAAATTTTTAGCTCGTTATCACCGATTAACAATCACATCTCTCATTTTCAAAATTTCATCTTCTACCAAGTCAACTAATTTCCGTACATACTCACACTAAATACCGCACTCACCCAATCTAATTTCAACACCTTAGAATGCATTTTCAAGCACTCTTTAACTACACAATTTCTAGCCCAAAAAGAGAACAACTTACGAGGTTGTCATCTTCTTCCAGACAATTAACACCATAACCCCTTAGCACTTGGCACTCTAACAATATCTAGTGTTTCACTTTTGAGAAGATCAACAATTATGTATGTATTTTTTTTTTTAATCTCAAATTGTGTTGAAATTCTATTGTTAGGAAACTGATGCAACAATATATATGAAGCTCTCACTTTCTCACGTGAGAACTTATCTCACACGTGATGATGCAAATATTCAAGGGCAAATTACATTGTGAATCTTTATATTTAAACCCTTGTATCATTTTGACCCTATAATTTTAATCGATTCAATTTTGATTCTATTTTTATTTTTTATTTTTTATTTTATACTTTGTCTCAAATTGGTCCTATTGATTTCAATTGTTATAATTTTTTTTTATGATAAATGCACACATAAATAGCAAGTGTAAGGATTTTAAGGGTAAAATTATAAACTTGATCAATTCAATGGCTTAACATCAACCGACTTAGTGATCATTTTCTGTTAAAAAACCTAAGGAATTTATCAATTAGACCAAATTGACACATAATCTAAAATTTTGGGTCAAAATTGAGTCAATTGAAAGTGTAGGGACTAAAATGATACAAGCGGCAAAATATAGGGACTATTGATATAATTTACCCAATTTTCAAACGTCAAAAGGATCATCATATTGCAAATGAGGAAACAAATTCAAATAGGGAGACTTGAATCTATGACCTCCCACAATTTAAGTTTTAATACAGTATTAGATCACTAGTTATCACAAAAGATTAAATTATTATGAAATGAGCACAATAAAAGCATATCAAATTCTATCACCAAACATTTTCCGTAATGACAATAAAAAGAAACGAAAGAAAACGGACCTATTAAATGTTTTTGTTCAATAAATTTTGTGATTTTTTTTTTTCAATTTATTTATTTGCAAAAAGATAGCTTTAACATATGTGCTTAAGGTATGCAATCAAATAATAACATAAATTTTTTTGACTACACTATTTGAAAAACTGAAAAAAGAATATTCTGTAACATCATATTGCGATAACCGGTAACAAAATTCGTAATAGGGTGTGAAGATAATCAATTCTATTATCACACTAGAAAAAAATTAAGATTTTAGAAATCAAAATTTAGGAACAAAGTTATTTTTTATGGACCAAATATTTTTGTTGCGAAAAGTGTCATTATTATTTTTTTGGGACCAAATTTTTTGTCACAAAAACTAAACCATTTTGGGACTAAATTATTTTGTCCCTAAAAGTGTAGGATAATGTTTGAGAGCCCGAAATTAGGGGCTTGAATTTGGCTCAAAACCCAAAACGACGCCGTTTTGGGTTTTGATTTTTTTTTTCTTCCTTTTCTTTTCTTCATTTTCTTCATTTTCTTTCTTCTTCTTCGTTGAGTTGAACAGAGGCGAGAGAGAGAACACAGAGGTGAGAGCGAGAACGCAGCTCGTCGGTGTCCCAGCTCGTCGGCCGATCTCGCAGCTCGTCCCTCGTCGCTCGTCGGCATCGCAGCCCCACCTCCACCTCTGCCTCCGCCCGCCGCCGCCTCCGCCTCCGCCTCCTCCTCCACCTCCACCTCCGCCCGATTTTGTTGGCCCATTCAGTTCTTCTTCTCCTTCTTCTCCTCCTCCTTCTTCTTCCCCCTAATTTCGAGCCAAATTCGAGCCCCTATATTCGAGCTCTGTATCATTACCGAAAAGTGTATTTATTAGTAACATTTTCAAAATTTTGTCACTAAAAGCCTTATTTTTGAATTTTCAGGTAGTCTGATTCATTTCTCTCAAATTAATAGCAGATGAGAAAGGATTTATTCAAACCAAAGCTTGTTTCCAGAATCAGACTACCTGGTGGAAAAATCAATACGAATGAATGATTCGAATTACAGTGAGTTCAGATGAAGAAGTTGAATACGAATTACAGTGAGTTCAGTGAGTTCAAGTGATCGAAGTAGAGAGATGAATAAGTTGAAATACGAATGAATGATTCGAAGAGACTGGCGGAGATGAGAGAGAGAGAGAGAGAGAGAGAGAGAGAGAGAGATACCGTTGGAGATCTCTTCTTTAGACGACATGGTGATTTACAGAGCAAAATCGAGAGAGGGATCTTGATCTAACAATGAACCTGGTTACTCAGACACGATCGAGTGATTTGGGGAAAATGAGAGTCTAGGGCAAGATAGAAATCAATGATCGAGCAATTTGGGGGAAATGAGAGCTTAAGAAAAAAAGAAAATACAAATTGGTCTGAGTCCCAATGGTGGGCTCTCAAGGTTTTGTTTGAAAATATAAGTCCCAATAGTTGCTTCACCTGGTTTGCCGTTGCAAATAATATTTTTTGTGATAGTCAAATAATCAGTCGCAAAAAAATAGACGCAAAACTTATTTTTCTAGTAGTGGCTACTTGTAGCAGCTTGCTTTCGAAGGTTATCCAACAAGATCTTCAACTCCAGATTGAATAATTCCGTATCTGGCACATCATCCGCATTAACGATATTGTAATTTGGATATATTGACATAGTGCCAAGTATGGGCTTGTTCGAGTGTCGCAGCATACATTAGTCATACAATGCAATTGCCTCCATGTAATTAGGACAAAGTTGTATGAGCTTACTAGTAGACAACTTGATAGGACTACGACACGTTTCAAGCTTAGCATCTCCCCTGCAAAAACGTGATTGCATTAACTCTATCTGAGTTTTCTCCAACTGATAAATTGTTGAATACATATTTCATTTTATCGGTGTTAGAGGAGAGAGAGGGGAGGAGGGTGTTGAGGTTCGACTCGTATGTGCTATTGTAATTACCGGTGTCAATACAATAGCTGGTTAGGAAGTTAGGCTGGGCAAGGGTGAGAACAAGAAGGTTTATGAGAATGTGAGAAAGGAAGAGAAATTGTGTCCCAGAAACCATTCAGTGTACATATAACAAGGTTTATGAGGGTTGAATAGAAAGTTGCTTTGGTTCTTTCAATTATATAACAAAGTCCCATAGATCTTCGAATGTAGGTTTCGTCCAAATCCCAAACCAATATAGGAAGCATTCACACTTAGAAGAGTACTAGGAAGTAGAAAATCCCAAACCAATATAGGAAGCATTCACACTAAAAAGAGTACTAGGAAGTGCAACACAACTACTGATTTAACTGGATGAATGAGAATATACTTCAAGAGGAGCCATGAAATAGAAATTTGATGCTTCCTTAAACATTGTCGTAGAATTTTTTAACTGATTTTTTTAATCCAAAATAATGTAGGTTTTTGTGAATTAATTTATTTTATGGTAAAGCACCTATCATTATAGCTCATAATCTTTTTATTTATTTATTTATTTAAAATGTGGATAAACTACATTGATCGACCAACCGTGAGGTTTAAAAAAATATAATAAATCTCACAAATTTGATATAATTACACTAACCTCCTTTTTAACAAGGTTAAAGAGACCGAAACTAATGTAGATCGTGTGAAAATATAATAATAAATAAGTTATAATATACGTTTCAGTAGAAAGGAGATGACAATATCTTTTTTCGAGCCATATGACCAACAAATTAGTAATGAAAAATGAGGTAAGTGTTATGTGCATTAAAACTTTTTAAATAGAATTTAATGTAATTATGTTAAATTTGTGAGACTTGTATGTTTTTCAAACTTTGATGACAATTAGTGTAATTTAACTCAAAAAATTATGTTATAAAAATTGAAACCAACAATGGTGCTTAGTTTTGTGAGAGAATATGAAAAAAGTGAAAGTGTGGAAAAATAATTTTAAAATAATAGAAATAGAAGTGATTTATGTATTAGATTGTATAAGTTTTGTACCTCTATCATTTTAAATTTTATTTTAGGTAAATTACACTGACCTCTTCTAAGAATTTTTAAATGACAAAAATCTCCATGGGTTTTAACTTTAAATTACATTGACCTCCCCTGAGGTTTAATAAAATTGCAAAAATCTCCCCTAAAGTTTTTACAATGACAGAAACCTCCTTTGAGGTTTAATTTTTATAATAGATTTCCTCTTCTGTTATTTTATTGTAAAAAAAAAAATTGTGAACATCATTAAATAGTTAAATTATATTTTTAATTTTACTCTTTAAAACTGTGTCCAATTACTAAGCAATTGAAAAAAAAAAATACAATTTCTTTCTTTTTGTTAAGTCACCACTAACAGGTAACAACTCCATTGATGCACGTGTATGAATAGAGGAGGAAAATATCTAGGTTGATTAGAGATATCCAGTTAGTTAGTTAGTAAGTTTGTTAGAGATATTTAGTTAGTTGTAACCACTTGTGCTTGTATATCTATGAGCTCTGCTCATCTATTCATTCAATGGCCCTGTTTGGTATAGCTGTTAAAACAGCTTATAGATTATAGCTTAACAGATTATAGATTATGACTTTAATCAGAAGTTGTTAATCTGTTTGGTGTAACTGTTGGATTATAGATTTAAGTTGCTGAGTAGTGTTTGTTAAATAAGCTGTGAAATAGCTTTTTCAATTAATTTTTATTTTTTGTTTGTCTACATTTCTCATAAATAATAATAATAATAATCTATAGTCCATTTGAGTCTTTTTCTATTTTTAAAAAAATAAAAAATAAAAAAATTTAAGAGTATAACCATAAATTAACATGTCCACAGCAGAAGCTGATAATCAGAAGCAAAGGGTGAGCAGCTTCTCAGAATCAGCTTTTTTGAGTTAAAATAAGCTGTTAGAATCAGAAGCTGTTTGAAATAAGTTTAACCAAACAGTCCAAAATAACTTTTTCAAAGCTAAAAGCCATAAGTTGGCTCTGAAAAGCTGAAACAAACACCCCCAATGGAATCAGTTTATCATTTTCCACATAGTATCAGAGCATAGATAAGCTCAAACGAGCATCGATTCTTGGTTTCAATGGATGATCCTCCAGTCTTAGTTTCTTCATCAATTTCTTCATCTTCTTCAACTGCAATTCCTTCAAACCTAACAATTTTCATCTCCAATCTGTCCTCGTTTGTGACAGTGAAGCTCGATGCTTCAAATTTTTTGGTTTGGAAGAACCAAATCCAAAACATCTTAAGGGCTACAAGTTTGCTTGAATATGTTGATGGAACAATTCCATGTCCACCAGCAAAAATCAAGGACTCTTCTGGATCTGAAGTTTCTAATCCGGCACGAGTACAGTGGGATCTAACAGGTGCACATTTGCTCAGTTGTGTTACGACAACTCTATCCTCTTCGATCTATTTGACTGTAATACAGTTTCAACACTATTATGAAATCTGGAATGCTTTGATTAAAAGATTCACCATTCTTTCTCGATCACATATTCATCAACTCAAAAATAAGCTGAATAATGTGTCCAAGAAAGGTGAATCCATGGAGGATTATTTGAATCACATTAAGGAATTATCAAATCAGTTGGCACTCACATCTGCTATAGTTAAAGATGAAGATCTAGTGTTAATCACATTGAATGGGCTCCCAGATGAATATGACTTCTTTAAAACTGCTACTACGGCAAGATCAGAAGGTATTTCAATGGAGGAGTTATGTGTTGCTTTGTTCCGAATCTATTCATTTTGAACTAAAAAGTCAAAAAATTATCACCTGTTGAGCAACCTAATGTTGCTTTTGAAAAAAATTATCATCTGTTGAGCAACCTAATGTTGCTTTCTCTGCTGCTCGAGGCTCATGGTCTAGTCAGTCTGGTTCTTCTGGATCTTCTCAAGGCCAAGTTTCTCATTCACAAGGTCAATATTTTTCTAAAAGAGGCAGAGGAGGTCAATTTTCTTATCAATCTCGCAACCATGGTAGATCTTTTTCTAGAGGCAGAAGGCGTAATGGTCCAGTTTGTCAAATTTGTGGTGTCTTTGGCCACGTAGCATTTGATTGCTGGTATCGATTGGATGCACATTATCAACCTCATTTTCAATCTTCTTCCCAGTCTATGTCTAACTCTAAAGCCTTTGTTGCTTCTTCTTCTCTTCCAAATCAGTCCACATCTCACTCATCTTCCTCTTCCATTCCTTAGTACCTGGATTCGGTTGCTATTGATCATATGACAATTGATTTGAACAATTTAAGTCTCTATCAAGCCTATCTTAGCACTGATCGTATTACTTTCGGAAATGGACAATCTGTTCCTATCCATCGCACTGGTCAAGGTATTTTACCAACTCCTAATTTCTTTTTTTGTCTCAATAATATTTTGCACTCTCCTACTATTTCTTCTAATCTTCTCTCAGTTTATCAACTTGCTAAAGACAATAATTGCAACATTATTTTTGATGCTTCTACTTTTCTGATTCAGGACAAGCAATGGAAGAGAATTCTTTACAAGGGTTCTAACACCAATGGCTTGTATCATTTTCAATCTCATCTGCATTCATCTGTTGTGTCTCAGGCTCATTTTTATGCTTTGAATAAAACTGTCTTTGCAGAAGTGTGGCGTCATAGATTAGGCCATCTTTCTTCTCAGAAATTTACTTTTCAAAAGAAGCATTTTTCTTGTACAAATCATAAGCCTGATACTCTTGCTTCTTGTTCAGATTGTTGTGTTTCTAAAAGCCATTGATTGCTATTTTAATTGTCAAATTCCACTGTTAAACCAATGTTTTGAAAATCGAACCGGTAAGTGAAATGGAAAAGGAATCAGGTGGAAGGGTCACCGATTTAACTGTCGGGTCAAAGCGGTCGAATCGTGACATCATAATTAATATTATATAATTAAAAAATATAATTATAAATTATAAATAAATAAATATATATATAAATACTCAAATAAAAATAAAAATATTGCATAGTATTTATTAATAATATTTAATAAAATCATAATTGATAAGAAAAAGTCATTTGTTTTAAAGAAATTACAGTTTTTTAACATTTCCTCCAAACAAATTGATTGAATGCTAGATTTAATCTTGGAGGGAAATGAAATTTTCAACTCTCCTTCTAATCAATATGATTCAAATAATTTGATTGAATCCCACATAGAATTGTAGGTTCTCTTTGAAAAATCTTTTCCTATAAATACTAATAGATTTTTATAACCTCCTCAAACTTCCAATAAGACTCCTCTTTATTAGAGGAGACTCTTGAAGTAAGATTTTCTAGTTAAAATTTTGAAATATATATATATATATATATATATATAAAAGAAAAAAAGAAAGAAAGGAAGAAGAAAAAAAAAAGGTATATAAAACCCGATCTGGGTCACCAGTTCTGGCCGTTCAACCGCTAGTTTTGCCGGGTTTTCAATTTTACACGGGTTTTGCCCTTCGTTTGGGTTTAGAGGGTTTTTTCGGACCAGAACAAGGTCAGTTTTCGATCCAACCGGTCCTCCCAGTCCGGTCCAAGTTTCAAAGCAATGTGTTAAACAACCCTTGTCCTTAATTCACAGTGATGTTTGGGGTCCCTTTAATAAATCTACATTTGGTTTCAAGTTTTATGTGATTTTTGTGGATGATTTTAGCCGATTCACTTGGCTATGTCCTTTAGCCTACAAAAGTGAGGTATTTGCTGAATTTGTTGAATTCAAATCTTATGTTGAGAAGCAATTTTTCACTTCTTTTCAAGTTCTTCACACTAATGGTGGTACTGAATATTTCAATAATAAAATGCAAGCCTTTCTCTTAAATAGTGGGATTGTTCATCAAAATTCATGTCCATATACCTCACCTCAAAATGGTGTGGCTGAGCACAAGCATAGACACATTATTGAAGCTTTCATTTCTTTAATTCATCATGCCTTTCTTCCACTACATTTTTGGTTTGATGCTATTGCTACTGCTACCTTTCCTATTAACAGAATGCCATCTTCTATTCTTGCTAATAAGTCTCCTTATGAGGTGCTTTTTCACTCTATACCATATTATTCTTTCCTTAGAGTGTTTGGTTGTCAATGTTTTCCTTGGCTTCAACCATATACTTCATCTAAGCTTCATCCTCAATCTGTTTGTTGTGTGTTTTTGGGTTATCATCCATTTGCTAAGGGCTATGCATGTATTGATCCTAAACCTGGTAAGCTTTTTCTGTCTAGGCATGTGATTTTTCATGAACATATTTTTCCTTTTTCTTTTTCTTCTGTTTCTCCTTGTCTAACTGCTTTGTCTCAATCTTCCTCTTGGGAGATATTCAGTCTTTCTTTTGGACCTCTCCACATATCCATCAGTCCGTACATTGCCTTGCCGATACAGCTCCTCTTGCCCCAGCTACAGGTCTATCTTCTCAGTGACAACTTTTAAATCAGTCTACTGCTCAGCCTCGGATTCTAGTTCAGACAAATACTACTTCTCTGCCTCATTCTGTTTTTCTAGCTCCATCAGAGCCTCCTCAGTCTGTTTTTCCAACTTCAACTGCTCAGCATGGTTCTCCAGCTCCTCTCCACACTGCTTTCACGACCTGCCCTACCTCTGTCTTGTCTCAATCTGTTCAGTCTCTCGTTGTAGCCGTGCCATCTGCTGTTGTGTCTATAGCTCTGCCATTTGCTACTGTCTTTTTGTCTATTCAGGTTCCAACTGTAGCCCTACCATCTGCTCAATCTCCAGCTGCATTTCTGCCTCCAGCTGCACATTTGTCCTCTACACAGCTTATGCCTGCTATTTCTAATATATACAGTCCACCACCACTCTATATGTATCCTATTCACTCCATACACATTGACCTTCCTCCTTTACCTCTACCTTCTTCTACCAATATTCATCCTATGATCACTAGATCAAAATCCTCTGCTCATTCTACTTCTTTCAGCTTTTTTTCTTCTTTATACACTGATTCTGATCCTCTCACCTATAAAGCAGCCCTTACCTCTTCTATTTGGTTTAAGGTTATGAAAGAAGAGTTTGGGGCTTTGCAAAAGCAACACAACTGGTCCTTAGTGCCATTACCTTCCTATAAAAATCAAATTGGGTGTAAATGGGCGTTTAAGATCAAACGCAACTCTGATGGTTTCAATTGCTCGTTATAAGGCTCGCCTTGTTGCTAAAGGCTACCTCCAACAAAATGGCATTGATTTTCAGGAGACTTTTAGTCCAGTTTCCAAGCTTCCTACTATCTCGATTATTCTTTGTCTTGCCTTGCATAATCACTGGCCACTCAAAGAGTTGGATATATCCAATGCTTTCTTTCATGGCAAGCTTGAAGAAGAGGTGTTCATGACCTAACCACTTGGTTTTGTTAATTCTTCCTATCCTACTCATGTGTGCAAGCTTCATAGGGCTTTGTATGGGCTTAAGCAAGCTCCTTGTGCTTGGTATTTAACATTTTCTACCTTCTTACTCTCTTAAGGTTTTTATAATAGTCATTGTGATTCCTCTCTTTTCATTTACAAAACACCCTCTTCCATTACCATTTTAGTGGTCTATGTTGATGATATATTACTTACTGGCAGTGATCCCTCTCATATTCACTTCTTAGTTACTCAAATGCATCTTGTTTTCTCTATGAAAGAATTAGGCAATCTGTCCTATTTTTTTGGGATCTCTGTTCAAGCTTCTACTACTCATTATTTCATTTCTCAACAAAAGTATGCTTAGGAAATTATTCGCAAAGCTGGGTTGGATGATTGTAAGACTTGTCCATCTCCTATTTCTGTTATACCTGGTTTGTCTCCTACTTTTGATCTTTCATTTTCTAATCATTCTCTATATCGTAATCTTGTTGGGGCTTTGCAATACTTAACCATCACTTGTCTTGATCTCTCTCTAGCTGTCAATCAAGCTTGCCAACACATGCATGACCCTACCAATGGTGATTTCTCTGTTGTTAAACGTTTGATTCGGTTTGTTAAAGGCACTCTCACTCATGGTCTGACATATACACCTAGCACCTATGGTGTTCATGCATTTTCTGATTCTAACTGGGTTGGGGACACTGTTGATCGCAAGTCCACATCTGGCTATTGCATATTTTTGGGCTCTAATCTTGTTTCTTAGTCTGCCAAGAAACAGGCCATTATCTCTTATTCCTCGATCGAGGCTGAATATCGAGCTTGAGCTCATATTGCTGCTGAAATTAGTTGGATACGCATGTTACTTGCTGATTTGTTTGTGCCCTCTCCTACTTTTCCTATGGTTTGGTGTGATAATCTTTCTGCTCTTGCTTTGGCATCCAATCTCGTGTTTCACTCCCGTTCCAAGCATATTGAAGTTAATTGCCATTACGTTTGTGAACAAGTGCTTGCTAAACATCTTTCTCTTTATTATGTTCCCACCATTGATCAATTGGCCGACATTTTCACCAAACCGCTGTCTATCTCCCGATTTCAGTATCTTAAGGACAAACTCATGGTGTCTTTCTTTTTGTTAAATCATCACTAACAGGTAACAACTCCATTGATGCACGTGTGGGAATAAAGGAGGAAAATATCTAGTTTGGTTAGAGATATCTAGTTAGTCAGTTAGTAAGTTTGTTAGAGATATGTAGTTAGTTGTAACCACCTGTGCTTGTATATCTATGAGCTCTGCTCGTCTATTCATTCTCAGTTAGTTGTAACCACCTGTGCTTGTATATTTATGAGATCTGCTCATCTATTCATTCAATGAGAATCAGTTTATCATTTTCCACACTTTTCCCTTTGTTATGCATGCAATTGCTATTGCTTACATATGCATTCTTTATCGAAAACCCACATCTTGCCAATTATATTGGAAATTGACTTTAAAAGATCCCCACAATCCATCACTACAAGCTAGATTTTTTTTCATTATCCTTCTTTGCTCAGGACTCTACGTGGAGGAAAAAATGAAGTGACAAGAGGGGACTATATGGAGTGATATGGTAAGGTAGTGGCTACATGGATGATGGTTGTGATTGGTTGGAGAAGAGGGTTATGGTTGGGTGATGACCAGTTCGGATCCTCTGCCATTGTTTCCTGAGGCTGTTCCTGTGATGGGTCAAAACAACGTCGTTTTGATTTTTTTTTTTTTTTTTTTTCTCAGTGCAGGCCGAAGCTCCTTCTTCTTTTGTCTTCTTCTTTGGCAGGCCGAAGTAGAGTTTTGCAAATTTTTTATTTTTTATCTTTTATTTTTTGAAACAAACAAAGTGGGTTTGCTTGAAGTTGTTTTCAAGCCTTTGATCTATGGATTCTAATATGGAAATTACATTAAACCAAACAAACCCTTTTGGAGTTTGGTCTTAAAACTAGCCTTCTCATTCAAAATAAGCTGGTTTTGGCTTCTGGGTACCTTTTGTTTCTCTGCAAATCAACAGAAATGAAAGGAAGAAGAATAGAGGATGCATTTAGGTTTCTAACCTTTTTTCTTGTTTTGGGCTTCAAGAAGAAAAACACCTCTTCAGGTTTCTAACTTTTTTCTTGTTTTGGGTTTGAAGAGTTGTTCTTTTCCTCTCTCTCTCTCTCTCTCTCTCTCTCTCTCTCTCTGTCTCTCTCTTCCTATGTGCTTGGCTCTTCTTCCTCTTTCTCTTCTTTGATTTCTAATGTTGTTTTTTTTTTTTTTGAAAAGAGTTTCTCGGGATTCAAATCGCGGTGGTAAACGCTGTGACTGTGACAGAAATCAACAACGCAGACCAACTGTTTGAAGAACTTCTGAGCTGAGTCTTCCTTCAATCGGCCTTGGGAGACTTTCTCGAAAAGTTTGCCGCCACAGAGGTGCTCCATAGCAAAGTAGATTTTGGGCTTGGTAGCCATGGCTTCGTAGAGCTTCACGATGTTGGAGCGATGAACTTTCTTCATTATCGATATCTCGCGCTTCACTTGATCCATCATTTCGGCTTCGATGATTTTGTCTTTGTAGACGACTTTCATGGCGACAGTCTCACCAGTGAGGGGATTTATTTTCGATGTGTTTGCAGTGGCAAGTGCGATCAACGATCCTGGTGTTGGTTTGAAGAACTATTAGCATTGCTATGTAGAGGTTGAAATGAATGAAGGAGGTTTGGCATCTGTTCCAGTTTTGTAGCAAGGAGCTTCGACCTGCGTTGGAAAATAGAAGAAGAAGAAGAAGAAGAAGAAGAAGAAGAAGAAGAAGAAGAAGGAAGAAGAAAAAAAAAGAGGTCAAAACGATGTCGTTTTGACTCGCCACAGGAACAGCCCCAGGAAACAACTGCAGAGGATCCAGCCTCTGGTGATGACTAGGTTGTGGGAGGCAGAAAGAGTGGTTGTAGTAGGGAGGTGTCGCAAGCATGAAGTTATTGTTATTGCCGCACAGTCCTAGGGTAAAGAAGAATAATGAAATAAAATAGGATTATGCAAAATCTTTTAAAGTTAATTGACATCATACTTGATAACATGTGGGTTTTGGAAAAAAAAAAAAAAAAAAAGAAGAAGAAACCACACACAATCAACACTAGGTGTGACATATGAAGGAGAGAAAATCAGAATTGTGTGTGATTTTTTTAATTTAATTTCCTCGTAATTTGATACAACATTAAAAGATGAAATTGAAAATATAATTAAATTATTGGATCCTGTCAATAATTTATGTTATTTTTCATAGGATAAAGTAACAAAAGAGGGAATTTCTATTCAAAAACTAAATTTCAAAGGAGGTTTTTGTCATTTTTAAAAATTGTAAAAGATTTTTGTAATTTTATTAAATTTAAAGAAGGTCTGTGTAATTTAAAACTAATCCTCAAGAAAAGATTTTATTATTTCAAAAACTTTATGAAAGATTTTTGCAATTTTAATAATTTTTAAGAAAAATCAATACAATTTAAAACTAAACCTCAGGAAAATATTGTCATTTTAAAAAAGTCAATTTTTTTTTTCACAAGTTCATTAAGTTAATGGGATGTCAATGTAATTTATTTTTATATTTTTTTGATTTTCTACTTGTGTTGAAATTCTTCCTAAACTTTAAAAGGATATCATTTTGTGGCCCCACACCAACAACCAATATAAACCAGCCATGTAGTTTTACAACCTGCCTTGGTAATGTCGCTACAAAAATTTTAAAAAGATGAAAGGGTCAAATCAGCTTAAAAAAAAAAACAACGAAAAAAACAGAAGAGAAAGTACTAGGAAAGAAGGACGACTATGACCGACTCCGTTTGTCATTATTTTAGTCATAAAAAATTAAATAATTTGTTTTAATTATAATAAATAAAACATCACATCACTTTAATTCATAATTATTATATTATTTTTTCATAAAAGGTTAAAAAAATTAAAATTTTTTTCTTAAATCAAACTTTTTAACCCAAATCAAAATAGTAAAAAAAGTTAAGAAGCCGACTCACATCCCAAACGGAGGTTATATATTTTTTGGGATGTTTTGGGAATGCATTGTTAGTTTATTTTTGATTTTATTGATTTTTTTAAAAAATTTTTTTAATTTTTTTTAGGTTTTTGGATTCAACTTGATAAGTAGAATCAAAAAAATTATAATTTTCTTTTTAAAAATTCAAAAAAGACAAAAATAAGTTTTTTGGCATATTTTTATCTTTAGTATTTTTTTTGGAGTTTTTCAAAAAAAAAAAAAAATTTGAGATTCGTCTCGACAAGACGGGCGAGAAAAATAAAAAATTTTGATATAATTTTGAAAAAAAATCTCTAAAAATTAAAAAAATTCAGAAAAAATATGTGGCTTTTATTTTTTTTTATTTTTTTTATTGCCAAAATGGGCCAATGTGTTCAATCTGGGGAGAATTTCATACATGTGTAAACTTTGAAAAATAATTATAAATTGATGATATATTTTATTAACATCAATAATTAAAATTATAAATTTTTTCATATGTATGTAATAATTTTTTCGACTTATCATTGACAAATATTTTTGGAGAATTCATTTTAAGATTTATTAAGATTTTATAAAATAAATGACGTATAATATTTTCATAATAGTTAAGGTTCTTTAATATTTTTACAGAGAATTTGGCTCAGAGAAATTTTGTCCGATTTAAAGAAATTTCGCCTCGACTGAAAGAAATTTTAATTTTCACAAAAAAATTTTGAAATTTCTCTGTGATCATACTAGAGAAATTTTTAAATTTCTCTGTAAAATCATCAAAATTTTTCAGTGAAAATCGAAATTTCTCTGAGTCAGGACTGAAATTTCTTTGAGTTGGGCGGAATTTATTTGAGTCAAATTTTCTCTGTAAACATATTGAGGGACATTAGCTAATAAAAAAAAAAATCTTAAATCTCTCTAACTATACAAAATTAAAAAGTGATGTTTAACTAATTTTCCCAATATTTTTCCGTTCAATCTTTACGTACTGCTTTGTTTGTGGCTTGTAATTCCGTTTTCATTTTTTTTTCATAGGAGTTCAATTCAAAATGTCACTACAACATAATTGTGAAATGGTCAAATTATTTTAAAAAAATAAACAAATAAAATGAAATAAGGACAATCTTTAGTTTTAACCCGAGGCTAAAACTAATAAAATAAATAACTTAAACCAACTGTTTGGCTTTTCTTGCCTTGTTCTGGATGTTCAGTCCCTGTTTGGGATCTTGGAAGAGCATTTTCAATATTATTATCTATTTTATTTATCTAAAAATTTTAGATGCATCTAAATTAAGGCCAAGTTTGGCATGTTCAGGAAAAGCTAAAAAACCAAAAAGTTACTCAAAAATTTAGAAAGTTAACACTATTCACCAAAAGTCAACAATTACGGCTGTACAACTCCCAATCTTAATTTTCTCCTACAAACCAATTTTTACAATTTTTTATTACACATTTTTCTATAAAAAGTCAAAAAGTTAACTCAAACATCTATATTTTCTTCCTCAATTTTTTAGTCCAAAAAGACAAAAAATACACTTATTTAGGACATCCCAAACAACCCCTTAAGTGTATTAAAAAATATAGGAGATTTTTTTTATAGTTCCTGATATTAAGATTTTATAACATGAAGGATACCTAATATTTTCATAATGTCTAGGGTCCGTTAATATCGATTCAGAGAAAATTCGATCCATAAAATTTCTCTGGACTTTCCAGAGAAAATTCAATCCAGAGAAATTCTCTGGACTTTGGTTTGAAATTTCTCTAATATGTTCACAAAATTTTCTAATTTGTTCAATTTTCTCTGATTTGCTTTCAATTTTCTTTGTGTTTTGATCAAACCAGAGAAAATTGTATTTTTCACTAATTCCATCCATCAAACCAGTTCTCAAACAAGAGTACAGTATCAACTTGCTTTGCGCCAACTATCAAATACGATCTCACAATAGATTTCATAAATTTGGGAAGAATTGAACATCAAGGAGTACCTGTGTAGTTTATATTGCTGTAGTTCATTAACAGTACCGTTTCACCGTGGAAATTGACAATCTCTTTTCTAATTTTACCTAGAGAAAATTCGATTCATAGAATTTCTCTAGACTTTCTAGAGAATTTCTGTAATGACCCCAAAATGCGTATAAGAAATCATCTTTATTTACCTATGAGACGACGTGTTTTAATTTAATTATATCTATTAGAATTGACGCATTATCTGTTGAGTTACGGACTTCAAATTGAAATTACCGACCTTTATGGGTTCAGAAATCAAAATTGAGTACTTGGGTATGTTAATGGGAATTTTTAGAACTATTGGGGAAAATTAATTAGAAATCTAATTTGTCTGATTCGTTAATGCACGTTTGGGTGGCTAACTTTGTACTGCAAATTGAAGACCCTAGAGACTTTAGAAACCAGAACAGGGGACATATTTATGATCGTCACAATTTTTAGAGTCACCTGGGAACTTTAATTGAAATTTGATTTTGCGCGATTCGTAAGGCCACGTTTGGTTCTCCCTATTGTGTTAAGCCTTGTGTGTGTGTTTATTTAGATATATAGATATGTTTGTGAGTGTTTGGTCTCATCTTTTGGAAGCCAAAATATCTAAAAGAGAGAGAGGAGAACCGTGGGGGAGAAAAGAGAGGGGAGACCAAGAAAAGCTTAACAATCATGGTGGTTTGAAGGGAATTGAAGATAGAGGAGGAAGAACAACCATGGAAGCTTGGAGAAATCAAAGAGTGAACTAAGGTAAGATTAATTATCTTGAATCCTTATGTTTGAGACATCAATTTCATGAAATCATGATAATAAGGGAAGCTTTGAACCCATGGTTTTATGTATATGTATTTATTGAACCTTGATTTCCTTTGAATTTCTTGATTGAAGAAGCATAGGCATTATATTTGTTTATTTTGAGGTTATGATGGTTGATGGAGAATAATAATGTGAAATTGGTCATGTATTAAAGGGTTTTGGGCTTTGATTTACATGTAATTAAGGTTTGATTTTGAAAATGAGAAGTCCCAAATTTTCAGCCATTTTCGGACTGCAAACTGTCCAGGCCGCACGTGCGGCACTGTTCCCCCGCACGTGCGGAGACAGCTCTGTCCAGCCAACTTTGAACAAGCATATCTTTTGTATCCAGACTCCGTTTTGAGTGATTCTTGAGCCTAAAATCAAGCCCCGGAAGTCTAGTTTCTAATGGCAATGGTCTCACGCCCAAATTCTAAATACAGAAATAGTTATGCCCAAATTACTGACGACTGTTCACTTTCTGTCAACCAGTTTTGTACCATTTCTTCACCTAAACCATTTCCCATCGATTTCTCCTGTTTTCTGAGACATGGATTATAACTTATTAAAGAATAATGAGCTTGGTACCACCATGGCTAATTGATTGAATGATCAAAGAGAATAAGTAAAGGATCGAGTATAATCTCATATAATGTGTTGTGCAATGTACTTGTAGGTCGAGACGAGGACATCATCCCAGTACTACCGGGAGCGGATCAGTGTGAGTAATAGTACCCTCAATGTTTCGTGATCCCGTTAATTACTATTGTTATTAACGTGTTGTTGAACATGTATGCTATTAAGGAACGGTATGAAATTATGGAATTGTGAACTATGAACCTATGGAAACATCGAAAGAATTGTGAACTATGAATCTCCAACTTGTGAAATATGAAATGATGAGGCCAAGGGCCAATTGTGAAATATGAATCTCCGACTTGTGAATTTAAGAGGCCGAGGGCCGACTTGTGAATTTAAGAGACCGAGGGCCGACTTGTGAATTTATGAGGCCGAGGGCCGATTTGTGAATTTGTGAACCTATTAGGCCAAGGGCCAGTTTGTGAATTTGTGAACCTATTAGGCGAAGGGCCAATCTGTGAATTTGTGAACCTATTAGGCCGAGGGCCAAGCTGTGAAATACGTTGTACTTATTATTAATAATTATTAGTAGTACTCTGTCAAACGCCAACTAACTATGTATGACTCTGATTAATAGTTGATATGAACATTCTATTTTTCGTAAGTAAATTATGTCGTTTATTAATGAAGAAAGAGAACTTATGTTCATTCTGGAATAATGGTTTTAGTGTAACTATGAAGGCATATCGTGTTGCTACTAATGGGCCTGAGGCCGATCAGTTATAAATCATCGAGTATGGATATTTCTGAGGGATCAAAATAATTGGATAAGCTATGTCCGTCCGTATGAGTCTGAAATAGTTCTGCTGTGCTACATATGGACTCGAGGTCATTCAGAACCTACGATATGAATGCAAAGGTTTAACGTTATTATATGCTCTCTGTAATAGTATGATTCGTATTCTGTTATACACGAGATAACTGTGTTAATCGGTAGCTAAGTCATGAGAAGTTTATGTGCGCTATACCATAATGGAATTCTTAAGGAACTAAGGTTATTCTTTTTTTGTTTATCCGTTTCGGTTATGTTATGTTATGACATAATATGCATTGTTTGGTCTTTATGGCTTAATGATATATTCTAGTATGGAACAAAGTGCTGTACGAAACTAAGTGCTACACCTTGGTGAGAGCCACCTCTAGAATCCGTGCGAGCCACCTCTTGAGTCCATACATAGTTATTTTTGGGCCGAAAGGCTATTCTGTATATTTCTGGGCCGAAAGGCTGTTCTGTATATATTTTTGGGCCGAAAGGCTGTTCTGTATATATTTCTGGGCTGAAAGGCTGTTTCGTTATTTCTGGGCCTATGGCCATTTTGTATCTGAAGACCTATGGTTGTTCTGTATATGCTGGGCTTAAAGCCACTCTGTCACGAAAACTGGACCCATGGCTGTTTTGGAAATAATTACGGAATGTAGTTAATCATATGCATCTGCAGTTATATGTTTTATTATTCAGGTTAAACATTACATTATTTATGTACTATTATTCACTGAGTTCGCTCATTCTGTATTTTGTCTGTCTATTTCTGAAGGTAATCAACCGGGAGTTCAGTCCTAACTTTTAAGGCTCGTCTTTCTCTTGTCAACTTTGATGCGTCCACGCACCTACCTGAAGCGGTGCATTTTGTAAAGTGTTGTTAGGTTGTTGGCTTATGCTTTGGTTGTCTTTCATTAATATTTTTGTTACACGCCCAATTGTGGGTCTAAGTATGAATGTATAAGTGTGTAACCGAATTTCGGGTGTATGTTTCTATGTATTATGTACCTAATGCAATGTGTGCGGTCCTGGCATGGTCGAGGTAGCTCAATGGATGATGTTTTATGTTATTTTATAATGGCAATACTTCCGCTCAGGCCCCATATGTTATGTATAACAGGTTAAGTGTCCGTTTTTGAATAGGTCATGCCCAAAACTTTTAGGAGCGGGTTTGGGGTGTGACAAGTGGTATCAGAGCATGAGTTGCCATCTCACACATGAATCCATTGAGCTTTAGGATGTCTAGTAAGACTTAGGCATCATGCATAATATTCTGAAAGTACATGAAAAGATTGATGGCAATGTTAAATGTATATGTTTTATCTGCTATTTCTGATGATTACAATCTATGTCTGTTGCATATTCTTTTATTGCCTCTGTTTATCTTATATAGATTTTGCAGATGGGAGTAAGTCAACAACGTTGTACTACGGAGGTGTGGTAAGAATTTGAGATGATCGGTGAGACAGTTTATATGTAAATACTTAGATAAAACTTGTGTTATCGGTTGATAGTTATCTGTGGGAAATGATGGTGATATAATTGGGCTTTTTAGCATCTATTTGAGTGAATTGATTAAATTTTAAGTAGGGGATATTTCTAAGATTAAAGGAAAGGTTAAATGTGATACTCTACTTTTATACTCTAGGTACGTCTTCCTTGCCATAACAATAGTTAAATCTGCGATTTTAAATTTTTTTTTTTGCTGTGTTTGAATATTTTGATGAGATGTGTTTTGCGTGATAATTGAAATTGCGTTAAGTAGGACTGGTTGTAAGAAGGAATTATGCATATAATGACCCCTTTTCAAATTATGAAAGGAATTAATTAATTGTGAATTTACTTCTTGCTGACGATTTAAATAGATAAGCTATGCTGGGGAATTAGTTATGAACCTTGAAACAGTGTGTAGGTAATATGATTTTGTGAACTAAGGAAACTACCGACGACTTCTGATAGAGCATTATTAATGGTGTCTACTGAGTACTATTTATGTGTAATTGGAATTTGATTGCGAGAATCTGTATTTTGCACTGTACTATGTACTCTGACCTCTGTAATCTGAAATTTGAAATCCGTAATCTATAATCTGTTCTGTTTATGTATAATCTGTAATTGTAAGTGAGCTTTTGTACGAGTAATAGTCGAATGATACGAAGAATCCCGCTTATGATACGTGTCTGTCCACATGACACTTGCAAAACAATAGACAACCATTAACCAATTTGTCATTAAATCTAAATGATTGGTGACCTGATAAGTAACTGCAAGAATTAGAATCCTGTCTCTGTGTAATTTAAGACTGAGAAATAATTCCTATGATATAATTCTGTGTCGATTTGTCAAACTAATCCCTATTTTGTATGTAAAGGCTTTAATGCAAGCTGTTCTGCATGACATTGTGAATTTTGACAGGAACAAATGGTTATGGGGGGGGGGGTATTCCATGTTAATGATGGGTTAACGAGTATCCCCTTCCTCTTGCGTGTTTATACAAATTTGTAAATCCGCACTATGCGATTCTGAATTGATTTCCTGTTATATTGAACCGATCTTATTAAAAAAAAATATAACTCTAATGTTAGCCAGTTAAATTACTTTATTGTTGTACTATTGAATTTCTAGATATTATGGAACCCAAATGAATGTGATTACTGTATACCTAATGACATTAGGACCCTACGAATGAATCTGGTAGGAATAATGTACGCGAAGTAACTGGACACTCTGCCTGTGATAATTGACTGGACCGGATGACTGGTCTATAATTTCTGTATGGTTGTTTGCTAATCCACTGTAATTATCCATTATGAATACAAACCATGTGGTTGATCTTGTAGCCTACAGTAGGAAGAGAAAGAATTAACTGAATTGTGGAATACTGAGATGAGTAAAAGAGGTCAAATTAATTTGTAATACTCGTTGAGAGAGGATGTGCAACTTACTGTTATGACTGATTAATTAAACATGATTTTAAATTCAATTTCTGCCCTTATCTTTGGATGGCTTTCTTGAAAAGATGGTTACTATACTTGTTTCTATTGCTCGGATCCGAACTTATGATGGTATGATAGGGTGTCTGTCATGGCACACCCGCATGAATTCGCAAAAGTATATGCTACTTGTTTTGGAGCCTGTTAGAAATCTAATTCGAACTGATAAGTCTAATTCTGATTATTGAGCAAAGAGCCACAAAGTCGCTGATTTAGGACTTGTTTGTTATTCTGGGTTTAATCGTTGAAAGATGTATGTGCCTTTGAAACATAATTAAGTAGGAAACGTTACCTCAACTTTTGAGGAATTATGACAGTTGGAGTTGTGTGTAAACCTAAAGAGTTTGAACTGTGTTTCATAGCTTATGAGTCACATGTAATCGAATACTTGAAGTGAATCTGAGTTGTTATAGTATTTGGAAGGTATAACTTTCAGAGCAGTAAATTGAAACGTACAAGGGTTGTGAATAATGAGACGATGCTTTGATGTTATTAAGTACTATTATCAATTGGGTTACTAATTAGTCAGTAAAGACGAATTACTTGTGATTTCGGGAGCAACCTCCATTGAAATTGAGTGTATAAGATGGGGAATGACTACATGATTGAGAAATGCTATATGTCTAAGACGGAACTAGACTTGAGACAAGGAGAATCAAGTTTGGAGGACCAAACTTCTTAAGGTGGGGAGAATGTAATGACTCCAAAATGCGTATAAGAAATCATCTTTATTTACCTATGAGAGGATGTGTTTTAATTTAATTATATCTATTAGAATTAACGCATTATCTGTTGAGTTATGGACTTCAAATTGAAATTACCGACCTTTATGGGTTCAGAAATCAAAATTGAGTACTTGGGTATGTTAATGGGAATTTTTAGAACTATTGGGGAAAATTAATTGGAAATCTAATTTGTCTGATTCGTTAATGCACGTTTGGGTGGCTAACTTTGTACTGCAAATTGAAGACCCTAGAGACTTCAGAAACCAGAACAGGGGACATATTTATGATCGTCACAATTTTTAGAGTCACCTGGGAACTTTAATTGAAATTTGATTTTGCGCGATTCGTAAGGCCACGTTTGGTTCTCCCTATTGTGTTAAGCCTTGTGTGTGTGTTTATTTAGATATATAGATATGTTTGTGAGTGTTTGGTCTCATCTTTTGGAAGCCAAAATATCTAAAAGAGAGAGAGGAGAACCGTGGGGGAGAAAAGAGAGGGGAGACCAAGAAAAGCTTAACAATCATGGTGGTTTGAAGGGAATTGAAGATAGAGGAGGGAGAATAACCATGGAAGCTTGGAGAAATCAAAGAGTGAACTAAGGTAAGATTAATTATCTTGAATCCTTATGTTTGAGACATCAATTTCATGAAATCATGATAATAAGGGAAGCTTTGAACCCATGGTTTTATGTATATGTATTTATTGAACCTTGATTTCCTTTGAATTTCTTGATTGAAGAAGCATAGGCATTATATTTGTTTATTTTGAGGTTATGATGGTTGATGGAGAATAATAATGTGAAATTGGTCATGTATTAAAGGGTTTTGGGCTTTGATTTACATGTAATTAAGGTTTGATTTTGAAAATGAGAAGTCCCAAATTTTTAGCCATTTTCGGACTACAAACTGTCCAGGCCCACTGTTCCCCCGCACGTGCGGAGACAGCTCTGTCCAGCCAACTTTGAACAAGCATATCTTTTGTATTCGGACTCTGTTTTGAGTGATTCTTGAGCCTAAAATCAAGCCCCGGAAGTCTAGTTTCTAATGGCAGTGGTCTCATGCCCAAATTCTAAATACAGAAATAGTTATGCCCAAATTACTGATGACTGTTCACTTTTTGTCAACCAGTTTTGTACCATTTCTTCACCTAAACCATTTCCCATCGATTTCTCCTGTTTTCTGAGACATGGATTATAACTTATTGAAGAATAATGAGCTTGGTACCACCATGGCTAATTGATTGAATGATCAAAGAGAATAAGTAAAGGATCGAGTATATTCTCATATAATGTGTTGTGGAATGTACTTGTAGGTCGAGACGAGGACATCATCCCAGTATTACCGGGAGCGGATCACTGTGAGTAATAGTACCCTCAATGTTTCGTGATCCTGTTAATTACTATTGTTATTAATGTTATGTTGAACATGTATGCTATTAAGGAACGGTATGAAATCATGGAATTGTGAACTATGAACCTATGGAAACATCGAAAGAATTGTGAACTATGAATCTCCAACTTGTGAAATATGAAATGATGAGGCCAAGGGCCAATTGTGAAATATGAATCTCCGACTTGTGAATTTAAGAGGCCGAGGGCCGACTTGTGAATTTATGAGGCCGAGGGCCGACTTGTGAATTTAAGAGGCCGAGGGCTGACTTGTGAATGTAAGAGGCCGAGGGCCGACTTGTGAATTTATGAGGCCGAGGGCCGATTTGTGAATTTGTGAACCTATTAGGCCAAGGGCCAATTTGTGAATTTGTGAACCTATTAGGCCAAGGGCCAATCTGTGAATTTGTGAACCTATTAGGCCGAGGGCCAAGCTGTGAAATACGTTGTACTTATTATTAATAATTATTAGTAGTACTCTATCAAATGCCAACTAACTATGTATGACTCTGATTAATAGTTGATATGAACATTCTATTTTTCGTAAGTAAATTATGTCGTTTATTAATGAAGAAAGAGAACTTATGTTCATTCTGGAATATTGGTTTTAGTGTAACTATGAAGGCATACCGTGTTGCTACTAATGGGCCTGAGGCCGATCAGTTATAAATCATCGAGAATGGATATTTCTGAGGGATCAAAATAATTGGATAAGCTATGTCCGTCCGTATGAGTCTGAAATAGTTCTATTGTGTTACATATGGACCCGAGGTCATTCAGAACCTACGATATGAATACAAAGGTTTTAACGTTATTATATGCTCTCTGTAATAGTATGATTCGTATTCTGTTATACACGAGATAACTGTGTTAATCGGTAGCTAAGTCATGAGAAGTTTATGTGCGCTATACCATAATGGAATTCTTAAGGAACTAAGGTTATTCTTTTTTTGTTTATCCGTTTCGGTTATGTTATGTTATGACATAATATGCATTGTTTGGTCTTTATGACCTAATGATATATTCTAGTATGGAACAAAGTGCTGTACGGAACTAAGTGCTACACCTTGGTGGGAGCCACCTCTAGAATCCGTGCGAGCCACCTCTTGAGTCCATACATAGTTATTTCTGGGTCGAAAGGCTGTTCTGTATATTTCTGGGCCGAAAGGCTGTTCTGTATATATTTCTGGGCCGAAAGGCTGCTTGTATATATTTCTAGGCTGAAAGGTTGTTCCGTTATTTCTGGGCCTATGGTCGTTTTGTATTTGAAGACCGATGGCTGTTCTGTATATGCTGGGCTTAAAACCACTCTGTTACGAAAACTGGACCCATGGCTGTTTTGGAAATAATTACGGAATGCAGTTAATCATATGCATCTGTAGTTATATGTTTTATTATTCAGGTTAAACATTACATTATTTATGTACTATTATTCACTGAGTTCGCTCATTCTGTATTTTATCTGTCTATTTCTGTAGGTAATCAACCGGGAGTTCAGTCCTAACCTTTAAGGCTCGTCTTTCTCTTGTCAACTTTGATGCGTCCAGGCACCTACCTGAAGCCGTGCATTTTGTAAAGTGTTGTTAGGTTATTGGCTTATGCTTTGGTTGTCTTTCATTAATATTTTCGTTACACGCCCAATTGTGGGTCTAAGCATGAATGTATAAGTGTGTAACCGAAGTTCGGGTGTATGTTTCTATATATTATGCACCTAATGCAATGTGTGTGGTCCTGGCATGGTAGAGGTAGCTCAATGGATGATGTTTTATGTTATTTTATAATGGTAATACTTCCGCTCAGGCCCCATATGTTATGTATAACAGGTTAAGTGTCCGTTTTTGAATAGGTCATGCCCAAAACTTTTAGGGGCGGGTTTGGGGTGTGACAATTTCTCTCCAGAGAAATTCTAGGAAAGCCAGAGCATTTCTCTAATATATTCACAAATTTTTCTGATTTACTTACAATTTTCTTTGTGTTTTGATCAAACCAGAGGAAATTGTGTTTTCCACTAATTTCATCCATCAAACTAGTTCCCAAATAAGTATAGTATCAACTTCCTTTGCTCAAACTATCATATATGATCTCACAACAGATTTCACAAATTTGGAAAGAATTGAACATCAAGGAGTACCTGCGTAGTTTATATTGTTGTAGTTCAAATAAGCCTCGTAAAATTACATGCATTTTTCCACAGATTTCTTAGCAACCAAACACGAGCAAAATAAATAGAGCTCTCAATATCTTATGGGGTGTATTGGGGCACCTTCCTAGGTGTAGACACCCCATTTTTGACCGCTCTTAAGACTTGGGCGTCTCAGGTTGATCACTCGATGATAAAAGTTATGCTGTGCAAATGTTCAATTTCTTTAGCAAGAAAAGCTTCTAAATCCCAACCTTACACTCCATTTTGGACCAAAACTATTTTGACTAAAAATATTTTAGACCTCAAAACCCTCTTTTTCAAAATATTTTTTCCAAAAGTTTCTATGATGTTCCGTGGCTCGCATTTCGTTAAAAGTGCACTTTTCGATAAACCGAGTAAGGAAAAAGTGAAAATAAATGGAAGAGAGGCGAACTCTTTGAAAAATCTTTTTAAATATCTTATTGATAGGTTTGGAGTTGAAAAAAATAGGAAGGGAGGAAAGAAAACTAGTTAGGGAAATGGTTGAGCATGAAACCGTTAAGAGAGAACTGGGCAGCCTTCGCTAAAATAGGCATATCTCTTTGCACACTTAGACTTTAGTTTTGAAGCCACCACCATTGGAAATTTGACGTCCGGGGCTTCAATTTAGACTCAAGAATCTTCTAAATCCGAGTCCGGATGAGGGAAATATGACCGTTTGAAGCTAGGCATCAATTCGATTAAGATAAAAATGAGAAACCTTCACTAAAATAGGCATATCTCTTTCCACACTTAGAATTCAGATGTGAGGCCACCACCATTGGAAAGTAGACTTCTGTGGCTTCAATTTAGACTTAAGAATGAGCTAAAAACGAGTTCGGATGAGAGACATATGCCCGTTTAAAGTTGGGCCTAGAAACAGATTTTTGTGGCCGGCAGACCACTACTTTTGGCCTGCCGACCACTTGTGTAAAGCCCAAATATTTTTGGCTAGCTATCCGCCAAAAGCTCCAGCTGTCTATATACAGATATTTTCGACTTGAGAGGCTATTTTTCTATATATACTTGACCTTTTCTCATGATTTTTGGTTACAAAAAATTTCAAAAGGGCCAAAACTTGAAATTCTCTCTCTATCTCTATCTTGCAACATATACACTCTCTCTCTACACTTCCTAAAGCAATATTGGAGCTCCCCTTGCTGAGATTCTTGAGTCTAAATTTCAGCATTTGAGAGTGAAAGACTTGTGGTTTGTGAAACAAAGTGTTATTCCTCTTCAAGAGGTATAACCTTGGCCTTCTCTACACTACTTTTTCCTCATCTTTTCTTACTATTTTTGGAATGTGTTTGGGACTGTATTTTTGGGCTGAAACTTGTAGTTTAAAGCCATTTAAGGTAAAGGGGTGGATTACCCTTCTTTGAAACTTGTTTCATAGGTTTTTACCCTTGTGTTTCCCATCTCTTTCTCAACTTTTTTTGAATTTTTTACCACTAATTTTCAGAGTTTTTCAGAGGCTAAAAATCATGTTTTAAGGTCCCAAAAATGGAGGGGTTAGCCATCCCTCCTTTGGCTTGTTTACTAGGTTAAATTCTCAATTATTTTAGCTTACTCTTTTAGCTGTATTTACTTCAATTCCAACACTATTTTAGTGTATATTAGGACCGTTTTTATGTGTTAGTTTCATTTATGCTTTGTATAGCATGCTTGTAGTGTAATGGTCCTCATAGGTTTAGTGGTTTAGGCCTTAGCCACCAACCTATTTGAGTTGATAGTGTTTGTTTCAAGCTTTCCATACTTGTATTCATATCTAATCACCTCTGCAGCCTCTCTCATTTCTTGACTTTTTTTTCTTTGCTTTGAAAGTTGTTTCAAACCAAGTGTTTGTTTAAGCATGAGATTGAGGTATTGTGCTTAATGGTTTAATCCCTTTGGGAGTTCATTACCAATGGCATGAAACTTCTCTCATGCCCAAAACAACTCTTTGTTTGATATTTCTTTCCATTAGAAGACTTAAAGCTCACTTTTGGACTCAATTGGTTAAGGAATGGATGGTAATTAAAATGAATTAATAAAATTGGAACTAAAAGTGATGCAAGATAATAAAAATAACTTGGGTTCAATCGGACGTTAATTGAACCCATTGAGTCTTGAGTTGTTTCATACTTGCTAGTAATGTAAATGGTTCAAGAGTCAATGTCAATCACTTCCCTTGATCAATCCATGATTGGGAGGCGGTTTTGAGAGTCTTTAAATTATGCATTTATTGAATTACGTCTTTTGATTCATAAGTCATCACGCAATGAAATTGCGCCAATTGATGATTTGCAAATCAAGCCTACCCCTCATTTGATCTATTTGATGATAAAGAGAGGCAGGGTTTACAAACATACCTTGAAAATACCCTATTTGTGCTCTGTATGCTTTCTGTTGCAGCAGGGGGAGGCCACAATTTCTGGACGGCAGACTACCATTTATGGCCGGCCAGCCACCACTTCTGGCCTGCTGGCCACTTTTGTAAAATTAAGCAGCAGTGTTTTTGGAACAGAACAAAGCAATGACTGAGGTGAAATATGTTCTACTGTGCAACAGAAACATTCTGGCAGCAGAACAGTGTGCTTTTCGAGTGAAAATCCGCACATGCATGAGCATCCCTCGCTTCCCGGGGCTAATTAGTTAATTTAGTTACTTTATTTCATGGTGTATTCATGTTGTAATTAATTAGTTATTTGTAATTAATTAATTAGTGCAATTGATTAGTTAGTTCTATAGACTAGTTAATTAACTATCGGTTTTGTAATAACTAGCTAGCATAGTTAGTTTATTCATGTTGTAATAGTTAGTTAATTCATTTTGTAATAGCTAGTTAATTAGCTTAGCTAGGTTATTTATTCGGACCCTCCTGCGTGAGAGCGCAAACTTGGTAATAATGTATATGTCTTCCAACCCTACGTCTTTCACCCTTTTATTTACCAGTTTATGATGGTTAGTTTAGGGCATCATGCTTTGTTTAGCATATCTCATGCCTTGCATCCATTTGCTTTGCATGCATCAAGGCTTGGTTCATTATTCTAACTTGCATTGTTAGTTTAATTCTTCTTTAAAAACGTGCCTAGACCGCATGTTATCAAATTGATTTCACATAATTTGTTAAGTAGCCGAGCCTATTTAGATTGCATATCGCATACGTTGCATTAGTCACATTACACAGTTAGGATCACACATTTTTCCTAACTCTTTCATCTTTTTGGCTTAGAGTACTAGGTGAGCTCTTTTGTGCTTTACCATATTGCGCAAATGTGGTTGTTGCCATGTCTAGCATGCTTGCCATAAGGCTAATTGCTTAAATGATAAACTGTTTGAATGCCTATGGATGAACGCTAATTGCTTGAATTGAGATAGTTTGATTCATGTACATTTGATCCCACTTTTTCAAGTGGCACATTCGCAAACTCTTTTAAAAAACAAACATGAAATCAAGTGTTCCATTTTTTGCAAATTAGTCTATACTTGTGTGTGTGCGCATCACATAGTAATGCTAGCCTAATAATCGGAACAAGAGTATATAATGTAAATAAGATTCACATCATGATTAGTAGAGGCCGATCTTTGATCGGCGCGAGCGGGGGTACTCAATTCATGACCTTCCCCTCTTGTACCTAAGTTTTCGAGCTGAGACAATCTTGGTGATGACGGACATGTAGCCTTTGGCACGAGTCGTGGGTTTCTTAAATTTCCTAAAAAATATTTAGGTGGTGACTCTGTATCTGGAAAAACAGTCAATTTTCAGCTATTTGATTCAAAATCGATTTTCCAAAAGATTTGCTGGATTTGGACTTTTTGGTGTTTATCTATTTCACATTGCATTGTAAGATCAAATTCAGAACCACAGGAGCCCGAACAGTAGGACTTATTCGTCTTCTGAAAGGAGCACGAAAAGTCGAGCTACAATAGGCGGCTCAGGAGGGGTCGAATTCTCCGAATTGAACCTAGTATCATCACTTCCCAAAATTGATGGCGAGTAAAGCAAGTTGGGCCCTAAATGATCCGTCTTGAACCTCAACATGTTCTTGCTAGGACTCATCGGCGATCCTTGACCTGCAGGAGAAGAAAAAAGGCCTAAAATCAAACCCAAAAAGCTCTGATTTCAACAACCTCGAATAAGCCTTGTTCTTTCCCTCTTTTGTAGGAGAAGCCTTAGTGATGAGCCTAAAAGTGTGGAGCCTCAAAGACGATCGACAGGGTATGAATCTGTTGCTGCAAGACGTCGATTTCGACGAAAAAGGCAAGAAAGACAAGTTGGAGATTGTTTGATGAGACATAGTCTTCAGGGATTGAAGATTTGATACGGTGTGAATCGAAGAAGAAACTGAGAAATTGTCGAGATGAAGAGCGGTCTCGGACATGGTAGCTAGGAGGTTGATCCCACTTTTCCGTCTCTAGTGGGAGAAGATGAGGAGAGAGATAGATCTAGGGAAGGAGAGAGAGAAAGATCTAGGGTTTTGAATTGGTAGATGGAGATAAATCTGGTAGAGATCGACGGGAAAGCGAAGGCGATCTCGTCATTGAGATTGACGAGAGAGAGAGAGGAGCAGCGGAAGAGAAAAGAGAGGAGGTGTGGGTCTGATAGAGAGAAGAGAGAGAGAGAGAGAGAGAGAGAGAGAGAGAGAGAGAAAGAGAGATAGAAAGCACGAGATATATCAAATTTCTCTGTGATGCATGGTGTGGGATTGAGGGACCTTAGACATCAAAAAATAATATGGTGGATCTCTTCCATTACTAAAAATTAGAGGTGTACACAGTCCAGATTGGTTCGGTTCTGAGAAAATCCATGAACTAAATCGATCCTAATGGTTCTGTGATTTTGAGAACCAGACCAAACCATTATACTTGTAAAACCGGACCAGAACCAAACCGAAATAACGGTTCGGTTGCGGTTTGGTTCACGATTTCAAAAAATTTTATTTACAGAATAAATTTTTAATATTAACAAAATAATTACTCAAACTGATTACATTTAACTCATGATAAAAACTAATAATATTATGGCATTACTCAACATAACATATTTATATTATCCTAATATCAATTTTTTTTTGATCGGCAAAATAAAATCTTTATTGATGGGAACATACAAAGTATGATAGAGTACATCAATAAAGAGGAGCTTGGAGCTAGCTAAAGCTCCAAGCTCCAATTGGTGAGAGACTAACAAGCAAAGAAAGAACAAAAAATAGAAAAGGCAACCAACAAAACAACCACTAGATAAAGCCATACATGAGCTTAGCAGAACAACATAATAGCTTCCACTTGAACCACCAGCAGCAAACAACCAACAGATAACTAACAGATTAGTTCAGATTCTTAGCCACTAACAGCATATTACCAACAGATTAGTTCAGCAAAAACACCCTCTCAACAGATTAGATTAACCAATAGAGCAACACAACATAATGCAAATTAAGACAAAACAACACAGAGACAGAATGCAGCAGCTGCAGATTATGACCCATAAAACTGAAGAATACTGCTGATGCTCCACAACACAGAAACAAAATACTTTTAAACTCAATAGCAAAGCCTGATTTTTCTCCAGCTGAGAACCACATCCTCGATTAAGTAGGGGAAGTCCTTAAGAGAAGCTTTGAGTCAAAGAGCTAATATGATCTTTATTAGTTTCCACAAATCTGCAGTAGTAGGATGAGCATCTCTAAAATACACTCATTCCTATGCTTCCAAAGAGACAAAAAACTACTAGTGGAATTGCTTCCTAAAATTTTTTGAGTGGATGCTTAAATTTACCACCCTTCCACCAATTGAACAAGGCTGCCATAGATTGTGGAATACACTAACGAAGCCCCAGTCATGTAACACAGATGACCAAATGGTCCATGAGAAATGGCAATGAAGCAAAACATGAGAAGCAGATTCAGGAGCCAATTTACAGAAAGTACATAAGGGAGAAACATTGTTGCCAAGAATGCCAATATTGAGCAAAAAAACAGTTGTTTTGATTCTATTTTTCCATGTGAACCATCCAAAAAAATAAACTATGGGAGGTAAGATGTTGCCCCAAACGAACTTGCTAATGATGAAATGAGGCCCAAGGAGAGAATTGCAAAGAGAGTATAAAGAAGACACGGAGAAATCACTAGAACCTGAGGCTGCAGAGGACCACACCAGGCTGTCAGCACTGTTAAGGCTCAAGGGGGGGGGGGGCAGAAGATAACAATGTAATCAACCTATCTTCAGCAGCCACTTCCCAAGTGTATTGGACTCTTCTATAGGGAAAGTTCCAAACAGTAGTGCTGGTTTTTCTAGCATAAAATTGTTAAAGAGATCCATTCTTATTAGCAGGTAGGTTGAAGAGAGGAGGGAACTCATTCTTAAGATAGGCAGAACCACACCACTTATCATGCCAAAATCTGATACGGTTGCCGTCCTCCACCTTGATTTGGCAGTTATCCAAGAAAAAATAAAGCGTATTCGAAATATGAACCCATATAAAGGTAATGTCCTTCCATACCCTAGAGTGCTTGTAGGAGGATTGCACAGGAGGATGCCAACACTCTACCTCAATCTTATACTTGCTGCAAATAACGTTTCTCCATAATGCTGAAATTTGATTTCCAAATTTCCACCACCATTTAAGAAGCAAGCATGCATTAAGATCCCTAATCCTTCTGATGCCCAAGTCCCCTTGGGCAATACTCTTCGTAACCTCAAACCATTTTACCAAATGAACTTTTCTTTTTAGACCATTACCAACCCATAAGAAAATAGCCTTAATCTTTTCAATTTCACGAGCCACACCTTCAGGCATCTTGAAGAGGGAAAGATAGTACACAGGGAGACTCGAGAGGACATACTTGATCAAGGTTAACCTCCCTGCAAAGGACAACATTTTCCTCTAGCCTGATAGTCTAGATCTAATATTATCAAGCACAGGCTTCCAGGTTGATTTCTTACCTGGGTTGGCTCCTAAAAGCATCCCACAAATTTTAGTGGCAAGCTTTGCACCTTACAGTTCAAAAGCTTTGCAAAGTCATGCAGAGACATATCATTCACACCCACACCACAGAGAACACTCTTGTGATAATTGATTCTGAACCCAGAAAGAACTTCAAAGCATCGAAGGAGTCTTTTAACAATCACCACCTAGTCTATTTCAGCATCACAAAAAAGGATTGAGTCATCAGCAAATTGAAGGTGAGATATAAGAACCTCATTAACGCCAATCGAAACACCATGAAGGATGCCAAGATTTAGTGCAATATTCAGGAGAATATTGAGCCCCTCAGCCACTGTATTGAAGAGGAATGGAGATAATGGATCATCTTGCCGGAGTCCTCTTTGCGGTGAGAACTCATTAGTTGGTGAACCATTCACGAGGATGGAAATTCTGGATGTAGAAAAGCAGGCTTTTATCCAAGAGGCCCATTTATCCCCGAATCCAAAGCTGGACATCAAAGAGAACAAGAACTCCTAGTTTACTAAATCAAAAGCTTTCTCAAAATCCAGTTTGATAATCAACCTTTGTTGCTTTGCCTTCTTCCAAACTATCAACTACTTCATTAGCAATAAACACCCCATCTAGGATGTTCTTTCCCCTTATAAAAACCAGTCTGAGTGTCACCAATAATGGAGGGCATCACAGACTTTAATCTGTGCGTTAGAACTTTTGCTAAAATCTTGTATATAGAACCCACCAGGCTAATGGGTTTGTAGTCGGACAGATTAATGAGATTAGTAGTCTTGGGGATAAGTGTAATGAAAGAGCTATTGATTCCATAGGTGAGACTGCTGTGATTGTGAAAATCTTGAAAGAATTGCATGATCTCCTGTTTCATTATTCTCCAAAACTTCTGATAGCATAGGAGGTTAAAGCCATCTGGGCTGGGTGCCTTCGTTGCTATTACTCTCTTTAATGGCAGCCCATACCTCTACTTTAGTGAAATCTGATACAAGATGGTGGGAGATAGTGCCCTCAATTAGTCTGAATTCCCCTCCCAACCCGGCCCTATTAACCCATCTTTCCTTGAAGTGTTTCCTGAAATGAAGGAAGACCTCATGTTTAACTCTACTAGGTTCCTCCAAGGACACACCATTTACTGAGATGGAATTTATCATGTTCCTATTGTTTCTGGTACTTGCAACAACATGAAAGAATCTAGTATTTTTGTCCCCATGCAGAGACCAGTTCATTCTGGATTGTTGATGCCATAACCATTCCACCCTTCTATAGAGTTTCCACACTTCACATCTGGCCTTTCCTCTTTGAGCCATTTCTAATTCAAGCAGTACTCTTTCCTCTGCAATTCTGTCTAAGGCATGCAATTCCTCCTCTATAGCCTTGAGTTTAGTGGTAACATTGCCAAACACTTCAATATTCCATAACTTTAATTCCACCTTAAGGTGCTTGAGTTTTTGTTGGATTATAAAGCCTACCCAACCAGTAACAGTAGTGTTCTCCCAGCAAGAAATGAAAAGATAAGAAAAATTGGGATGCAAGGTCCAAGAGTTAATAAACCTGAAGGGCTTAGGGCCCCAATCTCTTTCATCTTCCATTATCAATAGAGGGCAATGGTCTGATATTAACCTAAGTAGGCCCCAAAGTTTCATTTTGAAGTGAATCAACCATTCTGGGCTGAGCATGATTCTGTTAATTCTACTTCATTTCTGGGTCTCCTGAGAATTACACCAGGTGTATGATCGACCAAGAAGGGGTAGGTCACTCAATTCACATTTGTTTATAAACTCATTAAGTTGGTTCATTCCCCTATCTTTTCTGACACATCCAACTTTCTCTTCCATATGCATTATTTCATTAAGATCACCACCAAGCACCAAGGGTTAGGGAAGGAGTCCTTGAGCTTAATTACGAAATTCCAAAGAATGGATCGGCTACTGACATCATTAGGTGCATATACATTTAGAAGAACACAATCAAAAGAGTTGTAGAGTGTACCTGAGAGAAGAATGAACCTCCTGTTGCAACAGCTCCCAGATAGTTGGAGAACATCCGGATCCCAAATGCAAAGGAGCCCCCCTGCATTGTCATCAGGATCTACAGATATAAACTCCATTTTCCTATTTTCCCAAAGCCCACGAGCAACAGAATCTGAAACTACTACTTTCTTAGTTTCTTGAAGGAATGCAACATCAATGTGCCTATCTCTTAGAAGACGTTTGATTCTGCCTCTCTTTTCAGGCTTACCAATGCCTCTGACATTCGAAGAGAGTAGCTTCATAGAGACCAATTGATATACTGTGAGGCCCCCAGCCACTGTTATCACAGCTTTGTCAAGCCCTCTTCATTGATTCTCTCTTTATTCTTCAACTCAAGGTCGATAATCTTGTCCAGCACAACAGCTTATTTACCATTAAAATTAATTCCAAGTTGCTCCCCCAAGTTAATGGTTGCTTTAGCTTCTTTGAGGAGAAAGATATTTGAACTTGAGTCTCCTTTAGATAGATCTGATTGAGCAAGAGCAACGACAGCAGGTTTGAAGATAACAGACCTGGATGTGTGTTTACTAATAGCTGTAGCTTTCTGTCCATAAAGCCTAGCAAAATGGGAGAAGCCCTCTACATGAGCTTTTTTCTTCCCAAATTTCTTAGTCTTCTGCAGGGGATTAAAGGTGAAAGAAGATGGTCTATCAAGGCTTTGATCATGAAGCCCCTGAATGCCCGATCTAGATGGGCCAACATTATCATATGGGCCTGAGGACAAAGCTTTACTACTGCTAGGCCTAGTAACAGGTGGTTCAGGTGGCTTAAAAATAGTAGGGCCTTGAAGTGGATGCATACAATGTGATTGGGCTAAATCCACCTCAAGAGTAATGCCAGGCCCAAGATCTTCTTTTGGTCCACTAAGACTTTTGATAAAGCCAGTAGATAAAACTTCCTCAGCACTCCACAATGGGTCAACAAAGCTTTTTGGGTAGGGTGCTAGCTCCTCCATCATTGCTACTTTCACTCCTACTTCATTAGCATGGCTGAGCCTCCCATCACACAAAGTCTCCTCAACCACTGTGTCCACCAACTCTCCACTGTAGCCCTGATTACGTCCCTTCCTGTGTGCTACCTCATTGGAACAAGCAACCGCCACACCAACTTCTTTCATACCTATCAAAGTAGTAGTATTGCTAAGCTGCCTATCACAGCAGGTCTCCTCAATCACTGTATCCTCCTTCTCACCACTATTGCACTGTGTGAGCCTCATATCACCTGAGTGATCATACTCTTGTGCCATCGCAACATCATCAACTTTCTCTGTGCCACACTTCTTTGGAAAATTAATTGCCCCCACCCTACAGAACCCTACAATGGAGTTGCAGTCATTGTGCTTAGTGTGTGAGCTGCTAAAAGACTCTACTGGGTTGTCAAAATGGTCCTCATACATAAGGATATGGTGGAGTTTGCCCTTGCACTCCAAATTTATTGTTGAGGAGTTAAACTCCATGCAAGATGCAACAACTTTGATTCTAGTGTAGGAGAAGGACTTATGTTGACTAATATCATCCTCCAAGTTAAGAACTGACCCCCACAAGCTTCCAATGTTGTTTAGTGTGTTCCTATTCAGAGGTTGAGGGGTATGCCATAACACCTTAACCACACGCATCTCTTCTGCTGAATTTGGACTCCTGGCTGCCATTCTAATACAGACTGACTCCAATCTTTAAACCATTCCTTAATATTGTGGATGTTTGATTGCAGCTCCGCTTGGGATTTAAAAGTCACGACTACATCACGACCTCCCCCCTTTCTGACCACAACTTATGGTATCCCATTCTCCTTTAGGGCCTCTTTGATGCTGTTAGCAGAATAATCCATATTAAGTCTGATTAGGATACTGTCATAGAGCCACCCATGGCTATCTTCATTTACTTTGATGGTCGTGCTTGCTTGCCCAGTGAGTTTGCCCCCCTTTTTAGTACCTTTGCGAACGATCTATGACCAACAAATGGTATTTGACCCCTGCTTGTGGTTGTTTCAAATGCACCTCTGTAGTTCTGGGCCCGCCTCCTGCTTTGCACATCCCTATTACTCCTGTCATACGAAGCTATGTTGACTCCGAGAACCTTATCATCCACTAAAAGACCATTTGCTTTCTGAATAGTAATATCTGATGCTACAGGATGGTCGAATCTCACAAAACCAAATCTTGAGTTGGACACTCTTCTTCTTTTGAAGGGGATAAAGACGTCTTTCATTATGCCAAACTTGGTGAAGAGCTTGAACAGGGATTTAGCATCCATTGAACTTAGAAGATTGTCCACAAAAACTGTGTATAGGCCCTACTTTACTTCTTTGCCCCAAGCTCTACCTCCTCGCCGCTGCTTCACAACAGGAATCCAACCTCCATTACCGTTGGGTGATCGCAAGTCACTCACTCTCGCACTCTCTCTCATTTTCAAACCTATATCAAAGTCCATCCTAATATCATTATAAATGTCAAAAAAAAAAAAAAACCAATTAATAAAAATAAAACTTGATATGATAATAACCATTACAAACTATTGAAATTTGAAATCATCCAATCATCCAAATGCATTTAAAAACATTATAAACATTGTAAACAGTCAATAAAAAATTTTCCAAATAAAAAAGAACAAAAACATAAGAGAAGTTAAACAATATTGATGCAAATACAGCAGCCAAAAGAGAGCATTCCTAAGTTTCCAAAAGAGAGCATTGGCATGACTAGCATGTTGTAGGCTGTAGTATTCAAATAAGATGAGAGTGTGAGAGAAACGAAGAGACGAAGATGGAATTGAGGAGACAAATTTGGAGGACAAAAAACGAGACCCTTCGAGTTCTCTCTCAAGACTGGAGATGTGCGTGAGGTGAATTTATGAAGGACTACTGCTATTTATTAAATATTATATATATATATATATATATATCTTTTAAAATTCGGTTCAGTTTGGTTCGAACCGTGATTTTTTCATAAAATCCATTAACTGAACCGTTTTTACGGTTCTCAATATTTCTTGAACTGAAACCGAACCGGTTCTTAATAGAACTGAACCAAACCGTACGTTTTGGTCTGGTTCGGTACGGATTACCGGTTTGAACCAATTTTTGAACAGCCTTAGTAAAAATAGGAGAGGGACCTTAGACTAATTTTTCCAAAAATATATCACTTAAAAATAAAAAACCCTTAAAAATAATTTTCAAACATTAAACCAAATATAAGTTATAATTTTTAGCGAAAGTATAAATTGATAGTAACGCTATAAAATAGTTAAAAATTCATGAAAAATTTTATTAATCTATAAGGTGGTGTTTGTTTTGAGGGATTGAGCCATGGGATGGGATTGGACCAATATTCCATCCGGACTAATAGTCCGTTGTTTGGTTTAAAATTTTTGCATCGGACTATTAGTCCCAAATTTGTTAGACTATTGTGTCCCATGGGGGGAGGAGTGTGACACAAATGGGGAGATAAGGGGGGATATAGGATTAGGTGGTGAAATGACCATTTTGGCCCTCTACTATTTAATTATGTATTATATTTAGTAAAATTCAATAAAATTTAAATGTTTCAATTTAAAAATAAAATAATTTTATTTAATGTTTTATTTATTTAATTTTTTAAAATAATTTTTTTATAGATATTTTATTGATGTTTTATTTTAAAATTTTGTTTATATTTTATTTAATTTCATTATTTAAATTTTAATAGACGTTTTATTTAATTTCACTATTTAATTATTATTATTTTTTAAAATAAATTTATTTTAAATTTTAATTAAAAAATAACATATATTTTTATTGATATTTTATTTATTTATGTAATTTAATTTAAAAAAATAAATTTATTTAATTGTGTAAAAAATAAAATAATTTTTTTTATTTAATCTAGTTAAAAATAATTAAATTATTAAATATATGTTTAATATTTCTATTACTTAGTAAATTATTGAAAAAGATAAAATCGTCATTTGAGCATTTATCATTCTTCATAATATCCCAAACAAACATAGGATTAATATCATATCCAACCAAATTTTCCTTTCCTGATATCTAATCTCATGACTAAAGAAATATGAGATACAAATCCAGTCCAACCAAATAGTCCGGGAACAATATATCTCAGAACTAACAGTCCGGTGAATTTCAATCCCCCTTATCCAGTCTATCCAAACAAATACATCCTAATTGTTTTGAAATCTTGCACTATTGTGCAATTTTCAAGAATTTTTAATAAGATGGAAGGGGTTTGAAAAAGAGTTAGTAGGAAAAGGCTACTCAATTTTCAACAATTTGGCTTTTTTTACCTTGTTTGTAAAACCTCATTTGGGAATTAGTATTTAGTTAATTTTTTAATTTTTTATAAAAAGATGTGTAAAAAAAAAAAAAAAAAAAAGAGTTACAAAAGTGATATGATGACTTTATTTGGCTTTTTTTTTTTTGGTTATTTTATTCAAAAAATTACTCTCCAAACAACTACGTAAGTAGACTGACACTCATTTTGAATAAGACATTTCTATTTACATATAAAATTTACAAATAAAACATTTCAAGATGGATATGGCGATATGATTTTTTTAAATGAAAGGTATATATTAGATTAAACCATTTTGTACAAAATATTTATATAAATTTTTTAAGGTAAATTATACTTACGTCCCTTGAAATTTGGTTTCAATACAAATATTTTCCTGACGTTTTGAAAATCACAATGACCTCTCTCTTAGAATTTGTCATTTAACTTGTTTTACAAAATAATAATAATAATAATAATAATAATAATAATAATAATAATAATAATAATAATAATAATAAACATATCTTTAATGTCATCTCCTTAATATGGATCAGGTATGTAGCTTCTTTTCATTATACTCCTAATCTTTTTGAGATGAATTGGGTATGGAGCTTGGAAATACTCTGGTCCAAACAGACCTTCTTGATCCTTGTTTTTCTATGAGCTTGATGGTGTCTCTTCCGATCTTTTCATTTCTCACAAGTTATATTTTTTTCTACTTTTGATTATGGCTCCTTCTTTTGTAATGTTTCCCAAGGGCCCTCCAAGGGCCCACTTCTTCTTTATGGGCCTCTACCTCATCCTTGGGCCTCCATACAGCTCATGGGATATACGGCTTTAACAACCCTCTAACTTGGTTTTATTTGACTACGGCCCTTCCCTGATGGATCTGTCATGGGCCGACTTGTATTCGACCATCCTTTCCATTGATGTTCACGCATGGGCCAGTGGGCCATTTATTGGCCAACTTATGGACAACCTTTTCTTCAATTGGCCAGCTTACGAGTTTCCCTCAATCTTATTTATTTAACCACCACAATTGCCCCCCCAAACATCCGATTAATACCTTTTTAGTCGGCGTGGTAGGTTAACATGTATCCATTTTGGCTTATAGATTAATAGATCTCGAAAGTCAGAAATATGGTGTATGCACGCCTTTTAGTACTGATATGTCAGAATAGACATGATATGAAGTCATCATTGCTTCCCACCCCTTCGTATTTGACACTCATTTAATGCGATTTGAAAATTGTCCCTCCGTATGCTTTGAATCTTGGCTCTTTGGCATTCTTTACACCGTCCTTCTTCAAGACTCCTACGCTTTCAACTCCATCTCCCATCGCTCTTTCGCTCTGTCCTGTAAGTCCCCCTCTCTCTTTCTCTTTGGCTCACATTCTAGTCCCTTTGTGTGTTTTTATTAGTATATCTTCTATTCCATCTTAAATGGTGACTCATTTGAAAGCTCTCCTCTCTGAAGAGCGAGTTGCCGCCTCCCGTCGTCATTTTTCAATCCTAGATGACATCCGTCTATCCCTTGTTACAGACAATGTGGTTAACATGGAGAGGTCTGATGCAAACACCATCGTCTTTCCTCTTCTGTTAATTGCTGAGGGCGGAGTCTGTTTCCCCCTGCATCTTTTCCTCAGGACTGTTCTGCGTTGCTCGGGTCTAATTCTCTCTCAACCTAATGTGAACTTTTACCATATAATCATGGGTCTAGTAGAACTAAACCGCCTACTTGGGGTCAACCTGGGAATCCCAGTTATTCAGCTCTACTATGTCATGGGCAAATTAACTGGTCGTCAAAACCGTTACTTTTTCAGAGCCAAAGACATAGATCACCACTTGGTGACTATGCTTTCCACCTCTAGCAAAAGAGTTGATGATGTTATGGTCACTATCCGAGGCAATTGAGAATTCGGCGAGGGAGAAGATTGCCTAGACCCAGTGCCAAGACAAAAAGGCGAGCTAGGTGGCTAAATAAAATCCCTCTGGTTAAATTATTTATTCGACACTAAAACTCTATGATGACCAATTTTGTTGTGTGCTGGTAATGATTTAAAAAGATGCCTCATGTCGGCAGATGGAGCCATTCTTGATCAAGTGAAGACGGTCCTTAACTACAAAGGGCCTGCAAATCTTCAAGGACAGGGACGCGCCACTCACATTCTGTTAAAATATGACCCAACCTACTCGATATTTTCGGTTGCAGACCATATACCTGTGCCGAGGGGAGAATAACAACTTATTGCCCTCATGTTCCCCAACTTCAGGAGCTTAAGGGATATTGGTCTTGAGGGTTCAGACATCGAAGAAACTGGACTAAAGGGCCGTTTGGAAGAACAAGAACTAAATAGGGAAATTGAGTTAGCGTTCAAGCAAATCAACCCTAATTAGCGTGACGGCTAACCCTCTACTTCTAACTGAGTAGTTATTGCTTCCTTAGAGGACGACATCTTCATTGAATTAGGAGATTTGCCTAGGGCTGAGTCTGAGGAGATGGGCGGGGAATCCCTTGCCTAGTTTGTTAGAAGAAGTAATGCCGAAAAGATGGCAGTAAGGAGGAAAGCCGGTGGTAATGAGGGGAACCAAGAAACTCCCCCCTCCAGTGGCTGTTCTAGAAATAGCTAGCGAACTCATTGTGGCTGATATGATTCCTAATCGGCAACAAACGGAGAACTCAGGCTCCGAACAAACCGATCATAGGGACGAAAAATGCCCTGCCGAGACTATTGTTGAGTCATTAGAAGAACCGGTTGATAAATGGCAAAGTATGGAGGCAATCTCACCAGATCTGACCGAGCCATTCATCATCCAACCAAGGATGAAGAGTACGCCGAATTTGACCAGTGGGTCGGCCATCAAAGATTCCATTGTGGCCTTAAGTGTAACGTTAGCACTTTCTTTTTCGGTAGACAAAGCCGCGTTCCGTGCTAAGCTGAATGTGGTCTCAATTGCTTTGGCGGCTCAATCAGCTATATTGGTAAGTAGCATGTTAAGATGGATCCATCTTTTCTTTTCATGCCGACTAATATGCCTTTGCTTTATTATGCTTTTTAGGCGGTGGGAAGGATAGCCAAAATCGGCCATCGTCTTACGACATCTTGGAGAAACTCACCGCGATGAAAGGCCAACTTGAGAATGAAAGACGCAAGGCCACAACTGCTATGGCCGACTTGATGGTGGCGACGATAAAGGCGGAGGTTGAAGCCAAGAGAGCAGAAGAAGAGCAGGCGAGGGCTGCTGTCCAAGAGGAGAAAGCCAAGCACGCCGATCTGCTTTGGTGGGCCGTCAAAGAAAGGGCAAACTTCATAGACGGCGAGTTAAAGCTGGCCAAAGAAGAGAACGCCAAACTGAGGGCCGACCTTAAGAAGTCGAAAAAGGTGCAAGAGTTCGTTGAGGTAGATGCAGCCAAAGCATTTGATGCCAGAGAGCTTGCAACCAAAAAACAATATCTAGATGAAGTGTTGAAGTTAAAAAATCGAGGCTTCAAGCATGGCTAGCTCAAGGCTCTGGCGGCTGCCAAAGTGACTCTTGATCAGCAGATTCCATACAAACAATTGGAAGTTGAACCCCTGGAGTCGAACCCAAAGGAGTTTGAGGATATTTAGTTTTGTTTATGTTTGTTGTTTTGATGTTGTTTGCTTCTTTTCTTATACTTGTAGTCATTTTGGTGAGTTTTGTTTTTTTGTATTAAGGCTATTTTCATTGATAAAGTGGTGCATGTTCATGTACAGTTTATGAATAAAAAATGCCTGTTCATGTTTGTGTACAGTTTTTGAATGAAAAATGTCTGTTCATGTCTATTTGTGGATAATAAGCACAAAGCAAGAAAAAAAAAAAAACTAACTTCACAAAGCATTAAATAATGAAAGTGTCGAATACATTATACCGCCGAATAAAAGCAAAACTTCAATGGTCAATTGGGGCAGTGGAGTAATTCGGCCAAATATATATAAGCCATTAAATAATAAAAATGCCGAATACATTCTACCGCCGAATAAAAGCAACACTTCAATGGTCAATTGGGGAAGTGGAGCAATTCGGCCAAATATATGTAATCTGAATAGATTCACATACCTACGCTTGCCCCAATTGAACGTGTAGTTCCACTGCGGAGTAGAGGCGGTGGCGGTGGTGGTGGCAGTGACGGTGGCGGCAGCAACCGTGGGTGCATCGTAAGCGATGCACTTTGTAATTAATGAAGGGTGCGTCGTTAAATAGACATTACACAACCCATAAAAGGGGTTATCCAACAACAAAGTGAGCAACGAACAGAGTGGAATAGGCAAGAGTATTGCGCAGCGAACATTGTAATCGTATGTCTAGTAGGTTATTCTTCAACAGTAAAGGCGAAGGAAAAAGTTTGGCAGAACTGGAAGCAGAAATGAATCACAGAGAAAGTATTGTGGCGTCAGAGGAGCAAGAGAGACGTCGTTCACCTCGACATCGAAATAGGTCCCCAAAGAAGAGTGAGGTAGAGAAATCGCCCAGAGGTGGGGCGCAACAAAGAGGTAGCACCAAGGCTACGACTGCATAGATGTCTGCGCGAAATGAGGAAGGCTTTTTTGACGAACGTAAAATCAACATCAAGAAGACCAAGGAGAAGTTGGCCGATGATGTTTGCCGATGCGAGAACCGTAGTTTCAAACATGGCTGGATTAAGGCTCTTCAGGCTACAGGTATCGACTCGGCATCGCCCCTGTACCAAAACTATGTATTTCTGTTCGAGGCCTATGACGCCGAAAAAATGGATGACGAAGAAGAGGTGGACTAGGGGAAGGCCGCGGTTACTTCAGAGCGAGTCTGAGTAGAGAGGAATTGCATGGATTTGTAACAAATATTGTCGTTTATAATAAACACATTGCAATTTATTTTACTTCCTGTGGTATTTGTTTTCTAGTGTAGTATGTAATCGAAACTATCAGCGATAATTGCAATATCACTTTGCCATTTATATCTGAAATTTTTGAATTTTGACAATCCTTATTGTTATGTAAAAACAAACTCAAATGGCACTTCACTGAGTGTGATCTTTAGCAGTGGTTGATTGTGTAATGGGCGCTCCGAATTTGGAGGCTTGTTCGGCCAATCGTGCCGAGCATGAGGAGCGCACCGAATTCGGAGTCTTTTAGCAATGGCCAATTGTGCGCAAGCACAAAGGGTGCTCCGAATTTGGAGGCTTGTTCGGCCAATGAGCATTGATCCAATCATTTGAATAAGATCAAAGCAAACGAAAGTCACGAGGAATCATTGATTAACTGTATAGATACATTCATAAAAAGCAAAGAAAAAGACGTGATTGCTACATAACAAAAAGCAAATATAGTTTCCACATCGTTCATTGATAAAATTTGTGCAAGTGGGTCGCATTCCATGGCCGGGGAAGTTTTTTTTCCAGTCATGTCCGAGAGCCAATATGCCCTAGCCCCAGCAATCAGGTTAATCTGATAAGGGCCGTTCCAGTTGGAGCCCAGTTTTCTATCTGTCGGATTTTGGTGGCAGAAAGCACTTTCTTGAGAACCAATTCCCTGGGGTGTAATGACGCAACTGCACGCGCTGGTTATACGATTTGGCAAGCTGCTACTGGTACCGCACCATATGCACAAGAGCTCGATCTAGGCGCTCTTCAATCAAATTTACGTCTAAGACCAATATCATATCATTTCATCTTGTGTCAAAAGCTCCTGATCTTAAAGTGGGCAGGTCGATTTCAAGAGGAATGATAGCTTCCGTCACAAAGCACAAGGAGAATGGTGTTTCACCGGTAGATAGCCTTGGTGTAGTGCGATGAGGCCATAATACACTGGGCAATTCTTCGATCCACTTGCCCTTGGCCTTTTCCAACCATTTCTTGATTCCATCTAGGACCACTTTGTTAGAGGCCTTAGCTTGACCGTTGCTTTGCGGATAAGTCGGTGAAGAGAAGTACGGCCGAATACCATATGTGTCGCACAATTCCTGAAAGACACAACAATCGAATTGGGTGCTATTGTCGGATATAAGTGCTCACAGTATGCCGAACCGGTTTATAATGTTCTTCCATACAAAGCGTTTGACATCAACGTCCTAGATGTGTGCCAACGGTTATGCCTCGACCCATTTTGTGAAGTAATCTGTTGCAACAATCAAGAATTGTTTATTTCCTGGAGCCCTTGGTAGTGGTCCGATGATGTCCAGGCCCCACTGAGCAAAAGGCCAAGGACTAGTAACGGAATTCAATTCTTCAGCGGGCAAATGAGTCAAGAGAGAAAACTCCTGCCATTGTTCACACTTCTTTACATAGTTCTCTACATCAGTTTGCATGGTCGGCCAGTAATACCCTTGGGTTACAGCTCGATAGGCCAGTGAACGGCCTCCAGAATGGGCACCGCAACTGTCTTCGTATATTTCGGCCAAAAAATCCTCCATTCTGTCTAGATGAACACATTCCAAATATGGGCATGAGAGATATTTTTTGTAGAGATTTCAATGGGGATTCAAATAGTATTATAGGGCTTTGTTCCATAGCTTATGGGTTTCTTTCTTATCTGTTGGCAACTATTCTAAGGATAAAAATTGCGGCGATGGGATCCATCCAACTCGGCCCCAGGTCAATGACATTGACACTAATAGATTCCGGGAGGCTGATACTCGACCCGGGGACGAATCCCATCTCAATAGTTCATTTAACTTCTAAATTGATGGCAGAACCCAAACAAGCAAAAGCATCTGCATGGATATTTTGGTCACGGGTAATCTAATTCAGCTCGTGGTGGTCGAATTGTATAAGCAATGAGTTTGTTGTCTTCATATAAGTAGCCATTTGGTCATTTTTAGCTGCATATTCCCCCTTCAATTGATTGATGACCAACTTTAAATCACAGAAGACCTGTAATTGTTTGGCACCGAGGTAAAGTGCATTATAGAGGTTGATTAACAAAGCTTTATATTCGGCCTAATTGTTTGATGCACAAAAGCCTAGTTTGATTGCTTGCTCCATTATTGCGCCTTCGGGGGCCATGATCACTACTCATGCCCTGTTGCCACGCTGGTTAGATAAATCGTCGTAGTACATCTGTCAAATATCCCCGACATACATTCTCCACTCCTGTTGGGGTCGGACGCCTGATTGCTCTGGTTCGAAGTCGGCATAACATCCCGTAAACTCGGCAACGAAGTCGGCCAAAACTTGCCCTTTGATAGCCGTCCTGGGAGAGAATTAGATGTCATACTAGTCGAGTTCTAATGCCCATTTGGAGATGCGCCCTGATGATTCCGCACTATGAAGTACTGTTCGGAGAGGGTAGTCCATCATCACGTATATCATATGGGCTTGAAAATAGTGCATTAATTTCCTAGCGGCCACCATGAGGGCCAAAATCATCTTTTCCAACGGTATGTACCATGTCTCGGCATCCACTATCGCCTTGCTAACATAAAAAATGGGCCTTTGCTCGCCTAACTCTTCATTTAGCAACACGATGCTAACCGCTCAATTTGATACCGCAAGATACAAGATGAGTGGGTGTAGACACCCCATTTTTGACCAACCTTAAGACTCAGACGTCATCGATTGAGTGCTCGGTGATAGTGCGTGTTGTGCTCGTTTCGAGTTTCCGGAGTTTCGGCTGAGTGCCTTGCCTCCGGGCCTCTGAACTCTTTGTGCTTTGGCTCGGTTTGCGGACCAAGCCTTGTTTCTCTTCCCTGGAGGGAGGGAGTGGCCTTGGAGACCACCTCTTTGTGGTCGTTGACCACTTTTCGTGGTCGTAGACCACTTCTCCTGCTTGGAGACTAGTTTCCGATTTTCGGAGCCTTCGACCGCGCGCCTTGACTCAAGACCGCTTAACGTTCTCCGTTTGGCTTGGTTTTTGAACCACACCTTGTTGCCTCTTCCTAGAGGACCACTTTTGTGGTTTGGGAGACCACTTTTGTGGTCGTAAACCACTTTTGGTGCTCGTAGACTAGTTTTCGGGTCTCTCGGCTGCGTACTTTGTCTCCCGAACTTTCGTCTTGCATCCTTTTTGGTTTGTTTTTGGTACAAACCTTGTTTTCCTTGTTTGGAAGGTGGTATAAGGATGGGAGACCAGTTCTTCCCCTTGGAGACCACTTTTCTTCCCGCCAGCCAGTTTTCTGGTTGGCCAACTGGTCTCCTTTGTCTTTGGGGCACCTTTTCTGGTTGGCCACCACACCACTGCATTGTTTTCATGCTGCTGACCATCTCCCATCATGGCTGACCACTTTTTGTCTTGGGAGACTACTTGTGGTGGTCGGTCGACCACTTCAAGTAGCTGGCCGGCTGCTTTTCATTACCTTTTTGGAGATATTTTTAGGCTAGCTGTGCCAGCTAAAAGGCACAAAAGCCATCCTCCATACACGTGTATGGAGGGATGGCTTTAAGCCTAAAGCTTGTCCAACAAGCTTGTTCTTTGTTCTCTATAAAGGAGAACCTCCCCCCTCCTTCTCCAGGTTCAGAAGTTTGTGCTTGGAAGATATAGATACACATTTGTCTCTATCTTACTCTTGTTCTTCATTTTGTGCTTCAAAAGTGTAGTTTTATCACACTTTAACACACAAACACACACTAAAACACCATCCTTTTGTTGCTGAGGCTTCTTGAGGTTTGTTTGGGAGTTTTTGGGTTGGTTTGAGTTCAAAAAAGCTGCTGGAGTTGTGGTTTTGAAGGTGTTCTACAAGGGTGAGTCAACTAGCCCTTTAATCCTTTGTTTTTCTTAAGCTTTTAGACCTATTTTCATGGTGTTTTAGACTTAACTTCCTACTGCAAAAATTTCTATTTTTCAGTCCTTAAAATGTTTGTTTAAGGTCACTTTTGTGTTGGGGGTGGTCTACCCCCTCTTAGGCCTTGTTTTGAGCCATCTCTTTAGGCTCTTGTTTTAGCCTTTGCCTGGCCTTCTCACCATTGAAATCCAGAAGATTTTCAGTGGTGGAGAGGTGGTTTTGAGGTCCCAAATAGGAGATGGTCATCCCCTCTCCTTGTGTCTTATATGTTTGCTTTGAATGCCTTATGTTTGAGCATGTTTGTTAAGCTTATGTTGACCATATCTTAGCATGTATTTGGGGTTATTTCAGCGTGGCATACCACTTTTTTTGGTTGTCTTGAGCACCTCATGTATGCTTAATACACTTGTAGTGTAATCCTCACAAACTAGCTTTGTATGCCTCATGTTTGAGCATGTCTTTCTAGAATGTTTTGGGTCCATTTCAGTAGGCTTTTGGTGTTGTTTTAACATGCCTTAGATCTGTTTTGGCTTGGTTTGATAGTCCCATGCATGCTCCATGCACTTGTAATGCAATCCTATGAACTAGCCTAATATGTACCATGCTTTAGACTGTCATTCTAGCATGATTTTGACTTAACTCTAAGAAGCTTTTGTCCATGTTTTAGCATGCTCTAGCTCTAATTTGTGTTGTTTTGGTCATGCATGCCATGCTTTGTATAGCTATAATGCATTCTAGCTTGTTAGCTTTGTGTATCAAGTCCTTTATCATGCTTTACTTGGACTATTTTCATGATTTGGTATCATTTGAAATGTGATTTCAGTCCATGTAGTGTGGTCATACACTTGCATTTGTCACTTATTCAATGCATTGGAGGGTTTGCCCTTTATGCCTTAAACATGGGTCATTGTATATGCCTTCATGCCTAAGCTTGCGAGCTATCATTTCAATGTGTTTTGGGGGTTATTTTGCCATGATATAACTCTGATTTTTGTTGGCAAAGCCATCTCATGCTTGGTCTTAATAGGTGTAGTGTAATCCACCTTATTTGCCTTGCATACATCATGCCTTATGCCCTTCATGCTAGCTTATTTTGGTCTCCTTCCATATATGTTTTAGTATCATTTTGACATGTTCTAGGACTGTTTTAGGTTGCCTTGACCATATGCTTCATGTTTTGCATAGTTGTAGTACAAATGCCTATGCTAGTTTGAAGCTTTGGGTGCCATAGCATGTTTCATTTGTATCATGTACATGATTTGGCATCATTTCACATGTTATTTCAGAGCATTTAGCATTGCCATGTTCCCACTTCTTTCACCCTTTAAGTGCCTTTGAGTGTTATGCATTTGTTGCCTTGTTTATGGCTTGCTTGTATGCATGCATGCCTAGGTCCTTGAGCCCTTATCTCAGCATGTTTCGGTCTTTGTTAAGACTTATTTAAGCTCTGTCCATGGCTGGTTCATGCATTTGTGCCATGTATTGTATGTCCCATTTGTAGTCCTCTTTATTAGCTCTCATGCTTTAGGACCCTAGCATGCCATGCTTGTGTTATTTGAGTGATTTGGCATCATTTCATATCTTATTTCAGTGTTCATAGCGTTGTCACACTTCCACACTTGTCATTCCTTGAGCACTCTTGAGAGTTGTGCTTTTATGCCCGGTCAATGGGCCTTTACATTGTGCATGCATTTACTTTGTACTTCATACCTTAGTTTTATCATTATGGCCACTGTTTTGGGCATGGCTGAGGTTTACCCACATTCAGTTTAAGTCCATTGAGCATTGTGTATGCCATGTTACATCACATCATGCATGTTATGTTGTTGTTTGCATTGTGTATGCCATGTTCTTGTTCGCATTGTGTATGCCATAATCACATTGCATTGAGTATGCCATGTTATCCATTGCAGTGAGTATCCCATGTTGCATTGCATGTTGTTGCATACTTGTCCCTAGCATTGCATGTTTGCATGCTTGAGTTGCATTGCATGTTTGCATGCTTGATGTTGTATTGCATTGTGTATGCCATGTTATTTGTTGCATTTTGTTTGGAATAGGTGTTAGCCTAAACACGGGAAACGAGGGGCGTTTCATACTTGAAGTGATGAAACGTACCTTAATTCCCGGTCGCCGATGCTCTTCATCATACATGATAGAGTTTTAGGCTTTATATGTTTATGTGTGCATTCATTTCATATTGAATTGTGTAACTTCGCCTCTTGGCCATCATGCATCGAGATGTGTGATTGATGGCCCGAGGGTCGAGAACCACACTCCCTTAAGCTTATGAAATGATAGGGAGGGTGGTTGTGCACACATATCTTGCAAATACATTGCCATGCCCTTTCTTGCTCTCTGTTGCAGCAAACTGGAGAAGTGCAGCAAAAACTGGCCGGCCAGCTAGAAAAACTAGCTGGCCGACCATTTTTTCTGGTCTGCAGCAACAAAAAGTGGTCGGCCAGTCGCTGGAAGCATCAACAACTAGTCGGCAGCCCTCCCACAGGTCCCCAAGGTGAGTTAGAAACTTTCTGGAGCTTTGTGCAAGGTTCTGAGAACAATTGCAAACAGAGGCAAGTTGGGGCATCGCGACGGATTTCCGAACGAGGCGGCTGAGCATGCATGCACTCCTCATCCCGTGGACCTCTCTTTAATTTTTTCCTTAGTTAGTTTATGCTTTGGTTCTGTATTTATGTAATTAATGCGTTTAGTTGCTTATCTGTGTTGCAATAACTAGTTAGTTAACTTGTAGGTTAATTAGCTTTGTTTTGTACATAAGTAGTTAGCCTGTTAGTTAGCTAGTTTTGTGATGTAATAATTCGTTTAATTAGCTTAGATTAGCTAGTTAGCTCATTATTTGGACCCTCCGTCGAGAGGGCCAACTGTTGTAATAAGCGTGCGTGTGTGTGATGCATGTCTTCCAACCCCCATTTCTTTCTCCCTTTTACCTAACCGCTTATGATGGTTAGTTTTAGGGCATATTTCGATTAGCATACCTTATGCTTGCATGTGTGCATCCATTCATCTGTATTGCATGCATCGGGCTCGGCACATCATACTAACTGCATTGTATTTCAATACATTTACTTGAATACGTGTTCAACAGCATGTTATCAAGTTACATTTCACATGCCATCTTAGAATAGCCGAGCCTATCTTATCTGCATTTTGCATGTGTTGCATTAGCCATCTTAACATGAACTAGGATCATGCACGATTTCTAACTAGTTCTCTGTTTTGGCTCGGAGTACACTGTGAGTGTTTATGCTTTAGCATACTACATGTGTGTTATTAATTGCCATGTTTAGCATGCTTGCCATGAGGCTAACTGCTTAAGTGTTTAACTGCCTGAATGCCTGTGGGTGAAGGTTGGATTGCTTGAATTGGAATAATTCATCAAAATCCTCGTTTTAGCCTACTTGTAAGTAGCAAACTTTCAAATCATTTTCACAAATGAACATGCAATGTTTTGTTCCAACTCAGGTGATCTAGTCTATACTTGTATACTGTGCGCATAACATAGTAATTCTAGGTTAATAACCAGAATAAGAACACATGTGTTTTCAAAAACAAAATATCATGCTTAGTAAAGGCTGATCTTTTGATCGGGCGAGCGGGGGTGCTCATTGCATGACCTTCCTCTCTCGTACCCAAGTTCCCGAGCCGAGGCAACTTTGGTGATGACAGACACGTGGCCTTAGGCACGAGTTAAGGTTTCCTAAATTTCCCCCAAAATAAAATATTTAGGTGGCGATTCTGTATCTGGGAAACCAGTCCATGTTTGGCACTTCTTTATTAAAAATCAGTTTTCGAAAATGATTTGCCGGATTTAGACTCTTTGGTGATTTATCAGTCTTGCATTACACTTTGTGAGACTAGATTCAGAACCGTGACGTTGAGTCCGAACTGTAGTAGCTAAAGAACAAAACGGAATTCGCGCCCTCGCAGCACAGAGCCGGGGAGTTCTCGGGGCACGTCTACAGTGGGTCATCAGGCAATGGAGTTGCCAAGAGTAATATTGAACGGAGATAAATTTTTAATCTGTCTAGGGCGGTCTGCAATTTGGGGGTCCAATGAAATGCTTTTCCCAGCCGAAGTGTGTGAAAAAATGATCTACAATGATCTGAAGAATGGCTGATGAATCTGTTGAGAGCCGCGACCATCCTCATTAATTTCTGAACTTCTTTGGCCGATTGAGGTGATTCGAGTTTTATGATGGCTGTAATCTGCTTCGGATTGGCCTCTATTCGACGATGGTTCACTACATAGCCAACGAATGTGCCTGATCCGATGCCGAATGTACACTTTGAGGCGTTTAATTTTATCTTGTACTTTTGGAGAATGTCGAAGGTTGTGGCCAAGTTGTCTATGTGAGTATGCTTTTCTTTGGATTTTACCACTATGTCATCAATATATACTTCCATGGTACAGCCAAGTTGTTCCTTAAACATGGTGGTGACAAGGCTCTGATGGATTGCTCTGGCATTCTTCAAGTCGAAGGGCATGACTTTATAACAATAAGTTTCCCTCGAGGTGAGGTATGCCATTTTTTCCTGGTCCTCTGGATGCATGGCTATTTGGTGATAACCTCTGTACATGTCTAAGAAGCTCATGCATTGGTGATGCGCAGTTGCATCTACTAGTTGATCGATTCTGGTAAGAGGGAAACAGTCTTTGGAACAGGCCTTATTCAAGTTCGTGAAGTCCATACAGACGCGCCGCGAACCGTTTTTCTTGTTTAAAACAACAGTATTGGACAACCATGTGGGGTAATTCACTTCGCGGATTGCTCCGGCCTCCAGAAGCTTGTCAACTTCTACAGGCCGAAGTATGCTCAGCTGTCGATTGGTGACTCTTCTGAATGACAAGTTTGGCTTTTAGGTCTACATTCAAATGGTGTTGCACCACGCTGGGGTCCACTCCTAGTATCTCATAAGGCGTCCAGGCGAATACATCAATATTGCCGAGTAAGAATGAGACCAGCTCTTAGCGCTCATTGGCTGTGAGACAAGTGTCGATCATGAAGAATTTATCTGGTTCGTCTGCGATTCCAATCCTTGGTTGCCTTATCGATGGGGGTCTTTTCCAATATTCTCAAGGCTTTCTCGGTCTAGAATTTTGATTAAGTTTACTTCCATTTCCCTTTTTTTTTTTTTTTTTTTTGCTGAAGCAGTAAGGTAGCATTTCTTCGCTGACTTCTGAAAGCCTCGAATCTGCTTATGCTGTGTAGTGTTGGGAAGCGGCGTAGTTAATGATAAGTGCTTGGTATGGCCTGCATTACGTGTAGCCAGGTTCTCCCCATGATTATGTTGTATGGTGATGGAAGCTTAACGACCAAAAACTCCACGTCAAGCGTTATGGTGCCTGTACGCATCGCAACTGTAACCTTGTCCAGATGGTATTTGGGATTGGCATTGAAGCCGAACAAGGGGTATTCTGCCAACAGCAGGTCTGAATTTTTGAAGTTAAGCTTTAGAAATGTCTTGTAGTACATTATTTCCAATGTGCTCCCCTGATCAATTAGAACACGTTCGAGAACAAATCTATTTACTCATAACTCGATGACAAGGGCATCGTCGTGGGGAAGGATCACCCCCTCGAGATCTGTGTTGTCGAAGCTAATCTTGCTGGTTTGATGAGGCCGTTTGGCTAGTGTGGACGGCTTGGACGGGCATGGTTGTAACTGAATCGTATGGATGTTGTTTGGCAACAGAAGACTGTATATCATATGAATTACACCTAGTGAAGGTGAGTCTGGGCGCAGAGCCACTGTATTTGGTGGGTTGGCTTTGTGGGGAAGGTAATGAACTAGTCGACCATCCTGCACCAGCTCCTCAAGATGGCCCTTCAAGGCGTAGCATTTGTCAGTTTCATGCCTATGGTCCTTGTGGTATTCACATCGCCGATCCCTCTGTCTTGTGTGTGGGGGGGGGGGTTTAATCATCTTGGTCTACCACTTAAAGAATGGTAGATGTTGGATTTTGGGAAGGATCTTGCTAATTGGCTCTATTAACTCAGAATACTTCTTGTCGGACTGCCTGGGGCGTTTGCTTTTCACTTGATATTGCTTGCTTGATTGACATGAATATTGTTTCCTCGATCGGCGTGGATCTCGGTGACTTTTCCGTTTAAGCCTGCCTCACGGCTCAGGGCTCCTTTCTGGTGGTGCAACACTTATCTGTTGTACCAAGGTAGGTGCCATCGTTTCCATGACCTTCTGACCAGCTTTGGCGCGGATGACATCATCCTCCACCTTGCAATACTGCTTAACCTTCTTTATTAAGGCCCAGATGGTTTTGGGAGGTCATATAGTCAACGAGCTCCTAAGCTGACTGCTGAGGTGTAATCCCATCTTAAAGGCAGTGATAGCCATGAAATCATTGCAGGCATCGTCAACTAGGTTGAAACATTCCCAATAACACTCCGAATATTCACGAAGGGTTTCTTCTGGCTTGATTTTTGTTGCCCAAAGCGAGTCGACTTGCTTAGACTGGATCACATTGGTGATAAATCTTGCCCAAAAGGATTTCTAGAGCTGATGGAAACTCTTGATTGGGGCCGGTTCGAGCTTATAATACCATCTGATGGCTAACAGTCCCAAGCTGCTTGGAAACATGCGGCACATGAGCGTTTCATCATTAGCGTGCAATGTCATCGCTTGTTTGTAATGGCGGATGTGATTCATAGGATCCAATTTTCCATCATACAACGTAAATGTCGATGTTTTAAACTTTTTAGGCAAGACAGCCCTTGCGATTCGTCGTACGAAAGGATCATGTCTGTCTTCTTTATCTGAGCCACCATTTCCTTTTCCTCGCTTATGTCGCATATATGGGCTCCCCTTAGATGAGCTGGACATGCCAACTTGTCCCTTTTTCTTGGGCTTTTGTGCTGATGAGTCGGAGGTGTTGCTGCTGTCATGTTTCTGATGCTGACGTCATTGATTATCCTTCTTTTGTTCTGGTGACCGACCCTGCTCGTGATGTGGTGCAGTTTGCTGAGATTTGGCTAGCTCCAGAGCTAGCTCTTTACATAAACGTTCATTATCAGCTGTCATATCTTCCAAACGTTATTCGTTTCGCTTTGCCTGGTCCATCATCGTCTGCATGGTTTCCTACATTGAGGTTGTATGCGATGATATTCTTTGGACCAAGCATGGTTCTTGGAGTAACATCGTCAGCAATGAGAGGAGGATTATCTGTTATGTCTGCCATGAATGCACTGGAGTATTCCCACAGACGGTGCCAATTGAGGTGAAATGGATTTGGAAATACTTTAGTCCAAACAGACCTTCTTGATCCTCGGTTTTCTATGAGCTTGATGGTGTCTCTTCCTATCTTTTCTTTTTTCAAAAGTTATTCTTTTTTTCTATTTTTGATTATGACTCCTTTTTTTATAATGTTTCCCAGGGGCCCTCCAGTGGCCTACTTTTTCCTTCTGGGCCTCTACCTCGTCCTTGGGCCTCCATACAGTCCACGGAATATACGACTCTGACGGCTCTCTAACTTGGCTTTACTCGGTTACGACCCTTCTCTAATGGATCTGTCATGAGCTGACTTGTATTCGACCATCCTTTCCATTGACATTCACGCATGGGCTGGTGGGCTGTTTACGGGCCGGTAGGCCATTTACTAGCTGACTTATGCACGACCTTTTCTTCAATCGGCCAGCTGAGTTTCCCTCAATCTCATTTATTTGGTCACCACAATATTTATTTTTGTATATCATTGCTTTTGTTGAAGTATTCAATGATCTACACGTGTGAATTAATTAATGGGAGTGGTGAAATGGAAATTTTGAAGTAGAACAAATATTTTGGTGTTTATGTGGACATGCTTGGAAGGCAGACAAAACAAGGTAATTTCACGCTATTTGACTCATCGCGAATTCACTGTTTATTTTCTCTTCAATCTGTATTTACACTGATGCCTTGTTTGGATAATTAATATTTTAGTTAAAAAATTAAAATATCATTTAAAAGTTCAAAAAAAAGAATTCAATTTATACAAAAAAGTGAAAGAATCCTTCCTATCCACTTTACTTTTTGTATATATACATATATATATATATATATATTTGTAAAAAATCAAAAATTCATTCCTAAATATTGTAATTTTTTTACATCATATTTTAAGTAAAAATTCAAAAAATTATTAAAAAAAGTTACTTCCCAAATGACCTTTGAACTTCTAGACAGAATTTGTGAATAGAGTTGAGTTGGATACAAAGTTGGGCAAATTTCACTTGACTCGATTGTAATTTAGGCCATGTTTGAGAATCAAATACTTTAAATAAAATTTTTAAATATCACTATAAATTATTAAATCATTCTCTTTATTTTTTATGTCTTTTCATAAAAATTTAAAAATACTAAAAAAATCAATTCTCAAACGGACCCTTAATTCATAATTTATTCTGTTAATATTTAAAAATATACTTTGGAGATTTGTAAATTAAAATACATGGCTTGTATAATGAACGATTTAAGAAAAGATTAAAATATCTTTCTACACAATAAATAGAAAAACGTTCTAGACTCCCATTGGGGATGACCTCCAGGACCTCAATGGGGTGTGATTGGTCAGAATTTTTTTTTTCTCCAATCACCAACCCCACATGTGTGTGGAGTGAGGAAGGGGGAGTGCGGCCTCAATCACGTTTGTAATAAATATCGTGTAAGTCTATGGCGTTTCAATAAATTTTTTAAAGGGTGTGATTTGTCTCTAGTTTAGTTTTAGATTGGATTATATTGTTGAGTTTCTATGGGTTCATCATAAAACCTATATCGATAATGTAAATCGTTGAATGTATAATATTCGTTGAGTGCTTCATTCTTGCAAAACATCATATTATTGGATATTGATTACTACTTGTTCAGACAACATTTCTGTTAATAATATATTTTTTAAATCATACTAAACGTTGAAAGTAATGTGATTTGATCAAGTGCCTATCAATATCCGATCAAAGTAATTTTTTGTAAGGATGAACTACTTAATAAGTCCTATATATTGAACGATTCAGATTATCGATGCAAGTTCGGTAATAGACCCACCAAATCTAACAATCCAATCCGATCTAATCTAATCATATTACAAATTGCACAGAAGCGAGACCCTTTTTTAACCTCCAAAACGCGTTTCACGCTCTTTTGCTTTATTTTATGTGGGGTTTACCGGGTAGCAACTCCACATGAGTGATGATGGGTCTCATGACCCGATCAACCTATAAAAATCATTTAAGAAATTGTTTATATAGCTAATAATTTATTTAATATAATTTAATTTTATTAAAAAATTAAGCGAGTCTATCAAATAGGACTCCATACTCATTAAACATTAATTTATTTTTTATTTTTTTAAGATGATGAACTGTTTGAGAAATTTAAATCACTCTGTTGATTAACAATTTTAAAAGATTATTTTGAGTTTTCTTCTTAGTCTTTAATGAACTTTTTAAATATTTTAAGTAAATATTTTATTTTTTAGATCATTTTAACCAAAATTCAATTAAAAAATAAAATATTTGTGTATATATATTATTGTTAGGTATTTTGTAATTGATAATCTCATTTGACAAAACTCTATTTAGATGCGAATCCAACCCAATTTTTGCTTGAGTAGAGGAGTTTGTGCTGAAGGAAAGGTATGCTTGAGAAAATATGTTTTTGAGCTTGTCAAAGTTCATAGACCGCTTAAGCGGTTAAGTGTGCACTCGAGCATTGATTTGGATCATCCAATATCTCAATCTGATTTCAGAGATATTGAGACTTGTGTTTTACCGCTCGAGTGGTAAGTCTTAAGCTCAAGCAAAGTGGCATGTGGACATTTGTTTACACCGTCTTACTAGTCTCACTACTTGAGCGGTCATTGTGTCCTTATTTGTTATAAAGTGCCACAGTTGCATGTTTTAGTGTTTAACCTATCCAGAATTCTCAAAGATGAGAGAAGGTAAAGTGTTCTATATTGGAAGATGTTTATATATTAGTTTCCTTGATGAATTGAGGGTGATTGATGAACCAATAGATTTCATATTGACAATCATCAAGGGTTTCATTTGTTTTATCATTCACACAAAGAGAGACGTTCATCGATAGATTCCGTGGATTCCAAAGTGGCTCATCATCGTGTATTCGACATCGGTATTGTGGATTCAATGTTGGACAAATCAATTTTAAGGTGAAGACAGTGGTAGAAGAGACACATTGGGTTCGGTTCAATTTGGGCGTGGATTCACTAGATAATTGAGAGTTTTTGTGTGTAATTCCTTTGTCTTCTTCGTGGGTAATTTGGTGGCTTTGGGCCATGATTTTTTTTTTTTTTTTTGGAGGTGCTCCAATTGTGATTTTTTTCTACGTTATATCATTGTGTCAATTTGTCATTGCTCGTTTGTAGATATAATTCAATTCTTGTTTAATTGAATTAGATCTATGATTGTTTGATGGAGATTTGTTATTCATTGCTAAAATTGAATCCTAATTGCATATCACTATCTCGGGATTTTTAAGGTTTTTCAATTGGTATCAGAACGGGTCGCTCAATCTTTGTTTTTCAAAGCTACAGTTGCGAGATCCTGTTTGATTAGTGATTATGGATTCAATTCGTGTGGGGAATTCTACGTTTCAACCACCCCTACTTAACGGATCCATTTACTCTTTTTGGAAAGCTTGGATTAAAAGAGATTGATGAAAAAGTTTGGCAATTCATCATGTTTGGGTGGACAAAACCTACAATTAATGTTGATAGAATAACTTTTCCCAAACCGATTGACAAATGGGACACCACCGATTACCAAAATAGTAGCTATAATAATAAATTTGTTAATTCCTTGTTTTGCGCCACCCCTGAAAAGTTTTTTCGTATTTATAATTGTGAGGTCAGAAAAGAGGCAGGTGATATCTTAGAAACTATTCATGAAGGCACTCCTTCGATTAAACGTCCAAAACTTCAAAGGCTTATTTCTACTTTTGAAAATCTTTCTATAAAAAATAGTGAGACATTTGATGAATTTTATGCCAAGTTGAGTGACAATGTAATTCCAACTTCAATTTAGGTGAAAAAAATCTTGGAATCCAAGATTATTAGAAAATTTTTGAGATCCTTACTTGATCGGTTCCAACCAAAAGTTACGGCTATTAAGGAGGCCCAAGATGTTGATAACCTCAAGCTGGATCATTTGGTTGGAAGTCTCCAAACCTATGAGACTCATTTGAATTTAAAAAGAAAGAAAAGGATGTTGTCACTTTTAGTAATACTCATAGTGTTGGAAAAGAATATGGTGAGGATTGTGAGTTTCATTCTGAGATGATGGATGCTTTTATAAAATATTTCAAAAAGTATTTTCTGAAAAAAGAAGTCTAATCTTTTGGAATCAACTCATAAATGAAAATGCAAAGATAAGTTCAAAATTGATTCTACAACCGAGAAGAAGAAAGGAAAAATTCAAGGGAATCCTCAAAGAATCCAATGTAATAAATGCTAAGGTTTTGGCCACTTTGCTTAAGAATGTCCTAATCAGTTGAGGAAGGAGAAAGGCTTTTCTGTCAGTAGGGATGATGAGTTAGATTCTGATCAAGATGCAAGTGACAACGAGGCACAAGGCAATGAGGGAAATGGACAATTTGTTTCCTTCATGGTGGTTTCCATAGCCGAGGGACAAATTGACTATGCTCCTGGCCACAATTTTTTCACCCCTTATTTTCTTTGCTTGAAGTGAATACTTGTACTAGAGTGCTAGAATGAGGGTGTAACTATTGGCTCTAAATATGAATTTTTTGCGGATCATTGAGGAAGGATTTGAGTTTTCCCATGAACTTGATATGGCAAAGGATTTGAGAAATTTGAAGCCTTAAGAGCAATGAAGTGAACTTGAGTCGCAACACTTTCGATACAACTCAAGAGCTTTAGATGAAATATGAGGTGCTATCTCGAATGGTGAGAGAAATCATATTTCTCATTGTGACACAACCAAGGAAGCATGGGATTTGTTGTAGTCTATCTATGAGGACGCTAATTCTAATGTTGAGTTTCAAGGCACTTCCATTCCTCATGCATCGAGTGTTGACTCTATGGATGAAAAAATTCATCTTCGGACAAGAGTAAGAATGAAATCTCCACATCTAGTTTTTCAAATGGTGCTAGTGAGTCATCTAGTGTGAAAGAAAAAATAAATGGTGTAACTCTTTGTGAAGCATATGAGATGTTGTATAAACGGAGTTGCACCTTGACAAAGATGAATATCAAGTTGTCCACCAAGCTTAGGTTGAGTAGAGAAAAGAAAAAGAAACTAGACATAGAGCTCATAGAAGCTCAAACATAAGTTAGTGGTCTCTCTAATAAAATTAAGTCTTTGATTGCCAAAATTTCCACATGAGAAATGGAGAGAGACCAATTGCTTTGTACTCATGATAAGTCAAAAGAGAATAATGGTGATCTTGAAAGAGAGTCGGAGACTCGTTCAAAGTACAGGAAAGTGTTTGAAGCAAAGATTACCTCTTTGGACCTGGAGTTAGAAAGTGTCAAAGCTACTTTGAAATCTTGGAATCCAACTTCACTAAATGTGGATGTGGATATAGATCTTGGTGCTCAACAAATGTTCAATGCTCAAGGAGGAGTTGGCGTCATCAAAGGACTTGTCTCACTATCCAAAGCTTCAACTTCTAAGGATGAGAGCACTCAAGGTTTCTTGGCTAGGGGCTATATCAACTCATTCCTTCTTTGTCTCATAATTGTGTAGCTAAGAGTAAATTCATTCCTATTTGTCATCATTGTGGGTTTAAGGGTCACATTAGACCTTATGTTTTGAATTGCTTAAGATCAAACATAAAGTAAGGTTGACTTTGGCCAGACCTTTGAATAGAAGGGTTGTGTTCAAGTTAAGATGGGTTCCTATTGAAGTGGAAGGGAACCACATCGTCCAGACACCGCCCAAGAACCGCAATTCGCATAACATTGTCCACACTAAAGCGATTTGGGTGAGGAAACTTGACTTAGGTTGGCTAGTTGATTGGTCGTTTTTTTTGTTTGTTTTGTTTTGTCTTTGGTTTTTTGAGTTGTTTTGTTTTTTGTTTCTTATTTTTTTTTTCCTGTCTTTGTGCTTAGTTATTTTTGTTCTTTCTTGCTTTGTTTATTAAAAATTCAAAATAGATTTTTCTGGTATGGTTTTGCAAACTTGAAATTTTGCATAGTTCTTGGTGCATATTAGAATTGATGAGAATATACATTGCTTGATAATATGTGTGCGCTATTTGTGGTCTTAATTCATTTCGAATTGTGTCTACTTTGATTAGTATGTCTCATTCTGTACACATTATTGGAATAGAAAATATCAGATTCTTCTGCATAAGTGATCAATGTTCTCTATAGACCTCTAGCAGTGTTTCTTGTGAATTTCTTGAGGAATAGACTAATGCTAGTATATCTTGGGTAATGTTGAGTCTCTTACCCCCTACCATCACTTTGCATCTCCACTACTTACCCCTCTATACATGTCTTTCAAGGCATGAGAAAAGCCTATATTCGAGTCACCAACCAGGTCTCACTTTCTTTTCCATCCTTCCTTAATTTGGTTTCCATACTCTTCAACGCGAAAACTGCTGATAAGTGCGCAAGGAAATGTTATGTTTTGTCTGAAGGGGAGCATTTCCATTTACTCAACAAATACCCCATGATCATTTGATGTTTGATTTTTCTCAATGATTTGCAGATTCTCTTGTTGGAGGTCCAGCCATCAGGTCACCACTAAGATTTGACTTTAGTGTTTGTCGAACACCAAGAGACACACACTCACTTTTCTCATGAGATTTATGCTTTTCACATGTTGCAGCACATTCTTTCATGAGGAATCTTCTAGAGATTGTGCACATTATGTTTTTAAATAATTGTATTTCTTGGATATTCTTGTGTGTATGGAGATACAAATTTGAGATTTCTTACTTGCTCCACTATATTGTTTTTATCATTTCAGTTTTATTCTTGGTTTTTGGTGCTCACTGTTGCTTTGGTAAGTATGTTGTTCGTTGAGGGCGAGTTTGTTGAGCTTGTACTTACTTTGAATGGTGTTGTGAGGGAGATTGGTGCATGTTGGTTTTGCATGTTGCTCTATGTTTCTTGTTTATCGCATGCTATTTTCTTTTACAGTCTTTATCTCTTGCTTGGTGTCTTTGTCTTTGTCTTTGTCTATGTATTCTTTGGCTAAAATTTATCCTTTGTTGGTTGCTTTTCCTTTGTCAATTCATGACAAAAAGGGGGAGATTATTGAGAAGGTGTGTTGTTGCATGATGGCATGATGCTTTTTAAAATTTTCATATTGTCATATGCCTTAGCTATCATTTACTCTTGCGGTACTAATAGTTGTTTTTCAGATTGTGAGCTTTAGAAGTTCACTTTTTGTTTTGGGTTGGGGTGATTAGGACTTTCTTGTTAGGTGTGTTTTGTCACGGAATTGCCAAATGAGGAGATTGCTAGGTATTTTGTAATTGGCAATCCCATTTGACAAAACTCTGTTTGCTTTTGCTCTTTTGTATCTATGAGTTTGTGAGAGTTTAGATGAGAATCCAACCCAATTTGTGCCTGAGTAAAGGACTTTGTGTTGAAGGAAAGGTGTTCTTGAGCAGATGTGTTTTTGATTCTGTCAAAGTTCATGGACCCCTTGAGTGGTCAAGTGTGCACTCGAACACTAATTGGGATCATCCAATATCTCTGTCTTATTTCAGAGATACTAAGAATTGTGTTTTACTGCTTGAGCGGTAAGTCTTGCGCTCGAGCGAAGTGCCATGTGGACATTTGTTTGCACTGCTTTACTAGTCTCACCGTTCGAGCGGTCTTTGTGTCCCTATTTGTTATAAAATGTCACGGTTACGCGTTTTAGGGTTTAACCCGTCCAAAATTCTTAGAAATAAGAGAAGCTAAAGTGTTTTGTGTTTAAGGGTATTTATATATTGGTTTCCTTAATGAATTGAGGGTGATTGATGAATCGATAGACTTCATTTGATAATCATCAAGGGTTTCTTTTGTTTTATCATTCACGCAAAAAGAGACGTTCATCGATGGATTTCGAGAAACTTGAGCCTGAAGCTTTGGTGGATTTTGGAGTGGCTGGTCATGCTGGATTCGATATTGGCATTATAGATTCAACATTGGATAAAGTAATTCCAAGGTGAAGACGGTGGTGAAAGAGGCACACTAATTTGGGTTCAATTTGGGCATGAATTTGTTAGGTAATTGAGAGTTTTCGTGTGTAATTCCTTTATCTTCTTTGTGGGTTATTTTTTGACTTGGCCTAGTCTTTTTATCACAATTCGAGGTGCTCCAATTGTGATTTTTTTTTCATGTTATATCGTTGTGTTGATTTGTCGTTACTTGTTTGTAGATACAATTCAATTCTTGTTTAATTGAATTAAATCTATGATTGTTTGATTGAGATTTGTTATTCATTGCGAAAATTGAATCCTAATTGCAAATAACTGTCTCGGGGTATTTAAGGTTTTTCAATTGTATTGATTGATTTTTTTATAATTGTTTCACAAATATTTTATTTTATAAGCACATCTAGTTTATGTATATCTACAAAAATAATAATTGACTAAAATATGAAAAAAAAAGAAAAAGAAAAAAGAACTATTTTTAAAAATTCAAAACCAAATAGACTGAATGTTGTTTAGTTTAATTTTTCTTTTCTTATAAAATTTGTATAACTTAAATTTATGAAGTGACCTCTTCTACAAAAATTTCTGGAGTTGCTACTAAAAGTTTAACGCTTAATATTTTTAGATATGAATGCCTAACTCTTTTATGTCCAAGCATGTATTTTACATTTGCTGTTAATTTGGATTGAATCTCTTACGGTATATTTTAATTCAAAAATTAAATGAAGTTATGGCTTATTTTCAAGTAATAAATGAGACAACAGAAGATAAAATAAATCATAAAGGGTAAACTAAACTTCGTTTCGCATTGGTTACGGTAGTCAACTTTTTTAGCCTGGCTGTTTTAACCTCGTTTGGTTTTTGTTTGTGGGTTTTTTTGACTTTTATAAGAGAAAAAATATAATGATTATGGTTCAGATGTGATATTTTTTTCTTATTGGCTTATATAGCTCATTTTATCTTTTTGTACTTTTTTAGCCTCAAAATATTTATCTTTTTGTACTTTTTTAGCCTCAAAATATTTACCAAACGAAGACTAAAATTTACCCAAAAAAATCTTAACGTGCATAGAGGGGTCCGCCAAAATAATTTCGGAAAGTTTTGCAATCAATTTTGATGACATGCAAAAATACGCGTTGGTGTCATTTGTTAATGATTTAGATGACAGTATGACAAGTTCAAATTCCAGTCAAAAAAAATATGTAATAATAAATACATTTATATAAATTTGTCTGCTCGAATGATGAATATCTTCCTGGTAAAATATTCATTCGGATAGATTTGGGCAGACAAATTTGTATAGATGAAACATTTTTCATAATAATCATAATGGGATAATCAGTATTTGATGAGGCAAATAGATAGGTTGAAATTGATTAAGGAAATAATTTTGGAAATTGTTGAGTGAGTAAGAAGATGTATTTGAATTAATAATCAGCGTTTAAGTTACTTAGATTATACCTAATTAATCTTTCAAAAAATGGCGCGTGACGTGAGTATGGACTGATTCTTCATATGTATCAGTTCATATTCAATTCAAGAGATGATTCACCACTAACACGATCTGCTCACAACTGATAAGGCCAATTCAATTGTTACAAAGCTCTTCTTCTTCCTTTATTTATTTATTTATTTTTCATAACAATGTAAACCGATTCCTGATATCATTGTATAGTGATCAGTATCGATTTGTATCCCGCTACTCCTAATTAAAACTTGGGAAAAAGTAGAGAACAAAAAATCATACAAATATGTTCGTCGCTTCAATCGCATCCTCGAAAATTGAGGATATAAGTCAGTAATTGAATCTTCATTTCTTGCACAAGTGGATTCACTTTTCTAATGATTGGACTCAAATACCATAGAATTGTCCTTTTGGAACAACTGAAGCCATGGTTGGCCTTTGAGCCGCATTTTCCTGAACACATAGCTGTTAGGGAAAATCGATGATTCCCCACAAGTAAATCAATCAATGAGAATAAAAATTAATACGGAAAAATTAAATCAGAAGCAACACAAGAATTTTTACGTGGTTCTCTCAATGTAAGGTACGTCCACGGGATCGAAATCCGATTCCACTATCAACCAAATAAGTTCCAAACGATTACAAACGAGACACTAATGGTCTCATAAAACCATCCTTAGGTGAATTTCAAATAATCACAAATAAACAAAAGGAAAGACCTCACCAAATAGATGAATCAAAATCTTCAAAACCAGAATTATAAAAGATCCGAAATAACAACCCCAAATCAATTTCACCCACTAACCAATGATGCACAGCAATAATGGAACATCAATTGAGCTTAAGCCCCAACAATCAATGTTGGCTCCGGAATCTATGCGGCTGCCCGGTACACTTTTTTCTTCGGCAAAACCAATACCAAAAATATATATATAGTTGAGTATTGGGCAAATCCTAATTGTTATCAAATTGAATTAGGTCTCCATAAATTAGATATAATATATTAAAATATATTATACCTAAACCAAACTAAATTAAATTTTTTTTTCAAAAACCAATTGGATCCCACACTCTAATAAGAAGCTATACCCAACAATAGCAACCCAATATGGATGCATCTCATAATTTTACTTAGCGAACTGGAACTATTGCTTAATGTACGATCTATCATATTTGAAATTGATCCTTCCCTCCAACTTTTCCAAGCCTGCACAAATTCAATATATGTGCAATGAGATTTCATGGCCTCCAAATTTCAAAGCACTAATAAGCTGTCATGGATGTTAATTCATACTTACGTAGCTTAGAAGGTTCTCATTTTCCTCATTGTGGAAATAGTTGTTCTTCCGACCGCTTACAATTTCTAAGATTAACACACCAAAGCTAAACACATCTGTTGACTGAGAACTGACCATGTATTATATATTTTGGAGCCATATATCCACCGCAATGTTTAATGTATGTTTCAATAATATATTAGAATAATGATATGATGACCAAATTTTTATATCTAAAATTGCATACCAATAATTTACTATGCAACTTTTGACTACACTAAAGAGTTCACCTATTCTAAATGATTACAAAAAGTTTATTTTTTTTCTCTCTCTATTATTTAAAGCGTATTTTGACAAAATTTTATGAAGAATTTCGCAAAGTTTCATCCATGCATGAACCAAAAGCTTTGGGAAATTAACAATAAAGTAATGTTAGCCATAATCATATGATGCGGGTAGAATTAAACGTTACTTGGTTCCCATGACTCTACTTGTATTTCCTTGAGTTTCATCTAGCACAAACAATCTTGCCAAGCCAAAATCTGAAATTTTGGGATTCATCTCTGCATCTAACAGAACATTGCTGGTTTTGAGATCACGATGAATAGTCCGGAGGCGTGAATCTTCATGAAGATATAAAAGTCCCCGAGCTATGCCTCCTATGATCTTGTAACGCCTATCCCAATCCAAATGTGCATGATTGATGGAATCTGCAGGTTTATCCATGTATATATGGTTGAATCAATATCAAAATAGAATAAATCTTCCCAAATTTTCCCTGAAAGGATTCTAATTTTACATTTTATTGTATGATAAAATTGATAGTGCGTCAAGATATATAGTCTATATTGTTCTCTCTTTGACAAAAAGCTACGGAGTGAGCATAATTCAAGTATGCTTTTTAGATGAAGTTGATAGCAGCACAGTCTATGAGCAACATAGTAGTCATACCAAATATGAAATGATCGAGGCTCAAGTTTGTTACAAACTCATAGATGAGAATTTTTTCTGTTCTTTCTAGGCCAAATCCCAAGAGCTTAACCAAATTCCTATGTTGAAGCTTGGCCAGTAGCATAACCTCATTTTTAAACTCTAGTTCTCCTTGTGAAGAATTCTTAGACAACCTCTTCACAGCAATTTCTTTTCCATTCGGAAACCTACCCTGAAGATGTAACCAAATTGTTAAAAAACCATACAACTTTCAACAAAAATTTTTTATTATTATTTTCTTTGAACATTAGGGATATATTCCTATTATAAGATGTTCAATTACCTTATAAACAACACCAAATCCACCTTGTCCAAGCTTATTAGCATCAGAGAAGTTATGCAACTCTAATGGTATTGAAGTCGTATTGCAAGGATTCCATAGTACTAATTTCTTCCACAACTTCACAAATTGAACTAGTTAGTATGTCAATAAATGTCAACACTGAAAATATGTCGGATCTTTCGATAGTGTTGGTGACTTTCTCATGTCATGTGTTATATCAGTACGTTACATAATTGAAGAATTTAAATGACATAAGGTTGAGTAGGCTTGTATGTAAAGTCTAACCAATTCCTACAAAAAGAGCAGCATATAATTCTTCACAGCTTATTTTTATGGCTTATAGAATTGTTATCAACAGGTTAAAGAGAAATCTTTATTATCCTTCCCATGATTTATTTTTGAAAGCAACAGACTGATAAATAATATTTGAAAGAGTAAATTAGACTGACCATCCCAAACTAATGAAAAAAATTATAGCCAGCTACACAGTTTTTGTTGGGGATCGGGGATCCCACCCAAGATCTCCCAGAAATTATACCAAGCAGAAAAACACATCCACACTAAAGGAGACACCATATTTAACGTGGTTCGACAATAATGCCTACATCCACGTGAGAGTAACCGTTTATCACTATAAAAATGGAGAAATTACAGAAAGATTACAATAGAGGAGAAGCTCACACTATCCTCACTCACCTATTCACTCGTCTCCCTCGCTCACACCGAGAGAGACGGTCTCTCTGCCTCACATCTCTCACCCTCTCTTTGGTTCGCTCTCTATCTTGCCTATCCAACACCTCCTCCATTTATACATACTGATGAAGAAGAGAAGTCAAGGGTTAATGTGTTAGTGGGGCGGTTGCCACCCCCACCCATCTTCAATGGGGAGGTGCCACCCCCACTCTCTCCAAAGTGGGTGCTCCATTTTGAGTAGTGGGTTGGAGTCACCCCTCACTTTCTCTCTAGTGGGTTCTCCATTCACATGCGGTGATCCAACAAATCACCCCCTCAATCCATGTGAGGTGATCCACTACACACACTGCTGCTAATCTTGTCACGCCCAAAAAACCAACAGAATCTTCATCTCCTCACTGAGACGTTGCATCCCGTGAAGCTAGAGATAATACACTAGAGATACAAGAGGAGGAGGAATCCTATATCCTTAACTCAACTCACACCACTCTCTGATTTGGAGAGAGTCTCTACTCCTATCTCCCACAGATCTCTTTCACGCTTCCTGTCTCGGATGTCTTCACCTGCTATGCTTGAACTTGCATATCCAAGATATCCTGCACCTCCTGATTGAGATGCCCAGCACCCCTTGCCCAGGATGCCATGCACTCCTTTGAGTGCTTTGTGACACTACAGCTCTTCCCTGAAATGCCACTATCCTGCTATGTATTTCTTTGCACAGCCAAAACTGGAGCAACAGAAAACTCTTCATTTGTCTGGTCAACGTTTCTAGTTTTCTTTGCTTGGAGTTTCCTCTAAACTATCCTGAACTTATCAGCATTTGCCTTTTGCACTCCTGAATAACTTCCCAGCGTTTCCACACACTTGTTGTTCATACTTTTTGCAATCCTTGATCTCCAGTTCAGCGATACGCGTTACCTGTGCATCTTTCACTTGTACTATCAGATTGACTGTTGACAGTAGCTTTCTTTGCCAAAGCAACTTCAACAGATTTGTACAAGTAATCAACTATGCAACACCTAGCATAGTACCCGCACCCATACTCCTTGAGTGCTCATTGTGGCTCAATCTCTCCTCCTGTGCTCTAGCTCGCCTAAGAGATCCACAACTACTCTGTTTCATCAAGAGGTGCGTTCGCCGCCACGAAATTAAAAAGTCGATACCATAACCCAAGTATCCAACCAATCAGTCAAAACTGAATGCCATCTACTGCACAAAACACAAGCACTTTTTCAAAAAACACAGCAGATTTTATTGCTCAAAATCACATTGAGCCAATGTAAAGAACATGCAGAACCAATCGAGCTAGCTCTTCGATTTTCTGCAACTCAAGCTCTACCACAGTGCCAAGTTCCAATTTCCATAGGCGCCAAACAAGTTGTCCTTGACAACACAAAACAAAACATGGTGAGTGTAGACACCCCATTTTTGACCGACCTTAAGACTCAGACATCACCAACTGAGCGCTTGATGATGTTGCATGTTGTGCTCGTTCTGAGGTTGTGGAGTCTCGGCCGCGAGCCTTGCCTCCGGACTTCGGGGCTCTTTCGTGCTTTGCCTCGGTTTGCGAACCAGGTCCTGTTTTCTCTATTTTCTCTTCCCGAAGGGAGGGAGAGGTCTCGTAGACCATCTCTCAGTGGCCATAGGCTACGTTTCGTGGTCGTAGGCCATTTTTCCTGTTTGGAGCCCAGTTTTTGGTATTCTGAGCCGTCGGCCGTGTGCCTCGGTTCGGGACCGCTTAATTACCTCCGTTTGCTCCGGTTTTTGGTACACACCTTGTTTCCTCCATTTAGAGGGACACTGTGGCCCGAGAGACGCTTTCGTGGTCATACGCCACTTCCGGTGCCTAACAGCCTGTTTTTGGGGCCTCGGACTACACGTTTTGGCCCCCGAACCCTCGTTTTGCATCTGTCTTGGTCCATTTTTGGTAGGGACCCTATTTTCATTGTTAGGGAGGTGGTAATATGGTGGGAGGCCACCTTTTCCCCTTGGAAAGCAATTTTCTCTTTTTCTCTCTTCTAAAGCCGGTTTTTCTGACAGAAAGCTGGTTTTTCTCACTTTTGAGCCACAATTTCTGGCTTTTCATACCACTATTGCGTTGTGCTCATCTGGGAGGCCACCAATATGGGTAGGCCGACCAGTAATTCTTCTTGACCCTTTTGAACTTTGCTAAAAAGCTAGTTTTTCTCTCTCCTGGGTCACATTTTCTGGTTTTCCACTATACAGCTGTGTTGCACTCATCTGGGAGGCCACTTTTCTGGGGTGGCCGGCCAACATTTCTCCTTGAACCTTTTGACCCCTGGTCAACCAGGGGAAGTGGCTGGCCGACCACCAAAGCTGGTCGGCCAGCTTTCTGCTTTTTGCTCTTTTTGAGTGCAACACAGCTGTGCCAGCTGTGAAGCACTTAACCCTTCCTCCGGGGTTTTGACCCTCTTTTTGGTCTTTTTAAGTTGGTTTGGCCCTTTTGCTTAGCTTCTTAGAGAAACTTGACTCTTTTGTCAAGCTTCTTTAGGAAGCTTGACCCTTTTGGTCTAGCTTCCTCAAGAAGCTTGACCCCTTTGGTTAAGCTTCTTTGAGAAGCTTTGACCCTCTCTTAAGGCTTCTCCAAGAAGCCTTGGCCTTTTTCCTCTATAAAACCAACACTCCCCCTCCATTTGCAAGGGTTAGAAAGTTTTGGTTGGAGCATACATACAACTCCCTCAATCTCTATACTTTAAGCCTCCAAACCCTAATATTCTTGCACCATTTGCACTACACCTCATAGCCTACCACCTCCACCATCCAATTCAGTACCTTGGAGGTCATTTGCAGAGGTTGAGAGCTCACATTCTTGGTCCAGAAGTTGCTGCATTGCTGTGCTACAAGGTTAAGTCTTCATTTACCCCATTTTTGCACTATTTTGCTCTATACTTTAGCTCCATTTGCAAGCATTTTCGAGATTTTCCATGAACAGAAGAAAGTCTTGTTTTGACCTCCTCTTTAAGTTTGATTGAGGTCACTTTTTTATTTGGAGTCATCTTCTTCCTTGCATGCTTCATTTCCTCATGCTTTGAGCCATGCATTTGAGCATTTGCATTGGCCTTGTTTGGCCTCTTAGCCACTGAAATCCAGTGGATTTTCAGTGGCTTTGATGTGTCTTTGAGCTCCAAAATCATAGAGGGGTGACCCTCTCACCCCTTATTCTCTTTACTAGCTTTGTTGGCCTTCCAAAGGAGCTCCATTTTGCATGTTGTTAAGTCACATTCCAGGACTTATTTTGTGAGTTTTATGGTTTGCATTAGCTCTGTCTGGAGTCCTTTTTGCCATATTTTATGTCTATGATGCATGTGTAGAGCAATCCTATTCAAGGCCTTTCAAAGGGACCTTTCATTACATGCTTCCTAGACCAATTCCAGGGCCTATTTGGTGAGTTTCAAGGTTGTCATAACTCATTTCCAGAGGTGGTTTTGACCTTTTATGTGTCCATCATATAGGTGTAGAGTAACCCCTTGCATGGCCTTCCAAAGGAGCTTATCATTTTTGCATGCATTGACTGAGTTTCAGTGGTTATTTGGGCATATTTTGGCATGGCATACATCTTTTTTTGGCTGGTTTAATGAGCTTTCATATGCATCACATAGTTGTAGAACAACTCATGGTTCACTAGCTTTTTTTGCATGCTTTGTTGGACCTTGGTTTTAGCTCATTTTGGCCATGTCTTAAACTGATAATGTGCTTATTTTGGCCTGCCCTAACTCTGCTTTTGGGTCTTGTGGTCGAAAGATGCTCGTTTTGCATGCTTGTAGTTCAATACCCATGCTTAACTTTGTGGTTTGAGGTCCATCGCATGCATATACTGAGGTATTTTTATGCCTTGGGGTCATTTTTCATCACATTTCAGAGCTTATACGAATTCCATGTTGCCATGTTTTCATCTCTTTAAATACGTTTGAGAGTCGGGCTCGTATGCCTCATTTACCGACCATTGAATGAGCTCCATTCCGTTGCATTCCGAGCCATCATTTTAGGCCATTTCCCCACTGTTTCAGACCTGCCTAGGGTCTGTTTGGGGTTGCTTTTGCCTTTGCTGCATTGCTTTGGGTACCTCTAGTGTAACAAACTTCACTAGTTTCAGTACCCGGGCCCCCTAACTTGCATTGTGTGCCATATTTGCATGTTTCGGGACCATATTTCATGCTGTTTCAGAGCTGTAATTTATGCTATTCCATGCCATCTTTCATCCCTTGCCATGCTTTGGTAGAGTGGCATTCCATGCCTTAGGTTCGGTCCTTGGTATTCATGCATGTGTGCACACGTTTCGGTTGTCTCATTTTCATCTAATGGCCACTGATGTGAGTGCGGCTGAGGTCCACTCATGTTGGTGTAAGTCCATCGTGCATTGTGTATGCCATTTCGGTCCATAGCATTGTGTATGCTGAGTTGCATGTTAGAGCATTGTGTATGCCATGTTACATTGAGCATTGTGTATGCCATTTCATAGCATTGCGTATGCTAGGTTGTATGTTAGTCGCATTGTGTATGCCATCTCATTTGCATCGTGTTTGGGATAGGAGTTAGCCCAAGCACGGAAACGAGAGACGTTTCGTACTCCGAGTGACAGAACGTGTCTCAATTCCCGGTCGCTGACACGACGGATTAATCATGATGGAGTCTAGGCCTTGTTGTGTTTATATGTGCATTCATTTCACATCGAGTCGTGCAATTTGACTCCTCGGCCATCATGCATCGAGATGCGTGATTGGTGGCACGAGGGTTGAGGACTACACTCCCTGAAGAGTAGTCATGCATACATATGTGAAAATACTTTGCCATGCCCCTTTCTTGCTCTCTATTGCAGCAAATCAGAAATCAACAGCCTTCCGGAGCCTCGCACAATATTTTGGGATTAAGTGTAAATAGCGGCGAATCGGGGCATTGCAATGGATTTCCGCGCCAAGCAACTCAAGCATGCATCTTTCATCATTCGGAATAGGGCCGAGGCGGTCCATAGCTTGCATGTTGATTTACTTGCTTTCCTAGTTAAACTGTTAATTAATTAGGGTTTTGTACTTATTCGAACTGTAATTATTATTCGGATTGTATTATTTATTCGGACCCTCCGAGCGAGGGCACAATTGTAATAAGTGTGCGTGCGTGTGATGTAAGTCTTCCAACCTCACATCTTTCTCCCTTTTATTTACCAGCTTATGATGGTTAGATTAGGGCATGTTTCAATTAGCATACTTATGCTTGCATGTTTGCATCATTCATCTGTTTTGCATGCACCGGGCTCGGCGCATCATACTAACTGCATTTGTATCTCAATTCCAAGTTGAATACGTGTTAGCTGTAACATCTCATATGTCATTCTTAGAATAGCTAAGCCTATTGTAGTTGCATTTTTGCATGCGTTGCATTAGGCATTTTTATATAGTTAGGATCACGCATGGATTTCTAACATAGCTTTTGTTTTGGCTTGGAGTACTCGATAAGTTTTATGCTTTAGCATCCTTGCATGTGTGTGAGTGACTGCCATGATAGCATGCTTACCATGAGGCTATGTGCTTATGTGATATACCTGCCTGAATGCCTGTGAGTGAAGGTTGGGTTATTTGGATTGGAACAACTCATCGACTGCGAGTTTTAAGCCTACTAGATAGTGGCAAAACCATGTTTTCTAAGCCTACCTGAGGGTGGCAAATCCACATTTTAGCCTACTTGCAAGTAGCAAACCGTTTTCAAAACAAACATGAGATGTTTCATTCCAATTTAGGCGATCCAGTCTATACTTGTATGCTGTGCGCATCACATAGTAAATCTAGGCTAATAACCGGATTAAGAACGCATAGTGTTTTCAAAACTAGATATCATGGTTAGTAGAGGCCGATCTTTGATCGGGCGAGCGGTGGTGCTCACGAAGTGACCTTCCCCAATCGTACCCAAGTTTCCGAGCCGAGGCAACTTTGGTGATGACGGACACGTGGCCTTAGGCAACGAGTTGGGGTTTCCTAAATTTCCCCAAAAATAAAATATTTAGGTGGCGACTTTGTATCTAACAAAGCAGTCCATGTTTGGCACTTCTTTCAAAAAAATCTGTTTTCAAAAATGATTTGCCGGATTTGGACTCTTTGATGTTTTATCGGTCTTGCATTGCACTCTGCGAGATTAGATACAGGACCGTGACTTTGAGTCCTGAACTGTAGTGAGCCCATATGAACAGAACGGGGGATTCATCTTCCCGGGACGTTCGCGGATGTCTACAATTTCTGGCGACTCCGCTGGGGACTTAGAGAACTTGACTCGAACTCATGATATCTGGTTTTGACTACACTTATGTGTTTCTTTGCATTGCATTTGCATTGGTGTGCCTAGGACACCGTGTTTGCCGTATGCTATTCCTGAACAGTTTGCCGGAGGCTCGCTTCGAGAAGCGTGCCATAAGGCTGACCGGTTGCGGGCTCTGCCACGACGGGAACACAAACCCCGATTTTATCGGGGCACCCTTTTTGACCATTTGACCTAGTGCATATTTGGAATCTATAGTGACCAATCCAAACTAGGACAGGTTGCTTACCCGTTTATGGGTTGTTTGAAACCGCTGCGTGCGTAGTGAAACCCTAGCTCCTGACAAAATAGGACAGGAAAACCTTACCCCAACATAGGGGTCTTTTGGCTCTCGCTTGTTTGTTATGTGCTTTTAGAGGGCGTCTCTATACGAATGCATGTATCAGTTTACAAGTTCGGGCATCAGGCCTGCGGGTGCCAGTTCAGTATTTTGGGTATCAGGCCTGCGGGCACCAGTTCAGTATTTTCGGAATCAGTTATCTGCGGGTATCAGATTCAGCTTCGGGGACAGTGATTTAGGAATAATGATCAGTCTTTGAGAACGGTGTATCAATTGTATGTTAATTATACCCGACTATGCGTTGTGTTTATTTACGCTGTTATGCTGTCCGTTTGTCTGCTCGTTTATTTCCTTATTATTGCTTTATTTATCTTTTTGCTAGGTAGTTTAGCACAATTGCTTCAGACCAAGCAAATATTTCCCAAGCACTCTGGACAAGAGGTCGCCAACTCAATCGATCTGAGGATCTGGTCGACGGACAACCAGTGTTCCACTCTCTACCCCCAGTTATCAGACGGAGGTCGAGAAGATGCAATGTATCCGAGCAGAGGTTGCCAAAGTAGTGGATTACCCCATCAGTGGACTGTCGGACTGAGATCTCAATTGTTGCTATAGAGATAGACTTGCCAGTAGTTCAGACAGATCAGGGCAGTATGGCGGTACCGATAGGAGTTGAAGAAATGATGCACCAGATGTAGGAGACCATGAGAGCCATGCAGCAGGACGCTGTTCGCCGGGATGAGTTTGCCAAACAACAAGCCGAGATCATGGCCCAGCAGATAGAATTAATTGCCAGGTTGCAACAAGAAACCGAGGCATCTACTTCACACCCAGCTCCTCCCCCACCAGGAATTCCAGCACCCGGGGAGGCACCAAATGTCCAGGGAGATATGGACATCCCGACGGGGCCGGCTTCGCCCCCGATTCTAGATCATGGCCCAGCAGACAGAATTAATTGCCAGGTTGCAACAACAAACTGAGGCATCTACTTCACACCCAGCTCCTCCCCCACCAGGAATTCCAACACCCGGGGAGGCACCAAATGTCCAGGGAGATACGGACATCCCGACGGGGCCGGCTTCGCCCCCGATTCTACCACAGTTATCCAAGGCACCTACGCCTATCAATCAACCGGACTCTTCCTTTGAGTTCGAGGTAGACCATACAGCATTGAAATTGAGCAAGCTCGAGAAGTTGTTCAAGAAATCCCAGGGGGTGAAGTCCATCCTAAACATCGAGGATGGATATACCGATGTGGCTGTGACGCTGCCAGATAGGTTCAAGATGCCACAAATCGACCGCTTTGACGGGTCCGGGGATCCCATGGTCCATCTTCGGTTGTTCTCAGATATACTGCGACCGATGGGTCTCACCAGACCATAGAAGCTTTCACTATTCGGCCGGACCTTGTCAGGTGTGGCCGCTATCTAGTATGCAAAATTAGAAGATGATGTTAAGCGGAATTGGGACGAGATGACCGAGGCTTTCATTGCACAGTACTCCTATAACACTCAAATCAAGATTACAACCCGTGATCTTAAGACAACAGGGCAGGAGCCTAAGGAGAGCTTTTCAAATTTTGTGACCCAGTAGAGGGCAAAGGCCTCAATAATGACCCTAAGGCCTACAGATAAAGATCAAATCCAGATGATTGTGCGCAATCTCCAGCCAAAACTGTTGCAGAAAATGATTGTGCTCCCCTTCCCTACCTTTTCAGATTTGCACGAGATGGGGGTACAAATAGAGGATGCTATGAAGCAAGGTCTGATTGACCAAGATAGAGAGCAACCCCGAAGAACCTTCAACCGCAACAACAACACAGGCACCAGCAATGCCGCAAATGCTAGAGCTTCGAAGGTAAGCATGGTCACCACCATCCCCCCTCCAAGACCCATGGCAGCTACACCTTTCTCCAGCTCGTCCGGAAGCAACACACAAACCACCAAATTCCAACCTCAAGGCCAGAGAGCCTTCACCCCACTGTATATGCCCCTGTCTAAGGCTCTAGGGGTATTAATCAGGAAAGGGCACTTAAAGCCCCTGCAGCCGAGGCCATTGCCAAATCCACTCCCTTCCTCTCATAACCCAGCAAAATACTACGCATATCACCAACAACATGGTCACGACACTGACCAATGTTTTAGATTGCGTCATGAGATTCAAGATCTCATTGACAAGCAGGTGATTGTGCCTCCAAAAAAACCCAACGTCACAATAAACCCTCTCCCACCGCACAACTAAGCTCCACCTCCCAAAAGAATCAACTTTATCTAGACTGGGGTCGTATCTTACGATCCCAGCATATATATTACCCCAACCCACCTACCCAAGCCGGAGGTGCTCCTTCCTGACTGCACTGACCTGTGCATGTTAGACATCTCCAGAGCCCAACCCGAACCATTGGTGGTGGCTGTCGAAGATAGAACAGGGGAGATTCCAGGGAAGAATGGGATTGTCAAGCCAGGATCTGAGGAATCTGGGAGTTTTGCTGAGGAAGTATGCAGTCCGAGTGACTACATTCTATCAGTGGGCCAGGTTGGGCCGAACTTTGAACTGCCGGCGGGGGCAGAGCTTTGTATGATACAGGGGGATGAATCTGGTCAGAGGATAGATGACCTGGCAACTGTGGAAGAGGACTTTGCTAACCTCTAATTTTTCAATGGACAAGCCAGAGGGCATGGTAGTCAACTAGTCAGATTTTGAGGAGTCAGCAGAGGTCACTGGGTGGCTTGATGACCTTCCAAACGTTGTTGACGAAGCTCAGTTGGAATAGGGCCCGTCAGGGGCAAGAATATCAGTGGTGTCCGGAAGGGCCGGAAATCAGAATGAATCGCCGGAGAGCGCCGGTGCTAAGAATTTCGCTCAAGACTTGGGTATTGTGAATGCGGGAATTGTTAAACAGCCAGCTGTATTGACGCAGTTGGAACAAGAAAGGTTTGAGGATTCTGAGAGAATCAGGAAAGCTAAGGGCCCTGAGGGGACTAAAAGTGCTGTGTGCACGAGGATAGAGAATGCTGCGAGCATGTGGACGGAGAGTACTGCGGGTGCAATTGTACCGGAGCCAGACAGGTGTCTGTTGGCTACCGACGGAATGTGGTGGGAGGACAACGATTTATGTCTTGCCCACACGGATGAGGATTGGGGGAGCAATCAGCCAGATGATACCTAGTATATCGGCGAAGTCGATCATATGACCAGGAGTAGGCGGTATTTCAAGCCCCTGCACCTAGACCAGCCAGAGGCATCTGGGAAAGATAAGGAGGCAGAGAAGCAGAAAGAAAAGTAACTCGAAGAAGAGGCCGTACTGAAGCAGTTAAAAAAGATACAGGCAGACATCTCCATCTGGGGACTACTTATGGCATCACGAGTGCATCGACAAGCTGTCTTATCAGCCATGGACAAGGCCAAGTTCTCAATAGACACCACGCCCGAACAGCTGGTGGGCTTAGTTTTTCTGGGAGGAGCTACCCCGATGTTGATCTTTTCTGACAAAGAACTGCTACCTGAGGGTGCGAATCATAACAAGCCCTTCTACATTTCTGTGGAGTGCAGAAACAAATGGACACCCATGGTGCTTGTCGACACAGGGTCCGCCATCAATGTGTCCCCAGCAAGGACTGCATATGCAATCGGTTTAAAGACCGCAGATTATGTGCCGACAGCCTAGGTGATTCGGGCATATGACAACACAAGCCGAGAAGTCATAGGAACAGTGAAAATCCAGACCAAGGTTGGGCCGGAACAGCATGAAATAGACTTCCATGTCTTGGAAGTCCCTGCAACTTTCAATATGCTTTTGGGGAGGCCGTGGTTGCATCAAGTGAAGGCAGTTTCTTCTACCTTGCATCAAATGGTGAAATACCCCTGTAGAAAGGGAGTAGCCATTGTTTTTGGGAATTCATCGATCCATCCACCGCCTGAAGTATCTACGCCAATTTTGGAAATTGAGCATGGTATGGAGGATGTGCTCTTATCCGGTTTTACCCTAGCTGAGGCCCGGGTCGTGCAGAACATCTTAGCTGTTAATGAGGGGGTGTATGTCAGTGCTCAATCAGTATACCTCATGAACAAGCTTCAACACATCCCCGGGATGGGATTAGGAAAGAGCGGCCGGAAGGGCGTCGCAGCATTGGCCGAGGTGCCACACAACCCACATACCTTTGGCTTGGGTTATCTGCCCACCAAAGAGGATTGGATAAGGAAGGGTAAGGAGATGGCTGGGAGAGCCAGAGCGAAGAAGGCGGGAAAGCCTTTTGACTTAATGCACCGGCCCATTCAGGGTACCCTAAACGGACGCTTCGTCCGGGAGGGAGAGGACTTTCCGTTCTGTGGCTTCTCAGAGCCGTGGCTGAACGCGGAGAGGAAGCACGTGCCAGGTTTTGAGACTTTCTTTGGCCTATAGTTATCTGGGGATGACGTTACCGAAGAGCAGACAGACCCATTAGCTGAGGTTAAGCAGAGCAAGAAAGTGGAGTCTGAGGACGCCGAAAGTGAGATGGGGGTAGTGTTGGCGTGTCTACTTTCAGATCCTCCGATCGAACAGAAGTGCATGGGGGATAACTTCTCGGTATACGTGATCGGGAATGGAACGGCTGCGGGCCTACCAACAAACATTTTGGATGCATCTATCACACCCTCTCCCATCTGGCAGTATGAAGAAGGATTTTTGTCAAGCAGCACCGGGTCAGGTAGTGAGCCGGAATCTGATTCCACTGAGTCTGTTGAGTCGGAATCAGGTTCCAGCTCGACTGAGTCTGAGTCTGGTATTCCTGGGGATGATAACCCGGATACCACAGTCCTGTCCAGGTCATCTTTTTCTTTCTCTTTTGAGTCTGTTGTAACCGAAGAATCGGACGATTCGGATGTACTTAATGAGAATGATGTGGCTGTGGTTTCTGAGTACTTTTCTGTGCCCTTGATTTATTGCATTAACTCAGACTTTCAAAATTTTGATGAAAACGACGAGGAAGAAATTCCTCCGGTTTTGTAACGCTTAATTGAGCGAGAGTAGGAAAGATTTGTTAAACCTTTAATGGATGAAATCACTACTGTGAATATCGATACTGAGGAGGACCCGCGGCTGGTCCAGATCGGGTCCACGTTGTCTTCGGAGGAACGCGAGCGCTTAGTCGCTTTATTAAAAGATTTCAAAGATGTTTTCGCATGGTCCTACGAAGATATGCCTGGAATCGATCCTGAGATCGTACAGCACTAGATCCCTCTTGACCCCGAGGCTCGACCCGTTAAACAAAAACTCAGAAGGGTCCGCCCGGACTGGGCCCTCAAGATTAAGGAAGAATTCACCAAGCAAATTGACGCAGGTTTCCTACTGGTATCCGAATACCCGACTTGGTTGGCCAACATTGTTCCAGTGCCGAAAAAAGATGGCAGGATCCGGGTATGCGTGGATTTCAGGGACTTGAACAGAGCCAGTCCGAAGGACGACTTTCCCTTGCCCCATATCGATGAGTTAGTGAACTTCACAGCGGAGCATGCTTTACTTTCGTTCATGGATGGCTTTTCGGGCTACAATCAGATAGTGATGGCACCTGAAGACTGGGAAAAGACTGCATTCACCACCCCGTGGGGGACCTACTGCTACAGAGTGATGCCATTTGGGCTAAAGAACGCTGGAGCTACATATCAACGGGGCGTGACCATAATATTGCACGACATGATCCACAAAGAGGTTGAAGTGTATGTGGACGACATGATTGTCAAGTCCAAAGAAAGAGACGGCCACTACACCGCCTTGCAAAAGTTCTTTCATAGGATCAGAGAATTTCGGTTGCGACTGAATCCTCAGAAGTGTACGTTCGACGTTACAACAGGGAAAATGCTGGGATTTCTGATTACACAGAGAGGTATCGAAGTCGACCCTTCCAAAAGCAAGGCCATCTTAGAAATGCCACCACCAAGGACTGAAAAGGAGGTGTGAGGCTTTCTGGGTAAAGTGCAATTCATAAGACGGTTTATCTCAAAATTAACCTCGACTTGTGAACCACTTTTTGGTCTCCTGAAGAAAGGAAAGAAATTCCAGTGGGACGGCCGATGCCAAGCTGATTTTGAACAGATCAAGGAATATTTACAGAACCCACCCGTGTTGTCACCGCCAGAGCCGGGGAGACCGTTGATATTGTACCTTTCAGTAACTGAGACCACAATGGGCTGCATGCTCGTGCAAGAATCAAAGAACAAAGTGGAGAGGGCCATCTACTATCTGAGCAAGAAGATGCTAGAGTATGAGACTCGCTACACACCATTGGAGAAGGCTTGCTTAGCCTTGGTATGGGCTACCAGGAAGCTACGGCACTACCTGTTGGCTCACTCTGTAATGTTGGTTTTGAGATTAGATCCCATCAAATATCTCTTCGAGAAATCGGCACTTACGGGTAGGCTAGCTCGATGGTTGCTGTTGCTTTCCGAATTCGATCTAAAACATGTGACGCGCAAGTCAATCAAGGGAAGAGCAGTAGCAGAATTCTTAGCCGATCATCCAGTGGAAGGGGGTGAAGCAGTTGATTACTTATTCCCAGATGAGGCCATTTTGCATATCGACGACGAGTTTTGGACGATGTATTTTGACGGAGCGTCCAACCAGTACGGGTATGGGACAGGAGTGTTGCTGATAGCACCCGACAATTCCCGTATCCCTCTAGCCTTCAAACTCCGGTTGAAAGTCTTGAACAACGAAGCAGAATATGAGGCATGCATTGCCGGTCTAGAAGCAGCTCTGGAACTAGGAGCAAAACGGTTGGACGTCATCGGGGACTCGAATCTAGTTGTGTCTCAAGCAAAAGGAGACTGGAAAGTCAAAGAAGAAAAGATGATAATGTATCACCAAACCTTGGACCTACTGGTTCCTTGGTTTGAGAAGCTAAACTTCACTCATCTACTAAGAGAAAACAACAGGTTCGCAGATTCACTAGCAACTCTATCTTCCATGATAGACATCCCGTTTGGAGTCCGGATGCGTCTAGTCATTATCGACCAGAAATTCGTGCCGGCTTACGAGTCAATTGTTGCTATAAATGAGGTTCAGGATGAGAACCCCTGGTATTACGATATTTGGAATTTCTTGGAGAAGGAAGCATATCTACCAGGGGTAAATGCCAAGGATAAAAGGGCAATCAGAAGAATGGCCGTTCAGTTCATCATCTGTGGAGGTAAATTGTATAAGAGAGGTCATCTGGGAATGCATAAGCTGTGCGTTGAAACTGAAGAATCAAAACGCCTTATGGAGGCCATCCATGGAGGGGAATGCGGTGCGCATATGAACGAGGTAATGCTGGCACGAAAAATCCTCAGACAGGGTTACTACTGGTCCACCATGGAGGAGGATTGTATCGGCTTTGTTCGGCGATGCCACAAATGTCAGATCCATGCAAACCGCATGAACATCCTGCCGTCGAAGCTGCATAATATGACTTCGCCATGGCCATTTTTAGTTTGGGGAATCGAAGTGAACGGGGCTGTTACCCCGAAAGGGTCTAATGGGCATGAGTTCATCTTGGTCGCGATAGATTATTTCACGAAGTGGGTTAAGGCCCAATCTTATGCGGTGTTGAAGGCGTCACATGTTGCAAAATTCATCAAAAACAACATCATCTGTCATTATGGAGTCCCAAACGAGGTCATTTCAGATAATGGTTCTCACTTCAAGAAGGAAGCGATTGACTTGTTGGAAAAGTACAACGTGGCTTTTCGTAAGTCATCCACATACCGGCCGCAAACCAATGGAGCGGTTGAGGCCGCCAACAAGAACATCAAACACATATTGCAGAAGATGGTGGAAACCTACCGGGATTGGCCAGAGAAGCTGCCGTTTGCTCTGTGGGGGTACCGGACTTCAATTAGAACTTCTACTGGGGCGACTTCGTATTAATTAGTTTATGGGATGGTGGTCGTTCTACCTATTGAAATTGAGGTTCCGTCTTTGCGAGTGCTGGCTGAATGTCAGATAGCCGAAGCAGATTGGCAACAGAGCAGATTTGAAGAACTCGTGCTTTTTGACGAGCGCAGACTGAAAGCACTATACCATGTTCAAGGCTATCAGCGCAGAATTGCCAGGGCTTTTAACAAGAAAGTTAAGTCCAGGAATCTATAAGAAGGAGATTTGGTGCTCAAGGACAACCGAGCTCCTATTCATGATCCTAGGGGCAAGTTCAGACCTAATTGGACTGGTCCCTACATCATTAAGTCTATCTGGTCAGGTGGAGCTGTGGTTCTAATGGACCTAGATGGCCTAGAGTTCTCGCAACCGATCAACATGGACAAGTTGAAGAAATATTACCCCTGAAAGGCTCGCTAGGCTGAAAACCCGAAAGGGCGACCTAGGCAAAAGCCAGAGCACAAAAAAATTTGAAATTATAAAAACTAAGCTCGCAAGGTTGAAAACCCACAAAGGGCGGCCTTGGCAAAAGTTAGAGCGTAAAAGGAGAGCGAAAATACTCGAGTGAACCCAAGCCTGAACTACGTAAGGCTTGATTCCCATCTTTGGGATACGTAGGCAACTTCATCCTGAAGTTCAGCCATGAACTTTTCCCCGATCAACTTTGTCCATTTGATCATCTTGGCCATCTTTGTCTATTCAGCATTCAAGAGTTCGGTTATGATCTCCGGTGCAGTGTTCTTCAGACTAGGGGCAACTTTCCGTTGCTGCGCAGTGCTGCGGTACTATTCAGACTAGGGGCAACTTTCCAGTTGCTGGGATCCGGGGTTGTCCATCTCAGTGACAGATTTCAGGCGTGTCCAGTTCTGATCCATATCGAAAATGGTTTTGAAAAGTTTTAATAAAAGTTGACTTTGTTCAAAATTAATCTTTTTACAACTTAGACCGTTTTTGGACCAAAGCGAAAAAATTTCAGTACCCACAACCTTCAATTTCATTGATTTCAATACAGAGTTCTCCTGCTCTTGCATACAAATTGACGTTTTTTTTATTACAATCATAAAGAAAACTTGAAAGTACTAATAAAGCAATAAATCCGGGGCATAGATAAGTCAGGTGTTCCTACGCCCCCTCCCAAAGTTGGTCGAAGCCTCTGATGCCAAAGTGGGCCCTTCTAGTGCCTCTTCATTGAGCTAATCCAAGCACTCATCAGACAAAGTGCAACTAAAAGTGGGAGTGGAGTCCAGGAGTTCTCGCGTCCTCCATGCTGTGGCATACCTGGCAAGCTGTGCGCCTCGAACCGGGAATGCTGCAGGATACTCTATCCCCTCTGGCGGGCAAGTCTGATCGTGTCCGAATTGGCACTGGAACCGGAACGAAAAATAGAAGACACAGTGTGTCATGCCAATCAATTGAATCCCAGGTTGACGGGTCATGTTATAACTCATTGCTGGCAGATTGAGCCAAGGGCAGCGCCAAGTGATGCGGTTTGCAGACAAACTGTACATCCAGTTGTACCACCACCCCTCATCAAGGGCATCGACCAGGCGTTATAGGAAAAAGTAGCCGCGAGCTGAGTATGCGGGGCAAGACTCTACAATCTGTAACTTGTCCATCAACCACACCTGGAGAGGGATTTAAAAATGAGAGAATAAAGAATAGAGAGGTGTACGATGAGAGAAAAGTAAGAAAAGGGCTTTGCGAGAAAAACCGAGCCTGAGGGCCGAGTAATGTGAGCAATACATATGTGAGATTGGGTGGGAAACATTACCTGCAATAGTAGTGGGCTCCTCGCAAGCCTAGCCGTCTCCCGGCGGTGAAAAGCGTTTAAGCCCATCAATGTCTCAGCCAATGTCATAGCAATGCAGCTCTTGACCTCCTTCAAACCTTAGGCAACCTCGATCAATCAGACACTGGATCCTCCGGAACCTAGGGCAAGTAAGAAATGAGCTAGCAAGCATAGGCAAAGCGCATGTTGCCGATAGCCCTGCCAATGATGGTCGTCGCGGTCACCAGCATCAGAAAACTGGCAAACCAAGCTTGGGATGTCCAGCTCCCCATCATGAATCAATGATCGAGCGTCATGCAAAGTGAGGCCGCACATTTGTCCTAAGGCTTGGACGTGGCCGAATCAGAGTTGAGGCAAGATTTCCTCGTTGCACTCGGACTCCATCAAAACTTGGAAATCCTTGAAAGTAGGACACATCTCCTACCCGCTAAAGCTAAAGACGTGTATTACTGGATTCCAAAACCTTGCCGCGACATAGAGGAAAGGAAGATGCAGCGGAGTACGGCCCAGCATGAATAGTGCGTTCAAGCCGAAGCTCCGGAAGTTCAACTTTTCCGAGCCATCTAGAGAAGCAATCCAAGCTGTGAGATTTTAGGTGATGAAGGCCTCCATTTTGATGAAAAACTAAAATGAAATGAAAGAGCCACGAGGCTCGAGCTTTTAAAGAGGATAAGGCACTGTTCGGGGGACACGTGTCGAAAATTTGGTGGCTGCCAAGCTAGGTGGTCGGCCGGCCACCTTTTTTGGCAGGCCGACCACCCCTCTCCCCTCCAATGCAAAAAGCTGGTCGGCCAGCTCCCTTGCGTGGTCGGCCATAGAGAGGAAGGTGGCTTTGGTCTTGTTCTAGCTTCTAGAAGAAAGTTCCTAGCATTTCCATGCATTGGGGGTGTTGAAAGTGCGAGCTTTCCTCTGTTTCGGATGCGTTCCGTCACCCAGATCGCCCGAAATGCATTTGTTTATCGAGTTGTTGTTAAATCCTGCTTATCGAGTTGTTATTTTGCTTATTGAGTCGTTGTTATGTTTATCGAGTTGTTTAGTTTATCGAGTTATTAAGTTTTGTCGAGTTGACAAGTTGTGTATAGCGAGTTGTTACTCTTTGTTTAATCAACATTGTTGTGTCTTGTTTATCGAGTTGTTTGTTTAATCAACATTGTTGTGTCTTGCTTATCGAGTTGTAAGCTTGCTAAGGTTCTGTTCTTTCTTAGTAAGTTAAGTTGCTTTGTTTGTTGCGTTGGTTCACTACCTGACTTGGCAATTTTCAAATGCACAATTCCATTCAATCTCATTTTGTGCAAAATGATGCGATGCGATGCGATGCGATGCAAGAACATAAAATGCAACACTTTTTCAAAAAGCTGTTTCATTCCATCATGCTTCCTTTGTTACAACATTTTACAACAAGGGTACAAGTTTTACAAAAAATAAAACTACCTAATAAATGTACAATGTGCTACAACTACTAGTAAAAAAGGCAAATAAAGCAGGGAACAGCTGCATCAATGCTATCAAGCACAAGAGTAAGAGGCCCTCTTCGTCCTCTTCTACGGAATAGCCTCAGCACCATCATCGTCATCTGAGTCAGAGCTATCATCCTTGGGATCCTCCTCGGCCTCATCTCCACTACCGGAGCCGGAACCAGAGCCACCCTCTCTGTCAGCAGATGTCTCTGACTGGGGATGCGCAGGCTCCTCCTCCTCGCTGGACCCCTCCTCTATGACATGCGCTCTGCGTCCGGCTCGTCTGCGAGACGACTCCCCTCTCCCAGCTCCTCGGGAAGGCCCAGATGGCCCGGCCTATGGTCCGATATGTAGCGGAGGCATCTGAAAAGAAAGAATGCAATACATCAGCCAAAGTATGTATATCAGATGTGGATGGAAGAAAACTACATGAAGTGGGTGCAAGCAGATACAGTACATGAATGTGGTGTGTGTCAGATGTGCTCTACACATACAATTAATCAATGCAATAAGATGTTCAAGTTCAACATGTCATCAGAAGTATGATAAATGCGAGAAAATTAAAGAGTACCTGAAAACCAAGGATGGACAGCTGCGCCTCTCTCTGCAAGACCATGCCCTCGAGCGAGGCCACCAATCCGAGCATCCCGTCCATGTACTCTCTGGGTGGCTGCAAATACAAACTCAGATCATCAGTGACTGAATGAATGCCTAAGTATCTGGGTGATAAATGAAAAGCAGTGGAGCATACCAGTGGTGAGTCAAGGTCACTAACGTATCGGTGATCAGGCATAGGAGGCTCTATCGAAATCGGATAGGAAGTCTCGTATCGCCATCCCGTCAACTCAGTCGGGATATCTGGCCATCCAGCGTGATGATAAGTCGGAGGAATCGGAGGGACCAGCCCAGCCCCACCTCTCGACGTACCGACTGTGCTAGTAGAAGGAGCACCTGCAGCTTGAGCTCGACTCGAAGACGGTATGTCAGCGGACCTCCTCGTGGGAGTACGAATGCCTGTCAACGGGGGCATCAAGTATGTGTGACGGTAGGTCGCGTACTCCCCCTCCTCCAAATGTAGCAATACGTCAGTACCCAGCATGGCACTAGTAACCTCTTGGAGAGTGAGCCTCTCGGTAGTCTGCATATCGACCGGAGGTGCTGAGGGGATATCCTGATGAGGGTAGCCCATCATCCAGCGCATGAAGCGTTTCCCCAGGAACTAGGCCCTACCAACCAGCCCCTCAAACAGGATCCTGTACCGAGAGGTGGTCCATCCTCCGGCAAGCTAAAATCGGAGGTCCCCACCCAAAGGCACCCAGGGCTGCCATGTGATCTACATATAACCAATGCATAAGCCGATTAGAAATTGTAGATGTGCAAAATAAATCAAAGATGAAAACATGAAGGACTGAGAGTTCTAAATTACCTCTGTCGGCTGCACTGTGTTGACAAACTACCGTAGGTAGGGGGGAGACTTTGGGGCCCGTGGCCGGTACTGGCCCTCGAAAATGAGCGAGTAGGGGGTCATGAGGGGCACCTCCACCTCAAGCTCTGGGGCTAGCGTCGGGAAGTACGCAAAAACCCATAACTGTGGAAAACAGGACAAAAGCCACCAGAATACAGAATGCTGAGTGCAGAATCCGAATACAGAATGCTGAGTGCAGAATGTGAGTACAGAATGTAAAGTGTGCCGTGCATGCAATGTACAGATAATGAAAAGCAGAAATGTAAATCAAGAGGGCAGAAGGTACCTCCCAGGCTCTCCAGTAGCCGCCAACTATTTTCCCCCATCCGCGGGAGGTCGCGCTCATGTAGCAATAGAGGGTAGCCAAGCCGGCGCCACCCCAGTCATGCTGACTGACCTATGAGAGGTCTACCAGGGCACTTAGCAGATATAGCCCAACAGTGTTTCCCCTATCGGCGAACAAAGTGGTCCCGAAGAGGAACATCAAAAACCCTCAGGTGTACTGTGCTATCTCCTTGGGAGTCTCAGGCTCCCTCTGTCTGAAATATGAAGAAAACCAGGTGTACCAGACTCGGCCCAAGGATCAGTCGACCGGTGGGTGAGCTCCCAATAGATAAATCCAGGCAGCCTCCCACTCACCCATGTCCTCATCATAAGGGATCGCCCAGCCTCCCACGTCGAGGCCTGTCAACACGGCAAAGTCGAATGGGGTCATAGTCATGTCCCCAACAGCTGAGAAATGAAAAGAATTGGTGGTGTCCCACCACCTCTCCACAAGGGCGCCCATCAACGTCCTGCTGGCGGGATAGTGCGATATCCCAATACAGAGGGGCTCGAACCCTGCCTGATCAATCCAATCACGGACGGCCTCTGGGAGCTCTGCATACCACTGCCTCGCAGCAATGAAGCCATATCCTCGTGTAACATGGGAGGACACCTGCATTCACAATGAACACGTCTATTTCAGTTTCAGAACGAAATGAATAAGCTGCGTGCAAGTGAAATGCATGAGCTGTGTGCAAATCAAATCAAATACAATGCTGTGAACTGCGTGTTTAGTATGAGTTGTGCGTTCAAAATTGAAATGTGTGCTGCGTGTTCACAAACAAAGTTTGGGCTGAGTGTTCAACTTTCAACAAATTTGGGCTGTGTGTTCAGATTTCAGAAATAGTGTGTGCTGCGTGTTCAGAAATTCAAAGTTTGGGTTGCGTGTTCAACTTTCAACAAATTTGGGCTATGTGTTCAGATTTCAGAAATAGTATGTGCTGCGTGTTCACCATCAAATATGGGCTGCGTGTTCAAAAATTCAAAGTTTGGGCTGCGTGTTCAACTTTCAACAAATATGAGCTGCGTGTTCAGAAATTCAAAGTTTGGGTTGCGTGTTCAACTTTCAACAAATGTGTGCTGCGTGTTCACAAACAAAGTTTGGGCTGAGTGTTCAACTTTCAACAAATTTGGGTTGTGTGTTCAGATTTCAGAAATAGTGTGTGCTGCGTGTTCACAATCAAATATGAGCTGCGTGTTCAGAAATTCAAAGTTTGGGTTGCGTGTTCAACTTTCAACAAATGTGTGCTGCGTGTTCACAAACAAAGTTTGGGCTGCGTGTTCAACTCTCAACAAGTGTGTGCTGCGTGTTCACAATCAAGATATGGGCTGCGTGTTCAGAAATTCAAAGTTTGGGCTGCGTGTTCAACTTTCAACGAATGTGTGCTTCGTGTTCACAATCAAATATGGGCAGTGTGTTCAGAATTAAAATGTGTGTTGCGTGTTCACAAACAAATATGAGCTGTGTGTTCAGATTTCAGAGATAGTGTGTGCTGCGTTTTCACCATCAAGTATGAGCTGCGTGTTCAGAAATTCAAGTGATTGAGCTATATGTTCACGATGCAAACAGAGTACTGTGTTATAGACTAAGCATTCAGAACAAGCTGTGTACTACAATGAGCAGAAGTATGGCATGCGAATGTGTTCAGAGCGAGCAAGTAAGCGTGCGTAGCATAAAATGCACGAAAAATGCAGAATTAAGGCAAGAAATGTAAAAAAGTGAAGTACATACCTCCCGTGCCTGATAGGAGAGATGGGACTCTGGCTCCCGCAATAGCAAATCCACGGGGGCTCGATCGTCGAAGTCCATAAAATGATAGAAAACTGCTCGTGGAAGGATGTGTATCGAGAGGTCGTACCTCTCAGGAATAAAGAGGCGAATCCTCGGCGGCAGAGACATGATATCTGGCTCACCTCCGGCACCTGGAGAACCTCCGTCATGGGGAAAATGACCTGCCATCTCAAGAAATCTGCAAAAAGGAGCAAAAATAAGCCAAAATTGGAAAAAGTCAACAAAAGTCAACTCTCGGGAAATGAAAATGTCAACAAAAGTCAACTCCCGAGAAAATCTTCCAAATATTGAGACAAACTTACCTTAAGTGGTGAAAATGAGAAAAGAAGCTCCAAAATCAAAATTTAATCGGTTCAAAGTGAAGAGAACTGAAAGTTTTCGCGAAACAACTTTGCGTGGGGCATTGGAAAACATGTATAGAGCGCAGATCTGAGAGGGAAAATGCTCTAGGAAGGAGGAGAAGGTGATTTCGGATCTGAAGTTGTGAGGAATAAAGCTTTGGCCGAATGTATTTAAAGAAATGAGTGTGAAAGGACAAAATTGCCCCGGATTTGGGCTAGGTGGTCGGTCGGCCACCTTTTCTGGTAGGCCGACCACCCCCTGCACTCAAACCTGGTCGGTGGCCTCCAGTGAACTCCAAACCTGGTCGGTGGTGTTCCCAAGATGGTCTCCAAGGTCTCTGCAAGTTTTGGTAGTGATCGAAGTCCCCGGCACCCGAGAAAGCACAAGAAAAGTGCACTTTTTGGTCGCGAAATCCCTCCACGGGAGCTTCAACTCCAACTTTCGATGCGCGTTTCATCGTCACTCATCAAGAGCAAAATGTATCCTCTTTGAGCACGTTGTGACCCTTCCGGGAGGTAAACCAGAGGTCGCGATTGAGTCGCACTCGTCAAAACTTGCATTTCTTTGCTCGTTGTTTTGTGTTAAACATGCATTCGAGTTTGCACTTATCCTGCATTGTTATGCACGTCACATGCATTCTCATGCATACCACTTGCATTGTTGTGCACGTTTCATGGGTATTGTCATACCCTCATGCTTAGCTTGCGTTGACACACGCGTGTCTCTCACATTGCCATGCACTTTCCCATCGGCACCCTGTTTGTCTACGTTCGATATAGCGTTGAACATGTGTTGCTAACTATGTTGTGCTTGTTAAGTTTCCCTCTTTTGCAGGCACGATATTGTATGTATGGTTCATTTGAAGCTGGTGCAACCAGACAAATCACGCAGGTATTGTATCTTCTCCATGTGAGACATGGCGAGAATTGAATAATTCTCCGCATTCTTAAACTGCATGAAATGTAGTTGTCGCTTTGCATTCTTGCTTAAAACTGTGGCGTGTGCTCTTCATTACAGCTTGTTGCTTTGCATGATCATGAGTTACATCCGGCTTTGTGCATATCATTTTGCATCTTGCCCCCTGCCTGCGGGCATGCCTGCGGGCACATCCTTGTTACCTTGCCTGTTTGTCTAAGTCTTCGGCCTTGTCAAAAATGGGTCGTCTCTGGGCTTTGACATTCACTCCCGTCAATTACAACTTTCGAGTTCTGTCAAAGAGGGGCAACTGTAGACATCCCATTTTTGACCGACCTTAAGACTTAGACATCACCAACTGAGCGCCCGGTGATGTTGCATGTTGTGCTCGTTCTGAGGTTGCGGAGTCTCGGCCGTGAGCCTTGTCTCCGGACTTCAGGGTTTTTTTTTGCTCTGCCTCGGTTTGCGAACCAGGTCTTATTTTCTCTGTTTTCTCTTCCCGAAGGGAGGGAGAGGTCTCGTAGACCATCTCTCAGTGGCCATAGGCTACGTTTCGTGGTCGTAGGCCATTTTTCCCATTTGGAGCCCAGTTTCCGGTTTTCCGAGCCGTCAGCCATGTGCCTCGGTTCGGGACCGCTTAACTACCTCTGTTTGCTCCGATTTTTGGCACACACCTTGTTTCCTCCATTTAGAGGGACACTGTGGCCCGGGAGACCACCTTCGTGGTCATACGCCACTTCTGGTGCGTAACAGCCTGTTTTCGGGGCCTCGGACTGCGCGTTTTGGCCCCCGAATCCTCGTTTTGCATCCGTCTTGGTCCATTTTTGGTAGGGACCCTATTTTCATTGTTAGGGAGGTGGTAGTATGGTGGGAGGCAACCTTTTCCCCTTGGAAACCAGTTTTCTCTTTTTCTCTCTCCTAAAGCCGATTTTTCTGACAGAAAGTTGGTTTTTCTCATTTTTGAGCCACAATTTCTGGCTTTTCATACCACTATGTGTTATGCTCATCTGGGAGGCCACCAATATGGGTAGGCCGACCAGTAATTCTTCTTGACCCTTTTGAACCTTGCTAAAAAGCTAATTTTTCTCTCTCTTGGGTCACATTTTCTAGTTTTCCACCATACAGCTGTGTTGCACTCATCTGGGAGGCCACCTTTCTGGGGTGGCCGGCCAGTATTTCTCCTTGAACCTTTTGACCCCTGGTCGGCCGACCACCTAAGCTGGTTGGCCAGCTTTCTACTTTTTACTCTTTTTGAGTGCAACACAGCTGTGCCAACTGTGAAGCACTTAACCATTCCTCCGGGGTTTTGACCCTCTTTTTGGTCTTTTTAAGTTGGTTTTGGCCCTTTTGCTTAGCTTCTTAGAGAAGCTTGACTCTTTTGTCAAGCTTCTTAAGGAAGCTTGACCCTTTTGGTCTAGCTTCCTCAAGAAGCTTGACCCCTTTGGTTAAGCTTCTTTGAGAAGCTTTGACCCTCTCTTAAGGCTTCTCCAAGAAACCTTGGCCTTCTTCCTCTATAAAACCAACACTCCCCCTCCATTTGCAAGGGTTAGAAAGTTTTGGCTGGAGCATACATACAACTCCCTCTATCTTTATACTTCAAGCCTCCAAACCCTAATATTCTTGCACCATTTGCACTACACCTCATAGCCTACCACCTCCACCATCCATTCCAGCACCTTGAAGGTCATTTGCAGAGGTTAAGAGCTCACATTCTTGGTCCAGAAGTTGCTGCATTGCTGTGCTACAAGGGTAAGTCTTCATTTACGCCATTTTTGCACTATTTTGCTCTATACTTTAGCTCCATTTGCAAGCATTTTCGAGATTTTCCATGAACTAAAGAAAGTCTTGTTTTGACCTCCTCTTTAAGTTTGATTAAGGTCACTTTTTCATTTGGAGTCATCTTCTTCCTTGCATGCTTCATTTCCTCATGCTTTGAGCCATGCATTTGAGCATTTGCATTGGCCTTGTTTGGCCTCTTAGCCACTGAAATCCAGTGGATTTTCAGTGGCTTTGATGTGTCTTTGAGCTCCAAAATCATAGAGGGGTGACCCTCTCACCCCTCATTCTCTTTACTAGCTTTGTTGGCCTTCCAAAGGAGCTCCATTTTGCATGTTGTGAAGTCACATTCCAGGACTTATTTTGTGAGTTTTATGGTTTGCATTAGCTCTGTCTGGAGCCCTTTTTGCCATATTTTATGTCTATGATGCATGTGTAGAGCAATCCTATTCAAGGCCTTTCAAAGGGACGTTTCATTACATGCTTCCTAGACCAATTCCAGGGCCTATTTGGTGAGTTTCAAGGTTGTCATAACTCATTTCCAGAGGTGGTTTTGACCTTTTATGTGTCCATCATATAGGTGTAGAGTAACCCCTTGCATGGCCTTCCAAAGGAGCTTATCATTTTTGCATGCATTGACTGAGTTTCAGTAGTTATTTGGGCATGTTTTGGCATGGCATACATCTTTCTTTGGCTGGTTTAATGAGCTTTCATATGCTTCACATAGTTGTAGAACAACTCATGGTTCACTAACTTTCTTTGCATGCTTTGTTAGACCTTGATTTTAGCACATTTTGGCCATGTCTTAAACTGATAATGTGTTTATTTTGGACTGCCCTAGCTCTGCTTTTGGGTCTTGTGGTCAAATGATGCTCGTTTTGCATGCTTGTAGTTCAATACCCATGCTTAACTTTGAGGTTTGAGGTCCATCGCATGCATATACTGAGGTATTTTTATGCCTTGGGGTCATTTTTCATCACATTTTAGAGCTTATACGAATGCCATGTTGCCATGTTTTTATCTCTTTAAATACGTTTGAGAGTTGGGCTCGTATGCCTCATTTACCGACCATTGAATGAGCTCCATTCCGTTGCATTCCGAGCCATCATTTTAGGCCATTTCCCCACTGTTTCAGACCTGCCTAGGGTCAATTTGGGGTTGGTTTTTCCTTTGGTGCATTGCTTTGGGTACCTCTAGTGTAACACACTTCACTAGTTTCGGTACCCGGGCCCCCTAGCTTGCATTGTGTGCCATATTTGCATGTTTCGGGACCATATTTCATGCTGTTTCAGAGCTGTAATTTATGCTATTCCATGCCATCTTTCATCCCTTGCCATGCTTTGGTAGAGTGGCATTTCATGCCTTAGGTTCGGTCCTTGGTATTCGTGCGTGTGTGCACACGTTTCGGTTGTCTCATTTTCATTTAATGGCCACTGATGTGAGTGCGGCTGAGGTCCACTCATGTTGGTGTAAGTCCATCATGCATTGTGTATGCCATTTCGGTCCATAGCATTGTGTATGCTGAGTTGCATGTTAGAGCATTGTATATGCCATGTTACATCGAGCATTGTGTATGCCATTTCATAGCATTGCGTATGCTAGGTTGTATGTTAGTCGCATTGTGAATGCCATCTCATTTGCATCGTGTTTGGGATAGGAGTTAGCCCAAGCACGGAAACGAGGGACGTTTCGTACTCCGAGTGACGGAACGTGTCTCAATTCCCGGTCGCTGACACTCCGGATTAATCATGATGGAGTCTAGGCCTTGTTGTGTTTATATGTGCATTCTTTTCACATCGAGTCGTGCAATTCGACTCCTCGGCCATCATGCATCGAGATACGTGATTGGTGACACGAGGATTGAGGACTACACTAACTGAAGAGTAGTCATGCATACATATGTGAAAATACTTTGCCATGGCCCTTTCTTGCTCTCTGTTGCAGCAAATCAGAAATCAACAGCCTTCCGGAGCCTCGCACAACATTCCGGGATTAAGTGTAAACAGAGGCGAATCGGGGCATCGCAATGGATTTTCGCGCCAATTAACTCAAGCATGCATCTTTCATTATTCGGAACAGAGCCGAGGTGGTCCATAGCTTGCATGTTAATTTACTTGCTTTCCTAGTTAAACTGTTAATTAATTAGGGTTTTGTACTTATTCGGACTGTAATTATTTTTCGGACTGTATTATTTATTTGGACCCTCCGAGCGAGGGCACAATTGTAATAAGTGTGCGTGCGTGTGATGTATGTCTTCCGACCTCACGTCTTTCTCCCTTTTATTTACCAGCTTATGATGGTTAGATTAGGGCATGTTTCAATTAGTATACTCATGCTTGCATGTTTGCATCATTCATCTGTTTTGCATGCACTGGGCTCGGCGCCAATCTTTTCAAAACCGGACCGGTGAGCGAACCGGAAAAGGGACCGGGTGGATGGGTCACCGGTTCAACCGTCGGGTCAAAGCTATTGAACCGTGACGTCATAATTAATATTATATAATTAAAAAATATAATTATAAATTATAAATAAATAAAAATATATATAAATAATCAAATAAAAATAAAAATTGTTGCATAATATTTATTAATAATATTTAATAAAGTCATAATTGATATATAAAAAAAAGTCACTTATTTCAAAGAAATTAAATTTTTTAAACATTCCCTCCAAATAAATTGATTGAATGCTAGATTTAATTTTGGAGGGAAATGAAATTTTCAACTCTCCCTCCAATCAATATGTTTCAAATAATTTGATTGAATCTCACATAGAATTTTGTAGGTTCTCTTTGAAAAATCTTTTCCTATAAATAGGAATAGACTTTCATAATCTTCTCAAACTTTCAATGAGACTCTTTCTTATGAGATGAGACTCTTGAAATAAGAATTTTTAGTCAAAATTTTTATATTTATATATATATATATAAGAAAAAAAGAGAAAAGAAAGAAAGAAAATAAAAAAAAGTAAAACCCAAAAAAAAAAAAAAAAATACACCGGTTCTGGCTGGTTCGACCACTGGGTCACCGTGTTTTCCCGATTTTGGCCCCAATCCGGGTTTAGGGGATTGACCGGACCGGAACAAGGCCTGGTTCCCGGTTCAACCGGTCCAACCGGCCGGGCCGGTCCGGGTTTGAAAACAATGCTCGGCGCATCATACTAACTGCATTTGTATCTCAATTCCAAGTTGAATACGTATTAGCTGTAACATCTCATATGTCATTCTTAGAATAGCCGAGCCTATTGTAGTTGCATTTTTGCATGCGTTGCATTAGGCATTTCTGTATAGTTAGGATCATGCATGGATTTCTAACATAGCTTTTGTTTTGGCTTGGAGTACTCGGTAAGTTTTATGCTTTAGCATCCTTACATATGTGTGAGTGACTGCCATGATAGCATGCTTACCATGAGGCTATGTGCTTATGTGATATACCTGCCTGAATGCCTGTGGGTGAAGGTTGGGTTATTTGGATTGGAACAACTCATCGACTGCGAGTTTTAAGCCCACTAGATAGTGGCAAAACCATGTTTTCTAAGCCCACCTAAGGGTGGCAAATCCACATTTTAGCCTACTTGCAAGTAGCAAACCGTTTTCAAAACAAACATGAGATGTTTCGTTCTAATTCAGGCGATCCAGTCTATACTTGTATGCTGTGCGCATCATATAGTAAATCTTGGCTAATAACCAGATTAAGAACGCATAGTGTTTTCAAAACTAGATATCATGGTCAGTAAAGGTCGATCTTTGATTGGGCCAGCGGGGGTGCTCACGAAGTGACCTTCCCCAATCGTACCCAAGTTCCCGAGTCGAGGCAACTTTGGTGATGACGGACACGTGGCCTTAGGCAACGAGTCAGGGTCTCCTAAATTTCCCCAAAAATAAAATATTTAGGTGGCGACTCTATATTTGGCAAAGCAGTCCATGTTTGGCACTTCTTTCAAAAAAATCTATTTTCAAAAACGATTTGCCGGATTTGGACTCTTTTATGATTCATCGGTCTTGCATTGCACTCTGCGAGATTAGATACAGGACCGTGACTTTGAGTCCTGAACTGTAGTGAGCCCATATGAACAGAACGGGGGATTCATCCTCCCGGGACGTTCGGGAACGTCTACAGTGAGCAACCCACTTGAACCAATGCTGAGGAGACTAAACAAGAGAGGCTTCAAATTCTCCGTCAAAGTAACTTCGAAAACGGTACCAAAAACATCATGTCTGATCAACCATCGAACACAATACTGCACTCATCAAGCTCGAATTAATCAAGAGAGCCAAACAAGTTCTCAGAGAACTGAGGCAAGTTCTCCATCAAACAACACTGGACTGTGGATGTAGCCAGGCTTTAACTAGTTCGGAATTATCGAAACAAACTTCAAACGAACTAACAAAATACCAAGAGCCAAAAAAATTCTAAAGCGTAGAGCAAACTCTAGATTCCTCCAACTGCCATTCCAACAGGCAAACACAAGATGATGCACCATCTTCACAGCTGCAAAAAAATCGCCAAAAAAGGCGCGTGCATCGTAAATGCACAACTATAACAATTCATGCTGACTCCACTGAGTCTGCAAACAATCTATCCCCTCCAAATCCAACGGCAAATTAAGGGATGGATCCCAACACATGAGATTCACAAAATCACCATCTTCACATTTCTCCGCAACAATCTCTTCCAATCTTCAATGAACACCAACAGTCAGACCGCTTCCACAGAAGCAAACACCAGAGTCTGAATCGTCATCCAGACTACCAATAGCTGATGCCTTCCAATATGGAACAGATTATGAAAATGAAAATCCACAAGAAGAAGAAACAATCAAGTCTCACAAACCGGAGACATCCTTGGATCTAATAAGACATGCTCATAGATCCCAACTGTGATAATGAATCTTAATAAACCACGACTCTGAAAATCGCCAGCAATCCGTGAAAGACTGCCAACAACAATGTCTCCAATAGACATTGAACAAAAAATGCCAAAGCTCCACCAAGATCTGAAGTAGATTGTCACACCTTCTCCTTTAAATTGACAAATACGGAAACCAAGGCTTCACCAAATGTGAGTCTTCCAACAACGATCCATGAAGGATCTTTAATGCCTCTACTGAGGCCAATGCCAATAAAGTACTACTATTTAGAGTTATTACACATGCCAAATCTCCATAGTACACTCTGCCAATGCTAGTTCTCTCTATTCCCTAGAGAAAAACCCAATGAACTATGAAGTTCTGTAACTAACCCAAGAGTCTCCAAATGAACTGATAACTTCTGCAATTGACTCTGAAGGGTCTTAAATTGTCTTCAATCAGGTGAACAAAATTTTTCACCCCCATCACCGACATGGATGATAAAACACCGTTGTACAAATATGCCTCCATTCCACCGAGCATCCAGAGTGAATCTGCACCTCCTACTTGGAATGTCTTGAACCGCCACACATCATCCTGCATGGCTCGCACCTCTATCACCAGGAATGTTTATAATTTCCTTGTTAAGGTGACTACACCCAAACTCTCTGGGTGCTTGTCGCGACTTCACTACCACGAACCAGATTCAGGACAAAGAAAAAAATCTGCCTCTCACTGGGTGAGCACTGCAGCATCTTATCCCTTTCAATTTCTCTGTCTGGAGCTTTCTTCTGTGAACTAGTTGCTGCTGCTAGGCCAAAAATCCAGCACACTGCACGTTTATATGACTCTGCTGCGTACTCTTGCACTGTTGTACGCCTGCACCTTGTATGACATTCCTGCGTACTCATTTATGCTATTGTGGCTACGTGCTCCTACACCTTATGTGTGCACTACTGCAGTTGTTGCCCTTCCACGTTCATTTACTACCAATACATCTTGTATTATGTTTGACAGTAGCTCCAACTGCTATAACATTCCCCTAAGCCTGTACTGGTTGCCAATCATCTATCTATTGATGAAATGGTCTCATTCCGATTGAACCAGATCTCTCAATCGCCTTAACTCAACAACCAGAAAAGTTTCCAGGAAAGACTGATGGGGTCACAACTAGTCCCACTCAAGAACCAGTCCTTAAACAATGTCTTTCTAACAGAACTTTCCTAGACATTGTTGATCTTGAGATAATCATGTGCAATTCTCCTGATCGCCCTTGACCAATCCTAATCTCCTTTGATTCGCCATTTGAGCAAGCCTGATCTCCTTTGGTCTCCAATGATCTATCTCGATTTGTATCTGGTTGTCCAATATGGTCAGAATCTGCCCATTCTAACCACTTCAGTGAATCCACAACGTTCTACAATATCCGGCAATCTTCCTTCGACTATTGAAGATGACAAACTTCTATGTTTTGACAATCTTTAAAAAACGTTCAGAATTTCACTATACTGACCTCGTGGTTGCATCCGAAACAACCCGTTTAGCTAGGGCCAACCTTCGCTACACTTCCGGGGACCTCACTGAAAAATTTCCTCAAAACTAGGCAAAATTGCAAATTTTCCAAACACCCAGGACCAAACTGTAATTTCACAAACTACAGGGGCCAAATTGTAATTTGTGAAAGTTTAAGGAATATTCTGTTTCAATATAATATTTCGTCCACTACACTTGACGCCGTCTGCCACTTTGATCTTCTTTTTGCAGACAATTCCAATTCAAAAATCTTACTATACGGATGTGTCCGGAATACTCCAAATAGTTAGAAAGCACTATTGGATCGTCAGAAACGGACACCGAATGGCTCAGATCAAGCCAAAATAGTTTGGACGGTTCAGATCTGTAGAATCTGGTGCGGCTGAGAAGCACCGGATAATTTCTCCGGTTCAGCTGGCGTCATGATGACGTCAGCGGCTCGGTAGCGCAGCGAATGATGCCGTCAGCAGCTCAGCTGCGCAGTCAACGGTTGGTCAATGAGGCTTGGCTCAGCTGCGCGGCTCCAGCTCTACGGCTCGGCGTCGGTATATGACTTGGTCAACGTACTGACATGTCAGATACGTGGCACTTCGGCTGACATGGCCACCACGTGGTGATGTCATGGCTACCACGTGGTCATCTTCTTCTTTCCTCCGCGCGTGGGGCGCGTGCGTGCGATTTTGCGAACGCGCTAGCTGTGTGAACGGCGCGTTAGGGCAAGTGCTGAGACTGGGCCTCACACGCTATCTTCAGGAGGCACGCGAGGGAGCGTCCAGGAGCGTCTGGCATTCTTTGGGGCTCTATTTTGCATTTCTGGACTCCTCTCGTCGAGACTTTGCTCTTGTTATGCTCAAAACCTGATTTCAAACAATTTGATTTCTGGACAGTTTCGAAAAACAATATGTTTTTATTCCGAAAACGACCGACGAGGCTCTGATACCACTTGCTGGGGATTGGGGATCCTACCCAAGACCTCCCAGAAATTATATCAAGCAGAAAAACACACCCACACCAAAGGAGACACGATATTTAATGTGGTTCGGCAATAATGCCTACGTCCATGGGAGAGTAACCGTTTATCACTATAACAATAGAGAGATTACAAAAAGATTACAATAGAGGAGAAGCTCACACTATCCTCACTCACTCATTCACCCGTATCTCTCACTCACACCAAGAGAGACGGTCTCTTTGCCTCACATCTCTCACTCTCTCTTTGGTTTGCTCTCTATCTTGCCTATCCGACACATCCTCTATTTATATACATTGATGAAGAGGAGAAGTGAAGGGTTAATGTGTTAGTGGGGCGGTTGCCATCCCCACCCATCTTCAATGGGGAGGTGCCACCCCTACTCTCTCCAAAGTGGGTGCTCCATTTGAGTAGTGGGTTGGAATCACCCCTCACTTTCTCTCTAGTGGGTTCTCCATTCACATGGGGTGATCCAACAGTTTTTACAAAATTAAATTAACTTCCCCGCACAGTGTAGACTTTATTACCCGTAAATATTTTTTATTTAAATATGTATTGATTAACCTCCCTCTAACCGAATGAATTTACATAATACTTTCATTATCCCAATAATATTTATTATTTAAATAAGAAATATTTGGATGTATGTAATTAATCTTCAAACATTAGGTTGTGAATTTTTTTTAAAGGAGGCATAGTGTAATTATGCTAAAATTATTGAATAACTATAATTTATTCATTACTCAGGAGAGTTTAGTATAATTTACTCTATTTAAAAATGTTGTTGCTTCAATAGAATTGATTTACAGATAATTAGAAGTAAACTAATTGTTGTAATTTGAAAAAGTAGTAATTACGGATGTAGTTGACCTCATTTAAAGTTCTACCTACCTTCTTGATTTGTAAGTGATTTCAGCTACAAAAAAAAAAAAAAAAAAAAAAAAAAAAAAAAAAAAAAAGAAAGAGGAGATTAAAGTCCACTTGAAGGCCTAAATAAACCATGTTAAACTTACTATTAACTTTTTGTCTTTGCTTCATCTGCTTCACCGTTTTAAATGATGCACACGCATAAAATGAGCCCTATCATATAAATAACTGTTGAAATAACAACAATGATAATTGTTCGAATTTTAATATCAACATCTCCTGTAAAAACAAATGATTCTCATTAAATAACGTTATGAATTTTAGAATATTCCATGTCGTTGTAAGTAAATACAAATATGCAGTTGTCTAGATCTATGAATTACAAAATAAAATGACCACCGCTTATTGGGGGTGGTCATGGGTTAGTTTGGTTCCGTTTGACATTAAATTTAGAACTAATCTAATCCTGATTAGTTTCAAGTTTTTGGACCCAAAATCAAACCAATCATGCATTAGAATCAACCCAACTCAACCCACTGTAGCTTGGGTTGGTTCAAGTTGAAACCACGATTCTACTATATTAAAAATAAGTGAATCAATCAATAATAAATAATTATAATAAACAAGTTTTTAACATTTAAATATAACACAAACAAATAACAAAATATTATTTAATGAAAAACAATACAAATTAAATTCAACTCAAACTTAAACATAACCAATACAAATTAAATCAATTAATACAATCAATACAAATTAAATCAACTATAAAATCTAGCTCAAGGTTCTAGTATTTTCTAGTATTTCTTTCGATCACCTAATAATTCTTATATGTAGAAAATTATTAGGTTTAATCAATTGTAATAAGCTAATTAGGTGAATACATATTAATATAAATAAAATTTTATTGACGCCGTCTGTGGGAACTCTAAAAGACAAAACCTTGTCTTCCAAGCTTATCTGATCGCCTTCCATGGCGAACAACGACGAGATACCGTTGTTCGCCATCGACGGAGTTACCCCGGAGTTAGCCAGACGGAGAGACGGACTCCCTGCCATTCCACCCATGGCGGACCTAGAGACTTCCCCAGGAGGACATTCAAGAGACGCGCGGGATAAGCACGGAAGGAGTCTTGGTCACTCTCGGAGCCCAGACGGGCACCGGCAACGGAGAGAATCACACGCCAGACATCTGGAGCACAAGTTGAGGGACCAAAACGCCGTCATCCGAAGAATGGCGGCAAAGATGGAAGATCTCAAGCGGTATGTCAAAGGGAAGGGTGTTGCTGGAGTGGGAGACCATAGTGAGCGCACCCAACCACGCCGTTCAGGCAGTCAGAGCCAGCAGCACACTCTCTCCCTTTCTATTACCAAAAGTTTCAGGGCTGGAGATTCCGACGCGCCTGTAGAGAAGTCGAGCGTGCAAGACAGTACCTATCAACCCTCGCGTCCGGCAATGACGTCAAGGTATTCCTACTCTGCGCGCTCCGAGGACTTACGGGCTGTCTTGAAGGAGCGGGCTCGCCGGCGAGAGACTCAGAGGGTGCCGGCGCTCCAACGGCTATCTTACGGGGGTCATGCCAGTGAAGAGGTCATAATGCCACCACCCCGCCCAGCTGTGCCCCTCCTTCTGGACACAGATTTGGCGAGGATGAACGCCACTCCCTTCTCCTTGGAGATAGAAACAACACTGCTCCCCGCGGGCTTTCACCAGCCCAAGTTTACGCTCTACAACGGGAAAACCGATCCATACATGCATGTAAGCCACTTCCGACAGGTCATGGCTGGACATAGGCAGAATGACGCTCTTATGTGCCTAATCTTCCTGTCGAGTTTGGGCGAGCTGGGCTTGAAATGGTTTGAGAGGCTGCCGGAGGGAAGCATCGAAAAATGGCAACAATTGGCGGAAGCCTTTGTAACTCGTTTCAAGACCAACACTAAAACGCCGAAGGAGGTGGACCACCTTCTTAGTGTCAAAATGGAGTTGAGCGACACACTCAAGGCATACAACTCCAGATACTGGGAAACCTTCAATGAGATTTTAGATTGCCCGATCAACCTGGCAATCATCCAACCAGCCGACATCCATGGGCCAACTCATGCAGCGCATTAATGAGCACATCCGAGTAGAGGATGATGCGGCGGTATCCACCGCGAAAACAACTCCGGTGGCAACAAACAAGAGGTCGGCTGGCAAGATACACGCGGTCGGACAGGAGACTAACCGTCCAAATGATCGCGCCGAGGAATCTGACTGAGGATTAAATCGTCAAAACTGGGGAAGGGGTCATCGTAATGACCAAGATGAATGCCCCCGCGATGACGTAGCTAATGCCAACAGAAGGTTGAAAGCTCGGACAGGCATCACCACGGTCTTCAAGATTCCAATCTATCGCATACTTAATGAAATTCGTAACGAGGATTACTTCCGGTTTCCTGTTAAGTTAGGCAACGTACAAAAGGGTTTCAATCCACGGTACCGCTGCACATATCACCGGGAGCGAGGACACCGGACAGAGGACTATTTGCCTCTGAAGCAACACTTGGAGGAGTTAGTCGCAACCGGACACTTGGATCTTTACATTGACGGGGGTGTTAAGGCCGCACATCCCACCCTGGCTGATCAGCATGGACCGGATGACTTGGAGGTGCCCCTTCAAGGAGTGGTTAATGTGATCCACAGCATAGTGGAGCCGACGTGTGTATGCGAGTTCCAAGGGATGATTAAAAAGGCGGAACACATGAGGGAAGTGTTGTCGGTCCAGCCCGCGATCAAAATGGGCAAGACCGAGGACAAAGACGTGATTAGTTTATCCACGAGAGACCTAGAGCACATTCAAATGCCACACAACGACGCCCCAGTGGTCACACTCCGCGTCAAAGAATTTGATATCAAGCGCATCTTGATCGACTAGGGAAGCTCGGTCGAGATCATGTACTACGACGCGTTCAAACAACTCAAACTCCGAGATATAGACTTGGCTCCGACAACTTCTCCACTGGTTAGTTTCAACTCGCAACCAGAGTGGCCTTTGGGAAAGATAATTTTACCGGTCAAAGCCGGATCTGTGATCAAGTAGGTGGAGTTCTGGGCATTGTAGGTGCCGTTTAGGTACAATCTGATCCTCGGTAGGGGATGGCTTCATGCTATGCAAGCTGTGGCGTCGACCTACCACCAGGTTATAAGATTCCCCTCGGCTATGGGGGAAATTGAGAAAGTTTGAGGCGATCAAGTCATGTCAAAATAATGCTTCGTGGCAGTGAACGGGAGCCGAGCTGCCAAAAGTTTCGTCCAAATGATTGAAGGACCGGAAGACCGTGGAGTCCTTGAAGATGTGGGCGCCAAGGCTGAGGACAAAGCTGTTGAGGAGTTGGTAGAAGTGCAGATTGACACTGAAAGCCCGAACAAGTTCTTCTTGCTCGGCGCAAGCCTTACCGCCCAAGAAAAGACCGAGATGGTAGAATTCTTGATGGCAAATATCGAAGTCTAAGCATGGTCGCCATACGACATGCCCGGCATTGACCCGAACTTTATTTGTCATCATCTCAATGTTTTCCCCGGTGCAAGGCCGGTCATTCAGAGAACTAGGAGATCGGCGCTACACCATGCCGAGGTAATCGCGGAGGAGGTAAAGAACTTGCTTGAAGCTCGGGCTATTCAGGAAGTGCACTACCCTCGGTGGATTTCAAACACGGTCGTAGTACCCAAGAAGAATGGGAAGTGGCGAGTTTACGTCGACTATAAGACCGTCAACCGAGCATGCGCTAAAGACAGCTTTCCCCTACCCAGAATAGACCAGTTAGCGGATCTAACAACCGGACATAACAGGCTCAATTTCTTGGATGCCTACCGCGACTATCATCAGATTGCCATGCATGGCCCCGACCGTGAGATCACCTCTTTCACTACTCCAAGGGGACTCTTCTGCTACCGAGTCATGCCTTTTGGTTTGAAGAACGGCGGGGCAACTTTCCAAAGGATGGTGACCAAAATGTTTGCTCCTTTGCTAGGCCGGACGATGGAGGCTTATATCGATGACATGGTGGTTAAAAGTCGGCACCAAGCAGACCACTTGTCTGACGTAGCCGAGATGTTTGCCATCCTCAAACAGCACAAGCTACGCCTGAATGCGTCTAAATGTGCCTTTGGCGTGGGATCCAGAAAATTCTTGGGTTTCCTAGTCACAAACCGAGGCATCGAGGCAGACCCCACACAGATCAGGGTCATACAGGAGTTGAAGCAGCCCAACTCGGCTAAGGACGTGCAGCATCTAGCCGGGATGGCCGCCGTGCTTAATCGATTCATAAGTCGGTCATCAGATCACTGTCGCCCTTTCTTTCGAGCCTTGAAATCCAAGTTTTCGTGGGACGAGGAGTGTGACCAGGCTCTGGCTGAACTCAAAGAGTATTTGTCTTATGCACCACTATTGGTAACACCCAAGTCCGGCGAAGAACTCTACCTTTATTTCGCCGTGTCCCAGCATGCAGTTAGCGCAGTGCTTGTCCGGTCAGCAGGTATCCAGCATTTACCCATCTTCTACGTGAGCAAAACCTTGCTACCGGCAGAGTCGAGATACTTGCCGCTCGAAAAACTTGCCTTAGCATTGATGATGGCCTCCAAGAAATTGGCACACTATTTTCACGCTCACACAATCATCGTTTTGACTGAGATTCTCCTCAAAGCCTTGTTCGAACGGGCGGACTTCTCCAGTCGAATTCTAAAGTGGGCAGTCGAGTTGGGACAATTCGACGTTAAGTTTCAACCCCGAACGGCCATAAACGCTCAAGCATTGGCAGATTTTGTTGCCGAGTTCTCGCCCGGGATTCACCAAGTATGTCCGGTGGATCTCACCATAGTAGCCGAGGAGGCCAACGAAGATTCCACCGAAATTGTATAGCAGGGCGGTGTTGTCGGCGCGGAACTTACGCGCCCCGCCATAGAACATCCAGTCGGCATGTCATCGCAGCCCAGCGATGCGACAACGGACTAGGGCATAATAGACCAACCTGTTGGGTCCAGTGCCGCGTCATCGAGAGGGGAGGAAGTGGAACAGATCAGTATTGAACCTGAAGCCGAACAGTCGAGCGACCGTGATCCCATCAATCTTCAAGCCTCCCAGGACCCCTCAGAATGTTGAAAGCTCTTTGTTGGCGAAATGTGGAAACTTTTTGTAGATGGGGCCTCGAATCGTCACGGTGCCGGGTTGGGCATAGTCTTGGTCTCGCTAGATGGTCTGACCATTGAGCATTCTATCACCCTCGGATTCCCTGCATCAAACAACGAGGCTGAGTACGAGGCGCTACTGGCCGGACTTAAGAGCGCGCTCTAAGTGCGCGCATCCGAGCTGATGGTCTACAGCGATTCCCAACTGGTTGTCAACCACGTATCTGGGGTTTACAAAGCTAAGGATGACAGAATGGCAAAGTACCAAGCTCTGGTAACGGACCACATCAAACGATTCCAAGCGATCAGGGTCCAACAAATTGGACGGGAAGACAACGGCCACACAGATGAGCTGGCCGATCTGGCTTCCATGGTCGACCGAACCTCTCCCAGTCCTCTCCTGATTGAGTTTCTTCCAAGGCCTAGTATAGAGGAACCGGAGCAGACAAAAGTACTCTACACCGAGCTTGGCCCTTCTTGGATGGACCCTATTATCCTCTTCCTGAAAGAGCGGACACTTCCGACCGATAAAAAAGAAGCGCATAAAGTCCGGGTGAAGTCAGAGCGGTTTTGGCTCTCTCCATCTAGCGCTTTATACAAGAAGTCTTTCACCGGTCCTTATCTCAAGTGTGTACACCCAAACTGCGTGGAAGTTTTCCTGTACAAACATCACGACGGCATATGCGGCAGTCACATAGGGGGCAGATCTTTGGCCTACCGCGCTATCTCGCAGGGATATTGGTGGCCGTGCATGCAAGTGGACGCTCAGAAATATGTTCATAAATGTGAGAAGTGCCAGAAGTTCGCCCACCAAATTCACCAACCGGCCAGAGAACTCCTTCCTCTCACAAGCCCTTAGCCTTTTGCGATGTGGGGACTAGATATAGTGGGACCACTCCTAACGGCACCGGGCAACCGGAAGTTCTTCATTGCCACTACGAACTACTTCACCAAGTGGGTTGAAGCTGAGCCCCTAGCAACTATCAAGGAGAAGGACGTCAAATGATTTGTCTGGCAGAATGTGGTAACGCGGTTTGGCGTCCGTAAGATTCTAATCTTTGATAATGGCACCCAATTTGACGGCCGCTTATTCAGAGAATTTTGTGAAGAATTGAAAATTGAATTCTACAACTCCACCCCGGCTTACCCGCAGTCCAACGGCCAAGCCGAAGCATCAAATAAGACCATTCTTGACGGATTGAAGAAAAGACTTGAGAAGGCCAAAGGAAAATGGACTGAGGAACTCCCAAGTGTCCTTTGGGCATACCAGACGACCCCGAGGCTATCTACCGGGGAAACTCCTTTTGCCCTGGCGTACAGCATGGAGGCTGTCATCCCATTGGAAATTGGCATGCCCACCATCTGCAATGAAAATTTTGAGCCCGAGCTGAATTTTGAAGCAGTCGCCCTGGAATTGGACCTTATTGAAGAGCGCCGCGAAAAAGCTTTGATTCACGTGGTTGCATACCAACAAGAATTGTCCAGGAAGTACAATAAAACCATACACCCCAGACCGTTTGAAGTTGGCGACTGGGTTTTAAGAAAGGTCATGGGCAACACCCTGGTGCCAGGCAAAGGCAAGATAGGGGCAAACTGGGAAGGACCCTACAGGATAACCGGTCTGGCGGGCAAGGGGGCATACCACTTGGAAGATTTGGATGGCAAAGGAATACCCCGGCTATGGAATGCAGCCAACCTCAAACTGTACTATTTTTAGTTTTCATAGTTTTTATGATTATTCTTTTGAGCAAAGACTTGTTTGCATTGCATTTCAGAATGTAATACTCTTTTTGTCAATATAATAGAAGTGACTTACCTTTGTTGAAGCATTCTGTTATTTTCGATGCTTATTTTGTGATTGAAACCGAGATGCTTTACTCCGGTTGGTTGAGTTGATGATTTACTCAACCTTTAGACTCCAACCGAGATGTTTTACTCCGGTCGATTGAGTTGATGACTTGCTCAACTTTGACATTAAAATCGAGATGTTTCACTTCGGTTGAATGAGTTGATGATTTACTCAACTTTGTGATTTAAACTCAGATGTCTTATTCCAGTTAAACAAGTTGATGATTTACTCAATCTTTAGACTCCAACCCAGATGTTTTACTCTGGTCGATTGAGTTGATGACTTGCTCAACTTTGATATTAAAACTGAGATGTTTCACTCTGGTTGAATGAGTTGATGGTTTACTCAACTTTGTGATTTAAACCGAGATGTCTTATTCCGGTTAAACAAGTTGATGATTTACTCAACCTTGAGATTTCAATCGAGATGTTTTATTTCGGTTGAATTAGTTGATGATTTACTCAACTTTGTGATTCAAACCGAGATGTCTTGTTCCGATTATACAAGTCGATAATTTACTCAACTTTGGGATTTTAACCGAGATGTTTTACTCCGGTTGAATGAGTTGATGATTTACTCAACTCTATGATCAAAACCGAGATGTCTTTTTCCGGTTAAGCATGTTGATGATTTAGTCAACTATGTGATTTCAACCGAGATGTTTTACTCCGGTTGAATAGGTTGATAATTTGTTCAAGGACGAGTTAATGATTTGCTTAGCCGAGGTGATTTTCCCGGCTAAAGTTGTTTAGTTTAAACACAATGCAAACACTTAACGAAAATACAACTTTTCATTGATAAGTAATAGCATTACAAAAGGTGGGGTAGTAGCCCGGTTACATTTTCAAACGAAAAAGAAAGAAGACAAATAAAACTAAACTAAGGGGGAAAGGTCTGTGAATTCATCCCTGGTCACAGTCGCCTCCAGGTCAACCGTGGTTGTGGTCTCCTGGACACCGGTCTGCTCCTGGCCGGCCTGGTTTGAGCGGTTGTCACCCTCGGCATTTTCCTCGACGTCCTCCGCTTTTTTTTCCTCGGCCTCAGCCTACAACACGCTGAAGACGTTGTTGGCATATGGCACAAGGTATGTCGACAGGAAGGCAGCTGGGGGAGATGCAAACATGTCGGTCTGGAGAGCGTCCCATTCTTACTCGGCGACACCAAGCTAGCCGAGCAACCTAGAGTTATTAGAATTTGCTATCTCCAGCGAAGCCTTGGATCGTCCGAGCTCAGCTTGAGGGTGTTCAACCTAGCTGGCAGTGTCGGTTGCCTTCTGCCGGAGTCGGTGGATCCTCTCCAACACCAAGTGTTGTTTCTGGATGGCCTGCAAGAAGAAAACTTTATCAGAGGAAGGAAACCGAGCAAACACTTGGAAAAATTTGAACAAAGTACGCAAAGTTCTTACCCGGGTCATGGACTTGACCGAGGACTTCACCCATCGGGTGTCCGGTACGTGGTCACTGCCGACCACGTCGCTCGGTAGCAGCAAGGCTTTGGTTAGGTCAAAGGCGAGTAGATGCTCCTTATCACCTTTGACCGAGGCAGTCGCCGGGATCTCCTTACCCCGGTGCTTGAGCTATGGCTTCCATGGCGATGTTGGGTCAGTTGTCACTGCTAGTTGTTCGGTGTTCAACCTCGCAACTAGCTCTGCAGAGGGGTCGGTACGTGGCCTTTTCCCAGCCCGGCAGCTTTCTTTGCTTGCCTACCCGGCGGCAGGAGACGCCAGTGCAACTACGGTCCCGCTCGATTGACCGGCAGCGGCTGTACGGGGTGGGATGATCGGTAGCTCGGTAGAGGTAGTAGTGAAGAGGTTCTTGATACGGCTTCTTTTGGCCATCTCTTCTGCCTCGGTCAATCGGATAAGTGGCACGTCCGGCAAAGTGGGATCAGGAGGTGGAGATGGTGCACGGAGGAAGTCTGTAACCTTACTCCGGCATGGAGCTAAGTACCTGTAGGTTGGCATGTAACTGAGGAGTTCGTGGCAATCCTGATTGCGGTAACGAAGCACGGTTCTGATGGTTGCTTCGTTGGGATAATGGTAATTGGCTTGCAAAGCTTCGATTGTTGCAAAAGAAGAAAATATATTAAGTACGGAATTTAGAAAGGAAGAAATTTGACTAAATAGTTAGCACGGCTTGCATGTTTCACTGAAGTTTTTGCTTATATACCAGCCCGGCACGTCGGTCGTTTCGTAATTACCGGACATCTAGAAAAATACGTCGTCATGTAAGTCCTTGTCTGGGGTACCGATCACTATTTTCTCCTTGCCCGGACTGATCTTTAAGTAATAGGTAAGACCATCGGCTGTATGCCTGAGGGTATACTGGCGAAGTATCTCGGCCATTCCTAAGTTGGTGCCTAGCCGGTTGTTTAGCTCGGCGATTCCGTTTATTATGCGGTAGATGTTGGTTGAGACCTGGGTTGGAGCTAGCCAGGTGCGCCGCAAGAATTTGCAGATCAACGGGTTAACCGGGAAGCGGAGGCCACCTTTTATGATGGAAAGCACGGTGAAGGGGCACTGGTCTAATCTACCCCACGGGGTCGTGTCCTCGGCACCGAACTCTAGGTGAACGTCGTCCGGGATACCATATTCATCCCGGAACGCGGCTAAAGCAACCAGCGTGTCGACCAGGAAGCGGTAGCGCCCCATGTGTGGCCAGCTGGTTTTAGCGCGGCTGAGGTGGTTGGCACAAACTCTGGTTTGGTGGCTGCTCGGTCTTTGAGAGCCTCGGTGTTGGTGCGTTGTCCCTTTGGACTCTGCAAGAAAAGGAGAGTAAGTGTAAGTGGGAGTGCGGTCGCGCAAAACGAGCTTGACTTTAGTTCGGTCAGATGGAGTGAAAGACCACCTCGCTCACAAGGATAAATCCAGAAGCTCGGCCGTTCAAGCGGACTAGATGTTAGTCCGGTCGAGCGGTCAAGCCCTCTGCCTACCTCGGTTCCTACAGAAGTTTTTGCAAACTCGCAATTTGCTCGGTTTGGAGGTTTTTTGGGGATCAAAAGAAGACCTGGAGCCCGGTCCACTCCAGATCTTCATGCATTCATCATTCAGACTGAAGAACAGTAAAGGGAACAGGGGTAAAGGTGGGTTTTGGGGAGCTATACCCTAAAATCTATGGTTTTGGTGCCTTAAAACGTGAAATACCAAAGGGAAAAGCTATAAAGAGATTCGAAGAGCTTACCAGTAAAGAGGCAAGTGCTGGTTCCTCGAACACGAACGCAGAGGAGGGAAAGAATGGAGCTTGATGAGGGCACTGTAGCTTCAAGTCGTCTGGAACGGAAGAGAGTCAGTAAGGAGGAAATGAAAGATGGGAGATGCGTCTATGTAAGAGAAAAAGGCCGCCAAAATTCGAATTTGAAAGGACGTCTGGGTTGGCTGCTCGAGGCCAATAAATGCACGACGTGTGTTCATAATGGCAGCGGCGTCAGTACTGAAGAGACAAGATGGCAAGTTGAGGCGTCAACCGAGCAGGCCATGAAACCGGGCATGGAGATTAGCGCGGTTACTGTCTTGCAAACTGAGGACCGAGGAAGAGTCTACCCCGGACGGATCATGTAATCCCAGTCACGCTTGCGCGGATGGGATTAAGGGGCAATTAAGAGGGAGGTTTATAATCTGGCTCTGGATCGTGGAAGAAGTCGAACAGGTCAGGGCCAAGCATGTTTGGGCCGAGATCACTTGGGCCTGATTTGGAGTGGGATTTGCTCGGTCGAGGCCCAGCCCCTGTCTAGGCCAAGCTAACTGGGGCTTCCCTTGAGGTGATCTTGTTCGGTCGAGGCCCAGGCCTGAGGTCCGCGGCCATGTGATTGACCGAGCTCCCCCGGGTTTGGACTTGCTGGACCGAGATGAGCATCTGCTACACAGGTTTTTGGGGAGCATGGTTAGCTCGGTGGTAAAGTCTTCTGTTCGCCAGCTCGGTTTATCTTAAACTCGGTTATGCCGGAATGCTACCGAGCTCGGCTGTTATGGAGCTCGGCAATTGGAGCACTCGGGCACGTTACGCAGCACGGACGTAGAAAGCCGAGGTGATTCCGCCGATCTGCCGAGATCCCGTTAATGTTGTCTGGCGGTTTGGTTAGGTGGTGATTGCGAGATTTGTGCTGACAGATGAGAGAGTAGCTCTATGTGTCAAGGGACTAATGGGAGCAGATATAAGCGCAGAAAGTATATAAGCTTGACGGCGCCCCCCATGCGGGGGATGGAACATAATTTGGTGAGATAAATCTATACATTCAAGTCTCTCCTCTCTCTTTCTCTATCTCTGAGTGTCTGATAACTTGACCGTCGGAGGGGGTTTTTCGGCCACACACCGCCGAGTAGCTCACTGCCGTTGTGTTCGCAGGTCGATCGGACGGACAAGGAGCTTGGTAGAAAGGAGTGCGGGCTCTGTGGAATATTTGCTCCCCGTACAAACACACACACACACACACACATATATATAAGTAGGTTCGGTTAGATTTGTTTAGTTTAGGTAAGGCTTAAATCAAGAACAAATCCAATCTTATTAGTTTGATAATTTGAAGACTTAGAACCAAATCAATATACTTAAAAATCAAACCAACCTAATTTAGAGAAGTCGATTTGATTCGATTCTTTAGTTCACTAGCAAATTTGAATACCCCTAGCACCTAACAAGTGTTTCTCTTTTGAGAAACTCAACGGATATTTTTCATTTTTACGTAAACAGCTAGAAAACTCATCTAACATATGAAGCTTTTTCACTCTCCATCTATCTCACACGTCCCAATGCAACGATTCAAATGTACGAAAGGATCATATTGCAAATGAGGAAACAAATTCAAATAGAGAGACTGGAATCATAATATCTTACAATATGAGCTTTAATACCATATCACATCACTAATTGTCACAAAATGATTAAATTATTATTGCAAATGCGTTGAAAGGGAAAAGTTATTGGTTGGTCTTGGATACCGTTAGGTGGTGCTTCAAGAGTGTTGTGATTGGTGGAATAAGTGTGGCCCACGATTTGTGTTGGGTGATTGAAGAACATGAGGGAACATGGTGGTTTATGATTGATGATAAGTACCGTCATGTGGTGCCCTAGGACCAACTAATAATTTTCGTTGAGAAGTTACAATTATGGAATTTAATTAAAATATATTACCATAATGATTAAATAATTAATAATTATAATTGAAGTGATGATCCAATAATTAGGTGATTTATTAAGAAATCCCTCTTTTAAGTATCTGTATCCCAATTAGTTTATAACTCTTTTAGTAAGTCCTATTATTTAGACATTTGATCTATCAATTCTTAATTCTTGTATTTAAGGTATTTTACAGATAATTTTATCCTTACAATTTTTTTGAAACATGTGACAACTTTGTGATGTTAACATTCATGTTTGACAGAATGAATACTCACATTGATGTGCGGATGTTTATATCATGGAACATTCACATTGTCAATATTAATATTATTATTAGATATATTACTACATTATCCATGAGACTTATTAGAACATAAAAAATAATTTGGACCAAGTAGAACATAAATAGGTGAAAATGATTTATGAATAAGTGGTTATTTGGAATGTATTATATAAGTGTACTTTTTGACTTTTTAGTTAAAAAAGTAAAGAAATAAAAAAGATGTATGTTTGGGATAATTTCTTGACTTTTTACGAAAAAATGTGTAATAAAATATTGTAATAAAATCAAAATGACTATTCTACTATTGTTGACTTTTCGATTTTTTAGTAACTTTTTGACTTTTTAACTTTTGTAGGTTATCCCAATGTCCCTCCAATAATTACGCACAATAAATGTATTTTAATATTTTGTTAATTTCATAAACTAAAAATAATAAAATTGGTTAGGATTATTATTTTTTGAGTGGTGCCACATAGGGTTTGTAAAACCAATCAAGTTACTCCCGTTTGACTTAGTCAAATTCATTTAGAGTGGCTTAATATTAATAAGTTTCAATATAATGTTAAATTTGTTAAATTTTTAAATCAAACTTAAAAAATCCACTATCCGATTCAATAAGCTTAATACATTTAGGCCTTGTTTGGGAACAGGTTAATTTAGTAATTTTTTGGCTATTTAGTTAAAATATGAGCTAAAAAAACTAGTATGTTTGGGATAACTTTTTGATTTTTTACGAAAAGATGTGTAAAAAGTAGAGAGAAAAGAGAATTTTTGACTTTTTTATATGAGGTGTTGGTTTTTTGATTTTTTTAATAATTTTTTGACTTTTTAACTAAATCGATTGCTTTCCAAACGAGGCTTTAAAAAAAGATTAAGTTATTAGAGCTCAAAACATTTTTCCTTTTTGGCTCTGACAAGGTCTCTCATGAGAACCAACCCTTTTCTTTTTTAAGAAAAACATTTTTGTTTGGTATAAAAAGAAAAATGCATTACAAACAAACACTAGAGAGTTTTTGTGCAGCCCTCATTCTGTCGTGACTCTCGTGGTATTTGTTATTGTAGGATTCGTTTGCAATACAAAGAAACACAAAGAAAACTGGTAGGACTACTTGTCTTAGTCTTCACAAAATTTACTATATGCAACAAAAATGAGGAGGCCCTCTAGTTGATGCATTGCATCAAACATAACGAAGATAAGTGAAATTAGAAATGACAAAAAAACATGACAAAGAACAAGTCTCACTTTCTTTTGAATAAGAAACAAGACCAAACAATACCTCTAGACCATATTTGGTAGGACTGGCTCAATTAGATGGAATTAGTGTGCTTCGGACAGTTAGTTCTAAGATTATCAACCCTTTTGGATTGTATATTATATTTCATGTTTGAATTGGTTTAGGATTATGAGTAGGGCTGTGTAAAATACCATTTAATCTGCTAAAATTACACCAGTTCACATCAATTCACACCACTCTATCCGCTAACCGTGGTTTAAATTTTAAAATTTCTTCGAAATGGCTTTGCTCCACTACAGTTAATGTACGGGGAGCAAATATTCCGGCAAGCCCGTACTAATTTCTTCCGAGCTCCGTCGATGTCCGATCACCTGCGAGCAAGTAACGGTGAGCTACCCGGCGGTGTGTGGCCGGAAAAAACCCTCCGACGATCAAGTTAGCACACACCTTAGGATGGATAGAGAGAAGGGAGAGAGTGTTTTAGTGTAAGAATTCCTTACAGAGATGTTCGTGTGTCGCGTATGGGGAGCGCAGACATGCTTATATACCCTCTGTGGCCCATATCTACTCCCAGTCGTCTCCTGACACGTGGCTCCGCTTATCCCATCTGTCAGCATAGACCTTGCTGAACATCACCTAATCTCAACTGCCCGCCATCACAGCTGGAGCCCGGCAGCCGAACTGCTCTGTACGTTACTGCGCCGTGCCGTGCTTCATACCCGAGCACTTCCCTAGCAGACCAAGGAGGACCGGGCTAGGCGGCATCTTGGCAAAGCCTAGCCCGAAGCACCCTGTGGTCAGCTTTCCTGCCGGTCAAACGGTAACCTCGGCCGACCGCGCCTTTCCGGGTGTCGGTCACTCGACTTGTCTGGCTTCGGCTATCCTCGGACCGAGCATCCCAGTCCAACCGAGCACTGCCTTGCTGAGCCGCTTCTTTACGGTCAGGGACGCACTCGGCCCAAGTTCTGCCCGGCCCAAGTTCTGGCAGCCCATCTCTGGGCGAATAGTACATCATCTCGGCCCAATGTGCTTTTGGGCTCTCAACCTGCTCGGTCGCTACCTCGGCCCAACTCCAGATCATAAATCACCCTCTCAATTGCCCCTTAATTCCGTCCGCGAAAGCGTGACTGGGATTACTCACTTCGACCGAGATAACATTTCTCCGGTCTTCAAGACGCCTAACCTTGACCGGGCTAGTTAACATAATTGTCTGAAAACTTGCCCGGTTATATTCCTCGGCTGACATCCTCTTCGTCGAAAGTAGCTCGGTTGGCTCTTCGTCTTTTCAACCCGTCGCTTCAGCCCTGACTTAGCCATAAATGGGGACACGTGGCGGGCTGCCATTGGTCATCGGGCAGCCAACCCGCCGTTTTTGCCAGAATTTGAATTTGGGCGGACTCCCTCCTGCCTATACATACAAGACCTCCCTAAACTCACTTTCCTCCTACTGCCATTTTGCTATTCGACTCTAGAGCTCTTGTATCTTCATCCAGACTTTGCTGCCATTCTTCGTGCTTGAAGGAGCAGTTTCTGCCTTTCACAGGTAAGACCTTCAACCCATCTATAGTTACTGTTTTCTTTCATATTATACACATTAGGGCACAGAAACATAGCTCTTAGGGCATAGGCCGTAGAAAACGTCCCAAACCTCCCACTGTTCATGGTGTTCTTCGTCTTCCTGAAGAACACTGAAGAACTGGGGCGAACCGGGCTCTTGGTCTTCTTTCGATCCGAAAAACCAATCAAACCGGGCAAACAACATGTTTGTCTCAACCACAGCAAAAACCGAGATAACAAAAGGACTTGGTCGCTCAACCGGGCTAACATCAGGTCTGCTTGGGCGACCGAGCTCCTTAGTTAGACAACCGAGGTGGTTTGGCACTCTTAATGACCGAGCTGAAGTCTAGCTCCTTTTGCGCAACCGCGCTCTCTTACACTTGCCATCCTTTTCCTGCAGAGTCCAAGGGGACCACTGTCATTCCTGAGGCTCTCAAGACCGAGCAGCAACCAATTACCACCGTGCCCAACCCCTCAACCGGGCTATAGTAAGCCGGCCACAAATGGGGAAATTTCGCTTCCTAGTGGATACTCAGGCCGCGCTAGCCGCTTTCAGAGAGGAGTACGGCATCCCGGCCAACGTCCATCTCGAGCTGGCAGAAGAGGAGACAACGCCTTGGGGTAGGGAGGAATGCCCATTCACCGTGCTATCCATTGTTGAAGGGGGCCTTCGTTTCCCACTTAATCCACTGATAACCGAGTTCTTGCGCCGAACCGGGCTAGCACCAACCCAAGTGTCCACCAACACTTACCGGATAATAAACGGCGTTCATAAGCTAAACAATCAGTTAGGCATTAGCCTAGGTCTAGCCGAGGTCCTACGCCAATACACCTTGGGCCACACCGGCGACGGTTTCTCCTATTACCTCAAGATTAGACCGGGTAGAGAGAAAATCGTGACCGGCACACCAGATAAGGATCTTCACGACGATGATTTCTTCTGGGTGTCTGGTAACTACGAGATAGCCGAGGTACCGGGCTGGATGATTAGCAAAAATTTTGGGAGCACATGTAAGCCGCGCAAATTATCTCGGTTTATACACTTGATGTTTCTGTAGATTAATCATTCTCTTGTTTCTTTTGCAGCCATCCAAGCCTTGCAAGCCAACTACAATTTCCCCAACGTAGAGGCAATCAGGACCGCGCTTCGCTACCGCGATCGAGATTGTAACCAACTGCTCGGCTACAGTCCCACATATAGATACTCCGCTCCCCGCCGGAGTAAGGTTACTGACTTCCTCCGAGCTCCAACACCTCCACCGGATCCTACTCTGCCAGACGTTCCCCTCATTCGCCTGACCAAGGAACAAGAGATGGCCAAGCGCAGCAGAATTAAGAACCTGCTCACCGCCACATCCGCCGAGCTGCCGAGCGTTGTAACTTGCTCACCTGTCGTCGGTCAATCCAGTGGCGCTGTGGTCGCCCTTGCCTCTCAACCGACCGGGCAATCCAGCCGAGAACCCTCTGCACGGCGCGCCGGAAAAAGAGCTCGGGCAGACCCATCCGCCGAGTTAGTCGCCGAGCTAACTACCGAGCATCCAACTGACGCCCCCGCCCCAGTACCGGCCTGGCGCCCCCTGTTGAAGCACCGGGGTCAAGACATCCCGGCAACGGCTTCGATCAAGGCTGACAAAGAGCATCTGCTCGCCTTTGATCTGTCCAAAGCATTCCTACTACCGAGCGACGTGGTCGGCAGCGACCACGTCCCTGACACTCGGTTGGTCAAGTCATCCGTGAAGTCCATGGCCAGGGTAAGTCAATGCAGCTCTGAAAATTTTCCCAAGTGTTTGCCCGGTTCCGTTTCTAATCAAGTTTGCTTTTTTCAGGCCATTCAAAAACAACACCTGGTTTTGGAGCGCATCCACCAGCTTAGGCAAAAGGCAAACGACACAGCCAGCCAGGTTGAGAGCCTTCAAGCCGAGCTCGGCCGGGCTAAGGCTTCCCTTGAGATGGCCAACGCTGATAATAACAGACTGCTCGGTCAGCTGAATGCGACCGAGAAAAAACAAAATGAGCTCCAGACCGAGGTGGACACCCTGAAGAAGTCGAAAAAGAAAGCTTGCCGGGCTGCCAATAACGCGGGTTTCAACGAGGCCGAGCAAAGCTACAAGAAGCAAGTCTTTGCGACACAAGACATATACTTCAAGGCTGGCTGGAAATCCGCTTGCGAACACCTCGGCCAGGGCTCTGACACCGACGTATTTGCCAACCCTCCTCCAGCTTCGCTACCGGTCTACCTCGTGCCTTATGCAAACGACGTCTTCAGCGCTTTGCAGGCTGAGGCCGAGGAAGGACTCGAAGAAGGAGACGGGGAGACAGATTCTGAGGAAGAAGAGGCCGAGGTGCAAGAGCAGCCCGGCAATGAGGAGCCCGGTGCCCAAGATACCAGTCCAACCATTAACCTGGATGCCGGCGAGGACGAATTCACTAATCTATCCCCCTTAGTTTAGTTTTCTTTTCTTTTTTGTATTTTTGCTTTCAACACTTTTGATGTAACCGGGCTCTGTCCCCACCTTCTGTAGTGATTTTCTTATCAATGAAACGTTCAAATTTTGCCAAGTGTTTGCACGGTATTCATCCAAGTTATCTTCATCAAAACATCTCGGTGTAAATCATTATTTGAACAAAACACCTCGTCGACCGGAATTCACACCTCGAATGAAGCACTTAAGCAGAACAAAACAAATTCATGAACCGAAATAACCATCTCGGTTGTAACAAAGTTGAACAAATCAACACTTCCAATCGGATTATATCATCTCGGTTGGGAATCCAAAGTTGGCCAAAACACCAACTCTTCCGACCAGAGTACATCATCTCGGTTGGAGATCCTAAGTTGGACACAACACCAACTCTTTCAACCGGAGTACATCATCTCGGTTGGGAATGCGAAGTTGGACAAGACACCAACTCTTCCAACCGGAGTACATCATCTCGGTTGGGAATCCGAAGTTGGACAAAACACCAACTCTTCCAACCGGAGTACATCATCTCGGTTGGGAATCCGAAGTTGGACAAAACACCAACTCTTCCAACCGGAGTACATCATCTCGGTTGGGAATCCAAAGTTGGACAAAACACCAACTCTTCCAACCGGAGTACATCATCTCGGTTCGTAACATTAAAACAACAGTCCAAGTGCTAAAGCAAAATTACTTCTATAAATTGACAAAAAGAATTACATGCTGTGGTGCAAGCCAAAAAGTTTCTTTGCACAAGAAAAGAAAGCAGAAGCTTAAAAATAATACAGTTTCAAGTTGGCCGCATTCCATGGCCGGGGTATTGCTCTTCCCTCTAAATACTCCAAGTGGTAAGCCCCCTTGCCCGCCAGACCAGTGATCTTGTAGGGTCCTTCCCAATTTGCCCCTAGTTTGCCTTCTCCTGGCACCAGGGTGTTGCCCATAATCTTCCTCAAAACCCAATCACCAACTTTGAACGGTCTGGGGTGCACCGTCTTGTTATACTTCTTTGAGAGCTCCTGTTGGTAGGCGGCCACATGGATGAGGGCCTTCTCCCGACGCTCGTCCACTAGGTCCAGCTCCAAGGCAATAGCCTCGGTGTTCAGCTCGGGCTCAAAACTCTCGCTTCTGAGGGTGGGCATTTCAACTTCCAAGGGTATGACCGCCTCCATGCCGTAAGCCAAAGCAAATGGAGTTTCCTCGGTAGAACGTCGTGGGGTTGTTCGGTATGCCCAAAGGACGCTAAGTAATTCCTCAGCCCATTTGCCCTTGGCCTTTTCCAGCCATTTCTTCAACCCATCCAGTATAGTCTTGTTCGATGCTTCAGCTTGACCATTGGACTGCCGGTAAGCCGGGGTGGAGTTGTAGAATTCTATCTTCAAATCTTCACAAAATCCTCTGAATAGGCTACCGTCAAACTGGGTGCCGTTGTCAGAGATCAAAATCTCGCCGCCATCAATGTAAAGGTCTAGATGCCCGGCCGCAACCAGTTCTTCCAAGTGTTGCCGCAAAGGCAAATAATCCTCAGTCCGGTGGCCTCTCTCCCGGTGGAACGTGCAACGATACCGCGGATTATAGCCCTTTTGTCCATCACCCAACTTAGCAGGAAACCGGACATACTCCTCGTCTCGGATTTCACTAAGTATGCGATAGATTGGAATCTTGAAGACCGTGGTTATGCCAGTCCTTGCCTTCATCCTTCTGTTTGCGTCTGTTACATCATCTCGGGGGTAGTCATCCCGGTCATTGCAGCGTCCTCTTCCCCGGTTTTTACGGTTAGTTCCACGGCCCGATTCCTCTGCTCGGTCACTTGAGCAGATGGACTCTTGCCCAACTGCGTGCACTTTGCCTGCTGTCTTCTTGTCCGTTACTACCGGAGTGGCCTTCATGGTAAAAGCTGACGCGTCATCCTCTACTCGGATGTGCTCATTGATGCGCTGCATGAGCTGGCCCATGGAGGTCGGCTGGTGCATGGTAAGCGAGTCTCGCAGTCTATGTCCGACCGGGAGACCACGCTTATATTGCGTGATTGCAAGGTTGATCAGGCAATCCAAGATCTCGTTGAAGGTTTCCCAATACCTTGAATTGTACGCCTTCAGTGTGTCGCACGGTTCCATCTTGACACTTAGCAAGTGATCGACTTCCTTTGGTGTTTTTGTGTTGGTTTTGAAGCGTGTAACAAACGCCTCGGCCAACTGATGCCACCTTTGTATGCTCCCTTCCGGCAACCGCTCGAACCACTTTAAGCCCAGCTCGCCCAAACTTGACGGGAAAATTAGGCACATAAGTCCGTCATTCCGCCTATGTCCGGCCATGACCTGTCGGAAGTGACTCACATGCATGTAAGGATCGATTTTTCCGTCATAAAGTGTGAACTTAGGTTGGTGGAAGCCTGCCGGAAGTGGTGTTGTTTCAATTTCCAGGGAAAAAGGAGTGGCACTCAGCCTGGCCAAGTCCATATCTTCAAGGAGTGGCACTGCTTGGCGGGGTGGAGGCATTCCGACCTCCTCGCTGGCATGAACCCCGTAGGATAGCCACTGGAAAGCAGGTATTCTCTGAGCTTCGCGCCGGGGGGCCCGCTCCTTTAAGACCGCCCGTAAATCCTCTGACTGAGCGGAGTAAGAGTACCTCGACGTCGTCGCCGGACGTGAGGGTTTGTAGCTGCTGTCTTGGGCGCTAGACTTTTCTGCATGCACGTCGGAATCACCAACCTGGTAACTTCTGGTAATGGATATGGACTGAGTATGTCGTTGACTCTGACCGCCTGAACGGCGGGATGGGGTGCGCTCACTGTGGTCTCCCACTCCAACTACACCCTTCCCTTTGACATGCCGCTTGAGATCTTCCATCTCCGCCGCCATCCGCCGGATGACAGCATCTTGATCCCTCAACTTGCTTTCCAGTTGCCTGGCGTGCGAGTCTCTCCTCCGCCGGTGACCGTCTGGACTCCGTGAATATCCATGACTTCGTCCGCGCTTGTCCCGCGCGTCTCCTGACTGTCCGCCAGTGGGCGTTCCCAAGTCAGCCATTGGGCGGACAGCAGGAGGTCCCTCTCTCCTTCGGGTATACTCCGGGGTGGGTATATCAAGTTAGCACACACCTTAGGATGGATAGAGAGAAGGGAGAGAGTGTTTTAGTGTAAGAATTCCTTACAGAGATGTTCGTGTGTCGCGTATGGGGGGCGCAGACATGCTTATATACCCTTTGTGGCCCATATCTACTCTCAGTCGTCTCCTGACACGTGGCTCCCTTTATCCCATCTGTCAGCATAGACCTTGCTGAACATCACCTAATCTCAACTGCCCGCCATCACAGCTGGAGCCCGGCAGCCGAACTGTTCTGTATGTTACTGCGTCGTGCCGTGCTTCATACCCGAGCACTTCCCTGGCAGACCAAGGAGGACCGGGCTAGGCGGCATCTCAGCAAAGCCTAGCCCGAAGCACCCTGTGGTCAGCTTTCCTGCCGGTCAAACGGTAACCTCGGCCGACCGCGCCTTTCCGGGCGCCGATCACTCGACTTGTCTGGCTTCGGCTATCCTCAGACCGAGCATCCCGGTCCGACCGAGCACTGCCTTGCCGAGCCGCTTCTTTACGGTCTGGGACGCACTCGGCCCAAGTTCTGCCCGGCCCAAGTTCTGGCAGCCCATCTCTGGGCGAATAGTACATCATCTCGGCCCAATGTGCTGTCGGGCTCTCAACCTGCTCGGTCGCTACCTCGGCCCAACTCCATATCATAAAATCACCCTCTCAGTTAATTACACATATATTTTTTAACTTATAATGAAATATCAAAATAAAATGAGTGTGGGAGAGATTTAATAGGTGGAATTTATTACAAATTAGTAGTTATATATATGAAAAATATTATGTAAAATTAGTTTGTGTTATATATAAGGTAAATTATGCAAATAGTCCTTATAGTTTATACGATATGTCAATTTGACTTATACTGTTTCAATTTACTCGATTTTCCCATTTAATATAACGGATTGTGTCATATTAGTTCAATAAATAACTCTTGTTTGGCATGGTGGATGGAAAGTCAAACGATGTGTCAATTTGGTTTCTATAATTTACACAATCTGTCAATTTGGTCCCTGTCAAAATCGAGCAAATTAAAACAATAGGAGCCAAATTAACATATCGTGTAAAGTATATGGACCAAATTGACACATCGTTTGACTTTCCATCCACCAAACTTAATAACCGTTATTGGACTAATATAACACAACTCGTTAAATTAAAGGGCAAAATCTAGCAAATTGAAACAATACGGATCAAATTGACACATTGTGCAAACTACATGGACCATTTGCATAATTTACCCTTATATATATGAAAAATATTATGTAAATTAATATTATATATTATGCAAAGACTTGGTAATTGGTTAGAATATTCTTCAATCCGCCAATCCACCCAAAATCGCAACAATTTGCCAATCCGCCAATCTGCAATTCGGTTTATAATTTTATTTTCGAATTGTCCGAACCACACCGCTTACACCCCGAATTATGAAAATAGATTGACAAAATTCTATCAATTTTACAACTTAATTAATTAGTTAGAACTCTTTAGTCCTCCATTTCGTATCTCACACTTCCACTTATGCCCCTTCAATCCCATATTCGAAAGCTGTGTAAAAAAAGATGATCAATTATTTGTTCTTCCTTATAGAATCTTTAGGGAAAAAATGAAAAAATTGTGGCCTTCTCTCTGTTCTTTGAAACTTTACTCAAATATTGTAAGAATATTCCGCCATTTAAAGATACCTGTTAGCAAAACTTGAAAATTAACAGAGCAATCAAATTCCATGTAGTAATTAATTCTAAATGCGTAGAATCGAAACATTGAAAGAGCATATAAAATGTATTATGTGGTTAAGATATTATTTTCTAAATGTGACCCATGACACATTCAAGATCAATATTATAAACCATACAGTGCATTTTATGTATACTTTCTGTGTCTCAATTCTATGCACCTAACATTACTGAGCTCTATGCGTTAACCATAAAACTACAATCCAAAGGCAAAAACAAATGCTATGTACCTGGTCCTGATGGGTCTGGTTGTGGTGAGGCAGGTGCTGGTGAGTCTGGTGATGGAATGGCTGGAATCTCATTAAAGAAATTATAGGTATCATACTGTAAAGAACAGCTGGGTCTAACAATTCTCACTCCAGTGCTCCCATTACAACAACCTGGAATTGCTTCAGCAGCCCCAAGTAGGCAATTGAAGCAATCTCTCTCTGATAAATCAGGCGTGCACTGCTCGAGCGCATATATATATATATATATATATATATATATATATATAATTTGAAAATCAGGACCGGTTGTATTTCCAGCTGCTAACTTGCGAAGAGGGCCACCTGCAGCAGCTTGTTTTCAAATGTCGTCCAACAAGGATCTTATTGTTAGATAATGTCTCAATGGGACCACATAATTAAATGTGGTGTTATCATTTATAAGAAGCCTACAATATAAGTGATTCAATTTAGTTAATAGGCTTAAGGGTATATGTGTTATGGACCTAATGTGTAGATACTAGTTGTATAATTTCTATTTCTATGAGGGGCAGAAATAGAAATTAAAACATATTGGTTAAAGTTGGTTTTCATTCCTTTTGAACTTCCACAACCTTTCAGTTTTGAAAACCAATTACAACCTTTAAAAGGTTATGGTCCCTATTCCTTCCCAAGTGAAAAAATAAGAACACTGCCATTTTTCTTTCTAAATCCTCTCAAGGAGAAACATAAGGCACCAAAGGGGAAAGGATTAGAAGGCAATAACATAATCAATAACAAAGAGTTCATTGATAATCATGCTTCCGTTTAACCGTTCATCAATGGATTCAGGTATGTCATTTTGTCTTGATTTCTTGATAATACACATGGTAAATGATCCAAAGTGTAAGGTTTATGTTCTGAAATTTATGTTAACAATTGGTATCAGAGCATGCATATCATGTGTCTTATCAGAATTGATATGCTTTATTCATTCTATTTAGTTTCCTGGAATCAGATTCTGAATTTTCTTATGGATGTAAATTCTGTTTTTTCCTGTTTTGTTCTGTGAAAATGGCAATCTGTTTTCTGGAATTGTAAAATGATTCGGTGGGCAGTTTTTTTTTTTTTTTTCTTCTCTCAAATGGATGAACATCATGTATTTATTTATATAGATATATCTTGCGATTTGATCAGTTTAATTTTGAACATCATAAAAAAAAAAAAAAAAAAAAAACTATTTGTTTTTGGACCCGTCAATTATATTTATATATGTATATATATAATTGGAATTGCTGCAGATTATATAACATATACGGGGTCACAAATTTAGAAATCTTAAAATTTAATGTAATTTCATACAACGTCTACAGAAATTTAATTTTCTAACACTCTCAATATAAGTCAATTCAAACAAGATGTCACAAAAGTGATCTCTCTTGTCTAGATTGTTTTTATATGGAATGTTTTGAAGTTCATGTCTGTGTATCTCATGCGGGTATTTATCGGTCCAAAGACATGATTAAGACTTGGCAGAATTACACACACATTTTGTGGTGATAAACATGTGCCAATTGTCAAGAAAACCTAATGTGAATAATAAATCCATCAAAAGATAGATTTGTTATTTGACATAACTTGTTGTCAATGTTTGATCATTACAGCAAGAATACCACTTACAGTTAATATCACTACCCAAAGGCTTGGTATTAATGTTGTGCTAGGTATCTTGAGATGTTGTCATTAAATTAATTTATTTAGAGATTATCTGTTTGGTAACTTAATGTGAACATGAGGTAATTGCAACATTTTTTGAGGATGTTGAGTTTGGGGGGAGAAATCCAGTTAGAGACATTGTCTTTGAGGAGGAAGCAGGAGTAATCCCACTTCCTACTACTACTTTTGACCAATCACAGGTTCCTATACCTGTCATTGCTCGAGAAGTAATTTCGGATCCTCAACCAGACAATGTTGTTCAAGATAATATAGTTCAAACCCCCATTCAAGATGAGGTAATTGTTCTTGAGGAACAAACTCTACAACCTCAACCTCAAGAATCTGTGCCATTAAGGCGATCCACCAGAGAAAGGAGATTTGCATTTTCAGATGATTATATTGTATATCTCCAGGAACATTGGTGGGTAGAAAATGGAATGTCGAAAGATGATCCAATCAACTTTCGTCAAGCCATGGAGAGTTCCAACTCTCATAAGTGGAGAGTGGACAGATTTCCATAGAGCACATTGGGACAAACTCCATGATAGCGGATCCACTTACGAAGGGACTACCACCCAAGGTCTTTCATGAGCACACTGCTCAGATGGGTGTTGTTCTATTTGAGAACATTCTGGTTTAGTGGGAGTTTGTATTTATATTACTGCTTTATGTCAGCCTTGAGTTTTATCTATGTAATTAGATTAATTTCTGCAGAAATGAAATATTCAGTTTATTACGCTCTGTTACGTATTGTGAAGTATTGATCTCAATAAAGTTAAGTAGGACCAGTTGGAAATAGGCATGTATGGATCACATCACATGTAATTTCCATGCTACGCATCCATGATTGATCTATGTCATTTAGCTGTATTAGTATACGTGACCATTGGTGGGTCGAGTTACGATTGATGTAACGAAGACCGCTTTGATCCTATATTAATATAGTTAATGGACAAGATTGTTTGGATACCCTCAAGTTATGATAACAAATTTCTGAGCTCACTAAAGTTAAGCACATTTTTCAGGATACATATGTGGTCCAGTGGGAGATTGTTAGATAATGTCTCAATGGGACCACATAATTAAATGTGGTGTTATCATTTATAAGAAGCCTACAATTTAAGTGATTCAATTTAGTTAATAGGCTTAAGGGTATATGTGTTATGGACCTAATGTGTAGATACTAGTTGTATAATTTCTATTTCTATGAGGGGCAGAAATAGAAATTAAAACATATTGGTTAAAGTTGGTTTTCATTCCTTTTGAACTTCCACAACCTTTCAGTTTTGAAAACCAATTACAACCTTTAAAAGGTTATGGTCCCTATTCCTTCCCAAGTGGAAAAATAAGAACACTGCCATTTTTCTTTCTAAATCCTCTCAAGGAGAAACATAAGGCACCAAAGGGGAAAGGATTAGAAGGCAATAACATAATCAATAACAAAGAGTTCATTGATAATCACGCTTCCGTTTAACCGTTCATCAATGGATTCAGGTATGTCATTTTGTCTTGATTTCTTGATAATACACATGGTAAATGATCCAAAGTGTAAGGTTTATGTTCTGAAATTTATGTTAACACTTAGTGCCTGATTGTATTGATCCACGTTTAATGCGTATTTGTTGCTCCACAGATCATCCTGTGGACTATCTGACATAATCCCGATTATTGTATTGTTTGAGAATCGTAGCATACAATAGTCATAATATGCGATCGCCTCCTTGTAATTAGGACAAAGTTGTATGAGCTTACTAGTTGAGTTATGGATACAATTACGACACATTTCAAGATTAGCATCGCCTCTGCAAAACGCAATTGCATTAACTTTATCTGAGTTTTCGCCAAATGAGGAATTGTAGAATCCGTATTTGAATTTATCGGTGTTAGAGGAGAGCGAGGAGAGGAGGGTATTGAGGTTCGACTCGTACGTTCTATTGCTCGTGTAATTGCCGGTGTTAATACAATAGTTGCCTAGAAAGATAGGCTGCTGGGCAATGGTGAGAACAACTAGGTTTATGAGAATGGGAGAAAAGAAGAGGAGATGTCTCTCAGAAACCATTTTCAGTATACATACAAGTTTACTTTGGCTCTTTCAACTATATTACAAGCTCCCAAAGATCTTTTAAAGAATTAATTACATTTTATATTCCTAAATATGAGTCTGGTGTTATTTCAAAAATGATACCGCGATGTAATTTTTTTTAAAGAAAAATAGTGAAAATTTCATTTTGAATTAGTCATAAATCTAATATAAACATTTATAATTCTATAAGTGCTATATGTTATAAAATGAGTTATTTACACAAAGACTCCTTAAATTATTAAGAAATATTACTTTGATTTTCTAAACTATAGAAATGTATAATGGACCCCCAAAATTATTGAGAAGTATCAATTTGTCTCCTAAACTATAAAAGCGTACAAATAGGAATGGCAACGGGGCGGGGCGGGACGGGGATCACACTCCCCGTCCCCGGTCCCCGATGGTGGAAAAAATATTAAAAATAAACATATTAAAAATATATGGCATAAAATATGTTAAAAATATGTTGTAAAAGATTATATACGGCATACATAGTATGTCATAAACATATTAAAAATAACATTTTACGGCATGCAAAATTATGCCATGTAAAGTATAATGATTTATGGCATGAAAAAAATGTTGTAAAATTTGTTATATGACATACAAAGTATATCATTAATGTTTAATTTATTATTTTTTAAAACTTTACCTGTATGCCGTAAATGACAATTAACTTTCCACCACATGTCATATAATGACATTTGTGTGCATGCTGTGAAAGAGTTTTTACGGCATGCATTGCAAGACGTAAAAAATTCAATTTTGTTGTAGTGTGTTTCACATTCAAATTTGGGTTCCCAAGCCCTACATCGTGATTCTTCATTTTTGTTCAACCATATCCAATTTCGGTAGCAAAAATATGATCTCCGCCGGCTGATTGTAGTTGGAGTTGCCGCTTTCTGGAGATTTCGTGTTACATTTGGAAGCAAAAACAATGACAATGGGATGTAAAAGTAAATTTTTGTTCAAATAGTTGTGTGAAACTTTGGTGTGAATTTCGTACTAGGATTTGCATGTTCTTAGTATGAATTCCATACTAGGGTTTGTATGTTCTTTATTGATGTGCGAAATACACCAACTTCAATAACCTAAATCCTTCCGGGTTGGAACCCCCAATCTAGAGGTGCATGAATCTACGATATTTTGAATGTGGGTTTTGTGAATTTTCAATTTATATTTGTATACAATGTGTTTTTTATTGCAATATTTTTCATTAATTTTTTGTGGGTTTGTTGTGTTGGGGTTGATTTTTTAATTCGTAATGAGTTACATAGTTTCACATTCAGCTGTTATGTTGGTATGTTTTTTTGAATGTTAATGTCGAGCTAATGTGGGTATTTGGGAATAATGTGATTTTGATTTGTCTATGTTTTTATGGGTAATTAGGCTATATGGGTTGTTGGTGGGTTTGGGTAATCTGAATGTGGGTAATATATGTTGAATGTGGTTACGGGTGAAAATTAGCTTAATATGGGACGTGGGAATTGTTGAATGTGCACTACAAGAAAATGGGGCTTAAAAGACGGAACTATTTGCGACGGTGACTTTTTGCGACGGTAAAAAATACCGTCTCAAAAAATCAGAGTATTGGCGACGGTAAAAAATACCGTCTCAAAAAACAGAGTATTTGCGACGGTAAAAAAATACCGTCTCAAAAAACAGAGTATTTGCGACGGTAAAAAAATACCGTGGCAAAAAAGGAGAGTATTTGCGACGGTATTTTCTGCAGTCGCAAATACGCTCCTTTTTTGCGACGGTATTTTTTACCGTCGCAAATACTCTGTTTTTTGAGACGGTATTTTTTTACCGTCACAAATACTCACTTTTGTGGTTTTTTTTTTAAGTGAATATTTTTAAATTTTTAAATATTTTTTTTAGATGCACTTTACTTAAATGTATCTAAAAAAAAATTATGAAAAAATATTTTTAAAAATTAATAAATACATACAAATATAAAAAAAAATGTATTGAATTATTGTATTTCTTTTGTATTTTTGGTATTTAGTGAATTTTTAAAAAAAAAAATTTACTTTTTAGGTGTATTTATGTTAGGTGTGTCTAAAAATTAAAAAAATTAAATATTAAAAAAATTCAGTAAAAATAATATAACACGGAAAACAAGAAAGTATAATTTTCTCAAAAGAGTTTTTGGAAAACTCTAACCTAACATAGTGATTGTGGTTTTGAGACAGCTTCATATATATACAGTCACAAAATAGTTTGAATAAATTCAACGGTATTTTTCTGTCACAAAAAAAATAAAAAAAACGATGTCGTCTTACTATTTTAATATAACATCTCTTTTCATTCATTTTTTCATCTTCCTGTCTCTCTGTATTTATCTCTCTCTGTTCTCTTTATCTCTTTCACTCATCACTCTTCTTTCTCTATCTGTCTGTGTATCTCTCCCATTTTCTCTCTGTGTCTCTCGCATATCTTTCTTCTCTCTATCTCTTATGTCTTCTCTCTTTATCTCTCTCGCTCATCTTTCTTCTCTCTATCTCTCTCATTTATTTTTATTTTTTTTCTCTCTCTCTTATTTATATCTCTTTCTATCTCTCTCGCCCATCTATCTTTTTCTGTGTCTCTCTCTCGCTCATCTCTTTTCGCTCTATTTCTCTCTTTTTGTCTATCTTTCGCTCGTCTCTTGTTTCTCTCTCTTTTTCTATCTCTCATTCTCTCTCTCTGTCTCTGTCTCTTTTTCTGTTTATCTCTCTCTCTCTATCTCTCTCTCACTCTCACTCTCACTCTCTCTCACTCATCACTCATCTCTCTCTCTGTATGCTTGTCTATTTGTGTATTTCTCCCTCATTATATTCGTCTTGCTCACTCTCTCCCTCTCATATTCTCTATTTATCGAGCTTCTCCTCGATTTATCTATCTTTTCTCTCATCTCTTTTCTCTCTCTGTCTCTTTCGTTCATCTCTCTTCTCTCTATCTCTCTCGTTCATCTCTTTTCTCTCTCTGTCTCTTTTTCTGTCTCTCACTCTCTATCTTTTTCTCTCTTTGTCTCTCTCTCTCTCTAACTCATCACTCTTTTCTGTTTGTTTGTCTGTCTGTCTGTCTCTGTCTCTCTCTTTCTCTCTTTCTCTCGTTGTCTCTCACTCAAATCTCTTCTCTCTATCTCTCTCATCTGTCTTCTCTCACTGCCTCTCTCACTCATCTCTCTTCTCTTTATCTCTCTCGCTCATCTCTCTCTGTCTCTTTCTCATTTATCTCTTTTCGCTCTTTCTCTCTTTGTCTATATCTTTTCATCCATTTTTTCATCTTCCTTTCTCTCTTCTCTTTCTCTTTCTCACTCATCACTCTTCTCTCTCTGTCCGTTTGTCTATCTGTCTCTCTTCTCTCTATGTCTCTCTCTTTTTCTGTGTCTCTCTCTCGCTCATCTCTTTTCGCTTTATTTCTCTCTCTTTTTGTCTATCTTTCGCTCATCTCTTGTTTCTCTCTCTTTTTCTATCTCTCCTTCTATCTCTCTCTCTCTCTTTCTCTCTCTGTCTCTTTTTCTGTCTATCTCTCTCTCTTTGTCTCTCTTTCACTCTCACTCTCTCTCTCTATCTCTCTGTCTCTGTCTCTCTTCTTTTTCTCACTCTGACTCATCACTTTTCTCTATCTGTCTGTTTATCTCTATCTTTTTCTCTATGTCTCTCGTCCATCTCTCTTTTCTCTATCTCTTTCATATATCTTCTCTCTCTGTCTCTCTTCTCTCTCGCTTATTTTTTTCTCTCTCGCTCTCTCACTCATCTCTTTCTGTTTCTCTCTCTCTTATTTATCTATTTTCGCTCTTTTTTTCTCTGTCTCTCTCTCTCTCTTTGTCTATATCTTTTCACCCATTTTTTCATCTTCTTCTCTCTCTTTTCTTTCTCTCTCTTATTCATCACTCTTCTCTCTCTCTCTGTGTCTCTCATTCATTTATCTCTTCTCTCATCTATCTTCTCTCATCTATCTTCTCTCTTTTTCATTGACTACAAAAAATTAACTTTATTTTAATGGAAAATATTATTCCTACTTTTACCAAATAAAAAAATAATAATAATTTTTTATTCATTAAAACAAATATAAAATAAATATAAAACAAATAAATTTTTAACTTTATCAAATGGAAAAAAAAAAATTCATCAACTATAAAAATTGTTTTAATAATTTTTTATTTTAATAAAAACTTCATTAACTATAACATTTGTGGGTGTGTGGGTGTGTGTAGGGTTTTGTGAGAGAACACACACACACACAACACAAACACAACCCAAACACAACAGAGCCGTCCCTCTCCTCCTGCTCGCTCTCTCTCTCTCCATCTAGGGTTTCGCCTTCCTCTCTCTCTCTTTCACACAACGACGGCGCCGATCATCCGTCACCGCCGATCCTCCCTCACTCCCGATCCTCCCTCACCGTCGCTCGTACCTCACTGTCGATCCTCCTCCCTTACCGCCGCTGCTGCCTCCCTCTCTCTCTCTCTCACAAACGACGTTGATGGTTGCTCGCCCCTCACTGCCACTCCTCCCTCACCGCCACTCCTCCCTCACCGGCGATCTTCCCTCACCGCCGATTTCAAAGGGTATCTCTCTCTCTCGGTGTCGGGATTTCGGATATAGGGGGTTTTCATACACACACACACACACATATATATATATATACATCTGTGAGTGTATATAGGGGGGTTTTTGATCTGTTACATGTATGTTATCTGAAAATCCCACAACCAAAATGGAAGAGTACAACATTGCTATGAAGAAGATGATGAGAAACCCTTATGAGTATCACCACGATCTTGGTCTGTTTCTTTCTCACCCTCTAAATCTGTTCTTTTTTATTTTTTATATCTTCAATTCTATTTATTTGTTTTTATTGCGATGGTGAATTTGATTTATCAAGTGGGTTTCACTTCTCCAGTCCAAATTGATTTTGGGTTTTTGTCATTCTTGTTATGAGGTGAATTTCTTGAATAATCTATTCAGATTCATGTTCACTTACTTTGATTTATTTGCATCTTGGTTGTGTTCATCAAACTGGAAATAGACATATTTAGGTTTGGCCATTCCTGTTTTGCGGATAAATGTATCTTTAATCTCCTCAAACTGCAAAGTTTTTGAAGCTGTACTACTAGTAGCCTGCTCCCTTTCTCCCTTCTCCCTGCCTGCCCTAATCCCTACGCTTGGTTGTCCCCAGATAAATAAAATTTTAGATTCTGATCAGCAAATCAATTCAAATTCGGAAGCTCAGGCTCAGGTGAACCACGCCTATAATGAGTATGTTGTATACTGTGCTAAGGGTTACCCCATCCCACCAACAAATTGCTATGCATTAAACAAGCAAATCGTTTCCAGAATTCTTTTATTGTCATTTTGTTTTTATACCATGTTCAAGTTGCATTTCTCTGCAGTAATCTCGCTGGGTATGGCCATGTTCAATTTGCATGCTATCTTGCTGCTAGTTTCCCTTTCTCCAAGATTTTTTTTTCCTTGTGCAGATAAACACCCAAATTTCAAATGGAGACAAAACATCATTGAGGAAAACAGTTACAGAAAAAATGTACTCTGTAAGCTTCTGCTTCTTATGATTGTATCTCTATTTGCTAATTCAGTTTTGCTGCGTTCTTTCTTTAGACACCTTACCAAAAATGTAACCTATTTTTTCTCCTCTCTCTCTGCTCTCTCTGTATGTGTGTGTATGTGTTTCATTCTCTTTCTTTCTTTCTGGTTCTCTAAGACAGGGCCTCAAGAATGAAATTAAACAAAGGGAATCCATGTGGAGTGCGGTTTACTGGGAACTGGTAGAACCAGTTGTGAAAATAAGAACTCTACGAGCTCGACTGGCAAGTATTTTTTGACAAAACTCATAGAATCTGTCTTTATGTTTTGCAAGTTAATCAAAATAGAAATACTAATGTCAGGATGAAAAGATGAAAAATGAACCATTGCCCTTCCCTTGCACATGGTATATATATATGCACTTCTTTTTTCACTACAATTGGTTAGATGGTATGTGTTAACATGCCATTTGGTGAGTCACTGATATGGTCTCGTTGAAATTTTGATTCAATTTTAGAAACATTATCTGATTGTTATTTCTCTCTCTCTCTCTCTCTCTCTCTCTCTCTCTCTCTCTCTCTCACCTTTTTGTCTTTTTGTTTTCGTTTTTCTGGCAGTTTTGTGTGTTTTGGTTTTATTTTTTATTTATTATTACCTTAAAAAAGTGTCATCTGGTTTTTGTAGAAGCCCTTAAACATCAAATAAATGCAATCATTTTCTTTTGCCTTTTTTATTTTGGGGAATTCGGTCGATGCCCCCTTGTAAAAAAAACTTTTATGCATTAAGGACAAGCATATATTTTTTTTCTTGAAACGTCCAATGCACATCACTATTACCAAAATATCCTCAGTGACTAATTTAATATTTTAAACTTTAAAATAATATGACTTTTGATCTATTTGTTGGTTTTTAATGAAATTGATATTTTAAAATCCTCGCATCAATATCTATTAAACAAGATCCATGTTAGCCATGAAATTCCTTTTAAAATAATATGACTTTTGATCTCTCTTGAAACTTGATTGTTTACTCCAGAACAAATAGGGGTAAGAGTGTCAGTTTGGGACTGCCTTCTAATCTAGGAATAGTTGCAGACATTTGTGAATAGTTCGTAGGTAGCATCTGATATCAGCCCATGAGACCACAAGTATTCAGCTCTTGAATTGAAATCAGTGTTGAATTCCAGAAGTGGATTTCCTATCTGCAAGCACCACAAAATCGGATTATTTTATTTGGAGTTGAAATTAATTCAAATAGAGAGGTCAATAGTCTGCTTTTTTATAAAACTTGTCTATATATGTGGTGTGGGACTGAAAACAGCTTTGGGGGCTTTATGACTTTGAGAGAGGTTAATGGTCGGCTTTTTACACCACCTTTTGTCTAGCAGAGAGCCAACTATAGCATAGAAGGCAAAAGTAATTTTGTGTTGGTTCTAGGTAGTCTTGCAGGGATAACTGTGGTTCTATCATTTCATATATTCCCTATCAAAATTTTCTTATATAACTCATGTCTTTGCTATCAATTTTTATTAGCCACCATTTCAGTTACTCTTAGAGGTCAATTCTTTAATTAACCTTTACATAAACTAGCATCGACATTAATTACGTAACCCAGTGGAAATTTGTGAAATAAGCTGCATGACGCTTGAGTGCGTAAAACATGACTGTAGGAATGAGATATTGTTAAATATTGGAACCCAAAGGCAACGCATACTGAGCCCTTGCCCTTTTTTCAAGTTTTATGTACCTGGTAGTTAACAGTAGAGCCATAATTGTGTCCACACTGAAACCTTTTCTATGGAACTGATTTGGTGCTTATGCATTTTTCAACAGACTTGATGTTGGTTTTTCCGGGAAAAGCACTGCTGTTGTTTCTACTGGCTGTTCATCTAAAAGGTTTTTGTCTTCCTTCTTTAGAGGATGGGTCATGGGCGTTATATCTCAGTTAGAGGATGGCCATTTCTACTTGGAAGACGTCACTGGAGCAGTTGAAATCAATTTGTCTAATGCAATATCCTCTACATGTTTATATTTTTCCCTTTCGAAAGACTTATTATTTGTTTTGAATGCTTGGATTTGGGCTGCCCTATAATCTCCAAAAGCGAAAGTTCTCATTGTAGGCCTTTTTAAATAATGGTGAATTTTAGATTTTATTTTATTATTATTATTTTTTTTTAGATTTGGGTGAATTTTATAATTTAAATATGCTTTTATGAACATGTACAGTTTAATTATTCTTTGTAAAATATTGAATTTGATGGTTTGATCAATTTTTATTTTTATTTTATGTTATGATGTTTTTGTGAATGGAATGTAAATAATTAGCTCTTAGAGAATGAGAGACGGCACCACCGTCGGAAAAAATAGAAAATTTTAATATTTTTATTAATTTTGTTATAGGTTTTACTTTTTGCGACGACATTATACTGTCACAAAAAATAGAAATTTTATTATTTAAAATAAAAATTTTATTATTTTTTAATATTTTTTGCGACGGCATTAACAGTCGCAAAAAATAGAAAATTTCATATTTTTTATACTTTCTGCGACGGTATACACCGTCGCAAAAAATAGTGTTTTTTTTATAAAAAAAAGACTATTAGCGACGGTATTTTTTGCCGTCTCAAATAACATTTTTAGCGACGGTAAAATAGGACCGTCGCAAAAAAGTCAAGAAATTTCAAACGTTATTAGCGACTGCACGGTGCCGTCGCAAAAGGTAAAAAATGCCGTCGCAAAACATTAGCGACGGTACTTACCGTCGCAAAAACTCTTTTGCAACCCCTGCAGTTGCGACCCCCCTCTTACCGTCGCAAAAAGTCATTTTGCCGTCGCAAAAAGTATTAGCGACGGTATTAGGAGCATTAGCGACGGTATTTTACCGTCGCAAAAAGTCAATTTTTTTGTAGTGGTGGGTTTTGTGATCTCTGATTTATACATGTATGCAAAGTGATTTTTGTTACAATTTGGATTTTAGCTCTTTTTTTTTTTTTTTGGTTAAAAAAAAAAAACAAAATAGGTTAAAATAGTTAATAAAATAAAATGTCACATTAAACTCATAATTATTTTACTTTTTCCCTCACAAACATCACATATAACTATAAAAAAAAAACTAACCATCTTTTCAAACATAAAAATTTTAATCTACTAAAATAGTCAAAAATTAAAATAACTAACTTTCCAAACAATGCCAATATTGATCATCTACTTTTTGTGAGTATCTTGTGTTGGGGTTAAATTTTTAACTTGGAAGGGAACTGCTCCACACAATCCGAGATCTTGTCAATCAAATCTCCCAAAGAAATACATTGTGAATCTTACCTTTCCAGCATAAGAAAATCAAAAGAAACTCACACTAAGGGGTTGTTTGGAGTATCTTAAATAAGTGTATTTTTTATCTTTTTGGACTAAAAAATTGAGGAAAAAAATATAGATGTTTGGGTTAACTTTTTGACTTTTTATGAAAAAATGTATATTAAAAAATTGTATAAATTAGTGTGTAGGAAAAAATTAAGATTAGGAGTTGTGCAGCCGTAATTTTTGACTTTTGATGAATAGTGATAACTTTTTAACTTTTTGAGTAATTTTTTGACTTTTTGACTTTTTTTCAACTTGTCAAACTTGGCCTAAAACCAAGAATGTAACTGTAAACTCACATACCAATCAATATATGAAATCTACCATATCAAAATGAATGGAACTAAATGATCTATAAGAAAATCTTTGGGACTAACGGTGTTTTGGGAATGGCATTTTTTGGTGTTTTTTATTTATTTACTTATGTTTTTTATTTTCATTTTTAGTAAACTTCTTTTAAAAAATTTAGGTTTCTATATTTAGCTCGACAAGACGAATCGAAAAATTATATTTTTTTTAAAAAAAATCTAAAAAAGAAATTTAGAAAAGACAAAAATAAACTAAAATAAGCAATTTTTTGGCTTATTTTTGTCTTTACTGAATTTTTTTTTTTTTTTGGAATTTTTCAAAAAAAATATACTTTTTAGCTTCGTATAGACAAGACTAACTAGAAAACTAAAAAGTTTTGACATAATTTTAAAAAAAAGTCACTAAAGACCCCCCCAAAAAAAAATGGCGACTTTTTTTATTGCCAAAATAGACCTAAATGGATTACCATCCCTCAAAATAAGATTTATGCTGAGGCGAAGGCACAAGAGGCCCAAAGGGTCACGTGCCCCTCTCAACTTTTGAAAAATTTGTACTTATGACTATATTATACTTATGCCTATAATATATATATACTAGCGTATGCCCGTGCCTGAAGGCACGGCGTAAATAATGTTGGGATTAAAATGTAGTTATAATATTCAGTGTAAATAATGTCAATTAATTAATTAATTTAATGCATCCTCAACATTTAATTAATCATGGGGAACATGAATATATTAGAAACAGTGTATGCTGCCACCACACATAAGCCAGCTTTGTTTGAATAATTGTAGTTATCATTAAAATTTAGGAAAAATTCACCCAAAAAAAAAACTTAAAATTTAATATATTCATGTGGGGTCTGTCTTTAGGAAGAAAAAATTTGTGTTGAAAGACAATTTGTCGGTAGGAAGAAGTAGCCATCAGTCCTTTGCGGGGTTTGTCTTTCACATATTTTTTTTTTTTTTTTTTGCATTCCTATTGAAAAAAATAATAATATATCAATACATTTTGCATTCCTATTGAAAAAAAATAAAATAATATATCAACACAATTTGAATAGCACATAAAATAAATAAAGATGTGAATAGCACACAATTTGAATGCGCAACACAATTCAGAAAACCGACCACTATCTCTTTTCTTACTCTGTTTTTTTTCAATTCTTCACCATGTCTTCAACAGGGATGAAGAAATAGTCCATGAATTATGAGTGAAAATTTAAATTGGGTTATAAAAATAAAATAAAATGAAACAAAAATAATGACCCATGAAAGACATACGGGTTGAAGAAAAAAAAAAATAAGTAAGAAAACGTTGAGACCCAAACCAATGTCAACAGCCCCCGCAAACCAATGTCAAGACCCTCGCCTAACAACACAAAAAGAAAAACAAATATATATCAGTTTAAGGTTTAGAAACACCAACCCAAATACATAACATAACTTAACACCAACCCATATAAATTGAAAGATGCATAAATAAAAAAAAATGAAAAAAGAAACAGAACACAAAAAAAGAAAGAGAAATCCAAATACATATCAATTTAAGGTTTAAAAACACAAATCCAACACAAAAACATCAGTTTGAGGTTTAGAAAAACAAATAAAAATCCAAATCTTAGAAACACAAACCCAAATTGATGGGTCTCTTTTGCTTTGATTGAAAAGAAACATAATGATTTTCAATGCTCTGTTCCAATACTTTGTGTCTCTTAAGCTTTGTTTCCAACTTTTTCTGTGGTTCCATTGAATGCATACTTAATCACACAAAACCAAACAGAAATCTTAGAAACACAAACACAAATCGAAACCGAAATCTTAGAAACACAACCTAATCAACAAAAATATATATATAAAAATAATAATAATAATAATAATAACACAAATCCAACACAATGAAACATTGAAAACCATTTGAAAAATCACTTAAGAATATCTTGAAAACCATTTCATGAGGATCAATTATTATTTCAAACCCAAGGATTAGTTTGTATACCATACTACAAAATGAGTCAAAAAAAAAAAAAAAAAAAAAAAAAAAAAAAACCGCTCTTTCAACCCACCTAAATACTACAACTCCAGCCCATATCTGATTTGCTGATATAACATGAGGGTTCTCCAATCGAACAGGAAATTCTCTGACATGGAAACCAAAGAAAAAATATTTTTTTTATCAACTTTGAAAGTCATGACGCAACCAAGTGATATAGCTAAGAATAATCTATGTAAAGCCAATGCAAATAAATTTTTTTTTAAAAAAAAAAAAAAAGAAAAAAAAAAAGAAAAAACCGTTCTCCCATATTCAAAAAATGAATGAGCTGCACCATGTACAAAAATATGCATACAAAAATATGCTTCATTTGTATATTCTTCTCATTCATAGCATAAGAATCAACTGTGCCAAAACTTCATACAGTATTTCTTGAACACAACCATTTACCACTATCTCACCATCACAACCCTTCCATCAAATTAAGCAAAGCAGAACACTACACAATAGACTTCAGAGCAAAACAAAATGTTCCCAAACAAAATTCAAAATAAGCATTATTTGCATTGGCTCTATAATAAAAAAATCATCAAAATGTATGGAAAGTTACTTCATTCAAAATAGGTCCATTAAAAAATTGCACCTCTGCAATAAATACCAATAATAAAATCATGGGCCCAAAAAGAAAGAAAAAAAAATAAGATAAGGACATTCAGGAAAAAACTTATGCAAATGTATTGCAACTTAGGCAATGAAAACTTTAACAAAAACTTATTTTTTGACCCAAAAGAAAGAAAATTCAACAAAAACAGTAAAATAAAATAAAAAAAACGTGTTTAACATATTGTCAAGTAAGTGAAGAGGGTTTTTGAATTTATATAATAAGGGAAAATATAAAATGTAAAATTCAAATATAAAATGACTTAAACAGGAAAATTCAAATAATGCTTATAAAAATGGAAAATTGACTGCAAAATAATGGAAAATTGTCAAATAATGCTTATACAAAATAATTTATTAAATAACGCAAAATTGACTGCAGCATCAAATTTAAGGAACAAATAATTTATGAAGTAGTTATTATGGCAATGAGGCTACTGATATCAAATAGAAGACTAATTTAATCAAAGGTACATTTGCAATTTTCCTAGCTAAGAATGTTAATGACATCTTCATCAAGTGCACTGAAAAGCCCAAATTTCCCTCTGTCAAGAAAACAGGAACAGATCTAAAAAAGCTCACATTCTGGCTAAACCAAGGGGGGTCAAAGAATATATCACCCCCTGTAACTATCATTGTGCATGGCATGCAAATCATTGGCCCACTTATAGTACTTGTGATACACAACACCTAAAACCATCATTATCAGTACCTAATTACGTACCAATAGCATTACCAAGCTCCAGCTTGTATTCTATGGAATCATGACTCCGATATGAAGAGTTGAAAGAGTAACCAGATGGACCAGCTGGTACAACTCCAGCCCATATCTGATTTGCTGATATAACATGAGGGTTCTCTAATCGAACAGGAAATTCTCTGACATGGAAACCAAAGAAAAAATATTTTTTTTATCAACTTTGAAAGTCATGACGCAACCAAGTGATATAGCTAAGATTAATCCATGTAAAGCCAATGCAAATAAAAAAAAAAAAAAAACCGTTCTCCCATATTCAAAAAATATAAAATGAAAAATAAAAAAATCTTAGCCATTCAAACAAAATGTAAAAATAAAAATAAAAAAAGAACCATTCTGCCTTATTCAAAAATAAATAAATAAAATCAGAGATGGGTATAGATGATTTACTGTCTTTGGGTCCATGAAAATCCACAGAGAACTTCTCCACCTTATAGTCACTCATCATCCTGTTTCACAACAATCAAAACCCAACTATTAAAATAATAATAGAAGCCAGTTTTAGTGAATAATATAGAGTGAGCAAACCCAATATTTTTTCAAAGTAATACAGAGCATCCAATATTTGAATTTTGTTCAAATATTTGTCCAAAGTAATACAGAGCATCCAAAGTAATACAGAGCATCCAACCTAATAATAAATTAATGGAAGAAGAAGAAAAGAAAAAAAAAAAGCTGTTCTCCCTTTCAAAAAATATAAAAATCAGAGATAGGTATAGATGATTTACAGTTTCTCTGCGATGGAGGACGGAGGTGCCATAGTGGGTTGAGATCGGAGGCGACGCAACGGTTGAGATCAGATTATGTCCAAATAAGAATTAGCATGCAACAAATGCAACTTAACCTTCATAAGTTCATATGACCACAAATGAGAGGAACTCACAAATAAATAAATACAGAGATAGACATAGAAATATCATGATTGTACAGCTCTTTCTGTTAATCGATTTGAGATTGGCAAGCTTAAGTATAATTTTAAACCAAGCACACTACAAATATCAAGAAGCCCAATCCAAAATGATTAGAATTAGAACCTGGTTCAAATAATTTCATAAATGACCACAATTCTAATAACTTCACAAACTACAATATCTTGAAACAATCAACTTTTGACCTTTTGTATAACTTTTGTATAAATTAATCTTTTGACCTTTTGTATAACTTTTGACCTTTTGTATAACCATTTATTATGTATTCATTTTATTTTCTTTCATTTTCTTTTCTTTTATACTTAAAATTATGAACTAACAATCAAACATAGGATTGTGAGTCCGTGAACTAACAATCTCAATCCTATGCTATAATACTACTAATCAAACATGCCAAGTGTCACATCAATAAGTAAAAAAAATTGTAAGGTTGTTAGTTTGTATGACATTACTCTATGAACCTATAAATTGAAGGAGAAAAGAAAAAGAAAAAAAAAAGAAGATTAATTTAACTCCTATCTATTTTGGTTAAAAACCCAAAAACTAATACAAAAAATAACTCCTATTTATTTTAATGATTGGTTGGTTGTGTATATTGAGAATGACATTTAATAGCATTCCAAATGAAATTATCATGCATTATTTTGAAAATACGAAAAATCAGAGAAGTTATTTGTAAATCAAATTTGAATGTTATCAAAATGGTATGCAAAGTAATAAATGTTACCAATGTTTTATGAGCGGGTGTTTTATGCAATAAATAAAACTGAAAATCTGAAATAGTACTACTTTAATAACGTAATAAGGCCTTGTTTGATTGACATGATTAATAATCCTATGAATTAGTGAAGGATTCGTTATCCAATCAAATTCGTGACATAACCATTTATTATGTATTCATTTTATTTTCTTTTCTTTATACTTAAAATTATGAACTAACAATCAAATATAGGATTGTGAGTCCGTAAACTAACAATCCCAATCCTATGCTATAATACTACTAATTAAACATGCCCTAAGTGTCACATCAATAAGTAAAAAAAATTGTAAGGTTGTTAGTTTGTGTAACATTACTCTATCAACTTATTAATTGAAGGAGAAAAGATAAAGAAATAAAAATAGATTAATTTAACTCCTTTGTATTTTGGTTAAAAAGCCAAAAACTAACACAAAAAATATCATCAAAATAAAATTTTAACTAAAATAAAATAAAATAAACAATTTCCAAACAAACCCTTGGATGAGAGAAAAGAAACAATATCATCAAAATAAAATTTTATAAGTGTCAATGTTTTTATTTTTAAAGGAGCAGTAATCTGTTGTTTTATATCTATGTCATCAAACCCTTGGTATTATGTAAAATAGTAATTTGTTGTTTCATTCTTTCTCCAAAATTCAAAATGAACTAAGAGATGATATGAGCTAAGAGAAACACTGTACATATACATCCCTGTACTGTATCTAATTATTAAGACAAAAGTGCATTGAACCCTCAGTTGAATACTTAAGATGCTGAATGAAACAAATTGCAAGCTAATAACAATATGGTAGGGGAAGTGATTACAAAAATTACCATAGAAGCAACAATAGAATAGTCATTGTTAATTGAACTTATCAAAAGACTCAGACCATCTTAACTGTACTAAACAATTTTTTTTTTTAATATACAAATTTAAAATGACAAATGAAAGAAACACTGAAGTTGAATTTTTTACCTGCTAATATGCATAGTGGAAGCAGAGTGCAGCAAGGAAAGACCTAGTTGAATCAAAGAAAAAGAAAACAATAACAATTTGTGTAAAATTCCAAGTTGACTCTTTGAGAGAAAAAAAAAAGATTTCTAGATATTAGATCTAAAACAATGAGATAAAGATAGATCTAAGAAACTTTCACAAACTGAAACATGGTTTTAACAGATTATCACAAATGAAAGCCATAGCATCAAGAATATCCTATTGATAGCATCAAGAATTAGAACAAAATTTGAAAAAGTGAGCAATACGAACACAACTTCACAAAATGGGTTTAATTTTCACAAAATTTAAAACATGGGTTTAACTTTCACAAAAGTGAGCAATTTGAAAACATGGGTTTAACTTTCACAAAATTTGAAAAAGTGAGCAATAACAGAAAACAAAAACATTCTCATCAAACCAAAATTATAACATGGGTTTGCACCAAAAAAATAAAATAGAACATGGGTTTAACAGATTCAAAAGAAACTTTACCAAGGTTAACAGATATGCACAATTTTTTACATAAAGAAGATGAATAATGGGTGTTTCAATAAAGAGTCACAGGGGACCAAATTAACAGAGCCATCAGATTACAGAGGGTGTGTGTTCAAAATTATATATATAATAATCAAACTCCTTTCATAAATCAAAACCATGTGAAAAATCAAACATTTGAAATTAACCATATCAGATTAATCATATATATACATATATGTATATATATACATACATATTGGAATCATATATACACATATACAAATAAGCAAATTATATATATCATAATTAGCAAAATAAAAAATAAATAAAAATACACACCTGAATTGCTTTTTTTAGGCAGAACAGATGAAAGAGTACAAAAAATAAGCAAGAAGCTTCACATGTATAGACAACAATAGTTGCCCAATCAAGAGAATCCACACCATTTTTCACACCAAAGTAATAAAGCAACTGTGGCAAAATCTGGAATAACCAAATCCAAACATAAACCAAAGGTTTCAATGGAAGATCAGATTTTAGATAAATAGGCACATACATGGTGCTACAAATTAAATTGAAAGACTGCAGCAATGACACAAAAATAAAAAATTGAAGGAACATTATTTCATACCCTGAATTCAAACCCTCGAGGGCTACCACAGTAATTGCATAAACCAAGCAATAGGGCAACCTTCAAGAAATAAGCAAAATTTAATGCTGCTCAAGATTCACACATGAAAGAGTACAAAAAATTGAAAACAGGATCAAACTACCCATCAAATCCACAAAACTTAATTACAAAGCAACAAAAGACGACTCAATTTACAAAAATCAATTACAAAGCAACAAAAGACGACATAATGCAGAAGCACTGTGTGTTGCAAGATGGCCCTGATACGAAAGTAAAACCAAAACAAAAAAAATGGAACGCACCTCTCCGAGAATCTTCTTATCACCCTTTCCACTTGGTTGTTCAAGGTCAGCAATCTCCCAGAAAGGAATACTGAGGAGAGTCCTTATAACATCTTCATCCAAGAAAGGGGTAACCGGGGACGGTGACACTCTGGCCGGGGACAGACTTCGGTCTGGTTCTGGCAGTAACGACTCCTTTTCAACCCTTGTTCCCCTATTGATCTATTTTATTTCGGTAGAGAGTGAGGAAGGAAGAGAGAAGATCAAGACCAAAACCTTCGATGTCTGCATTGCACTTTATAAGTTAGAAATCAAAACCCATTTCATATTCAAGAGAAATCAAAACTTATTCAATATATTCAATTGTGAGCAATATATTCAAGAGAAACAGAGTTAGAAACAATTTATTCAATAGAGATAGAAACCCATTTGCTGGAGGTTACACAACCAAAACTTTCCAGTCCAGAATCGAAACCAGAGAGCTGGACAGAGAGATGGAGAAGGTTTGTGTGACAGTATGAGGAACAGAGTTTAAAATCAAGGATGAGGAGAGAGAGAGAGAGAGAGGGGTAGGTGGGCGGCCTTTCAAAGACATGGGAGAGAGAAGAGTTTTGGGGTGGGAACTAATATTTGAGAGGATTGATCTGAATCATTGATATATATCTAAGATTCATCTCAGCCATTAGATCAAAATGTATCTCACATACATTTTTATACATTTTCAAAAACCTTTCTCCCTTATTATATAGATATATATATATATATATATATAATATATATAATATAATATAAAGTAGCCTAACATATATATATGGGATTGTTCGGGGGTGTTCGGGGCGGAGGCGGGCCGAGGCCGAGTCTGGGAGGCTATCATCGTTCCCAGCTCGAAAATTATCGAGAATTAAATTTTTAATACCATTCCTGGTCTTATGGGGATAATTTTCTGGAAAAACTCGTTCTAATCGGGGTCGGGGGATCGGGTCCCCGTCGGACCGGGTTTAAATTGTCATTCCTACGTACAAATAGACCTCTTAAATTATTAGCGTGTTTCACTTGGACCCATTTCGTTAAGAGGTCCAATTTGTAAGTTTTTATAGGTTGTGGGGTCTATTTGTACGGTTTTATAGTTAAGAGACAAGGTGATATTTCTTAATTTAAAGGGTTCATTTGTACGGTTTTATAATTTAGGAGTCAAAGTGATATTTCTCAATAATTTATGAGCTCTTCGTGTAAATAATAAAATTTAGAGTTCTCAAAATTATTCAACAAGGTCTATCAGATAAGATTTGAATTAAATATAAAATTATGTAAAATAAAAAAAATTGAAAAACTAAAATTAAACTATATAAAATACAAAAATGTAGATGGGCCTTACCGGTTAAGGTCTTATTTGTCCGTTCATTTTTTTTTTTTTTTTTGAAGATTTGAAAGTATGGAATCTGTCCATTTCTAAAATTTTACATTTGTTAAAAATGGTTTGTCATAGGACTCATCATCGCTGCATTTATATATATAGTGTGAATTTTCTAGTAAGAGTGAAAATTATTATAAATTTAAATATTCATACTTTTAATTAATAAAATGTGAATTTTCAAAAAGTATGAAAGTCAATGTGAATATTTATACTTTTAACAAAATATTTACACTTTCTAAAAATTCATACTATTATTAAAAGCGTGAATACCATTTGCAAATTATGATTCGTTGCAAAGATATGACTGTTGCAAAATATGGACGTTGCAAAAATTACTATTCAAAAGAAATATAAACATTTATTTTATAAAAAAAAAAAAAAATCGGGTAAAAAAAATTACTGTTGTGAAATTCAAGTCTGACCACCTTGGTGTTTGGAGTCATATTCAATCAAATAATTGCATTTAAATAAATAAAAAAAAAAATGAATGTTGAAATAAAATAGAGAAAGAATAGAAAGTATTGTTAAAAAAATTAGTTACAAAAGGGATCCCCTATAACTAGGGCTGAGTAAGGAATCCGTAAAATTCGTAATCCGATCCAGTCCAGTCCAATCCGATAGGTTTGGATTGGTTTTTTAAATCCGCGGTTCGGTTCCGGATTGAAGAATTAAAAATCCGTAGTACACGGATTGGTTCTGGATTGAACCCCACGGTTCCGGATTGGAACCGATCCGGACCGTATACAAATAGCATATATTTTTATTATACATCCTCCTTCATAGTATCTTCTCTTATTTTATATAAAATTTAAACTCAAACCTAAAACCATATAATATCTTCTTTTATTACTTTTGTTTGTTAGTTTTTAGTTTTAATTTGTAATGGTTTAAATACTTATGGTGAAACCAGTTTTCTTATGATTGTTTAAATTCTAGAACAATATGTCGCTATTATAGAAATAGATGTTGCTATTGTGGAACTAATAGAACGTTATGTTTATATTTTTATGAAATTAAAGTGTTATATATATATTTTTGTTATTTAATTATGTGAATCCGTGGTCCTAAACCGATCCAATCCGTATTTAAATGGATTGGTTTGGATTGGTTCCATGATTTAAACGGATTGGATTGGTTCCAATTTTTCAGGAACCGTAGATAACGAATTGGTCCTGGTTTTACCCCAATCCGATCCAATCCGGACCATGCTCACCCCTACCTATAACAGAGCGCTCATATTTTTACATCATTTTGAAGAAAAAATAGGGAGCTTTATTATGAAATTGGGTCCAGCTTGTCTCAAGTTGAGATCAAGACTGGACTCGTCCAGTTCGGCCCATGGGGTCTATTTTTTGGACCCGTTTTGATAATCCGAACCGCTCAATGTGTATAACTCGTCGAGTACTACATGCCTATAAAAAATCACGTTGATCGGATATCAATAGGTATGTGATCAAATCAGTTTTGTATAAAAAAAAAATGGACGGTGAAACAATTAACGGTTGATAAAAAACTGTTTTGTTCACATAGCTATCGATATCCGATCAACATGATTTTTTACAAGCATATAGTATTCGACGAGTTCTACACATTGAACGGTTCAAAACAAGACCCGCACGGTCTAGTCCGACCTTGGACTGGACCAAAGCCACTGCCTATGAAATTCAGACTATTATTATGAGTCCTCTGTTTTGGCTATAGCTTTAGAGAGTGACTTAAGAGCATCTCCAATAGAACTCTCAAAACACTTGCCAAAGTTATAATTTAGTAATAGTGACAAAAAGTGAGTCTCCAATGACTTGCTATTTTACTTGCCAAAGATGATATATGTCATATCTGTTCTCAAATTTGGCAAGTAAAATAGTAATTGCCAAACATGCCACATCAGCAAATATGAATATATTTATGGCTCCAAATTCAGTTGAAAAAACAGAATTGAAACAGTAGAAAACCAAGTAATTTTTCAAATTTAATTTTTCTATTTAATTTTTCAAATTGAATTATATTTAATTTTTTTCTAATTTTTTAATTTTTTTTTCATTTTTTATATTTGTCTAGTCGGGAATAATATAAATATATAATTTTTTTTACAAATAGTTAAAAAAAGGTCATAAAAGACAAAAAATAAACAAAAATAAAATCACAAAAAAACCTATATCCAAACAACACTTGCAAATTTGGAGGGAAAGTTGATTGAGAATTACCAAAATAGCAAGTGACCATTGGAGTACCATTGCTATAATTTAACAAAATAGCACTATTCATTGCCAAATTATAACACTAGCAATAGTATTATAGCGACAACCATCAGAGATGCCCTTAGGGATTGGTTCCTCTCGTTATGTTAGGTTGTAATTTCTTTCTTTTTAGCTTCGGCTAGGATTTTACAACAAAAATAAATAAATAAATAAATAAAAGGAAAAAGAAATTCACACTATTGTATATATATGATTTTTATTTTGTAACCATAAATAACTATAATTAGTGAAATTGAATTTCAGTAATCATAATTAATGAAATTTGATTTCATAACTATATGAATTTTGTCATTTGTTATCACATATGAATTTTTGGTTTAATATAAAGTCTTTTTATTATTTTATTTTTGATAACTGGGTGGTTGGCCAGCTTACGAGGATCTCGACTAATTCTAGGGCTCTCAAGTTAACGACCGAACAAATCTCTAATGGTCTCAAGGTTTGGAATGTTTGGCTTTTATGAGATTCTAACCTATGACATCTTGGGTGATAAACCCTTTGGTGGCATTCTCTTCCCACTAAGTATTATTGTATAAGTTTTATATATGAATTTTTTTTATTAAAAATTTCTTGAAAGGTCCACATTAAATTATATTAGTTTGCAAAAAAAAATTATATAACTATTTCATTTATATGTCATTATTTTTTGAAGTATTCAAGGTTCTACACTACCGTGTGGATTAATTAATGGGAGTGGTGAAATGGAAGTTTTCAAACAGAACAAATAGGTTTGAGTGGTTATGGACATGGGTAGTAGGCGGACAAAACAAGGTAATTTAACACTATTTGAAGAGTCATTGCAAATTCGGGTTGATTTGAGAATTAATTTATTTTTGAATAATTTTTTAAGTTTTTTACAAAAAATAAAAAAAAAATCGTGTAAAATATAGACATTGTAAATTGAAATTTTGTGTTGATTATTTAATTATTTTAATCAATTACCAAACATGGCGCTATTTATTTTCTCTATAATTTCTATTCACACTGAAGTCTAGACAGAATACGTGAATGCAGTTGAGTTGGCTGCGAAGTTTTGGGCAAATTTACTGTGATTTTCTTCGCGATTTACTGTTATGATATATCCTTTGGAGAAATTCCTCATCAACTGAAATCCATTAGCCCGAACTTGGCTGACTCACAGGTGCAAGTCTCACCTCATCAAACCATACAAACTCATCAAGCCACATCACCCAAGGTTTTGTAATCCCTGTAAATTGAAAAAATTATTAAAAAAAAAAAACTACAAAAATAGTAAAAAAAAATTTATATTTTTATAAAATCTTATAAGTAGTAATTATATGGGTTTAATTACAGCACTTGGAGTTGAAATAAATAATAGTTTAAATTATATTTCTGAATTAAAAAGTGAGTTAAGTAGATTAAATTCTCTTTTGACTATTATCTCCGGACAATTAGTAATAAATTATAGTCTGAGAATTCCAAGTATTAAAGATAAAATATCCTTAGAATAGGCAAGCGTAGACTACAAAAGGTTCTGCAAGAGCTACTATTAAATTAAATCCATTACCTATATTTGATTCTTAAATACAAAATTACTCCTAGATCTGAAAATTCCAATTGAAATTGGTATCAGAAATCGGTTTTTCGGCCTTACCAAAAACATTTGCATGAGTATAAAATATAGTGAAGAAGTAGAATTTGATAACTTAAATAATAGTACTTCTTCATATGTAATAATAGAACAAAATGATACCTTAATTAGGCTATTAAAAGAAATTATCAAAAAATTTAGAACTAATCAATTATAAATAATAAATGAAATTAGACATTTGATACAAAATCCAGAAAAAAACAAATAGATATTTTTGAAGAAAAACAAAAAGAATTATATCTATATCCCTACCCATATATAAAGGAAATAATCCAGAATAACCATTTGAACTAGTTTTATCTGGAAAAAAAAAAATGGAGTTAAGTAAATACAATCTAAAACAACTAGAAGAAATGGTTGAAGAAGAAAATGATAGTGAAATAAAATATAAAATAATATTAGAGATAGTTGAACAATTAGATAAAGTAGATGAAGAAATAATAGAAGAAATAAATAATAATAGAATAGAACTAGATGATATATATAAATATATATATATATATATATATATATATATAAACAATTAGGGTTAATTGGTCTGGGAGAAATGGAACAGATTCCCCTTGAAGATTTTGAACAAATAATGAAAAATAGTGAAGCAGAAAAAGAAAAAGAAAAAGAAAAAGAAAGTCCTAGAAGATTCCGAAGAAACAAATAATGTTAATAATACTGAAATGGTAGTAGTAAAACTAGAAGGAAGTAGTTCTTCTGTCCTACTTAATCCAAATCATTCAGATTTTATAAATTTTACCAGACAACAACTAGAAGATGATACTAGAAACTATGACTATAGAAGAAGAATGAGACACTACAGTTATCTAAATAGAGGGTCATTTGCTAGGAAAACACCCAATTATGTAAACTTTACCCTTAGAAAAGAAGTATTTTTAAGAGAAGTACCACTAAAACCAATAAGTAATACATGATATTTATTAAATATTGATTATGCTACAAATACAAGTGAGGTAAGAAAACAATGGAAGAGAGATTTGCACCATGTCTTAAATATCCATAGCAGCAGCTGGAGCGCACAAAGTTTTCTAAATTATATTGAACATAACTTCGCGGGTATAGTAGCAAGTTGGCACGACAACTTGAGAGAAAGTGATTGAAAAATTAATAGCAGAAACTACCCCAAAAGGTATGTTAAATTTATTTATAAAATATATTGAAGATGAATTCTTAGGAAAATAGTGGAATGAAGATAAAAGAAAAAGAGAGTGGGTCAAAAAATTAAGCAATATAGAAATATGTAATATGGAGTATATAAAAAAAATTATGTAGCCAAAAAAAAATAAATGTTAGTAGCTAAAAACAAAATTCGAAAAATAGTTTTGGCTGCTAAAAGTTTAGTAGCAAAAAAAAAAACAATCAAACATTTGGCGACTAAAATATTTTGTAGCAAAAAACAATCAAACATATAGCAACTAAAACATGTCGTAGCTAAAAAAATAAGCTGAAGAAATAAAAAAAACTTTTGGCGACTAAAACTTCAGTAGCAAAAAAATGTGAGACTTTAGGTGACCAAATGTTTAGTAGCCAAAACACAAAATGTTTGCTGACAAAAATCTTAGTAGCTAAAAACATAAGACTTTAGGCGACTAAACCTTTAGTAGGCAAAAAAAAGTTTGACTTTAGGCGACTAAAATCTTAGTAGCCAAAACATTGTTATTTACTTTAGGCCACTAATATATTTAGTAGCTAAAACTCTTTTCCGCGACTAAATGATTAGTCGTTAAAAATAACTGAACTTTTATCGACAAAAAAATTAGTTGCCAAAAATATGATATTTAATTTTAGTCGCCAATGATCTTTCTCGACAATTCTTTCCCGACTAATTTTGCGACCAAATATTTTTGTTGCTAAAAGCCTTCGATGACTAAATAGTGACTTTTGGCAACTGAAAATTTAGTCGCCAAAAATAAAAATTCATATAGTGATTCCTATTATTATTATTATCAAATAGGTAGAAATAAAACTCATTTAACTATATTTTTTCATAATTTATCATATCATATAAATGTTAATATAGAAAAAAAATATGAAAAATGGTTAAAAGTATTAGGAGACGCTACAAGTAACACCTTGAGTTATGGAATTAGATATGTAAGAGCATGGGTAGAACAAAGAATGCATGAAAATGAAACAAAGAAGAAAAATGAAAAAACAATAGTTACATTATTGGCAAACATCCAATTCATGGAGATGTGAACCTTAAAGAAGGAAAACATACAATAAGAAAAAGAAAATATTTTATAAAAAGAAAACTTTTAACAGACAAAGGGGAGAAAAATATAAAAGAAAATATTGTAAAAATCCCTACAATTTTAGCAAAAGAAGAAGATTTCTCAGAAAAAAAAAATAATAATTATTGTCTAGAAGGGGAAAAAAAACCTTGTAAATGTTGGGCATGTGAAGACATAGGTCACTTTGCTAACCAATGTAGAAATAAAAACAAATAAATAAATAAAAGTATTAGGAAGCTTGAATTATGTAGAATTATATAGCCTTTGTACTCAAACAATACACTCAATTATCTTTACAAATAATAAGAAATCAGTTGAAGTCATAAAGCTGAAAACGACGGTTACACATCACAGTATTGATTTCGCCTGCAGTAAGCATGGTGAGGAGGTAATTTTTCCAATTGAGCACGAAACTATACTAAGCATTAAAGAAATTAGTATTCAAAAAGAAATCCAAAAAGAGCAGCATGAAAGATGTAAAAATTTATATAGCAATGATCCCTTAGAATTTTGGCATAAAGATAAAAATATAACTAAATTAGACTTAATGGACCCTAATAAAATAATTAGAGTAAAACAAATAGTATATACTTATAATGATATCGAAAAATTCAGAAAAGAGATAGAAGATCTCAAGCGAAATGGTCTAATTAGAGATAGTAATAGTCTACACAGTAGTCCAGCCTTTATGGTTAGAAATCATGCTGCAATTAATAGAGGAAAAGTTAGGATGATAATGAATTACAAAAAATTAAATGATAATAACAAGAGAAATGGTTATTTTATTCTAAATAAACAAGTCCTTTTTAATAAAATATAGGGTGTCTCCTAATTCTCCCAAAAGGACTGTAAAAGTGAATATTGACAAATTAAAATGGGTAAAGAAAGTATACTACTAACAACATTTAGTGTATCACAAGGACATTACGAATGGCTTGTAATATTATTTGGATTAAAAAATGCACCTCAAATATTCTAAAGAAGAATGAATAACATTTTTAAAGAACTAAATAACATTTGTCTTGTATATATTGATGATATTTTAATTTTCTCTAAATCTATAGAAAAACGTAGAATAGATATGAAAATAGTAACAAAAAAATGTGAGGAATACAACATAGTTTTGGGTGAAAAGAAATGTGTGTATGCGGAAAAGGAAATATAATTTTTAGGACTTGAAATAAAGGCAGGGTCAATAAAAATGCAAAGTCATGTTCACAGAAAAATTAAAAAATTTCAAATAAAATCATGGCTAGAAAACAATTAGAAAGATTTTTAGGATGTTCAATTTAAGCCTAAGATTTTATAAAAGATTTAGATAAAAATAAGAAAACCATTATAAAAGAAATTAAAAAAGGATGAGAGTTGTACTTGGAACTCAGCCGACTTTCCATTAGTTAAATTCTTAAAAGAAAAATGTAACGATTTGCCTATCCTAATGCTTACTAATGAAAACATGAACTAGTACTAGAAATAGATTCAAGTATCAATCATTGGAGCACAGTATTTAAAAATAATTAGCTATGTAGGCATTGTAGTGGAAATTTTAATAAAACTGAATGCAATTATCCCCCATGGAAAGGGAATTATTAGCCATAATAAAAGTTTTAATATTTTTGGCTCCAAAACCATTTTTAATAAGAACTGATTACAAAAACCTACTACACTTTGTAAATAATAATTTATCTAAAATGTAGGCGCAATGGAGGTTTTTACGATAACAACTCTAGTTAAAACAATTTATCTTTGATATATAACACATTAATGGCAATAAAAATAGTTTTACAGATACTCTAACTCCAAAACTTGCAGATGACATCCACATCCACAAGACTTACCCCGCCAGAGAAGGAAACATTCTTGGCAGAGATTGAAAAAGTGCTGGACTTGTTAACAGAAGACAACATTGATATTATCAAAAAAATGCAAATTTCAGGGAAGGGTTGTTCCGTGAACGAGCTCATTAAGACCACCCATTTAGTTGGCAAAACCTTTTTGTTGGAAATGGTAGAAAAATTCTGGGTAAAACCAGAATTTTTTCTCAAGTTTGGTCTATTTTTTAGGTAGGCCCCGAGTGTCGATTTACTCGGGTCAAAGTGGTAACGCGTTCTATGCCGCGTTGTGATTCACGTGGTATATTTGGTTGCTCAAAACCATTACCGAGTGAATAGAAAATTGAAGCCAAAGTGTGCTCCATGGAAATGGAGTTTTGGTGGAAATTCCTTAAGGTTGTAAATTGGCTTGTCCCACATTGATTTGGTGGGAAGTTTTGAAAGGGTTTATAAGGCTTGGGTGAGATACTTGGGGTGTGCCCCAAGGGGTACCCAAGTGTTTTAGAGGGAGAGGTTATGGGCAAAATGGGCTAGACCCATTGGACCCAAAAATCAACACGCGCGCGCGCCGCCACCCGTCCAGTCGGTTGGGCTTCTAATCTTTTTGGGCCAAAAACATTTGAATTTAATTTTATTTTTTGGTAAAATAAAATCCAGAATTCAAATTAAACTGATTTGGATTTTCTGTATATCCAAACAGGGCCCTTCCCGTTTTCAAACAGAAATAAACTAGTTTGGAATTAGTGCACACCCAAACAGGGCCCTTCCCGTTTTTGCTATCTGTTTGAATTGTTAACAGATTCAAATCTGTTTGAATTCAAAACCAACTGGTATCATACCTGTTCAATTTAAAACCAAGAGCCACCTTTACATCTATAAATCGGACCACCCTCATTTGATGTTTTTAATTCAGAAATTTCGTATTTCACCTCTGCTTATTCTATTCTTCATCTTGCTGCATTTTATTTCTGAAAGAAAAAGTGTAAACACTTAGTGTGTTCGTAAGGCAAACAATTTGTAGTGCTGCTATTGTTTGTGGTAAGATCATTTCATCCTAGGAGATAGACGTCCAAATTCTGAAAGCACCGTGGAGAGGACGAATCTGTCTTAAGGACACAGTGTTAAACACTGGACTTGATCAGAAAAGTTATTCAAATAAATTAACTAAGTAAGTTGTTTAATTTTATTCTGTTTTTTATTTGTTTATTTAATCAGATTTTATTTTTGTTTTTGTAACAAAATAAAATCTGTGGTTTTATTTATTTATTTTTATTTCAAGTTTGATTTTTGTAATCAAACAAATTCTCTCCTTTTCTTTATTTCTTTATATTCTTGTTGTTGTTTTGTACACAACAGAATTTAATCTTTTTAAATACAGTGAAGATTGTCCAACAATCTTAAGACATAATCCTTTTTTGGTATCTTCATTGTATTTAATTTTCTGTGTTTTCAAAGTAATATTCTGGTTGGAAAAACAAATAGTGATTTATGCTATTTGACAGATAGTAGTAATATACTGTCTCTTTTCTTTGACAACTAGTAGTAATATACTGGTGTCATTAACAATTGCAGAATATTATTTGGTATTACAGAAAATTATTGTGATATTTTATTTTTCTAGTTTTAGTAACAAGGAAAATAAAATTATTTTGTTGTTATAATTTATTTTCTGGTTTTAGTAACTAGAAAATTAATTTGTGTTTTAATTTTTTATGATTTTTGTAATAAGAGATTATGGCTACTACAACTGAAACTGCATCTGGTAGTGGTACTCCTATTGTTACACCTACATCGGTCCCTAGTCAGAACCATGTTCATGTACCAATCAATCATGGAGAAAAACCGGAAAAATTTAACGGTACCGAGTTTAAGAGATGGCAGCAGAAGATGTTGTTCCATCTTACGACTCTTAATTTGGCCCGGTTTCTCCATGAAGAGGCTCCAGCACTTAAAGAGGGTGAAAGTGATCGGCAAGTTGTTGCCGCTGTAGATGCTTGGAAACATTCAGATTTCCTGTGCAGAAACTACATCCTGAATGGCCTTGACAATATGCTGTATAATATATACAGTCCTCTGAAAACAGCAAAAGAATTGTGGGATTCTTTAGAGAAGAAATACAAGACAGAATATGCCGGCACGAAGAAATTTGTCGTCGGTAAATTTCTGGATTTTGTTATGGTAGACTCCCAAACGGTAATATCTCAAGTTCAAAGTTTTCAAATAATTTTGCATGATATTCATTCAGAAGGTATGTCTCTTAGCGAGTCATTCCAAGTCGCTGCTTTAGTGGAAAAGTTACCACCGGCCTGGAAAGATTTCAAAAATTATTTAAAACATAAACGCAAAGAGATGACTATGGATGAATTGATTGTAAGATTAAGAATTGAGGAAGATAACCGAAAGGCTGAAAAGAGGAATGAGAAAAATCCCATTGAGTCCAAGGCTAATGTGGTAGAACAAGTTCATAAACCACATAACAAAAAGAGAAAGTTTACTGGAGATGGTCCTAAACAAGGCGATAGTAGCAAGAAGTTCAAAGGAAAATGCTATAACTGTGGCAAAACTGGACATCGAGCTTCTGACTGCCACCGCCCTAAGAAGGATCATGGAAGTTCAAAGGAAAATGCTATAACTGTGGCAAAACTGGACATCGAGCTTCTGACTGCCGCCGCCCTAAGAAGGATCATGGAAGTACAAGTAAGAAGACCACTAATCAGGCCAATGTAAGAGAATTGGATTACATCTCTGACGGAGTGAATGACATCAACCTCTCTGCTGTGGTGTCTGAGGCTAACTTGGTTAAAAATCCCAAAGAGTGGTGGGTTGACACTGGAGCAACTCGTCACATTTGTGCGAACAAGAAGATGTTCACTACCTACAATGAGGCTGCAAATGGTGAACAACTTTTCATGGGAAATTCTTCTACTTCTACTGTGGCTGGACAAGGAAAAGTTATCTTGAAGATGACATCAGGGAAAGAACTGACCCTCAACAATGTACTGCATATACCTGACATCCGGAAGAATTTAGTTTCTGGTTCTTTGTTAAGTAAAAATGGTTTTAGGCTTGTCTTTGAGTCTGATAAATTTGTATTAACAAAGAGTGATATGTATGTTGGTAAGGGATACATGAGTGATGGTCTCTTTAAATTGAATGTAATGACAGTTGTACCAAAAATTGCTATGAATAAGAATAACATATCTTTTGTTTATATTCTTGAGTCAAATTTATGGCATGGTAGATTAGGACATGTGAATTTTGATGCTTTGCGTAGATTAATTGGTTTAGACCATATACCAAAGTTTGAAATTAACCCTAATCATAAATGTGAAATTTGTGTAGAAGCGAAACTAACTAAGGCTCCATTTAAATCGGTTGAAAGAAAAACCGAACCTCTAGAATTAATTCATACTGATGTATGTGATTTAAAATTTATTCAAACTAGAGGAGGCAAAAAGTATTTCATAACATTTATCGATGATTGCACAAGATATTGTTATGTTTAGTTACTTAGAAGCAAAGATGAAGCCTTAGAAATGTTTAAACTCTACAAAACAGAAGTTGAAAATCAACTTGGTAAAACCATTAAAATGGTTAGAAGTGATAGGGGTGGTGAATATGATGCACCATTAAATGAATTTTGTGCACAACATGGCATTATTCACCAAACTACAGCCCCTTATTCTCCACAGCAAAATGGAATTGCTGAAAGGAAGAATAGAACTCTCAAAGAAATGATGAATGCCATGTTACTAAGTTCAGGTTTACCACAGAACTTGTGAGGGGAAGCAATATTGTTTGCTAATTATGTTCTTAATAGAATACCCCATAAGAAAACCAACAACACTCCTTATGAATTGTGGAAAGGTCGACCGCCTTCCTACAAATACTTAAAAGTGTGGGGGTGTTTGGCAAAAGTTGAAGTTCCTGTTCCTAAAAAGACTAAGATTGGACCAAAAATAATAGACTGTGTGTTTATTGGTTATGCTCAGAATAGTAGTGCATATCGGTTTCTGACTTATAAATCAGAAATACCTTATATAAATGTGAACACTATTATAGAGTCAAGGAATGCTGTGTTTTTTGAACATGTCTTTCCTTACAAGAAAGGACAGGAATTAAATTCACAGAAAAGAACTTATGATTGTACACAAAGTCAAGAGACTAATGACAATCAAACACAGGAGACTAGTAATAGTCTCGACCAACAGGATTTAACTAATGATGAACCAAGACGAAGTAAAAGAGTGAGAACATCAAAATCCTTTGCTCCGGATTTTCTGACATACTTGTTAGAAAATGAACCTCAAAGCTTTAAGGCAGCAATGACAGGTCCTGAAGCACCTTTGTGGAAAGAGGCTGTTAATAATGAAATTGAATCCATTATGCAAAATCATACGTGGGAATTGGTGGATCTTCCACCAGGTTCTAAACCTCTTGGATATAAATGGATATTCAAGAGAAAAATGAAAGCAGGTGGTTCAATTGACAAGTATAAAGCAAGACTTGTTGTTAAAGGTTACAGACAAAAGGAAGGTCTGGACTATTTTGACACATATTCTCCTGTGACAAGAATAACATCCATTCGCATGCTTATTGCTATAGCAGCGTTGTTTAATTTAGAAATACATCAAATGGATGTTAAGACAACTTTCTTAAACGGTGATCTAAATGAAGAGATCTATATGAAACAACTCGAAGGGTTTGTAGTATCAGGGCAAGAAAAGAAAGTTTGTCGACTTGTAAAATCCCTTTATGGATTAAAACAAGCACCTAAGCAATGGCATGAAAAATTTGATCATGCAATGCTTACTAATGGGTTTAAGATAAACGAATGTGACAAATGCGTCTATGTTAAAAACACTGACCAAGGATATGTCATAGTTTGTCTTTATGTGGATGTCATGCTTATCATTGGAAGCAGTCAAAACATGATCAAATCAACTAAGCAGATGCTTAACAAAAGATTAGATATGAAAGATATGGGGGTCGCAGATGTTATATTAGGAATGAAAATTACTAAAACATCTGACGGATATGCATTATCTCAATCTCATTATATTGAGAAAATTCTTGATAAATTTATCAAGGATGATTTGAATTTAGCTAGAACACTTGTAGACATCAGTCTTTATTTATCGAAAAATAAAGGTGATGCAGTGTCTCAGTTAAAATACTCCCAAATCATTGGAAGCCTAATGTACCTAATGAATTGTACTCGTCCTGATATAGCTTATGCTATCAGTAAATTGAGTAGGTACACTAGTAACCCTGGAGAAGACCATTGGAAAGCGATCATTCGGGTACTTAGATATCTAAGATTTACTCATGATCATGATTTGAACTTTACTGGATATCCAGTAGTACTCGAAGGTTATTGTGATGCCAATTGGATATCGGATACTAAAGATTCAAAATCCACTAGTGGATATGTCTTTACTCTAGGAGGCGGTGCTGTTTCTTGGAAGTCCACGAAACAAACTTGCATCGTATGATCCACAATGGAATCTGAGTTCATTGCTTTAGACAAAGCAGGTAAAGAAGCAGAATGGCTTCGTCACTTCTTAGAAGACATTCCAATGTGGCCAAAACCTGTGCCAGCTATTTGCATTCATTGTGATAGTCAATCTGCAATAGGTAGGGCACAGAATCATATGTATAATGGTAAGTCACGACATATTCGTCGTCGACATAATACCGTAAGGCAATTGTTGTCAAACGGAATAATCTCAATAGATTATATAAAATCTAAAGAGAATATTGTGGATCTGTTAACAAAAGGTTTGACAAAAGAGCTAGTGTATAGTTCATCGAAGGGGATGGGATTAAAGCCTATTACATAAGAGTCATCATAATGGTAACTCTACTTATATGACTGGAGATCCCAAGAACTAAGTTCAAAAGGACAACTAAGTTATGTATGGCTTACCAAAAATCACCAAGGGATTAAAAATTCCTTACCCATTCCTATGGTGAGAGTGATATCTGCAACATATGTTGTATGCAGGGGTATAAGGATAAGCTTTGCTTTTAATGATTACTTATATCTTGATTAAGGTATAAAATCAAGACGAGTATAAGGAGATACTCACAATAAAAATCACCTATATGAGTGTTGAACTGGGGCCGGTTCTATGAGAATGAAAAGGCTAAATTCTTTAGAAACACTTATGAAAACCAGGCGCGTTCAAGGCCAAAATGAACACAACAGTGAGAACCACGATGTGTTAGAAGATATTTTGTGTGAAATCTATTGTCTTGGCTTACACAAACAGTTGAACAATTCAAGGCATCGTGTCCATTGGTTAGCAAGTAAGTCCGATAGGTTATCACTAGGGAAGGCTCAAGGCCGAAAACTACCTATCCTGATGCAAGATATTTTCGACTTATACTCTTTCGTTAAAGTCTGCATATTGTTGCATTTCCGTTGTCATCAAATTCTATTCATGTGGGAGATTGTTGAAAATGGTAGAAAAATTCTAGGTAAAACCAGAATTTTTTCTCAAGTTTGGTCTATTTTTTAGGTGGGTCCCGAGTGTCGATTTACTCGGGTCAAAGTGGTAACGCGTTCTATGCCGCGGTGTGATTCACATGGTATATTTGGTTGCTCAAAACCATTACCGAGTGAATGGGAAATTGAAGCCAAAGTGTGCAACATGGAAATGGAGTTTTGGTGGAAATTCCTTAAGGTTGTAAACTGGCTTGTCCCACATTGATTTGGTGGGAAGTTTTGAAAGGGTTTATAAGACTTGGGTGAGATACTTGGGGTGTGCCCCAAGGGGTACCCAAGTGTTTTAGAGGGAGAAGTTATGGGCAAAATGGGTTAGACCCATTGGGCCCAAAAATCACCACACACGCGCGCGCCGCCACCGCCGTCCGTCTGGTCGGGCGGGCTGGGCTGGGCCTGGGCTTGGGCGCAGGTGCGTGGTGTGTGGTTGGGTTGGGCTTCTAATCTTTTTAGGCCAAAAACATTTGAATTTAATTTTATTTTTTGGTAAAATAAAATCCAGAATTCAAATTAAACTGATTTGAATTTTCTGTACATCCAAACAGGGCACTTTCCGTTTTCAAACATAAATAAACTAGTTTGGAATTAGTGCACACCCAAACAGGGCCCTTCCCATTTTTGCTATCTGTTTGAATTGTTAACAGATTCAAATCTGTTTGAATTCAAAACCAACCGGTATCATACCTGTTCAATTTAAAACCAAGAGCCACCTTTACATCTATAAATAGGACCACCCTCATTTGATGTTTTTAATTCAGAAATTTCGTATTTCACCTCTGCTTATTCTATTCTTCATCTTGCTACATTTTATTTCTGAAAGAAAAAATGTAAACACTTAGTGTGTTCGTAAGGCAAACAATTTGTAGTGCTGCTATTGTTTGTGGTAAGATCATTTCATCCTGGGAGATAGACGTCCAAATTCTGAAAGCACCGTGGAGAGGACGAATCTGTCTTAAGGACACAGTGTTAAACACTGGACTTGATCAGAAAAGTTATTCAAATAAATTAACCAAGTAAGTTGTTTAATTTTATTCTGTTTTTTATTTGTTTATTTAATCAGATTTTATTTTTGTTTTTGTAACAAAATAAAATCTGTGGTTTTATTTATTTATTTTTATTTCGAGTTTGATTTTTGTAATCAAACAAATTCTCTCATTTTCTTTATTTCTTTATATTCTTGTTGTTGTTTTGTACACAATAGAATTTAATCTTTTTAAATACAGTGAAGATTGTCCAACACTTTTTACGATTAGAAATATTAAATTTGTTTCTTCAGCTCCCCTATGACATCCAAAATAAAATAAGAGAATATACTATCGTTAAGTTATTTCTGAAATGGTATAAAGAAAATGTAACCCATCTGGGAACTCAATGGTGTTACTTTAATGGATGGACAGTCGTGTACAGTTATAGAATGTTAAAGGTTTCATTCAATCTAGACAAGGTCATCAGCCCAAATGATCCTCTGGTTCAAATGTGGGAACTTGGAATAGTCGATGCATTCGACGTTCTACCTCACCTTTAGAGCATTGTGTTCTCTTAGTTCACTAAATTCGAACAATTCATGTTCAAGTGAATTTATGAAGTGTATAAAGAATATCCAAGCATGGCACCCGTTACATTTTCAACTGCACAAACGGAGGTAAATGATGAATGTTTAAATACAACTCATTATCTGATAAAAATAAAAGACAAGAATGATATTATCCCCTACAAATGTGACAAGTTTAAAGATTGGGAAGAAGAACCTTCTATAATTGATCCAACAAAAGCAAGGACAAGAGGGTTTTTCTTTTTTTTTAAATTTTTTTTATCTATAATATCTTATGAAACTATAGAATTAGCAAGGGTTGGATTTAAATTAGTTTATTATGGAAGGACCACCTTTTCAATAACACCATCCTTAGTGGAAAAAAAACAATTGTTCTAGGATTGCCTTATGAATCAATATATGATTACATGGAACAGGTAGATTTTGGAACATATTTATCTAAAAGAGGATGTAAATTTTTGAAAAAATAATTTTGATGGAGAAAGATCTAGAAGGATGTGATGAAATGTTTGAAGAATATGACGAGAATTATGATCTTAGCGATGTCATAAGTGATGAGAGGGTATGGAATCTGGAGAATGCAATGGATTGACAAAGCAATAGGTAGATTTGCAAAACCAATGGCTAAATGGGCTACTAACCCATGTGACCACTCTACCCGCATATCTCTGTTTCGTCAATAACATGTGATCAACTGGCCATAACTACCTGCGTGTCTTTTGTTTGTTTTCTATCAACAATAAAATATTTTATGTTTATAGATTATGTTGAAGTCTAGACTTGAGGTCCACAAGTGCCTATATAAAGGCCTTAAGGGAGAGCAAAAGGGATGCAAATTATATAGAGTATACTTTAAACTAAGAAAGAAGTCTGGATTCTCAAGCCTTCTTAGAGCAAACAATACTCTAGCAATCTAACAGTCTACATATAGCCTTTTCTTGTAAATTTTATGTTCAATAAATAAAAATCTTTTCTTTTCAAAAAGAGTGTGTTACTTTTATATGATAGATTATTGATCTTGGGCCTCCTACATAACCAAAGAAAATATGAAGTTACGGGCTAAAGTAAGAAACGAAACAGATCTGTGCTGAGCCTGATCTAAGGACGGAAAGGTTGTGGTTAGCCACCTCTGTAACTGGAAGTTTGCCAACACTAAAGCACTACACCGACTACGTTCAGGTAACGATCAGAGTCTTTATATATTGTTCTTATTTTTGAAGCATAGTGGGTCTAAAATCAAAACGTCTTAATAATATAAGAGGTAACAATAATGAGTAGTTTTTTTTTTAATTATTTATTCTTATGAGTATTTACCATCATTTCTATATCCAGGATCTGTAGTAATCAAGTAATAGTATTAATAGCAAACCCTCAACAATGACGTAAATTTTTACAAATTCTACTAAATACTAATACTACTAGAGAGAGAGAATTTACTAGAAAAAGAGTTGATAAAATAATTCAAGAGATCATATATTATCAACAACTAGATATTGTTGGACCATTTTAATCTATTTTATTTATTTATTTATTTACTTTTGTGACTTTTTTGGTTTTGTTCATTAATCTCATTTTGTTTGATGAATGGAGATTGACCTTTTATCTTGTTCATGAATAGAGATTAATTGGAAGTTCAAGAGCTTGGTGGTGAGTTAATATTTGGAGACTCTCCATTGTCTCTAGTTTAATGGTCATTATTATTTTTTAGTGTAATTTGTAAGGTCCTAGTGACCTATAAATTGTTTCTTTCATCTACTCTTTTCTACACCAATTATACTTGAGATATTACTAGCAAAGAGGGGTATTTTTTTTTTTTTTTTTTGTGGCACTTTGGATTCACCGTCTTGTGCAGAGTTGACCTGAATCATATAACAAGTGGTCGGGCTGTTGTATCCTGGTGGGAACAAGCCATAGTTTTGTGACTGTTGCATCAGTATTTGGGTTCTTCCTACTGCAGTGGGCTTGATCTCTTTAAACAAAACAACATATCCGTGCCTCAGCCTGTCCTATTTGTATCTCTTTTTTTTTTTTTTTTTTTTTGCATTATTTATTAATAAAATATAATTTTTCTGATATTTTCACCAACATAATATCATAAAAAATATTAAAATTCCACATCAGCACTATATAAGTACTCCACGTCATTTGAGCAACTTGGTCTATCCTAGTCACACGGTGGACCTAGCACCACCCCATGGTTTGTATGGTAAACGACATAAGAAAAACTACTTTTATCTTCTCTTTATTTCATTTGTCATTTAACACTTGATATTTGTATATGGGAAATGAGTCATGTCTATGCCACTATCCTCCATATCTATATTTTATTTTGTGAGTCTGATCGTGGGAGTAAAATTTGAGTATAATGGTGATATAGTATCATCATACACACACATGATTGAGTAAACTCACATTTTAATTGTAACCACTCATCCATGTCATCGTTATAACTTCCATATAACTTTTATGTCATCATAGTTGGGTTGTGATCTATACAGTAGTAGGTGCTGATATGTTATTATGATGATGTGGGAATCACCGCTGTCATGAATTTTTTCTCCCATCCTAGATCGCCAACAACTATCCAGTTTATTTATTGAGAAAATATCATTTTGCCTTCAAATTATTACGTGAAAATCAATTTGGCACCTAAACTTCACATTATTTTAATTTAACCCTTAAACTTTTCTAAATTTGATCAATTTACCCCTCGACGTTTATTTCCGAGTACAATCAAATGGAACTTGTTGACGTGTCACCAAATTTCATTTGAAATTTCATTTTATCATCCAAACTATACCTTAAAAATCAATTAGACCCCTGAATATATATATATATATATATATATATATATATATATATATAATAAATTTAAATATTTAATTAATCACCTTGTTTGGTTTCAATTTTCTAAATTTAATTTTATGAAAATTGTGTATTTTGTTTTTTGTATTTTTTTTGTTTTCACTGAATTTTTTAAATATATATATATATATATATATATTTTAGTGTTTAGATACACTTAATCTAAATATAATTAAAAAGTGTAATATTTGTGAAAAAAATCTTTAACCAAAACACTAAATACCAAAAATACAATATATATATATATATATATATATATATATATATATATATATATATATATATAAATTTAGTACATTTTTGTATCATTGTGTATTTATTAATTTTTTAAAATATTTTTTTACAAATTTTTACTTTTTAGATTTACCTAAAAAGTAAAAACTTTGCTCAAAATATTAAAAAAAATTCACTAAAAAAAATATACGAGAAACAAAAAATTCAATTTTTAAAAAATTAAATTTAGAAAATTGGAACCAAATAATTTTTCATCTTGAAGATGAAAAAAATTAAATTTGAAAGAAAAAAAAAATTGAGTATTCTTTAGACAGTAATTGAATTAATTTTCTTGTACCCACTCAATTTTGCAATTAGGGTGAATTACAATAACAATCCCTATAGTTTGGGACTCGTGTCACTTTGATCCCTGGTTTTTCAATTGTGATACATTTGACCATGAATTTTAAATCTTGTTCCAAATAAGGACAATTAATGATATCATTGTGTAATTTTAAGGACAAAATCGTCAATTTGATAAAATAAAAACTAATTTGACAAAAATAAATGTCAAAAAAATATTTTTAAATTTTAAAAATTATTTCTACCCACCAAAGATAAAATTATGCAAAATTAATAAATCCTTTAAACATTTATTTGTTATACCCACAAAGGTGTGTGTGTGTGTAAATTAAATGTATAAATTAAATAAGCAATGAATAATTCAGGAAAAATAATTATATAAATTATTTCCCGAATTAAAAGCTTACAAAAAATAATGTCGAGGCTTGTGTTGGACACAATCTCCTTAAAGTGGATTTTGCCCTCGCTCCAGTGCTTCGAGTTTTATCGGCGTCTATTTCCCAAGATGCAACGACTAACACTTAAATTTGTAGCACTACAAATTTAAGCCTGGCGAACCAACTCTGTTGTAACTCTCTCTTTTCCTTCCTAAAATATAAATGCAGAAAAGATGCAGAAAGACAAAAGAAGAACAAAAGGAGAATGACGAAAATTTTATGAAAAAAATCTGATGCCAAGAATTGCTGGATGGCAGGCCTTAAATAGGAGAATTTGTGGCTTTTTCGAACAAGTATACAACCTGTTCGGACAGATTGAATAGGCACCAGACAGATTTGAATCTGTCCAACAGATTCAGTTTGAAATGAATAGGTATAAACCTGTTTTGAACCCTTTGAACCTGTTCGGGTGGGTCTGAACTTGTTAGGGATTTGTTTGGGTAAAGGAAAAAATTCTGGATCAATTTATTTTGATTTTTGAAACCAAAAATAAAATAAATAAATAAAGTTCAAATATTTTTGGCCCAAAAAGATAAGTATTGGGCCGGAAAAGCCCAACCTCATACTATGCACTCGCGCGTCCAGCCTAGTCTGGCCCGGATGGACGACGATGGCGTGCACATGTGGTTTTTATTTTGGGTCCAATGAGTCTAGCTCATTACACCCATAACCTCACCCTTCCACAAACTTGGGTACCCCTTGGGGCCAATTCCAAATATCCCAAGTTAAGGTATATAAACCCAAACAATTCCTTAAGCCTTTCCAATGTGGGACAAGTACATTTTACAAATGTGTAGTAAACCCACCAAAATACATTTACACGAACCCGAAAATACGCGTTGAATTCTCATTCATCCGGAAATGGTTTTGAACAACCAAATATACTATTTTATTCACTACACGGCATTAAACATGAATCCAATAAAAAAACGTTAAAAATAATGTTGGGGTCCTTAATTAATGCTCAAAGTTAGCAAAAAATAAGGATTTTTCAAAGCCATTTTCCAACATTATTTATTTTATCAAATTAATTTTTATTACGCGTTTGGATGATGATTATGTAATGGGTGGTTGTTAGGATTTGAATGTGTGATTGATATATTTAATATATGAAATATTTTTAGTTTTGAATTTTTTGATTTAATGGATTGGTTTAATAATGATATCAAAGTTGTCGTCATATTTGACTTTTGAAAAAATAAAAACTAATTTAATGAAAATAAAAACAACTACTCATTATATGACTATTATCCAAACACATAATAAAAATTAATTTGGTAAAATAAATAAATGTCTAAAAAATTTATCAATTTTACATAATTTTATCATTAGTGGGTAGAAATAATTTTTAAAAATTCAAAAATATTTTTTTGATATTTATTTTGTCAAATTAATTTATATTTTATCAAATTGACGATTTTGCCCTTGAAATTAAGCAATGATATTTTCAATTGTCCTTATTTGAAACAAGATTTAAAATTCAGGGTCAAATGTGTCACAACTGAAAAGTCATGGATCAAAGTGATGCACGTCTCAAACTATAATGACCGCTAGTGTAATTTGCTCTTGAAATTATTATTAGTTGATTATTATATTGATATTAATTTGGGAAATAAACTAGTTACAATTGAGACTTAAAGAGATAATTCTAAATAAAGATTTTTATATTTTTATATTATTTTTTGCAAAGTATATTATTTAAAATTTAATTTTTTTCAGCCAAGATCTTCTTGGTTTTATTTTTCTTGTTTTTCTTCTTTTGTCTTATTTTTAGCTTCCAAATTTAAAAATCATGAGGCAGGGATTAGTTGTGTGGGTGCGAGTTGTAATAGTATAAGAGATGTTCACTCTTCAAACCTCTCTTAGGGCACTTCACCTTCTTGTATTTTTAATTTCATATTTTAATGAAATTTTTCTTTGTCAACCAAAAAAAAAAAAAAAAAAAAAAAAATCTAGCAAAGACCACATATGAAAAGATAAATAATTTCATAGGATATCGATTAACAGACGAGCAAATCGCATTTTGTTTCATAAAATGAATTGTTTGAGTTTAAACTCATATTGATTTGTAGCACCCTTAACGGTGTGAGGTACGGTCTGAGGTCTTCAGTTTAACTCCTATAAAGAGGAGTTTAATACCTGTTGTGGTAGTTGGTTTATTTCTCCCTCGTTATTGGGGTTATATGTGATTATTAGTGGTTGTTGGCAGTGGCGAAGCTAGGAAATTAAGTTGGAAGGGGTACTTATTAATTAAAATTTTTTATTTTAAAAAAAATCATGATCATCCTTAAGATAATAATAATTTTATGAGTTAAGTTTAAGCATAAAAATATTAAATATTCATTATTAATAGGAATAAATCAAAATTCTATAATAGTGCGGAATAGCTTGGTGTTGGATGGTGATATAAGTTTGAAATTTTAGCATAAAAAATTATGAAACAAATTTCTTAGTTTTAGAAAAGAAAAACACATCATTTATGGCACAAATTATTATAAAATCGATTTAATTTTTATTTGACAGAAAAATATTAAAGAGATGACATTGCTTATAAACAATGTGTTTTGAATGGAAATTATTAAACAGTTTTAGAGTATTATATGACGTTGCCTACATGATACTCAAAGCATGAGAAATCCTAAATCATACTAAGTGGTCTGCCAACTATTTGAAAATAATAAGTTTATTACATCCAATTTATAAGATTTCCTGCTACACTATCGATTTAAACTATTACATAAACAATACCATATAGTACTCCCAAAGTATCAAATAATTACTTGTTGTGAACAATATAATAAACCCTTAGTCAAGAATATGTTAAGAATACATTAATACATTTTGTATATCACAAAAAAAAAAAAAAAAAAAAAAAAAGAAGAAGAAGAAAAAAAGAGGCCAAAACTGAGAATATGTGATCCCCTGGGCCTTCTTGTGGTTGTTGGGTTGGGTATGGTAGGTTACTTGTTAACTTTGTTGACTTTCTAATTACAATAATGCTATACTTATTAACTTTATATACTAACTCATGTGTTAACACACTATTACTGTAATATGTCCTACCACTCATGTTTATCTCTAACAACGCATAAACACATAAGGTGGTAAAATATTTGTTTATTTTCAAATGACATTGGAATAAATCATAAATGAAATAAACCTTAAGGGGTTCACCTAGTGATTAAGGGTTGGGAGTTGGGAGGTCTTTCCTCCAAAGTTACAAGTTTGAAATTTCTTAGGTGCAAACAATTTCTTAGAGCCTATATACATATGGAGCTTTTATAAAATTTTGTAGTTTTGTTAGGACATGCTGGTGAATTTTTAAGTAAAAAAATGTACAAGTTATGACAAAATGTGACTCTTTATGTATGCTGATCGTAAATTACAACACTAATGATTCATTACGAATTTTAATAGTTTATTTTTTAGTTTACTTTAAAATTTTATGCATATTTGTGGTACCGGTTATTTAATTTTGTAGATTCGTTACAAAATTTCATGATTATATTATGCCATACTATAGTAGGTTTTTGAGAAAAAATGCACGAGTTAGACAAGGTTTAGCTCTTTATGAATGTTAATTGTAAGTTACGATACTTATTAATAATTTGTTATGTATTTTAATAATTTTTTTTTTTTTAAAAAAATAATTTTTATGCATATTTATAACACTAGTTATAATATTTGGGCAAATTACATATACCTCCCTCGAGGTTTAGCAAAATTACAGATACCTCCTTGAGGTTTGAAAAATTACAGATATCTCCCTGAAGGTACTATTTGCATAACAAATTAGGGGGGAATTATTATGAAAATATAAACCTTAGGGGAAATTTGTTATGAAAATATAAACCTCAAAAAAGTATTTATAATTTCCGAAACCTCAGGAGGTATCTATAATTTAACTAAATCTCGATGGAGGTATATATAATTTGCCCTATACATTTTTGTGGATCAGTAAAATTCAAACATAGCCTATATATTCGCCCATTAGCAAATTGGTCTATGCGTATGAATAGTGCATTTCTTTCTAGCGGCTTCATGACTTGTTGCAAAATCATTAATTGGACACATGGCTCCTTTTATACCTTTTGGGTCCTCTTTTATTTTTTATTTTTATTGTTGGATGTATATACATGAGATACATGCACTGGTGCTTCTCTAAGGGAGACACGTGGCAGGTCATGGATTGGGAAGTAGAGCAAGCCTTTCAAATGTTGCACCAAGTGTCCAGTATGCCAAAAGAGGCAGAAGATGAACGGTTTTGATGGAGTCATAGTGATGAAAGCTATTGTGCCCAAATTAAAGGTCGTGAGTTTGAAATTATCTTCATACCCGGAATTACCAGGACGAAATCAGTGTTTCATTATTGGAGAGTTTAATAGACAAATAAATTTTTGGGTTTGGTTTTCCTCCCGTTCGTGATTGGATTGGAGGGTGTTGTTGGGCCTATGGAGGCCCATCACGGGTCCTGTTTCGATAATTTGAACCGTTCAATATGTAGAACTTGTCGAGTACTATATATATGTAAACAATTACATTAATCTAATATTGATAGTTACGTAATCAAATTAGTTTTGCATTAAAAAAAAAATGGACGGTGAAAAAATAAACAGTTGACAGAAATCTGATCTGATGAAATAGTTATCTATATCCGATTAACGTGATTTTTTGCAAGCATATAGTAGTCGATGAGTTTTACACATTGAACGGTTCGGATTATGGAAACGAGACCTGTGGTGGGCCCCTACGGATCCAACAGCACCCTCCAGTTAGAGCGAATCCCTAAATTTTTGGTGTATTTATTAATTAGTTTTATTAAGTAGACTTAAATATCATTAAGTTTTGTCTTAAAATATTTATAGTTGCCAAGTTCTTTCATCTTCTCTTCTCTTCTCTTAACACTCTCTCTCTCTCTCTACTAATTTTTCAAAAGTTCAACACTACCATTGTCTACCACCGCTGACGCTGTCTACCCACAACCACCACGATTGTCATTGTCTACCCATGATTTTCTCTTTGCTTCTCTCTGTCCCTTTCTCCACCATTTTCCCAAAAGTTTCATACCACCATTGTCTACCACCACCGCCGCCGCCGTTGTCTACTGACCACCCCCACTATCGTTGTCATCCATCCACCACCATCATTGTCGTTATTCGGATGTCATCACCATTCACCAACTATCTCCACCATCGTCGTAGATCTACTCTCTACGGTCACCAATCTACACTTTACCATTGTAAATCTTCAATCTACCGTCATCGATCTACACAACCACCATATCACCACCGCCTTCTTTGTTTCAGATTCAAATTTATTTTTTAGTGGTAAATTTGTCAACCTCCTTTGTTATGCGGAAGAGGATGATGAATTCTTGTAAGTGAGTGCATGAATATGATTAGTATGGATGGTGGATGTTAATAAATAAATTTATAATGATAAATTTATCAATCAAGACTTATAGGTAAATAAGTCTAGTTAACAGGATCGGCCCGTAAGTGTCCCTAAATTTTTTTCATCACATACACAAACATACATATATATATATATATGTGTGTGTGTGTGTACAATATGATATATAAATTACATATATATAGAAAAAAAAAATTAAATACCATAGAAGCAAGTTTTAGTATGATGGTGAAGCTTTTTTGTAGTGCAAAACAGAAAAGGAATGCAAGATAATAGAATAATAAGATATATATTTTTGTATAATGGAGGCCATTTTATGTATAAATTGACATATATTTTTGAAGTGTCATGACAAATAGTATTTTTTATAGAAATAGAAAGGCTATAGCGCTTCATAATATTTTCCTAATTCTGTCAATGTTTCGTGAATTGTCCAATATTGTGGTTCTTCCCTTAGCCGACTCAATCCTATTCTAGACAAGTTCAATAAAGGTGTTATGTCCATGGCCAAAGTACTAGTCCATGGACTGGGCTCTCTTCTTCACTTTCTCCACATTTCACATGTTTTGTTAGTAAATTTATGATGTGGCTACCAAGTCCTCTAGTGCACACGTGACCTTGGGGACGATGTGTAAGTCTAACAATCAAAACTCTACTTCAATTTTAATGAACCACCAAAATCACAAGAGTGGAATTGAAACGATACATATGTTGAACAATCAAAACTCTCATACCAATTTGTCGTGCAAAGAATCTTTGAAAATCTCATTCTCAAGGTTGATGATGGCAATGAATATTGAGCACAAGAAACGAACCAATAACACAAACAAATATAGAGAATAGAGCTACAATGGGGCGTGTGCAAAGAGCCTCTAGGTTTCATTGTGATTGACTACATCCACAGTAATCCCACAAGCAATTTCATTCAATCATTTGTTTATTTTTTATTTGAACATTGCTAATATACATATTTAAAAAGATACGTCTCACATATGTAAGAAAATATATAGTTGGGATTATAATGGAATCCCTACATCCAATATCTTAAAGAATAGGGGGGTGTCTAACCTGTGCTAAAACAGCACATTGTCCTATTTGAATTACAATCATTTTATTTGGGTCACATCATCTCTTTATTACATTATTTCAAACTCAACTCATATTTTACATTTTTTCGTAAAAAGTCAAAAAATATATTTATTTAAATCATCTCAAACACCCCTAGATGACATGTTTTTTACAAGGTAACTTGTCCTGGCCTACCCCAGTAATGACAAAAGTACAATCCTATGTAATGTCTTAAACTCAAACATTATTCCATTAAAATAAAGAAATTCAGAAGAGAAAGAATAGAAAACAAAAAATCTTAAAAATATATTTATCACTTCAATTTTAACCTCGAAATCTATCGAGGATATAACTTAGTAATTGAAGCTTCATTGATTGACATATGGGTAAATTTACTTTCTGATTGACTGAACTCAGATACCACATCATTGTTCTCCTGGATTAATGGTGTCTCTGAACTGATGGTACCAGGCAGAAAAAATGTTGGTTGTAAAGGTAATGAAAGAGTAAGAGAGAAGCTATTAAGCATGACAACAACTGAAGCCATGGTTGGTCTTACAACTACATTTTCTTGTACACATAGCAACCCAATATGAATGCATCTCATCATTTCACGTATTGAACCTGAGCCATCCCTCAATGCAGGGTCTATCAAATTTGAAGATGTTCTTTCCCGCCAAGTTTTCCAAGCCTACAAGAATCAGTGTGTGCAAAAAGTTTTTAAGGCCTGTAAAATTTCATGGGACTTGTGAGTTGTCATTGATAGTAATTCATACTTACATAACTTAAGAGGTCCTCTACATTATCCCCATTCCGGAAACAATTATTCTTCTGACCACTCACAATTTCCAAAACTAAGACACCGAAACTAAACACATCTGATTTGACTGAAAATTGGCCATGCATTGCATACTCTGGAGACATATATCCGCTGTAATGTTGAATATATTAGTGGTAGTAATAGATTAAAGTATAGTACTACAATGACAACTTTTATGTCAAAAGATGTATACCAAATGACTTGATGATATTGAAACCAACTCTCTTTTTACCCCCCAAGAGTCACCAATTCTTAATGATTACACAAAAATGGTTTTTTAATTTTTAATTTTTATTTTATTCAAAGCATATTTAGTATATAAAAGCAATTATCGGCATATGAACCAAAACTATTTGGAGATGAACAATTATAGAATGTTGGTTTTAATCATATGATGTGGGGAAAACTTTAACACTTACTAGGTTCCCACGATTCTGCTTGTATTCCCTTGAGTTTCATCCAAAGCAAACAATCTTGCCATGCCAAAATCTGAAATTTTGGGGTTCATATTTGCATCTAATAAAATGTTGCTAGCTTTGAGATCACGATGAATAATTCGAAGTCGTGAATCTTCATGAAGATATAGAAGTCCCCGAGCAATTCCTCTTATGATCTTGTAACGCTTATCCCAATCCAATTGTGAACGATTAATGGGATCTAGATGTTTATCCAAGTAGAAGGTTGAATCAAAACTCAAAATTTATTAAATCATCTAAAAATGCACTTCAAGGATTCTAGTTTTAGGCTTTATTATATGATGAAACTGATATGTGCATCAAGATATATTTTTGCTGTAGTGTCCTCTCTTTGATGGAAAGCTGCGACAATATATATATTTAGAGATGTTGTTTAGATGAAGTTGATGACAATGCAATGTATAGGAAAACAACACCACAATCATACCGAATATGAAGTTATCGAGGCTTGAGTTGGTCACAAACTCGTAAATAAGAATTCTTTCTGTTCCTTCAAGGCAGAATCCTAGGAGTCTAACCAAATTCCTGTGCTGAAGCTTGGCAACTAGCATAACCTCATTCTTAAATTCTAGTTCTCCTTGTCTAGAATCATTAGATAGCCTCTTCACAGCTATTTCTTGTCTGTTTGGAAGCCTACCCTGAAGATGCACAAAATTGATGTAAAACAAATTAAACTATTTTCATCAAATAGAGAATGTAGTTTTAAACATGAAGGATATTACTTATTTGTAATTGAATGTTCAATTACCCGGTAAACAACACCAAATCCGCCTTGTCCGAGCTTATTAGCATCAGAGAAGTTATTTGTTGCAACACTAATAGTATCAAAATCATATTGCAAGGGTTCCTCATTGCTAATTTCATCTGTATCTTTACAAACTGATGAAACAAGTTAACAATTATGTCAATAACAGTTACAAATGAAAACATAGATCTTTTAGGTAATGTTGATGACTTCCTTCAAATCATAAAATTAACCATCGTAATCGTACACCGAAATAGCATCCCAAAATTCTCCACAAGCACATTAAGAAGGGATCTTTTAATTTTCTTTCCAAGATTTATTTTTATCAAGAACAAATTGAGATAATTGACGTCATTTGGATTTGTTCTACTTTCGTTTTTTGATTTGTTAATTTTTTCAACAGCAACAAAATCATATTAAAGTCTACATAGAGGTCTAGATAAAACTATCTTAAACTTACTTTCAACTTCCTTCCTTGGCTTATTCTGCTTCCTCTTTCTGAAGAAGATGCAAATGCATACCATAAGTACTATCACAAAAGAAATAACCGAAACAACAATAATGATGACTGTCCGAGTTGTATTATCATCTTTTCCTGCAAAAATAAGAAATTCTCTCTCATTGAATCATGCTATAACTATAGATTTTTTTTGAACAGCAAAAAAGAACTTTATTGATGACATGGCATACATTTCATATGAGATTACATCAATAAAGGAGGAGAGTGCATAAGCTCAATCATGAGCAAGCACAACCACAAAGGTTGGAGAGGAACCAACACAAGCAACAAGAAAATAAGAGAAAAGATTAAGAACCACAGCATGTTGCTGCCACAAAGCACAAAGAACCAACATGAAGCTACTGCTGCCACAATGCTGACACAAAGAGCAGGACAAACACAATGCTCAGCCACAAACAAGACCACCAACAGGAGGACATAGGACATACTGATCTAAGTAAATAGGACAGGCAGTTGGTTATGGGACATACAGGACAAACACAATGCTCACCCAATATAGATATTAAATGTTCCGTGCTGATCTAAGTAAATAGGACTTACAGTTGGGGAGATCGATGAATTGCAACTAAATTTTTTAAAAAAAATGACCACCACATGTAGTTATGTTATTTTTGGGATGAACCTCAAGAATTATGCAAGTTTGATTACTAATTCTCCTAATAATTTTTTTGTAAAATGGCTCAATTAACCAGTCTCTATTTCTCCCTCTGCTAAGCTTTTTGGTACAGTTATTTTTAGTAAGCAATTTGGTTGAAAAAAACTTGAATGTATGACCTATGATGATTTCAACTCTAATACCATATTACATCATTAATTGTACGGAAAAGCTTAAATTGTTTTTTTAAAAAAAATAATAATAAAGGAGATTTGGTAAGAACTCCTCAGAATTATATTATAAACATGACACTCATATTATTTTTTTCGTGCACGAAGGATAATGATATTAAAGGAGTGTGGATGATATAATTTGTTGACCAAAATACCCTTTAATTGCTTTTCAAACTTTAAAATTTCACAACTTTTTACGTAGATACTTGTTTTTCTTTTTTCTTTCTTTTTTTTTCATAAAATAAAAGTTTTTAGAATCCTTTTATCAATGTCTATTAAACAAGATCCATGTTGGATATAAAATTCTAAAAGAAACAAGAGTAAAATTTACTGTCCAAAATAAAGTTAATAGTAAAATTTTATTATTAAAATTTTAATTTACAAAGTAAAATTCAACCACCACATACTCATCATCAAAGTTATCATCACCAGTTGAAATATTAAAAAAGAAATTTATCCAAAGAGTCAATCAGTTGAAATTCTTCAATTTAATAAATTTACAATAAAATTTTATTGTCCAAACAAAAACAGTAAAACTTCAGTGCTTGAGTCTAATAGTTAAATATTGATTTTCCACCACCACAATAAAATATCAAAATAGAAATTTATCGAAACAGTTAATTAGTTGAAATTTTTTTGCTTAATAAATACAAAGTAAAAGTTCACTGTCCAAACAAAAATAGTGAAACAACTTCTTTATTTGAAACTCAACGCACGAAATCTGCAATAGTGTGATTACTTCTTCTTCTTCTTCCTTATTTATTTATTTTTTCCTATTGTTTAAACTTGAGCATCCGAACATGGTTAATTTGTTCGCACCAAGTATTTGAAGCAATTTTATAATTTCGGAACATATTTATTTTGTTTCGCATCCAAATGGAATAGCTGGTACCAATTTTTTGTTGTTCATAAACTGGGTAACTAGACATATTTAATTTGTTCAGTACTGTGTATCTGGATGAAAAGCTAAAACTAATTTTCTGTTACTCGGAACTAAGTATCCAGACATATTTCATTTATTTGACATTGAGTATCTAAACAAATTGTAGAACTGACCTTTTTCAAATAATCAAAATCGAAAAACTCCAAATTAATGGAATGCCAAAATACCCTAAAAGATAGGGGTTGGGGACGCTTGGTTGGAGAAGGTGGATTGGTGACGAGAGCGTTTGAGATGACGTGTTGGAGAAGGCAGGTTAGCGACGATGGTGTTGGAGACGGCAGGTTGACTCTAACATGAATGATGAGTTTATTTCTCTATTGTAACTATTAGACTAATGGGGTGTAGAAAGTACGTTTCCATTATATTTCTAGGGTTAGGTATTATTTGGCTTGACTAAAAAAATAATTAAATTTTTAATTGAAGTGTTCAAAGTTTTTTTTTTTTTTATCAGCAAAGAAAAATTTCATTTAAACAGTATGAAATTAAAAGTATAGGAAGATGACATGCCTAACTTAATTTTTTAGTACATTTAGAGCTATCTATTTTTGTCCTTGCATGAAGAATATTTTTGAATGGACTTTAAACATTAAAAATTATTGACATGCCCTTATTTCATTAAAAAAAAAATTATATTAAGGGAGTTTTGATCAAATTTTTTAAAAATTTATATTAAATAAAATGACATTTGGAATTTACATGGCAAATACACATCTGGAGAATTGGGTGACCTGATGACATTTTAATAAGGGGAAATTATAAATTTGTGGGACAACGAAAATATTGGCATTTTTATAGTGGTGTAAATGGCTTGTGTGCATGGTCTAAGTTTTTTTTGTTTGTTGGGTGTAACTCCTTTCTATGTATCTGAGTTGCATAAAAAAAATAATAATAATAATTTGATTTATAGTGTAATTATTTTTCTATTACCCCACTGATTTACAACTTCCCCTTTTGAGCAAGGATCCTCTAGAGTGATTTTTTCCTAAAGTTTTCTAAAGTGTTTTATTGTGTGGTTGAGATTTATTGGCAAGTCACATCAATTTTTCTGATGTGACTTGCCAGTAAATCTCAATCACACAATGGAACACTCTAGGAAACTTTAGGAAAATTTCACTCTAGAAGATCCTTGGTGTCCCCTTTTGATAATCATAAACCATAAAAAAGAAATGATTTCTAACATCCCAGCCGTATCGGTAGTGAACTGGTCTAATGGCTGTGAATTGATGTTGGGCAGTAATGAAGTGTTCAAAGTAATTGATTTAGTATAAAAGCCATTAGACCAGTATAAACCATAAAAGCCATTAGACCAGTATAAACCATAAAAGTAATTGATTTAGTAATGAAGTGTTCAAAGTAATGAAGTGCCTAACTTTCCATCATACATCGTTTTCTTGTGTTCAAATAAATTGTGCATCATCTATGTTGTTTGAAACTCTGCATACAAAAAAAAAAAATGATTTACTATTTCAATACGTTCACGACCAAAAAAAAATATAAGAAAGTCTCACTTTCATTTTTCCCTTGAGGCCTCACATTTGGTTGAGCCGGCTCTGCTGGTGGTGATAATGGTGGTGGTGAATCAGCTGGAATCTCATTAAAGAAACTGTAGGTCTCAAACCGATAATTACAACTTGGTGTAGCAAATCTCCCTCCTTGTTTCCCAGCACAAAAGCTTGGAATAGCTTCAATAGCCTTAGTTAGACAATCACCGCATTGCTGCTCAGATAAATCAGGGGTGCACTGCTCAAGTCCATAAAGTGTTTTGAACTCCGGAGCAGTTGTTTTTCCAGCCGCAAACTTGCGACGGTGGTCTCCTGACGAAGCCTGGCTTCGAAGCCTGTCCAACAAGGTTCTCAGATCATTATTGAATTGGTCCAAGGTTGTATTTGTTACATAATTTGGATTCGGCTGGAAAAAAGGGGGATTGGTTGTCACAGTGCCATTTATGGAGTTGTTTGAGTATCGCAGCATACAAAGCTCGTACCATCCAATGGCCTCCTTTTGGTTAGGACAAACTTGTATGAGCTTACTAGTCGCGTTATTGATACAACTACGACAGGTCTCCAGCTGAATGTCTCCTCTGCAAAGCACAATTGCGTTAACTCTGTCAGAGTTTTCACCAACTGAGGAACTGTAAAACCCGTATTTATCGGTGTTAGATGATAGAGAGGAGAGGAGGGTGTTGAGGTTGGTCTGGTATGTGCTATGACTGGTGTAATTACTGGTTTCGGTACAAGAGTTGAATAACAAGTCAGGCTGGGCAATGGTGAGACCAACAAGATTTGTGAGAAAGAGAGAAAGGAAGAGGAGCTGACTTCCAGAACCCATTTTTCAGTGTATACACACAATATGGTACAGGGCTTACAATAGCACAATTCTGGTGAAGATTTATGAACTAGAGGATTGAGTACAAAGTTGCTTTGGTTTTTAAATATAAGCAAAAGAGGAGGCAGCTCTTGACGGCTGCTGTTTGGGTCCCGCCACGAATTTATATCAATGAAAACTAATGCTGGATGATGTATTTGTTTCACGGCAGGCGACTACGTCAATTTCAATATTTTAATTTGACTAGCGGAGGTGGGGCTTTCATATTCTAAGTAAAAGGTTGCGGAGCATTAGAGTTTTGAATAAGTTCGGTGGCAACTTGGATCTAATTTTTTTTTAATTTTTAATTTGTTAATGTAATAATTCTTACTGTGTAAATGTTTGTTTTTCTCTCTTGTGAGGGTCTTTTCTCCTTATCTATGGAGGTTTGAATCATTCCTTCTATGAAAGCTTTTATCTCTTTTTAAGATTTTGTAATACTGCTGTACCAGATTAATATGATCTTCTATCGATTTTGCAATGAAGATTTTATTCTCCATTCAAAAAAAAAAAAAAAAATTCTTTGATATAACCTTGAAATAATTAGTTAAACTATCATATATAAATTCAAGCTACCCTTCTTGATTTCACCTTAAATGAATAATGCCAAATCTATGTATGTCAGATTCATTAAAACAAATGGAGCCTATTTTTTCATAGAATTGATGCCATCCACATAGCCTCAATATATTAAATTCTTATGGGAATATGTTTCTTGGTAAAAATTTTATTTTTGTATTTCAATCTATTTCAAAAGTTGTAATTATGAAAATCCAAAACTGCATTACCATTTTTCTTTTAAGTTACCTATTAAACAAATATATAGTTAGGATTGAATTTCTTTTAAGTTTAAATTTGAACTTGAGAGAATTTTAGTGGCCCGTGTAGCTCACCATGGGTCTGGTTTCAATAATTTGAACTGTTTATTTTGTATGTCACTCCATGTATATTATTAATGAAAAAAATTAAATTGATCCAATAATCATAATATTTTTATTTTATCATGTTTGTTTCTACAGAAATTGATGATCTATTTTGAAAAATATACTTGTCATTTATTTTTTCTAGAAACAAATGTGATCAAAATGAGAAAATTATGATTATCGGATGGATTAATTTTTTTTCATGGATGATATGCATTATGGACCTTACAAAATGAACACTTCGAATCATTAAAATTGAATCTATAGTAAGGTTTGCGAGTTGCTCAAGCTCTTCCAAATTCAAATTTAATTTAATTTGAGAGAAATTCAATATCCTATACCGATTCAAGCATTTATGTTCTGATTTATTATCATCAACAGACGTTAGTTGACTTTGATTAATTAACTCGCGTACAGGGAAAGCATACATTTCCTCCTTTTACTGAACTTCAACAATTGACGAGTTCAAGAAGAGGAATAATGGGTGGTCAAGATTGATCAGAGAGTCTCTGATTCAATTACGTATGGATTCATGAAAGGTAGACTAGGTGTGAGATCTCTTTGGTATCTTCCTTTCTCCTCATAGTGGATTTGTCTAGCGCTCGTGGTTTTTTGACAATATCAATTGGTGAATTCTAATTGAGATTGTCTTTTCCACGTTAAAAATCTTGGTATTTTTTTGTTAATCATTTACATTTTGTTGATTTAGATTATGTTGGCCAGGGGAGCTACAGCTTGATACAAACAAACACACACAATATAGAAACATAGAATTTATGTGGTTCGGCAATTGCCTATGTCCACATGCAGCAGAAATTCTATATATTTTGGAGAGATACAAATTGACTCTTATTTCCTCATCACTCTCTTCTTTTTCAATTCAATATTTGCATATCAAAATACAATAACTTATCTATCTATTTATAGGCTTCCACAGAGGGTAAGATGCGTAGACGGTAACAGAGATTTCACCGAGTTTTGAACGCGTTTGAAAAGGTTCCATGGATGACCTTCACAGAGCTTCAATCCAAATTAAAGTTTGATACTTGCTTTTGGATCATTCAGGAGCTTCTGGTTTGGTCTTCACAAGAGATGCCAAGGTTCTATTTTCTTCTTCTTTCTTCATGGAGAAGTTAAGACAACTTCCTCACAATTATCCACCTTGGTGAAAGTTTTCCATAAAAACTAAATAGTGAGCAATCAACGTTACCATGCACCGAAGGTGCTTACATTTACTCCAAATGGATTAAGCCCAAACTCTGTTTGAACTTAACTCCAATTCTATTATTCTTCTGTTGGGTTTTCTTTTGTTGGGAGAGATGCACTGTGCTTCTAACCCTAACCCTCTCTTGAGGATTCTCTGTCCCAAGAGTCTTCTGTGCAACCTTAAAATGATCAAACCGATCATACCACTGTCATGATGATTGTTTCATTATATAGATAGATTTCTTCTTTCAAATGAAATTTTCCTCTCTGGCTACTCGATACCTTCCAAGTTGACATAAGAAAATTTCTTCTTTCAAATCACCATTATTCTTGGTGAATTTCCATTTGCAGCTGATTACCTTCTTTCTGTTTGGTAGTTGTACCAAATGCCAAGTCTTGTTCTGCTACAGATTATGTATTTCTTCTTCTTCAGCTAGCTTTTCTTGCTCAGGGTTCCTCGTAGCAATAAACTTTGATGGTGTTACAGTGAAAAATAGAGCTTTTAAAATAAATAAATCAAAGAGAAAGGAAGATGAATAGAGCTTTTAAAATAAATAAAAATGCGACAAATAAATCAAAAAGAAAGGAAGATGAATAGACAGAAGATTGTGTTATAGTGAAAAATAGAGTTTTGTGATTTCAATTTATGCAAAACCCTAGTTCATCTTCTTAATCGTTCACAATTTATATTTTATTTTAACCTAATACAGTCATAATTTGATGTAAATTTTAAGATAAAATATGTATTAATAAAAATGTAGATAATTTTCTTTTCTTACCTTTATGTCGTAGTCACATACTTATCACATAATTAGATTCTGTTAAAAATTCAAACAATTGAGTAGCAGAAAGGGGGCACTCACACTTGTGTAAGGACCAAAGTGAGATTTGATTAAAAATATAAGGAATTGGCTGTCACAATTTTATGTAGACGGATCAAAATGAAATTTGACCAAAAATGTAGAGAATTGACTGTTATTATTTTATCTGTATGGATCAAAATAAAATTTAATGTAAAATATAAGGGTGCAAAGTATAATTTACCCTATAAAATTACTCTACTAAAAATCAAAATGCTTGAATCATAATAGAATGAACTTTAGGATATACTCATACTAAGTCCAACCCATAAGACAAGTTGCAGAAATTGACAACAATAAAGAAATAGGAAAATCACAGGTTGGATTAATTTGGCAAAAAAACTAGAGAGCCTAAAAATTTTATCAAATATCGGGTGTGAGACTTGCATGGGAATCGACATTGTGTAAGTCTCACATCCATATAAGATTTTTGATAAAAAATTTTAATAAAACTTTTAGAATATCTAATAGAAAAATACCTTAGACCCCTAGTAGGGTGACCCACCACTCCAATGTTTTTTGATTGGTCTATATATATATATATATATATTTTTATCTTCCACTTGGCGCCCCCACGCGAAAGTGGGGGGTGCCGGGGTCACCCCACCCTGCACTGTTGTGTCTAATATTACTCTTAATTTGGTTCTCTGACGCGTTTCGCAACTGAAGCTTTCTTTCAAAAGTCGCTAAAACAAGTTTTATTGAGCAACAGTCAAAAACGGCTATTTCAAATTACCAACTTCTAGGGAGAAGTATTTGGTGGTCTTTTAGAAAATTCATATGGCGTCTAATTTATTTTTTCAATTAATATAATGGGATTTAGATTTTAATAAGTAAACTTATTGTTTAATAGATTCTGTGATAATTGAAGGTATTTTTTTATCAAATACTATTAAAAAAATATCACTAATTGTTAATTTTTAGCAAAGGTTTAAAAAGTTTGTCACAAAAAAAAGTCACTAATTATAAGTTTTAGCGATATTTTTAAAAAATCATTATAAGAAAAATCAGTAATTTTAAATTTTTAGCGACAATTTGAAAAAAAAATTCAAATAAAAAGTCAGTAATTGTCAATTTTTAACAATATATGTATAAAAAAATTAAATAAAATAACAAAAAATTATTTTTAGTGACGATTTTATTAGGACTAATTTTTAATAGGACATAATGAAATTAAATTCAACTATTAGAATCTATTAGTAATTTACCCTTTTTATATAAATTTTTGAGATAAAACATGATGAGTGTCATATGATAAATAATATGGTCCAACATTACCGAATAACCTCTCTCTCTTTAGAGGTGAAATCTTATAGAAAAAATTTCATTTTGTCCCCCAACTTATCATTTAAAAATCAATTCAACTCTTATTTTTCTAATAATAACAAATTTATATCTAAATTACTTATTTTTAGATCAATTTTATCTTGCCATTAGCTATTGTTTGTAATCAATAATAACAAATTTATATCTAAATTACTTATTTTTAGATCAATTTTATCTTGCCATTAGCTATTGTTTGTAATCAAAGGGAAGTAATTGATGTAGCGTTAAAATTTTGTTTGAAACTTTATTTCACCTCCTAAACTAGTTTTAAAATATCAATTAGACCTCATAAATTTTATTTTATTCAGGGGTCTAATTAATATTTAGGGGAATAGTTTGGGGGTAATATGAAATACCAAGTGAAGTTTCAGTATTACATCAGGAGCTTGTGTTTGATTAGAAATGGCAATATTACATCATCAATTTGTGTTTGATTAGACATGGCAATTGACGGTGGACGTAAAATTAATGTAAAATCGAAAAGTTTAGGTGATAATTGATATTATTAAAAGAATAAAAATTGATTTTTGAGTGATAGTTTAAAGGATAAATTGAAATTTTCTTAATTTTATAATTCACATCTAAAAAAAAGTGCATATCATATTTTTCAATTTTGACTTTCGTAGTCTTCGATAATAACACATTGTATAATGTAGCTACGTCCCTGTTGCCTCTCCAATATTGATCTAATTTCATATATATTATAGGTTGATTTCATCAATAAAGTATTTTTTCTTTTGCTAACTAAGCATTACTTAAGACAAAACAGATGGCATTTACGGCCATAATCAAAATAACAACTACAAGAGGTCATAACTAAATCATCATAATTGGAGTTGATTCACTATTTTAACTAATATTTTGTAATCTCAAAGGAAAACTTAAAAAATTAAAAGATATTTTGAAATTTCATTAAATTGACCCCACTAAATTATATTTTGATTATGACACATAACTTACATGTGGTGGAACAGTTTTGCGGAGTTTGAACGGTAGAAAGACCCTATTTTTAGAGACTTGTTCAAATGAAATAAAGTTTGAGACAGATGGAGTGGTCAAGAAAAACCAGGGAAAGCAATAGGTGTAAAATTTCTACATTCCTATTTGGTGATGAAGCTCGTCCCCCACAACGTAACAAGTGTTCGTGTTGGTCTGATTTATCAACACAAAAATGCTATGAACCGCATCCTTATCGATTCATAATTTATTTTGAATAAGTTTGTGTGGTGAAAATTAAATTGATAAAGTATAAAGTTCGTGAGTAAAATGAATTTAAATTATTAATTTATTTCTTTTGGAATAAATTCTGAATTTATAAGTCTAAATTTGTATTGTTGTGGTTATCCATGACCACAAATGGCTTTATTTTGGAGTATCTGATCAAATTATAAAAATTTATTCACCAAATCACCGTCAGGATTTATGACATGCCCCAAGAGAATTTTTTAAGAGAAATATCTTCTATGAAAATCAAGGATGCCAAAATCCAAAAGCTAACTCCTCTTCTAATTGCCGCTTTACTTCTTCATTTCATCGCCCAAATTTCGAGGTCAATTTTTGGTAAAATACACTTTCCCTTAAGTAGAAAGCCAACAAACCACGAATTTGGGAGCACCGTTGGGCATGTGATTATTGTGCCACTTGTGAGATGCACTTCGAATTTTATTTTGATGATCTAAATAATTTAATTTTTAAAAAATATTGAGTTAGACATAAAAAATCAAATTGATTGGATATAGATAGTTTTTTTCATTATAGTTTTTTTCATTAAATTACATTTGTGCCCAATATGCAAATATGATTTGATGAAATGATTATCAATATTTGGTCAATTTGATTTTTTCCAAATATATTATTTTTTTATATTTTCTAAAAAATGAACAATTTAAATCATCAAAATAAAATCTAAAGTGGGTTCTACAAACAGTACAACAGTCACTATTGTGCATTTTGCATGTCAGTTACCCTAGGTCCAGCAACCATAGTCCAAACTTGAGAAAAAATAAGCTACATTTGTGGTCCCTAAAATTTTAAATTTAATCAATTTGGCCCCTCTAAACATTGAAGAACACAAAGCAAATCTTGTTCTAGTAGATTTGGATCGCAATTTGAAAAGAGAAAGTGAAAATGTGGATAAATATGAAAATATAATTACATTTTACATATCTTTCACACACTTTTTATTTTTCACTTTTTAAATTCCTACCCAAATTTATAATTTAAATACAACATTAAGGAATAATTGCCTAGGTGATACTTTTTTTGAAGTGCCAATTTGGACATGAGTGTGTGCTAACAAATCATACCCTTGACTTAATTTACCTATTAAATTACAAATTAGATTCTTTAATTCAAGGGTAAATTATATTCACAATGATTGTTTTTATTCTTATTATAAACTCTATAAAATTTGACATAATCTACTCAAACCTCTCTTTTAGTAAGACTAATGTAGATGGTATCTTAAAACATGAATAAATAAGGGTAAAATATATCTTTTAGTATTCAGGAATGAAAATATCATTTCTTATCCATATGGGGAAATGAATTATTGATGAAAAATAATTAAACGTTACCTAAATTATTTACGGAGCTCTATGTAGCTATGCCAAATTTATGAAGCTCAATGTATTTTTTCCAAATCTCTGGGGAGGTTATTGTAAATTACCATTAATTCAATTATGTTTTGCTAATTTGAATAACTCAATGATGCATGTATCATCAGCACAACAATCCGCTCACTTAAAAAATCACTAACACCACTCTAGCTATTGGATATAATAAGTAGTTACCATTTTGCTTCATTGCTAATTAGCTTTACAAATAAAACTTTGATATATGAACTAAAGAAGTATGGTGGTTTGAACAATTAAATCTTCTATGTCCATGCAGATTTGAATAATTCAATCTCCGTGTAGATGTCAATTAGATACAAAGATAAATAATTCTGAAATTAGATGGTATAATTTCTAGCAAAAATTGAAGTTCTTACAAATACACATGTTACAGAGTTGGAATTAAAATGGAACCACAATATCATGAAGTTTAAAGAATAAAAAACATGTTTTTTCTTTTTTTCTTTTTTTTTTAAAATTTTTTTTTTATTTGCAAAAGAAAGATTTTATTGACAATAATCAAATCAAAAGATTACACATCAATAAAAAACATGTTCTTGGGTAACTTGTCCAAGCCAAGCCTTCTAGAGACAAGATGAGAAGTACACTCCTATGCGATATCATGAACTCAAAACATTATAACATTAAAGAGAAATCATCGAAAACAAAAAATTCACATAGAAATGTTCATCACTTCAATCTCATCCTCAAAATCTATCGCAGATAGAACTCAGTAATTGAAGCTTCATTGACTAACACATGGGTGGATTTACTTTTAGATTGACCAGATTGAGATGCCAAAAAATTATACTCCTGGGGCAATGGTAACTGAAAAATCAAAATTTGTCCCATGATAAAATGATTATCAATTTAGGCAATCCAATAAAAATTATGCAACCATGATCAATATAGAGAAGAGAGAGTAAAACCAACGCAACCACAACACCAAGATTTTTTACATGGAAAAATCACAATTGGAATCTACTAACTTGTGATGAAAAAAACTATAAGCCCTTGGCGAGATGAAAAATCCACTATGAAGAAAGAGTAATACAAGAGATATCTTACAAAGGTCAATCCAAGCTCACATGTATAACTTGCTTTTTGTGCTCCTCAGAAGGGTTTAGTCTCCTCGAATACGATGGTCCTACAATTCAGACTCCCGTTGTTCTGAATCTGGTTTCACCAGTGCAATGTGAAATGGAGAAACACAAAAGAGTTCAAATGCGACAAACCTTTTTAGAAAATCGAGTTTGAATCAAAAGATGCCAAAAAATAGACTACATTACCAGATTTCAGAGTTGCCACCTAAATATTTTTGAAAAATTTAGGAAACCCGTGACTTGTGCCAAGGGCATGACCGTCATCACCAAACTGTCTCGCCTCGGGAACTTAGGTATGAGTGGGAAAGGTCATGAATTGAGCATGCCAGTCACCTGATCAAAGATCAGCATCTATTAATTATGATGTGATTTTTGTTTACATTATATGCTCTTATTCTGGTTATTAGGCTAATTTTACTAAATGATGCACCCGAGTATAGACTAATTCACTAAATTTGGAATGTATTGATTTTATGTTTGTTTTGAAAAAGTGTTTTGAACACGTGTCACTTGAAAAAGCGAGCTCGTATTTACATTTGATCAAATTATTCAAACTTAAGTAAAAAGACCTTCATCCATCGACATTCAAACAAGTATATCACTTAAGCACTTAGCCTCATGGAAAATATGCTCAATATGACAACACAAACATACAATGCAATATACTAAAGCGAGAAATGCTCACTTGGTACTCCAAGGCAAGCTAAATAAAGCAAAATAATTAGAAAAAATGCATACTTCTAAATAATGCAATATGACTAATGCAACACATACATTATGCAAATAACAAGTTCGGTTATTAGCATGGCATTTGACTCAATTCAAAACATGGGATAAATCACTTATTCGAGCAAAGAATTTGAAATTGACATTGGTTAGAATGATGAGCCGAACCCTTATGCGTGTAAGACGAATGGATGCAAGTCATGGGAAATGCTAAGTAAATATGATGCTACCATTATAAGCGAGTAAATAAAAGGGAGAAAGAAATACGGGTTAAAAGACATACACAAATTACTACATATTTTTCCCTCATGCAAGATGGTTTGAATGTCCAAGTGTACGAATAAAACTATTACAAACCCGAATGAATAAATAAGAAATGAATAACTAGCTATCTAACTTATTATAAAACAAGGATATTATGATAATTACAATCAATATAATAAATGACAGTAATAAGTACAACAATAATTATAACAAGAATACTTACAACAATAATATGAAAAGTAATTACAACAATAATAATACAAACATTAATTACAACAACTAAAGGTGCACAAGGATCGCATGCGCATCAATGAAAACGGTTTTCAGAAGCTGCTCTGTCTGCCTTCTGTGTCACTGCTCTATTTCACCTTCAGTCACTACCCTCTATTTATGCCAAAATCCTCTGTTTACCAAACATTGGAGCCCGGCTGGCCTCTAATCAACCCTGGCTGGGTCCAAAAACGGCCGGTTGTGCCCTATTTTCTTGCAAAAAATATTTTTGTGCTTTGACGTAAAAACAATGTAGATAGAGCAGTTTTAAAACATGTTTGTCATTTTTGCTCTTGTCTATCATAAGGAACTTCAAGAGAAGAATGGATTCGGTTCCAAAATCATCAATAGGTGCAAGTTGATGGCTTGATGATTTTGAACACATTTGGGCAGAAGAATTAATAAATGTAAGAAAAGATGACCACCCCTCCCTTCTATCATGACGGCCCAAAGAGGAAGGTAGACATGTCCCAAAATTCATCAAAATATCATGAATTAATATATGATGTCTCTTGACGCGATGGACTCGGCATAACGTCTAGCTGAATCCAACTAATTTTATTCATCTTCTTTATGTTGATTTCATTGATTTTAAGCCAATTTTATAAGTCCTTCTTGACTTACCTTTCCATTATTAATCATTTTGCCCCAAAGTGATATTTAAGTCCACTAAATAAAGAAAAAGGTCAAATGAGAAGTGATTTTTAGCATGAAAGAGAGACTATGCCTTACGATGAACCTCCGAAGAAATTAGGCCATTGAGTATATGAGGTCTCTTTCTCATGCCTTGAATAACAATCAATCGCTTGAAACAACTCTTAAACAAAGAAAACCAAGAAAGAAGAGATGGCGCATAAATGATTATGCTAATTTGATTATTACCAAAATGAAACTCTTTACATAAAAACTAAGTAAAGAAAGCTATCAACTCGAATGACTTGGTGTCTAAGGCCTAAAAAATCGAAGCCATGAGGACGTACAACACAACAAGCAATGTATTCAAAGCATAAACTAATTAAATAAATTAAAACGGCCTCAAACAGCCCCTAAAACATTAAAAAAAAAATAGTAGCTAAAAATATGTTTAAAGAGCACAAAAAGATAGGTAAGGATAAGGAAACACAAAACTAGTAAATAAGAACAAGGAGATGTGACTAACCCCTCCACTTTTGAGACTTCTAAACCATGCTTTTTGGCCCTTTTAAACTCTGAAAATTAGTTTGTAAGCTAAGAAAAATGGTGGTAAAACAAAGGGAAGTAAGGTGCGAGAAAGGGCTTTAAGCCTCTCTACATTTGGTAGCTATTCAACCCCCAAGTTCCAACACTTGAAATGGATTCAAAATAGCACAAAAACACAAGAAATAGATAGAGAGAGATTGTAATGAATGCAAGGAAAAAGGTGACAAGCTTATACCTCTAGAAGAGAGCAAGCATTGGTTGTAAACCAAGCTTGATCCTAACATACTCTCAAGGTTGAATTATGATTCGCAAGGCACAGCCAAAGCTCCAAGATTCAGCTCTAAGCATGTATATAGTGTATAGATATAGCTCAAAGATTATATAATATCACAAAGTTAGCTTGCCAAGGAAGAAGGAGCTCTCAAAGGTGTGTTTGGGTTTTTGAAATTTTTCTAACCCCCAACACTGAGGCATCATTTCATATTTATAGAATTTGAGCCAAATAGGTCATAAATATCTTCAAAAATAAACAGCTAGTTGATTCCCGCCTAAAACAATGTTTCTCGCCCAAAAGGCACGGCCAACCCCCAATGAGGCACAGGCGAGCCCAAATGTAGTTCCCATGTTCCTCTGTTTCAGGTTCAGTGTATGTTGGCATGGTGCTAAAAAATGGATTTTTGTGGTAAATAGGTATATAAATAGCTTGGGTATGGAAGGTTGAGATTTTTATAGCTAGAAACCAGATGCCTTTGTTGAGAATTCGAACCATTGACAACGTAACTTCATCATCGAGTGCTCAAGACAAAGTGCCCAAGTCTTGTGGGCAGTAAAAAATGGGGTGCCTACAACAGGTTTGTTCAATATATACGAGTAGGTCCACCCCTGTCTCCACTAGTTATCCGCTTCTCGTATTGAATTCACAACAACAGTTATCAAATCACCAAGATGCCAATGACACCGGAATCCACCGAAACCTACAATCTTGGAATCTGCTAAGAAGGTTCACTTTTGAAAGATGTGAAAAAATTTTACAACTTGATCATGAACTTGAAACACCTAAGAACTAATGTATCATCATGACAGTAGGAGAGAATAATACATATTTTCCTCACTACAAAATTCTATTTCAAAAATATCTCCCTCTCATAGAAACCTCTCTCTATGTAAAATAATATGAAAAAAAAAAAAGTTTGGAGAGAAGTGAAATGATCCAGAAAAGATGCCAAAACAATTCAGCAAAGGTCCTATAAATAGACCTGAAACAAAGCACCATCGTGGGTGTGGTTATGACAGTTGCATGTATGACTATGTCATGCGCAAGTAAGTACTGGGAGTATGTTTTTATTGCAGCATGTTTGCTGGCGTGATGTTTCATAGTCGTGGGCACGATAAACATGATTGTTTAGCTGAATTTGCAAACTTTTGCTTTGATTTCCTTCATCTCTTCAACCCATGCCCAACAAAAATAATTACTCGACAAATAGCCAATCTTATCCCTCTTTTAGGCTATTTTCATCAAATCTTGACTCATGCTTTTAGTCAATCAAGACTAGTCAATTAGTCCCCTTTTCCCCTTATTTTGCAGTAGACAACCAGCCATATTATCTATGTAAGTTCCATTATTTTTTGCCCTACAACAACATACTTCAACCCAAACATCAACCGTCCAAATCTCAAATTGATTACTTCAAGAAAGATATTTCATAAATAATAAATCAATAATCAAATTGAATCAATAATCAATGTTTTTTGTCAAGAAAGGAATTTGCCAAGAATAACAAAATCTTTAGGATAAAATCCTAACAATCTTTCCCTTTGACAATTTTGAGACAAAACCCAATAACAATCTCTCCCTTTGACCATTTTGAGACGAAACCCAATACTTCATTCTTGCACAAAAATCCTTTGATTCAAGAGGAACAATGACAATATTATGAACACATTGCATTACGAAACTATTAGACATTTTGACGACGCAATGATACTTAAAAGAAATATTTTCCAAAACAAACCAAGTATCATTACATGATTGTTACCTACATAACACCCAAATCAGCCCCAAAATTACTCCATCTTTTTGTCCGAAATTGGCAAAGGGAAAGAAACAAGAAACGATCTAAAAAGACTCAACTAATAAAGACTAATCTAAAGAACCATAACAACATCAATCAAGGAGGAGGTGGTTGGCGAAACAAGGAGCACAACTCGCACATCTGATCAGAAAGTGATACCAAGGACTGATCAAGCCGATCAAAACAATTATCCATTAGATCCATACGTTCTCGCATCTCGTTCTGAAAGGCACGCTAAAAAATTTGCATCGGATAAAATTGTTCTTGAATGGATGGGCCTTGCTCCCCCTCAACATGCTTCCCCGTAATAGCTACACCAACGGCAGCCACACTTACATGACTTCCTCCTTGACCTCCATGACCACCTTGAGCTCTACCAGCTCTCCCCCTTACTTGAGCATTGCTAAGAGCGACAATCCTTTTTGAGACATGCATGCCTAGATCAATAATGTCGTCGTTGTCGTCGTCGTCATCATCATCATCATCATCATAGGACATATCATTTGTAGCCAGAAAGGTAGTAAGAAGGGAACCATAAGGTAGCCCTAGATTTTTTTATTTTTATTTTATTTATATTTATATTTTTTTGGGAAAAGACAACAATCATGTGGTAGAAGAAAATGAGAGGAAGATTAATTGACAAACTCTGACTTATGTAATGTAAAAAGTAGCCATGATATTGTGTTATGTTAGAGAAATGAGAGGATGGTTAGACATTAGTGGAGACAATGAGGTTGAGAAGATGAAAAGCGAGAGTGAGATTATAATGAAAGATAAGTGTACCGGGAAGCCAAACATGAGGCACTCCTAATAAGGTGTGGGAAACAAGATCAAAATCAATAGGACTAGGAGAGGCATGCCTATCGACTAGATAATCGCACAAAGTAGGCAGTCAATACTAAGGTATTGTAACAAGAAATCAGTAGAGAAGGTGTAATAATTTCCCCAAACATAGGTGTTAAAAGTGGAATCATCAATAGCAAGAGAGTTAAAATTGCTGTAAAGCTCATGCACCAATGCTCGATTTAGAAAACCCTCAACTGCTAAAACTAAGGCATTACCCATGGAATTAAACCAACACCCAATGTGAATATCATCAAATGTGTTAGGCTCAACATTCCATTCAATCAGAACAATTTGAGAAGGAAAATATTGTGAAATAGAGCTGCATGATCTTTTGAGTGAAAAAGAACTGAATTAAACTTGGCCTTTTAGCAGTTTTCTTATTTCTTTTCTTTAAAGATTTAGCCATGGCAAACATAACAAAAATTTCAAGAGAATGGGGAGATGGGAGAGGAAATTTTACCAAAGAACCAAGAAATGGAAAAGGAAATTTACCACCTAACAAGGAGATGGAAGAGGAGATTTACATGGACCACGAACCCTTAAATTGAAGCAGGGGGAGAGAGAGAGAGAGAGAGAGAGAGGAAAAAAAATCTAGGGTGTAAAAAAATACTAAAAACCAAAATAGCATCAAAACTCAAAGAAATCAACATGGGAAAAGAAGATATTACTCAGAAATCATGGGAAAATGATGAGAATAAAAGTATAACCAAACCCTAGATGCACAAGAGCAAGAAGATGATGCACAGATGAGAAAACTAGGTCGCGGTCGCGACTGTAATGTTAAATAGGATTCTTTTACACAGAATGATCACAGGCGCGAGATGTTTACCGCGGACGGTATTGTCCCAACTAGGGGCATGAGGGCTATGTTTGGCATAAAAAGCCTGGGCTAAAATAGTTTAAAAAAATAAAATAGGTTAAAAAGTCAATAATATAAAATATTACGTCTAAACCATAATCATTTTATTTTTTTTTCATAAAAGTTAAAAAAGCCAGAAAACCTATCCCAAACGAGACTTTTTAACTCTAAGTTAAAATAGCCAAAAAATTAAAAAGCCAAAACGCCAACCCATATCCCAAACAAAGGCTATGTCGTAGGCGCTAGGGCTGTACACGGGTTGGTTCGGGCCCGATTGGGCATGAATCCACTTCTGAACAGTGGCGGCTCCAGGAATTTTAATCAGGGTATTCATTAAGTAACTTAAAATCTAACAACTGTATTAAAAAAACAAATATAAAAGAGAACTCTAATATATTAATATTAAAGTTTTGACAAAAAAATAACTTGCAATTAGATAAAATATTACAATTGCCATCAAAACAACTTGCAATTAGATAAAATATTACAATTGCCCTCGACGAGATTTCATATTTTGAAAACGTTGCATAATCTCCTCATTATCAATGCTATCAAATACATCTCTTTCAATGTATGTAACCAAACAATCATTCATCCACTGATCTCCCATTCGGTTACGCAAATTACTCTTTATATACTTCATTGCTGAAAAACTTCTTTCCACTATTGCTGTCGCGACAGGTAGAGTCAATGCTAATTTCACAAGCAAATAGACTAATAGATATATCACATGTTTATCTGTCTCCACCAACTTTATAGCAAGATCACCAACTCCTTTAAGTTCTAAAAAGTCTTCACTTAAGCGCATATCAACAATGTAGTTTTGAAATTGGAGGTCAAGGACCATTAAATCTGTTGCAGAAAAATCATATGGATAGAACTCTGCAAGACGAATCAACTTATGTTTATCAAAAGCAAAGAATGATTTACTAGGATTCAAGCAAGCCATACAAAGAAGTAACTCAGTATTTGCTTCTGAAAAGCGATTGTTAAGCTCTTGAAGTTGTATATCTAAGACTGCGTAGAATAGCTCAACTTGATAATGATGTAAATTTGCAATTTGTAGAGCTTTGCGTCGTGGCCGCCCACTAACTACAAATATTTCATCCATATTTGGAATAGAAATCTCATGTTTGTTACAAAATGAAGACACTTCAGTCAATAAAGATTCCCATTCATCATCTCTCATCATCTGCAATCGTTGCTTAGATACTTTAACAAGTGTCATAGCATTGACAATATCTTGATTTTTCTTTTGCAATGCTAACGACAACTCATTTGTAATCCCTAAAATATTTTTCATCAAGTGTAAAGTGAAGGCAAATTCAAAAGATAGCATTAACTTCATGATAGAATGAGCTTCAACTCTTTGCTCGGGTTGTAAGCCATCCTCTTCAATAATCTCAAGTACATCAATCGAAGAAGAGAACATCAAAATCAAGTAGATAATTGTCCCAAAATGTGATCCCCAACGTGTATCACCAGCACGTTTAAGACTAGCCTCTTGATTCAAACCTCGCCCACTTCTAAGTTCACCACTGTCTAGTGCTTCTGTTATTTTAGCAAATTGCGCATCTCTGAGAGCATCTCGTCTCTTGCAAGAGCCACCAACAACATTCACTATGTTAGCAACAGAGCAAAAAAGTTCAGCAACGTCAATGTGCTTTTTAGCAATAGCTACAAAAGTCAATTGAAGTTGATGGGCAAAGCAATGAACATAAAAATGCAGATTTATTCTCCCTCAAAATTAAAGCTTTAAGACCATTGAATTCACCTTGCAGATTGCTGGCTCCATTATAGCCTTGCCCTCGTAGTTTTGATATACTCAATCCATGTCGACAAAATAAGGATTCAATTGCTGCTTTAAGTGATAAAGCGGTTGTATTTGATACATGTACAATACAAGAAACCGCTCTATAATAATGCCCTTTTTGTCCACATAACGTAGAACAACTGCCATTTGTTCTTTAACTGATATGTCATGAGACTCATCAACTAAAATTGAAAAAAACTCATTGTCCAAATCCTTTATGATAGCATTGATAGTCTCACATGCAGCAGCATTCACAATGTCTTTCTGAATATCATGGTGAGTTAGCTTATTATTTTTTGAAGTATTCCCCAATACAACTTTATTGATAGATTCATTATGATCCGCCAAAAATTGTAGAAGTTCAAAGAAATTTCCTTTATCCCTTGAATCATCAGATTCATCATGACCATGAAAAGCCAACCCTCGACGCAAAAGGAATCGTATGCAATCAACAGTTGCATTTAAGCGAGTCCGATATTCAATTTTTTCTTGATTTGACTGCTTAAGAAAAACACTTTGAATGTGTTGCTTTTGCTTCATAAGATCTTCACACTTCTTCACACCTTGGTTGTGAGCACTATTAACACCTCCAACATGAATTTGTAACTTGTTTTTCATATTCCAAATTTTAAATCCCTCTGTCACAAAAGTATCACATCCCTTTCCTAAATCGGGTCTAAACAAGTAACAACATAAACAAAATGCTGCATCTTTTTCAATACTATATTCCAACCAATTCTTGTATTCTTTAAACCAAGCAAAATTAAATCGACGCATAACTCCACTAATATCTCTTTGAGGGAAATTGTGGCTAAGAGGTTGATAGGGTCCTTTTTGTAAATATGTTCTCCTTATTTCGTCCCTATCATTAGGATGATATGACACAATTTTTGATCGTAATCCTGGATCAGAAGGAAGGTTGTTCAAGTCAACACGAATTCACTTCGAAGAATCTTGAATGTGACTATTATCACAAGTTTCTTGGGATTGAGATGAATCTTGTACAATAGTTGATTTTCTTTTCAGAAATTTGTCCATAATTCGAGAACTAAACAAAAGAGTAGGATGCACCTAAAAATATCCACACAAAAAACAGAGCTATCTAAATAAACCATAGAAAAAAAATAACTACAAGAGTATAAATAAATTGATTATAAAATTTCAGCTCCTATTTAATTTTTAAAACAAATAAAGTGAAGAAACTTAAAAAAATATTATACCTGATGACAACAAAGTATAATCCCCCAATATTATATTAACATGCATAACTATAAAATTAATTATATATGGATGGAAGGTTTTGTTTATAGTATCAAGTTTAAATAAATTTTAATATTATAGAGATAAAAAAATAATACCTGATGATATAATTCCCAAATTTCTTTTTGCCTTTTTCTTAACAATCAGTCAGCAACAGCAAAGCATGATAGCAACCACTTCATCTTCATTCAATACCAACATCCATGATCCATATTCCATGGGCAACAATGAAAGACAGAGGGGGACCACCCACAGAAAGAGAGAAGGGGGGCCGCGAAAAGAGAGGGAGAGATTGAGAGAGACAAAACGACAGTAGCGTTGAGCCTCCCCTAAGCAGCAAATTTGTGCCCTAACTACACTTTTTGCCCTAACTAACTACACTTTTTGACTTTATTCTTTCAAGCAGCAAATTCTTTTGGGTTTTATTATTTGTTTAGGCAAATGAGCTAAGGGGCTAAGTGGGCTAGAGGGTTATTTGTTTTGGCAAATGGGCTAAGTAGCTAAGTGGGCTAGAGATTTCATTATTTGTTTAGACAAATGGGCCAAGTGGGTAAGAGGGTATTCAACCATCTTGGATTTGGTATTCAAATTTTGGATTGGGTATTCAAAACTAAACTAAACCCCCAAAAAAAAAATAAAAATAAATTAAAATTTCAAATTTGAGGGTATTCAGCTGTGGATGCCGTGAAGCCGCCCCTGCTCATATACATCAAATCAATCACTTTTTTCAAAACTCTCTCTCAAAATAATTTTTCAAAATATCTTTTGAAAAAAAAATCAAACTAAACAAATTTTCGTACTTTTTATTTCAAAACATATTTCTCAAATACAAATCAAACAAGGCCAAACAATTTAGAGAGAGAGAGAGATGAACAGTTTAGAGAGAGATGGTGAGAGAGACACAAGTGGTTAGAGACAGAGAGATATAGGAAGTCAGACTTGACAAAGGTTGGAAAGAATCATGTCTTGGAAATCTAAGAGACAAGGCTCTAGTTATCATTTCAGTCTTGCAAACCAAAGAGATAGGGCGCCAGCTATGTTCTCATTCTTGGAAATCTAATATAATTTACTAATAAATAATTTACAAATCTGCAGACCTATATAATACTAATATATACACACATCTATGTCGGTTCAGGTCGGTTTACACAGTTTTCAACATAGAAAATCGAGACTCGACCGAAAATCTGAATTTCAAACTGAATTTGACCTGGTGCCGACCGAATAATTTTCAAAACGGTCCGTATGGAGGTTGGGTCAGTTGGTTTGAGTCAGGTTGAACGGATGATTCGGTTATTTGTACACCTCTAGCAGGCGCGACAAAGTTGCTCTAAAAACACTTAAGGCTCACTCTTATACTCAACACATGAAAAACAAAGTTTTAACAATTATGACAATGTTCATCTGAATGTAAGGAACACTTAAAGAAACATAGGATTTGGTGAACATGACTCTCATATAAAAGAGATGTGTTGAGTGAATAGAGAAAACACCATGTTTAGCCATGTCATGAAGAGTTGGAAATGAACATTCCGTTTCAAAAATCACGTTAATCTTTTCAGAAGTCAAACCTCAAGTTTTTCAAAGTATGATTTAGAGAGCAAATAAAATCAACCTTCCACCTCCTCCTTCTTTTATGGCCTTTTCCGTTGAGCATATAACAATAAGGACTCATGTGACCTATTTTTCCACAAAATTCACAACAAAAAATTGGCTTACCATTCCTTGGATATCTTGAGGCCAACTAACCCCAACGAATGCTTTCTTGTCCATGTTTTGTGCCTCAAGAAAATGATGTGAAACTGCTCCATTCCTATTTATCTTGCCAGAGCTGTTATCTTTATTCAGATTAACACAATGAGGTCTAATGTGTCCACTAACACCACAATGATGACAAAAAGGTATGAATTTCTTCTTGAACATATTTTCATGAGACAAAGTAGAAGTTAAAGAAATTTTACCTTTCGCTTTGACAAAGCCTTGTATACCTTGTGTACTTGCATCCTTGGAGGTAGATCCTTCGGGTTTGGAGTTGAGATTATTGCAGTAGCCAAGACTACTCTTGTCATTTGCCATTTGTTGTGAATTTAGAACCGCATCCTAATTTTTTGAACTTGTGTTCCATAATTTGAGTGTGGCATTGGCACTAATCAATTCAAGTTCCCTTTTGGCACATTTTTCTTCAAGCTTTTTTATTGTCCTAGCACCATTTTTAGCTTCCTCTTTAAGGAGATCAAAACTCTTCTTAAGCTCATCATGTGCACCAAGAAAAAAATCTCTCATTTTTGCAAGTAGAGAGTTTATCAATCAAAATGCTCTTTTCATTGGTGAGAGAACTTATTTTTGTTTGAGCTTCCATAAACTCCTCCTTTAATTGATGTTTCTCCTTCTCACTGTCTTCCAAGCTAGTACTGAGTTCGTCTTTTTGCTTTTGATAAGTTGCGGCACTCATTGTACATATTCACATAACTATCTTGAAAATCCTTCACTATCAAAAGTGTCCTCATCTTTTGAGGCTAGTTCAAGACTTGCCACAAAGGCATTGTGTGTTGCTTCTTGCTCATGCATTGAAGATGTTGCACAAAAGGCCATGAAAAGACCTTCACTTGAACCTTCATTTCCTTCCTTATTTTCTGAGTTGCTCTCATCATCCCATGTGATTTAAGAGCTTTCGTTCCATTTTTCATGGAGGGACAATCAGGTGCTATGTGACCATATCTTTGACATTCATAGCATTGTATTTCTTGAAATTTCATGTTCTTCTTGTCGGGTTTAGAAATTTTTGCTCATCATTACTTTGCTCCCTTGAAGTTGATTTCTTAAAATTAGGCTTTTTCTTTCTCATAAATTGTTGAAACTTTTTTGTAAACAAAGCCATCATTTCGGACTTAAAATCTTCATCATCTTTGGCAGTTTTAACATTCTTATGAGTGCTATTAAAAGCTATAACATCTTTTTGTTTTTTCTTTGAGAAAATGTTAAGTTTGTAAGTTTTCAACCAATTGATGTTTAAGACTATCAACATCTTGAGCTTCTTCTATAGCCTTAGCTTTTTGTACAGGGAGAAAATATTCCGGCAAGCCCGTACTGCTTTCTTCCAAGTCCTTGCCGGTTCGATTGACCTGCGAACACAACGGCGGTGAGCTACCTGGCGGTGTGTGGCCGGAATACCCCTCCGACGATCAAGTTAGACACACACAGGGATAGAGAGAGAGAGAGGATTGAGTGTTTTGTGTAAATCTTACCAAATGTTCATCTGTCTAAGCATGGGGGGTACAGACTCGCTTATATACCTTATGCGCCCCAAATCTACTCCCATTAGTCTCTCGACACGTTGTGCTGCTATCCCATATGTCAACGCAAATCTAGCTGATCATCATCTAACCAAGCTGCCAGTCCACACTACTGGGAGCTTGGCAGCCGGGGTGCAGCATCTCGGCTGCTGAAGGCCGTACTGTACTGCTAGCCAGAGCGCTCTGCTCGCCAAGCTCATTGACGACCGAGCTCGAGACAGCTCATGCTGGTTAGCCGTCGGCCTTCCTGCCGGGCTAACCCACGAACCGTGGTACCCAGTGAGGCAGCGGAATCTCGGCCGAACCATCACTCGACCGGTCTCTGCACCTTGAAGCCAAGTAGCTCGGTCCAACCATGCCTTGCCTTAATCGAGCAAAACCTTTTGGGACAGGCCCATGCTACCACGGCCCAACTGTGTTCGGCCCAAATCTGCCTGGCCATTACCACGGCCCAATCCAGATCATAAATCTCCCTCTCACTTTTGATTGAAAACAATCGAGTAATGATCTCACAATTTTAGTAACAACCTTAGACTTGGGAATTTTCTCTCCTAATGCAAATTAGGAATTAACAATATCACTGAGTTTGGCATACAAATCATCAAAGGTGTTGGTAACAATACCAGAAAAAATTATATTTTATTGATAAATAATGTAAAGAAAATGAGATACAAATAGATCAGGCTGAGGCACGGATATCTCGTTTTCTTTAAGGAAATCAAGCCCATTGCGGTAGGAAAAACCCAAATACCGATGCAGCAGTCACAAAACTATGACTTGTCCCCTCCAGGATACAACAGCCCGACCACTTGTCATATGGTTCAGGCCAACTCTGCACAAGATGGTGAACCCCAAAGCTCCTCCAAGAAAAACACTCTTCTTTGCTAGTAATCTCTCTTGTATAGAAAATAGTTGGTGTGCATTGGTGTAGAAAAGAGTAGATGAGAGGGACTATTTATAGGCCACTAGAACCTTACAAGTTACACCAAAAATAAAGATGATCATTAAACTAGAGAAAATGGAGTAACTCCAAAAACTAACTTACCACCAAGTTTATGAATTCTAATTACTCTTCATTCATGAACAAGATAAAATGTTACCAAAGTAATGAAACTCTATTCATGAACAAGATAAGAGGTTACCAAAGTAAACTCCATTCATGAACAAGATATATCAATAAACAAATAAAAGATATTAAAATGGACCAACAATCCCCCACTCATTTTAATATCAACAAGACAAAAGAGATTACCAAATAGAGAGAGACTAGTATGCATCATGAAGGTGTGCTCTCAATTGAACCTTTGTTAGTAAAACAACAACCTCTACTCTAGAGTCAATAGTGGTCTCATACTTGAACTATCACTACTTAGGGGAAATAAAGTATTACTGCTCACACATAATAGTCCAGGTGTTGACATGAGCTTTAATAGTCAGCATGTTATGGCCTTGTGCTAATCCTAGTTTTCATGAGCATATTTGAGCATAAGCCTTGTTCTCATAGAAAGCGGCCCCACTTTCATGCTCATATAGGTGAAATCTGTCAAGGATGTTCCTGTAATTCACACACCCTACTCAACAAGAGCTACAGAATTTTATTAACAGTATAAAAGCTCAACCCTCCAACATTACAGGACAAATGCACTTACATCATAGGGATGGATAACAAAATATTAGAGAGTGCATTTTTATAACCACTATATGATTCGTTCTTCCCATTGAACCTAGTTACAGGATCTTTGGTCCCTAGGTTGGGTATCCTCATACATGGTTTATGATTTTATAGGTTTTAAACCCATCTCCCTCGATGTATTCCAGACCTTATCTCTCGCCAATGCCTTGGTTAATGGATCCGCAAGATTATCACAAGATTTTACATAATTTACAATTATGATGCCATTACTCAAATAGGATCTTAGATTACTGTGTTTCCTTCGTATAGGTCTGAATTTACTATTATAAAAATGGTTGTTTACTCTACCGATAGCAGCAGTGTTATCACAACGAATTAACACAGGAGGAATTGGTTTTTCCCAAAAACGAATTTCATGTAACAAATCTCTCAACCAATTCGTTTCTCACATGCTGAAGCCAACCCTATAAGCTCAGCTTCCACTGTAGAATTAGCAATTATAGTCTGTTTTTTAGACTTCTAATATATAGCACCACCACCCAAGGTAAAAATAAAACCCGAGGTAGAGAGAGAATCACTTGACAAAGTGTTCCAATCGGCATCACTATATCCCTCAAGTACCGCAGGATACTTGTTATAAAACAAACCATAATTTTTTGTACCAGATAAATATCTCATAATTCGTCCCATCACTACAACAAAAGTAATCTATGGTGACGAAAACTAGTGAAGAAAATAAATTTCATCAGTAAATAAGAATAATTCGTGACGAATTATAAAATTTTGTCACATATAATAAAAAAATAAAAATAATAGGTGACGAAATTTGTTTTCGTCAACAAATATTCCTTTTTAGGTGAAAAAAAATTAAGTTTTGTCATCGAAGGTTTTCCCGCTAATTTTTTTTTTTTGGTGGCGCCAAAATTTTGAGACTTTTGATGAGAAAAAAATTTGTCACTATTTATAAAATTATTAGTGAGGAATATATTTTCGTCACCAATAATTTTTTATATATGTTTTTTGAGAAATTTGATTTTAAATATTTTAAGACCATTTGGTGAGAAATATATTTTTGTTACTAATAATTTTTAATATTTTGAGAGTTTTTAGAGAGGAATTTTGTCATTAATTTTAGAGGAAAAATTTTGACATATTGGGCGGTAATGAAAAAAAATAGACTACTAACTTTTTTCCCCTTTTTATTTTTGTTTATCAGTTTTCCTCCCTCCCCTTCTCTCTCTCTCTCTCTCTCTCTCTCTAAACAAAACACAAGTTAATTAGCTCTCTAAGTAACCTATGGTGACGAAAAGTAATGAAGAAAACAAATTTCGTCATTAAATAAAAATAATCCGTGACGAATTATAAAATTTTGTCACACATAATAAAAAAGTAAAAACAATAGGTGACGAAATTTATTTTTGTCAATAAATACTTCTTTTTAGGTGAGAAAAAATTAAATTTCATCAACAAATGTTTTTCCTCTAATTTTTTTGGATGACGCCAAAATTTTGAGACTTTTAGTGAGAAAAAAATTTGTCACCAATTATAAAATTATAAGTGAGGAATATATTTTCGTCACCAATAATTTTAAATATTTTTTTTGAAAAATTTAATTTTAAATATTTTGAAACTATTTGATAAGAAATATATTTTTATCGTCAATAATTTTAATATTTCAAAATTTTTAGTGACAAAATTATTTTATCACCAATTTTGAAGGAAGAACTTTGAGATTTTGCCGTAATGAAAAAAAGAACTCTACTAATCCTTTCCTTTTTTTGGTGCTTCAATTTTCCTCTCATCCATTACTATAAAAATGCTGAAAGATCGTACTTAAAAAAAAATAAAATATAACACTTTTAATGAAAGTGTGATTAAAAAAATTAAATTAATATTTTAATCACACCTAATCTAATTAAGTATGATAATATTTATTTTTTATGTCACTTTTTAATTAAATGTGATTATATCATATGTTTTTTTTAATCACACTTTAATTAAGGTGTAATTATATATATTTTTTTTAAATTTATTTTTTTATATCTAATATTACCACATTCTTATTACGAACCATCCTTATTTTGAACTTGAGGGAAATCCTCTCTTGCTCTCTCTATCTCTCTCGCTCTCTCTCTAAACTCTAATCTCTCTCAATTGATCTCTCTCTAAGCCCTAGTCTCTCTCAACTGATCAATTACAACGATCTGAAATTATTTGAATTTCTGGTCCTAATCTCTTTCAACCGATAGATTGCAACGATCTGAATTTCTGGTGCAAAGCAGAGGTCTCGCAGTGCCTCCTCGAAGCTTCTCACTGTAACGATCTGAAAACTACGTTTGATTGCATCTCCGATCTGTTCATCGATGTCAACTTCGTCGGTGCTGTGTGCTTGAAGGTTTGAAAGCTCTTACATCTGGGATTGCAGGCTATACTGCAGCCTCTTTCTATTACTAGCTGGAAGGAATAAATTGGGTATGTGGCCTTGGATTCTACTTCTACTTTTTATTATGATTTTGTGTAGATTTATTGCCTAGACTCATGAGTTCCTGTAACGCCCTCAAAATAATAACATTAAACCCATCAATTAAGACATGCATTGATATATAAACGTTCCACATTCTTTTATTCATCAGAGTTCCATAATCAAAAGTATTACATGTTAACAATAAAAGCAAATGCCCTAGAGGCTTACAGCTTTCCAAGTTAACACTTGGTTACAACAAAAGAGTGCTAACTCATTTACACCTTAAGCCCTTGGCTTGAAAATACATGTAATACATCGAAGAAAGAAAAACAATAAAAGTCCGCCTGCCTCTAGCCTCCCAAGCTACGTCCTTAGAGGTGGCATGCTGCCTGTGCCTGAAAATGATATTCCCATATAGGGTGAGCCACAGCCCAGTAGAAATATACTAAACCAAATATAAACAATGACTAAAAGATTAGCAGTTGATAGATGGCCAACACAGATACTTTTCCTTATCACACTTTACGGTTTCATGACATACAAGTCCTTATTACAATCCATTTTCCAATTCTTTTCAATTCTCAATTTATAACCATGGCTCAGAACCTGGCCAAACAACTCATATGAGACAGTAACTCATATCAAGCACTTCCCATTTCATAATAGATAAGCATACTAGCTATATCACACACCAACAGATAAGCATACAAGCTATATCATCACTTCCACAGATATGCATATGAGCACTATCACACTTCCAATGACAAGCATATGAGCTCTGTCAACACATTAATAGATAAGCATATGAGCTCTATCTATGGAGTCCATCCCCTATCTCCTCCCAACACATCCGGTTTAGAGGTCCATCCCCTATCTTCCCCTAAACCGTGGAGTACATCCCCTATCTCCTCCAATACAACACAATGCATATAAACAACAATAATACACATCATCACACAATACATAAATTTAATGTATTCTTTCAATCGTCAATCTCAATGACACATTCCAGTGATTAGTTTCAGTTTGCCTAATCATCATGCATTGTCTACAACAATCAAGACTATCCTCCACCAATAGCCCAAAGCAGTTATTTCTATACAGAAAATAAATGCAACAATGGATATATAATCAACATTCCAACTAGGTGAGTGATAAATAATCCAACTACACCCTTTAATCCCATGCCTTCCCAAATCAATTCCTCATTTCTCATAATTAATTATGCAAATTAATTAACCAATGTAATTAGGGCATTTTCCATAATTTACATTACAACCCTTAGGTTCCATTTTCATTAATGTCTTAACATTAATTTCACATTTTCCAGGTCAAACATGCATCTAGGTTTTATATAGCTAAAACCCCAACTCTTGTAAATTTATACAAAAGCCCCCAAACTTTCACAAAATTACCAAACCAACCCCAACATCTCAAAATGCTAAAATTTAAAGACAAAGCTCATAAAGAGGAGTAGGATATCCCTACCTCGAAGTTAGAGCTCGGATGGAGAAGAGACCAAAACCAAAGTGCTCCAAAGACCGAGATTTTCAGATCAAAATGACGCCCTCGACGATCAACACAACTTTTACAAAGGCCGAAGAGAAGGAGGACACTCTAACTAGATCAAACCCTAGAGAGAAGGGAGTACCTAGAGAGAGGCTCTCAAAATGGTTTTTAGAAAAAGTAGGAGAAAGAAAGAAAAGCAAAAAGTGATTCGAAATCACCCAGCGGATAACTCATATACATATGACCCGCTCGAGCGGAGAACACGACGCTCGAGCGCCAAGAACAAAACTCTAGACACGCTCGAGCATAATAATACCCCCTCGAGCTCCAAGACACAAGAATAAAGCACTTCCGTTCGAGCGTGAAAACCAGTCCGCTCGAGCGTAGATTTCCATCTCCCAGAACTTACACCCAGAAAGCACTACTCGCTCGAGCGCCAGACAACCCGCTCGAGCGTAAACAAACCCGCTCGAACGCAGAAATCACATCTACAGAAGTTTTGCAGGAACCCGAAAACTGGAGGTGTGTAATCCCCGCTCGAGCGCAAGAAGACCCGCTCGAGCGGAACGCCTAAAAACTGAACAACAAGGAATTGAAACCAAGGCCTAACCAACCTGTAACAACCCTGTTCAAAACATCCTAAAACTCGATCAAGTGGAATTAAAGGACGACAACAAGATAGATACCACTACCAACTTCACGGAACCGTGTCCGGAATACAACAGAACAGTAAAGGGATAACCGAGATCGCTATAACCTTCCCCCCTTAAAGAATTTCGTCCCCGAAATTAAACACAAGTTTTTCAAAAACAGGTTTTATCCATTCTCAATAATATTACAACATAATATTAAACAACCCGACCCGTTACCGGTCGATTCCATCTCTTTTCAAGAGGCATTTCACAACAATTGTTACAAGTGCACTATCAATATGCAGTTTTCTTCCATTTCCAACCATTTCCAATATGCATGGTCCACAGTTCATATCATAATCAATATACATGATACAACTCCAATTCTACAATATAGCCAACATATGCAATATCATAATCAACTCCCATATCAAGGTAAGTTTTACAACATACCTTACATTAAACCAAAACATTACCAATGTTTCACAACTTAAGACATATTTAAAGCTCTTAAGTCCAACAATATTACATAATCTAAATATCAGATTACTCATCAACAAACAAGTCCGGATATTTCTCGCGGACCTCCAACTCACGTTCCCAAGTGGCTTCCTCCACTCCGTGATGTTTTCACAAAACCTTTACCAAAGGGATGGTCTTGCCACGCAGGACTTGATCCCGCCTATCCAAGACCCGAACTGGTCTCTCCTCATACGAGGCATCCTCATCTACCTCTAAGTCGGTCCAATCTAACACATGCGATGGATCCGGCTCACATGAAACACGTCATGAACTCCGAACAACTGTGGTGGCAACGCTAAACGATAAGCAACCTCGCCAATCCTCTCAAGGATCTCAAAGGGACCAATAAATCGAGGGAATAACTTCCCACTCTTCCCAAACCTCATCAATCCCCGCCTAGGTGATATCTTCAGAAAGACATGATCACCTATCTCAAACGCCAAAGGCCTCCTCCTACAGTCAGCATAACTCTTTTGGCGACTCTGGGCTGTAACAAGCCTCCTACGGATAAGCTCAACTTTCTCCGTCGTCTCCCTAACCAACTCCGGACCCAACAAAGGTGCATCGCCCACCTCAGCCCAACAAACTGGAGACCTACACGGTCGGCCATACAAGGCCTCAAACAGTGCCATACCGATACTAGACTGAAAGCTGTTGTTGTAGGCAAACTCTACCAATGGCAAGTGCCTCTCTCACGTCCCACTGAAGTCTAGGACACAACCCTGAAGCATATCCTCAAGGATCTGAATAGTACACTCGGACTGTCCGTCAGTCTGAGGGTGATAAGCCGTACTAAAGGTCAACTTAGTGCCCAAGGCACTCTGCAGACTCTGCCACAACCTAGCAGTAAAACGAGGGTCTCTATCTGAGACGATCGCCACTGGGACCCCGTGCAATCTCACTATGTCCCGAATATACAAGTCGGCAAGATGATCTACCGAATCTCTCACGCGCATAGGAATGAAGTGCGCCGACTTAGTCAACCGGTCAACAACCACCCAAATAGCATCACTACCCCGCTGAGTCCTCGGAAGACCTGCAACGAAGTCCATAGTGACATGCTCCCACTTCCACTCGGCAATAGGCAAGGGTTGCAACAAACTCGCTGGCCTCTGATGCTCGGCCTTCACTTGCTGGCAAGTAAGGCACTTCGATACGAAAATAGCCACATCTCTCTTCATACCCCGCCACCAAAACTGGTGACCCAAATCCCGATACATCTTAGTGCCTCCCGGATGCACCGCAAGACGTGAATGGTGAAACTCTCAGAGTACTTCCTCTCGGCAAGACTCCGGCACAAACAAACGGTCTCGGTATCTCACACTCAGGTCGGGATACACCGTCAAACCCTTCTCAACTTTCCCACTGGAGATCTTCTCTCGGAAGGACTCTATCTCAAGGTCACCTCTCTGTGCCTCTAACACTCTAGTCACAAGTGTGGGCTGTGCAACAACAGAAAACAAGGCCGCAGCCTCAATAGATTCGCCCAGATGCAAGTTGAACTCGCCAAGTACACCCAACATCTCCCATTCCCGGATGGCTATACAAGCTACATCACTAATGGATTTCCTACTAAGGGCATTGGCCACAACATTGGCCTTCCCCGGATGATAATGCAACTCAAAATCATAGTCCTCAATGAACTCCATCCATCTCCTCTGCCTCAAATTCAAGTCCCTCTGGGTAAACAGGTACTTCAAACTCTTGTGGTTCGAGAACACCTCGAACCTCTCACCATAAAGGTAGTGCCTCCAAATCTTCAAGGCAAAGATCACTGATGCTAACTCTAGGTCGTGTATAGGGTAATTCTTTTCGTGTATTTTCAACTGACGTGAGCCATAAGCTACCACTTTCCCCTCTTGCATCAACACACAACCCAAACCCTCTCGTGAGGCATCACAATAAACCGCATAACCCAACCCTCTCTCCGGAATAATCAAAACCGGAGCGATGGTCAATCTAACTTTCAACCCTTGAAACGACTTTTCACAAGTCTCACTCCACACAAACTTGACCCCTTTCCGCGTCAATCTAGTCAACGGCGAAGCTAGTCTGGAAAAATCCTTCACAAACCGACGGTAATACCCAGCTAATCCCAGAAAACTGCGGATCTCAAACACACTCTTAGGCTGTGCCCAGTCTTGCACTGCCTCAACCTTGGATGTATCAACAGACACCCCTTCCCTGGATACCACATGGCCTAAGAATTTCACCTCTCCTAGCCAAAACTCACACTTCCCAAACTTGGCATACAACCTATGGGCTCTAAGTAACTCAAGCACCACTCTTAAGTGTGCCTCGTGCTCCTCCTCAAAAGGCGAATAGACAAGAATGTCGTCCACGAAAACGACTACAAATCGATCCAAGAATTCCCGGAAGATCCGGTTCATCAAGTCCATAAAGACTGTCGGTGCATTGGTGAGCCCAAACGGCATCACCAGAAATTCATAATGGCCATACCGCGTACGGAATGCCGTCTTAGGAATATCCTCCTCCCTGACCCTCAACTAGTGGTAACCCGATCTCAAGTCTATCTTAGAGAAACAACGGGAACCCTTCAACTGGTCAAACAGATCATCTATACGGGGCATAGGGTACTTATTCTTGATCGTAGCCCGATTCAACTTCCGGTAGTCTATACACAATCTCAAGGCACCATCTTTCTTTTTAGCAAAGAGGGCCGGTGCTCTCCACGGTGAAACACTAGGGCGAACGAAACCCTTATCTAGCAATTCCTGGAGCTGAATCTTCAACTCACTCAACTCGGCTGGGGCAAAACGATAAGGTGCCATAGAAATCGGCGTTGTGCCGGACACTAAATCAATAGAGAACTCTATCTCTCGATGAGGTGGCAAACTAACAAGGTCCTCGGGAAAGACATCCGAATACTCACAAACCACCCTCGGCAACACAACATGGGTCTCATCACACTCACGACTCTCAAAGCTAGCAAGTAGACCACTAAGCTCACTTCGCCCTCGCGAATCATACCCCGGTGGTAGAACACAACCAACCCGGTCTCCCAAGAAATGGAACCACTCCCCGCTCAAGGTACATAATGTGACCCTCTGGCGGTAGCAATCGATAACAGACCGGTATGACGATAGCCAGTCCATACCCAAAATAACATCAAAGCCCTTCATGGGCATGACCACAAATGGAAAAGGAAGCCTATGGTCGGCGACCTCTATATCACAACCTCTAACACCCTGTTTCAAGATCAACTCACCACCAATAGGCGATACCACACAAATAGGAGATGCTAACTGTGCCAACTCCAATTCCAAAACAGATGCAAATGCAGTAGATACAAAAGAATGAGATGAACCCGTGTCAATCAACACACTAGCAACCGAGTTACAAAACAGAAAAGTACCTCTCACTACTGATGGAGCCGGTACTAAATCCTGCGCGGTAACAGCATACACGCGCCCTGTAGGCCCCTGATCTACCTGCTCACCTCTAGGAGCAAAAGACTGCTGCACTGACTGGGATGACGAAGCTCCCAGATTGGCCTTCGAGGCCTGCACAGACTGAGCTAGCTGAAATCCCTACGTCTGTCTAGAACCAGACGCTCCTGAAGTAGCACTCAACTGCGGGCAATACCTCTTTAGGTACCCAGGCTGACCACACTGATAGCAAGATAAAGGCTGGCCCCTGCCCTGACTCTGGCCCTAAGGTCTAGCTGAAGAAGAAGCAGCTCGCTGACCCCCTCCCTTCTGCGGGCAAACTGAAGACTTGTGACCCAGCTGGCCACACACAAAACAAGTCAGGCCTCCCTGACTACCTCTCCCCGAGCCTGTACTCAGCACCGGAAAGGTCGATCTAGCAACTCCTCCCTGAGACTGCTGAGGGTTATAGCCCCTCTGTCTCCTGCCATCACCCTGGCCCTCCTGGCCCCGCTTGGAGCCTCTATGTTTCTCCTCGTCTTCCTCTTGCATCATGAGCTCCATATGAGCTGCAGCATCCACTAAGTGTCTATACTCTCGGATGTAAGACCCACCAACTCTCAGCTTGAGGCCCCGCCTCAACTTCCGCTCAAACTCATAGCAACGGCGTTCTTCGGACGCCACCAACTCAGGTGCAAACCTGGACAGACTAGTAAAAGTGGCCTCAAACTCTGCCACAGACATGCCCTGCTGATTAAGCCGGCTAAACTGATCCCTCAGCTTCTCCTTAGCCACTGTAGATAAGAACCTCTCCTGGAAAGCATTTACAAACGCCTCCCATGTACCACTAACACGAGCCTTCTCATACTTCCACCATTGACCCGCATCTCCCTTCAGCTGGAAGGATGCCAAGGTCACTTTCAATGCCCCGTCCTCGATGCCAAGCATCTTGAACGTCTTACTCATTTGTTCCAACCACTCGTCAGCCTTCAGTGGCTCCTTTGGATCCCCAACAAACTCGTCCGGGTTAGACCGGAAGAACTCCCTCTTCAAGAAAGAAGGCCCTGCCTCAACTACCTGATTCCCAGCCCTGAGAATACCCAAAGCCCCTGCTATCTCTCGTGCCAAGGCACTCATAGCCTGCTGGCCCCCTGGTTCGGCCACGTTGGCCTGACCCACACCCTCCTGCACTGCCGGAATATCATCCGGTAAAGGTACTTCCTGCCTCGCAGGCCTACCACGCCTAGCACCTCTTCCTCGCCCTGACATCCTAATAAAGGTAATACAGAACGTTAGCGCATTCACAAATGTGCCAAAACTAAACACTCACGTCCTAATGCATGGACAACTGTAATTCACTCAACGTAAGCACATAAACACATAAGCATTTACGAATTTTATCTCCGGATAATGATAGTCCCGAGGCGTAACTAGAGTTCCGGTTAGAAACAGCATTGATCAAGTGCTTTTCCAACAAGACTCCCAGAAACCCAAGGATCCAATCAACATCCTAGAGACTACATTCCATACCCATATAGTCACATAAGCATGTTATCAATTAAACACATAGCATATGACACTACATCTAAGTCTCTATCAAGCGAGACAAACCCATTATGATCCTAATCACTTTCCACGTACCCAAAGTATTCGAACCCGGTACGCTCTGATACCAAGTTGTAACGCCCTCAAAATAATAACATTAAACCCATCAATTAAGACATGCATTGATATATAAACGTTCCACATTCTTTTATTCATCAGAGTTCCATAATCAAAAGTATTACATGTTAACAATAAAAGCAAATGCCCCAGAGGCTTACAGCTTTCCAAGTTAACACTTGGTTACAACAAAAGAGTGCTAACTCATTTACACCTTAAGCCCTTGGCTTGAAAATACATGTAATACATCGAAGAAAGAAAAACAACAAAAGTCCGCCTACCTCTAGCCTCCCAAGCTACGTCATTGGAGGTGGCATGCTGCCTGTACCTGAAAATGATATTCCCATATAGGGTGAGCCACAGTCCAGTAGAAATATACTAAACCAAATATGAACAATGACTAAAAGATTAGCAGTTGATAGATGGCCAACACAGATACTTTCCCTTATCACACTTTACGGTTTCATGACATACAAGTCCTTATTACAATTCATTTTCCAATTCTTTTCAATTCTCAATTTATAACCATGGCTCAGAACCTGGCCAAACAACTCATATGAGACAGTAACTCATATCAAGCACTTCCCATTTCATAATAGATAAGCATACTAGCTATATCACACACCAACAGATAAGCATACAAGCTATATCATCACTTCCACAGATATGCATATGAGCACTATCACACTTTCAATGACATGCATATGAGCTCTGTCAACACATTAATAGATAAGCATATGAGCTCTATCTATGGAGTCCATCCCCTATCTCCTCCCAACACATCCGGTTTAGAGGTCCATCCCCTATCTTCCCCTAAACCGTGGAGTACATCCCCTATCTCCTCCAACACAACACAATGCATATAAACAACAATAATACTCATCATCACACAATACATAAATTTAATGTATTCTTTCAATCGTCAATCTCAATGACACATTCCAGTGATTAGTTTCAGTTTGCCTAATAAAGAAATAACTGCAACAATGGATATATAATCAACATTCCAACTAGGTGAGTGATAAATAATCCAACTACACCCTTTAATCCCATGCCTTCCCAAATCAATTCCTTATTTCTCATAATTAATTATGCAAATTAATTAACCAATGTAATTAGGGCATTTTCCATAATTTACATTACAACCCTTAGGTTCCATTTTCATTAATGTCTTAACATTAATTTCACATTTTCCATGCCAAACATGCATCTAGGTTTTATATAGCTAAAACCCCAACTCTTGTAAATTTACACAAAAGCCCCCAAACTTTCACAAAATTACCAAACCAACCCCAACATCTCAAAATACTAAAATTTAAAGACAAAGCTCATAAAGAGGAGTAGGATATCCCTACCTCGAAGTTAGAGCTCGGATGGAGAAGAGACCAAAACCAAAGTGTTCCAAAGACCGAGATTTTTAGATCAAAACGATGCCCTCGACGATCAACACAACTTTTACAAATGCCGAAGAGAATGAGGACACTCTAACTAGATCAAACCCTAGAGAGAAGGGAGTATCTGGAGAGAGGCTCTCAAAATGGTTTTTAGAAAAAGTAGGAGAGAGAAAGAAAAGCAAAAAGTGATTCGAAATCATCCAGCGGATAACTCATATACGTATGACCCGCTCGAGCGGAGAACACGACGCTCGAGCGCCAAGAACAAAACTCTGGACACGCTTGAGCGCAATAATACCCGCTCAAGCTCCAAGACACAAGAATAAAGCACTTCCGCTCGAGCGTGAAAACCAATCCGCTCGAGCGTAGATTTCCATCTCCCTAAACTTACACCCAGAAAGCACTACCCGCTCGAGCGCCAGACAACCCGCTCGAGCGCCACCGCTCGAGCGTAAACAAACCCGCTCGAGCGCAGAAATCACATCTGCAGAAGTTTTGCAGGAACCCGAAATACTAGAGGTGTGTAATCCCCGCTCGAGCGCAAGAAGACCCGCTCGAGCGGAACGCCTAAAAACTGAACAACAAGGAATTGAAACCAAGGCCTAACCAACCTGTAACAACCCTGTTCAAAACATCCTAAAACTCGATCAAGTGGAATTAAAGGACGACAACAAGATAGATACCACTACCAACTTCACGGAACCGAGTCCGGAATACAACAGAACAGTAAAGGGATAACCGGGATCGCTATAACCTGTCTCGAAGTTTTGGAGACTTTATATTGCCTCATTTCTAGTAGTTGTTTCTTGTTTCAGTACCTTTATAATATATTGGCTTTAAGGTTGTTGGTTCTTAAGGATTCTATTTGAATATAGAGAATAGGAAAAAAAAAATTGTTCTTTATCGTTTGAATATATAGAACCCGTTCTATTTGGAATTGAAGAATTAGAGAACTAGGGCTTTCATGAAATAAAAGTGCTCCCTACTGTTCTGCCATTTGAAAATATTGTATTCTTATAACGTATGTGCTTACATTGTGTTTTTTGACCAATCCAGTGGTTGATGTTTTTCTCTTTCACACACACCTACAGAGAGTTTGGATTTTTGTATGGGTGTATCTGAGAGAGAAATTGGGGGGGGGGGGGGGGAGAGAGTTTGATATCTTGAAAAATGAAAATTTTATTGTAAAACACTTTTGTACAACTTCAGTTGGTACCATGGAAAAGCTTATAAAAAAATGGTTAGTAGGGAAATCTACTTTTGCATTGGAGCTTACATAACATGGATAATTGTTCTTTGATTTTTTGTCTAGTCAAGAAAGATGTAAATTTTTTTTGTAGGTCTCTTTTAAACACTACCTGGGACGATGAAAGTAGAGTACACATTCTTACTGATTTTTAAAAATGAGGTCTGGCTACTTCATGCTGGAGTGAATAATATGAAATTCATAACATGCATATTCTGTTTTGCTAATAATAAACTCAAATTGTCGGAAATGATCAAAAATTCAATTCTCGTTTTTTCTTTTGGAAGTTGTTTTGAAATGGGACAACAATAATATATTTTTCACCCAATCTATGTGGTGCATGATGGCAATACCATCACGATGATCAGAGAGATGTAGACAATCGAGATTTCTGCTATTTTTTGATTTTCCCTTGTTCTACTTTTTGCATATCAAATGCTGATTTAATTTTCAATCCCTGACTTCGCAGGTGAGAAATTTGTTATTGACTGGAAGCCTGTTTTGTGGACCTCTGTTTCTCACATTCTGCTTCCTCAACACTGTTGCAATTTTTTACAGTGCCACAACAGCACTGCCATTTGGTACCATTGTGGTGATAGTTCTCATATGGACTCTTGTCACATCACCTTTTCTAGTATTGGGTGGTATCGCAGGAAAAAATAGCAAAGCTGAGTTTCAAGCTCCTGTTCACACCACAAAATATCCTGGAGAGATCCCGCCATTGCCTTGGTATCGTGGAGCACTTCCTCAGATGGCAATGGTTGGGTTTATACCTTTCAGTGCAATCTATATGAAGTTTTAAACAAGTTATTCGTGAGTTGAATTTTAACACATGATGGGTAACACATGTATTCCTGCAAAATACAAATTAATGATGGTGTTTTCAGGCTTGTTTCTTTTGGTTTGGAAACAAACTGTTGCATCTGGGATTTAGCAGATGGTAGGGTTAATAAAGAAAAAGCAGGGAAAGGAAGACCACTTAACAAAAAGCAACGGGAGGGGCGGTTGAACACACCCTTCGATTCCTTACGCTTAGTCTGGTTATATTTTGAAATTTGAACATTTACTCATACATCTTTGTACAAAACCATAAAAGCATCTTTGTACAAAGCCATAAAAGAGCTCCCTATTACATTGTAGTGGATAGATTTATCACCACAATAAGTATGATTATCTTCAGTTTCCATATTTGGTTCTCCCTTTTATCTTTCTAAGTATGACTATTGACAATTGTGGTTATGTTATGTATTTTTGTAAATTGCCTCTTTTCTGATTGATAATTTGTTGTTACACAACGAAGAGCAGAGGAAAAATGATAGGTATGAAGAATTTTTTCACTGCTTAATCAGTTATCCTTGTTTTGGTTTAAGATCTAATAGAATGATCTTTTTCTTTATTTATGAGAATTTGTAACTAAAATGACAAAGGATGATGCTTTTCCGGTGGAGATATATTGAGCATAATAGCTTTGCTGGGTAGTGCGGATCTTGTAAGTACTGAACACTAACCATTTGACCATGGATCTAGCTTTGCAGTAAGGTTATGTTTGGTATTTCATACAGTACTACTTGTTTTCCCTAAATACATAGTAAAATTACAACAACCATAGACATAGCTCTATTCTGAGTGAACTACATAAATATTTGTGTTCTTGTGTGCTTAATTTCCTTTCTTGTTTTATTGTTGTTTGTGTTTTGCCTCTCACCGATTCTGGTTAGGTATATCGATTCTTGACAAGTTCATGTTTTGCAAATCTATGGATGGTGCAAGTTTAATTCCTCTTGTTCAGAAAAACCAGTCATCTTGTGCACAAGATGAACATGACATCCTACTATGCAAGGTATGGCTTCTCCATTGAACCTAACATACTTTCATCTTTTAAAATTGGTAATTCAATAATAAAAAGATTTCTTGAGAAGAAGGTATCTGAGATGCTGTGCTTGAGCTTTGAGCTGATATGCCATAAACTGAAATTTGATTGTTTGGTTTAATCCATTCTTGGATCTCCTAGACATTTGAAGAACTTTTCTCATAACTCTACATGTTTATTTTGTTCACCGCATCGCCTGACCACTGTTACTTCATTCAAGCCTATCCACAACATGATGTTTCCTTTTCATTTTATTTTCTGCTGATTTGTCCATCAATATTTGAAATTTTTTTTTTTTAAAAAATAGGCAAATTATAAACACTTGGTGAAACATTTTTTTTATTGAAAAAACCTCAAGCAATTATACCTTTCTTTGATATCTTCATTGTTGTATCTTTGTTGATATTGACATTGACATGGGCTTTCGTTGAAAATATTAGATGTGTTCAAATATAATGCTGAAGTATATTGAAGCTTTGCAAGTATATGACATTTGTTCTTGAGATTCATTTGTATTTTGCAGGAATACATGTGTTACCCATCATCTAACCAGTCAAATTCAACTCAGTATTAATTTGTAATTTAAACTGTTATCCGTGTTGCTTTATCATCAAGGATCACCTCAACTCTTTGAAGTTTTGGATCGTTATATGCATTTTTACTAAATTAGTTTATAAAATAAAATTATTTATATGAGTTTAGATGTAATTCATAATAGATTAATGTTTTCCTTGTTTATTTTCTTTGTAGATTGGCTTTTGATGACGTTTGGAAGTAGACTTGCAGATCAAAGATCAAGTGTTGAATTTTTTTTTCCTGAACTAATACTTAGTTCTAGTTTTAAACCTAGTTGAGTGTTATTTTATTTTTATTTTTTTGTGGACTTCACGTTAGTTCATTTTGGAATTTGCTATGATGGTTTTTTTTTTATTATGAAATTTGTTTTGATGGATATATTTTCGTCTATAATATAAATTGTTTACTGAATTTTTTTGTCGAGTGGTGTATAATAGCTAGTGGATTTCTTAGTACATTTAAAAGGCTATTGGGATATGAATAGGGATATTTGTGAAATAATAATTTAAATTGAAATATAAAATATGAAACAAGTTTAGAGACGATTTTTTTTTTTGTCATTTGTACTTTTTATAATGACAAAGTGATTATTTGTCGCTAATAAATATTTTTTATGACAAAATTTATTGTAGTTTATATATGAAAAATTTTATTGATTTTGTTGTTTGGTGACTAAAAATTTCGTCACGTATATATTTTTGTCACAAAATATATTTCGTCACCCATGTATGACGTTTGGAGACGAAAAATTTCGTCAACTTTACATCTTACTGTGACGAAATTATTTCCTCATCAATGATCAACATGTGTGACAAATTTATTCGTCAACTAAATTTATAAATGTGGCATTGAATAACTATTTGGTGACGAAAATGAGAATTTTTGGTGACAAAATGTTGTTTTATTGGTGACAAAAAATTTCGTCATTGAAGTAATTTCATTGGTGACGAAATTATATTTCATCACAATGCTTTTTGGTGACAAACATTCAATGACGAAGTTGGTGACGAAAATATTTCCTCACAAATATCTATAGTGACGAAATTAGCTCTTTGGAGACAAAAAAAATTCGTCATTCAAGACCCAACTTCTTGTAGTGGCTAGCCAATGATCTTGACTTGGTTTGCTAGTAAACCTGCTAAGTACTCCAACAGCATATGCAATGTCAGGTCTAGTACAGTCAGTAGCATATCTCAAACTACCAATCATGCTAACATATTCCTTTTGATTAATCACTTCTTTTTCATTTGTTATCATAGATAAATGTATGCTTGCATCAAAAGGAGTAGCAACATGTTTACAGTCTAGAAAGTTATATTTCTTTAAAACTTTCTCAACATAATGCAACTGATCAAGAAAAATGCCATCCTTAGTCTTGGTAATTTTAATTCTCAAAATAAAATAGGCTTCACCAAGATCTTTTATATCAAATTGGCTATTAAGCATATTTTTAGTCTCATTTATGATATGTAAATTAGAGACAAAGATAAATAGATCATTCACATATATGCTAATAATCACCTGTGCATTCTCTTAAGTTTTATAATATATGTACTTATCACATTCATTAGTCTTATAGCCATTCTCAAGCATGCATGAATCAAATTTCTCATGCCACTGTTTAGGAGCTTGTTTTAAACCATAAATGGATTTAGTTAGCTTATACACCTTGCTTTCTTGGCCAGGCTCCACAAAGCCTTCGGGTTGGTCCATGTAAATCTCCTCATCTAGATCTCCATTTAAAAATGCTGTTTTTACATCCATTTGATGAATTTTTAAATCATAAATTGCAGCCACTGCATCAACAGTCTAATGGATGTAACTCTAGTAACCAGAGAAAAAATATTAAAGAAATCAAGATCAACTTCTTGCTTAAAACATTTAGCGACAAGCTTTGCTTTATATTTATCTATAGTTCCATCCGGTTTAAGTTTTTTACGAAGGACCCATTTACACCCAATAACCTGGAGGTAAATCCACTAACTTTCATGTTTTATTTGAAAGTAGTGAATCTATCTCATCATTTACAGCCTCTCTCTAGAAAATAGCATCAGGTGATGATAAAGCTTCTTGTACCGTAAGAGGAATTTTTTCTACATTTTAAAGATAATAGTCAGGGTCAAAATCTTTTTCAACTCTAGCTCGTTTACTCCTCCTTGGTTGGATTTAAGAATTTTCTTGTTCTTGAAAAACTTGAAAAGGAGTAGAAGAGTTAGGCATGGATAAAATATTTTTAGAAATTATTTGACCCCTACTATTTCTAGATTTGAAAGGAAATTTATTTTCATGAAAAATAGCATCACCTGATTCAAAAATAATATTATTTTCCATATCACAAAATCTATAAGCTGTACTATGCAACACATACCCTAGAAAAGCATAGGTGGTAGCTCGTTCACCCAATTTAGGTTTTTTAGGATCTGCAAGTCTCACAAAAGCTAAACAATCTCAAGCCTTCAAATAACCTAGATTTGGTTTATGCCCCCGCCACAACTCATAAGGTACAATTTTAGTCTTTTTGTGTGGCACTCTATTTATCACATGGCAAGCTGTCAAAATAGCTTCGCTCCAAGGATTTGAGGGAGCACCTGAATCAACAAGCATAGCATTCGTCAAGTCAATTAACGTTCTATTTTTTCTTTCAGCTATGCCATTAGATGAAGGTGAATATGGTGGAGTAGTCTTATGAATAATTCCCAATCACTGAACAAAAGAGTTGAATCCTAGAGATTCATACTCCTAGCCTCTATCACTTCTAATTCTTTTAATCTTTTTACCGAATTGATTTTCTACTTCAAGAAAGAATTCTTTAAATTTCTCAAAAGTATCACTTTTATTTTTTAATAAAGATACGTTTGTATATTTTGAAAAATCATCAATAAAAGTGATAAAATATGGGTTACCACCTCAAGTTAAAATTCCTTGAAATTCACACAAATCAATTATGAAATAATTCTAGCAATTCGGTATTTTTTTCAACACTTTTATGAGGCCTCTTGGTAATTTTTACTTTACTGCAAACTTCACATTTCTCAATTTTTTTTATCACTTTAGGAATTAATCCTAAACTACTCATGATTCCCACATATTTACTGTTAATATGACACAAGCGAGCACGCCAAAAATTAATAGAAGACAAAGTGTAAGTGGTGTCATAGTAATCATAAAATTGATCAGCAAGGCAATTTAAGAGATAAAAGCGACATTTATACTCATTTGTATTATAGGAAGTCACTTTTGTTTCATGTGTCTCGTAGTCTTCATCATTCATCTCCTCGGTTAGGATTTTGTTTAGATTCTTCTCGATAAGAACATATGCAACTTTCAAAAGGCTGAGGTAAAAAAGAACTTTTCCTTTCCACCTCTTAAAATGAACTCCCTTGAACTTGAAAGGCTTCTTGAGATCTCAAATTCCATCATTGGTTTTTTCTAGCACTTGTTCGTTCCATAGTTGATCTCCTTAAAATTGTTGGTGACAATACCAGAAAAAATTATATTTTATTGATAAATAATGCAAAGAAAATGAGATACAAATAGATCAGGCTGAGGCACGGATATCTCGTTTTCTTTAAGGAGATCAAGCCTACTGTGGTAGGAAGAACCCAAATACCGATGCAGCAGTCACAAAACTATGACTTGTCCTCTCCAAAATACAACAGCCCGACCACTTGTCATATGGTTCAGGCCAACTCTGCACAAGATGGTGAACCCAAAGCTCCTCCAAGAAAAACACCATTCTTTGCTAGTAATCTCTCTTTATATAGAAAATAGTTGGCATGTGTTGGTGTAGAAAAGAGAAAATGAGAGGGACTATTTATAGGCCACTAGGACCTTACAAGTTACACCAAAAATAAAGATGATCATTAAACTAGAGAAAATGGAGTAACTCCAAAAACTAACTCACCACCAAGTTTATGAATTCTAATTACTCTCCATTCATGAACAAGATAAAAGGTTACCAAAGTAATGAAACTCTATTCATGAACAAGATAAGAAGCTACCAAAGTAAACTCCATTCATGAACAAGATATATCAATAAATAAATAAAAGATATTAAAATGGACCAACAAAAGGTCTCATCATCTTTCATTAAAAGAATTTCAAAACTACATGCGAGCCTTTGAAGTTTGCTACATTTTACAGCATTAGTGTCGTGAACTGTTTCAATATTATTTCATGCTTCTTTGGCAATTTCACAAGTACAAAACCGATGAAATTCTTATTCGGTGACAAAACCAAAAATAGCATTAATAGTCTTACTATTATAGTTTGCATTAGAATAATCATCAGTACCACACTTATCCATAGGTTTTGGAATACTCACTCCTACAGTGATCATGGGTTCACTCCATCCTTTAATGACGGATTGCTAAACTCGTTCATTAATAGATTTTAACTATGCTCTTATTCAAGCTTTCCAAAAACTATAATTGGTTTCGTTAAGCAAAGGAGGTTTATGTGAACCATTATTCCCTTGGATTAAATCCATAATCAATATCACTTTTGAAAGATGTGAAGAAATTTTATAACTTGATGATGAACTTGAAGCACTTAAGAACTAATGTATCATCAAGACAATAGGAGAGAATACTACTCCCTCTGTCCCAAAATATTATTCCCTTATTTCATTTTTTATTATCCCAAAATGTTAGTCCATTTTCAAAAATTAAGGACTAAAATAATATGAATTTCCTATTTTGCCTTTCTTTTAAATTCATTAACAACACAAAAAATATAATTATGACAATTGATATTCTCCAAAAAAAACGTACTATTAAAGGGTAATTTTGAAAGTTAATATTTTTAAATTACAATAATTGTACAATGAAAAAAAGTTAAATTCTCTAAAAGGAATTATTATTTTGGGACGGACACAATTTCCTCATTACAAAATTCTTTCTAAAAAACCTCTCTCTTAAAAATCTCTCTCTCTAAGTAAAGCAATATGAAGAAGAAAAAAAAAAAGTAGTTATGGAGAGAAGTGGAGTGATCCAGAAGAGATGCCAAAACAATTCAGCAAAGGTCCTATAAATAGACCTAAGGGAGAGTACCATCACGGGCACAGTTGTGATGGTCGCGGATGCGACTGTGTCACGCGCAGGAGCAAACCACCTTCGCGGGATGCAGAGAAAAAGTGTCGCGAATATGTTTTTATCGCGGCATGTTCACAGGCATGATAGTCAAATTTGCGGGCACAATAAACATGATTGCTCAGCCGAATTTGCAGACTTTTGCTCGGATTTCCTTCATTTCTTTAACTCATGCCCCACAAAAACAATTACTTGGCAAATATCCACTTTTAGCCTTCTTTTAGCTTATTTCGATCAAATATTGACCCATGCTTTTAGCCAATCAAGACTAGTCAATCAGTCCTCTGTTTCCTTTATTTTGCAGTAGACAACTTGCCACATTATCTATGTAAGTTCCCTAATTTTTAGCCCTACAACAACATACTTCAGCCCAGACATCAAAAGTTCAAATCTCAAATTGACTACTTCAAGATAGATATTTCAAAAATAGTAAATCATTAATCAAAATGAATCAATAGTCAATGTGTTTTGTCAAGAAAGGAATTTGCCAAAATAACAAGATCTTTAGGATAAAATCCTAACAATAACTCTAGACGGATGTTACTACGCACAAAAAATGCTGGTTCTGAAGGTAGGGAAAGGGTGAGAGAGAAGGTATTAAGCATAAGAACAACCGCAGCCATGGTTGGTCTTGCAACCACGTTTTCCTGTACACAAAGCAGCCCACACTACAAGAAAACTGGGTATATGAGACGGAACTTTTTGCGACGGCACACTTGCCGTCTCAAAAAGTCACTTTTTGCGACGGCAGAAAATGCCGTCTCAAAAAAGCAGAGTATTTGCGACGGCACAATTTGCCGTCTCAAAAAAGCAGAGCATTTGCGACGGCACTAAATACCGTCGCAAATACTCTCATTTTTTGAGACGGCAAATAGTGTCGTCGCAAATGCTCTGCTTTTTTGAGACGGTAAATGGTGCCGTCGCAAATACTCTACTTTTTTGAGACGGCATTTTCTGCCGTCGCAAAAAGTGACTTTCGTGTTTTTTTTTAGTGAATATTTTTAAAATTTTAAATATTTTTTTTAGATATACCTTACTTAGATGTATCTACAAAATAAAAAAATTATGAAAAAATATTTTTAAAAATTAATAAATACAAAAAAATGTATTGAATTATTGTATTTTTGGTATTTAGTGAATTTTTAAAAGATTTTTTTTACAATTTTTTTAATTTTTAAGTGTATTTATGTTAGGTGTGTCTAAAAATTTTAAAAAATACTTAAAATATGTAAAAAAATTCAGTAAAAACAATATAACACGGAAAACAATAAAGTTTAATTTTCTCAAAAGAGTTTTTGAAAAACTCTAACCTAGCATAGTGATTGTGGTTTTGAGATAGCTTCATATATATACAGTCACAAAATGGTTTGAATAAATTCAACGGTATTTTTCTGTCACAAAAAAAAAATAAAAAGAAACAATGTCGTCTTACTCTTTTGATATACCATTTCTCTTTTCATTCATTTTTTCATCTTCTCGTCTCTCTGTCTCTATCTCTCTCTCTCTTCTCTTTATCTCTTTCACTTATCACTCTTCTTTTTATGTCTGTCTGTTTCTCTCTCTCATTCTCTCTGTGTCTCTCGCCTATCTCTCTTCTCTCTATCTCTCTCATTTCTTTTTTTTTTTTTCTCTCTCTCTCTCTCTCTCTTATCTTTCTCTCTCTCTCTATCTCTCTCGCTCATTTCTCTTCTCTTTCTGTCTCTCTCTTTTTCTGTCTCTCTCTCTCGTTCATCTCTTTTCGCTCTATTTCTCTTTCTTTTTGTCTATCTCTCGCTTATCTCTTGTTTCTCTCTCTTTTTCTATCTCTCCATCTCTCTCTCTCTCTCTCTATCTCTTTTTCTGTCTATCTCTCTCTTCCTGTCTCTCTCTCACTCATCACTCTTCTCTCACTCTCTCTCTGTCTACTTGTCTATTTGTCTATTTCTCCCTCACTATGTTCGCCTTGTTCACTCTCTTACTCTCATCTTCTCTATTTATCGAGCTCCTTCTCGATTTATCGATCCACTATAAGAAAATACACTTTTAGCAACCACTTTGTCTATCTCTCTCTCTCTCGCTCATCACTCTATCTCTGTCTCTGTCTCTCTCTCTATCTCTCTTCTTTATCTGTCTCTCACAAAATTAAAATATTTTTAAAATATTTAAAAAATTGATTTGAATTAAGTTTTGAAAAGAGTTTTGAATTATCTGTCTTCTTTATTTATTGAGCTCCCTTTCGATTTATCGATCCACTACAAGAAAATGTATTTTTAGCGACCACTTTGTCTCTTTCTCGCTCATCATTCTGTCTCTTTCTCTGTCTCTCTATCTCTTTTCTCTATTCGTCTCTCACTCATCTCTCTTTCTCACCACCCATCTTCTCTACCACATTTACCACTACTGCAAATGCCATTTAACTACCACCACTCTTCTCTTTCTCTCTTTCACTCATCACTCTTCTTTCTTTGTCTGTTTGTCTATCTGTCTGTTTGTCTGTCTGTCTGTGTGTCTTTCGTTCATCTTTCTTCTTTCTATCTCTCTCATTTGTCTTCTCTCTATGTCTCTTTCGCTCATCTCTCTTCTCTCTATCTCTCTCATCTCTTTTCTCTCTGTCTCTCTCGCTCATCTCTTTTTTCTCTCTCTGTTTCTCTCGCTCATCTCTCTTCTCTCTATCTCTCTATTTTTCTATTCTCTCTCTCGTTCATCTCTTTTCGCTTTCTTTCTATATGTCTCTCTCATCTCTTGTTTCTCTCTATTTTTCTATATGTCTCTCTCTATCTCTTTCTCTCTTTGTCTCTCTGTCTCTCTATATCTCTTTCTCTCTTTATCTCTCTCTCACTTATCACTTTTCTCTCTTTCTTTCTCTCTCTGTGTCTGTTTGTTTGTCTCTCACTCTTTTGTTTCTCTCTCTTTCTCTCTATGTGTCTGTCTGTCTGTTTGTCTCTCTTCCCCATTGTGTTCACATTACTCACTCTCTCCCTCATCGCTTCTCTATTTACTGAGCTCTCCACTACAAGAAAATGCACTTTTAGCGACCACTTTGTCTCTCTCTCGCTCATCACTCTGTTTCTGTCTCTCTCTCTCGCTTTCTCTCCTCTATCTGTCTCTCACTCATCTCTCTCTCTCTCTCTCACTACTCATCTCTTTTACCAACTTCACCTCTACGACTACCATTACTACTACCATTGCCACCACTCCACTACCACCACTACCACTACTGCCACTACTACTACCATTACCTCTCTTTCACCCCTGCCACTCCATTTACACTACCACTACCACAACTTCACCACTAATTTCTTTCGCTATCACCACCACCACCACCATCTCTTTTTCACTTTTTTTTCATTAAAATATTTTTCATTAAAATATTGCCCCTACTTCTACCAAATCAAAAAAAATAATATTTTTTTTCATTAAAATAAAAATGAAACAAATAAATTTTCAATCTTCGTAACTAAAATAATATTTTTAATTTATTTTTCATTAAAATAATATTTTTAATTTTACCAAATAAAAAAAAAATTTATCAACTATAAAAATTATTTTAATAATTTTTTATTTTAATAAAAAATACATTAACTATAACATTTGTGGGTGTGTAGGGTTTTGTTTGATGTGTAGGGTTTTGTTTGAGAACACACACAAAACAAACACCACAGAGCCGTCTCCTCTCATCTCCTCTCATCTCCTCCTGCTCGCTCTCTCTCTCTCTCTCTCTCTCTCCATCTAGGGTTTCGCCTTCCTCTCTCTCTTTCACACAACGACGGCGCCGATCATCCGTCACCGCCGATCCTCCCTCACTCCCGATCCTCCCTCACCGTCGCTCGTACCTCACTGTCGATCCTCCTCCCTTACCGCCGCTGCTGCCTCCCTCTCTCTCTCTCTCTCTCACAAACGACGTTGACGGTTGCTCGCCTCTCACCGCCACTCCTCCCTCACTGGCGATCTTCCCTCACCGCCGATTTCAAAGGGTATCTCTCTCTCTCTCTCTCTGTGTCGGGATTTCGGATATAGGGGGTTTTCATACACACACACACACACACACACACATATATATATATATATACATCTGTGAGTGTATATAGGGGGGTTTTTGATCTGTTACATATATATATATGATCTGTTTTTTTTTTTTTGATCTGTTTTTCCCATACAGATCTGCCTAGTACTGCTACTCATACCAGCCTCTTTTAGAAGCAATTGGAGAGTAATTCAATTTCTACTCATACCGGCTGGGGGTAAGTATAGGATTGCAGTATGTTCTTTGTATGGTGTAGGAGCATTCTGTCTTCCCTATATATTTCTTCAGTGGACCTTACAATGGTTTGGAATTTTGGCTCATTCATGTTGCCAAAATTTGCAAGAGTTTCTGGAATAACTTAGATGAAAATGATAAAGATAAATTTTATGTAGAATGAAATTGCTCTTCGTTCATCTCTGAGGGCATGGTTCTGTCAGTTGGTGGTTGAGAGTAATCACTGAGCTAGTCTTGTCAAAGATCTGTATGATACGTTGAATAGGAGCTTATGTGCTGGATGTGGCATTGACATTTGGAATTCCAGGTTGTCTTAGAGAACAGTAAGTCATATTATCCATGTTCAAGAGTTTGATTGGGCTTGACAGACTTGTCTGCAGCAATTCAATGAGCAAGGGGGCACCCACATACACTACAAGAAAAGTAAAACAAAACATCTAAAACTCCCATATATATCCGTTCACTCAGAAGTCTCTACATAGTCCCTGCAGCAATTCAATGAGCAAAAACTGTACACGAATTTCTGACTTCTGTTGTTTGTAAGAAATATTTTGTTAATTTTTTTTTTCCTTTTTTGAATGTCATCCTTGGTTAGTGAGTGTATTTAGATTACAAGGGGATGTGGCAAAAATATTTTATGTTGACAGGTTCATGGGCCTGGGGCTGACATGGATACCTTGTGTGTCGGACCATCTTACGTAAATAGAGAGGTTGGTTATAGTTTGGGTCATTCTTTCTTGTTAGGTTTTGCAAATCCAGAAGCTTTATATTTAAAGGTTGATATGATGTTTGTCTGCAGGAAGATTTCTTTATTATATTGCATGATATGCTGGCTGAAATGGAAGAAATTACTGAGCTTCAACCAGTTCCAGATGCTTATGTCCCAGTAATGAAGTTCAAGTATCAGGGAAGACCTCTCTTTCTTGTTGCATGGTTGTTAACTATATTGTCTGCTATTTTCTCTCATTTTGAGGCCTTCCCTTCTCACTTATTATCTTCATTTTCCCTTTTCCAATCCCTGCTCTGAAATGATTTCTGGCAGTTCTATTGAATACACTTTTCTACTTTTGAATGTGTCATTAGATAGAATTTTTTTTCAATAAAATAAATTATTCTATTTTAATTTTGATAAATCATGCCTTGTATCCTGTAGAAAAAAGTGTTGCACGTTTGATGTTTACTCAATATTAACCCGCTTTAGTTTAGTCTGTTAGCATAGTCTGTTGGCATATGTCCAGTCTCGTTGTTGGTAGTATTAATCGTTAGTAATTCTCAACATAGTTTGTGTGAGATGAAAAAAAAAGAGTAAAAAATAAAAATAAAATCAAAGAAAATACTCAAATTATTTATGTAGGGGTGAAACTGACAGGCATATGTTTTTGTTTTTGATATTTTTATGTGGTCTAAAATCGGGTAGGTAGGGGTGCTATTTAACTCACCATAAAATCTAGCTTAATGGGTATGTTCTACAATTTCACGCAGGGTTCACTTGGGACTTGTATAAACTACCATAGACTATTCATCCATAAAAATGTCAAAACAGTTTGCTAATTGTTCTCCACAAAAGGCTTTAATTTTATTTATTTTTATTATTATTGAATTGGGTTGCTTTTCCATCGTATGGTCTATTTAGTCACCATCTTGTTACTGGGACATATAGACACAGTGTCTTTATAACACGTATACGTTAGGAGTGGTTTAAAGCTGGATTCATTTAAACTCCTATTTTATTCAACGTCCTTTGCATCATCAGTCTGTATCGCTTGATGTGGTTTTTAATAAGTTGGGAAGATTTTCTTTCATTCTTATCCTATTTTCACTTTAAAAAACATGTCCACAACTTCGAATCCGATTTTGGAACATCATATTGTTTCAATTGTATAATTCATTTGGGATGTTTGGTGGTTTGTTTTGTTTTGTTTTTATGTTTTCAGAAACAAGAAGTAATGAAATTTTCAAAACTATCTTATGTTTCCATATCGTTTCTTTTTTCTTATAAATTTATCCTAAAGGCTCATGGTGTTTCTTAAAAAATGAGTTGTTTTTAAAGAAAAAAAATCCCAATATCTTGACCTTGTATGTAGGTAAAGCTGGTTTACAATTTTTTATAAAACTAGTGAAAAAATCATTTGCGTATGGTCTCTACTAGATCCAAAGGTGTTCATATTAGTAAATAAATAAAAAAAGAAAAAAGAAAACTCTATTCATATATAAAAATTGTACAAGAAATTATGAGAAGAATGATATTCCTGTAAAAAAAAAAAAAATCTTCATTTGCATTTTGTTTCAAAGTGAAAGGTAGTCGCATTATTTTGTATACAAACTTTGTAAGAATTTGTGGAGGGATTTGGAAAAAGGAAAAGGAAAGGAAAAGGGAAAATATAGGTGAAATAACATAGTTTTGCACACATTTTCTCTTTTCATTTCTAAATCCCTCCCCAAAATCCATGACCTAAACACAGCGTAAGGGCTGAACATAGAAGCTTCATTATAGGATAATTTTTGAAAGTCTCATGTTAGATACATAGAAGCTTCATTATAGGATAATTTTGAAAGTCTCATGTTAGATTCTCAATGGGTGCGAAAAAATTCAAGCTCGTGTGATTTGCAGGTTATTATGCGTATTCAGAGTTTGAGTTTATTCACGAGGCTTTGTACCCGCTAGACACTCGCCCCACTCTGCATTTCCTTAGCTGCAAGAGTGGGAAAAGAATTATGTAAGAAAATGCAGCTGATATAGTATTTTCTATGGTATTATTAAATATGTTATGCAATGTAATCACAAAATCTAGTTTATGCCAGTGAAGGCAGGGTAGAAAACAAAATTTCTGAACTCCTCTTATTGGTGCAGAGCTTGCGTACACCATGGCCGTGACTGAGCAGTGGGATGTTTATAGCTTTGGGGTGGTGGTTCTAGAAACAATAATGGGAAGGTATCCAAGCGAACTACTCTGTTCAGTGTCATCATCATCTGCTCAAAATAGTCTGCTGAAGGACCTATTAGATCCCTGCTTCTTGTCTGCTGTCAATCAACTGATTGCTCAAAATTTGGTTCTCTTAGCAACAATGGCAATGGCATGCTTAAGTCCCAATCCGAGATCTCAGCCTACAATGCTACAGGTGTCTTGAGTGTTTCTTGTTCACAGACCACTGTTACCAAAGCCTCTGCAGGCATTACAATGTGGGAGCTGATGAATCAGGGGATATATAATTCCATGGACGAAAATTAGGTGAGGTTGATATATAATCCCAGATAGTGTATGGTTTATTCTAGTTTTTTATTCAGTTTAGTGAATGTTTATTTTGTGTAGAATTAGCCTACACAATGGTTGCAATTGAGAAGTGTGATGTTTGTACACAAGAATTTGTTATTTGAATATCATTACACAATAAGTAATCGTATTTGGGTGAATTTTTATTTTATTATTTTATTTTTTTTAGGATTTGGGTGAATTTTATAATTTAAATATGCTTTTATGAACATGTACAGGTTAATTATTCTTTGTAAAATATTGAATTTGATGGTTTGATCAATTTTTATTTTTATTTTCTGTTATGATGTTTTTGTGAATGGAATGTAAATAATCAGCTCTTTTCACCGTCGGAAAAAATAGAAATTTTTAATATTTTTATTAATTTTGTTATAGGTTTTACTTTTTGCGACGACATTATATTGTCGCAAAAAATAGAAATTTTATTATTTAAAATAAAAATTTTATTATTTTTTAATATTTTTTGCGACGGCATTACACTATCGCAAAAAATAGAAAATTTTATATTTTTTATACTTTTTGCGACGGCACACACCGTCGCAAAAACAGTGTTTTTTTTTAAAGAAAAAGATTATTAGCGACGGTGTTTTTTGCCGTCTCAAATAACATTTTTAGCGACGGTAAAATAGGGCCGTCGCAAAAAAGTCAAGAAATTTCAAACGTTATTAGCGACTGCACGGTGCCGTCGCAAAAAGGTAAAAAATGCCGTCGCAAAACATTAGCGACGGCACTTACCGTCGCAAAAACTCTTTTGCAACCCCTGCAGTTGCGACCCCCTCTTTGCCGTCGCAAAAAGTCATTTTGCCGTCGCAAAAAGTATTAGCGACGGCATTAGGAGTATTAGCGACGGTATTTTACCGTCGCAAAAAGTCAATTTTTTTGTAGTGCCATTATGAATGCATTTGATCATTTCATGCTGCGAACGCGAACCGTCCCTCGATGTGGGATCAACTTTATTTGAAGTTATTCCTTCTTGCCAACTTTTGGAAGCCTGTAACAATTTAATATGTGGAATAAGCTTTCACGGCCTAACAAATTTCATGGTGTTGGCAAGTTATCATGAATATGGATACTTACATAACATAAAAGGTCCTCCACATTCTCCCCATTGTGAAAACAATGGTTCTTTTGGCCACTCACAATTTTCAAAATTAAGACACCAAAACTAAACACATTTGACTTGATTGAGAATTGATCTTGCATTGTATACTTTTTTTTTTTTTGATCAGCAAAGAAAAATTTCATTAAACAGTATGAAATTAAAGTACAGGAAGATGACATGCATTGAAAGAGGTTCAGAAGTATAAAAATACCCCTACTACTGCTATACGCATCCATACAACCAACTCCTAAGCCTCTCAATTTTTTAAACAAAAAAGTTAAGAAGAACTTAACTAGAAAATTAAAATATATGAAACCACACATAATCAACCCACTAAAACACCCAAACCAAACTAATAAATAAATTAAACCAAAACACCCAAAGCAGCACGAACCAAACCAAAACAACATCTAATCAACAAACCACCCCTCTGCCAAGGCCCACTCCTCAGCTACACAACTCCCAAAGCCCTCACGTCTCTGCTGCACCAACAGCCCATGCCTCTACTGCTATAACCACTCCTGAGCTGCTGTCCACGCCATCCCTAGCTGCTGCAACTCCCACCTCCCAATGCCCACACTGCCGAGAATACTCCATAGCCACCACCGGGAGACCCGATGCTGCGGCAACTCCCCTGCTGAAGACAGAACAGCACCCACTGATCATCGCCCACCAGGTCTTCTTCTTGCTCACACCCGAACTACTCACACCCAATAACCACGCCTAAGCCTCTGCTGCAACCCACGCCTATGCTGCTGCAGCTCCACTCCCGGATAACGTCCTAACGGCTGAGGCTGACAGAAAATCTTTGGACAGATCTTCTATCTCACATCGTGGATCCACACACCCACCGAGCACCGACCACCCGCTAGGACACCTCCATACAAATGAAGTTCACCCCTCAAACTCTCACACGAGAAGGAGCGCTTGAGTGACAACCGGACAGAACTGGATCGCCTACGACAGTCATGTTTCCACCCAAACAGAGCTTCGATACTTCTCCACCAATCTGAACCAGAGAGCACCCCTCAAGCTCCTACTCACCAGAAAGCGCTCGAATGAAAGTCTTGAACGACCCCTGATGCATCAGCAGTAACGGCAATGTTGAATCGCAAACCCAATGGCCCCTGATGAAAAACCTGGACGACCCCCGCAGCAATATAAAACATGCCTAGGTGGGGAAAATGAGGGATTCAAGTTTATTAAAAGAAAAAAACAAACAGGCAAACACCGAAAGCGAGTTAGGCCAGTCGACTGCCATAGCCAAAGGCGGCGACCGGCCAGCCCAAACAGAGGCCGGGGAGGGAGGTTTTTAGAGAGAGAGATTTTTTAGAGAGAGAGAGATTTTCAAATCTGGACGATTTTTCATGCATTGTATACTTTGGAACCATATATCCACCACACTGTTTAATATATAAGTTTCAATGACAAAGCTACAATAATGATGTAATGACAAACTTTCTATATTAAAAGTTGAATACATGATTTATTATCACTATGTTAGTGAGACTCAAACCAACTCACATTTATGATTACAAAACATGATTTTATTTTTTGTTTCTTAATCAAAGCAATTATTATTATTATTATTATTATTATTATTATTATTATTATTATTATTATTGCAATTCTTGATTGTCATATGAACCAAAACCATTTGGAAATGAACAAAAAGAAATTTTATTTATAACCATATGATTTGGATAGAGTTAAAACTTACTAGGTTCCCACTATTTTGCTTGCATTTCCTTGTGTTTCATCAAATAGAAACAATATCATCATACCAAAATATGAAATTTTGGGGTTCATCTCCATATCTAAAATTCTTATGTTTTGGATGAAATTTGAGCTTTCCTAAAATTTAGAAATTTGGGATGAAATTTTATATTTTTTTAGAAGCAATGTTCATATTAAATATGAAATTATGCATATAAAAAAATAAACTTAGAAATTTGTGGAATTTCTCGGTTTCTCAAATTTGAGAAAATTCTTAGTTTTTCAAAAATTGATAAATTTCTTAATTTTACAAAACCGATACATTTTTATTAAGACAGATATTTCAATTATTTTAAGTGTCAGTTTTTTTTTTTTTTTGATCAACAAAATAAATTTTATTACAAATGAAAACAGTATAAGATGAAGGCTTGGCTGAAAAGCATCATAGTTCAAATATGCATCCCAATTAGGTTGGCACCCATATAAGAAGGCAATCATGTGCTAACCAAAGCCAAAGGAAAGGAGTTGATGAGAACTCAATTAAAGAGTTGCAACAAAGAATACAGGCATAATACAACTATCAACCCTTGATCTTAACTTTATAACTATTAATCCCATCCAAACAGTGCACAAAATCATGGATTGAGTAGTCAATCAGGTTAAATGAATGCTTTACCGAAACTGCCAGTCCAGTTGGGTGCCTTAGAATTGAAGTTCTTTTCGTTTTGTGCTATCCAAATGGTCCGCAAAACTGCCAAAGGAATGGCTTCCCAGATAGATTTTCTTAAATTCCTAGTTTCAAAGTTCTCTTAGATGAATTCCTATCATTTTTATTTATTTATTTATTTATTTTCATTTGTTTGTTACATGAATAATAAGAAATTGAGAAATTATCTATATATATATGGTGAAACTGATAAATTTATTAGTTTTGTGAAATTGAGAAAATTTTCCATTTTAATATAATAGACCTTAAGTGTTTGTGAAATTATGTTAATTTGTATGGGTGTGTTTAGCAGAGAAAGAGATTTCTTTTCTTTTAGTTTTCAATTGAATATTACATTAATTAAAAGGTCTCATTTTGGTGAACTAAGAAATTTCACAATTCAAAATTTTGAAACTTCTCCATATTGCAAAAGTTCTGAGTTTGCATGTGTTTATATGGGTGAGAGAGAGAGATTTTACTTGTTTTAATTTTAAATTGACTGCTATAAAAATGAGAAATTTTAATATAAAAAATAAACTTGCCACAAAAATCATTAAATTTATTCGTATGTGTCTAACTGCATATAAAACTATTTTTAAAAATTCAAAATATAAAACTATTTTTAAAAATTCAACTCCATTAGTTAAATAAAAATAAAGTCTGTCATATAGTCACTACAGGAAATATATGATTTTACGGCGTTTATTTAACGGCGTTTTTTTAAACGTCACTATTTTTAACATTTAACGACGTTTTATAAACGTCATATTTTATTTTAATTAAAACGGTACCGTTTAATTAATCCAAGTCGTTTAAAAAGCGCCTCCAAATGTGTTTCTCTCTCTCTTCAAACCCTCCAATCTCTCACCAACGTATTTGAATCTGAGAAACCCTAGAGTCTTAGAGAAACCGATCCCTCAAATCTCTCACTCGTTCTCTCTCTCTCTCTCTCTCTCTCTAAACCCTTCAGCTCCTTCAACTCAATTCAACCTTCTTCGCTCGGTGATTCATCATTTGGTCGATCCAATCTCAGAATGATTTTGATTTCGAAGCTCCACAATCACCGCCACCGCCACCCCCATCTGCATCTGCATCGTCTACTAACCATCTGCACGATTTTGATTTCAATCCAATCTCAGTTTCGTCGATTCTTCTCTCTCTCTCTCTCGATCTCTGCCTGTCTCTGTCTCCCTCTCTCTCGATCTCGTTCTCTCTCGCACAGTCTCGTTCTCTGTGTATACATTATCTGTACTTTTTTTTGGATAATTTTTTTGTCCTAAAAAACTCTCTATACAAGTATATATACGAATTTTTATATGTATCTCTATGTATTAATTGAATAATCATCCTTATTTTGTTTTCAGGCTCTCGAATGATCCAATCGTTGATCGGCAGTGACGGAAAAAATCAACTCCTGTGAGAAAAGAAACCCTAACTTTCTCATTGGAGGTAAGTTCTAATATATTTGTTTACATGTTTGTTCTGTTTTTGATCTTGTTTAGATTTGTATTGAACAACTCTATTTAGATTTGTTTACTCAATACACTGATGAGAATCTACTTGAATTTGGTTTCTCTTACTTTTCTGGAGCTATATTCTTTTGTCTATAATGCTTCTAAATATGAGGATACATTGGTTTATGTCAATTTCTATGTATCAAAATATATTTTGGTTTATTTAGATGATAAACATTAATTGGAGAACTCAGTAGTGATTAGCAGTCTGTTTATTGGTTAATTTGGGTATTGACTTAAATTTGATTTTTTTTTTTTTCTATCACTCATCTATCTTTGGTTATAATTTTTCACAATATTGTATTGAAGGTCATCAGCCAAAGCTGGGTTTGGCTGGAACAGGTTTGCCATTGATTTATTGATTGAAAAGGAATTACATAATAAAATGTTGACCTAGAACCAGGTTCCTCCTTCCCTTTCTCTTAGTAGCATCATAATAGTGCTATTATTTATCTTGTTTGTTTGTGTTTGTATTGTTTCTTTGTTTTTATTTGTTTTGGAAAATAGATTATGCAAGAATACAAATATGGAGCACAAATACAACACCATCAAGATGATTTAAAAATAAATAAATAAAAAATCATGACACTGTCACGAAGATAAATAGGACCTTGGCTTCATTATTCAGTGGTTGCTTCTTTGATCAAATTTTCCCTTAATTTTGTTTTCTCTTCGTGGTTCACTTTAGATGTGAAATTTTCTTAGATCATTATAGTCTTATCAAATGTTGTTGGTGCTGGCAACTTCACAATAAATGTTGGTCCAGTTTCAAGCATTGTCATTTCAAATAAGTTGAATGGCGTAAACATCTTGAAGGTAATGCAGTCATTTTGTTTTAAGAGGAAGTTTACCTTACTGTTTGTATTTTTTAGGTAATTTGTTGGATGTTGTTGAGAAGGTACAGGTACAGGTACTGTTTTAGGTAATTTTCTCTAGTTCTTCCACACTTTCGTCTATGCTCTGAAGTCTTTCATGTGTAGGGCTGTGAGAGAGAAGTTACAGAGTCTGCAAATGGTGTCTCAGAAAGATAGATAAAAAGAACAGAGAAAAAGAAAATGGTTCATCTGACTAGAACCCTTCATATATTGGATTATCGAGAATATGCATAATCACTTAACAATAACTAAATTTGATGACTAGAAGGAAGAAGTTGAGTTAAATGGTGAAATAATATCTTTCTCCAGCAATGGAAATTCTTGAAGAAAGGATAGTACAGAATGGAGCAATATCTTTCTCCAGGGGGGCAGAAGCCTTTGAGAATGAGAAGCAAGAATTTGGGGAAATTGAGTCTGGTAATCTGGAGGGAACAGAGGGTCAGCACCCAAGTGTTTCTAGCTCTGGAAAGGGCGAAGATTTTGAATGTGGAACAAATGATGCAGAAGTCAACATTGATTCCGAATCCAAACCTGTAGTTCATGAAGAAACTGTGGTGATGAGCACTGATGTTTCAGATACGGTGAAGCCACTGAACTTCGATGAATTTAATTCAGCAGCAGAGTTGGAGGTATTATGACCAACTTTTCTTTCTGTTTATATGTGTGAAGTAAATTGGTTTTGATTGCCTTGCTTTCGGATTAAACTGGGAAATTTTTTCTTAAAACAATCAAGGGACTGATGGTCTCTTCCATGAAGTTGTCAACTGCAATGCATTCTGCAAAAGAAGAAGATAATAGCCTGTTAGTTGAAACTGTGTCTGTTCTTGAACCGTGTTTATTGAATAACGTGTCTCTCTGATTTCATAATGTCCTATAGAGAGGGAAAGAAACAGCATAAAGTTATAATTTGCAAAATTTCACATTGCACTTGTAAAATTATCTTGCCAGTTTTATATTTATGATGTCTTATTGTAGTCCATTATAAAGCTGACACAGGCCGTCTACTTTTGCAGCGTTGACAGCAACTAACATTTCAAATTTTTCTGGTATGATCTTTTAGGTTCTTGGTATGGAAAGGTTAAAATCGGAGCTGCAATCACGTGGGTTGAAATGCGGGGGTACATTGCAAGAGCGTGCTGCCAGGCTCTTCCTTCTCAAAACCACACCTTTGGAGAAGCTTCCAAAAAAGCTGCTTGCTAAGAAGTGAGATATCACATCCCTCTGATAACTTTGTTTTTGTTGTGGGTGAATTTGTACCTTGTGATGTCCATTTTGAAGTCTCTTTACTCCTTTTTTGATTGGTCATGTAGTTTATGTAAGCCTTGATGTTCATGTTGGGAACCCAGGGGAAGCAATCCGATGGGGTTCCTCTGTACTAAAACATTCCCTCACGTTCTTTTGACAATAATGGATGTATCATTGCTTATTATCACTACATCTTGATATTTTCTGCTATTTTGTTTGAAGATTATAGATTTTTTTTTTTTTTTTTATAAATATAGTTTATATATCTAACTTAGACTTAAGGGAGTAAGGCAGTTGCATTGGGTTGGTGTTAGTGTTGCCCAATCTTGCCTCTAGCAAGGATCAAATTCCCCAATCTCTCGTATGTGAGAGGGGGAGGTGCAGCTGGGCTGGAACATATTTGAAGTTAATTATGTGTTTCAATTAATTTCATGATGATGTGTGCCTTCAAAGCATGGACAAATGGAACCCTGGATTGCTTCTGGTTCTGTATCTGTTGTAAACTTTTTATAACAAGGGAGTATGTTTTTAGTGTCCAATTTTCTCTAAACTTTGGAGTGTATACTTTTAATTATATGCTCATAATTACATATTACCTATAAATAAAAAAAAGATTCACGATTATAGAGATAGTGTTGCATTCATCACCATTGGATTGCCTTGTTCTGCGTAGAGTAATAAACTTTGTTTAGTAGTGTCCCAGGGGTGGATTTCCGTCTGCAGTAACTGTTTTGCACATATATAGAGCTCATAACGGCCATAATGTAGTTGTGGAAATCTCATGCAAATGTATAGCTTTGGATAAGCTTTGTTTGCTCTTTTCTTATTAGTATTGTTATTATATGATGCAGCTGACAGGAATGAAGAAAACAAGCAAGTCAATCCTGTGCCTGCATACTTGCGTTGGCCTCTGAAAAGAATGAAAGACTTTTCTAACTTTTCTTTTTATTCAATGAATCACATATACACTGTACAAGATATTATATAGGAAAATATCTAACTAACTCAGTAACTAACTAACCAACTCAGTAACTAATGCAGTAACTAACTTAGCTAACAAACACTCTAACCATCCAACAAACATTACAACTGTAGCTATGTTTGTTACAGATATTTTCTGAAGAGCATTTAGGAAAACAAAACTGTGATGAACAAGATATCAATGCTGACTTCTTCTGCAGTGATGGCTCTGCCTCTAGCTGTGAATCTGTGGTTGCTGCAGCTGGGTATGTATGTATCTTAGCAGCCTCACATGCAGGCTGATCAGGTGCGTGGACTAAGTTTGAGAGAAATCGGAGGTGGTTTTCCACAACACCATCGTGCTCCATCTCTTCATTGCTAAACCCTTAACAATGGTGCAAAACATAAAGAGACTAAGGGGACATAGGGATGCTGTTTATTGTGGTAATCTTCTTATCCTTAACTATATTTAACTGGTGTGGTTTTGGGAATTCCATTCATTCAAATGGTAGAGTTATTCTTAGGTGGTTCTTTGGTGGCAGTAGTTGTAAAAAAATCATATATATGTACTCTGAGATGCTTTATTTCACAGTCATTTTTCTGTCATTTTTGTAACTATGCTCCTGTTATGTGTGATTTTATTTTACACTATCATTGCAGTTATGTTTCTTTGCACCCACTATTTTGCTAATCTACTAATACCTTCTGGCAGTCTGAACTTGAAAACTTATCGTTCATGTACTCAAATGCTCAAGATTATGCTAAAGCCAAGAGAAGAGTTGCAGAACTCTATAAGAAACATGAGAAGGAACTCATAGAGGTATATTTTTATTTGTTTTTGTGAAATTTTAATGAGAAGGAACTCATAGAGGTATAAGAAACATGAGAAGGAACTCATAGAGGTATATTTTTATTTGTTTTTGTGAAATTTTAATGAGAAGGAACTCATAGAGGTATAAGAAACATGAGAAGGAACTCATAGAGGTATATTTTTATTTGTTTTTGTGAAAACTTATCGTTCATGTACTCAAATGCTCAAGCTCTTCTCATTGTATTAGGCAAACAAAATTTTAATGAAGAAGATTGAGGATGATCAGTTCCTAGACCTTATGACTCTGAAAACAAAATTTTCGTTGGTAAATTGTTTGTTTGTGCTTAAAAGCTTGTAAGCAATCTTCTATGTTGTGTTCTCTTTATTTTGATAATCACACTCAAATTATAGCCTTACTTTAAAATAGCAATGTGTAGTAACTGAGATGGAGATGTTCAGTTACAGCACTGCTGGTGGAGCAGCAAACCAGGGTGCTCTTGGACCGTTTGGTTTGTTGGTTCTTGCAGATGAGAGCCTTTCTGAGCAGACTCCCATTTACTTCTATGTTGCCAAAGGAGCTGAGGGCAAGTTGAAGACTTTCTTCTGTGCTGATGAATCAAGGTTTGTTACTCTTTTCATTGTGCACTTGAAACATACTCAATATTAATTAACATTTTTTGTCCTTTATTATAGTTTTATTGGTTATGAGTATTACCAAATTATATAAGTCCATCCTAAGTTGTACTGTTTGATGATTTGTGTGAGTGAAGCGATGGAATTGGAAACCCATGAATCTACTGAGGTGGGACTGAAATAGGCTTTGGAATCTCCCACACTGTCTCCTCCTAAGTTCAGAGCCACTTTGACATTGGAGTGCTGGTTTTTTATGGAGGAAACTTGAGACGGGCTGGGATTATCGGTATCCCAAAAGATGTTAAGGTAAGTTGCATCTATCTGTATACTAGAGGATTTATGAATTATCCTTCTGAAATTTCTGAAATTGCATGTTACTGACAGTCTTGTTCTTGCGGTGTTCAAATATATTCTTGGCAAAAGATCAAGACATACGTCTTGGTAAGTGATATGTTTTCTTTCTTTAATAGTCTTGAGAGGTGTCAGTATTTTGCTGAATCACCATTGATTAATCCTGTTGCAGGTGATTTTGGACTTGCTAAGATGTTGCCATCAGATGATCTTGCATCCTCTGTAAGTCTTGTGGTTAACTGGTTCATTTTTCAAGTTTCAACATTTGCATTAGTTTTATTGTTCAAGATTTCTTTTTCGTAACTCAGGTTGTAGAAACTCCAAGTTATATGTGCCCTGAGCTTCTTGCTGACATACCTTATGGCTCTAAGTCAGACATTTGGTCCTTGGGTAAGTGTATACACAAATGTCACATAAATACATATATAAGTTATAATGCAATCATGAATGCAAGTTGCAACTTGGCATATTTTTGATGCCTATGAAAATTTAGATTTTTCCTCGTGAGGAATTGTGTTCTTATTTGTATATTGTGGCCTTTAATTAGTGTCTTAATCTAATCCTTACTCTATTTTTGTTTTCCAGTCAGGCCCTCATCAAAAGCATGCTGCGGAGAAAACCCAGAACTTCGGCCGAGTTTATTTCCTGTTCTTTATTCTTTTTTTAACACTTTCCGAAAATGTTTTACGTAGGAGAAACATTAATATAAGCATGCGAATGATTTGCCATTGCTTTAGATAATCTAAATGATTACTAATTCATTAAGTAGGACTCAGCTAGTTGTGTTTGTTCTAGCTAATATATTGCCATTCATAGTCATCGGCATAAGCCTTTTCTAGTAAGTTTCTCTAATAATTTTAAATCCCTGTAATGTATCTTCCAAAATTCGAAGCCAAGACATTTTTAAGGTACTTATTGGTTTTATGTTTCAATTGGATTTAACTTTTGTGGCTTTGTATATAAGGTAGTAATTTTTTGATTGAGAATTGTGAATTCAATTTTTGGATATGTTATTTTGTGGAAAAATTAATGCTATATTAAATTGAATCGGAAAGTGAATTAATACTATATTTGTTATTTGAATGGGAGTTATTATTTCATATTAGTGTTATTTAGTTTTATTATTGGTGTTCTTTTAGTTCAATCACATAAAATTAGCACAATTTCAAAACCAAAAAAAAAAGAAGATAAGACGGCGTTTTTCAAATGCCACTATAACGGTTGGAATTTTTAAAATTAAAAAAACCTATGAAGGCGTTTTAAAAACGTCGCTAAAAGCATGCTGACGTCACAGTATTGTTAGGGCAGGGCATTTGGCGGCGTTTTTAAAAACGCCGCCTATACTAATACAGCGACGTTTTCCAAACGCCATAAAGTTATAGCGACGGCCGCGTCATCGGCGTTTAGTATTAAACGTCACAAAAAGTATTGGCGACGTTTTTGGTACCTATAGCGGCGTTTTTTAAACGCCGCTAAAAGCCTAATTTCCAGCAGTGAGTGAAAGTTTACTCTAGTTTTACTACAAAATGAAATTTGGAAAAAGTATCCACCAATGCACTTTTCATTTATGAACAACTACGATACCATACAATACGATTCCTATATATCAATCTCACTCATGTAATGTTGATTGTTCCGCCCATTATCTATCTAATCAAACCCAATAATACTTAATTTTTTGTTAGGATGTGGATTGATAGATCTTGATCCAATTTTACAACATAAACAATTATTAGGCATTTGTGTGTGGTTTTTAATGCTTTGATAGATTTATAGACTTCTTTGAAACTTTAGAAGAAGAAAGAAATATGACAGGAGAGCAATAGAAAGGTAAATTTTATTAATAAACTACTAGATTACACTTGAATTGAAAGTGACTAAGTACAAGAGGCCAATGTAAAGGAAAATATTATCCATACATAAAATTCATTTAAAAAGTATCACAAGAATGATGTGGTGATACTATTTTAATAAATAAATGTAATCTTTGGGGGTGTTTTGAATTAAAGTGAATGGTCTACATTGAGTTACATTATTATGTATAGAAATAATATATAAATTTTTTGTTTGTATATCATTACTCTAATCTACACTACACAAAGGAAGTATTTGATGATTTGATTCAACACTTAAAACTGAATGCATTAAATGATAATCAATTAAATCCATTTAATAATCAAAATTGATATCACTTAAAAATTTAAGTGTCTCTTAAAATGTAGAGAAAATTGGTGAAAAGTCCATTTTAAAGAGGGTATAGGGCGTTGGATCTATGATAAAATATTATTTGCTGATAAAGACATGTCAGAAAAGTCACCAGCAAAATTAGTGGGAAAAATCACAGGAAAAGTTGCAAGTAACGGCGGCAGCAGGTGGTGGTGGTAAGATAGAGAAATATGTGATATTCATCAGTGGGAGTTGAATGAGTGACATGTATCACATTTCAACAGATAGTTAGTTTGGTGAACTTCAACAGATAGAAAAATAATATTGGTGAATTTTAACAGATAGACAAATTGGGTGATTTTAAGAGATAGACAGATAGGTTAATTTGAACAGATAGTTGTTATTTTGGACAAATTGTGTCCTTTTGGCTGAAAGAGATTAAAGCTTGAGCATAATGTCCCAAAAGATTTAAAAATGGATTTACGGCCTAAGTACCCAAAAATATAAGTTAAAAGAAAATTTGAAGTTATATGAAACTTACGTAATTTTGATTGAATTTATAAATATTAAACATAAGTATCAATATACACTATTATAAACTCACTACCACTACTACCATCTCCACACCACTACCATGCCACCGCCGTCACTACTACCACACCTATCATGCTACTATTACTTGTAACATGTCCGGAGAGTATCCGTACGTGCTAAACAATTCGGACCTTCGATCTCTTTGATCTGGTCTCTTTGATCTAGTCTCACTAGTGCAATGTGAAACATAAATGGAGAGTCCAGATTTGGCAATTTTTAGAAAATCCATTTTATTGCAAAACCTTTTGCCAGAAATGGACTGCGTCATTAGATCTCAGAGTCGCCACCTAATATTTTGGAAAATTAGAAAAACCATGACTCGTGCCAAGGCCACTGTTTGTCATAACCAAAGTTGTTTCGGTTCGGAACCTTAGGTATGAGAGGGGAAGGTTATTAATTGAGCACCCTCGCTCACCCGATCAAAAGATCGACCTTTACTAAACCATGATATGAATTTTATTTACTTTATATGTTTATATTTTGATTATTTAATAAATCCGAAAAATTATTATGTGAAGTATACAAGTATAGACTATGTCACCCACTTTGGAACAACTTGATTTCATGTAGTTTTGAAAGAGTTTTGAAATGTACAACTCAAATAAATTGAGTTTACAATCATGAAAATCAATATTATTCCAATATTATTTTGGAAAATCACCGGCGTCCTGTGAACAGTTACAAAACAAAGTTAGCAAAAATGCATGATCTTATATACAAAATCCTAATGCAATTCACACATAAGATGCAACTAAAGATTCGGCTTCTAAGATATGGCATGTGAATCATCTCAAGAACATAAGGTAGTGCACATAATCACATAAGAATTGATTAAATCTACAAATGCAAAATTAGCCGAATCTAGATGCATGAAACATGGATGTATAGCAAGGATATACTTAAAAAAAATGATGCATATCCACAAATAACGAAAGCAAGTAAAAGAATGGGATAGAAAGAAGTGGGGTGGAAAATTATTACAACACTTTGAATAAATTATTACAAACCAAATGTGAGAGAGAGAGAGAGAGAGAGAGAGAGAGAGAGAGAGAGATAAGGGAATATTACAATAAAATAAAACAAAACCTCATAAAACACTCAAAATAAAAATAAACAAAATAAAAGTTTCATGTTCCTTGGAAACCACTAGAAGTTGGTTAACATCGGAAGATAACGCCGTCTTGTCCAAAAGAAGCTAACTGGCCGGCCAAATAGGTTGGCCGACCAACTAGGCCTAGCAAAACATGTCTTATTGCAAAACCAAGAAAATGAACAAACAAGAAATATGTAGGTGGCTCAACTAACCACTACCGGTTAGATTAACAACAAGAAAACAAGTATAAAATAAAAAGTGCAAACTTATAACAAAACTAACATAAACTTAAAACAAAAAAAACAAATATAAGATAGAACATGCAAGATTACAACAAAACTAATATGAGACTAATACAAGAAAAATATGAGCTAAAAAATTCAAGATTACAACACAATTACTATGAAACTAAAACAAGAAAATAAATATAAGATAGAACATGCAAGATTACAACAAAACTAACATGAACCTAAAACAAGAAAGCAAATATGAGGTAGAACATGCAAGATTACAACAAAACTAATATGAAATTAAAATAAGAACAAATATAAGATAGAACATGCAAGATTACAACACTAATATGAAACTAAAATAAGAAAACAACTATAAGATAGAACCTGCAAGAGTATAACAAAAACTAATATGAAAGAGAATAACATGTTATGCAAGAGTATAACATGCAAAAACTAATATGAAACTAACACAAAAAAACAAATATAAGATAGATCATGCAAGAAAATGAAAAAAAAAATTTGAAAATTCACCTTTTCAAGAAAGGATGAACTTCATGATTTTCAAACTTCCTTTTCATCACCCTTAAGTGTATAAATTATGTCCTCAATTTGAAAGCTTGGAATTATTCCTTTGCATCACTCTCTTGTTTTTGTTCATTTTTACCAACACACACTCTTCCTCTTGAACAAAGCTACTGAAATTCAAGTATTTTAGAATTTTTGGAGGAGTTTTGATTGTAGAAAAGATGGAATTTCAATTTGTATGGAAGGTATGGGGTATATATAGAAGATGAGAGTGTTTTTAGCTCAAAAACTCAACTTTTCTCTATTTTTTCACTCTTTTCTTACTCTTTTCTATTCAATTTCATGGTCCTCTCTCTCTCTCTCGCGCTCTCTCTCTCTCTCTCTCTCTCTCTCTCTCTCTCTGAGTTAAGGTAAAAAAGAAGGTGAAAAAGAAGGTAGAAGACAAGAATGTGATTGGAGGGCAAAATTTTCGAAGTGGTTGCATGGATTCTCCTTTATGGATGCAAACAAAACCACTTTTTGACAATGGAGGATGATTAGGTTTGTATTTGGTGATATATAGGTCAACCAATGGGATAGAGGAATGTCCCACACAGAAGAAAAAAAATACAAAAATACACATTTTCTGTCTGCTGGTTTGAAATGGTCAAATATTATTTTACGGGAAATATAATACAAGGCAAAGCTTTGGTAAAGTGGTTAACGCGTTGGGTGTTAAGTAATAGGTTGAGTGTTCAAATCTCTTTCCAAGCATTCCTCAAATTTATATTTTTTTGGGTAAAGACATGTCAGTGCCACACCATTAGCAGGGACCAATCCAGTCATGTCATGTCAGCAAGACCGTCATATCAGCGTCACAGTCAACATTTGACGGAATATTCTCCGTATGGACGGAATATCCCTTGACTTAATAGAATATTCCCTCACATAACAGAATATTTCTTGACTTTTGATAATTACAATTTGGCCCAGAAGTTTCAAATATTTGTACTGTAACTCATATTTCGGGAGAATTTTTCAGTAAGGCCCCCACAAGTGAAGCGAAGGTTGATCGTAGCTAAACGAACTATTCTAAACACAACCGTGAGGTCAGAATATTCCATTGGAAAGGTAATTTGTGGCTGTTTAGGGTTGGAAACAGGGCTCAAATTCTAAGTTTTCTTATTGAGGATTCTGTGAGAAACACCTTTTTGTTTTCTTCATCGGGTGATCAAAAAGATGTGTCTAAGTCTTAGGGCCAGTCAAAATAGGGTATCTACACTACTATTATCACCATCTTCATCACCATTGTTATTGTTTTCATAATTATCACCATTATTTTACAATCATTACCATCATTACTGTTACCATCACCTTCATTACCACTACTACTATCACTATCGTGCCATTATCACTACTAACACCAACTTAATCACTGTTGTCATTATTTCCACAAACACCACTATCATTTTACTACCATTATTATTGCTACTACTAGCACCACCACCACCACCACCACCACCACCACCATCATACCATCACCACTACCATTCCAGTACAAAAAATAAAATATACAATTTGAAAATAAGAAATTTTAAATTTGATCTTATGCATATCAAACAACTTAATTTTAGTTCAACATTTAAATTTTTATTAGATAATTTTTCAAGTTAAAAAATTCAATATTCAATTTTCAATAATTAATTTTCATTTTTTTGTTTTCATTTTTATCAAACACACCTAAGTCTAAACCATTTGTGAATTGGGAAAAAGAAATCTTACAACATGTATTTATGATGATGTTAATCAAATAATCTTAAAAGAAATTCTACTCTAATATTGAATATTGATTGTCTAGGTAATAATTCTGAAATTGATAAAACAATTTAGTTTTTTAATTTTATCTACGACTACTCCCCCTCAAAAGGAGAAAGTGTAGGGTTGAAGTGCAAATTTATACATAGTCATGTACACTCACATAAAAATAAAAAAATAAATAAAATAAAAACAAAAACATGATACCCAATTATCACTACTACAATAATAATAAAAGATCACACTTGAAAACCATGTTTGTGCACAAAGGAGGTGATTGAGCCAAAAACTTAATTCAATTTACCTATTGAGTTTGCCAAATCTAATAACTCAATCTTGCATATATCATCTACACAATATTGCAATAATCAAGTAAAACACAAAAACACAACAATATACATGGAAAACTATTGGGAAAAACAATCGCTGCACAACATATTAGATCTAATATTAGTCATTAAATGTTACTTCATTGCTTATCATCTTCACAACCAAAATGTGATAAATATGGAATTATGGTGGTTTGAATAATTCAATTTTCTATTTGTAGAACAAATCAAAATTCTTACAGTTGGAATTAGAATGGGATCACCATATCCAATATCTTAAAGAATAGATAACATGCTTTTTACGAGGTAACTCGTCCCAATCCTACCCCTGTAACGACAAAAGTACAACCCTATGTAATGTCCTTAACTCAAACAATATTCCATTAAAATAAAGAATTTCAAAAGAGAAAGAATAGAAAACAAAAAATCATACTTATATATTTATCGGTTCAATCTTAACCTCAAAATCTATCGAGGATATAACTCAGTAATCGAAGCTTCATTGACTGACATATGGGTGGATTTACTTTTTGATTGACTGAACTCAGATAACACATAATTATTCTCCTGGAGTAATGGCATCTCTGAATTGATGGTACTAAGTGGAAAAGATGTTGGTTCTAAAGGTAATGAAAGAGTAAGAGAGAGGCTATTAAGCATGACAACAACTGAAGCCATGGTTGGTCTTACAACTACATTTTCTTGTACACATAACAACCCAATATGAATGCATCTCATTATTTCACTTATTGAACCTGAGCCATCCCTCAATGCAGGGTCTATTAAATTTGAAATTGTTCCTTCCCGCCAAGTTTTCCAAGCCTACAAGAATCAATATGTGCAATAAGCTTTTAGAGGCCATAAAATTTCATGGGACTTGTAAGTTGTCATTGATATTAATTCATACTTACATAACTTAAGAGGTCCTCTACATTATCCCAATTTTGGAAACAATTATTCTTCTGACCATTTACAATTTCCAAAACTAAGACACCGAAGCTAAACACATCTGACTTGATTGAAAATTGGCCATGCATTGCATACTCTGGAGCCATATATCCGCTGTAATGTTTAATCTATTAGTGGCAGTAAAAGATTAGAGTAATATTGCAATGACTAAATTTTTATATCAAAAGATGTATATCAAATGACATATCATTATTGTATTGATTGAAACCATCTCTTTTTTATGACCTTACGTCGATAGTTACGAATTCTTAATGATTACAACAAAAATGGTTTGTTAATTTTTTTTCTTATTCAAAGCATATTGTGTATATAAAAACAATTATCGGCATATGAACCAAAGCCATTTGGAAATGAACAATTATAGAATGTTGATTTTAATCATATAATGTGGGGAAAAATTTAGCACTCACTAGGTTCCCACGATTCTGCTTGTATTCCCGTGAGTTTCATCTAATATAAACAATCTTGCCATGCCAAAATCTGAAATTTTGGGGTTCATCTGTGCATCTAACAAAACATTGCTAGCTTTGAGATCACGATGAATAATTCGAAGTCGTGAATCTTCATGAAGATATAGAAGTCCACGAGAAATGCCTCTTATGATGTTGTGACGCATATCCCAATTCAATTGTGCACGATTAATGGGATCTACAAGTATATCCATGTAAAAGGTTGAACCAAAACTCAAAATGGATTAAATCATCTAACAATGTACTTCAAGGATTGTAGTTTTAGGGTTTATCATATGATAAAATGATATGTGGATCAAGATATATAGGAAAGCAATGCAATGCAATGGCTCCAGTGTATGAAGTTGATAACAATGCAATGTCAATATGAAGTTGATAATAATGCAATGTATAGGAAAACAACAAAACAATCATACCGAATATGAAGTTATTGAGGCTCAAGTTGGCCACGAACTCATAAATAAGAATTCTTTCTATTCCTTCAAGGCAAAATCCCAGAAGTCTAACCAAATTCCTGTGTTGAAGCTTGGCAACTAGCATAACCTCATTCTTAAATTCTAGTTCTCCTTGTCTAGAATCACTAGATAGCCTTTTCACAGCTATTTCTCGTCCGTTTGGAAGCCTACCCTGAAGATGAACAAAATTGATATTAAACAAATTAAACTATTTTTAGCAAATATAAAATTTAATTTTAAACACGAAGTATCCATCCCATTCGTAATTGAATATTTAATTACCCGGTAAACAACACCAAATCCACCTTGTCCGAGCTTATTAGCATCAGAGAAGTTATTTGTTGCAACACTGATAGTATGAAAGTCATATTGCAAGGATTCTTCAGTGCTAATTTCATCCATATCCTTGCAAACTGAAAGTTAATAATTATGTCAATAACAATTATAAATGAAAATATAGATCTTTCAGTAATATTGTTGATTTCCTTTAAATCATAAAGTTAGCCATCTTATATGGTTTACCAAATTGGCTTCCTAAAATTCTCCACAGGCATGTTAATAAGGTATTTTTTTAATTTCCTTTCCAAGATTTAAGCTAAGTTTGGCTATCCTAAATAAGTACATACTTTTTATCTTTTTATCTTTTTTCATCACATCATCTCTCTACTTTTCTGTACATCTTTTTGTAAAAAGACAAAAAGTGCACTTATTTAGGTCATCCCAAACAACCCCTTATTTTTTTGCAAGAACATATTGAGATAATTGACATCATTTAGAGTCGTTCTACTTTCTTTTTTTGATTTGTTAATGGTTTCAATTGAAACAAAATCATATTAAAGTCCACATAGAGGTCTAAATAAAACTTTCTTAAACTTACTTTCAACATTCTTCTTTGGCTTCCTCTGCTTTCTCTTTCTTAAGAAGATGCAAATGCATACAATAAGTACTATCACAAAAGAAATAACCGAAACAACAATAATGATGACTGTTTGAGTTGTATTATCATCCTTTCCTGCAAATAAAGAAATTCCCTCTCATTAAATCATGCTATAACTATGGCTATTAAATTTTTGATGCAGATCTAAGTAAATAGGGATATATAGTAGTCGAGATCCATGAATTGCAACCAAAAAGAAAAACACGCATAACCACGACATGTATTTAATGTCTTTTGGAACAATTTTCAAGAATTATCCAAGTTTAATTACTAATTCTCCTACTAACTTAAATTTGGGTTAAATTCATTTTTGTCTTTCTGATTTAGGGCTAGAGCATTTCCCCCCATATCATTCAATTATAGCTAGAAAGTCTCCATGTAATTTTAGACTGAAGTAATATAAAGCCATACCACAAGACTTCTTAAATTTTACATTAAAATTATATTAAAAAGTTAGCAATTACACTAAATAATTAAATATTTAGGATTAATTGTGATCTAAAATATAATTAAATTAAAATTAGAATAAAAATTTAAGAATTACAATAAATAATTAAGAATTTACAATTAACTGTGATTTAATTGAATTAATATTAGACATTATAAATTATGTATATGAGAGGTGAGAGAGAAAGAAAATAACCAAAAAAATAGGATTTGACGGTATCATAGTTATTTCACATCTATAGTTAATGGTGTTAATAGTTGTATTTTAGTTCAAAATCATATTGACGCATTTGGCTATTTTTAAAAGACAGGGGAGTAAAGCACTATCAAGACATACCACAGGACTTAAATTTTAAGTAAAATGGTTCAATTCATCATAGTCTCTAATTCTATCTCCTTTGTGCAGAGTGATGTGAGTTTCACTAAAGGAAAGTTGAGTGAAGGAGAACATAAATTGAGTGTGCTTTCCCTAATTATTTGTTGTTTGTGTAGTTGTATTTTACATAGAGCTAAATGGAGTCTTTTGAAGGTTGAGTGATGTTATAATATTAGAGAGAGAGAGAAAGAGAGAGGGAGAGAGGAAGAGAGTGAGAGAAAAGAGAAACTCCGTATTAATCATTAATGAATAAACAATGAATACAAGACTTCTCTATATAGGAGGAGAGAGTTAGGTATGGTAATCCTAAGTAAATTAATGAATATAATATAGAGATAAATATGAAGAATATATATATATATACTGTATTTAACACCCCTTCCCTCCTTAAGCTCAAGGTGGTAAGGCAGATATCAACTTGAGCTTGGCAAGCAAGTCAAAGTAGCATCTTAGAGGATAAGCCTTGGTAAAGGTATCAGCTGTCTAATTGGCAGAGATAACAAAGAGAAGATGAACAGTGTCACCAGTAACATGTTGCCGTATGGAGTGACAATCTATAAATATGTTTAATGCGATCATGGAAGACATTATTATGTGCAATTTGAATGGCACTCTGATTGTTACAATAGAGATTAGTGTCAGCAGGATGAAAAAATCTCATATCAGAAAGAAGCTAACGAAACCATACAAGCTCCTGAGTAGTGTCAGCAAGAGTACAATACTCAGCCTTTGTACTAAAACGGGAAGTAAGGGTTTGCTTCTTGCTACACTAAGCAATGAGAGAGTCACCCAAGAAGAAGCCAAACCCTGTAGTAGAGCGGCGGTCAGTAGAATCCCCTACCCAATATGTATCAGAAAATGTATGTAACCATAGGAAAAAGTGAGCGGAGTAGTGAAGACCATGAAACATAATGTCTTTGAGAAAGCGCAAAATATGAACCAAAGCATCAAAGTGCAGAGAACGAGGAACAGCCATAAACTGACTGACAATGTGAACAACATAAGCAATGTTTGAATGAATAACCGTGAGATAAATAAGACTGCCAACAAGCTGATGATATAAAGTAGCATCAAACAACACATGACCGTCAAGAGATGTGAGATGAGCCTGAGGATCAACTAGAGTAGAGGTAATCTTGAAATCGGTGAGACCAATACGAGCCAATAGATCATAGGTATACTTGGCCTAGGAGATAAAATATCCATGAGAGATTTTCAATCCGAGGAAGTAGTTAAGCAAACCCAAATCCTTCATCTCAAAGTGATGATTGAGGAATTGTTTAAGGCTAAAGATACCCACTGCGTCATCCCTAGTGATGATCATATCATCCACATAGAAAAAAAGAAGAAGAATAGTACTATACTTTGTCTAACGAATAAATAGGGCAGAATCATAAGAACTAGAGAAGAACCCAATGTCATGAATGGTAGAACTAAACTTGGCAAACTAAGCCCGATGAGCTTGTTTCAAACCATACAAAGCACGACGAAGTTTGCAAACTTCAGATGACAGAACAAAAGAACTAGGAGGAGGTCGCATGTAAACTTCCTCAGTGAGACCACCATTGAGAAAAGCATTCTTAACATCCATTTGACAAAGACTCTAGTGGCAAGCAGCATCTGACAAAGACTCCAGTGGCAAGTAGCAGCAACTACAAGTAAGATGCAAATGGAAGTAAGACGAGCAAGAGGGGAAAAGTCTCCTCATAGTGAATCCTATATTCTTGAGTGAACCCCGGGCAACAAGATGAGCTATGTAACGCTCAATAGAACCGTCAAAATGGATCTTAATCTTGTAAACCTATTTGCAACTAACAACACTTTTGCCAAGAGGAAGATCAATCACATCCCACTGATGAAACCAGGATTTCATTATCGGAGAAAGATCAATCACATCCCACTGATCAATCACATGTATCTATAATATGGTATAATAATAATAATAATAATAATAATAATAATAATAATAATAATAATAATACCATAGAAACAATCTCCAATAGGATGAAAAAGGTTTTTTAGTGCAAAATAGAAAAAGAAGACAAGATACGAGAATAATAAGATATATATATATATCATATTTTTAAAGTGCTATGACAAATAATAATTTTCACAGAAACAGGGGGGCCATGGCCCCCCATAGTCTTCTCCTATGAGTTTTATCAAAAGCTTGCAGTTCATCAGTCCTAGCTTGCTGCCAAGAAGGATTACAACAAATCTCCTAATAAGAAGTAGGTTCATGAGAAGAAAAAATAGTGGGACCAACAATGAAATCATGAAAAAGTACAAAAGGTTGTGTTACCCGAGTAGAATGACAAAAAGGTACCTCTGGTGCAAAAGATGATATGGTGAAATCAATGGATGCATGAAGCTCACAGGGAGAGAGAATGAGGACAAGATTAGGAGATGGATCAAGATCAGGAGTAGGAACAAGAGCAGGAGCAGAAACAGGAGCAAGAGCAGGAACAATAGTAGGGGTAGGGGTAGGAGCAGAAGCAAAAGCAGGAACAAAGGTAGGGATAGGAGCAGGAGTATGCTCAAGATCATGTAGTGGTGCAGCAGGAGTCATCATGTCAGAAGTGGCGTTTGTATCAAGCTCATCAAACATTAAAAAAAAAAAAAAAAAAAAAGATCTATAAAGAATGATGCAGTGAGAGGAGCAGACAAATAAAACTTAGATATAGAGGATAACATCTTGCGTTCCCAAAATACCACATGACGAGAGACATGGAGACGATGAGAAAGAGGATCCTAACAACGATAACCTTTATGTTCAATCCCATACCCCAAGAAGCAACACAAATGGGCGCAAGGTTTTTATTTTGGTACGCTCATGTGATTGAAGAAGAACAAAACAAGCACATCCAAACACACAAAGACTAGTATAAATAGGAGGTGTGCCATACAAATGCTCATATGGGGTTTGATTTTTGATGGTAGGGAAAGAGACATGGTTGATAGTATAGACGACTGTGAGAGCAGCTTCTCCCCAAAAACGTTCAAGACAAGAAGAAGACATTAAAAGGGCACAAAAAGTGTCTAAGATATGGCGATGTTTGCACTTAACACAACCATTTTGTTAGGAGGTACCAGGACAACAATAGTGAGAAAGAGTGCCATTTTGACGAAAGAATATCAAAAAATGAGTTTCTTTGTATTCATGGGCATTATGAGCGCGAAACGTTTTGGTGGTGGAAGAAAATTGAGTTTTGACCATTTGTGAAAATCATAATATATTTGTTGTAACTCAAAGTGAGATTTCATAAGAAATAACCTAGTAAAATGAGTGAAATCATCAACAAATACAACAAAGTATTTAGATCCTCCATGGTGGCTTGAGGTGATGGCCCCCAAACATCAGAATGTATGAGATCAAAAGGTGCATAAGACATAGAAGTACTGATATCAAATGGTAAAGCAGGTTGTTTTACAAATTGACAACATAGACAATCTACTTTATTATTTAAAACAAGACCTAACTGACTACTCAAAACTAGAGATTGTAAACGACCAAAGGATACATGACCTCACTGAGAATGCCATAACCTAGAGGAGAACTAGTAGTAGTAGGAGCAGCATTCTGGACAGAAGAAGGACTGGATGAGGGAATGCGAAGATGGATAAGCTCATACAAACGTCTATTTCTACGACCTATCCCAAGAGTCTGTTTTGTCTTCAAATCTTGCACAACACAACCAATTAGAGAAAAGAGAACAGTGAGACCAAGATCATAAAGTTGACCAACAGAAATAAGATTAAGGGTGAGGTTTGGGATTAGATAAGTGTGAGGAAGAGACATTAGAAGTGGAAATATGACCTATATGACTAACATGCATTTGGGAACCCTCAGCAATGTGAATAACAAGTAAGGTAGAAGAAGATGTAGTGGATGAGAAAAGTGCAGGGTTAGAGGTCATATGGTTGTAGCAAGCTGAATCGAAATACCAAGAAAAAGTACTTGAAGTGACTGAAAGAGCAGTAGAGGGTGTACTAGAACTAGAGGTAGAAAGAACCTTTTTCACTATGGCTTTAATATCATGACAAGTGGAGGTTGATGAAGGTAGGTGTAGCAGAAGAGCCAACTAGAAACTGTTGAGCATGTGGCTGGGGATTAGTAACAGTGGAAGCAAAGTGAGCTGAAGAGTGATACTGACTGTGAGGCGTAAGTGGTCTAGAAGAGCCATCGTGCTAAGAAGAGCTATCTAATTGATCCATGAAATGAGCAAAATAGGAGTCACAAAGAGGGACCAGTGGTATCAGAGTAGAACTGGGTAAAACAAAGTGTACTAGTGAATCGAGAGGGTCAAAAATTGTTGGTACTAGCTGAATCGACCCAAAAATAGATGTCCAGGTGCAAAAATAGGCCAAGGATAAGGTGCGGCGCACAATAGAAGAGAAATACACGGCACACAATAATAAAGGAAGGCGTGGCACACGATAGCGACAGGGGTGCTAAGGCTGAGGCATGTCGCAAAATAGTAGAGGAGGTGCGCGGCGCACAATAGTAGCAGAGACACAAGAGCACTGAGGTAGACATCAGCGATGACATGCACAGAAGCACGGAAGCTGACGTCAAATAGGGCTGATGTACGATGATGTTAGCAATGAAGGCACAGAGCCATAGCTAGGGCTTACATCAACAACACGGAGTGCTAAAAGAGCATCCATGAATACACATAAAGAGCGTAGCGATGAGGTGGTGTTTGTGAGGGCGCGTCTGAGGTCCAGTAAAGATGTTTCTGGTTGGGTTGACTTCATCTTGAGAAGACAAATAGTCTAGTGTAGTCAAATGGTTAAAACAATAGTGATACGCGTAAACAGTATGATCTAATGGTTTGATGATGATAGAAGCAACGTGATAATGCTGTGGAAGAATAAATGAGGAGTCTAGGAGAAAAACCTAAGCTCTGATACCATGTTATAATATTCGGTGGTGTTGCATGTACCAATTGGTATATCAATTAATGCACCAACATATGTTATGACATTGTCATTTCAAAGCTATGACTCCACCCATTATACAAATTACAAATATAAAAAATTTCTAAAATTATGCCATATCATCCGTTAGTACATTAATTGGTATACCAATTTGTGCATATAGCATTATTCTATAATATTAGAGAGAGAGAGAGAGAGAGAGAGAGAGAGAAAAAAAAGAGAAACTCTATATGATTCAATAGTGAATAAACAATAAATATAAGACTCCTTTATATAGGAGAAGATAGAGTTAGATATGATAATCCTAAATATGGAAATTAATACAATATGGACATAAATATGAAGAGAATATATATTATATTTAACAAGTGATTTGAGCCACGCATTTATATGATGTATACTGAGAGTTATGAGCTTAAGTACTGTGGGTTAAGTGAATTTATCCCCTATAAGACTGGTGTACTAATATTTAAATATATAATATCTCTTTACATGCAGGCTAAGGAAGCTGTAACAGAATATTGTGAGAGCCCATATACTGAATGTCAAATCCTAGTGTTGCCATGTGGTTTGTGTTACCCTATCCTTGGTAATACTTACATTGTGCTTCATTGATGGCAGGGTTACTTGACTTCTAAAGGTATGGAATTGATCTCTGGTGGTGGCTGCAATTTGTACCCTTCCATGGATGCAATTGGTTACTTGATTTATGAAGGCAAAGAGTTGATGAAAGGTGGTGCAATGTGCGCCATTCCATGGAATCAATGGTGGTTACAAAACGTTTTTCACTATATTATGTACATAAACTCTCAGGCCATACCACAGGACTTCTTAAATTTTAAATTAAAATTAGATTAAAAAGTTAGCAATTACAATAACTAGTTAAATATTTAGGATTAATTGTGATCTAAAATATAATTAAATTAAAACTAGAATAAAAATTTAGGAATTACAATAAATAATTAAGAAATTATAATTAATTGTGATTTAATTGAATTAATACTAGATATTATAAATAATGTACATGAGAGTTGAGAGAGAAAGAAAATAACCAAAAAAAATAAGATTTGACGGTATTATAGTCATTTCACATATATTAGTCAACGGTTACATTTTAGTCTAAAATCACATAAGGGGCATTTGGATATTTTTAAAAGACATGGGAGTAAAGCACTGTCAAGCCATATCACAAAACTACTTAAATATTAGGGCAAATTACATATACACCCCTCGAGGTTTGGTAAAATTACAGATACCCCCTGAGGTTTCGGAAATTACATCCCGCCCCCTGAGGTTTGTATTTTCATAACAATTTACCCCCTGAGGTTTATATTTCATAACAAATTACCCCCTAATTTCTTATGTAAATATAGCATTCAGGGGGGAATTTGTAATTTCTCAAACCTCAGGGGGGTATTTGTAATTTAGCCAAACCTCGAGGGGTGTATATGTAATTTGCCCTAAATAATTAAGTAAAATGGTTCAATTCATCATAGTCTCTAATCCTCTCTCCTTTGTGCTATTTTATCTCACATGTGGTGATGCCTACATTCAAGCATGTAACAGGAGCACAATGCAAATTTGGTAAGAAATTTGGTCGAGGAAACTTGAATGTATGACCTCCGACGATTTGAGCTCTAATCCCATATTACATCACTAATTGTACCAAAAAGCTTAAATTGTCAAGAAAATAAGGAAGATTTGATGAGACAAACAGGGTGATTTTTTTCGCAGCATACAAAGCTCAAATAGCAGGACAAACAGGGTGAATTTTGTCAAGAAAATAAGGAGAAAAATAACAGGACACTGTTATTTTTTTCCGTGCACGAAGGACAAACAGGGTGATTTTTTCTTGTGTTCAAATAAATTGTGCATCATCTATGTTGTTTGAAACTCTGCATACAAAAAAAAATATGATTTACTATTTCAATATGTTCACGACCAAAAAAAATATTAAAAAGTCTCACTTTGATTTTTCGCTTGAGGCCTCACTTGTGGTTGAGCCGTCTCTGCTGGTGGTGATAATGGTGGTGGTGAATCAGCTGGAATCTCATTAAAGAAACTGTATGTCTCAAACCGAAAATTACAACTTGGTGTAGACAATCTCCCTCCTTGTTTCCCAGCAAAAAAGCTTGGAATAGCTTCAATAGCCTTAGTTAGACAATCACGGCATTGCTGCTGAGATAAATCAGGGGTGCACTGCTCAAGACCATAGAGTGTTTTGAACTCCGGAGCAGTTGTGTTTCCAGCCGCAAACTTGCGACGATGGTCTCCTGACGAAGCCTGGCTTCGAAGCCTATCCAACAAGGTTCTCAGATCATTATTGAATTGGTCCAAGCTTGTATTTGTTACATAATTTGGATTCGGCAGGGACAAAAGGGGAAGGTCTGCCACAGTGCCATTTATGTAGTTGTTTGAGTATCGCAGCATACAAAGCTCGGACCATCCAATGGCCTCCTTTTGGTTAGGACAAAGTTGTACGAGCTTACTAGTCGCGTTATTGATACAACTACGACAGGTCTCGAGCTGAACGTCTCCTCTGCAAAGCACAATCGCGTTAACTCTGTCAGAGTTTTCGCCAACTGAGGAACTGTAAAACCCGTATTTATCGGTGTTGGATGATAGAGAGGAGAGGAGGGCGTTGAGGTTGGTCTGGTATGTGCTATTACTCGTGTAATTACTGGTTTCAGTACAATAGTTGAACAAGACAGGCTGGGCAATGGTGAGACCAACAAGATATGTGAGAATGAGAGAAAGGAAGACGAGCTGACTTCCAGAACCCATTTTTCAGTGTATACACACAATATGGTAGAGGGCTCACAGTAGCACAATTCTGGTGAAGATTTATGAACTAGAGGATTGAGTACAAAGTTGCTTTGGTTTTTAAAACTATATAAGCAAAAGACGTGGCAGCTCTTCACGGGTGCTGTTTGGGTCGTTGAGTTGGATTTCTTATCTCCGTACTATAAGCTATGGAAGTGACAAACTTGCTGAACGAGTCTTATCTTGATGAATTTTTTAAATTACTATATGTAAATCATTTATAAAAAAAATATTAACTTAAGTTGATACTGTTAATACTATACCTATAATATGTTATAAGTTAATACTATATTAATCTGTATAGATCTACAGCTGCTAATAGTAGATAGTATATTTAATAGATTATATTAAATATCTGTATAGATAGTTGTTGCTAGCCTAGCACAGATAGACGCCTTCTTTTCCTTTTGCTTTCAACTATCTTTCGGTGACCTTTCATTTGTATATTTCCTTTGTTCATCATTTTGTCTTGTAAAACATCTCCTATATAATGGAGGTTCCATTTGGTTGCAATATACATAAAAAACATAGAGCTAATATTTGCTCTCTCAATCTCTCTCAATTTCTTATATGGTATCAGAGCACAGGTTTTCTGCCTAGCCTCTTCTTCCAACATATTTTTTCTGCAGATTGCATTTCATCTGTATCCCTTTTTCGTCCATCTCTGAAATACAGTTTTCACCACACCAGAGCCTTCGTCTCCTCCGGACGATTCCAACGCCACCAATTTCAGCCCAATACGACGTTACACGCGCTCTCACGCGCCACTTCTGTGAACGGCGCGTCGCTTGCCTCCGCCTTCCGCCTCACACGCGCTCCACGCGTCCTCCACACTGTCCCGTGCTAACGTGCACCGCGCACTACCTTGCTAACGTGCGCCGCGTGTTTCTGACGTCAGCACACGTCAGCCCTCTCTGCTACCGTGCACTGCCTGGCCTGTTTTGCTAACGTGCGCCGCGCCCTTTCTTGCTAACGTGCGCCGCGTCCTTTGCCTCTCATTTCTATGCCTCTGTGGTCATATTTTGGGTCGTTTCACTCATTTTCCCACTAATTCGGCCTTCTGAATTCACTAGTAACCACGGTTTTTTCAGATTCTACCTCCATTGTGCTATTTTTCCCTCATGGATCGCCCGGATTCCTCTAATCACCCTATTTCTGTTATTCTTGACGGGACTAATTATGTCCTTTGGGCACAAGCCATGTCTGGCTTCCTCAAAGGCAAGAAACTTTGGCGTATCATTACTGGGGATATGTGCAAACCAGTCCCAGCAACCACAGAATCCGCTGCCACGGACTCCGCTGCCAAATATATCGACCGACTAGAAGATTGGGATAGTAAAAACTATCAGATCATCACCTGGCTTCGCAATACTTCTATTACATCCATCAGCCTTCAGTTTGGTAGGTTCCAACTTGAGTCTGCTTCCTCTCCAGCCAAGGCCATCTGGGATTTTTTGCAAGAACGCTATCAGACTACCGGTCTTGCTCACCAATATCAGCTTCTGAGTCATCTTCACCGTATGCGCCAAGAAAACACTCAGACCATTAATGATTTCCTCTCCCAAATGTATTATGTTTGGGATCAACTCGCTCTTTCTGAGCCTCCATGGCCTCATACTGAGGATGCTGCCTTGTTTACTACCTACCGTGACCAACAGCGCTTGGTTTAGTTTCTCATGGCTCTCACTCCTCGTTTTGAGCCCGTCCGCTCATCTCTCCTACATCGCACTCCTTTACCCACTCTTGAGCAAGCTGTTTCTGAACTCCTGTCCGAGGAAACCAGGTTTGGTACTCTCCATCCACACCCTGTGGACTCTGTTCTTGCTACTCCCCAGATTCGGAGTTCTCCTTCACCACAGCGGTCCACTACCTGCAACTATTGTCACAACCGCAATCTTCCATCGACTCATCTTCTGGTTCATTGTCCCGTTCGTCTTTGTCGATTTTGCAACAAGACTGGCCCCGGTCATCTCCAACAAGATTGCTTCCGCAATCCTACCCGTGCCTCTCGCCATGGTTCTTCCACCGGGAATTTTTCCCGCAGCAACTCTCACCGTTCTGGGACTCCATTTAAAAACATGCCTGCTCCACGCACTGCTGCTGCCGCCTCCGAAGATTCACCTTCTTCTGTCCCTGTAGATCCTTCCACTCCGGTCTTCTCTCATACCGATGTTGAAGCCATGTTTCAACATTTTTGGCAGCATTCCGGTACTCCTCCATCTACTGCTTTGTCTACCACCGCAGGTAACACTTCCTGGTACTTTGACTCCGCTTGTTGTAATCACATGACCTTTGATCCTACTATTTTTACTCCTCTCTCTTCGACTCCTCATGTTCCTTCTATCCATACTGCTGATGGGTCTCTTCTGTCTGTAAGTCATGTTGGGTCTGTTTCCACCTCTCACTTATCTTTATCCCATGTATATCTTATGCCTGCTCTCACTTTAAATCTTATCTCCATTAGTCAATTATGTGAGCATGGTCTAACTGTTACCTTTTCCCATACTGGTTGTTTGGTGTAGGACCCTCGGACCAGGCAAACTCTTGGGATAGGCCGTAAGCAAGGACGTCTCTACGAACTTATCCATCTTCATGTTCCGGATTCCTCTCAAATCACTGCTCCTACCACTGCTACCACTGCTCCTCCTTTATCTCATTTTCAGCTTTGGCACTATCGTTTGGGCCATCTTTCTGTTGGTCGTTTGAAGTCTTTAATTTCTAGTGGTCATTTGGGTACTGTAAGTTCTGATGCTTTCAATTGTGTGTCTTGTCAACTTGCAAAACAACCTGCTTTGTCGTTTAATAAAAGTGATTCTGTTTCTCTTGCGCCATTTGATCTCATTCATTCTGATATTTGGGGACCCTCTCATACTCCTACTATGGGAGGCGCACGTTATTTTGTTGTTTTTATAGATGATTTTTCTCGTTTTACATGGTTATTTCTTATGAAAAATCGCTCTGAACTCAAACAACTTTATTACAATTTTCTACAATGGTTAAAACCTAATTTTCTAAAACTATCAAGATTTTTCGCTCCGACAATGCCATGGAATATAAAGATTTTGACTTTCTTTCCTTCCTTAGGAGTCATGGTACTCAACCTCATCGTTCCTGTCCAGGTACGTCCCAACAAAATGGCCGTGCTGAACGAAAACATCGGCATCTACTTGACACTACTCGAGCACTCCTTCTCTCTTCCTCTTGTCCAGAAAATTTTTCGGGTGAAGCCGCTCTCACTGCTGTTTACACTATCAATTGTATCCCTACACCGGTCATTCATAATCACACTCCATATGAGCGTTTACATGGCACCCGTCCCCCTTACGACACCCTTAGGGTTTTTGGCTCTGCCTGTTTTGTTCTTCTCCAACCTCATGAACGTACCAAACTTTCACCTCGTTCTCGCCTTTGTTGCTCCTTGGGGTATGGTATTGAACATAAAGGGTATCGCTGTTGGGATCCTCTCTCCCAGCGTCTCCGTATCTCTCGTCATGTGGTCTTTTGGGAACACACAATGTTTTCCTCCCTCTCTCAATTCCGTTTATCCGTTCCCTCACCCTCTCTGTGTTTTACTAACCCTTCTGCAGATCTGTTTTCTGATGAGCTTCCTCCACTGCCCATGCCTGACTCTCTTGAGACTGCCTTGCCTACTGGTCTTTCTCAAGCACCTGCCAGCTCTGATGGTCCTGATCTTGCTCCCTCGGACTCCTCACCCCCTGTTGAGTCTCTTCCTCTGGCTCCTCCTCCTCCTGCTCGACCACACCGGGTAATCCAACCTTCTACTTGTCTTCGTGACTTTATTGTTGGTTCTACTGCTTTTTCTACTTATGAACCCACCTCCTATCGGGAGGCTCGTTCTAATCCTCTTTGGCAGCAAGCTATGACTGATGAATTACAGGCTTTAGACAAAACTCACACTTGGGACATTGTTGATCTTCCTCCTGGCAAGACTGCCATTGGCTGTAAATGGGTATACAAAATCAAAACCTGTTCTGATGGCTCTATTGAGCGCTATAAAGCTCGCCTTGTTGCTAAAGGCTTCAATCAAGAATATGGTATTGACTATGAGGAGACCTTTGCTCCTGTTGCTAGTCTCACCTCTGTTCGCAGCCTCATTGCAGTTGCTACTACCCGACACTAGGATCTTTATCAAATGGATGTGAAAAATGCCTTTCTTAATGGTGTTCTTCTTGAGGAGGTCTACATGCAAACTCCCCCTGGGTCTACTTATCCACCTCATAAAGTCCGCAAACTTCAACGTGCTTTATATGGTCTCAAACAAGCTCCCCGTGCTTGGTTTGCCAAGTTCAGCTCTACTATTCATGACTGTGGTTTCACCTCCAGCTCTTATGATACTGCACTTTTTATCCGCAAAACTGCTCAAGGGACCACCTTGCTTCTTCTTTATGTGGATGATATGATTATCACAGGTGATGATGTCAATGGTATTCTTCATCTTAAACAATTTCTTAGCCATCATTTCGAGATGAAAGACCTTGGTCCTCTCAGCTATTTCTTGGGCCTTGAAATCTTCCATGATTCCACGGGTTCTTTTCTCTCTCAGGCTAAGTACACATCCGATCTTCTCACCCGTGCTGGTCTTACCGATTGCAAGACTGCCTCAACTCCCCTGGAGCCTCAGAGTCGTCTTACACCTCTTGATGGCACTCTTCTCTCTGATGCTACTCTATATCGTCAGCTGGTTGGCAGTCTTGTCTATCTCACTGTTACTCGTCCTGATATTGCCTATGCCGTCCATATTGTCAGCCAGTTTATGTCGGCTCCTCGTACCACACATTATGCTGCATTAATTCGTATCATTCGCTATCTCAAAGGCACCATGTTTCATGGTCTTCATTATTCCGCCCGCTCCTCTCTCCAGCTTCGTGCTTTCTCTGATGCTGATTGGGCTGGCGATCCTACTGACCGCCGCTCTACTACTGGGTTTTGCTTTTTTCTGGGTGATTCTCTTATTTCTTGGCGCAGTAAGAAACAATCTCTTACTGCTCGTTCTAGTACCGAAGCCGAATACCGTGCCCTTGCTAATACTACTCAGGAGCTTCTCTGGCTTCGTTGGCTTCTTGCTGACATGGGTGTTACTCCCTCTGGCGCTACTGCCCTCTTTTGTGACAATCACAGTGCTCTTCAAATTGCTCACAATGATGTTTTTCATGATCGCACCAAGCACATTGAGATTGACTGCCATTTTATTCGGCAACACGTTACTCATGGTACTGTCCATCTCCATCCGATCTCTTCTGTTGATCAACCTGCTGATATCTTCACCAAAGCTCATTCTCCTGGCCGCTTCGTTGACCTTGTCTCCAAACTCAAGTTGGTTGATGCTTGTCCTCCTTGAGTTTGAGGGGGGATGTTAATACTATACCTATAATATGTTATAAGTTAATACTATATTAATCTGTATAGATCTACAGCTGCTAATAGTAGATAGTATATTTAATAGATTATATTAAATATCTGTATAGATAGTTGTTGCTAGCCTAGCACAGATAGACGCCTTCTTTTCCTTTTGCTTTCAGCTATCTTTCGGTGGCCTTTCATTGGTATATTTCCTTTGTTCATCATTTTCTCTTGTAAAACATCTCCTATATAATGGAGGTTCCATTTGGTTGCAATATACATAAAAAACATAGAGCTAATATTTGCTCTCTCAATCTCTCTCAATTTCTTATAGATACGTTAGTTTTATTATATTTATTTTTTAAAATATAAATGGTTTAATTTTTAAATAATATTTGTCATTTTTTTATTTTTTTTCAACTAAATACTACAAACTAATTTGTATACGAATATTAGATCAATTGATTTTTTCATAGATGATTTATACGTTATAATTTTAAAAAATAAACGGTTCGAATCATTGAGATAAAGCCCATTGTGCTCTTCTTTGACCTAAACAGTATCATCCAATTTGAGAAGTAAACTGGAGAGGAGTTGCCTCCCAATCATGGTTAGTTTTAAAATGAAATTTTTGGTGAAGTAGGGAATCAAGAATATTATATTTTGTTTCAAAGATTGGAATATGATGATCTGGAATTACATTCGGACTCCATTTAGATAGATGTGAATTTTAAATCAAATGTTATGATATTGGATATTATAAAACAATTAAAGAGTAAGTTATTATAGGTGGATAGAAAAATAAGAAATGATATATATATATATATAATTACGAAAATTCAAAATTACATTACCATTTTTCTTTTAAGTTACTTGTCATCCAAATATAGTGTGTGTTGATTTTTGACCATGTAACTAAATAGGAAACTTAGCTGGAGAGCACGTAGTAGAATAGATTAAGCCAACTACCTACTAACAAGAAGATGAGAATACCGCGGTGGTTCATCTACTCGGGAGCACTCCGACAATCAAGTCAATCAATTTATCTCTCAAAAATATTAAATAAGTACTCAATGCAAAAGTCAAAGCATCACAAATAAGAGCATCCCTTAGACTCATGGAGGTGCCTCACTTTTATAATGGTAAGTATCCAACTTCTCCTAGAAGTCTCACTTCATGGGACTTTATCCTTTACAAGGATAATATCTATCATAACTCACACTATTCAGATTAAGATGAACTTTCTGAAGAGTCTCATCTCTATCCAAATAGGTAGCTTGATGTCATCTAGGACTCTAGTCCTTTATCCCAATATCTCGAATTTCGGTATTACCGCACCATATCTTGGCACCATGGTATGCCCATGTGGTACCTCAGCTAACAACCTCGGCTACGTGGACTACACGAAAAATATGTCTCAACAACTGCCCCCTAGGTTCTATTACCTCGACAACCTGGGGTGATGGAACCTACATCGTTGCATCTTTCAACATGTCGGCTAAACAACATACTAGATATACTTTTCTACCAAAATCGTGACTCACCAATGTAAAGAAACAAGGACTCAAATGTCCACTCGTCAAAAATGAAGAATCAAGAACCAAGAACCATCATGTTCTATCTCATCCAAGTCCAACATCTCGACAAAGATCGCACTACTAGCAGACATCATGACTTGCTAGTTCAAGAACATCAAAATCCTAGTATCAACTCATCAGGAACCAAGAACAAATGTCAACTGAGATCATCATGTCAAACAAGACCAACATCTCAACTGAAATCATCATCTTAACCAAGATCAATATCTCAACCGAGATCATCATGTCAACCAAGATCAACATCTCAACTGAAATCATTATCTCAACGAAGATCAACATCTCAACCAAGATCATCATGTCAACCAAGATCAACATCTCAACCAAGCTCGTCATCTTAACCGAGATCATTATGTTTGGCTCGCCTAAACGAAGCACTTTAGTCTTAACCTTAGTGCACCAAGAGTACTAACTACCTCAATTTTTTTTACAAATTGACCAAGGCATGGCCAGCTTTGCCTTGTTTCATGACAAAACATCGCAAACTTAATTCAACTCTATCGTCATGGCAAGTCTAAATTAATCATCATGTTTCATGCTGAAACATTACAGACTTAGTTCAACTATGCCGTCATGACATGTCTAAGTTAATCATCGTGTTTCATGTTGAAACATTGCTGACTCTACTGTCATGGCAAGTCTAAGCTAATCGTTATGTTTCATGCTGAAATATCGCAGACTTAGTTCAACTCTGCCATCATGGCAAGTCTAAGTTAATCGTCAAGTTTTATGCCGAAACATCGCAAACTTAATTCAACTTCACTATCGTGGCAAGTCTAAGTTATTCGTCATGTTTCATGCCGAAACATTGCAAATTTAGTTCAACTATATCATTGTGACAAGTTAAGTTATTTGTCGTGTTTCATACCAAAACATAGCAAACTTTGTTCAACTCTACCACCATGGTAAGTCTAAGTTAATTATTATGTTTCATATTGAAACATCGCAGACTTAGTTCAACTTTACTATCATAGCAAGTCTAAGTTATTCGTCATGTTTCAAGCCGAAACATCGCAAACTTAGTTCAACTCTACCATCATGGCAAGTCTAAGTTATTTGTCATGTTTCATACCGAAATATCGCAAACTTAGTTCAACTATGTTCGACTCTGGTAAGTTTTGATCTTTTCAAAATTGTTATCCTAGGTTGAACTCCTGTCTTCTTAGACCTACTCATCTAGGCCAAGATCTTGTCTTCTAGGATCTAGGATCTACTCACTTAGGCTGAGATCTTATCTTCTCAAACCTACTCATCTAGACTGAGATTTTGTCTTCTGGAATCTAGGATCTGCTTACTTAGGCTGGGCTCTTGTCTTCTTGGACTTAATTATTTAGGCCGAGATCTTGTCTTTTTGGATCTAGGATCTGCTCACTTAGGCTGAGCTTTTGTCTTTTCCGACCTAATCATCTAGGCTGAAATCTTGCCTTTTGGATCTGGGATCTGCTCATTTAGGCTGAGCTCTTGTCTTCTCGGACCTAATCATCTAGGTCGAGATCTTGTCTTCTAGATCTGAGATCTGCTCACTTTAGGTTAAGCTTTTGTCTTCTCCGACCTACTCATCCAGGCCGAGAACTGGTCTTCTGAGATCTAGGATCTGCTCACTTAGGCTAAGCTCTTGTCTTCTCGGACCTAGTCATCTAGGCCGAGATCATGTGTTCTGGATCTGGGATCTGCTCACTTAGGTTGAGCTCTTGTGTTCTCCAACCTATTCATCTAGGCCGAGATCTTGTCTTTTGGGAACTAGGATCTACTCACTTAGGTTGAGCACTTGTCTTCTCAAATCTAATCATCTAGGTCGAGATCTTGTCTTCTGGGATCGGGAATCTGCTCACTAAGGTTGAGCTCTTGTCTTCTCGGACCTAATCATCTAGGCTAAGATCTTGTCTTCTAATATATGGGATCTGCTCACTTAGGTTGAACTCTTGTGTTCTCCGACCTATTCATCTAGGCTGAAATCTTGTCTTTTGGGAATTGGGATTTGCTCACGGTTGAGGTCTTGTCTTCTTGAACCTAATTATCTAGGCCGAGATCTTATCTTCTGGATCTGGGATCTGCTCACTTAGGTTGAGCTCTTGTGTTCTCAAACCTATTCATCTAGGCCGAGATCTTTTTTTCTGGGATCTGGGATCTACTCACTTAGCTGAGCTCTTGTTTTCTTGGAGCTAATCATTTGGGATCTGGAATTTGCTCACTTAGGCTGAGCTCTTGTCTTTTCAGACCTAATTATCTAGGCCGAGATCTTGTTCTCTGGAATCTGTGATTTACTTCACCTAGGCCATGCTCTTCCATCTTGGATCTGCTCTACCTAGGCCTTGCTCTTCCATCTTAGATCTGCTTCACCTAGGCCATGCTCTTCCATCTGGGATTTTCTCTACCTACGTCTTGCTCTTCCATCTTGGATCTGCTTCACCTAGGCTATGTTTTTCCATCTGGGATCTGCTCTACTTAGGCCATGCTCTTCCATCTTGGATCTACTCTACCTAGGCCAATGTCTTTTCTACTTGAAGGCCATCTTCATCTTCTCAGGAGCGCTCATATCCCCTTATCTTTGCATTCATCCCTTCTGGAAGGGTCTTCATTCCCGCAATGTTGATGCATTCTCGATCTTTGTTGAACTCGTCATCCCCGATACGTTGATCTTACACGATGATGGCCATCTATTCTAACTAAGTTTCCAAAAACGGCACCAAATTGTGGGTGTTGATTTTTGACCACACAACCAAACAGGAAACTTAGCTAGAGAGCACGTAGCAGAATAGATTAAGCCAATCACCTGCCAACAAGAAGATGAGAATACGACGGTAGTTCGTCCACCCGAGGGCACTCCGACGATCAAGTTAGTCAACTTATCTCTCAAAGATATCAAATAAGTACTCAATGCATAAGTCAAAGCATCATAAATAAAAGCATCCCTTAGACCCATGAGGGTGCCTCACTTTTATAATGGTAAGTGTCCAACTTCTCCTAGAAGTCTCACTTCATGGGACTTTATCATTTACAATGATAACATCTATCACAACTTATACTATTCAGATTAAGATAAACTTCCTCAAGAGTCCCATCTCTATCCAAATAGGTAGCTTGATGTCATCTAGGATTCTAATCCTTTATCCAAATATCTCAAATTTCGGTATTATCGCACTATATCTCGGCACTATGGTCCGCCCGCGTGGCACCTCAGCTATGTGGACTACCCAAAAAATATGTCCCCAGATATAGTTAGGATTGAATTTCTTTCAAATTCAAATATGAGCTTGAGAGAACTTTAGTGGCACGTGGACTTCACCTTAGGTCTAGTTTCAATAATTTGAATTGTTTATTTTATAGAACAGTTCGTGTATATTATTTATGAAAAAGAATTAGATTTATTCTATTATCATAATATTTGTCTCTACAAAATTGAATGGTCTATTTGAAAAAACATATGTCGTCCATTTTTTTTTTCCTAGAAACAAATGTAGTTAAAATAGAAAAATTATAATTATTGAATAGATTTAATTATTTTTGCGAATGATATCTATTGAGGATATAAACTGTTCGCATCATCGCAACTGAATCCATAACGAGTCTTACATGCTCTTCAAATTCTCTCAAATTTGATGCAATTATTTAAGTTCGATATGATTTATTGTTAATAGTCTTTGATTAATTAACTTGTCTACAGGAAAAAAACATACCTTTTCATCCTGGTGTTTCCAATTCTGTACTTTATTATTGGTTTCATCAATAAAAACTTTTTTGAGGATTAAAAAAAAGAAAGAAAGTAAGAAAGAGTGAACAACACGGTCAAGTTTTTAAGATATTATAATACTGGACCGCATATTCCTAATTATAAATTATGTGGCTAGTTAGGGAAGACACGCCATCAATTAAAAATAGATTATGTAATGAATAAAGTACTATCTATAAAGTAGTAAATAATTGAAGGAAAATGTTTGGTAGCTCAAAATTTTGTGGTTCAAATGGCTCAAATTTGTCAAAACGACGTCGTTTTACACTCAAAATCTGTCAAAACGACGTCGTTTTGAGTGATTTAAGCCATTTGAGCCACAAAATTTTGAGCTACCTAGCATTATTGATAATTGAAATAGGTTAGTGAATGAACAAGCAAACCTCAATCACCTTGACTTGGTAAAGACAGTTTTGAATCTAAACATTATTAATGCTTTGTTCACACCACGCTGATCAAGAAAATGTTGTCCTATGACCACGTCAATAAGAATGACAGACTCTACTATTTGTCAAAGTAAAATTTTTAATGTTATTTGAATGATGATAAATTAGTACAAATTAAATGAGGATTGACAATTGAATAATCACAAGTAACAACAATCACTTGTTGCCTTTTCGTGTCCAAGTTTTCTTAGACAAACTAATTAGAAAACCACGAATTCAATTTACTTAATAAAGTTTAATATTGCAGAAATCATGATTGTTGAATCATTTTGAGGCTAACATGGTTATTAGTTACAATCTTACAATTTTAATTAAGCAATTCGGCTTACATTAAGATTTTTTTTAATGATTTTAAATTTATTTAACATAAATTATTATTATTGATAATTTCTCATTTTATTTTATATAAAAAATAAAACCTTATGATTTTCGACCTAATTTTAAAATTTTGATTTCAACAACCTTTTAGACTCTAATTAAGATTGTTTGGTTTAGTCAAACACCGTAAAAAATGGGCATCATTTTTATTATGGCTTTCCTATCAAAGTAGGACGGCAAAGCAACTATAAGGACATATAGTTTGTTTTTGAATTATAAATTTTAGTGAAAATTTAAAAGTAAAATAAAAAAGGTGAGTGAGATATAATTATATTTCATTCATATTATATTTGTACTTTTTTTTCTTTTTATTTTTAAATTCATGATCCAAATATAATGTCAAAGATTTTAGGATGTTCAATTTATTGATATATATATATATTTTTTTTTTCCCATAAGTTCAAATTAGAACATGATTCACGATGGATGAGAGTATAATAATTCTTAAAATATGATTCACAATGCATGAGAGGATGAACAATTTTTGTTGAGAAAATATCATTTTATCTCTTAAATTATCACTCAAAAATTAATTTAACCCTTATTCTTTTAATGATATTAATTTTATAAGTAAACTATTCGATTTTGCAACAATTTTATCCTCATCGTCAATTACCGTCTATAATCAAATAGTAGTTGATGATGTGGTGTCCAAATTTCATTTGAAACTTAATTTTACCGCAAACTTTTTTAAAATATAAATTAGATTCCTGAATAAAATGAAGTTCGGGAGTCTAATTAATATTTTAGAGATAGTTTAGAGGGCAAAATGGAATTTCAGTACCATGTCATCAATTTTCATTTCATTATAAATCGAAGCTAATGACGGAGATAAAATTAATTCTAAATCTAACAATTTAGATGTAAAATTGATACTATTAAAAGAACTTAAGTTGAATTGAATTTTGAGTAGTAATTCAATAAGCAAAGTAATATTTACTCATTTTTGTTTGTACAAATATTATATATATATATATATAAGAACCGTTTAGCTGTTTGATGTTCGTCTTTTCTTTTTGATTTTACCCTTTCATTTGGAATAATTTACTAATGACGGCCTATATGTTGATTGAAGATTTTTCGTAATTACGCAAACATTATTGGTCAATCATGAAACAGGCTTTTTTCGAAATTACACAAACATTCTTGGTCAATTATGAAACATAAATATTTTATTTTTTTAACAAATTATAAATACTCCCATAAGGTTTGTTTAAAATATGAATTGCTCTTATAATACTAGAAATTACAACTACTATTTGTTATAAATTTTCATTTAACACAATATTTAAGGAAAAAAAAACCCAAATCTTCTATACAATAGTAAATTATCAAAATTGTTTATTAAAAAAAAATCTCATATCATTAAAAACTTTTAATTGACTTAATGATTTATTTATTAACAAAATGGTTACCTAAAAAATATTTTTCGTATCATTAAAAATTGCTAATTTACTCAATGATTTACTTATTAATAAAATTGATCATTTGCTATGCAAGTAGAATTTATGTTGTTAGGTTTTTGTAATTAGCAATTCTATTTGACAAAACTCCTTTCAGTTATAATTTTATTTGTTCATTTATTTTAGTGAGACTATGAGTATTTAGAAACGAATCCAACCCCGAATTGTGTCTTGCAGAGAAGTTTGTGATGATAATTGTTTCATATTTGCCACTTCGCTGACTATGTCGAGGATCTAGCTGCCCAGTTAGCTTGCGGGAGTCCAGGGGGCAACGCCCCATGGCAGGTACAGGATAGCACCCAAGCGAGGTTGAGGGGTAGCACCCCTGTAGACACCCCATTTTTTATGGTCCTTACGACTTGGAAGTCCTTGCATGAACTCCCGATAATGAACGTATTTGTTCGCCAAGTGCTCAAAGTCCTCAGTGGAATGCCACAACTTTGAGCCTTTCAAACCCTAAACCCTTGTTGCCTCATTTTTTGGACCAAGCATTGGTTCTTCATGCCTGCAGCGTTTCGTGGCCTACCAGCCACTTTTAGAGGTCGTTGGCCACTGATGTGGCTTGCTGGCCACCAGTGATGGCCAGCTAGCCACCAGTGTATTTTGTAAATATTTTATACCAGTTGTGCCAGCTGTTTGCACAGATACATGCATCTATCCCCACGTGTAGGGTTAAATCTCCTTGAGGGAATTTCATGTTTTCTATATATAGGAGACCCCTCTCTCATGTTTTAAAGTTAGAAATTTTTGAGCTCAAAAATTTTCCTCTCTCTTTCTTTAGCAAATTTCTACATTTTGCCCTACAATTCCTTAACCTTTACCTACACGCCCTTAGCCAAATCTTCTCACCTTTGAGATGAGGTACTTTTGAGCTTGGTTTGAGCTCTAGAGGGTGTGTTTACTTGGTTTTGTTGCTTGGAATAGCTTATTCTCTTCAAGAGATATAAGACTTTGCTTGTAGATTTGTTTTATTTGCTATTATTCCTACTGTTTTGGGCTGTCAAAACTCTGTTTTATTTTATTTATTTATTTTTTTTGGGTTGAAGCTTGGGTTTAAGGCCATTAAAGGTTGAGGGGTTGATAGCCATTCTTTGTGCCTTGTCTTGGAGGCCTTTGCCCTTGTGTTTCCCACCATTTTACTATCTTTTTTCAAGCTTTTAAACACTGATTTTCAGAGCTTTTTCAATAGCCAAAATCATGTTTTCAAGTCTAAATTTAGAGGGGTTAGCCTCCCCTCATTGTGTCTTGCTTACTAGCCTAGTTGGTGCCATGTTTTAGCATTTTAATGTAGACTTTTTAAGCTCAATTTCAGCATATTTTAGGACTTATTTTAGACTATTTTAACACTATTTTGGGTTGTTGTTTGCATTTGTGCTTTGTTTTGCATGCTTCTAGTGTAATAGTCCTAATAAGCTTGATGTTTTAGGTCTTAGACATCACTTGTTTGAGTTGATAGCACTTATTTTTGGTTTTTCATACTTCATTTCAGCACTAATAATCTTCGCAACCTCTCTCCATTCTTGGATTTTTTTTTATTTTTCTTTGAAAGTGGTTTCAAGTCACTTGTTTGCCCAAGTATGAAATTAAAGTTTCATACTTAATGGTTTAATCCCTTGGGGGGTTCATTACCAACGATATGACGCTTCTTTCATACCAAAAGCAACTTGTGTTTGAACCCTCTTTTCATTAGAGGATCTTAATTTACCATTGGACTAAATTGAATTAAAGAATGGTTGGTAAACTAAAATGGAGTAACTCGGAATTAAATGGTACGAGATAATAATTTGGTCGTGCTCAATTGGACATTAATTGAACACATGGAAACTTGAACCATTTCATACTTGCTAGTGATGAAATGATTCAAGGTTCCAAGGTCACCACTTCTCTTGATCATTCATGAAAGGTAGGAGGTTTGTGTCTTGTTTTGCATGCATTAAAATTGCACACATTGGTTCATATGCCATCATGCAATGAAATTGCTGGAGTTGGTGGTTTAAGTTCACTACTTCTTTGATTTGTTCATGAAAAAGAGTAGTGAGTTGTGCAAACAAACCTTTGAAATGCCCTATATATGCTCTGTTTGTCCTCTGTTGTAGCAAGATGAATCTGTGCAGCAGTGGCTGGCAAGAGGCCAACAGACCACCTTTGATGGCCGGCCAGCCATCACTAGTGGCCGGCAACCCTCATCCTTGACTAGCCCGCCACTGATGCAAATTTGAGCAGTATGTTGGTAAGGCAGAGCAAAGTGGGCAACAGTGTTAGAGTTCTATTGTACAACAGAGGCTCTCTAAAAGCAAAATAGTGGCTTTTCAGGTGGAAACCAAACACATGCATGATCATTCCTTGCACTCCGATCTTGTTTTAAGTTTAAATACTTAGCTTAGCTATTTGTTGTAATTAATTAGTTGTACCTAGTTAATTTTGTAAAGTGTTGTAATTTGATTAGCTAGAATAGTGAGTTAATTGATTCGGTTTGTAATAATTAGTTAAGTAGTTTAGCTAATTTAATTTGTTTTGTAATAAGTAGCTTAGCTTTAATTAGGTAGTTAATTAGCTTAGTTCATTTGGCCTCTCCTTCATGAGAGCGAAATGTTGTAATAATGTGTATGTCTTCCAACCCCACGTCTTTCTCCCTTTTATTTACTAGCTTATGATGTTTAGATTAGGGACATCACGTTTCAATTCGCATTCTCTATATTTGCATCCATTTGTATTGCATGCACCGAGTCTCGGTTCATCATTCTAACTGCACTGTCGTTTTAATATTTCTTTGAATATGTACTTAGACCGCATGCTATCAAATTGATTCACATGGCATATTAAGTAGCTGAGCCTATTTAGATTGCATATTATATGTGTTGCATTAGTCATATTGCATAGTTAGGAATCATGCATTTTTTTCTAATTTGTTCTTTTTTTTGGCTTCGAGTACTAAGTGAGTCCTTATTCACTTTAGCATATTGTATAGTATGTTAGTGTTGCCATGTTTAGCATGCTTGCCATGAGGCTAAATACTTAAATGCTATAACTGCTTGTATGCATGTGGATGAAGGCTATTTGCTTGAATTGGAATAATTTGAGTAATGTTCATATGCGATCACTTTCTCAAGTGGTACATATTTCGAAATGATTTTCAAAACAAACATGACTCGAAATGTTCCAATTCTTGCAAAGTTAGTCTACACTTGTGTGTGCGCGCATCACATAGTAATGCTAGCCTAATAACTGGAACAAGAGCATATAATGTAAATAAAAATCATATCATGATTAGTAGAGGTCGATCTTTGATCTGGCGAGTGGTGGTACTCAATTCATGACCTTCTTCTCTTATACCTAAGTTCCCGAGCCGAGACAATCTTGGTGATGATGGACACGTGGCCTTTGGCACGAGTCATGGGTTTTCTAAATTTTTCAAAAATATTTAGATGGCGACTCTGTATCTAACAAAGTAGTCCAATTTTGACAATTTGATTCAAAATCGATTTTCCAAAAGATTTGTTGGATTTGAACTCTTTGGTGTTTATCAATTTCACATTGCACTTGTGAGATTAGATTTAAAACTGCAGGAGTCTGAACTGTAGGGCCTATATTTTCGAACTTCGGAAAAGGGGTGCAAAAAAGGCGAGCTACAGTTTCTGGCGACTCTGCTAGGGACGTTAGAGAACTTAACTCGAACTCATGATATGAAATTTTATCTACACTTATATGTTTCTTTACATTGCATTTGCATTGGTGCGTTTAAGTCACTGTGTTTGCCATCTGCTATTCTTGGACGGTCTGCTAGAGGCTCGGCCAAAAGCTTGCCGAAAGGCTGACTGGTCACGGGCTCTGCCATGATGAGAACACAACCCTTGGATCTGGTTTACTGTTATACTGTCTGATCCTCCTTTTCACTTCTCAGTGTTAGGTGGAGACGTGTATTAGGTAGTCTTATCGAGGTACCCTTCTGACCATTTGGCTAATTGCATATCAAAAGTCGTAGAGACTATTCCAAACTAGGACAGGATGCTTACCCAAAATGCAGGATTGTGTGAAATCGCTTTGTTTGAATAGTGAACCCTAGTTCCTGACGAAACTAGGATAGGGTAACCTTACCCCCTCATAGGGATGTTTTGGCTCCCACTTAACTGTATGTGCTTTATAGTAAAACTGTACAAGAACGTGCGTATCAGTTGCAAGTTAGGTATCAGTTTTGGGGGAAAAATTCAATGTTGAGTGCAGTCCTACAGCTTTGATTACATATGTGTGTTGTTAACATTTGAGCTGAGGTGCTGTGCGGTTTCTAATTACTGCTTTCTTTTTACTTTATTTCTTTTTGCTAGGTAGTATAACATCATTGCTTTGGACAGTTCAGATATCCCCCAAGCGTTCTGGACCTGTGTTAGGAGGCTTTACCGATTTGGAGATCTTGTTAGGGGACAACCTGTGTTTGCTTCGCTCCCCCTGGTTACCAGACGGAGAAGAGTTAGACATAATTCACCAGTTCAGTAATCACCTGCATCTAGTTAGGCTCAGTTTTCTACATCCAGTCCAGTATGAGATCATTCGCCCATTCTGATGGCACAATATCCCCCAATCAGCATAGGGGACCTGATCCACCACCTTCAGCAAACAGTTGAAACCATGCAGCAAGACGCTGCTCGTCAGGTCGAGGTCACAGCACACTAGGCTGAGGTCATCAATAGGCTGCAACAACAACAGCCACAGCCGGTAACGACTTCCGCTTCTCACACGCCTCTTACGAGTATCCCAGCACTCAAAGCCACAGTCCATACTGCTAATGCCCAAGCTGACAATCAAGTCAACCCGATGGAGCCGATCCCATCACAAGCCTCCAAAACACCTGTGTATCAAACTGAGGCTCCATTCGAATTTGAGGTTGACCCCACCGTGCTTAAAGTCAACAAGTTGGAGGAGGTCTTCAAAAGAGCGTAGGGCGTGAACTCTATTCCCGACATAGAAGATGGGTATACCAACTCTGCAATGACATTGCCAAACCGGTTCAAAATGCCACATATCAATAGATTCGATGGTTTCGAAGACCTCATGGGTCATATTCGGTTGTTTTCAGACATTCTGCGGTCGATGGACCTGGCCAGATTGCAGAAGCTCTCACTCTTTGGTCGGACCCTGTCTGGTAAGCCGCTATATAGTATGCAAAGTTGGAGGATTCTGTGAAGTAGAGTTTGGAGGAAATGACTGAGGCTTTTATTGCACAGTACTCCTACAACACCAAAATCGAGATCACAACCCGTGATCTTGAAGCAACGTGCCAGGAGCCAAAGGAGGGCTGTTCAAAATTCGTGACAAGGTGAAGGGCCAAAGCTTCAATGATGACTATACAACCTTTAGAGAGAGATCAAATAATGATGGTAGTCCATAATCTGCATGGGAAGCTGTTGCAGAAAATGATTATCCTACATTTGTTCACATTTACCGAGTTCTACGAGATGAGAGTTTAGATTGAGGACGCATCAAATAGGGGTTGATAACTGATGAGAAAGAGCATGACAAAAGGCCTTTTGTGCGTAATTCCAATGCAAACACTTGGGGAAGCATAGCTACGCGGCTGTCTAATGTGAGTGTTGTCACCACCGCAACCAAGACCGCCAATCCTTTTGCCAATAAAGATCCGCAAACTTCAAACAACCAGGCCCGATCCCAGAGGACCTTTACCCCAATCTACATGCCTTTATCCCAAGCCCCAAGAGTGTTGATCAAAAAGGGGCACCTCAAGCCGTTAGAGCCTCGCCCATTACCTGATCCTCTTCCACCAAAACATAACCTAGCCAAGTACTATGCATTTCACTAGCAGCACGGTCACGACATAGACCAATGCTTCAGGTTGCATCATGAGATTCAAGACCTCATTGACAACAAAGTGATCGCACACCTCAAAAGCTAAATGTAACTACCAATCCTCTCCCGGCCCATAACCAGGTTCCCCCACCTCATAATCTAAACCTAATCCATACACTAGCCATCCCTTACGACCCTAGCATATATATCACCCTTTCCCACCTACCTAGACCAACGGTGTTTATCCCTAAAAGCATAGACTTGTGCATGATGGACACGTCCGTACTTCAACCTAAACCCGTGGTGGTGATAGTGGTAGGAGAAGGAAGGCTAGCCTGAGAGGAGAGTACGAGTCTGCTACCTGAGTGCTCTGAGGATTTGACTAAGGGAGAGTATGATCCGTCCTGCTACATTGTGCCGATCGATCAAGCCAAACCGAAATTGGTGTTGCCAACTGTGATAGAGATCAATGTGGTTAGAGAGGAGGGTCCCAGTCAAGGATTAGACGATTTGGCAAAACTAGAGGAGGACTTAGACAACCTACAGTTCTTCGATGAACAAGATCAAGGGGACGTGCAAATTGACTGGTTCAATTTGAATGGGTCAATGGACAACTCTGGGTGGTTAAGCGATGAACCTAACAGGGAGGAAGGAACTGAAACAAAACTAGAAGAAATGAAGCAAGAATTGCTGCAACGGCCAGAATGGCCGATGAAAATGAGAAATTGGTAGAGAGCACTGGTGTGAAAATTTCAGCTCAAGAACTGGGCACTGCGAGTACAGTGGATATAGAACAAGAAGTTGCGTTGAAGCAGTTTGCACAAGAAAGGATTGAAGACAAACAGAAAGCTATGGTGGTTCAACACCCCACGGGGGATGCTCATGACGTGAGAGTGATCAGAACAGAGCCGGACAATTGTTTGTCAGCTGCCAGAGGTGTATGGTGGGAGGATGACAATCTACTTCTGGCTCACACCGACGAGGACTGGGATGAGGCCCTACCAGATAACACATGGTACGCTGAAGAGATTGACCACATGACGAGGGGTGGGCAGTATTTCAAGCCCTCACATTTAGACCAAGCTGAGGCCTCTGGGAAAGATAGAAAGGTTGAAAGACAAAAAGAGAAGCAATTAGAGGAAGAGGCAGTGTTGAAGTAACTAAAGAAAACCCAAGCTGACATTTCAATCTGGGTCTTCTTATGGCCTCCCGAGTGCATCAGCAGGCTATGCTCTCAACAATGCACAAAGCCAAGCTGTCCCTTGACACCACCCCTAAATAGCTTATGGGATTAGTTTTCCCAAGTGGTACCAGCCCAACCCTAACCTTTTTTGAGAAAGAACTGTCGCCCGAAGCCTCAGCACACAACAAATCTCTGTACATATTTGTCGAGTGTAGAGACAAATGGGTACCAGTGGTGTTGATCGACACTGGTTCAGTTATCAATGCCTGTCTATCTCGTACAACTTATGCCATCTGCCTGAAACCAGTAGACTTCGTTCCCACAGCCCATGTAATCCGGACATATGACAATACAACTAGGGAGGTTATGGGCACGGTACAAATTCGAGTTCAGGTGGGCCTAGCGTAGCAGGATATTGAGTTCTATGTCCTGGATGTGCCGACCACTTTCAATTTACTACTAGAAAGGCCCTGGCTGTCCCTTGTGAAAGCAGTCTTTTCTACCCTCCACCAAATGCCGAAATACCCTCATGGGATGGGAGTGGCTATTGTATTCTGGAATTCGTCCATACATTCTCCGCTAGAGGTAACTACACCAATACTGGAGATCATTCATGGCGAGGAGGATGTATTCCTTTCAAGGTTTACTCTGGCCTAGGCCCAAGTGGTGCAGAATGTCTTGGCAGCTAATGAGGGCATGTATATCAGTGCCTAATCAATTTATTTCATGAACAAAATCCAACACGTACCAGGAATGGGACTAGGAAGAAGCGGCTGGAAAGGCGTCACAGCACTGGCCGATGTGCTGCATAATCCACATGTCTTTGGTCTTGGCTATACGCCTACCAAAGAGGATTGGGTCCAGAAAAGGGAAGAGATGACAAGCAGAGCTAGAGCCAAGAAAGCCGGGAAGCACTATGAGCTCATTCACAGGCTGATCTGAGGAACGCTGAATGGCCACTTTGTTCAAGAGGGTGAAGACTTTCCATTTTGCGGCTTTCCTAAGCCCTGGTTAAATTCTGCAAATCAACATATACTTGGCTTCAAAATCTTCTTCGACTTGCAGTTGCAAGACAGTGATGCTGAGGAAAAGGCCGAACCAACTGCTGAAGCTGAAAAGAGCATGGAAAATAACTTGGACAAAAGCGAGCTCAGGGTAGGGGCAACACTAGCATGTCTCCTTTCAGATCCTCCAGCTGACTCAGAGAGCTTGGGGGATAACCTTACCATCTTCGTGATCGGAGACCAACTAGGTGTGAACCTATCTAGCAGCATTTTGGATGCATCTAAAGCACCATTTCTCCTTTGGCAGCTAGAGGAGGGCTACCTCTCTAATTCTGAGTCGGGTAGTGAACCAGAATCTAATTCCACAGAGTCTGTGGGGTAAGAATCAGATTCCGGTTCTTTTGAGTCTGAGTCTGGTATTCTTGGGGGTGATAACCCAAATGCCAAGGTCTTGTCCAGGTCTTCCTTTTCTTTTTCTTTGGAGTCGGTTGTAACGAAGAGAGCTAGATGAGCTGGACTTTGTGAATGAGAATACCACTATTGATTCTGAGTATTTCTCTATGCCACTTATTTATTACATTGACCAAGATTTTCAAAATTTTAATGAAAATGAAGAGGAAGGAATTCCTTTCATTTTGAAAAATTTGATTAATCGAAATAATGAGAGGTTTGCAAAACCCCTTGCTAATGAAATCATTGCTATTAATGTGGGTACTGAGAAGGATCCGTGTCTGGCCCAAATCGGGTTCACGTTGTCTTCGGAGGAGTGCAAGCGCTTAGTTGCTTTATTAAAAGATTTCAAAAATATTTTCGCGTGGTCCTACAATGACATGCTTGGAATCGATCCTGAGATTGTACAGGATCGGATCCCTCTTAACCCCGAGGCCTGACCCGTCAAGCAGAAGTTGCACAAAATACGTCCGGATTGAGCTTTGAAAATTAAGGAAGAAGTTACCAAACAGATTGAGGCGGGGTTCTTTCTTGTGTCTGAGTATCCAACGTAATTGGCCAATATTGTTCTAGTCCCAAAGACGGATGACAGAATCAGAGTCTGCATCGACTTTAGGGATCTGAATAAGGCAAGTCCGAAGGATGATTTTCCCCTGCCACATATTGATAAGTTGGTAGACTTCACCACAAGCCATGCATTGCTCTTCTTCATAGATGAATTTTTCGGGTATAACCAGATTCTGATGGTCCTTGAGGACAGAGAGAAAACCGCCTTCACTACACCGTGGGAAACTTACTACTACAAGATAATGCCGTTTGGACTGAAGAATGCTGGGGCTATCTTTCAATGGGCTGCAACCACTATTTTGCATGATATGATCCACAAAGAGGTCGAGGTGTACGTGATGACATGATTGTCAAATCTAAAGAAAAAGAAGGCCACTACACCGCCTTGAAGAAATTCTTTCAATGGATCAGAGAATACAAACTAAGGTTGAATCCGCAAAAGTGTACTTTCGGTGTAACAGTAGGGAAAATATTGGGCTTTTTGATCACACAGAGGGCATCGAGGTAGATCCTTCCAAAATCAAGGTCATGCTAGAAATGCCACCACTAAGGACTGAAAACGAGGTGGGAGGCTTTCTAGGTAAAGTGCAATTCATAGCACGGTTTATTTCCAAATTAATCTTGACTTGTGAACCAATATTTGGTCTCCTAAAGAAAGGAAAAAAGTTTTGATGGGATGATTGATGTCAATTTGCTATTGAGCAGATTAAGCAGTACCTTCAAAAGTCACCTGTGTTGTCGCCGCTAGAGCCGGGGAAGCCTTTGATTCTGTATCTGTCAGTAACAGCCATAACGATGGGATGCATGCTTGCTCAAGAATCTGAGGATAGGGTGGAGAAAGCCAGATACCATTTAAGCAAGAAAATGCTGGATTATGAGACCAGCTATACTCTGTTGGAGAAAGCTTGTCTAGCCTTGGTATGGGCTACCAGGAAGTTGAGGCACTACTTGTTAGCTCACTCCGTAATTTTGGTTTCAAGATTAGATCCCGTCAAATATCTCTTCAAGAAACCAACGCTTACGGGTAGGCTAGCCCGTTGGTTGCTTCTCTTTTCCGAATTTGATCTCAAGTATGCCACTCGTAAGTCGGTCAAGGGAAGAGCTGTAGTGGTGTTCCTGGCAGATCACCCGGTAGAAGGGGATGAAGCGGTGGAATACCTATTCCCAGATGAAACCATTTTGCAAATAGAGGAGGAGACTCGGACAATGTACTTTGACGGAGCATCCAATCAATATGGTTATGGTATAGATGTGTTGTTGATAGTACCCAATAATTCCCATGTACCTTTAGCCTTCAAACTCCGGTTCAAGGTGTCCAATAACGAAGCGGAATATGAAGTGTGTATCGCTGGTTTTGAAGCCACCCTAGAACTAGGGGCAAAAAAATTGGACGTTATCAGGGACTCGAACTTAGTTGTTTCCCAAGCAAATGGAGACTAGAATGTCAAAGAAGAAAAAATGAAGGTTTATCGCCAGACCTTATATGTTCTGATTCCTAGGTTTGAAAAGTTAATTTTCACGCATCTACTAAGAGAGAACAACAGGTTTGCTAACGCTTATCAACTTTATCATCCATGATAGACATCTCGCTTGGAGTCCAGATGTGTCCGATCATCATTGAACAGAGATACATACCAGTCTATGAGACTATCACCGTAATAGACGAAGCGCAAGATCAAAACCCGATGTCTAGAACTTCTTAGAAAACGAGATTTATCCACCAGGGGCATACGCCAAGGACAAAAGGGGCATACGGTGAATGGCCGTCCAAATTATCATTTACAGAGGTAAACTGTAAAAGAGAGATTATCTGGGAATGCACAAGTTGTGTGTCGAACAAGAGAAGTCAAAGCGCCAGATGGAGGCAATCCATGGAGGGGAGTGTGGAACGCACATGAACGAAGTAATGTTAGCCCGGAAGATTCTCAGGCAAGGTTACTACTGGTCTACTATGGAAAAGGATTGTATTGGTTTTGTCCAGCGATGCCAAAAATGCCAAATTCATGCTAATCGCATGAACATCCCACCATAAAAGCTATACAACATGACTTCACCATGGCCCTTTTTAGTCTGAGGCATTGATGTCATTGGGGCGGTCACACCAAAAGGGTCGAATGGGCATGAATACATTCTGGTGGCAATTGATTATTTCACGAAATAAGTGGAAGCTAAATCCTATGCAGTATTGAAAGCAGCATATGTGGCTAAGTTCATCCGGAACAACATCATTTGTCATATGGAGTCCCAAATGAGATCATATCAGATAATGGCTCCCACTTCAAAAAAGATGTTATAGACTTGTTGGAGAAATACAATGTGACTTTTCATAAGTCATCTACGTACCGACTATAAACCAACAGAGCTGTTGAGGCCACCAACAAGAATATCGAAAATATTGTGCAGAAGATGGTTGAGACCTACATGGACTGGCCAGATAAATTCCCATTCACACTCTGTGGCTATAGAACTTCAATCCAAACATCTACAGAGGCAACTCGTTATTCTCTTGTCTATGAGATGGAAGTTGTTCTGCCAATCGAAATAGAAGTCTCGTCCCTGCGAGTTATGGCTGAGTGGTAGATAGAAAAGGCGGACTGGCAACCGAGCAAGTTTGAGGAGTTGATGTTGTTCAATGAGAGAAGGCTGAAAGCATTGTATCACATTCAGGGGCTATCAACGCAGGATTGCTAGGGCTTTTAACAAGAAAGTTAAGTCTCGGAATCTCGAAAATGGGGATTTCGTGCTGAAAGACAACCGAGCTTCCATCCATGACCCTAATGACCCTAGGGGCAAGTTCAGACCCAATTGGACTAGTTCTTACATCATCAAAATATCTGGTCGGGTGAAGCTATTATTCTCATAGACCTAGATGGCCTAGAAGTTTCTCAACCAATCAACATGGACAAGTTCAAGAAATATTATCCCTGAGAGGCTCACTAGGCCGAAAACCCAGAATGGCGACCTAGGCAAAAGTTAGAGCATGAAAAATTAGAAATGAAGAAAAATTGAGCTCGCAAGGTTGAAAACCCTAAAAGGCGGCTTTGGCAAAAGTTAGAGCACAAAAGGAGAGAGATAATACTCAAGTGAACCTGAACTGAACTACGTAAGGCCTGATTTCCATCTTCGGGATACGTAGACAACTTCATCCTGAAGGTCGACTGTAAACACCTCTAAATCAACTGTCCTGTCCATGTGTCTAATCAGGTCATCTTTGTCTGTTCTTTACCTGATGGTTTGGTTATGATCTCTACTCTGAGAGAAGAACTGGTTACAATGCTAAGCAGTGGTATTTAATCAAGGGGCAATTTGTGATCTTTGGATCCAGGGTTGTACATCTTGTGGATTGATTTCGTGCGTGTCAAGTGGTGATCCTTTTCAAAAATGGTTTTGGAAAGTTTTAATGAAAGTTGATTTTGTTCAAATTTTACCTTTTACAACTTAGACCATTTTTGGACCAAATGGGAAAATTTTCAGTGCTCACAACTTTAATTTCATTGATTTCAATACAAAGTTCTCCAACTCTGTAATACAAATCAAAGTTGCTTGTATTACATTGAAAAAACTTGAAAAGAAAGGTCAAAGCAATAAACTAGGAGCATAGATGAATCAGGTGCTTCTACATTCTCCACTCGTGCCTGTGGAAGCTTCTGAAGCCAAAGTGGCCTCGGTTTGTGCCTCGTTCTCAAGCCAAGCCAAACATTCGCTAGAAAGGGCACAACTGAAACTAGGGGCAGGGGCCAAAAGTTCTCTTGTCCTCCAAGTAGTAAGGTACCTAGCCAAGTGTGAACCTCAGAAGGGGAATGAAACTGGGTACTCTACCCCCTTCTCCGGACAGATTTGATCATGTCCAAACTGACGTCTAAACCAGAAAGGAAAGTAGAATACACAATGTGTAAGGCCAATCAGCTGAATGCCAGGTTGCTGAGCCATGCTGTAACTCATCTCGGTCAGATTAAGTTAGGGATAGTGCCAGACAATGTCAGCAGTAGACCTGTTACACATCCATTCACACCACCACCCCTCATTCGGGAAATCCACTAGTTGGTGGCGGAAAAAATATCCTCGAGCTTAGTATTCAGGGTAAGAGTCCACTACCTTCAGCTTATCCATAAGCCACACTTGGGAAGGGATGAAAGAAAAGAGAGATTAAAGAATAGAGAGATGCATATTGCGAGAAAAGTGAGAAATGGGTTTTAAAAGAAAAAAAAAATAGAGTATGAGTGTCGAGAGATGTGAGAAACACATATGAGAAATGGTGGGAAACATTACCTGAAGAAGTAGTGGGCTCCCTGCGAATTTGGTAGTCTCTCGCCGATAGAAGGCGTTTAAGCCTTTCAAAGTCTCGGCCAGCGCCAAACCACTACAACTCTTGCCTTCTTTTAAGCCCAGGGCCACATCAATAAGGTGAATGCTAGACCCACCAAAACTAGGGACAAGAAGGAAATGAGCCAACATACATAAGCAAAGTGCATGTTGCTGAAAACCCGCCAAAGATGGTCGGTGAGGTCACCAACATCGAAAAATCGATGAATCAGACTGGGAATGTCTAACTCTCCATTGTGGGCCAGAGATTGAGCCCCGTGCAGGGTATGCCCACACATCCGTCCCAAAAGCTTGAGCGTGGCCAAAATGGGGCTGAGGCATGATTTTCTCATTGCGTTGGGATTCCATTAACGCCTGAAATTCTTCAATTGTCGGGCACATTTCTTGTCCCTCGAAGCTAAAGATATATGTAATCAGGTTCCAGCATCTCGTCTCGGCATGAAGGAACGGAAAACAAAGCGGAGTTTGGCTCAATGAAAAAAGTGCATTTATGCTGAAATCCAAAAAATTTACTTTTTTTTGAGCCGTCTAAAGTTTCTATCTAATCCAAGAGTCTTTTGGCAAAAAATGGCTCCATTTGTGAAGAATTTGCAGCTGAAATAAAGAATTCACGAAGTCCAATCCTTTGTAGAAGATAAGGCAGTGAGTGGAAACCAGCTGTCAACAATCTGGAGGTTCTGTACATTGATGACTGGCAGGTGGCTGGCAAGCCACATTGGTGGCCGACAGGCCATCTCTTGTGGCCAGCACATGGCTAACAAACTCCTCTTCTGGCTGGCAGCCTTTTTCTCAGGCCTGCTGTCCATCTTTGTGCTAAACAATGTTGAAAACATGTGTTTTGTTCTGCTCTTTATGTGTTTTAAGATCTTGTTTTGAGTCTTCTTGGTTTAAATAAGTTTATTGAGTTGCATTTGAGTTGTTTTGTTTTTTGAGTTGTTGTTATTTTGTTTATCGAGTTATGTATTGCATTTTGTATTTTGTTTGCTGGTCAGTTCATTACCTGATTAAGGATTTTGTTTCCATCAAGTGCTATTGGCCATTTCAATTCCATGTCAATTTCATGCTAATATGGTGTTTATGATGCAAAAATAATAACACACTTTTCATAAAAACTGCGAGGTTTTATTCCGATCATGGCATTTTTTTAAAGAGGAGTACAAGTTTTAAAGCAAAATAAAACCTATCTAGAGCTATACATGTGCAAATGCTACCAAACAAAAAAAGAAACTAAGCAAAAAAGTACAAAAATTAGCGCCAGTAGCCTCAAACAAGGAAGACTCTGGGGCACTATCTCCGTCGGCTCTGCTGTCTAAATTTGCCTCTGAGCTGGAACTAGAGCCGGCATCACCTCTGCTCTCTGCTTCAAAACCCTCCTCAGCATCATCACCTCCGCTCTCAGAACCCAAGCCAACGTCATCATCTCTACTCTAAGATGACTCAGAGTGCTGACTCGCTGCCTCTCCTGAGCCACTGGTCTCAACATCATCGTCTCTCAAGATGGGCTCAAGAGGGCTGCTCTGGACTCAGGAACTCCTGTCTCTACCTCCCCTCCCTGCTGTTGGAGGAGGTACTGCCGCCGCTGGCATTGGAGCAGTCGTCATAGCTGGGGTTTGAAAAAGACAGTTGTCACATATCAGTTTCAGTGTATGTATCAGATGCAAGCATAATATGTAGTGTATGTATCAGATGTGAGTGTGCAATGCAGAATGAGTGTATACAGAAGTAAGATATAGTGTGTAAGTATAGTGTGTGAGTGCAGTGTGCCAATGCAGTGTATTAGTGCAATTTAGAACAAACTACAATTGAAATGACAATGCATCAGTGGAAATTAGATAACATGAAGTGTAAACTAAAAATTTATCGGGATGCCGTGGAGAACAAGCAACATCTCCCTCCTCTGTATCATACTTATCAAGGAGGCTATCAGCTCAAGAATGCTCCATGTGTACTCGATGGATGCCTGCAAATGTATTTGGATGATTAGTGTTCGCAGTGAATATATTTGGAATGAAATGTGGAGTGCAAGTGGTAAAGTGTGCTCCATACCTTAGTCGGGCCTCTAACCCTGACAAACTCGTGTCTAGCCGTTGCGGGCTCAATCGGGACTTGGTAAGCATCCCCAGTATGCCGCCAGCATGTCAGCGCAGTGGGAAGCTCTAGCCAGCCTATCCTCTACCTTGCCTAGGAAGCATGGGCCCTGGTCGCCCTGGTCACTCCAGGCGCCTCTCTCATAGCAGGAACTCTCGCCTCCTCACCTCCACGAGCGCTAGTCAAAGGTGGCATGAGATATGTCTGGATGAAGGTCGCATAGTCGTCCTCTGCTCGGAAGTAATCAGTATCCTGGCCTACCATAAACTGAGTGACCTCATCAATGGATAGGCTATCTACTGATCGCATGGACTCTAGCGGCGCCATTGGAATGATAGGGTCCGACAGGCCTACAGTCTGACGTATGAACCACTCGCTTAAAAACCAGGCCCAGCAGACTGGGCCCTTGAGTAGGATACAAAAGCGGGAGGTGGCTCAGGCCCGGGCATACTGGTCCCGAATCCTGGGCAGTATCATGGCCCATGGCTTCCACATAATCTGCAAGTAGAAGTTGTACAGATTATTAGTTGTTGTCAGTTGCTAAATGTGAATCAAAACAGTTGTAAAGAAAAAATGACTGTGTTTTGGGTTACCACATGAGCAGCCACAATGTCGAAGTAATGGCGGAAGAACGTGAAGGTCTTGCGAGTCCTACACTGGAGCCGGAGGTCATACCTCCGTGAGTATGGGACTGCCAGTGGGAGCTCCTCTACGGGCTCTGGAGCCAAAGTCGAAAAATAAGCGTACATCCATAGCTGCAAAGAAACTGCAGTGATATCTGATCAACAATGTATGAATAGATACAGAAAGTACAAAGCAGAAAGAAGGAATGTATGAACAGATAAAGAAAGTGCAGAGCAGAAAGCACAATGTATGAACAGATACAGAAAGTGCAAAACAGAAAGCACAGATGTTGAATAGATGTAAAGTAGAAAATGTAAAGTACAAAGAGAGAACTGAGATGTTTACGTTCCAGGCTTGCCAGTAACCTCTAATCAAGTCTCCTCTCAGTCGGGAGGTCAAGCTCATGTATCCATATAGGGTGGCAAGACTGGCACCACCCCAGTCATAGAAGCGCACCCGAGAAAGGGTCACCAAGGCGCTCAGTAGATATAAGTCTACGGTGTTCCACCTGTTCGAGAACAAGGTGGTACCGAAGATGAACATCAGAAAGCCTCTAGCATACTGCTTCATCTCCTCTATGGTCTTGGGCTCGCTCCCTCTGAGCTGCTCGATGAACTAGGTATATCTGACCAAGCCTGTCTGGTATATGAGTGGACCCGCTTCCCGTAGCTCAACCCAAGCTGCCTCTCACTCTCCCATGTCTGAATCGAAAGGGATCGGATTGCCCCCTACTCTTAAGCTCGTGATCATGGCGAAGTCATAGAGAGTCATCGTCATCTCCCTGGCACTAGAAAAGTAGAAGGAGTTGGTGGTGTCCCACCACCTCTTCACAAGTGCACCCAGAAAGAGGCAACTCGCAATAACCCGTGTCAAGCAGGAGCAGAATAGGCCGAAGCCTTTCTTGTCTACAATGTCGCGAACTCTTACGGGGAGCTCGTCGTACCAGTCTCGTACGGTAGTAGCTCTGTACCCTCTAAAAGCACGAGACTCACCGTGTAGCAAAGAACAGATGAATCAGATATAGCAATGATGAAAGTACAGTCAGAAAATGCAGTGTAAGAAATGAAAGTGAAGACAGACAGGAATGCATGAAAACAGAGTTCGTGCCTCAACTACGATGGATGAAAGGTGAGAAGTCAGCTCCTTCAGTAGGAGGTCCTCTGGTATGTCCAGAACGAATTCGCTGAAGAGCCTAATGCCACCAGTTGGCAAGATGTGTGTTCAGGGATGGTACCTCTCTGGATCAAATTGCCGCACTCTCACTGGTAATGGCTCTGGCTCGAACTTTGCCTCAAGGTCAGCCTCAATTCCTCAAGCCACTTCAGTAACGACTGTCTCATTCGCCTCGGGAACAGGTGAAAGTACGAGGGAAATCTCTAGAGGGGCCCCGTCGTGTGGTGAACCATCCGCCATCTGAAAAATGGGTGAAAATGAAGAAAAATGGAGAAAATAGGGTATACTTGAAAAAGTCAACCCTAGGAGAAAGAAAATGGAAGAAAAAGTCAAAGTCAAGAAAAGTGCATAGAACTCGAGAGAAACTCAAGGGGAACAAGCCTAGAAGGGTGAAAATGAGAAAAGAAGCATCAAAATCAAATTCTAATCGGTTCAAAGTGAAGAGAACTAAGAAGGTTTAGCGAATAAAGTTTGCGTGGGGCATTGGAAAATGTGTAAAAAGCTCGGATCTAGAGAAAAAAAGTACCTATAGAGGGAAAGAGAGCAATTTCGGATGTGAGGCTGTGAGGAAATGAAGAGTCATGGCCTATACTTAAAGACCCGAGGGTGAAAAAACTGAAAAACTCTCGAGCTACCATCGTTGGCCGGTAAGGGGCCAGCAAGCCTAATTGGTGGCTAGCTAGGTTCTTCCATGGCCGGCAGGGGGGCGGCATTCTCCACTTATGGCCAGCCAATGGTCGATGACCTCCCTCTGAGTTTTGATGTTGTTTCGTGTCTTTGTTTCCCAAGGGTTGCAAGGAAAGTTTACTGTTAGGTTCAGATTATCTCTACGAAAGCTCAAAACTGTGCTTTCGGTGCACGATGTTCGTCGCTTGTCAACATGAACGAGGTGTATCCTTTTTAAACATATTGTCATATTGTAACTCTTCTGAGAGGTAAATCAAAAGTTGCTATTGAATTCATTTTTTTTTTCAAATTACGCTTCCCTTTCTTGCATAAAACATGCATTTCTCTTCCTTGCATAGAAAATGCATCTCACATGTATTGCCGCATGGAATATGCATTTCACATATGTTGCATGCGTATCTCGCATCATTCCAAACATGCATAGAATGTGCATCTCGTTTCATGCATAGAACAAGCCTTCAATTAACATTGTATCTCAGTTGTTTATCTTGCATAGAACATGTATTGTCACTGTATCGCATTCTAACCGGAAAACGATATTGTATGTAGGGTTCATTTGGGAGAGTTCTAGATTAAGTCCTTTGTGTATCTATCGCACATCTTTTTTTTTGTTTCTCAGGACACATGAAACACAACCCTGGGCTGGTTTTACCTCGGGACGTGCGAAACACAGCCCTAAGTGGTTTTTGTTTCTCAAGACACGTGAAACGTGGCCTTGGGCGGGTTTTACCTCAGGACGTGTGAAACATGGCCCTGAGTAATTTTTGTTTCTCAGGATGCGTGAAATGTAGCCTCGAGCGGGTTTTACCTCGAGACGTGTGAAACACAACCCTGAGCAATTTTTCTTTCTCAGGACGCGTGAAATGTAGACCTCGGCAGGTTTTACCTCGGGACGTGTAAAACACGGCCCTGAGTGGTTTTTGTTTCTCAAGATGCGTGAAATGCAGCCCTGGATGGGTTTTATCTCAGGACGAGTGAAACATGGCGCCGAGTGGTTTTTGTTTCTCAAGATGCGTGAAATACAACCTTGGGCAGGTTTTACCTCAGGACGTGTGAAACATGGCCCCAAGCGGTTTTTGTTTCGTAGGACGCGTGAAACACAGCCCTAGGCAGGTTTTACCTCGAGACGTGTGAAACATGGCCTCGAATAGTTTTCTTTTATCTCAAAATGTGTAACGCGCAGCCCTGGGCATGTTTTATCTTGGAATGCGTGAAACGTGACCCCGAGCAGTTTCTCTTGTTTCTCAAGACGTGTGAAACGCGAGCCCGAGTGGCTTTTACAATTTCTCAGGATGCATGAAATACAACCCTGAGCGGTGTTTTCTTTCCTCGTCTCTTGTTTAGGCATGGTTAGAGTGCGTTTTATTTCATTCATGTGTTGTTATCTTATTCTTGCTTATCACATTTGTTATTCCTTATTGCATCATCTCGCATGATCATTAGTTTTCAAGATAGTCGGCTTCGCGTAGCAGATGAGTCCAGCTCTCAAAGGTTTTTATGCATATCATTTTCATCTTGCCCTAGAACTACGCTAGTTTGATTCCTTGCAAAGGGATACATAGGCAGCCTGCTGGTGCAACCATTTATTTCTGTCTTGATTGTTTGTCCAAGTCTTACGGCTTTGTCAAAATGGGTCGTCTCCTGGCTTTGACATTCACTCATGTCATTTCATGACTCCGAGTTTTGTCAAAGAGGGGCAACTGTAGACATCCCATTTTTGACGGCCCTTATGACTTGGACGTCCTTGCATGCACTCCCAATAATGAATGTATTTGCTCGCAAAGTGCTCGAAATCGTCAGCGAAATGCCACAACTTTGAGCCTTTCAAACCCTACACCCTTGTTGCCTCATTTTTGGACCAAGCCTTGGTTCTTCAAGCATGCAGCTTTTTGTGGCTTGTCGGCCACTTTTAGAGGCCGCCAGCCATTGATATGCCTTGTTAGCCACCAGTGTATTTTGCAGATATTTTATGCCAACTGTTTGCATAGATGCATGCATTTATCCCCACGTGTAGGGTAGGATCTCCTTGAGGGAATTTCATGTTTTCTATATATATGAGGCCCCTCTCTCATGTTTTAAGGTTAGAAATTTTTTAGCTCAAAAATTTTCCTTTATCTCTACAATTCTCTCATCTCTAGCAAATTTCTACATTTTAGCCTACAATTCCTTAAGCTTTGCCTATACACTCTTAGCCAAATCTTCTTACCTTTAAGTTGAGGTACTTTTGAGCTTAGTTTGAGCTCTAGAGGGTGTGTTTACTTGGTTTTGTTGCTTGGAATAGCTTATTCTCTTCAAGAGGTATAAGGCTTTGCTTGTAGCTTTGTTTTATTTGCTATTATTCCTACTGTTTTTCCATTGTTTTGGGCTTTCAAAACTCTTTTTTTTTTATTATATATTTTATTATTTTATTATTTATTTTTTTTGGGTTGAAACTTGGGTTTAAGGCCATTAAAGGTTGAGGGGTTGATAGCCCTTTTTTGTACCTTGTCTTGGAGGCCTTTACCCTTGTGTTTCCCACCATTTTACTATCTTTTTCCAAGCTTTTAAATACTGATTTCCAGACCTTTTTCAGTGGCCAAAATCATGTTTTGAAGTCCAAATTTGGACGGGTTAGCCGGCCTTCCTTCTGTCTTGCTTACCAGCCTAGTTGGTGCCATGTTTTAGCATTTTAATCTAGACTTTTTTAGCTCAATTCCAGCATGTTTTAAGACTTATATTAGACTGTTTTAGCACTGTTTTTGGCTATTGTTTGCATTTGAGCTTTGTTTTGCATGCTTCTAGTGTAATAGTCCTCATAAGCTTGATGTTTTTGGTTTTAGACATCACTTGTTTGAGTTGATAACACTTATTTTTGGCTTTTCATACTTCATTTTAGCACTAATAATCTCTGCAATCTCTCTCCATTCTCGAATTTTTTATTTTTCTTTGAAAGTAGTTTCAAGTCACTTGTTTGCCCAAGTATGAAATTGAGGTTTTATACTTAATGATTTAATCCCTTAGGGGGTTCATTATCAACGATATGATACTTCTTTCATACCCAAAACAACTTGTGTTTTGAGCCCTCTTTCCATTAGAGGACTTTAAATCACCATTGGACTAAATTGAATTAAAGAATGGTTGGTAAACTAAAATGGAGTAACTTGAAATTAAAATGGTACAGGATAATAATTTGGTTGTGTTCAATCGGACGTTAATTGAACACATGGAAGCTTGAACTATTTCATACTTGCAGTGATGAAATGATTCAGGATTCCAAGGTCACCACTTCCCTTGATCATTCATGAAAGGAAGGAGGTTTGTGTCTTGTTTTGCATGCATTAAAATTGCACACATTGGTTCATATGCTATCATGCAATGAAATTGCTTGAGTTGGTAGTTTATGAACCAAGTTCACTGCTCCTTTGATTTGTTCATGAAAAGGAGGGGTGAGTTGTGCAAACAAACCCTTGAAATACCTTGTATATGCTCTGTTTGTCCTCTGTTGTAGCAAGATGAATCTATACAGCAATGACCGGCAGGCCACTTTCTATGGCCGGCAGGTGGCCGACAAACCACCTTTGATGGCTGGCCAGCCATCACTGGTGGCCGACAACCCTCATCCTTGGCCGGCCGACCACTGATGCAAATTTGAATGGTGTGTTGGCAAGGTAGAGCAGAGTGGGCAACAGTGTTAGAGTTCTATTGTGCAATGGAGGCTCTCCGGAAGAAAAACAGTGGCTTTTTGGGTGGAAACCAAGCACATGCATGATCATTCCTTGCATTCCGAGCTTGTTTTAAGTTTAAATACTTAGCTTAGCTATTTGTTGTAATTAATTAGTTGTACCTAGTTAATTTTGTGAAGTGTTGTAATTTGATTAGCTAGAATAATGAGTTAATTGATTCGGTTTGTAATAATTTGTTAAGTAGTTTAGCTAATTTAATTTATTTTGTAATAATTAGCTTAGCTTTAATTAGTTAGTTAATTAGCTTAGTTCATTCGAACTCTCCTTTGTGAGAGTGAAGTGTTGTAATAATGTATATGTCTTCCAACCCCACATCTTTCTCCTTTTTATTTACTAGCTTATGATAGTTAGATTAGGGACATCACGTTTCAATTAGCATTCTCTATGTTTGTATCGATTTGCATTGAATGCACCAAGGCTCGGTTCATCATTCTAACTACATTGTCGTTTCAATATTTGTTTGAATATGTGCTTAGACTGCATGCTATCAAATTGATTCACATGACATATTAAGTAGTCAAGCCTATTTAGATTGCATATCACATGTGTTGCATTAGTCATATTGCATAGTATGTTAGTGTTGCCATATTTAGCATACTTGTCATGAGGCTAAATGCTTAAATGCTATAACTGCTTGTATGCCTGTGGATAAAGGCTATTGGCTTGAATTTTGAGCAATGTTCATATGCGATCACTTTCTCAAGTGATACATATTTCGAAATATTTTCAAAACAAACATAACTAGAAATGTTCCAATTTTTGCAAAGTTAGTCTATAATTGTGTGTGTGCGCATCACATAGTAATGCTAGCCTAATAACCGGAACAAGAGCGTATACTGTAAATAGTATATTAGTAGAGGTCGATCTTTGGTCGGGCGAGTGAGGGTGCTCAATTCATGGCCTTCTCTTCTCATACCTAAGTTCTCAAGCCGAGACAATCTTGGTGATGACAGACACATGGCCTTTGGCACGAGTTATGGGTTTCCTAAATTTTCCAAAAATATTTAGGTGGCGACTTTGTATCTGAAAAAACAGTCTAATTTTCGCAATTTGATTCAAAACTGATTTTTCAAAAGATTTGCCGGATTTGGATTCTTTGGTATTTATCAATTTCACATTGCACTTGTGAGATTAGATTCTGAATCGTAGGAGTCCGAACTGTAGGGCCTAGATTTTTGAACTTCCGAAAAGGGTGCGAAAAAGGCGAGCTACAACCTCGAAGAAAAAAGAAAAAATGCAGTCGAAATTATTTGACCACTCGAGTGGCCATTCCTACGCTTGAGTGGAGATGCAATCCACTAAGAAGACGAAAAAGAATTACAGAAGTGTACACTCAATTACCAAGAGAATCCCCGCTCGAATTAAACTGGCCGCTATATGCCTCTTCCACCACTATCTTCACCTCGGAAATGTCTTTCTCAATGTTGAATCCACAACGCCGATGTCGAATCCATGACGAAGAGCCACTCCAAAATCCACCAAAGTTTCAGGCCCAAATTCCATAGAATCCATCAAAGAACAACTCTCACTTTTGTGAATAAAACAAAATAAACAAACCCTATGACATAAATTACTCAATTCATGATATAGAGTCTCACAAATATCAAAGGAAATAAGCAAAGAAGCTCTAGATGAAAATCCTAATACCCAAGAAGAAGATTGCATCTCTACTCGAGCATAGGAATGACCACTCGAGCAGTCAGACAACTTTGACTGCAATTTTTCTTTTTGCTTCGGGGGCGCTGCCCTTCAACCCTGCCTGGGCATTGCTCCGAACCCGCCGTGGGACGCTGCCCCCTATACCCCTGCAAGTTGACCGGGTAGCTGGATCCTCGATGTAGTTAGCAAAGTGGCAGACATTAAAGAATTATCATCACAAACTCCTCTACATGGCACAATGCGGGTTGGATTCGCATCTAAATACTTATAGCCTCACTGAAATAAAAGAACAAATAAAATTACAACTGAAAAGAGTCTTGTCATACATGTTATTTGTTGTGAAATTGCCTGTGTTATAACAGTCCTGAGTAGTGATTTGGAAAAGAAGGGTTATGAGCATAGAAGAAAGAAAGAAAACCAAAGTTGAAGTACCCATTTCTTGAGTCTTTGGGACAAGAATTTAGTTTTAAAATAGGAAGAAAAGAGTGGCCAAATGTGGTTTTGACAGGGTCATAATATTGGGATCGGCTTCCCTCAGACTATCTTCTCCATATATAACGATCAAGACTCCATTTTGTGAGTCCGTGTGGCTTTATGACGGTAATTCAAACCGTTTATTTTATAAATTTTGAAAATAAAAATATATATAAAAAGAATTAACTTAATTAGATATCGATAAATATACTAATTTATTATATTTTGTTTCATAAAATGAGTAGTTTTAATTTAAACATATTGACTGTCAATTTTATAAAATAAAATACGATTAGTTATTATCTTTATCGATTTATGATCAAACTAATTTTTTTTTATATGTTTATATCTTAAAGACCCACAAGATAAGTGGTTTAGATTACCGTCATAGAGCTTCAAGGGACTCACAAATTGAAATCTTAATGGTTATGGAGAAGATGCTTATGGAGTCATAAAAGTATATTGTAGGAATTTGGTTCTTTTGGCACGTTTCTGAAGTGGAAATTTTCCTTATAAGTTGGTATTGGAAGACAATTAGAGGCAGCCAAAACAAAGAAATCAATAATAGTTTTGGAGCATTGTTCTACACTACTCATAAGAAAAATATTTGTTCAGTTGTCTCCTAAAATAAGAAATAAATAAATTTTACTATTTTCACTAATAAAAGTCAAGTTAAAACACCATCTTAATTTTCTCATATAGCACAAATAATTTTTCAGCTAAAACAAACTTACCAACATGATTTACAAAAAAGAAAAACTATTCAATACTCTTGGAGGGCCACATGTTCATATTGTTCAACTAATCATCATACATTATATCTGTTAGGTTTTTATTTTTGGCAATCTTGTTTGACAAAACTCCTTTCAGTTGTAATTATATTCGATATTTTATTTCAGTGAGGCTATGAGTTTTAAATGCAAATCCAACTCGAATTGTGCGTATGCAGATGAGTTTGTAATTTTAATTCTATCATGTTCGCCAATTCACTGACTATATCACGAATTGAACTGCAAAAGTATTAGGAGCTATTTTTTCTCACTCGAGCGGCCATTTTTGCGCTTGAGTGTAGATCCGCTCAAGCGTCCATTCTTGTGCTCGAGCGGAGATCGCAGATCTGTTTTCTATAAATATGTGTGTTTCAGTCTGATTTTAAGGTATGACTTCCAAATCTTCTTCTTGGCTATTAGGATTTTCATTTGGGGTTTCTTTGTTTGTTTCCTTTGATATCTATGAGAGATTAATCATAAATTGAGTGGATCGTATCAAAGAGTTTGTTTGTTTTATTTATTCAATACAGAAGAGAAAAGTTGTTCTTCGATAGATTTTATGGAATTTGGGCCTGAAGCTTTGGTGGATTCTAGAGTGGCTCATCGTCGTGGATTCGACATTAACATTGTGGATTCAACGTTGGGCAAGACAATTCTGAGGTAAAGATTGTGGTAGAAGAGGCATATAGGGGTCGGTTCAATTCGGGTATGGATTCGCTAAGTAATTGAGAGTACACCTGTGTGATTCTTTTTATCTTCTTAGTGGATTGTTTTGTAGCTTTGCCCGGGATTTTTTTCACGTTAAAATCGTTGTGTCGATTTGTTTTGATTATCTGATTAGAATTGTTATTTATTGATTAAAATTGATACATAATCGCAGATCAATATATAAGAAATTTCTAAATTTTTTAATATCTTTTTATATTTTTTAACTATTTAATATAAAATCATAAATTATATATATTTTTTTATTAATCACAATACCGTAAAACACCATGGGATAACACTCCAAACACATCTAATAACCATTCCGACAAAAGAATTTCTGACAAAATACAATTGGACAGGGAAATTAATTTCTGGCACACAATTTTCAAAGTGCCAACAAAATACAAATTGAGGTATGACTTTGTATTATGGTGATACACTTTTCAATCTCTATAATGGAGCTCGTGAGCTTCACGTGGGGCCGTTGGGGGTGATCCTATTTCAATTTTTCCTTAAATCACTACAGAAAATTTTGACGAGTAACCATGACGGCTGCCTTATCTGGTTGGTGATTAGACCCTCCACGCACTTATTTGAAAAGTGATTTAAGATGATTTAAATAAATATATTTTTTAATTTTTTATAAAATATGAGTTAAATTTAAAATGATAGATTGAGAAATATTGTGACTTAAATAATATAAATTTTTTTTTAATTTTTTAATATTTTTAAATCATGTCAAACAAGGTTTTTATTCTTGAAATTAGGTCAAGGTAAAATAAATTTTTTATAAATTTTTTAATTACGATATAAATGACCTATTTTTAACTAAACTAAATAAAATTCATTAATAAATGTATAAAGTGAACTCAAACACTGAATCAAAAATAAAATAAAATAATAGTTAACCCAAAATAATGCCTCTTATATTCGTATGTTATTGCTCTCCAGCAAACTGGATAGACCAGTCCATGATGTAGGGTTGCGCCTCGTCGTAATCCAAAGAGAATTTAAATTAATAGGAGGGAAGACAAGTAAAGGAATTATTATTCAATAGCTCACAAAATCAAATTCTATGAAACTTATCACTTAAGTGGTCACAGGTTGAACATTTTAAATAATTGGGTTATTAAAGATTTGCCTGCTCATTATTTCTAGAACTCCAAAATTTAATCCAGAGCTGCACAAACTAAACCATACACCTCATTATCCCAAAAAAATAAAATAAAATACCACATCATCATTTTGATCAATAAAGGCTCAAATTATGTAACGCCTAAACTATGTCGTTTTATCTTTAGACGAACAACATATTGACTTGGTCTTTCTTAATCCTTCTCGGAAAATTATTAGGTATTTTTACGTTTTTATATTCTTTTACTATGTTTTTTTATATTTTTCAATCACTCAATATAAAATTATTACATCACACATCCTTCTTGAATTATAATAATAACACGGAGTATCATGTAATATCACACATTTTTTGTGAATTATAATAATAACATGGTGTATCTTGTAACCGTACTCCGGAGAGTACCCAATAATCATTTCCCACCCTCTGGGTTTCCTTTTCATCATCACCAATCAATTTCTCTCTACGGTTCGGATCCTCTTTGCTGTCTACAGTCTTCCTAGACGCCGTTAAAAAAAAAAATAAAAAAACAAAAAAAAAAAAGAAGTTAAAGAAGCGAAAAGAATGAGGGAGGGAGGAAGGGAGACGCAGCAGAACAATGAGAAGGTGAGAACCACTATCATGCACTATAAAATCTTAATTTAGTTAATTAAAATCTCAAATCAAAATCTTAATATTTTTTAATTTCAAATTTAGTTTCTCAACCAAAACTTAGGCCAAGGTCTTGTTTGGGAACATGTTATTTTAATAATTTTTTGACTTTTTACGAAAAGATGTGCAGAAAAGTAGAGAGGTGATGTGATTAGTTTTAGTTGACTTTTTGGCTAAAATAGCCACTCCCCAAACGAGGCCTAAGTTTGGGAACTTGTAAAATAGTGAAAAAGTCAAAAAGTTAAAAAGTTAACACTATTCACCAAAAGTCAACAATTACGGCTGCACAATTCTCAATTCGAATTTTTCCCTATAAATCAATTTTTACAATTTTTTATTGCATATTTTTTTATAAAAAGTCAAAAAATTAACCCAAACATCTATATTTTCAATCTCAATTTTTTAGTCCAAAAAGATAAAAAGTGCAGTTATTTAGAACATCCCAAACAACCCCTTAACTTTTTTTAATCTGGATTTAAAATTACATTTCAGAGTTTGAAAGATGAACCTGGTTAGACTTCAGAGTTTGAAGGACGAATCTGGTTCAATCTATGGTGTAAGAGATCGGGCAAACGACAATGGTTAAGAACCGATGTTCTTCTCAAAAAATTTTCCTTCTTTCTTTGATTTTTTATTTATTTTTTAGTAATTAAGGCCGCGTCGTTTTAAGTAAAATCTAAGAATACTGTAGAGGGAGAACCAGGTAACCCGTCATTTCTCTGACTAAAAAGCAAGATCTGGTCAATGACTTTCTACTGTTTCAATTGGGTTTTCTTCTCATTGCTCTCTGTCTCTCAACTGGGCTTATTTCTCTCATAATTGGGTCTTCACTTTCCAATCCATTCCGAAAGTCCACCTGATGGGTTGCGTACCCTCCCATTTCTCTTGTTTCCATTCTTGGCAGTCTTTGTATTTTGCTTTGTTGCTAGATCTGGTTTGTTATTTTTATTTTTATTTTTATTTTTATTTTAAAAAAAGAAAAGAAAAGGGTTGTTCAAGGATGGAAAACTTAAGGGCTTCTTTACTAAACGGAAAATTTTATTTTCTCATAAAATTCATATAAAAAATTTAACAATAATAATGTGGATAAATTTATTTTTTATGATATTTTATTTTAAAATGAAAAACCACATTATTATTTATGAAAAATGCAAATTATCTATACCTCTCTTGAGATTTAGCTAAATTATAAATTTTTCTTGAGGTTTCAGAAATTACATTTCACCCCCAAAGTTTATATTCACTTAATAATTTAATCCCTACCGTTAACTAAATATTAAGAATGGTTAGCTGACATCGCCAAAATATATATTGATAGACAAAATTCGATAAATTAGCAAAATTTATCAATGAAATTTACAAAAGAATTACGTTAGTTGGAATTTTTTTTTTAAGTTTTTGGAATTTTATTTGATTTGTTGTGTAGAAAAAAAATTGAAAATTAAAAAAAAAAAACTAATTTAATAAAAATAAATATGAAAAAAATATATTTAATTTGTAAAAATTATTTCTAACCAATCAAAAGATAAAATTATATAAAAATAATAATTATTTTTTATTTCTGAATCAAATTACTTTTTTATTTTTTAAAAAAAAATTTAAAATTTTTTTTCTAAAAATCAAACCAAACATATTCTAAGAATTTTTCGATAGGTCATTTCTTGTGTTTTTAATTCATTTAATTATTTGTTAATTTTATGATATTTTTCATCATCTAACACTACAACATATATGAGTTTTAGAGACCAAGTTTTTTGATTTCTAAAAATAAAAATTTTGTTGCAAAAGACATTTAGAAACTAATTTTTTATTATCGTGAAAATAGTCGCTAAAAGGTCGCTCCTGAAAAATCGAAAATAAGACTTTTAGAGACAAAATAATTTGGTTTCAAAATGGTTTATTTTTTTAGACAAAAAATTTGATAACAAAAAGATAATAATTAATCGCTAATGTTCAATTTTCGTTGCTAAAAATATAATAACGACACTTTCGTAATAAAAATATTTGGTCCCCTAAAAATAATTATCCCTAAATTTGGTCTCTAAAACTTTAATTTGTTGTAGTGTGAGAAGTGTTTTTTCATTTTAATTTTGCATTTCATAACTTATTTAAAAATAATAATTTAGCTAAATCTCAGAGGTGAATTTGTAATTTAGCTAAACCTTAAGGGGAATCCGTAATTTAGCCAAATCTCAAGGGAATGTAAATAATTTGCCCTTATTTGTCAAAATGACATTTTAATTAATTTATGATAGCCATCAACATTGTTAATTGCGATGAGACGGGGTATAATTTTTGAAATTTCAGGAGAAATTTGTAATTTCATTAAATCTCAAAGGAGGTGTAAGTAATTTGTCCTTACGAAAATTATATATAAATTTTTTGTTTAAACTGTGTGTGTTCTACATATTGGTATGACAATGAGATTACACAAAATTCATACAAAAAATTTAACAATAATAATGCGAATAAATTTGTTTTTTATGATATTTTATTTTAAAATAAAAAATCACATTATTATTATTTATGAAAATTATATATAAATTTTTTCTTTAAACGGTGTATGTCTACATATTGCTATGGCAATCTGAAAACTTGCCTTGTGGTCTCGTTTGGCAAGTGGTTTTTATTAGTTAAAAATTTAAAAAGTTATTAAAAAAGTTAAAAAGTTAATAACTTATACAAAAAAGTTAAAAAAATTTTTTCTCTATTTGTTGCACATCTTTTCATAAAAAGTTAAAAGATTATCCCAAATATTTTAATTTTTTTTATATCATATTTTAACCAAAAAAAATAAAAAATTATTAAAAAATATATTCCCAAAGAGGTCCAGCTTGAATAGCTTGGCCACGATTCATTTGCTTTATTGACACAAAACGGCAATGTTTGGGATGGTAAACATTGTGGCTCGATCCGATCCACACATTGGCTGAAGTGAAGAGTAGGCATCATCTAACCACATAGACTCCTATTTTGAAAACTCGGTTAAAAATTAATTTTTTTACTTTTTAATTTTTTTAAATCATGTTGTTTATCATATTTTTTATACTTCTTCCATTTCAAAATAATAATCTATTTTGAAGAATTTACCTTTTTTTAGTAGTACAATTATTATATTTTAAAAAATTTGATTTTTCAAAATTATTCTTTGATAGTACATATTTTGAAAAATATCAATTGTCATAATTGTACTTTTTGTGTTATTAATGAATTTAAAAGAAGGATAAAATGAAAATTCATATTATTTTAGTTATTGAGTTTTGAAAATATACTAATATTTAGGACAATGAACGATGGAATAAGGGACTAAGCATGTTATTGTTGAGCAAATCTTGTTGAACAAATCTTGTTACTGTTGTTGAACAGATAGTAGCTTGGACAATAAAAGTGGAACACAGATTTGAGTTATATGAGATTTTTTTTTTTGTTTTTTGAACACAAATCTAAGTTATTAGATTTTTTTTTTTTTTGGGTAGTCGTTGATGATTGTTGATTGTTGTTGTTGTTGTTCTTGATTGATGATATGTCCTTCCTCTCTCTCCTAAGATCTCTCATGTCTTGATCTATACACACAGATATGTTGTTTTTTCAACCGATAGTGGTGGGGATCTCTGGTTGTATATCTGTGTGTATATATGATGTATTTAACATTAAAAAAAAATGAATAGATTTAAAGGATAAGGGATTTTCGAAATTAAACAGGTAAAGGATTTTGAGATTTGTGCATATAGATTTAAAAAGATAAGGCAAAAAAATTTGAATAGATAATAAAATTTAGACAAATAAATTTAATAGATAAGAGAAAAAATTGAATATCTAGAGATAGAAAAAAAAAATTGAACAAATAAGAAAAAAATTAAAAGATAAATGTAAATTTGAATAGATAGTCAAAAAAATTCGAACAGATAGAAAATAATTTAAACAGATAGTCAAAAAAATCAACAGATAAAAAAAGTTAAATAGATAAATTAAGAGTTAAAATTGAAAACAAAATATCATTCAAAACAAATAAAAAACTTCACATCAAACTATTTCATAAAAAAATGAATCTTTCACTAACAAAAATATCACGGAGCCCAATGTCTTAAACTCTCCTTAAGTTGGAGTTTTCAACAATTATCTCAAAGAAAAAAGAGATACTTAAAAACATGAAAAGCTAATATTCTAATAATCATAAAAAACTATATCCACCTCTTTTAAATCAAATGCACGCGGAAAATTATATATTTATTTTTTTTCTGTCTCATTTTCTACTATTTTTACTTTCAATTATCAGTTTTCTTTGTAATCAAACATGTCCTTGGGCAAAGAAGACTTGTTCCCCCAAAGCCGGTTCCACCAAACTCATAATTTTAGGATCACATTGCCACCGAACCCATACTTTTTGCTTTAACGTATAGATTGTCCATAAAAAAAATCACATCGGTTAGATATTTATAATCACGTTAATTTATGATATTTAGTTGCAAAAAAATAAATGATAAATATTATTTAAAAACTAGACTATTCATATTTTGGGAGACATGTAATAAACTAACATGATAATGGTTATGGATCAACTTGATTTTTTTTTTTTTAATAATAATTTATATGTTGTGGTTTGAAAAATAAACTTATCAAATAATTGTAGGGAAATCTGTGATGGGTCTCACGTGCCGAAACAACCACATCCAATCTACTGGAGAGGAGCTACCTCATAAATAAACCCTTGATTTAGTTTACCAATTAAAATTATAAGTTAGATTCTTTCAGTTAAGGGTAAATTGTATTGACCATGAGTGGTTTTGTTTTTTTAATATTATAAACTCCATAAATAAAACATAATTACACAAATCTATCTTTTAATAAGACTAATGTAGATGTTGCTTAAAAATATGAATAAATAAGGGTAAAACACGCCTTTTTTAGGGAATTACTCATGAAAATATAGCATCATTTTTCCCATCCATACAGATAATGAATTACTTATGAAAAATAGATTGTGTTGTCTGAACTAAAATATTTTAGGGAGTCCAATGTAGTAATGTCAAATTTATGGAGCTTAATGTATTTTCTCCAAACCTCAAGGGCAGCAAGTATAATTTACCCTAATTCAATTATGTTTTGCTAATTTGAATTGAAAAATCTAGAAATCCCCTAGATATTGATTTGTGATTAGGTATCAATTTTAAGCAGTAAATAACAATTCCAATAAAACAATTAAGACAAATCAATATAATGATTTTATGTGAAAAAACTACAATTTGAGCGCCTCCAATTGAGATAAAAAAACCACAGGCAAAAGCCACAACACAACCCACTAAGAAGACATAAAAGAATTACTCAAGTGTACTCTCAATTACCTAGCGAATCTATGCCTGAATCGAACCGACCCCTATGTGCCTCTTTCAACTTCGTCTTCACCTCGGAACTGTCTTGTACAACGTTGAATCCACAACGTCGATGTCGAATCCACAACAATGAGCCACTCTAGAATCCACCAAAGCTTCTGTCCCAAATTTTTTCGAAATCCACCGAAGAGCAACTCTTTCTTTTGTATTGAATAAATAAAACAAACAAACCTTTTGATATAATTCGCTCCATTCATGATTGAAATTCTCACAAATATCAAAGGAAACATGCAAAGAAGCTCTAGAAGAATTGATTTGTGATTATGTATCAATTTTAAGCAGTAAATGACAATCCTAATTAAACAATCAAGTGAAAAAACCACAATTGGAGCGTCTCCAATTGTGGTAAAAAAAACCAAGGACAAAAGTCACAAAACAATCTACTAAGAAGACATAAAGGAATTACACAAGTGTACTCTCAATTACCTAGCGAATCCAAGCTCTAATCGAACCGACCCCTATGTGCCTCTTCCAGTTGAATCCACAACGCCGATGTCGAATCCACAACGATGAACCATTCCAGAATCCACCAAAGCTTCTGGCCCAAATTCTCCAGAATCCACCGAAGAACAACTCTCTTTTTTGTATTGAATAAATAAAACAAAACAAACCCTTTGATATAATCTACTCAATTCATGATTGAAACTCTCACAAAACAAGAAAAGAAGCTCCAGAAGAAAACTCTACTACCCAAAAAGAAGATCTAGAAGTCGTACCCTAAAATTAGACTGAAACACATATTTATAAAAAACAAATCTGTGATCTCCGCTCGAGCACAGGAATGGCTGCTTGAGTGGAAAAAAACAACTCCTAGTACTTTTGCAGGCGAATGAAACTTCTGAAAGGTCGCAATATTCTCTCGTGCGCAGGAATGGCCGCTCGAGCGAAAAAACATGAAAGAATAAACTTCTGAAACATCTCTGCAATGCACAATTCGGGTTAGATTCGCATCTAAAACTCAAAGCCTCACTGAAATAAAAGATCGAATACAATTACAATTGAAAGGAGTTTTGTCAAACGGAATTCCCTAGAATAAAACCTAACAATCTCTCCCTTTGGCAATTCCATAACAAAACACACCTAACAAATAAAATCCTAATCACCCCAACCAATTACAGCCAACAAAAACAAACTTCTTTCTCAAACACATGATCTGCAAAATAGCTATTAGTGCCACAATCTCCAAAACAACTATTAGAGCCATAAGAATATGACAAAATTATCTTGAAGCATGAGATGAAAATATGAATATATATAAATTGGAGATCTTAAAAACATGCAGCATGAATAGATGACAATCCTAAGAAACATGCAAACACGCTCAAAAACCATTTTGATTATGACTCAAATTTCTCTCCCTTTTTGTCATGAATTGTCAAAGGAAGCTCAAACAATGAAAGCAAGAGCATAAACCACACAAGCAAGGACAAGATGATGTTGATGATGTAAAAATTAAGAACCTTCGAGAAGTAAGCACTAAACAAGCTGTGGATAGCAACATACAAATCAAAGTGTTCATGCTTACAAATTCTTGCAATGATAAACCATACATCTTGATTCTTTGGCTATCATGCAATGAAATTACTTGATTGGTGGTTTTGGAACCAAGTGTATCACTCATTTGAGATTGTTTTAATGATAAAGAGGGATATAGAGTACAAACAACCTATGATAATACCCTCTCTTTTGCCTGTTTGCTCTCTGTTGCAGCAAGGAAAGGTGTGTCATTAGTGGCCGGTCGGCTAGTGTTACTGGCTGGCAGACCATTAGTGTTGGACAACAACCCCTCAGTTGTGGCTGGTCGGCCACCACTTCTGGCATGCCATCCACCAATGAATTTTGAGCAGTGTGCTTATGAGGCATGGCATAGTTGATATGAAGAAGGAAATAGTGCAAAGGTTGTGCGAACAGAGGCTTCAAGGGCAGACATCGGATGTTCTTCGGGTGGAAACCGAGCATGCATGGGCCTCCCTCACTTCCAAGACGAGTTATCTTGTTAATTAGTTTAATTTAATTAGCCTATGATTAGACTATTTTGTAATTTAATTAGTTTGTGTTGTACTCTTTAATTAGTTAGTTGCAACTAATTAATTTGTGTTGAAATTATTCGATTAGTTAGTTATAGCTAATTAATTTGTGTTGTAATAATTAGTTAAAATTAGTTTAGTTAATTCATTCAAGTTTTGTAATAATTAGCTTAGTTTAGCTAGCTAGTTAGCTTTTATTCATTCAGACTCTCCTTCGTGAGAGCGTAATGTAATAATGTATATGTCTTCCAACCCCACGTCTTTTTTCCTTTTATTTACTAGCTTTTGGTGGTTAGATTAGGGACATGTTTCGTTTAGCATGCCTTATGCTTGCATCCATTCATCTTGTATTGCATGCACCGAGGCTCATCACATCATTCAAACTGCATTGTCGTTTCAAAACTTTCTTTGAATACGTGTTAACCGCATGCTATCGAATTAATTCAAATGCCATGATTAGTAGTCGAGCCTATTAATTGCATTTTTCTCATGTATTGCATTAGTCATTTGGCATAGATAGGAATCATGCATATTTTTCTAACTCATATCTTCTAATCTTGGAGTACTAGGTGAGTTTTTAGTGTTTTAGCATACTTGCATGTGTGTGAATGTTGCCATGTCTAGTATGCTTGCCATGATGCTAAATGCTTACTTGCTAAACTTCTTGAATGCCTGTGGATGAATGTTGCCATGTCTAGTATGCTTGTCATGATGCTAAATGATTACTTGCTAAACTGCTTGAATGCCTGTGGATAAAGGCTTGTTGCTTGAATTGGAACAATTCAACGAATGTACGTTTTAAGTCAACTTTGTTGAGTGGAAAATCAGTTTTAAGCCCACTATGTTTGGTGACAAATTCGCAAACTTTAAGCCCACTTGAGGTGGCAAATTCAAACCCTTTTTCGCAAAACAAACATGAAATTGAATTGTTCCAATTCTTGCAATTTTAGTCTATACTTGCTTGTGCGCATCACATAGTAAAGCTAGCTTAATAAACGGAACAAGAGTACATAATGCACATAAAAATCATATCATGATTAGTAAAGGCCGATCTTTGATCGGGCGAGTGGGGGTGCACAATTCATGACCTTCCCCTCTCGTACCCAAGTTCTCGAATCGAGGCAACTTTGGTGATGACGGACACGTGGCCTTTGGCACGAGTCATGGGTTTCCTAAATTTTTCCAAAAATAAAATATTTAGGTGGCGACTTTGTATCTGGCAAAACAGTCCAATTTTGGCATTTTTGATTCCAAAATCGATTTTTCAAATGATTTATCGGATTTGGACTCTTTGGTGATTATCAATTTCACATTAAACTTGTGAGATTAGATTTAGAACCGTGGGAGTTCGAACTGTAGGGCTTATTTCAAACTTCCGAAAAGGGGGGTCGAAAAAGCCAAGCTACATGCTCAAGCAGTCTGCAAAAGGACTGGTTGTGTGAATTCTCCGCTCGACGGTCACTCGAGCATGAGACTGAGGTCCTCGCTCACGCGCAACTCTTGTCGCTTGAGCGGTTTGCAAAAACATGAAACTTCTAGGAGCTTGCATTTCACGCTCGAGCGGACTTTTAGTCACTCGAGTGCAGGTTCTATCGCTCGAGGGGAGAGGTCGAATTCTGGAATTTCCAGATTCACCTCCAAGTTGCAAAACTCGAATTCAATACCTTCAAACTCAACCTTTGGGCTCCAAAACTTGAGAAAACATGACTATACTTGGAAAACATGGAGAATTAAAGATCACTTCATGAAATCAAGGCCCAAAAGCTTGCTTGTTGCTCAAAAGTTAACTCAAAACTTTGAAAACATATCATATATGTGATGGAGTGAGTTCAAAACTTCTAAATCATGATCAAAGTAGGCAAATTGATGGAAAACATAATAAATTCTCAAAACTATGGTACGCTTGGTGCATGCATGTGAGAAATCTTAGCAAGTAAGCTCATAATGGATGAAAATGCGCATGCATGCATGATGTGTTTCTCCTTTTTACCTCACTCACTCAATTCTTGTATAATTCAACTAAGTTCTCTTGAATTCTTGTAAGAGTGATTCAAATGAAGGCTTAAGGAATGAAAGTCTTACCTAAAGTCCTCAATTCTTTGAATTCTTGGTGAGTCCTAGCTCAATTCTCCAATTGCCACTTAGTTGCCTAGCAATTCCTCTCTTTCCTTCTTGAAGTCCACTCTCACCCTCTCATTCTCTCTTTCTCTCATGTTTTTCTTTCAAGAAAGGGTGATATGAGAGTGTAAGGTGAACTAGTGAGTTCATATGGGCCTTATATAGGCTTGAATTAATGTGACTTAATTAAAGCTAAACAAATGGACATCAATTATTCTAATTTAATTGTTTCGAATCGAATTCCAATCAAACCTACCATAAAATTCTAAAAATTTCAAATAACACATAAATCAAGTTAATTTCATGATCGGATGCCGATAAGGCCTTCAATTCATAGGACGAAACATAAACATGAACAGATCTTTTTATAATAGATAGATGGAGACACAAATAATACAACACACATGCAATTAATTTAGAATTTCATCTTAATTACTTATTGAGTATTCTTAATCATGGCTTAATGGTTAATCAGAGATCGGGGTTGTTACACAACTCATAACAATATGGGCGAATATGACCATATATACCACAATGATGACAAACAAAAACAAAGTGATCGCATCACCTCAAAAGCCAAATGTAACTACCAATCTTCTCTCAGACCACAACCAGGTTCCCCCACCTCATAATCTAAACCTAATCCATACACTGGCCATCCCCTACAACCCCAGCGTATATATCACCCCTCCCCACCTATCTAGATCGACGGTGTTCATCTCTAAAAGCATAGACTTGTGCATGATGGACACGTCCGTACTTCAACCTAAACCCGTGGTGGTGATAGTGGTAGAAGAAGGGAGGCTGGCCTTAGAGGAGAGTACGAGTCTACTACCTGAGTGCTCTGAGGATTTGACTTAGGGGGAGTATGATCTGTGCTGCTATATTGTGCCGATTGATCAAGCCAAACCAGAATTGGTGTTGCCAACTGTGATGGAGATCAATGTGGTTAGAGAGGATGGTCCCAGTCAAGGATTGGCCGATTTGGCGAAACTAAAGGAGGACGTAGACAACCTGCAATTCTTCGATGAACAAGATCAAGGAGACGTGCAAATTGATTGGTTCGATTTGAATGGTTCAATGGACAACTCTGGGTGGTTAAGTGATGAACTTGACAGGGAGGAAGGAACTGAAACAAAACTAGAAGAAATGAAGCAAGAATTGTTGTAATGACCAGAATGGTTGATGAAAATGAGAAATTGCCGGAGAGCATCGGCGTGAAAATTTCAGCTCAAGAACTGGGCACTACGAGTATAGTGGATACAGAACAAGAAGTTGCGTTGAAGCAACTTGCACAAGAAAGGGTTGAAGACAAATAGAAAGCTGTGGTGGTTCAACACCCCGTGGGAGATGCTCATGATGTGAGAGTGATCAGAACGGAGCCAGACAATTGTTTGTCGGCTGCTGAAGATGTATGGTGGGAGGATGACAATCTACTTTTGGCTCACACCAACGAGGACTGGGATGAGTCCCTACCAGATAACACATGGTACACTGAAGAGATTGACCATATGACGAGGAGTGGGCAGTATTTCAAGCCCCCACATTTAGACCAAGTTGAGGCCTGTGGGAAAGATAGATAGGTTAAAAGACAGAAAGAGAAGCAGTTGGACGAAGAGGCAGTGTTGAAGCAACTAAAGAAAATCCAAGCCGACATTTCAATTTGGGGTCTTCTTATAGCCTCTTGAGTGCATCGGTAGGCTGTGTTTTCAACAATGGACAAAGCCAAACTATCCCTTGACACCACCCCTGAATAGCTTGTGGGATTAGTTTTCCTAGGTGGTGCCAGCCCAACCCTAAACTTTTCCGAGAAAAAACTGCCTCCAGAAGGCTCAGCACACAATAAGCCTCTGTACATATCTGTCGAGTACAGAGACAAATGGGTCTCGATGGTGTTGGTCGACACTGGTTCAGCTGTCAACGTCTGTCCATCTCATACAACTTATGCCATCGGTCTAAAACTAGCAGACTTCGTGCCCACAGCCCAAGTAATCTGGGCATATGACAATACAAGTAGGGACGTTATGGGCATAGTACAAATCCGAGTTTAGGTGGGCCCAGTGCATCAAGATATTGAGTTCCATGTCCTAGATGTGCCGACCACTTTCAATTTACTACTAGGAAGGCCCTGGCTGCACCTTATGAAAGCAGTCTCTTCTATCCTCTACCAAATGCTAAAATACCCTCACGGAAAGGGAGTGACTATTGTATTCGGGAATTCGTCCATACATCCTTCGCCAGAGGTAACTGCACCAATACTGGAGATCGTTCATGGCAAGGAGGATGTGCTCCTTTCAAGGTTTACTCTGGTCGAGGCCTAAGTGGTGCAGAACATCTTGGCAGCTGATGAGGGCATGTATGTCAGTGCCCAATCAATTTATTTCATGAACAAACTCCAACACGTGCCAGGAATGGGACTGGTAATAAGTGGCTGGAAAGGCGTCATAGCACTGGCCGATGTGCCGCGTAATCCACATGCCTTTGGTCTTGGCTATACACTCATCAAAGAGGATTGTGTCTGGAAAAGGGAAGAGATGGCAGGCAAAGCTAGAGCCAAGAAGGCCGAGAAGCACTATGAGCTCGTTCACCGGCCGATCTGGGGAACGGTGAATGGCCACTTTGTTCGAGAGGGTGAAGACTTTCCCTTTTGCAGCTTTCCTAAGCCCTGGTTACATTCTGCAAAGCAACATATTCTCAGCTTTGAAATCTTCTTCGACCAGCAGTTACAAGACAGTGATGCTGAGGAAAAGGCCAAACCCATTGCTGAAGTTGAAAAGAGCATGAAAAATAACTCAGAGAACAGTGAGCTTAGGGTAGGGGCAGCACTGGCATGTCTCACTTCAGATCCTCCAGCTGACTCAGAGAGCTTGAGGGATAACCTTACCATCTCCATGATTGGAGACCAACCGGGTGTGAACCCATCTAGCAGCATTTTGGATGCGTCAGAAGCACCATCTCTCATTTGGCAGCTGGAGGAGGGCTACCTCTCTAGTTCTGAATCGGGTAGTGAACCAGAATCTGATTCCATAGAGTCTATGAATATTTGATTTTGTAAAGATGAATTGGAAATGATGTTAGGGTTATGAAATTGGAATGATGATGATGATGATAATGATGATGGTGGTGGTGGAGTTGGGTGTGCATTTTCACTCCCATTTTGAAATTTTGAAAAGTTTACCTTTATTGAAAATTATCTATCTGTTTAGAGATATCTATTTTGGTATATTGGTGGAGGATAGCTATGATTGTTATAGAAATTGCATGAGAATTAAGTGAATTGAAATTAATTTCTCATCCATTTGCATTGAGCATTGTTGCATACTTACTTTGAAAATGCATATTGTTTTGAGAAAAGAGGGTGAATATCTTGGTGAATCTGGGTAGGGGTGTGGTTGGGGTATTATTGTTGGACTATGTATCCTTGGTGAAGGTCCAGAAACCCATACGGTTAGGTGTCGAGTCTTCTAGTTAGTACCGGTAAAAACGACATTGGTAGTGCTTGTATACACGTACCTAGAGATTCCTAGTGCTTGTATCCACTGCCATGTTTCTTATTGTAAATAAAAGGTTTTCAAGAATTGTGGTATAAACCTGGCATTGCACGGTTGTTTAAAGAGATATAAAATGTTTTGGCATGAACATTGCATATGCATTCACCTTATAGCATTGTTAAGATTCATACACTGTGGTAGAGTATCTCTACTAGACTTTGGCTCACCGTATGTGGAAAACTATTTTCAGGTACTGATGATATGTCTCCGCCAAGGTCGTACCTTAGGAGGACTTGGGACCAAGAGTTTTTTTTGTTGTTGTTGTAATTATTTTATTTTTTGTACAAGCCTTGGGCTTAAATTGTATCGAGTTAAAACTTACTTTTGTTGTAACCAAGCATCGTCTTGGAAAGTTGTAGCCATTAGCGCATTTATATATCCGGTTACCTTTTGTTTCATACCATTAACTTGTGGCACATGCTCTAGATTTAGGGTTAGGGCTTATGAATGTATAACTGCATGTGTTACTTTTTGTACAATGGAATCACATGAATGGAAGGATACTATATTTAGAACTGTATTGTTATTTAATAATTGTCACGGGATGAATTATGGTTATTATTTCGAGGTGTTACAACTTGGCATCAAAGTTACCGGTTTGAATACTTTAGGATCGTGGGATGTGATTTTTACCAAAATGGGTTATATTGCTAGTGAAAATTTGAAGTAAACTTGGTATGCTATGTGATAACATGCTTATGTGACTAGATGGGTATGACATTTAATTTTTAAGATATTGATTAGGTTTACAAATTTCTAGAAATCCTATTAGAAGAGCACTTGATCACTTTTATTTCTAATTGAAACTCTCATAACGTCGTGGGACGATCATTATCTAGAAAGGAAATTTGTATGTGTTTATATGACTATGTGCTTATGTGAAGTGAAGTAATTGTTGTCCATCACATTAGGACAAGAGTGAATTAGCTTCAGCACATTTGTAAATATGCTAATCTCTTGTTTTCCTACATTAGGATATCACGTGGACGTGGTGGCGGTAGGCGTGGCAGGCCTAGATGGTAGGAGGTGCTGTTACCGAATGATATTTTGGCACAAGAGGAAGGGGTTAGTCAGGCTGATGTGGCTGAACTAGTTGGTCAGTAGGCCATGGGTGCTTTAGTCCGTGAGATGGCCAGGGCCTTGCTGGAATCCATGGACATTCTTAAAGTTGAGAATCAAGTCCAGGCCCATGTTGCTGAGACAGGGCCATCATTTCTGAAAAGGGAATTCTTTCGGTCTAAACCGCATGAGTTTTAGGGGATCCAAAGGAGCCATTGAAAGCGGAGGAGTGGCTAAAGCAGATGGTGATGACATTGAAGATGCTTGGCATCGAGGACGATGGGCTAAAAGTGACCATGGCTTCCTTCCAGTTAAAGGGAGATGCGGGTTAGTGGTGGAAGTATGCCCTTGGGCACATTGGACTAACTTGGAAGGCCTTTGTCAACGCCTTCCAGGACAAGTTTTGCCTCCCACTACTAGGGAGAAGTTGAGAGAGTAGTTTCTGAAGCTCAAGTAGTTGAACACACCGGTGGCCGAGTTTGAGGCTGCCTTTACTAGTTTATCGAGGTTTGCACCAGAACTTATGGTAATGAAAGAACGCTGTTGTATTGAGTTTGAGAAGAGGTTGAGGATTGGGCTTCTTTTCAAAGTGACTGGGTCTATGATTAGAGACTATGGACACCTTATGGAGGTGGTGACTCATCTTGAGACCATGGTTCAGTCGGAGGAGGAACGGATGACGGGCTCTAGGCAAAGGAGTCAGGAGGTTCAGGAAGAGACTAGGGACAGCAAGAGGCAGAGGGGTTCCACCCCACAGTAATCCTAGGGCGCACAATCTAGATGCATTTTCCCTATACTTAGTTCTAGTTCAGAGAGAGGTGGTTAGGGTGGGATCACTTGCTTTAGGTGTAGTCAATTGGGCCATAAGTCTTTAGCTTGCCCACAGAGAGGAGGAGGGTATAGACTTGACTTTTTCGCGCCCCCTTTTTGGAGAGCTTAAATTGGTCCTATAGTTCGAACTCCTATCACGGTTCTAAATCTAATCTCACAAAGTGCAATGTGAAACTGATAAACACCAAAGAGTCCAATCCGGCAAATCATTTTGGAAAATCGGATTTTAGATCAAATAATGCCAAAACTAGACTGCTTTTCCAGATTACAGAGTCGCCACGTAAATATATATATATTTTTTTGGAAATTTAGGAAACCCTAACTCAAGCCAAAGGCCACATCTCTGTTATCACCAAAGTTGTCTCGGCTCAGGAACTTGGGTACGAGAGGAGAAGGTCCTAAAATGAGCACCCCCACTTGCCCGATCAAAGATCGGCCTTTACTACTATGATATGTTGTTTTATAAACCTCATGTGTTCTTGTTCTAATTTATTAGCTAACTTACTATGTGACGCACACAAGCAAATATAGACTAAGTCGCAAGACTTGGAACAAATCAACTCATGTTTGTTTTAGAAAATGGTTTGAAGTTGCCACCCTCTAGTGGGTTAAAAGCGCAGATTTGCCACCTCAAGTGGGCTTAAAACATGATTTGCCACAGCGCAAAGTGGGCTTAAAACATACATTCATGCAGTTTAGCAAGCAAGCACATAGCCTCATGGCAAGCATGCGAAACATGGCAACACTCACACTTATGCAAGTATGCTAAAGCGTAAAACTTACAGTGTACTCCAAGCCAAAACAAAAGCTAGTTAGAAATATGTGTGATCCTCACTGTGTTAAGATGCCTAATGTAACACATGCAAAGAATGCAATTAATAGGCTCGGCTACCTAAGATGGCATATGAATGCAACAACTTGATAACATGCTTTGAAACACGTATTCAAGTAAGTATTGAAATACAATGCAGTTTGAATGATGCGTCGAGCCCAGTGCATGCAAAACAAATGAATGATGCAAACATGCAAGCATAAGGTATGCTAATTGAAAATGTCCATAAACTAACCATTGAAAGCGGTTAAATAAAAAGGACAAAGAAGTGGGGTTGGAAGACATGCACTCACGCACGCACACTTATACAACATTGTGCCCTCGTGAAGGTGGGTCCGAATAAAATAAGCTAAGCTACCCTAAGCTAAGCTAATTATTACAAAATAACTAATTAACTATTCTAAGCTAATTAATTATTACAAACCAATTGAAACTAATTAACTAACTTATTCTAAGCTAATTAATTACAACAAATTGAAATTGAAGAACTAGTTACACAAACTAATTAAGTACAACATTCGAAACAAATAATTAGCTACACTAACTAATTAAAGCAATTAAAATGGCCTCGAGGGCAAGGGACACATGCATGCTCGGTTGGCTTTCTTCTAAAAATTCACCGCCTTGCCTTTGGATGCCTCAATTTGCACTTTGCTTTGATCTCTGAACATTGCACCAATTTCTAGATTGCTTTCGCTCCAAATCAGGAACACTTTGAAGAACTTTTTCACTAATGGCCGGTCGGCAACCATAGGTGGCTTTCGGCCACTACTACTGGCCGGTTGGCCACTATTTGTGGCCGTCGGCCACCATTTCCCTAGAATTTTCCTTTTTGCTGCAATAGAGAGCAAACAGAGGCAAAGCAGTATATCCTCACACAATATATGTACTATTACCCTCCTTATCATTTCTCAAGCTCAAAGGAGTGTAATTCTTGGCTCTCAAGCCATCAACCAAGCATTTTCAATATATGATGGCCAAAGAACCAAACTTGTACAAGCTTAATGAATGCACAAATAAGACTCGAAGAGCCACCACCCTATCATGCATGATCAAGGGTGATGACGACCAAGAAACATGACACGTTTCATCACTTCAAGTATGAAACGTCCCACATTTCTTGTGTTTAGATTAACGTCCGATCCAAACACATGCAATGCAATACAACATGCTTATCTTGTCCATGTTTTACTTGATTTATTTTGTTTACTCATTTTAGCATTACCAAGTCATTCTTTAACCGGTTAAGTCCAAGGTGATTGTCCTCTAATGAAAGAGAGGTCAACCAAAGGATGATTTAAGACATGAGAGAGATCATGCCTTTGGCTAGGAGGAACCCTCAAAAGAGGGTTAAAGCCATTGAGTACAAGCTCTATCTCAAGCTTAAACACAATCATAAGGTTAACCAAACCTCAAAACAAATGGAAAAATGAAGAAATGAGGGAGGTTACAGACTTTTTAGTGCTGAAATGGCATGCAATAGACACTAAATTATGCAAGCAACACATGCACAACATGTGAAAAGCCAAAAGCATCAAAACTAGTGAAGAGCATTACACTAGAGGCATGCAATATCAAGCTTAAATGACCAAACCATCTTTGGATAGAGCTTAAACATGCCAAAACAGTGGTTAAAACATGCTGAGATAGAAGCATAAAAGGCAAGAAAATCATGCACACATGTTGGCTCGCAAGCAAGGCTCAAAACACAACTCTCAAAAGCAATGAAAGAGTGGAATAAGTGAGAGTGTGATAGAGATATATGCACTGAAATCACATGTTAAATGATGCTACAACATGCAATCATCTCATGCAAAACACATTAGAGGCCTCAAAACAATGAGCTAGTGAAGGCATTTGCACTATAGCCGTGCAAGACAAGACTCATATGACCAAGACCGCCCAAAACAGAGTTAAATCATGGCAAATTAGCAGCTAAAACATGCTGCTATTAAGTCACAAAAAGGTAGAAAAACATGCTCACATGTTAGGCTATCTACTCTTGCAAACAACACATAAGGAGGGGAGGCCACCCCCTCTTATTTTGGACCTCAAAACATACATTTTTGTACTGAAATTCCCCTAGAATTTAGTGGTTTAAAAGCCAAGAAAGGTTGACTTTAATATGTTAGAAGATGGTACAAAAGCTTACACAAACAAGCAACAAGAAGGGTAGTCAACCCCGTAGCAGAAAATGATCTCAAACCAACATGTTAAAGCTGAAAAATCAGAGGTTTTGGTAGTTGAGAACCAGACCAAAAATAGTGTAAAAAGATGGCAAAGCAAACAACTAAATCAAAGCTTATAAGGCAACTTTTTACCTCTTGAAGCACAACACTAAAACAGGTGCAATTTTAAGGACAAACCAACCTTAGGAGCTCCAAATAAGCCTCAAAGAACCTCAGCTTTTAGATGGAGGCGTTTGGTCAAGGGTCCTAGAACAAAAGTGTAGAGAATTCTCACTTTCAAGCACAAAATAGGGAGAGAGAGAGAGGAAATTTTTGCTCACAAAATTGTGTAAGCTCTCAAATAGGGGAGAGAACCCCATTATATAGAAATACAAGCCAAAGGCTTGCTTTCATCCCTCCATACACATGTATGAAGATGAGCATCAGTAATAACAGCTAGCACAGTTGGCAAAGAAATATCTGAAAAAGGAGAAAAATGGTCGTTGGCCATCATTGGTGGCTGATTGGCCATCAATGTAGCCGACCAGCCATCAACATAGCCGACTGGCCACCATTGGTGGCCAGCAGGCACAAGTCATGGCCGGCAATCTAAGAGGATGGTCGATAGGTCACCCTCTCCTCCAGAAGCAAAGAAACAAGCTCTTGGCCCATAACTAAGCACAAAACACACAAGATAAGAGGCTCTAAGGCAAGGCGCTCAGCCGAGACCTTCAGGGACTCAAAATGAACATGAGCGAGCATAATCATCAGGTGTTCAAACGATAACGTCCAAGTCTTAAGGACGGTCAAAAATGGGGTGTCTACAGTTCCCCTCTTTGATAGAACTCGGAAGTCATGAAATGACGTGAGTGAATGTTAAAGCCCAGAGACGACCCATTTTTTATAAGGCCGAAGACTTAGACAAACAAGCAAGCAAAAACAAAGAACGGTTGTGCCCACAGGCTACCTACGTATCCCTTTGCAAGGAATCAAACCAGCGTAGCTCTGGTGCAAAATGCAAATGATATGCACGATGCAGAACATAACTTATGATCATGTAATGAGACTGTAACGAAACATCTAGATGCAAATGCCATGCAAAGAAATGCTATAGCAAACTCGTACATAAGCAAGTTAACACGAACCAAACCACATTTCATGAAGAAAGGATATAAGAAATTATGCATTCTTAACTACGCATCACGTAGGAAAGATAAAAAGCAACACAACCGTCCGGCACGCCTGAAGCGGCAAACAAGATTCCAACACATGGCGCATGCGAGGAAAGAAGTGGTGCGAGCCTAAGGACACACCCTAAGGTTCCGAGCCACAAAAAACAATGATAACAGGTGAAACACACCTAACTATTATGTAATCAAAGCAAAGAGCGGTATAAGCATCGGAACCCGTCCAGATGCATTTAACCAAAGCATCTCGACGCGCCACGTGCTAGAGGACAAAGGGAGCGGTGCAAACACCGAAGGGTGGTATAAACATCGGAGCACATTCCAATGTTTCTAACCAAAACAGAGTGGTATAAGCGTCGGGCACACGGTCCAAACGCTTCTAACCGACAAGAGAGGTATAAGCATCAGGCACACGGTCCAAATGTTTCTAACTAAAGAAAGGTGTTGGTGTAAACACTAGGCGCACCTAATTGTTTCTAACCAACGAGGAGTCGGTGTAAACACCGGGTGTACCCGAGTGTTTCTAACCAACGAAATGATATAAGCGTCGGACACACATCCCAAACGCTTCTAACCGACAAGAGAGGTATAAGCATCGGGCACACGGTCCAAATGCTTCTAACCGAAGAAGGGTGTTGGTGTAAACACCAGGTGCACCCGAATGTTTCTAACCAACGAGGTGTCGGTGTAAACACCGGGCGTACCCGAGTGTTTCTAACCAACGGAGTGTTCAAAGGACATGAATGATCTTACCCGGAATTCCTCTGAATGAACCGTACATACAATATCGTCTGGTTGCACCATCTTTGAATGAATCGTACATACAATATCATTCCTGCACAAGAAAGAAACTTTGACAAGTACAATACAATAAGAATGCATGTTCAACGCATGACGAATAACCACGATACAGTGCTTAGAGAGACATGCTTCCCGCACATCATGCGAGGAACAAAATAGAAGCATATTCTATGCAACGAGAAATGGACCATATTCTATGCAACACTGAATGCATGTTCAATGCAATAGGTATGGACAATTCTATGTGAATGTAAAGGCATGTACAATGCAATACAATGCAAACATGAGAACATGCATTGTGCAATGCAACACAGCATACATATTCTGTGTACAATAACGATGCATACTCAATGCAATATCAATAACATGTTCGATGCAAAACACTGAATGAAGAAATACGCGTCTTAACAAGACTGATTCAATTGCTACCTCTGATTTACCTCTCGGAGGAGTTATAACAAGTTAAAAGGATACACCTCATACGCGCTGAGCATCACACATTGAAAACACAGTTCGGAGCTTTCGCAGAGGCCACTTGAGCTTAAAAAATGTACTTCCCTTGCACTTTCTTGAAGGATTAAGGCATGAAACAATAGAACAACATCTATGAAGAGCACCAGAGGCTTGCTGGCCACTCAGGGAAGCCACCGGCCACCCATCGGCCACAAAATAATGCCATCAGCCACAAATGTGGCCGGTCGGCCAACAATGGTGGCCAGTCGGCCACCAGTGACAGATTCGGGCATTTTTGGCATTTCACCATGAGTTTTTAAATATAGGGTTCCAAACCCTATTTCCTCACTTCCCCCTTGTTGAAAAACACTCCCGTTTTGCTCTAGACCACTTTCCCCCTTCTGATCCGTACTTCATACGCATTTTCAAACATCCCACAAACATTCGATTCGTGAAACCCTCTTTGCACACTTCATTTTGAACCGATTAAAAAGTGGTTTCGGGGCCCTCTTCTTGATTTCCATCACTTGGGGTTTTGTTTCCCCCAAGTTACCCTTGATTTCAGTGCCTTCTCCTAAGCCCTGACCTTTTCTTTCATTTTTCCTTCCTCAGAGTTGACTTTTCGTTAACTTTTGGCATTCTCGCCCATTTTCCACATTTGCGATCTTTCTCTCATCCTTTCTTCGAGATGACGGACGACATCCCACACGACGGAGCTCCTCCGGGGATGGAGATAGATCCCGAGTTCGAGCCATTACCGGTCAGTATTTGACCGTTCGACCCAGCGACGTACTATCCTGAGGTACACGTGCTGCCACTTGATAGCATCCGCTAGTTCAGGGGGTTCACACGAGGCGCACCGGAGGACCTCGTTCTACGCGAGCCGGAGTCACATCTATCCCACGACGCCTCCGAGGTATACATTTTCTCTTTATTTTCCGCAATGTAGATCACATTTCTTGTATAGCTCACACTGCTTTTCGCTTGTTCATCCCAAACACACTTGTGTGCTGCATCTCTTATACTGCCTTGCATCCGCTTGTCCTGAACATACCTTTGCAATGTATTTCTTACATTGCCTTGCATCTGTTTTTCCTTCTTACCGGGGGATTCACATGCTTTTCAAGGATACAAGACCACCACCGCGAGGGAGTGGTTTATGGAGCTTCCTGATGCAGTACGTCACATCGTTGATGAGGCTGGCTTTGGCGCATTTTGCATGGGGCTCTCACGTCTCACTGTGAGCTGGCCTCTACTGGGCGCTTTAGTAGAGAGGTGGTGGGATACCACCAATTCTCTCTATTTCTCTACAACAAGGGAGATGAAGATGACTTCCTTGGACTTCTCTATGCTCACTGGCATCGGAGTAAGGGGTTATCCGATTCCTTATGACATAGACATGGGCTGGTGGGAGGCCGCTCAGATCTACCTGCTGGGGATTCGCCCACCCATCTCCCGATTAGGGATGGTGCGATATACTTGGTTCGCCGATCATTTTAGAGGGACGACACCGATGACCCGTGAGGAGATTGAGTACTACGTCGGGGTTTCCTCATGTTTCTATTTGGTATTACTTTGTTTGCCAACCGGGTGAACACTGTCGGGCTCTACCCCCTGAGTGCCTTGGTGGACCTGTCTCGCGTCTGATTCTACGACTGGAGTGGCACAGGCTTGGCCACACTATATGGGTACATAAGCTCTGCTTCCCGCCGGAGCGGGCATCTGCTAGGAGGCTACTGGAGGGCCTGGGAGGTACGTCCTACCCTTCTACTATACATTTGTGCTTTACATTTTCTATATACTACACACTACACCGCACACAATCTGCTCTCTGCTTTACATTATCTGTACACCGCATACACTGTCTACTTTCTACTTTATCTGTACATTGCACACACTGTATAATGCTCTACATACCATCTGTTTTCTGCTTTACATTATTTGTATATTGCACACACTGTATACTGCACTCATCTGATATATATACTCACTGTTACCCTTCCACCTTCTATAGTTATGGGTGTATGCCTATTTCTCGAGGCCTGTCCCAGAGCCAGAGGTAGAGATACCACCCATGGTATTGTACTCACACAGATACGACAGGAGATGTCAGTGGAGGGCTTGAGAGTCATTCTCATTCTTTCACCGATTCTTCGACACCGTGATCGCGGCAGAGGTAACTCAAATCTTACAGTTATTTCAGCTTTGCTTCATGTTACATCTTCAATGGCAGCTAACAATCTGTATATTCGCTATCTGCAGATCACCTGGCAGCCGTGGGCAGTGATGCCTGATGGGGTCAGAGATCAGTTTTTGGGAGCTCGTCAGGCCTTTCGATTCCGGATCTTGCTTGAGGACTCGGTCTGCCGGGCGTGGTTCTTGGGGGAGCGATTTTTGCGACAGAGCCTCAGCTTTCCTGTGCCGGTGGTTCCGTTGCCGCCTCCCACATACATGAGGGTCACAGAGAGGTACACCACGCAGGAGATGATCGACTTCACCAGAGTTTGGGACGCCGACTTCTTCAGGTTTGAGGGCGATTACACTGCCTTTATTTAGACATATCTCATGCCGCCGCTAACTGGCGCTTGTAGAGGTAAGAGAGCCAGAGCTCCAACTGCAGGAGGCAGAGCCGGGGGATCCAGGGCGACTCAGGTCCATGACAGGAAAGGCTCCCAGACGAGACAGAGGGCGGGATGGCCAGAGCTGCCCACGTCACTGACTTGCTAGGGACGCTCCGGAGAGACTTATCAGATTCCCATTGAGCTCACACCAGCTAGTCACGAGCTTGTCGGAGTTCGAGGCCCGACCCTGGTACATTCCATACTTTACATTTTGCGCATTCAGTTCACTTCACTTATGCTTCGTAGACCACTGATCATCTCAACACATTTGCAGGCTTCCATAGAGTACATTGCATAGGCTCTGGAGCTGGCTGCTTCTATGATAGGGATGGTTCAGACTAGTCTGAACCTTCTCAGTCTTTACAGGATTCTGGTAAGTTTCTTTTAGTTTTGCTAATACATTTAGCATTTCAACTGCAAACTACTTCATACCGGTCGGAATACATTACATTAACAACACTGCATTGATACACTGCTCCCACACACTGTATTCAATACCATAATCATCTTTGCATCCACTATATACCATAACTGATGTATTTGACAAACTGTTCTTTTCAGGTCCGTTTTCAGATGCCAGTTCCACCGGGCGCCCCAGCGGGAGCTGCAGCAGGACCTTCAGTGCCTTCCCCAACAGCAAGGAGAGAGAGACGAGGGACTCTGACGCACAGCCGGGGAAGAGCTAGACGTACTCATGATGAGAGCGGTCCACCAAAGCCCATCCCCAAGAATGATGAGATAAATGAGGACGAGGAGCTAGCGAGCCCGCAGTCAGAGTCATCTAGGGGTGGAGGCGATGGCACCGACTCGAGTTCTGAGGGCGGTGGCGATGTTGATGAGGGCACTGAGAAGGGGAGCTAGAAGTAGCTCCGGATCGGGCTTTGGCTCAGATTCAGATAGTGGCGCCGATGGCGATAGCTCCGAGTTCGCTCAGCCGAGGAAGAGGACGAAGAGGGCCTCTAGATCCTGAGGTGGCTGGCGCCGATTCAGATGTTGTTTGCTTAGTTTTCTTTTTACTAGTAGGTAGCACATTGTACAGCCTTAGACAGTTTTATGTTCTTTGTAAAACTTGTACTTTTTTGCAGAAAGAAACCATGATTGGAATGAAAATAGCTTTTTGTTAAAAAGTGTTGCATTTTGCATTCTTAGCATTCATCTCATCGTATCATTTTACACAAAAACAGGATTGAAGGAAATTGAAAATTGTATTGGCAATTGCTTAATCAGGTAATGAACCAACCGACACATAACCAACAGAGTAAAACAACTCAATGAACCAAAACAAGTCCTCAACAATTAGAACAAATACAACTCGATAAGCAAAACAACAACTCAATAAGAAAAACAACAACTTGATAAGCAATTCAACAAATTCTTAAAGAGAGACGGAAGAAATGCACCAAGAGTTGAACAAAGCCTAGGTTCTTCGCATTTTCAATACATGGAAGGACCAAAAGGAAAAATAGAAGGCCACCGGCCACAAACAGATACTGCTGGCCATCAAAAATGGTTGTCGGCCACTAGTACTAGCCAGCCGGCTACAAAAGTGGCCGGTTGGCCACAAACACTGGCTGGTCGGCCACTAATGTAAGGAACCTCCAGATTGTTCCCACCTGTCTTCCACTCAGCACCTTATCTTCTATAAAAACTCCAGCTTCGGGGTTTCTTCAATTCTGCTCTATTTTTGCCACAAATGGAGCCATTATTTGCCAAAAACCTCTCTACTTGGGTTGCAACTTTAGATGGCTCGAAAATGTTGAATTTCCACAGTTTCGGGCTAAATGCACTATTCCCGCTGAGTTGTACACCACTGTGTTTTCCAGTCCTCCATGCCGCGGCTAGATGTTGGAATCTGGTAACACGTTTTTAGCTTTGGTAGACAAGAGATATCCCCACAATCGAAGAATTCCAAGCTTTGATGGAGTCCCAGGGTGACGAGGAGATCCTACCCCAATCTCGTTTTGGCCACATCCAAGCTTTAGGACGGATGTGTGGGCTTACTTTACAAGATGCCCGATCTTTGGTTCATAACGGGGAATTGGATATTCCTAGTTTAGTTCATCGCTTTTTGATGCTGGTGACTGTGGCGATCGTCTCTGGCAAAGTTTTCGACAACATGCACTTTGCTTGTGCATGTTAGCTCATTTTCTGCTTGCCCCTGGCTTAAGAGGGTCTAGCATTCGCTTGATCGAAGTTGTCCAAGGCTTGAAAGAGGGCAAGAGCTGCATTGGCCTAGCATTGGCCGAGACTTTGATGGGCTTGGATGCTTTCCATCACTGGGAGACATCTAAGTTTGTAGGAAGTCCATTACTCTTGCAGGTAATGTTTCCCACCCTTCTCACATGTGCTTCTCACATCACTCGGCCCTCAGGCTCTGTTTTTCTCTCAAAACCCTTTCTTACTTTTTCTCTCCATGTACACCTCTCTTTTCTTTTAATCTCTCTTATTTTTCATCCCTCCTCGGGTATGGCTCATGGATAGGCTGAAAGTAGTGGATGCTTGCCCTGCATATTCAGCGCGCGGCTATTTCTTCAGCCCTCAGCTTGTTGACTTCTCAAACGAGGGATTGTGGTTCCACTGGATGTGCAACAGGTTTGCTGTTGACATTGCTTGGCGTTGCCCTTGGTTTGATCTGCCTGAGATGAACTATAGCATGTCCCGGCAGCCTGGCATTCAGTTGGTTGGCTTGACACACTGTGTCTTTTACTTTTCCTTCCGATTTGGGCGTCAGTTCAGACACGACCAGATTTGCCCAGAAGAGGGGGTAGAGTACCCGGCTTCATTTTCGATTCGAGGCGTACATCTAGCTCAGTATTCCACTACATGGAGGACAAGAGAACTTCTGGCTCCCGCTCCTAACTTCAGTTGCGCCCTTTCTGGCGAATGCATAGCTTGGCTTGAAGATGAGGCACTAACCAGGCCTACTTTAGCATCTGAACCTTCCACAAGCTCTGGGAGGGGACGCAGGAATGCCAAACTCAACCATGCTCCAAGTTTATTGCTTTAATTTGTACTTTCAAGTTTTCCTTTTGAATGTAATAAAAAGCAACTTCAATTTGTATCAAGAGGCAGAGAACTCTGTATTGAAATCATTGAAATTGAAGGTTGTGGGTACTGAAAATTTTTCTTTTGGTCCAAAAATGGTCTAAGTTGTAAAAAGATTAATTTGAACAAAATCAACTTTTATTAAAACTTTTCAAAACCATTTTTGATAAGGATCACAATTGGACACACCCAGAATCTATCCTTGAGATGTACAACCCCAAATCCAATAACTGGAAAGTTGCCCCTTATCTGAACATCACTGTAATGTAACCAGCTTTGATAACAAAGATCACAACTGAACTCCTGAATGTAGAAAAGACAAAGATGACCAAAACAATGACATGGACACAGTTGATTTGGAAGTGTTTATGGATGGACTTCAAAATGAAGTTGCCTACGTATCCCAAAGATGGGCATCAAGCCTTACGTAGTTCGGTTCGGGTTCACTCAGGTATTAACACTCTCCTTTTGCGCTCTAACTTTTTCCAAGGCCGCCCTTTTCTAGGTTTTCAACCTTGCGAGCTCAACTTTTCTTATTTCAAATTTTTTGCGCTCTAACTTTTGCCTAGGTTGCCCTTTCGAGTTTACGGCCTAGCGAGCCACTCAAGGGTTGTATTTCTTCAACTTGTCTATGTTGATTGGTTGGGAGAATTCTAGGCCATCCAAGTCCATAGGAATGACAGCTCCACCCGATCAAATAGATTTGATGATGTAAGGACCAGTCCAATTGGGCCTGAACTTGCCCATAGGGTCGTGGATGGGAGTTCGGTTGTCTTTGAGCACCAAATCCCCTTCTTTCAGATTCCTGGACTTAACTTTCTTATTGAAAGCCCTGGCAATCCTTCATTGATAAACTTTGACGTGGTACAGTGCCATCAGCGTCCTCTCGTCGAACAACATAAGTTCTTCGTACCTGCTTTACTGCCAATCTGCTTCTGCTATTTGGCACTCAGCCATAACCCGCAGCGACGGAACCTCAACTTCAATTAGAAGAATAGCCTTCATCTCCAATGGCCGGTAGCAACAAAACAGGGCCGGTGGCCTCAAGCCATGGCCGGTGAGGTGTGGGGATGACCAAAAAGCCATTCCCTGCCCTCAGAAGCAAAATGACAAGTGTTTGGTGCAAAACCAAACACAAAACAAGCAAGTCGAGAGATCCTAAGGCAAGGCACGCAGCCGAGACCTCCGAGAACTCAAAACGAACACGAACATGGATGATCACTGAGTGTTCAAACGGTGACGTCCAAGTCTTGAGGACGGTCAAAAATAGGTTGTCTACAGTACGCCCGCTGGCTCGATCAAAGATCGGCCTCTACTACCATGATATGTTGTTTTATAAACCTCATGTGTTCTTGTTCTAATTTATTAGCTAACTTATTATGTGACACACACAAGCAAATATAGACTAAGTCTCAAGACTTGGAACAAATCAACTCATGTTTATTTTCAAAAATGGTTTGAAGTTGCCACCCTCGAGTGGGCTAAAAGCGCAGATTTACCACCAGAAGTGAGCTTAAAACATGATTTGACACTTCGCAAAGTGGGCTTAAAACATACATTCATCGAATTGTTCCAATTTAAGCAATGAAGCCTTCATCCATAGGCATTCATGCAGTTTAGCAAGTAAGCACATAGCCTCACGGCAAGCATACGAAACTTGGCAACACTCACACTCATGCAAGTATGCTAAAGCGTAAAACTTACAGTGTACTCCAAGCCAAAATAAAAAGCTAGTTAGAAATATGCGTGATTCTAACTATGTTAAGATGCCTAATGCAATACATGTAAAGAATGCAATTAATAGGCTCGGCTATCTAAGATGGCATATGAATGCAACAATTTGATAACATGCTTGGAAACACGTATTTAAGTATTGAAATACAATGCAGTCTGAATGATGCGCCGAGCCCGGTGCATGCAAAACAAGTGAATGATGCAAACATGCAAGCATAAGGTATGCTAATTGAAAATGTCCCTAAACTAACCATCGAAAGCGGTTAAATAAAAGGGAGAAATAAGTGGGGTTGGAAGACATGCACTCACGCACGCACACTTATTACAACATTGTACCCTTGTGAAGGAGGGTCCGAGTAAAATAAGCTAAGCTACACTAAGCTAAGCTAATTATTACGAAACAACTAATTAACTATTCTAGGCTAATTAATTATTATAAACCAATTGAAACTGATTAACTAACTTATTCTAAGCTAATTACTTACAACAAATTGAAATCGAAGAACTAGTTACACAAACTAATTAAGTAAAACACTGGAAATAAATAATTAGGTACGCTAACTAATTAAAGCAATTAAAATGACCTCGAGGGCAAGGGATGCATGCATTCTCGGTTGGCTTTCTTCCAAAAATCCACCGCCTTGCCTTTCGATGCCTCTATTTGCACTTTGCTTTGATCTTTGAACATTGCACCAATTTCCAGATTGCTTCTGCTCCAACTCAGGAACACTTTGAACAACTTTTCCACTAATGGCCGGTCAGCTACCATAGGTGGTTGTCGGCCACTACAACTGGCTAGTCAGCCACTATTTGTGGCTGTCGGCAACCCTTTCCCTGGAATTCTCTTTTTTGCTGCAATAGAGAGCAAACATTGGCAAAACAGTGTATTCTCACACAATATATGTACTATTACCCTCCCTATCTTTTTTCAAGCTGAAATGAGTGTAATTTTTGGCTCTCAAGCCATCAACCAAGCATTTTCAATGCATGATGACCAAAGAACCAAGCTTGTACAAGCTTAATGAATGCACAAATAAGACTCGAAGAGCCACCACCCTATCGTGCATGATCAAGGGTGACGACGACCAAGAAACGTGACATGTTTCATCACTTTGAGTATGAAACGCCCCACATTTCTTGTGTTTGGATTAACGTCTGATCCAAACACATGCAATGCAATACAACATACTTATCTTGTCCATGTTTTACTTGACTTATTTTGTTTACTCATTTTAGCATTACCAACTCATTCTTTAACCGGTTAAGTCTAAAGTGATTGTCCTCTAATGAGAGAGGGGTCAACCAAAGGATGATTTAAGACATGAGAGAGATCATGCCTTTGGCTAGGAGGAACCCTCAAAAAAGGGTTAAAGCCATTGAGCACAAGCTCTATCTCAAGCTTAAACACAATCATAAGGTTAACCAACCCTTAAAACAAATGGAAAAATGAAGAAATGAGGGAGGTTGCAGACTTTTTAGTGCTAAAATGGCATGCAAAAGACACTAAATCATGCAAGCAACACATGCACAACATGTTAAAAGCCAAAAGCATCAAAACTAGTGAAGAGCATTACATTAGAGGCATGCTATATCAAGCTTAAATGACCAAACCAACTCTGGATAGAGCTTAAACATGCCAAAACAGTGGCTAAAACATGCTGAGATAGAAGCATAAAAGGCAAGAAAATCATGCGCACATGTTGGCTCGCAAGCAAGGCTCAAAACACAACTCTCAAAAGCAATGAAAGAATGGAATAAGTGAGAGTGTGATAGAGATATATGCACTAAAATCACATGTTAAATGATGCTACAACATGTAATCATCTCATGCAAAACACATTAGAGGCCTCAAAACAATGTGCTAGTGAAGACATTTGCACTATAGCTGTGGAGAAGTGGTTTGGAAATACTCTTCAGATCCTGGGAGACGCTAATGATCCTCAGCTAGTCACCTGAAAAGATACAAACACTTCGGTCGGGGGTGTCGGAATTAGCACTCCGACGGACAAGTCAGTTCAGACACTCAGGATAGCTTGTTTACTAACTCAAGCAAAGAGTGATTGTTACATACCTTTCTAAATCTGTAGTTCTTGTATTTATACTTGATTTTTGGGCCTCGGGGCTTGAGCCTACTTTTATCCCATTCCCCTTTTATTTATTCGGAGCTACTGATCTCTGGCTATTCGGCCTTTCTAACGTATTCGGCATCCTAGTCACACAATATGGAGCCGAATAATATCTAATTTCTGGGATACGCGCCTTCCGACTCTTCTATTTATTCGGCTCCCACAATTGCCCCCCAAGCACTTTACCAACGACAGTTGGCTGGAGTGCTTGGTTTCAAATTTCGAAAAGCCAGAGCCAAAATTCGGCGGTTGGCCTCATCCTCATGCGGATATCTAAGCGCAGCCCTTTCGGTTGTCGTGTCGACTTCCCACCCTCTCGTACGTGTCTATTTATCGTGATTTAAGATTTTGACGTCCTTTCGAGTATGTATTTTATGACGCTTGTCGCTGGATTGCCCTTTGAATTGTCCCTGCAACTCTCTTTCCCGATATCCTCTTTGTCCTTTGTAAGTTCTCTCCTTCCTTGCTTCAAAGACTCTTTCTGGTTTATTCCTTCCCTGGCATATTCTTGTAAACTGTAGGGTATGGCGAAACATTTAAAAGACCTCCTCTCGTTAGATCGAATTGCTAGCTTTAAACGCCATTTCTCCATTCCTAATGATGTCCGTCTGTTGCTTGTGGCAGACGACACTCTTGATATAGAGAGGGAGGACAAAACCTCGATTGTCTTTCCTCTTTTGTCAATCGCAGAGGGTGGAGTTCGTTTTCCCCTCCACCCGTTTCTTAGGGTTGTGCTTCGCTATTGGGGTTTAATCGCTTCCCAATTCAATGTGAATTTCTTTAGAATTATAATGGGGGTTATAGCGCTCCACCATCGCCTTAGAATTAACCTTGGCATTCCAGCCATCCGGCATTGCTATGCCTTGGCTAAGTCTTCTGGTCGACACGGGCATTTCTTCCTTAGGGCCAAGGATATTGACCATCAGCTAATTACTATGCTTTCCAATTATGGGAAATGAGTTGATGATGTTATGGTCGTTGCCTAGGGTAATTGGGAATTTGGCGAAAGGGAGGATCACGTCAATCCTATTCCTAGACGGAGGGGCAAGCCAGGTGGCCGATTGCCTTCTCGCTTTTATTATTTGTTCATTTTTGTTGTAAAGCCTCTTCTTTGAAATGTTACGGCTTGGCTTGTGCAGGGAACGATTTGAAGAAAGTCCTGTCTTCGACTGACGACGCCGTTCTTTCGGATATCAAAGTCGCGCTCAAGTATTTCGGCCGTCGAAGTCTTTAGAAACAAGGGAGGGTGGCCCACGTTCTGCTTCGTTACGAGCTGACATATACGGCCTTCTCAGCGGCAGAAAATATCCCGATTCCGGAGGGCGAAGATTCTCTTATCGCTCTTATTTTGTTCGACTTAAAAAACTTGAGGCAGGTTGGTTTTGAAGGGTCTGATTCGGAGTGGGGTGTAGCTAATGTCACCGAATCAGATCAGTACGAAATCGAGTCTGACGAGGTATTGAATTCGGCCGATCCTCCATCCACTTCAAGCCGAGGGGATCTTTCACTTGACGGCATTTTTCACAGCTTAGAGGATCTTCTCGCCGCAGGCCCCGAAGACATGGCCGAGTTAATCCTGACAAAACTTGCCAGGAAGGCGAATGCGGAAAGGTTGGCCACATGGCGAAGAGCGGAGGCCCTTTGGTCTGAAGTACCACCCGTCACCGAATCTCAACTCTCCTTGCCTGTTAGCAAATCAGAGTCCTTGCGCGTTATTGAGGTGGAGACGGCAAAAAATTAGAATGCCGAATCTACTTCGATCGTGCAAGACGACCAAGAAGTTGAGGAAGAGGCAGAGAAATGCCCTGCCGAATTTGAGGCCGGCTCAAAAGAACAAGGCGACAAACGTCCTCGATTAGAGGGATCGAATGTGATCGTTCCTTTTGTCATTCAGCTGGTGATAAAAAATATGCCGGTTTCTTCTGATGCTTCGACGCTTAAAGATCCAGAAGTCGCATTCAACTTGGCTACGTCCGTGTCGTTGCCGTCAGACTGGGAGGCTTTCCGGGTGGAACCAGATCTGAATGCGATAGCACTAGCCGCCCAATCGGAACTTTTGGTACATATTCGGACTTTGCTTCACTTAATCCAAATACTGTTGAAGTTATGGTTTTAAATACTTGTTTTGCAGACCGTCGGAAGGATAGCCGATATGGGTCGTCGCCATCGCGACGCCGTCAAACAGATTGGTCGTTTACGAAAGAAAGGAAGCCTCGAGGGCCAGAGGAGAAGGGCTGAGGTCGAAACTTTGAGGGCGGACAAGGAAGCCTCAAGGGCCGAGGCCGAGGTAGAGAGGGCTTGTAGCATGGATCAATTAAGATTGGATGCCGAGAAGGCGGCGGACGCGAGCGAAGATGTGCTCAAATTGGCCCAGAAGGTGATCTCCAAACTGGAGGCTGAGTTGGCTGAAATGAAGGCGGCGAAGGAAACAGCCGACTCGGAGGCTTCCAAAGTATTCAAGGCCGGGAAAAATGCTGGACTCGCTGAGTATTTGGACGAAGTCCCCAAGTTTGAAAATCGGGGATTCAAACATGGTTGGCACAAAGCCCTTGTTGCTGCTAAAGTTTCATTGATTATCCTAATACCATATGAGCAAGTGGATGTTGAGCCATTGGAGTCTGATTCTAATGACTGATCTGGGCGACTGTCATAGTTTTTAGGATGTTGAATGTATTTTTACAGTTTTTAATTTGGTATTTTTCATGTGTTGCTACAGTCATAGTTTTTTGCTAGGCGTTTTCATGCGGGCTTGTAGCTTTTTGTTTAGTAATTTGCGTATATAAAATTTCACGAGTTGTGCTCAACTTGCTAAGGAAAATGTTGTTGATGAATGATATTGCTTTCGATTATGGTTAGATCGACTGCTTAGCTTAGGTATTTGGCCGACCAGATTAGTAAATCTGCCCTTGCCTTAGCTAGGGCGCGAGCTTGCGTAGCCCAATGGGCCTAACTCGTGGGCTAGCTGAGGCACAGGTTGATCGGCGCTTGCGCTTAAAAACATGGCCTAATCGATTCATGAGCCGGCTGGGGCAGTTGAGCTGAATAGATTGATGAATCTGCCCTTGCCCCAGGCGGTGCATGATCATTCGGGCGCTGGATGAGACGACCTTAAGAACTTTGAAGAATCGACTCATGGGCCGTTTGAGGCACAGATTGATCGGCACTTGCGCTTGAAAACATGGCCGACCAGATTAGTAAATCTGCCCTTGCCTTGGCCAGGGCGCGAGCTTGGGAAGCCGAATGGGCCTAACTCGTGGGCTGGCTGAGGCACAGGTTGATCGGCGCTTGCGCTTGAAAACATGGCCGACCAGATTAGTAAATCTGCCCTTGCATTAGCCAGGGCGTGAGCTTAGAAAGCTGAATGGGCCTAACTCGTGGGATGGACAATTGTCATCCGTCTTTTAACGTTTGGGATTACTGACGTTGCCTCGGGAGAGCTGCATATATTGAAGGACAAATGGGGCGGGTGCACGCCAGAGGCCCTACTTATTTCCATTCAAGAAACTTAGGAGGGACGAAGATTGGCTGAATTAGACGCCGCAATGAGTCGCAGTAGCGAGCCTATGTGTGCGGGAAGAAGAACGTCCAAGGATCGGGAAACACAACAGCCTCTTAGTCGTCGAAGCAAATCGCCCCAAAAGGACAGGCAACAACGGGGAAGTTCTCCGCGCTCGCGACCAAGGATTGAGTCCAATACGACGCCACGACCGTTGAGTTTTGCAGTTTTTGTTAGGAATAAACCAATGACGGAGGCGGATTCTATCATTAAAGACCCAGGTGTGGCAGTTGAGTTCGCTCGACCGATCTTCCTGCCGGAAGTCCAACAATCGATGGTCGAACGTCAAGACTTAGAAGTATTTCGAGACGGCATACATGGGGCCGTGAAAGGACTGTATACTACTTACGAAGTCGGCATGCGTCTGCGGGAAGTGCGACGTGAGAGTGAGAAAAAGGATGAAAGGAATCGCAGTCTGGAGATTTGTGCAGAAAAGGCTGAGTGTGAGCTTTGGGAGTTGAAGAATGTTCAAACGAGCGCGTCGGTGGTGGCCGGTCAATCTAAATTGGTCGTTGAGGAGAGAGTGACCCAACGGACCTCGGGTTATGAAAAGGGGTTTCAGGACGGCTTGAAGGTTGGGATAGAGAAGACCAAACGAGACCTTGCTGAGGAGGTCTGCCGATGTGAAAATCGTGGATTTAAGCACGGCTGGATCAAGGCCCTTCAAACCAAGAAAGCTCTCGAAGCCGTGGGCATTGATTCGGCTTCGCCCCTATATCATCATCACTACTTACCCTATTTCGATTTCGAAATTGAGAGGAGTGAAGATGAGGGTGCCATTAAATAGACTTTCTTTTATTTTCAACGTTCGTATTTGGTCTTGAAATATTATGTGCTTAATTGGACGTATTATTTCAACTTACTGGCAAGTTTTGTGTTGCATGGTGCAAATGTTTAAACACGCATTGACCGGCTCGAATTAAGAACAATTCTCAGTGAATATTTATTCGGCCAGTGAAATGGTCCGAATGCATCTCTCACAAAGGCTCTGAATCCGGAGACTATTTTGGCCAATCGTGATATCCACGAAGGATGCTCCGAATTCGGAGTCTTAATCGGCCTTAAGAGTCTTAATCGGCCCTAAGATGTTATGCACCAAAAGGGGCTCCGAATCCGGAGACTTTAATTTGGCCAATCGTGATATCCATGAAGGGCGCTCCGAATCCAGAGACTTAATCAGCCTTAAGAGGCTTAATCGGCCCTAAGATGTTATGCACCAAAAGGGGCTCCGAATCCGGAGACTTTAATTTGGCCAACTATGATATCCACGAAGGGCGCTCTGAATTCGGAGACTTAATCGGCCCTAAGGTGTCATGTACCAAAAGGCGCTCCGAATCCGGAGACTTAATCGGCCCTAAGGTGTCATGTACCAAAAGGCGCTCCGAATCTGGAGACTTTATTTTGGCCAATCGTGATATCCCCGAAGGGCGCTCCGAATCTAGAGACTTAATCGGCCCTAAGGTGTCATGCACCAAAAGGGGCTCCAAATTCGGAGACTTTATTTTGTCCAATCGTGATATCCACGAAGGGCGCTCCGAATCCAGAGACTTAATCGGCCTTAAGGTGTCATGCACCAAAAGGGGCTCTGAATCCGGAGACTTTATTTTGGCCAATCGTGATATCCACGAAGGGCGCTCCAAATCTGGAGACTTTATTTTGGCCTTAGAAGGCTCAATCGACCCATAAAGGCTTGGGAGCGAGCTTGAGAAAATGAGAAGCTTTGTATTGCAACGGTGAAATATGTACAAGTATAAAGCCAACAAGTCGGGTCAATGATAGAATTTACGTAAATGTGTTGAATTCCAAGGCCGTGGCAGGCTTCTTCCCGACATGTCTGAGAGCCGGTATGCCCCTGTTCCTGCGATGGATTCTATCTGATAGGGGCCGTCCCAGTTTGGACCCAATTTTCCATCGGCTGGTCTCCGGTCGGCTGGAAGTACCTTCTTTAGGACCAACTCTCCTGGAGTGTATCGGCGTAACTAAACTCGCTGATTATACGACTTGGCGAGTTGCTGCTGATACCGTGCCATGGATGCCAGGGCGCAGTCTCTTCGTTCTTCGATTAGAATCAGATCCAGGGCAAGCATCATGTCGTTTCGGCCCGAATCAAAAACTTGTGTTTTCAGAGTTGGGAGGCCGATTTCCAGGGGTAAGATTGCCTGGGTTCCAAAGCATAGAGCCAATGGCGTTTCTCCAGTGGATCTCCTCGGCGTAGTACGATGAGCCCACAATACACTCGGCAATTCTTCGACCCATTTGCCTTTATCTTTTTCCAGCCTCTTTTTGATACCGTCCAAGATGGATTTGTTAGAGGCTTCGGCTTGACCATTACTTTGGGGGTAGGCTGGTGTAGAGAAGTAAGGCCGAATGCCATATTTGCTGCATAACTCTTGATATACGCCACAATCGAACTTGGTGCCATTGTCTGAGATGAGAGCTCTCGGAATGCCGAATCGTGTTATGATGTTTCTCCATACAAAATGTTTAATGTCGGCATCTCGTATGTGTGTTAAAGCCTCCGCTTTGACCCATTTTGTGAAGTAATCTGCCGCAACGATTAAGAATCGCTTGTTCCCTGGGGCCCTCGACAATGGTCCTACGATATCAAGTCCCCACTGAGCAAACGGCCAGGGGCTGGTGATAGAGTTCAACCATTTGGCACGCAGATGGTTTAATGGGGAGAACTTTTGGCACTGTTCGCATTTTTTTACATAACTCTCCCTGTCAGTTCTCATTGTCGGCCAATAATACGTCTGTGTTATAGCTCGATGGGCCAGGGAGCATCCGCCAGAATGGGCACCACAACTGCCCTCATGTATCTCTGTCAGAAGCTCCTCCACTTTGTCGGGGTGCACGCATTCCAAATATGGACCAGAGAGGGACTTTTTATAAAGCCCTCCTTGCGGATCCAGATAGTATCACAGGGCTTTATTTCGCAGCTTGTGTGCTTCTTTTTTGTCCTCTAGGAGTTGTTCAGAAGAGAGGAATGTAGCAATGGGGTCCATCTAGCTTGGTGCGGATTCTATAACGTTGACATGGATTTCCTCCAAAGGGCCAATACTCGGCTCCGGGATGAAACCTACTTCGATGGTTCGTTTGATCTCAGAATTGATGGCGGAGGCTAGGCATGCCAAGGCATCTGCGTGTGTGTTTTGGTCGCGTGTTATTTGGTTCAATTCGTGATGGTCAAATTTTTCCAGCAAGGAATTAGTCGTTTTCATGTAGGCCGCCATACGGTCATTTCTTGCCGCGTACTCCCCCTTTAGCTGACTGATTACCAATTTTGAATCACAAAACACAAGCAGAAGCCGAGCCCCGAGAAGGTGCACATTTCGCAGACCGGCTAGAAGGGCTTCGTATTTGGCTTCGTTATTTGATGCTTTGAAGCCAAGCTTGATGCCCTGCTCAATTACTGCGCCGTCTGGAGACATGATCACAACTCCGGCGCCGCTGCCCCTTTGGTTAGACGATCTATCACAGTATAATTGCCAAATATCCCCGACATAAATTCACCAGTTCGGCTTTGGTCGAACTTCAGCCTTTGGTCGAACTTCGTCGGGTTTGAGGTTGGCAAGCTCGCCGGTGAATTCGGTAACAAAGTCGGCCAACACCTGCCCCTTAATTGTGGTTTTTGGTAAAAACTAAATGTCGTATTGGCCGAGTTCTGGAGCCCATTTTGAAACACGTCCTGATGCTTCTGCACTCCGTAGTACTGATCGGAGGGGATAATCTGTTAGCACCCCAATGCTATGTCCCTGGAAGTAATGCATAAGTTTTCTTGCCGCCATGACTAAGGCTAAGATGAGTTTTTCCAGCGGAAGGTAGCGTGTTTCGGCGTCAACCATTGCCTTGCTCACATAATACACTGGCCGTTGCTCCCTCTGGTCCTCTTTTAGCAGTACGGCGTTGACGGCCCTATTGAAAATTGCCGGATATAGAATGAGCGGGTCACCAATGGCGGGTGTTGTCAAGAGAGGTACTGAGCGGAGGTAGGTCTTGAGTCTGTTGAAAGCTGTTTCGCATTCGGCGGACCATTCAAAAGCCTTACCTTGCCGTAGTGTCTAAATGAATTGTCGGCAGCGATCTATAGACCGGCTGATGAACCTGTTGAGTGCAGCGGCCATCCCCATCAACTTTTGGACTTTTTTTACTGAACGGGGGGAGCCAAGTTCCAAGATTGCTGTGACTTGTCTCGGATTGGCTTCGATTCCTCGGTGATTGACGATGTAACCCAGGAATTTGCCAGAGCCGATTTTGAACGCACACTTGGAAGCGTTGAGTTTCATTCTGTATTTGCGTAAGATGCTGAATGTCTTTTCTAGATCGGCTATATGATTCTGTTCTTCTTTGGACTTGACCACCATATCGTCGATGTATACTTCCATAGTGTGGCCGAGTTACTCTTTGAATATGGCGGTGACCAGTCTTTGGCAGGTTGCCCCTGCATTCTTCAGCCCAAAAGGCATAACTTTGTAGCAGTAGGTTTCCCTTGGGGTGAGGAATGCAGTTTTGTGTTGGTCATCTGGTTGCATGGCGATTTGATGGTAGCCTCTGTAGACATCGAGGAAGCTCATGCGTTGATGGTGTGCCATCGCATCGACAAGCTGGTCGATTCTGGGTAGAGGAAAACAATCTTTGGGGCAAGCTTTGTTCAGATCCGTGAAATCGACACACACTCACCAAGTCCCATTTTTCTTCTTCACCACCACTCTATTGGAGAGCCATGTAAGGTAAGTGACTTCTCTAATTGCCCCGGCGTTAAGCAGTCTGTCTACCTTCGCAACAACGGCTGCAGTGTCCGCGGCTGACCGCCGGCCTTTCTGAATGATCGGCTTACATTTGGGATCGACATTTAGATGGTGCTGTGTAACTGATGGGTCTATTCCCGGCATTTCGTACGGAGTCCATGCAAAGACATCGAGGTTGTTGAGCAAGAAAGAGATCATCTGCTGCCTGTCGGCCTGATTCAGAGAGGCGGCGATCATGAAGAACTTGTCTGGGCTTTCATCGATGTCAACTCGGTCTAAACCTTCCGTGGCCTTCTAATTTGGGTGCCGCCCAACGTCATCAAGGATCTCCCGATTCGGCACCTCAATGGAGTTTACTTGCAGTTCTTTTGGCGTTTTGGCGGCAAGGAGATAACATGTTTGTGCCGATTTTTGGGAGCCGTGGATTTGCTCAATGCCGTGTTCTGTTGGGAAACGTAGCAGTTGATGATAGGTGCTTGGGACGGCCTGCAAGGTATGCAACCACGATCACCCCATGATGAGATTGTACGGCGATGCCAGCCTGACGACCAAGAATTCCACATCCACCGTTCTGGAACCTGCTCGAACGGGTAAGCTGATCTTTCCCAATGGGTACTCTGGATTGGCATTGAAGCCGAATAGTAGATAAGGAGCCGGAGTCAGGCCTGACTCGTTGAATCCGAGTTTGATGAAGATTTTGTAATACATAGCCTCTGAAGTACTGCCCTGGTCAATAAGAATACGTTCGACGGTGATGCGGTTTACGCGTAGGTCAACAACCAATGGATCGATGTGAGGGATTGTTAAGTCGTTCAAATCACAGTTGTCAAAGGTGATACTTGGCGTTTCTCGGACCCGCTTTGCGGGCGTGAGTTGCTGTTGAGGGCTTGGATGTGATTGGATTGCATGCACGGCCGGGGCTGCTGGCAGGCTGTATATCATGTGGACGGTGTCAAGTGGAAATGCATCCTTCGGAAGGGCAGGTGTTTGGATCGCACTCCTACAGACGCATTATTGGAGACGTTCGTCCTTTGCCAACTCCTCAAGATGATCTGTTGAGGTATAGCGGCCATCAGTTTCGTGCTGTCAGGCTTGAGATCGTCGATCATCTGCCCTCGGGGATCGCTCAGAAACCTGGCGGACTGGTTGTTTGGATTTTACTATTTCCGAGGCCAGATCGCGACGAAGGCGTTCGTTCTCAGCGATGATGTTGTCCAACCTCCGTTTGGTTTGCCTAGCTTGTGCCATGGTTGCTTGTATTGTCTTTTGCGTTGGGTTTGAAGATGAGCAAAGGTCCAAGGCACATCTTGCTGCAATGGTTTTTGGTCCAAGCGAGTTTACTGGAGTGAGGTCATCTTGCTGTGCGATCTCGTCAGTGGCTATCTGAGGACCTTCAGTCACGCCTGCCATGGATGTATTTGAGTGTTCCCACAGACGGCGCCAGTTGTGGAGAAGTGGTTTGGAAATACTCTTCAAATCCTAGGAGACGCTAATGATCCTCAGCTAGTCACCTGAAAAGATACAAACACTCTGGTTGGGGGTGCCAGAATTAGCACTCCGATGGACAAGTCAGTTCAGACACTCAGGATAGCTTGTTTACTAAGTCAAGCAAAAAGTGATTGTTACATACCTTTCTAAATTTGTGGTTCTTGTATTTATACTTGCTTTTTGGGCCTCGGGGCCTGAGCCTACTTTTATCCCATTCCCCTTTTATTTATTTGGAGCTACTGATCTCCGGCTATTCGGCCTTTCTAACGTATTCGGCATCCTAGCCACGCAATATGGAGCCGAATAATATCTAATTTCTGGGATACACACCTTCCGACTCTTCTATTTATTCGGCTCCCACAATAGCCATGCAAGACAAGACTCATATGACCAAGACCACCCAAAATAGAGTTAAATCATGGCAAATCAGTAGCTAAAACATGCTGCTATTAAGTCACAAAAAGGTAGAAAAACATGCTCACATGTTAGGCTATCTACTCTTGGAAATAAGACATGAGGAGGAGAGGCCACCCCCTCCTATTTTGGACCACAAAACATATTTTTTGCCACTGAAATTCCCCTGGAATTCAGTGGTTTAAAGGCCAAAAAAGGTTAACTTTAATATGCTAGAAGATGGTACAAAAGCTTAAACAAACAAGCAACAAGAAGGGTAGTTAACCCCTTAGTACAAAATGATCTCAAACCAACATGTTAAGGCTGAAAAATCAAAGGTCTTTGTAGTTGAAAACCAGACCAAAAATAGTGTAAAAAGATGGCAAAGCAAACAACTAAATCAATGCTTATAAGGCAACTGTTTACTCTTGAAGCACAACACTAAAACAGGTGCAATTTTAAGCTCAAACCAACCGTAGGAGCTCTAAATAATCCTCAAAGAACCTCAGCTCTAAGATGGAGTTGTTTGGTCAAGGGTCCTAGAACAAAAGTGTAGAGAATTCTCACTTTCAAGCACAAAATAGGGAGAGAGAGAGAGAGAGAGAGAGAGAGAGAGGAGATTTTTGCTCACAAAATTATGTAAGCTCTCAAACGGGGGAGAGACCCCCCATTATATAGAAATACAAGCCAAAGGCTTACTTTCATCCCTCCATACACGTGTATGGAGATGAGCATTAGTGAATAACATCTAGCACAGCTGGCAAAAAAATATCTGAATAAGGAGAATAATGGTCGTCAGCCATCATTGGGGGTTGACCGGCCATCAATGTAGCCGACTGTCCATCAACATAGCCGACCGGCCACCACTGGTGGCTGGCAGGCACAAGTCATGGCCGGCAGGCTAAAGGGATGGCCGACAAGTCACCCTCTCCTCTAGAAGCAAAGAAACAAGCTTTTGGCCCATAACTAAGCACAAAACAGACAAGATAAGAGGCTCCAAGGCAAGGCGCTCAGCCGAGACCTTCAGGGACTCAAAACGAACACAAGCAAGCACAATCATCGGGTGTTCAAATGATGACATCCAAGTCTTGAGGACGGTAAAAAATGTGTCTACAGACGACAATATTCTGCACCATGAACCGCTCATCCTCAGAGACAGAGTCAGGGAAAAGGGCAATTGCCTGCTTGTTATTAGTGTGGGTAGTTAGGGCACATGAGGAGGTTTTGCCCTTAGTTGAGTGGCACTTTGGTGCATCTAGTTCGAGACAGACATAGAACCATCAGCCTACACCGTCAACACAGGCCTTGAGGGCCAATCAAGGAGCCTCTTCGACTCAGTTAGTGTATCAAACTTATGCTCTGAGGGGTGAGAAGGTAAAGCAGAGACCTACGAGACATGTGTATGTTGTTACCATGTCAAATTTGTTGCCAGCACCTTCAGTAGTGAGAGGTAACTTCTTGTTGTGTAATTTTATTGCTAATGTGTTGATTGACACTGGTGCATTGCATTCTTTCATTTCGTCTGCATTTGCATCAGCCTTGGGATTAGAAGTGGCTCAGTTAGCATCTCCACTCAGGGTAGAGTCACTTGTTGGTGGTGAGGTTATGTTGGACCTGGGGTGTCGGGGTTGTGAGATAGAGGTTGTTGGTCGGCAGCTTCCTTTTGCTTTTATGTTAATTGATATGTTTAGTTTTGATGTCATTTTGGGCATGGATTGGTTGTCATCCTATCGGGCCATTATAAACTGTTACCATAATAGGGTTACAGTGTGCACCTCGAGTGGTCATTGTTTTTATTTCTTGGGGGACCAAGTTGATAGAGCCTTGTTGCCAGTGTATGATCCACGTGGTCAGGGCAAGCTTAGTCTTCTTCTTGCTACTTTCTTGGGTGTTGAGAGTGATGTGGTATGAGTAGAGTTGCCAAGGGTAGTTTGTGAATGCCCTAAAATCTTTCCTAAGGATCTTACTAGTTTACCACCTCACCATGAGATTGAGTTCTTTATTGACTTAGTGCCTGTCATAACACTGATTTTCATAGCACTGTATAGGTTTGCACCTGCCGAGTTGAGTGAGTTAGAGATTCAACTCCAAGAATTGCTAAACAAGGGCTTTATCCACCCTAGTACTTTGCCTTGGAGAGCACCGACTCTCTTTCCCAAGAAGAAGGATAGCACATTGTGACTTTGTATTGATTACCGGAAGTTGAACCGGGTAACTATTAAGATCAAGTACCCACTACCTCGTATAGATGACTTGTTTGATCAATTGTAGGGATCTTGTTGCTTTTTTAAGATAGACTTGAGATCGGGTTATCACTAGTTGAGAGTTAAGGAGGAGGATATCCAGAAAACGACATTCTGAATGCAGTATGACCATTATGAGTTTCTAGTGATGCCTTTTGGGTTAACTAATGCACCAGCCTTATTTATGGATTTGATGAATCGAAGCTTTCATGAGTTCTTGGACCGTTTTGTGGTTGTTTTTGTTGACAGCATTTTAATCTACTCACCCTCTGAGAAGGAACATGAGGAACACTTGCAAGCTGCGCTTGAGTTGATTAGAGCCCATAGATTGTATGCTAAGTTAAAGAAGTGTGTGTTCTGGATGAAGGAGGTGAAGTTCTTAGGCTATGTAGTATTTGGGAAAGGGATGACTGTAGACTCCTCTAAGATAGAGGCAATACAAGATTGTGAACAACTTAAAAATGCCTTTGAGATCTGGAGTTTCTTAGGGTTAGCTGGGTATTACCATTGTTTTGTTAAGGATTTCTCTAGATTAGTCTCACCATTGACTAGACGTACAAGGAAGGGAATTAAGTTTGTGTGGAATGAGAGATGTGAAAAATCATTTCAGGAGCTTAAGGTTAGACTTCCCACCATTGTTCCAGTGTTGATTATCCCACAGAGGGGTTTGGGCTATTCAATATATTGTGATGCATCTCGGGAAGGTTTAGGTTATGTCTTGATGCAAGAAGGGAAGGTAGTAGCTTATGGCTCCTGACAGTTGATAACGCATGAGGGAAACTATCCTACTCATGACCTAGAGCTAGCAGGAGTGATTTTTGCCTTGAAAATCTGGAGGCATTATCTTTATGGTGAGAGATTTTAGGTATTCTCCGATCACAAGAGTCTGAAATATCTGTTTTCACAAAAAGATTTGAATCTGAGGTAGAGAAGGTGGATAAAGTTTATGGAAGATTATGATTTTGAGTTACACTATCATTCGAGAAAGGCCAATGCAGTGGCTGATGCCTTGAGGAGGAAGTCCATTAGCAGTGTAGCTAATATTGCCATTAGGGAATAGGGGATGTTGGGTGCTATCAGAGAGTTTGACTTGCATCTTGGCGAGTCTGTTGAGTCGACAACTTTGTTTACCATAGTTGCACAACCTACAATTGTGAGTCGAGTTATAGAAGCATAACAGGGTGATCATGAGATAGAGGCCATCTGGGAGAAGATAACTAGTGGGAAGGCAATGAAAGGCTTGAACGAGTATTCTGACTTGAGTGTTAGATATCTTGATAGCCTTTTCGTGCCAGAGTCATATAAGGAGGAGGTACTCTGAGAGTTCCATCATTCAAACCTTGTGGTATATCCAGAGGCATAAACAAATACCACGACCTTAGTCGCTAGTTTTAATGGAGTAGGATGAAGAGAGACATAGCGTTGTTTGTATCGAGGTGCCTTACATATCAACAAGTAAAGGCTGAGTATTAGAGGCTAGAGGGTTTGTTGCAACCCTTGCCTATAGTCGAGTGGAAATGGGAGCATGTCACGATGGATTTTGTTGTGGGTCTTCCGAGGACTCAACGGGGTAATGATGTTGTGTGGGTGATAGTCAATCGGTTAACTAAATCAGCGCATTTTGTACCTATGGACATGAGTGACTCGGTAGATTATCTTGCCGACCTTTATGTTAGGGACATAGGTTGACTTCATGGGGTCAATGTAACTATTGCTTTGGATAAAGATTCACGTTTCACGGCTCAATTGCGGCAAAGTCTACAAAATCTCTTGGGCACTAGATTGACATTTAGCACCACCTATCATCCTCAGATTGATGGGTAGCCAGAGCGAACTATTCAGATCCTTAAAGATATGCTTCAAGGTTGTGTTCTTGACTTTAAGGGGTCGTGGGAGAGGCACCTGTCTTTAGTGGAGTTTGCCTACAACAATAGCTTTTAGGCGAGTATTGGCATGGCACCTTTTGAGGCCTTGTATGGCCGACCATGTGGATCTCCATTGTGTTGGGCTAAGATGGGTAACGTACCTATGTTAGGTCTTGAGTTAGTCTGAGAAACAACAAAAAAGGTCACACTTATTTGTAAGAGGTTGGTTTCGGCTCAGAGTCGTTAGAAGAGTTATGCTGACCGTAGGAGGAGACCATTATCATTTGAGGTAGGAGATCATGTCTTCTTGAAAATATCACCGAGATGAGATTTGATGAGGTTTGGGAAGAGTGGGAAGTTGTCTCCTACATTAGTTGGGCTTTTTGAGATTTTAGAGTGTATTGGGGAGGTAGATTATTGTTTAGCCTTGCCGCCATAGCTTTCTGGGGTTCATAACGTGTTTCATATCTGTATGCTTCGAAAGTATAAGCTGAATCCTTCATAGGTGTTGGATTGGACCAAGTTAGAAGTAGATGAGGATGCCTCGTATGAGGAGAGACCGGTTAGAGTTTTAGATGCTCGAAACCAAGTCTTGCAAGCAAGACAAATCCATTGGTAAATGTGTAGTGGAGACACCATGGTGTTAAGAAGGCAACTTAGGAACGTGAGGCGGAAGTCCGTGAGAAGTATCCTAATCTTTTTGTTTGATGTCTGAAAACTTATGTTGAAAACTTGGTTATGTTGATTAAATGTGAACATTGTACAGGTTTTGGAAAGGTGAATTCTATATTTAGTATTTAAAACTTGTTTATCATTGTTATGAGAATGAATGACCGATGGATGGTCATGGTTATCAGTTCGACTTCTTGTTATTGTTGTTATTGATTTAGCACGGTGTTATTGTTTGATTTAAAAATTTTGGGGAAGAAATTCCTTAAGGGGGGCGATCATAACGATTCTGGTTTAGACCCAACCCGTTTGCTGTTTTGGATTTGGGATTTCTTATCTTACGTGGTTGTTCATACCCTTATACATCATATTCTTGATTGAGTTTGGTTATTTGGATGTCATTGTTGCTTGTGGAACAAGTTAGGAATCCGTTTTTCAAAGGAGTCTTTGCCCAGATTTTAGTTAGTTCGCTCAAGCAGTCCTTTGGTCGCTTAAGCAGTCTTTGAGAACTTCCAGTAAATTTGTAGGTCAGCGAAAGTAGTAGGAAGGTAGTGTTTTTCACTTGAGTGGTGTTTCTTGTGCTCGAGTGGTCTTTCTTTCACTCGAGCGGCTAGCCTCTGTCTGTAAAACTTCTGGGACGGTGTCATTGTGTGCTTGAGCGGTAATTTCGTTCACTTAGGCAGTCTCACTTATTGTGTCTGGTCACTCAAGCGGTGTTTTGGTCAATCAAGCGGTCTGCACGTATATCAGTTGGTAAAAATCACTTTTTAAGTCATTTTCTCATCTCTCTCTCTAAACATTCTAAAATCTCATATTTTCTTTCTCTCTGTGTCTAGAAACCATCTTTAAACCTCAAATACATTATCATTCGTTGGTTTCTACACCATTGTCGTTTGGAAAAAAGGGTAGAGCTTGCCTAGAGCTTCCTTTTTATCGCAACAAAGTTGATTTTTTACTTCGTCAAAGTTTCTTCACTCTCTCCCTTGTCTTCTAGCTTTAAGGTAGGGATTTCTCCACACTTTTGTATAGTTTTTAACTTGCTTATTTGATTATCTAAACAATACTGTGATTTGGGAATTTTTGAACAAAAATCTAGGGTTTTGGTTTAATAGTCAAAAGAGGGGTTTCAAATGGGTTCTTGAATATGATTGTGGGTTTGTAAATGTGGTTGAGTTATGGTAAAATGGTGAATTTTTATCCTTGGGTTTGATTTATAAAGAAAATGGAATTTTGCCATAGAATATGAATATTTGATTTTGTAAAGATGAATTGGAAATGGTGTTGGGTGTTATTAAATTAGGATGATGTTGATGATGGTGGTGGAGTTGGATATGCATTATCACTCCCATCTTGAAATTTTGAAAAGTTTATCTTTATTAAAAATTATCTATTTGTTTAGTGATATCTGTTTTGGGCTATCGGTGGAGGATAACTGTAATTGTTGTAGAAATTGCATAAAATTAGGTGAATTGAAACTAATTTATCATCCATTTGCATTGAACATTGTTGCATACTTAACACATTGAAAATGTATATTGTTTTGAGAAAAGAAGGTGAATATCTTGGTGAATTTAGGTAGAGGGTATGGTTGGGGTATTATTGTTGGCCTGTGTGTCCTTAGTGAAAGTTCAAAAACCCGAGTGGTTAGGTGCCGAGCCTTTCGGTTAATACCGGTAAAAATGGTATTGGTAGTGCTTGTATAGCCTATTGGCAGGCATGTACCTAGAAATTCTCAGTGCTTGCATCCACTGCCATGTTTTCTATTGTAAATGAAAGGTTTTCAAGAATTATGGTATAAACCTCACATTTCTGGAAAGATATATAAAATGTTTTGGCACGAGCATTACATATGCACTCACCTTATAGCTTTGTTAAGATTCATACACTGTGGTAGAGTATCTCTACTGGACTTTGGCTCACTGCATATGGAAAATCATTTTCAGGTGCTGATGATATGTCTCCGCCAAGGCCGTATCTTAGGAGGACTTGGGGCCAAGAGCTTCTTTTTGTTGTAATTAGTTTTTTGTACAAGGTTAGGGCTTGAACTGTATTGAGTTAAAACTCACTTTTGTTGTGACCAAGTATCGTCTTAGAAAGTTGTAGCCATTAGGGCATTTATACATCTATTTAACTTTTATTTCATACCATTAACCTATGGCACATACTATAGATTCAGGGTTAGGGTTTATGAATGTATAACTACATGTGTCATCTTTTGTACATTAGAATCACATGAATGGAAGGATATTATATTTAGAACTATATTGTTATTTAATAATTGGCATGGGATAAATTATGGTTATTATTTCAGGGCATCACAAAAAAGCAGGCAAAAGTTATAATAAAAGGGTTCAGCATATCAGCTTCGATGATAGAGACTTGGTTTGGAAAACAATACTTCCAATAGGAATTACAAGCCACAAGTTTGGCAAATGGTCACCTAATTGGGAGGGACTGTACCAAGTCCATAGAGTCTTGCTTGGAGGAGCCTACTATTTGAAAATTTTAAATGGATATGTGTATCCCAAGAAAATTAATGGCAAATATTTGAAACCTTATTACCCAATTGTATGGGAGGTGCAAGGAGTTTAGAGATACTCTTTGGAAACATTAAGTAAAAATAGTACACACTTGTGCAAAATAATGATGTTTCATTTCACAAAAATTGAAGTACATTATGCCACAAATTGGCCCAAAATTCATTACAATGTTTCAACTGTTCCATTATAATCAGCTCTCTACTCTTGAGTGATGGGACCAGTTGTATGGCAGTGTTCTTTTCTTGGCTGTGGCTTGATAGCCCCTGGTGTGTAGTGTGCAGTCTCTCTGCATTCTGCTCCAAGGCTAGATTAACTACTGCTAGTTCCTTCTCCAATTTTGTCTTCCTATGCAAGAGTTGAGCTTGAAGTTGTAAGGCATAGGAGTATTGTCCTTTTAGCACTAAGACTTCAAAGTGAATGTGGAAGACAAATTCCTTATCTTTTAATAGCTCGAGCGACAACCTCTGTTTGCAAAACTACTGGGAGTTTGTATTCTGTGCTCGAGTGGTAAAACTTATTGTGTCTGGTCACTCAAGCGACACATCTGGCATTTGAGTGAACTATGCGTATATCAGTTCGTAAACAGCCCATTTTAAGTCACTTTTTCATTTCTCTCTCTCTCAAAACATTTCAAAACACTAATATCTCTCACTCTCTCTCTAAAACTCATCTTCAACCCTCAAATACACTATCATCCATTCATCTCTATACCCTAGTCCTTTTGTTAAAAAGGTAGAGCTCACCTAGAGCTTCCATTCGATCGGAGCAAAGTCCATTTTCAACTCAATTGAAGTTTCAACCATGCTCTTGTTTGTCTTCTAGCTTGAGGTAAGGATATTTCCACTCTTTTTACGAGTTTTAGTTTAGCTATTTGTCATTTCTAAATAATATTGAGTTTTTGGAGGATTTGGAACAAACTAGGGTTTTGGGTAAAATAAATCAAAAAAGGGGTTTTTCAAATGATTTTGCTATGGTAGATAATGTTGAGTTAGGAATAAATTGTTGATTTTGAATGTTGAAATTGATTTTGGAAAGAAAATGGATTTTGCCCTAAATGCCTCAAATCTTGATTTTATATAAATTATGATATTGATATTGGAGTTGTGGATTGATGTTAATGAGGATGGTGGAGTTAGATATGTAATATCACTCACCTCTTGAAATTCAGGAAGTGTATCTTTGTGGAATATAAATTATTTGTTTAGAAATATCTATTTTGGGTTATCGGTGGAAGATAGCGATGATTGTTGTAGAAATTGCATGTGAATTAGGAGAATGGAAACTATTTTTCTCATTCATTTGCATTGAGCATTATCTCACACTTATACATTGTAAATGTCACTGTTTTGAGAAAATGGGTGAATTTGGGAAAGGAATTGTTGTTATATCAAATAAGTTGGCATGTGTGTCTAGGGTGAAAGTCCCGAAAACCGTGCGTATACATGGGTGTCAATCCCGCAGATGAAATTTTCATGAAATGGAAACTGTAGTGCTTGTATAGCCTACATTTACATGGGTCTCGGTTTACAGTTTCCTCCGGACGAAATTTTCGAGAAAGGTTGGATTGTTTTGGAATTCCTAGAGTGTGATTCACTGCCCTATTTTCTATTGTAATGGAAATGATTTATGAATCAAGACATTAACTTGGCATTGTATAGTTTTGGAAAGAGGTATAAAAATGTTTTGGCACGAGCATTGTATATGCACTCACCTTATAGCTTTGTTAAGATTCATATACTGTGCTGGATTTTTTCTACTAGGCTTTGGCTCACCCTATGTGGGAAATATATTTCAGGTGCTGATGATATGCCTCCGCCAGGGCTATAGCTTGGAAGAACTTGGGACGAAAGCTTCTTTTGTCTATTTGCTATACTTATTTTTGTACAAGCCAAGGGCTTAAATTGTATTGGACTTCCGTCCACTTTTGTTGTAACCAAACATTGTCTTCGAAAGCTATAAGCCCTTAGGGCATTTCATATTTGTTTAACTTCCATTCTCTTTATTTTATTTGCAACATATGCTATAGATTCAGAGTCAGGCATTATGAATGTATAACGCATATGTTTCTCTTTGTAAACTCAAATGGATTTAATGAAAGATAATTACTTTATCATTGTTGTCGTTTATTGATATTGTGGATGGATTATTGTAATTATTTTGGGGCGTTACAAGTTGGTATCAGAGCATATTGGGTTTGAATACTTTAGATGTGTAGGAAGTGGTTATTACCACAATGGGTTTGTCTCGTTGGATATGGATATTAGTATGCATGGTATGCTTATGTGGTAACATGTTTATGTAGTTATATGAGTATGGGATTGGGTTTCTAAGATATTTATTGAGCCTGCGGGTATCTAGAAGTCATAGAGCACCTGATCACTACTATTTCTAATTGGAACTTTGGCAACGCGGTGAGATGGTCATTATCTATGAAGGAAATTCGTATGTGTTTATGTGACTACATGCTTATGTAGAGTGAATTATTGTTGTCCACCGCATTAGAACGCGAGTGAGTTAGCTTCAGCACATTTGTAAATGTGCTAATTTCTTTTGTTACCTTCATTAGGATGTTAGGACGTGGACGTGGTGGTGGTAGGTGTGGTAGGCCTAGTAGGCATGAGATGCCCTTGCCGGATAAGATTTTGACGTAAGAGCAAGGAGTTGGTCAAGCCAATGTGGCTGAACCAGTTGATCAGCAAGCCTTGGGGGCTTTGGCCCATGAAATGGTCGGAGTTTTGTGGGAATCCATGGATATTCTCAGGGTTGAGAGTCAAGTCCAGGCCTAAGTTACTGGAGCAGGGCCGTCTTTCTTGAAGAGGGAGTTTTTTCGGTCTAACCTGAACAAGTTTTTGGGTGACCCTAAGGAGCCACTAAAGGCATATGAGTGGTTAGAATAGATGGTGAAGACGTTTGAGATGCTTGGCATTAAGGGCGACGGTTTGAGAGTGACCTTGACATCCTTCTAGCTTAAGGGAGATACGGGGTCAATGGTGGAAATATGCGTGTGAGCGCATTGGAGTGACTTGGGAGGCTTTTGTCAACACTTTCTAGGAAAAGTTCTTGCCTTCCACAGCCTGGGAGAAGTGAGAGACCAGTTTCTGAAGCTTAAGCAGCTTAGTTTGCTAGTAGCCGAGTTTGAGGCAGCTTTCACAAGCCTGTCTAGATTTGCCTTGGAACTTGTTGCCACAGAGGAACGTCGTTGTATCGAATTTGAGAAGAGACTGAGGATAGGGTTTGTTTTCAAAGTAGCCAGGTCAATGATCAGGGACTACGGATGGCTTGTGGAAGCGGCAGCTCATCTTGAGACCGTAGTTCAGGAAGAGAAGGAACATATTAGGGGCTCTAGGAAAAGTCAAGAGGTTGAAGACGAGAGTCGAGATAGTAAGAGGCAGAGAGGTTTTGCTCCACAGTAGTTCCAGGTTGCACAATCTAGATCCACTTTCCCTGTGCCGAGTTCGGGTTCCGGGAAAGGTAACCCAGGGTGTCATGACTCGAACCTACCCTTAAAAGTCTAGGTCATGATCGGCCTATGCTCAAATCTCAAAACAAAATTTCAAATAATATTTATAATGTTCAAACCATATTGGGGCCTAAAACGGAAGCAAAATTAAGGATAATGTCCATTGGGCTTGTGCATACATGATATTTGAAATAGTTAAAACAATATAAACACACTAATATATATGCGTATATATCTTACGCTCATAAACGTAAACTTAAAAAACTACAAAACTCTAACAATACAAGATTAAAGCCTCAACGCAGAGGCACATCTTGGGTGGCTGCACTTACCAGCTTCACAAATGCACTCCTGAGGCTGACCTAAGGGTGGTCTATGGTTGATCACCTACACTCAGATAAAATACGGAGTGAGCGAAGCTCAATGAGTAATAACAAAGTGAAGTGAATCAAGTAAATAATCTAGATCCCAAAAGAAGCATACCACAAGATTATTTTGCATCTACATCTCTCACATCATTATTCATAACCGTGTTTACAAAACGGCCTTAGGCCCACTATATAACAAAACGGCCTCGGGCCCAATCATATAGCAAAATTACCTGAGGCTGCAGTCCGTAAGAAATATTCATACCTATTTGTTAATGTTTGAGCGTGTATTGTAAACCTTGTTATGTTAATGTAATATGAACATTGTATATGTTTTGTAAGATGAATTGTATATTCAGGGTTGAAAACTTATTTATCATGTTGATGGGAATGGATGACTAATGGATGGGTCATAGGAATGAATTTGAATCATTGTCATTGTTATAATTGGTTAAAACATGGTTTTAAGACTTGGTTTAAAATTTTGGGGACGAAATTCCTAAAGAGGGGAAGATTATAGTGATTCTGGTTTAGACCCGACCCATTTAACTTTGGATTTAGGTTTCTTGCCCTTATATAGTTGTTCCTACCTTGTTCCCTACTATTTCTCTTTAAGTTTGGCTATTGGGTTGTGTTAGTTGCGTTTGGAACAGGTTAGTGGCTTGTTTTTCAAACTTTTGTTGCCTAGATTTTTTTTCCTTTGCTTGAACGCCACTTCTTGTGCTCAAGCAATCTATGTGAACATCCGGTACTTTTGCAGATCTGCAAAACTACTGGGAGTTTGTATTCTTCACTCGAGTGAAGCTTCTTGCGTTTGAGCAATGACATCTGTCTGCAAAACTACTAGGATTTTTTATTCTGTGCTCGAGTAAAACTTTTTGCACTCAAGCGGTAAAATTGATTGTGTCTGGTCGCTCAAGCGACACATCTAGTGCTCGAGCGAACTATGCATATATCAGTTTGTAAATAGCCCATTTTAAGATTCTCTCTCTCTCTCTCTCTCTCAACATTTTAAAACCTTAATATCTCTCACTGTCTCTCTAAAACTCATCTTCAACCCTTAAATATACTATCATCCATTGATCTCTACACCTAAGTCCTTTTGTTAAAAAGGTAGAGCTCACCTAGAGCTTCCATTTGATTGGAGCAAAGTCCAATTTCAAATGCATTGAAGTTTTAACCATGCTCTTGTTTGTCTTCTAGCTTGAGGTAAGGATATTTCCACTTTTTTTATGAGTTTTAACTTAGCTATTTGTCATTTCCAAACAATAGTGAGTTTTTGGAGGATTTGGAACAAACTAGGGTTTTGGGTAAAATAAATCGAAAGAGCGGTTTTTCAAATGGATCCTTGAAAATGATTTTGATATGGAAGATGATGTTTAATTGGGAATAAATTGTTGATTTTGAATGTTGAAATTGATTTTGGGAAGAAAAGGGATTTTTTCCTAAATGTCTCGAATCTTGATTTTATATAAATTTTGAGATTGATATTAGAATTGTGAAATTGGATTGATGTTGATGGGGATGGTAGAGTTAGATATGTAATATCATTCACCTCTTAAAATTCGGAAAGTGTATCTTTATGGAATATAAATTATCTATTTAGAAATATCTATTTTGGGCTATCGGTGGAAGATAGCTATGATTGTTGAAGAAATTCCATGTGAATTAGGAAAATTGAAACTATTTTTCTCATTCATTTGCATTGAGCATTATCTCACACTTATACATTGGGAATGTCACTGTTTTGAGAAAATGGGTGAATCTGGGAAAGGAATTGTTGTTATATCAAATAAGTTGGCATAAGTGTCCAGGGTGAAAGTCCCAAAAACTGCGCATATACATGGCTGCCGATCCTGCGGACGAAATTTCTGTGAAATGGCAATAGTAGTGCTTGTATAGCCTACGTTTACATGAGTCTCGGTTTATGGTTTCCTCCAGATGAAATTTTCGGGGAATGTTGGATTGTTTTGGAATTCCTAGAGTATGATTCACTGCCCTATTTTCTATTATAATGGAAATGATTTATGAATCAAGACATTAACTTGGCATTGCATAGTTTTGGAAAGAGGTATAAAAATGTTTTGGCATGAGCATTGCATATGCACTTACCTTATAGCTTTGTTAAGATTCATACACTATGGATTATTTCTACTGGACTTTGGCTCACCCTATGTGGGAAAAACATTTCATGTGCTGATGATATGCCTATTTGGGAGGACTTGGGGCGAAAGTTTCTTTTGTCTATTTGCTATACTTATTTTTGTACAATCCAAGGGCTTAAACTGTATTGAACTTAAGTCCACTTTTGTTGTAACCAAGCATCGTCTTGAATAGCTATAAGCCCTTAGGGCATTTCTTATCTATTCAACTTCTATTCTCTTTCTTTTATTCGCAACATATGCTATAGGTTTAGGGCCATGCATTATGAATATGTACCGCATATGTTTCTCTTTGTAAACTCAAGTGGATTTAATGGAAGAAAATTACTTTATCGTTGTTGTCGTTTATTGATCTTTTGGATAGATTATTGTAATTATTTCGAGGCGTTACACTACTTAAGGAAGGGAAATGGACTTAGCAACCGATAAACTTCTAATTATCTCCAGTAAGGAGTTAGCTAAGTCTAGTGGCTCAGTATCACTGCCAGTTGGTAGAGCTGTTGTAGATGTATCAAATAAGCTTGCCAGTTAGGCTTAGAAAATGTCCATCTCCTCTTCTGGAAAGGGCATTGTAGAAGGGTCACTTATGGAAGGAAGTGTTGGAATAATTGGTACGGGAAAAGGGGAGGAAGATGTCTCAACATCATCCATCATCCTGGCCACCAGTAAGTCTAAGAAAGTGGGACTGGAGCTGGGCAGTAGAAGAAGTATTGGTGTGCTACTAGTGCCACCCCTAGAAGTACTAGCTCCCACTGAAGCTAGAGTGGTTACAAGGGTACTCTCAGAAAGCAAAGAGGTAACCAGGACTCTAGAGGATAGGGAAACATGCAGAGGTGAGGCAATAGACACTAGGGGAAAACTGAGAGGCCTAGTAGTGCCATGGATAATAGATGAGGATGAGAGAATGATTGACATATTAGGCCTCAAAGGAATAGAGGAGGTGGATATAGGGAGTGCATATGCATGGATTGGAAGCCTTGTTTGTAGGGGTTCTACACTCATCGGAGAACTGGTATCTTCCCTTTCTCTTCTTTTTGCAGCCTTTGATCTTGTGGCATCCAGGATAGACCTCTCAATTCCCTCCAAATATGAAAAAGTTGGCATTAAAGATATAAGAGGCAGGCTAGTTACTTCTGCATTTAAAAAGAAAGAAGTATAAAGGCAATCCTGATGTAAGGGATATGCGAGGAAACTTCATTAAGGAGTAAAGAAAGTTACCAGTAGCAGCAGTCGTGGTAATTGGAGTACTGTGAAGAATATGATGTTTTGCAACTTGACTTCTTCTTGCAGCCTTCTTTTGTGTTACCTTAGCAGTAACAACCTCCTTCTTCGAAACCTTCTATTGCCTCTTCTTCTCTGACCTTTGGAATGCAGGGACCTTCTTAGCTTGTTCCTTCTCCACTGTCTGGGTAGCTACTTTGTAAACAAAGTCCACGATGAGTTTAGCAGTGGGAGAAACCGGCATTTTCCTCTTTTTTAAGGGAGACTCTTCTTTCTTCTCTTCTTCTTCTTCTTAGGAAACCCCAGGTGTCTTCTTCTTCAAGTTTTATTTGGGCCTTTCTCTTCTTCAACTGCTGTTGTTTACTCTTCAATGTAACCGGCGCTTGTGCTCACTGAGGTAAGACCTCCTACAAAGCCCCTATGACAATAAAAGAAATGATGTGAGTGATAAAGGTGTAAAGGGGGGAAAGGAAGGCAAAAAAAGAAGAGGTAGAACATGTACCTTTCTTGGTGGCTACCTTAGTGACTCTGAGTACCGAGGCTGAAATAGTAGGAGTGGAAGCAATGGTGATGCCAACCTCTACGATTTTGGCTTTCCCACCTTGGGATGGCACATCCAACTCTTTTAGTGAGTCCAAGGTGGGCGTGGCAAGACGTACCTTCATATTGGCTGATCACCAATCTTGAAACCTTCTCATGGCCCCACTATGGCCAATGAAAGACACAAACTTAAAGCTAGCGGTGTCCTTCACAACCTTGACTGTTGCTTCATTTAGCTTGAGCTTTGAAACCTTCAAGTTTTTGGTGTCGAGGTCAGAGTTTGAGAGGCTCTAGAGAGGGATTGGGATCCCCTAGGTAAGCCTAAATTGCTTTGCGAATTAGGCAGGGCAATAAGCATTAACAATGCATTTGTAGGCCCTGGGGTTTAGGGTACCAATGAAAAGCTCCCTTGGAACTAAAATTGAGGCGCATATCTCCTTATGATTAGGCTTGGAGCAGGAGGTGTCAGCCAAGAAGGCTCTTAGCCAGGCTAGCCTTATTTTGATATCAAAGGGGCAGAAGAAGAAAGGGCGGATGGAGGCTGCAAGGCTATGGAAATAAGATAAGTAATAGGCAAAACTAGAAGGGTTTAATGAAACCCTGGCATACTTCTCTCCATAAGTAGTGGGCCCTTGCACCAAAATTTTCAAGCAGTAAGAATGAAAGTCATTAAAGTAAGAAAAAAACTAGAGTTAGAGAACTCAAATAGGGCCTCTTTGATTGGGTTCTAGAGATCATTCACAAAACTAGGAGCAAACCCTAAATACATGACCTAGAACATAAGGGGCCAAGGTTATCCTCTTCTCCGAAGCCATAGCCTTAGCAAGAGGAATAAATTCAAGCATTATTTTTTGGGAAGAGGTACAAAAAAGAAACTTACAAAGCTAGTAAAGAATAAAATAAATAAAAAATTCTCGTTCGGCCATAGGACCCTTATTGTTCTCAGTTTCTATAAACTTACTATAAGAAGGATTTGAAGTAGGAACAGATAAAGAAACTATAAGGTCTGGGTAATCAGGACCAAAGGGGTCACTAATAGGTGAGAACTGTAGAAGATGACACATATGAAGAATGGTGGGGGCCATCATACTGCATCGGAATTGAAAAAAGTTAAAAGCAAGCTCCAAAACCAAAGAGCAATAGGGATAAGGAAGGGGTCTTCAAGAATTGTGAACTTGGAAAGTCAAAGGGCATCAAGAATGCAGAGTTCCTCTAGGTCTTGCCCTCTGGCTTCAACAACTCTATCATACCATTCCTTCAATTTTGTCTTGAACGTGGGTGTAGACACCCCATTTTTGACCGTCTTTAAGACTTGGTTGTGCTTGTAGGTACACCCAACAACTAGTTCGATTGCTCGGTGAGTACTCGACTATCGCGGCGAAACGTCACCAGTTTCGAGCTTCCCGGACCTTGTATCCTTTCTGCCCCTTTTTTGGACCCTAGCTAGGTCCTCTCATAGTGAACCTTTTGGTTCACTGCCGGCCATGGCATGGAATTGCCGGCCATTGGTGATGCCCTGCCGGCCATGGTTGGTTTGGTCATATTTTGCTTGCATCTTGTATGTGTAGTGTAACTCCATTCATAGCTCATCAAAGTAGCATGTGTGCTTAGCTTATGTTGAGTCCATTTCAGTGGGTTTTTGGTGATGTTTTACCATGCTATGAATCTGTTTTGGGTTGGTTTTGTCACTCCATGCTTGCATGATACACTTGTAGTGTAAATCCCCTAAACTAGCTTCATATGCTCCATGCTTTGCCATGTCATGTTAGCTTGTTTGGTTTACATTGCAGCATGTATTTAGTCATCATTTAGCATGTCATGACCCTATCCATAGTTGGTTTGATCATCCTTTGCATGCTCCATATAGGTGTAGAACAAATCTTATTTACTAGCCTTTTGTGCATGATGTTTTGACTAATCATCCTAGCATATTTTGGCTTTGCTCTAACATGATTTTATGCTTATTTTGGGCTGCTCTAGGACTGTTTTGGGCTGCCATGGCCATATCACTCATGCTTTGTGTAGCTATAGTGTAAATGCTTAGGCTAGTCTTGGGTTTTGAGGCCCCTACCATGCCATACATGTGATGTTTGCATGCCTTGCCCTCATTCTACATGCTATTTCAGTCCCTGAAATGTTGTTGTTCACTTGCATTTGACATGCTTTGAATGCTTTATAGAGCTTGTGCTTTATGCCTCAAGAATGAGCTTTTGTGCATGCCATTAAGCCTAAGCCTTTGGCTCATCATTTCAGTGCATTTTGGGTCTTATTATACCATGATGTAACTCTTTTTTATGTTGTCCAAGTCTTATCACGATTGGTTTCAATAGGTGCAGTGCATTGCCTCTTTAAAGCCTTGCATGCTCCATGTTTTTGGCTTTGTGTTCTAGCCTTTGTTGGCTAGCTTTGAGCTTAGTTTTGGTCTTGTTTGGACCTATCCTAGGACTGTTTTAGGTCCCCTCGGCCCCTTGGGGTTTGCCTTGTATGGCCATGGCTTAAGTCCCTTTGCTCACTTTGAGCTTTGAGTATCATAATATGCTATGCTTGCATTGTTGATTTGATTTGGCATCAGCTTACATGAGATTTTAGAGCTTACCTCATTGTCATACATCCGTGTTTGTTGCTCCTTAAGTGTGCTTAAGAGTTGTCCTCTTTGTGCCTTAATACTTGAGCCACTTGGCATACATGTTTGCCTTGCCATTTCATGCTTTTCATGCCATCAATTCATCATTTATGGCCACTGATGTGGGTGTGGCTAAGGTCCACTCATATTGGTGTAAGTCCATCTTGCATTTGTATATGCCATTTAGTTCATGTGCGCATGATAGTCTTCGTAAGTGCATTGTGTATGCCATGTTATGTCACGTGCATTGCGTATGTTAGGTTGTTAGTCGCATTGTGTATGCCATATAGTTTATAGCATTGTGTATGCTAGTAGCACGTTGCGTCTCATCCTTACATGTTTGCATGGTTACGTCGCATTGCATTAGGATTGCATGCTAGTTACATTTGTGCATGTCATGCATATTGCATTGTGTTTGGATTTAGGGTTAGTCCAAACACGGAAAACGAGGGACGTTTCATACTCCGAGTGATGGAACGTGTCTCAATTCTCAGTCGCCGAAGCTCTTGATGATTCATGATAGAGTTCTAGGCTTTACTTGTTGTATTTGTGCTTTCATTTTCATATTGATTTGCACAAGTCGAATCTTTGGCCATCATGCATCGGGATACGTGATTGATGGTCGTGGATCCGACTATACCTCTCCCTTGATATTTTGAGGGGATTTGGGGTGGCATAATGCGTATACACCCTTAGGAGACCCTCAATTTTCTCTATTTTGTGCTTTGTTGCAGCTTGGTGTCACAGCACACCAGTGGCCGGCAGTGCACCATTGATGGTCGGCAGACTCTCATCCTTGGTCGACAGTGCCCTGTTTTTGGCCGGCAGTGCTCCTTTCATGGCCGGCAGGACATTGGTGAATCCTCCAGCAGTGTTTTGGTAAGTTTCAGCAACAAACACTGGAAGACACCCTGCAAACAGAGGCTCTAAAGAGCAACCAGAAGGCGTTCCGAGGCGAGGAACCAAAGCAAGCATGCATACCTTCCTTCTTCGAACAAAGTCGGAGCATCTTCATTTGTTGTTTATTAGTTAATTTGTTAATTAATTAAAGTTGTGTAAATAATTAGTTGTACCTAGTTATTCATTTGGTTTTGTAATTAATTAGATTGTTAGTTAGTTAATTAGGCGGCCTGTATTACTTATTTGGACCCTCCGAGAGAGGGCCAATTGTAATAAGTGTGTGTGTATGTGATGTATGTCTTCCAACCCCACGTCTTTCTCCCTTTTATTTACCAGCTTACGATGGTTAGATTAGAGCATGTTTCAATTAGCATCCTTATGCTATGCATGTTTGCATCATTCATATGTCTTGAATGCACCAGGTTCGGCGCATCATACTAACTGCATTGTATTTCAATTTCAAGTTGAATACGTGTTAATTGTAGCATCTCATATGCCATCTTAGAACAGCCGAGCATATTGTAGTTGCATTCCTGCATGTGTTGCATTAGCCATCTTAACATGAACTAGGATCATGCATGTGATTACTAACTAGTTTTTGTTTTGGCTAGGAGTACTCGGTAAGTGTTTATGCTTTAGCATCCTTGCATGTGTGTGAGTGACTGCCATGATAGCATGCTTACATGAGGCTAACTGCTTATGTGATATACCTGCCTGAATGCCTGTGGGTGAAGGTTGGATTATCTGAGTTGGAATAATGCATTGACTGTGAGTTTTAAGCCCACTTGAGAGTGGCAAATCATCTTGTTTTCTAAGCCCACCCGTGGGTGGCAAATCCACGTCTTAGCCTATTTACGAGTAGCACCATCAAACCATTTTCAAATAAACAAACATGAGATGTTTTGTTCCAATTCAGGCGATCCAGTCTATACCTGTATGCTGTGTGCATCACATAGTAATTCTAGGCTAATAACCGGAATAAGAGTACATAATGTTTTCAAAACTCGATATCATGGTTAGTAGAGGTCGATCTTTGATCGGGCGAGTGGGGGTGCTCATAGCTGACCTTCCCCAATGGTACCCAAGTTCCCGAGCCGAGGCAACTTTGGTGATGATGGACACGTGGCCTTCGGCAACGAGTCAGGGTTTCCTAAATTCCCCCAAAATAAATATTTAGGTGGCGACTCTATATCTGACAAAGTAGTCCATGTTTGGCACTTCTTTCTAAAAATCAATTTTTCAAAACGATTTGCCGGATTTGGACTCTTTGGTGATTTATCGGTCTTACATTGCACTTTGCGAGCCTAGATTCAGAACCGTGACAATTTGAGTCCGAACTGTAGTGAGCCCCAAATGAACGAAACGGGATTCCCTCCTGGGACGTTCGGGGGACGTCTACAGTTTCTGGCGACTCCGCTGGGGACTTAGAGAACTTGACTCGAACTCATGATATCTGGTTTTTACTACACTTGTGCGTTTCTTTGCATTGGATTTGCATTGGTGTGCCTAGGACACTGTGTTTGCCATATGTTATTCCTAAACGGTTTACCAGAGGCTCGCTTCGAGAAGCGTGCCATAAGGCTGACCGGTTGCGGGCTCTGCCATGACGGGAACACAAACCCTGGTTTTACCGGGGCACCCTTTTTGACCATCCGACCTAGTGCATATCGGAATCCATAGTGACTATTCCAAGCTAGGACAGGTTACTTACCCGATTATAGGTTGTTTGAAACCACTGCGTGCGTAGTGAAACCCTAGCTCCTGACAAAATAGGATAGGGAAACCCTACCCCAACATAGGGGTGTTTTGGCTCTCACTTGCTTGTTATGTGCTTTTAGAGTGCGTCTCTACAAGGAATGCATGTATCAGTTTGCAAGTTCAGGCATCAGGCCTGCGGGCACCAGTTCAGTATTTTCAGAATCAGTTATCTGCGGGTATCCAATTCGGTTTTGGGGGCAGTAATTTGGGAATAATAATCAGTGTCTGAGAACAGTGTATTCAGCTTATCAACTGCGTGTTGATTATACCCGACTGTGTGTTGTGTTCATTTACGCTGTTATGCTGTTCGTTTATCTGGTTGTGTATTTCCTTATTATTGCTTTATTTAGTTTTTTGCTAGGGTAATTTAGCACAATTGCTTCAGACCAAGCAGATATTCCCCAAGCACTCTGGACAAGAGGTCGCCGACTCAATCGATCTGAGGATCTGGTCGACGGACAACCAGTGTTCCACTCTCTACCGGCAGTTATCAGACGAAGATTAAGAAAACGCAGTGTATCCGAGCAAAGATTGCCAGATCAGTGGACTTTGAACAGTCAGGTTAAACTTCCCGAGGTTACTCCAGAGTTAGACCTACCGGTAGTTCAAATAGATCAAGGTAGTATGGCAGGAATGATAGGAGTGGAGGAAATGATGCGCCAGATGCAGGACACCATGAGAGCCATGCAGCAGGACGCTGTTCGTCAAGATGAATTTGCCAAACAACAGGCCGAGATCATGGCCCAGCATGCAGAGTTAATTCCCAGGCTACAACAACAAACCGGGGCATCCGCTTCACATCAAGCTCCTCCACCACCAGGGGTTCAGACACCCGGGGAAACACCCAATGTCCAGGAAGGTACGGACATTCCGGTAGGGCAGGCTTCGCCCCCAATTTTACCCCAGCTATCCAAAACACTTACCAATCTACCGGACTCTCCTTTCGAGTTCGAGGTCGACCCTATAGCGTTAAAATTGAGCAAAGCTTGAGAAGTTGTTCAAGAAATCCCAAGGGGTGAAGTCTATCCCGGACATTAAGGACGGGTATACTGACGTGGCTGTGACGCTGCCAGATAGGTTCAAAATGCCACAAATCGACCGCTTTGACGAATCTGGGGATCCCATGGTGCATCTCCGTCTGTTCTCCGATATACTACGGTCGATGGGCCTCACCAGACCGCAGAAGCTTTCATTATTCGGCCGAACCCTGTCGGGTGTGGCCACTATCTGGTATGCAAAATTAGAAGATGATGTTAAGCGAAACTGGGATGAGATGGCCGAGGCTTTCATTCTGCAGTACTCCTATAACACACAAATCGAGGTCACAACCCGTGATCTTGAGACAACAAGACAAGAGCCTAAGGTGAGTTTTTCGGAGTTCATAGCCAGATGGAGGGCGAAGGCCTCAATGATGACCCTAAGGCCTACTGATAAAGACCAAATCCGGATGATTGTGCGCAATCTCCAGCCTAAGCTGATGCAGAAAATGATCGTGCTCCCCTTCCCTACCTTTTCAGATCTGCACGAGATGGGGGTACAAATTAAGGATGCAATGAAACAAGGTCTGATTGACCAAGACAGAGAACAACCCCGAAGAACCTTCAACCGTAACAACAACACAGGCACCAGCAATGCCGCAAATGCTAGGGCTTCAGAAGTAAGCATGGTCACCACCATTCCCCCTCCAAGAGCTATGGCAACTACGCCTTTCTCCAGCGTGCCCGAAAGCAACACACAAACCACCAAATACCAACCCAGAAGCCAAAGAACCTTCACGCCTTTATATATGCCCCTGTCAAAGGCTCTAGGGGTATTATCCAGGAAAGGGCACCTAAAGCCCCTAGAGTCGAGGCCGTTGCCAGAAAAACTTCCCCCTTCCCATAATCCTGCCAAATACTGTGCGTATCACCAATAACATGGTCATGACACTGACCAATGTTTTAGATTACGTCATGAGATCCAAGATCTCGTTGACAAGCAGGTGATTGTGCCTCCAGAAAAACCCAATGTCACAACAAACCCTCTCCCACCGCACAACCAAGCTCCACCTCCCAAAAGAATCAACTTTATCCAAACTGGGGTCGCGCCTTACAATCCTAGTGTCTATATCACTCCATCCCACCTACCCAAGCCGGAGGTGCTCCTTCCTGACTGCACTGACTTGTGCATGTTGGACATCTCCATAACCCAACCCAAACCATTGGTGGTGATTGTCGAACACAGAACATGGGAGATTTCAGGGAAGAATGGGATTGTTGAGTCAGAATCCGAGGAATCTAGGAGTTTTGCTGAGGAGGTATACAGTCCGAGTGACTACATTCTACCAGTAGGCCAGGTTGGGCTAAATGTGGAATTGCCGGCAGAGGCAGAGCTTTGTGTGATACAGGGGGATGAATTTGGTCAAAGGGTAGATGACTTGGCAGTTGTGGAAGGGGACTTTGCTATCCTCCAATTTTTCAATGAACAAGATCCAGAGGGCATGGTAGTCAACTGGTCAGATTTTGAGGAGTCAACAGAGGTCGCTGGGTGACTTGATGACCTACCAGATGTCGTCGGTGAAACTCAGTTGGAACAGGGCCCGGCAGGGGTAAGAACATCAGTTGTGCCCGGAAGGGCCGAAAATCAGAATGCATCGCCGGAGGGCGCCGGTGCTAAGAATTTCGCTCAGGACTTGGGCATCGTGAATGCGAGAAGTGTTGAACAACCAGTTGTACTGACGCAGTTAGAACAAGAGAGGTTCGGGGATTCTGAGAGAATCAGGAAAGCTAAGGCCCTTGAGGGGATTGAAAGTGCTGTGTGCACGAGGCCAGAGAATGCTGCGAGCATGTGGACGAAAAATACTGCGAGTATAATTGTACCGGAGCCAGACAAGTGTCTGTTGGCTGTCGACGGAATGTGGTGGGAAGACGATGATCTATGTCTTGCCCACACGGATGAGGATTGGGGGAGCAACCAGCAAGACGATACCTGGTACATCGACGAAGTCGATCATATGACTAGAAACGGGCGGTATTTCAGGCCCCATATCTAGATCAGCCAGAGGCGTCTGGGAAGGATAAGGAGGCAGAGAAACAGAAAGAGAAACAACTCGAAGAAGAAGCTGTACTAAAGCAGCTGAAAAAGATAGAGGCAGACATCTCTATTTGGGGACTGCTTATGGCATTGCGAGTGCATCGACAAGCCGTCTTATCGGCCATGGACAAGGCCAAGCTCTCGATAGACACCACACCCGAACAGTTGGTGGGCTTAGTTTTTCTGGGAGAAGTTACCCCGATGTTGACCTTCTCCGATAAAGAATTGCCACCTGAGGGTGCGAACCATAACAAGCCACTCTACATCTCTGTGGAGTGTAGAAACAAATAGATTCTGGCGGTTCTTGTTGATACCAGATCCGCAATCAATGTGTGCCCGGCAAGGACTGCGTATGCAATCGGTTTAAAGACCGCGGACTTTGTGCGAACAACCCAGGTGATTCGGGCGTATGACAATACGAGCAGAGAAGTAATGGAGACAGTGAAAATTCAGACCAAGGTTGGGCCAAGACAGCATGAAATAGACTTTCACGTCTTAGAAGTTCCTGCAACTTTCAATCTGCTCTTGGGGCGGCCGTGGCTGCACCAGGTGAAGGCAGTGTCGTCCACCTTGCATCAAATGGTGAAATACCCCCATGGAAAGGGAGTAGCCATTGTCTTTGGAAATTCATCGATCCATCCACCGCCAGAAGTATCTACGCCAGTTTAGGAAATTGAGCACGGTATGGAGGATGTGTTCATGTCAGGTTTTACCTTAGCCGAGGCTCGGGTTGTGCAAAACATCATGGATGTTAATGAGGGGTTGTATGTCAGTGCTCAATCAGTATACCTCATGAATAAACTCCAATACATCTCTGGGATGGGATTAGGAAAGAGTGGCCGGAAGGGTGTCGCAGCATTGGCCGAAGTGCCACACAACCCACATACCTTTGGCTTGGGTTATCTACCCACCAAAGAGGATTGGATAAGGAAAGGCAAGGAGATGGCTGGGAGAGCCAGAGCGAAGCAGGCGGGGAAGCCTTTTGAGCTGATGCACCGGTCCATCCAGGGTACCCTAAATGGACGCTTCGTCCGGGAGGGAGAGGACTTTCCGTTTTGTGACTTCCCAGAGCCTTGGCTGAACACGGAGAGGAAGCGTGTACCAGGTTTCGAGATCTTCTTTGATCTGCAGTTATCCAGGGATGATGTTACCGAAGAGCAGACGGACCCATTAGCTGAGGCTAAGTAGAGCGAGAAAGTGAAATTTGAGGACACCGAAAGTGAAATGGGGGTAGCACTGGCTTGTCTACTTTCAGATCCTCCGATTGAACAGAAGTGCTTGGGGGATAACTTATCGGTGTCCATGATCGGGAATGAAACGGTTGCGGGCCTACCAGCAAACATTTTAGATGCATCTATCGCACCCTCTCTCATCTGGCAATATGAAGAGAGATTTTTGTCAAGCAGCACCAGGTCAGGTAGTGAGTCGGAATCTGATTCCTCCGAATCTGTTGAGTCGAAATCAGGTTCCAGCTCGACTGAGTCTGAGTCCGGTATTCCTGGGGGTGATAACCTGGATACCACAGTCCTGTCCAGGTCATCTTTTTCTTTCTCTTTTGAGTCTGTTGTAACCGAAGAATCGGACGGTTTGGATGTACTTAATGAGAATGATGTGGCTGTGATTTCTGAGCACTTTTCTGTGCCCTTGATTTATTGCATTAACTCAGACTTTCAAAACTTTGATGAAAACAATGAGGAAGAAATTCCTCCGGTTTTGCAACACTTAATTGCGCAAGAGCAGGAGAGATTTGTTTAACCCTTAGTTGATCAAATCACTACTATGAATATGGGTACTGAGGAGGACCTGCGGCTGGTCCAGATCGGGTCCACGTTGTCTTCGGAGGAACGCGAGCACTTAGTCGCTTTATTAAAAGATTTCAAAGATGTTTTCGCGTGGTCCTATGAAGACATGCCTGGAATCGATCCTGAGATTGTACAGCACCGGATCCCTCTTGACCCCGAGGCCCGACCCTTCAAGCAAAAACTCAGAAGAATTCGCCCTGACTGGGCCATCAAGATTAAGGAAGAGGTCACCAAGCAAATCGACGCAGGGTTCCTGCTGGTATCTGAATACCCGACTTGGTTGGCCAACATTGTTCCGGTGCCAAAGAAGGATGGCAAGATCAGGGTATGCGTGGATTTCAGGGATTTGAACAAAGCTAGTCCGAAGGACGACTTTCCCTTGCCGCATATCGATGAGTTGGTGGATTTCACAGCGCGGCATGCATTGCTTTCATTCATGGATGGCTTCTCAAGCTATAATCAGATAGTGATGGCACTCGAAGATCGAGAAAAGACTGTTTTCACCACCCCGCAGGGGACTTACTGCTACAGAGTGATGCTGTTTGGGTTGAAGAATGCAGGACCTACATATCAATAGGTCACGACCACAATATTGCATGACATGATCCACAAAGAGGTTGAGGTGTACGTGGACGACATGATTGTCAAATCCAAAGAAACAGAGGGCCACTACACCCCCTTGCAAAAGTTCTTTCAAAAGATTAGAGAATTTCGGTTGCGACTGAATCCTCAAAAGTGTACGTTTGGCGTTACAGCGGGAAAAATGTTGGGGTTTCTGATTACACAGAGAGGTATCAAAGTCGACCCTTCCAAAATCAAGGCCATCCTAGAAATGCCACCACCAAGGACTGAAAAGGTGGTGCGAGGCTTTCTGGGTAAAGTGCAATTCATAAGGCGGTTTATCTCACAACTAACCTTGACTTGTGAACCACTTTTTGGTCTCCTGAAGAAAGGAACGAAGTTCCAATGGGACGGCCGATGCCAAGCTGCTTTTGAACGGATCAAAGAATACTTACAGAACCCACTCGTGTTGTCACCGCCAAAACCGGGGAGACCGTTGATATTGTACCTTTCAGTAACTGAGACTACAATGGGCTGTATGCTCGTGCAAGAATCAGAGGACAAAGTGGAGAGAGCCATCTACTATCTGAGCAAGAAGATGCTAGAGTATGAGACTCGCTACACACCGTTGGAGAAGGCTTGCTTAGCCTTGGTATGGGCTACCAGAAAGCAGCAGCATTACCAGTTAGCTCACTCCGTAATGTTAGTTTCACGACTGGATCCCATCAAATATCTTTTTGAGAAACCGGCACTTACGGGTAGACTAGCTCGTTGGTTGCTGTTGTTTTCCGAATTCGATCTGAAATATGTGAAGCGCAAGTCAGGCAAGGGAAGAGTAGTAGTGGAATTTTTAGCTGATCATCCGGTAGGAGGGGGTGAAGCAGTCGAGTACTTATTTCCAGATGAGACCATTTTACATATCGAAGATAAAACTTGGACGATGTACTTTGACGGAACGTCAAACCAGTATGGGTATGGGATAGGAGTGTTGCTGACAGCACCCGACAATTCCCGTATCCCTCTAGCCTTCAAACTCCAGTTCAAAGTCTCGAACAACGAAGCAGAATATGAGGCATGCATTGCCGGTCTAGAAACAGCCCTAGAACTAGGGGCAAAACGGTTGGACGTCATCGGGGACTCGAACCTTGTTGTGTCTCAAGCAAAAGGAGACTGGAAAGTCAAAGAAGAAAGGATGATAATGTATCACCAGACCTTGGACTTGTTAATTCCTCGGTTTGAGAAGCTAAACTTTGCTCATCTAGTAAGAGAGAACAATAGGTTCGCAGATTCACTAACAACTCTATCTTCCATGATAGACATCCCATTCGGAGTCTGGATGCGTCCGATCATCATTGACCAAAAGTTTGCGCCAGCATACGAATCAATTGCTACCATAGATGAGGTTCAGGACGGGAACCCCTGGTATTACGACATTTGGAATTTCTTGCAGAAGGAAGCATATCCGCCAGGGGCAAATGCCAAGGATAAAAGGGCAATCAGAAGAATGGCCGTTCAGTTCATCATCTGCGGGGGTAAATTGTATAAGAGAGGTCATCTAGGAATGCATAAGCTGTGTGTGGAAGCCGAAGAATCGAAACGCCTAATGGAGGCCATCCACAGAGGAGAATGTGGGGCGCATATGAACGGGGTAATGTTAGCTCGGTAGATCCTCAAACAGGGTTACTATTGGTCTACCATGGAAGAAGATTGTATCAATTTTGTTTGGTGATGCCACAAATGTCAGATCCATGCGAACCGCATGAACATCCCACCGTCAAAGCTATACAACATGACTTCGCCATGGCCATTTTTAGTTTGGGGAATCGATGTGATCGGGGCTGTCACTCCGAAGGGGTCGAATGGGCATGAATTCATCCTGGTCGCGATAGATTATTTTACAAAGCGGGTCGAGGCCCAATCTTATGCAGTGTTGAAGGCTTCGCACATTGCAAAGTTTATCAGGAACAACATCATCTGTCGCTACGGGATTCCGAACGAAATTATTTCAGATAATGGTTCCCACTTCAAGAAGGAAGTGATTGATTTGTTGGAAAAATACAACGTGGCTTTTCATAAGTCATCCACCTATCGGCCGCAAACCAATGGAGCGGTCGAGGCTGCCAACAAGAATATCAAGCACATACTGCAGAAGATGGTGGAAACCTACCGGGATTGGCCAAATAAGCTACCGTTTGCTCTGTGGGGCTACCGGACGTCAATTAGGACTTCTACTGGGGCGACTCCGTATTCATTAGTTTATGGGATGGAGGCCGTTCTACCTATTAAAATTGAGCTTCTGTCTTTGCGAGTGCTGGCTGAGTGTCAGATAGCCGAAGCAGATTGGCAACAGAGTAGATTTGAAGAACTCATGCTCTTTGACGAGCGTAGACTGAAAGCACTGTACCATGTTTAAGGTTATCAGTGCAGAATTGCCAGGGCTTTTAACAAGAAAGTTAAGTCCAGGAATCTAAAAGAAGGAGATTTGGTGCTCAACGACAACCGAGCCCCCATCCACGACCCAAGGGGCAAGTTCAGACCCAATTGGACTGGTCCCTACATCATTAAGTCTATGTGGTCAGGTGGAGCTGTGGTTCTGATGGATCTAAATGGCCTAGAGTTCTCCCGACCGATCAACATGGAAAAGTTGAAGAAATATTATCCTTGAGAGGCTTAAGTGTGCGTGAGTGTGTGTATGTCTTCCAACCCACGTCTTTCTTCCCTTTTATTTACCTTCTTATGATGGTAGACTAGGGCATATTTAAATTAGCATACCTTATGCTTAGCATGCGTGCATCCATACATTTGTCTTACATGCACCAGGCTCGGTACATCATGCTAACTGCACATGTATTTCAATTCCAAGTTGAGTATTTGTTAATTGCAGCATTTTACATGCCATGTTTAAGATAGCCGAGCCTGTTTGGATTGCATCTTTGCATGTGTTGCATTAGCTATTTCAAATATGAACTAGGATCATGCATGTGATTACTAACTGGTTTCTGTTTTGGCTTGGAGTACTAGGTGAGCTTTTATGCTTTAGCATGCCGCATGCGTGTGAGTGTTGCCATAATTGCATGATTACCATGAGGCTAGCTGCTTATGTGATATAACTGCTTGAATGCCAGTGGATGGAGGTCGAATTGCTTAAATTGGGATAGCGCATTAAAACTGTGAATTTTAAGCCCATTAGATAGCGGCAAAACCATCTTTTCTAAAAGCCCACTCAAGGGTGGCAAAACCTGCATTTTAGCCTACTTGCGAGTAGCAAACCATTTTCAAAACAAGCATGAAATGTTTTGTTCCAATTTAGGCGATTTGGTCTATACTTGTTTGCTGTGCGCATAACATAGTAATTCTAGGATAATAACTGGAATAAGAACACATAAACGTTTTCAAAAAAGGATATCACGGTTAGTAGAGGCCGATCTTCGGATCGGGCGAGAGGGGGTGCTCATAGCTGACCTTCCCTAATCGTACCCAGGCTCCCGAGCCGAGGCAACTTTGGTGATGACGGACACGTGGCCTTTGGCACCGAGTCAGGCCCACGGGCGCGTCTACAGTTTCTGGTGACTCTGCTGGGGACTTTAGAGAGCTTGACTCGAACTCATGATATCCTGTTTTGATTTCATTTATGTGTCTCTTTGCATTGCATGTGCATTGGTGCGCCTAGGACACCGTGTTTGCCATTTGCCATTCCTGAACGGTTTGCCCGAGGCTTGACTTTGTCAAAGCATGTCACAAGGCTGACCGGTTGTGGGCTCTAACAGTATGGGAACAGAAACCCTGGTTTTACCGGGGCACCCTTTTCGACCATTCGACCTAGTGCATATCGAAATCCATAGTGACCATTCCAAATTAGGACAGGTTGCTTACTCGATGTTAGGTTGTTTGAAAATCGCTGTGTGCGTAGTGAAACCCTAGCTCCTGACAAAATAGGACAGGGAAACCCTACCCCAACATAGGGGTGTTTTGGCTCTCACTTATCTGCTATGTGCTTTAGAGTGTATCTCTACTGGAACGTACATATCAGTTTGCAAGATTGAGTATTAAAGCTTGAGGGCACCAGTATCAGGGTTGTTGAGAAATTAGTTATCTGCGGGTATCGAGTTCAGTTTTGGGAACAATGATTCTGGGGAACAGTGATTAGTATCGAGGAACAGTGTGTTCGGCTTACCAACTGTGTGTTATAAATACCCAACTGTGCGTTGTGTGTGTTTATTTTACGTTGTTACGTTGTCCAATTGCCCGTTTATTTATTTGATTTATTTATCTTTTTACTAGGTAGTCGAGCACAATTGCTTCTGACCCGGTAGATATTCCCCAAGCACTCTGGATTAGAGGTCGTCGGCTCCATCGATCTGAGGATCTGGTAGACAGACAACCAGTGTACCACTCTCTACCCCCGGTTACTAGACGGAGGGCAGTTAGGCAGAGGATATCAGTTCAGTAGTCAGTACAGAGGGCTTTGTCTACCCCACTCGAGTACAGTAGGGATCAGGGTTCTGTTTCACCCACGGAGAGGGAACATATACCGATAATTCAGTCGGAACAGAACAGTATGGCTAGTTTAGAGGAGTTGGTGTGCCAACTTCAAGAAAGCATGAAAGTGATGCAGTAGGATGCTGTCCGACAGGCAGAGTTTGCCAAACAGCAGGCCACGGTTATGAATGAACAAGCGGAGTTAATCGTGAGGTTACAACAGCAAATCGGAGCATCTGCTTCGCAGCAAGTCCCTCCCCCACTAAGGGTTCCCATACCTGAAGAAACACCGAATGTCCGGAATGTCCAAGAGAACACAGACCTTCCAGCGGGGCCAACTCCCCCCCCCCCCCGATTCCACCACAACTATCAAAGGCGCCCACGCCTGTTAATATACCGGACTCTCCTTTTGAGTTCGAAGTGGACCCCACAGCCTTAAAATTAAGCAAGTTGGAAAAGATGTTTAAGAAGTCCCAAGGAGTCAAGACCATCCCTGACATCGAAGATGGATACACCGACACAGCTGTAACGCTGCCTGACAGATTCAAAATGCCGCACATTGATCGATTTGATGGGTCCGGGGACCCCATGGTGCACCTGAGGTTGTTTTCGAATATCCTAAGGCCAATGGGCCTCACTAGACTGCAGAAGCTATCTCTATTTGGCCGGACCCTGTCAGGTGTAGCGGCCATATGGTATGCCAAATTGGAGGATGACGTCAAGAGAAGCTGGGACGAAATGGCTGAGGCCTTCATCTTGCAGTACTCATACAATACACAAATCGAGATTACGACCCGGGATCTCGAGACAACGAGGAAAGAACCCAAAGAGAGCTTCTCAGAATTCGTGACCAGATGGAGGGCTAAGGCTTCGATGATGACCTTAAGGCCCACGGACAAAGATCAGATTCGAATGATTGTGCGCAATCTTCAACCCAAGTTAATGCAGGAGATGATCGTACTCCCCTTTCCTACCTTTTCCGATTTACATGAAATGGGGGTACAGATTGAAGATGCACTGAAGCAAGGCTTAATTGATAATGACCGGGAGCAACCCCGTAGAACTTTCAATCGCAACACTAATACAGGCCCGAGTGGAGCTACAACTACCAGGACCTCCGAAGTGAGTATGGTCACCACCAACCCTCCCCCAAGAACTATGGCGGCCGCACCATTCTCCGGTGCATCCGGAAGCAACCCACAAATAGCCAAATACCCACCCAAAAACACCAGAACCTTCGCTCCGCTTTATATTCCCCTGTCCAAAGCTTTGGGGGTTTTAATCAGAAAAGGGCATCTGAAGCCCCTAGAGCCGCGGCCCTTACTAGAAAGACTCCCTGCTTCCCACAACCCAGCCAAATATTGTGCATTTCACTAACAGCACGGTCATGACAGCGATCTGTGCTTCTGATTACGTCCTGAGATTCAAGATCTCATCGATAATGGGGTGATTTTGCCTCCCGAGAAACCCAACGTTACTACAAACCCTCTCCCCACACATAACCAACCTCCACCACCCAAAAGAGTCAACTTCATCCAAACTGGGGTCGTGCCTTACGATCCTAGCATCTATATCACTCCTTCCCACCTGCCTAAGCCGGAAGTGCTCCTTCCCGACTGCACTGACTTGTGCATGATGGACACCTCCATGACCCGACCTAAGCCAATGGTGGTGACTAGCGAGAACAAGGGAGAGGAGATCCCAAAGGAGAAGGGGGTTGTTGAGCCAGAGTCTGCGGAATCTGGGAGTGGTGTTGAGAAAGCTTATAGTCCAGGTGACTACATTTTGTCAATAGGCCAAGATAAGCCAGATATGGAACTACCAACAGAGGGGGAGCTGTGTGTGATCCAAGGGGACAGTCTGGGACAGGGAAGGGATGATTTAACGGCTGTGGAAGAGGACCTTGCCAAGCTCTAGTTTTACAGTAACCAAGATCCAGGAGACTCAGCCGTCAACTGGTTCGATTATGTGGAATCAACAGAGGCTACGGGATGGTTGGACGATCAACCAGATGTGGTAGAAGAGTTTCAGCCACAACAAGGCCCGGTAGGGGCAAGAATGTCAGTGACAGCCAGAAGGGTTGAAGAACAGAGTGCTTCGCCGGAAAGCGCCGGTGTCAAGAATTTCTCTTGGGATTGGAGCATTTCGAGTACGCGGATTATTGAACAGTCGGCTGCATTGACACAGTCGGAACAGGAAAGATTCGAAGATTCTGAGAGAATCAGGAAGGCAAAAGCCCATGTGGGGACTGAGACTGCTGTGAGCACAAAAATGGAGAATGCCGCGAGCATAGGGATAGAAGGTACTGCGAGTATGAGAACAGTCATGCCAGAGCCGGACAGGTGCCTGTCGGCTACAGATGGAATGTGGTGGGAGGACGATGATCTATGTCTTGCCCACACAGACGAAGATTGGGGGAGTAACCAACCAGATGATACCTGGTATATCGGCGAAGTCGATCACATGACTAGGAGTGGACGGTATTTCAAGCCTCCACACCTAGATCAACCAGAGGCATCTGGAAAAGATAGGGAGGCAGAGAAGCAAAAAGAAAAGCAACTCGAGGATGAGGCCGTATTGAGACAATTGAAAAAGATACAAGCAGACATCTCCATCTGGGGGCTGCTTATGGCTTCTCAAGTACATAGACAGGCTGTCCTTTCAGCCATGGATAAGGCCAAACTCTCAATAGAGACTACGGCGAAGCAGTTGGTTGGATTGGTTTTTTCGGGAGGAGCTACCCCGATGCTGACATTTTCCGACAAGGAATTACCACCCGAGGGGGCAAACCATAACAAGCCACTCTACATCTTTGTGGAGTGTAGGAATAAATGGATACTGGTGGTCCTTGTTGACACAGGGTCCGCCATCAACGTCTGCTCGGCAAAGACAGCCTACGCGATCGGTTTGAAAATCGCGGATTTTGTGCCAACAGCCCAGGTGATTCGAGCGTATGAGAACACAAGCCGGGAAGTAATGGGAACAGTTAAGATTCAAACACAGGTTGGGCCGAGACAGTATGAGATAGATTTCCATGTCTTGGAGGTTCCTGCAACTTTCAACCTGCTTTTGGGGCGGCCGTGGCTGCATCAAGTCAAGGCAGTCTCTTCTACCTTGCATCAAATGGTGAAATACCCCTATGGAAAGGGAGTAGCCATTGTTTTTGAGAATTCATCGATCCATCCACCGCCGGAAGTATCTACGCCAGTTTTGGAAATTGAGCACGGCATGGAGGACGTGTTTTTGTCAGGTTTCACCCTTGCTGAGGCTCGGGTTGTACAGGACATCATGGCTGCTAACGAGGGGGTATATGTCAGTGCCCAAGCGGTATACCTCATGAACAAGCTTCAACATATCCCTGGGATGAGATTGGGAAAGAGCGGCCGGAAGGGCGTCGCAGCATTGGCCGAAGTGCCACATAACCCACATACCTTTGGCTTGGGTTATCTACCCACCAAAGAGGACTGGATAAGGAAGGGAAAGGAAATGGCTGGAAGAGCCAGAGCAAAGCAGGTTGGGAAGCCTTTTGAGTTGATGCATAAGCCCATCCAGGGTACCCTAAACGGACACTTCGTCCGGGAGGGGGAGGACTTTCCATTCTGTGGCTTCCCAAAGCCGTGGCTGAACGCGGAGAGGAAGCGCGTACCGGGGTTTGAGATTTTCTTTGACCTGCAACTACATGAGGATGACGTTGCCGAAGGGCAGACAGATCTATCAGCTGAGGTTGAGCAGAGTAAGGAAGCGCAGTCTGAGGACGCTAAAAATGAAATGGGGGTAGCGCTGGCATGTCTACTTTCAGATCCTCCGATCGAACAGAAGTGCTTGGGGGATAACTTCTCGGTATGCATGATCGGGAACGAAACGGCTGCGGGCCTACCATCAACTATTTTGGATGCATCCATCGCACCCTCTCTCGTTTGGCAATACAAAGAGGGATTTTTATCAAGCGGCACCGGGTCAGGTAGTGAGCTGGAATCTGATTCCACTGAGTCTTGTGAGTCGGAATCAGGTTCCAGCTCGACTGAGTCTGAGTCCGGTATTCCTGGGGGTGATAACCCGGATGCCACAGTCCTGTCTAGGTCGTCATTTTCTTTCTCTTTTGAGTCTGTTGTAACAGAAGAATCAGACGGCTTGGAAGTATTTAATGAGAATGATGTGGATGTGGTTTCTGAGTATTTTTCTGTGCCTTTGATTTATTGCTTAAATCAGGATTTTCAAAATTTTGATGAAAACGACGAGGAAGAAATTCCTCTGATTTTGCAACGATTAATTGATCAAGAGAAGGAAAGATTTGTTAAACCCTTAATGGATGAAATCACTACTGTGAATGTTGGTACTGAGAAGGACCCACAGCTGGTCCAGATCGGGTCTACGTTGTCTTTGGAGGAACGCGAGCGCTTAGTCGCTCTATTAAAAGATTTCAAAGACGTTTTCGCGTGGTCCTACGAAGACATGCCTGGAATCGATCCTGAGATTGTACAGCACCGGATCCCTCTTGACCCCAAGGCCTGACCGATCAAACAGAAACTCAGGAGGATCCGCCCGGACTGGGCTCTCAAGATCAAGGAAGAGGTCACCAAGCAAATCGACGCAGGCTTCCTGTTAGTATCCGAATACCCGACTTGGTTGGCCAACATTGTTCCAGTGCCGAAGAAGGATGGCAAGATTCGAATATGCGTGGATTTCAGGGATTTGAACGGAGCTAGTCCGAAGGACGACTTTCCCTTGCCACATATTGATGAGTTGGTGGATTTTACAGCGGGGCATGCTTTGCTCTCGTTTATGGATGGTTTCTCAAGCTACAATCAGATAGTGATGGCACCCGAAGACCGGGAGAAGACTGCTTTCACCACCCCGTGGGGGACATACTGTTACAGAGTGATGCCGTTTGGGTTAAAGAATGCTGGAGCTACATATCAATGGGCCGCGACCACGATATTGCATGACATGATCCACAAAGAGGTGGAGGTATACGTGGACGATATGATTGTCAAATCCAAAGAAAGGGAGGGCCACTACACCTCCTTGCAAAAGTTCTTTCAAAGGATCAGAGAATTCCGGTTGTGGCTGAATCCTCAGAAGTGTACGTTCGGTGTTACGGCAGGAAAAATGCTAGGGTTTCTGATTACACAAAGGGGCATCGAAGTCGACCCTTCCAAAATCAAGGCCATCTTAGAAATGCCACCACCGAGGACTGAAAAGGAGGTGCGAGGCTTTCTGGGTAAAGTGCAATTCATAAGACGGTTTATCTCAAAATTAACCTTGACTTGTGAACCACTTTTTGGTCTCCTGAAGAAAGGAAGGAAATTCCAATGGGACGGCCGATGCCAAGCTGCTTTTGAACAGATCAAAGAATATTTACAGAACCCGCCCGTGTTGTCGTCGCCAGAGCCGGGGAGACCCTTGATATTGTATCTTTCAGTGACTGAGACCACGATGGGTTGCATGCTTGCGCAAGAATCAGAGGACAAAGTGGAGAGAGCCATCTACTCTCTGAGCAAGAAAATGCTAGAGTATGAGACTCGCTACACACCGTTGGAGAAGGCTTGCTTGGCCTTAGTATGGGCTACCAGGAAGCTGCGGCACTACCTGTTAGCTCACTCTGTAATGTTGGTTTCACGACTGGATCCCATCAAATACCTTTTCGAGAAACCAGCGCTTACCGGTAGGCTAGCCCGTTGGTTGCTGTTGCCCTCCGAGTTCGATCTGAAGTATGTGACGCGTCAGTCTGTAAAAGGAAGAGCAGTAGCAGAGTTATTAGCCGATCATCCAGTGGAAGGGGCTGAAGCGGTTGAATACCTATTCCCAGACGAAGCCATTTTGCACATCGACGATGTGTATTGGACGATGTACTTTGATGGAGCGTCAAATCAGTACGGGTATAGGATAGGAGTGTTGCTGATAGCACCCGACAATTCCCGTATCCCTCTAGCCTTCAAGCTCCGATTCAAAGTCTTGAACAACGAAGCAGAATATGAGGCATGTATTGCTGGTTTAAAAGCAGCCCTGGAACTAGGGGCAAGACGGTTAGATGTCATCGGGGATTCGAACCTTGTTGTGTCTCAGGCAAAAGGAGACTGGAAAGTCAAAGAAGAAAAAATGATAATTTACCACCAGACCTTGGACTTGTTAATTCCTCGATTTGAGAAGCTAACTTTCACTTATCTAGTAAGAGAGAACAACAGGTTCGCAGATTCGCTAGCAACTCTATCTTCCATGATAGACATCCCGTCTGGAATCCGGATGCGTCCTGTTATTATTGATCAGAAGTTTGTGCCGGCGTATGAATCAATTGCCGCCATAGACGAAGTTCAGGACGAAAACCCTTGGAATTACGACATTTGGAACCTTTTGGAGAAAGAGACGTATCCACCAGGGGCGAATGCCAAGGATAAGAGGGCGATCAGAAGAATGGCCGTTCAGTTCATCATCTGTGGGGGTAAGCTGTATAAGAGAGGTCATCGGGGAATGCACAAGCTGTGTGTCGAAGCCGAAGAATCAAAGCGCCTAATGGAGGCCATCCATGGAGGAGAATGCGGTGCGCATATGAACAGAGTGATGCTAGCACGGAAGATCCTCAGACAAGGTTACTACTGGTCCACCATGGAGGAGGATTATATCGGTTCTGTTCGGCGATGCCACAAATGTCAGATCTATGCAAACCGCATGAACATCCCGCCGTCGAAGCTGTACAACATGACTTCACCATGGCCGTTTTCAGTTTGGGGAATTGATATGATCGGGGCTGTCACTCCGAAGGGATCGAATGGGCATGAGTTCATCCTAGTCGCGATAGATTACTTTACAAAGTGGGTCGAAGCCCAATCATATGCCGTGTTGAAGGCGTCGCACGTTGCAAAGTTTATCAGAAACAACATCATCTGCCGCTACGGGGTCCCAAACGAGATTATTTCGGATAACGGTTCCCACTTCAAGAAGGAAGTGATTGACTTGTTAGAGAAATACAACGTGGCTTTTCATAAGTCATCCACATACTGGCCGCAAACCAACGGAGCGGTCGAGGCCGTCAACAAGAATATCAAACACATACTGCAGAAGATGGTGGAAACCTATCAGGATTGGCCAGACAAGCTGCCATTTGCTCTGTGGGGCTACAGGACTTCAATTAGAACTTCTACCGGAGCGACTCCATATTCATTGGTTTATGGGATGGAGGTCGTTCTACCTATCGAGATTGAGGTTCCGTCATTAAGAGTATTGGCTGAGTGTCAAATAGCCGAAGCAGATTGGCAGCAGAGCAGATTTGAGGAACTCATGCTTTTTGATGAGAGAAGACTGAAAGCACTGCACCTTGTTCAAGGCTATCAGCGCAGAATTGCCCGGGCTTTCAACAAGAAAGTTAAGTCTAGGAATCTAAAGGAAGGAGACTTGGTGCTCAAGGACAACCGAGCTCCCATCCACGACCCAAGGGGCAAGTTCAGACCTAATTGGACTGGTCTCTACATCATCAAAGCTATCTGGTCAGGTGGAGCTGTGGTCCTGATGGACCTACATGGCCTAGAATTTTCCCAACCGATCAACATGGACAAGTTGAAGAAATATTACCCCTGAGAGGCTCGCTAGGCCGAAAACCCGAAAGGGCGACCTAGGCAAAAGTTAGAGCAAAAAAATTAGAAAATATAAAAACTGAGCTCGCAAGGTTGAAAACCCGTAAAGGGCGACCTTGGCAAAAGTTAGAGCGCAAAAGGAGAGTGAAAATACCCGAGTGAACCTAAGCCTGAACTACGTAAGGCTTGATTCCCATCTTTGGGATACGTAGGCAACTTTATCCTGGAGTTCAACCGTAACCTTTTCCCCGATCAACTTTGTCCATTCGATCATCTCAGTCATCTTTGTCTATCAGCATCCATTGGAATCTCTAGTGCAGTGCTATTCAGACTAGGGGTAACTTTTCGTTGCCATGCAGTGTCGCGGTAGTCTTCAAACTAGGGGCAACTTTCCAGTTGCAGGGATCTGGGGTTGTGCATCTCAGTGACAGATCTTAGGCGTGTCCAGTTCTGATCCATATCGAAAATGTTTCTAAAAAGTTTTAATAAAAGTTGACTTTGTTCAAATTAATCTTTTTACAACTAAGACCATTTTTGGACCAAAGCGGAAAATTTTTACTGCCACAACCTTCAATTTCATTGATTTCAAAGCAGTGTTCTCCTGCTCTCGCATGCAATCGAAGTTGCTTTTTATTACATTCATAAAGAAAACTTGAAAGTACTAATAAAGCAATAAATCCGGGGCATAGTCAAGTCAGGTGTTCCTGCGCCCCCTCCCAGAGCTGGTCGAAGCCTCTGATGCCAAGCTGGGCCCTTCCTGTGCCTCTTCATTGAGCCAATCTAAGCACTCATCAGACAAAGTGCAACTGAAAGTAGGAGGGGGGCCAGGAGTTCTCTTGTCCTCCACACGATGGCCTCCCGAGTAAGCTGTGCGCCTCGGGCTGGGAATGCAGCAGGATACTCTATCCCCTCTGGCGGGCAGGTCTGATCATGGCCAAATTGGCGCCGAATCCGGAATGGGAAGTAGAATACACAGTGAGTGAGACTAATCAATTGAATCCCAGTCTGCCAGGACATGTTGCAACTCATTGCCGGAAGGCTGAGCCAAGGGCACCGCCAAGCAACACGATCTGCGGACAAGCGGCACATCCAAGCGAACCACCATCCCTCATCAAGGGCATTGACTAGACGGTGCCGGAAGAAGTAGCCGCGAGCTGAATATGCTGGGCAAGAGTCCACAACCTGCAGTTTGTCCATCAACCATACTTGGGAAGGGATGAAAAATGAGAGAATAAAGAATAGAGAGATGTACGATGAGAGAAAAGTGAGAATAGGGTTTTTGTGAGAAAAACCGAGCTTGAGGGCCGAGTGATGTGAGCGATACATATGTGAGATTGGGTGGGAAACATTACTTGTAGTAGTAGTGGACTCCTTGCTAATCTGGTCGTCTCACGACGATAAAAGGCGTCTAAGCCTATCAACGTCTCAGCTAGACTCATGGCAATATAGCTCTTGCCCTCCTTCAAGCCTTGGGCAACCTCGGCCAGTCGGACGCTAGACCCTCCGAAGCCTGAGACAAATAGAAAATGAGATAGCATACACAAACAGAGGGCGTGTCGCCGGAAGCCTTGCCAATGATGGTTGTTGCGATCACCGGCATCAAAAAACCGATCGATCAAACTCGGAATATCCAGCATCCCGTCACAAATCAAAGACCGAGCATCATGCATAGTGAGTCCACACATTTGCCCTAAGGATTGGGCATGGCCAAAATTAAGTTGGAGCAGGAGCTCCTCATCGCGCTCGGACTCCATTAAGGCTCGGAAATCTTCGAAGGTAGGACATATCTCTTGCCCAGCGAAGCTAAAAACATGCGTCACCGGATTCCAAAACCACATCGCGGCATGGAGAAACGGAAGGTGCAACGGGGTACGACCCAGAGTGAATAGTGCATTTATGTCGAAACCTTGGAAATTCAGCTTTTCCGAGCCATCCAAGCTAGCAATCCAAGCTGTGAGATTTTGAGCAAGAAACTCTTCCATTAGGGCAAATCAGTGTGGAATTGAGAAAAACTACAAAACTGAGGTCTTTTGTAGAAGATAAGGTTGGGTGGAGGACAGGTGTCAACATTCTGGTGATTCCTTCATTCATAGCCGGCCGGCCAAATATTGTGCCGACCGGCCATCACCTTTTGCCGACTGGACAAACTTCTGGCCGATGGCCATTTATTGTGGCCGATGGCCTCTACCCCTGGCCGATGGTCTTCCTCCTTGTTCCCTGAGCTGTTTATGCTAGGTATTGGGGGACTCCACCACCTCCAATTCCCCCCCGGTGATCGATTCCTGCGGAGTCACACCTGTCTGCTTATCGAGTTATTGTACATTTGCTTATCGAGTTGTATTTCACTCTCTTTAAGTCTTTGATTTGTTTATCGAGTTGTACTCACACTTGATTGGTTATATCATGCCTTTGCTTTGCTTATCGAGTTGTAAGTCGGTTCACTACCTGATTATTACGATGCAAGTACTCAATGTTCAAAACAGGTTCAATTTCGTTCACATTGTGGTGTGATACCTTGCGATGCGATGCATAGAAAATTTACAAATGCAACATCTTATGAACAAAGTGGTCGTTTCATTCCCATCACGTGTTTTGCAAAATATGTAATTTTGAGAAAGAATAAAACCTGCTCGACGCAGTGCAATGTGCTTAAACTACCAGTAAAAAGGAAAGTAAAGCATAGAATGGCAGGGTAGCAAAGTGTCGGAATTGATACCAGTAAAACTCCTCTGGCGGTCAACGCACCTTCCGCACCTTTGTTCGAGTCAACTACATGGTTTGGCACCTTCATCACTCGAGACAATGCGGTAAAGCACACTTTTGAAACGTGAACCTTCGAGTTGACCTCAGGCCACAACTTCTACGAGCGATGCTTGGTACGTACGAAGAACGTCCCTTCCCGTATCCTTTTCATGTCTTGTGGATTCCACAAATCGTTGCAATTATGCTGTGTTACAGTACTTTACATTCCAGCATTGTGAATAACATGTTTTTACTTACATGTGTACATTCAACTCTTCTCATACACGTTACTTGCGTAGACCACATGTTTGTAATCAATTCCATTACTTGCGTAGACCGCATGTTTTGCTTGCGTAGACCACACGTTCATAATTAATTACGTTACTTGCGTAGACCGCATGTTTGTAATCAATTCCATTACTTGTGTAGACCGCATGTTTTGCTTGCCTAGACCGTATGTTTGTAATCAATTTCATTACTTGCGTAGACCGCATGTTTTGCTTGCGTAGACCGCATGTTTTCCTTGCGTAGACCGCATGTTCTGCTTGCGTGGACCGCATTCCTGTGTTCAAATTCATTACCTGCGTAGACCGCATGTTCTACTTGCGTAGACCGCATGTTTGAAATCAATTTCATTGCTTGCGTAGACCGCATGCTTATGATCAGTTTCGTTGCCTGCGTAGACCGCGTGCTCCACTTACATGTCTGTGCCTTCACAGCATTGTTATGCTTCCCACTTGCTTTGCGTTGTCACGCATTTCAAGTACATTAATATGCATGTTGCTATCGATATTGTACCTGTTAAGTTTGTTTTCTTTGCAGGCACGATATTGTATGTACGGTTCGTTTAAGGCTGGCACAACCCAACGAACCGGACAGGTGTAGTATACTCCGAGTGAAACATATCAAGAATTACATAATTCTCTTACATCCTTTCTGCATTATAGTGTAGTTTGGTGTATGCTAGCTTAAAACTGCCGCATGCTATGCTTCGTTACAGCTTTCTTTGCATAATCATAAGTTATGTTCGGCTTTGTGCATTGTCTTGCATTTTGCCCCTGCCTTCGGGCACATATCCTGCTTGTCTTGCATGTCTGTCTAAGTCTTCGGCCTTGTCAAAAATGGGTCATCTCTGGGCTTTGACATTCACTCCCGTCATTGTTATGACTTTCGAGTTCTGTCAAAGAGGGGCAACTGTAGACACCCCATTTTTGACCGTCCTCAAGACTTGGACGTCACCGTTGGAACACTCGGTGATCATCCGTGCTTCTGTTCGTCTCGAGTTCCCGGAGGTCTCGGCTGCGCGCCTCGCCTCAGGATCTCTGGACTCGACTTTTCGGTGTTTGGTTTTGCACCAAACACTTGTGTTTTTGCCTTGACAGGCAGGAAATGTCTTGTTAGCCATTCCCACACCCCACCGGTTGTCCCCTCACACCACCGGCCGTTTATTGGTGCCACCGGCAGTAGTTTCTTGAAACTAATGGCCGGTCGGCACTATATTTTGCCGACCGGCACTTTGCTCTGGCCGGTGACTTTTTTTTGCTGGCCGGTGTGACCCTTTTGCACCCTTCAGACTTGGTGCATGCCAGCTGTGCCAGCTGGAATGTACCAACACTCCTCCCCGTGCATGAAGTGGCTGTTTTGCCCCTTTTGCCCCCTTTTTGGTCAAAGCTTCTTGAGGAAGCTTGACCCTTTGTCAAAGCTTCCTCAAGAAGCTTGGCCAGCTGTCTTAGCTTCCTCAAGAAGCCTTGACTCCTTTGCCCCTTTGCCCCTTTCATTTAGCTTCTTTAAGAAGCTTAAATCGTTTCCCTTTGCCTATTTAAGCACCTCTCTTCCTCCATTGTTGGCGTTGGAGTTTTTGAACATAAAAACCATAGCTTATATACATATACATCTTATACACACACTCTCTCTCTATATTTCCCTCTCTTTCCTCCCTTGTGTGTGTTTTCTTGGCCTAAAAGTGCATTTTGACCTTACTTTTGCACTAATACACACACCATTACACCTTGCTCTGAGATTGAGGGGTTTTGAGGGTTGTTTTTTGAGGTTTTGGACTAATTTTGCTCAGTAGAGTGTGGCTGGACCAACTGTTCTTGAAGTGTTCTTCAAGGGTAAGACTTTCACTTTAGTTTCCCCAATCTTGCATATTGATTTGAGCTTTGAGTATAACATAAAAAAGTCTTATATTTTTCTTCTTAAGAACTTTCATTAAGGGTGTTTTGGCATTGGGGGTCGAACTCACCCTCTTAGGCCTTGTTTGGCCCTTTTGGTGCTTCCATTGTTAGGCTTTATTTCCTTGAGTGTTTGGTTCTTTTCACCACTGAAATCCAGTGGATTTTCAGTGGTAAAGAAGAGGGTTTGAAGTCTTGGATAGGGGAGGGACACCCCTCTCCCTTCGTCTCTCTCTTGTTTGCATATTTGGCTCAATGTGGTAGCACGCATGTCTAATCTTGTTTAGCTTCATTTCAGAACTTATTTGGTGTTTATACAACATGTTTTACCTCTGTCTCATGTGGGTTTGTTTTTCTCTTTCATGCATATTATACTTGCTTTATATCTCCTCAAGGTTGCCTAGAGGTATGCCATACATCAAGGCCATGATTCTCGCATGATCTAGCCTAATATTATGAAGGTATTAGCATCATTTTGCCATGTTCAAGATTTGTTGGCCACTGTTTCAATCATGCTTGCCATGTTTGGTGTCACCTCTTTGCATTTTGGCTTGAGAGCCTTAAGGGTATGGGTCATGAACATGCATTGGTTAGGCTATTTCGGTGATTTGGAATCACTTAGCATATTATTTCAGTCCCTAAACCATGCTTGTATACTTGCATTCATCGCTCCTCTTATGCTTTGAAGTTGTACCCTCTTATGCCTTGAAACGTGCATTGTGTATGCCTAGGTGTTTGTTCCATTTGGGATGCCATATGTGTGGGTTTTTGGAGCTCTTTTGCATGCTAAAATTCTATTTTTGGTTGTATAGTTCATGCCATGTTTGTTTGGGTTAGTGGTGGTAGAATGCCCTTTGTTATGCCTTAGCTTTGGCCCCTCTTTTGGCTTGCATGTTTGTAGTGCATTTTGTCCATCACTTGAGGTACTTTTAGCCACTGTTTTGGGGGGTGTTTGAGGCCTCCCATTTCAGTCTAAGTCCCTTCTTGGACATGGTTGTATGTTTGACTTGTTGCCTCTAATTGCATGCGTGTATTGTACCATATTAGCATTACGTGATGAGTTGCATTGTAGCATTGCATATTAGGAACATTGTATGCTTGCCATGATATGTTGCATTACATTTGGCATGCCTTGTTTTTTTGTGATATGTTGCATTTTCGAGCCATGTTTGCATAACATGCATTGCATTACTTGGTTTGGGGCGTCAAACCAAGTGTGAGGGTTAAGAAGTGTTCATACTACAAGTGATGTAACGCGTCTCAACTCTCGGTCACCGAGGCCCTTGACTTTAGCATGATTGGGTTTTGGCCTTCATTTATATGTTGCATGCATTTTCATTGAATTGCAACCTTGGCTCCTTAGGCCATCACGCATCAAAATGCATGATTGATGGCCTGAGGGTCGAGGGTCATGCTCCCTTGAGTCCCTTGCATGATAGGGAGTGTGCCCGTGCACACATTTGCTTGAAACTCCATGCCATACACTGTCTGTCCTTGTTGCTGTCAAAACCAGTTTCTGCCGACCGGCACTGTAGAGTGCCGACCGGCCATGGATTTGTGGCCGATAATATGAAACCCCAGCCGATGGATAAGTTCCATGGCCGGTGGGTATTCCCTTCAGCCGATGGCGTCCTACAGGGTTCAGGGAACCTGTCCCAGGATTTTGGCAGTTTTCAGAGAAGCAGGGCAGTGTAAACAGAGGCAGCAGTGGTATGGTACGGGCTTTCGAGGCAAGATAAATCCGAGCATGCATCATTCACGCATCCCGAGGGGAGGGGGCTGCGGCCATCTTCTCTTTGCATTTAATTTGTTAATTAGATTAGAAATTTTGTAATATTTAATTTAGTATTATTTATTCGGACTGTAATATTTATTCGGACCCTCCGAGCGAGGGTAATTGTGTAATAAGTGTGCGTGAGTGTGTGTATGTCTTCCAACCCCACGTCTTTCTTCCCTTTTATTTACCCGCTTATGATGGTAGACTAGGGCATATTTAAATTAGCATACCTTATGCTTAGCATGCGTGCATCCATACATTTGTCTTACATGCACCAGGCTCGCTACATCATGCTAACTGCACATGTATGTCAATTCCAAGTTGAGTATTTGTTAATTGTAGCATTTTACATGCCATGTTTAGGATAGCCGAGCCTGTTTGGATTGCATCTTTGCATGTGTTGCATTAGCCATTTCAAATATGAACTAGGATCATGCATGTGATTACTAATTGGTTTCTGTTTTGGCTTGGAGTACTAGGTGAGCTTTTATGCTTTAGCATGCCGCATGCGTGTGAGTGTTGCCATAATTGCATGATTACCATGAGGCTAGCTGCTTATGTGATATAACTGCTTGAATACCAGTGGATGGAGGTCGAATTGCTTAAATTGGGATAACGCATTAAAACTATGAATTTTAAGCCCACTAGATAGCGGCAAAACCATCTTTTCTAAAAGCCCACTCGAGGGTAGCAAAACCTGCATTTTAGCCTACTTGCGAGTAGCAAACCATTTTCAAAACAAGCATGAAATGTTTTGTTCCAATTTAGGCGATTTGGTCTATACTTGTTTGCTGTGCGCATAATATAGTAATTCTAGGCTAATAACCGGAATAAGAACACATAAACGTTTTCAAAAAAGGATATCACGGTTAGTAGAGGCCGATCTTCGGATTGGGCGAGAGGGGGTGCTCATAGCTGACCTTCCCCAATCGTACCCAGGCTCCCGAGCCGAGACAACTTTGGTGATGACGGACACGTGGCCTTTGGCACCGAGTCAGGGTTTCTTAAATTCTCCCATAAAAATATTTAGGTGGCGACTCTGTATCTGGCAAAGCAGTCCATGTTTGGCACTTCTTTTCAAAAATCTGTTTATCAAAACGATTTTCCGGATTTGGACTCTTTGGTTCAGATTAAGAACCCTGACATGAATCAAGTCTGAACTGTAGCGAGGCCCACGGGCGCGTCTACACATTGTCATGCATTTCCTTATCCTTATTATGCATTGTCATGCATTTTCTCTATCATACATTGTCATGCATTTTCTTGTCACACATCGTTATGCACTTCTTATCATGAGTTGTCATAATTTCCTGCTATACACATTGCTTGCGTTATTGCATGCTTTAATTACATGTGTCTATGTATTCTTAGGTGGTTACACATTGTATACGTTTCGACGTGTGCTTTACTTACATGTGTTCATACCTTGCTTGCTTACACATTGCATGCGTTTCCATGTATGCTTTACTTACATGCGTTTATGCATCTCACAGGAGGTTACACATTGTATGCGTTACTGCATACTTTACTTACATGTGTTCATTCCTGCTATACACATTGCTTGCGTTACTGCATGCTTTACTTACATGTGTATATGTATTCTTATGTGGTTACACATTGTATACGTTTCGACGTGTGCTTTACTTACATGTGTTCATACCTTGCTTGCTTACACATTGCATGCGTTTCCACGTATGCTTTACTTACATGTGTTTATGCATCTCACAGGAGGTTACACTTTGTATGCGTTACTGCATACTTTACTTACATGTGTTCATTCCTGCCATACACATTGCCTGCGTTAATCTCGCATGCTTTACTTACATGTGTATATGTATTCTTAGGTGGTTACACATTGTATATGTTTCGACGTGTGCTTTACTTACATGTGTCCATACCTTGCTTGCTTGCATTACTGCATGCTTTACTTACATGTGTTTATGCATCTCACAGGAGGTTACACATTGTATGCATTACTGCATACTTTACTTACATGTGTTCATTCCTGCCGTACACATTGCCTGCGTTAATCCCGCATGCTTTACTTACATGTGTATATGTATTCTTAGGTGGTTACACATTGTATACGTTACTGCATACTTTACTTACATGTGTTCATACCTTGCTTGCTTACACATCGCATGCGTTTCCATGTATGCTTTGCTTACATGTGTTTATGTATCTCACAAGAGGTTACACATTGTATGCGTTACTGCATACTTTACTTACATTCGTTCATTCCTGCCATACACATTGCATGCTTTTTCACGTATGCTTTACTTACATGTGTTTAGGCAACCTCCCGTATTGTTATGCTTGTTTTGAATCGCATTGTTATGCACGCGCCTGCGTCACATTGTTATGCACCCCCTTCCACCCGCATTGTCATGCATCCCCTCACTTGCGTTGTCACGCACTTTCCATTGCATTGTTATGCACACTTCTAACAAAATTATACCTGGTAAGTTTTGTTTCTCTTTCAGGCACGATATTGTATGTACAGTTCATTTGAAGCTGGCACGACCAGGCGAGCCGCACAGGTATTATATGCACTCCGCGTGAAACGTGGTAAGACTTGTATAATTTTCTTACATCTTTCCTGTCGGAATATGTAGGACTGTTGTTCACCTGCTTAAAACTGTTGCATGTTATGCTTCGTTACAGCATTCTCGGCATGATTATTAGTCATGCTCTTGCATCTTGCATACCGTTTGCATTTTGCCCCAGCCTCTGGGCGCATCTCTGCATGCCTGTATTGATTGATTGTTTGAGTCTTCGGTTTTGTCAAAAATGCGTCGTCTCTGGGCTTTGACACTCACTCCCGTCACTTTGTGACTGTTGAGTTCTGTCAAAGAGGGGCAACTGTAGACACCCCATTTTTGACCGTCCTCAAGACTTGGTTGTGCTTGTAGGTACACCCAACAACTAGTTTGATTGCTCGCTGAGTACTCGACTATCGCGGCTGAATGTCACCGGTTCGAGCTTCCCGAACCTTGTATCCTTTCTACCCCTGTTTTGGACCCTGGCTAGGTCCTCTCATAGTGGACCTTTTGGTTCACTGCCGGCCTTGGCATGGAACTGTCGGCCATTGGTGATGTCCTGCCGGCCATCAGTGAGCCACTGCCAGCCATTGATGATGACCGGCACCCCCCCTGTCTCAGCTGGTTTTTCTCCAGATCTTTTGAGCCAGCTGGATTTTTGTTTACTCCCCTCCATACACGTGTATGGAGGGATGAAGACCTTGCAAAGCTTCTTGAAGAAGCTTTGGCTTTGCATTCCTCTGTATAAGCAAGAAGCCTCCCTCTTTGCCAGGGGTTCAACCATTTTGAAGAGAAAAACCTCTCATTCTCTCTATATTGTTTGTATTTTGTGCTTAGAAATTAGATTTCCTTGCACTTTTAAACTAGAACACATAGAGATACACCACCACCATTGGACAAAGCTTCTTGGGGGGTCTTCTTGAGGTCTGAAAGTGAGTTTCTACCCCCTGAAGTTGTTGGTTTCGAAGAGGGTCTTCAAGGGTAAGTATTTTCCCCATTTTTGCACTTTCTTGCACCTTGCTTTAGGCCTCTTTGCATATTGATTTAGGCTTTTCTTATAACTGAAAGAAGTCTTGTATTTAAGTCCTTTTTAAGTTTGTTTAAGGTCATTTTGCTGTTGGGGGTGTGTAGCCCTCTTGCATGCTTTGTTTGGCTTTGTTTTAAGCCATGCCTTAAGGCCTCCGAGCTAGCCTTGGTTTGGACTTCCTACCACTGAAATCTAGTGGATTTTTAGTGGTAAAGGTGTGGTTTTGAGGTCTTTAATCCGAGGGGGTGGCCCCCTCTCTTTCAGTTCCTCTTTGCTTGCATTTTTGGCCTTCCAAAGGACCATCCTTCTATGTATCTTTGAGGCTTGGTTCAGGCCTATTTTTGTGACTTGTAGGACCTGCCTTGGTCCTGTCTATGGCTGGTTTGGTCATATTTTGCTTGCATCTTGTATGTGTGGTGTAACTCTATTCATAGCTCATCAAAGTAGCATATGTGCTTAGCTTGTGTTGAGTCCATTTCAGTGGGTTTTTGGTGATGTTTTACCATGCCATGAATCTATTTTGGGTTGGTTTTGTCACTCCATGCTTGCATGATACACTTGTAGTGTAAATCCCCTAAACTAGCTTCATATGCTCCATGCTTTGCCATGTCATGTTAGCTTATTTGGTTTACATTTCAGCATGTATTTGGTCATCATTTGGCATGTCATGACCCTATCCATAGTTGGTTTGATCATCCTTTGCATGCTCCATATAGGTGTAGAACAAATCTTGTTTACTAGCCTTTTATGCATGATGTTTTGACTCATCATCCTAGCATATTTGCTCTAACATGATTTTATGCTTATTTTGGGATGCTCTAGGACTGTTTTGGGCTGCCATGGCCATATCACTCATGCTTTGTATAGCAATAGTGTAAATGCTTAGGCTAGTCTTGGGTTTTGAGGCCCCTACCATGCCATACATGTGATGTTTGCATGCCTTGCCCTCATTCTACATGCTATTTCAGTCCCTAAAATGTTGTTGTTCACTTGCATTTGACATGCTTTGAATGCTTTATAGAGCTTGTGCTTTATGCCTCAAGAATGAGCTTTTGTGCATGCCATTAAGCCTAAGCCTTTGGCTCATCATTTCAGTGCATTTTGGGTCTTATTATACCATGATGTAACTCTATTTTATGTTGTCCAAGTCTTGTCACGATTGGTTTCAATAGGTGCAATGCATTGCTTCTTTAAAACCTTGCATGCTCCATGTTTTTGGCTTTGTGTTCTAGCCTTTGTTGGCTAGCTTTGAGCTTAGTTTTGGTCTTGTTTGGACCTATCCTAGGACTGTTTTAGGTCCCCTCTGCCCCTTGGGGTTTGCCTTATATGGCCATGGCTTAAGTCCCTTTGCTCACTTTGAGCTTTGAGTATCATAATATGCTATGCTTGCATTGTTGATTTGATTTGGCATCAATTTACATGAGATTTCAGAGCTTACCTCATTGTCATACATCCGTGTTTGTTGCTCCTTAAGTGTGCTTAAGAGTTGTCCTCTTTGTGCCTTAATACTTGAGCCACTTGGCATACATGTTTGCCTTGCCATTTCATGCTTTTCATGCCATCAATTCATCACTTATGGCCACTGATGTGAGTGTGGCTGAGGTCCACTCATATTGGTGTAAGTCCATCTTGCATTTGTATATGCCATTTAGTTCATGTGCGCATGATAGTCTTCGTAAGTGCATTATGTATGCCATGTTATGGCACGTGCATTGTGCATGCCATTTTAGTCCATTGCATTGCGTATGCTAGGTTGTTAGTTGCATTGTGTATGCCATATAGTTTATAGCATTGTGTATGCTAGTAGCACGTTGCATCTCATCCTTGCATGTTTGCATGGTTTGGTCGCATTGCATTAGGATTGCATGCTAGTTGCATTTGTGCATCTCATGCATATTGCATTGTGTTTGGATTTAGGGTTAGTCCAAACACGGGAAATGAGGGACGTTTCATACTCCGAGTGATGGAACGTGTCTCAATTCTCAGTCGCCGAAGCTCTTGATGATTCATGATAGAGTTCTAGGCTTTACTTGTTGTATTTGTGCTTTCATTTTCATATTGATTTGCACAAGTCAGATCTTTGGCCATCATGCATCGGGATGCGTGATTGATGGTTGTGGATCCGACTATACTTCTGCCTTGATGTTTTGAGGTGATTTGGGGTTGCATAGTGCGTATACACCCTTGGGAGACCCTCCATTTTCTCTATTTTGTGCTTTGTTGCAGCTTGGTGTCACAGCACACCAGTGGCCGGCAGACTCTCATCCTTGCCCGACAGTGTCCTGCTTTTGGCCGGCAGTGCTCCTTTCATGGCCGGCAGGCCACTGGTGAATCCTCCAACAGTGTTTCGGTAAGTTTCAGCAACAAACACTGGAAGACACCCTGCAAACAGAGCCTTTAAAGAGCAACCGGAAGGCGTTCCGAGGTGAGGAACCAAAGCAAGCATGCATACCTTCCTTTTTCAAACAGAGCAGGAGCATCTTCATTTGTTGCTCTTCATTTGTTGTTTATTAGTTAATTTGTTAATTAATTAAAGTTGTGTATATAATTAGTTGTAGCTAGTTATTCATTTGGTTTTGTAATTAATTAGCTTGTTAGTTAGTTAATTAGGCGGCCTGTATTACTTATTCAGACCCTCCGAGAGAGGGCCAATTGTAATAAGTGTGCGTGTGTGTGATGCATGTCTTCCAACCCCACGTCTTTCTCCCTTTTATTTACCAGCTTACGATGGCTAGATTAGAGCATGTTTCAATTAGCATCCTTATGCTATGCATGTTTGCATCATTCATATGTCTTCCATGCACCAGGCTCGGCGTATCATACTAACTGCATTGTATTTCAATTTCAAATTGAATACGTGTTAGTTGTAGCATCTCATATGCCATCTTAGAACAGTTGAGCCTATTGTAGTTGCATTCCTACATGTGTTGCATTAGCCATCTTAACATGAACTAGGATCATGGATGTGATTACTAACTAGTTTTTGTTTTGGCTCGGAGTACTCGGTAAGTGTTTATGCTTTAGCATCCTTGCATGTGTGTGAGTGACTGCCATGATAGCATGTTTATCATGAGGCTAACTGCTTATGTAATATACCTGCCTGAATGGCTGTGGGTGAAGGTTGGATTATCTGAGTTGGAATAATGCATTGACTGTGAGTTTTAAGCCCACTTGAGAGTGGCAAATCATCTTGTTTTCTAAGCCCACCCAAGGGTGGCAAATCCACGTCTTAGCCTACTTACGAGTAGCACCATCAAACCATTTTCAAATAAACAAACATGAGATGTTTTGTTCCAATTCAGGCGATCCAGTCTATACTTGTATGCTGTGTGCATCACATAGTAATTCTAGGCTAATAACCGGAATAAGAGCACATAATGTTTTCAAAACTCGATATCATGGTTAGTAGAGGCCGATCTTTGATCGGGCGAGCGGGGGTGCTCATAGCTGACCTTCCCCAATCATACCCAAGTTCCCGAGCCGAGGCAACTTTGGTGATAACGGACACGTGGCCTTAGGCAACGAGTCAGGGTTTCCTAAATTCCCCCCAAATAAATATTTAGGTGGCAACTCTGTATCTGGCAAAGCAGTCCATGTTTGACACTTATTTCTAAAAATCAGTTTTTCAAAACGATTTGCCGGATTTGGACTCTTTGGTGATTTATCGGTCTTACATTGCACTTTGCGAGACTAGATTCAAAACCGTGACAATTTGAGTCCGAACTGTAGTGAGCCCCAAATGAACAAAACGGGATTCCCTCCCAGGACGTTCGGGGGACGTCTACAGTGGGCCAGCAGCGATGAGGTCTAGAGGTCCTCCAATCCCTCCAGTTGAACTTTCCCTCATAAAGGAGGTAGTGATCCTCTAAGCGTATGTACAAAGGGGGAAGTGCAGCAGGGGTCCTAGTAAAAATAAGGCCAAGAACATACTTCCCCTTCGCACTGTTACGAGGGACGAAATACCTTCCATCAATCGCACTACGGCCCTCTGGTTCGGTATACTTGACTATTTTCTCATATATACATCTCCTCAAAGCCACTGAGGGATGACGATGTTAGACAACTAACAGGTTTGCAGAGGAAGAAGTAGCCATCGATGAGAGTTAAATGAGGGATTAAATAAGTAAAAGTGAGGGTAGAAGGAACAAAAGCTAAAGTAAGAACATAGATGAGTTAGAGTTATAAATGGACGAGTGAATAGGTAAGAGCACGAAAATTAGGGCTTTATACCTTCTTGTCTAAAGTTGACAATTTAATTTGATGGGTCAAGTAGTTCCAAGCTACCTAGGTTTTATTGGACCCATATGGAGTTAGGACCCATTTAACATTTCGAAGGTCTTGAAAGTACATTTTTGGACTTTCTACCAAGAAAATTTCCTTCGAAAGAACATTTTGTTACCTTTTTAAGGAGGGAAAGTGTGCTTCGAAATGCTTGACTTGGCTTCGAAATGAATGGTTTACTTCGGAGCCAATATTTGCTAATATGTTAATGATTTTTGAGATTAAAGCCTTGCAAATTAGGAAGTACAAACTGTGAAATTGAAAAATAGAAACCCATATTTTAATGAATAAATAAGTGATTACATTGAGGGGCCTATTTGGTTACATTCTTAATTTCATAAAAATAAGGAATGGAAAAGGTTACAAGGTCATGGAACTTAGTCCAGCAAAACTCAATAAATACTTGTTCTCTCTCTAACCTCTTTTCTATCCTATCTAATTGGGGGTCGTTCTAGTTGGTATGCCCTTTTTTGGTGGAAAGCTGCTAGGCCTTCATCTCAAACTCTGTTTGCTTCAGTGCCTTGTCCATCTCATCCATCCCATCCATATCAGGATCCTCTCCATATGTAGAGTCATGGCTCTTGAAGTCTTCATATTCTTCAAGGAGATTCTCTTATTCATACTGGGTTTGAATACAAATAGCGAAAATCTCTTCCAATGATTCGCCGGTGGCCAAGGCATTTTTATGCTAGTTGAGCAGGAGAAGGAGTTGATCCAAGAACTCATGAAGTTCTATCTGAGCTACTAGATTGAGGATGTGGCTTCGAGAGGCTATATCAGTAGCCCATAGATGGTTCTTGTGAGGGGTGTCGTCTTGAAGCACTTAGAATGACAGGTGAGAGAAGGCAACAAGCAAAGTTTGGGCTTTATATTGTTGGTAGGCAGTGAGAGGAGTTGGGCCTTGGTATGGAGAAAAATGCCAGTCTTTAAAGATGGTGAGTTTCAATTCCTTAATCCATTTAGGATTATGAGGAATGAGAGGTGCAATTGGGTCCATTTCAAAAGAATGTGGACATTGGGGCTCATTCACACACTCTAGCTAGTCAGAAGAACAAACTTTTGCCTTCTTGGCCAAGTGTGAGGAACTCAGTCCTAGAGCTTCGATTGGATTAGGAGCCTTCTGCACTATTTTTGTTAGCAGAGTGAAGGTGTACTACGCTGAAAGTAAGTTGTCTTCCAGGCAACGAAGACAAATCAAATGGTACGTAAAGGTATACCACTAAGTTATGAGAAGAATGAAGAACCAAAGTAGGGTCATCGAATTCAACAAATCTATGGTGAATTCGCTCCCTTGTCTGAGGTTGGGTTGGTTTTGGCCAGGTATCCCAACCAGTAGTTTTTATAGAGAAAGAGACAGCCTCATCCTAATCAAAGACCTTTGGGGCGGATAAAGAGCCTTCGAGGTCCATGTGAGCAAGTTTTTGTTCTAAAGGTGTATATTCGGCGAAAGCCTTCATGACTTGTATAAATGGAGGAGGGTAAGTATGCCTAATAAATGCATGTGAGTTCTTTCAAGGATGACCATTATTGTCCGAAACCTCTTCATATGCTTGATCAATGAAGGAGAAGGGTTGATTAGCCATTAAGGATGTATCGGTCTCTTCATTTGCACAGATAGTGTAAGTGAGGTTCAAGCCTAGGGGGACGTTCAATGTTTTAAACATTGCTTGGAGACGGTTATACTTCCAAAATAATTAATTACCATGCACGTCCCAGAACGCTTGCAGTATGTCGCAAGGAAAGCATAGTGCATCGATATACTAATATTACTAAGTCTTGTTTATATTAGTGCGAAGGGTAATGTTGGCCATATATTTTGTATCAGCCAATCATAGCCTGATACGTGGTCCATCAGGGGTAATTTGAGGAGTTGGTGAAGGTCTTCAATCATCAGATGACACACGACAAATAAATAAATATTTAAATTTTAAAATGAGGTGTTCCAAGTAATGGGGTGTCCAACCTAATTTTTAGGGTGCATTTAGAATTACCCTTTTTTAGATAAACATTGTGAAAGAAATAGTTATTGAAGCAACACTTAGATACTTGCAATTAAGAAGAGGTTGGTGGTTCAACACATAAACGTTTTGAATTATTAACTAATTCTTAGCATATAATAAGCATTTTGGGAGAAGTATTTCATGAAGGGAAAAAAAATATAACAATTCTGTTTTTATTATTTATTTTATAATTGAAAGTTTTGAATTATTTAGTAGATCTCAGAATATAATCGATTAAATTATTGTTTTAAGCATTTTATTAGTTAAAAAAACATATTAATTTAAAAGCTGTCAAATCATTTGAATTTTAAAATTATCAAATGCAGTGATATGTACTAGTTATATTAATAAAATTAGCTTGGTAAAATTGATAGTATTAACCAACATAAGGGATAATAAATAATCAAAACTTTATTATAAATATTAATGTTATGAATATTGATAAAATGTAAGGGGTATAAATAATTTTCAAAAATTTGGAGAGGGTCCCTTCCCTACCTTTCACTACAAGAAAAAGCACTTTTGGCGACTAAATTTTTAGTCGCCAAAAGTCTGTTTTTAGTCACCGAAAGTCTCTTTTTTACTTTCAGCAACTAGTTTTTTTAGTCGCCCGTTTTGTCGCGTATATATGGTCGCCCGAGGTATTGGCGACTAAAATTTTTTTAGTCTGCAAAAAATAGCTCTTTAGCGACCAACGATTTAGTTGCCAATAGTGATTTACACTTTTTAAAATCACACATTTAGCGACTAATCTTTTAGTCGCCAATAGTCCATGAATTGCCGACTAAACCGTTTAGTCGCCCAAAATAAACACTTTTGGCGACTAAAATTTTAGTCGCCAAAAGTGTTTCCGTGAAAAAAAAAAATTAACTTTTTTGCTTTTTCTGAGATTCGAACCGCCAACCTCTCCCACATTCTAAACCTTTAGCAACACACTCTCTCCACTATGCCACTACAACACCACATAAATATGCATGCAACATATATTATTTATATACTATATTGACCCTTATTAATATCTAGCTATATATATAAAAATAATTATTTTTATTCAATATAATTTATGTAAAAAATAAATTATTTAGTAAAAAAATAATTAGATCACTTTTGGCGACTAAATCTATTTTTTAGTCGCCAATTGCATAGTTTTGGCAACTAATTATATTTTAGTCGCTAAAAAAAATCATTCCGGCCAAAAAACCTCCACTTTTGGCGACTAAACTGAAATTTAGTCGCCAAAACCTCTACTTTGGACGACTAAACTGCATTTTAGTCGGCAATTCTTGACTTTTAGTTACTAAATTTTTTTAGTAGCCAAAAAACTTCACTTTTGGCTACGAAATTGATTTTTGTCGGTAAAACACGTATAATTGGCGACCAAACTATTTTTTAGTCGCCAAAACCTATACTTTTGGCTACAAAAACCTTCTATTTTGGCTACTAAAATTTTTTTAGTCGCTAAAACCCCTATATTCGGCGACTAAACTGAGTTTTAGTCGCTAAAACCCCTACATTTGGCTACTAAATTGTTTTAGTCGCCAAAAGTGTTCACTTCAGTAGCCAATTCTGCTACTTTCAGCGATGAAAAATCTATTTTTAGTCGCTAAATTTGCTTTTTCTTGTAGTGTTTATAGTTTCGCCCCTAGTCATCCAACAATTATTATTGTTTTCCAAAAAAAAGCAACGACTAATAACCAAAACAGACATAACTAAAGATTTTATAGCTCGTAACTAAAATAATGACGACAATAAATTATAACTAATATATTACAATAAGTTATAATCAAGCCATAAGTAAGCATTATAATTAAATACCACATGTGACATAATTAAAATCTCTTTGGTCATTAACAAAATAAAATTATATAAGAGTTCATAATTAATACCATAATAAAGTATAACAAAATATAACCAATACCATAATTAGACAAAGGTCATGATTGTGAATATGGTATACACCAAACAAAAGAAAAAAAATTAAAAAAAAATATTTATATTATGAAATTTCCTAGATCTTCTTGCTTTGAATATATGTCAAATGCGAACCACACTGAATAGTAATAACAAGTGAGAATAAATTATACCTTTAAAGTTGTTACCACCAAAATATAAAATCTGAAGCAAAGTCAAATTTCCAATTGCCTTTGAAATGAAACCAGTGAATTTATTGTAAGACAAGGATATGATTTGGAGCTCTCTGCATTCGCCTAGAGTTGATGGAATTTGGCCATCAAACTCATTCCAAGAAAGAACAAAAATTTCAAGTGTCTGTACTTTTGCTATTAAATGTCAATCGTATGTTGGAAATAATAAATTAAACTATTTAATTAATTTTTGTATTATTTTAAATTAAAAACAATACGTATTAAGTTGTACCCATACTCGTACCTTATTTTTTTTAGATTTTACTATATTGACGTACCCATATTGTATCAATACCAATACTCATACCCATACTTGTGTTTTATAGGTCTCAAATTATCTTGAGTCAATCTTGGAGAAACTTATTTAGCCGAAATTTTTTTGGCTACTTTATGTGTGTGCGCGTGCACAATTGTAACTAATTTATTTCCTAAATTAATTTTAATTGAATTGATCGACCAATAATAATTTCAAAATTGAGTGTAAAAAAAATTTCAAAATTCAGTAAGTACCCTATACGGGTATGACATGTTTGTTGAACTACCCATACTTCATAATCTCAAGATAATTCTAAATGAGGATTTTTATATTTTTTTCATTATTTTTTTGCAAAGTATTTATTATTTAAAATTTAATTTTTCATTATTGAGATAAAAATTTATTTATTAAATATTTAAATTTAATTTTTATATTTGGGGGCAAATTGATTTTTAAGGTATAGTTTGGAGGGAAAAATGAAATTCAAAGTGAACTTTGGGCCACATTAGCACATTTTGTCCAATTGTAGACAGAATGTGCTGGTAGGGGTCAAATTGATCAAAACTTTGAAAGTTTGGGTGTAAAATTAATATAAATCGAAGTCTGGGGGTCAAATTGAAAAACATGTGAAAATTTTGGAGGCAAAATGATATTTTCTCAAACTATCATTCAAAAATCAATTCAACTCTTATTTTTCTAACAATACCAAATTTACACCTAAATTATTTATTTTTAGATCAATTCTATCCTCCCATTAGCTATCATTTGTAATCAAATGAAAGTAACTGACGTAGCATTAAAATTTTGTTTGAAACTTTATTTTACCTCCTAAAATATTTTTAAAATATCAATTAGACCTTGTAATTTCATTTTATTTAGGGGTCTAATTAATATTTGGGGGATAATCTGGAGGTAAAATTAAATAGCAAGTGAAGGTTTAATATTACAGCAATTTGTGTTTGATTAGAAATGGCAATTGATGGTGGATGTAAAATTGATGCAAAATCAAAAAAATTAGGTAAAAATTGATATTATTAAAAGAATAAGAGCTGATTTTTAGTGATAATTTGTAGGATAAAATGAAATTTTCTTAATTCTATAATTCACACCTAAAAAAAAAGTGCATATCATATTTTTCAATTATGACTTTCTTAGTCTTCGATAATAATACATTATGGTATTGGTTATGATTTAATTATGACTTTTTTTGGTTATTATTTTGGTTATGACCAAAAATACCTTTAGTTTCATCTTAAGTGATGCTTAGGCCAAGTTTGGCATGTCACAAAAAAATCAAAAAGTCAAAAAGTTAAAAAGTTATCATTGTTTATCAAAAAAAATATTAAATTAATTTTATCACTAGTCACCAACACATCAATCTGACGAAATTAGTGCACTTGCTACTGTTGTGTGACAAAAAGTTGCACAGATGGGTGTAATTTTACCACACTGTCATTTGGTCCATGAGGACCCATCACGGATCCCGTTTTGATAATCTGAACCGCGGAATGTGTAGAACTCGTTGAGTACTATATGTCTATAAAAAATCACATTGATCGGATATCGATAACTACATGATCAAATTAGTTTTGTATAAAACAATAAAGATGTTATAATTAACGGTTAGAAAAAAACAAATCTGATCAGATAGCTATCAATATCTGATTAACGTAATTTCTTTTAAGCATATAGTACTCGACGAGTTCTACACATTGAACGGTTCAAATTATCAAAACGAGACCCGTGATGGCCCACACGAGCCGAATAGCACTGTCCAATGCAATGCCCAAAAAGTAGACAATTACTTCTTACCATCTATTCTACTTTGCAGACATCACAGCCGTACAAGTCACCCTCTAATCTTCTCCTACACTCTAACTACACACTAATTTATACAATATTTTAATACACATTTTTTTCATAAAAATTTAAAAAGTTAATCCAAACAATCATATTTTTTTTCCTCAACTTTTTAGTCTAAAAAGTCAAAAAGTTTACTTATTTAGGACACCCCAAACAACCTCGACAATTGGTTATGATTTATTATGATGTTTATTTTTTTTGAATAGCAAAAGAAAATATACTTTATTGATGAAATCAACATATATACCATGGCGGTGTTTGGCAACAATTTTTTTTGGGTTTTTTTTATTTTATTTTTTTCACTAAAAAACAAAGTTTTTGTAAAACGAAAAAAAACAAATCCAAACAAAATATCACATCAAACTTTAAAATCATTTTATTTTTTCTCTCACAAACATCATATCCAACCATAAAAAAATTCAACGATCTTTCCAAAAAAAAAAAAAAAATTCTCCAATAATATCGTTCAACTAAAAAAATCAACATAAAACTTTACTTCCTAAACACCCACATAATATATATGAAATTAGCTGGTTCATTTGAACCCACTGCAAGTTGAGAGATAATTGGAATTGATTTACTGTTTTAACTAATATTTTGTAATATCAAAGGGTAACTCAAAAAATTAGAGGATATTTTGAAATTTCATTAAATCGACCCCACTAAATTATATAGTTGAAGAGCATTCCACATTTTAAGTAAAAAAATATTGAAAAAGTTTGCTAAAATGTTATTATTTTAAAATTTAATTCAAAATAAAAAATAAAATAGGATGATTTTATCTTTTTTTCATATTTGATTTTTTTTTTTTAGCAAGTTAATACTCACATAATATATTGACTACTAATTGAACCCGCTGGCAGTAAATTCTGGCTCCGACAATGAGAGACAAGTACAAGAAGTGTCATAATATAACTTTCATTTCCAATTAAACTAAAAAAAGAAAAGAAAAAAAAAAGCAAATCATATGTGTTGGCTACACATTTTGTACTAAGCCAGTGACAATCCGACGCGTGGCGAAGTGAGGGTAATATGGGGAGACCAGGTAGGTCTCCAATCCTGATCATACACGTGGCAATTAATATTGGTTGTTATAAAATCTGAGTAGTAGCAGATCAACAAAGAGACGTACAGTGACGTGGATTCAACGGTTGCTCACATTTCAAATTCAAATATAAGGGGGAAGCCTAACTGCAAGTGAAGGCGTAGTGGAACTACTTATAAGGTAGCATGATCAGCAACTATGGAGGAGCAGTTCGACGGTTTGAAGTACAATTCGATGGTTATCTTCGGAGAGTATAAATAGCAGGAAGGACTTCAGAGAAAGGGACGGCAAAAGATCTAAAGAATTACTTTACATAGTCCAGTGTTATTTCCTGTCCTTTATATTCCTGTACTTTAAGTTTCTGCGCCGCACTTCATTTATAGGAGTAGTTTTCGAGTATATTGCCGCTGTAATTCTCTACGGAACTAAGATCATTGTAAGTTTTTCATACTAATGAAATATTTCAGTTTATTTAATTGTTCTTATGTTCAAGTTTTCTGAAGTCAAATTACCAGTAAGCCACCAGTAAAAGTCCTCTTTAGTGAGGCCGAAAGAACCATAACACAATCGTCTGAATAATTGTTTGGCAACTACAATTCTGTAAGGACTGATTGATCCTTGCTGACACGCTCATAATTACGAAAGTAACCTTCGAAAGCCACAAAAGCCAACATATATTTTTGGCACGCCCAGTGGGACATTTTTAAAACAAAAATGGCTAGACGTAGGAGACAAGGAGAAAATGAACGTTTGGAAGAAGGTGTGGAAGGAGAAGTGGAGATATCCAATCCAGAGGATAATGTGATAACACATCCTGTGGAGACTCCTATCCTATCGGAACCCATGGTCGAACAGACCAATACCTCAGAGCAAATACCATTTGTTCGTAATAGTGGACGAGACCAAGGAATTGGACCATCCAGTGTCCCATCTACCCAGCCGGTCAATCCGTGGGGCGGCTTGGTAGATGCCATGGGACAACAATTAATAAACACAATGGAAAGGTGGGCAGTATCCTTTTTGGATCGAATGAATAATCACCAACCAACGAATGTAAGACACATAGAGGAGGTCAATGTCCCTCAGCAAAGGTTGGCTAGAGACAAACAGCCTATGCAAGCTAATGGACATTCTAATGGTCAAACTAGTAATCAGATTCAGGAAAGATTACCACCTCAGTCTTGGTACGAACCCATTTCGAGGCCTGTAGCAGGCCAGAATGCCTCAATGTTCAACAGTGAAGCCATGCAGATTGGTGGATCTGGCCCGGTACAAGAAAATGGCATAAGAATGATTCCAAATCCCACATTCGAAGCCATACTTGGTACCAGGGGGTACAATAATCCTGTATTCGAATTTATACCCGGGGGGTTGGAAGGTTTTCCTACAAGTGGAAGGGATACAATACCTGTTCCAGCACCTTTCGTGGGTCCTTTCGCAGGACAGGCTCAAAGAGGTTACCTACACCCCCAACAGCACCCTCCACCACAGGGACAGCCAGTCCCAAATGTACCACCTTATGGACCAAGAGGACCACAAGCACAAGTTTGTCCACCAAATCCTGTGTTTGTTCCCCCAATGGTGGTTCAGCAGACACAAAATATGGTCCCTAGGGACCAGATCACTGAGATAGTTAGGGAGTTGTGTGGACCAATGGCTCGGGGGGTCCAGACCCCTGTGTATAGAAAACCATACCCAGAATGGGTCGATAGGGTACATGAATATCCAAGAGGTTTCAGGATACCAGATTTTGTCCTCTTTCATGGGAATGGAAACCAATCCATAGTAGAACATATTGCTAGGTTTGCCGCTCAATGTAGTGAATTTACCAATCATGACTATATAAAGTTGAGACTATTCCCAAATTCTCTAACCGGAGGAGCATTTGTATGGTATATTAACCTTCCACCTGGCTCCATCCAGACTTGGCAGCAAATGGAAGAGGCATTTCATGCGCAGTTCTTCCAATCAGAGCCAGAAGTTTCCATGGCAGACTTGGCCAGATTGAGTCAAAGGCCTGAAGAGAAGGCTACTCAGTTTATTTCCAGATTTAAGAGGGCTCGAAATAAATGTAGAGTAATCTTGCTAGAAACTGAATTTGTAAGATTGGCCCAAAATGGCCTAGAGTTCAGGCTTCGAAAGAAGTTTGATTCGACAGAGTTTAGAGATTTAGTGGAACTGACTTATAAAGTATCTAGATATGAAGCATTACTAGAAGAGGAACAAGATCGAAATAATGCATCATATAGGACATACTACAAAGATCCTAATTATGAGATTGATGCAGCAGAGATTTTGGGAAAAGAGCCTATGATCTGTGAAGCATTAATCCATAAAGATACAACAATTGACCAGCAGTTTAAAAAGAAAGATCTCCACAGGAAATATTCTTTCGATTTAACTAAGGCAGATGACATTTTTGAGCATTTGCTTGCGGCCAACTTCCTTAAGTTACCAAAGGGTGTTAAAATTCCATCTCTTGATGAACTTAAAGGAAAAATATATTGCAAATGGCATAATTCTTGGTCTCACTCGACTAAAAACTGTGTTGTTTTTCGAGACAGGATCCAAGAACAAATTCGGAAGGGGAGTTTGAAGTTCCCAGCCAAAGCTGAAAAAGCCATGGGGATCGATAGCAATCCATTTCTAGAAATTGGAGAGGTGGCAGCCAATGTCATTATGTCAGACTTTCAGAACTTGTCTCTGAAAGAATTGGAGGAAGTCAATGTACAGATGCATGTGGCCAACCAGACAGCAACCAAAAAAGACCTTAGAAGTCCACCAGCCATGGGACGAGAGTTCCCACATCAGAAGGAAGACTCTGATGAAGAAGCACTGGATGATGATTCCCTAGAAGCAGCCGTGATGCAACGAATGTGTCCCAGGTGCAGACTGAGTTATAAGTGGTTGAAGGGCCTTCCAGTCGATGGGAAGCAGTATTACAGGGATGTGCAGAGGCGTCCCAAACCAACCAATGCTTATAACAAAAGGCCGTATCCGGCTAATGTCAGGCAGCAGCCATTAGTGGTTGAACCTGCAGTTGGTAGAATGTATGCTAAAGGTAAGAGGCCTTTCTATGAGTCCAGATCTCCTAACTATTACAGGTTGGAGAGTAGTCATTCTGAAAGAAGGTTGGAGAGGAGTTCAGGTTTTGGTATCAAAGCCAGGAATTGGCCCCTTGGGCCAGCTTCACGAAGGACAGAAAATGATCACCATCACCAAGAACCTGAATCAGGCTTAAAGCTTGGAGACAGGGCCAAACAATTGTCTTCACAGCCAGCCTCGAAGGTGACCTCGAAAGAAGAAAGAGGCGGTTCAACGTCTGGGTCAGTACGTTCGTGGGTACCTGGAGTCCCAGATTGGTTTGTGATGCAAAACAAACCTAGGGAAATGCCTTCCCAAAGGAATTTCGGAAATCAAAGTAGGATGGTTAAGCCTCCTTTGGTGGCCCCCAATAACTGGGTATTGCTGAAACACCCAAGAACGAAGGAACCAGATATGGTCCCCGTTATTTCCAGATCACAAAGGAGAAAAATTCAGCGTAGGTACACCCAAAACCAGAGAGACCTGAAAGAAAGTGGAGAGAGTTCTTCGATGATCCAGATAGGAGAAAAGAAGAATCGAAAGTCAGACCATAATTCAAAACTAGTTATACAAAACGAGGTGGACCGCAGCAGAGAACAGTTGGCCAAGGTTCATTCTGAACTAAAGGCCAGAGAGAATGAAAGTCTAGCAGGGATGGAGAAAGCTCTAATGGAGAGTGGTAGCGAAACGGAAGGAGATAGTGGCGTAAGCCTGAAGAAAGAAATGGTGGAAGAAGAAATGTTCGAAGCCTTCATGGCTGAGCAAACATTTCTGGTTGGAAAGCCAGCTGAGGAAAATCATTCGAAGGGACCCGTTAGCAATGAAATACCAGAATGCATCATGCAGGATGTTTCTGAAGAAATTGACCAAGGTGACCAAGAGGGAAAACAGGTACAGCCAGCCATCCAGTTTGGCTCGTTTCCCCCGGTATCAGTAAACATGGTACACATACTACCACAGGAATTCCAAGCTGGAGATGAGAATCAAGAGGGGCAGGAAGTTGATCCAATTCCGATCTCTAGTGAAGATTCACAAGCGAGTATGGTGCAAGATAATTTCGAAATGGTTACCCCAATGGAAGCTGAATATGAGAGCGAGGAAGTGGTAAGCATTAACCTCTCGTATCCATTTGAATATCCCTCGAATTCCATGACGCAGCATGTTAAGCCTTTGTACATTAAGGCCTTCTTCGATGGGGTTCAGTTAAACCGAGTCTTGGTGGATAATGGAGTGGCGGCGAACTTATTACCGAAATCCTCCTTGAAGAAATTAGGAAAGAGGAATCCCAGGTTGATCCCAACCAGTACAACTATTGTTGGTTTTGCCGGAGACAAACAGATGGCCCAGGGAATTTGACCCATCAACCTCAGTGTGGGAACCAAGGACTGCATGACGGCGTTTTTCGTCATCGATAGCAATGCGAAGTACAATGCCTTACTTGGTAGAGATTGGATCCACACTAATAAATGCGTGCCTTCCTCTCTGCATCAAAAAATGATAATAGCTCTAGGCAATGGAAGGACGGAGGAAATTAATGCAGATCCTCAACCTTTCGTAGTCTGTGCTGATTTCGCAGAAGCCAAGTTGTATATTTACGGCGTGGCACCGCTCAGTATACTGATGGAATTCGATGGTTCAGCCGAAGAAACGGCTGATAAGGAAGTAGCACACCTGAAGCATTTAGTCCAGGAGAGTGCTGGTGAAGAATTAGAGGTTAAAGATGACAATGATGCCTGGTTATAGGCAACAAGATGAAGCACCAGAAGCCAGGCCTTTGGCTTTAATCAAATTTTCAATATTGGATAAAAAGTCAATAGTCCAGAAAGTTCGAGAGCAGGAAGAAGAGGTCATGATGATTGGCTGCAAGCGGGAGCAACAACAAGCCAGAGTTGTAACTCTTGATAAATACTGTGCATTGGACATAGAAACAAAAGTCCAAGAAATACAGGAAGAAGAATCCTTTTGGACAGATTTTGTCCATGAGGAGGAAAATAAAGAGGAGGAATCAAAGAGCCTGGAAGCAAAACACAGCAAGGAGATTCCTGCAGAGTCAGAGAAGATCAAAGAAGGGGTTCCAGTAGGTACTCAGATACAAGACCCCTTAGAAGAAATAAATTTGGGGAAAGATTCTGTACAACAACCCATTTATATAAGTGCTTGGTTGAGTTCTCCCGATAAGGACCAGTTGTTGGTTATTCTAAGAAGATATAAAGATTGTTTTGCATGGTCATACAATGAACTACCAGGATTGGATAGGTCATTAGTGGAACATAGGCTTCCGATGAAGCCTAACTTCAAGCCATACAAACAAAAACCAAGAAGAATGGGTTCAGAGGTGATCTAGAAAGTCAAGGAAAAAATTCTTAGACTACTCAAGGCAGGCTTTATTAGAACAGCCAGGTATGTTGAGTGGCTATCTAATATTGTACCTGTAGTCAAGAAAAATGGCAAGATGAGAGTATGCATTGATTTTAGAAACTTAAATCTAGTAACTCCAAAAGATGAATATCCTATGCCTATAGTAGATTTGTTGGTAGATAGCTCAGCAGGACATCACATTTTATCAATGATGGATGGACACTCAGGCTATAACCAGATCTGCATTGCGGAGGAAGATGTTCATAAGACAGCATTTAGATGCCCTGGGAATATTGGGACCTTCGAATGGGTCAAAATGCCGTTTGGCCTGAAGAATGCTGGGGCCACATATCAGAGGGCTATGAACACTATCTTTCATGACCTTATTGGTGGGTATTTAGAATGTTATATTGACGACATTGTGGTTAAATCCCAGTCCATGGAGGAACATTTGTTTCACCTAGAGGCAGCCTTTGAAAGAATGAGAAGGTTCAAATTGAAGCTTAATCCTCTTAAGTGTGCTTTTGGCGTATCATCTGGAAACTTCTTGGGCTATGTAGTACACAAGAAAGGAATACAGATCGACCAGAATAAAGCCAAAGCCATCATTGAAGCCAGACCACCATCAAGTAAGAAATAATTACAAAAGTTCCTTGGTCAGGTTAATTTTCTTCGAAGATTCATTTCTAACACTGCAGGGAAAACTAAAATTTTTTCTTCTTTATTAAGGCTGAAAGATAAAGAGGAATTTGTGTGGACAACGGAGCATCAAAGTGCTTTCGATGGAATCAAAGCCTACTTGACCAATCCTCCAGTACCGATGCCACCAAATGGCGTTAAGCCTTTAAAGCTATACATAGCCGCAGCAGAAGACTCATTGGGAGCTTTCTTGGCCCAAGACAATGAGGAAGGCAAGGAGCAAGCTGTTTATTACCTTAGTAGGTTTTTAAATTCTTGTGAATGTAAATATTCAGCTGTAGAAAAGCTTTGCCTTGCACTGTATTTTGCTATAATGAAATTAAGATATTACCTTTTGCCTACAACTGTCTTGGTAATTGCAACCACATATTTGGTTAAATACATGTTATCTAGACCTATGTTAAGGGGAAGAATTGGCAAATGGGTATTAGCTCTGTCAGAATTTCACTTAGAATATGTGCCCCAAAGAGCAGTGAAAGGACAAGTTTTAGCCAATTTTTTGGCAGACCATCCATCTCAAACAGAGAGTCAAGAAATAATGGAACTCAGTATGGCTAGTGTTGAGCCATGGCAAATGTGGTTCGATGGGTCGAAAGCTAATGGCCTAATTGGAATCGGTATAGTAATCAAGTCACCACAAGGAATAGAGACCACACATGGTTTCAGAATAGATGAAACTGCTTGTTCTAATAATCAAGCTGAATATGAAGCTTTGATAGTAAGATTGGAAATTCTTATTGGATTACAAGTACATGCAGTTGACATATTTGGAGATTCCCAATTGGTTGTTAACCAAGTAAACGGGATTTTCAAGTGTCAAAGTATAAGTATGCTGCCATATTATGTTGTCGCATTACATTTGCTCTCTCAATTTGAAATAGTAAATGTAACTTATGTCCCGAGATTCTTGAATAATAGAGCTAACGATGTGGCACAGAAAGCTTCGAATTTCAAGAGTAAAGATGGTACCCATTGGGATATAAGCCAAACGACATACCAAAAACCTATACCACCTCTAAGTAAGAGGAACATGATTCTAGAAATCAATTATAATGATTTGCAGGAACAGGATTGGAGACATCCAATAATACAATACTTGACTGGCCCATCCTCGAAAGCCAGCAGAAGAGTTAAATTGCAATCTATGCAATATATCATATACAACAATGATCTCTACAAAAGAGGGGGAGATGGTCTATTGTTAGAATGTTTAGGGCCAAAAGAAGCATTAATAGCTATGGCTGAAGTTCACGAAGGTATTTGTGGTGCACATCAGCCTAGTGTAAAAATGAGATAGCTGCTTCAAAGACATTCCTATTATTGGCCGATTATCCTTAAAGATTGCATAGAATATGCAAAGGGCTGCCAGGCATGTCAAAAGCATGGTACAATAAGGCATGTGCCCATAACTGATCTACATGCAGTAGTAAAGCCTTGGCCATTTAGAGGATGGGCCATGGATATGATGGGGAAAATACACCCTCCCTCGTCGAAGCATCATTGTTTTATTTTGGTGGCTACTGATTATTTCACCAAATGGGTCGAAGCCAAACCATATAAAGCTATAGATCAGACGGAGGTTATTGGGTTCATTAAAGATGGGAATAATTGTTTGGTGAGCCACCAGTAAAAGTCCTCTTTAGTGAGGCCGAAAGAACCATAACACAATCGTCTGAATAATTGTTTGGCAACTACAATTCTGTAAGGACTGATTGATCCTTACTGACACGCTCATAATTATGAAAGTAACCTTCGAAAGCCACAAAAGCCAACAATATGATAGCACATGCCTCGATTATTGATGAGAAGCCAACACGAAAAAGGGGAGCAAACAAACTGCAATCCATAACAATATATATTACAACTATCTATGCTCACAGCATCGTCTGAGATATTAGTTTGACATCTTGTCATGTTAGGCAAAGTTTGAAAAGACTAAACAAATTTATATTTTTTATATTTTTATTTTTTTTTAAGTCATATTAATTAATATCTCATTTTTATTTTTTTATATATTTTTTTATAAAAAGTTAAAAAATACACTTATGTAAAACATCTCAAACAACCCTTTAGTTACAAGGATGGATTTAGGGGCAGCGGAGGGAGCGGAATCAAGATCCTCTCCTTAATTTTCTTTTCTTGCCTTCTTATTTGTTGGGTCATTGGGCTCATTATTGGGCCCAATTTTAATGATTCGAACCGTTTATATTTTAAAATTTGTTGAGTATATTATATTTGTAAAAAAATAAATTGATCGGATATCAAACATTACGTGTTCAGATCATCGAATTAAAAACTATTTTTAAAAAAATTTAATCAACAGTTTTCCAAACACATGTTTTCTGATATCCGATTAACTTGATTTTTTACAAGTATGATATACTCAATAAATCTTAAAATAAAACGGTTTGGATCAACGAAATTGGGCCCAATAGCCCAGCAAGTAGGAAGGTAAGAAAAGAGATCAAGGAGACGATCCTGATTCGGGAGAGCGACGGCACCCTAAAAGTTTTAAAAAATATTATATATTATATTAGAAAATTTAAAATTATTAAAAATAATAAAAATTTAAAATAATTAAAAATTATAACCCATAATGTTAATTGCGAATCTGTCCTTGATTGGATAAGATTTAGTTATTATAATTAAAAAAAAATCTTTAATTATATTACAAGTGATGTATGGTGTGCAATATACACTTGAGATTTTTCTTTCAAGATATTTTGATTAGGACACATAACTTACATATGGTGGAACAGTTTTGCGGAGTTTGAACGGTAGGAAGACCCTATTTTTAGAGACTTGCTCAAATGAAATAGAGTTTGAGACGGATGGAGTGGTCAAGAGAAAACAGGGAAACCAATAGGTGTGAAATTTCTACATTCCCATTTGGTGATGAAGGTCGTCCCCCACAACGTAACAAGCGTTCGCGTTGGTCTGATTTATCAACACAAAAATGTTATCAATTCATAATTTATTTTGAATGAATTTGTGTGATAGAGATTAAATTGATAAAATGCGAAGTTCGTGAGTAAAATAAATTTGAATTATTAATTCATTTTTTTGGAGTAAATTATGAATCAGTAAGTATAAATTCATAGTGTTGTTGTTATCCACGACTACAAATGGCTTTATTATCAAATTATAAAAAATTATTCACCAAATCACCCTCAGGATTTATGACATGGAAAAATGCATGAGACCCAGTGGAGGCACTGGAGATCTCTCCTGATTGGTCCAAATTTTTTTTTTTTTTTTTTTTTTAATTTTTATTCATTGCCAGCCCCCCACATGGAAGTGGGGGTGCTGGGTCCTTCCCTGCTGGGGTCTCCAGCAGGGCCGTTATGACATGCCCCAAGAGAATTTTTTAAGAAAAATATCTTCTTGGAAAATCAAGGATGCTGCCAAAAGCCAAAAGCTAACTCATCTTCTTCTAATCGCCGCTCTACTTCTTCATTTCATCGCCCAAATTTCGAGTTCAATACACTTTCCCTTAAGTGGGTCCTACAAACAGTACAATCATCACTATTGTGCATTACACATGTCAGTTACCCTAAATCCGACAACCATAGTCCAAACCCGAGAAAAAGTACACTACATTTGTGGTCCTAAAATTTTAAATATGATCAATTTGGCTAAACATTGAAGAACACAAAGCAAATCATGTTCTAGCAGCTTGTGTTTGGTTCATAAATGGGAGTCAAAATTTGAAAAGAGAAAGTGGAAATGTGGTTAAATGTGAAAATATAATTATATTTTATAATATTTTTAAACACTTTTATTTTTTACTTTTTAAATTCTTATTTAAATTTATAATTTAAACACAACATTAAAGTATAATTGTCTAGATGATAATTTTTTTTGAAGTGCTAATTTGGACATGAGTGTGTGCTAACAAATCAAATCCTCCACTTAATTTACTAATTAAATTACAAATTAGATTCTTTAATTCAACGGTAAATTATATTCACCAAGATTTTTTTTTTATTATTGTTATTATAAACTCTATAAAATTTGACATAAGTTACACAAACCTCTCTTTTAGTAAGACTAACGCAGATAGTACCTTAAAACATGAATAAATAAGGGCAAAATATACCTTTCAGTATTGAGGAATGAAAATATCGTTTCCTATCCATATGGGAAATGAATCATTGATGAAAAATAATTAAATGTTACCTAAATTAAAAAAATGTACAGAGCTCGGTGTAGCTATGCTAAATTTATGAAGCTCAATGTATTTTCTCCAAATCTCTGAAGAGGGCATTGCCAATTTGAATAACTCAAGGATGCATATATCATCAGCACAACAATCCGCTCATGTGAAAAATCACTAACACCACTCTAGCTATTGGATATAATAAGTAGTTACCATTTTATTGCTTCATTGGTTATTAGCTTTGCAAATAAAACTTTGATAAATGAACTAAAGAAGTATGGTGGTTTGAATAATTAAATCTTTTATGTCCATGCAGATTTGAATAATTCAATCTTCATGTAGATGTCAAATAGATACAAAGATAAATCATTTTGGAATTAGATAGTTTTGCCTATAATTTGTAGCAAAAATTGAAGTTCTTACAAATGCACGTGTTACAGAGTTGGGATTAAAATGGAAGCACTATATCATGAATTTTTTATTTTTTATTTTTTTGATAGGATAAGCAATTATACAGAAGAAGAAGCCTCAAACACCACCAATGCCATTAAAGAAGGAGGAACTTCCTCCATCCAAACTCGTGGTGAAGCAAAATCAAAGGCGAGCCTACTTAAGCAATGAGCCACCGAATTGCCATCTCTACAAACATGCGAAACCGATGAAGAATGAAACCGCAAAAGAAGCGCTTGAGCCATACCCACTAAATGACCATAACAAGATAAATTATGCTCCTTGCCTTGGATTGCAGTCACCACATTTTGAGAATCACCTTCAAGATGAATATGACCCAAACCCAAAGCACATCCCAATTGAAGGGCTTTGATCGCACCCATAGCTTCCACACAATCAACATCCTCCAAATACGGGATCCGCTCAACCATAGAAGCAATGACTGCCCCATGACAGTCCCGAATAATAATCCCAATACCAACACTGGCTTGGGCCTTTCTAACGGAGCCATCGAAATTCAGTTTAAAGACACCCTCACTTGGCACAACCCATCATCGCATCTGCATCTGAGCCGCAGGAAGTTGGCTGCACTGTTGAGCTTGATCATAGTTGGATACATAGTTCACCGCAAAAGAAACAACCTCCTCCACACTCCTATATTTATTTTCGAAGATAATTGAGTTCCTATTATTCCAAAGACACCAACATATAGTGATAAATAACCGCATGTGCTCTATATCAGTCTTGTCCATGAGATTACAAACCCACTCACAGTAATTGGTAATAGGAGTAGAGCTGATAACCATATTTAGCGAACTCGACATCCAAACATTCATTGCAAACCCGCAATTGTGAAAACAATGGCCAACCGTTTCAGCCTCAACTCTACACCCTGCACATAAATCCATATTGACGATATGCCGTTTCCGCAAATTGGCCCTTATGGCTAGCAACCTAAGACACATTTTCCATCCAAAATCTTGAGTTTATTTGGAAGATGAAGCCGCCATAAAGCTCACCAAAACTGCCGTTGTGACTGTCCATTATTGGAGGTAGCACCGTGCCCAGCTGAAGAGGCCATATCCACACAAAAATGATAAGCTGAGCGCACCGAGAACTCACCATTTCTTGAAAAAGGCCAGACCAATTTATCCAAAGGTAACGTTGGACAAATAGGAATGCATCGGATAGCCTCCACATCCATTCCCAAAAAATTTTGAGTAAGCATCTCATTATGCCATGCACCCTTCTCGGAATCAATCAATACACTAACCGTCGCATCATCCGAAATGGTCGAAGGTGGCAAAATTACTTTAAAAGAGTGAGGTCATGGAACCCATTTATCATCCTTAACCGAAATGCTTGCACCATTCCTAACTCGCCATCGTAGTCCGGTATTTAGTAAGCTTCGAGAGCCGACTATACTCCTCCAGGTGAAGGATGGGTTGCACCCAACCGAAGCATTAAGAAATGAAGTTTGAGGAAAGTACCTAGCCTTGAACACCCTCGCAACCAATGATTGAGGCCACTACACTAAACGCCAACACTGTTTGGCCAACAAAGCCGAATTAAACTATTGTAGGCACCGAAACCCCATACCACCATGCAATTTAGACTTGCACAATTGTTTCCAGATAGTCCAATGAATTTTACGGGTTTCCTCTTTTTGTCCCCACCAAAAGTTGCACACCATAGAATCAATTTCACGACACACTCCATCAGGAAGACGAAAACAGGACATAATGTAAGTGGGTATAGCTTGGGCAACAGGCTTAATTAGCACCTCTCTACCCGCAACCGATAATGATTTTTCCTTCCAACAATTTAAACGATGCCATACGCACTCCTTAACAAACCCCAAAACTGCGTGCTTAGAATGCCCCACACAATATGGTAACCCCAAACACTTTCCGTAAGTCGCCAGCGAACCCACCCCAAGAATGAATGTCACCCCTTGCTGAGTAGCCAAGGCCGTATTCTTACTAAAACAAATAGTCGATTTTTGGAAATTAATTTTCTGCCCCCATGCTTGCTCATACGTTTGGAGAATATCTCGTAACACACCCGTCTCATCTTCCTTAGCAGCTGTAAAAAGAAGACTGTCATCAGCAAAGAACAAATGTGACAATCGTGGACTACCCCAGCAAATTAAAATCCCGGCAAGCCGGTTCCCTGTCATAGCATGGGCGAGGAGCACCGACAGTCCCTCCGCACAAATAGTGAACAAATATGGCGAAAGTGGATCCCCTTGGCAGAGGCCTCTTGTTGGGTGAAACATTCTTGAAGGTTTCCCATTAACAAGAACGGAAAAAGATACTGTGGCCACACAATTCATGAGTAGTTGCACAAACCGTTGCGGAAAGCCTAACTGGAGCATCATGTGATGAATAAATGGCCATTCCACTCGGTCATAAGCTTTACTCATGTCAAGTTTCAGTGCAAGACAACCATCTTTTCCCGCCCTCTTGTTCTTAAGAAAATGGAACACTTCAAAGGCCACCAACGCATTATCGGTAATCAAACGGCCAGGAATAAAGGCACTTTGAGTGTCGGAAATAACAAATGGCAGCGCCTCATTAAGACGATTGGCCAACACTTTTGCAATGATCTTATAGACCACATTACACAAACTAATTGGCCGAAATTCTGACATTAGCTTGGGATTCTTAATTTTAGGAATCAGCACAATAAAAGTATGATTAATATGAGAAATCTCATCAACCCCATTCAACACCCCAAGCACCGCAGTACTCACACAGGACCCACCACTTGCCAAAAGTTTTGGAAAAATAATGCAGGCTTACCATCGGGCCCGGGAGCCTTCGTTGGATGCATTTGGAAGAGAGCATGGTGGACCTCAACTTCAGAAAAAGGTCTATTCAGTTGAGACACACTATGATCAGAAACTCTCGCCTGAATCAACTGCAAAAACTGGGTGCATATTCAGACCCTCACTCACCGAAAATAACTCCTGAAAGTAAGTCACAAAATTATCCTCCACCACACTTTGATCCTCCTGCCAAATTCCATTAGGATCAACAATCCCAGCAATCTTCTTCTTCTGATGTCGTTGGGTGGCCTTAGAATGAAAAAAAGAAGTATTACGGTCCCCATCCTTTAGCCAATTAGCTCGAGCACGTTGACCCCAAAAAATAGACTCCCGTTCTAAAATCTCATCAATATCACAGTGTAGCTTACACGCTTTTGCAACATCTTTCGGAAGATTGGAACTCAGCGTAAGCAACCGCTGTAAGTGATCGGTTTTCTCCTTCACCTGCCGCTTGACACACCTAAACACATTACGTTCCCACCGTCTCAACGAAGAACTTATAAGTGAAATATTAGAGACAAGACTCCAAACATCCGCGGTAGAAGAGGGCAACCAATTATCGGCTACTACTTGCTCACAACTGGCATTCCGTAACCACATAGCTTCAAACCGATACATGTGATAACAACGAGCATGAAATTGACGCTGTTCCGTAGCCCCACACAGGTCAACACAAATAGGTAGATGATCGGAGGATGTGCACGCCATAGGATAAACCTTTGCATGGGGAAACAAAAGTTGCCAAGCATCATTAGCTAGCCCACGGTCCAATCTCTCCCGATCCAAAGCATCGCCACTTCGGTTATTAGACCAAGTGAAGAGTGGCCCAACAAAACGCATATTAGCCAGGTGTGCATCTGCGATGACAGTTTGAAAATGTTCCATTTGTGATATACTACACCCCACTACACCACACTTCTCTTGACAGAACAAAATTTCATTAAAATCACCCGCACAAAGCCAAGGCATTTGGAAACATGTTGCTAGTCTTCGCAATAAGGCCCAAGAATGTTTCCGTTGTGCCATGTCCGAGTGTCCGTAAAACCCTGTAAATCTCCAAGGTTGTTCCCCCAAACCAGCTTCCACAAAGACATCAATATGACCAACCGAATAACTTTTCACACTAACCTGGATACCAGCAGGCCATAATAGTGCCAGACTGCCCGCAAGTCCAACTCGATTGACATAAAAACCATCACATAGTCCCAATTTTTGCCGAATCCCATCCATATGCTTCGTATCGAGCTTGGTTTCCATGAGAAAAACCAGCCCAGGAACTTCCTTTTTCAGTAAAAACCGAAGTGGTCGAATTGACTGTGGGTTCCCAAGCCCACGGCAATTCCTGCATAACACATTCATTGCGATCGGCGGGGCTGAACATCAGCCTCCACTGTTGGAATATTAGTATGTGGGTTGATATCATCACCCCCATGCACACACAAACGTTTACCAGCATTCATAGCCCAAGTCTCATCACGCTGAGGCACACCACAACTGACCACCTCCTCAATCACTCGCTTAGTCGCTGTAACAGTTGAGGTATCAGGCTGGGAATCCATATGCTGGCGGGCCACCCTCTTCCACTTCTTTTTAGGCAACACTGTTTCACCCAATGGGCTAGCCTCAACCACCATCAAAACATTAGGAGCAATGGGAGAAATTTGGGCCACCCGATCTGATTCAGTTAGATTGGGCTACACCCTGCCTAGGCCCAAAATGTTACGTTTAGAAGGAAGCCCAGGCCCCCCTTGTTCAGCAACCTCCCGTCCATTCATAAATTCAAACGGAGGTGAAGAGGGTGAAATTATGGTAAGCCCCGGATTAGTAGCCTTATGTACCTCATTTTCTTGACTGACTCCTTTAATCACGGGTAGCAGAATCTCTCTATCGTGTTTGTGCCGATCCCGACACCAGTCAGGTACCACAGCCACCGGAGCACAGGGTTGCGAAATACTTTGCGGTGCCCCCTCTCCCCTAGGCACAGGCTCAGAAACACTCTGCATCTGAGTCCCCTGACTAACAAAAGACCAAACCCCAACACCTCCAGTAATCAGAATAGCTATACGAGGCCCTTTGGCTTTGAAGGTATCCATTCTCAACCAGGCCCCATACTGCTACACATCAACCAGAGTTCCATCTACAGAAGAGAGTTTGGCATCACATTCTCGATCGCTATGGCCTAGCAATCCGCAAAAATGGCAAAAAATCGGGAGGTGCTCATATTTGAAATCCACCCAGAGAGGATCTGCAGCGGACAAAGATAATTTCATCCCCCGCCGTAGAGGCTTCCGAACATCAATAGCCACCCGAATCCGCATTATGCGGCCCCATGCAATGCCACCATCTTCAAAATCCATATCAATAAACTGCCCAATAGAATTGCCAACTATTTGACCAACCTCTTTATTCATAAGAATTAGATGAAGGTTGCAAACATGCACCCAGAATTGCACCGATGTCAATCAGATGTCTGAAGGTTGAACGTAGGGATCCATCTCTCCTAATATTAGAAGGTGCTTATCGAACGTCCAAGGGCTATTCAAAAACACGCGCCGTTTATCGACAACACGACCAAAGACGAAAACAAACAAGTTGTCACCAATGACTCGTACCTGCATTCCTTTGGTGGGTTGCCACACAGATAATAGAGTACTCTTCATGGCATCAAAGTTAAACGGCCTACGAGTGAGTAACTTGCCGACAAGGCACATATCCGATTTGCCCATCATCGATCTTGTAGAGTCCCCCCCAAGACGCACAACTGTGTCCTCCTCCAAAGTAAGAGATAACTTACTAGTAAGATCGAGAAGGGAATCAGCCATCTCGCCACTAATGCCTCCTCCAACCTTCTACCGTGAGAAGAAAACCTTGCACAAGGCAAGAAAAACCTCCACCCTAGAGAGAGAGAGAGGACTCAAAACTATCATCATTATATCATGAAGTTTAAAGAATAAAAAAACATGTTTTTTTTTTCTTTTTTTTTTTCTTTTTTTTTTTTTAGAAAAAAAAATCTGCAAAAGGAAGATTTTATTAATAATAATCAAAGTAAACACATCAATAAACATGTTCCAGGGTAACTTGTCCAAGCCAGGCCTTCTAAAGACAAGTTGAGGAAGTACTATGTGATATCATGAACTCAAAACATTATTCCATTAAAGGAAAAGGTTTCCAAAAGAGAAAACATCGAAAAAAAAAATTCATATAGAAATGTTCATCACTTCAATCTCATCCTCAAAATTTATCACGGATAGAACTCCGTAATTGAAGCGTCATTGACTGACACATGGGTGGATTTATTTTTTTACTGACTAGACTGAGATATGAAAGAATTATACTCTTGGGGCAATAGTGACTGAAAATCTAGATTGGTTCTAGATGCAAAATCGTAAACCCATTGACTTACCTATCGGTAAAAGCTAGAGCCTTAGCTATTGAGTGAATCCTCGGATTGTCTTTGGGAAAAACAGATGACCCATATTCCTTGATTTTTTGTTGTGGGAGCCTGAAGTATGCTATGTGGGCGTATTCGACATAATGAGTGTTATCTTTTATAAATGGCCAAATAAGTAGTTTAGACCTTGACCTTGCTCATTAGACTGTGGATAGGATGCTTCACTAGTAGTGTATATATTTGCCCTTTATAAGGTTCAATACAAGATCTCATTTGGTGCTTGGAAGGCGAGCAAAAAAAGAATTCGGGTTAGGCACTAGAAAGCGACTAGACTAAGATCTGTACGGTGTATCGAGTATGATGTCACTCTTTGGAAGAGTTACTCCGTTGTACCATGTATTCATACTACATGTACTTGGCGACCGAGTAGTGAGGTGAGAGAATGGATCTCTGTTTCCTCACCCTGTGAGTCTTACGTGTCATTATTTATATGACTCTTACTTATGTACCCTTTTGTGACCTTTGACTATATCATAACTTAAGGGGTTGATGTTCGGCTACTTTGGTATGTTGCCTGCAGTCATGAATGATTCGGCCTTAAGGGACATCACTGGGAAAGCGGTCAATCCTAAACTAAATGGCATGAGGGCGAAGGGAAGATCATCTAATATTAAACCATTGTTGCATATTCATTGCCGGTAACTCACATCGGCCTGTATGAGAGACATATTGAGTGTAAATATATTGTAAGAACTGAGAGGGTCAAACATGCTCTTTTGAGGGATTAGAGATGTTTTTTGGATTGGTGCAATTAGATGGGTCTGGGATATATGAGACACTATTTCTATTTTTTTTGGGTTGATGTCTCTAAGTTGGCTCATCTTGAGTTTATAGTATAGAGCTCCCACATGCAGGTGTTCTTAGCAGTCGCACGGTTCATTGGCTAGTATGGGATTGTTCAATATTTTGGGAGATTGAGGTAGAGATGTGGCAGTGTCATGCCAACTCATGTGTGAGTGGGAGATGTTGGAAATTGAACCGGGTATTAGACCCGAATTTGGGCGCCCATGTGGCATTACCCATGGCTCATTCAAATTACCCATGTAATTTGAATTTGATTTCCTGATTATCTTATTTGTTAGGATAACCCTCTATCTATCTACATCTATCCTATCCATAGGAGATATGGATAGATGGTTATATATCTAAATTATATAGAATATCAGATACGTTATGTGTTTTTTACCCATAACATTTAACTCTCTCCCATTAGAATAATGATCAAGCCTTTGTACTGTGACTAGTGTGGGTGATACTCATACTGTTGTATCTCTCCATTGCTAGGTGTTCTTAGTTTGTAGTTTGTGAAACACGTGATTTACCGACAAGGTTCTTCGTTTCAGATTCTATCACCTAAGATATGGTTTGAATTTTTTTTACCCGCTGCGTTATCTGTATCTCCCATTGGTATCAAAGCTTGTACTTGTTGCTCTTAAGTCAAATTTTTCCTAACAGCCTCAAGCTCACGTATCATGGCTGACATGACCCTTAAATGCTGCTTCATCGAGTGATGCGCTTTTTTCTAATAAGAGTCAAGCTTCATAGTCAGCTCACGTAGCTTTGCCAAAGAGGTGATATCAAACTTTTTCTTGAGAGCTTCCCACATCTCAAATGCAGTTGGGCAATGCTCAAATTCACTAATAAAGATCGGTGTGTATACCAATGTAAGATACAGATAACGCAGCGGGTAAAAAGATTCAAACCATACCTTATGTGATGGAATCTGAAACGAAGAACCTTGTGGATAAATCACGTGCTTCACAACTACGAACTAAAAACACCCAGCAATGGAGTGATACCACAGTATGAGTATCACCCACACTAGTCATAGTGCAAAGGCTTGATCATTATTCAGATGGAAGAAAGTTAGAGAGAGTATGGAAAAAATCATTTGTTATTCGATTCATGTCCACATCCCATATATCGTATCTGATATATAGACCAAATATCTAACCATTTATCCATATCTCCTAAGGATAGGATAGATATAGATAGATATTGGGTTATCCTAACAAATAGGATAATCAGGAAATCAAATTCAAATTACATGGGCAATTTGAATAGGCCATGAGTCATGCCACATCAGCGCCCAAATCTAGGTCCAATACCCGACCCAATTTCAAACATCTCCCACTCGTACTTGATTTAGTATGACACTACCACATCTCGATCTCAATCTCCCAAAATATTAAACAGTCTCATACTAGCCGATGAATCGTGCGACCGTTGAGAATAACTGCAAGTGGGAGCTTTATACTAGAAACTCAAAATGAGCCAACATAGGGACATCAACCCAAAAATAATAGAAATAGTGTCTCATATACCCAGACCCATCTAATTACACCGGTCTAAAAAACATCTCTAATCGGTCGAAAGAGCATGTTTGACCATCTCAATTCTTGCAATATATTCGCACTCAATCTGCCTCTCATACACAACGATGTGAATTATCGGTAGTGAATATACAACAGTGGTGTAATACTAGATGATCTTCCCTTCACTCTCATGCCATTTAGTTTAAGATTGACCGCTTTTCCAGTGATGTTCCTAAAGGCCGAATCATGCATGACCGCAGGCAACATACCAAAGTAGTAGAACATCAACCCTTTACCTTATGACACAGTCAAAGGTTGCACAAGGGTACATAAGTAAAAGTCATATAAGTAATGACATGTAAGACTCACACGGTGAGGAAATAGGGATCCATTCTCTCACCTCATTACTCGGTCGCCAAGCACATGTACTATGAATACATGCTACAGTGGAGTAACTCTTCCAAAGAGTGACATCATACTCGATACACCGCACAGATCTTAGTCTAGTCGCTTTCTAGTGCCTAACCCGAATTCTCTATTTGCTGGCCTTCTAGGCGCCAAATGAGATCTCACATCTGGCTAATCATAACAGGCATAACATGGAAAGTGGGTGCTACATCCATGTTTGGTCTTTAACACGACCTCATCTTGGTTGTAACAAAGGCGACATACATAGTGGATAATTTAAACCTCTGCTGGCTCCAAATAAAAATAAACCACTAGTCTTATCCTTGCTCGCTCCCAAGTGGCAAGGGCGATTGCTCATGTGAGTGAGCCAATCTTGCTTGCTGGCATTATCATCTACTAATCATTATGATACAAACCATAATAGTATCAACATCTCATAATCTCACAAAAATAAGTGATTGATTGAAAAAACACAACCACAGTTTGCACAATTCTAGATTCCAAACATATGCCTTATCAATACCACTTGTGATAAGCATATACAACGGAATCCCCCATTTGTGCCTCACATGAAGTGGTTCAAGATCACTATCTCTTACGTAATTACCTCTCTAAAGATATTTTAGTGACCAATTTGCATTCATTCAAGATGCGCACAACTAGCGCATTGAATCTTACAAGGGGCAAATTTATATACTACTAGTAAAGCATTCTATCCACTATCTACTGAGCAATGTCAATGTCTAAACTACCCAGTTGACCATTTACCAAAGATAACACTTATCATGCCTAATACGCCCACATAGCGTTCTTCAGGCTCCCATAACAAAAAGGATCAAGGAATATAGGTCATCTTTTTCTCCCAAAGACAATCTAAGGATTCACTCAATAGCTAAGGCTCTAGCTTTTACCGATGGGTAAGTCAATAGGTTTGCAATTTCGCATCTAGAATTGTTCTAGGATATTCCTTATGTAAGTCATCAAAGACAAACCAAGAATTCTCTCAGAACAATCTCTAAGGATCTTACATCCGAGCATATAAATTACATCACCCATGTCCATCATGTCTAAAACAGAGGAATGCCAACCCTAGGTGGCGACAACCATATAAATTCTTGGCTCACAATGACTAAGTATGGAAAAACTTATGTTGGACCATTGATCATGCCTCAGTGGTCTTCATCGATCATCGTTGGCCTATCATGGCTCAACGAAATCTAAGAATCACTATTTGGAAAACTATTTTAGGCTGTAAAAGATTTATTAGAACTAGCAATTCTTTTTGTGCTCCTAACTTTTTCACCATAAAAGCAGAAGGTAAATCCCTACAGATCTACTAATCCAATTTTCCAACGAAAAGTTGGGTCACAACGTCCACAAATCAAAATTCCGAACTGATGTGCGCGCTATGGTTAGTGGCATGCTAAGTAGTTTTGATTGGCGAGTTTGGAGTTGTGAAATGAGCAAGCCCTCAATAGATCTAGATATGATCTGGACTATTGAGTTACGCAGATTGACTTTTGTAATTTGACTTGTAATAATGTTGCATCATTGGATGAAGCAACCTTTAAGAGTCACGTCATTCAAGAAATGCGAGCTAAAATGAATTAGTCATTAAGTGTAAGACGAGTAGCCAGTATAAGCAGCATTTTGCCCTCTACCCAACTGATGTGAGTGGATGGAGCAAAATTTCACACACTGTAATAGTGTGCGTTGAAGTATCACTTAAAGTTAAAAGATTAACGTTTAGAAGCTACAAAATCTATTAACACTAAGTGAAAAGATTAGCACCTAGTGGTTGGAAAATCTATTAGCATTGCCAACTTGTCTAAATCTGGACACTTACTGTTTTCGCACTTGAGTGTAAGACATGAGGAGGTGCTTGTTTGTATGATTCCTTAGCTGGGCTAACGCTTTTGAATGACGTTTACCTCTAAGCGCAAAAGTTACAGCATAGTAATCAAAAGGTCAAGGCCAACAAGGTTCTTATGACTCTAAGAATTTGACACATCGCTCGTAAGAGCATTGTGTTGAATTAAACTCTTTATCCTAATACGCGCTCAAGTTACTTCAGGAGTTGTCATAGATTGATAACTTATTCTCTCCTTCTTGTGGATAGCAGAATTAATTGCAACTAACTATGAAGCGAGAAATAAAGATGGCAAGAGGAGTATCGTCATGTTTCAACTAGATGTAGTAAAGTGTATAGAGAATAAAATTGACTTGAAGGTGCAGGGGATTAACAGTTACTAGTTAAATTTGCGACTTAGGTGCACTTGATATCTTCATGACATTCGTTTATGATCTAGTGAACATGAATCGGTCGTTAGTTATTACCTAGTTGGGCCTAAACCTTTACACTTGTCTTTAAGAACTTACACATTAGGATGATTGGAATTAGTTTATGACATTGGTCATGAAACTGATGGCTTATTATACTAAATCACATTAATAAGAAGATGACATGGATGGTTTGAGAAGGCCCTCTCGGGCCCACTCACTTGTGACATCATGCTTTCATGTGAATATGTAACTTTGTTCGCAATGGTTGCACACAAGTAAGTAGAAAACCCGCAGAAGGGCATTTGTTTTGGCACAGTTAGTCCATTATGATATTTGTGACTGGATATGTGTAAGGATATGATAGCTAACCCCAATCTTGAAACATTTATAGATTACGATACGCATCTTAATCAAAACTATTTGATCTCCCATAAGTCAAAAGTTTTGAGATCATTTTTGACATTGCATATATGAGGTTGAGATTAATTAGACAAGAGCTTTCATGCTTTTAGTTCTGACCAAGGCGGCGAGTATCTTTGAGTTTTTTTTTAGAAAGCTCTGTGAAAAGAAATGGATGCTTAGAAAATTGATTATTCCTAGTACTCAGCAACACAATGGTGTAGTAGAGATAAGGAATTAAGTATTGTTTATGTTAGGTAGATGATGGCATAAAATGTTTTCCAATTGGGAATTGCACTTTAGTTTGTTGCCTATATCCCTAACTAAGTGCCCTCCATATTAGATTTTACTCTCCATTTAAGTAATGGGTTAGCAGAGAGCCATTTGTGGGCGGTCTGTAACCATCAAGCAGCTTATCTTTATTTTACTTCTCATAAGGTTGCGGAGTTAAGACCTAGAGTTCAATGGCGCATTATTATATGCTATCATGTAAACCCTCCGGGTCATGTGCTTATAGGTAAGCAACTTTGTGGTAGTGTAACAAAGTCACATAAAGTTTTCTTAGTAAAGGTGATGTGAATAGAGTTTTGGAACTCTATAAGATAGAGAATTCTAACTATGGTGCTTTATGTAGCCTAGTTGAGAATGGAAAGAAATTTCAAATATCCAAGGGATAGTGGGAGCAATGTGCCTACTAGTGGATTACACCATTAGAGAAGAATACACTACATTCTTAGCTGCGTGGTAACGAATGTGAAAATTTTCCATGTCATCATTGGGTGATTGAGAGGGAAACATTCATGATTGTTCCGCAAGATGATAAAGAGCCTAGGATAATGTCAACGGCTCTAGTCTCTTATTTTTAGAAAGTAGATCAATGTTGCGCATTTTAAGACAAAGTTTTTGAAGATTAACCATTTCTAGGATTTTGTTGACTTTCTGCTACAATGCGAAATTGTTCTAAAGTAATGCGCGATTTGGGTAGGCATTTTTTGAGGCATAAGGCTCGCTAAATACCGAAAAGTTGCACCAATGAGGAATGTGTAGACAATGAGAAGACTTCCACTTGGGGAATGATGTTATTTTGACTAAGGCTATGATTGACATGAGTTCGGAACTCTGATTTGTGGACATTGTGACCCAACTTCTCGTTGGAGAATTGGATAAACAGATCCGTAGGGATTTACATTCTGATTTTATGGTAAAACGTTAGGAGCGCAAAAGGATTGCTAGTTCCAATAAATCTTTTACGGCCTAAAACAGTTATCCAAATAGTGGTTTTTAGATTTCGTCGAGCCATGGTAGGCCAACGATGATCGATGGAGCATGATCAATGGTCCAAAAGAAGTTTTTCCTTAGTCATTATGAGCCAGGAATTTATATGGTTGTCGCCACCTAAGGTTGGGAGTCCTCTGTTTTTGACATGATGGACATGGGTGATGTAATTTATATGCTTGGATGTAAGATCCTTAGAGATTGTTCTAGGAGAATTCTTGGTTTGTCTTTGATGACTCATGTAAAGAATATCCTAGAATGATTCTAGATAGAAAATTGCAAACACATTGACTTACACATCGGTAAAAGCTAGAGCCTTATCTATTGAGTGAATCCTCGGATTGTCTTTGGGAGAAACAGATGACCTATATTCTTTTTATTTTTTTTATATTTTTTTCTAGGTGCCTGAGGTACGCTATGTGGGTGTATTTGACATGTCGAGTGTTATCTTTGGTAAATAGTCAACTGAGTAGTTTGGACCTCAACCTTGCTCATTAGACTATGGATAGGATGCTTTACTGGTAGTGTATATATTTACCTATTGTAAGATTCAATGCGCTTGTTGGGCACATCTTGAATGAACGCAAATTGGTCACCAAAATATCTTTAGAGAGGTAATTGCGCAAGAGGTAGTGATCTTGAACCATTTCATGTGAGGCACACATGGTGCATTCCATTGTATATGCTTATCACAAGAGGTGCTAATAAGGCTTATGTTTGGAATCTATAATTGCGCGAACTGTGGTTGTGTTTTTCCAATCAATCACTTAGTTTTGTGAGATTATGGGATGCTGATACTATTATGGTTTGTGTCATAATGATTAGTAGATGATGATGTTAGTAGGCAAGATTGGCTCACTCACACGAGCAATCGCCCTTGGTGCTTGGGAGCGAGCAAGGATGAGACTAGTGGTTTATTTTTATTTGGAGCCAAGAGAGGCTGAAATTATCCACTATGTATGTCGCCTTGGTTATAACCAAGATGAGGCCGCGTTAAAGACCAAACATGGATGTTAGTACCCACTTTCTATGTTGTGCCTATTATGATTAGCCAGGTGCGAGATCTCATTTGGTTCCTGGAAGGTGAGTAGATAAAGATTTTGGGTTAGGCGCTAGAAAGCAACTAGACTAGGATCTGTACAGTGTATCGAGTATGATGTCACTATTTGAAAGTGTTACTCTACCGTAGCATGTTTTCATACTACATGTGCTTGGGGACTGAGTAATGAGGTAAGAGAATGGATCCCTATTTCCTGGCCATGTGAGTCTTACGTGTCATTATTGTTATGACTTTCACTTATGTACCCTTTTGTGGCCTTTGACTATGTCATAAGGTAAGAGGTTGATGTTCTGCTACTTTGGTATGTTGCCTGCAGTCATGTTTGATTCGGTCTTAAGGGACATCACTCGGAAAGCGGTCAATCCTAAACTAAATGACATGAGGGTGAAGGGAAGATAATTTAGTATTACACCACTGTTGTATATTCATTGCCGATAACTCACATCGCTCTATATGAGACGCAGATTGAGTGTGCATATATTGCAAGAATTGAGAGGGTCAAACATGCTCTCTTAAGGATTAGAGATGTCTTTGGACTGGTGTAATTACATGGGTCTGGGGTATATGAGACATTATTTCTATTCTTTTTTGGTTGATGTCCCTATGCTGGCTCATTTTAAGTTTCTAGTGTAGAGCTCCCACATGCAGGTGTTCTCAGCGGTCGCATGGTTCATTGGCTAGTATGAAATTTTTCAATATTTGGGGAGATTAAGATTGAGATAGAGATGTGGTAGTGTCATGCCTGCTCATGTACGAGCAGGAGATGTTGGAAATTGGGCCGAGTATTGGACGTGGATTTAGGCACCCATGTGGCATGACCCATGGCCCATTTAAATTGCCCATGTAATTTGAATTTGATTTTTTGATTATCCCATTTGTTAGGATAACCCACTATCTATCTACTTCTATTCTATCCTTTGGAGATATGGATATATTTGGTCTATATATTAGATATGATATATGGGATGTGGGGATGAATCGAATAGCGAATGATTTTTTTCCATATTCTCTCTCTAACTCTCTCGCATGAAAATAACGATCAAGCCTTTGCACTGTGACTAGAGTTGGTGTTACTCATACTGTAGTATCACTCCGTTGCTGGATGTTCTTAGTTCGTGATTGTGAAGCACGTGGTTTACCCACAAAGGTTCTTTGTTTCGGATTCTAACAACCAATGTATGCCCGAATTCGTTTATCCGCTGCGTTATATATATATATATATATCTTACATTGGTATTAGAGCTGACTCTCTGAAGTACCAAGTGTGGGCCACTAGTGTCTGTTGTTGCATGTGGGCGGGCTTGTGAGTTGGCAGGCTACTGCACGGGGACGTGCAGCTCTAAGGGGGTTGATTGTAAGGTCTCAGTGTCCCACATCGAGAATGGAGAGGGAGTTCCTAAGCTATAAAAGTAAAAGCCTAGACCGTTATATAGCATCGAGGCCTTTTCCCGAGTGGTGAAATCCCTAGGAGAACTCCCTAGTTAAGTGTGCTTAAGCCGGAGTAGTTGTAGAAAGGGTGACCCACTGGGAAGAACAAATCCCTGCGAACGTGGCCCAAAGCGGACAATATCGATAATATGTGAAGCTTTGGGGCATTACAAATGGTATATATGCTTATCACAACAGGTACTGATATGGCTTATGTTTGGAATCTAGAATTGTGCAAACTGTGGTTGTGTTTTTCCAATCAATCACTTATTTTTGTGATATAATGAGATGTTGATACTATTATGGTTTGTGTTATAACGATTAGCAGATAATGATGTCTGCAGGCAAGATCGACTCTCACACGAGCAATCGCCCTTGGCGCATGAGAGCGAGCAAGCATGAGACCATTGGTTTATTTTATTTTGAAGCCAAAAGAGGCTTAAAAGACTCACTATGTATGTCGCCTTGGGTATAACCAAGACGAGGTCATGTTAAAGACCAAACATGGATGTTAGTACCCACTTTCGATGTTGTGCCTGTTATGATTAGCCAGATGTGAGATCTTATTTGGCACCTGGAAGACGAGCAAATAGAGAATTCGGGTTAGGCACTAGAAAGCGACTAGACTAAGATTTGTATGGTGTATCGAGTATGAAGTCACTCTATGGAAGAGTTACTCCATTGTAGCATGTATTCATACTACATGTGCTTGGCGATCGAGTAATAAGGTGAGAGAATGGATCCTTGTTTCCTCTTCATGTGAGTCTTACGTGTCATTATTGATAGGACTTTCACTTATGTACCCTTTTGTGACCTTTGACTATGTCATAAGATAAGGGATTGATGTTCTACTACTTTGGTATGTTACCTGCGGTCATGTATGATTCAACTTTAAGGGACATCACTGCGAAAATGGTCAATCCTAAACTAAATGGCATGAGGGCAAAGGGAAGATCATTTAGTATTACACCACTATTGTATATTCACTGCTAGCAACTCACATTGCTCTATATGAGAGGCGGATTGAATGTGTATATATTACAAGAATTGACAGGGTCAAACATGCTCTCTTGAGGGATTAGAGATTTTTTGGACCAGTGTAATTGGATGAGTTCGGGGTATATCAGACACTATTTCTATTCTTTTTGGGTTGATGTCTCTATGCTGGCTCATTTTAAGTTTCTAGTATATAGCTCCCACATGCAGGTGTTCTTAGCAGTCGCACGGTTCAATGGCTAGTATTGGATTGTCGAATATTTGGAGAGATTGAGATAGAGATGTGGCAGTGTCATAGAAGATACAAATAACGCAGTGAGTAAAAGGATTCAAACCATGCCTTATGTGATAGAATCCAAAACGAAGAACCTTCTGGGTCATCACGTGCTTCATAACCACGAACTAAGAACACCCAGCAATTAAGTGATACCACAGTATGAGTATCACCCACTCTATTCACAGTGTAAAGGTTGTATCATTATTCTAATGGGAGATAGTTAGAGGGAGAGTATGGAAAAAAGAATACGTTATTCTTTATTGGATTACCCACTTCCCATATATCGTATTTAGTATATACACCAAAAATCTAACCATCTATCCATATGTCCTAAGGATAGGTTAGACATAGGTAGATAGTGGGTTATCCTAACAAATAGCATAATCAGGAAATCAAATTCAAATTACATGGGTAATTTGAATGGACCATAGGTCATGCCACATTGGCGTCCAAATCCGGGTCTAATACCCAGCCTAATTTTCATTATCTCCCCACTCACACATGAGTTGGCATGACACTGCCACACCTTTATCTCAATCTCCCTAAATATTGAACAATCCTATACTAGCCAATGAACCGTTCGGCTGCTGAGAACACCTGCATATGGGAGCTCTATACTAGAAACTCAAAATGAGCCAGCATAGGGACATCAACTCAAAAAGAATAGAAATGATGTCTTATATACCCCAGACCCATCTAATTACACCTGTCCAAGAAACATCTATAATCTCTCAAAAGTGCATATTTGATCCTCTCAATTCTTGTAATATATTCACACTCAATTTGCCTCTCATACAGAGCAATATGAGTTGCCGACAGTGAATACACAATAGTGGTGTAATACGAGATGATCTTCCCTTTGCCCTAATGCCATTTAGTTTAAGATTGACCATTTTCCCAGTGATGTCCCTTAAGGATGAACCATTCATGATCGCAGGCAACATAGCAAAGTAGCAGAACATCAACCCCTTACCGTATGACATAGTCAAAGGTCGCAAAAGGGTACATACGTAAAAGTCATATAAGTAATGGCACGTAAGAGTTACACAGTGTGGAAAGAAGGATCCATTCTCTCACCTCATTACTTGGTCGCCAAGCACATGTAGTATGAATACATACTACGGTGGAGTAACTCTTCCAAAGAGTGACATCATACTCAATACATGGTACAGATCTTAGTCTAGTCGCTTTCTAGTGCCTAACCCAAATTCTTTATTTGCTCGCCTTCCAGGCACCAAATGAGATCTCGCACTTGGCTAATCATAATAGGCACAAAATGGAAAGTGGGTACTAACATCCATGTTTGGTCTTTAACACGACCTCATCTTGGTTATAACCAAGGCGACATACATAGTGGATAATTTAAGCCTCTCTTGGCTCCAAATAAAAATAAACCACTAGTCTCATCCTTGCTCGCTCCCAAGTGCCAAGCGTGATTGCTTGTGTGAGTGAGCCAACCTTGCCTACTGACATCATCATCTACTAATCATTAAGACACAAACCATAATAGTATCAACATCACATAATTTCACAATAAATAAGTGATTGATTAAAAAAAAAACACAACCACAGTTCGCGCTATTCTAGATTCCAAACATAAGCCTTATCAGCACTTCCACTCCCATTAGAGAGAGAGTGTGATACACCCCATTATTTGTGTTTGTTAAATGTTATTTTTTGAGACCACCAGTCTAATTCAACATAATGCTCTTATGAGCGATGCGTCAAATTCTTAGAGTCATAACAACCTTGTCGGCCTTGACCTTTTCATTACTTTGCTGCAACTTTTGCACTTAGTGGTAAACGTTATTCAAAAGCGTTAGCCTAGCTAAGGAATCATACAAAGAAGAACCTCCACATGTCTCACACTTAAGTGTGGAAACAGTAAGTGTCCAAACTCATACATGTTGGCAATGCTAATAGATTTTGTAGCCACTAGGCACTAATCTTTTCACTTAGTGTTAATAGATTTTGTAGCTTCCAGGTGCTTATCTTTTAACTTCAAGTGATACTTCAACGCAGACAATTACAGTGCATGAGTCATTACCTAGTTAGGTCTAAACCTTTACACTTGTCTTAAGAACTCACACATTAGGATGATTGGAATTAGTTTATGACATTGGTCATGAAACTGGTGGCTTATTATACTTAATCACATTAAGGAGAAGATGACATGGATGGTTTGAGTAGGCCCTCTCGGGCCCACTCGCTTGTGACATCCTGCTCTCATGTGAATGTGTAACTTTGTTCTTAATGGTTGCGTACAAGTAAGTAGGAAAGCCGCAGAAGGGCATTTGTATTGGCGCACTTAGTCCACTATGATTTTTTTGATAGGATATGTGTAAGGGTATGATAGCTAGTCCCAATCTCGGCACATTATAGATTACGATACGCATCTTAGTCAAGATTATTCGATCTCCCATAAGTCAAAAGTTTTGAGATCATTTTTTACATTGCACATATGAGATCGAGATCAATTAGATAAGAGCTTTCATGCTTTTAGTTGACCAAGGTGGCGAGTATCTATTTGAGTTTTTACTTTTTTATTTTTAGAAAGCTGAGTGAAGAGAAATGGATGCTTAGAAAATTGATTATTCCTAGTAGTCAGCATCACAATGGTGTAGTAGAGATAATGAGTTAAGTATTGTTTATGTTAGGTGAATAATGGTGCAAAATGTTTCCCAATTGGGAATTGCACTTTAGTTTGTTGCCTATATCCCTAACTAAGTGCCCTTCATATCAAATTTTACACTCAATTTAAATAATGGGTTAGCAGAGAGCCATTTGTGGGCGATCTGTAACCATCAAGCAGCTTATCTTTATTTTATTTCTCATAAGGTTGTGAAATTAAGACCTAGAATTCTATGACGCATTATTGTATGCTGTCTCGTAAACACTTAGGGTCGTGTTGTGCATTATTGTATGCTATCATGTAAACCCTCCGAGTCATGTACTTATAGGTAAGCAGCTTTGTGGTAGTGTAACTACGTCACATAAAGTTTTCTTAGTAAAGGTGATGTGAATAGAGTTTTGGAACTCTATAAGATAGAGAATTCTAAATATAGCGCTTTATTTAGCCTAGTTGAGAATGGAAAGAAATTTCAAATATCCAAGGGATAGTGGGAGCGATGTGCCTACTAGTGGATTACTCCATTAGAAAAGAATACACTACATTCTTAGTTGCGTGGTAGTGAATGTGAAAATTTTTCATTTCATCATTGGGTGATTGAGAGGGAAACATTCATGATTGCTCTGCAAGATGATAAAGAGCCTAGGATAATGCCAAAGGTTCTAGTCTCCTATTTTTAGAAAGTGGATCAATGTTGCGCATTTTAAGACAAAATTTTTGAAGATTAACCATTTCTAGGATTTTGTTGACTTTCTGCTATAACAAGAAATTGTTCTAAAGTAATGCGCGATTTGGGTAGTTATTTTTTGAGGCATAAGGCCTGCTAAATACCGAAAAGTTGCACCATTGAGGAAGGTGTAGACAATGAGAAGACTTCTTCCTGGGAAGTGATGTTACTTTGACTAAGGCTATGATTGACGTGAGTTCGGAACTTTGATTTGTGGATGTTGTGACCCAACTTCTCGTTGGAGAATTGGATAAGTAGATCCATAGGGATTTACCTTCTGATTTTATGGTAAAAAGTTAGGAGTGCAAAAGGATTGCTAGTTCCAATAAATCTTTTACGGCCTAAAACAGTTATCCAAATAGTGGTTATTAGATTTCTTTCAGCCATGATAGGCCAACGATGATTGATGGAGACCACTGAAGCATGATCAATGGTCCAAAAGAAGTTTTTTCTTACTTAGTCATTATGAGCCAAGAATTTATATGGTTGTCGCCACCTAGGGTTGGCAGTCCTCTATTTTTGACATGATGGACATGGGTGATGTAATTTATATGCTCGGATATAAGATCCTTAGAGATTGTTCTGGGAGAATTCTTGGTTTATCTTTGTTGACTTACATAAGGAATATCCTAGAACAATTCTAGATGCAAAATTGAAAACACATTGACTTACCCATCGGTAAAAGCCAGAGCCTTATCTATTGAGTGAATCCTCGAATTATCTTTGGGAGAAATAGATCACCTATATTCTTTTTTCTTTTTTTTTTTGGGTGCCTGAGGCACGCTATGTGGGCGTATTCGGCATGTTGAGTGTTATCTTTGGTAAATGGTCAACTGAGTAGTTTGGACATTGACCTTGGTCATTAGACTCTGGATAGGATGCTTTACCGGTAGTGTATATATTTGCCTTTTGTAAGATTCAATGCACTTGTTGGGCACATCTTGAATGAACGCAAATTGGTCACCAAAATATCTTTAGAGAGGTAATTGCACAAGAGGTAGTGATCTTGAACCACTTCATGTGAGGCAGACATGGTGGATTCCGTTGTATATGCTTATCGCAAGAGATGCTGATAAGGCTTATGTTTGGAATCTATAATTGCGCAAACTGTGGTTGTGTTTTTCCAATCAATCACTTATTTTTGTGACATTATGAGATGTTGATACTATTATGGTTTGTGTCAAAATGATTAGTAGATGATGATGTCAGTAGGCAAGATGGGCTCACTCACATGAGCAATCGCCCTTGGCGCTTGGGAGCGAGCAAGGATGAGACTAGTGGTTTATTTTTATTTGCAGCCAAGAGAGGCTTAAATTATCCACTATGTATGTCGCCTTGGTTATAATCAAGATGAGGTCGTGTTAAAGACCAAACATGGATGTTAGTACCCACTTTCCATGTTGTGCTTGTTATGATTAGCCAGGTGCGAGATCTCATTTGGTGCTTGGAAGGCGAGCAAACAGAGATTTCAGGTTAGGCGCTGGAAAGCAACTAGACTAAGATTTGTACGATGTATTGAGTATGATGTCACTCTTTGGAAGAGTTACTCCACCGTAGCATGTATTCATACTACATGTGCTGGGGCACCGAGTAATGAGGTGAGAGAATGGATCCCTATTTCCTGACCGTGTGAGTCTTATGTGTCATTATTGATATGACTTTCACTTATGTACCGTTTTGTGACCTTTGACTATGTCATAAGGTAAGAGGTTGAGGTTCTGCTACTTTGGTATGTTGCCTATGGTCATGTTTGATTCGACCTTAAGGGACATCACTGGGAAAACGGTCAATCCTAAACTAAATGGCATGAGGGCAAAGGGAAGATAATTTAGTGTTACACCATTGTTGTATATTCATTGCCGATAACTTATGTCGCTCTGTATGAGAGACAGATTGAGTGTGTATATATTGCAAGAATTGAGAGGGTCCAACATGCTCTCTTGAGGGATTAGAGATGTTTTTGGATTGGTGTAATTAGATGTGCCTGGGGTATATGAGATACTATTTCTATTCTTTTTGGGTTCATGTCTCAATGCTGGCTCATTTTGAGTTTCTAATATAGAGCTCCCACATGCAGGTGTTCTCAGCGGTGGTTCATTGGCTAGCATGGGATTTTTCAATATTTGGGGAGATTGAGATAGAGATGTGACAGTGTCATGCCAACTCATGTGTGATTGGGAGATGTTGGAAATTGGGCTGGGTATTGGACCTGGGTTTGGGCGCCCATGTGGCATGACCCATGACCCATTCAAATTACCCATGTAATTTGAATTTGAATTTGATTTCCTGATTATCCTATTTGTTTGGATAACCCACCATCTCAATATCTATATCTATCATATCTTGTTAAGAGATATGGATAGATGGTTAGACTCTGGCCTATATATCGGATACGGTATATGGGATGTGGGGATGAATCAAATAACAATTGATTTTTCCCATATTCTCTCTCTAACTCTCTCCCATCAGAATAACAATCAAGCGTTTGCACTGTGACTAGAGTGGGTGATTCTCATACTATTGTATCACTCCATTGTTGTGATTGTGAAGCACATGATGTATCCACAAGGTTTTTTGTTTCGGATTCTAATAACCAAGGCATGCCTAAATCCGTTTATCTGTTGTGTTATATATATCTTACAGTCCCATGATAAAATGACTATCAATTTAAGCAATCCGATTAAAATTATGCAACCATGATTAATTTAGAAAAGAGAGATCAAACCAACACAACCACAACACTAAGATTTTTTATGTGAAAAAATCAGAATTGGAATCTACCAACTTGTGATAAAAATACCATAGGCCCCCGGCTAGACGAAAAATCCACTATGAAGAAGAGTAATACAAGAGATATCTTACAAAGGCCAATCCATGCTCACAAGTTTGTTCAATCTGCATGAGTAGCACCACCTCTGCCTTCACTGGTTATCCGTTTTTCCTATTGAATCCATAACAATGGTTGTCGAATCGCCACGATGTCAATGGCTCCGTAATCCACTGAAACCTACACTTTTGGAATCCATCAAGAAGGTTCACTTTTGAAAGATGTGAAGAAATTTTATAACTTGATGATGAAACTCTTTCTCAAAAATATCTATTTCTTATAAAAAACCTCTCTCTAAGTAAAATAATATGAAAAAATAAGTCCTGGAGGGAAGTGGAGTGATCCAGAAAAGATTCCAAAACAATTAGGCACAGATCCTATAAATAGACCTGAAGAAGAGCATCAACATGGGAGTGGTTATGACGGTCGAGGTTGCGACTGTGTCATATGCAGATGCAAACCACCTTTACGGGCTACAGAGAAAAGTTACTGGCAGTATATTTTTATCAAGGCATATTTGTGGGCACAATCTTTCATAATAGTGGGCATGATAAACATGATTGCTCAACCGAATTTGCAAACTTTTGTTTTGATTTCCTTCATCTCTTCAACCCATGTCCTACAAAAATAATTACTCGATAAATAGCCAATCTTATCCCCCTTTTAGCCTCTTTCTATCAAATCTTGACTCATGTTTTTAGTCAATCAAGACTAGTCAATCAGTCCCCTTTTCCTCTTATTTTACAGTAGATAACCAGCCACATTGTCTCTGTAAGTTCCATGTCTTTCAGCCTTATAACAACATGCTTCAGCCCAGACATCAACAGTTTAAATCTCAAATTGATTACTCCAAGATAGATATTTCAAAAATAGTAAATCAATAATCAAATTGAATCTGTTAGAATAGTAGATAGAGAGGGAGAGAAAATAATATGTATTGTATTAAATGAATTGAGAGAGAGAATAATATGTATCGTATTTAATGAATTAATCCTATACAATAGAAGGCCTGTATATATAGGCTGAGAAAGAGTATCCTACTAGAAACCAAACTATGAGCAAGAGTACCCTATAAAAAACTAACTATGACTATTCCTAGATATATCTAGGAAATCAATACCTAATATATCTAGGAATACCACATATACATTAACATCCCCCGCCCCCCAAACTCAAGGAGTCTAAATATCTTGAGTTTGAAGAGAGAAACTAAAACATGAAATAAAATAAAATAAAATAAAATAAAAGGCAAATAGATTGCAAAGTCTGAACGAAAGTGCAAGGGCACTTGAGATAGATCAGAGGCCGGAGCTAATATCAGGAGACAGTTTATGGTTGTGTTAGACTATCGTAAGAACTGGCTGAAATTGATTTCGGGAGAGTTTAAGGTCATGTTGGACCGTTATAAAAGTTGGCCAGAACTAATGTCGGGACAGTTTAAAGGGGTTGTACTAGACCGATGTATGAGCTAACCGAAATCAATGACGGGATAGTTTAAAGGGGTCATGCCGGACCGATGTAGAGAATTGGATGTGGAACCAGCAAGTGTGGCGCACACATAACTTATGACTAGGTGCTGAACGATGATGGCAACAGATAATTGAGTGTCTCAGGAGGCGGCCTGGGTCGTGCGCCAGAGGGGGTAGCTTGGATTGTGCGCCAAAGGGGGTGACTTGAGTGGTGCACCAGAGGGGATGGCTTGGGTGGTTCGCATGGTGTATAACCATGCTCACCATGATATAGGTATAATACTCCCCTCAAACTCAAATAGGTTTGAATATAGAAACCTATTTGAGGTTTAAGTAGAGGGAAAGACAGAGTGGAGAAAAAAAAATGGATTGCAAGTAAAAAATAAAAATAAAAATATAATAGAGATATTTGGGGTAGGAATAAATCAATGGACAAAGGAAAAGATCACCACGAAGTGATACTGGTAGGAAAATATGACAGTGGAATAGGTTGAGGTCTGGCGCGGCCAAGGTAAGGCTGCTGCCCACCGATAAAGCAAAATTACTAGGTACGTAACCTAGCTCTTATACCATGTTAGAATAGCAGAGAGAGAGAGAGAGAGAGAGAGAGAGAGAGAGAGAGAGAATAATATGTATTGTATTCAATGAATTGAGAGAGAGAATAATATGTACTGTATTTCATGAATTAATCCTATACAATAGAAGGCCGATATATATAGGCTGAGAAAGAGTATCCTGCTAGAAACTTAACTATGAGAAAGAGTATCCTACAAGAAACTAACTATGGCTATTCCTAGATATATCTTGGAAATCAATACCTGATATATCTAGGAATACCACATATACATTAACAGAATCAATAATCAATGTGTTTTGTCAAGAAAGGAATTTGCCAAAAATTACAAAATTTTTAGTATAAAATCTTAACAATCTACCCTTTTGACAATTTCGAGACAAAACCCAATACTTCATTCTCGTACAAAAATCCTTTAATTCAAGAGAAATAATGACAATATTATGAACACATTGCATTATGAAGCTGTTAGGCCTTTTGACAACACAATGATACGTAAAAGAAATATTTCCAAAACAAGCCAAGTATCATTACATGATCGTAACATACATAGCATCCAAATCAGCCCCAAAGGGAAATGAACAAGCAGTGATCCAAAAAGACTAAACTAATAAAGACCGATCTAAAGAACCATAACAGCATCAATCAAGGAGGAGGTGGTTGGAAAAACAAGCAGCACAACTCGCGCATTTGATCGGAAAATGATATTGAGGAGTGATCAAGATGATCAAAACGGTCATCTATAAGATCCATCGGTCCTCGCATCTCATTCTGAAAGGCAAGCTGTAGCTTGCTTTTCGTGCTCTTTTCGGAAGATGAATAGCCCTACAGTTCGGACTCCCATGGTTCTGAGTCTGATTTCACAAATGTAATGTGAAATAGTAAAAACACAAAAAGAGTCCAAATCCGGCAATTCTTTTGGAAAATCGATGTTTGAATCAAATGCCAAAAATGGACTACTTTTCCAGATTTCAGAGTCGCCACCTACATAATTTTGGAAAATTTAAGAAACCCAAGACTCGTGACATAGGCTATTAGTCTGTCATCACCAAAGTGTCTCGGCTGGGGAATTTAGGTACGAGAGCGGAAGGTCATGAATTGAGCAACCCACTCGCCCGATAAAAGATTGACCTCTACTAATCATGATGTGATTTTTATTTACATTATATGCTCTTGTTCTGATTATTAGCTATTTTTTTACTATGTGACGCACACACAAATATAGACTAATTTTCAAGATTGGAACATTTAATTTTATGTTTTATTTGAAATTGTTTTGTTAATTTGCCACTTGAAAAAGTGGGCTTAAAATGGACATTAATCAAACTATCCTAATTCAAGCAACTATCCTTCATCCACGGGCATTCAAACAGTTATATCATTTAAGCAATTAGCCTCATGGAAGTATGCTTTGACATCGTAACACAAACATTCGATGCAAAATGCTAAAACACAAAATTACTCACCTAGTACTTCGAGCGAAAACAAAGCAAAATAATTAGAAAATTATGCATGCTCCTAATTAGTGCAATATGACTAAATGCAATGCACACATCATGTATTTTATAGGCTCAGCTATGAGCATGACATATGATTCCATTTAAGGCATGCTATAAGGCACATATTCAAGTAATGAATTTGAACATTGATATTGGGTTAGTATGATAAGCCGAACCTTGGATGCATGCAAGACAATGGATGCAACGTATAAGAATGCTAATTTGAAAAATGAGGTTCTATTCTAACAATCGTAAGCACGTAAGTAAAAAGGAGAAAGGCGTGGGATTAGAAGACATACAACTTATTATAAATTTGCCCTCGTGCAAGAGGGTGCGAACCAAAGTCCAAAAGTTCAAATTAAACTAATTATTACAAAACCGAATGAATAAATAAGCAAACAATTAACTAGCTAACTACTCTATTACAACAAGGATAACCATGAGAACTAAAGTAACTATCTAAGTTAATTAGCTATAACAATTACAAATAAACAATAATCATAATTACAACACTAATAATTAACAATACTAATTATAACAATAACAATAATAATTACAACGCTAATAATCAAAGCATATCTATAACATTTAGGTAAGCAATGATGTACAAGGGTTGAATGCACAGTGTCCAGGAACAACTCTGTCTGCCTAGGCTTGTTCTGTTTCACCTCTAGTCACTGCCCTCTTTTTTCTGCAAAACATATTGCTAACCAAACATTGATGGCCGACTGTGCCTTAATTTCATGCAAAATCCTATTTTGTGCTCTGAAGTGAAAACAATGCAGACAGTGTTATTCTAGACTCTGTTTGCCCCTCTCACACTTCTCTGTTATGGGAAAGCCTCAAGAGAAGGTTGGAATCGTTTCCAAAACTATTAATGAGCAAATTGATTGCTTGATGATTTTGGGTACAATTTGGACAAAGATCAATAAATGCAATGAACAGTATCCACCCCTCACTCCTATCATGGAGTGAACTCAAAGAGGGAGGTAGAGACGCTTCAAGGTTCATCAAAACATCATGAATTGACGTAAGACAACCCTTGACACAATGGACTCGGCATAACGTCTGGCCAAACCCCAAGCAATATAACTCATTTTCTTTATGTGGGTTGGCTCATTCTAAGCCAAATTCGTTAGTCTTTGCCGTCCTTTAATCCATTAAGTCCAAGGTGATTTTTATGTCCACTAATAGATTACGTCCACTAAGTGAGAAACATGTCAAACGGGAGGTGATTCTCAACATGAACAAGAGACTATGCCGTTGATAATGAACCTCTGTAGAGATTAAGCCACTAAGTGAGAAACATGTGAAACGGGAGGTGATTCATGTTTTGAAAACAAAGCTAGTAAGTAAGAACAAGGAGGGGTGGCTAATCCCTCCACTTTTGAAACCTGAAAGTAGGATTTTTAGCCTTTTTTAAACTCTGAAAAATAATTTAACAAGCAAAGGAAAGGGTGTAAAAGCAAGGGTTTGAGCTATAGGTAAACGTGTAAGAAAGAGTGTTAACTCTCTCTACCTTTTTTAGTAGCTCTCCAAACCTAAACTGAAACACTCAGAAAAGAATCAAAACAACACAAAACTACAAGAACTAGATAGCAACAGATAGAACAAGAAGTAAAAGAGAGGATGACGAGCTTATGCCTCTCAAAGAAGTGAGCTTTTGTTCATTAATCAAACTAAGTCCCAATACACTCTCAAGCTTGAATTATGGTGTTCAAGGCTTAACCAAGGTTCCTAGGATCAGGTGTGAAGATCTATAGGATGTATGGATATAGGTTCAAGGTGATAGGCTGGCTCGAAGGGTTGCTTGCACAAGAAGAAGGAGCTCTCAAGAAGGTGTAGAAGCTTTTTAGAAATTCTTCAACCCTCAAAATAGAGGTACCACCTCGTTTTTATAGAATTTGAGCCAAAAAGATCATAAATATCTTCAAAAATGGACAGCTGGCGGGCTCCCACCCAGAACGGTATTTCTTGCTACTGAGGCATGGTCGGCCTTCAATAGCCAAGGCCGACCCTCAATGAGGCACAGTTGGGCCTCAATGTGTTCTCCTGTTTTCCTACTTTAGACATAGCACATGGTAGTACAATGTGTAAAAATGGATTTCTGGGGTATAAACAGTGGGAATATGGAAGGTTTGGTATTGTTTCGGAGCTTAAACATGCGCTCTTCGTTGAGACCTCGAACTACAGACAACACCACTTTCAAGGCTGAACCAAGGTTCCTAGGCTTAGGGGTGAAGATGTATATGATGTAAGGATATAGGTTCAAGGTGATAGGCTTGCTCAAAGGGCTGCTTGCACAAGAAGAAGGAGCTCTCAAGAAGGTGTAGAGGCTTTTTAGAAATTCTTCAACCCTCAAAACAGAGGTACCACCTCGTTTTTATAGAATTTAAGCCAAAAAGATCATGCATATCTGTAGACGCGCCCGCGTGGGCCTCGCTACAGTTCGGACTCGATTTGTGTCACGGTTCTTAATCTTGAACCAAAGAGTCCAAATCCGGCAAATCGTTTTGAGAAACAGATTTTTTGAAAATAAGTGCCAAACATGGACTGCTTTGCCAGATACAGAGTCGCTACCTAAATATTTTAAAATGGGGGAAATTTAGAAAACCCTGACTCGGTGCCAAAGGCCACGTGTCCGTCATCACCAAAGTTGCCTTGGCTCGGGAGCTTGGGTACGATTGGGGAAGGTCAGCTATGAGCACCCCCTCTCGCCTGATCCGAAGATCGGCTTCTACTAACCGTGATATCCGTTTTTGAAAACGTTATGTGTTCTTATTCCAGTTATTAGCCTAGAATTACTATGTTATGCGCACAGCAAACAAGTACAGACTAGATTTTCTAATTTGGGAATGAGCATTGCATATCCGTTTGTCTTGGAAAAATGTTTTGGAATTTGCTACTCGCAAGTAGGCTAAAACACGAATTTCAACAAGTGTTTTCAACTCAAGCAATCCAACCTTCACCCACAGGCATTCAAACAGTTTATCACATAAGCATCTAGCCACATGGTAAACATGTTGTCATGATAGCATTCACACACATGCGAGGATGCTAAAACATGAAAATACTTACATCGTACTCCATGCCAAAACAATAAACTCGTTAGTAAACAATGCATGATCCAAGTCCATGTTTAAATGTCTAATGCAACACATACAGGATTCAATTAGAGTAAGCTCGGCTAACCTAAACATGGCATGTGAAATGCAATCAATTGATGCACGTATTCAATTTGGAATTGAAATACAAATGCAGTTAGCATGGTGTACCGAGCCTGGTGCATGCGAGACAAATGCATGGATGCACGCATGTGCAGCATAAGGTATGCTAATTTAAACATGACCTATTACTAACCATCAAAGCAAGTAAGTAAAAGGGAGAAAGAAGTGGGGGTTGGAAGACATGCACACACTCACCCACACTTATTACAAATTCGCCGTTGCTCGGAGGGACCAAAAGAATAGTACAGATAATTAACCTACAAGCTAATTAGTTATTACAAATCACCTAATTAGTTAACAAATTAACTAAGCTAGGAAAGAAAAATAGATAAGCCGCCTCGGGAAAAGAGCCCAACGCGATGCATGCTCGGTCCTGCTCGGAAGTACACTGCCATACATGAGCTGCCTCTGTTTTCCCTGCTATACTCCTCTAAAGACTGTCAAGGTCTCAGAATTGCTTCCCTGGACACTGGGAGACACCACCAGCTGAGTATAATATCCACCGGCAGTGGTATATGATCACCGGCTGTTGGTGAAGATATCGGCCTAGGAGGGGTTGCCGGTCGGCGCTGAACACTGCCGGTCGGTAGAGAATGCCTGCAGAACCTGCAATTGACAGCAACAGAGGGCAAGGCAGAGCATGGCAATGCAATTCAAGCAATGTATGCACCAATCGTGTCCCTTATCATGAGAATGAGTCAAAGGGACATGTTCCTTGGTTCTCGGACCATCAATCGAGCATTTCCATGCGTGATGGCCCGAGGAATCAAGTGTGCATTTTTGATATGGAATGCAATGCACATGAACAAACCAATGGGACTCAACCTCTATCACAAGCACTTCAAGAGGCCAAGCATGCATGCAAATGGGATACAATCCTAGGCATGTGAGCTAAGGATGCAACATGGCAATGCGAGATGTACATGCAAGCATGCAACCAAGCAAATGATGGACTTAAGCATGACTTAGGCAGCTCTAATTAGGCCCAAAACAGTGGCCAAAGCTCAAGAAGATGGGACCAAACACACACACACACATGTATGCAAATATGGTCCAATTCCTAAAGCCCACCAAAGAAGCATTGAACTACACTTAGTGAAACCACACATGGCATGAATTAAATGACTAAAAACAGAATTTTAGCATGTTAAGACAAGGCCTAAAGATCACTTAGATGGCATCCAAATGACCTAAATTCAAAGGCATGCACAAATGGCAAAACATGGTGCATGCTACACAAGCTTTCAAAGCATTAAAGAGGTGTCCAAGGCAAGCATACAAGTATGTCAAAGGGACTGAAATAACATGGCAAATGGTCCCAACCCACTAAATTAAGGTAAGGATGCATGTTATACATTCACACACTTAAGGCCAACAAACCAAAAATGCAAAGGGGCTATACTAAGCATGCCAAGGTCGACCCAAACAACCTAGGACAGACCTTAAACATGGCAAAATAAGCACAAAAGCTTCACAAAGCTAGGCCTAAAACATGCTAGAACAAGGGTTTACAACCTAAGGCATGTTAAGGCAACAAAGTGGCATTACAAGGTAGGTATGCTAAGCATGCATGGTGTACCAAAACCAACAAAAAACAGAGGCATATTATGACATGATAAGCACAAAAAACAGCCAAGGTATGGTCAACATGAAGCTTAGCTAGGTGCTCCCTTAAGAGGCCAAAAATGGTCCATTTCAAGGACAACAAGGAGAGGGGGTGGCCCTCTCCTTCTTGGGACCTCAAGGCACCATCCTCACCTCTGAAATCCCTCAAGATTTTAGTGGTGAGGAGGCCCAAACACCAAGGTCTCGGAGCTTACACAAAATAGCACAAAATGGAGCCTTACAAGGCTTAGGAGGGGTCAAACAACCTCAAACAACAAAACACCCTAAATAAACTATTTAGAGGGCCTAAAAAAAGAATTTTTTTGTGTTATACACTAAGCACAAAAACAGTTCTAAGATAGGCAAAATAAGTATGCAAGAATGGGGAATAAAGGGACTAGTTTCTTACCCTTGAAGACCCCTTCAACAATGGTGGACCAGCAGCTTCTTTTAGGTTGAAACCAGCTTCAAAACCTCAAAAACAACCCTCAAGAGGTCTCAACTCCAAGGGATGGTGTAATGGTGGGTGCTTGTGAGCAAAAGTAAGACAAAACACACACACTAAGCTCAAGAAAGAGAGAGAGAGAGAGATATATGATAGATACAAATTCCTAACCCTAATATCAAAACCCTCTAAAATGTTGTCTAAACCTAATGCCAAGAGAGGAGACTCTCTCTTATAGAGCTCTCTCTTGTAAAGCTTGTCAAATAAGCTTGCTTAGAGGGAAATCCCTCCATACACGTGTATGGAGGGGAACAGAGTTGGTGCCAGCTATCACAGCTGGCACAAAATATCTACCAAAAGTAGATGAACAGTAGTCAGCTCCTCAAAAATGCCATTTTGACAAAATTGAGTGCCCACCGGCAACAAAGAATGCCGACCAGCAATATATATTGCCGACGGCAACAAAACACCAACCGTGGCCTCTGGCCATGGCCGGTGGTGTGTGGGGATGCCTCACAGGGTATTCCCTGCCCTTTCAAGGCAAAACACAAGTGTTTGGTGCAAAACCAGACACTAAACAGTCAAGTTCGGAGATCCTGAGGCAAGGCGTGTAGCCGAGACCTCCGGGAACTCCAAACGAACACAAACATGGATAATCACCGGGTGTTGAAACGGTGACGTCTAAGTCTTGAGGACGGTCAAAAATGGGGTGTCTACAATATCTTAAAAAATGGACAGCTGGCGGGCTTTCTCGCTGAACAGTATTTCTCACTACTAAGGCATGGCCGGCCTTCAATAGCCAAGGCCGACCCTCAATGAGGCACAGCCAGGCCTCAATGTGTTCCTCTGTTTTCCTGCTTCAGACATAACACATGGTAGTACAACGTAAAAAAATGGATTTTTGGGTATAATCAGTGGGAATATGGAAGGTTTGGTATTGTTTTGGAGCTTAAACATACGCCCTTCGTCGAGACCTCAAACTACGCGTAACACCACTTTCATCATCGGGTATACTGGGCAAAGCGCTCGAGCCTTACGGACGGTCAAAAATGGGGTGCCTATAGTTGCCCCTCTTTGACAGAGCTCGAAGTCATAGAGTGACATGAGTGAATGTCAAAGCCTAGAGATGACCCATTTGACGAGGCCGCAAGGCTTGGGCAAGAAATCAAGACATAAATGCAAAGATTGAACTCGAGGGCAAAGCACAAATGAAATGTAGCAAATAACTTATAATCATGCAATGAAACACCAATAAAACAATGCAATGAAACACTTGAATGCCAATAAAGCAATGAAACAACGCTACATATGAATCAGTAAAAAAAACACAAACAAGCATGCCAAAGCATGAGAAGGGAGAACAAAACCACTCAGGGTCGTGTTTCACACACCCCGAGAAATAAAACAACAAAAATTGATTGGGGTTGTGTTTCACGTATCCCGAGAAACTAAAGAATGAAAACTGCTCGAGGTTGTATTTCACGCATCTCGAGATAAGAGAAAAACTGCTTGGGCTCGCATTTCACGCGTCTCGAGATGAAACCCAACCAGGGCAGCGTTTCACGCATCCTGAGAACTAACCGTTCGAGGGCACGTGTTGCACGTCTCGAGGTAAAACCCATCCAGGGACGCATTTCACACGTCCTAAGAAACAAAACCGCTCGGGGCCACGTTTCACACGCCCTAAGATGGAACTCGCCCAGGGCTGCTCTTCACGCTTTCTGAGAAACAAAACCACTCGGGGCCGTGTTTCACACGTCCCAAGATGGAACCTTCCTAGGGCCGCATTTCACGCGTCCTGAGAAACAAAACCGCTAGGGGCCGTGTTTCACATGTCCCGAGAAACAAGAGAGTGGTGTGCAATTAATACACGAAGGTAAACAAGTGCGATAGATGCACAAAATGAAGGAACAGGTTCTCCTACCGAGATACAAATGAATTTATCCTGAACTCCTCCGAATGAACTGTACATACAATATCGTTTGTCGGTTAGCATGCGATAGTTGCACAAAGTAAATAAGTACGATAGATGCACAAAGTATTCAATTCAAGATGGACAATTAATGTATGACATTAATTGAAAGCATGTTCTAAGCATGAAATAAAAGCAAGAGCATATTCTATGTGGAATTGATGGCGCGTTCTATGCAAGATTGATAGCATATTCTATGCATGAGTGACATGAGCATGTTCTATGCACAACTAAAAAAGGATGCAAGGCGCATGTGCAACATACGTACATGAGAAAAGAAAGATGATAAATATGCTATTTCGATTAAACTAAAAGAAAAGCAATACGTGATGCAACCATCGATTTACCTCTCGGAGACTTGCAACAACAAAAGGATACACCTCGTGCACAGCAGCAAGTGGGATACAGTCATGAGGTGGAACGCGGTTGTAAGCTTCCAAATCAAGAACCTTTCATATACTACTCAGGAAACAGAGGCACAAAAACAACATCAAGACACCAGAGACGGCCACCGGCCACTTGCCAACCACTGGAGAGGGCTACCAGCCGCCTGCTGGCCTTAAATTACTGTTGCTAGCCACAAAAGTGGCCTGCGGCCACCCGTGGCAGATTGAGGGCGTTTTGGACATTTTGTCGCGGGTCTTTAAGTATAGGGCTTGGGCCCTCATTTCCACACAACTACACATTCGAAATTCCTCTCTCTCTGTATATTCCCTATTTGCAAATCACCGAGCAGCCTCAGGCAACAATGCCGGCTAGAGTTTGGGATCAGTACGTCGAAGCCTAGGGGGTCTCTCATTTTTGGCTTCTACTGGAGGGCCCAGTTTGCCGAGTATGGTTTCTGGTGAGCGTTTCATCCGCCAGACTATGGGTTTCCCTGAGCTTGTAGTTCCCATGTCACCCCTAGCATTTATGAGGGCTACAGAGAGCCTCTCCTTCCAGGAGATGATCTAGTTCACTAGGGGCTTACACGCTGACTACTTCCTTGGGGAGGGAGACTACTTGACATTCATCCAGACACATCTCATGCCTCCATTGATGGGTGCTCGTGCAGACAGAGCAGCAGGTGCCCCATAGCAGGTAGGACTCGAGCAACAAGGGCCAGGACTGGAGGGACTCCTCCTGCTGGATAGGCTATCGGTTGGCTAGAGATCCCGACCATACTGACATGCTGGAGGCTGACCGAGACGGTCTACCAGATTTCGATCGAGCCAGTGAAGGCCGGGCATAGATACGTCAGAGCTCACGATGCACCTCTGGTATGTACCGCATTTTCTCCAGCTTTCCATTTTCTTTTTGATATTTGTTCCTTCCGGATACTGATCATTCGCAATGCATTTGTAGGCACCCGCAGAGTACACTGAGGGATTGCTCGAGCTACTCGCTTCGTTCGAGGGCATGGTACTGAGGAGGGAGGCACTGCTCACTCTCTACAGGATCTCGGTATTCTCCCATATTTTCTACCAAAATTTTAGCATTTTCCAAGCTGTTGTGCACATCATTCTCATTGCGGCACTGATACTCATATCATAGTATGCATTTCGCCTCTTGTTCATTACATTGACAGGCTACACTGACACATTGCACTGTATTTGTACTGTATCTGGCTCATTGCATTCCACCACTTTCATCATACTGCATCTGCAACCATGCATTGTATCTGATATGCCAATACTGTATCTCTTTCAAGTTCTGGCTACACCGTGAGCACCAGCGGCAGCGACTGTGCCTACACCATCACCACTTCCTCTAGCAACAGAGGGGAACGAGAGACGGGCCCTAGTACGCAGTCGAGAGGAGCATCATGGTCGAGGCTGGAGGAGCCCCTCGGAGCCAGTGTTCTGTGACGACGATGCTGAGACCAATGACTCCGAGGGAGGTAGTGAGTCTGTAGTCTGAGTCCTCCAAGATTGGAGATAATGGTGGCTTGAGATTTGAGAGCGGAGGCAGTGTTGAGCCGGGCTCTGAGGTAGAGAGGGACGATGATTCTGGTTCCGGCTTGGCATCTGATTCAGGCAGCGGTGCTAATGGAGACAATGCGGAGTCCCCACTTAGAAAGAGGATGAAGAGGGCTTCTCGAGCCTGAGATGACTGGTGCTGATTTACTTATACTTTTTTTGTAGTTTCTTTTTGTTTGGTAGCATTAGCACATGTATAGCTTTAGGAAGTTCTACTTAGCTTTAAAAAACTTGTACTCCTCTTTTGTAAAAAGCCATGATCAGGATAAAATCTTGCAATTTTTATGAAAAGTGTGATTTCATTTTTGCATCATGAGCACCATATATGCATGAAATGGACAGGGAATTGAAATGGCCGAGAGCGCTTGATTAAAACAAAATGCATAATCGGGTAATGAACCGATCAACAACCAAAATACAAAATGCAATATACAACTCGGTAAACAACGTAACAACAACTCGATAAACAAAACAACTCAAATACAACTAAAAAAACTTGCTAAAACCAAAAGGACTCAAAACAAGACCTTAAAACATGCAAAGAGCAGAACAAACACATGCTTTCAACAATGTTCAGCATAAAGGTGGACAGCAGACCTGAGAGAAAGGGTGCCGGCCAAAATAGAAATTTGTCAGCCATCTACCGGCCACAAGAAATGGTCTGCCGGCCACAAATGTGCCAGGCCAGCCATCAGCAGTGGCCTGCCGGCCACCAATGTGCAGAACCTCGAGATTGTTGATAGCTGGCTTCCACTCACTGTCTTATCTTCTACAAAAGCTTCACCTTCGTCATTTTTTCTCCAGAACTCATTATAGCTGCTTTTTTGCCACAAATGGAGCCATTTCTTGCCTAAAACCTCGTGGATTGGATTGCGACTTTGGACAGCTCGAAAAAAGTGAATTTTCAAAGTTTCGGCATAAATGCTCTTTTTCCGTTGAGTCGGACTCCACTTTGTTTTCCATTCCTTCATATCGTGGCTAGATTCTAGAACCTGATTACACATGTCTTTAGCTTCTGGGGACAAGAAATGTGCCCGACAATTGAAGAATTTCAGGCGTTAATAGAATCCCGACGCAATGAGAAAATTATGCCTCGGCCCCGTTTTGGCCGCGCTCAAGCTTTGGGACGGATGTGTTGTCTTATTCTGCACGAGGCTCAATCTCTGGCCCGCAATAGAGAGCTAGACATTCCTAGTTTGATTCGCCGATTTTCTGACGCCAGTGACCGCAACAACCATCTTTGGCAAGGATTTCGGGAACATGAGCTCTGCTTATGTATGCTAGCTCATTTCCTTCTTGCCCCTAGTTTTAGCGGATCTAGCATTCGCTTGATTGAAGTGGCCCAAGGTTCGAAAGATGGCAAGAGTTGCATTGGCTTGACATTGGCCGAGACTTTGATGGGCTTAGACGCCTTTCATCGGCAGGAGACAGCAAGATTTGTAGGGAGTCCACTACTTCTGCAGGTAATGATTCCCACCCTTTCTAATATGTGTTTCTCACATTTCTCGGCACTCATGCTCTATTTTTCTCTCAAAGCCTTTTTCTCACTTTTCTCTCAACATACATCTCTCTATTCTTTAATCTTTTTTTTCTTTCATCTCTTCCTAGGTATGGCTTATGGAAAAATTGAAGGCTGTGGACTCTTGTCCTGAATATTTAGCTCGAGGCTACTTCTTCCCCCATCAGCCTGTAAATTTCCCGAATAAGGGGTGGTGGTGCGAATGGATGTGCAATAGGTCTGCTGTTGACATAGCCTTGCATTGCCCCCTGGCTTAATTTGACCGAGATGAGTTACAGCATGGCTCGACAGTCTGGCATTTAGCTGATTGGTTTCACACACTGTGTATTTTACTTCTCGTTCCGGTTCAGACATCAGTTTGGGCATGATCAAACTTGCCCATAGGAGGGGGTAGAGTACCCAGTTTCATTCTCCATTAGACGTTCACATTTACAGGCATCCATTGAGTACATAGGGAGTGCTCTTGAGCTGATAACCAGATTGATGGGCATGGCACAGATGAGGGAGACGCTACTCGGCCTTCATGGCATCCCGGTAATTTCTTCAGGTTGCGCTTCATGCATCAAATTTTCTACTAATACACTAGCATTTCTAACTATAGTCTTTCCCAAACTGCATCTAACCCACTGCATTGGCACACTGTACTTACAAATTGTATCTGATTTCTGCATACACTCATTCTCCACACTATACTCACATCTGATACACACACTACATACTATGCTTGTATCTGATACACACACTGCATACTATGCTTGCATCTGATACACACACTAAAACTGATACATGATAACTGTCCTTTTCAGATCCCAGCTATACCAACTGCTCCAACGGTGGGAGCACCAGCAGTGGCAGTACCTCCTTTAGCAGTAGGGAGTAGAGGCAGAGATAGGGTCACTTGAGGCCGGAGTAATCCTCCCGAGCCCATCTTGCGCGACGATGATGCTGAGACCAACAGTTCAGAGGAGGCAGTGAGTCAGCACTCTAAGTCGTCTGAGAGCGGAGATGATGACACTAGCTCGGGTTCTGAGAGTGAAGGTGACGATGCTGAGGAGAGTTATGAAGTAGAGAGTGGAGACAATGTCGACTCTGGTTCTGGCTCAGAGGCAGATTCAGACAGTGGAGCCGATAGAGATAGTGCCCCAGAGTCCTTTCCTCTAAGGAAGAGGACAAAGAGTACCTCTAGGGCATGAGGTGACTGGCGCTGATTTTTTTTTTTGTTGTACTTTTGCTTAGTTTCTTTTTGTCAGTAGCATCAGCACATTGTATAGCTTCAGGAAGGTTTATTTGCTTTAAAACCTATTGTAGACATGCCCGAACGTCCCGGCTCCACGCGCAAATGGCGCAGAATCCGTTTTGTTCATTAGCTACTACAGTTCGGACTCAATGTCACGGTTCTGAATCTAATCTCGCAAAGTGCAATGCAAGATTGATAAATCACCAAAGAGTCCAAATCCGGCAAATCGTTTTGGAAAACTAATTTTTATAAAGAAGTGCCAAACATGGACTACTTTGCCAGATACAGAGTGGCCGCCTAAATGTTTTGTTTTGGGAAATTTAGGAAACCCTAACTCGTGCTTAAGGCCACGTGTCCCTCATTACCAAAGTTGCCTTGGTTCAGGAACTTGGGTACGAGAGGGGAAGGTCATACAATGAGCAACTCCGCTCGCCCGATCAAATATCGGCCTTTACTAACATGATATTTTGTTTTTGAAAACATATGTGTTCTTATTCCGGTGTATTAGCCTAGAATTACTATGTGATGCGCACAACATACAAGTATAGACTAGATTGCCTAAGTTGGAACAAAACATCTCATGCTTGTTTGAAAATGGTTTGAAGGTGCTACTCGCAAGTAGGCTAAGACGTGGATTTGCCACCCTCAAGTGGGCTTAGAAAAACATGATTTTGCCACTCTCAAGTGGGCTTAAAACTCGCATTTCGATGAATTGTTCAAATTCAAGCAATCCAACCTTCATCCATAGGCATTCAGACAGTTATATCAGTTAAGCAAATAGCCTCATGGCAAGCATGCTATCATGACAACACTCACACTCATGCAAGGTGCTAAAGCATAAAAACTTACCTAGTACTCTGAGCCAAAACAATAGCTATTTAGTAATCAATGCATGATCCTAGCTATGTTAAGATGGCTAATGCAACACATGCAAAATGCTACTAAAAAATATGCTCGGCTATTCTAAAATGGCATATGAGATGCAACTTGATAATCATGTATTCAAGTAAGAATTGAAACACAATGCAGTTAATATGATGCGCCGAGCCTGGTGCATGCAAGACAGATGAATGGATGCATGCATGCATAAGGATGCTAATCAAAATATGACCTAGAACTAGCCATCATAAGCGGTTAAGTAAAAGGGAGAAAGACGTGGGGTTGTAAGACATTCACACATGCATGCACGCACACTTATTACAAAATTCACCCTCTAGATGGAGGGTCTGAATGAATAATACGCTAAGTTAGCTATGCTAAGCTATTCTAATTAATCTAATAATCTAATTAGACTAATTATTTCACAATCAACTAATTAACTATTCCTAGTTAACTAATTATTACAAAAGTTTAACTAGTCAAACGAATTAATTAAGTTACAAAACTGAATGCTAATTAACAAATAAAGCAGTAAATCAGGGTGCCTCAGCTCTACCTTGAACAAGGAAGGATGCATGCTCTCGATTCCCATCCCGAAAAGCGCTCCAAATGCTCTTTAGAGGCTCTGTCTGCAGGGTGTCCTTGAGAACTAGTTGTTGGATCTCACCAAAACAGTGCTGAGGAGTGCACCAGTGGCTTGCTGGCCATTAGGATTTGCTGTCGACCACCTTGCCGGCCAAGAATGCACACTGCCGGCCACAACTGAAGAGCTATCGGCCAACAACAAGAGGGTGCCGGCCATTGGTGTGCTGTGACACTAAGCTGCAACAGAGCACAAAATAGAGGAAATAGAGGGTCTCCCAAGGGTATGTACGCACTATACCACTCCATATCACTTCAAAACATCAATGGAAGGGGCATCATTGGATCTAAGACCATCAGTCACGCATCTCGATGCATGATGGCCAAAGATCCAATATGTGCAAATTCAATAAATGCATGACAAACAAGACACCAAGACCGTCTCCTTATCATGGGAAATCAAAGGCAATGGAGACGAAGGGAGATTGGCTCACTTTATCACTTCAAGTATGAAATGAACCAATGTTCCTCGTGTTCAATATGACATCCGATTGAACACAATGCAAAACATGCAAACAACATGCTAATGTTATATAATGCAACTAGCATGCAACAACATGCAATGGAACAAGCATGCAACAACATGCTATATACCAAGCATGCAACAACATGCAAAAATGGACTTAAACTAAAATGGATAGACCTCAATTATGCCCAAATCAGTGGCCAAAACATGCTGGAAATGAAGCTCAAAATGCTAGAGGAACGTGCACACATGTTGGTCTATGAGCAAGGCATGATACACAACCCCAAAAAGCAATGAAGAATTGAAGTATATGAGAGTGTGACTACTCTATACGCACTGAAATTACATGCTAAATGGTGGCATACCATGCAAACATCACATGCACAACATGTTAAAGGCCCTAAAACTCAAAGCTAGTCAAGGCCATTTACACTACAACCATACTAAGCAATGTTCAAATGACCTTAACCATTCAAAACAGATCTAAGGCAGGTCAAAATAGTGGCAAAAACATGCTAGACTTGCAGCATAGATGGCAAGAAAGATATGCTCTTGTATTAGCTCATAAACAAGGCATAATGGCATAACTCTTAAACACAATTAAAGAGTGATAAACATGAGAGTATGGCAAAGATATAAGCTCTAAAATACCATGCCAAATGATGCCAAGGCATGCAAACAACACAAGTATAGCATGGTAGTGGCCTCAAAACTCAAGACTAGTGAAGCCATTTACACTATAGCCCTACAAGGCAAGCCATACATGACCAAGACCACTTCAAACGGACCTCAATCATGTTAAAACATTATGAAAAATGTGCTGGAATGGAGCCAATACATGCTAAAATAATAGGCTACAACATCAAGCATGTAAGGCTAGCAAGGAGGATTTACACTACAAGTGCAATAAGCATGCAAGAGGTGACCAAGACAGCCAAAGTCAGAGTTATGGAAGGTCTGAAAAGTCACACAAATGAGCCTAAACAAAGCCACAAAGAAGTAAAAACACATGCTTATTTGGTTGGCCATCAACACAAGTAAACAAGACAAGAGGAGTGGGGACCACCCCCTCCTATTTGGGACCTCAAAACAGGGTTTCTACCACTGAAAATCCTCTAGATTTCAGTGGTTAAAAGGCCACGAAAAGTTTCTTTGAAAGGCCTAGGAAGATGGCTCAAAAGCTATACAAGCTAAGGAACAAAAGGGAGAGACAACCCCCTAACACAAAATAGGCCAAAACCATCATTTTTAGGACTGAAAAATAGAGATTTTCTCACTTCAAAACCACCCCAAAAATAGTGTAGAAAGATGGCAAAACAATAGTGCACAAAGAGCTTAAAAGGGATATGAGGTTACCTTTGAAGCACAGCACAAGAACAGCCCCTTTTCTTGAGCCAAAACCAACCTTTAGCAGCCCAAAATAGGTTCCAAGGGATCTTAGCCTAATGGTTGTCAAGTTTGATCAAGGATGCGTGTGCAAAAGAGAAGTGTATCTACACTTGCAAGCTCTTATGCACAAAGGTTCTTGAGAGGGAGAAATGTAGAGAGAGAGGTTCCCAAAACTCTTCCAAAATGTTCTAACCCTTCAATATGATAGATTTGGCCTTGATATATAGAAAAAACAAGAGCATGGGTCGAAAATATCTCAAGAGAGACAGCTGGAGCAAGCTGGATCAAAATATCTGTCAAAATCTGCTATCTGCCATCTGTGGCCGGAACCTTACCATTGTTGGCTGGCACCTTCCCAATTTTGGCTGGCATGGGGTCACTTTTCGATGGCATAGGGCCGGCATTGGCCATTCATGGCCGGCACATTCCCATAGAGGCCAGCAGCAAAAATCAGTCCTAGTCCCCGACTTGAAGCAAGCCTAACTCCTTCATTTGGACGCCTTTTCAGGTTATTCTTGTGTCCAAAATGAAGCCCCGGAAATAAGATTTCCAATGGTGGAAGCCTCACATCCAAATTCCAAGTGGGCTAAGAGATATTCCTCTTTTAGTGAAGACGGCTCAGTTTCGGTCCAACCAGATTGATGCCTAACTTCCAACAACCATATCTCTCCCATCCGGACTCGACTTGAGGAGATTCTTGAATGAAAAATGAAGCCCCGGAAGTATTATTTCCAACGGTGGTGGCCTCATAGCTGAAATCTAAGTGTGCAAATGAATAGACCTAATTCAGCAAGAGCTGCTCGGCTCTCTCTTAACGATTCATGCCCAACTCCTTCCCCAACTTAGTTTCTTCCCTCTTCTCCTCTTTTCTTCAACTCCAAACCCCTAAACAAGGTGTTTTGAAAGATTTTTCAAAGATTTCATCTCTCTTTCATTCATTTTCACTTTGTCCTTGCTTGGTTTACCGAAAAGCACAACATTTAACGAAATGTGAGCCTCGGAACATCGTAGGAACTTTATTTCAAAAGTATTTTGAAAGAGAGGGTTTTAAGGTCTAAAAACCATTCAAAATAGATTTGGTCCAAAATGGGGTGTGAGGTTGGGATTTGACTCTCTTGCTGAATAAATCGAACCTATGCCCTGCATATTTTTCATCACCAAGTAAACCATCAGTAGCGCCCAAGTCTTAAGGGCGGTCAAAAATGGGGTGTCTACACCTGTACTCTTCTTTTGTAAAAAACCATGATCAGAATTAAACCTAGCAGTTTTTTATGAAAAGTGTGTTGTCGTTTTTGCATCATGAGCACCACATATGCATGAAATGGACATGGAATTGAAATGGCCAAAAGCACTTGATTTGAAACAAAATTCTTACTCGGGTAATGAACCGACCAACAACCAAAATACAAAAAGCAACACACCACTCGATAAATAACATAACAACAACTCGAAAAACAAAACAACTCAAATACAACTTTACAAACTTGCTAAAACCAAAAAAAGACTCAAAAAAAGACCATAGAACACACAAAGAGCAGAAGAAAACACATGCTTCCAGCATTGTTCAGCACAAAGGTGGACAACAGGCCTGAAAATGAGGTTGCCGGCCATAAGAGGAACTTGCCGGCCACCTACCTGCCACAAGAGATGGCCTTCCGGCCACCAATGTGGCCTGCCGGCCACCTGCTGGCCATCAATGTGCAGAACCTCCAGATTGTTGATAGTTGGCTTCCACACACTACCTTATCTTCCACAAAAGGTTGAGCTTTGTGAATTCTTCATTTCAGTTACAAATTCTTCACAAATGGTGCCATTTTTCGTTGAAAGACTCTCGAATTGGATTATGACTTTAGACGGCTCGGAAAAGGTGAATTTCTGGGGTTTTGGCATAAATGCACTTTTTTCGTTGAGCCAAACTCCACTTTGTTTTCCAATCCTTTAGGTGTTGGGACCCTATTACACATGTCTTTAGCTTCGGGGAACAAGAAATGTGCCTGACAATTGAAGAATTTCAGGCATTAATGGAATCCCAGAGCGATAAAGAAATCATGCCTTAGCCCCATTTTGGCCATGCTCAACCTTTGGGACGAATTTGCAAGCCTACTCTGCACGAGGCTCGATCTTTGGCCCACAACGGAGAATTGGATATTCCCAGACCGATTCATTAATTTTTTGATGCTGACGACCGTGACAACCGTCTTTGACGGGGTTTTCGGCAACATGCCCTTTGCTTATGTATGTTGGCGCATTTCCTTCTTGCCCCTACTTTTGGCTAGTCCAGCATTCGCTTGATCGAAGTGGCGTAATGCTTGAAGGAAGGTAAGAGTTGCATTGGCTTGACGCTAGCCGAGACCTTGATGGGCTGAGATCCCTTCCATCGGCGAGAGACTACCAGATTCGTTGGGAGTCCACTACTTCTTCAGGTAATGTTTCCCATCCTTTCTCATATTTGTTTCTCACATCGCTCAGCAGTCATGCTCTATTTTTATCTTAAAGCCCTTTTCTCCCTTTTCCCTCAACATACATCTCTTTATTCTTTAATCTCTATTTTCTTGCATCCCTTCCCAGGTGTGGCTTATGGATAAGCTAAAGGTAGTGGACTCTTGCCTTGAGTACTCAGCTCGAGGTTATTTCTTCCGCCACCAACTTGTGGATTTCCCGAATGAGGGATGGTGGTGCCACTGGATGTGTAACAAATCTGCTACTGACATAGCTTGGCGCTGCCCCTGGCTTAATCTGACCGAGATGAGTTACAACATGGCTCGGCAACCTGGTATTCAACTAATTGGCTTGACAGACTACGAGTGTTTGACTTGGCTCGAGGATGAGGCACAAACCAGGACCACTTTATCTTCAGAAGCTTCCACAAGCACGAGTGGAGGACGCAAGAGTACCAAACTCATCTATGCCCTTAGTTTATCGCTTTGACCTTTCTTTTCAAGTTTTTTTCAATGCAATAAAAGCAACTTTGATTTGTATCAGAGAGTTGGAGAACTTTGTATTAAAATCAATGAAATTAAACATGTGAGCACTAAAAATTTTCCTTTTGATCCAAAAGTGGTCTAAGTTATAAAAGGTAAAATTTGAACAGAAATAAACTTTTATCAAAACTTTGCAAAACTGTTTTTGAAAAGGATCACCACTTGAAACGCGCGGAATTAATCCTCAAGATGTACAACTCTAAACCTAAAAATTGCCCCTTGTTTGAACACCACTGCTCAGCCATGTAACTAACTCTTCTCTCAGAGTAATGGTCACAACTGAACTCTTAGGTGAAGAACAGACAAAGATGACTTGATTAGAAACATGGACAGTTGAGCTGGAGGTGTTTACGACCGAACTTCAGGATAAAGTTGCCTCCGTATATCGAAGATGCGAATCAAGCCTTACGTAGTTCGGTTCAGGTTCACTTGAGTACTAACTCTCTCCTTTTGCGCTCTAACTTTTGCCAAGGCTGCCCTTTAGGATTTTCAACCTTGCAAGCTTAGTTTTTCTTTATTTCAATTTTTTTTCATGCTTTAACTTTTGCCTAGATCGTCCTTTCCAGGTTTTCGGCCTAGCGAGCCTCTCAGGGATAGTATTTCTTCAACATGTTCATGTTGATCGGTTGGGAAAATTCTAGCCTATCCAGGTCCATGAGAATAACAACTCCACCCAACCACATAGTTTTAATGATGTAAGGATCAGGCCAATTGGCTTTGAACTTGTCCCTAGGGTCATGGATAGGAGCTTGGTTGTCTTTCAGCACCAAATCCCCCTCTTTGATATTCCGAGACTTAACCTTCTTGCTAAAAGCCCTAGTAATCCTACGTTGATAGCCCTGGACGTGATACAATGCTTTCATCCTTCTCTCATCAAACAACATCAGTTTTTCAAATCTACTCTGTTGTTAGTCCGCCTCTGCTATTTGACACTCAACTATAACTTGCAGTGACGAGACTTCTATTTTGATTGGCAGAACAACTTTCATCCCATAGACAAGAGAATAAGGAGTTGCCCCTATAGACGTCCGCATTGAATTTCTATGACCATAGAGTGCGAATGGCAATTTATCTGGCTAGTCCTTGTAGGTCTCAACCATCTTCTGCAAAATATGCTTGATGTTCTTGTTGGTGGCCTCAATGGCTCTGTTGGTTTACGGTCGGTATGTAGATGACTTATGGAAAGCCACATTATATTTCTCCAACAAGTCTATCACTTCTTTCTTGAAATGGGAGTCATTATCTTAAATGATCTCGTTTAGGACTCCATATCAGCAAAGGATGTTATTTCTGATGAACTTAGCGACATGTGCTAATTTCAACACTGTGTAGGACTGAGCTTTCACCCGTTTCGTGAAGTAAATCAATTGCCACCAGAATGTATTCATGTCCATTCAACCCTTTTGGTGTGACTGCGTTGATGACGTCGATTTCCCAAACTGAGAAAGGCCATGGCGAAGTCATGTTATATAGTTTTGACGATGGGATGTTCATGCGATTAGCATGAATTTGGCATTTATGGCATCACTGAACAAAACCAATACAATCCTCCTCCATGGTGGACCAATAGTAACCTTGCCTGAGAATCTTTTGGGCCAACTTCATTCCATTCATATGTGCCCTGCACTCCCCTCCATGGATGGCCTCCATCAGGTGCTTTGACTCATCTTCTTCGACACACAACTTGTGCATTCCCAGATGACCCCTCTTGTATAGTTTACCTCCGCATATGATAAATTGAACGGCCATCTACTGTATTGCCCTTTTATCCTTGGCATTTGCTCCTAGTGGATAAATCTCCTTTTCCAAGAAATTCCAAATATCATAGTACTAAGGGTTTTGGTCTTGCGCTTCATCTATTGCGGTGATAGTCTCATAGGTTGGCATGTACTTCTGCTCAATGATGATCGGACGCATTTGGACTCCAAGCAGGGTGTCTACCATGGAAGATAGAGTTGCTAAAGCGTCAGCGAACCTATTGTTCTCTCTCAGTAGAAACACGAAAGTCTACTTTTCAAACCTAGGAATTAGAACTTCCAGGGTTTGGTGATAAATCTTCATCTTTTCTTCTTTGACCTTCTAGTCTCCATTTGTTTAAGAAACAACTAGGTTTGAATCCCTGATAACATCCAACAATTTTGCCCCTAGTTCTAGGGTGGCTTCCAAACCGGCGATACATGTCTCATATTTTGCTTCGTTATCGGATACCTTGAACCGGAGTTTGAAGGCTAGAGGTATATGGGAGTCGTCGGGTGCTATCAGCAAGACACCTATCCCATAACCGTATTGATTGGACGCTCTGTCAAAGTAGATCATCCAAGTCTCTTCCTCGACTTACAGATTAGCTTCATCTGGGAACAAATATTCTACTACTTTATCCCCTTCTACTGGGTGATCTTCCAGGAATTCCGCTACAGCTCTCCCATTGACCGACTTGCGAGTAACATACTTGAGATCGAATTTAGAGAGAAGAAGCAACCAACAGGCTAGCCTACCCGTAAGCGCTGGTTTCTCAAAGAGATATTTAATGGGATCTAATCTCGAAACCAGAATTACGTAGCAAGCTAACAAGTAGTGCCTCAACTTCCTGGTAGTGGGTCTCATATTCCATCATTTTCTTGCTCAAGTAGTACATGGCTTTCTGTACCCTATCCTCAGATTCCTAAGGAAGCATGCATCCCATTATGGTGTCTATGACTGACAGATACATAATCGAAGGCTTCCCTGGCTTTGGCGGTGATAACATAGGCGGATTCTGAAGGTACTGCTTAAATTGCTCAAAAGCGAACATACATCGATCATTCCATCGGAACTTCTTTTCTTTCTTCAGTAGACCAATTAGTGGTTCACAAAGTCAAGGTTAATTTGGAAATAAACCATCTTATGAATTGCACTTTACCCAGAAAGCCTCGCATCTCCTTTTCAGTCCTTGGTGATGGCATTTCTAGGATGGTCTTGATTTTGAAAGGATCTACCTCGATGCCCCTTTGTGTGATCAAGAAACCCATCATTTTTCCCGTTGTTACACCGAAAGTACACTTCTGCGAATTCAACCTCAGTCTATATTCTCTGATCCATTGAAAGAATTTCTTCAAGGTGGTGTAGTGGCCCTCTCTTTCCTTGGACTTGACAATCATGTTGTCCACATACACCTCGACCTCTTTGTGGATCATATCATGCAGAATAGTGGTTGTAGCCCTTTGATAGGTAGCCTTGGCATTCTTCAGCCCAAACAACATAACCCTGTAGCAGTTGGTTTCCCATGGCATTAGGAATGGCAACGGGCCGGGGCAGGGCCGGGGATGACACTCCCCGTCCCCGATCCCCGAAGGTAGAAAAATCCCCGTCCCCGTCCCCGCCCCCGATCCCCGGCGAGGAACCCATCACCTCCCCCGCCCCCGTCCCCTAATGGGTATCGGGTTTCCCCAACCCCGAAACATCCCTGGCAAATCTGTTAAACAAAAAAAAAAATCTGTATAATGGATGAACACAGATCTATTCACAAAACACACACACACACACACACACACACACACACACACACAACAACAACAACAACAACAACAACAACAACAACAACAACAACAACAACAACTGTTCAGACCATAACAATCATCAATCAACAACAACAAATATATATAACAACTTTAAAAAAAAATTGTTCTTCAACAACAGATATATATATATATATATATAGAGAGAGAGAGAGAGGGCAATGGAGCCTTCATGGCTCATGATCGCTCCAGATCGGTTTCACTTCTTCAGATCTGTTCAGATCGATTTCACTTCTTTAGAGGAAATCTGCGTGAGTGAGTGAGGGAGAATAAGAAATCTGCGTGAGTGAGTGAGGGAGATGTGATCGACTCTCGTCGTCAAATGACAGAGGCGGTAGTGGAATGGCATAGGCGGTGGTGGAGCAGCGAGTGAAAAAGAGAGGGAGTGGAGCTGCGATTGACTTCGAGAGAGAGAGAGAGACAGAGGTCTGAGGGAGAGAGAGAGAGAGTGATCCAGGTCTGTGAGATAGAGTGATGTAAATCTGTGAGAGAATAAAGGGGTATATTATATATATATATATATATAAATGGATAGAGGGGCGTAAAGTTAATTTTACTTCGGGGAGGAAACGGGGCGGGGCCGTGGCTGGGGCCGGGCCGGGTCTGGGGCTGTGAAAGCTGTCCCTGTCCCCGACCAGAAACTGATCGGGGATACATTTTTTAATACCATCCTCGAACACCGGGGAGTATTTTTCAGAGAAAAACCATTGTAATCGGGGACGGGGGGTCGGGTCCTCGTCGGGTCGGGTTCAAATTGCCATCCCTACACGGCATAGTAAATACAGTTTTCTCTCTGGCCTCGGGCCAATCAAAATCTGGTTATACTTAAAAAATCCATCTATGAAGGATAGCAATGCATGGCCTGCGGTGAAGTTTACCACCTTATCAACGTGTGGCAAGGGAAAATCATCCCCTGGACTAGCCTTATTCAGATCCCTGAAGTCGACACAGACTCTAATTCTGGCATCCTTCTTTGGGATTCGAACAATGTTGGTCAACCATGTTGGATACTCAGACACGGGAAAGAACCCTGCCTTAATCTGCTTGCTGACCTCCTCCTTGATCTTCAAAGCCTAATCTGGACATATTCTCCGCAACTTTTGCTTGATGGGCTGGGCCTCGGGGTCAAAAGGGATTCGATGCTGTATAATCTCAGGTTCAATTCTAGGCATGTCTTCGTAGGACCACGCAAAAACATCTTTGAAATCTTTTAATAAAGTGACTAAGCGCTCACGCTCCTCCAAAGACAACGTGAACCCGATCTGGACTAGACGCGGATCCTTCTCAGTACCTATATTAAAAGCAATGATTTCATCTGCGCAAGGTTTTGCAAACCTCTCATCTTCTCGATTAATCAAGTTTTTCAAAACCAGAGGAATTCCTTCCTCTTCGTTTTCACTAAAATTCTAAAAATCTTGGTCAATGTAATAAACAAGCAGCACAGAGAAATACTCAGAATTAACAGCGTTCTCATTCATAAAGTCCAGCTTATCCAGCACTCTGATTACAACCGACTCAAAAGTAAAAGAAAAAGAGGACCTGTATAAGACCTTGGCATTCGAGTTATCACTCCCAGGAATACCGGACTCAGACTCAAAAGAACCAGAATTTGATTCCGACTCCACAGACTCTGTGGAATCAGATTCTGGCTCATTACCCGACTCAGAACTAGACAGGTAGCTGTAGCTTGACTTTTTGCGCCCTGCTTTCAGAGAGCTCGAATTGGTCCTATAGTTCGGACTCTCGTCATGGTTCTAAATCTAATCTCACAAAGTGCAATGTGAAACTGATAAACACCAAAGAGTCCAATCCGACAATCTTTTTGAAAAATTGATTTGAAATCAAATAGTGCCAAAATTGGACTGCTTTGCCGGATTACAGAGCCGCCACCTAAATATTTTGTTTTGGGGAAAATTTAGGAAACCCTGACTTGTGCCAAAGGCCACGTGTCCGTCATCGCCAAAGTTGTCTTAGCTCGGGAACTTGGGTACGAGGGGGCGAAGGTCATGAAATGAGCACCCCCGCTCGCCCGATCAAAGGATCGGCCTCTACTAACCATGATATGTCATTTTATAAACATCATGTGTTCTTATTCCGGTTATTAGCTATCTTTACCATGTGATGCACACAAGCAAGTATAGACTAAAATCGCAAGAATTGGAACATTTCAACTCATGTTTGCTTTTGAAAATGGTTTGAAGTTACTGCCCTCAAGTGGGCTAAAACGGGGATTACCACCAAACGTGATGGGCTTAAACATGATTTTGGCACTTCACAAAGTGGGCTTAAAACAAACATGAGTTGTTCTGTTCCAATTCAAACGACCAAGCCTTCATCCGTAGACATTCATGCAGTTAATCATTTAAGCAAGTAGCCTCATGGCAAGCATGCGAAACATGACATTTATGGCAATTACACTCATGCAATATGCTAAAGCGTAAAAGCATACCGAGTACTTCAAGCCAAAAGAAAAGCTAGTTAGAAATGATGCATGATCCTAATTATATAAGATGCCTAATGCAACACATGCAATATGAAATTAATAGGCTTGGCTACTAACATGGCATATGATACAATTTGATAACATGCTTTGAAACACGTATTCAAAGAAGCAAGCCTCGGCGCATGCAAGACAAATGAATGATGCAAACATGCAAGCATAAGGTATGCTAATTGAAATATGACCCTAAACTAACCATCGAAAGCGGTTAAATAAAAGGGAGAAAGACGTGGGGTTGGAAGACATACAATACACACGCACACTTATTACAATATCATGCCCTCATGAAGGAGGGTCCGAATGAATAAGAGCTGAGCTACACTAAACTAAGCTAATTGTTACAAAACAAAACTAATTAACTATTCTGGTTAACTAACTATTACAACACGATTGAATAATTAGCTAAGCCAAGCTAATTAAAATATTACAAAATGAATTAAGCTACTTAATTACAACACATGTAACTTATTCTAAGCTAACAAAATGATTAAATGGCCTTGAGGGCAAGGGACGCATGCATGCTCGGTTGCTCTACCTAAAAATGCCCTTGCCTTGCCATCGGATGCCTTTGTTTGCACTCATTTGATCACTGAAAATTGTGCCAACTTCTAGATTGCCTCTGCTCCAACACAGGAACACATTTGCACAAAAATTCACTGGTGGCCAGTCAGCTACAAAAAGTGGCTGTCGGCCACCTTAACTGGCCGGTCGGCTACCTCAAGTGGCCGGTCGGCTACTTCAAGTGGTTGGTCGGCCACCCTCTTTTCTGGACTTCTTCTTTTGCTACAACAAAGATCAAATAGAGGCAAAGCATTGCATTTTCAAGGAATGTGTGTACTGCTACCCTCATTATCATCTTTCAAGCTCAAAGGAGTATAGCTTTTGGCTCTCAAGCCATCAACCAAGCATTTTCAATGCATGATGGCTACAGAACCAAGCTTGTACAAGGTCAATGAATGCACAAACAAGACCAAAACAACCACCACCCTATCATGCATGATAAAGGGTGACAGTGACTAAGAAAAGTGGCACGTTTCATCACTTTGAGTATGAAACGTCCCATTTTTCTTGTGTTCGGATTAACGTCTGATCTGAACACATGCAATGCAACACAAAGCTGCTCAATCTTACTTCTTTTACTTTGTTCATTTTGTTTACACATTTTATATTACCAATTAGTCCTTTAATCGATTAAGTCCAAGGTGATTGTCCTCTTATGGAAAGAGGGCTTGAACCACAAGCTCCTTGAGCATGAAAGAGGCCTCATGCTATTAGTAATGAACTCCGTAATGAACTCCCAAAGGAATTAAACCATTGGGCATGAGGGTCTCAATTCCACAATCAAGCCAACAAGGGGCTCAAAGCCACTTTCAAAACAAATTAAGAACTGAAGAATAGAGGGAGGTTGCAGATATTTTAGTGCTGAAATGGCATGCAAAATTACACTAAAATACGAAAACAACACATGCAAGTCATGTTTAAGAGCCTAAAACATTAAGCTAGTGAAGCCATTATACTATAACCATACAACACAAGCCTCAAAGGGCCAAACTAACTCAAAACAAAGTTAAAAACCAGTCAAAATAGTGACTAAAACATGCTTAGATTTAGGCACAAAATGCTAGAAAAACATGCCCACATGTTAACTTGCAAAAAGGACTCAAGACACAACTCTAAGAAGAAATGAAAGAGTGAAACAAATGAGCATGTGACAGAGTTATATACATTGAAATTACATGTTAAAAGACACTACAACATGCAATCATTCCAAGCAAAACATGTTTAAAGGCCTAAATTGCCGAGCTAGTGAAGCCATTCACACTACAACTATGCAAAACAAGGTTCACATGACCAAAGCAGCCCAAAACAGAGCTAAATCATGCCAAATCAGAGGCAAACACGTGCTGGAAATAAGCTAAGTTAAGCCATAAAAACATGCCACCGTGTGATGCTAACTAGGCATGAAAATGAGACACAAGGAGGAGATGCTAACCCCTCCATTTTTGGACTTCAAAACATGATTTTTACCACTGAAATAACTCTGAATTTTAGTGGTTTAAAGGCCCAAAAATTTTGATTTTAACATGCTAAAAGATGGTGCAAAGGCTCACACAAATAAGCAACAAGAAGGGTAGACAGCCCCTTAGCACAAAATGGATTCAAACCAATATGTTAAGGCCCAAAAATGAGAGCTTTTTGTAGTTGGAAACTAGGCCCAAAACAGTATAAAAAGATGGCCAAGCAAGTGATTAAAACAAAGCCTAAAAAGTAAGTAATGTACCTCTTGAAGCTCAACACAAAACAGGCCATCTTTTAGGCTCAAATGCCCTTCCAACAGCTCAAATCAGGCTCCAAGGGACCTCAGCTCCAAGGTAGTCCAATTTGGTTAAGGGCTAGTGTGCAAAGGTGTAGAGAAAATCAACTATCAAGCATAAAACAAGAGAAGAGGGAGAGAATTCTAGAGAGAGAGAATTTTGATTCAAAATTTTTAACCTCCCCAAAAGGTGGAGAGCATCCCCTATATATAGAAAATCAAGCTAAAGGCTTGTATTCATTCGTCCATACACGTGTATGGAGATGGCCTTCAGTAAGCAACAGCTGGCACAGCTGGCAAACAAATATTTGAAAAAGGGAAAAAATGGCCGTCGGCCACTTTAGGTAGCCGACCGACCACCTCAACTAGCCGACCGGCCACTTCAACTGGTCGGCAGGAACAAAAAGTGGCCGACAGGGCCAAAAGGAGGCCAGCAAGGCCCCTCCCCCTTCCAGGCAAGAGGCACCAAGGTTTTGCCCAAGAACAAACACAAAAAAAAAGGGTTTAGAGGCTCAAAGACAAGGCGTTCCGCTGAGAACTTCGAGCGCTCAAAACAACCACAAAACAAGCACAATCATCGAATACACAAACGATAACGTCCAAGTCTTGAGGTCGGTCAAAAATAGGGTGTCTATAGTTGCCCCTCTTTGACAGAACTTGGAAGTCATGAAATGACGGGAGTGAATGTCAAAGCCCAGAGACGACCGATTTTTGACAAGGCCGAAGGCTCAAACAAAACAACCAAACAAACAAAGAATGGTTGTGCCCGCAGGCTGCCTACGTATCACTTTGCAAGCAATCAAACCAGCGTAGTTCTAGGGCAAGATACAAATGATATGCACGATGCAGAACATAACTTATGATCATGCAATGATAATGTAACCAAATAACTGGATGCAAGCGTTATTCAAAGAAGCGCTACAGCAAACTCATACATAAGCAAGTAAACATGAATCAAACCACATTTCATGCAGAAAGGATGTAAGAAAATTATGCAATCTTAACTGCGCCTTACGCAGGAAAGGTAAAAAACAACACAACCGTCGGGCGCACCCAATGTGTGGAACGAGATCTTAATACGTGGCACACGCAAGGAGAGAGATGGTGTGAACCTAGGGACACACCTAAGGTTACGAACCACATAGAACAGTTATAACAATTGAAACACATCCAAATATTATGTAGCCAAAACAAAAAGTGGTATAATCATTGGAATCCATCCGGATGCTTTTAACGAAAGCATCTTAACGCGTCACGCACGAGAGGGAAAACAGAGCGGTGCAAACACCGGAGAGTGGTATAAACATCGAAGCACGTCCCAATGCTTCTAACCAAAAGGGTGGCATAAGCGTCAGAACACGTTCCAAACGCTTCTAACCGGATGGGCGATATAAACATTGGGAACACAGCCCAATGTTTCTAACCAACAAGGTGGTATAACCGTTGGAACACATTCCAAACGCTTCTAACCAGGGGGTGGTATAAACTTCAGAGCACGTCCCAATGTTTCTAACCAACAAGGTGGTATAAGCGTCGGAACACATTCCAAACGCTTCTAACCGGAAGGGCGGTATAAACATCGGGAACACGCCCCGATGTTTCTAACCAACAAAGTGGTATAAGCATCGGAACACGTTCCAAACGCTTCTAACCAAAAGGGTGGTATAAACATCGGTGCACATCCTAATGTTTCTAACCAACAAGGTGGTATAAGTGTCGGAACACATTCCAAATGCTTCTAACCGGAAGGGTGGTATAAACATCGGCAACACGTCCCAATGTTTCTAACTACCAGGGTGGTATAAGTGTCGGAATAGGTTCCAAATGCTTCTAACCCGGGGGTGGTATAAACATTAGGGACACACTCCAATGTTTCTAACAAAAGAGAGAGTGGTGTAAACATCGAGCGTGCCCGAATGTTTCTAACCAACAAGGGGTTCAAAGGACAGGAACGATCTCACCTCGAGTTCCTCTGAATAAACCGTACATACAATATCGTCTGGCTGCACCAGCTTTGAATGAACCGTACATACAATATCGTGCCTGCATAAGAAAGAAACTTGACAGGTACAATGCAATAAGAATGCATGTTCTTTGCAAGACGAATAACCATGACACAATGCTAGAGGCATGGTTCATGCACAACATGCAAGGAACAAAATAGAAGCATATTCCATGCAACACGGGCAAGAGCATGTTCTATGCAATAGACAAGGTAATGCATATTCTATGCAACAGTAGCAAATGCATGGTCGATGCAATAGGTATGAACATTTTTTATGCAAATGTAAAGGGCATGTACAAGGCAATACAACACAACATGCATATTCTATACATAACAACAATAATGCGTATTCAATGCAACATCAATAGCATGTTCGATGCGAAACACTGAATAAAGGAACGCATGTTCTATGCAACGAAGAAAAACGTGCCTTAGTAGAACTGATTCAGTTGCAACCTCCGAGTTACCTCTCGAAGGAGTTACTATATACTTCAAAAGGATACACCTCGTTCACGCCAGTTGAAGATGAGTTATGCGTCGAAAACATGATTTGAAACTTCCGCAGAGACACCTTGAATTGAAAAGTGAACTTTTCTTGTACTTTCTCAAGAACCAAGGACACAAAGCAACATAAAAGCACACAGAGAGAACAATGGAAGCCTGTCAGCCACCCTGAAGCACTGTCGGCCACTTTATGATGTTGTCGGCCACAAAAACTGGCCGGTCGGCCAGTTGTGGTAAGTCCGGGCCATTATGGTCTTTTTGCATGGAGATCTTTAAATACACTTTTCCAAGTCACATTTCCTCACACCCACAATGCCAAAATTGTTTGCTCCTCATCCGTAGACACTTTTTCGTTCTAGATCCGTGCTTTATACGCGTTTTTCAACCCCTCATGCGAAGTTGATTCGTTAAAACTTCTTAATTTCCTCTGTTTTGAACCGATTGAAGGTTATTTTCGAAGCTTTTTCTTCATTTTCGCCACTTGAGGTTTGTTTCTCTCAAGTTTGTCTTGAGTTTGGCGCCTTTTCCCGGGCTTTGACTTTTTCTCCCATTTTTTCTCTCTGAGAGTTGACTTTTGGCATTTTCCACATATTTTGCTCATTTTCGCCTACTTTCTCACCTCCTTTCTAGATGGCAGACGACATTCCTCACGATGCGGGCTCACCAGGGATGGAGGGAGATCCCGAGTACATACCATTACCGCCCAGAGTCTGACCTTTTGATCCAGCGAGATACTATCCCGAGGCACATATACTACTGCCCGTTACAGTCCGTCATTTCAGCAAATTTGCAGGAGGCGCACTAGGAGATCTCTTACTGCAAGAGCCAGAGTCTCACTTATCTCATGGCACCTCTGAGGTACACATTGTATTCTTAGATTTTCTGCGATGTACTTTACATTTCCTGCATAGCTCGCAATTTTGTACCGTATTTCATCTGCTCATTCTGAACACATGTGCACACTATATTTCTTCTGATCATTCTAAACACATGTACACACTATATTTATTCTGCTCATTCTGAACACAGGTAGACTCTCATTTTACCCAAGGATACGGGTCTACATTGGCGAGGGAGTGGTACATGGACCTCCCCCATGGTGTCCGCCAGATCGTTGACGAGGCCGGGTTTGGATTATTCTGCATGGGGATGTCACATCTCATGGCAAGCAGGTCCCTCTCGGGCACGCTGGTAAAGAGATGGTGGGATTCCACCAACTCTTTCCATTTCTCTACAACGGTAGATATGACGATGACCCCATATGATTTTGCTATGTTGACGGGCCTCGAGGTAGGAGGCCGACCGATCCCATATGATATCGACATGGGCAAATGAGAGGCCGCCTGTACTTATTTGCTGGGAGCACACCCACCTATCTTCCGATCAGGGATGGTGTGATACACCTGGTTTGTAGACCACTATAGAGAGACAGCCCCAACAACCGTAAAGGAGACCGAGCAGTATGCCCAAAGTTTTCTGATGTTCCTCTTTGGCACTACCTTGTTCACCGACAGGGGAAACACAGTCGGGCTATATCTTTTGAGGGCCTTGGTGGATTTATCTCAGGTTCGGCATTATGATTGGGGCGGCACCGGCCTCACTACCCTGTACTGCTATATGAGCTCGATCTCCTGTAAGAGCGGGAATAGGGTCAGCGGCTATTGGAAAGCCTGGGAGGTACGCTTTACTTTTCTACTTTACAAGCTCTGCCGTGCTTTCTACTTTGCACTTTTTGTACACTGCACACACGTAGTCCAATTTCTGCTCTGCATTTGTACTTTCTATACATTGTACTACATACTTTGCTTTTCGCATTTTCTCTGTATTCTGTATTCTCTGCATTCTGTATTTCTTGGACATTGCAAACATACTCTGCTTTCTGCATTATCTATGTTTATCTGTTGTATACTCACTGTTGCCCTCTTGCTTTTTACAACTATTGGTGTATGCTTATTTCCCGACGCTTGCCCCAGAGCCGGAGGTCAAGATGCCTCATGGGGTGCCATATTCTCATCGATTCGATGCGAGGTGTCAGCCGTGGACCTGGGAGACCCTCTCATTCTTTTGCCAGTGTTTCGATACAGTGAGAGCGGTAGAGGTAACCCACTCACAGTTCTTTCTGCTTTCAGCTCCAATTCGTTTTGCATATCTAACGACAACTAATCAATTTGTGCATTTGCTGTTTGCAGATCACATGGCAGCCCTGGGCGACGATGCCAGAGGGTGTCAGATTTTAGTTCGCCGACGCTTGGGGTGCTTCCGCTCTCGGCTTGTGCTTGAAGGACCAGTAGCCCGAGCCTGGCTCCTAGGTGAGCGCTTCATGCGCCAGACGCTGGGTCTCCCATTACAGTCGGTTCCCTTACCACCTCCGCTTTCCATGCGAGCCACAAAGAGTCTCTCCCCTCAGGAAATCATTGACTTTATGCGAGGTGGGGATGTAGACTTTTTCCTTGACGAGGGGGATTACACGACTTATATCCAAACGCACCTCATGCCTCTCTTGACATGTATTCGTGCTCATACTGGAAGAGTAGCTGATGCCCCTTCGACGAGCGGGGCCCGAGCACAGAGGGGCAGGGCTAGGAGGATACCCCCTGCTAGGCAGAGTGTTAGATGGCTAGATCTTTTGACCGAGCTGACAGGTTGGCGGTACTCTGGAGAGCCTTATCAGATTTCGATTGAGCCCCCGTTGCCCGGTCACCGATATGTCAGGACACCCGATTCACCTCCAGTATGTAGTACAGCTTTCATCTTTTCATTCTCGCTCATACACTCAAACATTCATTCATTCACTGATCATTCTGACTTGTATTTGTAGCCTTCCATATGGTACGTCGAGGGGTTGCTCGAGATGTTGGCCTTATTCGAGGGTATGATCTTGAAGAGGGAGTCGATACTTAGCTCTCACGGTATTCAAGTGATTTTTCAACTTTCTTGCATTTCGGTCATCATATTTCTGTTGATATACTAAAACTGTCATCTCAACTGAACACTTACACACACTGCACTGTTACGCTGCATATATAGATCACATCTGGCAAATTGCATTCACCCACCCTACCTGACTTCTGCATGTACTTATTCTGCACACGATACTTGCATCTGATACACATACTGTGGCTGACATATTCTAATTTCTTTTTCAGGTCACACATCTACAGATAGGACTAGCGGCTACAGAAGCAGGACCATTAGTGCCTCCTCCAGTAGCAGGGAGAGAGAGAGAGAGGCTTCGGCACATGGCTGAGGGAAGCATCAGGAGCCCATCATACGCGATGACGATGATAAGACCAGCGAGGCTGAGACCGAGGAGTCCGAGGATCAGCACACCGAGTCATCCGAGAGCGGAGATGATGATGTCGGCTCGGGTTTTGCTAGTGGAGATGCGACTGAGCCAGGTTTTGATACAGATGACGACAACGACTCCGGTTCTAGTTTTGTATCGGGTTCAGACAGTTGTGCGGATGGAGATAGCGCTTCACAGCCCACCCCGCCTAGGAAGAGGACGAAGAGGGCCTCTAGAGCTTGAGCTAGCCGACGCAGATACATGTGTTTTTGCTTTGTTTATTTTTGCTAGTAGTGTTAGCACATTATACAGCTTTAGATAGTTTTATTTTCTTTATAAACTTGTACTTTTTGTAAAAAGAAACCAAGATTGGGATGAAAACAACTTCTTGATGAAAAAGTGTTGCATTTTACATTCTGAGCATCACATTGCACCATATAGCATAAAAACAAAAGCAATGGGGTTTTGAACTACGTGTAGTGTATTGGCATTTGCTTAATCAGGTAATAAACCAACCAACACATAACAAAATAAATAAAACAACTCAATAAACAGTTAATGCAACAACTCGATAAGCAAATACAACAATTTGATAAGCAAAGTGAAACAACTCGATAAACAACTTGAGAGCAACTTAACAAAACTATTGAAATAAGACAGCAAAATGCATCAAGAGCGGAACAAAACACAGGTTCTCAGCATTCCCAGCACACAGGAAGACCAAAGGAATTCCGCTAGGCACAAACCAGGCCTGTCGGCCACTAAGTGGTGACTGTCGGCCACAAAAGTGGCCGGTCAGCTACCTTAACTAGCCGGTCGGCTAGTGATGCAGGGAGTCTCCAGATTGCTACCATCTGTCTTCCACTTAGTGCCTTATCTTCTACAAAAGTTCGGACCTCGTAGTTTCTTCATTCCAGCTATGTTTTTGCTTCAAATGGAGCCATTCTTCACTAAAAAACTCTCCGATTGGATTGCGAATTTAGATGGCTCAGAAAAGCTGAATTTCTGGGGTTTCAAAATAAATGCACTATTCCCGCTAGGTCGTACTCCATTGTGTTTGCTATTCCTTCACGTCGCAGCTACATGTTGGAACCCGGTTACACATGTTTTTAGCTTTGGAGGGCAAGAGATATGCCCCACAATCAAAGAATTCTAAGTTCTAATGGAATCCCGGCGTGACGAGGAAATCCTGCCCCAGTCCTGTTTCAGCCACATCCAGGCTTTAGGAAGGATGTGTGGGTTTACTTTACATGATTCCCGATCTTTGATTCATGACAGAGAACTAGACATTCCCAGTCTCATTTACCAATTTTTTGATGCCGGCGACCGCAGCGACCGTCTTTGGTAGCATAAACTTTGTTTGTGTATGTTTGTCCATTTTCTACTTGCCTCTGGCTTCGGAGGGTCTAGCATTCACTTGATCGAAGTAACCCAAGGCTTGAAAGAGGGCAAAAGCTGCATTGGCTTGGCATTAGCCGAGACTTTGATGGGCTTGGATGCTTTCCATTGCCAGGAGACAACCAAGTTCGCAAGAAGTCTGCTACTCTTACAGGTAATGTTTCCCACCCTATCTCACATGTGTTTCTCACACCACTCAGTACTCAGGCTCTTTTTTTCTCTCAAAACCCTTTCTCACTTTTTCTCTCCACATACAGCTCTCTATTCCGGTTCAAACATCAGTTCGGGCAGGACCAGATTTGCCCAGAAGAGGGAGTAGAGTACCCTGCTTCATTTCCCATACGAGGTTCACAACTAGCTCGATATCCCACTGCATGGAGGACAAGAGAACTTCTGGCTCCCACTCCCAATTTCAGTTGCGTCCTTTTTGGAGAATGCATAGCTTAGCTTGAAGATGAGGCGCAAACCGGGCCTACTTTAGCATTTGAAGCTTCCACAAGTTCTAGGAGGGGGCATAGGAACACCTGGCGTATCAATGCCCCAAGTTTATTGCTTTGATCTATACTTTCAAGTTTTCCTTTTGAATGTAATAAAAAACAACTTTGATTTGTCTCAAGAGATAGAGAACTCTGCATTGGAATCAATGAATTGAAGTTGTAGGCACTGAAAATTTTCCTTTCGATCTCAAAATGGTCTAAGTTGTAAAAAGATAATTTGAACAAAATCAACTTTTATTAAAACTTTTCAAAACCATTTTTGATAAGGATCACAACTGGACACACTTGGAATCTATCCTTGAGATGTACAATCTTGAATCCAATAACTGGAAAGTTGCCCCTTGTCTGAATAACACTGCACTGTATTGTAATAAGCTCTCATGGTGAAGATCACAAACGAACTCTTGGATGTAGAAAAGACAAAGATGACCAGAATAATCTCATGGACACAGTTGATTTCGAAGTGTTTCTGGATAGACTTCAAAATGAAGTTGCTTACGTATCCCGAAGATGGGAATCAAGCCTTATGTAGTTCGGTTCGGGTTCGCTTTGGTATTAGCACTCTTCTTTTGTGCTCTAACTTTTGCCAAGGCCGCCCTTTACGGGTTTTCAACCTTGCGAGCTCAGTTTTTCTTATTTCAAATTTTTTGTGCTCTAACTTTTGCCTAGGTCGCTCTTTCGGGTTTTCGGCCTAGCGAGCCACTCAAGGGTAGTATTTCTTCAACTTGTCCATGTTGATTGGTTGGAAGAAGTCAAGGACATCTAGACTTAACTTTCTTGTTGAAAGCCCTGGCAATTCTGCATTGATAACCTTGGACATGGTACAGTGCTTTCAGCCTCCTCTCGTCGAACATCATAAGTTTCTCAAATTTGCTCTGTTGCCAATTTGCTTCTACTATCTGGCACTCAGCCATAACCCGTAGCGATGGAACCTCAACTTCAATCGGTAGAATGGCTTCCATCCCATAAACCAAAGAATGCGAAGTTGCCCCAGTAGATGTTCGAATTGATGTCCTGTAGCCCCAAAAAGCAAATGGCAACTTATCTGGCCAGTCCCTGTAGGTTTCCACCATCTTCGATAAAATGTGCTTGATGTTTTTGTTGGCAGCCTCAACAGCTCCGTTGGTTTACAGCCGATATGTGGATGACTTATGAAAAGCCACGTTGTATTTCTCCAACAAGTCGATCACTTCTTTCTTGAAGCGGGAACCATTGTGCAAGATGATCTCATTCGGGACCCCATAATGACAAATGATGTTATTCCTGATGAACTTGGCTACATGCGACGCTTTTAGCATTGCATAGGATTGGGCCTCGACCCACTTTATAAAGTAGTTTATTGCCACCAAGATATACTCACGCCCATTTGAGCCCTTTCGGAGTAATTACCTGTAACAAGTCCGCGAAGGGGACCTCGCTACAGTTCGTACTCGATTTGTGTCACGGTTCTTAATCTGAACCAAAGAGTCCAAATCTGGCAAATCGTTTTGAGAAAACAGATTTTTAGAAAAGAAGTGCCAAACATGGACTGCTTTGCCAGATACAGAGTCGCCACCTAAATATTTTAAAATGGGGGAATTTAGGAAACCCTGACTCAGTGCCGAAGGCCACATGTCCGTCATCACCGGAGTTGTCTCGGCTCGGGAGCTAGGGTACGATCGGGGAAGGTCAGCTATGAGCACCCCCTCTCGCCCGATCCTAAGATCGGCCTCTACTAACCGTGATATCCGTTTTTGAAAACTTTATGTGTTCTTATTCCATTTATTAGCCTAGCGTTACTATGTTATGCGCGCAGCAAACAAGTATAGACTAGATTGCCTAATTTGGAAATAAGCATTGCATATCCGTTTGTTTTGGAAAATGTTTTGGATTTGCTACTTGCAAGTAGGCTAAAATGCGGATTTCAACGAGTTTTTCCAACTCAAACAATCCAACCTTCACCCACAGGCATTCAAAACATTTTATCACATAAGCATCTAGCCACATGGTAAACATGCTGTCATGTTAACATTCACACGCATGCGAGATGCTAAAGCGAAAATACTTACATCGTACTCCGTGCCAAAACAATAAACTAGTTAGCAAACATGCGTGTCCTAGTTCATGTTAAATTACCTAATGCAACACATACAGGATGCAATTAGATAGGCTCGGCTAACCTAAGCATGGCATATGAAATGCGATCAACTATCACATATTCAAATTTTGAAATGAAGTACAAATGCAATTAGCGTGATGTACCGAGCCTAATGCATGCAATACAAATGCATGGATGCACACATGCATAGCATAAGGTATGCTAAATTAAACGTGCCCTAATCTACCATCATAAGCAGGTAAATAAAAGGGAAGAAAGAAATGGGGATTGGAAGACATACACACACTCACCCACACTTATTACATGTTTACCCTCGCTCAGAGGGTCCGAATGAATATTACAGTCCCAAATAATAAACAAATAAAATTATTACAAAAATTTCTAATTTAATTTAAAGGAAAGGTGGCGAAGGAAAGAAAAGGGTAGCCGCAGCCTCTGCCTCGGGATGCGCGAATGATGCGTGCTCGAATCCGTCTCGTCCGGAAAACCCGTACTGTACTCCTGCCTCCTCTGTTTGTACTGCCTTGTCTTTCTGAAAATTGCCAAAGTACTGGAGCAAGTTCCTTGCGTCCTGCAGAGCACCACCGGCCGGACAGAATTACCACCGGCACTTCACAGTTACCATCGGCATTTTATTGGATTCACCGGCACTCCAGATAGTGCCGGTCGGCACTAAATTCTGCCGGTTGGCAGAAACTTCCTGCAGAAGACAATTTGACAGCAAACAGAGAACAGACAGTGCATGGCATGGAGTTCTTGGACACATGTAAGCATGGTCATACTTCTTATCATATTTTGAACTCAAAGAAGCAAAACCTTCGATCTTTGAGCCATCAATGGTGCATGATGGCTCAAGGGATCAAATTTGCCACTTAATGTAAGGATGTATGCAACAAACAAAATGAAAACCGAGGCCTTATCAAGTTGGAGTCAAAGGTCCCGATGACCGGGAATCGAGGCACATTACATCACTTGAAGTATGAATGGTCCTTGATTCCCACACTTGGTTTGACACCCCAAACCGAGTAAATGCAATGCATGTTATGCTCATAAGGCTCAAATGCACTATGCCACCAAGATGTAAAGCACAACAAGCATTATGCAACCAACATGACAAAATGTATGATGCCAAGCATACAAGGTACAAACATGATGCAAACATGGACCAATTTGACCATGGGATTGATATGCTACAAGGCTTAATGGAATAACCATGCAACAAACATGAAGCAAGCATGCAAGAGGGCCTAAAAGTGATAAAGGTGCAGACCTTTATTCTCCTCTAAACAACACCAAAAATGCTCAAAATGATAGACAATCAACTCATGTTAACAAGCAAACTCATGGTCCCAAAGTTAAGGCACAAAAGGGGACAACTTTCCCCCACCAACATGACCTCTCATGGCATGATCAAAGCAAGTAAAAAAAAGAATTTTTGCATGCAAAATAGGACCCCACAAACTTCTAATATGGCAGGTAAAGTATCTCCCATGAAGCATATGCACTAAGGCTCATTCCTAGGCATAAGTAGACACATCCTCAAGGCATGAAAGAGGCCATGCATGCACACATACGAGCATGATTCTTGGACTAAAATGTGGTCCTTAGATGATGTTAAATCATGAGGGTAATCACAAACATACATGCTAGAGGTCAACATGCTCAAAGCTTTTAAGCAAAAATACAAAGCAACCCTAACACACATGTCAAGCATGACTAAATGGATAACCAACAAACCTTAAGCATGGAAAAACAACACCAAAAACTTCATGGAACTAAGCCAACTCTCACAAGAATCATGGCCTAATCATGATATGTACTTCTAAGCAAAGTAGAGCAATACAAAGCAAGTATTACAAGCATGCAAGGAGGCATAAATCCGGCCAAAAACAGAGGTTGCATATGACCTAAAATGCCTAAAAAAATTCTGAAATGAGGCCAAGGATCATCAAGCACACATGCTACCCTTTTGAGCTCAATAAGCAAGGAAACAAACCATGAAGGGAGAGGGGTGTCCCTCCCCTATGCAAGACTTCAAACCATCCTTTTTTAACACTAAAATACACTGATTTTCAGTGGTCAAAAGACCAAAACACTGAAGTGAACAAAACCTTATGAAAGGAGCAACAAAATGGATCAAACAAAGCCTATAAGGGTGAGTTTGCACTCAAACCACAAAGTGACCTTAATGAAAGTGCTAGAGGAGGAAAATATGAGCCTTTTTCATGTTATACATAAGAGCTAAAACAACAAGCAAGATAGGTAGAAAACTATTGCAAGTTTGGGGAATAAAAAGCAAGATGCTCACCCTTGAAGAACCTTTGAAGAACAAATGGTCTAGCCTCCTTCTTTTGATCAAAACCAGTCCAAAAACTCAAGAAACAACCCCCCAAGTCCCTCAATCTCGGAATAAGGTGTAATGGTGTGTGTAATGGTGCAAAAGTAAGGTAAAAACCACCTTTTGAGCTAAGAAACACACACAAGAAAGGAGAGAGAGAGAGGTATAGAGATAATATGTATCTATATCTCTAAAGGCTGGTTTTTGCTTCTAACTTTCTAACCTAGAACCAAGAGGAAAGCCCCTCTCTTATAGGACTCCCACTTGCAAAGCTTATACAACAAGCTTGGCTAGAGGGAAATCCCTCCATACACGTGTATGGAGGGGGGAAGAGTTGGTGCCAGCTATCACAGCTGGCACAAAATATCTCCATAAAGTGGATGAACAGTGGCCGGCTGCCCAAAAAAGCTATTTCGGCAAAAAACAGTGCCGACCGGCAACATATTATGCCGACCGGCAAACAAAAGTGCCGATGGAAGAGAAAGACCATCCGGTGGCCTCCAGCCACTGCCGGTGGTGTGTGGGGATGCCTCATAAGGCATTCCCTGCCCTTTCAAGGCAAAACACAAGTGTTCGGTGCAAAACCAGACACTAAACGGTCAAGTTCGGGGATCCTGAAGCAAGGCGCGCGAGCCGAGACTTCCGGGAACTCCAAACGAACACAAACATGGATAATCACCGAGTGTTCAAACGGTGACGTCCAGGTCTTGAGGACGGTCAAAAATGGGGTGTCTACAGTTGCCCCTCTTTGACAGAACTTGAAAGTCATAACAATGACGGGAGTGAATGTCAAAGCCCAGAGACGACCCATTTTTGACGAGGCCGAAGACTAAGACAAACATGCAAGACAAACAAGATATGCGCCCGAAGGCAGGGGAAAAATGCAAGACAATGCACAGAGCCGAGCATAACTTATGATCATGCAAAGAAAGCTGTAATGAAGCAAACATGCGACAGTTTCAAGCTAGCATACCAAACTACACTACAATGCAGAAAGGATGTAAGAGAATTATGAAATTCTCAATGCGTCTCACTCGGGAGATACAATACCTGTGCGGCTCGTCTGGTTGCACCAACCTCAAACGAACCGTACATACAATATCGTGCCTGAAAAGAAAACAAACTTAACAGGTACAATATCGTTAGCAACATGCAAAGTAGTGTACTCGAAATGCGTGACAGCGCAAAGCAAGTGGGGAGTATGACAATGCATATTGAGATACAACTAGGCAAGCGGAGCAAGTGGTCTACGCAGGCGATGAAATTGATCATAAGCACGCGGTCTACGCAGGTAACGAAACAAACAAGCGGTCTACGCAATTAAAACATGCGGTCTACGCAGGTGACGAAACTAAGCATGCGGTCTACGCAATCAAAATATGCAGTCTACGCAGATAATGGAATTGAGCATGCGGTCTACGCAATCAAAATATGCGGTCTACGCAATCAAGACATGCGGTCTACGCGGGTATTGAAATCGATAAATCATGCGGTCTACGCAAGGATAACATGCGGTCTACGCAGGTAATGAAATTAAACATGCGGTCTACGCAATCAAAACATGCGGTCTACGCAGGTAATGGAATTAAACATGCGGTCTACGCAATCAAAACATGCGGTCTACGCAAGTAATGGAATTAAACATGAGGTCTACGCAATCAAAACATGCGGTCTACGCAGGTAATGGAATTAAATATGTGGTCTACGCAATCAAAACATGCGGTCTACGCAGGTAATGGAATTAAACATGCGGTCTACGCAATCAAAATATGCGGTCTACGTAGGTAATGGAATTAAACATGCGGTCTACGCAATCAAAACATGCGGTCTACGCAGGTAAAGAAATTAAGCATGCGGTCTACGCAAGTAAAACATGCGGTTTACGCAGGTAAAGAAATTAAGCATGCGGCCTACGCAAGTAAAACATGCGGTCTACGCAGGTAAAGAAATTAAGCATGTGGTCTACGCAAGTAAAACATGCGGTCTACGCAGGTAATGGAATTAAACATGCGGTCTATGCAATCAAAATATGCGGTCTACGCAGGTAATGGAATTAAACATGCGGTCTACGCAATCAAAACATGCGGTCTACGCAATCAAAACATGCGGTCTACGCAGGTAATGGAATTAAACATGCGGTCTACGCAATCAAAACATGCGGTCTACGCAGGTAATGGAATTAAACATGCGGTCTACGCAATCAAAATATGCGGTCTACGCAAGTAATGGAATTAAACATGCGGCCTACGCAATCAAAACATGCGGTCTACGCAGGTAAAGAAATTAAGCATGCGGTCTACGCAAGTAAAACATGCGGTCTACGCAGGTAAAGAAATTAAGCATGCGGCCTACGCAAGTAAAACATGCGGTCTACGCAGGTAAAGAAATTAAGCATGCGGTCTACGCAAGTAAAACATGCGGTCTACGCAGGTAATGGAATTAAACATGCGGTCTACGCAATCAAAATATGCGGTCTACGCAGGTAATGAAAGGATGTACCATTACATAGCATAATTGAAACAATTTGCGGAGTTCACAAAGCATGAAAAGGATACGGGGCGGGACATTCTTCGCACGCATCGAGCATTGCTCGCAGAAGTTGTGGCCTGAGGTCAACTCAAAGGTTCACGTTTCAAAGGTGTGATTTCCCATATTGTGAGGGCGTCCAACGACGCGGCTGACCCGAACAAAGATGCGGAAGGTGCGTTAACCGCAAGGGGAGTTTCACCGGTATCAATTCTGATACTTGGCTACCCTGCCATTCTACGTTTTATTTTCCTTTTTACTAGTAGTTTAAGCACATTGCACTGCCTCAGGCAGGTTTATTTTCTTTCTCAAAATTCACGCACTTTGCAAAACATGTGATGGAAATGAAACGATCCATTTTGTTCAAAAGATGTTGTATTTGTGGATCTTCTGTGCATCGCATCGCAGGGTATCACACCACAAGCGTGAACGAAATTAAACTCATTTTTGGAAACTTGCCATCGTAATAATCAGGTAGTGAACCGGCTTACAACTCGATAAGAAAAACAAGGACATGACACAACCAAACAAGTGTGAATACAACTCGATAAACAAATCAAGAGTTCAAAGAGAGCGAAATACGACTCGATAAGCAAATGTTCAAAAACTCGACAAGCAGACAGGCGTGGCTCCGCAAGAGTCTATCGCCGGGGAGGGGGTTGGAGGTGGTGAAGTTCCCCAATTCTTAGCATAAACAGCTCAGGAAACCAGGAGGAAGCCCACCGGCACGGTGTAGGGACCACCGGCTGCAAGGAGTGGCTACCGGCCATATGCCTGTTTTGTCGGCAAGCTAAAATGGCCGGTCGGCAGATTTTTTTGGCCGGCCGGCACTAAACGAGGGGGACCACCAGAATGTTGACACATGTCCCCCACTCAACCTTATCTCCTACAAAAGATCCCAGCTTCGTATTTTTTCTCATTTTCACACTGATTTGCTCCAATGGAAGAGTTTCTTGCTCAAAATCTCACAGCTTGGATTGCTAGCTTGGATGGCTCGGAAAAAGTGAATTTCCGGGGTTTTGGCATAAATGCACTATTCACTTTGGGTCGTACCCCCTTGCACTTCCCATTTCTTCATGCCGCGGCAAGGTTTTGGAATCCGGTGACACATGTCTTTAGCTTCGCCGGGCAAGAGATGTGTCCTACCTTCGAAGATTTCCGAGCTCTAATGGAGTCCGAGCGCGACGAGGAGCTCCTGCCCCAACTTAATTTTGGTCATGCCCAATCCTTAGGGCGAACGTGTGGACTTAGCATGCGTGACGCTCGGTCTCTGATTTGTGACGGGATGCTGGACATTCCGAGTTTGACCGATCGGTTTTCTGATGCTGGTGATCGCAACAACCATCGCTGGCAAGGTTTCCGACGGCACGCCCTCTGTTTATGCATGCTATCCCATTTCCTGTTCGTCTCAGGCTCTGGAGGGGCTAGTGTCCGGTTGATTGAGGTCGCCCAAGGCTTGAAGGAGGGCAAGAGCTGCATTGCGATGACTCTGGCCGAGACGCTAATGGGCTTAGACGCCTTTTATCGCCATGAGACGTCTAGATTGGCGGGGAGTCCACTACTACTACAGGTAATGTTTTCCACCCAATCTCGCATTTCTGTATTGCTCACATCACTCGGCCCTCGAGCTCAGTCTTTTCTCACAAAACCCCATTCTCACTTTTCTCTCCTCGTACATCTCTCTATTCTTTATTCTCTCATTTTCAATCCCTCCCCAGGTGTGGCTGATGGATAAGCTGCAGGTTGTGGACTCCTGCCCAGCATATTCAGCTCGCGGCTACTTCTTCCGGCATCGTCTAGTCAATGCCTTGGATGAGGAATGGTGGTTCGCTTGGATGTGCCACTTGTCCGCATACCGTATTGCTTGGCGGTGCCCTTGGTTGAACCTTCCGGCAATGAGTTACAATATGCCTCGGCAGACTGGGATTCAACTGGTTGGTCTCACTCATTGTGTATTCTATTTCCCATTTCGAATTCGACGCCAATTTGGCCATGATCAGACTTGCCCGCCAGAGGGGATAGAGTATCCTGCTGCATTTCCAGCCCGAGGCGCGCAGCTTGCTTGGCAGGCCACTGCGCGGAGGATGAGAGAACTCCTGGCCCCCGCTCCTACTTTCAGTTGCACTTTGTCTGACGAGTGCATAGATTGGCTCAATGAAGAAGCACAGATCGGGCCCAGCTTGGCATCAGAGGCTTCGACCAGCTCTGGGAGGGGGCGCAGGAACACCTGACTTGACCATGCCCTAGATTTATTGCTTTATTAGTACTTTCAAGTTTTCTTTCATGAATGTAATAAAAAGCAACTTCAATTGTATGTAAGAGCAGGAGAACTCTGTTGTGAAATCAAAGAAATTGAAAGTTGTGGCACTGAAAATTTTCCACCTTGGTCCAAAAATGATCAAAGTTGTAAAAAGATTATTTGAACAAAGTCAGCTTATGTTAAAACTTTTCAAAGGTATTTTTGATGTGGATCAGAACTGGACACGCCTGAGATCTGTCACTCGAGATGCACAACCCCAGATTCCTGCAACTGGAAAGTTGCCCCTAGTCTGAAGAGCGCCGCAGCACTGCATAGCAACGGAAAGTTGCCCCTAGTCTGAGTGGCGTCGCACCGGAGATTCCAACGAATGCTGATGAATAAAGATGGCTGAGATGATCAAATGGACAAAGTTGATCGGGGAAGTGTTATGGCTGAACTTCAGGATGAAGCTGCCTACGTATCCCAAACATGGGAATCAAGCCTTACGTAGTTCCGGCTTGGGTTCGCTCGAGTATTTTCACTCTCCTTTTGCGCTCTAACTTTTGCCAAGGCCGTCCTTTGCGGGTTTTCAGCCTTGCGAGCTCAGTTTTTATATTTTCTAATTTTTGTGCTCTAACTTTTGCCTAGGTCGCCCTTTCGGGTTTTCGGCCTAGCGAGCCTCTCAAGGATAGTATTTCTTCAACTTGTCCATATTGATCGGTTGAGAGAATTCTAAGCCATCTAAGTCCATCAGAACCACAGCTCCGCCTGACCAGATAGCTTTGATGATGTAGGGACCAGTCCAATTGGGTCTGAACTTGGCCCTCAGGTCGTGGATGGGAGCTCGGTTGTCTTTGAGTACCAAATCCCCTTTCTTTAGATTTCTGGACTTAACCCTCTTGTTAAAAGCCCGAGCAATCCTGCGCTGATAACTCTGAACGTGGTACAGTGCTTTCAGCCTTCTTTCGTCAAAGAGCATTAGTTCCTCGAACCTGCTCTGCTGCCAATCTGCCTCAGCTATCTGACACTCGGCCAATACCCGTAAAGACGGAACTTCAATTTCAATAGGTAGAACAGCCTCCATTCCATAAACTAACGAATACGGAGTTGCTCCGGTAGAAGTTCTAATTGAAGTCCTGTAGCCCCACAGAGCAAACGGCAACTTATCTGGCCAATCTCGATAGGTCTCCACCATTTTCTGCAGTATATGTTTGATGTTCTTGTTGGCGGCCTCAACTGCTCCATTGGTTTGCGGCCGATACGTAGATGACTTATGAAAAGCCACGTTATACTTTTCCAACAAGTCGACCACTTCTTTCTTAAAGTGGGATCCATTATCCGAGATGATCTCATTTGGCACCCCGTAGCGACAAATGATGTTGTTTCTGATGAACTTTGTGACATGCGACGCTTTCAACACCGCGTATGATTGGGCCTCGACCCACTTTGTGAAATAATCTATCGCTACCAGGATATACTCGTGTCCGTTCGACCCCTTTGGGGTAACAGCTCCGATCACATCGATCCCCCACACGGAAAACGGCCACGGGGAAGTCATGTTGTACAACTTGGATGGTGGGATATTCATACGGTTTGCATGGATCTGGCATTTGTGGCATCGCCGAACAAAGCCGATACAATCCTCTTCCATGGTCGACCAGTAGTAACCCTGCCTGAGGATCTTTCTGGCCAGCATTACTCCATTCATGTGTGCACCGCACTCTCCTCCGTGGATGGCCTCCATTAGGCGCTTCGACTCTTCAGCTTCTACACAGAGCTTATGCATTCCCAGATGACCTCTTTTGTACAGCTTACCTCCGCAGATGATGAACTGAATAGCCATTCTTCTAATGGCCCTCTTATCCTTGGCGCTTGCCCCTAGGGGATACGTCTCTTTTTCCAAGAAGTTCCAAATATCGTAATACTAGGGGTTGTTGTCTTGGGCCTCATCTATGGCGGAAATTGACTCGTATGCTGGCGCAAACTTCTGATCAATGATGACTGGACGCATCCGGACTCCCGACGGGATGTCTATCATGGAAGATAGAGTTGCTAGTGAATCTGCGAACCTGTTGTTCTCTCTTACGAGGTGGGTGAAATTTAGTTTCTCAAATCGAGGAATTAACAAATCCAAGGTTTGGTGGTAGATTATCATCCTTTCCTCCTTGACCTTCCAGTCTCCTTTTGCTTGAGACACAACAAGATTCGAGTCCCCAATGACGTCCAACCGTCTTACCCCTAGCTCTAGGGCTGCTTCCAGACCAGCAATACACGCCTCATACTCTGCCTCATTGCTCGAGACTCTGAACTGGAGCTTGAATGCTAAAGGGATACGGGAATCGTTAGGCGCTATCAACAACACCCCTATCCCATACCCATACTGGTTTGACGCTCCGTCAAAATACATCGTCCAAGTTTCATCTTCGATGTGCAGAATGGCTTCATCTGGGAATAGGTACTCAACCGCTTCATCCCCCTCAACCGGGTGGTCGGCAAGGAACTCCGCTACCGCTCTCCCTTTCACCGACTTGCATGTTACATACTTCAAGTCAAATTCGGAAAGCAATAGCAACCAACGAGCTAGCCTACCCGTAAGTGCTGGTTTCTCGAAAAGATATTTGATGGGATCCAAACGTGAAACCAACATTACAGAGTGAGCTAACAGGTAGTGCCGCAGCTTCCTGGTAGCCCATACCAAGGCCAAACAAGCCTTCTCCAGTGGTGTATAGCGGGTCTCGTAATCCAGCATCTTCTTGCTCAGATAGTAGATAGCCCTTTCCACTTTGTCTTCTGACTCCTGTGCGAGCATGCAGCCCATGGTGGTCTCAGTTACCGAAAGATACAATATCAACGGTCTCCCCGGCTCTGGCGGTGACAACACAGGCGGGTTCTGAAGATACTCTTTGATCTGTTCAAAAGTTGCTTGACATCGGCCGTCCCATTGGAATTTCTTTCCTTTCTTCAGGAGGCCAAAAAGTGGTTCACAAGTCAAGGTTAATTTAGAGATAAACCGCCTTATGAATTGCACTTTACCTAGAAAGCCTCGCACCTCCTTTTCAGTCCTCGGTGGTGGCATTTCTAAGATGGCCTTGATTTTGGAAGGGTCGACCTCGATGCCCCTTTGCGTTATCAGAAACCCTAGCATCTTCCCTGCTGTAACACCAAAAGTACACTTCTGGGGATTCAGCCGCAGCCGAAATTCTCTGATTCTTTGAAAAAACTTTTGTAAGGCGGTGTAGTGGCCCTCTCTTTCTTTGGACTTGACAATCATGTTGTCCACATACACCTCGACCTCTTTATGGATCATATCATGCAATATTGTGGTTGCTGCCCGTTGATAGGTAGCTCCCGCGTTTTTCAGGCCAAATGGCATCACTCGATAACAATATGTACCCCATGGGGTAGTGAATGCAGTCTTCTCCCGGTCTTCGGGCGCCATTACTATCTGATTATAGCCTGAGAAACCATCCATAAACGAAAGCAAGGCGTGTCCTGCCGTGAAATCTATCAGTTCATCAATGTGCGGCAAGGGAAAGTCGCCCTTCGGACTGGCCCTGTTCAAATCTCTGAAGTCTACACAGACCCGAATTCTGCCGTCTTTCTTCGGCACCGGAACAATGTTGGCCAGCCAAGTCGGATACTCAGACACCAACAGGAAGCCCGCATCAATCTGCTTGGTGACCTCTTCCTTGATCTTAATGGCCCAATCAGGGCGGATCCTCCTGAGCTTCTGTTTGACAGGTCGGGCCTCGGGATCAAGAGGGATCCGGTGCTGTACAATCTCAGGATCGATTCCAGGCATGTCTTCATAGGACCATGCGAAAACATCTTTGAAATCTTTTAACAAAGCGACTAAGCGCTCGCATTCCTCAGAACACAACGTGGACCCGATCTGGACCAGCCGCGAGTCCTTCTCAGTACCAACATTCACAGTAGTGATTTCATCCATTAAAGGTTTAACAAATCTTTCCTGCTCTTGATCAATTAACCGTTGCAAAACCGGAGGAATTTCTTCCTCGTCGTTTTCATCAAAATTTTGAAAATCCTTATTTAAGCAATAAATCAAAGGCACAGAAAAATACTCCGAAACCACATCCACGTCATTCTCATTAAATACTTCCGAGCCGTCGGATTCCTCTGTTACAACAGACTCAAAAGAAAATGAAAAAGATGACCTAGACAGGACTGTGGCATCCGGGTTATCACCCCCGGGAATACCGGACTCGGACTCAGTTGAGCTGGAATCTGATTCCGACGTACAAGATTCGGTAGAATCAGATTCCGGCTCACTACCTGACCCGGTGCTGCTTGATAAAAAGCCTTCTTCATATTGCCAGATGAGAGAAGGTGCGATGGATGCATCCAAAATAGCTGATGGTAGGCCCGCAGCCGCTTCATTCCCAATCACACATACCGAGGAGCTATCCTCCAAGCAACTCTGTTCGATCGGAGGATCTGAAAGCAGACACGCCAGCGCTGCCCCCATTTCATTTTCGGCGTCCTCAGACTGCACTTCCTTACTTTGCTCAGCCTTAGCCGATATTTTTGCCTGCCCTTCGGTGGTGTCATCCTCAGGTAACTGTAAATCAAAGAAAATCTCAAATCCCGGTACGCGCTTCTTCTCCGAGTTGAGCCACGGCTCTGGAAAGCCACAGAACGGAAAGTCCTCCCCCTCCCGGACGAAACGTCCGTTCAGGGTCCCCCGAATGGGCTGGTGCATTAAGTCAAAGGGCTTCCCCATCTGTTTCGCTCTGGCCCTTCCGGCCATTTCCTTTCCTTTCCTTATCCAATCCTCTTTGGTGGGTAGGTAGCCCAAACCAAAGGTATGGGGGTTATGTGGCACTTCGACCGATGCTGCGGCACCTTTCCTGCCGCTCTTACCTAATCCCATCCCGGGGATGTGCTGGAGTTTGTTCATGAGATAAACTGCTTGGGCACTGACGTACACCCCTTCGTTAGCTTCCATGATGTTCTGTACGACCCGAGCCTCGGCCAAGGTAAAACCTGATATGAACACATCTTCTATACCGTGCTCAATTTCTAGAACAGGCGTAGATACCTCTGGTGGCGGATAAATTGATGAGTTTCCAAAAACAATGGCTACTCCCTTCCCATAGGGGTATTTCACCACTTGATGTAGGGTAGAGGAGACCGCCTTTACCTGATGTAGCCATGGCCGACCCAAAAGCACGTTGAACGTTGCAGGAACCTCCAAGACATGGAAATCTATCTCGTGCTGTCCTGGCCCAACCTTTGTTTGAATCTTAACTGTCCCCATCACTTCCCAGCTTATGTTGTCATACGCCCGAATCACCTGGGCCGTTGGCACAAAATCCGCGACTTTCAAACCAATCGCATAAGCTGTCCTTGCCGGACAGACGTTGATGGCGGACCCCGTGTCGACAAGTACCATAGGTATCCATTTATCTCTGCACTCGACAGAGATGTAGAGCGGTTTGTTATGGTTCGCACCCTCGGGTGGCAGCTCTTTGTCAGAAAAATTCAATGCTGGGGGACTTCCTCCCGAAAAGACTAAGCCCACCAGCTGTTCGGACGTGGTATCTATGGAAAGTTTGGCCTTATCCATGGCTGACAGGACAGCCTGCCTATGTACTCGAGAAGCCATAAGTAGTCCCCAGATGGAGATGTCTGCTTGTATCTTTTTCAATTGTCTCAATACGGCCTCGTCTTCGAGTTGCTTCTCCTTTTGTTTCTCTGCTTCATTATCTTTTCTAGACGCCTCTGGTTGATCTAGGTGTGGAGGCTTGAAATACCGTCCACTCCTAGTCATGTGATCGACCTCGCCGATATACCAGGTATCATCTGGTTGGTTACCTTTCCAATCCTCGTCTGTGTGGGCAAGACATAGATCGTCGTGCAAGACATAGATCGTCGTCTTCCCACCACATACCATCTGCAGCCGACAAGCATCTGTCTGGTTCTGGCACAACTATCCCGATACTTGCAGTACCTTTTATCCCTATGCTCGCAGCATCCTTCATTTCCATACTTGTGGCGGTTTCAACTCCCACATGGCCTTTTGCCTTCCTGATCCTCTCAGAATCCTCGAATCTTCCTTGTTCTGACTGTGTCAATGCAGTAGATGGCTCACTGATCCCTGTACTCAAAATGCTCCATTCCCGAGCGAAACTCTCGACACCGGCGCTCTCCGGCGATGTATTCTGCTCTTCGACACTCCCGGCCGTTGTTGACATTCCTGCCCCTGCCGGGCCTTGTTCTGACTGGAACTCCTCTATCACATCTGGCTGATCGTCTAACCACCCCGTGGCTTCTGCTGACTCTTCATAATCGAACCAGTTGATGGCTGAGTCTTGGTCATCGTGAAATTGGAACTTGACAACGTCCTTTTCCACGGCTGTCAAATCATCCGTTCCCTGTCCTGAATTGTCCCCTCGGATTACACACAGCTCTCCCCCGACTGGAAATTCGACATCTGGTCTATTTTGGCCCACTGGTGAAATGTAGTCACTCGGACTGTAAGCATTCCCAACATCATTCTCAGACTCCGCAGACTCTGGTTTGACAACCTCTTTCCTCTTCTCGATGGTCACCACCACTGGCTTGGGTTGGGCTATGGAGACGTCCATCATACACAAATCGGTGCAATCAGGGAGGAAAACTTTAGGTTTAGGCAGGTAGGAGGGTGTGATGTTGATACTAGGATCGTAGGATGCGACCCCAGTGTGGATAAAATTGATTCTTTTGGGTGGTGGAACTTGGTTATGTGTGGGGAGAGGATTTGTAGTAACATTGGGTTTCTCAGGGGGTAAAATCACCCCATTATCAATGAGATCTTGAATCTCATGATGTAATCGAAAGCATAGGTCGGTGTCATGACCGTGCTGCTGGTGGAACGCACAATACTTGGCTGGATTGTGGGTGGCGGGTAGTCTTTTAGGTAAGGGCCGCGGCTCTAGGGGCTACAGATGCCCTTTTCTGATCAAAACCCCCAAAGCTTTGGACAGGGGCATATAAAGTGGAGCGAAGGTTCTGGTGTTTCTGGGAGGGTATTTGGCTGTTTGTGAGTTGCTTCCGGACGCACCGGAGAATGGTGTGGCTGCCGTGTTTCTTAGGGAAGGGTTAGTGGTGACCATACTCACTTCGGAGGTCCTGGCAGTCGTAGCGCCGCTCGGGCCTGCATTAGCACTACGATTGAAATTTCTGCGGGGTTGCTCCTGGTCATTATCAATCCAACCTTGTCTCAAGGCGTCCTCGATCTGCACCCCCATTTCATGCAGATCAGCAAAGGTGGGAAAGGGGACTACAATCATCTTTTGCATTAGCTTCGGTTGAAGATTGCGCACAGTCATCCGAATCTGGTCTTTGTCTGTGGGTCTCAAGGTCATCATTGAAGCCTTAGCCCGCCATCTAGTTACAAACTCTGAGAAGCTTTCCTTGGGTTCTTGCCTCGTTGTCTCGAGATCCCGGGTCGTGATCTCGATTTGCGTATTGTACGAGTACTGCAGGATGAAGGCCTCAGCCATCTCATCCCAATTTCTCTTGACGTCGTCCTCTAACTTGGCATACCATGCGGCCGCCACACCTGACAGGGTTCGACCAAACAAAGACAGCTTTTGTAATCTGGTGAGGCCCATTGGCCGCAAGACATCTGAAAATAATCGCACGTGTACCATGGGATCCTCAGATCCGTCAAAACGATCAATTTGTGGCATCTTAAACCGATCTGGCAGCGTCACAGCGGTGTCGATGTATCCATCTCCAATGTCGGGAATGGACTTCGTACCTTGGGATTTCTTGAACAGCTTTTCAAGCTTGTGCATTTTCAATGTCACAGGGTCCACCTCGGACTCGAAGGGAGAATTCGATACATTGATGGGGGTGGGTGCCTTGGATTGTTGAGGCGGAATCGGGGGTGGAGCCGGCCCCGTTGGGATGTCTGTATCTTCTTGGACATTCCGGGCGTTTGGTGTCTCTTCGGGTATTGGAACCCTTAATGGAGGAGGGATTTGCTGTGAAGGTGATGCCCCAGTTTGCTGTTGCAATCTCCCAATTAAATCCGCTTGCTCACTCATGACTGTAGCTTGTTGTCTGGCGAATTCTGCCTGTCGGACAGCATCTTGCTGCATCATTTTCATGCTTTCCTGAAGTTGGCGCACCATCTCCTCTAAGCTAGCCATACTGTTCTACTCTGGTTGAATTTTTGGTATGCGTTCCCTCTCTATGGGTGAAACGGGATCCTGATCCCTACTGTACATAGGTGGGGTAGACGAAGCCCTCTGTACTAACTGTTGAACCGGTGTCCTCTGCCTAGTTGCTTTCCGTTTAGTAACCGGGGGTAGAGAATGGTACACTGGTTGTCCTTCTATCAGATCCTCAGATCGATGGAGCCGGCGACCTCTGATCCAGAGTGCTTGGGGAATGTCTACTGGGTTAGACGCAATGATGCTAAACTTCCTAGCAAAAAGATAAATAAAGCAATAAATAAACCAACAACTGGACAGCACAACGGCATAAAATAAACAAATAATATACAGTTGGATGTTCAAAACACATAATCGATAAGCCGAACACACTGTTCCTCGATACTGATCACTGTTCTCAAAATCTCTATTCCCAATACTGAACCTTGATACCCGCAGATAACTGATTCTCTTAAAGCTGATACTGATGTCCTCAGGCCTGATGCCTAGACTTACAAACTGGTGTGTTCATTTCCCTGCAGAAATACATTCTAAAAGCACATAGCAAGTAAAGAGAGCCAAAACACCCCTACATTGGGGTAGGGTTTCCCTGTCCTATTTTGTCAGGAACTAGGGTTTCACTACGCACACAGCGGTTCCAAACAACTTAGCATCGGGTAAGCAACCTGTCCTAGCTTGGAATGGTCACTAGGGATCCGAATATGCACTAGGTCGAATGGTCAAAAAAGGTGCCCCGGTAAACCGGGGTTTGTGTTCCCATGCTGTCAGAGCCCATAGCCGGTCAGCCTTATGGACATGCCTTGACAAGACAAGCCTCCAGCAAACCGTTCAGGAATGGCAGATGGCAAACACTGTGTTCCTAGGCGCACCAATGCACATGCAATGCAAAGAAACACATAAGTGTAATCAAAACAGGATATCACGAGTTCGAGTCAAGCTCTCTAAATTTCCCCAGCAGAGTCGCCAGAAACTGTAACAAGTCCGCGATGGGGACCTCACTACAGTTCGGACTCGATTTGTGTCACGGTTCTTAATCTGAACCAAAGAGTCCAAATCTGGCAAATCGTTTTGAGAAAACAGATTTTTAGAAAAGAAGTGTCAAACATGGACTGCTTTTCCAGATACAGAGTCGCCACCTAAATATTTTAAAATGGGGGAATTTAGGAAACCCTGACTCGGTGCCGAAGGCCACATGTCCGTCATCACCGGAGTTGTCTCGGCTCGGGAGCTAGGGTACGATCGGGGAAGGTCAGCTATGAGCACCCCCTCTCGCCCGATCCTAAGATCGGCCTCTACTAACCGTGATATCCGTTTTTGAAAACTTTATGTGTTCTTATTCCATTTATTAGCCTAGCGTTACTATGTTATGCGCGCAACAAACAAGTATAGACTAGATTGCCTAATTTGAAAATAAGCATTGCATATCCGTTTATTTTGGAAAATGTTTTGGATTTGCTACTCGCAAGTAGGCTAAAATGCGGATTTCAACGAGTTTTTCCAACTCAAACAATCCAACCTTCACCCACAGGCATTCAAAACATTTTATCACATAAGCATCTAGCCACATGGTAAACATGCTGTCATGTTAACATTCACACGCATGCGAGATGCTAAAGCGAAAATACTTACATCGTACTCCGTGCCAAAACAATAAACTAGTTAGCAAACATGCGTGTCCTAGTTCATGTTAAATTACCTAATGCAACACATACAGGATGCAATTAGATAGGCTCGGCTAACCTAAGCATGGCATATGAAATGCGATCAACTATCACATATTCAAATTTTGAAATGAAGTACAAATGCAATTAGCGTGATGTACCGAGCCTAATGCATGCAATACAAATGCATGGATGCACACATGCATAGCATAAGGTATGCTAAATTAAACGTGCCCTAATCTACCATCATAAGCAGGTAAATAAAAGGGAAGAAAGAAATGGGGATTGGAAGACATACACACACTCACCCACACTTATTACATGTTTACCCTCGCTCAGAGGGTCCGAATGAATATTACAGTCCCAAATAATAAACAAATAAAATTATTACAAAAATTTCTAATTTAATTTAAAGGAAAGGTGGCGAAGGAAAGAAAAGGGTAGCCGCAGCCTCTGCCTCGGGATGCGCGAATGATGCGTGCTCGAATCCGTCTCGTTCGGAAAACCCGTACTGTACTCCTGCCTCCTTTGTTTGTACTGCCTTGTCTTTCTGAAAATTGCCAAAGTACTGGAGCAAGTTCCTTGCGTCCTGCAGAGCACCACCGGCCGGACAGAATTACCACCGGCACTTCACAGTTACCATCGGCATTTTATTGGATTCACCGGCACTCCAGATAGTGCCGGTCGGCACTAAATTCTGCCGGTCGGCAGAAACTTCCTACAGAAGACAATTTGACAGCAAACAGAGAACAGACAGTGCATGGCATGAAGTTCTTGGACACATGTAAGCATGGTCATACTTCTTATCATATTTTGAACTCAAAGAAGCATAACCTTCGATCTTTGAGCCATCAATGGTGCATGATGGCTCAAGGGATCAAATTTGCCACTTAATGTAAGGATGTATGCAACAAACAAAATGAAAACCGAGGCCTTATCAAGTTGGAGTCAAAGGTCCCGATGACCGGGAATCGAGGCACATTACATCACTTGAAGTATGAATGGTCCTTGATTCCCACACTTGGTTTGACACCCCAAACCGAGTAAATGCAATGCATGTTATGCTCATAAGGCTCAAATGCACTATGCCACCAAGATGTAAAGCACAACAAGCATTATGCAACCAACATGACAAAATGTATGATGCCAAGCATACAAGGTACAAACATGATGCAAACATGGACCAATTTGACCATGGGATTGATATGCTACAAGGCTTAATGGAATAACCATGCAACAAACATGAAGCAAGCATGCAAGAGGGCCTAAAAGTGATAAAGGTGCAGACCTTTATTCTACTCTAAACAGCACCAAAAATGCTCAAAATGATAGACAATCAACTCATGTTAACAAGCAAACTCATGGTCCGAAAGTTAAGGCACAAAAGGGGACAACTTTCCCCCACCAACATGACCTCTCATGGCATGATCAAAGCAAGTAAAAAAAAGAATTTTTGCATGCAAAATAGGACCCCAAAAACTTCTAATATGGCAGGTAAAGTATCTCCCATGAAGCATATGCACTAAGGCTCATTCCTAGGCATAAGAGGACACATCCTCAAGGCATGAAAGAGGCCATGCATGCACACATACGAGCATGATTCTTGGACTAAAATGTGGTCCTTAGATGATGTTAAATCATGAGGGTAATCACAAACATACATGCTAGAGGTCAACATGCTCAAAGCTTTTAAGCAAAAATACAAAGCAACCCTAACACACATGTCAAGCATGACTAAATGGATAACCAACAAACCTTAAGCATGGAAAAACAACACCAAAAACTTCATGGAACTAAGCCAACTCTCACAAGAATCATGGCCTAATCATGATATGTACTTCTAAGCAAAGTAGAGCAATACAAAGCAAGTATTACAAGCATGCAAGGAGGCATAAATCCGGCCAAAAACAGAGGTTGCATATGACCTAAAATGCCTAAAAAAATTCTGAAATGAGGCCAAGGATCATCAAGCACACATGCTACCCTTTTGAGCTCAATAAGCAAGGAAACAAACCATGAAGGGAGAGGGGTGTCCCTCCCCTATGCAAGACTTCAAACCATCCTTTTTTAACACTAAAATACACTGATTTTCAGTGGTCAAAAGACCAAAACACTGAAGTGAACAAAACCTTATGAAAGGAGCAACAAAATGGATCAAACAAAGCCTATAAGGGTGAGTTTGCACTCAAACCACAAAGTGACCTTAATGAAAGTGCTAGAGCAGGAAAATATGAGCCTTTTTCATGTTATACATAAGAGCTACAATAGCAAGCAAGATAGGTAGAAAACTATTGCAAGTTTGGGGAATAAAAAGCAAGATGCTCACCCTTGAAGAACCTTTGAAGAACAAATGGTCTAGCCTCCTTCTTTTGATCAAAACCAGTCCAAAAACTCAAGAAACAACCCCCCAAGTCCCTCAATCTCGGAATAAGGTGTAATGGTGTGTGTAATGGTGCAAAAGTAAGGTAAAAACCACCTTTTGAGCTAAGAAACACACACAAGAAGGGAGAGAGAGAGAGGTATAGAGATAATATGTATCTATATCTCTAAAGGCTGGTTTTTGCTTCTAACTTTCTAACCTAGAACCAAGAGGAAAGCCCCTCTCTTATAGGACTCCCTCTTGCAAAGCTTATACAACAAGCTTGGCTAGAGGGAAATCCCTCCATACACGTGTATGGAGGGGGGAAGAGTTGGTGCCAGCTATCACAGCTGGCACAAAATATCTCCATAAAGTGGATGAACAGTGGCCGGCTGCCCAAAAAAGCTATTTCGGAAAAAAACAGTGCCGACCGGCAACATATTATGCCGACCGGCAATAAAGTGTGCCGACCGGCAAACAAAAGTGCCGATGGAAGAGAAAGACCATCCGGTGGCCTCCAGCCACTGCCGGTGGTGTGTGGGGATGCCTCATAAGGCATTCCCTGCCCTTTCAAGGCAAAACACAAGTGTTCGGTGCAAAACCAGACACTAAACGGTCAAGTTCGGGGATCCTAAAGCAAGGCGCGCGAGCCGAGACTTCCGGGAACTCCAAACGAACACAAACATGGATAATCACTGAGTGTTCAAACGGTGACGTCCAGGTCTTGAGGACGGTCAAAAATGGGGTGTCTACATTACCCCAATAACATCAATTCCCTAGACTGAAAATAGCTATGGCAAAGTCATGTTGTACAGCTTCAACGGCGGGATATTCATGCGATTTGCGTGAATTTGGCATTTATGGCACCGCCGAACAAAATCGATACAATCCTCCTCTATGGTTGGCCAATAGTAACCCTGCTTGAGAATCTTCTGAGCTAGCATCACTTTGCTCATGTGCAAACTGCATGCTCCTCCATGGATGGCCTCCATTAGGCGCTTCGACCCTTCTTCATCGACGCATAGTTTATGCATTCCTAGATGGCCTCATTTGTACAATTTACCCCCACAGCAACCATTCGCCATATTGCCCTTTTTTCTTTGACATTTGCCCCTAGTGGATAAGCCTTCTTTTCTAAGAAGTTCCAGATATCGTAATGCTAGGGGTTCTGATCTTGTGCCTCATCTATTGTGGCGATCAACTCGTAGGTCGGCACATACCTCTGTTCAATAATGATCGGACGCATCCCGACTCCCAAAGGGATGTCTATCATGGAAGATAGAGTTAATAAAGCGTCAGCGAACTTGTTGCTCTCTTTTAACAGATGCGCGAAGGTTAACTTCTCAAACCTGGGAATCAGAACATCCAGGGTTCGGTGATAGATTTTCATCATTTCTTCATTAACCTTCAGTCTCCTTTTGCTTGAGAAACAACTAGGTTCGAGTCTCCAACGACATCCAACTATTTTGCCCCTAGTTCCAGAGTGGCCTCCAATCCAGCAATACATATCTTGTACTCTACTTCGTTGTTTGATACTTTAAACCAGAGTTTGAAAGCTAAAGGTATGTGGGAATTGTCGGGTGCTATCAGCAACACCCCTATCCTATAACCGTATTGATTAGACGCTACGTCAAAGTACATGGTCCAAATTTCTTTTTCAACTTGCAGAATACCCTCATCTGGGAACAAATACTCTACTGCTTCGTCTCCTTCCACTGGGTGATCGGCTAGGAACTCTTCTGCCGCTCTCCCCTTCACAGACTTGCGAGTCATATACTTCAAATCAAATTCGGAGAGAAGAAGCAGCAAACAAGCTAGCCTACCCGTAAGTGTTGGTTTCTCAAAGAGATATTCGATGGGATCCAATCTCGAAACCAGAATTACAGAGTGAGCTAACAGGTAGTGCCTCAACTTCATGGTAGCCCATGCCAAGGCTAAGCAAGCCTTTTCCAGCGGTGTGTAATGGGTCTCATATTCTAGTATCTTCTTGCTCAGGTAATAGATGGCCTTCTCCACTCTATCCTCAGATTCCTGTGCAAGCATGCAACTCATTGTCGTGTCGGTTACTAACAAGTACAAAATCAACGGCTTCCCCGACTCTGGTGGTGACAATACCGGTAGGATCTGTAAATACTACTTGATCTGCTCAAAAGCAGCCAGGCATCGGTCATCCCATTGGAATTTCTTTCCTTTCTTCAAGAGACCAAATAGTGGTTCACAAGTCAAGGTTAATTTTGCAATAAACCGTCTTATGAATTGCACTTTACCTAGAAAGCCTCGCACCTTCTTTTCTGTCCTTGGTGATGGCATTTCTAAGATGGCCTTGATTTCGGAAGGATCAACCTCAATGCCCCTTTGTGTAATTAAGAACCCCAGCATTTTCCTTGCTGTGACACCAAAAGTTCATTTTTATGGGTTCAGCCACAACCGATTATCTCTGATCCGTTGGAAAAATTTATGCAAGGCGGTGTAGTGGCCCTCTCCTTCCATAGACTTGACAATCATGTCGTCCACGTACACCTCCACCTCTTTATGGATAATATCATGCAAGATCGTGGTTGCAACCCATTGGTAAGTAGCCCTAACATTTTTCAGACCGAATTGCATCACCCTGTAATAGTAGGTTCCCCATGGCGTGGCAAAGGCAGTCTTCTCTCTATCCTCAGGAGCCATCAAAATTTGGTTGTACCCGGAAAACCCGTCCATAAAGGAGAGCAATGCATGGCCTGCGGTAAACTCCACCAATTCGTCGATGTACAGTAGAGGAAAGTCGTCCTTCGGACTATCTTTGTTCAAATCCATGAAATCCACACACACTCAAATTTTGCCATCTTTCCTCGGCACTAGAACAATATTGGCCAAACAAGTCGAATATTCAGATACTCACAAAAACCCTGCATCTATCTGCTTGGTGACTTCTTCCTTGATTTTCAAAGCCCAATTCGGGCGTATTCTCCTAAGCTTCTGCTTGATGGGTCGGGCCTCAGGGTCAAGAGGGATCCGGTGCTATACAATCTCAGGATCGATTCCAGGCATGTCTTCGTAGGACCACGCCAAAACATCTTTGAAATCTATTAATAAAGCGATTAAGGCTCGCGTTCCTTTGAAGACAACGTGGACGCGATCTGGACCAGACGCGAATCCTTCTCAGTACCCACATTAATTGAAGTGATTTCATCAACCAGGGGTTTTACAAACCTCTCCTCCTCTCGATCAATCAAATATTTCAAAACCAGAGGAATTCCTTCCTCGTCGTTTTTATCAAAATTTTGAAAGTCACAATCAATGCAATATACAAGTGGCACAGAAAAGTACTCAAAAACAGCAGTGGTACCATTCTCGTTCAAAGCTTCCGGCTCATCCAATTCCTCGGTTACAACCGACTCAAAAGAAAAGGAAAAAGACGACCTGGACAAAACAACGGTATCTGGGTTATCAATCCCAGGAATACCAGACTCCGACTCAGAAGAACTGGAATCTGATTCCGACTCCACAGACTCTATGGAATCAATTTCAGGTTCACTACCTGATTAAAAACTGCTGGACAATAAGCCCTCCTCGAATTGCCAAATGAGGGAGGATGCGATAGATGCATCTAGAATGCCAAAGGAAGGGTCCACAACTAATTGATCTCCAATCATGGAAAAGGTGAAGTCATCCCCCAAGCTCTCCGATTTGATCTGAGGATCTGAAAGGAGACAAGCCAGCTCTGCTCCTATCTTAAGTTTTATGCCATCAGACTCATCCTCTATACACTGTTCATCCTCAACTGATAGGTCAGTTTGCTCTTCTGCAACTTCATCCCCTTGCAACTGTAGGTCGAAGAAGATCTCAAAGCCGGGCAAGCGCCGCTTCTCAGAGTTCAACCATGGCTCAGGAAAGCCGCAAAAGGGGAAGTCCTCCCCCTTCCGAATAAAGCGGCCTTTCAAGGTTCCTTGAATTGGTATGTGTGCAAGCTCGTAGGGCTTCCCACTTTACTTTGCCTTGGCTCTTCCTGCTATTTCCTTTCCCTTTTTTACCCAATCCTCTTTGGTAGGCATGTAACCTAGACCAAAGGTATGAGGGTTATGTGGCACTTCGGCCAATGAAGCCAATCCCATTCCGGGTATATGCTGTAACTTACTCATGAGGTAGATTGATTGAGCAGTGATGTACAACCCCTCATCAATAGCCAGGATATCTTGCACTACCCGGGCCTCGGCCAAGGTGAACCCAGACAAAAAGACATCCTCATCGCCATGTAGATTTTCCAGTACCAATGTAGTGACTTTCGGCGAAGGATGTATAGAGGAATTCCTAAAAGCAATAGCGACCCTCTTCCTATGGGGGTATGTAGACACCCCATTTTTGACCGCCCTTAAGACTTGGGCGCTACTGATGGTTTGCACAATGATGAAAGGTGTGCAGGGCAAAGGTTCAATTTCTTCGACAATGAGAGGGTCAAATCCCAACTTCACACCCCATTTTGGACCAAAGCTATTTTGAATGGTTTTTAGACCTTAAAACCCTCTATTTCAAAACATTTTTGAAATAACGTTTCTACGATGTTCCGAGGCTCACATTTTGTCAAAAATGCATTTTTCGATAAACCGAGAAAGGACAAAGTGGAAATGAATGAAAGAGAGATGAAATCTTCGAAAAATCTTTCAAGACACCTTGATTAGGGGTTTGAAGTTGAAGAAAGAGGAGAAGAGGGGAGAAGCCAAGTTGGAGAAGAAGATAGGCAAGAATTGCTAAGAGAGGGACGAGCAGTCCTCGCTAAATCAAGCTTATTTGTCTATACACTTTGCGTTAAGCTATGAGGCCACACTGTTGGAAAGAAGACTTCCGGGGCTTCATTTTTCATTCAAGAATCTCTTAAATCCGAGACCGGAGGGCGGAGATATGATTGGTTGAAGTTGGGCATCATCCCGGTTGGACTGAAACTGAGAAGCCTTCACTAAAACAAGCATAACGTTTTGTGTAGTTGGAATTTTGATGCAAGGCTGGTGGCATTGGAAAGCTTACTTCCGGGGCTTCAATTTTGACACAAGAATGACCTGAAAAGGGTTCATATGAAGAATTTATTCCCGTTTGAAGTTGGACCTGCAGAGCAGATTTTTCCTGCCGACCGGCCAAAACAAATGGCCGACCGACCAAATAGATGGCCGACCGGCCAAATAGATTGCCGACCGGCCAGAAAAGATGGCTGACCGACCAAGTTTGCTAGCCGATGACCTTCCGGAGTATTCTACAGATTGAATCGATGCCAGCTGTGCCAGCTGGAATGCACAGACTCTGCTCCCCATGCACGTGTGTGGCTGTTTTGCACCCTTTGCACCCCTTTTGACCCTTTTTTTTTGCACCCTTTGCTCAAAGCTTCTTGAGGAAGCTTTGACCCCTTGTCTTGGCTTCCTCAAGAAGCTTGCACCTTTGCATTAGCTTCTCTTAGAAGCTTGGTCCCTTTGACCCTTTTGTATAGCTTCTTTGAGATGCTTTATGCCATTTCCTTGCTCTATAAAAGAAAGCCATCCTCCTCCATTGTTTTGGTTTAGCAAAATCAGACCTAATACATACATATAACATATATATCACCCTCTCTCTCTACATTTAGGTGTGTTAGAGTGTTCAAAGACCCTTGTTCTTGGCCTATTTGCACTACACCCTATAGCACCACACCACCACTCCATTCCAGCAGCTTGGAGGGCCTTCTCAGAGGCTAGGAGGCAGCTTTTCTTGGTCCAAGAGATAGCAAAGGATTGGTCTTCAAGGGTGAGTTGATTTCTCCCTCTTTCTAGCTCATTTTTGCAAGTTTTCTTAGCCCCTTTTGCTTGCTGTTTTGAGCTCCGACCATAACTGAAAATATCATTTTTTTTAGCTCATTTTTCTGTTTCATTAAGGGTCTTACCCTGTTTGGGACCCCCATCTTGCACTTGCTTCATTACCCCTTTGTATGCCATAATCTTGCATAGTATTTTTGGCCTATGTGTGATCTGTTTTGGAGCATGATGTAAACTGTAGATAGGCTTATTGTGAGCCCTTCTTCAACATTGAAGAGGGCTCATCACTGTTTGGGACCTCCATGTGCCACTTGTCATTATACCCCTCTTTGGTCCCCATTTTTGCATGATTTATTAGCCTATTGTGTCTCTGCTTTTGGACTTTGGTCTGAACTGAAAATGGCCCTATTTTGACCCCCTCTTCATGTTTCATTAAGGGTCCATGACTATTTGAGACACCCTTTGTATACTTTATGTTGTAGCTCTTTTTTGGCCTTAATCTTGCATAGTATTTTGAGCATACTTGTATACTGTTTTGGGCTTGGCCATCAACTGTAAAAGGTCATATTTTGGGCCCCTATTCAACATTGTTGAAGGGCCCTAATCTATTTGGGGTCAGCATCTGCGAGTTGCTTCTTTATCTCACATTTAGGGCCATTTTTGCATGCTAGTTTTTCCCTATGTGTGTTTGTTGTTTGGCCTTGTTTAAAACTGAAAAAATGCTTTTTTTGGGGCTGTCTAGAATCTGTCTTCACATGTCATAATCGAATAATGCATGTTTTATATAGCTATAGGCCAATGTATGTGCCTAGTTTTGCATTTCGGTTTCATTTCATGCATCGGGTGCTATTTTTTCGTGATTCGGGGCGGTTTTATACCACATTTCAGTGCTGAAATTACATGCTTGTATGCCATATTTCATGCCTCGCCATGCCTTGTTAGAGTTTCATACTATGCCTTAGGTTTGGTCCTCGGTTTGCGTGCATGCGTGCATGCGTTTCGAGAGTCTCATTTTCATCTAATGGCCACCGATTTTGGCATGCTTGCGAGCTATCCATGTTAGTTTTTAGTCCATCATCGCATGTTGTTGCATGCCATGTTTACTTACATGTTTAGGTTGCGTGCCTAGTATACATTGCTCATTTGCATGTTCATGTTGCATACTTAGCCTCCATGCCTAGGTTGCATTTCATTGAGCATGCATCCCTTGCCTCTTGATCAATAATGATAGGGGTTGGGGCCCTTTGATGTGTTTTGTCCTTGCATTTCATTTGATATCAAAGTTGCAAAACTTGGCCTCTTAGGCCATCATGCGTAATTGATGGCCCGAGGGTCGAGGGTCATGCTCCCTTGAGTCCCTTGCATGATAGGGAGTGTGCCCGCGCATACATGTGCTTGAAATTCTATGCCATGCACTGTCTGTCCTTGTTGTTGTCAAAAACCTACTTCTGCAGGAAGTTTCTGCCGACCGGCACTGAAGAATGCCGACCGGCAAAGGATATGAGGCCGATGGACTTGAAAGCAGCCGATGGAAATTTCCCATGGCCGGTGGTCATTTCACTTAGCCGGCGGTGTTATGCAGTTCTCATTGAAGATACCCTGAGACTTTGGCAATTTTTAGAGGAGCAGGGCAGCATTAACAGAGGCAGCAGTGGCATGGTATGGGTTTCCAGGCAAAATGGACCGAGCATGCATCATTCGCGCATTCCGAGGCACAGCTGCAGCCACCTTCTGTCTGCATTTATTTTGTTAATTAATTAAGGGTTTGTAATAATTAATTAGATAGGATAGTTGATTTGTTATTCGGACTGTATTATTCTTTCGGACCCTCCGAGTGAGGGCAATTATGTAATAAGTGTGCGTGAGTGTGTGTATGTCTTCCAACCCCACGTCTTTCTTCCCTTTTATTTACCTGTTTATGATGGTTAGATTAGGGCATGTTTCAATTAGCATACAGTATGATAGTATGTTTGCATTCATTCATCTGTCTTGCACGCACCGGGCTCGACACATCATACTAACTGCATTCGTATTTCAATTCCAAGTTGAGTACTTGTTAGCTGTTGCATCTCATATGCCATGTTTAGAATAGCCGAGCCTGCTATAGTTGCATTTTTGCACGTGTTGCATTAGGCACTTCTGTATAATTAAGATCATGCATAGATTTCTAATTAGCTTCTTTTTTGACTTGGAGTACTCGGTAAGTTTTATGCTTTAGCATCCTTGCATGCGTGTGAGTGACTGCCATGAATAGCATGCTTACCATGAGGCTATGTGCTTATGTGATATAACTGCCTGAATGCCTGTAGGTGAAGGTTGGGTTATTTGGATTGGAACAAATCATCAACTGTGAGTTTTAAGCCCACTAGATAGTGGCAAAACATCTTTTCTTAAGCCCACCTGAGGGTGGCAAACTCTGCATCTTTAAGCCTACTTGCGAGTAGCAAACCATCTTTCAAAAACAAACATGAAATGTTTTGTTCCAATTCAGGCGATCCAGTCTATACTTGTATGCTGTGCGCATCACATAGTAAATCCAGGCTAATAACCGGGATAAGAACACACAATGTTTTCAAAACTAGATATCATGGTTAGTAGAGGCCGATCTTTGATCGGGCGAGCGGGGGTGCTCATGAAGTGACCTTCCCCAATCGTACCCAAGTTCCCGAGCCGAGGCAACTTTGGTGATGATGGACACGTGGCCTTAGGCAAACGAGTCAGGGTTTCCTAAATTTCTCCAAAATAAAACATTTAGGTGGCGACTCTGTATCTGGCAAAGCAGTCCATGTTTGGCACTTCTTTCAAAAAAATCTGTTTTCTCAAAACGATTTGCCGGATTTGGACTCTTTGGTTCAGACTTAGAACCGTGACAATTTTGAGAGTCCTGAGCTGTAGTGACCCCAAATGAACGGAACGGGAGCTCACCCTCCCGAGGCGTTCGGGGACGTCTACAGTTTCTGGCGACTCTGCTGGGGATTTTAGAGAGCTTGACTCGAACTCATGATATCCTGTTTTGATTTCATTTATGTGTCTCTTGGCATTGCATGTGCATTGGTGCACCTAGGAACACAGTGTTTGCCATCTGCCATTCCTGAACGGTTTGCCGGAGGCTTGTCTTGTCAAGGCATGACCATAAGGCTGACCGGTTATGGGCTCTGACAGTATGGGAACACAAACCCCGATTTTACCGGGGCACCCTTTTTGACCATTCGACCTAGTGCATATTCGGAATCCATAGTGACCATTCCAAACTAGGACAGGTTGCTTACCCGATGCTAAGTTATTTGAAACCGCTGTGTGCGTAGTGAAACCCTAGTTCCTGACAAAATAGGACAGGGAAACCTTACCCCAACATAGGGGTGTTTTGGTTCTATCTTACTTGCTATGTGCTTTTAGAGTGTATCTCTACAGGAACGCATATACCAGTTTGCAAGTCTGGGCATCAGGTCTGTGGGCATCAACATTAGTATTTGGGGAATCAGTTTTACCCGAGGGTGTCAGTTTATAGGCAGATATTTGGGAAACAGTGATCAGAATTGAGTACAGTCATCCTAGTATGCTCAAATCCGTTCCAGTGAAATTGTGCTGAGATGCTGTCTGTTTTCTCTTTTGCTAGGTAGTCCTGGAACTATAGCTTCAGAAGGCTCCGATATCCCCGGGGTACATTGGACTAGTGTTGATAGACTTTGTTAGGTCAGAAATTCAATTCAAGGGCAACCAGTGTTCTTTCGCTGAGCCAAGGCAAAGAAAGGCCAGTCAGGGCTCACTGGTTCATTTGATCCGTCAGTCGCCAGTCATATCACCTTTGTTCAGACTCAGCAGACCATGATGGCCCAGGGTTCGGAAGAATTTGTGGCCGTGATAGCAGCGTTAAATCAGGGAACTGCCATGTAGGCTGAGACCAATATTGAAATGCAGCATCCGTTTGGGGCATCTGTCTCACATCCAGCTTTGGGTCCCCAGCCAAACTTTGACCCACTTCCGCCAGTTGAAGATTTGCAGTGTCTGAATCCTCGAGAAAGGTTGACTCAAGCTCAGGTGCTCAGACCCCTGGTGCAGCCTAATGAGAGACTTTATCCCCTTGATGTTAATGAGCTCAATTCGACTGCAGTGAAGATTGTGAACCTTGAGAAGCAATTCAAAAAGGCACAGGGCCTTAACTCCATTCCTGACATTGAGGATGGGCACACCGAGGCTGCAGTACGGCTCCTAGACAGATTCAAAATGCCATATATTGACCGTTTCGACGGGTCTGGAGATCCAATGGTACATATCTGACTTTTCTTGGATGTCTTAAAGCCGATGGGACTGACTAAGCCACAGAAACTCTCTCTGTATGGAAGAACCCTGTCGGGTGTAACAGCCACTTGGTACGCTAAGTTGGAAGATAAAGTGAAGCAAGACTGGGAAGAATTGGCTGAGGCCTTTGTTGATCAGTATTCCTACAATACCCAAGTTGAAATGACCATGCAAGAGCTTGAAACAACCCGCCAGAACCCAACAGAGCCTTTTGTGGAATTTGTTGCAAGGTAGAGGGCAAAGGCAGCACAGATGACAGATCGCCCTTCTGAGAGGGTTCAAGTGCAAATGATGGTGCGAAACCTCGAGCATGATATGTTGCAAAACTTAATAGTCGCTCCACTATTCACTTTCAAAAGTTTGCATGAACTGGGGGTTCAGGTCGAGAATGCGTTCAACAGCGGGATCATTCCCAGAACAAGTGAATCGACAAGGAGGGCGATTGCAGGGAGTACCAATGCTGGTAGTAGCGTCATTCCCAAATCCACCGAGATCAATGCAGTCGCCACAGCTAACCCTTTTGCCAAACCAAGCCTACAAACAGCCGGCCCAGCCCGAGCTCAGGGCCGAACTTTCACCCCCCTCTATATGAGCCTGACTAGCACACTAAAAGCCTTGATGGAAAGAGGGCATCTCAAGCCCCTCGATCCTCAACCTCTTCCTGACCCACTCCCAGCCAGACATAATCCCTCCAAGTACTGTATGTACCATCAGCAGCGTGGTCATGGCACCGACCGTTGCTACCGCCTTCGTCATGAGGTCCAAAATCTCATCGACAACCGGACGATAGCTCCACCTTCAGACCCCAATGACCAAGTACATCATCCACATCTCAATCTAATCCACACACTGGCCGTCCCTTACGACCCCAGCGTATACATCACCCCGGCACCTCTACCCAAGCCTGATGTGTTTATCCCAGAGAGCCTGGACTTATGCATGATGGATGCATCTGAACCCCAATCATCTCAAAACCACGAACCCACTACTTCCGAGCTGATGAAAATGATTGAAGACCTTCAGAGAACTGTGGCAGATCTGGCCTTTGGGGTTTTTGCCCCCATCATCGACCACATCACATACCAGGGAGTTCATGTCAAAAGGCTCCTCAGTACGGGCTGCATTGGAAGATGGCCAACCCCTTGGCAAAATGGAGGCAAGTGGTAAGAACAAGGTAGGGGCAGGCATTGGTCCCCCTGAACACTTTCAGTGGGATATTGAGGCTTTGAAAGCCGAAGGGCTGAACAAACAGCAAGTACTCGCAGTTGTTGCAAAAATTGTAGATGACACTTTCGCCACTCAGAATGAGAGCAGTCTAAATCAAGGGGCAATCCGGGAGAAGGGCCGCTGTACCAGGAATGTTCCTTTCAGCTCTAAACCCTTGCTCAGAAGAGATCAGCAAACCCAGTCCGCGCCTACCAATCCCTTTGCTGGTGCATCCAGCAAAACTCCACAAACCTGAAAATAACCACCTCGAGGCCAGAGGGTGTTCGCACCACTGTACATGTCTTTATCAGCGGCCTTGAGGGTCCTGATTAGAGAGGGGGATCTGAAACCCCTGGAGCCGCGACCACTACCAGATAGACTTCCTTCCTCCCATGATCCGACCAAGTACTGTGCCTTTCATCAGCAAGTTGGCCATGTCACTGATGGTTGTTTCCGTCTTTGCCACGAAATACAAGATCTGATTGACAATAAGGTCATCGTCGCACCAACTTAACAAAGTCTATCGTCATTGGATCAGTGAACCTGGGGGATAATGCGGTGCGATCGGGAGATGAACCACCTGCGGGCGGCACTCAGTTTACTTCAGATGTGGCGTTTGACATGCACAGTTTTGAGCAATGTGCGAACACTAGTTTTTGTACTTTCTGACTTGGGTATTGGGTCAGTTTTGTTGTTTTGTATATGGTCAGTCTTTTTGTACTAAGTCGGTCAGGTCTGTTTTGTTGTATCGAGTCAGTCCTGTTTTGTTAGAGTCAGGTGATTCCGGGGGTGTTACCTTAGGCATCACTATTTTGTTTTGTGTTTGTCTTTTCGCTTTCTTTTGAGTCTGTTTCTGCCATAGAGCCAGTTACACCAACAGTTATGAATGAAACAGCAGTGGTTTTCATGCTTTTGTGCTTGCTTCTGCCTTGTGTCAGTTGTACCAGAAAGTCGAATGGAACGACAATGCATTTCACCTGCTTCTCTGTGCTTTTAAGTCATTGCGTTGACCTAAGTTTTTCAAAGCTGTTTTTGAACATTGTAATGAAAACGAAGAGGAAGGAATTCCTCGGGTTTTTTGCAAAGATTTGATCATTTGAGAGAAAGAGAGGCATGCTAAGCCTTTAATGATCGAGATCATGCTTGTTAATGTGAGTACTGAGAAGGATCCTGGCTTGATCCAGATTGGTCGCACACTGTCTTCAGCGCGAGCGACTAGTCGCTTTCTTAAAAGATTTCAAAAAAAAAAAAAAATGTTTTGCGTGATCCTACGAAGACCTGTGTGGAACCGCTCTTGAGATTATGCAGCCTAGGATCGCTCTCAGCCTCGGGACTCGACCCTTCATTTTCAAACCTCGGACTTAAATTCAGAATGGTCAACGGTCAACCACAACGTGAAGCCTGTGTGGCCATTTTGAAGCAGCCCTCGAACAAGAGGCACCAAAGTTAGATCAAGAGGATCAGATCAAAGGAAGCTTGTAAAGCTAGATCAGAAGCCCCCCCTCAAACTAGGGGCAAAAATGTCAGATATGCTCGAAGAGCCGAAGATGGATCCTTCAGTAAATCAATTCAACAGCCACTCTCCTGGATACGGATGGCTTCAAAACCCTAAAACCGTTTGACATGCACAAAGCTACACTTTTACCCTTGAGAGGCTCGCTGGGTCGAAAACCCGGAAGGGTGACCCAGGCAAAAGTTAGAGCAAGGAAAAAAGGAAAATAACAAAAAAGAAGAAGAAGAAAAAATGAAATGAAGAAAAGAAGAACAAAAAGAAAATAAAAAGAAAGAAAAGAAAAAGAAAAAAAATGAATGAAAAGAATTGAAAAGAAAAGAAAAACAGAGCTCGCAAGGTTGAAAACCCGGAAGGGCGGTCTTGGCAAAAGTTAAAGCACAAAAGGAGAGGTTAAATACCCGAGTGTACCTTAACCCCGGACTACGTAAGGCTTGATCCCCATGTTTGGGATACGTAGGCAACTTCATTCTGAAGTCCAGCCATAAAACACTTCAAATTGACTGTGCCCATGTAATGGTTTTGATCATCTTTGCCTTCTCTATATCCGAGAGTTCGGTTGTCGTCGTCACTCTGAGGACTGATTGCAATGCGCTGCGATGCTATCCAAACAAGGGGCAACTTTTCGTTGCCGTACAGTGTGCCGTGGAGCCATTCAAACAAGGGGCAACTTTCCGTTGCCATGCAGCTCTCTTCGAGCAAGGGGGCAATTTTCGTCCAGATCCGAGGTTGTGCGTTTCAAGAGTAAGTTCCGCCCTTGTTAAGCATCGGCTGTTTGCAAAAATAGTTTTTGAGAATTTTTACAGAGGTTGACTATTCTCTCGAAAAGTATTCCATTTTTTTTTCAAAACTGGACCATTTCTTGGATCCAAAAAAAGGGAAAATTTTCAGTGCTCACAGCCTCACTTGCATGATTTTAAATCAGAAAATTGAACAAGCATGTTAATCTAACTCTCATTTTGGTCAAAATTTTTTGGGAGGAAACTAAGACAAAAAAAAAAGGTCAAAATGATGAACTAGGGGCACAGTTGAGTCAGGCTTCCTGTCTTTCCCATTGTCAACATGCTTGCCAAGAAAGGCACCATACCTGCCGGAAAAAGGCATCCCTGAAGCTAACCGCAAAAGGCCAGAAAACTTTCACATCTTCCAAGCAATGAGGTATCAAGCCAAGTGTGAAGTACGAACTGGAATGGGACGAGATATCCCATTTCCTCATCTGGGCAGATCTGATCACGTCCAAACTCCCCAGCAGAGCGTCGTCAACCGATGTCAGCTGCAGATTTGCTACACACCCAATTGTAGCGCAACCCCTCTGTGGAAGAAACTCACTGTTGTGAACAAGAAGAAGAATCTAGCAGAAGGCTAGGGGGAAGAGCCCGCAACATTCTGTTTATCCATCAACCACCCAGGGGAGGGATTTAAAATGAGAGATTGAAGAATAGAGAGGTGTGCGCTGAGAGAAAAAGTGAGGAAAGGGCTTGTTTCAGAAAAACAGAGCTTGAGGGCCGAGTGATGTGAGAATCACAAATGAGAAAGGGTGGGAAACACTACCCGGATAAACTAGCTCCTCGTGAACTGAAAGGTCTCTTGTCTTCGTAACACGTCTGTGTGTCGTGTCTTTTGTTTTGTTTACCTCAACTTTTGTTTTGAGTCTTTTTCGAGCGTTACTCGATGTGTTTAGGTCGTGTACCTTTTGTTGAGTCATAGTATGCTGTGTTCAGTTGTAGGCTCAATACCCAGTTGAGAACCCTTTTCTCATCTTCAAAAAAATCGTTTTATGCTCAGAGTGCTGTGCCATTCTCCACATTTGTACAAAATAGAAATTTTGTTCTTTCAAAAACCGCAGGGTTTAACCCGGGTCATGTGGGAACAGTAAAACCAGGACCTATCCGAAGCTGTATAGGTTCCAGACTGCAAAGCAAAAGAACAGAGCGAAAATTTGGGAGCATCTTAGCATGTTTCAACTTTAGCAAAATCTGAGACTGCATTCCAGGTGCACCTTCTCAGGCCTCGTCGTTTCTCTAGAGTATGAGTGTATCTCAACTCCAAGTGTAAGCCCGCTTCAAGTCAGAATGGCAATTAAAGCAGCAGCAGATGTTATCTCTCGCCGATATAGACAGGGCGTCCCCTTTTAAGCTGAGTGTGTTGCAAAGTCCTCTAAGAGGTAAATCAGAGGCACCAAAGTACGTGTTTGATACCCTTCCATTGCATAGAATGTGCACTTTCATATACACTTCTGTGACATGCGTGCCGCACATCGTTATGATTCATGCATAGAATATGCTTGCTTTCGATTTTGCATAGAATTTGCTTTCAATATTGCATAGAATATGCTCCTGTTTCTTGCATAGAAAATGCTCGTATCTTTTGCATAGAAAATGCACTCTTCCATACTTGCATATAAAATGCACCTCATTTGCATAGAACATGCATTCACTCGCACTATCTTGTGCACTTACACTTTGTATCTCACTAGCACTGTCTTGTGCATCTTGTGGTTGTATCTCACTCGCACTATTTTGTGCATTGCATATCAATCGCGCTGTTTAGCGTATCGCACTATTTAGTGCATTTCAAATCACTCGCGCTGTTTAGCATATCGCACTCTTTAGTGCATTTCAATCGCGCTGTTTAGCGTATCACACTGTTCAGTGCATTTCAAATCAATCGCGCTGTTTAGCGTATCGCACTGTTTAGTGCATTTCAATCGCGCTGTTTAGCGTATTGCACTGTTTAGTGCATTTCAAATCAATCACGCTGTTTAGCGTATCACACTGTCTTGTGCATTTCAAAATCACTCGCGCTGTTTAGCGTATCGCACTGTCTTGTGCATTTCAAAATCACTCGTGCTGTTTAGCGTATCGCACTGTCTTGTGCATTTCAAATCACTCGCGCTGTTTAGCGTATCGCACTGTCTTGTGCATTTCAAAATCAATCGCGCTGTTTAGCGTATCGCACTATTTTGTGCATTGCATATCAATCGCACTGTTTAGCGTATCGCACTGTCTCGTGCATTTCAAAATCAATCGTGCTGTTTAGCGTATCGCACTGTCTTGTGCATTTCAAAATCACTCGCGCTGTTTAGCGTATCGCACTGTTTAGTGCACTTCAAATCACTCGCGCTATTTTGCGTCTCGCACTGTTTTGTGAAGCTACATTCGCGCTATTTTGCGCACCTCAATCGCACTGTTTTGTGCAGTTTATCATTCGCGCTATTTTGCGCATTGCACTATTTTGTGCAGTTTACTTTCGTGCTATTTTGCGCATCGCACTGTTTTGTGCAGTTTACATTTCGCGCTATTTTTCGCACCTCAATCGCACTTTCTTGTGCATTTCAAATCACTCGCACTGTCTTGTGCATTTCAAATCACTCGTGCTTTCTTGCGCATCGCACTGTTTTGTGCACCACATTGTTTCATTCGTGCTATTTTGTACATCGCACTATTTTGTGCAGTTTACACTCGCGCTCTCTTGCGCATCGCACTGTCTTGTGCATTTCATTACATGCTCTCTCTCATCTTGCATAGAAAATGCTTGTAGCATTTGTCAGTGCATTGCGTCGCACTATTTTGTGCACCTTACTTGCATTTTGCATGCATTCTATCGCGCTATCTCGCGCACCTCACCTGTACTTGTTAGTACATTGCATTGTTTTGAATACAAACCGGCTTCGCGTAGCGTATAAGTCCAATTATCAAAGTCTTCTTTCATATCATTTGTACCCTGCCCCTGCACTACGCTGGTTTGATTCCTTGCGAAGGGATACGTAGGCAGCCTGCGGGCACAACCATTCATTCATTTATCGGTATTTTTGTTTGTCCAAGTCTTCGGCCTTGTCAAAAATGGGTCGTCTCTGGGCTTTGACATTCACTACCGTCATTGTTATGACTTTCGAGTTCTGTCAAACAGGGGCAACTGTAGACACCCTATTTTTGACCGCCCTTAAGACTTGGGCACTACTGATGGTTTGCTCGATGATGAAAGGTGTGCAGGGCAAAGGTTCAATTTCTTCGGCAATGAGAGGGTCAAATCCCAACTTCACACCCCATTTTGGACCAAAGCTATTTTCAATGGTTTTTAGACCTTAAAACCCTCTCTTTCAAAACATTTCTGAAATAAAGTTTCTACGATGTTCCGAGGCTCACATTTTGTCAAAAAATGCATTTTTCGATAAACCGAGCAAGGACAAAGTGGAAATGAATGAAAGAGAGATGAAATCTTTGAAAAATCTTTCAAGACACCTTGCTTAGGGGTTTGAAGTTGAAGAAAAGAGGAGAAGAGGGGAGAAGCCAAGTTGGAGAAGAAGATAGGCAAGAATTGCTAAGAGAGGGACGAGCAGTCCTCGCTAAATCAAGCTTATTTGTCTATACACTTTGAGTTAAGCTATGAGGCCACCACTGTTGGAAAGAAGACTTTCGGGGATTCATTTTTCATTCAAGAATCTCTTCAATCCGAGAACGGAGGGCGGAGATATGATTGGTTGAAGTTGGGCATCATCCCGGTTGGACCGAAACTGAGCAGCCTTCGCTAAAACAAGCATAACTTTTTCCATAATTGAAATTTTGATGCAATTCTGGCGCCATTGGAAAGCTTACTTCCAGGGCTTCAATTTTGACACAAGAATGACCTAAAAAGGAGTTTATATGAAGCAGTTATGCCCGTTTGAAGTTGGACCTGCATAGCAGATTTTTCCTGCCGACCGGCCAAAACAAATGGCCGACCGACCAAATAGATGGCCGATCGGCCAAATAGATTGCCGACCGGCCAGAGAAGATGGCTGACCGACCAAGTTTGCTAGCCGATGACCTTCCGGAGTATTCTACAGATTGAATAGATGCCAGCTGTGCCAGCTGGAATGCACAGACTCTGCTCCCCATGCACGTGTGTGGCTGTTTTGCACCCTTTGCACCCCTTTTGACCCTTTTTTTTGCACCCTTTGCTCAAAGCTTCTTGAGGAAGCTTTGACCCCTTGTCTTGGCTTCCTCAAGAAGCTTGCACCTTTGCATTAGCTTCTCTTAGAAGCTTGGTCCCTTTGACCCTTTTGTATAGCTTCTTTGAGAAGCTTTATGCCATTTCCTTGCTCTATAAAAGAAAGCCATCCTCCTCCATTGTTTTGGTTCAGCAAAATCAGACCTAATACATACATATAACATATATATCACCCTCTCTCTCTATATCTCCCTCTCTCTCTCTCTACATTTGGGTGTGTTAGAGTGTTCAAAAACCCTTGTTCTTCGCCTATTTGCACTACACCCTATAGCACCACACCACCACTCCATTCCAGCAGCTTGGAGGGCCTTCTCAGAGGCTAGGAGGTAGCTTTTCTTGGTCCAAGAGGTAGCAAAGGATTGGTCTGCAAGGGTGAGTTCATTTCTCCCTCTTTCTAGCTCATTTTTGCAAGCTTTCTTAGCCCCTTTTGCTTGCTGTTTTGAGCTCCGACCATAACTGGAAATATCATTTTTTTGAGCTCATTTTTCTGTTTCATTAAGGGTCTTACCCTGTTTGGGACCCCCATCTTGCACTTGCTTCATTACCCCTTTGTATGCCATAATCTTGCATAGTATTTTTGGCCTATGTGTGATCTGTTTTGGAGCATGATGTAAACTGTAGATAGTCTTATTTTGAGCCCTTATTCAACATTGAAGAAGGGATCATCACTGTTTGGGACCTCCATGTGCCACTTTCCATTATGCCCCTCTTTGGTCCCCATTTTTGCATGATTTATTAGCCTGTTGTGTCTCTGTTTTTGGAATTTGGTCCGAACTGAAAATGGCCCTATTTGGACCCCCTCTTCATGTTTCATTAAGGGTCCATGGCTGTTTGAGACACCCTTTGTATACTTTATGTTGTAACTCTTTTTTGGCCTTAATCTTGCATAGTATTTTGAGCATACTTGTATACTGTTTTGGGCTTGGCCATCAACTGTAAAAGGTCATATTTTGGGCCCCTCTTCAACATTGTTGAAGGGCCCTAATCTGTTTGGGGTCAGCAGCTGCGAGTTGCTTCTTTATCTCACATTTAGGGCCATTTTTGCATGCTAGTTTTTCCCTATGTGTGTTTGCTGTTTGGCCTTGTTTAAAACTGAAAAAATGCTTGTTTTGGGGCTGCCTAGAATCTTTCTTCACATGTCATAATCGAATAATGCATGTTTTATATAGCTATAGGCCAATGCATGGGCCTAGTTTTGCATTTCGGTTTCATTTCATGCATCGGGTGCTATTTTGCCGTGATTCGGGGCTGTTTTATACCACATTTCAGTGCTGAAATTACATGCTTGTATACCATATTTCCTGCCTCGCCATGCCTTGTTAGAGTTTCATACTATGCCTTAGGTTTGGTCCTCGGTTTGCGTGCATGCGTGCACGCGTTTCGAGAGTCTCATTTTCATCTAATGGCCACCGATATTGGCATGCTTGCGAGCTATCCATGTTAGTTTTAGTCCATCATCGCATGTTGTTGCATGCCATGTTTACTTACATGTTTAGGTTGCGTGCCTAGTACACATTGCTCATTTGCATGTTCATGTTGCATACTTAGCCTCCATGCCTAGGTTGCGTTTCATTGAACATGCATCCCTTGCCTCTTGATCAATCATGATAGGGGTTGGGGCCCTTTGATGTGTTTTGTCCTTGCATTTCATTTGATATCAAAGTTTCAAAACTTGGCCTCTTAGGCCATCATGCGTAATTGATGGCCCGAGGGTCGAGGGTCATGCTCCCTTGAGTCACTTGCATGATAGGGAGTGTGCCCGCGCATACATGTGCTTGAAATTCTATGCCATGCACTGTCTGTCCTTGTTGCTGTCAAAAACCAGCTTCTGCAGGAAGTTTCTGCCGACCGTCACTGAAGAATGCCGACCGGCAAAGGATATGAGGCCGATGGACTTGAAAGCAGCCGATGGAAATTTCCCATGGCCGGTGGTCATTTCACTTAGCCGGCGGTGTTATGCAGTTCTCATTGAAGATACCCTGAGACTTTGGCAATTTTTAGAGGAGCAGGGCAGCATTAACAGAGGCAGCAGTGGCATGGTATGGGTTTCCGGGCAAAATGGACCGAGCATGCATCATTCGCGCATTCCGAGGCACAGCTGTGGCCACCTTCTGTCTGCATTTATTTTGTTAATTAATTAGGGGTCTGTAATAATTAATTAGCTAGGATAGTTGATTTGTTATTCGGACTGTATTATTCTTTCGGACCCTCCGAGTGAGGGCAATTATGTAATAAGTGTGCGTGAGTGTGTGTATGTCTTCCAACCCCACGTCTTTCTTCCCTTTTATTTACCTGTTTATGATGGTTAGATTAGGGCATGTTTCAATTAGCATACAGTATGATAGTATGTTTGCATTCATTCATCTGTCTTGCACACACCGGGCTCGGCGCATCATACTAACTGCATTCGTATTTTAATTCCAAGTTGAGTACTTGTTAGCTGTTGCATCTCATATGCCATGTTTAGAATAGCCGAGCCTGCTATAGTTGCATTTTTGCACGTGTTGCATTAGGCACTTCTGTATAATTAGGATCATGCATAGATTTCTAATTAGCTTCTTTTTTGGCTTGGAGTACTCGGTAAGTTTTATGCTTTAGCATCCTTGCATGCGTGTGAGTGACTGCCATGAATAACATGCTTACCATGAGGCTATGTGCTTATGTGATATAACTGCCTGAATGCCTGTAGGTGAAGGTTGGGTTATTTGGATTGGAACAAATCATCAACTGTGAGTTTTAAGCCCACTAGATAGTGGCAAAACATTTTTTCTTAAGCCCACCTGAGGGTGGCAAAATCTGCATCTTTAAGCCTACTTGCGAGTAGCAAACCATCTTTCAACAACAAACATGAAATGTTCTGTTCCAATTCAGGCGATCCAGTCTATACTTGTATGCTGTGCGCATCACATAGTAAATCTAGGCTAATAACCGGGATAAGAACACACAATGTTTTCAAAACTAGATATCATGGTTAGTAGAGGGCGATCTTTTATCGGGCGAGCGGGGGTGCTCACGAAGTGACCTTCCCTAATCGTACCCAAGTTCCCGAGCCGAGGCAACTTTGGTGATGACGGACACGTGGCCTTAGGCAAACGAGTCAGGGTTTCCTAAATTTTCCCAAAATAAAACATTTAGGTGGTGACTCTGTATCTGGCAAAGCAGTCCATGTTTGGCACTTCTTTCAAAAAAATCTGTTTTCTCAAAACGATTTGCCGGATTCGGACTCTTTGGTTCAGACTTAGAACCGTGACAATTTTGAGAGTCCTGAGCTGTAGTGACCCCAAATGAACGGAACGGGAGCTCACCCTCCCGAGGCGTTCGGGGACATCTACAGGGTACTTCAGCATCTGATGCAGAGTGGAAGAGACAGCTCTCACTTGGTGCAGCCACGGCCGTCCAAGGAGTAAGTTAAAAGTGGAACATCCAAGACGTGGAATTCAATGTCCTATTGTGCGCGGGCCAACCTGGGTTCTAAGCCGAACTTTTCCCATTACTTCCCGACTTGTATTGTCATAAGCCCGAATCACCTAGGCCGTTGGTACAATGTTTGCCAGCTTCAAGCTGATAGCATAGGCCTTGCGTGACAGACACACATTAATTGTAGACCCGGTATCAACCAAGACGACTGGTATCCACTTCTCTTTACATTTAACAAAGATGTATAATGGCTTGTTGTGCTCAGAGCCCTTAGGTAGCAATTCCTTATCTATAAAAGTAAAAGTCAGCGTAGCCCCTCCTGGGAAGACCAGTCCCACTAACTGCTCAGGGGTTGTGTCGATAGAGAGCTTAGCCTTATCCATTGCTGATAGGATGGCTTGTCTGTGCACTCGTGAAGCCATGAGCAATCCCCAAATGGAGATGTCTTCTTAAATCTTCTTCAGCTGCTTCAGTATAGCTTCTTCTTCTAGCAGTTTATCTTTCTGCTTCTCTGCCTCCTTATCCTTTCCAAATGCTTTTGGTTGGTCCAGGTGTTGGGGCTTAAAGTACCGCCCGCTCCCAGTTATGTGATCCACTTCTTCTGAATACCAAGTATCATCTGGCAAATTCTGTCCCCAATCCTCATCTATGTGGGCGAGATGCAAATCCTTATCTTCCCATCACATTCCTCCAGCAACTGACAAGCACATGTCCGGTTTTGCTGTAATTATTCCCGTGTCCACAACACAATCAGTCCTCGCAGGGCCTTTAGCTTTTCTAACCTTCTGATCATTCTCAATTTTTTCATGCTCAAACCGCTTTAGCGTGGCCTCCTATTCTGTATCGGCTGTACAAATACTACCCAATCTCGAGCAAAATTCTTAGTACTAGTGCTCTCTGGCAACTTTCCTTTGTTGTCGACCGTTCCGTCCGTTGCAGCAATTCCTATTTCTGGCTATCCCTACTTCGGTTAAGACTCCTCGTCAACATGTGGCTCATCACTAAGCCACCTTGAATTATCCGTTGATCCATTCAGGTGAAACCAGTTGATGTGCACATCTCCCTGATCCTGCTCATTGAAGAATTGTAGATTAGCGATGTCCTCCTCAAGGTCAGCTAAGTCATCCAGTCCCTGGCTTGGCTTATCCTCCTAGACTACATTAACCTCCATTCCCGTTGGCAATTCCACCCATGGTCTGGCCTGGCTAGTTGGCACAATGTAACGGCACGTGTTGTACTCTTCTTCAGTTAAGCTCACAGAGCCCTCATGCATGCCTCTTTCTAGCACAGCCACCACCACAAGTTCGGGTTGGGATATGGGCGCAGTCATCACATACAAGTTTGTGCTTTCCGGGATGAACAGCGTCGGTTTAGCTAGGTGGGAAGGGATGATGTATATACTGGTGTCATACGGGACGATCAGTGTTTGGATAAGGTTTATTTGCCTGGTTGAAGGGGCTTGGTTATGTGGTGGAAGGGGATTTGTAGTGACGTTTGGCTTTTGGGGAGGCGCTATCACTTTGTTATCAATGCGATCCTGAATCTCATGACGGAGTCTAAAGCATAGGTCGGTATCATGACCATTCTGCTAGTGGAAGGCGCAGTACTTGGCCGGGTTGTGTGTAGAAGGGAGGGGATTAGGCAATGGATGCGGCTCTAGGGGCTTCGGATGCCCCTTTTTTATCAGGACCCTCAAGGTCGCAGACAGAGACATATAGAGTGGGGTGAAAACCCTCTGGCCTCGGGGTTGGTGTTTTGTAGGTTGTGAGGTGGTTTCAGATGTGCCGGCAAAGGGGGTGGCTATTTTCGATGTGGTGGTGACCATACCAACATCAGACGTCCTTGTAGCAGCATTACTACTCGTAGTCGCATTTGAACTGCGTGTAAAAGCCCTCTTGGGCTACTCTTTCTCATGGTCTATCAGACCCTGTTTCATCGTATCCTTTATCTGTACCCCTATCTCATGAAGGTCAGTAAATGTAGGTAGGGGTAAAACTATCATCTTTTGTAGCAGCCTTAGTTGTAGATTACGGATGACCATTCTTATCTGGTCCTTATCAACTGGCCGGGTGGTCATCATAGAGGCCTTGGCCCTCTACCAAGTAACGAAATTAGAGAAGCCTTACTTCGGGTCTTGACGAGTCGCCTCGAGATCACGAGTTATGACCTCGATTTGAGTGTTATAGGAATATTGGGCAATGAAGGCCTCAACCATCTCTTCCCAGCTTCTCTTCACGGAATCGTGCAACTTAGCATACCAAATGGTCGAAATACCCGATAGGGTCTGGCCGAAGAGGGATAACTTCTGCAGTCTAGTCAGGCCCATCGGCCGCAGAATATCTGAAAATAGCTGCAAGTGTACCATGGGATCACTCGAACCGTCGAAGCAGTCTATATGTGGCATTTTAAATCTATCCGACAATGTCACCGCCGCATCGGTATAGCCGTCCTCTATATATGGGATTGAATTGACACCCTGAGCTCGTTTGAAAAGCTTCTCAAGCTTACTCACTTTCAGTGCAGTGGGGTCAATCTCAAACTCAAAGGGCGCCTCTGTTAGGTAAGTCAGTGCTTTGGAAGTCTGGGGTGGAATTGTATCTATTGGAATGTTCGCATTTTCCTGGACATTGGCTGTGGGAGCAGGAGCTTTGGGTACTGGAATATCTGTAGGAGGTGGATGGGATACAGAAGCTGCTGCCTGCTGAGATTGTTGTTGCTGTTGAAGCGTAGCAATCAACTCAGCCTGCTAGGCTGTAATTTCCACTTGGCGGGTGGTGATTTCCACTTGGCGAGCAGCGTCCAGCTGCATTGCCTCAATGGTCTGTGGAAGTTGACGCAACATATCCTCCATGTTGACCGAGGGGTGCTGATATATCAGAACCGGTGAGTACTCTCGTTCTGATGTGGAACCAAAAAACTGAACTTTACTAAAGGAAGGCGGTTGCCGAACTAGTGAATTAGGCCTAACGCTCCTTCGTCTCGTGACCGGGGGTAGTAAAGCAAACACCGGTTGTCCTCTCACAAGATCCCCAGATCGATAAAGCCGCCTTACTTTGGTCCAGAGTGCTTGGGGGGTAATTGCCTCGTTGGAAGCAATTGTGAAAACTACCTTGCAAAAAGAAAATAAAGCGAAAAAAGGAAACAACATTCAGCAAACGCACAACACCTCGGCTTAGACAGAAACAACACGCAGTCGTAATCATAAGCTGGACAATCTGTACTCAAACACTGATTTTTGCCCCAAATTTCTGCTTGAAAACTGATGCTCTCAAACCGATACCCAAACTTGCAACTGATACATACATTCCTGCAGAGTTTTACTCTAAAAGCATGTATCAATCAAGTGAGAGCCAAAACACCCCTATGGTAAGGTAGGGCTTCCCTGTCCTAGTTTCGTCAGGAACTAGGGATTCGCAACGCAAGCAAGCGATTTCATACAATCCTGCATTCGAGTGAGCAACCTGTTCTAGTTTGGAACAGTCTCTATGGCTTCCGATATGCAACTAGGTCAATTGGTCAAAAAGAGTACCTCAACAAGACTACCTAATATACCTCTCACACCTAACATCGAGAAGTGAAAGGAGGATCAAACGGTATAGCGGTAGTACAGATCCAAGGCTTGCGTTCCCATCGTGGCAGAGCCTGCAACTGGTCAGCCTTATGGCACGCTTTTCCAAGCAAGCCTCCGACAAACAGTTCAGGAATAGCAGATGGGAAACATAGTGACTTAGGCGCACTAATGCAAATGCCAATGCAAAGAAACATATAAATATAGATAAAACAACATATCGTGAGTTCGAGTCAAGTTCTCTAAATCCCCAGTAGAGTCGCCAGAAACTGTAGCTCGACTTTTTTGCTCCCCCTTTCGGAGAGCTTGAATTGGTCCTACAGTTCAGACTTTCGTCACGGTTCTGAATCTAATCTCACAAAGTGCAATATGAAACTGATAAACACCAAAGAGTCTAATCTGGCAAATCTTTTTGGAAAATTCATTTAAATCAAATAATGCCGAAATTGGACTGCTTTGCCAGATTACAGAGTCACCACCTAAACATTTTGTTTTGGGGAAAATTTAGGAAACCCTGACTCGTGTTAAAGGCTACGTGTCCGTTATCACCAAAGTTGTCTCGGCTCAGGAACTTGGGTACAACGGGGAGAAGGTCATGAAATGAGCCCCCCTGCTCGCCCGATCAAAGGATCGACCTTTACTAATCATGATATGTCATTTTATAAACATCATGTGTTCTTATTTCGGTTATTAGCTAACTTTACTGTGTGATGCACATAAGCAAGTATAGACTAAAAGTGCAAGAATTGGAACATTTCAACTCGTGTTTGCTTTTGAAAATGGTTTGAAGTTGCCACCCTCAAGTGGGCTAAAACGCTGATTTGCCACCAAATGTGATGGGCTTAAACATAATTTTGCCACTTCGCAAAGTGGGCTTAAAACAAACATGAGTTGCTTTGTTCCAATTCAAACAACCAAGCCTTCATCCACGGGCATTCATGCAGTTAATCGTTTAAGAAAACAGCCTCATGGCAAGCATGCGAAACATGGCATTTATGGCAATTACACTCATGCAATATGCTAAAGCATAAAAGCTTACCGAGTACTCCAAGCCAAAACAAAAGCTAGTAAGAAATGATGCATGATCCCAACTATATGTAGACACCCCATTTTTGACCGTCCTCAAGACTTGGACGTCACCGTTTGAACACTCGGTGATCATCCATGTTTGTGTTTGTTTGGAGTTCCCGGAGGTCTCGGCTACGCGCCCTGCCTCAGGATCTCCGAACTCGACCGTTTAGTGTCTGGTTTCACACCAAACACTTATGTTTTGCCTTGGAGGGGCAGGGAATGCCTAGTGAGGCATCCCCACACACCACCGGCAGTGGCTAGAGGTCACCGGCTGGTTTTTGCTGCCATCGGCACTATTTGTTGCCGGTCGACACTTTTTGTTGCAGGTCGGCACTCTTTGTTGCCGGTCGGCACTCTCTTTTGCCAAAATGGCATTTTTGGCCGGCCGACTACTGTGCATCTGCTTTTGCAGATATTTTGTCACAGCTGTCTTGCTTTTGCTCCCCTCCATACACGTGTATGGCGGGATCTCCCTCTTTGGAAGCTTGTCTTGTAAGCTTTACAAGACAAGAAGCTCTATAAGAGAGAGCCTTGTCTCTTGGCCTTACGGTTAGACACTTGAGAGGCCTTAGATATTTTTTAGATAGCCATTTTTAGGGTTTTGAGTTCTAGGGTTAGAAACCATACACTTTCTATCTCTATTTCTCCCTCTTGTGTGTGTTAAAGTGCATTTGTGTCTTACTATTGCACATAAACACATAGTGTTTCACCTTCACTTAGCTACTGAGGTTCTAAGAGGTTGGTTTTGAAGTTTTGGAGCTGTTTTCAAACCAAGGAGGGCTGTTGGAGCACCATTTGTGAAGGGGTCTTCAAGTGTAAGAAACTAACACCTTTATTCCCCATTTTTGCATTGTATTTTGACCTGTCTTAAAATCGTTTTTGAGCTTGGTGTATAATAAAAAAAAGTTCTATTTTTAGGCCCTCTAAATTGTTTGTTTAGAGTGTTTTGTGGTTTGGAGGTGTTTGACCCCTCTTAGGCCTTGAAAGGTCCCATTTTGTGCCTTTTTGAGTGAGTTTCGAGACTTTGGTGTTTGGGCCTCTTCACCACTGAAATCTTGAGGGATTTCAGTGGTGGAGATGGTACCTTGAAGTCTCCAAAAGGGGAGGGCCACCCCCTCTCCTTGTTGTCCTTGAAAAGGACCCCTTTTGGCCTCTTGAGAGAGCATCATGTTAGAATGTGTATTGATCATATCTTGGCTGTTTTCCATGCTTATTATGCCATGATATAACCTTGTTGTGTGTTGGTTTTGGTACACCATGCATGCTTAGCATACCTCACTTTGCCATGTTTAAGATCTGTCCTAGGTTGTTTGGGTTGGATTTGGCATGCTTAGTATAGCTCCTTTGCATTCCGGCTTGTTGGCCTTAAGTGTATGAATGTATAGCATGACATTCTTGCATTGATTTAGCGGTTTGGGACTATCCACCATGTTATTTCAGTCCTCTTATCGTGCTCATATGCTTGCATTTCATGACCCTTTTGATGTTTCAAGAATTGATGTTTTATGCTTCATGTTTATGCCATTGTGTATGCCTCTAAGATTAGGTCATTTGGATGCCATCTAAGTGGTTCTTGAGGCTTACTTTTGCATGATTTGGGGCTGTTTTGATTCAATTTGGTCATTTGCATCATGAGTCATATGGTCATGTTTTAGGTCCTTAGGTTTGGACTCATGCATAGCTTGCATTGGTAGGTTAATTTGACATCATTTCCTACATGTTTTCAAGGTTTATAATGCATGTCATTTATCCATGATCATTCCCTCCTAAGTGTGCTTAGAAGTAGTCTTTTGATGCTTAAGCATTTGGGCCTTCAACATGTGCATGTGTGTATGTGTTTGGTCCCTTATTTTGGTCACTTTGACGATTGTTTTAGGCCTAGTTAGAGTTGCCTAAATCATGTGTAAGTCCACTTTTCCATCAATTTACATTACCTCATATTTGCTTGTATGCTTGCATAAGTGTTTTGCCATGCCATGTTGCATCCTTAGCTTGTATGCCTAGGTTGCATTGCATCTTGCATGCATGCCTTATTCCTTGACTTGGTGATAGGAATTGGGCTTTGGTTTGTTTGTTTGGTTTGCATTTCATTTGACATGAAAGTTGCACACTTGATTCTTTGGGCCATCATGCATGGAAATGCGTGATTGGGGGTCCGAGAATCAAGACACATGCCCTTTTGAGTCACAAACATAATAAGGGACATGATTGGTGCATATATGCCTAAAATTGTATTGCCATGCAAGTTCTGTCCTCTGTTGCTGTGAGTTGTAGGTTCTGCAGGCATTATTTGCCGACCGGCAGTGTACATTGCCGACCGGAAATTATTCTTCTGCCGACAGCTTCATTTTGTGCCGGTGACCACATACCACTGCCGGTGGTAATTTGACTCAGCCGGTGGTGAACCCCAGTATACAGAGAGGCATCTTTGAGACTTTGGCAGTCTTCAGAGGGGCAGAGCAGGGAAAATAGAGGCAGACTAGGCATGGCGGTGCACTTTCGAGCAAGACCCGAGCATGCACTGCATCTGGCTCTCCTCCCGAGGCAGTTTACTGTTTTTCCTAGCTTAGTTAATTTATTAATTAATTAGGCAATTTGTAATATTTAATTAGCTTGCGTAGTTAATTAATTTGTATTATTTATTTGGTCCCTCCAAGTGAGGGCAAGTCTGTAATAAGTGTGGATGAGTGTGTGTATGTTTTCCAATCCCCACTTCTTTCTTTCCTTTTATTTACCTGCTTTGATGGTTAGTATTAGGGCACGTTTAAATTAGCATACCTCATGTAATGCATACGTGCATTCATACATTTGCTTTGCATGCATCGGGCTCGGCGCATCATTCTAACTACATCTCTATTTCAAATTCCGAATTGAATACATGTTAGTTGTGCATTTTCACATGTCATTCATAGACTAGCCGAGCCTACTCTAGTGACATTTTGTATGCGATGCATTAGGCACTTAACATGGACTTGGATCATGCATTGATTGCTAACATGTTCCTGTTTTTGGCACGGAGTATGATGTAAGTATCTATGCTTTAGCATCTCGCATGCGTGTGAATGTTGACATGACAGCATGCTTACCAAGTGGCTAAGTGCTTATATGAGATAAACTGTTTGAACGCCTGTGGGTGAAGGTTGGATTGTTTGAGTTGGAAAAACTCGTTGAAATCCGTGTTTTAGCCTACTTGCGAGTAGCAAATTCTAAAGCGCTTTTCAAAACAAACGGATATGCAATGTTTCTTTTCAAATTAGGCAATCTAGTCTATACTTGTTTGCTGCACGCATAACATAGTAATTCTAGGCTAATAACCGGAACAAGAACACATAACGTTTTCAAAATCGGATATCATGGTTAGTAGAGGCCGGTCTTCGGACCGGGTGAAAGGGGGTGCTCATAGCTGACCTTCCCCGATCGTACCCAAGCTACTGAGCCGAGATAACTCCGGTGATGACGGACATGTGGCCTTCGGCACCGAATCAGGGTTTCCTAAATTGCCCCATAAAAAATATTTAGGTGGCGACTCTGTATCTGGCAAAGCAGTCCATGTTTGGCACTTCTTTTCAAAAAAAAAATCTGTTTCTCAAAACGATTTGCCGGATTTGGACTCTTAGGTTCAGATTAAGAACTGTGACACAAATCGAGTCCGAGCTGTAGTGACCCCAAAAATGAACAGAACGGGGAGCTCATCCCTCCCGGGGCGTTCGGGGGACGTCTATAGTTTCTGGCGACTCTGCTGGGGATTTTAGAGAGCCTGACTCGAACTCGTGATATCCTGTTTTGATTACGTTTATGTGTCTCTTTGCATTGCATGTGCATTGGTACACCTAAGAACACAGTGTTTGCCATCTGCCATTCCTGAACGGTTTACCGGAGGCTTGTCTTGTCAAGGCATGACCATAAGGCTGACCGGTTATGGGCTCTGACAGCATGGGAACACAAACCCCGATTTTACCGGGGCACCCTTTTCGACCATTCGACCTAGTGCATATTCGGATCCATAGTGACCATTCCAAGTTAGGACAGGCTGTTTACCCGATGTTAGGTTGTTTGAAAACTGCGGCGTACATTGTGAAACCCTAGCTCCTGACAAAATAGGACAGGGAAACCCTACCCCAACATAGGGGTGTTTTTGGTTCTCTTTACCTGCTATGTGGTTTTAGAGTGTTGCTCTACAGGAAAGTACATATCAGTTTGCAAGTTTGAGTATCAGACTTGAGGACACCAGTATCAGTGTCAGTTATGAGAATCAGTTATCTGCGGGTATCGGGTTCAGTTTTGGGGACAGTAATTTCTGGCAACAGTGATCAGCAATAGAGTACAGTTGTTCAGCTACACCAGTGTTTGATCTGTTTGGGCTGTGTAGACACCCCATTTTTGACCGTCCTCAAGACTTGGATGTCATCGTTTGAACACTCGATGATCATCCTTGTTCGTGTTCGTCTTGAGTTCCTGGAGGTCTCGGCTACGCGCCCTGCCTCAGGATCTCTCGACTCGACTGTTTTGTGTCTGGTTTTGCACCAAACACTTGTTGTTTTGCTTCTGAGGGTCGGAAGTAGCTTGTAGGCCATCCCCACACCTCACTGGCCATGGCTTGAGGCCACTGGCCTTGTTTCCTTGCCACCGGCCATTGGTGATGGCCGGCCGGCACTATTGATGGTCGGTCGGCATTGGGTTTGGTCGGCCGGCCACTGTTTCTGATCAATCGGCCACTTTTCCTGGCTGAGACCTTTTCTTGAGGAAGCTTGACCCTCTTGAACGTTTTTTTAGCTTCTTGAGGAAGCTTGAACCTTTTTAGCTTCTCCAAGAAGCTTGAACCTTTTGAACCTTTTTTTTAAGCTTCTTGAGGAAGCTTGAACCTTTTTAGCTTCTCCAAGAAGCTTGACCCGTTTTTAGCTTCTCCAAGAAGCTTGACCCTTTTTTTAGCTTCTCCAAGAAGCTTGAACCCTTCTAAGCTTCCAAGAGAAGCTTGCACCTCTTGACCCATCTGCCTAGCTTCTCCAAGAAGCTTGGCCCTTTTGTCTAGCTTCTCCAAGAAGCTTGGCCTTCTTGGCCCTTTTGCTCCAAGCTTCTAAGAGAAGCTTGGCCTTTTTGGTCAAAGCTTCTAAGAGAAGCTTTGCCCCATTGGTTTCTCTATATAAGGAGAGCCTCGCCTTCCATTAGAGAGGTTAGAAAATCTGATATATAAGATATATATATCACTCTCTCTATATATCTCCCTCTCTCTCTACATTTGGGTGGGTTAAAGGGTCCAAAAGGGTCTAGTTCTTGGCCATTTGAACTACACCTCCTAGCACAACACTTCCATCATCACTTGGAGGTTCTTGGGTCTTGTTTTCAGAGGTTGAAGGTTGCATTTTTGGGTCTAGAGGCTGCTGTCCCCTTTTGGCTACAAAGGTAACCCATTTTCCCTCTTTCTTCCCCGTTTTTGCACACCCTTTTAGCCTATCTTGCTTGCTGATTTGAGCTTTGTGTATAACATAAAAAAGTTCTGTTTTTTTGTGTTTAAGATACTTCATTAAGGACACTTTTGTGTTTGGGGTCGTTTACCCCCTCGTAGGCCTTGTTTGGCCCCATTTTGTGCTATTTTTGGTGAACTTCGGGACCACCTTGTTTGGGCCTCCTCACCACTGAAATCTTGAGGGATTTCAGTGGTGAGGATGGTGGTTTAAGGTCCTAAGAAGGAGAGGGGTGCCCCTCTCCCTTGTTGCCTTGTTTGTTGCCCTTTTTGGCCTTCCAAAGGGGCTCCTATTTGCATGCTTTCAAACCTTGTTTCAAGCACTTTTCAGTGGGTTTTAGGACCCCCATAAGCCATTTCCAGAGTTGATTTGGTCTTGGTAAATGTCTATCTTGCATGTGCTTAATAACTCCTTCCATGGCCCTCTAAAGTAACTCATCATTTTTGCATGCCATGGTTGCGTATCAGTGGTTATTTGGGCCTATTTTCACATGTTTTATTCACTAATTTTTGATGGTTTGGTGAGATTCCATGTGCATCATACACTTGCTTTGTATTCCTCTATTTTGCCTAGAAATGCATCTTGGCTTTGGACCACCATGCTTGCATATTTTGGCTTACCTTTGTGAAGTTTTTGGTCATTTTTAACATGCTTAAGGTCTGTCTTGGGTCTTTAGATTCACATTTTCCATGTTTAGTATAGCCCCTTTGCATTTTGGCTTGTTGGCCTTAAGTGTGTGAGTATGTAGCATGCTTTATTTACTTTGTTTTATTGGTTTGGCACCATTTGTAGCATCATTTCAGTCCCTTTGACATGCTTGTATGCTTGCCTTGGACACCTCTTTAATGCTTTGAAAGTTTGTGTAGCATGCTCCATGTTTTGGCATTTGTGCATGCCTTTGAATTTAGGTCAGTTGGATGGCATCTAAGTGATCTTTAGGCCTTGTTTTAATATGCTAAAATTCTATTTTTAGTCATTTAATTCATGCCATGTGTGGTTGCACTAAGTGTAGTTCAATACTTCTTTGGTGGGCCTTAGGAATTGGACCATATTTGCATGCATGTTTGCATGTCATTTAGCCCTTATTTTATAGCACTACGGCCACTGTTTTGGGCCTAATTAGAGCTGCCCGAATCATTTTTAAGTCCATCTCTTTGTTTGTTGCATGCTCTCCTTGTATATTGTAGCATATTGGTGAGTTGTTGCATGTTTGAAATCACATGATTGAATGAAGTCACATGTTGACTTACATGCTTGAATGCCTACATTAGCCTTGCACACTTGTTAGTCACATTGCTCTATGCCTTGCATTTCTTGCATGCTCATTTGCATTGCCGTATTGCATGCCTAGTTAACATGCTTAGGTTGCATTGCATTGGCATGCATGCTTGGCCTCTTGACTATCCATGATAGAGGTTAAGTCCCCATTGGTTTGATTGTTTGCATTGCATTTGACATGGAAATGCATAACTTGGTCTCTTGGGCCATCACGCATTGAAATGCGCGGTTGATGGTCCGAGAACCAAGGAGCATGTCCCTTTGAGTCACTAACATGATAAGGGACAAGATTGGTGCATATATGCCTTGAATTGTATTGCCATGCTCTGCCTTCCCCTCTGTTGCTGTCAATTGCAGATTCTGCAGGAGCTTTCTACCGACCGGCAGTTCTAAGTGCCGATCTGCAATCCTCCCTCTGCCGATAGCTTCACCAATGGCCGGTGATTACATTCCACTGCCGATGGGCATTCTACCCAGCCGATGGCATTCCCCAGTATCCAGAGAAGCAATCCTGAGGTTTTGGCAGCCTCTAGAGGAGTAAAGAAAGGAAAACAGAGGCAGCCTATGCATGGCGGTGCACTTCCGAGCAAGACCCGAGCACGCATTGCATCGAGCTCTCCTCCCGAGGCAGTTTATTGTTTTTTCTAGCTTAGTTAGTTTGTCAGCTAATTAGGAAATTTGTAATAATTAATTAGCTTGTAGGTTAATTATCTGTATTATTCTTTTGGTCCCTCCGAGTGAGGGTAAATTTGTAATAAGTGTGGGTGTGTGTGTGCATGTCTTCCAACCCCCACTTCTTTCTCCCTTTTACTTACCTGCTTTTGATGGTTAGTATTAGGACATGTTTACTTTAGCATACGTTATGCTATGCATGCGTGCATCATTCATCAGTATTGCATGCACCAGGCTCGGCGCATCATACTAACTGCATAAGTATTTCAAATCTAACTTGAATACATCCTACTTGTGCATTTTCACATGTCATTTATAGACTAACCGAGCCTACTCTAATTGCATCTTGCATGTGTTACATTAGTCAACTTGACATGAACTAAGACATGCATGTTTGCTAACTAGTTTATTGTTTTGGCACGGAGTACGATGTAAGTATTTATGCTTTAGCATACCGCATGCGTGTGAATGTTGCCATGACAGTATGTTTGCCATGCGGCTAGATGCTTATATGTGATAAACTGTTTGAATGCCCGTGGGTGAAGGGTGGATTGTTTGAGTTGGAAAAACTCGTTGAAATCCGTGTTTTAGCCTACTTGCGAGTAGCAAATTCCAAAGCGCCTTTCAAAACGAACGGATATGCAACGCTTCTTTCCAAATTAGGCAATCCAGTCTATACTTGTTTCCTGTGCGCATAACATAGTAATTCTAGGCTAACAATCGAAATAAGAACACATAATATTTTCAAAAACGGATATCACGGTTAGTAGAGGCCGATCTTCGGAACGGATAGCTGACCTTCCCCGATCGTACCCAAGCTCCCGAGCCGAGACAACTCCGGTGATGACGGACATGTGGCCTTCGGCACCGAGTCAGGGTTTCCTAAATTCTCCCATAAAAAATATTTAGGTGGCGACTCTGTATCTGGCAAAGCAGTCCATGTTTGGCACTTCTTTTCAAAATCTGTTTCTCAAAACGATTCGCCAGATTTGGACTCTTTGGTTCAAGATTAAGAACCGTGACACAAATCGAGTCCGAACTGTAGTAGCGGGGTCCCTCGCGGGCGCGTGCTACAGTTTCTGGCGGCTCTGCTGGGGATTTAGAGAGCTTGACTCGAACTCGTGATATCCTGTTTTGATTTCATTTATGTGTCTCTTTGCATTGCATTTGCATTAGTGCGCCTAGGACACCGTGTTTGCCATCTGCCATTCCTGAACGGTTTGCCGGAGGCTTGTCTTGTCAAGGCATGACCATAAGGCTGACCGGTTATGGGCTCTGACAGTATGGGAACACAAACCCCGGTTTTACCAGGGCACCCTTTTTGACCATTCGACCTAGTGCATATTCAGAATCCATAGTGACCATTCCAAGCTAGGACAGGTTGCTTACCCGATTATAGGTTGTTTGAAACCACTGCGTGCGTAGTGAAACCCTAGCTCCTGACAAAATAGGACAGGGAAACCCTACCCCAACATAGGGGTGCTTTGGCTCTCATTTGCTTGCTATGTGCTTTTTGGAGATGGCCTCTACAGGAATACATATATCAGTTTGCAAGTCTGGGTATCAGGCCTGCGGGCATCAGTGTTTTGAGAATCAGTTATATCTGCGGGTATCAGATTCCGATTTGGGGCAGTGATTTTGAGGAACAGTGATCAGTAGTAGAATACAGTTATTCAGTTATGCTTATGCCTGTTCTGATGAAATTGGGCTGAGATGCTGCCTGTTTTCTCTTTTGCAAGGTAGTCCTGGAACCATAGCTTCAGAAGGCTCCAATATCCCCCGAGGTTCATTGGACTTGTACTGATAGACTTTGTCAGGTCATAGACTCAGTTCAAAGGTAATTAGGGCCAGAGAAGGCCAGTCAAGCACAGACCACCAGTACAACAGCTACCAGATCAGTGATCTTTGAGCAGTCGGGCTGAGATTTCCGAGCCTCTTGCCGACACAGATATACCGGTTGCTCAGTTAGATTAGAACAGTATGTCGAGTCTGGAAGAGATGGTGCGCCAACTCCAGGATAGTATGAAAGCCATGTAGCAAGACACTGTCCGTCAAGCAGAATTTGCCAAGCAACAGGCTGTGGTCATAGCCCAACAGGCAGAGACAATTGCCAGATTGGAGCAGCAAACTGGAGTATCTACTTCGCACCAGGCTCCTCCCCCAACAAGAGTTCCCATACTCGGGGAGGCAACCCACGTCCAGGATGATACGGACATTCCAGTCGGGCCAGCTCCGCCCCCGGTTCTACCCCAGCTATCCAAGACACCCATCAACCTACCGGACTCCCCTTTTGAGTTAGAGACGGATCCAACGGTGCTAAAGATGAGCAAGCTTGAAAGGTTGTTCAAGAAGGCTCAAGGCATGAAATCCATCCCGGACATTGAGGATGGGTATACCGACGCAGCTGTGACACTGCCAGACAGATTCAAGATGCCACATATTGACCGTTTTGATGGGTCCGGGGATCCCATGGTGCACTTGCGGCTGTTTTCAGACATTCTAAGGATGATGGGCCTCACCAGATTACAGAAACTATCATTGTTTGGCCGGACCCTGTCTGGGATAGCCGCAATCTGGCATGCGAAATTGGAGAACTCTATGAAACAGAATTGGGAAGAGATGGCTGAGGCCTTCAGTGATCAATACTCCTACAACACATAGATTGAGGTCACAACTCGTGATCTTGAAGTCACCCGCCAAGAGCCAAAGGAGGGTTTTTCAGAGTTTGTGGCGAGGTGGAGAGCAAAGGCCTCAATGATGGCTACCAGGCCTTCCGACAAAGACTAGATAAGGATGGTTGTGCGCAACCTCCAACCCAAACTAATGCAGAAAATGATCGTGCTCCCCTTCCCTACCTTTTCGGATCTGCATGAGATGGGGGTACAGATCGAGGATGCTATGAAGCAGGGCCTTATTGATCAAGAGAAGGAGCAGCCCAGGAGGGCGTTTACCCACAGTTCGAATGCGACCACCAGCGGTGACGCAGCTGTAAGATCTTCTGAAGTGGGCATGGTCGCCACCACCACACCAAGAACAGCCACCCCTTTTGCTGGTACATCCAATCCAAACCCCCGAACTTCGGACTATCTACCCCGAGGCAAGAGGGTTTTCACCCCACTCTTTCTGCCTTTGTCTAAAGCCCTGGGGGTCCTACTCAGGAAAGGACATCTGAAACCGTTGGAACAACGGCCTCTACCCGATCCTCTCCCTCCAAAGCATGACCTGACTAAGTACTGTGCTTTTCATCAACAAACCGATCATGACACCGACAGTTGCGTCCGTCTCCGCCACGAGATACAAAATTTGATTGACAGCAGGGTCATCCCCGCACTGGGTCCTGCAAAGTCTATCGACACTTGATTAGTGAACTTGTGGGGGATAATGTGAATTTGTGATCGGGGGATGAACCAGCTGCGGGCGGCGTTCAGTTTATTCCAAGATGTGGCGTTTGGCACGCACTGTTTTGAGCATTTTTGCGAATGCTAGTTTTTGTGTTTTCTGACTTGGGTATTGGGTCAGTCTTCTCAATTTGTTTTGAGTTAGTCTTTTCATACTGAGTCAGTCGGGTCTGTCTTGTTGTGTCGAGTCAGTCCTGTTTTGTTAAGAGTCGGGTGATTCCGGGGGTGTTACCTCGGACATCACTATCTTGTTTTGTGTTTGTCTTTTTGCTTTCTTTTGAGTCTGTTTCTGCCTTGGAGCCAGTTATGCCAACAGATTTGAATGGAACAGCAGTGGTTTTCACACTCTTGTGTTTGCTTCTGCCGTGTGCCAGTTGTGCCAGAAGTTTGAATGAAATGACAGTGCTCTTCGCCTGCCTTTTCTGTGCCTTTGAAGTCATTGTAATGACCTAAGTTTTTCAAAACTTTTTTCGAAACATTGTGATAAAAACGAAGAGGAATGAATTCCTCAGGTTTTGCAAAACTTGATCAATTGAGAGAAAGAGAGGCATGCTATGCCCTTAATGATTGAGATCATGCTTGTTAATGTGAGTACTGAGAAGGACCCTGGCTTGATCCAGATTGGTTCTACACTGTCTTCGGCGCGAGCGATTTGTCGCTTTCTTAAAAAATTTCAAAAAATATTTTGCGCAGTCCTGCGAAGACTTGTGTGGGATCGCTCTTGAGATTGTGTAGCTTAGGATCACTCTCAGCCTCGAGATTCGACACCTCACTTTCAAACCTTGAACCTGAGTTCAGAACGTTCAACGGTCAACCACAACGTGAGGCCTGTGTGGCCATTTTGAAGCAGCCCTCGAACAAGAGGCACCAAAGTCAGATCAAGAAGATCAGATCAAAGGAAGCTTGTAAAGCTAGATCAGAAGCCCCTCCTCAAACTAGGGGCAAAAATGTCAGATATGCTCGAAGAGCCGAAGATGGATCCTTCAGTAAATCAATACAACAGCCACTCTCCTAGATACGGATGGCTTCAAAACCCTAAAACCATTTGGCATGGACTTGTTACACTTTTACCCTTTGAGAGGCTCGCTGGGCCGAAAACCTGGAAGAGCGACCCAGGCAAAAGTTAGAGCAAGAGAAAAATACAAAAAAAAAAAGAAAAAAAAAATGCAAAAGAAAAGAAAAAAAAAATGCAAGAAAAAAAAAGAAGAGAAAAAGAAATGAAAAAAATTAAAAAGAAAAGAAGAACAAAGCTCGCAAGGTCGAAAACCCGCAACAGGCGCCTTGGCAAAAGTTAGAGCCTAAAAAGGAGAGGATAATACCCGAGTATACCTTACACCCGAACTACGTAAGGCTTGATTCCCATGTTTGGGATACGTAGGCAACTTCATTCTGAAGTCCAGCCACAAACACTTCCAAATTGATTATGTCTATGTAATGGTTTTGATCATCTTTGCCTTCTCTGTATCCGAGAGTTTGGTTGTGACCTTCACTGTGAAGATTGATTACAACGCGCTGTGGTACTATCCAAACAAGGGGCAACTTTCCGTTGCCATTCAATGCACCGCGGTGTCATTCAAACAAGGGGTAACTTTTCGTTGCCATTCAATGCGCTGCGGTGTCTTTTAGACAAGGGGCAATTTTCCGTTGCCTCTGATCCGAGGTTGTGCGTCTCGAGAGTAGGTTCCGTGCTTGTTAAGCATTGGCCGTTTGCAAAAACAATTTTTGAGAATTTTTACTGAGGTTGACTGATCCGTCGAAAATTATTCCATCTTTTCCAAAAATGGACCATTTCTTGGACCCAAAAAAAAAAAGGAAAATTTTCAGTGCTCATAGCCTGACTTGCATGACTTCAAATCAAAAATCGAACAAGTATGTTAATCCAACTCTCATATTGGTCAAAATTGTTTTAGTAGAAAGCAAAAACAAAAAATGGTCAAAATGATGAACTAGGGGCACAGTTGAGTCAGGCTTCCTGTCTTTCCCCCGTTGTCAATGCATCTGCCAGAAAGGGCACTCTACCTGCCAGAAAAGGGCACCACTGAAGCTGACCGCAAAAGGGCAGAAAGCTCTCACATCCTCCAAGCAACGAGGTATGAAGACAAGTGCGAAGCACGAACTAGAATGGGGCGAGATATTCCACTCCCTCATCTGGACAGATCTGATCATGTCTGAACTTCCCAGCAGAGCATCATCAACTGATGTCAGCTACAGATTTGCTACATACCCAGTTGTAGCGCAACCCCCTCTGTGGGAGGAATTCACTGTTGTGAACAAGAATCAAAAGCTGGCAGAATACCAGGGGCAAGGGCCCACGATTTCCTGTTTATCCATCAACCACCCAGGGGGGGATTGAAAAAAATGAGAGATTAAAGAATAGAGAGATGTGCGATGAGAGAAAAAGTGAGAAAAGGGCTTTTTCAGAAAAATAGAGCTTGAGGGCCGAGTGATGTGAGGATCATAAATGAGAAAGGGTGGGAAACAATACCCGGTGAAACAGGCTCCCTGTGCACGTCAGTGTGTCGTGTCTTTTGTTTTGTTTGTCTCAATTCTTGCTTTGAGTCGTTCCGAGTGTGTCTCGATGTGTTTAGGTTGTTTACCTTTTTTCTTTCTGTTGTTGAGTCGTAGTGCGCTGTGTTCAGTCGTAGGCTCAATACCTGGTCGAGAACTCATTTTCTCAATTTCAAAAAAATGATTTGTTGTGTGCTCAGGGTGCTGTGCCATTCTCCACATTTGTGCAAAAAAGGGAATTTGTTCTTTCGAAAACTGCAGGGTTCAACCCAGGTCATGTGAGAACAGTAAAATCAGGATCTATCTGAAGCTATATAGGTTCCGGACTGCAAAGCAAAAGAAAAGAGGGAAAATCGAAGCATCTGAGTGTGTTTCACCTTCAGCAAACTCTGTGATTGTGCTCCAGATGTACCTCTTCAGGCTTTGTCAGTGCTCCGAAGAATGAGTGTGCCTCTACCCCAAGCTTAAGCCTGCTTTAAGTTAGAATGGCAATTAAAGCAGCAGCAGATGTTATCTCTTGCCAATGTAAACAGGGTGTCCCTTTTTCGAGCAGAGTTGTGTTGCCAAGTCCTCCGAAAGGTAAATCGAAGGCACCAGAGTACGTCTTTGATGCCCTTCCATTGCATAGAATGTGAACTTTCATATACACTTCGGCTGCATGCGTGCCGCGCATCGTTATGTTTCTGCATAGAATATGCTTTCAATGTTGCATAGAAAATGCCCCCATACTTGCACAGAAATTGCATTTTATCGCACTGTCTTGTGCACCTGTATTGCATTGTTTTGCGCGCTCCTTTGTTTGGAAACACTAGGATACGTCCTTTTGTTTCTTATCCCTTCTTTCGAAACACCGGGATACGTCCCTAAGTTTTCGTTTCTCTCTCTTTCCGAAACACCGGGATACATCCCTATGTTTCTTCCTTCTTTCGAAACACCGGGATATGTCCCTACGTTTCCCTTTCTCCTTCTTTTCCGAAACACTGGGATACGTACCTATGTTTCTCCTACCTTTCCGAAACACTGGGATGCGTCCCTATGTTTCTTCTTCCATTCCGAAACAAAGGGATACGTCCCTACGTTTCTTCCTTCTCTCCGAAACACTGGGATACGTCCCTATGCTTCTCCTACCTTTCCAAAGCACCGGGATACGTCCCTATGTTTCTTTTTCCATTCCGAAACAACGGGATACGTCCCTATGTTTCTTCCTTCTCTCCGAAACACTGGGATACATCCCTATGTTTCTCTTTCCATTCCGAAACAATGGGATACGTCCCTATGTTTCTCTTTCCTTTCCGAAACAACGGGATACGTCCCTATGTTTCTTTCTTCTCTCCGAAACGTTGGGATACGTCCCTATGTTTCTCTTTCCATTCCGAAACAACGGGATATGTCCCTATGTTTCTCCTACCTTTTCCGAAATAACGGGATATGTCCCTATGTTTCTCCTACCTTTTCTGAAACAACGGGATACGTCCCTATGTTTCTTTTTCCATTCAGAAACAACAGGATACGTCCATATGTTTCTCTTTCCATTCCGAAACAACGGGATATGTCCCTATGTTTCTCCTCCTCTTCGAAACACCGGGATACGTCCCTATGATTCTTCTCCTTTGTCGAAACACCGGGATACGTCCCTATGTTTCTCCTCCTTGTTCGTAACACTGGGATACGTCCCTAATCCTTGGGATACATTCCTAACCCTTGGGATACGTCCCTAATCCTTGGGATACGTCCCTAACCTCTGGGATACGTCACTAACCTTTGGGATACGTCCCTTTGTTTCTTCCTCTTCGGTTAAAAGCGTTCGGAATACGTTCCAATGCTCACACCATTTCGAAACACCAGGATACGTCCCTATGTTTCTTTCTTTTCTTCTTTTCGAAACACCAGGATACGTCCATATGTTTCTCTCTCCTTCCGAAACTCCAGGATACGTCGCTATGTTTCCTTTTTTTTTTCGAAACACCGGGATACGTCCCTATGTTTCTCTCTCCTTCCGAAACTCCAGGATACGTCCCTATGTTTCTTTCTCTTTTTTTCAAAACACCGGGATACATCCCTATGTTTCTCTTTTTCCGAAACACCGGGATATGTCCCTACGTTTCTCTCTTCTTTTCGAAATACTGGGATACGTCCCTATGTTTCTTTCTCTTTTTTCGAAACACCGGGATACGTCCCTATGTTTCTCTTTTTTAGAAACACCGGGATGCGTCCCTACGTTTCTCTCTTCTTTTCGAAATACTGGGATACGTCCCTATGTTTCTTCTCCCTTCTTTCTGAAACACCGGGATACGTCCCTACGTTTCTCTTTCTCCGAAACACCGGGATACGTCCCTACGTTTCTCTCTTCTTTTCGAAATACTGGGATACGTCCCTATGTTTCTTCTCCCTTCTTTCCGAAACACCGGGATACGTCCCTATGTTTCTCCTTCTTTTTCCGAAACACCGGGATACGTCCCTATGTTTCTCATTCGTTTCGAAACACCAGGATATGTCCCTATGTTTCTCCCCCTTTGGTTAAGAGCATTTGGAATACGTTCCAATGCTTATACATTTCCGAAACACCGGGATACGTCCCTATGTTTGTTGCATGATCATAAGTTATGCTCGGCTTTGTACATTGTCTTGCATTTTGCCCCTACCCTCGGGCGCATATCTTTGTTTGTAGCTTGTATGCTTTTGTCTAAGTCTTCGGCCTTGTCAAAAATGGGTCGTCTCTGGGCTTTGACACTCACTCCCGTCATTTTTATAACTTTCGAGTTCTGTCAAAGAGGGGCAACTGTAGACACCCCATTTTTGACCGTCCTCAAGACTTGGACGTCATCGTTTGAACAATCGATGATCATCCTTGTTTGTGTTTGTCTTGAGTTCCTGGAGGTCTCGGCTACGCGCCCTGCCTCAGGATCTCTCGACTCGACTGTTTTGTGTCTGGTTTTGCACCAAACACTTGTTGTTTTGCTTCTGAGGGTCGGAAGTAGCTTGTAGGCCATCCCCACACCTCACCGGCCGTGGCTTGAGGCCACCGGCCTTGTTTCCTTGCCACCGGCCATTGGTGATGGCCGGCCGGCACTATTGATGGTCGGTCGGCATTGGGTTTGGTCGGCCGGCCACTGTTTCTGATCAATCGGCCACTTTTCCTGGCTGAGACCTTTTCTTGAGGAAGCTTGACCCTCTTGAACGTTTTTTTAGCTTCTTGAGGAAGCTTGAACCTTTTTAGCTTCTCCAAGAAGCTTGAACCTTTTGAACCTTTTTTTTAAGCTTCTTGAGGAAGCTTGAACCTTTTTAGCTTCTCCAAGAAGCTTGACCCGTTTTTAGCTTCTCCAAGAAGCTTGACTCTTTTTTTAGCTTCTCCAAGAAGCTTGAACCCTTCTAAGCTTCCAAGAGAAGCTTGCACCTCTTGACCCATCTGCCTAGCTTCTCCAAGAAGCTTGGCCCTTTTGTCTAGCTTCTCCAAGAAGCTTGGCCTTCTTGGCCCTTTTGCTCCAAGCTTCTAAGAGAAGCTTGGCCTTTTTGGTCAAAGCTTCTAAGAGAAGCTTTGCCCCATTGGTTTCTCTATATAAGGAGAGCCTCTCCTTCCATTAGAGAGGTTAGAAAATCTGATATATAAGATATATATATATATCACTCTCTCTATATATCTCCCTCTCTCTCTACATTTGGGTGGGTTAACGGGTCCAAAAGGGTCTAGTTCTTGGCCATTTGAACTACACCTCCTAGCACAACACTTCCATCATCACTTGGAGGTTCTTGGGTCTTGTTTTTAGAGGTTGAAGGTTGCATTTTTGGGTCTAGAGGCTGCTGTCCCCTTTTGGCTACAAAGGTAACCCATTTTCCCTCTTTATTTCCCGTTTTTGCACACCCTTTTATCCCATCTTGCTTGCTGATTTGAGCTTTGTGTATAACATAAAAAAGTTCTGTTTTTTTGTGTTTAAGATACTTCATTAAGGACACTTCTATGTTTGGGGTCGTTTACCCACTCTTAGGCCTTGTTTGGCCCCATTTTGTGCTATTTTTGGTGAACTTCGGGACCACCTTGTTTGGGCCTCCTCACCACTGAAATCTTGAGGGATTTCAGTGGTGAGGATGGTGGTTTAAGGTCCTAAGAAGGAGAGGGGTGACCCTCTCCCTTGTTGCCTTGTTTGTTGCCCTTTTTGGCCTTCCAAAGGGGCTCCTATTTGCATGCTTTCAAATCTTGTTTCAAGCACTTTTCAGTGGGTTTTAGGACCCCCATAAGCCATTTCCAGAGTTGATTTGGTCTTGGTAAATGTCTATCTTGCATGTGCTTAATAACTCCTTGCATGGCCCTCTAAAGTAACTCATCATTTTTGCATGCCATGGTTGCGTATCAGTGGTTATTTGGGCCTATTTTCACATTTTTTATTCACTAATTTTTGATGGTTTGGTGAGATTCCATGTGCATCGTACACTTGCTTTGTATTCCTCTATTTTGCCTAGAAATGCATCTTGCCTTTGGACCACCATGCTTGCATATTTTGGCTTAGCTTTGTGAAGTTTTTGGTCATGTTTTAACATGCATAAGGTCTGTCTTGGGTCTTTAGATTCACATTTTCCATGTTTAGTATAGCCCCTTTGCATTTTGGCTTGTTGGCCTTAAGTGTGTGAGTATGTAGCATGCTTTATTTACTTTGTTTTATTGGTTTGGCACCATTTGTAGCATCATTTCAGTCCCTTTGACATGCTTGTATGCTTGCTTTGGACACCTCTTTAATGCTTTGAAAGTTTGTGTAGCATGCTCCATGTTTTGGCATTTGTGCATGCCTTTGAATTTAGGTCATTTGGATGCCATCTAAGTGATCTTTAGGCCTTGTTTTAATATGCTAAAATTCTGTTTTTAGTCATTTAATTCATGCCATGTGTGGTTGCACTAAGTGTAGTTCAATACTTCTTTGGTGGGCCTTAGGAATTGGACCATATTTGCATGCATGTTTGCATGTCATTTAGCCCTTATTTCATAGCACTATGGCCACTGTTTTGGGCCTAATTTGAGCTGCCCGAATCATGTTTACGTCCATCTCTTTGTTTGTTGCATGCTCTCCTTGTATATTGTAGCATATTGGTGAGTTGTTGCATGTTTGAAATCACATGATTGAATGAAGTCACATGTTGACTTACATGCTTGAATGCCTACATTAGCCTTGCACACTTGTTAGTCACATTGCTCTATGCCTTGCATTTCTTGCATGCTCATTTGCATTGCCGTATTGCATGCCTAGTTAACATGCTTAGGTTGCATTGCATTGGCATGCATGCTTGGCCTCTTGACTATCCATGATAGAGGTTAAGTCCCCATTGGTTTGATTGTTTGCATTGCATTTGACATGGAAATGCATAACTTGGTCTCTTGGGCCATCACGCATTGAAATGCGCGATTGATGGTCCGAGAACCAAGGAGCATGTCCCTTTGAGTCACTAACATGATAAGGGACATGATTGGTGCATATATGCCTTGAATTGTATTGCCATGATCTGCCTTGCCCTCTGTTGCTGTCAATTGCAGATTCTGCAGGAGCTTTCTACCGACCAGCAATTCTAAGTGCCGACCGGTTCTCCTCCCTCTGCCGATAGCTTCACCAATGGCCGGTGATTACATTCCACTGCCGATGGGCATTCTACCCAGCCGATGGCATTCCCCAGTATCCAGAGAAGCAATCCTGAGGTTTTGGCAGCCTCCAGAGGAGTAAAGAAAGGAAAACAGAGGCAGCCTATGCATGGTGGTGCACTTCCGAGCAAGACCCGAGCACGCATTGCATCGAGCTCTCCTCCCGAGGCGGTTTATTGTTTTCTCTAGCTTAGTTAGTTTGTCAGCTAATTAGGAAATTTGTAATAATTAATTAGCTTGCAGGTTAATTATCTGTATTATTCTTTTGGTCCCTCCGAGTGAGGGTAAATTTGTAATAAGTGTGGGTGTGTGTCTGCATGTCTTCCAACCCCCACTTCTTTCTCCCTTTTACTTACCTGCTTTTGATGGTTAGTATTAGGACATGTTTACTTTAGCATACCTTATGCTATGCATGCGTGCATCATTCATCAGTATTGCATGCACCAGGCTCGGCGCATCATACTAACTGCATAAGTATTTCAAATCTAACTTGAATACATGCTACTTGTGCATTTTCACATGTCATTTATAGACTAACCGAGCCTACTCTAATTGCATCTTGCATGTGTTGCATTGGTCAACTTGACATGAACTAAGACATGCATGTTTGCTAACTAGTTTATTGTTTTGGCACGGAGTACGATGTAAGTATTTATGCTTTAGCATATCGCATGCGTGTGAGTGTTGCCATGACAGTATGTTTGCCATGCGGCTAGATGCTTATATGTGATAAACTGTTTGAATGCCCGTGGGTGAAGGTTGGATTGTTTGAGTTGGAAAAACTCGTTGAAATTCGTGTTTTAGCCTACTTGCGAGTAGCAAATTCCAAAGCGCCTTTCAAAACGAACGGATATGCAACGCTTCTTTCTAAATTAGGCAATCCAGTCTATACTTGTTTGTTGTGCGCATAACATAGTAATTCTAGGCTAATAACTGGAACAAGAACACATAATATTTTCAAAAACGGATATCACGGTTAGTAGAGGCCGATCTTCGGATCGGGCGAAAGGGGGTGCTCATAGCTGACCTTCCCTGATCGTACCCAAGCTCCCGAGCCGAGACAACTCCAGTGATGACGGACATGTGGCCTTCGGCACCGAGTCAGGGTTTCCTAAATTCCCCCATAAAAAATATTTAGGTGGCGACTCTGTATCTGGCAAAGCAGTCCATGTTTGGCACTTCTTTTCAAAATCTGTTTCTCAAAACGATTCGCCAGATTTGGACTATTTGGTTCAAGATTAGGAACCGTGACACAAATCGAGTCCGAACTGTAGTAGCGGGGTCCCTCGCGGGCGCGTTCTACAGGCTGAAATGCTGTTTGTTTCTCCTTTCAAGGTTTAGAGTGTCCAGGGAATTGATACAAAATAGCCAGTGTTCCTCTTGCCGAGGCAAGGCTTATGATAACGCAGAATTTGGAAGAGATTGTGATTATGACGGCTGCATTGGAGCAGGGGTCACTCTGCAAAGTGAGGCCAACACTGATGTGTCACATCCACCCAGGTCGCCTGTTGCACATCCGGTTTGGGCCCCCCAGCTATACCAGGCTCGCGAGCCCACTACATTTGAGCTAATGGGGATGATAGGTGATCTCCAGAGGTCTGTGGCGGATCTCGTCTACGGAATGTCAGCTTCACCTCCAGCCGCACCATATGCCGGAAGTTTTGTACCCCAGAAGCCCCCGTTGTTGGGGCAAATTGTGATCGAACCTAGCCAACCGGAGATGGCCTCCAGCTACGGCAATGACATATCAACATCAACTCAAACCCTCGATCAGGCTGAGGCCAGAGGAAAAGACAAAATGAAGGCAGATGCCGATCCCATTGAACAACTGCTGTGGGCAGTCGAGGCTTTGAAAGCCGGGGGATGAACAAGCAACAGATATCCGCAGTTATGGCAAAAACTGTGGAGGATGCTTTCCCCACTCCGCCTGAGGGTAGTTCGAGTCAGTCAGAAAATCGGGATAGGCCCCGTCATGCCAAGACTGTTCCTCCTATTCCCGCCCCTACACCCGGGAAAGATCAGAAAGCTAAGGCGGCGCCTGCCGACCCTTTTGCTTGTGCGGCTAGTAAGAGCGCTCAGACTCCAAAGTACCTGCCCCGGGGGCGCAGGACCTTTCATGCTCTCTATATGCCTTTGTCCAAGGCACTTCAGATCCTTGCCGAGAGGGGGCACCTTAAATCCTTGGAGCCTCGGCCTCTCCCGAAGAATCTCCCCGCTACACATGATGCTGCTCAGTACTGCGCGTACCACCAGCAGACCGGCCATGCAACCGACAATTGCTTCCGCCTCCGTCATGAGGTGCAAGATTTGATTGACAACGAGGTTATCCTCCCGCCCACCTCAGCCAAGTCCATTACCACCCAGTAAAATAGATTTTGAGGACACAGATACTGCGAGTATGTAATCAGAAAGTGAACCACCTGCGGGCGGCATCTGGATGCATTTTGAATGTGGCATTTGGCACGCATTTTTGAGCATTTGTGAATGCTAGCTTTGTAAATCCTGGCTTGGGTATCGAGTCAGTCTTTTGTTTTGAGTCTGTCTCTTTGTCTGGAGTCAGTCTTTTTTTGCTTAAGGGTCTGTCTTGTTGTATCGAGTCAGTCCCCTTTGTATAAAATACCAGGTGATTCTGGGGTTGTTGTCCCGAACACCGTTTTGTCTTGTAATTATCTGTTTTTGTTTTTCAGTCTGTTTCTGCCGAGGGTCTAGTTATACCAACAAATCTGAATGAAACAGTTGTTGCTACCTCACTTTCATGCTTGCTTTCAATATTAAGTGCCAGATAATTCGATTGGGCTGACAGTATATCTCGCCTGCTCTCCTGCGCGCCAAGCTCGTTACATTAACCTAAGTTTTTCAAAAACCTCTTTTGAGCACTGCGGTGATAAAAACGAAGAGGAAGGAATTCCTCGAGATTTGCAAAATTTTGATCATTTTGAGAGAAAGAGAGGCGTGCTAAGCCCTTAATGAATGAAATCGTGCTTGTCGGCGTGAGTACTGAGAAGGATCCTGGCTTGATCTAGATCGGTTCCACACTATCTTCGGCGCGAGCGATTTGTCGCTTTCTTAAAAACTTTCAAAAACAAATGTTTTACGCAGCCCTGTGAAGACTTGTGTGGAATCGCTCTTGAGATTGCGCAGCCCAGGATCGCTCTCAGCCTCAAGATTCAACACGCCCGTTTCGAACCTTGAACCCGTTCAGAACATTCAACGGTCGACCGTCAGAGAAGGCCCGTGTGGCCAGTTTTGATGCAGCCCTCGACCAAGAGGCGCCGAAATTGAATCAAGAAGATCAGATCTCACCAGAAGGAGCTCGTGGAGCAGCCATGATGGATTCTTCTGCAAATCAGTGCAACAGCCGTTCTCCTAGACACGGAGAGGCTTCAACTTCAAAAACCATTTGGCATGAACTTGTTACACTTTTACCCTTTGAGAGGCTCGCTGGGCCGAAAACTCGGAAGGGTGACCCAGGCAAAAGTTAGAGCAAGAGAAAAATACAAAAAAGAAACAAAGAAGCAAAAAAAATTGCGGAAAAGAAGAAAAGGAAAAGAAATCAAAAAAGAAAATGAAAAGAAGCTCACAAGGTCGAAAACCCGCATCGGGCCCCTTGGCAAAAGTTAGAGCTTGAAAAGTGAAGGTTAAAATACCCGAGTGTACCTTAACCGGAACTACGTAAGGCTTGATTCCCATGTTTGGGATACGTAGGCAACTTCATCCTGTTGTCCAGCCCCCAACGCTTTCATAGCATCTCAGTCCATGCAATGGTTTCAACTTCATCCCAAAGTCCAGTCGCCGACGCCTCCAAGGTGACTGTGTCCATATATTTGTTATGACCGTCATCGTCATCTCTGTGTCCAAGAGTTTGACCACCACCAATGAAGACTGTTCGCGGACTGCTGCGGCGCCATCCAAACAAGGGGCAACTTTCCGTTGCCACGAGTCGCCGTGAGCCGCCATTCAAACCAGGGGCAACTTTCTGTTGCCATCCACCCCCTTTAAGCCAGGGGCAATTTTCCATTGCCTCCGATCCGAGGTTGCGCATCTCAAAGAGTAAGTTCCATGCTCGTTGAACATTGACTGTTTGTAAAATAGTTTTTGAAAATTTTTACTGAGGTTGACTATTTTCTCAAAAACTATTTCATTTTCCATGCTCTTTTGTTTTGTTTACCTCAACCTTTGTTTTAGGTTTCTTCTGAGCGTGTCTCATTGTGTTTAGGTCGTATACCTTTTTGTTTGAGTCTTTCCCCGCTGTGTTCAGTTGTAGGTTCGATACCCCGGTTTGAAAAACCCTTATTCAATTTCAAAAATCGTTTATACTCAGAATGTTGTGCCATTCTCTATATTTGAGGGTGCTTCAACTCCAACCGGTTCCATCTTTGAGCTCCGTCTTGTCAGATTGGGCCGTTCACTCTGGATTTGCTGTGTGCAGAATGAACCGAATGTTGTGTTATGGGTTGTATGCAGATTAATCCCCAACAGAGTAAGGGCTGTGTATCCAGAATCAGGCGGTGGGTTGCTTGGGTCTATTTTGCTGTTGGCTGTTTAGTTATCCGATTACCACAGTGCAAGTGCTCAATCATTCAGACAACAGGTCAATTCCATTTACATTGAAGTGTAACATGATAGGATGCGATCCAATACATGAGATATGTAAATGTAACACTTTTTAAGCAAAAAAAATTGTTCATTTCATAATCTTTTTTTAAGTACAAAGTTTTGAGGAAAACGAAAATCTGCCTGCGGCAATACAAGGTAATCTAACTACCAACAAAAAGAAAAGTACAAGAAAGAAAAGAAAAACAACAAAATCTATATCCGTGTCCAGCGACTCTGAGGGCTATCAGTCTGTCCTGGTCCCCTTCCTGGACGAAGGTCCAGGAGTATCATCACCATCGTCGTCAGAGCCCGAGCTAGTGCCACCTCCGGTCTCCTCCGACGACGACTCCGCCTCCGCCTCTGACTCGTCATCGTCATCATCAGGGACGGGAGCCCGTGAACTGCTCCCGGCATAAGTGCGCCCCGCCTTGGTGCGAGGGAATACTCTGCCCCCCTCATCTCTCCCTCGGGCGGGGACGGAAGGTCCAACTGGAGCACCTCCTACCCCGGGAATCTGGAAGGGAGGCTGAAAAATCACAAAGGGCAAATACATTAGAATAATGTGAGCAGTGTATGGATACAGTATGAGAATGCCGAAGGCAGTATATCAGTGCAAAATGCAGTGTATGGATACAGTATGAGAATGCCGAAGGCAGTATATCAGTGCAGAATGCAGTGTATGGATACAGTATGAGAATGCCGAAGACAGTATATCAGTGCAGAATGCAGTGTATGGATACAGTGTGAGAATGCCGTGAGCAGTTTATCAGTGCAGAATGCAGTGTATGAGTACAGTGTGTGAATGTCGTGAGCAGTTTATCAGTACAGAGTACAGTGCAGAATGCAGTGTGTGCAGTGTATCAGATGCTGTGAGATCAGTGCATCAGGTGTTGTGCCGTGCATCAGATTACGTGAATCAGCTTGTGAGTGATTTGAGGCCGTGATCAGAAGAACATACCGGAATGCTGTAGAGGGCCAGGAGATCAAAGGTCCGCTGGAGCATCCCCATCATGGAGGCATTCATCTCCAATGACTGCCGGGTGTACGCAGAAGAAGCCTGCAAAAGTATCAGATGCATCAATATTCTGTGGAATATCAAATAAACTGAAATGAAATGACTGTACAGAAATGCAGTAATACATACCGGAGGCAAGTTGGGGACACCGACAAACTCATGATCAGCCGGCGGAGGGGCAAAGGGAACCTGATAGGTCGCCCCGCCCTACCCTCGAAAAGTCAGTGAAGTGGGCAGAACAGGCCAACCAGTCCCCCGTCCTCCCTGAACTCCGCCCCTGCCACGGACTCGGGCCCTCCTCGAAGCTCCTGCTCCAGCTCCCGCTCCTGTCCTCGCTGCTGGCGCCGCAGGCCTAGCTCCCTCAACCCGACGGCCGCCGCTCAGAGGCCGCATAAGGTACGTCTGCACGTACTCTCGATAGTCGCCGGTGCCTCTGAAGCAGGTCGCCTTCCAACCGATGGTGTAATCGTCCATCTGCTCAGTGGTGAGCCTCTCGGTCTCCCTCACATCCTCGGGAGGGTGAACTGGGACTATCTGCTGAGGTAATCCCAGGGTCTGGCGTAAGAAACGCTCACCCAGGTACCAAGCCCGACAGACCGGGCCCTCCAACAAGATCCGGAAACGCGAGATCTCATCGGCACCGGCAAACCGATCCCGCGTCACGGCTAGCAAAGGAGCCCAAGGCTGCCAGGTGATCTGAAAATGCAATACAGTTTGTTATCTACTGTTATTAAAATATGGAGTGGAAGGGCAAAGCTTAAATGAACTGCAAATAAAATATACCTCCGCGGGGGTGATGGTGTCGAAGTATCGGCGGAAGAAGCTGAAAGTCTCTTGCGGCCTCCGGGTGCATCTCCCGTCAAAGTGGCGCGAAAAAGGACGACCAGAGGAGTCTCCGTGACCGGTACAGGTGCGAGCCTAGGAAAGTAGGCGTAAACCCACAACTGCAGAGAAAACATCAATATGACTATCAGATAAAGCAAAATATAGAATAAAGCAGATATGGCAGAGCCGTGTTTTGTGCAGTGTATTGTGCAGAGTGTGCAGTGTAAGCAGTGTACAGTTGTAGACGTCCCCCGAACGCCCCGGGAGGGTGAGTCCCGTTCTGTTCATTTGTGGGGTCACTACAGCTTGGACTCTCAAATTGTCACGGTTCTTAATCTGAACCAAAGAGTCCAAATCCGGCAAATCGTTTTGAGAAACAGATTTTTGAAAAGAAGTGCCAAACATGGACTGCTTTGTCAGATACAGAGTCGCCACCTAAATATTTTTTATGGGGGAATTTAGGAAACCCTGACTCGGTGCCGAAGGCCACATGTCCGTCATCACCGGAGTTGTCTCAGCTCGGGAGCTAGGGTACGATTGGGGAAGGTCAGCTATGAGCACCCCCCCTCGCCCGATCCGAAGATCGGCCTCTACTAACCGTGATATCCATTTTTGAAAACTTTATGTGTTCTTATTCCATTTTATTAGCCCAGAATTACTATGTTATGCACGCAGCAAACAAGTATAGACTAGATTGCCTAATTTGGAAACAAGCATTGCATATCCGTTTGTTTTGAAAAGCGCTTTGGAAATTCCTACTCGCAAGTAGGCTAAAATACGGATTTCAACGAGTTTTTCCAACTCAAACAATCCAACCTTCACCCACGGGCATTCAAACAATTATATCACGTAAGCATTTAGCCGCATGGCAGGCATACTGTCATGGCAACACTCGCACGCATGCAGTATGCTAAAGCAGGAAAACACTTACATAGTACTCCGTGACAAAACAATAAACTAGTTAGCAAACATGCATGATCCTAGTTCATGTTAGAGTGGCTAATGCAATGCATGCAAAATGCAATTAGAGTAGGCTCGGCTAACCTAAGCATGGCATGTGAAATGCAGTCAATTGATGCACGTATTCAAATTGGAATTGAAGTATGAATGTAGTTAGCGTGATATGCCGAGCCTAATGCATGCAATACAAATGCATGAATGCACGCATGCATAGCATAAGGTATGCTAATTTCAAAAATGCCCTAATCTACCATCATAAGCAGGTAAATAAAAGGGAAGAAAGACGTGAGGTTGGAAGACATACACATACTCACGCACACTTATTACATAATTGCCCTCACTCGGAGGGGCCAAATGAATATTACAGTCCGAATAATAAACAAATAAATTATTACAGAACTTCTAATTTACTTAATAGGATGAATGCAAAAGGAAGAAAGGTGGCCACAGCCCCCTGCCTCGGGATGCTCGTGTGATGCATGCTCGAAACCCGGCTCGCCTGGAAAACCCGTACCATACCCCTGCCGCCTCTGTTTATACTACCCTACCTCTCTGAAAATTGCCAAAGCCCTAGGACAGGTTCCTTGCATGCTGCAGAGTACCACCGGCTAGGGGAAATTCCCACCGGCAGTGCAGAATTTCCATCGGCTGCTCCTTGGTTTATCGGCCATTCACCAATGGCCGGTCGGCACTGAATTCTGCCGGTCGGCATAAACTTCCTGCAGGAGACAGTTTTGACAGCAACAGAGAACATACAATATATGGCATGGGATTTTCAGGCACATGTGAGCATGGTCATGTTTCCCATCATGCTTTGAACTCAGGGAAGCATGGCCCTCGATCCTCGAGCCATCAATGGTGCATGATAGCCCAAGGGATCAAGTTTGCCACTTGATGTAAAGATGCATGCCGCCACACAAATGAGGACCAAGACCCTATCATGCCGAAGTCAATGGTCCCGGTGACCAAGAATCAAGGCACATTACATCACTCATAGTATGAATGTTCCTTGACTCTCACACTTGGTTTGACACCCCAAACCAAGTAATGCAATGCATGTTATACTCACATGGCTCAAAATGCAACATGGTACTAATTATACAAGGCACACTAAGTGTTATGCAACTAGTATGGCAAGCATGCAATATTAGGCATACAAGATGCAAATGAAATGTAAATATGGACACTTTAAGCAATATAATCATCATGCTACAACACCTAATGAAGCAACCATACATCAAACATGAAACAAGCATGCAATGGTGGCTTAAAATGGTAAAGGGGCAGACCTCCACCCACCTCAAAACAGTGACCAAAGGTGTCCAAAAGGTGGACTAATACTCATGCCAACAAGCAAGTCAATGGTCCTAAGGCTAAGGCACAAAAAGGAAGCACTTCACTCCCACCAACATGACCACACATGGCATGACTAAGACAAGCCAAAACAGAAATTTAACATGCAAAAATGGAGTTCAAAACTTATTAATATGGTGGCTAAAGTGGCTCTAAAGAGATGTATGCACCAAAGCTCATTCCTAGGCATAAAAGGACACACCCTCAAAGCATGAAAGAGGTCACACATGCACACATATAAACATGATTCATGGACTGAAATGTGGTCCTAAATGATGCCAAATCATGAGGATGATCAAAGTTATGCATGCTAGAGGTCAATATGCTCAAAGCTTACAAGCCAAAAGCACAAAGGGATGACATAAAACAATGCAAGCATGACTAAAATGAAGGGTCAACAGACCTTAAACATGGTAAGACAATGCCAAAACCTTCATGAAACTAAGCCAACACATGCAAGAATCATGGCCTAATCATTGGATACATTTCTAGGCCAAATAGGGGGATGTAAAGCAAGTATATTAAGCATGCAAAAGGCCACAAATCCGACTAAAAACAGAGATTACAAATGACCTAAAAACACCCAAAAACCTCTGAAAAAGGGGTAAAACCAATCAAGCATGCATGTTACCCTCCAAGCCAAAATGCAAGGAAATACGACAATGAAGGGAGAGGGGTGTCCCTCCCCTATGCAAGACTTCAAACCACTTTCCTTATCACTGAAAACCCACTGGTTTTCAGTGGTGAGGAGACCAAAACACCTGAGCAAATAAGGTCTTACCAAGGAGGCTACAAAAAGGCCAAATGAGGCCTAAGAGGGTGAGTTTGAACTCAAACCACTCAAGACCCTTAATGAAAGTTCTAAAGCATGAAAATATAAGCTTTTTTTATGTTATGCACAAAAACTAAATCAACAAGAAAGATAAGTAAAAAGCTAGTGCAAGTTTGGGGAAACTAAAGTAAAATGCTCACCCTTGAAGCACACTTCAAGAACAGCCAAGGTAGCCTCCTTCTTTTGATCAAAAACAGCCCAAAAACTCAGGAATCAACCCTCAAAGTCCTCAATCTCGGAGCAAGGTGTAATAGTGTGTGTATTGGTGCAAAAGTAAGGTAAAATCACACTTTTAGGCCAAGAAACACACACAAAGGAGGAGAGACAGAGAGAGAGATATAGAGATAGGGTGTATCTATATGTAGAAGCTCTGGTTTTGCCTTCAAAATCTCTAACCTAGAGCAAAGAGAAGGCTTCTCTTCTTATAGAACTCTCTCTTGCAAAGCTTATACAACAGGCTTGGTTAGAGGGCAATCCCTCCATACACGTGTATGGAGGGAAGCAGAGTTGGTGCCAGCTATCACAGCTGGCACAAAATACCTACATAAAGTAGATGAACAGTGGTCGGCTGCCCAAAAATGTCATTTTGACAAAAAAGAGTCCCGACCGGCAACAAAAGGTGCCGACCGGCAGAAACGATTGCCGATGGAAGCCAAAACCAGCCGGTGGCCTCTAGCCACTGCCGGTGGTGTGTGGGGATGCCTCACAAGGCATTCCCTGCCCCTCCCAGGCAAAACAAAAGTGTTTGGTGTGAAACCAGACACTAAACAATCAAGTTTGGAGATCCTGAGGCAAGGCGCGCAGCCGAGACCTCCGGGAACTCCAAACGAACACAAACATGGATGATCACCGAGTGTTCAAGCGGTGACGTCCAAGTCTTGAGGACGGTCAAAAATGGGGTGTCTACAATAGTCAGTGTAAAGCAGAGTGTATGTGTGTGCCGTGTGTACAGTATACAACAGGTATAAAGCAGACTACAGTGTGTGCAGTGTACAGAGTACAGAAAATATAGAACATAAACGAAAAGCGGAGAAGAAATGTACCTCCCAAGCCCGCCAATAGCCTCCGAGCAACTGTCCGCTGCCGCGGGAAGCTGAGCTCATATACCCATAAAGAGTGGCCAGAGCAGCGCCACCCCAGTCGTAATGCAAGATCCGCCTGACATCCACCAGTGCGCTGAGCAGGCAGAGTGGCACGGTGTTCGCCCGGTCGGCGAAAATAGTCATCCCAAACAAAAACATGAGGAAGCCGCGAGCATACCTCTCCACGGCCTCCGGAGTCATCGGGGCTGCATCGACGAGGGCGGGCTGGACCCGGAACTGCACCTCGAACCAATAATAGCGGATGTAGCCAAGACGCGCCAAAGGCGGCAGCTCGCCGAGCAAGTAAATCCGAGCGGCCTCCCACTCGTCCATGTCAATATCGAAAGGGATCGGATCACCCCCTACCCCGATGCCTGTGAGCATCGAGAAATCGTAAGGGGTCATCGTCATGTCCCCTGCCACGGAGAAGTGGAATGAATCGGTGGTGTCTCACCACCTCTCCACCAAAGCGGCGAGTAGAGTTCTGCACGTAGTGAGCTTGGAGAGTCCTTTGCAGAATGCGCCGAAACCCGCCTTGTCCACTATGCGATGGACCGCATCAGGAAGCTCGGCGTACCACTCTCGAGCGCCGGTGTTCCCATACCCACGAATGGTATGGGAATCTCCCTGTAAACAGAAAACAACAATTGCGAGGCAATTTTCAAAATGCAGTTCTAAGGAGCATATAGATGTAGCATGCGTGCAAGTTTGGCAGATTTAAATAAATACCGGGTGTTGGTGTGCTTGCAGTAAACTACAACGTGTGATGCGTCAGTGTGTTTGGGTGGTTCAGAGCAGATGCAGCATGTGTACAAGTCTGACAGGTTTAAATAAATACCAAGTGCCGGTGTGCTTACAGTGAACTACAACGTATGATGCGTCAGCATGTTCGGATGGTTCAGTACAGTATAGCATGTGTGCATACATTTAGACTCAAGCAGATATCGGGTGCCGGTGTTTGCAGTGGAATACGGTGTGTGCCGTGTTTTGAGTGGTTCAAGGCTAGTGCAGTGTGTATGCACGTGTGAGTTTTAAACAGATAATCAGTGGCGACTGCATTTGCAATCAACTACAATATATAGAGTATCGACTGTAACCGGTTATGGCGGTTGACAGTTTTGTATCCTACATTGCAGAAAGTAGAGCAGAGAACAGAGAGTTACCTCGAACGTGTCAAAGGACAGGTGGGAGGTAGGCTCACGCAGTAACAGCTCGGGTGGCACGTGCCTCTCGAAGCTTCAAAACTGGCGCAGTCCGTCTGGGGGCAAAACATGGATCGCCGGCCGGTAGGTCGCCGGGTCGAACGGGCGCTCGCTCAAGGGTAGGAGCTCGACCCCGGGATCCATGTCGTGATCCGGGGGAGTCCCACCGCGTGGAATGTCATCCGCCATATCAAGAATGATGAGAAAATAGCCGGTAGAACGAAAACCGGGCTAGAATATGGAAAGTCAACCGAAAAGTCAACTCCCGGGAAGGCCGAAAATGACCGAAAAGGGCGGGATGTGAAAGGGCACGGAAATCAAGAGGAAAGTGAGGGGAACAAACCCCGAAAAGGTGGGAACGGCAAACGAGGCACCGAAACAAAGATTTGTTCGGTTGAAAATGTCCGAAACGCGAAGAAAATCGCGAATCCGATGACGAAATGGGCGTAGAACGCGAAGAAACGGAGAAAAGAGGAGAGAAAAGCACTCTAGAGAGAGAGGGTGTGAGTTTTCGGCGGAAGAGGAAGTGGGAAATAGGGTTTAGAAACCCCATTTTAAAACACCCGAGGTGAAATGTCGAATCTGCCCCGACTCTGCAACTTTTTGCCGGTCGGCAACATTTTGTGCCGGCCGGCAGAATATTGTGCCGATGGAATTATTTTTCAGCCGATGGACAGGCGGTAGCTTCCCCCTCCCCGGCCGGTGGTGTTCCCACAGCCTTGTTTAGGCCATATGAGTAGTTTCTGGTCTTCATAGCTCAAGAAAGTTCAAGAAAGTGCATCCCCGACGCTCAACCGGCCTCCGTTGTGACCTCGGATCGTGTCTTCCATGCGCGGCACTCGAATTTGTGCAAGGTGTATCTTTTTCATATCCTTTTGGCTTTTACGAAATTCAAAAGTTGCCCCATGTGCATCGCACCTCAATCGCACTGTTTTGTGCATTGCATTTCAATCGCGCTGTTTAGCGCATCGCACTATTTTGTGCATTGTATTTCAATCGCGCAGTTTAGCGCATCGCACTGTTTTGTGCATTGCATTTCAATCGCACTGCTTAGTGCATCGCACTGTTTTGTGCATTTCGAATCAAGCGCGCTATTTAGCGCATCGCACTGTTTTGTGCATTACATTTCAATCGCGCTGTTTAGCGCATCGTACTGTCTTGTGCATTTCAAAATCAATCGCGCTATTTTGCGCACCTCACTTGTACTTGTTAGTACATTGCATTGTTTTGAATACAAACCGGCTTCGCGTAGCGTATAAGTCCAATTGTCAAAGTTTACTTTCCGTGTGGCATACGTGTCACACTTGCATCATTTTGCATCTTATGAGGCACGCGTGTCTCATTTGTTTCATTCTACATTCCGTGTGGCATGCGTGTCGCACTTGTATCATTTTGCATCTTATGAGGCACGCGTGTCTCATTTGTTTCATTTTACATTCCGTGTGGCATGCGTGTCACACTTGCATCATTTTGCATCTTATGAGGCACGCGTGTCTCATTTGTTTCATTCTACATTCCGTGTGGCATGCGTGTCACACTTGCATCGTTTTGCATCTTATGAGGCACGCGTGTCTCATTTGTATCATCTTGCATCATGCCTCATTTTCATCGGCACGTGTGCCTCATTTGCATTGGCACGTGTGCCTCATTCTCATCGACATGCGTGCCTCATTTCCATTAGCATGCATGTCACATCTTCGTCGGCATGTGTGTTGTCATTTGCATTGGCATGCGTGCCTCATTTGCATTATCTTACATTCCTTGCAACCTGCGTTGTTTCGCTTTCACATGCATTGTCATGCATACATTTTGCATCCCAGTCTAGGAGACCCTAAATCCTCTGAAGGTGCAAGTCCTTCGGTGTTTGTCGTGCCCGAACGACTGTTGTCAATGTCACATACATTATCATGCAATCGACGAACCGCACAGGTATATCTACACGATCTAGGAGACCTTAAATCCTTGGAAGGTGCGAAACCTTCAGCACATTGATGTGCGTAGTTCACCTGCATTGTTTTGCATTCCTCGTGAAATCTACACGGTCTAGGAGACCTTAAATCCTTGGAAGGTGCGAAACCTTCGGCACATTGTGTGCAGTTCATTTGCATTACCATGCATATTGCTAACGACATTGTACCTGTTAAGTTTGTTTTCTTTACAGGCGCGATATTGTATGCACGGTTCATTTGAGGCTGGAGCAACCAGACGAACCGCGCGGGTATCTACACGGTCTAGGAGACCTTAAATCCTTGGAAGGTGCAAAACCTTCAGTGCATTGATGTGTGCAGTTCACTTGCATTGTTATGCATTTCTTGTACAATCGCTCACGGTCTAGGAGACCCTAACTCCTCGGAAGGTGCAATTCCTTTGGTGTTTGTCGTGCCCGAACGACTTTCAGTGGTCTGGTAAAGCCACCTGCCTATGTTTGCGGTGAGTTCCTAGAAGACCAACTGGGATGGTGGAAACTAGAGTTCGAACGGCTTATGCCTAGAACGCAAAGGTTCGGGAGTTCCGAGACTAAAGTCTGGTTTATATACCCAGGGGTGTATCCTCGGGTTGAAATCTGTATGGAAGCCCCATAGATTGAGGCGGCATGTCTACGCCTCAGTTCTGGATACTGAACCAACCTAGTATATCGCCCTGTTGGTAAGATAGGGAAAGTTGCAATCGTAGCCGTTGCATCATAGTGCATTGTCATGCATTTGCATTGTAGCTTGCATGCATCCAGTAGATCGCATCATACCGCATTGTCATGCATTTTGTAAATATCCATATCCATTGCATTGTAGTTTGCATGCATTCATTGAATCACCTCCTATCTATGGCTTGCGCCTTTCCATGTTGAGCTTGGTTTGGTATGTGCCCATACTTCTCGTGTCAAAGCATAGTTCAGTGGACCGTTCTATGTTAGCCGCGGCTTGTTTGTGTACATGCCCTTCCTAGGCAAGATTTGGTTTGGCCCGCGTGCCATATCCATTGCATTGTAGTTTGCATGCATTCATTACATCACCTTCCATCTATGGCTTGCGCCTTTCCATGTTGAGCTTGGTCTGGTATGTGCCCTTACTTTTCATGTTAAAACACAGTTCTGCATGTGTACACGCCTATTCCATGCTGGTATGTTGGTTTGAGGGTTGCGGTACCTTTTCTGTGTTAGACATGGCTCGTATGCGTACATGCCTTACCTAGGCAAGATTTGGTTTGGCTTGCGTGCCATATCCATTGTATCCATTTCCATTCCATTTCATATTCGTAGATATTGCATTGTAGCTTGCATGCAGTCATTGCATCACCTTCGCCTATGGCTTGCGCCTTTCCATGTTGAGCTTGGTCTGGTATGTGCCCATACTTCTCGTGTTGAAGCATAGTTCAGTGGACCGTTCTATGTTAGACGTGGCTTGTATGCGTACATGCCTTACCTAGGCAAGATTTGGTTTGGCCCGTGTGCCATATCCATTGTCACCTCCCCAGCATATCCATATATATATTGCATTGTAGTGTAATTTTTGCATCCGGCATTAGGATCATTGTCCTTTCTCCAGCGGGTCGTTTCCCCACTTATGTCAATTCCCCCCAATACTTGTTCTTGTGTCTGTCTACGATGCTCATAGTTCAGTTGACCGTTATATGGTAGACAGACTTGTTACCTCCATCAATCTATTTGACATTTGTGTGGTCTCGAACCACTCGTGATTGGATCATGATTCAATTGCTTTGCATATAGTTTGCATTGTTTCAATTGCATTGCATCTTCATTTGCATTATTTATACATCATTTTGTATATATTGCATGATCATAAGTTGTGTCTGGCTCTGTGCATTGTCTTGCATTTTGCCCCTGCCTTCGGGCGCATATCTTGCTTGTCTTGCATGTTTGTCTAAGTCTTCGGCCTTGTCAAAAATGGGTCGTCTCTGGGCTTTGACATTCACTCCCGTCATTGTTATGACTTTCAAGTTCTGTCAAAGAGGGGCAACTGTAGACACCCCATTTTTGACCATCCTCAAGACTTGGACGTCACCGTTTGAACACTCGGTGATCATCCATGTTTGTGTTTGTTTAGAGTTCCCGGAGGTCTCGGCTACGCGCCCTGCCTCAGGATCTCCGAACTCGATCGTTTAGTGTCTGGTTTCACACCAAACACTTGTGTTTTGCCTTGGAGGGGCAGAGAATGCCTTGTGAGGCATCCCCACACACCACCGGCAGTGGCTAGAGGTCACCGGCTGGTTTTTGCTGCCATCGGCACTATTTGTTGCCGGTCGGCACTTTTTCTTGCAGGTCGGCACTCTCTTTTGCCAAAATGGCATTTTTGGCCGGCCGACTACTGTGCATCTGCTTTTGCAGATATTTTGTCATAGCTGTCTTGCTTTTGCTGTGTATGTAGGGATCTCCCTCTTTGGAAGCTTGTCTTGTAAGCTTTACAAGACAAGAAGCTCTATAAGAGAGAGCCTTGTCTCTTGGCCTTAGGGTTAGACACTTGAGAGGTCTTAGATATTTTTTAGACAGCCATTTTTAGGGTTTTGAGTTCTAGGGTTAGAAACCATACACTTTCTATCTCTATTTCTCCCTCTTGTGTGTGTTAAAGTGCATTTGTGTCTTACAATTGCACATAAACACATAGTGTTTCACCTTCACTTAGCTACTGAGGTTCTAAGAGGTTGGTTTTGAAGTTTTGGAGCTGTTTTCAAACCAAGGAGGGCTATTGGAGCACCATTTGTGAAGGGGTCTTCAAGGGTAAGAAACTAACACCTTTATTCCCCATTTTTGCATTGTATTTTGACCTATCCTAAAATCGTTTTTGAGCTTGGTGTATAATACAAAAAAGTTCTGTTTTTAGGCCCTCTAAATTGTTTGTTTAGAGTGTTTTGTGGTTTGGAGGTGTTTGACCCCTCTTAGGCCTTGAAAGGTCCCATTTTGTGCCTTTTTGAGTGAGTTTCGAGACTTTGGTGTTTGGGCCTCTTCACCACTGAAATCGTGAGGGATTTCAGTGGTGGAGATGGTACCTTGAAGTCTCCAAAAGGGGAGGGCCACCCCCTCTCCTTGTTGTCCTTGAAAAGGACCCCTTTTGGCCTCTTGAGAGAGCATCATGTTAGAATGTGTATTGATCATATCTTGGCTGTTTTCCATGCTTATTATGCCATGATATAACCTTGTTGTGTGTTGGTTTTGGTACACCATGCATGCTTAGCATACCTACCATGTAATGCCATGTTATTGCTTTAATATGCCTTAGGTTGTTAGCCTTTGTTCTAGCATGTTTTAGGCTTAGGCTTGTGAAGGTTTTGTGCTCACTTTGCCATGTTTAAGGTCTGTCCTAGGTTGTTTGGATTGGATTTGGCATGCTTAGTATAGCTCCTTTGCATTTCGGCTTGTTGGCCTTAAGTGTATGAATGTATAGCATGACATTCTTGCATTGATTTAGCGGTTTGGGACTATCCACCATGTTATTTCAGTCCTCTTATCGTGCTCATATGCTTGCATTTCATGACCCTTTTGATGTTTCAAGAATTGATGTTTTATGCTTCATGTTTATGCCATTGTGTATGCCTCTAAGATTAGGTCATTTGGATGCCATCTAAGTGGTTCTTGAGGCTTACTTTTGCATGATTTGGGGCTGTTTTGATTCAATTTGGTCATTTGCATCATGAGTCATATGGTCATGTTTTAGGTCCTTAGGTTTGGACTCATGCATAGCTTGCATTGGTAGGTTAATTTGACATCATTTCCTACATGTTTTCAAGGCTTATAATGCATGTCATTTATCCATGATCATTCCCTCCTAAGTGTGCTTAGAAGTAGTCTTTTGATGCTTAAGCATTTAGGCCTTCAACATGTGCATGTGTGTATGTGTTTGGTCCCTTATTTTGGTCACTTTGGCCATTGTTTTAGGCCTAGTTAGAGTTTCCTAAATCATGTGTAAGTCCACTTTTCCATCAATTTACATTACCTCATGTTTGCTTGTATGCTTGCATAAGTGTTTTGCCATGCCATGTTGCATCCTTAGCTTGTATGCCTAGGTTGCATTGCATCTTGCATGCATGCCTTATTCCTTGACTTGGTGATAGGAATTGGGCTTTGGTTTGTTTGTTTGGTTTGCATTTCATTTGACATGAAAGTTGCACACTTGATTCTTTGGGCCATCATGCATGGAAATGCGTGATTGGTGGTCCGAGAATCGAGACACATGCCCTTTTGAATCACAAACATGATAAGGGACATGATTGGTGCATATATGCCTGAAATTGTATTGCCATGCAAGTTCTGTCCTCTGCTGCTGTGAGTTGCAGGTTCTGCAGGCATTATTTGCCGACCGGCAGTGTACATTGCCGACCGGCAATTATTCTTCTGCGGACAGCTTCATTTTGTGCCGGTGACCACATACCACTGCCGGTGGTAATTTCACTCAGCCGGTGGTGAACCCCAGTATACAGAGAGGCATCTTTGAGACTTTGGTAGTCTTCAGAGGGGCAGAGGCAGACTAGGCACGGCGGTGCACTTTCGAGCAAGACCCGAGCATGCGTTGCATCTGGCTCTCCTCCCGAGGCGGTTTACTGTTTTTCCTAGCTTAGTTAATTTATTAATTAATTAGGCAATTTGTAATATTTAATTAGATTGCGTAGTTAATTAATTTGTATTATTTATTTGGTCCCTCCGAGTGAGGGCAAGTCTGTAATAAGTGTGGATGAGTGTGTGTATGTTTTCCAATCCCCACTTCTTTCTTCCCTTTTATTTACCTGCTTTGATGGTTAGTATTAGGGCACGTTTAAATTAGCATACCTCATGTAATGCATGCGTGCATTCATACATTTGCTTTGCATGCACCGGGCTCGGCGCATTATTCTAACTACATCTCTATTTCAAATTCCGAAGTGAATACATGTTAGTTGTGTATTTTCACATGCATTCATAGACTAGCCGAGCCTACTCTAGTGACATTTTGTATGCGATGCATTAGGCACTTAACATGGACTTGGATCATGCATTGATTGCTAACATGTTCATATTTTTGGCACGGAGTACGATGTAAGTATCTATGCTTTAGCATCTCGCATGGGTGTGAATGTTGACATGACAGCATGCTTATCATGTGGCTAAGTGCTTATATGAGATAAACTGTTTGAACGCCTGTGGGTGAAGGTTGGATTGTTTGAGTTGGAAAAACTCGTTGAAATCCGTGTTTTAGCCTACTTGCGAGTAGCAAATTCTAAAGCGCTTTTCAAAACAAACGGATATGCAATGTTTCTTTCCAAATTAGGCAATCTAGTCTATACTTGTTTGCTGCACGCATAACATAGTAATTCTAGGCTAATAACTGGAACAAGAACACATAACGTTTTCAAAATCGGATATCATGGTTAGTAGAAGCCGGTCTTCGGACCGGGCGAAAGGGGGTGCTCATAGCTGACCTTCCCCGATCGTACCTAAGCTCCCGAGCCGAGATAACTCCGGTGATGACGGACATGTGGCCTTCGGCACCGAGTCAGGGTTTCCTAAATTCCCCCATAAAAAATATTTAGGTGGCGACTCTGTATCTAGCAAAGCAGTCCATGTTTGGCACTTCTTTTCAAAAAAAAATCTGTTTCTCAAAACGATTTGCCGGATTTGGACTCTTCGGTTCAGATTAAGAACCGTGACACAAATCGAGTCCGAGCTGTAGTGACCCCAAAAATGAACAGAACAGGGAGCTCATCCCTCCTGGGGCGTTCAGGGGACGTCTACACTATACAAGATGCCTAATGCAACACATGCAATATGCAATTAAAAGGCTCGACTACTAACATGGCATTTGATACAATTTGATAACATGCTTTGAAACACGTATTCAAAGAAGCGTATTGAAATTGCGAAGCAGTTTGAAAGATGTGCCGAGCCTCAGTGCATGCAAGACAAATGAATGATGCAAACATGCAAGTATAAGGTAGGCTAATCGAAATATGACCCTACACTAACCATCAAAAGCGGTTAAATAAAAGGGAGAAAGACGTGGGGTTGGAAGACATACACACACGCATGCACACTTATTACAACATCATGTCCTCACGAAGGAGGGTTTAAATGAATAAGAGCTAAGCTACACTAAGCTAAGCTAATTATTACAAAATGAAACTAATTAACTATTCTAGTTAACTAATTATTACAACACGATTGAATAACTAGCTAAGCCAAGCTAATTAAGATATTACAAAACAAATTAAGCAAATTAATTACAACACATGTAACTTATTCTAAGCTAACGAAACAATTAAATGGCCTCGAAGGCGAGGGACGCATGCATGCTCGGTTGCTCCACTTGAAAATGCCCTTGCCTTGCCACTGGATGCCTCTGTTTACACTCATTTGATCACCGAAAATTGTGCGAACTTCCAGATTGCCTCTGCTCCAACACAATAACACATTTGCCCAAAAATTCACTGGTGGCCGGTCGACTACAAAAAGAGGTTGTCGACCACCTTAACTAGCCAGTCGGCTACTTCAAGTGGCCGGTTGGCAACCCCCTATCTAGACTTCTTCTTTTGCTGCAACAGAGAGCAAACAAAGGCAAAACATTGCATTTTCAAAGAATGTGTGTACTGCTACCCTTTCTATCATCTTTCAAGCTCAAAAAAGTGTAGCTCTTGGCTCTTAAGCCGTCAACCAAGCATTTTCAATGCATGATGGCAAGAGAACCAAACTTGTACAAGGTCAATGAATGCACAAACAAGACCAAAACAACCACCACCCTATCATGCATGATAAAGGGTGACAGTGACAAAGAAAAGTGGCACGTTTCATCACTTTGAGTATGAAACGTCCCATTTTTCTTGTGTTTGGATTAACGTCTGATCTGAACACATGCAATGCAACACAAAGATGCTTAATCTTGCTTCTTTTACTTTGTTCATTTTGTTTACACATTTTACATTACCGATTAATCCTTTAATCGATTAAGCCCAAGGTGATTGTCCTCTAATGGAAAGAGGGCTTGAATCACAAGTGCCTTGAGCATGAAAGAGGCCTCATGCTGCTAGTAATGAACTCCCGAAGGAATTAAACCTTTGGGCATGAGGGTCTCAATTCCACACTCAACCCAACAAGGGGCTCAAAGCCACTTTCAAAACAAATTATGGAGTGAAGAATAGAGGGAAGTTGTAGATATTTTAGTGCTAGAACGGCAAGCAAAATGACACTAAAATACGAAAACAACACATGCAAGTCATGTTTAAGAGCCTAGAACATTAAGCTAGTGAAGCCATTGTACTACAACCATACAATACATGCCTCAAAGGGCCAAACAAACTCAAAATAGAGTTAAAACCAGTCAAAATAGTGACTAAAACATGCTGAGATTTCGGCACAAAATGCTAGAAAAACATGTTCACATTTTGGCTTGCAAACAAGACTCAAGACATAACTCTCAAAAGTAATGAAAGAGTGAAACAAATGAGCATGTGACATAGCTATATACACTGTTAAAAGATACTACAACATGCAATCATTTCAAGCAAAACATGCTTAGATGCCTAAATTGCCAAGCTAGTGAAGCCATTTGCTCTACAACTATGCAAAACAAGACTCACATGACCAAAGCAGCCTAAAATAGAGCTAAATCATGCCAAATCAGAGGCAAACACATGCTGGAAATAAGCTAAGTTAAGCCATAAAAACATGCTACCATGTGATGCTAACTAGGCATGGAAATGAGACACAAGGCGAAGTGGCAAACCCCTTCATTTTTGGAATTCAAAACATGCTTTTCACCACTGAAATAACTCTGAATTTTAGTGGTTTAAAGTTCCAAAAAGTTTGATTTTAACAAGCTAAAATATGGTGCAAAGGCTCACACAAATAAGCAACAAGAATGGTAGATAGCCCCTTAGCACAAAATGCCTTCAAACCAACATGTTAAGGCCCAAAAATGAGAGCATTTTGTAGTTGGAAACTAGGCCCAAAACAGTATAAAAAGATGGCCAAGCAAGTGATTAAAACTAAGCCTACAAGGTAAGGAATGTACCTCTTGAAGCTCAACACAAAACAAGCCCTCTTTTAGGCTCAAAGCCCCTTCCAATAGCTCAAATTAGGCTCCAAGGGACCTCAACTCCAAGGTAGTCCAATTTGGTTAAGGGCTAGTGTGCAAAGATGTAGAGAAAATAACCTATCAATCATAAAACAAGAGAAGAGAGAGGGAATTCTAGAGAGAGAGAATTTTGATTCAAAATTTCTAACCTCTCCAAAAGGGGAAGAGCATCCCCTATATATAGAAAATCAAGCTAAAGGCTTGTATTCATCCCTCCATACATGTGCATGGAGATGGCCTTCAGTGAGCAACAGTTGGCAAACAAATATCTGAAAAAGGGAACAAATGGCCGTCGGCCACTTTAGGTAGCCAACCGGCCACCTCAACTAGCCGACCGGCCACTTCAACTGGTTGACTGGAACAAAAAGTGGCCGACAAGGCCAAAAAGTGGCCGGCAAGGCCCCTCCTCCTTCAAGGAAAGAGGCACCAAGGTTTGGCCCAAAAACAAGCACAAAACAAAAAGGGTTTAGACGCTCAAAGACAAGGCGTTCCGCCGAGAACTTCGGGCGCTCAAACCAGTACAAAACAAGCACAATCATCGAGTGCACAAACAATGATGTCCAAGTCTTAAGGTCGGTCAAAAATGGGGTGTCAATAGTAGCACTCCTCCAGCTGCCAGAGAAGAGATGGTGCTTCAGGTGCATCCAAAATGCTTCTAGATAGGTTCACACCCGATTGGTCATCGATCATGGAGAGGGTTAGTTTATCCCTCAATCTCTCTGACTTGATCGAAGGATCTAAAAAAGGACATGCTCGTGCTGGTCCTACTCCAAGCTCACTGTTGTCTGAGTCACTTTCTACGCTCTGCTCAACTTCAGCACTTGGTTCAGCCTTTTCCTCAGCATCATTGTCTTGCAAATGCAGGTCAAAGAAGAATTTGAAGCTGGGAACACGTTGTTCTGCAGAATTCAACCAGGGCGCGGGAAATATGCAAAATGGGAAGTCTTCTCCCTCCCGAACAAAGTGGCCAGTCAGCGTTTCCTAGATTTGGCCTGTGAACAAGCTCATAGTGTTTCCCAGTCCGCTTGGCTCTAGCTCTGCCTGCCATCTCTTCCATTTTCCTGACCCAATCCTCTTTGGTGGGCATATAGCCAAGACCAAAGGCATACAGATGATGCGGCACATTGGCCAATGCTATGATGCCTTTCCAACCACTTCTTTCCAGTCTTATTCCTGGCACATGCTTGAGTTTGTTTATAAAATAGATTGGTTGGGCACTGACATACATGCCCTCATCAGCAACCAAAATGTTTTGCACCACTCAGGCCTCGGCCAGAGTAAACCTTGAAAGGAATGCATCATTCTCACCGTGAACGATCTCCGACACCGGTGTAGTTACCTCTGGTGGGGGATGGATAGATGAATTCCCAAACACAATAGCGACTCCCTTTCCGTAAGGGGATTTCATCATTTGGTGAAGGGTAGAATAGATTGCTTTCACAAGGTGCAGCCAAGGCCTCCCTAGCAGTAAGTTGAAAGTGGTCGGCACATCTAGGACATGGAACTCGACATCCTGTTGAGCTAGGCCAACCTGAACTCAGATTTTGTATTGTACCTATCACTTTCGTGCTTATGTTATCATATGCTCGGATCACTTAGGTTGCGGGCACAAAGTCTACTAGTTGCAGCCCGATGGCATAAGCTGTGTGAGAAAGATAGACATTGATAGCTAACCCGGTGTCTACCAACATCACCGGTACCCATTTTTCTCTACACTCAATAGATATATACAGGGGTTTGTTGTGAGCTAAGCCTTCCGATGGCAGTTTTTTATCAGAAAAGGTTAGGCTTGGGCTGGCACCACCAGGGAAAACTAATCCTACAAGCTGTTCAGAGGTTGTGTCAATGGATAGTTTGGTTTTGTCCAACGTTGATAGTACAGCCTGTCGATGCACTCTAGAAGCTAGGAGCAATCCCCAAATTAAGATGTTGGCTTAGATCATTTTTAGTTACTTCAACACTGCTCTTCCTCCATCTGCTTCTCTTTTTGTTTTTCAACCTCCTCATCTTTCCCAGAGGCCTTAGCTTGGTCTATGTGTGATGGCATGAAATACCACCCACTTCTCGTCATGTGGTCAATCTCTTCAGCATACCAAGTGTTGTCTGGAAAGGACTCATCCCAGTCTTCATCAGTGTGGGTCAGATGTAGATCGTCATCCTTCCACCATATACCTCCGGCAACTGACAAACAATTGTCCCGCTCCATTTTGATTATTCTCACATCATAAGTATCCCCCGTAGGGTGTTGGGCTATTCCATCTTTCTGGTTCTCTTGAACACTTTCTTTTTCAAACTGCTTCAACGCAGCTTCCCATTCTGTGTCCACAGTACTCACAGTACCCAATTCCTGAGCAAATTTCTTGACGCCAGTGCTCTCCAGCAATTTCCCCTTTTGTAGACACCCCATTTTTGACCGTCCTTAAAACTTAGACGTCATCGTTTGTGCACACGATGATTGTGATTATTTGTGCTCGTTTTAGTGCCTAACGTTCTCGGTGGAATGCCCTATCTTTAAGCCTTTAAACCTAATCTGTTTTGTACCCTATTTTGGACAAAAATCTTCAAGCATGCAACTGTAGCACGTCCGCGAGGGACCCCACTACAGTTCGGAATCGATTTGTGTCACACTTCTTAATCTTGAACCAAAGAGTCCAAATCTGGCAAATCGTTTTGAGAAAACAGATTTTAGGAAAGAAGTGCCAAACATGGACTGCTTTGCCAGATACAGAGTTGCCACCTAAATATTTTTTTATGGGGGAATTTAGGAAACCCTGACTCGGTGCCGAAGGCCACATGTCCGTCATCACCAGAGTTGCCTCGGCTCGGGAGCTAGGGTACGATTGGGGAAGGTCAGCTATGAGCACCCCCTCTCGCCCGATCCGAAGATCGGCCTCTACTAACCGTGATATCCATTTTTTGAAAACATTATGTGTTCTTAAACTAATTATTAGCCTAGCATTACTATGTTATGCGCACGGCAAACAAGTATAGACTAGATTGCCTAATTTGGGAATAAGCATTGCCTATCCGTTTGTCTTAAAAAGTACTTTGGAATTTGCTACTCGCAAGTAGGCTAAAATACGGATTTCAACGAGTTTTTCCAACTCAGACAATCCAACCTTCACCCATAGGCATTCAAACAGTTTATCACATAAGCATCTAGCCACATGGTAAGCATGCTATCATGTTAACATTCACACGCATGCGAGATACTAAAGCATAAATACTTACATTGTACTCCAAGCCAAAACAATAAACTGGTTAGCAAACATGCGTGATCCTAGTTCATGTTAAATTGACTAATGCAGCACATACAGGATGCAATTAGATAGGCTCGGTTAACCTAAACATGGTATGTGAAATGCTACAACTATCACGTATTCAATTTGAAATCGAAGTACAAATGCAGTTAGCATGATGTACCGAGCTCGGTGCATGCAAGGCAAATGTATGAATGCACGCATGTATATCATAAGGTGTGCTAATTTAAACATGCCCTAATCTACCATCATAAGCAGGTAAATAAAAGGGAAGAAAGAAATGGGGGTTGGAAGGCATTCACACACTCACCCACACTTATTACAAATTTACCCTCGCTCGGAGGGACCAAAAGAATAATATAGATAATTAACCTATAAGCTAATTAATTATTACAAATTGCCTAATTAGCTAACAAACTAACTAAGCTAGGAAAAATAGTAAACCGCCCCGGGAAGAGAGCTCGATGCAATGCGTGCACAGGTCTTGCTCGGAAGTCCACCACCATGCATAGGTTGCCTCTGTTTTCCTTGATGTACTCCTCTGGAGGCTGCCAAAACCTCAGGATTGCTTCTCTGGATACTAGAGAATGTCATCGGCTGGGTAAAATGCTTACCGGCAGTGGTATGTGATCACCGGCCATTGGTGAAGCTATCGGCAGAGGGAGGATTGCCGGTCGACACTTAGCGCTGCCGGTCGGCAGAAAGCTCCTACAGAATCTGCAATTTGACAGCAACAGAGGGCCAGGCAGAGCATGGCAATGCAATTCAAGGCATATATGCACCAATCATGTCCCTTATCATGTTAGTGACTCAAAGGGACATGCTCCTTGGTTCTCGGACCATCAATCGCGCATTTCCATGCGTGATGGCCCAAAAGACCAAGTGTGCACGTTTTGATGTCAAATGCAATGCAAACCAACAAACCAATGGGACTCGACCTCCATCATGACTTGGTCAAGAGGTAGAGCATGCATACCAATTCAATGCAATCCTAATCATGCGAGCTAGCATGCAACATAGCAATGCAATGCGAGTGATGTAAACTAGGCATACAAACTATGCAAACAAGCAAACAAGCATACGAGGCATGAGATAATGTCACCAACAAATATGCAAGGCATAATGTGGGTGTTTAAGCATGTAAACAAACATGTGACTTCATTCAATCATGCAAGTTCAATTATTCAACGACTCACCAATATGCTACAACATACAAGGAGTAAATGCAACAAACCAAGAGATGGACTTAAACATGATTTGGGCAGCTCTAATAAGGCCCAAAACAGTGGCTAAAGTGAGCAAAATAAAGGACCAAATACACATGCACACATGCACACATGCACATGTTAAAGGGCCAACATTTAGGCACAAAAGGGGAACTCTCAAGCACACTTGAAAGGGGCATAATGTGGACTAATGGCATGCAAGATAAACATTGAAAATCATGTTAAGATGGTGCCAAACCAAGCAAATAAAATAGACTAAGCATGCAATAAATGGCCCAAATACTTGAAGCAAGTCAAAGGGGCTTGAACCATGACCAAGTCAACCAAGCCTCATAAGGCTAAGAGGACTTAAAATAGGTTCAAGATAGACCTAGACCATGCAAAGCGGGGGGCCCTAGATGGCGTCTAAGTGGCTCGAATTCAAAGGCATGTACAATGGCCAAAACATGGAACATGCTACACAAGCTTTCAAAGCATTAAAGAGGTATCCAAGGCAAGCATACAAGCATGTCAAAGGGACTGAAATTACATGACAAATGGTCCCAACCCACTCAATTAAGGCAAGGATGCATGCTATACATTCACACACTTAAGGCCAACAAGCTAAAAATGCAAATGGGCTATACAATGCATGCCATGGCTGACCCAAACAACCATGGACAGACCTCTAGCATGGTAAAATAAGCATAGAATCTTCACAAAACTAGACCTAAAACAAGCTTGAACAAAGGTTTACAACTTAAGGCATGTTAAGACAATAAAGTGACATTACAAGGTAGGTATGCTAAGCATGCATGGTGTACCAAAACCAACAATAAACAGAGGCATATTATGATATAATAGGCACAAAAAATAGCCAAGGCATGGTCAACATGAAGCTTAGCTAGATGCTCCCTCAAGAGGCCAAAAATGGTCCATTTCAAGGACAATAAGCAGAGGGGGTGGCCCTCTCCTTCTTGGGACCACAAGGCACCATCCTCACCTCTGAAATCCCTCAAGATTTCAGTGGTGAGGAGGCCTAAACATCAAGGTCTCGGAACTCACTCAGAATAGCACAAAATGGGGCCTTTCAAGGCCTAAGAGGGGTCAAACACCTCCAAACCACAAAACACTCTAAACAAACTATTTAGAGGGTCTAAAAATATAACTTTTTTATATTATACACCAAGCTCAAAAACAATTTTAAGATAGGTAAAAATACAATGCAAAAATGGGGAATAAAGAGACTAGTTTCTTACCCTTGAAGGCCCCTTCAACAATGGTGGACCAGCAGCCTCTTTTAGGTTGAAACCAGCTCCAAAACCTCAAAAACAACCTCTTAGAACCTCAGTAGCTAAGTGAAGGTGAAACACTATGTGTTTGTGTGCAATAGTAAGACACAAACACACTTAAACACACACAAAGGTAAAAAGAGAGAGGTATAGAGATAGAATGTGTATCAATCCTAACCCTAGAACTCAAAACCCTAGTATGGCTGCCTAAAATCTCTAAAGTGTCCAACCCTAAGCAAGGGAGAGAAGGGCTCCTCTTATAGAGCTTTTTGTCTTGTAAAGCTTACAAGACAAGCTTCTAAAGAGAGAGATCCCTCCATACACGTGTATGGAGGGGAGCCAAATGCAAGACAGCTGTAATAAAATATCTGCAAAAGCAGATGAACAGTAGTCGGCTGCCCAAAAATGCCATTTTGGCAAAAGGGAGTGCCAACCGGCAACAGAGAATGCCGACCGGCAATATAGATTGCCGATGGCATCAAAACACTAGCCGGTGGCCTCTGGCCATGGCCGGTGATGTATGGGGATGCCTTACAAGGCATTCCCTGCCCCTCCAAGGCAAAACACAAGTGTTTGGTGCAAAACCAGACACTAAACAGTCAAGTTCGGAGATCCTGAGGCAAGGCGCGTAGCCGAGACCTCCGGGAACTACAAACGAACACAAACAAGGGTAATCACCAAGTGTTCCAATGGTGACGTCCAAGTCTTGAGGACGGTCAAAAATGGGGTGTCTACAGTTGCCCCTCTTTGACAGAACTCGAAAGTCATAACAATGACGGGAGTGAATGTCAAAGCCCAGAGACGACCCATTTTTAACAACGCCGAAGACTTAGACAAACATGCAAGACAAACAAGATATGCGCCCGAAGGCAGGGGGCAAAATGCAAGACAATGCACGAAGCCGAGCATAACTTATGATCATGCAAAAAAAGCTGTAACGAAGCATAACATGCGACAGTTTTAAGCTAGCGTACACCAGACTACACTACGATGCAGAAAGGGTGTAAGAGAATTATGCAATTCTCAATACGTCTCACTCGGAGGATACAATACCTGTACGGCTCGTCTGGTTGCACCAGCCTCGAATGAACCGTACATACAATATCGTGCCTGAAAAGAAAGCAAACTTAACAGGTACAATATTGTTAGCAGCATGCATGATAATGCAAAAACGGATGCAAGATGATATGCAGTATATACAAAACAATGTATAAATAATGCAAATGAAGATGCAATGCAATTGAATCATGATCCAATCGTGAGCGGTTCAAAACCCTACCTATGTCAAATAGATTGATGGAGGTAACAAGTCCGTCTACCATAGAACGGTCTACTGAACTATGGGTAATGTAGACGGACGCAAGAACAAGTATTTGGGGGGGAATGACATAAGTGGGGAAACGACCCGCTGGGAAACGACTACGATCCTAATGCCGGATGCAAAAATTACATTGCAATGTAATATATAATGAATATGCTGGGGAGATGGCAAATGGACATGCCACGCGGGCCAAACCAAATCTTGCCTAGGCAAGGCATGTATGCATACAAGCCATGTTTGACATAGAACGGTCTACTGAACTATGCTTCGACACGAGAAGTATGGGCACATACCAGACCAAGCTCAACATGGAAAGGCGCAAGCCATAGGCGGAGGTGATGCAATGAATGCATGCAGACTACAATGCAATAGATATGGCACGCGGGCCAAACCAAATCTTGCCTAGGGAAGGCATGTACACAAACAAGCCGTGGCTAACATAGAATGGTCCACTGAACTATGCTTTGACACGAGAAGTATGGGCACATACCAAACCAAGCTCAACAGGGAAAGGCGCAAGCCATAGATGGAAGGTGATGTAATGAATGCATGCAAGCTACAAATGCAATATCTACAAATATGCAACGGAATGGAAATGCAATATAATGGATATGGCCTGCGGGCCAAACCAAATCTTTCCTAGGAAAAGCATGTACACGTACAAGCCGCGTCTAACATAGAACGGTCCACTGAACTATGTTTCGACGTGAAAAGTATGGGCACATACCAGACCAAGCTCAATCATGGAAAGGCGCGAGCCATAAATGGAAGGGATGCAGTGAATGCATGCAAGCTATAACACAATAGATATGGCACGCGGGCCAAACCAAATCTTGCCTAGGAAAGGCATGTACGCATACGAGCCATGTCTAACACAGAAAAGGTACCGCAACCCTCAAACCAACATATCAGCGTGGAATAGGCGCGTACACAGGCAGAACTGTGTTTTAACATGAAAAGTAAGGGCACATGCCAGACTAAGCTCAACCTGGAAAGGCGCAAGCCATAGATGGAAGGTGATGCAATAAACGCATGCAAACTATAATGCAATATCTACGAATATGCAATGGAATGGATATTTACAAACATGCATGACAATGCAGTATGCACTATGTTCTAATGATGCATGACAATGCAACTATTTTTTTGTTGTTTTGTTTTCTTTTTGGGATGCAAATGATGCACGAAATGCATGTTGCATGGAATGCGCGACAACACGCGGCTTTTAAGATACATGACAATGTGAATGGACTGTGCACGTCAATGCACTAAAGGTCTTGCACCTTCCGAGGATTTAAGGTCTCCTAGACCGTCGTAGATATACCTGTGCGGTTCGTCTGGTTGCACCAGCCTCAAGTGAACCGTACATACAATATCGTGCCTGCAAAGAAAACAAACTTAACAGGTACAATGTGATTAACAATATGCGTATTAATGTATTTTGAAAATGTGTGACAACGCAAAGCAAATGGGAAGCACAACAATGCTGTGAAAGCATAGACATGTAAGTGGAGCACGCGGTCTACGTAGGCAACGAAATTGATCATGAGCATGCGGTCTACGCAATTAGTGAAATTGATCATGAGCATGCGGTCTACGCAAGCAGAACATGCGGTCTACGTAGGTAATGAAGTTGGTTTCAAGCATGCGGTCTACGCAAGCAATGCATGCGGTCTACGCAGGTAATGGAATTGAACAATTATGCGGTCTACGCAAACAAAACATGCGGTCTACGCAGGTAATGGAATTTTGAATAAACATGCGGTCTACGCAAGCAGAACATGCGGTCTACGCAGGTAATGAAATTGAACAATCATGCGGTCTACGCAAGCAATACATGCGGTCTACGCAAGTAATGAAATTGAACAATCATGCGGTCTACGCAAGCAATGCATGCGGTCTACACAAGTAATGAAATTGAACAATCATGCGGTCTACGCAAGCAATGCATGCGGTCTACGCAAGTAATGAAATTGAACAATCATGCGGTCTACGCAAGCAATACATGCTGTCTACGCAAGTAATGAAATTGAACAATTATGTGGTCTACGTAGGTAATGAAATTGAACAATCATGCGGTCTACGCAAGCAATACATGCGGTCTACGCAAGTAATGAAATTGAACAATCATGCAGTCTACGCAAGCAATACATGCGGTCTACGCAAGTAATGAAATTGAACAATCATGCGGTCTACGCAAACAAAACATGCGGTCTACGTAGGTAATGAAATTAAACAATTATGTGGTCTACGCAAACAAAACATGTGGTCTACGCAGGTAATGAAATTGAACAATCATGCGGTCTACGCAAATAAAACATGCGGTCTACGCAGGTAATGAATTTGAACAATCATGCGGTCTACGCAAGCAAAACAGGCGGTCCACGCAGGTAATGAAATTGAACAATCATGCGGTCTACGCAGTTGATGAACTGAATAGATATGCAAAATGCAATGAGATGCGCAAAACAGCGCGATGCGTTAGACAACGCGAGTGCACAAGACGGTGCCATGGTTTGAAATGCACAAGACAGTGCGATTGATTTTGAAATGCACTAAACAGTGCGATTGATATGTGATGCACAAGACAGTGCGATAATTTGAAATGCACAAAACAGTGCGATGATATGTGATTCACAAGATAGTGCGATTGATATGTGATGCACAAAACAGTGCGATAATTTGAAATGCACAAAACAGTGCGATTGATATGCGATACGCATGGGGCAACTTTTGAATTTCGTAAACGCCAAAAGGATACGAAAAGGATACACCTTGCGTGAATTCGAGCGCCACGCACAGAAGACACGACCCGAGGTCAAAACGGAAGCCGGCTGAGCGTCGGAAGTGCACTGTTTTGAGCACTAAAGGCCCTGGACCCCACACATAACTCAAACAATGCTGCAGGAGGCTCCAAAATCACTGTAGGAGGTCACCGGATGTCCACCAGCCATCAAAATGTATCACCGGCCGTCCACCAGCCATCATTCAATTATATCGGCACAATATTTTGCCGACCGGCAAAGAGTGTGGCCGACCGGCAAAGAATTGCTGTATCGGGGCAGTTCTGTCATTTCGGCACGGGTCTTTTAAAATAGGGTTTCTAACCCTATTTTCTAACTTCTCCTTGGTCGAAAAACGCCTCTCTCTCTCTCTCTCTAGAGTGTTTTCCTCCCTCGATTCTCTCTTTTTCTTGCGTTCTAGCTCCCGTTTCGTTGTTTGATTCACGATCTCCTTCGCGTTTCGGACATTTTCAACCGAATGAAACTTCGTTTCGGTGTTTCTTTCTTGATTTTCGCCACTCGGGGCTTGTTTCCCTCGAGTTTTTCTCGATACCCGTGTGTAGACGCGCCCGCGGAGGGCCTCATGCTACAGTTCGGACTCGATTTGTGTCACGGTTCTTAATCTGAACCAAAGAGTCCAAATCTGGCAAATCGTTTTGAGAAACAGATTTTTGAAAAAGTAGTGCCAAACATGGACTGCTTTGCCAGATACAGAGTCGCCACCTAAATATTTTTTTATGGGAGAATTTAGGAAACCCTGACTCGGTGCCGAAGGCCACATGTCCGTCATCACCGGAGTTGTCTCGGCTCGGGAGCTTGGGTACGATCGGGGAAGGTCAGCTATAAGCACCCCCTTTCGCCCGGTCCGAAGACCGGCCTCTACTAACCGTGATATCCGTTTTTGAAAACTTTATGTGTTCTTAAACCAATTGTTAGCCTAGAATTACTATGTTATGCGCGCAGCAAACAAGTATAGACCAAATCGCCCAAATTGGAACAAAACATTTCATGTTTGTTTTGAAAATGGTTTGCTACTCGCAAGGAGGCTAAAATGCAGATTTTGCCACCCTCAAGTGGGCTTTTAGAAAAGATGATTTTGCCACTATCTAGTGGGCTTAAAACTCACAGTTTTAATGCATTATTCCAATTTAGGTAATTCAACCTCCATCCACAGGCATTCAAGCAGTTATATCACATGAGCAGCTAGCCTCATGGTAATCATACTGTCATGGCAACACTCACACGCATGCGATATGCTAAAGCATAAAAGCTTACCTAGTACTCCGTGCCAAAATAATAAACTAGTTAGCAAACATGCATGTCCTAGTTCATGTTAGATTGACTAATGCAACACATACGGGATGCAATTGAAGTAGGCTCGGCTAACCTAAGCATGGCATGTGAGATGCAATCAATTGATGCACGTATTCAATTTTGAAATTAAAGTACAAATGCAGTTAGCATGATGTTTCGAGCCTAATGCATGTCAACAAATGCATGAATGCACGCATACATAGCATAAGGTATGCTAAAATAAATGTGCCCTAATCTACCATCATAAGCAGGTAAATAAAAGGGAAGAAAGAAGTGGGGTTGGAAGGCATACATCACACGCACGCACACTTATTACAAATATGCCCTCACTCGGAGGGACCAAATAAATATTACAAATTAATTAACTACGCAAGCTAATTAAATATTACAAATTAATTAATTAATTAAAAAATTAACTAATCTAGGAAAACAGGTAAACCGCCTCGGGAAATGCGCCGCCATGCATAGGCTGCCTCTGTTTTCTTTCCTCTGCTCCTTTGAAGGCTACCAAAACCTCAGGACTGCTTCCTTGGACACTGAGGAGTGCCACCGGTTGAGTAGAATTGCCATCGGCAGTGTGGTGTAGTCACCGGCACAAGATGAATCCATTGGCTGCTTGTTTACTGCCGGTCGGCAATATATACTGCCGGTCGGCAAGGAATGTCTGCAGAACCTGCAATTGACAGCAACAGAGTGCAAAGCAAAGCATGGCAGCACAATTCAAGGCATATATGCACCATTCATGTCCCTTATCATGGTAATGACTCAAAGGGGCATGTGCCTCGATTCTCGGACCACCAATCGCGCATTTCCATGCATGATGGCCCAAGGAATCAAGTATGCAACTTTCATGTCAAATGAAATGCAAACCAATCAAACAAACTAAAGCCCAACCTCTATCACATGATCAAGAGGCAAGGCATGCATGCCAATGCAATGCAACCTAGGCATACGAGCTAAGGATGCAACATGCCGATACAAGCAAACATGCAAGGTGAGCATGCAAATAAGCAAGGGATGGTCTTAAACATGAATTAGGCAGCTCTAGTTAGGCCCAAAACAGTGGCCAATGGAAGAAGATGAAGTGCCTCGAAATGCGTGCGCACGGGCACGCAAACCGAGGCAATGGCATATGCAATGCAATGGCTAAAATGGCATATAGAATGCAACATGGACTTATACTAACATGAGAGAGCCTCAGCCACACTCACATAAGAGGCCGATGGATGAAAATGAAGTGCCTCGAAATGCGTGCACACGGGCACGCAAACCGAGGCAATGGCATATGCAATGCAATGGCATGGAAAATGATATGCAAATATGCCAATGGGATTTCAGCACTGAAATGTGGGGAAAACAGCCCCGAAATGAGGCGAAAACACACCCGATGCATGGAATAGTCCCGAAACATGGACTTTTGGCACCCGAAATGGCTTACAGCTATACAAAGCATGCATAATATGGACATGGAGCATGAAGACAGAAGCAAGGCAGCCCTGAGACAAGCATTTTTACAGTTTATGACATGGCCAAACAGCAAGCACAGATAGGGCTAAAATGGCATACAAAAACGGCTCCGCAAGGGAGGTAATGAAGCAAGTGGTAGATGCAAAACACAAACAGAAAAATACCCTTCTACAACACTGAAGAGGGACCAAAAATATGATGTTTTTCAGTATATGACAAGGCTCGAAAACAGATACAAGCATGGCAAACAATTTATGCAAGATTAAGGCCACAAGAGGGCTATAACATGAAGTACACAAAATATTCATCAAATAGCCAAAGACCCTTAATGAAACATGACAAGGGGGTCAAAATATGGCCACTTTAAGTTCGGACCAAGCCACAAAAATAGCAACATCAGGGGTTGCCAAGGCATGCAAAAATGGGACCAAAAAGAGAATATGAAGGTAAGTATAACATGGAGATCCCAAACAGTGGTGAGCCCTTCTTCAATGTTGAAGAAGGGCTCAAAATAAGCCTATTTTCAGTTTACATCAGGCTCGAAAACAGATCACACATAGGCTAAAAGAATCATGCAAAATAATGGCATACAAAGGGGTAATGAAGAAAGTGCCAAAAATAAGCTTCATACTGTAATAATCCCTTAATGAAACATGGAATATAGCTCAAAAATATGGCATTTTATGTTTTGGTCGGAGCTCAAAACAGCAAGCAAAGAGGCTAAAAAAATGAGGCAAAAAATGAGCTAGAAAGAGGGAGAAGAGTGCTCACCCTTGAAGACCCAACCTTTGCTGCCTCTAGGACTGAAAAATGTTGCCTCTTAGCTGCTGGAAAGCCACTCCTATCTGCTGGAATGGAGTAGTGGTGGTGGTGCTTGGTAGTGATGAAGGAATGATGCAAGGGACTTGGATGCTTGAGCTTGAAAGAGAGAGATGGAAGGAGATATATGGAGGGATGTATATCTCAATCCCAGCTGGTTTTTCTAACCTAGTATAAGGAAGAGGAGAGCTTCCTTTATAGGCAAAACAAAGTGTAAAGCTTCTTGAGGAAGCTAAACAAGGGTGCATATCCTCCATACACGTGTATGGAGGATCCATTCTGTGCCCTCCAGCTGGCACAGCTGGCATATACTCAATCTGTAGAATGCTCTGGAAGGTCGTCGGCCAGCAAAATTTGCCAGTCAGCACAATAAAGTGCCGGTCGGCACAATAAATGGCCGGTCGGCACAATAAATGGCTGGTCGGCACAAAAAATTGCCGGTCGGCACAATAAATGGCCGGTCAGCACAATAAATGGCCGGTCGGCGCAAACAGAGTGCCGATGGGTGGTCGGTGAGGTCAAAAAGTACTGGTGGATGTCTAGATTGAAGCCCCGGAAGTTAGCTTTCCAATGGCGCAAACCTTGCATTCAAATTCCTTCTGTGCAAAACGTTATGCCCTTTTTCGTAAAGCCGCGCAGATTCGATCCAACCAGGATGATGCCCGACTTCAACTGATCATATCTCCCCCACCCGGACTTGGCTCTAGGAGATTCTTGAGTGCAAAATGAAGCCCCGGAAGTCTTATTTCCAACAGTGGTGACCCTATAACTGAACTCCAAGTGTACAGATAGATAAGCCCGATTCAGCGAGGGCTGCTCGACTCGCTTCTACCCGGATTCATGCCGAACTTCTCCCAAACTAGTTTTCTCCTCTAGCTTTCCTCTCTTCTTCAACTCCAAACCCCTAAACAAAGTGTTTTGAAGGATTTGCGTCTCTCCTTGCCAAAGAAACTGAACATTTCCCCTGCACACCTGTCTCCACCAAGTAAACCATCAGTAACGCCCAAGTCTTAAGGGCGGTCAAAAATGGGGTGTCTACAGTTGCCCCTCTTTGACAGAACTCGAAAGTCATAACAATGACGGGAGTGAATGTCAAAGCTCAGAGACGACCCATTTTTGACAAGGCCGAAGACTTGGACAAACAAACAAAATATCGATAAATAAATGGTTGTGCCCACAGGCTGCCTACGTATCCCTTTGCAAGGAATCAAACCAGCGTAGTTCAGGGGCAGGATGCAAACGATATGAAAGAAGACTTTGACAATTTGACTTATACGCTACGCGAAGCCAGTTTGTATTCAAAACAATGCAATGTACTAACAAGTACAAGTGAGGTGCGTAAAATAACGCGAGAGGATACATGCAAGATGCAAGTGAGGTGCACAAAACAGTGCGATGCGCAGAACAGCGCGAATAACTTTGAAATGCACAAAACAGTGCGATGCGCAAAACGGCGCGAACGAATTTTGAAATGCACAAAAATAGTGCGATGCGCAGAACAGCGCGAACAACTTTGAAATGCACAAAACAGTGCGATGCGCAGAACAGCGCAAACAATACAATGCACAAAACAGTGCGATGCGCAGAACAGCGCGAACAACTTTGAAATGCACAAAACAGTGCGATGCGCAGAACAGCGCGAACAATACAATGCACAAAACAGTGCGATGCGCAGAACAGCGCGAACAACTTTGAAATGCACAAAACAGTGCGATGCGCAGAACAGCGCGAACAACTTTGAAATGCACAAAACAGTGCGATGCGCAGAACAGCGCGAACAATACAATTCACAAAACAGTGCGATGCGCAGAACAGCGCGAATGATAAACTGCACAAAACAGTGCAATGCGCAAAATGGCGCGAATGATAAACTGCACAAAACAGTGCGATTGAGGTGCGCAAAATAGCGCGAATGTAGACTGCACAAAACAGTGCAATGCGCAAAATAGCGCGAATGATAAACTGCACAAAATAGTGCGATTGAGGTGCGCAAAATAGCGCGAATGTAAACTGCACAAAACAGTGCAATGCGGTTGAGGTGCGCAAAATAGCGCGAATGTAGCTGCACAAAACAGTGCGATGTGCAAAATAGCGCGAATGATAAACTGCACAAAACAGTGCGATTGAGGTGCGCAACATAGCGCGAATGTAAACTGCGCAAAACAGTGCGTTGCGCAAAATAGCGTGATTGAAATGCACTAAACAGTGCGATACGCTAGACAGCGCGATTGATTTGAAATGCACTAAACAGTGCGATACGCTAAACAGCGCGATTGAAATGCAATGCACAAAATAGTGCGAGTGAGATACAAAGTGTAAGTGCACAAGATAGTGCGAGTGAATGCATGTTCTATGCAAATGAGGTGCATTTTCTATGCAGGTATGGAAGAGTGCGTTTTCTATGCAAAAGATACGAGCATTTTCTATGCAAGAAACAGGAGCATATTCTACGCAATATTGAAAGCAAATTCTATGCAGAATCGAAAGCAAGCATATTCTATGCATGAATCATAACGATGTGCGGCACATATGTCACAGAAGTGTATACGAAAGTGCACATTCTATGCAATGGAAGGGTATCAAACACGTACTCTGGTGCCTCCGATTTACCTTTCGGAGGACTTGGCAATACGCTCAGCTCAAAAAGGGACACCCTGTTTATATTGACGAGAGATAACATCTGCTGCTGCTTTAATTGCCATTCTGACTTGAAGCAGGCTTACACTTGGGGTCGAGATACACTCATACTCCAGAGAAATGGCGAGGTTTGGAAAGGTGCACCCGAAATGCAGTCTCGGAACTTGCCAAAGCTGGAACACCCTAAGATGCTCCAAATTTTCTTTTTTTCTTTTGCTTTGCAGTCTGGAACATACATAGCTTCAGATAGGTCCTTGTTCTACTGTTCACACTTATCGGGGGTGGACCCTGCAGTTTTATGAAAGAACGAATACTGTTTTGCACAAATGTGGAGAATGGCACAGCACTCTGAGCACAAGATGATTTTTTTGGAAATTGAGAAATGAGTTCTTAACCGGGTATTGAGCCGACGACTGGCCACAGCCAAAACGACTCGACAAGGGAAAAAACAAAGGCAAACAACCTAAACACATCGAGACACGCTTGGAACGACTCAAAGCAAGAATCGACACAAACAAAACCAAAGGCAAGACTCAAATGTGCACATGGAGCCTCTTTCCCCAAGTATTGTTTCCCACCCTTTCTCATTTGTGATTCTCACATCGCTCGGCCCTCACGCTCTGTTTTTCTGAAAAAGCCATTTTCTCACTTTTTCTCTCAACGCACATCTCTCTGTTCTTTAGTCTCTCATTTTTCATCCCTCCCCAGGGTGGTTGATGAATAAACAGGAAGTTGCGGGTTCTAGCCCCAAGCATTCTGCTAGATTCTCTTCTTCTGCTCACAATAGTGAACTTTCTCCCACAGAGGGGTTGCGATGCGGCTGGATGTGCAGCAGATCTGCAATTGACATTGGTTGACGATGCTCTTACTGGGGAGTTTGGACGTGATTAGATCTGTCCAAACAAAGGAGTGGAATATCTTGATCCGTTCCCGTTCGTGCTTCGCACTTGGCTTGATACCTCATTGTGTGGAGGATGTGAGAGCCTTCTACCCTTTTGCGGTCAGCTTTAGTGGTGCCCTTTTCTGGCAAGTAGAGTGCCCTTTCTGGCAGGTGCATTGACAACAGGGAAAAGACAGGAAGCCTGACTCAACTGTGCCCCTAGTTCATTATTTTGACCATTTTTTGTTTTGGTTTTCTACTAAAACAATTTTGACCAACATGAGAGTTAGATTAACACACTTGTTCGATTTTTGATTTGAAATCATGCAAGTTAGGCTATGAGCATTGAAAATTTTCCTTTTTTGGGTCCAAGAAATGGTCCAGTTTTTGGAAAAGATGGAACAATTTTCGAGAAAATTAGTCAACCTCAGTAAAAATTCTCAAAAACTATTTTTGCAAACGGCCAATGCTTAACAAGCACGGAACCCACTCTTGAGACGCACAACCTCGGATTTGGACAAAAATTGCCCTCTTGCTCGAAGCGAGCTGCATGGCAACGGAAAGTTGCCCCTTGTTTGGACGGCACCGCAGCGCATTGAATGGCAACGGAAAGTTGCCCCTTGTCTGAATGGCCCCGTAGTGTATTGTAATCAGTCCTCAGAGAGATGATTGCAACCGAACTCCCGGATACAGAAAAGACAAAGATGACTAGAACCATCACATGGACACAGTTGAATTTGAAGTGTTTTAGGGCTGGACTTCAGAATGAAGTTGCCTACGTATCCCAAAGATGGGAATCAAGCCTTACGTAGTTCGGGGTTAAGGTACACTCGGGTATTTAACCTCTCCTTTTTAGGCTCTAACTTTTGCCAAGGCGCCCGATGCGGGTTTTCGACCTTGCGAGCTTTGTTTTTCTTTTCTTTTCAATTCCTTTCATTTCTTTTTTTTTTGTTTTGTTTTTTGTTCTTTTCTTTGCATTTTTTCCTTTTTTGTATTTTTCTCTTGCTCTAACTTTTGCCTGGGTCACCCTTCCGGGTTTTCGGCCCAGCGAGCCTCTCAAAGGGTAAAAGTGTCACAAATCCATGCCAAATGGTTTTAGGGTTTTGAAGCCATCCGTATCCAGGAGAGTGGTTGTTGATTTGCAAGAGGACTCATCTTCGGCTCTTCGAGCACGTCTGACATCTTTGCCCCTAGTTTGAAGGGTACTTCTGTTCTAGCTTTGCAAGCTTCTTCTGATGAGGTCTAATCTTCTTGATCTGACTTTCTTGCCTCTTGTCCGAGGGCTGCTTCGAATCTGGCCACACAAGCCTCATATGGCGGTTGACCATTGAACATTCTGAATTTAAGTCCGAGGTTTGAAAACAAATGGACAGAATCTTGAGGTTGAGAGCGATCCTAGGCTGGACAATCTCAAGAGCGATTCCACACAAGTCTTTACAGGACTACGCAAAACATTTTTCGAAAGTTTTTAAGAAAGCGACAAATCGCTCGCGCTGAAGACAGTGTGGGACCAATCTGGATCAAGCCAGGATCCTTCTCAGTACTCACATTAACAAACATGATCTCATTCATTAAGGGCTTAGCATGCCTCTCTTTCTCTCAATTGATTAAATTTTGCAAAACCCAAGGAATTCTTTCCTCTTTGTTTTTATCACAATGTTTCGAAATTTTTTTTGGAAAACTTAGGTCATTACAATGACTTCAAAGGCACAGAAAAGGCAGGCGAAGAGCACTGTCATGTCATTCAAACTTCTGGCACAACTGGCACACGGCAGAAGCAAACACAAGAGTATGAAAATTGCTGCTGTTTCATTCAAATCTGTTGACATAACTGGCTCCAAGGCAGAAACAGACTCAAAAGAAGGCAAAAAGACAAATGCAAAACAAGATAGTGATGTCCGAGGTAACACCCCCGGAATCACCCGACTCTTAACAAAACAGGACTGACTCGATACAACAAGACAGACCTAAAACAAAAAGACTGACTCAAAACAGACTCAAAACAATACAACAAGACTCACCCAATACCCAAGTCAGAAAGTACCAAAGCTAGTGTTCGCACATTGCTCAAAACTCTGCGTATCAAACGCCACATCTGAAGTAAACTGAATGCCGCCCGCAGGTGGTTCATCCCCCGATCGCACCGCATTATCCCCCAGGTTCACTGATCCAATGACGATAGACTTTGTTGAGTTGGTGCGATGATGACCTTATTGTCAATTAGATCTTGTATTTCGTGGCGAAGATGGAAACAACCATCAGTGACATGGCCGACTTGTTGATGAAAGGCACAGTACTTGGTCGGATCATGGGAGGAAGGAAGTCTATCTGGCAGTGGTCGCGGCTCTAAGGGTTTCAAATTCCCCTCTCTAATCAAGATCCTAAAGGCCGCTGATAAAGACATGTACAGTGGTGCGAACACCCTCTGGCCTCGAGGTGGATATTTTGAGGTTCGTGGATTTTTACTGGGCGCACCAGCAAAGGGATTGGCAGGTGTTGACTGGGTTTGCTGATCGTTTTCCGAGCATGGGATTAGGGTTGAAGGGAACATTCCTAGTACAAAGGCCCTTCTCCCGACTTGCCCCTTGATTTAGACTGCTCTCATTCTGAGTGGCGAAAGTGTCATCCACAGTTTTTGCGACAACTGCGAGGACTTGCTCTTTGTTCAGTCCCTCAGCTTTCAAAGCCTCAATATCCCAGCAAAGGTGTTCATGGTGACCATTTCCTGCTCCTACCTTGCTCTTACCCGTTGCTTCCACTTTGTCAAGAGGTTGGCCTTCTTCCAATGCAACCCGTCCCAAAGTTGGGGAGCCTTTAGATATGAACTCCCTGGTACGTGATGTGGTTGATGATGGGGCCAAAACCCCAAAGGCTAGATCTGCCACAGTTCTCTGAAGATCTTCGATCATCTTCATCAGCTCAGAAGTAGTGGGTTCATGGGTTTGAGATAATTGGGGTTCAGATGCACCCATCATGCATAAGTTCATGCTTTCCGGGATAAACACCTCAGGCTTGGGTAGATGGGCCAGGGTGATGTATACGCTGGGGTCGTAAGGGAGGGCCAGTGTGTGGATCAGATTGAGATGTGGATGAGGTACTTGGTCGTCGGGGGCTGAAGGTGGAGCTATCGTTCGGTTGTCGATGAGATTTTGGACCTCATGACGAAGGCGGTAGCAACGGTCGGTGCCATGACCGCGCTACTGATGGTACATACAGTACTTGGAGGGATTATGTCTGGCTGGAAGTGGGTTAGGCAGAGGTTGAGGATCGAGGGGTTTGAGATGCCCTCTTTCCATCAAGGCTTTTAGTGCGCTAGTCAGGCTCATATAGAGCGGAGTGAAAGTTCTGCCCTGAGCTCGGGCTGGACCGGCTGTTTGTAGGCTTGGTTTGGCAAAAGGGTTGGCTATGGCAACTGCATTGATCTCGGTGGGTTTGGGAATGACGCTACTACCAACATTGGTACTCCCTGCAATCGCCCTCCTTGTCGGTTCACTTGTTCTGGGAATGATCCCGCTGTTGAACGCATTCTCGACCTGAACCCCCAGTTCATGCAAACTTTTGAAAGTGAATAATGGAGCGACTATCAACTTTTGCAACATATCATGCTCGAGGTTTCGCACCATCATTTGCACTTGATCCCTCTCAGAAGGACGATCTGTCATCTGTGCTGCCTTTGCCCTCCACCTTGCTACAAATTCCACAAAAGGCTCTATTGGGTTCTGGTGGGTTGTTTCAAGCTCTTGCATGGTCATTTCAACTTGGGTATTGTAGGAATACTGATCAACAAAGGCCTCAGCCAATTCTTCCCAGTCTTGCTTCACTTTGTCCTCCAACTTAGTGTACCAAGTAGCTGCTACACCCGACAGGGTTCTTCCATATAGAGAGAGTTTCTGTGGCTTAGTCAGTCCCATCAGCTTTAGGACATCCAAGAAAAGTCGGATATGTACCATTGGATCTCCAGACCCGTTGAAACGGTCAATACATGGCATTTTGAATCTGTCTGGGAGCCGAACGGCAGCCTCGGTGTGCCCATCCTCAATGTCGGGAATGGAGTTAAGGCCCTGGGCCTTTTTGAATTGCTTCTCAAGGTTCGCAATCTTCACTGTAGTCGGGTTGAGCTCATTAACATGAAAGGGTCGAAGCCTCTCAGTAGGCTGCACCAGGGGTCTGAGCACCTGAGCTTGAGTCAACCTTTCCCGAGAATTCAGACACGGCAAATCTTCAACCGGCGGAAGTGGGTCAAAGTTTGGCTGGGGTACCAAAGCTGGATGTGAGGCAGATACCCCAGGTGGGCGCTGCGTTTCAATACTGGTCTCAGCCTGCATGGCAGTTCCCTGATTTAACGCTACTATCACGGCCACAAATTCTTCTGAACCCTGTGCCCTCATGGTCTGCTGAGTCCAAACAAAGGTGATGTGGCTGGTGACTGTCGGATCAGATGAACCAATGAGCCCTGTTTGGCCCTTCTTTACCTTGCCTCGGCAAAAGAACACTGGTTGCCCTTGAATTGAATTTCTGACCTAACAAAGTCTATCAGCACTAGTCCAATGTGCCTGGGGGATATCGGAGCCTTCTGAAGCTATGGTTCCAGGACTACCTTGCAAAAGAGAAAACAGACAGCATCTCAGCTCGGGTATAATCATAGTGGAATGACTGTGCTCAATACTGATCACTGTTCCCCAAATATCTGTCCCAAAATTGATACCCTCAGGTAAAACTGATTCCCCAAATACTGATGCCCACAGGCCTGATGCCCAAACTTGCAAACTGATATATGCATTCCTATAGAGATACACTCTAAAAGCACATAGCAAGTAAAAAGAGCCAAAACACCCCTATGTTGGGGTAGGGTTTCCCTGTCCTATTTTGTCAGGAGCTAGGGTTTCACTACGCACGCAGTGGTTTCAAACAACCTATAATCGGGTAAGCAACCTGTCCTAGCTTGGAATGGTCACTATGGATTCCGAATATGCACTAGGTCGAATGGTCAAAAAGGGTGCCCCGGATAAACCGGGGTTTGTGTTCCCATGCTGTCAGAGCCCATAGCCGGTCAGCCTTATGGACATGTCTTGACAAGACAAGCCTCCGGCAAACCGTTCAGGAATGGCAGATGGCAAACACTGTGTTCCTAGGCGCACCAATGCACATGCAATGCAAAGAAACACATAAATGAAATCAAAACAGGATATCATGAGCTCGAGTCAAGCTCTCTAAATTTCCCCAGCAGAGTCGCCAGAAACTGTAACATGTCCGTGGGGGGGACCTCGCTGCTACAGTTCGGACTCGATTTGTGTCACGGTTCTTAATCTGAACCAAAGAGTCCAAATCTGGCAAATCGTTTTGAGAAACAGATTTTTGAAAAAGTAGTGCCAAACGTGGACTGCTTTGCCAGATACAGAGTCGCCGCCTAAATATTTTTTATGGGAGAATTTAGGAAACCCTGACTCGGTGCCGAAGGCCACATGTCCGTCATCACCGGAGTTGTCTCGGCTCGGGAGCTTGGGTACGATCGGGGAAGGTCAGCTATGAGCACCCCCTTTCGCCCGGTCCGAAGACCGGCCTCTACGAACCGTGATATCCGTTTTTGAAAACTTTATGTGTTCTTAAACCAATTGTTAGCCTAGAATTACTATGTTATGCGCGCAGCAAACAAGTATAGACCAAATCGCCCAAATTGGAACAAAACATTTCATGTTTGTTTTGAAAATGGTTTGCTACTCGCAAGTAGGCTAAAATGCAGATTTTGCCACCCTCAAGTGGGCTTTTAGAAAAGATGATTTTGCCACTATCTAGTGGGCTTAAAACTCACAGTTTTAATGCATTATTCCAATTTAGGTAATTCAACCTCCATCCATAGGCATTCAAGCAGTTATATCACATGAGCAGCTAGCCTCATGGTAATCATACTGTCATGGCAACACTCACACGCATGCGATATGCTAAAGCATAAAAGCTTACCTAGTACTCCGTGCCAAAATAATAAACTAGTTAGCAAACATGCATGTCCTAGTTCATGTTAGATTGACTAATGCAACACATACGGGATGCAATTGAAGTAGGCTCGGCTAACCTAAGCATGGCATGTGAGATGCAATTAATTGATGCACGTATTCAATTTTGAAATTAAAGTACAAATGCAGTTAGCATGATGTTCCGAGCCTAATGCATGTCAACAAATGCATGAATGCACGCATGCATAGCATAAGGTATGCTAAAATAAATGTGCCCCAATCTACCATCATAAGCAGGTAAATAAAAGGGAAGAAAGAAGTGGGGTTGGAAGGCATACATCACACGCACGCACACTTATTACAAATATGCCCTCACTCGGAGGGACCAAATAAATATTACAAATTAATTAACTACGCAAGCTAATTAAATATTACAAATTAATTAATTAATTAAAAAATTAACTAATCTAGGAAAACAGGTAAACCGCCTCGGGAAATGCGCCGCCATGCATAGGCTGCCTCTGTTTTCTTTCCTCTGCTCCTTTGAAGGCTGCCAAAACCTCAGGACTGCTTCCTTGGACACTGAGGAGTGCCACCGGCTGAGTAGAATTGCCACCGGCAGTGTGGTGTAGTCACCGGCACAAGATGAATCCATCGGCTGCTTGTTTACTGCCGGTCGGCAATATATACTGCCGGTCGGCAAGGAATGTCTGCAGAACCTGCAATTGACAGCAACAGAGTGCAAAGCAAAGCATGGCAACACAATTCAAGGCATATATGCACCATTCATGTCCCTTATCATGGTAATGACTCAAAGGGGCATGTGCCTCGATTCTCGGACCACCAATCGCGCATTTCCATGCATGATGGCCCAAGGAATCAAGTATGCAACTTTCATGTCAAATGAAATGCAAACCAATCAAACAAACTAAAGCCCAACCTCTATCACATGATCAAGAGGCAAGGCATGCATGCCAATGCAATGCAACCTAGGCATACGAGCTAAGGATGCAACATGCCGATACAAGCAAACATGCAAGGTGAGCATGCAAATAAGCAAGGGATGGTCTTAAACATGAATTAGGCAGCTCTAGTTAGGCCCAAAACAGTGGCCAATGGAAGAAGATGAAGTGCCTCGAAATGCGTGCGCACGGGCACGCAAACCGAGGCAATGGCATATGCAATGCAATTGCTAAAATGGCATATAGAATGCAACATGGACTTATACTAACATGAGAGAGCCTCAGCCACACTCACATAAGAGGCCGATGGATGAAAATGAAGTGCCTCGAAATGCGTGCACACGGGCACGCAAACCGAGGCAATGGCATATGCAATGCAATGGCATGGAAAATGATATGAAAATATGCCAATGGGATTTCAGCACTGAAATGTGGGGAAAACAGCCCCGAAATGAGGCGAAAACACACCCGATGCATGGAATAGTCCCGAAACATGGACTTTTGGCACCCGAAATGGCTTACAGCTATACAAAGCATGCATAATATGGACATGGAGCATGAAGACAGAAGCAAGGCAGCCCTGAGACAAGCATTTTTACAGTTTATGACATGGCCAAACAGAAAGCAAAGATAGGGCTAAAATGGCATACAAAAACGGCTCCGCAAGGGAGGTAATGAAGCAAGTGGTAGATGCAAAACCCAAACAGAAAAATACCCTTCTACAACACTGAAGAGAGACCAAAAATATGATGTTTTTCAGTAGATGACAAGGCTCAAAAACAGATACAAGCATGGCAAACAATTTATGCAAGATTAAGGCCACAAGAGGGCTATAACATGAAGTACACAAAATATTCATCAAATAGCCAAAGACCCTTAATGAAACATGACAAGGGGGTCAAAATATGGCCACTTTAAGTTCGGACCAAGCCACAAAAATAGCAACATCAGGGGTTGCCAAGGCATGCAAAAATGGGACCAAAAAGAGAATATAAAGGTAAGTATAACATGGAGATCCCAAACAGTGGTGAGCCCTTCTTCAATGTTGAATAAGGGCTCAAAATAAGCCTATTTTCAGTTTACATCAGGCTCGAAAACAGATCACACATAGGCTAAAAGAATCATGCAAAATAATGGCATACAAAGGGGTAATGAAGAAAGTGCCAAAAATAAGCTTCAAACTGTAATAAGCCCTTAATGAAACATGGAATATAGCTCAAAAAAATGGCATTTTATGTTTTGGTCGGAGCTCAAAACAGCAAGCAAAGAGGCTAAAAAAATGAGGCAAAAAATGAGCTAGAAAGAGGGAGAAGAGTGCTCACCCTTGAAGACCCAACCTTTGCTGCCTCTAGGACTGAAAAATGTTGCCTCTTAGCTGCTGGAAAGCCACTCCTATCTTCTGGAATGGAGTAGTGGTGGTGGTGCTTGGTAGTGATGAAGGAATGATGCAAGGGACTTGGATGCTTGAGCTTGAAAGAGAGAGATGGAAGGAGATATATGGAGGGATGTATATCTCAATCCCAGCTGGTTTTTCTAACCTAGTATAAGGAAGAGGAGAGCTTCCTTTATAGGCAAAACAAAGTGTAAAGCTTCTTGAGGAAGCTAAACAAGGGTGCATATCCTCCATACACGTGTATGGAGGATCCATTCTGTGCCCTCCAGCTGGCACAGCTGGCATATACTCAATCTGTAGAATGCTCCGGAAGGTCGTTGGCCAGCAAAATTTGCTGGTCAGCACAATAAAGTTCCGGTCGGCACAATAAATGGCTGGTCGGCACAATAAATGGCCGGTCGGCCCAAAAAATTGCCGGTCGGCACAATAAATGGCCGGTCGGCACAATAAATGGCCGGTCGGCGCAAACAGAGTGCCGATGGGTGGCCGGTGAGGTCAAAAAGTGCCGGTGGATGTCCAGATTGAATCCCCGGAAGTTAGCTTTCCAATGGCGCAAACCTTGCATTAAAATTCCTTCTGTGCAAAAAGTTATGCCCTTTTTCGTGAAGCCGCGCAGATTCGATCCAACCAGGATGATGCCCGACTTCAACTGATCATATCTCCCCCACCCGGACTTGGCTCTAGGAGATTCTTGAGTGCAAAATGAAGCCCCGGAAGTCTTCTTTCCAACAGTGGTGACCCCATAACTGAACTCCAAGTGTACAGATAGATAAGCCCGATTCAGCGAGGGCTGCTCGACTCGCTTCTACCCGGATTCATGCCGAACTTCTCCCCAACTAGTTTTCTCCTCTCCTTTCCTCTCTTCTTCAACTCCAAACCCCTAAACAAAGTGTTTTGAAGGATTTGCCTCTCTCCTTGCCAAAGAAACTGAACATTTCCCCTGCACACCTGTCTCCACCAAGTAAACCATCAGTAACGCCCAAGTCTTAAGGGCGGTCAAAAATGGGGTGTCTACACCGTGCCATTTCCGTATTCTGGCTTTTTCGGCCTTTTCCGACCCTCTCGGGGTTTGACTTTTCGGTTGACTTTCCACATTTTTGCCCGGTTTTCCTTTTTCGGCTATTTTCTCACCATTTTTGACATGGCCGACGATATTCCATAGGGCGGGACTCCCCCGGATCACGAGATGGATCCCGGGGTTGAGCTTCTCCCGCTGAGCGTCCGCCCGTTTGACCCGGCGACCTACCGGCCGGCGATTCATGTGCTACCTCCTGACAGACTTCGCCAGTTTCAGAGCTTCGAGAGGCACGTGCCACCCGAGCTATTACTATGTGAGCCTACCTCCCACCTGTCCTTCGGCGCTTCCGAGGTAACTCTCTTTTCTCTGTTTTACTTCTGCAATGTAGGACACAAAACTGTCGTAGCTGGTTGTGCTTTTTTATCTGCTTTAGCTCAGATACCCTGTATACTGTAGTTGATTGTAAACATACGTGCAACTGATATCTGTTTGAGACTGACACATGCACACACACTGCACTAGCCCTAAATCACCCAAACACACGGCGCACATTGTATTTTACTGCATACACACTGGTACCTAGTATTTGCTTGAGTCTGGAAACACGCACACATGCTATACTGTACTGAACCACCCGAACACGCTGACGCATCACACGTTGTAGTTCACTGTAAGCACACCGGCACCCGGTATTTGCTTGAGTCTGAAAATATGCACACATGCTATACTGCACTGAATCACCCGAGCACGCATGACGCATCACACGTTGTATTTCACTGTAAGCACACCGGCACCCGGTATTTGCTTGAATCTGAAAATATGCACACATGCTGCATACCTATATGCTTCTTATAACTGCATTTTGAATATTGCCTCGCAATTGTTGTTGTTGTTTTTTTTTTTTTTTTTGTTTATAGGAGGATTCCCATACCATTCGTGGGTATGGGAACACTGGCGCTCGGGACTGGTATGCTGAGCTTCCCGATGCGATTTGCCACATCGTGGACCAGGCGGGCTTCGGCGCTTTCTGCAGGGGACTATCCAGACTCACGACCTGCAGGCCCTTGCTCGCCGCTCTAGTGGAGAGGTGGTGGGACACCACCGACTTGTTCCATTTATCTGCGATGGGAGACATGACGATGACTCCCTATGACTTCTCGATGCTCACAGGCATCGGGGTAGGGGTGATCCGATCCCCTTCGATACTGACATGGACGAGTGGACTGCCGCTCAGATCTATCTGCTTGGTGAGGTGCCACCTCTCGCCCGTCCAGGCTTTGTTCGTTACTCCTGGTTCGAGGTGCAGTTCAGGGTCCAGCCCGCGTTGGTGGAGGAGGCGCAGATAACTCAGGAGGCCGTGGAGAGGTATGCGCGCGGCTTTCTCATGTTCCTGCTGGGGACGACCATTTTCACCGACCAGGCAAACACCGTGCCCCTCTGCCTGCTTAGTGCTTTGGTAGACGTCAGGCAGATCTTGCACTATGATTGTGGTGGCGCTGCTCTGGCCACACTCTACGGGTATATGTGCTTGGCTTCCCGTGGCAGTGGACAGTTGCTCGGAGCCTACTGGCGTGCTTGGGTGGTACGTTTCTTTCCCGCTTTTCATTTCTGCTTTTCTATCTTCTGTACTTTGTACTGTATTCTGTATTGCACATACTGTAGTCTACTATTCACTAACTGTATACTGCACATGCGGCACACACATACACTCTGCTTTACACTGACTGTACACTGCTCACACTGTACACAATATACTGTCTACGCAACACACTGTACAACATGTGGCCCTATTATTCCCGTTTTATCTTGCATTCCGCTCTTATCTGATAATCATATTGATGTTTTCTCTGCAGTTGTGGGTTTACGCCTACTTTCCCAGGCTTGCATCCATGCCAGACAGGGAGACCCCCCTCATCGTCCCATTCTCGCGACGCTTCGACGGGAGATGCGTGCCGAGGCCACAAGAGACATTTAGTTTCTTTCGCCGCTACTTCGACACTATCACCCCTACCGAGGTATGTTTTCTTTCAGAATTTATCTAAGCTTTGCTTTTCACTGCATACTTCAATAACGATAGATAACAAACTGTATGTCACTTTCAGATCACATGGCAGCCTTGGGCTCTATTGCCGGCGACGATTCGGGACCGATTTGCCGGTGCTGAGGAGACCTCGCGTTTTCGGATCTTACTGGAGGGCCCGGTCTATCGGGCTTGGTACCTGGGTGAGCGTTTCCTACGCCAGACCCTAGGGTTACCAGAGCAGATAGTCCCGGTTCACCCTCCTGAGGACATGAGGGAGACCGAGAGGCTCACTATCGAGTATATGGCCGATTATACTATTGGTTGGGAGGCGACCCGCTTCAGAGGCATCGGCGACTACCGAGAGTACGTGCAGACATACATTATGTGGTCTCTGAGCGCCGGCCATCGAGCTGAGGGAGCTAGGCCCGTGGCGCCAGCAGTTAGGGCAGGAGCGGGAGCTGGAGCAGGAGCATCGAGGAGGGCTCGAGTCCGTGGCAGGGGCGGCGTTCAGGGAGGACGGGGGACCGGTTGGCCTGCTCTGCCCACTTTACTGACATACAGAGGGCAGGATGGGGTGACCTACCAGATCCCCTTTGCTCCTCCCCCGGCTGGTCATGAGTTAGCTGGCATCCCTGACTTGCCTCCGGTATGTATTACTTTATTTTGCATCTTACATTGGCATTTCATTTCAGTTTGCTTGATATTCCAACGGAATACTGATATATCTTGTACTTTTGCAGGCGTCCTCTGAGTATACCCGGCAGTCCGTGGAGCTGAATGCCTCTATGATGGGCATACTACAGCGGACCTTTGACCTCCTGGCCCTCTACAGCATTCCGGTATGTTCTTCTGATCACGGCCTCAAATCACTCATACACTGATTCACGTAATCTGCTGCACGACACAACACCTGACACACTGATCTCACAACGCCTGATACACTGCATACACTGCATTCTGCACTGTACTCTGCACTGATAAACTGCTCACGGCATTCATACATTGTACTCATACACGGCATTCTGCACTGATAAACTGTCCACAGTATTCACACACTGTACTCATACACTGCATTCTGCACTGTACTCTGCACTGATAAACTGCTCACGGCATTCACACACTATACTCATACGCTGCATTCTGCACTGATAAACTGTCCACAGTATTCTGATGCATTTGCCTTTTATGTACTTTTTCAGCCTCCCTTCTAGATTCTCGTGGTAGGAGGCGCTCCAGCTGGACCTTTCGTCCCCGTCCGAGGGAGAGATGAGGAGGGCAGAGTATTCCCCCGCACCAAGGCGGGGCGCACTCATGTCGGGAGTAGTTCGCGGGCTCCCGTCCTTGATGATGACGATGATGATGATGACGAGTCGGAGGCGGAGGCAGAGTCGGAGGCGGAGTCATCGGAGGAGGAGACCGGAGGCGGCACTAGCTCAGGCTCTGACGACGATGCTGATGATGCTCCTAGACCTTCGTCCAAGAAGAGGACTAGGATAGACCGATAGCCCTCGGAGTCGCTTGACATGGATACAGATTTTTGTTGTTTTTCTTCTTTTTTTGTACTTTTCCCTTTTGTTGGTAGTTAGATTACCTTGTACTGCCGCAGGCAGATTTTTGTTTCCAAAACTTGTGTACTTGAAAAGATGATGAAATGAAACAGGCTTTTTTTTGTTTCTGAAAAAGTGTTTACATCCGTATATCTTTACATTTCATGCTTTGCATTGCATCATACCATATTACACCTCAATGTAAATGAAATATGATTTGTGGTCTGAATGTTGAACACTTGCACTGTAATAATCAGATAATTAAACAGCCAACGGCAAAATAAACCCAAGCAACCCACTGCCTGATTCTGGACACACACAGCCTTTTACTCTACTGGGGATTAATCTGTATACAGCCCGTGACACAGCATTCGGTTCATTCTACACACAGCAAATCCTGAGTGAACGACCCAATCTGACAAGACGGAGCTCAAAGATGGAACCGGTTGGAGTTGAAGCACACTCAAATATAGAGAATGACACAGCATTCTGAGTATAAACGACTTTTGAAATTGAATAAGGGTTTTTCAAACCGGGGTATCGAGCCTACAACTGAACACGGCGGGGAAAGACTCAAACAAAAAGGTATACGACCTAAACACAATGAGACACGCTCGGAAGAAACCTAAAACAAAGGTTGAGGTAAACAAAACGAAAGACACGACATACAGACGTGTTAACGAAGACGGGGGACCTCAGATCACGAGGAGCCAGTTCCTCTGGGTATTGTTTCCCACCCCCTTCTCATTTGTGATTCTCACATCACTCTGGCACTCAAGCTCGGATTTTCTCTCAAAACCCTTTTCCTCATTTTTCTCTCAACTCACACCTCTCTATTCTTCACACTCTCATTTTTGGTCCCTCCCCAAGGTGATCAATGAATGAATAAGAAGTTGCGGGTTCATGCCCAATGCCGTTAGCTCACAGCTATTTCTTTTGGCGGGTAGAGTGCTCTTCTGGCAAGTACGTTGACGACGGGGGGGAGACAGAGCGCCTGGCTCAACTGTGCCCCTAGTTCATCATTTTAACCATTCTTTGTTTTTGCTTTCTACTAAAACAGTTTTGATCAAAATGAGAGTCGGATTAGCGTACTTGTTTGATTTTTGATTTGAAGACCATGCAAGTCAGGCTGTAAGCACTGAAAATTTTCCCTTTTGGGTCCAAGACAATGGTCCAGTTTTGGAAAATGGAATAGTTTTCGAGAAAATAGTCAACCTTAGTAAAAATTTTCCAAAACTATTTTGCAAACAGTCAACGCTTAACGAGCATGGAACTTACTCTTTGAGATGCGCAACCTCAGATCGGAGGCAATGGAAAATTGCCCCTGGCTTGAAATGGGTGGATGGCAACGGAAAGTTGCCCCTGGTTTGAATGGCGGCTCACGACGACTCGTGGCAACGGAAAGTTGCCCCTTGTTTGGATGGTGCCGCAGCAGTCCGCAAACAGTCTTCATTGGCGGTGGTCGAGCTCTTGGACACAGAGATGACGAAGACGGTCACAACAAATATATGGACACAGTCGCCTTGGAAGCATTGGCGACCGGACTTTGGGATGAAATCGAAACCATTGTATGGACTGAGACGCTATGAAAGCTTTGGGGGCTGGACTTCATAAAGAAGTTGCCTACGTACCCCAAATATGGGAATCAAGCCTTACGTAGTTCAGGTTAAGGTACACTCGGGTATTTTAACCTTCACTTTTCAGGTTCTAACTTTTGCCAAGGCGCCCGATGCGGGTTTTCGACCTTGCGAGCTTCTTTTTATTCATTTTCTTTTGTTCATTTCTTTTTCTTTTCTTTTTCGCATTTTTTTTCTTTTCTTTTCATCTTTTTTTTTTCTTTTTCTTTTTTGTATTTTTTGCTTTTTTGTATTTTTCTCTTGCTCTCACTTTTGCCTGGGTCGCCCTTCCAGGTTTTTGGCCCAGCGAGCCTCTCAAAGGGTAAAAGTGTAACAAGTCCATGCCAAATGGTTTTTGAAGTTGAAGCCTCTCTGTGTCTAGGAGAACGGCTGTTGCACTGATTTGCGGAAGAATCCATCATGGTTGCTCCACGAGCTTCTGTTGGTGAGATCTAATCTTTTTGATTCGGCTTTGGTGCCTCTCGCTCGAAGGCTGCTTCAAAACTGGTCATACAGACCTTCTCTGACAGTTGACTATTGAACGTTCCGAATGAGTTCGAGGTTCAAGATAACAGGTCGAATCTTGAGGCTAAGAGCGATCTTAGGCTGCGCGATCTCAAGAGCGTTTTCCACACAGGTCTTCACAAGGCCGTGTAAAAATTTGTTTTTGAAAGTTTTTAAGAAGGCGATAAATTGCTCGTGCCGAAGATAGTGTGGGACCAATCTGGATCAAGCCAGGATCCTTCTCAGTACTCACGCCGACAAGCATGATTTCATTCATTAAAAGGCTTAGCGTGTCTCTCTTTCTCTCAATTTGATCAAAGTTTTGCAAAACCCGAGGAATTCCTTCCTCTTCGTTTTTATCACCGCAGTGTTCAAAAGGGGTTTTTTGAAAAACTTAGGTTAATGCAATGAGTTTGGCGCGCAGGAGAGCAGGCGAGATGTACTGTCAGCCCAATCAAATTCTCTGGCACTTATACTGAAAGCAAGCATGAAAGTGAGATAGCAACAGCTGTTTCATTCAGATTTGTTGGTATAACTGGCCCGTCGGCAGAAACAGACTCAAAAACAAAAATGGGTAATTACAAGACAAAACGGTGTTCGAGGCAACAATCCCGGAATCACCTGGTATTCTATACAAAGGGGACTGACTCGCTACAACAAGACAGAGCCTTAAGCAAAAAGACTGACTCAAGACAAAGAGACAGACTCAAAACAAAAGACTGACTCGATACTCGAACCAGATTTTACAAAGCCAGCGTTCACAGACGCTCAAAATGCGTGCCAGACGCCACATTCAAAATAAACCAGATGCCGCCCGCAGGTGGTTCACTTTCTGATTACATACTTGTAGTATCTGTGTCCTCAAAATCCAATAACTGGGTGGTGACGGACTTGGATGAGGTAGGCGAGAGGATAACCTCGTTGTCAATCAAATCTTCCACCTCATGACGGAGGCGGAAGCAATTGTCGGTAGCATGGCCTGCCTGCTGGTGGTACATGCAGTATTGAGCAGCATCATGCGTAGCGGGGAGATTCTTCGGGAGAGGCTGAGGCTCCAAGGGTTTAAGGTGCCCCCTCTCGGCAAGGATCTGAAGTGCCTTGGACAAAGGCATGTAGAGAGCATGAAAGGTCCTGCGCCCACGGGGCAGGTACTTTGGAGTCTGAGCGCTCTTACTAGCTGCACAAGCGAAAGGGTCGGCAGGCGCCACCTTAGCTTTCTGATCTTTCCCAGGTGCAGGGGCGGGAATATGAGGAACTGTTCTGGCATGACGGGGCCCATCCCGATTTTCCGACTGACTTGAACTACCCTCAGGTGGAGTGGGGAAAGCATCCTCCATAGTTTTTGCCACAACTGCGGATACCTGTTGCTTATTCATCCCCCCGGCTTTCAAAGCCTCGACTGCCCGCAGCAGTTGTTCAATGGGATCGGCATCTGCCTTCATTTTGTCTTTTCCTTTGGCCTCAGCCTGATCGAGGGTTTGAGTTGATGTTGATATGTCATTACCATAGCTGGAGGCCATCTCCAGTTGGCTAAGTTCGATCACAATTCGCCCCAACAACGGGGGTTCCTGGGGCACAAAACTCCCGGCATACGGTGCGGCTGGAGGTAAAGCTGACATTTCGTAGGCGAGATCCGCCACAGACCTCTGGAGATCACCTATCATCCCCATTAGTTCGAATGTAGTAGGCTCGCGAGCCTGGTATATTTGGGGGGCCCAAACCGGGTGCGCAACAGGCGACCTGGGTGGATGTGACACATCAATGTTGGCCTCACTTTGCAGAGTGATCCCTTGATCTAATGCAGCTGTCATAACCACAATCTCTTCTGAATTCTGTGTCATCATAAGTCCTGCCTCAGCAAGGGGAACACTGGCTATTCTGTACCAGCTGTCCGAACTGAAGGAGACAACAAACAGCATTTCAGCCCAAACAGATCAAACACGGGTATAGCTGAACAACTGTACTCTACTGCTGATCACTGTTCCCAGAAATCACTGTCCCCAAAAACTGAACCTGATACCCGCAGATAACTGATTTCTCAACAACACTGATACTGGTGCTCTCAGGTCCGATACTCAAACTTGCAAACTGATATGTACTTTCCTGCAGAGATACATTCTAAAAGCGCATAGCAAGCAAAGAGAGCCAAAACACCCCTATGTTGGGGTAGGGTTCCCCTGTCCTATTTTGTCAGGAGCTAGGGCTCCACTATGTACGCAGCAGTTTTCAAACAACCTAACATCGGGTAAGCAACCTGTCCTAACTTGGAATGGTCACCATGGATTTCGATATGCACTAGGTCGAATGGTCGAAAAGGGTGCCCCGGTAAAATCGGGGTTTGTGTTCCCATACTGTCAGAGCCCATAACCGGCCAGCCTTATGGTCATGCCTTGACAAGACAAGCCTCCGGCAAACCGTTCAGGAATGGCAGATGGCAAACACGGTGTCCTAGGCGCACCAATGCACATGCAATGCAAAGAGACACATAAATGAGATCAAAACAGGATATCACGAGTTCGAGTCAAGCTCTCTAAATCCCCAGCAGAGTCGCCAGAAACCGTAGTACGTCCGCGAGGGACCCCGCTACAGTTCAGACTCGATTTGTGTCACGGTTCTTAATCTTGAACCAAAGAGTCTAAATTTGGAAAATCGTTGAGAAAACAGATTTTAGGAAAGAAGTGCCAAACATGGACTGCTTTGCTAGATACAGAGTCGCCACCTAAATATTTTTTTATGGGGGAATTTAGGAAACCCTGACTCGGTGCCGAAGGCCACATGTCTGTCATCACCAGAGTTGCCTCGGCTCGGGAGCTAGGGTACGATTGGGGAAGGTCAGCTATGAGTACCCCCTATGGCCCGATCCGAAGATCGGCCTCTACTAACCGTGATATCCGTTTTTTGAAAACATTATGTGTTTTTAAACTAATTATTAGCCTAGCATTACTATGTTATGCGCACGGCAAACAAGTATAGACTAGATTGCCTAATTTGGGAATAAGCATTGCCTATCCGTTTGTCTTAAAAAGTACTTTGGAATTTGCTACTCGCAAGTAGGCTAAAATACGGATTTCAACGAGTTTTTCCAACTCAGACAATCCAACCTTCACCCACAGGCATTCAAACAGTTTATCACATAAGCATCTAGCCACATGATAAGCATGCTATCATGTTAACATTCACACGCATGCGAGATGCTAAACCATAAATACTTACATTGTACTCCAAGCCAAAACAATAAACTGGTTAGCAAACATGCGTGATCCTAGTTCATGTTAAATTGACTAATGCAGCACATACAGGATGCAATTAGATAGGCTCGGTTAACCTAAACATGGTATGTGAAATGCTACAACTATCACGTATTCAATTTGAAATTGAAGTACAAATGCAGTTAGCATGATGTACCGAGCCCGGTGCATGCAAGGCAAATGTATGAATGCACGCATGCATAGCATAAGGTGTGCTAATTTAAACATGCCCTAATCTACCATCATAAGCAGGTAAATAAAAGGGAAGAAAGAAATGGGGGTTGGAAGGCATTCACACACTCACCCACACTTATTACAAATTTACCCTCGCTCGGAGGGACCAAAAGAATAATAGAGATAATTAACCTACAAGCTAATTAATTATTACAAATTGCCTAATTAGCTAACAAACTAACTAAGCTAGGAAAAATAGTAAACCGCCCCGGGAAGAGAGCTCGATGCAATACGTGCTCAGGTCTTGCTCGGAAGTGCACCACCATGCATAGGTTGCCTCTGTTTTTCTTGATGTACTCCTCTGGAGGCTGCCAAAACCTCAGGATTGCTTCTCTGGATACTGGAGAATGTCATCGGCTGGGTGAAATGCTTACCGGCAGTGGCATGTGATCACCGGCCATTGGTGAAGCTATCGGCAGAGGGAGGATTGCCGGTCGGCACTTAGCGCTGCCGGTCGGCAGAAAGCTCCAGCAGAATCTGCAATTTGACAGCAACAGAGGGCAAGGCAGAGCATGGCAATGCAATTCAAGGCATATATGCACCAATATTGTCCCTTATCATGTTAGTGACTCAAAGGGACATGCTCCTTGGTTCTCGGACCATCAATCGCGCATTTCCATGCGTGATGGCCCAAAAGACCAAGTGTGCACGTTTTGATGTCAAATACAATGCAAACCAACAAACCAATGGGACTCGACCTCCATCATGACTTGGTCAAGAGGTAGAGCATGCATACCAATGCAATGCAATCCTAATCATGCGAGCTAGCATGCAACATAGTAATGCAATGCGAGTGATGTAAACTAGGCATACAAACTATGCAAACAAGCATAAAAGGCATGAGATAATGCCACCAACAAATATGCAAGGCATAATGTGGGTGTTTAAGCATGTAAACAAACATGTGACTTCATTCAATCATGCAAGTTCAATTATTCAACGACTCACCAATATGCTACAACATACAAGGAGTACATACAACAAACCAAGAGATGGACTTAAACATGATTTGGGCAGCTCTAATAAGGCCCAAAATAGTGGCTAAAGTGAGCAAAATAAAGGACCAAATACACATGCACACATGCACATGTTAAAGGGCCAACACTTAGGCACAAAAGGGGAACTCTCAAGCACACTTGAAAGGGGCATAATGTGGACTAATGGCATGCACGATAAACATTGAAAATCATGTTAAGATGGTGCCAAACCAAGCAAATAAAATAGACCAAGCATGCAATAAATGGCCCAAATACTTGAAGCAAGTCAAAGGGGCTTGAACCATGACCAAGTCAACCAAGCCTCATAAGGCTAAGAGGACTTAAAATAGGTTCAAGACAGACCTAGACCATGCAAAGGGGGGGCCCTAGATGGCGTCTAAGTGGCTCGAATTCAAAGGCATGTACAATGGCCAAAACATGGAACATGCTACACAAGCTTTCAAAGCATTAAAGAGGTGTCCAAGGCAAGCATACAAGCATGTCAAAGGGACTGAAATTACATGACAAATGGTCCCAACCCACTCAATTAAGGCAAGGATGCATGCTATACATTCACACACTTAAGGCTAACAAGCCAAAAATGCAAAGGGGCTATACAATGCATGCCATGGCCGACCCAAACAACCATGGACAGACCTCTAGCATGGTAAAATAAGCATAGAAGCTTCACAAAACTAGACCTAAAACAAGCTTGAACAAAGGTTTACAATCTAAGGCATGTTAAGGCAATAAAGTGGCATTACAAGGTAGGTATGCTAAGCATGCATGGTGTACCAAAACCAACAATAAACAGAGGCATATTATGATATAATAGGCACAAAAAACAGCCAAGGCATGGTCAACATGAAGCTTAGCTAGATGCTCCCTCAAGAGGCCAAAAATGGTCCATTTCAAGGACAATAAGGAGATGGGGTGGCCCTCTCCTTCTTGGGACCTCAAGGCACCATCCTCACCTCTGAAATCCCTCAAGATTTCAGTGGTGAGGAGGACCAAACATCAAGATCTCGGAGCTCACTTAGAATAGCACAAAATGGGGCCTTTCAAGGCCTAAGAGGGGTCAAACACCTCCAAACCACAAAACACTCTAAACAAACTATTTAGAGGGCCTAAAAACAGAACTTTTTTATATTATACACCAAGCTCAAAAACAATTTTAAGATAGGTAAAAATACAATGCAAAAATGGGGAATAAAGAGACTAGTTTCTTACCCTTGAAGGCCCCTTCAACAATGGTGGACCAGTAGCCTCTTTTAGGTTGAAACCAGCTCCAAAACCTCAAAAACAACCTCTTAGAACCTCAGTAGCTAAGTGAAGGTGAAACACTATGTGTTTGTGTGCAATAGTAAGACACAAACACACTTAAACACACACAAAGGTAAAAAGAGAGAGGTATAGAGATAGAATGTGTATCAATCCTAACCTTAGAACTCAAAACCCTAATATGGTTGTCTAAAATCTCTAAATTGTCCAACCCTAAGCAAGGGAGAGAAGGGCTCCTCTTATAGAGCTTTTTGTCTTGTAAAGCTTACAAGACAAGCTTCTAAAGAGAGAGATCCCTCCATACACGTGTATGGAGGGGAGTCAAATGCAAGACAGCTGTAATAAAATATCTGCAAAAGCAGATGAACAGTAGTCGGCTGCCCAAAAATGTCATTTTGGCAAAAGGGAGTGCCGACCGGCAACAAAGAATGCCGATCGGCAATATAGATTGTCGATGGCATCAAAACACTAGCCGGTGGCCTCTGGCCATGGCCGGTGATGTGTGGGGATGCCTCACAAGGCATTCCCTGCCCCTGCAAGGCAAAACACAAGTGTTTGGTGCAAAACCAGACACTAAACAGTCAAGTTCGGAGATCCTGAGGCAAGGCGCGTAGCCGAGACCTCCGGGAACTCCAAACGAACACAAACAAGGATAATCACCAAGTGTTCCAATGGTGACGTCCAAGTCTTGAGGACGGTCGAAAATGGGGTGTCTACAGCAACCCTTAGTGGCTGCCGACCATTAATTGAGGCTGCTGGCCACCCAAGTGGCCTGTCGACCATCACTGCTGGCCGGCCGGGCACATTAGTGGCTTGCTGGCCATTGATGCCTTTTTGCCGATATTTTCTTGATAGCTGTTCTAGCTGTTGGCACAATATGCTTGATCACCATACACGTGTACGGGTTGATATAACCTAGCCAAAAGCTTGTTTTTCTATAAATATGGGACCTTCTCCCTCATTGCAAAGGGTTAGAAAATTTTGGAGCAAAATTATCTCTCTCTCTCTCTCTCTCTCTAGATTTCTCTCTCTCACTCTCTTGCAATTTTGTATACATTTGCTAACAAATCCTATACTTTTGCATACACTTCCTTGACCAAAGTTGCTTCTCTTTGGGCAGAGGTTACTTGAGACCCTCTTTGAGATTTAGAGGGTGGTTGTGGCTTGCCTTGTTGCCTAATTTGTGCCTCGGCTTCAAGAGGTATAACTCTTGCTTTGTTAACTTGTTTTACATGCTTTCTTCGCCATCTTTTTCTATTGTTTTTGGGCTGTTTCGGGGATGATTTTGAAATGAAAAAAACTCTATTTTTGTGGCCTAAAGGTATTGGTTTGAGGCGATTTTCAGTTAGGGGGTGGTTCACCATTCTTACTCCTCTGTTTGTAAAGCTTTTGTACCTTTATTCACCACTATCAAACCAACTTTTATGGGCTTTTTACACACTAAATTTCAGAGGTTTTTCAGTGGCAAAAAACTCATTTTGAAGTCCAAATTTGGTGGGATTAGCCTCCCCTCCTTGTGTCTTGTTTGCATGCCTAGTTAGCTTCATATGTTAGCATGTTTTTCTAGCTTAACTTCGCTCAAGTCCAGCATGTCTTAGCCTCTGAAATAGCCTACTTTAGCTCTATTTTGGGCTGGTTAGTTCATTTGAGTCTTGTTTTGCGTGGTTGTAGTGTAATAGTCCTCACAAGTTGGTGTTTTAGGGTCTTAGACACCTCTTGTTTGAGTTGATAACATCTTTTACTGTTATTTCTCATCCCATTTCAGCACTATAAACTCTACAACCTCCCTCTTTGTTTCACTCTTTCATTTGCGTTTGAGGGTTGCTTCAAGCTTGGGATCCTTTAAGTTTGCGATTGAGGTCGTGCTTAATGGTTTAATCCTCTTTGAGGGTTCATTATCAACGGCATGATCTCTCTCTTGCCTTACATTATCCCTTGGTTGACACTTCTTTCATCTTAGAGGACACTCACCAATGGACAAATTGATTAAAGAATGATTTGGTAACTAAAACATGTAAACAGAATTGGCAAGTAAAAGTGGCAAGATAAGCATACCTTTGTGTTGAATTGCATGTGTTCAAAATCGGACGTTAATTTGAACAGAAGGAAAATAGGACATTTCATACTCAAAAGTGATGAAATGTGCCACTTTTCTAGATCTCCGTTGCCCTTGATCATGCATGACAGGGTGATGGCATTTGAGTCTTGTTTTGCATTCATAGAACTTGTACAAATTGGTCCCTTAGCTATCATACATGGAAATTTCTTGATTGATGGCTAGAGGGCCAAATGTGTCACTCCTTTGAGCTTGTGTTGATGATAAGGGGTGATATATGGTACAAACAACCTATGAGACCACCCCTTTCTTGCTCTGTTATATCCTTTGTTGCAACGAGGAAAGACTTGTCTCCAGTGGCCGGCAAGCCCTCATCAATGGCCGGCCGGCCACCTCCAATGGCCGGAAACCCCTCTCTGGTGGCCGGCAAACCCTTATCTATGGGCAACCGGCCACTAGTGGAAAATTCAGTATTGTGCTTCTGAAGCAGAGCAGTGTTGATTTGGAGAAGGAAAATAGTGAAGATGTTGTGTAACAGAGGCAATTAGTGGCAAACAGCGGATGTTCTTTGTGTGAAAAAATCAAGCATGCATGCATCCCTTGTTTCTCGTGGCATTTAGTTAACTTGCTTAGTTAATTAGGTGTAGCTAATTCATGCAAATGTTGAAACTAATTAAGTAGATTAGTTAATTAATTCATGTTGTAATGAATTAGCTTAGTTGCTTTGTAATTAATTAGTTAAGTATTTAGGTAAATAGTTTACTTTGCAATATTTAATTAGCTTAGATAGTTAATTATTTAATTGTAATAACTAATTAGCTTAGAATAGTTAATTCATTTCAAGCATTATAATAATTAGTTAATTAGTGTAGCTTAGCTAGCTTCATTCGGACCCTCCTTCGTGAGGGCGTAATGTTGTAATAAGTGTGCGTGCGTGCGTGCATGTATGTCTTCCAACCCCACGTCTTTCTCCCTTTTATTTAATCGCTTTTGATGTTTAGATTAGGGACATGTTTCAATTAGCATACCTTATGCTTGCATTCATTGTCTTGCATGCACTGAGGCTCGACACATCATTCAAACTATATTGTTATTTCAATAATCTTTGAATACGTGTTTAACCGCATGTTACCAAATTGCTTCGTATGCCATATTAGTAGCCGAGCCTATTAATTTCATATTGCATCTGTTGCATTAGGCATTTTGTATAGTTAGGAATCATGCATATTTTTTTAACTCATATCTTCCTAGCTCGGAGTACTAGGTGAGTCTTTACGCTTTAGCAGACTTGCATGGTTGCGAATGTTGCCATGTCTAGCATCCTTTCCATGAGGCTAAAGGCTTACTTGCTAAACTGCTTGAATGCTTGCGGATGAAGGCTTGTTGTTTGAATTGAAACGATTCAATGAATGTAAGTTTTAAGTCCACTATGTTTGGTGGCAAATCTGCAAACTTTAAGCCCACTTGAGATGGCAAATTCAAATCATTTTCGAAAGCAAACATGAGTTGAATTGTCCCAAATTGAGCAAACTAGTCTATATTTTCTTGTGCGCATCACATGGTGAAGTTAGCTTAATAATCGGAATAAGAGCACATAGTGTTTATAAAAAATCATATCATGATTAGTAGAGGCCGATCTTTGATCGGCCGAGCGGGGGTGCTCAATTCATGACCTTCCCCTCTCGTACCTAAGTTTCTGAGCCAAGGCAACTTTGGTGATGACGGACACATGGCCTTTGGCACGAGTCATAGGTTTCCTAAATTTCCCCAAGATAAAATATTTAGGTGGCGACTCTGTATCTGACAAAGCAGTCCAATTTTGGCACTTTTTGATTCAAAATCAATTTTCCAAAATGATTTGCCAGATTTCGACTCTTTGGTGTTTATCAATTTCACATTGTACTTGTAAGATTAGATTCAAAATCGCGGGAATCTAAACTATAGGGCTTTCTTTTTGAGCTTCCGAATGGGGGTGCAAAAAAGCCGAGCTATAGTTTCTAGCGACTCTGCTGGGGATTTAGAGAACTTGACTCGAACGCATGATATGCTATTTTATCTACACTTATGTGTTTCTTTGCATTTGCATTTGCATCGATGCGCCTAAGTCACTGTGTTTGGCATCTGCTATTCCAGAACGGTTTGCCGGTGACCTGCTTGGAAAAGCTTGCCAAAAGGCTGACCGGTTGTGGGCTCTACCATGATGGGAACCCAACCCTTGGATCTGGAGTACCACTGTACCATTTGATCCACTTTTCACTTCTCTGTGTTATGTGTGAGAGGTATATTAGGTACGCTTGCTGGGGTACCCTTTTTGACTAATCGGCCTAGTTGCATATCGAAAGCCATAGAGACTGTTCCAAACTAGGACAGGTTGCTTACCCAAATTCTGGATTGTGTGAAACACTTTGCTTGAGTAGTGAACCCTAGTTCCTGATGAAACTAGGACATGGTAACCCTACCCCATCATAGGGGTGTTTTGGTTCTTATTTGACTGGTATGTGCTTTTAGAGTGAAACTCTATAGGAATGTATGTATCTGTTGCAAGTCTGGGTATTAGTTTTCGGGGCAAAAATCTGTGATGAGTATAGTTCTACAGCTTATGATTGCAACTGCATGTTATTGGTATTTGAGCCGAGGTGCTGTACGGTTTCTAATTTTTGTTTCCTTTTTGCTTTATTTCTCTTTGGAAGGTAGTTTTTCGCCATTGCTTCAGACGATTCTATTACCCCCCAAGCACTCTGGACCCGAGTGAGAAGGATTTATAGATCCAGGGTTCTTGTCAGGGGACAGCCAATGTTTGTTTCATTCCCACCAGTTATGAGACGGTGGAGGGCCAGGCATAATTTACCAGTCCAGCAGTCACCTTTTACTTCGCCTACACCGAGTCAGGCTCAGTCTTCTACTTCTACTCCAGAAAGAGAGTATTTTCCAGTTCTGATAGCTCAGCATCCTCCAGTTAGCATGGAAGATATGCTTCGTTAGCTCCAGCAGACCATAAAAAATATACAGCTTGATGCTACCCACCAAGCTGAGGTCACGACCCGCCAAGCAAAAGTGATAAATTGGCTTCAGTAACAGCAACCATAACCGGTAGTAGCCTTTACATCCCATGCACCTCCAGCGGGTATTCCAGCACTCGGGGTCACCGTTAATGTCCAAGAGAATCTAGGCATTCCGGTAGATCCAATCCCACCTCAGACCTCTAAGGCACCAGCATACCAAACGGAGGCGCCATTTGAATTTGAGGTTGACCCTACCGCATTAAAGGTCAACAAGACAGAAAAGCTGTTTGAGTGGGCACATGGTGTGAATTCAATTTCTAACATTGAGGATAGATACATAGATGCCGTAGTAACTCTGCTGGACAGATTCAAGATGCCACACATAGACCGGTTTGACGGCTCTGGGAATCCCATGGTCCATTTATGTTCATTCTCTGATATCCTACGACCAATGGGTCTTACTAGACTTTAGAAGCTGTCCCTTTTTGGTCGTACCCTATTGGGTATAGCAGCCATCTGGTATGCAAAGTTGGAAGACTCTATGAAACGGAGGTGGGAGGAAATCGCTGAGGCCTTCATTGTGCAGTACTTCTACAATACCCAAATCGAGGTCACTACCCGTGACCTTGAAGCGACCCATCAGGAGCCAAAAGAGGACTTCTCGGACTTTATGACTCGATGGAGGGCTAAGGCCTCTATGATGACTATCAGACCGTCTGAAAATGACTAAATCAGAATGGTGGTCCATAACTTGCAAGGGATATTATTACAGAAGATGATAGTCTTGCCTTCGTTTACATTTGTTGAGCTCCATGAGATAGGGGTTCAAATTGAGGATGCGATGAAGCAGGGGTTGATAGACAATGAAAAAGAATAGCCCAAGAGGCCCTTTACACGTAGCTCTAATGCAACCACGAGTGGTAGCACCTCTGCACGCCCTTCGGATGTGAGTATGGTCACCACCACACCCAAAATTGCCAACCCGTTCACCAATACATCCAACACAACCCCGCAAACCTCAACCAGCCAGGCCCGATCTCAACGGGTCTTTACCCCACTCTACATGCCCTTATCCAAAGCCCTAGGGGTCTTGATCAGAAAGGGGCATCTCAAGCCGTTGGAACAATGCCCACTACCCGATCCTCTCCCTCTAAAACACAACCCTGCCAAATATTGTGGTTTTCACCAGCAGCATGGTCATGACACTGATCAATGCTATAAGCTGCGTCATGAGATTCAAGATCTCATTGACAATAAGGTGATAGCGCTTTCTCAAAAGCCAAACGTCACTACAAATCCTCTTCCACCACATAACCAAGTCCCTCTACCTTGGCATATAAACCTCACCCACACACTGGTCATCCGTTATAAGCCAAGTATATACATCACCCCTTCCCACCTACCTAAGCCGGCATTGTTTATCCTTGAGAGCACATACTTGTGCATGATGAACACGTCTTCACTCCAATCCGAACCAGTGGTGGTGGTAGTGGATGACAAAGGGAGGTCAGCCTTGGTGGAAAATGTCAGTTCGTTGCCCGAGAGCTCTGAGGACTTATCTGAGGGGATGTACAACCCATATTGCTATATCGTGCCAATCAATCAAGCTAAGCGAGAAGTGGTGTTGCCGTTTGGAATGGAGGTCAATGTAGTTCGAGAAGATGGGCCAAGTTAGGGAATAGATGATCTAGCCGACCTGGAGGAGGACATAGACAACTTGCATTTTTTTGATGAGCAAGAGCAAGGGGACGTGCATATTGATTGGTTTGATCTGAATAGATTGACGGATAACTTCGGGTGGCTTAGTGATGAACCTGACCGAGAATAGGAAACTGAACCAAGGCCTAAAGAAAAGGAATCAAGAGTAACTATAGTGGCCGTAATGGCCAAAGACAAAGGGAAATTGCCGGAGAGCCCCGGTATTAAGAATTTGGCTCAAGAACTGGGCGTCGTGAGCACCGCGGACACTGAACTGGAAGCCATATCGAAGCGGTTTATGCAAGAAAGGGATCAAGGGAACCAGAAGGTTGGAACAGCTCAATGCCCTACGGGAGATACTTCTGATGAAGGAATGATTAGAACGAAACCAGAAAATTGCTTGTTGATCGCTGGAGGAATATGGTGGGAAGATGATGATCTACACCTCGTCCACACTGACGAGGATTGGGGTGAAGACCTGCCAAACAACACATAGTATTCTGAAGAGGTGGACCACATGACTAGAAGTGGGCGGTACTTCAAGCCCCCACATTTGCACCAACCCGAGGCATCCAGAAAGGACAAAGAGGTAGAGAAACAGTAAGAAAAGCAGTTGAAGGAAGAGGCTGTGCTGAAACCGTTGAAGAAGATTCAAGCTGATATATCTATCTCGATCTACTTATGGCTTCATGAGTGCACAGACGGGCTGTACTGTCGGCGATGGATAAAGCTAAGTTGTCCATCGACACCCCCAGAACAACTAGTGGGATTAGTCTTCCCGGGAGACGCTGCGCCAACTTTGACCTTTTCAGACAAGGAACTGCCACCGGAAGGCTCTGTACACAACAAGCCTCTATACATATCAATAGAGTGCTGAGAAAAGTGGGTACCGGTGGTATTGGTTGATACTGGATCATCAATCAACGTCTGCCCATCTCGTATGGCTTATGCTATTAGTCTAAAACTGGCCGATTTTGTGCCTATACCCCAGGTGATCTGAGTGTATGACAATACAAGTAGAGAGGTGATGGGAGCAGTGCAGATTAGAGTACAGGTCAGCCCAGCTCAACAGGACATCAAGTTCCATGTCCTAGACGTTCCGGCCACTTTCAACTTACTAGTTGGGCGACCCTAGTTGCACCAAGTGAAAGTTGTCTCTTCCACCCTCCACCAATTGCTAAAGTACCCCTATAGAAAAGGGTAGCCATAGTCTTTGGGAATTTATCTATATATCCTCCACTAGAGGTCACAACACTTGTGCTGGAGATTGTGCATGGCGGAGAGGATGTTCTCCTTTCGGGATTTTCCTTGGCAGAGGCTCAAGTAATTCAAGATATCCTGGCTGTTGATGAGGGTTTGTATGTCAGTGCCCAATCTGTGTACTTCATGAACAAGCTCCAGCACATGCCCGGAATGAGATTAGGAAGAAGTGGCCGAAAGGGCGTCACTGCATTGGCTAATGTTCCACACAACCCGGATGCCTTTGGTCTTGGCTATACACCCTCCAAAGAAAACTGGGTGAGGAAAGGAAAAGAGATAGCAGGAAGAGCCAAAGCTAAGCGAACCGAAAAGCGCTATGAGCATGTGCACCGACCTATCCGGGAAACCCTGAATGGCTGTTTTGTTCGGGGTGGGTGAAGACTTCTCATTCTATGGTTTCCCCGAGCCCTGGTTCAACTATGAGAAGCAGCGAGTTCCCGATTTTGCGATTTTCTTTGACTTACAGCTGCAAGACAGTGATATGGAAGAAATAGCTGGACCAACTATTGAAGCTACGAAGAGCATAGACTCAGAGAGCTTGGGGGATAACCTGACCGTTTCCATGATTGGGGACCAAGCAGGTATGAACCCTTCTAGTAGTATCTTGGATGCATCTAATGCACCATCCCTCATTTGGCAGCTGGAGAAGGGCTACCTGTCTAGCAGTTCTGAGTCGGGTAGTGACCTAGAATCTGATTCCACAGAGTCTGTGCAGTCGGAATCAGATTCTGGTTCTTCTGAGTTTGGGTTAGGTATTCCTAGGGTTAATAACCCGGATGCCGAGGTTTTGTCTAGGTCGTCCTTTTCTTTTACCTTTGAGTCGGTTGTAACCGAGAAACTAGATTAGCTTAACCTTGTGCATGAGAATACTGCTGCAGATTCTGAATATTTCTCTGTGCCTCTTATTTATTGCATTGATCATGATTTTCAAAATTTTGATGAAAACGATGAGAAAGGAATTCCTCTGATTTTGAAAAATTTGATTAATTGAGAGAATGAGAGGTTTGCAACCCTATTCGGTGATGAAATCATTGTTGTTAATGTGGGTATTGAGAATGATCAGCGTCTGGTCTAGATCGGGTCCACATTTTCTTTGGAGGAGCACAAGCGTTTAGTCACTCTATTAAAAAATTTCAAAGATGTTTTCTCGTGGTCCTATGAAGACATGCTTGGCATCGATCCTGAGATTGTACAGCATCGGATCCCTTTTGACCCCGAGGCCCGACCCATCAAGTAGCAGTTACGGAGAATATGCCCGGATTGGGCTTTGAAGATCAATGAGGAGCTCACAGAGCAAATAGACACAGGATTCTTGCTAGTATCTGAATATCCAACTTGGTTGGCCAACATTGTTCTAGTGCCAAAGAAAGATGGCAAAATTTGGGTGTGTGTGGATTTCAGAGATCTGAACAAAGCCATTCCGAAGGATGATTTTCCTTTGCTACACATCGATGAATTGATGGACTTCACCGTAGGCCATGCGTTGCCCTCCTTCATGGATGGATTTTTCGGGTATAATTAGATTCTAATGGCACCTGAAGATAGAGAGAAAAATGCTTTCTCTACGTTATGGGTAAACAACTGTGATAGAGTGATGCCTTTTGGGCTGAAGAATGCCGGGGCTACCTATCAAAGGGCTACAGCCACAATTCTGCATGATATGATCCATAAAGAGATCGAGGTGTACATGGACGACACGGTTGTCAAGTCCAAACAAAGAGAGGGTCACTACACCGCCTTGAAGAAATTCTTTCAATGGATTAGAGAGTACAGACTGAGGTTGAATCCATAAAAGTGTACTTTTGGTGTAACAGTAGGGAAAATGCTGGGTTTCTTCATCACATAGAGGGGCATCGAGGTATATCCTTCCAAAATCAAGGTCATCCTAGAAATGCCAGCACTAAGGACTGAAAAGGAGATACGAGGCTTTCTGGGTAAAGTACAATTTATGAGACAGTTTATTTCTAAAATAACCTTGACTTGTGAACCACTATTTGGTCTACTAAAGAAAGGAAAGAAATTCCAATGGGATGATCGATGCCAATTTGCTTTTGAGCAGATCAAGCAGTACCTTCAGAATCCACCTGTGTTGTCAACGCCAGAGCCGGGGAAGCCCTTGATTTTGTATCTGTCAGTAACGGACACAATGATGGGATGCATTCTTGCTCAAGAATCCGAGGATAGGGTGGAGTAAGCCATCTACTATTTGAGCAAGAAAATGCTGGATTATGAGACGCGTTACACCCTACCGGTGATAGCTTGCCTAGCCTTGGTATGGGCTACCAGGAAGTTGAGTCACTACTTGTTAGCTCACTTCGTAATTTTGGTTTCAAGATTAGATCCCATCAAATATCTCTTTGAGAAACCAGCTTTTACAAGTGGGCTAGCCCGTTGGGTGCTTTTTCTCTCCGAATTTGATCTGAAGTATGTTACTCGCAAGTCTGTTAAGGGGAGAGAAGTAGCAGAGTTCCTGGCAGATCACCTCGTAGAAGGGGACGAAGCAGTAGAATACCTGTTCCCAGATGAAGCTATTCTGCAAATCGACGAAGAGATTTGGATAATGTACTTCGACGGAGTGTCTAACTAGTACGGTTATGGGATAGGGGTGTTGCTGATAGCACCCGAAAATTCCCATATACCCTTTGCCTTCAAACTCCAGTTCAAGGTATCTAATAACGAAGCAGAATACGAGGCATGTATCGCTGGTTTGGAAGGCACCCTAGAACTAGGGGCAAAAAGGTTGGTCATCATTGGGGACTCGAACCTAGTAGTGTCTCAAGCAAAAGGAGACTGGAATGTTAAAGAATAAAAGATGAAGATCTATCACCTGACCTTCGATGTTTTGATTCCTATGTTTAAGAAGCAGACCTTCACACATCTACTAAGAGAGAATAGCAGGTTCACTGATGCTTTATCAACTATATCTTCTATGATAGACATTCCGCTTGGAGTTCGGATGCATCCGATCATCATTGAGCAGAGATATGCGCTGGCCTACGAGTCTATCGCTGTAATAGATGAAGTGCAAGATCGAAACCCTTGGTTCTATGATATCTGGAACTTCTTGGAAAAGGAGGTTTATCCACTAGGGGCAAATGCCAAAGATAAGAGGGCAATACGGTAGATGACCGTTCAATTTATCATTTGTGGAGGTAAACTGTACAAGAGGGGTCATCTGGGAATGCATAAGTTGTGTGTCGACGTGGAGAAATCAAGCGCCTAATGGAGGCCATCCATGGGGGAGAGTACGGAGCGCACATGAATGGAGGAATGTTAGCCCGAAAGATTCTCAGGCAAGGTTACTACTGGTCTACCATGGTGGAGGACTGTATCGGTTTTGTTCGGCGATGCCACAAATGTCAAATTCATGCTAATCGTATCAATATCCCACCGTTAAAGCTGTAGAACATGACTTCACCATGGCCTTTCTCAGTCTAGGGAATCGATGTCATCGGCACAGTCACACCGAAAGGGTCAAATGGGCATGAATACATTCTAGTGGCAATTGATTACTTTACAAAGTGCATCGAAGCTCAGTCTTATGTAGTGTTAAAAGCAGCGCATGTGGCTAAGTTCGTTCGAAACAACATCATTTGCCATTATGGAGTCCCAAACGAGATTATTTCAAATAATGGCTTTCATTTTAAGAAAGAAGTCATCAACTTGTTGGAGAAATACAATGTGACTTTCCATAAGTCATCTACACATTGACCACAAACCAACGATGCTGTCGAGGCCGCCTATAAGAACATCAAGCATATTTTGCAGAAAATGATTGAGACCTTCAGGGACTGGCTAGACAAATTGCCATTTGCACTCTGGGGTTATAGAACTTCAATTCGGACGTCTACTGGGCAACCCCCTACTCTCTTGTTTATGGTATGGAAGCTGTTCTGCCAATCGAAATAGAAGTTCTGTCGCTGCGGGTTATGGTTGAATGTCAGATAGCAGAGGTTGATTGGTAGCAGAGCAAGTTTGAAGAACTGATGTTGAGAAGGTTGAAAGCACTATACCATGTTCAGGGTTATCAACGCAGGATTGCCAGGGCTTTTAACAAGAAAGTTATGTTCCAGAATCTCAAAGAAGGGGATTTGTGCTGAAAGACAACCGAGCTCCCATCCATGACCCGAGGGGCAAGTTCAGACCCAATTGGACTGGTCCTTGCATCATCAAAACTATCTAGTCGGCTAGAGCTGTTATTCTTACGGACCCGGATGGCCTAGAATTTTCCCAACCGATCAATATGGACAAGTTGAAGAAATATTATCCCTGAGAGGCTCGCTAGGCCGAAAGCCTAGAAGGGTGACCTGGGCAAAAGTTAGAGCACAAAAAATTGGAAATAAAGAAAAACTAAGCTCGCAAGGTTGAAAACTCTAAAGGGTGGCCTTGGCAAAAGTTAGAGATCAAAAGGAAAGTGCTAATACTCGAGTGAACCCGAACCGAACTACGTAAAGTTTGATTCTCATCTTTGGGACACATAGACAACTTCATGCTGAAGTTCTGCCATAAACACCTCCAACTTAACTCAATTGTCCATGTGTTGATCAGGTCATCTTTGTCTATTCTTTATCTGAATGTTTGGTTGTGATCCTCTCCAAGAACTAGTTACAATGCTGTTCAGTGCTATTCAGTCAAAGGGAAATCTGTGATCTTTGGATTTGCAGTTGTACATCTGGAGGATAGATTCTGTATGTGTCAAGTGGTGATCCTTATCGAAACTGGTTTTAAAAAGTTTTGATAAAAGTTGACTTTGTTCAAATTTTGCCTTTTACAACTTGGACCCTTTTTGGACCAAAAGGAAAATTTTCAATGCTCACAACTTTAATTTCATTGATCTCAATGCAAAATTCTCCAACTCTCAATACAAATCAAAGTTGCTTTTATTACATGCATAAAACTTGGAAAGTAAGATCAAAGCAATAAACTAGGGGCATAGATGAGTCAGGTATTCGTACGTCCCCCGCTCGTGCTTATGGAAACTTCTAATGCTAAAGTGGGCACGGATTGTGCCTCATCTTCAAGCTAAGTTAGGCACTTGTCAGAAAGGGCGCAGTTGAAACTAGGGGCAGAGGCCAGAAGTTCTCTTATCTTCCAAGCAGTGAGGTACCTACCCAAATGCGAACCTCGGAATGAGAATGAAACCGGATACTCTACCCCATCCTCTAGGCAAGTCTAATCATGTCCAAACTGACGTCTGAACCGAAATGGAAAGTAGAATACATAGTGTGTCAGGCTAATGAGCTCAATGCCAGGTTACCGAGTCATACTGTAGCTCATCTATGTCAGATTAAGCCAGGGGCAACGTTAAGCAATGTCAGCAGTAGACCTGTTGTACATCCAGTGACACCACCATCCCTCATTCGGGAAGTCCGCTAGCTGTTAGCGGAAAAAGTATGCTTGGGTTAAGTATGCAGGGCAAGAGTCCACTACCTTCAGCTTGTTCATAAGCCATATCTAGGGAGAGAGTAACGAATATAGAGATGTATGTTGAGAGCAAAGTGAGAAAAGGGCTTTGAGAGAAAAATAGAGCATGAATCCTGAGAGATATGAGAAACACATATGAGATGGGTGGGAAACATTACCTGAAAAAGTAGTGAACTCCCTACGAATTTGTTTGTCTCCCTCCGATGGAAGGTGTCTAAACCCATCAAAGTCTTGGCCAACACCAAACCAATGCAATTCTTGCCCTCTTTTAAACCTTGGGTCAGTTTAATTAGCTGGATACTAGACCCTCTAAAACCAGGGACAAGAAGGAAATGAGTTAACATGAACAAAAAAAAGGGCGTGTTGTCCAAAACCCTGCCAAAGAACGTCGCCTCGGTCACTGGCTTCAAAAAATCAACCAATTAGATTGGGGATGTCCAGCTCTCCGTTGTGAACCAAGGATCGGGCCTCATGTGGAGTAAGCCCGCACATCCATCCCAAAGCTTGGATGTGACCAAAACAGGGCTGAGGTAAGATTTCCTCGTCGTTTCGGGACTCCATTAGCACTTGAAATTCTTCGATTGTTGGGCATATCTCTTGTCCCTCGAAGCTAAAGACATGTGTAATTGGGTTCTAACACCTAGCCACGGCGTGAAAGAATGCAAACCAAAGTCGAGAACGACTCAGTGGGAAAAGTGCACTTATGCCAAAACCCCAAAAACACACCTTTCCGAGCCAGCTAAAGTTGCAATCCAATCCGAGAGGTTTTGGGAAAGAAATGGCTCCCTTTGTGGCAAAAGCAGCAGCCAAAATGAGCTCTAGAGAAGAAATGGCGAAGGTGAAGCTTTGGTAGAAGATAAGGCAGTGAACGGAAGCCAGCAGTCAACAATCTGGAGGTTTTGCACATTGGTGGCCGGCCGGTCACTACTGATAGCCGACATGCCACTCTTATGGTCGGCAAGCCACTGTTGGTGGCTGGCACCTTCCATCCGTGGCCAGCATGTGACCGGCAAGCTCTTTAAGTGGCCGGTAGCTGTTTTGTTTGTCTTGTTGTCCACCTTTGTGCTGAGAATGCTGAAAACATCTATTTTGTTAAATTCTTTATGCATTTTAAGGTCTTGTTTTGAGTCCTGTTAGCAAGTTTGTTGAGTTGTATTCGAGTTATTTTGTTTTGTTTATCAAGTTGTTGTATTGTTTATCGAGTAATTTCGTTTTGCTTGTCGAGTTGTTGCTATTTTGATTATCGAGTTGTATGTTGTGTTTAGAATTTAAGTTGTTGGTCGGTATGTTACCTGATTAAGACCGTTGTGGCAATACAAGTATTCGGTTTTCAGTATCAAATTCAATCTCCATTCCATGCTAAATGGTTCTCATGATGCAAAATATAACACTTTTTCAAAGAAAATGTGGTTTTCATTTCCGATCATGGTTGTTTTTTTTTTTTTTAACAGAAGTGCAGTATAAGTTTTTAAAGCAAATAAAACATGTCTAAAGATGTACAATGTGCTAACACTACTAACAAAAAGAAACTACGCAAAAATACAAGAAAATCAGCGCCAACTATCTCAGGCTCGAGAGGCCCTCTTCGTCCTCTTCCTGGGTGGAGACTTAGAGTTGTCTTCATCAGTCCCACTATCTAACTTAGATGCTGAGCTAGAATCGAAATCACCGTCGCTCTCCACCTCAGAGCCCCGCTCAGCATCGCCTCCACTGTCAGATCTAGCGTTGTCATCTCCACTCTCAGAGGACTCAGACTGTAGACTCACTTCCTCCTCGGAGCCACTGGTCTCGGCATCATCATCACTCATCACTGGCTTTGAAGGGCTCCCTTGGCCTTGACCACAACGCCCCTCTCGACTACGTGCTGGGGCATGTCTCTCCCTCCCCTCTGCTGCTGAAGAAGGTGGTGATGGCGTAGGCGTAACCGTCGCCGTTGGTGCCCTCAGTAACGTTGGAACCTGAAAAAATATAGTATTGATGCATCAAATACGAAGTATAGGTGCAGATGCAATATGGTAAAAGCGGAAGAATGCAATAAGCCAGATACAGTGCAAGTGTAGTACAGTATGTCGGTGCAGCATATTAGTGTGATATGGCAAGGGACAGAATGTATACTGTGGTATGAGTATCGGAGCTTCATTGAGAATGGTGTATATAACAGTATGGAAAATACTGAATTACGGGCAGAGAATAAGGAAAATAACTGAATGCCATGAAGACTGAGCAGCGCCTCTCTCCTTAGTATTTTGCTCTCAAACGACGCTACTAGCTCAAGAAATCCCTCAATGTACCTCGGGGGTGCCTGCAAATGCATTGGGAATGATCAGTATCCGGAAGGAACGAATATCAGAAAGAGAATGGAAAAATAGAAAAGATGCGGTACATACCAGAGATGTGTCGTGAGCTCCGACGTATCTATGTCCGGCCTTCGCTGGCTTGATCGAAATCTGATAAGACATCCTGGCTGACCTCCAGCATGTCAGTATGGTCGAGATCTCTGGCCAACTGGTAGCCTGTCCCGCGGGAGGAACCCTTCCAGTCCTGGCCCTCATTGCTCGAGTGCTACTCGCCGAAGGGCATCTGCTGCTCTACCTGCACGAGCACCTGTTAGGGAATGCATAAGGAGTGTTTGGATGAATATCGCATAATCTCCCTTCCCAAGGAAGTAGTCGGTGTCCAAGTCCCCCGGTAAACTGAATCATGTCTTGGAAGGAGAGGCTCTTCGTGGCCCTTATAGATGGCGGGGGCAGTATGGGAACTACTGGCTGAGGCAGACCTAAGGTCTAGCGCACGAATCGCTCACCTAGAAACCAAGCTCGGCAAATCAGGCCCTCGAGTAGAAGTCGAAAACGGGAAGCCCCTCAAGCTCTGGCATACTGGTCTCGGACTCCATCTGACATCATCGCCCAAGGCTGCCAAGCAATCTGCAAATAGAGAATGCACCGATTGTTTAGATCCCATCAGATATTGCAATATGAATCAGAGTTGAAGTAAAACAAGAACAACCGTGAGTTTTGAGTCACCTCCGCAGCAATCACTGTGTCGAAGTACCGATGGAAGAATGTGAAAGTCTCCCGGTCCTTCGCAGGCATCTCCTGTCATACTGGTGAGAGTATGGCACAACGAGGGGCATCTCCACCTTTGGCTTTGAGGCAAGGGTCGGGAAATGTGCATATACCCAAAGCTGCAAAGAAAAAGTAATAGTGAGTATACAACATATAAATACAAAGAATGCAGAAGGCAGAATATGTGTGCAGTGTACAAAGGATACATAATGTGCAATGTAGAGAGCATAGTATAAGGTGTAAACAATGCAGTGTGTAGTGTATAGAAAGACAAAGCACAAAGCACAGAAATGGCACGCAGGAAATGTAAAATGGAAATGTAAAGCGTACCTCCAAGGCTTGCCGGTAGCCTCCGACTCTGTTTCCCCTCCTGCGGGACGTCGAACTCATATAACCATACAATGTGGCTAGGCCAGCACTGCACCAATCATAAAGCTAGACTTGAGATAAGTCCACTAGAGCGCTCAGGAGATATAACCCTACAGTGTACCACCTATTCGCAAACAAGGTGGTGCCGAGCAGGAACATCAAAAAGCCTTGGGCGTAATGCATGGTCTCCTTTGGAGTCTCTGGCTCTCTCCATCGGAAACGCTTGACGAACCAGCTATATCGTACCATCCCTGGTTTGAAGAGAGGTGGACGTGCTCTTAGCAGGTATAGCCAGGCGGCCTGCCACTCGCCCATGTCCATATCGTAATGGATCCGAAGACCCCCAACTTCTATGCCTGTGAGCATGGCGAAGTCATAGGGAGTCATCGTTATCTCCCTAGTAGTAGAGAAGTGGAAGGAATTAGTGGTATCCCACCACCGCTCCACTAATGCACCAACAAACGGGAGACTTACGATATGGCGAGACAACCCCATGTAGAATAAGCTGAAGCTGGCCTCGTCAATGATATAGCGGACAGCAGTAGAAAGCTCCATGTACCACTCCCTCGCGAACGTGGCTCCATAGCCCCTGATAGCACGAGAGTCACCATGTGATCAAAACAGTGATATGCAGTGATATGAGAACAAGCAGATGAAAAGGCAGTGTAAGAAATACAGTGCAAAAGTGTGATTAGGGCAAGAAATGCAATTTAAACATTACTGTTGAAACACGGAACACAGTTAAAGCAAGAAGCGCAGTACCGAAGTGTAGAAAAACCATGAGAATACAGTGTGTAGCTCGGTGGCACTATAAGATGAATCAGAGTCCGACTCCTATAGCAAGAGGTCCTCTGGTGCACGTCGTGTAAATGCTCTGATGTGCCTGATCCCCCCAAGGGGTAGCACATGCGTCTGAGGATGATATGTCGTCAGATCCAAGGGTCGAATTCTGAGTGGTAGTAGCACTAGCACAGGTTCCGCCTCCATCTCTGGAGACAACTGAGGTAGGATCTCTGGGGGATCTCCATCATAAGGTATGTTATCCGCCATCTAGAAAGAAGATGAGAAAGTGGTCAAAAATGGAGGAAAAATGGCAAACTTAGAAAAAGTCAACCCTAAGAGGGAGAAAGTGGAAGAAAAAGTCAAAGCCCGAAAAAAGGTGCAAAACCCAAGAGAAACTCAAGGGGAATAAGCCTCAAACGGTGAAACTCCAAGAAAAAGCACCGAAATCAAATTTCAATCGGTTTAAAATAGAGTAAACAAAGAGGGTTTAGCGAATAAACTTCACGTGGGGCGTTGGAAAACGCATAGAAAGCGTGGATCTAGAGAAAAGGAGCACCTAGAGAGAGGGAAGAATTTCGGGTGTGGGGTTGTGTGGAAATGAAGTGCCATGCCCTATACTTAGAGACCCGAGGCAAAATACCAAATGTGCCCCAAATCTACCACGGGTGGCCGGCAATGATCACTTGTAGCCGGTAGGTGGTTGGCGGCCCCCTCTGGTGGCCGACAAGTGTTCTAAGGTTTCCCTTGGAATCCTAATGCCGCTTTGTATCTTTGGTCTTCAAGAATTGAAAGGTTTGTTCATTGTTTGGTTCAGAATGTCTCTGTGGAAGCTCGAAACTGTGTTTTCAGTGCGCAATATTCGTCACTTGTCAACGTGGATGAGGTGTATCCTTTAAAAACATTGTAATTCTTTCGAGAGGTGCATTGGAAGTTGCCTTTGAGTTTGTTTTGTCAAATCATGTTTTGTTATCTTGTATAGAATATGCATTTGTTTTTCGTTGTTGCATGGAACGTGCTCTTCACTTTGTGGCATAGAATATGCATTTCACATATGTTGTAAAATGTGCATCTTACAGGAATTGTATGTGCGTCTTGCATTTGTTTTTCAATCACGCATAGAATATGCTTATGCTTTTGTTTCTTGGATAGAACATGTCGTTAACATTGTATCTCGGTTGTTCGTCTCGCATAGAACAAGCATTCATACTATATCACGTTTGCTAAGTCTATTTGTTTCACATGCACGATATTGTATTTATGGTTCATTCAGAAGAGTTCCAAGTTAAATCATTCGTACTTTTCGGACCGCATCCTTTCATCTTTTCCTTCTTTAGCGTGAGACACGCTAGGAACCTGTCGGGTAAAAACATTCGGGTGCATTCTGGTGTTCACACCAAACCCTTCGGTTAAAAACATTGGGGTGCGTCCCGGTGTTCACACCAAACCGTTCAGTTAAAAACAGTCAGGTGCGTCTCGGTGTTCACACCAAACCCTTCGGTTAAAAACACTCAGGTGTGTCCCAATGTTCACACCAAACCCTTCGGTTAAAAACAGTCGGGCGCGTCCCAATGTTCACACCAAACACTTCGGTTAAAAACACTGGGTGCGTCCCGGTATTCACAGCAACCCTTCGGATAAAAACACTTGGGTGTGTCCCGGTGTTCACACCAATCCTTCGATTAAAAACACTCGGGTGCGTCCCAATGTTCACACCAACCCTTCGGTTAAAAACATTTGGGTGCACCCGGTTCACACCATCCTTTTTCTCCTTCTGCGTGAGACGCGTTAGGATCTTAGTTGAGACCTCGGGTGTGCTTGATGGTTACGTCGGTCTCCGCCTTTCCTACGTAATGCATAGTTAAGCTTGTATAATTTTCTTACATCCTTTCTGTATGAAATGTGGTTTGACTTGTGTTTCTCGCGCATGGCGCGTGGTCTTCTTTCTATGTTTGGAATTGTTGTGCCTTATTCCAATTTGTTTAACTGTAGCATTGTCTTTACATTGCATTTGCATTTCAATGTTTCATTACAGCCTCATTGCATGATCATAAGTTATGTTCTTGTATCGTGCATATCACTTGCATTGCCCCAGAGCTATGCTGGTTTGATTCCCTCTAAAGGGATACGTAGGCAGCCTGCGGGTGTAACCATTGTTTTTGACTTGTTTGTTTGTCCAAGTCTTCGGCCTTCTCAAAAATGGGTAATCTCTGGGCTTTGACATTCATTCACATCATTTCATGACATTTGAGTTCTGTCAAAGAAGGGCAACTGTAGACACCCCATTTTTGACCGCCCTCAAGACTTAGATGTCATCATTTGTGCACAAGATGATTGGGATTATTTTTTCTCATTTTGGTGCCCAAAGTTCTCAGCAGAGTACCCTATCTTTAAGCCTTCAAACCCTTGGTGGCTGTCGGCCACCAATTGAGGCTACCGACCACCAATTGATCCTGCCGGCCATCACTGGTGGCTAGCCGGCCACATTAGTGGCCTGCTGGCCATTGATGCCTTTTTGCAGATATTTTCTTAACAGCTGTTCCACCTGTTGGTACAATGGGCTTGATCATCATACACGTGTATGGACTGATATAACTTAGCCAAAAGCTTGTTTTTCTATAAATATGGGACCTTCTCCCCCATTGCACAGGGTTAAAAAATTTTGAAGCAAAATTCTCTCTCTCTGGATTTCTCTCTGTCTCTTTCAATTTTGTGTACATTTGCTCACAAATCCTATACTTTTGCATACACTTCCTTGACCAAAGTTGCTTCTCTTTGGGCTGAGGTTACTTGAGACCCTCTTCAAGCTTTAGAATGTGGTTGTGGCTTGCTATGTTGCCTAATTTGTGCCTTGGCTTCGAGAGGTATAACTCTTGCTTTGATAACTTGTTTTACATACTTGCTTTGCAATCTTCTTCTATTGTTTTTGGGCTGATTTTGAACTACAAAAAACTCTGTTTTTGTGGCCTAAAGGTGGTGGTTTGAGGTCATTTTCAGTTTGGGGGTGGGTTCACCTTTCTTACTCCTTTGTTTGTAAAGCTTTTGTACCTTTGTTCACCACTTTCAAATCAACTTTTTTGGGCCTTTCAAACACTGAATTTCAGAGATTTTTCAGTGGCAAAAAACTCATTTTGAAGTCCAAATTTGGTGGGGTTAGCCTCCCCTCCTTGTGTCTTATTTGCATGCCTAGTTAGCTTCATATGTTAGCATATTTTTCTAGCTTAACTTAGCTCAAGTCCAGCATGTTTTAGCCTCTAAAATAGCCTTCTTTAGCTCTATTTTGGGCTGGTTAGTGCATTTGAGTCTTGTTTTGCGTGGTTGTAGTGTAATAGTCCTCACAAGCTGGTGTTTTAGGGTCTTAGACACCTCTTGTTTGAGTTAATAACATCTTTTAGTGTTATGTTTCACCCTATTTCAGCACTATAAACTCTGCAACCTCCCTCTTTGCTTTACTCTTTCATTTGCTTTTGAGGGTTACTTCAAGCTTGAGATTGAGGTCATGCTTAATGGTTTAATCCCCTTTGAGGGTTCATTATCAACAACATGATCTCTCTCTTGCCTTACATTATCCCTTGGTTGACACTTCTTTCATCTTAGAGGATACTCACCAATGGACAAATTGATTAAAGAATGATTTGGTAACTAAAACGTGTAAACAAAATTGGCAAATAAAAGTGACAAGATAAGCATTCCTTTATGTTGCATTGAACGTGTTCAAAATCGGACGTTAATTTGAACACAAGGAAAATGGGACATTTCATACTCAAAAGTGATGAAATATGCCACTTTCCTAGGTCTCTGTTGCCCTTGATCATGCATGATAAGGTGATAATATTTAAGTATTGTTTTGCATTCATTGAACTTGTACAAATTGGTCCCTTAGCCATCATGCATCGAAATTGCTTGATTGATGGTTTGAGGGCCAAATGTATCATTTCTTTGAGCTTGTGTTGATGATAAGGGGTGATACATGGTACAAACAACCTGTGAGACCACCCATTTCTTGCTTTATTTTGTCCTCTGTTATAGCGAGGAAAGACTTGTCTCCAATGGCCGACAAACCCTTATCAGTGGCCGACCGGCCACCTCTAATGGCCGGAAACCCATCTCTGGTGGCCGGTAAACCCTCATCTGTGGTCGGCCGACAACTAGCGAAAAATTCAGTATTGTGCTTCTGAAGCAGAGCAGTGTTGATCTGGAGGAGGAAAACAATGAAGATGTGCAATAGAGGCAATTAGTAGCAAACAGCGGATGTTCTTTGGGTGAAAAAATTGAGCATGCATGCATCCCTCGTTTCTTGGGGCCATTTAGTTAACTTGCTTAGTTAATTAGTTTTAGCTAATTCATGTAAATGTTGTAACTAATTAAGTAGATTAGTTAATTAATTCATGTTGTGGTTAATTAGCTTAGTTGCTTTGTAATATTTAATTAGTTTAGATAGTTAATTATTTAATTGTAATAACTAATGAACTTAGAATAGTGTAGACGCGCCCCGAAGGGCTTTATGTTGTGCTATAGTTCGGACTCAAATGTCACAGTTCTTAATCTGATCTCACAATGTGCAATGTGAGATTGATAAATCACCAAAGAGTCCAAATCTGGCAAATTGATCTGGAAAACTGATTTTTGTAAAGAAGTGCCAAACATGGACTGCTTTGCCAGATACAGAGTCGCCACCTAAATGTTTTATTTTTGGAAAAATTTAGGAAACCCTGACTTGTGTCTAAGGCCACGTGTCTGTCATCCCCAAAGTTGTCTCGGCTCGGGAACTTGGGTACGAGAGGGGAAGGTCATGCAATGAGCACCCTTGCTCGCCCGATCAAAGATCGGCCTTTACTAACATGATATCTTGTTTTTGAAAACGCATGCGTTCTTATTCTGGTTATTAGCCTAGAATTACTATGTGATGTGCACAACACACAAGTATAGACTAAATCGCCTAAGTTGGAACAAATCATTTCATATTTGTTTATTTGAAAATGGTTTGAAGGTGCTACTCGTAAGTAGTCTAAGACGTGAATTTTGCCACCCTCAAGTGGGCTTAGAAAACATAATTTTGCTGCAATCAAGTGGGCTTAAAACTCACATTTCAACGAATTGTTCCAATTCAAGTAATCTAACCTTCACCCACAGGCATTCAGATAGTTAATCATATAAGCAATTAGCCTCATGGTAAGCATGTGATCATGTTAACACTCACACACATGCAAGATGCTAAAGCATAAAAGCTTACCTAGTACTCCGAGCCAAAATAATAGCTAGTTAGTAATCAATGCATGATCCTAGCTATGCTAAGATGCCTAATGCAACACATGCAAAATGTAACTAGAAATAGACTCGGCTATCTAAGAATGGCTTGTGAAATGTGACAACTCGATACACGTATTCAAGTTGGAATTGAAATACTATGTGGTTAGTATGATGCGCCGAGCCCGGTGCATGCAATATAGACGAATGATGCAAACATGCGAGCATAAGGATGCTAATTGAAACATGACCTAAAACTAACCATTGAAAGCAGGTAAGTAAAATAGAGAAAGACGTGGGGTTGGAAAACATTCACACACTCACGCACATTTATTACAAAATTCGCCCTCTCGACGGAGGGTCCGAATAAATAATATAAATCAACTAATTAATTAACGTCCCTAGCTAATTAATTATTACATAACTCTTAATTAATTAAGCAAATCAATTAAGTTACAAAACAGACTAAGTATGAAAACTAAAGAGGCTGCCACAGCTCCGCCTCGGAATGATTGAATGATGCATGCTTGATCGTCCCGCTTGGAAACCCGTTGCCATGCCACATGTTGCCTCTGTTTGCACTGTTTTGCACCTCTGAAAACTGCACAAGTCCCAAGGATGCTTCCGAACCACCCCCTGAGCACTGTGGGATGTCACTGGCCAAAATATAGGAACATCGGCCATGTGGGATTGGTTATCGACCATTTGTGAGGATCTCGGCCAACAATGTTTAGTCGATCGGCACTGAAGATGGCCAGCCGGCCATATCTTCCTGCAGAATGCTGTTTTGCTGCAGCAGAGGACAAATAGAGCATGGCAATGCATTTTCAAGGCAATGTGTGCACAAACACCATCCCTATCATGTCATGAGCTCAAGGGAGTGTAGTGCTCGCCCTCGAGCCATCAATCACACATGCCGATGCATGATGGCCAAATGAGCCAAGTGTGCGATTCAAAATGGAATGAATGGGCAAAAACACATGAATGCCTAGAACTCTATCATGTTGGATCAAGAGCGTCGACGACCGAGGATTGAGGCACGTTTCGTCACTTCAAGTACGAACGTCCCTCGGTCCTCGTGTTTGGTTCGACACCCCAAACCAAACATAATGCAATGCATGCAACAATGGAAAAGCTATGTAATGCATCACAAGCATGCCAAATGCAATATGACTCAAACATGTACACAAGGCTAAGGTAACAAGCATGCCAAATGCAATGTGACCTAAACAAGCATGTGATAAAATGCAAGCTAGAATGTATGCGAAATGCAACCATAATCCTACGAACATGCATGGCATGCAAAGATGGACAAACATGCAAGCATGATGTAAAGTAGCAACTTTGAACAACATGGCAAATGGACTTAAATTAAAGACGGACAAACCTCAATCATGCCCAAAATCAGTGGCCAAAATGCGAAGAAATGATGGAAATGAAACATGAGAAAGGCATGGGAAACATGCATGCCAATTGGCCCAAGGACTAAAGCATAAAGATGCAACTCTTAAGCACACCTAAAGAGTGACAAGCAAGGATGTATGACAATACTACATGCTCTAAAATGATGTGAGGAGTGATGCCAAATCAACCAATCAAAGCAAGTATGACATACAAGAAAGCTCAAGGCTTAAGGCTAGCCAAGGAGCTTGTACTAAGGCCAAACGAAACAAGCTCCAAAGAGCCAAGGACAACCAAAACAGTCCTAGATCATGCTAAAGGGAGTCTAAAACATGCAAGGGCCAAAGCTAAAATAAGCCAGAATGAAAGGCTGAAGGCAAGATGCAAGTAAGGTCAACAAAGGGGATTACACTACACCTATTATAACCAAACATGGCATGACTTAACCAATGAAAAACAGAGATATGGCATGTCAAAATAGGCCCAAAAACTCACTTAGATGGCATCCCAAAGACCTAATCATGGAGGCATGCACAACGACCCAACCTTAAGGCATAAGACACCAACTCTTCAAAGCATTGAAAGGATGGCAAATGCAAGTATATGAGCATGAAACATGGACTGAAATAACATATGAGATGATGCCAAATCATGGAAAAATGTCCAAGTAGTGCATGCTAATGACTTGGACCCTCAAAGGTAACAAGCTAGAATGTATGGTAGCTATGCAAACTAATGCATATATGATCAAAACAACATGAAACAGAGCTTTGACATGCTGAAATATGAACAAAAGCTCCTTTGGGTCGAGTCAAAATCATGCTAAAACCATAGCTTAAAGCACGAAGCATGTTAAGGCAATAGAGAGGATTACAAGGCAAGTATATGGTGCATGCAAGAAGCCATTAAACCAACCTAGAACAGAGGTATATCATGACCAAATGACACAAAATACTTGCTGAAATGAAGCCAAAACATGCTAAGCAAACATGCTACCATTACAAGCCATTAACACAAGCAAATGAGACACAAGGAGAGAGGGGTGTCCCTTTCCTACACAAGACTCTAAAACTACCTTTCCACCACTGAAAATCCTCTAGATTTCAGTGGTAGAAAGGTCATACAAAGGCAAGAACAAAGGCCAAAAGAGGTGGCTCAAAACAAGGCCAAACAAGGCCTAAGAGGGGGTAGACAACCCCCAACCAAAAAGTAACCTTAAACAATCATCTTAAGCACACAAAAACAGAACTTTTTTCAGTTTATAGTTAAGCTTAAAACAATATGAAAATAGGTCTAAAAGCTTAAGCCAAAAAGGAGAAACAAAAGGTTAGTTGCTCACCTTTGAAGAACACCTTCAAGAACACAACTCCAGCCACTCCCCTGGATCAAAACCAGCCCAAAAAATCTGAAACCAACTTCCTAGTGCCTCAGCAACCAAACGAAGGTGTTCTACTAGGTGCTATAGTGCAAAAGTATGAACAAAATACACTTTTAAGGCACCAACACACACACAAATATATATAGAGAGAGAGATATAGAGAGAGAGGGATATATGAACTCTATATCTATTTTGCTGAACCTGTGGCAAGAGAGGGGAGGCTCCTCTCTTATAGAAAATCAAATTCAAAGCTTCTTAGAGAAGCTAAGCTTTGGTTCAAATCTCTCCATACACGTGTATGGAGGGGAGGGTCTATGCTCACCAGCTGGCACAGCTGGCATGCACAATGCCTGAAAAAGGCAAAGAAAAGGCCTCGGCCAGAAAATATGGCCAATCGACCAAAATAAGGGCCGGCCGACCAATAAAAGTGCCGATGGGCCAACACTTTTGGCCGATGGCAAGGAAGCAAGGCCGATGGCATCATGCCATAGCCGGTGGGTGTGGGGATGGCCAACAAGCCACCCTCTTCCCTTAGAAGCAAAACCACAACTCCTTGGTCCACAACCAAGCACAAAACAGACAAGTTGAGAGATCCTAAGGCAAGGCGCGTAGCAGAGACCTTCGGAAACTCAAAACAAACACGAACATGGATGATCATCGAGTGTTCAAACGATGATGTCCAAGTCTTGAGGACGGTCAAAAATGGGGTGTCTACAAATAGTTAATTCATTTCAGGTGTTGTAATAATTAATTAAGTAGTGTAGCTTAGCTAGTTTCATTCGGACCCTCCTTTGTGAGGGCGTAATGTTATAATATGTGTGCGTGCGTGCATGTATGTCTTCTAACCCCATGTCTTTCTCACGTTTAGTTAATCACTTTTGATGGTTAGATTAAGGATATGTTTCAATTAACATACCTTATGCTTGCATTCATTGTCTTGCATGCACCAAGGCTTGGTGCATCATTCAAACTGCATTATTATTTCAATAATCTTTGAATATGTGTTTAACTGCATGTTATCAAATTGGTTCGTATGCCATATAAGTAGCCGAGCCGATTAATTGCATATTGCATATGTTGCATTAGGCATCTTGTATAGTTAGGAATCATGTATATTTTTCTAACTCATATCTTCTTAGCTTGGAGTACTAGGTGAGTTTTTACGCTTTAGCATACTTGCATGATTGTGAATGTTACCATGTCTAGCATGCTTTCCATGAGGCTAAATGCTTACTTGCTAAACTACTTGAATGCCTATGGATGAAGACTTGTTGTTTGAATTGGAATGATTCAACGAATGTATGTTTTAAGCCCACTTTGTTGAGTAACAAATCAATTTTAAGCCCGCTATGTTTGGTGGAAAATCCGCAAACTTTAAGCCCACTTGAGGTAGCAAATTCAAATAATTTTCAAAACCAATCATGAGTTGAATTGCCCCAAATTGAGCAAACTAGTCTATACTCGCTTGTACTCATCACATAGTAAAGTTAGCTTAATAATCGGAATAAGAGCAAATAGTGTTTATAAAAAATCAAATCATGATTACTAGAGGCCGATCTTTGATCGGGCGAGCGGGGATACTCAATTCATGACCTTTCCCTCTCGTACCTAAGTTCCTAAACCGAGGCAACTTTAGTGATGACGGACACGTGCCCTTTGGCACGAGTCATGGGTTTCCTAAATTTTCTCAAAATAAAATATTTAGGTGGCGACTCTGTATCTGGCAAAACAGTCCAATTTTGGCACTTTTTGATTCAAAATCAATTTTCCAAAATGATTTTCCAGAATTGGACTCTTTAGTGTTTATTAGTTTTTCACATTGCACTTGTGAGATTAAATTCAGAACTGTGGGAGTCCAAATTGTAGGGCTTTCTTTTCGAGCTTCCAAAATGGGGCACGAAAAAGCCGAGCTACACCTTTTCATTGGCCATTCTGGCCATTGCAGCAATTCTTGCTTCCCTTTCTTCTGGTTTTGTTTTAGTTCCTTTCTCCCTGTCAAGTTCATCACTTAACCACCGTGAGTTGTCCGTCAACCCAGTCAAATCGAACCAGTCAATCTGCACATCTCCTTGATCTTGTTCGTCAAAGAACTACAGGTTGTCTAGGTCATCCTCTAGCTGTGCCAGATCATCTAAACCTTGGCTCGGGCCATCTATCCTAACCATATTGACCGTCACTATAATTGGCAATACCACTTCCGGCTTGATTTGATTAATTTGCACAAAGTGGCAACACGAATCATATTCCCACTCAGTCAAATCCTCAGAACACTCAGGCAGCAGACTCGTACTCTTCTCTAAGACTAGCCTCCTTTCTCCTGCCACTGCTGCTACCACAGGTTTGGGTTGAAGTATGGACGTTTCCATCATGCACAAGTCCATGCTTTCAGGAATGAACACCATCCTAATGGGTAGGTGGGAAGGGGTAATATATACACTGGGGTTGTATAGGATGGCCAGTGTATGGATCAGGTTTAGGTTACATTTGGTAGTTACATTTGGCTTTTGGGGCAGTGCGATTACCTTATTGTCAACGAGGTCTTGAATCTCATGATGCAACCTGAAGCATTGGTCGGTGTCGTGACCGTGCTGCTGGTGAAATGCACAGCACTTGGCTGGGTTATGTTTCAATGGAAAAGGATCTGGTAGTGGGTGAGGCTCCAACGGCTTAAGGTGCCCCTTTTTGATCAACACCCTCATGGCTTAGGATAAAGGCATATAGAGTGGGGTAAATGTAACAACCCGACCCTCGTCTATGATTCTGGTATACTTTCAGTTCCCTCATTCTGTATATTTATATGCTTATTGCGAAATTCCATGTGGAATTACGGTTACGTAAGTGAATCCCATGTTTAAGGATGTCTATCTGTTCAACAAGAAAAGTATCTGTTACATTAGAAGGTTTGAATCATAAATTGGAGGCCTTAAGGGCTTAATTATCTGAAATTGATTTTATATATGTGATCAGCATAATTTTTAGGTAATATTAAGCATTTTTGGGAAATTTCAATTTGGGATGTTTAAACGATTGATTTTCGTCCTTATTCAATTGCTATATATATATATATATATATATGTCTATATGAGCACAAGACTTAGGAACCTTCTCATAAGTTTCCCTGGGAAGAGAAAAGTGAAGAGAGGATAGGAACAAGAAGGAATTGAGAGAGATTGAAGCTAAGGTAAGGTTAAATTCCCTAATCCAATCCCCTTCCTCAATTTGAAATAAAAAGTTCTTGATTGGGTATGATCTAGAGTGTGATGAGAGTCTTGGTTGTGCATGGTGAAGTTTTGGTATGAAAATCCTATCATTTATGTGTTTCTTTCCTCATCCAATTGGTATTCATTCTTTTGATCATGATTTTGAGTCTCTAGGTTATGTTAGATACAAGTGAAGTTAAGAATTTCAAGAAATGGAATTATGTTTATGAGTTTCAATTCTTGGTTGATTAAATTGAGTTGTGTTCATGATTAATGCAAGTTAGATTGTGTATATGATGCTTTGAATTACATGTTTTTGAACCATGATTTAACATTGAAAAGATCCATCCTTGAGCCTTGGAAACATTCTCCAAAAGATGAGATTTTGATTCAAATTTCGGACCAAAAGGGAGAATCGCCGCACGTGCGGGAGTCACTGCCGTACGTGCGGCAAATGCTGAAATTTTGGGTTTGGTTCTGCCTAAAAGGCACGTGCGGGGGCATTCTGCCGCACGTGCGGGGGAGTTTGCCGCACGTGCAGCCCATGCTGAAAAACGTGGATCGCTCCGTTTTGCGTGTAGAATCCTCTAATGTTGTCGGAATTTGTATTTGATGCCTTTTTAATATGTACAATTCCTTCGAAGTAAAACGAAACAGAAAGTAATTTGATATAAAAAGGGAACTAAATTGTAAGGTTTGAATGTGTGCAGGGCACACTCCAGGAGGGGCAAACACTCCGTTGTAGCACTGTGAGTAGTAGTAAAAGAATGTACATTTTATATACTATTGACAATTATTGTCACTAATGCTCTGTTCTTTGTAAGTATTATTCAAACATTTATGACAATTGGAAAGCAACGTGAACTTACATGAACGCTGAAAGATTTGCGTACGTCGATATGACTTTGGAATCCCTATATTCCGTTAATGACGAATATTAGCCCTTTGTTATTTATCAGTATAATATGTTATTTCTTAAAGAATAAGTGGAACTCATGTTCATTCTTAAAGAATGATGTTGTGTGAATTTAAGATTATGTTACGAAGGGACCCAAGACCGTTTAGAATCTATGGTAGGAATGTAAAGGTTTACCGTCAGTATGCAACCCACATAAGAATATGACTCATTCTATTTTGTTAAGTGCATGATAATAACATGATATAACAAGAAAAGCTCTGTTTCTATTAACTTAATGATTATTCATATATGTAGAAGTATTCACATCATCTTTAGTACAAGGCCCTTACCCAGGGGTAATAATACTGTGGTTCAAATAATTAAGTTACAAGTTTACGTATGTTCTAAGTCTAAGTCTGTTATAAGTTTACGTATGCTCTAAGTCAAGAATGTTACAAGTTTATATATGTGTGACAAGTTCCAATATGTACAAGTTTAAGTAAGGTTACAAGTACAAGTATATACAAGTTTAAATGTGTTACAAGTTTTCAAGTTTAGGTATGTTATAAGTTCATGTATGTTACAAGTCCAAGTATGTTATAAGTCCATGTATGTTATAAATTCAAGTATGTTACAAGTTAAAGTACGATACAAGCGTAAGTATGTTACAAGCTATGTTACATGCTTAAATATGTACAAGTTCAAGTGTACTATAAAGTTCACAATGTTGAGGAATTTCTTTATGGAACTAACAAGAATGCTTTTTATTGATCTGTCAGCGCTATTAAAAGGCTAAGTATAAGTAAGTATGAATTCTGATCTCTGTTAATGATTCAAGTATAATGCATATGTATGAATTTATTTCCGTTTATGGTATGACATTTATGTATGGTTTGGTCTGTAAGACCTGCTAATTATTGGTATAGAACAAAGTGCTACTTGGAACTAAGTGCTACATTGTGAGCCACCGCTAGAGTCCATGTGAGACACCTCTTGAGTCCATACATATGTGAAAATTATGAGGCTCAGGGCCATCTGTATAAGTTGTTATGAAATGAAACAAAGTGCTACACGGAACTAAGTGCTACGATGTGAGTTACCTCTAGAGTCCGTGTGAGACACCTCTTGAGTTCATACATACATGTCCAAGGGCTTTAATGCCAATATGTTTTAAGGGCTTAATGCCATTCTGATAAGGGCTGTAATGCCATTCTGATAAGGGCTGTAATGCCAATCTGATAAGGGCTTATGCCATTCTAATATGAAACAAAGTGCTACACGGAACTAAGTGCTACAATGTGAGTCACCTCTAGAATCCGTGTGAGACACCTCTTGAGTTCATATATCTATATGTTCAAGGGCTGTAATGCCATCCTGACAAGGGCTTCATGCCATATGTACAAGGGCTATATGCCACCATGTTTAAGGGCTCCATGCCATATGTTCAAGGGCTATATGCCATTATGTTTAAAAGCGTAATGTTAATGTGTTCAAGGGCTTAAAACCATTATGACCCACGATTGGGGCCTAAGGCCAATTAAAATGAAAACAGGAACAGATTAACTACATGATCTTCGCATTTATTTATGCATTGTTATGTATTATGTTTTAATTGTGCATTTATGTATCATGCTATTCATTGAGCCTGGCTCACCCTATGTTATGTCTGTTTCTGTAGGTAACCAACCAATTGGTCAGTCCTAAACCATGATGCTTGTCCTCTTTGGTCAACCTTTCCATGTCCAAGCCTAAGAGAAGCTGCTCTTATTTTCATGAAGTTTTGACGAACTTTGGTTTTGCACTCTAGTTGTTGGCCTAAGGATTGAAATGTGTATAATACTTTCTTCCGAAACGTTTTTGGTGTATGCCCAATTATAGTGCTAGGCTTGTGTTTATGTGTATATATATCTGATATTCAGGTGTATGTTTTAGATTTTACTTGTCTGTTTAAAGTTTGGGATCCTGGCATGATAGTAGTAGCTCAATGGAGTTTGTTTCTATTGTTAAATTTTGATATTTAATGCTTCCGTTCAGGCCCCATATATTATATATATAGCAGGTTGAGTGTCCGTTTCTAAAGTGGTCATGCCCAAACTTTTAGAGGCGGATTTGGGGTGTGACAAGTGGTATCAGAGCACGAGTTGCCATCTCACACACGAATCCATTGAGCTTTAGGATGTCTAGAAAAATTTAGGCCTCATGCATAACATCCTTAGTGCATATGAAAGAAGATGATGGCAACGTTAAATGCAAGTTGTTAACGCTAACGATTCTGATTTATGTCGATTGGACATTCCATGTGCATATTGTGATTGCTGGTTGTGCAGAACATGGTGAGAATAAGGATAGAGATCCTACCTTCGGCTGGTTAAACAGAATGAAAAGGAATAATGGTTGGTAAGGCAATTTATACACAGATGCTTAAGTAAGGTTTATGTTATCAGTTATTATTTTGGATCGATAGTTACCTATCCTCTGTTTAGACGAATCGCTTAAACATTAAGCGTTAATAATGGTTAGACCTATGATTTTGAAAAGTTAGTGTATTAGGCATTCTGATAAGTTGTGTTTTGCATGATCGTTGAATTATATTGACTATGACCGGCCTATATATGCAATGATTCCCGAGGTTAATTGAATGTAATTTTGTTTTTACTGATTGTTAAAATGGATAAGCCAATTGACTATTAATCTTGAACCGACTTGGTCAAACACTATGAACTATGATTTCGAAACACGTTATAATTAAGATGATTTTGTAAGCCGAGAAATTATTGATAACTCCTGATGGGGAATCAAGGAAATTATTGACGGCAAGCTAACAATATGTACTGGACATTTACCTCTTCTGATACACTAATATGCGCAATGTGATTCCGAATCGATTTTCTATCCTACTGAACTAATCTGAATAAGAATTCTAACTCTGATATTAATTGGCCAAATGCTTTTGTCGCTAAATTGTTGAACCTCAAGACCGTATAGAATCAAGATGGATGTGAATACTATATACCTTGTTATGTTAATTGACTGTGGCTGATTTCATGTCTTACGATAGGTAGAGAAAGAACCATTTGAAATGGGGGATACTACAATGATTAAAAGGAGACTAAATTAGTTTGTGCCGTAAGAAAAAGAAATGCTTATTAAAGGAAGACATTACACCTTATGGTTATGATTAATTAGTTAAGCATGATTTTGGATTTGATTTCTAGTTTTGGTTTTGAGTGGTTTCCTTTGTTCAAAATAATGGCTTTGATAGTTATGTTTATTATTCAGATTTAAACTTATGATGACATTACTAAGTAACTACGATGGTATGTCTGCATGAAAAGCTGTATGTTATTTGCTTGGGTAACACCGTAATTATTTGATTTGAAATATGGTTCTTTTTGTGCTAATATATGTAGAAGTGCAACTATGAAGAATTAACGTTATTGACTTGGATTCTTTTCCCATTTTTCTGACCTTGTCAAGAAGTAGTAGATATGATTTTGAAGCAATGGAACGATATGACCATGATAGGTTTTTGGAAAAGGAGAAATACTAGAAATTAATAATGAAGCTAGTAGCTATGTACCTACACGACTTATCTGTGACTGCTAAGATAAAATGTATCTTGTCATTGGACAAAATCTTGCTTAAGTGGCTCTGAAGCCTGACTTAATTGTGCATACTCGTATTTGAATCTAGCCATGTAATTGATTTCTTTTGGAACCTATATATGATCTTAATGAATGACTCGTTTCTGAGTGGCTTGTGATATGTACTTTATCTAAGGAATTACTTAACTGAACAAGTTGAACATGGCCCTTCTAATGAGAATTGCATATGACTTACTAATATTAGGTTGATCTAATTATGAAAGTAATGAAGAACAATATTTTTTTTATGGCAACCGAAATTAACGTATGTTATGGAAAAATATGAGGAATACGCTTAAAGAAATGATATTTATTATGTCTCTGTATAAAAACAAAAAACAAAAACAAAAACAAATTGTATATTTTGGTATATGAAGGATGCTAGGGAATTTATTGTCAAGATATAGAACCTGCCTACAGAAGATTTTACGCCCCGAGTGTTCAGCCTCTTGTGGTCTTATCTTATGTGATGTATGGATACAACTAAGAGATGTTCATGATATTGAGAATTTTGAAATAACTGTGCGGCATATCTAGTTAGCCTGTGAATTATATGAACTGAAGATTACATGAGCAATTATAACAGAATTACATGATAAAGCAAGTTTGAGGGACCAAACTTATTTTAAGGGGGGGAGAGTGTAATAACCCGACCCTCGTCTATGATTCTGGTATACTTTCAGTTCCCTCATTCTGTACATTTATATGCTTGTTGCGAAATTCCATGTGGAATTACGGTTACGTAAGTGAATCCCATGTTTAAGGATGTCTATATGTTCAACAAGAAAAGTATCTGTTACATTAGAAGGTTTGAATCAGAAATTGGAGGCCTTAAGGGCTTAATTATCTGAAATTGATTTTATATATGTGATCAGCATAATTTTTAGGTAATATTAAGCATTTTTGGGAAATTTCAATTTGGGATGTTTAAACGATTGATTTTCGTCCTTATTCAATTGCTATATATATATATATATGTCAATATGAGCACAAGACTTAGGAACCTTCTCATAAGTTTCCCTGGGAAGAGAAAAGTGAAGAGAGGATAGGAACAAGAAGGAATTGAGAGAGATTGAAGCTAAGGTAAGGTTAAATTCCCTAATCCAATCCCCTTCCTCAATTTGAAATAAAAAGTTCTTGATTGGGTATGATCTAGAGTGTGATGAGAGTCTTGGTTGTGCATGGTGAAGTTTTGGTATGAAAATCCTATCATTTATGTGTCTCTTTCCTCATCCAATTGGTATTCATTCTTTTGATCATGATTTTGAGTCTCTAGGTTATGTTAGATACAAATGAAGTTAAGAATTTCAAGAAATGGAATTATGTTTATGAGTTTCAATTCTTGGTTGATTAAATTGAGTTGTGTTCATGATTAATGCAAGTTAGATTGTGTATATGATGCTTTGAATTACATGTTTTTGAACCATGATTTAACATTGAAAAGATCCATCCTTGAGCCTTGGAAACATTCTCCAAAAGATGAGATTTTGATGCAAATTTCGGACCAAAAGGGGGAATCGCCGCACGTGCGGGAGTCACTGCCGTACGTGCGGCAAATGTTAAAATTTTGGGTTTGGTTCTGCCTAAAAGGCACGTGCGGGGGCATTCTGCCGCACGTGCGGGGGAGTTTGCCGCACGTGCGGGGCTCACAGCCGCACGTGCGGCCCATGCTGAAAAACATGGATCGCTCCGTTTTGCGTGTAGAATCCTCTAATGTTGTCGGAATATGTATTTGATGCCTTTTTAATATGTATAATTCCTTCGAAGTAAAACGAAACAGAAAGTAATTTGATATAAAAAGGGAACTAAATTGTAAGGTTTGAATGTGTGCAGGGCACACTCCAGGAGGGGCAAACACTCCGTTGTAGCACTGTGAGTAGTAGTAAAAGAATGTACATTTTATATACTATTGACAATTATTGTCACTAATGCTCTGTTCTTTGTAAGTATTATTCAAACATTTATGACAATTGGAAAGCAACGTGAACTTACATGAACGCTGAAAGATTTGCGTACGTCGGTATGACTTTGGAATCCCTATATTCCGTTAATGACGAATATTAGCCCTTTGTTATTTATCAGTGTAATATGTTATTTCTTAAAGAATAAGTGGAACTCATGTTCATTCTTAAAGAATGATGTCGTGTGAATTTAAGATTATGTTACGAAGGGACCCAAGACCGTTTAGAATCTGTGGTAGGAATGTAAAGGTTTACCGTCAGTATGCAACCCACATAAGAATATGACTCATTCTATTTTGTTAAGTGCATGATAATAACATGATATAACAAGAAAAGCTCTGTTTCTATTAACGTAATGATTATTCATATATGTAGAAGTATTCACATCATCTTTAGTACAAGGCCCTTACCCAGGGGTAATAATACCGTGGTTCAAATAATTAAGTTACAAGTTTACGTATGTTCTAAGTCTAAGTCTGTTATAAGTTTACGTATGCTCTAAGTCAAGAATGTTACAAGTTCATATATGTGTGACAAGTTCCAATATGTACAAGTTTAAGTAAGGTTACAAGTACAAGTATATACAAGTTTAAATGTGTTACAAGTTTTCAAGTTTAAGTATGTTATAAGTTCATGTATGTTACAAGTCCAAGTATGTTATAAGTCCATGTATGTTATAAATTCAAGTATGTTACAAGTTAAAGTACGATACAAGCGTAAGTATGTTACAAGCTATGTTACATGCTTAAATATGTACAAGTTCAAGTGTACTATAAAGTTCACAATGTTGAGGAATTTCTTTATGGAACTAACAAGAATTCTTTTTATTGATCTGCCAGCGCTATTAAAAGGCTAAGTATAAGTAAGTATGAATTCTGATCTCTGTTAATGATTCAAGTATAATGCATATGTATGAATTTATTTCCGTTTATGGTATGATATTTATGTATGGTTTGGTCTGTAAGACCTGCTAATTATTGGTATGGAACAAAGTGCTACTTGGAACTAAGTGCTACATTGTGAGCCACCGCTAGAGTCCATGTGAGACACCTCTTGAGTCCATACATATGTGAAAATTATGAGGCTCAGGGCCATCTGTATAAGTTGTTATGAAATGAAACAAAGTGCTACATGGAACTAAGTGCTACGATGTGAGTTACCTCTAGAGTCCGTGTGAGACACCTCTTGAGTTCATACATGCATGTCCAAGGGCTTTAATGCCAATATGTTTTAAGGGCTTAATGCCATTCTGATAAGGGCTGTAATGCCATTCTGATAAGGGCTGTAATGCCAATCTGATAAGGGCTTATGCCATTCTAATATGAAACAAAGTGCTACACGGAACTAAGTGCTACAATGTGAGTCACCTCTAGAATCCGTGTGAGACACCTCTTGAGTTCATATATCTATATGTTCAAGGGCTGTAATGCCATCCTGACAAGGGCTTCTTGCCATATGTACAAGGGCTATATGCCACCATGTTTAAGGGCTCCATGCCATATGTTCAAGGGCTATATGCCATTATGTTTAAAAGCGTAATGTTAATGTGTTCAAGGGCTTAAAACCATTATGACTCACGATTGGGGCCTAAGGCCGATTAAAATGAAAACAGGAACAGATTAACTACATGATCTTCGCATTTATTTATGCATTGTTATGTATTATGTTTTAATTGTGCATTTATGTATCATGCTATTCACTGAGCTTGGCTCACCCTATGTTATGTCTATTTCTGTAGGTAACCAACCAAGTGGTCTGTCCTAAACCATGACGCTTGTCCTCTTTGGTCAACCTTTCCATGTCCAAGCCTAAGAGAAGCTGCTCTTATTTTCATGAAGTTTTGACGAACTTTGGTTTTGCACTCTAGTTGTTGGCCTAAGGATTGAAATGTATATATTACTTTCTTCCGGAACGTTTTTGGTGTATGCCCAATTATAGTGCTAGACTTGTGTTTATGTGTATATATATCTAATATTTAGGTGTATGTTTTAGATTTTACTTGTCTGTTTAAAGTTTGGGATCCTGGCATGATAGTAGTATCTCAATGGAGTTTGTTTCTATTGTTAAATTTTGATATTTAATGCTTCCGTTCAGGCCCCATATATTATATATATAGCAGGTTGAGTGTCCGTTTCTAAAGTGGTCATGCCCAAACTTTTAGGGGCGGGTTTGTGGTGTGACAGTAAAGGTCCCTTGGGATCGGGCTTGGTTGTTGGAAGTTTGTGGAGTTGTGCTGGCAAAGGGATTGGCGGTTTTGGTTGCAGTGGTGACAACACTCACATCAGATGGCCGCACAGCTATGCTCCCACTAGTGGTTGCATTGGAACTGCGCACAAAAGGCCTCTTGGCCTGCTCTTTTTCATTAGTGATCAAGCCCTGTTTCATGGTGTTTTCAATCTGAACTCGCATCTCTTGGAGCTCGGAAAATGTGAACAAGGGTAGGACAATCATTTTCTACAACAGCTTCCCATGCAGATTGCGGACTACCATTCTTATCTAATCTTATTCAAAAGACCGTGTGGTCATCATTGAAGCTTTAGCCCTCCATATTGTCACGAATTTTGAAATGCCCTCCTTTTGCTCATGGCGTGTTGCTTCGAGATCACGAGTTATGTCCTTGATTTGTGTGTTGTAGGAGTACTGTGCAAGAAAGGCCTTAGCCATTTCCTCCCAACACTGCTTCACAGAATCCTCCAACTTCGCATACCATATTGCAGCTATACCAGACAGGGTCTGGCTAAATAGTGAGAGCTTCTGCAATCTGGTTAGGGCTATTGGCTGTAAAATGTCTAAAAACCATCGAAGATGAACCATGGGGTCTCCAAAACCATTGAATCGATAGATGTGTGGCATTTTGAACCAAGCTAGCAATGTCACTGCAGAGTCGGTATACCCATCTTCTATGTCAGGAATATAATTCACACCCTGCGCTCTCTTGAATAGCTTCTCAAGCTTGTTGACCTTAAGCACAATTGGGTCAACCTCAAACCCAAATGGAGCTTTTGTTTCATACACAAGCGCTTTAGAGGCATGTGGTGGGATCGACTCTGTCAGGTTGCTCTAATTCTCAACCTAAGCATTAGCAGTATGGACTGTGGCTCCGGGTGCTGGGATACCCGTAGGAGGTACATGAGATGCAAAAGTCGCTGCCGGCTGTGGCTGTTATTGTTGCAGCCTATTTATGACCTCAACCTGTCATGCTGTGACCTTGGCCTGACGAGCAGCGTCTTGCAACATGGTTTCAGCTAATTGCTGAAGGTGGTGGATTAGGTCCTCCATGCTAGCCGGGGATATTGTGCCATCAGAATTGACGAGTAATTTCTTACTAGACTGGATGTAGAAAATTGTCCTTCACTAGATACAAGTGAAGTGAAGAGTGACTACTAGACTAGTGAATTGTGCGTAACTCTTCTCCGTCTAGTAATCGGTGGGAGTGAAACAAACACAGGTTGTCCCCTAACAAGATCTCTAGATCTGTACAGCCTCCTGACACGGGTCTAGAGCGCTTGGGGTATATTCGAACTGTTCGAAGCTATGATGTTATACTACCTAGCAAAAAGAAATCAAGCAAAAAGAAAGCAGTAATCAGAAAATGAACAGCACCTCAGCTTAGATGCTAACAACACATAGATGTAATCAAAGCTGTAGGACTACACTCAACGCTGAATTCTGCCTCCAAAACTGATACCCAACTTGTAACTCATACACACGTTCCTATATAGCTTCACTGTAACGCACATACCAGTTAAGTGGGATCAAAAACACCCTTATGAGGGGATAGGGTTACCTTGTCCTAGTTTCGTCAGGAACTAGGGTTCACTATTCAAATAATGCATTTCACGCAATCCTATATTCAGGTCAGAATCCTATCCTAGTTTGGATCAGTCTCTATGGTTTTTGATATGCAACTAGGCCAAATGGTCAAAAGGATACCTTGGCTAGACTACCTAATATACATTTCGCACCTAACACCAAGAAGTGAAAGGAGGATCAAAAGGTACAGTGATAGTTCAGATCCAAGGGTTGTGTTCCCACCATGGCAGAGCCCGTGACCGATCAGCCTTCTGGCAAGCTTTTGGGCAAGCCTCTAGCAAACCGTCTAGGAATAGTAGATCGCAAACACAGTGACTTAAGCGCACCAATGCAAATGCAATGCAAAGAAACATATAACTGTAGATAAAATTTCATATCATTAGTTCGAGTAAAGTTCTCTAATTTCCCCAATAGAGTTTCCCAGAAATTGTAGCTCTCCTTTTTCACGCCCCTTTCGGAAGTTGAAAATATAAGCCCTATAGTTCGGACTCCAGCAGTTCTGAATCTAATCTCACAAATGCAATGTGAAATTGATAAACACCAAAGAGTCCAAATACGGAAAATCTTTTGGAAAATCAATTTTGAATCAAATTGCCAAAAATGGACTGCATTGCCAGACACAAAGTCGCCACCTAAATATTTTATTTTGAAAAAATTTAAGAAACCCATGACTCGTGCCAAAGGCCACGTGTCCATCATCACCAAGATTCTCTCGTCTTAGGAACTTAGGTACGAGAGGGGAAGGTCATCAATACATTTGAGCACCTCCGCTCGCCCGATCAAAGATTGGCCTATACTAATAATGATATGAATCTTATATACATTTTATGCTCTTGTTCCAGTTTATTAGGCTAGTATTGCTATGTGATGCGCACACACACAAGTATAGACTAACTTGCAAGAATTGGAACATTTCGAGTCATGTTTGTTTTGAAAATTGCTTCGAATATGTACCACTTGAAAAAGTGATTGCATATGAACATTTACTCGAATTATTCCAATTTAAGCAACTAGCCTTCATCCACAGGCATTCAAGCAATTATAGGACTTAAGCATTTAGCCTCATAGCAAGAATGCTAAACATGGCAACATTCACACTCATGCAACCTACTAAAGCAAAATAAAGGCTCATCTATTACTCCAAGCCAAAAAGAGAAACTAGTTAAAAAAATGCATGATTCTAACTATGCAATATGACTATGCAAAACATGGGCTCAGCTAATAAGCATCGCATATGAATTAATTTGATAACATGCGGTCTAAGCACGTATTCAAAGAAGTTTTTGAAACGACAATGTAGTTAGAATGATGAACCGAGCCTTAGTTCATGCAATATAAATGGATGCAAACATGAAGTATGCTAATTGAAACATGATGCCCCTAAACTAACTATCATAAGCTAGTAAATAAAAGGGAGAAAGACGTGGCGCTGGAAGACATACACATTATTACATTACACTCTCACGAAGGAGAGTCCGAATGAATAAACTAAGCTAACTAGCTAACTAATTAAGGCTAAGCTAATTATTACAACAAATTAATTATCTAAGTAGTTAACTAACTAATTAAATAATTAAAACACAAGTGTGATTAAGATAAGTAATTAAACTAAACAACTAACAACTATGCCTCAGGAAACAAGGGATGTTCATGCGCATGATCGGTTTCCACCTAAAAAGACCATGGTTTTGCTTCCGAATGCCTCTGTTTGCATAATTGAAAACAAACACTGTTGCTCACTCTGCTCTGCCTTACAAACATGCTGTTGAAATTTGCATCAGTGGCTTGCCGGCCACCAAAGGTAGTCTGCTGGCTGTGGAAAGTGGTCTGCCGACCACTAATGCATAGGTTCATCTTGCTACAACAGAGGACAAACAAAGCATATACAGGGTATGTCAAGGGTTTGTTTGCACATCTCACCCCTCCTTTTCATGAACAAATCGAAGGAGTAGTAAGTTTGGTTCACAAACCATCAATGGATGCAATTTCATTACATGATGGCTTGTAAAACCAAGTGTGCAAGCGCAATAAATGCAACAAAATGAGATTCTCAAAAACCACCTCCCAATCCTGAAAGATCAAGGGAAGTGATGACCTTGGAGACTTAAATCATTACATCACTAGCAAGTATGAAATGATCCAAGTTCCATGTGTTCAATTAACGTCCGATTGAACACAACCAAATTATTATTTTTTTCACTTTTAATTCCAAGTTGCTCCATTTTAGCTTACCAACCATTCTTTAATTCAATTAAGTCCAACGGTGAATTAAAGTCCTCTAATGGAAACAGGGCTCAAAACATAAGTTGCTTTGGGCATGAAAGAAGCATCATACTGTTAGTAATGAACCCCTTAAGGGATTAAACTGTTAAGTATAAAACCTCAATTTCATACTTGGGCAAGCAAGTGACTTGAAACCACTTTCAAAGAAAAATAAAAAGCCAAGCACGGAGGGAGGTTGCAAAGATTATTAGTGCTGAAATGAAGTATGAAAAGCCCAAAATAAGTGCTATGAACTCAAATAAGTGATGTCTAAGACCTAAAACATCAAGCTTATGAGGACTGTTATACTAGAAGCATGCAAAACCAAGCTCAATTACAAACAACAGCCCAAAATAGTGCTGAAATAGTCTAAAATAAGTCCTAAAACATGCTAGAATCAAACTAAAAACAGCTAGAATAAAATACAAAAACATGGCACCAACTAGCCTAGTAAGCAAGACATAAGGAGGGGAGGCTAACCCCTCCAAATTTGGACTTCAAAACATGATTTTTGCACCTGAAAAAGCTCTAAAAATCATTTTTTAAAAGCTTGGAAAAAGATAGTAAAATGGTGGGAAACACAAGGGCAAAGGCCTCTAAAACAAGGTATAAAGAAGGGATATCAACCCCTCAACTTTTAATGGCCTTAAACCCAAGCTTCAGCCCAAAAAACACAGAGTTTTGACAGCCCAAAACAATCGAAAAATAGTAGGAATAATAGCAAACAAAACAAAGCTACAAGCAAAGTCTTATACCTCTTGAAGAGAAGAAGCAATTTCAAGCAACAAAACCTAGTAAATACACCCTCTAGAGCTCAAACCAAGCTCAAGAATACCTCATCTCAAAGATGAGAAGATTTGGTTAAGCGTGTATAGGCAAATATTGAAGATTTGTAAGCAAAAGTGCAGAGATTTGGTAGAGAGAGAGGAAAATTTTTGATCTCAAAATTTTCTAACCTTAAAACATGAGAGAGGGGGCTCCTATATATAGAAAACATGAAATTCCCTCAAGGAGATCTAGCCCTACGCGTGGGGATAGATGCATGCATCTGTGAAAACAGCTGGTATAAAATATCTGCAAAATACACTGGTGGCCAGCAAGCCACATCAGGCTGGCAGCCCACAAGGCCACCAGAAGCTGTAGGTTGGAAAAGCTAGGCTTGGTTCAAAACTGGGACAACAAAGGTACAGGGTTTGAAAGGCTCTAAGTTGTGGCATTCCGCTGAGGACTTCGAGCACTTGGTGAGAAAATACGTTCATCATCGGGTGTGCATCCAAGGATGTCCAAGTAGTAAGGGCCGTAAAAAATGGGGTGCCCACACAAACAAATTGCATAAGCATGAATTAGGAGTAAACATGGATTCTACATAGAGATACGTAAAATCAAAACAATTAACACAACGTAGTAAAGTGACAGCCAATTTCCCAACGTGTTAAAACAATGGGCTTTAATCTGAGCACGACTAACCGCATTCCAATTTGCTGGTAAAAAGGATGATGATTTTACTGTGGCACGAATGATTTTATCTGGAACTCCACTGAATGAACCGTACATACAATATCATTTATTTACGACATAAAAGAACATATTACGGTTCTAGAAAAACAATTTATAACCTAACGAAACAGTCTAAACAAATTAAAAGTTTTGAAACAAAACAAATCAACTTATGAGTTTAAACTATGAGTTAAACAAATGAGTTTAAACAAATTAAACCAAGTAAATCAAATTATGCATCTACACAATTAAAAAAAAAATAGAATAGAATGAACAAAACTTTCTTTTCTCACCCGAAATTCTTCTTTTTATATTTTACCTGCTCATTTTTTCCTTCTCTTATTTTCTGTTGTTCCTTTGTTTTTTTATTTTCTTCTTTCTTTCTCTTTCTTTCAACTCTTTTTCTTTAATTTTTTTTTCTTTTTTCTTTTTTTTTTCAGATTAAAGCTCCATAATACAAGAAATAAAACAAAGTAAAAAAAACACAAAACAAAACAAAACTTAGTTTACATTGAGAGCCGACCGGTCCTCAATAGCTGCAAAGGCAGAATCGGGAAAACTGCGCGATATGTTTGTTTAAAACAAACTTAAACCTTATTTTTGCACACAACCTTGGTCAAAATTCGTCCCCCCCCCCCCTCTCTAACCTTCTCCTCTCTCTAGATTTCCCATTTCCCTCCTTTACACTTTGAACCGAACAAAATCTTAATTTGGTGAAGTTTTGGAGTTTCTCTTTGGTTTCCGTCACATTTTCCCATTTTGCTCACACTTTCCTTCTATCCCCCTTTGATTTTCCAAAAATTTTTCACTCTCTCTCTGCTAGGGTTTGAATTTTGGATTTTCACCTATTTTCACTCATCCCCTCACTTTTTCTTCACTTTTGTCTATGGCTAATCACGAGGTTCCCATCCCGGACTCCGCCATTGGTGTTGGGGCCGTCTTAGGCATAGATATGGAGGTCGAGGATGCTCCCGCATTGCCTCCCCTCATTGACAGGCCATTCGATGCGGCCACCTACCAGCCATGTAGACATGTTCCACCCCCAAGCGATATCTTGAGATTTGAGGGCCTCATCCCAGGGATAGATGAGGACATCCTACTATGAGATCCCACGGAGCACTTGTCAGTCGATGCCTCCACGATAAGTAACTTCCTTTGTTTTGCTACATTGAATCTCACAAGTAAACCACTAGTTTATACTTCATACACTCCTCATTTACAAGTGATAGCCAGGAGGATTGGTGGCTACGGATCCATATTCAGCCCCCGGCACTGGTATGAGAGGCTTCCCGTAGAGGTCTTCGCACTAGTTGATGCCGCCCGCTTTGCATTTTTCTGCTCAGGGCTGATATAGATGAAGGCCGAGTCGCTGCTATACGGGGCCTTGGTAGAGAGATGGTGGGACACTACAGGCTCATTCCACTTCTTATCGATCAGGGAGCTGACTTTGACTCCATACAATTTCACGATACTCACTGGCCTACTGGTTGGGGTTGGCAGCTCGATCTCATTCGATCCTAATACGACGCAGTGGAGAGCCGGACAACGTTAGCTTCTCGGGGCGATCCCAAACATCACCAGTCATGGGATAGTAAGGTATAGTTGGTTCTTTGATCATTTCTATGAGTCCCAGCTCGCTACTCCAGATGAGGTCGCCCAGTACACCCGCAACTTCCTTATGTATCTCCTCGGTACTACCCTATTTGCAAACAGGGAAAATACCGTGGGGTTAAATCTTCCGGGGGCACTGGTGCACCTACCACAGGAGACAAAGTATGACTGGGGTGTGTAGACTCGACTTTCTTCGCACGCCCCCCTTTCGGAGAAGCGCAAATTGGTCCTACAATTCGGACTCCTGACACGGTTCTGAATCTAGTTTCATAAGTGCAATGTAAACCTAATATACACCAAAGAGTCCAATTTGGCAAATCATTTTGCAAAATTAGATTTTGAATCAAATAATGCCAAAACTGGACTGCTTTGCCAGATTACAGAGTCGCCACCTAAATATTTTATTTTTTGAAAATTTAGGAAACCCTGACTCATGCCAAAGGTCACTTGTCTGTCATCACCAAAGTTGCCTCGGCTCGGGAACTTGGGCACGAGAGGGGAAGGTCCTGAAATGAGCACCCCCATCTGCCCGATCAAAGATCGGAACCTACTAAGCATGATATGTTGTTTTATAGACACATGTGTTCTTATTCCGGTTATTAACTTGCTTTACTATGTGATGCACACACAAGTATAGACTAAGTCGCAAGACTTGGAACAAAATGACTCATGTTTGTTTTTGAAAATGGTTTGAAAGTGCCACCCTCAAGTGAGCTAAAGCGCGGGTTTTCCATCTCATAAGATAGGCTTAAAACATATTTTCGTCGAATTGTTCCAATTCAAACAATAAAGCCTTCATCCACAGGCATTCATGCAGTTTATCGATTAAGCAAATAGCCTCATGGCAAACATGCAAAACATGGCATCACTCACACTCATGCAAGTATGCTAAAGCGTAAAACTTACAGTGTACTCCAAGCCAAAACAAAAGCTAGTTAGAAATCATACATGATCCTAACCATGCTAGATGCCTAATGCAACAGATGCAATAATGCAATTAAATATGCTTGGATATCTAAGATGGCATATGATACAACAATTTGATAACATACTTTGAAACACGTATTCAAATAAGTGTATTGAAATTGCAATGCGGTTTGAATGATGCGCCGAGGCCGGTGCATGCAAAACAAATGAATGATGCAAACATGCAAGCATAAGGTATGCTAATTGAAACATGTCCCTAATCTAACCATCGAAAGCAGATAAATAAAAGGGAGAAAGATGTGGGGTTAGAAGACATGCACACACACACACACGCTTATTACAACATTGTGCCCTCTCAAAGGAGGGTCCGAATGAATAAGCTAAGCTAATCTAAGCTAAGCTAAGCTAACTAATCTAATTAAACTAATTAGACTAATTATTACAAAATGAAATAAAGAAATAGCTAAGCTAAGCTACCTAATTATCACAACACTTAACTAATTAGCAAACTAATTAATTAAATTACAAAACCAATGAATACTAACCAAACATGCAAAACAAATGTTAAAACTACACTGCCTCAGCTCTGCTTAAAAATTAGAAGATGCATGCCTCGGTTTCTGCTGCAAAAAGCTCTCTGGTTTGCTCTTGAGAGGCTCTATTTGCAAGGTTACTCCAAGAATCTTATGCTCCACCTTACCAATTCCATGCTGAGGAGTGCACCAATGGCTTGTCGGCCATGGATTTTTGCTGCCAACCACCTGCCGGCCAACAATGAAGCACTGCTGGCCAATAATGAAGTACTGTTGGCCACTGGTGTGCTGATTCACCAAACTGCAACAGAGCATACACAGAGAAAAATGGAGGGTTTTTCTAGGATATGTTTGTATTGCACCCTCTCCTTATCATCTCATAACATCAAAGGAGGGGGCTCTTGGATCTAAAGCCACCAGTCAAGCATTTTCAATGCATAATGGCCAAGCGTCCAACTTGTACACATTCAATAAATGCACAAAACAAATATTCGAGTCCACTACCTTATCATGGATGAGCAAAGGCAATGGAGACAAAGGAGATTGGCCCATTTCATCACTTCAAGTATGAAATGAACCAATCTTCCTTTTGTTCACTACAACGTCCGATTGAACACAATGCAATGCACACATAACATGCTTATCTTGGTCATGTTTTACTTGATTTAATTCTTGTTTACACATTTTAGCATTACCAAGCTATTCATTAACTGGTCAAGACCAAGTGATTGTCCTCTAATGAGAGAGGGATCAACCAAAGGATGGTTTAAGACATGAGAGAGTTCATGCCTTTGGCTAGGAGAAACCCTCAAAACAGGGTTAAAGCCATTGAGCACAAGCTCTACCTCAAGCTTAAACACAACCCTCAAGTTAACAAACCCTCAAAACAAATGGAAAAATGAAGAAATGAGGGTGGTTGCAAACTTTTAGTGCTGAAATGGCATGACAAATAGTGCTACAACATGCAAGCAACACATGCACAACATGTTAAGGGCCAAAAGCATTGAAACAAGTGAAGAGCACTACACTAGAGGCATGCAATACCAAGCTCAAATGACCAAACCAGCTCTGGACAGAGCTAAAACATGCCAAAACAATGGTCTAAACATGCTGAAATAGAAGCTCAAAAGACTAGGAAAACATGCACACTTGTTAGCCCACAAACAAGGCACATTACATAACCCTCAAAAGCAATGAAAGAGTGAAATATGTGAGAGTGTGACAGAGGTATATGCACTGAAATCACATATTAAATGATGCTATATCATGCAATCATCTCATGCAAAGCATGTTGGAGGCCTTGAAACACAAAGCTAGTGAAGCCAACTACACTATAGCCATGCAAGGCAAAGCACATATGATCAAGACTACCCAAAATAGAGCTAAAGCATGCTAAATCAATAGCAAAAATGTGCTGGAGTTAATCTAACACAAGCTAGAATGATAGGCTAAATCATCAAACATGCTAGGCTAGTAAGCATATTGCACTACAAGTACAAAAAGCAAGCAATAAGTGTTCCAACCAATCAAAAATAGAGTTGAAACACATCAAAACAAGGCCAAAAACATGCTTGAACTAAGTTACAAAAAGGTAGAAAAGCATGCTCACATCTTAGGCCATCCACACATGCAAGGAGGGGAGGCCACCCCCTTCTATCTTGGATCACAAAACCAACTTTTTACCACCAAAATTCTCCTGGAATTCAGAGGTTAAAAGGCCAAGAAAAGTTTGTTTTAAAATCTTTGAAAGATGGTTCAAAAGGCTTCACAAGCCAAAGAGCAAGGGAGGAAACCACCCCTTAACCAAACAAGACTCAAACCACTATTTTAAAGCCTTAAAAATTGAGTTTTTTGGAGGTTAAAACCAGCCTCAAAGTAGTCTAAAAAGATGGCCAAGCCCTTTACTAAAACAAAGCTTAAAAGGGATGAGCTTATACCTTTGAAACACAACAACAAAACAGCTAAAATTTTGAGCCAAAACCAAGCTCAAGACCTCAAACCAAGCCTGAAAGAACCTCCGCTCCAAGGTGAAGGTGTTTGGTGAAGGTTCTTAGAACAAATGTGAAGAGAATTCCCACTTTCAAGTACAAAATCAAGAGAGCGAGGATTCTAGAGAGAGAGAGAGAGAGAAATTTTGCTCACAAAATTTTGTAACCCCCCACATGCAAGAGAATGGCTTCTATATAGAGAGGATACAAGAAGCCTTCAAAGAAATCTAGCCATCCACGTGCAAGCAGATGGGTCAATCTATGCAAACAACTGTCAAAAATATCAGAAAAATATCTACTGATGCACTGGTGGCCGGCCGGCCATCAGTGATGGCTGGCAGCGGCTCATTGATGGCCAGTAGGGCTCATCAATGGTCGGCAGGCCAAAGTGCATGGCCGGCAGTGCCCAAAAGTGGCCGGCAGTGCACCAAGAAAAGCATGTTGAAAGGACCAACACATGGTCCAAAAATGAGGCAAAATTGATGTAGGGTTTGGAAAGCTCAAACCTGTGATGTTCCACCGCAAAATTCGAGTTCTCGACGAGCAATCAAACTTGTCACTGGATATACCTACAGGAACGTCCGAGTCTAGAGGACGGTCAAAAATGGGGTGTCTACAGTTGCCCTTCTTTGAAAGAATTCGGAAGTCATGAAATGACTTGAGTGAATGTCAAAGCCCAAAGACGACCCATTTTTGACAAGGCCGAAGACTTGGACAGACATTCAGGATAATAATATAGATGGGCCCGCAGGCTGGGGCAGCATGCAAATGATATGCACGATGCATGCACATAACTTATGATCATTTAATGAGACTGTAATGAAGCATTCAAATGCAAATGTTATGTAGAGAAAATGCCACATTTTAAGCAAATCAACGAGGTACAGCAATCTCACCCATGAGAAAAAGTAAGCGAATAAACATGCCATGCGTGAGACTCACAAGTCGAACTACATTTCACGCAGAATGGATGTAAGAAAGTTATGCTATCTTAACTGTGCCTCACGCAGGAAAGGTAAAGAACAACAACCATCGAGCTCACCCAAGGTGGTAAACAAAATCCCAACGTATGACACACGCGAGGAAGGAAGTGATGCAAACTTAAAGACACACCCTAAGGTTCCGAGTTACAGAAAACAGTAATAACAGGTGAAACACATCCAACTATTATACAATCAGAACAAAAGGCGGTATAAGCATCGAAATCCATCCAAATGCATTTAACCAAAGCATCCTAACGCGCCACACGCAAGAGGGAAAAGGGAGTAGTGCAAACACCAGAGAGTGGTATAAACATCGGAGCACGTTCTAATGTTTCTAACCAAAAAGGGGTGTCGATGTAAACATCGGGCGTGCCCGAGTGTTTCTAATCAACACGAGGTATAAATGTCGGGCACATGACCCAAACGCTTCTAACTGGAGGAGTGGTATAAACATCAGGCACACAACCCAATGCTTCTAACCAACAAAGTGGTATAAGCATCGGACACACGTCCCAAATGCTTCTAACCAAAGGAATGGCATAAACATCAGGCACACAACCCAATGCTTCTAACCAAAGGAGTGGTATAAACATTGGGTGTACCCGAGTGTTTTTACCCAAAGGAAGGTATAAGCGTCAGGCACACGACCCAAGGCTTTGAACCAGAGGAGTAGTATAAACATCAGGCGTACCCGAGTGTTTCTACCCAAAGCAAGGATATTCAAAGGACAGGAAGGATCTTACTTGGAATTTCGCTGAATGAACTGTACATATAATATCGTCTGGTTACACCAACTTTGAATGAACCGTACATACAATATCGTGCCAGCACGAATAGAAAACTTGACAGGTACAATGCAATATGAATGCATATTCTCTGCGAGATGAATGACCGTAACACAATGTTAGAGGCATGCTCCATGCACAACGTGCACGAATTGAAACCGAAACATATTCTATGCAAAATAATCAACGATGCATATTCAATGCAACATCCATATTCTATGCAAACATGGTAATGCATGTTCAATGCAACAATTCAAAACGCAAATTTAATGCAACGTGCAAAAGCAATGCACATTCTATACAACGACAAAAACATGTTTGATAAAGACGACTCGAAGGCAACTTCCGATTTACCTCCCCAAAGAGTTGCAATATATGAAAAAGGATACACCTTGTTTGTGTTGATGGGCGATGACCTTCGTGCACTGCGAATGCAATTCTGGGATCCTACGGAGGCATTCTGAATTAAACTTTATGCATACTTTGAATTTCTAGGAATCCAAGGACACAAATCAAGGCCAAAGAGGCAGAGGAAGCTGTTGAAAGCATGCCGGCCATCATAGGAGGCCGCCGGCCACCTGCGAGCCATCAGTGAGAACTGCTGGCCACCAATGAAGTAGTGCCGGCCATCGATGTGCCACTGCTGGCCATCAATGGCAGATTTGGATAATTTTGTCTTTTTAACCACAGGTCTTTAAATACACATCTCTAAACCTCATTTCCCCACAAACCCTTGCATGAAAATCCTTTCTCTTGCTCTCTAGGTGCTCCTTCTCTCTAGATCTACAGGTTCTACGTGTTTTCCAACACCCTAAAAACATTTTCTTCGCTAAAACCCTCTAGTTCTCTTCACTTTGAACCGATTAGAATTTGGTTTCGACGCTTCTTTCTTCATTTCCACCATTCTAGGCTCATTTTCCTCAAATTTCTCCCAAGGTTAGTACACTTTCCCAGGTTTTTGGGTTTCTTTGACTTTTTCCCTCCCCTAGGGTTGACTTTTTCAAAGTTTCACCTTTTTCCTTCATTTTTCCTCACTTTTGCTTCTCTTGCCCCTATTTCAAATGGCGGATGATGTCCCTCATGACGGGGCCCTGGCCGCGCTTCCTCCAGTAAAGTTTATGACAGACTTTGAGGCTGAGCCGGAGCCGTTACCGCCGAGCATACGCCCTTTTGACCCAGGGAGGTGCCACCCTGAGACACACATAGTACCTGGTACGGGAGGCATCAAAGCCTTCACCGACTTTGCTACGGATGCACCAGATGACCTTCTTCTGAGAGAGCCAGCATCTCATTTGTCGACCATTGCTGTAGAGATATGAACATTATTTTTCTGCAGTATTACCCTTAGCTGTTTGCATTTCTTGCACTGTTCTGATCTGATTGCATAAACTACTTTGATCTGACTACACACCATACATTATTGCTTTGTATTCAGCTGTACTTTCATTGCTTGATCTGATTGCGTCTCATGCATTACTGCAGGATGGGTCCCGCTCTTTCAGAGGCTACGACACAACGATCGTTCGGGACTGGTACGGCGAGCTCCCAGCTAGGGTTCGCGACATTTTCGACGAGACAGGCTTCAATCTGTTCTACTCTAGCCTGACGCAGGTTGTAGCAATCTGCCCTCTCCTAGGGGCTTTAGTGGAGAGGTGGTGGGACACCACCAACTCTTTCCATTTCTCTACCATGGGGGAGATGACAATGACTCCCTACGACTTTTCCATGATCACTGGCTTAGGCATAGGGGGTGATCCGATCCCTCTTGACCCTGATATGAGAGAGTGGGAGGCAACATAGGCTGCACTACTTGGGGCACACCCACCGACACTCTGGTCAAGCATGGTCTAGTATAGCTGGTTTAAGGAGTAGTATAGGGGGTCTGAGCCCGAGACAGCCGAAGCGATAGAGCAGTACGCCAGGGGCTTCCTCATGTTTCTTTTCTGCACCACCTTGTTCTCGAACAGGTGGAATACTGTGGTCCTATATCTGCTGACCGCCTTGGTAGTATTCCAGCGAGTTCAATTCTACAACTAGGGCGGAGCCGGTCTCACCACCTTGTATGGATACATGAGCTCAACTTCTCGTATGAGTGGGAGCTTGATCGGCGGCTACTGGCGGGCTTGGGAGGTATACAACTTAGTTCTCCCTTTTCGCTTTACATCTTCTGCCTAGCATTTCTTGCTTTACACTTGCCCATGTACTTTCTGCTCTGCATTCTTTGTATCTGCTCATACACTGTATTGATCACACTGTACACCGCATACACAAAGTCTAATCTCTGCTCTACGCTTACATATTCTACGCAGTGTACTACACTTTGGTTTCTGCATTTTCTGCATTCTGTTCATACACTATATTGATCACACTTTCCTTGCAGCTATGGGTATACACATATTTCCCAACTCTTGCTCTAGAACCCATAGAGGAGACTCCAGCGACAGTCCCGTTTTCTCGGGTATACGACAGCCAGCTCCGCCGTAGGACTCGGGAAAACTTCATGTTTTTTCGTGCGTACTTTGATGCAATTACGGTACATGAGGTAACCCAAAACCATAGTTTATTCTGCATTTCAATGAACTTGATGCACTCATTAATCAATTGACGGTGATTAATCATCTCTTCATTCTCTTACTTTCAGATCACGTGGCAGCCGTGGGATGCGATACCATCAGGACTCTGAGCCCAGTATGACACAGCCAGGGTCGTCACTTGCTGTCACATCCTTCTCAAGGGCCCGATCTACCGTGCCTGATTCTTGGGCTAGTGCTTCGCATGCCAGACCTTAAGACTAGCTGTCCCATTCATTTCGGTGGTGCCCCCAGCGTCCATGAGGGAGACACACAAGCTGTCTGTCGACCAGGTGATCCAGTTCATGGTAGGGCTGGAGGCTGACTACTTCAGTGTAGACAGTGATTACATGACCTTCATCCAGACGCATCTGATGCCGCCTCTGGCCGACGTTCGCGAAGGCGAAGGAACGAGAGCTCCAGCTACGAGAGAGAGAGGCCGAGGGGCCAAAGTGACCAGGACTCATAACAGGAGAGATTTTGGGGAGAGATAGAGGGCGGGATGGCTGGAGCTGCCGACTTCACTGACCTGCTGGGGACATTCTGGAGAGAGTTATTAGATTTCCATTGACCCTGCACCAGCTGGCCACGAGCTTGTCGGAGTTCGAGGCCCGACCCCAGTGTGTACCGTACTTTACATTTCACGCATTCAATTCATTTCAGTTATGCTTCATAGACCACTGATCATCTCAATACATATTGGCAGGCATCCATAGAGACCGAGCAGGCTCTCGAGCTAACGACTTCTCTTATGGGGATGGCTCAGACGAGCATGAACCTACTCTGCCTTTACAGGATTCCGGTAATTTCCTTCAACTTGCACTTCATGCCATGAATTCTCTGTTGACGCATTAGCATTTTAACCGTAGCCTGCCCCAAACTGCACTGATCTGATTCATCGCATCAAAACATTGCACAAACACTCTATTCTCATATACTACAAGCATACACTATATCTATACACTACATCTGATATACATTGTAACTGTAGCAGCGCCCGCGAAGGGGGCCTCGTGCTACAGTTCGGACTCGATTTGTGTCACGGTTCTTAATCTGAACCAAAGAGTCCAAATCTGGCAAATCGTTTTGAGAAACAGATTTTTGAAAAAGTAGTGCCAAACATGGACTGCTTTGCCAGATACAGAGTCGCCACCTAAATATTTTTAAATGGGAGAATTTAGGAAACCCTGACTCGGTGCCGAAGGCCACGTGTCCGTCATCACCGGAGTTGTCTCGGCTCGGGAGCTTGGGTACGATCGGGGAAGGTCAGCTATGAGCACCCCCTTTCGCCCGGTCCGAAGACCGGCCTCTACTAACCGTGATATCCATTTTTGAAAACTTTACGTGTTCTTATTCCATTTATTAGCCTAGAATTACTATGTTATGCGCACAGCAAACAAGTATAGACTAGATTGCCTAATTTGGAAATAAACATTGCATATCCGTTTGGTTTGAAAATGCTTTGGAATTTGCTACTCGCAAGTAGGCTAAAATACGGATTTCAACGAGTTTTTCCAACTCAAACAATCCGGTCTTCACCCACAGGCATTCAAAACAGTTTAACACATAAGCATCTAGCCACATGTTAAGCATGCTGTCATGGTAACATTCACACTCATGCGATATGCTAAAGCGGAAATACTTACATAGTACTCCGTGCCAAAACAAAGAACTTGTTAGCAAACATGCATGATCCAAGTCCATGTGAAGTGCCTAATGCATCGCATACAAAATGTCGCTAAGATAGGCTCGGCTAATCCTAGACATGTCATGTGAAAATGCACAATTAACACATATTCAGTTCGGAATTGAAGTACTGATGCAGTTAGCGTGATGTACCGAGCCTAATGCATGTAATACAAATGCATGGATGCACACATGCATAGCATAAGGTATGCTAAATTAAACGTGCCCTAATACTAACCATTAAAGCGGGTAAGTAAAAGGGAAGAAAGAAGTGAGGTTGGAAGACATACACACCACCCACACACACTTATTACAGATTTGCCCTCGCTCGGAGGGACCGAATAAATATTACAAATTAATTAACTACGCAAGCTAATTAAATATTACAAATTAATTAATTAACAAATTAACTAATTTAGGAAAATAGTAAAACGTCTCGAGAAGCGCGCCGCCATGCGCAAGCTGCCTCTGTTTTCTTCCCTTTCCTCCTCTAGAGGTTGTCAAAACCTCAGGACTACATCCTTGGACAGAGGGGATCATCACCGGCTAGATGAAATTTCCACCGGCAGTGTTGTATGGCCATCGGCACAAAGTTGAAGCTGTCGGCAGAGAAAATAGTGCCGGTCGGCACATTACACTGCCGGTCGGCAGAGTATTCCTGCAGAACCTGCAACTCACAACAACAGAGGGCAAAACAAGGCATGGCAGCATATTTCAAGGCATGTATGCACCAACCATGTCTCTTATCATTGCAATGACTCAAAGGGACATGTGCCTCGGTTCTTGGACCACCAATCACGCATTTCCATGCATGATGGCCCAAAGAACCAAGTATGCAACTTTGGTTTCAAATGCAATGCAAACCAATCAAACAAAACTCCCAATCCCTATCACCCAAGTCAAGGGACAAGGCATGCATGCAAGATGCAATGCAACCTAGGCATACAAGCTAGGAATGCGACATGACATGGCAAGGCACATATGCAATCATGCAAGCATACATAGGGCAATGCAAATGGATGGCAAGATGGACTTATACATGAATTAGGCAGCTCTAAAATAGGCCTAAAACAGTAGCCATTGTGCTAAAAGGTGAGGGCTAAATGGCATGCACACACACATGCACATAAGGACCAACACTTAAGCATAAATCAAACAACATTCAAGCACACTTGAAAGAAGGAAACATGGACAAATTAGCATGCAACATGAGCCCTAAAATCATGTTATAAAATGATGCCAAATCAAGTTATAAATCAAGTCAAGCATGCAACAAATAGTCCAAGTGTTCAAGGCAAATCAATAAGGCATTGAACTACACTTATCATGACCAAACATGGTGTGCATTAAACAACTAAAAACAGATTTTTAGCATGTTAAAACAAGGCCAAAGGACTCCTTAGATGGCATCTAAGTGGCCCAAATACAAAGGCATACACCATGACCAAAACATGGAGCATTGCAACACATGCTTTCAAAGCATTAAAGAGGCATGCAAGGTAATCAAACAAGCATGGAAATGGGACTGAAATAGCATGTAGGATGATTCCAAATCACCAAAACAATGCAAAGATGGCATGCTACACATGCACATACTCAAGGCAAACAAGCCCAAATACAAAGGAGCTATATAATGCATGCAAAGATCAACCCAAACGATTATGGACAGAGCTAAAACATGTCAAAATAAGCACATAAACTTCACAAATACAAGCCTAAAACATGCTCCAACAAAAGCTAACAACCTAGAACATGTTAAGGCACAAATAGGGCATTACATGGCAACTATGCTAAACATGCATGGAGTTCCAAAACCAACTTGAAATCATGTTATATCATGGATATATAAGCATGAAAAACAAACCAAATATGCTCAACACACACTCAAGCATAGGCTTCCTTAAGAGGCCAAAATAGGTCCTTTTCAAGGACAACAAGGAGAGGGGGTGGCCCTCTCCTTCTTGGGACTTCAAAGCATCATCTTCACCACTGAAATCCCTCAAGATTTCAGTGGTGAAGAGACCTCAACACCAAAATCCCGGAGCTAGCACAAAATGGCTCAAAATGAGGCCTTTTGAGGCCTAAGGGTGGTCAACACCCCTCAAACAACAAAACACTCTTAATAAACAATAAAGAGGGCTTAAAAATAGAACTTTTTTATGTTATACAATAATCACAAAAATAGCTCTAAGACTAGTAGAAAATTGATGCAAGAATGGGGAAAAAAAGGACTAGAATCTCACCCTTGATGCCTTCTTCAACAAAGATGCTCCAATGGCCTCCTTGAGCTTGAATCCAAGACAAAAACTTCAAAACACACTCTTTAGAACCTCAGCTCCAAGAGGAAGGTGAAACACTAGGTGTTTGTGTGCAATAGTGAGACACAAAACACCTAGTGTACAAAATGAGAGGAAAAGAGAGATAGGTGAGTGTATCTAACCCTAACCCTAGGAAAAACCAGAGCTCTCCTCTGTCTTCTCTCCTCAAAAATGTCTAAAGGCTCTCCTCCTTTGCCTTTGAGAGAGCTTCTCTCTATATGCCTCTTGTAAAGCTTACAAGACAAGCTTTGCAAGAGGGAGATCCCTCCATACACGTGTATGGAGGGGAGCAAAAGCTATACAGCTGTCTAAAAATATCTGCAAAAGCAGATGAACAGCAATCGGCCGGCAAAAAATGCCATCTTGGCCAAACAAAGTGCCGACCGGCACAAAATAGTGCTGACCGGCAACAAAGAGTGCCGGCCGGCAAACTATATTGCCGGTGGCAGCAAAAACCAGCCGGTGGCATCTAGCCACTGCCGGTGATGGGTGGGGATGGTCTACAAGCCCCACCCTGCCCTTCCAAGGCAGGATGCAAGTGTTTGGTGCAAAACCAGACACTAAAAGGTCAAGTTCGGAGATCCTGAGACAAGGCGCGCGAGCCGAGGCCTCCGGGAACTCCAAACGAACACAAACAAGGATAATCACCGAGTGTTCAAACAGTGACGTCCAAGTCTTGAGGACGGTCAAAAATGGGGTGTCTACAGTTGCCCCTCTTTGACAGAACTCGAAAGTCATAACAATGACGGGAGTGAATGTCAAAGCCCAGAGACGACCCATTTTTGACAAGGCCGAAGACTTAGACAATCATACAAGACAAAATAAGGTATGCGCCCGAAGGCAGGGGCAAAATGCAAGACAATGCACGGAGCCGAGCATACTTATGATCATGCAAAGAAAGCTGTAATGAAGCAAACATGCGACAATTTTAAGCTAGCAAACCAAACTACACTACAATGCAGAAAGGATGTAAGAGAATTATGGAATTCTCAATACGTCTCACTCGGGAGATACAATACCTGTGCGGCTCGTCTGGTTCCACCAGCTTCAAATGAACCGTACATACAATATCGTGCCTGAAAAGAAAACAAACTTAACAGGTACAATATTGTTAGCAACATGCATGACAATGCAAAATGGATGCAAGACGACATGCAATATATACAAAACAATGTATAAACAATGCAAATGAAGATGCAATGTATTTGAAACAATGCAAGCTACATGCAAAGCATTTGAATCGTGATCCAATCACGAACGGTTCGAAACCACACCTATGTCAAATAGATTGATGGAGGTAACAAGTCTGTCTACCATAGAACGGTCAACTGAACTATGAGTATTGTAGACAGACGCAAGAACAAGCATTGGGTGGAATTGACATAAGTGGGGAAACAACCCGCTGGAGAAAGGACTAAGATCCTAATGCCGGATGCAAAAATTACACTACAATGTAATGGATGAATATGACACGCAGGCCAAACCAAATCTTGCCTAGGAAAGGCATGCATACATACAAGCCATGTGTAACACAGAAAAGGTGCCGCAACCCTCAACCAACATATCAACGTGGAATCGGCGCGATACACATACAGAACTGTGTTTTAACATGAAAAGTAAGGGCACATACCGGACCAAGCTCAACCTGGAAAGGCGCAAGCCAAAGGCGGAAGGTGATGCAATGAATGCATGCAATCTACAATGCAATATCTACAAATATGCAATGGAATGGATATGGATACAATGGATATGGCATGCAAGCCAAACCAAATCTTGCCTAGGAAAGGCATGCACACGTACGAGCCATGTGTAACACAGAAAAGGTGCCGCAACCCTCAACCAACATATCAACGTGGAATCGGCGCGATACACATGCAGAACTATGTTTTAACATGAAATGTAAGGACACATACCAGACCAAGCTCAACCTGGAAAGGCGCAAGCCATAGGCGGAAGGCGATGCAGTGAATGCATGCAAACTACAATGCAATATCTACAAATATGCAATAGAGTGGATATTTACAACATGCAGTGACAATGCAGTGCAATGCGACCTACTGGGGAAAATGCAATGGATGCATGCAAGCTACAATGGAAATGCATGACAATGCACTATGATGCAATGACTATGATTGCAACTTTCCCTATCTTACCAACAGGGTGATATACTAGGTTGGTTCAGTATCCAGAACTGAGGCGTAGACATGCCGCCTCAACCTATGGGGCTTCCATACAGATTTCAAGCCGAGGGTAAACCTCTAGGTATTTAAACCAGACTTTAGTCTCGGAACTCCCGAACCTTTGCGTTCTAGGCATAAGCCGTTCGAACTCTAGTTTCCACCGTCCCAGTTGGTCTTCTAGGAACTCATCGCAAGCACAGACAGGTGGCTTTACCAGACCACCGAAAAGTCGTTCGGGCACGACAAACACCGAAGGAATTGCACCTTCAGAGGATTTAAGGTCTCCTCGACCGGAATGCAAAATGTATGCATGACTATGCACGTTTTTTTTTTGTTTTTGTTTTTTTTGAAATGCAAATGATGCAAGTGATGCATGTTGCATGGAATGCGCGACAACACGCGGCTCTCGAAGTGTACGACAATGCGAACACTAAAGGTCTTACACCTTCCAAGGATTTAAGGTCTCCTAGACCGTACGTGTTTAAGGTCTCGCCAGACCATGCGTGTTTAAGGTCTCGCCAGACCGGCGGTATTGCACGACGGTATGATGCGCAAAATAGCGCAATGCGTTAGGCAACGCGAGTGCACAGGACAGTGCGATGGAATGCATGCAAAATGCAATGAGATGCGCAAAACAGCGCGAAATTGAAATGCACAAAACAGTGCAATGCGCAGAACAGCGCGAGGTTTGAAATGCACAAAACAGTGCAATGCGCAGAACAGCGCGAAGTTTGAAATGCACAAAACAGTGCGATGCGCAGAACAGCGCGAGGTTTGAAATGCACAAAACAGTGCAATGCGCAGAACAGCGCGAAGTTTGAAATGCACAAAACAGTGCGATGCGCAGAACAGCGCGAGGTTTGAAATGCACAAAACAGTGCGATGCTAAGTGTGACATGCATGCCACACGGAGTGTAAATGGGCTTAAATGCGCAACAACGCACGTATTCCGGAATGCATGACAATGCATGGAATGGAAATGCAATGATGATGCATGAGAAATGTGCACGACAATGCAAAGGGGTGCGTGTTGCAACGCATGTAACATGTGCATAACAATGCAAATGTGTGGCGCGCGACAGCGCGATGTAATGCACCGAAGTAGTGTGATGAACTTGTGCAACACACATGGGGTAGCTTTTGAATTTAAAAGGATACAAAAAGGATACACCTTGCATGAATTCGAGTGCCACGCACTGGAGACACGGCCCGCGGTCAAAACGGAGGCCGGTTGAATGTCGGAGATGCACTTTCTTGCACTTTCTTGAGCTATAAAGACCCAAAACAGCTCAAATAGCCTAAACAAGGCTGTGGGAACCCCACCGGCCGAAAGATGAGGCCACCGGCTGGCCATCGGCACAAAAACAATTCCATCGGCACAAAAAAGTGCCGACCGGCACAAAACATTGCCGACCGGCAAACAGTTGCTGATGCGGGGCAGTTTTGACTTTTCACCTTGGGTGTTATAAAATAGGGCTTCATGCCCTATTTTCTCACTTCTCCACCGCCGAAAACCTTTGTTCTCTCTCCCTAGAGTGCTTCTCTCTTATTTTTCGCCCGTTTCTTCGCGTTCTACGCCCGTTTCGTCGTCGGATTCGCGATCCTCTTCGCGTTTCGGACATTTTCCACCGATCACATTCTCGTTTCGGTGCCTCGTTCGACGTTCTCGCCTTTTCGGGGTTCGTTCCACTCACTTTCCTCTTCATTTCCGTGCCTTTTCACATTCCGGCATTCCCGGCCATTTCCGACCCTCTCGGGAGTTGACTTTTCAGTTGACTCTTCGCATTCCGGCTCGGTTTTCCCTTTTCCGGCCATTTTCACACCACTCTCTACATGGCGGACGACATTCCACGTGGCGGGACTCCCCCGGACCACGAGATGGATCCCGGGGTCGAGCTCTTACCACTGAGCGAGCGCCCGTTCGACCCGGCGACCTACCGGCCGGCGATCCACGTTCTGCCCCCAGACGGCCTGCGTCAGTTCCGGAGCTTTGAGAGGTACGCGGCGCCTGAGCTACTACTACGCGAGCCTACCTCCCACCTTTCATTCGGCACTTCCGAGGTAACTCTTCATCTTCTGCTTTACTTTCTGCAATGTAGGATACAAAACTGCCATAGTTAGCTGTATTCTCTAATTGCTGAAATCTGATATGCCGTAGACCGTAGTTGACTGTAAACATACATACAACTGATATCTGCTTGAGACTGACACATGCACACACACTGCACTAGTCCTGAATCAGCCAAACACACGGCACCCACTGTATTCTACTGCACACACACTGGTACCCAGTATTTGTCTGAATCTGTTAGATTTGCACACATGCTACATCTGTTCTGAAACACCCAAACACGCTGACACAGCACACGTATTTTACTGTAAGCACACCGGCACCCGGTATTTGCCTGAATCTGACAAACTTGCATACATGCCATATCCGTCTTTTCACAACTGCATTTTGAATGTTGTCTTGCAATTGTCATTTTCTGTTTGTAGGAGGGTTCCCATACCATTCGCGGGTATGGGAATACTGGTGCTCGGGAGTGGTATGACGAGCTCCCTGATGCGGTCCAGCGCATCGTGGACCGAGCGGGCTTCGGCACCTTCTGCCGAGGGCTCTCTAGGCTCTCCACATGCAGACCTCTCCTTGCTGCTTTGGCGGAGAGGTGGTGGGACACCACCGATTCTTTCCATTTTTCTGCTGCAGGGGACATGACGATGACCCCTTATGACTTCTCGATGCTCACAGGCATCGGGGTAAGGGGGGATCCGATCCCTTTCGACACCGACATGGATGAGTGGACCGCCGCTCAGGTCCATCTACTGGGGGAGGCGCCACCGCTTGCTCGTCCAGGCTTCGTCCGATACTCCTGGTTCGAGGCACAGTTCAGGGTCCAGCCCGCATTAGGGGAGGAGGTGCAGATGACCGAGGAGGACGTGGAGAGGTATGCCCGCGGCTTCCTCATGTTCCTGTTCGGGACTACTATCTTCGCCGACCGGGCGAACACCGTGCCTCTCTGTCTCCTCAGCGCACTGGTGGACGTCCGGGACATCTTGCACTATGACTGGGGCGGCGCCGCTCTAGCCACCCTGTACGGCTATATGAGCTCGGCTTCTCGCGGCAGCGGCCAGCTCCTCGGAGGCTACTGGCGGGCTTGGGAGGTACATTTCTTCTCCGCTTTTTCACTCCTGTCTCGTACTTTCCGTACTCTGTACACTGCACACACTGCGGTCTTCTTTACACTCACTGTATACTGTACACACGGCACACACATACATTCTGCTTTACACTTACTGTACACTGTTCACACTGTACACTGTACACAATACACTGCACAACACACGGCTCTGCCATTTTTGCTTCATTCTGCATATTCTGCTTTTTCTGATAGTCATACTGACATCTATTTTGCAGTTGTGGGTTAATGCCTACTTCCCTAGGCTTGCACCTGTGCCAGTTGCGGAGCCTCCTCCGGCTGTCCCGTTCTCGAGTCATTTTGACGGGAGATGCACCCGGCGACCACGGGAGACGTTCGGCTTCTTCCGCCGATACTTCGACACCATCACTCCGGCTGAGGTATGCTTTAATTTCAATTCATTTAGCTTCGCTTTCCCACTGCATATTTCAATAACAGTAGATAACAAACTGTCTGTCACTTTCAGATCACATGGCGGCCATGGGCTTCGCTGCCGTCGGCGATGCGGGGTCGGTTCCCTGGTGCTGAGGAGACCTCGCGTTTCCGGATCTTGCTAGAGGGCCCGGTCTGTCGGGCTTGGTACCTGGGGGAGCGTTTTCTACGCCAGACCCGTGGGTTACCTGAGTAGATAGTCCCGGCTCACCCTCCTGCAGAGATGAGGGAGACTGAGGGGCTGACCACTGAGCAGCTGGATGATTACTCCATCGGCTGGGAGGATGCCGGCTTCCGAGGCACCGGCGACTATCAAGAGTACGTGCGGACGTACCTGATGCGTCCCTTGAGCGGCCGTCGAGCAGAGGGGGCCAGGCCTGTAGCATCGGCGGCTGGGGCCGGAGCGGGAGCAGGGGCTGGATCTTCGAGGAGGGCCCGGGTCCGTGGTAGGGGTGGAGCGCGGGGAGGACGAGGAGCTGGCTGGCCTGCCCTGCCCGCTGTACTGACTTTCTAGGGGCAGGGTGGGTCGACCTATCAGATCCCCTTCGCCCCTCCACCGGCTGGTCACGAGTTCATTGACGTCCCCGACCTTCCGCCGGTATGTTCTACTGCATTTTGTACAGTTATTCATTTCAGTTTACTTGATATTCCACAGAATATTGATGCATCTGATACTTTTGCAGGCTTCTTCTGAGTACACCCGTCAGTCGTTGGCGATGAATGCCTCGATGATGGGGATGCTCCAGCGGACATTTGACCTTCTAGCCGTCTACAGCATACCGGTATGTCCTTCTGACACTGGCCTCAAACCATTCATACACTGCTTTACATAATCTGATGCACGGCACAACACCTGATACACTGATCTCACAGTATCTAAACACTGCATACACTGCATTCTGCACTAAACTCTGTACTGATAAACTGCTCACGGCATTCATACACTGTACTCATATACTGCATTCTGCACTGATAAACTGCTCACGGCATTCATACACTGTACTCATACACTGCATTCTGCACTGATAAACTGCTCACGGCATTCTTACACTGTACTCACACACTGCATTCTGCACTGTTAAACTGCTCACGGCATACTGATGCATTTCCCTTTTTGTGTACTTTTCAGCCTCCTTTCCAGATTCCCATGGCTGGAGGTGCTCCAGCTAGACCTTCTGTCCCTGCTCGGGGGAGAGATGAGGAGGGCAGGATATTTCCCCGTACCAGGGGAGGGCGTACTCACGTCGGGAGTAGCTCGCGAGCTCCAGTCCCGGACGATGACGACGACGAGGAGTCAGAGGCGGAGGCAGGGTCATCGGAGGAGGAGACCGGAGGCGATTCTAGCTCGGGCTCTGACGACGACGCTGATGATGCCCCTGGACCTTCGTCCAGGAAGAGGACTAGGACGGACTGACGGCCCTTGGAGTCGCTGGACATAGATGCAGATCTTTGCTATCTTTTCTTTCTTTCTTGTACTTTTCTTTTTGGTTGGTAGATAGATTACCTTGTACTGCCGCAGGCAGATTTTTGTTTCCAAAACTTGTACGTTTGAAAAGCTAAGTAAATGAAACAGACTTTTTATCTGAAAAATTGTTCGCATTTACACATTTCATGCATTGCATCGCATCTCATCATGTTACACCTCGATGTAAATGGAATTGATTGGTTGTCGGAAAATTAAACATTTGCACTGTAATAATCAGATGACTTAAACAGCCAACAGCAAAATAACCCAAGCAACCCACTGCCTGATTCTGGACACACAGCCCTTACTCTGTTGGGGATTAACCTGCATACAGCCCATAACACAGCATTCGATTCATTCTGCACACGGCAATTCTAAACAAAACAGCCCAATCTGACAAGACGAACCTCAAAGATGGAACTGGTTGGAGTCGAAACACGTTCAAATGTAGAGAACGGCACATCATTCTGAGCATAAGCGATTTTTGAAATCAAATGAGGGTTTTTCAAACCGGGATATCGAGCCTACAACTGAACACAGCGGGGCGGACTCAAACGAAGAGGTACACGACCTAAACACAACGAGGCGCGCTCGGAAAAGACTGAAAACAAAAGACGAGACCGTCAAATCAAAGAGACACGACACACAGACGCGTAAACGAAGATGGGAGACCTCGGACCACGAGGAGCCAGTTCAATCTGGGTATTGTTTCCCACCCTTTCTGATTTGTGATTCTCGCATCACTCGGCTCTCAAGCTCGGATTTTCTCTCAAAACCCTTTTCCTCACTTTTCTCTCAACTTACACCTCTCTATTCTTCAATCTCTCATTTTTCATCCCTCCCCGGGGTGACTGATAGATAAATAGAAAGGTGTGGGTTCATGCTCAACATCGTTAGCTCACGGCTATTTCTTCCGGCGGGCAGCGTGCTCTTCTGGCAAGTACGTTAATGACGGGGGAAAGACAGAATGCCCGACTCAACTGTGCCCCTAGTTCATCATTTTAACCATTCTTTCGTTTTTGCTTTCTACCAAAACGGTTTTGATCAAAATGAGAGTCGGATTAACGTACTTGTTCAATTTTTGATTTGAAAAGCGTGCGAGTCAGGCCGCAAGCACTGAAAATTTTCCTTTTGGGTCCAAGACAATGGTCCAGTTTTGGAAAATGAAATAGTTTTCGAGAAAATAGTCAATCTCAGTAAAAATTTTCAAAAACTATTTTTCAAACAGCTGATGCTTAACAAGCATGGAACTTACTCTTCGAGATGCGCAACCTTGGTTCGGAGGCAATGGAAAATTGCCCCTGGTTTGAAGGAGGGTGGGAGGCAACGGAAAGTTGCCCCTAGTCTGAATGGCGTCTCACGACGGCTTGTGGCAACAGAAAGTTGCCCCTTGTTTGGGATGGTGCCGCAGCAATCCGCAGACAGTCTTCATTGGCGGTGGTCGAGCTCTTAGACACAGAGATGACGAAGACGGTCACAACACATATATGGACACAATCACCTTGAAGGGTGTTGGCCACTGGACTTTGGAACGAAATTGAAACCATTGCATGGACTGAGACGCTTATGAAAGCGTTGGGGGCTGGACTTCATGATGAAGTTGCCTACGTATCCCAAACATGGGAATCAAGCCTTACGTAGTTCCGGTTAAGGTCCACTCGGGTATTTTAACCTTCACTTTGTTTGGCTCTTATTTTTGCCAAGGCGCCCAATGCGGGTTTTCGACCTTGCGAGATTCTTTTCATTTTCTATTTCTTTTTCATTTCTTTTTCTTTTCTATTTTTTCTTTTCTTCTTTTTCAATCTTTCTTTTTGTATTTTTCTCTTTTTTTGTTGTATTTTTCTCTTGCTCTAACTTTTGCCTGGGCCGCCCTTCCGGGTTTTCGGCCCAGCGAGCCTCTCAAAGGGTAAAAGTGTAGCAAGTCCATGCCAAATGGTTTTTTTGAAATTGAAGCCTCTCTGTATCTAGGAGAACGGCTGTTGCACTGATTCGCGGAGAATCCATCCCGGTTGCTCTACGAGCTTCTTCCGACGAGATCTACTCCTTCTGATTCGGCTTTGGTGCCTCCTGCTCGTGGGCTGTTTCGAAACTGGCCACACGGGCCTCCATGGCGTTTGTCCGTTGAACTTTCTGAACATTCTGAACGGGTTCAAACTCGGAAAACAAATAGGTTGAATCTTGAGACTGAGAGCGATCCTAGGCTGCGCAATCTCAAGAGGGATTCCACACAGGTCTTCGCAGGGCCGCGTAAAACATTTGCTTTTGAAAGTTTTTAAGAAGGCGACGAATCGCTCGCGCCGAAGATAGTGTGGAACCAATCTGGATCAGGCCAGGGTCCTTCTCAGTACTCACGCCGACAAGCATGATTTCATTCATAAAAAGGCTTAGCACGCCTCTCTTTCTCTCAAAATGATCAAAATTTTGTAAAACCCGAGGAATTCCTTCCTCTTCGTTTTCATCACCGCAGTGTTCAAAAGTTTGTTTTTTGAAAAATTTAGGTTAATGCAATGAGTTTGGGCACACAGGAGAGCAGGCGAGATGTACTGTCAGCCCATTCAAATTCTCTGGTCCTTATGCTGAAAGCAAGCATGAAGGTTGAGATAGCAACAGCTGTTTCAATCGGCTCTGTTGGTGCAACTGGCCCCTCGGCAGAAACAGACTCAAAACAAAAAAAAACAGATAATAATTACAAAACAAAATGGTGTTCGGGACAACAACCCCAGAATCACCTGGTACTATATACAACGGGGACTGACTCGATACAACCAGACAGACCCTTAAGCAAAAAAAGACTGACTCAAGACAAAGAGACAGACTCAAAACAAAAGACTGACTCGACATCCAAGCCAGGATTTACAAAACTCGGTTTCACCGATGCTCAAAAATGCGTGCCAGACGCTACATCCAAACTACACCAAATGTTGCCCGCAGGCGGTTCACTTTACATACTCGCAGTATCTGAGCCCTCGAAATCCAACAACTGAGTGGTGACGGGCTTGCCTGAGGTGGGTGGTAGGATAACCTTGTTATCAATCAAATCCTGCACTTCATGACGAAGGCGGGAACATCCATCGGTACTGTGACCGGACTGCTGATGGTACGCGTAGTACAAGGTAGCATCATGAGTGGCGGGGAGATTCTTCGGGAGTGGCCGGGACTCCAAAGGCTTAAGATGCCCATTCTTCGCCAATATCAGCAATGCCGTAGACAAAGGCATGTGGAGGTCGTGAAAGACCCTGCGCCCTCGGGGCAGGTACTTTGCAGTTTGAGGATTCTTGCCAGATGCGCTGGCGAAAGGATCAGCTGGCGCTGCCTTGGCTTTTTGAACCTTCCCCGGTGCAGGGGTGGGAGCTACTGGAATTGTCTGGGCATGACGGGGCCCATCCCGGTTTTCTGTCTGGCTTGAGCTGCCTTTGATCGGAGCGGGGAAAGCATCATCTACAGCTTTGGTCACTATTGCAGATGTTTGTTGCTTGTTCATCCCTCTGGCCTTCAAAGCCTCGACTGCCCACAGCAGTTGCTCAATGGGGTCGGCGTCTATCTTTGCCTTGTCCTTTCCTTTGGCCTCAGCCTGATCGAGGGCCTGGGTTGGTGCTGGCATGTCGTGGCTATAGCCGGAAGCCACCTCTGGCTGGCTGAGCTCTATCACAATCCGCCCCAATAGCGGGGGCTCCTGTGGTACAAAATTCCCGGCATACGGTGCCGCTGGCGGTGAAGCCGACATTCCATAGGCGAGGTCTGCCACAGACCTTTGGAGATCGCCTATCATCCCCATCAATTCGAATGTGGTGGGCTCACGAGCCTGGTATAACTGGGGAGTCCAGACCGGGTGTACAACGGGCATCCTGGGCGGATATGACATACTGATGCTGGCCTCACTTTGCGGAGTGGTTCCCTGCTCCGGTGCGGCTGTCATAACCACAATTTCTTCTGGACTTGGCGCCGCCATAAATCCTGCCTCAGCATGGGGGAGACACTGGTTATTCTGTATCAACTCTGCAACTCTCTGAACCTTGAAGAAAAACAGACAGCATTTCAGCCCAAACTGATCAATCACGGGTGTAGCCAAACAACTGTACCCTACTGCTGATCACTGTTCCCAGAAGTCACTGTTCCCAGAAGTCACTGTTCCCGAAAGCTGAACCAATACCCGCGGATAACTGATTCTCACAACTGATACTGATACTGGTGTCCCCAGGTTTGATACTCAAACTTGCAAACTGACATGTGCGTTCCTGTAGAGCAACACTCTAAAAGCACATAGCAAGTAAAAGAGAACAAAACACCCCTATGTTGGGGTAGGGTTTCCCTGTCCTATTTTGTCAGGAGCTAGGGTTTCACTACGCACACAGCGGTTTCAAACAACTTAGCATCGGGTAAGCAACCTGTCCTAGCTTGGAATGGTCACTATGGATCCGAATATGCACTAGGTCGAATGGTCGAAAAGGGGTGCCCCGGTAAAACCGAGGTTTGCGTTCCCATACTGTCAGAGCCCATAGCCAGTCAGCCTTATGGACATGCCTTGACAAGACAAGCCTCCGGCAAACTGTTCAAGAATGGCAGATGGCAAACACTGTGTTCCTAGGCGCACCAATGCACATGCAATGCAAAGAAACACATAAATGAGATCAAAACAGGATATCACGAGTTCGAGTCAAACTCTCTAAATTTCCCCAGCAGAGTCGCCAGAAACTGTAGCAGCGCCCGCGGAGGGGGCCTCGTGCTACAGTTCGGACTCGATTTGTGTCACGGTTCTTAATCTGAACCAAAGAGTCCAAATCTGGCAAATCGTTTTGAGAAACAGATTTTTGAAAAAGTAGTGCCAAACATGGACTGCTTTGCCAGATACAGAGTCGCCACCTAAATATTTTTATATGGGAGAATTTAGGAAACCCTGACTCGGTGCCGAAGGCCACGTGTCTGTCATCACCGGAGTTGTCTCGGCTCGGGAGCTTGGGTACGATCGGGGAAGGTCAGCTATGAGCACCCCCTTTCGCCCGGTCCGAAGACCGGCCTCTACTAACCGTGATATCCGTTTTTGAAAACTTTACGTGTTCTTATTCCATTTATTAGCCTAGAATTACTATGTTATGCGCACAGCAAACAAGTATAGACTAGATTGCCTAATTTGGAAATAAACATTGCATATCCGTTTGGTTTGAAAATGCTTTGGAATTTGCTACTCGCAAGTAGGCTAAAATACGGATTTCAACGAGTTTTTCCAACTCAAACAATCCGGTCTTCACCCACAGGCATTCAAAACAGTTTAACACATAAGCATCTAGCCACATGTTAAGCATGCTGTCATGGTAACATTCACACTCATGCGATATGCTAAAGCGGAAATACTTACATAGTACTCCGTGCCAAAACAAAGAACTTGTTAGCAAACATGCATGATCCAAGTCCATGTGAAGTGCCTAATGCATCGCATACAAAATGTCGCTAAGATAGGCTCGGCTAATCCTAGACATGTCATGTGAAAATGCACAATTAACACATATTCAGTTCGGAATTGAAGTACTGATGCAGTTAGCGTGATGTACCGAGCCTAATGCATGTAATACAAATGCATGGATGCACACATGCATAGCATAAGGTATGCTAAATTAAACGTGCCCTAATACTAACCATTAAAGCGGGTAAGTAAAAGGGAAGAAAGAAGTGAGGTTGGAAGACATACACACCACCCACACACACTTATTACAGATTTGCCCTCGCTCGGAGGGACCGAATAAATATTACAAATTAATTAACTACGCAAGCTAATTAAATATTACAAATTAATTAATTAACAAATTAACTAATTTAGGAAAACAGTAAAACGTCTCGAGAAGCGCGCCGCCATGCGCAAGCTGCCTCTGTTTTCCTCCCTTTCCTCCTCTGGAGGTTGTCAAAACCTCAGGACTACATCCTTGGACAGAGGGGATCATCACCAGCTAGATGAAATTTCCACCGGCAGTGTTGTATGGCCATCGGCACAAAGTTGAAGCTGTCGGCAGAGAAAATAGTGCCGGTCGGCACATTACACTGCCGGTCGGCAGAGTATTCCTGCAGAACCTGCAACTCATAGCAACAGAGGGCAAAACAAGGCATGGCAGCATATTTCAAGGCATGTATGCACCAACCATGTCTGTTATCATTGTAATGACTCAAAGGGACATGTGCCTCAGTTCTTGGACCACCAATCACGCATTTCCATGCATGATGGCCCAAAGAACCAAGTATGCAACTTTGGTTTCAAATGCAATGCAAACCAATCAAACAAAACTCCCAATCCCTATCACCCAAGTCAAGGGACAAGGCATGCATGCAAGATGCAATGCAACCTAGGCATACAAGCTAGGAATGCGACATGACATGGCAAGGCACTTATGCAATCATGCAAGCATACATAGGGCAATGCAAATGGATGGCAAGATGGACTTATACATGAATTAGGCAGCTCTAAAATAGGCCTAAAACAGTAGCCATTGTGCTAAAAGGTGAGGGCTAAATGGCATGCACACACACATGCACATAAGGACCAACACTTAAGCATAAATCAAACAACATTCAAGCACACTTGAAAGAAGGAAACATGGACAAATTAGCATGCAACATGAGCCCTAAAATCATGTTATAAAATGATGCCAAATCAAGTTATAAATCAAGTCAAGCATGCAACAAATAGTCCAAGTGTTCAAGGCAAATCAATAAGGCATTGAACTACACTTATCATGACCAAACATGGCGTGCATTAAACAACTAAAAACAGATTTTTAGCATGTTAAAACAAGGCCAAAGGACTCCTTAGATGGCATCTAAGTGGCCCAAATACAAAGGCATACACCATGACCAAAACATGGAGCATTGCAACACATGCTTTCAAAGCATTAAAGAGGCATGCAAGGTAATCAAACAAGCATGGAAATGGGACTGAAATAGCATGTAGGATGATTCCAAATCACCAAAACAATGCAAAGATGGCATGCTACACATGCACATACTCAAGGCCAACAAGCCCAAATACAAAGGAGCTATATAATGCATGGAAAGATCAACCCAAACGATTATGGACAGAGCTAAAACATGTCAAAATAAGCACATAAACTTCACAAATACAAGCCTAAAACATGCTCCAACAAAGGCTAACAACCTAGAACATGTTAAGGCACAAATAGGGCATTACATGGCAACTATGCTAAACATGCATGGAGTTCCAAAACCAACTTGAAATCATGTTATATCATGGATATATAAGCATGAAAAACAAACCAAATATGCTCAACACACACTCAAGCATAGGCTTCCTTAAGAGGCCAAAATAGGTCCTTTTCAAGGACAACAAGGAGAGGGGGTGGCCCTCTCCTTCTTGGGACTTCAAAGCATCATCTTCACCACTGAAATCCCTCAAGATTTCAGTGGTGAAGAGACCTCAACACCAAAATCCCGGAGCTAGCACAAAATGGCTCAAAATGAGGCCTTTTAAGGCCTAAGGGTGGTCAACACCCCTCAAACAACAAAACACTCTTAATAAACAATAAAGAGGGCTTAAAAATAGAACTTTTTTATGTTATACAATAATCACAAAAACAGCTCTAAGACTAGTAGAAAATTGATGCAAGAATGGGGAAAAAAAGGACTAGAATCTCACCCTTGATGCCTTCTTCAACAAAGATGCTCCAATGGCCTCCTTGAGCTTGAATCCAAGACAAAAACTTCAAAACACACTCTTTAGAACCTCAGCTCCAAGAGGAAGGTGAAACACTAGGTGTTTGTGTGCAATAGTGAGACACAAAACACCTATTGTACAAAATGAGAGGAAAAGAGAGATAGGTGAGTGTATCTAACCCTAACCCTAGGAAAAACCAGAGCTCTCCTCTGTCTTCTCTCCTCAAAAATGTCTAAAGGCTCTCCTCCTTTGCCTTTGAGAGAGCTTCTCTCTATATGCCTCTTGTAAAGCTTACAAGACAAGCTTTGCAAGAGGGAGATCCCTCCATACACGTGTATGGAGGGGAGCAAAAGCTATACAGCTGTCTAAAAATATCTGCAAAAGCAGATGAACAGCAATCGGCCGGCAAAAAATGCCATCTTGGCCAAACAAAGTGCCGACCGGCACAAAATAGTGCTGACCGGCAACAAAGAGTGCCGGCCGGCAAACTATATTGCCGGTGGCAGCAAAAACCAGCCGGTGGCATCTAGCCACTGCCGGTGATGGGTGGGGATGGTCTACAAGCCCCACCCTGCCCTTCCAAGGCAGGATGCAAGTGTTTGGTGCAAAACCAGACACTAAAAGGTCAAGTTCGGAGATCCTGAGACAAGGCGCGCGAGCCGAGGCCTCCGGGAACTCCAAACGAACACAAACAAGGATAATCACCGAGTGTTCAAACAGTGACGTCCAAGTCTTGAGGACGGTCAAAAATGGGGTGTCTACAGTAACTAACTGTAGACACCCCATTTTTTACCTTCCTTAAGACTTAGGTGCTACTGATGGTTTACTTGGTGATGAAAGTTGTGCAGTGCAAAGGTTTGATTTCTTCGCCAAGAGAAGCGTCAAATCCCAACTTCATAACCCTTTTGGACCAAAATGATCTTGACCAAAAGATTTTGAGACCTTAAAACCATCTTTTTCAAAATATTTTTGAAAAAGTTTCTACGATGTTCCGACGCTCGCATTTTGTTAAATGTTGCGCTTTTGGGTAAACCGAGAAAATGACAAAGTGGAAATGAATGGAAGAGAGGTGAACTCTTTCAGAAATCTTCCAAAACACCTTACTTAGGGATTTTGTGATATCCCTGTTCCGTAATATGTTAATTAGTCCTTAATATGAGTATTATTATGTGTTTAATATGATTTTGTGTACCATTATGTGAATATATGTGGTTTTGAATTTCTATCTGTTCACTGTAGGAATATCTGTTTGATTATCTGCTTTGAAAATTAAATTGAAGGCCTTATCGGCCATAAAACCCAAAATTGACTGCGCCATTGTGATTGGCGTAATTTTTAGAGCCTACGGTAAAATTTAATTGAAAATTGATTTGGATCAAATTAATTAGATTAAATTAATGGGCTAGTGCTCAATTATTTTACATTAGAATAATGTATTTGAGAAGGGGCTTTTAGAGGCCATTATACACCCTCACTTTGTTCCTTTTTGAGCTCATCATCCGAAATTGATCTCTAGAGAGAGAGAGAGAGAACCGGATTTAGAGAGAGAGAGGGTTTAATTTTGAAGATTTTGCTGAGGAGCTCAAGCTTTGAAGGGCTAGGCTCAAGCACTTGTTTCTATTGGGAAGATTGAGCTTCTAGGTGAGTAATTGATTATAAATTCATGAGTTTAATCTTGTAATTTTGTGAATTCAAAGTTGAAGGGTGATCAAGAACAAGAATTATGTTGTATTTGATGAATTTGAAGTCATGGAATGCATGCATGTGTATAATTGCCATGAATTGGTATAGTTCAGCATGAAAAATATGATTTATGTGGAATCTGGGCTAGAATCCATGCTTGTGACCACCATTGGTACAATTTGAGTTGAAGTGGAAGTTATATCTCACATGCATGTGCCATTCATAAGAAGTATGAGCTTGAATGCATGAAATTGTTATGTTGAAAGTGAATTTGGTGTAGATTGGGACATGCATGTGATTAATTTGTGAAATTGAGCTCCATTGTGCTATAATTTGGTATTGGTACCATGTTAGTATATGATTATGTGAAGTTTGAGCCAAAAGCATGCATCTAGAACCATTGAATGCTGAATTGGAGCTCAAGAAAATGGTTTGGAAAACCCAAAAAATTTGATGTCCGCTCGAGCGGGGAAACCGATGCTTGAGCGTGAAATTCGTGTTCCCAGTATTTTCTGCAGACATGGTGTCCGCTCGAGCGGGGAGACATGTAGAGAGACCTTCCGCTCGAGCGCCATAGTTCGCAATCGAGCGTAAATTTGACATATCCAATACTTTTGCAGGCCTCGAGGGTCCACTCGAGCGGAGAAGTCTACGCTCGAGCGGGGACCCTGTTTTTTGAAATTTTGAAAATGTATTATGTGTTCCGTTTTCCGTTCCCTTTCACTTCTAAGTACCCTTGGGCATACATTGGGCATTGTAAACGAGTTAGAAGAATAAGAATTAAGCCTGAAGAGGAATATGTAAATTAAGAATGGATTGAATCGGTTGTGACCCATATGTGTTATGTGATGTGTAGGGTCAAGCTCCAGGGCAAATCAATCAGCCGATCACTGTGAGTAATATCTAACAAAGATATCTGAAATATGTTATTGTCCAATTGCTTACGTCCATGTAAGTTTTATAAGATTCGGTGATTCGATTGGTAGACAATGTTTGCTATACCAAATGAATGGGCCAGAAGCCGTTTTGACAAGAATGAATGGACGGGCCAAAGGCCGTTTTGACTTGAATGAATGGGCCAGAGGCTATTTCGACATGAATAAATGAATGGGCCAAAGGCCAGTTTGACACGAATAACAGTCTGACACAAATAATAGTGTGTCATTTGAATGAGCCAGAGGCCAGTTTGATATAAAAGAAATGATGGGCCGAAGGCCAGTTTGTCATTTGAATGGGCCAAAGGCCAGTTTGACATGAAAGAAAGGATGGGCCGAAGGCCAATTCGTTATTTGAATGGGCCAGAGGCCAGTTTGATATGAAGGAAAGGATGGGCCGAGGGCCAGTTTGTCATTTGAATAGGCCAAATGCAAGTTTGATATGAAGGAAAGGATGGGCCGAGGGCCAATTTGTCATTTGAATAGGCCAGAGGCTAGTTTGATATGAACGAAAGGATGGGCCGAAGGCTAGTTTGTCATTTGAATGGACCAGAGGCCAGTTTGATATGAAGAAAAGAATGGGTCGAAGGCTAGTTTGTCATTTGAATGAGCCAGAGGCCAATTTGATATAAAGGAAAGGATGGGCCGAAGGCCAGTTTGTCATTTGAATGGGCTAGAGGCCAGTTTGATATGAAGCAAAGGATGGGCCGAAGGCCAGTTTGTCATTTGAATGGGCCAAAGGCCAGTTTGACATAAACGAGTGGGCCAAAGGCCGGTCTGACCTGAATGATACTAATGAATTGGGCCCAACGCCGTATGATGTGTTTGGAACTGCAGTTACTTAACTTACATATGTCTATGTATGTTTGTTTTAGTAGAAATATAAATTGGGCCCAAGGCCGTTTGATGTATATTGTTCCAATGTATATTTTTATTTGATATTATTCATTGGGCTTTCGCTCACGCTCATTCATGTGTTTGTAGGTGAGCCGAGAGAGGTCCAGACCCAGCCTCAGTGAAGTCTGTATGGAACAACCAAAGTTTTGAAGAGTTAGCCCTTGCGTCTCGCGCACAAGACACGTCTTCGCCCTTTTGCCTTTCTGTGTATTTTGTCATGTTGGCAAGGACTTCAGTATACGTCTGTGTATAGTTTTGTTTGGCTGACTTAGATTTGAATGATCCTGTCAGTACAGAACCTTGCTACTATACTTGTTGTTGTGAGTTATTAACTTATGTAAAATGTGGAATGTTATGATGTGCAAATAAGCATGACTCTATGGACAAAGTTTTAAATTTGCTTCCGTTTGGCCCCTTTACTCTGATAAGTTTTGTCTTATTTGGTTTGAGGACGTAGGTAATCTCGTGATTACTGGCCGGTTATGGCCTTAACCCATAGGGGCGGGTTCGGGTCGTAACAGAGTGGCATCAGAGCACAAGGTAATAACTCGGACACTTGTCCAAAAGGGCAATAAGCGTCTAGAAAAGGTCTAGGATGCATTCATGCGATAAGTATGAATTTGGTAGCATAGAGAATATACCTAACTATTTTGATATGAACGGTTATGTGCTATAAGTTTGTGAATTGCTTGCATTGCAAAATATTTGAATACGTTTGCTCTTTTGTATATGCATACCTGTGAATCTTTTGTATAAAGTATAATGCAAGTTTAATCAGATGGTGAGAACATGTGATTATAGGAGATACGAATTGTTACACTAATGTGTACAACAAGTTTGTTTTGTTATAATGCACATACATGAACATATGAGTCATGAAAAGTTGCTTATGTGCATTCGATTATGCAAATGGGTGTCTATGTGAAATATGAACATGATTTGAGTATATAACTACTTAGTAAATGTTCAGCATACGATATCTGATAAGTATGCAATCATCTGTTACGTATGTGATTAATTGTGCCTTGACGATACATAAAATGGGAATATAACAATGTGCCTATGTGCGAATATATGCATGTGTATCTGTGTTTATTTTTGTATTGGGCATCCCGGTATTTGGCAAGGCTTAATAAGAATTTGTGTAGAACATGGATAAAGTAAGGGCATACGAGTTGGCAGACTCTTCCACAGCCCGACTTGATAGACTGCAAAGAATAATACAAGAAATGGCAGAGATTTTAAGACAACAACGTCAATTGCCACTATGGCAAGAACCTTTTCCACCACCAGTGTAAGAAACACCGAGGAGTTTGCTATCAAATTTTTGGGGCTTGTTATAGGTGTAACAAAATGGACCATATGGTAGGAATTACTAATCAGGATAGAGTAATCACACTCATCCCAGAAAGCGCTCAAAATACTGCGAACGTTATCCTAGGTATCTATACTATTTATAAACGAATGCTTATGTATTGATTGATTCTGAATTTGTACATGTGTACATCTTCGCTTGGGATATTATTTGATTCGGATCGGCATCTTCTTTCGTATCTACTGCATGTGCATCCAAACTGGTTAGACCCACAAGGTCGAGACCGTATTCATTGAATGTATATGCTCCATTCGGGAAATTTGTGAAATATGTATTGTGATATCGATTAACTCTGCACATACACATGTACATCTAAACCTATGCTCAGGGTGATTTGTCATATTACTGTCTTCAATGACTAAACCACTAGAATTATGACTCTGTGATTGTGTGACTGGGTTGAACACCCCAAATAATGAACTCTATAAATTGCGAGATCATGTATTTGGATTGATAGAAAATTGACTGAACTATGTGACTATGTTAAGCTTGACTCGTAAACCTATGTTTTTGTGACTAATTTGGAACCTCTACGTGACAAATCCTATATCGTGTGTAGCAGAAGAACTTCATTTTAATGTGTTATTGTGTACCATGTGCTTGCATATAAGACCTATTTGAGAATTTCTATACTGATTATGATATATACCTTCTGATATGAACTCTTGCATATGCAACTACACCTAAACTTATATGAACAGTGCCATATTGTACATGATTTGAAATACTTTGACATGAACAGTTGTGATAAATGACTCGGATATGATTTTGAGAACTGATGAACTTAGAACAGTTGTAAAACTGTCGACTATGTACCTAAGCAACGAAGTGTGCCCTACAGAACCAAAAATGCCCCATTGAGGAAACTTTTATCTAATTCAATCTGACAGAACTTTTGTTTGATTGGGCCTGTTAGAACTCTCATTTGATATAATTTGATGGAACCTTTGCTCGATTTGATTTGGCAGGACCTTTGACAGGATTAATTTGACGAGACCCTCTATCTAATTTGACCATGTTAAGGGGAACTACGAATTACGTATCAACAAATAACCAGATTATTCTTGGCAGGAAAATTGATAGACCCAAAACTTGAATCTGTTTGGAGTACTTAACTTACTTGAAAGACCTTTTGTGGGCTATCAACAGATTGATCTAACCATGAACATCGTGAGAACCAGCCTTCAACTATTGAGGACATATGTGTTAGAAATGAACTGAATTATGCAAATCTAGTGATCAGGTGTCTTAAGGAACAATGCTTGTGTATTGTCATACTCTTGCTTATTTGACGCTATGGAAGCCGATGACAACAGATTGATTTGACTATAAACAGTAATGAATATTTATCCTCGACTAATCAAAATATGTTTCATATGTCTGCTTCAGTGTTATCGAGTTTTGGGAAATTAGGTTATGTGAGTGGCATTGTGTTTGTTTTGATGACATTCTTGAGACGTCCTTTCGTGCTAGGGGACGTTAAGCCTATGTAGTACCTTTGTTGAGATATCTCTTTTGCCACCGACGGTTTTGTACGGGTGGGTTTGCCTAATCGATCTTGGGTCAGCCACCGACAGTCGTGAACGGGTGTGCTTCGATTCCGAGACGATTATTCATTTGTTTTATCCGGAATGTAATCCTTTGGTATTATGTGGGTGTTATTAACATCCAAGAAGCTTTTAAAAACCTTGATTGTCTGAAAGTATGTGAATTGAATACGCCTTGTGTAAATAACTGCTCAGTGCCATTACATTCTGTAATTGGGGCTCTAAGGATATGTAAATTGTGTTTAACATGTGATTGACTGTTTTGATATCATCTTTGACATCATGGGGATTAATATATGAATTGCCTTATGCTTTTGGTGACTATGAGACACTGTGGAAAGACTCGAAAGAACAGGGAATTGAATGTTGAACCGAATTGTAAACTGTAAACTGTTGAATGAATTGAGAACACATGTATTATGTTAGAAGTCAACTGTCTCGATGTCATTGTACTTTGCAATTGGTACTATGGGCATATATGAGCTACGTATGTCGTGTGGTTGATTGCTTCGTTGTTATTTTTGTTGACTCGGGAATCAATGTCTGGATCCGCTTTAAATTCCTGTAGACTTTTGATTGACCTCGGATAACTGTGATGAGTCACTGAACTAAATACCGAAACGGATTGTGAATTGCGGAGTTATTGAAGAATGAATTGAACTTTTGTGGCAAGGGAATAGACCAAACTTCTACGGTGAAGTTAGCTGACATTTGAAATAAGTATGTGGGGACCTATTGTGAAAAAGGAAATTGTTGAATTTGTGTCTAAATATTTTCGGTACCAACAATTCAAAGCCAAATAACGAATTTCATTGTGGGGCTGCCTTGGCCACCCAGGGTATAAGTCCCGTTTGGGGTATTGTATATAGGATTCCTAAGTTTGCTCATTTCCTCCCTGTGAAATTTTCGTAGGATGCTTACAGACTAGCAACTGTTTACATCGACAAGATTGCTCGTTTGCATGGGATCCTAGTATCTATTGTTTTGGACAAGGATCCTAAAATGTGTTTGAATTCTGACAAGCCTTCAAGAGGCGATGGGAACTGGATTACGAGTCAGCGCTACCTTCCATCCGCTAATTGATGTACAATTAAAAAGAACTTTTGGGAGAAATGCTCCAATATATTCAGTAGATCTTTCAGGGGAATTGGAAAGTCTATTCATTGTTGGCAGACTCTGCTTACAACAACAGCTTACACTCTGGTAACGGTGTGGCACCGTGCAAAACCTTGTATGGCGGAAAAGGTAAGCCTCTGATTGACTAAGAACAGAATGTTGCTTGATTTTAAGACCGAGCAAATAACTATCTAAAGGATAGCACTGGAACCGTTGAATAAGAGGTATTCTGAATTGTTTTCGACTGAAGGTAAAATAAGTTTGGACGACCAAACTTCCTAAATGGGGGAAGACTGTGATATCCCTGTTCCGTAATATGTTAATTGGTCCTTAATATGAGTATGATTATGTGTTTAATAAGATTTTGTGTACCATTATGTGAATATATGTGGTTTTGAATTTCTATCTGTTCACCGTAGGAATATCTGTTTGATTATCTACTTTGAAAATTAAATTGAAGGCCTTATCAGCCACAGAACCCAAAATTGACTGCGCCATTGTGGTTGGCGTAATTTTTAGAGCCTACAGTGAAATTTAATTGAAAATTGATTTGGATCAAATAAATTAGATTAAATTAATGGGTTAGTGCTCAATTATTTTACATTAGAATAATGTATTTGAGAGGGGGCTTTTAGAGGCCATTATACAACCTCACTTTGTTCCTTTTTGAGCTCATCATCCGAAATTCCTCTCTAGAGAGAGAGAGAACCGGATTTAGAGAGAGAGAGAGAGGGTTCAATTTTGATGATTTTGCTAAGGAGCTCAAGCTTTGAAGGGCTAGGCTCAAGAACTTGCATCTATTGGGAAGATTGAGCTTCTAGGTGAGTAATTGATTATAAATTAATGAGTTTAATCTTGTAATTTTGTGAATTCAAAGTTGAAGGGTGATCAAGAACAAGAATTATGTTGTATTTGTGAATTTGAAGTCATGGAATGCATGCATGTGTATAATTGCCATGACTTGGTATAGTTCAGCACGAAAAATATTATCCATGTAGAATCTTGGCTAGAATCCATGCTTGTGACCACCATTTGTACAATTTGAGTTGAAATTGAAGTTATATCTCACATGCATGTGCCATTCATAAGAAGTATGAGCTTGAATGCATGAAATTATTATGTTGAAAGTGAATTTGGTGTAGATTGGGACACGCATGTGATTAATTTATGAAATTGAGCTCCATTGTATTGTAATTTGGTGTTGGTACCATGTTAGTATATGATTATGTGAAGTTTGAGCCAAAAGCATGCATCTAGAACCATTGAATGTCGAATTGGAGCTCAAGAACATGTTCTGGAAAACCTAGAAAATTTGATGTCCGCTCGAGCGGGGAAACCGACGCTCGAGCGTGAAATTCCTGTTCCCAGTATTTTCTGCAGACATGGTCTCCGCTCGAGCGGGGAAGTTCACGCTCGAGCGGGGAGACATGTAGAGAGACCTTCTGCTTGAGCGCCAGAGTTCGCGATCGAGTGTAAATTTGACATATCCAGTACTTTTGCAGGCCTTGATGGTCCGCTTGAGCGGGGAACTCCAACGCTCGAGCGGGGACCCTGTTTTTTGAAATTTTGAAAATGCATTCTGTGTTCCATTTTCCGTTCCCTTTCACTTCTAAGTACTCTTAGGCATACATTGGGCATTGTAAATGAGTTAGAAGAATAAGAATTAAGCCTACAGAGGAATATGTGAATTAAGAACGGATTGAATCGGTTGTGACCCATATGTGTTATGTGATGTGTAGGGTCAAGCTCCAAGGCAAATCAATCAGCCGATCACTGTGAGTAATATCTAACAAAGATATCTGAAATATGTTATTGTCCAATTGCTTACGTCCATGTAAGTTTTATAAGAGTCGTTGATTCGATTGGTGGACAATGTTTGCTATACCAAATGAATTGGCCAGAGGCCGTTTTGACCAGAATGAATGGATGGGCCAGAGGCCGTTTCGACAAGAGTAAATGAATGGGCCAAAGGCCAGTTTGACATGAATAACAGTTTGACACGAATGATAGTTTGACACGAATAACAGTTTGTCATTTGAATGGGCCAGAGGCCAGTTTGATATAAAGGAAAGGATGGGCTGAAGGTCAGTTTGTCATTTGAATGGGCCAGAGGCCGGTTTGATATGAAGGAAAGGATGGGCCAAAGGCCAGTTTGTCGTTTGAAGGGGCCAGAGGCCAATTTGATATGAAGGAAAGGATGGGCCGAAGGCCAGTTTGTCATTTCAATGGGCCAAAGGCAAGTTTGATATGAAGGAAAGGATAGACCGAGGGCCAGTTTGTCATTTGAATAGGCCAGAGGCCAGTTTGATATGAACGAAAGGATGGGCCGAAGGCCAGTTTGTCATTTGAATGGGCCAGAGGCCAGATTGATATGAAGAAAAGGATGGGCCGAAGGCCAGTTTGTCATTTGAATGGGCCAGAGGCCAGTTTGATATGAAGGAAAGGATAGGCCGAAGGCCAGTTTGTCATTTGAATAGGCCAGAGGCCAGTTTGATATGAAGGAAAGGTTGGACTGAAGGCCAATTTGTCATTTGAATGGGCCAAAGGCCAATTTGACATAAACGAATGGGCCAAAGGCCGGTCTGACCTGAATGATACTAATGAATTGGGCCCGAGGCCGTATGTTGTGTTTGGAACCGCAGTTACTTACCTTACATATGTCTATGTATGTATGTATTAGTAGAAATATAAATTGGGCCTAAGGTCGTTTGATGCATATTGTTCTAATGTATATTCTTTATTTGATATTATTCACTGGGCTTTCGCTGACGCTCATTCATGCTTTTGTAGGTGAGCCAAGAGAGGTTCAGACCCAGCCTCATTGAAGTCTGTATGGAACAACCAAAGTTTTGAAGAGTCAGCCATTGCGTCTCACGCACGAGACATGTCTTCGCCCTTTTGCCTTTCTGTGTATTTTGTCATGTTGGCGAGGACTTCGGTACACGTCTGTGTATAGTTTTGTTTGGCTGACTTAGATTTGAATGATCCTGTCGGTACAGAACCTTGCTACTATACTTGCTGTTATGAGTTATTAACATATGTAAAATGTGGAATGTTATGATGTGCATATAAGCACGGCTCTATGGACAAAGTTTTAAATTTGCTTCTGTTTGGCCCCTTTATTCTGATGAGTTTTGTCTTATTTGGTTTGAGGCCGTAGGTAATCTCGTGATTACTGGCTGGTTATGGCCTTAACCCATAGGGGCGGGTTCGAGTCATGATAGATTTGGAGTTGAAGAAAATGGGAGAGGAGAGAAGGAAGCTAGTTGAGGAGAAGTTTGGCATGAATCCGAGTAGGATCAAAACTGAGCAATCTTCACTAAAAAAGGCATATCTTTTTGCACAGTTGGAATTTTGATGTGAGGCTGCCACCATTGGAAAGAAGACTTCCAGGGCTTCAATTTAGGCTCTAGCATGACCTACAAAGGAGTCTAGGTGAAGGAGTTATGTCCGGTTGAAGTTCGACCCAAAAAGCGGATTTTTCTGGCCAACCAGAGGTGAAGGATGCAAGCCATAAATGGAATTTTCTGGCCATGTGCCGGCCATGAATGGCCTATGCCAACCCCCTTCCATTTAAGAGTGACTCCTGCCAGCCAACAATGATCAAGTGTTGGCCATTAGTGAAGCAGTGTTGGCCATTGATGCAAAAAAATAGATTTTTGTAGATATTTTTGTTCTAGCTATTACAGCTGCCCATTTTGGGATATTTTCGACCAAGGCTTGCATTCTTCTATATAGAGAGAGGCTTCTCTATGGTTTTGAAGGTTAGAAATATTTTACGAAGAGTTTGGGAGCCTCTCTCTCTATAATTCTCTCTCTACATTTCTCTGTATTGAACCTTTGTGCATAAGTGCATACAAGTGTAGACACACTTCTCCTTTGCCTATCAACCCTTAATCAAAGTCGTTGATCTTGGAGCTGAGGTTCTAGAAGCCCTTCTTGGAGATCCTTAAGAGGCTTTTGTCTTGAATTGGTGCCAAGAATCAGTCTTCCCTTCAAGAGGTATAACTATCACCCTTTAAGCTTGTTTTCATACTTGTTTTTGCCATCTTTTTGTGCTGTTTTTTGGGTGGTTTTGAACTAAAAAAAATTCTATTTTTATGTCCTAAAAATGGTAGTTTGAGCCTATTTTGTGTTAGGGGGTTGTCTCTCTCTCTTTTGTTCCTTAGCTTGTAAAGCTTTTTGTGCCATCTTTTATCACCTTTCAAACCAACTCTTTTGGCCTTTTAACCATTAAAACTCAGAGGTTTTTCAGTGGTAAAAACTTTGTTTTGGGGTCCAAAATAGGAAGGGGTGGCCTCCCCTCCTTGTGCTTTGTTTGCATGTGTTGATGGCCTAACATGTGAGCATGTTTTTCTACCATCTTATGGCTTGATATCAGCATGTTTTTGTCACTTTTTTGACCTGCTTTAGTTCTATTTTTGGCTGGTTAAGTCACTTGTTGCTTGCTTCTTACACTTGTAGTGTAATCATGCTTACTAGCTTAACATGCCTAATGAGTTAGCCTATCATCCTAGCTTGTGCTAGCTCCAACTCAGCATGTTCTTGCTCATATTTTGTCATGCTTTAACTCTGTTTTGAGTGGTCTTGGTCATATATGCTTTGCCGTGCATGGCTATAGTGTAGTTGGCTTCACTAGCTTTATGTTTTAAGGCCTCTAACATGTTGTGTATGCGTTGCTTGCATGTTGTAGCGTCATTTTATATGTAATTTCAATGCATAAACCACTGTCACACTCTCACATATTCCACTCTTTCATTGCTTTTGAGAGTTGTGCTTTGTGTCTTGTTTGTGAGCCAACATGCGAGCATGTTTTTCTTGCCATTTGTGCCTAAGTTTCAGCATGATTAGGCCACTGTTTTGGCATGATGTAGCTCTGTTTTGAGCTGGTTTGGTCATTTGAGCATTGTATTGCATGCCTCTAGTGTTGTGTCCATCACTAGCTCTAATGCATTTTGCCCTTAATATGTTCTGCATGTGTTGCTTGCATGTTGTAGCACTACTTTTCATGCCATTTTAGCACTAAAAGTCTATAAACTCCCTCATTTCTTCACTTTTCCATTTGCTTTGAGGTTTGTTTACTCTGAAGGTTGTGTTTAAGCTTGAGATGGAGCTTGTGCTCAATGGCTTTAACTCTCTTTTGAGAGTTTCTACTAGTCAAAGGCATGAGCTCTCTCATGTCTTAAACCATCTTTTGATTGACCCCTCTCTCATTAAAGGACACTCATCTTGGACTTAACCAATTAAAGAATGGCTTGGTAATGCTAAAATGAGTAAACAAGAATTGAATCAAGTAAAACATGACCAATATAAACATGATATGTGTGCATTGCATTGTGTTCAATCGGACGTTATATTGAACATAAGGAAGATTGGTTCATTTCATACTTGAAGTGATGAAATGAGCCATTCTCCTTTGTCTCCATTGCCTTTGATCATCCATGATAAGGTAGTGGACTTTAGTCTTTGTTTTGTGCATTTATTGAAAGTGTACAAGTTGGATCCTTAGCCATCATGCATCAAAAATGATTGATTGGTGGTTTTGGATCCAATAGCCCCCCTTCCATTGATGTTTTGAGATGATAAGGAGATGGTGCAGTACAAACATGTTCTTGGAAAACCCTCATTTTTCCTTTGTTTGTGCTCCGTTGTAGTTCGGTGACTCAGCACACCAGTGGCCGGCAGTGCTTTACTGGTTGCCGGTAGTGCTTCACCCTTGGCCGGCGGAGGCACACTTCTGGCCAGCAGGCCACTAGTGCATTCCTCAGAGGTGAGTTGGTAAAATGGTGCAACAAGTTCTTGGAGTAACCTTGCAAACAGAGCCTCTCAAGAGCAAATCGGAGGGCTTTTCGGGACAGAAACCGAGTGCATGCATGTTTATTTTTCAAGCAGAGCTGAGGCAGCATGGTTTAATGCTTTACTTGTTAGTTAGAATGGTTTTGTAATTTAGTTTAATTAATTAGTGTGCTAATTAGTTAAGTGTTGTAATAATTAAGTAGCTTAGTTTAGCTATTTCTTTATTGTTTTGAAATAATTAATCTAGTTAGTTTAATTGGATTAGTTTGAGTAGCTTAGCTTAGTTTAGCTTAGCTTAGCTTAGCTCTTATTTATTCGGACCCTCCTTCGAGAGGGCGCAATGTTGTAATAAGCGTGCGTGCGTGTGTGCATGTCTTCCAACCTCACTTCTTTCTCCCTTTTATTTAACTGCTTTTAATGGTTAGATTAGGAGTCATTTTCAATTAGCATACCTTATGCTTGCATGTTTGCATCATTTTTTTGTTTTCCATGCACTAGGCTCGATGCATCATTCAAGCCGCATCGTATTTCAATACCTTTTTGTATACGTGTTTCAAAGCATGTTATCAAATTATTACAATCATATCCTATCTTAGATAGCCGAGCCTATCTAGTTGCATTATTGCATGTGTTACATTAGGCATCTTGTATAGTTAGGATCATGCATATTTCTAACTAACTTTTGTTTTGGCTCGGAGTACACTGTAAGTTTTACGCTTTAGCATACTTGCATGAGTGTGAGTGTTGCCATGATAGCATGCTTGCCATGAGGCTATTTGCTTAAGTGATTAACTGCATGAATGCCTGTGGATGAAGGCTTTGTTGTTTGAATTAGGACAATTCGATAAATGTGAGTTTTAAGCCTGCTTTGCCAAGTGGCAAAACATGTTTTAAACCCACTTGAGGGTGGCAAATCCGCGCTTTAGCCCATTTTCAAGTGGCATTTTCAAACCATTTTCGAAAAAACAAACATGAATTGTTTTGTTCCAATTCTTGCGATTTTAGTCTATACTTGTATGTTGTGTGCATCACATAGTAAGTTAGCGAATAATCAGAACAAGGACACATTTGTTTATAAAACAACATATCATGCTTAGTAGGGGCCGATCCTTTGATCGGGCAAGCGGGAGTGCTCATTTCAAGACCTTCCCTGTCATACCCAAGTTCCCGAGCTGAGGCAACTTTGGTGATGACGGACACGTGGCCTTCGACATGAGTCAGGGTTTCCTAAATTTTTCAAAAATAAAATATTTAGGTGGCGACTCTATAATCTGGCAAACCAGTCCATGTTTGGCGCTTTTTCATTCAAAATTGACTTTCCAACAATTACCAGATTTGGACTCTTTGCTGTTTATCAGTCTCACATTGCACTTTGTGAGATTAGATTCAGAACTGTGACAGGAGTCCGAACTGTAGGACGACCAATTCGTGCCTTCCTCCGAAAGGGGGGGCGCACGAAGAAAGTCTGGTCCACACTAACGTATTATGATGAACTGCCATTTTCAGATCCCTTTTCAGACTCCAGTTCCACCGGATGTCCCAGCAGGAGCCGTAGCGGGACCTTCAGTACCTCCTCTAGTAGTGGGGAGGGGAGAGAGACAGGCTTCGACACGCAGCCGAGGTAGAGACGGGGACAACCGCAGCGAGAGTGACCCCTCAGAGCCCATGTTAGGTGACGATGATGATGAGACAAGCGAGGGTGAGAAGGTTGTGAGTCCACAGTCAGAGTCATCTGAGGATGACGCGAGCTCAGATTCTGCTCGTGGTGAGGCTAGAGAGGTTGAGGAGGGTTCTGCTCAGACACTGATTCAGATTCAAATAATGGCGCTGATGGTGACAGTGCTCCAAAGTCCGCTCCACCGAGGAAGAGGACGAAGAGGACCTCTCGAGCTTGAGACAGCCAGTGCTCTTCTAGATGCTTTTTTGCTTTGTTTTCTTTTTGCTAGTAGTATTGGCACATTGTATAGCCTTAGGCAGTTTTATTTTCTTTAAAAACTTGTACCCTTTTGCAAAAAGAAACCATGATTGGAATGAAAACTCAACTTTGGTTTAAAAAGTATTGCATTTTACATTCTAAGCATCCCATAACATCGCACAGCATGGAAATGAGATTGATCTTTGTTGTAAACTGTACATTCAAATTGCATTGTCTTAATCAGGTAGTGAACCAACTAACAACTGAAAGAACAAACAACTCGATAAACAACACAAAATTTTCACAGGCTAATCAAAATAAATACAACTCGATAAGCAAATTACAACAACTCGATAATCAACATGAATACAACTCAACAAACAAAACCAAACACTTATAACTTAGATAAACATGCTCAAGCCCCAAAAGGACCAAAACATGACCCCGAAAGGTGCTAATAATAGAATACAACTGTTGAAAACAACTGAATCGTCACACAGGAGATCAGTGAGCATGAAGCGGAGGCCACCAGCCATGGGGAATGGTCCGCTAGCCATCAATGTGCCCCTGCCAACCATTCATGAGCCCCTACCGGCCATCAATGAACAGAACCTCCGAAATGTTGACACATGGCCTCCACTCACTGCCTTATCTTCTACAAAAGCTCCAACTTCATGGTTTCTTCATTTTAGCTCTATTTTTGCCCCAAATAGAGCCATTCTTTGCCGAAAAACTCTCCGATTGGATTGCAAACTTGGATGGCTCGAAAACTTTAATTTTCGGGGTTTCGGGCGAAATGCACTGTTCCCATTGAGCCGTACTCCATTGTGTTTTCCATTCCTCCATATCACGGCTTGATGTTGGAATCTGATTACACACGTTTTTAGCTCTGGCGGACAAGAGTTGTGCCCCACAATTGAAGAATTCCAAGCTTTGATGGAATCTTGACGAGACAAGGAAATCTTGCCCCAGTCTCGTTTCAACGACATCCAAGCTTTGGGAATGATGTGTGGGCTTACTTTACAGGATGCTCGATCTTTGGTTCATAATGGGGAGCTTGACATTCCCAACTTAATCCATCATTTTTCTGACGTCGATGACCGCGGCGACCGTCTTTGGCCGAGTTCTCGGCAGCATGCGCACTGCTTGTGCATGCTCGCCCATTTCTTGCTTGCCCCTGGCTTTAGAGGGTCTAGCATTCGCCTAATTGAAGTTGCGCAAGGCTTGAAAAAGGGTAAGAGCTGCATTGGCTTGACACTAGCCGAGACTTTAATGGGTTTGAATGCTTTCCACCACCGGGAAACAACCAATTGTGCGGGGAGTCCACTACTATTGCAGGTAATGTTTCCCATCCTTCTCATATGTATTTCTTACATCACTCAGCCCACAAGCTCTGTTTTTCTCTTAAAACCCTTTCTCACTTTTCCCTCCACGTACACCTTTCCATTCTTTAATCTCTCTTATTTTTCGTCCCTCCCAAGGTTTGGCCAATGGAGAAGTTAAAGTTAGTGGATGCTTGTCCCGCATATTCAACACACGGCTATTTCTTCCGTCCATAGCTTGTTGACTTCCCAAACGAGGGGTGGTGGTGCCACTACATATGCCACAGATCTGCTATTGACATCACTTGGCACTGTCCCTGGTTTGATCTGCCTGAGATAAGCTACAATATGTCTTGCCAGCCTGGCATTCAGTTGGTTGGCTTGACACACTATGTCTTCTACTTTCCATTTCGGTTCCGGCGTCCGTTCAGACAGGACCAGACTTGCCCTGAAGAGGGGATAGAATATCCAGCTTCATTTCCAATCCGAGGCTCACAACTAGCTCGGTATACCACAGCATGGAGAATAAGAGAACTTCTAGCCCCCACTCCCAATTTCAGTTATGCCCTTTCTAGCAAATGCATAGTTTGGCTTGAAGATGAGGCACTAACTGGACCTACTTTGGCATCTGAAGCTTCCACAAGCTCTGGAAGGGGATACAGGAACACCTGACTATGCCCCAAGTTTATTGCTTTAATCTGTACTTTAAGTTTTCTTTTTGAACGTAATAAAAAAAGCAACTTCAATTTGCGTCAAGAGTCAGAGAACTCTGTATTGAAATCAATGAAATTGAAGGTTGTGGGTACTAACAATTTTCCATTTGGTCAAAAAATGGTCTAAGTTGTAAAAAGATTAATTTGACCAAAATCAACTTTTATTAAGACTTTTCAGAACCATCTTTGATATGGATCACAACTAGACACACCCAGAATCTGTCCGTGAGATGTACTACCCTAAATCCAATAACTCGAAAGTTGCCCCTTGTCTGAATAGCACTGCATTAGAGATCACAACCAAACTCTTGAATGCGGAATAGACAAAGATGACCAAAACAATCACATGGACACAGTTGATTTGGAAGTGTTTATGGCTGGACTTCGGAATAAAGTTGCCTACGTATCCCAAAGATGGGAATCAAGCCTTACATAGTTCGGTTTGGGTTCACTCGGGTGTTAACACTCCCCTTTTGCGCTCTAACTTTTGCCAAGGCCGCCCTTTCTGGATTTTCAACCTTGCGAGCTCAGTTTTTCTTATTTCAAATTTTTCGAGCTCTAACCTTTGCCTAGGTTGCCCTTTCTAGGTTTTTGACCTAGTGAGCCTCTCAGGGGTAGTATTTCTTCAACTTGTCTATGTTAATTGGCTGGGAGAACTCAAGGCCATCTAGGTCCATAAGAACGACAGCTCCACCCGACCAGATAGACTTGATGATGTAAGGACCAGTCCAATTAGGTCTGAACTTGCCCCTAGGGTCGTGAATGGGAGCTCGGTTGTCTTTGAACACCAAATCCCCTTCTTTCAAATTCCTGGACTTAACCTTCTTGTTAAAAGCCGGGTAATTCTGCGCTGATATCCTTGGACGTGATACAGTACTTTCAGCCTTCTCTCGTCGAACAGCATAAGTTCCTCGAACCTGCTTTGCTGCCAATCTACTTTTGCTATCTAGCACTCAGCTATTACCCTCAGCGACGGAACCTCAACTTCGATCGGCAGAACAGCCTCCACCCTATATACCAAGGAATATGAAGTTGCCCCAGTAGAAGTTCGAATGGATGTCCGATAGCCCCAAAGAGCAAATGGCAGCTTATCTGGCCAGTACCTGTAGGTTTCCACCATCTTTTACAGAATCTGCTTGATATTCTTGTTGGCGGCCTCAACAGCTCTGTTGGTTTGTGGCCGATATGTAAATAAGTTATGAAAAGCCACGTTGTATCTCTCCAACAAGTCGATCACCTCCTTCTTGAAATGGGAACCATTGTCCGAAATAATCTCATTCGGGACCCCATAGCGACAGATAATGTTATTCCTGATGAACTTAGCAACGTGCAATGCTTTCAACACTGCGTAGGATTAGGCCTCGACCCACTTTGTGAAGTAGTCTATCGCTACTAGGATGTACTCATGCCCTTCGACCTCTTCGGAGTAACTACCCCAACAACATCAATTCCCCAGACTGAGAGTGGCCACGGTGAAGTCATGTTGTACAGCTTCGATGGCGGGACGTTCATGCGATTTGCATGGATCTAGCATTTGTAGTATCGCTGAACAAAACCAATACAATCCTCCTCCATGGTTGACCAGTAGTAACCCTGTCTGAGGATCTTCCAAGCTAGCATCACTCCACTCATGTGCGCTCTGCACTCTTCTCCGTGGATGGCCTCCATTAGGCACTCTGACTCTTCAGCATCAACACACAGTTTATACATCCCCAGATGGCCCTGTTTGTACAATTTACCCCCGCAGATGATAAACTGAGCAGCTATTCGCCGTATCGCCCTCTTATCTTTGGCATTTGCCCATGGTGAATAAGCACCCTTTTCTAAGAAGTTCCAGATGTCATGATACCAGGGGCTCTAATCTTGCACTTCATCTATGGCGGCGATCAGCTCGTAGGCCGACACATACCTCTGTTCAATGATAATTGGACGCATCTGGACTCCCAAAGGGATGTCTATCATGAAAGATGGAGTTAATAAAGCGTCAGTGAACCTGTTGCTCTCCTTTAACAGATGCGTGAAGGTTAGCTTCTCAAACCTGGGAATTAGAACGTCCAGGGTTTGGTGATAGATTTTCATCATTTCTTCTTTAACCTTCTTGTCTTCTTTCGCTTGAGACACAACCAGGTTCGAGTCCCCAATGACGTCCAACCTTTTTGCCCCTAGTTTCGGGGCGGCTTCCAAGCCAGCGATACATGCCTCGTATTCTGCTTCTTTGTTCGATACCTTGAACCAGAGTTTGAAAGCTAAAGGTATGTGGGAATTGTCAGGTGCTATCAGCAACACTCCTATCCCATACCCGTACTGGTTAGATGCTCCGTCAAAGTACATCGTCTAAATCTCTTCTTTGAGCTATAGAATGGCCTCACCCGGGAACGGATACTCTACTGCTTCATCTCCCTCCACTGGGTGATCAGCTAAGAACTCCACTACCGTTCTCCCATTCACAGACTTGAGCATCATATACTTCAGATCAAATTCGAAGATAAGAAGCAACCAACAGGCTAGCCTACCCGTAAGCGCTGGTTTCTTGAAGAGATATTTGATCGGATCTAATCTCGAAACCACAATTACAGAGTGAGCTAACAGGTAGTACCTCAACTTCCTGGTAGCCCATACCAAGGACAAACAAGCCTTCTCACGCGGAGTGTAACGGGTCTCATATTCTAGCATATTCTTGCTCAGGTAATAGATAGCCTTCTCCACTTTATCCCCAGATTCCTACGCGAGCATACAGCCCATTGTCGTGTCGGTTACTGACAGATACAAAATCAACGGTTTCCCCGGCTCTGGCGGTGACAACACGAGTGGGTTTTGTAGATATTGCTTGATCTGCTCAAAAGCAACTTCGCATCGGTCATCCCATTGGAACTTTTTTCCTTTCTTCAGGAGACCAAATAGTGGTTCACAAGTCAAGGTTAATTTTGCAATAAATCGTCTTATGAATTGCACTTTACCCAAAAAGCCTCGCACCTTCTTTTCAGTACGTGGTGGTGGCATTTCTAAGATGGCCTTAATTTTGGAAGGATCGACCTCAATGCCCCTTTGTGTAATCAAAAACCCCAGCATTTTTCTTGCTGTGACACCAAAAGTACAATTTTGAGGATTCAGTCGCAACCTATACTCTCTGATCCATTGGAAAATTTTCTTTAGGGGGCTGTAGTGGCCCTCTCTTTCCTTGGACTTGACAATCATGTCGTCAACGTACACCTCAACCTCCTTATGGATCATATCGTGCAAGATCGTGGTTGCAACCCGTTGATAAGTAGCCCCAGCATTCTTCAAACCAAACAACATCACCCTATAGTAGTAAGTTCCCCACGGGGTAGTGAAGGCAGTTTTTTTCCTATCTTCGGGTGCCATCAAAATCTGGTTGTATCCAAAAAACCCATCCATAAACGAGAGCAGCGCATGCCTAGCGGTGAAGTCCACCTGTTCGTCGATATGCGGCAGAGGAAAGTCGTCCTTCGGACTGGCTTTGTTCAGATCTCTGAAGTCCACACATACTTGAATTCTGCCATCTTTCTTCGACATCGGAACTATATTGGCCAACAAAGTAAGATACTCATATACTAACAGGAACCCTACATCAATCTGCTTGGTGACCTCTTCCTTGATTTTCAGAGCCCAATCCCGGCAGATCCTTCGAAGATTCTGCTTGATTGGTCTGGCCTCAGGGTCAAGAGGGATCCGATGCTGTACAATCTCAAGATCGATAAAGCATGTCCTCGTAGGACCATGCGAAAACATCTTTGAAATCTTTTAATAAAGCGACTAACCGCTCGCACTACTCTGAAGACAACGTGGACCCGATCTGGACCAACCGCGGATCCTTCTCAGTATCAACGTTAATTGAAGTGATGTCATCAACCAAAGGTTTTACAAACCTCTCCTGCTTTCGATCAATCAAATGTTTCAAAACCGGAGGAATTTCTTCCTCGTTGTTTTCATCAAAGTTTTGAAAGTTCTGATTAATGCAACAAGAGAACGGCACAGAAAAGTACTCAAAAGTAGCTGCGGTACCATTCTCATTCATAATTTCCAGTTCATCTGATTCTTCGGTTACAACCGACTCAAAAGAAAATGAAAAAGGCGACCTGGACAAAACAACGGCATCCGGGTTATCAACCCTAGGAATACCAGACTCTGACTTAGAAGAACTAGAATCTGACTCCGACTCCACAGACTCTATGGAATCAGATTTTCATTCACTACCTGACCCAAAATTGCTAGACAAAAAGCCCTCCTCGTACTGCCAAATGAGGGAGGGTGCGATAGATGCGTCCAGAATGTCGGAAGAAGGCCCCACAGCCATTTGATCTCCAATCATGGAAATGGAAAAGTCATCCCCCAAGCACTCCGGTGTGATCTGAGAATCTGAGAGGAGACAAGCCAGCGCTGCTCCCATCTCGAGTTTTGTGCCTTCGGACTCGTCTTCTTTGCACTGCTCAGTCTTAGCTGGTGCGTCAGTCTGCTCTTCTACAACTTCATTCCCTTACAACTGAAGGTCAAAAAAGATTTTGAAGACGGGAAAACGCCGCTTCTCAGAATTCAGCCATGGCTCCGGAAAGCCGCAAAATGGGAAATCTTCCCCCTCCCAGACAAAGCGTCCATTCAGGGTTCCTTGAATAAGTCTGTGCACCAGGTCGTAGTGCTTTCCGGCTTGCTTAGCCTTGGCTCTTTCGGCCATTTCCTTTCCTTTCCTTGCCCAATCCTCTTTGGTAGGCGTGTAACCTAAACCCAAGGTATAACGGTTGTGCGACACTTGGGCCAATGTAGTGACACCCTTCTGGCCACTACTTCCCAATCACATTCCGGGCATGTGTTGAAGCTTATTCATGAGGTAGAGAGATTGCACAATAACATACAGTCCCTCATCAACAGCCAACATATTCTGCACTACCCGAGCCTCAGCCAAGGTGAATCTCGACAAAAAGACATCCTCCTCACCGTGCACAATTTCCAAGACCAGTGTAGTAACCTCCGGCGGTAGATGTATGGAAGAGTTCCGAAAAACAATTGTTATCCCCTTTCCATGGGGGTACTTCAGCATCTGATGTAAAGTGGTAGAGACAGCTCTCACTTGGTGCGACCAAGGCCATTTAAGGAGTAAATTAAAGATAGCTGGAACATCCAAGACATGGAACTCGATGTCCTGTTGCGCCAGGCCAACCTGAGTTCTGATCCGCATTGTCCCCATTACTTCCTGACTTGTGTTCTCACAAGCCCGAATTATATGGTTTGCTGGTGCGAAATCTATCGGCTTCAAACTGATAGCATAGGCAAAACACGACAGACACAAATTAATTACAGATCCCGTATCAACCAGGACAACTAGTATCCATTTTTCCCCACACTCCACAGAGATATACAGCGGTTTGTTGTGCTCAGAGCCCTTAGAGAGTAATTCTTTGTCTGTGAAGGTTAAAGTCGGTAAAGCACCACCCAGGAACACCAGTCCCACTAATTGCTCGGGGGTTGTATCAATAGAAAGCTTAACCTTGTCCCTTGTTGATAGGACGACTTTTCTCTGAACCCGTGAGGCCATGAGCAGTCCCTAGATGGAGATGTCTGCTTGAATTTTCTTCAGCTGCTTTAGTACAGCTTCCTCCTCTAGCAGTTTGTCTTTCTGTTTTTCTGTCCTTATCTTTCCCCGATGCTTCCGGTTAGTCCAAGTGTGGGGGCTTGAAGTACCGCCCACTCCGGGTCATGTGATCGACCTCCTTGGTGTACCAAGTATCGTCTGGTAAATTCTAACCCCAGTCCTCATCAGCATGGGTGAGACGCAAATCATCGTTTTCCCATCACATTCCCTCGGCATTTGACAGATAACTGTCTGGCTCTGCCGTAACTGTTCCCGTGTTCACAACACATTCTGTCCCCGCAGGACCCTTGGCTTTTCTAGCCTTCTGATCATTCTCGATCCTCTCTTATTCGAACCGCTTCAACTCGGCCTCCTGCTTTGTGTCAACTGTGCACAAACTGCCCAATTCCCGAGCAAAGTTCTCAGCATTGTTGCTCTCCAGCAACTCCCCCTTGTTTTGGACTGTTCCGGCCGTTGTAGATATTCCAATTTCTGACTGACCCTGTTTTGGCTGAGATCCCTCATCAATATTCGGCTTGTCACTGAGCCACCCTGTATTATCTGTTGCTCTGTTCGCATCAAACCAACCGATTTGTACATCCCCCAGATCCCTTTCATCAAAGAACTACAGGTTGTTGATATCCTCCTCAAGCTCGGCCAAATCATCCAGCCCCTGACTCGACTCGTCCTCCCGGACAACATGTACCTCCATCCTCATTGGCAATTTCACCCTCGGCTTGGCCTGGCTCACTGGCACGATGTAGCAGCAAGGGTTGTATGCTTCCTCAATTACGCTCACTGCGCCCTCAGCCATGCCTTCTACCATAGCCACCACCACAGGTTCAGGTTGCGGTAGAGACATGCTCATCATGCACAAGTCTGTGCTTTCTGGGATGAACAACGTCAACTTAAGCAGGTGGGAGGGAGTGATGTATATGCTGGGGTCATACGGGACGGCCATTGTTTGGATTAGGTTTACTTGCCTATGTGGAGGAGGGGGTTGGTTATGTGCTGGGAGAGGGTTTGTGCTGATGTTTGGCTTCTCAGGAGGTGCTATCACCTTGTTGTCAATGAGATCCTGGATCTCATGACGGAGTCTAAAGCATAGATAAGTATCATGACCGTGCTACTGGTGAAAGGCGTAATACTTGGCCGGGTTGTGTGTAGGAGGGAGCGGATTTGGCAGTAGGTGTGGTTCCAGGGGCTTCAGATGCCCTTTTCTAATTAGAACCCCTAAGGCTTTGGATAGAGACAAGTAAAGCGCGGCGAAAGTACTCTGGCCCCGGGGTGGGTATTTTGCAGGTTGTATGGTGGCTCCAGATGCGCCGGTGAAAGGTGTGGCTGTTTTTGGCATGGTGGTGACCATGTCGACGTCAGAGGTCCTCGCAGCTGCATTGCTACTCGTAGCTGCATTTGAACTGCGTGTAAACGCCCTCTTGGGTTGCTCCTTCTCATGGTCAATCAGACCCTGTTTCATAGCATCTTCTATCTGTATCTCTCTCTCATGCAAGTCAGCAAAGGTGGGGAGGGGTACGACAATCATCCTCTGTATCAATTTCGGTTGCAGATTTCGCACGACCATTCTGATTTGGTCTTTCTCAGCTGGCTTGGTGGTCATCATGGAAGCCTTGGCCCTCCACCGAGTGACGAAGTCAGAGAAGCCCTCCTTCAGCTCTTGCCTAGTTGCTTCGAGATCACAGGTTCTGACCTCGATTTGAGTGTTGTAAGAATATTGGGCAATGAAGGCCTCAACCATCTCCTCCTAGCTCTTTTTCACTGAATCCTCTAGTTTAGCATACCAGATGGCGGCAATACCCGATAGGGTCCGACCAAAGAGGGATAGTTTCTGCAACCTAGTCAAGCCCATCAGGTGTAGAACATCTGAAAATAACCTCAAATGAACCATAGGATCGCCCGAGCTGTCGAAGTGGTCTATATGAGGCATTTTGAATCTATCCGACAATGTCACCGCAGAATCTGTGTAGCCATCCTCTATATCTGGGATCGAGTTGACTTCCTGAGCTCGTTTAAATAGCTTTTCAAGCTTGCTTACTATCAAAGCAGTAGGATCGACCTCAAACTCGAACAGTGTGTCAGTTGGGTAGGCCGATGCTTTTCAAATCTATGATGGGACTAGCCCTGTTGGGATGTCCGTATTCTCCTAAACATTAGTTGTATGCCCAGGTGTTGGAACCCTAGGTGAGGGTAGGTGCGAAGCAGAAGCTGAGGCTTGTTGTGGTTGTTGCTGCTATTAAAGTTTAGCAATTAGTTCCGCCTGCTGGGCCACAACCTCTGTTTAACGAGCTGTGGCTTCATCTTGGCGAGCAGCATCCCGTTGCATGGCCTCTACAGTCTATTGGAGTTGACACATCATTTCTTCCATACTGTCTGTGAAGTGCTAATCTGTTTGACCAGGTGTATATTCTCTCTCTGAGGTGGAAGCAAAAATCTCAGAGGTGAGGTAGATAGTGACTGCTAAACTGGCGACTGCTGTACTGGTAATCTATGCCAAACTGCCCTCCGTCTCATAACCGGGGGTAATGAAGCAAGCACTGGTTGTCCTCCAATAAGATCCTCAGATCGGTGAATCCTCCTAACTCTGGTCTAGAGTGCTAGGGGGTATCTGCCTCGTCGGAAGCAATTGTGAAACACTACCTTGCAAAAAGAAAAATAAAGCAAAAAAGGAAACAATAATTAGAAAATGAACAGTATCTCGTCTTAGGTAAAGACAACACACAGTTGAAATCATAACCTGGATAATCTGTACTCAAACACTGATTTCTGCCCCCAAATTTCTGCCTCAAAACTGATACCCTCAAACACTAATGTCCTCAGACTGATACCCAGACTTGTAACTGATACATACATTCCCGTAGAAACACACCCTAACAGCACATATCAAGCAAGTAAGAGCCAAAACACCCCTATAGTGGGGTAAGGTTTCCCTGTCCTAATTTAGTCAGGAGCTAGGGTTTCATTACGCATGCATGTAGTTTCAAACAATCCTGCAATCAAGTGAGCAACCTGTCCTAGTTTGGAACAGTCTCTATGTCTTTTGATATGCAACTATGTCAATTGGTCAAAAAGGGTGCCTCAGCAAGACCACCTAATATACCTCTCGCTCCTAACACCGAGAAGTGAAAGGAGGATCAAACGGTACGGCGGTGATCCAAATCCGAGATTTGTGTTCCCATCATGGCAGAGCCCACAACCGATCAGCCTTATGCACGTTTTTCCAAGAAAGTCTCCGATAAACCGTTTAGGAATAGTAAATGGCAAACACTGTGACTTAGGCGCACCTATGAAAATGCAAATGCAAAGAAACACAAAAGTGTAGATAAAACAACATATCATGAGTTCGAGTCAAGTTCTCCAAATCCCCAGTAGAGTCGCCAGAAATTGTAGACTCGACTTTCTTTGCGTGCCCCCCTTTCGGAGAAGGCGTGAATTGGTCCTATAGTTCGGACTCCTGTCACGGTTCTCAATCTAGTTTCACAAGTGCAATATGAACCTGATATACACCAAAGAGTCCAATATGACAAATCATTTTTGAAAATCAGATTTTGAATCAAATAATGCCAAACTGCTTTGCCAGATTACAAAGCCGCCACCTACATATTTTATTTTTGGGAAATTTAGGAAACCCTGACTCGTGCCAAAGGCCACGTGTCCATAATCACTAAAGTTTCCTCGGCTCGGGAACTTGGGTACGAGAGGAGAAGGTCCTGAAATGAGCACCCCCACTCACCCGATCAAAGATCGGCCTCTACTAAGCATGATATGTTGTTTTATAGACACATGTGTTCTTATTCCGGTTATTAGCTAACTTTACTATGTGACGCACACACAAGTATAGACTAAGTCGCAAGACTTGGAACAAAACAACACATGTTTGTTTTTGAAAATGGTTTGAAAGTGCCACCCTCAAGTGGGCTAAAGCGTGGGTTTGCCATCTTACAACATGGGATTCAAACATGATGATTTGCCACTTCGCAAAGTGGGCTTAAAACACATTTTCGTCGAATTGTTCCAATTCAAACAACAAAACCTTCATCCACTGGAATTCATGTAGTTTATCTATTAAGCAAATAGCCTCATGGCAAGCATGCGAAACATGGCATCACTCACACTCATGCAAGTATGCTAACGTGTAAAACTTACAATGTACTTAAAGCCAAAACAAAAGCTAGTTAGAAATCATACAAGATCCTAACTATGCTAGATGCCTAATGCAACACATGCAATAATGCAATTAAATAGGCTCGGCTATCTAAGATGGCATTTGATACAATAATTTGATAACATGCTTTGAAACATGTATTCAAATAAGTGTATTGAAATTGCAATACGGTTTGAATGATGCGCCGAGCCCAATGCATGCAAAACAAATGAATGATGAAAACATGCAAGCATAAGGTATGCTAATTGAAACATGTCCCTAATTTAACCATTGAAAGCAGATAAATAAAAGGGAGAAAGACGTGGGGTTGGAAGACATGCACACACACACGCACGCTTATTACACCATTGTGCCCTCTCAAAGAAGGGTTCGAATGAATAAGCTAAGCTAATCTAAGCTAAACTAAGCTAACTAATCTAGTTAAACTAATTAGACTAATTATTACAAAATGAAATAAAGAAATAGCTAAGCTAAGCTACTTAATTATTACAACACTTAACTAATTAGCAAGCTAATTAATTAAATTACAAAACCAATGAATACTAACTAAACATGCAAAACAAATGTTAAAACTACACTGCCTCAGCTCTGCTTGGAAATTAGAAGATGCATGCCTCGGTTTCCGTCCTGAAAAGCTCTTCGGTTTACTCTCGAGAGGCTCTGTTTGTAGGGTTACTCCAAGAACCTTCTGCTTCACCTTACCAATTCCATGCTGAGGAGTGCACCAGTGGCCTGCCGGCCATGGATTCTTGCTATCGACCAACTATCGGGCAAGGGTAGGCTCTGCCAGCCAACAATGAAGCACTGTCGGCCACTGGTGTACTGATTCACCAAACTGCAACAAAGCACACAAAGAGGAAAATAGAGGGTTTTCTAGGATATGTTTGTACTGCACCCTCTTCTTATCATCTCAAAACATCAAAGGAGGGGGCTCTTGGATCTAAAGCCACCAATAAAGCATTTTCAATGCATGATGGCCAAGGATCCAACTTGTACACATTCAATAAATGCACAAAACAAAGACTCAAGTCCACTACCTTATCATGGATGTTCAATGATGGAGACAAAGGAGATTGGTTCATTTCATCACTTCAAGTATGAAATGAACCAATCTTCCTTGTGTTCAATATAACGTCCGATTGAACACAATGTAATGCACACATAACATGCTTATCTTGGTCATGTTTTACTTGATTTAATTCTTGCTTACACATTTTAGCATTACCAAGCCATTCATTAACCGGTTAAGTCCAAGTGATTGTCCTCTAATGAGAGAGGGATCAACCAAATGATGGTTTAAGACATGAGAGAGCTTATGCCTTTGGCTAGGAGGAACCCTCAAAAGAGGGTTAAAGCCATTGAGCACAAGCTCTATCTCAAGCTTAAACACAACCCTAAGGTTAACTAACCCTCAAAACAAATGGAAAAATGAAGAAATGAGGGAGGTTGCAGACTTTTAGTGTTGAAATGGCATGACAAATAGTGCTGCAACATGCAAGCAACACATGTTAAGGGCCAAAAGCGTTGAAACTAGTGAAGAGCACTACACTAGAGGCATGCAATACCAAGCTCAAATAACCAAACCAGCTCTAGACAAAGCTAAAACATGCCAAAACAATGGTCTAAACATGCTGAAATAGAAGCTCAAAAGACTAGGGAAACATGCACACATGTTAGCCCACAAACAAGGCACAATACACAACACTCAAACGCAATGAAAGAGTGAAATATGTGAGAGTGTGACAGAGGTATATGCACTGAAATCACATATTAAATGATGCTATATCACGCAATCATCTCATGCAAAGCATGTTGGAGGCCTTGAAACACAAAGCTAGTGAAGCCAACCACAGTATAGCCATGCAAGGCAAAGCACATATGACCAGGACTACCCAAAATAGAGCTAAAGCATGCTAAATCAGTAGCAAAAATGTGTTGAAGTTAATCTAGCACAAGCTAGAATGATAGGCTAAATCATCAAATATGCTAGGCTAGTAAGCATGATTGCACTACAAGTACAAAAAGCAAGCAAGAAGTGTTCCAACCAATCAAAAATAGAGTTGAAGCATGTCAAAACAAGGCCAAAAACATTCTTGAACTAAGCTACAAAAAGGTAGAAAAACATGCCCACATCTTAGGCCATCTACACATGCAAACAAGATACAAGGAGGGGAAGCCACCCCCTCCTATCTTGGACCTCAAAACCAACTTTTTACCACTGAAATTCTCCTAGAATTCAGTGGTTAAAAGGCCAAGAAAAGTTTGTTTTAAAAGATTTGAAAGATGGTTCAAAAGGCTTCACAAGCCAAAGAGCAAAGGGAGGAAACCACCCCTTAACCAAACAAGACTCAAACCACTATTTTAAAGCCTTAAAAACTAAGTTTATTAGAGCTCAAAACCAGCCTCAAAGTAGTGTAAAATGATGGTCAAGCACTTAACTAAAACAAAGCTTAAAAGGGACAAGTTTATACCTTTGAAGCACAGCAACAAAACAGCTGAAATTCTAAGCCAAAACCAAGCTCAAGACCTCAAACTAAGCCTCAAAGAACCTCAGCTCCAAGGTGAAAGTGTTTGGTCAAGGTTCTCAGAACAAATGTGTAGAGGATTTCCACTTTCAAGCACAAAATCAAGAGAGAGAGAGGATTCTAGAGAGAGAGAGAGAGAGAAATTTTGCTCACAAAATTTTGTAACCCCCCACATGCAAGAGGATGGCTTCTATATATAGTGGATACAAGAAGCCTTCAAAGAAATCCAGCCATTCACGTGCAAGCAGATTGGTCAATTGTGCAAACAGCTGTCAAAAATATCAGAAAAATATCTACTGATGCACTGGTGGCCGGCCGGCCATCAGGGGCTCATTGATGGCTGGTAGGGCTCATCAATAGCCGGCAGGCCAAAGCGCATGGCCGGTAGTGCCCAAAAGTGACCGGCAGTGCACCAGGAAAAGCATGCTGAAAGGACCAACACATGGTCCAGAAATGAGGCAGAATTGATGCAGGGTTTGGAAAGCTCAAACGTGTGACGTTCCGCTGCGAAATTCGAGTATTCAACAAGCAATCAAACTTGTCATTGGATGTACCTACAGGAACGTCCGAGTCTTGAGGACGGTCAAAATGGGATGTCTACAGAGTGGCACCAGCCTAGCCACCTTATATTGCTATATGAGCTTCGTATCCTACCACAAGGCGGATTCACTCGGCAACTAATGGACAGTTTGGGAAGTACACCACATATTCACTTTTTCTGTTCAGTTTTACATTTTATTCAGTTTTGCATTTCCTGCTCATCTTTGCTTTGTATTTCCGGTTTATCTGCCCATTTACTTCATCCATCTTTTTCTGCTTGCAACTCTGGGTTTACATGTATTTCACCTCTCTGGCTCCGATCTCGGTGAGGCCGATTGAGTTGCCAGTACCCTGCTCCCGGTATTGTAACTCCCGATTTGAGCGCTGTCGTCGCATAGACCGAGACTTCCCCTACTTTCACTGCTTCTTTGACACGATCATTGCGGATCAAGTAACAAAATATCAACCTTTAACTTTTACATACTGTAAGCATACTGCACTGTTTCACATATTACACAGTCATTCTCATACTATTGCTTTTATTGCACTGTCATTCTCATATTGCATTGATTTCTAACATTTGACGTATGCTTCCACAAGCTGACTGGCATCCATGGGTGGGCATTCCCCAAGCATCGAGCATGACCTATGTCGCTGCATAGTATGCCTCCACCATGCAGATTCTGTTTAAGGGCCCCTTTGGCCGGGTTTATTACCTGGGGGAGAGATTCATCTGCCAGACACGAGGCATCACTGACGTCGACATTCCATATCCTCCTCCTCCAGTCATGAGAGTAGTTGATGAGCTTCAAGACGGTCCTCAGATCGACCTGCTAATGTTGGAAGAGGATGGTGATCGACATTATGAACCTGGCGACTTCACCACCTTCTTACATACTCAAGTGATGGCGCCTCTTACCGTGGGCATGGTTCGCACTATTCTAGAGTCTGCTACTGCGACTGGCAATGCCCTTGCTGAAGGTGCCCCTGTCATTGTTCCCATTCTTGGATTTCCCGTGATTCCCACTGAGATCATGTACATGCATCCAGATGAAGTGATCGAGCAGATCCCTCTTGAGCATATTGAGGAGAGGGACCGCAGGCTAGCATTCGCCACTGGCAGAGAGCAGGTACACATTTCTTTATGCTTCTACTCACTGCACTTTATCTTGTTTTGTTTTCTGCCATTTCTGTTCATTGTTCTCTATTACTTCTGTCTTTCTTTCTCAAATTCTGTTCCTTTTGCAGATACACCGGGCGTATGTTGATGACCTCCTTCGGACGATCGACTGACTGCTCTTTACGATATGGAGGAGACAGACCGCTTTAGTCTCTCATGAGATTGAGGTATACTCTGTCTATAGTTCACTATTGTTTCCATATTATTTATACTCCTATTAGTCCATACTAATACTTGTACTTTTTTTAGCTTGAGGCGATGCCAGCAATGCCCGTAGGACCTCTTCTAGCTGGAAGAAGATGGAGACAGGGCCCCGTGAGGGGCCGAGGGAGAGCTAATCGAGGAAGAGGCCGAGCGAGGCAACGCTGACCTTCTGAGGAGTCTTTTAACAGGTCTATGACCCTCAAGGATGAGGAAGAGGAGGTTGACTTGCAGTCCAGTAGCCCTAGCGATGACAGTGATGCACCTCTTCCGCAACCGAAGAGAAAGAGGGCAGGGATAAGTTACTGATGAGGATGACGATTTTGTTTTTTGATTTGCTTTGTAGTTAAAGACTAGCTTCAGATAGACCCTTTTGTTGTTTTTTTTTTTTTAAAGAATTTTCTTTTGTTGCCTTGTAAAACAATGATCGGGTTTGGACCCGCTAGTTTATAAAATACAAGGTTTTTGAATGATCTCCTTGCACAATATGATGAATGGCTTGTGATCAATGACGTAACCTTTGCACGATAACTTCGCATAAAACTTAAAACAATGAATAACTACTCTTGGATTCATTCTTGAGTCGAATAGCAACCCATAACTGAAAAAAATGTAAAATACAACTTGATAATAGGGAAACGAAATGAAAACAACTCAAAGTACTAAAAAAACATTTGGTACAAACAAAATAAGACTTAAAACACAACCGCGGTACATCAAAACAAAGGCCACCTTTTCCAGCAACTGCATTGATCTGAGCCACCATTTAGACCCGGCCGGGCCTAAATAGGCACGACCGGGCTTCACTAAGGCATAGTCGGGCCTAAGTGTGAGGTCAGTCAGTGCTACCCAACTGTCATGCACTGCTCCTTCTCATCCTCTACAAATGGTGCTCCCATGCTGTTTTTCTGGTAGAATAACTAGTCTTTGATATTTTTCTCTCAAGATGGAGACATTGTGCAACAATAGGCTCCAAGACTGGGTAGCCACTTTGGACGGCTCGAAAAAGGTGAATTTTCGCAATTTTTGGCCTAAATGCCCTTTTTCCTCCGATTCGCACTCCTCTTTGCTTTCCATTTCTCCATGCCGTTGTTCGATGTTGGAACCCCAATCACTCATGTATTTCAATTCAGATCACAAGAGGTGTGTTCGACACTCGAGGAATTTCGAGCTTTAATGGAGTCCCGGCGCAATGAAAAAATCATGTCGCAGCCCCATTTTGGCCATGCCCAAGCTTTGGGAGGGATGTGTAGGTTAACATTACACGAGGCTCGATCCTTGGCACATGATGGGAAGCTAGACATCCCGGCTTAGTTCATCGATTTTCCACCATTGGGATAAGAGTGACCTTTTTTTGGAGAGGATAAGAGTTGCATGGGTTGTCTAGCTTCGATAGCGGAAAATCGATGGGTTGTGCTAGACATCCCGGCATATGCCTTGTTGCACAATTCCTTCTTGTCCCTAGTTTCCACAGAGCTAGCATCCAGTTGATCGAAGTGGCCCAATGTCTGAAAGAGGATAAGAGTTGCATGGGTTTAGCACTAGCCGAAACCTTAATGGGTTTAGATGCTTTCCGTCAAGGAGAGACTACCTAATTGGCAGGGAGTCCGCTACTTCTCCAGGTATTATTTTCCACCCTTCTAATTTATGATTCTTACATCACTCAACACTTATTCTCTATTTATCTCTCATAGCTTTTTCCTTACTTTTCTCTCATTGTACACCTCTCTATTCTTTAATATCTCTTATTTTTCATCCCTCCCCAAGTATGGCTGATGGATAAACTGCAAGTAATGGATCCTTGTCCCAGGTACACGGCCAAAGCTTACTTCTTTCGCCAACGGCTAGTGGATTTTCCCTCATAAGGGTTATGGTGTGACTGGATGTGCAGCAGATCTGCAACTGACATAACTTGGTGTTACCCCTGGCTTACTTTAACTGAGATGAGCTACAACATGTCCCGACAGTCAGGTGTAAAGTTGATTGGACTCACACATTGCATATTATATTTCCCTTTTTGGTTTAGACACCAGTTCAGGCATGATCAGACCTACCTAGAGGCGGGGGTAGAATAACCGGCTTCATTTCCGATTCATGCCTCGCACCTGCCCTGGTACCTTACTTCCTGGAGAACGAGAGAGATTTTGGCCCCTACCATTAGTTTGAGTTACACCCTGTCTGAGAAGTGTTTGGCTTGGCTTGAAGAGGAGGCAGAGGTCGGGCCGTCTTTGGCATAGAGGCACTTGACTTAGCTGTGCCCCTAGTTTTACTACCTTGATCTTTCCTTTTCAAGTTTTAAGATGTATGTGTTGAAATCAATAAAATTAAAGTTGCAAGCACTGATAATTTTCCTTTCAGTCCCAAAAAATGGTCCAAGTTTTAAAAGGGTAAAGTTTTGAACAAAATCAACTTTTATTAAAACTTTTCAAAATAATTTTCGGAAACGATCACCACCTGACACACATAAAATCAATTCTCAAATGTAAAATCCCGATCAGAAGATCATAAATGCCCATAACTGCAACCGCCACACCGGCTCTTCCGCCAATATAAAGCTCACACAACCGAACTAACTAATAATGGAGAAAGATGTCCTGATCAAATATGAACAAATAAGACAGTTGAATTGTAGATTATTACAGCCGAACATCAAGATGAAGTTACCTACATATCCCAAAAATGGGAATCAGGCCTTAGGTAGTTCGGTTAAGGTTTACTAGAATATTAACTCTCTCCTTTTGCGCTCTAACTTTTGCCAAAGTCGCCCTTTAGGGTTTTCAACCTTGCGAGCTTAGTTTTTCTTTATTTCTAATTTTTCATGCTCTAACTTTTGCCTAGGTTGCCCTTTCGGGTTTTTAGCCTAGTGAGCATCTCAGGGGTAGTATTTCTTCAACTTATCCATATTGATCAGTTGTGAAAATTCTAGGCCATCTAGATCCATAAGTATAACCGCCCCTCATGACCAGATTGATTTGATGATGTAAGGACCAGTCCAGTTGGGTTTGAACTTACCCCTAGGGTCATGAATGGGAGCCCGGATGTCTTTCAGCACTATTTCCCCTTCTTCAAGATTTCTAGACTTAACTTTCTTATTAAAAGCCCTAGCAATTCGGCGTTGGTAACCTTGGACATAATACAACATTAACTCCTCAAACCTACTCCATTGTCATTCTATCTCTGCTATCTGACATTCAACCATAACTCATAGCGAGGGCACTTCAATTTCGATTGGCAAAACAGCCTCCATCCCGTAAACGAGAGAATAGGGGGTCACCCCTGTAGATGTTCAGATTGAGGTCTTGTAGCCCCAGAGCACAAATGGCAGTTTATCTGGCCAATCCCTGTAGGTTTCCATCATCTTCTGTAGAATTCTTTTGATGTTTTTGTTCGCAGCATCGACAGCTCCAGTGGTTTGTGGCCTATAGGTCGATGACTAATGGAAAGCCACGTTATATTTCTTAAGCAAGTCTATCACCTCTTTCTTGAAATGCAACCCATTATTGGAGATAATCTCATTCAGAACCCCATATTGGCAAATGATATTGTTCTTGATGAACTTAGCCACATGCGACGCTTTTAGCACATAGTAGGACTGGGCCTCCACCCATTTGGTGAAGTAGTCAATTACTACCAAGATGAATTCATGTCCATTTGACCCCTTTGGCGTAACTGCGCCGATAACATCTATTCCCCAAATAGAGAATGGCCATGGTGAAGTCATGTTGTAGAGCTTCGATGATGAAATGTTCATGAGGTTGGCATGGATCTGGCATTTGTGACAACACCGAACAAAACCAATACAATCATCTTCCACGGTTGACTAATAGTAGCCCTGTCTAAGGATTTTCCGCGCTATCATCACACCGTTCTGTGGGATCTGCACTCTCCTCCATAAGGCGCTTTGATTCCTTTTCCTCAACACATAGCTTGTGCATTCCCAAATGGCCTCTTTTGTATAACTTGCCTCCACAACTGATAAATTGAACAACCAGACGCTGTATTCCCCTTTTGTCCTTGGCATTTGCTCTTAGCGGATACACCTCTTTTTCCAAGAAATTCCAAATATCATACTACCAGGGGTTCTTGTCTGAAGCCTCATCTGTCGCGACAATGGTTTCATAGGTCGGCATGTACTTCTATTCAATAATGATCAGACGCATCCTAACTCCCAATGAAATGTCTACTATAGAAGATAAAGTTGCTAGTGCATCAGCGAATTGGTTATTTTCTCTTAGCAGATGGGTAAATGTTAACTTTTCAAACCTCGAAATTAGCATATCCAAGACCTGATGGTAAACCTTCAATCTTTTTGCTTGAGACACAACCAAGTTCGAATCCCCAATCAATCTCTGTTGGCTTGAGACACAACCAAGTTCGAATCCCCAATGATGTCCAACCTTTTTGCCCCTAGTTCCTAGGCAGCTTCTAAACCAGCAATACACACCTCATATTCTTCTTCGTTGTTGGATACATTGAACCAGACTTTGAGGGCTAGGGGTATATAAGAGTCATTGGGTGCTAATAGCAATACATCGATCTCATAACCATATTAATTGGCTACTCCGCCAAAGTACACCGTCTACGTTTTTTCCTCTATTTGTAGAATATTTTCATATGGGAAAAAGTACTCCACTACTTCATCTTCTTCTACTGGGTGATGTGCCAGGAATTCTGCTACAGCCCTCCCTTTAACCGACTTGCGTGGAACATATGTAAGATCAAATTTGGAGAGAATAAGCAACCAATAGACTAGTCTACCCGTAAGCGCTGGTTTCTCAAAGAGATATTTGATGGGATCTAATCTCGAAACCAGGATTACAGAGTGAGCTAACAGGTAGTGTCTCAACTTCCGAGTATCCCTTACCAAGGCTAGACATGATTTCTCGAGAGGAGTGTAACGGGTCTCGTAATCCATCATTTTTTTGCTCAAGTAGTAAATGGCTTTCTTCACCTTGGCCTCTGACTCTTGAGCTAACATGCACCCCATGGTTGAGTTTGTCACTGACAGGTACAAAATCAGCAATTTTCCCGATTCTGGCGGTGACAACACAGGCAGATTCTGCAAGTACTGCTTGACCTATTCAAAAGCGAACTGACAGCGATCATCCCATTGGAACTTCTTTCCTTTCTTTAAGAGACCAAATAGTGGTTCACAAGTCGAGGTTAATTTGGAAATAAACCATCTTATGAATTGCACTTTACCTAGAAAGTTACGCACCTCCTTTTGAGCCCTTGGTGGTGGCATTTCTAAGATGGCCTTGATTTTGGAAGGATCTACCTCAATTCCTCTCTGTGTGATTAGGAATCCCAGCATTTTTCTTGTTGTTACGCCGAATGTGCATTTTTGCGGGTTCAACCTCAATCTATACTCTCTGATTTGCTGAAAGAATTTCTCCAAGGCGATGTAGTGGCCCTCTCGATCTTTGGACTTGACAATCATACAGTCCACATACATCTCAACCTCTTTATGGATCATGTTGTGCAGAATGGTGGCTGCACCCTATTGATAAGTAGCTCCAGCATTCTTCAATCCAAACAGCATGACTTAGTAGCAATAGGTGCCCTACGAAGTAGTGAAAGCAGTCTTCTCCCTATCCTCAGGTGCCATCAGAATCTGGTTATGTCCTTAAAACCCATCCATGAACGAGAGCAATGCATGGCCCGTGGTGAAGTCTACCAACTCATCAATATACGGTAATGGAAAATAATTCTTCGAACTAGCTTTATTTAGATCCTTGAAGTCGACACAAACTCTGATTCTACCATCCTTCTTTGGGACTGGAACAATATTGGCCAACCACATCGGATACTCAGATACAAGCAAGAACCATGCCTCAATCTATTTGGTAACTTCTTCCTTGATCTTCAAAACCCAATATGGGTGAACTCTGCACAGCTTCTGCTTAACTGGCTGGGCCTCAAGGTCAAGAGGGATCCAGTGTTGTTCAATCTCAGGATCGATTCCAAGCATGTCTTCGTAGGACCATGCAAAAAAGTCCTAGAAATTTTTTAATAAAGCTATTAAACGCTCACGTTCCTCCGAAGACAGCGTGGACTCGATCTGGACCAAGTGAGGATCTTGCTCAGTACCCACGTTAATTGATACGATTTCATCTGTATAGGGCTTAAAACGCCTCTCATCCTCGTGATCAACCAAATTTTTCAAAACTCGAGGAATTTCTTCCTCTTTGTTTATATCAAAATTTTGAAAATGAACATCAGTACAACAAACCAAAGGCACATAGAAGTAGGCAAAGTCCATAGCATTCCCATTCAAAAAGTCTAGATCTTTGGTTACAATGGACTCAAAAGAAAAGCTAAAAGACAACCTGGAGAGGACTTTGGTATCCAGGTTACCACTCCCAGAAGTACCGAACTCAGAGGAACTTGAATCCGACTCCGACTCCACAGACTCAGTGGAAACAGATCCGGACCCACTATCCGATCCAGAACTATTGATGATGCCTTGTTCAAACTTCCAGACCAAGCGTGGAGCCTCAGATACATCTACGATAAAATTGGACAAATCCGCTGCTGGGTTATCCCCGATCATTGAGATAGTAGAACTATCCCCCCAAGTTGGTGGTCTCAGCTCCAGCAGTAGGACTTGTCAGTAGGTCAACCAGTGCTTCTCCTAACAGCTCTTCCTTGTCGATGTCTAGGTTTGCAGTCCCGTCTTGATCTGTTCTAGGGCTCAGGTTTGCTTGTTCATCCTCTTCTTCTAGTAACTGGTGTCCAAAGAAGATTTTGAACCCCAAATGCCTTGTTTTTGTTTCCCAGTCCTACCAGGGCTCAAGGAATCCACAAAAAGGGAAGTCTTCCCCTTGGCAGACAAAACGTCTGTTTAAGGTTCCCTGTATTGGTTTGTGGACTAACTCGTACTACCTCCCAATTCTCTTTGCTTTCAACCTTCCTCGCAACTCCTCCCCCTTGCTTTGCTAATCTATAGCACTAAGTTTGTATCCCAGCCAAAAGTGTTGGGGTTGTGACTCATCTGCTTACCAATTATACCTCCCTACCTACCACTTCGACCTAGTCCTGATCTAGTCATATGCCCCTGTTTGTTCATTATGTAGATAGATTGTGCACTTACGTAGTTCCCATTTCCCTTCACCATGATGGTTTGAACTAACCAGGCTTCTGCTAAAGAGAAATTAGAAAGGAACACGTCCTCCTCCCCGTGTATGATTTCCAATAATGGTGTAGTGGTTCCCTGGGGAGGACCGATCGCAGACTTATCATATACATTGGCAATCCCACCTTTGAAGGGGTACTTTACTAACTGATGGACTATTGATGACACAACCCTCATCTGATGTAGCCAGGGCCTTCCCAGCAGTAGATTAAAAGTGGTCGGAATGTCCATGACATGAAATTCCACCTCATGTTCGGACAGGCCGACTAGGATATGGCTTTTAAACGTTCCTATAACATCCCGGCCTGTATTGTCATAAGCCCGGACGGCTTGGGTCGTGCGTGTAAAGTCAGCCGCCTCAAACCGATGGCATAGGCAATTCTCACTGGACATACATTGATTGCCGATCCGGCATCTACTAACACCACCGGAATCCACTTTTTATGACTTTCCAGGGTTACGTATAAGGGTCGGTTGTGGTTGGCACCCTCAGGTGGTAACTCCTTATCTGTAAAAGATATCACCGGCGTAATGTCCCCAGATGTAACCAACGATACCAATTGGCCCACAGTGGTATCGATAGGCAGTTTGGTTCGGTTCATTGCTGCTTATAGTGCTTGCCTATGCTCCCGAGATGCCATTATCAGCCCCCAGATTAATATGTCAGCCTGAATCTTCTTGAGCTATTTCAAGACCTTCTTCAACATCCTTCTCTTTTGATCTCTCAGTCTCCTTTCAAGAGGTCTCTGGTTGGTCTAATGCTACGAGTTTTAACTACCGACCACTTCGGGTCATATGATTGATCTCCTCAGTATACCAGGTGTTATCCAGGGTGTCAACTTTCCAACCTTCGTCAGTGTATACATGACTTAGGTCGTTGTCTTCCTACCACTCTCCTATAGTCATGGTCGGGCTAGCATCAAGTTCTATCTAGAGCATCTTAACATCACGCGCTCCATCATCATACCATTTTTCCTTCACCACATTCTTGGTTTCTAAATCCCGATGTTTTTGGAGTTTCCGTAACATCATTTTCCGATCGCTAGGCTTCCATTTGACCTTTTAGTAATTTGGGCATCACCTCCGTTGTCTCCGGCTCTTGTTTCCTTTTTCCTTTGCCTTGCTCCAAAGCTATCTTCACCTGGATCTTTTATATCCTTTCCCTTTGAAATTGTTCCAGTGCATGTTCTTTCTCAGTCAGAGGTGCAGCCTCAGTCTTTTCCCTAACAGCAATTTTCTCTTCCTTTCCAATCTCTCTTATTTGTTCTTTCACATTTGAATCTTCCTCACTCAACCATCCATTGTTTATTTCTGGCTGGCTCAGGTCCCACTATCCCATCTGAACACTACTTGTATCCTCCTCTTTGAAGAAGTATAAATCCTCAAGATCCTCCTCTAAGTCAACCAAATCCTCTTGTAAGTCAGCCAAGTCATTCAGGCCTTGTTCGAGCCGATGATTTTGATGTTGGCCTAGCTGGCCTTCCCCGATAGCATTGATGCTGAGAAAGTCCGGCAGTATGACTACTGGCTTTGGCTAATCGATGACCACAATGTATAAATTGAGATCGTACTCCTCTGCGAGCGAGACCTCCTTCTCTATGACCTAGGGTATCAGACGACCCTGTCTTCAATGCATTCTTCTCTTTCTTCATTTCTACTACCACGACCTTGGATTGGGTTTGTGGTGTTAAATCCATCATGCACATGTCTGTGCTTTCTGGAATAACCACCTCCAATTTTGGTAGGTGGAATGAGGCAATGTATATGCTAGGGTTGAAGGTGGGCGGTAGTGTATGGATGTGGTTAATGTTTCTGGGCAGGGGGACTTGGATATGTGCAGGAAATGGGTTGGTTGTTACGTTTGGTTTAGCGGGTGGAGCAATGACTTCGTTGTCAATGAGATCCTGGATCTCATGACGTAGACGGTAATACATGTCTGTGGGATGGCCATGTTGTTGGTGGAAGATACAATACTAGGTAGGGACATGTTTGGGTAGCAATGGGTCTGGAAGTGGATGAGGATTGAGAGGCTTATGTTGCCCCTTTTGCCTTAATAGCTTAAGGGCGTGGGTTGGGCTCATATGGAAGGGAGTAAAAATTCTTCGATTCCGAGGTGGATCGGTATTTTTCGAAGGTTGCAAGGTTGTGGCAGTAGTAAATGGATCAGCCATCTTGGCCGATGAAACAACAATACTGACATCTATAGGCCGTGGAATAGTGCTACTGCTAGCTTTGGTATTCTGAGAGAATGGCCTTCTTACGAGTTCACTTGTTCTGTGGATGATACCCTTTTTGAATGCACTCTCATTCTGGACCCCCAGCTCATGTAAGGAAGCAAATGTGGACAATGGTGCCACTATCATTCTCTGCAACATGTCTGGCTCAAGGTTCTAGACTCAGACTTATTCTCTTTCGATAAGTCTATTTGTCATTCAAGCTGCCTTAGCTCTCTACCGAGCGACAAAATTAATGAATGATTCTTTGGGGTTCTGGGTAGTACCCTCTAGCTCACTAATGGTTACCTCTATCTGGGTGTTATACGAATACTGATTGACAAACGCCTCAGATAGCTCCTCTGAATTCTGCTTTGTTGAGTCCTCCAATTTAGCGTAATGGCCGTTACATCAGGCAGGGTTCTCCCAAACAAGGAAAGCTTATGTTCCCTAGACAAACCCATGGGCCTGAATACATCTGAGAATAACTGGACATGCACAATCGGATGCCCACTCCCATCGAATCTGTTAATGTGGGGCATCTTAAATTTCTCTGGTAATCTGACCGCAGCCTCAGTGTACCCATCTTCGATATTCGGAATGAAATTAAAGCCTTGGGATTTTTTCAATGCTTTCTCCAATGTAGCAATCTTGATCAATTTTCATTGATATCAAAAGGAAAAATTCTTGCGGAGGGTTGAACCGGAGGCCGATAAGCTCGAGCCAAGGAAAACATGTCCTGAGGATTTGGGATTGGCAGATTTTCAACTTGTGGGGGGGGATCAGGGTTTGGCTAAACAGCTGGGATCGGATGCACTGTTGATGCTGATGCCCCAGATGTATGTCGTAGATCGGCAATAATTTCATCTTTTGCAGCCATCCTTTGGTTTTTAGTGTCCATGGTTCTTTGGAAAGCCGCTATCATGGCAGCAAATTCCTCCGCATTCTGTGTTGTATTCTGTGCCATTAGTGGTCTGGGTGAACTAGATGCTGGTGAACCAATTGAGTGAGAACGGATAGGTGTTTGCTGAGTGTTTTGTACTAGTGCTGGTGACTATCTGTTCCTTCTTTGTCAAGTGAATGGCAGAAGCGAGACTAACACGGGCTGACCACCAACAAGGTCTTAAGCTTTACAAAGCCTACCAAAACGAGTCCACCCAACTTGGGAAATATCGGGTCTTTTTGAAGCTATGATGGTAAACTACCTAGCAAATAGAAAGAAAGAAAAAAAGAATCAAAATCGGACAGCACTTCGGCCCCAATTCACAATAGTCATAACACATAGCTGAACTGTAATCCCCACTGAACTCTGTTCTCAAACTCATACTGATATGAACCATCCTGTACAGTCTCACTGTGAAAGCACATACCAAGTAAAAGAACTAAAACACCCCTATGAGGAGGTATGGTCACCCTGTCCAAGATTTTTGACATGATCTAGGCTGTACAATTTCAAACAATGAGTTTCACAACATCCTACAAATGGATGGCATCTTGTCCTAAGTTGGAATAGTCACTATAGCTTCACTATATGCAACTAGGGGAAATGGTTGAAAGGGTACCTCAGCAAGATTACCTATATACCTCTCACACCTAACACCGAGAAGTGAAAGGTGGATCAAGTGGTACTGCGGTAATCCAGATTCAGGCGTTGTGTTTTTAACATGGCAGAGCCCATGACCGGTCTACCTTTTGGCAAGCCTTTTGAGCAACCCTCCAGCAAACTGTCCAAGAATAGCAGATGGAAAACACAGTGACTTAAAGTAACCATGCAAATACAATGCAAAGAACTTATAAATGTAGATAAAAATTCACATCATGAGTTTTAAGTCAAGTTCTCTAACTCTCCAGCAGAGTCGCCAGAAACTGTAGCTTGCTTTTCGTGCTCATTTTGGAAGACAAATAACCCTACAGTTTGGACTTTCGTGGTTCTGAATCTGATTTCACAAATGCAACGTGAAACACTGAAAACACAAAAATAGTCCAAATCTGGCAATTCTTTTAGAAAATCGATGTTTATATCAAATGCCAAAAATGGACTGCTTTGCCAGATTTCAGAGTCACCACCTAAATATTTTTTGGAAATTTAAGAAACCCAAGAATCGTGCCAAAGGCCATTAGTCCGTCACCGCAAAAGTGTCTCGGCTCAGGAACTTACGTATGAGAGGGAAGGTCATAAACTAAGCAGCCCACTAGCCCGATCAAAGATCGGCCTCTACTAATCATAATGTGATTTTTATTTATATTATATGCTCTTATTCCGATTATTACCTATTTTTTTACTATGTGACGCACACACAAATATAGACTAAACATTTGAAATTTTTTTGTTAATTTACCACTTGAAAAAGTGGACTTAAAATGGACATTAATCAAACTATCCCAATTCAAGTAACTTTCATCTACGGGCATTCAAACAGTTATATCATTTAAGCAATTAGCCTCATGGAAGTATGCTTTGACATGGTAACACAAACGTTCTATGCAAGATGCTAAAACACAAAATTACTCACCTAGTACGCCGAGCCAAAACAAAGCAAAATAATTAGAAAAATATGCATACTCCTGATTAATGCAATATGACTAAATGCAACGCACATATTATATATTTTATAGGCTCGGCTATGAGCATGGCGTATGGTTCCATTCAAGGCATGCGATAAAGCGCATATTCAAGTAATGAATTTGAACTTTGATATTAGGTTAGTATGATGAGCCAAACCTTGGATGCATGCAAGACAATGGATACAACGTATAAGAATGCTAATTTGAAAAATGATGTTCTAATCTAACCATCGTAAGCAAGTAAGTAAAAAGGAGAAAGATGTGGGGTTGGAAGACATACAACTTATTACACATTAGCCCTCGTGCAAGCGGGTGCAAATCAAAGTCTGAAAGTCCAAATTAAACTAATTATTACAAAACCGAATAAATAAGCAAAGAATTAAGTAGCTAACTACTTTATTACAACAAGGATAATCATGAGAAGTTAACTAACTATCTAAGTTAATTAGCCAGAACAATTCCAAATAAACAATAATGATAATTATACCACTTATAATTAACAAGACTAATTGTAACAATAACAATAATAATTACAACGCTAATAATCAGAGCATATCTACAACATTGAGGTATGCAATGATGCACAAGGGTTGCATGCACAATGTCCAAGAACAGCTCTATCTACCTAGGCCTGTTCTGTTTCACCTTGAGTTACTGCCCTCTGTTTTCTGCAAAACATATTGCTAACCAAACATTGATGGCCGGCCAGGCCCCATCTAAAAGGGTTAGTCGTGCCTTAATTTCATGCAAAATCCTGTTTTGTACTCTGAAGTGAAAACAGTGCAGACGGTGTTATTCTAGACAGTGTTTGTCCTTCTCACAGTACTCTGTCATGGGGAAGCCTCAAGAAAAGGTTGGAATCATTTCCAAAACCATTACTGAGCAAATTGATTGCTTGATGATTTCCGGTACAATTTGAACAAAGATCAATAAATACAATAAACAATAACCACCCCTCCCTCCTATCATGGAGTGAACTCAAAGAGGGAGGTAGACACGCTTCAAGGTTCATCAAAACATCAAGAATTGATGTAAGACAACCCTTGACACAATGGAATCAGCATAACGTTCAGCCGAACCCTAAGCAATATAACTCATTTTGTTTTATGTGCGTTGGTTCATTTTAAGCCAAATTCATTAGTCTTTGCCATTCTTTAATCCATTAAGTCCAAGGTGATTATTACGTCCACTAAGTGAGAAACATGTCAAACAGGAGGTGATTCTCAATATGAACAAAAGACTATGCCGTTGACAATGAACTTATATAGAGATTAAGCCATTAAGCATAGATCTGTAGTTTATGCTTTGAATAACCGTCAGTCGATTGAAATACCTCTCAAATAAAAGAAATGAATGCCAGGTTAATTATTAAAGTAAGGTTCTTAAACATGGAAATTAGTTAAAGAAAAGCTTATAACAAGATACAACGAGCTATGTATGCATACTTATAAGACAACAATCAAGCTAATCAAAGCATAAACTAACTAAACAACCTAGAACAACCCTAAAACAACCCTTAATGGATAAAAAAAAAAGGCTCAAAGTGCATGAAAAGAACCTACAAAGCTAAACAACAAAGAGAGAAAACAAAGCTAGTAGTAAAAACAAAGCTAGTAAGTAAGAACAAGGAGGGTGACTAATCCCTCCACTTTTGAAACCTCAAAGAATGATTTTTAGCATTTTTGAAACTCTAAAAAATAATTTAGAAAGCAATGGAAAGGGTGTAAAAGCAAGGATTTGAGCTATAGGTAAAGGTGTAAGAAAGAGTGTTAACTCTCTCTACCCTTTTTGGTAGCTCTCCAAACCCAAACTTAAACACTCGGAAATGAATCAAAACAACACTAAACTACAAGAACTAGATAGCAATAGATAGAACAAGAAGTAAAAGAGAGGACGACAAGCTTATACCTTTTAAAGAAGTGAGCTTTTGTTTATGAATCAAACTATGTCTCAACACACTCTCAAGCTTGAATTATAGTGTTCAAGGCTCAACCAAGGTTCCTAGTGTGAGGCCCCTGACTTTTTTGTAAACCTTATTAGGTCCCTAAATTTTGAATTATTATAATAAAGCCCTTAGTTCGTCGATTAATCGCAAATTAAGCCCTAGGACTAAAAACGCATCACGGGCGAATCCATACAAACCCTAATCGATCCTGGAAGCTTAGAAATCACTTCTAACACTCTAATATTAATTACTCAACTCTCAAATATTAGATTAATCTCTCTAAACCTTAACTTTCGATTTTTACAGTCATCGTTCGGTTATTTACCTTTAAATTCAAAGCAAGATAATACAAACTGAATTATTTTACACTTGAAATAGATACTTTAATTGAACCCAAGCCCTCACATTTTTTTTAAATCACAAATTGACCCCGAACAAGTACTATCATATATTTATATATATACACTTTTACCCAAAAATCTTTTTTAATAATATATTTTACAATTTCCAAGATTTGTACAATATATATATATATATAACATGTCCATCAATTCACCATCACATGGCTAGCCATCATACCCCCTCTAGACTATAGTCATTGTACTTTAAAATTTCTTGAAATCTTGGAACAATAATGACTTTAGTACCTATAAAGATTTTCCATATATATGTGTGTACTTCTAACTAGAAGATATTTACATTAGTCCTAGACCTAACAGATCATAATTAAATACATCATTAAGGTTCTAATCCTCCTCATTTCATTACATTTAATGTGAAGCCCCGGAAAAATGTATTTTCTTTAAAAAAAAAAAACCCTTACATTTGAATTATTTCCTTAAAGCCCCTTAGTTTCTAAATTATTTCGAATCTTGCCAGTTAGCATTTTTAATTTTTATCGGAACAAGAATATCCAAGCCTAATTAGGTTCCTTAGCCTAATTTAATTTAATTCTACATAAGTAAGATTCCAATACATGAGTTTAATTGCAAGCCCTCATTTCTTTATTTAAATTTTAAATTTATCCCAAACTAGTACTTGTACCTTGTACCTTGAAGTACCATCAATCTTGTAATATATATATATATGTATACACCTTGAGGAATGTGCCTAGGACATAAAATAATTAAAAAAAATTCCCTTCACCCTTCCCTATGCCTAGCCTTCCTAGAAGAAAGTGAGAAATCAATTTCCAAGAAACATCATCATGAACTTCTAGGAAAAACTACCAACCTAATACCTAGACCTAGGGTGCTAATTCCAAAACTAGTTCCCTTTTAACTAAGTGTTGCCTAAATCATTGACCAAGCCTCCCAAATCCCTTCCATTTCCTTAGAATCCAAACAAATCCTAACCTTTCCATCCATTTCCAACTAAGGGACTTTTTAGACTTTTTGCCTCAAAGGTTTGTCCATAAATACCAACACACCCCCTAGCTTGCAAACACACATAACACACTCACCCACACACACATTCGGTTGGAAGGAGGGTGGAGAGCAAGAGAGAAAGGAGTCTAGAGAAGAAGAGGAAGGGAGAAGAGAGCATTGTTGTGCAAAATTAGCAAGTAAGCCACAAACACAACTTCTCTTTTATTTTCCTTCTTTCAATACATGTGTCTAAATAATGTGTTTCAGATCTGTCATTAAAGAGTTCTTATGTTAAAAATACTAATATTTGAGTATTGATTCCATCTCTCTTGTATTTTTCCATTTTTGGCACAAAACCATCCTCTTTTATTACCAATCTCTCAACTTTCCAAGGCACACTTTCAAGCAAACTTTCTGAGTAAATATATGTTAGTTAGCATGTTTTCTTCACAAAATAAATGAAAACTTTTCCTTGGTGGAACCCTTTTCTCACAAATCTTCATGTTTTGGACAGTCTACCTTAGAATCTATTTTTGCAGCCCACTTTCAAAAATTTCAGAAAAATGTGCAAAAATATTCTAGACCTCTATTTTATGTCAAAACCTTCCTTAAGGAGTTAGCTTTCAACTAAAATTGTTTTCATCGAAAAAAATTAAGCGGTTTGCAATAAAATCAAGTTTTCGTAACGGTCGACGGATTTGGACAGATTCTGGACAGCACTGGACTATTTTCTAAATAACTTAAAATCTGGAAAAGTAATCCCATTTCTGAAAAATATTCTAGAAACTAGATCAAATTCTCTACGAACCATAGGAAGACCAAGTCCGGTGGAAGATCTAAAATAGTCCTTTCATTTTAATCTTTATGTGATGCTAAATCTGGAAAATTTGTTATGCATGGATGTTTTATGCCCTTGTATTCATAAAAATGTTTATTAGCTTATGATCATATCTTGGCATGATATTGTATGTGTTATGTTATGTTCTTTATCTTCTTCACCTTATGGATGCATGCTTGTGTGGACATTTTTATCTAGTTAAGTTGTCTAACCTTGATGTAAAATATCTAACTCAACGGGAAACCAAATTGGGAGGGTATTGGGTTTTCGAGCACTTGAGTCTTGAAAAGATGATAATATGTGATATATGGATTGTTGGGATGCGTTCCCTATTCGAAAGTTAAAGTCTTGTGCGAGTGGTTTTCGGAACCCTTGAACGGAGCGGCTGTATTCGGACCCTACGTAGCTTGGTGTAAGGAGGGATTCGGGCAAGGCCCTATTTTTACCGTCTCTTTTGAGGCCCTGCGGTTGGCGCTACGCGGTATATAACCGTTGGTAGGCATCCGAGGTTAGTTCTGCAACAAAGTAGCAAAAGAGGGGGCATACCGAATAATCCGCGTCCGATTCTTGTAGTTGGGAGGACGAAATCTCTTTGGGGGATTTCTAGTTTACTAACATCTGACCTAACTCTTTACTTATTTATTTGAATACCATGCTTTACTACTTGATGTTATAATTGTGATTGTGTATTGGACTGGAAAAACGGGACAGGGTGTGTGTGTGTGTTTACTGGGCATTCAAAGCTCACGGCGTATCATGCCAGGTGACGAAGAGGAACTCATAGCTGGAGATGTCGAACCTAAAACCTTTGAAGACTTTTGGCTATCCTAGAATATTAGAAATTTCCTTTTGGATATTTTGTAAGACTCATTTGAAGTTTAAAACTTTCTTTTTTGGATGTAATGTAATGGAACAATCTTTTGAATCAAGTATAATTGTGGTTTTTATGTATTTATATTCTATGCATGAACCTTATCGTTGCTTATGAGACCTTGTGTCAATGCCTTGTAAGATCTGTCAAAAAGGTAGTGCGCTGCCTAAGAAAGCTGGACTTAGAAGGGAGGCTATTTTGACTCCTCCGGCGATCTGGGATCTTACTTGGTTATTGGCCATAAGACTCACTAGTGACTCTCCCTTGACTGCAACCTATAGTGTAGAATTGGGGCGTCACACCTAGGCTTAGGTGTGAAGGTGTATATGATGTATGAATATAGATTCAAGGTGATAAGCTTGCTCAAAGGGTTGCTTACACAAGAAGAAGGAGCAAAAAGAGCTCTCAAGAAGGTGTAGAGGCTTTTTAGAAATTCTTCAACCCTCAAAACAGTGGTACCACCTCGTTTTTATAGAATTTGAGCCAAAAATACCATAAATATCTTCAGAAATGGACAGTTGGCAGGCTTCCACTCAGAACAGTGTTTCTCGCTACTAAGGCACAGCCGACCTTCAATAGGCAAGACCGGCCCTCAATGAGGCACGGCCGAACCTCAATGTATTCCCTTGTTTTCCTGCTTCAGACAGAGCATAGGGTAATACAATGTTTAAAAATGGATTTCTGGGGTATAATCAATGGGACTATGGAAGGTTTGGGATTGTTTCGAAGCTTAAACATACCCCCTTCGTTGAGACCTTGAACTACACACAGCACCACTTTCATCATCAAGTGTAGCGGGCAAAGTACTCGAGCCTTGCGGGCGGTCAAAAATGGGGTGTCTACACAAGCTAAGAAGCTTGCATCTGATCGAGTTGTCCTTGAAATGATAGGCCTTGCTTCCCTTCAACATGCTTCCCCGCAACAGCTGCACCAACGGTAGCCACATCCATCTGACCTCCCCCGTGGCCTCCATAGCCACCTCGAGCTTTATTGGCTCTCCCATTTACTTGAGCATTGCTAAAGGTGACAGTCTTTTTTGAAACAAGCATGCCTAGATCAATAATGTCATCATCATAGGATGTGTTATTTGTAGCCAGAAAGGCAGTAAGAGGAGAACCATAAGGCAACCCTAGATTTTTCTTTCTAAAAAAGACAACAATCATGTGTCACAATAAAACAAGAGGAAAATCAATCGCCAAACTCTGACTTATGCAATATAAAAAGTAGCCATGATCTTGTGTTATGTTAGACAAAATGAGAGTATGGTGTGACATTAGTGGGGACAATGAGGTTGAGAAGACGAAAAGCGAGAGTGAGATCACGATGAAAGATAAGTGTATCGAGAACCCAAACATGAGGCACTCCTAATAAGGTGTGGACAACAAGATCAAAATCAATAGGATCAGGAGAGGCACGCCTATCGACTGAATAATCGCACAAAGCAGGGTGGTCAATACTAAGGTATTGTGACAAGAAATCAGAAGGTGTAATAATTTCCCCAAAAATAGGTGTTAAAAGAGGAATCATCAATAGCAAGAGGGTGAAAATTGCTGTAAAACTCATGCTCCCATGTTCGATTTACAAAACCCTCAAATGCTAAAACCTGGGCATTACCAATGGAATTAAACCAAGCCCCGATGTGAATATCATCAAATGTGTTAGGCTCAACATTTTGCTCAATTAGAACAGTCCGAGAAGAAAAATATTATGAAATAGAGCTTCATGATCTTTTGAGTGAAAAAGAACTGAATTAAACTTGGGTTTTTTAGCAGTTTTCTTACTTCTTTTCTTTGAGGATTCAGCCATGGCAAACACAACAAAAATTTCAAGAAAATGAGGAGATGGAAGAGGAAATTTTACCAAAGAACCAAGAAATGGAAGGCCAAATTTACCACCTAACAAGGAGATGGAAGAAGAAATTTATATGGACCACAAACCCTCAAATCGAAGCAAAGAGAGAGAAGAAAAAATATAGGGTTTAAAAAATATACTAAAAACCAAAATAGTATCAAAACTCAAAGAAATCAAGATGGCGGAAAGGAGATATTACCTATAAATCAAGGGAAAATGATGAGAATAAAAATAGAACCAAACCCTAGATGCACAAGAGCAAGAAGATAACTCACAGAGGAGAAAACTAGGTCACGGTTGCAACTGTAATGATAAACGAGGGTCTTTTACCCAGAATGATCATGGACATCAGGTGTTTACTGCAGACGCTATTGTCTCAACTGCAGGTACGAGCAATTATGTCGCGACAGGACAAAGTTTCCCTACAAACACTTAAAGGCTCAAACAAACTAATCCCCTCCACTCTTATAGTCAACACATGAAAAACAGAGTTTTAACAATTTTGACAATGTTCATCTAGATGTAAGGAACACTTACTTAAAGAAACATGGGATTTAGTAAACATGACTCTCATATAAAAGAGGCGTGTTGAGTGAACAGAGAAAACACCATGTTTAGCCATGTTATCTGAAGAGTTCAAAATCAACATTCTGCTGCAAAAATCACATTGCTCTTTTTAGAAACCTTAACTTTTTCAAAGTATGATTTAGAGAGCAAATAAAATCGACCTTCCAATAAAAAAAATGAAACCTCGACTTTTTTTTAAACTCATTTTCCAATTAAAAAAAAAATGAAAGAGGCTTTCACACTGTTAAGAGCGGTAGATGAATCCAATGAGGCATGAATTTTATCCTCTAAAACATGGCAACTATAACTCACTCTTATATGTAGCCTCTATCCTTGAGCATAACGCAAAAACAACTTTTCAGTACAACTCTCATCAAACATTGATTGCTCGATAACGGTCAATCCGAAGAGTTAAGACAATGAAAATTGACACAAAAGTTCAAGAACTCTTATGAGCTAAAGACAAGCATTTAGTTTTCCCAAAAAAATGTGTACCCAATGAGATTGAGTTCACCAATCCTAAAGTATTCAAGTGAAATGAGAGTTACAAAAAGAGAGCATGTCATGTAATTGTAACAACAAAGTTTTTCACAAGAATATGAAAGAATTCAAAAACAAATTTCCAATTGAGCCAAAATCAATATGTTCAATGAGAAGGTTCACCCGCAAACACCTTTTTCCAACAAAGCATTCTAAGGCACACACCCTGAGAGATAAAGAAAAAGTAGTTAAAAACAAAGGACTCAAGAACACAAGAAATGACTCAAACTTCAAAGAAATGAGAAAAAAGAAAGACAAGAAGCTCAAAGAAGGCCACAACAAACAGAAAAACAGATGTACAAAAGCACGAACTCTGCAACTTAGTTTTGAATTCCTCATCCAAATAGGTCTAGTTTGCATGTGAGGTTCCAACATGGTATTTGGGAGAGTTAACACCTTTTGATCATTTGGATTTTCTCTCGGCAAAATGTAACAATTAAGTATATAACAATAAGGACTCATGTGACCTATTTTTCCATAAAAATCGCAACAAAAAATTGGCTTACCATTCCTTGGATATGTTCTGGCCAACTTACCCCAACAAATGTTTTTCTTGTCCATGTTTTGTGCATCGGGAAAATGATGTGAAACTACTCCATTCATATTCATCTTACCAAAATTGTTACCACAATGCGGTCTAATGTGTCCACTAACTCCACAATCATGACAAATAGGTATGAATTTCTTCTTGAACATATTTTGATGAGACAAACTAGGAGTTGAAGAAATTTTACCTTTCGCTTTGACAAAGCCTTGTATACCTTGTGTGCTTGCATCCTTGGAGGTAGATCCTTTAGGTTTGGAGTTGAGATTGTTGCAGTAGCCAAGACTACTCTTGTCATTGGCCATTTGTTGTGAATTTAGAACTGCATCCAAATACTTTGAACTTGTGTTCCATAATTTGAGTGTGGCATTAGCACTAATCAGTTCAAGTTCCCTTTTGGCACATTTTTCTTCAAGTGTTTTTCTCGTTCTAGCACTATTTTTAGCTTTCTTTTTATGGAGATCAAAGCTCTTCTTAAGCTCATCATGTGCACCAAGAAAAAAATCTCTCATTTTTGCAAGTAAAGAGTTCATCAATCACAATGGTTTTTTCATTGGTGAGAGAACTTATATTTGTTTGAGCTTCCATAAACTCCTCCTTTAATTGATGTTTCTTCTTCTCACTTTCTTCCAAGCTAGTAGCGAGTTCGCCTTTTTGCTTTGACAAGTTGCGACACTCATTGTACATCTTCACATAAGTATCATGAAAGTCCTCATTTTCATTATCAAAAGTGTCCTCATGTTTTGAGACTGGATCAAGACTTGCAACCAAGGCATTGTGTGTTGCTTATTGCTCTCATGCATTGAAGATGTAGCACAAAGGCCATGAAAGGACGTTCACCTGTACCTTCTTTTCCTTCCTCATTTTCTGAGTTGCTCTCATCATCCCATGTGATTTTGAGAGCTTTCTTTTATTCGTCTTGAAAGGACACTCGGGTGCTATGTGACCATACCTTTGACATTCATAGCAGTGACCCATGCTTTTAGCCTTCTTTTAGCCTTCTTTGACATTCACTTGGAAAATATCCACTTTTAGCCTTCTTTTAGCTTATTTCCATCAAAAATTGACCCATGCTTTTAGCCAACCAAGACTAGTCAATCGGTCCTCTTTTTCCCTTATTTTGCAGTAGACAACTTGCCACATTATCTATGTAAGTTCCATAATTTTTAGCCCTACAACAACATACTTCAGCCCAGACATCAACAGTTCAAATCTCAAATTGACTACTTCAAGATAGATATTTCAAAAATAGTAAATCATTAGTCAAAATGAATCAATTGTCAATGTGTTTTGTCAAGAAAGGAATTTGCCAAAATAACAAAATCTTTAGGATAAAATCCTAACAATAACTCTAGACCGATGTTACTACGCACAAAAAATGCTAGTTTTGAAGGTAGGGAAAGGGTGAGAGAGAAGCTATTAAGCATGAGAACAACTGCAGTCATGGTTGGTCTTGCAACCATGTTTTCCTGTACACATAGCAGCCCAATATGAATGCATCTGATCATTTCACGCAGAGAATGTGAACCATCCCTCAATGTGGAATCAACTATATTCGCAGTTATTCCTTCCTGTGAACTTTTGCAAGCCTGCAAGAATTCAATATGTGGAATAAGCTTTCATGGTCTAACAAATTTCACGGTGCTAGTAAGTTATCATGAATATTGATACCTACATAACATAAAAGGTCCTCCACATTCTCTCCATTGCGAAAACAATTGTTCTTCTAGCCACTCACAATTTCGAAAATTAGGATACCAAAACTAAACACATCTGACTTGACTAAGAATTGATCATGCATTGTATACTTTGGAGCCATATGTTCGCCACATTATTTAATATATATAAGTTTCAATGACAAAACTACAATAATGATGTGATGACAAAATTTCTATATCAAAAGTTGAATAAATGATTTATTATCACTATGTTGGTAAGACTCAAACGAACTCACATTTATGATTACAAAACATGATTTTATTTTTTTGTTTCTTATTCAAAGCAATTATTATTATTATTATTATTATTATTATTATTATTATTATTATTATTATTATTATTATTATTATTATTATTATTGCAATTCTTGATTGTCATATGAACCAAAACCATTTTGGAAATGAACAAAAAGATAATTTTATTTATAAACATATGATTTGGATAGAGTTAAAACTTACTAGGTTCCCACTATTTTGCTCGTATTTCCTTGTGTTTCGTGAAGTAGAAACAATCTCGTCATGCCAAAATATGAAATTTGGGGGTTCATCCCCACATCTAAAATTCTTACGTTTTGGACAAAATTCGAGCTTTAGTAAAATTTAGAAATTTGGGATGAAATTATATATTTTTTTAGAAGCAATGTTCATATTAAATATGAAATTATGCATATAAAAACATAAACTTAGAAATTTGTGGAATTTCTAGGTTTCTAAAATTTGAGAAAATTCTCAGTTTTACAAAAATTGCGAAAGTTCTTAATTTTACAAAACCAATACATTTTTATTATGATAGATATTTCAATTATTTTTAGCGTCAAACTTTTTTGTTTTGGTCAACAAAATAAATTTTATTAATAACAAAAACAATATAAGATGAAGGCTTGGCTGAAAAGCATCATTGCTCAAATATACATCCCAATTAGGTCGGCACCTATATAAGAATGCAATCATGTGCTAACCAAAGCCAAAGGAAAGGAGTTGATAAGAACTCAACGAAAGAGTTGCAACAAAGAATACAAGCATAATACAACTATCAGCCCTTGATCTTAACTTTCTAACTCTTGATCCCATCCAAACAGTGCGCGAAATCTTGGATTGAGTAGTCAATCAGGTTAAATGAATGCTTCACCGAAACTGCCAGTTTGATCTTTATATTGTCCACCAATTCAGTCCAGTTGGGTTCCTTAGAATTGAAGATCTTTTCGTTTCGTGCTATCCAAATGATCCACAAAACTGCCAAAGGAATGGCTTACCAAATAGATTTTCTTAAATTCCTAGTTTCAAAGTTCTCTTAGATGAATTCCTATCATTTTTTAGTTTTCATTTGATTGTTACATGAATAATTAGAAATGGAGAAATTATTTATATATGGTGAAACTGATAAATTTATCAGTATTGTGAAATTGAGAAAATTTTCCATTTTAATATAATAGACCTTTTAGTGTTTGCAAAATTATATTAATTTGTCTTTGTGTGTTTAAGAGAGAAAGAGATTTCATTTCTTTTTGCATTAATTAAAATTTCTCATTTTCGTGAACTAAGAAATTTCTCAATTCAAAATTTTGAAAGTTCTCCATATTGCAAAAGTTCTGAGTTTGTATGTGTTTATATGGGTGAGAGAGAATTTACTTGTTTTAATTTTAAATTGACTGTTATAAAAATGAGAAATTTTAATATAAAAAATAAACTTGGTACAAAAATCATTAAATTTATTAGTATTTATAACATGCATATAAAAATATTTTTAAAAATTCAACTCCATTAATTAAATAAAAATAAAGTCTTTCATATAGTGAAAGTTTACTCTAGTTTTACTATAAAATGAAATTTGGAAAAACTATACACCAATGAGCTTTTCATTTATGAACAACTATGATACAATACGATTCCTATATATCAACCTCACTTATGTAGTGTTGAATGTTCCGCCCATTATCTATCTGATCAAACCCAAAATATGGTCTTGATCCAAATTTTAGGATGTGGATCGATAGATCTTGATCCAAATTTTACAACACAAACAATTATTTTGTGTGTGGTTTTTAATGCTTTGATGGATTTATAGACTTTTTGAAACTTTAGAAGAAGAAAGAAATCTGAAACTAGAGCAATTGAAAGGAAAATTTTATTAATAAACTACTAGATTACAGTTGAATTGAAAGTGACTAAGTACAAGAGGTCAATCCAAAGGAAAATATTATCCATACATAAAATTCATTCCAAAAGTATCAGAAGAATAATGTGGCGATACTATTTTAATAAATAAATGTAATCTTCAGGGTGCTTCGAATTAAAGTGACTGGTATACATTGAGACACATTCTTATGCATAGAAATTATGTGTGAAATTTTTGTTTGTATATCATTACTCTAATCAAAGCTACACCAAGAAAGTGTTTGATGATCTTCAACACTTAAAACTAAATGTATTAAATGATAATTAATTAAATCCGTTTAATAATCACAATTGATATCACTTAAAAAAATTAAGTGTCTCTTAAAATGTAGAAAAAAATTGGTGAAATGTACATTTTAAATGGGGTATATGGCATTAGATCTAAGATACAATATTATTTGGTGATAAGGACATGTCAGAAAAGTTATCAACAAAATTGGCTGGAAAAGTCACTAGAAAAGTCGCCAACGGCGACAGTAGGAGTTGGTAGTGTGAGATAGAGAAATGTATGATATTCACCAACGGGTGTTGAATGAGTAACATGTATTACATTTCAACAGATAGTTAGTTTGGTAAATTTCAACAGATAAGAAAATAGGGTTAATAAATTTCAACAGATAAACGAATTGAGTGATTTTAAGAGATTGATAAATAGGTTGATTTGAACCGATAGTTGTCTTTTTGGACAAATTGTGCCCTTTTGGCCCAAAGAGATTAGGAGTTTGTTTGGTTTGTATCTCAAGATACAATTTTTGAGAAAAAATTTCAAAATTTTGTTTAGTTCTAATTTTTTTTTTTAAAAATTCAAAATCACTTTCTCTCTACTACACATCAATCAATTACTTTTTCTCTCTTCTCTCTCATTCTCAATTACTTTTTCCTACACACATCTACTCAACTACAATAAAATATCAAATCATTCCAAACTCCCAAACTATTTTCAAAATATACAACCAAACAAACCAAAAGCAATTCTATCCTCTTTTCCCAATTATTTTTATTCTTTTTTATACTTTTTTAAAAAAAAAAAATTATCTCAAAACACAAACCAAACACACCCTAGAGCTTGAGCTTAATGTCCCAAAAGATTTAGAAATGGACTTATGGCCTAAGTGCTCAAAAATGTAAGCAAAATTTAAGAAAATTTGAAATCATATGAAACTTACGTAATTCTAATTGAATTTATAAATATTAAAATTAGTATTGATATACACTATTATAAACTCGTTACCAGTACCACCACTACCGCCACTGCTACCATTACCACTACCACTACCATCACCACACCACAACCATGCCACCGCCGCCGCCACCACAACAACCATCATGCTACTACTACTATTATCACTATCTTCATCACCATTGTATAGTTTCCATAAGCACCGCCATTATTTAACTATCATTACCATCACTACTACTATCACCACCACCACTACCACTAGTACCATCATGCCACCACCACCTTAATTACCATTGTCATTATTTCCATATGCACTCCCATCATTTTACTACCATTATCATCACAAGTGCTAGCACCACCACCACCATTAATGCTACGCCATTGCCACCGCCACCGCCACCGCCACTACTATGCCACCACCATCCCCGCCGCCACCATCACCACTACCACCAGCACCATCAACATCATACCATCACCACCATCATCACAATATAAAAAGTCAAATACACAATTTAAAAATAATAAATTTTAAATTTAATTTTGTACATATCAAACAACTTATTTTTAATTCAATATTTAAATTTTTATCAAACAATTTTTTAACTTAAAAAATTTAACATTCAGTTTTCAATATTTAATTTTTATTTTTCTATTTGCAATTTCATCAAACACACCTACGTCTAAGCCATTTGTGAATTGGGAAAAAGAAATCTTACAACATGTAATTATGATGATGTTAATCAAATAATCTTAAAAGAAATTCTACTCTAATCTTGAATATTGATTGTCTAGGTAATAATTCTGAAATTGATAAAATAATTTAGTTTTTTAATTTCATCTACGAGTACTTCCCCTCAAAAGAAGAAAGTGTAGGGTTGACGTGCAAATTTAGACAGATGTGTACACTCACATAAAATAAAATAAAAAACACATGATACGCAATTATCACTGCCACAATAATAACAAATGATCACACTTTTTTTTTTTTTTAACAGAGGAAATGAAACAAACAGAGCTAAACAAAACAGAGCTAAACCCCAAAGATAAGCTACTCTAACCAAAGCTTGTAGACCATAAGGAGGGAGGGAGACCCAATCAATGGAAAGACGACCATGAAGAAAAGCCTAGGCCACCCAGTGGGTAGCGCCATTTGCTGCTCTTGGACACTAATGAGAAGAAAGATTCCCTCGATCTACCAACTGTTGGAAAAAATGGTTAATATAGACATATTTTGGGCCGACTTTGAGCCCAAAATTGAGTGGGCCCCGAATGCCTTTTGGAGCGGGTCCGAAGAGGTGAAGTGTTCCTTGCCGCGTGGCAAGTCACACGGTGAAGACAGTTCGTCAAAACCATTTATGAGTGAATGGGAACATGACGTCGTTTTCGGGTTCATGGAATTGAACATTAAAGTTTTGAATGTGGGTTTCCTTGTGAGACTTGTCATACATTGAAACTTGAAGAGAGTTTTGTTGAGTTTATAAGCTCTAGCCTACAATACGTGGATTGGGCCCTAAGGGGCACCCCAAGTTTGTAGAAGGGGGAGTTATGGACAAAGTGAACCTTAGCCCAAACCACCACACACGCGCGCACGCGCCGCCGCCGTCGTGCCGGGTGTGGGTTGTGGGTCGGTTCTTGTATTAATTTTTTGGACAAAATTCATTTGAATTTTTTCAAAATAATATTGCGAGAATTTAATTCAAATTTGAATTCTATTTTTTTGTCCAACATTTAAGACAACTTTTGTTCGAAATTTCTCAACAAATTTAAACTGGTTTTCAATTATTTAACTTTCAGAAACTGCCCAGCAGTTTCGAGTATAACTGTCCAGCAGTTTATCTGTTGAAACAGTTTCAAATCTGTTTGAATTTAAACTCATATATGTTCAATTCAAAACACACATGTTCAGTTCAAATTTTTGCATCTGTTCGGCTCTATATATACCAGCACTATCCAGCATTGTTTGATATCCGAAAATCAGTCTGCTCTTTGCCTTTTCTGTCCAAATTTTGCTCTGCTGTATTTATTCTTCATATAGTAGGTTTAGGAATAAATTTCAGAGAGTTAGAACATAGGTTTGGTTTGCCGAACAAATTGTTTGGAGTACTACTACAGTTTGTGAATATCATTGTATCCTGGGAGATAGACGCCACTCAACCGTAAGAATCGTAGCGGGGCGAATCTGTCTAAAGGACAGAGTGTCTCACACTCGACTTGGTCTTGTAATTTTATTTGGTTCGACAAAATAAATTCTGTAAGTTTTTATTTATTTTGTTTGAAGTTGTTTCAATTTATTTTATTTACACAGAAGATTGTTCCAACAATCTTAAGACAGATTCGAATTATTCTGTTTACAAAATTTTTCGTTTGTTTCCTTTTCTCATTCTTCTTTTAAGAAAATTGTTTTCTGTGGATTTACAAAATAATATTCTGGTTGGAAAAAAAAAATAGTGATTATATGCTATTTGACAGATAGTAGTAATATACTGTCTCTTTTCTTTGACAACAACTAGTAGTACGATACTGGTGTCATTAACAATTCAGAATATATTTTTGTGGAATTTTTTTAGAAATTAATTTTGGGTTTTAGAAATTATTTTCTGAGTTTTCATTACTTAAAATTCTGTTTTAGTATTTTAATTATTGAAATGCTACAGAAATTAATTTTCTGTATGGAATTAATTTGGTTGAATAAAATTTTATTTTATTTCCCAATTAATTGAAAAAATAAAAGTTATATTCTTATTTCTTTTATTTTACAGAATTTAATTTCCTGTGTGGAATTAATTTGGTTGAATAAAATTTTATTTTATTTCCAAATTAATTGGAAAATAAAAGTTACATTCTTGTTTCTTTTGTTTTTACAGAATTTAATTCTGTTCATTTGGTTTTATTTTCTGTATAGTGTAAATTCTAATTATAATTTTGTTTTATAAATTAGAATTGATTGCTACTGAAACAAATGCCCAAACAAGTACTACTGTGGTGGCTGCAATTGCACAAACCCCCTCTCTTGTGATGACAGTACCAATAAATCATGGAGAGAAGCCAAAGAAGTTCTCAGGAACTGACTTTAAAAGATGGCAACAGAAAATGTTGTTCTATCTTACAACTCTGAACCTGGCTCATTTTCTCCGTGAAGAGGCTTCTATCCTGAAAGAGGATGAAACCGACCGGCAAGTGGTTGCTGCAGTTGATGCTTGGAAACATGCCGATTTCCTTTGCCAGAATTACGTCTTGAACGGACTTGACAACACATTATACAACGTCTACAGTCCAATCAAGACAGCAAAGGAACTTTGGGAATCGTTGGAGAAAAAGTACAAAACGGAAGATGCCGGCTCAAAGAAATTTGTGGTTGGCAGATTCTTGGATTTTGTAATGGTTGATTCAAAAACTGTGATCAGCCAAGCTCAAGATTTCCAACTCATTCTGCATGACATTCATGTAGAAGGCATGTCTCTCAGTGAATCCTTCCAAGTTGCTGCCTTAATTGAAAAATTACTAGAAAGTTGGAAGGAATTCAAGAACTACCTCAAACACAAGCGCAAAGAAATTTCTATGGACGAATTAATTGTGCATTTAAGGATTAAGGAGGACAACCGCAATTCTGAAAAGCGGGCTGGTAAGCATCCTATAGAGTCTAAGGCAAATGTGGTGGAACATGCTTCAAAAACCAAGAAACGAAAGTCTTCTGGAGAAAGTTCATCACAAGGCTCTGAAGGGGGGACAATAAAAAGTACAAGTTTAATGGAAAATGTTACATCTGTGACAAAGAGGGACATCGGGCCAAAGATTTCCGTAGCAAAGGGAAAAGCAAAAGAAGAACAAGCAAGAAACCTGCTCAAGCCCATATGACCGAAGTGGACAATATTTCCAATGGTGTCGAAGACATCAATCTTTCTGCAGTTGTTTCCAAGGCAAATCTTGTCGAAAATCCTAAAGAATGGTGGGTGGACACTGGTGCTACTCGCCATATCTGTGCCAACAAAAAGATGTTCACATCTTATTCTACAGTGAACAATGGTGAATAACTTTTTATGGGCAACTCCTCAACTTCCAAAGTTGAAGGACAAGGAAAAATTATACTTAAGATGATATTTGGAAAGGAACTCACTCTCAACAATGTGCTGCATATACTGGACATTCGCAAGAATTTAGTTTCCTGATCTTTGTTGAGTAAGAATGGGTTTAGGCTAGTTTTTGAAAGTGACAAGTTTGTACTTACCAAAAACGGGATGTATGTAGGAAAAGGTTACATGTCTGATGGCCTTTTCAAATTATATGTAATGACCGTTGTACCCTTAGGTATTAATAATAATACATCTTCTTCTTACTTGCTTGAGTCTTCAAATTTATGGCATGGTAGACTAGGACATGTTAATTATGGATCTTTGCATAGATTAATTAATATGGAATGTTTACCTAAATTTGACATTGATTCAAATCATAAATGTGAAATTTGTGTTGAGGCTAAATTATCTAAAACTCCTTTTTATTCAATTAAAAGAAGTACGGAACCACTTGAATTAATTCATAGTGACATTTGTGATTTTAAATCAATTCAAATTAGAGGTGGAAAAAAGTATTTTATCACTTTTATAGATGACTATACTAGATATAGTTATATTTATTTAATTCGAGCCAAGGATGAAGCTTTAGAAACTTTCATTCAATATAAGAATGAAGTTGAAAATCAACTTGGTAAGAAAAGCAAGAAACTTAGAAGTGATAGAGGTGGTGAATATGAATCACATTTTGGTGAGTTTTGTAAAGAACATGGAATAATTCATCAAACCACCGCTCCTTACTCACCTCAGCAAAATGGAATTGCTGAAAGGAAAAATAGGACTTTAAAAGAAATGATGAATGACATGTTAATAAGTTCTGGATTACCTCAGAACTTGTGGGGGGAAGCAATACTTTCTGCAAATTATATACTTAATAAAGTACCCCGAAAGAAAGTGAATCAAACACCTTATGAATTGTGGCATGGAAGAGTACCATCCTACAAATACTTAAAAGTGTGGGGGTGTTTGGCTAAAGTGGCTATTCTTAGTTCTAAAAAGACTAAGATAGGTCCTAAGACCATTGATTGCATTTTCATTGGTTATGCCAAGAATAGTAATGCATATCGGTTTTTGATTCATAAATCAGAACATTCCAAAATGTATGTAAATACTATTATTGAGTCTCGGAATGCATCATTCTTTGAACATGTATTGCCAAATAAGACTGGACAGGAAACTAGTAACAATTAAAGATCTCATGATGCTATTACTAGTAAGGATCAAGAACATGATCAAGAACAAGAGTTAGATCAAAATGAGGAAGACGAACCTAGGCGTAGTAAACGTGTTAGAACCTCAAAGTCTTTTGGTCCAGATTTTCTAACATTTTTGTTAGAAAATGAGCCTTTAACTTTTAAAGAGGCTATGTCCAGTCCTGAAGCTCCTTTATGGAAAGAAGCTGTCAATAGTGAAGTTGAATCCATCTTGCAAAATCACACTTGGGAATTGGTGGATTTGCGACCAGGCCGTAAACTTCTTGGGTACAAGTCGATTTTCAAAAGAAAATTGAAAGCGGAAGGATCAATAGACAAATACAAGGCAAGACTTGTAGTCAAAGGTTTTAGACAAAAAGAAGGTCTAGATTACTTTGACACATACTCACCGGTTATTAGAATAGCATCCATTAGAATGCTAATTGCCATTACATCTCTATACAATCTAGAAATTCGTCAAATGGATATTAAAACCGCTTTCTTAAATGGTGAGTTAAATGAAGAAATTTACATGAAACAACCAGAAGGGTTTTCTGTTCCAGGGAAAGAAAAGAAAGTGTGTAAATTGGTTAAATCATTATATGGTTTAAAACAAGCGCCAAAGCAATGACATGAGAAATTTGGCAAGGCAATGATGTCAAATGGATTTAAAATTAATGAGTGTGACAAATGTGTCTATATTAAAAACATAGATAAAGGTTATGTCATTGTATGTCTTTATGTAGATGATATGCTCATCATTGGTAGTAATAATGACATGATTAAAACTACCAAGAAAATGTTGAATAAACATTTTGACATGAAGGAGATGGGCATTGCTGATGTAATACTTGGTATGAAAATTACCAAAACATCAGAAGGATATGCTTTGTCACAAATCTCATTACATTGAGAAAATACTTGACAAATTCAGCAAAGATGAAGATCATTGTAGACACCCCATTTTTGACCGACCTTAAGACTCAGACGTCACTGATTGAGCGCTTGGTGATGTTGCATAATGTGCTCGTTCAGAAGTTTCAGAGTTGCGGCCGTGAGCCCTGCCTCCGGACTTCCGAACCCTCTTTTGTACTTTGCCTCGGTTTGCGAACCAGGCTCGGTTTTCTTTGTTTCTTTTCCTGAGGGAAGGGAGAGGTCCCGTAGACCATCTCAATGTCCGTAGGCTACATTTGGTGGCCGTAGGCCATTTTTCCCATTTCGGAGTCCGGTTTCCGATTTTCGGAGCCGTCAGGCCGTGTGCCTCGGTTCGGGACCGCTTAACCATCTCCTATTGCTCCGGTTTTTGGCATACTTCCTATTTTCTCCCTTTTGAAGGACACTAGGGTCTGAGAAACCCACTTCGTGGCCGAATGCCACTTTCGGTGCTTAACAGCCCATTTTCGGGATCTCGAACTGCGCGTTTTGGTCCCCGAGCATTCGTTTTGCAACGGTTTTCGTTCATTTTTGGCAGGTACCTCTGTTTTATCACCGGGGAGGTCACTGAAGGGTGGGAGGCCAGCAATTGTTGCAGCAACCAGTTATACATCCTCCGACGCCCTCCGGCGCCCGTTTTTCACGCTTCCGGGCTAATGTTGAACACCTTGGGGTCACATTCTTGAAGTTTGAACCACATATTTGTGATGTACACATTTGGGAGGATCCTAAAAGTTCATGGCCGGCCACTAATCTTGCCTGACCCTTTTGAACCCCTCCTTCCGGGCCAATATTGAACACCTTGGGGCCATTTTCTTCAAACCCAAACCACATATTTGTGATGTACACACATGGGAGGACCCTAAAAAATGGTGGCCGGCCAGTAATTCCACCTGACCCTTTTGAACCCCTCCTTCCGGGCCAATGTTGAACACCTTGGGGCCATTTTCTTCAAACCCAAACCACATATTTGTGATGTACACACATGGGAGGACACCATCATGTGGTGGCCGGCCACTAAATCTGCTTGACCCTTTTGACCTCTAGCCGGCCGGCTAGGGGGTGTGGCCGGCCGGCCACCTGCAGCAAAAGTAACTGGCCGGCCGAGTTCCTTGCACTGTTCACTTTACAGCTGTATAGCTTTATCCCCCAGAAAATATCAATATCCGGGGGATATTTTGTGGGGGAAAGTTGCCCTCCTTTTCCCCCACCTTTACACCCCCTTTTTGGCCTTATAACCAGCAAGCTATATCACATTCAAGGGTTGGAAAATTTGTTCTTCAAGCCTCAAGATCCATATCTCCCTCCATCCTTCTCATTTCCCTAAAAAACCTTAAGTCCTACACCTTGTTTTCTTCATCACCACCAAGCTCTACCATCACCACTTCATTTCCAGAAACAAGGAGGGCTTCTCAAAGGCTAAAGGAGCTGCAAATTGGTCCAAGAAGCAACAAAAGCTTTAGTCTTCAAGGGTGAGTGACATTTCTCCTCTTTTGACCCTTTTTCTTGATCCATTTATAAGCCCTATATGCTTTTTCTTTCAAGCTCCGGCCCGAACTGAAAGTGGCCCTCTTTTGAGCTCATTTTCACTTTTCATTAAGGACTCAACCCTGTTTGAGTCCTCCATGATGCACTTGCTTCATTGATCCTCTTATATGTCATAATCTTGCATGCTATTTTCGGCCCATGAGTAATCTGTTTTTGAGCATGATGTAATCTGTGAATGTGCTTATTCTAGGCCCTTCTTCAACATTGTTGAAGGGCCCCTCACCATTTGATGCCTCCATGATGCACTTGCTTCAATATCTCTCTTTTGGTCCCCATTCTTGCATGCTTTGGCAGCCCACTATGCTTCCATTTTTGGACGATTTACAGGCCTAGAGATGGCCTTATTTTGACCTTATTAACATGTTTCATTAAGGTTCTTTGGCTGTTTGTGGAATATTTTGCATACCTCATGTTATAGCCTCTTTTGAGCCTTATTTTGCATTGCATTTCTAGCATGGTTGTATACTGTTTTTGGGTTTTTACAGTTCTGTAAACATGCTTATTTTTGGTCCCTCTTCAATGTTGTAGAAGGGAATTTTTCAGTTTGGGCATTGCATATACCACTTGCCTCTTTGGCCACCTTTTGGCCCTTTTTCTTGCATAAGAACTTAGCCTTGTCTATGATTGTTTTTAGGGTTTTTTACAGTTCTGAAAATATGCTTATTTTTGGCCCCTCTTCAATGTTGTTGAAGGGCCCGAACCTATTTGGGGACAGCAGCTGTGAGTTGCTTCTTTATCTCCCTTTTAATCCCCATTTTTGCATGCTTGTTTTGCCCTGTTTTTTTCCACTGTTTGGCCATGCTTTAAACTGGAAAAGTGCTCATTTTGGGACTGCCTTGCTTCTGTATTTACATTCCATGTACCAATTTTGCATAGTTGGTATAGCTATAGGCCATTTCGGGTGCCAAAATTCATGTTTCGGGACCATTCCGTGCATCGGGTGTGTTTTCGCCACATTTCGAGACTGTTTTCCCCCACATTTCAATGCTTAAATTCTATTACCATGTTTGCATATCATTTCCCATGCCATAGTTCGCATTTCTGCATTGCCTCGGTTTGCGTGCCCGTGTGCACGCATTTCGAGGCTCTTCATTTTCATCCATCGGCCTCTTATGTGAGTGTGGTTGAGGCTCTCTCATGTTAGTATAAGTCCATGTCGCATTCTATATGTCATTTCCATGCCATTGCATTGCGTATGCCATTGCCTCGGTTTGCGTGCCCGTGTGCACGCATTTCGAGGCACTTCATTTTCATCTATCGGCCTCTCATGTGAGTGTGGCTGAGGCTCTCTCATGTTAGTGTAAGCCCATATCATATTTCCATGTCATTTGCATTGCGTATGTCATTTTCTCGGTTTGCGTGCCCATGTGCACGCATTTCGAGGCATCACATTTTTACAGCATAGTGCATACTAGGTTGCATCTTAGATCGCATTCTGCCATTGCCTCGGTTTGCGTGCCCATGTGCACGCATTTCGAGGTATCTCATTTTCACAGCATAGTACATACTAGGTTGTATCTTAGATCGCATTCTGTCATTTTCTCGGTTTGCGTGTCCGTGTGCACGCATTTCGAGGCATGTCATTCCATAGCATTGTGTATGTTAGGATTGTATCTTAGTTGCATTTCATGCATGTCATGCATTATTGCATCGTGTTCGGAATAGGAGTTAGCCCGGGCACGGGAAACGAGGTGTATTTCGTACTCCGAGTGACGGAACATGTCTCAATTCCAAGTCACCGACACTCCGGATTACCCATGATGGAGTTAGGTTTTAGCTGTGTTTTCATGTGTATTCATCCTATATTGAATTGCACATTTCGACCCATCTGCCATCATGCATCGATATGCGTGATTGGTGGCACGAGGATTGAGGCATGCATATATCTGTGAAAATACATTGCTATGCCCCTTTCCTGCTCTCTGTTGCAGCAAAATGAAGAATCAGCAACTTTTCGGAGCTTGGCACGCTTTCCAAGAATAACTGCTAAACAGAGGCTAATTGGGGCATCCCGGTGGATTTCCGCGCAAGACAACCCGGACATGCATCATCCATCAGAAGCAAGGCAGTCCCTGGCTTGCATGCCAGCTTTATTTATTTTCTTAGTTAATTTGTTAATTAATTAGGAATTTGTATATTATTTGGATTGTAATATTTGGACTGTAATATTCTTTTATTCGGGACTGTATTATTTATTCGGACCCTCTGCGCGAGGGCACAACTGTAATAAGTGTGCGTGAGTGTGATGTATGTCTTCCAACCCCACGTCTTTCTTCCCTTTTATTTATCTGCTTATGATGGTTAGATTAGGGCATATTTAAATTAGCATACAGTATGACAGCATGTTTGCATCATTCATCTGTATTGCATGCACCGGGCTCGGCGGATCATACTAACTGCATTGTACTTTCAATTCCAAACTGAATACATGATAGTTGTAGCATTTCATATACCATGTTTAGAATAGCCGAGCCTGCTATAGTTTGCATTTTTGCATGTGTTGCATTAAGCATTTTTGTATACTTAGGATCATGCATGATTTCTAATGTAGTTCCTATTTTGGCTCGGAGTACTCGGTAAGTTCTATGCTTTAGCATCCTCACATGCGTGTGAGTGACTGCCATGAATATCATGCTTACCATGAGGCTATGTGCTTATGTGATATAACTGCCTGAATGCCTGTGGGTAAAGGTTGGGTTATTTGAATTGGAATAATTCATCAAATGTGTGTTTTAAGCCCACTAGATAGTGGCAAAATCATGTTTTCTAAGCCCACCCGAGGGTGGCAAATCCACGTCTTAGCCTACTTGCGGGTAGCACCATCAAACTACTTTCAAATAAACAAACATGAAATGTTTTGTTCCAATTCGGGCGACCCAGTCTATGCTTATATGCTGTGTGCATCACATAGTAACCTAGGCTAATAACCGGAGTAAGGACACACAAAGTTTTCAAAAATTGATATCATGGTTAGTAGAGGCCGATCTTTGATCGGGCGAGCGGGGGTGCTCACGAAGTGACCTTCCCCAATCGTACCCAAGTTCCCGAGCCGAGGCAACTTTGGTGATGACGGACACGTGGCCTTTGGCACCGAGTCAGGGTTTCCTAAATTTCCCATTAAAAAACATTTAGGTGGCGACTCTGTATCTGGCAAAGCAGTCCATGTTTGGCACTTCTTTTCAAAAATCTGTTTCTCAAAACGATTTGTCGGATTTGGACTCTTTGGTTCAAACTTAGAACCGTGACAAATTTGAGAGTCCTGAGCTGTAGTGACCCCAAAATGAACAGAACGGGAGCTCGTTCCTCCCGGGGCGTTCGAGGACGTCTACAATCATCTTGCTAGAACTCCTGTAGATGTTAATTTATATCTTTCTAAGAATGTACAGGAAAGTATTTCTCAATTAGAGTATGCCCAAATTATTATAACCTTAATGTACTTGATGAACTGCACTCGCCCAGATATAACTTATGCAGTAAGTAAATTAAGTAGATATACGAGAAATCCGGGAGTAGAACACTGGAAAGCAATTATAAGGGTTCTTAGATATCTCCGATTTACTTGTAACATTGGGCTTAATTATACTAGATATCCAGCAATATTTGAAGGATACTGTGATGCAAATTGGATATCGGATACAAGAGTCTCAAAGTCCACTAGTGGGTATCTCTTTACTCTTGGTGGGGCGGCTGTATCTTGGAAATCTTCCAAACAGACTTGTATTGCTAGGTCTACTATGGAATCTGAATTCATAGCTTTAGACAAACCAGGGGAAGAGGCAGAATGGCTTCGCCACTTCCTTGAAGATATTCCAATATGGCCAAAATTGGTGCCTGCTATATGCATACATTGTGATAGTCAATCAGCAATTGGTAGAGTACAGAGTCATATGTATAACGGTAAGTCTCGACACATTCGTCGTCGAGATAATACCGTAAGACAACTACTCTCTAATGGAATTATGTCCATAGAATATGTTAAGAATTCATGTACATAGCGGATCCACTAACCAAAGGGTTAGCAAGAGAGTTAGTTGAGAATTCATCGAGGGGAATAGGACTTAAGCCTATTAAATAAGAGTTACCACAACGGCAACCCAACCTAGTTGACTGGAGATCCCAAGATCTAGGTTCAAAGGGACAACCGAGTTGTGATTGACTTAGAAGGAACACTAGGGAGTCTAACTCCTACCCATTTCTTTGATGAAATAGTGATGTCTGTAGCGTTTGAGGTTAAGTAAAATTTTAATGATTCTTATATCTAGGTAAACCTAGTGGAGTATGGTAGGATACTCTTCATAAGAATCACCTATGCGAGTGTGAACTGGGCCGGTTCTATAAGATTTGTGAAGGGCTACAAGTCTTTAGAGCACTCATGAAAGACCAGGTTGTTCATGGCCAAAATGAACACAATAGTGAGAACTAAACTGTGTCTAGGAATATACTGTGTGAGTTCTATTGTCTTGGTTTACACAAGCGGCTGAACAGTTCAAGACATCATGTTCACTGGTTAACTAGTAAATCCGATAGTGTCTCACAAGGGAAGGTTCAAAGCCAAAAGCTACGTATCCTTTGCAGAATATTTCCAATTTCTGTACTCTCTGTAATTAGATCATGTTGTTGCATTTTCTCTCCGTCAAATTCCATTCATGTGGGGGACTGTTGGAAAAAATGGTTAATATAGGCATATTTTGGACCGACTTTGAGCCCAAAATTGAGTGGGCCCCGAACGTCTTTTGGGGTGGGTCCGAAGAGGTGAAGTGTTTCTTACCGCGTGGCAAGTCACACGGTGAAGACGGTTCATCAAAACCATTTATGAGTGAATGGGAACATGACGTCGTTTTTGGGTTCGTGGAATTGAACATTTAAGTTTTGAATGTGGGTTTCCTTGTGAGGCTTGTCCCACATTGAAACCTAAAGAGAGTTTTGTTGAGTTTATAAGCTCTAGCCTACAATACTTGGGTTGGGCCGCAAGGGGCACCCCAAGTTTGTAGAAGGGGGGAGTTATAGACAAAGTGAACCTTAGCCCAAACCACCATACACACTCGAGCGCGTCGCCGCCACCGTCCGTCCGGCCAAGCCAAGCCGAGCCGTGCCGGGCGTGGGTGTGGGTTGTGGGTCGGGTCGGTTCTTGTATTAATTTTTTAGACAAAATTCATTTGAATTTTTTCAAAATAATATTGTGAGAATTTAATTCAAATTTGAATTCTAATTTTTTGTCCAACATTTAAGACAACTTCTGTCTGAAATTTCTCAACAAATTTAAACTGGTTTTCAGTTATTTAACTTCCAGAAACTGCCTAGCAGTTCCAGGTATAACTGTCCAGCAGTTTATCTGTTGAAACAGTTTCAAATCTATTTGAATTTAAACTCATATCTGTTCAATTCAAAACACACCTGTTCAGTTCAAATTTTTGCACTTGTTCGGCTCTATATATACCAGCACTGTCTAGTATTGTTTGATATCCGAAAATCAGTCTGCTCTTTGCCTTTTCTGTCCAGATTTTGCTCTACTGCATTTATTCTTCATATATTAGGTTTAGGAATAAATTTCAGAGAGTTAGAACATAGGTTTGGTTCGCCGAACAAATTGTTTAGAGTACTACTACAGTTTGTGAAGATCATTGTATCCTGGGAGATAGACGCCACTCAACCATAAGTATCGTAGCGGGGCGAATCTGTCTTAAGGACAGAGTGTCTCACATTCGACTTTGTCTTGTAATTTTATTTGGTTCGACAAAATAAATTCTGTAAGTTTTTATTTATTTTGTTTGAAGTTGTTTCAATTTATTTTATTTACACAGAAGATTGTTCCAACACAAACATCTTAATGTCCTTAACAATTGCTCGACATTTCCAAGGGGGAACATCCTTGGAAACACAGAGATGGATGACAGGTTTATTGTCTCTTTCCACCTCCACTATCATAAGATTATAATCTTGAGCTAATTGACAAGAAAGACAGCAGGCTAGTGCTTCACCTTAGAGGAAGGATGAGATACAACACTTCTTTGTAAGTCCATCAATCAACTTCACTTTAGAATCCCGAAGAATAACCGCAGTTGTTGCTTGATTTGAGCCCTTCTTTACTGCCACATCGTAATTTATCTTATAATTCCCCGTGGACGGAGGCACCCAGTTCCCTACAAAAAGGTTAACACCAGCATGAATCCACAGACACAAATTATCACCCATACCAGTAGTTGACTCAAATTTTGTTCTTGCCATCCGAACACGATGTAAAATTGAAATAGGATCAATCGGTTGATGGTCAAAGATAAATTCATTCCTTCCTTTCCAAATAAACCAACTAATCCAAGCAACTTGACTAAAGAAATTATCACGCTCTTCAACATTCTGAAACTGTTCCATCAAATCACATGACAATTCTAAAACCTGGTGGATGGAACTTCAGTTGACTCTGTAATATAGATCACTCCCAAACCATATTGCTCGAACCTAATCACAACCAAAAAGTAAATGTTCAACCGATTCAGATCTGGATTGACAGATTTGACAAAGATTTGAATATGTACACCTCCTTCTAAACAGGTTCTCTCTAGAGGCTAAGGCATTTTTGCACACACGCCACTAGAAGTGACGGATCTTTGGTGGAACTTTGAGGGCCCAAATTTGTTTCCAAAACTTACTTGGAGGCTGGAAAGATGATGATGGTTTCTGGACCACAATGTTGTTTAACACTGACAAGGCAGTGTGATACCCCAAGTTAATCGAATATATGACTTTTGATTCATAATGCCAAACTCGAGAATCTTCCATAGGCGCCAAAGCAATAAGGATAAAGATCATAGCTTGTATCTCAGAGTCACATCCAGTTTCCAGCTTTTGTTTGTATCCATAGCATCCTCCATTCTCTCAATCTCGCAACCCACAGGTTTCGAAGAGGTTACTCTAAAATCAGGAAGAGAGGGGACCTATATATCATCCCGGAATCAAATAAAAGACCCAGAGTTAACTTGACACCTCACACATTCTTTTAAAATTTTCCTTTCCCGGAGGATACACTACAACAAAAACTGGCTATAACAACATTTTTTAGACAACGTTTTTCTAAAAAACGCTGTGGAAGAGGTAAAGTAAGATTAAAAGACACGCGTTATCCTCTTATGAACACGTGTTCCACAGCATTATCCTCCATTTCTCTTTCCGTTCCATTTCTGTCTCTATCGTTTTCTCTCTCCTTCCTAGATCTAGGGTTTTCTCTGTCTCCTCATGCTCCTTGAGAGATTCACCTAGGTTGATTCCGATTACTTGTTCAGATCTAACTCTAAATCCATCAATGCCTGCATCGATTTGGTTGAAATGTCTTGACGGTTTTTTGTTTTTCTTGATTCTAATTCTGATTTTGATGATTTTGCAGAGGAAGATAGTTCGATTGAGTTGCACAAATCGGCGGGGTTACGAGACTGAGGAGTGAAGAAGGATCAAGATCCTCGAGAGAGTCCTTTTTGCCTCTGTTTTCATACTCTCTGCATGGTGAGAGTAAGGTTTTTTTTTTTTTTTTTTTGGGCTTCTTCTTCTTCTTCGCTCTGTTTTATCAGATCTGCTATGTTCTAACTCTTCTCTTGTCATGTATGAGTGATTCGTTTTATGTTCTTCATTGATATGGACTTATTAGTAAGAAGATGTTAGGGTTTTGTTACTGCTTTTAGTGAATTTTTTGGTTGCAGTGCTTGTGGCCTTAGATCTAAAAAGTTTGAGATTTGACTTGATTTTGTGGTAGATTTGGAACTAAACACTCTAGTACAAGCTAGATCTCGCTATTTTGGCTGAAAATTTGCTTTTTCTTCTAACTTACAGTTTATTCGAAGTTTTTTTGCGTGACTAAGTAATTTTGTTACTGTTTTGGCCAACTTTTTCTGGCTAGCTCTCTGAGTCTACTTTGGTTTTTGGTTTTTGTTTTTGTATATTATGATTGGCTTAAAACAAAGACATACAGGAACATAAATTTGAATTTTAGTTATGCATAAATATTACTGCCACTGCCATAAACCCTTACTTAGCTGATTTTCAAAAACTATTTTTCAAATATTATCTCTACGTATCAGTAAAAGAAGATCATGTCTCTCTACCCTCCTAATCAAATTGTGAATATTTGAATTTGAATTGCATGAACTAGTGTCTTAATATATACATCATTGATTCTTTAGGAAACAAAAGCGTTAACACAGCTTCAGAAAGTCAAAAACACCAAAATGGGGTTCTCCCATTATATATAAATGATTTTACAATCTTTTGATCCAGATTCTGTGTCGTAGTGGTCATGCTTTCAATTAATGTTTGAAATATGGTTTGTAAAATGTGGGCAGTCATGCATCAGTTGGTAATTTTGGCATCTAGTACAAATGGGTGTTTATTTAATGCAAATTGTTATTTGTTATTAAGCCTTTGTTGCTTACTAATGCAACACGTAGAAGCATTGCATCTTAATTTTTATTTTGTTTCTCATTTCAATCCCTATAGTGAATTGGAAACATGTGATCACTTCAATTGTATGCTGGACTTTAATGGTTTCCCTGCTTTTCTACCTATCCACAGTGTTTGGGTCTGTCCAAATGCTTAGACTCTATGGTGTTCCCTACATGGTAAGTCAAACACATTCCATTCCCAAAGTGTTCCTAGAATTCCATCTGATAAAAAGAACGAATTTCAAATGCTCTAAATACTTCAATTCCATTTGATTCAATCTTGTCGCACATTTATCACAGATTTTTGTTATGTGGTTGGATACCGTTACTTGCATCACCATGGAAAAGAACAAAAGCTTCCTTGGTACCGCGGAAAGGTACTAGCAATTTTTTGTTCTCGGTTTTTCCAAATATGCTTAGTTTTAATCAATTCAGAAAAAAAAAACAAAAAGAAAAAAAAAAAAAAACCTTCCCCCATTCTTGTGTTTCTCTCTAGAGAGGTTGTGTATTTAATGTTGCTATTTTAATTGGTGGTTGTTGCTGTTAGAGATACTTTTACATGGGATTATTGCTTATTTTTTGCTTATGGGATTACTGCTTGTCCTTGCTGTTGAATTTGGAGTTGTTGTTTTTTGTTTTTATTTTTTATTTTTTGGTATTGAACATTTGGAATTATGTTATGGATGTGCCTATTTGGAATCTTATGTTATTGATGTCCCTCTCTCACTCTCTACATTCTTCTGTATCGGAAACCTGTTGCGTAACCATCTAAAATTGTCTTCCTGAACCAATATATTATGAACATTCATGTTGTTTTATATGTGGGTGTGTATCTATATAATTATTTGACTTTAGATTTTGAATGTTTCATATGTTGATAATGAATGTCTAGTTGCTTAGTTTCTCTTATGCGGGTTTGCTTGTTACCAGTTTGACGTATTGTCTTCCCTTCATCCTACTCCAGCAGTTTGTGGGTTTCCTATAGAAGAGGCACGTGTTCTAATTGCAGAAACTGGTACATGTATATTGCTATATTATTTATGTTCTTCAATCTATGTTCTATGGCTTGTTTACATCCATGTGAAATTTTTAACATGAGACATAATTCAATTCCTGATTAAAGTTGAACAAGAAAGGAATCAATGATCTGAAGAAAGTATACATACTTATCTTGCCTAGACGGAATCATATATCATGATTTACACTTCCCTGTAAAGCTTATGTGTTTACTGTCCATTAGTGCGACTCGTCTAATTTGAAGTACATATAACAGTGATAAAATTTGCACTATTAATGAATTCAATCTTTACTCTAGAACACTAGATTTAGCCAGACTAACATTGGTCATATTATTGTCCTTATGGTTTTGGTTCCACTTCCTGATGTGTTTTGGCAAAAGACCTCTGGTTTATTTTGAGTAATGATGCTCAATTCCTAACTGATGCAGCAGAGGATGGACTTGTATCAAGTCATAGACAAAGAAATTTAAAGTGGTATCTAAATTTTTACTTTGATTGAAGGAAATTCAATCATTCTCATTCGGAAATTTCAAGTGTTATCTGAATTTTTACTTTGACATAGACAAAGAAATTTAGGTCAACACTTTGAAGATGGAATGTTGAGTAATCTAAAATTTAGGAATGTTACAAGGAAAACTAGTTCAGGCTGTAAACCACCACACTTTCAAACACAATCTCATATAATTAGGATTATTGTAAGGTTGGATGGACTTTATCTCAATTTGTTTTGATATATCATTAAAAACTCAAATGGACCTGCTAAATGTGAAATAGGAGAACACCAAATATGTTCATTGACTGTAGCTAGTCCATCTGTTCTACTTGCTGGTGGGGAAGAACCACAACAGCATAGGCACCAGTTTCATTATTTTCAAACTGATCAATTTTCCTCCTCATCCTCTGGATCTACTATAATACCGGGAAATCGTCAAGGAATATATGTTCATAATCGGTAGTGATAATTAGCTGAATTTGTTGTTTTATTATTTACTATATTCTCATTATTTTGTCTGTAAGTTTTCTGAAGCATTTCTAAACAAATTTTCTGAACCAGAGTCTAAGTGTGCTACTTTTTTACTTTTACAGAGGTTTGGTCCATGAAAGATGATTGTTTTGGGTGGAATGGTAAAGTTCAACCTCCGACTTTTGCCAAAGGACTTATACCAGAAACGAGGATCCAGAGCAACTAATGGAGAAAGGAGATTTTATCTCACTGGCCTTAAGCAGTTGGGTCAGGGCCTAGTTGAGTCATCAATTAGTAAGTTCTACTGCATTACTAATTACTATAGCCCTATTTCCTTCACATTATGGTGTAAATAATATTATTTCCTTATTTTGTTAATCTGTGTTGCAACTTGCATTGCAATATATCATTTGGGAGGTTTTTTTATTATTATTTATTTTTATATCATTCTGTGACTTCGGTTGGATACATTGGCCTGTGCGCAAGTCATGCTTGGTTCAAAACTCATCTAGTTCACAATAATTGTGTATATTTTTTGGGTCAATAAATAAGATTTTGTTGCCTATTCATCTTGTTTCAGTTATGTTTCATTAGTACATGTTGCAATTTTATTATTTATTGGTGGTTCATGAACATTGTGAATCAGGATTTTAATTGTTTTGATCTATTACTTACTTCAAATTTTATGCATCAGGTTTGTGATTACGTCCCGCCTCCGTCAATTAACAATAGTATTAAGGTTGGTGCAACATTGTATATCTTTTACATTTGCATATATGGCATGTTGCAGATGCATACATGTTAGAAAATTAAAAAAAAAAAGGAAAAAGATTTTAGGATCACTTTATTTTATGTACAGAGAATTTTAACGTTGACTTTTGAATTTTGGTCACAAGTCATTTATAATTTATGATTATAATTTGCTAACTTTTTATTTTTTTATATTTTTTTTGGGTTAGTTTCTTTATTTTTTTTAATATTATTGATTCCAGTGTTTTTTTGTAGGAGCATTGGCCAACTTGTTCATTGAAATAAGCATTGGCCCATGAGCCTTATGGAAATTGTAGCCTTATGGAAGAGGAATTAAAATTGTTTGGTTTATTTTTAGTTTATGTGCTTGTGTAAAGAATCCTTGACTTTCAGATTTGATTTTATTTAGCTAATAGTGCAATTTGAAAATTGAATCGTTATTTTGCATTTTGTATTTTTTTTTTTTTTTTTTTTGAGGAGCTTTATTTTGCAGATTTAGTGCAATTGAAATTATACATTTTCTTTTTATATAAATTGCAGTGCTATATTGTTTTTTTTTTTTTAAAAAAGGAGAAAAGATGGTGCTTTTTTAAAAAAACGTCGGTAAATGTCGTCATACGATGTCAGCATTAACTGTGACAGTTTCACATAACGAAATGTATGAGAATTTATGACGTTTTAAAAAATGCCGGTTAAAGTCATTAGCGACGTTTTATAAACGTCGTATACCTAAGATGGCGGTCGTATCTGCGATGAAAGTTATAAATGCCGTCTTTATCCTTTAACGGTGTTTTGAAGACTTATAGTGGCATTTTTTAAACGTTGCTAATTCTGAAAATTCCTGCAGTGATACTTGCCTATGCCCACGAAGTTCAGTGACCGTTGGTTGTGTGCATAAAACTAGAATGAGGAAAATAAACGCCTTTCAAAATTTAAGCACTGAATGAATTTAGATATTTAATTAACCTCCATCCTTGTCTTGCTAGCAACACCAAATTGAACTCATTAAAATCTCTAAATCCCAACCCTCCTTGAAATTTTGACAACACCAGTTGATCCGAACTAACCCAGTGGATCTCTCTACCATCAAGATCTCCTCTCCACCAAAACCTACAAATATAGGAATTCAATTTAGTGCAGAACCTTTTTGGGAAAGCAAAACAAGCCATAGCATATGAGGGAATCATCTGTACTACCACCTTTATCAAAGTTTCCCTTGCAGCTTGCGAGAGCAATTTCATCTTCCAACCCTGAAGTTTTGACAGCACTTTTTCAATGAGAAACTCATAGGCCTCCGCCTTTGACCTTCCCCAAAATGAGGGCAGCCCCAAGTATTTTGCATTTGAGTGTGAAACTTTAAGACCAGATAGAGCACAAATGGAACTACACAAACTTGGGGGGGACGTTGGAGGAGAATTATACACTTGACTTATCAAAATTAATCAATTGTCCTAATGCTTCACAATAAGTTGACAAGATTTCCAAAACTTTTTGACATTCAGAGACATCAACCTTTAGAAATAGACGCTTTGCCTTGCAATCTTGAATCCAGAAATTTGCCTTTTCCCTAAGGTTCTTAGAGAGAAGATTTGAGGGTACGTCTATAACCAAAATAAAGAGATACAGAGATACAGGATCCCCTTGGCGACGTCTACGGGTGGGAATAAAAGAGGCCTTTTTCTCGGCGTTAGCACATACTGAAAAGCTCATAGTTGATACAGAATCCATAACCCATTGGACCCACATCAGATGAAAACCCATCTTCTTTAAGACCGCGACCAAGAAATCCCATTTTATTCTATCATAAGCTTTATTGAAATCGAGCTTTATAGCCATGTGACCAATAGTCCCAACCTTCTTCTGTTTCAAAGAGTGAAAAGCTTCATGAGCTACTAGGATATTATCTTGGATCATCCTCCCAGGAACAAAAGCTGACTAGTTCGGAGAAATTAAGAGATCGAGGACTTTTTTCAGACGATTAGCCAAAATTTTGGTAATGATCTTAACACTAAAATTACAAAGACTAATTGGGCGGAAATGTGATAACTTTGAAGGGTTACCAACCTTTGGAATCAATACCAAATTCATTTTATCAAGCTCTTTAAGCATGTGCCCTCCCACAAAAAAGCTTTGAACAGCTTGACAAACCTGGTTGCTCACCACATCCCAATAGGTTTGGTAAAAGAACCAAGGAAAATCATTCAACCTCGGTGATTTAATAGCACCTAGCTAGAAAATAGCAGTTCGAACTTCTTCATCACAAATTGAAAGGGTCAACTGACGGTTCATCGCTTCTATCACAAGTGGCTGAACCATAGAGAGGGCTTCACTAAAATTTCTATCCCCTTCACTTGAAAACCATTGAGAGAAACACTCAAGCAAGTGGAAATTTATCTCTAATTCTGAATCCATCCAACCTCCATTCTCATCTTGTAGTCGAAGGATTTGATTTCTCTGACGACGTTGAATCATGGTGGCATGAAAGAAACTGGAGTTTTTATCCCCATAATTTAACCATCTAACCCTGGACCTATGATGTAGGTACATTTTTTGCTCTTGCAAGAAAATCTTCCAATTTTGATTTGATCTGATATTGAAATTTAGAATTTTTATCAGAAAACGATTGCGATTGGAGATTTGCCAAATCAACTTTCAGGCGAACGATCTGAAGTTGAAAACCATGTTTGTGCACAAAGGAGGTAATGGAGCCAAAAACATAATTCAATGTACCTATTGAGTTTTCCAAATCTAATAACTCAATCTGGCATATGTCATCTACACAATATGCAATAATCAAGTAAAACACAAAAACAATACATGGAAAACTATTTGGAAAAACAATCCCGGCACAGCCTATTAAATACAATATTAGTCATTAAATGTTACTTCATTGCTTATCATCTTCATAACCAGAATGTGATAAATAAGGAATTATGGTGGTTTGAATAATTCAATTTTCTACTTGTAGAACAAATAAAAATTCTTACAAATATACTTATTGTAGAGTTGGGATTAGAATGGAATCACTATATCCAATATCTTAAAGAATAGATAACATGCTTTTTACGAGGCAACTCATGCCAGTCCTACCCCTGTAACGATAAAAGTACAATCCTTTGTAATGTCTTAAACTCAAACATTATTCCATTAAAATAAAGAAATTCAAAAGAGAAAGAACAGAAAACAAAAAAAATCATACAAATATATTTTTCACTTCAATCTTAACCTCAAAATTTATCGAGGATATAACTCAGTAATTGAAGCTTCATTGACCGACATATGGGTGGATTTACTTTTTGATTGACTGAACTCAGATACCACATAATTATTCTCTTGGAGTAATGGTATCTCTGAATTGATGGTACTAAGCGGAAAAGATGTTGGTTCTAAAGGTAATGAAAGAGTAAGAGAAAAGCTATTAAGCATGACAACAACAGAAGCCATGGTTGGTCTTACAACTACATTTTCTTGTACACATAGCAACCCAATATGAATGCATCTCATTATTTCATGTATCGAACCTGAGCCATCCCTTAATGTAGGGTCTATCAAATTTGATATTGTTCCTTCTCGCCAAGTTTTCCAAGCCTACAAGAATCAGTATGTGAAATAAGCTTTTAGGGACTGTAAAATTTCATGGGACTTGTAAGTTGTCATTGATATTAATTCATACTTACATAACTTAAGAGGTCCTCTACATTATCCCCATTTTGGAAGCAATTATTCTTTTGACCACTCACAATTTCCAAAACTAAGACACCGAAACTAAACACATCTGATTTGACTGAAAATTGGCCATGCATTGCATACTCTGGAGCCATATATCCGCTGTAATGTTTAATATATTAGAGGCAATAATAGATTAGAGTAATGCAATGACTAAACTTTTATATCAAAAGATGTATATTAAACGACATGTCATTCTTGTATTGATTGAAACCAACTCTCTTTTATGACCTTATCTCTATAGTTACCAATTCTTAATGATTACAACAAAAATGGTTTGCTAAATATTTTTTTCTTATTCGAAGCATATTTTGTGTACCAAAACAATTATCGGCATATGAACCAAAACCATTTGGAAATGAACAATTATAGAATGTTGATTTTAATCATATGATGCAGGGAAAAATTTAGCACTTACTAGGTTCCCACGATTCTGCTTGTATTTCCTTGAGTTTCATCTAATACAAACAATCTTGCCATGCCAAAATCTGAAATTTTGGGGTTCATCTGTGCATCTAACAAAACATTGCTAGCTTTGAGATCACGATGAATAATTCGAAGTCGTGAATCTTCATGAAGATATAGAAGTCCACGAGAAAGGCCTCTTATGATCTTGTAACGCGTATCCCAATCCAATTGTGCACGATTAATGGGATCTACAAGTTTATTCATGTAGAAGGGTGAACTAAAACTCAAAATGGATTAAATCATCTAAAAATGTCCTTCAAGGATTCTAGTTTTAGGCTTTATCATGTGATGAAATGATATTTTGATCAGGATATATTTTCACTGTAGTGTCCTTCTTCAATGCAAAGCGATGACAATGCATATTTTAGGTATGTCAAGATGAAGTTGATAACAATGCAATGTATAGGAAAACAACACAACAATCATACTGAATATGAAGTTATCGAGGCTCGAGTTGGTCACAAACTCGTAAATAAGAATTCTTTCTATTCCTTCAAGGCAGAATCCCAATAGTCTAACCAAATTCCTGTGTTGAAGCTTGGCAACTAGCATAACCTCATTCTTAAATTCTAGTTCTCCTTGTCCAGAATCACTTGATAGCCTTTTCACAGCTATTTCTTGTCTGTTTGGAAGCCTACCCTGAAGATGAACAAAATTGATGTTAAATAAATTAAACTATTTTTAGCAAATATAAAATTTAATTTTAAACATGAAGAGGATCCATCATATTCATAATTGAATATTTAATTACCCAATAAACAACACCAAATCCACCTTGTCCGAGCTTATTAGCATCAGAGAAGTTATTTGTTGCAACACTAATAGTATCAAAGTCATATTGCAAGGATTCCACTGTGCTAATTTCATCCATATCCTTACAAACTGAAACAAGTTAATAATTATGTCAATAAAAGTTATAAATGAAAATATGGATCTTTCAGTAATGTTGATAACTTCCTTTAAATCATAACGTTAGCCATCTTACATGGTATACCGAATTAGCATTCTAAAATTTTCCACTGGCACATTAAGAAGTTATCTTTTAATTTCCTCGCCAAGATTTATTTTTGGCAAGAACATACTGAGATAATTGACATCATTAGAGTTGTTCTACTTTCTTTTTTTGATTTGTTAATGGTTTCAATTGAAACAAAATCATATTAAAGTCCACATAGAGGTCTAAATAAAACTATCTTAAACTTACGTTCAACATTCTTCTTTGGCTTCCTCTGCTTTCTCTTTCTTAAGAAGATGTAAATGCATACAGTAAGTACTATCATAAAAGAAATAATTGAAACAACAATAATGATGATTGTTCGAGTTGTATTATCACCCTTTCCTGCAAAAAAAAGAAATTCTCTCTCATTAAATCATGCTATAACTATGGATATTAAATGTTTGATGCAGATCTAAGTAAACAAGGATATATAGTTGTCGAGATCCATGAATTGCAACCAAAAAGAAAAACACACATGACCACGACATCTAGTTATTATCTTTTAGGACGTCTTTCAAGAATTATCCAAGCTTGACTACTAATTCTCCTAATAACTTAAAATTGGGTTAAATTCTTTTTTTTTTTCCCTTTGTGGTTTAGGGCTGGAGCATTCCCCCCCTATCATTCAATTATAGCCAAAAAGTCTCCATGTGATTTTGGACTAAAGTACTATTAAGCCATACCATAGGACTTCTTAAATTTTAAATTAAAATTAGATTAAAAATTTAGCAATTGCAATAAATAGTTAAATATTTAGGATTAATTGTGATATAAAATATGATTAAATTAAAATTAGAATAAAATTTAAGAATTATAGTAAATAATTAAGAATTAAGAATTTATAATTAACTGTGATTTAATTGAATTAATACTAGACATTATCAATTATGTATATGAGAGGTGAGAGAGAAAGAAAATAACCCAAAAAAAATAAAAAAAAATAGGGTTTGACGGTATTATAGTCATTTCACATCTATAGTTAATGGTGTTAACGGTTGCATTTTAGTCCAAAATCACATAGGAGGCATTTGGCTATTTTTAAAAGATAGAGGAGTAAAACACTATCAAGCCATACCATAGGACTTTTTAAATTTGAAGTAAAATGGTTCAATTTATTATAGTCTCTAATTCTCTCTCCTCTATGCTAGTTTGTCTCATTTGTGCTGAGTGATTTGAGTTTTACTAAATGAGAGTTGAGTGAAGGAGAACACAAATAGAGTGTGCTTTCGCTAATTATTTGTTGTTTGTGTAGTTGTGCTTTACATGGAGCTAAAGAGAGTCTTTTGAGGGTTGAGTGATGTTATAAAATTACAGAGAGAGGAAAAGAGTGAGAGAAAAAATAAACTCTGTATTAATCATTAGTAAATAAACAATGAATACAAGAATGCTTTATATAGAAGGAGAGACAGAATTAGGAATGGAAATCCTAAGTATGGCAATGAAAACAATTTGGACATAAATATGAAGAGAATATATACACTATATTTAACACACACATACACCTCCCTCAAGCTCAAGGTAGTAAGGCAGATATCAACTTGAACTTGGCAAGCAAATCAGAGTAGCGTACGTCCTGGAGGATGAGCCTTGGTAAAGATGTTAGCTGTCTGATCGACAGAGGTAACAAAGAGAAAGCGAACAGTGCCACGAGTAACATGCTGTCGTATGAAGTGACAATATATCTCAATATGCTTGGTGCGATTATGGGAGGAAGACATCATTATGTGCAATTTGAATGGCACTCTGTTTGTCACAATAGAGATTGGTGGCAGTAGGATGAGAAACTCCCATATCAAAAGGAAGCCAACGAAGCCATACTAGCTCGTGAGTAGTGTCAACAAGAGTACAATACTCATCCTCTATACTAGAATGAGCAGTAAGAGTTTGTTTCTTGCTATGCCAAGATGAGAGAGTCACCCAAGAAGAAGCAGAACCCTATACTAGAGTAGCGGTCGATAGGATCCCCTGTCCAATTTGTATCAGAAAATGTATATAACTGTAAAGAAGAGTGAGCGAAGCAGTGAAGACCATGAAACATAGTGGCTTTGAGATAGCGCAAAATGCGAACAAAAGCATCAAAGTGCAGAGAACGAGGAGCAACCATAAACTGACTGACAATGTGAACATCATAAGCAATGTCTGAACGAGTAACTGTGAGACAAACAAGACTGCCAATGAGCTAACGATGTAAAGTAGCATCAAACAACACATGACCATCAAGAGGTATGAGACGAGTCTGAGGATCAACTAGAGTAGAGGCAATCTTGCAATTAGTAAGACTAGCATGAGCCAATAAATCAGAGGTATACTTGGCCTAGAAGAGAAAATAACTAGAGGAATCATGAGAGATGGAAGTAGCTAAGAAAACACAAATCCTTCATCTCAAACTAATGACTAAGGAACTATTTAAGACTAGAGATACCTATTGTGTCATCCCCAGTGATGATCATATCATTCACATAGAGAAAAAGAAGAAGAATAGTACTATGCTCCGTCTTACAAATAAATAGGAAAGAATCATAAGCACTAGAGGAAAACTCGAAGTCACAAATGGTAGAATTAAACTTGGCAAACTAAGCCCAAGGAGCTTGTTTCAAACCATACAAAACATGATGAAATTTGCAGACTTTGGATAACGGAACAGAGGAACCAGAAGGAGGTTACATGTAAACTTCCTCAATGAGATCACCATTGAGAAAAACATTCTTAACATTCATTTAACAAAGATTCTAGTGGCAAGTAGCAGCAACTGCAAGTAAGCTGCGAACGGAAGTAAGACGAGCAACATAGAACAAAAGTCTTCTCATAGTCAATCCTATATTCTTGACTAAACCCTCGAACAACAAGACAAGCTTTGTAATGCTCAATAGAACTGTTAGAATGGGTCTTGATCTTGTAAACCGATTTGCAACTAACAGCACTTTTGCTTAGAGGAAGATCGACCACATCCCAAGTATGAGTTTTATCAAAAGCCTGCAGTTCATCAGTCATAGCTTGTTACCACAGAGGATTAGAACAAACCGCTTGATAGGAAGTAGGTTCATGAGAAGAAAAAGTAGTGGAACCAACAATGAAATAAGAAAGAAGTACAAAAGGTTAGGTTTCCCGAGTACAATAACGAAGAGGTACCTCTGGTGCAAAATATGATGTATTGAAATCAAGGGATACATGAGGCTCACTAGGAGAGAGAATGAGGACTGGACTAGGAGCAAGAGCAAGCTCAAGATCCATGAGTGGTGCCGCAAGACTAGATGATGGAGCAGAATCCTCAAGATGGGCCAGAATCATCATGTCAGAAGTGGCATCTGTATCAAGCTAATCAAACAAAAAAGAAGGATATGTAAAGAATGATGTAGTGAGAGGAGTGGATAAATGAAACTTAGATGTAGAAAAGAACATCTTGTGTTCCCAAAATACCACATAACGAGAGACAGGGAGACGACGAAAAAGACGATCCCAACAACAATAACCTTTATGTTCAATCCATACCCCCAAGAAGCAACACAACCGGGTGTGAGGTTCTAATTTGGTACGCTCGTGTGATTGAAGAAGAATAAAATAAGCACATCCAAACACACACACGAAGACTAGTATAAGTAGGAGATATGACATACAAATGCTCATATGGGGTTTGATTTTTTATAGCCGAGGAAGAGACACGGTTGATAGTATAGACGGTTGTGAGAGCAGCTTCCCCTTAAAAAATGTTCATGACAAGAAGAAGATATTAAAAGGGCACAGACAGTATCTAACATATGGTGATATTTGTGCTTAAGCACAACCATTTTGTTGGGAGGTACCAGGACAAGAATAGTGAGAAAGAGTGCCATTTTGACCCCCCAAAAAAAAAATTCTCAATAAATGGGTTTCTTTGTATTTCTATGCATTATTAGGACAAAAAATTTTGATGGTGAAAGAAAACTAAGTTTTGACCATTCGTGAAAAATCATAAGCGAGATTTCATAAGAAATAACCAGGTAAAACAAGTGAAATCATCAACAAATATGACAGCATTTACATCTCAACATGGTGGCATTAGATGAAGGTCCCCAAACATCAGAATATATGAGATCAAAAGGTGCAGGAGACATAGAAAAACTAATATTAAATAGTAAAGCAGGTTGTTTTGCAAGTTGACAAGATAGACAATCTACTTTATTATTTGGAACAAGACCTAATTGACCACTCGAAACTAGAGATTGTAAATGACCAAATGATACATGACCTAACCGAGAGTACCATATACCAAGAGGAGAACTAGCAGTAGTAGAAGCATCAGTCTAGACAGAAGCATGACTGGATGAGGGAATATGAAGATGGATGGGCTCATACAGATGTCCATGTCTACAATCTATCCTAAGAGTCTGTCTATTTTCAGATCCTGTACAACACAACCAGTTAGAGAAAAGAGAACAGTGATACCAAGATCACAGAGTTAACCAATAGAAATAAGATTAAGGATAAGGTTTGGGATTAGATAAATGTGAAGAAGAGAGACATTAGAAGTGAAAATATGACCTATATGACCAACATGCATTTGGGAACCATCAGCAATGTGAGTAACAGGTAAAATAGAAGAAAATGTAGTGGACGAGAAACGTTTAAGGTCAGAGGTCATATGGTTGTAGTAAGTTAAATCAAAATACCAAGAAGAAATACCTAGAGTGACTGAAAGAGTAGTAAAGGGTGTACCAGAAGTAAAGGTGAAAAGAACCTTTTTCACTATGGCTTCAATATCATGACAAGTGTAGGTTGGTGAAGGTTCAGGAGTAGCAGAAGAGCCACCTAGAGAATGTTGAGCATGTAGCTGGCGATTAGTAGCAACGAAGGCAAAGTGAGCCAAAGAGTGATGTTGACTATGAGTCGTAAGTAGTCTAGCAAAGCCACCGTGCTGATAAGAGTTGTTTGAATGATCCATTGAGTGAGCAAAATAGGAATCACAAAGAGAGATCAATGGTGTCGGAGTATAACTGGGTAAAACAAAGTGTACCAGTGAATCTAGAGGGTCGGAAATAGTTGGTACCGGCTAAATCGACTCAAAAATAGATGTCCAGGTGCAAAAATAAGCCAATGATAAGGTGTGGCGCACAATAGTAAAGGAGGGTGCGGCGCACGATAACGACAAAGGCACAGGGGCATTGCAGCTGAGGCGTGACGCACGATAATAGAGAAGGTGCGTGTCGCACAATTGTAGCAAAGGCATAGGGGTGCTGAGGTGGATATTAGCGATGACGTGCACAAAAGCACGAAAGTTGGCGTTAGATAGGGCTGATGTTGGATGACATCAGCAATGAAGGCACATAGGAGTGGCAAGGCCGAGACAACGCAGCGTAAAAGGCTAGAACGCGGCTAGGGCTTATGTCAACAACACAGAATGCTAAGAGAGAGCACATGAATGCGTGTGGAGAGCATGGCGACAAGGAGACATGACATGTCTCTTTTTGGGTAGCACGTGAGGGCGTGCTCGAGGTCTAATAAAGATGTTGTTGGTGGCGTTGACTTCATCTTGAGAAGACGAACAGTCTGGTGTAGTCAAATGGTTAAAATAGTAATGATACGCGAAAACAGTATGATCTAATGGTTTGATAATGATAAAAGTTATAATGCTGCTGAAGAATGGACGAGGAGTCTAGGAGAAAAACCTAAGCTTTGATACTATGTTATAATATTAGAGAGAGAGGAAAAGAGTGAGAGAAAAAAGAAACTCTATATTAATCATTAGAAAATAAACAATGAATACAAGACTCCTTTGTATAGGAGGAGAGAGAGGTTTTTTTTTTTTTTTGGTGAACAACGGGCTAGAGGAGAGAGAGTTAGGCATGGTAATTCTAAGTATGACAATGAGTACAATATGGACATAATTATGAAGAGAATATATATACTATATTTAATAAGTGATTTGAGCCACACATTTATATGATGTTATGTGGTTAAATATTGTGGATTAAGTGAATTTATCCCCTATAAGAGTGGTGTACTAATATTTAAATATATAATCCCTCTTTATATGCAAGCTAAGAAAGCTATTACAGAGTGTTGTGAGTTCCAATATTGTGGATTGACTAAAGAGAGCCCATATAATGAGTGTCTAATCCTAGTGTTGCGGTGTGGTTTGTGTTACCCTATCCTTGGTAATACTTACATTCTGCTTCATTGTTGACAGGGTTACTTGAGTTCTAAAGGTATGGAATTGATGTCTGGTTGTGGCTACAATTTGTACTCTTCCATGGATGCAATTGGTTACTTGATTTGTGAAGGCAAGAAGTTAATGAAAGGTGGTGGCTGCAATGTGTGCCCTTCCATGGAATCAATGGTGGTGAATACTCTTTGGATCTTGTAGGATGCTCGTGATCCTCAACTAGCCACCTGAAAAGGAATGAATACTCAGGTCGGGGGTGCCGGAATTAGCACTCCGACGGATAAGTCAGTGTATACTCTCTTGGTTGCTTATATTTCAAGTTAAACTTACTTGTTCTCTCATATCTTTCTTTGGCTGATGATTCTCTATTTATATTTTTCTTTTGGGCCTCAGGGTCGGGCCTACCCTTAATCCATTGCACGTTTATGTATTCGGCCTTAGTTCGATTGGTTCCACGGCCGATTACTATATTCGGCTTTGGAATCATCCAAGATGAAGCCGAATACAAATTTCGTCATTGACTGTCATCATATCGTTATTCGGCTTTATTGCCTCCATAATATCCGGCTCCCACAGTAGACATTATAATTATGTATATGAGAGGTGAGAGAGAAAGAAAACAACCAAAAAAATAGGATTTGACAGTGTCATCACTACAACAAAAAGCAGTTTTAGCGACCAAAAATGCAAATTTCGTCGCTGAAAGTAGGACAATTGGCGACTAAAATTGAATTAGTAGCCAAAAGTGAAGATAGCCAAAGTGAAGACTTTTGGCGACTAAAACAGTTTAGTAGCCAAATGTATACTTATTGGCGACTAAAAATCAGTTTAGTCGCTGATTATATGGGTTTTAGCGACTAAAACAATTTTAGTAGCCAAAAGTGAAGGTTTTTGGCGACTAAAAGAAATTAGTAGCCAAAAGCATAGGTTTTCGCGACTAAAAAATGGTTTGGTCGCCGATTGTAGGTGTTTTACCGACAAAAAAAAATTTTGTAGCCAAAAGTAAAGATTTTTGGCAACTAAAAAAAATTTAGTAGCTAAAAGTGGACAATTGGCGACTAAAATTGAGTTTAGTCGGCAAAAGTGGCGGCTTTGGCGACTAAAAATCAGTATAGTCGCCGAAAGTGGTTATTTTTAGGCGGAAATTAATTTTTTTAGCGACTAAATTATTGGTAGTAGCCAAAACTAAGGTTTTTGGCGACTAAAAAAAAAATTAGTCACCAAAAGTGGCTCCTTTTTTTTTAAATAAATTATATTGAATAAAAATAATTATGTTTATAAATATAGGTTAATATTAATACGGGTCAATAAACTATATAAATAATATATTTTGCATATATATTCATGTGGTGTTATTGTGGCATAGTGGAGAGAGTGTGTTGGTAGAGGTTTAGAATGTGGAAGGTTGGTGGGTCCAAAACTTGGGAAGAGCAGAGGGTAATTTTTTTTTTTAATTTTCTGAAATAAGCTTTTGGAGACTAAAATGGGTGGTCTCCAAAAGCTTCAGTATTGGCGACAAAAAAAAAGTCGGCAAATGTATAAATTAAAAAAAAATAATTCACTATTGGCGACTAAAAATTTAATCGCCAAATGTCTAATTTAAAAAATATAAATGGGCTTTGGCGACGAAAATTTTAGTCGCTACAGACTTGGTTTTTGGGCGACTAAAAGTTTGTTAGTCGCCAATATCTTTCGCGACAGTTTTCCAGCGACCAAGGCGGCGACTAACAAATTTAGTCGGGGAAACTTAAAACCCGACTTTTAGCGACTAAAAATTCACTTTTGGCGACTAAAAATTTAATCGTCAAATGTATTTTTTCTTGTAGTGCATAGTCATTTGATATCTTTAGTTAACGGTATTAATGGTTACATTTTAGTCTAAAAGAACATAGGGGGCATTTAGCTATTTTTAAAAGATAGGAAAGCAAAGCACTATCAAGTCATACCACACAGGACTTCTTAAATTTTAAGTAAAATGGTTTAATTCATCATAGTTTCGAATTCTCTCTCCTTTGTGCCATTTTATCTCACATGTGGTGATGCATACATACATTCAAGCATGTAAAAGGAGCACAATGCAACTTTGGAAAGAAATTTGTTGGAGGAAACTTGAATGTATGACCACCCACGATTTGATCTCTAATCCCATATTACATCACTAATTGTACGAAAAAGCTTAAATTGTCAAGAAGATTTGGTGAGAACTCATTTACAGAATTATATTATAAACAGGACACTGTTATTTTTTTTCGTGCACGAAGGACAAACAGGGTGATTTTTTCTTGTGTTCAAATAAATTGTGCATCATCTATGTTGTTTGAAACTCTGCATACAAAAAAATTATGATTTACTATTTCAATATGTTCACGACCCAAAAAAATATAAAAAAGTCTCACTTTGATTTTTCGCTTCAGGCCTCACATGCGGTTGAGCCGGCCCGGCTGGTGGTGATAGTGGTGGTGGTGAATCAGTTGGAATCTCATTAAAGAAACTGTAGGTCTCAAACCGAAAATTACAACTTGGTGTAGCAAATCTCCCCCCTTGTTTCCCAGCACAAAAGCTTGGAATAGCTTCAATAGCCTTGGTTAGACAATCACCGCATTGCTGCTCAGATAAATCAGGGGTGCACTGCTCAAGTCCATAAATAGTTTTGAACTCCGGAGCAGTTGTGTTTCCGGCCGCAAACTTGCGACGAAGGTCTCCTGACGAAGCCTGGCTTCGAAGCCTGTCCAACAAGGTTCTCAGATCATTATTGAATTGTTCCAAGCTTGTATTTTTTACATAATTTTGATTCGGCTGGAAAAAAGGGGGATTGTCTGTCACAGTGCCATTTATGTAGTTGTTCGAGTATCGCAGCATACAAAGCTCGTACCATCCAATGGCCTCCTTTTGGTTAGGACAAACTTGTATGAGCTTACTAGTGGCGTTATTGATACAACTACGACAGGTCTCGAGCTGAACGTCTCCTCTGCAAAGCACAATCGCATTAACTCTGTCAGAGTTTTCGCCAACTGAGGAACTGTAAAACCCATATTTATCGGTGTTAGATGATAGAGAGGAGAGGAGGGTGTTGAGGTTGGTCTGGTATGTGCTATTACTGGTGTAATTACTGGTTTCGGTACAAGAGTTGAATAACAAGTCAGGCTGGGCAATGGTGAGACCAACAACATTTGTGAGAAAGAGAGAAAGGAAGAGGGGCTGACTTCCAGAACCCATTTTTCAGTGTATACACACAATATGGTCAGGGCTTACAGTAGCACAATTCTGGTCAAGATTTATGAACTAGAGGATTGAGTACAAAGTTGCTTTGGTTTTTAAAACTATATAAGCAAAAGAGGAGGCAGCTCTTGACGGGTGCTGTTTGGGTCGTTGAGATGGATTTCTTATCTCCCCACTCTAAGCTATGGAAATAAGAAACTTGCTGAACGAGTCTTATCTTGATGAATTTTTTAAATTACAACGTATAAATTATTTATAAAAACTAAAAAATAAAAAATAAATCGATCTAATAATCGTAGATTCGTTAATTTATTATATTTGTCTTCTAAAATATAAATGGTTTAGCTTTTAAATAATATTTGTCACTATTTTTTTTGTCAACTAAATATTATAAACTAACATGTTTACGATTATCAGATTGATTTAACTTTTTTCATGGGTATCTATACGTTATGGTCTACAAAATTAACGGTTTGAATCATTGAGATGAGACCTATTGTGCACTCCTTTGACCTAAATAGTACTGAGTACTGACCAATCTACGAAGTAGATTGGAGAGGAGTTGCCTCCAAATCATGGTTAGTTTTAAAAGTAAATTTGTGGTGAAGCAGGTTATCAAGAATATTATATTTTGTTTCAAAGTTTGGAATATGATGATCTGGAATTACATTTGCGCTCCATTTAAATAGATGTGAATTTTAAATCAAATGTTATGATATTGGATATTATAAAACTATTAAAGAGTAAGTTATTATAGGTGGATAGAAAAACAAGAAATGATATATATATTGTAGTAATTATGAAAATCCAAAATTACGATACCATTTTTCTTTTTAAATTACTTGTCATCCAAATATATAGTTAGGGTTGAATTTTTTTCAAGTTCAAATATGAACTTAAGAGAACTTTAGTGGCACGTGGACTTTACCATAGGTCCAGTTTCAATAATTTGAACTGTTTATTTTGTAGAACACTTCGTATATGTTATTCATAGAAAAAAAATTAAATTAATTCGATTATCGTAATTTTTTTATTTTATCATATTTGTATTTACAAAATTGAATAGTGTATTTTGAAAAACATATGTTGTCCATTTGTTTTTCTATAGACAAATGCGATTAAAATAAAAAGATTATGATTATCGGATAGACTTAATTATTTTCATGAATGATATATACATTGAAGATATAAACAATTCGCATCATCAAAATTAAATCTATAAGGAGTCTTACAAGTTCCTCAAATTCTCCCAATTTGATGCAAGCATTTAAGTTCAATATGATTTATTGTTAATAATAGACGTTTGTTGTCTTTGATTAATTAACTTGTCTACAGGAAAAACGTACCTTTCATCCTTGTGTTTCCAGTTTTGTACTTTATTATTGGTTCCATCAATAGAAACTTTTTTTTGCTGATTAAAAAAAAAAAGAAAAAGAAAAAGAAAAAGAAAAAGAAAGAGAAAGAAGAGTAAACAACTACTCTTCTTTCTTTAAAGATATTATAATACTGGATCGAATATCCCCAATTACAAATCATGTGGCTAGTTAAGGAAGGCACGCCATCAATTAAAAATAGATTATTTAATGAATTAAGTACTATCTATAAAGTAGTAAATAATTGAAATAGATTAATGAACGAATAAATAAACCTCATTCACCTTCACTAGGTAAAGACAGTTTGAAATTCTAAACATTATTAATGCTTTGTTCACGCCACGCTGATCAATAAAATGTTGTCCTATGTCCACGTCAATGAAAGTGATAAATTATAGTAAAACTTTTAATGTCATTTGAATGATGATAAACTTGTGCGAACTAAATGAGGATTGACAATTGTATAGTCACAAGTAACAGCAAAATCACTTGTTGTCTTTTGGTGTCCAAGATTTCTTAGACAAACTAATTAGGAAACCGCGAGTTTAATTTACTTAACAAAGCCTAATATTGCAGAAACAATGATTGTTGAATCATTTATTGTGAAATCTTACAATCCTACAATTTTAATTGCATCAAACGATTCGGATTACATTTAGATTTTTCTTTAATGATTTTAAAATTATTTAACGTAAATTATCATTATTGATAACTCCTCATTTTATTTTATATTAAAAGTAAAATCTTATGATTTTCGATTCGATTCTACAATCCGATCCACCAATTCTTCCCAATCATCTTACTTAAAATTTCAATTTTAACAATCTTAGACTCTAATTAAGATTGTTTGGTTTTGTCAAACTCTGCCAAAAATGGGCATCATTTTTATTATGGCTTTCCTATCAAAGGACAGCAAAGCAACTATAAGGACATAATTAGGTTGTATTTGAATTATAAATTTTGGCACAAATTTAAAAAATAAAATAAAATAAGTAGGTGAAATATAATTATATTTTATTCATATTTCACTTATATTATTTTATCTTTTCATTTTTTAAATTCTTGATCCAAATACAACGTAGAAGATTTTAGGATTTTCAATTTACTTATTTTTTATTTATTTTTTTACTTTTTTATAATAAACCCCTAAAATTTGTAGTTTCATGTACAGTCGAGAACTCCATCTTGAAAGATTTGAGTCCTTTTTTTTCACTTTTTTTTTTCTTTTTTTTCATAAGTTCAAATTAAAACCTGATTCACAGTGGATGAGAGTATAATAATTCTTAAACTATGATTCACAATGCATGAGAGGATGAACACTTTTTGTTGAGAAAATATCATTTTATCTCTTAAATTATTACTCAAAAATTAATTAAACTTTATTCTTTTAATAATATCAATTTTATACTTAAATTATTCAATTTTGCAATAATTTTACCCTCGCCCTCAATTACAGACTATAATCAAATAGGAGTTGCTAATGTGGCATCCAAATTTTATTTGAAATTTCATTTTAGCCCAAACTTTCCCAAAATATCAATTAGATCCCTGAAAATGAAATTTGGGAGTCTAATTAATATTTTAGAGATAGTTTGGAAAGTAAATGAAATTTCAATACCATGCCAACAGTTTTCGTTTTATTATAAATGGAAGCTAATGACAAAGATCAAATTAATTATGAAACAGACAATTTAGATGTAAAATTGATATTATTAAAAAAACTTAAGTTGAATTGATTTTTGAATGATAATTTAATAAGTAAGATAATATACTCATTTTGTTTGTCTAAATATTATATATATATATATATATATATATATATATATATAATTTGGTATTCGGCCTAGATCGACTAATCCAATGTATAAATTTTGTTTGTTTGTCTGGAGTACAAATATCTACCAAATTTACATGAAAATTCAACTTAAATTTACACGATGAAATGAAGAAGATAAGTTCACCTTTTGGCCTTTTTGGGCGAGTAAGGATTCTCTCCTTATCTTTTCTATTTGGCCCCTCTTTGCAATGGTTAAAATTCTTTAAGAGAATCCAACGGCTTAGATTATTTATCCTTGACTTTCCTAAATCCTGAGGGTGACGTGGTCAATGACTTTTATATTTGATAAGATATTTAAATGAAGTCTTTTTAAATTAGGGGTGTGCCCATTGTAGTATAGACAATTTAAAAGCAAAATTATAAATTAAATTGTGAATAATGAATTGTCAAATAATCAAATCGCAGTATATATGGCTTGAGACGATTTCAATTTATTAGTTGATTGAAGAATATTCTTAATCAGTTATCAAGTATTTACATAATATATGACACTAATTTGCATAATATTTTCCGTATATAATATTCTTAATCAATTATCAAATATTTGCATAATATATGACACTAATTTACATAATATTTTTCATATATATAAAACAAATTAATTTTACATAATATTATACATATATATTTATATATATAACTACTAATTTGCTACAAATTTCACATTCTAAATCTCTCTCACATTCATTTCTACTTTAATAGCATCCTCTTGATTTCGTAATGGGTTTCAAAAGAATTGAACTTCTCAATTTTATGCTAAAATTCTTATGTTTTGGATGAAATTTCAAGGTTTCCTAAAATTTAGAAATTTGGGATGAAATTTTATATTTTTATGAAGCAATGTTCATGTTAAATATGAACTTATGTAAAAATTAAACTTAGAAATTTGTGAAATTTCTCAGTTTCTCAGTTTCATTTGATTGAGAAATTATCCATCTGGTGAAATTGAAAAATTTGTCAATTTTGTGAAATTGTGAAAATTTTCCATTTTAATATAATAGAACTATCAATATTTGTGAAATTGTGTTAATTTGTATTTGTGTGTTTGGAAGAGAGAGAGAGAGAGAGATTTCTTTTAGTTTTCAATTGACTGTTACATGAATAATGAAAAATTGAGAAATTTGTAAAATTTCTTATTTTTGTAAAGAGTAATTTCTCGACTCAAAATTTTGGAACTTCTCCAAATTGTAAAAGTTCTGAGTTTGTATGTGTTTATATGGGGAGAGAGATTTTAGTTTTTTTAATTTTTAATTGGCTGCTATAAAATCGAGAAATTTTAAAATAAAACATAGGTCCCATTCACTAGTAAGGAAATCTATTTCTAGATCTGACACAAAAATAATTTTATTTTTGAAAATTAATCATACGCATATCATATTTCTTTACTATATTTTATTTCAGTTATGCTATGTAGCTCGAATCTTTTCTTCCTTCGAATCCCCCGAATTCAAAACGATATCATTTCGTCGCTTTGATTTCCCCCCTTCCCCCCCCCCCCAATAACGTAGAAGAAGAAAGAAGAAGGAGAAGGAGGAGGAAGAGGAGAGTAGCGGAGAGAGAAAGAGAAAAAAAAAATCATCATTGAAAATCTAAGTGATTCGTGATTAGATCAAGGTTATAATATTCCAAATCCCAATTATCCAAAACACACAATCTAAATCAACTAGCACTTACGAAAGTGATTTAGATTGTTTGTTTTTCAAAATAAACAATAAATCGACACAAATGATTTTTACGTGGAAAAAATCACAATTGAAGAACCTTCAATTGTAATCAAAAACCACGGGCGAAATGCCACTAATCAATCCACTACTGAAAAAAGAAAGATTACAAAGATAATACACAAATTACCCAACTCAGTCAATTTGTCTTCGAATCTTCTGCAACTCTTTCACCACGCCTTCATCTCGGAACTGATCAATCCTGAAGTTGAATCCACAACTTCACTTGTCGAATTAATGACTACGTACAGAATCAAACGCCTTTTGAAACTCCACGCTTGAATCTTCAGAATCCACCGAAGAGATCTCTCTCTTGAATTTAAAGTAACCAACTCCTTGATGTATGTATTGTAGATCATGATTGAAGAACTCTTCTCAAAACATCAAGAAAAACTCACAAAAAAACCTTAGAACAAAACTTCAAACAAAACCCTAGGACTCTTGAATAAGATCTAGGAGAAGTAATCCTAAAAAACAGCCTAAACAAGTATAAATATGCAACTTGAGTCCGCGATCTCCGCTCGAGCGGCCAACATCCCGCTCGAGCGGCTTCAGCAAAATCTGCGTGCGACAAAACAGAGTTCCGCTCGAGCGCTTGATGACCCGCTCGAGCGCGAAATCATACCTTCCAGTATTTTTATAGACCTGACAAAATACTGAAAGACCCCAATATCCGCTTGAGCGCCAATGGTCTCGCTCGAGCGGGAAGAACAAAAACACAGGAAAATTACAACTTTGTTCAATCCAAAGTTTTGTACCCGGATTTGACAATCAAGGGACCTAACAACCGGACAAAACCTTTCTAAACAAATGACCTCAAACACACGCACTAGACAAAATTAAAAATAAAGAGAAAAGACTCTAAACAACTCTATTATCAAACAATCTTGCCATGTGATCAATCAATTCATCCATCCAACTTCATCCAACATTCACCTGTGAAATAGCTAGCAACATACCAGAAAAACAAAACTTGTGGAACTGTATAAGAATATACCAAAACATACATAAAAAGAGAACCATGACACAGTATCCACCAACTACAATAACCAACCTATCCGAATATCAACAAAGTATCCAACATATCCAAACATGAACAAAATATCCATAGGAACAAAATATCCATCTAACAAAATATATCAAAAAAAATGTATACCACCAAGATCACCAAGATCTGCAAGATCTGTATCACCGATCTCCCCTTTTTTGACCGGGAATCAAGGAAGCAATGAATCATGCACCAGCAGGAGGTGGTGACTGCTGAAGCTGAAGTAAGGAAATGATGTGGGCTAGCTGAGAAGTAGTGTGGATGGCAGTCTGCTCCAACTGACCAAGGCGACCATCAAACGCATCAAAGCGGGCATCTAGAAGGTCCAACCGCCGGGTCATAGCCTCCTCACAATGCTGAAGCTGATCATGAAAAGCTCGAGGTGGAACAGGGGGAATAGCATCCTCCTCAACCCCGGCTGCTGCAGCGTCAAACTCAGCCTCCTCAGCTAGACCAGCAGTGGTACCTACAGAAGTACCAGCCCGAGAAAACTCCCCCTTAACATGAGCCCGACTCTGAGAAACAGTTTCTTTGTGAATGGTCGGGAGGGGAAGGCAAACTCATCATCCTCGTACACTGGAACCCCAAGTTCAGACAAAAGATGGTTGATCAGACAACCATAAGGAAGTCCTAATTGTTTATTCCCAGAAACACCTATCATTTTCTTAACAATCAGGGTAGCTAGATCAATAGACATGTAACGGGCGATACAAAACAAAACAAAACCAAACCTTGGTCTTGATTAATTTCAGAGAAGTGAGTGGTCACAAGGATGTTTGTACAAACAATCAGATTAAGCAGTCTAAACTCCGGAAGAAGTTCAAACTGTTTAATCAATGCACCCGTAGGCCAAGGACGGGAAGTACCACATAACACCTCAGTCACATTATTGAAATCACAGGTAGGATGGCTGGGACAGGAAAAGGATAGTGTTGAGGGTACACTTGATCAATCTTAAGAAGATGGCGAATGAGAGCAGGTGTGACAGAAATGGATTTAGACCGAACCCAAGTAGTGAATGAAGGCGCAAAGTCACTAATTTGCTCAATATTGCAGTAAAATTCTCGGACACAGTCGAGATTTTGACGTCCAGAAAAAGACAACACCAAATTACCACCTAGAGGGTCAAACAATGGACGGATGGGGATGGACTCGAAAGTGTTAGGCTGGACATTCCGTTCTAGGTGAACAGTGCGAGCCTCAAAAGATTTATGGAACAACTTGTCTTGCTTAGCAGTTTGAAACCTCTCAGAATTAAAGGAAGGACGAGACACTGTTGCCTTTCGACGTTTAGGGGCGGACATGATGAGATGAGAGATGACTAAAACCCGAAAACCCAACAAAGCCAAAAATAAACCAAACCCGAAGAGAAAAACAGGCACAATACAGAGAACATTAGTAACATTAAACGCATGATGCATAAGCATGGAGGACAAATATCAATGATATCACTTCATAAACATGGAGGACAAATATCAATGAAATGCAGAATGCAAAAATGTGCATAATGGCAATGGCAGAATATCAATGACCTAGTGATGCCAATCAATGATATAAAAACCAAGAGAACTCCTATTGCAACACTACTCCATCTTGTGGTCAAAACAACTACTCAAAATTGTAGCACAAACAAAAATACCTCCAGCATGTGGTACACACAACTCTAGGCCAAATGGACAACACAAACTCCATAACACAAACATGAAAAGCATCATGAGAAAGACAATACGACTCAGTGAAAGTGTGTGAGAGAAAGGGGAAAAAAAACACAAAAACCCAAAAACCCAAAATACAACCCCCAAATGTGCCGAAATTACAAAAAAAAAAAAAAGAAGAGAGGGAAACACTTACCAAAGAGGAAATCGGCAAGGAAGAGGAAGAAGGAAGGTGAAATCGAGCACACAGAGCCCACTCGCCAAACCCTAAGGCAGAGAAACTGAAGAAGAGGGGAAAAAAATGACCTGAAGAGTCTAAGGAGGAAGTTTTGTACAAAATAGGTCCGCTCGAGCATATGTATGAACGCTCGAGCGTGAGTCAAGGCAAGGTGACACCCGTTCGAGCTCGAATAAGGACGCTCGAGCTCAAAAATACCTCTCTCAGAACTGTAAAGCAAATAGCAAACTACTGCAAAGCGCAAAAACACGCTCGAGCGTGGGAAAAACCGTTCGAGCGGGGTAAAAAAACATTTTTTTTTATAAATAAAACAAGAAACTCAATATCTAGAAGAGAGACTTGGAACAAAAGTAGATGATCACATTTAGCCAAAATAGACGACGAAGATGAAATAATCAGCAATTCATGAATTCCGTAAACTTGCAAATTTTTTTTTTTTTTTTTAAAAATGACACTGGAAATCATGAGCAAAGCAGATAAAATATAATCAATGATCATAAGCTACATGAGAATGTACAACTCAAAATCCAACATGAGAGCTCACATGAAAAAGTGTGTGTGTGCAATCCATGAGAGGTCACTGAGCTAGAGTTAATCCTCGTAGTGATCGGATGGCTGGACCTCCACCAAGAGTAACTCAACAATACAGAGAAAAGTCAAACCACTAGGAATCACGGGGTATTTGTTGAGTAAATGCGGAGGCTCCCCCTCAATCAATGAGTCCATTTTTTTTTTTTTATTGAACTTTTTCTTTCTTGTGGGCATTCACTGGTGGCATTCACTCTCAAGAGTATGGAAACCAAACCAGAGAAGAATGAAATCATAAAGGATGGCCTAGTTGGTGCCTCTGAGGTAGCCTTTTCCTAATGCCCGGACTTCAAGGAACTGAGGGAGAAACCGTGGAAGTGAAAACAGATGGTAGATGGTTAAGAGACTCAACATCACCCATGATATACTAGTATCGGTCAATTCCACTGTAAGAAACACTGTTAGTGGTCCATAGAGAACTTTGATCACTTGTGCGGAAACCCCTGCAGCAATTAATCTCAAGGATGTGTACAGAATGAGATCATGAGGTTAATGAGCATGGGCATTCAAAATGAGCTATGACCAATGAACAATGAGATCTTGTAAGCAGCATGACTAGTGTACATAAAAAGTTGGATGCAAGAAAAACAGATATCAATGACAATGAGATTATGACATCCAAGCATACATAAGACAAAACACTTACACCTACTCAAGAAACAAGTAACACTCTAGTGATCGAGCATGACACCCAAGGTCTTTCTAAGGAACTCAAACCGAAGAAGATCAAGGGGTTTTGTAAAAATATCAGCTTTTTGATGCTCAGTGGGAATATGCTCAAGAACAACAAGGCCCTCTTCCACTAACTCTCGAACAAAATGATGAGGAATGTCAATGTGTTTGGTGCGAGAGTGTTGGACAGGATTTTTTGAAATGTTTATGGCACTTGTGTTATCACAGAAAAGAGTGAGAGTGTTCTGTTCTATCCCATAATCATGAAGCATTTGCTTTATCCACAGCATTTGTGCACAACAACTCCCTGCAGCAATGTACTCAGCCTCTACAGTCGAAAGAGAGACGGCTTTTTCTTTTTACTATGCCAGGAAACCAGATTATTCCCAAGGTAAAAACACCGCCCGGATGTACTTTTCCTATCATCAGCACACCCTGCCCAATCGGCATCAGAAAAACCAGTAATTTCAGCTGTAGAATCAGTAGAAAACCAAACCCCATACCCCGAGGTCCCATTAACATATTTAATGATGCGTTTGACTGCAAGAAGATGAGACTCTTTAGGACTGGCTTGGTAACGGGCACAAACACCTACACTGAAAACGATATCAAGACGACTGGCTGTGAGGTAAAGAAGACTCCCTATCATACTCCTATAAAGGGTAGGATGAACATCAGTACCAGAAGAATCTTTGGAAAGGTGAAGACTGGTGCTCATGGGAGTGCGAGCATGTTTGGCAGACTCAAGACCAAACTTGGACACAAGATTTTTCGCATACTTAGACTGAGACACAAACATACCTGAAGGAGACTGTTTAATTTGAAGACCCAAAAAGTAAGACAACTCTCCCATCATGCTCATCTCAAACTCATGTGTCATGCAATCCGAAAAATATTTCACAAGATGATCAGCAGTGGATCCAAACACAATATCATCAACATAACTCTGAGCAACAAGAATATGAGACTTAGTATGTTTCACAAATAAGGTCTTATCCACACTACCCCTTTGGAAATCATTATCAAGAAAAAAGGTAGTAAGTCTATCATACCAAGCCCGAGGAGCTTGTTTCAACCCATACAAAGACTTGTCTAACTTGTAGACATGATTCGGACATTTAGGGTCCTCAAACCCTTTTGGTTGCTCAACATACGCCTCTTCTTTCAAGTACCCATTCAGAAAGGCACTTTTCACATCCATTTGAAACAATTTAAAGCCAAGAAATCATGCAACACCAAGCAAAATACGAATAGATTCGAGACGTGCAACTGGGGCAAACGTCTCATCATAGTCAACACGCTTAACTTGTGTGTAGCCTTGAGCAACCAACTTAGCTTTATTCCTAACCACAGTACCATTCTCATCAGATTTATTTTTAAAGATCCACTTGGTACCTATCACATTCATGTCTCTAGGTCTGGGAACTAGAGTCCAAACTTTGTTACATTCAAATTGACCTAATTCTTCATGCATAGCATTAACCCAACTATCATCTAGCAAGGCCTCTTTAAAGGTCTTAGGTTCAATTAATGAAACATAACACATATGTGATACCTCATCCCGAATCTGTCTTCGGGTTTTCATTCGATCCGAGACACTTCCAATCACCTGTTGGGCTGGATGATTCAGTTTCACCCTTGCTGATGGTTTGAGCTCAGGACTTGCGGTGACAGAAGCAACAGGAGTGATATCCCTTTGAGCACTCTTTGGACTTGAACTTACCTGTGAGGATGGTGCTGCAACAATTTCTTGTGATTGGTCCGCAGCTTCTTGTGGTACAGTATCCAAGATTGGAGACTCACCATTGTCATCCTCATATGTTGCTGGAGTAGGTGCACCTGTGTCATCTATAACCACATTGATAGATTCCATTAAAGATGAAGTTCGCAGATTATAGACTCGAAAAGCCCTACTAGTGGTTGAATACCCTAGAAAAATACTGAGAGGGGAGATTTGCGCCGTTAGTACGGCCGAGCTAAGATGGGACGGATCTGTTTTGCTCGGTCTTAAAGACCGGCTGACCGGCGTGAACTAAGCCTGGCTGAGCTGCGACTTGCAAATATTCGGCAGTGCACACAGCCAAGTGGCGAGACCGGGCGACTGATAGCTCGGGCTAAACTATGGATAAACGAGGGTTGGTACGTCTCTGACCAGTGAGCCGAGATAGGCAGATTCCAGAGAACCTCGGATGAAGGTAGAACGGACAGAGGCCGGAATGCCTCGCGACCGGTATGCCACGATAAACCGGTCAACTCCAGCCCGGCCCATGAGCATCACCCCGCCGCCCCTTTGCCAAGGGGCAGTCCGGTGGGGCATAGCGCGGTTGAGCGCCTGTAGTGATAGTTCTTCGTGGGAGATAGGCCGGTCGTGGTACTGCGGTCAGGTGTACCACCTGGGCCAATGGCACGAGGGAAGGGACATTTGCTCCACGCATGCCTCAATACCGTTAGACAGTTCTGCATGTACTGGTGAGAGGACTAAGCCTTTACATGCGTAAGGTGGTGAGAGGCGAGCACTGCCACCTGTCTTGGGAAGGACAGCAGAGGTAGTGCGCGCATAATCTTAAGGCTGCATGGCCAGCCTTAAAAGAGGAAGGAAGACGAACGTTAGAAGTATGCAACTTCTTCCCCAAAGATAATACTCTCTCTCTCTCTCTCAGTCTTCTTCTTCTTCTTCTTCCTCAAGTGGACTGACTTGATCGTCGGAGGGTCTATCCGGCACACCACCGCCGGGCAGCTCACCGTTTCTGTGTTGCCAGGTAGACGCCGTCAAGAGAAGCTAAGAGTACAAGGAGTACGGAAAGCGGAGGATATTTCTCCCCCATACAATTAGCGCCGTCTGTGGGAAGTTTTTTGATACTCAACCCTTGTTCTTAGAGCTTCTTCGACCATTTCCATGGCCAACAACGGCGAAGCCCCACTGTCCGTCGTCGATGGCATCACACCTGAGTACGTCCGCTTGAGAGAAAGTCCTCCGAATATTCCAGCCATGGCGGGCCTAGAGACTCCTTCGCGAAGTGCGCGAGACAAATGCGGGAGGAATGATGATCACTCGCAGAGTCCTGAGGGCTGCCGACGCCGGGGGAGTCCCATACGCAGCGCCTGGAGCACAAACTCAGGGACCAAGACGCTGTCATTCGCAAGATAGCGACGGAGATGGAGCTGTTGAAACGCCAAATTAAAGGGAAGGGTGTTACTGGAGAGGGCAACCTCAGTGAGCGCACCCCGTCCCCTCGTTGCAGCAATCGCCGCCAGGGGAGGACCCACTTTCTCTCCATCACCAGGAACTATGGGGTTGGAGGTTCCGACCAAGGAGAGGGCAGGTCCCTCTCTCGCGACAACACCTACCGCCCCTCACACCCGACGCCGACGTCGGGATCCTCTTTCTCCACACGTTCCAAGGACTTGAGGGATGTATTGGAAGAGAGGGCGTGCCGCCGTGAGGCTCGGAGAGTGCCGGCATTGCAGAGGTTAAGCATTCCGGTTCGTTACAGTGAGGAAGTGGCGATGCCAGCCCCCAAAGTGATGGCCCCTGCGTTGGTGGACAAAGAGCTGGCGTGACTTACTGCCATGCCGCTGTCTCTAGAGATTGAGAGTACGCCACTACCCGCCGGATTCCACCAGCCAAAGTTCACCCTGTGCGACGGCAAGACGGATCCATACATGCATGTGAGCCATTACCGGCAAGTAATGGCTGGACACCGGCGGAATGACGCCTTGATGTGCCTCATATTCCCAGCAAGCTTGGGAGAGCTAGGTTTGAAATGGTTCGAAAGGCTCCCGGAGGGAAGTATTGAGGGGTGGCAGCAACTAGCGGAAGCCTTCGTCACCAGATTCAAAACCAACACACGAACGCCGAAGGAGGTCGACCATCTCCTGGGCGTCAAGATGGAGTCCGGATGTTCGTTGAAGGCATACAATGCGAAATACTGGGAAACTTACAATAAGATCCTCGACTGCCCCACCAATCTGGCGATCACTCAGTACAAACGGGGTCTCCCAGTCGGACATAGGCTGCGAGATTCACTCACGATGCATCAGCCTACAACCATGGAGTCATTGATGCAGCGGATCAATGAACACATTCGTGTGGAGGATGATACCGCCTCCGCGACCGAGAAGGCTAATCCGGTCGTGGCGGACAGAAGGGTTGTGGGGAAAGTTCACTCGGTTCGGTAGGAGGATAACCGCCCAAACAACCGGTCGAAAGACCAGCGCCATGGTTCAAACCGTGATGACAGAAACATGGGCCGCCACAACGACCGGGCTGACCCTCCCCGTGATGCGGCGGAGGATGCCAAAAGAAAATTGAAGGCGCGGACTGGGATCACCACGGTATTTAAAATCCCCATCTACCGCATTTTGAGCGAGATTCGCGGTGAACCCTTCGTCCGTTGGCCGGCCAAGTTGGGGAGTGCGCAGAGGGGCTTCAATTCAAAATATCGCTGCACCTTTCATGAAGAACGGGGGCACCGAACAGAGGACTGCTTGTCGCTCAAACAACACTTAGAGGAGTTGGTGGTGGCGAGGCATCTTGACCAATACATAGATAGGGGCATCAAGGCCACGCTAGTGGACCAAGCCGAGCCAAACAGCATGGCCGCCCTAGAAGCGCCCCCGCAAGGTGTAATCAACGTCATCCACGGTATCATTGAACCGGCCAGGGTTTGCGAGCTGAGAGGGATGATCAAGAAGGCCGAGCACATGAGGGAAGTGCTCTCTGTTCAGCCCGCTGTGAAGAAAGGAAAGACCGAAGAAAGGGACATCCTTTCGTTCTCAACCAAGGACTTGGAAAGAGTTCAGATGCCGCACAATGATGCTTTAGTAGTCACTCTTCGCGTCAAAGATTTTGACATCAAGAGAATCTTGATCGACCAGGGGAGTTCGGTAGAAATTATGTATTATGACGCGTTTAAACAAATGAAGTTGGAAGACAAGGACTTGGCCCCTGCAACGTCCCCTTTGGTCGGCTTCAACTCGCAGCCAGAATGGCCAATCGGAAAGATTATTTTGCCGGTCAAAGCGGGATCGGTCGTAAAGCAAGTAGAGTTCTGGGTGCTTAAAGTTCCATCAACTTACAACTTGATCTTAGGCTGGGGTTGGTTGCACGCCATGCAAGCAGTGGCTTCGACCTTCCACCAAGTCATGCGCTTTCCGGCACCAAGCGGACAAATAGAGGAAGTTTGGAGGAACCAGGTGATGGCGAAACAATGCTTCGTTGCGGTAAATGGCAGCCGGGCGGCCAAAGGGTTCGTCCAAATGATTGAAGGGCCCGAGGGTAAAGAGGTCCTTGAAGTTGTAGGAAGAAAGGCCGAGGAAAAGTCGGTCGAAGATTGGTAGAAGTGCGCATTGACGAGAACGATCCCACTAAATTCTTCCTCTTGGGATCATCCTTGTCTAACGCCGAGCGGATGGATTATGTAAACTTCTTGGTTTCCAATTTGGAGGCCTTTGCCTGGACGCCTTACGACATGCCTGGCATCGACCCGAGCTTCATTTGTCATCAATTGAATGTCTTCCCTAATGCACGGCCAGTCATTCAAAGGACGCGCCGCTCAGCCTTGCACCATGCTGAAGTGGTCGCAGAAGAAGTGAAGAATTTGTTGGAGGCTAGGGCCATAGAGGAGGTGCAGTACCCTTGGTGTATATCCAACACGGTGGTTGTTCCGAAGAAGAACGGCAACTGGCAAGTCTGCGTTGACTACAAGACTGTCAACCGAGCTTGCCCCAAGGATAGCTTTCCCCTGCCACGAATTGACCAGCTTGTGGACTTAATGCCTGGCCATCAGAGGTTTAGCTTCCTGGACGCATATTGCGGCTACCACCAGATAGCCATGTATAAACCGAACAGAGAGATCACGTCGTTCACAACCCCCAGAGGCTTATATTGCTACAAAGTCATGCCGTTTGGACTAAAGAACGCCGGGGCGACTTTTCAGAGGATGGTAACGAAGATGTTCGCTCCTCTTCTGGGCCGAACAATGGAGGCCTATATCGACGACATGGTGGTGAAGAGTAAGGAGAAGTCTCAACACCTCGCCGACCTTGCAGAGATGTTCGCCATACTTAAGCTCCACAAGCTTCGCTTGAACACCACAAAGTGCGCCTTCGGAGTTGGCACCGGAAAGTTTCTTGGTTTTCTGGTCACAAATCGAGGGATTGAAGCTGTCCCATCACAGATCAAGGCCATACAAGACCTGGAGCGTCCCAACTCCACGAAGAACATGCAACATCTTGCCGGGATGGCAGCTGCGTTGAATAGATTTATCAGCCGGTCTTCTGATCGTTGCAAGCCCTTCTTTAAAACTCTGAAGTCCAAGTTCTTCTGGGATGACGAGTGGGACCGCGCGCTAGTAGACCTGAAAGCATATCTCTCTTCAGCCCCTATTTTGGTCACACCTTATCCAGGCGAAGAGTTGTACCTCTACTTGGCTGTCTCTCAACATGCAATCAGCGCGGTATTGGTGCGTACTGAAGGCATCCAGCACCTACCGATCTTCTATGTAAGCAAGACTCTTCTCCCAGCCGAAACGAGGTATCTTCCCTTGGAAAAATTGGCGCTGGCCCTAATGATGGCGTCAAGAAAACTGGCACACTATTTTCATGCCCATACGATAATTGTGTTAACCAAGTTCCCGCTTAAAGTGCTTTTTGAAAAGGCAGACTTCACTGGAAGAATTTTGAAATGGGCCGTGGAATTAGGACAATATGACATCAAGTTCCGACCGCGCACCGCAATCAAGGCTCAAGCACTTGCCGACTTTGTGGCGGAATTTGCCCCTGGGATGCATCCAGTATGCCCGGTTGATTTGGTTGGTGCGGATTTAGCACAATCCATGATTCTGGCAGCAGAAGCGAGTGTTGGTTCGCAAGTAGGAAAAGGGACAAGCATGACCGGACTAACAAAGTCCGACGACGATGAACCCAACCAAGACAAGGAAAGGGACCAGAATGAATCAATCAGAGACTTGGAAATGAGAAGCTCCCAGAACCCCTCTGATTGCTGGAAGCTGTTTATTGGCGAAATGTGGAAGCTCTTCGTTGATGGGGCGTCCAACAGACATGGGGCCGGGCTGGGCATCGTGCTAAACTCGCCGGACGGGCTGATCATCGAGCAGGCAATTACACTCGGCTTCCCAGCATCCAACAACGAGGCTAAGTATGAAGCTCTCCTTGCCGGACTAAGAAGCACGCTGAGAATGAAAGCCACAGCCCTCATGGTATTTAGTGACTCCAAGTTGGTGGTCAATCAGGTCTCAGGGGAGTATGAGGCAAAGGACGAAAGAATGGCCAAGTATCAGGCGCTGATACGCGCAGAGATCAAGAAGTTCGCTGCAATAAGGTTGGAACAAACCGACCGCGAGGAAAACAGCGCAGCTAATGAATTGGCCGGACTTGCTTCCGCTCAGACAGCTTTTCCTAACCCCTTGATGATAGAATTTTTACCCCGGCCAAGCATTGAGGAACCAGAATCAGCCGAGGTACTCTGCGCTGACTTGGGCCCTTCTTGGATGGATCCTATCATAGCCTTCCTGAAAGATAGAATTCTACCAGAAGAAAACAAGGCGGCACACAAGATCCGGGAAAAGTCAGAGCGGTTTTTGCTCTCCCCGTCCGGGGCCTTGTACAAGAAGTCTTTCACCGGCCCGTATTTGAAATGTGTCCACCCCACCAAGGTGGAGGCTTTCCTCTATGAGATACATGAGGGCATTTGTGGCAGCCATACTGGGGGCAGATCCTTGGCTTACCGAGCAATTTCTCACTGTTATTGGTGGCCGCGCATGCAGGCAGATGCGCAAAAATATGTTCGCAGGTGCGAGAAGTGTCAGAAGTTCGCCCACCAGATCCACCAGCCGGCTAGAGATTTGCTCCCCCTCACAAGTCCTTGGTCGTTCGCGCTTTGGGGGTTGGATATTGTTGGGCCACTCCCAGCTGCACCAGGAAACCGTAAGTTCTTCATCGCCGCCACCGACTATTTCACCAAGTGGGTTGAGGCCGAACCACTAGCGACCATAAGGGAAAAGGACGTGAAGAGGTTTGTATGAAAAAACATGATCACCCGTTTCGGCATTCCCAAGGCCCTTATCTCGGATAACGGCGCTCAATTTGATGGTAAACTCTTTCGCAGATTTGGCGAAGAGTTGAAGATCGAGTTCTACAATTCGACACCGGCCTATCCTCAGTCAAATGGTCAAGCAGAGGCCTCAAACAAGACCATCCTGGACGGGCTGAAGAAACGGCTTGAGAAGGCTAAGGGCAAGTGGGTTGAAGAACTCCCTAATGTGCTCTGGGCATACCACACTACCCCAAGGCGGTCAACCGGGGAAACACCTTTTGCTTTGGCCTACGGCATGGAGGTTGTCATCCCGTTGGAAATTGGCATGCCAACCATCCGCTCTGAAGGTTTCCAGCCAGATCTGAATAGCGAAGCGTTGGCATTGGAGTTAGACCTCGTTGAAGAAATGAGGGAGCGAGCATTGATCCACATAGCAGCTTATCAACAAGAACTCTCCAAAAAGTATAACAAGGTTGTGCATCCCAGGATGTTCAAGATTGGGGACTGGGTATTAAGAAAGGTGCTTGGCAACACAGTGGTCCCTGGTGAAGGAAAGCTCGGTGCAAATTGGGAAGGACCATACAAAGTGATTGGTCTTGCCGGTAAAGGGGCATACCATCTGGAAGATATAGATGGCAAGGCTGTCCCCAGACCATGGAATACGGCCAACCTTAAGGTCTTTTACTTTTAAGATGTAATTTGCTTGTGTTGTTTAGCCTTTTTAGACCTTTGGCCCTTTGGCACTTAATGTAAAGGATAGCAATGCTTTTGTAATGAAAAATAGCCCTCTTGTTGTTTGGAATTACATCTTTGTACAATGGATTCGCAAGGACGCAAGGCAATTATGAGTACCAGGGGCAAGAGACCGACCTGAATGGGACCGGACTGATTTACTCTCGCCGGAATAAATGCAAACCACACAAACAGTTGCATTGTCAAAAGATGTAATTGGCGTAAGGCCCCATTCGCATTAGGGCCGAGATGGTTTTGCTCGCCCGGTTGAAATGTCGACGTCATGACCAACTCAACTGGAACATTGGTGTTTTGCCCAGTGTAAGGGCCGAGCTGATTTTGCTCGGCCCAGTGGACATATTGGTGTCTTGCCCAATATGGAAAACGAGCAGAGTTTGCTCGGCAGAATTCGGAATGTTGGAATTTTGTCCAATCGATAAGAAGCCGAGCTGAATTTGCTCGGCCTAAAAGAAATGTTGACGGCTTGCCCAACTTAAAAGGCGAACTGATTTTGCTCGGTCACGTCGAAATTGCATGAAATTTACAAACTAATTAAGGCCGAGTAGATTTTGCTCGGAAAAGTTAAAACGTCAATTCATTTGAAAGTTCATGGAACCGAACTACTAGTTCTGATTAGAGAACGTTTGAGCTGGTTTTAGCTCGGCAAACTGTACAGCACAGCCGGCCTGGTAGTTGTGAATTTTTAACAATTGAATCAAGGAATCCATGCAGACGCAAACCAAACAGAAATAGAAAATGAGCGAGCAAAAAGTCGAAAGTCTTCATTGATAATGGAAATTTAAGTACAAGACGGGGGGAACATAGCCCGGTTACATTAAAAAAAAAAAAAAAAAAAAAAAAACAAGAAAAAATGGTCAATCCAAATCTACGTCAACCGTTGGTTCGGCGACTTGCACTGTTTGCTCGGCCTCTTCCACATTTTGCTCGGACAGGATTTCTTCAGCGTCATCGTCAGTTCCTTCCACCACGGCAACATCCCGATCAGCCTCTTCCTCTGCACTTGGGGATGCTTCGAGAGGATTTTGTTCGGCTAGTTTCGCGGCGGCGGCTTCTTCCTCGGCCTCTTTCCTTGCATCCGTGATGAGCCGGTTTTGGGTGGCCTTGGAGTACGCCTGCATGTAGACCGGGATATAGGCAGCAGGCGGATTGATGAACATGTCAGAATCCTGACCAAGACCAACTTTCTCCACGGCAGCTTTCCAGCCGCTTTGGAAAAAGATGTCCTTGGTCGCTTGGACCTGCCGTTCATAGGTCTTCTCGCCCTGCGCGTATCCCCGGTCTTCTGCATCATCTACGGCCTTGTCCCTCTCGGCTTTGTGCGCATCGCGCAGTTTCCTCAACTCGGCGAGATACCGAGCCTTCGTCGACTTCACGGCCCGAAGTTTGTCCTCGTTAGCTCGGTCAACCTTCTGGCTCAGGATATCTCTCTCAGCCTCAACTGCTTCCTGCGCTGCTTTGAGCTTCGCTATCTTGTCCTTTTGAGCCTTATTCTCGGCTATGGCATCCCGCAGGCTCTGCCGCACTTTGATCATCCGGTCGTGGGCCAAGTAGTTCTTTTGCGTGGCCTGAAAACAAGTGAGAGATCATCAGTATTCGAAAAACCACGCAAAAACCGAGCAAACAGTTTGATGTAAAAAATGGAGAACTTACCAGCACTATGGATTTCGCCGCCGAGCGGAGGACCTTGAGGTCGGAAAGCTCATCATGTTTTTTCATATCGGCGGGCAAGATCAACCCCTTGGTCAAATTGAAACCAAGCGAGTAGTCCTTGTCCGTATACACAGAGTCTTCAGCAGAAACTGCTGGGCCCTGGTATTTGAACTCAGGTGCCCAGACCGGAGGGGCTGGGCCCTTGGATTTGCTGGTCCGTGGTTGCTCGGTCTGGTCCCCGAGCTCGGTAGAGATGTGATCGGTGGAGTCTTCATCCGCCAGACGCGGCCCGATTTTCTCGTTCCTCGGCCGCTTCTTGGACCGACCAGCCAGTTGCTCGCTGGCAAGCGCCAGCACTGCCCCATCTCCCTGCACGGCGGGTGTGGAGGATGTCCCACCGGTTGCCTCTAGGTTCTGGGGCTCGTCTTTTTCCCCGATGATCAAGGACTTGACGGCCTTGATTTTCGCCATTTCTTGCTCGGCGGTGAGTGGAATGAGCCTGATCGGTGGTAGGTTTGGATCCGGTTCTGGGGTTGGCGCACGCAGAAAATCGGTAACCCGACTCCTGCGCGACGCGGTGTAATGGTAGGTCTGATCGAAGCCGAGCAATTTCGAAGCCTCCCTCTCCTCGGTAGGATGGCGCAGCAGGACTCTGATGGCCTCTTGGTTGGCCTGGTAGTAGCCTGCTGCTAGGTGCTTATCTGCAAAAAGAAGACAAGTGTTAGATCGGCATGGAAAATAATTGATACATAAAGAAAATAGCGCGGTCAGCCGAGCAACTCATCGGCACTACCAAAATCCTTTCTAATATACCATCCCGGTATGGGTGCCTCGGTGTCCTCATAGCGACCGGACACCCACAGGAAGTCGTCGTCGTTGGTCTCCTTGTCCGGGTTACCCTCTATTAATTTTGCTTGGCCCTTCTTCACTTTGAGGTACCAGCAAAACCCGCTCTTATTTCTACTAAGACTATACTGATGGAAAATTTCAGCCAGACCGAGATTGAGACCGAGCCTCCGGTTCAGTTCGGCGACCCCGTTTATTATTTTGTAAGTGTTATTTGAAACTTGGGTCGGGCAAAACCTTGTCTGCCTCAAAAACTCACAGATCAAAGGCTGGACCGGGAAGCGGAGCCCTCCCTCTACTATTGACACGACCGTAAAGGGGCACCGGTCTAGATCTCCCCAAGGGGTATCTCCCTTTTTAGCGAGCTCTAAGATGATGTCATCTGGGATGTTGTAATCCCTGCGAAACTCGGCCATCGCACCAGGCGAGCTAACCATATAGCGGTACTTCCCCATCTATCTCGGTCTTATTTGATATAGTGTATATCTCGGTCAAAAATGTTGGTGGGTCTGCTCGGACTCTGAGCTCCACCAGTTAGTGCTGGACTGGCTTGGTCGGTCCTATTTGTTCTGCATTGTTAAAAAATGAGGCTAAGGGTTAGCGCGGCATAAATTCCACGGTTCCTATTGGAAATAGCTCAGTGAAAGGATTTTTGGTGTTTTACTGGCCTGACCCCTATCTCGGCTAGATTACTTGGTCGATATCTTAGCTCGGTTCATTCTAATTTGCAAATTTTATGGAGTATTTAGCTCGGTTAGGCTTTGAAGTGAAAGTTTCAGCTCGGTGCTTCCTATTTGCCAATCTAATTAAAGTATCCAGCTCGGTTGAGACCTCGGTAAGAAGCCACAAACCAGTTTTTGCTCAGATATAGCCCTACCAATGGATCTAAATGAGCGTTTAGCTCGGTTCTACCCAGATTTCAGCTATTCATCCCAGAAGTGGGGCGAACTCGTCTGAACCAGGAAGGAACGGGGGGTTCAGAGGCCCCCTCCTATTCTCAAGGTTTCCATTTGCCCTAGGGTGTGCAGGTTCTAAGCAAAGAGAGGGGGCACTGGTGGTTACAAACAAAAAAAAAATACGAAGCATAGTGACACGGGAATGAAGACCATGTATGGAAAAACTTTGAGAAATAGAAGCAAAAGATGCAAGGGGGGGCAGTGTGACTTACCAGAAGGACAGGCGCAAGGGTGAACGCGACCTCGAGAGCTCGATGGTGGCCTTCGAAAGGATTTGAAATGGGGGATATGGCACAGAAACAGCAACGGCAGTGGTTTGAAAGCTTGGGAGGTTTAGGGCTTGTGTGGAAGAGAAGGTGAAAAGTGCAGGGTTTTAGGCCCTTCGTTGGAATACAAAAGAGGGGGGAAGGAACCCCAAACGGCTACGCCGTTTGAATTTTGCGCGTACAGAACAGCTGGCTGTACGACCTAGTGGCGTGAAGCCACGTGGCACTGGAAACGCGGTTGTCAGTACGGCTGTACGACCTTTGATGAAACTACGAATGAAATGGCCGACTAAACGGGACAGCTCGGCGATAGATATGCCCCCAATCATGTTCGACTTGGTGATGGCGCAACTCATCCATTAGCTCGGTCATGATGGTAACCCCACTCACGACTAGGTCGGATGGGGTTAAGGGGCAATTGAGAGGGGAGATTTGCGCCGTTAGTACGGCCGAGCTAAGATGGGAGGGATCTGTTTTGCTCGGTCTTAAAGACCGGCTGACCGGCGTGAACTAAGCCTGGCCGAGCTGCGACTCACAAATATTCGGCAGTGCACACAGCCAAGTGGCGAGACCGGGCCACTGATAGCTCGGGCTAAACTATGGACAAGCGAGGGTTGGTACGTCTCTGACCGGTGAGCCGAGATGGGCAGATTCCAGAGAACCTTGGATGAAGGTAGAACGGACGGAGGCCGGAATGCCTTGCGACCGGTATGCCACGACAAACCGGTCAACTCCAGCCCGCCCCATGAGCATCACCCCGCCGCCCCTTTGCCAAGGGGTAGTCCGGTGGGGCATAACGCGGTTGAGCGCCTGTAGTGATAGTTCTTCGTGGGAGATAGGTCGGTCATGGTACTGCGGTCAGGTGTGCCACCTGGGCCAATGGCACGAGGGAAGGGACATCTGCTCCACGCATGCCTCAATACCGTTAGACAGTTCTGCATGTACTGGCAAGAGGACTAAGCCTTTACATGCGTAAGGTGGTAAGAGGCGAGCACTGCCACCTGTCTTGGGAAGGACAGCAGAGGTAGTGCGCGCATAATCTTGAGGCTGCATGGCCAGCCTTAAAAGAGGAAGGAAAACTAACGTTAGAGGTATGCAACTTCTTCCCCAAAGATAATACTCTCTCTCTCTCAGTCTTCTTCTTCTTCTTCTTCCTCAAGTGGACTGACTTGATCGTCGGAGGGTCTATCCGGCACACCACCGCCGGGCAGCTCACCGTTTCTGTGTTGCCAGGTAGACGCCGTCAAGAGAAGCTAAGAGTACAAAGAGTACAGAAAGCAGAGGATATTTCGCCCCCGTACAAATACCTTCATCACTTCGGGAGTCAAATTTGCCCAAAGGCTCTCTATCTTTGAAAATGTAACACTTACTCCCAAAAGTTTTGAAGTATTTTACATTAGGTTTCAATCCCTTCCACAATTCATATGGAGTTTGTAAAGTGCCAGGCCTTAAATGCACACGATTTATGACATAAACAGCAGTATTTAGGGCTTCAGCCCAAAACTTTAGAGGAAGTTTCTTACTAAGGAGCATGACCCTGGCCATTTCTTGAACAACCCTGTTCTTCCTCTCAACAACTCCATTTTGTTGTGGAGTGATAAGTGCAGAAAATTCATGCTTAATTCCATGCATATCACAAAAATCCGAAAACGAACTATTTTTAAACTCACGACCATGATCAGTTCGGATTCTTATGATACGCCCAATGGAAACACCCTGTTCATTTTGGATTTTAAAGACTAAGGCCTGGAAAGCATCAAACGTATCAGATTTTTCCCTTAAGAAATTTACTCACGAAAATCGAGTAAAATCATCAACAGTTAAAAAAATGTATCTTTTACCTCCGATACTTTCAGTGCGAGTAGGACCCATTAAATCCATGTGAACCAATTCAAGAGGACGTTTGGTTGTAAAGCTGTTCACCTTTTTATGAGGGGCACGGGTTTGCTTTCCAAGTTGACATGGTCCACACACATGGCTCAAATTCTTACCCAGTTTAGGTACTCCTCTCACAAGCTCTTTGTTGGCTATCTTAGTTAGGTCTTTGAAATTCATGTGACCTAATCTTTGATGCCACAAATCAATGTTACTTATGATGGCAGAGTGACAAGTGAGATCATTAATAGTAACAATCCCATAGCAGTTGTCAGATGTGCAAACCCCATGCAAGACAATATTTCCCTTTTTATCCAAAATTTCACATTTATTTTTTGAAAACAATACTTCATGATGGGAATCACACATTTGACTAATGCTCAAAAGATTTGCTTTAAGACCATCAACAAGAAGAGCATTTTCGAGCTTAAGAAGACCAACAACACTTATAGAGCCCTTACCAATGACTCTAAAGTTGCCGCCATCTCCAAAAGTAACAATTCCTCCTTCATATTTTTCAAGTGAGGTGAAGTAGGATTTGTTACCGGACATATGACGAGAGCACCCACTGTCAAGATACCACATGTGTGAATCACGTGCTTTTAGAGCAGTGTGAACAACTAAACAAGTCAAATCATCTTTTCTCACCCAAATCTTTTTAGTCTTGGTATTCCGCGTAGACATATGAGGTTGTCTCCTAGCCCAAAAAGTTTTCGAATTTCTACCCTTTTGAGACACCTTACCAAACAATTCAAAACAATAAGGACGAATGTGACCATACCTACCACAGTGATGACAAATAAAAACAGGTTTTACCTCCCTTTTGTTGATCTTACCAACTTTAGGTAGATGAAGAGAGTGATCAGCCTGGTCTACCTTCAACTTTCCCTTTGCTTGAGTCTTCATGTCATATGAAGTGGAGGCCTGTCCTTTGTGAGCTGTTGCACCATAGCCTAGCCCGCTTTTGTCACAACCCATTTGTTGAGACCTGAGGATGTCTTCTAAAGATTTGGAACCTTTGCTCCACATGGCAATAGTGGCTCTAGCAACACGGAGTTCTTCATCTTTTTGATAGACTATCTCTTCCAATGTAGCTTGTGACATCTCAAGACTTTCAAGCCTTTCTTCATATGTGGAATACACCTTTAGGAGTTCATTCCTTTCAGTTTCATAGGATAGAAGTTTTCCACATAAGTCTTGCCTGTCACTCGAGATCTTGATGACATTCTGCTTTGCTGCTACAAGTTCTCCTTTCAGCCTGACATTCTCACTCTCACATGTTTTGAGCTTGAGAGAGAGTTTGTCGTTGATTTTGGACAAATTCAGAGATTCCTCGTACAGCTTTTCGTAGGCTTGTTGTAGTTTATCGCCATTGATCTCATCATTGTCTTCAGATGTTTCATCATCCTCTTTTTGCTCTTCATTCTCCTTGACCTCATCTAGTCTAGCAACTAAGACAGAAAGGTTGCTGGATGGTAGTGAAGGTGAATTTCCTCTTTCATGGAATTGGCTCAAAATTTCCCATGCCTCTTTAGCCTTTGTGCAATGAACAACCCGTTGCTGTTCTTCAGTAGAAATTGCTCCACGAATAGTGATCAGGGCTCTCTGACTGCTCGGATTGTCCGCCCTGTCTGTATCTTCTTCAATGGCCTGCCAGCCTTCTGGATCAAAAGCTCTCAGAAAAGCCCTCATTCTGATTTTTCAAAACAAGTAGTTACTCCCATCAAAGGTAGGAGCATGATGCAGGTTCTGACCACGAGCTAACTCCGCTGGCTTTGGAAGAGGTTGAGTGAAAGTGGACCAAAATGCCATGAAAGCACTATCCCCGTCTTCTCCAGATTCAGGTTCTTCGGGTTCTTGCTCCGACCCGCTTTCATCATCCCAAGTCACAGTGTAGACTTTCTTTCGATTCTTTTTCGAAGGGCATTCAAGGGCAATGTAACCAAACCCTTGACATTCATAGCACTTGACCCCTTGCCCCTTTACAATCTTCTTTTCAGTTTTTGGAACAAGTTTTGGTGGAAAAGTTTCGGGTTTTTCATTACTCTTGTCTTTTCAAATAGGGTCTCTGAAATTAGGCTTCTTTTTCTTCAAAATTTTTTTAAATTGTTTAGTAAACATAGCCGTCATCTCAGACTCTAAATCAAATTCAGTCTCCGGAGTTTTTGCATACTCATGAGCACTAGTGAAAGCCACACTTTCTTTTTGTTTTTTCTTTGAAATCTGGTGGGCTTCATAAGTCTGCAAGTTTCCAACCAATTGATCAAGCTTGAGGGTATCAGCATTCTGAGCCTCCTCAATGGCTGTCACTTTTGATTGGAACCTCTCAGGTAAGGACCTCAAAATTTTTCCAACAACTTTAGCTTCCGGGATTTTTTCCCCGAGTGTAAAACAGGAATTCACGATATCACTAAGTTTTGCATAGAAATCATCGAACGTCTCATCATCGCGCATAAAAAGGGTTTCAAAAGCTGAGGTGAGACGTTGAAGTTTTGACCTTTTGACAGAAGCAGTACCTTCGTGAATTGTTTCAAGAATGTCCCAAGCCTCTTTTGCTACCTCACACGTGCAGATACGACGAAATTCTTCAGGTGTGACGGAGCAAAACAGGGAATTGAGAGCCTTACTGTTCCAACTCGAGTTTTGGTAATTAGTCGTGTCCCATTTATCAAGGGGTTTAGGAATATCAACACCATCAATGGTGATAGTAGGTTCACTCCACCCATAGATCACGCAGTGCCAGACTTTCTCATCGATGGATTTTAAAAATGCTCTCATACGAGCTTTCCAATAAGAATAGTTTGTACCATTGAGTAAAGGAGGTCTATGGGTCGAGTTACCTTCACGAATAGAATCCATATTACTAGTCACACAAAATCACACTCCTATATTTTTTTTTTTTAAAAAGAGTGGCCCGCTCTGATTCCAAATGAAAATCTAAGTGATTTGTGATTAGATCAAGATTATAATATTCCAAATCCCAATTATCCAAAACACACAATCTAAATCAACTAACACTTACGAAAGTGATTTAGATTGTTTGTTTTTCAGAATAAACAATAAATCGACACAAACGATTTTTACATGGAAAAAATCACAATTGAAGAACCTTCAATTGTAATCAAAAACCACGGGCGAAACGCCACTAATCAATCCACTACTGAAGAAAGAAAGATTACAAAGATAATACACAAATTACCCAACTCAGTCAATTTGTCTTCGAATCTTCTGCAACTCTTTCACCACGCCTTCATCTCGGAACTGATCAATCTTGAAGTTGAATCCACAACTTCACTTGTCGAAATAACGACGACGTACAGAATCAAACGCCTTTTGAAACTCTACGCTTGAATCTTCGGAATCCACCGAAGAGATCTCTCTCTTGAATTTAAAGTAACCAACTCCTTGATGTATGTATCTTAGATCATGATTGAAGAACTCTTCTCAAAACATCAAGGAAAACTCACAAAAAAACCTCAGAACAAAACTTCAAATAAAATCCTAGGACTCTTGAATAAGATCTAGGAAAAGTAATCCTAAAAAACAGCCTAAACAAGTATAAATAAGCAACCTAAGTCCGCGATCTCCGCTCGAGCGGCCAACATCCCGTTCGAGCAGCTTCAGCAAAATCTGCGTGCGACAAAACAGAGTTCCACTCGAGCGCTTGATGACCCGCTCGAGCACAAAATCACACCTTCCAGTATTTTTACAGACCTGACAAAATACTGAGAGACCCCAATATCTGCTCGAGCGCCAATGGTCTCGCTCGAGCGGGAAGAACAAAAACACAGGAAAATTACAACTTTGTTCAACCCAAAGTTTTGTACCCGGATTTGACAATCAAGGGACCTAACAATCATCAACAACATCATCATCATCATCTTCATATCTTTATCAACATCATCATCAACAACCATTCAACCATTCATCTTCAACCATTCAACATCTTCAACAACATCTTTAGATCTTCATCAACATCACCATCATCATCATCAACACATTTCAAAAAAAAAAAAAAAAAACGGGCGATCTGCCATTGATCGGCGAAGGCAGAGGTGGCGGCGGCAATCGGCGATCGACCCTCTCTCTCTCCATTCCCTCTTCCCCTCTCTTCTCTTTCTCTCCTCTTTCTTTTCCCCTCTCTTCTTCTCTTTTCTCTCCCTCTTTCTCTTTCTCTCTCTCTGTTTCAGACTGGATAAGGAGGGAAAAAAAAAACTGCCTAAAACGACGTCGTTTTGGGCAGTCAGGGAATTCGAGGAAGGGACTATTCGAGCTACAAACCATTTTCCATTTTATTTATTATTTCAGATGTTTTCATTGTGTTAGTCTATTGGGTCACATCTTGCATCTATATTATTAAAGTAATAGTGACGCATCGAAAAGATAAATTCAATATGATAAAGAAATATTCCTTCCATTTCAATTTATTTGTCCCTTATAAAAAATCTAACTTATTAACATGACATACAACAATTATATTTTACTTTAAATTTTGAAATATTTTTTTACCATTATCTTTCTTTTTGAATTTTAAAATGTGTTTATAATGATTTATGAGGAACAATTTCAGAAATCTAATAAAATTTAGTATCCCAAAATAGAAAGTAAACAAATATTTTGGGATAGACTAAAATAGAAAAATGGACTAAAAAAATGAGACGGATGGACTATAATGATATATGATGACAATAAATTTCGTATATTATTATTCTTGGCCTTTGTTCCGGGACAATCAATTTCAGTTAGGTCTTGTTTAATTAACAGGATTAATAGTAAAATGATTAATAATCCCATGTATTGGTGTAGGACTAATTATCCAATTAAATTATTGGGATACCATTTTTATTATGTATTCATTTTGTTTTTGTTTTTGTTTTTTTTCTTTCATACTTAAAAATTTTGATTATCAGCTCATCTCAATATTAAAAATTCGTCAATTTTGTCAAATTAAATGCCTGCTGTATATGTAATCCGATTAATAAAATTTACAATCAAATATAGAATTTTGAGTTTACAAACTAACAATTTTAATTTTATACTATAATCTTACTACTCAAATGTGTCCTTAGATTTCTGTACTAATACTTTCCAAACATGTAGAACGATATCGAGTAAAGGTTGGAATCTTCATTTTATACAACCATGCCGGTGAGGGATAAGCATACACAAAAATAATTGGACTCGAGGGTTTAAAAACTTTTGTTTAGGACCTAGCCACACACAAATCTCATAAATTAGACCTCTAATTTTTATACTAAAAACTTTGTTATTCCTCTAAGTTTGTTTATACTAAAAACTTTGTTTTTCCTCCAATTTTTATACTACATACTTTGTTGCCACTTGAGGTCATGGTATATTTTACAGCTCAATGTACAACAATATTCCATATTTTGGGTAAATGAATGAAAGAGATAAATCCCAAGAAGCAAATTATTAAATGGATTGCTAAATCATGAACTAGACGATGCCCCAATTTCAACTTGCTAAATCAAACCTGGATGAACTGGATTGCTAAATCATGAACTGAATGATGCCCCAAATTCGATTTGCTAAATCAGGAACAAGATGAATTGGATTTGTAAATGAAAGAATGTTTTGCATTCGTGAAATCAAACTTCCGCATTACAAAAGTCACAATAGTCAAAATAAACCTTGTAATTTTAAAATTTCCATCTATACCAAAAATAAAAAATAAAAAACACACACACACAACAACAACTAATATCGAGGGCATGGCTCTGTAATTGAAGCCTCATTAATTGACAAGTTCACAGGATGCTCTAGGGATAGATTTGCATTTGAAGGAAATTGGTTCGATAAGGACATGTGTGGCTGTGTGCTACTTTGGATAAAGAATCCAGGTTTTGAGGGTAGTGGGAGATTGATACTCAAGCTAGTTAGCATTAAAACAATTGAAGCCATTGTTGGTCTCTTAGCGACTTTGTCTTGTACACATAACAAGCCAATGTGAATGCACCTCATCATTTCACTCTTTGAACTGCCCCAAAGTGTTTGGTCGATCAAACTCAATGGTTTGCCTTCCATCCATTTTTTCCATGCCTATAAGAAGTGGATGAGATTAAATAAACTAACAATTAATTCATTTGATAGTGCACCCAAATACATGTTTTGCCACGTTTGGATCACATAACATTGTAGACACCCCATTTTTGACCGACCTTAAGACTCAGACGTCATCGATTGAGCGCTCGGTAATTGCGCATGTTGTGCTCGTTCTGAGGTTACAAAGTCTCGGCTGAGAGCCTTGCCTCCGGACTTCGGGGCTCTTTTGTGCTTTGCCTCGGTTTGCGAACCAAATTCTGTCTTCTCTCCCCAAAGGGAGGGAGAGGTCTCGTAGACTATCTCTCAGTGGTCGTAGCCCACTGTTCCCGTTTGGAGACTAGTTTTCGATTTTTAGAGTCGTCAACCGTGCGCCTCGGTTCGGGACCGCCTAATTTTCTCCGTTTGCTTCGGTTTTTGGCACACACCTTGTTTCCTCTCTCTAGAGGGACACTGTGGCCCGGGAGACCACCTTCGTGGTCGCACGCCACTTTCGATGCTTAAACAGTCAATTTTCGGGGCACCCGACTGCACGTTTTGGCCCCCGAACCCTTATTTTGCATCCATCTTGGTTCGTTTTTAGCATGGACCCTATTTTCATTATTTGGAAGGTGGTACAAGGGTGGGAGACCACCTTTTCTTCTTGGAAACCACTTTTTCTCTTGCCGGCCGATTTTCTTGTCAGGTAGCTGGTCTCCCTCACTGTTGGGCCACAATTACTGGTCTCCCACCATACCAGTTGCTTGCATTTCATGTGGAGACCCTCATTAGAGGCTGTCGACTAGGTTTTGTGCATTGACCCTTTTGACCCTGGTTGGCCAACCAGGGCAAGTGGTCGACCGACCACTTGAACTGGTCGGCCAGCTTTCTCCTTTTCTGTCTCACTGAGTTGATTCCAGTTGTGCCAGGGGGAGGGCACAAACTAGATCCTCCATACACATGTATGGAGGATCTTCACTCTTGTTTTTAAGCTTCTAGGAGAAGCTTTGGACCCTTGGCTCTATAAAGGAAGGGCTCCTCTTCCTTTGCAAGGGTTCAAGAGTTGGCTAAGGCTCATACATACATATCCCTCTATATCTCTCCCTTTAGGCCTTGAAAGGTTGAAGTTCTTGAACCCTTTGCATACCATCTCCTAGCACACACCTCCACTATCAACCTAAGCACCTTGGAGCTTGTTTTCAGAGGCTAAAGAGTTGCTGCTTTGGTCCAGAAGTTGCTGGAGTGCTTGAGCTTCAAGGGTAACACCCTATTCCCTCTTTTGGTCTTTATTTTGCTTCATCTTTTAGCTATACTTGCAAGTATATTTGGGCTTTGTCATAAACTGAAAAAAAGTCTTATTTTGTGGTCCTTAACATGTTTGTTTAAGACCATTTTTCTGTTGGGGGTCATCTACCCCCTTTGCATGCTTCATTTCATCTTATTTTGAGCCATGCCTTAGGGCCTTTGCATTGACCTTTGTTTGGTCTCTAGCCACTGAAATCCAGTGGATTTTCAGTGTCTAGCATGCTGTTTTGAGCACCAAAATCAGAGAGGGGTGACCCTGTCACACCTTGTTTTGTTTACTAGCATATTTGGCCTAACAAAGGAGCCCTTATTTGCATGCTTCCAAGCCATGTTTCAGGCCATTTTTGGTGGGTTTTAGGACCTGCATAGGCTTTGTCCAGAGCCCATTTTGCCATTTTGGGTGTCCATCTTGCAAAAAGACACAAAAAAACAGAAACGGGAACGAGTTTCAGAAGCAAGAACAGAGATGGTCTATCAAGAGCATAAAGAATACAAGAAGTATAGGGCCAAGAACAGTGGCAAAAGTACAGAGAAATGGTGAAACAGTGCGTGTGTTCAAGATATGGGCAAGGGCAAAGTCGTGGAAAAAAAACACATTCAGATGTATGATTCACAAATTAAAAGTTTAAACAAATGCAGTAATGGCAGCAAGTGATAGAAAGCATCAAAGAATTGAAAATGAAAGAAACAGTAAACTCACCAAAGAAAAAAAGCCGGTGTAAGGATCGCCGAAGTCAGACAATGGTTACAGAAGTAACAGAATAGCGGAAGTTTCACCAGAAGGAGGAATGAAGGCAGTTGCAGAGCTTGAGGTCTGAAACAATGGCGTGTTCAAAAGCTAGAGAGAGAAAAAGCAAAGGAATCAAATGAAAAGTGAAGAAGATGAAAGAAGAATGAAACAAGTTTTGTCAAAAACTTGAAACGGCGGCAAAAGAGGGCAATCAATGTGCCTAGGAAGACGGCTTTGTCAGACGGCGCACGCAGGCGCGAGGCAATTTTTAAGCGCGTCGCAAGTACGATCCAATTTCGGAAAGACACGTGTCATAAACGGTTGAATTATTGTATGACAGCTCATACACGTGAAAGGGTTCTTGAAGTTCTTGTTCTTTAACAAAAACATGTCGGCCAACATAATGATCTCGGCCAAGATACTGTAAACCGACGTACTAGAAGGAAGGAATGATATAGGTTCCATCACCTCAGAATGCCGAGGTAATAGAACCTAGGGGGCAGTTGTGGGGATATATTTTCTGACTACCAACACGTGGCAAGGTGACGCCGACGTGTCAGCCGAGGTGCCACGTGTCCTGGTCGTTATGCCGAGGTCATCTCGGTTAAGCCGAGGTTATCTCTGAAGATATCGGAATCCAAGATAAGCAGATAAGGGACAAGAGTCCTAGAATAAAGAGGAGACTTAGCCAAGATAAGGATAAATCTCTTAGGGAGTTTATCTTTATCTCTTAAGGAGTCCAAAGTAAGTACTGAACAGGAATCCATAAAAGTCAGGCTTCTATTGGGATTAGGATTGAGGTAACTATAAAAGAAAAGCACCCCCATGGGTCTAAGGTACGCAATTTATATTCTGTCTAGTGAGATTAGCACTATTGATTATCTTTGAGAGATATGCTGACTTGATCGTCGGAGTGCCCCCGGGTGGACGAACCACCGCCGGCATCTTCTCTTTCTGTTACAGGTTAACCCGGTGTCATCTATTCTGCTAGTGTTCTCTAGCTGAATACTGAGTTGGATAGTGTGATTCGAAAATCACTGACACAGAAAGATATAGATGATAGTAGTTTAAAGAGAAGTCATTGTCACATAACTCTCTTATGTCCAATCACATATTTTACCTTTGCTATTAATTTAAACAGAATTTCAGACGATGTACTAATTCGTAAATTAAATGAGATTATATATTTATTTTCAAATGATAAATGAACAAATCATAAGGCTCAAGTGAAGTTTTTTTTGAAAAAAATCATTATTTGCATAGGTGGTTTAGTGACTAAGAGCTTGAATTTGGAAGCTTCACTCTAAAATTATATGAAAAAATTGCAACATTTGGTTTCTTATTTACGAGACTTAATTATTTGTTATATATTTTAATAATTTAAAAAAAAATAAATTTTACGCATATTTATGATACAATAATGTATCATGTGGATGCATTACAAAAATTTGTAATTCTTGTACGTCATACTAGTATTTTTTGAGAAAAAAAATAAATAGGTTACTACACAGTATGACTCGTTATGTACGTCGATAGTAAGTTACGAGGCTTAAAGATTTGTTATGTATTTTAAAGATTTTTTTTCTAAAAATTTTAACTTTTATGCATATTTATGATATGAGTTCTGTATTTGTGTAGATCCGTTGTGAAATTTTATCATTTTATTATGTCATACTATTTAGTATATTTGATTTCACTTTTCAAAAAACACTTTTCAAAAAATTATACTTTTTTATTTTTTGTGTTTTTTTGTTTTTACTGATTTTTTTTAATATTTTAAGCAATTTTTAAAATTTTTAAACATACCTAACTTAGATGTATTTAAAAAGTAAAAAATTTGTGAAGAAAACCTTTTAAAAATTCACTAAATACCCAAAATATAAAAAAAATACAAGAATTCAATATATTTTTTATTTTTTTATGTATTTATTAATTTTTTAAAATATTTTTTCACAATTTTTTTACTTTTTAGATACATCTAAGTAAGGTGCATCTAAAAAGTAAAAAAAAAAATGTTTAAAATTTTAAAAATATTCACTAAAAACAAAAAAAATATGAAAATCAAAAAATTTAATTAAGAAAAAACTTAATTTAAAAAACTCAAACCAAACACACTGATTAGATTTTCGAGAAAAAAAAAAAGCATAAATTAAAACAAAATGTGGCTCTTTATGCTGTTAGAGATTTAATGATTCATATCGTATTTAATGATTTCTTTTAAATTTTTTAAATTAGTACACATATCTATATAATATGACATGGGAGTTTTTAAAAATATCTCAAAATGTATTAGAGATACATTTTAAATCAATGATTCAAATTATTTCATCCAATAATTTAAGGGTCAATATGATTTCTTTGCTTTTACTTTCCTTCCAAAATATCTCTCTCCTTCTTTCTCTCATTTTTTTTTTTTTTTTTGTGGAGTCTTTTCACCTATCCACCCATCCACCCTCCCTCTCTCTTTTTTTAACTTTACAAAAATGTTCGAGACTCAAAAAATTCTATCAAATGTCTCATATGGATGTGGAACCTATATGGAATCCACATTATGTGGGTCTCATACTCATGTGAGACATTTAATAGAAACTTTAGTAGAATTTTTGAAGTCTCTACCATTACTCGTTCTCTAATGCAATTGTCTTCTTCGAAAATGAGTTTTTGGTTTTTTTTTTTTCATTTTTTTTTTGGGGTGTGTGTGTGTATAAAATGGTATTAGACTTTTAAAAGTACCTCTTGGGACAAAGTTTGGCTGCAGCTTAAAAAAATTTTCAAAAAAAACTTGGACAAATCACAAAAATAAAAAAAAATAAAAACTTAGAGTTTGAACACATAAATCTTGTGGTTTTAATTTTTATAATTTAAACCTTTTTTTTTAATTGAATTATTTGTCTATTTTTATTAAATAAAACTAACATAAAAAGTGTATTTTAGCCATTAAACTTAATGCAGGTATACATAAAAAGTTTAAAATACCATTTTTTTTTGGTTGAATTTAATGACTAAAATACCATTTTTTTCGTTAGTTTTACTTAATATAAATAGATAAACAGTTTATATTGAAAATAAATCAAAATATTAGAGTTTACATTGACAAAATTAAAATCTAAGAGCTTATTTTGTTATAAGAGTCAAATCATAGGGTTTTTTTTTTTTCTACAATTTCCCCAAAAACTTTTAACGAAATTATTATTGATTTTCTTATTGGTTGCACTAAAAAAATCTAGGCTACGAATGGTTAAAAATCAAATAATGTTCAAAAATTAAAATTTTAATACACATTTTATATATTCTTAGACACTTTTATATATTTATATACCTGTTTACATTTTTAATACAATTTATATATATATATATATATACACTTTTAAATATGTATTGAGCAAACACTCGGAGATGGGTTAGAAGCATAATATTTTTTAATAACCAATAAGAAAACTAGTAATATTTTGATCTAATGTTTTTTCTTTAAATAAATGAAACTAATAAGAAAATTAATGAAACATTTTTCCACAAGGAATATTTTTGAAAGCCAACACCATTCAACAACAATGATCCAAAAACAAAAACAAAAACAAAAAAACAAAGAAACAAAATGGCAGCGTACTATGTGCAGCAGTTGCTGCTATGGTTTATGCATAGAAGCATCACGTCTCACCTCATTCTCTCTCTACACTCTCCTATATCTCTTTCTCTTAGCCTCACTTTCCAAATTTTAAATTTCAAAACACACATTCACTCTCTCTCTCTCCCCATGCTCTTCTCATTCTCTCTCTAAACCCTCTTATCTCTCGTAAGGCTCTCAGCCTCACTTCCTAATTTCTAGCCTCACTAAACACTCTCTCTTTTGTCATTGAGCCTCACTTCCCCCGACCCAAACCCAACAACTCGGTGGCATCGACGAACAAGCCTTCATTGTCATGACTGCATCCGATAGCAACGTTGGGAATTTTGGTCCCCCAAAATGTCAACATTCCAGTTGAGAATCGCCCACCGTGAACGAATCGTCGCCGTACAATACCTGGTAGAGACACATCTTGTCATGACCCAAACCCGTCCTTAAACGTTTGGCGTCGTAACCAGCCAGTAATCCGAGATTACCAAAGGCCTTTCTGAACAAATTAAAATAATTGGGGCTAGCGGAAGCAATATACAAAAATACCAATAGTCCAATGAGCTGTGCAGCTATATGAACAAATAGGTACACATATAAACGTTAATTTACCTATTCAGTAATACATACATCTTAACAGGTACAAAACATTCATCTTCATATCTACACATATCTACATATATCAAAATATCAACTTCATGGTCAAAAACTTGACAACGGTCTTCTAGATAGCCTCAACTCGAAGGCAACAAAAAAATCTCTAAAGCTTTAAGTAGTGGCTCGGCTAGAGATTTCATTCTGGGCTTGTACTCCATAACGCGCACCTATACATATACATATAAACAGTGAACTAAAGCCCAGTAAATAACATTAAAGTAAAGGGGTTAGTGAACAAATTTCATACATGTCATATACATAAAACAAATCATAACAATCTATCATATCAGTCTCATATCAGAATATAATACTGGCACATCCAAAGGAACATTTCGTAATGTCTTCCGACTAGAGTAATCAGTTCCGGATACTGATTAAACACACATCACCATAATAAAGTGGCTAACGAGATCTCGTAATCACATATATGTCATGGACCGGCACCAACGTGCCGTTCTCCATGAGTTGGGATGATCCTTGGATGCCATACTAGATTCGCAAACAGGACGTTCGTTCACATAATCAAACTAGTATTTCAAAAATTATAACTTATCGGTAATAGTTAAAACATAATTCATATCAACATATCTTTACAGAAATGTTACTGACAGTGCTTGGTCGGGTGGTCCACCTTAACAACTCAACTTGCAGAAATAGAACCAAGTATAACAAAACACATTTCACAGCATATTCAGTTTGATCTATTTAGATCATTCGTTATATATTCATTCGGTTATTCCTATTCTTTAATCTCTTTCATACTTATGATATGCATATGAATGTGAACTACACGTGAAAACCATGTAAATGAAGGCCCGGAAGTCAGAAAAACAGAAAGAAAACAAAATCGAAAAAATTGCCCTGTTGGGCCGCACGTGCGGTGGTCTTGGCCGCACGTGTGATGGTTTTGCCGCTTGTGCGGTGGCTTTGGCCGCACAAGCGGTGGGTAAGCAATGAACATTTTGAGCCAAAAGAGGTCCGGCTTCTCATGCGATGGCCTAGTGTCAAGGCCTCTGTACAGAATATCATCGGCCAGTAATCCTTAGATTACTAAAGGCCTCTGTACAGAATATCATCTAATTAAAAGGCTAGCAGAAGCAATTATACAAAATACAATGCCCATTGAGTTGTGTAGATAAACATGGAGCAGATAATTTAAAACTTTATATATGCACATGTGACGTCATAATTACAATATTCGTACATCACTCACAAAATACAGATAAAACAGAAGTGGGACTTATCCCAATCCCAATAAACGGATAGTCAAAAAATTGTTTGAGATTCACCCAAAAGAAAACAAGATCTTAGACATAGTTCACAAAACAAGACCACATGACTTGACTTAATCCGGAACCTTCTCGAGAGGCACAAAGGGTGGCCGACAAAACGGGATTCCAGGCGAGTATCACCGAGCCTGGTCACGCTCCTGATAACCTACATACATAAATAATATGATGAGCTGGAGCCCAATAGTTAACAGAAATGGATTCATCTCTATGTTCAGAAATCAGAGTTCATAACAGAAATAGATTTAAAATCATACTCATAATCAGAATTAGTAGTTAATCATACGTGGTACATCCATTAGCACTATCAAAAATAGTTGACCCATAAAGGGATGGCCCTAAAGGCATATAGTTGACTCACGTACACGGAGACGGTACAGTTGGCTCATGAGAGGTACAGTTGGACCATAAATGGGACATATACAGAAGGACCCATAATAGTTGGCTCATGAGACGTACAGTTGGCCCGTAATTGGGACATAACAGAACAGATAACAGATATTATTTGAAGCTAATGATGCCACGAATACATTTCAGAAAACATTGGACAACCATTCATTCATCCAGAAAATAATATTTCAGAAAACAAATCATCTTATATCATTAAGGAAATACTTATAATTGAACATAGCTTTACAAAATTATTAGTCATAGATGGCTCAAAAATAGGACAGACAGAGCAAACAAGCCAGATAGCTTACGGCACGTGACCTACACAAACATAACAGATACACATATTGAAACGCACACTCGGATAGTACTTAACTTGTTTCTTTTCTTTCTTAGTTTGCTTTTACGTCTTAATCTCCTTATTAAGTCTTAATCATGGCCTAGGAATGATTAGGATATAATGAGGATGCCAAAACATGTTGTTCAACTCATAGGAAAATTTGCCGAAAATAGGGTCCTCGCTCGAGCATAACTTGCGTCGCTCGAGCGGAGGTTCAAACATGTGAGTGGTAGCTCGAGCACAACTTCCTTAGCTCAAGCGGTCTGTAAACTTTGCAAAAGTACTGGTTGCTTGATTTTTTCGCTCGACGCATGCTCGACGGTCGCTCGAGTGTGAGACTAAGGACTTAGCTTGAGCCCAACTCTTGTCGCTTGAGCAATCTGCAAAAATGGTAAACTTCTAGGAGCATGCATTTTACGCTCGAGCCAACTTTTGGTCGCTCAAGCGAAAGTGCAAAACACATTGGGTTCGTTTGGGAAGTGGGTTGGCTTTTTGGTTTCTTTGACTATTTAAGCCTGGTGCTAAAAAGCCTGGTTTGGGAAGGACATTTGGCTTTTGGCTTTTTTGACTTTTTTGTGAGATAAAGAATGTAATGATTATGGGTTATATGTGGTGTTTTGTCTTATTAGGCTAAAAAGCCTATTTTGCTTTTGGTGGCTAAAATAGCCCCAAAAAAAGCCCCAAGTTGGGCTTCCCAAACGAAGCCTTGCTCAAGTGTAGAAGCAAAATTCTAAAATTTCCAGATTTGCTTCCAAGCTTCAAACCCAAACTCAAAGCTGCAAATCAAGTTCTTTAGGGCCAAAAACTTAAGGAAACTTATGTAAACTTGTCAAACATCAAGAATTCAAAACCATTTTGTAAAATCAAGGCCCAAACGCATGCCAATTGTGTGAAATCAAACTTGAAATGTTGAAAACAAATCATGTATGTAATTTCTCAATTTCAAAGCTTCCAAATCATGATCAAATCAAGCAATTTGATGGAAAACATGATGAATTTCTCAAAACTATGGTGGACTTGGTGCATGCATGCGAGAATTCTTAACAATTAAGTTTCAAATAGAAGAAAATGGGCATGCATACATGGTATGTTCTTCCTTCTTACCTCACTAGCTCAATTCTTGTATTACTCAACTAAATTCTCTTGAATTCATGGTCTAGACATCAGAAGTATCCAATCTAAGGGTTGAATCCATACCTCACTTCTCAATTAAGCTCTAGATGGTGAATTCACTAAGGTTCCAAGCCAATTCCCTTAAATTCTCTAGCAATTCCTTTGTTTGTATTCAATTCTCTCCTTTCACTCTCTCACATGTTTATGAGCTCAAGTATGGGGGAATGAGAGTGTGTAACTTGAATTTCTTGAGTCAAATAAGCCTTATATAAGCTTGATTACGAGTTGGTTAATAACACTTGAATTAGTCTAAGCAATGACCTTTAATTTATTCTAATTAATTTGTTCTAAATCGAATTTCAATTCAACCTACCATAATTTCCTAAAAATCCCAAATAACACATAATCCAAGTCAATTTTGTGATCGGATGTCGACAAGGCCTTCAATTCACAGAACAAAACAAAAACATAAACAGATCTTTCTACAATAGATAGATACAAATGCAAATAACATATAATTCATGCAATTAACAAATGATTTCCTCGTAATTACTTATTAGGTATTCTTAATCATGGTTTAACAGTTAATCAAAAGTCGGGGTTATTACACCTAGGTCGCTCGAGCAGTCTGGGTGTAAAACCAGTCCGAAAATTTGTTAAAAATAGACGTTCTTTTTGCAATCTCAACTTCTTTGTATACAAAATAAGGCTCAAAACACTTCCAAACATATGTGAAAAATCTAGAAATTCCCTAGATGTTGATTTGTGATTATGTATCAAGTTTAAGCAGTATATAACAATCCCAATCAAACAATCAAGACAAATCGACACAACGATTTTAACGTGAAAAAACCACAATTGGAGCACCTCCAACTGTGATAAAAAACCACGGGCAACAGCCACAAAACAATCCACTAAGAAGATATAAAGGAATTACACAGGTATACTCTCAATTGCCTAGCGAATCCATGCCTGAATTGAACCAACCCTTATGTGTCTCTTCCAACCCTGTCTTCACCTCAGAATTGTCTTTACGATGAGCCACTCCAGAATCCACCAAAGTTTCAGGCTCGAATTCTTCAGAATCCACCGAAGAACAACTCTCTCTTTTATATAGAACAAACAAATAATCCTTTGATGTATACTCTTTAAACCATGAGTTCAATACTCAATCAAAACATCAAAGAAAACTAGCAAAATATCCCCAGATATAAACCCTAGAACCCAAGAAGAAGATCTGGAGAAGTTCCCCTAGATTTGGACTGAAACACGTATTTATAGAAATCTGTCCCGCGATCTCCGCTTGAGCGTCAGATTGGCCGCTCGAGCAGACCTACGCTCGAGTGCAGAAAGTTTCGCTCGAGCAGAAAAAAACAACATCTAGTATTTTTGCAGGCGAACAAACTTCTGAAACCCAGCATTCTTCGCCTTAGCGGACAGGCAACTTTGAATGCATTTTTGCATTTTGCTTCGGGGGTGCTGCCCCTCGACCCTGCCGTGGCGCTGCCCTAGACCTGCCAAGGGGCACTGCCCCCTAGACCCCCGCGAGCTGACCAGGCAGCTCGACCTCCGTCATAATCAGCGACGTGGCAATCTTGAAAGTATTAACATCACAAACTTCTCTGCAAGGCACAATTCGGGTTGGATTCACATCTAAACACTCATAGCTTCACTGAAATAAAAAGTGCGAAAACAAATACAACTTAAAGGAGTTTTGTCAAACGGGGTTGCCAAGAATAAAAACCTAACAATATGGATTTAAACATTTCTAGCTTCAAATAAAGATCATGGCTTCAAATCAAAATTCATGACTTTAAATCAACCTTCAAGTTCCCATGTAATGTAAGCATGCAAGTTTGAACTCAAATTCTCAAAATTCATGGGTTTCCTTCTCAAGTAAAGAACCATGCAAGATTTCACATTTATGAACAAAAATTTATGCACTCATGCCATGGATGGTCAAATCTTAGCCTATTTCTTACCATTCTTCTCTTTAGGGTTCTTAACGTCAACCCAATTCCTAAATTCTACTTAGCTTCTATAATATCATGGACGATTCAACTTAGATGCAAGAAATTAGAATAAAATTCTCACCTTAGATTGTTTGATTTGGTGAAGATTTGGCTTAATTCCCCCTTTGTTCTCCTTCTTTCTCTTCTTTTCTTCTCTTAGTCTTTAGAAATCTCTCTCTCAGATTTTTATTTTATGTTGAGTCTAACACTAAAGCTCTATATATCTATCTATATATAATTGTATAAATCATGAGCCAAACATAACTTAGCGAATCAGACCAAATCAATTTTCAATTAAACTTTCCAAATGGTTCTAAAAATTCCCATTAGTCTATCCATGTGCTCAATTTATGTTCCTAAACCCATTAAGGTCATTAATTTCAGTTCTGAAGTTGTAGCTCCAACATATATTTTCCCATTTCAAACAGATATTCTCAAATTAAATCATATTAACTCATAATTCAATCAAGGTCGTCAATTATGTGTTTTATACTCTTAAAAGTGAAGTGAAAGCCCTAAATTTATGGGTTTTTGTAGTTAATAATAATAATAATAAAATAAAAAAAATAAAAAAAGTGAAAGTAGGGAAGAGGGATTTGGAGGCAAAGGGCATGTGAAATTGGTCCCTTTTATTTAATTATTTTTTAATTTTAATTTTTTTTAATTTTTTTAATTTTTTTAATTTTTTTAATTTTTTTAATTTTTTTTAATTTTTTTTTTTTTTTGCATTTGCATTTGCTTTGTGTGCTACCTGGTGCTGCTGGGTTTGATTATAGTTATGTTAAAAAAATGTATGTGGAAATTTTTTTTAGTTTACAAAGTTGAATTCAAAATTTAAATAAATAAATAAAAATTTTGAAGTAGCTTGGTTATTAAGAGACGAAACATCATTAGAAATATATATATGTTTAATGATGAGATCAAAATAATATAATTGGAAGATGTTTTTTTCTTTGGCGAACAAATTTAAATTGGGTTTAAATTGGGTTTTGTTAACAAAAAAAAAAAAAAAAAGGTTTAGTTTTACTATTAAAATGTAATATTTTCACAAGGAGAGATAAGAGAAATAATGGAGATGGTATGATTTGTCTAAAGACTGAAAAGCCCACCTTAGTGATAAAGATAACATATTTTTATTTCCGAATAACTAATCGGACCCTTATTTATATTTTCACCTCAAATTTTTAGCGACAAATTTGAGAAGTTACATTTTAACTTAATAATTTTATACTCAATTTTATTTTGATCTCATTATTAAATATATCGTGTCATTAGGGACGAGCATACACTAGTTTATGGATAAATTACAATTTGCCCCCTTTATGTTTGTCCAATTTTTCATTTTGACCTTTAAAGTTTGTTATTTCCCATTTTGACCTTTTAAGTTTTAAGTTTTTCCTACTTTACTCCTAAAGCTAATTTATGTTCAAAATTAGACAGAAAATAACACATTAACAATCATGTGGCATAAAAAAATATTTTATTATATATAACTCATATCTTTAACATAAACTTGAACTCTAATATATTATTTATATTATGTGGCAATTATTAAGATATTTTCTGTCCAATTTTGAACAAAAGTTATCTTTAGGATAAAAAATAAAAAATAAAAAACTTGAAACTTGAAGGGCCAGAGTGGAAAAAAATAAATTTTAAGGGTCAAAGTGAAAATATGGGCAAATATAAAGGAGGCAAAGTATAATTTATCCCATAGTTGTACAAATTGTGTATTTTTATAGATTCATTATGAAATTTTGTAATTATATTACGTCATACTAGTAGTTTTTTTGAGAAAAAAATTGCATAAGGGCATCTCCAGTAAAATGGTTAAATTTATTTGTTAAAATTACGTGTTATATTGTGCAAAGTATTAAAAGTGAGACTCAATTGTATGGGTTAAATTTTTGTTAGATTAAAGAGTGAGTTTATACTCCAATATTTAGATGTTTGTTAAAGTGTGTCATATATAACTGTGGAGTCTATCAAAATGTATATATACATATTTATATTAAAAAAAAAAAAAAAACAATAATAATGAAACTACACACTTTCTCTCACTTATCTCTCATCTGCCATTATGGCAGACCCTTTCCCCTTTTCTTTTTTTTTTTTTCTTTTTTTTTTTTTTTGTCTCCCTCTCTCTTCACTCAATGTCCGATTTGTTTACAGAGAGTAGGGATGGCAATTTGAATCCAGCCCGACGGAGACCCGACCCTCGATCTCGAATTGAGCGATTTTTTTTTCAAAAAATACTCCCGACGGGGCGGGGATGGTATTCAAAAATAAATCCCCGATGATATTTGGGCCAGGAACGGTGATACATTTTCCAGCCCCAACCCCACCCCTACTCCCGCCCCATTTAGCCTGCGATTTATATATATATATATATATTATATGTGTGTGTGTTTAGGGTTTGGTGACTCACATTGTCACACACAAAACAGCCTCTCCTCTCTGTCTCTCTCTCCCACACAACCACCGTTCCTCCCTCACCTCTACTCCTCTCTTGGCGTCGGCAGAGTCTCTCACACATGATCACCGCTCCTCTTTTTTCTCCTTTACCGCCGCTCCTCCCTTATGGCCGCTCCTCTCTCTCGCGTTGGTGTCGACTCCTCGTCTCTCTCACATTGGCGGCAACTCCTCCTCTCCCTCTCACAGTATCTCCTTCTCTCTAGTTACTCTCTCTCTCTCTCTCTCTCTCAAGGATGAGGTTTTTGCTTTTGTTCTTCAGATCTAAAAATGATGAAGATGAAGATGATGTTGCTGATGTTGTTGTTGATGAAGATTGTTGTTGATGAAGGTTTCTTGCTTTTGTTGTTGATGATGTTGTTGTTGTTGTTAATGATGAATTTTTGTATTTTCTGAAGGATTTTTTTTTGGGGGACCGGGGAATGTTCGGAGTTGGGGAAACCCGATCCCCATTAGGGGGCAGGGGTAGTGATAGGTTTCCTGTCGGGGATCGGGGTCGGGGACGGGGATGGAGATGGGGAAAATTCGACCATCGGAGATCGGAGACGAGGAGTGTGATCCCCGGCCCCGCCCCACCCCGCCCCGTTGCCATTGTTGGACAATCTTCACTGTATTTAAATAAATTAAATTATGTTGTGTACTAAACAACAACCAGAATATAAAGAAATAAATGAAATGAGAAAATTTGTTTGATTACAAAAATCAAACTCGAAATAAAAATAAATAAATAAAAACATATTTTATTTTGTTACAAAAATAAAATTAAAATTTGATTTAAATAAATAATAATAACACTGAAAATAAATTAAATAACTTACTTGATTTAATTTCTTCGAATTATAATCTGATCAAGTCCAGTGTTTGACACTGTGTCCTTAAAACAGATTCGTTCTCTCCACGGTGCTTTCAGAAATTTGGACGTCTATCTCCCAGGATGAAATGATCTACTGCAAACAATAGCAGCACTACAAATTGTTTGCCTTACGAACACACTAAGTGTTTACACTCTTTCTTTCAGAAATAAATGCAGCAAAATGCAGAGATTTATAGCAGAGGATGGAGTACGAAAATTGGAGTAAAATCCAAATGGGAGGCTAGTCTATTTATAGATGTAAAGGTGGCTGCTGGTTTTGAATTGAACATGTATGAAACCTGTTGGTTTTGAATTCAAACAGATTTGAATCTGTTTGGTTCAAATTTAAACAGATACAAAAACGGGAAGGGCCCTGTTTGGATGTACGTTAAAAACCAAACTAGTTTATTTCGGGAAAGGCCCTGTTTGGATGTACAGTAAAACCAAACCAGTTTATTTCTGGTTTAATTTGAATTCTGGATTTTATTTTATACAAAAAAAAAATTAAATTCAAATGTTTTTGGCCAAAAAAGATTAGTATTGGGCCGAATAAGCCCAACCCCACACCACGCACCCGCGCCCAAGCCCAGCCTGCCCGACCGAACGGATGACGGGGCGCGCTCATGTGGTGATTTTTGGGTCCAATGAGTCTAACCCATAACCTCTCCCTCTAAAACACTTGGGTACCCCTTGGGGCACACCCCAAGTACCAAACCCATGCCCTATAAATCCATTCAAAACTTCCCACCAAATCAATGTGGGACAAGCCATTTTACAACCTTAAGGAATTTCCACCAAAACTCCATTTCTATGGAGCACACTTTGGCTTCAATTTCTCATTCACTCGGTAATGGTTTTGAGCAACCAAATATACCACGTGAATCACAACGCGGCATAGAATGCGTTACTACTTTGACCCGAGAAAATCAACGCACGGGGTCCACCTAAAAATTAGACCAATCTTAGGAAAATTTCCAACAGCCATTCCTAGGTGAGAGACTCTCCATATACAACAAGCATTTTGTGTCTCCCTCTCTCTTCACTTAATGTCCGATTTGTTCACTGAGAGACTCTCTGTCGGACAATCTTCACTGTATTTAATTAAGTTAAATTCTGTTGTGTACAAAACAACAACAAGAATATAAAGAAATAAAGAAAATGAGAGAATTTGTTTGATTACAAAAATCAAACTCGAAATAATAAATAAATAAATAAAACCACAGATTTTATTTTGTTACAAAAACAAAAAAAAAATCTGATTAAATAAACAAATAAAAATAGAATAAAATTAAACAACTTACTTGGTTAATTTATTTGAATAACTTTTCTGATCAAGTCCAGTGTTTAACACTGTGTCCTTAAGACAGATTCGTCCTCTTCACGGTGCTATCAGAATTTGGACGTCTATCTCCTAGGATAAAATGATCTTATCAACGAATAAAAGCAGCACTACAATTTAATCGTTCGTCGAACACACAAAGTGTTTACACTCTTTCTTTCAGAAATAAAATGCAGCAAAATGCAGAGATTTAAAGCAGAGAATGGAGTACGAAAATTGGAGTCAAATCCAAATGGGAGGCTAGTCTATTTATAGATGTAAATGTGGCTCTTGGTTTTGAATTGAACAGGTATGAAACCTGTTAGTTTCAAATTTAAACAGATTTGAATCTGTTGGGTTAATAATTCAAACAGATAAAAACGGGAAGGGCTCTGTTTGGATGAGCAATAAATCCAAACCAGTTTAATTCTGTTTGAAAACGAGAAGGGCCTTGTTTAGATGAACAATAAATCAAAACCAGTTTAATTTGAATTCTGGATTTTATTTTACCAAAAAATAAAATTAAATTCAAATGTTTTTGGCCCAAAAAAGATTAGAAGCCCAACTGGACGGACGGCGGCGGCAGGGCGCGCGTGGTGATTTTTGGGTCCAATGGGTCTAGCCCATTTTGCCCATAACCTCTCCCTCTAAAACACTTGGGTACCCCTTGGGGCACACCCCAAGTATCTCACCGAAACCTTATAAACCCTTTCAAAACTTCCCACCAAATCAATGTGGGACAAGCCAATTTACAACCTTAAGGAATTTCCACCAAAACTCCATTTCCATGGAGCACACTTTGGCTTCAATTTCCCATTCACTCGGTAATGGTTTTGAGCAACCAAATATACCGCGTGAATCACAACGCGGCATAGAACGCGTTACCACTTTGACCCGAGTAAATCGACACTCGGGGCCCACCTAAAAAATAGACCAAACTTGAGAAAAAATTCTGGTTTTACCCAGAATTTTTCTACCATTTCCAACACTCTCCACATACAACAAGCATTTTAGGATGAAAAATGTTAGAAATCTCAAAAAAATTATCAAAATTTTTAAAATTTTGATAAAATTTTTGAAATGTTTAACATTACTCTTTTAGCAAACATTTGTTTCTGCACTAACTAGCAACACTCTAACAAACCCCTTGGAGAAAAATAAAAAATGTGCACTTGCTAACTGTCCTGTCTGAAAAATGGGTAACACATTCTATGGGTGGTGAGTGGAGGAGAAAGGAAAAAAAAAAAAAAAAAAAAAAAATCTGACCAATGAGAAAGAGAGGGGGTCAAGGGGGTGGAGGGAAATGGGGTCTGGGTCTTTTTGCTTGCTCTAAGGTTAGATAAAGTTTAGCTCTTTATGAATGTTGATCATAAGTTATGAGATTTAATGATTTGTTATGTATTTTAATATTTTTTTAAAAATAAAATATAAATTCTAGGCATATTTATGGTACTAGTTATATGTTTTTGTGGATCGGTAAAATTCAAGCATAGCCTCTCTATTCGACTTTCAAAAGCAGAATTCATGAAATCATGGTTTAGTACTGTTTTGAAAATTGGTTTTTTTTAATATTTTTTTATTTTTTACAAACAAGCGTACCAAAATAAATAAATAAATAAATAATAAAAATTAATTGAATTTTTTATAATAAATTTTTCATTTTTTAAATAAAACAGTAAATTGACAAAATATACCTTAGAGTAGTCTTGTAATCCACCCATTGGCCCCTTTTTCTTTTTTTCGTTTTTAATGTTGGATGTATATACATAAGACACATGAACTGATGCTTCTCTAAAGGAGACACGTGGCAGGTCATGCATAGGGACGTAGAGCTATGCTTTCAAAATGTTGCACCATGTGTCTCAGTATGCCAAGCAAGGCGGAAGATAAAATGGTGATAATTCATAGCTCTAGTGTTGAGTTTTAAATTCAGTTCTAATAACGTGATAAATTGAAAAAAAATAAAAATAAAATTAAGATCAAAACATTATATCATAGGGGATCCACCACAAATTAGAACTCTATCCCTAGAGTTTCTAATCATTTTTCAAAAGCTTTTGATGGAGTCATGGTGACCTATTCTTCTAATGAAAGCTATTGTCCCCAAATTAAAGGTCCTGAGTTTGAAATCAACTTTTCATTGGAACTTCTTCCTAAAGTCCGGGTAGGGAAAATATATGATTATTCACAAATAAATCAATCAATGAGAATAAAAATTAATGTAGAAAAATTAAATCAACAGCAATACAAGAATTTTTACATGGTTCCCTCAATGTGAGATACGTCCACGGGATCGAAATCCGATTCCACTGTTAACCAAAAAGTTTCCAAACGATTACAAACGAGACACGAATGGTCTCACAAATCACCCTTAGGTGAATCTCAAATAATCACAAATAAATAAGAGGAAAGACCTCACCAAATAGATGAACAAAAGTCTTCAAAACTAGAATTGTAGAAGACCCAAAATAATAACCCAAATCAAACGCACAACGGTTGTCGAAACAAATACACAAAGTTGAATTCAAGCACTGCCACTCAAAACCGAAAACCCATCAAAGATGAATCAATGAGCACAGACCCTAAAAAAGAATATACTAACCGCTGTGCCACTTCCGAAAATACAAAACAAAAATACCAAATATATTGTAGGCTCTTGGATTTTTTTATCAAACCCTAACTGCTACCAAACACCTTATTAAATATCCATTGGGTTTTCAAAAATTAGATATAATATATAAAATATATTATACCCAAACCAAACCAAATTAAAATTCTTTTACCAAAACCAATTGGGTCTCATACTCCACTAAGGAGATATACCCTAACAATTCTCCCCCTATCGACTTAGGTGGAGACATCAACCATGCCCTCCAAAGTTTGACATTTTAAATGTTTGTCTCTCGACAAAGTCTTTGTCAACATATCAGAAATATTATCATCCATGAAATTTTTCACAAACACACAATGGTCCGAAGTGGTTTTAGAAAAATCATTATTCATCATAAAAAAGTCAAATTTTTGTACCATTATCGTAGGGCTTGCTTGAAGCCATACAAACTTTTCTTCAATTTACACACAAATTTCTCTTTCCCTTTCTTAACAAAACCTTCCGGTTGCTCCATGTAAATTTCTTCTTCAAGGTCACCATGAAGAAACACGGTCTTCACATCAAGTTGCTCAACTTCAAGGTTTATACTTGCAGCCATGCCAAGTACAACCTGAATAGAAGACATCTTCACAACCGGCAAGAAAATCTCATCAAAGTAAATACATTTATTTTGCCCAAAGCCTTTCACAACAAGACGTGCCTTGTACCTCAGATTCTTGCCATTATTCTTCAATTTGAAAACCCACTTATTTTTCAGAATTTTCCTCCCCTTAGGCAACTTAACTAAATCATAAGTGTGATTTTCAAGTAAGGAATTCATCTCCTCTTCCATGGCCTTTTTCCAATCACCTTTCCTTGCATGCTCAATTGCTTCTTGGTAGCTCTCGGACTCCCCTTGATCGGAAATCAACACAAACTCAATGGGAGGATACTTTCTTGAAGGTTGCCAGCCCCTTGTAGATTTCCTCAACTCAAGATGTGGTTGTCGTTCGTGAGTTAGATGCTCTTCCTCAATTTCTGACTCAACTTCATTAAGATTAGCATCATCTTCCACATCTTCAATAGGTGGCTGCACATCTCCCCTATTTTCATCATCAACAGAAGATGAAAGAGATGGATCCATGTCAATGAGATCACTAGTTTTTGGTTCCGGCTGATCACATTTGCCAAAGTCTTCAATTGTTTGGTCTTCAAGAAACACAACATCACGGCTTCGAATGACTTTCTTGTCGACTGGATCCCACAATCTATACCCGAATTCATCACGCCCATAGCCAAGAAAAATACATTGTCTTGACTTACTATCAAGCTTGGACCTCTTATCCTTTGGAATGTGAACAAAAGTTCGGCAACCAAACACTCTCAAGTGCTCATAAGACATATCTTTGTCAATCCAAATTCTTTCTGGAACATTGCCATTCAAAGGATAGGAAGGAGACAAATTAATCACGTCAACCGTTGTCCTCATTGCCTCACCTCAAAAAGATCTTGGCAATTTAGCTTGTGAAAGCAAACACCTTGTTCTTTCTACAATGGTGCGGTTCATCCTCTCGGCAACGCCATTTTGTTGAAGAGTCTTCCTAACTGTCTTTTGGTGCCAAATACTTTGGTTGCGACAATATTCATCAAATGGCCCAATGTATTCACCACCATTGTCTGATCGCATGCACTTCAATTTCTGTCATGTTCCTCTTTCAACCATGGCCTGAAAATGCTTAAATAGTTCTAGAACTTAATATTTAGTTTTTAGTATAAAAGTCCAAACTTTTCTTGAATAATCATCAATGAAAGTAACAAAATAAAGTACACCACTATGTGTTCTAACTTTCAAAGGACCACAAACATCCGAATGAATCAACTCCAAAACATTTTCTTTTCTAGAAGAAACATTTTTATGAAAAAAAAACTCTATGTTGTTTACCCATCAAATAATGAACACAAGTTTTAAGATGTGTACCTTTCAAACCGGGTAGAAGCTTTTTTCTGAACAAAACTTGTAGCCCCTTTTCACTCATATGGCCAAACCGCTTGTGCCACAATTCGGTAGAAATATCATCTTCAATTGCATTAACAACACATTTACAAATTTTTCCTTGCATCGAATAAAGTGTATGAGTCTTCTTGCACTTAGCCACCACCAAAGAACCCTTTGTGAGCTTCCATATTCCATCACCAAATTTGTTGTTGAAGCCTTCATCATCTAGCTTCCCGGTAGAGATCAAAGTGAGGCGAATGTTAGGAACATGCCTCACATCTTTAAGCAACAACTTGCAGCCCAAATTTGTTTCCAAGTAAACATCACCCATGCCAATAATCTTGGACAAACCTTCATTACGCATTCGAATAGAATCGTAATCTCCTTTGGTATAGGTAGTGAAGAAATCAACTCGAGAAGTCACATAAAAAGAAGCACCATAATCAATCACCCAATTGCTCTATTGGCCCACAAAATTAATATAATCATCTTCACAAATGACCATGAGATCACCATTGATAGTAACTGTTGTTGTGTTTTCTTGCTTCTTATCCACACTTTTGTCACGCATTTTCTCCTTGTTCTTGAGCTTTTGACATTCTCGCTTCATGTGTCCTTTCTCATGGCAATAATAGCACTCAATGTCTTTCTTTGAAAAAGAACCATCTTTTGATTTGTCATGGCATTGATCAAGACCATGAGGAGTCTTACTCTTCTCCCTTGTTTTGCTTCGGCCTCTCACAACAAATGCTTCCAAATGAGAGGAACCTGCTGATTTTCTTCTAGTTTCTTCATTCAACAAGCTACTAGTGACTTGGCCCATTGTGACAACTCCATCAAGCGTCGAATTACTAGCTGTCACAACCAAAGTCTCCCAACTTTCGGGCAAAGAACTAAGTAGCATCAAAGCCTGCAACTCATTATCAAAAATAATTTTCATCGAAGCAAGTTGGTTAACAATACTCTTTATTTCATTCAGATGTTCCGGAATAGGGCTGCCATCTTTTTATTTTAAATTAACCAACTTACGAAACAAAAAGGCTTTATTTGTAGCTGATTTTCTATCATAAAGACTCTCTAATTTTTTCCATAAATCATGTGCCGAAGTTTCAATAGCAACATGATGAAACACACTGTCATCAATCCATTGACGGATAACACCAACGGCTTTTCGATTAAGCCTATTCCATTCATCATCTTTCATACCCTCGGGTTTGCCACTATCACCCTCAATGGGTCCATACAAATCTTTACAAAATAATAGGTCCTCCATTTTAGTTTTCTAAGTTACCCAATTGCTTCCATTGAAGCTAGACATACGACCCACATTCCCCTCCATTGATTTACACAAATAAATAAATCCAAATAAACCGTAAGCTCTGATACCAGTTCTTAGGAAAAATATATGATTCTTCACAAGTAAATCAATTAATGGGAATAAAAACTAATGCTGAAAAATTAAATCAATAGCAATACAAGAATTTATACATGGTTCCCTCAATGTGAGGTACGTCCATGAGATCGAAATCCGATTCCACTATCAACCAAAAAGTTTTCAAATGATTACAAACGAGACACGAATGGTCTCACAAATCACCCTTAGGTGAATCCCGAATAATCACAAATAAACAAGCGGAAAGACCTCACCAAATAGATGAACAAAAGACTTCAAAACCAGAATTGTAGAAGACCCAAAATAATATCCCAAATCAAACGCACAACGGTTGCCGAAACAAATCAATAGAGTTGAATTCAAGCACTGCCACTCAAAATCGAAAACCCATCAAAGATGAATTAATGAGCACAGACCCTGAAAAAGAATGTACTAGCTGTTGTGCCTCTTCCAAAAATACAAAACAAAAATACCAAATATATTGTAGACTCTTGGATTTTTTTTATCAAACCCTAACAGCTACCAAACACCTTATTAAATACCCATTGGGTTTCCAAAAATTAGATATAATATATAAAATATAGTATACCCAAAACCAAACCAAATTAAAATTCTTTTACCAAAACCAATTGGGTCTCATACTCCACTAAGGAGATATACCCTAACAAGTCCAAAGATCAATGTCCAACAATGGTTCGTTAATTGTCCAAGAATGTGATTCTTCCCAACTTCAGGGTTAGTTTGGTGGTTGAGGTCTGAAATTTGGGTGTATGCTCTTTTTAAGATTTCACATTCAAAACCTCTTAGGTAAAAAACAATATCTTGGGATGACTCCATACATAGAAAAGCTCTTACTTTAATTGCAAACTCCGCAAGTGGACGGTAGATTAATCCCCTGGATTAGTTGGTCCAATGGGCCGAATACCAAGTTATAAAAATGAAAAATGTGATTTTTCCCAATTTATTATATATATATATATATATATATTTATTGTTAATAACTGGTGTCCAGACCAACTTGCACATAGCTTGAATAATCCCAAAATCCTAAAGTTAATGATTAGGCTATTAGGAAATTGACTCTACCTAACCAGAATAGGTGAGATGCAATATAACAAATAAGAGAGGTAAAATGAATTCCTTCTAAAATGAAATTACAATTCTTATGGGGTGATTGAAATTACTAATCCAATCCTATGAGAGTAATGTGAAAACTTCATTCCTTCACTTTATAAAAATAACAAAAGTTACGTTTTATATAATGAGAATTTTTACGTAATTTCACATATTGAATCACAACCAACTAATACCATCATACTATGTAAAAAAAACAGACAAATTTTGTTTTACATCTTCACACTAATAATCACATTACTCAAATTCATTATAATAGTAATTACCAGTTTGATGAAACTGAGAAATTTCAAAACAATAGAACTTTTTCAAATTTATCCTAAAATTCTTACGTTTTAGATGATATTTTGGGTTTTCCTAAAATTTAGAAATTTGGGATGAAATTTTATATTTTTTAGAAGCAATGTTCATGTTAAATATGAAATTGTGCATATAAAAAAATAAACTTAGAAATTTGTGGAATTTCTCAATTTCTCAAATTTGAGAAAATTCTCAATTTTACAAAAATTGAGAAATTTCTTAATTTTACAAACCGATACATTTTTATTAAGACAAATATTTCAATTATTTTTAGTTTCAAAGTTCTCTTAGATGAATTCCTATCATTTCTGAGTTTTCATTTGATTGTTACATGTATAATTAGAAATTGAAAAATTATCTATATGGTGAAACTGATAAGTTTATCAATTTTGCAGTTTTGTGAAATTGAGAAAATTTTCCATTTTAATATAATAGACCTTTTAGCATTTGTGAAATTATGTTAATTTGTATGTGTGTGTTTAGCAGAGAAAGAGATTTCGTTTCTTTTAGTTTTCAATTGTCTATTATATTAATTAAAATTTCTCATTTTTGTGAACTCAGAAGTTTCTCAATTCAAAATTTTGAAACTTCTTCATATTGTAAAAGTTCTGAGTTTGTACGTGTTTATATGGGTGAGAGAGATTTTACTTATTTTAATTTTAAATTGACCGCTGTAAAACTGAGAAATTTTAACATTAAAATAAAAAAAAAAATCAACTTGCTACAAAACACATTAAATTTATTAGTATGTATCCAACATGCATATAAAAATATTTTTAAAAAATCAACTCCATTAATTAAATAAAAATAAAAGGAAATTTGGCTATAAACCCCTTTTACCTTCCTTTCATTGTTAGAAGGACTAAGAAAAAAATTATACTTTCTAAACCCCCTCATAATTATAAAATCTTGCATAAAAGACAAAATTTATTATTTAAATATTTTATCAGACTATTATACCCTCACATATACACAATCCAGATACAAAATTTATCTTCTCTTTCGTCTCTCACTTCTAACCCTAGCTTCCTCCATGGCCGGAGCTGTGTCATTTCTAAGCTCCGACGATCTCTCTCTGCATCTTCTCAACTCTCCTCCTTCAACTCTCCTTCAACTGTTCATCTTCTATCTCGTCTCTCTCTTCTAATCCTAGCATCCTCCATGGCCGGAGCTGTGGAGAACTTGCAAATCGCACTGATACATATATATATATATATATATATATATATATATATATATATATATATATATATATACATGTGTGTGTGTGTGTTTTGAGATTTGAATTCGAATATATAGATTTTTGAAAGCTCAAAGTTTTAAAAATCTAAAAAATCTGTAAAACGTGAAAAATCTGAAGAACCGGGGTATGAAAAATTGAGATTTCTTTAAAATTTTCAGATTATAAGCCTGATTCAAGGAATATAGGCATGATTCAATGTTTTTCAAAGTAAACATCGATTGATTCAAAGATTATAGTCCTGATTCAAAGCTCAAAGCTCAAAGTTCCATCAATTTTTCAAAGTAAACATCAAATTTCATTTGATAGAACCAGAGTAAAATTTTACTCTGGTTCTATTGCTCTGTTTTTTTCATTTGACAGAACCAGAGTAAAATTTATTTTTATACAGAGTAAAATTTTACTTTTATACAGAATAAAATTTTACTTTTAGCTTCAGAGTCTTACAGTTTACTTATTTTTCAGAGTAAAATTTTATTTTTATACAGAGTAAAATTTTACTTTTAGTTTCAGAGTGTAAAATTTTACTCTCATTCAGAGTAAAATTTTACTTTCATACATAGTAAAATTTTACTCTGAAATACATAGTGAAAATGTAAAGAGAATGATGTAGAGTGAAATTTTACTTTTAGCTTCAGAGTCTTACAGTTTACTTATTTTTCAGAGTAAAATTTTACTTTTATACAGAGTAAAATTTTACTTTTAGTTTCAGAGTGTAAAATTTTACTCTCATTCATAGTAAAATTTTACTTTCATACAAAGTAAAATTTTACTCTGAAATACATAGTGAAAATGTCTTAATAGGAGAGCTGATAGATGTAAAAGAAACAAGTTTTAAAATATCAGGGGGTTTTGAAAGTACTTATATAATTCTTGTCCTTTTGAAAGAGAAATTAGATAGTGAGGGGGCTATGATCAAATCCCCCAAAAATAAAGGAAAATTTGGCTATAAACCCCTTTTACCTTCCTTTCATTGTTAGAAGGACTAAGAAAAAAATTATACTTTCTAAACCCCCTCATAATTATAAAATCTTGCATAAAGGACAAAATTTATTATTTAAATATTTTATCAGACTATTATACCCTCACATATACACAATCCAGATACAAAATTTATCTTCTCTCTCGTCTCTCACTTCTAACCCTAGCTTCCTCCATGGCCGGAGCTATGTCATTTCTAAGCTCCGACGATCTCTCTCTGCATCTTCTCAACTCTCCTCCTTCAACTCTCCTTCAACTGTTCATCTTCTATCTCGTCTCTCTCTTCTAATCCTAGCATCCTCCATGGCCGATGCTGTGGAGAACTTGCAAATCGTGCTGATACATATATATATATATATATATATATATATATATATATCCATATATATGTGTGTGTTTGTGTGTTTTGAGATTTGAATTCGAATATATATATATATATCTACATATTCCGATCTGTAATATATATATATATATATATGTGTGTGTGTGTGTGTGTGTGTGTGTGTGTGTGTTTTGAGATTTGAATTCGAATATATAGATTTTTGAAAGCTCAAAGTTTTAAAAATCTAAAAAATCTGTAAAATGTGAAAAATCTGAAGAACCGGGGTATGAAAAATTGAGATTTCTCTAAAATTTTTCAGATTATAGGCCTGATTCAAGAATTATAGGCATGATTCAATGTTTTTCAAAGTAAACATCGATTGATTCAAGGATTATAGGCCTGATTCAAAGCTCAAAGCTCAAAGTTCCATCGATTTTTCAAAGTAAACATCAAATTTCATTTGATAGAACCAAAGTAAAATTTTACTCTGGTTCTATTGCTCTGTTTTTTTCATTTGACAGAACCAGAGTAAAATTTTATTTTTATACAGAGTAAAATTTTACTTTTATACAGAGTAAAATTTTACTTTTAACTTCAGAGTCTTACAGTTTACTTATTTTTCAGAGTAAAATTTTACTTTTATACAGAGTAAAATTTTACTTTTAGTTTCAGAGTATAAAATTTTACTCTCATTCAGAGTAAAATTTTACTTTCATACAGAGTAAAATTTTACTCTGAAATACATAGTGAAAATGTAAAGAGAATGATGTAGAGTAAAATTTTACTTTTAGCTTCAGAGTCTTACAGTTTACTTATTTTTCAGAGTAAAATTTTACTTTTAGTTTCAGAGTGTAAAATTTTACTCTCATTCATAGTAAAATTTTACTTTCATACAGAGTAAAATTTTACTCTGAAATACATAGTGAAAATGTCTTAATAGGAGAGCTGATAGATGTAAAAGAAACAAGTTTTAAAATATCAGGGGGTTTTGAAAGTACTTATATAATTCTTGTCCTTTTGAAAGAGAAATTAGATAGTGAGGGGGCTATGACCAAATCCCCCCAAAATAAAATCTTTCGTATAGTGAAAGTTTACTCTAGTTTTACTGTAAAATGAAATCTGAAAAAACTATCCACCAATGCGCTTTTCATTTATGAACAACTACGATATAATACGATTCTTATATATCAACCTCACTCATGTAATGTTGAATGTTCCGCCCATTATCTATATGATCAAACCCAATAATATGGTCATAGTAAAAATTTTGTTAGGATGTGGATCGATAGATCTTGATCCAAATTTTACAACACAAACAATTATTTTGTGTGTGGTTTTTAATGCTTTGATAGATTTATAGACTTCTTTGAAACTTTAGAAGAAGAAAGAAATCTGAAAGGAGAGCAATTGGAAAATCAATAAAGAGGTAGTTGTGAATTGAAATAGACTCCATTTTGAATGAAAGGGTGTAACCTTTCATGGTGTCTTTTTGTTTTAAAGGAATGGTCAAACCTCCATTTGAATAAAAGTGTACAAACCTTTCATGGTGTCTCTTTATTTTAAAGCAAGGGTTGCGTCCCTTCTTCATACCTTTTCTATTCAAATTGAATAGGTGCCAACAAAGCCTATATAAAGGTAGCCCCATTCCAATTTTGATTGATTCCGAAAATTCATTTTCCTTGCTTTCATTTTGCTCTCTTGCGTCCTTTTTCTTCATATTATTTTAGGGTAATTTAAAGAGAGTATAGATCACAGGTTTGGTTCACCGAACAAATTGTTTGAAGTGCTACTACAATTTGTGAAGATCATTGTATCCTGGGAGATAGACGCGACTCAACCGTAAGTACCGTAGCGGGGCGAATCTGTCTTAAGGACAGAGTGTCACACACTCGACTTGGTCTTAATTTTAATTTGATTCGATAAATAAATCCGGTATGTTATTTATTTATTTTGTTTTAATTTATTTTATTTACACAGAAGATTGTTCCAACAATCTTAAGACAGAATCGAATTATTCTGTTTACAGAATTTTTCGTTTGTTTCCCTTTTTTCATTCTTCGTAAATAATTTCGAAAGAAAATTATTTTCTGTGGATTTACAAAATAATATTCTGGTTGAAAAAACAAATAATGATTATATGCTATTTGACAGATAGTAGTAATATACTGTCTCTTTTCTTTGACAACAACTAGTAGTACGATATTGGTGTCATTAACAATTCAGAATATATTTTTGTGGAATTTTTCAGAAATTAATTTTGGGTTTTAGAAATTATTTTCAGAGTTTTCAATACTTAAAATTCTGTTTTAGTATTTTAATTATTGAAGTGCTATAGAAATTAATTTTCTGTGTGGAATTAATTTGGTTGAATAAAATTTTATTTTATTTCCAAATTAATTGAAAAATAAAAGTTATTTTCTTATTTCTTTTATTTTACAGAATATAATTTCTTGTGTGGAATTAATTTGTTTAAATAAAATTTTATTTTATTTTCAAATTAATTGAAAAATAAAAGTTATAGTTTTTATTTCTTTTATTTTACAGAATTTAATTTCTTGTGTAGAATTATTTTGGTTAAATAAAATTTTATTTTATTTCCAAATTAATTGAAAAATAAAAGTTATAGTTTTATTTCTTTTATTTTACAGAATTTAATTTTCTGTGTGGAATTAATTTGTTTAAATAAAATTTTATTTTATTTTCAAATTAATTGGAAAATAAAAGTTACATTCTTGTTTCTTTTATTTTTACAGAATTTAATTCTGTGAATTTGGATTAGTTTTCTGTGTGGAATTAATTTGGTTAAATAAAATTTTATTTTATTTTATTTCCAAATTAATTAAAAATAAAAGTTACATTTTGTTTTGTTTCTTTTATTCTAACAGAATTTATTTCTATAGTTTTGGTTTAATTTGTTTAAATAAAATTTTATTTTATTTTCAAATTAATTGGAAATAAAAGTTACAATTCTTGTTTCTTTTATTTTTACAGAATTTAAAATTCTGTGTTTTTTTTTTGTTTAAATTTTCTGTGTAGTATGAAATTCAAATTATAATTGTGGTTTATAATTTAGATTTTATGGCTATTGAAACTGGTATGGTGATTGCCATTGCTCTTACCTCTCCTTATGTTGGGATTGTACCAGTGAATCATGGTAAATAGCCAGAGAAGTTCTTAAGAACTGATTTTTGCAAAGGCAAAAGAAGAACAAGTAAGAACGTTGCTAAAGCCAAAATGACCGAAATTGATAAAATTTCCAATGGTGTAGATGTCATAAATCTTTCTGCAGTTGTTTCTGAGGCAAATCTTGTCGGAAATCCTAAAGAATGGTGGGTGGACACTGGTGCTACTCGCCATATTTGTGCCGACAAAAAGATGTTCACATCTTATTCTATAGTGGACAATGGTGAACAACTCTTTATGGGCAACTCCTCAACTTCCAAAGTTGAAGGATAAGGAAAGATTGTACTCAAGATGACATCTGGAAAGGAACTCACTCTCAACAATGTGCTGCATGTACCGGACATTCGCAAGAATTTAGTTTCCGGATCTTTGTTGAGTAATAATGGGTTTAGGCTAGTTTTTGAAAGTGACAAGTTTGTACTTACCAAAAACTAGATGTATGTAGGAAAATGTTACATGTCTGATGGCCTTTTCAAGTTAAATGTAATGACCTTTGTACCTTCAGTTATTAATAATACTGCATCTTCTTCTTACTTGCTTGAATCTTCAAATTTATGGTATGGTAGACTAGGACATGTTAATTATGGATCTTTGCGTAGATTAATTAATATGGAATGTTTACCTAAATTTAACATTGATTCAAATCATAAATGTGAAGTTTGCGTTGAGGCAAAATTATCTAAAACTCCTTTTCATTCAATTGAAAGAAGTACGGAACCACTTGAATTAATTCATAGTGACATTTGTGATTTTAAATCAATTCAAACTAGAGGTGGGAAAAAGTATTTTATCACTTTTATAGATGACTATACTAGATATAGTTATGTTTATTTAATTCGAACCAATGATGAAGCTTTGGAAACTTTCATTCAATATAAAAATGAAGTTGAAAATCAACTTGGTAAGAAAATCAACAAACTTAGAAGTGATAGAGGTGGTGAATATGAATCACCTTTTGGTGAGTTTTGTAAAGAACATGGAATAATTCATCAAACCACCGCTCTTTACTCACCTCAGCAAAATGGAATTGCAGAAAGGAAAAATAGGATTTTAAAAGAAATGATGAATGCCATGTTAATCAGTTCTGGATTACCTCAGAACTTATGGGGGGGAGCAATACTTTCTGCTAATTATATTTTAAATAAAGTACCCCGAAAGAAAGTGAATCAAACACCTTATGAAATGTGGCATGGTAGAGAACCATCCTACAAATACTTAAAAGTGTGGGGGTGTTTGGCTAAAGTGGCTATTCCTAGTCCTAAAAAGACTAAAATAGGTCCTAAGACCATTGATTGCATTTTCATTGGTTATGCCAAGAATAGTAGTGCATATCGGTTTTTGATTCATAAATCAGAACATTTCGAAATGTATGTAAATACAATTATTGAGTCTCGAAATGCATCATTCTTTGAACATGTATTTCCAAATAAAACTGGACAAGAGACTAATAATAATAAGAGATCTTTTGATACTATTACTAGTAATGATCAAGAACATGATCAAGAGCAAGAGTTAGACCAAAATGAGGAAGAAGAACCTAGGCGTAGTAAACGTGCTAGAACCTCAAAATCTTTTGGTCCAGATTTTCTAACATTTTTGTTAGAAAATGAGCCTTTAACTTTTAAAGAGGCTATGTCCAGTCTTGAAGCTCCTTTATGGAAAGAAGCTGTCAACAGTGAAGTTGAATCCATCTTGCAAAATCACGCTTGGGAATTAGTGGACTTGCCACCAGGTTGTAAACCTCTTGGGTACAAGTGGATTTTCAAAAGAAAATTGAAAGCGATGGATCAATTGACAAATACAAGGCAAGACTTGTGGTCAAAGGGTTTAGACAAAAAGAAGGTCTTGATTACTTTGACACATACTCACCGGTTACTAGAATAGCATCCATTAGAATGTTAATTACCATTGCATCTCTATACAATTTAGAAAATTCATCAAATGGATGTAAAAAGTGCTTTCTTAAATGGTGAGTTAAATGAAGAAATTTACATGGAACAACCAGAAGGGTTTTCTGTTCCAGGAAAAGAAAAGAAAGTGTGTAAATTGGTTAAATCATTATATGGTTTAAAACAAGCGCCAAAGCAATGGCATGAGAAATTTGACAAGGCAATGATGTCAAATGGATTTAAAATTAATGAGTGTGACAAATGTGTTTATATTAAAAACACAGATAAAGGTTATGTCATTGTATGTCTTTATGTAGATGATATGCTCATTATTGGTAGTAATAATGACATGATTAAAATTACCAAGAAAATGTTGAATAAACATTTTGACATGAAGGACATGGGCATTGCTGATGTAATACTTGGTATGAAAATTACCAAAACATCAGAAGGATATGCTTTGTCACAATCTCATTACATTGAGAAAATACTTGACAAATTCAGCAAAGATGATGACCATCTTGCTAGAACTCCCGTAGATGTTAATTTGTATCTTTCTAAAAATGTTCAAGAAAGTATTTCTCAATTAGAGTATGCCCAAATTATTGGAAGTTTAATGTACTTGATGAATTGCACTCGCCCAGATATAGCTTATGCAGTAAGTAAATTAAGTAGATATACGAGTAATCCGGGAGTAGAACACTGAAAAGCAATTATAAGGGTTCTTAGATATCTCCGATTTACTCGTAACATTTGGCTTAATTATACTAGATATCCAGCAGTATTTGAAGGATACTGTGATGCAAATTGGATATCGGATACTAGAGACTCGAAGTCCACCAGTGGTATGTCTTTACTCTTGGTGGGGCGGCTGTATCTTAGAAATCTTCCAAACAGACTTGTATTACTAGGTCTACTATGGAATCAGAATTCATAGCTTTAGACAAAGCTGGGGAAGAACCAGAATGGCTTCGCCACTTCCTTGAAGATATTCCAATATGGCCAAAACTGATGCCTGCTATATGCATACATTGTGATAGTCAATCAGCAATTGGTAGAGCACAGAGTCATATGTATAACGGTAAGTCTCGACATATTCGTCGTCAACATAATACCGTAAGACAACTACTCTCTAATGAAATTATGTCCATAGAATATGTTAAGTCTAAAGACAACATAGCGGATCCACTAACCAAAGGGTTAGCAAGAGAGTTAGTTGAGAATTCATCGAGAGGAATGGGACTAAAGCCTATTAAATAAGAGTTACCACAATGGCAACCTAACCTAGTTAACTGGAGATCCCAAGATCTAGGTTCAAAGGGACAACCGAGTTGTGAATGACTCAGAAGGATCACTGGGGAGTTTATCTCCTACCCATTTCTTTGATGAAATAGTGATGTCTGCAGCGGTTTAGGTTAAGTAATACTTTTAATGATTCTTATATCTAGGTAAACCTAGTGGAGTATGGCAGGATACTTTTCATAAGAATCACCTATGTGAGTGTGAACTGGGCCGGTTCTATAAGATTTGTAAAGGGCTACAAGTCTTTAGAGCACTAATGAAAGACCAGGTTGTTTAGGGCCAAAATGAACACAATAGTGAGAACTAAACTGTGTCTAGAGATATACTGTATGAGTTCTATTGTCTTGGTTTACACAAACGGCTGGGCAGTTCAAGACATCATGTTCACTGGTTAGCTAGTAAATCCGATAGTATCTCGCAAGGGAAGGTTCAAAGCCAAAAGCTACCTATCCTTTGCAGAATATTTCTAATTTCTGTACTTTCTGTATTTACATCATGTTCTCGCATTTTCTCTCTGTCAACTTCATTCATGTGGGGGATTGTTGGAAAATCAATAAAGAGGTAGTTGCGAATTGAAATAGACTCCATTTTGAATGAAAGGGTGTAACCTTTCATGGTGTCTTTTTGTTTTAAAGGAAGGGTCAAACCTTCATTTGAATGAAAGTGTGCAACCTTTCATGGTGTCTCTTTATTTTAAAGGAAGGGTTATGTCCCTTCTTCATACCTTTTCTATTCAAATTGAATAGGTGCCAACAAAGCCTATATAAAGGTAGCCCCATTCCAATTTTGATTGATTCCGAAAATTCATTTTCCTTGCCTTCATTTTGCTCTCTTGTGTCCTTTATTCTTCATATTATTTTAGGGTAATTTAAAGAGAGTATAGATCACAGGTTTGGTTCGCCGAACAAATTGTTTGAAGTGCTACTACAATTTGTGAAGATCATTGTATCCTGGGAGATAGACGCCACTCAACCGTAAGCACCGTAGCGGGGCGAATCTGTCTTAAGGACAGAGTGTCACACACTCAACTTGGTCTTAATTTTAATTCGATTCGATAAATAAATCCGGTATGTTATTTATTTATTTATTTTTAATTTATTTTATTTACACAGAAGATTGTTCCAACATAAACTACTAGATTACACTTGAATTGAAAGTGACTAAGTACAAGAGGTCAATCTAAAGGAAAATATTATCCATACATAAAATTCATTCAAAAAAATCACAAAAAATGATGTGGCAATACTATTTTAATAAATAAATGTAATCTTTTAGGGTGTAATCGAATTAAAGTGAATGGTCTACATTGAGACACATTCTTATGTATAGAAATTATGTATGAAATTTTTATTTGTATATCATCACTCTAATCTAAGCTACGCTAAGAGAGCGTTTGATGATGTAATTCAACACTTAAAACTAAATGTATTAATGATAATTAATTAAATCCGTTTAATAACCACAATTGATATCACTTAAAAAATTTAAGTGCCTTAAAATGTAGAAAAAAAATTGGTGAAAAGTACATTTTAAAGAGGGTATATGGCATTGGATCTAAGATAAAATATTATTTGGTGATAAGGACACGTCAGAAAAGTTTTCAACAAAATTGGCCGGAAAAGTCACCAGTGGCGACAACAGGAGATGGTGGTGGTGAGATAGAGAAATGTGTGATATTCACCGGTGGGTGTTAAATGAGTGACATGTATTACATTTTAACAGATAGTTAGTTTGGTGAATTTCGACGGATAGAAAAATAGGGTTAGTAAATTTCAACAGATAAACAAATTGAGTGATTTTAAGAGATAGATAGGTTGATTTGAACCAATAGTTGTCTTTTTAGACAAATTGTGTCCTTTTGGCCCAAAAAGGAGCTTAAGCTTAATGTCCCAAAAGATTTAGAAATGGACTTATGGCCTAAGTGGTAAAAAATGTGAGCAAAATTTAAGAAAATTTGAAATCATATGAAACTTACGTAATTCTAATTGAATTTATAAATATTAAACGTTAGTATCGATATATACTATTATAAACTCACTACCACCACCACTACTACCGCAACTGCTATCACTACCATTACCATCACCACACCACTATACTATGTCGCTGCCGCCACAACCATCATGCTACTACTACTATTATCACCATCTTCGTTACCATTGTATTATTTCCATAAGCACCACCATTATTTTGTTATCATTACTATCACTGCTGTCATTACCACCACTACTACCATTAACACCATCATGCCACCACCACCTTAATTACCATTATCATTATTTCCATATGCACCACCATCACATTACTACCATTAGCATCACAATTGCTAGCACCCCCACTACCATTAACGCTACCATGCCGCCACCGCCACCACTATGCCACTGCCATTACCATTACCACTACCACTACCACTACCACCAACACCATCAACATCATACCATCACCACCACTATCACAATACAAAAAGTCAAATATACAATTTAAAAATAATAAATTTTAAATTTGATTTTGTACATATCAAACAACTTATTTTTAGTTCAACATTTAAATTTTCATCAAACAGTTTTTTAACTTAAAAAATTCAACATTTTATTTTCAATTTCCATTTTTCTATTTGTAGTTTTATCAAACACATCTACGTCTAAGCCATTTGTGAATTGGGAAAAAGAAATCTTACAACATGTAATTATGATGATGTTAATCAAATAATCTTAAAGGAAATTCTACTCTAATATTGAATATTGATTGTCTTGGTAATAATTCTGAAATTGATAAAACAATTTTAGTTTTTTAATTTCATCTACGACTACTTCCCCTCAAAATGAGAGAGTGTATGGTTGAAGTGCAAATTTAGACATCGACGTGTACACTCACATAAAATAAAATAAAAAACATGATGCGCAATTATCACTACTACAATAATAATAGAAGATCACACTTTTTATTTTTATTTTTATTTATTTTAACAGAGGAAATGAAATAAACAGAGCTAAACCCCAAAGCTAATCAATGGAAAAACGATCATGAGGGAAAGCCTGGGTCACCTAGTGGGCAGCGCCATTTGCTGCTCTTGGACACTAATGAGAAGAAAGATTCCCTCGATCTGCCAACATCTTAATGTCATTAACAATTGCTCCACATTTCCAAGGGGGAACATCCTCGGAAACACAGAGATGGATGACAGATTTATTATTGTCTCTTTCCACCTCCACCATCGAAAGATTATAATCTTGAGCCAATTGACAAGCAAGACGGCAGGCTAGAGCTTCACCTTGGGGGGAGGATGAGATACAACACTTCTTTGTAAGTCCATCAATCAACTGCCCTTTAGAATAACTGCAGCTGTTGCTTGATTTGAGCCCTTCTTTACTGCCAGATCGCAATTTATCTTATAATCCCCCGAGGACGGAGGCACCCAATTCCCTGCAAAAAGGTTAGCACCAGCATGAATCTGCAGACGCGAATTATCACCCATGCCAGTAGTTGACTCAAATTTTGTTCTTGCCATTCGAACACGATGTAAAATTGAAATAGGATCAATCGGCTGATGGTTAAAGATAAATTCATTCCTTCCTTTCCAAATAAACCAACCAGTCCAAGCAACTTGACCAAAGAAATTATCACGCTCTTCAACATTCTGAAACTGTTCCATCAAATCACACGACCATCCATTCTAAAACCTAGTGGATGGAACTTCAGTTGACTCTGTAATTTAGATCACTCCCAAACCATATTGCTCGAACCTAATCACAAAAGTAAATGTTCAACCGATTCAGATCTGGACTGACAGATTTGACAAAGATTTGAATATATACACCTCCTTCTAAACAGGTTCTCTCTGGAGGCTAAGGCATTTTTGCACACACGCCACTAGACGTGATGGATCTTTGGTGGAACTTTGAGGGCCCAAATTTGTTTCCAAACCTTACTTGGAGGCTGGAAAGAAGATGACGGTTTCTGGACCACAGTGTCGTTTAACACTGGAAAGGCAGTGTGATACCCCGAGTTAATCGAACATATGCCTTTTGATTCATAATGCCAAACTTGAGAATCTTCCATAGGGGCCAAAGCAATAAGGGTAGAGGTAATAGCTTGTATCTCAGAGTCACATCCAGTTTCCAGCTTTTGTTTGCATCAATAGCATCCTCCATTCTCTCAATCTCAAAACCCACAGGTTTCGAAGACGTTACTCTAAAATCTGGAAGAGAGGGGACCTATTTATCATCCCAGAACCGAATAAAAGACCCAGAGCTTACTTGCCACCTCACACGTTCTTTTAAAATTTCCCTTTCCTAGAGGAGACTTGCCCATGCCCACGACGCTCATAAAACTAGAATGAGGAAAATAAATGCCTTTCAAAATTCAAGCACTGAATGAATTCAGATAATTAATTAACCTCCATCCTTGTCTTGATAGCAACACCAAATTGAACTTATTGAAATCTGTAAATCCCAGCCCTCCTTCAAATTTTGACAGCACCAGTTGATCCCAACTAACCCAGTGGATCCCTCTAACATCAAGCTCCCCTCCCCACCAAAACCTACAAATATAGGAATTCAATTTAGTGCAGAACCTTTTTGGGAAAGCAAAACAAACCATAGCATACGAGGGAATCGTCTGTACTACTGCCCCTATCTAAGTTTCCCTTGCAACTTGCGAGAGCAATTTCATCTTCAAACCCTGAAGTTTTGACACCAGTTTTTCAATGAGAAACTCATAGGCCTCCGCCTTTGACCTTCCCTTAAATGAGGGCAGCCCCAAGTATTTTGCATTTGAGTGTGAAACTTTAAGACCAGATAGAGCACAAATGGAACTACACAAATTTGGGGGGACGTTGGAGGAGAATTATACTCTCGACTTATCAAAATTAATCAATTGTCCTGATGCTTCACAATAAGTTGACAAGATTTCCAAATCTTTTTGACATTCAGAGACATCAGCCTTTAGAAATAGATGCATTGCCTTGCAATCTTGAATTCAGAAATTTGCCTTTTCTCTATGGTCCTTAAGAGAGAAGATTTAAGAGTACATCTGCAACCAAAATAAAGAGATATGGAGATAGAGGATCCCCTTGGCGAAGCCCACGGGTGGGAATAAAAGAGGCCTTTTTCTCGCCATTAGCACAGACTGAAAAGCTCATAGTTGATACACATTCCATAACCCATTGGACCCACATCGGATGAAAACCCATCTTCTTCAAGACCGCGGCCAAGAAATCCCATTTTATTCTATCATAAGCTTTATTGAAATTGAGTTTTATAGCCAGTGACAAACAGTCCCTACCTTCTTCAATTTCAAAGAGTAAAAGTTTCATGAGATACTAGGATATTATCTTGGATCATCCTCCCAGAAACAAAAGCTGACTGGTTTGGAGAAATTAGGAGACCAAGGACTTTTTTCAGACGATTGGCCAGAATTTTGGTAATGATCTTAACACTGAAATTACAAAGACTAATTGGGCGGGAATGTGATAACTTTGAAGGGCTACCAACCTTTGGAATCAGTACCAAATTCATTTTATTGAGCTCTTTTAAGTATGTGCCCTTCCACAAAAAAGCTTCGAACAACTTGACAAACCTGGTTGCCCACCACATCCTAATAGGTTTGGTAAAAGAACCTAGGATAACCATCTAGCCCAGGTGATTTAACAGCACCTCACTGGAAAACAGCAGTTCGAACTTCTTCATCAGACGGTTCGTCACTTCTGTCACAAGTGGTTGAACCACAGAGAGGGCTTCACTAAAATTTCTTTCCCCTTCACTTGAAAACGATTGAGAGAAATACTCAAGCAAGTGGCAATTTATCTCTAATTCTGAATCCATCCAACCTCCATTCTCATCTTGTAGTCGAAGGATTCGATTTCTCTGACGACGGCATGAAAAAAATTAGAGTTTTTATCCCCATAATTTAACCATCTGACCCTGGACCTATGATGTAGGTACATTTCTTCTCTTGCTAGCAAATCTTCCAATTTTGATTTGATCTGATATTGAAATTCAAAATTTTTATCAGAAAACGGTTGAGATTGGAGATTTGCCAAATCAACTTTCAAACGAACAATCTGAAGTTGAAAACCATGTTTGTGCACAAGGGAGGTGATTGAGCCAAAAACTTAATTCAATGCACCTATTGTGTTTGCCAAATCTAATAGCTCAATCTTGCATATGTCATCTACACAATATTGCAATAATCAAGTAAAACACAAAAACACAACAATATACATGGAAAACTATTGGGAAAAACAATGCCGACACAGCCTATTAGATACAATATTAGTTATTAAATGTTACTTCATTGCTTATCATCTTCACAACCAAAATTTGATAAATAAGGAATTATGGTGGTTTGAATAATTAAATTTTCTACTCGTTACAAATATACTTTTTGTAGAGTCGGGATTAGAATGGAATCACTATATCCAATATCTTAAAAAATAGATAACATGTTTTTTACGAGGTAACTCATCCTAGTCCTACCCCTGTAGCGACAAAAGTACAATCCTTTATAATGTCTTAATAAACTCAAACATTATTCCTTTAAAATAAAGAAATTCAAAAGAGAAAAAATAGAAAACAAAAACTCATACAAATATATTTGTCACTTCAATCTCAACCTAAAAATCTATCGAGGGTATAACTCGGTAATTGAAGCTTCATTGACTGACATATGGGTGGATTTACTTTTTGATTGATTGAACTCAGATACAACATAATTATTCTCTTGGAGTAATGGTATCTCTGAATTGATGGTACTAAGCGCAAAAGGTGTTGGTTCTAAAGGTAATGAAAGAGTAAGAGAAAAGCTATTAAGCATGACAACAACTGAAGCCATGGTTGGTCTTACAACTACATTTTCTTGTACGCATAGCAGCCCAATATGAATGCATCTCATTATTTCACGTAGTGAACCTGAGCCATCCCTCAATGCAGGGTCTATCAAATTTGATATTGTTCCTTCTCGCCAAGTTTTCCAAGCCTACAAGAATCAATATGTGCAATAAGCTTTTAGGGGCTGTAAAATTTCATGGGACTTGTAAGTTGTCATTGATATTAATTCATACTTACATAACTTAAGAGGTCCTCTACATTATCCTCATTTTGGAAACAATTATTCTTCTGACCACTCACAATTTCCAAAACTAAGACACCGAAACTAAACACATCTGACTTGACTGAAAATTGGCCATGCATTGCATACTCTGGAGCCATATATCCCCTGTAATGTTTAATATATTAGTGGCAATAATAGATTAGAGTAATATTGCAATGACTAAACTTTTATATCAAAAGATGTATATGAAATGACATGTCATTATTGTATTGATTGAAACCAACTCTCTTTTATGACCTTATCTCTATAGTTACCAATTCTTAATGATTATAACAAAAATGGTTTGTTAATTTTTTTTTATTTTTTTTCTTATTCAAAGCATATTTTGTATACAAAAACAATTATCAGCATATGAACCAAAACCATTTGGAAATAAACAATTATAGAATGTTGATTTTAATCATACAATGCAGGGAAAAATTTAGCACTTACTAGGTTCCCACGATTCTGCTTGTATTCCCTTGAGTTTCATCTAATACAAACAATCTTGCCATGCCAAAATCTGAAATTTTGGGATTCATCTGTGCATCTAACAAAACATTGCTAGCTTTGAGATCACGATGAATAATTCGAAGTCGTGAATCTTCGTGAAGATATAGAAGTCCACGAGAAATGCCTCTTATGATCTTGTAACGCATATCCCAATCCAATTGTGCACGATTAATGGGATCTACAGATTTATTCATGTAGAAGGTTGAACCAAAACTCAAAATGGATTAAATCATCTAAAAATGTACTTCAAGGATTCTAGTTTTAGGCTTTATCATATGATGAAATGATATTTGGATCAAGATATATTTTCACTGTAGTGTCCCCTCTTCGATGCAAAGCGATGACAATGCATATTTTAGGTACGTCAAGATGAAGTTGATAACAATGCAATGTATAGGAAAACAACACAACAATCATACCGAATATGAAGTTATTGAGGCTCGAATTGGTCACAAACTCGTAAATAAGAATTCTTTCTATTCCTTCAAGGCAGAATCCCAATAGTCTAACCAAATTCCTGTGTTGAAGCTTGGCAACTAGCATAACCTCGTTCTTAAACTCTAGTTCTCCTTGTCCAGAATCACTAGATAGCCTTTTCACAGCTATTTCTTGTCTGTTTGGGAGCCTACCCTGAAGATGAACAAAATTCATGTTAAACAAATTAAACTATTTTTAGCAAATATAAAATTTAATTTTAAACATGAAGGATCCATCATATTCGTAATTGAATATTTAATTACCCAGTAAACAACACCAAATCCACCTTGTCCGAGCTTATTAGCATCAGAGAAGTTATTTGTTGCAACACTAATAGTCTCAAAGTCGTATTGCAAGGATTCCACTGTGCTAATTTCATCCATATCCTTACAAACTGAAACAAGTTAATAATTATGTCAATAAAAGCTATAAATGAAAATATGGATCTTTTAGTAATGTTGATAACTTCCTTTAAATCATAACCATCTTATATGGTATTCCAAATTAGCATCCTAAAATTTTCCACAGGCACATTAAGAAGGTATCTTTTAATTTCCTCTCCAAGATTTATTTTTGGCAAGAACATACTGAGATAATTGACATCATTTAGAGTTGTTCTACTTTCTTTTTTTGATTTGTTAATGGTTTCAATTGAAACAAAATTGTATTAAAGTCCACATAGAGATCTAAATAAAACTATCTTAAACTTACTTTCAACATTCTTCTTTGGCTTCCTCTGCTTTCTCTTTCTTAAGAAGATGCAAATGCATACAATAAGTACTATCACAAAAGAAATAACCGAAACAACAATAATGGTGACTGTTCGAGTTGTATTATCATCATTTCCTGCCAAAAAAAAAAAAAAAGAAAAAGAAATTATCTCTCATTAAATCATGCTATAACTATGGATATTAAACGTTCGATGCGTATCTAAGTAAACAGGGATATATAGTTGTCGAGATCCATGAATTGCAACCAAAAAGAAAAAGGGGGATTTGGTAATAGCCCGCTCACTATCTAATTTGTCTTTCAAAAGGATAAGAATCATATAAGTACTTTCAAAACCCCCTAATATTTTAAAACTTGTTTCTTTTACTATATTACCCTCATATCTATCAGTTCTCCTATTAAGCCATCTTCACTGTGTATTTCAGAGTAAAATTTAACTCTGTATAAAAGAAAAATTTTACTTTAAAAAACTAGTAAAATGTTAGACTCTATACAAAAGTAAAATTTTACTCTATATAAAAGTAAAATTTTACTCTGAAAAACGAGTAAACTGTGAGACTCTGAACCTAAAAGTAAAATTTTACTCTGTATAAAAGTAAAATTTTACTCTGAAAAACGAGTAAACTGTGAGACTCTGAAGCTAAAAGTAAAATGTTACTCTGCACAAAAGTAAAAAAGCGAAGGCAGTGTTTGTGGCGGCTGAAGTGTTTGGCAATGACCACCTCTTGACAGTAAAATTTTACTGTCATTCTAACACCAGAGTAAAATTTTACTCTAATTCTCTCAAACAAAAAACAGAGCAATAGAATTAGAGTAAAATTTTACTCTCATTATCTGAAACAAAAAACAGAGCAATAGAACCAGAGTAAAATTTTACTCTGGTTCTATCAAATGAAATTAGATAAAAAACAACAAAAATAAATAATAAAAAAAAACAAACAAACAAACAAAAACAAAATAAATTAATCAACAAATCAACATATCTAATTGAGAAGAAAAACTTCTAAAACTCGATCAACAATCACAAATCTCAATGAAAAGAATACATGTGTTCAACAACACTCATACACACAAATATATATATATATATATACATATATTTTCTTGTTTTTCTTACAGCCGTAGAGAGATCCAGAGACTACGCGGACTCTGTGCTGCGGATTGGGATAGAACTTTCGTCACAAGTTCAGTTGTCGTTTTCTTCACTGTTTCACCACATCAAACTCTGAACCTTTCACTACATTAGCATGGTAACCGTATTCAAACTCCGGCCTCACCTCCATTGAAGCATTCTTCACGTCGACACCACCGTACGCAACATCATAACCTCGAGAAGCTGACGGGGATTGAAGCTGCTGTCAATGAGGTCGTCGTTTTCAACGTTGCCTTTGCTGCTGAATCAAAAATCCAGATCTGTCGTTGCTCCTGCTCAACTGTGAGATCTAAATCTGTTGGTTCCAGATCTAGATCCACCACCACTACCGGGCGTGAAATCTGTGATGTCCGTCGCTGATCTTGGTAGAATAGATGAGGAGAGAGACGGAGAAGGTGGGAAGATCTAGTTGAGGGGTATAATAGTCTGATAAAATATTTAAATAATAAATTTTGTCTTTTATGCAAGGCTTTATAATTATGAGGGAGTTTAGAAAGTATAATTTTTTTCCTAGTCCTTTTAACAATGAAAGGAAGGTAAAGGGGGTTTATAGCTAAATTTCCCAAAGAAAAACACACATGACCCCGGCATCTAGTTATTATCTTTTGGGACGTCTTTCAAGAATTATCCAAGCTTGATTACTAATTCTCCTAATAACTTAAAATTGGGTTAAATTAATTTTTTCCCTTTGTGGTTTAGGGCTGAAGCATTTCCCTCCTATCATTCAATTATAGCTAGAAAGTCTCCATATGATTTTGGACTAAAATACTATCAACCCATACCACAGGACTTCTTAAATTTTAAATTAAAATTAGATTAAAAAGTTAGCAATTGCAATAAATAGCTAAATATTTAGGATTAATTGTGATCTAAAATATGATAAAATTAAAATTAGAATAAAAATTTAAGAATTACAATAAATAATTAATAATTAAGAATTTATAATTAATAATTAATAATTAATTGTGAATTAATTGAATTAATACTAGACATTATAAATTATGTATCTGAGAGGTGTGAGAGAAAGAAAATAACAAAAAATAAATAAATAGGGTTTGACGGTATTATAGTCATTTCACATCTATAGTTAACGGTTGCATTTTAGTCCAAAATCACATAGGTGGCATTTAGCTATTTTTAAAAGACAGGGGAGTAAAGCACTATCAAGCCATACCACAAGACTTCTTAAATTTTAAGTAAAATGGTTCAATTCATCATAGTCTCTAATTCTCTCTCCTTTGTGTTAGTTTAGCTCCTTTGTGCTGAGTGATTTGAGTTTCACTAAATGAGAGTTGAGTGAAGAAGAACATAAACTGAGTGTGCTTTCCCTAATTATTTGTTGTTTGTGTAGTTGTGCTTTACATGGAGCTAAATAGAGTCTTTTAAGGGTTGAGGGATGTTATAAAATTTGAAAGAGAGGAAAAGAGAAAGAAAAAAGAAACTATGTATTAATCATTAGTGAATAAATAATGAATACAAGACTGCTTTATATAGGAGGAGAGAGAGTTAAGTTTGGTAATCCTAAGTATGGTAATGAATATAATATGGACATAAATATGAAGAGAATATATATACTATATTTAACACACACACACACCCCTCCCTCAAGCTCAAGGTAGTAAGGCAGATATTAACTTGAGCTTGGCAAGAAAATCAAAGTAACGTCCTAGAGGATGAGCCTTGGTAAAGATGTCGACTGTCTGATCGACAGAGGTAACAAAAAGAAGACGAACAGTGCCACGAGTAACATGTTGCTGTATCAAGTGACAGTCTATCTCAATATGCTTGGTGCGATCATGGAAGACAACATTATGTGCAATTTGAATGGCACTCTGTTTGTCATAATAGAGATTGGTGGCAATAGGATGAGAAACTCCTATATCAGACGGAAGCCAACGAAGCCATACAAGCTCGTGAGTAGTGTCAGCAAGAGTACGATACTCAGCCTCTATACTAAAACGACCAATAAGAGTTTTTTTCTTGCTACAGCAAGCAATGAAAGAGAGTCATCCAAGAAGAAGCAGAACCCTATAGTAGAGTAGCAGTCAGTAGGATCCCCTGCCCAATTTACATCAGAAAATGTATATAACTGTAGAGAAAGGGTGAGTGGAGCAGTGAAGACCATGAAACATAGTGGCTTTGAGATAGCGCAAAATGTGAACCAAAGCATCAAAGTGCGGAGAACGATGAGCAACCATAAATTGACTGACAATGTGAACATCATAAGCAATGTCTGAACAAGTAACTGTGAGACAAACAAGATTGCCAATGAGCTGACGATATAAAGTAGCATCATACAACAAATGACCACCAAGAGGTGTGAGACGAGTCTAAGGATCAACTGGAGTAGAGGAAATCTTGCAATCGGTAAGACTAGCTTGAGCTAATAAATCAGAGGTATCCTGAAAAAGAAAATAACTAGAGGAATCATGAGAGATTTCCAATTTGAGGAAGTAGCTAAGCAAACCCAAATTCTTTATCTCAAACTGATGACTACAGAATTGTTTGAGACTATAGATACCTACTGTGTCATCCCCGGTGATGATCATATCATCCACATAGAGAAAAAGAAGAAGAATAGTACCATGCTCTGTCTTACAAATAAATAGGGTAGAATCATAAGCACTAGAGAAGAACCCGAAGTCACAAATGGTAGAACTAAACTTGGCAAACTAAGCCTGAGGAGCTTGTTTCAAACCATATAAAGCACGATGAAATTTGCAGACTTTGGATAACGGAACCGAGGAACCAGAAGGAGGTTGCATGTAAACTTCCTCAGTCAGATCACGATTGAGAAAAACATTCTTAACATCCATTTAACAAAGATTCCAAGGATGTGCAGCAGCAACTGCAAATAAGCTGCAAATGGAAGCAAGACGAGCAATAAGGAGCAAAAGTCTTCTCATTGTCAACCCATATTCGTAACTGAACCCCTGAGCAACAAGACGAGCTTTGTAACGCTCAATAAAACCGTCAGAATGGATCTTGATCTTGTAAACCCATTTGCAGCTAACAACACTTTTGCTAGGAGGAAGATCGACCGCATCCCAAGTATGAGTTTTATCAAAAGCCTACAGTTCGTCAGTCATAGCTTGTTGCCAAATAGGATTAGAACAAACTGCTTGATAGGAAGTAGGTTCATAAGAAGAAAAAGTAGTGGAACCAACAATGAAATAAGAAAGAAGTACAAAAGGTTAGGTTACCTGAGTAGAATAACGAAGAGGTACCTCTGGTGCAAAAGATAATGTACTAAAATCAAGGGATACATGAGGCTCACAGGAAGAGGGAATGAGGACACGACTAGGAGCAGGAGCAGGAGCAGGGGTAGAAGCAATAGCAGGCTCAAGATCAAGGAGTGGTGCAGTAGGACTAGGAGACGGAGCAAAATCCTCAGGATAGGCCAGAGTCATCATGTCAGAAGTGGCATCTGTATCAAGCTCATCAAACAAAAAAGAAAGATATGTAAAGAATGATGTAGTGGGAGGAGTAGCCATCATGTCAGGTTTGATTTTTTTTGGTAGGGGAAGGGACACGGTTGATAGTATAGAAGATATCAAAAACGTTCAGGACAAGAAGAAGATATTAAAAGGGCACGGACAATATCTAAGATATGGCGATGTTTGCGCTCAGTACAACCATTTTGTTAGGAGATACCGGGGTAAGAATAGTGAGAAAGAGTGCCATTTTGACGAAAGAATCTCAAAAAATGAGTTTCTTTGTATTTGGGGCATTATCAGCACAAAAAAATTTTGATGGTGGAAGAAAACTGAGTTTTGACAATTCGTGAAAACTCATAGTATATTTGTTGTAACTCAGAGCAAGATTTCATAAGAAATAATTAGGTAAAACGAGTGAAATCATCGATAAATATGACAGTATTTAGATCTCCCCATGGTGGCATTAGGTGAAGGCTCCCAAACATCAGAATGTATGAGATCAAAATGTGCATGAGACATAGAAGTACTAATATTAAATGGTAAAGAAGGTTGTTTTGCAAGTTGGCAACATAGACAATCTACTTTATTATTTGGAACAAGACCTAACTGACCACTTGAAACCAGTGATTGTAAACGACCAAATGATACATGACCTAACCGAGAATACCAGATACCAAGAGGAGAACTAGTAGCAGGAGGAACATCAGTCTGGACAGAAGCATGACTGGATGAGGGAATGCGAAGATGGATGAGCTCATACAGACATCCATGTCTACAATCTACCCTAAAAGTCTGTCCATTTTCAGATCCTGCACAACACAACCAGTTGGAGAAAAGAGAACATTGATACCAAGATCACAGAGTTAACTAATAGAAATAAGATTAAGGATAAGGTTTGGGATTAGATAAATATGAGGAAGAGAGACATTAAAAGTGGAAATATGACCTATATGACTAACATTCATTTGGAAACCATCAGCAGTGTGAATAACAGGTAAAGTAGAAGAAAATGTAGTGGACGAGAAAAGTGTAGGGTTAGAGGTCATATGGTTGCAGCATGTTAAATCAAAAATACCAAGAAGAAGTATCTAGAGTAATTGAAAGAGCAGTAGAGGGTGTACCAGAAGTAGAGCTAAAAATAACCTTTTTCACTATGGCTTCAATATCATGACGAGTGCAGGTTGGTAAAGGTTCAGGAGTAGCAAAAGAGCCACCTAGAGAATGTTGAGCATGTAGCTGACGATTGGTAGCAGTGAAGGCAAAGTGAGCCAAAGAGTGATGTTGACTATGAGTCGTAAGTGGCCTAAAAGAGCCACCGTGCTGATAAGAGTTGTCTAAATGATCCATTGAGTGAGCAAAATAGGAATCACAAAGAGGGATCAATGGTGTCGGAGTAGAATTGGGTAAAACAGAGTGTATCAGTGAATCTAGAGGGTCGAAAATAGTTGGTACCGGCTAAATCGACCCAAAAATAGATGTCTAGGTGCAAAAATAAGCCAATGATAAGGTGCGGTGCACAATAGTAGAGAAGTATGCGGCACACAATAGTAAAGGAGGGTGCGGCGCATGACAGAGACAAAGGCACAGGGGTGCTGAGGCAGAGGCGTGACTCACGATAATAAAGCAGGTGCGAGTAGCACGATTGTAGCAGAGGCACAGGGGTGCTGAGCTAGATATCAGCGATGACGTGCACAGAAGCATGAAAGTTGACGTTAGATAGGGCTAATGTAAGATGACATCAGCAATGAAGGCATATAGGCGCGGCGTAAATGGCTGGAACGTGGCTAGGGCTTATGTCAACAACACAGAGTGCTAAGAGAGTGCACATGAATGCGTGTGGAGAGCATGGCGACAAGGAGGCGTGACATGCCTCTCTTTGGGCAGCACATGAGGGCGTGTCTGAGGTCCAATAAAGATGTTTCTGGCGGCATTGACTTCATCTTGAGAAGACGAACAGTCTGGTGTAGTCAAATGGTTAAAACAGTAATGATATGCAAAAACAGTATGATCTAATGGTTTGATGATGACAGAAGCAACGTGATAACGCTGCTGAAGAATAGATAAGGAGTCTAGAAGAAACACCTAAGCTCTAATACCATGTTATAATGTTAGAGAGAGAGGAAGTGAGTGAGAGAAAGAGAAACTCTGTATTAATCATTAGTGAATAAACAATGAATACAAGACTCCTTTGTATGGGAGGAGAGAGTTTTTTTTTTTGGTGGACAACGGGCCGGAGGAGAGAGAGTTAGGCATGATAATTCTAAGTATGACAATGAGTACAATATGGACATAATTATGAAGAGAATATATATACTATATTTAACAAGTGATTTGAGCCACACATTTATATGATGTATACTGAGAGTTGTGAGGTTAAATACTATGGATTGAGTGAATTTATCCCCTATAAGAGTGGTGTACTAATATTTAAATATATAATCTCTCTTTATATGCAGACTAAGGAAGCTGTTGCAGAGTGTTGTGAGTTCCTATGTTGTGGATTGAGTAATGAGAGCCCATATATTGAGAGTCTAATCCTAGTGTTGCTATGTGGTTTGTGTTACCCTATCCTTGGTAATGCTTACATTCTGCTTCATTGTTGGCAGGGCTACTTGAGTTCTAAAGGTATGGAATTGATCTCTGGTGGTGGCTGCAATTTGTACCCTTCCATGGATGCAATTGGTTACTTGATTTATGAAGGCAAGAAGTTGATGAAAGGTGGTGGCTGCAATGTGCGCCCTTGCATGGAATCAATGGTGGTTACAAAATATTTTTCATTATATTATGTACATAAACTCTCATTTTAAATTAAAATTACATTAAAAAGTTAGCAATTACAATAAATAGTTAAATATTTAGGATTAATTGTGATCTAAAATATAATTAAATTAAAATTACAATAAAAATTTAAGAATAACAATAAATAATTAAGAATTTATAATTAATTGTGATTTAATTGAATTAATACTAGACATTATAAATTATGTATATGAGAGGTGAGAGAGAAAGAAAATAACAAAAAAAAAATAGGGTTTGACAGTATTATAGTCAGTCATTTCACATCTTTAGTTAACGGTATTAACAGTTGTATTTTAGTCTTAAATCACATAGGGAGCATTTGGTTATTTTAAAAAGACAAGGGAGTAAAGCACTGTCAAGTCATACACAGGACTTCTTAAATTTTGAGTAAAATGGTTCAATTCATCAGTCTCCAATTCTCTCTCCTTCGTGCTGTTTTATCTCACATGTGGTGATGCATACATTCAAGCATGTAAAAGGAGCAAAATGCAAATTTGGTAGGAAATTTAGTCGAGGAAACTTGAATGTATGACCTCTGACGATTTGAGTTCAAATCCCACATTACATCACTAATTGTACCAAAAAGCTTAAATTGTCAAGAAGATTTGGTGAGAACTCCTCATTTACAGAATTATATTATGAACAGGACACTGTTATTTTTTTTCGTGCACGAAGGACAAACAGGGTGATTTTTTCTTGTGTTGAAATAAATTGTGCATCATCTATGATGTTTGAAAATCTGCATACAAAAAAAAAAAAAATGATTTACTATTTCAATACGTTCACGACCAAAAAAAATATAAAAAAGTCTCACTTTGATTTTTCCCTTGAGGCCTCACATGTGGTTGAGCCGGCTCTGCTGGTGGTGATAATGGTGGTGGTGAATCAGCTGGAATCTCATTAAAGAAATTGTAGGTCTCAAACCGATAATTACAACTTGGTGTAGCAAATCTCCCTCCTTGTTTCCCAGCACAAAAGCTTGGAATAGCTTCAATAGCCTTGGTTCGACAATCACCGCATTGCTGCTCAGATAAATCAGGGGTGCACTGCTCAAGTCCATAAATAGTTTTGAACTCCGGAGCAGTTGTGTTTCCAGCTGCAAACTTGCGACGATGGTCTCCTGACGAAGCCTGGCTTCGAAGGCTATCCAACAAGGTTCTCAGATCATTATTGAATTGGTCCAAGCTTGTATTTGTTACATAATTTGTGAGAGATATGTAAAATATCTGAATTGATATTGTGAAAATGTTGTATCTGTTGGTTACAAGAGGAATGCTTACTTATAGAGAAAGCACCGAAAGAGAAGAAGACATAATAATGAAGCATAATGGAAAAGTGGTGAGTGGTGTTTCTTCTTTACCACCAAAAGAAGAAAGGATTCCTATCCCTATGCTCTGTATCTGATCATATACTATTATATATTATTATTATACTATATCTGATCATATACTATATTATTATTATACTATATACATATGATATATTACATGATATTACATTATATATTAACAGCCCCCCTCAAACTCAAGGTGGAAAAACATTGACCAACTGGAGTTTGGAGACAAGTTCAATGAAGCGGCCAGGAGAATGAGCTTTGGTGAAGATATCAGCAGGTTGATCAACAGAAGAGATCAGAAGGAGATGAACAGTACCACGAGTAACGTGTTGACGAATAAAATGACAGTCAATCTCAATGTGCTTGGTGCGATCATGAAAAACATCATTGTGAGCAATTTGAAGAGCACTGTGATTGTCACAAAAAAGGTCAGTAGCACCAGATGAGGTAACACCCAGATCAGGAAGAAGCCAACGAAGCCAGAGAAGCTCCTGAGTAGTATCAGCAAGAGCACGGTATTCGGCCTCAGTACTGGAACGAGCAGTAAGAGATTGTTTCTTGCTGCGCCAAGAAATAAGAGAATCACCCAGAAAAAAGCAGAACCCAGTAGTAGACCGGCGGTCAGTAGGATCTCCAGCCCAATCAGCATCGGAAAAAGCACGAAGCTGGAGAGAGGAGCGGGCGGAATAATGAAGACCATGAAACAGGGTGCCTTTGAGATACCGAAGGATACGAATTAAGGCAGCATAATGAGGGGTACGAGGAGCCGACATAAACTGGCTGACAATATGAACAGCATAGGCAATATCAGGACGAGTAACAGTGAGATAGACAAGACTGCCAACCAGCTGACGATATAAGGTAGCATCAGAGAGAAGAGTGCCATCAAGAGGTGTAAGACGACTCTGAGGCTCGAGGGGAGTGGAGGCAGTCTTGCAATCCGTAAGACCAGCACGGGTGAGAAGATCAGAGGTATACTTAGCCTGAGAGATAAAAGAACCCGTAGAATCATGGAAGATTTCAAGACCCAAGAAATAGCTGAGAGGACCAAGGTCTTTCATCTCGAAATGATGGCTAAGAAACTGTTTAAGGAGAAGAATACCATTGATATCATCACCGGTGATAATCATGTCATCCACATAAAGTAAAAGCAGGGTGGTCCCGTGAGCTGTTTTCCGGATAAAAAGAGCAGTATCATAAGAGCTGGAGGTGAAACCACAGTCATGAATAGTAGAGCTGAACTTGGCAAACCAAGCGCGTGGAGCTTGTTTGAGACCGTATAAGGCACGCTTAAGTTTGCAGACTTTATGAGGTGGATAAGTAGACCCAGGGGGAGGTTGCATGTATACCTCCTCGAGAAGATCACCATTAAGAAAAGCATTGGTGACGTCCAGTTGATAAAGATCCCATTGGCGGGAGGTAGCAACAGCAAGTAAGCTGCGAACAGAGGTGAGACGAGCAACAGGAGCAAAGGTCTCTTCATAGTCAATACCATATTCTTGGTTAAAGCCTTTGGCAACAAGGCGGGCTTTGTAGCGCTCAATAGAACCATCAGAACAAGTCTTGATTTTGTATACCCATTTGCAGCCAATGGCAGATTTGCCAGGAGGAAGATCAACAATGTCCCAAGTATGAGTTTTGGCTAAAGCCTGCAATTCAGTAGTCATAGCTTGCTGCCAAAGAGGATTAGAGCGAGCCTCACGATAGGAGGTCGGTTCATAAGTAGAAAAAGCAGTAGAACCAACAATAAAGTCACGAAGACGAGTAGAAGGTTGGGTTACCCGGCGTGGGCGAGCAGACGGAGGAGGAGCCAGAAGAAGGGACTCATCAAGAGGGGGGGAGCCCGAGGAAGTAAGAGCAGGACCATCAGAGGGAGCAGGGGCATGGGACAGACCAGCAGGTAAGGCGATCTCGGGAGAAGCGAGCAGGGGCGGTGGAGAAGGCGGATCAGAAAACTCAAGAGAGGCTGGCTTGGGTGGTGGAGTAAGATCATCAGAAAACAGATCGGTGGAAGGATTAGTAAAAAAGAGAGAGGGTGAGGGAACAGACAAACGGAAGAGAGAGAGAGAGAGAGGAAAACATTTTGTGTTCCCAAAAGACCACATGACGAGAGATACGAAGCCGTTGGGAGAGAGGATCCCAACAACGATACCCTTTATGTTCAATACCATAACCCAAGAAGCAACAAAGGCGGGAACGAGGTTCAAGTTTGGTACGTTCATGAGGTTGGAGAAGAACAAAACAGGCAGAGCCAAAGACCCGAAGGTTGGTGTAAGGAGGACGGGTGCCATGCAGACGCTCATAAGGAGTGTGATTATGAATGACAGGTGTAGGGACACAATTGATAGTGTAAGCAGCAGTGAGAGTTGCCTCGCCCCAAAACTGTTCCGGACAAGAGGAAGATAGGAGAAGAGCACGAGTAGTGTCAAGAATATGCCGATGTTTCCGTTCGGCACGTCCATTTTGTTGAGACGTACCAGGACAGGAACGATGAGGTTGAGTACCATGACTCTGAAGAAAGGAAAGAAAGTCAAAATCTTTATATTCCATGGCATTGTCGGAGCGAAAAATTTTAATAGTTTTAGAAAATTGTGTGTTAACCATTGTAGCAAAATTGTAATAAAGTTGTTTGAGTTCGGAGCGAGTTTTCATAAGAAACAACCATGTAAAACGGGAAAAATCATCAATAAAAACAACAAAATAGCGGGCTCCGCCCATAGTGGGAGTATGAGAGGGTCCCCAAATATCAGAATGGATGAGATCAAATGGTGCAAGAGAAACAGAGTCACTTTTATTAAACGACAAAGCAGGTTGTTTAGCAAGTTGACAGGACACACAATCTAAAGCATCAGAACTGACAGGACCTAAATGACCACTAGAAATTAAAGTTTTTAAACGACCAGCAGAAAGATGGCCTAAACGACAGTGCCAAAGCTGAAAAGGAGATAAACGAGGAGCAGTGGGAGCAGTGGTAGGAGCTGTGATCTGAGGGGAATCCGGAACATGAAGATGGATAAGTTCGTAGAGGCGTCCATGCTTACGGCCTATCCCAAGGGTTTGCCCCGTCCGAGGGTCCTGCACCAAACAACCAGTATGAGAAAAGGTAACAGTTAGACCATGCTCACATAATTGACTAATGGAGATAAGATTTAAAGTGAGAGCAGACATAAGATAAACATGGGATAAAGATAAGTGAGAGGTGGAAACAGAACCAACATGACTTACAGACAGAAGAGACCCATCAGCAGTATGGATAGAAGGAACATGAGGAGTAAAAGAGATAGGAGTAAAAATAGTAGAGTCAAAGGTCATGCGATTACAACAAGCTGAGTCAAAGTACCAGGAAGTGTTACCTGCGGTGACAGACAAGGCAGGAGAGGAAGGGGTACCGGATTTGTGCCAAAAATGTTGAAACATGGCTTCGACATCTGTGTGAGAGAAGACTGGAGTTGAAGGATCTATAGGGACAGGGGGAGGTAAATCCTCTGAGGCAGCAGCAGCAGTGTCTTGAGCAGGGAGTGATTTAAACGGAGTCCCAGAACGATGGGAGTTGTTGCGTGAAAAATGCCCGGGGGAAGGACCATTGCGAGAAGCACGGGCGGGATTGCGGAAGCAATCTTGCTGGAGATGACCAGGACCAGTCTTGTTGCAAAACCGACAGAGGCGAACAGGACAATTAACCAGAAGATGAGTCGACGGAAGACTGCGATTTTGACAGTAGTTGCAGAAAGTTGACTGTTTGAAAGGTGACTTCTGTGGTGAAGTTGACTGCTTGAAAGGTGACTTCTGTGGTGAAGGTGGGGAAGGAGAACTCCGAGTCTGGGGAGTAGCAAGAACAGAGTCCACAGGGTGCGGATGGAGAGTACCAAACCGAGTTTCCTCGGACAGGAGTTCAGAAATTGCTTGCTCAAGAGTGGGTAAAGGAGTGCGATGGAGGAGAGAGGGGCGTACGGGCTCAAAACGGGAAGTAAGAGCCATGAGAAACTGAACCAAGCGATGTTGGTCACGGTAAGTAGTAAACAAGGTAGCATCCTTAGTACAATCCCATGGAGGTTCAGAAAAAGCGAGCTGATCCCAAACATAATACATTTGGGAGAGGAAATCATTAATGGTCTGAGTTGTTTCTTGGCGCATACGGTGAAGATGACTCAGAAGCTGATATTGGTGAGCAAGGCCAGTAGTCTGATAGCATTCTTGTAAAAAATCCCAGATGTCCTTGGCAGGAGAGGAAACAGAGTCAAGTTGAAACTGACCAAACTGAAGGCTGATAGATGTAATAGAAGTATTGCGAAACCAGGTAATGATCTGATAGTTTTTACTATCCCAATCCTCCAGACGATTGATATATTTGGCAGCGGAGTCCGTGGTGGCAGCGGTTTCGGTGGTTGCGGGGATGGGTTTGCACACATCCCCAGTGATGATGCGCCAAAGTTTCTTTCCTTTGAGAAATCCAGACATAGCTTGGGCCCATAAGACATAGTTAGTCCCGTCAAGAACAACGAAAATAGGATGATTAGAGGAGTTGAGGCGATCCATGAGGGCAAAATCGTACTTTCGAGGTAGAATTGAAAAAATCCGAGGGTACCATTGAATTCAGAAGGTCGAAATTAGTAGGAATAGAGTGAACTGACCAAAAAATAGGACCAGAAAGGCACTAAATTGGCTTGTCAAAGTGAGTGGAGTAGTCTGGTCAACAAATCCGGTCAAACAGATGATGTCACGGTCGACAGGGCTGATGTCACAGGCGCGGCGCACGTTAGCAGAGAGGTACGCGACGCACGTTAGCAGAGAACAGCAGGCGGTGCACAAAAAGCGCGGCGCACGTTAGCAGAGAGGTGCGCGGCGTACGTTAGCAGAGGACAGCAGGCGGCGCACAGAAGCGCTAGGGCTGACGTCGGCTGACGTCAGAAACACGCGGCTCACGTTAGCAGAGGAGGCCGCGGCGCACAGTAGCGCGGGACAGTGTATGAGGCGCGTAGAGCACGTCGGAGAACGAGGCTGCGCGTGGCCGGAAGTTCTGGAGGCGCGTGGAGGCGCGTGGAACCTCGGCTGGTGATGAATTTTGTAGCGGTGGTTTCGTCGTGAGGAGACGAAGAGACTGGTGTGGTCTAATAAGAAAAACAGAGAAGGTCGAGATATGCAACAGTCTGTGATGCAGACGAGAGGCACAGCAGTCTGCGTAGAAAAGAAAAATGTAGAGACTAGGCAAAACACCTGCGCTCTGATACCATGAGAGATATGTAAAATATCTGAATTGATATTGTGAAAATGTTGTATCTGTTGGTTACAAGAGGAATGCTTACTTATAGAGAAAGCACCGAAAGAGAAGAAGACATAATAATGAAGCATAATGGAAAAGTGGTGAGTGGTGTTTCTTCTTTACCACCGAAAGAAGAAAGGATTCCTATCCCTATGCTCTGTATCTGATCATATACTATTATATATTATTATTATACTATATCTGATCATATACTATATTATTATTATACTATATACATATGATATATTACATGATATTACATTATATATTAACAATTTGGATTCGGCTGGGAAAAAGGGGGATTGTCTGTCACAGTGCCATTTATGTAGTTGTTTGAGTATCGCAGCATGCAAAGCTCGTACCATCCAATGGCCTCCTTTTGGTTAGGACAAACTTGTATGAGCTTACTAGTGGCGTTATTGATACAACTGCGACAGGTCTCGAGCTGAACGTCTCCTCTGCAAAGCACAATCGCGTTAACTCTGTCAGAGTTTTCGCCAACTGAGGAACTGTAAAACCCGTATTTATCGGTGTTAAATGATAGAGAGGAGAGGAGGGTGTTGAGGTTGGTCTGGTATGTGCTATTACTGGTGTAATTACTGGTTTCGGTACAAGAGTTGAATAACAAGTCAGGCTGGGCGATGGTGAGACCAACAAGATTTGTGAGAATGAGAGAAAGGAAGAGGAGCTGAGTTCCAGAACCCATTTTTCAGTGTATAGTATACACACAATATGGTCAGGGTTTACAGTAGCATAATTCTGGTGAAGATTTATGAACTAGAGGATTGGTACAAAGTTGCTTTGGTTTTTAAAACTATATAAGCAAAAGAGGAGGCAGCTCTTGACGGGTGCTATTTGGGTCGTTGAGATGGATTTCTTATCTCCCTACTATAGGATATGGAAATGAGAAACTTGCTGAACGAGTCTTATCTTGATGAATTTTTCAAATTACAATGTGTACCTCATTTATAAAAAAATAAAAAAAAAATAAATAAAAAATAAAATTAAGTCGATCTAATAATTATAGATATGTTAGTTTTATTATTTTTGTTTTTTAAAATATAAATTGTCTAACTTTTAAATAATATTTGTCATTTTTTTTTTCAACTAAATACTATAAACTAATGTGAATATGATTATTAGATCAATTGATTTTTTTCATGGATGATTTATACATCATAGTCTAAAAAATGAAACGGTTCGGATTGTTGAGATGTGATCCATTGTGCGCGTCTTTGACCTATACAGTATCATCCAATTTACGGAGTAAACTGGAGAGGAGTTGCCTCCAAATCATGGTTAGTTTTAAAATGAAATTTTTGGTGAAGTAGGTAATTAAGAATATTATATTTTGTTTCGAAGATTGGAATATGATGATCTGAAATTACATTCGGGCTCCATCTAGATAGATGTGAATTTTAAATCAAATGTTATGATATTGGATATTATAAAACAATTAGAGAGTAAGTTATTATAGGTGGATAGAAAAATAAGAAATGATATATATATTGTAGTAATTATGAAAATCCAAAATTACATTACCATTTTTCTTTTAAGTTACTTGTCATCCAAATATATAGTTAGGGTTAAATTTCTTTCAAATTCAAATATGAATTTGAGAGAACTTTAGTGGCACGTGGATTTCACCATATAGGTCTAGTTTCAATAATTTAAACCGTTCATTTTGTAGAATACTTTGTGTATATTATTTATGGAAATAATTAGATTTATTCTATTATCATAATATTTTTATTTTATTATATTTGTCTCTACAAAATTGAATCGTCTATTTTAAAAAACATATGTCGTCCTTTTTTTTTTTTCTAGAAACAAATGCGATTAAAATGAAAAGATTATAATTAGCGGATAGATTTAACTATTTCTATAAATGATATACATTAAGGATATAAACTGTTCATATTATCAAAATTGAATCCGTAATGAATCTTACAAGTTCCTCAAATACTCCCCAATTTGATCCTCAAATACTCCCCAATTTGATGCAAGCATTTAAGTTCGATATGATTTATCGTTGTCTTTGATTAATTAACTTGTCTACAGAAAAAACATACCTTTTCATCCTTGTGTTGCCAATTCTGTACTTTATTATTGGTTTCATCAATAAAAACTTTTTTTGAGGATTAGAAAAAAAGAAAGAAAGAGTAAACAACATGGTCAAGTTTTTAAGATATTATAATACTGGACCGCATATTCCTAATTATAAATCATGTGGCTAGTTAAGGAAGACACGCCATCAATTAAAAATAGATTATTTAATGAATAAAGTACTACTCCTCCGTTCTAAAATAATGATTTTTGTTGGAAAATGTAAATTTTTTTTTAATAATATAATTATTACATTTTAAAAAAATTAATTTTTTAAAATTATACTTTATAATACATTTTTTAGAAATATCAAAGTCATAATTATACTTTTTATATTATTAATGAATTTTAAAAAATAACAAAATAAAAAATTTATATTATTTTTGTACTTAATTTTTAAAAAGGGAATGATATTTTAAAATAATAGAAAATGGAATAAGCAATTAATATAAACCTCAATCACCTTGTCTTAAAGACAGTTTTGAAATTCTAAACATTATTAATGCTTTGTTCACACCACGCTGGTCAAGAAAATGTTGTCCTATGACCACGTCAATGACAATGATAGACTACTTGTCATCATGGTTTTAAAAATCAAACCGGATCAACCGGTTGAACCGTCGAGATTTTGGTCTGGATATACCTTCTGAATCGATCGAAGCTAAAAACCGGTGTATTTAAGAAGAATCGGAAAAACCAGCGGTCGAACCGCCGAACCGGTTGACTAGGCACCGGTGCACCGGGTTATTTAGATCGAAAATTTTGAACTATTTTGGATATTTTTTTTAAAAAAATTTTCTTTTCTTTCTCTTTCTTATTATATATATATATATATATATATATATATATATAAAAGAAAACTTTAATTGAAAACTCTTTTTCAAGGGTCTCCTCTTGTGAGGAATCCCATTAAGAGCTTGAAATTATTGTGAGAGTTTCTACCTATTTATAAGAAAAAAAATCTTCCAAAAAAACTCAAAAAATTCATGTGGGATTCAATCAAATTTATTGGAGGTAGAATTGAAATTTTGATATCCCTCCAAAATTTTAGTTCTTCTTTCAATTAAATTATTTGAATTAAAATCATATAGAGGGAATATTGAATATTTGATTTTCTCTTCCATAATTAAAATTATTAATATTTTAAAATATATTATTATATTTTTTAGTAGGAAATTATTAGGAGAAATATTTAAGATAATTTAATATTTTATTTTTTTTAATTTTTAATTTTATTACTTATATTTTTATTTAAATATAAATTTAATATATTTATTACGTCACGGTTCGATTCCGGTTCAATCTAACGGTTGAACCAGTGACCCATCCACCCGATCACTTTTCCGGTTCGATCACCGGTCTGATTTTTAAAACATTGCTTGTCATAGTAAAATTTTTAATGTCATTTGAATGATGATAAATTAGTGCAAATTAAATGAGGACAATTGAATAATCACAAGTATCAACAAAATCACTTGTTGTCTTTTGGTGTCCAAGATTTCTTAGTCAAACTAATTAGGAAACTGCGAATTCAATTTACTTAACAAAGTCTAACATTGCAGAAATCATGATTGTTGAATCATTTTGAGGCTAACATGGTCATTTGTTACAATCTTAGGATTTTAATTTAACGATTCGGACTACATTAAAATTTTTCTTCAATGATTTTAAAATTATTTAATATAAATTATCATTATTGATAATTTCTCATTTTATTTTATATAAAAAATAAAATCTTATGATTTTCCATCCAATTTTACAATTGTTTGGTTTAGTCAAACTCGGCCAAAAATAGGCATCATTTTTATTATGGCTTTCCTATCAAAGTAGGACGGCAAAGCAACTCCAACGCTCTTCATTTTTATTATGGGCATCATTTTTATAATGGCTTTTCTAAGGAACCAATTAGTTTGTATTTGAATTATAAATTTTAATCGAAATTTAAAAGTAAAATAAAATGATAGGTGAAATATAATTATATTTCATTCATATTTCACTTGTATTTTTTTATTTTTTATTCTTTTCATTTTTAAATTCATGATCCAAATACAGTGTAAAAGATTTTAGGATTTTCAATTTATTGATTTTTTTTATTACTTATAATAAACCCCTAAAATTTGTAGTTTCATATACAGTTGAGAACTTCATCTTGAAAGATTTTTGTTTTGCTTTAATTTGTTTTGTTTTGTTTTTTTTTAAGTTCAAATTAGAACATGATTCACAGTGGATGAGAGTATAATAATTCTTAAAATATGATTCACAATGCATGAGAGGATGAACAATTTGTGTTAAGAAAATATCATTTTATCTCTTAAATTATCACTCAAAAATCAATTTAACCTTTATTCTTTTAATAATATTAATTTTATATTTAAACTATTCAATTTTGCAACAATTTTATCCTCACCGTTAATTGCCGTCTATAATCAAATAGGAGTTGCTAATGTGGTATCCAAATTTCATTTGAAATTTAATTTTACCACAAACTTTTCTAAAATATCAATTAGATCCCTGAATAAAATGAAATTTGAAAGTCTAATTAATATTTTAGAGATAGTTTAGAGGGTAAAATAAATTTTCAATACCACGTCATCAATTTTCATTTCATTATAAATGGAAGCTAATGATAGAGATAAAATTAATTCTAAATCAAACAATTTAGATGTAAAATTGATATTATTAAAAAAACTTAAGTTGAATTGAATTTTGAGTACTAATTTAATAAGAAAAATAATATACTCTTTTTTGTTTGCATAAATATTATACATATATATATATATATATATATATATATATAAGAACCGCTTAACAGCTTGAGATTCGTCTTTTTCTTTCGATTTTGCCATTTCATTTGGAATAATTTACTAATAGTGGTCTATATGTTGATTGAAGATTTTTTTTTTGTAATTATGCAAACAATTCTTGGTTAATTACGCAACAGATTTTTTTCGTAATTACGCAAATATTATTGGTCAATCATAAAATAGATTTTTTTCGTAATTACACAAACATTCTTCGTCAATTATGAAACATAAATATTTTATTATTTAACAAATTATAAATACTCTCATAAGGTTTGTTTAAAATGTAAATCGGTCTTATAATACTAAAAATTACAACCACTAATACTCAGGTAAAAAAAAAAAACCCAAATCTCTATACAATAATAAATTATAAAAATTGTTTATTAAAAAATATTTCTCATATCATTAAAAATTATTAATTGACTTAATGATTTATTTGTTAACAAAATAATTAACTGAATTTTTTTTCATATCATTAAAAATTATTAATTTACTTGATTATTTACTTATTAATAAAATTGATCATTTGTTATGCGAGTATAATTTATGTATTAATAAAACTAGTTATTTGTATATATAAATATATATGTATTTTTTTCTTCTTTATTAGGTCAGTGAGTTATCTTAGTAGTTTTTTTAGATGGGAGAATTATCTTAATATTTGTTTTATATTTATCTGTTGAAAAAAACTACACACTATAAATTTTTTCTTTTTTATAAATTCAAAAAAAATGTTAAAGACTCATAAATTCACCCAAAATGATATGGTAATAGAATTGGAATCTACATCATTGACAAATCAAAAAATGATATATATATGATACGACATAATTTTGTTATATATCTAATGATTTATTCTATTCAATTTCATAAAATAATATTTTAGTTTTTTAAAAAATTATCAAAATACAAAACTTAAATATACTGTAATAAAAGGTCGTGCCTTGCACAGGCCTTCTTAAACTAGTACATATATAAAAACCGCTTAGCGGGCTTGAGGTTCATCTTTTCTTTCTGATTTTACGTTTTCATTCTGAATAATTTACTAATGGTGATCTATATATTGAGTGAAGGTTTTTTTCGCAATTACGCAAGCATTCTTGGTCAATTACGCAAGCATTCTTGGTCAATTACGCAACAGATTTTTTTCATAATTACGCAAACATTTTTGTTCAATTATAAAATAGGTTTTTATGTAATTACGCAAACATTCTTGGTCAATTATAAAATAGGTTTTTATGTAATTACGCAAACATTCTTGGTCAATTATGAAACATAAATCTTTTATTTTTTTAACAAATTACAAATACACCCATAAGGTTTGTTTGAAATATGAATCGGTCCTATAATATTAGAAATTGCGACAATCGTTTGTTATAAATTTTAATTTAACACAATACTCAGGGGAAAAAAAAAACTATTCTCCTATGCAATAATAAATTATCAAAATTTTTATTGAAAAATATTTGTCATATCATTAAAAACTGTTAATTGATTTAATGATCTATTTATTAACAAAATGGTTAACCAAAAAATATTTTTCATACAATTAAAAATTGTTAATTTACTTAATGATTTCTTTTATTAATAAAATTGGTCATTTGTTATGCACGTATGATTTATGTATTAATAAAAGAGTTTATTACCTAAAAGTCCTATTTATAAATGCTATGGTAACTTAGGTCTTACTTAAGATTTTTTTTTTAACCAATAAGTCGTATTTAATAAAATTGAGAATATTATTAGTTTTTCCCAATTTTTAAATCTAAAAATATTATCAATTTTGCATAGTAATATTTCAGATAATTGTTTCACTAACTAATGAAAAGAAACAAATCACGATATTAAACATTTTTGCCGTTTTACTGATTGGTTTGATTCAAATATCTAATAAAATCGAGAAAATTATCAGTTTTTTCTAGTTTTAAAACTAAGAACATTATTTGTTTTTTTTTTTTAAAGGTTGTTTTTCTTAAATTTTTTTTTTGCATATCAATATTCCATCATCATGCTCTTTTATGGATACAAAATTTTCAGTTTTGCACAAAAAAATAATTCAATCTTTTCAAATTTTTCAAAAAAAAAAAAAAAACTTATTAGTTTTTTTTTTTTTGCAATAATTTTTTTTAATTTTTTTTAATTTCAAAGTTGATGTTTTAAAGTTTTGAAAATCAAAATAAATGTCAAATTATCATGTTCCTTTATATATAATCATAAATGATGAATAATTATTGTTTGAATGGAAATTTCGACTATTAAAAATTTAATGGGATTTAAAGGTCCAAAAAATCTTAGTTAAGACTTAATAGAGTATAAGTTCATAAATTAGAACTTGTGTGTAAATGCTCTTAATAAAATTAGTCATTTATATATATATATATATATATATATATATATATATATATATATATATATGTATGTATTTTCTTAATCTTCTTTATTAGTTTACTGAATTATCTTACCAGTTTTATTTTTTATTTTTTTTTATGAGAGAATCATCGTAGTATTTATTTTATATTTATCTGTTGAGAAAAGTTACACACCATAATTTTTTTTTTAACGAATTCGAAATAAATTTTAAAGGCTTTGTTTGGAATATTCTAAATAAGTTTATTTTTTGACTTTTTATAAAATATAGGTTGGGTTTGAAATGATGTGGTAAAGAAATGATGTGACTTAAATAAGATGATGTGACTTAAATATGATAGTAATTTTTTGACTTTTTAACTTTTTTTGAAAATGCCAAACTTAACCTTACATCCACCTAAAACTGATATGGTAATAGAATTAGAGTTTACATTATTAAGTATATAACAAAATAAAAAATAATACATATTGTATCACATAATTCTATCATATATATATATATATAATGATTTGTTTTATTCAATTTTATAAAATAGTATTTTAATTTTAAAAAAATCATCAAAATATAAAACTTAAATATATTATAATAATCCAAACTTTGCCCGTGTATATTGAGAGGGTAATTTATGATCTGGAGTTGGGCCGAGGTGACGGCCGAGCAGGTTGAGGGCCCAACGGTGTATAGGGCCGAGCTGATCAACTATCCGCCCAGAAATGGGCTGAGAGAACTTGGGCCGGGCAGAGTTGGACTGAGTGTGTGTGCCACCCCGGACCGTACAGAAACCGCTCGGCCAGGAAGTGACCGGTCAGACCAGGATGCTCGGTCCGAGGATGGTCGAAACCGGACAGATCGAGAGACCGGCGCCCGGAAAGGCGCAGTCAGCCGAGGTAGTTGATTGACCGGCAAGAAGGCCAACCAAAGGAGGTGCCCGGGCTAGGCTTTGCCGAGATGCCGCCTAGCCCGGTCCTTCATGTGTTTGTCCGGCTAGGCGCATGGGTTTGAAGCATGACATGGCCGAGGTAGAGCAGCTCGGCTGCCGAGCTCCAGTTGTGAAGTCAGGCAGTTGAGGTTAGGTGGTGAATGGCATGGTTTATGCTGACAGATGGGATAGCAGAGCCACGTGTCAGGAGAGGACTGGGAGTGGATATGGGGCTCAGAAGGTATAAAAGCATGACTGCGCCCCCCATACGCAGGACGAACATCTCTGTAAGAAATTCTTACACTCAAACACTCTCTCCCTTCTCTCTATCCATCCTAAGGTGTGTGCTAATTTGACCGTCGGAGGGTGTTTCCGGCCACACACCGCCGGGTAGCTCACCGTTATTTGCTCGCAGGTGATCGGATATCGACGGAGCTCGGAAGAAAGGAGTACGGGCTTGCCGGAATATTTGCTCCCCGTACAATTGGCGCCGTCTGTGGGAAGTTTTCAGACAAAACATTGTCTTCCAGGCTCGTCTGATCGCCGTCCATGGCGAACAACGACGAGTTTCCGTTGTCCGCCATCGACGGAGCCACCCCGGAGTATACCCGAAGGAGAGAGGGACCACCTGCCGTCCATCCAATGGCTGACTTGGGGACGCCCACTGGAGGACAGTCAGGAGACGCGCGGGATAAGCGCGGAAGGAGTCATGGGCGTTCACAGAGTCCAGACGGTCACCGGCGGAGAGACTCGCACGCCAGGCGACTGGAAAACAAGTTAAGGGACCAAGACGCTGTCATCAGGCGGATGGCGGCGGAGATGGAGGATCTCAAGCGGCATGTCAAAGGGAAATGTGTAGCTGGAGTGGGAGACCATAGTGAGCGCACCCCATCCCGCCGGTCAGGCGATCAGAGTCAGCGACGTACTCAGTCCATTTCCATCACTAGGAGTTACCAGGTTGGTGATTCCGACGTGCATGCAGAAAAGTCTAGCGCGCAAGACAGCACCTACAAACCCTCACGTCCGGCGACGACGTCGAGGTACTCTTATTCTGCTCAGTCAGAGGACCTACGGGCAGTGTTAAGGGAGCGGGCTCGCCGGCGCGAAGCCCAGAGAATACCAGCTTTCCAACGGCTCTCCTACGGGGTTCACGCCAGCGAGGAGGTCGGAATGCCTCCACCCCGCCAAGCAGTGCCAATATTTGAGGATACAGACCTGGCCAGGCTGAGTGCCACCCCTTTTTCCCTAGAAATAGAAACAACACCGCTTCCGGCAGGCTTCCACCAGCCTAAGTTCACGCTCTACGACGGCAAAACCGATCCTTATATGCATGTGAGCCACTTCCGACAGGTCATGGCCGGACATAGGCGAAATGACGGACTTATGTGCCTAATCTTCCCGTCTAGTTTAGGTGAGCTGGGCTTAAAGTGGTTTGAGAGGTTGCCGGAAGGGAGCATACAACGGTGGCATCAGTTGGCCGAAGCGTTTGTTACGCGCTTCAAAACCAACACAAAAACACCAAAGGAAGTTGATCACTTGCTGAGTGTCAAGATGGAACCGTGCGACACACTGAAGGCATACAATTCAAGGTATTGGGAGACCTTCAACGAGATCCTGGATTGCCCGGTCAACCTTGCAATCACGCAATATAAGCGTGGTCTCCCGGTCGGACATAGACTGCGGGACTCGCTTACCATGCACCAGCCGACCTCCATGGGCCAGCTCATGCAGCGCATCAATGAGCACATCCGAGTAGAGGATGATGCGTCAGCTTCCACCGTGAAGGTTACTCCGGTCGGTACAGACAAGAAGACAGCAGGCAAAGTGCACGCAGTTGGGCAAGAGTCCAGCCGCTCAAATGACCGAGCAGAGGAATCAGACCGAGGTTCAAATCGTAAAAACCAGGGTAGAGGACGTCGGAATGACCGGGATGATTACCCCCGGGATGACGTTGAGGACGCAAACAGAAGAATGAAGGCGAGGACTGGCATAACCACGGTCTTCAAGATTCTAATCTATCGCATACTTAGTGAAATCCGAGACAAGGAGTATGTCCGGTTTCCTGCTAAGTTGGGCGATGGACAAAGGGGCTACAATCCGCGGTATCGTTGTACGTTTCACCGGGAGAGGGGCCACCGGACTGAGGATTGTTTGCCTTTGCGACAACATTTGGAAGAATTGGTTGCGGCAGGGCATCTGGACCTTTACATTGATGGCGGCGTGAAACCGAATCAGGCTCCGGTCGATCCCAGGGGACAGGATGACCGAGATGCACCACCACAAGGAGTTATTAATGTCATCCACGGCATCGTGGAACCGGAGCGTGTTTGCGAACTCCGGGGCATGATCAAGAAGGCAGAGCATATGAGAGAAGTTTTGTCAGTGCAGCCTGCCATCAAAAGGGGGAAGACAGAAGAGAAAGATGTGATTAGTTTCACCTCAAGGGATTTAGAGCGTATCCAGACGCCGCACAACGATGCTCTTGTAGTAACACTACGCGTCAAAGAGTTTGATGTTAGACGGATCTTGATCGATCAGGGAAGCTCGGTCGAGATCATGTATTATGATGCGTTCAAACAGCTCAAACTCCGTGAGACAAACTTGGCTCCGGCCACTTCGCCACTGGTTGGATTTAACTGGCAGCCGGAGTGGCCATTGGGAAAGATTATCCTGCCGATCAAAGCGGGATCCGTGGTCAAGCAAGTGGAGTTTTGGGTGCTGTAAGTGCCTTCAACGTACAACCTTATCCTTGGAAGAGGATGGCTTCACGCCATGCAAGCCGTAGCATCGACCTACCACCAGGTGATGAGATTCCCCTCGGCTATGGGGGCAATCGAGGAGATTTGGGGTGATCAGGTCATGTCCAAGCAATGCTTCGTGGCGGTCAACGGGAGCCGGGCTGCCAAAGGATTCGTTCAAATGATCGAGGGACCGGAGGACCGGAGTGTCTTGGACGAAGTTGGCACCAAAGCCGAAGACAAGGCTGTTGAAGAATTGGTTGAGGTGCGGATTGATGCCGAGCAGCCGGACAGATTCTTCTTGCTCGGTTCAAGTCTCTCGGCCATGGAGAGAACCGAGATGATTGAGTTTTTGATGGCGAATATCGAAGTCTTTGCATGGTCGCCCTACGACATGCCTGGCCTTGACCCAAGCTTTATCTGCCATCACCTCAATGTCTTCCCTGGATCAAAGCCAGTCATCCAGCGAACAAGGAGATCGGCGCTGCATCACGCTGAGGTAGTAGCAGATGAGGTAAAAAACTTGCTTGAGGCACGAGCAATACAGGAAGTGCACTACCCTCGGTGGATTTCCAACACGGTAGTGGTGCCTAAGAAGAATGGAAAGTGGCGAGTCTGTGTCGACTACAAGACAGTCAACCGAGCTTGTCCAAAAGACAGCTTCCCTTTGCCGCGCATTGACCAGCTAGTGGATTTGACGGCTGGACACAATCGGCTCAATTTCTTGGATACGTACCGCGGCTATCACCAGATTGCCATGCATGGGCCTGACCAAGAGATCACCTCATTCACGACTCCAAGGGGACTCTTCTGCTATCGAGTTATGCCCTTTGGTTTGAAAAACGCCGGAGCAACCTTTCAGAGGATGGTGACCAAAATGTTTGCTCCTTTGCTCGGCCGGACAATGGAGGCTTATATCGATGATATGGTGGTAAAGAGCCGACATGAGGCAAACCATTTGTCCGACGTAGCCGAGATGTTTGCCATTCTGAAGAAGCACAAGCTGCGCTTGAACGCCTCGAAGTGTGCCTTCGGCGTGGGATCCGGGAAATTTTTGGGATTCTTAGTCACGAACCGAGGCATCGAAGCAGACCCTACTCAGATCAGAGCCGTGCAAGAGTTGAAGCAGCCCAGCTCGGCTAAGGACGTGCAGCATCTGGCCGGGATGGCCGCCGCGCTTAATCGATTTATAAGCCGGTCATCAGATCGCTGCCGCCCTTTCTTTCAAGCATTGAAGTCAAAGTTCTCATGGGATGACGAGTGTGACCGAGCTTTGGCCGAACTCAAGGATTATTTGTCTTCTCCGCCGCTGTTGGTTACACCAGAGCCAGGTGAGGAACTCTACCTTTACCTTGCCGTCTCCCAGCACGCAGTAAGTGCGGTGTTAGTTCGGGCTGAAGGAATCAAGCACCTCCCAATTTTTTATGTAAGTAAGACCTTGCTGCCGGCTGAGACGAGGTACTTGCCGCTGGAAAAGCTTGCGTTGGCACTGATGATGGCTTCAAGGAAATTGGCACATTATTTTCGCGCCCATACCATCGTCGTACTAACCGAGTTTCCCCTCAAGGCCTTGTTTGAACGCGCAGACTTTTCAGGCCGAATTTTAAAATAGGCGGTCGAGTTAGGACAGTTCGATGTGAAGTTCCAGCCGCGCACCGCAATCAAAGCCCAAACCTTGGCCGATTTTGTTGCCGAGTTCTCACCTGGCACTCATCCGGTATGCCCGGTCGACATTGCCGAGGCAGATGATGAGACGCACGCAATGCCAACCGAGGAACAACCAGTTGAAGAAGAAAGCGTCGTGGAGTTAGTGCGCACCATCGCAGTTCCCTCAGTTTGCACGGTCATACCACTCGGCGATGCGATGACGGAGTTGTCTATCACCAACCCATCCACTCTGTCCTGTACCGCATCACCAAGGGGAGAAGGAATGGTTCCACACAGCTCAGAACTTGATGATTCGCCTACGGACTTGGGCATTCTGAACCAACTTGCTGAGTCCGGTGCCGAATCATCAAGGAGGGAAGGAATGGTTCCAGACAGCTCAGAACCTGCGGCCAGCTTCACACCGCAACCTGATGATTCGCCTACGGACTTGAGCATTACAGACCAACTTGCTGAGTCCGGTGTCGAATCACCAAGGAGCACTGAATTTGAACCGGTCAACACCAAACTTGACACCGCACAGCCGAGCAGTTGTGATCCCATTGCCCTTCGCAACTCTCAGGACCCATCTGACTGCTGGAAGCTTTTTGTGGGCGACATGTGGAAGCTTTTTGTTGATGGAGCGTCCAACCGCCATGATGCCGGCCTAGGTATTGTTCTTATATCCCCGGACGGCCTAACCATTGAGCATTCTATCACACTTGGCTTCCCGGCGTCTAACAACGAGGCTGAGTACGAGGCGCTTCTCGCCGGGCTCAAGAGCGTAATTCAAATGAAGGCTGCCGAGCTCCTGGTATACAGTGATTCCCAGCTTGTGGTTAACCAAGTTTCGGGGATTTATGAAGCGAAGGACGATAGGATGGCGAAGTACCAAGCTCTGGTCAGGGACCATATCAAGCAGTTTGAGGCAATCAGAGTCCAACGGATTGGCCGGGAAGAAAACAGCAGAGCTGATGAACTCGTCGGCCTCGCTTCCATGGTAGATAGTACGTCTCCAAACCCCCTGTTAATTGACTTTCTTCCGTGGCCGAGCATTGAAAACGCCGGGCAGACGGATGTACTCTGCGCCGAGTTAGGTCCTTCCTGGATGGACCCCTTGATCTTGTTCCTCAGAGACCGGACTCTTCCAACAGACAAGAAAGAAACACACAAAATCCGGGTGAAGTCAGAGCGGTTTTGGCTCTCTCCATCTGGCGCGTTGTATAAGAAGTCCTTCACCGGTCCTTACCTCAAGTGCGTGCACCCGAATAGTGTGGAGGCTTTCTTGTTTGAAATTCATGAAGGCATTTGTGGCAGCCACATAGGGGGCAGGTCCTTGGCCTACCGAGCTATTTCGCAGGGATACTGGTGGCCGTGCATGCAGGCCGACGCGCAAAAATATGTCCGCAAGTGCGAAAAATGCCAGAAATTCGCCCATCAGATCCACCAGCATGCCAGGGAACTTCTTCCCCTCACCAGTCCTTGGCCTTTCGCCATGTGGGGGCTAGATATAGTGGGACCACTGCCAACAGCACCGGGCAACCGGAAATTCTTCATCGCGGCCACAGATTACTTCACAAAGTGGGTTGAAGCTGAGCCCTTGGCAACCATCAAAGAGAAAGACGTGAAGCGATTTGTCTGGCAGAACGTGGTCACGCGGTTTGGCGTCCCCAAGATTTTGATCTCTGACAACGGCACCCAGTTTGACGGTCGCCTATTCAGAGGATTTTGTGAAGATTTGAAGATAGAATTCTACAACTCCACCCCGGCCTACCCGCAGTCCAATGGTCAAGCCGAAGCATCAAACAAGACTATACTAGATGGGTTGAAGAAACGGCTGGAAAAGGCTAAGGGCAAATGGGCTGAAGAATTACCTAGCGTCCTTTGGGCATACCGAACAACCCCGCGACGTTCGACCGGGGAAACTCCATTTGCTTTGGCTTATGGCATGGAGGCGGTCATACCTTTGGAAGTTGGAATGCCCACCCTTAGAAGCAAAAGTTTCGAGCCCGAGATAAATACCGAGGCTATTGCCTTGGAGCTCGACCTAGCGGAAGAGCGCCGGGAGAAAGCCCTCATCCATGTGGCAGCCTACCAACAAGAGCTCTCCAAGAAGTATAACAAGACAGTGCACCCCAGACCGTTCAAAGTTGGAGATTGGGTTTTGAGGAAGATTATGGGCAACACCCTGGTGCCAGGAGAAGGCAAACTAGGGGCAAATTGGGAAGGACCCTACAAGATCACTGGTCTGGCTGGCAAGGGGGCTTACCACTTGGAGGATCTAGAGGGAAGAGCCATACCCCGGCCATGGAATGCGGCCAACTTGAAATTGTATTATTTTTAAGCTTTTACTTTCCTCTTTTTGTAAAGAAATTTTTTGGCTTGCAAAGCAGAATGTAATTCTTTTTGTCAAATTATAGAAGTAATTTTGCTTTAGCACTTGTATTATTGTTTTAATGTTACGGACCGAGATGATGTACTCCGGTTGGAAGAGTTGGTGTCTTGCCCAACTTAGGATTCCCAACCGAGATGATGTACTCCGGTTGGAAGAGTTGGTGTCTTGCCCAACTTAGGATTCCCAACCGAGATGATGTACTCCGGTTGGAAGAATTGGTGTCTTGTCCAACTTAGGATTCCCAACCGAGATGATGTACTCCGGTTGGAAGAGTTGGTGCTTTGTCCGACTTCGGATTCCCAACCGAGATGATGTACTCCGGTTGGAAGAGTTGGTGCTTTGTCCAACTTAGGATTCCCAACCGAGATGATGTACTCCGGTTGGAAGAGTTGGTGCTTTGTCCAACTTAGGATTCCCAACCGAGATGATGTACTCCGGTTGGCAGAGTTGGTGCTTTTTCCAACTTCGGATTCCCAACCGAGATGATCTAATCCGGTTGGCATTGTTGAAGATTTGCTCACTGATTATTTCCAACCGAGATGATTATTCCGGTTCATGAGTTCGTTGTTTCGTTCTGCTTAAGTACTTATGGATTCCGGTTGATTTTTACCGAGATATTTTGCTGAAAAGGGCACACCGTGCAAACACTTGGCAAAAATTTGAAATTTTCATTGATAAGAAATTCATTACAAAAGGTGGGGACCAAGCCTGGTTACATCAGCAGTGTTGAAAGCAAAAATACAAAAGAGAAGAAAATTAAACTAGAGGGGATAGATGTGTGAATTCGTCCTCGCCGGCCTCAAGGTCAACGGTTGGACCGGTATCTTGGGCACCGGGCTCCTCATTGCCGGGCTGCTCTTGCACCTCGGCCTCTTCTTCCTCAGAATCTGTCTGCCCGTCCCCATCTTCAAGTCCCTCCTCGGCCTCAGCCTGTAAAGCGCTGAAAACATCGTTGGCATATGGCACGAGGTAGACCGGTAGTGAAGCTTTGGGAGGATTGGCAAAAACGTCGGTGTCAGAGCCCTGGCCGAGCTGTTCGCAAGCGGATTTCCAGCCAGCCTTGAAGTATATGTCTTGTGTTGCAAAGACTTGCTTCTTGTAATTCTTCTCGGCCTCGTTGAAACCCGCGTTGTTGGCAGCCCGGCAAGCTTTCTTCTCCGACTTCTTCAAGGTATCCACCTCGGTCTGGAGCTCGCTTTGTTTTTTCTCAGCTGCATTCAGTTGACCGAGCAGCTTGTTATTATCAGTGTTGGCCATCTCGAGAGAAGCTTTAGCCCGGCCGAGCTCGGCTTGAAGGCTTTCAACCTGGCTGGCAGTGTCGTTGGCTTTCTGCCTAAGCCGGTGGATGCGCTCCAAAACCAAGTGTTGTTTTTGAATGGCCTGCACAAAGAAGCAAAGTTGATCAGAAAGGAGACCGAGCAGAAAGGAAACCGAACAAACACTTATGAAATTTTTCAAAGCAACATCCACTTACCCTGGCCATGGACTTCACCGACGATTTGACCAACCGGGTGTCTGGGACGTGGTCGCTGCCGACCACGTTGCTCGGTAGCAGCAGGGCCTTGGTCAGATCAAAGGCGAGCAAATGCTCTTTGTCAGCTTTGATAGAAGCCGTTGCCGGGATGTCCTGACCCCGGTGCTTCAAATGTGGGCGCCAGGCCGGCACTGGGGCGGGGGCGTCAGTTGGGTGCTCGGTGGTAAGCTCGGTGACTAGCTCGGCGGACGGGTCTGCCCGAGCTCTTTTTCCGGCCCGACATGCAGGGGCTTCTCGGCTGGATTGCCCGGCGGATTGAGTGGCAAGGGCGACCACGGCGCAACTGGATTGACCGGCGGCAGGCGACCGAGTTACCACGCTCGGCACCTCGGCGGATGTGGCGGTGAGCAGGTTTTTGATTCGACTTCTTTTGGCCATCTCTTGCTCGTCTGTCAGTCGGATTAGCGGGACGTCGGGTAAGGTTGGATCTGGAGGTGGAGAAGGAGCTCTGAGGAAGTCAGTTACTCTACTCCGGCGCGGGGCAGAATACCTATACGTCGGGGTATAGCCGAGTAAATCGTTGCAATCCCGGTGACGGTACCTAAGCACGGCCCGAATTGCTTCGACGTTGGGGAATTGGTAGTTGGCTTGCAAGGCTTGGATAGCTGCAAAAGAAACAGGGAAACCGGTTAGTTAAACTAAAGAATTAAGTTCACCGAGCAAGTTTGAGTGGCTTACATGAAGAACCGAAGTCCTTGCTTATGAACCAGCCCGGCACCTCGGCTGTTTCGTAATTGCCGGACACCCAGAAAAAATCATCGTCGTGCATATCTTTATCCGGGGTGCCGGTTACGATTTTTTCCTTGCCCGGTCTTATTTTCAAGTAGTAAGCTAGGCCGTCACCGGTGTGGCCCATTGTGTATTGCCTCAATATCTCGGCTAGGCCTAAGTTGGTGCCTAGCCGTTGGTTCAATTCGTCAATGCCGTTGATTATTCTATAAGTGTTGGTGGACACCTGTGTGGGTGCCAGCCCGGTGCGGCGGAGGAACTCGGTTATGAGAGGGTTGAGCGGGAAACGAAGACCCCCTTCAACGATGGATAGCACGGTGAAGGGGCACTCCTCCCTACCCCAAGGTGTGGTCTCATCTTCTGCGAGCTGCAGGTGGACATCGGCCTGGACGCCGTACTCCTCCCTGAACGTAGCCAGCGCAGCCGGAGTATCCACTAGGAAGCGGAATTTCCCCATTTTTGGCCGGCTTAGTGTATCCCGGCTGAGGGGTTTGGCTCTGGGTATTGGATGTTGCCCGGTCCTGAGAGCCTCAGGAATGACAGTGGTCCCCTTGGACTCTGCGGGAAAAGGATGGCAAGTGTTAAGTGTTAGCGCGGTCGCGCGAAAGGTGCTGGATTTTAGCTCGGTCATTAAGGGTGCCAAACCACCTCGGTTGTCCATTCTATCTAAGGAGCCCGGTCGCCCAAGCGGACCAGATGTTAGCCCGGTTGAACGGCCAAGTCCTTTTGTTATCTCGGTTTTCGCTGGGGTTGAAACAAACATGTTGTTTGCCCGGTTTGGTTGGTTTTTTGGATCAAAAGAAGGCCCAGAGCCCGGTTCACCCCAGTTCTTCAGCGTTCTTCAGGAAGACGAAGAACACCAAGAACAATGGGGGGTTTGGGACAGATTCTATGGCCTTTGCCCTAAATGCTACGTTTTTGTACCCTAATGTGTGTAAAATAAAAGAAAATGGCAACAGAATAAGGGTGAGATGACTTACCAGAAAAGGGCAGGGCCTAATCCCACAATCACGAAGAATGGCAGTCGAGCTTGAGCTTCAGAATCGTCACAAATGGAGGCAGCAGTAGGAAGAAATGGAATGGTGGGGGGCGAGTATACATAGGCGAAAGAGACCGCCCAAATTCAAAATCTGACAAGAACGGCGGGTTGGCTTCTCGATGACCAATGGGAGCTCGCCACGTGTCCCCATTTATGGCTACGTCAGGATTGATGCAACGGGTTGAAGAGACGAAGAGCCAGCCGAGCTACTTTCGACGAAAAGGCTGAAAGCCGAGGAACATGACCGGGGAAGGATTGCAAATTAGCTCGGTGAAGCTTCGGCATCTTGGAAACCGGGGAAACGTCATCTCGGTTGAAGTGAGTAATCCCAGTCACGCTTCCGCGGACGGAATTAAGGGGCAATTGAGAGGGTAATTTATGATCTGGAGTTGGGCCGAGGTGACGGTCGAGCAGGTTGAGGGCCCAACGGTGTATGGGGCCGAGCTGATCAACTATCCGCCCAGAAATGGGCTGAGAGAACTTGGGCCGGGCAGAGTTGGACTGAGTGTGTGTGCCACCCCGGACCGTACAGAAACCGCTCGGCCAGGAAGTGACCGGTCAGACCAGGATGCTCGGTCCGAGGATGGTCGAAACCGGACAGATCGAGAGACCGGCGCCCGGAAAGGCGCGGTCAGCCGAGGTAGTTGATTGACCGGCAAGAAGGCCAACCAAAGGAGGTGCCCGGGCTAGGCTTTGCCGAGATGCCGCCTAGCCCGGTCCTTCATGTGTTTGTCCGGCTAGGCGCATGGGTTTGAAGCATGACATGGCCGAGGTAGAGCAGCTCGGCTGCCGAGCTCCAGCTGTGAAGTCAGGCAGTTGAGGTTAGGTGGTGAATGGCATGGTTTATGCTGACAGATGGGATAGCAGAGCCATGTGTCAGGAGAGGACTGGGAGTGGATATGGGGCTCAGAAGGTATAAAAGCATGACTGCGCCCCCAATACGCAGGACGAACATCTCTGTAAGAAATTCTTACACTCAAACACTCTCTCCCTTCTCTCTATCCATCCTAAGGTGTGTGCTAATTTGACCGTCGGAGGGTGTTTCCGGCCACACACCGCCGGGTAGCTCACCGTTATTTGCTCGCAGGTGATCGGATATCGACGGAGCTCGGAAGAAAGGAGTACGGGCTTGCCGGAATGTTTGCTCCCCGTACAATCGGCGCCGTCTGTGGGAATATTTGATTAGTCGATCTATATTTATATTTGTACTCCGGTTCATGAGTTGGTGCTTTTTCCAACTTCGGAATATTTTGCTAAATCATGAACTGAATGATGCCCCAAATTCAATTTGCTAAATCAGGAACAAGATGAATTGGATTTGTAAATGAAAGAATGTTTTGCATTCGTAAAATCAAACCTGTACATTACAAAAGCCAAAATTAACCTTGTAATTTTAAAATTTCCATCTATACCAAAAATTAAAAAAAAAAACACACACACACACACAACAACAACTAATATCAACGAGGCCGTGGCACTGTAATTGAAGCCTCATTAATTGACAAGTTCACAGGATGCTCTAGGGATAGATTTGCACTAGAAGGAAATTGGTTCGATAAGGACATGTGTGGCTGTATGCTACTTTGGATAAAGAATCCAGGTTTTGAGGGTAGTGGGAGACTGATACTCAAGCTAGTTAGCATTAAAACAATTGAAGCCATTGTTGGTCTCTTAGCGACTTTGTTTTGTACACATAACAAGCCAATGTGAATGCACCTCATCATTTTACTCTTTGAATTGCCCTAAAGTGTTTGGTCGATCAAACTCAATGGTTTGCCTTCCCTCCATTTTTTCCATGCCTATACGAAGTAGATGAGATTAAATAAACTAACAATTAATTCAGGCCTCGTTTGGGAATAGGCTAATTTAGTAACTTTTTGGCTATTTGGCTAAAATATGAGCTAAAAAAAATTAGTATGTTTGGGATGACTTTTTGGCTAATTACGAAAAGATGTGCAAAAAGTAGAGAGAAAAGAGAATCTTTGACTTTTTGGTATGGGTTATTGGCTTTTTGGCTAATTTAGTAACTTTTTGACTTTTTGGCTAAAACAGAGCCTTCCCAAACGAGGCCTGATAGTGTACCCAAATACATGTTTTGCCATGTTTGGATCACATAACATCCTGTAAATGTGAAATTATAAAGAATGCATTCAAAAGTTTTGCACTCGCATAGCTTGGAAGATGATCTATATGCTCTCTGTGGCTAGAATGACCATTCTTTTTACCACTCACAATCTCAATGATTAAAACACCAAAATTGAAGACATCAGTTTTAACTGAGAATTGTCCGTAATTTGCATACTCAGGAAGCATATACCCACTACATGACATGACCAGCTGAATTGATTAAGATTTTGATGCTAAAATTATTTTTCAATACCAATTTAAAATTTGGTATTTTTTTCTTGTTCTGGTTTGCTTTCCTAATTCATTAATAGATTGACTTACAAGATACCAATCAATCTCATGAAACGTGTAAGAAAACATATAATTTGTGAATAAGCAGAAAAATGAAATTTTTACTTACTAGGTTCCTACAATTCTTTTTGTTTTGCCTCGACTTTGATCATTAACAAACAACCTTGCCATGCCAAAATCTGCAATTTTGGGTTCATCGCACCATCTAACAAAACATTACTAGCTTTGAGATCACGGTGAATTATCTTAAGTTGAGAATCTTCATGAAGATACAGAAATCCGCGTGCAATGCCTACTATGATTTTGTAACGTGTTTCCCAATTTAATAGCATCTGCTTTGTTGGATCTACATAGTCATCCAAATAATAAGTAATCACTATGCATAAGTATTACTAAGACAGATATGAAGCTAATGCACAAGTAGCAAGAAGGTAAAAAAAGTCGAAACAATCATAGTAATTGAGATTCATTATGGACTTCTCATGAGATAAAATAGTAGGATTATCTTAAAGTCATAGATACATTTGGTGGAGATATAGCCATACCAAAAATGAAACGATCAAGGCTTGCATTGGGAACAAACTCGTAGATAAGAAGCCTTTCTTTTCCTTCGAAGCAAAAACCGAGGAGCCTAACAAGATTTTTGTGTTGGAGTTTGGCCATTGACACAATTTCATTCTTGAATTCAACTTCACCTTGTTGAGAACCACCTCTAAGTTGTTAAACAGCAATTTCTTGCCCAATCGAGAGCTTACCCTATTGAATGTGAATCCATGAGGTTTTATGCACTCCATGTTAGCAAAGTTGTGCTAAAATATATTGCTATATGTAGCATATAGAATGGTTCACCCATTTTTTCTTTTTTCTTTTTTGTGTGTAAATTTTTTTTTTTTTGTGTGTGTGTGTGTGTGTGTGTGTAACTAACACAAGTTGCCAATAATGTTTCGTTACCTTGTACACAAAACCAAATCCACCTTCTCCAAGCTTATTAGCACTTGAAAAGTTATTTGTTGCTGCTCTTATTGTGGCAAAATCAAGTTGGAAAGAATCCACACTTTGAGATGCATCCTCATCTTGACATAAGTAAACAAGTTACACAGAGACTTTAAATGAGAAAATATATTTAGGCTAAAGATTTTTGCATTTTATAAGTGTTTAATCCTACTTCTAGAGTTGCACATCTGAATCGTTTGCTTTTGTTGGGATCGTTCACCCATGTGGACAAAAGTTGCCTGTGAAGGTGATCTATATGATTACGTGCAAATGCGGGACATATTGGGTTTCAGTACAGTGAGCTAATTTGCAAGGTATTTCGTGCTTGGAGGTGCAGGCACCTCAATGAAAGAGTGGATTCCTGAGAAGTGAAGATCAACATTGCTCATTGGTGAAGAATTTACAGAAGACTGAGTAACAGACTCAATAGTTCACCCCGTAGGTGCGAAATAGGGTGATTGTTCAGATGGTCTGCCTATGTGGACTAGAGTACAAAGTCTCACAAAACAAGTGTCAAGTCTCGTATAAATGTGAATTGTAGGCATTCATTGTACAATGTGATTTAGAAGTCCAAGCCTAGCACATAGACAATATTGTACAATTGAGGCCAGGATAGACGTGTTAGCATCAAGAACTTCCGCTGTGTGCCTAACTTTAGTTTTGACAATCAACCACAAGTTTTAGTGATCCATATACCCATATTTTATTTATTTATTTATTATTATTACCATGCCAAGAATTTGCATATTAAATTTGAAACAAATTGTACAGTATCATTCTCTAATGTAACCAAAAGCAAAAACCTTTCTACTCTTCCATTTTTGAATATTTACCAGCATGATGCACGCCACCTCGTCTAAAAATCATAAACAATTTTGATGCAGTTCTTATCCAAGCCATTTTGGAGGGATGACCAGAATCCAACCTTTCTACAATATCAGAAACCCAGTACGTTAATCTTTTCCTGTAATAACCATTGTTAAATTTAAGCATAAGCCATGCAAAATGAATAAGCCTAAATAATAGCTTACTTTGGAAATTCTCGCTCTTCGTTAATTGGAAAAAGGCACAGTCAAGGGTAATAACCACTAATAAGAAACTGATTGGAACGACAACGATAATAACGATCTGAAATGTGGCACTCCTGTTGTCTGCACTAGACATAAAATGTTAAGATTATATTTTTCAAGTGCAACTTCAACAATTGAAAGGAGGATCAAATGGTTCCAATCCAAAAAATACTAAAGAAAATAAATCAAACACATTAAGGCGTAAGAAAGGATAATATGCGGTTCAATGATGTGTCTTGGGAAATGAAAAGCAAATTCACCATATGCAATGAAAATCCCAAAGCTCACTTTATAACTCAGCTACCAAAGAATACTATTGTCACATTTCACTTAAATCCTTTCAAGAAGTACAATAAGGCTTGGTTTGGCATCTTCAAAAAAAAGTTAGAAAGTCAAAAAGTCACTATCATATTTAAGTCACATCATCTTATTTAAGTCACATTACCTTTCTACTACATCACTTCAAACCCAACCCATATCTAACCCATATTTCATAAAAAGTCAAAAAGTATACTTATTTAGATCATCCCAAACTACCCCTAAATACTTTTAGAATGTTAGGGCATAGGCTTTCCACCCCGTGCCCTTCATAAAAAGCCCTAACAAAAATTAAATCTAGGGCAAATTAAGACAATAGTTTCTATACTCTGGTGTTTCTATCGTTTTGGTCCCTGTAATATCAATTGGCTCGATTTTAATCATGAATTTATAAATTTGTTTCAATTTATTACAATTAGCAATTTATTTATGAAAAAGACGTATATAATGTGTCATATTTTTAAGAGTAAAATTATAAATTTATTCAATTTAGTAGGTTAATTTCAACTAATTCAGTGATTAATTTTCGTCAAAAATAATAATGACATTATCAATTGAATCAAATTGACACAAAATTTAAAATTGAACCAATTGAAATTATAGGACTTGAACTACCTTCTTTTGTTGTTGTGTTCGTTGATGGTGTTAAAAGGGGAGGAGCAAAAATAACTGCAAGTGGTGGCGGTGGCGGTGAAGCATCAGCTGTAGATTCAAGGAAGTGATACAGCTTATACTGAAAAACACAGCTTGGTTTCAGAATATCTATTGTTAGCTTCCTATTACAACAACTTTGATAATCACCCACTGCTCCTCTTAGACAATCTCTACAATCACCTGATGATAGGTCTGGAGTACACATCATGAGAGCATATATATTCTCATATTCTGTAAAGTTTTTTTTACCACTTGCAAACTTGAGTCTAGAAGAACCTATGGAAGCTTTGGAAACAAGGCTATCAACCAAACTATTTAAGGCCCAATCAAACTCATCCATGTTGTTGTTGGAAATGGTTATAAAATTCTGAATAAAACCATAATTTTTTCTTAAGTTCGGTCTATTTTTTAGGTGGGCTCTGAGTGTCGATTTACTCGGATCAAAGTGGTAACGCGTTTTATGCCGCGTTGTGATTCACGTGGTATATTTGGTTGCTCAAAACCATTACCGAGTGAATGGGAAATTGAAGCCAAAGTGTGCTCCATGGAAATGGAGTTTTGGTGGAAATTCCTTAAGGTTGTAAATTGGCTTGTCCCACATTGATTTGGTGGGAAGTTTTGAAAGGGTTTATAAGGCTTAGGGTGAGATACTTGGGGTGTGCCTCAAGGGGTACCCAAGTGTTTTAGAGGGAGAGGTTATGGGCTAGACCCATTGGACCCAAAAATCACCACACGCGCACCGCCGGTCGGGCGGGCTGGGGTTGGGCCAAAAACATTTGAATTTAATTTTATTTTTTATTAAAATAAAATCCAGAATTCAAATTAAATTGGTTTGGATTTTTTGTTCATCCAAACAGGACCCTTCCCGTTTTCAAACAGAATTAAACGGATTTGGATTTATTGCTCATCCAAACAGAGCCCTTCCCATTTTCAAACAGAATTAAACGGATTTGGATTTATTGCTCATCCAAACAGAGCCCTTCCCGTTTTGCTATCTGTTTGAATTCAAAACCAACAGGTATCATACCTGTTCAATTCAAAACCAAAAGCCACATACCTGTTCAATTCAAAACCAAGAGCCACCTTCACATCTATAAATAGGACCACCCTCATTTGATGTTTTCCATTCAGAAATTTCGTATTTCACTTCTGCTAATTATATTCTTCATCTTGCTGCATTTTATTTCCGAAAGAAAGAGTGTAAACACTTAGTGTGTTCGTAAGGCAAACAATTTGTAGTGATGCTATTGTTTGTGGTAAGATCATTTCATCCTGGGAGATAGACGTCCAAATTCTGAAAGCACCGTGGAGAGGACGAATCTGTCTTAAGGACACAGTGTTAAACACTGGACTTGATCAGAAAAGTTATTCAAATAAATTAACCAAGTAAGTTGTTTAATTTTATTTTGTTTTTTATTTGTTTATTTAATCAGATTTTATTTTTGTTTTTGTAACAAAATAAAATCTGTGGTTTTATTTATTTATTATTATTTCGAGTTTGATTTTTGTAATCAAACAAATTCTCTCCTTTTATCTATTTCTTTTATTCTTGTTGTTGTTTTGTATACAACAGAATTTAATCTATTTAAATACAGTGAAGATTGTCCAACAGTTGTTGCTAACATTATTTACATTCCACACGAACCCAGCTGGATGCGTATTCATAACCCCGAAAAAGGACTTGTTTGAGCACCGTACAATGCACCGAGTGGGTCCCCATTCAATGGCTTCTTTTTGGTTGGGACAGTTCTTGATGATGGACTGACTAGGGGAATCGATACAGTCGAAGCAAGTTAGGTCTGCAAAGTCCGAGAGCATAAACAGTGTCAGAGCCATGGCCGATGGTGGCAGTGTAAAAGCCACCATTGGCCGTGACATTTGAGGCAATGGAAGAGAGAGCGATGTCACGGTTTTTGCCATACGTGCTATTTGTTGTGAAATTGCCTGTGTTATAACCGTCCTGAGCAGTGATTTGGGGAAGAAGGGTTTTGAGTATAGAGAAAGAAAGAAAACAAAAGTTGAAGTACCCATTTCTTGAGTCTTTGGGACAAGAATTTAGTTTTTATATAGGAAGAAAAGAGTGGCCAAATATGGTTTTGACAGGGTCATAATATTGGGATCAGCTCCCCTCGCACTATCTTCTCCATATATAACGATTAGTTAGTACCTGTTGGCTACATATTTTGTATAAAGTCAATCACAGTTCAACACGTGGTAGGTTGAGGGTAATACGGGAAGACAATTCAAACCTTCGATCGTGATCGTACACGTGGCAGTTAGTAACGGTTTTCATAAGATCTGCGTAGTATTGGATCAGCAAAGAGATGCAAAGTGATGTGGCTTCAACGGTTACTCACATTTAAATTCAAAATCAGGAGGGAAGCCTAATTGCAGGTGTTGGCATAGTGGAGCTAACTATAAGCCAACATGATCAGCGATCATAGAGGAGCGGTTCGACAGTTAGAAATGAAGTTCGATGGTTATCCTTGAGAAGTATAAATAGCAGAGAAGGACTCAGAAAAAGCCCCAGACTCAGATCTATAAAACCAGTTTTATTCTACTTTATTTCTTTTCCAGTTTTTACATTTCTTGTTCTTTACATTTTCATACTTCAAATTCCAGCACTGCATTTTGTTCATAGGAGTAGTTTTCAAATAGGTCGTTGCTGTAAACCTCTACGAGACTGATTCAGATATTTGTAAGTTTTTTATTTGCTTAATAAAATACTATAACTGTTCTTCATTTAATCATTGTTTGCTTAATTCTCCTAAACAAAGCCACCAGTAAAAGTCCTCTTCATTGAGGCTGAAAGAACTAAAACACAATCGTCTGATAATTGGTTGGCAATTAACATTCTGTAAGGACTGATTGATCCTTGCTGGCACACTCATAATTACAAAAATAACCTTCGAAAGCCAAAAAAGCCAACATATATTTTTGGCACGCCCTGTGGGACTAGTTGAAATGGCTAGACGTAGGAGACAAGGAGAAAATGAACGCTTGGAACAAGGCGTGGAAGGAGAGGTAGAAATGCCTAATGTAGAGGATAATGTGATAATACATACTGTGGAAACACCCATTTTATCAGAACCTATGGTCGAACAGACCAACACTTCGGAACAAGTACCACATGTTCATAATATTGGACGAGGCCAAGGAATTGGACCATCCACTGTTCCATCTACTCAGCCAATGAATCCATGGGGTGGTCTAGTAGATGCCATGGGACAACAGTTAATGAGACAATGGAAAAATGGGTAACATCCTTTTTGGATTGAATGAATGCTCATCAACCAACTAATGCAAGGCATATAGAGGAAAATTCAAATGTCCCTCAGCAAAGATTGGCTAGAGACAAATAGCCTATGCAGAGTAATGGGCATACTAATGGTCAAACTAGTAACCAAAATCATAAAAGACCAGAACCTCAGTCTTGGTATGAACCTCTTTCGAGACCTATGGCAAATCAAAATGCCTTATTACTTAACAGTGAAGCCATGCAAATAGGTGGATCTGACCCAACAAAAGATAATGGTGTAAGGATGGTTTCAAATCCCATGTTTGAAGCCATACCTGGCACGAGGGGGTTCACTAATCCTTTGTTCGAATTTATACCCGGGGGGTTAGAAGGTTTTCCTACAACTGGAAGAGACACAACACATGTTTTAGCACCTTTCGCAGGTCCTTTCACAGGACAGGATCAAAGGGGTCACCCATACCCCCAACAGCAGCCAGCACTACAAGGACAACCAGTCCCAAATATACCACCCTATGGACTAAGAGGACCCCAGGCACAAGGTTGTCCACCAAATCCTGTGTTTGTTCCTCCAATAGTGGTTCAACAGACACAAAATATGGTCCCTAGGGACCAAATTGCTGACATTGTCAGAGAGATGTGTGGACCAATGGCTCAGGGGATTTAGACTCCTATGTATAGGAAACCGTACCTAGAATGGGTAGATAGGGTACATGAATACCCAAAAGGTTTCAAGATACTAGATTTTGTCCTTTTTATGGGAATGGAAACCAGTCAACGGTTGAGCATATTGCTAGGTTCGCGGCTCAATGCGGTGAATTTACCAATAATGACTATATGGAGTTAAGATATTTTCCCAAATTCTCTAACTGGGGGAGCATTTGTATGATATATTAACCTTACACCTGGCTTTATCTAAACTTGGCAACAAATGGAAGAGACATTTCATGCCCAATTCTTCTAAACAGAGCCAGAGGTTTCCATGGCAGACTTGGCAAGATTGAGTCAAAGACCTGATGAGAAGGCTACTCAGTTTATTACCAGATTTAAAAGAGCACGAAATAAATGTAGGATCATCTTACCAGAGCCTGAATTTGTGAGATTGGCTCAAAATGGTTTAGAGTTTAGGCTTCGAAAGAAGTTTGACTCAACTAAGTTTAGAGACTTAGTGGAATTAACCTATGAGGTGTCTAGGTATGAAGTATTACTAGAAGAAGAACAAGATCGAAGTAATGCATCGTACAAGATGTATTATAGAGATCCTAATTATGAGATTGATACAGCAGAGATTGTAGGGAAAGAACCTGTGATCTGTGAGACATTAATTCATAAAGATATAACAATTGATCAGCAGTTTAAAAAGAAAGACCTTCATAGGAAATACTCTTTTGACTTAACAAAGGTAGATGACATTTTTGATCGTTTGCTTGCTGTAAATTTCTTGAAGTTACCAAAGGAGTCAAAATTCTGTCTCCAAAAGAACTTAAAGGAAAAGTGTATTGTAAATGGCATAATTCTTGGTCTCACTCAACTAAACACTGCATTGTTTTTTTAGACAGGATCCAAAAGCAGATTTGAATAGGGAGTTTAAAATTCCCAGCTAAAGCAGAAAAGGCCATGGGGATTGATACTAATCCATTCCCAGAAATTGGCAACCAATGTTATTATGCTAGACTTCCAGAACTTGTCCTTAAAAGAATTAGAAGAAGTCAATGTGCAGATACATGTTGCCAGCCAGACAACTGTCAAGAAACACACTAGAAATCTACCAACTATTGGACAAGGTTTCTTAGACCAGAGGGAAGACTCTGATGAAGAAGCATTGGATGACGATTCTTTAGAAGCAACTGTCATGCAAAGAATGTGTCGCAGATGCATGCTGAGCTATAAGTGGTTGAAAGCGCTTCTAATTGATGGGAAGCAATATTACAATGATGTGCAGAGGCGTCCTAAACCAACCAGTGCTTATAACAAAAGGCCATATCCAACTAGTATTAGGTAGCAGCCATTAATGGTTGAGCCAACAGCCGCTAGAATGCGTTCTAAAGGAAAGAGGCCATTATATGAGTCCAGACTACCTAATTATTACAGAATGGAGAGCGGTCATCCTGAAAGGAGACCGAAGAAGGGTTCAGTTTATGGGATCAAAGCCAGAGATTGGCCTCCTAGACCAACCTCATGTAGGACGGAAAGTGGCCACCTTCACCAAAGGCCTGAGTTAGGCCCGAAACAGGGGGTCAGGGTTAAGCAGTGGCCTTCACAGCCAGCTTCGAAGGAAGAAAGAAACAGTTCAACAGCTGGGTTAGTAGGTTCGTGGGTACCTGGAGTTCCAGATTGGTTTGTCATGCACAACAAACCTAGGGAGATGTCTACCCAAAGAAATGTTGTTGGAAACCAGGGTAGGATGGTCAAACCTCCTTTGGTGGACAATTGGGTATTGCTTAAGCACTCGAAAACAAAAGAACCAAATATGGTCCCAGTGATTTCTAGGTCCTAAAGAAGGAAGATCCAACGAAGGTACACTCAGTACCAAAAGGATCTGAAAAGAAGGTGGAGAAAGTTCTTCATTGGTTCAGCTAAAGAGCCAAGCAGAAGGAGAAGAAGATTCAAAGTTAGACCATAATCTAAAATCGACCTTTCCAGACAAAAAGAGTTGTAGCAGGGAGCGGTTGGCCAAAGTTCATTTCGAACCAAAGGCCAAGGAAAGATCCAGCTTGGTAGGATTGGAAAAAGTTTTGATGGAAAGTGATAGTGAGATAGAAGAGGAAGTCGTCCCAGGCCAATGAAAGGGGATGGTTGAGGAAGGAATGTTTGAAGCCTTCATGGCTGAACAGACATTTTTAGTCAAAAAACTAACAGAAACAGACCATTCGAAGGAAGTTACTAATACAGAAGTGCCAGAATGCAGCATGGAGGACGCTTTTGAAGTAATTGAACAAGTTGACCACGAGGGAAAGCAGGTACAGTCAGTCATCCAATTTGGCTCGTTTCTTCCGGTGTTAGTGAATATGGTGCTTATATTACCACAAGAGTTTCAAGCTGAAGATGAAAACCAAGGTCAGGAGATTAACCCAATTCTAGTCTCTAGTGAAGACTCACAAGTAAGTATGGTGCAAGACGAATCTGAAGTAGCCACACCAATGGAAACTGAAGACGAGAGTGAGGAAGAGGTAAGCATTAACCTCTCATACCCTTTGAGTATCCCACGACGTCCATAACACAGCATGTCAAACTCTTGTATATCAAGGCCTTCTTCGATGGAATACAAATGAATCGGGTGCTGGTGGATAACGGGGCAGCAGTAAGCCTGCTTCCAAAATCTTCGTTGAAGAAACTAGGAAAGAAAACCCCCAGACTAATCCCAACCAGTACAGCCATTGCTGGTTTTGCTAGAGACAAATAGATTGCCCAAGGTATTTTGCCCATCAACCTGAGTGTGGGAACCAGGGACTGCATGACAGTATTCTTCGTTATCGACAGCAATGCTAAGTATAATGTTTTACTTGGAAGAGATTGGATTCACACCAACAAATGTGTGCCTTCCTCTTTACATCAGAAAATCATGATGGCCTTGTTCAATGGAGAGACGGGGGAGATCAATGCAGATCCTCAACCCTTCATAGCTTGTGCAAATTTCCCAGAGGCCAAATTATATACTGAAGGAGTGGCACCACTCAGTATACTGAGAAAACCTGATGGATCAGCCGATGTGACGTCTGATGAGGAATTAGCACACCTGAAGCACTCAGTCCAGGAAAGTGCTGTTGAAGAGTTTGTCGTTAAAGATGACAATGATGCTTGGTTGTAGGCGAAGAGATGGAACCCAGGAAGCCAAATCTTTGGCTTTAATTAAGTTTTCAGCATTGGACATACAATCAATAGTTCAGAAAGTGCAAGAACAAGAGAAAGAAGCCATGATAATTGGTTGGAAGTAGGAACAGCAACAGGTTAGATGTTTGGCCTTGGATAAATACTGTGTTTTGGATATTGAAACAAAAGTCCAAGAGATACAGGAGGGAGATGCCTTGTGGACAGACTTTGTCTATGAGGAGGAGGGTAAGGATGTTGAATTAAAGAAACTGGTAGCAGAATAAAGCAAAGAAATTGTTTCGAGGTCAGAAGGAATCAAAGAAGGAGCATCAGTAAGTTCTCAGATACAAGACCCCTTGGAAGAAGTAAACTTAGGGGAAGGTTCTATACAACAGCCCACCTATATAAGTCCTTGGTTGAATGCTCTTGACAGGGACCAGTTGTTGGTTGTTTTGAAGAAATATAAAGATTGTTTTGCATGGTCTTATAAAAAACTACTAGGATTGGATAGGTCATTAGTAGAACATAGGCTCCCTATGAGGCCTAATTTCAAGCCATACAAGCAAAAACCAAGAAGAATGAGTCCAGAAGTAATTCAGAAAGTTAAGGAGGAAATTCTTAAACTCCTCAAGGTAGGCTTTATTAGGACAGCCAGGTACGTTGAATGGCTATCCAATATTGTGCCTGTAGTTAAGAAGAATGGTAAAATGAGGGTATGCATCGATTTCAGAAACTTGAATCTAGCAACTCCAAAAGATGAGTATCCTATGCCTATAGTAGATTTGTTGGTAGACAGTTCAGCAGGGCATCAAATTTTGTCAATGATGGATGGGCACTCTGATTATAACCAAATCTGCATTGCAGAGAAGGATGTCCACAAGACAGCATTCAAATGTCCTGGGAATATTGGCACCTTCGAATGGGTTAAAATGCCATTTGGCATGAAGAATGCTAGGGCTACATATCAAAGGGCTATGAATACTATCTTTCATGACCTCATTGGAGGGTATTTAGAATATTATATTGATGACATTGTAGTGAAATCCCAATCCATGGAGGAACATTTGTTTCACTTAGAAGCAACTTTTGAAAGAATGAGAAAGTTTAAGTTGAAACTCAATCCTCTTAAATGTGCTTTTGGCGTATCATCTGGAAACTTCTTGGGCTATGTCGTACACAAGAAAGGAATACAGATTGACCAGAATAAAGCCAAAGCCATTATTGAAGCTAGACCTTCATCAAGTAAGAAAGAATTACAAAAGTTCACTACAGGAAATTCGTTTTTTAGCGGCGTTTAAAAAACGCCGCGAAAATCCTGAAAAACGCCGTAATATCTTATAGTGACGTGTAAAATTTTCGCCGCTGATAGGGCCGCCGCAATAGCTACACAACGTTTGAAAAACGTCGCTAAAAACATTATACGGCGTTTCTTAAAACGCCGCAAAATATTTGACGACCGTCCATCCCCACTAACGTGTGACGTGAGAATGACGTCATTTAGTGGCGTTTTTCGAAAAACGCCACTGTTTTTCTTTTTATAATAAAATATGTGACGTCATTTTGTGGCGTTTTTCAGAAAACGCCACTTCTTTTCTTTTCTTTTTTTTTTTGGGGGGGGGGGTTGGTGGGTTCCCTGCTGCTGCTGGTGGAAACTGAATTCACAATTTGGGAATCTCATGTTTTATGTTTGCTCTAGGCAACCAAACTACTAAATTTAAAATCAATCCTCAATACATGCCATATACATGCATAATATAATCTCACCAGAATCATCATTTCAAGTAAAAATTTCACATCTAGTGTCATATACATGCATATTGTCAACTAAGACATCTAAACAACCATGAGTCAGTAACACATTGTTTCACGCAATTCAAACAAATGATTCCATGCCCACATTAAGTTTTAGAAACTCAAGACAACCAAAAAAAATTTTAGTACGGTTTGTTGACTTCCAAGTCTTGTAGCTTCTTTTCATGGTAATCTAAAAGATCAACCTTGTGTCCAAACAATCCCAAAAAGCCATCACGCCTCAACCTTTCTCGAGTACGGTTTGTTGACTTCAAGCGAACAAGCCTCCTATTCAATTTATCTGCATCACTCTAGAAGAAGAAAAAAATCAAATAATTAGAAGTCACAAAGGAAAAAGAAAGCAAGTTGATATAGTTTTAAGATGTGCACTAAACCACATCTGAAGTTTTATATCTAAAATAATTTTGTTCTAATGCTCCAATTGAACAATGTATGAAAAGGAGTGCAGACTGCAACTAATTTAATCTTCCAAAAGGCTCAAAATTTCATTCACCTGAACCAAGTACACACAAAAAAATGACGATGATAATAATAAGAGCATAATAAACTATTCTAAGCTTTTAAGTATGTCTTGAGACACTTAATTGAAGAAAATAATTATCCGATGTCTTGAACCACTAGCTTCCGTATTTCTACTAAAAGGCTGCTATGAACAAATAAATAAAAACACAAAGCCTATAAAAAGTTTAAAAATTGATTACTTATTGAAACAAGAGCTCGTTAAAAAGCTAAAAGGCGATAAAAAAAACAGCTAAAAAGCTTATCCAAATATGAAAGATACCAATCTGAATCATCTTATACAGGTTGCGCATGTCCTCATTTTCTCGGTATGTAAATCATTAAAGATGTTAATGAATCCTATCCTATTGCAACCTTAGAGCATTTAGTTTGATGGACTTTTCTTGTTAAAGGGTTATTCATTCAGCATCCTTTAGGTATACAAGTAAACGAAGCCATTCTCCGTATCAAAAATTTGTACTAAAAGGTCCGGTGCCAACCTACAGGTCTGGCTGTCCCTTTAACTGAACCACTAGCTTCCGTATTTCTACTAAAAGGCTGCTATGTCTTGAGACTTCCTCATTCCATATATTTCTGTTTAGTATCTCTTTCCATTCATGAACCAAATTGAAGAAAAGGATTATCAACTAATTTTAGACAAAACCCCCAAATGGAGGGAGTGTGATAATGACACTTTTAGATGTTAACTAAACATCTACTTCTTATGCAAAGGACTAAAGCGAGGAACCACAAAACCCATACAGACATTCTATAAAATAAGTTAGTTTGCCTACCATTGATGTGGCTGATGTTTGGATGCATAGAAATAAGGCAATCCTTTTTGATGAAATATAGTTAAACTCCTTTTTGAGGAAGCAAATCCAACTATAATGGTTTAGAATGAACCTGAGTTTGTCATATCTACTTCTTCTTCTTCTTCTTTTCTTTCTTTGATATGTGAACCTGCATTTGATAAGAACAAATAACATGAATAAAATGTCATATGAAAATTTCATAATTAACTTTTACTCACTTCCTCGGACGAATGATGACAATTAAATGATGAGGTGTATGCATGGGATTGTTGTTGTGAATGCACATGTGTAGCAGCTGGTGCAACAGGCCCACCCATGGCTTGTTGAGACTCCAATTGCTCTATTCGGGCTTGTTGAGCTTGGATTGTGCTTTGCATCTCCATTTGTACTTTCTGTTGATTAAGCATAGCATCCATCATCTCCTTCATTTGCATCTCCATTTGTGCTTTATATTGGTTAAGTTGCTCTTGGACTTGCGTTTGGATGATACGAGTTTGTTCTTGCGATTGCCTATATCCGCCTCCAAAGACATCTGTCGGGGAAGGACCCAATCCATATGTTCGAACACGACCAGGTCGCTCAGGCCCTAGAACCTGTGTGATAATTTCTTCATCTGTAGCATTGGATTGCGCCCCAAGGTCCTTCATTTGTGTCTACAATTGTTAATTAGTAATTAGCCACCAATAAAATTGTTCATAAATTTGAGATCTACTTTAATGTATTAAATGTAAAGCATAAAATAATTTGTTTTAAAGAAGACAAGAGTATGCATTTGTACCCCTGATGCAGCTATAACCCCCTTTCCCCTTCTCTCTCTCCTCGGTTGTTAAGACATTAGCCATACTCAACAAACTAGTTAATTAGCTAAACATGTAGAGAACTATTTCACAAACTCATTGGAGCCCAAAAAAAAAAAAAAAATACTAGACCATCAGATTGAGGGGTAATAGCTTTTCGTAATCACTCACTTTGGAAAAGCACTTTGTTCTTTTCTTCAAATATGGAATGGTAGTAGTACAGGTAGATGGGGCTTCCTACTAATATATACATATACATACAACCAAACCTAACCTAACCTTTGGAGTTAGGACATAGGACCACTCACTGTACTGCACAAGTCAGCTGCCAGTGATCCAAAAAGGAAAAAAATAGGACCACTTCCACTTGGATTGGACCCACTGTGATTATATTTTCATGAGAATGGGACAAAGTTGGATTCTTCCCTTCCACCTGTTCCCTACCCTGTTTTGTGCTATCTAGTAAAATAGATATGTATTATGCAGATATATATGTGTATAAATGGGTATTAACTGATCAAAAAACTTGTAGACTTGTGAGTTGAGAAGACATTTTTGCAGATACTTTTGCACATCTATTTCTAACAGGCTAGACAGAGTAATGGGATGTCACTGTTCACACCATTCATGAAAACCTCTTTGTTTAAGAAAATCATACCTTCCAAGAAGTCAATTTACTTACAAGTAAGAACAGATTATACTCCCACCAAAAAAAAATTCAAATTTAAAAATAATTCACCAAACAAGTTCATAATAATATTTCAAACTGGCACACATTTGCAGTGTCAAGTTGCATCCTGCCATGTTGATGCATGCCCTGTCAAGGTGCCTTCACAGTGTCAATAAAATGTTGTTTGTTCTTTATTATTTTTGTTCCATTAATAACATCTATTTATCCATATCCTTGATTATCAAAGGCTAAAAACATCCCTGGGTTCATAAGCAATTATATAGAATTTGCACAAAGCATTTTGACACAAACTCTCCACATAAACTTATAAACAACTCCCATAAACTACCAAACAAGACCCACGTGTTTTTGATTCTGTTCGGCACAACTTCTCTCAAGCTGAAAGTTGATAATTAGATAACATAAATTAAAAGCACTATTAAGCAGGAAGGGAAGCTTCTTCTTTTTATTTATTTTTAACTAGTAGGGAAGCTAGCACCCTAATAAGCTACACATGAGCATCCCACGAATCAGCACAAGAAGCATCCTAGTATAATAGCCATCCCAAATAGAGACCAACCACAGCCATATTCCACAAGGCAAGCACAAAAAAGAGTCAAGTGACCACCTCAGTGCTCATCTCTTAGGACAGCTTCAATTCTTTAAATTCCATACCTAAAAAAGCCATTAAATAAGTCAGAGTTGTCCAAGGAACTCTTGTTCATGTTTTTCTCTATCGTCATTGCAATCTATCTGTATTGCTGACTGGCCAAACCTCGCGAACAACACACTTTAGCAAAACCATCATAATTCAAACTGAAGTCATACTAAACATATTACTTCCTGGAAATTTTACAATAATCATCTTTGTCTACAAAAATCTACTATGATGAGACACAGAAAAGGCAACAAAAAAAATTGTCAAAGTTCCCAGCAATAACAACAATAATGCATAGGTGTAATGACACATAATCATCTTCATCTACAAAAATCTACTATGATGAGGGAGGAGGAAAAGGCAACAAGAAAATTTGTCTTAGTTCCCAGCAATAACATAATGCAGAGGTGACACACGCACAACACACAAAACAATAAAAACCCTAAAAAAAGTAATGAATTAACAGGGAAAAAAAAAACACTTTCAAGTTCCCTGATGTAACTACCGTGACATTGTGCATTGTAAACACGAAAGGATACTCTATATCCATACACAGGTAGAATAGAATGGTTAACGTAGTCATTTTCATATTTCTTCCCAATGCTTCACATATGCTTCATGCTCGCTCACAATCACGTCTAATCAATATCAATAGAAAGTAGAGAATAATGTAATTTATGTTGTGAATTGTATTTCTTGCATCAAATTATATTCCATTATGATTCCATGAGGAATCTATGGCTGCCTTGTTAACTGGGCTTCAATTTTCCTCCATCAAACACCAATAACTTCTCCATCGACTCAGATTTTGTTCTTCAATTCCATGACCAACTTTTACAGTAGTAGTTCTGGGCATTATTGATTGAATGGAAATCAGATCAGAATCCTTGCACATTTGTCTTCAGTAAACCTGGGTTGGCTGCAAAAAATGAATTTGTCTTCCTATTTTGGGGATCAATCTAACAATATTGCCGATTCTTTTGTGATCTCAAGTTCAATGACCACCAATCAGCGCATGAATACAGTGCTTCAGAAGGAAATACAACATCTATCAACATTGATTTGATGTTTAGTTATTAAAGATTTACTTGTTCACACAACAACTCAATTTCTTGCAATATGATTTATCAAAACATAGTATATTCAGTTAGTAATCTTAATGGTGAGCCAAAATCAACTTTAATAAACACGTCAAAAAACAATCCGTGATTTGATGTTTAGTTATTAAAGATTTATATTGTACATTTTAAAACAGATGTGTATACATGTTTATACGTATATATGGATGATTCATTGCTCTGAAACAAGTGGAGAAAATGAATGAAAGAGATGTAGCCCTTGGGCTTTCGTGTGTCGTGGAATTATGCATGGCCTGTAGCAAATAATTTTGGTGTTCTTCTCTTCGTTTTGTTTATAAAATTTTGTTACTGTTTACAAAAGATCAGGATTGCGAATTAAAAGAAAAGAAAAAGAGTCAATTTTTTTGAGAAAAGAGAAGCAAATTGAAGTATTGGTTTTATTGGAATATGATGGTAATAAAGTCTATACAACAAAAGAATATGATAATGTCACTACGAGCAGCTGTAGGAGCAAATATTTTAACAAGTACAAGAAGTTTTAGTGATGATGTAGGGCTATAAACTGCCAAACAACATAGAAATATAATTTTCCCACATAGAATAGTAGTAGTTTTGAACCAAGATTAAAACACTAATCTCTGATTCTTTCCCAAACTCAAAGAAAATGCTTTAATTTGGTAGCTTTTCAGATTTGGAAAGAAAGTTAAACAGCGGCTTAGAGCTAGCCTCTTGCATGATACACTGTGATAAAGGGATCAGATGGCGCTGCAGGGTCAGCTCGTCAAAACCTAAGCGACTAATTCTTCAGACCTTAGCTGGTGAGGAGCAATCGGCTCAAATTTGGATTTTCTTCACAAAAAGTGTCACCTCTTTGCAGATTAATCCTCATTTAAACTAGTTCTCTTAACCCCACAAGACTTTTATACAAAAAGACCCCAAAACTAAAGCACATCCAGCCAACTTACGAAACACTCCCAAACACCAAATTATTTGTTTATAAGGATGAAGTTAAAATTGACAGGTAGAGACAGAAATGATAGAAACAAAATGATGAAGTTTTCTTAATTAAATGAAAATTTTCAAGAGTAAAATTAAGTGATGGAGAAATTGAATCACTACAAATCAAGAACAATCTAATTGGGTTGACACCTACAGACATGCGTATCATTTTGCATTATTCCACTCCAAAGTTTATACAAAAAATTAATCTTCATTAAATAGAAGCAGGTTATGTGTCCCTGCCAGCCCAATCCAACAGGAGTGCCCCTCTAACATAAAGGTTAACAACCTCTGTACAGCATTTTGACTCTGCTGAAGATGACTTACCTCCGGAGGGGCTTAACTTGACACTTGATAGCGAAGGGGAAGAGGCCATGGTTAGCTACTTTTCGACAACAAAGTAATCACTCGAGAGTCTTTAATTTCCTGTATAAATCGAGGGTATTATTACCTAGCACGTTAAGTGCTCATGTGATGTAAGTTTATGCCTGACCTAACAAATTATGTATGCGGGTTCGTTTCTCCTTTTTCCCTAGTAATTTCATAACATTTCTTTAAAAAATAAATAAAGAAACAAATATGAGACAAGTATCTAATACATTCCATACATGCAAAGTATATAATTATGGTGCTACATACCATGACCGCAACAACTTTATCATTACTTGGTTTGTTATCCTTCGTGTACCCAGCCATCCACACCTCTAAGCGAGTTGCAGGAACTCCATTCTTCTTATTAGTTTCCTATAATTACACTTAAAATTAAGTAACAAAATCAAAATATACAATTTCAATTTGAAATATAAAGAAACTATATACCTCTACTCGAACAACTGAGAATGGTTTTCTTCCAGTTATGTGATTTAATGTCTTCTTCTTCCGAATTTCTTTGTTTTTTATACTTTTTTTCTGTTACATATGAACACAAACACAAGATAATTTATTAATTAACAAACTCATCTTATGAGATTACGATAGAGTTATATAAACAATTTAAATGATACCTGTGCCTTCCGAGTGCCCCAATAATAGACTAAGCTTCGCCATTGATGTTCATGTACTCTTTCGGGCCGATGAGTTAACCTATCAGCATCGTTGTCGAATGGCGTATACCCCAATTGTTTAACTCTAGCCTTCCACTCTCTCCATTTTTTTCCAACAGATGCCAAAACAAATTTCTTCATTGACTCGTCGGCATCTGTATTGATCTGCAAATAATTGGCAACGTTGTGACTATTGCATACACACAGCAGCAACAACATATACGCAGCAGCATACACACAGCAGCAAGCCCACAGCAGTAGCTAATTTCACAAATCAAGATAATATTAGCCATTCCTATGACCCAACGATGATGATTGAAAAATTCCAAGTGTGCAATGGCAATGCTGGTATTTGTCTTACAAACAAGCACTATTTTGGGTAATTGAATATAATAATTTTTATTTTTTATTTTTAATCATTTTCCTGGAAGGTAGAAAGGTCAAAAGCCAGGAAGTTAGACAGCAATGCAGAAGAAAGAAAAAAAAATACAAAATAAGAAAAATAAAACTATAAAATATGAAACAAATAAAATAAATAATAACAAATTAAGATTAAAATTGATATGTAAAATGAAATAATTCTTTTACCTTTACTTCTCTCCAAATTCTCTCTTTGTTTTCCTTCGGTACATGGCTCCAAGTTCTATAAGTGAGGGGCATAAGGTTCCCATCTCGAGCTAAAACACCCAAACGAGAAGCCAAGGGTGTATACCCGTCAACCACTTGGTTCAACTCATTAGGCACAATATGTAAAATGCCACCACTTGGATTCCAATCACTACCATGCATGAGTGTTGGGCCTCTCGAACTATGACCTACTCATCCAAATATCAATATCAAGTTAGAAGATACTAGAAAGAATGATAATACAAGAATTGAGCAGACAATGGAGCAAATGGAGTAGTGTCACTTAGTTTAAAAAAAAAGAAATATAAACATCAAAAGAAAAAAGCACATCAACAGAGAAATCTAATGGAGTAATTCAATTGAATAAAATAATTCATACCAGCAGTAGTGTCATGTGTCGAACCAGTACTCGATGATGTACTAGGCAAGCTACCTGGAGGATACCATGACATGGGTGGATCAGGTATGATGCGTGTACTCTCCTCTGAACTCTTATCTGAACTTCCACTATAAGAACTCTCATCTGCACTCCCACTGTAAGAACTCTCAGAATTTGCAGAGGCTGAATGTTGCCTCTGCCTAGAGCATCGTCGATCTGTCATGCTAGTTTACAGAAGACCACAAGCATACGTGTAGAATTTTATGGGTTAACAATGAATATAAAGTCCAAAATATTAAAAAAATTCTCTACAAATTTAAATTTTAAACACAATCTTAATATAACAGATATGATCTTTCTCAAGGACATAAAAGGTTGTCTCAAGGACAATCACGTTGAAAAGCAAACAAATGACGCATTTTAAAAGCAAAGGTTTCATTACCATGAATATCCATGCTAAAAGCACAAATGTAACAATGAATATGAAACAAAATTACAATATCATATCATTTCTTCATCATCTTCAGATTGTGTCTGTGTCGATATCCCAAGAGGTCCAATAGTTTCATCAATAGTTGTTCCAACTTCACCTTGCCTAACCCAATTTATGTCCTCTTCACAAGCAAACGAAGTTGCATCTAATTCTTGGTCGCCAAATCCTTCCACTTCATTGTGATGTTCTCCATCATTAATTGGTTGTTCTCCACACACCTCATACAAGTCTCTAGGTTTCATCTTGACTACAACATCCCAATCAGCTTCAACGGGATCATTAACATAGAAAACTTGTTGTGCCTAAGATGCTAGGATGAATGGCTCATCACTATTTTGTTTCTTTGTATATAACAAATGATTGAAATTAACAAGTGTGAAACCAAACCCATCCTGCTTCAATCCTTTGTTGTTGTCAATCCAGTCGCACATGAATAGCACATATCTACGGTCGTATGAGTAATACAATTCAATAATATCTGTCACATATCCATAGTATGCTACTTCACCTTTCACAGGATTCATGTCTCTGGTACTTGCATAGCTACAAGTCTTTGCTTTCACCATAACCCCACTATTTTGAGTTTTTCTTCTCCACTCACGACTCCTCGTATGATACCTAGTACCATTAATTATATACCCATTGAATCTCGTGGCCTTTTTACTAGGTCCCAATGCCAAAGTTTTAATCTCATCTGACAACACAGCATTTTCAATAGCTAGAAGCTCTTCAACCTATTTTTACAAAGTCAACAAAATTAAACATCAACTAACAAAGAATTTGAAAACATGAGAATTGAAAATTAAAAACATGTAAGTTATTAGTACTTACATGAGAATTAAACCATATGGGAAACTCATCATTGTGACGGCGATCCACATCAAAATCTTTAAGACGACGATGTGACCGCTTAATAACATCACGATGCTCCCTATACATTTAAAGTACTTATAAAATGCAAGATACTTATTAATGGTATCAATAAAATTTTGGAACAAAGATTGTATCTTACTCTCGATATGGGACAACCGCAGCAGTGTTAAATAACACATACCGATGAGCTTGTACCCATGATGTGTTATCAAGCGCAAACCCTTTTCCTTTTCCTAAAGCATGACCCAGTAATATCCCAGGATTGTCGCTAACATCGTAATTCCTTATTGGTCGATTCAATTTTGACTCGACATCATCCAAGTACCTTGAGCAAAAGGTCATACACTCTTCAACTAAGTATCCCTCTGCAATTGAACCTTTTGGATGACTTCGATTACGCATATATGACTTAAGTGTCATAAGATACCTATAAACAAACAAATGCACACATGACTTTCAATTATAAACAAACAAATGACTACAACCTTAAATTGGAGTAGAATTGCACACCTTTCTATGAAGTACATCCAGCGATATTGCACTGGACCAGCAATCTTGGCCTCCTCTGCTAGGTGAATAGGCAAGTGCTCCATTATATCGAAAAAGGATGGAGGAAAAATTCTCTCAAGATGACAAAGTGTAAGAGCAATTTGGGATTGAAGACGATCTAACCCATCTGGCTCTAAAGTTTTGGAGCACAGCTGCCTGAAGAAATTGCTTAACTCAATCAATGGTTCAACAACTTTTTTCGGTAACAAATTTCTCACTGCTATTGGAAGTATTTGTTGCATCAATATATGGTTGTCATGACTTTTCAGTCCAGATATGCTATGTTGTTTGAGGTTAACACGACGAGAAATATTGGATGCATACCCATCTGGAACTTTGATATTCTTCAGGAGTGTACAAAACAAACCTCTCTCTTTATTGTTCATAGCAAAACATGCAGGCGGCAAATAATACCTGTTCCCAACCCCTTTTTTAGGATGTAATGCCTTTCGAATTCCCATATCTTGCAAGTCTCGACGAGCATTTAAATTATCCTTTCCTTTCCCATCAACATTTAATATCGTCCACAATACATTATCACACACGTTCTTCTCAATGTGCATTACATCAAGATTGTGGCGAATCAAATTATGCTCCCAATATGGAAGCTCAAAGAAAATACTCCTCTTCCTCCAATTATGATCCTCCTCGTTGTCCTCTTTTTCCTTTCCTTTCCTAGTTCTTTTTTGTCTGTTAGTTGGTTGATGCTTAGGCCCTAGCTGTCGTAACACATTAGCCCCCGATAACCGAGTTGGACATGGTTCAAATTCAGAAGTTCCATCAAAAGACGCAGCATCTTTTCGAAATTTGTGACTCGCATTCAACCAGCGGCGATGCCCCATGTAACAAATTTTCCTTCCATTCTTCAAATACCGATGTCGAGTACGTATGTTACAACAAGGACAAGCTAAAGCACCTTTCGTGCTCCATCCAGACAAATTTGCATATGCAGGAAAATCATATATTGTCCACAGTAAGACCGCGTGCAATTGAAACATTTGATTAGTTTCTGCATCGTACGTCTGAACACCATTTTCCCACAATTCAATCAGTTCATCCACTAACAAGCGCAAGTAGACATCAATGTTATTGCCAGGTGAAGAAGGACCATCAATGAGCAATATCATCATCATATGAGGTTGTTTCATGCACAACCACGGTGGCAAATTATAAGGCATTACAATAACTGGCCAACTGCTGTGAGCAACATTCATTGCCTTGAATGGATTAAATCCATCCGCTGCTAAACCTAGTCTGACATTGCGAGGCTCACTCGCAAACTTGGGATACAAAGTATCAAATTTTTTCCAGACAAGAGAGTCAGCAGGATGTCTCATTTTGCCATCATCAATTCGGCCCTCTACATGCCATCTCATTAATGAAGCAGTTTTGGATGACATGAACAATCTTTGAAGCCTTGGAATCAAAGGAAAGTATCTCACAATCTTCTGGGGAATTCTTTGTTGCTTCTTTTTATAATCATTCTTCTCACCCTCAAACTGTTTGTATCTAGGCGTCTGACACACTATGCAATCATCCCTACTAGCTGTCTCCTTCCAATATAGTGAGCAGTCTCTTGGGCATGCATGTACCTTGTGATAATCAAGGCCCAATTCCCTAAGGAGTGCCCTCGTTGCATAGAACGACTTTGGCAAAGTTTCACCTTTTGGGAATGCATCCTTCAAAAGTTTAAGCAACATCGTGAAAGACTTGTCGCTCCATCCACTAAGGCACTTGATATGCAATAATCGAACGACAAATGACAGCGTTGAAAACTTGTGACACTCTGGATACAACTCTCTTTCGGCCTCCTTCAATAAACTGAAAAATCTTTCAGTTTTCTTATCCGGGCCTAGTTCGATATTAGAACTTCCTGTCTCATTACTAGCACGATGAACCAAGCTTGGTGGAGGAAGTCCGAACCCCTCATATATCATTTCATTGACTTCATCGCCATCATTCGAATCACTGACATTCTCATTCAATGGCACAGACGCCGGTAAATCTTCCCCGTGAAAAATCCATCTGGTGTAGCTTGGAAGAAACCCATTGACCATTAAATGTTCCCCCAAAAGGTCTTTCTTTACTAGTTTGACATTCCGACACCGTTTACATGGACATGTGACTTCATTGGATAGAAGATTATTTTGGCATGCAAGTTTAACAAATTCCTTAACCCCTTCTATATATTCTGGATGCAACCTATGCTGATTTATCCAACTTTTATCCATCTGACTTCGTCTTACACTACAACTGTCACTGTCAAATCAACAAAGTTCAAAATTATCATTTCATTTTAATTATTCTTAACCTCAATTAAGTACCTTATAATGCATGCGACATGACACCATTTACCTCTAACTCTTCTCTAATAGGTTGGTTCATCCTACTTTCCCATTCAGGAATACACAGTCTATATTGTAAAAAGTAGCTCATACCGCTCTATCCATCTCTAACGAAATTTCGGCAGCATCTCCCCATGGTTCTCCAAGTACACTACACAGACTGGGTGTATTGCTACACCTTGTCTAGTATGCACCCGGAGAACATGAGGAGTTACTACACGAAATCTCTACGAGATGGACTATATTTAAGCAGTAGAACTACTAATTACAACATAGACTTGTGTTCCTGAACTGTCCGAACTGGACAATCCAAGAAGAGCCTCATCAAAGATGACTAGGTATCTCTGATGAAGATTCTTGGACGGGTCTACGGCTATTCATGCATGCATGGATAATTACTTGCTAAATTAACAACTGTCATGATTTTTGCATCCCGGTGGTGCAACTTGAATCAACACTATCAAGCATACTAGAAGCATTTCTAGCATGAAGCATACTAATGAAGAAACTAAAAGTTTCTACAATGCTCTTGATAGATTATGATATAGAACTTCATCAAGATGACTGAGTATCTCTAATGAAGATTCTACAAGAACAACCAGATTATCTTGATTGATCACAAAGTAAAAAATTCCATGATTGTAGTTGATAGCACATTACAATGGCAAGTACTAGATATTAGGTATGCTTCATTTAGTTTGTTCTTGTACTCACAAGTAAGCAACAAGTTCTCACTACTACATGAACACCCACACATACCAATATATCTTAGTAGTTTTCTATTTCATTTGTATAGCACCATTTTTGTGTCCCTATCAAAGCCCAAAAAGAAAACTGTGCAGACGAGGGTAGATTTCAAATTACTTAACAAAAAATTATGATAAACATTAGAAATTCAAAATCATAATGTTGCACAAAAAATATAAGCACAAAAAATATAGACCAAGCACACTTGCCAAATAGATAATTAATTGCAAACATCCAACTAATCTCATACATTGTCACTTTGAGATCATGAGACCATCTACATATGTGTGTGTAACATCTTACCATGCTTATAAAGGTCAGCTGATTTGTCCACAAAACTAAATCATGACTGGACAAAAACAAAAAAAAAGAGTCTTGTCTAAGTGATGAAGAAGCATGAGTCTCTATTATTGCACACAAGTCTATTCTTGCCACTCTCTTAAGTTCAGTTTCTGCCATCAATATTGAATTGGCTCCACTTGAATAATGTATTTATGCAACTATAATGTTGCGGATCTTTTTTGTCAAAAAAAGTATATTCTTGCAAATTGCCATATTGCAAAAAACAAAAAAGCTAAACTGATGTAGTAATAGTATTTTTAAGTAATAAGCTAAAATGATGTAGTAATAGTATTTTTAAGTATATTCAACTGTAGCATGTTTCAAACATCAAATTAGAGTTTTTAGAATTCCAACCACGTAGCTTTCGAATTTCTTTGGTTTAGATACAATAAAATTATTTTCTACTTGGTCCATTCAATATATAAAGGTTATTGCTTTTCAAAATTGTAGTTATATAACTGGACAATCTATGTTAGAACTGTTGTTCAAACTTCTAAGTCTCATAAGCAAGAAAGAAAACTTCAATAGAAACACTGTTGCTTGCCTACAGCAATGTGAAATTGATGTAAATTGCCATTCATATGTAAGACATGCATCAAAAGAAGATTGAATCCACTTGAATTATGAAATACTAATTACATGTTAGCAAGTTTTGCAGGGAAACATGTTAGCCAAATAGAAAATAAAATTTAATATCAGCAGATCAAAAGACAGTGGACAACAATAACAACAATCTCAACCCCCAAAAGAACTTTTTAAACCTTATGTATCACGCAATTAAGTCTATATCTTATTGCGCCCCGGATATCTCACTGGTATATCATCAAGGTCCATTTTCCATTTGCTGAATCCCCAAGTCTAAGACCCACATACATATAATTTTCATTCCAGCCTCAATATGGGTTGATAACTAAAGGTATCTTGATTCAATCCAACTTTAGACAGAAAATGCAGTTTTTACTTGCCAAGTTTGTGGATAAAATTGGTGCCCTGATTTGTCCATCTCACCTTAGGAGTAGAGACCATCATTCAACTTCCAATATCCTCTATTAAATCTCATGTCATGGAATTTTTTCGAGTCTTTTAAGTTCACATAGCTAGTTCCAATATATAATAAAATTATCTTGCTCGTAGGCAATAAAAGAAATATGTTTACACTAAGTTTTCCACTACACCAAAGTCAACCAAACAGGATTCCCTATAATTGAAGGACACCCATACCAACTTAGCCAAATATGCTTAGACAAACTGCAAAATAACCTGAAGCCCATCTGATCAAAAGCATCAGTACAGAAATTAGTCTTGCAACTATCAATAATTTATTAGCTAAGAAAGCCAGAGGGTTTCTCAGCATTCTATGATCTCCACCAACACAGTTAAAAGAGGAAGAAAGACTGTGGTTAGCGCCTTCCTTCAGAACAAGTGGAGGCAACCCTACATACTCAATTTCAGACTGATAATCATCAATAATTAATTCTAAGCTTGGGAATTACTAAAAACATACATCTAAATTTGCAAAACAAAAAAAGAATTGTAGCAACACTCGACTACAATTAAAGAAAACTCCATATTTCCATTTACCTAAACGTGAATACCATTAAGATTTAGAATACATTCAATATATTTATATATGTGTCGATGAAACTCAAAGATTATCACATTCTCATACAGGGACATTTATTTCTCAGTAGTTCTGCAGTTCATTACATCTCCAGGATAGTTCAGCCGTCCAAACAAAACAGCACAGAGCTAAAATGGCATTGTTCTGACTGTCAACTAATAAAATGTGGATAAACACTCACCGAAGGAAACAAAAACAAATCAAAAGGCCTACTAGCCATATGACAAAGGCATTAGATCAAAAAATTTCTTAACTCCAAAACTGGAGTACTTTGTCAATCATCAAACTTACCGGGGTGATTACAGTGCTATAAGCAAAGATTTAACACCCTATAAGCCTCTATAGATATGTAACCCATTATTAGAGCAGACAAAAATAAGGAAAATGACCAAATAGAATTAGAAGACAGAGAAACCTCCAGACATCCTTCAAGAGAATGAAAATTGTACCTGAGATAAGAGCAACAAAGATCGATCTGGTTCGAGAATGATATCGATTTTGGATCTGCGATTTGATGAAGAACAGATCGAGTTTGAGTTCAAGTTCGATGAAGAGACTGATCAAAGCTCTCCAGCGACAAATCAATGAAGAGCAACACCTGCAATCGAGCGAGCGAGAGAGAGAGAGAGAGTGTGTGTGTCTTTGATCTGGTTCGATGAATATCAGTCGAGGGCTTTGGAAGAGAGAGAAAGAGAGGGAGAGAGACCGAGCTATGGAACATATAGAGAGAAAGTGAGAGATGGAAAGTAAGAGACGGAAAGAGAGACTGAATTCAAAGAGACGGAGACTGAATTCAAGCGAGAGAGAGTGAGAGCTTCAAATCGAGGGTTTTGGAAGAGAGGGAAACTGAGTTGTGGTAGACTGAGAAAGAGAGATTGAATTCAAAGAGACGGAGTTTTGACGGTGAATACATTGACCCAATACGGCACCGTTTCACTGAGGTCAGACACAACGTTTTTTGAAAACGTTGTGTTTCGTGAATTTATAGTGGCGTTTTCCTAAACGCCACAAAAAAAACGTTGCTATACACCATTTTTCCTGTAGTGGTTCCTTGGACATGTTAATTTTCTTCGAAGATTCATTTCTAATACTGCAGGGAAAACTAAAGTATTTTCTTCCTTGTTAAGGCTAAAAGATGAAGAGGAGTTTGTGTGGCCAGCAGAGCATCAAACTGCTTTTGAAGGAATCAAAACCTACTTGGCCAACCATCCAGTGCTGATGCCACCAAAGGGTGATAAGCCCTTGAAGTTGTTCATAGCTGCAGCAGAGGATTCATTGGGAGTTTTCTTAGCCCACGACAATTAAAAAGGCATGGAGCAAGCTGTTTATTACCTTAGTAGGTTTCTAAATTCTTGTGAATGTAAATATTTAGTTGTAGAAAAGCTGTGCCTTGCATTGTATTTTACTGCAATGAAATTAAGATACTATCTTTTGCCTACAATTGTCTTGGTAATTGCAACCACAGATTTGGTTAAATATGTGTTATCTAGACCCATGTTGAGGGGAAGAATTGGTAAATGGATACTAGCTTTATCAGAATTTCATCTAGAATATGTTCCCCAAAAGGCAGTAAAATGACAAGTTTTAGCTAATTTTTTGGCAGACCATCCATGTCAAACAGAAAGCCAAGAGATAATGGAACTTGGTATGGCTAGTGTTAAACCATGGCAAATGTGGTTTGATGGATCAAAAGCCAATGGTTTAACTGGGATTGGTGTAGTAATTAAGTCACCACAAGGAGTAGAAACCACGCATGGTTTCAGAGTGGATGAAATTACTTGTTCCAATAATCAAGCTGAATATGAAGCCTTAATAATGGGACTGAAAATACTTATTGGATTACAAGCTCATGCAGTTGACGTATTTGGAGATTCTCAATTGGTAGTTAACCAAGTGAAAGGGATTTTTAAATGTCAAAGTATAAGCATGTTGCCATACTATGTTGTTGCATTACATCTGCTTTCTCAATTTCATATAGCAAATGTAACTCATGTCCCAAGATTCTTGAATAATAAAGCTAATGATGTGGCTCAGAAAGCTTTGAATTTTAAGAGAAGAGATAATACTAAAAGGGACATAAGCCAAACAACATATCAGAAAGTAATACCACCCTTAAATAAAAGGAATGTGGTCCTGGAAGTCAATTGTAATGACTTACAAGAACAAGATTGGAGGCATCCAATAATGCAGTATCTGGCTGACCCATCTTCGAAAGCCAGCAGAAAAATTAGATTGCAGTCTATGCAATACATAATGTATGGTAATGCTCTCTACAAAAGAGGGGGAGATGGATTATTGTTGGAATGTTTAGGCCCAAAGGAAGCATTGACAGCTATGGTCGAGATTCATAAAGGCATCTGTGGTGCTCATCAGCCTGGTGTGAAGATGAGTTGGCTGCTTCGAAGGCATTCCTACTATCCTTAAAGATTGCATAGAATATGCAAGAGGTTTCCAGGCATGCCAAAAGCATGGCACAATAAGGCACGTGCCCATAATTGACCTGCATGCAGTTGTGAAGCCTTGGCCATTTAGCGGATGGGACATGGATATGATGGGGAAAATACACCCACCCTTTTCGAAGCATCATTGTTTCGTCTTAGTGGCCACTGATTACTTCACTAAGTGGGTTGAAGCTAAGCCATACAAGGCTGTAGACCAGATTGAAGTCATTGGATTCATTAAGGAATTAATCCATAGATTTGGTATCCCACTGACTATAACTGTTGATAATAGGACTGTATTTGATGGAAAAATGGTAAAGTCTTTTGTGGCAAAGTTTGGAATTAGCCTTGTTAATTCCAAGCCAATGGTCAAGCTGAATCATCCAATAAGTCTTTAAAAAAAGGAATACAAAAAGTTATGGAAGACAATCCTAGGGATTGGCATAACTTATTGTCGGATGTATTGTGAGCTTATAGGACTTCTCCAAGGTCAAGCACAAGAATCACTCCATATGCCTTAGTATATGGGCATGATGCAGTGCTACCAGTGGAGATTAATGTTAAGTCCTTGAGCAATACCATCAGAGTATGTGGTTGGAATTAGAAAGTATAGATGAAGCTAGGATTCTGGCATTAAATAGCATTCTTTTTCCAAAAGAAGAAAGCAGCCAAAAACTATAATAAGAAAATCAAGCACATTAGTTTTGATGAAGGTGATTTGGTATGGAAGACAATACTCCCAATAGGGATTAAAAGCCACAAGTTTGGAAAATAGTCACCTAACTGTGAAGGACCGTATCAGGTTCATAGAGTCTTGCCTATGGGAGCATATCATTTGAAAATTTTGAATGGATATATATATCCCAAGAAAATTAATGGCTGATATTTGAAGCCTTATTATCCAATTGTCTGGGAAACACAAGGAATAAAATAAGTGCTAAATAAAAGAACATGAGAACACTGAAATGATAAATAAAAATTTTTATTTCATAAAGAGTTGAGTACATTTAGCCATAGATTGGCCTAGAAGTCAGTACAATGCCTCAGTTGTTCTTTTACAATAGATGCTCTATTCTGAAATGATGGGAACAACTGGATGGCTGAAGCCATCTCCTGCTTTCGATCAGCCAGTCCTTGATTGGTAATCTGCAATTTAGTGGCAGTTCGATCTAATGCTTGGTTGACTGCTGATAGCTCCTCTTCAAGTTGAGTTTTCTTCTCCAATAGTTGAGCTCGAAATTGGGAGACGGAGGAATGTTGTTCCTTCGATTATGACAGTTCAGTATGTACCTTGGAAACGAAGCTCTGATCTCTCACCAATTTCTCCTCCTCAACCTTGGCAACATGGCAAATGTTGATGTAAAAATCAATAGTGGCTGCTGCCTGAGATAAATAACTTGAGACAGCCATGCCAGATTGCTCAACAACCTTGCAACACTGGGGGAAGCCATCTTTGATTATTGGCCTTTGTAAGGCTTCGAAAGGAATCCTCGAAAAAGATGCCAATAGCTCCAGACAGCTGTCCAAGTCTATCGAAGGCAAGAAAGTCTTACCACTGGAGGAAGAGCTCTCAAAAATTTCTAGCAGAGAATCAGCTAGAACTAATGGCTCAGTCTCATTGCTAGTTATTGGAGAGGTGGAAGGTATGCCAAAAAGACTGGCTAGTCTAGCCTAAAAAATATCCACCTCATCCATTGACATGGAAGGTGCAGAAAAAGCTCTAGTAAAAGGAAGAAATGACTGCATAGGAATCGGAGAAGAATGTGGAGTATCCTTAGCAGTCTCTATAATTTTTGCTACCAATTGGTCAAGAGAAGAATGACTGGAGCTAGGCAAAGATAATGGATGATGGATTGGAGAGCTACTAGTACCCTCTATATAGGAATAAGCTACCATCAAAGATGAAGTAACAGTTGGAATTTCCTTAGGAGGAGGAGGAGAAGCAGGGCTCGAGAGAGAATCAAATGAGTAAAATCGAAAGACAAATGAGGGAGGTATGGAGTTAAGCCAAATGAAAGAGATGTAGGAATACTTGACCTCAAGAAAGGTATGAAGAACATGGGACCAAGAGGTGGAAGGATTGCTTGAATTGGCTTTGTAATTTGAGGACTTTCAACTTCAAGAGAGATTGAGGGAGTCCTTGTAGAGGAAGGAGGCAGAGTAGTCGTTCCTACAAAAAGAGAAATACAAAGTAATGTCAAGTCTCAATACCAAGAATTTGACAAGAGAATAAAACAATAGAGGCATGAAAAAAGTTACTTGTTTCAGAAGTGGTAGCAATGATGGGAGAGCTACGAAGGGAATAATGCTCAGCAATGTGCTGCCTTCTCGCAGTTTTCCTTTGGATTGCATCAGTAGCATCAGCTTTATCTCTTAATAGTTGCTGCTGCCGCCTTTTTTTTGCTCTCTGGAAAACAATTATTGGCTTAGAATGTTCCTGCTTCACTGTTCTGGCAGCTGCCTCATGAACAGGGTCTTCGACCAAATTAGCTGCCTCATGAACAGGGTCTTCGACCAAATCAGAAGGAGAAATAGTCATCTTCTTCTCTTTTTTCTCTGTAGTGGTATTTCCTGCTCTTTCTCAATCTCTCTCTCTCTCTCTCTCTCTCTCTCTCTCTTCAATCTGAGACTCAGACTCTTCAATAGTTAGTATTAGCTTCCTTTTATTTTTCTGCTGATGTTTGTCTTTGAGAATAGCTAGAACTTCAGCTCTCTTAGGAGATTCTTCTTGTGGAGACCCTACAAGAGGTATGAATGTAAAGGAAACAGATAGAAGAGTCTAAAAGAAAAGAAACCTGAAAATATATACCTTTTTTTCAAAGCAGCTCTGGTAACTCTAGCAGGAGGGGGTGAGGCTGCAGGAACAGTCTTGGCAGCTGTGGAAAGAGAGAGGATGTTCCCGGCCTCTTTTGGTTTAGCCTTAGAAGGCACTCCTAGCCCTATCAGTAAATCATGAGGGTGTATTGCTAGACGCACTTCCATATTGGCTGTCCACCAGTTTTGAAATCTTTTCAAAGCCAAGCCAGAGGGAAGGAAGGGGACAAATTTTAACTCACTCAGATCTTTCAACAGTTTAAATGTTGCCTCTTCTAGTTTTGATTTGGGTACTCTCAGGTCTCTAGTTGTAAAATGAACATTCGAGAGGCTGCAAAGTGGAATGGGAATCCCTTGAGTAAACCCAAATTGCCTGGCAAACTGAGAAGGGCAGTATACCTCAGATATACACTTATAAGCTCGAGGGTTTAAAGTACCAATGAACAGTTCCCTCGGTAACAAAATGGAAGCCCACATATCTTTGTGTGATGGGATGGAACACTCTTTATCAGCCAAGAATGTTTGCAGCCAAGCTGGTCCTTTGTTGGCATTAAAGGCGCAAAAGAAGGTGGCAGCTGGAGAAATAGGAAGTTGATGAAAAAAGGTGACGTAATAGGCAAAGGAAGTCAGATAAAGAACAATTCTAGCATATTTTTCCCCATAGGTGTTAGGATCCTGAACTAGGAATTTTAAGCATTTGGGATGCAAGTCAGTAAAGTAAGCGAAAAGCCAGAGTTGGAGCATCCAAAAGGGACCTCCTTGGTTGATATCAAGAGGTTTCTCACAGAATTGGGAGCATGCTCTATAAACATGGCCTAAGAGATAAGGGACCAAGACTATGCGTTTCTTCAAAACAAGGGCCTTTGCAAGTGGAGCAAATTCAAGCATAATTCGTTGGGATGATGTACAAAAAAGAAATTTACACAACCAATATAAAATAAAGGAGAAGAGTTCTCGATCGCCCACAAGACCCACCTTCTTGTTTTCAGCCTTTACAAAATCACTAAAAGAAGAATTCAAATGCGGAAAAGAAAATTTAACCAAAAGGTCTGGGTAACTGAGTGTGAAAGAGGTTCCAAGGGGTGAAAGCCCTAAGAGATGGCAGATATTAAGAACGGTGGGAGCCATAATACCACAACGAAACTAGAAAAAGTTAAAAGCCATGTTCCAGAAACAAAGAGCAGCAGGAATTAAAAAAGGGTCTTCAGGGATAATAAACCTGGAAAGACGAAGGGCATCGAGGATGCAGAGTTCTTGTAAGTCCCATTCTCTTGCAGGCACAACCCTGTCGTACCAATCCTCCCATTCAGGCCTCAATGTCGGCCAGCAACGATGAGGTCGATTCATTCTCCAATTTCCCTAGTCGAGCCCCCTTTCATAGAGAAGAAAGTGGTCCTCCAAACGAGGGTATAAAGCTGGAAGTTGAGCGGGAGGTTCTCGAAAGATGGGACCTAGGACATATTCTTGTTTGTTGCTATGGCGAGGAACAAAGAGGCGTCCGTCTATGGCACTTGACTCATCAACTGTAAATTTGGTGATCTCTTCATCAATACATCTTTTCAAAGCCATGGTTGGACTTATACGTTCGCCAGTTGGTACTTTCAGTGAAGAAGAATCCATTGGTGACGAGTAGCAAGGAAGAGAGGTTTAGTAGAAGGGAAGGGTTTGTGTATTGAACAAACGAGTGAGTTCAGAGCACGAAGTAAAAAGGGTTTTAAAAACCTTGGTATCTGGAAAATATATCGTGTAATTCATAAAGAAGTACTAAAAGTACAAATTCGAAGAGTTTCCTTCAATATTGATACTTTTGGAGGGAAACAGATCTGAAAATGCTGATGTCAGCTTCGAAATAAAATATTTGGCTTCGAAACCAGATTTTGGCGCTAAAGTCAAATAAACAACTTCGAAACTGGGAAGCCGGCTTCGAAGCACATTCCACACCTAAGGATGGAAGAATGCTCAAGTATTTGCTTACTTCAAAAGGATTGAAAACCTGTTTATGGTTTCTTAGTGAGAGTAAATCATTCGAAGCAAAACTTGAAATCCCTCAAAGTTACGAATGGTTTGTTCTAAGGTCCAAACCAATAGTTGGTTTGATAATATACAGAAGAGATTGCTCTTTTAGAATAAAACAATGCAGTCCTGAAAGGAGGCTTCCATATTTCTGAAAGTATGGACTGTTGTTCGAAGCAAAATTGGTCAATTTAAAACCATATGTTGGATATGATTAAAGCAAGCTTTAAGGGGCAAGATTGTCGAATTTGAGGCTCTGATTCTGAAAGGAGACTTCTATATGGTGAGAGAAGTCAAATTGATTTTCAAATATTTCATTGAGAGTCAAGTTTCGAAGAGAAAAATTGATGATCAAGAAGCTACAATCTTGTTGGTTCTAGGTAAAATTAGACCATACCAAATAACAAAACAAGGTCTCTCCGCTTTATTAAGATAAGTATGATTACATCAGAGGCCTTGCTTAGGCACATATTCAAGTTCATAAAAGTAAAGAATAGAATAAATAACAAGATCATGGAAGTTGTTCCAGCTATGGTCAATTAGCTTCTGTTCTTTCTTTATTCTATCTTCTATCTTCTCCAGGCTAGAATGCTGAAGCTGATATGCTCTTACTTGGTAAAAAAGTTTTTCAGCTTTTATTTCATACTCTGTCTCTTTTAGTCCTTGTTTTGTCTCGTCCATATCCAGGTTATCCCAGTATACAGAATTTTTATTCTTAAAATCATCGTATTTATCAATGAGGTTCTCCGCTTCATACCGGGTATGAACTCGATTGGTTGAGATTTGGTCCAAGGACTGAGTAGTGGCGACAGAATTGTGATACCAATGAAGGAGTAGGGAGAGTTGGTCCAAAAACCTTTGAAGTTCTACTTGGGCGATGAGGTTGAGAATATGACCCCGGGTCATAATGTCACAAGCCCATCAAAAGTTCTTGAGAGGAACATTGTCCTCAAGAACATTGAAGGGCAAATGGGAAAAGGCTGCTGTAGACACCTCATTTTTGACCATCCTCAAGACTTGGACGTCATCATTTGAACACTCGATGATCACCCATGCTCGTGTTCGTTTTGAGTTCCTGAAGGTCTCGGATGTGCGTCTTGCCTTGGAGTCTCTCAATTTGTCTGTTTTATTCTTGGTTGTGGACCAAGAGCTTGTGGCTTTGCTTCTAAGGGAAGGGAGTGGCCTGTTGGCCAGCCCTACAACCCATTGGCCAGGCCCTGCACCCATCGGCCATGCCCTCCTTACATCGGCCATCAGTGTTGGCCGGTCGGTATCACTGATGGCCGGTCTGCCCCTTTAATGGCCGGTCGGCCATATCTTTTGGCCGAGGCCCTTTTCTTTGCTTTTGCAGATATTTTGTTGCCAGCTGTGCCAGCTGGTGAGCACAAAAAGCATCCTCCATACACGTGTATAGAGGGATTGTAACAAGCTCTTAGCTTGTCAAACAAGCTTGAAGCTTGTGATTCTATATAAGGGGAGGCTCCTCTCCCCTTTTAGTGGTTCAAAAAAATTTGCATAGAGCTATACATATATCTCTCTCTCTATATGGCTCCCTCTCTCTCTATATTTTCACTTGTTTGTACTCAAAAGTGCCATTTCTTCACACTTTTGCACACAAACACCTTGTGAAACACCTTCACTATTGAGTTGAGGTTCTTGGAGGTTGCATTTGAGTGGTTTTAGCTGGGTTTTTGCCTCTGAAGTTGCTGCTTTGAAGTGGTTCTTCAAGGGTGAGTCTTCACCTTCTTTAAAGCTTTGTTTATATTGCTTATTTGGCCCTATTTGCATGATGCTTTTGGCTTAACTTTCAACTACAAAAAGCTTCATTTTTAAGCATTAAAAATGGTTGTTTGAGGCTTGGTTTGAGTTAGGGGTGGTCTACCCCCTTTGGTGGCTTGTTATGCTTTGTTTTATGCCACCTCTTTGGGTTTTGAGATCACCTTCTCTTGGCCTTTTAACCACTGAATTCCAAAGGAATTTTAGTGGTAAAAAGTGTGTATTGAGGCCTCAAACAGGAAGGGGTTGTCCCCTATCCTCTTCTCTTGTTTGTTTGTGTTGGTGGCTCACCAAAAGAGCATGTATTTCTATCTTCTTGAGGCTTTATTTGAGCACTTTTTTGTGATTTTCTAGACCTTCCATGACTCTATTTTGGCTGTCTTGGCCACTTCTTGCATGCTTCTTGTACTTGTAGTATAATCCTACTTGTAGCTTTGCAAAGTAGCATGTCTTTCTAGCATGTTTTGGCTCTATCTTAGCATGTTTTTGTGACTTTTCTAACATGTTATAACTCTGTTTTGGGTTGGTTTAATCACTTATTGCATGCTTCATGTACTTGTAGTGCAATCCACCATATAGCCTTAACATGCATCATGCTTTGGACCATCATTTTAGCATGCTTTTGGCTCCACTCCAGGAAGCTTTTACTCATGTTTTGCCATGCTTAAGCTCTGTTTTAATTTGTTTTGGTCTTGCATGCCTTGTTTTGTATAGCCATAGTGCAATCTTGCTTACTAGCTTTGAGTTTCATAGTCTTTAGCATGGCTTACTTGAGCTGTTTGCATGCTTTGGTCTCTTTTTTACCATGATTTTAGTGTATGAAGTGTGGTCATACTCTCTCATGTTTCACTATTCCATTGCTTTTGGAGAGTTACGATTTATGCCTTAAACATGAGCCAATATGTATGCCATATTGCCTAAGCTTTTGAGCTACCATCTCAGCATGTTTTGGGTCTTATTTTGCCATGATACGACTCTGTTTTTGGTTGGTTATAGCATCCCTCATTTGCTTCTTACATGTGTAGTGTAATCCTTCTCATTAGCCTTGCATACTGCATGCTTTACGCCTCTAATTCTAGCATGTGTTGGCTATGTTCAAGCATGTTTTTGGCCTTGTTTTGACCTGCCTTGAGACTGTTTTGAGTCACCTTGGCCCTTTGGGGCTTGCTTAGTATGGCTATGGTGCAAGTACCTTTGTTAGCCTTAAGCTTTGAGCCTCCTAGCATGCCTCATTTGTCATATGTGCATGTTTTGGCATCATTTGGAATGATATTTCAAAGCATATAGTGTTGTCACACTTCCACGTTTTTCACTCTTTAAGTGCTCTTAAGAGTTGCACCTTTATGCCCTATTCATGGGCCAATGCATGAGCATGCATTTTATAGCTTTCAATGCTAGCATTTCAAAGCATTTTGGCCATTATTTTGGCATGCATGAGTACTGTTTAGGGGTGGTTTTGTCCATTGAGCATTGTATTGCATGCCTCTTATATGATGCTTTTTACTTGCTTTGATGCTTCAGCCTTCAAACATGCCATGCATGCATTGTTCACATGACAGAATCTTGTGCATGCCATTAGCATTGATAGGATGATCATGTTGTATGTCTTGCATTGTATTTGGATCGAGCGTTGATCCAAACACAAGGAATGTGGCACGTTTCGTACTTGAAGTGATGAAACGTGTTGTGTTTCTTGGTCGCCAACCCTCTTGATCGATCATGATAGAGGTTAAGGCCCTTATATGTTGTTTGTGCGTTCATCAACATTGTGCAAGCTTGACTCTTTGGCCATCATACATCGAGATGTGTGATTAGTGGCTCGAGAGCCAAGCACTACACTCCTTTAAGCTTGAGACATGATAAGGAGTGTAGTTGCACACACATTTCCTTGCAAATACACCGCCATGCCTCTGTTTGTGCTCTGCTGCAGCAAAAAGAGAAATTGCAGGAAGCAGTGGTCGACCGGCCATCAAAGCTGCCGACCGACCACCAAGTATGCCGATCGGCTATCAGAAGTGGCCGATGGTCATCAACTTCGGCCAATGGCCATCCCTCTTGGTCGACCATCCCTCAGCATGTTCCTAAGGTGGGTCCGAAGAATTTTAGAAGTTGGCATAATGTTTAGAAGTCCGAAAGAGTGCAAACAGAGGCATCATGAGGCACGATAGTGGATTTCCGAGCGAAGCCGACCGAGCATGCATATCCCCCTCGCTTCCCGAGGCCATTTGTTTAAATTGCTTAGTTAAACTAGTTCGTTAGCTTAGTTCTTTTGTAAGTAATTAGTTAAGTGTTTAATTAATTAATTTGGTTTGTATTTAATTAGTTTAGATTAGCTAGTTGTTCAAATTCATTTGTGTTGTAATAATTAAGTTAATTAGTTAATTTGTAATAGTTAGCTTAATTAACGTAGCTAGTTAGCTTTCATTTCATTCGGACCCTCCGTCGAGAGGGCAATTTTGTAATAAGTGTGCGTGTGTGTGATGTATGTCTTCCAACCCCCATTTCTTTCTCCCTTTTACATATCAGCTTTTGATGGTTAGTTTTAGGACGTATTTCAATTAGCATCCTTATGTTTGCATGCGTGCATCATTCATCTGTCTTGCATGCACCGGGCTCGGCGCATCATTCAAACTGCATTGTATTTCAATACCTACTTGAATACGTGTTTCAGAGCATGTTATCAAGTGTTGCATTCATATGCCATTTTAGATAGCCGAGCTTATTGTAGTTGCATTTTTGCATGTGTTGCATTAGGCATCTCAACATAGCTAGGATCATGCATGATTTCTAACTAGCTTCTGTTTTGGCTCGGAGTACTCGGTGAGTCTTTATGCTTTAGCATCTTACATGCGTGTGAGTGACTGCCATGATAGCATGCTTACCATGAAGCTATGTGCTTATGTGTTTGACTATATGAATGCCTGTGGATGAAGGCTCCATTGCTTGAATTGGAATAATTCATCAAAATGTGCGTTTTAAGCCCACTTTGCGGAGTGGCAAAATCATGTTTTTCTAAGTCCACTTGAGGGTGGCAAATCCGTGTCTTAGCCTACTTGCGAGTAGCACTTTCAAACCATTTTCGAAAAACAAACATGAGATGTTTTGTTCCAACTTGAGTGATTGAGTCTGTACTTGTGTGTTGTGCGTATCACATAGTAAAGTTAGCTAATAAACCGGAATAAAAACGCATGTGTTTTCAAAAACAACATATCATGTTAGTAGAGGCCGATCTTTGATCGAGCGAGCGGGGGTTGCTCATTCCAGGACCTTCCCCTCTCGTACCCAAGTTCCCGAGCCGAGGCAACTTCGGTGATGACAGACATGTGGCCTTTGGCACGAGTCAAGGTTTCCTAAATTTCCCAAAAACAAAATATTTAGGTGGCGACTCTGAAATCTGGCAAAGCAGTCCATGTTTGGCGCTTTTTTATTAAAATCGATTTTCCAAAACGATTTGCTGGATTTGGACTCTTTGGTGATTTATCAGTCTTACATTACACTTTGTGAGATTAGATTCAGAATCATGACAGGAGTCCGAACTGTAGTAGCTAGAACTACAATTCGCGCCCTCGCACGCAGAGCGGAGTTCGAGCGGTCTACAGCCGCAAGCAGAAGTTGGGCTTGCTTTCGCTGATCTTTAGTAGGAGGAGATAGAGGGTGATAGGAAGGGAAAAACTGGTCCTCAGAGAGAGTATGCCTCAATTCCTCCATCCAGTGAGGGTCTTGTGGAAGAGGAGGTGTAGGAGTTTCCATCTCGAAAGTAGGAGGATATCTGGGGCTATTGACGGTGTCAAGCTAGTCAGAAGAGCAAAGTTTACCCTTCTGAGCCAAGAATGAAGGGTTATACCCTTGTGCCTCTTCCGGGTGAGGAGTGGCATGTACTATTTTCATAGGCGTGGAAGATGTGTACCACACTACGAGTAGGTTGTCTTCCAAACAACGTCGGCGGTCGATGGGCACGTAGGGATAAACCACCAAACTTCGAGCATCGGAAGGGAATTCTAGAGAATCAATAAACTCGACAAAATGATGGTTGACTCGCTCTCTTAATTCCAACCAGCTTCCCCAACCAGAAGCCCCAGAAGAGAAAGAAGTTGCAGCTTTATCCCACCTAAAAGGCTTTGGGTCAGAGGAAGAACTTCTCATGTCCATATTCGCAAATTTATGAATCAAAGGATTGTGGACAGTGTGTTCGTAATCCAAAGGTTGATAACTTGCAAAAGCTTCCATGACTTGAATATAGGAATGTGGGTAAAGGTGGCTAATCAATGCATGAAGATTCTTTCGAGGACGAACGGTATTATCAAACAACTCTTCATATGGTTGAACGAGATAAGAAAAGGTCTGTTTATCCATGAGAACTGAATTGGACTTTTCGAATACTGAGATAGCGAGCTTGTTTAAGGGATCGAAGAGGAGTTAATGCAAATGTTCATCAATGAATGACGGTTGTGTTTCTAAAAGTGCAAAGCCCATGCACGTTCTAAGATGTAGGAAAATACTTTGATCCACTAATATCACCAAGTATTGGTTATATTAGTGCGGGGGGTAACGTTGGCAACATATTTTGTATAAAGCCAATCACAGTTCAACATGGCAGGTTGAGGATAATACGGGAAGACAATTCAAACCTTCGATCGTGATCGTACACGTGGCAATTAGTATTGGTTTTCATAAGATCTGCGTAGTACTGGATCAACAAAGAGATGCAAAGTGATGTGGCTTCAACGGTTACTCACATTTAAATTCAAAATCAAGAGGGAAGCCTAACTGCAGGTATTGACATAGTGGTGCTAACTATAAGGCAACATGATCAGCGATCATGGAGGAGCGATTCGACGGTTAAAAGTGCAGTTCGATGGTTATCCTTGAGAAGTATAAATAGCAGAGAAGGCCCCAGAAAAAGCCCCAGATTCAGATCCATAAAACCAGTTTTATTCTACTTTATTTCTTTTCCAGTTTTTACATTTTTGTTCTTTACATTTCCGTACTTCAAATTCCTGCACTGCATTTCGTTCATAGGAGTAGTTTTCAAGTAGCTTGTTGCTGTAAACCTCTACGAGACTGATTCGGGTCTTTGTAAGTCTTTCATTTGCTTAATGAAATACTACAACTGTTCTTCATTTAATCATTGTTTGCTTAATGCTCCTAAACAAAGCCACCAGTAAAAGTCCTCTTCATTGAGGCTGAAAGAACTAAAACAAAATCATCTGATAATTGGGTGGCAACTGATTGATCCTTGTTGGCACGCTCACAATTATAAAAATAACCTTCAAAAAGCCAACCGTATCTTTACCCATTTTTGATGAAGTTTATTTTTTCATGTATGTTTATCTCTTAAAGACCCACGAGATAAGTGGTTTAGATTACAGCTTCAAGGGACTCACAAATTGAAATCTTAATGGTTATGGAGAAGATGCTCATGGAGTCATAAAAGTATATTGCAGGAATTTGGTTCTTTTGACGCGTTTCTGAAGTGGAAATTTTCCTTAGAAGCTGGTATTGGAAGACAATTAGAAGTAGCCAAAACAGAGAAATTAATATTCATAAGAAAAATATTTGTTCAATTGTCTCCTAAAATAAGAAAATAAATAAATAAATAAATTTTACTATTTTAACTAATAAAAGTCGAGTTAAAACACCATCTTAATTGCTCATATAGCACAAATAATTTTTGGCTAAAACAAACTTACCAGCTTGACTCACAAAAGAAAAACTATTCAATATTCTTGAAACTTCATGTATTCATACTTCTCTAATCATCATATATCATACTTCCTCACATTCTTCGATCACTCGACATAAAATTATAAATCATATATTTTTTTTAATCAATCACTGTGGGAGCTGGATAATTGGAATAATTAGAAGCGTACTCTAGAAGACAGATATTACACGGCTCTATCCTGCACGATAAGGATGCTGAATAAAATAGATAGGCCAAATAGATATCGAACTATGGAGCCGAGTAAATAAGAGGATAATGAGTGACAAGTGGGCCTGGCCACGAGGCCCAGGAAACGAGTATAAATAAAGGAATAACAGACTAAAAAAGGTATGTGAGAATTGTTGTGCTCAAATTAAAATACAAATAATTTTGAGTGAAAGTACTGACTTGCCAGTCAGAGTGCTAATTCCGGAGTGTTTATTCATTTTCAGGTGACCAGAAGAGGATCACGAGCATTCCCCAGGATCAGAAGAGTATTTCCAAACCACTTCTCCACAATTGGTGCCGTCTGTGGGAATACTCAAGCATATCCATGGCGAGCGTGACGGAAGATCCTCCGACAGTTACTGTCGACCCTATACCGTAAGATGAAACCACTCCAACAAACATGCTTGGAACAGAAACTATCGCCGCAAGACGTGCCTTGAATTTCGCCTCACCCTCGACTTCGGAGCACAAGACAATGCAGGTGATCATGGAACAAGCAAAGAAAAATGAATAGAGGTTGAAGAACATGGTCGCTGAGAACAAACGTCTTCGTGAAGATTTGGCCTTGGAAATGGCGAAGTCCAAGCAAGCTGCATGCCTAAATCTGGAACGATCTCCGAAGGCAGGTGGTCGACAACCTCGAGCACGACATGACACTGATAGCGACTCCAACTCGTTATCCCCGGAGCCCAGGAAGAAGGGACAACATGAAACCACCAGTTCTCCCGAAAAAAAGTCTTCGTACAAGGCACAAGCAAAGAAGGAACAGTTCGGACAAAGATCAATACGATCCCTTCGTACGACGGATTGCAAAGGCTGCGTTACCCAAGAAATTCAAAGCACCGTCGTTTACCTTGTACGACGGCAAATCAGACCCCACCGACCACATCCACCACTACAAGCTAGCCATGACATTGCATGCAGACGACGAGGCCCTCATGTGCTGAATATTTCCCAGTAGTTTGGGACCATTGGCAGTCAGGTGGTATTATAAACTGGAGCAGGCTTCGATCAAAACCTTCCACCAACTACAGAAATCCTTCAGGGCCAGATTCATCACCAACGAGGTCCAGCTGAAGCAAGCTGACTCTCTCTGGGCAATACAAATCCTGTCAGGAGAAACATTAAGAGCATATTCGACGCGATATTGGGAATGCTTTAATCTTGTTGACGACGCTTGCAACGACTCCATGGCCATCACCGCCTTCAAAATGGGATTACATCCAGACAGTGCCCTCCGCAGTTCCTTGACTAGAAGACCCCTCAAAACAGTCTGGGGGTTGATGAAGAAAGAAGATGAATACTGCAAAATGGAAGATGACGCATTGCGGGTTAAAGCCGGACACACGGCCAACAAAATGGCCCTCCCGAAATCTCTTAGCCAATAAGTTTCGTACCACCTCAGAGCCCTGAACCACGACAGCAGGCTAAACGAGACAAGAGACGGGATTCTCGCCGATCCAGTGATCAATGCTCACACCGAGCAAATGAGTAACTGCAGGTCGATAGCAGGCGCACAAAGCGCACCGACAAGAAATATACGGAGCTGTCAGAGCCAATCAGCTCGATTATGTCCAAAATCCAACATCTTCCGTTCTTCAAATAGCCGCCTAGGATGGTGGGACCTCCTGACACGAGAAGGCGGGACAGGTGTTGTGAATATCACAAACATCACGGTCATGATACGGACAGTTGCTATGCCTTGAAAGACCACCTTGAGGAATTGGTGCAAGATGGTTGGCTCCAACAACATGTCCGAAAGAGCACAATCAAAACTGTTGCCCTTCGGCAGGAGTCACCTCCCCTCGACGTTATTCATATGATCTGCAGCCTTCCAACATCATGTACCATACACGCAATTCATTCAGCCCCGCAGAAGCAATGCACGCAAACAAAACAGCCCCACAAAGCTCCAAGTATTATCTTCGACAATTCCGATCTTATCGGCATAACACTCCCCCATATTGATCCATTGGTCATTGAACTACACGTGAACCGATTTACCGTTGAACGCGTCCTCATAGACCAGGGGAGCACTTCGGAGGTTATGTATTACGAGACCTTCATCAAACTCGGCTTCAACGAATCAGACCTGTCTCCGGCTCCTCATCCATTATTCGGCTTCAACGCAAATCCAGAGTACCCGTTGGGAAAAATCATGTTACCCGTTCGGGCGGGCTCCCAAACAATGGATGTGGAATTCTTGGTCGTCAAGCTCCATTCGCCGTAGAACCTCATCATAGGGAGAACTTGGTTGCATACTATTCAGGCTATGCGAAGCACCTATTATCAGCAGCTACGCTTCCCGACCGAACACGGCATTGAGCAAATTCGTGGTTCCCGGCAATCCGCACAAGCATGTTATCTCCTTTTGGAAAGACACCAACGGAGTCACAGGTCAACTCCACTAAAGTGCCGAATCGAAACATTCTCGACAATGTCGGATGGCTCCCTAGCGAAAAGCCACGGAAGCTTTGGGTGATACCAGCAGCAGCTTCCCAAGACGTATGCTCAACACGTTCAGCCGCGTCGCTACACGCCAGGAAAGTTGCTCCGGAAGGTATTTCCGGATGATAGGAGACCGGTTGATGGAAAATTAGGTACGTGGCATTGCTCCTGAAGCACTGACAAAAATTCTGTCATCAAACCCGACTTGTGGGGAATGATCCTAGTTCTAAATGATTCGCCATGTACACATTCCACCTTTGTAATGGAAGGATTCTTGTTGAGAAGTTGGATTCTTATTTAAAATAGCGTTCCGACGAAAAAGCCTCCGGATTCGGAGTGCCCTTCGTGGATATCACAATTGGCCAAAAAGACTCCGGATTCGGAGCCCCATCGGCGCATGACGCCTTTAGGCCCAAAAAGACTCCAAATTCGGAGCCCCATCGGCGCATGACGCCTTTGGGCCGAAAAAGCCTCCGGATTCGAAACACCTTTCGTGGATATCATGATTGGCGAAAAAAACTCCAGATTCGGAGCCCCATCGGCGCATGACGCCTTTGGGCCCAAAAAGACTCCGGATTCGGAGCCCCATCGGCGCATGATGCTTTTGAGCTGAAAAAGCCTTCGGATTCGGAGCCCCATTGGCGCATGACGCCTTTGGGCCCAAAGAATCCGGATTTGGAGCCCCATCGGTGCATGACGCCTTTGGGCCAAAAAAGCCTTCGAATTCGGAGCGCCCTTCGTGGATATCACGATTGGCGAAAAAGACTCCAGATTTGGAGCCCCATCGGTGCATGATACCTTTGGGCCCAAAAAGACTCTGGATTCGGAGCCCCATCGGCGCATGACGCCTTTGGGTCGAAAAAGCCTCCGGATTCGGAGCCTCATCGGCGCATGACGCCTTTGGGCCCAAAGACTCTGGATTCGGAGCCTCATCGGCGCATGACGCCTTTGGGCCCAATGACTTGGGATTCGGAGCCCCATCGGCGCATGACGCCTTTGGGCTAAAAAAGCCTCCGGATTTGGAGCACCATCGGCGCATGACGCCTTTGGGCCCAAAAACTCCGGATTTGGAGCCCTATCAGCGCATGACGTCTTTGGGCCAAAAAAACCTCCGGATTCGGGGCCCCATCGACACACAACGTCTTCAGGCCGATAAAGCCTCCAAATTCGGCTGACCAAATAGTGCCACCGAGCGTCACTCAAGGACCGAGTAATATTCCGAATTCGAAGCGCCCTTCAGAATGAAAACATTTACACGTCGAGGCAGGGATATGTAGGTTGAGCCAGTACAACCACATGAACAAGACAAAATGTTCCAGCATTCAAAATAAGATGCTTAATTAAGCATACAGAAATTCAGAATGAGATAAACTTTTAAAATAAAACATTTTATTCGATTAAACAGTAATTACAAAAAACGCAATTCGCGTTCGTAGCATTACAATATCTATTCTCATACGTCATCGCATTGGTATAGCGGCAGCGTCGAATCAACGCCCGCTGATCAGAGAGCACCCGCAACTTGAAATGCTTGATCTGACCGCGCTTGAATCCACGTTCACATCGACGAGATAATGACCCTCGAGGCGGGGAACTTTGACACCATAGACAACGTCAAGGCCAAGATCCAGGACAAGAAAGGAATTCTCCACGAAAATAGGAATACTCAACGGTCGCGGCGCTACGTTGGCCTCATTTCTCGGTCGTGGTTGCGGAGAACTTCCCCATTGCTGTTTCTCCCTTCGGGGTGATCTGCTTCGACGACTTAGATGCTGATGTTTTTCCCATTTTTTGAACGCCCTACCTCCTGCACGAGTGGGTTCTCTGCTGCGATTCATTACAATGTCAAGCTCAGCCAAAGTCTGAGCTTCTCCTCTGTTGCTGAAGAAAACTCCATTCGACATTCACACTTATCTAACCCCACGTAACAAAATCGTTTTAAATCGAGTCTGAACACAGTAAGCAAAGTCACTGGAGCGAAAAGTCCGAGGTGATTTATTTCTAAAATCCATGTAGTGGCCCTGAGGCGATTTCATTAACACTGAACTCCGAAAGACGGACGCAGAGCGATATTGGCCACAGCCACTCCATGTGTTAATTTTTGGCTTTTTTGGAGTTAAAATGGCCTAATTATATAAACAACAATTATAGATGGGCTGACTCTCTTCGGATTCGGAGCCCTTGGTGCATGACACCTTTGGGCCGGTAAAGCCTCTGAATTCGAAAACTCATCGGCACAATTGACCGTGCGTGACACATGCCAAATATATATTTAATGAAGAATGCTCATGACAAGCCGGCATATAACCGTTCGAAATTAAAATGCCTAGTTGACTCGAGCCGGTCATTGTTTAACACATGAAACACGTGTGTGCCGAATGAAAATTACAATGAAACATCTAAAATAGAACGTTTTATTCAATCAGGCAATAATTACATAGTTATGAACGCGATCTGCGTTCGAACGTTACATTGAGTGTTTTTATACGGCGTCGCCTTCATCCTCACTCTGCTCGACTTCAAAGGCGAAAAACGGAAAATGGTTACATTGGTACAGTGGCAATGCCGAATCGACGCCTGCTGCTTGGAGAGCTTCCTCAGCCTAAAGCGCCTTGATCCAACCATGCTTAAATCCACGATTTTCACATCGGCAAACTTCCTTGGCGAGCTTTTCCTTGGTCTTCTGTATCCCTACTTTCCGGCCTTTGTGGAAGCCTTTTTCATAGGCCCTCCCCTTCGCGGATTCCATTACGAACATGCTCGCCGTATCGCGATCGGCAAGCACGGTACTGATAAGCCACTAGGTGACCCTTTCTTCCACGATTGGGTTAGCCTATCCGACAGGTTGTGCCTGAACGGCCTTGACCTTCCTTAGCTCACGCTCAGCTGCTTCTGCATGAGCCTCCAAGCTTTGGATGCATTCATCCCTCTTCTCTATTTCTCGGCGGGAAGCACGAAGATGCATGCCGATTTCATAGGCGGTGTAGAGCCCCTTCATTGTACCGTGAATGCCTTCACGAAACACTTCGAAGTCCTGCTGACCTACCATCGACTGCTAGACCTCGGGAGGAAAAATCTGTCGAGCAAATTTGACTGCCACACTTGAATCTCGAACGATCGAGTCCGCATCTGTCATGGGTCTATTCCCTACGAAGACTGCAAAACTCAATGGGCGTGGGTTCGCACCGGGCTCCCTTCCAGAACGAGGTTGCGGGAATTTTCCCTATGGCTCCTTGTCCCTCCTCGGCGACCTACTTCGACGACGAGGAGATTGACGTCTCTCCCGATCCCTTGAAATCCTACCTCCTGCGCGCGAAGGTTCGCCACTTCGATTCATGTCTCCTCTTAGCTCAGCTAGCGTCCTCGCTTCCCCTTTGCTGTTAAAAAAGAGTCTATTCGACATTTGCGCTTGTTTATTCTTCATCAAAGACCTGGACTGAGTTGCTCACTGAGCACATAAATAGGACCTTTATTCATTTATTCCTTACGAGGGCAGCCCCTCCGAGGCAATCTCATTAATATCAAAACCTCAACAGCCCGGCGCCGACCGAGTCGTGCCCCCATCAAACACTATTATTCGGCAGTCTTAACGCCCGCAAGGGTAAATTCATGAACCAGCTGGGACAAGGGCAGATTCATCAATCTATTCGGCTTGAGTGCCGCAGCCGCTTCACGAATAGACTCATCAATATTGTCTTATTCGGTGTTTTAAATTCATGAACCAGCTGGGGCAAAGGCAGATTCATCAATCTATTCAGCTTGAGTGCCGCAGCCACTTCATGAATTGATTTACTAGTCCTATTCGGCACAAAGAGTCGATTTAGTTGTTCGGATAAATTGAAGTTAAACTAATATAATGGCCAAGATTACACTGTTATCCAATCGATAGTTAGAAGGCACAACAGACAGTAATTATTTTATCCAAAGTAGTGGAAGGCAAAACCCTTCATGAAATTCAAAAACTGCGTGCAAGTAATAGTGAAACAGGAAGGAAATTTTCATTAATAAATTGAGCGCAGATAGTAACTAATTTATACATGAAAATTACCTTGAATCCACTAAACAAAAACGTACATTGAAATTGAAGATACTTAATAAAACTAGAATGTCTCCCAGATCAGTCCTCGGGATCAGACTTAAGTGCTCAACGTCTACTTGCTCGTATGGAATTGACAAGGCCAATGTAACTCCAGCGGCAGCAAGGACTTTGAACCACCCATGTTTGAATCCTCGATTCTCGAACTTGGGGACCTCATCTACGTATTCCTCCAAGGCGGCGCTCTTTCCAACCTCTAGCGTTGTAGAAGCTTCAAATTCGGCCTTTTCATTTACTGCCTTCAATTCTTCTAACTTGGCCTCTGCCTTGGCAAGCGCCTCCTGGGCTAATTTGAGCGATTCCTCGCTTGCGTTCGCCCTATCCTCGGCTTCGGACCTGAGTCGGTCAGCAGTTCGAGCCCTTTCCTTTTCAGCTTCGGCTCGGGCACTTTCCATTGCGGCTCTCATCGCCTCGAACTCGGCCCTGTTCCTTTCACCTTCAGCTTCAGACTTTAAGCGGCCAATTCTTTTAATGGCATCACGCTGCCGGTGACCTAGTTCAGCTATCCTTCCAACCGTTTGCAAAACAAGTTAGGATCATCACACCGAGCAATATCATATGCAAACCAAACCAAACCAAACGAGTGAAAAAGAAAATATCCTACACACCAGAAGGGTCGACTGGGCAGCAAACGCTATAGCTACCAAATCCGGCTCTTCTCGAAAGGTGACCTTGTCAGCCGATAGCGAAACTGAGGCGACCAATCTTAATGCTACGGCTGGATCCTTCATGGCGGATGCGTCAGAGGAGAGTGGCATATTTTTTATCTTTGGTTGAACAACGAAAGGAACAACCACGTCGGACTCTCCTAAGTGAGGCCGTTTGTCAGCAGGACTACCCTCTAAGCCGATCTCTCCCTCGGCAGTATGTTTTTCGCCCCGCTCTTTTGGAAACAGTTGTTCTTTCGTAATCTGCTATTCAGCCTCCTTCTCCGTCTCGGCCACAAAAACTTGAGCCGTTTCTTCTCCAGTAACGGGTTGTAAAGATTCAACCGAGGCAGGCTCAGAACAAGCGGCCTCGGCTTTCTTTCGAGCGGCCATTCGCTCGGCATTTCTCTTTCTCACCATCTGCGTGAGATTCTCCCCAGCCATGCCTTCTGAAAAAGTGCTGGGAAGGTCTCCCAAGTTTGTAAAAATATCTCCGAAGGAAAACTCTGCCCTACCCGAAGTGGACGGTGAGTTAGGCTGGTTAAGACCGGCTGCCTCAAACGCTGATTTCAGAGCTTCGTCGACCCCTTCGGCCTCAGCAGCGAACTCCTTTGTTGATTCGGCATCTACCTTGACAACCGACTCTAAGCCTTGCTCCGAATCAGAAGCTTCGAGACCAATTTGCCAAAGGATCTTGAAACTGGGGAAGACAAGAGCCGTAAGCTGTTGTTCCTCGATTGGGATCGGGATGTCGTCCGCGGCCGAGAACGTAGTATAGGTAGGCTCGTACCGCAGGAGAATACGGGCAGCTCTCCCTTGCTTCTGTAGGTTTGGACGGCCAAAGTACTTTAGTGCAATCTTAATTTCTGCAAGGATTGCGTCGTCAGCCGAGGTCAAAATCCTCTTCAACTTATTGCCTGCAAAAACAAAGGGTAAGGCTTGGAGAAAAAGCCGCATAAAAGAAAGATCAACAAACAAGGAGTTACACAGCAACCTGGTTCACCCCTCCATCTGGGAATAGGGTCTAGACGATCTTCGCCTTCACCGAATTCACAGTTGCCTCGGACATTGACCATTATATCATCAACTCGTTTGCTAGAGCTGGCAAGCATCGTTACCAAGTGATGGTCGGTGTCTTTGGCCCTGAGAAAGTAGCGCCCGAGCCGACCAGAGGATTTGGCTAAAGCATAGCAGTGCCGAATCGCCGGAATGCCAAGGTTGATCCTGAGACGCCGGTTCAACTCTACGATTCCCATTACGATTCGAAAAAAATTCACATTGGGTTGTGAAGGAATCAGACTCCAATGGCGAAGGACGGCCCTGAGAAATGGGTGTAGGGGAAAGCGAACTCCGCCCTCCGCAATAGATAGGAGAGGGAAGACGATTGCATTTTGGTCGTCCCTCTCCATATCAAGGGTATTGTCCGTTACTAGAGAAAGATGGACATCATCAGGGATAGGAAAATGTCTTCGAAACCCAGAAATTCGACCCTCGGAAAGGAGGTCTTTCAAATGCTTAGCCATTCTAGTGAGAACTCAAGGATATTCTAAATCAAAAATAAATACGGAAAGTAGGATTGCAAGGAGAAGAGAATAAAACTTATAAAAGGCAAAGGAGACAAGGAGAGAACGGATATGAGTTGCAGAAAACGCGTCGAAGAAGAGATACCGACTGGCAGTTCAGGAGGTTCAAATATTCGAAAAAACATGTTTTGGAAGGGACTTAAGTTTCAAATCATAATAAATGAGAGAGAAGCACAAATGGGGCGGGAAAGCGTTACAATGACCAAAAAGCACGTACGCATTCTGACATGCATCGGGAAGATGATTAACCGCCGAATTTTTGACTTCTAACCAAACACGCCGATCAACTGATGCTAGCGGGGTGTTTGGGGGGCAATTGTGGGAGCTGGATAATTGGAATAATCAGAAGCGTACTCTAGAAGACAGATATTACACGGCTTTATCCTGCACAATAATGATGCCGAATAAAATAGATAGGCCGAATAGATATCGAACTATGGAGCCGAGTAAATAAGAGGATAATAAGTGACAAGTGGGCCTGGCCACGAGGCCCAGGAAACGAGTATAAATAAAGAAACAACAGACTAAAAGAGGTATGTGAGAATTGTTGTGCTCAAATTAAAATACAAGTAACTTTGAGTGAAAGTACTGATTTGTCCGTCGGAGTGCTAATTTCGGCATCCCAACGGGAATGTTTATTCCTTCTCAAGTGACCAAAAAAGAATCACGAGCGTTCTCCAAAATCAAAAAAATATTTCTAAATTACTTCTCCACAATCACAACACATAAAATATCAGATGACCCTACTTCACACACCTCTAGTAACCACTCCCCAAAAGACTTTCTGACATTATTTACTTAAAGTTCTTTTGAACCCAACCACAATTTGACAAGAACTTCACACAATATTTCCGAAGTGTCAACAAAATACAAATTGACCTATGACTTGGCGTTACGGTGATATACTTTTCAATCTCTATAATGGAGCTCGTGAGCTTCAGGTGGGGCCGTTTGGGGTGATCCTATTTCCATTTTTCCTTAAGTCACTACAGGAAATTTTAATGAGTAACCATGACGGTTGCCGTGATTGGTGGCTGGACTTTCACAATAAAATAATTTTTTTATAAAATTTTTAATTATGACGTGGATAGCTTATTTTTAGCTGGACTAGAAAAGAAATTAATCAAAAAATACGTAACGTTACTCACTGAATTGAAAATAAAATTAAATAATGATTAGTCCAAAATAATTGGTCTTATATTCATATGTTACTGCTCTCCAGCAAACCGGACAGTCCTGTCCATGAAGTAGGATTGCGCCACATCATAATTCAAACGGATTTAGTTTAATAGGAGGAGAGACAACTAAAGGAATTACTACTCAATAGCTCATAAAAGCGAATTCTACTAAGTTTACCACCCATGCAATTATAGGATTAAATTTCACGAAGGTCAAATATTCTAAACATTCGGGATCACTAAAGATTTGCGTGATCATTACTTCTAGGGTTCCAGAATTTAGTCAAGAGCCGCACAAACTAACCATACACCCCATTATCAAAAAAAAAATTGGCCACAAACATTTTGTTCAATAATGGCTCAAATTATGTAAGGCCTAAACTATGTCGTTTTATCTTAAGACGAACAACATATTGACTTGGTCTCTCTGACTCCTCGGAAAATTATTGAGTACTTTTACGTGCTCATACTCCTTCATTATGTGTTCTTATCTTTCTCAATCATCAAATATAAAAACATAATATCACACTTTTTTATTATTTATAAATCATAATCATATTAATAATACGAAATATCATGTGACTGTACTAACCAACAATCATTTCCCACCCTCTGGGTTTCATTTCCATCATCACCAATCAATTTCTCTCCCTACGGTTCGGATCCTCTTTGCTGTCTACAGTCTTCCTAGACGCGGTTTTGATAAATAAATTTAAAAAAAAAAAAAAAAAAAAAGTTAATGAAGCGAAACGAACGAAGGAGGGAGAAAGGGTGACGTAGCAGAACAACGAGAAGGTGAGAACCACTATCATGCACAATAAAATCTTAATTTATTAAAGTCCCAAATCAAAATCCTAATATTTATTAATTTCAAATCTAGTTTCCCATTCAAAACTTTAACTTTTTAACCTAGATTTAAAATTATATTTCAGAGTTTGGAAGATGAGCCTTATTAGATTCAGAGTTTGGAGGACGAATTTAATTCAATCTATGGCGTGAGAGATCACGCAGACGATAATGGCTGAGGACCGATGTTCTTCTCCAAAGATTTTTTCCTCTTTGATGTTTTGTTTTTGGATAAATTACAAATACACCCTTTGAGATTTAATTAAAAAATGAATCGCCCATGTTGTTCTAGAAATTACATTTCACTCATGAAGTTTCTAATTTCATAACAAATCACTCTTTTATTAATAAATCATTAAGTCAATTAACAGTTTTTAATCAGGTTAGAAATATGTTTCAATTAATAATTTAGGTAATTTTATTATTGTATAATAGATCAATTATGAATTTTATTGTTTTAGTTAATTCTGTTAAATAAAAACTTCTAACAAGAGGGGTATTTGTAATTTTTCAAACTACAAGAGTAATCTGTACTTTAAACAAACTTCAGGGGATGTGATTGTAATTTATCCTTTGTTTTTCTAATAATCAAAACAGCGTCGTTTTGAGTAAAATCTAGGAATACTGTAGAGGAAGAATCAGGTGACCCTTCATTTCTCTCACTAAAAAGCAAGAGAGTAACACTAGAGATCATAAAAAAAATATCATGAAGATGATCATGAAAGATTCTCCACCTTTAAATTACACATACAATAAAATACCACACTCTAATCAAATGATGAAAAATCTTTATGATACATTTCATTATATATTTTTTTTTAATGATCCCTAATATTATTGAAAGCAAGATCTGGTCAATCACTTTCTCCTGTTTCAATTGGGTTTCTTCTCATTGCTCTCTCTGTCTCTCTCAACTGGGCTTATTTCTCTCATAATTGGGTCTTCACTTTCAAATCCATTCCGAAATTCCACCTGATGGGTTGCGTAACCTCCAATTTCTCTTGTTTCCATTCATGGTAGTTTTTGTATTTTGCTTTGTAGCTAGCTCTGGTATGTTGTCTTTGTTTTTATTTATTTATTTATTTATTTTTTTTTTAAAAAAAGGTTGGTCAAGGATGGAAAACTTAAGGGCTTCTTTACTAAACGGAAAATTTTATTTTTACATAAAATTCATAAAAAAAAATTAACAATAATAATGTGAATAAATTTATTTTGTATGATGTTTATTTTAAAATAAAAAAACTATATTATTATTTATGAAAATTATATATGAATTTTTTTGTTCAAACCGCGTGTGTTCTACATATTGCTATGGCAATCTGGAAACTTGCCTTCAGAGGAAGCTTGAAGAGCATGGCCACCATTGGTTTTGCTTTATGGAAAATGTGATGACCCTAAATGAATTATCAAATTTTTTACTAAGCTTCTCACATAGTTGTGGAACTCATACACATGTGATTTGTGTGGATTTCACACTCATGTGAAAAATTTAATAGAAAATTTGATAATTCATTTGGAGTCCCTAGCATAACTCTTCTTTTATTGACACAAAACGACAATGTTTCGGGTGGTAAACATGTGGCTCAATCTGATCCACATATTAGATGAAGTGAAGAGGTGGGGTCATCTAAGACCATCTCCAACGGTGAACCAAACTTGGCATCAGATTCAATTTTTTGTGAAAAAACACTTTTTGGTGCTCCAACCGTTTCACCAAATTGATATCAAAATGAGAATTCAACAATAAAATCATTAAACTGAGAACAAGGTACTGATTTTACCAAATTACTGTTCCTGACCGTTGAAAGAGCTGAATCGGTCAACCAGCCGGTTGTTCGGCCGGTTGACCAACCGGTCGACTACTAAAATGTTCAAACAGTTTAAATGGGTTGGTTCAAACAATTCAATATATATATATATATATATATATATTTTTGTCTTACCGGTCGACCAACCGGTCGACCACTAAAAGGTTCAAACAGTTCAAATATGTAGGTTCAAACAATTCAAAAAAAAATAAAAAAATTTTGCCTTACCGGTCGACCGGCCGGTTGTCCCTGGAGCAGATTTGATGAAAATCAACCATTGGAGCATTCTGTTTCAGATTGAGAAAATAGTCATTTTTTTACTCAGATTTGGTGAAAAATTAGGTGAACCGTTGGAGATGCTCTAACCACATAGACTTCTATCTTGGAACTCCACTAAAAGTCAATTTTTTAACTTTTTAATTTTTTTTATCAAATTAAATCTCTATTTTTTGTATATATTTTTATAAAAAAAAAACTAAAAAAATTAACTTTTAATCTATTTCTTCAAACAAACTATATAAATGGATTGGTTCACAACTTGAATTCGATCCGAATATGTCATATTTAATTATAGATTATATCGCATCCATTTAGTTATTTATTTATTTATTTATTATTATTACTATTTTTATTTTATAACTGTATTTTTTTATTTGAGGATTCTAAATATTATATTTGCAACCAAAATGAATTATAATTTGAGAAAAATTCATTACCAATATTATAACCATATGAATTAACACTACAATAAATTGCACTTTTGGCTACTAAATTTGAGAACTAAAAAAAATTAGTAATCAAATGTTGTGGAATTTGCGACAAAAAATTATATTAGTCGGAAAAAGTACAATATTTAGCTACTAATTTTTTTCATCGGGGTATATTGATTATTGGTGACTAAAAAAAATTTAGGCCTTATTTGGTTTGTGTTTCTCGAAAAATTTTGGGAAAAATTCTCTATAAATAAGTTTTCAAAAGTAATCAAACCAAACAAATTTTTTCAAATTTTTTTTCCAAAACTTGTTTGGTTTACAAATTTTCCAAACAAATCTCTCTCTCATACACATCAAATCAATCACTTTTTCCAAAACTCTCTCTCAAAATAATATTTCAAAACATCTTTTGAAAAAAAACCAAACCAAACAAATTTTCGTACTTTTTATCTCAAAACATATTTATCAAATACAAACCAAACAAGGCCTTAGTCTCTAAAAATGCCATAATTGGCAACTAAAAAATGTTTTACTCGCTGTATAGCTAGTGTTGGCTACTAAAATTTTTTAGTCGCAAAATGAAAAATAAAAATTTACTTTTTCTCTTTGGTGACCAAAAGTTTAGTTGCCAAAAATTTATTTTCAACGGCTAAAAAATGTTTTAGTCACTGTATAACTAGTTTTGACTACTAAAATTTTTTAGTTGCCGAATGGAAAATAAAAATTTACCTTTTTATTTTTGGCGACCAAAAGTTTAGTTGCTGTAACGCCCTCAAAATCAACCCATTATATATATATATATATATATATCATTGACATTCATTATTTAAAGAAAATAATTTATTAATTCATTCATCAGAGTATTACTAAATAAAAGCTTTACATGTAACGTCGAATAAAATGCCCTACAGGCTTACATCTTTCCAAGCCAACACTTGGATACAAAAGATGAGTTCTAACTCAGTACAAGAAAAGCCCTAGGTTTGGATGTTTACATGTACTAATAAATAAAGACAATTAACTAAAGATAGTCTTCAAAATCCAAGTCCCTTCCAAGCTAAGTCCTTGGAGGTAGCTTATCACCTGAACCTGAAAATGATGTTCCCATCTAGGGTGAGCCACAGCCCAGTAGAAATATACTAAACCACATATAAGCAAGGAATAAAGCAATAGCATTCAACAGATGGTTAACCAAGATAATCAATTACTCCGTTTTACAGTCTCATGACACTATTGTCTAAGACACGTTTTACTTTCCAACTTTATCAACATGGCTCAGAACCTGGCCAAACTTACCACAATGAATTATGTATATCAGATTCACATTCCTCCAATATCAACAAACAAATGAGACTCAAGCTCAAATCAAAACACTTCATACTTCCAGTTTGATACACATTTTAGTGCTGTATCAATAAAAACACTTCTATATAAATATGCACACTTAAAAGTGATGCTAATGGAGTCCATCCCCTATCTCCTCCCAAACAAAATCCGGTTTAGAGGTCCATCCCCTATCTTTCCCTAAACCGTGGAGTACATCCCCTATCTCCTCCCACACAAAACAATATATGCAAATGCAATGCTCAATCAATACACGTATTTTCTGTATCAATGCAATAATCAAAATTAATGACTTAACCAATGTGATTAGTTTCAGTTATTCCTAATCCACACGCAATGTCTACAACAATCACGACTATCCTCCACCGATAGCCCAAAACAGTTATTTCTAAACCGAAAATAACTATGTCAACAATTCAATAGACAAATGATTCAAATTAACCAATTACGCTATTTAATCAATGAATTCCCCAATCCCATGAATTTAACCTTCTTTTCCCAATTCCATGAATTAATTATACAAATTAATTTAATATTACAACTAGGGTTTTTCCCAAAATTACCAAAGTATCCCCAACATATCAAAATACCAAAACTTAGATCAAAACTTATGAAATGGAGTAGGAAATCCCTACCTCGAAGAGAACAATCCAAATGGAGAAGACAGAGATGAATACCCGAAAACCAAAGTGCTCCAAATCGCCAAATGTTCAGATTAAATGGAAGCCCTCGACTCACTATATCTTTTTAATGAAGGATCTATGGTAGAAACACACCCTAAGTGGATCAAATCTAAGAGAGAAGGTGAGTATGGAGAGAGAGAAGTCGGACCTAGGGTTTGGGATAAAAAAGAAGATGAAAAAGACTGATCAAAACCCGCTGCTGCGTATATAAGCTGGACAAGCTCGCTCGAGCGAAGACTTGGTCGCTCAAGCGACCAGACACAGAAAATCTACGCTCGAGCCAAGGGAGCCTTGCTCGAGCCAACAACACAAAAGCTCGCTCGAGCGAAAGAAAACTCGATCGAGCGAAGAACTCAAACCCTCAGGTCTGCAATCAGACACACGCTCGAGCTAAGGAACTATCGCTCGAGCAAAGAACGAACTAACTCGCTCGAGCGAAGAAAAGCTCGCTCGAGCCAAAAACCTCAGCTCTCAGGTCTAACTCAAAACGCAACCCTCGCTCGATCGAAGCTACCCTGGCTCGAGCGAAGAACCAAAACAAAGAGATCGCTCGAGCGAAGAACTTCTCGCTCGAGCGAAGAGTCAAAATTCTGGGCAGCAACACTGGATTTCTAAACCCAACCAACCTGAAACAAACCTGCCCAACACATCCTATAACTCCAAAAGAGAAAATAAAGGACAACAACAACAATTATACAATGACAGAGTCTACGGAACCTAAATCCAGATACAATAATCAAATGGGAAAAGACCGGGGTCGCTATAACCTCCCCCCCTTAAAAGAATTTCATCCCCGAAATTAAGCATAAGTTTATAAAAAACAAGTTTTTCTCAATTCCCAAAGATATTATATAACAATAATAAACAGCTTGACCCAATACTGGTCACTTCATCTCTTTATCAAGAGGCATCTCACAACATATATATAAAACAACATATATTTCAACCTGTATCAATATTATGCATTATTCCTTCCAATGTTAGCAATCCCCATATCATATTCAATTGCATGATATATATAACACACTCAGCAATGTAATCAACATATGCAATGCTATACTAAACTTCTATAATGAAGCAAGTTTCAAGATACACCCATTTACCAAAACATACTCAACGTTTTACAACTTAAGACATATGTAAAGCTCTTAAGTTTAACAATATTACAAAATCTAAATACAAGATTACAAATTAATAAACATGTCCGGGTATTTTTCGCGGACTTTTAATTCACGCTCCCAAGTGGCTTCCTCCACTCCATGGTGTTTCCACAAAACTTTTACCAAAGGGATGGTCTTGCCTCGCAAAACTTGATCCCGCCTATCCAATACCCGAACCGGTCTCTCCTCATACGAGACATCCTCATCAACCACTAAATCGGTCCAATCCAACACATGTGATGGATCCGGCTCATACTTCCGAAGCATACTCACATGAAACACGTCATGTACTCCGGACAACTGCGGCGGCAAAGCTAAACGATAAGCAGCCTCGCCAATCCTCTCAAGGATCTCAAACGGACCAATGAACCGAGGGGACAACTTCCCACTCTTCCCAAACCTCATCAAACCCCGTCTAGGTGATATCTTCAGAAAGACATGATCACCCACCTCAAACACCAAAGGTCTCCTCCTACGGTCGGCATACGATTTCTGACGACTCTGTGCTGTAACAAGCCTCTTACGGATAAGCTCAACTTTCTCCGTCGTTTCCCTCACCAACCCTGGACCCAACAGAGGTGCATCACCCACCTCGGCCTAACACACAGGAGATCTACACGGTCGGCCATACAAGGCCTCAAATGGTGCCATACCGATACTAGACTGGAAACTGTTGTTGTAGGCAAACTCCACCAACGGCAAGTGCCTCTCCCACGACCCACTAAAGTCTAGAACACAACCCCGAAGCATATCCTCAAGTATCTGAATAGTACGCTCGGACTGTCCGTCAGTCTGAGGATGATAAGCCGTGCTAAAGGTCAACTTAGTGCCTAAGGCACTCTGCAAACTCTGCCACAACTTGGCAGTAAAACGAGGATCTCTATCTGAGACGATCGTCACTGGGACCCCGTGCAATCTCACTATGTCCCGAATATACAAGTCGGCAAGATGATCTACCGAATCTCTCACGCGCATAGGAATAAAGTGCGCCGACTTAGTCAACCGGTCTACAACCATCCAAATAGCATTACTACCCCGCTGAGTCCTCGGAAGACCTACAACGAAGTCCATAGTGACATGCTGCCACTTCCACTCGGCAATAGGCAAGGGTTGCAACAAACCCGCTGGCCTCTGATGCTCGGCCTTCACTTGCTGGCAAGTAAGGCACTTAGATACGAAAGCTGCCACATCTCTCTTCATACCCCGCCACCAAAACTGGCGACCCAAATCCCGATACATCTTAGTGCCTCCCGGATGCACCGCAAGGCGTGAATGATGAAACTCTCGGAGTACCTCCTCTCGGCAAGACTCCGGCACAAACAGACGGTCTCGGTATCTCACACTCAGGTCGGAATACACCGTCAAACCCTTCTCAACCTTCCCACCGGAAATCTTCTCACGGAGAGATTCTACCTCAAAGTCACCTCTCTGAGCCTTTAACACTCGAGTCACAAGTGAAGGCTGTGCAATAACAGAAAACAAGGCCGCAGCCTCAACGAATTCGCCCAGAAGTAAATCAAACTCCCCAAGTGCAACCAACATCTCCCATTCTCGGATGGCTATACTAGTTATGTCACCAACAGGTTTCCTGCTAAGGGCATCGGCCACCACATTGGCCTTTCCCAGATGATAATGCAACTCAAAGTCATAATCCTCTATAAATTCCATCCACCTCCTCTGCCTCAAATTCAAGTCTTTCTGTGTAAACAAATACTTCAGACTCTTATGATCCGAGAACACCTCGAACCTCTCACCATAAAGATAATGCCTCCAAATCTTCAAGGCAAATATCACAGCTGCTAACTCTAGATCATGCGTATGGTAATTCTGCTCGTGAATTTTCAACTGACGTGAACCATAGGCAACTACTTTCCCCTCTTGCATTAACACACAACCCAGACCCTCTCGTGAGGCGTCACAATCGATTGTATAACCCAACCCTCTCTCTGGAATAATCAATACTGGAGCGGTAGTCAGTCTAACTTTCAACTCCTGAAATGACTTTTCACAAGTCTCACTCCATACAAATTTGACTCCCTTCCGAGTCAGTCTAGTCAACGGTGATGCTAACCTGGAGAAATCTTTCACAAACCGACGATAATACCCAGCTAATCCCAGAAAACTGCGGATCTCAAATACACTCTTAGGCTGTGCCCAATCCTGCACTGCCTCTACCTTGGATGTATCAACAGACACTCCTTCACCAGATACCACATGGCCTAAGAATTTGACTTCTCTCAGCCAGAACTCACACTTCCCAAACTTGGCATACAGCCTATGGGTTCTAAGTAACTCAAGCACCACCCTCAAGTGTGCCTCGTGCTCCTCCTCAGAAGGCGAATAGATAAGGATGTCGTCCACAAAAACGACTACAAACCGATCCAAGAATTCCCGGAAGATCCGGTTCATCAAGTCCATAAAGACTGCCGGTGCATTGGTGAGTCTGAATGGCATCACCAGAAACTCATAATGGCCATACCGCGTACGGAATGCCGTCTTCGAAATATCCTCTTCCCTGACCCTCAACTGGTGGTAACCCGATCTCAAGTCTATCTTAGAGAAACAACGGGAACCCTTCAACTGGTCAGACAGGTCATCTATACGGGGCATAGGGTACTTATTCTTGACCGTAGCCCGATTCAACTTCCGGTAATCTATACAAAGTCTCAAAGCACCACCTTTCTTTTTAACAAAGAGGGCCGGTGCTCCCCACGGCGAAACACTAGGACGAATAAAGCCCTTATCTAGCAACTCCTGGAGTTGGATCTTCAACTCAACTAACTCGGCTGGGGCAAAACGATAAGGTGCCATGGAAATCGGCGCCGTGCCGGGCACTAGGTCAATAGAGAACTCAATCTCCCGATGCGGTGGCAAACCAACAAGATCCTCGGGAAAGACATCCGAGTACTCACAAACCACCCTTGGCAACACAATCTGAGTCTCATTATCCTCACTAATCGAAAGGTTAGCAAGTAGCCCACTAAGCTCACTCCGTCCTCGCGGAACATACCCCGGTGGCAACAGATCACCAACCCGGTCCCCCAGAAAATGAAAATACTCTTCGCTCACGGTACAACAAGTGACCCTCTGGCGGTAGCAATCAATAACTGCCCGGTATGACGATAACCAGTCCATACCCAAAATAACATCGAAACCCCTCATAGGCATAACTACAAAGGAAAATGGGATTCTATGATAATCAACCTCTATATCACAACCCCTAACGCCTTGTTTCAAAATCAATTCACCCCCAAGAGGTGACACTACACAAATAGGAGATGCTAGCTGTGCTAACTCCAACTCCAAAACAGATGCAAATGCAGCAGACACAAAGGAATGAGATGCACCCGTATCAATCAAAACATTAGCAACCGAGTTGCAAAACAAGAAGGTACCTCTCACAACTGATGGTGCTGGCACAAGATCCTGCGCGATAACAGCATACACGCGCCCAAACGACCTCTAATCAACTTGCTCAACCCTAGGAGCATAAGATTGCTGCACCGACTAAGACGATGAAGCCCCCTGATTGGCCCTCGAGGCCTGACCCGACTGAGCTGGCTGCTGACCCTGAATCGACCTCAAACCAGATGCACCAGATGTGCCACCCAACTGCGGGCAATACCTCTTCATATGCCCTGGCTGACCACACTGATAACACGAGAGTGGCTGACCTCTACCCTGACTCTGGCTCTGAGATCGAGCCGAAGAAGATGCTGCTCTCTGAACTCCTCCCCTCTGAGGACAAACTGGAGACTTGTGGCCCAGCTGGCCACACTTGAAACAGGTAATGTCTCCCTGACTGCCTTTCCCCGAACTAGCACTCGGTACAGGAAAAGTCGATCTAGAAAAGCTACCCTGAGACTGCTGGGGATTAAAACCCTTCTGTCTCCTACCATCATTCTGACCATCCTGACTCCTCTTGGAGCCCTTCTGTCCTTCCTCCTCCTCCTGCATCATGATTTCCATGTGGGCTGCACCATCAACCATACGCCCATAATCCCGAATCATAGTTCCCCCAACTCTCAGCTTGAGGCCACGCCTCAACTTCTTCTCAAACTCAATACAACGGCGTTCCTCAGACGCCACCAACTCAGGTGCAAACCTGGACAAACTAGTGAATGCAGCCTCAAATTCGGCCACTGAAGAACTCGCCTGCTTAAGCTGACAAAACTGGTCTCGCAGCTTCTCCGTGACTGCTGGAGATAAGAACTTCTCCTGGAAAGCATTCACAAAAGCCTCCCACGTACCTCCTATACGCCCCTTAGTAAACTTCCACCACTGACCTGCATCCCCCTTCAACTGGAAAGATGCCAAGGTCACTTTCAACCCCTCGTCTTCGATGCCAAGCATCTCAAACGTCTTCGTTGTCTGTTCGAGCCATTCATCTGCCTTAAGCGGCTCTTTAGGATCACCCACAAATTCATCCGGATTAGACCGGAAGAACTCCCTCTTCAGAAAGGAAGGTCCTGCATCAGCAGCAACATCCCGAGCTTGATTCTCAGCTCTGAGGATGCCTACTGACTCCCTGAATGCCCCTGCTATCTCTCGAGCTAAAGCGCCCATAGCCTGCTGGCCTACTGGCTCGACCACATTAGCCTGGCCAATTCCCTCCTGAACTGCCGGAATCTCCTCTGGCACAGGCACCTCCTGCCTACCCGGCCTACCACGCCTACCGCGTCCTCGTCCTCGTCATGACATCCTAATAAAGGAAACAAAGACATTAGCACATTAATAAATGTGCCGAAGCTAAACACTCGCGTCCTAATGCAATGGACAACAATAATACATTCCACGTAAGCACATAATCACATAAGCACCTACGAATTTCATTCCCGAATAATGATAGTCCCAATGCGTTACTATAGTTCCGGTTGGAAGCAGCAGTGATCAAGTGCCTTTCCAACAAGACTACTAGAAACTCAAGGGTCCAATCAACATCCTAGAAACTACATTCCATACCCACATAATCACATAAACATGTTATCACATAAGCATATAACATTACACTAAGTCTCTATCAAACGAGACGAACCCAATGTGATACTAATCACTTCCCATGTACCCAAAGTATTCAAACCCGGTACGCTCTGATACCAAGTTGTAACGCCCTCAAAATCAACCCATTATATATATATATATATATATCATTGACATGCATTATTTAAAGAAAACAATTTATTAATTCATTCATCAGAGTATTACTAAATAAAAGCTTTACATGTAACATCGAATAAAATGCCCTACAGGCTTACATCTTTCCAAGCCAACACTTGGATACAAAAGATGAGTTCTAACTCAGTACAAGAAAAGCCCTAGGTTTGGATGTTTACATGTACTAATAAATAAAGACAATTAACTAAAGATAGTCTTCAAAATCCAAGTCCCTTCCAAGCTAAGTCCTTGGAGGTAGCTTATCACCTGAACCTGAAAATGATGTTCCCATCTAGGGTGAGCCACAGCCCAGTAGAAATATACTAAACCACATATAAGCAAGGAATAAAGCAATAGCATTCAACAGATGGTTAACCAAGATAATCAATTACTCCGTTTTACAGTCTCATGACACTATTGTCTAAGACACGTTTTACTTTCCAACTTTATCAACATGGCTCAGAACCTGGCCAAACTTACCACAATGAATTATGTATATCAGATTCACATTCCTCCAATATCAACAAACAAATGAGACTCAAGCTCAAATCAAAACACTTCATACTTCCAGTTTGATACACATTTTAGTGCTGTATCAATAAAAACACTTCTATATAAATATGCACACTTAAAAGTGATGCTAATGGAGTCCATCCCCTATCTCCTCCCAAACAAAATCCGGTTTAGAGGTCCATCCCCTATCTTTCCCTAAACCGTGGAGTACATCCCCTATCTCCTCCCACACAAAACAATATATGCAAATGCAATGCTCAATCAATACACGTATTTTCTGTATCAATGCAATAATCAAAATTAATGACTTAACCAATGTGATTAGTTTCAGTTATTCCTAATCCACACGCAATGTCTACAACAATCACGACTATCCTCCACCGATAGCCCAAAACAGTTATTTCTAAACCGAAAATAACTATGTCAACAATTCAATAGACAAATGATTCAAATTAACCAATTACGCTATTTAATCAATGAATTCCCCAATCCCATGAATTTAACCTTCTTTTCCCAATTCCATGAATTAATTATACAAATTAATTTAATATTACAACTAGGGTTTTTCCCAAAATTACCAAAGTATCCCCAACATATCAAAATACCAAAACTTAGATCAAAACTTATAAAATGGAGTAGGAAATCCCTACCTCGGAGAGAACAACCCAAATGGAGAAGACAGAGGTGAATACCCAAAAACCAAAGTGCTCCAAATCGCCAAATGTTCAGATTAAATGGAAGCCCTCGACTCACTCTATCTTTTTAATGAAGGATCTATGGTAGAAACACACCCTAAGTGGATCAAATCTAAGAGAGAAGGTGAGTATGGAGAGAGAGAAGTCGGACCTAGGGTTTGGGATCAAAAAGAAGATGAAAAAGACTGATCAAAACCCGCTGCTGCGTATATAAGCTGGACAGGCTCGCTCGAGCGAAGACTTGGTCGCTCAAGTGACCAGACACAGAAAATCTACGCTCGAGCCAAGGGAGCCTTGCTCGAGCCAACAACACAAAAGCTCGCTCGAGCGAAAGAAAACTCGATCGAGCGAAGAACTCAAACCCTCAGGTCTGCAATCAGACACACGCTCGAGCTAAGGAACTATCGCTCGAGCGAAGAACGAACTAACTCGCTCGAGCGAAGAAAAGCTCGCTCGAGCCAAAAACCTCAGCTCTCAGGTCTAACTCAAAACGCAACCCTCGCTCGATCGAAGCTACCCTGGCTCGAGCGAAGAACCAAAACAAAGAGATCGCTCGAGCGAAGAACTTCTCGCTCGAGCGAAGAGTCAAATTCTGGGCAGCAACACTGGATTTCTAAACCCAACCAACCTGAAACAAACCTGCCCAACACATCCTATAACTCCAAAAGAGAAAATAAAGGACAACAACAACAATTATACAATGACAGAGTCTACTGAACCTAAGTCCAGATACAATAATCAAATGGGAAAAGACCGGGGTCGCTATAGTTGCCAAAAATTTATTTTCAACGACTAAAAAAAATGTTTTAGTCGCTCTATAGCTAGTTTTGGCTACAAAATTTTTTGGTCGTCGAATGGAAAACAAAAATTTACTTTTTATCTTTGGCGACCAAAAGCTTAGTTGCCAAAAATTTATTTTCAACGACTAAAAAAATGTTTTAGTTAGTAATTGTAATTAAAAGTTTTGGAGGGAGAATTTCCAATTTTGAAAGAATTCCTAAATTATTTTTGGAGGGATTGATTAATTAATTGGCGACCAACAAACATTTTGGTTTGGGATATTCTAAAAAAGTGCACTTTTTGACTTATTGACTTAGGTGAACCGTTGGTTTGGTGACTTATTGGTTTGGTGAAAAATTAGGTGAACCGTTGGAGATGCTCTAACCACATAGACTTCTATCTTGGAACTCCACTAAAAGTCAATTTTTTAACTTTTTAATTTTTTTTATCAAATTAAATCTCTATTTTTTGTATATATTTTTATAAAAAAAAAACTAAAAAAATTAACTTTTAACCTATTTCTTCAAACAAACTATATAAATGGATTGGTTCACAACTTGAATTCGATCCGAATATGTCATATTTAATTATAGATTATATCGCATCCATTTAGTTATTTATTTATTTATTTATTATTATTACTATTTTTATTTTATAACTGTATTTTTTTATTTGAGGATTCTAAATATTATATTTGCAGCCAAAATGAATTATAATTTGAGAAAAATTCATTACCAATATTATAACCATATGAATTAACACTACAACAAATTGCACTTTTGGCTACTAAATTTGACAACTAAAAAAACTTAGTAATCAAATGTTGTGGAATTTGCGACAAAAAATTATATTAGTCGGAAAAAGTACAATATTTAGCTATTAATTTTTTTCATCGGGATATATTGATTATTGGCGACTAAAAAAAAATTTAGGCCTTATTTGGTTTGTGTTTCTCGAAAAATTTTGGGAAAAATTCTCTATAAATAAGTTTTCAAAAGTAATCAAACCAAACAAATTTTTTCAAATTTTTTTTCCAAAACTTGTTTGGTTTACAAATTTTCCAAACAAATCTCTCTCTCATACACATCAAATCAATCACTTTTTCCAAAACTCTCTCTCAAAATAATATTTCAAAACATCTTTTAAAAAAAAACCAAACCAAACAAATTTTCGTACTTTTTATCTCAAAACATGTTTATCAAATACAAACCAAACAAGGCCTTAGTCTCTAAAAATGCCATAATTGGCACCTAAAAAATGTTTTACTCGCTGTATAGCTAGTGTTGGCTACTAAAATTTTTTAGTCGCAAAATGAAAAATAAAAATTTACTTTTTGTCTTTGGCGACCAAAAGTTTAGTTGCCAAAAATTTATTTTCAACGACTAAAAAATGTTTTAGTCACTGTATAGCTAGTTTTGACTACTAAAATTTTTTAGTTGCCGAATGGAAAATAAAAATTTACCTTTTCATTTTTGGCGATCAAAAGTTTAGTTCCCAAAAATTTATTTTCAACGACTAAAAAAAATGTTTTAGTCGCTCTATAGCTAGTTTTGGCTACAAAATTTTTTGGTCATCGAATGGAAAACAAAAATTTACTTTTTATCTTTGGCGACCAAAAGTTTAGTTGCCAAAAATTTATTTTCAACGACTAAAAAAATGTTTTAGTTAGTAATTGTAATTAAAAGTTTTGGAGGGAGAATTTCCAATTTTGAAAGAATTCCTAAATTATTTTTGGAGGGATTGATAAATTAATTGGCGACCAACAAACATTTTGGTTTGGGATATTCTAAAAAAGTGCACTTTTTGACTTATTGACTTATATGGGTTGGGTTTGATGTGATGTGCTAGAGAGGTGATGTAATTTAAATAAGATGATGTGACTTAAATAGAATAGTGACTTTTTGACTTTTTATATTAATTAGTTTATGCCAAACCAACCCCTCAAAGAAATACGCCTTTTGTTTCTTATTGGCGCCTAAATAGTGGCTTTTCGGGAAGAAAGAAATAAATTAGGATTTACAAACGAAATAAGTTATCTCCCACACCTCTGTCTCTCTTATTCTATTACTCTCTCTCGTCATAACAATGTTCCAAAGAATGGTTTTTGGGTGAGGAATTGAGTCGAACCGTTGGTGGGTGAAGGGACGTTGGTGGTTTTGGCACAGTTGGTTGAGACAGTATCCAATGGTTTTGGGTTGGGTTGGTGGGTTGAGGGAGGTTTGGTGAGTGGAATGGTATTTCTGTTCACCATTGGTGAATCTGTGAGGTTGAGTTTGGTAGTAGTGAGAGATTTGATGAGGATGATGAAGAGGAGTTGAGATGGTGAACATGGATGTAATTGTGGGTTATGGAGGTTTTTTATGAGAGTGGTCGAGGTAGAGCTGAGGATGTTATTTTTAGTGTACAATTCTCTTACTATTTTGTTATAGAGTTTAGATGCGTTTTTGTTATAGATTTTGGTTATATGTTCATGTACTGATAATCTGTTGTTGAGTGCTCCATTGTGCATAGTGGTGTGATGTTTATATATTTTAGTTGGAGTTCTCGTTACTATTTTATCATGCAATTTTATTCTGCTTTTTTTTTTTTTCTTCCTTGGTGGAAATGCATAGTTCCATTATTTGGATAAAGATTTGTTGTTTAGTGATAAGGAAAATGCATATTGGTTTGTCTTGTAATGCCCCAGTTTTTATTTCATTAAATTGGTGTAAAATTGCTTATGGAAAGTGACAATTACACTTTTTATTTTTATTTCTATGTAAAGTGGGTTTTTTTTTGGGGAGGTTGAAACATCGTCGACGTCATTAAATTAGATCTACCATTTGCAGAATGATGTGTTTTGTTCTTTAGTTGTGGGTTAGACAGCTTCTCTGAATTTAAAAAAAAAATTAAAAAAAACTGATATGGCCAATGAAATGTTATTATTTTAAGAATAGTTATTTTAAGATCTCTCTCGAGAAAGTTGGTTTATTGTCAGAGAATGTTCTATTAAAAATTGAAAATGTTGGCAAACATCTATACTCTAGGGTGATGCTATGGTACATTTGGATGTACTATACATCAGTTATGAGATTATGTGATTTGATATCATAACTAACATCATATAAATCATAACTATTCTCATATTAACTCATAACTTAGTTATATTTAGTTATTTATATATACCCTATTATCTCATAACTACCATATAACTAAATTAGTTTAATAATTTAATTTTGAATTGACAACCGGTGTAACCGGTTGCCAAACAAGCAAAGTAATCAGAATTCCAAGAGTCCCAAGTCATTTGCCTCCCTTTCTTGCTCTGGTTCGTGCTCTTGCTCATCTTCTCCTCCCTCCTCTCTTCCACCATAGCCGAAGCTGCAGCGATTGTCGAAGTCCAACGGTCAAGCGTCGGGGCCACCATTCTTCAACTTTCTCTTCTCTTCCACCATAGCGAGCGAAGAACGATTGGCCTCTCTCTCTTGCTCTTCACCTTTCTCTTCTCTTCCACCATAGCCGGAGCTTCCGTGATGGCCAAAGACCACCAGCCCCGTCGGTGATCCACGCCACCGTTGTTGAAATCTTCTTCACAAGCCATCACTCTGTTCCCATCTCCACCATGGGTTTGTCAGCAAATATTTTCCCTTCTAGTCGAATTGAAAATTTACAAGAGCTCTCTTCTGTAGGTCAGGTATGTTCCTATTTACAGCCACTTAAGATAGCTGTGCCATTGGGGCTTTGATTTCAAAACCCTAACCCTTATTGAATATCTAATATTAAGGTTTGTTCTCAGTCAAAATTAACATCTGTAACCACCCAAGATAGGGCTTTGATTTCAAAACCCTAACCCTAAAAAGTGAATAGCTGATGATATTAAGTTTTGTTCACATTCAAAATTAACATCGGTTCTCAATCATATTGGCATTTGTTTAATTGCTTTCTTTTTGCTATAGCATTATACGTCTACAAGCTGATTAAACACACAGGCGACCCAGCTCAAGCTTTTTTGAGAAAATCTAAAAGTGCACCTAAAGAGAAAAATCTAAACGAGTTTTTTTACAATGTAAATTTTTATATAAAATAAATTTTCTCTGTTTTTAAGCTACAAAATTACTTTTAAGTTTTAGTTTTTTTTTTTTTTTTTTTTTTTTAAAGTTTGGCAGATCCAAATTTTTATTAGACACAAGTAAAATAAAAAATCTAGACATATTAAACAAACACTAATTTTAACATAATAATGTGTAAAAGAAAATTTATAATAAAATAATATAATCTAATTGGTGTATTTACTTATCTTAAAATGATCTGTGGATCGAGCTTGAATGGTGCTGTTTGATAGAATAATTTATTTGGGTCTTGTTTTGATCATATGATTTTGTTATGAAAACCAATAGATATGTAAGAAATTGTAGACCTTGTTTGAGTTTCTGATTAATATGTTGGAATCAAAAGAGCCTTCTTGGATTGTTTAGTACTTCCTGATATGAAATTTTGGATTTGAAAGTTGTGTGCAAGATTAGTGTGATATGGGAAAACCCAACTCATCTTAACACTCTTGTTCAAATTAGAGTTTTATCAAAATTTTCCAAAAAATATGAATAATTTTTTTTTGATGAATTCTTTTCTTTCAACTTAGGCTAGTTGAAGACAGGTGCAACCAATTTTCTTGATGAATTCTTCAAAAATTATTATCTAGCAAATCATTTCGTTGTGTGTATGTGTATTGTGATTTTATTGAACCCTTTGATAATGATAATCTTGAACATTGTTTACAGATTCAATGATAATACTTCTTGTTTACCCATTTTTTGGTTTACTGGAAACTTACTTTCCTATGAGAAATGTTACTTTCTCATATTTGTATATTTAAGATATACATATATATATATATATATATATATATATGTATGCGCGCGCACACACACAGGGGTGACCATTGGTTCAATGGTAAAAATCTTAGCCTAATAACTTTGAAGTTGTGAGTTTAAGTCTCGAGGTAGCCACTCTGTGTACTATGTCAAAGGTTAGGTGTGTATCCAATCTTTTCCTTCCCCAACACATGTTAATGTGTACTATTTGGGCATTGTTTATATATATATACACACATAGAGATAGCATATCATATGCATATAGGTATGTATATATGCATACATATAATCTACCCTTATACCCATTAGTTTTCTTGATTTTTTGTATCAATCTTTAGACCTTGAAATCATATATTTAATAAATTAGTAATTATATCTCTTGTATTAATTTTTTTTTTACCAATTTTAGATTTACAGTGAATCTGCAGTGTCTAATTAGGTAGCATAATGGGGAAATGAGGAGTGGTACCTGGAGGACCCAAGACTAATAGCCCATAGTAAATGGTTTTGTGTTACCTACTCTTCAGGGAAACATTATTTGACCTTCTCTCTTGACTTCTAAGTTAAAGTTGCTTTTAAATAGCAACTTTTGTGGTAGTATGCCATTTGTTATTTCTTTTGTTTTCAACTATTCTTATTGAAATGTTAGTACCTATGACTCATCAATTATGCCACTATGCCATTGACAGAACTTACCCATGCTTTGGAAGTTTGGCAGTGATTGCAATTGCAAATTAAAACCTTTCAATAGGTATGGCAAGAAGAAAAAAATTTAATTATGGTTTTGGAAAATATGTCTGCATCACTTGCATATTCTATTCATTTGTGCTATTGCAGATTTTGTACTTTTTTCTTACAGAAAACATGTTGCTATTGTTTGATTATTGAAAGAACAAGGTAAAAATTGACTTATAACATAGTCCAATTATTTGAAGATGGTATAGAGCATCTTGGATGTGGACTAATGGGAATTTGTGCTCCAATTCAACATTCTAGTGTAAGTTGTAGAAATGTTTTATTTTAATTTTTAGTCAAAGCCTTTTGGATTCCATTTTAAAATAGTATTTTGTATGCATTGAACGTTGAAAGCATATGGCCTTTTTTTGAAATGTGCCTTCTGGATTTCCCGAAATCTCCAAGCAATCAATGTTGTATGGTACATTCTAATCGTACTTTATTTATATATTTTGTTACTTAATAACTATCTTTCTAGAGAAAAAAAAGACATACATTGTTGTGCTAGTTACTTTTTAAGAAGAAAACAAATTGATAGGTACTATTGTTTTTGTTTACTTTTTAACGGTGAACATATAATTTTTCCTTAGCTGCTATGTTTGTCATAATCTTATTCACTTTGGTATAGTTTTCTCTCTCTCTCTCTCTCTCGCAATTGAAGGTTGTTCATCATGGCTTGCCATATGAAAGTGTTCCATGGGAGCTAATTTTAATTTAAAACTTTCTTTTTAAATGGATGGCTTTTCTAAGCTTATATTTGCTTTAAAATTTGTATGGGTGCTTTAAGTTTTCCATTGTCCCATGTTTCCATGTTGATGATAGAGATAAGAATGTCGTAGTACCCCTTGACATAAACACACACCAGGCCCAGTATTTTTGTTCAAGAGTTCTATAGTTATTCTATCTTGCATGTATGGACACATACTAGCAAGGTGGGTAAGTACAAGGTTAGGTGGGTTTGTGATTCAAGACCTCTCTTGCCAAAGTACTCCTGGCTTTTGCCAACTCATACGACTATGAATGGAAAAAAAAAATATGTCCTCTTAAGATTCAATGAGGAAACTTGACTCGGGCATTATGTTTATTCACTAAAAGAATTACCCTAGAAACAATAAGCCTAACAGAAAATATATATAGTACTTAAATAGTACTTTCTTTTGCTCAAATGTGTTTGTCTACTTTGTTTTATCACATACCTTTAGATTTGAGTTTTGAACTCTTGATTTAGAATATCAAAGGAAGCTACCAAAGAGAGTTACTGATTTTAAAGAGGTATTATAGAGCAAACATAATAGTTGGCCAAGGTTGGTGGTGTGTTTTCCTATACCTAATCTTAATCTTCTCCTTCATACTTGGCTTCTATTTTTTTTTATTTTGTTATTTTTTATTTTTTTGTATACAAGTTTTGGATTCTAAAATTTAGTTGTGGTTTTACTCTAAAACTGAACACTAAACTAAATGCTTTTAAAATTAAAGACAGTCTCTTGCAGGAAATTCATCCAGTTACTTCTGGTCACAATATGGTAAGATATTGAGGTAGATTTTTTTATTCCATTTGCTATTTTAATTATATCTGATTTTTTTATATATAAATTAATTATATCAAATTGTCATTCACAAACCTTTTCCCTGCAATTGAATATGGGTCATTCACAAGTTAGTTCCTCTATTGGCTCAATAATGGCAGGTAGATGTACATATATTCTAGAATTGCTTAAAGATTATATGGCTCCATTGTGTTAGCTCCTCTATGTTGGTGGTTATTCTCAGTTCCTCTAAATCTTTAGTGTATAGGCTAAATTCTTCTGGTTGTGCTCAAGGCCATCCTGGGGTTCTTAGTGAGAGAATTTATTTAAATTCTTTTCTTTTTTTTCTTTTTTCTTTTTTTTTAATGGGGCTTTGGTGAATTTTATAGTAGTTGCAATGTGAACGAATAATGTAGAATTGTCTTTGATGTTATTAAACTGTTGCTATTGATTAAGTAACACGTGAAAATCTAGGTAATACCCTTTGAAAGTTCATGAATCATGATGCTTTGGGTTATCTTTATGGATATGAGGTTTGAATGCTTTTTTTCGATTAGCTTCTCCCTGCAATTGTATGTTTCATAAGAAACACAACTATGTATCATCACCCATTAGGTACACAACAACCACATTGATTTTTGTTGCTATAGAGCATTACCGGACCTCATCAATTTAATTTAATAGGTATTGCTGTAACGCCCTCAAAATAATAACATTAAACCCAACAAATAAGACATGCATTGATATGTAAAAGTTCCACATTCTTCCATTTATCAGAATTCCATTACATAAGTATTACATGTTAACAACAAAAGCAAATGCCCTAAGGGCTTACAGCTTTCCAAGTTAACACTTGGTTACAACAAAAAGAGTACTAACTCATTTACACATTAAGCCCTTGGCTTGAATTTACATGTAATACATCAAAAACAAAACGACAAAAGTATGTCCGCCTCTAGCCTCCCAAGCTATGTCCTTGGAGGTGGCATACTACCTGTACCTGAAAATGATATTCCCATATAGGGTGAGCCACAGCCCAGTAGAAACACACTAAACCAACCATGAACAATGACTAAAAGATTAGTAATTGATAGATGGCCAATACTGATACATCCACATAAATCACATTTTATGTCATACGACTTAAGAGTCCAAGTTACTTTTGATTTTCCCTTTTTCAACAGATAAGTATAAAAACTATATCCCACATTCACAGACAAGCATATAAGCTGTATCCACATTCTCAACAGATATGTATAACAACAATATCCCACATTCACAGATAAGCATATAAGCTCTATCCACACTTCACAAAGATAAGCATATGAGCTCTATTTTCACTTCTCTAGACAAGCATATGAGCTGTATCTACGGAGTTCATCCCCTATCTTCTCCCAACACTATCCGGTTTAGAGGTACATCCCCCATCTTCCCCTAAACCGCGGAGTACATCCCCCATCTCCTCCTCTACACATAACGTATACAAACACATTGGTTCTACATACAATCACTCATTACATACAGTTAATGTATTCTATCAACCGTCAAATTCCATGACACATTCCATTGATTAGTTTCCGTTTGCTTAATCATCATGCATTGTCTACAACAATCACGACTATCCTCCACCGATAGCCCAAAGCAGTTATTTCTAAACAGAAAATAAATGCACAAATGGATATTCAATCAACATTTCATTTCCTCATTCCTCACAATTAATTATCCCAATTAATTAAACAATGTAATTAGGTCAATTCCCATAATTAACATTTCAACCCTTAGGTCCCATTTTCATCAATGATTTAACATTTATTCCATTTCTCTATGCCAAACATGCATCTAGGTTTATTATGAATAAAACCCCAACTTTTGTAAAATAACACAAAAGCCCCAAACTTTCACCAAATTACCAAACCAACCCCAACATCTCAAAATACTAAAATTTAAAGACAAAATCTATAGAGAGGAGTAGGATATCCCTACCTCGAAGTTTAAGCCAAAAAGGAGATGAAGACTCGAAGATCAACGTGCTCCAAATCCAAACTTTTTCAGATTAAGTCGAAGCTCTCAACGCCCTCTATCTTTTTAACAAAGGCCCTAGGCTAGATTCACACTCTAGAGAGATCAATTCTTAGAGAGAATGTAAGTTTAGAGAGAGAGAGTCTCGGATCTAGGGTTTGAAAGAAAAAGAAAGTGAAAAAGTGATGTTCAAAAACGCTACTGTCCGCTGATATAAAACACGCTCGCTCGAGCGAAGACTTGATCGCTCGAGCGACCAGACACAGAAAACTCTCGCTCGAGCCAAGAAGTTCTCGCTTGAGCCAAAAACTCAAAAGTGCGCTCAAGCGAAAGAATGCTCGCTCGAGCCAACAACTCAAACCCTCAGGTCTGCAACTAGAAGCACGCTCGAACGACAGACCTCTCGCTCGAGCGAAGAACAAACCAGACCGCTCGAGCCAAGAAAAGCTCGCTCGAGCCAAAAAATACAACTCTCAGGTCCAGAACCAGACGCCATCACTTGCTCGAGCGAAGCCACTCTGGATCGACCCACCAGACACGAACTCAACTCTCGCTCGAGCGACCAACTCCTCGCTCGAGCGAAGGTCCAAAAATCTGGGCAGCAACACTAGGCTCCCAAACACAACCAACCTGAAACAAACCTGCCCAACACGTCCTATAACTCAATATACCAGTAAAGAGGATGCAAACAAGATAATAAACAACTACCAACATCCACGGACACATGTCCGGATCACTGTACAACAAGGGTAAACCCGGGATCGCTATAATTGCTAAGAAAAATAACATTTATTGGTTTTATTTCTTCCCAAATGCTTAAAGTTTATTACTTTAATTCTAAATTGATTCCACATAGAAAATTGTATTTTGCATCCCAACTTTAACATTTAGCAATATTTTTTATTATTAATTTGTCAAACATGTGTATCAGAAGCTAGCTTATTGGTTAGTCTACTATATACACTAAAATATTCCATCCACCAATTGTGTTACTTATTATTGATTAGTCTCTTGTATACATGGACGAAATGGATTGGAAGTATGGGAGAGTTGGGGGTAAGGAACCCGGTCAACTTGAAATTTTAACTATTGTTGTAATTTCCTTTCGTATAAAATTTACATATTCTCAATCCTTATTGAACAAATTTAGCTTTTGTTTAATTGTTTGCATACAAATTAGTATATCAACCTTGGCTCCATCACCCAAGAAACAAATAAAAAATAGCTTTTTTTTAAGTTCAAGTGTGAAATCTTGACTCACAAGTGATGTAGAATGGAGTTTTGACTCCTGAGTTTAATTTGGAGAAGCATTTGTTGAATTTTATTCATTGAATCTTATTTCATTTCTTCTTTGGTTTGCTTTTTCTTATTTGAATTTTTTTCCTGGCACTTTTATTTAGTAAAAAAAAGGAGTAATAGTGATGAGTGACTAGACTTTTCTTTTGTTATTTTTTTTTCTTATTAAATGCATGTCTTCGAACTAGATTTTCAAAAGACGAGTGATCAAAACAATATTTGGTCATTATATGTTTTGTGAAAGCAGGTTGAAGAGAAATGGTATGCAAGAAGATAAAGAGTATGAATCAAAGAGCTTGTTGAAGGAGCACTAGAAGAGGCTCGCCAACATCAAATTGGGCATTAAATACGCAGAACTGCATGCCATTTCTTAGATTTGCACACATGTAAATATGCACAAGTGCCATCTCACTACAAGAAAATTGGCCTATAACCACGTTTTTGTTATGGCGTTTTTTCAAAAAACGCCGTTTCAAAGATTTTTAAAATACTTTGCAGACAACTCATTTTAAAAAACACGCGTCCTACTTCCTAACATATATCCCCTTTTTTAAGGCCCACGTTTTTTTCATTTTGTTCATTTCTCAGAGTCCCAAGATAGATCTAGGGTTCTATCTCTTCATCACTCTTCTCTTTCTTATGGTGAAACTAGATCGAGCATCGTAGGCTCTGATTTACGATCTCTCTATCCACCTCTCTCCATCTTGGCTCAAAGCTCTCGATCAGTCCGATTTGAAGATTAATTTTGTGAGTCTCATTCTCTGATTTTTTTGATTTTGTTTATATACGAACACAGATCTGTATCTACGATCTTTGATCTATGTGATATATATATATATACACACTAATTTATGTTAAAGAGAACACAGACCGATCGATCGATCGATTGATTTTTAGTCTATTGATCGATATTGAACACACACTCTCTCTCTCTGAATTTGATCGATTGATTGCTTTCGTTCAGATCAATAAGTTTTCGCTCAGATCTCTCTCTGTAAGTTTTTGTTCAGATCTGTAGTTATTTAGGATTTTTTTTATTATTATTTATGTTTTTGATTAGTAGTGTATGTTAATGTTAATGTTTTTGAATTATTTTTTTGTTATTTGTAATCAGAATGTGGCAGCAGAGTTTTATCTATTTTCACCAACTTTTGTCGTTTCTTCTGAGCACTTATCGTCATTGGAAAATGCTCTCAATCATCTAGAGACTTTAGGGATACCTTTCATTTTCTTATATATATATATATTCATTTTTATTTTAACACAGCATGACTGTTACTTTATTAATCAATTAAACTTTTCATTGATTAGCAGTTGCAATCATTATTTAATTAGTTTATTTGTCAATATAATTTTTTATATTAGATCCCATGCTCTTCCTGTTAAGTGTCATTACTTTTTATGGCTTAAAAGATTGAAATCAAGAAATGGTTTGTTGTTTAATCTCCTTTTAGAATAAATATTATGTTTACTTTATTATGCCTCTGACAAGGATGAATAATAAGCAAAACAGATCAAGTCCTGTTTCTTGATTTTGTTATTGCTAGTGTTAGAATCAAATATATGTTTGCTCTTTACTTGACAGCATTTTCAATGTACTATAATTGTGTTTTGGGGAATGCGGATCATCTAAAATAGGAGACTTTATTCTTTTCTTTTCAACCTATGTCTCACTAATAAGTCACAACTTTTGGGTTTTGTCTTCTGTAGGAATTTCCAATTCGGAAGAAAGAAAGAAAATGAAAATATAGATTATATACCAAAGCTCCAAACTAGCCCCTTCCATATCACTTCCCCTAGAGATTGTTTCATGTTGATTATTTGCTTATGTAACTGCTAATGTGATTTCACCTTCTGCATTTGCATAACAAATTTGGTTAATTTTGAAATTACAATAGGAAGTTACAGATGGTAGCAGGCTAGCAGCCCATGATTTTTTGAGACTTTATCTAAAAAAATCAAAATTTGAGCTTATCTTTCTAGTTTTTGAACAATTGGGACTTTGGACAAAAAGAATTTTTAATATATATATATATTTTTTTTTGTGAAACATTAGGCCACCGAGCTAAGGTAACTCCCTCAACATCCCATTTGCCCCAGCAACAATTTAAAAATAAAAATTAAAAATTAAAAAAAAAAATTGGAGGAAGAAGTTTAAATGCTCAATCTATAATTCCAATGACAGTATAGCCCCCATACATGTAGGCCCTCACATCATAATGGAATGTGATTTTAGCCCCTCCCCTCCCTGTTCTAATATCCCTGTTCATATTTGTCCATTTACAGTGGTGGCAATCCTATTGCCTACTAGGTTCTCTCACCACCAGTTGGACTGGATTTTTATCTTAATTTGGGGAAAAGATGATTGTTTTGGACAAGATTAAATTTGAATTTTCATAAATTAGTTTTTTATTTTAATTTTTATTTTAAACATCTATGAGAGGAAGTTAGGCTGCACCCTAGGGAAGAATTTGGAGAAAATATTTCTAGAGCATAGATACAAATTGGCATGAAAGAACGTGTAAGCAAATGGTAATTATAAATGATCTATAATTGTTCGTCTAATGGATAAGGTGTTTTTTTTTTTTTTTAATTATATCAAGTGTGATGTCCGGTTCGAGTCGTTTTGTTAAAACTACTTCCCTTTCCCCTGTTACCCTCTTACCAATTTTTCTTTTTCCTACATATAAATAATATTTTTAAAAATGGCCTATTGCAATTTGCATCATTGTTATGGCTATGTTGAGGGCCTTTGGGTTTCAACTAGGGTGGGGTTGATCTTGGCAGTGTTCCCTTCTTAGCTGTAAATGGTTTAGAGTCTTGCTCATCATGGGCTCATTTCTAGGATTTTTATTGACTATAACTTTCAATAACAAGCAAATCATACGTCGCACCAAATACAATACATAAAAACCCAATCTTCATGTGAAAATGTGTGGAGTGGAAGCATGCTTTACCCAAACATTTTTCCACTATTAGGGAAGTCTATTGCTGTAAAAAAATCCAGGTGAAGGTTTCTAGTACTAAATCCATTTTACATCTAATCTCTAGGTGATGTCAAGTTTATTATATTTTTATGGCATGTCTGGTTTGCTAAAGGAGATCCTGCTTCACCGGTACTTCAGCAAGGTATTCTAATACTTTCTGTCTACCAATAAGGTGGCTTCCTCTTTCTTCTCCTTTTAAGTCATAATTTGTATATTTCTCTATTTGTTGTTTTCACATAATGTCCATTTATCTTTTTTCTTTTTTTCTTTTCCTGCTTTAACAAATTTTAAATACCTCAAGTGTTATGTTAGAATCTTTATGCTTACTTGTAAACTTGAAGATATTGCTAGCTTTAGATCTAGTTAGATTGGATCATATACTTGCTTGATTACATAATGGATATATGTAGTCAGCACATACGAGTTTTGAAGTCAAAATTGTGTTTCCTTAAGCATGGTACACTGACTGCTTGCCTCTCTTCTTTGTATTGGACAGTTTGTATTCTTGCTTCCCATCTTTCAGTCATTTGAATTTGTTCACCAAATCCTTGCCTTTCTGCTGTGTTTGATAGTTTGTTTTCCTTGCTTTGTATCTGTTGAATTTTGGTATATTGTCCAGATAATACCCTTAACACATTTATAATTCTTCTGCAGTAACATTGTGGATGTGAACTCATATAATGAGTTGAAAGATGCAATTAGTCAGGGGAAATGGGCAAGGGGTCCGTGGTCTGCAAGGTAATTGTTTGTTTATTTGCCTGTTATTTTTTCGACCATGTATATATGGGGTTTATAGGTTGGTGTGCTTAGTGTCTTTTACACAGACAACATGTAAAAATCTGTCAGATCCTTATGAACATGAAATACCAATATGGTGATAGAGCAGAATGACAAAAATGAATTCAATGTAGGGGACCCCACATGAGCACAAAGCTTGTTTGGTTTGGTTTTTAGGGTTAATGTTTATGTTTATCATAATGCAATTGTGTACTTCTAAGATCACTACACATTTGGTGGCACAGTGACAAAGATGAGTTGAGGGTGAAAGAAGAAACAGGGGCAACAATTCGGTGTTTTCCTTTTGAGCAGCCCGAAGGCAGAAGTAAGACATGCTTGATGACGGGCAATCCAGCAGAGGAAGTTGCAATTTTCGCCAAGTCATACTGAATCTCCAGGCATGCTCTTATATCCATTTTCTGGCAACTATGTTCTCTAATCAATTGATAGTGTTCTTCCTCATAATATGTAGTAATGATTGCACTGGGCTGTGTATTTTATGAATTGTTTTGAAGTTTCAAAGCTAATAGTTCATTATAAGTCATGATTTCTATAGAAATGTACATTTATGAAGACAATTGGATATGTTTGCAGAATGCTACTCAGAAAAGCCAGAAGGTATTTGTGCATGTGCTTTCAGAAATTGACGCTCATGAAATTAAGGAAATTGGTATGCCACTTAGGATAGAAACCTGAAATAGATGCTACATCTCTCTCTCTCTCTCTCTCCTGCATCTTCTTTTTCTTTTTTCTCAGCGTCTTCTCTCGTTCTTTGTTGATTTTAAAGAAGATGCCAAGTTGCCAACTTACTTAGTGCCTCTAAAAAATTCACATATATGATATATGTGCATATTATCTTGTTTTTGTATCAGCTTCAACTTTAATTTCTACTATCTTCTTTATTCAACCGGGTTGAGCACTTGCTGAGGGATGTGAATGATACAACCATTAGCACCCTTGCAACAGAGGTATTCTTTCTTTACTGTTCTGGTTTCCTTTTCAATTGGACTATTTTTAAATTTTTTCCTTTTAACTTTTCCTCCAAGATGCTAAGGGTTTAATTGTGCTCAACATAGGCAGCTATATGGGTGGAGTTGATCTTTGGCAAAATGATTATAAGCATGATGATGATTTCAATCTTCAGTCCATGCATGACAAAACGCTTGAGGTGGTGTGCATTTCTGGAGCATGGCACCTTGGCAAACTTCAGGTACAAAATCTTGGTTTCTGCTAATCCTCCAAATCATTGTAATAAGTGATTGAAATGGGTTCACCGAGCTACCAAAATGTATGCTTCATAGTAAGTTTATTTGTATATGCTACCACAATGAGTTCTATGTGTATACCTATGTTTTGGTTTCATGGGTACTGTCCTTTTCTTTTCTTCTCTTTCTTCCTTTCCCAAAATCCCTCTACAGGTGTGTGGGAGAGAAGAAATAAAATTTACTTTTTGGAAGCTAAAATCTTGTTAAAACAGGTGTTTAATTTTTAAAAGATTATGAGATGTTATCTTCAATGCTAATTTAAAAAGTATATGTGCATGTCAAAAGTTTATGTTCACCTTTATAATGCCAAGCCTTTTTTACTACTATACTATATGAGCCTAAGCCTTGCATAGGAAAACCTTATCTGCGCAAATCTGTCACAACTACTAGAACTTTGGCTCTAGTATCCCCTAATTGGTTTGTACTACTTCATTTGTATTATGTTAATCTGAAATCTAAATTTGATTGCTTTTTAAATACACATAAAGGACTCTTTTTATTTGTCTTCTTCTTCCTTTTGACTAGCCTATTTGGAAATACACCTTACTCTCTGTCTCTATCATCAAATCACTCTATTAGAACATAATATTTTGGGTTAATTTCATAGATATCTCTTCGGCTATCATTTAATATCTCTTAAATCTATCTCTCAATTAAAAAAATCGTTAGACTTGGACATTGCAGCACTTTTGTTACTGCCTTGTGAGGGAGATGGTGAATTGTTTGGTGGATAGACAATAGTACTGTGCATAGCAATAGTATCAGGAAAGGAAGCATTATTAGAAATGGCTGATATATATATATATATATATGCAGATTTGAGTCTTGAATTTGACGTACTTGGAATTAAGTGGGTGCAAAATTGGAATGAGATATGCTATTGCAAACTTGCTAGCTTAATGTCCTATTGGGTGATGGATATATGGATATATGTTTTATGTTGAACTTTATGATTACTGATATCAATATGGATTGATGATTGTTTTCTTTATGAAATTTTCTTTTGTTGAGAATTAGTCTCTGTAGCTTATATTTCCATTTCACTGTTATAATTACCTATTGAGAATTAGTCTTTTGTTGAGAATTAACTGTTTATGGATAATTGTTTTCTATTGTTTATGATTATTGATATCAACTTCTCTCTCTCTCCCCCCCCCCAATTGTATACATGTTTTTAAGTTCAGGGAACAACAGAGATAAATGGAAAAAGTGCATTGGAGACAAAGATGAAGAGGCTAGATTACAAGTCAACAAAACTCATATTCCCAATGTAATTGCAGAGGCGCATGACACTGCAAAAAGGGGCATCCTATTTTGGTGAACTAGGTTGATATGGTAGGAAAAGGATTTGTATGTGAATGTGGTTATTGTGAATGAGAATATGAATATCAAGTTGGCTTAAATGCCCAGATTCCTATTTTGTCTCAAATAGAGGGGCATCATATTTTGGTGACTCCTTAATGTTGTTCAAATGATTTGTATGAATATGTTTTTTTTTGCACAATGATTGTGGACTATCATTTGATAAGATTTTACTATGTGAATGGGAATTATTATTTCATATTAGTGCTAATTTTTAGTTTTATTATTGGTATTTTTTTAGGTCAATAACATAAAATCAGCATAAATTTTTTTTTTTTAAAAAAAGGCTATCACGACGTTTCTAAAAACGTCGCTAAACAATTGGATTTTTCTTTGGCGAAAAGAGATAAGATGGCATTTTAAAAACGTCGCTAAATATAACTTTTAGCGGCGTTTTTAGAAAACACCGTCTATAGTAATATAGCGACGTTTCTAAAGCGTCACAAAGTTATAGCGACAGCCGCATCTTCGATGTTTGGTGCTAAACGTCACAAAAGGTTTTGATGGCGTTTTTGTGACCTTAAACGCTGCTAAAACTCTCATTTCCAGCAGTGTCTCTTCGTAGATCGAGTTATCTTTTTGGATTGGGTTGTGATTCTTGGCAATGGTTTCCATATAACAATTGAATTGTACTGACAATATGTATGATTGGATCAAATGAGTTTAAACTTCTTTTTTTGGGTATTGTAATGGCTACACGGGTTTTGATAATCTTGTTTTGTGTTTGATAATGTATTTTATGTTATGCTAATCTAATGTTCTTACCAATCAAGTGTCAGATTGTGTTTTGATGTTAGTTAATCTCTTTGAATATTGGTTGAGATTGCATTAGGCTATGGCAAGAATGCCAACACTATAGACCAATTCTTTTAGGCCAATCAATTATGTATACAAGCCACGAGTCTTGGTCCAAATAGACTATTGCAATTGAATTGATTATGAATACAAGCCACAACACATTTGCAAGAATCGATTTTACAATCAATTGTACAAGACAATTTATAAAAACAACGTGTTTTATAATCGATTGTTTAATTGATTATGTAATCATTTGTCATTCCAACTCAATTGAAAGCCAATCAATTGTTCATAAAATCCAAGTATCCACTTTTTTTTATGTTGACATAGTTCTTGTTGCAAGTTATATTTTTTTGCATTCAAGAGGTTTGTAAAATGCATCATAGAAGCAATTTGTTACAAACTAGTATTTGATCAACTAGTATGGACAAATGCTGTGAAAAAAGGATATCATAGTATTCAAGAAATGCTATCAAAGAGCTAGCAATTACTAAAAGATTTTTATCGTAACACTTAGTGCATACAATGAAATATCTTTAACAGCAAAATTAGCCAAAATTCTATTTTCATCCAAATATATAAAAACACTCAACTAAAAAAATATAAAAATTCAATTCATTAAACATAAACTCCAATAACAATAATTATATCGTCCTCACAAAATAGTCGGGAAAAAATTTCTATTTGCTGCCTAAATTTTTTATCGCTAAATATATATTTACTGCGACGAAACCATTTTATAGCTAAAACAGTTTAGTCGCCAAAAGTGATATTTTCCCGACTAAATATGTTAGTCACCAACTGTCACATTCCACAACGAAATATGTTAGTCGCCAATTGTTACATTCCTCAACGAAACATATTAGTCACCAAAAGTCACATACCACAAAACATGTTAGTAACCAAAAGTAATATTTGTGTGACTAAAACTTTAGTCGGCAATAAACCTATTCACGACCAAACACTTCGGTTGCCAAAATTAATAATTTTACCGACTATTTATTTAATAGCCAAATGTACCTTTTGCCAAACAACATTTTGATTGCTAAATATTAATGGTGTGACACTGACTAACAATACTACTTGTCTTTCCCGACTAATCACTTAGTCACCAAAAGAGAAAAAACAAAACCAATTTTTGATCGCCAATTCAATCCTTTTTGTTTATCAAAATATAATAATTCATTCAATCAATTCAATATAACCTCTAAGTTGCAAGAATAATTCAAACCAACAAAATCAATTGAATCATGAACATCCAACAAAATATATAAATCATCCAATTCTTAAACCTTTTTAATTAAAATCATCAACTATTTTAAGTTTTCATCTAGAAGTAATTCAAAATTACATAATAGTCCAATCCAAAATGTCACGTAATCTATATAATCATCCAATTCACATCCATCTAGCTTAAAAATTTAAAACATAACAAGTACTTGTTATAATGTTTCAAATTTTTATCCATACGCATTTATTTAAAAATATAACTAATGGTCTACCCAAATATTTTTCATACACATCCATAAATATATAATCTTTCAAAAAATGAAACAAATGCCAACTAGTCCTGTACAATTTCAGCTTGTTGCACGAGTTCATCCATCTGTACCAAAAAAATAAAAAATAAAAAATAAAAAAAAAATGTCAGGTAATGTTTTTATGAAAATATTTGCACATCAAATGATTGTAAAATTGGACCCAAAAAAAAAAAAGATCTATGGAAAGTAGCTAGGTAACATGAACAGGAAAGTAAAGGTAAAAATTAAAATGATACTTTTTATATTTTTTCCTCACATTTTTGTCTCTAATTCTCTAACTGTGTTTCCTAGTGACACGCCACTTGCTCTCACAAGTTTGTTTAATCTAGGCTGAGGTGACCGTGGTGATCTCAAGGCTACTTCCAATTTTCGCCCCCCCAAACGGCCCATTTTTGCCTTTTTTCTCACATGTTTTTGTCTAAATCTCTAACCGTGTGTCCAAAGAATTAAGGCCAAGTTAAAGAGACAATAGTAAAAGTAAAACAAAGATTCAAAGGCTTCTCAAAGTCATCGTATAAAAGGAACACAACTCACCTGAAGAGAAATTTAAATATATGTTCCAAGGGGTTGACATTCTTGGTAAGAAATCATCCTAGAAACATTAAGTTGAGATGGCATGTTAGTACACTATTGGAGCAATATTCGCTAGATAAATTTAACCCATATTCAAAAACTCAACAACCAATTAAACAAAAGTTAAGAGTTGAGTGATGTGAAATTTTATAAGAGTGTTCCTAACTATTTTCTAATTATATTTTTGGTAATAATAGCCACATGCATCCACATACATTCACTTCAACTTGCCGCATTCAAAAATTTAAAATTACACATCACAAACAAGAAGAAACGATAATCTAGACCCTTTCATTAATATGGAAAATCATATTGGCAATTTAGCATACATTCTAGAAGAAACTATTTAACATTAATTTTTCTTTAAATTTCTTAAAGAATATATTGTATGTCTTCTAACCCCACGTCTTTCTCCCTTTTTTACCCGCTTATAATGGTAGTATCATGTTTTACATTTTTCAAATCATTACCATGCTTACCGTATCCATTTTTTGCATACATTTGGCTCGGCGCATCATTCTACCCATATGGTTGTTTATTATCCAAGAAAATGTGCTTAACTGCATACTATCAAATAATTTCACATGCCATGTTAGTAGCCAAGCCTATTATTTTCATCTCGTATGTGTTGCATTAGTCATTTGCATTATTAGAATCATGAATTTTTTCTAATCATTTTATTTTCCTTGGCTTGCCTCGGAGTACTAGCTGAGTGCTTATTGCTTTAGCATATCGCATGTGTGTGATTGTTGCCATATCAAGAATATCTTCCATGAGGCTAAGTGCTTAAGTGATATATCTGTTTTGAATGCCTGTGGATGAAGACTAATTGCTCAAATTGGGATAACTTGATCAATGTATGTATGAGATCACTTTTTTTCAAGTGGTACATATTCAAACAATTTTTAAACATACAACAGATCAAACTGTTCCAACTTTTGCAAATTAGTCCATACTTGTGTGCATCACATAGTAAAGATAGCCTAATAAATCGGAACAAGAGCATATACTGTAAATAAGAATCACATCATGATTAGTAGAGGCCGATCTTTGATCGGGTGAGTGGGGTGCTCAATTCACGACCTTTCCCTCTCATACCTAAGTTCTCGAACCGAGACACTTTGGTGATGACAGATAAGTGGCCTTTGGCATGAGTCCTGGGTTTCCTAAATTTTCCAAAAAAAATATTCAGGTAGCGACTCTGTAATCTAGCAGAGCAGTCTATTTTTGACATTTTCGATTCGAAATCAATTTTTCAAAAAATTTGCCAGATTTGGACTCATTTGTGTTTATCTATTTCACATTACACTTATGAAATCAGATTCAGAACCACGGGAGTCCGAACTGTAGGGCTATCATATCCGAAAGGAGCACGAAAAGAAAGCTACAATTTTTGGCAACTTTGCTGGAGATTTAGAGAACTTGACTTGAACTTTATGATATGACGTTTTATTTAGATATATATGTTCTTTGCATTGCATCTGTATGGTTCTATAAATCACTGTGTTTTCCATCTGCTATTCCTGGACAATTTGCTGGAAGCTTGCCTAAAAAGCTTGCCAAAAGGCTGACCGGTCATGGGCTCTACTATGTTGGAAACACAACCCTTGGATCTGGACTACTGATGTACCGTTTGATCCTCCTTTCACTTCTTGGTGTTAGGTATGAGAGGTATATTAGGTAGTCTTGCTGAGGTACCCCCTTGGACAATTTGGCCTAGCTGCATATAGTAAGCCATAGTGACTATTCCAAACTAGGACAGGATGCTCACCCTTATGTAGGATTGCTTGAAACCACTTGTTTGAAATAGTGAAACCCTAGTTCATCACAAAACTAGGACAGGGTAACCCTACCCCCCTCATAGGGGTGTTTTGGCTCTGTCTTAACTGGCATGTGCTTTACAGTGAAACTATATAGGAATGTGCATATCGGTTGCACATATGGTATCTGTTTTGGGGCAGGATTCCATGTGGAATGCAGTCCCACAGCTTTGATCATGTCTGTGTTGATAACATCTTAGCTGAGGTGTTGTACGGCTTCTGATTACTGCTCTTTTGCTTTATTTCTTTGATAGGTAGTTTAAAACCATAGCTTGAGAGGTGACTGTTGGAGATCTTATCTGGGGGACAACCTGTGTTCGCCTCACTGTCACCGGTTACAAGACGGATGAGGATTAGACAGCATTCACCAGTTCAGTTCTTACAACAGTCACCTCTCAACTCACTTGTGTCTAGTCTAGTTTAGGAACAATCATTTACTTCTAGTCCAGCTCAAGAACGTCACCTATTCTAATGGCACAATATCCCCCGGTAAATATGGAGGACTTAATACTCCAACAGCAACAAACAGTTAAGACCCTACAACATGACGCAGCCCGTCAGGCCGAGGTAACTGCCCGTCAAGTTGAGGTTATAACCAGGCTACAGCAACAACAACCGCAGCCACCAGCGACCTCTGCATCACATGTACCCACCACAGCTATCACTATACCTAGTACCACTACTAATACTACCAGTGCGCAAGATCCGCAAACCCAGGGTATTCTGGTCTTCCCAGTTCCAGCTGAACCCATCCCAGCACAAACTTCCAAAACCCCAATTTATCAAATTGATGCAGGGTTCGAATTCGAGGTTGATCCTACTGCACTCAAAGTCAACAAACTAGAGAAGCTGTTCAAAAAAGCGCAAAGAGTCAACTCCATTCTAGACATAGAGGATGGATACACTGAATTGGTGGTTACAGTGCCAGAGTAGTTCAAGATGCTGCACATTGACCGTTTTGATGGTTCTGGGGACCTGATGGTTGACTTACGACTGTTTTCAAATATCTTATCGCCGATAGGATTAACTAGATTGCAGAAGCTATCTCTCTTTGGTCGTACCATGTCGGGTATAACGGCCATCTAGTACACTAAGTTGGAAGATTCAATATAACAGAACTGGGAGAAGTTAGCCGAGTCCTTTGTCACTCAGTACTCTTACAACACGCAAATCAAGGTCACAACTCGTGATCTCGAGGCAACACGTCAAGAGCCAAAGGAGCAGTTGTCCGAGTTTATGACAAGATGGAGAGCCAAAGCGTCAATAATGACCGTTCGACCTTCAAATAAGGATCAAATCATAATGGTTGTTCGGAATCTACATGGCAAGTTACTGTAGAAGATGATTGTTCTCCCCTTATTTACATTCAAGGAACTTAATGAGATGGGGGTTCAGATCAAGGATGCCATAAAGCAGGGGATTATCACTGACAATAAAGAGCCGGCTAAGAGGCCATTTGTTCGTAGTTCCAATGCTGCCAGTGGTAGCATAGCGGGGAGGCCATCGGATTTAAGTGTTGTCACCACAACAAAATTGCCGACCCCTGCGCCAACCAAGGCCCGCAAACACCATCCAACCCCACCCGACCCCCGGGTAGAATTTATCACCCACTATACATGACCCTATTGAAAGCCATGCAGGTGCTAGTCAAGAAAGGGCACCTCAAGCCCTTAGTACCTCGCACACTTCCTGACCCTCTTCCACCCAAGCATAACCCCGCAAAGTACTACGCTTTTCACCAGCAACACAGTCATGACATCGACCAGTGCTTCCGCCTGCGTCATGAGATTCAGGATCTTATTGACAACAATGTCATCGCTCTACCCCAAAAACCAAATATAACCACAAATCTGCTCCCGATCCATAACCAACTCTTTCCACCTCGAAACCTCAACCTTATCTATACAATGGCCACCTCTTATGACCCCAGCATATATATTACCCCCTCTCACCTACCAAAACCGATGATGTTCATTCCTGAGGGCACAGATTTGTGCATGATGGACATATCTAATCCACAGTCTGAGCCTCACAATGTGGTGACAATACCTACAGCAAATGAGGTTTTTGCCTCGGAGAGAGGTACTTGTTTGTCGTTGGGTGTCTCGGGGATGTATTTGAAAAGGGATATGATCCGAGTCACTATATTGTGCCAACCACTAAAACCAGGCCCGAAGTGGTGTTACCAACCTCGGTAGGCATTAATGTGGTTAAGGAGGAAGGCCCAAGCCAAGGGTTAGACGACCTAGCAGATCTCGAAGAAGATCTAGACAACCTGCAGTTCTTCAATGAGCATGATCAAGGAGATGTATAGATTGGGTGGTTTGACTTGAACGGATCGACTGATAATACCAGATGGTTGAGTGATGAGCCAAACAAAGAAGAAGAAACTGGAGTGAAACTAGGGAGAAAGGAAACAAAGGTAACAGCAATGGCCGAGAAGACTGATGAGAAAGGAAAACTACCGGATGACACATGTGCTGGAAAACTAATCCGAGCAGTTGGTGTTGTGAACACTACAAATACTAAACAAGAAGTTGCACTGATGCAGTTTGAGAGAGAAAGAAGTGAAGAGAGCTTGAAAACCGCAACAACATGTTGCCCTAAGGAGGACACTTGTACTGTGAAGATGATTCAGGTGGAACCGGATAATTGCTTGATGGCAGTTGATGGAAAATGGTAGAACGACAATGATTTGCATCTGGCCCATACTAATGAAGACTAGGGAAACTGCACCCCAGATAATACATGGTATGCTAAGGAGATAGATCATCTCACAAGAAGTGGACGGTATTTTAAGCCGCCACACCTGAATCAAGCAAAGCCATCAAGAAAGGATAAAGAGGTCAAGAAACAGAAGGAGAAGCAACTAGAAGAGAAGCTAGTTCTGAAGCAGCTCAAGAAAACCCAAGTTGATATCTCTATCTGAGGCTCCTTATGGCTTCATGAGTGCACCGACAGGTAGTATTGTCAGCAATGGACAAGGCTAAATTTTTCATTGATACTATGCCCGAGCAACTTGTGGGCCAGGTCTTTCCAAGTGGTGCCAAGCTAATGCTCACTTTCTCTAACAAAGAGCTACCGCTGGAAGGCTCGGCTCACAACAAGCCATTATACATATCTATGTAATGAAGAAAGAAGTGGGTGCCAGTGGTGTTGGTAGATACTGGTTCTGGCATTAATGTATGTTATTCCTGTACTACCTATGCAGTTGGCCTCAAACTGTCAAACTTTATCCCCACAACCTAGGTGATACGGGCATATGATAACACAAGCAAAGAGGTCATGTATATAGTGAAAGTGCAAGTCCAGGTGAGCCCATCTGAGCAAGAGATTAAGTTCTATATGTTGGATGTGCTAGCTACCTTTAATTTGCTATTAGGAAGGCCTTGGTTACATCACATAAAGGTTGTCTCTTCCACTCTCCATCAGATGTCGAAGTATCCTCATAAGAGAGGAGTAGCAACCGTTTTTGGAAACTCATCCATACACCCGTCGTTGTCGGTGACTACGCCAGCACTAGAGATCAACCACGACAACGAGGATGTATTCCTCTTAGGATTCACTTCGGCGGAAGCCCAGGTAGTGTAGACCATTCTGGCCACTGACCAAAGCATGTATGTCAGTGCCCAGTCCATCTACTTCATGAACAAACTATGGCACATTCTAGGAATAAGGCTTGGACAAAGTGGGCAGAAAAGGTGTTACAACACTGGCAGAGGTGCCATACAACCAGCATGCCTTTGGACTGGGCTATGTTCCCACCAAAGAGGACTGGATAAGAAAAGGGGAAGAAACAAGGGGCAAAGCTAAGGCCAAGAGAGCTGGAAAGCATTATGAGCTCGTCCACAGGCCAATCCGGGGGACGTTGAACGACCATTTTCTTCACGAGAGAGAGGATTTCCCTTTTTGTGGTTTTCCTGAGCCTTGGGTAAATTCCTTGAAAAAGTGCGTCCCTGGATTTGACATCTTCTTTGATCTACAGCTGCAAGACAGTGATGAGGAAAAGGCTAAACCAAACGTCAAAGCTAACCAGAGCACGGCTAATCTCCTGACAAATCCCGCGACCGACACGGAGAACTTGGGGGTTAATATTACTATTTCTATAAATGGAGAAGACCGGATGTGAATCCCACCAGTGGTATTTTGGATGCATCAAAGGCACCATGTCTTACTTGCCAGTTGGAGAAAGCCTATCTTTCCAATTCTAAATCGGGTGATGAGCCAGAATCTGATTCTACTGAGTCTGTGGAGTCGAAATCAGATTCAAGTCAGTTTGGGGAGTCAGAGTCTGGCATTCCCGGGGGTGGTAACCCAAATGCCAAGGTCTTGTCGAGGTCCTCTTTTTCTTTCTCTTTTTAGTCGGTTGTAACCGAAGAGCCGGAACTTATGTACGAGAATGCTACAGATTTTGTGTACTTCTCTACACCGTTGATTTATTTCATTGTCCAAGATTTTCAAAATTTTAATGAAAACGAGGAAGAAGAAATTCCTATGACTCTGAAAAACTTGATTAATCGAGAGAAGAAGAGGTATGCTAAGCCTTATATTGACGAAATCATTGCCATTAATGTGGGTACTGAGAAGGATCCGCGCTCGGTCCATATCAGGCCCACGTTGTCTTCGGAGGAACGCGAGCATTTAATCGCTTTATTAAAAGATTTCAAAGATATTTTTCGCGTGGTCCTACGAAGAAATACTTGGAATCGACCCTGAGATTGTACAGCACCGGATCCCTCTTGACCCTGAGGTCCAACTCGTGAAACAGAAGCTGCGTAGAATTCGTCTGGATTGGGCTTTGAAAATCAAGAAAGAGGCCACCAAGAAAATTGATGCAGGATTCCTGTTAGTGTCCGAGTATCTAACCTGGTTGGCCAATATCGTCCCAATGTCGAAGAAAGACGGAAGAATCCAAGTTTGTGTCAATTTTCGGGACCTGAACAGAGCTAGTCCGAAGGATGACTTGCCACTGCCACACATTGATGAGTTGGTAGACTTCATTGCGGGCCATGCATTGCTATCATCTATGGATGGGTTTTTCGGGTTCAATCAGATTCTGATGGCACCAGAGGATAGAGAAAAGACCGCATTCACTACGTCGTGGGGCACCTATTGCTACCAGTCATGCCTTTTGGGGTGAAGAATGCTGGGGCTACCTATCAGAGGGCTGCGACCACCATTTTGCATGACATGATTCACAAAGAGGTTGAGGTGTACATGCACGACATGATTGTCAAATCCAAAGAGCAAGAAGGCCACTACCACTACAACAAAAAAGGTCTTTAGTGACGAAAAGGTATGACGAAAAAAAATTTCGTCTCCAAATGTACATGTTTTAGAGATAAAAGTAAGATTTCATCTTCAATTGTCGTATTTTTAGAGAGAAAAATCAAATTTCGTCACCAAATGCTTAAAATCAATAAAACAATAGGTGACGAAAATTTTATTCGTCTCCATATTTTATTTTTTGTCACAAAAAAAATTCCCGCCCTTGAAAAATTTGGCAGAATATCTGAGCGCCGTTTTAGAGACGAAAATTTTCGTCACTATTTTACAAAATTTTTTGCGAGGAAATAATTTCATCTCCTGTAATTTTATTATGCAAAACGGCGTAGTTTCAGGCTATAAGTAAGAACCCTCTTTGTTTGGTCCTATTTTGCAAAGTCCTCTCTCTCTCTCTTCGTTTCATGCCCTCTCTATCTCTCTCTTCCACCGTCCCCACTGCTCCTCTCCCCTCTCTCTCTCCCGCCAGTCCTCTTCGCGTTCGCGGGCAACCGGAGCTCCTCCTCCTCCTCCGGCATCGCCACTATTTGATCTCACTCCTGTCAAACTGCCCATCGCTCTCCGTCGGTACACTGTATCATCGCCACCGTCACTCACCGTCTCAAGCCCATTGATTTTGATTTAGGTATTTCTCTCTCTTTCTCTCTCTCTCTCTCTCCGTTTCCAGCCCTTCCTCTATTTCCCCATTTTGATTAGGTATTTCTTCCTCTTACATCTTTCGCCCTCCAACTGTTTAATGCAATGCCCGAATCTGAACTCACCTTTCAACGAAGCTTTGGTTTGAATCAATCCTTCCTCATCTGCTACAGGTACAAGCTGAACCATTCAATTCTTAATTGTGTATTTTCTGTGCTGCGAAAATGATGAACTTGCTTTGAACTTGCTTGATTTCAGTTCTGAATTCGAATTATTATTATTATTTTCTGTCATGTTAGATTGGAGCATGTGTAACATCAGCTAATCTGGATTTGAAAGTTAGAGCAAGGAGATAAATAATTGTGTATTTTTTATGAAGCTTTTATAGATTCGGACCTTGTAGCGTTCAATAAATAATTTTGTATTTTCTGTCATTAATTGTGTATTTGATTTCAGTTCTGTGCTGCGAAAATGATGAATGTGTATTTTCTATATCCAAATTTCTGTCATCTCTTGTGTAATTTGTTTGAAAATAGATTCGGACCTTATAGCGTTCGATAAATAACAAAATTGAATAGATTTTATAGTTGTTCAATCCAATCCTTTATTGTTTATATAGCTGTTATATTCAGCGAGTCAATCTTTTTTTCTGTTCGATGAGATGCTCATGATTGAATAGATTAGTGTTTTTGATCTTTTCATTTGCATTGTTCTGTGGCACTTGGAGGCCATTGTTCATCTATGAATGTTTTACTTGGAAACCTGCAACAAGAATGGTTTCAAGAAATAAATATGCTAAACTACTGACGTATTGTTCTGTGGCACTTGGAGGCCATTGTTTATCTATATATATGATATGATTTTACTTTCAATTGTTAATGCTCTGCTTATTGGTGAAATCCATATGATGAAGTAGATGTGTATCGCTTGGTTATCATCCTTCCAAACAGTAGCTGCTCAAAATTGTTCTCTCTTTTTACTTTTTTCGACTTTGCTGTTTAGTAGTTGTTGTACTCAATCTATTGGAAACAGTTCAATGTTCATATTACTCTAGAGGGTATAAGACATTCTTTAATTCGACAAGAGGACAGCATCATATTTAGCCTCCTGTAGAGAGCTCAATATTGTTTCAATGTTGACACCTATGACCCTAATGCTTTCTTCATGGATGTGTTCCACAGCTCGGTTGATTTCATGGTCAAAGAAACTAAAAAGCTTCATGCTCGGGTATGTTATGCCTTAATTTATGAAAGGAGGAAAATAAAATGATTTTATTGCTAGTTTCTGATTTATTTTTTAGTGCATATCAGGTTGGAAGATACAAGAGTCCCAATGAGCATCCTTTCTTCCTAGATGACTTACCAGATCCAATGCTGCCACCTCTTCAGTACCCTCAGGTAAGACAATAGATACAATGGTTTTAGTTAATTTACTCTGAGCCAGAATTATCATTGACATAGCTTGTAACATAATGCGTAACACACAAATTTATGAAGTTTGGATTGGAAGATGGAAAACTTGGAGGGTGCTTGTTATGACTTCTTGAGCTTAATTTAATTTGATGAAGTCAACCACATAGATTTGCTACATGCATGAAACTTTATCAAATCCAAGTGTAGAATATAATCTTGATGTTTATTTAGTAAAATCTTGGTATCAACTATTACAATTGTTAAACTCTCTCTTTATCACTGTGCACTTTGTTTGTGTTTGCAAATTTTTATGCCAGCCATCGCTGACATAGCCCCTTGTTTTATATATTCAAATAGGTTCTTCATCCCATCGCTGATGCAATCAATATCAACAATAAAATATGGGATATGTATTTTAGGGATCTTCTTACAAGACTAGTCAGGGAAGGAGATGATGGTAACTACGGTTCAGCTGCAGTCTGTGACACAATTTGCTTGCAGGTATACATTTTTAACATATAATTAATCTCGATTAGTTTGAACTGTGAATTATTGGAACAGGAGATGATTTTACTGCAGTAATGTACTGTGAACTGCATTTTAATGCTTCTGAGTGTGTGCTTGCTTTAACACACTTATTTGTAGATGATAATTTGTTTTTAATTTGATTTTGTCCATGAAGCTCATCATGTTTAATTTTATACAAATGGTAAAGCAAGCAGCCTAAACTGAATATCCTACATTGAATTATAGACAAGACATTTTCCCCGTTGTAAAACAGTGAATGATCCATTTGCTGAGTATTAGTGACTGCCTACTGTGTTCACTAGTTACATTAATGATCCAACATTCTTTCCCATGATAGAAGTAAAGTAATTGATGGATTTGTTGCTTTTGCAGATATATGCTGACTGATTATATATATATATATATTAGCATTACGTTTTTCGATATGTTTTTTATATATCCCAAAGCATGGCATTTAACATAATGTTGGGGATTAACCAATCATTCTAACTTGCAACTATTCCTTCTATGTATTGCTGTACTTTGTTTGCAGGCTCTCTCAAAGAGAATTCATTATGGTAAATTTGTAGTAGAGGCTAAATTTCGAGCTTCACCAGATGCATATGAAGCTGCCACTAGAGCACAAGTTTATATTTTATTTTTCAGATGCACCCAGTGCATCCATTCCTTTGGTATAACTTTTTCAAAACCTTGTGTGCTGAAACAGGTCATGATCACTTTGATTTTGTTAAATTGTGGTGCTTGTGATTTTGCAGGATAGGACTCGACTGATGGATTTGCTGACGTATCCCATTGTGGAAGAGGCAATAAAGACTAGAGTAGAGATGAAAGCCAAAGCTTACGGAAAAGAGGTGACTGATAATAATAATGTAGAGGAAGACGGAGCTGATCCGATATACAAAATAAAACCAAGCTTGGTTGCTGACCTATATGGGGACTGGATCATGCCCTTGACAAAGGAAGTTCAAATTGAATATTTATTGAGAAGGCTTGATTGAATTAAGGTCAGTTTCTAAAAATAAAATCATATATGTATATTATACTACAACACGAAGAAATAGCGCAAGTTAGCATTAATATCAATACCTCATTCATCATTATATTTTAATATCTTCAGTTGCATTTGGATTTTTTTGAACTACAATTTTTCAAAGCTTAAATACATTCCAAAGGGTAAGGAATACCCAATTCTTTGTAGGAGGTTAGCGACTGAAAACAAAGGTTGGGTGGAGACTGCTGTCAATTACGGGAGAGGAGGATTTGGGAGGGAGGAAATTTGCTTAATTCTCTATTGTGTATGGAACTAAATTTTTGAGGTTTTTCCTTCTATCACTTGCTTATGATCTGTTATAGCTCTTAAATTTTGTGTAATCTTCATGTTAAATATAAATAAGTTTAGGTGAATGTTTTTCTGTGAACACTTATTAGTGATGCTGTGTTTTTCTTTAAATGTTTTGGCCTCAGGTTTTGTGGATCTTGTAATCGAGTTTGATCTTAAAGTGACTTTTCTCAAAGGCCATAGACAAGAATTGACGAGCAGGTATCTTCTAGACAAGAATTGATCTTAAAGTGACTTTTCTTAAAGGCCTTAAAGTGACTTTTTGGAAAGCCCACGTATATTGTTTTATTTATTGTAGCATTATTAAAAACCCATATATGTTAAATGGAAATGCAACATCAAAAAAAGAAAAGAAAAAGAAACATAACCAATTAAATGTCTAATACATCTTCATAAGTCATGATAATATATGCATGGATATAGGATGGAACTCCGAGTTTGAAAACTATGTAGAAAAATACACTTTTTCAAACTAAGTCCAAAAATGCACTTTTCCAATACTTAGACTTGAAAATAGGCCATCGGGGACTAAAATCGTGAAAAAATCATGAAAAGGCCCGAGAACACCCTTCACACCTCGGGAGAGACCAATGTAAGTTGTGAAAACATACGGAACTAGCATGGGACTCCCGATTTGAAAACTAAGTAAAAAAATGCACTTTTCCAACACTTAGGCTTGAAAATAGGCTATCGGGGGGCCAAAATCGTGTAACAGTCATGAGAAGGCCTAGGAAACATCTCAAACACCTCAAGAGGGACCAATGTAAATTGTGAAAACTTACGGAACTAGCACGGGACTCCGAGATTGAAAATTAAGTCGAAAAATGTATTTTTCCAACACTTAAGCTTGAAAATAAGCCATCAGGGGCCAAAATCATGTAACAGCCACGAGAAGGCCTGGAAATGACCTCAAACACCTCGGGAGGAACCGATGTGAGTAGTGGAAACTTACAGAACTAGCAGGGGACTCCCGGTTCGAAAACTAAGTCCAAAAATGCAATTTTTTTCACTTGAGCTTTAAAAATAGGCCATCGGAGGCCAAAATCGTGCAACAGCTATGAGACGGCCCAGGAATCACCTCAAACACCTTCGGAGGGACAAATGTGAGTTATGAAAACTTACGGAACAAGCACGGGACTTCCGGTTTGAAAACTAAGTCCAAAAATGTACTTTTTCACACTTAAGATTCAAACTAGGCCATCGGGGGGCAAAATCGTGCAACAGCCACAAGACAGCCCGAGGAACACCTCAAACACCTCGGGAGGGACCAATGTGAGTTGTGGAAACTTAAGGAACTAGCACGGGACTCCCAGTTCGAAAACTAAGTCCAAAAATACACTTTTTTTCACTTGAGCTTCAACAAATAGGCCATCGGAGGCCAAAATCGTGCAACAGCCACAAGGCGACCTAGGAATCACCTTAAACACCTTGGGAGGGACAAATGTGAGTTGTGGAAACTTACGAAATTAGCACGAGACTCCCGGTTTGAAAACTAAGTCCAAAAATGCACATTTTCACACTTAAGCTTCAAACTAGGCCATCAAGGGGCAAAATCGTATAATAGCCATGAGACAGCCCGAGGGACACCTTAAACACCTCGGAAGGGACCAATGTGAGTTATGGAAACTTACGGAACTAGCACAGGACTCCCGGTTCGAAAACTAAGTCCAAAAATGCACTTTTTTTCACTTGAGCTTCAAAAATAAGCCATCGGAGGCCAAAATCGTGCAACAACCATGAGACGGCCCGGGAAGCACCTCAAACACCTCGAGAGGGACCAATGTGAGTTGTGAAAACTTACGGAACTAGCACGGGACTCCCGGTTTGAAAACTAAGTCCAAAAATGCACTTTTTCACACTTAAGCTTCAAAAATAGGCCATCGGAGGCCAAAATCGTGCAACTGCCACGAGACGTCCCGAAAAACACCTCAAATACCCTGGAAGGACAAATGTGAGTTGTGGAAACTTACAGAACTGGCATGAGACTCCCGGTTCGAAAACTAAGTCCAAAAATGTACTTTTTCACACTTAAGCTTCAAAAATAGACCATCGGAGGCCAAAATCGTGCAACAGCCATGAGACGGCCCAGGAAACACCTCAAAAACCTCAGAAGGGACCAATGTGATTTGTGAAAACTTACGGAACTAGCACGGGACTCCCAGTTTGAAAACTAAGTCCAAAAATGCACTTTTTCACACTTAAGCTTCAAAAATAGGCCATCGGAGGCCAAAATCGTGCAATAGCCATATGACGTCCCGGGAAACGCCTCAAACATCTTGGGAGGAACAAATGTGAGTTGTGGAAACTTACAGAGGCCCTGTTTGGTAGAGCTGTGGGAAAGTGCTTATAGCTTATACCTTATAACTATGAACATAATCTTATTTCTAACTTATAAATTAAGCATCTCCTGCCCCACTCAAAGAATAAGCTGATTTTTGACTTACAAAAAGCTATAAGCTGCATTGTTAAGCTAAACCAAACACATCAAAATAGCTTAAATTAAGTTCAAAGCTGAAATAAGCAGCTTTTAAGCTGCACCAAACAGGCACAGAACTAGCACGAGACTCCCGGTTTGAAAACTAAGTGCAAAAATGCACTTTTTCACACTTCAGCTTCAAACTAGGCCATCGGGGGCCAAAATCGTGCAACAGCCATGAGACGGCCTAAGGAACATGTCAAACACCTCGGGAGGGACCAATGTGAGTTGTGAAAACTTACGGAACTAGCACAAGACTCGCGGTTTGAAAACTAAGTCGAAAAATGCACTTTTTCACACTTAAACTTAAAAATAGGACATCGAAGGCCAAAATCGTGCAACAGCCATGAAACGGCCTGGAAAACACCTCAAACACCTCGGTAGGGACCAATGTGAGTTGTGGAAACTTACGGAACTAGCACGGGACTCCCGGTTTGAAAATTAAGTCCAAAAATACACTTTTTCACACTTAAGCTTGAAAATAGGCCATTAGAGGCCAAAATCGTGCAACAGCCACGAGACGGCCCAGGAAACACCTCAAACACCTTGGGAGAGACTAATGTGAGTTGTGGAAACTTATGGAATTAGCACGGGACTCCCGGTTTGAAAACTAAGTCGAAAATTTCACTTTTTCACACTTAAGCTTCAAACTAGGCCATTGGGGGCCAAAATCGTGCAACAGCCACGAGACGGCCCGAGGAACATGTCAAACACCTCGGGAGGAACCAATGTGAGTTGTGGAAACTTACGGAACTGGCACGGAACGCCCGGTTTGAAAACTAAGTCGAAAAATGCATTTTTTCACACTTAACCTTGAAAATAGGCCATCCGAGGCCAAAATTGTGTAACAGCCACGAGACGGCCCAGGGAACACCTCAAACATCTTGGGAGGGACCAATGTGAGTTGTGAAAACTTACAGAACTAGCACAGGACTCCCGGTTTTAAAATTAAGTCCAAAAATGCACTTTTTCACACTTAATCTTGAAAATAGGCCATCGGACGCCAAAATCATGCAACAGCCACGAGATGGCCCGGGAAACACCTCAAACACCTCGGAAGGGATCAATTTGAGTTGTGAAAAGTTACAGAACTAACACGGGACTCCCGGTTTGAAAACTGAGTCCAAAATTGTACTTTTTCACACTTAAGCTTGAAAATAGACCTTCGAGGGCCAAAATCGTGCAACAGCCACGGGACGGCCCGGGGAACATCTCAAACACGTCGAGAGGGACCAATGTAAGTTGTGGAAACTTACGGAACTTGCATTGGACTCCCGATTTGAAAACTAATTCGAAAAATGCATTTTAAATTGTATATTTTATGGATAAGATAATAATTGTCTAACTTGCATTTTTTTTGTTTTTTTGTTTTTTGTGTTTCATTTTTTTGCAGATTTGAGATTTGATATGGACATGTTTGGTAATTTGGAGGGCAAATGGTAGCTCATTTTGTGTTTTTGTTCATATTACTTTACATGTATTTTGGTTGCGTTGCAAATTTTATATTGTTGTTGGTATTACCGAGCATGTTGGGTAATCCGCCCTTGATATTTTATTTTTGTTGATATTAGTAGACATGTTTTGTTATTGGATATTAGGAGATGTGTTTGGTAATCCGCATGCGGTTGCTATGATATTTTTGTGGATATTAGTAGACGTTGTTCGTGGATATTAGAAGACATGTTTATAATCCACATGCAGTTCATATTGTATTTTTGTGGATAGTGCTGAAATTCGATTGTGATGTTTATGAAAATGAACAGATTTTTGTATTGATTTGTAATAGATATTTTATTGAACAAGTTATTGAAATGCACAGGGAATTATTACTGAAAAGAAAAAATTACGGAAGAAAATAGTACCCCCATTTTCAAATTTTTTTAATTTTTATTAGTGACGAAATAAAAAATGTCGCTATTAGTTTTCAAAAAACATGACGAATAATTTTGTCACTAATGATATAATACGAAACAAATAATTTCGTCACATTTGCTGAATATTTCGTCGTTAAATTGAAATATTTTGTGACAAAATGTTTTTTGTCTTTGAAGAATTTTCTTTTCTGCTCATTTTAGTGACGAATTTTTTTGTCACTTTAATCCATATCATTAGTGAGGAAAACTTTTGTCACTAAAATCTATTTGGTGACGAAATATTTCGTCGCTAAAAACAACTAAAATAAAATATTATTTAGTTTTGGTGACGAAATTGATGTTGTAGAGGACGAAAAATTCAACATTCAGCGACGAAACATTTCGTCGCCAAAAATCAAAAATAAGTGACGAAACTGTTTTTCATCACTAGGTACTTTCAGGGACGACGTATAGGCCACGAACGTGGTGACAAATGTTTTTTGTCGCAGATCACTTTAGTGACGAAAATTTGATGTTTGGAGACAAAATCAATCTGTCACTAAAGGCCTTTTTTGTTGTAGTGTACACCGTACTGGTAAAATTCTTTTGATGGATTAGGGAATATAGACTAAGATTAAACCCACACAAGTGCACCTTTGGTGTGACAGCAGGAAAAATGTTGGGTCTTTTTATCACACAGAGGGGAATTGAAGTAGATCCTTCCAAAATCAAGGTTATCTTAGAAATGCCATCACCAAGAACTGAAAAAGAGGTACGCGACTTTCTAGCTAAAGTGCAATTCATAAAACGATTTATTTCAAAATTAACCTTGACTTGTGAACCACTGTTTGGTCTCCTAAAGAAAGGAAAGAAGTTCTTATAGGACGATCAATGTCAAATCGCTTTCGAGTAGGTCAAGCAGTACCTTTAGAATCTACCTGTGTTGTCACCACCAGAGCTGGAAAAGCCTTTAATTCTGTATTTGTCAGTAACAGACTCAACCATAGGGTGCATGTTCACTCAAGAATCTAAAGACAGGGTAGAGAAGGCCATCTACTACTTGAGCAAGAAGATGCTAGACTATGAGACCCACTACACTCCCCTCGAGAAAGCTTGCTTAGCCTTGGTATGGGCTACCAGGAAGTTGATGCACTACTTATTAGCTCACTTTGTAATCCTAGTTTTGAGATTAGATCCTATCAAATATCTCTTTGAGAAACTGACGCTTACAGGTAGGTTAGCTCGTTGGCTGCTTTTTCTCTCTGAATTTGATCTCAAATATGTCACGTGCAAATTAGTCAAAAGGAGAGCGGTAGCGAAATTCCTGGTAGACCATCCCGTAGAAGGAGATGAGGCAGTGGAACACCTGTTCCCATATGAAAATATTCTGTAAGTAGAAGAGGAAACTTAGACAATTTACTTTGACGGAGTGTCCAATCAGTACGTTTATGGAATAGGTGTGTTACTAATAGCACCTAATGATTCCCATGTACCCTTAGCCTTCAAACTCTAGTTCAAAGTGTCCAACAATGAAGTAGAATATGAGGTGTGTATTGTTGGTTTGGAAGCTGTCCTAGAACTAAGTGCAATAAGGTTAGATGTCATAGGAAACTCGAACTTGGTTGTTTCTCAAGCAAACGAGAGACTAGAAAGTCAAGGAAAAGACAATCAAGGTATATCATCAGGCCTTGGATATTCTAATTCCAAGGTTTGAAAAGTTGACATTCACACACCTGCTTAGAGAGAACAATCGATTTGCTGACGCCTTAGCAACTCTATTTTCCATGGTAGACATCTCGCTGGGAGTGAAGATGCGTCCGATCATCATTGAACAAAAGTACACGCCTGCTCATGAGACTATTGCCTCAATAGATGAAGTTCAAGACAAAAACCCTTAGTATTACGACATTTGGAACTTTCTGGAAAAAGAGACGTATCCACCAGTGACAAATGCCAAAGATAAATGGGGAATACAATGTCTGGCCGTCTAATTTAGCATCTGCAGGGGCAAGCTATACAATAGAGGTCATATGGGAATGCACAAGTTGTGTGTTGAAGAAGAGGAATCGAAGCGGCTCATGAAGGCCATCCACGGAGGAGAGTGTTGGGCACACATGAATGGTGTGATGCTAACCCGAAAGATCCTTATACAAAGGTATTACTGGTCAACCATGGAGAAGGATTGTATTGGTTTCATACGGTAATGCCACAAATGTCAGATCCATGCCAATTGCATGAACATCCTGCTGTCCAAGCTCTACAACATGACTTCGCCATAGCCGTTCTCAGTCTGGGGAATTGACGTTATCGATGCAGTCTCGTCCAAGGGTTCAAATGGACATGAGTTCATCTTAGTGGTGATTGACTACTTCACGAAATGGGTGGAAGCCCAGTCTTATGCTATGCTAAAAGCGTCGCATGTAGGCAAGTTTATCAGAAATAACATCATCTGCCGGTATGGGGTTCCGAACGAGATCATATCAGATAATGGCTCGCACTTCAAGAAAGAGGTGGTGGATTGGCTCAAGAAATATAATGTGGCTTTTCACAAGTCATCGACTTATAGACCACAGACCAATGGCGTTGTTGAGGCCGCTAACAAGAATGTTAAAAACATCTTGCAAAAGATGGTAGAGACCTATTGGGACTGGCCGGATAAGCTACCTTTTGCCCTTTGGGGCTACAAAACGTCGATTTGAACATCTATAGGGGCAACCCCATATTCTCTGGTATATGGGATAGAAACTGTTCTACCAATAGAGATTGAAGTGTCATCGCTGCAAATTATGGCTAAATGTTAGATAGTAGAGGCAGATTGCAACAAAACGGGTTTGAGGAGTTGATGTTGTTTGATGAGAGAAGGCTGAAGGCATTATATCACATCTAGGGCTACCAACGCATAACTGCTAGGGCTTTTAACAAGAAGTTTAACTCCAGGAATCTCAAAAAAGGAGATATGGTGCTCGAGGACAACCGGGCTCCCATCCGTAACCCTAGGGGCAAGTTCTGACCCAATTGGACAAGTCCCTATATCATCAAATCTATCTGGTCAAGAGGGGCGATAATTCTCATAGACCTAGATGGCCTGGAGTTTTCACAACCAATCAATATAGACAAGTTAGAGAAATATTATCCCTGAGAGGCTCGCTAGGCCAAAAACCCAGAATGGCGACCTAGGCAAAAGTTAGAGCATGAAAAATTAGAAATAAAGAAAAATTGAGCTTGCAAGGTCAAAAACCCTAGAGAGCGACTTTGGCAAAAGTTAGAGCACAGAAGGAGAGAGTTAATACTCGAGTGAACCCGAACCGAACTACGTAAGGCCTAATTCCCATCTTTGGGATACGTAGGCAACTTCGTCTTGGAGTTCGGCCATAACCATCTCCAACTCAACTGTTCTATTTGTTTATTTGATCAGGCCATATTTCTCCATTATCTTTTAGCTCGGTTGTGTTACCTCTATTTTGGCAGATGGGCCGGTTGTAAGACAGAGCAGTGATGGTAAACGCAGTTATGGGCAGTTGCGATCTGTTAATTCGGGGCTCTGCATCTTGAGGGCTGATTCAGTGTGTGTTAGGAAGTGATCATTTTCGAAAATGGTTTTGAAAAGTTTTAATAAAAGTTATTTTTTCTCAAAATTACCTTTACAACTTAGACCATTTTGGGACCAAAAGGAAAATTTTTAGTGTTCACAACTTTAATTGCATTGATTTTAACATGAGTACATTCTCCAACTCTCTGAGTAACTCAAAGTTGTTTTTACATCATAAAACTTGAAAAGAAAAGTCAAAGCAATAAACTAGGGGCATAGATGAGTCACGTGCTTCTGTGTCCTCCGTTCGTACTTGCAGAAGTCATTGTCACCAAAGTTGGCCCTACCAGTGCCTCGTCCTCAAGCCAAGCCAAGCACTCGCTAGAAAGGGCATAACTGAAGCTAGGGGCAGGGTCTAGAAGCTTTCTCGTCCTCTAAGTAATGAAGTACCAAGTCAAGTTTGAAACATGAATGAGAAATGGAGCCAGGTATTCCACCCCCTCCTCCTGGCAGGTCTGATCATGTCCAAACTGGCATTTGAACTGGAAGGGGAAATAGAACACGTAGTGTGTGAGGTGAATCAACTGTATGCCTGGTTGTCGAGACATGCTGTAGCTCATTTCATTCAAGTGAAGCTAGGGACAGCGCCAAGCTATGTCAGCTACAGATCTGCTGAACATCCAGTTGCACCACCAGCCCTCTGAGGGAAATTCCACCAATTGCTGGCGGAAGAAGTAAGCTCAAGCTGAATACTCGGGGCAAGGGTCCACTACTTTCAGCTTATCCATTAGCCATACCTGGAAAGGGATGAAAAATAAGAGAGGTTAAACAATAGGGAAATGTACGTTGAAAGAAAAGTAAAGAAAAGGGTTTTAAGAGAAAAATAGAGTTTGAGTGCCAACTGATGTGAGAATCATATATGAGAAATGGTGGGAAACAATACTTGGAGTAGTAGTGGACTCCCTGCGAACCGAGTAGTCTCTTGCCTATGAAAAGCATCTAAACCTATTAGAGTTTCGACCAAGGCCAAACCGATGTAGCTCTTACCCTCTTTTAGGCATTGGGCCACTTTGATTAGCTTAATGTTGGCTCCACCATAACTAAGGTCAAGAAGGAAGTGCACGAGTATACATAAACAGAGGGCATGTTGTCAATAACCTCGCCAGAGAAGGTTACCCTTATCACCGATGTCAGAAAATCGATAAATCAAGACGGGTATATCTATCTCCCCATCGTGAGCCAGAGATCGAGCTTCGTGCAAAGTGAGCCTACACATTCGTCCCAAAGCCTGGGCATGGCCAAAATGGAGCTGAGACATGATCTCCTCATCACACTAGGATTCAATTAATGCGTGAAACTTTCAAGCGTCAAACACATTTCCTGTGCGCTGAAGCAAAATACATTTGTAATTGGGTCCCAGCATCGGACCGCAGCATGGAGGAATGGAAAACAAAGTGAAGTATGGCTCAACGGGAAAAGCACGTTTAAGTTGAAACCTCATAAATTTGCCTTTTTCATGCCTTCCAAAGTAGCTATCCAATCTTTGAGCTTCTCGGCAAGAAATATCTCTATTTGTGGAAGAAACAGCAACAAGAATGAAGTTTTGGTGAAGAAATTGCAAAGGAAGTTATTTTGTAGAAGATACAGCTGTGAGTGGATGTCAACTGTCAATTAGTCGAGGCAACACCACAACTGGCCGGCCGGCCACATTTACTGGCCGCCCATCCCCTTTTAGTGGTCGGTCGTCCACTATTGGTGGCCTAGCAGTTGGGCAGTTTGTTTCTGTTCTGGGTGTTGTGTTTTAAGGTCTTGTTTTGAGTCTTTTGTTTGTATCATGTGTAAATAGTTGTGTTTGAGTTGTTTTTACTTTATTTTTCTGTATATCGACTTGTATTTTGTATTTTGGTCATTGGTTGGCTCATTAACCGATTGAGAACATCATTCAAATACAAGTAGTTTGGTTTCAAATTCAATTCCATTTTCATTCTATGAAAGTGTGGTATTCATGATGCAAAACAAAACTCTTTTTATAAAACTGTATGGTTTTAACCCGATCATAGTTTTTACAAAAAGGAATACAAGTCTTTGCAAAAACAAAAAGTAAAAACCTATCTGAAGCTATATATGTGCTAAGCTACCAAAACAAAAGAAACAAAGCAAAAGAGTACGAAATCTGCGCCAGTCACATCAAGCTCAGGAGGCCTTTCGTCCTCTTCCTCGAAAGGGACTCAGGGGCACTGTCTCCGTCGGTGCCACTATTAGAATCAGACTTCAACCCATAGCTGGCATCACTATCTCCACTCTCTGACTCAAAACCAGCCTCGGCATCATCCTCACTACCGGACCTCAAGCAAGCATCATTATCCTTGCTCTCAGACTCTGAGTGTCAGCTCACTGCATCCTCAGAGCCACTAGTTTCAGCATCATCTCCACTCAAAATTGGCTCCGAGAAAGAGAAGGTCTCCTTTGTCCCACTACTCCAACCCTGGGCATCTATGCCCCTACCTTGACCTCAACGCTCATCTCGGTCGCCTGTTGGGGTCTGTCTACCTCTCCTCCCTACTGTTGGAAGAGGTGTCGCCGGTGCTACAACTGCCGCTATTGTCCTCAGTGCAGGTGGGATCTGAAAAAAAACATATCAGAGTATCAGACACAATATGTATGTATTGTTGCATAATATAGTATGTAGTATGAGTATGATGCAGAAGGAAGATTCAACATAGGTGTAGTGCATCAGTGCAGTGTTAGGCAATACCGGAATGCATGTCAGTTTACAGTATGAGTATTGTGTATCAATGGGAGTATGGCATGTCAGTGCAATGTAGGAAGCAATGCAATGCGCGAAAGGAAGGGAAATATACCTGAATACCATGAAGAACGAGCAGCGTCTCTCCTCTACACCATGTGAACTTGACAGGCAACCAACTGAATGAGGCCCTTCATATACTCTATGGGCACCTGCAAGTGAATTTGAATAATCAGTATCTAAAAGGGAAAATGCGAGATGCAAGTTGTAAAGTGTGGCCTATACCTAAAGTGCGCCCGGGGCTCTGACATACGTGTGCCCTACCTCCGGTGCCTTTATCGAGATCTGATAGGTCGTTCTGTTGGGCCACCCTCAAGGAATCGTGGTTGGAATCGCTGGCCAACTGTGACAACCCTTACCTCTGATTAGCGTTAAATTGTGATTTAGCATGATGAGTAATTAATTGAGGTGAAATCCTAAATTGTTTGTGTGATTGTGTATTTAGAATGCATTTCTACCTGTTTGTCGTTGAATGATCTATTCGTGGTTTTAATTTCAAATTGCGAATTGAAAGCCTTATCGGCGACCGATTTAGAAATTGGTTAGTGTTACATGCTAATGAGGATTTATAGAATTTTATGGTAGTCTTAATTAAAATTCGATTTGGAATGATTAAATTAGAATTATTAATGTTAAATTAATTGAGCCTAGTTATTTACAAGTGTGCCATTGAGTGGGCCACCTTTACAAACATTGTTTGGGGCTTAATTCATATATTTGATGCATCATCTTTCCTTCCTCAAGACCAAACCGTGAGTGAAAGAGAGAGAGAGTAGGAGGAAATTTGGATTCAACAAGAAATTAGCTTGAAATTTAGAAGGAATTGAAGGAGAATTGCATTTTTGAGCTAACACACTTGGAATTCAAGACTTAAGGTAGGAAATTCACCCCCTTAATTATGAATTTAAGTTGTTCTTGCTTGGTTCATGGAAAATTTGGTGATTAGAGTCAAGAATTAGCTTGAAGTGTTGATTTGAGAGCGATTTCATGCATGCATGTCCATATCATAGAATTTTGAGGTTGTTTTCATGAAATTCTTTCATGCATGTTCATATTTGAGTTGTGACCCAAGAATTCCCCTTGTTTTAGAGTTCAATCTTGCATTTGATCATGCTTTGGAGCGTTAGAATTCATAAGAACTCTTGTATGTTATGTTCTTGCATTGTTCTTCAAGTTTACATTAAAATTTGTGTTCAATTGTCACACCTTTGGGCTTGATTTTATGAAATGATCTTTAAAACATGTTGTATTATTGGTTTCTAAGTGTTTTCCAGAAAATTGGCCCAAAAGGTTGAGTTTTAGCATGTTTGATTATTGGTTTGAGCTTTGGGAGCAAATCTGGAAAATCCAGATTTTGGCTTCCACACTCGAGCGAAAGATTCCATGATCGAGCGACCACCTTTGTGTTCAGAGCTCTGCTCGAGCGACGGAATGCTGGCTCGAGCATGAATTGCAAGCTCTCAAGTTTTTGCGTGTGCAGACGCACGCTCGAGCGACGGGATCTACACTCGAGCGAAGAACTGTGTCTCACGCTCGAGCGAGCATCGAGCGGAGAATTTCAGCAACCAGTACTTTTCATGTTTTTGCAGACCGCTCAAGTGAGGGAGTCAACACTCGAGCGACCTCTCTGTTTCAGTAGGCTCGCTCGAGCAGAGAAAGCCAGGCTCGAACGAGACCCCTGTTTTCAGCAAATTTTGAAATGTGTTGTTAAGTGCATTTTTGCATCATCATCCCATCCTAGGCATTCCTAGGCCATGTTTAAGGCATCTTAATGAGGATAATGTTGTAGAACCACACCAAGTCAAGATAGGGGCTAAGTTATTAATCTCGAGTGTGTAATTTAGTGTGTGTTGATTCTGCAACTATAAGGTTGGCATCCGAGGACGCTGATTAGCTTGCCAGTAGCCCAGTACTCTGTGAGTAACAATGTTGTAAAGCTACGTTCAATTATGATTATTTTCTGAACGATTAACTGTACTGTTTTCTGAAATGATATTGTTTACTGAATGAATGTTTGTCCTATTTTATGAACTGTACTTGTGGCATCCATAGCAACTGACTACTACTGTTACTGCTACTGCTACTGTTACAGAGATCTCTGTCAGTTCCAATGTTTGGAACTACTACTGTTTACTGTTTTGATGGCCATCACCTGACTGCTCGGTCTATTAAGACCTACTATGTCTGCTATTGGATGTACCACATATGACTGCTATGGTTTCTAAATGACCGATATGACATGAAACATGAGACATTGATTGAATAACTGATCTACAGATGCAATTGACTGTTCTAATTACTGAAAGGACATTCATTCTTAACCTTTTTACACATTTGTTATTCACTGGGCTTTAGCTCACTGTTTATATTTATATATAGGTGTCCAAGCACCGGACCGGAGCTAGGAGCATCGAGTTAAGCTCATGTTTTGTCCAGCCAACCATTGTGCCTCACTTTGAGGTTCCGAGTCTGCTCTAGCCAAGGCTACTTTTGGGGTCCTTCAAATTTACCCTTTCGTCCATGTTTTGTACTGACTGAATAAGACTTGACTGTACAGTTTGGTGAAGGGATTAAGTCCCTAACCTGGATGTTATGTGCATCTGATATGTATATATGTTATGGTTATGAATGTGGTTTTGTCCATAAAAGTCTTTTTGCATTCTGATTTTCACAGCTCATTGGACATCTTTTATTTACTGTTTGGCTTCCGCCAGCCCCTTTATACTGCATTATTGTCTTTACTGTTAACAGGCCTTTGGTAATCACGGATTACTGGCTGGTTACGATACTAAACCCATAGGAGCGGGTTTGGGTCATGACAGAATGGTATCAGAACACGAGTAATGCCGCACACACGTGTCCAAATGAGCTATAGGATGTCCTAAAAAAGTAATTAGGGCATTGCATGAGGATGAGAAAGTGTGTGTGACCATGATATGCATATATTTGCTAATGTGCTTAAGTAAGCAAATTTCCTATGTTTATTATTGCCGTATTGCATATAGTGAAATGGAGAATGCAAGGACTGCTGATGAACCTGAATCATCTGAGGCAAGAATGGCAACGTTAGAAAGAATGGTTGAATTGTTGACTGAGGCCCTAAGGTAACAACAGAACCAACAGCCCCCACCTCCTCCCGTACAGCCAGAACCGAATATTAATAATGATGTAATTTCTTTGACACAGAAGTTCAGCAAAATGAAGCCACCAACGTTCCAAGGAGGCCTTGAGCCACTAAAGGCCAAAGCATGGGTTTTAGAAACCGAAAAGTTGTTTGAAGTGTTTCCGTGTTCTAAGGCACACAAAGTGTTACTGGCTACGTTTACTTTACAAGAAGAAGCTAGACGGTGGTTAATGCTTATACGTGATACTAACAATGCCATAACTTGGGCCCAGTTTAAGGAGGCCTTTTATGAGAAATATTTTCCCCAGTGTGTCAGGGATCGTAAAGTGACTGAATTTGAACAATTGAAGCAAGGTACCATGTCAGTAGCAGAATATGAATCTAAGTTCACTGAACTTGCCCGATATGCACCACACATGGTTGATACTGAATATAAAAAGGCCAGAAAGTTTGAAGGCGGGCTTAATATAGAGATACTTGATCGAATCAATGTTTTGAAACTGCTTAAATATGTAGATGTCCTTGACCGAGCGATTATGGCCGAGGCAAATGTCACTGCATTGCAACAGACTAAGACACCAATGACCGAATGGCGGGGTAAGAGGCGAGGCTTCAATTTCAAAAAATGGCCGAAATAACTCATTGAATAAAAAGCAAAACACAGGGTCAACAAGCAGCTCTAGTCAGGGAAACAGTTCCATACCACCCTGCTCTGAATATGGCAAAAGACATAAGGGGGTTTGCTACAAAATTTCTGGGCATGTTACAGGTGTGGCAAGGTGGGCCACATGGTCAAAGATTGCCCTTCCACGTCTCAAGGCAATAGTAAGGCTGCAGCTAGTACCGCAACATCAACTGTTACACCAAAACCCAATCCCAAAGCTACTGAAAAGGAGCCTTTACGGCAAGGTCAGGTGTTTGCACTTGTACCGGGAGATGTGCAGAACACCGAGAGAATTGTGTCAGGTATACACTCAATTTGTGCTCAAAATGCTTATATTCTAATTGATTCGGGATCTACACATTCGTTTGTCTTGCATGCTTTTTCACAAAAATTAAATAGACCACTGGAACCCATGAACTATTTGTTAGCTATATCTTCACCTGCTGGGGGATCCATGACTTGTGCTTATGTGTATCCTGCATGTGAGATTGTTATTGGGGATGTGCTTTTGTATGTTGATTTACTGCCTTTGAATATTGACCATTTCGATGTAATTTTGGGAATGGACTAGTTAACAAAATATCATGCTTCCATAGACTGTGTAACGAAACAAGTTGTTTTTCCTCCACCTGGATTGCCTAAATTTATGTTTAACGGAGTTGGTGTAGTACCTCCCCCATATCTGATTCTGTCCATGAAAGCATTCAAATTAATTAAAAAGGGGTGTAAAGGGTATTTATGTTGCATATTGATTGTACCTGCTGATACTAAAGCTAATGTGGACAATATTCCTATAGTCAGAGAATTCCCAGATATTTTTCCAGATGACTTGCCAGGGAATTTGATTGATAGGGAGATTGAGTTCACCATTGAGGTGTTACCGGGTACACAGCCAATTTCCAAAGCCCCGTACAGAATGGCACCTACTGAGTTGAAAGAATTGAAAATTCAGCTGCAAGAATTGTTGGATAAGAAGTTTATCAGGCCCAGTACTTCACCGTGGGGCGCGCCAGTTTTATTTGTGAAAATAATGACGGTTCATTAAGGCTTTGCATTGACTACCATGAATTGAACAAGGTGACAGTGAAAAACAAGTACCCATTGCCTCGTATTGATGATTTATTTGACCAATTGTAAGGTGCTCAAGTTTTCTTCAAAATTGACCTTAGATCCGAATATTATCAGTTGAAAGTCAAAACAAAGGACATTGAAAAGACCACCTTCCGAACGAGGTACGGACATTATGAATTTCTTGTTATACCTTTCGGAGTTACTAATGAGCCTGCTGCATTTATGGACCTCATGAATAGAATTTTCAAACCATTCCTCGATGAATTTGTGGTTGTTTTTATAGATGACATTTTGATTTATTCCAAGAGTAAGGAAGAACATGAATGTCATTTGAGAATTGCTTTACAGGCCTTAAGAGAACAGAAACTGTATGCAAAACTAACAAAGTGTGAATTTTGGCTTGATAATGTTATGTTTTTGGGGCATGTGATTAGTAATGATGGCATTTCAATTGACCCACAGAAGATTGAAGCAGTGGTGAATTAGCCTCGACCGACTAATGTTACTGAAGTTCGGAGTTTCTTGGGTTTAGCCGGGTACTACAGGAGGTTTGTGAAAGATTTTTCCAAAATTGCTCTACCATTAACTCAATTGACTCAAAAGGGGATATCATTTGACTGGACCGATCAGAGAGAATCAGCTTTCCAAGAATTAAAGACTCGACTTGTGACTGCACCGATTCTTACCCTACCCTCAGGTACTGATGGATTTACTATTTTTAGTGATGCTTCCTATAAGGGTTTGGGATGTGTGTTAATGCAGAATGGTAAAGTTATTGCATATGCTTCCTGACAACTGAGACCACACGAAAAGAATTACCCAACTCATGACTTGGAACTTGCCGCTGTAGTATTTGCATTGAAAATTTGGCGCCACTACTTATATGGGGTGACATGTGAGGTGTACACCGATCACAAGAGTTTAAAATATTTCTTTACACAGAAAGAGTTAAACATGAGACAGCGGAGATGGTTAGAACTGATAAAAGACTATGACTTGCAAATTTTATACCATCCATGGAAAGCTAACACCGTTGCTGATGCACTTAGCCAAAAATCAATTGGGAATTTGGCCTGTTTACGCACCGGACAGAAGGAACTGCTATGTGATCTTGAAAATTTTGAGATTGAAATTGTTTTGCGTGAACAAGGTGGGACATTGGCTGCTATTTCTGCTCAATTGGCACTTATTAAGGAGATTAAAAAGAAACAACACCAAAATGAATTTTTGAAGAAGGTCATTGATGAACGAGAATCCAAACCAAGGCCGCACTTTAAATTTGAAAACAATGTATTGAAATTTCAGGGAAGGTTGTGCGTACCAAATGATCCTGAATTGAAAAAACGAGTTTTGCAGGAAGGCCACAATTCAAAACTTTCTATCTACCCAGGGAATACAAAAATGCTCCAGGATCTGAAGCTTAATTTGTGGTGGCTAGGAATGAAGAAAGAAATTGTCGAGTTTGTGTCGAAATGCCTACATTGCCAACAAGTAAAAGCAGAACATCAACGACCTGCAGGTTTTCTTCAACCCTTACCAATACCGGAGTGGAAATGGGAATATATCACTATGGATTTCATTGTTGGATTGCCTCGCTCCAGTAAATGTATGGATTCAATTTGGGTTATTGTTGATCGATTGACTAAATTTGCTCACTTCTTACCTGTCAAAACGATTTATAATGCGGACAAATTGGCTACAATTTATATTGATGAGATTTTCAGATTGCATGGAGTGCCTGTGTCCATCGTTTCTGATTGGGACTCGAAGTTTACATCGAGATTTTGGCAAAGTCTACAAATTGCATTAGGTACCGAATTGAGACTGAGTAGTGCATACCATCCTCAGACAGATGGCCAGTCAGAGAGAACAATCCAGACTCTGGAAAACTTACTGCGTATGTGTGTTCTTGATTTCCAAGGAAATTGGAAAATTCATTTACCTTTAGTCGAATTTGCCTACAACAACAGTTTTCACTCGAGCATTGGTATGGCGCCTTTCAAGGCTTTATATGGTAGAAAATGTCGATCTCCTATTTGTTGGGCAAAAGTCGGAGATGGGCCTTTACTTGGGCCCGAGATTGTACACGAGACCATAGAAAAGGTGAAACTCATTCAACAAAGGTTGAAAACCGCACAAAGCCGACAGAAAAGTTATGCGGATGTACGAAAGTGAGACAGGGAATATGAAGTGGGTGATCATGTTTTTGTTAAAGTGACACCAATGAAGGGACATACTCGTTTTGGGGCTAAGGGTAAGCTAGCACCGAGATATGTTGGGCCGTATGAAATCATTGAAAAGATCAATCCGGTGGCATACCAAGTGGCGCTTCCTCCTGAAATGGAACATATGCATAATGTCTTCCATATTTCAATGTTGAGCGATTATCTCCGGGATCCCTTCCATGTTATTGAGCCTACCCGTATGGTATTGAGTGATGATTACACCTATGAAGAACGGCCTATTCAGATTGTAAACCAACGAATCAAGAAGTTGAGAAATAAGGAAATCCTGTTAGTGAAAGTGGATTGGCAAAATCATGGTAGCGTTTATGCCACTTGGGAAAAGGAAGACGATATGATGAAAAGATATCCTGAATTGTTCCCCCTAGATCCAGTGTTCTTCCAAAATGAAGGTAATCCGAGTTTGGAGGACCAAACTCTTTTAAGGGGGAAAGATTGTGACAACCCTCTCCTCTAATTAGCATTAAATTGTGATTTAGCATGATGAGTAATTAATTGAGGTGAAATCCTAAATTGTTTGTGTGATTGTGTGTTTAGAATGCATTTCTACCTGTTTATCGTTGAATGATCTATTCGTGGTTTTAATTTCGAATTGCGAATTGAAAGCCTTATCGGCGACCGATTCAGAAATTGGTTAGTGTTACATGCTAATGAGGATTTATAGAATTTTATGGTAGTCTTAATTAAAATTCGATTTGGAATGATTAAATTAGAATTATTAATGTTAAATCAATTGAGCCTAGTTATTTACAAGTGGGCCATTGAGTGGGCCACCTTTACAAACATTGTTTGGGGCTTAATTCATATATTTGATGGATCATCTTTCCTTCCTCAAGACCAAACCGTGAGTGAAAGAGAGAGAGAGTAGGAGGAAATTTGGATTCAACAAGAAATTAGCTTGAAATTTAGAAGGAATTGAAGGAGAATTGCATTTTTGAGCTAACACACTTGGAATTCAAGACTTAATGTAGGAAATTCACCCCCTTAATTATGAATTTAAGTTGTTCTTGCTTGGTTCATGGAAAATTTGGTGATTAGAGTCAAGAATTAGCTTAAAGTGTTGATTTGAGAGCGATTTCATGCATGCATGTCCATATCATAGAATTTTGAGGTTGTTTTCATGAAATTCTTTCATGCATGTTCATATTTGAGTTGTGACCCAAGAATTCCCCTTGTTTTAGAGTTCAATCTTGCATTTGATCATGCTTTGGAGTGTTAGAATTCATAAGAACTCTTGTATGTTATGTTCTTGCATTGTTCTTCAAGTTTACATTAAAATTTGTGTTCAATTGTCACACCTTTGGGCTTGATTTTATGAAATAATCTTTAAAACATGTTGTATTATTGGTTTCTAAGTGTTTTCCAGAAAATTGGCCCAAAAGGTTGAGTTTTGGCATGTTTGATTCTTGGTTTGAGCTTTGGAGCAAATCTGGAAAACCCAAATTTTGGCTTCCATGCTCGAGCGACCACCTTTGTGTTCAGAGCTCCACTCGAGCGATGGAATGCTAGCTCAAGCGTGAATTGCAAGCTCTCAGGTTTTTGCGTGTGCAGATGTATGCTCGAGCGACAGGACCTACGCTCGAGCGAGGAACTGTGTCTCACGCTCGAGCGAGCATCGAACGGAGAATTTTAGTAACTAGTACTTTTCATATTTTTGCTGACCGCTCGAGCGAGGGAGTCTACGCTCGAGCGACCTCTCTATTTCAGTAGGTTCGCTCGAGTGGAGAAAGCCACGCTCGAGCGACACCCCTGTTTTCAGCAAATTTTGAAATATGTTGTTAAGTGCATTTTTGCATCCTCATCCCATCCTTGGCATTCCTAGGCCATGTTTAAGGCATCTTAATGAGGATAATGTTGTAGAACCACACCAAGTCAAGATAGGGGCTAAGTTATTAATCCCGAGTGTGTAATTTAGTATGTGTTCGTTCTGCAACTGTAGGGTTGGCATTCGAGGACGCTGATTAGCCTGCCAATAGCCCAGTACTCTGTGAGTAACAATGCTGTAAAGCTACGTTCAATTATGATTATTTTCTGAACGATTAACTGTACTGTTTTCTGAAATGATATTGTTTACTGAATGAATGTTTATCCTATTTTATGAACTGTACTTGTGACATCCATAGCAACTGACTACTACTGTTACTACTGCTGTTACTGTTACTGCTACTGTTATAGAGATCTCTGTCAGTTCCAACGTTTGGAACTACTACTGTTTATTGTTTTGATGGCCATCAACTGATTGTTCGATCTATTAAGACCTACTGTACTGTTCTGCTATTAGATGTACCACATATGACTACTATGGTTTCTCAATAACCGATATGACATGAAGTATGAGACATTAATTGAATAACTGATCTACAGATGCAATTGACTGTTCTAATTACTGGAAAGACATTCATTCTTAACCTCTATACACATTTGTTATTTACTGGGCTTTAGCCCACTATTTATATTTATATGTAGGTGTCCAGGCACCGGACCGGAGCTAGGAGCATCGAGTTAAGCTCATGTTTTGTCCAGTCAACCATCGTGCCTCACTTTGAGGTTCCGAGTCTGCTCTAGCCAAGGCTGCTTTTGGGGTGCTTCAGATTCACCCTTTTGTCCATGTTTTGTACCGACTGAATAAGACTTGATTGTACAGTTTGGTGAATGGATTAGGTCCCTAACCTGGATGTTATGTGCATCTAATATGTATATATGTTATGGTTATGAATGTGGTTTTGTCCATAAAAGTCTTTTTCCATTCAGATTTTCACAGCTCATTGGACATTTTTTATTTACTGTTTGGCTTCCGCCAGCCCCTTTATACTGCATTATTGTCTTTACTATTAAGCAGGCCTTTAGTAATCACAGATTACTGGCCGGTTACGATGCTAAACCCATAGGGGCAGGTTTGGGTCGTGACACCAACCGACTACATGTACAATGGAAGTGGCCTCTCCGACATCAGCCTCGGCCTCTTAGGCAGCTTCTCCGGCAACGGGGGCACCTGCAGCATTGCCAGCATGAACTCTAGTCAGGGGTGGCATAAGGTGAGTCTTGATGAAGGCTTTGTAGTCTCTGTCTTGCTGGAAGTAGTCTGCGTCCTGCGCTACCATGAACTAAATAATAGCCTTAACTGGAAGGCTACCTGGAGGCGGAACAGGAATAACTAGGACGGGTAGGCTCATAGTCTGGCGTACAAAGTACTCACTTAGAAACCAAGCCCGGCAGAATGGGCCATCAAGCAAGATCTAGTATCGGGAGGTAGCCCAAGCCCCGACATATAGGTCCCGGACTGTAGCAGGCATCATCGCCCATGGCTGCCACGTGATCTGTAAATGGAGAATTTACAAGTGCTCTCAGTTGTTAGAGTATGAATCAGAATAGTAACAATGGAAATAAAGAAGAAATAACTGTGGGTTTCGGATTATCTCGCAGGCTACCACTGTGTCAAAATATCTGCAGAAGAAAGCGAATTTCATGTCATCGCAGCGCCGGCGCCGACGCCAGCACCTACCATCATATCACCGCAAGTAGGGCACGGTTAATGCTACATCTCCTACCGGCACTGGGGCAAGGGCCGCAAAATAAGCATAAGCCTAGAGCTATAAGGCAAAGATAAAGTGTGAATCAGTGTATGACCAGTATACAAAGTGCAAAGCATAAAGCACAATGCATGGACAACTATGAATCAGAAAATGTAAAGCAGAAAGCATGAAAAACGAACAGGAAATGAAAGTACGGTGCATACTAATAGCCTCCAACCTTGTTCCCTCTCATGTGGGAACCGGAGCTCATGAAGTCGTAAAGGGTGGTAAGGCCAGCGCCACCCCAGTCATAAAACCAGACTCAGTGTAAGGTCACAAAGGGCGCTCAACAGATACAAGCCCACGGTATTCCACTTGTTTGCAAACAAGATGGTACCAAGAAGGTATATCAAGAAGCCACGAGTGTACTGCTCTACCTTCTCCTGAGTCTCGAGCTAACTCCTACGGAAGTGCTCGAGGAACTAGTTGTATCTAACCATAGCTGGTCTGTATAGTTGTAGAGACCCTAAATTTTTTTTATTACACTTGAAAACCCTGAGCCTTAGGTTAATAGCATTTTAACCCTAGTTCCGTAAAAATCTGTGTAAGGGCCCAAGTAAAGAATAATTTCTCCGTGTGTTACCATAATTAAATCATAGAACACCACTTTATGATTAGAACTATCCTAAAATTTGGTTTTATTTATTTACCTCATAATTTCTAAATTAATTCACACATTTATTCTTATTTCTAATTTTTTTTATTATTGTTCTTTCATTAATTATTTATTTGAATGGAATATTATTGTGTACTTGAATATATACATAGTTTATATATATATATATATATATATATTGGTGGAAGAGTGGGTTGATAACAACAAAGAAGTAAATAAAATAAATAAATAAATATCTAGATATTTAGTCCCTTAGCCATTAAGCTACCTATATTATATAAATTGAGAGTTGGTCCCAATCCACACCCACGTTTTTCATCAGCTCAAGGAGAGGGTGAGAGAGGGAGAGTTTGCTCAAGGGAAGTCAAGGGGAGTAGAGAAGTGAGAAGAAAAAAAAAGAAGAAGACTTCTTGAAGGTAAAAATACACCTCTCCCTCGTCTTCTCAAAAACAAATTTTCTTTACCCATCTCACCCTATTGTCCAAATGCTCCCTTGGGTTATGTATTAATGGTAAATTGAGTTTTTGGTGTGTATGCATGTGTGGGTGTGAATTGGTGACATTGTCTTACAATTTTATTCAAAATATGCACTGCTGCAATTTCTAATATTTAAAAGAAATATCAAACCTGTCTATTTCTCAAATCTGAATTTATTGTAAGATAATTGGTGTGTTTAGAGCTTGTGACAATTTTATTAGCCCCTAATTGTGTGTTTTTAGGGCTTGGATAATTTGTTGAAAAATCTGGTCCTGAATCTCTGAAAAACAGTCCACTTTTAGTAATTTTATAAAATTCTAGAAAAATCATATCTTGTTGGTTCTTTTGTCAAAATTTAGAAATCTGAGTCCTCTTTCCAACAGATTTTATTTGATTGAAAACCATCGGGTAGATTGAGAGAAACGCTAGTTTTCCCAATGGGTGACAAATCTGGACAGGTTTTTGAATATAGCTTGTGGATGAATTTCTGGAGGTGCTATGCACATTCTGTGAATTGGAATTGAAACTAGATAGGTTAATTATTATTTCTGTGCAATTTCAGCCCCTAATTTGACCTAGAAGTATTTTTACCAAAGCGTTCTTGTTAGCCCTGCAGAACCGACCGGTGATGGAAATTGTGTTCTACTATGTGATTTGTCTCTAAGTGCTTCAGGCCTTTTTAATGTTATTTCTTGCTTAACTATACTTTTGTACTTATGCATGATGATCATGGACTATATTTCCTCTAGTATGTTTTTCCCATACTCGTTTAATTGACCAAATTACCGACTGTGACTAAATCACCTAGCAAAAGATCTAATAAACGGGAAATGATAAGGGGTTGGCAATGGGTGACGTTATCTTAGTGTTTTAGAACAATTTTATACATGTGCATGACATGAATTATGATGGGGTTAATATCAAATGAGTTAAGTCTTGCGTAAGCAGTTTAAGCGAGCCCCTAGGTTGACCTGGATGTATTCAAACTCTATGCGGCGGTTTCAGGGTGTAAGCGAGCCCTTTGGTATGGTATGTGCAGGGTGTAAGCGAGCCCGAGGCACGATTTGGGTGTAAGCGAGCCCACTTGTTGGCCGTCCCTTTTGAGGTCCATCAATCCCACTGACTGGTAAATAATCGGAAGGTGGGCATAGGTGGTAAGGTCTGCAAAGCAGCAAAAGGGGGAGTTCTGAATAGTCTGGTGTTCAATCCTTGTGGTTGGGTGGAAGGATCTCTTTGGGGGGTCCTAAATGCCTAGTCTAACTACTGATTTATAAAACCTTAATGTAAGTATGTTATGTTACTTGATTTGTTTTGTGTATGATTGATTGATAGAAGATATGGGGCTGTGTGTGTTTTTACTGGGCATTCCAAGCTCATGGCGTGTCATGCCAGATGAAGAAGCAGCTTACGACGAGGAAGGTTATCCCGAAGACAATCAAGATGAAGTTTTAGGGCCGTGGTTCACTTGAAAATTAGACTAGTAGTTGTTTTTGTGTTCTCTCTTCTTTTACCTTTTGGTTTGACAATATTTGTAAACCTCTAGTGGAACTCAAATCAGTTATCCATGTTATAACTCCGCTTTTATGTGTATATTGACGTATTTTGGTTATCTATTTTGTTTGAGTTGTACTTTATATATTTCTCTTGCGGTCTCAAATTTTGGGGCGTGACAAATTGATATCAGAGCCCTAGGTTCAACCCTTAACCCACGCGTGTTGACTTGTGATTTTAGATATCCTTGCCTTTCACATTACTATTTTTTGTTACCATTATACTATATCATATTAAGGGTGGACTAAAAAAAATTTTTGTTTACCTACCATAGGATGGATTCTACATCAGAAAGCGTTGATAACTGGGGAGTTTTTCGGTTCCAGAACAGACGGGCAGTAGCTGTTAGCCCACAAAGACTTAACCGACGGTGTCAATTAGGGGCGGAGCGCGTGATAAAGAAAGCTATTCAGAAAACAGAAGAGGATTTTTCATACTACACCGCGCAAGCAAGACGAGCGTTGGTACGCCGACGCCTCCAGTGCAAATACAGGGAGCTTAGGTTCGCTCTTCAGATAGAGCGGAATGATCAAACTTTTGCTGAGCTTAGGCAAGAGGTATTGACTGAGGATCCACGTCCAGTGATGCGTCGCGTTGGACCCAAGAGCTGTGGCTCTCATCACCCTGAGTTAGAGGTTCCGTTTGTCTCAGTACTTCCTGGAGCTTCCCCTGCATTCCCTATAGAGGTGTCGTCAGAGTACACCCCTACACCGGCCCAGCAATTTCCGGCCTCCCCGACATATGCTCCTTTACCACCAGAGGATCCCGAGGAAGATCCCGAAGAAGGCCCAGAGGAATCATTTGACTTAGGGCTGTAGTAGTTGTGGGACAAACCCTTTTGTGTACCTTTGTAAATAGTGTTTTGTGTGGTTGAAGCGTGTTTTGTTTTGGTGTATACACGCTACACGCTAACCTAGATAGTGTATCCTTTTGTAAGAAGAAGTTATATGCGTATATATAAAATATCTAGTTGGTTAATCTAGTGTGTTGTATGTATTTTATTTTATTTTGCTTGGTTTAATTGCATCATCCATTTAGAAAAATACATAAATTTCATACACCTCGGACCACATTAAATTAGACTATTTATTGAATACCTCTTCGCCTTCACAACAACCCTAAGCTTATATTACCCACAAACTTGGCAGATGGCGGACAATGTGGAAGCAAACGATCAAGTCAGACGCTGATGAGGACGTCCAGCTCGCAATCAAGGCGTTAATTGTGGTAGACCTATACCTGCGGAAGAGTTGCCAAGACCAGTCGGAAACCAGATTCTTGAAGAGTTAGGAAGGCTTAGAAGAACGCAACCAAATGAGCGGATATATTTGTTATCTGAGTTCAGAAAGCAAAGACCGCTAGTGTTCACAGGTGAGCCTGACCCGAGAGTCGCTAAGAGTTGGATTCGTCAAATAGAAAAGATGTTGTAAACCATGGGTATTACTGTGCATACAGACAAGATCGCCCTGGCAAGTTATCAGCTAGAAGGAGAAGCGGATCATTGGTGGTCCTTGATGAAAAATTCTCGGGACACGACAAGCATGACTTGGGCTCAGTTCAAAGAGTTGTTTCTAAGAAAATATTTCCCAAACACAGTTAGACAAGAGCGGATTTGGCAATTTCAAACTTTGAAACAGGGTGAGATGTCAGTGACTCAGTATGTAGCCAAGTTTGAAGAGCTAGTGCGATACGCAGCCCAATACGTCACAGATGAGGGAGAGAAAGCACGAAAATTCGAGTGGGGTTTAGACCCTATTATTAGAGGTAAAGTGTTACCCTTGCGCCTCCGTACTTTTGCTGATGTGGTGGATACGGCATTGGATGCAGAAAGAGAGTGGGCAGACTCAAAAAGGATTTGGATGATGAAAACGAAGAAAGGGGGTCAGTCCTTTGTAGGGCCAAGAAGAAATGACCGAAGGAATGTGGTACGGACACCATACATCAGACCGTCGCAATAGCTGCAACAGCAAAGCCAGAAAGGAAGTTTACAAACCAAGCCTATTACACAAATCCAGTGTTTTTACTGTCACCAGATAGGGCACAAGAAGTCGGAATGTCCCCAACTTTCTGGGATGGGAAATCAAGCAGGGGGTTCAAGCGCGAATGCTCAAGTTATTGGCGGGCAAAGGCCATGGACGAACAAGTCAGGAGGAAATCGAAAGGTTGGACCAACCGGTAATCAAAAAGGCACAGGCAGAGTTTTTGCCCTCCAAGAGGAAGGTAATGAAGATCCATCAGTAATTAGAGGTAACCTTGTACTCTATAATTCCTGGGCTCACGTTCTATTCGATTTTGGCGCATCACATTCTTTTATATCAACCTCACGTGTTAAATCATTAGGTCTTAGATGTGAACCTTTAGAAACTACTTTACGTGTTGCATCACCCTTGGGAGGAAGTATTAGGGTAGGATTAATCTGTCGAGGGTGTGAATTAGAAGTGTCAGGGTTACACTTGAGTTATGACCTTCGGGTCATGAACATGTCCGATTTTGACATAATCTTGGGAATGGATTGGTTATCCGCCCACCAAGCAGTGATTGATTGCTACCGCAAAAGGGTGACGGTTTGCACACCTAGTGGAACGTGTTTCCAATTTAAGGGGGATAGAGAGGATTCCCTGAGCACAACAAATCGTAAAATGCAGTGGCATCGACAATTGGCTGGATGGTTAGCAAGTTTGATCATTAATGAAGAAGCTCAATCAGAATTAAATCTTCCGCGTGTAGTTTGTGAATACGCTGATGTTTTTCCTGAGGAGTTGCCAGGATTACCGCCACATCGTGAAGTAGATTTTAGTATCGAGTTACAAGCGGGTACTGCACCAATATCCCTGACACCCCACCGTATGGCTCCTGCTGAACTTCGGGAGTTAAAGACGCAACTGCAGGAATTACTGGACAAGGGATTTATCCGACCAAGTACCTCACCATAGGGCGCACCAGTTCTATTTGCAAAGAAAAATGACAGAACACTAAGATTGTGCATAGATTATCGGCAACTCAATCGGGTGAAGATCAAGAACCAATATCCACTTCCACGGATTGATGACCTTTTTGACCAACTTCGAGGTTCAAAGTGTTATTCAAAGATTGATCTTAGATCTGGCTATCATCAATTGCGGGTCACTGATGATGACATACCAAAAACTGCTTTCCGAACCCGATATGGCCATTACGAATTTGTGGTAATGCCCTTTGGATTAACCAATGCACCAGCCGTGTTTATGAGCTTGATGAATAAGATTTTTACTCCGTACTTGGACCAGTTCGTGGTGGTGTTTATTGACGATATTCTAGTCTATTCACCGTCGGAAGAGAAACATGAGCAACACTTGAGAGTAGTTCTCCAAGTTTTAAGAGACAACCAGCTGTACGCAAAAGCAAGTAAATGCGAGTTCTGGTTGAAGGAAGTCACATTTTTGGGACACGTCGTGTCGGAGCATGGAATCGTTGTAGACCCGGCCAAGGTGGAAGCAGTATTAGATTGGAAACAGCCAACCTCAGTATTCGAAGTTCGTAGTTTCTTAGGGTTGGCTGGCTATTACCGACGGTTTATTCAAGACTTTTCTAAACTAGCCAAGCCGATGACTCGTCTAACGCAAAAAGGGGTAAAATATGATTGGAACGAAGCATGTGAACAATCCTTTCAAGAACTCAAGAGGAGATTGACTAGTGCCCCAATACTCATCATTCCGGAGCGAGACATAGGATATACGGTATATTGCGACGCGTCCAAGGATGGGCTAGGCTGTGTGCTAATGCAAAAAGGGAAGGTGGTAGCTTACGGCTCCAGGCAACTGAAACCGCATGAAAAGAATTATCCGACACACGATCTAGAGTTGGCAGCAATGGTTTTTGCATTAAAGCAGTGGCGTCATTATTTGTATGGTGAACAATTTGAGATTTTCACGGACCATAAGAGCTTGAAATATTTGTTCACGCAGAAGGACTTGAACATGAGACAAAGACGGTGGCTAGAATACCTCGAAGATTACCATTTTACTCTATCCTATCATCCTGGCAAAGCTAACGTGGTGGCGGATGCCCTGAGTCGCAAGAACCGGGGAATTATTGCTAGCTTGGCACTCAAGGAATGGAACATGGTCGGAACACTTAATGAGTTTGGAGTACAGATGAAAGCTCAGGACGAGAAGGTATACCTTGGCACTCAAATCGCTACACCCAAGTTACTGAACGAGGTAATAGAGTCACAGAAGTATGATCAAGAGGTGGCATTCATAAAAGCGCGAATAGCATCCGACGATCCTATACCTGATTGGACGATTCATTCAGATGGAAGTTTGAGACATCAGGGTAGAGTGATAGTACCACAAGATGAGTCACTTAGAGAAAAAGTTTTAAAGGAGTTCTACCATTTAGTGTTCGCAGTGCACCTAGGAGGGATGAAAATGTACCAAAACTTAAAACGTCAATATTGGTGGAGGGGAATAAAGAAAGATGTGGCTCAATTCATAGCCAGATGCCTTACGTGTCAGCAAGTAAAGGCAGAACACCAACGACCTGGAGGGATGCTTCAGCCCTTGCCGATATCAGAATGGAAATGGGAGCATGTAACAATGGACTTCGTCACTAGACTACCCAGGTCACCGAGAGGATATGATGCTATATGGGTTATAGTTGATCGTTTGACGAAAACTGCGCACTTTTTTCCATATAAAATCTCCGACACTTTAACATCGCTGAGTCATCTCTACATTAAAGAAATTATCCGATTACACGGAATTCCTGTATCAATTGTGTCCGACCGGGACCCGCGTTTCACCTCCCGATTCTGGGGCAGCTTACAGGAAGCGTTAGGGACCGAATTATGTTTCAATACCACATTTCATCCTCAAACTGACGGACAGTTGGAACGTACCATTCAAACTTTGGAGGACATGTTAAGACCTTGTGTGATGGATTTTAAAGGGAGCTGGGAGCGACACCTACCGCTAGTGGAGTTCACATACAACAATAGTTTCCAGGCTAGTATTGGCATGGCTCCATTCGAAGCACTGTATGGTCGGCCTTGCAGATCACCAGTTTGTTGGACTGATGTTGGAGAAGTGAGTCTATTGAGCCCAGAGATCGTGCAAGAAACTACTGAAAAGGTGAAACTTATTCGACAAAGATTAGTGGCAGCTGAAGATCGTCAGAAGAGTTATGCAGATAAAAGGAGAAGACCGCTAACCTTCGCTGCCGGTGATTATGTTTTCCTAAAAATTCAGCCCAGCCGAGGGATTATTCGTTTTGGAAAGAAAGGAAAATTATCACCTCGATATATTGGACCCTTCGAGATACTTCAGAAAATCGGAGAGGTTGCGTACAAGTTGGCTTTACCCCCACAGTTGGCTAGAGTACATGATGTTTTCCATGTATCTATGCTGCGAAAATACATAATGCACCCTTCTCACATCATCAACTGGGAAGAAATCCAACTCAATGAGGACGCTACCTTTGAAGAGGGACCTGTAGCAATTATAGACAGACAAGAAAAGAACTTGCGAGGGAAGACAATTCCGCTTCTTAAGATACTCTGGTTTCACCATGGTATTGAAGAATTCACCTGGGAACGTGAAGATGCGATGCGGGCAAATTATCCACAACTATTTGGGACGTAAGGTATGATCTAATTTCGAGGACGAAATTTGTTTAAGGGGGGATGGGTTGTAGAGACCCTAAATTTTTTTTATTACACTTGAAAACCCTGAGCCTTAGGTTAATAGCATTTTAACCCTAGTTCCGTAAAAATCTGTGTAAGGGCCCAAGTAAATAATAATTTCTCCGTGTGTTACCATAATTAAATCATACAACACCACTTTATGATTGGAACTATCCTAAAATTTGGTTTTATTTATTTACCTCATAATTTCTAAATTAATTCACACATTTATTCTTATTTCTAATTTTTTTTTATTATTGTTCTTTCATTAATTATTTATTTGAATGGAATATTATTGTGTACTTGAATATATACATAGTTTATATATATATATATATATATATATATAATATTGGTGGAAGAGTGGGTTGATAACAACAAAGAAGTAAATAAAATAAATAAATAAATATCTAGATATTTAGTCCCTTAGCCATTAAGCTACCTATATTATATAAATTGAGAGTTGGTCCCAATCCACACCCACGTTTTTCATCAGCTCAAGGAGAGGGTGAGAGAGGGAGAGTTTGCTCAAGGGAAGTCAAGGGGAGTAGAGAAGTGAGAAGAAAAAAAAAGAAGAAGACTTCTTGAAGGTAAAAATACACCTCTCCCTTGTCTTCTCAAAAAAAAATTTTCTTTACCCATCTCACCCTATTGTCCAAATGCTCCCTTGGGTTATGTATTAATGGTAAATTGAGTTTTTGGTGTGTATGCATGTGTGGGTGTGAATTGGTGACATTGTCTTACAATTTTATTCAAAATATGCACTGCTGCAATTTCTAATATTTAAAAGAAATATCAAACCTGTCTATTTCTCAAATCTGAATTTATTGTAAGATAATTGGTGTGTTTAGAGCTTGTGACAATTTTATTAGCCCCTAATTGTGTGTTTTTAGGGCTTGGATAATTTGTTGAAAAATCTGGTCCTGAATCTCTGAAAAACAGTCCACTTTTAGTAATTTTATAAAATTCTAGAAAAATCATATCTTGTTGGTTCTTTTGTCAAAATTTAGAAATCTGAGTCCTCTTTCCAACAGATTTTATTTGATTGAAAACCATCGGGTAGATTGAGAGAAACGCTAGTTTTCCCAATGGGTGACAAATCTGGACAGGTTTTTGAATATAGCTTGTGGATGAATTTCTGGAGGTGCTATGCACATTCTGTGAATTGGAATTGAAACTAGACAGGTTAGTTATTATTTCTGTGCAATTTCAGCCCCTAATTTGACCTAGAAGTATTTTTACCAAAGCGTTCTTGTTAGCCCTGTAGAACCGACCGGTGCTGGAAATTGTGTTCTACTATGTGATTTGTCTCTAAGTGCTTCAGGCCTTTTTAATGTTATTTCTTGCTTAACTATACTTCTGTACTTATGTATGATGATCATGGACTATATTTCCTCTAGTATGTTTTTCCCATACTCGTTTAATTGACCAAATTACCGAATGTGACTAAATCACCTAGCAAAAGATCTAATAAATGGGAAATGATAAGGGGTTGGCAATGGGTGACGTTATCTTAGTGTTTTAGAACAATTTTATACATATGCATGACATGAATTATGATGGGGTTAATACCAAATGAGTTAAGTCTTGCGTAAGCAGTTTAAGCGAGCCCCTAGGTTGACCTGGATGTATTCAAACTCTATGCGGCGGTTTCAGGGTGTAAGCAAGCCCTTTGGTATGGTATGTGCAGGGTGTAAGCGAGCCCGAGGCACGATTTGGGTGTAAGCGAGCCCACTTGTTGGTCGTCCCTTTTGAGGTCCATCAATGCCACTGACTTGTAAATAATCGAAAGGTGGGCATAGGTGGTAAGATCTGCAAAGCAGCAAAATGGGGAGTTTTAAATAGTCTAGTGTTCAATCCTTGTGATTGGGTGGAAGGATCTCTTTGGGGGGTCCTAAATGCCTAGTCTAACTACTGATTTATAAAACCTTAATGTAAGTATGTTATGTTACTTGATTTGTTTTGTGTATGATTGATTGATAGAAGATATGGGGGTGTGTGTATTTTTACTAGGCATTCCAAGCTCATGGCGTGTCATGCCCGGTGAAGAAGTAGCTTACGACGGGGAAGGTTATCCCGAAGACAATCAAGATGAAGTTTTAGGGCTGTGGTTCACTTGAAAATTAGACTAGTAGTTGTTTTTGTGTTCTCTCTTCTTTTACCTTTTGGTTTGACAATATTTGTAAACCTCTAGTGGAACTCAAATCAGTTATCCATGTTATAACTCCGCTTGTATGTGTATATTAACGTATTATGGTTATCTATTTTGTTTGAGTTGTACTTTATATATTTCTCTTACGGTCTCAAATTTTGGGGCGTGACAATAGTGGTGGGCTCACTCCAAGCAAGTAGATCTAAGCTGCCTCCTACTGGCCCATATCCATATCAAAGGGAATCGGATCACCCCCTACACCTAAGCCGATGATCATCGAGAAATCATAGGGAGTCATCGTCATCTCCTCGGTGGAAGAGAAGTGGAAGGAGTTAGTGGTGTCCTACCTCCTCTCCATCAACACTCGGAGTAAAGCTCGGCTAGCCATATGGCGTGAGAGCCCAGTGCAGAATAGGCCAAAGCCCGCCTCATCGACAAGATCGCGGACCTGAGCAGGAAGCTCGTGATACCAGTCCCTGGCTGTCTTAGTCTCGTAACCACTTCGAAGAGCGAGAGTCTTCCTGTGGCAAGGAAAGAATGAGGCAGATGATAGGTTATGATGAAGCAATAATGAAATTGCTAAACAGATAAAGTACATGAAAGTAAAGTTTGTACCTCAAAAACGCCGTCAGAAATGTGAGAGGTCCGCTCTCTCAACAAAACGTCCTCCGACACGCCACTGACAAAATCATCAAACCGCATCATGCCATCGAGGGCCATCCTCTACGTCTGTGGGTGGTAGGTGGCCAGATCAAATGGCCTCAGTCTCAGCGGTAGCGACTTGGGCTCGAGCCTTGGTGAAAAGACTGTCTCTGCCTTGGCCTCAAAATTAGTGGCGATATCCTTTGTCGCCCTATCGGCCTCGACAATTGCTAGCTCTCCTCTACCTCAGCTATGGATGGAAGCACAGGTACCTCAAGAGGGGCACCATCATGTGAGATGTCATCTACCATCTGGAAAGTGGGTGAAAAGTGGTGAAAAATGGAGAAAAGAAGGGAAACTAGAAGGGAAAAAAAAAAGTCAACCCTAGGAGAGAGAAAATGGAAGAAAAAGTCAAAACTTGGGAAATCTTGCGAAACCCAAGAAAAACCCGAGAGAAATGAGCCCAAAGTGATGAAAACTCAAAAAATAAAATCAATGAAATCAAATTCTGATCAATTCAAAGTGTAGAGGACCAAAAGTGTTTTATGAATAAAGTTTGCGTGGGGTGTTGCAAAACGTGTACAAAACACAAATCTAGAGAGAGAAAGCACCTAGAGAGAGCGAATGAAGGATTTCGATGGTGTGGGTGTGGGCCAAATGAGGTTTGGTGATGATTTAAAGAAAACCCGGGGCAAAAGGACAAAACAGTCCCCGAATTGCCACAAGTGGCCAGCCGTACACCCATTTGTGGCCGGCCGGCCCATTTGTGGTCCCGAGTTAGTTTTGTTGCTCTTTTCCCCAATCAGTGTATGAGAGGTCTTGTTTTGGGTATGGGAATAAGGATTGAGGTACTTGAAGTGGATTTGGTTTCCGAAGATCTCGAACTTGTGTTCTAGTTACGTCGTTCTAAATTTTGTTGTGTCTCCGGTGCATGAATATGTCCCGATTTCAAATGTGAGCAAGTTGTATCCTTTTTTAGCATTTTACAGAACCTCTCAGTGGTAAGTCGGAGGTCGTTGGCTAACATCGCTTTTGTCCGGCTTTTTGATTCACATATGTATTCTCACATACCTCTTACATTGCATGTGCGCATTGCATCGTAACTCATATACTTCTCCTGTTTGCATAGAACGTGCATTACATCTTATGTCGGTTGTCTATTATGTTGCATAGAACATGCGTTGTCATCATACTGATTTTCAATTACGTCGCATTGTGTTATATTTACGTGCATTGTGCTTTTTAATTTTGGTGCCCACCATCATCATGTGAGTTTGATTTGGGTTCTCTCCCTTTAATCTTGCCACACAATAGTGTGGTTTGGTTTTTTTTTTCATCCTCTCTACATGGAAGTATAGTTAGGATTATCTCGCCACACGGTAGTGTGGCTTGGTTTGTTTTGTTCCTTAATACGCGGAAGTGTAGTTAGGATTACCTCTCTACGCGGTAGTGTAGTTGGGGTTGTTTTGTTCTTCTCTACACGGAAGTGTAGATAGGATTGTTTCTTGTTACCCACTCTATGCAGTAGTGTAGTTTGGTCTGCTTCTCTCTTCTCTACGTGGAAGTGTAGTGAGGATCACCTCGCTACAGGGTAGTATAGCTTGGGTGTTCTTGTTCCTTACCACGGAGTAGTGTGGCTTAGTTTTCTGTCATCCTCTCTACGCGGAAGCGTAGTTAGGATTATCTCACCACGCGGTAGTGTGGCTTGGTTTGTTTTGTTCCTCGCTACGCGAAAGTGTAGTTAGGATTACCTCTTTACACGGTAGTGTAGTTTGGGTTATTTTGTACTCCTCTCTATGCGGAAGTGTAGCTAGGATCACCGTGCTACACAGTAGAGTAGTTTGGTTGCCCTTATTCCTCGCTACACGGAAGTGTAGTTAGGATTATCTTGCCACGCGGTAGTATGGCTTGGTTTGTTTTGTTCCTCGCTACGCAGAAGTATAGTTAGGATTACCTCTCTACGCGGTAGTGTAGTTGGGGTTGTTTTGGTCCTTTCTCTGCGGAAGTGTAGTTAGGATTGTTTCTTGTTACCCATTCTATGCGGTAGTGTAGTTTGGTTTGTTTCTTGCCTCTCTACGCGGAAGTGTAGTTTGGGCTTATCTCTTGTTAACCTTTCTGCACGGGGATGTAGTTGGGATTTGTTTCTTGTACGCAGAAGCGTAGGTAAGATTGCTCTCTTTTATTGATTTCAATTGTTGCATTGCCTTGAATCTCATTTTCATAATTTTCGGGCTGTATGCTCGTTTTTATTTGCATTGCATCATACATATCACTTCGCATTCAGCCCCTGAACAACGCTGGTTTGATTCCTTACAAAGGGATACGTAGGCAACCCTTGGGTTCAACCAATTTATTTTATGTCTTAATTGTTTGCCTAAATCTTATGGCCTTGTCAAAATAGGTCGTCTCTGCGCTTTGACATTCACACACGTCATTTCATGACTTCGAGCTCTGTCAAAGAGAGGCAACTGTAGACACCCTATTTTTGACTGCCCTTAAGACTTGGGCACCACACATTGATCACCTAATGATCAAGTTTCACGCTTGTCAAATGCTCGATTTCCTCAGCAGAAAGCCTCGGTTTTGAGCCTCAAAAGCCTACAAAGCTTGCACCATTTTTGGACCGAATCAGCAGTTTTTCAAGCCTGACCACCTATGGGCCTGCAGGCCACTTGGTGGCTGGCCGACCACAAATGAGTGTACAACCGTCCCCTTAGTGGCCGGCTGGCCGACCACTTGTGTTAATAAAACTAGATATTTTTGTCAGTTGTGCCAGTTGTCTCCACATGTGCATGCACTACACCAGCTGTTTCTATATTGATATTTCTGAGAGTTTAACATAATTTTCTATATATACTTGACCCCCTCTGATAAAATTAGGTTAGAAAATTTTGGGGAAGTAAATTCATGAAGAAAATATATCGCTCTCTCTTTACCGCGTAACCTACACATACCTTACCTAGACCTCCTAAAGAAAATTTCAAGAGTTCTTTGTTGAAGTTATTGAGCTTGAATATTAGCTTTTGAGGGTGAGAAATTGGTGGTTTATAACTCAAGGTGTTACTCCTCTTCAAGAGGTATAATCCCTAGCTTCTTTCCCTCATTTATTTACCATCTTAGTTGCTATTTTTGGACTCCTTTTCAACTATTTTTATGTGCTGAAACTTATGGTCAAGAGCTATCCAAGGTAGAGGGGTGGACCACCCTTATTTTTACCTTGCATTCCAAGCTCTTGCCCTTGCGTTTCTCATCTTTTCATCAACTTTTGTGGGGCTTTTTACCACTGAATTTTAGAAGTTTCCAGAGACTAAAAATGTGGTTTTGAGGTCCCCAAAATGGAGGGGTTAGCCATCCCTCCTTGTGCTTATTTATTAGCTCTATTTCTTCATCCTTGTAACTAGCTTTTTCAAACTTTTCCATGTGATTTTCAATGTTATTTTTGACTGTTTTATGTTGTTCCTTCCATTTATGCTTTGTATAGTATGTTTGTAGTGTAATAGTTCTCATAGGTTTGATGTTTTAGGCATCAGACACCAACCTATTTGAGTTGATAGCATTTGTTTAGTGCTTTCCATGATTTTATTCATCTCTAATCACCTCTACACTCTCCCTCTTTTATTGGCTTTTTCTTTGCTTTGAGAGTCGTTTCAACCGATTGTTGTTTAAGTTTGAGATAGAGATCCTTGTGCTTAATGATTTAATCTCTTTGGAGGTTCATTACCAAAGGCATGACATCTCTCTCATGCCCAAAACAACCCTTTGTTTGACACTTCTCTCCATTAGTAGACTTATGCTCATTCTTGGACTAAATTGACTAATGAATGAAAAGGTAAATAAAAGAGGTAATAACATTAGACTAAGAGGTAACAAGATAATAAAATGGTTTGGGATTCAATCGGACATTAATTGAACCCATTGAGTCATGAGTCGTTTCATACTTGTCAGTGATGAAAACGGTTCAAGAGTTAATGCCAACCACTTTCCTTGATCCAAATCATGAGAGGGAAGCGGTTTGTGAGTCTTTTCGTTGTCATTCATTGAGATTATATCCCTTGGTTCTTAAGTCATCACGCAATGAATTTGCATCGATTGATGGCTTGCAAATCAAGCCTACCACTCCTTTGACCTATTTGATGATAAGGAGAGGCAGGGTAGACAACCATCCCTTGAAAATACTCTGTTTGTGCTCTGTTTCTTGTCTGTTAGAGCAGGGCAGTATCAAACATTAGTGGCCGGCCAACCACATTACTATACGGTCGACCACTTCTTCTGGTCGGCTAACCACTTTTTTCAGCCTGGCAGCGTCCTTTTCTTACAGAATAGAGTAGAGGCTGAGGCAAAAACAGTTGAATTTTCTGACTGTGCAACAGAAGCGTTTTGGCAGCAGAACGGAGATCATTTTCGGGTGGAAATCCGCATTCATGCATGAGCCCTCCCTCGTTTCTCGGGGCCCATTAACATTATGTTTAATAATAGCAAACTTGTAACTAATTAGTTAGTTTAATTACTTAAAGTAGCTAGTTAATTTTGTATTGTAAATAATTAGCTATCGTAATTAATTTATTTCATTTGATTTGTAATAGTTAGTTAATTCATAGTAATTGCTAGGACATTTATTTGGACCCCCCTGCGTGAGGGCAAAATTATAATATTGTGTATGTCTTCCAACCCCACATCTTTCTCCCTTTATTTACCCGCTTATAATGGTAGCATCGTGTTTTACATTTTTCGTATCTTTACCATGCTTACCGTATCCATTTTTTGCATACACTTGGCTTGGCGCATCATTCTACCCATGTGGTTGTTTATTATCCAAGAAAACGTGCTTAACTGCATACTATCAAATTGCTTCACATGCCATGTTAGTAGCCAAGCCTATTATTTGCATCTCGTATGTGTTGCATTAGTCATTTGCATTGTTAGAATCATGAATTTTTTCTAATCATTTTATTTTCTTTGGCTTGCCTCGGAAGACTGGGTGAGTACTTATTGCTTTAGCATATCGCATATATGTGATTGTTGTCATATCAAGCATATCTTCCATGAGGCTAAGTGCTTAAGTGATATATCTGTTTTGAATGCCTGTGGATGAAGGCTAATTGCTCAAATTGTGATAACTTGATCAATATATATATGAGATCACTTTTTTCAAGTGGTACATATTCAAACAATTTTCAAACATACAACAAATCAAAGTGTTCCAACTTTTACAAATTAGTCCATACTTGTGTGCATGACATAGTAAAGATAGCCTAATAAATCAAAACAAGAGCATATATTATAAATAAGAATCACATCATGATTAGTAAAGGCCGATCTTTGATCGGGCGAGTGGGGTGCTCAATTCATGACCTTTCCCTCTCGTGCCTAAGTTCCCGAACCGAGACACTTTGGTGATGACGGATAAGTGGCCTTTGGCACGAGTTTCGGATTTTCTAAATTTCCTAAAACAATATTTAGGTGGCGACTCTGTAATCTGGCAAAGCAATCCATTTTTTGTATTTTTGATTCAAAATTGATTTCCAAAAGATTTGTCGAATTTGGACCCATTTGTGTTTATCTATTTCACATTGCATCTGTGAAATCAAATTCAGAACCATGGAATTCCGAACTATAGGGCTATTGTATCCGAAAGAAGCACGAAAAGCAAGCTACAATTAGTAACCGTCACAACCAAAGTCTCCCAACTTTCGGAAAAGGAACTAAGTAACATCAAAACCTACAACTCATCATCCAAAATAATTTTTATAGAAGCAAGTTGGTTAACAATACTCTTTATTTCATTCAAATGTTCTAGAATGGAGTCGCCATCTTTATATTTTAAATTAACCAACTTTAGAAATAGAAATATTTTATTTGTGGCTGATTTTTTTGTCATAAAAACCTTCTAATTTTTTCCATAAATCATGTGCTAAAGTTTCAGTAGCAACACGATGAAACACACTGTCATCGATCTATTAACGGATGACACCAACGGCTTTTTGATTAAGCATCTTCCATTCATCATCTTTTATACCCTCATGTTTGCCACTATCAACCTCAATGGATCCATAAAAATCTTTAAAAAATAATAAGTCCTCCATTTTAGTTTTCCAAATTACCCAATTGCTTCCATTGAATCTAGACATACAACTTACATTCCCCTCTATTGATTTACACAAATAAATAAACCGTAAGCTCTAATACCCGTTGTTAGGGAAAATAGATGATTTCCCACAAGTAAATCAATCAATGAAAATAAAAACTAATACAAAAAAAAATCAAATCAACGACGACACAAGAATTTTTACGTGGTTCCCTCAATGTGAGGTATGTTTGCGGGATCGAAATCGGATTCCACTATCAACAAAAAAGTTTCCAAACGATTACAAATGAGACACAAATGGTCTCACAAACCACCCTTAGGTGAATTCTAAATAATCACAAATAAATAAAAGGAAGACCCCACTAAATAGATGAACAAAAGTCTTCGAAACAGATTTGTAGAAGACCCAAAATAATAACCCAAATCAACTCCAAATCAGAGATTGTGGCAGCATCAACAAATCAAACACAAATATGTGATATCATGAACTTAAAACATTATCCATGAAAGGAAAAGATTTCGAAAAGAGAAAGAACCAAAAACAAAAAATCATATAGAAATGTTCATCACTTCAATTTCATACTCAAAATCTATCGTGGATATAACTCGGTAATTGAAGCTTCATTGATTGATACATGGGTAGATTTTCTTTTTGATTGACTAGACTCAGATGTTGACGAATTATACTCCTGGGGCAATGGTAACTCTGGGCCGATGCTACTACGCACAAAAAATGCTGGTTCTGAAGGTAGGGAAAGGGTGAGAGAGAAGCTATTAAGCATGAGAACAACTGTAGCCATGGTTGGTCTTGCAGCCACGTTTTCCTGTACACAGAGCAGCCCAATATGAATGCATCTTGTCATTTCTCGCAGCGAACCCGAACCATCCCTTAATGTGGGATCAATTATATTTGAAGATATTCCTTTCTGCCAACTTTTCCAAGCCTGCATGAATTCAATATGTGGAATAAGCTTTCATGGCCTAACAAATTTTATGGTACTGGTAAGCTATCATGGATACTCATACTTACAAAACATAAAAGGTCCTCTACATTCTCTCCATTGCGAAAACAATTATTCCTCTGACCACTCACAATTTCCAAAATTAAGACACCAAAACTAAACACATCTGACTTGACTGAGAATTGGCCATGCATTGCATACTCTGGAGCCATATATCCGCTGCATTGTTTAATATATAAGTTTCAACAAAATTTCTATATCAAAAGTTGCATAAATGATGTATTATCACTATGTTGGTAAGACTCAAACTAACTCACATTTATGATTACAAAATATGATTTTATTTTTGTTTCTTATCAAAGCAAATTTATTTTTATTATTAATTTTTATTTTTGCAATGTTTGATCGACATATGAACCAAAACCATTTTGGAAATGAACAAAAAGAGAATTTTATTTATAATCATAAGATGTGGATAGAGTTAAAACTTACTAGGTTCCCACTATTCTGCTCGTATTTCCTTGAGTTTCATCAAGTACAAACAATCTCGCCATGCCAAAATCTGAAATTTTTGGATTCATCTCCGCATCTAACAAAACATTGCTAGCTTTGAGATCACGATGAATAATTCGAAGTCGTGAATCTTCATGAAGATAAAGAAGTCCTCGAGCAATGCCACCTATGATCTTGTAACGCCTATCCCAATCCAAATATGCACGGTTGATGGCATCTACAAATCCGTACGGTTGAATCAAAACCCAATTGAATGATCTTTTAAATGTGTTCTTCAATAATTTTAGTTTGTAACGAACCCTGTAATTTGGGGGTTATTTTGGTTATTGACCTTTCAATTGTGATACAACTCTAAATTTTGAATCTTATTCCAAATAAGGACAATTACATAATAACAATCAAAAAGCATCAACAAAAATAACCATTCATTACATGATCATCATCCAAACATATACTAAAAATTAATTTGGTAAAAAATATATATATATATATATATAAAAGATTTATCATTTTTATATAATTTTATCTATGGTGGATAGAAATAATTTTTAAAAATTCAAAAATAATTTTTTGACATTTGCTTTTGTCAAACTAATTTATATTTTATCAAAATGACGAGTTTACCCTTGAAATGGAGTATTTTCATTTGCAAAAAAAATGATATCTTTATTTGTCTTTATTTAAAACAAGATTCAAAATTCAAGATTCAATGTATTACAATTAAAAGGTCATGAACCACAGTAAGCCCGAAACTACAAAGCCTCTTGGTGCAATTCGCCCTTATAGTTTTGGTCTTTATCATATGATTAAATTGTTGTGTAGATCAAGATATATATTGTTTGTAGTGTTCTATGTTTGACACAAAGCTATGAAGTGTGCATATTTCAAATATTTGTTTAGATTAAGTTGAGAGAAAGACAATCTATAAACAAGCAGCATAGTAGTTTTACCAAATATGAAATGATCGAGGCTCGAATTCGTCACATATTCATAGATGAGAAGCCTTTCAGTTCCTTCCAAACAAAATCCCAAGAGCCTAACCAAATTCCTGTGTTGAAGCTTGGCCACCAACATAACCTCGTTCTTAAATTCTAATTCTCCTTGTCCAGAATCCCTAGAGAGTCTCTTCACAGCTATTTCTTGTCCATTTGGAAGCCTACCCTGAAGATATAATAGAGTTTATGTTGTACAAATGATACCACTATCAGCAAATAGAAAATTTCAGCATTTTATTTTAGTTATTTTTTCATTTCAGCACAAGGGATACACCATATTCAAAGGTAAATGTTTGATCGATTACCCTGTAAACAGCACCAAATCCACCTTGTCCAAGCTTATTAGCATCAGAGAAGTTATCTGTTGCAACGCTGATGGTATCAAAGTTGTATTGTAAGGATTCCACAATGCTAATTTCTTCCACAGCTTCACAAAATGAACAAGTTAACAATTATGTCAATAAAAGTTATAAATGAAAATATAGATCTTTTCGTAATGTTGTTGACTTTCTTCATATCATAAATATAGCCAACACAAATCGCATACCGAAATATCATCCAAAACTTATCCACAACTTGTTTTCAATGATGACAGAATAAATAGGTTAAGGAGGGATCTTTTAATTTTCCTTCCAATATTTACTTTAAGAAACAGGCTGAAGAATAGCATTTTGTAAATATTTTTTTGCTTCAAGGGAAGTGATTTATTAGCAATTAAACTACACTTTCCACTAGTTCTGCATTATTTTGAATAGAGATAATTATCAATGCCATTCAAATCATTTAAAGATAATCTACTTGCATTTTTTATCAGTTAGTGGTTAACTACAAAAATAGAGATTAAAATCCACATAGAAGTTTAAATAAACCATATTAAACTTACTTTCAACTTTCTGCCTTGACTTCCTTTGCTTCCTCTTTCTTAAAAAGATGCAAATGCATACCATGAATATCATCATAGAAGTAACAGATGAAACAACGACAATGATGATTGTTAGAGTTGTATTGTTGTTCTTTCCTGCAAAAATTAAAAGTTTCTGGTTAAATCATGATAAATTTTGGATTTAAAAATGTTCCATATGGTTGTAAGTAAACACAAAATGTAGTAATAAAGATCCATACATTGAAAAACAAAATGATTGCTACTTAACAAGCCTTATCTAATCTAATTTGCGACATTAAAAATTTATGCTTGTTTTATCACTAATTTTCTGTTGAGAGTCTGCATTAACTCTCATTTTCTAGAATCTTGCACCAACTACTTGTTTTACACTCTATATTTGTTTCTTTGACATATCTGTCCCTTTTCAGATATTGCCCTCTTCATAATATCTTTTTAAGTATCATTTTAGACATTTTTGTAATAATAGAAAGAAATCGTGAGTAAGAGAGAGTGGAGTGTCACTTGGGTCCACCCAAAAACTCAAGATCTTATATGTGTATCTGATGCATTTTTTTTTTATTGGCAAAGAAAATTTATGAGTAATGATAGGTATCATGAAAAAAATATGATCAAGATGATCATAAAAAATTCTTCACCATTAGATTACATATATAATAAAACAGCACACACAAATCAAAGGATAAAAAATCTTTATAAAATATTTCATGATATTTTTTTTTATAATCCCTAGTATTATTCAAAATTTATTAACTTGAGAATAAATTACATCGAGATAATAAGAAACGAAGCTACCAATGCATATTAGTCTTTTTCGCACCCACTATCTCATTCATGTGTGACTTTTCCCTACACGTGATGATGCTAACATTTAAACATGTTAAAGAAATGCAAAGGAAACATAGTGCAAATGAGGAAGCAAAATAATTTGGGATTTCTATAATTTAAGTTCTAATATAATTTTAAATCACCAGTTATCCTAAAAAATTTAAATTATTAAGAAATAAGATTAATAATGAATTCAAGGTCTCCCACAGTACCAAGCTTTTTCATGAGAGAAAAGATAAATATATATATATATATATATATATATATATAAGAAGGGACATGCTATTAAAAATTAGGTAGTTTACAATGATGTTTGGTGAGATTTGAGTAAAATATAATAAATTCTTAGTTTTTTCATAACTATAGTAACTTCTCTTAAATTTAAGAGGAAATATCATTTTGCAACACAAATTATTATGCAAAAATTAATTTGGCATCTAGATTTTGCATGATCTTGATTTGACCCCTAAATTTTTTAAAATTTGATCAATTTATCCCCTGTCGTCTGTTTTCATCTATAATCAAATGGAAATTGCTGGCGTAGCACCAAAGTTCATTTGGAACTTTACCCCAAAACAATACCTTAAAAATCAGTTAGTCCTCCAAATATAATTTAAAACAAAATTAAATTTTAAATAATATGTTTTGCAAAAATATATATATAAAAAATATAAAAATTCTCATTTAGAATTACCTTTTTAAGTCTTAAATTATCTCGAGTCCATTTTAGAGAAACTAATTGAGCCAAAAATTTCTTGGCTACTTTATGTGCGTGCGCACGCAATTATAACTATTTTAATCCCCAAATTAATTTCAATAGAATTGATTGACTAATAGTAATTTCAAAATTGATTGGGTAAAAAAAATTTCAAATTCAATTACTATCTAAAGAATACTCAACAGGACTAAAAATCAATATTTTGAATTTAAATTTAATTTTTTTCATTTTTAAGATGAAAAGTTACCTTGTTTGGTTTCAATTTTCTAAACAGGACTAACTAGATATTTTTTTTGTTTTTGATGTTTTTTTTATATTTTAAGAAATTTTTTTTTTTTTTACTTTTTAGATACACATAACCTAGATATACCAAAAAAGTAAAATATTTTTAAAAAACCAATAAATACAAAGCATACTAGAATATACTAAATTTGTGTATATATATACATATATTGTATTATTTTTGGTATTTAGTGAATTTTTTAAATATTTTTTTACAAATATTATACTTTTTAATTGTATTTATATTAAGTGTATCTAGAAACTAAAAGAAATATTAAAAATATTAAAAAAATTCAATGAAAATAAAAATATATAGAAAATAAAAAACTCAATTTTCAAAAAATTGAATTCAAAAAAGTAGAACAAAAGAAAAATGATTAATTAAATATTTAAATTTATTTTTTCAATATTTGAAGGGCTAATTGATTTTTAAGATATAGTTTGGTGGGTAAAATAAAATTCAAATGAAATTTGGAGATACGCCAGAAAGTTTCGTTTGATTATAAACAGAAACAAATTAAGGAGGTAAATTAATCAAATTTTTAAAAAATTAGGAATTAAATTAAAATAATATGAAATATGAATGTCAAATTAATTTTTGAATAATAATTTAAAAGATAAAATGATATTTTTTTAAATTATGCCTTAATGGTTGTCATCCATGAAACATAACTAATGATGTCATACGCACTACCATATATAAGGGTTAAACCATATCTATTAAACAATAACAAGGTCAAGGATGATAAGGTTGCAAATAATATCGAATTATTATTCTAGTAAAAGTAAATCTACCATTGAAAACTGTTAACATGACAAATCGGATGTAATTCATCAAATATTATAGAACTTTTCATGTCGTATATTGGATCTCATTATTTTTCAATAGATCGTACATATAAATAGGTGTTTTTTACATTGATAGGAAATCCCAGGAAAGCAATATATTAAAACTTTTTTCTTCTTATTTATCACTTCAATATTTTGTGGTAGAAATCTGCTAGCATTTTAAAGTTTTAGAAAAATGTTTAAAACATTTAATTTATCACTTTTAATAATGTATTTAACAAGTGTTAAATTTAAATTTGTTAAATATTTTATTATGTAGGGTCTAACCTCCACATCATTATTAGTGGCTTAGAGATGATAAATTAAAAAATGTAATATTGTTGTAAATTTTAGAAGTAGGCAAATTCTGCGTGCTAGATTTAAACATAAGAGCAATATTAGGTATCATGAAAAAACTTTCATAAAAATGATCATGAAAGATTTATGACCCTTGGATTACACTTAAAATAAAGCACCACACACTAATCAAGATAATCCAAAGGTCATAATTCTTTCATAATCATTTTCATGAAAAAAATTTCATGATCCCTAACTTTTCTCTAAACATAAATCCAAACACAAAAGCACAAGTTAAAAGAACCCCCTCTCAACTTTCACATCATCAACTTTTTTTACAAATTCTTAAATTAAAATATATTATAATCAATTCATTATACCTGCTCCTATTGAGGTTGGTGGTGGTGGTAGTGGTGAGGCTGGGAGTGGTGGTGCTCCTGGTGGTGGTGCATCAGCTGGAATGGCATTAAAGAAACTGTAGGCCTCATACCGTAAATTACAGCTTGGTCTGATAACTCTCCCTCCTTTCTTCCCATCACAACATTTTGGAATATCTCCAGCCGCACCAAGCAGGCAATTAGTGCAATCCTGCTCAGTCAAATCAGGTGTGCACTGCACAAGTCCAAATATAGTTTGAAAATCCGGACCCGTTGTGTTTCCAGCAGCGAACTTGCGAAAACCGCGAGACGACGCCGCTCGGTTTCGAAGGTTTTCCAACAAGTCCCTCAGGGCCTGATTGTATTGACTTGTGCTCGTCGAATTAGCAACGTTCCACATCCAGAAACTGGGATTGTCTGTCCTAGTGCCATTTATGGACGCGTTTGAGTATCGTAGCATACAATAGTCATACCAACCAATTGCCTCCTTGTAGTTAGGACAAACCTGAGTGAGCTTAGCAATAGAGTCATTGATACAACTACGACACGCTTGAAGCTCAACATCTCCTCTACAGAGCACAATTGCATTAGCTCTGTCGGGGTTTTGGCCGACTGAGGAGCTGTAGAACCCATATTTGTCGGTGTTGGAGGAGAGAGAGGAGAGGAGGGTGTTAAGATTTCTCTGGTATGTGCTATTGCTAGTGTAATTACCATTGTTTATGCAGAAGTCGTAAAGGAAGGAAGGCTGGGCAATGGTGAGAGCAACAAGGTTTATGAGGATGTAGGAAAGGAAGAGAAGCTGTTTGCAAGAAACCATATGCGTTGCACAATTAGAATGATTGAAGTAATGGGTTGAGTTGAGTGCAATGTTGGTTTGGTTCTTACAGCTTTATACCAAAGTCCTAGACTCCCCTGACAACATTACTCAGCAAATTAAAAAATGAAGGGCTCAAATGAGGTAAAACAGGGGGCAAGAATGCAGCTGCTGTGCTGCCAAGTTGGGCCCATCCCAGACCCCCTCACCATAACTCAAAACTTTCGTCTTTTAGGGCATGTTCAGCTTTATATAAAATATTATACTGATTATTATTCATCTTTTTTTAAGAAATATCAATAAACTTAATTTTTGCAAAAATAACCTACTAAAAAGTCTTAATAGATGAATGATTTGAATTGTGATAATGATTCTATTACCAGCCCCGCTTGGTATCACAACAGGTACTTCGATCTCTTCATTCTATGTATATAATTAAATATTTTCGTTACATATCTAATGATTATAAAATAAAAATTTAATTATAATTATTTTAAATTAAAAAATAATATTACACTCACCCTTAAATGATATAATAAAGCGTCGGCTTGGTTTGGAAAGTGGATTGACTTTTTGACTTTTTTGGCTATTTTAGTCTGGGCTTAAAAGCTTGGTTTGGGAATGACTTTTTGGCTTTTTGACTTTTTTGAGTTTTTTTGTGAGAGAAGAATGTAATGATTATGGGTTGGATGTGATGTTTTGTTTGTTATGGCTAAAATAGCCTATTTTATTTTTTGTGGCTAAAATAGCCAAAAAAACCTGCAAACCCACTTGCCAAACATTAGTGTTAGGTTTTTGTTATTGACAATCATGTTTAACAAAACTCTTTTTAGTTGTAATTTTATTCGTTCTTTTATTTTAGTGAGGCTATGAGTATTTAGATGCGAATCCAACCTGAATTGTGCCTATGCAGAGGAGTTTGTGACCTTAATCATATCATATTTGCCACTTCGCTGACTATGTTGAGGATCAAGTTGCCCGATCAGCTCGCGGGGGTCTAGGGGACAACGCTCCATGGCGGGTCTGGGGCAACTCCCAGGCGAGGTCAAGGGGCAGTGCCCCCGAAGTAAAAAAGCAAAAATACAATTGAAGTTGTTTGATCGCTCGAGCAGCATTTCTTGCACTCAAGCGTATATCCGTGTTCTGAAACACACATTTTAGTCAGACTGCTCGAGTGTCCATTCATGCGCTCGAGCAGAGATCATGATTTTGTTTTCTATAAATCTGCGATTAATTCAGTTTCTAATGTACGACTTCCAGATTTTCTTCTTGGATATTAAGGTTTTCTTCTGAAGTTTCTTTGCTAGTTTCTTTGATGCTTGTTTGAGTTTAACTCATGGTTTGAGAAATATACATCAAAGGATTATTTGTTTAATTCAATACAAAAGAGAGTTATTCTTCGGTGGATTCTGAGAAATTCAGGGCCTGAAACTTTGGTAGATTCCGAAGTAGCTCATCGTTGTGCATTTGATATCAACATTGTGGGTTCAATGTTGAGTAAGACAATTCTGAGGTGAAGACGGTGATGAAAGATGCACATTGGGGTCGGTTCAATTCGGGCGTGCAATCGCTAGGTAATTTAGGGTACTTGTGTAATTCCTTTTTGTCTTCTTAGTGTACTGTTTTGTAGTTTTGGCCAGTAATTTTTTTTTTTATCACAATTGAAGGCGCTCCAATTGTGATATTTCCACCTTAAATCGTTGTGTTGATTTGTCATTGATTGTTTGATTGTTTAATTGGGATTGTTATTTACTATTTAATATTGATATATAATCACAAATCAATATCTCCAGGATTTGAAATTTTTCATCTTGTATAAATATGCAAGGAAAAACATCACAATCCGCACAGGAAATTCCAATTGTGCCTAAAGCCACTCCTTATCCATAAAACAAAGGGTAAACTACCAATGGGTCCTAATAATTAGATTTAATTCCCATCAAGTCCTATTGAAAATAAGTCTTGGTAAAATTGTTACTGAAAATAATTTTTTTGTGATAAATTTTTATATATGTCGCTAAAAGTTGACAATTAGTGACTTTTTTGTCAAAATTTTTATAAATTGTCACTAAAACTTACAGTTAGTGACTTTTTTTATGACATATTTTTTTCATAGGACCTATTAGACAATAAGTCCACTTATTAAGACCTATACGTAAGTACCCCTAAAACAAAGGCTCATAAGAATTGCTCATTCTTTATTTCTTAAGAAATCTATATATAGGACCTTACAAAATAAGCCGATTAGATTACTGGAGTTGGGACGTTGGTAGATCTTACAAGCTCAGCTAAACTATTCAATCCACATTGTGTACTAGAGAGAAGTCGTGGTGTTATTGAACCCAGTCCCTCTCTAGTCCACATTTGTGGATTAGACTGTCAAGTTGGGTTAGAGGGACACACTACGGGTCCGATTTCAGTAAATTAATTTATTCATTTTGTAAGTTCCAATATATAGATATGAAGAAAATCAAATCGATATGATAATTGAAACCATATTTTATGTTTGTATTTTCTTCAAACAAATAGATACTAAGAATGATTTTAAAAATAAATCATTTATTTGTTAAAAAGAAATATAATCATTTTTTTTTCAAACAAATGAAGTAAGAATAAATTTAAAAATAAATGACTTATTTTTTAAAACACAAATATAATGAATTAAAATGACTAAGAAAAATACTAGAGATTCCATAAAAAAAAATCAAAATTTTTATCAAATATCTCAAAAAAAAATGTTACAGACCCTAAAAGATTAAAATTTCTTCCAAAATTTATAGGATTCTTATTTTCGATCAAAAGTCCAGTTCCTTGACTATCACTCCTCTGTTTTTTTTTTCTTTTTTCTTTTTTTTTAAGCAAAATTCAGTGATTAGTTGTTAAATTAGCACCTCAAAAGAGTTGAAACTCACACTCATACACCTTGTAAGAAAATCTTATTCTTCCATTCCACTCCTAAGAGTAAAACTCAAGACCTCCCCCTTAGGTTGTGTTTGGTTTATAGGTTTGGAAAGTGATTTGGAAAAAGAAATGAAAAAGTGTATAAAATTAAGTGAAATGTAAGTATATTTTTATTTATATTTCACTATCATTTTTCTTTTGTCTTTTCATATCCCTCTCCAAATTCTTAAATCAAATACAATCTTAACCCTCTATTTGAATCGAGAGGTGAAGTGAGAAAAGATTTCTCACATACGTGAGAAAAGAAAGAAAAAAAAAATGATATATATATTTGCGTGCGTGTGTGTGTAAAAAAAATGATATATATCTTTGTGTGTGTGTGTGTGTGTGTGTGTGTGTTTGTTTTTGGGGGTGATTTGGGAATGATTTTTGGGCTTTTTTTTTACTTTTTTTGTGAGAGAAGAGTGTAATGATTATGGGTTAGATGTGCTGTTTTGTTTGTGTATGACTAAAATGGCCTATTTTATCTTTTGTGACTATTTTAGCCACAAACCATCTAGCCAAACGAACCCTCAGTGTAACAAATTACTAATAACCACTTCTCATGTTGTTTCTAAAACACACCAACACAAAACTGATAAGACCATCTCCAACATTTCACCAAACCTCGCATCAGATTAGAAATTTGGTGAAAAAGTCACTTTTGCAGTTCCAATGGTTTCATCAAATTGGTATCAAAACGAGAATTCACCAAATTTTTCATCAAAGTGAGAACAGGGGAAAGATTCCACCAATTTACTGTGCGTGACCGTTGGGGGAGACCAACCGGTCGACCGGTTCCCTTGCAAATAGGTTAGTTCAAACAGGTCAAAAGGTTCAAAGAGGTAAAAAAAAATACACTAAGCGGTCGACCGGCCGGTCAACCCACCGGTCGACCCCTGCTTTGATGACAACCATTGGAGCAATCTGTATCAGATTGAGAAAATGGTCTTTATTTTACTCAGATTTGGTGAAAATTTTGGTGAACTGTTGGAGATGCTCTAACTGTATGAATCAATTATATTTAAATATGTGTGCCGTATAATCATCATAGTCACCGAATAATTTTATAACATAGTAGACTGTTATAAATCATTTGTTTTTTTTTATCCTTTTATATTAATTACTAGACTACATGATAAGATATTATTTGTCTTCATTAATTATTTAGTATTATGGTTTATTAACATTATGTTTGGATGAATAAAGGAGAAGTGAATGTGATTTCTCACTTATCTTGTTTGGATAGAGTAAATAAAAAAATAAATATAAAAAAAGTGTTGTATTTCATTTTACCAAAATAACATTCCATATTAATAAGTTATCTTTTTTATAATGCTAATTTTCATATTTTAGAAAACTTTCATTAAAGGAGAAGAGAATGTAATTTCTCACCTATCTTGTTTGGATAAAGTAAGTAAAAAAAAAAATTTTAAAAAAGGTGTTGTATTTCATTTTACTAAAATAACATTCCATATTAATAAGTTATCTTTTCTTATAAAGGTAATTTTGATATTTTAGAAAACTTTCATTAAACTCAATTCTTTTCTCACAAAATCTCATCATTTTTTGTTAGAAACAAGACATAAGTTTAGTGAAAATCTTTTTGTCATTATTTCTTACCATTTCTCACCTAGTCAAACCTACTTAACTATTCAAACAAGTAAAAAAATATTCAATTCTTACCATTTTTTTTCTCTCTTCTCTTCTCTTCTCTTCTCATGAACCTCCTCCATAAAAACGGATTGTAAGAGCTCGTTTGAAAAATGGGTTAACTTTTTGGCTTTTTTTTATTATTTTAGCCTGTGACTAAAAAGTCTGATTTGGAAAGGCTTTTGACTTTTTGACTTTTTTGTGAGAGAAATAATGTAATAATTATGGGTTAGATGTGACATTTTGTCTTTTTAATTAAAAATTTTACTTTATTTTTTATGACTATTTTAGCTAAAAAAAACCTCCAAACTACCTTCCCAAACGGAGAGCTAAAGTGAAATTTAGGATGTGTTTGGTAACGTTTACGTTTTCAGTTTATATTTACAAAAATTTTATAAACTGATTTTTGTTTATTTTTAGAAAAACATAAACTACAAACGCGTTTGGTAATTGACAAAATGTTTAAAAAATTTTAAAAATATAAAAAGAAGTAAGAAATGGCAAGCGGTGGCAAGTGACGGCGGAAGACGGTGGTGAAAAGTGGTAACGGTGGGTGGTGGGTAGCTGGTAGCTGGTAGTGGTGGGTGGTGACGAGTGGCTGGGTGGTGGTGGTGGTTGGGTGGGTGACGGTGGCGGGTGGTTGTGAGTTGGTGGTGGTGGTGGTGGTAGAAGGTGGTGGTGGCAGGTGAGTGGCGGATGGCGGGTAGGTGGTGGTGGCGAGTAAGTGGCGGGTAGTGGTGGTGGGTGGGTGGGTGGGTGACGGTGGCGGGTGGTGAGTGGTAGCGAGTGGGTGGTGGTAGCGGGTGTGTGGTGGCGGGTAGGTGGTGGGTGGTAATGGTGGTTGGATGGGTGAGGGTGGCGGGTGGTGGGTGGTAGCATGTGGGTGGTGGTGGTAGCGGGTGGTGGATGGCGAGCGGAGGAGGGTGGTGGTGGTGGTGGTGGTGGGTGGGTGGGTGGGTGGGTGGATGGGTGGGTGACGGTGGCGGGTGGTAGGTGGTAGTGAGTGGGTGGTGGTGGGTGGTGGTGGCGGCGGGTGGGTAGCGGGTGGGTGGTGGGTGGTGAGTGGTAGGTGGCGGGTGGTGGTGGCGGGCGGTGGATAGTAGTGGCGGGTGGTGGGTGGATTACAGGTGGGTGGTGGTGGTGGTGGCGGCGGCGGCGACGGCGGCGAGAGGTGGGTGGTGGTGGTGGTGGCGGCGGCGGCGACGGCGGCGAGAGGTGGGTGGTGGTGGCGAGTGGGTGGTGGTGGGTGGCAGGTGGGTGGTGAATGGTGGTGGCAGGTGGTGGTGGCGGAAGACGGTGGTGGAAAATAGTAGTGGCTAGTGTTGGATGGTAAAAAAAAAAATTAAAAACTCAAAACGGAGACATATTTTTGTGTTTTTATTTTTTGATCAAATTTATAAACTAAAATTACTAATTTACAAATCAAAAATTTTTATTTAAAATTTTAAATTTTTATAAATATAAATAAAAAAATTAAAAATATAAATATTACCAAACGACACGTTAGTAATAAGAGGACTAAGCCAATTAAAGAGCCACTGGTTTGTGACACTGTTTGGAAGATTTAGGGTATGTTTGGTTTGTGTTTGAGAGATGTGTTTTAGAGATAAAAAGTACGAAAACATGTTTGGTTTGGTTTTTTTTAAAAGATGTTTTGGAAAATTATTTTGAGATAGAGTTTTGGAAAAAGTGATTGATTTGATATGTGTGAGAGAGAGATTTGTTTGGAAAACTTGTTTGGTTTACAAGTTTTGAGAAATTTTTTTGGGAAAATTTGTTTGGTTTGATTATTTTTGAAAACTTATTTGTAGAGAAAATTTCCCAAAATTTTTTCAGAAAATCAAACCAAACGAGCCCTTAAAGTTCTAGGTTAAAGAGCGTAAGTCGGCTTGGAGGATTCAAAGTTCTAGGTTTAGAGCGTGGATTGGTTAATCCTAATTGTATTATGACACTGTTTGAAAGATTCAAAGTTTTAGGTTAAGCGCGTGGATTGACTAATATTCTAATCGTAAAAGTAACCGCGTAAGTAAATGAAAGTTTTGAAACGGAACCAAAAGTTGATTGGGACAGGACTGGTAATCGATATGTGTGTTGGCCCACAACTGATGGGACGCAATTTCGCACTATATTAAACATCTTGACTTAAAGACTTTTTTTTTTTTTTTTTTTTTTTTTTTTTTTTTTTTTTTTTTTTTGGGTGAGGAGTTGACGTAAAGACTTTTGTTTGGTTGAGTTTTGACAATATGTTTTTGATTTTTTTTTTTTTAATTATTAGTTTCATATAAAAAAAACTTTTCCAGAAATTTTATTTTAGGAAATGGTGATTTATTTAGGTCTATTTTAGCAACTTAAAAAAAGAAAAAAAAACTCACATTTTTTTAAAATTTTTTTGTCTTTATTGATTTTTTTTCAAAAATATATGAAATTTTTTTACTTTTCTAGTGAATCTTGTCAAAACGAATCTAGAAAGTATATTTTTTTAAAAAAAAAATACTAAAGACAAAAAATAAGTCAAAAAAGATTGCTTAGTTTTATCTTTTCAAAAAAAAAAAATTAATTATTCGATTTTTGTCAAGTTAAATTTAGAAATTTAAAATTTTTATAAAAAATTTTTTAAAAATTTACTAAAAACGAAATAAGCCGAAAAAAAAAAACCCAAAAATGTCATTCCCAAAACACTCTTAGTCCCAAGGATTTTTTTTTATAGATCATTTAGTTCTCGTTTGATAAATATTTTAGTACTAAAACAAAATAGGTTATATAAATTAATAAGACAAAATGTCATATTCAAATCATAATCATTATACTTCTTCTCTCATAAAGGTTAAGAAAAATTCAAAAATAATAATCGAATAAGGCTAAAAAAATCAAATTAAAAAAATCTAAACACAAAAAAATTAACTACCGCAATCACTGACAATCAAAACTTTAGTTCCATTCATTTTGATGTAGTAGATTTGATAGTATATTTATTGGTATATGAGTTTATAGTTATACACTTGATCAGTGTGGGTTTCTTTTGTTTCTCTTATGCCAGAAAGATAAGATTCACAATGCATTTCTTTAGGAGATTTGCTTGACCAAATCTCGGATTGTGTGGAGCGGTTCTTTTCCAAATTAAAAATTTAACCCAACACATGAAACCACAAAAAGTAGATGACCAATATTGGCCTCGTTTGGGAAGTGACTATTTTAGCAGGTTATTTAATTTTTTGACTATTTTAGTAGGTTATTTTAGTTTTTATGTTTGGAAAGTTGAGATGAATTTTATTTGAGTTGTTGCATTGAAAAATGTGTTAAAATGATGTTTAAAATTAGAATGACAAATTTATCCCTAAAAATATATTATTTTAAATTGTTGTCAAGGGATAAAACCGTAATTTACCATTGATGGAACAAATTTTGTAGCTGACAGTGTAGGCACAGTCTACACTGCCGCTGTGCAGTCCTATTTTTTTTTTTTGAAAAAGCTTGCAAAAGTGACTTTTTAACTAAAAAATTTTTTTAGGCTATAATGGCCCTGTTTGGTAGAACTGTGGGAAAGTGCTTATAGCTTATGCCTTAACAGCTTATAGCTTATAACTTTCAGCTTAAGCTGATTTCCAGCTTATTCTTAAAGCATCTCCTGCCCCACTCAAAGAATAAGCTGATTTCTGACTTCCAAAAAGCTATAAGTTATAAGCTATAAGCTAAACTAAACACATCAAAATAGCTTAAATTAAGCTGAAAGCTGAAATAAGCTGTAATTAAGCTATGCCAAACAGGCACAATAGCCTCTTTAGGCAGTTCCCAAACAGCCCCATTGTAACAAAAACCACGTTGCATACATGTATAAATCGGAGATCACAAAACCCACATTCAACAATTCCCACATCTCATATTAAGTGGGTGTTTGAAAGTGAGTTTTTTTTGTAAGTTTCTTTAATTATAGAATATTATTGAAGAAATTTTTTTTTGTACTTGGGGAGATAGTTAGGTTTTTTTTATAGTTGGATATGATGTTTGCCAGATAAAAAGTCAAATGATTATGAGATTTGATGTGATATTTTATTTGTATTGATTTGTTTTGGTTTTGTAATCAATTTGTCTTTTAGTGAAAAAAAAAAAAACCAAAAACCAAAAACCAAACTTCCCAAACACCCCCTAAGTTCATATTCAACATATGCTAAGGCATAGTTTGGGAAGTTGGTTTTGATGGGTTAGGAGCTAAAATAGTCACAAAAAATAAAATAGGCTATTTTAGCTATAAAAAATAAAACATCAAATCCAACACATAATCATTACACTCATCTCTCACAAAAAAAGTCAAAAAACCAAAAAGTCCTTCCCAAACTAGGCCTTTTAGCCCTAAGTTAAAATAGCCAAAAAGTCAAAAAGTCAATCCACTTCCTAAGCGGAGGCTTAGATTACCCAAACCGACCAACAACCCATAGCCTAATTATCCACATAAACATAAACAAATCAAAATCACATTATTCCCAAATGCACACATTATCTCGACATTAACAACATTCAAAAAAACATACCAATATAACAGGTCAATATGAAACTATGTAACTCATTACAAATTAAAAATCAACCCCAACACAACAAATCCACCAAAAATTGTTAAAAAAAACATTGCAACAAAAAGCGCATTGTATACAAATATAAATCGGAAATTCACAAAATCCACATTTATCGTCGATTCATACTCCTCCAGACTGGAGGTTCCAACCCGGAAGGATTTAAGTTACGAAAATGTCTCGTAGCTCGAAAGGGTCGAGCTCGAAACGGCTCGAAAATGGAAGAAGATGGGAGAAAGAGAGGGAAGAGGAGGAGAGAGGCAGAAAGATAGAGGAGAGGGCTCGTCGCCGTGGGTCGTCGCCGATCGTCGCAGCAGACCGTCGCCTCACCCAGCTCCGGTCGTCTGCCCAGCCCCGCCGGCGTCGCAGCACCACCGTCGTCATCTGCCCAGCCTCCCCTCCTCCTCCAATCGATTTTTATGGCCCCCTCCCCTCCCTCCTCCTCCTCCTCCCTTCTCTTCTTCTCCCTTCTTCTTCTTCTTCTTCTTCTTCTTCTTCTTCTTCGTTCTGTAACAAAACCAGGGAAGAAAGAAAGAAAAAAAAAAAAAAATTCGACACCAAAACGACGTGGTTTTAGTGTCGAGCCGCGGTTTCGAGCTACGTAGCATGGTCGTTTAAGTTATTGAAGTTGGTGTATTTCACACATCAATAAAGAATATACAAACCCTAGTATGGAATTCACACGAAGAACATACAAATCCTAATATGAAATTCACACCAAAGTCTCACACAACTATTTGAACAAAAATTTACTTTTACATTCCATTGTCATCGTGTTTGCTTCCAAATATATCACGCAGTCTCCATAAAGTAGCAATTTCGACTACAATCAACCGCCGAAGACCATATTTTCTGTTAGCAAAATCGGATGTGGTCGAATGACAATGTAGAATCACGATGCAGGGTGTGGGAACCCAAATTTGAATGTGAAAACTCGTGTTTCCATTTTTTGAGAGAACAATTTGAATTGGATTCACTCGTGGTGTATCAAAGTGTATTGCTATTTTGGGCTAATACTTGCTGTGTGGGATTTGAAGACAGAGAGCAAAAAGCTATAGTGTACTGTGGACAATGTGTAATTTCATGGAATTGTCAAATCCCTAATTAGGGTCTCTAACCCAAAAGCAGAAAGCTTGTTTGGTGGGGCTAAATGTGTAATTCACACACAAATGAGACTTTTGAGAGTATAAAAGAAAACATAAGACTAGTTAGTGTATAAGACCATGAAATAGGATTTATTGGTGTTTCATTCTCAAAAATAAATATTAAAAAAAAAAAAAAAAAGGAAAAATTACAAAACGTCCTAACATTTGACCCTAATAACAAATAAAATTCCACATTTTAATTGTATCAATTTAAATCTGACAATTTAAAATTATATATAATCCTAATCAACCATTCATCTCCGTTTAAAACACTAAGGTGCTATTTGGTAACACACGTTTTCAGTTTTCTGTTTATATTTACAAAAATTTAGAAAACTCAAATAAAAACTTGTTTGGTAAAATTTTTAATTTATAAATCAGTGGTCTCAATTTATAAATTTGACAAAAAAATGAAAATATAAAAAATGTGTTTCCGTTTTGAGTTTTGAGTTTTTTTTTTTTTTTATACCACCCAACACTAGCCACCACCCGCCACCATTTTCCACCACTGTCTTCCGCCACCACCACCCACCCCCACCTCCACCTGCCACCACCATTCACCACCCACCTGCCACCACCCGTTACCACTAGCCCCCACCCACTTGTCACCCACTCGCCACCACCACCCACCCCTCGCCACCACCACTACCACCACCACAACCACCACCACCACCCATCACCCACCTGCCATCCACCCGCCACCGTCTGCCACCCGCCACTACCATCCACCACCCGCCACCGTCTGCCACCCGCCACTACCATCCACCACCCGCCACCACCACCCGCCACCTACTTGCCACCACCACTCACCACCCACTGGCCACCACCATCCACCACCTGCCACCACCAGCCACTCACCACCACCTGCCACCCGCCACCCACCCATCACCACCACCTACCACCCACCCGCCACCCACCTGCCACCACCACCCACTCACTACCACCTGCCACCGTCACCCACTCACCCACTACCGCCACCACCCACCACCACCCGCCATCCGCCATCCGCCACCCACTTGTCACCACCCGCCACCACCACCACCATCACCCACTCGCTACCACCTACCACCGTCACCCACCCACCCACTATTACGACCCACCACCCACCCGCCACCACCCACCACCACCCGTTATCTGCCACCCACCTGCCACCACCACCCGTCACCCGCTGCCACCACCACCACCACCACCACCACCACCATCACCACCCACTCGCTACCACCCGCCACCGTCACCCACCACCCACCCGCCACCTACCCGCCACCATCACCCATCCGCCACCTACCTGCCACCACCATCCACTACCTACCACCCGCCATCATCACCCACCCACCCACCACCACCACCACCACCCGCCACCCGCCACCGCCCACCACCACCAGCTACCCACCACCCACAGTCATCACTTTCCACCACCGTCTTCCGCCGCCACTTGCCATTAATTACTATTTCTCACTCTTTTTTATATTTTTAAATTTTTTTAAACATTTTGTCAATTACCAAACACGTTTGTAGTTCATGTTTTTATAAGAATGAGCAAAAAATAAACAAAAACTAGTTTATAAAATTTTTGTAAATATAAACTGAAAACGTAAACGTTACCAAACACACCCTAAGTGAGAGGTTTTTATTTTATTTTTATTTTTTTAACAGAACTAACAGAGAGAGCTAGTTTTATCAATTTAACCATTTTTTTGTCTTCTCCCTTCTTGTCATTTTCCCTCCACTATTACCACAACCTGCTTTTACCTTCATTACCATAACTCACCAACCATTGCCCTTTCTCGTGCCCAACCTCGCTACCATTGCTCCTCAGTTACCATCCCAAACACTGCAATCACTCAGCCCTTTTGCAAACGAACAAATGGGCATGCAAACAATACTCAATTGAAAAATAGGATTGTCCCAAACAGAGTTAAACACTTGGCAACTGTTGGCTTTTTGGCTTTCGAAGGTTAGTATTGTAATTTTAAGCGTACTAGTAAGGATCAATTAGTCCTTACAGAAGATTAATTACCAAATAATTATCAAACGATTGTATTTCAGTTCTTTCAGCCTCAATGAAGAGGAATTTTACTGGTGACTTTGTTTAGGAGAATTTAACAAACAATAATTAAATGAAGAACGATTGTAGCATTTCATTAAGTAAAAATGAAAAACTTACAATGATCTGATTTAGCTTCGTAGAGGTTTACAGCAGCAAACTACTTAAACCTACTCCTATGAATAAAGTGCAGTGCAAGAATTTGAAGTACAGAAATATAAAAACTGGAAGGCAAATAATGTAGATAAAAACTGGTTTCCGGATCTAAATATAGGTCTTTTTGCTAGAGCCTTCTCTGCTATTTATACTTCTCAATGATAACCGTCGAAATGAAATTCTAACCATCGAAACATCCCTCCATGATCGCTGATCATGCTCTCTCATAGTTAGTTCCACTATGCCATGTCTGCAGTTAGGCTTCCCTCTTGATTTTGAATTTAAATATATGCGCAACCGTTAAACCACGTCATCTTGCATCTCTTTGCTGATTTAGTATTATGCAAATCCAGAATAACCAATGCTAACTGTCATGTGTATGATTGCAATTGGATATTCGAATTGTCTTCCTATATTGTCATCATCCTGCCACGTGTTGAATTGCGATTGGCCTGTACAAAATATGTAGCCAACATTACCCCCCGTACTAATATACCCAATACTTGGTGATATTAGTGGATCAAGGCATTTTATCCACATCTTAGAACGTGCATGGGTTCTGCAACTGTCATTTATCAATGAAACATCTATATTCAATTCTCTTTTATTCCTTGAACATTTTCCGCTATCTAAGTATTCGAAAAGACTGATACAACTCTCATGGCCAAGCAAACCCTTTCTTACATGGATCAAGCATACGAAGAGTTATTTGATAATGTTGTTCGTTCTCGAAAGAACCTTCATGCATTGATTAGCCACCCGTACCCACCTCCATTTATACAAGTTGTGGAAGGTTTTACAAATCATCGACCTTCGAACCAAGAACCTATTGCCTATAATTCTTTGGAACAAAAATTTGCAACCGTGGATATCAAAAGCTCTTCTTCTGCAGCAAAGCCTTCTGCATGGGATGAGGCAGCTACTTCTTATTCTTCTACGACCTCTGGTTGGGGATCTTGGCCTACCCCTACTTAACCTCAGACGAGAGAATGCATTCATCACCGATTCCTTGAATTCGATGACCCTCTTGCAGTCTCCCCTTCCAAACGCAGTTCCGTAGTATACCATATGTTCCTTTTGACCGTCTACGCAGTCTTGAGGACAATTTTCTTTCAGCATGGTATACCTTTACCTTGTCATCTCGAATGATACAAAGTGTTCCACGTCCTGATGAAGCTTAGGGATCAGTCTAACGCTTTTAGCCAAAAAAGCAAAACTTTGTTCCTTCCATTGGCTGGAATGTGTGAACAGACCTGAATTCCCAGATTCGTTCATAGAACCTCCAACTGCTTCTCCTCTGCCTCCTAATCCAAATTGGATTGATGAATTGAGGCTCACTCTCTCTGAAGGCTAATACTTCACTCCTTACCAGGCTCTAGTGCCTCCAACTCCTTATCAGCAATATGGGGCTTAGACCCTGCTTGCTACTTTCTCTTACTTATCCTTTGAAGTCCTTCGAAGTGACATTCTCTACAAAAACCTTCTATGGGCTTGTGACATTATGTCTCGAAGTCATCTTCTCAACCTTGTGGCCCAAACAGAGCTTTATACCTTTCTAAACAGACTTCCCCTCCTACTCAAGTAGCACTCCAATGCTTCAATTACCAGTGAAGTTCTAGATGAAGCTTTCTCTGCTCGAATTCAAGTCCAGTATGAGGTAGAGAACCTCCTTGATGAATATGAGATCTTCAGAAGTCAGGATTCAGAGCGTCGGGAGAATACTATTATGGATGAAGTATATGGAGAAGAGGAGATGGACGTAACAGATAGAGCCTTAAAACAGATATAATTCAAAGTGCAAGCCCAACAACTCTTTGTCCAACTAAGGGCTTATCAATTAGATAAACCAAACCTGGACAGGATAGAGGATAGAGTAAGAAAAGAGTATTTATTTATTAAATTTTGTTGGACTAAATTCCATGATCTTATAACTTTGTCCATTCCATATTTTTATGAGATTGAGAATGTAGCCAAATGAATCCCAATGTAAGTACTACTTATCAATAATACTGGGCTTTCTAAATTTCATTTGTCAGACTCTAACTTCATATTCCAATTGTAAACTTGATTGTATGGTTGATGCGCTTTAACTTCCCAATTTCAACTTGAAGCCTAACTCAAACACTTCAAAAGTGTGGAATTTTCGTTTAAGAAAGACAATCAGTGCTTTACATCCCAATTCTAGGATTAACATAATCTAATTCGAATTAAACAACTCTACTTCGAAGCACAGACTACGTGCATCAAAGTATTGAAACTTCCCTCAAAGATTGCACTGTTTTATTACAAAAGGTGGGTCCCTTTGTATCTTTCATTGCTTAACCAAATATTGGTTTTTTGCTACTTCGAAGTCTAGAACAAACAAACCCTAGTTGCAAAATATTTCAAATTTAGCTTCGAAGGCTTTTACTTTCAACAAGAAATTTAAAAACAAGTCTCTCTTTAATCCCCTTGAAGTAAACAAACATTTGAGCATTCTTGCGCTCTTCGGTATGTGCTTCGAAGCCAACTTCTTACTTTCGAAACCCTAGCTGATCGTTTGTCGACTTTTGAGCCAAAGCTTGGCTTTGAAGCCAAGTATTTGATTTCGAAGCTGCTATGAGTATTTGAGGTGCGTTTCCCTCCAAATTGTCAATATTGAGGGAGGTTTTTCGCATCCGTACCTTTAGTACTTCTTTATGAATTCTACCCGTTTAAAGTGATTGTGTGATGACTGGGGCGTATTTTGCTTTGCACTCTTGAGATTATGTTAGATTTATCATTGTTAAGATGTCGGGCAAGTTGTCGTTGAAAATTTTTTCTTTCTTATGCGGGGTCAGCACCGGAGGGTCGGGGGAGAAGCCGAAGTTTTTCCGGACTGGAGGGCCAGGGCCGCACGTGCGGGGCCTTGGGCTGCACGTGCGGGAGGTCAGGCTATACGTGTAGGAAGAAGAGTCTTGTGATGTGTGCACACTGCCTAATGGAGGAGTGGGAGAGACCACACGTGCGGGAGGCCGCTCCGCACGTTTGGGAGAGGGTGCCGCACGTGCAGCCAGACACGTTTTCTGCTCCGTTTTTCGTGCTTTTCAGCTATATTTTGCACTTTTTGGCCCTTTTTTCCTCCATATCTGATTATATAACTCTCTCTACAACATTTCTCTCTTTTTCTCTCATCTCTCTCTACCCAAACTTTCCAAAACTTTGAATTTTCTTTTGATCCCGAAAATCCATTGGGATTTTGGTGCTAGTCCCTTATATCAAAATGATGAGCATGTCGAGGGCTTTATCTTGATCGGTGGAGATCGTATTTCGGCGAGGTCGATCTTTGGGCTCCTTCTCCTCTTCTCTCTTGCGGTAGGGATTTATTTGATTTTCTTCAATGCTTCACCTATAGATAGACATGCGGTATGTTTTTAGTGCATAAAAACCATGTTGTATGAATTTTTCTTGAAAATCATGATAGGGGAATCTAAGGTTAAATGTTGAGCTTGAAATTTTGTGGAATAAATGGTAGATGAGTTAATTTGGGGGTGTGATCTAACATATTCATGATTAGAGGGAGAATAAGCCCTAATTTTTTGTAATAATGCCTAATAGATAAAAGGGGAATGCAATTGTGAAATAGTTATGCTATGAATTTAAGAAACGCGATTAATGATTTGAAAGTTGATTTGAGACAAAATTGGGTCTTATGATTTGAGCATTTACTTGTGCTGGATTGACTATATTTAAATATAATGAATTGATAAATTGTTAATGGTCAAAAAGGGGGATTTAACTATGAGATTAGAACATCATTGGGTTACACTACCGTTATACGAAATTGAGTAAATATGAACTTTGTTAGCCATGATTGGAATCCCTTACCTAAATGAAGGAATGTGAGTTGGAATCTACTTTTCTTGTGAATGAAATAAATGGGTTGAGGCAAAGGGTGGAGAACATTAATGTGGAAGAACAAGGCAATTGATTTTGAAATGGAAGAATAAAAGACCAACACTGTGTAAATTTCATAAATTAACTAGAGATTCGAATCACAAATATATTTTGTTTTATTATTATTGTAATTGGATCCAAAGTTCCATGAGGAGTTAAGGGTGTTAAGTGTTTAATGCATACGGTTAGAGGTTCTGTCCTTGGTCATCAGTGGAGGATGACATTGTGAATGTTGAAATGATTATGTCTCGGTAGTACACTTGTGTTATCTGTGACTGTTGTATAAAGTGATGGTTGGAAAATGTGTAATGCGCTGAGTATCAGAGGTATCATTACCTTCTAGCTAGCACCTGGAGAATTGGGAGAGGTACCATTTCCTTCCAGCTGGTGTCTAATAAATTGGCATTTCATTGTGGAAAAATGTATCATTGGTTTACTGTGCTTTTGGAAGGTAAAGGGAAGATTATTTATTATTGTTGTTGTCTTATTTGGTCATGTGGGTTACGTGTTATGATGATCATGGTTCGGTAAGGTTGAATTGTCTTATGTGTTGTATAGATGTGCTTGTGTATTTTTGGACGTGTTATAGAGTGGTTGAAGGAGTTTCCTACCAATAATTAGTTATTGAAAATATCTCCTTAAATTTGAGCTTAAGGTTGAGATGCGATTAATGTGTAGAGACGGACTTGGGCTATGTACTGGATTGTTAATAACGCGAGGACATCGGATTTGGTGAGCGTGTTTTCAAAAAAATAAAGTGGGTATTTATGTGGTGTTTTGTCACAAATGGAAAATATGGTTATCGTATAATAATTGTTTAAATGGGAAATGGGTGGTAAAAGCTAATCTTGGTGTTGTTGGATAAATTGAACATTTTCGAGAAAAGTATATACATATGTATACTTTGGCTATAAAATGTCACATTATTTATATGGTATGAGTTTAGCATTTCATGATCATAGCTATCTGTAAGTTGTCATTGTTGAGGATCATGTTGAGATCCCTACTAGATTTTATGTTCATCCCACACTATTAATCTTTTTAAGGAGAATATTAGGATGTGCTACAAGGTCACGGACCTTCCTTATTTGTTGGCCACGGGGCCTTTTATGAGTAGGCGAAATGCCATTGGTGAAAAAGGGTTAAACCCTTTCTCTTGATTTAGATGATGTAAGCCTACAGGCAATTTATTTAAATGTAAATTCATGTTGCATTCATTTTATATTTGAATGAGAGAATTTATTCTTATGTATTCCTTACATATATATATATATATATAATGAGCTTCTGTACGCTAACTCTGAAATTGAATTTATAACAATGGCTTTGGTAATGGAAATCTGTGTAATAAAAAGTGGGGCGTGACAAATTGGGTATTTCTCGGACAGAAAGGTTTTAAAACCCTTCCCTTCCGTTCTTTCAATTCACTTGCTTGCTGAATACATCAACCTTTCACTTCTATTGATTTCTCCTCTTCTTTACCCTCTCTTTCTCAACTTTGTCTTCTTCCAACCTCTGTCAATGGCTTCTTCCTCCTCAAAGATACTAGTCGTCGAACGTGTGAGTCTATCCGTAGCTTTGAAGAGGATCATTGATGAAGAGTGTGAGAAATACAAAGTTGGTGGGAAAAGTGCCATCGACGGATGCATCTTCATTCCCTATCACCTTGAACAACAAGAATATGTGCTTGGCCCATTTTTAAGGAGATTCCTACTGAGCTCCCAGCTCTATATCCACGTTTGGAAGATCATTGCCTTATTTATGAAGGCGGTCTTGATTGGAAAAGCTGGAGGATAAACCGACCTCATCGCTGCTAGCCCACAGTAAGACCAGAGTTGGAGGAATGGTATGATCGGGTCGTTCCTGATAGGACACTGAATCTTTAAGAGCTTTGCCTCTTTGACGCCCTTCAACTATCCAGGCTTACCATTTCAGAAGACCCATTTTTAATACCTGCTGCTCTTTGTTTTTGGAATTCTACTTTTAATTTCTTTCAATTTAGATGTGGGATGATGGCTCCTACTGTCCTTGACATCTGTCATCTGTTAGGATTGTCCTCTATTGGTACCCCCATTGGTCCATACTATCCTGACCTTAAAACTCCTTTTTCTCTTCCCTCTCTAAACTCATCCTATAGTGACTTTGTTAAGGTTGAGAATAAAAGAGAAGGCCCTGTGACTGATAAGGAATTTTTCTCCTTTTTATTAGATTGGCTTTGCAAATTCCTCTTTTATACTGCTTCTCAGAGGATCATGCCTGAATTTGCCACTCTTGCCAAAACCTTGGTTTTATAAAGAAAGGTGGCCTTAGCACCATATGTCTTAGGCCATGTTTATAAAGCTTGTTCCCTTTTTTGTGAAAAACCCACAGATGCTAATCAATGAGACCCATTTTGGATACTCCAACTTTGGCTTTTTGCATACCTTACTGATTTGCAGTCTAAATGCTTAAAGTTCTTGGTGCCAAATCCTACCACTCATGGTATGAAGTTAGCCAATGTTTCACTTTATCCTTCCACCTTTGCCTTATATTTTTCTTTCTTTCACCAACTCCAACTTCCCCTTCTTCTCACACCTTTCGCCCATTCGAAACCACCAATATTGGGCCAGCCTGGCTGAGGACTTTTTTGATTGATAGGTCCTGCTCTACGCCTTAGCACAAAAACATATGGGCTTCTATTCTGATCCCTAGGGAACTATTTATTGGTACTATGAACCCAGAGCTTATAAGTGTATCTTTGAGCCCTATTATCCTGCCCAATTTGCTAGGCAATTTGGACTCACACAAAGGGGTCCCTATCCCTCTCTGCAGTCAATCCAATTTAAGCTTTACCAACAGAGATTTGAAAATTTGAAGATCCAAATTAGAAAAAGCAACTTCCAAATTTATCCAAGATTTAATTGACTTTGAGTACCTACCCTTCATTCCTCAAAGCAATTCATTAAAGAGGTACCAGAACTAGTGGATGGCCAACGTGGAGGTGCACTTGGCTATTTCTCCTCAAGATTTATTGATGGTACTAGATGTATCTCAAGCCAAGTCCAAAGAGACTAGAGTTGTTACTTCCTCCACTGCTCGTGTTACTTGAGCTCTTGTACCTGCTACTACTGTCTCACCTCCTCTTAGAGTTACTCGAGCTGCTTCGAAGAAGAGTATGCACTACTGCTTCTTTTCTTTTCTCATCCTTCATGATGCTTTTGCTATTTACTTATGGTTATTTTCTTGATGTAGGTGGTGTGGGTGCCTCACAGGGAGATTCCTCTCAAAAAGTTCAAGCCCTGAATCTTCTCAAGAACAAACAGCAAAAACAAAAAAAAAAGAAACCTCTTGCTTGATCCCGAAGAGGAGGTTCCTGAGGCTTGTATAGAAGAAAAGCAAGAGACACCATTTAAAAGGAGAAAGAAAATGATAGTCTCTCTCTTTGATTTCACTAGGGACCCCATTCACGAAGCATCTGCTAAATCAGTGGAAGTAGAACACTCCAAAGAACTTATTGTATTTCAGAGGGCTGAGAAGAGAAGGCAACAGCAAATGCTTAGGGATGAAGCTGCTGTTGTTAATGAACTCCAAAGAGAAACTGCAAGGAAACAACAAACTGCTGAACATTATATCCTTCGCAGCTCTCCAACCATTGCTACCACTTCTGAAACCAGTAATTTCCTTTCGTGTCCCTAATTTCTTTTCTCAAGTTCTTGATACTGAAACTTAACATTACTTTGTATTTCTTCTTTTGCAGCAACAACTACTCTCCCTTCTCCTTCAATACGGACTCCTTCAGTTTCATCTGAAGATGAAAAACCTCGAAATGCAGAGCCTATTCAAGCAATGCTCCCACTCCCTGGTCCTACACTTTTCATGCCTTTCTTAAGGCAAAGCATTCATGCATCCCTATCCTCCGGCTTAACTCCATACTTTCCTCTTCTATCCTTTAACTTGCTACCCTTTCCTTTCCTGAGGAAAGTCCAGTTATTACTTCATCTCTAGTGATAGCTGACTCCCTTAGAGAAGACACTGGTAGCTCACCAGTTCTTTGTCAACTAACCCTATCCAGCTCCAGTCCCTCTTCTCTTGACTTATTGGTAGCCAGACCATGGAAACTACTAGGGATGCTTCATCTTCCTCTCCTATCCCTATGCAGCCATCTTCTCGTTCTACCAGAACCCTTTCTGCGCCAACCATGTCAGCAGAAGAAGTGGACATTTTTGAGGCTAGACTAGCTAGCCTTTTTGACATGTCTTCTACCATTCCACCAGCTAGCAACGAAACTGAGCCATTAGTTCTAGCTGATTCTCTCTTAGAAATTTTTGAGAGCTCCTCTTCCACCAGCAGGACTTCCTTGCCTTCATTAGATTTAGACAGTTGTTTGGAGTTTTTGAAACTCTTCTTAAGGATCCCCTTCGAAGCCTTGCAAAGGCTTATTATCAAGAACGGTTTCCTCCAGTGCTGCAAGGTTGTTGAGTAATCCAACATGACTATTTCAAATCATTTATCTCAGGCAGCAGCTACCATTGAATTTTATATCAACATCCGCCATGTCACCAAAGCTGCAGAGGAGAAATTATTGAAAGACTAGAAATTCGTTTCCCAGATACATGCTAAAGTGTCTAAATTAAAAGAACAACATTCCTCTGTCTCCCAATTTCAGCTGTTGGAGAAGAAAGCTTAACTAGAAGAAGAGTTATCAGCAGTCGACCTGGCTTTGGATCGAACTTCCACCAAGCTACAAATTACCAACCAAGGATTGGCTGATCAAAAGCAAGAAATGACTACAGCCATCCAGTTGTTCCCATCTCTTAAAAGTAGAGAGTCAATTGTAAAGGAACAATTGAAACATTGTACTAACTTTTGGGCCAATCTATGGCTACATGTATTCAAATCTTTATGAAATGAATTCTTTATTCATTAAGTGTCTTCATGCTTTTCTTGTTTTATCACTTACTATACTCCTTGTGTTTCCCACACAGTTGGATAATAAGACTTCAAATACCTGCCATTAATTTTTTTAGGGTGAACATACCCATTTAAATTTCTTAAATGATATGTTCCCTAAGGCAAAACTCTGTGAACTTGATGTGGTCCTTCCCAATTCGGTGACCATTTGCCAAACTTATGGCTTTTAATCCTTATTGAGAGTATTGTCTTCTATATCAAATCACATTCATCAAAGCTAATGTGCTTGACTTTTTTATTATAGTTTTTGGCTGCTTTCTTCTTTTGGAAAAGAATGTTATTTAATTCCAAAATTCTGCTTTCATCTACATTCTCTAATTCCAAACACATACTCTGATGGTACTATTCAGGAACTAATTGATCTTGGCATCTCACCCTCAAGGACTTGATGTTAATTTCTACAGGTAACAATGCATCATGCCCATATACTAAGGCATAAGGAGTAACCCTTGTACTTGATCTTAGAGAAGTTCTATAGGCCCATAATACATCCAACAGTAAGTTATGCTAATCCCTGAGATTGTCTTCCACAACTCTTTGTATTCTTTTCTTCAAAGACTTATTGGATGATTCTGCTTGACCATTTGCTTGTCCATAATAGGGGGTGGAATTAACAAGGCTAATTCTAAACTCTGCCGCGAAAGACTGTACCATCTTTCCATCAAATACAGTCTCATTATCCACAGTTATGGTTTATGGAATGCCAAATCTGTGGATCAGATCCTTAATAAATCCAATAACCTCAGTTTGGTCCACAACCTTACATGGTTTAGCTTCGACCCACTTAGTGACGTAATCTGTAACCACTAAGATGAAACAATGGTGCTTTGAAGAGGGTGGATGTATTTTCCCTATCATGTCCATAGCCCAACCTCTAAATGGCCAAGGTTTCATAACTGCATGTAAATCAGTTACTGGCACATGTCTTATCACGCCATGCTTTTGGCATTGTTGGCAACCTCTAGCATACTCTGTATAATCTTTAAGAATGGTAGGTCAATAGTAGGAATGCCTTCGAAGTAACCATTTTATCTTCACACCAGGCTGATGTGCACCACAAATACCTTCATGAACTTCAGCCATGGCTGTTAATGCTTCTTTCGGCCCTAGACATTCCAATAACAATCCATATGCTCCTTTTTTGTAAAGAGCATTACTATACACTATGTATTGTATGGACTGTAATTTGATTTTTCTACTAGCTTTCGAAGATGGGCCAGTTAGGTACTACATTATTGGATGCCTCCAATCTTAATCTTGCAAATCATTATGATTGACTTCTAACACCACATTCCTTTTAACTAAAGTTGGTATTAATTTTTGATATGTTACTTGACTTATGTTCATTTGAGTGTCATTCCTTCTTCTGAAATTCAAATATTTCTGAGCTACATCATTAGCTTTGTTAGTCATGAATCTTGGGATATAAGTCACATTTGCTATTTGAAACTGAGAAAGCAAATGTAATGCAAGAACATAGTATGGCAACATGTTTGCACTTTGACATTTGAAAATTCTTTTAACTTGGTTTACCACCAATTGAGAATCCCCAAATATATCAACTGCATGGGCTTGTAATCCAATAAGCATTTCTAGTCCCATTATTAAAGCTTCATATTCAGCTTGATTATTGGAACAAGTACTTTCATAAACTCTGAAACCATGTGTGGTTTCTATCCCCTGTGGTGACTTAATTACCACACCAATTCTAGTTAGACCATTGGCTTTTGATCCATCGAACCACATTTGCTATGGCTCAATATTAACCATACCAAGATGCATTATCCCTTGGCTTTCTGTCTGACATGGATGATCTGCCAAGAAATTAGCTAGAACATGTCCTTTTACTGCTTTTTGGTGGACATACTCTAGATGAAATTCTGATAAGGCTAGTATCCATTTGCCAATTCTTCCTCTCGACATAGGTCTAGATAACATATACTTAACCAAATCTGTGATTGCAATTACTAAGACAACTGTAGGCAAAATTAATATCTTAATTTCATCGCTGCAAAGTATAATGCAAGGCACAGTTTTTCTACAGCTGAATATTTACATTCACAAGAATTCAAAAGCTTACTAAGGTAATAAACTGTTTGTTCCTTGCCTTCTTCATTGTCCTGGGCTAGGAAAACTCCTAATGAATCTTCTGCTGTAGCAATGTATAACTTCAATGGCTTGTCACTCTTTGGTGGCATTAGTACTAGAGGCTTGGCCAAGTAGGCTTTAATTCATTCGAAAGCAATTTGATGCTCTGCTGTCCACACAAACTCTTCTTCATCTTTCAACCTTAATAAAGAAGAAAATACTTTAATTTTCCCAGCAGTGTTAGAAATAAATCTTAGAAGAAAATTAATCTGACCCAGGAATTTTTGTACTTCTTTCTTACTTGATGGAGGCTTGGCTTCAATGATGGCTTTGGCTTTGTTCTAATCAATCTGTATTCCTTTCTTGTGTACTACATACCCCAAGAAATTTCCAGCCGATACACCAAAAGCACATTCGGAAGGATTAAGCTTCAACTTGAACTTTCTCATTCTTTCGAAAGCTGCTTCCAAGTGAAACAAGTGTTCCTCCATGGACTGGGATTTTACTACAATGTCATCAATGTAACATTCTAGATACCCTCCAATGAGATCATGGAAGATAGTATTCATTACTCTTTGATATGTAGCCCCAGCATTCTTTAAGCCAAATGGCATTTTAACCCATTCGAAGGTGCCTATATTTCCAGGACATCTGAATGTTGTCTTATGGACATCCTCCTCTGCAATACAGATTTGGTTGTAACCAGAATGTTCATCCATCATAGATAAAATCTGGTGCCCTGCTGAACTGTCCACCAATAAGTCTACTATGGGCATGAGGTACTCATCTTTTGGAGTTGCCAAATTCAGGTTCCTAAAATCAATGCACACCCTCATTTTACCATTCTTTTTAATCACAGACACAATATTGGATAGCCATTCAACATACCTGGTTGTTGCTTAAGAATTTCTTCCTTGACCTTCTGAATCACTTCAGGACTCATCTTTCTAGGCTGTTGCTTATATGGCTTGACATTAGGTCTCATAAGGAGCCTATGTTCCACTAATGACCTATCCAATCCTGACAGTTCATTATAAAACCATGCAAAACAATCTTTATATCTCTTTAAGACTACCAATAATTGGTCTCTGTCAAGAGCACTTAACCAAGCACTGATATAAGTGGGTTGCTATGCAGAACCTTTCCCTAAATTTGTTTCTTCCAAAGGGTCTTGTACTTAAGAACTTACTGATGCTTCTCCCTTGATTTCTTCGGGTTTTGAAATAATTTATTTGCTTTGTTCTGTTTCCACTTTCCAGGTTCAACATCTTTGTCTTCTTCCTCAAAGACAAAGTCTGTCCATAAGGCTTCTTCTTCTTGTATCTTTTGGACTTTTGTTTCGATGTCCAACGCACAGTATTTATCAAAGGCCAAAAACCCGACCTGTTGCTACTCCTGCTTACAACCAACTAACATGGCTTCTTTCTCTTGCTCTTGAACCTTCCGGACTATTGATTTTATGTCTAATGATGAGAACTTAACTAAAGCCAAAAATCTGGCCTTCTAGGTTTCATCATTTTGCCTTCAACCAGGCATCATTGTCATCCTTGGTGACAAATTCTTCATCAGCATTTTCCTGGACTAAGTGCTTCAAGTGTGCTAATTCCTCATCAGCCGTCACGTTGGCTGATCTATCAGGCGTTTTCAGGATACTAAGTGGTGTCACTCATTCAGTATACAATTTGGCCTCTGTAAAGTCAGCACAAGCTATAAAGGGTTGAGGGTCCGCATTGATCTCCTCTGTCTCCCCATTGCATAAGGCCATCATTATCTTCTGATATAAAAAGGAAAGCACACATTTGTTAGTGTGGATCCAATCCATGCCACGTAAAGCATTATACTTAGCATTACTATCAATAACAAAAAATGCCATAATGCAATCTCTGGTCCCTACACTCAGGTTAATGGGTAAAATACCCTGAGCCACCTGCTTATCCCCAGTGAAGCCAGCAATGGTTATGCTGGTTGAGATTAGTTTGGGGTTCCTATTTCCTAGTTTTTTCGAAGAAGATTTCGAAAGTAGGTTCATTGCTGCACCATTGTCCACCAATACATGGTTCATCTGTATCCCATCAAAAAAGGCCTTGATATACAAGGGTTTGACATGTTATGTCATGGATGTTGTAGGATACTCAAAAGGGTATGAGAGGTTAATACTTAGTTCTCCACTCTCATCCTCAGTTTCCATTGGTGTAGCTATCTCAGACTCATTCTGAATCATGCTAACTTGTGAGTCTTCACTAGAAATTGGAATGGGGTCAATCTCTTGACCTTCTTGATTTCCATCCTTAGCCTGGAACTCCTCTGGCAGTATATGTATCATATTTACTGATACTGGAGGAAATGAGCCAAACTGAACCGCGGGCTGATCTTGTTTCTTTTCCAAGCTAACTTGTTCAGTTACCTCAGAAGTATCCTCCATGCTACACTTTGGAACTTTAGTACTAATAGCTTTCTTCAAATGGTCTGTTACTACTGGTTTCTTGACCAAAAATATTTGTTCAGTCATGAAGGCTTCAAGCATCTCCTCCTCAACCATTTCTTTCCTCTGGCCTAGGCTAAGTTCTCCTTCCATTTCACTGTCACTTTTCATCAAAGCTTTCTCAAGACCTCCTAAGCTGGATCTTTCATTGGCTTTTAGTTTAGAGTGAACTTCAGCCAACTACTCTTTGCTGACACTTTTTCTATTCTGAGGAGTTAATTTTGGACTATGGTCTAATTTTGGACTTTCTCTTTCTTCTGTCTGGCCTTTTGGCTGGGCCATTGAAGAACTTTCCCTACTCTCCTTCAGATCCTTCTGATACTGAGTGTACCTTTGTTGGATCTTCCTTCTTTGGGACCTAGAAATTACTAGAACCATATCTGGTTTCTTTGTTTTTGGGTGCTTCAGCAACACCCAATTATTTGGAGTCACTAAGGGAGGTCTAATCATTCTACCCTGGTCCCCAATAACACTTCTCTAGGTAGGTATTTCCCTAGGTTTGTTCTGTATTACAAACCAATCTAGAACCCCAGGTACCCATGAACTCACTAGCTCAGTTGATGAACTAGCTTTTCTACCTTCGAGGCCAGCTTCGAAGCTGCCTGTGGAGGACCTTGCTTGGCCCTGGCCCCCTGTCTTGGGCCTAACTCAGGCCTTCTATGAGGGTGGTTTTTGTCCATCTTGTGTGAGGCTGGTCTAGGAGGCTAATCTCTGTCTCTGATCCCATACCTTAAGCCCACTTCAGGTCTCCAAGATGATTGCCCTCCATTCTGTAATAATTTGGTGGTCTGACCTCATGTAGAGGTCTCTTACCCTCGGAATGCACTCTAGTGGCTGTTGATCCAGCCAAGAATGGCTGCTGTCTAGGACCAGTTGGGTATGACCTTTTGTTGTAAGCATTGGTTGGTTTAGGGCGTCTCTGTACATCCTTGTAATATTGCTTCCCATCAATCGGAAGCCCTTTCAACCATTTGTAGCTTAACCTACATCTAGGACACATTCTTTGTTTGACAGCTGCCTCTAAGGAGTCATCATCGAGTGCCTCTTCATCAGAGTCTTCCCTTTGGTCTGCAAAGTCCTGCCCATTCGCTGGTGAACTTCTAGCATCTCTCTTGACAGTGGTCTGACTGGCAACATGCATCTATATATTAACCTCTTCCAATTCCTTCAAGGATAAGTTCTGGAAGTCTGGCACAATAACTTGGCTGTGGTTTCTCCAATTTCTAGTAATGGATTAGTGTCAATCCCCATAGCTTTCTCTGCTTTAGCTGAGAATTTTAAACTTCCTTTTCGGATCTCTTCTTGGATTCTGTCCCGAAAAACAATACAGTTTTTAGTTGAGTGAGACCAAGAATTGTGCCATTTACAATACATTTTTCCTTTAAGTTCTTCTGGAGAAGGAATTTTGACTGGACACATTGTTTGCATGACAGCAGCCTCTAAAGAGTCATCATCGAGTGCCAGTCTTCCCTTTGGTCTGCAAAGTCCTACCCATTTGCTGGTGAACTTCTAGCATCTCTCTTGACAGTGGTCTGATTGGCAACATGCATCTACACATTAACCTCTTTCAATTCCTTCAAGGATAAGTTCTGGAAGTCTGGCATAATAACATTGGCTATGGCTTCTCTAATTTCTAGAAATGGATTAGTGTTAATCCCCATAGCTTTCTCTGCTTTAGCTGGGAATTTTAAACTCCCTTTTTGGATCTATTCTTGGATCCTGTCCCGAAAAACAATATAGTTTTTAGTTGAGCGAGACAAAAAATTGTGCCATTTATAATACATTTTTCCTTTAAGTTCTTCTGGAGAAGGAATTTTGACTCTTTTTGGTAACTTTAGGAAATTTGTTGCAAACAAATGATAAAAAATGTCATCTGCCTTTATTAAATCGAAAGAATATTTCCTATAAAGGTCTTTCTTTTTACACTGCTAATCTATTGTAGTGTCCTTATGAATTAACGCTTCACAGATCACAGGCTCTTTTCCTATGATCTCTGCTGCATCAATCTCATAATTAGGATTTCTAAAATACATCTTATATGATGCATTACTTCGATCTTGTTCTTCTTCAAGTAATGACTCATACCTAGACACCTTATAGGTCAATTCCACTAAATCTCGAAACTCATTTGAATCAAACTTCTTTCGAAGCCTAAATTCTAAGCCATTTTGAGTCAATCTCACAAATTCAGGCTCTGGTAGAATGACTCTACACTTGTTTCGTGCTCTTATGAATCTGACAATAAATTGAATAGCCTTCTCATCAGGCCTTTGACTCAACCTTGCCAAATCTGTCATAGAAACTTCTAGTTCCGTTTGGAAGAATTGGGCATGAAATGCTTCCTCCATTTGTTGCCAAGTCTGGATAGAGCCAGGTGTAAGGTTAATATACCATACAAAAGCTGCCCCAGTTAGAGAATTTGGGAAAAGTCTTAGCTTCATGTAATCATTATTGGTAAATTCACCACACTGGGCAGCGAACCTAGCAATATGTTCTATCGTTGATTGGTTTCCATTCCCATAAAAAAGAGCGAAGTCTGGTATTCTAAACCCTCTTAGGTATTCATGTACCCTATCCACCCATTCTGGATATGGTTTCCTGTACACAAGAGTTTGAACCCCCCGAGCCATAAGTCTACACATTTCTCTGACAATATCAGCAATTTGGTCCCTAGAAACCATATTTTGCACCTGTTGAACCAACACTGGAGGAATAAACACAGGATTTGGTGGACAACCTTGTGCCTGAGGTCCTCTTAGTCCATAGGGAGGTATATTTGGGACTGGCTGTCCCTGTGGTGCTAGCTGCTGTTGAGGGTATGGTTGACCTCTCTGAGCCTGTCCTGCTAAAGGACCTGCTAAAGGTGCTGGAACAAGTGTTGTGTCTCTTCCAGTCGTAGGAAACCCTTCCAACCCCCTGGGTATAAATTTAAACAATGGATTAGTGAACCCCCTTGTACCAGGTATGGCTTCGAAGATGGAATTTGGAAACATCCTTATGCCATTTTCTTGTGTTGGCCTAGATTCGCCAATTTGCATAGCTTCACTGTTAAGTAATGAGGCATTTTGATTCATCATGGTCCTCGAAAGAGGCTCATTCCAAGACTGAGGTGATGGTCTTTCATAATTTTGATTACTAGTTTGACCATTAGTATGTCAATTACTTTGCATAGGCTGTTTATCTCTAGCCAATCTTTGTTGACGGACATTTGAATTTTCCTCTATATGCCTTGTGTTAGTTGGTTGATGGGTATTCATCCGATCCATAAAGGATATTGTCCATCTTTCCATTGTGTTCATTAACTGCTGTCCCATGGTATCTACTAGGCCTCTCCATGGATTCATTGGATAAGTAGATGGAACAGTAGATAGTATAATTTCATGGCATCGTCCAATATTTTGAACATGTGGTATTTGCTCCGAAGTGCTGGTCTGTTCGACTATAGGTTCTGATAGGACAGATACTTCCACAGGATGTGTTATCACATTATCCTCTGGATTAGATATTTCTACCTCTCCTTCCATACCTTCTTCCAAGCGTTCATTTTCTCATTGTCTCCTACGTTTAGCCATTTCAATTAGTTCCACTGGGCGTGCCAAAAATATATGTTGGCTTTTTGATTTTCAAAGGTTAGTATTGTAATTTTAAGCGTGCCAGTAAGAATCAATAAGTCCTTACAGAAGATTAATTGCCAAACAATTATCAAACGATTGTGTTTCAGTTCTTTCAGTCTCAACGAAAAGGACTTTTACTGGTAGCTTTATTTAGGAGAATTTAACAAACAACAATTAAATGAAGAACGATTGTAGCATTTCATTAAGTAAAAATGAAAAACTTACAATGATCTGATTCAGATTCGTAGAGATTGACAACAACAAACTACTTGAAACTACTCCTATGAATAAAGTGCAATGCAAGAATTTGAAGTACAGAAATATAAAGAACAAGAAATGTAAAAACTGAAAGGAAAATAAAATAGATAAAAACTGGTTTCTGGATCTAAATCTGGGTCTTTTTGCTAGAGCCTTCTCTGCTATTTATATTTCTCAATGATAACCGTCGAAACGAACTTCTAACCGTCGAAACATCCCTCCATGATCGCTGATCATACTCTCTCATAGTTAGCTCCACTACGCCATGTCTGCAGTTAGGCTTCCCTCTTGATTTTGAATTTAAATATATGAGTAACCGTCAAGTCACGTCATCTTGCATCTCTTTGTTGATTCAATGCTATGTAGATCCACAATAATCAATGCTAACTGTCATGTGTATGATTGCGATTGGATATTCGAATTGTCTTCTTGTATTGTCCTCATCCTGCCACGTGCTGAATTGCGATTGACCTGTACAAAATATATAGCCAACAGCAACAAAACCTTTCGATTGAAACCACCCACAATATGTAGTTTCATCATCCAAATTCAATCAACATTGTTGTCACGCTATGCAAATAGGTTCTCAAAATTTCTGATTTTTTTTGGGTTTTCTTTGTTTTGGTTCAGATCTAATAAGTCTTTTTGAAAGGAGACTGTGGGTTTTTATTTATTTTATTTTTTTAAGTTGGTTTGGGAACGAAATTTGGAATGGGGAGGAAAGGGTCGATGTAGGTTGTAGGAGAATGGAAATTGGAGGTGGCGATGAGAGTGGGTGTCCGGTGGCTACGAAGAACACAACTATGGCGGAAGGGGGAAGGGAAGGTAGCAGTGAAGAAAGGAAAATGGGAAGTGACAGTGGGCTGTGGGGGAAGAGAAGGAAGTGGGTGTGGGTGTGGGTGTGGGTGTTCGATGGCAAAGGGGATGTGAAGGAAGATACTGAACAGTTGCTGTTGAGATAGGGAAGGGAAGATGGATTTGGATCCAATATAGTAGGTGCACTGTAGGATTTAAATGTGTCGTTAAGATGTGTTGATAAAACATGGTTGTAATCTGGTGTGATAAGGCAAAAATTGATTTTGATATTAACTTCAAAAGTTGAATGATAAAGTTATACGTGTGTTGCAAACAAAATTTTCGTTAATTTATTTAGACAGAAATGCACGGATGGTTGGAATTGAGGTTGTTTGAGATGATTTAAATAAGTGTATTTTTTGATTTTTTATGAAATATGGGTTGAGTTTGGATTGAGTTTGAAGTGATGTGTTAAAGAGGTGATGTGACTTAAATAAGTTGATGTGAGTTAAATAAGATAGTGAATTTTTGACTTTTTGACTTTTTCTAAAGATGTCAAACTAGCCGTGAATCTATTTTAAAAAATCAATTTTAAATTGATAAAATTGAAAATTTAAGATTTTATTTGTTATTGACGACAAATTTTAGAGTTTTTTTTTTCCCAAAAATTTATTTTTGAATTTTTTAAAATTAATTTCTTTTCCAAAATCAGAGAAATTTACATATAAATAATCCACCTTGTATGGTTAATTTTTTTCCCCAAATTGAGTTTTTTGATTTCTATATTTCTTTTATTTTTAATGATTTTTTTAAATATTTTGTGCACATTCTTTTATTTTCTAGTTCTATTTAAAAAGTATAATATTTGTGAATTTTTTTTTAAAAAAAAATTCACCGAATACAAAATATGCATAATAATAATAATAATAATAATAATAATAATAATAATAATAAGAATAATAAGAACATTCAGTACATTTTCTTATTTTATTGTATTAAATGGTTTTTTTAGATATTTTTGTACAAATTTTATACTTTTTAATTATATTAAGATTAAGTGAATTTAAAAAGTAAAGCAAATTGATTTAAATATTTTAAAAAATCACAAAAAATACAAAATACGAATTGAAAAACTCAAAATATTGTTTCCAAACCAAACAAAGTCAATAAGTTTTTGATTTCTTCATTCTTCCAACAAACTAGTTTTTTAAAAAAAATTCAAAAACAAATTCTGAAAACTAAATTAAACAGAGCCACGAGCTAAATTATGCCTTCTATACTAGGGTATTGTTTTTTTATTTTTATTTTATATTATTAAAAGTATATTATGCCGTTAGTCCATCTAATTTAAGTGAAGTTTCAACTTAGTTTTCGTAAATTTAATTTCAACAATTTGAACAACCTTTTTAATTTTATTGCAATATAGTCTCTCATTACTTATTGTTAAAATTTGAACCAAAAAATAAAAATAAAAAAGTTACGTGAAAAATTAGATGAATAAAAATGAAATTTAAAAGAAAATATAGGGAACATCGATATAATAAACTCTACACTTTTAGTATTGTTACAATGTGGTCTCTCATTGTTAAAATTTGAAATGAAAAAGTTTACGTGTAAAATTAGAGTTTACGTGTAAAATTAGAGGGATTAAAGTGAAATTAAAAAAAAAAAAAAAACTGAAGGGACTACTAATGTAATGAATAAATTACATTGATGGTCCTAATAATTTTTTTTTTTTGCATTTCGGACTTTGATTCCTCATATTTTGCATGTAATCACTTTTATCTAAAAAGAGTGACAATATTACAATAAAATTAAAATTATTCAAAATAAATTCCGTTTGATCGAAAAGATCATTTTTTAGTATCAGTTTACATATGAAAGGAAAACGGGTTCATTTAAAAAAAAAAAATACTGTCCGTCCTACCGTATGCATCTCTACACGATGACAATCATTCACATCCACAAAGCAGTACACTATAAGGTCACATTTATAGAGTATTCTATCTTAGTTGGATTTTATTTTATTATTATTATTATTATTATTTTTGTTAGGAAGGATATTATGGATCAGCTTACATGTACCAGAATAAGTTCTTATAGTCTGACACAAGTCTTCTGAAACAAGGCTTACGCTTTGCGGTCTGCGGCCTCAATGTATGCGTTTGCTAGTTAGGAGATTCTAACTTCAGACCTGCCTCAACGTATGTGTTTACTGGTTAGGAGTTTTGAATCTGAGACTCGAGAAGGAGCAAACTTACAGACCCCAGTCCACACCCATTAAGCCAACCACCCGGTGATTTCTTAGTTGGATGTTGTGTAACTAAAATTCTAAACTTAATTATTTAAAATTATCATTTTGTATTTCGAATGTATTCTATTCTCATATTTTCATTGCTAACTTTATTGTAAATGATGATATCATTTTCAAAAGTTGGTAAGAATTTTAAAATTATACTCCTTTCGTCCCAAAATAATGGTCCCTTTTAGAGAATTTAATTTTTTTTGATAGTACAATTATTACATTTAAAAAAAGTTGATTTTCCAAAATTATCCTTTTGATAGTGCATTTTTTGAGAATATCAATGTCATTATTGTACTTTTTATATTGTTTATTAATTTAAAAGAAGGGCAAAATAAGAAATTTATATTATTTTTGTACTGGATTTTTGAAGAGGGACCAATATTTTGGGACAATAAAAAATGAAATAAGGGACTAATATTTTGGGACGGAGGGAGTATGTTTTATTATTATTTGATTAGAATTATTTTTATTTCTTAAAACTATTTTTGACTAGCAATAATATATCTTTGATTTTTAGATATTCTAGACTAGCAATAACATATCCTTCATTTTTAGATTTTCTTGATTAGCAAGAATTATTTAAAAAAAATAAAGTTGTAAGCTTAGAAAAAAAATCAATTGATTATTTAGAATTAATATATTTTAGAGAGAGTATCTCTTTTATTCAAATCGGTGATTATTCTTTAAGATTGGTTTTCATCCAATATGCTTTCCAGCATAAAAAACTGAGCTTTTATTTTACAAATCATCCATAATACAAATAAAGAATGAGAGTGAGATTCAAACATAGCCTCTATTCGACACTTAGCAGATTGTTCTATGCGTATGAAGTGAGCATTTCTTTCTAGCAGCTTCATGGCCCCTATAACTATGATTTAAAGTTGTTTTAGGAATTGATTTTTTTTTAATAATTTTTTTATCTTTTACGAACAATAGTGCAAAACATATAGAAAAAAAAAAATACTTTTTTTTTTTGTAATAACATTTTAACTAAACAGTGACGTCCCTTTGGCTTTTATTTGTTTTTTAATTGTTGGATGTATATACATAAGACACTTGCACTGGTGCTTCTCTAAGGGAGACACGTGGCAGTGAATGCCTAGGGATGTAGAGCTAGGCTTTCAAATGTTGCATCAAGTGTCCCAGTAATGAAAGCTATTGTGCCCAAATTGAACGTCGTGAGATCAAGACTTCTTTCTAAAGTCCAAAGATCAATGTCCAATGGTTTGTGAATTCACTACGAAACTTAGGGTGACGAAAAGTAGTGAAAAAAATAAATTTCATCACTAAATAAGAATAATTCATGTCGAATTACAAAATTTTGTCATATATAAAAAAAAAAAATAGGTGACGAAATTTATTTTCGTCAACAAATACTTCTTTTTAGGTGAGAAAAAATTAAATTTCGTCACCGAAGGTTTTCCGTTAATTTTTTTTGGTGACGCCAAAATTTTGAGACTTTTGGTGAGAAAAAAATTTGTCACCAATTATAAAATTATTAGTGAGGAATATATTTTCGTCACCAATAATTATATATATATATATATATATTTTTGAGAAACTTGATTTTAAATATTTTAAAACCATTTGGTGAGAAATATATTTTTATCACTAATAATTTTTAATATTTTGAGGTTTTTAAGTGAGGAAATTATTTTGTCACTAATTTTGGAAGGAAAATTTTGACATATTGAGCGGTAATAAAAAAAATAGACTACTAAATTTTTCTCTCTCCCCTCCTTTTATTGTTTATCAATTTTCCTTTCCCCTCTCTCTCTCACTCTCAAAACAAAACACAAGTTAATTAGTTCTCTAAGTAACCTATGGTGACGAAAGTAGTGAAGAAAATAAATTTCGTCACTAAATAAGAATAATCCGTGACGAATTATAAAATTTTGTCACATATAATAAAAAAATAAAAATAATAGGTAACAAAATTTATTTTCGTCAATAAATACTTCTTTTTAGGTGAGGAAAATTTAAATTTCGTCACCAAAAGTTTTTCCTCTAATTTTTTTGGATGACGCCAAAATTTTGAAACTTTTGGTGAGAACAAAATTTGTCACTAATTATAAAATTAATAGTGATAAATATATTTTTGTCACTAATAATTTTAAATATTTTTTTATAAAAAAATTGATTTTAAATATTTTGAAATTATTTGTTAAAGAATATATTTTTGTCATCAATAATTTTAACATTTTAAAATTTTTTGGGAGAAAATTATTTTATCACTAATTTTGAAGAGAGAACTTTGTGATATTGGTAATGAAAAAATAAACCCTTATTAATTCCCCCCCTTTTTTTGGTGCTTCAATTTCTAGTGGGTTATTGTGATAAAGTAACATAGAAGAAAGAGAGGAACAAGAAATAGGGTTCCAAAATTCTTTGGAAGGGGAAAGGGGTTCTTCAAACCTTGTTCTGATTGACTGCTAATTAACCGATGGCTGTGGTGATCGAAGGCGAACACGGCTGTCCTAAAGTGCTTTTGAGGTTCTTCAAAGCTTTACGGCAGTGTCCCAAAATAGAGAGAGGATCACAGCCGAACGATGCACTCAAAATAGAGAGAGGATCAAAATCAATTGCTGTCGGCGGCGAGACTAGTTCGATGGTAAGGCACTCATCTCATCTCTCTTCTCTTCCTTTCACTGTGAGAGGCTGCTGTTGCTGTTGTTATATATATATATATATATACTAGAACACTTGACAACAGGCACGAACCCACTTTCTTTCCCATTTTCTTTCCTGTTCTGATTGAATTCTTCAAAAGTTGGAAACTTGAATTTGAAAGAGAACTCGGGTGTCTGAACCCATATACACCACACAATTAAGCATTCTTCAAAAAATGCTGACAAAGAGAACAAATTTTTGGTACAAGAACTGTGTATCAGAACCCATATCCACTGAATTGAAATGGATATACACCACACAATTAAGAATTCACTCACCCATCAAATTAGTGTCTTGTTACTGATGTACTTCAGTTGTTTATGTGTATATCTGTGCTGATTCAATCTTATACTTGTCTCAGATGCCCTTTCACATGTTATTTGATATTTATTGATGATTTTTGAGTCAGTCCTAATTTTAAAAGCAGTTTTCTTTTGGGCTTTAAGTATGACATTGTTTACCTTTGATCTATAGAATGTCCTTGTGTTATGCCAAGCATTTTTCATCTAATAGAATTCCTTTTCTTATGCCAAACAGAGGGAACATGATGACTAAATTGCTGATAGCTTCTGGTGGACAATAGAGATAACTGAATAGAAATGGGAGGCTGTTGCTGCTACTGTTCTAAAGGAGGGGGACTGAACAGTTCGCCACCATTCTATCATGTCAGTAATATCTCTCCCTTACACAGGATTATTTTAATTTTTTGGTATCAATTGATCCTAACCTTTATAGCTTTAGTAGAATTTTGTGCCTAGCATAATCTTGGTTTACGTGGCATAGTTGTTTTGCATATAGGGTGAAACATCATTTTGCTTTCTAGAATTTATTCCATTTTTGGATTCAGCTACTTAATAAGATAATAGGGAACTCGAATTTCTTACTTTACTGTCATTTGCCAGTGGTTACTTGTATTGAAGTTAACTATGTGATGCTTTTTTCCCTTTTAATCAGTAATGGTATAGTTCGGACTTAATTTTATTAGGTTTTGGTGCAAAACTGCAATTTTGTTTCCTTGTGCAAGCTCTTGTCAGCTAGAAGATATGAGGGATCTTTAGTTGCTTTTGAACTTGGGAATTCGAGGCTTTTCCCAAGTTTAGAGTGAGCTAGTTTTGCTATAAACTATTTGAAGAACTTGGTGAACGTGTTCATTCATTTTCCTTTTTCATCAATTGTGTTCTTTTTAATCTTTATTATCTTGGTAGCGCATACATGATTGAAGAGTTGCAATGGTAACAACTCTAGTTGTTTTTTATACCATGACCATATGATGTAGCTGCAAACTGTTCATTATGATCACCAATGCTATGAGGATCCTCTTTTTCACCATGTGATGTAGATGCTAAGCTGCAAACTTTTCAGCATGATCATGGATCCTATGAGAATCTACTTTATGTCTGTACTAAATGAGAATCGCTTTTTATCTCACACATACAAGCCTTTCACATTTTATTGGAACTAAACCAATGTAACCAATGTAGCCTTTCACATTTATTTGTTTATTCTAAATAAATTTTATACGATTAGTTAAGTGGTATTACTATCTATTTTTTTTTTCCCTGTGCAGTGGGCTCTTACTGGAGAATCACTTGCTGTCACCATTGTTTGTCACACACAAATAATTAATACAAACTCAAAATAATTCATGTAAGAGCCATAACAGAAGAATCTTAAGCACAAATTTCAATGCTGACTACATAACTACTCTTATTCTTTTAATTTTTCCCTTGTTTTCCGTCTGTTACCTAAAGGGCGCCATTACGAAGAGGATGATAGCAATTGAAGAAATGGCTGGAATGGATGTCCTCTGTAGTGATAAAACTAGAACTCTTACCCTGAATCGCCTCACTGTCGATTGAAACCTTATTGAGGTATGGAAAGCTGACTTCATCAAGTCTCAATTTCCCTAAGCTAATACATACTTGATGATAAATTTCTTCTGTACATTTTTAACAAAGATATGGACAAAGACATGGAGAATCAGGATGCCATTGATACAGTCATTGTTAACATGCTTGCTGATCCAAAGGAGGTTAGAGGAAAAATATATTGCTCTTAAGTTTCTAGTTTTTTTCTTTCTTTTCTTTTCACTTGTAGGTTATTCAAGAAGGGAAAAATCTTTTTGTTTACAGGCACGTGCAAACATCACAGAAGTGCATTTCCTTCCTTTCAATCTAGTGCATTGATTCTGATGACAACTGGTATCGGGCCAGCAAAGGATCTCCTGAACAAGTAACCACACTATAAAGAAACAATCACTGTAATTCTATAATCACATTGTTTCTGGCACATATGGTTATGAACCTGAGAAAAGATTGTGTAGATTAAGTTTTCTTGACACAAACTAGGAATTGCTCATTAAAGTCCTTGTAGATCATGATCAGGGACCGTGATTTTTGGAATCTATAAAATTATTTTAAAACATAAGTACCATGAATTAAGGATGCTAACATGGACTTTGATGTGGTACAAAGTATTGAACCCATCAATTAAGAGTTTACACGACATGCAATATTGATTGATCCACACACAACGAAGAGAGCAGTGTTCATAACATGTCCATCCCTATGTTTATATACCCACCTTTGTTCTTTGATCCCCCACAACATCCTTTATTCTCTGCATTAATGTGGAATGTATAATACAAATGCTTAGCAGAATTTACCATCACAAACATCCTCAAACTTGGACAACCCACACGATAGATTGGAAAAATAAGTTTTTGGTGAATTGGTAATCAGGACCCTATATCTGCCCATTTACTACTTATAATAGAGAATTATAAATTATAATTATCACTGCATTTGATAAGAAAGGAAACACTCTTTTTGGTAGTGGGATATATATACTTAATGAAAATTGGAATATTACACCCTTAAATTAGCGTATCTTGCTTTAACTTCTCTGCACTTCGTATATGGTTGAGTAAAGAAAAAATCAAACAATGTACGAACTGCAGTAACATGCCATAAGTACTATATTTTAGTCTCGACATTCATTGGAATTGTCACACGTGGCTATCAATTCTATTGGCATCGTTCATTTCTTATATCCATAGCTTCTTAAGAACATTATTACGTTCCTCTGCATAATTTAATCATATATTTTTTAACATGCCATAAGTACTATATTTTTTTTTTCTTAAGAATTTAATCACATTAAGAACATTATTAAGTTTCTCCTCTGGTGGTTGCAATAGTAACCATTTGAACACTGATGGTTTTGACCTTGCAAAAATCTTTCTGGTGGTTACTTTTTTTATTTGTTTATTTATTTTGTTAAGGATGATTTATACAGGTCTATCTCTAAAAAACAAATGATATTACATATTTATATGTTTATTCTTTGTAATTTGCAAAAATCTAGCTTAGAGAGTTCAGTTAATCAATCTGAATTGATTCAATTAATTGCCAAATTCTGATGATACAACATTGCTGTTGAGGGAAGCTAGCTGGAGCTATGATGGGAAGGAAGTTGCTGTTGAGGGCTCGTGGGATGATTGGAAGACGAATTGAAAATTGGTTTTTCTTTTATTTCTAATTTTAATTTTTGCATTGTGAACTGTAATCTAATGTAATCTTGTTTACCCTGTTGATTAGAATGCCTTTGCAGAGATCAGGGAAAGATTTCACCATTATGAAAGTGCTTCCATCGGGTGTTTTCCAATACAAGTTTATCGTTGATGGACAATGGAGGTATGCCCCTGACATGCCATGGGCCCAGGATGAAACCGACAATGCTTACAACATATTGGATTTGCAGGTAATCTCCATCTCTTATAGAAAAAATGTGAAAAAAGCAAAAAGAAAAGGGAATCTTTGAATTTTTTTGTATAGTTCGTTTGCTTTTTGGTTTTTTTTTTTTTGTGACTTTTTGACTTTTAGACTAAAATAGATGGTTACCAAATGAGGCCTAAATTCACCAAAATGTTAAAGGTGAACTTCTTGGGTCTGCACAGGAAAATCTTTATTGCGAAAGAGCTCCACCTTGGGCCATATATTCGATAAATTGTTTCTCTAGTATCAAATTATGTCATCTCTCCAGCTTTCTCATGGTCATGCAGTGAATTTCTCTTGAATGAAGTTGTTCTTGCTTTCTATGCAATTGTTGTCCTCTTCGTATCTCCACACATTCTAGACAACTTTCCTCATCTTGCTTACACTGGTGGTGCTTCTAGCTTCTCATTAGTGGATTTTGTTCCTATTTTGTTATTTCAAGGTAATTTTTGGGGGAAAAAATTTGAAAAATGAAAAGGGATGGATAACATAATGAAAACTACATGGATAAGCTAATTGTGGTGTTAAAATATATGTAATTTCAGAGCATTTTGGGATATGACTTGAAAATTCCGAAATCTAAACTATAATGTACAAAGATAACTGGAAAGTTAAATATGGTGTTCGAGATTAATCCTCTCTGAAAGAGCTGACTTCTCTTTCCATTTCTTTCTCAACCTCTGTGATTTTTTTTTTCTTTCTTTTGGATAAGTAATATTATAGCCATAACAGAAGGATATATAATGAAGTTCAACACATATCAAAGGAGCACAAAAGTAAACATAACCGAACTACCTCCTCCTCTGTGCTTCTTTCTATTAAGGTTGAAGAATGTAATAATTGAGTAGTGCTGGCCTGCTGGCATCTCATGACCTAAGAGGTTTTGTAGGGCACAAATGGCTGAGGTAGCATATGACCCAAGTGAGGCACCATGTTCTATGATGGATTACCTCATAGGTGCATATTTTATTTTTCCAAATATGTACTCTCTGAGTTTTTGTCACATGTTCAGGTGCTTATTTCTTAATTCTCTTAGATGCTGACGACATATAGGATGACAATCATGAGTGCCAAGTGTCTGCGTCTTTGTTATCAAGCAATCTTTTTTGGCTGTTCGTATGGCTAGAATTGTTCGCCTTGTGCTTGAGTAAGTGTTAGCCGAGGCCCCAAAGTTGCAAAGCATATTTAAATAATGTACACACCCAAGAAGTATCTCAAGTCTCTAGGTGTGTCCAAGTGTAGGTATTGAAGCAGTGTTCTACATGGACACTGCTTATTTGTGTCCGTGCTGCTAAGACTATAGTGGGTTGCTAAATGGTATGGAGAGTCTAATTTAACTATAAGCAGTTTGACTATTAACACTTTTTGACAAATACTATATTGATTACTATTATTATTTTTATTGTTATATTTAATAAAACAAGAAAATTGACTATCACTAATACATAGGATACAGTTACAGCATGGAAATGATCTTTTTTCAAAGTAAAGACAAAATTATATGTTTACTCTTGTGTATTTTTGCTAGGCAGTGTTGAAGTTGCTCTAAGTTAGTGATGTGATTAATAGGAGCTTACCATGTACAAAAGAACTTCTAGTTGTTAAGTTAGACTCATTGTGTACACAATTTGTATTGACATGGATAGAGAGGTCTATGCAATGTAATTGGTAATATGTTAATGTTTTTCTTATTTATTTTCTTTGCAGATTGGTTTTTGATGACGTTTGGAAGCATACTTGCAAATCAAGATCAAGTGTTGAATTATTTTTTTTTACTGAACTAATACTTTGTTGTAGTTGCAAATCAAGATTGAATGTTGATTTTTTTTTTTTTTTTTTTTTTTTTTTTTTTTTTTTTTGTGGACTCCACATTAGTTCATTTTGGGATTTGCTTTGATGATTTTTTTGTTATACTTAATGGATTATTATTAAAGCTGTTTGATGAATATATTTTGATTTATAATACAATTGTTTAGTGAATTTTTTTGTGGAGTGGTGTATAATAGTTAGTAGATTTCTTAGCACATTTAAAAGGCTATTGGGATATGAGCATGAATATTTGTGAAATAATAATTTAAATTGAAATATAAAATATGGAACAAGTTTAGTGACGAATTTGTTTCGTCATTTGTACTTCTTATTATGACAAAGTGATTATTTGTCACTAATAAATATTTTTTGTGACAATTTATTGCAAATTATATATGAAAGTTTTCTTTGATTTTGTTGTTTGGTGACTAAAAATTTCGTCACGTATATAAATTTTTGCTACGAAATATATTTCGTCACCTTGACATCTTATTTTGACGAAATTATTTCCTCATCAATGATGAACATGTGTGACAAATTTATTCGTCAACTAAAATTATAAATATGGTACCGAATAATTATTTGATGACGAAAATGAGAATTTTTGGCGACAAAATCTTGTTTTATTGGTGACAAAAAATTTCGTCACTGAAGTAATTTCATTGGTGACGAAATTATTTTTCGTCACGGTGGTTTTTAGTGACAAACATTCAATGACGAAACTGGTGACGAAAATATTTCCTCACAAATATCTTTAGTGACGAAATTAGTTCTTTGGAGACAAAAAAATTTCGTCATTCAAGACCCAATTTCTTGTAGTGATTGCCCAATAATATGGTTCTTCCCTTTTTTTTTTTTTCTGTTTTTTTTTTCCTTTTGGAGAACAACTGATCTTCAAGTTAGTTTATATGTACCTTAATTAATTTTAAAATTAATGACCAAATTGTTAAGAAATTAACTCTGCCTGATCATAATCGGTGAGACACAAAACAATAAATAAGAAAAACAAAACAAATCCCCTCTAAGATGGAATTACCATTCCTATAGAGTGGTTGAAATTACTAATTCAATCTTATCAGACTAATAATGTGAAAACTTGAGTCACCCACTTTTCAAAAATAACAAGACATGTTTTATATAATAATTTTTTTTACGTAATTTCCCAAATTGCATTGCAACCAACTAATGCCATTATACTAATATAAAAATAAATACAATTTATTTCACATCTTCACACTTGTAATCACATTACTCAAATTCACTGGAATAGTAATTCTCTATATGACATAACTGAGAAATTTGAAAGCAATTGAACTTTTTCAATTTTATCCTAAAATTCTTATGTTTTGGATGAAATTTTGAGATTTCTTGAAATTTGGAAATTTTGAATGAAATTTTGTATTTTTATGAAGCAATGTTCATGTGTGGAGAGCAAATATTCAAGTAAGCCCGCACTCCTTTCTTCTAAGCTCCTGTCTGTTCGATCGACCTGCGAGCACAACGGCGGTGAGCTACCCGGCGGTGTGTGGCCGGAAAACCCCTTCGACGATCAAATTAGACACACACACAGGGATAGAGAGAGAGAGAGAGAGAGAGAGAGAGAGAGAGAGAGAGAGAGACTGAGTTGTGTTTAGTGTTTATCTCACAAAAAATGTCATCTGTCCAGTATGGGGGGCACAGACTCGCTTATATACCTTCTGCACCTCAAATCTACTCCCATTAATCTCTCGACACGTACTGCTATCCCATTTGTCAGCACAAATCTTGCTGAACATCACTTAACCTAACTGCCAACCCACTCTACTGGGAGCTCGGCAGCCGGATTGCAGCATCTCGGCTGCCAGCAGCCATGCTGCACTTCGAGCCCAAGTGTTTCAATAGCCAAGCTCATTGAGGACCGAGCTCGGTTGCATCCCGGCATAGCCGAGCTCGGGACAACTTATACTAGTTTGCCACCGGCCTTCCTGCCGAGCTAACTCATGAACCGTGGAACATCCACGCCTTGCCTGGCGCTGGTCATCTCACTTGACGGACTTTCTACACCATGAAGCCAAATAGCTCGGTCTGACCATGCCTTGCCTGGCGCCGGACATCTCGCTTGACCGGCTTCTACACCATGAAGCCACGTAGCTTGGTCCAACCACGCCTTGCCTTAACCGAGCAAAACCTTTCAAGATAGGCCCCTTTCACCGCGGCCCAAATCTGCCTGGCCACTACCACGGCCCAAACCAGACCATAAATCTCCCTCTCAGTTCATATTAAATATGAAATTATGTAAAAAAATAAAAAAAAATTAAACTTAAAAATTTGTTGAATTTCTTGTTTTATCAAATTTAAGAAAATTTTCTCAATTTTACTAAACTGATATTTTTTTATTTTTTTATTGAGACATGTATTTCAATTATTTTTGGTTTCAAAGTTTTCTTAGATGAATTCCTATCATTTTTTAATTTTCATTTGATTGTTACATGAAAAATTAGAAATTGTGAAATTGTCTATATGGTGAAATTAACAAATTTATCAATTTTATGAAATTGAGAAAAAAAAATTCCATTTTAATATGATAGACCTTTTTTAGTGTTTGTGAAATTATGTTAATTTGTATGTGTGCGTTTAGCAGATTAAGATATTTCATTTCTTTTAGTTTTCAATTTACTATTTCATAGATAATTAAAATTTCTCATTTTTGTGAACTGAGAAGTTTCTCAATTCAAAATTTTGAAACTTCGCCAAATTGTAAAAGTTCTGAGTTTGTATGTGTTTATATGGGTGAAAGAGATTTTGCTGGTTTTAATTTTAAATATGCTGCTATAAAACTGAGAAATTTTAAAATGAAACATAGGTCTCATTTACTAGTAAATCCATTTCTAAATCTAACCCAAAAACAAATTCACTTTTCAGCAGGTAATACTACACATATCATATTTTTTTTACTATATTTTATTTATTATTTTAGATGTTTTGTTGTAATCATTTGTTGACACCTAAACCCCCCCTCCCCCAATTTTTTTACGCCGTCTGTCTCTATTTCTCTGTTTCTCTTTCTTATTTTCGGTTTTGTCCTTTTCTATCACCACTGTTGGAGCCTCCACCATATCCACAATACCGCCCCAACCGTATCAACCATCATTGCCGCCACTTCTACTGTCATTGTCGTATCCACTGACATTGTCCCATCGTCATTCACCACATCTCCCTCTACAGTCAACAACCATCCACCGCCGTTTGCACAATTGCATTGACTTGTGCAATTACACTGCCTTTGGTCAGTGAAATTTTACTAACTTAGATTCTGACCTTTAGTGACTTCTTGCAATTTTATTAAAATTGAAGGAGCAAAATCAATGAAATTTTAAAAATATGTAACATATTTAACTAAGTAAATTTTTTATTTATTTATTGAATTGGTGTTATTTTTGGTATTGAGTAAGTGATTTTTAAATAGGTTAAGAGAGTTACAATAATCTTTTTGAAACATTTCTCTTAACTCATTCTTCTATCTAATAACAATAATTTATCTTAGAAAAATTTCTCTGTGCACAATGAAACTTAGAAAAATTATCAAAGGGAAATTTTACTGCGCTAGGTTAGTGAAATTTTATTTCGTTGGATAGTCACCAAAAACCTGTCACCAAAAATATGGACCAGTGGTGGTCTCCAGAAAGTTGTCACCGGTGACCCCCTGCTGGAAGTGGTAGTAGCAATTGGAGGTGGAGGAGTAATGAAACTATAGTAAGAGTAATTTTGTGGTCCCTAAAATTTTAAATTTAATCAATTTGGCCTCTAAACATCGAAGAAGACAAAGCAAATCTTGTTATAGTAGATTGTGTTTGGTTCATAAATTTGGATCGAACTTTGGAAAGAGAAAGTGAAAATGTGAGTAATGTGAGTGAAATATAATTATATTTCACATAACTTTCACGTACTTTTCCCTTTCACTTTTTAAATTCCTATCTAAATTCATAATCCAAATATAGGGAATAATTGTCTAGGTGATAATTTTTTTGATATTGATAAAACAATTACATGTTTTAATATTATCCTTCCCCTCCAAACGGAAAAGTGCAGATTGATGAAGTGCCAATTTGGACATGAGTGTGCTAATAAATCAAACCCTTGATTTAGCTTACCGATTAAATTACAAATTAGATTCTTCAATTCAAGGGTAAATTATATTGACCCTGAATTTTTTTATTTTTGATCTTATAAATTGTATAAAATTTCACATAATTACACAAACATCTCTTTTAGTAAGACAAATGTAGATGGTACCTTAAAACATGAATACATATGGGTAAAATATACCTTTCGGTATAAAGGAAAGAAACTATCATTTCCTGTCCATACGGGTACTGAATTATTGATGAAATATTATTAAATATTATGTAAATTAAAATTTTTTAGGGAGCTCCGTGTAGCTATGCCAAAATTTATGAAACTCAATGTATTTTTTCCAAATCTTTGGGGAGGTTATTGTAAATTACCAATAATTCAATTATGTTTTGCCAATTTGAATAACTCAGTGATGCATATATCATCAACTCAGTTTCACAATAATAAAACATAAAATATGATCACTTTTATATACATGAAACCTTTTCTTTTTGTTTTGTTTTGTTTTGTTTTTTGTTTTTTTGTTTTTTTGTTTATTTTGTTTTTTGGTGCAAATGGGACCGAAGCCGAAACTAACAACGAATAGACCTAGGGCTAACAGACCCTGGAGTATCTTCTTCTATCAATCTAGCCAAAGCCTCAAGGGGGAGAACAAGAAATTCATGTTGGACCATTTGATGAAGAGCATTCTTGGCAATAAAATTTGTGCACTTGTTTGCCCCATGCCAGATAGGTTCGATATCACACTTCCAATTATGGACCAGCACCAACCTAATTTCTTGATAGACATTAAAGGAGGGATGAACCATAGCAGAAGACTTTAACACAGACAAAGCCTCAACGCAATCAGATTCACCAATCACCTTGCGATACCCCATTTGCCAACCCAATTGCAGTCCAAGCCAAATAGCCCATAATTCCGCAACAATAATAGGGATAGATCCAATGCGATGCCAAAAACCACCAATCTAGTTACCTTGATCTAACCGAATGATCCTACTTGCACCTACAAAGCCTTGCGCTTCCAAAATAGAGCCATCAACATTGACTTTAACCCATTAAGGATGAGGGGAGACCAAAGAACATGCATTATGCCATGGCTACCCTTGAAGGCAACTGTGGTTCAAACTTTTTCAAACTCATTGACCAGCTCCTTGATGATATCAATAGGATGAGGAGGCATGGAGTAATTTGGAACATTAACCATTTGTTATGCCAAAACCAAAGTGAAGAAATGGAAGCCAAAAAGATCAAATCCCAGTTATTATAGAATGTAGACCAAGGTGGAGCAGATAGATTAAGATCAATCCACTTAAGCAAAGAAAGTGTAAAGAATTAGAGCCAGCATGAGGAGAGGAATAAACGCTTCCCACACTTTCCTTGGCATTTCACAATCCCGCAAGGCATGGAGTGTAGTCTCATTGTAGTACCCACAAAAAGGACATGTTGAATTAGAACTCAAACCTTTGCGTAACCGAAGGGCATTGGTGAGAATATGATCATTTTTTACCAGCCAAGCAAAGTGTTTCCATCAACTAGGTCCATGGTGGCGCCAAAGAGATTGCCATCCTTGAGTGCCCACATGACGGGGAGGGGAAGACCTGATCATAGTATATGCTGATTTAGTAGAAAACATGCCCGAATGAAAGAGTTTCCAGATTTCCGAATCATTACTGTAGTGACGAGGCGGAAGGGGGGGACAAAAAGGGCCAATCCCAACTACTACTATCAACCCAATATTCAATCACATTCCTTCGTAACTCAGCCTCAGAAAGAGTATGATCGGTCGTTTTTCAATCAAAAATAAAGAACTAAATAAAGCACTATTTCAGTAGAATAGCGTATTGTCCAGGTATCATACCACAAGGACTTTGGGCTAAGTTATATTAATTTGAATGGTAATTTTTAATTTAATTTGAAGAATAGAGGATGATTGTGTAGATCATTGTGTAGCTAAAGAGAATAATCTGAACATGGAGAGAGAGAGTTAGGATTTCGAATCCACTACTAATCTCATATCATGTAATTAAATATCCAATTATAGTAAATCAATAACCCCGATAACAATGATGTATCGTGGCTACAAGCCCCAATATCATTGTCAAGAAAATGAGTATATTCAAAACGTAGGCACAAATCATCTTCGATCGGCACAAATCGTCTACACTAAACTAAGGTTACAGCATGATTCGTCTACTACATGAAATTTCATTTTTTGCAACGCAACAAAATATGTTGCTAAAAGGGAAAACTCGTCGGCAAAAAGTTTCGCCGATACACAGAGCTACGTTGGCAACCTGTAGGTAAAAGTGAGTTGGCAAAAGTTTTTGCCGACGAAATTATCATTGTGTTGGTAAAAGTAATTCCTTTAGCGACAAACATTGTCATCGATAAAAGTCTTCATCTATTGTCGACAATTTACCTTGCATCAGTAAAAGTAGTTCAAATATGATGATTGTGTGGCACTTTTCCCAACACAAATTTGCATCGGCAAAAAATATACTTTTAGCAACAAAATATTAGTCGGCAAAAGTAAACTTCTAGCGACACATTTATGTCGGTAAATGTTGCCATTTGCCGATGATTTGTTTGTCGAGAAAGCTTTACTTTTGGCAACGACAAATTTGCATTGGCAAAAAACACACTTCTAGCAACACAATATGAGTTGGCAAAAGTAAACTTTTGACAACACATTTACCGATAAGTTGTTTGTCGAGAAAGCTTTACTTTTTGGCAATGATAAATTTGCATCGACAAAAATAATTAAAAATCATTTATATTTTTTATAAGATTTAAAAATTTACAAGGGGTATTCCCCAGGCCAACAATATAAATAAAACAAACAAAACCCAAACACTACACAAAACTAACCAAAATAGAGCCAGGGCTAGGGACAGAACCATTGTAGGGATAACATTGTAGCAGACCAACATCTAGTAGTAGCCGCATCATAGTAACATTGTAGCAGCAGTAGCTCAGCAAGCATCAGCCACCAGGGCAGCAGCAGCAAACCAGCATCTGCAGCAGACCAGCAAGCAACAACCATTAGCCACCAGCAACATCAAACCAGTAGGGTAGCACCATTGCTCCAGCAGTAATCCAATATCAACCAACAGACCAACTGCCAAACAACACCAGCACCTCCTAGCAGCATCCAAAAAATTAACACTGGCTGGGCAATGATAGACAGAAACAACAAAAAACCATGTAGGAAGAATTTAATCTGCCAGGTGGAGAACACTAGAGTAACTTGATCATTTTATCTGCTAGGTAAAGAACCTCAGCAACAATACATATCAGCACAAGAAGATACAACACACTCAAATTATATGCTCACCTCAACTAACTTTTTCAAGAACCACACTAACCTATTCAACAACCACATACAATAATATGGATGTCTAGAACAGGCCCAAACAAGGCATATAAACCACCTAGGAAATGGAAACTCAACCAATGTTGTTACAAACAAAAACAATAATCATCCAAGCTATCACAAAAGAAGCCCATGTACAGCTCACATGGGAGAGCAAATTAACATAAAAAAAATATCAAACACAAGCACTAACATTTGGAAGGAGCCACCAAGAAACATGAGGATAATCCAATTTCTCTGTAACTTGTATTTCTCTGTAAAACATACAAAAAAACAAATAATACAAACTAAACTTAACACATCATAACAATTAGTAATGTAACCAAATTAATATCAAATGCAGTTCAATATCCCAAACTTTATTCAAATATCCAACAATACTAACATAAGAATCTTATGTGTCTAACTATATCCAACAATCCCAAACATAATAATTCCAAAAAGTATCTAAATATTCAACAAAATACCCTATAAAACGAAACAAAGAAAAATAAAATGAATGTCTACGTGCGAAACGACAAATTATCATATCTTTAATGACCATATATATCACTACTGAACCACGAACATCCATCACCAACCTATGAACAAAAGGATAAAAACATTAGTATTTTATCAATGCATTAACTTCAAAAATAATACACAAATATAGTTAAAAGTAATTGAATTAATTAAACTTATTTCATTTTTAAGTGTAAAAACATGAGTATTTCATATTTTTTTGAATTAATTAAAAATTGAGTCTAATTTCCAAGCCAAAAGTTTCGTGCTTATACCGTGAGTTTCTACAAGTCACTTTTGTCCTTAATAAGGTGTTCAAACCAATTCCTGGGCATTTTCATGATTATTACATGGTTTTCCCTATTTTAAAATGTGGCTTAGCTTGTGTTGAACTGGTTTGGTTCGGTGTCTCATATTGCTAAATTTGTTAAGGGTAACTCACTTGACCCTATTATCTCTAGGCTTACTCTTACCTGCACTGTTTACCTCATTTGGCTTGAGAGGAATAATAGAGTCTTCAATAAAAAAAAATAAAAATAAAAATAAATAAAAAAGTTCCTGAAGAAATCATTGGTTTGAACATCTTTAATATGGTTAGATTTGGAGTACTGCCACTTAAAAATTTGGAAAGGAAACCAAGTTATGTATGGTTTTAGCTACTTGGACACTGCCCACATCTATCCTCTGTGCAGATCCTAATTGATGTTTTAGTAGGTGTATCTAATAGTTTCTGTAAGTTGCCCTGGCCTCATTTATACCTGGTTATATATGGCGCTTGGAGTAGATGTTTGGAGCAGTGAGTTGAGAGTGGAGTGTTACCTATACTCAGGGTTGAGTGAATGTGAGCCACTATATGTAACATCATTATACATGTTTTCCCTAACAGTTTGCTATGCAGGTTATTTGCTGGCCTTTCTCTTTAGGGATTGTGGGTTAAGTGTGGTGTGAGCATATAGTTAGGAGGTGGGCATTTGTGAGCTTGTGGGGATTGTGGGTTAAGTGTGGTGTGAGCATATAGTTAGGAGGTGGGCATTTGTGAGCTTGTGGGTTGAGAGATATGAATAATCATAAATGAGTGTTCCTAGCCTTTTCTTGAAGGATCAGATCTGCGCTGGTACATTAATAGGGAATTCTTTGGTGTGGGCCTAGTGATGAGAGGGTATATTTTTGGCTTGTTCTATATATAGTTTTTATAACCTGCTTCTTTGATAAGTGATTATGTTCTTGAGTGTTGAGTTTTTTGGCACATATATAAGTGAGGTTTGCTTCAGGTTATGGATTCTATCCTCATTTTTGTTGCTATTTGTTTCTCTTGAACTGTTCCCACTGTGTTGGTTTCTCAGGTTGTATTGATGCCTATACTGGAATTGAGGACAACATCTGGTGGGGTAATGTTGGAGCTGTGTTCGATTTTTGTATGGTGATCTGCTTTAAAATTTCAGTCATGGAGTTTGAGGATTTTCAGTGGACCAGGCAGCATTTTTGCACCAGTTCCAGCACATTTCTTTTTGAAAATGTCCTTTTCTTTATTCTTTCCTTTTGGTTTACCTTTCTAGTCTCTCAACTGTTTCTCAAAGTATGTATCTTTTGGAAGTTAATATAGGAGTGTCTTGTAATACTGGAACACTAGGCAGTGTAATCATTTTTGGTTTCTATTTGGCCTTCTCCTACAGGTTGTGTAGGAGTTATTTTGGGTAGTGTAATTGTCACGACCCAAACCTGCCTCTATAGGTTTAGTGTCATGACTGGCCAATAATCATAGATTACCTACAGCCTCCAATCAAATAACCCTTTATCATATAAAGTATGGGGCTTAGCAGAAGTTAAAATGACATAAAAATTATCCATTGAGCCGTGCGTATATGAAGAAAACTATTATAATAAGCAAAGTTTGTCCCAAAAGTACATTTATCACAATTGTACAAAATTCATGTCTTGCAATTATACAAACCCCAACAACACACAAACACAAAACCACTGAAACAACAAAAAGGGGTTTCACTAGTATGGCTCCACCTGGGCCTGATGACTTCACTTGGAAGTTCCTCAAAAGGCTGACCCGGGTAAACTCGAGGCTTTCTAACTTTGATGTTCAGCTTGCCCACCTACATATATATATATATATATATATATATATATATATATATATATATATATAATAGTAAGCTAGAGCCCAGTGAGTAATAACAAAATAAAGAGGCTATATAAATGGCGTTCGATAATATGTTAATCAAATTCTCGTTTTAGTTCTCTATATCCAATAAATTTCATGATCGAGGTCATTCAATATCAAATTAAGTGGCACACCCATGAACAATAATATTCCAATCACAGTGAAGCGAAAACCAATGGACCACGGAGGGTCAAACCAATAGACCGCGGAGGATCTAATACTAGAGATCTCTGTGTTTCAAATAATCCAATAGCCATGGTATTGTTACCCCCAGGCAAGGGCCTACAACCAATAGCCGTGGTATTGTTACCCCTAGGCAAGGGCCCATGTTCAACGGATACCACAAATACATTTCGAAAATGAACTTCATTCACCATTACAAAATAACTTTTCGATAAGCAATTCAATCAGTCACATATTGATTCCAAGAATAATAACAATCTCAAAAATAATAATACTTGAACATATTTTTATAAAGTTACTACTCACAGTGGTTTGAGTTGTCACTAAGCCTCGGACGTCCACCTAAACAAAACACATAACAGAAGCACAGTTGAAGCACTAATTCATTTTAATTCAATTCTTCTCATATGTTTCTAACTCATTCTATGATTATACGAGTCCAAATGGGGCCTAAGAACACTTAGAGTGGCATGAGGATGCAAATATGCACTTAAAAGAGTTCCTCAAAATTTGTTGTCTTTGCTCGAGTACAACTTCCTTCGCTTGAGCGGGGGTTCAAAAACAATGGTGGTCGCTTGAGCGTAACTTTCGTTGCTCGAACGGTCTGCAAATTTGGCAAAAGTACTAGTTGCATGCAATTCTCGCTCGACTGTCGCTCGAGCGGAAAAATAAGTAAAAAGGGTCCTCGCTCGAGCGCCACTTTGGTCGCTCGAGCGATCTATAAAATTTTATAAAACTTCTGGGAGCTCGATTTTTCACACTCGAGAGAAGCTTTCCTTGCTTGAGCAGACAAGCCGAATTCTGGAATTTTTAGAACTGTGTTTGAGATTCAAAGTTGATATTCAAAGGTCCAAACTTGTGTTTTTGGTACAAAAACTTGGAAAAACATTGTATATCATGAATATTCTTCCAATTTGAAACCATTTATTCAAAATCATGCTCCAATTATCCAAATTTGAGCTTATACCATCAAGTTAAAATCATGCATGTTATGGATTGAGTCCTATTCATGTTAAAACAACACAAAGTGATATGAAATGCATAAATCCATGGATGATCTTCAAGTTCATGCCTTCTAAGCTTCATGCATGTGTGAATTTCAAGAAATCTTAACTCAAAAAAATAAAAGATTAAGCATGCATGTGCATAATTCAACTCAAATTCATCATATTCATGGTAATTCATGCCCAACCTACTCAAATTCAAGCAAATGATCCTATAATTCCATGCACTTAGTTTCTACATGACTCAATTCCAAGAATTTAGGATGAATCTCATCCCTAATGTGTGAATTCAAGTGTTGGCCTAGCTCAATTCACCAAAATTCTAGTAATTCTCTTCAAATCTCTTCTTTCTCTCTCTAAGTGTTGAGTTCTTTTCTCCCTTCCTCAAATTCTCAGCTCAAAAGTGTGTATATGTGGACTCAAGGCTTAATTAGAGCCTTACATAGGGTGTAATTAAGTTAGCCTAATCAAGTATGATTAAGGTTGATTAACTAGGCTTAATTCTTACTAATTCAATTAGTTTATTCTAATTATTTTGATCCAAATCAATTTCAAATAAAGTTGCCATAAAATTCTAAATATTCTCATTAGCCTATTAGGCTAGTCAATTTCAGTTTCGAAAGTCGTCTAAGCTCTCAATTTCTGTCTCTAAGTTGTCAATTCGAACAGATATTCCATGTAATAACAGACAATTATTAAATTAAGCATATAATCACATAAGTAAACACACAATCATTGAATTAGGCTCATTAAAATAACATAATATACTAGTTTGGAGGCCGAGGTCATCGCAGTAATTATTTTTTGGCTTTTGTTTGGCCATCTCCTACTGCTGCTGATTCTGGAAGCTTAGCTTGGCTGTTTTGGGGTGCTCCAGTTGCTGCTAGTTATGTTGCTATATTATCATTTTGGTGCTCCTGCTTAACTAGGCTTGTTAAGGTTTGTTCATCTCCCCCCTCTAACTTGGATGGGGGTTTTGAACAAGTCTATGCGGTTTGCAATCTAGGAAGTCCCTTGCTAATTCAAATTTTTGGTGATTTTCTTCACAGAATTTTGTATCCTATTTTTAAACCTAAAGTGTTATGTTTTAGATTGTTATAGAAATGTATTGCATGTTGTAAGTTTATATAGTTTTAGATTGTTGACACATGTTAGGATTGGTTAAATAAAATAAATCAATTTAATGAGGTGCCAAATTTACCTCTATTTCAACCGAGAGAAGTTTCATCCTTCCTTACACCCGATACATCCTTCCTGACACTGTTGCTTGGAACTAACCCCGGAATGCTTGCTAGATCTATCCCATTTTTTGCAGCCAACATTTGAATAACAACTTACATTGTACTCATGTTTTGAGCCTGCTCAAGTAACTGCTTTCCCTGGTCAGCTAATTGTTGTCATTGGTCAACTAATTACTGTTGAAGAACAATCACCTTGGAGTTAGGAGCCTCAAAATATGTGGAAGATGAAGTAGTGTCCTTGCGGATCCCATGTCCCTTCAAGTAGACCGACCTCTTCCCAAGTACTTCCCTAGAAATCTGCTCCTCAGATAATGGATAGGTTGAGACTACTCAGTGATCTTTGAAACCATAGTGGCCTATGAATGAAATATAAGTAAGCTTAAAAATAATATCAAAATGTAGACATATATTATTGAAATTGAAATAGTTATGGTTACATGATGTTCCTCAACTGTGCTATTTATCTACACTCCCCCATGTCGGTGACGTTTGTGGGTGCCCTCGAATAGTTTCGTAATAGTCGGTTTGCTTTCTTGTATCTTTCATTTCATTAGATTTTCTAGTCAAACAATAATTCTGTATTTATAATTTAGTATGTTCAAATTTGTAAATCTACACTTACAAGGATAGATGCTCGCGATGCAAACAATCTCGAGTCACTCATATGATTATACTTCACACAACCTCTTTCTTTCATTGCATTCTCTGACTTTTCCTACAAATAAAAACAAAAATATGTAACATTAATTAATATACAAGGAGGATATTTCTTTAGTAAATATTGTTATAAATACCTTCCAATCATCAGTTTCACACAAATTGTCAATCATCCATTCCCAATCATCTTGTGTACAAGGATATAATGTCTGACTTTTGAGGTTAGATACTTTGTCTTCTTTAAGGGATTTGTAGTGCGTGTGTAATCTACTTTTCCATTCAGTGTATAAAGTTTGGCACTTCTGATCAATAATACCATCTCACATCCATATCATTATTGCAGTCCCTAAAGTCAAAAGTTTGCTGCAATTGGAAACAATAAAATTCAATATATTTTATATATCATTGCGATTAAGATAAATAACATGTTGAACATATAATACATATATTTCAAATTACCTCAACTCTTGTAACAATGGACTCTCTTAACCCAAAGTCAATGGCTATCCATCCATCATTTCGGACTGGGACATGAACTCGAATTTGTTGACCAAGAGCAGCTGCTAGCGATGTGGCGTAATTTCCTTCTATTTCTTTGGTCAAACGGTTAAGTGTAATGGGTATTCGATTACCACGCTCCTTTAGAATCTTCTCCATATTCTTTCCTTGGGTTGGTCCTCATACACGTTTCTTGCCCAAAACTGGAATTGATGCTATTATGACCAAAATTTTATTCAAGTTAGTCAACATAAAACATGAATGCACTAAATAAATATTGAGATAAGAAATGATCATTTCATTTAAGTAGTCATTTATTTCTCGCCTCCACTGTTAGTGACAGTGCATGGGCTTAAAAGGTGGTCAGGTTGAGTGGCTAAGGTAGGGAGCTGATCGGGCCTAGTATATAAGGCGGGAAGATGGATAGGTTGGGTCGACACCTCAGGTGTGCTCTCTGAATGATTAACTTGTGCTGCTAAAGGTCGTGTCGAAAGAGTAAGTGAATCTTCATCAGGAGTACTTCTCTCTTCCCTAGGTGTTTGTGAAGTTATTAGGCGAGCTATAGACCTATTTGTTTTCTGGGACCCATATGAATATCTTAACATAATATAAAAATAAATTGTTAGTACATTTTCAATAATTTAAGGTTGCTTATTAAAAAAAAAGTTTGAAATAACTAGACATAACACAAGTAATATAACAAGTGAAAAAATAGAGAAGTTACTTTTCATACACGCATCTAATACCTCAATCACTCAAAAATCAAAAGGCTCGCCATCATCACTTGATGAACTTAGTCCTTTATCATCATCAAGTGGTTGATAGTCCTCGTCATTATCACTTTCACCAACATTCTCTTTCCCACCCTAGAACTTTTACTATTGTCCTTTTGAATAGAACCAAACATTGAATTCTTGAGGGACTTTATCTCTAGAGCATCAAATCAGATTTTATGTTTTTGAATTTTTTTTTCTCTATCTTTTTCATATTTCGTCATCTTTTGGACCAAGCTACCGGGCTTTAGAAATAATTTACCATTTCTGGACATCTTTGCAATTATAGATATGGCATATAATTAAATGAAATGAAATGTGAAACAATGTTATGAAATTTGAAAAACAATGCCATGAAATGTAAACCAAGCAATTTATTATTAAATTATAACACTTGTCCATATAATAAAAAAGCAAACATCACATATCATAATCTATATCAAGATCTATATGAGGATATGCATTAACATCAAGTTGTCTATGCAGTTCATCATTTTCATCATCATTATACTTTATCATTGTGTCATCCTGATCATCATTGTGAACTAAATTCTCTGCCATTAGTTGATCATTGAAAATGATCTCAAGATCCATATCATCCCTGCTGTATTGAACATCATTATCTTGGATCACTACCCTAACACCATCAGTGGTTTCATCCTGTTGAAAAGAATCATTAGAGACATCATCCCACTCTGGTATATCCCATACTCCCCGATGCTTAACCCATTCAACGACTCTCCAATTTTTGCCTTTATTGGTATCATTGACGTAGAATACTTGTCTCACCTGACTAGGTAGAACAAATTGGTCATCTTTATACCAAAGTTTTGTAACATCAATACTTGTGACATGTTCACCGGAGTATATTCAATCCTTGTGACCGGTGTCATACCATTCACATTGGAACAAAACCACTGTACCCCCATGCAAGTATTTCAATTCCCATATTTTGCACAAGTTGTCGTAAAAATTAATTTGGTTCCCATTATGGTCCCCATCTACGACTAACCCACTATTTTGGCACGTACAACAATTTTCACGATTTCTAGTATGGAATCGAATTCCATTGTAGATGCACCTATAATAAAAGTCAATTACCGATCCAGGACCATTTGCTAATGACCACAATTCGTCAATTGCTTCAGGTGACCCTTTCATTCGCAAATCATTCATTTACATAAAACACCATATAACAAGTGTACTAAGTTAATGTGAATTGAAAGTTATAACATGAGTATTCAGTTAAGTTCTTCAGTATATCTTGTATGATTTTTGAACCATTTTGGAAATTCTTCTCATTGTACCTGAGTTACGTCACGTCCTTGTAGATTATGTACAATATTCTTGTGCTCCCTACCCAAGGAAATGTGATATACATAATTAACTTAGAGAGTTCGAAACAAAGTGGAACAATTATGCATAAACATAATTAAATTGAAATACATACTCAATATATAGCTCCACCTCAGAGCTATTGTACAACACAAACCAATTAGCCATTTCTCGTTCATTCTGTGAAGGGTCAAAAGCCCTTGTGATAAGTGAGAATAGATAAGCATTTTGGGTAAAGACCTCTATCCCGGGACCACATTCACCACCATCATCATTTCGTTCGGGTTTATCAATCCCTTTTAAGTACATTGAACAAAAAGTAAGACACTCTTTGACAATGTAAGCCTTAGCGATAGAACCTTCTGGACATGCTCTATTATTGACATACCCTTTCAAAGTCCCTAGAAACCTTCAACAAAAATTGATAATCAAATTTATGCTTATTGATTTAATAAAATTACTCCTTAAACAATACTCTTTTATGGGTGAATTTTTGCACAATAGTTTACTTATAAAAAATTAATAAATAACCATATGTTCATAATGATTACCTTTCGATCGGGTGCATCCATCGATATTGGATTGGTCCAGCAAACATGGTGTCACACGGCAAGTAAACAGCCAAATAGACCATCACATCAGAGAAAGCTGGAGGAAAATTTCTCCAACTTGCAAAGTATGAGCACAATTTGTTTCTCCATTTTTTTCCAAATCAGTCTACCTTAATGTTTTTTAGCACAGTTCTTGGAAGAAGTTGCCCAACTCAAATAGTGTTGTCGAGATCTCCTTGTTCACAAAACCACGCATGCTACTTGGGAGAAGTCGCTGAAGTAGGACATGACAATCATGGCTTTTCATGCCCGATAATCTTCCATTTTTAGAAGTCACATATCTTGAGATGTTTGCTGCACAACCATTTGGATAACTAATAGACATCAAGAATTCACAAAACCATCTATTTGTCGAGAATCCAATGTGTAGGCTGCCCGAGGCTTGACAACGGATCCATTATCTTTCCTCTATAGATGCAATTCTTGCCTTATGTCCATTTCTTGCAAATCATCACATGCTTTGTACGTGTCCTTATTTTTCTCATCTATGGCCAACATCGTCCCATAAAAGTTTTCACAAATATTCTTATCAATGTGTATGACATCAAGATTGTGTTGGAGCTTTAGTTTCTTCTAATACGGTAACTCCCACATTATGCTTTTCTTTGTCCAATTCAATTCTTCAGACTCTCGTGGTCTTTTCTTGTTGGTAGGATCCTTTCCAAACTTGATTTCCCGCAATTGATCCAATTGAGCAATTACTTTTTCCACTGGTAAATCCAAGGATTTCTTCCTAAGCTCAGCTAAACAATCAAACTTCTTGTTCTTCCTCCAACGGTGGTTATTAGGCAAGTAAGCTCGATGACCCACCCACCCGATCTTACTGATCAACCCGCGTGATAACGGATTATCATTACAAGGAGGGCAAGCCAAATAACCTTTAGTTCTCCATCTGAATAAGTCACCATATGCAGGGAAGTCATTTATGGTCCACATTAAAGTTGCATGCATTTGAAAGGTCTGTTCAGTGGAGGCATTGTAAGTTATCACGCCATTCTCCCACAACTCCTTCAACTCATCAATCAATGGCCTTAGGTAGACATCAATATCAGTCCTTGGTTTATTACCTCCAAGAATAAGTAAGGACATTATGAAAAATGGGGCCATCATACATCTCCAAGGTGGGAGGTTATAGGGCATGAGTATGACATGCCACATGCTATAGGAAGTGCTCATGTTCCTAAAAGGGTTGAACCCATCGGTGGCTAGGCCCAACCTAACAATGCAAGTCTCCTGGGCAAACTTTGGATAATGCAAATCAAACTCCTTTCACTCTTTACAATCAGCCAGATGCCTCACTACACCATCATCAACACGTTTATCACTATGTCATCTCATGTCTTTAGCTATCTTCCTAGACATGTACAATATCCTCAACCTAGGTGTCAATGGGAAGTAACACAATATCTTGTGAGGGATCTTCTTACCCTTGCTATCATTTACTCTGTACCTAGATGCTTGACATGTGGGACATTTTTCCAAGTGAGCATTCCCCTTCCAGAGTAGTACACAATCATGTTTACATGCATCGATGAGCTCGTATCCCAAGCCCAAGTCACATAGTAACTTCTTGCACTCATAAATTAACCCTAGCATTACATGGCCTTTTGGTAGGAATCGTCTTTGTATCTCCAAAATCTTGTCAAAAGACTTATTGCTCCACCTAGTTTCTACCTTCACATGTAGCATCTGAATAATGAATGATAACAAAGTATCTGAGTTTTTGCAACCTGGGTACAAGCAACATTGGGAAGCATCGAACAATTTATCGAAGTTTCGTACATCCTCTCTTTCTAGAGTATCACCCACCATACAATTCGCCCTCTGATAGTCCTCTACTCGTTCATCATATTCATCTTGATCCTCGTCATTTTCACCATTGCTTTCATCAAGGTTATTGTGTTCTGGAAGTTCACCGTGTTCTAACCAAGTGGTATATGATACTATCATCCTACTTATGAGCAAATGAGCCTTCACAATACCATACTTCTAGTTATAAAAGTTACAACAATTGATGCATGGGCACTCAATCTCCCTAGCCTCACCCAAATGAGCCTTTGTAAATTCAATAAATGAGTTCACTCCATCTACATATGGCTGACTGAATCTATCAGAAATTAACATCCAACTCCTGTCCATATCTGATTATAAGATAGTAGTTAATACAAATGGGGCACAACCTTTATTATTATTATTATTATTAATGTTATTATTTATTTATTTATTTATTCTTTAAACATAAAGACAAAGTAGTTAATATTATTGTAGAGTGACACATCATCGTCGATAAAGGTGCATCTAACTATACGCTTTTTAAATTTTGTATCAAGGTTTCGACCAATAAATCCTTTAAAATTCTATTCTATCTGCATATATTATGTATTAAGTTAAGTGTTTTTTTACATTTACCAACAAAAAAAAAAAATGTTTTTCATTTTACATTGCTAAACTAAGTCATGAATTGAATAAGTGTCAAAAGGAAGTGAACTAGCAATAGCAAGCCTAAGCCTATGTTGTGGACAAAATAAAAAAATAAAAAAAAATACATAAACTTCCACAATTTGTATTTGACAAGGTGCTCTTTTTGGAATTGTTGCATGATAACCTCATTGTAAATAGTGTCATACACATCTTTTTCTATATATATTATCAAGCAATCCTCGAGTAGAAGATGACTCTTGCATTGGGGTTGACTTTCTTTTGAGAAATTTGTTCATATTCGCTTAAACTATAATAAAATTAAAAAAAAAAAACTAGTAAAATATTAACAATCATATTTGTCCCTAAAACTAGAGATTTTATTCTAAGCATGAACAATTTTTTAAAATTGTACAATGTGTATCACTTTCATATATATATATATATATATGGCGACTGGTACATATATTGCATATACATAAAGAATATTTAATGGAATAGTAAACGTTCTTGTTATCAACAATTTTTAAAAATTATACGAAGTATATCACTTTCATATACATATATATATATATATATACATATATATATATATATATATATATATATACATATCCTAGCGGATAGCACACGCGTTACGTGTGCAATTCTAATTAGTAAGAATAAAAACGAACAATAAAAAAATTAATATTATGTTGTCTAAGTAGTAAAAGTGTTCTTAGTAAAACTAAAGGTCTGAAGTTCAAAACTTACTCACACTTTGAAATAATAATTTTTTATTTTAGGATATAAAAATTTGCCACATGGTGAAAGGAGAAGTCGCCAAATACTTGGACACCAAATTCAATGCTTACATATATAATAGTACTAATGGGTGGCACATGCAATGCGTGTGCAATTCAGATAAGTAAGCATAAAAACAAATAATAAAGAAATTAATATCATAATATGTATGTTGTCTAAATAGTAATAGTATTCTTAATGAAACCCAAGGTTTGGGTTCAAATCTTGCTCATTAGGATAGGAAAATTTGTCACGTAGCAGAAGGAGAAACCACCACACTATATATATATATATATATGACAAGTATATATATTGTACATACAATAAAGAGTAATCAACGGAACATTAAAGTTAATTAAGAATCCCTGTTCTTGTTATTCAACAACTTTTTCACCACAAATCTCACATGAATATTATCGGCCAATAATTAGGTTCTTGCAATAATATTAATGTTCCAATCAGCAACATGACAAAATTTCTCTAAAGAGTATAAAAAATATTTATAATCACAAAAATAATCTTAAATATTATTTTTCCTAAATTGAAAATCATAAATCCTAGATTTACATAAACAAGGCTAATCCTAAATAGACGTAAGACCTATTGAAATCCATAGAGTGTGTTTTATTTTTATTTTTTTTCACTTTTTAACTCCTAAATCCTGTCAGTATGTAATTGAAGAAATCTTTTGACGGAAAAAAATATTGATACCTTAATCAAACGTGAGAGAGAGAAACAGAACAGTAGAAGGATGGACCCATGATCATAACAGCGGCTTCGCCCCTGTTAGTTATCGGCAGTGATTGAGAGCCCGTAATTTCGGGGCTCGAATGCCCCGAAATTCCATTTTAGGTAAAAAAAAAAAAAAAAAAAAAGGAAAAAAGAAAGAAAAAAAAAACAGTTTCCAAAATTAGAAATTAGGGGTATTAGGGGCAACTTTTTTAGGGCCACCAATCATTTTCCGTTAGTTATAATCAAAAATATTTTAAACTATGTTTTAAGTGGAGTTTAGTTATGACTTTTGATTATGAATCATTCTGATATTAATTAACATTTAGCTATGATTTATTGTGCTTCTTATTTTGACTATAATGGAAAAAATCTTTAGTTATATTGCAAGTAATACCTAGTCATGATTTATCGTTATCTTTTGTTTTTGAGGAGTTTGTACTGTACAAAGACCCCATTTAGAGACTTGTTCAAATGAAATAAAGTTTAAAAAACTGATGGGTGTGAAATTTTTACATTCTAGGGTTGAGTAAAGAAATTGAAAAATGTTCAAATTGAATTGATCTAGGCCAATTTAGTAGGTAGTTTAGTTTTTTTTTTTTTTTTTTTTTTTTTTTTTTTTTTTTTAATTCGTGGTTCGGTTCTGATTTGAAAAATTAAGAAACTGGTGTTAACAGATTGTTATTTTTGCTACTGTATTTTTTAATTATTTAGTATAATTTTAATTTTGTAATTGTTGTTATAACAAAATGTTTGGTTGATAGGAGTTTTATGTTCGCTAGATGTTAAACAATATGTTTATTTGCTAAATATTATGTTCGTTTAAGTTAATGGTTGAATAATGGGCATGTTTATCTTTTGAAAGTTCATGTTTTGAAAAACTACAGCAGATCAATGTTGAACAATATGTTTGCTTAATGTTGTGTTTTTGCTTAATTGATTAATATTATGAGAGTAGTTTGTTTGATGTGTACGTTGTTATTATTATTTTTTAAATTTATGATAGATTGAATTATTTTGAAAATATTATATAATTTTTCTTTTGAACAAAAATTATGTCAAATCGTAGTTTCAAATAGAACCGAACTATATTTAAATGATTTGGCTCAGATTGATTCTATGATTTTAATAATTTAATTTGATTCCCATTTTTATGAAATCATATAAAATAGATTGATTTTGATTTCATTCCAAACTAATCCAAACCGTATCATGCTAACCGCTATTACATTCTCATTTGCTGATGAAGGTCATCCCCCCACAACGTAACAAGCGTTCTTGGTGGTCTGCTGAAAAATGCTTGGGAGCACTAATTAGTGCTCCCACTAATTAGGTGGCAGTGGGTTCCGCCATGAATGATGTGATATTTTGGTTTTGGAGTTGTAATTTTTTTTTATTTTTTTTATTTTTTTAATGCATTAGTGCTATTAGTGGTGATGTTTTTAGTGGGATGAATCATTGTTGGTGGTCTGCTTTATCAATGGCCACAAATGGCTTTATGTTGTAGTATCTGATCAAATTATAAAAACTGATTCACCAAATCACTGTTAGGATTTATGACATGCCCCAAGAGAATTTTTTAAGAATGGTTTGGCTTTGGTCCAGTTTAAGATCGGACTAAACCATGTTATTGGGCTCTTGGGAGCTCACCATGGGTCCAGTTTTGAAAATCTGAACTGTTCAATGTGTAGAACTCGTCGAGTACTATATATGTGTAAAAAATTACGTTGATCGGATATCGATAGTTATGTAATCAAATCAGTTTTGTATAAAAAAATGGACGGTGAATAAATTAACGGCTGACAAAAAACTATTTTGATCAGATAGCTATCGATATCCGATCAACATGATTTTTTACAGCCATATAATACTTGACGAGTTCTACACATCAAACGGTTCATATTGTTAAAACGGGACCTGTAGTGGACCCCCACAAATCCAACAACATGGTCCAATCCGATCGTGGACTGGACCAAAGCGAAACCCCTTTAAGAAAATATCTTCTATGAAAAGCAAGGATGCCGCCAAAAGCCAAAAGCTAATTCATCTTCTTCTAATGCCCTTTTTTTTTTTTTTTTTTTGGGGGGGGGGGGGGGGGGGGTGTTTATTTGACGGGGCTTCTAATACCCACTTTGCTTCCTCATTCATTGCGCAAATTTCAAGTTCAATTTTGGGAAAAATACACTTTCCCCCTTAATTCGAAAGCTAAAAATCACCCAACAACCATGAATTTTGGAGCACAGTTGTGCATTGCGTATCGGAGTGATTATTGTGTCACTTGTAAGGTTCACTTTGAATTTTGTTTTGATGATTTAAATATTTTAATTTTTAAAAAATATTAAGTAAAACATAAATGGCAAGTTAGTTGGACATCGATAATTCCTTCCTGAAATCATATTTGTATTCAGTTTGATATTTAAATATTTATTTAATTAGTTATTATATATAAATATGATTTGATGAAATAGTTATTAATATCTGATAAATTTGATTTTTTTTTTTTTTTTTACAAATATACATTCTACTTGATATTTTTTTAAAATAAATGATTCAAATCATTAAAATAGAACCTGAAGTGAGTCTCACAAACTTCACAACAATCAGTGTTGTGCACTTACCCTAAGTCTAGCATCCATAAGACAAACTTGAGAAAAATAAACTACATACATGTTTCATAATGAAGAAGAAATAAACAACATAAATGATATCGAAACCCTCTCAATATGAATTAAATTCATATTACCTTAATTCTTCCAAACATTAAAATCATATTACCTTAATTCGACATAACTGGTTGGGTTTAAAGCATTAAAAATTCTTCGAAATATACGTTATGGAAAGGGCTTGAATATGGAATTAAGTGCATAAGAAATAGACACTCTAACCACTAAGCCATCAACATAATTATTGACAATATAATAAGTATATATGCTATATATTTAATATTACCTTAATTATTTTGACTAAAAATCAATGTATAAAAAACGTAAAATAAATTTTAATAATTTTTTTTGTAATTGATTATTATTTATTATGTTTGTAATTTTAATATTTATAAATTTTAGGATAAATTACAATTACACCCCCTGAGGTTTGTTTAAAATACAAATTGCCTCTTGTGGTTTCAAAAATTACAAATACCCCCTTGTTGGAATTTTTTATTTAACAGAATTAACTAAAAAAATGAAATTCATAATTGCTCTCCTATACAATAATAAAATTACCTAAATTATTAATTGAAATATATTTCTAACATCATAAAAAACTGTTAATTGACTTAATGATTTATTAATGAAAATGATGATTTGTTATGAAATTAGAAACCTCAGGGGGCAAAATGTAATTTCCAGAATCACAGGGAACAATTCATATTTTAATCAAATCTCAGAAGTTGTATTTGTAATTTACCCTAAATTTTAATATATTTGTGATATAATTATGATAACATGGTTCAATTTCGATTCACCCACAATTAAACCAGTGACCCATTCGCGCAGATCACTTTTTCGATTCGCTCGTCAATTCAATTTTCAAAACATTGGTTTATATAATTAAAATCATACTTATGTGTACGACCATTATATTTAAAAACTAGTGAAGTTTACTATGCAATGTACCAAATGACATTAAGAGTGAATGACGCAGCGGAATAAATCACACGAGACTAGATATCATTTTAGAAGACGAGAATTTTTGAATCCACAAGAACACCCTTGAATCCACAAGGAAGATAAAAGAAAAGCTCTTTAAAAAATATATATATATATATATTTTTTTTGATCGGCAAAGAAAAATTTCATTAATCAACATGAAATGAAAGGTACAGGAAGATGAAAAAGCTCTTTAAAATATTATTGAATGAATCAATTACATATGCTTGTAGGCTTATTTATAATAAACTAAACCTAATACTTGTAGGAAAAGTGAATAAACTAAATCTAATACTTGTAAGAAAAGTGATTCCAAAATAAACAAAGAAACTTAAATCAACACAAATTAAGAAACCTAAGAGAACTAGGAAACCTAAGAGACTAAAAATTCTAAACTATTTAAAATCCTAGCTTGGAAACCTAAGAGACTAAAAATTCTAAACTATTTAAAATCCTAGCCAAAAACCTAATTCTAAATAAAATTAAGAAATATAAAAATTATAGAATTTTGTTCTGCATCTTTCTTGCCTTTTGTTGGTCCAATTGTTCCAAGAAGTCTTCGGCTACTTGTTCTACACCAGTCCCTTCTTTTTGGAGAGAACTCGACCTCGAGTTCGATTATGGATAGAGGGGTTCTTCAGCATGATACTCATATAAATAAGCTACATTAAAAGTCTTGGAAATCTTCATGTCGTCTGGTAGCTCAATCACATAAGCATTGTCATTGATTTTCTTCAACACCCTACATAGACCATACTTGCGAGGCTCCAATTTGTTGTACGTGTTGACTGGAAATCTGTTTTTGCACAAAAACACCATTACTGAATCTCCTTCCTTGAACAGTTTGGCGCCGATGCTTGTCTGCGGCTGCCTTATATTTGGTATTTGTTTCCTCCAGCTTCTGTCGTACTTCTTCTTGTACTGCTTGGGCTTGTTTGGGCATGGTTTCGGCAGCAGTACTCACTCCTAGACCCCGACAAACGGAGCAAATCAACTGCATGTTTTGAAGACGTGACATACACTAGAGAGAATGGTGACTTTCCTGTGGCACTGTGAACTGCGCTATTATATGCGAATTCTGCTTGAGGCAAAGCAAGATCCCATTGCTTTGGTTTGTCTCCACAAATGCTGCGAACCAAATTTTCCAATGTTCTATTAGTCACCTCTGTTTGACCATATGTTTGAGGATGCGCAGTTGAACTATGATTCAAGGCTGTGTTAAATATCTTCCACAAAGTCACCCAGAAGTGGTTAAGGAACTTGACATCACGATCTGAGGTAATGGATTGAGGGACTCCATGCAAACGAACTACTTCTCGAAAGAATAATTGAGCCACATGAGAGGCGTCTGAAGGCTTTCGACAAGGAATAAAATGCGCCATATTTGAAAACCTGTCAACCACTATGAACACAGAATCAACTCCACGTTGGGTATGAGGGAGTCCCAACACAAAGTCCATCGACAAGTCTTTTCAAATGCTGTTAGGAATAGGTAGAGGCATATAGAGGCCAGTATTCTGAGACTGCCCTTTGGATACTTGACAAATGTAGCACTTCCTCACAAAATTGCCAACATCTCGCTTCAATTGAGGCCAGAAATATCGTTCTTCCATACTTGCGATAGTCTTGTCCCTGCCCAAATGTCCACTTAAGCCACTACCATGGAGATCCCGAATTAGTTTCTCTCGCAAAGAGCTACGAGGGATGCATAAGCGATTTCCTCGAAATAGATAGGCATCAGTGATGTGAAATCAGTGACTGGTTGCCTTTGAATACACTTTGCCCATATCTCCTTGAAGTCATCATCATCAGGGTAAAGTTTTTTCAGGAACTCAAACCCCACAATCTCATGTGTCAACGTGACTAATAAACTAGCCCGTTGACTCAAGGCATCCGCGACTCGATTCAAAACCCCTAATTTGTGGCGAATAGTAAAAGGGAATTTCTAAAGGAAAGTAGACCATCTTACATGCATGTTATCTAGGTGCTTCTGGCTGTTGATAAACTTTAAGGCTTGATGATCAGTACACAACACAAACTCTCTCTGTATTAGGTAATGTTCCCAATGCATCAAAGCTCGAACCACTGCATAAAATTCTTGGTCGTAAGTGCTCCACTTTTGCCGAGCTTCACTTAATTTTTCATTGAAAAAGGCCACTGGTTTATGTTCTTGAGATAGGACAGCCCCAATGCCCACACCACTGGCATCACATTCTACCTTAAAAATCTTCTCAAAACTGGGCAAAGCTAGCACTGGTGCAGTGCACAACTTCTCTTTGATCAACAAGAAGCTCTCTTCTGCATCATCACCCTACAAGAATTTTCCTTTCTTCATGCACTTTGTTATTGGTGCCACAATAGTTCTAAAACTTCGAATGAAACGCCTATAAAACGTAGCCAACCCATGGAAACTCCGAACATCACTAATAGTCTTGGGTGTTGGCCATTCTTGGATGGCTCGAACTTTCTTTTGATCCACATGAATGCCATCTAAACTAACCACATAACCCAAGAACAACAAACTACTTGTAAGGAAACTGCACTTCTTAAGGTTAACGTACAACTTGCTTACCTCTAGTGCTGTCAACACCTCTCGTAAATGGGCCATGTGTCCTTCTCTGATTTACTGTAGATTAATATGTCATCAAAATAAACCACGACAAATTTCCCAGTGAAAGGTCGTAATACCTGATGCATAACTCGCATGAAGGCACTGGGAGCATTAGAAAGGCCGAATGACATAACCAACCATTCATACAAACATCCTTAGTCTTGAATGCTGTTTTCCATTCATCTCCAGGACGGATTCGAATTTGATGGTACCCACTTCACAGATCGATCTTTGAAAACCACTTTGATCCTTCCAGCATGTCCAACATATCATCCAGTCGGGGAATGGGAAATCTATACTTGATGGTAATCTTGTTGATGGCTCGGCTGTCTACACATATTCGCCAACTTCCATCTTTCTTTGGCGTTAATAATGCCAGAACAACACATGGACTTAGGCTTTCACGAATAAGTCCCTTTCGCAGCAATTCTTCAACTTTCTCCCGCAGGATCTCACCCTCTTTTGGACTCATTCTATAGTGTGGTAGGTTTGGCAGACTTGCTTCTGGTATGAAATCAATCTGATGTTGAATGTCCCTCATGGATGGAAGTTCATCTGGAAACTTGTCAATAGTAAGCTCTTGGAATTCCTCCAACAATGGTTGAATTTTCTGAGGGAATGGAGTGATTGTGTTCTCCTTGGCCATAGGTACCATGTTTTCATAATCATAGCATATAACTCTTGTGAAGTTTTCGCATCTGCCACAAACTCGGCCTCTGAATTGGTCATAGTGAGGAAAGACTTCACTTTGACTTTCGGAGGCACTGTGTGTTGCTTTAAGGGACTCATAGCAATTTTATAAGACCCCCAATTAAACACATAAGTATTGTCTCGTCCTCTAAATGTAATATCCACATCAAATTGCCAAGGTCTTCCAAGTAATACATGACTAGTATCCATATCAACCACATCACATAATACATCGGATTTATAATGTTTGCCAATAGAAATAGGTACCCTACATACTTCGGTTATCTTGACAGCATGTCCTTTTTTGATCCAGCCAATACTGTAGGGAGAGGGGTGTGGTTCAGGAGACAACTTCAGGTGCATTACCAATCGTTTAGCCACAAAATTTTTGCAACTTCCATTGTCCACAAGAAGGTCACACACCTTTTGATTTATGGTACAACAAGAGCGAAAAATACTGTGACGTTGACTGAGGTCCTCAGTTTTTGGTGTAAATAGAACCCTTTGAACTACACAGTTGACTCGTTCTCCTTCTTCTCTGGCGAGTTCAGCACCTTCATACTGATCACCCTCATATTCTGCATCTCCATCATCCCCAATTTCATCTTCTTCTTCAACTAAATTAGCAGCCCTTCTTTCTGGGCACACATTAGAGCGATGGCCAGGCGTACCACATCTATAAATCACACGAGACTAGATATCATTCTAGTAGACGAGAATTCTTGAATCCACAAGAACACCCTTGAATCCACAAGGAAGATAGAAGAAAAGCTCTTTAAAATATTATTGAATGAATCAATTACATATGAATCAATTACATATGCTTGTAGGCTTATTTATAATAAACTAAACCTAATACTTGTAGGAAAAGTGAATAAACTAAACCTAATACTTGTAAGAAAAGTGATTCCAAAATAAACTAGGAAACTTAAATCAACACAAATTAAGAAACCTAAGAGACTAAAAATTCTAAACTATTTAAAATCTTCGCTTGGAAACCTAAGAGACTAAAAATTCTAAACTATTTAAAATCCTAGCCAAAATCCTAATTCTAAATAAAATTAAGAAATATAAAAATTATAGTATTTTGTTCTACATCTTTCTTGCCTTTTGTCGGTCCAATTGTTCCAAGAAGTCTTCGGCTACTTGTTCTACATTAGTGAAGTAGGTGAAATAGGGTTAATTACCGTAAGAGGCTCAACTATTAATGAATATTAACTTACCTCACTCATTTGTGAATTTATATATTTTGACCCCTTAAATTATAAAAATGTATCATGTTTACCGTCTAAACTACCTTTAGAAGATGTGTATTTGAATGATTTTTTATAGTTGAAAGATCAATATGAATAGATTCATAAGAAAAGGTTAAAGTGATATTCATAAATAGTAGAGGGATCATGGTGAAATATTTCAAAATATATCACAACTCTCTTTTTCAATTTGTCAAGCATATTGTCCAATCTCCATAAATGTTGTCAAGCCATAATTGACGCGATGCTAGAAATCAAAATACCGCGTCATGTCCCAGTTCCAACTAATAAATGATCGGGAATTCTTGCCACAAGTTTGTGGTTGATAAAAACGCAACGTATATGTGTCTATATGGCTCCTAACGTATTAAAAATGTTAATCGTATGGCCCAATTCAACTATTAGATTGTGTTTGTTTCATAAATTTAGAAAGGTATTTAAAATGAGAAATGAAAAAGAAATGTGAATAAAATATATATTTTATCTACGTTTCACATATATTTTTTCTTTCCATTTATAAATTCCTCTCCAAATTTGTGAACCAAACACATTTAAATTAAGAAAACTCTTGAACATTTCAATAAAAATAACAAAACTTAAAAAAATAAAAAAATGTTTGTACCATTTCTTTCTCTTCTATTCATGGATTGAAATATAAAAGTTGTCTATCTAAAGAGTCTACGTCTCTATTCTAAAGTTAAAATGAAAAATCATTTACGCGTACCAACTAAATAACTCGAGTATGTATAAAAAAAATAAATAAGGACTAATGTAGTTTAATTATAAACTCAATATTTCTATGATAATTAAATAAATGTTTAAATTTTTGTAGTCGTAACAGTAATTATACGTAGGAGTAGTAGAGTCGACAAAAATAAGAGTTGTAGCAAGGTAAATTTCCCTTTCTAATTGAATTGTTCAGCAATTTGGATCGGGTTGCTTCTGTCTTGAATGGACAATGTACCTCTTTCCATCAGAGGCCGGGGGAGCCAGGCTGGACAATCGAGTTTGGGACACAATTCTTCCTTCTCAAATTATTATTCTTCAATTTGTGTTTGTTTTTATCATTGATTAGTTGTCTTACAAGTTACACTTTGTGGTCATTGAAGACTTCTTAATACATTTTTTGACTTGAATATAAGAATTCCATCTTTGTAGACACTCAAAATACTCAAATAGACCTTCTCTAAGGTAAAATAAGCCAACAAGTATCAATTATTCTTCAACAAATTATTTGGCCTAAACAGATTGGCTTTATTCAATTTGGGTTAAAGGAGTTCTTTGGCTTGCTGGTGTTTTGGGCTGGACTTTTCTCTAGTCCATCATTTGGATTGGAAAGTGTTGTTCGGGTTTGTGGAGTCAATCACAAGTCTCGTTTCGATAATTTGAATTGTTAATTTTGTTGAGCCTTGTGTGCATATCATATATAAAAAAAATTAGATTGATTTGATATTTGTAATTCATTAATTTTATCACATTTGTTCTAAAAAGAAAAAAATAGATGATCTATTTTAAAAAATAAATTGACCATTAAGTTTTTTAGATAAAAACTCAATAAAATGAAGGGATTATGAATATCAGAACGATTTAATTTTTATTTTTTATTTTTATGAATAATATGTACACAAGATCCCATAAAATAAGTGATTCAAATCATCAAAACTAGAGTCGTGGTGGGCCTCACGGAGGGAAGCCCAACCCTATCAAGTACAACTTTTTTGAACGAAAATGCCATGTAGAAGCATGTTAATTTTTTGTGTACCCTTATTGTAATAAACTTGACCCTTATCATTTACACAACTTCTAAGCGCATTTTTGACAATTACATAATAAAAAATTATTTGACAATATTCACCAAACATGAACATAACTTTTTCAAAACTTGTTTAGAATTTAACTAAACACGCTTGCAACTTACTTAAATATTTTTAAGCTAATAATGTATAAGTAGATTGTCAAAATATCTTGATTATTTCGGAAGTTGAATGTCTTAAGTATTGACTAGTTTTGGCACTAGTTTAAGAAAGTTTGTCGGAAAAAAAAGATGGTTGTGAACATGATTGCTAATTTTATCGTAAATGATGTAAAACTTTCAAAAGCCGAGATTTTATTTTACAAATCATTATAACACAAATAAAGAATGAGAGTGAGATTCGAGAGAAGAAAAATAATGGCAGACTTTGACGGCAATGGAAGGATTAAAATAAGGTAATCATGGAGAATAGTAGGGTCTCATGTGTTTAATATTTTATGTTGTGAGATTGTTTTAATTCAAAAGATGTGTAGTGAGAAAATTTAGATGTAAGGTGATATGTGTATACTAATGTTTATATTGGTAATTTTGTTTAGCGATAAAATTGTAATAAAAATATTATTCATTAAATATGTGCACATAGACCAAATGGTGTGCGAAAATAGAAGCTCCTTGTATATTCTCCAAACTTCAAAGAAAGTTGGGTCTTCTCTCTAATTTTCTATCTTCGTTTTACCCTGACCTTCTTCTTCTTCTACCACTCTCCTTGTGTGAGAACATAGCCCTCTATCTCATATTATATTCCTCTCTTCTTCATACCCGCCTCCTTTTATTTTTTTCAACCTCCTTTCTTTACCCTTTTTGCTCTTCACTCTATTCTTTATACAAATCTCCTTACCACTCTACTCTTATTAGTCTTGCTCACTTCTTTCCTTTCTGTCACAGGTCTTGAGCACTTTCCCAGAGGTGAATGGGAAAAATCAAACATGGGCTATGGTGGCTGGCCCTTAAAAGACATATACCTATGTTGATGCTCAACTGGAATTGTCAGGGCTAGGGCGACCCTTGACAATCCAGATCCTTAGAGGGTTATGCGTGACCCATCGCCCCTTAGTAATTTTCCTGATGGAAACTAAGAATAAACAACCGGCTTTGGAAAGAATCCACAGAAGTCTTCACTTTTCCAACAAGTGTTATGTTGATCCAGTGGGCTTTTGTGGGGGCTTAGCGCTTTGGTGGAAGGAGGAAGTGGATTTATAGGTTTGCCACAAATCTCCTAACATTTTCAAGTGTAATATTTCAATGGGTGTGGCATCTTTCAATTGGCCTGCCACTTTTGTCTATGCCCCTCCTTGTTGGGCATAGAGGCGATCCTTTTGGCAATACCTAAAAAATCTAGCTTCAAGCAACAACTATCTGTGGGTGCCATGCCTTTTTCAAGTCTAATGTATTGCTTCCCACACTGACTTGCTTTATTGACATAGAGTCGCCACTTAATTTTTAAAGGGGAATTAAGAAATCTTTAATGATGAAAGCTAAGTTAAGGCCTAGTCTGTCATAATCAAGAACATTCCAGGTTCAGGAGCTTAGGTATAAAAAGGGAAGGCTATTTACATGGAAGCACCCCCATTTTGCCCAATCCGAAGATTAGCCTCTACTCACTCTCTATTTTATGATTGTAGTGGTTAATTATTCACAGAAATTCATTTTAGACCTAAAATTCTTTTCTAACATAAACTATGTGATTTGAAGAAATGTGAATATCGTATACTTTAGATTAAATGAATAAAGCCATATTTACATAAAAAATTATTTTTCAAAGAAAAGTGTGCTTTGATAACCAGTGGCTTTAAACGTAACCTAAGATACACAACATTGAAGAAAACATATAAAACACGCAATTTTGCATACAAAAAGCATAAACTTGCATTATTTAAAGGCAATGCAAATAGCTCACATATGCCAAGAAGGACAAAGACACTTACCCAGATGTCCACTTCCGCGCCTTACATGCATGCATAAAATAAATATGACCTAAATGCAACTAATACATGCAAGATAAGAACCTAGGTCCGGTTTGAGACTACTAAATGATGAATATGCATAAGAAGACCAAATAACACATAATGAAAAGAAAAACAATGATAGTAGCTATTTACATGATGATTCAAACTAGGCCTAACTCATGAGTTCTAGATGATTAAATGAGCATAATCATGCTATTCTAATGTACATAAAGAAAACATGCGAAATAAAGTGAGAAAATGGATAAGATGAATAACCTACATGATGCTATGATAGACTAACATCCTAGCATGCTCGAATATTGAAGACAAACAGAGAATAGGTACTAAAATATACAAAAAGATAGAAGTTTACCTATTGGTTTTAAGAAATCGAAGAGCGAATATGAATGAGAGCAAAGAAACTCAAGTTTCTGGCTTGGAAACCTCTTTCAGGCTTTGGTTCCAAGTTATGGTTGATGTGCTTCAGTCCTTAGAAGTTTTCAGACTTATTTAGCTGAGTAGGTGGTGCATTTTTGGAACTATAGGAGGAAAAAGAGAGATAAGAGGTGATATTTGGCTCTTAAATTTGCAAAAAGTGATTCAATTTCTTAACCCCTTCAAAGAGAGGGGGAGGGGCTCTATTTATAGAGATGGGGGAAGCCTCTGGAACCCTTCTACGGTTTCATTGCTTCCTCTTTGCCATTCCCACAAAAAATTATACCAAAATTGTGTTACCAAAAATAACTCAGCGATGCTTCAATGTGCGCACGTACAAACCAAGTGCGCACGCACAATGATTTTGCGTACGTACAAACAATATGCGCACTCACATCTAACATGCACATGTGCATTTTGCCTTGGTACACGTTCAATGCGTGCATGCACAAGTACGTGGTCTCATGCTCTTGGCTTGCTTGCGACATAAGTAAGGCCGAATTGCATTATGATCAATGTTTTAGATAAAATGGGCTACTAATTTTGAAAAATACGATCAATCAAAACACAATCGGGCTTTTTGGGGTTAAGAAGTTGGTTTTTGGCTAAAAATGGGTCCAAGGGTAAAATGGTCAATTTTGCAAAAAGTTAATTTTTGGCCAAAACAAGTTTGTACAACAACTTTAAGCAATCATTTAAACATTCTAAAGATGAAGTAAGTACCGTTTCATCATCGGGAGGTTTGTAAATGCCCAAAGTCTTAGGGTTGGTCAAAATGGGGTGTCTACACTATCTATAGTTATGTTTGGGTGATCGAAATGAAATAGGCTAGTGTTGGGAAAGGCAAGGAAAAGTTGGGAGTAATAGTACACATATGCAACAGTTTCAAGATCTCATTTCTGAATGTGAATTGATGGATTTAGAATTCAAGGGTGCTCCTTACACTTGGACTAACAACCAAATGAGTGAGCAACATGTTAAAGAAGATTGGACAAGGCTCTGACAACGGTGAGTTGGAGGTAATAATTGCGCAAGTACATCACAAAGCCTTGATTGGGTTGGATCATTGCCTCCTCCTTTTGTATTGTCATGTTCCTCCCAAAAAGATCCCTAGAATGTTCAAATTCAAGTCCATGTGGACTACAAACCTAGAGTGTGTTGATGTGATTAAGTCGTTATGGTTAGAGGAGGGTGCTGGGTCTCCAATGTATAGTTTTTCCCAGAAACTGAAAGGATGTAGTCATGGACTGTCTAGATGGAGTAAGGAGACTTTCAGGGACAATCGTATCGAGATCAATTCCTTGAGGTGTGCTATTATGAATGTTCAAGCCCAACCTTATTCTAAAACAAATTCTGATTGGCTTTGTCAACTCAAGAAGGAGTTAGAAGAGGTCATGGGTTGAGAAGAGATGTTCTAAAATCAAAGATTTAGAATTAATTGGCTAGATATGGAGAAAAAAATACGAGTTTTTTTTTTTTCTAAGCTACTGTCATCCAAAGGTGACAACATAATTAGTTAGTTAAAAATAAGAATGAATCATGGGAATAGTGTGAAATTGAGGATAATATTAATGCCTACCTCCTCAACTAATTTCGAACGTTTTTTCAAGCTACTTTAAACTGAGACATGATTGAGTCTTTATCAGTAATTGATTGTGTGGTTAGGGATGGCATGAACACTGTGGGGGTCAAATTTAACAATGTTGTATATATATGGGCCATACATAAGTTAGCTCTTAGTAACTTTACCGGGTTAAGATCTGATATGGAGTCGGCCATGGCTGAATAGAACCAATTGGTAGGCCGAATAGGCCGTACATCCTACAGAATGGCTGGAGGCTCACCTATGAAGGCGAGCCTCAGGAGGGTAATATAAAAGAAGAGGAGCATCAGCCGGAGGGGAGGTATGTAAGAAAAACATAATATAACTTGTGAGATAAGAAAACTTGAGAGAATACTAACTTAACCATCAGAGTGCTAATTCCGACACCCCCAACCGGAGTGTTCATCTCTTTTCCAGATAACAGCTCGAGGATCAAGAAGGTCTACTAAGAACGAGGGCTATTTCCAAACCACATCACCACAATTGGTGCCGCTTGTAGGAATACTCCAGTGCATTCATGGTCGACGTAACAGATAATCCTTCGCTCGTTGCTAACGAAGATACACCAGGAGATAATGTTACGCCCCAAACCATGTTTGGTCTGGAGAATATAATCGCGTAAAGGGCCCTGAACTTCGACTTCGTGGCTCAAACCTCTCCTTCAACCTCGATACAAGAAACCATGCAGACAATCATGGATTAAGAAAAATAAAATGAACAACACTTAGAGGATATGACGGCTGATAATGAGCATCTATGTAAGGAGTTGGCCATTGAGTTAGCCAAATCCCAACAAACCGCACCATGTCATGACCGAGGACGGTCGCCAAAGAAGAAGAAGGATGATCGGCGATGCTAGCGTCGGAAGCTTGACAGTAGTGCTTTTGACTCGTCACCCCAGGAACCCAGACAGAAGGGACGAGTTGATATGTTCAGCTTATTCGAGGGAAGTCTATACATATGGCACAGGTGAGGAAGGGGCGATGGCAGTTCGAACGAAGAGGATAAACACAATCCTTTCGTATGACGCATTGCAAGGGCTGCACTACCTAAAAAGTTTAAGGCACCAACGTTCACCTTGTACGACGGTAAGTCAAACCCTACGGACCACATTCGCCATTACAAACAGGCAATGATGTTGCATCCTGACGATGAAGCACTCATGTGCCGAATGTTTCCAAGGAGCCTGGGACCATTAGCTGTCAGATGGTATTATAAATTGGAGCCGGCCTCAGTAAAACGTTTTCACCAACTTCAAAAATCCTTCAGGGCAAGATTCATCACCAACGAGGGCCAGCCAAAGCAAGCCGACTCTCTCTGGGCAATACAAATCAAATCAGGAGAGACCCTCTACGAATACTTGGCGTGTTACTGGGAATGCTTCAACCTGGTGGATGATGCCTGCAATGATTCCATGGCCATCATCGCCTTTAAAATGGGATTGCAACCCGATAGTCCTTTCAGAAGCTTGTTGATCAGACGACCTCCCAAAACAGTTTGGGTGCTAATGAAGAAAGTTGAAGAGTATTGCAAAGTGCAAGACGATGCGCTTTGCGTCAAGTTTGGATAGGAGGTCGTGAAATCGACTCCGTCTGGTATGGTCCAGCCAATAAGTGTCGTACCATCAAGGAGCCCTGAACCATAAGCCCAGGCAAAATGGGACAATCAGCAGGATTCGCGCCAATCAAGTGAACAGTGTTTGCACCGATCAAATGAGCAGTATCAAGTGGATAGTAGGCGCTCCAAATGATCAGATAAGAAGTATATGGAGTTGGTGGAGCCGATCAGCAAAATCCTACCTAAAATCTAGCATCTACCACTCTTTAAGTGGCTATCCAAGATGATCGGACCCCTTGATACTAGACGAAGAGATAAGCGGTGTGAATATCACAGGGACCATGACCACGAGATTGACAATTATTATGCACTGATGGATCATTTGGAGGAGCTGGTGCAAGACAGCTGACTGGCACAACATGTACGTAAGGGCAATCCACCTAACACGGTAGCCTTACGCCTGGATTCACCTCCACTTGGTGTGATTTACATGATATACAGCCTGTCGCCACTAACCCAGGTACAACCCAGCCCATCCAAGCCGATCATATTAGCCAAATGGCCCTATCAGACTGGCAAAAACAACTTCAACGACACTAACCTTAAAGGGGTAACACTTCCCCATGACGATGCCCCTGCCATTGAGCTACGTGTAAACATATTCGTTGTTGAGTGCATTCTGATCGATCAGGGTAGCACTTTGAAGATAATGTATCACAAGACTTTTCTTAAGCTTGGCATCACTTATTCAGACCTGTTACCGGCCAAATATCCTATGTTTGGCTTCAATGTCAACCCCGAGTACCCTTTGGGCAAGATCATACTAGCCCTGTTTGGTAGAGCTGTGGGAAAGTGCTTATAGCTTATGCCCAAACAGCTTATACCTTATAACTTTCAGCTTAAGCTGATTTCCAGCTTATTCTTAAAGCATCTCCTGCCCCACTCAAAGAATAAGCTGATTTCTGACTTCCACAAAACTATAAGCTATAAGCTATAAGCTAAACCAAACACATCAAAATAACTTAAATTAAGCTGAAAGCTGAAATAAGCTGTAAATAATTTCTGCCAAACAGGCACACTGTCGATACGTGCAGGTACCAAATCAGTCGACGTGGAGTTTCTGGTTGTCAAACTTCCATTACCGTATAACCTCATCATGGGAAGAACCTGGTTGTACACAATGTAGGTCGTCCCAAGTGCCTACCATCAGTTACTCTGTTTTCCACCACAACATGGCATCGAACAAATTCGAGGTTTGCAAAAATTGGCAAAGGCTTGCTATCTTATTGCTTTGGCAAAAAAGTCAAAGGAATTAGGACTGAATTCGATTGAAATTCTGGATCGGGAGAGCCTCGAGGACGTGGGAAAAACCCCCAGTGATAAGGCGACCGAGGACCTCTATCGGATCAGTATCAAAGGGGAACGTAAAAAGTTCTTCATGATCCTACTACCCTGGATACAACCGAATGGCAAGAGTTGGTTTCCATCTTACTTGGCAATATTGACGTATTTGCCTGGACGCCATATGAGATGCCAGGGGTGGGTTCGAGCGTGGCTCAACGCTGTTTAAATGTCGATCCAAAAGCAAAACCAATCATTCAGAAAAGTCGCCAGTCGGCCGCAGAACATACTTTGACCGTTGTGGATGAAATCGACAGGCTATTGGAAGCCAAGGCCATTCGTGAAGTAACCTATCTCACATGGTTGTCCAATACCGTGGTTGTAAAGAAGAAAAATGGATCTTAGCGTGTTTGTGTGGACTTCACGGATTTGAACAGGCTTGTCCCAAGGATTGCTTTCCCCTTCCTCTAATCGACCAACTTATAGACGCAACTGCGCACCACCAACGCATGAGTTTCTTGGATGCTTACAGGGGTTACCACCAAATTGCCATGCATCCGAAAGACCAAGAAAATACCGCATTCCTCACCCTGCGTGGAACTTATTGCTACAAGGTCATGCCATTCGGACTGAAGAATGCGGGGGCGACATACCAGAGGCTGGTCAACACTACGTTTAAAGAACAAATCGGTCGCACCATGGAAGTATACATTGACAACATGGGGGTCAAATCCAAGAAAAAGTATGCCCATCTAGCCGACCTAGCCACAACCTTTGGCATTCAGCATCGGATCTGACAAGTTTCTTGGCTATATCGTAAACCATTGCGGAATAGAGGGCAACCCAAGGAAAATCACCGCCATTATCGAACTCGGCTCACCTCAATTGGTCAAATAAGTTCAGAAGTTGATAGGAATGGATGCCGCTCTTAATAGGTTCAGTAGTCGTTCCTCGGATCGCTGCCTACCATTTTTTCAGACACTTTGGTAGTGCAAAGCGTTTCAGTGGACCCCCGAATGTCAGGCCTCGTCGGAAGGCTTGAAAGCATATCACCGATCAGTACCACTCTTGGCAACCCTATCACCAGGAGATCCATTCATTTTATATCTAGCGGTATCCGATTGGGCGGTTAGTGCCGTGCTACTAAATGAGGAAGTCGGGGAGTAGCGACCAATTTACTATGTAGGCAATGCGATGGTCGACGCCGAAACATGATTCCTACCACTGGAAAAGCTTATCCTAGCTCTTGTGGTGGCCGCTAGAAAGTTGATGCATTACTTTTAGGCTCATACTATAGGGGTGCTAACAGAATTTCCTCTCCGAGCAACGCTCCACAGCACGGAAGCGTCAGGGCAAGTCCCCAAATGGGCACTAGAACTCAGCCAGTACGACCTTTAATTTTTGCCCAGAACGACTATTAAAGGGCAGGTATTGGCCGACTTCATAGCCAAGTTTATAGGATGTCATGCTGACTTCAAGTTTGATCAACTCGCTCCCCAACCTCAACCAGACTAGATAATGTATGTCAGAGACATTTGGCAAATGTATTGTAACGGATCCTCTAATTAGCGTGGCAGCTGGGCATGCATAGTAATCATGACCCGAAAGGGGCAATAATTGAGTAGGCAGTCAAATTGTGTTTCGATGGATCAAATAATGAGGTTGAATACGAAGTGTTGTTAACCTGCCTCTGAAATATGCTTCACTTAGGCGCTAAACGATTACAGGTTTTTTACGACTCAAAATTAGTCATCAGCCAGTTGAAAGGGGAATATGCGGCTAGAGATGACCGAATGGCAGCTTATATGAAAACTACAAATGCCTTGCTTATGAAGTTCGACCACCAAGAGTTAAATCAAATAACCAGAGATCAGAACACGCATGCGGACACCCTTGCTTGCTTGGCTTCTGCAATTAACTCGGAACTCAAACGAACCATTGAAGTGGGGTTCATCCCAGAGTGGAGTATGAATTCTCCCGAACCTCTTTAGGTCAACACCATTGACTTAGGGCTGAGTTGGATGGATCTCATTACCGCATTCCTTTCCTCAGAGCAGCTGCCAACAGACAATAAAGAAGCCCACAAGCTGAGAAATAAAGCCCTGCGATACTATCTGGATCCTCAGGGCAAACTTTACAAAAAATCTCTCTCAGGACAGTATTTGGAATGTGTTCGCCCAAAAAGAGTCGAGGATTTCTTGGCTGAAATACATGAAGGCAGCTGTGGTGCCCATTTCGGAGGGTGCTCGTTGGCTCACTAAGCTGTAACGCAGGGATATTATTGGCCGACCATGTATACAGATGACGAGAACTATGTAAAGAATTTTGAACAGTGCCAGAAGTTCTCCCCATTAACTCACTTGTCCATTGAGGAATTAAACTCAGTTACTAGTCCATGGCTGTTTGCCCAATGGGGCTCTGATATTGTCCGACCACTACCGCAAGCTCCGGGCAACAAACGATTCTTGATCATTGCAACTGATTATTTCACGAAATGTGTCAAAATCGAATCTCTGTCCCATATCCGAGATGCTGATGTTAAACGTTTCGTGTGGAAAAACATCATAACTTGATTCGGCATACCAAGAGCACTTGTATCCGATAACGGTACCCAATTCGATTGTGGCGTCTATCAGGAACTTTGTAACATATATGGTATTTGGCCTTATTTTTCCTCACCTGCTTATCCATAGAGCACGGATAGGCCGAGGCCTCTAATAAAGTGATCTTGGACGTAATCAAGAAATGATTGGAGAAGGCCGAGGGCAAATGGGTTGAAGAGTTACCCAGTGTATTGTGGGCTCACCGTACTATTCCGAGGCGGTCCACTGGAGAAACGCCGTTCGCCTTATGCTTTGGGACAGAGGTTATCATCTCTCTCGAAATCAGCCTTCCCACCCTGAAGTCGAAGGCTTTTGACAAGGGGCGTAATGACATGATGTTGGCCTTGGACTTGAATTTACTTGAGGAACACCGAGATCAGGCACTTGCACATATGGCACGATATCAGCAGCAGCTTGCCAAGTCATATAACCAGCGCGTGCTGCTGTGCCGTTATACACCTGGAGAATTGGTCCTCAAGAAAGTGCTTCATACCACTAAAAACCCAGCGGACGGCAAATTAGGCTCCAACTGGGACGAACCTTATTAGATTGATTTGATTGCTGGCACATGGGTATATTACCTGTCGGACATGGTTGGCAGAAAGATACCACGACCCTGGAATTTGACCCACCTACACAAATTCTATCATTAGACCAACTTGTACTAAAATGCTAGTCTGTTTTTGTTTTTGCTGCTATGAAAGCATGTATACATTTGTGTAGCTACTCGGCAATATAAACACTCCATTTCTCATTGCCATCTCATTCAAACTAGTGAATTGAATAAGCCTCCGAATTCAGAGCGCCTTTCGTGTATGATCACGATTGGCCACTACAAAGATTCTGAATTTGGAGCGCCTTTCGTGCATGATCACGATCAACCGAGTAAGCCTCCGAATTCATAGCGCCTTTTGTGCATAATCACCATTAGCCGAGTAAGCCTCCGAATTCGGAGTGCTTTTCGTGCATGATCACGATTGGCCACTACAAAGACTCTGAATTTGGAGCGCCTTTCGTGCATGATCACAATCGGCCGAGTAAGCCTCCAAATTCATAGTGCCTTTTGTTCATGATCATGATTGGCCACTACAAAGACTCCAAATTCGGAGCACCTTTCGTGCATGATCACAATCGATCGAGTAAGCCTCCGAATTCGGAGCGCCATTCATGCATGATCACGATTGGCCACTACAAAGACTCTGAATTCGGAGCGCCTTTCATGCATGATCACGATCGGCCGAGTAAGCCTCCAAATTTAGAGCGCCTTTCATGCATGATCATGATTGGCCACTACAAAGACTCCGAATTTGGAGCGTCTTTCGTTTATGATCAGGATTGGCCAAGTAAGGTTATAAAGGTTAATAAGCGCTGCCAAAATCGACACAGTCTAAATCGGCACAGTCTAGCAATCGAATTATAAAGGTTAATCAGCCAACAATTCAGAAGATACATCAACAAGCTAGGAGCCATAGAGTGGCATGGGACCACTAATATGCAATATTAACAACATTAAGCGAAATATCAAACAAACAAGCATAATGAATATTTATATCAAACGATACGAGATTTATACATGTGTCTACAAAGAACAACACATGGTTTTTTGTTATTTAGGCCCTCTCAGGATCGCCGCTCTCCTCTTTGCCATCGGTCTTTTCGGCGTCGTAAACCTTGAAGGGAAATTTGTAACTCTGGTATAACGGGGACATCGAATCAACACCCGTGGCTTGCAAAGCCTTAATCCATCCGTGCTTAAAGCTGCGGTTCTCGCATCGGCATACGTCATCTGCCAGCTTTTCTCTAGTCTTTTCAATGCTGATTTTTCAGCTGTAAAAAAAGCCTTCTTTATAGGCCCGTGTTCTTATCGCTTCTCTTCCGAACATACTTGTTGTCTCCTGATCGACTATGGCATGATCAAGCAGGCGCTAGTTTACCCTGTCCACTACAACTGAGTTCGTGGCATCTGCCAATTTTGTTTCGGCAAACTTGGCCCTTCTCAGCTCACTCTCGACCTTCTCTGCTCACTCTCGGCCTTCTCCGCTCGACGCTCCAAGTTCTGAATATGCACTTTTTTTCGTTCAATTTCTTTTTGTGCAGCGCGAAGGCACATGCCAATCTCATAACTACTATAGAGCCCCTTGCTGCTCTATGAATGCCCTCTCTGAAAATCTCATAATCACCCCGTCCAACAATTGTTTGTTGCACTTCGGGTAGAAAAATTTTCCGAGTAGACTCTACTACCACATTTGGGTCACAGATAATTGAATCCTCTTCGGTCATTGGTTTATTCCCAATAAATACCAAAAAATTTAGAGGACAAGGAGGTCTGGTGGGTTCGCTTTGGATTGAGGCATGTGCACTCTTAGGCCTTGAGCTCCTTCTTTGTTGAGCCCCATTCCTTGGTTATTTTTCTACCTCACCCCCTCTTGGGGACCTACTTCAGCGACTGGTGGACCGACGTCTCTATCGTTCCTTCGATGACAAATTACCAGTTCAGGTGGGTTCGCCGCTAGTCTCGCGGTTCATCTCTTCGTCCAGTTCAATTAATGTCTTTCCTTCAACCCTACTGTTGAAGAACACTCTGGTAGACATACGAACTTGCTCAGGTTCGCACAGTGATCTTTTTCCTTTCACATTCTGCTAGGCCTGAGTAGTGTCTATTTAAAGCAAGAGGCCTCAGGCCCTACACATGCCTTGTAAGGCCCCTAAAATATGTATTTACTTTTAAGACTCTAATGATGAATTATTTTATTAAAGCCCTCGTTACTTGAATTAATTCGAATCTTGTCGATTAACAAATTTCTATTTCTTTTATTTTTATTTTATCAAAACAGAATTCCCTAACCTAATTTAATTCTACCTAGGTTACATGTAGTTAACTTCAAGCCCTTATATATATATATATATATATATTTATTATTTCTAAACTTGCCCAAGATAGTACTTATATTTTGTACCTTGATATGCCATCAATCTTGCTATATATATATATATATATATGTGTGTGTGTGTGTGTATATGCACCTTGAGGGATGTGCCTAGAACATAAAATAATTAAAAAATTAGTCCCTTCACACTTCCCCAAGGCTAGCCCTCCTAGGGAAGGGAGAAAGAAGCCAATTTTCTAAGACCATGATTATGAGATTCTAGAGAAGCACAACCTAGTGACCTACCTAGGATACAAAATCCAAGAAATAGTTTTATTACAACTAGAGGTGGCCTAAACCAATGGAACACACCACATAAGTCCCTTCCATTCCTTTAGAATTCAAGCAAAATCCTAACTCTCCATCCAATTCCAACTAAAGGGCTTTTATGTCCTTTTACCCCAAATTTGCCTATATATACCACACCCTCCCTAGCTTGCAAACATACACACAACACACTCACTCACACACACATTTTGGTTAGAGAGAGGGAGGAGAGCAAGGAAGAGGAGTCTAGAGGAGGAGAGGGAAGAAGAAGAGAGTTTCTTGTGCAAAGCTAGAAGGTAAGCCACCAACACAACCTTCTCTTCATTTTCTTTTCTAATGCATGTTCATTTTAAAGATTTTAAGTGATGTTTCAGATCTGTTATTATCATGTTCTTATGTTAAAAATACCAAGATTTGAGTATTGTTTCCATCTCTCTTGTATTTTCCTCATTTTGGTACAAACCATCTTCTTTTTGTACAAATCTCTCAACTTTTCAAGGGTACTCTTTCAAACAAAATTTCTGAGTTAAACATGTGATAGTTAGCATATTTTCTTCACAAAAGAAATGAAACTTTCCCATGGTGGAACCCATTTTTTTCTAAATTTCCTTGTTTTGGGCATTCCACCTTAAAACCTATTTTTTTTCAGTCAACTTTAAAACATTTCAGAAAAATGTACAAAAATATTCTGAACCTCTATTTTATGTCAAAACCTTCCTTAAGGAGTTAGATTTCAACTAAAATTGGTTTCATCGAAAAACATTGAGTGGTTTGCAAGAAAATCAAGTTTTCGTAACAGTCGACAGATCTGGGCAGATTCTGGATAGATTCTGGAACAGTGCTGGACTATTTTCTAAATAACTTAAAATCGGGAAAAGCAGTCCCATTTCCGAAAAATGTTCTAGGAACTAGATCAAATTCTCTACGAACCATAGGAAAATCGAGTCCGGTGGATGGACCTAAGTAGTCCTTCCATATTAACCTTCATGTGATGTTAAATCTGGAAATTTGTTATGTTTGGATGTTTTATACCCTTGTATTCGTGAAAATGTTTAATGGCTTGTTATCATATCTTGGCATAATGTTGTATGGGTATGTTATGTTATTTATCTTCTTATCTTGAGGAGGCATGCCTATGTGAATTTCATTTTATCGTTTAGTTGGACTAACCTTGGCTTAAAACACTTAATTCAACGGGAAACCTAATTGGGTGGGTATTGGGTTTTCGAACATTTGAGTAATGAAAAGATGAGAATATGTGGTATATGGTATGTTGGGATGCGTTCCCTATTTAAAGGTTAAAGTCTTGCACAAGTGATTTTCGGAACCCTTGAACGGAGCGGTTGTATTTGGACCTTAGGTGGTTTGGTGTGAGGAGGGATTCGGGCAAGGCCCTATTTTACCATCTCTTTTGAGGCCCTGCGGTTGGCGCTACACGGTATATAACCGTTGGTAGGCATCCGAGGTTAGGTCTGCAACAAAGCAGCAAAAGAGGGGGCATACCGAATAATCCGCATCCGATTCTTGTGGTTGGGAGGACGAAATCTCTTTGGGGAATTTCTAGTTTACTGACATCTAACTTAACTATTTATTTATTTATTGATCTATTTACTAGAATATCATGATTTACTACTTGATGTTATATTTTGTGATTGTGTATTGGACTGGGAAAAAGGGGTAGGGTGTGTGTGTGTGTTTACTGGGCATTCAAAGCTCACGGCATATCATGCCAGGTGACGAAGCGGAACTCATAGCGGAAGACGACGAGCTGGAAACCTTTGAAGACTTTTGGCTATCTTAGGAATACTAGAAATTTCCTTTTTGTTATTTTGTAAGATTCATGTGAAGTTTAAAACTTTCTTTTTTGTGATGTAATGTAATGGAACAATCTTTTGAAGCAAGTATAATTGTGGTTATTATGTATGTATATCCTACGTATGAACCTTATCGTTGCTTATGAGACCTTGTGTCAATGCCTTGTAAGATCTGTCAAAAGGGTAGTGCGCTGCCTAAGAAAGCTGGACTTAGAAGGGAGGCTATTTTGACTCCTCCGGCGATCTGGGATCTTACTTGGTTATTGACCATAGGACTCACTAGTGACTCTCCCTTGACTGCAACCTATAGTGTAGAATCGGGGCGTCACATGCCTGGCTATTTTGCTTATTAAATGAGGGTGCAACGACGACGAAGCGGCCGCGTTCGACGCCTCTTAATGGTCAATTGGGGCAAGGACAGATTTATTAATCTATTCGGCTACTCCACATTGCTATCGAATTACTACGAGTGCCCCACTTGACCCCATGAACATGCTTTGTGATTGTATTCGGCATTTACGCTCAGTGGTCAATTGGGGCAAGGGCAGATTTATTAATTTATTCGGCTACCCAACATTGATGCCAAATTCCACAAGTGCCTCACTTGACCCCATGAACATGCTTTGTGATTGTATTCGACGTTTACGCTCAGTGGTTAATTGGGGCAAGGACAAATTTATTAATCTATTTAGCTACTCCACATTGCTGTCGAATTACCACAAGTGCCCCACTTGACCCCATGACCATGCTTTGTGATTGTATTCGGCGTTTACGCTCAGTGGTCAAGTAGGGCAAGGGTAGATTTATTAATCTATTTGGTTACTCCACATTGCTACCAAATTACCTCAAGTGCCCCACTTGACCCCATGAACATGCTTTGTGATTGTATTCGGCGTTTACGTTCAGTGGTCAATTGGGGAAAGGATATATTTATTAATCTATTTGGCTACTCAGCATTGATGTCGAATTATGACAAGTGCCCTACTTGATAGTATTTGCTAGGTCTTTCATACTCTTATTCTGGTTTTCATTTCCATTAACCAAGCAAGACATACACATTCACACATTTATAAGGCAAATGAACATTTTCATTAATAAATTGCACGGTTACATTCGATACTCTATACATGAAAATGGCGTTAAGTGCAAAACCTAAACCATTCAACAGGGGCAACAAAATAAACAGTTAACAACCTAAACGGTTAACAAAACAGAGCAACAAAATCTAACAAAAGTAGCTGTTCAAAAGTCCATATCCTCTGGGTCCGACTCCAGAGATTCGACCTTCAACTGCTCATAGGGAATCAGCTTATCAAGAGTAACCTCGACGGCCCGCCAAAGCTTTGAGCCATCCATGCTTGAAACCTCGGTTCTCAAACTTCAAGACTTCGTCGGTATATAATTCCTTGGTTTTCAGCTCTCTGGCATCAAAAGTTTTGGCCGCATTCGCCTCAACATGCTCCCTTGCCTTCTTCTCCGCTTCAAGCTCGGCCTTTAATTTTGAAACTTCTTCTAGCGCTGACTTGAGGGAGCCATCCATCGAGTTTGCTCGTTCTTCAGAGGCCCTATGCAGCAGATCGACGTGCTGTGCTTTTTCTTGTGCAACAACGACCTTTAACTGCTTTTCTTCGGCCATTTTGGCTTCAAATTCAGCCTTAGCCGTCGCCGTGGCCAAATCGGCAATTGCAGTTGTGGCCTTGCCTTTTTCCTTTTCAAGTTGGTCTTCCAGGATGCCGAGTCGTTCCATGACGTCGTAATGACGACGGTCGATCTCTGTAATCCTTCATGTCACCTGAAAGCAATGACCATGACTTGTTAGTTAGTGTCAAAAAAGAAACTTAGATGGCATCAAGACATCAAAACTTACCAATATGGTCGACTGAGCTGCCAAGGAAATTGAAACGACGTTCGGCTCGGCACGAAAAGTTGCCTTGTCTGTTGGGAAAGACAGAGCCAAAGCCACGCTTAGTGCCGCGGCTGGATCCTTGATGGCTGACCTGCTAATTAGAATCGGAGCATTTTTCAATCAGTGGTTGGACGGTAAATGGCTCAGACAACTCATCTGTGGTGGGCAATGTATCTATCATCGGCTGTTTTTCAGTCAGCACCTCCAATTGTTCAGTTACCTCGGTAGGCCATTTCGGCCTAGAAGAACAACTTCCATGACCTTTGTTTTGCGCTCTTTAGGGGACAATTTGGCCACGATTACCTCTTCTGAAGGAACCTCGCGGGTTGGAGTTACTTGGCTCCCCCCTCAACACCGTCGACTTGTCTCGTGGCTGCCATCTTTGCGGCATTCCGTCTTCTGGCAAATAGGGCCAAAGACTCTCCACCCATCTCTTCGGCTTTGGATTCGGCCCTTGGTAAATCTTCCAAACTGGTGAAGATGTCGTCTTCTGGAGCAGATACAGTCGCTCGGCCAGAGGTAGAGGGGTTATCGGTGTGATGATCAGGGCTGATGTGCTCAAATGCCAATTCAATTTCCCTGTTTAGCTCCTGGTCCTCTACATGACCCTCTGATTGCACGTCCTCGCCGATTTGTTTGTCGATTTCAGAATCTTTAACATCCTTTAGGCTTTTGTAGCTAGGGAATATAAATGTAGTAAGCAGTTGTTCAGCCATCAGCACAGGGGTGTTATCTGCGGCTGAGAAAGTGGAGTAGGTTGGGTCGTACTTCAGCAAAACATGAGCCGCATGACCTTGGCCTTGAAGGTTTACATGGCTTTTGTAATTGAGGATCGCCTTCACTTGCTCAAGAACAGCTTTGTTTGCCGATGTAAGTGCCCTTTTAAGTCATTTCCTGCATAACAAAGAATGATCAGCATCCAGCAGTTAAGTCAAGTGAATTGTTTATTTAAAACATCATCACAATATCAAATCGGCCACCTGGCTCACCTTTTTGCCTCAGCACTGGGTTTTGGCGATCTTCTTCCTCAACGAATTCCCAATTGCCTTAGACAATGACCATTACATCATTAACCCTTTTACCAGAGCTGGCGAGCATGGTTATCAAGTGGTGGTCCACGTCTTTGGCTCTCAGGAAGTAACTGCCCTACTGACCGGTTGATTTTGCCATGACATAGTAGTGCCGAATAGCTGGGATTCCTAGGTTAAGACCTAATCAACTATTCAATTCTACTATTCTCATGATTATTCGATAAAAATTTATGTTGGGTTGAGAGAGAATTAGTCCCCAATAGCGCAAGACTACTCTAAGGAAGGGATGGAGGAGGAATCAGACTCCTCCCTCTGCGATGGAAAAAATAGGGAAAACAATGGTGTTTTGTATCAGTCCTGTCCATATCCACTACATTGTCTACAACAAGGGATAAGTGGACGTCGTCTGGGATTAAAAAATGATGATGAAAGGCTGTGACACGCTCCTCTGCGAGAGGAGAGCTTTCAAATGCCTCGCAATTCAAGAAAAGGTACAAACAAAATGTGCACCAAAAGAAAAACAAAATAAGCAGGAGGCTGGAATGCAAATAGAATGAGAAGAGAAATGAGGACTTATAGGTCGAAGGAGAAGATGAACAATTGGGAGCAGAATCATAGAATGATTGAAGGAGGTTAGAATGATGGATGCCAATAGAAATCGAGAGCTTGGTATGATGAATATACAGAGAGACAATATTCAAATCAAACATTAAATGGCTGTCAAACACGAAGGGGCGGGAAGTTGTAATGATTGAAATATCACGCCTGTTCTAATGAATCAGTGCTGAAAAGAGTGCAATCGTCGTATTTTTGACTTTCGAGGGTTTTTTGTCCGATCTAAAAATTAAAAAGGATTGCATCAAACCAAACATGCCGACTGGAATGACCTTACTCGGATGTTTGGGGGGCAATTATAGGGACTGAATTTAACAATGCTGTATATATAAGGGTCGTACGTAAGTCAGCTCCTAGTAGGTTTATCTGGTCAAGGTCTGATATGGAGTTGGCCATAGCTGAATAGAGCCAGCTGGCAGGCCGAATAGGCCATACATTCTACAGAACTGCTAGAGGCCCAGCTATGAAGGCAGGCCCCAAGAGAGTAATATAAGAGAAGAGGAGCATCAGCTAGAGGGGAGGTATGTAAGAAAAATAGAACATAACTTGTGAGATAAGAAAACTTGAGAGAATACTAACTTAACCGTTGGAGTGCTAATTCCAGCACCCCCGACTGGAGTCTTCATTTCTTTTTCAGATAACAGCTCGAGGATCAAGAAGGTCTACCAAGAACGAGGGGTATTTCCAAACCACATCACCACAAACACTACCTTGCAAAGGCCCATCCCGGATGGGGAGATCAAAGCAACAACCTTCCAATTGGTCGCTCTCAAAGCACTCGGACCTGATGGTTTCTCAAGTATTTTTTGTCATAAAAATTGGGATGTGGAAGACTCTTTAGTGTAGTTAGGCATCAAACGCTTTTTCAGCAGGGAATTTCTTTTAAAGGAGTGGAATATCACTGATCTTGTTTTGATTCCAAAGACAGCAGCATCGAAAAAGCTTTCCCAATATCAGCCAATTAGCTTATGTAAATTTTCAATCAAGATCATCACCAAGATCCTAGCTAATAAGTTAAAGAAGATTCTCCACCATCTGATTACCCCAAATCAATCTGCTTTTGTGCCTAGCTAAATGATTCAAGATAACATCCTCATTGCCCAAGAAACCTTTCATTTTCTCAGACGTAAAAAAAAAGGCCGACAAGTGGATCTTGGAAGTTGGATTTCTAAAGCTTATGACCATATACAGTGAGATTTCCTTGAGGCAATTCTCTGCAAGATGGATTTGGATGAGTTATGGATATCATGGGTTATGGAATGTGTTAGAATAGTGACTTTTTTCATTTTTGCTAATGGATAAAAATGTGTTTTGTTTACTCCTTCGTGTGGGATACGTCAAGGTGACCCACTTTCCCACCAATCTTTTTTTCTTGTGGCTGATGTCTTTTCCAAACTCATAATCCGAAGCATTTACTCCCATGACATTTCTGCTTTGAAAATGAGGAGATCGTGCCCTACACTCTCATTTATTCTTCATTGATGATGCTATTTTGTTCTTCAAAGCCAACTCAATCGAATGTTAAAATATGCTCCAAATACTTGAAGTCTATAGCAAGGCTTCTGGCTAATTGCTAAATTTTGAAAATTTTGATTTGGTTTTCTCAGCAAATGCACCAGTCTCTAAATTTTAGATATGTGGATAGATAGATGGGTGTCACTTTTGCAAGATCTAGTGTGAAGTATTTAGGCCTTCCCTCCACACTTTTGCAAGATCTAGTGCGAAGTATTTAGGCCTTCCCTCCTTATGGGGTCGATAAAAAATGGAGGCATATGGGTTTGTCATTGAGAGAATGATGTCCAAAATTCAAGGATGGAAGAACAAACTCTTTTCCCATGCCGGAAGGGAAACACTCATAAAACCTGTTATGCAAGCCATCGTAGTGTACGCAATGGCTTGTTTTTTCTTCCCAAATAATTTATGTCACAAGTTAGATAAAGGAATTCTCAATTATTGGTAGAAAGGGGATCCAAGGAATAAAGGACTGCAATGGGCTAAATGGGATACTATGTGCTCATCAAAAGATGAAAGGGGCATGGGCTTTCGAAATTTTTTAGCTTTCAACCAAGCCTTGCTTGCTAAGCAATAGTGGAGGCTGATCAAATATCCAAATGCTTACTGAGCCAGAATTTTTAAGGGTGTATACTACTCTAACATACCTGGGGGGTACCCACGTATGTTAATAGTTAGAACCCTCGATCATCTTTGATCTAGTCTCACAAGTGCAATGTGAAACATAGATGAGAGTCCAAATTTGGCTATATTTTTATGGAAAACCCGTTTTAATACAAAATCTTTGCCAAAAATGGATTACATCACTAGATCATAGAGTTGCCACCTAATATTTTTGAGAAAAGTAGGAAACCTGTGACTCGTGCCAAGGCCACTGTTCGTCGTAACTAGGAATGCTTGGCTCAGAACCTTAGGTATGAGAGGGGAAAGTCATTATTTGAGCACCCCCGCGCACCTGATCAAAGGTCGGCCTCTACTAAACCATGATATGAGTTTTATTGACTTTATATATTCATATTCCTGTTATTAAATAAATCCTAAAATTTACTATGTGAAGCATACAAGTATAGACTATGCCATTTATTTTGGAACAACGTGATTTCATGTGTTTTGAAAGAATTTTGAAGATATACAACCCAAAGAAATTGAGTTTACAAACATGAAAAATCAACATCATTCCAAATTAAGCGACACAACCTCTATCCATCGGTATTTATATAGTTATATCAAGTAAGCAAGTAGCCACATGGTAGGATGCTTAAACATAGTAAAAAAGAACACACACAAGTGGGGTGCTAAAGCATAAAAACTTACATATTTACTGACGTCCCACGAACAACTACAGAACAAAGTTAGCAAAATATGCATGATCTTATATACAAAATCCTAATGCAATTCACACATGAAATGCAACTAAAGAATCGACTTCTAAGATATGACATGTGAATCATCCTAAGAATATGAGGTAGCACACATAATTACATAAAAATTGATTAACATCTACAAATACAAATTTAGCCGAATCAAGATGCATGAAACATGGATAAAAGCATAGATAGGATGAAAAAAAAAATGATAGTTATTTACAAATAAGGAAAGAAAATAAAAGAACGGGATAGAAAGAAGCATGGTGAGGAATTATTACAACACTTTGAATAAATAATTACAAACCAAATGAGAGAGAAAGAACATTACAATAAAAATAAAATAAAATAAAATAAAAACTCACAAAACACTCAAAGGGAAATAAAAGAGAGGCTTCATGTGCCTTGAAGACCATAGGAGATTGGTATGCGCAACATGGGAAGACTACGTCATTTCATCCAAAAGAAGTTCACTGGCTACCCAAATAGGCCAGCCAACCAACTAGGCTTAGCAAAACGTGTCTTGTTGCAACACCGAGAAAAGCACAAACAAATAATATGTAGATGGCTCAACTAAACCACTCTCAGTTAGATTAAAACAAGATAAGAAATATAAAATAGAAAGCGTAAGATTACAATAAAACTAACATGAAACTAAAACCAGAAAATAAATATAAGATAGAACATGTAAGATCACAACAAAACCAACATGAAACTAAAACAATGAAATAATTATAAGATATAACATGCAAGATTACAGCAAAACTAAAATGAAACTAAAACAAGAAAATAAATATAAGATAGGACATGCAATATTACAACAAAACTATTATGAAATTAAAACAAGAAAATAAATATAAGATAGGACATGCGAAATTACAACAAAACTATTACGAAATAAGAGGAAAAAAATAAATATGAGCTACACTAACCACTTGGATTACAACAAGGCACTATGAAATAGAAAGCAAGAAAATAAATATGTGCTAAACTAACCACTTGGATTATAACAAAACACTATGAAATAGAAAGCAAGAAAATAAATATGAGCTAAACTAACCATTTGGATTATAACAAAACACTATGAAATAGAAAGAAAGAAAATAAACATGAGCTAAACTAACCACTTGGATTATAAGAAAACAATATGAAATAGAAAGCAAACTTGGATTATAACAAAACACTATGAAATAGAAAGCAAGAAAATAAATATGAGATAGAAAATATATGAAAATGAAAGAGTTGAAGTTCACCTTCTACAGAAAGATTGAACTTCTTGATTTCTAAACTTCCTCTTGATCACCCTCAAGGTTATGGTGTATGCTTTGAATTTCAGGGAGATGTTTCAAGTTCTAGTTTTAATAGAATTTTGGATGGTTGAAAAGGCTCTCTTGCTCTCAAAATAACTTAAGGTGTTTCAAAATCAATTTCTCTCCCTCAAGATTTTTGAAACAAAAATTCTCCTACCCAAAATTTTCTCCCTCTTTTTGAAACAAAATTTTCTATTTTTTTCCCAACAAAATGAGGTTATATTTTATAGATTCCCAAAACACCCAAAACACATGGGTAGCCATGTGATATTTCCAAAAACACATGACTTGCGATGTGGTATCTCCAAAAACACATGGCTTGCATGTGGTATGAGAGTTAATTTTTCAAAACTACTAAATCTTTTAGAAAAGAAAAAGTTCAAAAAAAATAAAATATTTTTGAATAGGCATAAAATAATTTGGCCAAAACGGGTGTAAGGTTGGAATTAAAGCTTAAACCTGACTTTTTTGCTGAGAAATTTGTAAAATAGCACATTCTAATTTTAATCATTGGGTGTTTGAAAGAAAACGTTCAAGTTTTACGGCTGGTCAAAGTGGAGCGTCTACAGTTACCCCACTTTGATAGAGCTCGAAGTCATTTCATGACGTGAGTAAATGTCAAAGGTTGAAGATGACCCTTTTGATAAGGCCGTAAGACTTGGGCAAACAAACGAGATGAAAATACAGTTGGTTGACCCTGAGGGTTACCGATGTATCCCTTTGCAAGGAATCAAACCAGCGTAGTTCAGGGGCAACATGCAAATGATATGCTCGAAAATGCAATTAGAAAGTTAGACTTGCACGCTTCGCAAAGCTAGTTGTTTGAAAATTCATGATTATGCAATGCAATGTAATGGAGTGATGATAAATATATGAAGATGACAACATGAGAGGCAAGCCTCGTGCAAATGATAGGAAACATAACAGGGGGTGCATCGCATACAAATGTGCCACAACATAAATAATAGGTGAACTCAAAATCCAAACGCGTCTCACACGAGAGCAAGAAAAGTGAACTCGAAATCCAAACGCGTTTCACACGATAGGAGAAATAGTGAACAAATCCAAATACGTCTCATGCAAGAGGAGAAATGGTGAACAAATCCAAATGCATCTCAACCGAGAGGAAACGAAGTGAACTCGAAAGCCAAATGCATTTCACACGAGAGGAGAAAAGGTGGTATAAACAACAGGCGTAGCTAACCGTATTTCATACGAAGAGGGGAAGTGTTTTAACCGGGTAAACGTCAAATCCTAACAAGTTTCACGTGAAAAGAGCAAAGGTGGTGTAACCGACAGGCGCACCTAATCGGCTCTCATACGAAGAGGGGAAAGGTTTTAAGGTTTTAACTAGGTAAACATCAAATCCTAACACGTTTCACGTGAAATGAGAAAATGTGATGTAACCAATAGACATACCTAATTGTAATTCATACGGAGGAGGGAAATGTTTTAACCATATGAGATTGATGCACAAATATTTTTTCCATTTTCTATTCTTTTCCTCCATTTGAAAATTTCTTTTTGAGTTTTTTCCGTTTTTTATTTTCCTTCTTCTTTTTGTTTTATACATACAACATACATTTGTATACACATACATATCCATACAAAATACATACTATAGCGATCCCGGTTCTTCCTTCTTTGATTGTTATATCCAGACTTAGGTTCCGTGGAGTTGGTGGTTGTATATATCTTGTTGTCATCCTTTAATTCCATATATTTGAGTTTTAGGATGTATTGGGTATGTTTCGAACAGGTTGGTGTAGACGCGCCCGAACGTCCCGGGGGGAAAACCCCCCCGTTCTGTTCATTTGGGCTCACTACAGTTCGGACTCGAAATGTCACGGTTCTGAATCTAATCCCGCAAAGTGCAATGCAAGATCGATAAATCACCAAAGAGTCCAAATCCGGCAAATCATTTTGGAAAACTGATTTTTGTAAAGAAGTGTCAAATATGGACTGCTTTGCCAGATACAGAGTCGCCACCTAAATATTTTATTTTGGGGAAATTTAGGAAACCCTGACTTGTTGCCCAAGGCCATGTGTCCGTCATTACCAAAGTTGCCTTGGCTCGGGAACTTGGGTACGATTGGGGAAGGTCAGCTATGAGCACCCCCGCTCGCCTGATCAAAGATCGGCCTCTACTAACCATGATATCAAGTTTTGAAAACGTTATGTGTTCTTAATCCGATTAATTAGCTAATCTTACTATGTGATGCGCACAATACAAAATTATAGACTAGATCGCCTACTTTGGAACAAAGCATCGCATATCCATTGTTTGGAAATGATTTGAGGTTTGCTACTCTCAAGTAGGCTAAAATACGGATTTCGATGAATTATTCCAATTCAAACAATCCAACCTTCACCCATAGGCATTCAGGTAGTAAATCAACTAAGCGGTTAGCCTCATGGCAAGCATGCTTTCATGTTAACATTCACACTCATGTGAGATGCTAAAGCATAAACACTCACCTAGTACTCCAAGCCAAATCAAGGAACATGTTAGTAATCAGATGTATGATCCAAGTCCATGTTAAGATGGCTAATTCATCGCAGGCAAAATGCAGCTAGAATGGGCTCGGCTAATCTATGGATGGCATGTGAAATGCAACAGATAACATGTATTCAAGTTAGATTTGAAATACTATGCAGTTAGTATGATGAGCCGAGCCCGGTGCGTGCAATACTGATAAATGAATGCACACATGCATAGCATAAGGATGCTAATTAAAGCAGGAAAGTAAAAGGGAGAAAGAAGTGGGGGTTGGAAGACATGCATCACACACACACACGCTTATTACACAATTCGCCCTCTCTTGGAGGGACCAAAAGAATAATACAAATTTAACTAACTAACAAGCTAATTAAATAGTTACAGACCACTTAACTAGTTAAGCAAATTAACTGAGCTAATAAAGTGGTAAAACAGCCTCGGGAAGAGGGTCCAATGCATGCGTGGTCGGCTTCGCTCGGAAATCCACCACCATGCACAAGCTGCCTCTATTTACCCTGCTCTACTCCTCTAAAAATTGTGCAAGTGTCAATGATGCTCCAGAATCACTTCCTAATCACTGTGGAAGGTCACCGACCAAGAGGAAGCACCACCGGCCAGGGGAAACTGGTCATTGACCATTGGTATGGCTCTCGGCCAAATATGTTTAGTCGGCCGGCAGTCAATATGGTTGGTCGACCATATCTTCCTGCAGAATCCTGTTTTTGACAGCAGCAGGGGGCAAACTAGGCATGGCAATGCATTTTAAAGCAAATGCTTGCACAACCAACCTCCCCATCATGCTGTGAACTCAAGGGAGTGTGGCCCTCGACCCTCGGACCACCAATCGCGCATTTCAATGCATGATGGTCTGAGGTGTCAAGTTGTGCATTTTGATGTCAAATGAAATGCACACAAACACCTAAGGGGCCCAACCTCTATCATGGTGATTCAAGAGGCAAGGCATGCATGCCAAATGCAAGCTACGCATGCAATATGAACATGAGGGCAATCATGCACACATGCAAGCATGTAACAACATATCAATGGCAAAACATGCAACAACATGTTAGGCAACTAAAAGAGAGAATGCATGCCAAATGCATTACAACCTAAGCATGCAACAACATGCCATATAGCTCATGCAATGCAACAAAATGCAATATAGCTAAGCATATATCAATAATGCAAGCAATGAGCATGCAAAACACTATGCAACCAAAACATGCAAGCATGAAGCAATGTAACAACGTTTGAACAACATGCAAATGGTGGACTTAAACTAATATGGACAAGCCTCAGCCATGTCTAAATAAGTAGCCAAAATGCTATGGAAATGAAGGCAAGTTTACATACAAACATGCATGCGAACATGGTCCAACACTTAAGCACAAAGAGGGGACTTTTAAGCACACTTAAAAGGAGATGATCATGGACCAATGACAAACATGGAAAACTCTGAAAATCATGTTAAGGATGGTGCCAAACCAACTAAACAAAGCAATCAAAGCATGCAACCAAGGTCCAAAGCTCAAAGCTATCAAGGGCGGGGGGGATTAACCCATGGCCATGCCAACCAAGCCTCAAAGGGCTAAAGGGACTCAAAACAACCCCAAGGCAGACCAAAACAAGGTTAAAGACACACCTAGATGGCATCTAAATGGCCTAAGTCTAAAGGCATGCATAAAGGTCCAAATATGGAGCATAAAACATAAACCTTTTGAAGCATCAAAGGAGCCATAAATGCAAGTATACAAGCATGCTATATGGACTGAAATGACATGATAAGTGGTTCCAAACCACTGAAATAGTGCAAGTAAATCATGCTAGAGGATCCAATACTCAAAGCCTACAAGCTAGGTTGCATAGTAGCTATACAGAGCAAGTCATGGATGAACCAAATAACCAAAATCAGACCTCAAGCACATCAAAACATGCATAAAAGCTTCACAAAGCTAAGCCAAAATCATACTAGAAACAAGGCTCAAAACACAAAGCATGTTAAGGCAATTTCATGGCATTACAAGACAAGTATGCAAAGCATGCATGGTGTGTCTAAACCAACTTGAAATAGTGCTATATCATGACAAAATAGGCACAAATACCAACTAAGACATGGCCAACATGAACTTAAGAAAGGTGCTCACACATGAGGCTAAAACGACAAGTTTTGAAGACAACAAGGAGAGGGGATGGCCATCTCCTTCTTAGGACCTCAAAACGCCATCCTCACCACTGAAATCCCTTTGGATGTCAGTGGTGAGGAGGCCAATACAAGGTGGTCCCGGAGCTCACCAAAAATAGCACAAAAAGGAGGCCAAATAAGGCCTAAGGTGGGGTAAACAACCCCAAACACCAAAGCAACCTTAAAAAACTATTTTAAGCAAGTAAAATTAGAACTTTTATTAGTTATAGACTAAGGTCAAAAACAGATTCAAAATAGGTGAAAGGCTTATGCAAAAATGGGGAATAAAGAGCAAGAATCTCACCCTTGTAGACCACCTTCAAGAACAAGGCTCCAGCAGCCTTTCCAAGCTTAAATCCACTCAAAAACTTCAAGAACAACCCTTTGGCACCTTAGCAACCAAGGCAAGGTGTGATACTAGGTGTCCTAGTGCAAAACTAAGAACAAATACACCTTATACACACACAAGAGTGAAATAGAGGGAGATATAGAGATAGAGAGATACAAATCCTAAACCCTAATCTCAGACCCTCTCTGGAAATTTTTGGAACCTTTGAGGAGGGAGGAGAAGCCCTCCCTTTATAGAGATTCACTCTTGCCAAGCTTACAAAACAAGCTAAGCAAGAGGGAAATCCCTCCATACGTATGGAGGGGGTGCATTGTGGATGCCAGCTATCACAGCTGGCATAAAATATCTGCCAAAAGCAGATGAACAGTGATTGGCCAGCCAAAAATGACAAATTGACCAAAACAATGGTCGGCCGACCATAAATAGTGCCAGCCAGCCATTACCAATGGCCGGTGGAAACAAAACATGGCTGGTGGCCTCAAGCCATGGCCGGTGAGGTGTGGGGATGACCAACAAGCCATTCCCTGCCCTCAGAAGCAAAACAACAAGTGTTTGGTGCAAAACCAAATACAAAACAGGCAAGTCGAGAGGTCTTGAGGCAAGGCGCGTGGCCGAGACCTCCGAGAACTCAGGACGAACACAAACATGGATAATCATCGAGTGTTCAAATGATGACGTCCAAGTCTTGAGGACGGTCAAAAATGGGGTGTCTACAGTTGGTTGTGCTTATGTCCCATTCCTAGTTGCCCAGATTTTTGGTGGTCCGCTCGAGCGAGTCCATTTGCGCTCGAGCGGAGTTTACACACTTTCAGCATTTTGTGCCTCTGCAAAACTTCTACAGGTGCGTTTTTCACGCTTGAGTGGATTTCCTTACGCTCGAGCGGGTGTGCAATGTCTGTAAAAGTACTGGACGAGTGTAATCTACGCTCGAGCGGGCTTCTCTTTGCGCTCGAGCAGGTGTGTTTTGCAGTTGTGTCTTGACGCTCGAGCGGGTATTCTTGCGCTCGAGTGGGTCTAATTTTTGTGGTTGATGCTCGAGCGTCCTATTCTCCGCTCGACCGGGTCATACGTATATCAAATCGCAGCTGGGTCATTTTAAATCACTTTTCAACTTCCTTTCTCTCTTTTACTTTTTGAAAACCTCCATTGGAGAGCTTCTCTCTCTAAAAACCCAACTTCTCTCTAGGTATTGATCTAGTTAGAGTGATCTCCCACCTTAGTCCCTTTGTAAAAAGTGCGGAGCTTGTTGTGGGCTACCTTTTAATCCAAAAAGTTCTTGATTTGGAGCACTTCGAGATTTCTACATCTTCTTCCTTTGAGCTTCGAATTTGAGGTAGGGATAACTACTCATTTCTATGGTCTTTGACATAAACTATTGGTCATTTTGATGTAATGTTGAGTTGGGTGATTTTGGGTGTTAGGGTTTCAAAATGTATAAAAGAGGGGTTTTGTATCTTAAGCCTATACATGTGTATTTGGGTCTAGAAATGAGTTTATTGGTGTTGTTGATAATATTTGGACCTTTGGGTCAATATTGAGCTTAAAGGGAAAAATGCCATGTTTGGGTATATTTGGGTCATTAGTGTAATTAATGACATTTGTTATGGGATTATGAAATTGAGTTGGGAATAATGAAATTGGCTCATTATGAGATAGAATGGTGGAGTTGGATTTATTAATCGCTCACTTTTGAAAATGTCAATTATATATCTGTTGAAGCTTTTATTATCTGTTTAGAAATAACTGCTTTGGGCTATCGGTGGAGGATAGTCTTGATTGTTGTAGACACTGCATGATGATTAGGTGAATTAAAACTAATCAAGTTGTGTATTTGAATACATGGGTGCCGAATCCCGCGGACGCAATTTTCGTAAAATGGCTATTTGAAAATAATTACACATGGGTGCCGAATCCCGCGGACGCAATAGCCGTAAAATAGCAATTCGAATATAATTATACATGGGTGCCAAATCCCGCGGACGCAATTTCTGTAAAATGGTAAATCTGAAAATATCTATACATGGGTGCCGAGTCCTGTGGATGAAATATCCGTAAAATGGCCACAAGAGAATAAAAACACAAGGGTGCCGAATCCCGCGGACGCAATTTTCGTAAAATGGCAGTTTGAAGTATTGTTGACATGAGATGTAGTCTCACTTAGTTGTTTGGCCAGGTTCTGAGCCACGTTTATCAGTTGAGTTTTGTTATGTGAAGGATTATGGAACTGGTTGTACTGTATGTTGGTTTATATGAGTTAAACATTTATCAAGTGCTAATGTTTTAGTTATTGCTCATATTATGCTTAGTATATCTCTACTGGGTGTTGGCTCACCCTATATGGGATATCATTTTCAGATACAGGTAGCATGCCACCTCCAAGGACGTAGCTTGAGAGGTTCAGTGGCTGGGACATCTTTTGTGATTACATTTTTGTATTACATGTGTATCAAGCCAAGGGCTTATTATCTGTTTTGAGTTAGTGCTCACTCTTTTTGTAACCAAGTGTTGACTTGAAAAGTTGTAAGCCCGCAGGGCATTTACTTTTGTTGTCAACATGTAATACATTTTGTAATGAATACTCTGATGAAATGTAATTATGCTTTATCCTCTTATGTCAAGAATATATGATTGATGGGTTTATTTTGAGGGCATTACACATACATACAAATACATGTACAAACAAAAATACAGATACATAGACATATACATAAAAAATAAATTTATATAATTACATATACTGATACATACACATACATATATATATAAACAAACATACAAATACATATATGCGGACACACACACATCCGTATATATCATATATGTACACAATATATACAGACGAGTACACATATACAGATACATACATATTATACATATATATACAAATTATATACATGTTACATATATATCACTCTATCTTCCCTGTATTCTCTCTCTCTCTCTCTCTCTCTCTCTCTCTCTCTCTCTGCCTTTTCGTCTTCATTGAGCATCATGTCTGGTGCGTGATTTCAACAATCACGGCACGCTTGACCGACAGTAGTTGGACTGGCCTCCATTGTCAAAGATTGCCTCGGCAATCCCTCTTCTCTTGGCTTCTTCTTCTCTTCCAGCCACTTCCTAAATTGAGGCCTGTGAGAGAGCAGAGAAAAAAGCTGCAAAAATTCCCCCGCCATTACTCTGCCAATCTCTCTTCTTGGCATTGCTCTCCTTTGTCATAGCCTCATCCTTCCGTACTCTTTCCCTTTTCCTAAAATCCCCAATTGAAATGCTGAGGTCAGTTTTTCTATACCTCGGTAGAAGCCCCCTGCGCCTACCCTTGTTCTCAATTTTCTCAGCGCAATCTGATATTGAGGCCAACCACTTCACTTTGAAGTCTTGTGTGGAGACGGTGACTGCAGTCTCCAATTTGTCACATCGGCTGCAAAACAAGACAAGTAAGGTGCACCGATTAAACGTCCAACTATCTATGCTCCAGAGTATGTATAAGGATGCTCGAGTAGAGATTAGTGCACTGAAGAATGAGAACAAAGAGCTGAAAAGGCAGCCCACCTCCATGGCCCGATTCGGAGTACCTTCACACTCCGCAGTTGACAGTCGACGGGGAATAATCTCTTTTGGAGGCGCTATATATACTGACACAGAGTCTTCAAAGACTTCCAAGGAGTGAAGCAATCGACAAAATAAGTGGCTGGCAAAACAAAAGCATCGGCCTGTAACCTTTGCCATTGGAAACACCAGTCACCGGAAATGCTTGCATTTTCTATTTTTTTTTTTATCATTTGTTTTTTGTTTTTTTTTTCCTGTGTTTTTTGCTTGAGAGTGGGCACTGAGCTTTAACTCTTTTTGTAAACTTTTGATTGGAATTGATCCCTGGCATTAATAATAAAAAAAAAATTTACAAATCCGAATATTATGAATGACACAACACTGAGCATGAAAGTCATTTTGTTTTGAATTTTGAAATTGAAAGTCTATGTACTTCAATGAATTCTGAATTGAATACCGTGCCTATAATTGACCAAAAAACAAAATACAACTTAATGAAAGGAAAACAAAGCAAAAACCATCCCAAACACTCCCCTTTGCGCTTGTCGGAACAAAATGGACGCAAAACAGAACAACACCGGTTGACCCCCTGGTTGATCGCCCGATTGAAAGGCATCATTGGAGACAACTACTGTGCATTTTCTAGTGAGTGCTTGATTTAGGTGACAAGAACTTTAGAGTGCGGGGAAAAGAAAGAAAACTGGACTTGACTATGCCCCTAGTTCATTGCTTTGTCTTTTGTGTGTGTGTGTGTGTGTGTGTGTTTTTCCCCCCTTCTATTAAAGCAATTTTGATCAACATTAGAGGTAAATCAGCACAGTTGTTCCATTTTCTGCCTTGAAATCATGTGAGCCAAATTATAAGCACTAAAATTTTCCCTTTCTAGTCCAAAGAATGGTCTGGATTTTACAAAATATGAAATAATTCCAGAAACAATCAGTCAACTTCATTAAAAGTCCACAAAATCTGTATTTGCAAATGGCCACTACCCCGCTAATATGACACCAACCCTTGAGATGCACAACTGAATCTGCCTTGCAACTGAACCCATCGTGAAGGACAATTGAACCAAAGGAGACAAGCTAATCAAACATATTGGATAGTCCAGTCAAATAAAGATACACCAATCAAACATGGATGGGATGAGTAAGTTGAAAAATGATCAGGCCGAACTTCAAGATGAAACTGCCTATGTATCCCAAAGATAGGAATCAGGCCATACGTAGTTCCGGCTAAGGTTCACTAGGGTATTGGCCATCTCCTTTTGTGCTCTAACTTTTGCCAAAGTCGTTTTTTCAGTTTTTCGATCTTGCGAGTTTTTTTTTTTAATTTTATTTTTCTCATATTTTATATTTCATTTTCTATTTTCTTGTTTTTCTACTCTAACTTTTGCCTAGGTCGCCCTTTTGGGCTTTCAGCCCAGCGAGCCTCTCAAAGATAGTAGTTCTTCATCTTGTCCATGTTGATTAGTTGTGACAACTCCAAACCATCCAAATCCATAAGAATGACTACTCCCCCTGACTAGATCGATTTGATGATGTAGGGACCCGTTCAGTGGGATTGAACTTACCCTTAGGGTCATGAATAGAAGCTCAGTTATCCTTTAGCACTAAGTCCCCTTTCCTTAAATTCCTAGATCTGACCTTTTTGTTGATTTCGCTGGTGATCCTGCGTTGATACCCCTGGATGTGGTATAACTCCTTCAATTTTTGCTCACCAAATAGCATTAGCTCCTCAAGTTGGTTCTGTTGCCAATCATGTTCTGCTATCTGACATTCAGCTAGAATCCTCAATGAAGGTACTTCTAATTCGATCAACAAAAAAACCTCCATTTCATATACCAATAAATAAGGGATTGCCCTCGTAGACGTTCGAATTGATGTCGTATATCCCCAAGGTGCAAAGGCAGCTTATCTGGCCAATCTCTATAAGTTTCCACCATCTTGTGTAAAATGGTCTTGATGCTCTTATTTGTAGCTTCAATGGCTCCATTGGTTGGTGGCTAGTAAGTTGATGACTTGTGAAAAGCCACGTTATATTTCTCAAGTAGAACTGTCACTTATTTTCTAAAATACTTGCCATGTGCGATGCTTTTAACACTAAAAACGATTGTGCTTCAACCTGCTTGGTAAAATAATCAATGGGAGCCAAGATAAACTGGTGTTGTGTGAACCCTTCGATGTGATTGCCCTGATAACATATATGCCCCAGACTGAGAGAGGCCAAGGCAAAGTTATGTTATAGAGTTTTGATGGCCGGATATTCATACGATTGGCGTGGATTTGACATTTGTGACATTTCCTAACAAAGTTGATACAATCACTGTCTATGGTTAACCAGTAGTATCCTCCTACCTTAGGATCTTTCTGGCCAACAATATATTGCTTATATGGGCTCTACAATCTCCCCCATGGATGGCCTCCGTAATACGCCATGCCTCTTCTTCCTCTACACACAGCTTGTGTATTCCCAGATATTCCCTTTTGTACAACTTATCCCCACATATAATGAACAGGGCAGAGAGACATTGTATTCCCCTTTTTTCCTTAGCATTTGCCCCTTGTGGGTATGTACTATTTTCCAAAAAGTTCCAAATATCAAAGCACCAAAGATTTTCATCTTGAACCTCTTCTGTTGCAGCTACCATTTCATAGGCGGGTGTATATCTTTGTTCTATAAGGATTGGGTGCATCTTAACCCCAATTACTATATCAACCATTGAGGTTAGAGTTTCTAACGCTTCAGCAAATCGATTGTTCTCTTTCAATAAGTGTGTAAATGTAAGTCTTTCGAACCTTGGGATTAACATGTCCAAGGTCTAATGATAGTCTTTCATTGTCTCCTTTTTAACCTTCTAGTCTCCATTGGCTTGAGAGATGACCAAGTTTGAATCGCCAATCATATCCAACCTTATTGCCTCCAGCTCTAGAGCTATTTCCAGTCCTGCAATGCATGCCTCATATTCTTCTTGGTTGTTGGACACCCTGAATCGGAGTTTGAAAGCTAAAGGGATATGTGAATCATCTGGAGCTATGAACAACACACCTATCTCGTAGCCAAATTGATTAGACACTCCATCGAAGTACAACTTTCAAATGTCTTTTTCCACCTGTATGACCTCCTCATCTGGGAATGAGTAATCCATATCTTCCTCTCTTTCAATCGGGGTGATCAGCCAAAAATTCTGCCATGACCCTTCCTTTAACAGATTTGTGAGAGACATACTTGAGGTCAAATTCAGAAAGCAAAAGCAACCAACGGGCTAGTCTACTGGTAAGCACAGGTTTCTCAAAGAGATATTTGATGGGGTCTAATCTTGAAACCAGAATTATAGAGTAAGCTAACAAGTAGTGTCTCTGTGACATCCCAACATGTATTATGCTTAATTATGCATGTGATTATGTGCTTGATATGAGTTTGTAAGTTTAATTATATGACTTAGATGATTTTGAAATTCATATATATTGAAGTGTTGAAAAATCTGTTGCAATTACAACTTTGAATTGAAATTGAAAGCCTTAGAGGTGTGATGAATCAAAATTGACTTCATATCTGTGATTAGCATGATTTTTAGAGCCTTCGGTGAAATTTTGAAAAATTACGATTCGTAATGTTTAATTAGCCTAATTTATATATCTCTGGCCCTCTTATGTTCTTCATTCTTGTTAAGACTTGCTAGAGAGTGTGTTAGAGAGAGAGAGAGAGGAAGAGAATAAGCTAGGATCATGCTAGAGTTTCAAAGGGAAAACCCTAGATTGAAGGTAAGGTATGGAAATTTACTTGAAATCTTTGTCTTTAACTCATCTTTGGCATGAAATCAAGAAGAAATTTGACATTTTGAGCTAGGGTTTTGGGTTGTGTAATGGGTTGAACTAAATGCAAGAAATAGAACCTTAATCTCTTCATTTTTGTTTGATTTGAGTTCAATGTTATGATTAATCCATGAAATAAACTCTAGTTGGTTCATATAACTAAGATTTGTTGGAAGATTCACCATGTTCATATATGTTTGAGCTTGAAGATGTAAATTATGAATATATGAAATAGATAAGACGATGAATCTAATGGTGAGGCAAGATTGATGTGGAATTATACCTAAATCATGCAAGTATATCATGTTTTTGAGTGAGTTTTGCGTTGATTTGGACATGGAAATGAGTTTGGGAAGTTTGCATTTTTGCGCCATTTTCGGATTGTCTGATTTTGCCTAGACCGCATGAGTGGAACATGTAGAAAAATAGAGGTTTTCATTCTGCTCTTTGGGCGCATTCAAGCGAATTTGGGCCACATGAGCGGAACCCTTGCTTCAACTCAACTTCAAAAATGCGTATCTCCTTCATCCGAACTCCGTGAATGAAGGAGATATGGATTACTCATTCCCTGAATGAACTCCATGAATATCTCCACCCTGGAAGTCTAGTTTCTAATGATGTGGTCTCACATCCAAATTATATGTACACAAACAGATATGCTCAAATTAGTGAAGGATGTTTATTTTCTTTTAACCATTTCATGCCATTTCCTACCCTAACTTAGTTTCCTTTCGCTTCTTGCTATTTCCTTCAAGCTTAAATATGTAAACACGATATTTTCAATGAAAAACATATGAAATTGTTATAGAAAACATTAATTTAAGTCATGAACATTTAGGTCCGTTTAAAGTACATCTTTGACATATGCTTTGTACGTGATTCACATGTAGAGAAGATTAGCGTTAAACACTTGAGAGAAATTGAAGAATGGGGAACGATTGAACGGATATGTAACGAATAAATCGATTATGTGAATTGAGGGCAGTGTATTTTGAAATGTTATGTTTGGTTATGTTTCTGCAAGCTGAGTCGTTAAGGAGTATCATCCAACCAAGCACTATGAGTAATTTCTTTGTAATGATATTTTCATATGAAATACTTTGGAATTGTGAAACTTATGTTTTGTATAAATTATGTGCCTTGATGAGTGTTTCCGAAATGATAAAATATGCTTGAAATCTTTGGACTAATTATGCTACGGCATGTTTTTGAAAGAATGTTTTGATAAGAATGAATGAGGTTCCTTTTGAGCGATGAACATATAATTGAAAATAAAAGTCATATCATGATGTTCGAGTTAAGGTTTATAAAATCCCCAACAGAGTCGCCAAAAACTGTAACATGCTTAGGTGGTATCCGCACACGTTAACAATTCGAGCCCTCCATTATCTTTGATCTTATCTCACGAGTGCAATGTGAAACATAAATGAGAGTCTAGATTTGGCAACTTTTATGGAAAACCTATTTTAATATAAAATATTTGTCAAAAATGGACTACATTACTAGATCTTAAAGTCGCCATCCAATATTTTTGAGAAAATTAGAAAACCAGTGACTCATGCCAAGGGCACTGTTCATCGTAACCAAGGATACTTGACTCGGAACCTTTTATATGAGAGGGAAAGGTCATTATTTGAGCATTCTCGCTCACCCGATCAAAGATCGGTCTCTACTAAACCATGACATGAGTTTGATTGACTTTATTTGTTCATATTTCGGTTATTAAAAAAATCCTAAAATTTACTACGTGAAGCATACAAGTATAGACTATGTCATTTATTTTGGAACAACGTGATTCATGTGTTTTGAAAGAATTTTGAAGATATACAACCCAAAGAAATTGAGTTTACAAACATGAAAAATCAATATCATTCCAAATTAAGCGACACAACCTCTATCCATCGGCATTCATACAGTTATATCAAGTAAGCAAATAGCCGCATAGTAAGATGCTTAAACATAGTAAAAAAGAACACACACAAGCGGGATGCTAAAGCATAAAAACTTACATATTTACCGACGTCCCACAAACAGCTACAAACACAAAGTTAGTGAAATATGCATGATCTTATATACAAAATCCTCTTGGAATGCACATATGAAATGAAATTAAAGATTCAACTTCTAAGATATGACATGTGAATGATCCCAAGAACATGAGGTAGCGCACATAATTATATAAGAATTGATTAAAATCTACAAATACAAATTTATTCGAATCAAGATGCATGAAACATGGATATAAAGCATAGATAGGATGAAAAAAAAAACATGATAGTTATTTACAAATAAGGAAAGCAAATAAAAGAACGGGATAGAAAGAAGTGACGTGAGAAATTATTACAACACTTTGAATAAATAATTACAAACCAAATGAGAGAGAAAGAACATTACAATAAAAATAAAATAAAATAAAAAACTCACAAAACACTCAAAGGGAAATAAAAGAGAAGCTCCATGTTCCTTGAAGACCATATGAGATTGGTATACGCAACACCAGAAGACTACGTCATTTCATCCAAAAGAAGTTAACTGGCTAGCCAAATAGATCTGTCGGCCGACAAGGCCTAGCAAAACATGTCACGTTGCAACACCGAGAAAAGCACAAACAAAGAATATGTAGTTGGCTTAACTAACCATTACCGGTTAGATTAAAACAAGACAACCAATATAAAATAGAAAGTACAAGATAATAACAAAACTAATATGAAACAAAAACAAGAAAACAAATATAAGATAGAACATGCAAGATTACAACAAAGCCAACATAAAACTAAAACAAGTAAACAAATATAAGATAGAACATGTAAGATTACAAACAAAACCAACATGAAACTAAAACAAGAAAACAAATATAAGATAAAATATGTAAGATTATAACAAAATTAACATGAAACTAAAACAAGAAAACTAATATAAGATAGGACATGCAAGATTACAACAAAACTATTATGGAACTAAAACAAGAAACAAATATAAGATAGGACATGTGAGATTATAACAAAACTATTAAGAATGAGAGTAAGAAAATAAATATGAGCTACACTAACCACTTGGATTACAACAAGACACTATGAAATAGAAAGTAAGAAAATAAATATGAGCTAAACTAACCACTTGGATTATAACAAGACATTATGAAATAGAAAGCAAGAAAATAAATATGAGCTAAACTAACCACTTGGATTATAACAAAACAATAAGAAATAGAAAGTAAGAAAACAAATATGAGATAGAAAATATAAGAAAATGAAGGACTTGAAGTTCACCTTCCATAGAAAGATTAACAAATATGAGATAGAAAATATAAGAAAATGATAGACTTGAAGTTCACCTTCCATAGAAAGATTGAATTTCTTGATTTCCAAACTTCCTCTTGATCACCCTCAAGGTTATGGTGTATGCTTTGAAATTTCACGGAGATGTTTCAAGTTCTAGCACTACAAGAATCTGCACTTTTAGCGACTACTTTCCGCGACCAATATAAAATTTGGTAGCTAAAAGTTACCTTTTGGCGACCAAATATTAATTAGTCACGAATGATCATTATTTTTGACGACCAAATATGTGTTGGTCGTAGAAGGTCATAGTTTGGCGACCGAAAATGAGTTGGTCGCAGAAAGTGGTATGCTTTTGGCGACCAACTATAAATTTGGTCCTGGAAGGTCACATTTTGGCGACCAAAAAATAAGTTGGTCGCGGAAGATCAAAAATAAGTTGGTTGTGGAATTGGCAACCAAAATTTTAGTCGCCAAAAACTTATTTTCCTCGACCAAAAATATTTTAGTTATCATATATTGAGGTTTGGCTACTAAAATAAAAAGTTGCCGAATAGAAAATAAAAAATTATTTTTGTTCTTTGGTTTTGGTCGCCAAAAACTTATTTTCAACAACCAAAAAAAATTTAGTTGCAAAATTAGTACTTTTAGCGACTAATATTTTAGTCGCTGTTGATTGAGATTTGGTGACTAATAAAGTTTGTCGGCGAAGGTACCTTTTCTGCGACTAATCTGGTGTTTTGGTCGCCAAAAGTTTGGGAGGGAAATTTGAAACATGGGGGCGGGAATTGAAATTTTTTTGCGACAAAAAAAATTTGGTCGCCGATTGTTAAACGACGTCGTTTTTTACCAATTATAAAATTATTAATGATGAATATATTTTCATCACCAATAATTTTAAATATTTAAAAATAATAATAATTTTAAATATTTTAAAACTATTTAATGAAGAAAATATTTTCGTCGTCAATAATTTTACCATTTTAAAATTTTTGGTGAGAAAATTATTTTATCACTAATTTTGTAGAGAAAACTTTGTGATATTGGCGGTAATGAAAAAAAAAAAAAAACCCTATTAATTTCCAACCTTCTTTTTTTTTTTTTTATGCTTCAGTTTTCCTCTTCCCCCTCTCTTGCAAAACACATATTCTCTGCCTTCAGCCCCCCTTTTCCTTGTTCAGCTTGTTCTCCTCTTTTAACGTCGGCACTGACGTCACCCGTTCTCCTCCTTCAGTGCCGCCACCAACGTCACTCATTTTTTTTTTGTGTGTCTTTTATGAGTTTTAAATTTTTTTTTATAAAAAGAATTAAATATTTATATTGTACCTAACTAAACAAAAATTTAAAATTTAAATATATATATATATATAATTCACTCCACCATTAAAAAAATAAAAATCACTTGAGATTATTGTTTGAAAAAAATAATTACTTGATTTTTGTTTTGGGATCATCAGACCACTTGGTCTCTCTCTCTCTCTCTCTCTCTCTCTCCATCCTTTTCATTCTCTCATCTCTCCATCATTTGTGCTCTCCCGATCCAGAAGCTTCTCATCACCGACCCCCTCACTCTCTCTCATCAACGACTATGAGAGTCTGTCTCTCTTTCTCCATTATTCTCTTCTATGAACAAGGGACTATTAGTAGGCGTCTCTTCTCGTCGCCGATCCCCTTCACTTTCTCTCTTCTCGTTGACGATCGGTCTCTCATAGTCGACTTCCTACCCCACTCTTTCTTTCCATCTCTTTCATCTCTCTCCGGTGAACATCAGTTGACGAGGATCTAACATCAGAAACCCCTCTTCGCACTACAACAAAAGTAACTTATGATGACGAAAAGTAATGAAGAAAATAAATTTTATAACTAAATCAGAAGAATCCATGACGAATTATAAAATTTTGTCACATATAATAAAAAATAAAAATAATAGGTGACGAAATTTATTTTCATCAACAAATACTTCTTTTTAGGTGAGCAAAAATTAATTTTCGTTACCAAAGGTTTTCCCACTAATTTTTTTAGTGGCACCAAAATTTTGAGACTGTTGGTGAGAAAACAATTTGTTACCAATTATAAAATTATTTGTAAAGAACTTATTTTTGTCACCAATAATTTTACATTTTTTTTTTGAGAAACTTGATTTTAAATATTTTATGACCATTTGGTGAAAAATATATTTTCGTCACTAATAATTTTTAATATTTTGAGTCTTTTTGGTGAGGAATTATTTTGTCACTAATTTTAGAGAGAGAATTTTGACATATTGGGTAGTAATGAAAAACAATAGACTACTAATTTTTCCCCCTTTTTTGTTTTTATAAGTTTTCCTCTTCTCTCTCTCTCTCAAAACAAAACACAAGTTAGCTATCTTCGTTTAGCACTCCTTGTCCTCCTAATTTTCGTCACTAAATAAGATTAATTTGTGACAAATTATAAATTTTGTCACATTTAATATATATATATATATATAAAGTAATAGGTGAGGAAAAATTACATGTCATCATAAAAAAAATTTCGTCTAAATTTTTTGCGAATGGTGCTAAAATTTGGAGGCTTTTGGTGAGGAAAAAATTTGTCACAATTTATAAAATTATTAGTGAGGAATATATTATCGTCACCAATGATTCTAAATATTTTGATATCATTTGGTGATGAGTATGTTTTCGTGGCCTATAATTTTTAATATTTTGAGATCTTTTGGTGGGAAAATTATTTCGTCACAAATTTTAGAGGGAGAATTTTGAAACATTGAGAAGGTATTGAAAAAAAAAAATAAATTGGCTACTAATTTTCCCCCCATTTTTTGTGTTTTTATTAGTTTTCCTCCCATTTCTCTCTCTAAAAACACACTCCCGCTCCCTCTTCAGCACCCCTTGGCCTCCTTCAACGTTGCCGCTGACGTCACTCTTTCTCCTCCTTCAGCAACGCTGCCGACGTCACATCTCCGAGCAAGCATTAGTGCCATTAACGTCACATCTCTCTCTAACGACGCTTTCTCAAGGTATGGTACTCCCTCCCTTCTACCCCCACTCTCTCTCTCTCTCTGTTTGCTAGATCTCTTATTTTTCTTGTCACTTCTCAACTTTGTCCCTTCCTACCACCCCACCTCCCCCAATCTGTGAGAAACCCTATATTGAACAAACCTCCTTGTTTCCCCTTTCCCCCTCCTTGCAACTCCGTCACTTATGTAATTGAACCTCATATTTCTCTTTTGATTTGGATTTTTGAACATTGTCTTATTGGGTTTGTGTATATGTCTTGGATTTTTGTATATTTATATGTATTGAATTGGGATTTTGTATATGTATATGTATTAGGTTTATATACATATTGGGATTTTGTATATGTATCTTTCATATTTATATTATCTTATTTGAGTTTTTATTCTATTTAATACATCCATATATTTAGGTGTTTGTGTATATATTGTCATCATAGGTTTGTTTAGTTGGAATTTTGCCAAGCATATGTATCTTCTGCATCGACTTGTAGCAACTTATTTTGTATTTTTATTTATTTATTTTTCTTCTCCAGATCGTTCTACAAGTTTTGTATGTTTGTATGTGCAATGGCAAGTTTTTGTATATGCAATACCACACAGTTTATAGAAAAAATAGTTTAAATAATTTTATTTTAAATGTTTTAAGAAAATATTGTCACAAATGTCAATGGGAATTTGTTGACAATGGGGTTTATTTAGGATGAGGTAGCTGTTTTAGTGACTTCAACTGAATCCCTAGAACTTTGAAGATCAATATTAAATTTGTAATATTTTAACAGTTTCAATTGAGTGATATATCTAAGTGAACCACCTTCTTTTTTGTTTTTTCCCCCGAACCCCCTTCTCTCTGTGTTGAAACTTTGGATTTGATGACTCCAAAGCGCCATCCTTTATGTGTTTTTCTTTTTCTTTTCTTTTTTTTTCTCTCCCAATAATTCTAAAATATTGTGTTTTTTTTAATTATTTTTTGTATTTTATTTTAATATTGGAAGTAGAATCTATTACAATTAGTTTCAATCACAACAGTTGAATTTAGTTCCAAGTTATCACTTGTGAGCTTAATATTATAATGTTTTATTAGATTTACTAAAATGAGATGGAATAGAATAAAATGATTATTATGGAAGAGTTGGCAGTGATGTATTGGTTATCCTTTTAGGTTGACAATTAGTATATAAAGTTTTGCTTTCAATAAATTAAAGACAATCTACTGCAATCCACTTACTGTTTTTCACTAACCTACCAATGGCCTAGGTTTCCTAGGTTGGGCTACAAGTTTTTGCGTAGGTGCTATCGTCCATGCTATGCAATTGCCTCTCAATAAGTAGACTATAAGATGAACTGAGTTGCTTTGAGAAGCTCTAGCTTCGGTTTGTTTAGAGCTTCGCCAAACTTGTATTATGTCAAATACATGAACCTCAAGCCTAGACTCCAAGCTTCTTTGTTCAATATGTGAGCATGAATTCTACAGTTTGCTTTGTTGGTTGCATTCCTTATCTTGGTTCACGAACACATTTTTTCCCCCTGGAATTTGAATTCTTATATTGTGAGCATCATTTACGTATTGATTGACACTGTGGCTACAGGTCGATCCTATTTCAACTGGGGTTCAGTATGATAAAGAATTCATTGTGTGCTCTCTGGACTTGCTGAAGGTCTTGGTAGTAGGATAGAGAGTTTGGTATTCCCCCTTCTCTAATTCTCTCTCTCTCCCTCTCTCTCTCTCTCTCTCTCTGTGCAATATGTTTTTAGTTTTTGCTAAATGATGCTCCATGAAAATGAAATGATGCAAGTAAATTCTGATTTCTGATGGTCATTTATATATTGTTGCACACTGTCGTTTAATTGTTTTTTACATCCTCATTCATTGTGTCAGGAAAAGACAAACCGATTGTCCCTAGATTATGGTAAATCTGTCCATGTGTTCATAATTTTATCTTCATAGGCTGTCATTATGGAGGAGCCTATTGCGTTGCATGTGCTGTGGATGTACCCTATGCATTAAAATTTGTTGGCCAGACATAGCCTTGCCAAGTGTAAGCGTTTCTATATCACTATCATTCATCTTTCAGCCTTATGTCATTGGCAAATTGTGGCGGGATACGTGATGATATTGAAGAGGATGCCTTCCGAGGTCTATGTGCCATGGTATGCCTATACTTTCTTCATCTTCCAATTAAACTGAGATTAGAAATGTAATCCGAGTTTGGTGTGCAATTGTTTGCAGGTTAGAGCAAACCCATCAGGGGCGTCGAGTTCACTTGTTTTCACTTCTTCCGGCGGGCGGCAACCTTGCCTTCACCGCCCGCCGGACCCCAACCGTGCCAATTGAAACCTCCAATACATACCTCCTCTCCTTTCACCTTGGTCTCTGCAACCTCACTCTGTAAAATCACCACCTCCATCGGCGTCGTCCAAGTCGGCAACGGCAGCTTCGGCAGCTACCCTTCTTCCATCATCATTGCCTAGCAACGGTGGCAGGTCCAATTCCTAAAAAAAAAAAAAAAAAAAAACACAGAAAAGAGAATGAAATCTCCGTCCCAGTTTCAGTCTCAGTCTCAGTGTGGTGGAGTAGCAACCCTTCTCTTCCTCATTCTTCTCTCTCTACCCGCCGAAAAATCAGATCTGATGGCGGACAGGGACGCTCTCTTGGCCCTACGCGCCGCCGTGGCCGGCCGTACTCTCCTCTGGAACACCACTCAACACTCCCCCTTGCATACCTACATACACACCTCTTCAATCCCCCTTGCAAAAAAAAAAAAAAAAAAAAAAAAAGCACTCTGGACTTGGGTTGCAAATAGCTGGTGAATCGAAGAAATGGGTATTGCTTGTTACGGCTCAGAGCCCTTGCCAGTGGGCCGGTGTACAATGCGAGAACAACCGTGTCGCCGTCCTCCGCCTCCCCGGAGTTTCTCTCTCCGGCCAAGTCCCCTCCGGCACCGTCGGCAATATCACGCACCTCCGTACTCTCAGCCTCCGCTTCAACGCCCTCACTGGCTCTCTCCCCCTCTCTCTCTCTCTCTAAAAACATGAGCAGTAGAACAGTGCAGAGATCGGAAATGCAGTTCATCCCAGCCCTGCAAAATCCATGATGAACCCATAAAAATACAAACACTCTTCTCTCTCTCATCTTTCCACTTTCAAACCCACCAATCCTTTTTTTAATCAACCGCCCAAACCCTCTTTTTTTTTGTTTTTGTTTTTTTTTGGTAAGATCAAAAGTGGGGCGGTGGATAGACAAAAAAAAAAAAAAAAAAATACAACCATTGCCAGTTTTAACACACCGTGGGCTCAATTTCCAAGGCTTGTTAGATGACCTCAGTTCTGCTCCATCGGGAGCAATTGTGCTTCTTCATGCATGTGCTCATAACCCAACTGTGCTTCTTTATTTATTTTTCTTTTTTTTTATCTCCTTTTTGAAACCATACTCATCCCTCTCTTCAACTTTCTTTATTATATATATATATATATATATATATCTATATCTCTTTTTATTATACTATATTTCCAAACACTCTCCCCTTTCACACCACGCCGTCTGATCCCACTATACCTTTTATTTATTTTATTTTATCTTCCTTCTTTAAAAAAAAAAAAAAAAAAAACACAAAACAAAACAAAAACAAAACCAAAAAAAAAACAAAAATCCCACATTCTCACCCCTTGATTTTTTCGGCATGTCCTTCTTACCATCCGGGTTTGCACAACACATTTTATTCATATCAGGGGATCAACCCCGATCACAATTTTATGCCAAAAAAAAAAACAAACAAAAAAAAAAACAAACAAAACACACAAACAAAAAAAAAAAAAAACAAAAAAAAAACAACCACATCCCCAGGCGAGATTTTTTCTTCTCTACTCTGCCGCCGGTCTCTTCTTCTTGCCTCCGTCCTGAGCGGCCCTTGCCGGTGCTGCCTCCGTGTTTTCCACGCTGCCGGGCACGTTCCCTCCCCCATACTCCTCCACTGCAGCATATGGCGGACCTCCAAATCGGAACATCACGGTGGCCTTCCGCTTCAGCTCCTTATTTTCCGCCTTTAGCACACTTATCTCTGCTCGCGCATCCTTATACATGCGCTGGAGCAGAGCCAGTTGGGCGTTTAACTGCTGCACCTCATTTGTCCTACTCTGAAGCCGGTGTGACAAGTTTGTGACTGCAGTCATGGTCTCCACACATGACTTCAATGTATACTGATTGGCCTCAATATCTGTTTGCACTGCCATTTTTTGCTCCACAGACCGCATCGGAAAGTTCAACGGAGTAAAACCAGAGGTGTTTGGTTGAGGTTCACGGGCCACCGCACCAGTTATCTCTCTTGTTGACTCGTTGAGGTCGGGAAAGAGAGTGAGCAGACCACGGGAAGACGAGGCCATTTTCTGGGTTACAGAGTGTTACAGAGTTTCTCTCTCAGAAACGGACGAGTTTTTCAAAGGATTTTCGCAGGTTTTTTATCTCAGTCTCTGCCTCAGCCTCAGCCTCCGTCTTGGTTAAATAGCCAAGGCAGACACGCGCATCATGCGTCGCTCGGCGCTCGACGACAACTTGGGCGCGCCTTTTGATGGCACGCCTTTTGATGGATTGGACACGCCTTTTGATGGCACGCCTTTTGAAAGATTGGGCACACCTTTTGAGGGTGCGACTTTTACAACGGTCTGACATGACCTCGTCAACTGTCCAGACTTTTTCTGCTACAACGGTCTGCCACAACCCTCCAGTGTCCTCTACAACGTTATGACACAACCATCCAGTGTCCTATAAACATTATGACACACCCATCCAGTGTCCTCTACAACGTTATGACACAACCATCCAGTGTTTCCTATCCTCTTTTATTTTATGTATTAGTCTCTTTTCTTGTTTTGTTACTCTCTCCAAACTCAAGTTGGTTAGTTCCTATCCCCCTTGAGTTTGCGGGGCTGTTAAAACCTATCACCTACTCCACCTACTACACCTACCACCAAACCTACCATCACCTACTCCACCTACTACACCTACCACCACCTACTCCACTACTCCACTAGACCTACATCTCCTATATAAGGAGCCCCTCACCATTTGTAATATACAACATACAACAATCAATAATACATCAATTTTAACAATTTTAATATAGGAAATAAGGAGCAAAGAACTACACAATGAAGTTTACCAGGTGTTGCATGGTTGTAAACAGGTCAGTGGTGTTTTGGTTCTCTGTCATGCTACTTTGATTTCTATTTAAATATTTTTTTGGAACTTTACGCCTAATTTTTTTTTTCTTTCATCGGGGTTGTATAACTCTTGGAATAGAATCAGGAAACCAATGGTTGCATTGCATGGTGAATGATGTACTTGTTTTTATTTGCAGTTACAAAATTAGAAATTGGGCATAGATAACAAATAACTGATGTAATAAATGTATAAAATAATTATCTTTACAGATGCATAGGGATGGTGCGTGGGACCAGTGCATGTCTGCTTTGGAGCCCCCGGTGAAAGACAAGTTGTCAAAGTATCAAGTATGAATATTTTCGTCATAAGAGAGTTGTCTTCCGCACTGGTGCCCTGTTTTCGCCATGCTGCCAAAATTGTGTACCTGCTTGTGTTGACATTTTGTGCGTTGTTTAATTTTGAGCGAGAAGGCCAAACGGCTTGGTGATGTTTTTCCTAGCACAGGCCGAATTATTCCCTAGTTTTCATTGAAGCTTGAAGCTAATTTATTGTAATCTTCAAGGCTGCCCATGGATTGACTGTCACAACGACATTTGGTTTGGACTGAAGGTCGAAACTGATGATTGCAACTTAGATATGGTGTACAGGGTTGTGATTTTTCAAGCATTTTCCGTGAGTTTTTTTTCCCTTATCCAGGTTTTGAATTTAAAAAGAGTTTACTGCATCTCATTCAAGATCTTGATTTATGTTTTTCCCAGCTTGGTCAGAGTCTTGTATACACCTTATTGGCAAATAGATTCCAGTCTGTAATTTCCATAGATTTTGTTGAAGAGGTCAAAATGTTGATTATTATAATTGTTTTTCTTCATATTTCACATTTGGGCATGGGGATCGTTATTGCCATTTGGAGGTGGAGCAGAATTATTGTTATCACTGAAATCTCATTTTGCTATAATATTCGAACAAAAGTGAATCGGTATCACTGAAATCTCATTTTGCTATAATATTTTTTGGCTTTCCTAGGTGTATCATTGTATTGTTTGCTGTCTTTCTTATTTATTTATTTTTTATTATTATTTTGCTAATTTACATATCAGTGCACATTTATTCTTGCACTGATTTAGAGGGTGACTGGACACTGTACAAAAATGGAACTCCTCTGTTTTATTTTTATTTTTTTGTTACATTTTAAATGAAATCTATATCTATTTCATTTTAAATATGCTGAATGTTTGATTTTAATTTATTTTTTACAGTATTTTGGAGTGATGCCTTTGTCTAATATAAACATATTTACGCATGTCACTCGCATTATATATATAAATATATACACGCTAAAACATAAGCTCGTAATGTGTAATATCATATTTTGTTATGTAATGCAAAAAGTGAGGACATTTCAAGACCCTTCGAGACATGACCCCATAGGAGCGTGCTAAATTGCTGACTCAAGTTGCCAGTTTCTTAAGAAACAAGGTTTCAACGGACAATTTAGGAGAGGGGCATCCCTAGATTGCCTTTTTGGTAAGTCTATCTTGGTTTATCTTTTCATTTTTCTCATGTTGGTTAGTATATATTGGTTAAAACACAACTGTTTAAGAAAGTTACACTTGCAACATTGTTAAATTGCTATTACAAACTTTGAAACATTGAAAATGATCATTACATACTAAAATGCTTAGTTTTATATTGTTTATGTCGATCCATCTTAGTTCAAATTTTGTGAAATTGAAAACCCATTAAAAACAATCAACCCATATCAGCATTCTCATTTCTTTCTAAGCAATGTTGAGTGAGATAGAATTTGATTGTATTTCACATGAGTAACTTTTAAACAAAATCTATTGTATTTCACTTATAGTTTATTCCATTCTTTTGATTGTATAGAATTTGATTTTAGCCTCAGTTAGTAGGGATAAGAACATGGAGGAATGCCAAATTCTTGTAACATGGGTGCTTTTTTATTTTATTTTAAATGATCATTTTGATTCATTGATCTTAACTTGTGTTTTTGTTTGTTTTGGTACTAGTAGTTTATTGAGCAAGTTGAAGTTGAGTATGCACCAGAAAAGGCTGAATTTGATGGTCATTTGGATGAGGAGTTTAGGAAGGTCTTTGAGAAATTCAATTTTAAGGAAATTGTGGGGTCTAAGGTAATTGGAATTTTGCCCACATATTAAGTATCTTTTGTTTGCTATATATTTTTTCCTATAAGTTTTTCTCATTTCTTCCATTGTATTCATTCAGGAGAACGATAAAAAGGATAAGACTTCCGCAGATTCTGCCTCAAAGAATGTTGACTCAGATTCTAAAGAGGAAGAGTAGGATACCTATCAAAAAGAGAAATGTGTCTCTAATAAAAAGAAAAAGGTTTGATTTTCAGTATCCTGTTTTTTTTATTGTTGCCATTATTATTATGTCTACCTTGAACATATGGGCTAAATTTTTTGCACATGTTCTTTTAGCTGATATGTTAGTTTGGATCAACTGCCAAGCAAGCTGATATTTTTTTCCCTCGTTGGAATAATTTTCAGTCTTTGTTCCATACCATTACAAAACTAAAATATAACATGTGGGTTAGTATAGGGTTTACAATGATCTTTGTACAATTTTAGTGGGCTAGTTAAACGAGATACATAAATCTCAAATACAATATGCTTTTAGGTAACCCAGTAAATGAATAAGGACAATGTGGTAGCTTAGGCAGGTGCACCAACATACCCAAACATTGGGCTATCAAATTCTTTTTGTAAGACTAAATTCCAAAAGAACATATACTGATGCAATGACTTTTTAATTGAGGTTCCACTCGGTGATCCACAACAAACATTTTATCATATTGTTTAAGTTAATGAAAATGAATTACTTACCCAAACAAAATTAAAAAATTATTAATGAAAAGACACTGTTTAGTGTTGGCCCCAAGTTTTCAGAATTAGGAGGGGAACCTGATCTCTGGTTTCTATTAAGTATTAATTAGCTAGATGTAACTGCCTCTAAACAATGTGATAAAAATGCGAACACCAGCCGTTTGAATTCCGCTTCAATTTTCCCCTTCTGCATGGTTAGACACTCTCGTATGCCAATATGTATAGTTTATATTTGCTAGTTGAGCAGTCCATCCATTGCATATTATTGTGAACTGTTATTTTATTTAATTATTTTTGACTTGTTCATCTTTGAATTACATTTAAGTTCGTTCAAAAAACTAAAAAATGAAATACCAAAGTCGTAATGCTATAGACATAAGAATGTTGTTGTTTTATTTACAATTTGATAATGATAGTCATTTAATTTGCTAATGTGACCTTAACTTTTCATGGACATTTTTCATTATTTGTCCAATTTTACCTGACATTATTTCTCTTTTTCTTTGGTACAGATGGATGAACTCGTGCACAAAGCTAAATTGTACAAGACAAATTGGCACTTTTTGTATTTTTGGAAGGATTATATATTTTTGTATAGATGTATATGGAAAATATTAGGGTAGACTACTAGTTATATATTTGGATACACTAGTAGTTATATTTTTGGATGGGTGTGTATGGAAAATATTTGGTAGACTACTAGTTATATTTTTGGGTTGGTGTACATGGATACAAATTTAAAACATAATAATAAGTACTTGTTGTGTTTTAAATTTTTATGCTAGATGAAATATGTAGTTTGGAATTACTTGTGGATGAAAACTTATAATAGTTGCTGACTTTAATTAAACAGGTTCAGAAATGGTTGATATATGTATTTTGTTGAATGTTTATGATTCAATTTATTTGTTGGTTTGAATGATTTTTTGCAAATTACAGATTATATTGAATAAATAGGATGGATTATTATAAATTACAGGTTTATTTTGTTGGATGTTGGCGACCAAATTTTGGTTTTGTTTTTCTAGTTTTGGCGACCAATTGATTAGTCGGGAAAGATAAGTTATACGTTTGCCGACTAAATAAAGTAGTCGGTGTATCACCAAGCACATTTGGCGACTAAATAATTAGTCGTTAAAATTATTAATTTTGGCAACCAAAGGATTTGGTCGCGTATAGGTCTATTGCTGATTAAAGTTTTAGTTGCGCAAACATTTCTTTTGGCGACAAACATGTTTGGTCGTGGAATGTGACAATTGGCGACCAAACAATTTGGTTGTGGAATGTGACAATTGGCGACTAATTATTTTTGTTGTGGAATGTGACAATTAGTGACCAAACTTGCTGGTCGTTGAATGTGATAATTGGCGACCAAACTTTTTGGTCGTGGAATGTGACAATTGGCGACTAAGATATTTGGTCGGGAAAATATCACTTTTCGCGACCAAAGTGTTTTAGCGACAAAATGGATTAGTCGTAGTAATGACATATTTAGTGACCAAATTTTTAGTCGGCAAATCCAACTATTCCCGACCAACCAAAATTTTGGTCTCGAATTACTTTTGCCTACCCTCAATTGGCGACCAAAGTAGCGATCAAAAAAATTGATCGCAGATAACTTTTGCCGACTAAAAATGGGCTTTTAGCAACCAATTTTTTGGTCGGCAAAGGTGTTATTTCTTGTAGTGTAGCTTTAATGGAATTTTGGATGGTTGAAAAGGCTCTCTTGCTCTCAAAATAACTTAAGGTTTTTCAAAATCTATTTCTTTCCCTCAAGACTTTTGAAACAAAAATTCTCTTAGCCAAAATTTTCTTCCTCTTTTTGATACAAAATTTTATTTCTCAAAAAATTTTCTCCTTTTTTTTTTTTTTTTTTTTTCCCCTTCAACAAAATGAGGTTGTATTTATAGACTACCAAAACACCCAAAACACATGGTTAGCCATGTGATAGTTCCAAAAACACATAATTGGCTATGTGGTATCTCCAAAAGCATATGGCTTGCCATGTGGTATGAGAGTCGATATTTCAAAATTGTTAAATTTTTTAGAAAAATGAGGTTGTATTTATAGACTACCAAAACACCCAAAACACATGGTTAGCCATGTGATAGTTCCAAAAACACATAATTGGCTATGTGGTATCTCCAAAAGCATATGGCTTGCCATGTGGTATGAGAGTCGATATTTCAAAATTGTTAAATTTTTTAGAAAAAAATTCATAAAAAATATTTTTGAATGTGTAAAATAATTTGGCCAAAACGGGTGTAAGGTTGGAATTAAAGCTTAAACCCGACTTTTCTGCTGAGAAATTTATAAAATAGCACATTTCAGTTTTTATCATTGGGTGTTCGGATGAAAGCGTCCAAATGTTAGGGCCAGTCAAAATGGAGTGTTTACAACTCACTACAAAAATTAAAGTTTTAAAGACCAAAATTTTGGGACAAAATTATTTTTTAGGAACTAAATATTTTTATTTCGAAAAGTGTCGTCATTATATTTTAGTGGCAAAAATTGGACATTAGTGATGAATTATTATATTTTTAGAGCCAAATTTTTTGTGTAAAAAAAAAAAAATCATTTTGAGATCAAATTATTTTGCCCCTAAAAGTGAATTTATTAGTGACATTTCAAAATTTTGTCGCTAAAAGCCTTATTTTTTACTTTTCGGGACGACCTTTTATTAATTATCCTCATGACGATAGAAATTGGTCCCTAAATGTCTTTTGCAACAAAATTTTCACTTTTAGAGACCAAAAAATTTGGTCTCTAAAATTCTTATATGTTGTAGTGACTACTCTAACTCTAATTTTTTACATGCCACAAGAGGATCCAAGGCTTCTTGGACTTGGACAAGTCTGTTAAAAGGCCGTGAGTTGCTCGAAAAAAGGATTTGATGGCAGGTGCACAACAGTAAGTCGATCCACTTTTGGAGGAATAATGGTTGCCTTTAGGAAGAGACTTTAAAATCTCATCTCCACCTCCCTCTGATTGCACCATCTCTCTTGTTTTGGATGCTATAGATCCAATCCATAAGAGGTGGAAATCATAACATCTCCAGTCACTCATCTCTCACTCAGACCTTGAGGCAGTTCAATCTATTCCATTGTTGTTGGAAATAGCAAATATGTTGTTGTTTGGCACCCTAGCAAATCAGTTGTGTATTCGATAAAGTATGGGTACACTTTGTCTAATACAAGATGAGTGAGTTCTCAGCCATCTCAACCCTCCTCGTCTTTCTCTTCTACGAAGAATTTTGGAAAAACATTTGGAATCTGAAAGTGCCATTACAAAAAATTAAGGTTTTAAGGATTAAAATTTAGGAATAAAAATATTTTTTGGGGACCAAATATCTTTGTTGTGAAAAATATTGTTATTATATTTTTAGCAATGAAAATTGGACATTAGTGATGAATTATTATTTTTTTGGGACCAAATTTTTTGTCTTGAAAATTAAACCCTTTTGAGACCAAATTATTTTGTCCCTAAAAGTGTATTTATTAGTGACATTTTCAAATTTTTGTCACTAAAAGTCTTATTTTTGACTTTTCGGGATGACCTTTTAGTGACTATCCTCATGACAATAGAAATTGGTCCCTAAATGTCTTTTGTAACAAATTTTTTTAGTTTTAGAGACCAAAATATTTAGTCTCTAAAACTCTTATATGTTGTATTGTGCCCCCAAAGGTAAGACATTTTTGGTGGAGAACTTGCAAGAATTCGCTAGCTACTAAAGCCAATCTTTTCAAGTGCAGATGTTCTGCATCGAAGATCTGTCCTCTGTGCCAAAAGGATAAAGAGGCTATGGAATAATTGGACAAAGGCAGCATGGTTTGGGAGTAATCAAAAATTTCATTTTAATAGAGGCGCAGTTTCTAATGTGGCTTGTAGGTCAGCACAATGGATGGATGAGTCGAAAGAAATGAATTTCGACAGGGATGTTCTACGTAAGCTGCCTTAGTTGTGTGGTATATTTGGACAACTGGAAATGAGTTCATTTTCAACTTGGTTCCAGTTAATCCTTTGGAAACTCTACACAAAATTACCTATGTGTGGACCAAATTTCATGCACTTGACAATGAGGAGGCTTTAACAGAGGAGGCAAATAACTCTCATCAAGTGATAGAGGGTGGATGGAAACCTGCTGGTGCAGGTGGTTATAAGATCATCTGTGATGCTTCTTTCAACACTTTGCAAGGAAAAGCCGTTAACTTTTGATAAAACTCTCTCTAGAATGAACTATTATTTTGTATTGAATTTTCTCTTATTCATTTCTTTGCCCATAGGCTTACATCCTTTTATAGTGAGAAGGTTATACATAAGTTCAATGAACAACCTTGCAACTAACTAGGTACATGAATATAATTTAGACAATGAACTTAATAAATATAAAACAGATGAATATAGAAATATATGAATACAAAGAATGCATGAACCCAATGTATCCAATGTATCTAATGTATGCAATGTAACCCTGGCAATAATTTTAACACTCCCCCTTAATGCCATATTGTGTGACACCCAACATTTCTCTAAAAAATTCAAACTTGTCCCTTGGTAGAGCTTTGGTGAAGATGTCGGCAACTTGATCTTCAGTCTTGCAATATTTGAATCTCATCATCTTCCACAGCTTCTCTAATGAAATGATGTTTAATAGCAATATGTTTGGTACGAGAATGTAAGACGAGATTCTTTGTCATAGCAATAGCAGACTTATTATCACATATAATTAGAGCATACTTCTTTTGGAAAATAAAAACACCACCATTGTTTTGGTAGATTTGAATACCTAAAAAATGACGTAATAACCCCAAATCACTCATTTCATATTTCTTTATCATCTCCCTTTTAAAATTTTCAATCAATTTTTCATCACTACCAGTAAAAACCAAATCATTAACATAAAGTGAAACAATGAGAATACTGGTTATACCTTGCCTCTTAATGTACAAAGTTGGCTCACTTTTGCTTATTTGAAAACCCTTTTCACTAAAGTAAGCATCAATTTCACTATACCATGCCTGAGGTGATTGCTTTAGGTCATATAAAGCCTTCTTCAACTTGTACATTTTATCTTCTTTGCCTTTGAAAACAAAAGCCTTGAGGTTGATTAACATACACCTCTTCTTCTAACTTTCCATTCAAAAATGCCGATTTTACATCAAGTTGGTGCAAGAAACAACCTTTTTGAGCCGCCAAAGCATTGATAGCTCTAATTGTATCAAGTCGAGCCACAGGAGCAAAAGTTTCTTCTAAATCAATTTCGAGTTGCTGTGAATACCCTTTCGCCACAAGTCTTGCTTTGTTCTTTTGAATAGAGCCATCTGGATTGAACTTTGTTTTGAAAATCCATTTCACACCAATTATTTCTTTTCCTTCTTGTTTCTCCTCTAGCTCCCAAGTCTTGTTTATCTCAATCACATGAATTTCATCTTCCGTTGCTTTCTTCCATGCTTCATCTTTAATTGCCTCTTCAAAATTTTAGGTTCAACAATGCATAAATTGCATCTTGCATACACATCACTAAGACTCCTTATATTTCTTGGAGTTGAACTTGGAGATGAAGAACTTGAACTTGAACTTGGACTTGTATTTGGAGAAGATTGTGAACTAGCAATTGGTGACAATCTTGACAATCTTTGTGGAGATTCAAGCGTTGCAACGTCTTCAACTTGTGGACTTTCTGATTCTTCATTGAAACCAATGCTTTGATCTTGGACTTTCTTTTCCTTCCAATCAAAAGACGCCTTCTCATTCGAAGAGAACATCTCTACAAATAATCACCTTCTTTTGATCCAAACTGAAGAGTCTATAGCCTTTGGATTTCGAGCTATAACCCACAAAGATGCATTTTTTGACTATTTTCATCAAGCTTGTGCCTCACTTGTTTTGGAACATGAGCATAACAAATGGAACCTAACACCTTCAAGTGATTCGCCAATGGTTTCCTTCCACTCCAAGCTGCAAATGGAGTTTTGTCCTTAAGAGCTTTTGTAGGACATCTATTCATCAAGTAAACTGCTGTATACACGGTCTCACTGCAAAAACTTTTGGGTTACCCCTTCTCATGTAGCATAGACTTGGACATCTCCTCTATGGTTCTATTCTTCCTTTCCACTACACCATTTTTTTGTGGAGTGTACCCAACGGTCAATTCCCTTTTCATACCAATATCTTCACAAAATTTCATAAACTCATTTGAGTTGTATTCTCCGCCTCTATCATTTCTCAATACTTTCATCAAACAACCACTTTGTCTTCTAACAAGATTTTGAAATTTCTTGAAGATAGAGAAAACTTCACTTTTTTGTCTCATGAAATACACCCAAGCATTCTAGTAAAATCATCAACAAAGATAATGAAGTACTTGTTACCTCCATGAGTTGGTGTATCCATGGGTCTGCACACATCGGTATCGATAAGCTCCAATGGTGCTTTAGTTCTCCATGCTTTCTCCTTTGGAAATGACTCCTGGTGATGCTTTCCAAGTGCATAACCTTCACAAATATGTTGCACTTCATGAATGGTCGGCAACCCAAAAACCAAGTTCTTTTGTTGTAGATGCTTCAAGCTTTGAAAATTCAAGTGCCCAATTTTTCTATGCCAAAGCCATGAATTATCAATCACATCCATCTTCAAAGCCGCATTTTTGCTATATCGGAAAATGAGAGGAAAACTTATATTCTTCCCCATCTTGATTTTTGCTACAACTTGGCTTCTCCCCCCTTTGTCAAAAATTTTGCAAAAATCGTTTTCAAAGTGAACAAGGTATCCATGCATGCTCCATAAGTTGTCCAACAGTTAGCAAATTTTGCTCTAAGTCTGGAACTAGGAGAACATCAGAAATGAATCTTGTACCCATCTTGGTTTCTATAGCAATAGTAACTTTTCCTTTGGTTTGGACTAAGGCACCATTCCCCATTTTTACTTGAGAACTAGAGGAAGCTTCAATTTTCACAAAATGTCTCTTGTCATATGATTGCTACATCTGCTATTGAGAAACCATACATCCTTGTTTTGATCCGATGCCTTGTGACAAGCATAGAACATGTGCCCTTCACTTTCTTGCTCCTTGGAAAAATTAGCTTGTTGAGTGTTCTTGACTTGGCAATCCTTCTTGACATGCCCAAATTTGTTGCAATTGTAACATTTTGGCTTTCCTCGAAACCAACAATCTTTATCAACATGACTGCTTCGGTTGCAAATTCCACACTTTTGCTGTAATAACCCACATTCATGTCTTAGTCATGTTCATGTGCATTTTCATGATTTTGTCTTGTTAAGCTTGCATTTGTAGACTTAGACTTGTTTTGCCTAGGTAAAGGTTCTTGCCTTGTCTTGATGCTATCATGTTTTGCCTAAGTGTTGTATGCGTGCTTTGTTCCTTCCTTGCTGTCTCAAGCCTAGGTCATGTCAAGCCTAGGTCATGTTAAGCCTAGGTCATGCCAAGCCTAGGTCATGTTAAGCCTAGGTCATGTCAAGCCTAGGTCATGCCAAGCCTAGGTCATGTCAAGCCTAGGTCATTCCAAGCCTAGGTCATGTCAAGCCTAGGTCATGCCAAGCCTAGGTCATGCAAGCCTAGGTCATGTCAAGCCTAGGTCATGCCAAGCCTAGGTCATGTTAAGCCTAGGTCATGCCAAGCCTAGGTCATGTCAAGCCCAGGTCATGCCAAGCCTAGGTCATGTCAAGCCTGGGTCATGCCAAGCCTAGGTCATGTTAAGCCTAGGTCATGCCAAGCCTAGGTCACACCTTTGAACCTCTTACCCCTAGGACCATCTTGGAACTACTTTGGTTGACCTCCACCATCACCTAGGCATATTGGCCGAGATGTCATCATCTAGGCCGAGGTGTGCAACACCTAGGCCGAGATGCTATCATCTAGGCGTCTGAGATCCTTAATCCTTGCACCTAGTGATCTTGTTCTGGGACTGGAATGACCTAGACCGAGGTGTGGCACATCTAGGCCGAGGTGTGGCACAGCTTGGCCAAGTGTTATCCTTCCTAGCCGAGATCATTGAGACCTTACTTGCCGAAGCCTATGTCCTTAGCCGAGATCATTACCTGCCGGAGTGCCTATGTCACCTAGCTTGTTGGTTACACTTTGTCATACATTTGTCTTGTCTTTCAATCACCTTTTTGAGGAGAACCAATCCGGTAGTGCCACATGTCCCTGCAGAGGGTTAAATCAGCCGGCAGAGAGAGAAAAAGCATATCATTTGCTATATCTTTGTTCTAGGTAGAGAGAGAAGCTCTAGGAAGAGGAAGAGGAGTTCTTGAGAGAGGAGTAGATTTCCAAGCTTGATCCCTAGAGATCGAACCGTTAGATCCGTGTTTTAAGGTTAGATTCGTGATCTACTCTTGTTATTCTTTATGTTGATCTAATCGCATTGCATGATCTAGCATGTTTCATAAACCATGCATTGCTTTGAAGTTCGGTTTTAGAAAGAGAAAGTGATATTCATGTGTTCTTGAAGAAAACCATGTTTTGATCCTAAAGTTTGTATCAAGGTCCATGTTTCATGTTTGTTTTCATATGGTGTTCAAGTATGGGTACCAAGGTCCGTGTTTTCGAACTCATAGCATGAAATCCCAGATTTTGTAATAACAAGTTAAGATTTTAGCATTCATGTTCTTCATGTTTCTTCATGCTCATGTTCTTCATGTTCTTCAAGGAGGAGACCCAGATTTCCAGGCTTCATTTCCCTAGGTGTGATCATCGAGACCACTCTTGCCTAGATCATATACCTAGGCCAAGCATCGTATCTCACCTTGGCCTATCTTGCATGATCACTTGCACGTTAGTTTACCTTGCATGCACACCTAGGCCAACCTCTGCACACCTAGGCCGACCATGGTACACCCTTGCCAGCACCTTGTGACACCTCGGCAGGCAGCTGCACACTGAAACCTAGGTAACCACACCTCGGCCAAGAAGTGTGGGACCTTGGCCAAGACCTCCCGGGTTCACCCAGCTAAGTCATTTTAGCCTAGATTATCTCTGTGCATCCATTCCAAGACCTGGTTGGTACCCAGCATGTTTTCCCCTAGATGTTTTCCAGCATGTTTTCCCTAGATGTTTCCAGCATGTTTCCCCTAGATGTTTTCCAGCATGTTTTCCCTAGATGTTTCCAGCATATTTTCCCTAGATCATTTGCATTCATGTGAAGCTTGTTTTTAAGAGTGCATTCAATAGACTTTGCCATGTGTTTGTAGGACTTGGACCTTTGCCTTGATCCCGACGTCCCAAGAACTATGTGAGTGGTGTTTTTAATAAAGTTATGTTATAAAGTTTTGATAAAGCCTTGCTTTATTTTGGAAAAGTATTTGATCACTCAATAAGTAGCTGCCCGCTGATAGGTAGCTCCCGCGTTTTTCAGCCCAAATGGCATCACTCGATAACAATATGTACCCCACGGGGTAGTGAATGCAGTATTCTCCCGGTCCTCGGGCGCCATTACTATCTGATTATAACCTGAGAAACCATCCATAAACGAAAGCAAGGCATGTCCTGCCGTGAAATCTACCAGTTCATCAATGTGTGGCAAGGGAAAGTCGTCCTTCGGACTGGCCCTGTTCAAATCTCTGAAGTCTACACAGACCCGAATTCTGCCGTCTTTCTTCGGCACCGGAACAATGTTGGCCAACCAAGTCGGATACTCAGACACCAACAGGAAGCCTGCGTCAATCTGCTTGGTGACCTCTTCCTTGATCTTAATGGCCCAATCAGGGCGGATCCTCCTGAGCTTCTGTTTGACAGGTCGGGCCTCGGGATCAAGAGGGATCCGGTGCTGTACAATCTCAGGATCGATTCCAGGCATGTCTTCGTAGGACCACGCGAAAACATCTTTGAAATCTTTTAACAAAGCGACTAAGCGCTCGCGTTCCTCAGAAGACAACGTGGACCCGATCTGGACCAGCCGCGGGTCCTTCTCAGTACCAACATTCACAGTAGTGATTTCATCCATTAAAGGTTTAACAAATCTTTCCTGCTCTTGATCAATTAACCGTTGCAAAACCGGAGGAATTTCTTCCTCGTCGTTTTCATCAAAATTTTGAAAATCCTGATTTAAGCAATAAATCAAAGGCACAGAAAAATACTCCGAAACCACATCCACGTCGTTCTCATTAAATACTTCCGAGCCGTCGGATTCTTCCGTTACAACAGACTCAAAAGAAAATGAAAAAGACGATCTAGACAGGACTGTGGTATCCGGGTTATCACCCCCGGGAATACCGGACTCAGACTCAGTTGAGCTGGAATCTGATTCCGACGTACAAGATTCGGTAGAATCAGATTCCGGCTCACTACCTGACCCGGTGCTGCTTGATAAAAAGCCTTCTTCATATTGCCAGATGAGAGAAGGTGCGATGGATGCATCCAAAATAGCTGATGGTAGGCCCGCAGCCGCTTCATTCCCAATCACACATACCGAGGAGCTATCCCCCAAGCACCTCTGTTCGATCGGAGGATCTGACAGCAGACACGCCAGTGCTGCCCCCATTTCATTTTCAGCGTCCTCGGACTGTACCTCCTTACTTTGCTCGGCCTCAGCCGATAGATCTGCCTGCCCTTCGGCGATGTCATCCTCAGGTAACTGTAAATCAAAGAAAATTTCAAATCCCGGTACGCGCTTCTTCTCCGCATTGAGCCACGGCTCCGGGAAGCCACAGAACGGAAAGTCCTCCCCCTCCCGGACGAAATGTCCGTTCAGGGTCCCCCGAATGGGCTGGTGCATCAAGTCAAAGGGCTTCCCCATCTGTTTCGCTCTGGCCCTTCCGGCCATTTCCTTTCCTTTCCTTATCCAATCCTCTTTGGTGGGTAGGTAGCCCAAACCAAAGGTATGGGGGTTATGTGGCACTTCGGTCGATGCTGCGGCACCTTTCCTACCGCTCTTGCCTAATCCCATCCCGGGGATGTGCTGGAGTTTGTTCATGAGATAAACTGCTTGGGCACTGACATACACCCCTTCGTTAGCTGCCATGATGTTCTGTACAACCCGAGCCTCGGCCAAGGTAAAACCTGATATGAACACATCTTCTATACCATGCTCAATTTCTAGAACAGGCGTAGACACCTCTGGTGGTGGATGAATTGATGAGTTTCCAAAAACAATGGCTACTCCCTTCCCATAGGGGTATTTCACCACTTGATGTAAGGTAGAGGAGACCGCCTTTACCTGATGCAGCCACGGCCGTCCCAAAAGCAAGTTGAACGTTGCAGGAACCTCCAAGACATGGAAATCTATCTCGTGCTGTCCTGGCCCAACCTTTGTTTGAATCTTAACTGTCCCCATTACCTCCCGGCTTGTGTTATCATACGCCCGAATCACCTGGGCCGTTGGTATAAAATCCGCGACTTTCAAACCAATCGCATAAGCTGTCCTTGCCGGGCAGACATTGATAGCGGATCCCGTGTCGACAAGTACCACAGGTATCCATTTATCTCTGCACTCGACAGAGATGTAGAGCGGCTTGTTATGGTTCGCACCCTCGGGTGGCAGTTCTTTGTCAGAAAAACTCAATGCTGGGGAATTTCCTCCTGAAAAGACTAATCCCACCAGCTGCTCGGGCGTGGTGTCTATGGACAGCTTAGCCTTGTCCATGGCTGTAAGGACAGCTTGTCTATGTACTCGAGAAGCCATAAGCAGTCCCCAGATGGAGATGTCTGCTTGTATCTTTTTCAATTGTCTCAATACGGCCTCATCTTCGAGTTGCTTCTCCTTTTGTTTCTCTGCTTCATTATCTTTTCCAGACGCCTCTGGTTGATCTAGGTGTGGAGGCTTGAAATACCGTCCACTCCTAGTCATGTGATCGACTTCGCCGATATACCAGGTATCATCTGGTTGGTTACCTTTCCAATCCTCGTCCGTGTGGGCAAGACATAGATCGTCGTCTTCCCACCACATACCATCTGCGACTGACAAGCATCTGTCTGGTTCTGGCACAACTGTCCCGATACTCACAGTACCTTTTATCCCTATGTTCACAGCATCCTCCATTTCCGTACTTGCGGCGGTTTCGACCCCTACGTGGCCTTTTGCTTTTCTGATCCTCTCAGAATCCTCGAATCTCTCTTGTTCTGACTGTGTCAATGCAGTAGATTGCTCACTGATCCCTGTACTTAAAATGCTCCATTCCCGAGCGAAACTCTCGACACCGGTGCTCTCCGGCGATGCATTCTGCTCTTCGACACTCCCGGCCGTTGTTGACATTCCTGCCCCTGCCGGGCCTTGTTCTGATTGGAACTCCCCTATTACATCCGGCTGATCGTCTAACCACCCCGTGGCCTCTGCTGATTCTTCATTATCATACCAGTTGATGGCTGAGTCTTGGTCATCATGAAATTGGGACTTGACAACATCCTTTTCCACGGCTGTCAAATCATCCATTCCCTGTCCTGAATTGTCCCCTCGGATTACACACAGCTCTCCCTCGACTGGAAGTTCGACATTTGGTCTATTCTGGCCCACTGGTGAAATGTAGTCATTCGGACTGTAAGCATTCCCAACATCATTCTCAGGCTCCACGGACCCTGGTTTGACAACCTCTTTCCTGTTCTCGATGGTCACCACCACTGGCTTGGGTTGGGTTATGAAGACGTCCGTCATGCACAAATCGGTGCAATCGGGGAGGAAAACTTTAGGTTTAGGCAGGTAGGAGGGTGTGATGTAGATACTGGGATCGTAGGATGCGACCCCAGTGTAGATGAAGTTGACTCTTTTGGGTGGTGGAACTTGGTTATGTGCGGGGAGAGGATTTGTGGTAACATTAGGTTTCTCAGGGGGGAGAATCACCCCATTATCAATGAGATCTTGAATCTCATGACGTAAACGAAAGCATAGGTCAGTGTCATGACCATGCTGCTGGTGGAACGCACAATATTTGGCTGGGTTGTGGGTGGCGGGTAGTCTTTCAGGTAAGGGCCGCGGCTCTAGGGGCTTCAGATGCCCTTTTCTGATCAAAACCCCCAAAGCTTTGGACAGGGGCATATAAAGTGGAGCGAAGGTTCTGGTGTTTCTGGGAGGGTATTTGGCTGTTTGCAAGTTGCTTCCGGACGCGCCGGAGAATGGTGTGGCTGCTGTATTTCTCGGGGAAGGGTTAGTGGTGACCATACTCACTTCGGAGGTCCTGGCAGTCGTAGCGCCACTCGGGCCTATATTAGTACTACGATTGAAATTTCTGCGGGGTTGATCCCGATCATTATCAATCCAACCTTGTCTCAAGGCGTCCTCGATCTGCACCCCCATTTCATGCAAATCAGTAAAGGTGGGAAAGGGGACTACAATCATCTTTTGCATTAGCTTCGGCTGAAGATTGCGCACAATCATCCGAATCTGGTCTTTGTCTGTGGGTCTCAAGGTCATCATTGAAGCCTTAGCCCGCCATCTAGTTACAAACTCCGAGAAGCTTTCCTTGGGTTCTTGCCTCGTTGTCTCGAGATCCCGGGTCGTGATCTCGATTTGTGTGTTATACGAGTACTGCAGGATGAAGGCCTCAGCCATCTTGCCCCAGTTTCTCTTGACGTCGTCCCCCAACTTGGCATACCATGCGGACGCCACACCTGACAAGGTCCGGCCGAATAAAGATAGTTTCTGCAATCTGGTGAGGCCCATTGGCCTTAGGACGTCTGAAAACAGTCGCAGGTGTACCATGGGATCCTCAGACCCGTCAAAACGATCAATTTGGGGCATCTTAAATCGATCTGGCAGCGTCACGGCTGTGTCGATGTACCCATCTCCAATGTCCGGAATGGACTTCGCACCTTGAGATTTCTTGAACACCTTTTCAAGCTTGTGCATTTTTAACGTCATGGGGTCTATCTCAGACTCAAAGGGAGAATCCGATACATTAATGGGAGTGGTTGCCTTGGATTGTTGAGGCGGAATCGGGGGTGGAGCCGGCCCCGTCGGGATGTCTGTATCTTCTTGGACATTCCGGGCGTTTGGTGTCTCTTCGGGTATTGGAACCCTTAATGGAGGAGGGATTTGCTGCGAAGGTGATGCCCCAGTTTGCTGTTACAATCTCCCAATTAAATCCGCTTGCTCACTCATAACTGTAGCCTGTTGCCTGGCAAATTCTGCCTGTCGGGCAGCATCTTGCTGCATCATTTTCATGCTTTCCTGAAGTTGGCGCACCATCTCCTCTAAGCTAGCCATACTGTTCTGCTCTGGTTGAATTGCTGGTATGCGTTCCCTCTCTGTGGGTGAAACGGGATCCTGATCCCTACTGTACACAGGTGGGGTAGACGAAGCCCTTTGTACCGACTGTTGAACCGATTTCTTCTGCCTAGTTGCTTTCCGTTTAGTAACCGGGGGTAGAGAATGGTACACTGGTTGTCCTTCTATCAGATCCTCAGATCGATGGAGCCGGCGACCTCTGATCCAGAGTGCTTGGGGAATGTCTACTGGGTTAGACGCAATGATGCTAAACCACCTAGAAAAAAGATAAATAAAGCAATAAATAAACCAACAACCGGACAGCACAACAGCATAAAATAAACAAATAATATACGGTTGGATTTTCAGAACACATAGTCGATAAGCCGGGTACACGGTTCCCCAATACTGATCACTGTTCTCAAAATCTCTATTCCCAATACTGAACCCTGATACCCGCAGATAACTGATTCTCTTAAAACTGATGCTGATGCCCTCAGGCCTAATGCCCAAACTTACAAACTGATGTGTTCATTTCCCCTGCAGAAATACATTTGGAAAGCACATAGCAAGTAAAGAGAGCCGAAACACCCCTATGTTGGGGTAGGTTTTCCCTGTCCTATTTTGTCAGGAACTAGGGTTTCACTACGCACGCAGCGGTTTCAAACAACCTATACTCGGGCAAGCAACCTGTCCTAGCTTGGAATGGTCACTATGGATTCCGAATATGCACTAGGTCGAATGGTCAAAAGGGTGCCCCGGTAAACCGGGGTTTGTGTTCCCGTGCTGTTAGAGCCTATAGCCGGTCAGCCTTATGGACATGCCTTGACAAGACAAGCCTCCGGCGAACCGTTCAGGAATGGCAGATGGCAAACACTGTGTTCCTAGGCGCACCAATGCACATGCAATGCAAAGAAACACATAAATGAGATCAAAACAGGATATCACGAGTTCGAGTCAAGCTCTCTAAATATCCCCAGCAGAGTCGCCAGAAACTGTAGCAGCGCCCGCGTGGGACCTTGCTACAGCTCGGACTCGATTTTTGTATCGCGGTTCTAAATTTGAACCAAAGAGTCCAAATCTGGCAAATCGTTTTGAGAAACAGATTTTTGAAAAAGTAGTGCCAAACATGGACTGCTTTGCCAGATACAGAGTCGCCACCTAAATATTTTTTTTATGGGAGAATTTAGGAAACCCTGACTCGGTGCCGAAGGCCACATGTCCGTCATCACCGGAGTTGTCTCGGCTCGGGAGCTTGGGTACGATCGGGGAAGGTCAGCTATGAGCACCCCCTTTCGCCCGGTCCGAAGACCGGCCTCTACTAACCGTGATATCCAATTTTGAAAACGTTACGTGTTCTTAAACTGGTTATTAGCCTAGAATTACTATGTTGTGCGCGCAGCAAACAAGTATAGACCAAATCACCCAAATTGGAACAACACATTTCATGTTTGTTTTGAAAATGGTTTGCTACTCGCAAGTAGGCTAAAATGCAGATTTTGCCACCCTCAAATGGGCTTTTAGAAAAGATGATTTTGCCACTATCTAGTGGGCTTAAAACAAATATAGTTTTAACGCATTATCCCAATTTAAGCAGTTTGACCTCCACCCACAGGCATTCAAGCAATTTATCTCATGTAAACACTTAGCCGCATGGCAAGCATACTTTTATGGCAACATTCACACGCATGTTGGATGCTAAAGCATAACCACTTACATTGTACTCCGTGCCAAAACAATAAACTAGTTAGCAAATATGCGTGTCCTAGTTCATGTTATTTTGCCTAATGCAACACATACAAGATGCAATTTTAGTTAGGCTCGGTTAACCTAAATATGGCATATGATATGCAACCAACTGTTTCATGTATTCAATTTTGGAATTTGAAAATACGAATGCGGTTAGTATGATGTACCGAGCCCGGTGCATGCCAACAGATGCATGAATGCACGCATGCATATCATAAGGTATGCTAAATCTAAAAAATGCCCTAATCTACCATCATAAGCAGGTAAATAAAAGGGAAGAAAGAAATGGGGATTGGAAGACATACACACACTCACCCACACTTATTACATGTTTCCCCTCACTCAGAGGGTTCGAATTAATATTACAGTCCCAGAATAATGAACAAATAAAATTATTACAAAATTTCTCTAATTAAAAAGAAAGGAAGCAAAAGGAAAGAAGAGGGTGGCCACAGCCTCTGCCTCGGGATGCGCGGATGATGCATGCTCGAATCCGTCCTGCCCGGAAAACCCGTACTATACTCTTGTCGCCTCTGTTTGTACTGCCTTGTCTTTCTGAAAATTGCCAAAGTACTGGAACAAGCTCTCTGCATCCTGCAGAGCACCACCGGCCAGACAGAATTGCCACCGGCACTTCAAAATTCCCGTCGGCACTTTATCAGATTCATCGGCACTCCAGATAGTGCCGGTCGGCACTAAATTATGCCGGTCGGCAGAAACTTCCTGCAATAGACAATTTGACAGCAAACAGAGGACAGGCAGTGCATAGCATGGAGTTTTTGGACACATGTAAGTATGGTCCTACTTCTTATCATATTTTGGACTCAAAGAAGCATGACTTTCAATCCTTGAACCATCAATGGTACATGGTGGGTCAAAGGACCGAATTTGCCACTTGATATGAAAATGCATGCAACAAACAACATGAAAACCGGGGCCTTATCAAGTTGGAGTCAAAGGTCCCGATGACCGGGGATCAAGGCACATTACATCACTTGGAGTATGAATGGTCCTTGACTCCCGCACTTGGTTTGACACCCCAAACCAAGTAAATGCAATGCATGTAATGCTCACAAGCCTCAAATGTAACATGCCACCAAGATATAAAACACAACAAAGCAATATGCAATTATCATGACAAAATGTATGATACCAAGTGCACAAGATACAAACATGATGCAAACATGGAGCAAATTGACCATGGAATTGATGTGCTACAAAGCTTAATGGAACAAATATGCGACAAACATGGAGCAAGCATGCAAGAGGGCTTGAAGTGGCAAAGGGGGCAGGCCCTTACCCTTCTCAAAACATTGGCCAAAAGTGCTTGAAATGATAGACAATCAACTCATGTTAACAAGCAAACTCATGGTCCCAAAGCTAAGGCACTACAGGAGACAACTCACCCCCATTGACATGACCACTCATGGCATGATCAAAACAAGTAAAAACAGAATTTATGCATGCAAAATAGGACCCCAAAACTCCTAATATGGCAACTAAGATATCCCCCATGAAGCAAATACCCTAAGGCTCATTCTTAGGCATAAGAGGACACACCCTCAAGACATGAAAAAGGCCATGCATGCACATATGTAAGCATGATTCTTGGACTAAAAAGAAAGTCCTTAGATGATATTAAACCAAGAGGGTAGTCACAAACATATATGCTAGAGGCCATCATGCTCAAAGCTTTTAAGCTAGAATACCAAGCAACCCTAACAAACATGTCAAACATGGCTAAATGGATAACCAATAAACCTTAAGCATGGAAAAACATCACCAAGAACTTCACGGAACTAAGCCAACTCTCACAAAAATCATGGCCTAACCATGATGTGTACTTCTAAGCAAAGTAGAGCAATACAAAGCAAGTATTATAAGCATACAAGGAGGCACGAATTTGACCAAAAACAGAGGTTATATATGACCTAACATGCCTAAAAAAATGCTGAAATGAAGCCAAGAAACAACAAGCACACATGCTATCCTTTTGAGCCCAAAAAGCAAGGAAACAAAACCAAAAAGGGAGAGGGGTGTCCCTCCCCTATGCAAGACTTCAAACCAACTTTTTGACACTAAAATACACTGATTTTTGGTGATCAAAAGATCAAAATGCTGAAGTGAACAAAACCTTACCAAAATGGCACCAAAATAGGCTAAACAAGGCCTAAGAGGGTGAGTTTGCAATCTAACCACAAAGTGACCTTAATGAAAGTGTTAGAGCAGGAAAATATGAGCCTTTTTTATGTTATACACAAGAGCCAAAACAATAAACAAAATAGGTAGAAAACCAATGCAAGTTTGGGGAATAAAAGGGAAAATGCTCACCCTTGAAGAACCCTTGAAGAACAAATGGCCTAACCTCCTTCTTTGGATAAAAACCAGTCCAAAACTCAAGAAACAACTCCCCCAAGTCCCTCAATCTCGGACTAAGGTGTAATGGTGTGTGTAATGGTGCAAAAGTAAGGTAAAACACACCTTTTGGGCCAAGAAACACACACAAGAAGGGAGAGGGAGAGAGGTATAGAGATAATATGTATCTATATCTCTAAAGGCTGATTTTGCTTCTGTTTTTCTAACCTAGAACCAAGAGGAAAGCCTCTCTCTTAAAAGGATCCCTCTTGCAAAGCTTATTCAACAAGCTTGGCTAGAGGGAAATCCCTCCATACACGTGTATGGAGGGGAAAGGAGTTGGTGCCAGCTATCACAGCTGGCACAAAATATCTCCATAAAGTGGAGGAACAGTGGTCGGCTGCCCAAAAAAGCTATTCCGGCAAAAAACAGTGCCGACCGGCAACATATTATGCCGACCGGCAATAAAGTGTGCCGACCGGCAAACAAAATTGCCGATGGAAGAAAAAGACCAGCCGGTGGCCTCCAGCCACTGCCGGTGGTGTATGGGGATGTCTCACAAGGCATTCCCTGCCCCTCTAAGGCAAAACAAAAGTGTTCGGTGCAAAACCAGACACTAAACAGTCGAGTTCGGGGATCCTGAGGCAAGGCGCGCGAGCCGAGACCTCCGGGAACTCCAAACGAACACAATCATGGAAGATCACCGTGTGTTCAAACAGTGACGTCCAAGTCTTGAGGACGGTCAAAAATGGGGTGTCTACAGTTGCCCCTCTTTGACAGAGCTCGAAAGTCATAACAATGACGGGAGCGAATGTCAAAGCCCAGAGACGACCCATTTTTGACAAGGCCGAAGACTCAGACAAGCATACAAGACAAATAAGGTATGCGCCCGGAGGCAGGGGCAAAATGCAAGACAATGCACAGTGCCGAGCATAACTTATGATCATGCAAAGAAAGCTGTAATGAAGCAAACATGCGACAATTTTAAGCTAGCACACATCAAACTACACTACAATGCAGAAAGGATGTAAGAGAATTATGGAATTCTCAATACGTCTCTATCGGGAGATACAATACCTGTGCGGCTCGTCTGGTTGCACCAGCTGCAAATGAACCGTACATACAATAATGTGCCTGCAAAGAAAACAAACTTAACAGGTACAATTTTGTTAGCAACGTGCATGACAATGCGAGAATAGTGGTGTACTCGAAATGCGTGACAGCGCAAAGTAAGTAGAGAGCATGACAATGCATATTGAAATACAACTAGGCAAACGGAGCAAGCGGTCTACGCAGGCGACGAAGTTGATCATAAGCACGCGGTCTACGCAGGTGACGAGACAAACAAGCGGTCTACGTAATTAACACATGCGGTCTACGCAGGTAACGAAATTAAGCATGCGGTCTACGCAAGTAAAACATGCGGTCTACGCGGGTAATGAAATTGAGTATGCGGTCTACGCAATCAAAATATGCGGTCTACGCAAGTAAAGGCATTAAGCATGCGGTCTACGCAATCAAAACACGTGGTCTACGCAGGTAATGAAATTAAGCATGCGGTCTACGCAATCAAGACATGCGGTCTACGCAAGTAATGAAATTTAACATGCGATCTACGCAATCAAGACATGCGGTCTACGCAGGTAATGGAATTAAACATGCGGTCTACGCAATCAAAACATGCGGTCTACGCAGGTAATGGAATTAAACATGCGGTCTACGCAATCAAAACATGCGGTCTACGCAGGTAATGGAATTAAACATGCGGTCTACGCAATCAAAACATGCGGTCTACGCAGGTAATGGAATTAAACATGCGGTCTACGCAGGTAATGGAATTAAACATGCGGTCTACGCAATCAAAACATGCGGTCTACGCAGGTAATGGATTTAAACATGCGGTCTACGCAATCAAAACATGCGGTCTACGCAGGTAATGGAATTAAACATGCGGTCTACGCAATCAAAACATGCGGTCTACGCAGGTAATGGAATTAAACATGCGGTCTACGCAAGTAAAGGAACGTATTATTACACAGCATAATTGAAACAATTCGCGGGGCTCATAAAGCATGAAAAGGATACGGGGCGGGACATTCTTCGCACGCATCGAGCGTTGCTTGCAGAAGTTGTGGCCTGAGGTCAACTCAAAGGTTCACGTTTCAAAGGTGTGATTTCCCGTAGTGTGAGGGCGTCCAACAACGCGGCTGACCCGAACAAAGATACGGAAGGTGCGTTAACCGCAAGGGGAGTTTCACCGGTCTCAATTCTGATACTTGGCTACCCTGCCATTCTACGTTTTATTTCCCTTTTTACTAGTAGCTTAAGCACATTGCACTGCCTCAGGCAGGTTTATTTTCTTTCTCAAACTTCACACACTTTGCAAAACATGTGATGGGGAATGAAACGAATCGTTTTATTCAAAAGATGTTGCATTTGTGGATCTTCTGTGCATCGCATCGCAGGGTTTCACACCACAATGTGAACGAAATTTAACTCATTTTGGAAAGTTGCCATCGTAATAATCAGGTAGTGAACCGACTTACAACTCGATAAGCAAAACAAAGCTATGACACAACCAAACAAGTGTGAATACAACTCGATAAACGAACCGAGAGCTACAAGAGAGCGAAATACAACTCGATAAGCAAATGTTCAAAACTCGATAAGCAGACGGGCGTGGCTTCGCAAGAGTTTATCGCCGGGGGGGATTTGGAGGTGGTGAAGTTCCCCAATTCTTAGCCTAACCAGCTCAGAAAACCAGGGAGGAAGCCCACCGGCACGGTGTAGGAACCACCGGCTGCAAGGAGTGGCTACCGGCCGTATGTCTGTTTTGTCGGCAAACTGAAATGGCCGGTCGGCATATATTTCTGGCCGGTCGGCACTAAACGAGGGGAACCACCAGAATGTTGACACCTGTCCCCCCACTCAACCTTATCTCCTACAAAAGATCCCAGCTTCGTAGTTTTCCTCATTTTCACACTGATTTGCTCCAATGGAAGAGTTTCTTGCTCAAAATCTCACAGCTTGGATTGCTAGCTTGGATGGCTCGGAAAAGGTGAATTTCCGGGGTTTCGGCATAAATGCACTATTCACTCTAGGTCGTACCCCATTGCATCTGCCGTTTCTTCATGCCGCGGCAAGGTTTTGGAATCCGGTGACACATGTTTTTAGCTTCGCCGGGCAAGAGATATGTCCTACCTTTGAAGACTTTCGAGCCTTAATGGAGTCCGAGCGCGACGAGGAGCTCCTGCCCCAACTTAATTTTGGTCATGCCCAATCCTTAGGGCGCATGTGTGGACTCAGCATGCGCGATGCTCGGTCTTTGATGGGCGATGGGATGTTAGACATTCCGAGTTTGGCCAATCATTTTTCTGATGCTGGTAATCGCAGCAACCATCACTGGCAAGGCTTCCGGCGACATGCCCTCTGCTTGTGCATGCTGTCTCATTTCCTGTTTATTTCGGGCTATGGAGGGGCTAGTGTCCGGCTGATTGAGGTTGCCCAAGGCTTGAGAGAGGGCAAGAGCTGTATTGCCATGGTTCTGGCCGAGACACTAATGGGCTTAGACGCCTTTTACCGTCATGAGACGACTAGGTTGGCAGGGAGTCCACTACTGCTACAGGTAATATTTCCCACCCAATCTCGCATTTCTGTATTGCTCACATCACTCGGCCCTCGAGCTCAGTCTTTTCTCACAAAACCCCATTCTCACTTTTCTCTCCTCGTACATCTCTCTATTCTTTAATCTCTCATTTTTCAATCCCTCCCCAGGTGTGGTTGATGGATAAATTGCAGGTTGTGGACTCCTGCCCAGCATATTCAGCTCGCGGCTACTTCTTCCGGCATCGTCTAGTTAATGCCTTGGATGAGGAATGGTGGTTCGCTTGGATGTGCCACTTGTCCGCAGACCGTATTGCTTGGCGGTGCCCTTGGTTGAACCTTCCGGCAATGAGTTACAACATGCCTCGACAGACTGGAATTCAACTGGTTGGTCTCACTCATTGTGTATTTTACTTTCCATTTCGGATTCGACGTCAATTTGGCCATGATCAGACCTGCCCGCCAGAGGGGATAGAGTATCCTGCTGCATTTCCAGCCCGAGGCGCGCAGCTTGCTTGGCAGGCCACTGCGTGGAGGATGAGAGAACTCCTGGCCCCCGCTCCTACTTTTAGTTGCACTTTGTCTGACGAGTGCATAGATTGGCTCAATGAAGAAGCACAGATTGGGCCCAGCTTGGCATCAGAGGCTTCGACCAGCTCTGGGAGGGGGCGCAGGAACACCTGATTTGACCATGCCTTAGATTTATTGCTTTATTAGTACTTTCAAGTTTTCTTTCCTGAATGTAATAAAAAAAGCAACTTCAATTGTTTGTGAGAGCAGGAGAACTCTGTTTTGAAATCAATGAAATTGAAAGTTGTGGCACTGAAAATTTTCCACCTTGGTCCAAAAATGGTCAAAGTTGTAAAAAGATTATTTGAACAAAGCCAGCTTATATTAAAACTTTTCAAAAACATTTTTGATGTGGATCAGAACTGGACACGCCTGAGATTTGTCACTGAGATGCACAACCCCAGATTCCTGCAACTGGAAAGTTGCCCCTAGTCTGAAGAGCCTCGTAGCACCGCATAGCAACGGAAAGTTGCCCCTAGTCTGAGTGGCACTGCACCGGAGATTCCAACGAATGCTGATAGACAAAGATGGCTGAGATGATCAAATGGACAAGGTTGATCGGGGAAGTGTTATGGCTGAACTTCAGGATGAAGCTGCCTACGTATCCCAATCATGGGAATCAAGCCTTACGTAGTTCCGGCTTGGGTTCGCTCGAGTATTTTCACTCTCCTTTTGCGCTCTAACTTTTGCCAAGGCCGCCCTTTGCGGGTTTTCAACCTTGCGAGCTCAGTTTTTATATTTTCTAATTTTTTGTGCTCTGATTTTTGCCTAGGTCGCCCTTCCGGGTTTTCGGCCTAGCGAGCCTCTCAAGGGTAGTATTTCTTCAACTTGTCCATATTGATTGGTTGAGAGAATTCTAAGCCATCTAAGTCCATCAGAACCACAGCTCCGCCTGGCCAGATAGCTTTGATGATGTAGGGACCAGTCCAATTGGGTCTGAACTTGCCCCTCGGGTCGTGGATGGGAGCTCGGTTGTCTTTGAGTACCAAATCCCCTTCCTTTAGATTTCTGGACTTAACCTTCTTGTTAAAAGCCCGAGCAATCCTGCGCTGATAACTCTGAACGTGGTACAGTGCTTTCAGTCTTCTTTCATCAAAGAGCATTAGTTCCTCGAACCTGCTCTGCTGCCAATCTGCCTCAGCTATCTGACACTCGGCCAATACCCGTAAAGATGGAACTTCAATTTCAATAGGTAGAACAGCCTCCATTCCATAGACTAACGAATACGGAGTTGCTCCGGTGGAGGTTCTAATCAAAGTCCTGTAGCCCCACAGAGCAAACGGCAACTTATCTGGCCAATCTCGATAGGTCTCCACCATTTTCCGCAATATATGCTTGATGTTCTTGTTGGCGGCCTCAACTACTCCATTGGTTTGCGGCCGGTATGTAGATGACTTATGAAAAGCCACGTTATACTTTTCCAACAAGTCGACCACTTCTTTCTTAAAGTGGGATCCATTATCCGAGATGATCTCATTTGGCACCCCGTAGCGACAAATGATGTTGTTCCTGATGAACTTTGCGACGTGCGATGCTTTCAACACCGCGTATGATTGGGCCTCGACCCACTTTGTGAAATAATCTATCGCTACGAGGATATACTCATGTCCGTTCGACCCCTTCGGGGTAACAGCTCCGATTACATCGATCCCCCACACGGAAAACGGCCACAGGGAAGTCAGGTTGTACAACTTGGATGGTGGGATATTCATACGATTTGCATGGATCTGGCATTTGTGGCATCGCCGAACAAAGCCGATACAATCCTCTTCCATGGTCGACCAGTAATAGCCCTGTCTAAGGATCTTTCTGGCCAACATTACTCCATTCATGTGTGCACCGCACTCTCCTCCATGGATGGCCTCCATTAGGCGCTTCGACTCTTCAGCTTCTACACAGAGCTTATGCATTCCCAGATGACCTCTTTTGTACAGCTTACCTCCGCAGATGATGAACTAAATAGCCATTCTTCTAATGGCCCTTTTATCCTTGGTGCTTGCCCCTATCGGATACGTCTCCTTTTCCAAGAAGTTCCAAATATCGTAATACCAGGGGTTGTCATCTTGGGCCTCATCTATGGCGGAAACTGACTCGTATGCTGGCGCAAACTTCTGATCAATGATGACTGGCGCATCCGGACTCCCGACGGGATGTCTATCATGGAAGATAGCGTTGCTAACGAATCTGCAAACCTGTTGTTCTCTCTTACGAGGTGGGTGAAATTTAATTTCTCGAACCGAGGAATTAACAAATCCAAGGTTTGGTGGTAAATTATCATCCTTTCCTCCTTGACCTTCCAGTCTCCTTTTGCTTGAGATACAACAAGATTCGAGTCCCCAATGACGTCCAGCCGTCTTACCCCTAGCTCTAGGGCTGCTCCCAGACCAGCAATACATGCCTCATACTCTGCCTCATTGTTCGAGACTCTGAACTGGAGCTTGAATGCCAAAGGGATACGGGAATCGTCAGGCGCTATCAGCAACACCCCTATCCCATACCCATACTGGTTTGACGCTCCGTCAAAGTACATCGTCCAAGTTTCATCCTCGATATGCAGAATCGCTTCATCTGGGAATAGGTACTCAACCGCTTCATCCCCCTCAACCGGGTGGTCGGCAAGGAACTCCGCTACCGCTCTCCCTTTCACCGACTTGCGTGTTACATACTTCAAGTCAAATTCGGAAAGCAATAGCAACCAACGGGCTAGCCTACCGGTAAGTGCTGGTTTCTCGAAAAGATATTTGATGGGATCCAAACGTGAAACCAACATTACAGAGTAAGCTAACAGGTAGTGCCGCAGCTTCCGGGTAGCCCATACCAAGGCCAAACAAGCCTTCTCCAGTGGTGTATAGCGGGTCTTGTAATCCAGCATCTTCTTGCTCAGATAGTAGATAGCCCTTTCCACTTTGTCTTCTGACTCCTGTGCGAGCATGCAGCCCATGGTGGTCTCAGTTACCGAAAGATACAGTATCAACGGTTTCCCCGGCTCTGGCGGTGACAATACAGGCGGGTTCTGTAAATACTCTTTGATCTGCTCAAAAGCTGCTTGACATCGGCCGTCCCATTGGAATTTCTTTCCTTTCTTCAGGAGGCCAAAAAGTGGTTCACAAGTCAAGGTTAGTTTAGAGATAAACCGCCTTATGAATTGCACTTTACCTAGAAAGCCTCGCACCTCCTTTTCAGTCCTTGGTGGTGGCATTTCTAAGATGGCCTTGATTTTGGAAGGGTCGACCTCGATGCCCCTTTGCGTTATCAGAAACCCTAGCATCTTTCCTGCTGTAACACCAAAAGTACACTTCTGGGGATTTAGCCGCAGCCGAAATTCTCTGATCCTTTGAAAAAACTTTTGTAAGGCGGTGTAGTGGCCTTCTCTTTCTTTGGACTTGACAATCATGTCGTCCACATACACCTCGACCTCTTTATGGATCATATCATGCTATATCGTAGTTGCTGCCCGCTGATAGGTAGCTCCCGCGTTTTTCAGCCCAAATGGCATCACTCGATAACAATATGTACCCCACGGGGTAGTGAATGCAGTCTTCTCCCGGTCCTCGGGCGCCATTACTATCTGATTATAACCTGAGAAACCATCCATAAACGAAAGCAAGGCATGTCCTGCCGTGAAATCTACCAGTTCATCAATGTGTGGCAAGGGAAAGTCGTCCTTCGGACTGGCCCTGTTCAAATCTCTGAAGTCTACACAGACCCGAATTCTGCCGTCTTTCTTCGGCACCGGAACAATGTTGGCCAACCAAGTCGGATACTCAGACACCAACAGGAAGCCTGCGTCAATCTGCTTGGTGACCTCTTCCTTGATCTTAATGGCCCAATCAGGGCGGATCCTCCTGAGCTTCTGTTTGACAGGTCGGGCCTCGGGATCAAGAGGGATCCGGTGCTGTACAATCTCAGGATCGATTCCAGGCATGTCTTCGTAGGACCACGCGAAAACATCTTTGAAATCTTTTAACAAAGCGACTAAGCGCTCGCGTTCCTCAGAAGACAACGTGGACCCGATCTGGACCAGCCGCGGGTCCTTCTCAGTACCAACATTCACAGTAGTGATTTCATCCATTAAAGGTTTAACAAATCTTTCCTGCTCTTGATCAATTAACCGTTGCAAAACCGGAGGAATTTCTTCCTCGTCGTTTTCATCAAAATTTTGAAAATCCTGATTTAAGCAATAAATCAAAGGCACAGAAAAATACTCCGAAACCACATCCACGTCGTTCTCATTAAATACTTCCGAGCCGTCGGATTCTTCCGTTACAACAGACTCAAAAGAAAATGAAAAAGACGATCTAGACAGGACTGTGGTATCCGGGTTATCACCCCCGGGCATACCGGACTCAGACTCAGTTGAGCTGGAATCTGATTCCGACGTACAAGATTCGGTAGAATCAGATTCCGGCTCACTACCTGACCCGGTGCTGCTTGATAAAAAGCCTTCTTCATATTGCCAGATGAGAGAAGGTGCGATGGATGCATCCAAAATAGCTGATGGTAGGCCCGCAGCCGCTTCATTCCCAATCACACATACCGAGGAGCTATCCCCCAAGCACCTCTGTTCGATCGGAGGATCTGACAGCAGACACGCCAGTGCTGCCCCCATTTCATTTTCAGCGTCCTCGGACTGTACCTCCTTACTTTGCTCGGCCTCAGCCGATAGATCTGCCTGCCCTTCGGCGATGTCATCCTCAGGTAACTGTAAATCAAAGAAAATTTCAAATCCCGGTACGCGCTTCTTCTCCGCATTGAGCCACGGCTCCGGGAAGCCACAGAACGGAAAGTCCTCCCCCTCCCGGACGAAATGTCCGTTCAGGGTCCCCCGAATGGGCTGGTGCATCAAGTCAAAGGGCTTCCCCATCTGTTTCGCTCTGGCCCTTCCGGCCATTTCCTTTCCTTTCCTTATCCAATCCTCTTTGGTGGGTAGGTAGCCCAAACCAAAGGTATGGGGGTTATGTGGCACTTCGGTCGATGCTGCGGCACCTTTCCTACCGCTCTTGCCTAATCCCATCCCGGGGATGTGCTGGAGTTTGTTCATGAGATAAACTGCTTGGGCACTGACATACACCCCTTCGTTAGCTGCCATGATGTTCTGTACAACCCGAGCCTCGGCCAAGGTAAAACCTGATATGAACACATCTTCTATACCATGCTCAATTTCTAGAACAGGCGTAGACACCTCTGGTGGTGGATGAATTGATGAGTTTCCAAAAACAATGGCTACTCCCTTCCCATAGGGGTATTTCACCACTTGATGTAAGGTAGAGGAGACCGCCTTTACCTGATGCAGCCACGGCCGTCCCAAAAGCAAGTTGAACGTTGCAGGAACCTCCAAGACATGGAAATCTATCTCGTGCTGTCCTGGCCCAACCTTTGTTTGAATCTTAACTGTCCCCATTACCTCCCGGCTTGTGTTATCATACGCCCGAATCACCTGGGCCGTTGGTATAAAATCCGCGACTTTCAAACCAATCGCATAAGCTGTCCTTGCCGGGCAGACATTGATAGCGGATCCCGTGTCGACAAGTACCACAGGTATCCATTTATCTCTGCACTCGACAGAGATGTAGAGCGGCTTGTTATGGTTCGCACCCTCGGGTGGCAGTTCTTTGTCAGAAAAACTCAATGCTGGGGAATTTCCTCCTGAAAAGACTAATCCCACCAGCTGCTCGGGCGTGGTGTCTATGGACAGCTTGTCTATGTACTCGAGAAGCCATAAGCAGTCCCCAGATGGAGATGTCTGCTTGTATCTTTTTCAATTGTCTCAATACGGCCTCATCTTCGAGTTGCTTCTCCTTTTGTTTCTCTGCTTCATTATCTTTTCCAGACGCCTCTGGTTGATCTAGGTGTGGAGGCTTGAAATACCGTCCACTCCTAGTCATGTGATCGACTTCGCCGATATACCAGGTATCATCTGGTTGGTTACCTTTCCAATCCTCGTCCGTGTGGGCAAGACATAGATCGTCGTCTTCCCACCACATACCATCTGCGACTGACAAGCATCTGTCTGGTTCTGGCACAACTGTCCCGATACTCACAGTACCTTTTATCCCTATGTTCACAGCATCCTCCATTTCCGTACTTGCGGCGGTTTCGACCCCTACGTGGCCTTTTGCTTTTCTGATCCTCTCAGAATCCTCGAATCTCTCTTGTTCTGACTGTGTCAATGCAGTAGATTGCTCACTGATCCCTGTACTTAAAATGCTCCATTCCCGAGCGAAACTCTCGACACCGGTGCTCTCCGGCGATGCATTCTGCTCTTCGACACTCCCGACCGTTGTTGACATTCCTGCCCCTGCCGGGCCTTGTTCTGATTGGAACTCCCCTATTACATCCGGCTGATCGTCTAACCACCCCGTGGCCTCTGCTGATTCTTCATTATCATACCAGTTGATGGCTGAGTCTTGGTCATCATGAAATTGGGACTTGACAACATCCTTTTCCACGGCTGTCAAATCATCCATTCCCTGTCCTGAATTGTCCCCTCGGATTACACACAGCTCTCCCTCGACTGGAAGTTCGACATTTGGTCTATTCTGGCCCACCGGTGAAATGTAGTCATTCGGACTGTAAGCATTCCCAACATCATTCTCAGGCTCCACGGACCCTGGTTTGACAACCTCTTTCCTGTTCTCGATGGTCACCACCACTGGCTTGGGTTGGGTTATGAAGACGTCCGTCATGCACAAATCGGTGCAATCGGGGAGGAAAACTTTAGGTTTAGGCAGGTAGGAGGGTGTGATGTAGATACTGGGATCGTAGGATGCGACCCCAGTGTAGATGAAGTTGACTCTTTTGGGTGGTGGAACTTGGTTATGTGCGGGGAGAGGATTTGTGGTAACATTAGGTTTCTCAGGGGGGAGAATCACCCCATTATCAATGAGATCTTGAATCTCATGACGTAAACGAAAGCATAGGTCAGTGTCATGACCATGCTGCTGGTGGAACGCACAATATTTGGCTGGGTTGTGGGTTGCGGGTAGTCTTTCAGGTAAGGGCCGCGGCTCTAGGGGCTTCAGATGCCCTTTTCTGATCAAAACCCCCAAAGCTTTGGACAGGGGCATATAAAGTGGAGCGAAGGTTCTGGTGTTTCTGGGAGGGTATTTGGCTGTTTGCGAGTTGCTTCCGGACGCGCCGGAGAATGGTGTGGCTGCTGTATTTCTCGGGGAAGGGTTAGTGGTGACCATACTCACTTCGGAGGTCCTGGCAGTCGTAGCGCCACTCGGGCCTGTATTAGTACTACGATTGAAATTTCTGCGGGGTTGATCCCGATCATTATCAATCCAACCTTGTCTCAAGGCGTCCTCGATCTGCACCCCCATTTCATGCAAATCAGCAAAGGTGGGAAAGGGGACTACAATCATCTTTTGCATTAGCTTCGGCTGAAGATTGCGCACAATCATCCGAATCTGGTCTTTGTCTGTGGGTCTCAAGGTCATCATTGAAGCCTTAGCCCGCCATCTAGTTACAAACTCCGAGAAGCTTTCCTTGGGTTCTTGCCTCGTTGTCTCGAGATCCCGGGTCGTGATCTCGATTTGTGTGTTATACGAGTACTGCAGGATGAAGGCCTCAGCCATCTCGTCCCAGTTTCTCTTGACGTCGTCCCCCAACTTGGCATACCATGCGGACGCCACACCTGACAAGGTCCGGCCGAATAAAGATAGTTTCTGCAATCTGGTGAGGCCCATTGGCCTTAGGACGTCTGAAAACAGTCGCAGGTGTACCATGGGATCCTCAGACCCGTCAAAACGATCAATTTGGGGCATCTTAAATCGATCTGGCAGCGTCACGGCTGTGTCGATGTACCCATCTCCAATGTCCGGAATGGACTTCGCACCTTGAGATTTCTTGAACAGCTTTTCAAGCTTGTGCATTTTTAACGTCATGGGGTCTATCTCAGACTCAAAGGGAGAATCCGATACATTAATGGGAGTGGTTGCCTTGGATTGTTGAGGCGGAATCGGGGGTGGAGCCGGCCCCGTCGGGATGTCTGTATCTTCTTGGACATTCCGGGCGTTTGGTGTCTCTTCGGGTATTGGAACCCTTAATGGAGGAGGGATTTGCTGCGAAGGTGATGCCCCAGTTTGCTGTTGCAATCTCCCAATTAAATCCGCTTGCTCACTCATAACTGTAGCCTGTTGCCTGGCAAATTCTGCCTGTCGGGCAGCATCTTGCTGCATCATTTTCATGCTTTCCTGAAGTTGGCGCACCATCTCCTCTAAGCTAGCCATACTGTTCTGCTCTGGTTGAATTGCTGGTATGCGTTCCCTCTCTGTGGGTGAAACGGGATCCTGATCCCTACTGTACACAGGTGGGGTAGACGAAGCCCTTTGTACCGACTGTTGAACCGATTTCTTCTGCCTAGTTGCTTTCCGTTTAGTAACCGGGGGTAGAGAATGGTACACTGGTTGTCCTTCTATCAGATCCTCAGATCGATGGAGCCGGCGACCTCTGATCCAGAGTGCTTGGGGAATGTCTACTGGGTTAGACGCAATGATGCTAAACCACCTAGAAAAAAGATAAATAAAGCAATAAATAAACCAACAACCGGACAACACAACAGCATAAAATAAACAAATAATATACGGTTGGATTTTCAGAACACATAGTCGATAAGCCGGGTACACGGTTCCCCAATACTGATCACTGTTCTCAAAATCTCTATTCCCAATACTGAACCCTGATACCCGCAGATAACTGATTCTCTTAAAACTGATGCTGATGCCCTCAGGCCTAATGCCCAAACTTACAAACTGATGTGTTCATTTCCCCTGCAGAAATACATTTGGAAAGCACATAGCAAGTAAAGAGAGCCGAAACACCCCTATGTTGGGGTAGGTTTTCCCTGTCCTATTTTGTCAGGAACTAGGGTTTCACTACGCACGCAGCGGTTTCAAACAACCTATACTCGGGCAAGCAACCTGTCCTAGCTTGGAATGGTCACTATGGATTCCGAATATGCACTAGGTCGAATGGTCAAAAGGGTGCCCCGGTAAACCGGGGTTTGTGTTCCCGTGCTGTTAGAGCCTATAGCCGGTCAGCCTTATGGACATGCCTTGACAAGACAAGCCTCCGGCGAACCGTTCAGGAATGGCAGATGGCAAACACTGTGTTCCTAGGCGCACCAATGCACATGCAATGCAAAGAAACACATAAATGAGATCAAAACAGGATATCACGAGTTCGAGTCAAGCTCTCTAAATATCCCCAGCAGAGTCGCCAGAAACTGTAGCAGCGCCCGCGTGGGACCTTGCTACAGCTCGGACTCGATTTTTGTATCGCGGTTCTAAATTTGAACCAAAGAGTCCAAATCTGGCAAATCGTTTTGAGAAACAGATTTTTGAAAAAGTAGTGCCAAACATGGACTGCTTTGCCAGATACAGAGTCGCCACCTAAATATTTTTTTTATGGGAGAATTTAGGAAACCCTGACTCGGTGCCGAAGGCCACATGTCCGTCATCACCGGAGTTGTCTCGGCTCGGGAGCTTGGGTACGATCGGGGAAGGTCAGCTATGAGCACCCCCTTTCGCCCGGTCCGAAGACCGGCCTCTACTAACCGTGATATCCAATTTTGAAAACGTTACGTGTTCTTAAACTGGTTATTAGCCTAGAATTACTATGTTGTGCGCGCAGCAAACAAGTATAGACCAAATCACCCAAATTGGAACAACACATTTCATGTTTGTTTTGAAAATGGTTTGCTACTCGCAAGTAGGCTAAAATGCAGATTTTGCCACCCTCAAATGGGCTTTTAGAAAAGATGATTTTGCCACTATCTAGTGGGCTTAAAACAAATATAGTTTTAACGCATTATCCCAATTTAAGCAGTTTGACCTCCACCCACAGGCATTCAAGCAATTTATCTCATGTAAACACTTAGCCGCATGGCAAGCATACTTTTATGGCAACATTCACACGCATGTTGGATGCTAAAGCATAACCACTTACATTGTACTCCGTGCCAAAACAATAAACTAGTTAGCAAATATGCGTGTCCTAGTTCATGTTATTTTGCCTAATGCAACACATACAAGATGCAATTTTAGTTAGGCTCGGTTAACCTAAATATGGCATATGATATGCAACCAACTGTTTCATGTATTCAATTTTGGAATTTGAAAATACGAATGCGGTTAGTATGATGTACCGAGCCCGGTGCATGCCAACAGATGCATGAATGCACGCATGCATATCATAAGGTATGCTAAATCTCAAAAATGCCCTAATCTACCATCATAAGCAGGTAAATAAAAGGGAAGAAAGAAATGGGGATTGGAAGACATACACACACTCACCCACACTTATTACATGTTTCCCCTCACTCAGAGGGTTCGAATTAATATTACAGTCCCAGAATAATGAACAAATAAAATTATTACAAAATTTCTCTAATTAAAAAGAAAGGAAGCAAAAGGAAAGAAGAGGGTGGCCACAGCCTCTGCCTCGGGATGCGCGGATGATGCATGCTCGAATCCGTCCTGCCCGGAAAACCCGTACTATACTCTTGTCGCCTCTGTTTGTACTGCCTTGTCTTTCTGAAAATTGCCAAAGTACTGGAACAAGCTCTCTGCATCCTGCAGAGCACCACCGGCCAGACAGAATTGCCCCCGGCACTTCAAAATTCCCGTCGGCACTTTATCAGATTCATCGGCACTCCAGGTAGTGCCGGTCGGCACTAAATTCTGCCGGTCGGCAGAAACTTCCTGCAATAGACAATTTGACAGCAAACAGAGGACAGGCAGTGCATAGCATGGAGTTTTTGGACACATGTAAGCATGGTCCTACTTCTTATCATATTTTGGACTCAGAGAAGCATGACTTTCAATCCTTGAACCATCAATGGTACATGGTGGGTCAAAGGACCGAATTTGCCACTTGATATGAAAATGCATGCAATAAACAACATGAAAACCGGGGCCTTATCAAGTTGGAGTCAAAGGTCCCGATGACCGGGGATCAAGGCACATTACATCACTTGGAGTATGAATGGTCCTTGACTCCCGCATTTGGTTTGACACCCCAAACCAAGTAAATGCAATGCATGTAATGCTCACAAGCCTCAAATGTAACATGCCACCAAGATATAAAACACAACAAGCAATATGCAATTATCATGACAAAATGTATGATACCAAGTGCACAAGATACAAACATGATGCAAACATGGAGCAAATTGACCATGGAATTGATGTGCTACAAAGCTTAATGGAACAAATATGCGACAAACATGGAGCAAGCATGCAAGAGGGCTTGAAGTGGCAAAGGGGGCAGGCCCTTACCCTTCTCAAAACAGTGGACAAAAGTGCTTGAAATGATAGACAATCAACTCATGTTAACAAGCAAACTCATGGTCCCAAAGCTAAGGCACTACAGGAGACAACTCACCCCCATTGACATGACCACTCATGGCATGATCAAAACAAGTAAAAACAGAATTTATGCATGCAAAATAGGACCCCAAAACTCCTAATATGGCAACTAAGATATCCCCCATGAAGCAAATACCCTAAGGCTCATTCTTAGGCATAAGAGGACACACCCTCAAGACATGAAAAAGGCCATGCATGCACATATGTAAGCATGATTCTTGGACTAAAAAGAAAGTCCTTAGATGATATTAAACCAAGAGGGTAGTCACAAACATATATGCTAGAGGCCATCATGCTCAAAGCTTTTAAGCTAGAATACCAAGCAACCCTAACAAACATGTCAAACATGGCTAAATGGATAACCAATAAACCTTAAGCATGGAAAAACATCACCAAGAACTTCACGGAACTAAGCCAACTCTCACAAAAATCATGGCCTAACCATGATGTGTACTTCTAAGCAAAGTAGAGCAATACAAAGCAAGTATTATAAGCATACAAGGAGGCACGAATTTGACCAAAAACAGAGGTTATATATGACCTAACATGCCTAAAAAAATGCTGAAATGAAGCCAAGAAACAACAAGCACACATGCTATCCTTTTGAGCCCAAAAAGCAAGGAAACAAAACCAAAAAGGGAGAGGGGTGTCCCTCCCCTATGCAAGACTTCAAACCAACTTTTTGACACTAAAATACACTGATTTTTGGTGATCAAAAGATCAAAATGCTGAAGTGAACAAAACCTTACCAAAATGGCACCAAAATAGGCTAAACAAGGCCTAAGAGGGTGAGTTTGCAATCTAACCACAAAGTGACCTTAATGAAAGTGTTAGAGCAGGAAAATATGAGCCTTTTTTATGTTATACACAAGAGCCAAAACAATAAACAAAATAGGTAGAAAACCAATGCAAGTTTGGGGAATAAAAGGGAAAATGCTCACCCTTGAAGAACCCTTGAAGAACAAATGGCCTAACCTCCTTCTTTGGATAAAAACCAGTCCAAAACTCAAGAAACAACTCCCCCAAGTCCCTCAATCTCGGACTAAGGTGTAATGGTGTGTGTAATGGTGCAAAAGTAAGGTAAAACACACCTTTTGGGCCAAGAAACACACACAAGAAGGGAGAGGGAGAGAGGTATAGAGATAATATGTATCTATATCTCTAAAGGCTGATTTTGCTTCTGTTTTTCTAACCTAGAACCAAGAGGAAAGCCTCCCTCTTAAAAGGATCCCTCTTGCAAAGCTTATTCAACAAGCTTGGCTAGAGGGAAATCCCTCCATACACGTGTATGGAGGGGAAAGGAGTTGGTGCCAGCTATCACAGCTGGCACAAAATATCTCCATAAAGTGGAGGAACAGTGGTCGGCTGCCCAAAAAAGCTATTCCGGCAAAAAACAGTGCCGACCGGCAACATATTATGCCGACCGGCAATAAAGTGTGCCGACCGGCAAACAAAATTGCCGATGGAAGAAAAAGACCAGCCGGTGGCCTCCAGCCACTGCCGGTGGTGTATGGGGATGTCTCACAAGGCATTCCCTGCCCCTCTAAGGCAAAACAAAAGTGTTCGGTGCAAAACCAGACACTAAACAGTCGAGTTCGGGGATCCTGAGGCAAGGCGCGCGAGCCGATACCTCCGGGAACTCCAAACGAACACAATCATGGAAGATCACCGTGTGTTCAAACAGTGACGTCCAAGTCTTGAGGACGGTCAAAAATGGGGTGTCTACATGTAGATGTTATTAAACATCCCAAGAAGCTTTGAAAGATTTGATTGATGAACTTGATTCATCCCATGTTTTGTTACAAGCCATGATATGTATTGTTTTGATAAAGATCTCGGATATCATTCATTTAAACCTTTATTACTAATATCTTTCACTGGGTATCCAAGCTCACCCTCTCCTTATATATATATGTAGGTGGCAAGCAAGAAGGCAGTGATGCCTAGATGTGTTGTTTTGCAAGATGTTTTTGGATCCATGTTATGTCGGCATCTTGAAGATTATGCTTCTTGACTTTATATTTCATGTATTTTGTATATATCGGCTTGAGAAGCCTTTTGATGAAGATGTAACATGTATTTTATTTTATTTGTATTCAAGTTGTAAAACCATGCTAAGATATATGTCATTTCATTTGACTTATGCACAGCTCTTATGGACTAATTAGATTTGTATATATTGCTTCCGCACATGTTAGCCCCATATGTTATACTCTGATTGTGTGTGAATTTTGAAAGTTGGCCTTCGATAATCTCGGATTACTGGCCATCACGGCACCATTCTACTAGGGGCGGGATGGGGTCGTGACATTTGTTGAGTGCACTCTTCATTTTCCTTTCTTTGAAAATTAGACCTTCATCTTCCTCTTGCTCTTGCATTTCTTACTCTTCTGTTTGCATTTCTTCCTCTTCCTCTTCCTCTTCCTCTTCCTTGGGAATTAGAAGTACTAACATTGAGCTTGGACTGAAAGGCGCTTTCGATTGACTTTTTAGATTGCCTACTCAACCTTTGCTCAAATGTTTTAATTGAACCCATCATTTCTTCAATACTCAAATCAGCAAGATTTTTAGTTTCTTCAATGACAGCAAACAATAGGATTGTATTTCTCCGACAAACTTATCAAAATTTTCTCAACAACTCTTTGATTAGTAATATTATCCCCATAAATTTTCGTTTGGTCCACAAGTTCTATAACTTTAGAAAAATAATCATTCAACAATTCCATATCCTTCATCTTTATATTTTCAAAATCTCTTTTTAATGATTGAAGTTTGATGGTTCTTACTTTTGAGTTGCCTCTACACTCTTTCTAAAGAATATCCCATGCCTCCTTTGCTTTTGTTGCATTGATGATTCTTGGAAAGATTGCTTCAAAAACTCATTGTTGAATCAAAGAGAGAGCCTTTTAATCCTTCTTCCTTTGCTCTTTCAATTGGTTCTTTTGGGGATTTGTCAAAGCTCCTTCATCTTCAGGTTCCTTGAACCCATTTTCAACAAGATCCCAAAGACTTGTATAGACAAAAATAGTTCTCATTTTCACATACCAAAAATCAAAAATTTCACCATTAAAGATAGGAGTAGATACATTTTGGTTGTTGGAATTCACCATGGACGTTGGCTTGTTCTTTTTTAAGGCTTGTTTTCCCGTATCCAATCTTTATGCCTAGCTTGTTCTTCACCCGACCAAAGCTCTGATACCACTTCTGTTAGCTTTTGATAAAACTCTCTCTAGAATGAACTATTATTTTATATTGAATTTTTCTCTTATTCATTTCTTTGCCCATAGGCTTACATCCTTTTATAGAGAAAAGGTTATACATAAGTTTAATGAACAACCTTACAACTAATTAGGTACATGAATATAATTTAGACAATGAACCTAATAAATATAAATCGCATGAATATAGAAATACATGAATACAAAGAATGCATGAATGCAATGTATCCAGTGTATGCAATGTATGCAATGTATCTAATGTATACAATGTAACTATGGCATTAATTTTAACAAAAGCTTTTGGTCCAGCCATACTTCGAGATTCGGAAGGACGAATGGTGGATGGATTGACAGGCTCATTTACCTCCATATTTTGCAGGCTAAAGCTTTCTCCCTCCGTCTGGCTTGCCTTTTGGCCAAAGCTCACAATCTCTCTTTCGTCGAGATAGAAAGTGATAATCAAGAAGTCATCAAGCTATGTGTTTCAGAATTAATACCCCCTTAGGAGATTATGGCTATTGTGATATCCGTCACTCAGCTAAGACCAGACAGTGGAAGTTTCAATGGGCCAGAAGATCCTCAAATGGAGTTGCACATTGGGTGGCCAAGACGCATGCTAACCTTTTGCTATCTGCTAGTTGGGTGTCTTGCCCTCCACTGGAGTTAGTCTCTTTGCTTTTTAGTGATGTAAACAGTGCTTTTGTTGGACAATCAAATTACTTTTACCGTTCAAAAAAAAAAGAAAAAGAAATTATGTTTTTGCCAATTTGAATACTCAATGATGCATATATCATCCGCACAGTCTCACAATATAAATCATAAAACATGAACACATTGATTTACATGAAACCTTTTGAGAACAACAATCCTCTCATGTAAAAAAGCACTGACACCACTCTAGCTATTAGATATTGGACTGTATGGGGTGAGCTATATATTAGCCATATATATTTTTTTAGTGATTTTTTTTTTTATTTTAAAATTATGTCTAAACTTTTTACTTTTCTAGTTCATCTTGTGTAGATGAATCTAAAAAGTAATTTTTTTAAAAAAAAAATTATAAAAAAAAAGCCAAAATAAGCCAAAAAAATGTCCAATATTTTATATTTATTTGTCTTTCACGACCTTTTTTTGAATTTTTTTTATTTAATATTTAAATTTTTTGGTTCATCTAGTCAAGCTGAATCTAGAAGCCCAAAACCTTTTAAAAGCAAGTTCACTAAAGATGAAAGTAATAAGTCAAAAAGAAAAATTCTAAACATATATAAAATTCATATAAAAAACTTGACAAGAATGATATGACATTGCTATTATTGTAAATAAATTCAACTTCAATGCTATTTTGTTTTGAAATGAAAGTTTCATAATCAGCCACATTATTATGTATGTAAATTATGTATGAGTTTTTTTGTTTGTATAGTATTACTTAGTTAAAAAATGAGCTCATTTGGCAACATAATTAATAAGCTGCTTGTTGGCTTGTTGACTTGGGCCTCATTTGAGAATATATTATTTTAGTAATTTTTTGACTTTTTGGCTAAAATATGAGGTAAAAAAACTAGTATCTTTGAAATGACTTTTTGATTTTTTATGAAAAGATGTGCAAAAAGTAGAGTGAAATAGAATCTATGACTTTTTGGTATAGGTTACAGGCTTTTTGATTTTTTAGTAACTTTTTGACTTTTAGACTAAAATAAGCACATGCCAAACGAGGCTTTATTCGGATCATGTCATTCTCTACTTTTCTGCATGACTTGTTGTAATAAGAAAAAAAAAAGCTAGCTTATAAGCCATACTCAAAACAACAAAACTTTGATAAATAGAGTAGAGAAGTTTTTTGTTTTTTTGTTTTTTGTTTTTTTGAAAACTCATTATCTAGCCATTGGATAGAGTAATCCGAGAGACCAATCACACCATCCACTTGTGGGGGTCTCAATTAAAGCCAGGGCTTTGTCATGTATGGATTGGCTCAAAGAAATTGTTTATACCTAAGAGGTTTCAAACCTGAGACTTTAGAAGGAGCACACTCACAGGCCCCAACCCTTGACCACTAGGCCAACCCCTAAGGTTAAATATAGTAGAGTATTATGGCTGTTGCAGATTTGAATAATTCAATCGTCATGTAGATGTGAATAGATAGAAAGATAAATAATTCTAGAAATAGTTGGTTTAGACTATAATTAGTACCAAAAATTGAAGATGTTTCAAATACACCTACTATAGTGTTGGAATTAAAATTGAAGCACTTTATCAAGAAGTTTAAAGAATAGAAAACATGTTCATGGGTAACTTGTCCTAGCCAAGCCTTCTAAGGACAAGTTGAGAAGTACACTCCTATGTGATATCATGGACTCACACATTTTTCCATTAAAGGAAAAGATTTCTAAAAGAGAAAGAACCGAAAGCAAACAAATCATATAAAAATGTTCATCACTTCAATCTCCTCTATAGTGGGTATAACTCGGTAATTGAAGCTTCGTTGACTGACACAAGAGACAATGGTAACTCTGGATCGATGCTACTACGCACAAAAAATGCCGGTTCTGACGATAGTGAAAGGGTGAGAAAGAAGCTATTAAGCATGAGAACAACTGCAGCCATGGTTGGTCTGGCAGCTGCGTTTTCCTGTACACATAGTAGCCCAATATGAATGCATCTTATCATTTCATGCAACGGACCCGAACCATTCCTTAATGTGGGATCAATTATATTCGAAGCTATTCCTTTCTGCCAACTTTTCCAAGCCTGCAAGAATTCAATGTATGGAATAAGCTTTCATGGCCTATAAAATTTCTTGGTATTGGTAAGTTATCATGGATATTCATACTTACATAACATAAAAGGTCCTCTTCATTCTCTCCACTACGAAAACAATTGTTCTTCTGACCACTCACAATTTCCAAAATCGAGACACCAAAACTAAATACGTCTGACTTGACTAAGAACTGGCCACGCATTACATACTCTGGAGCCATATATCCGCTACATTGTTTAATATATAAGTTTCAATAACAAATTACAATAATGATGTGATGACAAAATTTCTATATCAAAAGTTGCATAAATGATGTATTATCACTATGTTTGTATGATTCAAAACCAGCTCATGTTTATGATTATAAAACATGATTTTATTTGTGTTTCTTATTCAAATCAAATTTCTTTATTTTTATTTCATTTTATGTTTTTGCAATGCTTGATCAACATATGCACCAAAACAATTTTGGAAATGAAGTAAAGGAGAATTTTATTTATAATCTTAAGATGTGGATAGAGTTAAAACTTACTAGGTTCCAAATATTTTGTTCGTATTTCCTTGAGTTTCATCAAGTACAAATAATCTTGCCATGCCAAAATCTGAAAGTTGGGCTTCATCTTCGCATCTAACAAAACATTGCTAGCTTTAAGATCACGATGAATAATTCGAAACCGTGAATCTTCGTGAAGATAAAGAAGTCCTCGAGCAATGCCTCCTATGATCTTGTAACGCTTATCCCAATCCAAATATGCACGATTGATGGGATCTACAAATCCATATAGTTGAATCTAAACTCAATTGAATTAATCTTTTAAATGTGTTCTTCAATAATTTGAGTTTCGGTTTATATCAAATGATTAAATTGTTATGCAAATCAAGATACATAGTGTTCTATGTTTGACACAAAACTATGAAGTGTACATATTTCAAATATTTGTTTAAATGATATATATGATGAGGAAGAGGTCCAAGAGGTTCAAGAGGTGCATCAAGTGTAATGTGCTGCAGCTGTAGACAATATTTTCCTTAACAGAGTGTAACAGATTCAGTTAGCTTAAACTGTAGATTAGTTAGAAGTGTGGTTAGTTAGCTTGTAACAGTTTGTAACAGTAGGTAGTTAGAAGTGTGGTTAGGTTAATTCGTTTGTTCACTATACTGATGTATAAATATGATTTGTAATCTCCTATTATATTCAATGAAGATATTTTAGATTTCAACTTTACCTTTCATCATGGTATCAGAGCACTAAGAAGCTCTCGTGAGCAATTCTCAAGATTCATCTATGGAGCAATTCTCAAGATTCATCTATGGAGTCCTCTGTTATTCCTTCAAATCTCAATCTCCTGCTATCGAATCTCAATTCTCTTGTAACAGTGAAGCTGGATGGCTCAAATTTTGTTATTTGGAAGAATCAAATGCAGAATCTGCTTCGAGCAACGGATCTACTCGCCATTGTTGATGGCTCAAAGAAGTGTCCTGTTGACATAGTGCGACAGTCTGCGGGAATTGAGATTCCAAATCCAGAAGCTGTTAGATGGAAGATGATTGATGCGCATCTACTCAGTTGCATCACTGCTACTCTCTCTCCTGTGATTTTCACTTCTGTGTTACATCTTCACACCAGTGCTCAGGTCTGGCAGTTTCTTGATAAACGCTTTACCTCTTTCTCTAGGTCTCATATCCACCAGTTAAAGAACAAATTACGTTCTATTTCAAAGAAATCTGACTCAATGGAAGTGTATTTGAGCAAAATGAGAAGTATTGTTGATCAGTTGAGTATTGCTTCATCATTTGTAGAAGATGAGGATATTGTTCTTCTTACATTGAATGGATTGCCTTCTGAACATGATGCAGTTAAAGTAGCTATTCGAACTCGTGCAGAGTCCATTTTTATGGCGAAATTTTCTGCTCTACTCTGTTCAGAAGCTATTCACATTGAAGGAAAATTAAAACAAAATTCTGATCTCACTGTTGCTTATGCAACTGTGAAAGATTCTAATACTTCTAGAGGATTTAACTCTTATCATCATAACAGAGGTTCTTCTCGTGGTGATTCTAGAGGTTCTCATAGAGGCACTCAATTCTATTCAGGAAGATCCTCTCGTGGCAGATCTCAAGGAAGAGGACAATTTGGCATTGTTTGCCAAATCTGTGGTAAAGCCAATCACACAGCTCTTGACTGTTGGCATAGGCTGGATACTCAATTTCAGTCTTCACAAGTGTCTTCATCACAGCAATCAAAGCCATATCAGTCTCATTCTCAGCCATATCAGTCTCAGCAGTCAAAGGCATATGTTACCTCTTTAACTGAGGACAATGGTTCTTGTTCTCCCTAGTTTTTGGACTCAGCTGCTTCTGATCATATCACTAATAATCTTCATCAACTTAACTCCATTCAACCCTACACTGCTGGTGATGAAGTCACTATTGGTAATGGCTCTTCCCTTCCTATCACTCATACAGGCCAAGGTATACTACCTACTCCTCACCATTCTTTCAAACTCAACAAAGTTTTGCATGTTCCTTCTATTAACTCTAATCTTGTTTCTGTGCATCACTTGGCTAAAGATAATAACTGTTCTATCACATTTGATCATTCTTCCTTTACTATTCAGGACAAGCTTTCTAAGGCCATCCTCCATAAAGGTTTTTATGCCAATGGACTATATCACTTTCACACTCCAACCACTGCTTCCTCACATGCCTACAGTAGTTCAGTTACATCTGCTGCTTCCACTGACATTTGGCATCAAAGATTAGGCCATCCTTCTACTCTTAAGTTTCATTTGCTTAAGCATAAATTACCTCTATCTGTAGCTTCCAATAAAAGTACATTTTCTTGTGTACATTGCTCTGTAGCCAAATGTCATAGGCTACCTTTTACACTGTCTAATTCCACTGTAAATAATCCACTGGCATTGATTCACAGTGATGTATGGGGTCCCTTTAATAAATCTGCTTCTCCTTACAAATACTATGTGTTGTTCATTGATGATTTTACTAGATTCACTTGGCTTTATCCTCTTGTTTATAAAAGTGAAGTGTGTGCCAAATTTATGGAATTCAAAGCTTTTGTGGAAAAACAGTTTGGTTTTTCTCTCAAAATTCTTCGTAGTGATGGAGGTGGTGAATACAAGAATCATCCTCTTCAGCATTATCTTCACACTCATGGCATTCACCATCAGTTTTCCTGTCCGCATACTCCCTCTCAAAATGGAGTGGCTGAGAGGAAGCACTTACATCTCACTGAAACTGCTATTTCTCTTCTTCATCAGTCCTCTATGCCTCTTCTTTATTGGTTTGATGCCATAGCTGCTGCCACATATTTGATCAATCGTTTACCTAGTGTTTCTCTTAATAATTGCTCTCTTTTTGAGTTGATGTATCATACTGCTCCTGATTACTCTCTACTCAAAGTCTTTGGTTATCTTTGCTTCCCCTAGCTTAAACATTATGCTTCTCATAAGTCGGCTCCTAAGTCAACTCCTTGTGTCTTTCTAGGATATCATCCCAGTGTTAAGGGCTATAGATGTTTAGATCCTCAAACTGGTCACATTCATTTATCTAGACATGTTACTTTTCATGAACATGACTTTCCTTTTTCCTCTTCTCCTTTTGTTTCTTATGTTTCTTCTCTTCCTCTTTTACAGGATTTCTTTTGGTTACCCTCTCCTCAGCATAGTTATTCTCAGTCTGCTCTAGCTCCACAATCTAGTGTCCCGACTACATCTGCACAGCCAGAGTCTCCTTCTGTACAGCCGCATTCCTTTTCACACCCTCAGTCCTCTGCTCTAGCACCTCCTGCCCAGTTTGCACAGCCTAGCTCTGCCCTGCCTTCCTCTACCTTATCTCCTTCTGATCCTTCACCACCTGCACCTTCTTCCCATCCATCCATTCCTATTAATTCTATTTCTGTTCTTTTACCTCTTCCTCCTCCTGCTGCTATCAATTCTCATCATATGCAAACCCGATCCAAAATCTAATTCTACTTGTTTCTCTTCTACTCTTACTTCTTCTGATGGCTCCTCTCATTCTCCTGATATTGAGCCCATCTCTTATAAATCTGCTCTTGATTCTCCAGTCTAGCTCCAAGCCATGCTTGATGAATATGCCGCTCTTCAACGTCTAGGCACATGGTCTCTTGTTTCCCTACCCCCTTCCAAGCAAGCTATTGGGTGTAAATGGGTCTTTAAAGTTAAGCGGAATTTTGATGGCTCCGTTGCTAGGCACAAAGCCAGACTTGTGGCTAAGGGTTTTCATCAGCAACATTGTATTGACTTTCATGATACCTTTAGCCTGTGGCCAAACAACCCACAATTCGTATTTTTATCTCTTTAGCTTTTCATCATCATTGGCCTCTCAAACAACTTGACATATCTAATGCCTTTTTACATAGCAAGTTGAATGAAGAGGTCTACATGGACCAGCCTCCTGGTTTTGTGGATCCTTCTCAGCCTACTCTTGTTTGCAAACTTCACAAGGCTCTTTATGGTTTGAAACAGGCTCCTCGGGCCTGGTACTCTACTTTCTCCTCTTTTCTTCTCTCTCAAGGATTTCTTCAAAGTCGTTGTGATTCTTCTCTCTTCATTCATTCTATCTCTTCTTCCATTACCTTTCTTCTTCTATATGTCGATGATATACTTCTTACTGGGTCTGATCAGTCCTACCTTAATTCCTTATTAACTCAAATGCACAATGCTTTTTCCATGAAAGAATTAGGGGATATTTCCTATTTCTTAGGTATTTCAGTTCAGTTCACTGCTCAAGGCTTCTTTCTCTCCCAGCAGAAGTATGTCTTGGCGCTTCTTCTTAAAGCTAGCATGACTACCTGCAAGCCTTGTGCTACACCTACCTCAGCTAAACCTTCTCTTACTGCTACTGATTCTCTCCCATTCTCCCAACCTTTTCTTTTTCACAGCCTTGTGGGTGCTCTTCAGTATCTTATTATAACTCGCCCTGAGCTCTCCTATGCTGTCAACCAAGCTTGCCAACATATGCATGCTCCTACTGTGGCTCATTTTTCTGCTGTTAAATGTATCTTACATTACATTAAAGGTTCCATTTCCCATGGTCTTCTCTTTGTTCCTGGTTCTTTTCATCTCACAGCATACTCTGACTCCAATTGGGTTGCGGATACCACTGACAGACGTTCCACCTCTGGTTACTATGTGTTCTTGGGTTCTAATCTCATTTTGTGGTTCTCCAAGAAACAGTCCACTGTGTCTCGCTCCTTGACTGAGGCTGAATATCGGTCCTTAGCCCACACTGCTGCAGAACTCACTTGGTTACAAATGCTTCTTGCTGATTTTCACATTCCTCAACCATCTCCACCTATTCTTTGGTGTGACAACATGTCTGCTTTGTCCTTGGCTGCTAATTCGGTCTTTCACAGCCACTCTAAACACATTGAAGTAGACTATCATTTCATTCGTGAGAAGGTTGGTCGTCGCCAATTCTTTCTCAAATATGTTCCTTCTTTGGATCAATTGGCTGACATCTTCACCAAATCTCTGTCCACTGCCAGATTTTCTTTTCTCATTTCCAAGCTTTGTGTTGGTCTTCCCCCTCTTAGCTTGCGGGGGCATGATAAGGAAGAGGTCCAAGAGGTGCATCAAGTGTAATGTGCTGCAGCTGTAGACAATATTTTCCTTAACAGAATGTAACAGATTCAGTTAGCTTAAACTGTAGATTAGTTAGAAGTGTGGTTAGTTAGCTTGTAATAGTTTGTAACAGTAGGTAGTTAGAAGCGTGGTTAGGTTAATTCGTTTGTTCACTGTACTGATGTATAAATATGATTTGTAATCTCTTATTATATTCAATGAAGATATTTTAGATTTCAACTTTACCTTTCATCAATATAGTGTTTTATGTTTGACACAAAACTATGAAGTGTGCATATTTCAAATATTTGTTTAGGTGAAGTTGAGAGAGAGACATTCTATAAACAAGTAGTAGTCATACCAAATATGAAGTGATTGAGGCTCGAATTAGTCACATATTCATAGATGAGAAGCCTTTCGGTTCCTTGCAAGCAAAATCCTAGGAGCCTAACCAAATTCCTGAGTTGAAGCTTGGCCACTAGCATAACCTCGTTCTTAAATTCTAGTTCTCCTTGTCCAGAATTCCTAGATAGCCTCTTCACAGCTATTTCTTGTCCATTTGGAAGGCTACCCTGAAGATAGTAGAGTACAATAGTCACTATGCTTTATATAAAAATTCAATTATTTTTATTTATTTATTTTCATTTTAGAACAAGGGATACGCCATATTCGTATGTGAATGTTTGATTACCCTGTAAACAACACCAAATCCACCTTGTCCAAGCTTATTAGCATCAGAGAAATGATTTGTTGCAATTCTAATGGCATCAAAGTTGTATTGCAAGGATTCCACAACACTAATTTCTTCCGTAGCTTCACAAAATGAACAAGTTAACAATTATATCAATAAAAGTTATAAATGGAAATATAGATTAAGGAGGGATCTTTTAAGTTTCCTTCGAAGATTTACTTTTAAGAAACACACTGAACAATAAAATTTTGTAAATATTAGTGAGTTGCTAGCCATTCGTAGCAAACTAAACTTTTCTATAGTTCTACATTATTTGGAAAAGAGACAATTATCAATGTTGTTCAAATTATTTAAAGGTAATCTATTTCCCTTTTTGATCAGTTAGTGGTTTCAACCGCAAAAATGGAGATTAAAATCAGGAAACTTACGAGTAGGTCTTAATAGGTGGACTTATTGTCCAATAAGTCCTATGATAATTAATGACATTTTTTTATCAAACACTATTAAAAAACATTACTAATTGTTAATTTTCAGTGACGATTTGAAAATTTTGTCACAAAAAATATCACTAATTATAAATTTTAGAGACAGTTAAAAAAAATCGTCACAAAAGAAAGTCACTAATTTTCAACTTTCAGTGACATTTTAAAAAATTCTTCATAGAAAAACATTACTAATTGTAAGTTTTAGTAACAATTTATAAAAAAACGTGAAAAAAATCGCTAATTGTCAATTTTTAGCAACATGCAAAAAATCATCACAACAAATTATTTTTAGTAATGATTTTATTATGACTTATTTTCAATAGGATTTAATGGGAATTAAATCCAACTATTAGGACTTACTGGTGGTTTACCCATTAAAATCCAAATATAGAGTTTTAAACAAACATATTAAACTTACTGTCATCTTTCTGCCTTGACTTCCTTTACTTCCTTTTTCTTAAAAAGATGCAAATGAATACTGTGAATATTGTCATAGAAGTAATAGATGAAACAATGACAATGATGATTGTTTGAGTTGTATTGTCATTCTTTCCTGCAAAAACTAAAAGTTTCTCTTTAAATCAAGATAAATTTTTGGTTTAAGAATGTTCCATATGGTTGTAAGTAAATACAGATATGTAATTGTAAAGATCTATACATTGAAAAGTAAAATAATTGCCACATAGCAAGTGTAATCTTCTTGGGGACATTAAAAATTTATGCTTGTTTTATCACCAATTTTCTTGTGAGAGTCTATACTAACTCTCACTTTCTAAAATCTTCAACCATCTATTTGTTCCACACTCTCTCTATGTTTATTTCTTTGAGATATTTTTCCCTTCTTAGATATTGCCCTTTCATAATATCTTCAGGTATTATTTTAGACATTTTGTATAATGATAGAAGGAAATCAGGAGTAAGATAGAGCAAAGTGTCACTTGGGTCCACCCAAGATCCTATATGTGCATTTGGTGCATTTTATTTTATTTTATTTCATGTTTTTTGATTGGCAAAGAAATTTTATTAACTTGATGTTTTCCTGAGCCCAAGGGCCCCCCAAATGTTTACCTACAGAGCATGCATCCCAGTTGAGTGGATGGCATGGTTCCAAATATCGGCCGATACGCTATGTATCGGGCGATACGTATCGGAAAAATGGGGTGCCGCAACAGATACAGGTCGGTATACCGCTGAGATTGAAGATCGCAGGAGTATCGGCCGAGTCCCAGTACGTATCGGCCTGTAACCGTTACACAAGCCGTTACACAAGCTGCGACGGGCCGATACTCACCAGTTCGGACTGGTACCGGAAAGAAAAAACTGAAAAATCTGTAAAATGATTTTTAAAATTTCACCGCCGCGACACCCGATTCCCGATACGTACCGATCGATACTACCGATACCGATACTCCACGATCGATACCGTTACGTTACCCGATACCGCGATTTAGAACCTTGGTGGATGGATACTTTTCGTAACATTAGTGTCCCTCCAAAGGAAAGATCTTTGAATTTTGTTAATTTCCGCATGAAATAGAGGGGTAATCTTGATGAGAATGATTTGATAAGTGTGATTCTTCCCCCCAAGGAAAGATATTTCCTCTTCTATGAAGATAGTTTTTCTTCTTTTTTATTTTTATTTATTTGTTGGTGTTGTTGTTGTTGTTGTTGTTACCAGATCCCATATTCTCACCCTCTTTAGGTTAGCCCCAAGTGGTATGCCAAGACAATTGATGGGGAATGAGCCTACTTTGCAATGTTGAAAGAAGCCATCTAATTATTGAAATCATTGCAAAAACTAACACCACAGATAACTAATTTATGAATATTGATTTTGAGGCTCGAAGGAAGTTCAAAGCATTAGAGGATGCATTTGAGATTAACAATTTTATTCCAGTCAGGATTACAAAATATTAGTGTCACGAGAGATGTTGAGACCAGATCTACCAATGTCAATTCCTTTCACCAGATGAAGATTATTTGCTTTCTTGACAAGAATATTGAGACCTTTAACTACAAAGTTGTAAAAAAAAGGGGATGGAGATCTCCTTGTCTTAGACCTCATTTTGGTGTCAAATTCTGGAGAAAGAGATCCATTAATTAAGATTGAGATGTTGGATGATGAAAGGTGCTCTGCAATCCACGAGATCCATTTTTCACCAAAACCAAATTCTCCAAGCATATAGAGAAGGTTGTTCCAGTTAACACTATCAAAGGATTTCTCAAAATCAAGTTTGAAAAGAAAACCTCCCCTTGAATTGTTTTCCTATAGATGACAAGTTCATTGGCAATTAGGATACCATCAAGAATTTGACAATCTTTGACGAAGGTTAACTATGTTTCATCAATAAGCTTAGGGAGAACAATTTTTGTTGTGATTATAGACACCTAGAAAATGATCAACAAGCAATCACACACACAAATGAGACACAAATATTTACGTGGTTCGGCCCAATGCCTACATCCACGAGAGAGAGAGAAAGCTTCACTATGAACAAAAACAAATACAAAACAGATGAGGAAGAGACTCACTCTCTCAACTAAACTCATAGATCATACACTTCTCACAACTCTCTATTTTTTTCATACTCTGATTTCTATGATATCTATCTCCGCTCACAACTCTTCCCATTTATACACAAACGGGAGACAAAAAATCAACATCTGCTTGCCAACAACCAACTACCAAAATAAATGGCAAGCCATTAACACAGCCACCCTAGGTTGTAAAAAACTTCTAAAAATCTGTAGCACAAAAACTTCCATGGCCAACTTCACATGGTGTGGATGTTCAACAAGTCTCCCTCTCCATACTTATGAAGAGTAGGATCCTTATTGGAAGTTTATCCCAGCAATATCCCTACATACTTCGAGTTTGTCTCTCAAGACCACCTTTGTAAGCATGTCTGCTGGATTCTTATCTGTGTGAATCTTGACCAGTTCCAATAACTGTTTATCCATCACTTCGTGTATCCAATGATATCAAACATCAATGTGCTTCATGCCAGAATGGTACATAGAATTCTTATTTAAGTCTATGGCACTCTGACTATCACAATGTGTCGTGAACTTTTCTTGTTTTAGTCCCAGTTCTTGGAGAAACTGCTTCAACCACAATATCTCTTTCCCAGCTTTCGTTGTGGCAATACACTTTGCCTCGGTTGTGGATAAAGCAACACACTTCTGCAACTTGGACTTCCAAGACACAGCTCATCCTGCAAAAGTAAACAGAAATCTTGATGTAGATTTTTTACCATCAAGATCACTTGCCATATCTGAATCTCTATAACCTTCCAAGATTGGTTTTTCTCCTCCAAAGCATAGACACATTTTAGATGTACCATTAAGGTACCTCAGAATCCACTTGACTGCTTCCCAATGCTCTTTTCGTGGATTGGAAAGAAATTTGTTCACTACTCCAATAGCATGAGCAATATTTGGTCAGGTGGACACCATTGCATACATCAAACTCCCTACTGCAGATGAGTAGAGAATTGCCTCCATCTCTTCTCTTTCATTTGTAGATGAGGGACAAGACTTCTTGCTCAACTTGAAATGGTTAGCCAGCGAAGTATTGACTGGCTTGGCATCTTTTACGTTGAACTTTTCAAGCACCTGTTCAACATACTTCTCATGTGACAACCACAACTTCTTGGCTTTCCTATCACGTATAATTTTCATGCCCAAAATTTGTTGTGTAGGGCCTAGGTCCTTCATGTCAAAGGACTGTGATAACTCCTTTTTCAGTGATCTGATTGATGTGGTATCTTGTCCAACAATCAGCATGTCACCAACATAGAGTAGGAGTATGATGAAGTTTCCACCGGAAAATTTCCTGACATATACACACTGGTCTACAGCAGTTCTCTTGTACTCATGGCCTACCATGAATGAGTCAAATTTCTTATACCACTGTCTCGGTTCTTGTTTGAGGCTGTAGAGACTCCTTTTCAATCTGCAGACCAAATTCTCTTTTCCTTTCTCTTCAAAACCTTTTGGCTGCTCTATGTAAATTTCTTCCTCCAAATTACCATGGAGAAATGTCGTCTTCACATCCATCTGTTCAAGTTCCAAATTCAAACTAGTTGATAGTCCCAAAACTACTCGAATGGATGTCATTTTCACAATTGGGGAGAAGATTTCATCAAAATCAATACCTTTATTCTGTCTAAAGCCTTTGACAACCAATCAAGCCTTATACTTAATTAACTTTCCATTGCCATCTTTCTTCAACTTGAGCACCCACTTGTTCTTTAGTGGCTTTCGACCCTTGGGAAGTTTTACCAAATCATAAGTCTGATTTTTCTACAAGGATTGCATCTCTTCTTGCATAGCTTGTTGCCAGCTACTTCTCCTTATGATTCTGAGCTTCTTGAAAACTTTTTGGCTACCCCTCATCTATAAGAAACATATACTCAGAAGCAGGGTATTTTGATGACGGCTTAGGCTCTCTTATTGATCTTCATAACTGTGGACCAGCAGTCTCTGGCAGAGGGGGTTATGGCTCCCTCTACTCAACACCCTTTTCTTCTAGATCTTGTTCTTCTGGAAACCCATCTTGTAACTCTACATCATTGGCTGCATATTGTGGTAGCTCTTCTTCATTAGTGACATGCTGTGATGGTGAAGGATTTGAAACAATTTCTAAAACATCATCAAATTTGGGTTTGGTTGGTTGCTCAAAGTCTTCTAAGGTCTGGCCTTCTTGAAACACCACATCTTTGCTTCGAATGATCTTCTTGTTTTTCGGATCCCACAGTCTGTATCCAAATTCTTCATCTCCATAGCCAATAAAAATGCATGGAGTAGCTTTATCATCCAGCTTTTGGCTGTGCTTCTTAGATACATATGCAAACGCTTTGCACTCGAAACACTCTCAAGTGAGAGTAAGAAATCTTCCTTCCAGATCACACCTTTTCTAGAACCTCAAAATTCAATGGAATTGATGGCGATCTATTGGTCAAATAGCAAGCAACACGAACAGCTTCTCCCCAAAATGACTTTGGCAGCTTTGCCATTTTGAGCATACATCTGACCTTCTCTACAATGGTTCGATTCATTCTCTCAGCTACACTATTGAGTATGGGGCTCCAGGAATAGTTTTCTCATGTTGGAAGCCTCGAGTAGCATAGTAGGCTTCAAACTCTATTTACGTGTACTCATCTACATTGTCTGTTCGGAGACACTTCAGCTTCTTTCCGGTCTCCCTTTCCACCATAGCATGGAATGTCTGAAAATGCTGCTTCAGCTTTGGTCTTTGGGACATATACCCATACCTTTTGTGATGCATTGTCAATAAACGTCAAGAAGTATTTTCTACCACCAAAAGATTCCACTTCTATGGGACCGCATACAACAGAGTATACTGTACTCAACAACTTTGATTGTCTTCTGGATGATGAGTGGAAAACGACTCTATGATGCTTTCCAAATAAGTAGTCGTCACAAGGGTTCAATTTTGGATCTTTGGCAAAGGGAATAAGAGACTTCTTTGCCAGAATCTGTAACCCTTTCTTATTCATGGGACCCAGCGTTTTGTGCCACAAATTTGGTGATGCCTTATCTTTTGCTGCGTTGAGGCTATCTAAAATCACATTCACATGAGTCATATACAACGTACCAGTTACTTGTCCTCTACCTACCACCAGAGATCTGTTCTTCAATTTCCGCATGCCTTTGTCAAAGTACTTCTCATAGCCTTATCGATCTAAGGCCAGCCCTGAAATAAGATTCAGGTGTAAATTGGGAACATGCCTGACATCTTTCAATAGCATCGTGCACCCAACTTTGGTTTGGATATGAACATCATCGATTCCCACACTCTTCGAAAAACTGGAGTTACCTGTCTTCACTGTACTTAAATCTCTAGCTTAGTACGTACTGAAGAACTCTTTTCGGGGTGTGGCATGGTAGAAAGATGCTATATCTACCACCCACTCGGTGTCATTGTTTGACATATGAAGGCATTCTTCTTCTCCAACAGAGAATAATGCAATATCCTCTGAGACAGTAACTATAGTGTTCCCATCTTTGGTCTTTGGCTGTCTATTGCCTTGTTTTTGTTCTGTCGCGCCCCGTATTTTATTACTCGGATAACATTACCAGTATTCATTAATATCAATTTATTCTTCTCAAAATAAATTCCAAAAATCAAAGATGAAAATATTTCAACTTTATATTTCTCAAAATAAATTTTCTAATCATAATATGATGTAGATGCAACCCATACAACCATAAAAATTTAATTTTTAGATTTTTAGCAAAAATTTATCAACACAAGTTGATTTTCTCAAATCAATCTCAAAATATCAATATTCTTAACATTTCAACATCATTTTTCTTCAAAAAATTTCCAAACAAAAATCTAAGAAATATTATATGTGCAATATCTCCTATAATGATATATTTTCTCAAAATAACCCTAACATAGCTTTAAAGAAATAATATGAAGAAAATCTCTACCTCATAATATGAAGAAAAGTAAATCTGAAAAAGAAAACTTTGCCCGATCAAGAATCCAAGACTACCATTATGAAGATCACGAGGAGCTCTCCGACTTTCATTTATAACACTTTTCGCAAAATATCACTCTAAGGACTCCCATTTGAAACTCAAAGATTGAGCAACAATGGAGAAAAGAGAAAGGGAGAGAGAGAGAGAGAGAGAGAGAGAGAGAGAGAGCCGAGCTCTCTGCCAAACCAGCAAAAGAAATGAAATGAAAAGGAAAGGAAGGTGAAAAGATGACAAGGACAAAAAGGGGGCAACCCACGTGGGTTGTCTTCCTAAAAATTATTTTCCCAAAAAAAATAGTTTTTGTAATAATATTTCAAAATTTTATAATATAAATTATAAAATGATATAATTTTTTTCACCACAAAATATGACATTTTTGTACAACACAAAAATATAATCTTTTGCTAATTACGAAATATACCCATTTTATTCACTATAAAAATATAAATTTTTTTACCGTATGGTACACACCATAAAATCAACTATCAAATATTTATTATAATCCTATATAACAAATAATAACAACTCCCATGGTGGTCAATACCAATCATATAATCAAAAATGACCAAACAGTTAAACATGAATAATTAAACAAACTCAATTTAAATTAAATCTAAATCATGGTTCTTGAATTAAATTCTCACTCATAAACCAAACATCACCCCATTATATATCAAAGTAGAACCAACTATCTCAAGCCATGGTCTAAACACCCAAAACTCAATTCCAAATTCCGTTGTAAATTAAACTGAATACCAGTCAGTCTGCAAATTCTAATAAAATAGATACTCACCATTAAATTCTGAAATATTTTATCCAACATGCTAAACTCTTATAAGAACAACATAATAAAAAATTTATAATTTCTGAGATCGAAAATTATATTTAAAAAAAAAATCACAAAAATTGAACCATTTTCGCACATAACTTTACACAACACTCCAATCCAAATATTACTCAATTAATTTATGCACTGACTATTTAAAAAAAAATATTTTGGGTCATTACATGCTCTCTCTTGAAGGCATAGCAATATTTCTTTATGTGACCATCCTGGCCACAATGGTAACACTTGAACCTTGGTCGGCTCCTACCTTCTCTAAACTTCCCTCTATCTTGAGTTCTTCCTCTGCTGCGACCTCTACTTTTGCTTCTTCTCTTGCCTCTGCCTCTACCTTTACCTTTATTTTCTGTGATGAGGGCATGCGAGTGATCTCTACCCATGTCTTTCTTTCTTGCCTCTTCACTAAATAAAGCATCAATGACCATGTTCGTGGTCAGTTCCTTCAGGTACAGAGTTCTTAAGGGACACCACCAACGTCTCCCAACTATCTGGCAAAGAGTTGAGCAGCAATAGGGCTTGCATCTCATCATCCAACTCCATTTTGATAGTTGCTAGTTGGTTCACCAGATTCTGGAACTCACTGGTGTGTTCTGCAACAGAGACACTGCCTTTCAGCTTCAAATTTATGAGCCTTCTCATTAGGAGGGCTTTATTCTGAGCAGTCTTTTACTGGTACATACCTTCTAATTTTGTCCAAAGAGCATAGACATCAGTCTCTTGGGCGACATAGTGGAAGACACTATAATCGATCCATTGTCTGATCTGACCAATGGTCATTCGGTTCTTTTGCTTCTAGTCTTCATCCTTCTCCGTAGCTGGTTTTACTCCATTAAGCTCAATGGGGTCAAACAAATCTTGGCAATGCAAGACATCCTCCATTCTGGGCTTCCAAATTGCATAGTTGGAAGCATTCAACTTGATCATAGATCCCAAAGTCGATGTTGATTCCTCCATCAATAATTGTCTCTAGAAAAAATGATCTCTGTTTGAAAATCAGGCTTCATTGTTGAGTCCAAACTAGTCAAATTAGCCAAAAAAGGACTTCAGATTGCCAAAAAATAAAAACTGTAAATTTTTTAAATTTGATTTACAAAATCTGACCACACAGATGTGTCCGGAATATTCTAAATAGTTGGAAAGCACTATTGGATTGTCAATAATAGACTTTAAAATTGCTCAGATCAAGCCAAAACAAGTTGAACAGTTCAGATCAGTGAAATCTAGTACGCCTAAGAAGCACCAAATAATTTTTTCGGTTCGGCTGACGTCAGTTGCGGTGGCATGGCTTGGCTGGTAGGTGGGTAGGTCAGCGACTCAGTCAACAACTTGGTCAATGCGGCTCAGCTTTGGTCAACAGCTCCAGTCAACGAGTCGGAGCTCAGGTCGAAGCGGGTCAGCTCGATGATATCAGCAAGATGACGTCAGCTACTGATGTCAGGTCGTCTTCTTCGCTGGTTTCGCACGTGAAGTACGTGCGGCCAATGTTCGGCGTTTGGAAACGGTGTCAACGGCACGTGTTGCACGTGGGGCCTCCTCCAACCTCCTTTTTTTATGTAATTTTTTCCTGTGTGCTCATCTCGTCGAGTGCTTCAACCTGGTATGATCAAAAGTGGATTTTGACCAATTTGATTTTTGGGTAATTCTCCAAAACACACCCTATTTTTCTGAAAAATCGACCAATGAGGCTCTGATACCACTTATTGTGATTATAGACACCCAGAAAATGATCAACAAGCAATCACATATACAAATGAGACACAAATATTTACGTTGTTCGGCCCAATGCCTACGTCCATAGGAGAAAGACAGAAAGCTTCATGATGAACAAAAAGTAAAACAAAACAGAGGAGGAGGAATCTCACTCTCTCAACTCAACTCACAGATCATACACTTCTCACTATTCTCTAATTTCTTCACACTCTGATTTCTATGATTTCTATCTCAGCTCATAGCTCTTCTCATTTATACATAAACGGGAGAGCCAAAAAATGAACATCTGTTTGCCAACAACCAAGTACCAAAATAAATGGCAAGCCATTAACACAACCACCCTAGGTTGGAAAAAACAACAGAAAATCATCAGCCCAAAATCTACAGTAGCTACATTTTGACTTCCATGGCCAACTTCACATGGTGTAGATGTTTAACAATTTTCAATCTATTGGTTAAGAGCTTGGCATGGATTTTGTATAAGGATCATAGTAGACTGATTAGTTTGTAGTGTGTGTGAGAAATGGGGTTTGGATTTTGGGGATAAGAGTTATAAAGGAAGAGTTGAGGCCTTTGACAATTTTACAGTTAATGTGGAAATCTCTGATGAATTGGCACACTTCATTTTTGATAATGGGCCAACATTATTTGATAAATAACAAATTGAAACCATCCATCCCTAGGGCCTTATTACCTTCACAGTCTTTAACTGCACTTTAGTTTTATGAGTCATATAATACTTATTCCAAAGCTAACATGTCAAAAATCTCAAGCCTTGGGTTGAAACGCCATGCGATTACAGGTCTAGATTCCCAAATTTCATCATAAAAAGTTTGGTAATAATTTCTTACTCTTATTGAATTCTCCTACGAACTTCTAAGTATGATCCATTGATAGATATTGCCCCTAAGAGGATTTTCATACTTTCAGCACTAGCAACTGTATAGAAGAAGTGTGTATTTTTGTCTCCTCTTTAAGCAAAAGATGTCTAGACTTTTGCCTCTACATTGATTCCATTAGCTTGAGGGATTTCCACAGGTCAATCTTCAATTGCCTGATTTACGATTTTTGTTTTAGTGATAACATGTTACTTTCTTGGATTAAGTCCAATGCATGGAGCAATTCTTGAATTAATCATAAATAAGAGTCAACATTACCAAACACCTCATGATTCCATGTGATGACCGGTTTTTTTTCTTTTTTTCTTTTTTTTTTGCGTCCCTTCAATTTTTGTTTTCATTGGGTTTGCGATGTCCGGAAGCCTTTCTCAAATAATTTCTCGTTCTTGTTTATTTGGTGTTAGTTCTTCACTTGTTCCGGAGAGTGCGAGGTCAGGCTCGGAGTGCCCGGGGATCGAACCAGAAATTTCTAGGTTGTTGGGCCAGGGCCGCACATGCGGGGCCCTAGGCTGCACGTTCGGGGTGGGGGCCGCACGTACGGGGGGTGAGGTCACACATGCAGGGAGAGGTGAGGTTCTGAGGTTTGCACACTGCCTAAAAGGCACGTGCGGACTGAGGTGCGGGGGACCACTGCACGTGCGGGGATGAGGGTCGCATGTGTGAGGAAAGGCACTCCGCACGTGCGGGGTTGGGCGCTGCACGTGCGACACTCTGGGCAGTCCGAACCTTTTTTTTTTTTTTTTCTCTTTTTAGCTGTGTGTGTATCACTTTTTAGGCATTTCCCTGTCACTCTAAACCCTACTCTTCTCCTCTTTCTCTCTAGAAAACCTCCTCAAACACTAAAACTCTTTGATTTTGCAATCCCTTGGATCTAGATTCATTATCATCACCATCTCTCCCTCTCAAGCTTTGGAGATCAAAAGCTAGAGCTTCACTTGGTGTGGTGGAAATCAAAGCTCTCTCATCTTGGATTTCTAGGGTTTCCTCTCTTTTCTTCATCAATCCTTGAGGTAGGGATTTCTTAAGTTATATATACATGTTTTACTATATTAATGTTGATTTAAAAGCATTCTTGAAGTCTTATGTTGATTTCTATTTTGAGACCTAAAATGTATAGAGTTTTAAGAGTGGGTTCAAAATCCCAACTCTTTTGTTAATCTCAGGGGTTTTTCCTTTTATTAAAATCAAGGAAAATGGTTTTGAAAGGGTTTCACTAAGGAAATGGGAAATGTTTTGTCTTTAATGAAAAACCCTAGAATTTGGGGGATTTTGGAAAAAATATGAAAAATCCCTATGGATTTTCTTTATTGTCTTGTGTGAAGAGAATGGATGAGACTAAATTTCATCATATGTTTAGCCAAATAGCAATCTACTTGATATGTGAGAAATGAGATGTTATTTTAATATCATTGCTAAACACTTGAACATGTATTGTTGTGAAGGGAAAAGAAATGGTTGTGCACCATGGAATGTGAGAATTGTAAAATCTTGGAGATTTATGTTTGAAAATATCAAATGAGGTCTTGAAGGCATCAAATTAACAAGAATTATGCATGATGAGAAATTGTTGTTGTGTATTGATGGCTTACGGTTATTTTGCGAAATAACATTGGAGAGAGGAAAAGAGAAATGTATTTGTTTTGATATTGCTGTGAATTGTGCCATGGTAGACTGTAGACATCCCCGAACGTCCCTGGAGGGAATCCCGTTTTGTTCATTGGGCTTACTACAGTTCGGACTCAATGTCACGGTTCTGTATCTAATCTCGCAGAGTGCATTGCAAGACCGATGCATCATCAAAGAGTCCAAATCCAGCAAATCGTTTTGAAAAATTGATTTTTAGAAAGAAGTGCCAAACATGGACTACTTTGCCAGATACAGAGTCACCACCTAAATATTTTATTTTTGGGGAAATTTAGGAAACCCTGGCTCGTGCCTAAGGCCACGTGTCCGTCATCACCAAAGTTGCCTCAGCTCGGGAACTTGGGTACGATTGGGGAAGGTCACTTTGTGAGCACCCCCGCTCACCCGATCAAAGATCGGCCTCTACTAACCATGATATCGAGTTTTGAAAACATTATGTGCTCTTATTCCGGTTATTAGCCTAGAATTATTATGTGATGCGCACAACATACAAGTATAGACTGGATTGCCTAAGTTGGAATAAAGTATCGCATATCCGTTTGTTTTGAAAATGGATTGAAGTTTGCTACTCGCAAGTAGGCTAAAACACGGGTTTCGGCAAATTATTCCAACTCAAGCAACCCAACCTTCACCTAAAAGCATTCAGGCAGTTATATCACATAAGTACATAGTCTCATGGCAAGCATGCTGTCATGTTAACACTCACATACATGCAAGATGCTAAAGCATAAACACTCACAGTGTACTCCGAGTCAAAACAAGGAACATGTTAGTAATCAATGCATGATCCTAGCTATGTTAAGATGGCTAATGCAACGCATGCAAAATGCAACTAGAATAGGCTCGGCCAAGCTAAGAATGGCATGTGGAATGCGACAACTCGATACACGTATTCAAGTTGGAATTGAAATACTATGCAGTTAGCATGATACGCCGAGCCCGGTGCATGCAATATAGGTGAATGATGCAAACATGCGAGCATAAGTATGCTAATTGAAACATGCCCTAAGCTAACCATCAAAAGCTAGTAAATAAAAGGGAGAAAGACGTGGGGTTGGAAGACATTCACACACGCACGCACACTTATTAAAAATTTTCCCTCTCAACGGAGGGTCCGAAAGAATAATACAAACCAAATAAATAATTAACTACTCTTAGCTAATTAATTATTACAGACTCTTAATTAATTAACAAATTAATTACAAAATAAACTAAGTATGAAACTCAAAAGGCTACCACAGCTCCGCCTCGAAATGATTGGATGATGCATGCTCGATTCGCCTTGCTCGGAAACCCGTCGCCATGCCTCTGTTTGCACTGTTCTGCACCCCTGAGAATTGTGAAAATCCTAAGGTTGCGTCTGAACCACTCCCTGAGCACTTTGGGATGCCACCGGCCAAGAGAAAACACCACCGGCCATGGAAATATGGTCATCGACCAAAAATGGGATCACTGGCTGGATATTGGTAGTCGGCCGGCACTTAAAGTTGCTGACCGGCCATTTCTTCCTGCAGAACACTGGTTTTGCTGCAACAGAGGACAGACAGTGCATGGTATGGAATTTGCAAGCCAAATGTATGCACGACCACCCTCCCAGTCATGCTATGAACTTAAGGGAGTATGGTTCCTGACCCTCGGGCCACCAATCGCGCATTTCGATGCATGATGGCCAAAGATGTCAAGTGTGCAAATCAATATGAACGAATGTTACACACTCTATCATGTTGAATCAAGAGTGTCGGCGACCGAGGTTTGAGGTACGTTTCGTCATTTCAAGTACGAGCATCCCTCATTCCTCATGTTTGGTTTGACACCTCAAACCAAACACAATGCAATGCATGCAAGTATGCCAAATGTAGTGCAATGCATGCAAAAAATGCAACATGAGCATGCCAACTCAAAGTAATGCAATGTAACATGAACATGCCAAGTGCAACATGGCTCAAGCATGCACACAAAGGCTAAAGTAGCGAGCATGCCAAATGCAAAGCAACCTACACAAGCATGTGACAAAAGGTAAACTAGCAAGTATGCAACAAGATGTACCATGTTAAGCATGTGGCTATATACAAAGATGGCCTTAGACCATAGTGGGAAGACCTCAGCCACGTGCAAAACAGTAGCCAAAGTGATGAATTAAGGCGCCGAAAGGGAAAAACATGCATGTTCACACATTGATCCATAAACTATGCAACAATGCACAATCCTCAAATATGAGTGAGATGTGATAAACATGAGAATATGACAATGCAATAAGCTCTGAAATCATGTTAAGAGTGATGCCAAATCAGCTAAACAAGACAAGCATGGCATGCTAATAGACTTAAAGCTCAAAGCCAGCCAAAGGACTTGAACCATGGCCATATCAACCAAGCCCCAAAGGACCAAGGTGACCCAAAACAGTCCTATGACAGGCCAAAATAATGCTAGAACATGCATGAGATGAGGCCAAAACATGCTAGGAAATGGACGCAAAAATGAGGGGCATTCAAAGCCACAAAGAGAGCACTCCACTACAACTACCTCAACCACACATGGCATGGATTATTCAAAAAAAACAGAGCTATAATATGCCAAAAGGAGCCCCAAAACCCACTGATATGGCAGCCCAAGGACTTAAACAAAGAGGCATGCACAATGACATATTTTAAGGCACAAAAGAATAACTCTTCAAAGCTTTGAAAGGATGGTAAATGCAAGCATACAAGCATGGAGCATGGACTGAAATAGCATGATAAATGGTTCCAAATCACTGAAATAACCCAAATAAAGCATGCTCATGACTCATACGCTCAAAGCTAACAAGCTAGGATACATCGTGGCTATACGAAACATGGAAAACATGACCAAATAAACACCAAAAAGAGCTTAAACATGTCAAAACATGGATAAGAGCTTCATGAAGTCAAGCTAAAACATGAAAGTATGATGGTCTAAATGCATGATACATGTTATGACAATAGAGGGGATTACAAAGCAAGTGCACGATGCAAACAATAGGCCATCGAACCAACATGAGACAGAGGTCTAACATGATAGAATAACACCAAATACCCTCTGAAATGGTGCCAAATAAAGCTATGCAAACATGCTACCTTTATGAGCCCTAAATGCAAGCAAATGAGTCACAAGGGGAGAGGGGTGTCCCTCCCCTATACAAGACCTCAAAACCACTTCTCTACCACTAAAAATCCTCTGGATTTTAGTGGTGAGAAAGCCAAAATAGAAGGGTTACAAAGCCCAAAGAGAAAGGCACAAAAAGAGACCAAACAAGGCCTAAGAGAGGGCGGACGACCCCTAACACAAAAGTGACCTTAATGAAACATCTTAAGCATGAAAATATAGAACTTTTATCAGTTATACACTAAGCTCGAAACAAAATGAAAATAGGTCTAAAACCTTAAGCAAAAATGGAGAATAAAAAGGTAAGTTCTCACCCTTGAAGAACACTTCAAGAACACCAACTCCAGCACCTCTTTTTGATCAAAAACCAACTCAAATCTCTGAAATCAACCCCTTAAAACCTCAGCAATCAAGTTATAGTGTAACACTAGGTGTCTTAGTGCAAAACTAAGAACAAAAACCCCTTTAGAACACTAGTACACACACAACTATATAGAGAGAGTGATATATATCATATATCACAGGTTGTTCAACTTCTGGAAAGGGAGGGGAGGTCCTCCTTTAATATGAATTCAATTCCTAAGCTTCTTGGAGAAGCTAACACAAGGGAGCAAATCCCTCCATACACGTGTATGGAGGGGATGTATTGTGGATGCCAGCTGTGACAGCTGGCATAAAATATCTGCCAAAAGCATATGGAAAGGGGTCGGTTGGAAAATATGGCCGATTGACCAACAAAAAATGGCCGGCCGACCAAAAACATTGTTTACCGGCCAAAAGAAAACAGGGCTAGTGGCCTCAAGACAAGGCCGGTGAGGTGTAGGGATGGCCAACAAGCCATTCCCTATCCTCAGAAGCAAAAACACAAGTGTTTGGTACACAACCAAGCACAAAACAAACAAGTCGAGAGGTCTTGAGGCAAGACGCGCGACCGAAACCTCCGAGAACTCAAGACAAACACGAACATGGATGATCATTGAGTGTTCAAACGATGACGTCCAAGTCTTGAGGACGGTCAAAAATGGGGTGTCTACATAGACAAAGAGCATAAGAAATGTTTTGTTGTATACAAATGTCTATATATATATATATTTATATTGATAAGGAATTTCTTGCATATGAAAGATTTTGGGACATGAAGATGACATTTACATGTTGTTATGGTTTGAAATGATCAAATGTTGAAAGAACCCATAGTGTGGTTGATTGTAGCATTGGCATTAAGAACATCTTGCAAATCATGAGGATTGGTTTGAAAAAAATTGGAACTTCCATTGAGAATGAAATATTGTAATTGAAAACTATGGAAATGTTATGGGGTAAATACATTAGTAAGTCCGGTAAGCGGGTGTAGATGAATTGATAAGTTGGCCTGAGTGTCCGGGGTGAAAGACCGAAAACACGCGCGAAGGAGGTACTACTTCCCTTCCGGTTAGCAACCGGTAAAGTGGGGTTATTGGTAGTGCTTGCTGAGCCTACTTGTAGACACTAACCTAGGGATTACCTGAGTCATATTTACCGCCCCTATTGATTAAAATTGGAAGTTTTTTTTTTTTGTGAATTGTTGAGATTGCAAACTTTTATTGAAACATGATGATCATCAAGAAGAACACGATATGAAGTTTTCTTTATAATGGCATTGCATGGCATTGACATTTGCATTTTACATTGAGAGTTTGCATGACTGTATATACTTTGTAAGAAATTCTCTACTGGGCTTTATGCTCACCCCTATGGGATTTGGTGCAGGTAAAGATGTGGTGGTCCCGCCGAGTTGAGGGCGTAGACATATGTATTTTTGTGAAGAGCGGACGACTCTATTTGCTGTATTTATTTTGCAAGCCAAGGGCTAAAAGTGTATGGGTCCAAGAGACCATTTTGTGTAACTGGGCTTATGCCTTGGAAGATGTAAGCTCTTAAGGACACTTTAATTACTTGGGACTAGATGCTTCACATGCTATAGATTCATGTGCTTTTAATACCATTGAATGTATATCCGCATGTGAACTTTTGTATAAGCTTGTTCATTAATCATGCAAAGATGGAAGAATTAATGTCTTTATTTAGCGAATGTTAGTTGACGTGGTTGTTTTATGTTGGATTATTTCGGAGCATTACATTCCAAGTCTTGTGAGCCTTTTTTTGACTCATGTAGGTTTTTGAATAGTTTGAAGCCTGCCAATCTAGAAAAATCACATTGATTCCAAGTGTGAAGCCAAGATTGGTGATCCAAGCACTAATGAACTTAAAAGGTTTGGGCCTAGTCATGCTTATCCTCCATGAGCAAAATGGGGCAATGGTCAGAGGTATCTTTGTGGAGGCTTCATTGATTGAGATTGAATCTGTCTAACTAATCAGGGTGAAGAAAAAACCTATCGATTCTACTCCATTTATCAGCCTCTTGATTGTTGCACCATGTAAAGTTCCTTGCCTACAAAGCAATTAAAATCCTTCATACTAGAGCTAACTCTAGAACAATTTTTCTTTTCACCGATTCTGCGAATTTTATTAAAATCTCAACCCATACACAATGGGAAATTGAAAGTTGATTGGAGAATACTGGCTCATTCCAAAGAAGTTTTCTATCAGCAGGGTTGTTTGGGGCATAGACATTGACCAAGAGACAATCAAAATTAAAGGAAGAATCTTTCCTTTTAGAAGGATGAAGTGGGGATATGGAATATAGTCAACAATAGAGAAGACATCCTTACTCCACATGGACAGACAATAATACTACCTAGAATTATCATTTTTTGGTTTAGATTTATTCTACTGATGGACTCTACACCATATAAATTCAATCACAATCATACAATCTCATTCGGAATAAATTTGGAGTAGATAAAGGTGGGTACATAGAATTATTCACGCACAAAAGACACTAGCATGTCCTATAGCTTCCACCACTCTGAAGTCAAAATTTGTAGATGACCAAATAGAGTTGACCAGATTACATCTGAATGAGTCCAATTTGGTTTCCTAGAGGGTGCCCCTATTTACACACCACATTTGGTCTCAAGACACACCATTACTCAGTTCACACCTTTAATAATTTGAAAAAAATATAATTTTTCTTAACATACACCATAACGTTTCATTTTTACCCTTAGTCCAACACCAGTTAGTACACACCTCAAACAACCTACCTGTCTATATATATATATATATATATATATTTTTGCCATCCCATACTCAATATCACAACACTACACTACACAACCTTTCACACAAACCAAACCAACCATTTGAAAAACAGAAAACACTACTAGTTATATTATCACAACTTAGAACAAGAAGATGATGAGCCTCGGCACTAACGGTTATGCTTCACCGGCGGCGAGGAAGATGGTCGGAGCAGGCTACGATGTAGCGGAGGGCGTTGACATAAAAGGACGATACAACAAAGAGTTTGTGAGGATTTTGACAAAAGATGCTCTATGATTCGTCACTGAATTGCAGAGGTTGTTTAGAAACCATGGTAAGTATGCAATGGAGTGTAAGAAGGAGGCCAGGATGAGGTATAAGGCTAGGGTGCTGCCAGGGTTTGATCCGGCTACAAGGTGTGTGAGGGAGGGGGACTGGATATGTGTGCATGTGTCGTGATCTATACTCTCACAATCTACGAGGTGGTGGGGTTGAAGAAGGGTTAACGGCAGCGAGGGTTTGTGGTGATGGGGATTCGCCGGAGTTGGAGAGGGACGACGAGGCAGCGACGGTGAAATGGCGGTGGTTGCAAAAGTGGTGGCTAGGGTATGGTTTGGATGTGTATTCAACTAAGGTGTGTACTTAGTTGTGGTCAATTTGGTCATTTTAGGTAAGGTCATTATTGTAATAAAAAATAATCAATTAATGGTGTGTCTTAAGACCAAATGTGGTGTGTAAATAGAGGCACCCGTTTCCTAGATGAACAGAGTGTCGACTTTTCTGTGAGAGATCAATATTCTAATTGAGAATGATGCCATTGCACTTGGCAATTGCTTCTGCCGAGACTGAAAACAACATGGCTGCCACCAGGGACGGAACAATGTGTAGACAATGAGGGGCCATGGCCCCTTGTTGAAGTGATGAATTGTGTTTATATAATACTTGTTTCAAGACATAATACACTCTTTACTCCAAATGACCACCATATAATGAGATGGCCCCCTTGCATTACAATTTACAACTAATTCTGGAACATCACGTGGCATTATTTATGTAACATTTTAAATCAATTATGTAGTAAAAATTTTTATAGGCAAGACTTGTTGATTCACTTTTTAGGGATAAATTATAAACTTGATTAACTCAATGAGTTAATCTTAACTAACTCAGTAATAATTTTCTAATTAAAAATCCTAGCAACATTATCAATGGGATTGAATTAACACAAAATAAAAAATTAAAGATTAAAATTGAAGTAATTGAAAGTGGAATGACCAAAATAACACAAGGATAAAATGTAAGAACTACCACTATATTTTTCCTTATTTTCTATTATATGTCTTGGCCTCCCATAGAGAAATTCCTGGTTCGGTCCCTGGCTGCCACTACAGATCTGAGAGTAATTGCCTTACTGATTTTCTTTCTTCCTCATTCTCTAGATATTTTTTTGGCTATGAAATTCCTCGTTAACTCGTAGATCAACCTTCTTTTGCTTTTACACTTGGGGCTACCTTTCACTGCGAGTGGTTTAGCTTCGAGATTCGACCCACGCTGATCATGATCGCAAGGGACAGACTTGCCCTTATGGTCAAATGCCAACTTATCCGTGTCGTCCACGCCATCAACCACCTCATCATATTCGTCTTCCTTCTGGTTGGCTTTTGGAGGGATTCATAGTTTGAAACTAGCTTGTAATGAGAAAAACCCTATGGAACAAAAGGGAAGAACTATCTCTTTAACCCAGGTGGATCAAAATGCTCAGTTGGGCTCGTGGGACTCGCAACATTTCTTTCTTGGTTAATCTAAGTTGTCCATTTTGTGAGATTTTGTGTAAATAATTTATAAAGGGTTAATTACATTTTTCATTCATATAATTTGACTTAAATTTTACTTTTATTCCTATTGTTTTAATTTAAACAATTTAGTCCCTACACTTTAGTTTTTTCCTCTAAATTGAATGTTAAAATTAATAAATTTGGGATGTATCAATTTTCTAAGATTTCAAATTGGTTTTCAGTCTAAATTGGATGTTAATATTAATAATTTTGAGACACGTCAATTTTTTAATGTGTACACGTAGACAAAATTTAGATGGAATGAACAAATTGAAACTAAGGATCAAATTGTTCAAATTGAAACTATATGAATTAAGGTAAAATTTTAGTCAAACTACAGGGGTGATGAAAAGCATAATTAATCCATTTATATAAAAATTAGACTGATGTCATAATTATAATCACATAATTTTACCATATTTATTTTTAAAAAATAAATAATTTAAAATTTTAAGGATCCTACTAATGATTGTCCACCAAACATTTGTTTAAGGATCAAATTATGCTAAAAAATAAAATAAAATAAAATTTAATACATTCACATATTTCGATACATTTCCATATGTATTTATATATATTTCATATTTATTATCATTTAAAAAAATAAAAATAAACAAGACAAAATCGTTTAATTATGGTTTTCAGATTAATAAAATATTTTTTCGTAAATAATTACTAAATAAAGAGTTCACAAGATGTACAATGCAATTATTCAAATGAAATTGACGATAAACCTCATGAACCTAATTGGACGGTCTAGAGAGAGGATATACTCAGAACAAAAATCTAGTAAATGATAACAAGGAATGAAAAGGTTGCTCAGAAATCCAATTATGATTATAATAACCGTAAATCTACTATTGAAAATTGTGTTATGAGAAATATTATTTTTTATGGGACTTCTCATGTTGTATGCTGATCTCATTACTTTTAATATAGTAATTTTTTATCACGATAAAATATTCAGAAATCTAATTATGATTCTAATAAAAAAAATGTTTGAGACCGCAAATTAATAGTAGTTGTGACGCCCCAAATTTTTTTTTTTTTTAACACCAAAGAAAATTAAATAAACAAAATGACTTAATAAACTAAAAAGTTGACATCTTAATAGGACATTCCAACTCTCGTACATAACCAAAGGTTCAAATAATATTAAATAAAAACTTAACATTATCCAAATACAACATCAATGAAATTATAAGGTACTTAATAGCTAATATATAAGATAATAAAGTTATTCGACTTTAGCTATGATTTCAAGTCAGCCAAAGCTCTACGTTAGCGTCAACTCCATTTCAGCTTCAATTATTTCCTCAGCCAAAACCTGGCATAAAACGTCAGGGCAACAAAAATATATGCCATGAGTTTTGCAACACAGTAAGAAAACATAGCCAACCTACCATTCATTTTAAGAGAAAAATAATGAGGTTCTAAACATGAGATAACAATATAATTGTAAACATAAATTACAACCATTAGAATAATTTCAATAATTTTAATAAATTAGGTGACACTCAAAATCTTACCAAAGAGATTTAACTTAAATTACAACCATTAGAATAATTTCAATAATTTTAATAAATTAGGTGACACTCGAAATCTCACCAAAGAGATTTAACTTACCAACCGCTAAGCATGGCAACGGTTAATTTGTAACCCTCCCTTGGTCAAATATTTAAGTGTTACCAACCGTAACTACGAGGGATGCCCACATCCGGAGTTATATACCCAAGTAGTGGCATCTGTGGTCTGCCCCAAGGAAACGGTCTGCCAGGGGTAAGTAACCTCCCTGTGTGCCACCTGCACATCCACCCTTATTCCAAAACCGAATACCGAAAAGGGTTCAAATAAGTCCCGTGCCATCTTAGTGTTTCGCAACACAATTTACGTGAGAATTCTCAAAACCAGGGCTCACCCTGAACAACCGGTGTTAACCATCAACCCTTAATTCCGTACAATCTTTAAACCAAGACTCACCCCGAACAACTGGTATTAACCGTCAATTGTTAACTTTGTATATGCCGTTAATCATTTCAGTTAATTTTGATATTAATCACAAATAATTCCAAATTTTTAATCACAAGTAATGTTATACCAACTCATTAAAATTCTCAATCATAAAATATTGCATGTGTCACACAATACTAAATAAAAGTACAGAATTTAAATAAACAATTTATTTAAACCATGGTATGAAATAATAACTTAGATACAAGAATTAAACCATAAATACACACATGCACAAATTTTTGATTTACAAAATTTGACTAGCATAATATTAAAGTGGTGATTTTATCCTGTCTAGAAAACTTTTCAGAGTATATATCTTGCAAATAAAATTATAAATACATTACTTATACAACTCTAAAATTCATATCAATCTACAGGATACTCAATAAACATGTTATGGTTATTTTTCAGAAAGTATTTTCCAAAAATAACTTATAAATAATTCTAAACAAATTCCAAGGGTGTTTATGACACAGATTTGTCACATTTCCTTACATTAATTCCATGCTTAAACTTATAGATCAAACCCATAATCTAAAAATTTTTCATAAAACTAGACTTCTCAAATTTCATATTTTAGTTAGAAATTACCAGATTTGGCTTAGTATAGAATTTTAAATAAATTTTCAAATACATGGTAAAATCTGTCTCACAGTTTCAGATTTAGTTAGAAATTTGTAAAGTTCGTAGAAAGCTCAAAAATTGTTACCAAAATTCCTGGACGAACCAGACGTTATTATCAACAACTTTGTAGAAGAAATCATCTCGAAATTTTGAGTATAAAATTTTCTAAAAATTCAAGTGACATTCTGGCAGATTCAAAATAGACTATTTTCATCACAGTTTCAGATTTAGTTAAAATTTTGTATAAATTCGTAGAAAGCTCAAAAATTGTAACCAAAATTTTCTGGATAAACTAGGCATCATCATCAACAACTTTGTAGAAGAAATCATCTCGAAATTTTAAGTATAAAATTATCTAAAAATTCGGGTAACATGCTGGCAGATTCAAAACAGATTATCCCACTGCTGGAAATCGCACTTTTAGCGGCGTTTAAAAAACGCCGCCGCCATATGTATCAAAAACGCTCCTAATTCCTTTTGTGGCGTTTAGTACCAAACGTCGAAGCTGCGGCCGTCGCTGTAGCTTTGCGACGTTTTAAAAACGTCGTGATATTAGTACAGGCCAAATGTCCCACCACACACACGCTGACATCACCAACAATATTTAGCGACATTTTTGAAACGTCGTCGTATCTGTTTTAAAAATATTACCGTTACTGTTGAGGGATTAGGAGGCGTTTGTAGAAACGCCGTCATATCTTCCTTTTTTTTTTTTTTTTGGGGGGGGGGGGATATTATGCTAATTTTATTTGATTAAATTAAAAAGAATACCTGTAAAAAATATTGAATTTAGTTTCTCATTCAATTAATAAAAAAATACCTATAATAAAACTAACATACAAAATATTAACTCCCATTCAAATATCTGTAATAAAACTAACATTTAAAATAAAAACTCCCATTCAAATAACAAATGAAGCATTAATTCAATTTCACATTAAAAAAAAAACTAACATTTAAAATAATAACTCTCATTCAAATAACAAATGAAGCATTAATTCAATTTCTCAATCAAAAAAAAACTAACAAACCGTGTTTAAGTAAGAGACTACAATTTGTAAAATTTTGATTCCAGATCTGCTAAAATGAAAAATCCATCCATCTTGTCATAAAACATAACCCACCAAACTCAAATCTTGTCTCAAAACTGCCACAAAAAGTAAATTAACTCCTCTTGAAACAAAACAATTAGATAAAGATATTATACCAAGACAAAACTCAAAGACAGAAAAATCTCACTGGGAGACTCCCAACCACTTTGAGAAGTTTTCAAACTCGGTGTAATCGCTGTCGGAGATCATAGTCTGGTACTATGCCTTTCCTGCAGACTTGCTTTTGGTAGCCTCTTCCTGTTAATGATGAAAAGGTCAAAATTATTCATTTAGAAAAAAGGATCCAAATGAGGCCAATTGTCTACATATCAGTTTCTATGCACTGAATGATTGACAGAACTGAATATTATTACAGCAAAGTGATCAGAAATACACGTACACAAGTATAGTCTCAGTATGCACTTCTAAACTACTGAGCTAAATCATATGGTACTAATTATGGTACTTAACTAGGAACACTTTGTAATACTGCTGGGATTTGATAAGCAGCATTTTGACTGAAGATAAAGAATTTTCTACAGCCATAAACTGCACTGAGCACCATTAACAGAGGATATAACCAACAGGTGTAAACAATTCGGACTAGCCACCAATATCATGTATAATATAACCAATAAGAAACATGACACTAGAAAATTGAAGGGAAATGTAAATAACATGTAAGCTAAATATTATTCACATTTTGTTTCCCTTTTCTTTTTTCCCCCTCCACAAACCCCCCACCAAATTGAAGATCCGCAACAATTTTCATGACACATGGGGGGCGCAAAGTATATAGTTTAATATATTTATTATGTTATACATATGAATACTTAATAAAAAATAATAAAAATAAAACATAGCACTAATTTTTAAAGTTTAGAGGATAGATTAATAAGTATAAATCTACATTTTTACCTTGTTAGTTCTTCTTTTTCTTCTTATTCTTCTTCTCTTTCTTTGAAAGGTGAACCTATATTTAATAAGAGCAAGTATTGTAATTAATAAGATATGTTATTTGTCAAAAAAGCTTTTGATTAAATGACTGCTCACCTCTTGTCTGCTTTTGTGTGGCTTGACTTGAGCTAGGACCTACAAAACACAGATACATGGCATGCCACAATCAGTAAATGTTTACCATTGCTAGCGAGTTAGAAATCACGCTGCAGCGTGTGTCAAAGAAGCATATTATCAGCACATCTGAGGTGAAGATGAGAAAGTTAAAATAGAACAAACATACAAGCATATAAGTGTATATCCACCAGCAAAGGACTTTCATTATTACAGTGAGCCGGTTCCCTCAACAACCATGATGACCAGAAGCTCTCAAGTAATTTTCATGAACATGTTTTCATGCAAGTGGGGCAAGAAAAAGTAATTTTCAAAACTTAAGAACAGTGCTATGCAAGTGGGGCAAGAAAAAGTCCATCTGCTGGTGGCTCTTTTGTTTCTCACAGTGAGACACAAGTGAGAGGCTATAAAAAGGTACACATTTACATAAACATATGTTAAGTAGGAAGAGTCTTTTGGAATTGTTAAACCAAAATTCCATTAATACAATTATTTCAAGTGATATGGCTTTGACTTAAATGGTGACTGAGATTTTAGTTAGTGTTGGTCTTCTTACATGATTCAAGTATTTGATAGAGACCTTTTGTGGGTTTAATAGTGCATTGTTTATTTATTTATTTTCGTTTGTTTCTTTCATCTTTTATAATTTTCTAGCGATTTGATATTCAAGTAAGTAAATAGGTGGTTTAAAAGTATTGGAGTTCCGACTTTTTTAGCTATTTGATATTCAATAATTAGTAATATTATGTCACTAACACATCTAAGCAGTCAACCAGTGTCAATTTTTTAGCTAAACCCTTGCTAAACCATTGTCTTTTCTATCCATCTTTACAGATAGCCAAATGCTGGTGGATCCTCTTGGAAGGCATCTTAAGCCAAATGCTGGTGGGTTTTAGAAAGCAGTTTTGGTGTCAAGCATGATGCATTACAGCATTCATAGAGGCCACAATAAACAAGAACTATGCAAGATTGAAACAATTAAGAGCATTAGACACTCCAACCTTTGATTGGCTTGGCCCGTAAGTGTTCATTGCTTGATCAATTGAAGAATAAACCTCAAAAGCCTGATTGGATTCAGGGTAACATTTTATGACACGAACTGGTTCCTTTGACTCTGCTGATCTAGTTTGTAAATAAATAATAAGCCGTGAAGGTGGTGCATTCGGTTGGTCTTTCTGTCCATGAGTCAATTCCATTGTCACCAAGTCATCCAACAGCACATCCCACGATACTGAACAGGGATCTCTTGCTGGGTTGAACTTCTTCTGAGCAATAATGTTGGAAGTTTGCTGAAATGACAAAAACACAAAACCACTTCAGTTTGGATGCAGTTGAGGGCAAACATAATTGGAAAATGGTTAGCACCACGGTCCCTCAGGTCGAACCGAATTGACTCACTTGCAACAGTATGATTCTTCGATGAGTGACAACAAGGATTTTGCTTTTAGGGAGTGAAAAATGGTCTTCATATGCATCTGATAAGGCGAACTTTGCACGTACTTTGAATAGATCAACCTGGCCAAAAAACGATCCTGATTCTGCTAGTTGCAGTATTACCTTCAAGATAACAATACAGGCAGTAGGTTAACATTAGAGTTGCATTTTCCATGTTCATGGACATATATGTATGTATGTATGTATGTATAGATATATATAGAGAGAGGACATAACAGCATGTGTAGAGGGGGAAAAAAAAACTTCACTAGAAATGGCTATCAATTCAAATAATAGATTCATTATGTTTCTACATATGTCACTTCCAATGTTTTATCCAGCTCATGTTCAATAAATTACTTAATTTACTTCCCATCCATCCATATCATGCATGCCAAATCCTACTTTAAAGAGCTTTCCCATCCATGTGGAACTTGCAAATAGAATTTCATTTCAATTTTCTAAGAAAAAAAATATGGTCCAGTCCATAGGTTGGATGGGTATTTAGCTTCGAAGTTTCAATCAATATGGTATTCACACACATGATGTGTGTAAGAGGACCATCTGGTCCAAGGGCTTGGAAGTATAGATAACTAAGGGAAAAAATAATCAGACCACTGAGCAACATAATTATGATGCCTGAAATTATTACATTCCCCCTTGTCAGAAGTCATGTACTAGGGAGTCCCATAAGAACTCCTGTACCATAGGTCCATGGGTAACAAATAGTAGCAAGTGCAACAAGTACCTGTCCTTCTGCTTTGTACTCATCATATGGTCGAAGCAAACTATCACCACTAATTACACGTGGCAGCCTCCTGCGGAGCAGTTGATCTTCTGAAGTAATAGCAGATGCTATCTTCATTCTCATAGCATTGGCTATTATCAATGAATACTATATAAAAGGCTATAAGATGGCTTATCAATGAATAACTCACGTACAAATATCTTTGCATACGTACAAATATATAGATTACACTTGAATACTATATAAAAGGCTATAAGATGGCTTATCAATGAATAACTCACGTAGCAGAGATAATCAAAGTAATAATAAAGCGCAAATCCCATCTCCTCACTCTTCCCCCCTATAATGAATCAGAAGTTAACCAACCTACAGGCTATTAGGCTAATCTTTCAAAGTAAAAGAAGCTGAATTATTTAACAAGCAATTCTTTACACCACCTTCAACTAAAGGGTGGGTCACAGTGACCACCAGCATTGATGTCGAAAAATGAGGCCAAGCTGATGCATGAAGGGTTTTTTGTTAGCCATTTTCTGGAAATAAACTTCCTATATTCTTGGTTAAAAAATGGGCTGAACCTTTCAAGTAAACTTTCTGCAGTACTAATCAAAGTAATGGTTAATGGTTTCTTTAGGCAAAACCTGCAGTGTCTATTTCATGATCCAATCTATCATATAAGATAAAATGGTGTTATATGTAACATACAATGTCATAAAAGCATTTTACTCATTATATAGAAATTATACATCAATATATACATATAATAATAGTATTAAATATAAATATATAAGGTGTGTCTGACAAAATATGTGTCCGATAAACATTATCGGACACATATCCCACGCCTTTATCCGAGTGTTGGGTGTCTAACCCATACATGTAACATAGGTCTGCACTACAAGGTTGGAGATCTCTTGCAATGCAAAAAGTAGCCAATTCACAACATTAATGCAAAAACTAAGAGCATATATTAGTTCTAAAGAAACCTGTCTCTGTCGGCTTTGAATGAATTTCTTGTCCATTGATAAGGCAGCAACACCTTTACTCATATGTCCAAGTGCACTGCTTGCATTGCCCAATATATCAACACCCGAAAGCAATTGAAGAGGCTGACTGAGAAGATCCTTCTTGATGTTACCATTCCACTTAAAAAGTCAAGCCAAACTTGCCTCCACTTGGTTGTCCGTGAGGTGCTTCTCGACAGTACTCCATATTTGTTTTTTCTCCACAGTAGAGAGAATAAAAGTATGCCTGTTATGAAAGGAGATTACAATGTAAATGATATTGGTACTGTAAAGTAACTGCACCTTTACATTTTCAATGTAACAAAGATGCCAAACTTCAAACTAGACAAGTGATGATACTAGTCATGCATGTCAAAAGAAAAAAATAAGTAAGAGAACTCGAAAAACTGAAAATATGTAAATGACTAAAACGAGTAAACAAAACTAAAAATCCAGTTGAATTGTATAAATGACAATTCATGGGTACAAAGTCTTGTCATAGGCTATAAAGTATTGCATAACATTGCACGAACATAAGAACACAGCTCCTTCAGGCAACTTCGGAGGATTGTCACACCAGTGCTCGAACTACAAGGCATTTTTCTTTATATAAACCAGACGAATATTATTTGTTTCACAATAAGAACCAAGTCCAACTAAACACATCATGATGATATCTTTCTACAGAAACAGAGGCAGACAAAACCAAAACATGAAAAGTCATATCGAAATATAACTAGAGAGACATAACATAGTCATAAACAATACCCCACCCCCCCTACGGACAAAAGCTACAACATAACTCAGATAATAAGAGCCAGACCTAACCCACTTTATGTTTTAGCCATCCTATCAATCGATCTCCACCTGCAAAACACAAACAATCTCATCAATGAAGCTTGATGATATTCAAATTTGTGCACTAAAATGGTGTCCTAATAATGGGTTTAAATAACATCCCTTAAGTGTTATGAGCCTCAAAAATTGATAAAAGGATGTAGAGTACATACCCTGGGCTTTTCAACCCAACAGAGGATTAGTAGTCATCAAAAAACAGCTCTCCATAGTCAGAATAATCACTGCCGCCACCTGAGAATTCATAATCATTGTCAACGTCAGACAAGAAGTCGATCTCAGAAAACCCAGATGGGTACTCATCATCAAATGAATCCTCATCATCATCATAAACAGTTGTATCAAACTCATAGTCATGGGTGGGATTGTACGGACGCTGAGACAGACCCTATTTACTTCATAATAGTCTTAGCTTGACATTTTCAAGCCGTACTAGCTCTTGCCAGAGATGATATCAAAATGAGCACTGGTTTTCACAAATGATGCTCTGAAAACAATTAGATGTAGGACCAAACTGAAGAACTAACATATTAGAAGGAATTATCAATGTTAAAACTTACAGTTTTTCCTTAATGATTTTTATGTTAAAACCTTAATTAATAATCATATCCTCGATCATCATGTAGAAAAAATCCTCTTCTTTATATTTCAATGACAAATAAAGAGTCCCCAGTTCTTTTAAGATATCACTAATGCCAAACTAAAACAGGAAAGAAGCTGTGTTAGAACGAAGGGACAGACCTGGAGAGTCAGAGCACTGGTGTGTTTGGTAACCAAGAAATTGGTCAAGTTCACACAATATCACCTCATTGTCCATGCGATTGAAGCTACTCTCCATCGCGATCTTCCACTCCTCCGTACTCGAATCCTTCTTCTCTATCTCTTCCTTTACAAGTTCATGTAACGGATCTCTACACTTCATTGCCACCTACAAAGAAATCAAACACCTATTAACACTTGTTAATGAAAAACAAAATAAAAACGACTTGCTTGAAACCTTGTTAATCAGCAGATTTAACAAAATGCGAGAGATATCAGATCAGATCGAGTTCGGATTTTGATGAGATTAGATCGATTTTCTTGTTCGATTTCGGATCTACAATTTGCGAGAGAGATCGAGTTCGAGTTCGATGAAGAAAAGCTAGGGAAAGAACAGATCTAACAAAATGCAAGAGAGATCAGATCAGATCAGATCGAGTACGGATTTCGATCAACTTGAGAGATCAGATGAAGAGGATCGACTTTCTTGTTCGATTTCGGATCTGCGATTTGTGAGAGAGAGAGAGAGAGAGAGAGAGAGAGAGAGTTCGATGAAGAACAGCTAGAGTGAAAAAGATCAAGTTCGAGTATCCAATGAAGAACAGCTATAGTGAGAGAGATCGACATTAATCGCGAGAGAGAAGAGCAGCTCATGAGAGATTGTTTTACTTTGGTAATTGGAATGGGGTTAAGTGTCTGTTAAGTAAAACAGACCTGGCTCATTCAGACCATCAACCGGCATCATGGCTTGAAAAACGTGTTGGCTATTGAGATATACCACAGCGTTTCATAAAACGTCTTTGATTAAAACGTCGTCATAGCCAACTTTTCTTGTAGTGTCCTCAACACAGTTTAGACAATGTATCATATGTATACAATCTGAAAATTTCAATTATGTAAAAAAAATGAGAGGATTGAGAGGGTCTTCTTACCTATTAGCCTTCAAGATCTTCCTTTCTTTAATTTTTTAGCTTCCCATGAAATTCCTTCTAGCAAAGAAAATTGAATAGGCTTCAATACTCTCTTATTTTTCACTCCTTCTCTCTCATTCTCGGCTCTCTCTCTCTCTCTCTCTCTCTCTCTCTCTCTCTCTCTCTCTCCCTCCCTCTAGGACTCTCACAGCACATACCCATCAATTGCTAGCCCAAACACATTTAACTCCTTAGTTATACACACACACATGCACCTCTCTTCTTGTTGACACATATTGCACACGTGCACCTTGGTCAAGCTTCCAACACATCACTTACACATGCACACACAAACAAATTTCTTTGTACACACACTTGGGTTTCTCAGCACACCCTCACTTCATATACACCCATAATAATTTTTTTTTTCCTTCCATAGTTTAATTTATGATTAAGATTGATTTAATTAAATAATACATATTCTTAATAAGTCTTGATTGACACAAAATTAGTTAATTATATCTAATCTCAAATCCCACCTAATTTAATTGGTCTAATTTGACTTCCCAATTAATTTTGTTTAATTTTATCATTCTGAATCAGATTTCAAATCAAACTCCCAAAAGGCTCCAAATATCAAATTAAACTTATTGAGCTCATCAATTTTGGTTTCTCAAACCTTTAAGGCCTTCAATTTCAGATCAAACTCAAAATCTTCATCTATAAATTACATATTCAATTGAGTACCTCATAAATAAATTTAGTTCATAATAATCTAAATTATCAAACCTCACAGCTCAATTAACTCCAATTCGGACCCAATTGATCAAACCTTAGTTTTATTAAACTGAATCGAATATTTAATTACACTTTCATAGGGTCTAATACTTGAAATTAAACTGATTTAACTTATCAATTTCACCTCCTTAGGCTATTTGGACGTTCAATTTCTAATTCTAAAATAAATCCTTAATAAAATAATTTATAAATAACGAATATTAAACACCCATAAAATTATTATTGTTTATTTATTTATTATTATTATTATTTTTTTCTTGTTAGTGATTGAATTGGATTAATTAACAAACTAACTTTTACACTAATACATATTTTAGATAGACTCTGAATAAAATTAATTAATTAATTTATTTATCTTCTTTTAAAAATAAAAAAATGTGGGTTTTCACAATCTATCCTCCTAAAAAAAAATTTCGTCCTCGAAATTAACTCATACCTTTAGACTCGAAAAGGTGAAGGTAATTGGCACGTATCATATCTTCTCGTTCCCATATTGACTCTTCCGTCCCACGATGTCTCCAAATTTTGAGTGCGTGAACTATAGCTGCTGACTCCAAGTCATGGATGAGATGATTCTTCGCATGGTTCTTTAATTGCCTTGATCCATATGCCACCACCTTGCCATTCTGCATCAATACGCACCCCAGACCTTCTTTGGAAGCATCACAATACACGTTGTACCCAACGTCACGTTCTGGCACTATGAGAATAGGGGCACTCGTCAATCTTTTCTTAAGTTCTCGGAATGAATTTTCACAAAACTCATTCCATTCAAACTTTACCCTCTTTTGAGTCAAACGTGTCATTGGTTTGGCCAATTTTGAAAAGTCTTGAATGAATCTTCGATAGTAACCGGCCAATCCTAAGAAATTACGAATCTCAAATGTGTTCTTAGGTTGCTTCCATTCTGTCACTGCTTCTACTTTAGTTGGGTCTACTGATATTCTCTTGTCAGATACCACGGGACCCAAAAGCTTTACTTCCTCCATCCAGAATTCACATTTACTAGCCTTATCTTAAAGTTTGAAGTACTATTCTCAAATGTTGTTCATGGTCTCCTTCAGACTCGGAATACACCATAATATTATCTATGAAAACTACCACAAATTGATCTATGTAAGGCGTGAATATGTTGTTCATTAAGCTCATGAACACGCCTGGTGCATAGGTTAGGTCGAATGGCATTACTACTAGTTCATAGCGGCCGTAACGCAGTCTTAAGAATATCTTCCTCCCGAACACGCAAAAAAAAGAAAGGAAACACTCAAAATGCATGGATGTGGGGATACGAGGTTTCAAACCCCTGTCTTCAGGCTTAGTCTCTTGCTCTTTCAACCACTAAGCCACGCCACTCCTGTGACAAAATATTCAAACAAATATATATATAGGTATACGAGACACATATATAAAAAAAAATCAAAACAAAACAAAAGAAACACTCGTTGCTATGGGGGTTCGAACCTCTAACCTCAGGCTTAGCCTTTCAATTCTCAACAACCGAACCACTGAACCCAAGCCACTCTTGTGACCAAATATGTAAACAAATATATATAATACATAGATATACAATTCATATACATATATGCATACAACTCTCCCGCCTCTTTCTCTTCCTTCGAAAATCGCGTTTGACACGCGGGCTTGCTTTTGCGTCAGTTGGCCAACAAAAGTAAGCCTCCTCGATTTGCAAGCTCGTCTCGGCTCTCTCTCCCTCTTTGTCTTCTTCCATTCTGTCTTCTTCTTCTTCATCACTCTTTTCTCTTCTTCTTAATGACTCTCTTCTTCTGTCTCTTCTCCATCAATCTTTCATCCCCTTCTTCTCTTCATCTTCTATTTTCTTCCATTTCTCTGCGACTCCCTTCTTTCCTCTCTCTTTCCAAACATGGCTTCGTCTCACCCCCTCTCTCTCTTTCCGGATCTTAATGATCCATCGAGCTCCTCTGGGCCAAGTGCCCCTGCTCTTACTCATCCTAGTCTTCCTACACTAACAGTTGAGCAAGTGATGGCTGCTCAAACTGATATTGAGGCCAACCACTACACGTTGAAGTCGTGTATGGAGACAGTGGCCGCGGTCACTAACCTGTCTCACCGTCTGCAAAACAAGACGTGTGAGGTACATCGGGTTAACGCCCAACTCACTTTGCTTCAGCATATGTATAAGGATGTGCGAGCGGAGATTTGCGCGCTGAAGGCAGAGAACAAAGAATTGAAACGGAAGGCTACCTCCATGGAGAATAAAGAGGTAAAATGACAGGCCACTTGTATGGCCCGGTTCGGAACGCCGTCGTATTTTGCCTTTGATGGTCAGCGAAGAGTTAACTCTCTTGGTGAAAACACTAAGGCAGGGCCTTCTCTTGAGGCAGGGCCTTCGAAGGTCTCCCAGAGCGAAATTGAGATGAAGAAAACGATGGGAGAGTCAAGCAAATGAGGTCGGTGTATGGCCGTTTGCCGGAGGAGAAAGAAGAACATGATCCCTCTTTTTTTTTTATATATATATATATTTTTTTTTTTTTTGGGTCTTTTTTTTATATTTTATTTTATTTTATTTTTGAGTCTCTGTAATCGGGGATGTCTTCCCCAGACTGCAATAAAATCAGTTTAGGTTCTGTACATCAATGGCGTGACTAGCACATCACTCTGAGTTTGAAAATAATTTTGTTTGATTTGAATTTGAGAATGATTGAATTTGAACTCTGAATTGGATATTGATTCCATACTGACCTGAATCACAAAATAACTTAACGAAAGAAAACGAAACAAAACAATCCAAACGCATTTATATACACTAACTGGTATGAATACCCTGACCGGTATGAATACACTGACTAGGTGACTCGAGCGGGAGAGAAGATAGAATCACTGACTCAACTATGTCCCTAATTCATTGCCTTGATTTTTATTTTTTTATTTTTTATTTTTTTTTTCGGTAAAGAAAATTTGAACCAATAGTCTCAGATAATCTAGAGTCACAGACAAGTTAAACGCAAACTGGAGACTCCTAGTTCACATGATTTGCATAAGAGATCTACTCGAGTTTGACCTTTTAGCAGTGAAGCTACACTCATAGGTGTTTCTAATCGTTCAAGCTCTAATCCCAAGATTCACACAATTATAGTAAAGAAGAAAGAGTATGACATGGCTACGACAATAGCATAACTAGCATAGGAATTCAAATGGAATTTGAACGGACGGTACAGTCGAATGACATGATGGTTTTGAACTTTTAACAGGGTTAAGATTATGGAGCTGGTGACCAAACTAGATATTTGAATTGAAATTGTGTTTGGCCATACACATTTCAAACCAAACACCTAAGATTCTTCACCCTGTAAGGATTAAAAGAGTGCAACCGGTTTTCAAGAGAACAACATACAAGATACAATAAACATCGCTCAAAAATTGCCAATTGATCATCTTAAGGCAATACTTTGTCGAATTGGAAAGGTTCAATGAAGATAGAGAAGTGATGATTTTACATCCGACAAATTTGGCGTCAAACTAGTTAGGATCAAACAAGGATAGTTACTATGATTAGCATAAACCTCTCATAAACTATGAGTTACATAATTCTATTCCTTCTAACACATGATACTACTCCTCAATTGAGGTTAAACCTCTACCCACTGTCCTTAGGTATTCCGACCTAGAGCTCTGATACCATGTTGTGATGCCCCAAATTTTATTTATTTTTTTTTTTAACATCAAGGGAAATTAAATAAACAAAATGACTTAATAAACTAAAAAGTTGACATCTTAATAGGGCATTCCAACTCTCGTACATAACCAAAGGTTCAAATAATATTAAATAAAAACTTAACATTATCCAAACACAACATCAATGAAATTATAAGGTCCTTAATAGCTAATATATAGGATAATAAAGTTATTCGACTTTAGCTATGATTTCAAGTCAGCCAAGGCTCTACGTTAGCGTCAACTCCATTTCAGCTTCAATTATTTCCTCGGCCAAAACCTGGCATAAAACGCCAGGGCAACAAAAATATATGCCATGAGTTTTGCAACACAGTAAGAAAACATAGCCAACCTACCATTCTTTTTAAGAGAAAAATAATGAGGTTCTAAACATGAGATAACAATATAATTGTAAACATAAATTACAACCATTAGAATAATTTCAATAATTTTAATAAATTAGGTGACACTCGAAATCTCACCAAAGAGATTTAACTTACCAACCGCTAAGCATGGCAACGGTTAATTTGAAACCCTCCCTTGGTCAAATATTTAAGTGTTACCAACCGTAACTACCAGGGATGCCCACATCCGGAGTTATATACCCAAGTAGTGGCATCTGTGGTCTGCCCCAAGGAAACGGTCTGCCAGGGGTAAGTAACCTCCCTGTGTGCCACCTGCACATCCACCCTTATTCCAAAACCGAATACCGAAAAGGGTTCAAATAAGTCCCGTGCCATCTTAGTGTTTCGCAACACAATTTACGTGAGAATTCTCAAAACCAGGGCTCACCCTGAACAACCGGTGTTAACCGTCAACCCTTAATTCCGTACAATCTTTAAACCAAGACTCACCCCGAACAACTGGTATTAACCGTCAATTGTTAACTTTGTATATGCCGTTAATCATTTCAGTTAATTTTGATATTAATCACAAATAATTCCAAATTTTTAATCACAAGTAATGTTATACCAACTCATTAAAATTCTCAATCATAAAATATTGCATGTGTCACACAATACTAAATAAAAGTACAGAATTTAAATAAACAATTTATTTAAACCATGGTATGAAATAATAACTTAGATACAAGAATTAAACCATAAATACACACATGCACAAATTTTTGATTTACAAAATTTGACTAGCATAATATTAAAGTGGTGATTTTATCCTGTCTAGAAAAATTTTCAGAGTATATATCTTGCAAATAAAATTATAAATACATTACTTATACAACTCTAAAATTCATATCAATCTACAGGATACTCAATAAACATGTTATGGTTATTTTTCAGAAAGTATTTTCCAAAAATAACTTATAAATAATTCTAAACAAATTCCAAGGGTGTTTATGACACAGATTTGTCACATTTCCTTACATTAATTCCATGCTTAAACTTATAGATCAAACCCATAATCTAAATTTTTTTTCATAAAACTAGACTTCTCAAATTTCATATTTTAGTTAGAAATTACCAGATTTGGCTTAGTATAGAATTTTAAATAAATTTTCAAATACATGGTAAAATCTGTCTCACAGTTTCAGATTTAGTTAGAAATTTGTATAAGTTCGTAGAAAGCTCAAAAATTGTTACCAAAATTCCTGGACGAACCAGACGTCATTATCAACAACTTTGTAGAAGAAATCATCTCGAAATTTTGAGTATAAAATTTTCTAAAAATTCAAGTGACATTCTGGCAGATTCAAAATAGACTATTTTCATCACAGTTTCAGATTTAGTTAAAATTTTGTATAAATTCGTAGAAAGCTCAAAAATTGTTACCAAAATTTTCTGGATAAACTAGGCATCATCATCAACAACTTTGTAGAAGAAATCATCTCGAAATTTTAAGTATAAAATTATCTAAAAATTCGGGTAACATGCTGGCAGATTCAAAACAGATTATCCTCAACACAGTTTAGACAATGTATCATATGTATACAATCTGAAAATTTCAATTATGTAAAAAAAATGAGAGGATTGAGAGGGTCTTCTTACCTATTAGCCTTCAAGATCTTCCTTTCTTTAATTTTTTAGCTTCCCATGAAATTCCTTCTAGCAAAGAAAATTGAATAGGCTTCAATACTCTCTTATTTTTCACTCCTTCTCTCTCATTCTCGGCTCTCTCTCTCTCTCTCTCCCTCTAGGACTCTCACAGCACATACCCATCAATTGCTAGCCCAAACACATTTAACTCCTTAGTTATACACACACACATGCACCTCTCTTCTTGTTGACACATATTGCACACGTGCACCTTGGTCAAGCTTCCAACACATCACTTACACATGCACACACAAACAAATTTCTTTGTACACACACTTGGGTTTCTCAGCACACCCTCACTTCATATACACCCATAATAATTTTTTTTTTCCTTCCATAGTTTAATTTATGATTAAGATTGATTTAATTAAATAATACATATTCTTAATAAGTCTTGATTGACACAAAATTAGTTAATTATATCTAATCTCAAATCCCACCTAATTTAATTGGTCTAATTTGACTTCCCAATTAATTTTGTTTAATTTTATCATTCTGAATCAGATTTCAAATCAAACTCCCAAAAGGCTCCAAATATCAAATTAAACTTATTGAGCTCATCAATTTTGGTTTCTCAAACCTTTAAGGCCTTCAATTTCAGATCAAACTCAAAATCTTCATCTATAAATTACATATTCAATTGAGTACCTCATAAATAAATTTAGTTCATAATAATCTAAATTATCAAACCTCACAGCTCAATTAACTCCAATTCGGACCCAATTGATCAAACCTTAGTTTTATTAAACTGAATCGAATATTTAATTACACTTTCATAGGGTCTAATACTTGAAATTAAACTGATTTAACTTATCAATTTCACCTCCTTAGGCTATTTGGACGTTCAATTTCTAATTCTAAAATAAATCCTTAATAAAATAATTTATAAATAACGAATATTAAACACCCATAAAATTATTATTGTTTATTTATTTATTATTATTATTATTTTTTTCTTGTTAGTGATTGAATTGGATTAATTAACAAACTAACTTTTACACTAATACATATTTTAGATAGACTCTGAATAAAATTAATTAATTAATTTATTTATCTTCTTTTAAAAATAAAAAAATGTGGGTTTTCACAGTAGTATTAATGATGTGGTAGTGGGCCTCACCCACTGCCACCGTGTTGCTGTGCTCTTTTGGTTTTGTTTTTAAATGTGTGCCAACTTCATTAGTGGTGTTTTAGAGTACCATTTTTAGTGGTACTCTAATAACCTGTAAATAGAGGTTACATCAAATAATTTAAATAATATTTCTCATATCATAATTTTCAAACACCATTCTCTCAGCATACATCAAATAATTTAAATAATATTTCTCATATCATAATTTTCAAACACCATTCTCTCAGCATTTAAATAATTAATTTTTTAAAGGGATTTTTATTGATAAGTCCAATTTAAAAGTGTTTTAACCCAAGAAGTCCATGAAGGAATTTTTTAACCCATTTAGTCCCATGTATGTATAGTTTTATTCCATAAAGTCCATTTTCTTGATTTACACTATTTTCTTGGACACTTATGCCCTTATATTTAATTTTGATACCCTTATAAATATTTTTTCAACGATTAGAAATTTAATGATGTGAACATTCATATTTTAAAATTCACATTTGTAGGAATGTAAATTGGCCCGTGGGCGGCCGAAACCCGCCCGCGAGGCAGGGCGGGCCCGGCCCGTTGACAATGTGAATATTCACATTAACATGTTAAAATTCACATTAATAGGAGTGTAAAATTGGCCCCCGTCCCGTGGCGGCTCGAAACCCGTTCGCGGTCCACGGGCGGCCCGGGGCGGGCCCGGTCCGGCCCGTTGACAATGTGAATATTCACATTGACATGTTAACATTCACATTGATAAGAATATAAAATTGGGCCGCGGCCCATAGGCGGCCAAAAGCAAGCCCGCCCGCAGCCCGGGGCGGGCCCGGCTTGGCCCGTTGACAATGTGAATATTCATATTGACATGTTAACATTCATATTGATAGGAGTGTAAAATTAGCCCGCGCCTCGTAGCTGCTCGAAACCCACCCACGACTCGTGGGCGGGCCCGGCCCGACCTGTTGACAATGTGAATGTTCACATTGACATGTTAACATTCACATTGATAAGAGTATAAAACTAGATAGCAGCCCAGGGAGGGCCCGACTCGGCCCGGCCCGGCCCGTTGATAATGTGAATATTCACATTGACATGTTAACATTCACATTAATAGGAATGTAAAATTGGCCCCCGTCCAGTGGCGGCGCGAAACTCGCCCGCGGCCCATAGGCGGCCCAGGGCGGGCCCGGTCCGGCTCGTTGACAATGTGAATATTCACATTGACATGTTAACATTCACATTGATAAGAGTATAAAATTTGCCCGCGGCCCATGGACGGCCAAAAGCCCGCCCGCTGCCCGGGGTGGGCCCGACCCGGCCCGTTGACAATGTGAATATTCACATTGACATGTTAACATTCACATTGATAAGAGTGTAAAATTGGCCTGCAGCCCGTGGGCGGCCCGAAGCATGATCGCAGCCCGAGGCGGGCTTGGCCCGACCCGTGACAATGTGAATATTCACATTGACATGTTAACATGCACATTGATAGGAGTGTAAAATTAGCCCGCGCCCCGTGGCTGCCCGAAACCCGTTCACGGCCCGTGGGCTGCACGGGGCGGGCCCGGCCTGTTGACAATGTGAATATTCACATTGATATGTTAACATTCACATTGATAAGAGTGTATAATTGGCCCGTGACCCGTGGGCAGCTCGAAGCCCGACCTCGGGCCAGGGCGGGCCCGGCCCATTGGCAATGTGAATATTCACATTGACATGTTAACATTCACATTGATAGGAGTGTAAAATTGGCCCGCAGCCCGTGGGCGGCCCGAAGCCCGATCGCGGCCCGAGGCGGGCTTGGCCCGAACCGTGACGATGTGAATATTCACATTGACATGTTAACATTAACATTGATAGGAGTGTAAAACTTGTCCGCTACCCGAAGCTCGCCCGCGGCCCGGGGTAGGCCTGGACCCAAACCAGGGCCACCCCGGGCCGCCCATGGGACGCGAGTTAATTTTACACTCTTATCAATGTGAATGTTAACATGTCAATGTGAATATTCACATTATCAACAGGCCGGGCCGGGCCCGCCTCGGGCCACCCACGGGCCGTGGGCGTGTTTCGGGCAGTCACGGGGCACGGGCTAATGTTACAGTCTTATCAATGTGAATGTTAACATGTCAAAGTGCATATTCACGTTGTCAACGGGCCGGGCCCGCATCGGCCCGGGGCCGAGCTTCGGGCTGCCCACGGGTCACGGGCTAATTTTACACTCTTATCAATGTTAATGTTAATATGTCAATGTGAATATTCACATTGTCAACGAGCCGGGTCGGACCCGCCTTGGGCAGCGGGCAGGCTTCGGGCCGCCCACGGGCCACGGGCCAATTTTACACTCATATCAATGTGAATGTTAATATGTCAATGTGAATATTCACATTGTCAACGGGCCGGACCGGGCTCACCCCGAGCCGCCCATAGGACGCAAGTCAATTTTACACTCTTATCAATGTGAATGTTAATATGTCAATGTGAATATTCACATTGTCAACAGGCCGGGCCGGGCCCACCTCGGGCCACCCACGGGCCGTGGGCTAGTTTCGGGCAGCCACAAGGCGCGGGCAAATTTTATACTCTTATCAATGTGAATGTTTACATGTCAATGTGAATATTTGCATTATCAACGGGTCGGGCGGGGCCCGCCCAGTGCAGCCCACGAGCCGCAGGCGGGTTTCGGGCCGGCCACAGGCCGCGAGCTAATTTTACACTCCTATCAATGTGAATGTTAACATGTCAATGTGAATATTCACATTGTCGACGGGTCGGGCCGGGCCCATCCCGACCCGGGCCCGGGTCCGGGCTTCGGGCTGCCCACGGGTCATGGGCCAATATTACACTCTTGTCAATGTTAATGTTAATGTAAATATGTCAATGTGAATATTCATATTGTGAACGGGCCGGACCGAGCCCGCCCCGAGCGACGGGCTGGTTTTGGGCTGTCCACGGGCCGCAGGCCAATTTTACACTCCTATCAATGTGAATGTTAACTTGTCAATGTGAATATTCATATTATCAACGGGCCCGGTCGGGCCTATTTTTTTGGCTTGTGGGCCGGCCCGGCCCGACTCGAATTTTTCTGGGCACCCACGAGGATCGACATGAGCCGGGCCCCTACACATTAACGATATAAACATTTATATTGACGGTGTGAACATTCACATTAAGGGTATTTTGGTAATTATGTCACCCATAGGACTTATTGAAACATAAGAAAATAATGTGAACTAAATAGAACATAAGTAGATGAAATGGGTATTTTGGTCTTCTTATATCAAATTGGACCTAATGGAATAGTCAAAAAGAATATGGGTTGGATGGAATAAAACTCTTAGAAAATGGATTTATCAAAAAAACTCCTTTTTTTAAACTTATATAAACTATTTATATCTAATAACCTGTAAATAGAGGTTACATCAAATAATTTGGCATAGACGCTTAAATTAAAATAAGTTATAATTTTTTTTTTTGATAACCGAATGTCCGGGCCAGCACCCCTTCGGATTGTCGTACCTCGACTAATCTCGGGGTCCTGAGCTTATCGACCGGGCAAAGACGCAGTGGCTCGCCAGTAGCCAGTTGGGGATGGGATTCGAACTTGAGACCTAGTGAGGAGCATACTCATAGGTCCCTGGTCCCTTGCCCTCAACCAACTAGGCTACCCTTGCGGGTTAAAATAAGTTATAATTAACTAATTATACCTGATGCTGGTCCTGTTGTTGGCGTTGGCGGTGATGGTGGTGGTGGTGGTGCTCCTGGTGAGGTTTGTGGTGGTGCATCACCTGGAATCGTATTAAAGAAACTGCGGGTCTCATACCGTAAATTACAGCTTTGTCTAAAAATTCTCCCTCCTATCTTCCCATCAGAACAATTCCGAATATCTCCGGCAGCACCAAGTAAACAATCACTGCATTCCTGCTTAGATAAATCTGGTGTGCACTGCACAAGTCCAAATATATTTTGCAAATTCGGGCCCGTTATGTTTCCAACAGCAAACTTGCGAAAACCGCTAGACGAGGTAGCTTGGTTTCGAAGTTTATCCAACAAGGCCCTCAGGTCCTGTTTGAATTGACTTGTGTTCGCCGCATTATAGGGGTTCGTCACACAGTGACTTCTATTGTCTGTCAGAGTGCCATATATGGACTTGTCTGAGTACCGCAGCATACAATTGTCATACCCTCCACTTGCCTCCTTGTAGTTAGGACAAACCTGTACGATATTAGTAATCAAGTCATTGATACAACTAGGACATGTTTGGAGATCGACATCTCCTCTACAGAGCACAATTGCGTTAACTCTGTCAGGGTTTTGACCGACTGAGGAGCTGTAGAACCCGTATTTGTCGATGTTAGAGGAGAGAGAGGAGAGGAGGGTGTTGAGATTTCTCTGGTATGTGCTATTGCTAATGTAATTACCATTGTTTATGCAGAATTCAAAAACGATGTCAGGCTGGGCAATGGTGAGACCAACAAGGTTTATAATAATAAGAATGTAGGAGGAAAGGAAGAGAAGCTGTTTGCAAGAAGCCATAGTGCATTGCAGAAGTATACTTACAGAATAAAACAATTGGATCGATAGAGTGGGGTTACAGAATAAACTAATTTAATCGTTTATATAGGAAAACATATTGAGTAGATAAGTATGATAATATTTTGAATTCACATTTTTCTTTCAGATAAATAAATAGTAATAATTTTAAAAATAAATTGTTTATTTTTCAAAAATAAATATAATTTATTTTTTTTAAACAAATGGACAGTAAAAATAAATTTAAAAATAAATAACGTATTTTTTTAGAAATAATTGTAATGAATTAAAATGATTATAATTACTGGATTCATATTTTTAGTCAAAAGTCAAGTCTTGAAAGATTCAAATTTCTATGTTGAAGGAAAAAAATATATTATTACATTTGTTTTGGAAAATTTTCGAAGTTCAGCAAGTGGATATAAGTTGATTTGGGACAGGATTGGTAATGGAGATGTGTAGTTGGCGGACGGCGGGTGCCAGGCAATTGGCACTATTGACTTTCAACTTGCTTGACTTGCAAACAAGATGGATTTAGGGGAGTCTGGATCCCCTGTTGTGGTCCATGTAATACTCTCTGTCGTGGTCGTCAAAATGACATCATTTTGAATTTTTTTTTCCCTCCCCTTTCTCCTTTCCCCTTTCCTTTTTCTCCTATTAGTGTATTATCTGTGCTATATATGGGATTTTGTTATTTAAAATGAGTTATTATGAAAAAATTTGTATATGGTTCCCCTTCTCAAATGATTATATATACAATTATCTTATACGTTGATTTATAAATTTGTCAATTATCTATTTCTAAAAGTAACATGATATTACTTCCCTTAATAACACTTGTCCAGTCTCCACCCTTCACCAATTATCATCTCTCTAATTTTCATCTCTTCTTTGTTGACCACATCAACTCTTATTTAAAGCATATTTTGTTGAAAAATGGCTTTGCAAAATCCTTATTTTTTGCTAGCTTTGAGCATTAATTAAGGTGGGACCCAAGCGCTATTTCTAATGTTTTTTTATTGGGTTCATGTTTAATGCCGCATAGTGAATAAAACCGTGTATTTGGTTGCTCAAAACCATTTTCAAATGAATGAGAATTCAATGCGCATTTTCAAGTTCGTGGAATTGGATTTAGGTGGGTTTCTTGCACATTTGTGAAATGTGCTTGTCCCACATTGAAAAGGCTTATGGATTTGAATGGGTTTATATACCTTAGCTTGGGATACTTGGGATACTTCGGATAGGCTCCAAGGGGTACCCAAGGGTGAGGCTATGAGTGAAGTGGGCTAGACCCGTTGGACCCAAAACAAAAACCACACGCGTGCTGCCGCCGTCTAGTCGGTTGGGCAAGCTGGGTTGGGTGCGGGTATGTGGTATGAGGTTGGGCTTGTTCGGCCTAATACTTATCTTTTTTCGCCAAAAACATTTGAACTTGGTCCAAATTTTTTGTTTCACCCAAACAGATCGTAACCCACCCGAACAGGTTCAAAAGGTTCAAACAAGTTTTCTACTTGTTAAGTTCCACCCAAACAGATTCAAATCTGTCCAAACAAGTTATGTACCTATTCAATCTGTCCGAACAGGTTTTATACCTATTCGGAAAAGCCACATTTCCTCCTATATAAAGCCTACTTCAAACAATTCATTTTATGAGTTTTTTCCATAAAATTTCCGTCCTTCTCCTTCTGTTCATCTTTGTGTTTCTGCATCAGTTCTGTACTTAATTTTTGGGAAGAAAAAAAAAAAAGAGTTACAACAGAGTGTTGGTTCGTCAGACTTGAATTTGTAGTGCTGCAAATTCAAGTGTTAGTCGTTGTATCTTGGGAAGTAGACGCCGTTAAAACTCGAAGTACCGGAGGGAGGGCGAAATCTTCTTTAAGGAGATTGTGTCTAACACAAGCTTCGACATTAATATCTATAAGTGTTTAATTCGAAATTTAATTTAGATAATTATTTTCTGAATTATTTTATTTCATTATTTATTTAATTTATACATTTATTTTAAACACACATACCACTGTGGGTATAACAATATTAAGGTAGATTTCTATTTTTATTTATTTCTGTGTTAGACAGACGAATATTTTATTTTGGGAAATTAAATAGTAGTCATATATTGTTTAATTTCTTAAATAGTAGTAATATACTGTTTAATGATTTCTTTGATAACATAGTAGTAATATACTGTTTATCATTGGAATTTTGTTACAAAATATTATTCTGTATATTTTGTGTGTAGATTTTTTTTTTTTTTTTTTTGTATAAATTTGTGATTGGTGTATTATTATTTCGTCAGAATTATGAAAACTAAAATAAACAGTACTGAGACTGTTATTACTCCAACCCCACACCTATTGTGCCAGTGATGACTCCGGCAGTACTGGTAAATCATGGGGAGAAGCTAGAAAAATTCAATGGAAATGATTTTAAAAAATGACAACAAAAGATGATGTAACGACATTGAATTTGGCTCGCTTCACTCATGGAAACCGATTGGCAAGTGGTTACCGCAGTCGATGCATGGAAACATGGTGATTTTCTGTGTCAGAATTATATCCTCAATGGTTTAGACAATACACTGTAATATGTGTATAGTGTCAAAAGTACTACTAAAGAACTGTGAGAATCTCTATATCATAAATATAAGATAGAGGATGCCGGTACAAAGAAATTTGTTGTCGACCGTTTTCTGGATTTTAAAATGATAGATTCCAAGACAGTCATTAGCCAAGTTCAAGATCTCCAATTAATTCTTCATGACATACATGCGGAATGGATGGTTCTCAATTAATCTTTCCAAGTAGGGACAATCATTGAAAAGTTGACACCATCTTGGAAAGAATTCAAGAATTATCTAAAGCATAAGTGCAAGGAGTTGAAATTGGAGGAACTGATAGTGTGACTCAGAATTGAGGAGGACAACTGTGGTTCTGAATAGAAGTCAAGAAACCATGTCATGCAGGCTAAAGCAAATATTGTGGAACATGAACATGGGTTAAAATTCAATAACAAAAAGCGGAAGTATGATGGCAATGGTCCCAAACAAGGATCCACTAGTAAAATCAACAAAGGGATCAACAACGGGTTCAACAAGAGGTTCAAAGGAAAGTATTTTGTGTGCGGCAAAGATGGACATCACGCTAAGGATTGTCACGTTCACAAGGACAAAGGGAGTTCAAGCAAAAAACCAGCACAAGCCAACATAGCTAAGGATTTTTATCTTTCTGACGGAGTGGCAGACATCAATCTTACTGCGGCAATTTATGAAGAAAATTTGGTAGGCAATCCCACAGAGTGGTGGGTGGATGCCGGAGCAACCCGCACATATCTGTGTAGATAAGAAGATGTTCACAACCTATAAAGTGGTGGAAAGTGGGGAACAACTTTATATGGGAAACTCCTACACTTCAACTATGGAAGGACAAGGAAAGATCATGCTGAAAATGACCTCGGGAAAAGAACTCAAGCTCAACAATGTACTCCATGTGCCAAAAATTTGCAAAAAATTTGATTTCTAAGTCATCATTGATCAAGAATGGGTTTAAATTAGTCTTTGAATCTAACAAGGTTGTACTCACCAAGAGTGGCATGTATGTGGGGCAAGGTTATACGAGTGATGGGCTTTTTAAACTTAATGTAAATACTGTTGTACCTAATTTGTCTTTTACTAATACGAACACATCTTCTGTTTATATTGTTGAATCTTCTATTTTATGGCATGGTAGATTAGGACATATTAATTTTAATTCTTTGCGTGGAATGTTTACCAAACTTAGAATTTGATCCTAATCATAAATATGAGATTTGTGTCGAGGCAAAACTCACTAAGGCATCATTTAATAAAGTTGAAAGAAGTACTGAACCTCTAAGTTTAATTCACATAAATAGCTATGATTTAAAATTTGTTCAAACTAGAGGAGGTAAGAAGTACTTTATTACTTTTATTGATGATTGCACTCGATATTACTATGTTTACTTATTAAGAAGTAAAGATGAAGCCTTAGAAGCTTTTAAGCAATATAAACTTAAGATTAAAAATCAACTTGGCAAAACTATTAAGATAGTGAGCAGTGACAAAGGTGGTGAGTATGCTGCACCATTTGAGGAATTTTGTTTTGAACATGGTATTATTCACCAAACCATTGCACCTTATTCTCCTCAGTCAAATGGAGTTGCTAAGAAAAAGAATCGAACTCTTAAAGAGATGATGAATGCCATGTTGATTAGTTCAGGGTTACTTCAGAACTTGTGGGGGGAGTTTGTCTGCTAATTTTATCCTTAACAAGGTACCCCATAAAAAACCAAATCAAACACCTTATGAATTATGGAAAGGTCGATGACCTACCTACAATTACCTCAAAGTGTGGGGGTGTTTGGCCAAGATTGTAGTCCTTAGTCCCAACATGACTAAGATAAGACCAAAAACCGTTGATTGTGTGTTCATTGGTTATGTAAATGATAGTAGTGCATATAGGTTTTTAGTTCATAGGTCTGAAAATCCAGATATGCATATAAACACTATTATTGAGTCAAGGAATGCATCGTTTTTTGAACACATTTTTCCTTGTAAGGAAACTTTAGAGACAAGTTCAAATAAAAGAACTTTTGATACTGCTATGGGTGGTAGTGAAGACCAAAATGATACTGAACCAGATGAACCTAGATGTAGCAAGAGGGCTAGGATCTCTAAATCATTTGGTCTAGATTTTCTGACATACCTGTTAGAAAATGAGTCTCAAAACTTCAAGGAAGCAATGTCAAGTCCTGAAGCTCCATTGTGGAGAGAGGCTGTAAATAGTGAAATTGAATCAATACTGTAAAATTATACTTGGGAACTGGTGGATCTTCCACTAGGATGTATACCTCTTGGATATAAGTGGATATTCAAAAGAAAAATGAAAGCAGATGGTTCCATAGATAAATATAAGGCTAGGCTGCTTGTTAAGGGATTCATGCAAAAAGAAGGCTTTGATTATTTTGACACTTATTCACCAACGACAAGAATAATATCTATTTGCATATTAATTGCAATTGCAGCTTTGTATAATCTAGAAATACATCAAATGGATGTTAAAATAGTTTTTTTGAATGGCGAGTTAGATGAGGAATTTTATATGGAACAACAGGGAGGGTTTCAAGTTCCCGACCAAGAGAAAAAGGTTTGTAAACTTGTCAAATCCCTTTATGGATTAAAACAAGCTTCAAAACAATGGGATGAAAAATTTGATCACGCTATGCTTTCGGATGGTTTTAAGATAAACGAATGTGACAAATGCGTCTATGTTAAAAGCACAGACAAAGGCTATGCCATAGTTTGTCTTTATGTAGATGACATGCTCATTATTGGAAACAATAATGACATGATTAAATCCACAAAGAAAATGTTGAACAAAAAGTTTGACATGAAAAATCTGAGAATAGTAGATGTAATTCTAGGAATAAAAATTACTAGAACATCTAAAGGATATGCTTTATCTCAGTCTCACTATGTTGAGAAGATTCTAGAGAAATTTGGAAAGCATAACGACCGTCCTGCTAAAACGCCTATTGACATTAGTCTTCATTTGTCAAAAAATACAGGTGCAGGCATATCACAATTAGAGTACTCTCGGATAATCAGAAGCTTGATGTAGTTAATGAATTGCACTAGGCCAGATATAGCCTATGTTGTAAACAAATTGAGTAGGTGCACAAGTAATCCAGGGTCCAATCATTGGAAAGTGATAATTAAGGTACTTAGGTATCTAAGACATACGCAAAACTATAACTTACATTATACCAAATATCCAGTAATACTCGAGGGGTATAGAGATGCAAATTGGATATCGGATACTAAAGACTCAAAATCCACTAGTGGATACGTTTTTACCCTGGGAGATGCTATAGTCTCTTGGAAATCTTCCAAGCAGACATGCATAGCAAGGTCGACAATGGAATCTGAGTTTATTTCATTTGATAAAACAGGAGAAGAAGCAAAATGGCTTCGTAATTTCTTAGAAGACATTCCAATGTGGCCTAAACCCGTGCCAGTTATATGTATTCACTGTGATAGTGAAGCAGCAATAGGACAGACACCGAATCATATGTATAATGGTAAGTCTCGATACATTCATCGAAGACATAATACCGTTAGGTATTTGCTCTCACATGGAATAATTTCCATAGAATATGTAAAGTCAAAGGAGAATATTGCGGATCCATTGACTAAAGGGCTAGCCAAAGAGCAAGTGTACCATTTACCGAGGGGAATGGGATTAAAGCCTATTATTTAAAAGTCGCCATAATGGCAACCCAACCTAGTTGACTGGAGATCTCAAGATCTAGGTTCAAAGGGACAACCGAATTATGGATGACTTCAGGTATCACAAAGGAGGTTTACTTCTACCCATTTCTATGATAAGAAGAGTGATACATGTAGCGTTAGTAGGATAAGCTTTGCTTTTAATGATTCTTATAGCTTAGACGTCCAAGTGGGGTATAGCAGGATACTATTAATAAGAAGTCACCTATATGAGCGTGAACTAGGCCGGTTCTGTGAGAATTGAGAATGCTAAATTCTCTAGAGTACTCATGAATTAGCAGGCGTTATTCAGGGCCAAAATGAACACAACCGTAAGAACCAAACTGTGTCTGCGGATACACTGTGTGTAGTCTATTTTCTTGGCTTACACAAACAGCTGAACAGTTTAAGGCATCGCATCCACTGGTTAGCCGATAAGTCCGATAGGCTTTCACTAGAGATGGTTCAAAGCCAAAAGCTACCTATCTCGATGTGGTGTATCTTCTTAATGTACTCTTTTCTTTGTTTGCATCTTGTTGCATGTCCGTTCTCGTGAATTCCATTAATGTGGGGGATTGTTGGAAAATGGCTTTGCAAAATTCTTATTTTTTGCTAAATTGGAGCATTAATTAAGGTGGGACCCAAGCGTTATTTTTAATATTTTTTATTGGGTTCAGGTTTAATGCTGCGTAGTGAATAAAACCGTGTATTTAGTTGCTCAAAACCATTTCCGGATGAATGAGAATTCAACATGCATTTTCGGGTAAGTGAAATTGGATTTAGGTGGGTTTCCTACACATTTGTGAAATATGCTTGTCCCACATTGGAAAGGATTATGGATTTGAATGGGTTTATATACCTTAGCTTGGAATACTTGGGATGGGCCCCCAGGGGTACCCAAGTTTGTAGAAAGGTGAGGTTATGGGTGAAGTGGGCTAGACCCATTAGACCCAAAACAAAAACCACACGTATGTGCTGCGGCCGCCGTCTGTCTGGTTGAGCTGGGCTGGGCCTAGGCCTTGGCCCGAGTGCGTGGTGTGACGTTGGGTTGGGCTTGTCCGGCGCAATGCTTATCTTTTTAGGCCAAAAAAATTTGAACTTTATTTATTTTATTTTTTTATTTTGGTCTCAAAATTCAAAATAAATTGGTCCAAATTTTTTCCTTCACCCAAATAGATCCTAACCCATCCGAACAGGTTCAAAAGGTTCTAAGAGGTTTTCTACGTATTAAGTTCCACCCGAACAGATTCAAATATGTCCAAACAGGTTTTGTACCTGTTCAATCTGTCTGAACAGTTTTTATATATGTTCGGAAAAGCCACCTTTCCTCTTATATAAAGCATGCTTCCAACAATTCATTTTATGAGTTTTTTCCATAAAATTTTTGTCCTTCTTCTTCTGTTCATCTTGTGTTTCTGCATAAGAGTTACAACAGAGTTTTGGTTCGCCAAACTTGAATTTGTAGTGCTACAAGTTCAAGTGTTAGTCGTTGCATCCTGGGAAGTAGACGTCATTAAAACTCGAAGCACCGGAGCGAGGGCAAAATCTACTTTAAGGAGATTGTGTCCAATACAAGCCTCGACATTAATATCTGTAAGTGTTTAATTCAAAATTTAATTTAGATAATTATTTTCTGAATTATTTTATTTTATTGTATATTTAATTTATACATTTATTTTACACACAACCACTATGGGTATAACATATTTACCACGTGATCACCCTTACTTTTAACTTTATTTCCTTACCTTTCTCCCAATTCAACCTGTCACGACCCTAACCCACTCCTATGGGTTTGGTGCCATAACCGGCCAGTATTCTATGGAATACCAAAGGCCTCTAAACAGAATAACTTATAATTCGGGGTTGCGGAAGCAAATATAGAAATATACATAGTACATTGAGTTGTGGAGACTTATATGGGATAGAAATTTTAAACTTTATACACATATATGTGACGTCATAAAGTAATGATCTTACGTCACATTTATTACAAATATAGCCAAAAAGGACTTAGCCTAGAATATAGATAACATAAAACTTGTCCTATACTCAAATGAAAACAAAGTCTTTACAACCACAAGACGTGACCATAAAATGTATAGAACCTCTTCGGGAGGCACAAGGGCTAGCTAACAAAAACTGGTACACCAAGTCCTCAATTCTGAGCCTGGTCACGCGCCTGGTCACCTACAAACATAATATAAACAGTGAGCGGAAGCTCAGTGAATAATAACATGGTAAAAGGGTTCAATGAATGTTGTCCAAAGTAGTTACAAAAATCATAATTCAATAATTAACAGAAATGGATTCATAATCATGATACATAGTTAATCATACGTGGTACATTCATTAGCACTAGTAGAAACAGTTGATCCATTAAGGGACGGTCATAAAAGCATACAGTTGACTCACATACACACAGACAGTACAGTTGACTCATGAGGCGTACAGTTGGCCCATAATTGGGACGTATACAGAATCATAACAATTGCCTCATGAGACATACAGTTGGCCCATAATTGGGATGTATACAAAACAGATAATAGATGTCATCTGAAGCTAATGATACCACGAATACATTTCAAAAATATTGGACAATCATTCATTGTATAGAATATAGCATTGCATAAAACAGACCTTAATTCATATTATTCATAAAATAATTAAAGTTGAATATAGCTTTACTAAGTTATTACTCACAATTAATAGATGGCTCCAAGATAACAGACGGAATGGGCAAATCAGACGTCTTGTAGCGCGTGACCTACAGAGTTACAGAATGAACGTATACTGAATTACACACCCGGAAATATTAACTTAGTTCTTTCTTATCTTGGTGTGTTTCTACTTCTTTATCCTCATTATCGTGTCTTAATCTTGGCTTAGGAATGCCTTGGATGTGTAGACACCCCATTTTTGACCGTCCTCAAGACTTGGACGTCACCGTTTGAACACTCAGTGATCATCTATGTTCGTGTTTAATTGGAGTTCCCGGAGGTCTCGGCTACGCGCCTTGTCTTAGGATCTCCGACTTCGACCGTTTAGTGTCTGGTTTTGCACCAAACACTTGTGTTTTGCCTTTGAGAGGCAGGGTAGGGCTTGTAGACCATCCCCATCCACCACCGGCAGTGGCTAGAGGCCACCGGCTGGTTTTTGCTGCCACCGGCAATATAGTTTGCCGGTCAGCACTGTTTTGTGCTGGTCGGCATTGTTTAGTGCCGGTCGGCACTCTTTTTGGCCAAAATGGCATTTTTGGCCGGCCGACTACTGTGCATCTGCTTTTGCAGATATTTTAAGACAGCTGTCTTGCTTTTTGCTCCCCTCCATACACGTGTATGGAGGGATCTCCCTCTTATGAAGCTTGTCTTGTAAGCTTTACAAGACAAGAAGCTTCTATAAAGAGAGGGGCTCTCTCTTGTTGCTAAGATTAGAGAGGTTAGACACTTGAGAGGGCTTAGACAGCCATTGTTAGGGTTTGAGTTCTAGGGTTAGGGTTTGATACACATTATCTCTCTCTTTTTCCCTCTTGTGTGTGTTTTAGTGTGTTTAGTCCATACTATTGCACACAAACACATAGTGTTTCACCTTCACTTAGCTACTGAGGTTCTAAGGGACTGATTTTGAAGTTTTGGTGTTGGATTCAAGCCAAGGAGGGCCATTGGAGCACCATTGTTGAAGAGGTCTTCAAGGGTAAGAATCTTACCCCTTTTTCCCCCATTCTTGCATTGTATTTTTACCTGTCTTAAAATCGTTTTTGAGCTTGGTGTATAATACAAAAAAGTTCTGTTTTTAGGCCCTCTAAATTGTTTGTTTAGAGTGTTTTGTGGTTTGGAGGTGTTTGACCCCTCCTAGGCCTTGAAAGGCCTCATTTTGTGCTATTTTGTGCTAGTTTCGAGACTTTGGTGTTTGGGCCTCTTCACCACTGAAATCTTGAGGGATTTCAGTGGTGAAGATGGTGCCTTGAAGTCTCCGAAAGGAGAGGGCCACCCCCTCCCTTTGTTGTCCTTGAAATGGACCATTTTTGGCCTCTTGAGGCAGCCTATGTTTGAGTGTGTGTTGAGCATGTATAGACTGTTTTTCATGCTTATATTTCCATAATATAACATGATTTTAAATTGGTTTTGGTACACCATTCATGTTTAGCATACCTACCTTGTAATGCCATGTTTATGCCTTAATGTGCCTTAGGTTGTTAGCCTTTGTTCAAGCATGTTTTAGGCTTAGTCTTGTAAAGGTTTTGTGCATATTTTGCCATGTTTTAGGTCTGTCCATGGTTGTTTGGGTCGGATTTGGCATGCTTAGTATTGCCCCGTTGCATTCCGGCTTGTTGGCCTTAAGTATATGCATGTATAGCATGACATTCTTGTCTTGATTTAGTGGTTTAGAGTCATCCACCATGTCATTTCAGACCTTATAGTATGCTTGTATGCTTGCTTTAGTTACCCCTTTGATGCTTTGAAAGCATGTGTTGCATGCTCCGTGTTTTGACCATTGTGCATGCCTCTAAATTGGAGCCACTTAGATGCCATCTAAGTAGTCCTTTAACCTTGTTTTAACATGCTAAAAATCTGTTTTTAGCTATTTAATGCATGCCGTGATTGTTATGCTAAATGTGTTTCAAAGCTTCATGACTTGCCTCAAGTATTTGGACCATGCTTGCATGCATTTGCCTATCTTGTTTAACATGATTTGGGTATCATTTTATAGCATGATTTTAGGGCTTATAATGCATGCTAATTTGTCCATGAATACCTTCTTTCAAATGTGTTTGAGAGTTGTTCAATTTGTGCCCTAAGTGTTGGCCTTTCAACATATGTATGTGTGCATGTGTATTTGGTCCCTCATTATAGCACTTTGGCCCTTGTTTTAGGCCTTATTAGAGCTGCCTAAACCATGCCTAAGTCCACCTTGACATTAGTTGGCATTGCCTCATGTTTGCTTGTATGCTTGCATAAGTGCATTGCCATGCCATGTTGCATCCTTAGCTTGTATGCCTAGGTTGCATTGCATCTTGCATGCATGCCTTGTTCCTTGACTTGATGATAGGAATTGGGTCTTGATTTGCTTGATTGGTTTGCATTTCATTTGACATGAAAGTTGCATACTTGATTCCTTGGGCCATCATGCATGGAAATGCGTGATTGGTGGTCCGAGAATCGAGGCACATGCCCCTTTGAGTCATTACCATGATGAGGGACATGGTTGGTGCATACATGCTTTGAATTGTGCTGCCATGCTTTGCCTTGCCCTCTGTTGCTGTCAAATGCAGATTCTGCAGGAACACTCTGCCGACCGGCAGTGTAAAGTGCCGACCGGCAAGCATTTATCTGCCGATAGCTTCACTTTGTGCCGGTGGCTAAACCATACTGCCGGTGGCAATTCCATTCAGCCGGTGATGTTTCCCAGCATCCAAGGAAGCAGTCCTGAGGTTTTGGCAGCCTCCAGAGGAGTGAAAGAAGGAAAACAGAGGCAGCTTATGCATGGCGGTGCATTTCCGAGCGGGACCGGGCATGCATTGCATCGAGCCTTCCTCCCGAGGCGGTTTACTGTTTTCCTAGCTTTAATAACTTGCTTAGTTGATTAGGCAATTTGTAATATTTAATTAGCTTGCGTAGTTTAATTAATTTGTATTATTTATTTGGTCCCTCCGAGTGAGGGCAAATCTGTAATAAGTGTGCGTGAGTGGTGTGTATGTCTTCCAATCCCCACTTCTTTCTTCCCTTTTACTTACCTGCTTTGTTGGTTAGTATTAGGGCACGTTTAATTTAGCATACCTTATGCTATGCATGCGTGCATCCATGCATTTGTATTGCATGCATTAGGCTCGGTACATCACGCTAACTGCATTTGTACTTCAATTCCAAATTGAATACGTGCATCAATTAATCGCATCTCATATGCCATGCTTAGGTTAGCCGAGCCTATCTAATTGCATCCTGTATGTGTTGCATTAGGCAATTTAACATGAACTAGGACAAGCATGTTTGCTAACTAGTTTCTTGTTTTGGCACGGAGTACTATGTAAGTGTTTGTGCTTTAGCATCTCGCATGCGTGTGAATGTTAAACATGACAGCATGCTTGCCGTGCGGCTAAGTGTTTATGTGATAAACTGCTTGGATGCCTGTGGGTGAAGGTTGGATTGTTTGAGTTGGGAAAACTCGTTGAAATCCGTGTTTTAGCCTACTTGCGAGTAGCAAATTCCAAAACATCTTGTCAAAACAAACGGATATGCAATGCTTATTTCCAAATTAGGCAATCTAGTCTATACTTGTTTGCTGCGCGCATAACATAGTAATTCTAGGCTAATAATTGGTTTAAGAACATATAACGTTTTCAAAATCGGATATCATGGTTAGTAGAGGCCGGTCTTCGGACCGGGCGAAAGGGGGTGCTCATAGCTGACCTTCCCCGATCGTACCCAAGCTCCCGAGCCGAGACAACTCCGGTGATGACGGATATGTGGCCTTCGGCACCGAGTCAGGGTTTCCTAAATTCTCCCATTTTAAAATATTTAGGTGGCGACTCTGTATCTGGCAAAGCAGTCCATGTTTGGCACTACTTTTCACAAATCTGTTTCTCAAAACGATTTGCCAAATTTGGACTCTTTGGTTCAGATTTAGAACCGTGACACAAATCGAGTCCGAACTGTAGTGACCCCAAATGAACAGAACGGGACTCACCCTCCCGAGGCGTTCGGGGGACGTCTACAGTTTCTGGCGACTCCGCTGGGGAATATTAGAGAGCTTGACTCGAACTCATGATACCCTATTTTGATTTCATTTATGTGTCTCTTTGCATTGCATGTGCATTGGTGCGCCTAGGAACACAGTGTTTGCCATCTGCCATTCCTGAACGGTTTGCCGGAGGCTTGTCTTGTCAAGGCATGACCATAAGGCTGACCGGCTATGGGCTCTGACAGTATGGGAACACAAACTCCGGTTTTACCGGGGCACCCTTTTCGACCATTTGACCTAGTACATATTCGGATCCATAGTGACTATTCCAAGATAGGACAGGTTGCTTACCCGATGTTAGGTTGTTTGAAAACCGCTGCGTGCGTAGTGAAACCCTAGCTCCTGACAAAATAGGACAGGGAAACCCTACCCCAACATAGGGGTGTTTTGGTTCTCTTTGCTTGCTATGTGCTTTTAGAGTGTATCTCTACAGGAACGCACATATCAGTTTGCAAGGTTGAGTATTAGACCCGAGGGCACCAATATTAGTGTTGTTGAGAATCAGTTATCTGTGGGTATCCAGATTCAGTTTTGGGGACAGTAATTTTGGGGAACAGTGATCGGTAGTAAAGTACAGTTATTCGGCCACACCCGTGTTTGATCAGTTTGGGCTGAAATGCTGTCTGTTTTCCTTTCAGTTCAGAGGGTCAGAGAGTTGATACAGAATAGCCAGTGTTCCCCTTTTGCTGAGGCAGGACCTATGACGACGCAGAATTCAGAAGAGTTCGTAGTTACGACGACTGCATTGGATCAGGGGATCACTCTGCAAAGTGAGACCAACATGGGTATGCCACATTCACCCAGGACGCCTGTTGTGCACCTGGTCTGGGCCCCCCAGTTGTATCAGGCTCGTGAGCCCACCACCTTTGAACTAATGGGGATGATAGGTGATCTCCAGAGATCTGTGGCGGATCTCGCCTACGGAATGTCAGCTTCACCTCCAGCTGCACCATATGCCGGGAGTTTTGTACCCCAGGAGCCCCCGCTGTTGGGGCGAATTGTGATCGAACTCAGTCAACCGGAGATGGCCTCCAGCTACGGCAATGACATGCCAGCATCAACCCAAACCCTCGATCAGGCTGAGGCCGGAAGAAAAGGAAAAGCAAAGGTAGATGCCGATCCTATTGAACATCTGCTGTGGGCAGTCGAGGCTTTGAAAGCCGGGGGAATGAACAAGCAACAGATAACCGCAGTTGTGGCAAAAACTGTGGAGGATGCTTTCCCCACTCCACCTGAGGGGAGTTCAAGTCAGTCAGAAAATCGGGTTGGGCCCCGTCATGCTAGAACAGTTCCTCCTATTCCCGCCCCTGTACCTGGGAAAGATCAGAAAGCTAAAGTGGCGCCTGCCGACCCTTTTGCCTGTGCGGCTAGTAAAAGTGCTCAGACTCCAAAGTACCTGCCCCGAGGGCGCAGGGCCTTTCATGCTCTCTACATGCCTCTGTCCAAGGCACTTCAGATCCTTGCCGAGAAAGGGCACCTCAAACCCTTGGAGCCTCGACCACTCCCAAAGAACCTCTCAGCCACGCATGATGCTGCTCAGTACTGCGCGTACCATCAGTAGACAGGCCATCCAACTGACAATTGCTCCCGCCTCCGTCATGAGGTACAAGATTTGATTGATAACAAGGTTATCCTCCCGCCTACCTCAGCCAAGTCCATTACCACCCAGTTGTTGGATTTTGAGGGCTCAGATACTGCGAGTATGTAGTCAGAAAGTGAACCACCTGCGGGCGGCATCCGATGCATTTTGGATATGGCGTCTGGCACGCATTTTTGAGCATCGGTGAAACCGAGTTTTGTAAATCCTGGCTTGGGTGTCGAGTCAGTCTTTTGTTTTGAGTCTGTCTTTTTGTTTTGAGTCTGTCTTTTTGCTTAAGGGTCTGTCTTGTTGTATCGAGTCAGTCCCCTTTGTATAGAATACCAGGTGATTCTGGGGTTGTTGTCCCGAACACCGTTTTGTCTTGTAATTATCTGTTTTTGTTTTTAGTCTGTTTCTGCCGAGGGCCAGTTACACCAACAAATCTGAATGGAACAGCTGTTGCTATCTCACTTTCGTGCTTGCTTTCAGTATAAGTGCCAGGGGATTTGAATGGGCTGACAGTACATCTCGCCTGCTCTCCTGTGCGCCAAACTCATTACATTAGCCTAAGTTTTTCAAAAACCCTTTTTAACGCTGCGGTGATAAAAACGAAGAGGAAGGAATTCCTCGGGTTTTGCAAAATTTTGATCATTTTGAGAGGAAGAGAGGCATGCTAAGCCCACAATGAATGAAACCATGCTCGTCAGCATGAGTACTGGGAAGGACCCTGCCTTGATCCAGATTGGTTCCACACTATCTTCGGCGCGAGCGATTCGTCGCTTTCTTAAAAACTTTCAAAAACAAATATTTTACACGGCCCTGTGAAGACTCGTGTGGAACCGCTCTTGAGATTGTGCAGCCTAGGATCGCTCTCAGCCTTAAGATTCGACCTGTTTGTTTTGAACCTCGAACTCATCCGAAACATTCAACGGTCAACTGTCGAAGGAGGCTCATGTGGCCAGTTTTGAAGCAGCCCTCGAGTAAGAGGCACCAAAGCCGAATCAGAAGGAGTAGATCTCGCCGGAAGAAGCTCGTGGAGCAACCGAGACGGATTCTCCCGCAAAACATTGCAACAGCCGTTCTCCTAGACACCGAGAGGCTTCAATTTCAGAAACCATTTGACATGGACTTGCTACACTTTTACCCTTTGAGAGGCTCGCTGGGTCGAAAACCCGGAAGGGCGACTCAGGCAAAAGTTAGAGCAAGAGAAAAATACAAAAAGAAGCAAAAAACACAAAAAAAAAAGAAAAAAAAAAGAGAAAAGAAAAGAAAATATAAAAAAGAGAAAAAAAAAGAAAAGAAAAAATGCAAAAAAGAAAAGAAAAAGAAATGAACAAAAGAAAATAAAAAGAAGCTCGCAAAGTCGAAAACCCACATCGGGCACCTTGGCAAAAGTTAAAGCCTGAAAAGTGAAGGTTAAAATACCCGAGTGTACCTTAACCGGAACTACGTAAGGCTTGATTCCCATGTTTGGGATACGTAGGCAACTTCATCCTAAAGTCCAGCCCCCAACGCTTTCATAGCGTTTCAGTCCATGCAATGGTTTCGAGTTCATCCCAAAGTCTAGTCGCCGGCACCTTCCAAAGTGATTGTGTCCATATATTTGTTGTGACTGTCTTCGTCATCTCTATGTCCAAAGAGTTCGGCCACCACCAATGAAGACTGTCTACGGATTGCTGCGGCACCATCCAAACAAGGGGCAACTTTCCGTTGCCACCAGTCGTCGCAAGCCGCCGTTCAAACCAGGGGCAACTTTCCATTGCCATGCGGCGTTCTCCAAACTAGGGGCAATTTTCCATTGCCTCCGATCCAAGGTCGCGCATCTTAAAGAGTAAGTTCCATGCTCGTTGAGCATCAGTCGTTTGCAAAAATAGTTTTTGAAAATTTTTACTAAGGTTGACTATTTTCTCGAAAACTATTTCGTTTTCCAAAACTGGACCATTTTCTTGGACCCAAAAAGGAAAATTTTCAGTGCTTACAGCCTGACTTGCATGGTTTTCAAACCAAAAATCGGATGAGTACGTTAATCCGACTCTCATCTTGATCAAAACTGTTTTAGTGGAAGGCAAAAACAAAAAAAAAATGGTCAAAATGATGAACTACGGGCACAGTTGAGTCAGGTGTTCTGTCTTTCCCCCGTCGTCGACGTACTTGCCAGGAGGGCACTCCACCCACCAGAAGAAATAGCTGTGAGCTAACGGCATCGGGCATAGACCCGCGACTCCCTATTCATCCATTAATCACCTCGGGGAGGGACGAAAAATGAGAGAATAAAGAATAGAGAGGTGTAAGTTGAGAGAAAAAGTGAGCTAGAGGGTTTTGAGAGAAAAACCGAGCTTGAGTGCCAGAGTGATGTGAGAGTCACAAAGGAGAAAAGGGTGGGGAACAATACCCGGAGAAACTGGCTCCTCGTGATCTGAGGTCCCCGGTCGTCGTTAACGCATCTGTGTGTCGTGTCTCTTGTTTTTATTTACCCCAACCTTTGTTTTAGGTTTCTTCCGAGCGTGTCTCGTTGTGTTTTAGGTCGTGTACCTCTTTGTTCGAGTCCTCCCCGCTGTGTTCAGTTGTAGGCTCGATACCCCGGTTAAGAAAACCCTTTTTCCAAAAGTTAATCGTTTATGCTTAGAATGTTGTGCCATTCTCTATATTCGATTGTGCTTCAACTCCAGCTGGTTTCACCTCCGTAGGCCGTCTTGTCAGATTGGGCTGTTTGTTCGGAATTTACTGTGTGCAGAATGAAACGAATACTGTGTTACGGGCTGTATGCAGATTAATCCCCAACAGAGTAAGGGTTGTGCGTCCAGAATCAGGCAGTGGGTTGCTTGGGTTATTTTGCTGTTGGCTGTTTAGTTATCTGATTATTACAGTGCAAGTGTTCAATTTTCAGACGACCAGTCAATTTCATTTACATTGAGGTGTAATATGGTGTGATGTGATGCAGTACATGAGATATGTAAATGTAACACTTTTTAAGCCAAAAAGTTTATTCATTTCATAATCTTTTTAAGTACAAAGTTTCGAGGAAAGCAAAAACCTGCTTGCGGCAGTACAAAGCATCTAACTACCAACAAAAGAGAAAAGTACAAGAAAGAAAAAAGAAAAATAGCAAAAATCTGCATCCATGACGAGCACTCCGGGGGGCCATCAGTCGGTCCTAGTCCTCTTCCTGGACGAGGGTCCAGGAGCATCATCAGCATCGTCGTCAGAGCCCGAGCTAGTGCCGCCTCCGGTCTCCTCCTCTGATGACTCTGACTCCGCCTCTGCCTCCGCCTCTGACTCCTCGTCATCATCATCATCTAGGACTGGAGCTCGCGAGCTACTCCCGACATGAGTGCGCCCCGCCTTTGTGCGGGGGAATGCTCTGCCCTCCTCGTCTCTCCCTCGAGCCGGGACGGAAGGTCCAGCTGGAGCACCTCCTGCCATGGGAATCTGGAAGGGAGGCTGGAAAAGGTACATAAAAGGGAAATGCATCAGTATACTGTGAACAGTTTATCAATGTAGAATGCAGTGTATGAGTACAGTATGAGAATGCCGTGAGCGGTTTATCAATGCAGAATGCAGTGTATGAGTACAGTATGAGGTATGCCGTGAGCAGTTTATCAGTGCAGAATGCAGTGTATGAGTACAGTGTGTGAATGCCGTGAGTAGTTTATCAGTGTAGAGTACAGTGCAAAATGCAGTGAATGCAGTGTATCAGATACTGTGAGATCAGTGTATCAGGTGTTGTATCGTGCATCAGATTATGTAAAGCAGTGTATGAATGGTTTGAGGCCAGTGTCAGAAGAACATACCGGAATGCTGTAGAGGGCTAGGAGGTCAAAAGTCCCCTGAAGCATCCCCATCATCGAGGCATTCATCGCCAACGACTGACGGGTGTACTCAGAAGAAGCCTGCAAAAGTGTCAGATGCATTAATCTTCTGTGGAATATCAAATAAACTGAAATGAAATGACTGTGCAAAATGCAGTGGTACATACCGGAGGTAAGTCGGGGACACCGATGAACTCATGATCAGCTGGCGGAGGGGCGAAGGGGATCTAATAGGTCGACCCACCCTGCCCTCGGAAAGTCAGTGCAGCAGGCAGGGCGGGCCAACCAGCTCCCCGTCCTCCCTGAAATCCGCCCCTGCCACGGACTCGGGCCCTCGTCGAAACCCCCGCTCCAGCTCCTGCTCCCGTCCCAGCCGCCGGCGCCATGGGCCTGGATCCCTCTGCTCGACGGCCGCCGCTCAGAGGTCGCATCAGGTACGTCTGCACGTACTCTCGATAGTCGCCGACGCCTCTGAAGCGGGCCTCCTCCCAGCCAATGGTGTAATCGTCCATTTGCTCGGTCGTGAGCCTCTCGGTCTCCCTCATGTCTGCGGGAGGGTGAACCGGGACTATCTGCTCAGGTGACCCCAGGGTCTGGCGTAGGAAACGCTCACCCAGGTACCAAGCCCGACAGACCGGGCCCTCTAGCAAGATCCGGAAACGCGAGGTCTCCTCCGCACCGGCAAACCGATCCTGCGTCACCGCCGGCAACGGAGCCCACGGACGCCATGTGATCTGAAAGTGACAGACAGTTCGTTATCTACTATTTTTGAAATATACAGTGGAAAAGCGAAGCTTAAATGAACTGCAAGTAAAACATACCTCAGCAGGGGTAATGGTGTTGAAGTATCGGCGGAAGAAGCCGAATGTCTCTCGCGGTCGCCGGGTGCACCTCCCGTCAAAGCGCCGTGAGAAGGGGACGACCAGAGGAGTCTCTGTGACAGGCACGGGAGTGAGCCTAGGAAAGTAGGCGTAAACCCACAACTGCAAGATAAATATCAGTGCATTTATCAGATGAAGCAGAATACAGAATAAAGCAGAAATGGCAGAGCCGTGTGTTGTGTAGTGTATTGTGTACAGTGTACAGTCAGTGTAAAGCAGAATATATGTGTGTGCCGTGTGTACAGTATATAGCAAGTACAAAGCAGACTACAGTGTGTGCAAGGTACAGAGTACAGGAAATATAAGGCAGAAATGAAAAGCGGAGAAGAAATGTACCTCCCAAGCCCGCCAATAGCCTCCGAGCAGCTGGCCGCTGCCGCGTGAAGCCGAGCTCATGTATCCATATAGGGTGGCTAGAGCGGCGCCACCCCAGTCATAATTTAGGATGTCTCGGACGTCCACCAGTGCGCTGAGAAGGCAGAGAGGCACAGTGTTCGCCCGGTCGGCGAAGATAGTCGTCCCGAACAGGAACATGAGGAAGCCGCGAGCATACCTCTCCACGTCCTCCTGAGTCATCTGCGCCTCCTCCTCCAACACGGGCTAGACCCTAAACTGGACCTCGAACTAGGAGTACCTCACAAAACCTGGACGAGCTAGAGGTGGCACCTCACCCAGCAGATGGACCTGAGCGGCGGTCCACTCATCCATGTCGATATCAAAGGGGATCGGATCACCCCCTACCCCGATGCCTGTGAGCATCGAGAAATCGTAAGGGGTCATCGTCATGTCCCCTGCTGTGGAGAAGTGAAACGAATCGGTGGTGTCCCACCACCTCTCCGCCAGAGCGGCGAGGAGAGGTCTGCATGTAGAAAGCCTGGAGAGTCCTCGGCAGAAGGCGCCGAAGCCCGCTCGATCTACTATACGCCGGACTGCGTCAGGGAGCTCGTCATACCACTCCCGAGCACTAGTGTTCCCATACCCGCGGATGGTATGGGAATCATCCTGTAAACAGAAAATAACAAATTGCAAGACAACATTCAAAATGCAGTTTTGAAAAGCATACAGATATGGCATGTGTGCAAGTTTAACAAATTTTGACAAATACCGGGTGCCGGTGTGCTTACAGTGAACTACAGCATGTGATGATGCGTCAGCATGTTTGGGTGGTTTAGAGCAGATATAGCATGCGTGCAAGTTTAACAGGTTTAAACAAATACCGGGTGCCGGTGTGCTTACAGTGAACTACAGTGTGTGATGTGTCAGCGTGTTTGGGTAGTTCAGAGCAGTATAGCATGTGTGCATAGTTTGACAGATTCAAGCAAATGCTGGGTACCAGTGTGTATGCAGTGAAATGCAGTGAGTGCAGTATGTTTGGGTGATTCGGGGCTAGTGCAGTGTGTGTGCATGTGTCAGTCTCAAGCAGATATCAGTTGTATGTATGTTTACAGTCAACTACGGTGTATAGCATATCAGATTCAAGCAGTTAAAGAGTACAACTAACTACGACAGTTTTGTATCCTACATTGCGGAAAGTAAAGCAGAAGAAAGAGAGTTACCTCGGAAACACCAAAGGATAGGTGGGAGGTAGGCTCGCGCAGCAATAACTCGGGTGACACGTGCCTCTCGAAGCTTCGAAACTGGCGCAGGCCGTCGGGGGGCAGAACATGGATCGCCGGTCGGTAGGTCGCCGGGTCAAACGGGCGCTCGCTCAAAGGTAGGAGCTCGACCTCGGGATCCATCTCGTGGTCCGGGGGAGTCCTGCCGCGTGGAATGTCGTCCGCCATATCGAAAATAATGTGAAAATGGCCGGAGGAAGGAAAACCGGGCCGGAATACGAAGAGTCAACCGAAAGGTCAACCCCCGGGAAGGTCAAAAATGGCCGGAAAGGCCGGAATGTGAAAAGGCACGGAAATTAAGAGGAAAGTGAGGGGAACAAACCCCGAAAAGGTGGGAATGCCAAACGAGGCACCGAAACAAAGATGTGATCGGTTGAAAATGCCCGAAACGCAAAGAAAATCGCGAATCCGACGACGAAACGGGCTTAGAACGCGAAGAAACGGGGAAACGGGGAGAGAAAAACGCTCTAGAGAGAGAGGGTGAGAGTTTTCGGCGGTGGGGAAGTGAGGAATTAGGATTTGAAACCCTATTTTAAAACACCCGAGGTGAAAAGTCGAAACTGCCCCGAATCAGCAACTTTTTGCCGGTGGCAATATTTTGTGCCGGCCGGCAGTATTTTGTGCCGATGGACTTATTCTGCAGCCGGTGGACAGCCAGTGGCCTCCCCTCTCGGCCGGTGGTGTTCCCACAACCTTGTTTAAGTCATATGATGAGTTTTTGGTCTTCATAGCTCGAGAAAGTGCAAGAAAGTGCATCTCCGATGCTCAACCGGCCTCCGTTTTGACTTCGGACCGCGTCTTCCGTACGTAGCACTCCAACTCGTGCAAGGTTGTATCCTTTAGTATCCTTTTTGCCTCTTAAGAGATCCAAAGATTTGCCCCGTGTGCGTTGCACGCGTTCATCGCACTTTCTCGATGCATCACATCGCGCTGTCACGCGCCTCACAGTTGCATTGTCGTGAACATACTGCATGCGTTGTAACACGCACCCCTCGCATTGTCGTGAACATCTCTCATGCATTGTCATTGCATTTTTATTCCATGCATTGTCATGCATTCTGAAACACGTGCGTTGTTACACATTTGAGTCCATCTACGTCCCGTGTGGCATACATGTCACACTGGGCATCTTTTTGCACCATATGAGGCATGTGTGTCTCATTTGTATCATTTTGCATCTTATGAGGCATACATGTCTCATTTGCCTCATTTGCATCGGCACGTGTGCCCCATTCCCTTTGGCGCATGTGCCCCATTTGCATCGGCGCGTGCACCTCATTTGCATAGAACGTGCATTCACTCGCACTGTTTTGTGCAGTTTATCATTCGCGCTATTTTGCGCACCTCTCCTGCACTTGTTAGTGCATTGCATCGCGCTATCTTGCGCACCTTATTGATCGCATTGTTTTGTGCATTGTATTTCAATCGCGCTGTTTAGCGCATCGCACTGTTTTGTGCATTGCATTTCAATCGCGCTGTTTAGCGCATCGCACTATTTTGTGCATTGCATATCGATCGCGCTGTTTAGCGTATTGCACTGTTTTGTGCATTGCATCCCATCGCACTGTCTTGTGCACTCGCGTTGTCTAAACGCATGGCGCTATTTTGTACATCTTATTGCATTTCGCATTGCATTGCATCACACAGTCTTGTGCACCTCACGGTCTGGCGAGACCTTAAACACGCACGGTCTGGCGAGACCTTAAACACGCATGGTCTGGCGAGACCTTAAATACGCACGGTCTAGGAGACCTTAAATCTTTGAAAGGTGCAAGACCTTTAGCGCATTGATGTGCACAGTTCGTTCGCATAATACATGTATCTTAAAGCCGCGTGTTGTCGCGCATTCCGTGCAACATGCATTTCATACATCATTTGCATTTTAAAAAAAGCAAAAAAACAAACAAAACATGCATTGTCATGCATACCATTTTGCATCCCGGTCTAGGAGACCTTAAATCCTCTGAAGGTGCAATTCCTTTAGTGTTTGTCGTGCCCGAACGACTTTCGGTGGTCTGGTAAAGCCACCTACCTATGTTTGCGGTGAGTTCCTAGAAGACCAACTGGGACGGTGGAAACTAGAGTTCGAATGGCTTATGCCTAGGACGCAAAGGTTCGGGAGTTCCGAGACTAAAGTCTGGTTTAAATACCCAGGGGTGTATCCCCGGCTTGAAATTTGTATGGAAGCCCCATAGATTGAGGCAGCATATCTGCGCCTCAATTCTGGATACTGAACCAACCTAGTATATCGCCCTGTTGGTAAGATAGGGAAAACTGCAATCATAGTCATTGCATCATAGTGCACTGTCATGCATTTCCATTGTAGCTTGCATGCATCCATTGCATTTTCCCCAGTAGGTCGCATCATACTGCATTGTCATGCATTTTTGTAAATATCCATTCCATTGCATATTTGTAGATATTGCATTGTAGTTTGCATGCATTCATTGCATCACCTCCTCCGCCTATGGCTTGCGCCTTTCCAGGTTGAGCTTGGTCTGGTATGTGCCCTTACTTTTCATGTTAAAACACAGTTCTGCATGTGTATCGCGCCGATTCCACGCTGGTATGTTGGTTTGAGGGTTGCGGCACCTTTTCTGTGTTACACATGGCTCGTATGCGTACATGCCTTTCCTAGGCAAGATTTGGTTTGGCCCGCGTGCCATATCCATTACATTGTAGATCGCATGCATTCATTGCATCACCTCCATCTATGGCTTGCGCCTTTCTATGTTGAGCTTGGTCTGGTATGCGCCCATACTTCTCGTGTCGAAGCATAGTTCAGTAGACCGTTCTATGTTAAACATGGCCTGTATGCGTACATGCCTTTCCTAGGCAAGATTTGGTTTGGCCCGCGTGCCATATCCATTGCCATTTCCCCAGCATATCTATATTACATTGTAGTGTAATTTTTGCATCCAGCATTAGGATCGTAGTCCTTTCTCCAGCGGGTCATTTCCCCACTTGTGTCAATTCCACCCAATACTTGTTCTTGCGTCTGTCTACAATGCTCATAGTTCAGTTGACCGTTCTATGGTAGACAGACTTGTTACCTCCATCAATCTATTTGACATAGGTGTGGTTCCGAACTGCTCATGATTGGATCGTGATTCAATTGTTTTGCATATAATTTGCATTGTTTATACATTGTTTTGTATATATTGCATATCATTTTGCATCCATCTTGCATTGTTATGCATGTTGCTAACAATATTGTACCTGTTAAGTTTGTTTTCTTTGCAGGCACGATATTGTATGAACGGTTCATTTGAGGTTGGTGCAATCCGACGAGCCGCACAGGTATTGTATCCTCCGAGTGAGAAGTATCGAGAATTGCATAATTCTCTTACATCCTTTCTGCATCGTAGTGTAGTTTGGTGTATGCTAGCTTAAAACTGTCGCATGTATGCTTCATTACAGCTTTCTTTGCATGATCATAAGTTATGCTCGGCTTCGTGCATTGTCTTGCATTTTGCCCCTGCCTTCGGGCGCATACCTTGTCTGTCTTGCATGTTTGTCTAAGTCTTCGGCCTTGTCAAAAATGGGTCGTCTCTGGGTTTTGACATTCACTCCCGTCATTGTTATAACTTTCGAGTTCTGTCAAAGAGGGGCAACTGTAGACACCCCATTTTTGACCATCCTCAAGACTTGGACGTCACCGTTTGAACACTCGGTGATCATCCATGTTCGTGTTTATTTGGAGTTCCCGGAGGTCTCGGCTACGCGCCTTGTCTTAGGATCTCCGAATTCGACCGTTTAGTGTCTGGTTTTGCACCAAACACTTGTGTTTTGCCTTTGAGAGGCAGGATAGGGCTTGTAGACCATCCCCATCCACCACCGGCAGTGGCTAGAGGCCACCGGCTGGTTTTTGCTGCCACCGGCAATATAGTTTGCCGGTCGGCACTGTTTTGTGCTGGTCGGCATTGTTTAGTGCCGGTCGGCACTCTTTTTGGCCAAAATGACATTTTTGGCCGGCCGACTACTGTGCATCTGCTTTTGCAGATATTTTAAGACAGCTGTCTTGCTTTTTGCTCCCCTCCATACACGTGTATGGAGGGATCTCCCTCTTATGAAGCTTGTCTTGTAAGCTTTACAAGACAAGAAGCTTCTATAAAGAGAGGGGCTCTCTCTTTTTGCTAAGGTTAGAGAGGTTAGACACTTGAGAGGGCTTAGACAGCCATTGTTAGGGTTTGAGTTCTAGGGTTAGGGTTTGATACACATTATCTCTCTCTTTTTCCCTCTTGTGTGTGTTTTAGTGTGTTTAGTCCATACTATTGCACACAAACACATAGTGTTTCACCTTCACTTAGCTACTGAGGTTCTAAGGGACTGATTTTGAAGTTTTGGTGTTGGATTCAAGCCAAGGAGGGCCATTGGAGCACCATTGTTGAAGAGGTCTTCAAGGGTAAGAATCTTACCCCTTTTTCCCCCATTCTTGCATTGTATTTTTACCTGTCTTAAAATCGTTTTTGAGCTTGGTGTATAATACAAAAAAGTTCTGTTTTTAGGCCCTCTAAATTGTTTGTTTAGAGTGTTTTGTGGTTTGGAGGTGTTTGACCCCTCCTAGGCCTTGAAAGGCCTCATTTTGTGCTATTTTGTGCTAGTTTCGAGACTTTGGTGTTTGGGCCTCTTCACCACTGAAATCTTGAGGGATTTCAGTGGTGAAGATGGTGCCTTGAAGTCTCCGAAAGGAGAGGGCCACCCCCTCCCTTTGTTGTCCTTGAAATGGACCATTTTTGGCCTCTTGAGGGAGCCTATGTTTGAGTGTGTGTTGAGCATGTATAGACTGTTTTTCATGCTTATATTTCCATAATATAACATGATTTTAAATTGGTTTTGGTACACCATGCATGTTTAGCATACCTACCTTGTAATGCCATGTTTATGCCTTAATGTGCCTTAGGTTGTTAGCCTTTGTTCAAGCATGTTTTAGGCTTAGTCTTGTGAAGGTTTTGTGCATATTTTGCCATGTTTTAGGTCTGTCCATGGTTGTTTGGGTCGTATTTGGCATGCTTAGTATTGCCCCGTTGCATTCCGGCTTGTTGGCCTTAAGTATATGCATGTATAGCATGACATTCTTGTCTTGATTTAGTGGTTTAGAGTCATCCACCATGTCATTTCAGACCTTATAGTATGCTTGTATGCTTGCTTTAGTTACCCCTTTGATGCTTTGAAAGCATGTGTTGCATGCTCCGTGTTTTGACCATTGTGCATGCCTCTAAATTGGAGCCACTTAGATGCCATCTAAGTAGTCCTTTAACCTTGTTTTAACATGCTAAAAATCTGTTGTTAGCTATTTAATGCATGCCGTGATTGTTATGCTAAATGTGTTTCAAAGCTTCATGACTTGCCTCAAGTATTTGGACCATGCTTGCATGCATTTGCCTATTTTGTTTAACATGATTTGGGTATCATTTTATAGCATGATTTTAGGGCTTATAATGCATGCTAATTTGTCCATGAATACCTTCTTTCAAATGTGTTTGAGAGTTGTTCAATTTGTGCCTAAGTGTTGGCCTTTCAACATATGTATGTGTGCATGTGTATTTGGTCCCTCATTATAGCACTTTGGCCCTTGTTTTAGGCCTTATTAGAGCTGCCTAAACCATGCCTAAGTCCACCTTGACATTAGTTGGCATTGCCTCATGTTTGCTTGTATGCTTGCATAAGTGCATTGCCATGCCATGTTGCATCCTTAGCTTGTATGCCTAGGTTGCATTGCATCTTGCATGCATGCCTTGTTCCTTGACTTGATGATAGGAATTGGGTCTTGATTTTCTTGATTGGTTTGCATTTCATTTGACATGAAAGTTGCATACTTGATTCCTTGGGCCATCATGCATGGAAATGCGTGATTGGTGGTCCGAGAATCGAGGCACATGCCCCTTTGAGTCATTACCATGATGAGGGACATGGTTGGTGCATACATGCTTTGAATTGTGCTGCCATGCTTTGCCTTGCCCTCTGTTGCTGTCAAATGCAGATTCTGCAGGAACACTCTGCCGACCGGCAGTGTAAAGTGCCGACCGGCAAGCATTTATCTGCCGATAGCTTCACTTTGTGCCGGTGGCTAAACCATACTGCTGGTGGCAATTCCATGCAGCCGGTGATGTCTCCCATCATCCAAGGAAGCAGTCCTGAGGTTTTGGCAGCCTCCAGAGGAGTGAAAGAAGGAAAACAGAGGCAGCTTATGCATGGCGGTGCATTTCCGAGCGGGACCGGGCATGCATTGCATCGAGCCTTCCTCCCGAGGCGGTTTACTGTTTTCCTAGCTTTAATAACTTGCTTAGTTGATTAGGCAATTTGTAATATTTAATTAGCTTGCGTAGTTAATTAATTTGTATTATTTATTTGGTCCCTCCGAGTGAGGGCAAATCTGTAATAAGTGTGCGTGAGTGGTGTGTATGTCTTCCAATCCCCACTTCTTTCTTCCCTTTTACTTACCTGCTTTGTTGGTTAGTATTAGGGCACGTTTAATTTAGCATACCTTATGCTATGCATGCGTGCATCCATGCATTTGTATTGCATGCATTAGGCTCGGTACATCACGCTAATTGCATTTGTACTTCAATTCCAAATTGAATACGTGCATCAATTAATCGCATCTCATATGCCATGCTTAGGTTAGCCGAGCCTATCTAATTGCATCCTGTATGTGTTGCATTAGGCAATTTAACATGAACTAGGACACGTATGTTTGCTAACTAGTTTCTTGTTTTGGCACGGAGTACTATGTAAGTGTTTGTGCTTTAGCATCTCGCATGCGTGTGAATGTTAAACATGACAGCATGCTTGCCATGCGGCTAAGTGTTTATGTGATAAACTGCTTGGATGCCTGTGGGTGAAGGTTGGATTGTTTGAGTTGGGAAAACTCGTTGAAATCCGTGTTTTAGCCTACTTGCGAGTAGCAAATTCCAAAACATCTTGTCAAAACAAACGGATATGCAATGCTTATTTCCAAATTAGGCAATCTAGTCTATACTTGTTTGCTGCGCGCATAACATAGTAATTCTAGGCTAATAATTGGTTTAAGAACACATAACGTTTTCAAAATCGGATATCATGGTTAGTAGAGGCCGGTCTTCGGACCGGGCGAAAGGGGGTGCTCATAACTGACCTTCCCCGATCGTACCCAAGCTCCCGAGCTGAGACAACTCCGATGATGACGGACATGTGGCCTTCGGCACCGAGTCAGGGTTTCCTAAATTCTCCCATTTTAAAATATTTAGGTGGCGACTCTGTGTCTGGCAAAGCAGTCCATGTTTGGCACTACTTTTCACAAATCTGTTTCTCAAAATGATTTGCCAGATTTGGACTCTTTGGTTCAGATTTAGAACCGTGACACAAATCGAGTCCGAACTGTAGTGACCCCAAATGAACAGAACGGGACCCACCCTCCTGGGGCGTTCGGGGGACGTCTACAGGATGCAATGACAATGCTAAAATGCACTTGAAAACACTTAAAAAAACTCACTAAAAATAGGAGTCTCGCTCGAACGCAGCTTTCTTCACTCAAGCGAACATGCAAAATGCGCGTGGTTGCTCGAGCACACATTCCTTCGCTCGAGCAGTCTGTAAACTTTGCAAAAATGCTGGTTGCTTGATTTTTCCGCTCGATGCTCGCTCGAGCATGAGACTCATGCCTTCCCTCGAGCGCAACTTCTGTCGCTCGAGCGAAAGTATGAAAATAAAGGAGGTCGCTCAAGCGTAGGATCTGTTACTCGAGCGTGGAAGCAGAATTCTGGAATTTCCAGATTTGCTTCCAAGCTTCAAATTCAACCTCAAAGCTATAATTCACATCCTTTTGGGCCCAAAACTTGAGGAAACATATGTAAACTTGTAAAATATGAAGGTTTAAAGATCATTTCATGAAATCAAGGCCCAAAAGTATGTCAATTGTGCAACATTCAACTTGAAATGTAAGAACATAATGTGAACATGTCATGTATGCATTCATTTGAGTTCATAGCTTCCAAAACATGATCAAATGAGATATTATACTATAAAAGATGGTGAATTCTTAGATTACAACCAAAATATGAACATGCATGGGACAAATTCTTAGACAACATGCTCTAAATGCAATGTAATGCACATGCATGTATGTATACTCTACTCTTCTACTTCATTAAGCTTAATTCATGTCCTAACTCACTTAATTCTTTTGAATGTATGAGATAAGCACCCTAATTACCCAACTAAAGGCTTGATTTCTTACCTTAGGTTCTCAACTCCTTTGAATCCTAGTGAGTTCTTGCTCAATTTCTTCAATTCTCCTTAATTCTCTAGCAAATTCATTGTTTGAAGACTTCTCCCCAGTCTCTCTCTCTCTACACGTTTGTGTGTGTGTGAGCTCAAAATGTGTTGGAATGAAAGAAAAGAGTGAGAGCACATAAGAAGTCTTATATAGGCTTACCTAATGATGGTTAATTAAGGCTAATCAAGTAGGTATTAAATTAATCTAATTTAATCGCTCCGAACCGAATTTTAATTAAACCTACCATAATTTTCCATAATTCCCAAATAACACATAAATCAAGTCAATTCCTGAATCAAATGTCCATAAGGCCTTCAATTCGCAAACTGAAACGTAAATAGGAACAAATCTTTCTACGATAGACAGATATAAACACAAATAAGGCAACATATGTTACAAAATTTCACTTAATTACTTATTAGACATAGTTAAGCATGGATTAACACTAAGCATGGGTCGGGGTTGTTACACAACCTCTACCCATACCTGCAATATCTCTTCTCTAATCTCAAGTTGCCGCTACCCTTCATCCCATTGTTTGGCCATTAAAATTATAGTTAACCCTTAATTGATAATAAATTAGTTGAGCTGGCATAAATTTTCAAAAAAATTCAAATTCGACTCGTATAAAATAATGAATAATTTTGTATGTGTTGTATATACAAATACTAATAAATAAATAAATAAAATTAACAAAACAAAGTCTTTTAATTTTAGGAATTTTTGTAGTGCTTTTATGATTATTGTTATTTATTTTTATTTTTTTGTCTATAAAATCATAATGAGGAAATTAGTTGATGAGCTTTATTAGATTAAAATTGTACATGTGAGAATAACAAAGATAGCTAAATACATGTGCATAGATATATATATATATATATATATATAGATAAATTTACATGGTTCAATATATAACAATTGCATATTCATAACTCAATATTACTCTTCAATTTTCAACTACTTGAAACTTAGACTATTAGCATAGAGACTAACTTTGTTACACACATAGATTTGCAGAGAGTTTGTTTGTCTCGAAAAAGAGATTGAATATGGAATTTGCTTGCATTGGATTTTTAAGTTATTAGGGTTTCTAAAGATTTAGGTCTTTTATGATTTTTAGGAAGGAAATATTGGAAAAAAAAATCAATATTTCTCATATTAAGGGGGATATATGTTTTTGAATTTTGAAATTCAAAATTATAAATAATTAAAGTTTTTATTTTTTATTTTTATGATAATAAATGAACTAACTAATAGATCTTTTTTTAAGTGTAGATCATTTTTATGTTTTTAATTGACATGATTTTCTATAGTAGTGGGATATTTAACGCTGTGTTTGGTTTGATTCTCAAACCATGATTCCACACTAATAATCAACCATATGTTTGATTACAATTTTCAAATCATGATTCCAAATCAATTTCAAAACACATTTTGAAAACATGTTTGGTAAACAGAGAGTTTTTGAATTTTTGGTCCACCTAGTCGTCCGTTCGGACATCCTCCTAGATAGTTTTTGAATTTTTGGGTCTATCCGGTCGACCCCCGGACGTCCGGCCGATTAACTGGGACAGTTTATTTATTTTTTTTTTTTTTTAGCAATTGGCACCTGTTATTTGAAAATAAAAAAAATTATATTTGTTTTTGATATTTTTTAAACATAGAAAATATTTTTTTGAGACCAAACAAAATTTTAAAATAAATATTAATTTCTCAAAATAATTTTTTTTTTAAACCAAACAATTAAAAAAAAATTCTAACCAAATATACAATCAAAAGTAATTTTAAAGCACTAGCTGAATATTTTTGTTAACAAAAATAATAATATTTTTTTAATATTTTAAATACATAAATATTTTTCACAAACCCAACACTCATTTCAAAAATTCATAATCAAATAACTTTTCACAAGCCCAACACTCATTTCAAAAATTCAACACTCAATTTCAAATTCAATTCAAAACTCATACCCAAACAAATTTTCTCTTTTCAAATCATAATTTCAAAACTCACAACTCCATACTCAAATCATAATTCTAAACACAAACCAAACGCTACTTAAATTTTTAAATTCAAATTTAAAGGATAATTAGATTTTGTTTTTTGTTTTTTGTTTTTTGTTTTTTTTTTCTTTTTTTCTTCTCTTTTCTTTTAGTTGAGTTAACCAATAGAAAGTTTTTTAATTATTTAAAATATAAAAATTCTAAAAATTCATGTTGAGAATTTGGAGCTCCCACAACGCTTGTGGTTAAAACTCTCTCTTGCTTATATCATATACTAGCGGTGTACCCATGCTATGCACAGTTTAAATAAATAATTAAAATTTAATTTTAAAATTAAATAATAATATAAAATTTATTTGACACGTATATGAAAAATATTTTACAATCAATTAAATTTTAATTATTTTTATCGGAGTTTTTTTTATTTATTTATAGCATTAATTGTGTGTTTTAAATTTTAATAAGAAACAAATGTCATAGTTTAATTGATAGAAATGAAAAAAAAGAAAAAAAAAAAAAGAAGAGTAAATTACAAAAATTACATTTATGATAAAATAAAAACAAATTATGTTCTATAAATTTTTCAATTTTAGTTTATTCTATGTCAAAGTTCTCCTAATTATATATTAAATAATATCACATAAAAGTATAGCTTCCCTTATAACTTTCATGTAAGAATGGTCAATAATTGGATTGAATAATTAGAGTTGAGTTAGACATGACTGAAAATCTAGTCAAATCGACCCTTACACCAATTTTGCTCTAACTTGATCATTAAAACATTATCTTATGAGGTGTTTAATTACTAGATTTACTGCTTAGAACTAAATTTATTAAGTGATAATCAATTAAGCTCATTTGATAATAGTAATTGATATCACTTACAAATTTAAGTGCCTTTTAAAATGTATACTAAAACTTTAAAATTATTAAATATAAATATCTATATACACTATTATAAACTCACTATCACCATCACATTTACCGTAATCATGCCACCACTACCACCACCACCATCGGCACCGCCGCCGCCATCGCCACCACTACAACCACCATCACAATCACACCGCCGTCACCACTGCAATCATCACCTTCATCACTATCGTCATTATTGTCATAAGCACCGCCACCACCACCACCATGCTACTGCCACCACCACTACCACCATCACCATCATACCATCACCACAACAACTACCACCACCATAACAATATAAAAATTGAAATATACAATTTTAAAAGAATAAATTTTAAATTTGATCTTATACATACAACTTATTTTTAGTTTAGCACTTAAATTTTTATCAAATAATTTTTCAGCATAAAAAAAAAAAATCAATTTTCAATTTTCAATAATTAATTTTTAGTTTTCATCTTTATCAAGCACTACCTTAGCCTATGCCTAACACATGAACCACTTAATCCATTTATGTATTTAGTTTTTAAATTGGCAAATACACATGTTAGTATTTGGGTTTTATAATAAAATGGGTTAAGTACACTGAAACCACATCAACTATTAACAAATATTACTTTATCTTCTCTCATCAATGAATTTGTACATATTGATTTTCTTAACTATAAAAATGTAACCCTTTTACCCCTCCAGGCCACCTCAAAAAATGGTGTATTTGTATAATTTTCATAGTTGATGGAGTCAATATGTATGAGTTCATAGATAAGGGAGAGAAAGCGATATTTATTAATAATTGAGGGGATCTTGGTACGATTAACCCTAGCAAAAACAAAAATGTATATACATGTATATGCATATTTATTATAAAAAAAAATTAAAAAGGTTAGAGTGGTATCAATAATATAGTTATACAGTAAGGTTTGAAAATATTTAGGAGTTAATTTAGGAATATAAATTTAAAAGGTTAGAGTATATCTATATACGGTATCAATAATATAGCTATACAATAAGGCTAACTATTTGAATATTTGAAGGAGTTAATTTAGGAACAAAAATTGGTGATATTAATGATATTGAAAAATGTTTAATCAACAAATCATTTTAAGAGATGTCTTTTTTTGCTTTTACAATAATTCAAAATTTCTAAATATTCATGTTGAGAAATTGGAGCTCCTACAAGGCTTGTGCGTTACAAATCCCATTTTCCTTATATAATATATAGATATGGGAGTATAAGATTCACTTTACATAAGTGAAACAACTCACTTTTTACTTCTTCTCCCGATGTGAGATTATAAAATAAATCATATCACAGACTAATTAGAGTTTATATAATTTAAATTGTGTTGAACTGAACTATGCACAACACTACAATATTAAATAGAAGTATAAGATTTGCTTTATATAAGTGAAACAATTCACTTTTTCTTTCTTCTCCTGATATGGGAGTGTAACGACCCGAAATAATTATGATAAGACCATCTACAATATTAGTAAATGATAACACCATGCTGAACCCAATAACCTTTTCATTTCATAAGATCTCATGGTATAAAAGATAATATATGCAGTTACATATTCATAAGCCTTAACCTTGAATCCATGGCATGCATTATATGTTAAAGATATGAAATACAAGCTAAACAATTAAGAAATGTCCTAAGGGCTTACAGCTTTCCAAGACAATACGTGGTTACAACAAAAATGGATTTAAATCCAATACAATTTAAGCCCCTGGCTTGTACAAAAATGAATAAAACAAAATAAACAAAATGAAGCTCTTGCTTCCAAGTCCTCCCAAGCTATTGCCTTGGCAGAGGCATATCATCAGCACCTGAAAATGGTTTTCCTATATAGGGTGAGCCAAAACTCAGTAGAAATAATCCTACACAGTATATGAATCTTAACAGAGTTATAAGGTAAATGCATATACAATGCTCGTACCAAAACATTTTCATTTCTCTTTCCAAAACTGTGCAATGCCAAGTGTATATCTCAAATCATGATATCATTTCCTTTACAATAGAATACAGGGCAATGAATACAACACTATAAATCTCTAGGCGTGTCTACAAGTAGGCTACAAGCACTACCAATTTGTCATTTTTACCGATATCAACCGGAAGGCTCAACACCTAACCGCGCGGGTTTCTAGTCTTTCACCAAGGACACATAGACCAACTTAATATCACAACTACATTTCTACCGAAATTCACCAAGTTATTCACCAATTTTTCTCAAAACAACAACATTTTCAATATGTTAAATATGTAACAATGCTCAATGCGATGGATGAGAAAATAGTTTTAATTCTCGTAATTCTCATGCAATTTATACAACAATCATAGATATCCTCCACGATAGCCCCAAAACAGATATCTCTAAATAGATAAATAATTTTCATAAAGATAAACTTTCCAAATTCCAAGATGTGAGTGATAATACATACCCAACTGTACCATCCTCATCAATATCAATCTAATTTCACATTTCCAGCATCAACTCCATTTATTTATACAAAATCAACACTTGATATATTGAGGGAAAAATTCCATTTTCTTCGAAAATCAATTCCACGTATCAAAACCATCCATTTTATTACAACACAGCCTCATTTCTCGTTCCACAACCATTTTCAAGAAACCATTTGGAAACTTCTCTTTGAGTTTTAACTAAAAACCTTAGATTTGTTCAAAAATCCCCAAATCACAATATTGTTTTAGAAAACAACAAATAATTAAGTTAAAAATCATAAGAAAGTGCGGAGAATCCCTACCTCAAAGCTAGAAGACTAAGGAGAGTGAGAAGAAACCACAACGAAGCAGAAATCCAACTTTTCTCCAATTAGAATGAAGCCCTTGTTGTGCTCTACCTTCCTATCAAAGGGATACGGGTGAACAAATCAATGAATCTAGGTATATTTGTAGAGAGAATGTGAGTTTTAAAGAGAGAGTGAGAGAAAATAGGATTTTGAAATGTTTAGAGATGAAAAAGTGACTCAAAAAGGTGACTTTACGATCTGATGTACGCGTAGACCACTCAAACACAAGAATTGCCGCTCAAGCGACCAGACATAATAAATGAAACCGCTCGGGTGAAGAAGTTTACCACCCGAGCGAAGAAGTTTACCGCTCAAGTGAAGAATAAAAACTCTCATAAGTTTTACAGATAGAGGACTATCATTCAAGCTCAAGAAGTGACGCTCAAGCCAACATCGCTTGAGCATAGAATACCAACTCCCAGTACCTTTGCAGGCCTGCAAAAGTACTGAGAGTTCTCCAAGACTGCTCGAGCACAAGAAGTGTCGCTCCAGCGAAGAATCCAAAATTTGGGAAGAAACCATTTTGAAAAACTATCCTAACCTGTTCCAAATGCAATGAAAGTATAACGACTCTAGTTTAGACCCGACCCATTCTGTATCCTGTACTCGGGGTTTTGTGGTTTCGCATTGTTGTACATATCTTTCCTTCCTTATACTTCTTTGAAAGTGGCTTGTGGATTGTAGTGGTTGCGTTTAGAACAGGTTGGTTGCTTGGTTTTTAAACTTTTGTTATCCAGGATTTTGCTCCTCCACTCGAGCGGCACTTCTTGCGCTCGAGCGGGTTTTGTGAACTTTCAGTACTTTTGTAGGTCTGCAAAACTACTGGGAGAGTGTATTCTATGCTCAAGCGGTTATTTCTGCGCTTAAGTGGGCTCAGCTCGAGTGGCCTTTCTAGCACTCGAGCGTTGATCTGTTGCCTGCAAAACTACTGGGAGTGTGTATTCTGCGCTCGAGCATCACTTTCTGTGCTTGAGCAGACTATGCGTATATCAGTTCCTAAAAGTCACTTTTTCATATCTCTTTCTTTAAACATTTTAAAAACCCTAGATCTAGAGTTTCTCTCTCTAAAACTCATCTTCTCTCTACATTTTTACCTAGATCCATTGGTTTCTCGACCCTAGTGTCTTTGGAAAAAGGGTAGAGCATCTCAAGAGCTCCATTTTGGTCCAAACAAAACTTGGTTTTGGCGTCTTTGAGGTTCCTCCATTGCTTCTTTGGTCTTTTAAGCTTGACGTAGGGACTTTCTACACTCTTCTATGAGTTTTAACTTAGCTATTTGTTGAAGTGTAAGAAATATTGGATATTGCAGTGATTTTGAATAAACCTACGGTGTTGGGTAAAAGTCAAAAGGGGGATCTTCAAATAAGTGTAATGGAAGTGGTTGTAGGAGTAATTATGAGGTTGTGTTGTGATAGAATGATTGATTTTGATATTTGGATGAAATTGGGAACAAAGGGGAAGTTTTGCCCTAAAATGCCTAGATTTTTTTTATTTATTATTATTTTTTTTGTAGATAAATGGAATTGGTATTGAAAATGTAAAATTGAGTGGAAGTTTATATAAATACTGGAGTGGGATATTTATTATCTCTCACCTATGAAAACTTGGATAGTTTATTTGTCTTGGAGATTGTATATTTGTTTAGAAATATCTATTTTTGGGCTATCGGTGGAGGATAGCTATGGTTATTGTAGAAATTGCATGAGGATTAGGTGAATTGAAACTAATCTTTTATTTGTTGCCATTGAATATGACTATGTCTTTAATACATTGCAAATGTATGATGTTTGGGAGGAGAAAATGGGATCTACTCCATGTTTGGGAGAAGAAAGGGGATGAACTGCATTGAATTAAGTTGGCGTGTGTGTCTAGAGTGAAAGTCCCGAATCGCGTATATACATGGGTGCCGATTCCCACGAACGAAATTTCCATAACATGAAAAATGGAAGTGTTTGTGTAATGTCTGTATTGAATTGAGAACCACTAAGTTGTATCCTCAGTCTGGTTGTTTGAGATAAATGGAATTGACTCATGAATTGGGATAAAATGGGTTGAGATATAAAGCTTGGCATAGTTTAGTCTTGTAAAAGAGTTATAATTGATCCATCACAAGCATTGTTTATGTACATCATACTCATACTTTTGTTAAGATTCATATATTGTGCCAGATTGTTTCTTTTGGGCTTCGACTCACCCTATTTGGGAAAAACCATTTTTGGGTGTTGGTGATATGCCTCCGCCAAGGCGATAACTTGGGAAGAATCATAGCTGAAGGCTTCTTTTTGTGTGTTACGTTATGGTTTTGATTCAAGCCAAGGGCTTTACTTGTATTGGATTTATATCTGCTTTTATTGTAACCAAGCATGGCCTTGGAAAGATGTAAGCCTTTATGACATATGAATATTTGTTTAGCTTTCATTTCTTATCACTACTTGTAACACATGCTGTTGATTCAACATGGATTATTTATGAATGTATATCACATGTGTCACCTTTCGTACATCAACTCTAATTAATGAAAGTTTACCATTTTGTTCATGTCATCTTGCTTATATTATCAGGAGTCGGATTATTGTGATTATTTCGGGTTGTTACAACTTGGAATTAGAGCGTACTAGGTTTGAATACTTTGGGTATGTGGGAAGTGGTTATTACCACAATGGGTTTGTCTTGCTTGATATAGACTTTAGTATGTACAATGTGTTTACACGATAACATGTTTATGTGAATATATGGGTATGGTATTTAATTCCTAAGATATTGATTGAGTCTACGCGTTTCTAGAAGTCCTGTTAGAAAAGCACTTGATCACTGTTGTTTCTAACCGGAACTCTGGCAACGCCGCCGGACGATCATTATCCAGGAATGAAATTCGTATGTGTTTATGTGACTGTGCTTATGTGGAGTGAATTACTGTTGTCCATCGCATTAGGACGCAAGTGAGTTAGATTCGGCACATTTGTAAATGTGCCAATCTCTTTTGTTACCTTCATTAGGATGTCAGGACATGGACGTGGTGGTGGTAGGCGTGGTAGGCCCAGAAGGCATGAGGTGTCTTTACCGAATGAAATTTTGACACAGGAAGAAGGGGTTGGTCAAGCCAATGTGGCCAAATCGGTTGGTTAACATGCCATGGGTGCCTTAGCCTGCGAAATGGCAAGAGCATTGCGAGAGTCTATAGACATTCTCAGGCTGAGAATCAAGTCCAAGCCCAAGTAGCTGAGGTAAGGCCGTCTTTTTTGAAGCGAGAGTTTTTTCGATCAAATCTGGATGAGTTTGTGGGTGATCCCATGGTGCCACTGAATGCAGATGAGTGGCTAGAGCAAATAATGAAAATGTTCGAGATGCTTAGTATCGAGGGCGACCTATTAAGAGTGACCTTGCCATCCTCCCAGCTGAAGGGAGATGCGGGTCAGTGGTGGGAGTATGCGCGTGGGCGTATTGGGGTGACTTGGGAGGCTTTCGTCAACGTCTTCTAGGATAAGTTTTTGCCTCCCACAGTTAGGGTGAAGCTGAGGCATCAGTTCTTCAAGCCTGTATAATTGAACACTTCAGTGGCCGAGTTCGAGTCCACATTTACCAGCTTGTCAAGGTTTGCACCAGAACTCGTGGTGACTGAGGAGCACCGTCGTCTAGAGTTCGAGCAGAAGTTGAGGACCGGGCTCATGTTTAAGGTGGCCGAGTCGATAATTAGAGATTATAGATCCCTTGTGGAAACAGCGGCTCATCTTGAGACCGTGATGCAGATAGAGGAGGAGTGAATGAGAGGCTTTAGGAGGAGTCCGGATGTTAAGGGGGACAGTAAGAGGTAGAGTGATCCAAACCCACAGTAGTCCCAGGAAGTACAGCCGAGGTCCACTTTTCCAGTGCTGAGTTCAAGATCTGGGAGAGGTGGTCAGGGAGATTTCACTTGTTACAAGTGTGGCCAGTTAGGCCACAAGTCTCCGGCTTGCCCGCAGAGAGGAGGAGGGTAGCGATCTATATCATTTTTGACTTGTTCTCAGAGCCAGAGTCATGGGAGAGGACAGTCGCGCACTTGTTATCAGTGTGGGCAGGCAAGACACATGAAGAGATTTTTCCCTCAATTGGGTAGCACACCTAGTGCGTCTGGTTCGAGGCAGGCATAGAGCCACCAGCCTGCACAGTCAGCACAGGCCTCGAGGGCCAATCAAAGAGCCTTTTCGGCTTTGTCAATGCATCGGGTTTATGCTCTGAGGGGTGAGCAGGTAGAGCAGAGACCTATAGGGTATGTGTATGCTGTTACAGCGCTAGAACTAGTACCAGTGCCTTTGGTAGTGAAAGGTACTTTCTTGTTTTGCAATTCTATTGTTGATTCACAGTGGTACATCCCATTCATTTATCTCATTTGCAATTGCATCGGCTTTGCGATTAGAGTTGGCTCGGTTAGCATCTCCTATCTGTGTAGAGTCATCTATTGGTGTTGAGATTGTTTTGAAGTAAGGGTGTCGAGGTTGTGACATAAAGGTTGAAGGTTGACGGTCGCCGGTTGCCGACTTCTGTTTGTATTTGTATTGATTAATATGTCTAGTTTTGATGTTATTTTGGGTATGGACTGGTTGTCATCATATTGGGCTGCTATAGATTGCTATCATCAGAAGGTTACTATATGTACCTTGAGCGGTGATTGCTTTTATTTCTTGCGAGATCAGGTGGATAGAGTCTTATCACCGATATATGATCCGTGTAGGCGGAGTGAACTTAGTTGCCTTCTCACCAGCTTTTGAGTAATGAGTGTGATGAAGTCTAAGTTGAGTTACCAAGGGTAGTCTGTGAATACCTGGATGTTTTTCCTCAGGATCTTACTCGTTTATCACCTCATCGTGAGATCAAGTTCTCTATTGATTTAGTGCCTGGCACGACACCGATTTCTCTAGCACCGTATAAATTTGCACCTGCCAAGTTGAATGAGTTGAAGATTCAACTCTAGGAATTATTAGATAAGGGTTTTATCCACCTTAGTAATTCACCTTGGGGAGCATCAACTCTTTTTGCTAAAAAGAAGGACGGTGCATTACGACTTTGTATAGATTATCGGAGTTGAACCAGGTAACTGTTAAGAACAAGTACCCAATGCCTCATATAGATGATTTGTTTGATCAGTTGAAAGGGTCTTGTTGCTTTTCTAAAATTGACCTGAGATCGGGTAATCACCAGTTGAGAGTAAGGGAGAAGGATATCCAAAAGACGGCATTCCGTACACGGTATGGCCATTACGAGTTTCTAGTGATGCCCTTTAGGCTAACCAATGCGCCAGTTGTGTTTATGGAATTGATGAACAGGATCTTTCGTAAGTTCCCAGGCCGTTTTGTGGTCGTCTTTGTAGACTCCATCTTGATTTACTCACCTTCTGAGGAGGAGCATGAAGAGCACTTGCGGGTAATACTTGAATTACTTAGAGCCCACAAACTGTACGCTAAGTTTGGAAAATGTGAATTTTGGTTAGAAACGTTAAGTTCTTAGGCCATGTCATATCCGAGGTAGCGGTGACCGCAAATTTATCCAAGATAGAGACAGTGCATGATTGGGAACCATCTAAGAATGCTTTCGAGATCCGTAGTTTTTTGGGGTTGGTCGGATATTACCTTAGATTCGTGAAGGATTTCTCTAGGCTAGCTTCACCATTGACTAGACTGACAAGGAAGGGGATCAAATTTGTGTGGAGTGAGACTTGTGAGAAGTCATTTCAAGAACTTAAGGTTAGACTTACCACTGCTCCAGTTTTGATTACTCCGGAGAGGGGTTTAGGCCATTCGGTGTATTGTGATGCCTTGCGGGAAGGTCTGGGTTGTGTATTGATGCAAGAGGGGAAGGCAGTGGCCTATGGCTCACCGCAATTGAAAACACATGAGAGGAACTACCCTACTCAAGACCTAGAGTTAGTGGTGGTGATCTTTGCCTTGAAGATTTGGAGGCATTATTTGTATGATAAGAAGTCTAAGGTATTTTCTAATCACAAGGGTCTGAAATATCGGTTTACATAAAAAGACTTGAATTTGAGACAAATGAGGTGGATGGAGTTTATCGAAGATTATGATTTCGAGTTACACTATCATCTCGGGAAGGCCAATGCCATGGCCGATGCCTTAAGTAGGAAATCCTTTAGCTGTATAGCTTGTATTGCCATCCGGGGATGGGAAATGTTGGGTGCTCTTGGTGAGTTTGACTTGCATCTTGGCATGTCCGTTGAGTCTGCAGCCTTGTTTTTGATAGTTGCACAACCTACACTTATGAACTGAGTGATAGAAGCATAGACTGGTGACCTTGAGGTGAAGTCCCTCTGGGAGAACATCTCCAGTGGGAAGGTAGAAAGAGGCTTGAATGTGTACTCTGACTCTAGTGTTGGATACCTTGACCGCCTTTTCATGTCAAAGTCCTACCGAGAGGAAGTACTCTGAGAATTTCACCATTCATGCCTTGCGGTGCACCCGGGAGGCACAAAGATGTATCACAACCTTAGCCGCCAGTTTTGGTGGAGGGGAATGAAGAAGGATATGGCTGTGTTTGTGTCGATGTGCCTTACTTGTCAACAAGTGAATGACGAACATCAGAGGCCCGTGGGTTTGTTGCAACCCTTGCTTATAGCCGAGTGGAAGTGAGAGCATGTCACGATGGATTTTGTTATGGGCCTTCCAAGGACTCAACGAGGTAGTGAAGCGATTTGGGTGGTAGTTGACTGGTTGACCAAGTCAGCGCACTTTACACCTATGCGTGTAGGTGACTCGATAAATCATTTTGTCGACCTCTATATTAGGGACGTAATGAGGTTCCACGGGGTCCTTATGGCGATTGTCTTGGATAGAGATCCGTGTTTTATGGCTTGATTGTGGCAGAATTTACAGAATGCCTTGGGCACTAAATTGAATTTTAACACTGCGTACCACCCTCAAACTGATGAGCAATCCGAGCGTACCATTCAAATCATTGAGGATATGCTTCAGCGTTGTGTCCTTGACTTTAAGGCATCGTAGAAGAGGCACTTGCCCTTGGTGGAATTTGTTTATAATAACAGTTTCTAATCGAGTATTGGCCTGGTACCGTTTGAGGCCATATATGGTCGACCGTGTAGATCCCCAATGTATTGGGCCGAGGTGGGTGATGCACCTATGTTGGGGCCAAAGTTAGTCTGAAAAACAATGGAAAAAGTTACACTTATCTGTAAGAGGTTGGTTGTGACCCAGAGTCGCCAGAAAAGTTTTGTCAACCGTAGGAGGAGACCTTTGTCTTTTGAGGTGGGAGACCATGTCTTCTTGAAGATATCACCTAGGAAAGGTTTGATGAGGTTTGGAAAGAGTGGGAAGCCATCCCCTCGATTCATTAGGCCTTTTGAGATCCTTGAGCAGATTGGAGAGGTAGCTTATCGTTTAGTGTTGCCACCACAGCTTTTCGGGGTTCATGATGTGTTTCATATTAGTATGCTTTAGAAGTATGAGCCCGATCCGTCGCATGTGTTGGATTAGACCGACTTAGAGGTAAAAGAGCATGCGTCGTATGAAGAGAGATCGGTGAGAGTCTTGGATACTCGGGACCAAGTCTTGTGTGGCAATACAATTCCCTTAGTTAAAGTACTGTGAAAACATCATGGGGTTGAGGAAGCAACTTGGGAACGTGAGATGGAAGTCCGTGAGAAATATCGGGAATTATTTGTTAATGTTTGAGCATGTATTAAGTTGTTGTCATGTTAATGAAATATGAAAACATTGTATATCTTTTAAAAATATGGAAACATTGTATATGTTGTTTCTGTTTTGGAAACACGAGTTTATTATGAACTATGTATATGTTTTGGAAAATGTGAATTGTGCTTTCAATGTTGGAACTTATGTATTGAGTTGATGAGAATGGATAACCAGAGAATGGGTCAGGATGATGGAATTGATTGGTTATCAATGTTATAATTAGTTTAAACATGATTTTAAATTTTGATTTGTAAGTTCGGGAACGAAATTCCTTAAGAGGGGGAGGTTATAGTGATTCTGGTTTAAACCCGATCCATTCTGTATCTTGGACTCGGGTTTTGTGGTTTCACATTGTTGTCCATGTTTTTCCTTCCTTATACTTCTTTGAGTGTGGCTTGTGGATTGTAGTGGTTGCATTTGGAACAGGTTGGTTGCTTGGTTTTCAAACTTTTGTTGCTCAGGATTTTGCTCCTCTACTCGAGTAGCACTTCCTGTGCTCGAGCGGGCTTTGTGAACTCTCAGTACTTTTGCAGGTCTGTAAAACTACTGGGAGAGTGTATTCTATGCTCAAGCGGACTCAACTCGAGAGGCCTTTCTTGTGCTCGAGCATTAGACTATTGTTTGCAAGACTATTGGAAGTGTGTATTCTGCACTCGAGCGTCACTTTCTGTGCTCGAGCGGAAGAACTTATTGTGTTTGATGCTCGAGCGTCACTTCTTCCGCTCGAGCAAACTATGCATAAAAGTCACTTTTTATATCACTTTTTCATCTTTCTCTAAACATTTTAAAAACACTAGATCTAGAGTTTCTCTCTCTAAAGTCATCTTCTCTCTATATTTTCACCTAGATCCGTTGGTTTCTTGACCATAGTGTCTTTGGGAAAAGGGTAGAGCATCTCAAGAGCTCCATTTTGGTCCGAACAAAACTTGGTTTCGGCGTCTTTAAGGTTCCTCCATTGCTTCTTTGGTCTTCTAAGCTTGAGGTGGGGACTTTGTACACTCTTCTATGAGTTTTAACCTAGCTATTTGTTAAAATGTAAAAAATATAGGATATTGGGGTGATTTTGAATAAACCTAGGGTGTTGGGTAACAGTCAAAAGAGGGATCTTCAAATAAGTGTAATGGAAGTAGTTATGGGAGTAATTATGATGTTGTGTTGTGATAGAATGGTTGATTTTGATATTTGGATGGAATTGGGAACAAGGGGAAGTTTTTCCCTAAAATGCCTAGATTATTTATTTTATATAATAAATGGAATTGGTATTGAAAATGTGAAATTGAGTGGACGTTTATATAAATAGTGGAGTGAGATATTTATTATCTCTCACCTATGGAGACTTGGATAGTTTATTTGTCTTGGAGATTGTATATCTGTTTAGAAATATCTGTTTTTGGGCTATCGGTGGAGGATAGCTATGATTGTTGTAGAAATTGCACGAGGATTAGGTGAATTGAAACTAATCTCTTATATGTTGCCATTGAATATGACTATGTCTTTAATACATTGTAAATGTATGATTTTTGAGAGGAGAAAGGAGATGTACTCCTTGTTTGGGAGAAGAAAAGAGATGGACTGTATTGAATTAAGTTGGGTTATGTGTCCAAGGTGAAAGTCCTAAAAATCACATGTATATAGGAGTGCCGATTCTCGTGGATGAAATTTCCATAAATGGCAAATGGAAGTGTTTGTGTAATGTCTATATTGAATTGAGAACCACTGAGTTGTGTCCTCAGTCTGGTTGTCTAAAATAAATGGAATTGACTCATGAATTGCGATAAATGAATTGAGATATAAAGCTTGGCATAGTTTAGTCTTGTAAAAGAGTTATAATTGATCCATCATGAGCATTGTTTAAGCACATCATACTCATACCTTTGTTAAGATTCATATATTGTGTCATATTGTTTTTACTAGGCTTTGGCTCACCTTATTTGGGAAAAACCATTTTCAGGTGTCGGTGATATGCTTCCACCAAGGCAATAACTTGGGAAGAATCGGAGTTGAAGGCTTTTTTTTGTGTATTACGTTATGGTTTTGATTTAAGTCAAGGGCTTTACTTGTATTGGATTTATATCTACTTTTATTGTAACCAAGCATGGCCTTGGAAAGATATAAGCCTTTACGGCATATGAATATTTGTTTAGCTTTCATTTCTTATCACTACTTGTAACACATACTGTAGATTCAGGATGGATTATTTATGAATGTATATCGCATGTGTCACCTTTTGTACATCAACTCTGATTAATGAAAGTTTACCATTTTGTTCATGTCATCTTGCATATATTGTCGGGAGTGGAATTATTGTGATTATTTCAAGGCATTATAGAAAGCACTCCAATAACCAAACTCAACGAAGAATAAGGAGAAATAAGACATGAACAATCATATAGGACAATAAAATTTGGATCAAGAATATCAAATGGGTCGGGTCTAAACCAGAATCGTTACAGGGATTATAAAATAAATCATAAACTAATTATACTTTTATTTTTATATGGTTAAATAGAAGTTATCTAATTGAAAGTTTTTTTAATTGTTTGAAATTAAGAAAATTAGTGTAAGAAATCGTGGTTAAACCGACAAATCAGTCAAACCAAAAATAGTTAAGCCTAATCGGTTTGGTCAAATGACCATATAACTTATACAAAAATTATTCAATTAAAACTTTTAAATGTTATTTCAATTTTAAGATTTAAATTGTCTTAAATTGTAGCATGCACAATACTATAGTACTAAATGGGAGTATAAGATTCATTTTATACGATTAAACAACTCCTTGTTTTCCTTTTTCTTCCGATGTAAATCATAGACTAATTAGAGTTTTATTTTTATATGGTTAAATGGAAGTTAGTCAATGAAGATTTTCTTAATTGTTTAAAATTAAGAAGATCAAGAAAATTAGTATGAAATATTGAAACTCTCACAAAACTCCTCACTAAAAACTCTATTTTCCTTATATAATACATAAATATGGGAGTATAAGATTCACTTTATATAAGTGAAACAACTCACTTTTTCCTTTTTTTCCCGATATGGGATTATAAAATAAATCATAAAATAATTAGAGTTCTTATTTTAAAATTTAAATTGTCCTGAACTGAATCATGCACAACACTATAATATTGAATGGGAGTATAAAATTCAGTTTATATAAGTGAAACAATTCACTTTTTCCTTCTTCTCCCAATATGGGATTATAAAATAAATCATACACCAATTAAAATTTTATTTTTAGATGGTTAAATCGAAGTTAGTCAATGTAGATTTTTTTTAATTGTTTAAAATTAAGAAAATCAGTATGAGAAATCGCGGTTAAACCAGTGAATCAGTCAAACCAAAAACGGTTTAGTCCAATCGATTAGATCAAAAGACAAACCAACTTATACACAAATTAATTAATTAAACTTTTAAATGTTATTTTAATTTTAAAATTTAAACCGTCTTGAATTGAAGCATGCACAACACTGCAATATTAAATGAGAGTATAAATTTTACTTTATATAAGTGAAACAATTCACATTTTTCATCTTTTCCCTATGTGGGATTATAAAATAAAAGTTAACAATTGTTTAGGCGGAAAGTTTGTTTATAATCAAGCAATCTTAGTCATTCAATCTTTAATTTATTTCAAATCAAACAAATCTAACCATTATATTTTGATAAAACCGTTAAAATCATGGTTAAACCAACAAATCAGTCAAACCAAAAATGATTCAGCCCAATTGGTCAGGTCAAAAGACCAACCAACTTAATTAATTAAAAATTTTAAATTTATTTTAAAATTTAAACTGTATTGAATTGAAACATGCACAACAGTACAATATTAAATGGGAGTATAAAATTCACTTTATATAAGTGAAACAACTCATTTTTTTCCTTATTTTCGCGATGTGGGATTATCAAATAAATCATAAACTAATTAGAGTTTTATTTTTATATAGTCAAATGAAAGTTAGCCAATGGAGATTTTTTTAATTGTTTAAAATTAAAACAATTAAGAAAATTACTATGAGACTTTGGAGCTCTCACAATCCTTCTCACTACAAATCTCATTTTCCTTACATAATAAGATTTGCTTGAACCCTAACCTGTGAGAGAGGCAGAGGTGAAATGGAGCAGTAGGCACAAGCATCGACTGCGACACGAGGCAGTGAGTCAACTACGACTGAGGCGATGACAAGGTCCTCAAATATTCATTCTTACAGGGTATTGCTAATTGCTAGCTATCACTAATACTAATTGATGCTTCAAGACAGATCTAACCAAACCAAATAAACCCAATCAAGAAAGGAAAATAAACCCAATCTGAGTATTTCTATCGAAACCCATTTTCATTCATTGGAGTATTTCTGGCAAGCAATGGAAGAGTGAGAGAGAGTAGGGATGAGTGTGAGCTTCTTCTTCACCTCTTCAAATGGCTTGAACAATACACTAGAGAGAGGCTGATCTGAGCCCTTGGAAGTGCAAACCAAAAACCCATTTCTAATCTTTGAAAGAAACCCCAAAATAGAGGATACAAAATTCAGTGAAGAAGATAAAGCGGAGGACCCAAATGGATGTACTTAGATTGTCTCCATGACGGTTCAAGAGAGAGAAAGCTAAAGCAATTCTGAAAAGTACGATATTTGTCGAGAGAGAAACAAAGAGGCTTGTAGAGAGAAAATGAGTAGGAAGTACAAGGGAAGATGAGAGGGTTTAGGAGTGTTTATGTGGTGTGGTGAGAAGAGGATAAGTACATAAGTCTAGATCATCTATCGTCACTGTCGCTTGGCTTCGCTGCTGCCGCCGTCACCTAGCCTCGCTTCGCTATCGTCTTCGTCGCCTCGCCTTATCGCCATCACCATAGTGTATGGGTTATATAGCAATTCTAGTTTAGACCTAATCTATTTGATATTCTGGATTTGAGTTTTCTTGTCTTATACGATTTTTCATGTCTTATTTCTCTTTATCCCTTATTGAGATTGAGTATTGGAATGTCTTGGTTGTGTTTGGAACTGGTCGGGAGTTAATATTTTCAAAATAGTTCCTGCCCAAATTTTGGCTTTTTCACTTGAGTGACATTTCTTGCACTCAAGCGGTCTTTGAAAACTCTTAATACTTTTGCAGGTATGGACTCGCCCTTTTCCGCACCCCGCCTTTCAAAACGGGTTTAAAAAGAAGGCCTCACAGTTCAGACTCCCGAGGTTCTGAATCTAGTCTCACAAGTGCAATGTGAAATTGATAATCACCAAAGAGTCCAAATCCGACAAACCTTTTTGAAAAATCGATTTTAAATCAAATAATTCCAAAATTGGACTGCTTTGCCAGATACAAAGTCGCCACCTAATTATTTTATTTTGGAAAAATTTAGGAAACCCTGACTCGTGCCAAAGCCCACGTATCCATCATCACCAAAGTTGTCTCAGCTCGGGAACTTAGGTACGAGAGGGGAAGGTCCTAAAATGAGCACCCCCGCTTGCCCGATCAAAGATCAACCTCTACTAATCATGATATGTTCTTTTATAAACATTACGTGTTCTTATTCCGGTTATTAGCTAACTTTACTATATGATGCACACAAGCAAGTATAGACTAAAATTGCAAGAATTGGAACAACTCAACTCATGTTTGTTTTCGAAAATGGTTTGAATTTGCCACCCTCAAGTGGGCTTAAAAATGTGGACTTGCCACCAAACATAGTGGGCTTAAAACATGATTTTGCCATAACAAAGTGGGCTTAAAACACACATTCGTTGAATTGTTCCAATTCAGACAACAAAGCCTTCATCCACAGGCATTCACACAGTTAAGCATTTAAGCACATAGCCTCATGGCAAGCATGCTAGATATGGCAATATAGCAATCACACTCATGCAAGTATGCTAAAGCATAAAACTCACTGAGTACTCCAAGCCAAAACAAAAACTAGATAGAAAGATGCATGATCCTAACTTCATAGAAAATGTCTAATGCAACACAACTAATGATGTAACTAAATAGGCTTGGCTACTTAATCATGGTATTTGCAACACTTTGATAGCATGCTTTGAAACACGTATTCAAAGAAGTATTGAAATTGCAATGCAATTTGAATGATGCGCCGAGCCTCGGTGCATGCAAGACAAATGAATGGATGCAAACATGCAAGAATAAGGTATGATAATTGAAAATGTCCCTAATCTGACCATCAAAAGCGATTAAATAAAAGGGAGAAAGACGTGGGGTTGGAAGACATACACACACGCACGCACACTTATTACAACATTACGCCCTCACGAAGGAGGGTTCGATCGAATAAGCTAACTAACTAGCTACGCTAATTAAGCTATCTATTACAAAACTCGAAACTAATTAACTATTCTAGTTAACTAATTATTACAAACCGAATTAAGCTAATTAATTACAAAACGAATTAATTAACTAAATAGTTACAACACTTGTATGAATGAATTAGCTACAACTAACTAATTAAGCAAAGCAAGTAAATGGCTTCGAGGGGCGAGGGCTGCATGCATGCTCGGCTTCTCCACCCAAAAATGCCACCGCCTTGCCATTGCAGCCTCTGTTTGCACATTTTAGATCACTAAAAATTGCACTAACTTCCAGAACACCTCTGCTCCACCTTGGGAACATACTGAACAACTTTCTTCATTGATGGCCCATCGGCTACCAATGGTGCTCGTCGGCTACCATTGGTGGCCGGTTGATTACTACTGGTGGCCGTCGGCCACTGCGGGTGGCCGGTCGGCTACCCCTGCCCTGAACTTCCTTTTTTGCTGCAACAGAGAGCAAACAGAGGCAAAGCAATGTATTCTCAAGGTTTGTCTGTACTGTTACTCTCCTTATCATCACACAAGTTCAAAGGCGTATAACTCTTGGCCCTCAAACCATCAACCAAGCATTGTCCATGCATGATGGGTAAAAAACCAAGCTTGTACAAGCTTAATGAGTGCAAAACAAGACTCAAAACAAGACTCAAAAATACCACCATCCTATCATGCATGATCAAGGGTGATGGTGACCAAGGAAAATGGCACATTTCATCACTTTGAGTATGAAATGTCCCATTTTCCTCGTGTTCGAATTAATGTCCGATCCAAGCACAAGCAATGCAACATAAAAGATGCTTATCTTGCCTCTTTTACTTGTCATGTTTTGTTTACTCATTTTAGATTATCAATCCATTCTTTAATCAGTTAAGTCCAAAAGTGAGTGTCCTCTAATGGAAAGAGGGCTTAAACCACAAGCACCTTGGGCATGAAAGAGACCTCATGCCATTGGTAATGAACCCTCGAAGGGATTAAAACATTAAGCATGAATGTCTCAATTTCACACTTAAGCAAACAAGTGGTTTAAAACCACTTTCAAAGCAAACAAAAAAGTGAAGAATAGAGGGAGATTACAGAGATTTTAGTCCTAAAATGGAGTGCAAAATAACCCTAAAACATGCTTTCAACTCAAAACAATAATGATTAAAGTATTAAAACACCAAGCTAATGAAAGAATTAGTACTACAACCATGCCATACAAGGCTCAAAGGACTCAACCAGCCCAAAACAGAGCTAAAACAAGTCAAAATAGTAGCAAAAACATGCTGGACCAAAGCTAAGTTAGGCTATAAAAACATGCTAACATGTAAGGCAAGTAGGCATGCAAGCAAGACAACAAGAAGGGGAGGCTAACCTCTCCAATTTTGGACTTCAAAAGAAGGTTTTGTCACTAAAAAACCTCTAAATTTCATTGGTTAAACGGCCCAATTTTTTTTTGATTTAAAAGCCTTGAAAGATGGCACAAAAGCTTAACAATTAGCAACAAGAAGGGTGGACTACCCCTAACACAAAATAAGCCTCAAACCACCATTTTTAAACCATAAAAATAGAGTTTTTAGAGCTCAAAACCAGCTCATAAACAGTATGTAAAGATGGCAAAACAAGTATTTAAAATAAGCTTAAAATACAAGTGTTCTACCTCTTGAAGACACGATGCAATTTAGAGCAACAAAACAAGCCAAAATCCTCTTCTATAGTGTTGGTTAAGGGTTGATGTGCAAAAGTGTAGAGAAACTAGACTTTAAGGCACAAAATAACAATAGAGAGAAAGTTCTAGAGAGAGAGAGAGAGAGAGAGAGAGAGATTTTTGGTCCAAAATGTCTAACCCTCTAAAATGGGGGAGGACACCCCCTATATATAGAAAATCAAGGTTTGAGCTTTTATACATCCTACCATACATGTGTATGAAGATGCAGCTTAGTGAACAACAGCTGGCAAATAAATATCTGAAAAAGGAGACCAATGGCCATCGGCCACTATTGGTGGCCGACAAGAACAATCCATGGCCGGCAGGTCCCAGGGCTAACCGACAGGTCACCCTCCTCTCCAGGCAAGAGACAACAAGCTCTTGGTCCAAAAACATGCACAAAACAGCAAGGTTTAGAGGCTCAAAGACAAGGCGTTCCGTCGAGGACTTCAAGTGCTCAAAACGAACACAAACAAGCACAATCACCGAGTGCAGAAATTATGACGTCTAAGTCTTGAGGATGGTCAAAAATGGGGTGTCTACAGCAGGCATACAAAAGTACTAGAGGTTGGCATTCTATGCTCAAGCAGTCATTTTTGCGCTCGAGTGGTGTTGGCTCGAGCAGCCCTTCTTAAACTCGAGCGATGGTCCTCTGTATCTAAAACTTCTGGGAGTTTTTACTCTTCACTCCAGCGGTAAACTTCTTCCCTTGAGTGGTCTCACTTATTGTCTCTTATCGCTTGAGCGACACTTCTTCCGCTCAAGCGATTTATGCGTATATCAGTCTGTAAAGTCACCTATTTGGCTCACTTTTTCATATATCTCTCTAAACATTCGAAAAACCCTTGATCTCTAAAACTCATATTCTCTCGACAAATACACCCTCATCTATTGATTTCTCAACCCTAGTCCCTTTGTTAAAAAGGTAGAGCTCATCTAGAGCTTTGTTCTAATCGGAACAAAGCTGGGTTTCGGCATTTTTGAAGTTTCTCCATTCTCTCTCTCGTCTTCTAAGCTTAAGGTAGGGATTTTTTACACTTTCTTATGATTTTTAACTCAATTATTTGCTATTTCTGAAACAATATTGTGATTTGGGAGTTATTGAACAAACCTAGGGTTTGGGTTAAAAATCAAAAGAGGGGTTGTCCAATGGATTCTTGAAAATAGTTGTGGGATTATAAATGAGGTTGAGTTGTGATAAAATGGGTGGTTTTGATACTTGGAATTGATTGTGGAAGAAAAAGGGGGTTTTTGCCCTAAATATCTCAAATGTTGATTTTGTGTAAATAATTGGAAATGTGAAATTGGGTTGATATTGATGAGGATGGTGGAGTTGGGTATGTATGACTACTCACATGTTGAAATTTGGAAAGTTTATCTTTATGGAAGTTATTTATCTGTTCAGAGATATCTGTTTTGGACTATCGGTGGAGGATAGTTATGTTTGTTGTAGAAATTGCATAAGGATTATGTGAATTAAAACTAATTTCTTATCCTTTTGCGTCGAGCATTAGCGCATATTTACTACATTGAAATGTGCATTGTTTTGAGAAAAAAATGGTGAATTTGGGAAGCAAGTGTTACCTCGTTGAAATAAGTTGGCTTGTGTGTCCATGGTGAAAGTCCTAAAAACTGCGCATTTACATGGGTGCCGATCTTGTGGACGAAATTTTCATAAAATAGCAATAGTAGTGCTTGTATAGCTTACGTTTACATAGGTGTCGGTCTACAGTTTCCTACGGACGAAATTTCCATGGAATGTTGTAGCTGTTTTGACATTCCTGGAGATTGTGATTCACTGCCCTATTTTCTATTGTAAAGGAAATGGTTTCGTAATTGTGATAAACCTGGCAATGCATGGTTTTGGGAAAGAGATATAAAATGTTTTGACACGAACATTGCATATGCATTCACATTATATCTTTGTTAAGATTCATACATATGTATGATTATTTCTACTGGGCTTTGGCTCGCCCTATATGGGAAAACCATTTTTAGGTGTTGATGATATGCCTCTGCCAAGAACATAGCTTGGAAGGACTTGAAGCTGAAGGCTTTTCTTTATGTTAATTGTTGTATTTATTTTTCTACAAGCCAAAGGCTTAAACTGTATTGGATCTAAATCCATTTTGTTGTAATGAAGCATTGCCTCGGAAAGTTATAAGCTTTTAGGGCATTTTTTGATTGTTTAACTTGTATTTCATATCTTTAACATGTAACATATGATATAGATTCGGGGTTAGGACTTATGAATCTGCATGTGTTATCTTTTGTACCCTAAGATAATATGAAATCAAAAGGTTATTGGTTTCAACATGGTGTTGTTAGTTATATATACATATATTGTGGATGGTCTTCATAATTATTTCGAGGCATTACAACTTGGTATCAGAGCGTACCGGGTTTGAATACTATGAGTATGTGAGAAGTGGTTCTTACCACAATGGGTTTATCTCACTTGATAGAGATGTTTGTATATTTGATATGCTATGTGATGAAATATTTATGTGACTAAATGGGTATGGAATTTAATTTCTAACATATTAATTGGGTCTACAAGTTTCTAGAAGTCTTGTTAGAAGAGTATTTGATCACTGCTATTTCTAACCGAAACTCTGGCAACGTCGCAGGACGATCATTATTTAGAAAGGAAATTCGTATTTGTTTATGTGATTATGTGGAGTGAATTAATTGTTGCCCATCGCATTAGTACGCGAGTAAGTTAGCTTTGGTACATTTGTAAATGTGCTAATCTCTAATTTTACCTTAATTATGATGTCAGGATGAGGACATGGTAGTAGTAGGCGTGGCAGGCCTAGATAGCAGGAGGTGCCGATACTGGATGATATTTCAGTGTGGGACGAAGAGGTTTGTCAGGCCAATATGGCCAAACCAATTGGTCAACAGGCCATGGGCGCTTTGGCCTGAGAAATGGCCGAAACTTTGCAGGAATCCATGGACATTCTTAGAACTGAGAATCAAGTCAATGCCCACGTAGCGGGGATAAGACCATTTTTCTTAAACAGTGAGTTCTTCCAGTTTAATCCGGATGAGTTTTTGAGGTATCCTAAAGAGCCTTTGAAAGCGGATGAATGGCTTGAGCAGATAGTGAAACGTTCGAGATGCTTATTATCAAGGACGATGGGCTGAGAGTGACCTTTGCATCCTTCTAGTTGAAGAGAGATACGAGGGAATGGTCAAAGTTTTTGCGGGGAAAATCAGGGTGAGTTGGGAGGCCTTTGTCAACACCTTCTAGGACAAGTTTTTGCCTCCCACTGTTAGGGAGAAGTTAAAAGAATAGTTCTTGAAGCTCAAGTAGCTTAACACACCGGTGATCGAGTTTGAGGCTACCTTCACTAGTTTATCGAGGTTTGCACAAGAGTTGGTAGTGATCGTGGAACACCGTTGCTTGGAGTTTGAGAAGAGGTCGAAGACCGAACTCCTTTTTAAGGTGGTCGCATCCATGATTAGGGATTACGGTCGTCTTGTGGATGCGGCAGCTCACTTAAAGATCGTGATTCAGACTGAGGAGGAAAGGATGAGGGGGCTCTAGGTAGAGGAGTCAGTAGGTTCAGGGAGAGACCCTGGATAGTAAGAGGCAGAAGGGTTCTACACCACAGGAGTCTCAGGAAACACCATCTAGATCCACATTTCCTGTGTCGAGTTCAGGTTCAGGGAGAGGTAATGAGGGAGGTTTCACTTGTTTTAAATGTGGCTAGCTGGGTCACAAGTCTCTAGCTTGCCCATGGAGAAGAGAAGGGCAACAGTCTGCACCGTCTTTGGCTCGTCCCCAGAGCTAAAGTCAGGGGAAAGGGCAACCACCTACCTATTTTCAGTGTGGGCAATTAGGGCATGTGAGAAGGTTTTTCCCTCAGTTGGGTGGCACACCTGGTGCTTCTGGTTTGAGGCAAACAGAGAGCCATCAACCTACCCAGTCAATACAAGCCTTAAGCAACAATCTAGGGGCTCTTCGGCTCAATCTGTGCATCAAATTTATGCTCCGAGGGGTGAACAGGTAGAGTAGAGACCTATAGGACATGTGCACGTTGTTACCACGCCAGATTTAGTGCCATTGCCTTCGGTAGTGAGAGGTAACTTCTTATTGTGTAATTCTATTGCCAATGTGTTGATTCATATGGGTGCATCTCATTCTTTTATCTTGTTTGCATTTGCATCGGCATTGGGGTTTGAAGTGGCTCGGTTAGCATCTCCACTCAGGGTAGAGTCACTGGTTGGTGAAGAGGTTGTGTTGGACCAGGGGTGTTGCGGTTGTGAGATAGAGATTGTTGGTTGTCGACTTCCTTTTGCATTTATGTTGATTAATATGTTTAGCTTTGATGTTATATTGGGCATGGATTGGTTGTCATCTTATCGGGTTGTTATAGAATGTTACCGTTAGAGGGTTATTGTATGTACCGCTTATGGTGATTATTTTTATTTCTTGGGGATCAGGTTGATAGAGCTTTGTTGCTAGTGTGTGATCTGCGTGGTCGAGGTGAGCTTAGTCTCCTTCTTACTACATTCATGAGGGTTGAGAGTGATGTGGTCCGAATTGAGTTGTCGAGGGTAGTTTGTGATTACCCAAACGTCTTTCCCGAGGATCTCATTAGTTTGCCACCTCATCGTGAGATAGAGTTCTCTATTGATTTAGTGTCTGGCATGGCACCGATCTCTATGTATAGAATTGCACCCGTTGAGTTAAGTGAGTTGAAGGTTCAACTCCAGGAATTGTTAGATAAGGGTTTTATCCGCCCTAGTATTTTGCCTTCGAGAGCACCAGTCTCTTTGCCAAGAAGAAGGATGGTACATTGTGACTCTATATTGACTACCGAAAGTTGAATCGAGTAACTATTAAGAACAAGTACCCAATGCCTCGTATAGATGATTTGTTTGACCAGTTAAAGGGGTCTTATTGCTTTTCTAAGATAAACCTGAGATCGGGTTATCACTAATTGAGAGTGAAGGAGGAGGATATCCAGAAGACGTTATTCCCTACACGGTATGGCCATTACGAGTTCCTAATGATACCTTTTGGGTTAACCAATGCACTGGCCTTATTTATGGATTTGATGAATCGAATCTTCTATGAGTTCTTAGACCGTTTTGTAGTCATCTTTGCCGATGACATCATGATTTACTCACCCTCTGAAGAGGAACACAAGAAACATTTACAAGTTGTGCTTGAGTTGCTTAGAGCCCATAAGTTATATGCTAAGTCCGGGAAGTGTGAGTTCTGGCTAAAATAAGTTAAGTTCTTAAACTATGTGATATCCGAGGAAAGAGTGATTTTAGATTCTTCTAAAATAGAAGTAGTACATGATTGGGAACAACCTAGGAACGCCTTTGAGATTCATAGTTTCATGGGGTTAGCCAGATATTGCCGTCAGTTTGTGAAGGATTTTTCTAGATTACCCTCACCATTGACTAGGCTTACTAGGAAGGAAGTTAAGTTTGCGTGGAATGAGACTTGTGAGAAGTCATTTCAAGAGCTTAAGGTTAGACTTACCACAGCTCCAGTGTTAATTATTCCACAAAGGGGTTTGGGCTATTCTATGTATTGTGACACATCTCGAGAAGGTTTGAGTTGTGTCTTGATGCAAGAGGGGAAGGTAGTAGCTTATGGCTCATGTCAGTTGAAAACACATGAGAGAAACTATCCTACTCATGACTTAGGGCTAGCAATGGTGATCTTTGCCTTGAAGATTTGGAGGCATTACTTGTATGTTGGGATTTTTAGGTCTTTTTCGATCATAAGAGTTTGAAGTATCTATTTTCACAGAAAGATTTGAATTTGAGGTAGAGAACATAGATAAGGTTCGTGGAGGACTATGATTTTGAGTTGCACTATCATCTGGGGAAGGCCAATGTAGTGGCCGATGTCTTGAGTAGAAAGTCCTTTAGCAATGTAACGAGTATTGCCATCCAGGAATGGGAGATGTTAGGTGTTATTGGCAAGTTTGACTTACATCTTAGCGAGTCTGTTAATTCGGCAGCTTTGTTTCCAATAGTTGCACAACCTGCACTAGTGAGCAGAGTTGTAGAAGCACAAAAGGGTGATCATGAGGTAGAAACCCTCCGGAAGAAGATCTCTAGTGGGAAGGTAGAGAAAGGCTTGAACATGTATTCTAATTCGAGTGTTAGATACCTCGATCGTCTTTTCTTACAAGAGTCTTACAGAGAGGAGGTACTCCAGGAGTTTCACCATTCAGACCTTACGGTACATCCGGGAGGCACAAAGATGTATCACGACCTTAGTTGCCTGTTTTGGCCGAAGGGGACAAAGAAAGACGTCGTTGTGTTTGTGTCGAGATGCCTTACTTGTCAACAAGTGAAGGCCAAGCATCAGAGGCCAGCGGGTTTGTTGTAACCCTTGCCTATAGCTGAGTGGAAGTGGGAGCATGTCACGATGGATTTTGTTGTGGGTCTTCCGAGGACTCAATGGGGTAATGATGCCATTTGGGTGATAGTTAATCAGTTAAGTAAGTCAGCACACTTTGTACATATACGCACGAGTGACTCGGTAGATTTCCTGGCCGACCTGTATGTTAGGGACATTATTCGACTTCATAGGGTCCCTGTGATGATTGTCTCAAATAGAGATCCATGTTTTACGGCTCAGTTGTGGCAGAGTCTACAGAATGTTTTGGGCATTAGATTGACTTTTAGTACTGCTTATCATCCTCAGACTGATGGGCAGTCAGAGTGTACCATTCAGATCCTAGAGGATATGCTTTGGGGTTGTGTTCTTGACTTTAAGGGGTCGTGAGAGAGGCACTTTCCTGTAGTGAAGTTTGCCTATAACAATAGCTTTCAGGCGAGCATTGGCATGGCACCTTTTGAGGCCTTATATGGCCGACCGTGTAGATCTCCTATGTGTTGGGCCGAGGTGGGTGATGCACTTATGATAGGCCCAAAGTTGGTCTAAGAAACAATAGAGAAGGTTGCGCTTATTCGTAAGAGGTTGGTTACGACTCAGAGTCACCAGAAGAGCTATGCCGACCGTAGGAAGAGACCGTTATCCTTTGAGGTAGGAGACCATGTCTTCTTGAAGATATCACCTAGACAGAGTTTAATGAGGTTTGGGAAGAGCAGGAAGTTGTCACCTAGATTTATTGGGCCTTTTGAGACCCTAAAGCGGATTGGGGAGGTAGCTTATCGTTTTGCCTTACTGCCATAGCTTTCTGGGGTTCATGACGTGTTTCATATCTGTATTCTTCGAAAGTATGAGCCAGATCCATCACACGTGTTGGATTAGACCGAATTAGAGGTTGATGAGGATGCCTTGTATGAGGAGAGACCGGTTGGAGTTTTAGATACTCGAGACCAAGTCTTGCATGGAAAGATAATTCCTTTAGTGAAGTTGTTATGGAGACGTCACGGGGTTGGGGAAGCAACTTAGGAACGAGAGAGGGAAGTCTGTAAGAAGTATCCAGACCTATTTGTTGATGTTTGAACATGTATTGAAATTTTGTTATGTTAATGTAATATAAACATTGTATATGTTTTGGAAATATGAATTGTGTATTCAATAATGAGCATATGTTTATCATGGTGATGAGAATGAATAACCGGTGGATGGGTCATAGTGATGAATTTAATTTACTATCATTATTAAAATTGGTTTAAACATAGCTTTATTGTTTGATTTAAAATTCCGGGGATGAAATTCCTTAAGGAGGAAGGTTATAACAATTCCGGTTTAGACCCAATCCACTTGTTATTTTGGATCCGAGTTTTATTGTCTTATACAATTGTTCATGTCTTATTTCTCCTTATCTCTCATTGCGATCGAGTATTGGAATGTCTTGGTTGCGTTTGGAACAGGTCAGGAGTTAGTTTTTCAAAATGGTTCTAGCCCAGATTTTGGCCTATTCGCTGGAGTGATACTTCTTGTGCTCGAGCGATCTTTGAGAACTCTTAGTACTTTTGCAAGCCTGCAAAAGTATTAGAAGTTGGCATTCTACGCTCGAGTGGTCATTCTTGCGCTCGAGCGGTGTTGGCTCAAGCAGCATTTCTTGAGCTCGAGCGATGGTCCTCTATATCTAAAACTTCTGGGAGTTTGTACTCTTCGCTCCAACGGTAAACTTCTGCGCTCGAGCAGTCTCACTTATTGTGTCTAATCACTCGAGTGACACTGGTCTACGCGTATATCAGTCCGTAAAGTCACCTTTTTGGCTCACTTTTTCATACCTCTCTCTCTCTCTAAACATTCTAAAAACCCTAGATCTAGAGCTTCTCTCTACAAATGCACACTCATCCATTGATTTCTCAACCCTAGTCCTTTTGTTAAAAGGTAGAGCTCATCTAGAGCTTTGTTCTAATCGGAACAAAATTGAGTTTTACTGTTTTTAAAGTTTCTCCATTCTCTCTCTCGCCTTCTAAGCTTGAGGTAGGGATTCTTCGCACTTTATTATGATTTTTAACTTAGTTATTTGTTATTTCTAAAACAATAATGTGATTTGGGGGTTTTTGAATAAACTTAGGGTTTTGGATTAAAAATCAAAAGAGGGGTTTTTAAATGGATTCTTGAAAATGGTTGTGGGATTAGAAATGAGGTTGAGTTGTGACAAAATGGGTGATTTTGATAGTTGGAATTGTTTGTGGAAGAAAATGGGATTTTTGCCCTAAATATCTCAAATGTTGATTTTGTATAAATAATTGGAATTTATGTTGGAAATGTGAAATTGGGTTGATATTAATGAGGATGGTGGATTTGGGTATGTATGACTACTCACATATTGAAATTTTGAAGGTTTATCTTTATGGAAGTTATTTATCTACTTAGAGACATTTGTTTTAGGCTATCGGTGAAGGATAACTACACTTGTTGTAGAAATTGCATGAGGATTAGGTGAATTAAAATTAATGTCTCATCCTTTTACATTGAGCATTGTTGCATATTTACTACATTGAAATGTGCATGGTTTTGAGAAAAATGGGTGAATCTGGGAAGCAAGTGTTATCTCGTTGAAATAAGTTAGCCTATGTGTCCATGGTGAAAGTCTTAAAAACCGTGCGTTTACATGGGTGTCGATCTCGCGGATGAATTTTTCGTGAAATGGAAATAATAGTGCTTATATATATAGTCTACGTTTACATGGATGCCATTCTACGGTTTCCTGCAGACAAAATTTCCATGAAAGGTTGTATTTGTTTTGATATTCCAGGGGATTTTAGTTCACTGCTTTGTTTTCTATTGTAAAGGAAATAGTTTCATAATTGTGATAAACCTGGCATTGCATGGTTTTAGGAAAGTGATATAAAATGTTTTGGCATGAACATGGCTGTGGGAGCCAGAAAAAATATAAGAACTTATTGGGCTAACCTAAATAAGGCCTACCAAGGGGCCAACGATTGGGCTTACTCGGCCCACCCCCCATCTATAAAAGGAAGGCACCTCATGGCATATAGATATGATCTTTCTCTGCACTTTACACTCAACACGCTTTACAATTCTTGATTCTTCATTCATGGATTATGATTTCATCATCGGAGTATCCTTGGCCGGTAAGCCCGGTTAGGTGGCATCAACCATGTTTATCTCTTGCAGGTTCATGAAACTATATTCGTTGAATCTCACTAACAATCCATGTGAGAGGATATTTCATGGTCTCACAATTGGCGCCGTCTGTGGGAAAGACTGAACGAGATCAACGAAGAACGCAACAAACATATCACTGTAAGTAAACATGTACTGATTGAATTGAGGTTAGTGCACTTGCTATAAAATTAAAATAAATTCCATGTAATACGGCCCACGGCTGGGTCTCTTATTTTCATTCTAATTCAACTTGATTCGCAATATGCATATCTATGTACATATAATATATATTTGTGATGCCAGTTGCAGTGGTTGTTTTTTTACTATTAATTTTTGCCTGCTACAACCAATGAATACAAAAACCAAAACAAAGCAGTGCTCCTAAATCTACAATAGAGTCTAGATTTTCCCGCTCTAAAAATGGGTTTCATACTTTTCTTTGTGAGAACATCTTTTCGGCCTTACAAAATGGGTTACCCGGCCAAACCCACCCTGGGACTTTATTTATGCCACTATTGCCTCACAAAAGTTGATTCTTGGAATAAACATACATGTGCATGTGCTAACATTTAAAGGGAATTAAAGAATTGTGTTGAGATTCAAAAAGCCGAATGACCGACTCGCCCCAACTTCAGTCATGCAAAGGATCAACAATTGGGTCTTGCTCTCCAGACTTCTACGCAGCAAATGAGTACATCGGAAGATCTATGGCTATGCACAAGCTTTGTACACAATTTCCTCGGCTTCTCAGATTGTTCGTCGCCGACACAGATTGATCGGCCAACAATCAATCGTCGAGTTCCAACCCCATCAATAACACTTTAACACTGTGATGGGTGGAAAACAAGACAGACTACAACTCTACATTGGGTTTATACTCTCTCTAGAAATCAATAACCATGCTTTGAAGCTTCAACGACAGTCTCCTTTCTAAGAAGATATCCGGTAAGAAAAATAGAACACCAAGGTTGTTCGGCTCCTCCATTAATTCATTCTTGTATTCAGCAACTTCGCTCTACAAGCTTCAAGCTCAAATTGCCAAACTCAGCAAAACCGAATTCATTTTCTGAGTTGACAACCAAAGATCAATCCTTGTAGCAAATAGCAAATAGCAAATAGCCAAATTCCTCTTGCCAAGTTATCGAAGAACAATGCTTTCATTGCCTCATTTCGGCAAACCAAGTTGGTGCCCAAGTGTTTCGGCACACCGTGAAACTAAGAAAAATCGCCGACTAAGAGTGTGAAACAATCCACGTGCTGAACTCACCAAACGGAATCGTGAAACAGTCTCGGCAAAGAATGAGCCTCGCCGAGCACATAAAATCAAAGATCATTCTCCCTATCACATCAAGATTCTTCAGCGAGATCACCCATGTCACTTGGCTATGTCATCATCTCGCAAGAACCGTTTTCTAGCAATGGCTTTAGCCACCTTGGTCAAGCTTGGCAATGGACCGTAGGGCCGCAACACTTCCGTTATCGGCAATCACAACCCGTTTACAAAAATCTTTAGCCGCAGAAAGTTTACCGAGTTACTTACATTACGCAACCTTACCATTAATTACTCAGCAACATTGACGATCCAAACACACATGGACACAAAAAATAAATAATCAGCCAATCTTATTTTTTGTGAACTTTCGGAGCTACAATGACATCCAATCCGAGGCGGAACGAAGTGCCTGAATAGTGAAATGCACACTAGGCCAAGTGATGAATCCAACGCTACAAAAATGATGCCAATCGGACTTAAAACGAGGGAGATACAGGGGCTCAAAGTCAAGAGTTTGAATCTAAAAATTCTGCATTTCACGACCTGCTGCATGGAGGAGATGACATTAGGATTTATTGTGTGCTTCTCGGCACAAGGTGCTCCATTGCATCTTAGCGCGTTTGGGTTAATCGGGTGGTCTGATGACTTCGGGCATGACTACCCTCAAGGTTTTCGCCGTGTAGCACATATTTTTGGAGTCCAATTTTGTGAATTTCGAGTATCAGATTGGGATCAATAAACTAGCAAATCAGGGACGTTAAATGATAGATCAACGGTCAAATCATGTCCAATTAGCATGTAATTTTGACAGCAGGCTCCAGGAGCTAAGCCGCAATTATCCATCTTCACCAATCATTCATGCCATCTATTGTTACTTGGGACAGGACCCACAACTTGAATTTCTTTTATTCGGTCACAATATTTTGGCAACTTTCAGAGTATATATAAACTCCTTAAAGGTGACGACTTTCAGAGTATATTTTTCCTTAAAAAATATATGAACATCAAAAATTTATTTGGTACCAAGCTCCACTCAGCACCAAGCTCTACGTCCCAATCATCAACAGCTGGAGAAATGCTGATTTCTTGGGCCAAGTAGTTTTCGGCAGTAGAGTAACACTATTCAGCAATGCATACCTTTATTTGGCAACATTATTTTGCACCATTATTAATTCAACATTATTCATCAACATTATTCGGCAGTGCATACCTTTATTCGGCAAAATTATTCTGCACCACTATTAATTCAACATTATTCAGCAAAAACAAATCTGCAATAGTGATTATTCGGCTTATTCAGCAACTTACTCAACATATTAGCAACTACAAATCCGCATATTATCAATTCACAACTTATTCAGTATATTACCGCTGCAATCCGCTGATTATTCGACATAGTATTAAGAGCAAATTAATACCAACTTTGCATTTTATCTAGCATGGACAACTTGTTTGGCACTATGATCTCGGCATAAAACTAGCACATCGACTTATCGAAATCCACATCTAACAATACTAGAGGCTTCGCGTTGGCTCAAGGAGTCCAAAGCCACTAACTAGAGGAGCAAAAAAGTAACCGACGCTTGCCGATAGTTGCACAACAGCCAATATTTTCAGAAAACTGCAGTTTTCAACATTGTCGAAATCCAGTTTTGATTATACCAATGTGAAGTACTCATTGAAATGAGTCCAACACAACAAACTGCATCGAAATCGGAGCTAAAACAAAGCCATACGGGCCGATCAAAGTTTGCCCAAAAAGTGAATTGTTTCGCTAGAGAAGACGACCAAGCGTGCTATGTAGCAATTATCCTATGCTTCGTAGTTGCATTACACCCTGTTGATCTGAGCCCTCAAATCCATTTTGGGAAAAACTACGCAATTAGGAGTCCGATTCCAATGATCCAATAATTGTTTCTAGCTATTTTGAGCCTTCTGAACACATCCATACAGTCCAATTCTGTAAATTCTAAGTCACATATTGAGATCCAGACATCGGCCAATTGGGAACATTAAATGCAAAATCAACGGTCAAAGCATATCCGATTGACATGCACTTTCAGTAGCAGAATCTTGGGGCTAGAAAATAATCCTCCGTCTTCCCTGATCATTCATTTCGTTACCTTGGCCGATCATCTTCTGGGCACCTCTGATATGTATGCATACTCGACCAACTCGGTACAAACATTACAAGGAAATTTACTTGAGTTACAAACTCCTGCTCATTTTCACATCACTCCAAGCAAGAGCCAGTTTTGGGGCAATACATTACACACTCGGAAGTCTGCATTTCTTTGGATATTTTTGCGCGCCGTCATTTTACCAAAGTCGAAGCTGGCCCACAACATAGGGTTATGGGGCAAGTCTACATTAGACTAAACACAAACCAAGTAATGCTAATTGGCCCAAAATTTACTTGGCAATTAAATAGTTGGCCCAATATCTACTTGGTAATTCCTTACAAACGAAGCAATGCTACTTTTTAATGCTCTTCTATCTTATCGTCTTTCTCGAACTTCCACTTTTTTAGCTGATATATCTACATTATTTAATCTGTCTTATTTGGTTCAGACAATCATTTCCATGCTCGGCATAAGAAATATCTCTAGCTCGGCACGAAAGTCCATATTTGGAAGCAATCTTTGCACTTGGCAATATACTACACCCTTGCCCGGGGTTATAATACCGCGGCCTAAACCCTCGCCCAGAGGTTATAATACCACGGCCTACACCCTCGCCTGGGGGTTATAATACCGTAGCCTACACCCGTGCCTGGGGCTTATAATATCGTGGCCCACCATTATAGAGATAGTATTACTCATTGAGTTTTAGCTCACCCCTCTCCCTTATATACATATATTTATACATACATTCATACATACATGCATTCATCTAGTCATTCATTCATTTATGTTATTCATTTATCAAATGTATTCTTTGTCAAGGGACCTAACATCTATTTGAACAGCATAACTCGGCAATGAAAACTCTCATTCCTTCTACCGAAAACAATGAAAGTTTTGGGGCAATTGTGGGAGCCAGAAAAAAATATATCAGCTTATTAGGCTAACCTAAATAAGGCCTACCAAGGGGCCAACTATTGGGCTTATTCGGCCCACCTCCCGTCTATAAAAGGAAGACACCTCATGACATATAGGTATGATCTTTCTCTGCACTTCATACTCAACACGCTTTACAATTCTTGATTCTTCATTCATGGATTCTAACTTCATCATCGGAGTGTCCCCAACCGGTAACCCCGGTTGGGTGGCATCAACCATATTTATCTCTTGCAGGTTCATGGAACTATCTTCGTTGAATCTCACTAACAATCCATGTGAGAGGATATTTCATGGTCTCACAATTGCATATGCATCCACCTTATATCTTTGTTAAGATTCATATATTGTGTTGGATTATTTCTATTGGGCTTTATCTCACCCTATATGGGAAAACCATTTTCAGGTGTTGACGAGCATAGTAGGAGGATCTTGGAGCTAAAGGCTTCTCTTTGTGTTAATTGTTGTATTTATTATTGTACAAACCAAGGGCTTATATTGTATTGGATCTAAATCCATTTTGTTGTAACCAAGCATTGCCTTGGAAAGCTGTAAGCCTTTAGGGCATTTCTTGACTGTTTAACTTGTATTTCATATCTTTAACATGTAACACATGCTATATATTCAGGGTTAGGACTTATGAATGTATAACTGCATGTGTTATCTTTCGTATCACGAGATCATATGAAATGAAAAGGCATGGCAAAAGATTTGGAGTCGGATTTAGGGGAGACGAGGTCACTGCTGTAAGTTTCTCCATGTTGTCCCTATTGCATCATTTTGACCATTTTTTTTTTCCCCCCTTCCGTTCTTGAAAATACCAAGTTCAGCTTCTAGCAAAGGCACCATCACACCCATAGTGAGAATACAAACCCAATTAAGCAACTTCCATCCTCATTCCTCCATAAATTCTATACATATACTTATTCATAACACCATATATATATATTAGATGTAGGAGAGAAGTTTATGGCAAAGAACTTCAATAGCTCAACCATCGCCATGGCTTCATCAACAAACTCTTGCGGTGTCTCAGCAGCCATCGAAATTAATAAATTAATCAACTTCATGGACGAGAATTATGCTATTATAATGTGTTCTCAATACGACTACACACCTAAAAAGACTACGAAAAGGGAAGGGGCGGTGATCTCAGAAAGAATGGGTCATCTGTGGTGTTGTACAATTTTGGGCATTCGAGGAATTGAATGTTGTTGACGTCGAAGGTTGTGAATTCGGAGTTTTGTTTCGTTTACTTGGAACTTTCTTGTAGGTCACAATAAGGTTGTTGAGGGTGATCCGAATACTTACCAAAGGCGATACACTATACTTTCAGAGGGCCACAGTTTGATTCTTTAACAGACTATGAAATTCTTTCTTCATAGTTAGACGTAGTTCACACATGGTATTCAATTAATATAATTGTTTTAAATTCTTTCTTCATTTGGCAATGGAATGAGAATCTGCATGGCAACGAAAAAAAAAAAAAAGAGAGAGAGGTTGAAATGGCACCGTTTTAAGGCACAACAGGAACAACAGGGAGGAAGTTACAGCAATGACCCTGTCCCCGAATCTAGGGGGTGCAGGTGGGGCGACCACACCCTCAAAATTTTTAAAAATATCATATATTATACTAAAAAATTTAAACTAATGGAAAATTATAAGGATTTGTACCCTCGAACATATTTTCGCACTCCTAAAGTGATAATCCATTCGTCCCTGTTCGCAAAGACTTTTTATTTGGTTGAGTTGACAAATATGCTTTTAATTTTTATTTTTTTTAAAAACTTATAAATTTGTTTGGCAAAAATAAATATTAAAAAAAATTAACTTATTTTTTTCTCCAAAAGCAGAGAAAGCTACATAAAAAAATAATAATTTTTTTTTTGATTTTTTCAACAAACTAGTTTTTAAAATATTTTCAAAAATAGATTTTAAAAACTAAATCAAATAGAGCCACTATAGTTTTTCTTATTTTTTAAAATTTTATTAAGAGTAAATGGGAAAATTACAACGGTAATCCCTGTAATTTATATTTTTTTTTTCATTTTGGTTCCTGTTGTTTGATTTTGCTCAATTTTACCTCTTAATTTTACAAATTGTGTCATATTAGTCCAATAAATAACAGTGGTTAAGTTTGATGGACGGATAATCATATAATGTTTCAATTCAGTCCCTACAGTTTACAGGATGTATCAATTTGGTCCATGTTGTTTTGATTTCCTATAAATTTCGGGGATCAAATTGACACATTCTATAAACTACAAGGACCAAATTGAAACATCAATTGATTTTCTATCCATCAAACTTAACAACCGTTACTTATTAGATTAATATGACATAATCCGTAAAAGTAATGAGTAAAATTGATTAAATTGAAACAACAGTGACCAAAATAAAAAAAACGGGTAAACTATAAGGACTATTTACATAATTTATCCAAAATAAATTATACTTTTAATCTATCTAGTTTAAATAAAGTTTCACTTAACCATAAAACGGTTCGTTTTTAGAAAAATGGTTAGTCTATAATATCGTTTTACATGTGAAAAAAAAAAGGTTCATTTTTAGAAAAAAAATTGTCCATTTTACCGTAATCATCTCCACGTGATCTTTGACAATCATTTACATCCTCAAAGCAGTAAGCATGTACCTTATTACCTTCCATCATACGTCTGTATAGTGCAGGACAATGATCATGTGGTACGGAATGTATTGCTCAACGAGGATGAAGTAAACTACCCGGAGTATCATTATTTGATGTTTCATTATAATTTTTTTTATTAGTTATTATTGAAAATGATGTTGTTATGACATTTGTAATAATTAACACTATGAATGTCATGACTTGTATATGGCACATATATTTTCGAGAATGTATACCATAGCATGACCTAACTTGAAAACATGAATTTTATTTATTTATTTTTATCAGCAAAAGAACAAATTTTTTTTATTGATGAAACAAGCATACAATACATATGAAGATAGAAGAATAAAGGAGAGCATAATGCAAAGAGTATCAAAGTATAACTTCCAAATCCCAACTAAGTTGGCACCAACTAAGTTGAAAACATGAACTCCTAAACAAGTTAAGTTGAAGAACAATGAGTTATACTTATAGAAGCATGAAAATCTGTAACAATACCCCCCAACTTTGTCCCTTTGTGATGTCTCCTTAGCTTCTTCTTCTTCTTTTTTTTTTTTATCCACAAATTAAAAATATTATTAACTCGAAATATAATAATATACACAACGAGATAATTAGGGTAACGAAAAAAAAACTCTTATTACTAAACGGTATATTGTGATCACACTTTGGAGGACAACAACCTTGAGATGAGAACTTCAACAAGCTTTTCAAGACTTGTCACTGCAGGAAATTGGGCTTTTAGCGGCGTTTAAAAAATGCCACTATAAGTACCAAAAACGTCGCTAATTCTTTTTGTGACGTTTAGTACCAAACGCCAACGACACAACCGTCGCTATAACTTTATGGCGTTTGGAAAATGCCACTGTATTAGTATAGGCGGCGTTTTTAAAAATGCCACAAAATGTCCTACCCTAAAAGGTATTGTGACGTCACTATGGTTTTAGCGACTATGGAGAAGTGGTTTGGAAATACTCTTATGATCTTGGGGAACGCTCGTGATCCTCAACTAGTCACCTGAAAAAGAATAAACACTCAAATCGGGGGTGCCGGAATTAGCACTCCGACGGACTAGTCAATCTCTGCACTCAATATTACTTGTATTTTAAGTTAAGCGAAATGGTTCTCACATACCTCTCTCTGGTTGATGTTCTTCTATTTATATCTTTTCTTTCTTGGGCCTCGGGATTAGGTCCCTTTTCAATTCGCTATTCGGCATATTTTGTAGCAAACCGCTCTTCACTCGGCCTATTGCTTGTGAGCCAAGCGTGTGAGCCAACGCCGAGTGCCACATATTTCGACTCTCCCAAGTTCGACTATCCGGAATCTCTACGACTCCCAATACTCGGCCCCCACAATTGCCCCTCAAGCACTCCACTAACGACAGTTGGCTGGAGTGTTTGGCTTCGAACTCGAAAAGTCAGAGCCAAAATTCGGCGGTTGACCGTATTCCAACGTAAATGTCTGAACACACATTTCTCGGTTATCATTTCAACTTCCCGCCTCTTCGTACACTTCCATTTATTGTGATTTGAAATTCGACGTCTTTTCAAATACATATACGCTTTTAGACGCTCGTCGCTGGACTGCCTTCCGAATTACCTCTGCAACTTCATTTTCTTCTCTATCCTCTTCGCCTCTTGTAAGTTCTCTCCTTCTCTGCTTTTGAATCTTTTTTCTTGCTTCGTTTTTGGCTTAGCATATTTCTATTGGTTGGGGAAAATGGCAAAACATTTAAAAGATCTCCTCTCATCGGATCGAATTTCTGGCTTCCGACGTCATTTCTCCATTCCTGATGACGTCCGTCTGTCACTTGTGACAGACGGCACCCTCGATATAGAGAGGGTTGATGAAACCACGATCGTCTTCCCTCTCCTATCAATCGCAGAGGGTGGAGTCTGTTTCCCCCTTCATCCACTCCTGAGGGCTGCGCTCTGCCATTGGGGCTTAATCCCTTCCCAATCCAATGTCAACTTTTTTAGAATCGTGATGGGGATTATCGCACTAAACCGTCGCCTTTGGCTTAACCTTGGCATTCCCGCTATTCGGCATTGTTACACCTTGGCCAAGTCTTCTAGTCAGCACGGGCGTTATTTCCTTAGGGCCAAATACACCGACCATTAACTAGTGACTATGCTTTCTAGCTCTGGGAAGCGAGTCGATGATGTTATGGTTGTTGTCCAAGGAAACTAGGAATTCGACGAAGGCGAGGATCGCCTCGATCCTATTCCTAGACGAAGGGGCGAACCAGGTGGCCGTATAGCTTCCTTTATTTATTTATTTATTTATTATATTTATAAAGCTTCATTTTCGGGACCTCATGGTTTTGCTTGTGCAGGAAACGATTTGAAGAAAGTCCTGACCTCAACCGACGACGCTGTTCTTTCGGAAATCAAGGTTATGCTCAAATATTTCGGTTGGCCGAGTCTTCAGAAACAGAGGAGGGCGGCCCACTTTCTGCTCCGCTACGAGCCAACTTATACGACCTTTTCGGCGGCAGAAAACATCCCAATTCCGAAGGGTGAGGAGTTTCTTACCGCCCTTATCTTGACTGATTTCAAAAATTTGAGGCAAGTCGGTTTCAAGGGATCATATTCGGAGCGAATGGAATTAGCTGAGGACGTCGAGTCAGACCAGTCTGAAGCCGAAGTCAATGAGGCTTTGAAGTTAGCATTTGAAGAAGCCAGCCTCAATTTAGTCGACCCTCCGTCCACTTCGGGCCGAGAGGACCTTCTACTTGACGATATTTTTCACGGTTTGGAGGACCTTCCCGGCACGTACCCAGAAGATATGGCTGGGTTAAGCCTTACTAAACTTGCCAAGAAGGCGAACGTAGAAAGGATGGCCGCGCGGCGAAAAGCGGAGGCCATTTGGGCTGCTGAATCTCAGCCCTCCCTAACTGTTGGCGGATCTCAGCCCTCCCTGCCTATTGGCGAATCTCAGCCCCCCTTGCCTGTTATTGAGGAGGGAACGGAAAAAAATCGAAGTGCCGAGGCAGAGCCGGTTGTGCAGGCCAGGGTAGAGGCTGAGCAAAGGGTAGAGAAGCGCCCTGCCAAGGTTGAGGCCGGCTCAGGAGAAGACTGCGCCGACAAACGACCTCGTTTGGAGGAATCAAATGTGATTGTACCTTTTGTTATTCAACCGAAGATAAAAAAAACACGCCGATCCCCTCCGATGCTTCGGTAATCAAAGATCCAGCAGTCGCACTCAGCATGGCTACGTCCGTTTCACTGCCTACTGACAAGGCTGCTTTTCAGGTGGAGCCGGATCTGGTTGTAATAGCGTTGGGCGCGCAATCGGATCTTTTGGTATATATCTTGACTTTGTCTTTTCACTTTACGCAAATATTGTTTTGGTCTCAACTTCCTGTTTTGCAGGCCATCGAAAGGATAGTCGAGATGGGCCGTCACCATCATGATGTCGTCGAGCAGATTGGCCGTTCACAAACGGAGGTTGAGGGCCAAAGGAGTAGGGCCGAGTTCGAGCCTTTATGGGTGAAGATGGAGGGTGCCAGCGCCGAGGCCGAGATAGAGAGAGCCCGTAACGCTGAAGAATTGAGATCTGTCACCGAGAAGAGGGCAGATGCGAGTGACGACGCGCTTAAATTGGCCCAGGAGGCGATCTCTAAATTGGAGGTTGAGTTAGAAGAAATAAAGAAAGCGAAGGAAGCAGACTGGCGGCTTCCAGGGCATTCGACGCCGGAAAAAATAATGTTTTCACTGAATATGTAGACGAAGTCCCAAAATTTGAAAATCGGGGATTCAAACACGGCTGGTTCAAAGCCCTTGTTGCTGCTGATGTGACATTAGCTACGCCAATTCCAAACGAGCAAGTGGATGTTGAGCCACTGGAGTTTGACTCCGAGGACTAATTTGGGCGACTCTGGTTTTTGTTTTAGGATTTTCTTGTATTTTTATAACTTTTTGTTTAGTAGTTTTCATATGTAAAATGGCTACAATTTGTGCCCAATTTACTTAATGAAAATTCCTTTTGTACTTAGCGATTATTTGTGCTAAATTGTGTTATTTAACGAATGGTATTGTTTTGTTGCTATTTTGGATAAAACGTTCATGTATATTTGCCGACTAGATGATTAGGCAATTTTAACTCCAAAAAGCCAAATTCTAGAAGTTTATGGAATGGCTGCGGCATGAATCAATTGGCACTGGGTTTAGATACTTGGCCGATCAGATTCATAAATCTGCCCTTGTCCAGCCAGAGCATGAGCTTCAGAAGCCGAATACGACTAGTTCATGGAATGGCTGCGGCATGAATCGATCGGCATTGGGTTTAGACACTTGGCCGATCAGATTAATAAATTTGCCCTTGCTCCAGCCAGAGCATGAGCTTCAGAAGCCGAATAGGACAAGTTCATGGAATGGCTGCGGCATGAATCGATCGGCACTGAGTCTAAAGACTTGGCCAATCAGATTAATAAACCTGGCCTTGCCCCAGCCAGAGCATGAGCTTCAGAAGCCGAATAGGACTAGTTCATGGAATAGCTGCGGCATGAATTGATCGGCACTAGGTCTAAATACATGGCCGATCAGATTAATAAATCTGCCCTTGCCCCAGCCAGAGCATGAGCTTCAGAAACCGAATAGGACTAGTTCATGGAATGGCTACAACATGAATCGATTGGCACTGGGTCTAAATACATGGCCGATGAAATTAATAAATCTGCTCTTGCCCCAGCTAGAGCATGAGCTTTAGAAGCCGAATAGGACTAGTTCATGGAATGGCTGCTGCATGAATCGATCCGCACTGGGTTTAAAGACTTGGCCGATCAGATTAACAAATCTGCCCATGCCCCAGCCAGAGCATGAGCTTCAGAAGCCGAATATGACCAGTTCATGGAATGGCTGCAGCATGAATCGATTGGCCCTGGGTTTAAAGACTTAGCCGATCAGATTAATAAATCTGCCCTTGCCCCAGCTAGAGCATGAGCTTCAGAAGCCGAATAGTACTAGTTCATGGAATGGCTGCGGCATGAATGAATCGATACTAGGTCCAAAGACTTGGCCAATCAAATTAACAAATCTGCCCTTGCCCCAGCCAGAGCATGAGCTTCAGAAGCCGAATATGACTAGTTCATGGAATGGCTGCGGCATGAATCGATCGGCACTGGCTTTAAAGACATGGCCGATCAGATTAATAAATATGCCTTTGCCCCAGCCAGAGTATGAGATTTAAAAGCCGAATAGGAATAGTTCATGGAATGGCTGCGGCATGAATCGATCGGCACTGAGTCTAAATACTTGGAAGATCAGATTAATAAATCTGCCCTTGTCCCGGCCAGAGCATCAGCTTCAAAAGCCGAATAGGACTAGTTCATGGAATGGCTGCGACATGAATCGATCGGCACTGGGTTTAAAGACTTGGCCGGACAGATTAATAAATCTGCCCTTGCCCCAGCCAGAGCATGAGCTTCAGAAGCCGAATATGACTAGTTCACGGAATGGCTGTAGCATGAATCGATCGGCACTGGGTTTAAAGACTTGGTCGACCAAATTAATAAATCTGCCCTTGCCCCAGCCAGAGCATGAGCTTCAGAAGCCGAATAGTACTAGTTCATGGAATGGCTGCGGCATGAATGAATTGGCACAAGGTCTAAAGACTCAGATTAACAAATCTACCCTTGCCCCAGCCAGAGCATGAGCTTCAGAAGCCAAATAGGACTAGTTCATGGAATGGCTGCGGCATGAATTGATCGGCACTGGGTCTAAATACTTGGCCGATCAGATTAATAAATCTGCCCTTGCCCCAGCCAGAGCATGAGCTTCAGAAGCCGAATAGGACAAGTTCATGGAATGGCTACGACATGAATCGATTGGCACTGGTTCTGAATACTTGGCCGATCAAATTAATAAATCTGCTCTTGCCCCAGCAAGAGCATGAGCTTTAGAAGCCGAATAGGACTAGTTCATGGAATGGCTGCTGCATGAATCGATCGGCACTGGGTTTAATGACTTGGCCGATCAGATTCACAAATCTGCCCTTGCCCAAGCCAGAGCATGAGCTTCAGAAGCCGAATATGACTAGTTCATGGAATGGCTGCAGCATGAATGGATTGGCCCTGGGTTTAAAGACTTGGCCGATCAGATTAATAAATCTTCCCTTGCCCCAGCCAGAGCATGAGCTTCAGAAGCCGAATAGTACTAGTTCATGGAATGGCTGCGGCATGAATGAATCGACACTAGGTCCAAAGACTTGGCCAATCAGATTAACAAATCTACCCTTGCCCCAGCCAGAGCATGAACTTCAGAAGCCGAATATGACTAGTTCATGGAATGGCTGCGGCATGAATCGATCGGCACTGGCTTTAAGGACATGGCCGATCAGATTAATAAATCTGCCCTTACCCCAGCCAGAGTATGAGCTTTAAAAGCAGAATAGGAATAGTTCATGGAATGGCTGCGGCATGAATCGATCGGCACTGGGTCTAAATACTTGGAAGATCAGATTAATAAATCTGCCCTTGCCCCGGCCAGAGCATCAGCTTCAAAAGCCGAATAGGACTAGTTCATGGAATGGCTGCGACATGAATCGATCGGCACTGGGTTTAAAGACTTGGCCGGTCAGATTAATAAATCTGCTCTTGCCCCAGCCAGAGCATGAGCTTCGGAAGCCGAATATGACTAGTTCACGGAATGGCTATAGCATGAATCGATCGGCACTGGGTTTAAAGACTTGGTTGACCAGATTAATAAATCTGCCCTTGCCCCAGCCAGAGCATGAGCTTCAGAAGCCGAATAGTACTAGTTCATGGAATGGCTGCGGCATGAATGAATTGGCACAAGGTCTAAAGACTTGGCCGATCAGATTAACAAATCTGCCCTTGCCCCAGCCAGAGCATGAGCTTCAGAAGCCGAATAGGACTAGTTCATGGAATGGCTGCGGCATGAATTGATCGGCACTGGGTCTAAATACTTGGCCGATCAGATTAATAAATCTGCCCTTGCCCCAGCCAGAGCATGGGCTTCAGAAGCCGAATAGGACTAGTTCATGGAATGGCTATGACATGAATCGATTGGCACTGGGTCTAAATACTTGGCCGATCAAATTAATAAATCTGCTCTTGCCCCAGCTAGAGCATGAGCTTCAGAAGCCGAATAGGACTAGTTCATGGAATGGCTGCTGCATGAATCGATCGGCACTGGGTTTAAAGACTTGGCCGATCAGATTAACAAATCTGCCCTTGCCCCAGCCAGAGCATGAGCTTCAGAAGCCGAATATGACTAGTTCATGGAATGGCTGCAGCATGAATCGATCGGCCCTGGGTTTAAAGACTTGGCCGATCAGATTAATAAATCTGCCCTTGCCCCAGCGAGCTTCAGAAGCCGAATAGTACTAGTTCATGGAATGGCTGCGACATGAATGAATCGGCACTAGGTCTAAAGACTTGGCCAATCAGATTAACAAATATGCCCTTGCCCTAGCCAGAGCATGAGCTTTAGAAGCCGAATATGACTAGTTCATGGAATGGCTGCGGCATGAATCGATCGGCACTGGCTTTAAAGACTTGGCCGATCAAATTAATAAATCTACCCTTGCCCCATCCAGAGCATGAGCTTTAAATGCCGAATAGGACTAGTTCATGGAATGGCTGCGGCATGAATCGATCAGCACTGGGTCTAAATACTTGGAAGATCAGATTAATAAATCTACCCTTGCCCCGGCCAGAGCATCAGCTTCAAAAGCCGAATAGGACTAGTTCATGGAATGGCTGCGACATGAATCGATCGACACTGGGTTTAAAGACTTGGTCGATCAGATTAATAAATCTGCCCTTGCCCCGGCCAAAGCATGAGCTTTAGAAGCCGAATAGTACTAGTTCATGGAATGGCTGCGGCATGAATGAATTGGCACTGGGTCTAAAGACTTGGCCGATCAGATTAATAAATCTGCTCTTGCCCCAGCCAGAGCATGAGCTTCAGAAGCCGAATATGACTAGTTCATGGAATGGCTGCAATATGAATCGATCGGCACTGGGTTTAAAGACTTGGCCGATCAGATTAATAAATCTGCCCTTACCCCAGCCAGAGCATGAGCTTCAGAAGCTGAATAGTACTAGTTCATGGAATGGCTGCGACATGAATGAATCGTCATTACGTCTAAAGACTTGGCCGATCAGATTAATAAATCTGCCCTTACCCCAGCCAGTGCATCAGCTTCAGAAGCCGAATATTACTTGTTCTTGGAATGGCTGCGGCATAAATCGATCGGCACTGGGTTTGAAGGCTTGGCTGATCAGATTAATAAATCTGCCATTGCTCCAGCCAGAGCATGAGCTTCAGAAGCTGAATAGGACTTGTTCATGGAATGGCTGCGGTATGAATCGATCGGCACTGGGTCTAAATACTAGGCCGATCATATTAATAAATTGCCCTTGCCTTGACCAGAGCATGAGCTTCAAAAGTCGAATAGGACTAGTTCATGGAATGGCTGCGGCATGAATCGATCGGCATTGGGTTTAAAGACTTGGCTGGTCAGATTAATAAATCTACCCTTGCCCCAGCCAGAGTATGAGCTTCAGAAGCCGAATAGTACTAGTTCATGGAATGGCTGCGGCATGAATGAATTGGCACTAGGTCTAAAGACTTGGCCGATCAGATTAATAAATCTGCCTTTGCCCCAGCCAGAGCATGAGCTTCAAAAGCCGAATATGACTAGTTCATAGAATGGCTGCAGCATGAATCGATCGGCACTGGGTTTAAAGACTTGGCCGATCAGATTAATAAATCTACCCTTGCCCCAGCCAGAGCATGAGCTTCAGAAGCCGAATAGTACTAGTTCATGGAATGGCTGTGGCATGAATGAATCGGCACTAGCTCTAAAGACTTGGCCGATCAGATTAATAAATCTGCCCTTGCCCCGGCCAGTGCATGAGCTTCAGAAGCCAAATATGACTAGTTCATGGAATGGCTGCAGCATAAATCGATCGGTACTGGGTTTGAAGACTTGGCCGATTAGATTAATAAATCTGCCCTTGCTCCAGCCAGAGCATGAGCTTCAGAAGCCGAATAGGACTAGTTCATGGAATGGCTGCGGCATGAATCGATTGGCACTGGGTCTAAATACTTGGCCGATCAGATTAATAAATCGCCCCTGCCCCGGCCAGAGCATGAGCTTCAAAAGCCGAATAGGACTAGTTCATGGAATAGCTGCGGCGTGAATCGATCGGCACTGGGTTTAAAGACTTGGCCGATCAGATTAATAAATCTGCCCTTGCCCCAGCCAGAGCATGAGCTTTAGAAGCCAAATATGACTAGTTCATGAAATGGCTGCGGCATAAATCGATCGGCATTGAGTTTTTGCAGTTTAGCATTAATGATGTCGCCTTGGGTGCCCTGCATACATTAGAAATAAATGGGATGGCCTCTTCGCGCCAGTGACTCCACTTATTGTGTTCAGACTCAAGTTAAAACAAGTTGTCGCGTGGAGTTTTGTAAGTGCGAATGTCAAATAGAGTGTTCTTCAACAGCAGAGGAGAAGCGCGGACATTGGCTGAACTTGACACTGCAATGAATCATAGCAGCGAACCCACCCGTGTGGGAGGTAGGACATCCAAAGAACGGGAAAAACGTCAGCCTCAAAATCGTCGAAGCAGATCACCCCGAAAGGAGAAACAACAACGGGGAAGTTCTCTGCGATCGCGACCGAGAAATGAGGCCGACGTGGCTCCGTGACCGTTGAGTTTTACAGTTTTCATGGGGAATAAACCGATGACGGAGGCGGACTCCATTATCAAGGACCCAGGTGTGGCGGTCAAGTTCACTTGATAGATTTTTCCACCGGAGGTCCAGCAGTCAATGGTTGGTCGACAGGATTTCAACGTATTTTAAGAGGGCATCCACGGGGCGGTGAAAGGGCTGTATACTGCCTATGAAGTCGGCATGCGCCTATGCGCCGCGTGCCGAGAAATAAAGAAAAAGGATGAATGAATTCAGAGTTTGGAGGTTCGCGCTGAGAAGGCCGAGCGTGAGCTCAGGGAACTTAGGAAGGCTCACACCACCGAGACGCGCGCAGCAAGTCAACCCAACACTGTCGTGGAGGAAAGAGTGACTCAACGGCTGTTAATTCACGCGATAGCCGATCGGGACATGGCGAGCATGTTTGCCGTGGAAAATGCGTGGGCCGTGGGTTACGAAAAAGGCTTCCACGACGGCCGAAGAGTCGGAATAGACAAGACTAAAGAGAAACTCACAGAGGAGGTGTGCCGATGCGAGAATCGGGGCTTTAAGCATGGGTGGATCAAGGCTCTCCAAGCCTCAGAGGCACTCCGAGGAGCGGGAGTCGAATCGGCGACGCCACTATATCATCGTCACAACTTTCCCTTTGACGCTTTCAAAATTAAAAAGAGTGATGATGAGGGCGACGCCGAACAGAACTTAATATATATTGTAAACGTCCCAACACAAATTGGGCGTCAATTATGTATTTGTTGAATAATAAAATATTTTTATTGTGAATGTTTGTGTTTGATTTCCAATGTTTACATGTCTGTAAAATATTTTTATTGTGAATGTCTGTGATTGGCATCTCGTTTCGAATGCTTGCAAATTTCAGTTGTTTATGCAGTTGCACCGACCCAACCTATTTAAGTATTTCTTTCTCATGGTTTGTATACTTTTAAAGTGTAAACAGCTTATGCCGGCTCAGCGTACCAAAGCGTTCCACTTCGAAGGGTAGGTCATTCCGAATTTGGAGTGTTATTCGCCGATGGCGCTCCGAATCCGGAGGCTTAATCGGCCCAAGGGCGTCATGCGCCGATGGGGCTCCGAATCCGGAGATTGGCCAATCGCAGTCCACGAAGGGCGCTCCGAATCCGGAGGCTTTGTCGGCCCAAGGGCGTCATGCGCCGATGAGGCTCCAAATCCGGAGACTGGCCAATCGTGACATCTATGAAGGGCGCTCCGAATCTGGAGGCTTTATCTGTCCCAGGGCGTCATGCGCCGATAGGGCTCCGAATCTGGAGACTATTTGGCCAATCGTGATATCCACGAAGGGCGCTCCGAATCCGGAGGTTTTATCAGCCCAAGGGCGTCATGAGCCGATAAGGCTCCGAATCCGGAGGCGATTTGGCCAATCGTGATATCCACGATGGGCGCTCCGAATCCGGAGGCTTTATCGGCCCAAGGGTGTCATGCGCCGATGGGGCTCCGAATCCGAAGACTATTTCGCCAATCATGATATCCACGAAGGGCGTTCCGAATCCGGAGGCTTTATCGGCGCAAGGGCGTCATGCGCCGATGGGGCTCCGAATCCGGAGACTTTATTTGGCTAATCGTGATATCCACGAAGGGCGCTCCGAATCCGGACACTTTATCGGCCCAAGGACGTCATGCGCCGATGGGCTCCGAATCCGGAGACTATTTGGCCAATCGTGATATCCACGAAGGGCGCTCCGAATCCAGAGGCTTTATCGGCCCAAGGGCGTCATGCGCTGATGGGGCTCCGAAATTCAAAGACTTTATTTGGCCAATCGTGATATCCACGAAGGGCACTCCGAATCCAAAGGCTTTCTCCGCCCAAGGGCGCCATGCGCCGATGGGGCTCCAAATTCGGAGACTTTATTTGGCCAATCGTGATATCCATGAGGGGCGCTCCAAATCTGAAGACTTTATTTGGCCAATCGTGATATCCACGAAGGGCGCTTCGAATCCGGAGGCTTTATCGGCCCAAGGGTGTCATGCGCCGATGGGGCTCCGAATTCGGAGACTTTATTTGGCCAATCGTGATATCCACGAAGGGCGCTCCGAATCCGAAGGCTTTATCGGCCCAAGCACTTTGTAATAAGTAAACAGGGTCTTTGCATTACAAAAATGGAGTGCATACATGATGAATCATTCAAAATGAGTATCATTCCCCACAAGTCGGGTTCAATGATAGAACTTTCGCAAATGCGTTGAACTCCAAGGTCGTGGCAGACTCCTTCCAGACATGTCTTTGAGTCGATATGCCCCCACTCCTGCGATCGAATCAATTTGATAAGGGTCATCCCAGTTTGGACCCAATTTTCCATCCGCCGATTTCTTGGCTGCTGGGAGTACCTTTGTAATACCCCTGTTCCGTAGTATGCTAATTGGTCCCTAATACGTATGTGACTATATGTTTTGATATGATTTTTGTGTGCCATTATGTGAATATATACGACTTTGGAATTCTACCTGTTCACCGTAGGAATATCTGTTTGAATAAGCTGCTCTGGAAATTAAATTGAGGGCCTTATCGGCCACAGAACCCAAAATTGATTACACAATTGTGATTGGCATAATTTTTAGAGCCTACGGTGAAATTTAATTAGAAATTGATCCTGGTCAGATTAAACTGATTAAATTGATGAATTAAGTGCCCAAATATTATATATTAAATTATTATATTAGTGGGGCTTATTGTATGATAGCATTACACTCCCCTTTAACTCTTATGAACTCAAGAATCTGAGGGATTCAATTGTGAGAGAGTGAGGGCCGGCCTTAGTGAGAGAAAGGGAGAGAAATTGTGCAATTTGGCTTTAAGCTTGGAAATTTTGGGGATTTAGCTCAAGAATTGACTAGAGCTTAGAAGATCAAAGCTTCTAGGTGAGTAATTCTTGGATTATAGTTCGTAATTTTGTGTGTTCAAGCTAATTTGGTGATCAAGAATAAGATTGAAATGAAATTGTGTTGGAATTGTTGAATTGAAGCTTAATATGTGCATGCATGTAAGAAATTACTTTGAAATTGCATGTTTGAGCACAAATGTGTGTAGTCCATGTGAAATGTTAAAGGAAACTCATGTTTTGATCACCATTTGGGGTATCCAAGTTGAGAATGTGGCTAATTCATCACATGCATGTACAATCCATGGAAGTAGAAGCTTTGAATGCATGAAATGGTTACATTGGTAATGAGTTGGTGGAAAATGAACCATGCATGTAAATAAATTATGAAATTGAGCTTCCATATGTTGTAATTCTATGTTTGTACCATGTTAATACATGATTATGTGAAGTTTGGACCGAAATCATGCATTTAGGGCCTTTGAATGTCGAGTTGAAGCTCAAGAACTCAATCTGGAAAACCCAGATTTTCGATGTCCGCTCGAGCGGGTAAAGTGACGCTCGAGCGAAGAAATCGAGCTCCCAGCATTTTCTGCAGGCATGGTTCCCGCTCGAGCGGGGAAGTTGATGCTCGAGCGTGGGAGCTATTTTGACAGGCCTTCTGCTCGAGCACCCTATTTAACGCTCGAGCGTATTTTTCATGCAACCAGTACTTTTGTAGGCCTTGAGGATCCGCTCGAGCGGGTAAATTGACGCTCGAGCGGGGACCCTAATTTCTGGAATTTTTTTCATGCGTTCTGTGTTCCGTTTTCCGTTCTCTTTCACTTGTAATCACTCTTAGGCGTGTGTTAAACATTATAAATGAGTTAATGAGATGAGAATAAAGCCTAAAGAGGAATATGTGAATTAAGGAACGGATTGAACTGTTAATGACCCTTTTGTGTTCATGGAATGTGTAGGGTCAAGCTCCAGGGCAAATCCACAAGCCGATCACTGTGAGTAATCTCAATATCTGAAAGCTTGTCAATGTCCAATTGTTTATTCCCTTATAAACTTTATGAGTTGTTAATTGGGATTGTGGACAAAAGTCTGACAGGAACGAATGAATGGACCAAAGGTCGTTTTGGTATAAATGAATGGACCGAAGGTCGTTTTGATATAAATGAATGGACCAAAGGTCGTCCTGATATAAATGAATGGACCAAAGGTCATCCTGATGTGAATGAATGGACCGAAGGTCATTTTGATATAAATGAATGGACCAAAGGTCGTCCTGATATAAATGAATGGACCAAAGGTCGTCCTGATGTGAATGAATTGACCGAAGGTCGTTCTGATATAAATGAATGGACCAAAGGTCGTCCTGATATAAATGAATGGACCAAAGGTCGTCCTGATGTGAATGAATGGACCGAAGGTCGTCCTGATATAAATGAATGGACCAAAGGTCGTCCTGATGTGAATGAATGGACCGAAGGTCGTTTTGATATAAATGAATGGACCAAAGGTCGTCCTGATATAAATGAATGGACCAAAGGTCGTCCTGATGTGAATGAATGGACCGAAGGTCGTTCTGATATAAATGAATGGACCAAAGGTCGTCCTGATATAAATGAATGGACCAAAGGTCGTCCTGATGTGAATGAATGGACCGAAGGTCGTTTTGATATAAATGAATGGACCAAAGGTCGTCCTGATATAAATGAATGGACCAAAGGTCGTCCTGATGTGAATGAATGGACCGAAGGTCGTTTTGATATAAATAAATGGACCAAAGGTCGTCCTGATGTAAATGAATGGACCCAAGGTCGTTTTGACACATGTGAATGGGCCGAAGGCCGTTTTGACATGAATGAGTAGGCCGAAGGCCGTTTTGACATGAATGAGTAGGTCGAAGGCCATTTGACATTAACGAGTGGGCCAAAGGCCGTTTTGACATAAATGAATGGGCCGAAGGCCATTTTGACAGAAATGAATGGGCCGAAGGCCGTTTCGATATGAGTGAATGGGCCGAAGGCCGTTTTGCCATGAACGGAAACCTGAACGGGCCAAAGGCCAGTACGTTGGAACTACAGTCACTTGACCTAAATTCTTATAAGTATGTATATATGTTAAGTAGAAATGTGAATTAGGCCAAAGGCCGTTTGGAACATGTTGTTCTACATTGTTATGCAATTTCTGCATTTGATATTATTCACTGGGCTATCGCTCACGCTCATTCATGTGTTTGTAGGTGAGCCAAGGGAAGTCCAAACCCAGCCCCAGTGAAGTCTGCTAGGAAAAATCCGAGTTTTGAGGAAGTCAGCCTTGCGTCTCACTCTTGAGACCTACCCTTGCCTTTTTGCTATGTAAATATATGTTGTCTTGCCGGCAAGGACTTTTTGTATATCTGTAAATAGTCTGTCATGGGTTGACTCGTCTTGGAGGATCCTGTCTGTATAAAATTTTGTGAAACTGTACTTTTGATGTGGGTTATTAACGTACATATGTATGGTTTGTTTTGATGTGCCATGTAAGCACAGCTCTATGGACAAAGTTTTAAATTTTGCTTCCCTTTTGTCCCCTTACTCTGATGTGTTAAGTCTATTTTGGTTTGAGGCCGTAGGTAATCTTAGGATTACTGGCCGGTTACGTCCTTAACCCATGGGCGCGGGTTCGGGTCGTGACAACCTTCTTCAGGACCAACTCTCCTGGTATGTAACGGCGCAACAAACACGTTGATTATACGACTTAGAAAGATGTTGCTGATACCATGCCATGGATGCAAGGGCACGGTCTCTGCGTTCTTCAATCAGAATCAAATTCGGGGCCAGCATCATGTCGTTCTGGCCCATATAAAAAACTTTCGATTTTAAGGTTGGGAGGCCGATCTCCAGGGATATGATTGCTTAGGTTCCAAAGCATAGAGCAAACGGCATTTTCCCAGTAGATCGTCCCGACGTAGTTCGATGAGCCCACAACACACTCGGCAATTCTTCGACCATTTGCCTTTAGCTTTCTCCAGCCTTTTCTTGATGTCGTCTAAGATGGATTTGTTAGAGGCTTCAGCTTGACCGTTGCTTTGAGGGTAGGCCGGCGTGGAGAAATAAGGCCAGATACCATATTTGCTGCACAATTCTCGATAGACACCACAATCGAACTGGGTGCCGTTGTCTGAGATAAGTGCTCTTGGAATGCCAAATCGCATTATGATGTTTCTCCAAACAAAACGCTTCACGTCAGAATCTCGGATGTGCGTTAAAGCCTCGGCTTCTACCCATTTTGTAAAATAATCTATTAGCACCCCAATACTGTGTCCTTGGAAGTAATGCATCAGTTTTCTTGTCGCCATGACCAGGGCTAGGATGAGTTTTTCCAGCAGAAGGTAGCGTGTTTCGGCGTCAACCATTGCCTTGCTCACATAATACACTGGTCACTGCTCCCCAAGCTCTTCCTTTATCAGTACGGCGCTGACGGCCCTGTCGGAAACTGCCAGATACAAAATAAGCGGGTTACCAGCAGCAGGTGTTATCAAGAGTGGTACTGAGCGGAGGTAGGTCTTGAGGCCGTTGAAAGCGGCTTCGCATTCGGTGGACCATTCAAAAGCCTTGCCCTGCCGTAGTGTATGAAAGAATTGTCGGCAATGATCTGTGGACCGACTGATGAACCTGTTAAGTACGGCGGCCTTTCCCATTAACTTCTGAACTTCCTTGACCGATCGAGGGGAGCTGAGTTCTAGGATTGCTGTGATTTACCTTGGGTTGGCTTCAATTCCTTGGTGGTTGACAATGTATCCCAAGAATTTGCCAGAGCCGATCCCAAATGCACCTTTGGAAGCGTTCAGCTTTATTCGATAGTTGCGTAGAATGCCAAATGTCTCTTCCAGATCGGTTATATGATTCTGCTCTTCCTTGGACTTGACCACCATATCGTCAATGTACACTTCCATAGTGTGGCCGAGTTGCTCCTTGAACATGGCGATCACCAGTCTTCGATAGGTTGCCCCTGCATTCTTCAGCCCAAAAGGCATAACCTTATAGCAGTAGGTTCCTCTTGTGGTGAGGAATGCAGTTTTGTCCTGGTCGTCTGGATGCATGGCGATTTGATGGTAGCCTCTGTAAGCATCGAGGAAGCTCATACATTGATGGCGTGCCGTCGCATCTACAAGTTGGTGAATTCTGGGTAGGGGAAAACAATCCTTGGGGCAGGCTTTGTTCAGGTCCGTGAAATCGACGCACACTCGCCAAGTCCCGTTTTTCTTCTTCACCACCACGGTATTAGAGAGCCAGGTAGGGTATGTCACTTCCCTAATTGCCCCGCCGTCAAGCAGCCTGTCAACCTCCTCAACAACGGTGGCAGTGTGCTCTGCAGCCGACCGTCGGCTTTTCTGAATGATCGGCTTACACTTAGGATCAACATTCAAACGGTGCTGTGAAATGGACGGATCTATACCCGGCATCTCATATGGAGTCCATGCAAAGACATCGAGGTTGCCGAGCAGGAAAGAGATTAGTTGCTATCTGTCGGCCTGATTCAAGGATGCGCCTACCATGAAGAATTTGTCTGGGCTTCCATCGATTTCAACTCGGTCTAAGCCTTCGGTGGCCTTTTCATTTGGGAGCCGCCCAACATCGTCGAGGCTCTCTCGATCTGGCACCTCAATAGAATTCACCTGTAGCTCTTTTGGTGTTTTTTCAGCAAGGAGATAACATGCTTGTGCCGATTTCTGGAAGCCATGGATGTGCTCAATACTGCATTCTGTCGGGAAGCATAGCAGTTGATGATAGGTGCTTGGAATGGCCTGCATAGTATGTAACCAAGATCGCCCCATGATGAGATTATACGGCGATAGCAGCTTGACGACCAAGAATTCCACATCCACTGTTCGGGAGCCTACTCGAACGGGTAATGTGATCTTCTCCAACAGGTACTCTGGATTGGCGTTGAAGCCGAATAGTGGATACGGGGCCAGATAGAGATCCGATTCGGAGAAGCCGAGTTTGGTAAATGTCTTATAGTACGTAACCTCCAATGTACTCCCCGGATCGATGAGTACGCGCTCAACTGTGAACCAGTTTACGCGTAACTCAACTACCTAGGGATCAATGTGGGGCACTGTTACTCCAACCAAATCTGAATCATCAAAAGTAATGCACGCGGCTTCATGGGGCTGTTTAGGGGGTCGGAGTTCGACTGAATCGTATGCACAGCCGATGACATTGGCAGGCTATATATCATGTGAATCACGCCGAGCGGAGGTGAATCTTGTCTTAAGGCTATTGCTTTGGTCGGGTTGCCTTTTCGGACATACTGTTGCAGTCGGCCATCTTGTACCAATTCCTCCAAGTGATCCTTCAGTGCATAACAACTCTCAGTATCATGGACATGGTCTTTGTGATACTCACACCGTCTATCCCGTCTTCTCGTGTCGGGAGGTCCTACCATTTTCGACGGCTATTTGAAGAACGAAAGATGTTGGATTTTGGACATAACTGCACTGATCGACTCTGCCAACTCCATATATTTCTTTTCAGCGCGCCTCGTGCGCCTTCTGTCAACTTACAGTTGTTCATTTTCTCGGTGGGAGCATTGGTCGCTTGATCGGCGGGAATCCCGTCTCTTGTCTCGTTTCGCCCGATGACGTGGTTCAGGGCTCTGAGGTGCTATAGAATTTAACGGCTGAGCAATTTCAGCAGGAGCCGTCTTGTTGGTCACATTGCTGGCATTAACCCTCAAGGCATCATCTTCCACTTTACAGTATTCTTCAACTTTCTTCATGAACGACCAAACTGTTTTGGGGAGCCGTCTGGTCAAAGAGCTGTGGAGGGCGCTGTCAGGATGCAACCCCATCTTAAAGGCGGTGATGGCCATGGAGTCATTGCAAGCATCGTCTACCAGATTGAAACATTCCCAATACCGCGCCGAGTATGCACGAAGGGTTTTCCCCAGTTGAATCTGCATTGCCGAGAGGGAATCGACTTGCTTTGGCTGGACCTCATTAGTGATAAACCTTGCCCTAAAGGATTTTTGGAGTTGGTGGAAGCTTTTAATCGAAGCCGACTCCAGCTTGTAATACCACCTGACAGCTAGTGGTCCCAAACTGCTCGGAAATATTCTGCACATCAAAGCCTCGTCATCTGCATGCAGTGTCATGGCTTGCTTGTAATGGCGGATGTGATCGGTGGGGTCTGATTTACCGTCGTACAAGGTGAATGACAGTGCTTTGAATTTCTTGGGTAGCACTGCCTTTGCAATCCGTCGTACAAAAGGATTGTGTTGATCTTCATCCGAAATTTTTTTTCTTCGCTTATGCCTTATATAGGGACTCTCTTCAAAAGAAATGGAAGTTTCAAATCGTCCCTTCTCCTTGGGCTCCGGGAATAATGAGTCGAAGTTGCTATCAGTGTCTTGTTGTCGGGCTCGAGATCGTCGACCACCTGCCCTCACAGGTCATTCCGGGCCTTGGTGTACAGCTTGTTTGGGCTTCGCCACCTCCAAGGCCAAATCCTGACGGAGACATTCGTTCTCTACGATCATGTTCTCCAACCTTTGTTCGTTTTGCTTTGCTTGTTCCCTGATCGCTTGCATTGCTTCATGCTCCTTTGTTCGTTTTGCTTTGCTTGTTCCCTGATCGCTTGCATTGCTTCATGCTCTAGAGTCGAGGGTGAGGCGAAGTCCAAAGCGCGTCTTGCGGGGATAGTCTCCGGTCCAAGCATGTTTGTTGGAGTGAGGTCGTCTCTCTGCGTGGTTTCATCAGTGACTATCGGAGGGTCTTCCGTTACGCCCGCCATGGATGTGTTTGAGTATTCCCACCAACGGCACCAATTGTGGAGAAGTGGTTTGGAAATACTCTTATGATCCTGAGAGACGCTCGTGATCCCCAGCTAGTCACCTAAAAAGGAATAAACACTCCGGTCGGGGGTGTCGGAATTAACACTCCGACAGACTAGTCAATCTCTGCACTCAAGATTACTTGTATTTTAAGTTAAGCAAAATGGTTCTCACATACCTCTCTCTAACTGATGTTCTTCTATTTATATCTTTTCTTTCTTCGGCCTCGGGATTAGGTCCATTTTTAATTCGTTATTCGGCATATTTTGTAGCAAACCGCTCTTCACTCGGCCCATTGCTTAACCGACTATTTGGCCTAGTAGGGTTGGATTCGAGCGTGCGAGCCGACGCCGAGTGCCACATATTTCGACTCTCCCAAGTTTGACTATCCGGAATCTCCACGACTCCCAATACTCGGCCCCCACAGCGACGTTTTTAAAACGCCGTCATAGGTTTTTTTTAATTTTAAAAATTCTAACTGTCCTAGTGGCGTTTTAGAAATGCCGTCTTATCTTTTTCTTTTTCTTTTTTGAAATTGTGTTAATTTTATGTGGTTGAACTAAAAGAACACCTGTAATAAAACTAAATAGCACTAATATGAACTAATAACTCCCATTCAAATAGCAAATACAACATTAATTTACTTTTCCATTCAATTTAATATCCAATCACCATTACCCACAAAATAACATATCCAAAAATTACTGCCTTATATACAAAGCCACAAAATAACATTACCCTCTTCTCTCTCTCACCACTCCCTCATTTAACACAAAAAATAAGAAGAAAGTAAACCAAAACACCCAACCCCCAATCAGATCAGAGGAAAAAAAGAAAAAAGAAGAGAAATAAAAATCCAAAGGATTTTAACACAAAAAATAAGAAGAAAGTGAACCAAAACACCCAACCCCCATCCATCCTTCACCATTATTCTGAATCGCTCTCCATGCTGCTTCCCATGGCCTTCAATCCTCTCGATCTCTGCCAATCGTAAAACATAATAATAATAAAAACAAAGCCAATAAAAGATGTGTAGTGAATAGATAATAAAAATAAATATGAGAAGTTCAAGCTACTGAATGTTATTTTAAATAGTCACATTAGGTCAAATTAACCTTGGGTATTTCAAACTATTAGAAAGTATACAATCCCATGTCATACTCAACGTAATGTTTCTCTGAAAAAAGAAAAATAAGCTACAAAAAATTACTAAGAATATTAATGCCAAAGCACAAAGAGAAAAGTAGCTACACACATGTCACACCATCAGTAACAATGGCAACTAAAACATGTATTTACTATGTACTTAGAGGAATGAGTCTTCCGTCCTTTGTTTTATGGTGTTTCATTACTAATTTGGCCAATTTACAGTTGCTCAATATACTCTTTCTTTTTTAGATTCTAAAAAATCCAACCCAACCTCTTGAAATACTACTGGTTATCTAATCAAGATTTGACTAAATTAAAGGAATTGAAATGCACATCAAACAAGCAAACTTACTCAGGTTGGTTGGGTGCATCTTCTGGCTCAATAGTCATCATGTACATATCCTTGTTTGGCTCCTTTGCTGGATCTTCCAGTATGTCTCCCATCATTGCCACACCACGGCATGGACACACACGTAAGAGAGAGAAATTGATTTATGAAGAGTTATAACAATATGTAGGATCTTAAATTCATCTTCTAAGGGAACAATTCTAAAAAGCTCAAATTAACTAGTTCCAGAAGTTTGACTGGGAAATGCATAGGTTATGTTTCAGTTTATTGATGATAAAGCTGCTACTCCAAATAAATAAATATAAAGAAAAAAGAAAGAAAAAAATCAAAATGCCCATAGAGGTGCATTGATATATAAAATATTCTAAAATTTAAAACTAGATCCCAAGCATAAGCAATTGAACCATGTAAATTATTTAGAGCTTGAAACTATGGAAAATGGGAACAGTTAGCAGAAATTATACCAGTTGCCACCTCCACGTATATTCATTGCAGTCAATATATCCTTTTATGTGCAAAGAGGCACTACCTTTGAATTAATTTTGTACTACAGTAGTGTGACAGATTATGGGTAGATCTTAGTAAATCATGCTTCTCAGAATCCCATTCTACTCCATAACATTTATAATTATTCAAAATCCTTTTTAGAAACAAGCAATTCTTAGTAATAAAACACAACCACAAACGTTGAACAAAAATCAAAAAGCATATGTCAGAATGTTTAGACTCTTACAATGACATTTAAGTAAGAATTTAGCTTGTGTAGATTTTCATAAAATTCAGAAATTTGTATGTATGCCTTAATTCAAAACAATTAATTGAAAACAAAACATATTCAATCTACATTCGCTGTGAAATGTGAAGGAACATTTCCAGCACTATAGTTGTTCTTCAGTTCTTAGGCCAAAGAAGTACCAGGCTTGATCAAAAATAGAAGAAAGAAAATCAAATCCCAAAAGTCAGGCCCTAGTCTACCCTACAGAATTTAGTAGTGTTACTAATTGCTCTGTAAAACCAAAGTGCCATTCTCTGCCTACAGTTCCAGCAAATGTAATGATGAATTGCCCTAGGACAGAAATACTTCCTAAATAACTAATTGATTTGTGCTAGTTGCCAGCTGTGCTGCATCACATTGTATATAAAGAGTAGGCAAACCAGTAATTTCAGTGAGCGAATTTTTACACTATTGGTACACTTTTAACAGGGGTCTCCAAGGCAAAAAAAAAATTTCTTCAAATATTGCAATATCGGAACAAATCAATGGCAATTACACTCCCTAATGCTGGCAATATGTAGGGAAAAAAATTCCAGAAGTTTCAATTTGAAGTTAATAACAACTCACAAAACAAAATGAAAGAAGTTAAGACACGTTGAAAATAGCCAACTTCCTGCAAATGGACAAATAACCTTTCTCTCATTATTTGAACCAGTTTTGTATGTATCTCATCTCTGTGGATTTTATAATCCTAAAAGTTCAAAAGAAATAAAAAACTGTGAGATACCTTGTATGAAATGAAACACTAAAAAATTACAGTATTTGTCATTCACTGTTAAAAACATGATCCTCATATTATAAATGGCTCAAAAAAAAAAAAAAATTAAAGCCCAATGCTAATGATGCCAGCAGAAGCATAAGACATTCAACTTGTAGTTGCATCGTTTTTCTTATCATTACTTTTATTGTGGCTAAAGCAATATATAGTGTATTCCTTCCAAAAAAATGTCCTTTGTTGAAAGGGAAAGAACCTTGAACAAGCTCATAAGCAAGTTACATATGAACTTTTTTTTATCAATTGCTCAGTTCGTGTGCAGCTCCAAATAATATAATATTTAAGTTATGCAGGAACAGATGACACTCGAACATATATATATATATATATAAGTAGCAAGTTATTTTACCAAAGCTACTCGATCAATCTCAGACAGCAGTAATATAATATAATATTTATTTTTCTTTTTCTTTGTGATAGGCAGTCAACAATAAATCCCTTATCAATGTAGTTCATGGAAACAATCACATTACCCAGCAATGTAACAACAAAAAAACCTCCACATATCAGTCATTCCTAGTAAGTCTCCAAATCAAGACTACATGCACCTCTACGACACATGAATGAACTTTCACTTTACAAGTTTAAGTCAAGATATAATTACCTGAAAACAACAATCCTGAGGAAAACCACTGCATCCAATCCCCCAGAAGCTAATATTTCTACTTCAGATGCTTCCCAGGTCATTACTATCCAACTAGGGGATGGAACAAATCTGTCAAAAGAGAAATGGTTGTTGCGTTTTGCCCGTAACTGAGCAAGCCTTTGTCTAAAGTACACACTTGCATTGCTAGGCTGTTTTCTCAAAACGGAGTATAGTGCAAAAGCCACAAGACAAAAGCCTGAATTGATACCAGCAGAAGTTAAGAGGCCAGAAATATCCATCTCTGTCCAATATATCTGTAAACTTTTGGTGTGTCATTAACCACGAATATCATGTAAGTACACCATACGACAAATCCTGTGAGTATTAAAAGCACTGGAACTCCAGGAAAAAGTAGCTATTTTGGCACTGATGTAGGAGCTGCAAAAGTTACAATCTCATGAATGTTAGAATGTTTACAGCATTTGTGCAGACACTAATGGAAAACTGTGTTTAACATACCTGTAAACCACACGGCATGGAAAATGCATACGGCTATATTTAAAACTCCATTATTTTTTTCTTTTGTTTTTTCATTTTTATTAGTAATGAATTGTTATTGTTAAAAAGAAAAGACACAAAACAATGGGTCTTAAACAATCAATGAACCCATATACATATAGATGCTTTACAAATGTTTGAACTCAAACAAAAAAAAAAATGCATCCAAACAGAGCATAACTTATATGTATTGATTAACAATAATTTTCTACACAAACTAAGCAGAGGATAACAAAGAAATCCAGACGCACTTGGTAACAAAATGTATTCACATATTCAATTACAGAAGACTATTGAACTGTTAAAACTCAACAGCTCTGCATCTTTTTCTTCTTTGGTGATTGGTAATAAAAACTCACCAGCTCTTCAGTTCTGCCTTGTGCCACTTGTATCGGTGCCTGAACATCACAGACTGTTGATACATCATTTTCATGCCACTAAAAAGTACCAACCAAATGCAAAAATGTTGGCTTGGAGTAAACCTAGTGCTAGTGGCATAACAAATGGACAAACTTCTTACAACATTCTTCATTGCTAATGTAGGAACTTTAAAAATAATAATAAAGAAAGAAAAGAGCTCCTATACTAAAAACCCGTTGATAGATCCTTCTAGACTAGTAGAATCCAGATTTACATACACATTTAAATTTATACAAAAATAAAAAATATATACACACATTTATATCTTTGTTCTCTTGTTTGCTTATCAAAACATTCCCGTACACACAGTGGCATTTTTTTGAAATTTAACTTTTAGCCTAAAGTTCTAAAAATGTCTTTTAATTTGGCCCTCTAAATTTTTATATATATGTTCTCTTGTTTGTTCACTTGAAGATTAGGTGGTTGGGTTTATTTGTTTGTGGAAATACTTAACTTCTAATCAAGTTCTCTTGAAGATTGCAAGTCTTTGCTAAACAAGATTTTCATCATGCAGAAAATGGGTTTTTGGACTCTACTTGAAGGCTTTCTGCTCCTAGCAAATGCTCTCGCAATACTAAATGAGGAGTGGATTCTAGGTCCAAGAGGGTGGAGCTTCTCAGGCTTCTCTGGAGGCAAGACAAAGTCATTTAAGGGGCAGCTCATAGGTCTTATTTATGCAACACAATGCTTGAGAGTTCCTCTGATACTCCTCAACAGTATTTGTATCATTTTGAAAATGGTGCCTGGATGATGTTGCAGCACCAAGTAGTGTTAGATTGAGCTTGTGTTAGTCTTAGGTGATCTTGTCACAAAAATAAATGCCTAGTATGCTATCCGGCCTTACAAGTGATGTCCAAAAATAAAAAATTTTCTTGGAAAATATTATCAACTTCTTCTTGGAAAATGTTTTTAAAAGCCCAATCACTTCAATATCAGAATCTCCTTGTTAAGAATAATATTGTAATACTGAACATCTATACTGTTAGATTTCCAATCAACCATTTCTTCATAGAAACAAAAAATGCTAATTACGTAGAGGTGATAAATGAGGAGTTTGAGGAAATAAAAATTTTACATACCAGAAGGTTCGAAAAATAGAGGTGATAAATGAGGAGTTTGAGGAAATAAAATTTTACATATTAGAAGGTTAGAAAAAATGTAACTAAGATTTCAGGTAAGCTAAACAGTGACATAGTGGGGGGGGGAAAGAAAACGAAGAAACCAAACATTTATATATACACACACACACAACACAAATAAGCAATAGATCTCAATAACCAAATCGAGAGAGACGAGAAGGAAGAGCTTGAGAGAGAGAGAGAGAGAGAGAGAGAGAGATCAATACCTCGCGGTGAAACTTCGAAATCGAGAGAGAGAACTTCAAAATCGAAATCGCTCTGAGACGGATCTAAGAAATCAAGCATAGCCTTTCCTGAGATCACTTCCTCTGCGATCGAAACCAACCCCTCTTCTCTCTTCATAATCTCCCAGAGCTTCAGATCGATATCGCAAAGAACAAAGGATGAATCGAGAGAGACAGGGGGAGAGTGGAGCTTCGTCGATATCGCTCTGATGAATCTCTATGAATCTCAAAGATTAATCTCAAACAAAATCGCTCTGAATCGAAATCGCTCTCAAGGGTTTAGAAGCAATTGGGGGTGAGCAAAGGAGAGACGTGAGGATTGTGAAGGCGTGAGATTCAAAATGAGGGTTTACAAAGCTTTAACACGTACTCTAAGATTCAAAATAGGCGCATGAGGTACAACACATTTGGAGGCAGTTTTAAACGGCTCTTATTTAAAAATGGTGTCGTTTTATTAAAACAATGTGCGACGTTTCTATAAAACATCGTTAAATAATAATAAAAGCGAGGTTTAAAAAAACGCCGTTAAAAAAATGCCGTCTAAACTCATTTTTCTTATAGTGTGTGGAAGAAATGTTTGAGTACTATTTGGAGGTGATAGAGGTTTGATTTTTGAAGTACATACTTGTAGAGGAAGAAGTGTTTGAGTACTATTTGGAGGTGATAGAGGTTTGATTTTTGGAGTACAAATGGATTGTGGATAAGATGAAGGCAAGAGAGAAGAGCATCATGACCTCTTTTTGTCACTAATTCTTTGCTCAATAGCAAAGCACTCACTAGGCTTCTCCTTCTTCAAAATGGTTGAATAATGCCTTTATTTATAGAAGAAGAGGTTCGAGGGTGTGCACAAAGTCAACCAGACAATTTTCGGATGGATTATAAAAGTACAACAGGTGCAGCGACAACCAGATGCACTACACATAAGGTGGCGTGCTGCAGGGGTCAAGTGGCGCACACCATTTTCTCATAAACCTATGCTATTTCAAGAGTGGCACACACTACCCCAGGAGTAGTGCACTATATGGTGCGCGCCATGCCAAGTAATTTATGCATTTTGTATAGAATGGTGCAAGTATGGCATGCACCACTGTGGGTGTGGCACACACCATTTTGGACAAAAAGAAAGTGACGCACATCATTCCTTGGTTGTGTTATGTGCTATATTTCAACTTCCACAAGAGTGTTGTGTGTGGAGTGGGTGTCCTTGATGATTTGGTTGATGATTTTGCCTAAAAAATGAATTGTCTAAGCCAGAAATTACCCTTGAAATTCCTAGGCATGCCTTTATTAGGTGCCAACCCAAGCAAGAAAATGATTTGGAGACCAGTTGTGAAGAATTTCAAGAAGAAGCTAGCTGGATGGAAAAGAAGGCTACTATCATTTGTAGGGAGGGTAACACTAATAAAATTTGTTTTGTCATGTTTGCCAATCTATTATATGTCTCTTTTTAAGCTTCCTAAATGTGTTGCAAAGGAACTTGATAAGCTACATGCTGCCTTCCTCTGGGGTGATTCAAATCTGAGAAAGAAATTACATTTGGTGAATTGGAAAGAGGTAACAAAGAATAAAAGACAAGGAGAGGAGGGTGGTTGGGAATTAGAAACATCAAAGTAGCTAATCAGTGCTTTCTATTGAAGTGGTGGTGGAGATTTGGCTAGGAAGATGATGTACTATGGAAACAAATTATCAATAGCAAGTATGGAATAGTGGGGGGTGGATGGCCTCCCTCTAGTGCAATTTCTAGCTCTGGTTCTAACTTGTGGAAGGATATAATTTATGTGGCTCAATGTAATGATAGACCCCACAAGTTCTACCTGGATAATGTGTAGATTAGAATTGGGGATGGTAAAAGAGTGAAATTCTGGGTGGACAATTGGCTGCGTGATGCAAGTCTCATGAATCATTTTCCTAGATTCTATTACCTATCTGAAGAAAATAAGAACTCCCTGAGCATGCAAATAAACAGAAAAGGAAACCAAAGACACTAGTGCTTTACTATCAGAAGAAACCTCTATGCACGGGAAGAATATGAGGTAAGAAGCATGTAGAGTATGCTTGGGGAAGGCCCAACATGAATAATGAATTCTATGAATTCCCTAAGATGGAAAACAGATTCATCAGGTTCATTGGTGTGAACTCAGCATAGGTTCTATGTTTGGAGTAGCTGAGTTAATATGGAATAACTTCTCCCCTCCAAAGGCTAAATTTATCACTTGGTTAGTGAAAAATCTAAAATCCGCAAGATATTGATCTGTGATTATGTATCAATTTTAAACAGTAAATAACAATCCTAATCAAACAATCAAAGACAAATCGACACAACGATTTAATATGGAAAAATCACAATTGGAGCGCCTCCAATTGTGATAAAAAAAATCACAGGTCAAAGCCACAAAACAATCCACTAAGAAGACAAAAAGGAATTACACAAGTGTACTCTCAATTACCTAGCGAATCATCCCGAATTGAACCGACCCCAATGTGTCTCTTCCAACACCATCTTCACATTGGAATTATCTTGTCCAACGTTGAATCCATAACGCCGATGTGGAATCATGACAATGAGTCACTCCGGAATCCACCAAAGCTTCAGGCCCAAATTCCACAGAGTCCACCAAAAAAAAACTCTCTCTCTTTTGTGAATAAAACAAAGCAAGCAAACCATTTGATATAATCCACTCAATTCATGATATAAACTCTCACAGATATCAAAGGAAATAAGCAAAGAAGCTCCAGCTGAAAACTCTAATACCCAAGAAGAAGATCTGGAAGTTGTACTCTAGAAACTAAATTAATCACAAATTTATAGCAAATAGAATCGCGATCTCTGCTAGAGTGCAGGAATGGATACTCGAGTGATCTGACTAAAATGCGTGTTTCAGAACAAGGATATATGCTCGAGCACAAGAAAGTTCGATTGAGTGTAAAATCTTAACTCCCAGCTCGATCGCTGACATAGTCAGCGAAGTGGCAAACATGATAAGATTAAGATAACGAATTCCTTTGTATAGGCACAATTCGAATTGAATTCGCATCTAAATACTCATAGCCTCACTGAAATAAAAGATCGAAAAAAATTATAACTGAAAGGAGTTTTGTCAAATCGGATTGCCAATAAGAAAAAACTAACAATCTCCCCCTTTGGTAATGCCGTGACAAAAAACACCTAACAAATAAAATCCTAATCACCCCAACCCATTACAGCCAACAAAACAAACTTCTTGCTTAAGGTCAAGATCTACAAAACAAGTATTAGTGCCACAAGAGTATATGGAAAAACAATAGACATATGACCAGATTATCTTGAAGCATGAGATGAAAATATGAATAAATGAAAATTGGAACCTAACAATCTCCCTCAAAATTCTCCCCTGTTTTTTGTCATGAATTGACAAAGAAAGCTGAAATAACGTAAGCAAGATAATAAACCACACAAGCAAAGACGAGAAGAAGTAAAAATTAATAACATGCAAGAAGTAAGTAATAAATAAGCAATAGATAGCAACAACAAACCAACTAATGCCAATCTCCCTTACCAAACCAATAAATGTAGGATAACCCAAACCCCCCCTCCCTTCACTAAAAACAACCATAAACACTGAAAACAATGAACAAGAAAAAAAAAATATATAGCGGCGCAAGTAAGGAATTTTAGATTTGTACCTGAAAACACACAAGAATATCCAAGAAACACAATTACTTAAAAACACAATGTGCACATTCTTTAGAAGATTCCTCACAAAGAATGTGATGTAACATGTGAAAAGCATAGATCTCATGATAAAAGTGTGTGTGCAGCTCTTGGAGTTCGACAAACACTAGATTCAAATCCTAGTAGTGATCGGATAGCTGGACTTTCGGCAAGAGAATCTAACCATAACTTAGGAAAGTCAAACCACTAGGAATCAAGTGGTATTTGTTGAGTAAATGCAGAGGCTCCCCCTCGTTCAATGAATCAGATTTTTTTTTCTTCTCCATTTTTTTTTTTTTTTTTAATTTTCTTTCTTTCTTTTACACACTCATTGGCGGCTTTCACGTTCAACAGTATGGAAACCAAACCAGAGAAGGATGGATACAAAAAGGATAACCTGGTTAATGACTCCGAGGTAGCCTTTTCCTCATGGCTGGACTCCAAAGAACAAATGGGAAAACATTGGAGATGCAAAAAGATAGAAGGTGGTTAAGAGACTCAACATCACTCATGATATGCTAGTACATATCAATTCCTCTATAAATGCAAAAGACACACTGCTAGAAGTCCATAGAGAAAAATGATCACTTATGCGAAAGATTATGATATTTGCTAATTCAAGAGTGTGTACACAATGAGGCATACTAATTAAAGAATACACACTCTGAAATGAGTAATGATCACTGAAAGCGCACACATATTAACATGTAATGGATATTTTCATCAATTCCAATATCCACAAAGAACTTTTCAAAAATTGCAAGCTAGCAAAACCATACTAATAAAATCTTTTTGATTTTTTTTATATTATTTATAAATAAACTAAGCAAGACATAATAAAAACATAGAGAAAAAAAAATGAACAAGCACACACAAAATGACCCAAACCAAAAATCAAACAAAAACCCAAAAGCAAAAAGAAAAAAGGCTAAAACAAATAAACAAATTAACACAAGTCAAGTTTTCTCACCCAAACCGCTTTAGTATCAACAAAGTTGTGAGAATTGCGGTTCTTGGGTGGTGTCTTGACGTTGTGGTTTTCTTCCTCTTCAATAAGAACCCGTCTTGACTTGGTTTCCAACTTCTTATTCCTAGGTGTAGACAAACACAACCTCTGTTCATGTTTGGTCTCAAGCAAATCAAAATAGCGAGGTCTAATATGACCCTTAACCTCATTACGACCAATGAAGTGTCTCCTACCCCACGAGATGTTGAAATTTCTTCCATCTCTATGAGACACTCCCATGCAATTCATAACAATAAGGGCAAATATGACCATACATACCACAATGATGGCAAATAAAAGTAGGGTGTACCTTCTTTTCTTTGACCTTACCAACTTTAGGAAGCTTGAGAAGTCCTTCCTCTCGTTGAATCTCTTGCTCTCCTTACCCTTGAGTTCTTGTATCATGAGATATGGATACACTCTATTTTTGCTCTTTGTTATCACCAAAGCCAGTGCCACTCTTGTCAAAACAAATTTGTTGAGACCCTATGATATTGTCCAAAGTCTTTGATCCTTTGTTCAAAAGACCAATGGTTGCCATAGCACACTTGAGCTCTTCCTCTTTCTTGATGATTATCTCTTCCATGCCACCTTGAGGTATCTTGAGAGTTTCAATCTTTTCTTCATACGTTGCATAGATTTGCTATAGCTTATTCCTCTCTGTCTCACAACTCAAGAGTTTTGCACAAAGGACTTATTGATCATTAGATATCTTGATGGCATCATTCCTAGCCTCAGAAATCTCCTTCTTTAGTTTGACATTCTCACTTTCACATGCTTTGAGTTTCATAGTGAGTTTGCCATTCAATTTAGATAAGTTAAGAGATTCCTGATAAAACTTTTCATAAGCTTGCTGAAGCTTGTCATCATCACTCCCCAAGGATTCATCATCAGTGGCATTCTCAACCGACCTCTTCGGATACTCTATTCGTCCTTTAGTTTCGGAAGCCGCCATGAAAGTAAGGAATTGTTCACGCCCCTCTTCGCCCTGAGCTTCATTGTCACTTTTATCTTTATCAAATTCTGATTTATCATCCCAAGCAATAGCGAAGGCTTTCTTCTTCCTCAAACGATTATGGCATTCTTGAGAAAAGTGGCCAAATCCTTGGCATTCATAGCATTAGACTCTTTCAGAGTTCCCTTGTATTTTTCCTTTCTTCTTCTGGATTATAGAATTAATTTTGAGTTTATCTTTGCCTTTGGATTTATGAGTTGATTCCAAAAGATTATGATTCTTTTTCAAAAAAAAGACTTTTTAAATTGTTTAATGAAAGCATCTGTAATCTTGGAATCGATCTCACAATCCTCATCAGAATCCTTTCCAACTGTATGAGCATTACTAAAAGCAATATCGTCTTTTTTGGTTCTTTATAAAATTTCTATGTGCCTAATAAGTTTGGAGATTTCCAACCAAGTGATCCAGCTTGAGGATGTCAACATCTTGAGCCTCCTCAATAGCCGTAACTTTTGGTTGGAATCGATCAGGTAAGGATCTCAAGATTTTTTCCACAATCTTGGATTATGGTATTTCTTCACCTAAATTGAAGCTGGAATTTGCAATGTCACTCAACTTCGCATAAAATTCATCAAGGGTCTCACTATTTTTCATTGAAAGATTTTCAAAACTAGACGTGTGCCTTTGAAGTTTTGAGCGTTTAACAGAATGAGTGCTCTCATGAATAGTTTATAAGGTATCCCAAGCCTATTTTGCGACTTCACAATTGCAAATCGACTAAACTCTTATGGTGTGACGGCGCAAAAGAGAGAATTTATAACTTTACTATTCCAGCTACTATTTTGGTAATCAGTTGTGTCTCACTTATCAATTGGTTTAGGGAAAGTTACTCCATCAATGGTAGTCGTTGGTTCGGTCCACCCACACATGACAGATTGTCAAACTTTTTCATCAATAGATTTTAAAAATGATCTCATCTGAGCTTTCCAAAAGGAATAATTAGATCCATCAAGTAGGGGTGGTCGAACCATAGAATTTCCCTCACGAATTGAATCCATTATCACAAATCAAACACGATCTCGCTCCAATAGTTTAAAAAAAAAAAATAGAGCGACCTGCTCTAATACCAATTGAAAAATCTAAAATTCCCAAGATATTGATTTGTGATTATGTATCAATTTTAAATAGTAAATAACAATCCTAATCAAACAATCAAAGACGAATTGACACAATGACTTAATGTGAAAAACCACAATTGGAGCGCCTCCAATTGTTAAAAAAAAAAAAAAAAAAAAAAAACAAACAAACAACCCACTAAGAAGACAAAAAAGAATTACACAAGTGTACTCTCAATTACCTAGCGAATCCATGCCCGAATTGAACCAACCCTAATGTGTCCCTTCCAACACCGTCTTCACCTCGGAATTATCTTGTCTAACATTGAATCCACAACGCCGATGTCGAATCATGACAATGAGTTACTCCGGAATCCACCAAAGCTTCAAGCCCAAATTCTACGGAATCCACCAAAGAACAACTCTCTCTCTTTTGTGAATAAAATAAAACAAACAAACCATTTGATATAATCCACTCAATTCATGATATAAACTCTCACAGATATCAAATGAAATAAGCAAAGAAGCTCTAGATGAAAACTCTAATACCCAAGAAGAAGATCTGGAAGTTGTACCCTAGAAACTGAATTAATCGCAGATTTATAGCAAATAGAATCACGATCTCTGCTAGAGTGCAGGAATGGACACTCGAGCGATCTAACTATAACGCATGTTTCAGAACAAGGATATACACTCGAGCACAGGAAAGTTCGGTCGAGTGTAAAATCTTAACTCCTAGCTCGATCCCCGACATAGTCAGTGAAGTGGCAAACATGATAAGATTAAGATCACGAACTCCTCTGTATAGGCATAATTTTGATTGGATTCGCATCTAAATACTCATAGCCTCACTGAAATAAAAGATCAAAAAAAATTACTACTGAAAGGAGTTTTGTCAAACGGGATTGCCAATAACAAAAACCTAATAGTTGGCTTGGAAAGGTAGGTTTAAAACATTTGATTTCCTACACAAAATTGGGGTTTTAAGGGCTAAAGTGCATTCATCATGTGTGTTTTGCAAATCTGATTTGGAATCATTAAACCATGTCCTGCTCTTTTGCCCTTTTTTGTGGAAAGTATGGTCCAGCATTATGGATTGGTAGGGATTATATTGGGTTTTACCAAGTCTAGCGGAGAGTTTGTTGCTATGGTGGATGGATTGGAAGTTCAAGAAAACAAAAAAAAAAAAAAAAAAAAGTAGCAAGTTTGGGGAGCCATCCCAATTGCAATTTGGAAATACAAGAATGAATGTGTTTTTAATGATTTCCAACCAAATTTAGAGGATTTGAGTGATCTCATCAAAGTAAGATTATTGGTGATTGTTATCTCAAATTTTCAACTAGTGAGAAGATGCATTGGGTGAGAAACTAGTCTTGCGGTATGTTAATTGCTACTAGTTTTCTTTGGAAGCAAATGATGGTTTTTGGGGTATGATGTGCTCTGTTTTGTCTTGTGTTGACCATGGTTTGGCCTTGGTTTGCCCTTGGTTTTGTTCTTTGTCTATTTGTATCATTTCGGGGTTGATTATGCTTTTTATTTTTAAGGTGTTCTTCTGGTTGGTTCCTTACCAACTATAGATGTGGTGCTTGCATAGAGAGCAAAATGAATTTCAGTACAAAGTGTAGGGATGCAAAGTATAATTTATTTCAAAATTTATATCAAATTATAATTGTATTAGGTTAAAACAAAACGTCGATTGTGAATGATTAATAAGTTGAACTAGAGTTTTACCTAAATTGAAATCAAGTAACACTATTTTCTATAGTGACACGACCTTCTATCTATTTATCTTCATTTCTCTTTGATTTCTTTGCCACCTTTTTTGATTTCAGAATTTATTTATTTATTTATTTATTTTTATCTCTTTGTCCCAATTTTTAGCATACGAACATATATATATATATATATATATATATATTATATAACTCTCACATACTTATAACGTATGACAAAGTGTATTGATGAAAAACATGGATGATTTTCTTCTGTTACCCTCATTTTGTAGTCACATTCTTCTCACATGAATGAATTTTGTTAAAGATTTAAACACTGAAGTAATAGAAGTAAGATATTAACACTCGTATAGGGACCAAAGTGGGATTTGACTAAAAGTGCAGGGTGTTGATTGTCACGATTTCATGTGTAAGGACCAAAGTAAGACTTGACCAGAAATGCAAGAGTTCTATCATCATTTCATGTATAGGGATTAAAATGAAATTTCTTGCAAACTATAGAAATGCAAGGTATAGTTTACCCAAGTCTGACCCATGAGACAAGATGCAGAAATAGACAACCATAAGGAATTAGGAACAGTCAGAAACGACTGTTTCAACTTACCAACTTGTAGGGAGAATTATTTGATGGTGTTGTAGAAAATTCATATGGTGTCTAACTTGGTTTTTATTAATTAATACTGTGAGACTCAGTATATTTACGTTGTTTTTTAGAGACATTATAGCAAGTGTTTTGCGATAAATGCTATGCAATCCTATCAAACAACCTCTTTCTATTTAGAGGGAAAATCCTATAATACAAATTTTGAATTATGACTTTTGTCATGGTATCTAATTATAACACATGGAGATATTAGTTATGATTGACGGCCCAGAAATTTGTAAAGATAGGGTCACTCTAAAATCTTAAATTCTACAAATTTTATGAAAAAAAAAAAAGATAAACTAATTAAAATGTAAACTTATCCAACTTCAAGTAAAATAAACTTTTAATAAAATACTTTTGTCTTAACAAAAAAAAAAAAAAAAAAAAATACATAAACTTCTACGATTTGCAATTGACAAGGTGCTTTTTTTGGAATGCAACAACCTCATTTTAAATAGTGTCAAACGCATCTTTTTCTATATATGTTGTCAAGCAATCCTCAAGTAGAAGATGACTCTTGCAGTAGGGTTGACTTTCTTTTGAGAAATTTGTCCATATTCGCTTAAACTATAATAAAATTAATTTTAAAAAAAAAAACTAATAAAATATTTACAATCCAATTTGTCCCTCAAATTAGAGATTTTATTCTAAGCATGAACAATTTTTTTAAAATTGTACTTGTATCACTTTCATATATATATATATATATATATATATGTATATATAGGGATAGGTACATACATTGCATATACATAAAGAGTATTCAATGGAACAGTAAAGTTAATTAAGAATACGCATTCTTGTTATCAACAATTTTCAAAAATTATACAAAGTATATCACTTTCATATACATATATATATATACTAGCGAGTGGTACACGCGATACGTCTGCAATTCAAATTAGTAAGAATAAAAAGAAATAATAAAGAAATTAATATCATAATATATACGTTATCTAAGTAGTAAGAATGCTCTTAATAAACTAAAGATTTTAAATTCAAATCTTGCTCACATTTTTAAATAATAATAATTTTTTATTTTAAGATATAAAAATTTGCCACGTGATAAAAAGAGAAACCACCAAACGCTTGAACACCAAATGTAATGCTCACATATATAATAGTGTGTATATATATAAAGAGTAATCAATGGAACATTGAACTTAATTAAGAATAGCTGTTTTTGTTATTCAACAAATTCTTCACAACGAATCTAACACGAATATTATTGGCCAATAAATAGGTTCTTGCAGTAATACCAATGTTCCAATCAACAACCATGACAAAATTTTCCGAAAGAGTATAAAAAAATATTTACAATCACAAAAATAATCTCAAATTATATTTTCCCCAAATTGAAAATCATAAACCCTAGATTTACATAAATAAAGCTAATCCTAAATAAAAATAATACCTATTGAAATTCATATCGTTTTTTTTTCCCCCACTTTTTAACTCCTAAATTCTTTCGTTAAACTCAATCAATTGTGAGAGAGAGAAACAGAGCAGTAGGAAGCAATGTTTTAAAAACCGGATCGGTGAGCGAACTGGAAAAGGAATCGGGTGGACGAGTCACCGGTTCAATCGTCGGGTTGAACCAGAATCGAACCGTGACGTAATTAATATATTAAAATTATTTTTAAATAAAAATATAAGTAATAAAATTATATATTAAAAATATTAAATTCTCTTAAATATTTGTCCTAATATTTTTTTTACTGAAAAATATAATAATATATTTTAAAATATTATTAATTTTAATTTTGAAAGAGGAAATCAAATATTTAATATTCCCTCCATATGATTTTAATTCAAATAATCTGATTGAAAGAAGAGCAAAAATTTTGGAGGGATACCAAAATTTCAATATTCCCTCCAATACATTTGATTGAATCCCACATGAATTTCTTGAGTTTTTTTTAAAGAATTTTTTTCTTATAAATAGGTGAAGACTTTCACAATAATTTCATCAAGCTCTTAATGGGATTCCTCACAAGAAGAGACTCTTGAAAGAGAGTTTCAAATTAAAATTTTCTTATATTTTTATATTATATTATATATATATATATATATATATATATATATATATATATATATATATATATATATATAATAAGAAAGAAAGAAAGAAAATAAAGAAAAGAAATTTAAAAAAAAAAAGAAAGAAAGAAAAAATCAACAAAAAAAATCCAAGTCGATCAACCTGGCGAACCGGCTCCGGGTCGACCGGTTCGCCAGTTCAACCGTCAGTTTTTCCAGTTCTCTCTAAATAGGACGGTTTTTAATTCTGACCGGTTCAGAGGGTATATCCAGACCGGAATCCCGACCGGTCAATAGTTCAACCGGTTGAACCTGCCGATCCAATTTTCGAAACCTTGGTAGAAAGTATATATATATATTTTTATTTTTTTCCCTCAAAGCAACGTGTAAAAGTAAAAAGTTAGAGACTTTTGACTTCTAAGTGGTTGGTGGGTGGTGGGTTGTTATTATTATTTGTTGGGTCATCTAGTAATTAAGTAAAATTTTTAACATAAAAACAGAAAAATTCAAAAGTTTTGACAAGCTGATGGGTGGATGGACCCATCATCATAACAGCGGCTTCGCGCACTGTTAGTTGTAATCGAAAATATTCAGTCATATTTTAAGTGGTGTTTAGTTATGAATCTTGGTTATGAATTATTGTCATATTAATTAATATTTAGTTATGATTTATTTTGATTATAATCCAAAAAACCTTTAGTCATACTGCAAGTAATATCTAGTCATGATTTATTGTGATCTTATTTTATTTTTTTTTTGGAGGAGTTTGTACGGTAAAGAGACCCTATTTAAAGACTTGTTCAAAGGAAGTAAAGTTTGAGAAACTGATAGGTGTGAAATTTTTACATCTAGGGTTGAGTTTTATGTTTGCTAGATGTTAACTAATATTTTTTTTATTAGATATTATGTTCGTTTAAGTTAATGGTTGGACAATGGACATGTTTATGTTTTGAAAGTTCGTGTTTTGAAAAACTATAGCAGATTAATGTTGAACAATATATTTGCTCAATGTTGTGTTTTTGCTTAATTGATTAATATTATGAGAGTAGTTTGTTTGATGTGTATTATTATTTTTTAAATTTATGATAGAAAAGTATTATATAATTTTTTTTGTGAACAAAAATTATGTCAAATCGTAATTTCAAATCAACCGAATCGTATTTAAATGATTTGGTTTAAATTGATTCTATAATTTTAATGATATAATTTGATTTTAATTTTTATGAAATCATAAATAATAGATTGATTTTGATTTCATCCCAAACCAATCCAAATCGGATTATGGTAACGCTTATTACATTCTCATTTGGTGATGAAGGTCGTCCCCCACAACGTAACAAGTGTTCTCGTTGGTCTGCTTTATCAACCGCCACAATGGCTTTATTTTGTAGTATCTGATCAAATTATAAAAACTTATTTTGTTTGATCGGAAATTATAAAAACTTATTGACCAAATCACCGTTAGGATTTATGACATGCACCAAGAGAATTTTTTAAGAAAATATCTTCTATGAAAATCAAGGATGCTGCCGAAAGCCAAAAGCTAATTGATCTTCTTCTAATGCCCACATTTTTTTATTTTTTTTGGCATTTGACGGGGCTTCCTCATTTCATTGCGCAAATTTCAAGTTCAATTTTGGGTAAAATACATTTTCCCCCTTAATTGGAAAGCTAACAGTCACCCAACAACCATGAATTTGGGTGTCTCTTGTGCATTGCGCATCGCAGTGATTATTGTGCCACTTGTAAGATCCTTTTGAATTTTATTTTGATGATCCAAATAATTTAATTTTTAAAAAATATTGAGTAGAACATAAAATGTCAAGTTGGTTAGATGTCGATAATTTCTTCATCAAATCACATTTGTATTTAGTTTGATATTTAGATTTTTTTTTTATTATACACAAATATGATTTAATGAAAAAGCAATCAATATCTGCTTAATTTGACTTTTTTACACATATACGTTGTACTTGATATTTTCTAAAAATAAATGGCTCAGATCATTAAATAGAATTTGAAGTGAGTCCTACAAAACAAACATCACAACAATCACTATTGTGCATTGCGCACAACACTTACCCTAAGTCCAACAACCATAGCACAAACTTGAGAAAAGTAGACTAAATACAAGTTTCATAATGAAGGAGAAATAAACAACATAAATGATTTCGAAATCCTCTCAATATGAATTAAAATCATATTACCTTAATTTGACATAACCGGCCGGGTTTAAAATATTAGAAATTCTTCCAAAAATACATTATGGAAAGGGCTTGAATATGGAACCAAGTGCATAAGAAACAGGCACTCTAACCATTAAGCCATCAATATAATTATTAACAATATAGTAAGTATATATATGCTATATATTTAATATTACCTTAATTATTTTTACTAAAAATCAATGCATAAAAAACGTAAAATAAATTTTAATATTTTTTTTTTGTAATTGTTTATTATTTATTATTTTTGTAAGATCATTATATTTACTATGACATGTAACAAATCACATAAAGAGTGAAGCAGGTGAAATAGGGTTAATTATAGTAGGAGGCTCAACTATTAATGAATATTAACTTATCTTGTTCATTCTGGAATTCGTATATTTTGACCCTTAAATTATAAAAATGTATCATTCTCACCCTCTAAACTATCTTTAAAATATGTGTATTTGTATGATTTTTTATTGTTGAAGGATGAATATGAATGGATTCATAAGAAAAGGTTAAAGTGATATTCATGAATAGTAGAGGGATCCTGGTGAAATATTTCAAAATATATTATAACTGTACTGTCTTTTTCAATTTGCCAAGCGTATTGTCCGATCTCCATAAATGTGTCAAGCCATAATTGACGCAATGCTAGAAATGAAAACACCGCGTCATGTCCCATTTCCAACTAATATGTGTCTCTATGGCTCCTAACGTATTAAAAATCTTAATGGTATGGCTCAATTTAACTATTAAATTGTATTTCGTTCATAAATTTAAAAAGAGATTTAAAATGAAAAAAGAAAAATAAATAAATAAAATGTGAATGAAATATAAATTTTACCTATCTTTCACACACATATATATGTTGGAAATGGTTATAAAATTCTGAGTAAAACTAGAATTTTTTCCTAAGTTTGGTCTAATTTTGAGGTGGACCCCGTGCATCGATTTACGCAGGTCAAAGTGGTAACGCGTTCTATGATGCGTTGTGCTTCACGTGGTATATTTGGTTGCTCAAAACCATTACCGAGTGAATGGAAAATTGAAACCAAAGTATGCTCCATGGAAATAGAGTTTTTGTGGAAATTCCTTAAAGGTTTGAATAAGGCTTGTCCCACATTGATTTTGTGGGAGGTTTTGAAAGGGTTTATAAGGCATGGGTTTGGTACTTGGAATATGCCCCAAGGGGTACCCAAGTGTTTTAAAGGGAGAGGCTATGGGCAAAATGGGTTAGACCCATTGGACTCAAAAATCACCACACGCGCGCCGCTGCCGCCGCCCGATTGGCTAGGCTTGGGCGCTGGTGTGTGGTTGGGTTGGGCTTGTTCGGCCCAATATTAATTTTTTTGGGTCAAAAATATTTGAATTCAATTTTATTAATTCAAATTAAACTGGTTTGGTTTTATTGTACATCCAAACAGGGCTCTTCTCGAAAATAAACTAGTCGGGTATTATTGCACACCCAAACAGGGCCCTTCCCATTTTCGTTATCTGTTTGAAATATAAACTGATTCAAATCTGTTTAAATTCAAAACCATACCTGTTCAAAATAGGTTTGCACCTATTTAATTCAAAATCTGCAGCCATCAATCCATCTATAAATAGAACAGTCCTCATTTGGATTTTGTAACTCTAATTTTCGTCTTTCTTAATTCTGCAAACATCCTCTTCATTTTGCTGCATTATTTTCTTGTCAGAGAGTATAAACACTTTATGTGTTCGTTAGGCAAATTTGTAGTGCTGCTATTGTTTGTAGCAGATCATTTTATCCTAGGAGATAGACGTCCACATTCTGAAAGCACCGTGGAGAGGACGAATCTGTCTTAAGGACACAGTGTCAAACACTGGACTTGATCAGATTATAATTCGAAGAAATTAAATCAAGTAAGTTATTTAATTAATTTTTGTGTTATTGTTATTTATTTAAATCATATTTTAATTTTGTTTTTGTAACAAAATAAAATCTGTTTTTATTTATTTATTTATTATTTCGAGTTTGATTTTTGTAATCAAACAAATTCTCTGCTTTTCTTTATTTCTTTAAATTCTAGTTGTTGTTGTGTACACAATAGAATTAAATCTTTTAAATACAGTGAAGATTGTCCAACAATCTTATGACAGAATCCTTTTTGGTATCTTCATTGTATTTAATTTTCTGTGTTTTCAAACTAATATTCTGGTTAGAAAAACAAATAGTGGTTTATGCTATTTGACAGATAGTAGTAATATACTGTCTCTTTTCTTTGACAACTAGTAGTAATATACTGGCGTCATTAACAATTGTAGAATATTATTTGGTGTTATAGAAAATTATTTTGGTATTTTATTTTTCTAGCTTTAGTAACAAGGAAAATAAAATTATTTTGTGTTATCATTTATTTTCTGGTTTTAGTAACTAGAATTTATTTTCTGATTTTGGTAACTAGAAAATTATTTTGTGTTTTTCAGATTTTTATAATCAGATATTTTTGTGATATTTTATATTCTAGTTTTAGTAACAAGGAAAATAAAATTATATTATTTTCTAGTTTTAGTAACAAGAAAAATAAAATTATTTTATGTTATAATTTATTTTCTGGTTTAAGTAACTAGAAAATTAATTTGTGGTTTGGTCTTCTGATTTTTGTAATCAGATATTATTTCGGTATTTTATTTTACTAGTTATAGTAACAAGGAAAATAAAATTATTTTGTATTGTAATTTATTTTCTGGTTTTAGTAACTAGAAAATTAATTTTGTTAATCAATCATGTAACTTTGTGACTCTGTCACAATCTGTTAATTTTGTAAGTGACTTATGGTTTCGTTTGGTAGACCACTTATTTTTTAACCCTTTGTAAAAAGGTGTTAATTCTTTTGACTTTATCATAGTTCATCGTGAGTATACATGGAAGAATTTGTTTCTAGAGTAAAATATTAGTTTTACAAACTAATTTTATTTTTGTTACAATGTGGATTCATAGTCTTGAATTGTTTCTGCACTTGAGTCGGAATATATATATATATATATATATATATATATATATATTCACAAGAACATTTTAATGCATATTTAATTTGTTTATTTATGTACAAATCAAACTTATTAAATGAATGTATGTTTTGTCATTTTGAAGTTTAAAGTTTAAATGTGTTGGATTTTATTTATGAGTTGAGAATCCTTTTATTTCATGATGCAAGTGATGGGATCATGCATGATTAATTTATTTTGTTAAATCATTATTTTTAGTTGATGCGTTTGATATGCATGTATGATATCAACTCAAGTTATTTCTTAACAATAATTTCAAGTGATTTGGAATGATAAATTGTTAGGTCGACTTTGGACATAAATAGGTTAATTTGAATATTTCTAATCAATTTTGAATGGGTGTTTAAACACCAGAGAAATTTAAACATGAAGATGTATGTAATTATATCGTTCTGTTTAATTGGGAAGTAATTTAAGAAATCTTTTATGTTGATTATTGGTTTATTTTGAATTATGTGACATGAGATGTCGTTAATAATTATTTTACTTGCGTAGTAGAAATTGTTAAACCATAAACCATTTTATTAATATGGGGGTGTATCTCTTGCATTAGTTGAGATAATTTAATTTTCTTCTGTCACAAATATTTTTATGACAGTGATATTTATTTATAAATGAGTTGCAAAAATGTATACAATCAATTGGGTTTTTGAATTGTTCGTTTCTTAAGCAAAATTTTTATGAGGATATAATTTTGTCAAAACATTAATTCTGATTTGTGTAGTCATAATTATTTTGAATTTTTGGATTTGAAATTTATGAATCAAGCACATCATAGACAACAAATGATGAATGGCATGTTACTAAATTCAGGCTTACCACAGAACTTGTTGGGGGAAGCAATATTGTCTGCTAATTATGTTCGTAATAGAATACCCCACAAGAAAACCAAAAGCATTCCTTATGAATTGTGGAAAGGTCGACCACCTTCCTATAAATACTTAAAAGTGTGGGGGTGTTTGGCAAAAGTTAAAGTTCCTATTCCATAAAAGCCTAAGATTGGACCAAAAACAGTAGATTGTGTGTTTATTGGTTATGCTCAGAATAGTAGTACATATCGGTTTCTGACTTATAAATCAGAAATACCTGATATAAATGTGAACACTATTATAGAGCCAAGGAATGTTGTGTTTTTGAACATGCCTTTCCTTATAAGAAATGACAGGAATTAAGTTCACAAAAAAGAACTTATGATTGTACACAAAGTCAAGAAACTAATGACAATCAAACACAAGAGACTAGTAATGGTCTCAACCAACAGGATTTAACTAATGATGAACCAAGACGAAGTAAGAGAGCGAAAACATCAAAATCCTTTGGTCCAGATTTTTTGACATACTTGTTAGAAAATGAACCTCAAAGCTTTAAGGCAGCAATGACAGGTCCTGAAGCACCTTTATGGAAAGAGGCTGTTAATAATGAAATAGAATCCATTATGCAAAATCATACTTGAGAATTGGTGGATCGTCCACCAGGTTCTAAACCTCTTGAATATAAATGGATATTCAAGAGAAAAATAAAAGCAGATGGCTCAATTGATAAGTATAAAGCAAGACTTGTAGTTAAAGGTTACAGACAAAAGGAAGGTCTGGATTATTTTGACACATATTCCCCTGTGACAAGAATAACATCCATTCACATGCTTATTGCTATAGCAGCGTTGTTTAATTTAGAAATACATCAAATGGATGTTAAGACAGCTTTCTTAAACGGTGATCTAAATGAATAGATCTATATCGAACAACCCGAAGGGTTTGTAGTATCAGGGCAAGGAAAAAAAAAGTTTGTCAACTTGTAAAATCCCTTTATGGATTAAAACAAGCACCTAAGCAATGACATGAAATATTTGATCATGCAATGCTTACTAATAGGTTTAAGATAAACGAATGTAACAAATGCGTCTATGTTAAAAACACTGACCAAGGATATGTCATAGTTTGTCTTTAGGTGGATGACATGCTTATCATTGGAAGCAGTCAAAAGATGATCAAATCAATTAAGCAAATGCTTAACAAAAGATTTGATATGAAAGACATGGGGGTCGCAGATGTTATATTAGGAATGAAAATTACTAAAATATCTGACGGATATGCATTATCTCAATCTCATTATATTGAGAAAATTCTTGATAAATTTATCAAGGATGATTTGAATTTAGCAAGAACACCTGTAGACATCAGTCTTTATTTATCGAAAAATAAAGGTGATGTAGTGTCTCAGTTAAAATACTCCCAAATCAATGGAAGCCTAATGTACCTAATGAATTGTACTCGTCCTGATATAGCTTATGCTATCAGTAAATTGAGTAGGTACACTAGTAACCCCGGAGAAGACCATTGAAAAGCGATCATTCGGGTTCTTAGATATCTAAGATTCACCTGTGATCATGGTTTGAACTTTACTCGATATCCAGCAGTACTTGAAGGTTATGGTGATGCCAATTGGATATCGGATACTAAAGATTCAAAATCCACTAGTGGATATGTCTTTACTCTAGGAGGCGCTGCTGTTTTTTGAAAGTCCACGAAACAAACTTGCATCGCACGATCATTGCTTTAGACAAAGCAGGTGAAGAAGCAGAATGGCTTCGTCACTTCTTAGAAGACATTTCAATGTGGCCAAAACCTGTGCCAGCTATTTGCATTCATTGTGATAGTCAATCTGCAATAGGCAGGGCACAGAATCACATGTATAACGGTAAGTCACGACATATTCGTCGTCGACATAATATCGTAAGGCAATTGTTGTCAAATGGAATAATCTCTATAGATTATATAAAATCTAAAGAGAATGTTACAGATCCGTTAACAAAAGGTTTGACAAAAGAGCTAGTGTATAGTTCATCGAAGGGGATGGGATTAAAGCCTATTACATAAGAGTCATTTTAATGGTAACCCTACTTATATGACTGGAAATCCCAAGAACTAAGTTCAAAGGGACAACTAAGTTATGTATGGCTCGCCAGAAATCACCAAGGGATTAAAATTCCCTACCCATTTCTATGGTGAGAGTGATATCTGCAACATATATTGTATGCAGGGGCATAAGGATAAGCTTTACTTTTAATGATTACTTATATCTTGATTAAGCCATAAAATCAAGACGAGTATAAGGAGATACTCACAATAAGAATCACCTATATGAGTGTTGAACTGGGGCCGGTTCTATGAGAATGAAAGAGGCTATATTCTCTAGAAATACTCATGAAAATCAGGTGCGTTCAAGGCCAAAATGAACACAACAGTGAGAACCACGACGTGTCAGAAGATATTTTGCGTGAAATCTATTGTCTTGGCTTACACAAACGGCTGAACAATTCAAGGAATCGCGTCCATTGGTTAGCCAGTAAGTCCGATAGGTTATCACTAGGGAAGGTTCAAGACCGAAAACTACCTATCCTGATGCAAGATATTTTCGACTTATACTCTTTCGATAAATTTGCATATTGTTGCATTTCTGTTGTCATCAAATTCCATTCATATGGGGATTGTTGGAAATGGTTATAAAATTCTGGGTAAAACCAGAATTTTTTCCTAAGTTTGGTCTAATTTTGAGGGGGCCCCGTGCGTCGATTTATGCGGGTCAAAGTGGTAACGCGTTCTATGCTACGTTGTGCTTCACGTGGTATATTTGGTTGCTCAAAACCATTACAGAGTGAATGGGAAATTGAAGCCAAAGTATGCTCCATGGAAATGGAGTTTTGGTGGAAATTCCTTAAAGGTTTGAATAAGGCTTGTCCTACATTGATTTGGTAGGAGGTTTTGAAAGGGTTTATAAGGCATGGGTTTGGTACTTGGGGTGTTCCCCAAAGGGTACCCAAGTGTTTTAAAGGGAGAGGTTATGGGCAAAATGGGTTAGACCCATTGGACTCAAAAATCACCACACGCGCTCGCGCCGCCGCGGCCGTCCGTCCAGTCGAGCAGGCTAGGCTGGGCTTGGGCGCTGGTGTGTGGTTGGGTTGGGCTTGTTCGGCCCAATATTAATCTTTTTGGGTCAAAAACATTTGAATTTAATTTTATTAATTCAAATTAAACTGGTTTGGTTTTATTGTACATCCAAATAGGGCCCTTCCCGAAAATAAACCAGTCTGGTATTATTGCACACCCAAACAGGGTCCTTTCCGTTTTTGTTATCTGTTTGAAATATAAACAGATTCAAATCTGTTTAAATTCAAAACCATACCTGTTCAAAATAGGTTTGCACCTATTTAATTCAAAATCTGTAGCCACCAATCCATCTATAAATAGGACAGACCTCATTTGGATTTTGTAACTCTAATTTTCGTCCTTCATAATTCTGCAAACATCCTCTTCATTTTGCTACATTATTTTCTTATTAGAGAGAGTATAAACACTTTGTGTGTTTGTTAGGCAAACAATTTGTAGTGCTGCTATTGTTTGTAGTAGATCATTTTATCCTGGGAGATAGACTTCCACATTCTGAAAGCACCGTGGAGAGGACGAATCTGTCTTAAGGACACAGTGTCAAACACTAGACTTGATCAGATTATAATTCGAAGAAATTAAATCAAGTAAGTTATTTAATTAATTTTTGTGTTATTGTTATTTATTTAAATCAGATTTTAATTTTATTTTTGTAACAAAATAAAATCTGTTTTTATTTTTTATTTTTTTATTTCGAGTTTGATTTTTGTAATCAAACAAATTCTCTCATTTTCTTTATTTCTTTAAATTCTAGTTGTTGTTTTGTACACAATAGAATTAAATCTTTTAAATACAGTGAAGATTATCCAACAATATATATATATATATATATATATATATATATATATATATATATATATATATATATATATTTCATTTATAAATCACTTTCTAAATTTATGAAACAAATACATTCAAATTAAGAATACTCTTGAACATTTCAATAAAAATAACAAAACTTAAAAAAAATTGTACCATTTCTTTCTCCTGTATTCATGGATTGAAATATACAAGTTGTCTATCTAAAGAGTCTACGTCTCTATTCTCAAGTCAAAATGAAAAATCATTTACGTGTACCAACTAAATAACTCGAGTATGTATAAAAAATAAATAAGGACTAATGTAGATTAATTATAAACTCAATACTTCTATTATAATTAAATCAATGTTTAAATTTTTGTAGTCATAACAGTAATTATATATAAGAGTAGTAGAGTCCACAAAAATAAGAGTAGTAGTAAGGTACATTTCCCTTTTTAATTGAATTGTTCAGCATTTGGATCGGGTTGCTTCTGTCTTGCATGGACAACGTGCCTCTTTCCATCGGAGGCCGGGGAAGCCATGCTGGACAATCGAGTTTGGGATACAATTCTTCCTTCTTAAATTATTATTCTCCAATTTGTGTTTGTTATTATCATTGATTAATTGTTTTACAAGTTACACTTTTTAGTCATTAAAGACTTCTTAATTCATTTTTTTGTCTTGAATATATGAATTCCATCTTTGTAGACACACTCAAAATACTCAAATTGACCTTCTCGAAGGTAAAATAAGCCAACAAGTACCAATTATTCTTCAACAAATTATTCGGCCTAAACAGATTGGCTTTATTGAGTTTGGGTTAAAGGAGCTTCTTTGGCTTGTTGGCATTTTGGGCTGGACTTTTCTCCAGTCCATCATTTGAATTAGAGGGTGTTGTTCGAGCTCATGAATTCAATTATAAGTCTCGTTTCGATAGTTTGAATCGTTAATTTTGTTGAGCTTTGTGTATATCATATATAAAAAAATTAGATCAATTCGATATTTATAGTTCATTAATTTTATCACATTTGTTCTAAAAAAAATAGATGGTCTATTTTTAAAAATAAATTGACCATTAAGTTTTCTAGATAAAAACAATAAAATGAAGGGGCTATGAATATCGGAATGACTTAATTTTTTTATTTTATTTTTATGAATAATTTGTGGTGTAGTGAGTTTAGGAATACTCTCTCTCGTTCATACAGACCTTTTTTCTTTCCCTTTCTTATTGACTGTCACTCCTACTTTTATAATGTTTCCAGGGGCCTTCCAGGGGGCCATTTTCTACTACTAGGCCTTACCTTCGTTCTTGGGCCCCGATGCAGCCCACGGGTTATATGGCTCCAACGACCCTCTAACTTGGTCTTACTCGGCCAAGGCTCTTATTAGATCTAGCATGGGCCGATTTGAGCTCGGCCATCTACAAAGTTCACGGGTCCATTCTATGGCCAATTTATGCACGCCCCCCCTGCCACTTTGGTCAACCCGAGGGCTTCCGATATCCTCATTTGCTCGACCCCCACAATATGCACACAGGATCCGATAAAATGAGTGGTTCAAATCATCAAAACTAGAGTCGTGGTGGGTCGCACGGAGGGAAGCCCTGTTATTCAAATTGTATAGATTAAATAAAACAAACAAACAGATTCATACTTAATTAAATTGATTTACAGAATAAGAAATCATGGGACTACATCATACAACATAATGAACATAAATACATATAACAAAAATAAGGAAAAGAGAGCAAAACGAAGCTTGTGTAATACCACAGTCTTGTGTAATACCACAGTCTCCTTTAAATAGATTCACCGCCTCACCGTGGGTACTGGAAGTATGCCAGCGTCTGTCTCGTAGGATACGATGGTATAGGCTCGCTAACATGGAAGCACTTTCTGTTTAGCTCCGGTGAACGAACAATGGCAACACTCTTTCATACAGGAAGAATATACTATAAGAGCAGACTGACTATAATGTGATAGCAAAAGAATTTTGTGTTGAAACAAAGGAATAGGGGAGAGAGGAGGAGCCTACCAACCATAAAGGTTGGCAACATATGCAGTCCATTACTCTTGCAAAACTGATGGAGTAATGTACAAAACTGATAGGTAATAAGTGAGTGAGTTACACACTTTATATACATATGTGTATATATCTACAGCCACTAAACAAAACTAGCCCAAAAAGCTTAAGTTAGTGAACCACCAATCTGGCCCAGCCCAAACCTAACCTATTCCTGCAAGCCTCAAGCCTTAAGCCTCAAGCCTCAAGCCTCAAGCTTAAGCCCAAGATCCACGATCTACGACCCACAGACCACAAACCCAAACCCGGCCTGGCCCGGCCCGGTCCAGTCCAAGGGGCGAGCGGCAATTTTTACATAACTAACTTGGACTATAGTTTTGGCCAAAGCCCATCCTTGAAGCATCCATAACTCTCTTCCTTCAAAAAATTTGGATGCCCCAAAGGGCTTATGCCCTTATCAAAATCTTGAGGTTTAAATACCCATGAAAATTTTCCCCTACAATCAATGGGGGATTTGTAGTTATACACAATTCCTAATACTTCATTTATGAAGCCAACTTTATGAGACAGTTTCTCATTCAATTCTTAATGATTTTTGGTCATTTTTGTGGTGTAAAGATCTTGTTACAAAGAATCTAAACCATTTGAGCCCATTTCAACCGGTAGTTGGGACCTTCTTTAATTTCACATTAAAGTCACCATAAAACCATTTTTTCCAGCAATCCTCCACATGAACATCTTCTCAATTCTTGGCGAATGGATGTTGTCCTTAGACTTTACAACTAGCCTAGTTTTATATGTATCAATTGACCCATCCGCTTTTATCTTTCTTCTAAAGATCCACTTATTCTCCAAGGCCTTACTACCTGGGGTAGATCAACCAACTCCCAAGTATGGTTCTGTAAGATGGAGTCAACTTCACTCTTAATCACTTCTTTCCACAAAGGACTTTCAGGTAAAGTCACGACTTCATGAAAGTTCAAGGTTCTCCCTCTAATATATAAGTCAAGAAGTCCAAACCAATGGACTTGGAAGTCTTAGCCCTCTTACCTTCTTGGCTCATCTACTTCCTCATTTGTATCACTTTCACTAGGAGCATCTTCAAGTTCCTTTTTAGAACTTTGATACTCTCCTCAGTGTCGGCAAGAAAACACGTCCTCAAAGAAAGATACATTCCTTAACTCCATAATGGTATTCTTGTGTATATCTAAAATATCAGACTTATGCACAAGAAACTTATATGTACTACTATTCTGTGCACAACAAATGAATATACAATCCATGATTTTCTAGGAAATGTTCCTAAGTGAATCATTCCAGGCAGCTGTGTTGATTGAGAAGCCACCTAACGGCTAGAAAAACTTTAAGAACTATTTGAAGCACAAGTGAAAGGAGATGACGTTAGAAGCGTTCGTTGTTAGGCTCTAAATTAAGGAAGATAACAGGAAGAAATAGTGGAATACCTCCACTGTGAAAGCAAACACGGTTTAGCATGGCCAATCCTCGAGGGTGAAGACGAAGCCACCAATAGGCAACAGCTCGAAGTTGGGAAGCTAGAGGCTGTGTCTCCAAAAGGCTGGTCTACAAGCTGTAAGAACCCCTTTTTAGGTTCAATGGAAAGTGCTTTAACTGTCGAAGCAATGGGCATCGAGCGGTTGATTGTCGTAAGAAGAAGAAGCCTCACAAGAAGAACCCTCCACAAAACAAAAGCCGAGCTCACATGGCTGAAATGGAGGATCTATAACAAGACATGGACGATATGCATTTTTTAGTTGTCATCTCTAAGGTGAACATGGTGGGATCTAACTCGAAGGAATGGTGGGTGGACACTAGGGCCACTCACCACATCTATGCTGGGAAGAAGATGTTCACAACTTTTGAACCAGTTTTAAATGGTGAGAAATTATTCACGGAGAATTTTGCGACCTCAACTATTGCTATTGACATCTTTGATTTTCTATTCACTCGTGGTCTGGCCTGGTCGACCTGGTCATGATATTGAGGGATGGTACCCTTTCTCGAAAAAACTCTCGATCTTGTGTCTAGAAAGTGCATCTCTTTCTCTGTCATTCCTACTTTCTTGATAGTTATACCCTATTAAAAAGGTCGGTTTAGTCTAGGAGGCTAGTTTGAAACCCATAAAATGCATGTAATGGGTTGAAGAGATAAGTCCTCTTACGCACTCCTTTATATAGTGATACCTTGTGGGGTGGAAGGTTAAGCTGATGGTTTTCATGACCTAAGTGTTGTGAATATTCAATCGTGGTATAGCGAGGTACCTTATGTAGGTCACCTATGTGAGTGCGAAGTGAGGCCACTTCTTTAAGAATTGACAAGGCAAGATTCTTTGAAAACACCCACTGAACCAAGCTAGTATTCCAGGGCTAAATCGGACACAATAGTGAGAATAGAACGATGGTTGGAGTAATTCTTGTGTAAGGTCTATTGTCTTGATTTACTCAAACAACAGAACAATTTAAGACATCACGTTCACTGGTCAGCCTGTAAATCCGATAGGCTTTACTTTTTTTGATGTAGGGTTATTCTGTGTACTCTCTATTTGAGTTTTCACTGTTAAGCATTGTCCGCTTTTCTTTATTCGGCCAATTTTATTCATGTGAGGGATTGTTGGAAAATAATGGTTTTTCAGCAACTTTAATTCGAAATTAAAGTGGGACCCAACCACCGGTTAAGGTGGGTCTGAGTGGTTTTGTATTCTCTTAAGTGGAAAGGTTATAATACATAAATAATGGGTCAAAACCATTAAGTTGTGAATGAGAATTGTCTCATAAAGTGGGTATCAATAGAAGTTGGGCTTGGGCCTAGGCTTGGACTTGGACTTAGTATTAGACTTAGTCTTAGTCTTGGTCTAGACTGGCCTAGGCTTGTGTATGTGCATGTGTTAGACTTAGTCTTGGGCATGGACCAGATTGCGCTATGCTGGATTGTGCTTGTCTTGTGCATATGTTTTAGACTAGATTTGGATCAGGTTGTGACCCAACACTCGTATCCATTTTGAAACCCATATAATTGGATTATTTAAATAGCATTATATATATATATAATGCAAGGGAGGTTTTCAACCTTTGTAACTCTTATCTTTTGATGATGGAGTTATTGATCATATTATGCACATGTGAATTTTGCACCTTTGTAACTTTAGCGCTAATGGCTAGAGTACATGGCCTTTGATGGCCATTGATGCTAGGTTTTATGGTAGCCTTTATGGCTAAGAGCCCTTTCTTACAAGTATAAAAATAGCCTTTGCCCTCCAACTTAGATGGATGAAATAGAAATATTTTTGAGATAGAATATTTTTTATTTTCTTTAGATAAAGTTGGAGAAGATTTTTATACTGAGGAAAATTTTCTATCTTCTTTGTGCTAGCCCCTTCATTGGTTATTGTTAGAGAGAAAGTGTTGTCATTATCAAGTTTGCCGAAATTATTCAAAAAGTGCTTCTGCATTAGCTGGTTTCAACTGTCGTATCCTGGGAGACAGACGTCGGCTACCTCTAGCACCCATTGGGAGGCGGTGAATCTGTTTTAAGGAAATTGTGGTATCACATAGGTTTTGGTTTACATCTCTTATCTTTTATTCTTCAAACTTTCAGATTTGAACTATTTCTTGCATATTATTTTATATGTTCATGGGAATCCATCTTGTAATATGTTCCATGATGTAATCTAATTTATTTATGTATTTTTAGTTGTGTAGTTTATTCTGTATTTCATTCTTTAATAATATTAGATAAATTAAATTTGTTTTTTCATTTTTATTTATTTTATTTTATAAATTTTTCTTATATTATTATGCTTTGACTTTATAATGGTATTCTTGTGTATATCTGAAATATTAGACTCATGCACAATAAACCTATATGCACTACTATTTTGTGTATAACCAATGAATATATAATTCACGATTTTCAGACCTATCCTAACCAGCTTGGGTGTAGGTACCACCACTTTGGCAAGACAACTCCACATTCGTAGGAAATTATAAGAAGGCTTGCGGCCTTTCCATAATTCATACGGAGTCTTATCCACTTTCTTCTGAGATATTCTATTTAGAATGTAATTCACGGAGAATTGCTTCCCCTCACAAGTTTTGTGGCTACCCAGAACTTATCAACATTGCATTCATCATTACCATCAACGTCTTATTTTTCTGTTCAGCAACACTATTTGACTGATTAAGCACAAATCTCAATAAAAGGTGATTCATATTCTCCACCATGATTATTTCTTAAAGCCTTGATCTTTCGGCTTAGTTGATTCTCAACTTCATTCTTAGAAAGATTAAACTTATCAATCACCTCATTTTTGCTTTTAAGCAAATACACATAACAGTATTTAGTGCAATTATCAACAAAAGTGATGAAGTACTTGTTGCCACCACGTGATTGTACGGCTTTCAAGTCACACACATCACTATGCACTAAATCTAAAGGCTTGGTACTTCTTTCAACAGAATGAAATGAAGTCCTTCTCAATTTAACTTCTACACAAGTTTCACACTTATGATTTGGATTAATCTTGAAAGATGGTATGTGATCTAACTTGATTAATCTACGCAAAGAGTCAAAATTTACATGACCAAGTCTATCATGCCATAATTCAGGAGACTCAAGCATATAAGTAGAAGAAGAAGCTTTCTCATTAACTTTAGGGATAATAGTCATTACATTGAGCTTAAACATACCGCCCAAAATACCCCTTCACCACATAGACCCCACTTTTGGTCAACATGAACTTATCAGACTCAAAAACCATGTGGAAGCCATGGTTGCTTAAGAGTGACCTCGAGACAAGGTTTTACGAATGTCCGGCACAAATAGGACATCGTTCAGAGTCAGCTCTCTGAAGTCATCTTTAGCACCACATTGCCTTTACCCTCAACAGTTGAGGTCGCAGAATTCCCTATGAACAACTTCTCACCATTTGAAACCAGTTCAAAAGTTGTGAACATCTTCTTATTAACACGGATGTGGCGAATGACTGCAGTGTCAGATGCATGTCATTCATCCATAATTCCTTCGCGTTGGACCCCACCATGTTCACCTTAAAGACAACAACTGACAAATGCATGTCGTCCACATCTTATGATAGATCCTTCATTTTAGCCATATGAGCCCGACTTTTGTTCTGTGGAGGGTTCTTCTTGTAAGGCTTCTTCTTTTTGCGACAATCAACCGCCCGATGCCCATCGCTTCCACAATTGAAGCACTTTCCATTGAACCTAAAAGTAGGTTCCTGCAGCTGTAGACACCCCATTTTTGACTGTCCTCAAGACTTGGACGTCATCGTTTGAACACTCAATGATCATCCATGCTCGTGTTCGTTTTGAGCTCCCGAAGGTCTCTGCTGCGCGCCTTGCCTTAGGATCTCTCAACTTGTTTCTTTTGTGCTTGGTTGTGGACCAAGGACTTGTGTTTTTGCTTCTGAGGGAAAAGGGTGGCTTGTTGGCCATCCCCTCAACCCATCAGCCAAGGCATGATGCCATCGGCCATGTTTTCTTGCCATCGGCCAAAAGTGGTGGCCGATCGGCACTCTTTTTGGTCGGTCGACCATATTTTTTAGCCGAGCCCTTTCCATCTACTTTTTGCAGATATTTTTGCCAGTTGTGACAGCTGGTATGCACATTTCTCATCCTCCATACACGTGTATAGAGGGATTTGTTTCAAGACTCAAGCTTGTTGAACAAGCTTGAGAATTAAGATTCTATAAGAAGGGAGCCTCCCCTCCCTTTCCAGAGGTTCAGAAAATTGAGATACAAAGTTCTATATCTCTCTCTCTATATTTGGCCTCTCTCTCTTGTTTTACCTTTGTTTGTGCTCAAAAGTGTAGAATCTTCATACTAATGCATGCAAACACCTAGCAATACACCATCCTTTTGTTGCTGAGGTACTAAGGAGTTGGTTTTGGTGTTCTTGGGTGGGTTTGAACTCAGAAAAGTTCCTGGAGTAGTGTTCTTGAAGGTGTTCTTCAAGGGTGAGTAAACTACCTTTTAATTCCCCATTCTTGCTTAAGCTTTTAGACCTATTTGCACGCTGTTTTAAGCTTAACTCTAAACTACAAAAAGTTCTATTTTTTTATGCTTGTTATGGTTTCTTAAGGTCACTTTTTGGTTGGGGGTAGTCTACCCCCTCTTAGGCCTTGTTTGGCCTTATTTTGAGCCATCACTTTTGGCCCTTGTTCTTGCCTTTGCACGACCTTTCTACCTTTGAAATCCAGAGGATTTTCAGTGGTGGAAAGGTAGTTTTGGAGTCTTGAATAGGAGAGGGACACCCCCCTCTCCTTGTGTCTCACATGCTTGTATTTATGGCTCATAATGGTAGCATGTTTGCTTAGCATGTTTTGGCTTCATTTCAGCAAGTATTTTGTGTTATTTGGCCATGCTATACCTCTGTTTTAAGTTGGTTTGATAGCCTCTTATATGCATCATGCACTTGTCTTGCAAACCTCTCATTTGCCTTAACATGTATCATGCATTTGGACCATCATGCTTGCATATTTTGGCTCAACTCAAAGGAACTTTAGTCATGTTTTACCATATTTAACCTCTGTTTGGTGTTGTTTTAGTCATGCATGCATTGTTTTGTGTAGCCTTGGTTCAATCTAGCTTGTTAGTTTTGAGTGTCTAAGTCATTAGCATGCATTGCTTAGACCATTTTCATGATTTGGCATCGTTTCATATGTGATTTCAGTCCATGTAGTGTAGCCATACACTTACATTTGTCATCCTCTCAATGCTTTGAAGAGTTGGAGTTTTATGCCTTAAGAATGGGCCATTGTGCATGCCTCTATGCTTAGGTCTTTGGGATGCCATCTCAGTGGATTTTTGGGCTTACTTTGTCATGCCATAACTCTGTTTTTCATTAGTTAAGTCATGCCATGTTTAGTTTTGATAGGTGTAGCGCTATTATCCTTTTTGGCCTTGTATGCGTCATGTTTTGTGCTCACCTTTCTAGCATGTTTTGGCTTCATTCCTTGCATGTCTTAGACTCACTTTGGCATGATTTAGGACTGTTTTGGTTCGCTTAGGCCATTCGCCTCATGTTTTTCTTAGCCTTAGTACAAGCTCCTTGGCTAGCCTCAAGCCTCGAGCTTTCTTGCATGCCATGTTTGACTTGTGTGTATGATTTGGCATCACTCTTCACATGATTTCAGAGCTTATTGCATTGCCACATTCTCATGTTTGTCACATCTTGCTCATGTTTGAGGGTTGTGCTCTTGTTGCCTAGCTTTTGGGCCAATTGGCATGCATGCTTGTCTTGCATTTCATGTCTTCAATTCATCATTTTGGCCACTGATTTGGGCATGGCTGAGGTCTACCCACATTGGTTTAAGTCCATCTTAGCATGTAGTTTCATGTTTGACATATTGCATGTTGTTGCATGCTTGCCAAGTTTGCATGTTGTTGCATGTCATGCATGTTTGTATGTTTAGTTTGCATTTTGCATGCTTGCTAGTTTGCATCTTGTCACATACTTGTTTAGGTTGCCTTGCATTTGGCATGCTTGTTGCCTTAGCCTTATGTGCATGTTTGAGTTGTGTTACATTTTCCATAATTATGTTGCATTGCATAGTTTTTCCATGTTGCATGCATTGCATTGTGTTTGGTTTGGGATGTCAAACCAAACACGAGGACTGAGGGGCGTTTCGTACTCGAAGTGACGAAACGTACCTCAGTCCTCGGTCGCCAACACTCTTGATCCAACATGATAGAGTGTGAAGCATTCATGTGTTTTTGCGCATTCATTCCATATTGAATTGCACACTTCGCTCCTTTGGCCATCATGCATCAAAATGCGTGATTGGTGGCCCGAGGGTTAGGCACTACACACCTTTGAGTCTTAAACATGATAAGGGATGTAGTTGCAAACATTTTCTTGCAAATGTATTGCCATGCCCCTGTTTGTCCTCTGCTGCAGCAAAAGGAGCAGTTCACAGGAAAAAATGGCCGATCGGCTAACAATGTTTGGCCGATATCCTCATATTTGGTCGATGACCATTTTACATGGGCCGATGGCAACCCCTATTGGCCGATGGCCTCTCAGAGTGTCCATGAGGTGGTTCAGAAGCATCACAAAGATTTGTACAGTTTTCAGAGGTGCATAAGTGTGCAAACAGAGGCAACATGGGGTATGGCAACGGATTTCCAAGCAAAACCGATCGAGCATGCATTTGTCCGTCCTCTTGAGGCCGCTTTAACTGTTTTATAACTTAATTAATTTGCTTAATTAGTTAAGAGTTGTGTAATAATTAATTAGCTAGGGTAGTTGATTAATTAGTTGGTTTGTATTATTTATTCGGACGCTCCGTCGAGAGGGTGAATTTTGTAATAAGTGTGCGTGAGTGTGTGAATGTCTTCCAACTCCACGTCTTTCTCCTTTTTACTTAACTGCTTACGATGGTTAGTTTTAGGGCATATTTTGTTTAGCATACCTTATGCTAGCATACCTTATGCTTGCATATGTACATCCATTCATTTATCTTGCATGCACCAGGCTCGGCGTATCATACTAATTGCATTGTATTTTAATTCCTATTTGAATACATGTATCAAGTTGCATTTCATAGGCCATCTTAGAATAGCCGAGCCTATTTCTAGTTTCATTTTGCATGTGTTGCATTAGCCATCTTAACATGAGCTAGGATCATGCATTGATTACTAACTAGCTTCTGTTTTGGCTCGGAGTACTCGGTGAGTGTTTATGCTTTAGCATCCTTGCATAAGTGTGAGTGATTGCCATGATAGCATGCTTGCCATGAGGCTATTTGCTTAAATGATATAACTTCCAGAATGCCTGTGGGTGAAGGTTAGATTACTTGAATTGGAATAATTCATCGAAATGCGAGTTTTAAGCCCACTTGAGGGTGGCAAAATCATGTTTTTCTAAGCCCACCCGAGGGTGGCAAATCCACGTCTTAGCCTACTTGCGAGTAGCACCTTCAAACCATTTTCAAACAAACATGAGATGTTTTGTTCCAACTTAGGTGATCTAGTCTATACTTGTGTGTTATGCTCATCACATAGTAATTCTAGGCTAATAACCGGAATAAGAGCGCATATGTTTTCAAAAACAAAAAATCATATTAGTAAAGGCCGATCTTTGATCGGGCGAGTTGGGGTGCTCATTGCATGACCTTCCCCTCTCGTACCCAAATTCCCGAGCCGAGGCAACTTTGGTGATGACGGACATGTGACCTTAGGCACGAGTCAGGGTTTCCTAAATTTCCCAAAATAAAACATTTAGGTGGTGACTCTGTATCTAGCAAAGCAGTTCATGTTTGGCACTTCTTTACAAAAATCAGTTTTCCAAAACGATTTGCCAGATTTGGACTCTTTGGTGATTTATCGGTCTTGCATTGCACTTGGCGAGATTAGATTTAGAACCATGACATTGAGTCCGAACTGTGGTGAGCCTAATGAACAAAACGGATTTCGCGCCCATTCGCGCGCGCGGAACTTGGGACGTTCGGGCACGTCTACAGTAGCTTGTAGATCGACCTTTTGGAGACACCACCTCTAGCCTCCAGCATCGAGCTTTTGCCTATCGGTGGCTTCATATTCACCCCCAAAGACTGGCCATGCTCAACCATGTTTGCTTTCATAGTGGACATATTCCCCCATTTCTTCCGATTATCCTCCTCCATTCGGAGCCTGACAATGAGCTCTTCGACTATCATCTCCTTTCACTTGTGCTTCAAATAGTTCTTAAACTCTTTCTAGCCATTGGGTAGCTTCTCAATCAACACAACTGCCTGGAATGATTCACTCAAGAACATTCTCTCTACATGAATCTCATGCAGAATTACTTGGGAATTTTGGACTTGACTAATGATCATTTTTAAGCCCACCATTTTGAAGTCCAGAAACCGGCCAACGAGAAATTTCTTTACCCCAACATCCTCTATCTTTTACTTCTTGTCCAAAGCGTTCCATAGATCCTTTGCCGATTTCTTGGCATAAAACAGGTTGAACAGTATATCTGCCAAGCCATTCAGAACATAGTTCTTGCAAAGGAAGTTTGACTACTTCCAATCATCTAGAGCCATGAGTTTCTGCTTATCTTGCCCATTCTCCTCCAAGGCTAAGAGTAGTCAGGTAGAATAGCATCTTCTACTACCACCTCTTGAAATTCACGCCAGTGAACTTCTCCGAGCGTTCATGATGGTTGAGCGATCCTCCTAGAATAGCATAGCAACAGGGTTGACCACAGAGGTCACAGTAAGGGTTGGCAAGCCAGTTGTCCAGGGGTTCTGATCCCCACCAACATTAGCAGCAGTAGTGGCAGCATTAGTGATAGTTGTCATTTCTAAAAAAAAAAATACAACAGAATTTCACTATTCTGTGTTTCCAAAAATTAAACTTAACATTAGAAAATTCCAAATTTGGAAATTTAATTCAAAAGTAGTTTCACCACTTACCCTAGAATCGAACATGGTCAGGAAAGTTTTTCAGGAAGACTGGATTGGTTACACTGGTTCCACTTAAGACCCAGTTAACCTTAAACAAAACTTTCAAGAGTATGTTGACTCCTAGTCTATGGGAAACAAATTTAGAATTAAGTTTTTAAGAGAATAAACTAGGTTAAAACAAATCAAGTTCCAAAACTTATAAGCAATCAAAAAATTGTTAGCCAAATTACAAGCAATTAGAAAATTTCTATGACAATTACAAGCAAATAAAATGCTTTCAAGAAATTACAAGCAAACAAACTTGCTTCAACATATTGATAAACAACCACAGCTAAAGTTCATGCAAAAAATGCTTCAGTCATCAACAAAAATAACCAATCCATAAGGATTTTATTGGTCCAAAAATCATTTCCACGCTTAGGTATTTTTGTTCAACAAAAAGGTTAGTAGTCCAAAACTTTTGTTGTAATCCCAAATTCTATTCATTTGGTTTTGTATTTGTTTTCCCATTCTCTTTCACATAGGCATTCCTATAAAGAAAGTTAGCAGAAAAACACAACAAAATACAAAACAAATAATCTAAAGAAACTGTAAAAGTAATAAATTATTTAAAACCTTCAAGCAAACTATTTAATAGCAAAATTAACGAATGAATTAAAATGCTAGACAAGTTTAAAAAAAAATATAACTCCAAATAATTGAATGAAATAAATAGGCAAGAGTTACATATAAATTATCACACAATAAATATGTAAATATTCTAGCCTAGACAATTAACGTGTAAATAACTCATGTAAATAATTCTAGAAAGTAAAAAGCAATTAGCATGCAAATTACATTACCAATCTAGAAAATAATAAGCATGTAATATAAACTAACATTTAGAAAATATGAACATATATATTATACACTACAAAAAATTTGACTTTTTACGACGGTAAAATACCGTCGCAAATACTCAAAATGCTGTCTCAAAAGGTTTTTTGCGATGGCAAATGAATTTTAGCGACGACAAGTGGGGGGTCGCAATAAAGGGGGTCACAAAAAGGTTTTAGCGATGGCACGTTGCCGTCGCCTTTTTTTTGCGACGGCAAAGTGGCCTTTTTGCGATGGAATTTTTTCGTCACCACTAATATGAAAAAATTTGAGATTTTTTGAGACGACACTATGTTGCCGTCGCTAAAGGTGTTATTTGAGACAGCAAAAATGTCGCCGCTAAAGAATTTTTATTGCGATGGGGATACCTGTCGTCGCTAAAAAATATTTGAGACAACACAATGCACCGTCGCTAAAAGATTATTTCTAACGGCAAATAGTACCGTCACAAAAGGATTTTATTAAAAATTATAAAATATCTGTTTTTTGCGACGGTTTGGTGCCGTCGCAAAAAAAAAATGCTGTAAATTAATTAAAAAATATTAAAATTACCTATATTTAATGAAAAACAATTTAAAAAAATCAATAATTGCATAATAATATAAAAATTCTTGTATAGAAATAATAATTTCTTGATAATAAACATATTATTGCATTCATAACGATACATTAACAAAATTAACCTAGTACATAATATTCCATAATACATATATAATGTTTAAATACATAATGTTATTCATAATTCAAAATAACATAAATCAAAATTAAAAGGTTTCCTCAGCGTGGTACAAAAACAAAAATTAGTGACATTCTTCACAGGCATGAAATCCACAAGAAGCAAACTCCTACTCCGGAAATATCTGAAAATAAAATAAAAATAATTAATGACAATATAATTATGTGTTAATATGTTAATATGTATTATTAGAAAGTGTAATGTTGTGTATAAATTGCCTTCTGAAGTGCCTAATATTGGTATCATTCTCAATTCAAAAAAGCTTGTACTAAACGTGGGTATAGCGACCCAAAAATTATGGGCTGGGTCGGGAACACTTGCATGGTTGTGTGTCAGCCCAATTACAAGCATTCAAGTGTTCAATTTGTTGCTACTTCTATTGAAAAATAGTAGCATGTCCTCTTATTATTTAGTGGACACGTAACCACATGATTTTCTGGGAAAACCATATAACTTCTTGGACTGAGGGACCTATATAGTACATGCATGCAAAAATAAGAAGACAGTTCAATTATGTCTCATGGTTGTACTAAAAAAAAGCAGCCTCTCCTATGGGATTTTTTGCATAAAGAGGCAACATTTGCCTTAGAATTAGAGGATACAATCATACACAATCTAAGAAACCTAGTATTTTACAATGTGGAAGATGGAAGATTCAAGAACACATACCCATACCCAAGGCAGAGAGCACAATGAGGTTGTGCTGCTTAATGAGCCTCTGCAACACACGAAAGATTTTGGTCATTGGCAAATTCCAAGAAAATACAGAAACCATTAAAGTGTATTCAATGAGAAGATACAGTTAAAGAACCAAAACAATTTGTAAAACATTTCATGTTCATCTACCATGAGCAGAGAACACCATTTTCATTGAAGAATGAGGATCTAAAATATTCAAATTCAAGAACAATATTCTTGGAATATTCATGATCAATGATTGTTCAAGAGTAACGAGACTATTGGAATCAAATCACCAAATGTATCAAGGATTGTAACAATGGAGAATAGCACATTGATCCATTATCAGATTAAACAGAACCAAAAATCAAGATATTAAGTTTGTACGATCATGCAAATCACAACAATTCAAATGTAAATGCTCAAATGTCCAGTGTCTAGGTAACTGGCTGGTGTGCAACACAACAAACTTCCCTCTTACATAGGAGCTTCTATTTCAGGAACATTCCAGCTTCATTGTAGGAACCTGTTCTACAATGGTTGCTTTTTTTCTTTTTCTTTAATTCTGCTTTCTTTTACTTTATAATGATCTTTTGCCTTTTCTGCACACGTTATGCTTTTGTGATCACTCAACAACCTGTCTCCATGTTTTTTATTTTTTCAATCTTTTTTTGGGATTTAGTTTTGTATTTTATAAGGTAAAGCTACGGATATATTGCACAATTTCTATAGATTTTATCGTTTATGACCATTTCAGATATCCTGAAGCTTGGCAACAGCTGCATAAATTGATAAATATAGCACTCCTATAGATGAAGTCAAATCGCATGTATATAGTTACTACAGGATTCAGTAAACCCACCCACAACTTTTTCAATTAATTAAATGAAGTGTGTAGTAGAGTACGTTATATACACAAAAATAGAGTTCTAGCCATGGCTACATCATTTTGGAATTGTATTAAAAAAAATTAAGAATGAAATTCTAAAGCCAACAATATTTTCATGAAAACCATGAAGAGTGTGACACCGCTCATGCCACCTGACAACCAAACTAAACAATCATGGCTTGAAGCAACCCAATTAGAGGCATAACCACAACAAAACAACCATGGTCTGAACCAACTCAAAGAGGCACAACCTTCACCACTGTGGAAAATTCAAACCTATTCCACTTAATTTTAGATGAATTCAGGCATATTCCTAAGTTGAAAAAAATTACAAGTAATCTCACTTTTTCTAAGTTAAATAAATTGAAAAAAAAAATCAAATAATCTATAATCTAGAATTGTAATCAAACAACATCAATTGACCTTTTTTTAATCAAATAATCAAACTAAACCCAAAGATTTATTTATAAAAAAACAAAATTCAAACCCATTAAGAAATGAATTGAACAAATACAAATTCTATTATGTATTAAAATTAAGTTAAAAAAAATTAATTAAAGGTGGTAGAGGTGGAGTAGCAATAGTGATAAAGTGGTGGTAATGGAATGGCATTTGCAGTAGTGGTGAATGTGGTAGAGGAGATGGGTGATGAGAGAGAGATGAGTGAGAGCCAAATAGAGAAGCGAGATAGAGAGAGAGAGAGAGAGAGAGAGAGAGAGAGATGAGCGAGAGAGACAAAGTGATCGCTAAAAGTGCATTTTCTTGTAGTGGAGAGCTCAGTAAATAGAGAAGAAGGGAGGGAGAGAGTGAGCAAGGTGAACACAATGAGGGAGAAAGACAGGCAGACAGGCAGACACAGAGAGAGAAAGCTAGTAATATCTGAAAACAAATATCTTCTGGAAAACAAATAAGACGATGTGCAATATCTGAAGGAAACTAGTAAAGGCATCCAACACAAATAAGACCCATCAAAACTTCAAAAAATACCCAAAAGATTCATAAATAAATAAAAATTTTAAAAATTATAAATACAACCCAATGCATATCTTCTAGAAAACAACAGCAAAAGGATACTCCCAGCATTTTCTTGGAAAAACAGAATGACTAGGCCTGCAAAACCAAAATCACTACTTTCTAAGCCTTGAAAAGTATTACTACTTGTAGTTACAAGCCCACAATATTTGCATAAAATACAAATAAGAAAGATATGGACATAATATAATGGGAAATAACCAGCACACGGTTATCAGTGCCATGATACAGTGATAACAGAGGTGATGACACAATATCTGTAGCCTTCATTCATGCTTTCACTAGGCCACACACATATTTGCACTCATATAAATGATTTTCTAGGCTTGTCAGGTCATATGCGATGACATTCTAGAGGGTTAGGCAAAATGATAATGTTAAACCAGTGTTATCTTCCCCCGTTGAAGTTTCAATGGTACCTCCTTATATCAAACTCAATTCTTCATTGAATAATAAAACAATTCTAATAAGTAATCGACATGTCTGCATATCACAGTAATTGTAATAAGCATCAATCTAGTCAGTCCGTCCAACAAGCCAAATTGAACAAGGTGATTTAGATAGAGCAAAACTTCAAATCTTCCTAGAATCAAAATTTGAAAGCAAACAAGTAAGGGAGCTGTTACTACATGCACCTATGAAGCATGGATACGAATACAGGATGCCGATACAATACGATACAGATATAGTGATACGACAAAAACTAAAAAAAATAGGATACAGGTATGCCTAAGATACGTTCATGAAAAAGAAGTTATAGTTTCTAACATTGTATTATACATAAGCTCCACTTTAGGAACTAGGCATTGGTTTGAGAGTTAGTAGTCAATTTACATTTTTTTTTAGTAGGTTTTATAAAAATTTCATTTCAATATCATGTCTAAATTGTTTATATCGCCCTTGTTCTTTTCCCTTTCACACCTAAAAGTGTTATATGCTAATGTGTTGTAGACAAGTTTACTTGCTCTTTCAATTGTTAAAATCTGATTTTAGTATCATATTATTTTCTTATCTTCTAAGAGATAAACTGAGTATTTAAAACTATTCTTGTTTTTATTTTAACAATTATACTCTATAGCTATGCAAGAAATATTACAATCTCAGTTTCATAATAGTTTAGATAGATGACTTATCCAAAAGTATCCAATACTTGTCAAAATTCAAGAAAATTAATTTCAATACTAGACGTTTAGAAACTACCTGTGAGCATTCAAAATGTATTAGCATCTGATAAGGATATGATACGAATACGACTACCTTCTTGAAATATCAATGCTTCATAGATGTGCACCCATAAGAAGGCACATATTGTACGCCCGTCATAATAACAACATAAAATTTTGTAACATAAACCACATAATGGAATAACTATTCTCATCACAAAAAATATAAATTTCACTTTAAAATGCACATCATAAATTTGTCATTCGTAACTTTTAACACCCCCACAAATATTTCTAAATTTTCACCACCAAAAAAAAAATAAAAAAAATCCTAACTTTATGTGCCTATAAAATAGATTTCCCCAAGAAGTAAACGTTGTAGTAACAGGCGTGAAGGCGAACTAATCAAATCAATACATATATAGAGAGAGAGAGTGAGAGAGAGTGAGAGAGAGAGAGAGAGACCTCGGCAATCAGGGAAGAGCTTGATGAACCAGGCGTGAAATCGAACTCCATCGGAAGATCTGAGCCATACATCTTCGTAGGTGAGGCGGAGACGAGAAGGAGTCACAGGGTAAGTCTTGGTGAGGCCAAGCAACATCGGAAGATCTACTGCTGCTCCAACGTTGCTCCTCCGCCGCTCGCCGTCGATCAAGAGAGAGAGAGAGAGAGGGGGTAAGAAAAGATTAGGGATTTTTGGGTTTGAGATTGGGGATTTTTTGTTTTTGGGGGGGGGGGACGGGAGCAGGAATGGAAAAAAAAAAAGGGGCGGGAATAAAAAATAATTTTTTTTTTTTGGGCGAGTCAGAAATGAAATTTAAATAACAAAATAACGCCGTTTAGCTCTTTTTTTTTCTTTTTCTTTTTTTTGCGACGAGGGTTGCCGTCATCAAAAAAAATTATTTTTTGTTAAAATATATATTTTTTGTAGTTAATGAATTTTTTTAAAAAAATTTCTTTTTTTTTTAGTTACTAAGAGTGAAAATTTATTTGTTTCATTTTTATTTTAATGAAAAAAAATATTATTATTTTTTATTTGGTAGAAGTAGGGGTAATATTTTAATGAAAAATATTCTCCACTAAAATAAAAGTTAATTTTCTGTGGTCAATGAAAAATATTTTTCTGCGGCCCATTTTTTTTTGTTATTAAAAATCATGAACTAATTTTTTGTGGTAGAGGAGAGGGAGCGGTAGTAGTGGTAAAGGTGGTGGATAAGAGATAATGGTGGTGGTGGTGGTGGTGGTGATGGCGAAGGAGATTAGTGGTGAAGTTGTGGTAATGGTAAAGTAGATGGAGTGGCAGGGGTAAATGAGAAGTAATGGTAGTAGTAGTGGCAGTAATGGTAGTAGTGGTAGTGAAGTGGTGGCAATGGTAGTAGTAATGGTAGTCGTAGAGGTGAAGTGGCAACAGTGGTAGTAATGGTAGTAGTGGAATGGCGTTTGCAGTAGTGGTGAAGGTGGTAAAGGAGATGGGTGGTGAGAGAGAAAGAGATGAGTGAGAGACAAATAGAGGAGAGAGAGAGACAGAGACAGAGACAAAGACAGAGTGATGAGGGAGAGAGAGATAAAGTGGTCGCTAAAAGTGCATTTTCTTGTAGTGGATAGATAAATCGAGAGGTAGCTCAGTAAATGGAGAAGACGGAATGAAGAAAGTGAGCAATGCGAACACAGTAGGGGAGAGAGAGAGAGAGAGAGAGAGAAAGAGAAGAGAGAGAGGGAGAGAGAGAGACAAAGAGATAAAAAGATAGAGAGTGAGAGACAAAAAAAGAGACAGAGAGAGAAGAGAGATGAATGAGAGAGACAAAGAGAGAGAGATAGAGAGAAGAGAGATGAGCAAGGGAGACATAGAGAGAAGAGAGATGAACGAGAGAGACAGAGAGAGAGATAGAGAGAAGAGAGATGAGCGAGAAAGACAAAGAGAGATGAGAGATGAGAGAGATAGAGAGAAGAGAGAAGAGCGAAAGAGACAGGGAGAGAAAAGAGATGGGAGAAGAGATAGATGAGTGAGAGACTCAGAGACTCAGATAGATAGAGAGAGAAGAGTGATGAGTGAGAGATAGAAAGGAAGAGAGAGAGGAAGATAAAAAAATGGGCGAAAAGATATAGACAGAGAGAGAGAACAAAAAAGAGCGAAACGAGATAAACGAGAGAGAGACAGGGAGAGACGAGTGAGAGAGATAAAGAGACAGAGAGATGAGAGAGATAAACAGAAGAGAGATGGACAAGAGACACAGAGAGAGAGACAGACAAACAGACAGAGAAGAGTGATGAGTGAGAGACAGAAAAAGAAGAGAGACAGACATAGAGAGAAATAGTGAGACAGACAGACAGAGAAGAGTGATGAGTGAGAGAGAGAGAGAGAGAGACAGAGACAGAGACAGAGGCAGAGACAGAGACAATACAGAGAGATAGGAAGATGAAAAAATGGGTGAAAAGAGAAATGTTCAAAATAATAAGACGACGTCGTTTTTTTTTTTTTTTGGGTGGCAGAAAAATACCATTGCATTTATTTAAACCATTTTGTGACTATATATATGAAGCCGTCTCAAAGCCACAATATATATATATATATTTTTTACTTTTTTTTTTTTGTGTGCAACGGTACCTATTACGGTTGCAAAAAACTCTTCTTTTTTTTTTTTTGCGACTGCAGCTGGTACTATCGCAAAAACTCTATGTTTTGCGACGGCAAGTTGTGCTGTCTCAAAAGGTCACATTTTTTGCGACGGCAAGTTGTGCCGTCTCAAAAGGTCACATCTTTTGCGACCGCAAGCTGTGCCGTATCAAAAAGTCACATTTTTTGGCGACGGCAAAGTTGTACCGTCTCAAAAGGTCACATTTTTTGTGACAGCAAGCTATGCCATCTCAAAAAGTCACATTTTTTTACGACGGCAAGTTGTGTCGTCTCAAAAAGTCACATTTTTTGCGACGGCAAGGTGTGGTAAATATGCCGTCGCAAAAAGTTCCGTCTTTTAAGCCCACTTTTCTTGTAGTGATACTAGGAAAAGTAGAAACTAATTATCATGTCAATTTAACTAGACATTTAAACACTCATGAGCCTACAAATTATATTATAAAATAAAAAGACATGCAAAGCATGGTAGGAAATTATGAATCATGCTCATAAACTAAAATTATACTGGACCCAATCTGTAACAACCCTCGTCACTGTTTACCGATTAACCACTGATTACTATTAAATTGAGATGGATTATGATAAGTAATTGAATCAACTGAAATACTGAACTGACCGACTGAAATCTGAAACTGAAATTGATTGACTGTATCTGTTTAAATGCATTGTCTATCTGTTGACTGTTCAATTATATGTTCGTGTTTTATACCTTAAATTGCAAATTGAAGGCCTTATCGGTGGCCAAATTTGAAATTGATTAGTGTCTTGAGATTAGGAGAATTAATGTGACTTTATGGTATATTTATCTGAAATTTGATTTAGTATGATTAAACTAGATTAAATAAAGCTAATTAAAGAGTTAGACTTATCTACAACCTTGCCATTGTGAGTGGGCCACTACATGAACCATCTTTGAGCTTCATTATACACTTAGATACACATTTGCTCAGCCCTTTTGATGTTCATAACCGACCAAGAGAGGAGAGTGAGAGGTTTGGAGTGAATTCAACTTGATTTTGTGCATTGGCTTGAAGAATTGGAATATAGGTTGCAAATTAAGCTTCCTCACCTTGTATTAGAGACTTGGGTAAGGGAATTCAACCTCTCATTGTTGTGTTTAAGTTTGTTCTTGCATGGTTTTGAGCAAAGTTGAAGTCTAGAGCCAATTTATGGCTCAAATTGTTGAATTGGAGCTTAATTGTTGCACGCATGTGTACATTGAAGAGTTTTGAGGTTGTAAGTTCATCATTCCTCACATGCATGTTCATCTTTTGATCATAAACCATGATTTCATCTTGATTTTGGAACAATTGGCTCACTAGAGCATGAAATTGAAGCTTTGAAATGGTTTAAATTCATGCATGTCATGTTTGAATTATGTTCATGAAGATTGGTTTGAAATTGAGTTGTTTGAAACACCCTTGGGCTTTGATTTTACAATTGAGCTTTGGAATCATGTCAAATTATGAGTTTTGGGATGTTTTCTGGAAAATTGGCCCAAGAGGATCGAAATTTATGCATTAAAACTTGGTTTTGGACTTAAATGTGCAATCTAGATTTTCTAGATTTTTGACTCCCGCTCGAACGGGGGAAGTTGCGCTCGAGCGGGGAATTCGTGCTCCCAGTACTTTGCACTGTTTTGATGTCCGCTCGAGCAGAATAATTGACGCTCGAACGGGACCTTGTGTCTTACGCTCGAGCGGCTATCGAGCTCCCATCGAGCGTGATTTTTACCTATCCAGTACTTTTGCCCTGTTTTGCAGAACGCTCGAGCGAGAAAGCCTACACTCGAGCGGATACCATTGTCTGCATGTCCGCTCGAGCGGGGAAACCTACGCTCGAGCGAGACCTCTGTTTTCTGAAAATTCTGAAAATGTTTCCTGTGTACATCTTTGCATCCTCATCCCATCCTAGGCATTCTTAGGCCTAGTTTAAGACATCTTAGTGAGGATATAGATGTAGAACCACACCGAGGCAAATTAGGGATTAAGTAATTATTTTTTCGCAACTATGTAGCTTAGTGTGTGTTCAATCTGTAACTGTGTAGGGTTGGCTTTCGGGGACGCGCTCTAGCTTAACTGTAGCCCAGAACTCTGTGAGTAACAACTGTGTAAAGATATGTTCAAAAATGATTATCTTCTGAACAATTGAACTGTACTATTTCTGAACTGATACTGTTAACTGAATGAATGTATGTCCTATATTCTGAACTATATTATGGCATCCTTAGCAACTACTGTTACTGTTACTGTTACTGTTACAGAGATCTCTTTCGGTTCCCTTGTTGGAACCACTACTGTTTACTGATTGATGGCCATCACTTACTGTTCGGTCTTTTAAGACCTACTGACTGTTCGGTCTTTTAAGACCTACTGTTTACTGTACTGCTATGCTAACGGATGTACCACATATGACTGTTATGACTGAATGACTGATATACTGAATTAACTGATTGTTTTCAATACTGAAAGGATATTCATTCTTAACATCTTTATGCATTGTGTTATTCAGTGGGCTTTAGCTCACTGTTTATATATATATATGTAGGTGTTCAGGCACCAGACCGGAGCTAGGAGCGTGGGTTAGACTCCCTTTTTTGTCGAGCCAACTACTGTGCCTCACTGCGAGGTTCCGAGCCTGCCAAGCTATGGCTTAGGGGTGTTTTAATTTTTCCCGTCTGTATCTGTATCTGTATCTATTTTGTATAACTGTATAGACTGAATGCTTTTGTACTATACTGTTTAATAGGGATTAGGTCCCTGCTCTAACCAACTGTAAATGTCGTACATGTTGTTCTGTACTGTTCATGTATATATGTATGAAAAATCTTTTTGCATACAGACTCACAGCTCATTGGACATTGTTTATTTACTGTATTGGCTTCCGCCATGCCCCTATATTCTGTTTTACTGTTTTACTGTTAAGCAGGCCTTCGGTAATCTCGGATTACTAGCCGGTTACGGTGCTAAACCCATAGGGGCGGGTTTGGGTCGTGACACAATCATTATGAAATAGTAGCATGCCGTTTATTAGAATTATTTTCATGTAATGGAAAATAATAAACATTCAAATAGTGGCATGCAGAGTAGACCACTTATATAAACACATTGAATTCGTAATTATGAATTTCATATGAGAAACAGTGGCCGTATGATATATATTATTCTTTAAATTAAATCTAGTAAACAGAAGTCACAAATTTCAATTTGTATTCACGAATTTCATGTGTGAAAGAAAACTGAACACATGCATCTTTTTCTAATAAATAAATCTTATTACCATGTACTATTAACAGTGGCCATTAGATAAATTATTTTATTGTTCTAATCATGCACTTCAAACAACAAATAGTGTACATTCTGGGGAAAACAAAACTAATTGAAATTATATATGAATCTATTTGATTAATTTCATGGGAAACAAATAATCTGTTTTAAGATTGTCGTTCAAATTGTATAGATTAAATAAAACAAACAAACAGATTCATACTTAATTAAATTGATTTACAGAATAAGAAATCATGGGACTACATCATAAAACATAATGAACAGAAATGCATATAACAAAAATAAGGAAAAGAAAGCAAACCGAAGCCTGTGTGATACCACGGTCTCCTTAAGCAAATTCACCGCCTCACCGTGGGTGCTGGAGGTACGTCGGCATCTATCTCCCAGGATACAACGGTATAGATCTGCTAACGCAAAAACATCTTCTGTTTAGCTAAGGAGAACGGACAATGGTAGCACTATTTCACACATGAAGAATATACTATAGGAGCAGATTGACTATAATCTAAGAGCAAAAGAATTCTGTGTTGAAACCAAGGAAGATGGCCTCCTTCTATAGACAATGGGGGAGAGAGGAGGAGCCTCCCAGCTATGAAGGCTGGCAACAAATGCAAACCATTACTCCGCAAAACTGATGAAGTAATGCACAAAACTAATGGGGAAAAAGTGTGTGAGTTACACACTCCATATACAGCCTCAACCTCAAGCCTAAAATCCAAGATCCACGGACCCGGACCTAGCCTAGGCTCGGTCTAGGCAGGCGGCGCATGCACCCGCGGCAATTTTTGCATAACCAACTTGGATCATAATTTTGGCGCAAGCCCATCCTTGAAGCATCCATAACCCCATTCCTTCGGAAAATTTGGATGCCCCAAAGGGCTCGTGCACTTATCAAAATCTTGAGGTTTAAATACCTATCAAAACTTTCCTTTACAATCAATATGGCATTGGTAGTTATATATAATTTCCAATACCTCATTCAATTCTTAATAGTTTTTTGTCATTATTTTTGTGGTGTAAAGATCATGTTACAAAGAATCTAAACCCATTTGATTCCATCTCAATCGGTGGTTGGGACCTACTTTGATTTCACATTAAAGTCACCATAAAATCATTTTTTCAACCAGCCCAACCCTATCAAGTACAACTTTTTTGAACGAGAATGCCATGTAGAAGCTTGTTAATTTTTTTGTGTACCCTTGTTGTAATAAACTTGGCCTTATCATTGACACAACTTCTAAGGGCATTTTTGACAATTACATAACAAAAAATTATTTGAAAACATTCACCAAACATGAACATAACTTTTTCAAAATTTGTTTAGAATTTAACTAAGCACGCTTGTTACTTATTTAAATATTTTAAAGCTAATAATGTGTAATTCACAAGTAAATTGTCAAAATATCCTGATTATTTCGGAAGTTAAATGTCTCAAGTATAGACTAATTTTGCCACTAGTTTAACAAAATTTGTCAGAAAAAAATAAATAAATAAAAAAGACGGTTGTGAATGCGAAAACACACATTTTCATTGCTAATGTTATCGTAAATGATGATATAATTTTCAAAAGTTGAGATTTTATTTTACAAATCATCATACCACAAATAAAGAATGAGAGTGAGATTTGAGAGAAAAAAAAATAATGGGAGACTTTGACGGCAATGGAAGGATTAAAGCAAGGTAACAATGGAGAATAAAAGTAGGGTCTCATGTGTTTAATATTTTATGTTGTGAGATTTTTTTTAATTCAAAGATGTGTAGTGAGAAAATTTAGATGTAAGGTGATATGTGTATATTAATGTTTATATTGGTAATTTTGTTTAGAGGTAAAATTGTAATAAAAATATTATTCATTAAATATGTGCACATAGACCAAATTGTGTGCGAAAATAGAAACTCCTTGTATATTCTCCAAACTTCAAAGAAAGTTGGGTCTCTTCTCTCATTTTCTATATATCTTCGTTTTACCCTGACCTTCTTCTTCTTCTACACTCTCCTTGTGTGAGAACATAGCTCTCTATCCCATATTATCTTCCTCTCTTATTCATACCCCGCCTCTTTTTATTTTTTTTCAACCTCCTTTCTTTACCTTTTGTGCTCTTCACTCTACTCTTTATACATATCTCCTTACCACTCTACTCTTATCTATCTTGCTTACTTCTTCCTTTTTTGTCACAAGTCTTGAGCACTTTCCTGGAGATGGATGGGAAAAATCAAACATGGGCTATGGTGGCTAGCCCTTAAAAGCCACATACCTTTGTTGATGCTCAGCTAGAATTGTCAAGGGCTAGGGCGACCCCTGAAAATCCAAATCCTTAGAGGGTTATGTGTGACCCATCGTCCCTCAGTAATTTTCCTGATGGAAACTAAGGATAAAAAATCGGCTTTGGAAAGAATCCACAGAAGTCTTCACTTTTCCAACAAGTGTTATGTTGATCCGGTGGCTTGTCTAGGGGCTTAGCGCTTTGGTGGAAGGAGGAAGTGGATTTATAGGTTCGCCACAAATCTCCTAACATTTTCAAGTTTAATATTTCAATGGGTGTGGCATCTTTCAATTGGACTGCCACTTTTGTCTATACCCCTCGTCGTTGCACATAGAGGCAATCCTTTCTTTTGGCAATACCTAAAAAATCTAGCTTCAAGCAACAACTATCTATGGGCACCATGCCTTTTCAAGTCTAAGGTATTGCTTCCCATACCGACTTGTTTTATTGACATAGAGTCGCAACTTATTTTTTAAAGGGGAATTAAGAAACCTTTAACGATGAAAACTAAGTTAAGGCCTAGTCCATCACAATCAAGAACATTCCGAGTTCAAGAGCTTAGGAACAAAAATGGAAGTCTATTTACATGGAAGCACCCCCTTTTGTCCAATCGAAGATTGGCCTCTACTCACTCTCTATTTTATAATTTTGGTGGTTAATTATTCACAAAAATTCATTTTAGACCTAAATTATTTTCTAACATAAACTATGTGATTTGAAGAAAAGTGAATATCGTATACTTTAGATTAAATGAATAAAGCCATATTTAAATATATAAAAAAAATAATAATAATTCAAAGAAAATTGTGCTTTGATAACCCGTGGCTTTAAACGTAACCTAAGATACACAATATTCAAGAAAACATACAAAACACGCAATTTTGCATATAAAGAGCATAGAAACTTGCATTATTTAAAGGATAATGCAAATAGCACACATATGCCAAGGAGGACAAATACACTTACCCGGATGTCCACTTTCACGTCTTACGTGCATGCATAAAATAAAATGACCTAAATGCAACTAATATATGCAAGATATGAACCTAGGTCCGGTTTTAGACTACTAAATGATGAATATGCATAAGAAAACCAAATAACACATAATGAAAAGAAAAACAATGATATTAGCTATTTACATATTGATTCAACCCAGGCCTAACTCATGAGTTCTAGATGATTAAATGAGCCTAATCATGCTATTCTAATGTACATAAAGAAAACATACGAAATAAAATGAGAAAATGGATAAGATGAATAACCTACATGATGCTATGATAGACTAACATTCTAGCATGCTCTAATATTGAAGACAAACAGAGAATAGGTACTAAAATATACAAAAATATAGAAGTTTACCTATTGGTTTTAAGAAATCGAAGAGCGAATACGAAGTTTTCAAAGTTATTTAGTTGATGTAGTTGGTGTATTTTTGGAACTAGGAGGAAAAAAGAGATAAGAGGTGATATTTGGCTCTTAAATTGCAAAAAGTGATTCAATTTCTTAACCCCTTCATAGAGAGGGGAAGGGGCTCTATTTATAGAGCTGGGGAAAGCCTCTGGAACCCTTCTAGGGTTTCATCGCTTCCTCTCTGCCATTCCCACAAAAAATGTACCAAAATTGAGTTATTAAAAATAACTCTGCGATGCTTAATTGTGCGCACGTATAAACCAAGTGTGCACATGCAATGATTTTGAGCGCGTACGAACAATATGCGCACTCACATCTAACATGTGCACACACATTTTGCTTTGATACACATGCAATGCATGTATGCACAAGTACGTGGTCTTATGCTCTTGGCTTGCTCACGGCATAAGTAAGCCCGAGTTGCATTATGATCAATGTTTTTGATAAAACAGGTTACTAATTTTGGAAAACACAATCAATCAAAGCACAATTGGGCTTTTCAAGGTTAAGAAGTTGGTTTTTGGCTAAAAACAGGTCCAAGGGTAAAATGGTCATTTTTACAAAAAGTTAATTTTTGGCCAAAACAGGTTTGTACAGCAACTTTAAGCAATCCTTTAAGCATTCTAAAGATGAAGTAAGTACCGTTTCATCATCGGATGGTTTGCAAATGCCCGAAAGCTTAGGGTTAGTATAGCGACCCCGGTCTTTTCCCATTTAATTATTGTATCCGGTCTGTTCCGTAGATTCTGTCATTGTATAATTGTTGTTGTTGTTGTTCCTTATTTTCTCATTTGGAGTTATAGGATGTGTTGGGCAGGTTTGTTCAGGTTGGTTGGGTTTAGAAACCAAGTGTTGTTGTCCAGAATTTTGGTTATTCGCTCGAGCGAGGAGTTTGTCGCTCGAGCGAGATGTTGTTTTGGTTCTTCGCTCGAGCCGGGGTTTGGTAGCTCGAGCGAGAGTTTGCGTCTGGGTTGGACCTGAAGCTTTGCATTCTTGGCTTGAGCGAGCTTTTCTTCGCTCGAGCGAGTTAGTTTGTTCTTCGCTCGAGCAATAGTTCCTTCGCTCGAGCGTGAGTCTGGTTTCAGACCTGAGGGTTTGAGTTCTTCGCTCGATCGAGCTTTCTTTCGCTCGAGCGAGCTTTTGGGTTGTTGGCTCGAGCAAGGCTTCCTTGGCTCGAGCGTAGATTCTCTGTGTCTGGTCGCTCGAGCGACCAAGTCTTCGCTCGAGCGAGCCTGTCCAGTTTAAATACACAGCAGCGGGATTTGATCAGTCTTTTTCATATTCTTTTGATTCCAAACCCTAGGTTCGACCTCTCTCTCTCCCTACTCACCTTCTCTCTTAGGTTTGATCTGTTTAGAGAGTGTTTCAACCCTAGTTGCTTTATTAAAAAGATAGAGGGAGTCAAGAGCTTTCATTTAATCTGAACATTTGGCAATTTGGAGCATTTTGGTCTTTGGGTACTCATCTCTGTCTTCACCATTTGGGTTGTTTTCTCTGAGGTAGGGATTTCCTACTCCATTTTATAGGTTATGTTCTAAGTTTTGGTATTTTAATATGTTGGGAATGCTTTGGTAAATTTTGGGAAAAACCCTAGTTGAATTGATTTGTATAAGTAATTCATGGAATTGGGAAAAGATGGTTAAATTCATGGAATTGGGGAATTCATTGATTAAATGGCGTAATTGGATAATTTGAAATCATTTGTCTATTGAATTGTGGACATAGTTATTTTCAGATTAGAAATAACTGTTTTGGGCTATCGGTGGAGGATAGTCGTGATTGTTGTAGACAATGCATGTGGATTAGGATTAACTGAAACTAATCACATTGGTTAAGTCATAAATTTTGACTATTGCATTGATAGAAATTACGTGTATTGATTGAGCATTGCATTTGCATACATTGTTTTGTGTGTGGGAGGAGATAGGGGATGTACTCCACGGTTTAGGGGAAGATAGGGGATGGACCTCTAAACCGGATTTTGTTTGGGAGGAGATAGGGGATGGACTCCATTAACATCACTTTTATGTGTGCTTATTTATATAGAAGTGTTTTATTGATACAGCACTAAAATGTGTATCAATCTGGAAGTATGAAGTGTTTTGATTTATTTGAGCTTGAGTCTCATTTGTTTGTTGATATTGGAAGGATGTGAATACGATATATTTAATTCACTGTTGTAAGATTGGCCAGGTTCTGAGCCATGTTAATAAAACTGGGAAGTAAAACGTATCTTAGACAATAGTGTCATGAGACTGTAAAATGAAGTAATTGATTATCCTGGTTAACCATCTGTTGAATGCTATTGCTTTATTCATTGCTTATATGTGGTTTAGTATATTTCTACTGGGCTGTGGCTCACCCTTTATGGGAACATCATTTTCAGGTTCAGGGGATAAGCTACCTCCAAGGACTTAGCTTGGAAGGACTTGGATTCTGAAGACTATTTTTTTTCTGTTGTTTGCTTTTATTTGTTAGTACATGTAAACACTCAAGCCTAGGGCTTTTCTTGTATTGAGTTAGAACTCGTATTTTTGTATCCAAGTGTTGGCTTGGAAAGATGTAAGCCTGTAGGGCAATTTATTCGGTTATTTAGTAATACTCTGATGAATGAATTAATAAAATGTCTTCTTTAAATAATGCATGTCAATGATATATAATGGGTTAATTTTGAGGGCGTTACAACTTGGTATCAGAGCGTACCGGGTTTGAATACTTTGGGTACGTGGGAAGTGATTAGTATCACATTGGGTTCGTCTCGTTTGATAGAGACTTAGTGTAATGTTATATGCTTACGTGATAACATGTTTATGTGATTATGTGAGTATGGAATGTAGTTTCTAGGATGTTGATTGGACCCTTGAGTTTCTAGTAGTCTTGTTGGAAAGGCACTTGATCACTGCTGCTTCCAACCGAAACTATAGTAACGCATTGGGACTATCATTATCCGGGAATGAAATTCGTAAGCGCTTATGTGATTATGTGCTTACGTGGAATGAATTATTGTTGTCCATTGTATTAGGACGCGAGTGTTTAGCTTCGGCACATTTATTAATGTGCTAATGTCTTTGTTTCCTTTATTAGGATGTCAGGACGAGGACGAGGACGCGGTAGGCGTGGTAGGCCGGGTAGGCAGGAGTTGCCTGTGCCAGAAGAGATTCCGGCAGTTCAAGAGGGAATTGGTCAGGCCAATGTGGCCGAGCCAGTAGGCCAGCAGGCTATGGGCGCTCTAGCCCGAGAGATAGCAGGGGCATTCAGGGAGTCAGTAGGCATTCTCAGAGCTGAGAATCAAGCTCAGGCTGTTACTGCGGATGCAGGACCTTCCTTTCTGAAGAGGGAGTTCTTCCGGTCTAATCCGGATGAATTTGTGGGTGATCCTAAAGAGCCACTTAAGGCAGATGAATGGCTCGAACAGACAACGAAGACGTTTGAGATGCTTGGCATCGAAGACGAGGGGTTGAAAGTGACCTTGGCATCTTTCCAGTTGAAGGGGGATGCGGGTCAGTGGTGGAAGTTTACTAAGGGGCGTATAGGAGGTACGTGGGAGGCTTTTGTGAATGCATTCCAGGAGAAGTTTTTATCTCCGGCAGTCAGGGAGAAGCTGCGAGACCAGTTTTGTCAGCTTAAGCAGGCGAGTTCTTCAGTGGCCGAGTTTGAGGCTGCATTTACTAGTTTGTCCAGGTTTGCACCTGAGTTGGTGGCGTCTGAGGAACGCCGTTGTATTGAGTTTGAGAAGAAGTTGAGGCGTGGCCTCAAGCTGAGAGTTGGGGGAACTATGATTCGGGATTATGGGCGTATGGTTGATGCTGCAGCCCATATGGAGATCATGATGCAGGAGGAGGAGGAAGGGCAGAAGGGCTCCAAGAGGAGTCAGGATAGTCAGAGTGATGGTAGGAGACAGAAGGGTTTTAATCCCCAGCAGTCTCAGGGCAGCTTTTCTAGATCGACTTTTCCTGTACCGAGTGCTAGTTCGGGGAAAGGCAGTCAGGGAGACATTACCTGTTTCAAGTGTGGCCAGCTGGGCCACAAGTCTCCAGTTTGTCCTCAGAGGGGAGGAGTGCAGAGAGCAGCTTCATCATCGGCTCGATCTCAGAGCCAGAGTCAGGGTAGAGGTCAGCCACTCTCGTGTTATCAGTGTGGTCAGCCAGGGCACATGAAGAGGTATTGCCCACAGTTGGGTGGCACACCTGGTGCATCTGGTTTGAGGCCGATTCAGGGTCAGCAGCCAGCTCAGTCGGGTCAGGCCTCGAGGGCTAATCAGGGGGCTTCATCGTCCCAGACAGTGCAGCAATCTTATGCTCCTAGGGGTGAGCAGGTTGATCAGAGGTCGTCTGGGCGCGTGTACGCTGTTACCGCGCAGGATCTTGTACCGACTCCATCAGTTGTGAGAGGTACCTTCTTGTTTTGCAACTCAGTTGCTAATGTTTTGATTGATACGGGTGCATCTCATTCCTTTGTGTCTGCTGCATTTGCATCTGTTTTGGAATTGGAGTTAGCACAGTTAGCATCTCCCATATGTGTAGTGTCACCTCTTGGGGGTGAATTGATTTTGAAACAAGGTGTTAGAGGTTGTGATATAGAGGTTGATTATCATAGAATCCCATTTTCCTTTGTCGTTATGCCTATGAGGGGTTTCGATGTTATTTTGGGTATGGACTGGTTATCGTCATACCGGGCAGTTATTGATTGCTACCGCCAGAGGGTCACTTGTTGTACCTTGAGCGGAGAGTATTTTCATTTTCTGGGGGACCGGGTTGGTGATGTGTTGCCACCGGGGTATGTTCCACGAAGACGGAGTGAGCTTAGTAGTTTACTTGCTAACCTTTCGATTAGTGAGGATGAGGAGACACAGATTGTGTTGCCAAGGGTGGTTTGTGAGTACTCGGATGTCTTTCCTGAGGATCTTGTTGGTTTGCCACCGCATCGGGAGATTGAGTTCTCCATTGACCTAGTGCCAGGCACAGCACCGATTTCTATGGCACCTTATCGTTTTGCCCCAGCCGAGTTAGTTGAGTTGAAGATTCAGCTCCAGGAGTTATTAGACAAGGGTTTTATACGTCCTAGTGTTTCGCCGTGGGGAGCACCGGCCCTCTTTGTTAAAAAGAAAGGAGGTGCTTTGAGACTTTGTATAGATTACCGGAAGTTGAATCGGGCTACGGTCAAGAATAAGTACCCTATGCCCCGTATAGATGACCTGTTTGACCAATTGAAGGGTTCCCGTTGTTTCTCTAAGATAGACTTGAGATCGGGTTACCACCAGTTGAGGGTCAGGGAAGAGGATATTTTGAAGACGGCATTCCGTACGCGGTATGGCCATTATGAGTTTCTGGTGATGCCATTCGGACTCACCAATGCACCGGCAGTCTTTATGGACTTGATGAACCAGATTTTCCGGGAATTCTTGGATCGGTTTGTAGTCATTTTTGTGGACGACATCCTTATCTATTCGCCTTCTGAGGAGGAGCACGAGGCACACTTGAGGGTGGTGCTTGAGTTACTTAGAGCCCATAGGCTGTATGCCAAGTTTGGGAAGTGTGAGTTCTGGCTGAGAGAAGTCAAATTCTTAGGCCATGTGGTATCCGGTGAAGGAGTGTCTGTTGATACATCCAAGGTAGAGGCAGTGTAGGATTGGGCACAGCTTAAGAGTGTATTTGAGATCCGCAGTTTTCTGGGATTAGCTGGGTATTACCGTCGGTTTGTGAAAGATTTCTCCAGGTTAGCATCACCGTTGACTAGGCTGACTCGGAAGGGAGTCAAATTTGTATGGAGTGAGACTTGTGAAAAGTCGTTTCAGGAGTTGAAAGTTAGACTGACTACCGCTCCAGTATTGATTATTCCAGAGAGAGGGTTGGGTTATACAGTCTATTGTGACGCCTCACGAGAGGGTCTGGGTTGTGTGTTAATGCAAGAGGGGAAAGTAGTTGCCTATGGCTCACGTCAGTTGAAAATTCACGAGCAGAATTACCCTACGCATGATCTAGAGTTAGCAGCTGTGATATTTGCCTTGAAGATTTGGAGGCATTATCTTTACGGTGAGAGGTTCGAGGTGTTCTCGGATCATAAGAGTCTGAAGTATTTGTTTACACAGAAAGACTTGAACTTGAGGCAGAGGAGGTGGATGGAATTTATAGAGGATTATGACTTTGAGTTGCATTATCATCCGGGAAAGGCCAATGTGGTGGCGATGCCCTTAGTAGGAAACCTGTTGGTGACATAGCTAGTATTGCCATCCGAGAATGGGAGATGTTGGGTGCACTTGGGGAGTTTGATTTACTTCTGGGCGAATCCGTTGAGGCTGCGGCCTTGTTTTCTGTTATTGCACAGCCTTCACTTGTGATTCGAGTGTTAGAGGCTCAGAGAGGTGACTTTGAGGTAGAATCTCTCCGTGAGAAGATTTCCGGTGGGAAGGTTGAGAAGGGTTTGACGGTGTATTCCGACCTGAGTGTGAGATACCGAGATCGTCTGTTTGTGCCGGAGTCTTGCCGAGAGGAGGTACTCCGAGAGTTTCATCATTCACGCCTTGCGGTGCATCCGGGAGGCACTAAGATGTATCGGGATTTGGGTCGCCAGTTTTGGTGGCGGGGTATGAAGAGAGATGTGGCAGCTTTCGTATCTAAGTGCCTTACTTGCCAGCAAGTGAAGGCCGAGCATCAGAGGCCAGCGGGTTTATTGCAACCCTTGCCTATTGCCGAGTGGAAGTGGGAGCATGTCACTATGGACTTCGTTGTAGGTCTTCCGAGGACTCAGCGGGGTAGTGATGCTATTTGGGTGGTTGTAGACCGGTTGACTAAGTCGGCGCACTTTATTTCTATGCGCGTGAGTGATTCGGTAGATCATCTTGCCGACTTGTATATTCGGGACATAGTGAGATTGCACGGGGTCCCAGTGACGATCGTCTCAGATAGAGATCCTCGTTTTACTGCCAGGTTGTGGCAGAGTTTGCAGAGTGCTTTAGGCACTAAGTTGACCTTTAGCACGGCTTATCATCCTCAGACTGACGGACAGTCCGAGCGTACTATTCAGATACTTGAGGATATGCTTCGGGGTTGTGTTCTAGACTTTAGTGGGTCGTGGGAGAGGCACTTGCCGTTGGTGGAGTTTGCCTACAACAACAGTTTCCAGTCTAGTATCGGTATGGCACCATTTGAGGCCTTGTATGGCCGACCGTGTAGATCTCCTGTGTGTTGGGCTGAGGTGGGTGATGCACCTCTGTTGGGTCCAGAGTTGGTGAGGGAAACAACGGAGAAAGTTGAGCTTATCCGTAAGAGGCTTGTTACAGCACAGAGTCGTCAGAAATCGTATGCCGACCGTAGGAGGAGACCTTTGATGTTTGAGGTGGGTGATCATGTCTTTCTGAAGATATCACCTAGACGGGGTTTGATGAGGTTTGGGAAGAGTGGGAAGTTGTCCCCTCGATTCATTGGTCCGTTTGAGATCCTTGAGAGGATTGGCGAGGCTGCTTATCGTTTAGCTTTGCCGCCGCAGTTGTCCGGAGTACATGACGTGTTTCATGTGAGTATGCTTCGGAAGTATGAGCCTGATCCATCACATGTGTTGGAATGGACCGATTTAGTAGTTGATGAGGATGTTTCATATGAGGAGAGACCGATTCGAGTCTTGGATAGGCGGGATCAAGTTTTACGAAGCAAGACCATCCCTTTGGTTAAAGTTTTGTGGAAACACCACGGAGTGGAGGAAGCCACTTGGGAACGTGAATTGGAAGTCCGCGAGAAATATCCGGACATGTTTGTTGATTTGTAATCTTATAATTAGATTCTGTTATATTGTTGAACTTAAGAGCTTTACATATGTCTTAAGTTGTAAAACATTGAGTATGTTTTGGTAAATGGGTGTATCTTGAAACTTGTTTCATTATAGAAGATTAGTGTAACATTGTATATGTTGATTACATTGTTGGATGTGTTATATATATCATGCAATTGAATATGATATGGAAATTGTTAACATTGAAAGGAATAATGCATAATAGTGGTGCAGGTTGAAATATATGTTGTTTTATATATATTATGGGATGCCTCTTGATAAAGAGATGAAGTGACCAGTATTGGGTCAAGTTGTTTATTATTGTTATATACTATCTTTGGGTATTGAGAAAAAAAAACCTGTTTTCAAATTTGTGCCTAATTTCGGGGACGAAATTCTTTGAAGGGGGGGAGGTTATAGCGACCCCGGTCTTTTCCCATTTAATTGTTGTATCCGGTCTGTTCCGTAGATTCTGTCATTGTATAATTGTTGTTGTTGTTGTTCCTTATTTTCTCATTTGGAGTTATAGGATGTGTTGGGCAGGTTTGTTCAGGTTGGTTGGGTTTAGAAACCAAGTGTTGTTGTCCAGAATTTTGGTTATTCGCTCGAGCGAGGAGTTTGTCGCTCGAGCGAGATGTTGTTTTGGTTCTTCGCTCGAGCCGGGGTTTGGTAGCTCGAGCGAGAGTTTGCGTCTGGGTTGGACCTGAAGCTTTGCATTCTTGGCTCGAGCGAGCTTTTCTTCGCTCGAGCGAGTTAGTTTGTTCTTCGCTCGAGCAATAGTTCCTTCGCTCGAGCGTGAGTCTGGTTTCAGACCTGAGGGTTTGAGTTCTTCGCTCGATCGAGCTTTCTTTCGCTCGAGCGAGCTTTTGGGTTGTTGGCTCGAGCAAGGCTTCCTTGGCTCGAGCGTAGATTCTCTGTGTCTGGTCGCTCGAGCGACCAAGTCTTCGCTCGAGCGAGCCTGTCCAGTTTAAATACACAGCAGCGGGATTTGATCAGTCTTTTTCATATTCTTTTGATTCCAAACCCTAGGTTCGACCTCTCTCTCTCCCTACTCACCTTCTCTCTTAGGTTTGATCTGTTTAGAGAGTGTTTCAACCCTAGTTGCTTTATTAAAAAGATAGAGGGAGTCAAGAGCTTTCATTTAATCTGAACATTTGGCAATTTGGAGCATTTTGGTCTTTGGGTACTCATCTCTGTCTTCACCATTTGGGTTGTTTTCTCTGAGGTAGGGATTTCCTACTCCATTTTATAGGTTATGTTCTAAGTTTTGGTATTTTAATATGTTGGGAATACTTTGGTAAATTTTTGGAAAAACCCTAGTTGAATTGATTTGTATAAGTAATTCATGGAATTGGGAAAAGATGGTTAAATTCATGGAATTGGGGAATTCATTGATTAAATGGCGTAATTGGATAATTTGAAATCATTTGTCTATTGAATTGTGGACATAGTTATTTTCAGATTAGAAATAACTGTTTTGGGCTATCGGTGGAGGATAGTCGTGATTGTTGTAGACAATGCATGTGGATTAGGATTAACTGAAACTAATCACATTGGTTAAGTCATAAATTTTGACTATTGCATTGATAGAAATTACGTGTATTGATTGAGCATTGCATTTGCATACATTGTTTTGTGTGTGGGAGGAGATAGGGGATGTACTCCACAGTTTAGGGGAAGATAGGGGATGGACCTCTAAACCGGATTTTGTTTGGGAGGAGATAGGGGATGGACTCCATTAGCATCACTTTTATGTGTGCTTATTTATATAATTTGAGCTTGAGTTTCATTTGTTTGTTGATATTGGAAGGATGTGAATACGATATATTTAATTCACTGTTGTAAGATTGGCCAGGTTCTGAGCCATGTTAATAAAACTGGGAAGTAAAACGTATCTTAGACAATAGTGTCATGAGACTGTAAAATGAAGTAATTGATTATCCTGGTTAACCATCTGTTGAATGCTATTGCTTTATTCATTGCTTATATGTGGTTTAGTATATTTCTACTGGGCTGTGGCTCACCCTTTATGGGAACATCATTTTCAGGTTCAGGGGATAAGCTACCTCCAAGGACTTAGCTTGGAAGGACTTGGATTCTGAAGACTGTTTTTTTTTTCTGTTGTTTGCTTTTATTTGTTAGTACATGTAAACACTCAAGCCTAGGGCTTTTCTTGTATTGAGTTAGAACTCGTATTTTTGTATCCAAGTGTTGGCTTGGAAAGATGTAAGCCTGTAGGGCAATTTATTCGGTTATTTAGTAATACTCTGATGAATGAATTAATAAAATGTCTTCTTTAAATAATGCATGTCAATGATATATAATGGGTTAATTTTGAGGGCGTTACAGTTAGTCAAAATGGGATGTCTACACTATCTATAGTTATGTCTAGGTGATGGAAATGAAATAGGCTAGTGTTGGGAAAGGTAAAAAAGAGTTGGGAGTAATAGTACACGTATGCAACATTTTCAAGATCTTATTTCTGAATGTAAATTGATGGATTTAGAATTCAAGGGTGCTATTTACACTTGGACTAACAACCAAATGAGTGAGCAACATGTTGGGAAAGATTGGACAAGGCTCTGGCAACAGTGAGTTGGAGGCAACAATTGCGCAAGTACATCACGAAGCTTTGATTGGGTTGGATCGTTGCCTCCTCCTTTTGTATTTTCATGTTCCTCCCAAAAAGATCCCTAGAATATTCAAATTCAAGCCTAAAGTGTGTTGATTTGATTAAGCCGTTATGGTTAGAGGAGGGTGTTGGGTCTCCAATGTATAGTTTTTCCCAGAAACTGAAAGGATGTAGTCATGGACTATCTAGATGGAGTAAGGAGACTTTCATGGACAACCGTATAGAGATCAATTCCTTGAGGTGTGCTATTATTAATGTTCAAGCCCAACCTTATTCTAAAACAAATTTCGATCGGCTTTGTCAACTCAAGGAGTTAGAAGAGGTCATGCGTCGAGAAGAGATGTTCTAACATCACAGATCTAGAATTAACTGGCTAGATAAGGAGACAAAAATACGAGTTTTTTTTCATGCTACTGTCATCCAAAGGCGACAACGTAATTAGTTAGTTAAAATTAAGAATGAATCAAGTAAATGGTGTGAAATTGAGGATCATATTAATGCCTACCTCCTCAACTACTTCCAAACTCTTTTTCAAGCTGCTCTAAATCGAGACATGATTAAGTCTTATCAATAATTGATTATGTGGTTACGGATGGCATGAACACAACCTTGTAAAGGCCCATCCCGGATGGGGAGATCAAAGCAACAACCTTCGACCTGATGGTTTCTCAGTTATTTTTTGTCATAAAAATTGGGACATAGTAGACTCTTTGGTGTGCTTAGCCATCAAAAGCTTTTTCAGTGGGGATTTCTTTTAAAGGGGTGGAATCACACTAATCTTATTTTGATTCCAAAGACGGTAGCACCAAAAAAGCTTTCCCAATATCAGCCAATTGGATTATGTAATTTTTCAATGAAGATCATCACTAAGATCCTAGCTAATAAGTTAAAGAAAATTCTCCACCATCTGATTACCCCAAATCAATCAGCTTTTGTGCCCAGCCGAATGATTCAAGATAACATCCTTATTACCCATGAAACCTTTCATTTTCTCAAACGTACAAAAAGGGGCCGACAAGTGGATCTTGCGATGAAGTTGGATTTTAATAAAGCTTATGACCATATACAGTGGGATTTCCTTGAGGCAGTTCTCCACAAGATGGATTTGGATGAGTTATGGATATCGTGGGTTATGGAATGTGTTAGAACGACGACTTTTTCCATTTTTGCTAATGGGGAAAAACGTGTTTCTTTTACTCCTTCATGTGGGATACATCAAGGTGACCCACTCTTCCCCCAATCTTTTTCTTCTTGTGGCTGATGTCTTCTCCAAACTCATAATCTAAAGCATTCACTCTCATATCATTTCTGGTCTGAAAATGAGGAGATCGTGCCCTACACTCTCTCATTTGTTCTTCGTTGACGATGCTATTTTGTTCTTCAAAGCCAACTCAACCAAATGTCAAAATATGCTCCAAATACTTGAACACTATAGCAAGGCTTCTGTCTAATTGCAAAATTTTAAAAAATTTGATCTGGTTTTCTGAGCAAATGCACTAGTCTCTAAAATTTTAGATCTATGGACAGATGGGTGTCACTCTTGCAAGATCTAGTGTAAAGTATTTGGGCCTTCCCCCCTTATGGGGTCGATAAAAAATAGAGGCATATGGGTTTGTCATTGAGAGAATGATGTCCAAAATGCAAGGATAGAAGAACAAACTCATCTCCCATGCCAGAAGGGAAACGCTCATAAAACCTGTTATGCAAGCTATCTCAGTGTCTGCCATGGCTTGTTTTTCTTCCCAAATAATTTCTGTCACAAGTTAGATAAAGGAATTCTCAATTATTGGTGGAAAGGGGATGCAGGGAATAGAGGACTGCAATGGGCTAAATAGGATACTATGTGCTCATCAAAAGATAAAAAGGGAATCGGCTTTCAAAATTTTTTAACTTTCAACCAAGCCCTGCTTGCTAAGCAAGGGTGGAGGCTGATCAAACATCCAAATGCTTACTGGGCCAGAATTTTTAAGGGTGTATACTACTCTAACATGGCCGGGGCATACCCGCGCACGTTAACAGTTTGAACCCTTGATTATCTTTGACCTAGTCTCACGAGTGCAATGTAAAACATAGATGAGAGTCCAGATTTGGCAGCTTTTTATGAAAAACCCATTTTAATACAAAATCTTTGCCAAAAATGGATTACATCACTAGATCTTAGAGTCGCCACCTAATATTTTTGAGAAAATTAGGAAACCTATGACTCGTGCCAAGGCCACTGTTCATCGTAACCAATGATGGTTGGCTCAGAACCTTAGGTATGAGAGCAGAAGGTCATTATTTGAGCACCTTCGCTCACCCGATCAATGATCGGCCTCTACTAAACCATGATATGAATTTTATTGACTTTATATATTCATATTCCAGTTATTAAATAAATCTTAAAATTTTCTATGTGCAGCATACAAATATAGACTATGTCATTTATTTTGAAACAACGTGATTTCATGTGTTTTGAAAGAATTTTGAAAATATACAACCTAAAGAAATTGAGCTTACAAATATGAAAAATCAACATCATTCCAAATTAAGCGACACAACCTCTATCCACTACATTCATACAGTTATATCAACTAAGCAAGTAACCACACGGTAGGATGCTTAAACATAGTAAAGAAGAACAAACACGAGCGGGATGCTAAAGCATAAAAACTTACATATTTGATGTCGTCCCACAAACAGCTACAAACCAATGTTAGCAAAATATGCATGATCTTATATATATACAAAACCTTAATGCAATTTACACATGAAATGCAACTAAAGATTCGACTTCCAAGATATGAGATGTGAATTATCTCAAAAAATGAGATAGCGCACATAATTACATAAGAATTGATTAACATCTACAAATACAAATTTAGCTTAATCAAGATACATAAAACATGGATATAAAGCATAGATAGGATGGAAAACAAAACATGATGCTTATTTACAAATAAGGAAAGAAAATAAAAGAACGGGATAGAAATAAGCGAGGCGGGGAATTATTACCACATTTTGAATAAATAATTACAAACTAAATGAGAGAGAAAGAACATTACAATAAAAAAAAAAAAGAAAAAGAAAAAGAAAAAAGAAAAAAACTCACAAAACACTCATAGGAAATAAAAGAGAAGCTTCATGTGCCTTGAAGACCATAGAAGGTTGGTATGCGCAACACCGTAAGACTACGTCATTTCATCCAAAAGAAGTTAATTGGCTAGCCAACTAGGCCGGCCATCCAACTAAGCCTAGCAAAACCTGTCTTGTTGCAACACCGAGAAAAGCACAAACAAAGAATATGTAGGTGGCTCAACTAACCACTCCCGGTTAGATTAAAACAAGACAACGAATATCAAATAGAAAGTGCAAGATTACAATAAAACCAACATGACACTAAAACAAGAAAACAAATATAAGATAGAACATGCAAGATCACAACAAAACCAACATGAAACTGAAAGAAGAAAACAAATATAAGATAGAACATGCAAGATCACAACAAAACTAACATGAAACTAAAACAAGAAAACAAATATAAAATAGAACAGGCAACATTACAACAAAAATAACATGAAACTAAAACAAGAAAACAAATATAAAATAGAACATGCAAGATTACAACAAAATTAACATGAAACTAAAACAATAAAACAAATATAAGATAAGACATGTGAGATTACAACAAAACTATTATGAAATAAGAGGAAGAAAATAAATATGAGTTACAATAACCATTTGGATTACAACAAGGCACTATGAAATAGAAAGCAAGTAAATAAATACAAGCTAAACTAACTATTTAGATTACAACAAGACACTATGAAATATAAAGCAATAAAATAAATATGAGCTAAACTAACCACTTGGATTATAACAAAACACTATGAAATAGAAAGCAAGAAAATAAATATGAGATAGAAAATATATGAAAACAAAAGACTTGAAGTTCACCTTCCACAGAAAGATTCAACTTCTTAATTTCAAAACTTCCTCTTGATCACCCTCAAGGTTATGGTGTATGCTTTGAAATTTCTGCGAGATGTGTGAAGCTCTAGTTTTAATGGAGTTTTGGATGGTTAAAAAGGCTCGCTTTCTCTCAAAATAACTTAAGGTGTTTCAAAATCAATTTCTCTCCCTCAAGATTTTTGAAACAAAAATTCTTTTACCCAAAATTTTCTCCCTCTTTTTGAAAGAAAATTTTCTTTCTCAATTTTTTTTTTTTCCTTCAACTAAATGAGGTTGTATTTATAGATTTTCAAAACACCCAAAACACATGGCTAGCCATATGATATTTCCAAAAACACATGGCTTTCCATGTGGTATCTCCAAAAACACATGGCTTGCCATGTGGTATGAGAGCCGATTTTTCAAAATTGCTAAATTTTTCAAAAAAGAAAAAGTTCAAAAAAATAGTTTTGAATAGATGTAAAATAATTTGGCCAAAACGGGTGTAAGGTTGGAATTAAAACTTAAACCAAACTTTTCTACTGAGAAATTCATAAAATAGCACATTCCAATTTTTATCATCGGGTGTTACACCCAAGTCTTAGGGCCGGTCAAAATGGGGTGTCTACAGTTGTCCCTCTTTGACAGAGCTCGGAGTCTTTTCATGACGTGAGTGAATGTTAAAGCCCGAAGATGACTCTTTTGACAAAGTCGTAAGACTTGGGTAAACAAACAAGATGGAAATACAATTGGTTGAACTTGAGGGTTGCTGACGTATCCCTTTGCAAGGAATTAAACCAGCATAGTTCAAGGGCAACATGCAAATGATATGCTCGAAAATGCAATTTAAAAGTTGGACTTACACGCTTCGCGAAATGGGTTGTTTGAAAATTTATAATTATGCAATGCAATGTAATGAAGTGATGATAAAGATATAAAGATGGCAACATGAGATGGAAGCCTCATGCAAATGATAGGAAACATAACAGAGGGTGTATCGCATACAAATGTGCCACAAGATCACATACAAATGTGCCACAACACAAATAATAGGTGAACTCGAAATCCAAATGCATCTCGCACGACAGGAGGAAAAGTGAACTCGAAATCCAAAAGCATTTCACGCGAGAGGAGAAATAGTGAATAAATCCAAACGCGTCTCAAGCGAAAGGAGACAGAATAGACTCGAAATCCAAACGCGTTTCACGCGAGAGGAGAAAAGTTGGTACAACTAACAGGCGTACCTAACTGTATTTCATACGGAGAAGGGGAATGTTTTAACTGGGTAAACGTCAAATCTTAGCACATTTCATGTGAAAAGAGCAAAGGTGATGTAACCAACAGGCGTACCTCGTCGTATCTCATACGGAGAAGGAGAAGGTTTTAACCTAGTAAATATCAAATCCTAACACATTTCATGTGAAAGGAGCAAATGTGGTGTAACCAAAAGACGTACCTAATCGTATCTCATACGGAGAAGGGGAAGGTTTTAACCATATGAGATTGATGCACAAATATTTTTTCCATTTTCTATTCTTATCCTCCATTTGAAAATTTCTTTTTGAGTTTTTTCCCTTTTTGATTTTTTTCTTCTTCTTTTTGTTTTATACATACAACATACATTTGTATACACATACATATCCATACAAAATACATACATGCAAATACATGTACAAACAAAAATATGGATACATAGACATACACATAAAAAATAAATTTATATAATTACATATACCGATACATACACATACATATATATATATATAGACAGACATACAAATACATATATACGAACTCACACACATTTATATATACACAATATATACATATGGATACATACACAGTATACACGTACACACGAGCACACATATACAGATACATACATATATATACATATTATACATATTACATATTACATACACTGTATACACGTACACACGAGTACACATATTACAGATACATACATATTATAAATATTACATATTACATATTACAGATACATACATAGACATATACACAAAATATGTCACTAATTATAAGCTTTAGTGACAGTTTAAAGAAATCGTCACAACAAAAAAGTCACTAATTTTCAACTTTCAGTGACATTTTAAAAAATTAATCATAGAAAAACGTTACTAATTGGAAGTTTTAGCTACAATTTATAAAAAAATGACAAAAAAAGTCACTAATTGTCATTTTTTAGTAACATGCAAAAAATCATCACAAAAAATTATTTTTAGCTATGATTTTACTATGACTTATTTTCAATAGGACTTGATGGGAATTACATCCAACTATTAGAACTTACTGGTTGTTTACCCATTAAAATCCACATACATAGTTTTAAACAAACCATATTAAACTTACTGTCAACTTTCTGCCCTAACTTCCTTTGCTTCCTCTTTCTTAAAAAGATGCAAATGTATGTAGTGAATATTATCACAGAAGTAATAGACGAAACAATGACAATGATGATTGTTCGAGTTGTATTGTCATTCTTTCCTGCAAAAACTAAAAGTTTCTCATTAAATCAGGATAAATTTTGGGTTTAAGAATGTTCCATATGGTTGTAAGTAAATACAGATATGTAGTTGTAAAGATCAATACATTGAAAAGTAAAATAATTGCCACATAACAAGTGTAATCTTCTTGGGGACATTAAAAATTTATGCTTGTTTTATCACCAATTTTCTTGTCAGTCTATACTAACTCTCACTTTCTAAAATCTTCAACCATCTATTTGTTCCACACTCTCTCTATGTTTATTTCTTTGAGATACTTTTCCCTTCTCAGATATTGCCCTCTTCATAATATATTTACGTATTATTTCAGACATTTTGTAATGATAAAAGGAAATCAGGAGTAAGATAGAGCAAAGTGTCACTTGGGCCCACCCAAAAACTCAAGATCCTATATGTGCATTTGGTGCATATATATATATATATATATATATGTTTGATTGGAAAAGAAATTTTATTAACTTCATGTCTTCCTATGCCCAAGGGCCCACCCAAATGTTTACCTGCAGAGCATGCATTCCAGTTGAGTGGATGGAGACTTTGCGTAACATCAGTGTCCCTCCAATGGGAGGATCTTTGAATTTTGTCAATGTCCTTTGAAACTTTGACTGGGATTTTGAACAAGGACATGAAATAGAGGGGTAATCTTGATAAGAATGATTTGATAAGTGTGATTCTTCTTCCCAAGGAAAGATATTTCCGCTTCTATGAAGATAGTCTTCTTCTTCTTCTTCTTCTTTTGTGTTTTTTGTGTTTTTTGGTCATTACCGAATCCCAGATTCTCACCCTCTTTGGGTTAGCCCCAAGTGGTATGCCAAGACAATTGATGGGGAAGGAGCCTACTTTGCAATGTTGAAAGAAGCCACCTAATTAGTGAAATCATTGCAAAAACTGACACTAGAGATAACTGATTTATGAATATTGATTTTGAGGCCCGAAGGAAGTTCAAAGCATTAGAGGATGCATTCACTACAACAAAATTGGGTTTTTACGACTTCACATCAACGACATACAGTAAATGCAAGTCGTGGCTTCTCACTTTTACGACTTGCTTTTTCTGCATGTCGTAAATAATTTCCCAACCACGGCGCGTCTACTGCGTTGGTGTTGTGAATGCTAATAACAATGATTTTTTTTATAGCATCCAATGTTAGCTGTAAATAATAAAACTTTCGATGACATTCATATGGCATGCCGTTAATACATCAACTATACACAACACACGTACACCAGCTGTTTAAAATATTGAACATTTTGCTGCCCACAGAAAGCCAGCCATTAAAAATTACACTTTTCACGATGCACAAAAAGCTAACCGTTTAAAATATTGCACTTTCCATGACATGCAATTGCTGTCGTGAAAGGTACGACTGAAAGAAAATAGCACCAAAATGAAAATTTCGAAACCCAAACACCAAAAAAAAAAATATATTTTAAAAAAAGCAGAAAAACAATCAAAAGTCCCAAAACCCCAACTCTTTAGCCCCCACATCAATCCAAAACTCTTCAATTGCAAGTCAGTACTAACCTTAGCTTTAACCTTTGACCCAACCTTCAAAACCCACCACAAATCTCCACTTTCTTCATCATCATCCTCGTCGTCCTCGTCGATTTGGGACATTTTGACGAAGGAAAAGGCTGCGATTTTATTGGAGACAATCCATCTGGACTTGGGCGTGTTGCCACCGACGTGAAGGTAGAGCTTGATGGAGTGCTTGAGGTTTGGGTTGGTTGTTGAAGGGCACTTCAGCTTAAAGGCTTTGAGCTTGGCCTCGACCTCGTCCATAGACAATGGAGTTTTGGTTCTTCTGCGTTCTGAAGACCTTTGAAACGGTGATAGCGGTGTATGCATTTTGTGCAAGATTCTTCAAGTGTTAAGCAATAATCTCTAAGTATATTTATGGCCATACATACTGGATTTCCCCTATTTGAATAGCTGAAAATTTCCAATTACCCCTTTTGTTGCCATTTATTACAGCTCATATCTATGGCGATGAGTTGTTTGTTGTTGAGTTGGAAAGATGTTAAGATGTCCTCAGAGGGTGTTGACAGCTGGTGGATGACAGACCTGGCGGTGGCTACCACTAGCCGAATGAAGAACTAACATCAAATCTCCATGTGTTTTTGTCTAGATGTTTCTTGTTCGGTGGTCAGCTGGTTAAAAAACAATTACTCAGCTATGGCGCAATCAGTTACCAACTCAATCAAATATCACTTGGGGGAAGAACAAAGGATTAGCATCTCTGCAAAGAATGTTAGTTGTTCCATCTAATACATATAAGCAATTTTGTAGATTGATGTTCCTATTACCCATTTGATGTTATATCAAGAGAGATGTCTATAAATTTTTTCTCCCCTTTCCCCTCTCCCCTTCTACTCTTCATAAACACGATACTACTATGAAAAGAGCAGAGTTACAATTAGTGCGGTTGATGGTGCCCATTATGTGTTTGATGTTTTGTTAGATTGAAAAAGTTCATTGTTCTTCATGTAAGTTGGTTGTCGTTCATTTATTGATACTAAGCCAATTGTTACTACTTATGTGTTGATTTTTATTCTCTTTGTTTCTTGTCTTGAATATGTTTATTTGCTAACTTCGTGGTTGATTTTCATTTATTTGTCTTGAATATGTTTATTTGCTAAGTTAGTGGTTGATTTTTATTTATTAACAACAATTGTTTTGAGGCTGAAAGAAACAGGACTCCTCCTTGTTGGGATACCTAGCCAGTGCGGCTTCTTTTGAGTGCTCATTCTGTTAGTTGTCCTGGGATGTGCTCTGTACAACCACACAAATAGAAGCAGTGTACCACTCTGGGTACGTTTGAATCAACAATTTGAAGTGAAATTTGTGGAGAGGGGAAAAAAAAAACCATTAATGAAAAAGTGAAAGAAATAAATATTTTTTTTTTATTCCCTTTTTTGGTCCATTCACAAATCTCTTGAATTCTTAGATCCAAAGAGATCCCTTGAATTCACAAATCCATTAGTTTCGGCTTTCTAAAGGTCTGTTTTTGTTCCGGTTTTAAAATGCTTCTCTTAGTGGAACATAATCTTTATTTGTTTGATTTGTTTCTCCAGACTGCTGCAAAGTAGAGTATCAAAAGTGAAAAGAAAAAAAAAAAAAAACTTTTATAAGGAGCTGGAATTTGTTTTTGCAGACAAGGTATGGCATCTTTTCAGATTGATTTTATAATATATTTGAGAAGTTTTGCTACCTTTGGCTTTTAAGCTCAATGCATGATTTTTAGCTCCTTATCTACGGATAATAATTCCACTAAAATTGTAGTGCCCACCAACTGTTTTTTATATTTCTAGTTCTTGTTTTGTGTAGCTAACAGCAGTTTATTCATCATCGAAGAAGGCAGTGCTTTCGCCATTTTAAACTTTTTGTGTGACTTTTCTATTGTTCATTATGTCCAAATATGCATTTTGAATTGGCAAGGAATAAGTTTTCGCCGGGGAGAATGAAGATATTTGGTAATGCAAAATATAAAATTAATTTGAAAGTGAGTTCTTTTCCTTTTACAATTAAACCAAAAAGAGAACCAAAAAAAAAAAAAGGGAAAATTATTAATTAAAAATTTAAAATGTTGATTTTAAGATCAAAAGAATGTCTCAAAAAAATTAGAATATGACGTTATTTGAAATTTAATTTTTCTTTAATACTCCATGGACATTGATGAATAGTATTTGCATTTCCTTAATTGAAATGAAATCCTATTGTCCTTGGCAACTTAAAGATAGTTCATAATTGTTAGATGTGACGAATCAACAAAAGAAGATCTTCTACAACAGAATTTGGATTTAAATTTAGTGTTAAAACTTTAACCAATGGGTAATAAATAAGACTAAAATGGTGAGCTTAGCCATATTAAAACTTTAACCATTAGTGAATAAAGACAGTATGTAAATGTTTCAGAAAGTAAAAATATAAAGGTTTGCATTTGGGTTGGTTTTGGATTATCATCATCATCATTATTTTATTTCATCTTTCTTGGTAGGTGCTCTTGGATTGATTGTGTGTAACGCCTTCAAAATAATAACATTAAACCCATCCATATAGAGACATGCATTGATACATAAAAGGTCCACATTCCTCTATTCATTAGAGTATTTCGCTACAAAAGTATTACATGTTTACAATAAAAGCAAATGTCCTACGGGCCTACAGCTTTCCAAGTTAACACTTGGTTACAAAAGAGAGTGCTAACTTAATTACACATTAAGTCCTTGGTTTGAATCTATAAGTAATACAATCAAGGAAAATAAGATAACAAAAGTATGTCTGTCTCTAGTCTCCCAAGCTATGTCCTCGGGGGTGGCATGCTACCTGTACCTGAAAATGATATTCCCATAAAGGGTGAGCCACAGCCCAGTAGAAATATACTAAACCGACTATGAACAATGCCTGAAATATCAACAACTGATAGATGGTCAATGTTTACACTCCCATTTACATCTTACTACGATTCCATGACTGTTAAGTCTACGCTACAATTCAATTTCCATTTCCTATTCAATTTTGAGTTTGAAAACAAGGCTCAGTACTCTGGCCAAAAACATTTGATGAGATTATAGTTCATGACTAGAACACCTTCGAAATTCAAGACGGATACACATTTTGGTGTTGTACCAATAACACATAGACCACTTCCATACGTTGCAAACGATGATGATATACATTTTAGTGCTATATCAAATCAAACAAGCATTTCGATAGATAAGCACATAAGCCATGTCACACTACCACAGATAAGCATATGAGCTATATCAACATTTCAACAGATAAGCATATGAGCTATATCAACAGTTCAACAGATGAGCGTATGAGCTATATCAATACTTCAACAGATAAGCATATGAGTTGTATCAACACTTCAATAGATAAGCATATGAGCTGTATCATCACTACAATAGATAAGCATATGAGCTGTATCATCACTACAATGGGAGAGCATATGAGCTGCAACCCTGGGTCCATCCTCCATCTTCCCTTAACCATTAACCGGTTTAGAGGTACATTCCCCATCTTCCCCTAAACCGTGGAGTACATCCCCCATCTCCTCCAATACACAAGCAATGCATATAAACACAGAATCACATACGCAATCAATCAATACATAAAATTAATGTATTCTATCAACTGTCTACGCATAATGCATATAAACACATTGGCCATATGCACAATCAACCAACACATAAAGTTAAGGTACTCTCTCAACCGTCATACTCTATAACACATCCAATTGATTAGTTTTAGTTTGCCTAATCATCATGCATTGTCTACAACAATCAACACTACCCTCCACCGGTAGCCCAAAGCAATTATTTCTAAGCAGGAAATAAATGCACAAGCGGATAATATATCAACACTTCAATTAGGTGAGCAATGAATGATCTAACTACACCCTTTAGTCTCATACATTCCCAATTTCAATATTTCCAATTCAATTCCTCATTTTATTTAATCAATTATATACATTAATTAATTAAAACAATTAGGGCAAATTACCTTAATTAACAAAACAACTCTAAGGTTCCATTTTCATCCACAACCTATCATCCAACTCATTTTTACACCAAACTTGCATATAGGTTTATTTCAAACAAAATCCCAACTTTTGTAAAATTTCACAAAGGCCCAAACTTTCTTGAATCTACCCAACAACACCCAACATATCAAAATGTAAAAATTTAAAGACAAAATTCATAAAAATGAGTAGGATATCCCTACCTCAAATTCGGAGTCCAAGAGAAGAGGATAAAGAAAACCAAAATGCTCCAAACTCCAAGATTCACGGATCAAAACGAAGCCCTCGACGATCAACACAACTTTTACAAAGGCTAAAGGTAAGGAGAACACCCTACCTAGATCAAACCCTAGAGAGAAGAGAGATTTTAGAGAGAGGAGCTCTCAAAAATGGGTTTTAGAAAAGTAAGAGAGAGAGTGTGGATGTAAAAAGTGATTTAAAATAGCCTAGCTGTCAACTGATATACGACTCTCCCGCTCGAGCGGAGAACACAACGCTCGAGCGTCAAGAAAAAAAACTGGGTCCGCTCGAGCACAAAAAGTCCCGCTCGAGCGCCACGACACAAGAATAAAGAACATCTGCTCGAGCGCGAAAACCAGTCCGCTCGAGCGTAGATTTCTCCCTCCCAGAACTTACGCCAAAAAGTACCACCCGCTCGAGTGCTAACAAGTCCGCTCGAGCGCGACCTGTTCGAGCACAAGAAACTCGCTCGAGCGTAGAAAACACATCTGCAGAAGTTTTGCAGAGGCACGAAATACTGAAACTGTGAAAACCCCGCTCGAGCGGACAATTCAAAAACTGGACAATAACAATGGGAGCTAAGGCTCTACCAACCTGAAACAACCGAGCCCAACACATTCTAAAACTCAAACTAAAGAGTTTAAAGGTTGACAATACGATAGGTACAACTACCAACTCCACGGAACCGCGTCTGGAAAATAACAAAATAGTAAAGGGATAACCGGGATCGCTATATTGTCAGTCACATATTAATCCAAATATTACTTGCCTGAACCCCAGAAGTAGGGATTTTCCTTGCAAAATAAAATTTCCAAGAGCTATTTGGGGTGAAAAACATAATTTGAAAATTGTTGAATTTCGTATACAAGAGCTAAGAAGTTTCATGGTCAAGGAGTTCATTTGTTTATGTTTCCTCTAGACTCGACTTTGTTTTTCATCTGTGTATTTTCAATGATATTGTATTACAATTCCCATCTTAATTTTCCTTCCTGTCATGAAACATGTTTTCTATTTATGGTGACCTTGGTATAGTCAACCAAAAATCATTGTTTTGATGATAGAAGGGCTGGTTTGTTTTCAACTTGTCTGCCTATTTCACCATGCTAGCAATTTGTATAACTTTGCTTTGGTGGTAATCTACACTCCTTACACAGAAAGCAACTATTTTGTTTTTGGAAACTTGTATCTCTTTCTGTAGGGGAAAATGGAAACAAATTTGATTTGCTATATGCCATAAGAGGAGTGATGGAGACCCCCTCCAATCACCAGCCCCACCACCCCCCACACACACGTGGCAGGTGGTGATTGGAGGACAAGTAAAAAAAAAAGAAAATCCAACCAATGAGAGAGAGAGAGGGTCAAAGGGGGTGGGAAAAAAAGGGGGTCTTAGACATTTTTGATGCCACAAATGCTTAATGGTTAAGATAATACTTTTCCAATCAAACTGGCTAATAGAAGTGAAACGTTGCATGTCCAATTTGGGAATAGTATGGCTTGAATTGTGGTTCATCAATTCCTTTTTTGGCATGGATAATTATTTCTTTTATTGACTTGTGCTTGAGCTGGTTTTGCACATGCATTAAGTTGGCATTGCATGATGTGAAGAATCAATGACCTGTGAATGGTTGTATTAATAATTTACACCTTTTCCTTTTCTATATTATGGCAGTATAGAACTTGCCTTTTATTGAGAACATGGAGAAGAGGATACAAAATGCTAGCTTATTACTGGATGCTAGCTTGGGGCACTGTTTTCTAGATGGATTGGAACACAGGGACGCAAATGGGATATTCAATTGTTTACGGGCATATGCAACTATTGATAACACCAGGAGGGCTAAAGAAATTTTTCGCTCAACTATTGTGGCACAATTGATTCATAAAATTATTCCACACAGTTTGTCGGGGGTGGTCGGTGTGGGGGCTTCAAGAGATGAACTTGAAGAGGATTATAAGCAAATCAAGCAATATATAGAGAAGGATTACAAATTTTTGCTTGAAATTTCCTCTACAAGTATGCAATAATTAGAACTTTAGATTTTATAGGTTTAGTTTGGGCAATACTAGGCTCGATTAATAACTTACTCCAATGGTGGGTCAGTGTAAATCTGTCAAAACTGGAGAGGAAAATCTAGAATGCCATCCCGTTTGCTGTGTTACGGTCAGTTTGGAAGTTTAGGAATGAGGTTTTCATTGATTTATTTCTTTGTGTTGTGATTAAGTGGAGGAATCAAGGTTTGTGTTTGAAGCCAAGACAATCTAGATAATAGAGCTTCTGGTGCTATCTACTCTTCAATGGAAGATGAATCCTGTGACCCCACTTTCATTTGTTGATCACATTGTGAGGAGGTTTGGATTTAAGACAGATTTGTATTTGGAGTTTCTATGGAGGTGTGAGCGCCTTCTTCTCTCCGCCATCACTGGAAAGCAAATCAAACATCTCTCAGTTCACCATTGCTATAAATAAGGTAGAAAAATGTTAAAAATTGAGTATTGTATACAGATTCAAGGATTGGGTGTTATCTTCCTTCTATATTGGTTACTGCAACAATGTTACGTGTTATCAAAGAGGTTGAGCCTTCTAATGTATTGGACTGTCAAAATGAGCTTATGGATATAATCAAAATGAGCAAGGTTTGTACTTTACTCATATGGGTAAATTTTCAATGGCATTATTAATTATCTTAATTTTGTCTTCAATTCATTAGCTTATTTTATGTTTGCTTTCATGATAGTTGCATGATGAGAATCAAATTGGGAATGGTGGATCTAACTTGGACAATGCCAAATACAAATTGTTGAATTGGGATGGGACAAAGGTGGTGGTTATGGAAGGGACAATTGTATCAACAGATTCTAAGCAATTGATACATCATGTGCCTCTTGGCCCTGGGTGTTGGAAAGCATGGGTTAACCATGTCAAAGTCAATGTGCCTTTTGTTTAGAAACTTATATATAATATAGTTTTTGGACAGTTTAGAACTTTTTGGACAATTAGAACTTAAGGATTTTCTTTTTGGATGGTTTTGAATTAATGTTAGTTTTTGGATGTTTGGAAGGTATAGACAATTGTTGAATGTTCATAACTTATAGATATAGTTTCTTTTTGATGCTTGAAACAATATTTTGATGGTTGATTGATATTTTGTGAAGTTTGTTTGTAATGTTTGTTAGATTGTATAGAACAGGTCAAATAGCACCTGCTAAATTAAAAAATAAAAATATTGCATATTCTATGGTAGGCATAATAGGTCATTGTATCACATATTTTACGACAAACAATAGGTGTTGTGAATTGTTCCAGGAATTAACGGCGTGCAAAAGTAGTTGTAGAAAAATCAAACACGATGCGCATGATCCGTTGTTAAAGGGTTTTTAACTACGTGCAAGAGTAGTTGTAGAAAAATTAAACACAACGTACAAAATTTGTTGTTAAAGGGGTTTTAACGGCATACTACGATATGTCGTTGAAGTGAATTATTTTCCATGACTAGTCATAACACGGCTTTACCTCGCGCGTCATAGAATTGTATCCACGGCGTGTATTTGATGCCGTAAAAACCCAAATTTGTTGTAGTGATTGTTGGAAATGGTAGAAAAATTCTGGGTAAAACCAGAATTTTTTCTCAAGTTTGGTCTATTTTTTAGGTGGGCCCCGAGTGTCGATTTACTCGGGTCAAAATGGTAACGCATTCTATGCCGCGCTGTGATTCACGTGGTATATTTGGTTGCTCAAAACCATTACCGAGTGAATGGGAAATTGAAGCCAAAGTGTGCTCCATGGAAATGGAGTTTTGGTGGAAATTCCTTAAGGTTGTAAATTGGCTTGTCCCACATTGATTTGGTGGGAAGTTTTGAAAGGGTTTATAAGGCTTGGGTGAGATACTTGGGGTGTGCCCCAAGGGGTACCCAAGTGTTTTAGAGGAAGAGGTTATGGGCAAAATGGACTAGACCCATTGGACCCAAAAATCACCACACGCGCGCGCCGCCGCCGTCCGTCCGGCTGGGTTGGGCTTCTAATCTTTTTGGGCCAAAAACATTTGAATTTTATTTTATTTTTTGGTAAAATAAAATCCAAAAATTCAAATTAAACTGATTTGGATTTTCTGTACATCCAAACAGGGCCCTTCCCGTTTTTAAACAGAAATAAACTAGTTTGGAATTAGTGCACACCCAAATAGGGCCTTTCCCGTTTTTGCTATCTGTTTGAATTGTTAACAGATTCAAATCTGTTTGAATTCAAAACCAACAGGTATCATACCTGTTCAATTTAAAACCAAGAGCCACCTTTACATCTATAAATAGGACCACCCTCATTTGATGTTAATCATTCAGAAATTTCGTATTTCACCTCTGCTAATTATATTCTTCATCCTGCTGCATTTTATTTTTGAAAGAAATAGTGTAAACACTTAGTGTGTTCGCAAGGCAAACAATTTGTAGTACTGCTATTGTTTGTGGTAAGATCATTTCATCTTGGGAGATAGACGTCCAAATTCTGAAAGCACCGTGGAGAGGACGAATCTGTCTTAAGGACACAGTGTCAAACACTGGACTTGATCAGAAAATAATTCGAACAAATTAAATCAAGTAAGTTATTTAATTTATTTTCAGTGTTGTTTTTATTTATTAAAATCAGATTTAAATTTTGTTTTTGTAACAAAATAAAATCTGTTTTTATTTATTTATTTTTATTTCGAGTTTGATTTTTGTAATCAAACAAATTCTCTCCTTTTCTTTATTTCTTTAAATTCTAATTGTTGTTGTATACACAATAGAATTAAATCTTTTAAATACAGTGAAGATTGTCCAACAGTGATTTGAGATTAACGATCTCATTCCAGTCAAGATTTCAAAATATTAGTGTTATGAGAGATGTTAAGACCAGATCCGCCAATGTCAATTCCTTTCACCAAATGAAGATTCTTTGCTTTCTTGAAAAGAATACTGAGGCCTTTAAGGGATAGGGGATCTCCTTGTCTTAGACCTCATTGTGGTGTCAAATTCTGGAGAAAGAGATCCATTAATCAATACTTAGATGTTGGATGATTAAAGGTACTCTGCAATCCACGAGATCCATTTTTCACCAAAACCAAATTCTCTAAGCATATAGAGAAGGTTGTTCCAGTTAACACTATCAAAGGATTTCTCAAAATCAAGTTTGAAAAGGAAACCTCCCCTTGAATTGTTTTCGTATAGATGACAAGTTCATTGGCAATTAGGATACCATTGAGAATTTGACAATCTTTGATGAAGGTTAACTGTGTTTCATCAATAAGCTTAGGGAAAACAATTTTCAATCTATTGGTTAAAATCTTGGCATGGATTTTGTATGAGGATCAAGTAGACTAATTGGTTTGAAGTTTGTGTGAGAGATGGGGTTTGGATTTTAGGGATAAGAGTTATAAAGGAAGAGTTAAGGCCTTTGACAATTTTACACTCTGATAAATTGGCACGCTTCATTTTGATAATAGGCCAGCATTATTTGATAAATAACAAATTCAAACCATCCATCCCCAAGGCCTTATTACCTTCACAGTCTTTAACTGCACTCCAAATTTCTGAGTCATATAATACTTTTTCCAAAGCTAACATCTCAAAAATCTCAAGCCTTGGGTTGAAACGTCCTGAGATTATAGGTCTAGATTCCCAAATTTCATCATAAAAAGTTTGGTAATAATTTCTTGCTCTTATTGAATTCTCCTAGGAACTTCTAAGTATGATCCATTGATAGATATTGCCCTCGAGAGGTTTTTCATACTTCTAGCACTAGCAACTGTATGGAAGAAGTGTGTATTTTTGTCTTCCTCTTTAAGCCAAAGATGTCTAGACTTTTGCCTCCACATTGATTCCGTTAGCTTGAGGGATCTCCATAGGTCAATCTTCAATTGCTTGATTTACGATTGTTGTTTCAGAGATAACAGGTTACGTTCTTGGATTAAGTCCAATGCATGGAGCTATTCTTGAACTAATCATAAATGAGAGTCAACATCACCAAACACCTCATGATTCCAAGTCTTGTGAGCCTATTTTGCCTCATGTAGGTTTTTGAATAGTTTGAAGCCTGCCCATCTAGAAAAATAACATTGATTCCAAGTGTGAAGCTTGGATTGGTGATACAGGCACTAATGAACTTAAAAGGTTTGGGGCCCCAATCACGCTTATCCTCCACGAGCAAAATGGGGCAATGGTCAGAGGAATCTTTGTGGAGGCTTCATTGATTGAGATTGAATCTAACTAATCAGGGTGAGGAAAAAACCTATCGATTCTACTCCATTTATCTGCCTCTTGATTATTGCACCATGTAAAGTTTATTGTTTGCAAAGCAATTAAAATCTTTCATACTAGAGCTAACTCTAGAACAATTTTTCTTTTCACCAACCCTGCGAATTTTATTAATATCTCAACGCATACACAATGGGAGATTGAAAGTAGTTGGAGAATACTAGCTCGTTCCAAAGAAGTTTTCTATCATCAGGGTTGTTTGGGGCATAGACATTGACCAAGAGACAATCAAAATTAAAGGAAGAATCTTTCCTTTTAGAAGGATGAAGTGGGGATGAGGAATATAGTCAAAAATAGAGAAGACATCCTTACTCCACACAGACAAACAATAATATCACAAATCAAGACTTAACTATCTAGAATTATCATTTTTTTGATTCAAATTTATCTTACAAATGGACCCCCACATAAATTCAATCACAACCACACAATCTCATTCGCGACAAATTCGGAGTAGATAAAGGTGGGTACATAGAATTATTGACGCACAAAAGACACTAGCATGTCCCATAGCTTCCACCACTCTTAAGTCAAAATTTGGAGTTGACCGGATTACCTCTGAATGAGTCCAATTTGTGGGATATCATCACCCATGTGAGGGATGATTCTCCATGTGAAGAAGGAGTTGGCAATGTGCAAAGCCAACACACAAGAGCTGGCCATGTTAGGAAGCCTTTAGCCATGTGAAGAAGGAGTTGGCACAAGCTGGCCATGTGCTGGCCAGCCCCTCCATCTCTATTCTGTTAGTGTATAAATGGAGGCTGAGGGGAGGGTTTGAGATATCATCAGAAATTAGAGAGTGAGAGCTGTGAGTTGAGTGAATTTCATCTCCTCCTCTGTATTTTGTATTTTGCACCATTTTAGTGAAAATTCTCATTTCTGTCCGTGGATGTAGGCATTGGGCCGAACCACGTAAATATTGTGTTCTCTGTGTGTGTGAGATAATTTTCTGGGTGTCTTTGATCCTAACACAATTTGGTTTCCTAGATGAACAGAATGTCCACTTTTCTGTGAGAGATCAATGTTCTAGTTTCTCTCCTATTTTCCTTTTTCCCTAGGCCTCTAATATTCCAAGATAAGAGTTTCATTTAAAATAGCCAAAGAGCCTATAGTGAGCAACAACGAGGCGTGCTTGGCTTCACTTACATTGTGTTTGGTTGAAAGATTTGAGGAGAGATTTGGAAAGGGAAAGGAAAAGGGAAAAGTTAAGTGAAATGTAAATAAAATATACTTACATTTCACTTAGTTTCACACACATTTTTCCTTTCCCTTTTCAATTTTCTCTCCAAATCTCCCAACCAAACACAGCATTACTGATATTCTTTCTTCCTCATTCTCTAGATTTTTCGTTGGCCATGAAATTCCTCGTTAACTCGTAGATCAACCTTGTTTTGCTTTTACACTTGGGGCTACCTTTCACTGCAAGTAGTTTAGCTTTGAGATTCGACCCACTATGATGATGATTCATGACCACAAGGGACAGACTTGCCCATATGGTCAAATGCCAACTCATCCGTGTCGTCCACGCCATCAACCACCTCATCTTATTCGTCTTCCTTTTGATCGGCTTTAGGAGGGATTCATAGTTTGAAACTAGCTTGTAATGAGAAATACCCTAAGGAACAAAAGGGTAGAACTATCTCTTTAACCCAAGTGGATCAAAATGCTCAGTTGGGCTCATGGGACTCGCAACATTTCTTACTTGGTTAATCTAAATCTTTCATTTTGTGAGATTTTGTGTAAATAATTTATAAAAGGTTAATTACATTTTCCATCCATATAATTTGACTTAAATTTACTTTTATCTCTATTGTTTTAATTTGAACAATTTGATATCTACATTTGAAATCTAATTTCAATTTAGTTTTTTTCTCTAAACTAAAGGTTAAAATTAATAAATTTGGGACGTATCAATTTTCTAAGATTTCAATTTGGTTTTCAGTCTAAATTGGATGTTAATATTCATAATTTTGAGACACGTCAATTTTTTAATGTGTCCACGTAGACAAAATTAAACAAAATTTAGATGAAATGACCAAATTGAAACTAAGGATTAAATTGTTCAAATTGAAACTATATGAACTAAAGTAAAATTTTAGTCAAACTACAGGGGTGAAAAGTATAATTAATCTATTTATATAAAAATTAGAATGATGTCATAATTATAATCACATAATTTTATCATATTTATTTTTAAAAAATAAGTAATTTAAAATTTTAAGGATCCTACTATTGATTGTCCACCAAACATTTGTTCAAATTGAAACTATATGAACTAAAGTAAAATTTTAGTCAAACTACAGAGGTGAAAAGTATGATTAATCTATTTATATAAAAATTAGAATGATGTCATAATTATAATCACATAATTTTATCATATTTATTTTTAAAAAATAAGTAATTTAAAATTTTAAGGATCCTACTATTGATTGTCCACCAAACATTTGTTAAGGATCAAATTATGCTTAGAAAAAAAAATTAAATTAAATAAAATAAAATTTAATACATTCACATATTTCGATACATTTCTATATGTATTTATATATATTTCATATTTATTATCACTTAAAAAAAATAAAAATAAACAAGACAAAATCACTTAATTATGATTACCAGATCAATAAAATATTTTTTTATAAATAATTAATAAATAAAGAGTCCACAAGATGTACGATGCAAATTATTCAAATGAAATTGACGATAAACCTCCTGAACCTAATTGGACGGTCTATACTCAGAATAAAAATCTAGTCAACGATAACAACGAATGAAAAGGTTGCTCAGAAATCCAATTATGATTATAATAAAAGTAAGGCTAAGTTTGACTATCCTAAATAAGTATATTCTTTTTATCTTTTTTTCATTACATCATCTCTCTATTTTTCTGCACATCTTTTCGTAAAAAGACAAAAAATACATTTATTTAGATCATCTCAAACAACCCCTAAATCTAATATTGAAAATTGTGTTAGGAGAAATATTATTATTTTTTATAGGACTTCCCATGTTGTATGTAGATCTCATTACTTTTTAATATAATAATTTTTTATAATGATGAAATACTAAGAAATCTAATTATGATTCTAATAAGAGTAAATCTACTATTGAAAATTTACCATAAAATTATTTTTTATGGGACTTGCTATGTTGTATGTTGGATCTCATTATTTTTTAATATGATAATTTCTGCGTAATAACTTATAATTTAAAAGGTTAATAATAAAAAGGTAGAAGTCAAAAAATACCATTCTCTCAGTTTTTAAATAATTAATTTTTTTTTAACTTATTTAAACTATTTATGTCTAATAGCCTGCAAGTAGAGGTTATACTAAATAATTTGTCACAAATTCTTAAATTAAAATATGTTATAATTAATTCATTATCATAGTTCTAAAACCGGCCGATACGCTACGTATCGGCCGATACATATCAGAAAAATAGGACACCGCAACAGATACAGGCCGGTATACTACTGAGATTGAAAATCGCAGGCGTATCGGCCGAGTCCCGGTACGTATCGGTTTGTAACCGTTACACAAGCCGTTACACAAGCCACGATGGCTGATACTCACCAGTTCGGACTAGTACGGGAAAGAAAAAGCTGAAAAACCTATGAAATTATTTTTAAAATTTCACCGTTGCGTCACCCAATTCCCGATATATACCGATCGATACTACGGATTCTAATACTCCGCAATCGATACTGTTACGTAACCCGATAACGCAATTTAGAACTATGCTCATTATACCTGATCTTGGTCCTATTGTTGGCGTTGGCGGTGATGGTGGTGGTGGTGGTGGTGCTCCAGGTGAGGCTGGTGGTAGTGCTCCCGGCAGTGAGGTTTGTGGTGGTGCATCAGCTGGAATGGCATTAAAGAAACTATGGATCTCATACCGTAAATTACAGCTTGGTCTAAAAATTCTCCCTCCTATCTTCCCATCAGAACAATTTCGAATATCTCCGCCAGCACCAAGTAAACAATCACTGCATTCCTGCTTAGATAAATCAGGTGTGCGCTGCACAAGTGCAAATATATTTTGCAAATCCGGGCCCGTTGTGTTTCCAACAGCAAACTTGTGAAAACCGCTGGACGAGGCAGCTTGGTTTTGAAGCGTATCCATCAAGGCCCTCAGGTCCTGATTGAATTGACTTGTGCTCGTCGCACTATTGGGGTTCGACAGACAGAAACTGCTATTGTCTGTCACAGTGCCATATATGGACTTGTCTGAGTATCGCAGCATACACTCCTCATACCCTTCAATTGCCTCCTTGTAGTTAGGACAGACTGGTATGATCTTAGTAATCGAGTCATTGATACAACGACGACATGTTTGGAGCTCAACATCTCCTCTACGGAGCACAATTGCGTTAACTCTGTCAGGGTTTTGGCCAACTGAGGAGCTGTAGAACCCGTATTTCTCGGTGTTAGAGGAGAGAGAGGAGAGGAAGGTGTTGAGATTTCTCTAGTATGTGCCATTGCTAATGTAATTACCATTGTTTATGCAGAATTCATAAACGAAGTTAGGCTGGGCAATGGTGAGACCAACAAGGTTTATGAGAATGTAGGAGGAAAGGAAAAGAAGCTGTTTGCAAGAAGCCATAGTGCATTGCACAAGTATACTTCCGCTTCGTTTCGCATTGGCTAATATAGCCAATTTTTTTGTGTTAAGAATTTTTTAGCCTGTCTTTTATAGTTTCGTTTGGTTTGGAGTTTTTTACTTTTGTGAGAGAAAAAATGTAATGATTATGATTTGAATGTGACATTTTATCTTATTAACTTACGTAGCCAATTTTGTTTTTTTATTTTTTTGTGCTTTTTTAACCAAAAAGCCAAAACCAAACAAAGCTTTACAAAATAAAACAATTGGATCGATAGAGTGAGGTCTTTCGTGGACCTTACCAACCCAATCAGACTATTCCATCGGCATTAGTTTAGGTAAACTAATTTAATCGTTTATAAAGGAAAACATATTGACTCGATAAGTATGATAATATTTTGAATTCACATTTCACTACAAGAAAACTGGGTATATGAGACGGAACTATTTGCGACGGCACACTTGCCGTCTCAAAAAGTCACTTTTTGTGACGGCAGAAAATGCCGTCTCAAAAAAGCAGAGTATTTGCGACGGCATCATTTGCCGTCTCAAAAAAGCAGAGCATTTGCGACGGCACTAAATACCGTCGCAAATACTCTCATTTTTTGAGACGGCAAATAGTGCCGTCGCAAATGCTCTGCTTTTTTGAGACGGTAAATAGCGCCGTCGCAAATACTCTGTTTTTTTGAGACGGCATTTTCTGCCGTCGCAAAAAGTGACTTTCGTGTTTTTTTTTTAGTGAATATTTTTAAAATTTTAAATATTTTTTTTAGATGTACCTTACTTAGATGTATCTACAAAATAAAAAAATTATGAAAAAATATTTTTAAAAATTAATAAATACATAAAAATACAAAAAAAATGGATTGAATTATTGTATTTTTGGTATTTAGTGAATTTTTAAAAGATTTTTTTTTACAATTTTTTTAATTTTTAGGTGTATTTATGTTAGGTGTGTCTACAAATTTTAAAAAATACTTAAAATATTTAAAAATTTCAGTAAAAACAATATAACACGGAAAACAAGAAAGTTTAATTTTCCCAAAAGAGTTTTTAGAAAACTCTAACCTAGCATAGTGATTGTGGTTTTGAGATAGCTTCATATATATACAGTCACAAAATGGTTTGAATAAATTCAACGGTATTTTTCTGTCGCAAAAAAAATTAAAAAAAATAATGTCGTCAACTCTTTTGATATACCATTTCTCTTTTCATTCATTTTTTCATCTTCCCGTCTCTCTGTCTCTATCTCTCTCTCTCTTCTCTTTATCTCTTTCACTTATCACTCTTCTTTCTATGTCTGCCTATTTCTCTCTCTTATTCTCTCTGTGTCTCTCGCCTATCTCTCTTCTCTCTATCTCTCTCATTTCTTTTTTCTCTCTCTCTCTCTTATCTTTCTATCTCTCTCTATCTCTCTCGCTCATTTCTCTTCTCTTTCTGTCTCTCTCTTTTTCTGTGTCTCTCTCTCGCTCATCTCTTTTCGCTCTATTTCTCTTTCTTTTTGTCTATCTCTCGCTTATCTCTTGTTTCTCTCTCTTTTTCTATCTCTCCATCTCTCTCTCTCTATCTCTTTTTCTGTCTATCTCTCTCTTCCTGTCTCTCTCTCACTCATCACTTTTTTCTCACTCTCTCTCTGTCTACTTGTCTATTTGTCTATTTCTCCCTCACTATGTTCGCCTTGTTCACTTTCTTACTCCCATCTTCTCTATTTATCGAGCTCCTTCTCGATTTATCGATCCACTATAAGAAAATATACTTTTAGCAACCACTTTGTCTATCTCTCTCTCTCGCTCATCACTCTATCTCTGTCTCTCTCTCTCTCTATCTCTCTTCTTTATCTGTCTCTCACAAAATTAAAATATTTTTAAAATATTTAAAAAATTGATTTGAATTAAGTTTTGAAAAGAGTTTTGAATTATCTGTCTTCTTTATTTATTGAGCTCCCTTTCGATTTATCGATCCACTACAAGAAAATGCATTTTTAGCGACCACTTTGTCTCTTTCTCGCTCATCATTCTGTCTCTTTCTCTGTCTCTCTATCTCTTTTCTCTAGTCGTCTCTCACTCATCTCTCTTTCTCACCACCCATCTTCTCTACCACATTTACCACTACTGCAAATGCCATTGAACTACCACCACTCTTCTCTTTCTCTCTTTCACTCATCACTCTTCTTTCTCTGTCTGTTTGTCTATCTGTCTGTTTGTCTGTCTGTCTGTGTGTCTTTCGTTCATCTTTCTTCTTTCTATCTCTCTCATTTGTCTTCTCTCTATGTCTCTCTCGCTCATCTCTTTTCTCTTTCTGTCTCTCTCGCTCATCTCTTTTTTCTCTCTTTGTTTCTCTCACTCATCTCTCATCTCTCTATCTCTCTATTTTTCTATTCTCTCTCTCGTTCATCTCTTTTCGCTTTCTTTCTATATGTCTCTCTCATCTCTTGTTTTTCTCTATTTTTCTATATGTCTCTCTCTATCTCTTTCTCTCTTTGTCTCTCTGTCTCTCTATATCTCTTTCTCTCTTTATCTCTCTCTCACTTATCACTTTTCTCTCTTTCTTTCTCTCTCTGTGTCTGTTTGTTTGTCTCTCACTCTTTTGTTTCTCTCTCTTTCTCTCTATGTGTCTGTCTGTCTGTTTGTCTCTCTCCCCCATTGTGTTCACATTACTCACTCTCTCTCTCATCGCTTCTCTATTTACTGAGCTCTCCACTACAAGAAAATGCACTTTTAGCGACAAATTGTGTTCACATTACTCACTCTCTTTCTCATCGCTTCTCTATTTACTGAGCTCTCCACTATAAGAAAATACACTTTTAGCGACCACTTTGTCTCTCTCTCGCTCATCACTCTGTTTCTGTCTCTCTCTCGCTTTCTCTCCTCTATCTGTCTCTCACTCATCTCTCTCTCTCTCTCTCTCACTACTCATCTCTTTTACCAACTTCACCTCTACGACTACCATTACTACTACCATTGCCACCACTCCACTGCCACCACTACCACTACTTGCCACTACTACTACCATTACCTCTCTTTCACCCCTGCCACTCCATTTATACTACCACTACCACAACTTCACTACTAATTTCTTTCGCTATCACCACCACTACCACCATCTCTCTTTCACCTTTTTTTCATTAAAATATTTTTCATTAAAATATTGCCCCTACTTCTACCAAATAAAAAAAAAATATATTGTTTTTCATTAAAATAAAAATGAAACAAATAAATTTTCAATCTTCGTAACTAAAAAAAAAAAAAATTAAAAAAAATTCATTAACTAGAAAAAATATATATTTTAACAAAAAATAAAATTTTTTGACGATAGCAACCCCTCTCTCAAAAAAAAAATAAAATAAAAAATTAGACGGCGTTATTTTGTTATTTAAATTTCATTTTTGACCCTTAAAAATATATATATATATATATATATATTTTTTTTTTTTTTTTTTTTTGTTCCCGCCCCTCATTTTTGACCCTTAAAAAAACATTTGTGGTGTGTGTAGGGTTTTTATTTGAGAACACACACACACACAACACAAACACAACAAGTCGGCCGTCTCCTCTCCTCCTGCTCGCTCTCTGTCTCTCTCTCCATCTAGGGTTTCGCCTTCCTCTCTCTCTCTTTCACACAACGACGGCGCCGATCATCCGTCACCGCCGATCCTCCCTCACTCCCGATCCTCCCTCACCGTCGCTCGTACCTCACTGTCGATCCTCCTCCCTTACCGCCGCTGCTGCCTCCCTCTCTCTCTCTCTCACAAACGACGTTGACGGTTGCTCGCCCCTCACCGCCACTCCTCCCTCACCGGCGATCTTCCCTCACCGCCGATTTCAAAGGGTATCTCTCTCTCTCTCTCTGTCGGGATTTCGGATATAGGGGGTTTTCATACACACACACACACATATATATATATATATATACGCATCTGTGAGTGTATATAGGGGGGTTTTTGATCTGTTACATATATATATATATATATGATCTGTTTTTTTTTCTTCATCTGTTTTTCCCATACAGATCTGCCTAGTACTTCAATTTCTATCCTTTAAACTTTACATTATACATTAGCTTAGCATACATATCCTTTCTATTTATTTATTTTATATATATATATATATATGAGTTGATCTTTTATTGAGTTTTTGATCTGTTACATATATATATATATGATCTGGTTTTTTTCTTGATCTGTTAAATAAATATATATATATATATATAACTGATCTTGGGAAATATAAATAAATATATATATATATATATGTTAACTCATGAGATCAGATCAGATCATCTCACACAAAATGTCCTAAAAATGAGGAAATTGTTGTGTTGTTTGTTTCTACACAATTTTGGTATTAGAGACCTACTTTGATTCACCGCTTGGCTTGATCAGCGAGGTTGCCTTCTTGGTTGTTTTTATGTTTAGGGTATCCTGTTAAATTTTTGGTTTGTAGGATCATATTTATACGAACCGTTTTTCTTAATTATTCTTTGGTTGGTTATACAGGTGGACATACAATGATCCTCTTTGGGCAAAGTACAATGCAAAAATGGCCGGAATGAATGCACCTATAGCAAAACCCAAAGGAAGCAAGAAGCTTAAGGATTGGGAGTCTCGGTGAAGCGGAAATGTTTCTTGTGCTGCCAAAGCACCCATACAAGTCCGTAACTTCTTTCTCTATGTTGTTTTTAATTGGATTCGCATTGCAACCTCTATAGGCTTTTACTTTGTTAGTGCTATTAATGTGTGAAAGTACTATTTTTGTCATTAATGTAAAACTTGTGTTACTGTCATCATGTTTGCAGTTGGTACTTTTGAAAGATGAATATTAATATGAATGCCATATATGCAAGACTAGAAAAAATGAAATGAACTGTTTCCAGGAATGCATGGTCTGAAAGCATATTAATATATATATATATATATATATATAAAATATACATTTTAACATAAAAGAGATGATAAAAGTCACGCGGGAGCTAACCTATGGCCATGAGATGAGTGGATTTTCCGGTGAGATGAGCTCCATACAATATTACCTGGACCTGACTACATCAACGCTTGATATTTGATAAAATAGTACCAATATAAAAAGATGTTAAATTTCAGAGTTTAATTGGCTTTACCAACTAGAGGGAATTGGACTCCTAATATTATAGCCATGTAATTTTTTTTGGACAATTTTTAATTGTGGAAGTGCATACCATATGTATTTACGTAAGTTATCTTATAAGATTGCGTAAGTTTTCACAAATGTAAGTTGATCTATAAAATTTTGAAAAATCACAATTTACGTATATTTGTGAGTATTTATGTAATTTTGTGAGGTAACTTGTATATATTTATAAGAATTTATAAATAAGAGCAATGAACGCAATGACTAAGGATGTAATAATTTTCTCCATATTATCATTAGACATGTCTTATTTTAAGATTCAAGCAATGGTTATGGATGTAATAATTTTCTCCATATTATGATTAGACATGTCTTATTTTAAGATTCATCAATTGGAATCTTATTTCAATATAATTTTATTTTGGTAATGACATGTAGTAGTTCTTTTCCATAAATATTTTAGTATTTTATATTTTTGTGAAAGAGAAAAGTAAGCTACACAAATATTTTAGTATTATGATATTGTCATTTATCATTTCAATAATATTACATACTTAAATAAGTATTCATAAAATAAAAGTATAAATTAGATTCATTTTGAGTATGGTTCATCTTACATTAATTTTGATCTATACTAAACATCTTAATTTTTAAATATTTTTTTGAATTAAAAATTTGGTACATGTATCAAGTTTTTTAATTATTTATATTTTACCAATGAAATATCATGGGATGAGATGAAGGGGACATTTGGGTAATTTCACTTCAATCCTTTAAGTCAATTGCAGAGTTCCAGGTTTGGGGAGTTAAATAGCTGACAACAAAATTTTATTTATTTATTTCTTTGTGTTGAATGAGAAACAAAGAAGCATTCGAGATTCGAGAATAGAAGCTTAAATTTCATTTATATATTTGTTGTGTGTATTTATTAATCTATTCCTTTGTATTTTATATATTCGTTGAAACTCATCGTCTAGTTACTATTATTATATTGATGTTCTTCAATTTCATTCATATGTTGTGCTTGAGACAGACCTTTTATTTTTAAAAGTGGACTCCTAATCACATTTACAAATAGATCTGAGTTTCTCAGGCCGTAACTATTTTTTGAGGCTTTATATATATATATATATATATATATATTGCATTTTACAACAATAGATAGAGTGGACTACTAATAATACTTATCAAAAGGGAAAACAAAAAAAAAAGAAAAGAAAAGCAAATTACTCTTCGATTGAGTGATAAATTTTATTATTTGTATGTTTATATTCCATGGTCTTGCTGGCCGATATTGTAGATAATTGAGTTACAGCTGCCTTCATTTTTCAACAACTTTGATCCTCGTGCTGCTGCTGCTAATTTCCCTTCAGGTAATGGACTTTCTAATTTTACCATTAGCTTCTCAAGTATTCATCACTGGGGTTTAGCTGGCTCTCGGCTGTGCTTACAGCTTGAAAGTGCTAACATTTTAAAAAATCTGACATGTCAGGTGTGCAAGCATATTTGGCTGGGCTTACATTCGCATTAGTTGCTTCACCTTGCAGCACTCCTGTGTTGGCAACCCTGCTTGGATACATAGCTGAATCTAAGGTACTTTTAAATGTTTATTGATATCAATTTCCATCTGAATTATTACCTTTTCGGACTGCTTTATACTAGTCGTTCTGGGCCTATAATGATGGGTTAGCACTCTTATAGGAAGCAAAAAGTCTGCCCAAGAAAAATTTTGAGACCCAGGAGGGGCCATGGCCCCCCTTCATCCAAACATAGGCCCACCCTTAGATCCATCTTTTAAGTTGATAGTTTGCATAATGCTGTTCTGATATTTTGTTCTGGCCCTAGATGTATGTATGACATGATACTAGGAAAGAAGTAAATAAGAAGTTACAGGTTTCCACTGCCTAATGAAAAAATAAAGATGAGTTGGGAAAAGTTTTAGTTGTTGACACATGTATGGAAATGTAAGCATGGGGAGACATGATTGGTTTTATGAGGTGTACCATTGAAGTATTATAACGATTATTCAGTGAATTTACTATCATTCCTATTTTCATGTCTTTGTTTTTCTATAGTTATATTTCCTTTTGATGTAATTTTGTTTATTGTATGTTCTGCTTTATTTTCTATTGTTTATTATTCAATTTTTATCTGCATTATTCTACTTCTTGACAGATAGAAACTGTGACATAAGTTCACTGTTCTCGTGCATATATATATATTCTCTTTCAATGTCTGATTACAGGACGGTGTTAATATCTTGGCTGTTAATTATGGTTCTCCTGGTGCATGTCCATATCCTCGGCAATTGAAACTTGTAAGTTTGGGCCAACATTTTTTTACTCTCTCTCTCTCTGTCTCATGGGTTATTGTGATTGCAATTTTACTGTATTTGTTGAGAAAGAATGCAGAAGCTACATTAGATGTCTTTTTTCTGATCTCTTTAGGCTGCTGCAGTCAACACTTCTCCAAGAGGGGAGAAGCTGACCCAATTAGCCAAACTCAAGTGTTTGGAATCGGTTTCAGGGCTACCCTACTGGGGGCTTATATCCCCTTAATAAGCTTGTTCTTAGAAAATATGGTATCTAACAAATTTTAATCTTGGGAATGATTAGATTTTTAACTTTTCAATTTTGATTGTGAGGTGTTGTGGCTCAACATGATGTTTTAATTTGTTATGAATTCATTTGTTTCAACGATGTACAAGAAAAAAATTCATATTTTTCAGCTCTAAAGCGAATTATATCAAATCAATGGAGTAGATAGGTCAGGAGGGTCAGGCTTTGGTTGGCCAATTATAGTGGTCCTTGGGTTCTGTATCAAACCTTCTAACATGACTGATAAATTGGTCAGGTTTTGGTTAACATTATGGTTCTTACAAAGATTTCTCAGCCTTACAAAACCCACTTGGAGCCTCTGTTGCGATGAGCATCCAGTTTTTATTGTTCTCCATGCTGTATGAATATTATTTGAGCATGTTTGACCCAATTTTAATTGAGCTTGGTCTGATCTAATTTTGGAGTTTTTATGGCAGCATGAACTGCATGGCACGGAGTGGTGCTTGCTTGAGTCTTAACACTTTTTTGGCAAATTGACAGTATCATTTCTCAATTACCACTTAGCTTGCTTTCATATATTAGATTATAACTTCTGTTTTTCAATTACATTTGGAACAGGGAATATATGGTTATCCAATTGAGATCCAGGCCCTTTTCTTTTTTGCACTGAGGTGTGCACAACAAATGTTAAAACCAGAGGGTGGTGGCAAGGAATTGATTGAGCGGATTGACAAGAGGATTACAGCCCTGAGCTTCCACATACAAAACTGGCTTGATTTCACTCAATTGAATATTGAATTTGAACATGTACAGTTTAATTATTTTTTGTAAAATATTGAATTTGATGGTCTAATCAATTTTTATTTTTATTTTCTGTTATGATTTCACTCAATTGAATATTGAATTTGAACATGTACAGTTTAATTATTCTTTGTAAAATATTGAATTTGATGGTTTAATCAATTTTTATTTTTATTTTCTGTTATGATGTTTTTGTGAATGGAATGTAAATAATCAGCTCTTAGAGAGTGAGAGACGGCACCACCGTCGGAAAAAATAGAAATTTTTAATATTTTTATTAATTTTGTTATAGGTTTTATTTTTTGCGACGACATTATACTGTCGCAAAAAATAGAAATTTTATTATTTAAAATAGAAATTTTATTATTTTTTAATATTTTTTGCGACGGCATTACACTGTCGCAAAAAATAAAAAATTTAATATTTTTTATACTTTTTGCGACGGCACCATACCGTCACAAAAACAGTAATTTTTTTTAAAAAAAGACTATTAGCGACGGTATTTTTTACCGTCTCAAATAACATTTTTAGCGACGGTAAAATAGGGTTGTCGCAAAAAAGTTAAGAAATTTCAAACGTTATTAGCGACTGTACGGTGCCGTCGCAAAAGGTAAAAAATGCCGTCGCAAAACATTAGCGACGGCACTTACCGTCGCAAAAACTCTTTTGCAACCCCTGCAGTTGCGACCCCCCTATTGCCGTCGCAAAAAGTCATTTTGCCGTCGCAAAAAGTATTAGCGACGGCATTAAGAGTATTAGCGACGGTATTTTACCGTCGCAAAAAATCAATTTTTTTGTAGTGTTTTTTTTCAAATAATAAATAGTAATAATTTTAAAAACAAATTGTATATTTTTCAAAAATAAATATAATTATTTTTTTAGAACAAAAGAATAGTAAAAATAATCTTAAAAATAAATAACATATTTTTTAGAAATAAAAGTAATGAATTAAAATGATTATAATTACTGCATTCATATTTTTAGTCAAAAGTCAAGTCTTGGAAGATTCAGATTTCTACATTGAAGAAGAAAAAAAAAATTATATTATTACATTTGTTCTGGAAAATTTTCTAAGTTCAGCTAGTGGATTTAAACAATCATGCTAGAGACTACTAATTTGGTGACTCTAAACCCATCACTAATAAGGTGGAAAAGTAAAAAAAAAAAAAAAAATAGACACAATACACACTGTGACAGAGGATGAAACCTACTACTACATCATTAGTGGCAGTTCTAATTACAGCTCCCACTCATTTTTCGAATTTAAATTGAATGGGGCAGGATTGGTAATGGAGATGTGTGGTTGGCAGACAACTGGTGGTAGGCAATTGGCACTATTGACTTTCAACTTGCTTGACTTGCAAACAAGGATGGATTTAGGGGAGTTTGGATCCTCTACCGCGGTTCCTGGAGTACTCCTTGTGATGGTCTTTAAAACGACGTCGTTTTTTCAAAGGTGAAACTGAGTAGTAGGTGCAAGCATCGACTGCAACACGAGGCAGCGAGTCGGCTACGACTGAGGCAGCGGCAAGAACCTGCAATATTCATTCTTACCTGATATTGCTGATTGCTAGCCATCGCCAATACTAATTGATGCTTCAAGACTGATCTAACCAAACCAATTACTTTTAGATTGTTTGTATCAAACCCCATAATGTTGGGATCTGGGATCCCGCCCAAGACTTTGTAGAAATTATTCCATGCAGAAAAACACACCCACACTCAAGGAGACACAATATTTAACGTGGTTCGGCCTCAATGCCTACGTCCACGGGAGAGTAGCCGGTTATCACTATAACAATGGAAATATTACAGAAAGATTACAATAGAGGAGGAGCTCACACTCTCCTCACTCACACACTCACCCGTCTCCCTCGCTCACACCGAGGGAGACGGTCTCTCCGCCTCACATATTTCACTCTCTGTGGCTTGCTCTGCTCTCTCTCTCTCTCCCCTTAGCCTCCATTTATACTCAATCAGAATGGAGATGGAGAGGCTGGCCTTGCATATGGCCAGCTATCTTGTGTGCTGGCTTCACATGGCCAGCTCATGTATGTTGGCTTCCTAACATGGCCAACCTTGCAACACATGGAGGATCACCCCTCACATGGGGTGATGATATCCCACACATAAATGTGACCAGGTTAAAGGATGGCGGCGAGAAGTTTGATTCGAAGATTTGTCATTGAATTTGATTTTGAATACCAATCAAGAAAGGAAAATAAACCCAATCTGAGTATTTCTAGCGAAACCCATTTTCATTCATCGGAGTAGTTCTGGCGAGCAATAAAAGAGTGGGGGAGAGTATGGACAAGTATGGGCTGATCCGAGCTGATCCGAGCCCTTGGAAGGGCAAACCAAAAACCCTTCTAATCTTCGCTTTCAAAGAAACCCCAAAACAGAGGATGCAGAATTCAGCGAAAGAGAGAAAGCAGAGGACCCAATTGGATGTACTCAGATTGTCTCCTTGAGGATTCAAGAGAGAGAAAGTCGAAGCAATTCTGAAAAGTACGGTATTTGTAGAGAGAGAAATAGAGAGGCTTGTAGAGAGAAAATGGGGAACAGGGGATGATGAGAGAGTTTAGGAGTGTTTATGTGGTGTGGTGAGGAGAGGATAAGATACATGAGTCCGGATCATCTGCCATTGCCATCGCTTGGCCTCACTACCGCCGTCACCTTGCCTCGTCACTGTCTCCGTGGCCTCGCCTCGTCACCATTACAGTGGTGTATAGGTTAGTGTTTGTTGGGTATAGTAAGGAGTAGGAAACAATTAGGTTATTAAAATATTTAGTTTGGTTTGATATTGATTATAATATGTTTTTAATATATTATATCTAATTTTTGAAGATTAAATGAATATTTAATAATATTCAATTTAAGAACAATTAAGATTTGGATAAAAAGTCTAAAACTCAACAAAATATATATATATATATATATATATATATATATATATATATATATATATATATATATATATATATATATATATATTGTTGTTTGTTCCTTGGAATATTGTTTTATCTTGCAAAGTGCTGTCGCTGCTATAGATCATTGATCAATCAATTCGGTGTGAGCAACGGGAGTGATGGAAAAATTGGTGCTCTGTTTTTTGAAGATTTGATTGACCAATCAATCTTTGAGAGGGTATTATGCTTGGGTGAGATTTTTGTCTCACATGGTGTGTTTCAAAGAACTGTTTGGGTCATAGATTTAATACAGTTTGATTGTCTTCTTTAACTTTGTTTTAAAAAATTTTGTTCATCTATTTAATGAGGTCTTTCCGCTTGATTATTTATGATTATTTAAAATTCACCTACGGGTGATTTTTTGAGACCATTCATGTCTCATTTGTAATCGTTTGGACACTTTTTGGTTGATAATGGAATTGGATTTTCGATCCCGTGTACGTATCTCATATTGAGGAAACCACATAAAATTCTTGTGTCGCTGTTGATTTAATTTTTCCGCGTTAGTTTTTAGGGAGATTTATTTATAAGTCATTTTTCAAACACTTATGGTAGGTTAAGTCTTGTGTAATTTCTTATATAGTCTCAAGTCCTATTTAGATAGGAATATATTCCACAAGATCTTACATAAACATAACGTGACGTGACATTTACATAAACGTAACGTAACGTGACACCTATATAAACGTAACGTAACGTAACACGTACATAAACGTAACGTGACATCTACATAAACGTAACGTAACGTGTTTCGCAAACTTAATGAGTTTTTATTTTTTTTAATTGAATGTGAAAATGTTGCTGGTTTATGTTGGTGTCACGTTACGTTTCATATAAATATGATCTATGGTAACATTCAATTTCTTATATAGGAAATTGAATGTTACCATAAATCATAGGTGTCACGTTACGTTTATGTAGGTGTCACGTTACGTTATGTTTATGTAGATATAATCTATGGTAACATTCCATAGATCACAGGTGTCACGTTACGTTTATGTATGTGTCACGTTACGTTACGTTTATATAACTAAAAAATTGCATGTTACCATAGATCATAGGTGTCACGTTACGTTTATGTAGGTTTCACATTACGTATAGGTGTCACGTTACGTTTACGTAAATGTCACGTTATGTTACGTTTATATAGATATGATTTATGGTAACATTCAATTTCCTATATATGGTTTTACTATTATTTATGATATTAACAACTAATATTGAGGGTAAATGTGTCAACAAACTTCTCGCAGGACTTATGGGAACATAAGTTTTTTAGTAGGACTATATGTAGCATAAGTCTCCCTAATAGGACTTATAAATAATTTTTCCTAATTTTTATTCCCATTGATTGATTTACTTGTGAGAAATCATATATTTTTCCTAACAGTGTTCTCAGTGGAACAAAAAAAAAAAAAAACCCCTCAAACCAACATCGTTTTGAACCATGGCAGGGACGACAAAAGACCTGGACTCAGATTAAAGGAGACGGGATTACTGCTGTGACTTTCTCCATGTTGTCTTTGTTGTCCCTGCTATGCCGTTTTGACCCTTTTTTTTCTTTTTTTTTCCCTGTGCTTTGGGAAAAACCAAGTTGAGCTTCCAACAAAGGCACCATCACACCCATAGTGAGAATACAATCCCAATTAAGCAACTTCCATCATCATTCCTCCATAAAATCTGTACACATCACCTATATATACATATTCATAACACCATATATATATATAGGAGAGAAGTTTATGGCAAAGAACTTCGGTAGCGCAACCATCGCCATGGCTTCATCAGCAAACTCTTGCGATGTCTCGACGACCATCGAAATTAAGAAATTTGTCGACTTGCTGGACTAGAATTATGCTATTATAATGTGTTCTCAACACGACTACACACCTAAAGAGACTACGATAATGGAAGGGGCGGTTATCTCAAAAAGAATGGATCATCTATGGTGTTATACCCACAGATTTCTCTGGGGGGGCGATGAACTTAGAAGGAAAATTCACATGGTAAAGTGGGAGGAAATTACTCTAAGCAAAAGTAACGGGGGTCTAGGTGTTAAAAAGGTGAGAATCATGAATGAATGCCTTCTTCTCAAATGGTGGTGGAGGTTTGGGAGTGAATTTGATTCTATTTGGAAGCAAGTGATTCTTAGTAAATACCCACAGACTGGTGGTGCTAGGTGGCCAGATCAAGATGCAATTTACAGATATTCTATGGTGTGGAGGGACATTTTGAGGGTTGCTATTAAGTGTCCAGAGTTGCTGGAGTCATTTAAGGCCAACTCAAAGCCTAATATTGGGGATGGGAGGCTCATAAGCTTTTGGCTGGATCAATGGGTTGGTACTGACTGTCTAAAGAATTTATTTCCCAGACTATACTCTTTGTCTATGCATAAAGGTCTATCAGTGGCAGTGATTACCAGCGAAAGCAATGGAGATGGGGAATGGGATTTGTCTTTCAGAAGAGCATTGTTTCAATGGGAACTTGAAGAGTTGAGGAGGATGAAGGAGATACTACAAACTGCTCCAGAGCTCAGGAATGGTGTGCTAGATGGGTTGTCTTGGGCTGCTGACAGATCGGGTATCTTTACTGTATCGTCTGTCTACAAGTGGAGTGAATTACCATCTAATCTGCCTACAAAAGTGGTGGATCTCATCTGGAAGAATGCTGCACCTCCGAAAGTGCAATTTTTTGCTTGGCTAGCATGGAAATGGAGGATCAAGACTTCTACCTTTTTGCAAAGCATTGGGATCCTTAGTGCCAACTCGGATGTTAACTGTGTTTTCTGCATGAAGGAAAGGGAAACTGCGTCCCATGTGCTGCTGTGCTGTATGTTCAGTTGGAGAGTTTGGTCTAATATTCTTGGATGGTGGGGTGTATCTTGGGTGCAGCCGGGGTCAGTAGTGGGTCTTCTTCAATGGTGGACTGGGGTTACATGCACTAAAAGATTGAAGGCATTTTGGAAGTCAATCCCATTGGCAGTGCTTTGGTCTTTATGGAAGCAGAGGAATGATATTATTTTTAACAAGGCACAGTTGGACTTCGAAAAGCTGTGTGATCTTATCAAAACACGGATTGCATTGTGGTTCAGAGCTTCTAGTCCTTCATTGAGTTATTCAGTTGGTGATTTGGTGTCTAATTTACAAAATGTGAAATTCTGCATCATGCACTGAGGGTTTAAACTATCTACTGCTGTTTTTGAATGTTGTTTCTGTTATGGTGCAATTGATTTAGAAGGGGTTCTGTTCAAGCTTGCTCATACTGTGTGCTGTCACATATAAATCTGTTTTGATTTGGTGCTTGGATTGGTTGAAGGCCTGCTGTAGCTTAAAGGAATATGTTTGGGCTGCTGTAGGATTGAACAGAACCTGGAAGCTTTATGGGCTGAATTTCTATGGTGAATTCCTCATCTGCTTTTGTTTTTGCTTTGCTGCTGGTTGGAAATCATCTGAAAGCTCTGGTTTTGCTCTGCTCCTGGAAATTGGTAACATCTGAAAGGGTGATTCAGCTTTGTGGTTGTGCTGCTGTCAATCCAGTTTGTTTGTTTTTGTGTTGGTTGGGTGTTCTTTCAGTTGTTTGTCTTTGTTTTGTGTTGGTCTCTCACCAACTAGGAGGTTGGAGCTCATTATAGCTCCAAGCTCCTCTTTATTGATGTTTTTCTATCATATGTTTGTATATGTGATTCATCAATAAAGTGTTTCTTTTTTGCCGATCAAAAAAAAAAATCTATGGTGTTATACAATTTTGGGCATTCGAGGAATTGGGTGTTGTTGACGTCAGAGGTTGTGAATTCGGAGTTTTGTTTCGTTTGTTTGGAACTTTCTTGTGGGTCACAATAAGGTTGTTAAGGGCGATCCGAATACTTACCACAGGCGATACACTATACTCTCGGAGGGCCACAATTTGATTCTTTAACAGACAGTGAATTTGGAGACTTGTTGATTGAGGAAATAGAAGACAATGGAGAAAAAATAGAGTTGTTAGATGTAGTTCATACACAATATTCAATTAATATAATTGTTCTGAATTCTTTCTTCGTTTTGCAATGGAAATAAACGAGAATCTATTTGGCAATGGAGAATAAAAAAAAAAGGTTGAAACGACGCCGTTTTAAGGCATAGTAGAGACAACAAGGAGAAAGTCATAGCAATGACCCCGTCCCTGGATCTTGGGGGTGCGGGTGGGGGCGACCACACCCCAAAAATTTTAAAAATATCATGTATTATATTAAAATTTTTAAAATAATTAAAAATTATAAGGATTTGTACCCTTGAACATATTTTCGCACTCCCATAATGATAATCCATATGTCCCTGTTTGCCGAGACTTTTTGTTTCGTTGAGTTGACAAATATGCTTATAATTTTTTTTTTTAACTTATAAATTTGTTTGACAAAAATAAATATTAAAAACTTATTTTTAAATTTTTTTAAATTATTTCTTCTCTTTTTTTTTTCAAAAACAGAGAAAGCTACATAAAAATAATATTTTTTTAAAAAAAATTTCAACAAACTAGTTTTTAAAATATTTTCAAAAATAGATTTTAAAAACTAAATCAAACAGAGCCACTAGTTAAATCATGCTTTCTATTCTAGTTTTTCTTATTTTTTAAAATTTTATTAAAAGTAAATTATACTGTTAATCTATCTAGTTTAAATAAAGTTTCACTTACCATAAAACGGTTCATTTTTAGAAATTTGGTTAGTCTATAGTACCAGTTTACATAAGGAAGAAAAAAAGGTTCATTTTTAGAAGAAAAAAAAATTGTCCATTTTACCGTAATCATCTCCACACGATCTTTGACAATCATTTACATCCTCAAAGCAGTAAGCATGTACCTTATTACCTTATTCCTCATTATGTGATGTTTGGTTATAATTTTTTTTATTAGTTATTATTGAAAATGACATATTTATGATATTTGTGCTAATTAACACTACAAATGTCATGACTTATATATGATATACACCTTTTCGAGAATGTATATTATAGCATGACCTAACTTGAAAACATGAATTTTTTTATTTTATTTTTTTATCAGCCAAAGAACAAAAAAAATTATGAAACAAGCATACAATACATATGAAGATAGAAGAATAAAGGAGAGGATAATGCAAAGAGTATCAAAGTATAACTTTCAAATTCCACCTAGGTTGACACCAACTAAGTTGAAAACATAGAACTCCTAAACAAGTTAAGTTGAAGAACAATGAGTCATACTTATAGAAGCATGAAAATCAATAGCAATACTCCCAACTTTGTCCCTTTGTGATGTCTCCTTGGGGAATTTTTTTTTATTATTATTATTATTATTTTATCGGCAAAATAAAAATATTATTAAGTTGAAATATAATACCAAACGAGATAATAAGGATAAAGGAAAATAACTCTTATCACTAAACGGTATATTGGGATCACACTTAGGAAAACAAGCTTGAGATAAGGACTTCAACAAGGTTTTCAAGACTGCGAAAGAAGTCACTACAACAATTGGTAGTTTTGGCGACTAAATTTTTAGTCGCCAAAAATCAAGTTTTAGTTGCCAAAGGTTTTTAGTGACTAAAATTTTTGGTCGCAAGATTAGTCGTTGAAGAATTGCCCAAGATTAGTACTTTAGTCGCCAAAAGTACTATATTGCCGACTAATTTTTTTGTCGCCAAAAGCATTGAAATAAAATTAAATATCACATTTTCAGCGACTAAAAATTTTTTGTCACGAAAAACTTTGATTATTTATAACAACTAAAGATTTAGTCGCCAAAATTTTTTTGATTCATCCTATTATTTTTTTAGTTACTAAATATATTAGTCGCCTAAAGTTTAATTGTGTTTTGGCCACTAAACGTTTAGTTGCCTAAAGTCTCACATTTTTCGCTACTATACTTGTAGTTGGCAAAGGTTTTTGTTGTTCATCTTTTTCTTTTCTTTTCTTTTTTTTTTTTTTTTGCTACGAAATATTTTGGTCACCAAAAGTCTGATTATTTTTTGACTACTAAGGTTTTAGTTGCCTAAATCTGCTTTCTTTTTTTTTGGCTACTAAGCTTTAGTCGGCAAATATTTTTTTTGTTTGTTCTATTATTTTATTAGCTACTAAATATATTAGTCGCCTAAAGTCTGATTGTGTTTTCACTACTGAACGTTTAGTCGTCTAAAGTCTCGCATTTTTCGCTACTAAACTTGTAGTCGGCAAAAGTTTTTTTGTTGTTCATCCTTCTTTTTTTTTTCGCTACGAAATATTTTAGTTGCCAAAAGTCTTATTGTTTTTTGGCTACTATGGTTTTAGTCGCCTAAAGTCTGCTTCTTTTTTTTTTTTTTTTTGGGCTACTAAGCTTTTAGTTGCCAAAATTGTTTTCCCAAATTTTTTTGTAGCTACTAACAATTTAGTTGCTAAAATATGTACTTCCTTTTTTACTACAAATTGTTTAGTCGCCAAAAACATGATTTTACGTTTTATCGCAAATTATAATTTCTCCACAACCTGTCTGTATTCCGTGCAACCTATAGTGCGTGTATAAACAAAACAATATATATATTATCAATCATTCCATAATTTGCATCCATTTTACTTCTAACTATCCAAAAAGAACAACTTTAAACATCAAATTCCATACAAACCAACTATTGTCCAAACTAAAATAATAATTCCACACTGAAAAATCTAGAAATCCCCTAGATGTTGATTTGTGATTATGTATCAAATTTAAGCAGTATATAACAATCCCAATCAAACAATCAAGACAAATCGACACAACGATTTTACGTGGAAAAACCACAATTGGACACCTCCAATTGTGATAAAAAAAACCACGGGCAACAGCCACAAAACAATTCACTAAGAAGATATAAAGGAATTACACAGGTATACTCTCAATTACCTAGCGAATCCACGCCCGAATTGAACCAACCCCTATGTGTCTCTTCCAACCTCGTCTTCACCTCGGAATTGTCTTGACGATGAGCCACTCCAGAATCCACCAAAGCTTCAAGCTCGAATTCTTCAGAATCCACTGAAGAACAACTCTCTCTTTTGTGTAGAACAAACAAAACCTTTGATGTATTCTTTTTAAACCATGAGTTGAATACTCAATAAAACATCAAAGAAAACTCACTAAATATCCCCAGATATAAACCTTAATATCCAAAAAGAAGATCTGGAAGAGTTAGTCTAGTTTTGGGAGAAAACCAACTACTTATAGAAAACCAAAGTAATCCTTGTTTTGGAAGAAAACCAACTTCTTATAGAAATTCGGATTTTGAAGCTCGCTCGAGCGAGAACCTTAACTCGCGTGATTTCCACTAGTGCCTTGGCTCGAGCCACAAATCCTTGGCTCGAGCGAGCAATCAACTCTTTCAGGTTTTTGTGTGGACGCAATCCTTCGCTCGAGCGAGAACTCCTTGGATCGAGCGAGCAAGCCTTGGCTCAAGCGAGCACTCCTTGGCTCGAGCGAGCTAGGGCGGACATGCAATTTTGAATGCAATTTTGCATTTTGCTTCGGCCCGCGAGCTGACCGGGTAGCTCGACCCCCCTCATAATCAGCGAAGTGGCAATCTTGAATGCATTAACATCACAAACTTCTCTGCTAGGCTCGATTCGAGTTGGATTCGCATCTAATAAACTCATAGCCTCACTGAAATAAAAGTGCGAAAAAAAATACAACTGAAAGGAGTTTTGTCAAACGGGATTACCAAGAATAAAAACCTAACACATACAAAATAGAGAATCATACAAAAATCAAGCCCTTCGTATACAAAAATATATATTTACTACTATGCGAAATGGTCATTTGGCGTGGTACAAATTACCATCGTAATCTGTACCACGACAAAAGGTAATCTATATACCAGGCTAGTAATTATCAGTTGGATTCTAAAAGTTATTTGTATCAGTAATATTAATCCACACAAAAGCAGCGGATGACAAAATTGGCAGCATTATACAAAGTGTAAATTGTCCTACATACACAAAAATGGATTATCCACAAGTCCATGCCACAAGTCATTTACAAAAAAAAAAAAAAAAAAAAAAAAAAAAAAAAAAAAAAAAAAATTGCACCCATTACAAAATATTAATTGATTCAGACATAGGAAATGCATTTAGGGTAGAACAACCTATAAATGTCTTTTTGGAAATAAAATCATATATATGTATCATGAAAGATTTATTCCAAGCAACTGCACAAACATTTAAACTTGAACAGATCGACATTGATTTTTAAATATTTTATGTGCTCCAGAGGCCCTTGACATATTTGGAACATCATAGAAACAAAATGATGAAACCCAAGAAACAAATGTGTTGCATCAAAATTTTCTAAAATTCATGACTAATAGGGAAGTATCTAAATTAATAACATCAGCCAGGGATCACTTTCAACAAGTACACAAACAACAATCTTCAAAGCCCTTGGGATTCATCAATACACCATTCTGAGCATAGCAACAAAGCCTCATAACCCAATTGAAAGAGTTATCTAATATTATATCTGCTAACGATTCACTATGTAACTGATTTCAATTTACAAAAAATACATTCTTTAAGTTTCATTTCTCTTCATAAAATAAATGCTCTTTGCTAGAATGTTTTGGTTGTAATTTTATTTTATCTCTTCATCATTCCCATTTTCCTAGTCAAAATAAAAGAAAAGAAAAGAATAATCTACAGTGTTATCTCCATAACCATACCATGCTTTCTTACTATGTTTACTACCCAAATGACCACCTTATATGATGAAACAATGACATCATTTAAAATCAAAATGTTGAACATTTCTCGGATGTCAAACTGTTCATTTTTTGACAAGTTAAAGGCATCTTCGGCTCTAACTCACAACCTACACGTGCTAATTACATTCCATCTGTTGCCACAGGTCTTATTTCTCATAGGGAAGTTGGCCGTGACATCCATATGGTAGTTCGGGGGCAGTTTTGTATTTTTGACCCTCGAATGCCATTTTTTGACTAAGTTTAAGGCATTTTCAACTCTAACTCCCAACGTACGCCTACTAATTACATTATATCTATTGCCACAAGTCCTATTTGTCATGGGAAAGCTGGCCGTGACATCCATACAGTGGTTCGGTGGCTGTTTTGCATTTTCTCTCTCGGAACGCCCTTTTTCGACTAAGTTTAAGGCGTTTTCAACTCTAACTTCCAACCTACACATGCTAATTACATGTCGTCTATTGCCACAAGCCCTATTTGTCACAAGGAAGCTGGCCGTGATATCCATACAGTGGTTCGGGTGCTGTTTTGTATTTTCGCCTCCAGAACACCCATTTTTCGACTAAGTTTAAGGCGTTTCGGCTCTAACTCCCAACCTACGCATGCTAATTACATTCTGTCTATTGCCACAGATCCTATTTTTCATGGGAAAGTTGGTCGTGACATCCATATGGTGGTTCGAGGACCTGTTTTGCATTTTCGGGCTCAGAACGCCCTGTTTTGACTAACTGTAAGGCATTTCAACGCTAACTCCCAACCTATGTGTGCTAATTGCATTTCATCTGTTGTCACAAGTCTTATTTCTCATAGAGAAACCGGCCGTGACATCCATATGGCAATTTAGGGGGTGTTTTGCATTTTTGCCCCCGACTGCCGTTTTCTAAATAAATTTAAGGCGTTTTTGGCTCTATCTCCCAACCTATGCATGCTAATTACATTCCGTCTATTTCCAAAAGTCCGATTTGTCATGGGGAGGCTAGCTATGACATCCATACGGTGGTTCGGGGGTTGTTTGGCATTTTTGCCCCTGGAATGCCTTTTTTCGACTAAGTTTAAGGCATTTTCGGCTCTAACTCCCAACCTACATGTGTTAATTGCATGTCCTCTATTGCCATATGTCCTATTTTTCATAAGGAAGCTCTCCGTGACATCCATACGGTGGTTCGAGGACTGTTTTGCATTTTTGTCCCCCAAACGCCCTTTTCGACTAAGTGTAAGGCATTTTCGGCTCTAACTCCCAACCTACTCGTGCTAGTTACATTCTGTCTATTGCCATAAGTCCTATTTCTTAGGAGGAAGCTGGTCATGACATTCATATGGTGGTTCGGGAGGTGTTTTGCATTTTCGCCCCCGACCGTCGTTTTTCGACTAAGTTTAAGGCATTTTCGGCTCTAACACCCAACCTACGTGTGCTAATTACATTCCGTCTTTTTCCACAGATCGTATTTGTCATGGCAAAGCTGGCCGTGACATCCATACAGTGGTTTGGGAGCTGTTTTTCATTTTGGCCCCCGGAACGCCCTTTGTCGATTAAGTTTAAAGCGTTTTCGGCTCTAACTTCCAACCTACGCTTGGTAATTACATGTCGTCTATTGTCATAGGTCCTATTTGTCACAAGGAAGCTAGCCGTGACATCCACAGTGGTTCAGGGGTTGTTTTGCATTTTTGCACCTTGAACGCCCTTTTTCGACTAATTTTAAGGTGTTTAAGGCTCAATGTGTACGATGCCGGAGACTTCTCAAATGAGCCATTGGAACGCCTCTTCAAGTGTAACTCATTTCATATTTGCATGTCCTCCAGATCCAAGCGTGCTTTCTCCGTGTCGTTGTTTTTGCCATTTATGCTCAATAGTGTCCTAACCAGATTGTCACATATATTCTTCTGTATGTGCATGAAATCAAGGTTGTGCCGAACCTTTAGCATTTTCCAATAGGGTGGGTCGAACATAATGCTTCTTTTTGTCCAATTGGGAGTTGGATTTTCATTCCTTTGTCTTTTGCGGTTGTCTGGATGCTTTCCATACCACATGTATCTCCCAGAATCAATTTGCTCCAGTATGTTTGTTCTCCTGATAACTCCACAGGTTTAAACTAATGCTCAATTTGACTGTTGAAGAGCTTACTCCTTGGCCAATTCTGGTTCTCAGGCAAGTAGCGGTGGGCGCCCATAAACGTTATCTTATTTCGCAGACTCTGAGATGATGCATCCATGTTACAATTAGGGTAGGCCAAGTAACCTTTTGTAGTCCAAATAGACATGTTACCATATGCGGGAAAGTCATTGATGGTCCACATGACTATTGCATGCATTCTAAATATTGGACTGTTTGAGGCATCATATGTTTGCACACCGTGCTCCCATAAATTCTTTAACTCCTCTCGTAATGGTTGCAAGTAAACATTGATGTCTCTTCCAGGTGCTGATGGTCCGAGAATAAGCAATGACATCATCATAAATTGCTCTTTCATACACTTCCATGGGGGAAGATTGTAAGGCATTAAGATTACGGGCCACATGCTGTATGATGTGTTCATACTTCCAAACGGATTGAAACCATCAGTGGCAAGCCCTAACCTTATATTCCGAGGATCCACAGAAAATGTAGGATGCTACATATCGAAGTCCTTCCATGCCTCACCATCGGTTTGATGCCTTAATATTCTATCATCCACACACTTCTCTTTGTGTCATCTCATATTTGTGTCTGTTTTTTTCGACATGTACAATCTCTTCAATCTTGGTGTCAAAGGAAAGTACGTCAATATTTTGTGAGAAGTCTTTTTACCACTCTTATTGTTCAACTTGTATCTAGACTCCTTACATGTGGGACAATTCTCCAATTTTGCGTTGTCCTTCCAAAATAAAATACATTCTTACATACATTAATGACCTCGTATACCAAACCCAATTCACGTAAGAACTTTTTTGTTTCATAAAGGGTCCATGGAACAGTTTCATCACACTTTAGTAGAATGTCTTTGAAAAATTGCATAACCATATCGAAAGATTTGTTGCTCCATTTATTTTACACCTTAACGGGAAACATCTTAATAATGAAGGATAACACGGATAACTTTTCACACACTGGGTAAACTTTGCGTTGAGCGTCATCAAACAACTTAATGAACTTCAATAAATTTTCGCTTTCCGAGCTATTAGGTTCTTCGTCGATATGATCATCCATGAGGCCACTCATGTAAATCTCTTCAAACATAGTAGGCAACTCCCTCAAATTATCATGATTGTCAAAATTTACAGCTCCATCTCTTTGACCATCATCGTTTGACACACTAGGTTGATCATGACACATGGGAACATGTTTCCCATGGTGCACCCAAATTCTATAAGAACACACGATTCCTCTTTGAATCAAGTGCAACCATACAACTTGTCGACTAAGTTTTACGCCATTCAAGCAATCGACACATGGACAACGAATGATATCTTGTGGGCCTAAATTCTTCGTAACAAAGTCAATAAATGACTGAACACCTTATTGGTACTCTTTAGTTTTCAGCCTATCTTTTATCATCATCCAACTTTTGTCCATTTTTTGAACCTTACAAATCAAGCAAAGATTAACATAGGAATGGACACCTTTTATTACATGTTCATTTCCCATCTAGATCCGCGATTCGACGAGTTTGATCTTTTCTTTCAAGGGTTGAGAACAAGAGAAGAGTAGGGGCTTTGCAACAAAGTTCCTGAGATACCATTTCCCTAGGTCTATAAGCCACGCCAATAAATAATAGGTCTCCGTTTGGAAGATAGTTTTTTGGCCATTCTTTCGCCATTCAGTAAGGTTTTCTCGAAGCGATCATCCAGTGATTACTCCTGAGCCACATAGACAAAAATACTTAATAATGGAAGTGCACAGTATGCAAGATTTCACCATAGTAGAAACCTTCATTTGTCCTCTTCTTTATTTTGTAAGCTTATTATGAACTCTAAACTCAACCTATTTGATGATATGTATTTTGTACTATAATCATTAAATAATATTTGACCATGAACTTTAATAAGAATACATGTTGTGTTGAAGCCTTTTAGTTTTCACTTATTTGCAACTTAGCTTACAAAACACATGCTTTAGGAATTGTATTAAAAAGTTAGGGTGAAAAAACTAACTATTTCAAGTAGAACATAAAGAAAGAGAGCTAAAAAAGAATGACAAAATTCACCAAACACAACCATCATAAGTAGAAGAAACAACCAAGCTATCATAAAAGGTTAGGAATTATAGTAAACAACCAAGGCTTAAATGGTTAGAAGAAAGGTGAATTAAATCAATAAGAATTATTTATTTACTAAAAAAGAACTGGTGGAAATAAAATAAAATAAAATAAAATAAAATAAAAAAAGGTTGTGGTGCAGCCATAAGTCATAGGTTGTGCACTAAAAACAACACCTAAAACCAGCCTCAAACCATCCCCAAATCAGCATGAAAACCAGCCTGTACCCATCCCCATGAGTGCATCCTCATTAGACCTATCAACATTAAGCAGCCTTTGAGGATTTAGCCAACTTGCAGCAGCTTACTCCCTTCAGGCTACCACAAATCATCCCTTTCTGTCCAGCTCATCACACCTCAATTAAAGGGATTTGAATCCCAACCTCAACGCCAATTGTGCTTTTTGCTCTTAGGACCTCCTCATATGACACTTGCTCAAATTCAGACAAGACACCATTTCAACCACCATTCCATCAAGCATTTGTAATCTAGCTAAAAATTTCCCATAATCATTTCCGACTCAGTCAGAAGAGGAAAATGGAGAAACTATGCACTATGCAACTTGCACCTATTGAGAAACAGTACTGAGTTGAGCAAGATCCCAGACCACAGAAGTGCAACACAAACATAGCTAATGCCCTGACTGCTTCAGTACCCATTTCACAACACTTAAAAGGTAAATACAATCTAAAAAACAAGGATAAAGGCAAAGCCAAAAAGGTGTGCCTGACCTATCGGAGGAAACAAAATGGCCTGTGATTTTCTTCTCTTTTTATTTTTATTTTTATAAATATTGTTGACAGTTTGATAGATAAAAAGAGGATTTAAACACATTTCTGCAGCTAATATTATTGCAAGGACAAGAATGACCATTTGGCCTTCCCCCTCACCCGCCACATGCACCAATTACGACAACGATTTCTTACATAGTCCTACCTCCTCATGCAATGGTGGAGGCACCAAAGACTCGTGCATACTTCCAAGTTCCAACACCAAAGAATTAGGATACCTACATGCAGTTGACTGTTTTCTAGGATGAAATAATTTAAAAGTACAATGATTTCACAATCACAAAAATTGAGTTTTGGAATGATTAATGAAACCATAAACCATTTAAATACATTAGCAAAAGAAAGTTGTCTGGAAATAGAAAAAAGACCAGCAGTTTACAAGAAGTAAGGAACACCAACATGATTTGTGTAACTGAACCTAAATGGTTCAGATTATGCCTCTGAAGTTCAACTAACTCTTTCCATAAGCACCCTGACTCTATCACCAAAGATACTTCCCTTTTCTACTTAATTGTCCGCATTTCTCCCAAAAAATATATATATTTAAAAAGCAAAGATATATTATCACTAGACCACGTTGATCTAATATGATTCCTCAATTTCTAGAAAGTTATGAAGGCATTATACAAACCTCTAACAAACTATATAGAACCACCCTTATTTTTTCTCTACACGTTTCACGCCTTTTATAACCATCAATTCATGACATCAATTATGTCATTGTGCAACCATCAATTCATAACATCAATTATGTCATTGGGAATTGGTACAATCATTGCTACCACTTCTAAAATAAAACAGATTTACACAAATGAATTATCTTTATATACTGACCAAGAAACTTGCTTTTCACATAGATTATAGAAAACTCAATCTATCCAAAATTTAAATCAAATTTGAAAGTCCAACTCCAAAATGCTAAAAAGAAATAAACTATGCAACATAGATAGCCTGACCCTGGCAAAATATGTGAATCATGCAAATTTGTATTGCAAATGAGATAACAAAGAGTAGCAAGAAGCTAATAGAATGGACATGAAAGCAATATATATACATATCAACTCCAAAGCAGACAAGAAGAAAATAGACCATTAAAGTCGCATATAACTGTTGATCCATATATATGTGATCCATATGAAGAAGCTGAAGATAATTAGAGCTACAGCTATGACTGTATTTAGGTTACAAGTCAGCATTCAAGTTTTTTTCTTCCCCTAACAGAAGACTACCCAGTTTCATGTCTTATCCTACCAACTCAATTAAACTCTCTTGCACTGTTTGAGAAGTGATTTATGGAGAGAAGGAAAACTTTAAAAACAAATTTTGTTTTGTTTACTTTTTCCTTTTATCATCCCAACGCAATAACTCTTGTTACTTGTGGTTTCATTTAATTCATAATTACTCGTCTTTTTTCCTCTATTATTTTTAAATTTTTGTACTTTTGATCAGAACCCACAAGTAATTGTTCAATTTTTGTACTCCCCCTCTCTCTCTCTCTTTTTTTTCTTTTTTCTTTTCTTCTCTCTTTATATAATAGCGGTGGATGCAAATGCAATCTGTTTGGTGGCTGCAAACGCAATCTGTTTAGAATTTCTCATTTAAATTTTTGGGTGGCTCGATGAATGAAAATAAAAAATAAAAAAACGATTTAACATAGTGGCCTGCTTTAGTACCCATTTCACAACATCTCACTGTGTGTTTGTAAGCGAGAGAGAGGACCACAAAACAAAACACAAAAACAGATTGGTTTTCATGACATACATAAAAATATATAGCAACGCATCTTCGTAAATTGATTGGTTTTCATGACATACATAAAAATATATAGCAACGCATCTTCGTAAATTGGTTTATAGCAACGCACAAATATGTTGGCAATTCACTACAACAAATATTATTTTTTATGACATTTAATTATAGCATTCTTTTCAAAATGTTATAAAATATTACAAGTTAATAGCATTTTGTAATAAAATGTTGTAAAAACTATTAGGCGGGTAACATTACTTTTTTAATAACATTTATTTTAATTATAACAGCTTTTAGCTTTTTACAAAAGCTATGTAAAATTATGTAAATTTCAAACTTCAATTGCTATGAAAAATATTAAAAGAAAATCCCTAATATTTCTCGTTTCCGACCTTATAGACACCCACTTTCTAAGGCAGTTTCCAGTCCTACAAGAAACCCTCCTCAAATTTCTCTTTTGTTCTACTAGTATTCAGGAGTCAATCACAAAGGTAATTATCTCTCCCTACATAGTTCATCGTTTTATTTTCCCTTCTGTGAGTTATTGTATAGACACTACAATATATGTGTGTGTGTGTGTTGAAGGTTACGACTAGTTAAAAAAATAAAAAAAAAAAAGGTTTGATAAATTAAGATGATTTAAGTTTTATTTTTGTAAAAAAAAATTAATTAATCTTACTTTGTTTCATATGACAATAAATAGAAGAATATGGATTTTCTCTTTGTTTTTCTTAGATGATTTTGCTGGATGTGTGTTTGTTTTGGGAATAATCTATGAGTATGTTGATTTTGGTTATGTATATATACAGCATTAGTTTTCTTGGGGTGATTTACAATTATGTGAGAATCATGCTATGAGAAGTGCATAATTTGTGACTAAAACAGATATGGGTATCAGAAAAGGGGGAAACAGAGGAACAGTCTAAAGCAACACGGAATTAAACCCTAAAGCAACAATCAGAAAAAGGGAAACAGAGGAAGGGAGAGAAAGAAAGAGAGAGACAAACAAAGAGAGACTGAGCGAGAGAGAGAGACACACACATAGACCGAGAGTGAGAGAGTAAGAGAGAGAACCTGTGATCTATGGCTATGGCGGTGGTGATTTGCGGCGGTGGCTGTGGCGATGTCCTCGGTACGGTGGGCTGCGATAAGGTGATTTTCTGTGAGGTGTGGTGGTAAAGGACAGTCTGTGTGTGAGAGTCGAATGTTGTTTTGTCTAACAGAGAAAGGGCGGGCAGCAATAAATTATTTTAACCTTTAGCGACTAATTTGGGTTTTGTCGGCAAATGAATATATGTGCCGACTACTCTGCTCTGTAGCCAAATCTAAATCAACGGCGACAAAAATATTAGTCGCCAAAAGTTTAATTTAGCGACTAATTTTTATTTTGGTCTGAAAAAGTAATATGGCAAGACTAATTTTTTTTTGTCACCAAAGCTTAATATTTGCCAACAAAATTTTTTGGTTGCCAAAGAGCAACCATAAAAATATGCCTGTTATTTGGCTACTAACATTTCTTTTGTCGGCAAAAAATAATATACGACAAACTAAAAAAAAATTTAGAAGCCTAAAGTCTAGACTGCTGGCGACTAATATTCTTTTGTCATGAAAAGTGAAATTTTTTACTAAAAATAAATTTAGTAGCCAATAAGTAATATTTTTCTACTAAAAAATTTTGGTAGCTATTCCCTAAACCAACGCCGACTAATAAATTTTTTTAGGCACCAAAAGTGATAGTTTTGGCGACTAAATTCCTTTTAGTCGCCAAAAGTGTAAATTGTGTTAGTAAGTGTTTGAGTACTATTTGGAGGTGATAGAGGTTTGATTTTTGAAGTACAAATGGATGTGGATAAGATGGAGGCAGGAGAGGAGAATCATGATGTCTTTTTGTCACCAATTCTTTGCTCAATAGCAAAGCACTCGCTAGGCTTCTCCTTATTCAAAATGGCTAAATAATGCCTTTATTTATAGAAGAAGAGGTTTGAGGGTGTGCACAAAGTCAACTAGACAATTTTCGGATGGATTATAAAAGTACAACAGGTGCAGCGACCACCGGATGCGCTACACATGAGGTGGCGCACTCCAAGCGTCAAGTGGTGCACACCATTTTGTCATATGCCAGTACTATTTCAAGAGTGGCACACACCACCCCAAGAGTAGTGCACTATATGGTGTGCACCATGCCAAGTAATTTATGCATTTTGTATAGGATGGCGCAAGTATGGCATGCACCACTATGGGTGTGGCACACACCATTTTGGATAAGAAGAAAGTGACGTGCATCATTCCTTCATTGTGTTATGTGCTATATTTCAACTTCCACGAGAGTGTTGCGTGTGGAGTGGGTGTCTCTAATGATTTGGTTGATGATTTTGCCTCTAAAATGAATTGTCTAAGCCAGAAGTTACTCTTGAAATACATAGGCATGCCTTTAGGTGCCAACCCAAGCAAGAAAATGACTTGGAGACCAGTGGTGGAGAATTTCAAAAAGAAGCTAGCTGGATGGAAAAGAAAGCTACTATCATTTGCAGAGAGGGTAACATTAATAAAGTCTATTTTGTCATGTTTTCCAGTCTATTATATGTCTCTTTTTAAGCTTCCTAAATGTGTTGCAAAGGAACTTGATAAGCTACAAGCTTTTTTCCTCTGGGATGATTCAGATCTGAAAAAGAAATTACATTTGGTGAATTGGAAAGAGATAACAAAGAATAAAAGACGAGGGGGGGGGGGGGAATTAGAAACATCAAAGCAGCTAATCATTTGGCCAGGAAGATGATGCACTATGGAATCAAATTATCAGTGGCAAGTACGGAACAATGGGGGTTGGATGGCTTCCCTCTAGTGTAGTTTCTAGCTATGTTTCTGAAGTGTGGAGGGATATAATATCTGTGGCTCAATGTAATGATAGACTCCACAAGTTCTGCCTGGATAATATGGAGATTAGAATTGGGGATGGTAAAAAAGTGAAATTCTGGGTGGAAAATTGGCTGGGTGATGCAAGTCTCGTGAATCATTTTCCTAGACCCTATTCCCTATCTGAAGAAAATGAGAACTCTCTGAGCATGCAAATAAACAGAAAAGGCAACCAAAGACACTAGTGCTTTACTATCAGAAGAAACCTCTATGCATGGGAAGAATATGAAGTGAGAAGCCTGCAGAGTATGCTTGGGGAAGGCCGAACATTAATTATCATTTCTATGGATTCCCTAAGATGGAAAGCAGATTCATCAAGTTCATTCAAAGTCAACAATGCATATAGTTGGTGTGAACTCAGCATGGGTCCTATGTTTGGAGTAGTTGAGTTAATCTGGAACAACTTCTCCCCTCCTAAGGCTAAATTTATCACTTGGTTAGCTTGGAAAGGTAGGTTAAAAACATCTGATTTCCTGCACAAAATTGGGGTTTTGAAGGGTAAAGTGGATTCCTCATGTGTGTCTTGCAAATCTGATTTGCAATCATTAAACCATTACCTACTCTTTTGCCCTTTTTTTGTGGAAGGTATGGTCCAACATTTTGGATTGGTGGGGATTACAATGGGTCTTACCAAGTTTAGTGGAGAGTTTGTTGCTGTGGTGGATAGATTGGAAGTTCAGGGAAAAAAAAAAAAAAAGAACAAGTTTGGAGAGCCATCCCAATTGCAATTGTGTGGTCTATTTGTAAATACAGGAATGAATGTGTTTTTAATGATCTCCAACCAAACTCAGAGGATTTGAGTGATCTCATCAAAGTAAGATTATTGGTGATTTTTTGAGAGGAAGATTATTGGTGATTGTTATCTCAAATTTTCAACAAGTGAGAAGATGCATTGGGTGAGAACCTACTAGTCTTGGGGTATAGTAATGCTACTGGTTTTCTTTGGAAACGGATGATGGTTTTTGGGTTATGATGTGCTCTGTTTTGTCCTATGTTGACCATGGTTTGGCCTTGGTTCACCCTTGGTTTTGTTCTTTGTCTGTTTGTATCATTTCAGGGTTGATTATGCTTTTTATTTTTAAGGTGTTCTTTTGGTTAGTTCCTCACCAACTAACTATAGGTGTGGTGCTTGCATATGATTGGGCTTGCTCCACGGTGCCAACCTAGATGGGATCGTGTTGTCTAACTATGATGCAGTGTGCACCCACCGTAGTTTCTTTACTAATGTACTATCTCTTGTAGTTTGGTTTCATCAATAAAATTTTTAAATGGTAATCCCTTTCAGCCTCTTCATTGGGAATACTGCAATGGCATCCAGATAGTGCCTACAATTTGCTAAAAAATGAGACTTAAGTTACCAAACAATTTGTACAATAGGACCTTATATATGTGCTAATGAAAACGCCATGGGAAATGAAAAACAAGTGTACATGGTAGTGGAACTTTTTACTAAATTGTCCCAGATTTAATTTGGGTGATATTATTCTTCTAATGAATTTTGATATAACCAATAATTTCAAAACTAAAATCTTGTTAGACTCTCATTAATAGAAAATTCATGAATTGGATTTTTAAATCATGAATTGCATGATGCCCCAACTCCAACATTAGGTTCATGACACCACTTGTATGCCAAGGAAGATCCAATCATGAATGGATATCAAATGACTATAATGAATTGGAATGTTTTGTGTTGCCGAAATTAAATTTGCATATTTCACCCAAGCTACAAAAGTTACAATAGTTGATAGTGATATATTGATAATACAATGTTTATTCAATTATTGAATTAGTAAACCATGTAATTTCAAAATTCCCTAGTAATATTATCGAGGATATGGCTCTGTAATTGAAGCCTCGTTAATAGATATGTTTATAGGATGATGTGAAGATTGATTTGATCTTATAGTCCAAGAGGGAAATTGGCCTGGAAAGGATAAGTTTGAATTTGTGCTGCTTTCAAGAAGGAATCCAGGTTTTGAGGGCAATGGGAGACTCATACTAAAGCTAGTTAGCATTAAAACAATTGAAGCCATTGTTGGTCTCTTGGCCACATTTTCTTGTACACATAATAAGCCAATGTGAATGCACCTAATCTTGTCACTATTTGAACCGCTCCTTAGTGTTTGGTCAATCAAACTCAAAGCTTTGCCTTCTCTCCATTTTTTCCATGCCTGCAACAAGTAAAGAAGATTCAAGAAACTAAAGGTTAGTTAGTTCAAGTGATGTTGTACCCAAATACAGGTCCTATAATTTTTGGATCACATAGTACTCCTATACATATAAAATTAAATAATGCATTTACAAGTTTTTCATACTCACATAGCTTAGAAGATGCTCTATATTCCCTGCATTGACTGAACTACCATTCTTCTTACCACTCACAATCTCAAGGATTAAGACACCAAAGCTAAAGACATCAGTCTTCACAGAGAATTGCCCAAACTTTGCATACTCAGGTGGCATATACCCACTGCATGACATAACCAATAGAACTGTTTAAGATTACAATGCTAGCAAAGTCCTATTAATATCTTTTAAAACTTGGTATTCTTAGCTAATTGTGGTTTGTTTTCATTACTAGTTTGTTTTACATGATACGGATCAACCTCAACTATATAATTTTCATTAAGTAGAAAATGATATCTGTGCTTACTAGGTTCCCACAATTCTTTTGGTATTGCCTCTACTTTGATCAACAACAAACAGCCTTGCCATACCAAAATCTGCAATTTTAGGATTCATCGCACTATCTAACAAAATATTACCACCTTTCAGATCATGGTGAATGATCCTGAGTTGAGAATCTTCGTGAAGATAAAGAAGTCCACGTGCAATGCCTAAAATGATTTTGTAACGTGTTTCCCAATTTAAAAGCAACCGCTTGATTGGATCTACAAAGTCATCAAATAAAAAGTAATCATCATGCATAAGTCATACTAAGATAGATATTAAATTAATGCTCAAGTGGCAATGCAGGTGAATAAAGTTGAAGCAGTTGTGAAAACATAGCTACTATTTATAATGGAGTTTGCATTAGATAAAATCTCGTAGCTACATTTAATTAGTAGGAGATATGATCATACCAAAAATGAAACGATCAAGGCTTGCATTGGGCACAAACTCATAGATAAGAAGCCTTTCTTTTCCTTCCATGCAAAACCCAAGAAGCCTAACAAGATTTTTGTGTTGGAGCCTGGACATTAACACGATTTCATTCTTAAATTCTACTTCACCTTGTGTAGAACAATCGCCAAGTCGCTTTACAGCAATCTCTTGTCCATTTGATAATTTACCCTGTTCAATGTGAAATGTGGATCCTTAAGGATTTATCCAATAACTTTTTATTGAAACATATTCCAATGAAAAATATAGAATGATTCGCTTGTTATGTCACAAGTAACACAGGATGGAAAGAATGTTTCATTACCTTGTATACCCAACCAAATCCACCTTGTCCGAGCTTATTAGCATTGGAAAAGTCATTTGTTGCTACTCTAATTGTGGCAAAGTCAAATCGCAAGGAATCCACACTTTGAGATGCATCCTCATCTTGATAGAAGTAAAGAAAGTAAATCGAGAATTTAAATGAGAAGATGAATTTTGATTAAAGATTTTGCATTTAATAAGTGTTTAATTCTACTTGTAGAATTGCACATCTGAACCCCATGTTTTTGTAGGGATGGTCTGCACATGTGGAGAAAAATTTACCAATAAAGGTGATCTATATGTTTTTGTAGGAATGGTATGTTAATGTGGAGAAAAAGTTACTCATAAAGGTGATCTATGTGTAGGACGATTTTTAAAAAGAAATGTGCAGGGTATAATAGTTGAAAGGGGTGTGGGGCATCTCTTTGAAGTGACTGGGGACCATAATGAGTTTGAATACGGTTGAGGACACAATATAAATCATAGAGGTCTCACTTTCTCTAACAACTAAAGCTTTTGAATGAGTTGAAAGTAAGTGAGTCCAACAAATGCAAGAACTTTAATTATTAGGTATGCGGTGAGATTCAAATACAAGATCTATTGCGAGCTCTAATACTATATTAAATTGTTGATCATCAACTCATCTAAATGCTTAAGCTGTCAAAGAGATGTACAACTTTATTGTTTATACAATTCATTCTAAGCCTTTTGACCTAATCGAAAATAGACAATATTGTATAATATGTATCAAGAGCTTGCATTGTGCACCCAACAATTTAAACAATCAACCATAAAAGTTCAAGTGGAAACAGAAACCTCTCAATCCATACATTGCCCAGATTTTATGTTCATGTTTTGCGATGGCAAAAATTTGCAATTGCATCATAAAGTTGAAATTTTATATATAACATCATTTTCTAATTTTACAGCGCAAGCAAAAGCATTTTACTCTTCTATTTTCCAATACTTACCAGCATGGTGCAAACCACCATGTCTTGAAACCTTAAATAATTTTGATACGACTGTTGTCCAAGCCATTTTGGAGGGGCCACCAGAATCCAACCTTTCTGCGATATCAAAACCCAAAATGGTGAAATATTTAAGTGTCAAATATAAAATGGTGGAATATATAATGTGTCAAATATATTTTTTTCTTTCAATAATAACGGTCATCAAGGAATAAATTTACTTACTTTGCACATCCTCAGACTTTCTTAATCGGAAAAAAGCAATGGCAAGGGTACTAAGTACTAATAACAAACTCATTGGAACAAAAATAACAATAGCAGTCCGAAATGTGCCACTCCTATTGTCTGCAGCAGACATAAAATGTTGAAATCAAATATCAATGCCTGAAGTTACGATAATTTGTGATTTGAAAATACAGTTACATATTTTTGTAGTAATGTTACATACTTTATTAGTAATATTATCACAAAAATGAGTAATTGCATTTTTTAATCACAAATTATTGTAACTTTAGTAAAAAAATTATGTAACATTGCCAAAAAAAAATAGCTTTTTTTATTAGTAAAAATCAATTGTTAGTTGTTAGATTAGAAATCAATTGTTAGTTGTTAGATTAGAACTTATGACAGTCACACCCCCCGCCCCAGGGTAAAGCACGAGTGCTTACCTCTCCTAATCCAACTCGCTCTTAAGGAGAGTTGAATCCATAACCTTCTAAACCCTTAGAATAGTCATGGTAATTGATTAGGCTAAAAGTACATTTAATAAATATCTTATGAACAAACTCTACTTGCATGCAATAACCCACAAACTATATCTATATTAATATATTGTGAGTGCTTTTTGCTGGTTGGTTGCTCACCAACTCGGTTTGGTGCTAGCACATGATCAAGTTTGTATTTTGGTGTCAATATAGTTGGGATGATCTTATTTGCTGTGATACTTTACGCACTCACCCTCTTTATTGATATTTGTCTTTGTACTATGTACCTCGAATTTCATTAATAAAGTATCTTTTATGTTGCCGATCAAAAAAAAAGTAGTTATTTTACTAGCAATATATTTTAGGGTAGGTTCCACTCGAGTTCGACTTCTCAATTAGTGGACAAATTATAATATTTCATTGGTCGGACACAAGAATTCCTGACGTACTAGATATAATCTGCAATTAGTGGGTATTGTTAGGCTTTCTGGGCCTTATCATATGGGCTCTACTTGATGGTCCAAATAGTTCAACTTGTATGACCTATCCAATATATCAATTACATAAACAACTTGATTGGTTGGACAACTATAACTATATCATCGTATTAAATTTGGCTTTAAAAATATATATATATACGGTTTATTTTTAAAATCATACTTGATATATATTTCTTTTGAAGACAAATTTGATATGATTATGTTATTACTGTTGTCTGAGCAACTTAATTTTTTACATAAATTGACCTGTTCAAAATGCTCCACAAGATGAATAGTTCATATTATTGAGTGGAGGCATATGGTGAGGTCCATGAAACCCAACAAAACCCTTCAATTGGGATGTCCTCCCAACTTGAGAGTCTTCTGAGTTCTGACCATAAATTTTATGCTACAAAATTAAATTCATCATGTTGTTATGCACCAAAATTGATTTGGGAAGCCCTTTTCTCCTAATCTAACTCCCCCTCAGGAAGAGATGAACTCATGGAGTCCAGATCCTCTCCGGCCCTCCCTCCGGTCAACGGCCAGGATTTGGCCACGTCACCCCTAACAAAAGCTAGGGCTCAGATTAGCTAACAAAAAAATAAAATAAAAATTGAGCCGAATTCAGCACAGCAAAACAGAGGCAAAACAGAGGCTCTATTTCCACGTGAAAGAACAAACAAAAAAAGAGAGAGGGAGAGGGAGGGTTGTCTGGCGACTACCGGTAATTTCAGCAGCAACAAATAGCAGTAATTTCAGCACAAAAAATGACAAAAAAAAAGCAGCAAAATAGCACCAAAACAGCTGCATTTTCAGCAGCAACAAACAGCATTAATTTCAGCACAAAAAATGACCAAAAAACAGCAGCAAAACAGGGCTCTGGTTCGTGGTCGCCGGAGCTCTGGGTCGCGACTGAAACCTTCGGAGCAGGGATGATGTGCTGAGGGAGAAGGAGACAGGCAGAGGAAGAGAGAGAAACAGAGAGTTTTCAAGTTGTCACTTGGATAACTGAAATTTCTCCAACTTTGAAGTCAAAATCCCAAATTCAGTAAATCCGCATTCTCAAGCAAGAAGGAAGAACACAAAAAGTTGAAAATGACTCACAAAAAGCGTCCAAATACAAAAAATATCACAAAATTGGATACAACTCTCTTACTAGATCAAGGAGACAGACAGAGGAAGAGAGGGAGAGACCCTCTGTTTTGCTGTGCTGAATTCGGCTCAAATTTTTTTTTATTTTTTATTTTTGGTTAGCTAATCTGAGCCGTAGCTTTTGTTAGGGGTGACATGGCCAAATCTTGGCCGTTGACTGGAGGGAGGGCTGAGAGGATATGGACTCGATTTGATTTGTTGGGCTTCATTTGCCAACCTAGTTATTGTTGTAATCAATTTTGTAGTGATGTTGTACTTGATGATTTCTCAATAAAATTATCTTTTTTGCAGATAAAAAAATAAAAAGGGATGTGGTGGACGTTAAGATGTACCTGCTTTGGTTGTAGTGTTTATTGATGGGGTTGACGGGGGAGGAGCCAAAGTAACTACAGGTGGAGGTGGTGGAGGTGGTGGAGGTGGTGGCCGTGGTGGCGGTGAAGCATCAGCTGTATATTCATAGAATTGGTTCAATTCATAATGAAATACACAACTTGGTGCCAAAACATTTGCTTGTATCTTCCTATAACAAATACTTCGATATATATCCACTGCTCCTCTTAGACAATTTGAACAATCAGCTGATGATAGGTCAGGGGTACACTGCATCAGAGCATATATATCCTGATCTGTTGTAAAGTTTTCTTTACCAGTTACAAACTTGAGAAGAGAAGATCCAGAAGAAGTTGAAGCACTCATGGCAGCCCTGAATATAAGGCTATCAACCAAAGTACCCATGGCCTGATCGAACTCATCAACATTGTTGGTGATGTTATTTGTAATCATCACACAGATAGCTGGAGCAGTATCCATAACCCTGAAAAAGGACTTGTATGAGTACCGCACGGTACAGAGAGCTGGGTTTCCCCAACTAATCGCTTCTTTCTGGTTCGGGCACTCGTTGATAATAACCTGACTTGTATAATTGATACAGTCGAAACACCTATAGTTGGAAAGGTCACCTCTGCAAATTCCGACAGCATAAACTGTGTCGGAGCCTTGCCCGATGGTGGTAGCATAATACCCACCATTGGCGGAGACATTTGAGGCAAGGGAAGATAGAGCGATGTCGCGGTTTTTGGCATATGTGCTGTTACTGGTGAAGTTGCCTGTGTTATAACACATCGCGGCTGTCTTTAGGCTAAGAAGGCTTATGAGTATACAAGAAAGAAAGACAACCAAACTTGAATTACCCATTATTGCTAGAGTCCTTCGAGCAAGCAATGTTAGTTTTTAAAGCAAAAAACAGTGTTGAAATGTGCTTTTGATGGGGGCAGTTGTGGAGACATAACGTGGGGAGTCAGGAAATTAAAGGGTATTTATTAATTTTTGAATTAATATTAAATATAAAAAATTAAATAAATTGTTACAAAAATATTTTACATAAAATTTTATAATTAATTTTGAGTAAAATTGAAAAGAAAGTATTGCGTATAACTAGTGTATCATGGATAATGTAAAAAAGTCATATATTTAAGTCGTAAAATAAATTACATAATGGTACGATAAATCAAATTTTTACAAAATTTGAATAAAAATTTCATATAATAATAATATTACGTCATTATTGACATGTGATATCACCAACCAATAGTAAAACAACATATAAATGGTGAATTCCACATGCAAATATAACTAACACTCTAGTAATTTTTATATATATAGTGAGATTAATTATATTTATATATCAATAATGATAAATATTATTTTTATATTAAAATTTTTTCACAAAATTTTCATACATAAAAATATAATTTGTTATAATCACTTCATTTTCAATAAAACAATCATTATTATTTTCATAAATTTAAAAATATCCTTCATATTTTATTCTAAATATTATTTTTATTTAAAATTTTATTTATATACATGTGGTCGGCCACTGGAGACACATAAATGTAAAAGTATTTGGCATGAAAAGTATTGCAGGAATCAATCTCAAAGTCAGCTCTGGCAAAGGAAAAGAAACTTCAAAGCATACGCTTTATTTAATCACCATTGAAGGCTGCCCCTTCTCTTGTTTAGACGCAAGGATATAATATAAGATTATTAGCTTGACAAATATATTTTTTAAAATAAATTATTTATTTTTTAATGACAAATACCATAGATTCCTTAAATTCTTTGATATTGAGATGTGAATATATGTTTTTATTTTTTTCATCGTTTAACATTTACCTAAAAAATATTTGGTTTGAGTTTTTTGAATTAAACTTTTTGAAAATTGAGTTTTTTATTTTTCATATATTTTTTATTTTTAGTGAATATTTTTAAAATTTTAAACATATTTTTTTTAACTTTTTTAGATGCACCTTATTTAGATGTATCTAAAAAGGTAAAAAATTGTGAAAAAATATTTTAAAAATTAATAAATACATAAGAATACAAAAAAAATATACTGAATTCTTATTTTATTTTATTTTTTATATTTTTGGTATTTAGTGAATTTTTAAAAGATTTTTTTCACAAAAATTATATTTTTTATGTGTATTTATGTTAAGTGTCTCTATAAAATGAGCTTTTGATAGGGCAGTTGTGGAGACATTACGTGGCGAGTTAAGAAATTAAATTAGTAGAGATATTTATTAATTTTTAAATTAATATTAAATATAAAAAATTAAATAATTTTTTTTTTTTTTTTTTTGTTACAGGGAAATCCTTCCACTCTCCCGCAGGTCTAAAGCAGCGCCCCATAAGGAGATCACCAGGGTGTCCTGTTGTCCGTTTCGAGTAAGAGACTATAACTTGGAAGCTTGTCCCGACCTCCTAAGGCAAGCTTCGATTAAGTCAGGAGCATCAAACCCACAGGCATCCTTGAGGTCAGCTTCGATTACTATAACCTGGAAGCTTGTCCCGACCTCTTAAGGTAAGTTTTGATTAAGTCAGGACTCGCACAGCGAGGGAGTATCAAACCCACACCAAGTAGCTGATTAGGCATTTTTGAGGTCCAACCTCCTAAGGAACAGTACTTCGCCCAGGAGATTGGCCCAAAGAGAAAATTGAACTTATGACATTGAGATTTAAATTTCAAGACCTTACCACAATATCACAATTCCTTGGGTTTAAATAAATTATTATAAAAATATTTCCTACAAAGTTTTACAATTAACTTCGAGTACTAATCTGGTCGGCCACTGTAGACACATAAATGCAAAAGTACTTGGCATGAAAAGTATTGCAGGAATCAATGTCAAAGTCAGCTCTGGCAAAGGGAGAGAAACTTCAAAGCATACGCTTCATTTAATCACCATTGGTTTCGTTTGGAAAGTTGTTGGGCTTGTTTGGTTTGATTTTGGGAGATGAGTTTGGGAGATAAAAAGTACGAAAAGTTGTTTGGTTTGATTTTTTTGGAAAGATGTTTTGAAAAATTATTTTGAGAGAGAGTTTTGAAAAAAGTGATTGATTTGATGTGTATGAGAGAGAGATTTGTTTGGAAAACTTGTTTGGTTTACAAGTTTTGAAAAAAAAATTTGAGAAAATTTGTTTGGTTTGAGTTTTTCTGAAAACTCATTTGTAAAGAAATTTTCCCAAAATTTTTTGGGAAATTCAAACCAAACGAACCCGTTATTTTTGTAAGTTATTTTAATTTTTAATTATTTTAATAGGTTAAATTTTTTGCGTTTGAAAAAATAATTAAATTTTTTTATGGTTAGATGTGATATTTATGAGAGAAAAAGTAAAATAATTATGAATTTAATGTGATATTTTATCTTATTAATTATTTTAGCCTATTTTATTTTTTTTTGGTGAATTTTAAAACAACCCCCCAAGTGAAGGCTGCCCCTTCTCTTGTTTAGACGCAAGGATGTAATATAAGATAATTAGCTTGACAAATATATTTTTTTAAAATAAATTATTTATTTTTTTAATGACAAATACTATAGATTCCTTAAATTCATTGATATTGAGATGTGAATATATGTTTTTATTTTTTTCATCGTTTAACATTTACCTAAAAAATATTTGGTTTGAATTTTTTGAATTAAACTTTTTGAAAATTGAGTTTTTTATTTTTAGTGAATATTTTTAAAATTTTAAACATATTTTTTTTTAACTTTTTTAGATGCACCTTACTTAGATGTATCTAAAAAGTTAAAAAATTGTGAAAAAATATTTTAAAAATTAATAAATACATAAGAATACAAAAAAATATACTGAATTCTTATTTTATTTTATTTTTTGTATTTTTGGTATTTAGTGAATTTTTAAAAGATTTTTTTCACAAAAATTATATTTTTTATGTGTAGTTATGTTAAGTGTCTCTGTAAAATTTAAAAAGTTGCTTAAAATATTAAAAAAATTAGTAAAAACAAAAAAAAAATGCGAAAAACAAGAAAGTAGAATTTTCTGAAAAGTTTTTTTGAAAAACCAAAAACAAGCAAAGTGAAATTTTTTTAACTTTTTTGTCTTTAATGGTTTTTTTTTTCAAATTTGTCAAACATTTTTTATTTTTTAAAAATTGCTTAAAATATTTAAAAAAATATTGAAAAACAAAAAAAAAAACAAAAAACTCAATTTTTAAAAAGAATTAAATTCAGAAAATTAGAATCAAACCAGGTGAATATTTGTTTTTGCTTTTTTTGAAGTGTTTAAATTTACTTTACTTTTTGGGATTTTAGTTTATGATCGCTAGTAATATTTTTTTAAAAGGTAACGATAACACAATTTTTTTATATTAATTTAGGTCTCTCAAAATATACTGTGACAAAATTTTATAATTTTTTTAACTCATTTGAAAATTTCAAAATTTTATAACTTTTGATAAAGATCTCTTTTTTATATATATAAAATTTGTAGTTTTAAAATCGTTTTTTTAAGATCTATAAAACAAATCTATAATAAATATTAAAAAAAAAGTTGACGAACTTGAAAACTCGAAAGCCTCACTTTCTACTTTTGTTTTGGAAAGACAGTACCAATTCTAGAGAAAAAAACAAGGAAATATAAATATAGAAAACATTAGCATGGAACCTATAGTTTTAAACTAGTTAGGCATAGTCTAATTGGCCATCATGACTTTCGTAAGGCTCAGTCTCGAAAGAAGTCACGAGTTCAATTCTCTTCAGGGGAATTGAATTAAGAGAGCTTAAGCATTTAGGTACTTTGTCAAGAGTAAAGAGACTTTCTCCCATATGTGTTAATCTAATTACTAACAACTAACATTTGGTGCCCCTCCCCCCCCCAAAACAAAAACAAAAAAAAAAAAATTTAAAAGGCTTTGAATAATATCAAGAAGAAATGCACAAGTTGACTTTTTATCTTTTGACTATTGTAATTTGGGACTAAAAAGTTTATTTAGGTTGTCTTCTTTGGCTTTTATGAGAGAAAAAGTAAGATGATTATGATTTGAATGGGATATTTTATATTTATTTTTAACTTATTTTGTCTTTTAGTTTAAACTTGTAAAGATGGCTTCGGACAGAAATTGAAAAATATCTTCCTTATTAGAATACAATGAAGTCTCACAAATATTTATACTCAATGAAGTCTCACAGAGTTTGTTACAATCAACCTAAATAACTCACTCTACTCTCATAACTGTATCTATCATAACTGTCTTTAATATCTTGCACATGCGTGAGCTAAGGAAGATATTTTTGTTTATGATGGCTTGAGCTGGGAGTGTTGTAGCTTAAGCTGAGATAGTTGAGAGTATTCTTCAATACTCGTATCATTCCCCCTTAAACCAATGGGGCTAAGAAGCACTATTAGTTTGTCCTTAAAATAGTGAAACCGAGAAAAAGACAATGACTTAGTAAAAATGTCAACAACTTGATCAGTCGTAGGAACATAAGAAAGAGAAATCTATTTAGAAGCAACCCGTTCGCGAATAAAATGGCAATCGATTTCGATATACTTAGAACATGCATGAAAGACTGGATTTGAAGCCAAAGCCATAGCATATACATTATCACACCAAAGAACAGATAGAGAAGAGTAAGAGATGGACAACTCTTTGAGCACCTGTTGAAGCCAACATAACTCAACAGCAGTATGAGCCATGGATCTATATTCAACCTCAATAGAGGACCTAGAGACTGTAGCTTGTTTTTTAGCAGACCAGGAAATAAGATTGGGACCAAGAAACACACAAAAGCCTAATGTAGATCTGCGATCTACAGAGTCTCCACCCCAATTAGAGTCAGTATAGGCATAAAGAAGAAAAGGACCAGGTGTGAAAGAGAGACCATGAGGTAAAGTGCCCTTAACATACCGAAGAATCCTTTTGACCACAGTAAAATGTCCAATGGAGGGAGAGTGCATATGCTGACAAGCTTGATTAACAACTAAAGTTATATCAGGCCTAGTTATAGTTAAATACTGTAAACCACCAACTAGCCTGTGTTAAAGAGAAGATTGAGAGAATTGCAAATCATCAGCAATACTAGAGGGGGGTTTGAGAGCCATAGAAGTTGAGCTAGGCTTGCAATTTACCATGCTTGTATTGAGCAACAATTCACCAGCATACTTTTGTTGGGAAAGGAAAAATCCATGAGAATGGGATTGAACTGAAATGCATAGGAAATACGAGACAACACCCAATTCCTTCATGGAAAAGACCTCATGCATGTGAACAAGAAAAGCATTGATGAGAGTAGAATCACTCCTAGTGAGCCAGATATCATCAACATATACAAGAATGATGGTGATAGAGGTAGAGGTAGTCTTGACAAACAAAGAGGAATCTGAATGACTAAGGAGAAACCCCTGCCCAAGCAAGAACATAGAGAATCTAGAATATCATGCCCTAAGAGCTTGCTTGAGGCCATAAACAGCCTTGTGGAGTTTACAAACATGAGAAGGGTACTGAGGATCTATAAAACCTTGGGGTTAATCCATATACACCTCATCTTCCAAAGTACCATGTAAGAAAGCATTGGAGATATCCAACTTCTTGATAAGCCAATGGTGATGAAAAGCTAGGCACAAAAGCACACGAATGGTAGGTTGTTTGGCCATTGGATTGAACGTCTCATGGTAGTCAATACCTTCTAGTTGATGATAGCCATTGGCAACAAGTCTAGCTTTATAGCGAGCAATAGAGCCATCTGAGTTCTTTTTTATTCTGAAAACCCATTTACAGCCAACCAGATGAATGAGTTGGAGATTGAACTGCAGAATAAGCTGTGGACTGTGATAAGCTAGAGGATGATGAAGAGTTGGAGGATGAATAATTTGGATCCATTCTAAACCAACAGTCAAGGGCAATGTGACTGTGACCTCCACAGATTTGACAAGAGGTAGAAGAGTAATTTCCTTGAGTGAATTGTCCACGTCCTTGTCTGTCTCTAGCACCTCTCGTAGAGAACCTATTGTCGTTGTATCTGCCTCCTCTGCCATGAAAAGAGCTACAGCCCCTATAATTTGAGCCTCTAGATCCTGAAGACTTAGACTCAATATTTCTAGTTACAGAGTAGGCAACAGTGGAGTCAGTGTTGAGAGCATATTTTGTCATATTCTCTATGTGAATGGACTCTGAACATAGAAGAGAACTCAACTCTTCCATAGTAATTAGCTCAACTCTACCACGAATTGTTGTTTCTAAAGCATCTTACTCATTTGGTTAACCATTCAAGGTTAAAAGAACTAGATCTTCATCATCAATGATGGAAGAGGCAAGACTGAGTTGATTAGTTATGGTTTTGATCTGTAAGAGATACTCTTCCATTGATAAACCTCTTTTGGACACAGACTGCAACTTGTTCTTTAATTGATGGATATGAGATCGAGATAAAGATGTATATCTCTTTTCCAAGGCAGTTTAGACTTGTGAACAATGTTGAAGATGAAGAACATATAAAAACACAGGTGGAGAAAGAGTAGCCGTGAGAAAGCTAAGCAGATGAGCATCAATGATCTTCCAATTCTCGAACTCAAGATTTGGAATAGATTTTCCTGAAGAATCAAGCACTTCTAGATCTGGAGATGAGATTGATCCAATAACAAATCCAAAAAAAATAATAGCATGAAGAACATTTTGTATTTGATTTTTCTGGATAAGAAAGTTAGTAGAATCTAACTTGACTATGACGAGAGAATTAAAATTTGACAGAAGAAGATTCATATTTGATGGTAAGATGAATGAAGATGTACATGAAGATGAATATGCCATTGAAGGACCTTTACTCGCTAGAGAAGAAAGGCTCTGATACCATAACAGAAATTGAAGAATATCTTTCTTATTAGAATACAATGAAGTTTTACAGATATTTATACTTAATGAAGTACCACTGAGTTTGTTACAATCAACTGTAGACGTGCCCTTGGAATCCAGGGCTTTGCTTACTACAGTTCGGACTCAAACGCCATGGTTCTTAATCTGATCTTGCAAAGTGCAATGTGAAACCGATAAATCACCAAAGAGTCCAAATCCGGCAAATCGTTTTGGAAAACTGATTTTTATAAAGAAGTGCCAAACATGGACTACTTTTCCAGATACAGAGTCACCACCTAAATATTTTATTTTTGCAGGAATTTAGGAAACCCTGACTCTTGCCTAAGGCCACGTGTCCGTCATCACCAAAGTTGCCTCGGCTCAGGAACTTGGGTACGATTGGGAAAGGTCATTTAATGAGCAACCCCTCTCGCCCGATCAAAGATCGGCCTGTACTAAGCATGATATCTTGTTTTTGAAAACAAATGTGTTCTTATTCCGGTTAATTAGCTGGAATTACTATGTGATGCGCACAGCAAAACAAGTATAGACTAGATCGTCTAATTTGGAACAAAGCATTGCGTATCCATGTGTTTGGAAAAATGGTTTGAAGTTTGCTACTCGCAAGTAGGCTAAAATGCAGATTTCAATGAATTGCCCCAATTCAAGTAATCCAACCTTCACCCACAGGCATTTAGGCAGTTAATCACGTAAGCAAATAGTCTTATAGCAAGCATGCTTTCATGGCAATATTAATACACATGCAGTATGCTAAAGCGTAAACACTCACAGTGTACTCCGAGCCAAAACAAGGAACTAGTTAGAAATTGTGCATGATCCTAGTTCATGTTAGAATGCCTAATGCAACACATGCGAAAATGCATTTAAGATAGGCTTGGCTATCCTAAAAATGTCATGTGAGATGCAACTTGGTACATGTATTCAAATTGGAATTGAAATACAACGCAGTTAGCATGATGCGCCGAGCCTGGTGCATGCAATACAGATGAATGATGCACGCATGCAAGCATAAGGTATGCTAAATGAAACGTGCCCTAAAACTAACCATCGTAAGCGGTTTAAGTAAAAAGGAAAAAGAAATGAGGGTTGGAAGACATGCATCACACACACACACACACTTATTACAACAATTGGCTCTCTCAAGGGAGAGACCGAATAAAGAGCTAACTAGCTAATCTAAGCTAATTAAACTAATTATTACAACACAAATTAATTAACTAATCCTAGTTAACTAATTATTACAAAACGAATTGAAATAGCTAAACGCATTAACTGTTAAAAGTACAAACCAAAGCAAAACCTAGCTATCTAAGCATGACAGCTAAGGAAAGTAATAAATCAGAAGCCTCAGAGGTAGAGGAATGCACGCATGTCCGATCGCCTCATTCAAAAATCCAATGCGATGCCTCAATTTGCCTCTGTTTTCATCCATTCTCAGAAACGTGCACCAAGCTCCAGGAAGCTGAAAATCCACCTTGGGAATCCAGTGGGAGGGTGGCTAACCACTTTTGGTCTCTCCAAACCCCTGCCGACCACTTTTTGTTGTTGAAAACCAAGAAAAGTGGTCGGCCAGCTACTTTTTCTGGCTGGCCGACCAGTTGTTGCTGCTGAACTGCAATTTGCTGCAACAGAGAGCAAGAAAGGGCATGGCAATGTATTTGCAAGATATGTGTGCACAACCACTCTCCCTATCATGTCATGAACTCAAGGGAGTGCGGTTCTCAACCCTCAGGCCACCAATCGCGCATTTTCATGCATGATGGCCGAGAGGCGAAGTTGCATAATTCAATATGAAAATGAATGCACAAGTAAACATATAAAGCCTAAAACTCTATCATGAATGACCAAGAGCGTCGACGACCGGGAATTAAGGCACGTTTCATCACTGTAAGTATGAAACGTCCCTCGTTTCCCGTGTTTGAACTAACACCTACTCCAAACACAATGTAAACAAGCATGGCATACACAATGCGACTCAAGCATGCAAGTATGCAATATGACTTAAGTATGCAAACACGCAATGCAATATAAACAACCTAACAAGGCTAATGGCATACACAATGCTAAAGCATGTAACAACTAGCATACACAATGCTAAATGCTAAGAACTAGATGGCATACTCAATGCAAGGTATTCATAAGGTTCGAAGCATAATGTAATGCATGTATGCACAATGCAATGAGGGCAACTTATGTAATATACCAAGCATGGCATGCTCAATGCAATATATATGGTATACTCAATGGACTTAAACCCAAAGGGTAGACCTCAATCATGCCCAAATCAGTGGCCATTGGTGATGAAATGAAGGCACATAAAACAAGGCATGCATGCACAATGTATTGGCCATCAAAGAGGCCAAAGAGCACAACTCTCAAGAGTGCTCAAAGTGTGACAAAAGTGGAAGTGTAACAACACTAGGTGCACTGAAATGAAGCAAGAAATGATGCCAAATCATTCAAACAACATAAGCAAAGCATGCTAGGGTCCTAAGGCATGAAAGCTGGCAAAGAGCAACACAAATGAGGCATGTAATACATGGCACTAATGCATGAACTAAGCATGGACCGAGCTCAAGTAAGTCTAATCATGGACCAAAACATGCTGAGATAAGGGCCCAAGGGCCTAGACATGCAAGCATGCCAGCTAAGGCCATAACAAAGCCATAATGGACAATACTCAAAGGCATTCAAAACATGAATAAAGTGGGAATATAAGCATGCTATAAGCTCTGAAATGTCATGCTAGATGATGCTAAATCATGTACACAACACAAACGAAGCATGCAATGGTGCTCAAAGCTTGAGGCAAGCAAGAGCATTTGTACTACAAGTATACAAAACATGAAGCATGTGATTAAGGCAACCCAAAACAGTCCTAGAACATGTCAAAATGAGTCTAAAATATGCATAGAAGGAAGCCAAAATGTGCTAGCATGAAGGGTATAAGACATGATTCATAAAAGGCAAATAAGGTGGATTACACTACACCTATTAAGACCAAGCATGGAATGACTTAAGCAACAAAAATCAAAGCTATGTCATGGCATAATAGCCGCAAATAAACACTGAAATGGTGGCTCGCAAGCAAAGGCATGAAGGCATACGCAATGGTTCATGTTAAGACATAAAGGGGAAACCCTCCAACGCATTGAATGAGCGATAAATGTGACTACATGGACTAAAATAACATAACTAATGATGCCAAATCATTGAAATAAGCCAAGTAATGCATGCCAGAGGATTCAATACACAAAGCTAACAAGCTAGATTGAACCAAGGCTATACAAAGCAAGTCATGGATGACCAATACAACACAAATCAGACCTTAAACATACTAAAACATGAACAAAGTCTTCATGAAGTTGAGCCAAAAGCATGCTAAAATTACATGTCAAGGCATGAGGCATGTTAGGCTAAATCATGGAAATGCACTACAAGTGCATGGAGCATGCAAGGGCTAACCAAACCAAACCTAAACAGAGGTATGACATGGTAAAATATCACCAAAGACATGCTGAAATGGACCTAAACCAAGCTAAAATGACATGTTACTTCATGAAGCATACAAAGCTAGTTTAAGGGATTTACACTACAAGTGTATAAACCATGCATGAGCCAACCAAACCATCCCAAAACAGATCTAAGGCATGTTAAAACAACACCAAAAATCCACTGAGATGGCTCCAAAACAAGCTAGAAAAACATGCTCAAACATGAGGCATACAAGACTAGATTGTGTGAGCTACACTACAAGTGTATAAGGCATGCATGGAATGACAAAACCAAGCAAAAACAGTGGTATGCCTCAGCAAAATAACCACAAATACAAGCTAAGAACAAGCTAACACAAGCTTATCAAAGATGCTCAAACATGAGGCATATTAAGGCATGTAAAGAAGACACAAGGATAGGGGATGACCCTCTCCTTCTTAAGACCTTAAAACACCATCCCCACCAGGCCAAAACAAGGTGGTCCCGAAGCTCACAAAAAAGGCTCAAAAACAAGACTAAACAAGGCCTAAGAGGGGGTAAACAACCCCAAACACAAAAGTGATCTTAAACAAACATTTTAGGCATGCAAAAACCAAACTTTTATTAGTTATGAGCTAAGCTTAAAACAGCATGCAAGATAGGCTAAAGCTTAAGCAAGAAAGGGGGATCTAAAAGTTAGAAACTCACCCTTGAAGACCCTCTTTATAACTGCAACTCCAGCAACCTTTTTGAACTTAAACCAGTCTAAGAACCTCAAAAACAACCTCAAGAAGCCTCAGCAACCCAAGCAAGGTGTTTAAGTGTGTGTTTGTGTGTTAAAGTAAGACAAATCTACACTTTTGAACACAAAAATGAAGAACAAGAGTGACATAGAGACAAAGCTATATGTAACTCTCTTAGGGAAATTTTTGTGAACCTGGAGGAGGGAGGAGGAGCCTCCCTTTTATAGAAGAGGAAAGCCAAAGCTTCTTGGAGAAGCTAAGCTTGAATGCCATCCCTCGATACACATTTATGGAGGATGGCTCAAATGCTCTCCAGCTGTGCCAATGCTCTCCAGCTGTGCCAACTGTCCCAAAATATCTCCAAAAAGGTGTCAAAAATTAGCTGACCACTTGAAGTGGTTGCCTTACTAGTTTAAGTGGTCGGCCGACCACTTTAGGTGGTCAACCAGAGCAAAAACTGGTCGGCCATAGGTGGGAGAGGTCAACACACTAAATGCAAGGTGGTGGTGTGGTGGCCGACCAGAAAAGATGGTCCAAAGACCTAGAAAGCCAGTTATCTGACAAGAAAACTAGCTGGAAAAAAGGAAAGTGGTCTCCAAGGAGAAATACTGGTCTCCCACCCTTGTACCACCTTCCAAACAAGGAAAACAAGGTTTGTACCAAAAACAAACCAAAGCAGATGCAAGACAAGAAATTAGGAGGCGAAACACACGGCCAAAAGCCCCGAAAACTAGTTGACGAGCATCAAAAGTAGTCTCCCGGACCACAGTGTTCCTCTAGGCAGAGGCAACAAGGTGTGGTTCAAAAACCACGCCAAACGGAGAATGTTAAGCGGTCCCGAGACAAGGAGCATGGCCAAAGGCTCCAAAAATCAGAAACTAGTCTCCAAACGGAAAAAGAGGCCTACGACTACGAAAAGTAGTCTACGACCACAGAGAGATGGTCTACAAGACCACTCCCTCCCTCCGAGAAGGGAAAATAAGACTTGGTCCGCAAACCGAGTCAAAGCACAAAAAGTTACGAGGACCAGAGGCAAGGCTCTCAATCAAAACTCTGAAACCTCAGAACGAGCACAACATGCACCATCACCGAGTGCTCAATCGATGACGTCTGAGTCTTAAGGTCGGTCAAAAATGGGGTGTCTACAGTTGCCCGTCTTTGACAGAACTCAGAAGTCATAAGTGAAGAGAGTGAGTGTCAAAGACCAGAGACGACCCATTTTTGACAAGGCCGAAGACTTAGACAAACAGGCAAGATAACAAAGAAATGTGTCCGCAGGCAGGGGCAAAATGCAAAGGACGTGCACAAAGCCAAACATAACTTATGATCATGCAAAGAAAGCTGTAACGAAGTAATTATGCAAAATAAATACAACAGTTTTAAGAAGGTAAATACAAAACAAACTACATTACATGCAGAAAGGATGTAAGAAAATTATACAATTCTCATTACGTCTCACACGAAGTACATACAATACCTGTCTGGTTTGTTTGGTCGCGCCAGCTTCAAATGAACCGTACATATAATATCGTGCCTGCAAAAGAGAGAAACTCAACAGGCACAATATCGTTAGAAACATGCATAGCAATGCAAGTGAAAAGTGCGTAATAACGCAAGTCGAGGGATACATGACAATGCAACCTAAGTGTGACGCATGACAATGCGGTGCACTAACAAGTGCAGGTAAGGTGCACAAGATAGCGCGAATGATGCAATGCACAAAACAGTGCGATGCGTTAAACAGCACGATGCGTTAGACAACACGAGTGCACAAGACAGTGCGAATGCACAAGATAGTGTGATGCGCTAAACAGCGCGATGCGTTAGACAACGCGAGTGCACAAGACAGTGCGAATGCACAAGATAGTGTGATGTGCTAAACAGCGTAATGCGTTAGACAACGCGAGTGCACAAGACAGCGCGATGCGCTAAACAGCGCGAGTGCACAAGATAGTGCGAACAATGTAATGTACTGACAAGCGTAAGAGAGGTGCGCAAGATAGCGCGATAAAATGCATGCAAAATGCAAGTATTGGACACACCACAAAATAGCACGATGCGCAAAATAGTGCGATAAAATGCATGCAAAATGCAAGTATTGGACACAGCGCAAAATAGCGCGATAAAATGCATGCAAAATGGAAGTATTGGACATAGCGCAAAATAGCGCGATGCGCAAAATAGCACGATAAAATGCATGCAAAATGCAAGTATTGGACACAACGTAAAATAGCGCAATAAAATACATGTAAAATGCAAGTATTGGACACAGCGCAAAATAGCGCGATAAAATGCATGCAAAATGCAAGTATTGGACACAGCGCAAAATAGCGTGATGCGCAAAATAGCGCGATAAAATGCATGCAAAATGCAAGTATTGGACACAGCGTAAAATAGCACGATGGATAATTTGCACAAAACAATGCGAAGCAATAGATAGTACAGCAGATGCAAAGGGTGACAAACTCCAACCATGCTCGAATCATGAGAGGAGAAAAACAAAACAACCATGCAGGTGTGTTCAAAACACAACCTCAGATAAAACACGCCCAGGCCCGCACACACGCATCCTGAGATAAATTCCAAACACGCTAAAATCGCGTAAGGAATGGGACACTCAAACCACACCGAAATCGTGAGAGGAGGTCTAAAAACAACCCACCCAGGTGTGTTCAAAACACAACCTGAGATAAAACATGCCCAGGCCCGCGCACACGCGTCTTGAGATAAATTCCAAACACCCTAAAATCGCGTAAGGAACGGGACACTCAAACCACGCTGAAATCGTGAGAAGAGGTCCGAAAACAGCCCGCCTAGGTGTGTTCAAAACACAACCTAAAATAAAACACGCCCAGGCCCGCGCACATGCCTCCTGAGATAAATTCCAAGCACGCTGAAATCGCGTAAGGAACGGGACACTCAAACCACGCTAAAATCGTGAGAGAAGGTCAAAAAACAACCCGCCCAGGTGTGTTCAAAACACAACCTGAGATAAAACACGCCCAGGCCCGCGCACATGCGTTCTGAGATAAATTCCAAACACGCTGAAATCGCGTAAGGAACGGGACAGTCAAATCATGCTGAAATCGTGAGAGGAGGTCCGAAAACAACCCGTCTAGGTGTGTTCAAAACACAACCTGAGATAAAACACGCCTAGGCCCGCGTATGCGCGTCCTGAGATAAATTCCAAACACGCTGAAATCATGTAAGGAAAAGGGAGAGAGGGAGAAACATAAGGACATATCCCAAAGTTTCGGAATGGCATGAGCATTGGAACGTATTCCAAATGCTCTTAACCCGAGAGAGAAACATAGGGACGTATCCCAGTGTTTTGATGGCACGAGTAGTGGAACGTATTCCAAATGCTCTTAACCAGAGAGAGAAACATAGGGACGTATCCCAGTGTTTCCGAAAAGAAGAAGAGACATAAGGACGTATCCTCGTGTCTCGGAAGAAGGAGGAAGCATAAGGACATATCCCCATGTTTCCAAAAGAAGAAGGCAAAAAAACCTCTCAGCGTAGCACATGCAAGAGATGAGAAAGGGAAAAATCTCTCAGCGTAGCACACGCGAGAGAGGAAAGATGAAAATCTCTCAGCGTAGCACACGCGAGAGAGGAAAGAGAAAATCTCTCAACGTAGCACATGCGAGAGAAGAAAGAGAAAATCTCTCAGCGTAGCACACGCGGGAGAGGAAATGAAGCATCTCTCAGCGTATCACACGCAAGAGAGGAAAGGAAGCATCTCTTAGCGTATCACACGCAAGAGAGGAAAGGAAGCATCTCTCAATGTATCACACGTAAGAGAGGAAAGGGTGAATCTCTCAGCGTATCACACGCAAGAGAGGAAAGAGTGTATCTCTCAGCGTATCACACGCAAGAGAGGAAAGGGTAAACCAAACGCGTGCCAAACACGAGAGGAGAAAGGAAAAAACCAAACGCATGCCAAACGCGAAAGGAAGAACCAAACGCGTGCTAAAAGGGAAAGAAAGGGGAAACCAAATGTGTGCCAAACGCGAAAGGAAGGGGATTAGTCGAACTGAACCGGAACTCCTCTGAATGAACAGTACATACAATACTGTGCATAACTGAGAAAGGATCTAGATAAGCAAAATGCAAAACAATGCATGATGTTTAAGGAATGCAATAAACAGACAAAACATCGCTTTAGAAAGCACCTCATGGGGTGAGTGGCGGTGAACCGCTCTACTCCGATGGGGATCCCCCTCTACATTGTTCTTTTTGAACACTTATCTTCAACTCGCAATACAAAGGTCCTAAAATGCTGACAAAGAGCAACATCTGCTGGGGAAATCATGGATGTCGTTTTTCTTCCTGATCACATTCACAACTTTCCATATTCTTCAACGGGGTGATAGACTAGGTTGGTTTAGTATCCAGAATCGAGGCACACCCGCTACCTCAACCTATGGGGCTTCCATACAGATTTCAAGCCGGGGATACACCCCTAGGTATTCAAACCAGACTTTAGTCTTGGAAATTCCAAACCTTTGTGTTCTAGGCAACAACTATTCGAACTCTAGTTTCCACCATCGCAATTGATCTCCTAGGAACTCATCGCAAACACAACCAAGGCGCCTCTGGCAGGGATTGGTACTCCGGGAGAGCACTTCTGATTGCCATTCTGACACGAAAATAGTCAGCATAGTATTCTATTGACCTTGAACACACAGTTCGTATCGCGCACTGCTCATTCTGAACACACTGCTCATAACACAGCACTCTGTTTATTCTGTTCACAGCTCATTCTGAATATTGCTCACTCTGAACACACAGCCCATAACATGGTACTCTATTTATTCTGCTCACAGCTTATTCTGAACATACAGCCCATTCTGAACACTGCTCACTCTGAACACACAGCTCATAACACGGTACTTGATTTATTTTGCTCAAAGCTTATTCTGAACATACAGCCCATTCTGAACACTGCTCACTCTGAACACACAGCTCATAACATAGTATTATGTTGATTTTGAACACACGGGATGTAAAGAGGGAACTTGCAGAAGTCAAAACACACTCAGATGCTCCGAATTTTCTTATTTTCTTTAATTTGCAACCTGGAACTTATAGCTTCAAATAGGTCCTGATTCTACTGCTCTAAGATGACCTAGGTTGAACCCTGCAGTTTTATGAAAGAACGAATTCTGTTTTGCACAAATGTGGAGAATGACACAACACTCTGAGTACAAAACGATTCATTTTTGAAATTGAGAAATGAATTCTCGACCAGGTATTGAGCCTACGACTAAACACAGCGAAAACGACTCGACAATGAAAAACAAAGGTAAAACAACCTAAACACATCGAGAAACACTCGAAACTACTCAAAACAAGAATCGGGACAGACAACAGACACAACACTCAGACGTATTCCAAAGACGAGAGACCTCTCAGATCATGAGGAGCCAGTTTCTCCAGGTATTGTTTCCCACCCTTTCTTATTTGTGATTCTCACATCACTTGACCCTCAGGCTCGGTTTTTCTCTCAAAACCCTTTTCTCACTTTTTCTCTCAACGCACATCTCTCTATTCTTCAATCTCTCATTTTTCCATCCCTCCCCTGGGTGGTTGATGGATAAATAGAAAGTTGTGGGTTCATGCCCAATATATTCAGCTCGCGGCTATTTCCTCTGATGACGTCTAGTTGATGCCCCTGATAAGGGGAGTGGAATAGATTGATTCATTTCATTTTGCGCTTCGCACTTGGTTTGATACCTCGCTGCTCGGAGGATGTTAAGAGCTTTCAGCCCTTTGTTGTTAGCTTCAGTTGTGCCCCTTTTCTGGCAGGTAGAGTGATAATGGGGAAAGACAGAACACCTGACTCAACTGTGTCCCTAGTTCATCATTTTGACCATTTTTGTTTTGACTTTCTACTAAAACAATTTTATTCAATATGAGAGTTAGATTAATACACTTGTTCAACTTTCTGATTTTGAAAATCATGCAAGTTAGGCTATGAGCACTGAAAATTTTCCTTTTTTTGGTCCAAGAAACGGTCTAGTTTTGAAAAAAATGGAATAATTTTCGAGAAAATTAGTCAACTTCAGTAAAAATTCTCAAAAACTATTTTTGCAAACGGCGATTGCTCGACCAATCATAGAATTTCCTCTCGAGATGCACAACCTCAGATCCAAAGCAATAGAAAATTGCCCCTTGTTTGAATAGTGCTGCATGGCAATGGAAAGTTACCCCTTGTTTGAATAGCACCGCAGCACATTGTATGGCAACGGAAAGTTGCCCCTTGTTTGAATAGTACCGCAGTACACTGTAATCAGTCCTCAGAGTGATTATCACAACCGAACTCTCGGATACCGAGAATGCAAAGATGATTAAAACCAATACATAGACACAATCGACTTGGAAGTGTTTGTGGCTGGACTTCAGAATGAAGTTGCCTACGTATCCCAAACATGGGAATCAAGCCTTACGTAGTTCAAGTTAAGGTACACTCGTGTATTAACCCTTCCTTTTACGCTCTAACTTTTGCCAAGGCCGCCCTTCCGGGTTTTCAATCTTGCGAGCTATGTTTTTCTTTTCTTTTCATTTCTTTTGATGTCTTTTCTTCTTTTCATTTTTTTGCATTTTTTTTTTTACATTTTTTTTTTCTTCTTTTTTTTTTAAAGCTTTTCTTTTCTTTTTCTTACTCTAACTTTTGCCTAAGTCGCCCTTCCAGGTTTTCGGCCCAACGTGCCTCTCAAGGATAAAAGTGTAGCTTTGTCCATGTCAAATGGTTTTTGGATCTCGAAGCCATCTGAATCCAGAAGAATGGCTGCTATTTGTTGATGATGTAGAAATCCATCTAAGGGGGGCTGAATTTGTCCCTAGTGTTGCGAATACGAACTTGGTTGTCCTTCAGCAATACTTTCTTCTTTCTTCCCTTTTGGGATTTGGCATTCTTGCCAGCCTTCGTTATCTTGAGAAACGTCCCAATTTTTGACTCTCCGAGCACAACGGACATTTTTAGTGCCCCTAATTTGAGGGGTGCTGCTGGTCTAGCTTCGCAAGCTTCCTTTGATCACATCTGATCTTCTGGATTTGACTTTCCTTGCCCCTGATTCACGGGCTACTTCAAATCTGGCCACACAGGTCTCACATTGTGGTTGACCATTGAACATTCTGAATTAGGGTTCAGGGTTTGAAGCAAAGGGGGCCGGGTCTCGAGGCTGAGAGCAATCCTAAGCTGCACAATCTCAAGAACGATCCCACACAGGTCTTCGCAGGACTGCGCAAAATATTTTTTTTTTTTGAAATTTTTTAAGAAAGCAACTAATCGCTCGCGCTGAAGACAATGTAGAACCAATCTAGATCAAGCCAGGATCCTTCTCAGTACTCATGTTAACAAGCATGATTTCATTCATTAAGGGCTTAGCATGCCTCTCTTTCTCTCAGTTGACCACATTTTGCAAAACCCGAGGAATTCCTTCCTCTTTGTTTTCATTATAATGTTCAAAAGATTTTGAAAAAAATTAGGTCAATGCAATAATTTTAAGGCACAGAAAAGTAGGTGAAATGCGCTGCTGTTTCAATCAAGTTTGCTGGCACAACAGGCTCAAAGTAGAAATAAGCACAAAAACATGAAAACCATGGTTGTTTCATTCAGATCTTCTGGTGTAGCTGGCTCCACGGCAGAAACAGACCCAAAAGAAAGCAAAAAGACAAACATAAAACAAAATAGTGATGCCTGAGGTAACATCCCCAGAATCACCCAACTCCTTTACAACAGGACTGACTCGATACAACAAGACAGACTCAACTGACATAGTAAGAAAAGACTAACTCAAAACAACGAGACAGACTCAAAACAACACAACAGAACTAACTCAATGCCCAAGCCAGAACGTAAAATAAACAGTATTTGCAAATGCTCAAAACAGTGCGTGCCATACACAACATCTGGAGTAAACTGAACGCTGCCTGCAGGTGGTTCATCCCCCGATCACGTACTCGTACTATCCCCCAAGTCCATTGATCCAGTGACGATGGACTTTGCTGAGCTTGGTGGGATGATAACCTCGTCATTAATCAAATCTCGCACTTCGTGGCGAAGACGAAAGCAATTGTTGGTGCTGTAACCGATTTGTTGATGGTATGCACAGTACTGGGTACCATCATGCTTAACTGGAAGGGGATTCGGGAGGGGGTGAAGCTTAAGAGGTTTGAGATAGCCTTTCTCAACAAGGATTTGAAGAGCTTTGGACAAAGGCATATAGAGGGCATGGAAGACCCTGCGACCCCAGGGTTGGTACTTCGAGGTTTGTGGATTTTTGCTGGGTGCACTAGCAAAAGGGTCGGCAGGCACTAGCTTGGTCTGCTGATTTTTTTCCAAATGCAGAATTAGGGTTGGAAGAAGCAGTTCTGGTACGACAGTCCTTCTCCCGATTTTCTCTTTGGCTTGAACTACCCTCGGTCTGAGTAGGGAAGGTATCATCCATAGTTTTTGCAGCAACTGCGAGTACCTGTTGCTTATTCAGTCCCCCGGCTTTCAAAGCCTCGATAGCCTGCAGAAGTTGTTCATAGGGATTAGTGTCTACCCCCATCTTGTTCTTTCCACTAGACTCAGCTTGGTCGAAGGTTTGGGTTGCTATATCAGTGCAAAGTCCTGTTATTGTTGGCATGCCATTGCCTATACTTAGGATGGGTTCAGATTGGCTGAGTTCAATTACAATTCGCCCCAGTAGTAGGGGCTCCTACGGCATGAAATTCCCAACATGTGAGATAGTCGGCGATGGAGCTGACATTCTAAAGGCTAGATTAGCTACAGATCTCTAAAGATCGCCGATCATTCCCATAAGCTCAAAAGTGGTGGGCTCACGGGTTTGAAATGGTTGGGGTTCCCAGATCGGGTATGCGGCAGGTGACCTGGGCGGATGTTCCATTTCAACATCGGTCTCACCCTACATGGCGATTCCTTGGTTTAATGCTGCTGCCATGACCACAATTTCTTTTGAATTCTGTGTCATCACGGGTCTACTTAACTGAATAGAGGGGATCCGACTGGTGCCTGACGGATCGGATGAACTGGTGAGCCTTGATTGGCCTTTCTCTGCCTTGCCTCAATGAAGGAGAACACTGGTTGCTCTGAACTGAATCTCTGAACCCCCCCTTGAAAGAGAAAACAGGCAGCATTTCAGCCTAATTTCATCAAAACAGATATAAGCATAACTGAATAACTGTATTCGACCACTGATTACTGTTCCCCAAATTATTGCCCCAAAACTGAGTCTGATACCCACAGATATAACAGATTCTCAAAATACTGATGCCCGCAGGCCTGATACCCAGACTTTGTAAACTGATACGTGCAACTTGTAGAGACACACTCTGACAGCACATAACAAGCAAATGAGAGCCAAAACACCCCTATGTTGGGGTAGGGTTTCCCTGTCCTATTTTGTCAGGAGCTAGGGTTTCACTACGCACACAGCGGTTTCAAACAACCTATAATCGGGTAAGCAACTTGTCCTAGTTTGGAATAGTCACTATGGATTCCGAATATGCACTGGGTCGAATAGTCAAAAAGGGTGCCCCAGTAAAAACTGGGATTTGTGTTCCCGTCGTGGCAGAGCCCGCAATCGGTTAGCCTTATGGCACGCTTCTCAAAGTGGGCCTCTGGCAAACCGTTCCGGAATAGCATACGGCAAACATGGTGTCCTAGGCGCACCAATGCAAATACAATGCAAAGAAACACATAAGTGTGAACAAAACACGATATCATGAGTTCAAGTAAAGTTCTCTAAGTGCCCAGCAGAGTCGCCAAAAACTGTAGACGCCCCCTTGGAATCCAGGGCTTTGCTTACTACAGTTCGGACTCAAATGCCACGGTTCTTAATCTGATCTCGCAAAGTGCAATGTGAGACTGATAAACAACCAAAGAGTCCAAATCTGACAAATCGTTTTGGAAAATTGATTTTTATAAAGAAGTGCCAAACATGAACTGCTTTGCCAGATACAGAGTTGCCACCTAAATATTTTATTTTTGGGAGAATTTAGGAAACCCTGACTCGTGCCTAAGGCCACGTGTCCGTCATCACCAAAGTTGCCTCGGCTCGGGAACTTGGTACGATTGGGGAAGGTCATTTAATGAGCACCCCCACTCGCCCGACCAAAGATCGGCCTGTACTAAGCATGATAACTTGTTTTTGAAAACTCATGTGTTCTTGTTCCGGTTAATTAGCTAGAATTACTGTGATACGCACAACAAAACAAGTATAAACTAGATCGCCTAATTTATAACAAAGCATTGGGTATCCGTGTGTTTGGAAAAATGGTTTGAAGTTTGCTACTCGCAAGTAGGCTAAAATGCAGATTTCAATGAATTATCCAAATTCAAGTAATCCAACCTTTACCCACAGGCATTCAGGCAGTTAATCACGTAAGCAAATAGTCTCATGGCAAGCATGCTTTCATGGCAACATTAACACACATGCAGTATGCTAAAGCGTAAACACTCACAGTGTACTCCGAGCCAAAACAAGGAACTAGTTAAAAATCGTGCATGATCCTAGTTCATGTTAGAATGGCTAATGCAACACATGCGAAAACGCATTTAAGATAGGCTCGGCTATTCTAAGAATGTCATGTGAGATACAACTTGGTACATGCATTCAAATTGGAATTGAAATACAACATAGTTAGCATGATGCGCCGAACCCGGTGCATGCAATACAGATGCATGATGCACGCATGCAAACATAAGGTATGCTAAATGAAACGTGCCCTAAAACTAACCATCGTAAGCGGTTTAAGTAAAATGGAGAAAGAAATGGGGGTTGGAAGACATGTATCACACGCACGCACGCTTATTACAATAATTGGCTCTTTCGAAGGAGAGACCGAATAAAGAGCTAACTAGCTAATCTAAGCTAATTAAACTAATTATTACAACACAAATTAATTAACTAATCCTAGTTAAATAATTATTACAAAACGAATTGAAATAGCTAAACGCATTAACTGTTAAAAGTACAAACCAAAGCAAAACTTAGCTATCTAAGCATGGCAGCTAAGGAAAGCAATAAATCAGAAGCCTCAAAGGTAGAGGAATGCACGCATGTCCGGCCGCCTCGTTCGGAAATCAAATGCAATGCTCCGATTTGCCTCTATTTTCATCCATTCTCAGAAACTTGCACCAAGCTCCAGGAAGCTGAAAATCCACCTTGGAAATCCAGTGGGAGGGTAGCCAACCACTTTTGGTCTCTCCAAACCCCTGCCGACCACTTTTTGTTGTTGAAAACCAAGAAAAGCGGTCGGCCAGCTACTTTTTCTGGCTGGCCGACCAGTTGTTGCTGTTGAACTGCAATTTGCTGCAACAGAAAGCAAGAAAGAGCATGGCAATGTATTTGCAAGATATGTGTACACAACCACCCTCCCTATCATGTCATGAACTCAAGGGAGTGCGGTTCTCGACCCTCGGGCCACCAATCGCGCATTTTCATGCATGATGGACGAGAGGCGAAGTTGTACAATTCAATATGAAAATGAATGCACAAGTAAACACATAAAGCCTAAAACTCTATCATGAATGATCAAGAGCATCGGCGACCGGGAATTAAGGCACGTTTCATCACTGTAAGTATGAAACGTCCCCCGTTTCCCGTGTTTGGACTAACACCTACTCCAAACACAATGCAAACAAGCATGGCATACACAATGCGACTCAAGCATGCAAGTATGCAATATGACTTAAGTATGCAAACACGCAATGCAACATGAACAACCTAACAAGGCTAATAGCATACAAAATGCTAAAGCATGTAACAACTAGCATACACAATGCTAAATGCTAAAAACTAGATGGCATACTCAATGCAAGGTATTCATAAGGTTCGAAGCATAATGTAATGCACGTATGCACAATGCAATGAGGGCAACTTATGTAATATACCAAGCGTGGCATGCTCAATGCAATATAAATGGTATGCTCAATGGACTTAAACCAAAAGGGTAGACCTCAATCATGCCCAAATCAGTGGTCATTGGTGATGAAATGAAGACACATAAAACAAGGCATGCATGCACAATATATTGGCCATCAAAGAGGCCAAAGAGCATAACTCTCAAGAGTGCTCAAAGCGTGACAAAAGTGGAAGTGTAACAACACTAAGTGCACTGAAATGAAGCAAGAAATGATGCCAAATCATTCAAACAACATAAGAAAAGCATGCTAGGGTCCTAAGGCATGAAAGCTGGCAAAGAGCAACACAAAGGAGGCATGCAATACATGGCACTAATGCATGAACTAAGCATGGACCGAGCTCAAGTAGGTCTAATCATGGACCAAAACATGCTAAGATAAGGGCCCAAGGGCCTAGACATGCAAGCATGCCAGCTAAGGCCATAACAAAGCCATAATGGACAATACTCAAAGGCATTCAAAACATGAATGAAGTGGAAATATAAGCATGCTATAAGCTCTGAAATGTCATGCTAGATGATGTTAAATCATGTACACAACACAAATGAAGCATGCAATGGTGCTCAAAGCTTGAGGCAAGCAAGAGCATTTGTACTACAAGTATACAAAACATGAAGCATATGATTAAGGCAACCCAAAACAGTCCTAGAACATGTCAAAATGAGTCTAAAACATGCATGGAAAGAAGCCAAAATGTGCTAGCATGAAGGGCATAAGACATGATTCATAAAAGACAAATAAGGTGGATTACACTACACCTATTAAGACCAAGTATGGAATGACTTAAGCAACAAAAATCAGAGCTATGTCATGGCATAATAGCCGCAAATAAACACTGAAATGGTGGCTCGCAAGCAAAGGCATGAAGGCATACGCAATGGTTCATGTTAAGACATAAAAGGGGAAACCCTCCAACGCATTGAATGAGCGATAAATGTGACTACATGGACTGAAATAATATAACTAATGATGCCAAATCATTGAAATAAGCCAAGTAATGCATGCCAGAGGATTCAACACACAAAGCTAACAAGCTAGATTGAACCAAGGCTATACAAAGCAAGTCATGGATGACCAATACAACACAAATCAGACCTTAAACATGCTAAAACATGAAAAAAGTCTTCATGAAGTTGAGCTAAAAGCATGCTAAAATTACATGTCAAGGCACGAGGCATGTTAGGCCAAATCATGGAAATGCACTACAAGTGCATGGAGCATGCAAGTGCTAACCAAACCAAACCTAAACAGAGGTATGACATGGTAAAATATCACCAAAGACATGCTAAAATGGACCTAAACCAAGCTAAAATGACATGCTACTTCATGAAGCATACAAAGCTAGTTTAAGGGATTTACACTACAAGTGTATAAACCATGCATGAGCCAACCAAACCATCCCAAAATAGATCTAAGGCATGTTAAAACAACACCAAAAACCCACTGAGATGGCTCCAAAACAAGCTGGAAAGACATGCCCAAACATGAGGCATACAAGACTAGATTGTGTGATCTACACTACAAGTGTATAAGGCGTGCATGGAATGACAAAACCAAGCAAAAACAGTGGTATGCCTTAGCAAAATAACCACAAATACAAGCTAAGAACAAGCTAACACAAGCTTATCAAAGATGCTCAAACATGAGGCATATTAAGGCATGTAAAGAAGACACAAGGAGAGGGGATGACCCTCTCCTTCTTAAGACCTTAAAACACCATCCCCACCACTGAAATCCCTCTAGATTTCAGTGGTGAGAAGGCCAAAACAAGGTGGTCTCGAAGTTCACAAAAAAGGCTAAAAAACAAGACCAAACAAGGCCTAAGAGGGGGTAGACAGCCCTAAACACAAAAGTGATCTTAAACAAACTTTTTAAGCATGCAAAAACCAAACTTTTATTAGTTATGAGCTAAGCTTAAAAAAACATGCAAGATAGGCTAAAGCTTAAGCAAGAAAGGGGGATCTAAAGGTTAGAAACTCACCCTTGAAGACCCTCTTTATAACTGCAACTCCAGCAACCTTTTTGAACTTAAACCAGTCTAAGAACCTCAAAAACAACCTCAAGAAGCCTCAGCAACCCAAGCAAGGTGTTTAAGTGTGTGTTTGTGTGTTAAAGTAAGACAAATCTACACTTTTGAACACAAAAATGAAGAACAAGAGTGACATAAAGACAAAGCTATATGTAACTCTCTTAGGGCAATTTTTCTGAACCTGGAGGAGGGAGGAGGGAGAAGGAGCCTCCCTTTTATAGAAAAGGAAAGCCAAAGCTTCTTGGAGAAGCTAAGCTTGAATGTCATCCCTCGATACACGCGCATTGAGGATGGCTCAAATTCTCTCCAGCTGTGCTAGCTGTCCCAAAATATCTCAAATATCTCCAAAAAGGTGCCAAAAATCAGCCGACCACTTGAAGTGGTCGGCCTGTTAGTTTAAGTGGTCGGCCGACCACTTTAGGTGATTAACCAGAGCAAAAACTAGTCGGCCATAGGTGGGAGAGGTCAACACACTAAATGCAAGGTGGTGGTGTGGTGGCCGACCAGAAAAGATGGTCCAAAGACCCAGAAAGCCAGTTACCTGACAAGAAAACTAGCTGAAAAAAGGAAAAGTGGTCTCCAAGGAGAAATACTGGTTTCCCACCCTTGTACCACCTTCCAAACAAGGAAAACAAGGTTTGTACTAAAAACAAACCAAAGCGGATGCAAGACGAGAAATCAGGAGGCAAAACATGCGGCCAAAAGCCCCGAAAACTAGCTGACGAGCATCAAAAGTGGTATGCAACCACAAAAGTGGTCTCCCGGACCACAGTGTTCCTCTAGGTAGAGGCAACAATGTGTGGTTCAAAAACCACGCCAAACGGAGAATGTTAAGCGGTCCCGAGACAAGACGCGTGGCCAAAGGCTCCAAAAATCGAAAACTGGTCTTCAAACGGGAAAAATGGCCTACGACCACGAAAAGTAGTCTACGACCACAGAGAGATGGTCTAGAAGACCACTCCCTCCCTCCGAGAACGGAAATAAGACTTGGTCCGCAAACCGAGTCAAAGCACAAAGAGTTCCGAGGTCCGGAGGCAAGGCTTTCAGCCAAACTTCGAAACCTCAGAACGAGCACAACATGCACCATCACCGAGCGCTCAGTCGATGACGTCTGAGTCTTAAGGTCGGTCAAAAATGGGGTGTCTACAATCAACCTAACTAACTCACTCTACTCTCATAACGGTATCTATCATAACTGCCTTTAATATCTTGCACATGCTTGAGCTGAGAAAGATATTTTATTTGTGATGGCTTCTCTTGTGGCTTGAGCTGTGAGTGTTATAGCTTAAGCTGAGATAGTTGAGAGTATTCCTCAATACTCTTATCAGTTTCGTTTCACAATGGGATTTTTAGCTAATTTAAATTAGCCAAAAATCCCATTGTGAAATGAAGCCATCTGTACAAGTTTAAATTTGGCTTGTTTAATTGATTACATTAGTTCTTCTATAGTTTTTCAGATTAGACCAACAACTCTCATCCTTCACTTGACCCATGGGCCATTGAGGGTTGAAGGAAACAATAGCAGCTCTACAAGATACAACCGCCACTCTTGACATTTGCTTCAGAACATGCCTCGAGTACAAGAGTTCCCTTCACAGCAGGCTCAATTAGTTGCACATGTACTAAAGCTACTAGATATGGAAGTAAAATAACACACCGAACTCATTACATTTAAGGAGAGGCTTCTCTCTAATTCACTGGGTAGATTATTGTTGGATCTATGGAGCCTACTACAGGTCCCATTTCAATAATTCGAATCGTTCAATGTATAGACCTTATCGGGTCCTTCATGCTTACAAAAATCACGTTGATTGGATATCAGTAGCCCCTTGATCGGAACACATTTTTGTTAATAATTTATTTTTAAAATCATATTTACCATTGAAAAAAATGTGTTTCAATTAAGGGACTACTGATATCCGATCAACATAATTTTTTGCAACTATGAAATAATCGACGAGCTCTACATACAGTTTGAATTATCGAAACAGGACCCGTGGTAGACTCCATAGACCCAATAGTACGTTCCAATCTACACAATGAAATGGAGAGAAGTCTCTCCCAACATTTAAAGTCCCATTAAAGTTAAACATACAATGATTACACATTTCATCGCACTTCAATGCTGTGAATTTCAATTGGTCAAATAAATTTGGATGATCAAGTTAGTAAATTTTCTCAAAATTTCACTAATTAAAGTCAATGAAATTTTGGCTAGTTAGTGAAATTTCTATGGCCGAGTTAGTAGTTAGTAAAATTTCATGAATTTTTTTCTTTAGGATTTCATATTATTCATAGATCTTATTTGAAAGATCTAGTCAATAGGATGCTAAAAATATAAATTTTACAAAAAATGAATGTGCAAATAAAATGTTATTAAAATTTAAAATTTAAAATCACTTAAACAAATTATAATGTGGGATAAACGATAAGCTACTAAAATAATAACACTAAGAAATCTTAACTACAAATAAAAATTATCTTGGACCTTTCCTGCTATTCAAACTATATGGAGAATATATTGTTAATTTCCTTACTTTTTTGGTTCACCTAACTGAGTAGAATTTAAAAATCTAAAACTTTTTGAAAAAATTACTAAAGATGAAAAAAAATCAATAAAATAGTTACTAAAATAGTCAATCCTAAACACACAATAAACCCATGTAAATAGAGCATTTCACTCATTCGGGCAATCATTTTTCTTCTTTCTTCCTACAAAAGCTTTTTTGTTTTTCTATGTAAAAATAAATATATGTGTGTGTTATACAAGAATTGAGTTTCTCTCATATTGGCCATCTCAACTTGAGAGATCGTTTAGTTTTTGTAAGCTTATTTTGAAATCAATTTTTGTGATCTAAACTATTCACTTTTTAAGACTCGTTAAGAAGAATATTTATGTAAAAAATAAGATGATTGGATATTGATAGTTGTATGTTTGAATCAAATTTGTATTACAAAAAATGAATGGTTATTCTTGAAATTATATTTATCATCTATTTTTTTAAAACAAATACAATTGAAATATATAGTTATCAATATCTAATCATCTTAATCTTTTGTATTAATAATCTACTCAACAAGATTTAAAAAGTGAACACAGTTTTAATTACCAAAATTAATTTCAAAATGAATTTATTAAATCTAAACACTCTTTCAAATTAAGATGGCAATTTAAGCCTCCGTTTGGGAAGTGAGTTGACTTTTTGACTTTTTAACTTTTTTGGCTATTTTAATCTGGGCTAAAAAGTTTGGTTTGGGAAGGATTTTTGACTTTTTGACTTTTTTGGCTTTTTTTGTGAGAGAAGAATGTAATGATTATGAATTGAATGTGATATTTTATTTTTTATGATTAAAATAGTCTATTTTATCTTTTGTAACTAAAATAACTAAAAAAATCCCGTTTAACTCTCACCAAACTGATCGTCAAATCCAAATAACAAAATACAAGCGCCGGAACTTGGGTGTATTTGAGTTGAAAACCAAGTGATTTTACTGTATTGTATTTGGCCGTGTAAATCTCATGTGGCTACTTTTTCGTTTGGTCCATTAACGTGGGTTAATAAATGGAGTGAATTGAAACTTTACTGGAAGTTTTAATGGTTGTCACTTTTGAAGATCATGGTCCTTTTAGTAGAACCGTAAGAAAGTGTTTATACCTTATACTTAAACAGCTTATAATTTATAATTATGAACATAAGTTGATTTTTGACTTATAAATTAAGCATCTCCTGCTCCACTTAAAGAATAAGCTGATTTCTGACTACCAAAAAGCTATAAGTTATAAGTTATAAGCTAAAACAAACACATCAAAATAACTTAAATTAAGCTAAAAACTAAAATAAATAGCTTTTAAGCTGTACCAAACTAACACCATGTGACAAAATGAGGCTAGGTGGAAGGTGCACGGACACCGAGTGTAATTTGACCACATTTTGCTTATATTCAAAACTCCTCTATGACAATGCCATATAGATATTTTTAAAATTTTAAGTCACAAAAATATATGTTTTGTATGAAAAAATGAAAGTACAACAGGTGCCCGTCATTCTAAAAATAAACAAATAAAAATTTATTTATATAAAATTACTCAACTAAAATTAAGATGATTGAATCATAATATATAGAAGGGTTAAATTACACTGGTATTCCCTAAGGTTTCTGTTTAATATAAATCCCTCTCTCATATTTGAAAAATTATAGTTATCCCCCTGTCTGATTAAAATGACATATTTACCTCTTAACCTTTATGCATATAAAATAATATAGATATTTTATTCATGTCATTTCAAAGAAAATAACAATCATCTTCTTTAGTTTAACTTATACAAAAAATTGAGTTTTTTTTTTATTTTTACTAAATTTTTTAATATGTTAAGTAATGAGAGGGTAATTTTTGGGAAAAATTGGGCCGAGCTGCGAGTTGGGCTTTAATTCCCAAAAACGCGAAGGACTAAGTAAAAAAGGCCGTAATGGTTACTCCGGCCCAGGAGAGCAAGGTTACTCCGGCCTAGGAGAGACAGAGTTACTCCGGCCCAAGGAGGTGGAATTACTTCGGCTTACGAAGTAACAGAGTTACTTCGGTTAGAGGATTGTAAAGTACTTCGGTTTGGGGAGCAACTTGAAGTTAGACCGGTCTTGAAGTTAGACCGGCCTTAGAGGTATACCGGTTTGAGAGTTATGCCGGTCGAGTCGTTGGTTCGGTCCGAACATACCACGGTTCATGTATGAGAGAACCGAGATATGATAGCATGAAGAAGAACCGAACAACTGTTAATACGGCCTACTTTGTGGCTCGGCATAGCCATTTTTACTTCGGTCAAATAGAAGTTCGGCCATAAAGAGAACCATCCCACTTGGTTTAAGCAGTGGGGGAGGGTGTGAAAGGATAAGCATTATCCTTAAGAGTATGAATCCTAGGAGGACTCTGCATGGAGAAATACAAGTCCTACTAGGATTGTGCCATATGAAACTTATAAAAGCTCACAAGCATCACCTTGGAGGAGGTAATTGAACACAATCTTTCTGAGAACTTAGAGCTTTGTCTATTTGTCAAGTTTTCTGACTTAGGCATCGGAGAGGTTTCCGGCACACACCCGCCGGCTAGCTCACGTTTGTGTTTTCAGGTGACAAAGCGACGTCGTACGGAGAAGCGTGGACTTGGTCAACAGGATTATACGAGGAGAATTATTTCCTCCCCGTACAATTGGCGCCGTCTGTGGGAAAAACAGACAAGAACAAAAACCTCTTGACCAAGCTGCTCCTTTTCTCATTCAATGACACACATTGAAGACTTGCCGCAGTCTGCCGTCGACGGACTAACTCCAGAAGGGGGCGCAAGGCGTGAAGGATTACCTGCTGTCCCTCCCATGGCGGACTTGGAGCCCCAACAACATAATTCCAGGAGGAGTGGCAGGGGAAGGCGAAATAGCAGCCCTCGTCACTCTCAAAGTCCTGACAGGCAAAGAAGGAGGATTGATCCTCAAGCCCTAGAAGATCGCGTAAAGGAACAAGATGAACTACTTCGGAAGATGGCGGCGGACATGGAAGCATTAAAACGCCAGATGAAGACTAGAGATGTGGCGACAGGAGAGGGGCGCAAGCACAAGACGCCCCCTCGCCACTCAGAGAATCGTAGTAGGAATATTACACCCTCCCAAGGAGAGAGCAGAAGCCTCAAGACAGGCGACACTCACTCCTTATCTTCAAGGACTCGTCACTCCAGGTCTGAGAGGACGAGATCCGAAAGATCATACACTGAAGGAAGCACGTATTGGCCTTCACATTCACACCAAACCGGATCCAGACAAACAGAGCTACCCAGGTCATCCGACTTACGAACCGTGCTAGAAGAAAAAGCACGATACAATGAGGATGCCAGGGCAAGGGACCCACACCGAGTTTCGGCCTTACAACGGTTGGCTCCTCGGACGCATGGAAGCGTCGAGGTTGGAATGCCAATACCGCGACCGGCCTACGAACCAACGGACAAGGCATTGGCAAGACTACAGACTTCGCCGTTTGTCCCAGCGATCGAAAACGCACCCCTACCATCAGGCTTCCTTCAGCCGAAATTCAATACATATGAAGGGAAGACGGACCCGTATTCACACTTGAGCCACTTTCGCCAAGTCATGGCTGTGTACAGGCGAAACGAGGCCTTAATGTGCATACTTTTCCCATCAAGTCTGGGCGACCTAGGCTTGACTTGGTTCGAAAAGCTCCCAGAGGGCAGCATAGCCTCCTGGGCCCAATTGGCAGAAGCGTTCGTAACAAGGTTTCGGACAAATACTAAGACACCGGTGGAGATAGACCAGTTACTCTCCATCGACATGGGTGAAAAAGAGACCCTCAGATCTTACAACAGTCGCTACTGGGAGACATTCAACCAGATTGGAGACTGCCCCACCAATCTAGCCATTGCGCAATATAAAAGAGGCCTACCAGTAGGGAACCGACTAAGGGATTCAATTACCATGACGCCACCCCTCACCATGGAGGCCCTGATGGAGAGAGTGCATCAGCACATCAGGGTAGAAGAGGATGGCGCACGTGCAAAAACAAAAACTAGTGCAACCATAGTACCAGAAAAGAAGACCTCAGCAAAGGTCAATACCGTAGATCGACAGAATAAAAATGGGCGTGGCAGACGAGATAACGGAGAAGACCCAGACAAAAGATGGTTGAGAATCCGCACTGCCATAACAACAGTATTCAAAAAACCAATATATCGGATTCTGAGCGAAATAAAGGACGAGCCATTTGTGAAGTGGCCAGCCAAGTTAGGGGAAGCTCAGAAGAATTACGACGACAGATCTCGGTGCACCTTCCACAAAGAAAAGGGGCACCGAACTGAGAATTGCACGCCACTACGACAGCACTTGGAAGAATTGGTGGCAGCAGGCCACCTGGACAAATACATTGAAGGAGGAGCGCAACCGGCCCCCCAAGATCATAATGACCATCCCAACAGAATGCCAAACGATGCACCACCTCAAGGCATCATCAATGTAATTCATGGAGTTTTTTAACCTGAGCGCGTATGCGAGCTCAGAGGTTCAATCAAGAAGGCTGAGCACTTTAGGGAAGTATTAAGTGCCCAACCTGCCATCAAGAAGGGGAGGACAGAGGCAACAAACGTCATGTCCTTTTTGGATAAGGACTTGGAACGAATTTACTGCCCCCATAATGATGCCCTGGTCGTCACTCTCCGAGTCAAGAATTTTGACGTCAAGCGGATTCTGATTGACCAGGGTAGTTCATGTGAGATCATGTATTACGACACATTCAAGCAACTAAAGCTGCAAGACAAAGACTTGGCACCTGCAGTTTCTCCCCTGATTGGATTCAACTCCATGCCAGAGTGGCCTGTCGGCAAAATAATCCTTCCAGTCAGAGCAGGAAGTGTAACAAAACAAGTGGAGTTCTGGGTATTGAAGGTCCCCTCCACCTACAACATCATCCTGGGCAGAACATGGCTGCATGCCATGCGCTCGGTAGCGTCATCATACCATCAGGTAATGCGGTTCCCCAATGACGCCGGTATAATTGAAGAAGTCTATGGCGATCAGATCATGTCAAAACAGTGCTTCGCCACAGCAAATGGAAGCCGAGCTGCCAAAGGATACGTTCATTCGGTGGAAGAACCAAAAAATAATGAACTATTCGCGGACGTCGGCAAAGAGGCTGATCAGAAAGCGGTGGAGGACTTGGTGGAGGTAAAAATAGATGAGAAGAACCCGGATAAGTTCTTCTTACTTGGCTCATCGTTGTCCAGCACTGAGAGATTAGAGGTCTTGGAATTCTTGACCTCTAATATCGAAGTGTTTGCCTGGACACCTTACGACATGCCAGGCATTGATCCAAATTTCATCAGTCACCAACTCAACATCCATCCATCCGCCAGACCAGTCATTCAACGCACACGCAGATCGGCACTCCACCACGCCGAAATAGTGGCAGAAGAGGTAGGCAACCTGCTGGAGGCAGGAGCGATAAGGGAAGTGCACTACCCAAGATGGATCTCCAACACAGTCGTAGTGCCAAAAAAGAATGGTAAATGGCGTGTCTGCGTCGACTACAAAACAGTCAACAAGGCGTGCCCCAAAGATAGCTTCCCTCTACCAAGAATAGATCAATTGGTGGACCTAACGGCAGGGCATAACCGACTTAGCTTTTTGGATGCATACAGAGGCTACCACCAGATCGCCATGCATGAACCAGACCAGGAGGTCACATCCTTCACAACACCAAGGGGGTTATATTGCTACAAGGTCATGCCCTTTGGCCTAAAGAACGCATGGGCGATATTCCAAAGGATGGTCACCAAGATGTTTGAACCATTGTTAGGCAGAACAATGGAGGCTTACATCGACGACATGGTGGTCAAAAGCAAGGATGAGAATGACCATCTGAAAGATTTGGGCGAGATGTTCCAGATCCTGAAGAAACACAAGTTGCGCCTCAACGCGTCCAAATGCGCATTCGGAGTTGGATCTGGCAAATTCTTGGGCTTCCTGGTGACCAACCGAGGTATAGAAGCAGACCCCTCTCAGATTAAAGCAATCCAGGAATTGGAGAGACCAAACTCAGTCAAAGAAGTGCAGCATCTCACTGGTATGGCGGCTGCACTCAACCGGTTCATAAGCAGATCGTCGGACAAACTACGACCGTTCTTCCAAGCTTTAAAGGCCAAGTTCGTGTGGGATGAAGAATGCGACCGAGCTCTGGAAAGCTTGAAGGAGTACATGTCTTCCCCACCACTACTTGTTACTCCAGTACCTGGTGAAGAACTCTTTTTGTACCTGGCAGTCTCTCAGCACGCAGTCAGCGCGGTGTTGGTTCGTGCAGAAGGAATACAACACTTGCCCATCTTTTATGTCAGCAAGACATTATTGGGAGCCGAAACAAGGTACTTGCCATTAGAGAAACTAGCATTAGCATTAATGATGGCATCCAGAAAATTAGCGCACTACTTTCACGCCCACACCATCGTCGTCCTCACAGCCTTTCCACTAAAAGCTCTGTTTGAAAGGGCGAACTTCAGTGGGCAAATTTTGAAATGGGCAGTAGAGTTGGGACAATTCGACATCAAGTTCCAACCCAAGACCGCAATAAAAGCTCAATCTTTGGCAGACTTCGTCGCAGAATTTACCCCTGGAAGTCATCATATCTGCCCAGTCGACCTAACCGACACAACCAAACTAGGGACGGAAGTTGACGCCGGAATAGCGCAACCCCTAGTGGAAGGTAGTCAATCAAGCACCAAGGCAGACCATACTAAGGACAACAAGGAAGAAGCAAACAAAGGCTTACCAACAGTTCGAACTAAAGACGAAGGGCAGACAGCCAACATGGACCTTGAAGAAAACACCATCCTTGACCCCACGGCATCGTCTGATCCTTCCACTTGCTGGAAACTATTCGTTGGAGAGATGTGGAAGCTCTTTGTGGATGGAGCGTCCAACCGACATGGTGCAGGGCTTGGCATAGTCCTCATCTCTCCAGACGGCCTGGTTATAGAACAAGCAATCAACCTTGGCTTCCCAGCATCCAACAATGAAGCGGAGTATGAGGCGCTTCTCGCAGGACTCAAATCGGCACACTTCATGAAAGCAACCGAACTAATGGTGTACAGTGACTCTCTACTGGTGGTAAACCAAATTTCTGGCGAATACGAAGCAAAGGATGACAGAATGGCCAAATACCAAGAATTGGTCAGAACGGAGATCAAGAAGTTCGATGTGGTAAGGATAGAACAAATTGGCAGGGAGGAAAACAGCCGAGCGGATGAGCTAGCAGGCCTGGCCTCAATGGCAGATACATCAATCCCTCATCCATTACTCATCGACTTCTTACCAAGACCAAGCATAGAAGACCCCGAAGCAGAAGAAGTATGTTGCGCAGAATTAGGCCCTTCTTGGATGGATCCCATCATCCTGTTCCTGAAAGACGGCATCCTACCAGAAGAGAAAAAAGAAGCCAACAGAATAAGGGCAAAATCGCAGCGATTTTGGCTATCTCCATCTTTGGCATTATACAAGAAGTCGTTCTCTGGGCCTTACCTCAAGTGCGTTCATCCCAACAAAGTAGAAGCATTCATGTTTGAAATACACGAAGGGGTGTGTGGAAGTCATCAAGGGGGAAGGTCGCTCGCTTACAGGGCTATTTCGCAAGGATATTGGTGGCCATATATGCAAGCAGACTCAGAGAAATATGTGAAAAAGTGTGAAAAATGCCAGAAATTCGCACACCAAATACATCAACCAGCAAGAGAACTCCTACCCTTAACTAGCCCATGGCCTTTCGCAATGTGGGGCTTGGACATAGTAGGACCACTTCCAACAGCACCCGGGGGCAGAAAATTCTTTCTCGCAGCAACAGACTACTTCACAAAGTGGGTAGAAGCAGAAGCATTGGCGTCAATCAAAGAAAAAGATGTGAAGAAGTTTGTTTGGCAGAATATTATCACTCGGTTTGGCATACCAAAAGCACTGATCTCTGACAATGGAACTCAGTTCGACGGCAGAATCTTTAGAAGCTTTTGTGAAGAATACAAGATAGAGTGCTACAACTCCTCACCGGCATATCCTCAAGCAAATGGGCAGGCTGAAGCATCAAACAAAGTCGTCTTGGATGGACTAAAGAAAAGGCTAGAGAAAGCAAAAGGCAGGTGGGCAGATGAACTTCCTCATGTCTTATGGGCTTACCGCACCACGCCTCGGCGATCAACTGGAGAAACACCATTCTCCTTAGCCTATGGCATGGAAGCAGTGATCCCACTAGAAGTTGGCCTCCCCACAATTCGAAGCGAAAATTTTGATCCAAACTTAAATGGAGAAGCCATAGCCTTAGAACTCGACCTTGCAGAAGAAAGAAGAGAAAGAGCGCTAGTCCACATCGCCTCATACCAACGAGAGTTAATCAGAAAATACAGCAAAAAGGTGCATCCAAGACAATTCAAGATTGGGGATTGGGTACTACGCAAAGTAATGGGAAACACCTTGGTCCCAGGAGACGGCAAGTTAGGCCCAAATTGGGAAGGTCCTTATAAGGTGGTTGGGTTAGCAGGCAAAAGGGCATACCACCTAGAAGACAAGGATGGCAAGGCAATCCCTAGGCCATGGAATACGGCCAATCTCAAGATATTTTACTTTTAGCTTTTCTTTTTCAAACATATGTAATTTTCTCTTCCTTCAATAAAATGAGAAATTCTTTTTAGCACAAATTACTCTTTGTAAAAGTTAGCTTTCAAGACTAAGTATATTGCAAGCATTCTATTATAAGTTAGCTGGAAAAACTAACTTAGAGGTTGGCTGGATTAAACCAACACCCTTCCTAAGCCCAGGATAAGGATCCAGGCTGCAGGACATTTGGTCGGAATAACCAAATACTATAAGTTAGCTGGAAAAACTAACTTAGAGGTTGGCTGGATTAAACCAACACCCTTCCTAAGCCCAGGATAAGGATCCAGGCTGCAGGACATTTGGTCGGAATAACCAAATACTATAAGTTAGCTGGAAAAACTAACTTCAATGGTTGGCTGGAATAAACCAACTCTTGTTACTCTTCAGCCGAAGTAAGTGTATGGCTGAAGAGTGGTTGGCTGGAATAAACCAACTCTTGTTACTCTTCAGCCGAAGTAAGTGTATGGCTGAAGAGTGGTTGGCTGGAATAAACCAACTCTTGTTACTCTTCAGCCGAAGTAAGTACAAGACTGAAGAGTGGTTGGCAGGAATAACCCAACACTTGTTACTCTTCAGCCGAAGTAAGTGTATGGCTGAAGAGTGGTTGGCTGGAACAAACCAACTCTTGATACTCTTCAGCCGAAGTAAGTGTATGGCTAAAGAGTGGATGGCTGGAATAAACCAACTCTTGTACTCCTCAGCCGAAGTAAGCATATCGGCTAAGGAGTGGTTGGCTGGTAAGCGTAGTTTAAAAGCCAAAACCGAAATAGAAGTTGGGGTAATAGAAGACACTACAAATGCAAGCATACACACAACAACCGGAATAAGAGAGAAGTAAAATTTTCATTGCAAGAAAAGTCATTACAAAGGGACTTAGTTCGGTTACAAAGAAAAAGAATACAAAGTCAAGCGAAAAGTTCATCAATTTCAGCATCAAAAGCCGCATCATCGCTAACTCGAAGACCGGTCTCGAGAGGAAGCTCATTCTCGGCTGCCATGATTCCTTCGGTTGGAACCACGTCTTCATTCGGCTGTTCGTTAGGATGGTCCTCTACCATGGGTTCCAACCGAAGTGATGGGTCGGCACCAACAACCGGAATGTCTTCAGGAGCAGAGGAGTCATCAGTGTCAGAGTCCTCCAGGAACTCTTGTTGCAAGGCATCTGCATACGCCGCAAGAGACTTCAGTATAAAGTACGCTGGAGGGTCGAAAACCTCGGTATGTTCATCATGACCGAGCTTTTCCACAGCCGCCCTCCAGCCGCACTTGAAGAAAAGCTCCTTGGCGGCGTCGCATTGTTTGACATAGGCCTCCTCTGCCTCCTTGTAACCTCGCTTGTACCCCTCCTTTTCGGCCGCCTCCATGTTCTTTTTTAGTTCGTTTATTTCGGCGTCTTTTCTCTTCTCTAGCTTCAACAGCTCGCGCAGATATTTGTCTTTCATTACAATGGCCGCTTTTTGCTTCTCCGCTTCAGCCGAATTAACCAGCTCGGCAAGTCGGCCGTTCTCCGCTTGAAGCTCGGTCATTCTCCTTTCGGCCTCCACTAGTTCGGCCGCCTTCGCTTCGGCTTCCGCCATCGCTTGCCTTGTGGTCTTGCAGAGTTCTTGGACTTTCCTATAAGTGATATTGTTCTTTTGCAAGGCCTGGCAAAACAAAGATTTCTCCTCAGCCGAAGTAAAAGTTGGAAAAATTTTAGACAGAAAAAAAAACAACAGAGCTACTTACCAAGATCATGGACTTGGAAGCAGACCGAATTGATTTCATTTCGGTGTTCAGCTGCTTCAAGTGGTGCTCCATGTCCTTAGGGAGGCACACACTTTTGGCCAGATTAAAGGCCAATTGGTGGTCTTTTTCAGCCACCACCGAGTCAGTAGCTTTGATAGTTCGGTCGTTAAAGGTCAGCGGCGGAACCCACTTCGGAGATTCAGCTCGGTCGGTGTGCTCTGGTTGGGGGGCAGGATGAGGACTTTGGGGGACGGATTCGACCTCATCAACAAGTTGCTGTTCGGCTGACGTAGATCGGGCGCGTTTGGAAGGGCGAGATGAAGAAGGCCGTTGTGAAGGAAGGGCCACGACGGCGGGCTGCACCTCAGTAGTTGGTGTTACTTCGGCCCTGGTTGTTGCGGTCAGGAGGGCCCTAACTCTGCTTTTCTTTGCCATTTCTTCTTCAGCTGTTAGTGGGACAAGTCTTATCTCGGGCAAAGTTGGGTCCGGTTCTGGGTCTTCCTCAAGAAGAAAATCGGTTACCTTTGCTTTTCGGCGACCGCTGTACCGGTAGGTCGGTTCAAAGTTCAGAAGCTTAGCCCAACTCCTTTCTTGACACCATAGTGCGGCTCGCAAAATCGCAAGGTTGGGATAGCTATATAGAGAACGGAGGTGGGCAAAATCTGCAAAAAAGGGAAGTGTTAGTTCGGTCAATGGACTGAAGAACCGAAATACAATGCAAGGAAGAAGACCGAAGTTAAATTACCAGGCTCTCCCATTTTCCAATTTATAGGTCGGCCAGGAATTTGAGCTTGAAAATCCTCAAAGTTCCCAGAGACCCAAAAGAAATCATCATCATTAAGATCTTTGTCCGGAGTGTGTTTAATTATCTTCTCTCGACGGCGGCGAATTCTAAGGTAATAGACCCACCCAGCATTCTTTGAACCAATAGAGTATTGATGAAAGATCTCGGCCAGACCAAGATTTAGTCCGGTTTGGTGGTTTAATGCGGCTATTCCCATTATAATACGATATGTATTGGTGGACAGTTGGGTGGGGCACAACCTAGTCTGTCTAAGAAATTCACAGATTAGCGGTTGGACAGGAAACCGTAGTCCGGTTTCTATTATGGATTGAAGGGTAAAAGGGACGAAGCCTTCATTGTCCCAGGGAGTAGCATCTTTCTTGGCCAACACCAGTTGGACATCATCAGGAATCTGGTAATCTTGCCTAAATTCGGCCATGCCACCAGGGGTTTCGACTAAATATCTATACTTACCCATTTGTTGTATAATTTATGAATAAATTATTTCGGTACAAAAATTAGGCTCAGTAGCTCGGTTGAGCACACGCAGGAATGCCTGGGCAACCTAAGTCTGCAAGGTAGAAAACAAAGGGGTTAAGCACAGATCGTTGGACCGCGCTACAAATTATAAGCAAGATATGCAAATCCTACTTCGGCTTAGTGGGCTGGTTCTACCTCAGTTTATCAAAAGGTTTGTTAGTTCGGTCTTGAGCAGATTAGACCGGTTTATCGTCTAGGGGCAGCTTTCTGAGTTCGGTTTAAAAAACTAAGAAAGCTGGTCTAGCCCCAAGGCCTAAATCAGTTGTGGAATGAATAAAGTTACTTCGGTTAAGCTTCTAGGGGCGGCTTTCTGAGTTCGGTTTAGGAACCAAGAAGACCGGCTTGGCCCCGAAAGCTCAGTTCGGTTGACAACCGAAGTTCCTAGTTTCCTATACTCAAAATGTGGTGGTCTTATTTCGGCCAAAGTGAGTCAGGCTCTGGTAACCCATTGAGGCTTTTAAATTCTAGTTCGGTTCTTGACTACAGAGATCTACCTGTGGGAGCAAACAGGATCCTAGTTCGGTTACCATGTGATTTTGGATCTAGGGCTGGTTTTCTACATAATAGTTCATACATACATGGAGTTCTACTAGTTTCTTCATAAAAATCCAGAAGCAAAGCGGCAAATGAAAGAAAATGTTTGCAAAAAACATACAAAACAAAGCTATGCAGATACGAAAGCGAAACAGAACAAGAAGGAAAGAGAATTTGCTTACCAGGTTAAAGAAGAAGGGACTAAAGTTGAAAATCTGTTGCAGTAAAAAGAAGAACTCGAGCAGCAAGAAAGCAGAGAGAGAGGATGAAGGAATAGTAAAAGTGAAGATACCCTAGCCTCAGGGATTACTTTTGTTAGAGAGCCCAAAATTTGGGCGGGAACTGTTTCAAGATCACAAAGCACGAAGACGGCGTGACAGCCGTCCTTAACCAATCAAAAAATGCCACGTGTCATAAGAATGGGAAGCGTTACAGACACTATGATTGAAGAGACGTTTTTGACCGGACAAAACAGGGGCCCGGAGTAAAATTAGCTCGGCTGAAAAATTCGAGGGTTTTTAGCTCGACTGGAACAGCTTAAAACGACGTCAGCTCGGCTGATGGACTGGTAATCCCAATCATGCTATGCAGATGGAATTAAGGGGCAATTGAGAGGGTAATTTTTGGGAAAAATTGGACCGAGCTGCGAGTTGGGCTTTAATTCCCAAAAACGCGAAGGACTAAGTAAAAAAGGCCGTAATGGTTACTCCGGCCCAGGAGAGCAAGGTTACTCCGGCCTAGGAGAGACAGAGTTACTCCGGCCCAAGGAGGTGGAATTACTTCGGCTTACGAAGTAACAGAGTTACTTCGGTTAGAGGATTGTAAAGTACTTTGGTTTGGGGAGCAACTTGAAGTTAGACCGGTCTTGAAGTTAGACCGGCCTTAGAGGTATACCGGTTTGAGAGTTATGCCGGTCGAGTCGTTGGTTCGGTCCGAACATACCACGGTTCATGTATGAGAGAACCGAGATATGATAGCATGAAGAAGAACCGAACAACTGTTAATACGGCCTACTTTGTGGCTCGGCATAGCCATTTTTACTTCGGTCAAATAGAAGTTCGGCCATAAAGAGAATCATCCCACTTGGTTTAAGCAGTGGGGGAGGGTGTGAAAGGATAAGCATTATCCTTAAGAGTATGAATCCTAGGAGGACTCTGCATGGAGAAATACAAGTCCTACTAGGATTGTGCCATATGAAACTTATAAAAGCTCACAAGCATCACCTTGGAGGAGGTAATTGAACACAATCTTTCTGAGAACTTAGAGCTTTGTCTATTTGTCAAGTTTTCTGACTTAGGCATTGGAGAGGTTTCCGGCACACACCCGCCGGCTAGCTCACGTTTGTGTTTTCAGGTGACAAAGCGACGTCGTACGGAGAAGCGTGGACTTGGTCAACAGGATTATACGAGGAGAATTATTTCCTCCCCGTACAAGTAATTTTTTTTATTTTTTAGATACAACAAATCTAGATATATTTAATATGTTAATATTTTTTGATTTGTTTTTAATTCACCAACTGTATTATCTTATTTTGTTGTATTCAATGGATTTTTTTGAAGTTTTTTTTTAATGTAAATTTTATACTTTTAAATATATCTAGATTAAATTGATCTAATCTAGATATATTGGTAGAAATAAAAATGAAAAATTATATTCACATATAAAAATTTATACAAAAAAAAATCATAAAAATATTGTGATAGTGATATTATCGTAAATATAAATCATGTTTATAAATGTTTTTTTTTTAAAAGTGAAAGGTTACCATTAAATTATATCAGTGTGTTTGAAAATTTTATATAAAATATATATTTTTATATTATCACTCAATAAGAATATGTTCATGTATAATTTAATAATGGAAAGTTGTAGAATATAGTTATGATGATTAAAAGAAGAAATGATAGGAAAAATGGGAAAATGGTCATTTAAAAAACTTTAGAATATAACATCAACAATCCAGTGACAATTTGTAATGAAATTACAAACCTCATTAAGAAAAATGTAATATTTTAAATGTAAAGAGAAATCTATATTAAATAGAAATCTCAAGAGTGTCAGTGTAACTTACCCTAATAGAATGAACTTTGGTACACTCATACTAAGTCCGACCCATAAGACAAGTTGCAGAAATAGACAACAATAAAGAATTTGGAAAAATCAAGAGGGAATTTCATTTCCCGCCCCGCCCACCTCCTTAAAAAAAAATTTAAAAAAAAAAAAAACCACCTATATCCGTCCAATCAATTTTAGACTTGAACTTTTGCTATTGTCAATTTACCTCCTAACCTATTTAAATCATGATCAATTTACCTCGTACCGTCACATTTAAACAGAAAGAGTAAAAACAAATTACATTTTGGCCCCAAATTTCAAATTATAGATCCAAACTCACTATCTCCTACCCAAACTCTCAATTTCTCCACTCTGTACCTCTACAACTCCGCCGACAACCGCCGCTGTCGACTAGCCCTCATCCTCTCTCTACCACTGCAACCCTTCCCTCAACGCCTCCAATCCCTCCCTTTTCATTGGCCCAGCCTCTCCTCGTTACCCAAGCCCTTCCTTCACAATTCACATAAACAAACAAACAAACAAACAAAATCCATATAACATGCCATGAAGAAGTAATGCAATTACTAGGTGAGAAGAAGGCTAATTCTAATACTTGGCCTTCAGACACAATGGTTTGGTTGAGTCTAAGGGGTTGTGTTCGTGTGATGATGTCGAAAGATGTAGTGGGGATTGGGAAGAGAGTAATGATGAGTATGGTGAAGAGTCATAGTATAGAGCAACAATGGAGTTTTTTTTTTTTTTTATGTTTCTCATTCTTCTTCACACAGTGGCCTTTCGCTCTGTCTCTCTCATGCTTTCTCTCTCTAACATGTGAATGAATGAGACAAATGTTCTTCATGTTTAAAGACATTTTGGCCTATCGAAAGGGGATGACTAGAGGCGGAAGGGGAAGGTTGAGGAAGGGGTTGCATTAATAGAGGAAGGAGGAGGACTAGCCGACGATAGTGGTGGCCGGTGGAGTTGTAGAGGTGCAGAGAGGAGAGATGGTAAGTTTGGATCTATAATTTAAAATTCGAGGCCAAAATGTAATTTTTATAATAAAAAAAACTTTTTTGTTTAAATTTGATGGTAGGGAGTAAATTGATCATGATTTAAATAGCTTAAAAAATAACAACAATGATTCATCTCCCATTTTCCTCCCACCCCCTTTGACCCCCTCTCTCTCTCATTGGTTACCTTTTCTTTTTCTTTTTCTTTTTTTTCCTGTTCCTCCAATCACCACCCGCCACGTGGCAAAGGGAGGTGAGGGGGTGACCCCCCAAAAGGGGGTCCCAAGCATTATTCAAAAAATAAATTGATAATATTAAAAGCTTAGGTGTAAAATTGATCAGATGAATACAATTAGGAGGAAAAATGAAATTTCCTTGGAAGTCAATCAAAGGTTGGAGAAACTTGGTTCTCTTTGATGCATTTCTCAACTGAAACTTTCTTTATAAGCAATGAAAATTCGCTAAAACAAGCTTTTGAGCAAGAGTTTGGAAAGTTTCAATAATAATAAAAAAAATGACGAGTTATACTAACGGTTTCTATAGTGTGAGTTTGTATCATTTTAGTTTTTGACTTTTAATTGTGATATATTTGACCTTAAATTTTGAGTCTTGCTCTAAATAAAGACAATTGAAGATATCATTGCTCAATTTCAAGGGCAAAGCCATCAATTTAATAAAAGATAAACTAATTTGACAAAAATAAATGTCAAAAAAATATTTTTGAATTTTTAAAAATTATTTTTACCTACTAAAGATAAAATTATGTAAAATTGATAAATCTTTTAGACATTTATTTTTATTTTTTTTATCAAATTAATTTTTATTATGTGTTTGGATAATGATCATGTAATAGGTGATTATTTTTTATTCATTAAATTAGTTTCTATTTTTTCAAAAGTTAAATATGGTGACAACATTGATATCATTATTAAACTAATTCATTAAATCAAAAAATTCAAAACTAAAAATATTTCATATATTAAATATATCGATTACACATTAAAAGCCCAACAACAATTACATGATCATCATCCAAACACATAATAAAAATTAATTTGGTAAAATAAATAAAAATCTAAAAGATTTATCAATTTTACATAATTTTATCTTTGGTGAATAGAAATTATTTTTAAAAATTCAAAAATATTTTTTTGTCATTTATTTTTATCAAATTAGTTTATATTTTATCAAATTGACGACTTTGTCCTTGAAATTGAACAATGGTATCTTCAATTGTTCTTATTTGAAACAATTATTTGAAACAAGATTTAAAATTTAGGGTCAAATGTGTCACAATTGAAAAGTTAAAAACCAAAGTGACACGGATTCCAAGGAACTGTTAGGATAATTCACCCTAATAAAAAAGTCACTGAGAAATTAAAAAGTTAAAAAATTCAAATAATTGTGCAAAAAAAGTTAAAGATTTCACTTTCGCTCCATTATTTGCACGCTTTTTAAAAAAAAAATAAAAAAATTATCTCAAAAATACTATTTTTTTTACTCATATTTAAGTAAAAAAAATTAAAAATCACTAAAATAGTCTATTCTCAAATTAAACGACTGTTTCAAATTACCCTACTAAAGAGACTTGCTGAAATGAAATAAAGTTTGAGAGAGATGGGAGTGGTCAAGACTCAAGAGAAACAAGGGAAAGCAATGGGCGTGAATTGCTCAAATGAAATGAAGTGTGAGAGAGATGGGAGTCGTCAAGAGAAACAAGGGAAAGCAATAGGTGTGAAATTTTGAAATTGCCTTACTTAGAGACTTGCTCAAATGAAATAAGGTTTGAGAGAGACGGGGGTGGTCAAGAGAAACAACGGAAAGGAAATTTGAAATTTCCATTTGGAGGAAGGTCGTCCCCCACAACGTAACAAATGTTCTTGTTGGTCTGCTTTATCAACAGCCACAAATGGCTTTATTGGAGTATCCGATCAAAGTATAAAACTTATAAAACTTATTGATCAAAGTACAAAACTTGTTGGTCTGCTTTATCAACAGCCACAAATGGCTGTCTAGGTTTTTTTTTTTTTTTTTTTTTTTTTTTTTTTTTTTTTTACACTGAAAGTCAAATTTTTTGCAAAACCAAAAAAAAAAAAATCTAAACAAAATATCACATCCAACTCCATAATTATTTCACTTTTTTTCTTACAAACATCACATCCAACCACAAAAAAACCCCAACTATCTTTTCAAATACCAAAAAAAATTTATCCAATAATATCCTATAACTAAAAAAGCCTATATAAAAATCCACTTTCCAAACACCCAGAAAGTATTTTATATGAAAACATCTTCTATCAAAAGCAAGGATGCTGCCAAGAGCCAAAAGCTAACTCATCTTCTTGTAACTTTACCCCTTCATTTCATAGCCCAAATTTCAAGTTCAATTTTGGGTAAAATGCATTTTCCCCTTAATTAGAAAGACAATAGTTACCAAGCGCAGCAATAATACCTCAAACTTAAAAAGAAATAAATTACATACAACTCACATAATGGATAAGAAATAAAAACTATAAAGGATATTAAATTTCTATTTATATGAGTTAAACCTACAATTTTACACTAAAAAAGGGTACTATACAATCATTAAACCAATTAGGGTCTTGGTTTATATAATAAAAGTCATGCCTATGTGTATTATATTTAAAAATTGGGTTAATTACACTTTTCACCCTTATAGTTAATTCAAATTTCAATTTAAATAATTTAGTTTCTATTCTTTAAGTTTAGTTTCAATTTAAGGTTAAAATTAACAATTTTTAGACAGCTGTCACTTTAAGTCTAATCTTAATTTGGTCATTCTATCTAAATTTGATGTTAAAATTAACAATTTAGAAAAACTTATCAATTTTTTAAAGTGTACAAATAAACAAAATTAACAAAAATTTAAATGAAGGGATCAAATTGAAACTAAACTTGAAATTTAGAGATTAAAATGCTTAAATTGAAATTATAAGAACTAACGTGAAATTTGGATTAAATTGTAAGGGTAAAAACTGTAATTAACTCTTAAAAACTAGTGAAACTTACTATGACACGCAAGAAATCACATAAAGACTAAAGTTAGTAATATAGTTAATTACACCAAGACTCCTTCAAGTACTTGTGAATATCAACTTAACCCTCTCATCTATAAACTCATATTTTGACTTCTTAAATTATAAAAATATATCACTTTCGCTTCCTCTGAATCACTTTCAGAATAAGTATATTTGTATGATTTTCATAATTGAGGGGGGTTAACATGAATGGATTCATAGAAGAGGGGGTTAAGATGATATTCATAAATAATGAACGGTTCTTAGTGAAATATTCCAATAATATATTACAACTATCTTTTTCTTATATTTGTCATGCATATTGTCCAATTTCCACAAATGTTGACAAGCCGTACTTGACCCAATGCAAGAAATGAAAACACCGTGCCGTGTCTCATTTCCAACGACGAAAAGTAATAAGGTCGATGAAGGCAACACATATGCATATGACTTCTAACGTATTAAATAAAAGTCTTCATTATATGGCCCAATTGAGCCATTGTACAATGACCTTTCAAATTAAGGAAACTCTTGAACTACTTCAACACAAATAACAAAACTTATATAAATAAAAATAAATAATTGCTTGTAACATTTCTTTCTCCGGTATTCATGCATTGGACAAAAAAAATTTATAATATTAACACATAAAAATTGCCTAACAGGCCTAAAGAGTCAACGTCTCCAAGGCTTTGATATTTTTACAGCTCAAAGCGGGGCAACTCTACACCCAATGCTATTGAACGCCTTGAATTTATTTTTTTAATTATAAATATATATATATATATATATATATGTAATTCAATCTAAAATTTTATATTGAATATCCTACCCCACTTTCCTGAACACCCATTATAGTTGAACACCCACTCAGTCTACTTTCTTGAACACTCAATCCAACCCAACCCAACCCAACTCAACTCATAACCCTTTAATTAATATATATGATTTGTGACACATGGCATGTTTTGGAGTTTTGCTTTCTCACTCAGTGCAAAGTTTCTTGTTGACAAAAATGTGTGATTTTGCAATTTTCAACAAATGTACCGCCTAAATGTTAATGTTGATGAATGGTTTTATAACTTATCTCAATTTGAGTTAAAGGAGCTTTTCTCTCTCTTTTTTTTTTTTTTAATCATTCTAGAGATAAAAATAAAACATATTTATGCAATTTTTTTTATCTACATTTTATTTTTTGAATCAATGATATCAATATATTAGAATTTTATTTTATTTATTTATTTGTGTGTGAATTAAAAAGTCTAAAAAAATTGAATTTTTGAATGTCTTTTCTGAAATCGTCACTCACTGGTCAAAGTGAACTTTTGTTATGCGGCCTTTCTTACATTTAAAAAATATATATTATGATCAAAAGATTATGTATTTATTTATTTTGACAATATTTATAAAAAGGTTATTTCCATATATAACTAGTAAAATTTATTTAAATATATAACAAGGTTTACGGAAAAAAAAAATTATCAAATAATCCGAGCTTAAACACTAAATAAAATATGAATAAATTGTAATAAAATATCACTTGAACATCATCATTTTCACATTTTTATCTACAAAATTGCTAATCAAGCTTGCATAATCCAACTTATCAACTAAATCATTTTCAATTGATAAAACTGCTAATTTATTAATCCTTTTTGTAACATAGTTGACCAAAGGTAATCTGTAACTAGTATAATTTTTTGTATTATATACACAATTCATGCATTTGAGAAATAACCCTCTATTAATTTCAAATAAGTCACAATATCAATGGCATTTTTGGTTTTTTCTGGTAAAAACAATTATCTATTAGCTTTAAATAATTCGCCACACCAACCATCTATTAATTTTGATTTTTCACCGAATTTTATCAAATCCTTTCAAATTCATATGGATTTTTTTTGTGGACTAGTTTAAGAGCTAAAAAATTATGGGACCCTTTATTTCACTAATTTTTCAGGGGTCCAAAGAGGTGGTTTTGCCCATCTTGCCCCAAAGCCTAATCTCAAGTCAAACCAAAATTTGCACATCTTGGCCCAAAGCCTAATCTCTAGTCAAACCAAAAAGTCGTTTGTACGTGTAGTTATAAAAAAAAATAAACAACTACTAATATGGATTAATTATAAATTCAGGGTCTCTATTATAATTAAATAAAAGCTCAACTTTCTCCAGTCATAATAGTAATCATAGAGGTCGTGCGGTCCACAAAATTAAGAGTAGTAGTAAGGTACATTTCCTTTTGTAATTGAATTGTTCATTCATCAATTGCAGTTCTTCCTTCTCAACTTATTATTTGTTTTGCATCCTTAATTAGTTCTTTCACAAGTGACACTTTGTCATCCTTAAAGGCCTGTTCATTGAAGCAAAACAACCGTCAACACTTTGCCTAATACATTTTGGAGAAATTACAAGTCAATGGTATTTTCCAAAATAATTACAGATTTATGAAAAAAAAAATTGACTTTAATCATTGAAGTTTGTAAAATTTACCATAAATCTGTAATTATTTTCAAAAGTACAGCTACTTTGTTATTTTTCCATACATTTTCTGGTTTGAATATTCTATAAGAATTATTCCATCTTTGTAGACACACTCAAAATACTCAATTGGCTTTCGAAGGTAAAATAAGCTTATTTGGGTGATTCTTCAACTGATTAAGCTGATTAAGCTTATTTGGGTTAAAGGAGCTTCTTTGACTTTTTTGCATTTTAGATTATCAACTACAACTTTTTGAACAAAAATGACAATTACACAATAAAAAATTATTTGACAATTTATTCACCAAACATGAACATAACTTTTCCAAAACTCTCTTAAAAGTTAACTAAACACGCTTACAACTTATTTAAATATATTTAAACTAACAACATAAAATTCGATAATCTAAAGAGTTACATTTAAGTATTATCAAATGGATATCTTGTTGGAATAAATATGTATGTTCGAAAAAAGGTAGGTCTTACAACCATTTCATACTTCCAATCCAATTGTTGTGTGCTGACTTCCATGCTTCCATGTAAAAATTGGCATAGACATTACAAATATTACCTGAGATTGTACATGTTAAAAGCACACTTTCAACCTTAGCCAATTTGGACTATTTCATACAATTTAGTTACAAACACATCAGACATCATATGAATATGTGGACTGTCTCTTATAGAACTCCTGGAATTTTCCTATGACCATTACAAAAGTGGAATCAGGTAACAGAAATAAGGGAGTGAATTCCTGAAAACCACTACATTAGGTTTTGAATCCTTCAAATATTGATACACATCTTTCCCATTTGAGTAGTTTACTCATCTCACAACATAAAGCTATTCTACAATTGTGATTTGGACTACTCTTCTCATATTATCTTGGGTACATTTTAGTAATTGTTGCTTCATTAACTAACCATGGCATTGACTTAGTTGTAGACTCATTAGACTGTAGGCCTTTAGGTGCTTCTGACCATGTAGACTCGTCAGACTCTAGGCCTTTAGGTACTTCTGACCATGTAGACTCGCCAGACTCTAGGCCTTTAAGTGCATTTGACCTTGTTTTGCTGAGAGAATGGAATGCAGGTTGTTGAGGAACTGACATAGTATATGAGTAACTGTTGAGCATTAGCAGTACTGTCGCCATGGTGGGCCTGGCATTCAGATCTTCTTGGACACACAACAAGCCAATATGGATACATCTAAGAACTTCATTTGTTGAATGAAACCCTTCCAAAGTTGGATCCATCAATTCCAAGGGTCTTCCATCGTTCCAAAGTTTCCAAGCCTACAAGAGTTCATATATATGACTTTGTTCAAAACATGATAGAAGTTAGAACTAGTTTTTAGTACTTACGAAGCTCAGAAGGTCCTCTGCATAGAAATTAGAACTAGTTTTTAGTACTTACGTAGCTCAGAAGGTCATCTGCATAGTCTGACTGGTAAAAGCTATTGTTCTTCTTGCCGCTAATGATTTCTAGAAGCAAGACCCCAAAACTAAACACATCCGACTTCACAGAGTACTGTCCGTACAATACATACTCCGGCGACATGTAACCACTACAAGCCAATATCAGTAGCATAATAAGTAAAACGGGAATGCACACAATAATGGCATAGACAAGTAATATGCATTTATTTTTTGTTCCACCACCTCTACAAAAAGCCTAACCTTCTATTTTTTTATCCATTGCTTAAAGTTCGACTGGTCATTTGATAAATTTTGAATGTGCATTAATTGATACAAGAAAAAATTGATTCAAGTGATGTCAAAACTCAACACTTACTATGTTCCGACAACTTTACTTGTATTTTCTTGGGATTTATCAACGCCAAAAATTCTTGCAGTGCCAAAATCAGAAATTTTTGCATTCATATTGGTATCTAACAAGATATTGCTTGTTTTGAGATCCCGATGAATAATATTAACTTGGGAATCTTCATGAAGGTAAAGAATCCCTCGAACTACCCCTTTTATAATCTTGTAACGTATTGACCAATCCAGCATTTCTTGTTTTTGTGGATCTGTACATTGATAAAAGTAGATATTAAAGTTAGCCATATGGAATTAGAATTGGTGTATTATGAGCTAGTTTTATTCAATTTGAAATGCATACACACAAGAATATATAAACTTACAATGCCAATTGCTCCTCAAAATTTATTGATACTATTTGGAAAGAATAATTAGGCTAAGTTTGGCATTCTTTAAAAAAGTTAAAAAGTCAAAAAGTCACTATCTTATTTAAGTCACATCATCTCTCTCGCATATCACTTCAAACTCAACCCATATTTCATAAAAAGTTAAAAAGTGCACTTATTTAGAACATTCCAAACAACCCCTTAATCTTTCTGTAACAATGTGTATTTCAACATCTCAATCTATTGCTCATAAAATCTACGAATAGCATTGTTTGATGTACTTGCTTGCAAACTAAAAACTAATAATATAAACACTGTTAAAAGCATCCCCTCCCCATAATTTAAATGCTAGCTTATTTAAGTTGTTTTTATATCATAATCTATAAGTAAAAGTTACCCCAAATAGTGATACTCTAGCATAAACTACCAAAATTATAAATAAGAAAAGGGCGTAACCAGTGTCATAAGTTGCACCAAATGTGTCAAATGTACATTATGGGGAATTTATGCTAATAGAAATCATTTATAATTGTGAAATTAAATAAAAAAGATAATTTCAGAACAATTGCCTTACCAAACAAAAAGTAGTCAAGGCTTCTATTGGGTACAAATTCGTAGATGAGTATCTTTTCTTTTCCTTCCAAGCAGTATCCCAATAGCCTCACTAGATTTCTATGTTGAAACTTGGCTACCAATAAAACCTCATTCTTAAATTCTTCTACACCTTGGCTTGAGTTTTGAGATAGTCTCTTTACAGCTATCTCTTGTCCATTGGGAAGTATACCCTGAGAATATATAATATGCATTCAAATTTATGAATCCAAAATTTTCAAAGTTTGATTTTTATTTTAAATTTTTTGTATATATGATTGTATTTTTAACTACTGAAACATAATTTCTGACCTTGTACACAACACCAAATCCACCCTCACCAATTTTGTTAGCATCGGAGAAGTTGTTTGTGGCAGCTTGAAGTGCAATCAAATCATATTGCAAGGACTGAACTTCTGTAATTTCATTCCTAGCTGTGCATACCGAAGAGTAAATATAATGAATTTATCAATGTATCTTTACAGGAATAAACAGTTAAACAAGAGCATACCAAAAAAAAATTTTCTTTTTCTTTTTTCTTTTTTCCTTGCTTACATGTATCTTCTTGAAGAGCTATGTCTTTCTTCTTTGCTTTCCTACGTAGGAAATAAAAGGCCAAGATGAAAAGCAATACAGAGACCACTATTGAAACTATGACGGCTATGAGTACTTGAGATATGATTCCCCCATTCCCTGGATCAACAACAAATTGTATCGTTCAAGATCTTAATCAGCAAAGATTAACTTTCATTTGAAATATGATTAAGATGACATGGTCAAGAAAATTCAATTGTATAGAACTTCAAATTTTAATCCAAATACATAATGTAGAATATTAATCTCGTAATGTTGTTGCCACACGTTTGCACACATTTTTGTGACTCTTCTGTCGATGGGGAATGAAAAGCTGCTTATGACACATGGCAAAGAAACCTGAAAATGTTTTACTTTCTGGGCCAAAGCATGTGCAATGTGGTGAAGGCAATAATGCGCACAAGCAGTGGATCAGTTACAAGCAGTTGAAAGAGTAATGGGTCAACTTTCAGGAGGCATTTAGTGCTTGTAAACGGCAAGATGGCCTGTCGATATAGGTCAACAAAAAATGGGGGACACGTGGCAGTGCTTGTGAAGTTCAGTCTTGCTTTAGAAAGAAAAGGCAGTGAAGATTTGAGGGTTCAAAGGGGCCAAAGCAGTTTTCAACAGTTGAGGGAAAGTGGCCTGCAGATTTGAAGAAAGATGGGCTCATGGACCAGAGAAAAGAAAGGAAGATATAAAAGCCAGAAATTTGCAAGGAAATGGACATCAACAACACAACAACAACTTAGCTTTATCTTAGGAGTAGTTTATCTTAAATTAGGAGTGGTTTCTTCTGTAGTTTGTAACTTGTAACTCTTGTAAACTTTAGTAGTTTCATCTCAATATTACCTTGTGTTTACTTTGGTTTACTTTGCTTCTCTTTTCGATTGTAACTTTTGTTCTAAAGAAGTCCTCATTCTTTTGAGGCATTGAATTAAAAAATACAGTCGCATGATTTCCTTGTTTGATTGTTTCGTTGGAATTATTGTTGAATTCCTGTTGATTATGAGTTAGCATAATTTTTACTAATAGTTTTTGGCACACCCGGTGGAAGCACAAGAAAACCTAAAAAACGGCATGAAAAAATCTTGTAAAACACAGTCACATAATATTCCAATAAGTGGATTTTCATGTAATGATGTGTCGAGAAAAATAGATAAAATGATTTGATTTTGTGGAGATAAAATGTGTTGGCGTGAGAATGAAATTTATATTTATAAAAAAAAAAAAAATTGATTATCTTGATTGACAAAAATTTCTAACAATAGCACCATTGGCATATCATTTGAGGTTAGAAACACGAAATCATTTTGATAAAGTGATTGGTCAACTTGATGATCAAATTGACCATTTGGAGATCAAAATTCATCAATAGAACATTGAAAATTTTTATAGAAGCCAAAATTTGTAGCTTTTCAGTTGTTCTTCCTACGCCTTTAAAGGTTGTAAATGATGAAAAAGTTAATTCATCAATTGTTATGGGTAAAAAAACAAAAGGCCGTGAGAATAAAAATTTCATGGCGGGGGGGCAATTTCACAATGAAGAAATATTTTCTAGGTTATCAAAAAATATTTCTAACTCATTAATGTGTGAAAGGAAAAATCAATCATTTTTTGCAAATCTTAGTCCAAAGAGTGATGCAAACAATGTGATTAAAAAGTTTGATTTCAAGCCAACTATGGCTAAAAATGATGAACAACCAACTGTTCATGAGTTTGAAATTTTTGTCATTATTGAAAGTGTCAAGATGTATAATGTTTCAAAGCCACTTCATACTATGACTTTTGTTGTTCAAAATTATTTTTGGATTTGTGAGTCACACCAAAACTCAATTTTAATGACCCAACATTGTTTGGAAAATATATATATTCAGAAATATTATACAAAGAAATATAGACAATGGCCATTCGATTGTGGCCTTATAGTTTATTTCTACCCTAATGAAAGTCACAAAGTACCATCATTTTCGTGGAATGTTTTATTTCCGATTCTGAATCTTTGAAGTTGTGACTAGTTAAGCAATGGTGTTTTCACTGTCGAATAACAACAGTTGAAAGCTTGTGATCATGTTCTCAAGTGCATGGAAAAAAAAATTGGTCTAAATTGTTTTAATGAAATATCAAAACAAGACCAAAGGGAATTGCAACAGTTGTCAAAGCTGTTGTGTTGGTGGAAGGTGGTTTTATTTGACCATTTGAATATCACATGCTTTGAATGTTGCCACGAAAATTGTGTGAGCACAAATAACAACCATCTACCCTGTCGAATTGTGAGATAATGAAATGTAGCTCACTTGGATTAGGTGTTATTGTAGTGTTGCCAATTAAGTGGCATATGATCATTAATAATAGAGGCATTGGATTATCGACAGTTCTACTTTGGCATATGTATGGTCTTTGATCACCTGATTTCTTGGTCGAAGGCATATATTTTATATATGTTTGTTTGTTGAAAGGGTTGTCATCGATTTAATTTTGATTTTATAACTCTTCAAGAATTTGAGCAAGTCTCATTCTGAAAGAGTTAAGGGGGCAATGTTTACACCCATTTTTGTAACTCGACGGGGAATGAAAAGTTGCTTATGACATGTGGCAAAGAAGCCTAAAAATGTTTTACTTTCTAGGCCAAAGTATGTGCAATGTGGTCAAGGCAATCATGCACACAAGCAGTGGATTAGTTACAAGCAGTTGAAAGAGTAATGGGTCAACTTTCAGAAGGCATTTAATGTTTGTAAATGGCAAGATGGCCTGTCGATATGGGTCAATAAATCATAGGGGACATGTGGCAGTGCTTGGGAAGTTCGGTCTTGCTTTAGAAAGAAAAGGCAGTGAAGATTTGATGGTTCAAAGGGGCCAAAGCAGTTTTCAACAGTCAAGAGAAAGTGGCCTGCAGATTTGAAGGAAGATGGGATCATGGACCAGAGAAAAGAAAGGAAGATATAAAAGCCAGAAATTTGCAAGGAAATGGACATCAACAACAAAACAACAACTTAGCTTTATCTTAGGAGTGGTTTCTCTTAAATTAAGAGTAGTTTTTTTCTGTAGTTTTGTAACTGTTGTAAACTTTATTAGTTTCATCTCAAAATTACTTTTTGTTTACTTTGGTTTACTTTGCTTCTCTTGTTGATTGTAACTTTTGTTCCAAAGAAGTTCTCATTCTTTTGAGGCATTGAATCAAAAAATAGAGTCACCTGATTTCCTTGTTTGATTGTTTGGTTTGAATCATTATTCAATTCATGTCAATTGTGAGTTAACATAAATTTTACTAACACCACGATACAACATGTTTAATTCCGCAAGAACATAACTAGGTTGCAGTATACATGGACTTAAGTAAACTAACACATACAACACTTAATTCTGCAATGACATACAATGACTCATGCCATAGCACTAAATTATGCAATAACGTATGATGCATACATGGACCCAACCAAATTAGCAAATGACCATAGATTTTGGGAATCATAAAAATAAATGAAAACTCTGAAAAAATAGTTACAAACCAGTGAAATTATGCCGAGAGTGGGAGAGTAGGCCAATTTTCCAAACAATTCCAATTATGAAAATCACCATGAGATTAATTCATTACAAGAAAATTCAATAATTAATTAGTTAAAGGTAAATTACAGTGGTAGTCCCTATATTTTGGTCCTTATGTCATTCTAGTCCATGTAATTTTAATTAACTCAATTTCGATCCTGAATTTATGACTTTGTCTCAATTTGGTCCAATTGATTACAATTGTTAGCATTTTCTTATGAAAAAAAATGCAAATAAACGACATGTGTTAAGGGCAAAATTATAAACTTACTAAACTCAATAAATTAACCTCAACCAACTCAATGATTATTTTCTGTCAAAATCCCTAACAGCTTTATCAATTAGACTATATTGATACGAAATCTAAAATTAAGAGTTAAAATTGAGTTAAATGAAAATATACGAACTAAAATGACATAGTGCTAAAATGTAGGGAGTATCACTATGATTTGTCTATTAATTAACTAATCAATTCATCCATCCATCAATTGGGTAATTAACCATTCAAATCTATCAATCTCATCAAGAGTAAAGCAATCAACCATGAGACTCAAGAATTAACGAAGAAACCCTATGAAAAAAACACTCTCATGGGATGAAAACCGCGATCCTAACACCTAATAACAATTTATCATTGAATGAAACAGTTTCCAGACCTACATGAAGGATTTTCAACTCTTACCCAAGTTTACCTACAATTGAGCCCACCACAAGCTTCAACAAACTCAATCTCTGCTCCAAAGCAGTCTTTATATATATATATATATAACCAGGTGTTAGGGGTAGTTCACGTGTACCTCAACTAATTCCAGGAACTAATTCCACTGCCCACTTGAGGAGGCCTCCATTTAAAACCAAGGTGAACACCATGTATGGACATTGCCCTAAGGAGCTTATTGCTGCTAGGGGTATTGAACCATAAACCTGATGGGAGCACACCTTCAAACCCCAAGTTTTGCCTGCTAGGCCAACCCCTTAAGTTTTGCACCAAGGCAGTCTTGACACATCAAGCTCTGTTGATTCAACAATCACCAGGAAGCTCTTTATTCTGATCTCTATCTTTAATGACAATGTTGCTCAGCAGCGATCATGCTACATGGATATGAACAATTGTGTGAAGGTTTTGATTTGTCTAGAAACAATCTATGCCAATCTAAAAGTTATGATTTTTTCATCGATAAAGCTCATCTGTTGTGGAAATTCTAAAGAAAGAGTTCAAGAAGATGTGAATTCAAACCTCTCAGAAAAGCTATCACACTTCAAAGACAATGTTAATGATTTCACTGTCGACTGTGAGCAAAATATTTCTCAGGTGGATGAGTGGATTATTCCAAATGATGCGATTCCAGACGTTGACTCTGCTCTAGAAAAACATGATGCTCAAGTGGAAAGATTCAATATGTTTGGCTCTCCAAAGATTGTATCAATCTCTGTTGATAGATCTAAGAAAATCTTGACACCAAAGCCACATTCTGAGGATTTGGACACTATGGAGACTTCTCAACTCCTTCAAAACTATGCTCAGAAAAAATGAAAAAGAAAGTATGCAATTGAAGAAAGTTGTTCTAATCCATCAATTTGCAATCTTTGGGGATGAAAAGGTGTTTAATTCTCAGATTTAGTTACCGGCGTTTCAGGGAGATTTAGACCATATTTGTTCATGTTAAATGTCATTTTCATCTTTGCTAGTTTAGCTAGTTGTTAGGTGTTTTGTGGGATCGATCAGGGTTGATCCATTTGCTTTTGTAAGCATCTCCCTTATATAGTCATTTTCTTTTATCAATAAAGCTCTTTATTTTGTCCCAAAAAATAAATAAAGTAGTATTACTGATAAAAATCACTTTTTTCACATGTAATTATGAGCTTTCTTGGTTGTTTTTGATTGGTATATGATGCAGAGTTTTGGTCATAGAGTTTTTACAACTCATGGAAAGGCAAAATGCACTAGTAGACACAAGTTGCTACATGCTTTGAATAACGTGAAATTCAGTGCAGATATGAAAAATTATATCACGATCAATACTCATCACTTTATTTGTTTCAAGATTTGGCCGTTTTTGAAAGTATTTGTTTCGTTAATTACTTGATCTAGACAAATCCGTTTGAGACTAGGGTTTTTTTTTTTTCCAGAATACGTAAATTTTATTCTAATTTTCAGATTTGAACTTAACTCAAATCTCTCTATTTTTGATAATTTTTATATTCTCTTTCATTTAAACTTGATTAGCGAGCTCTATCTTTCCTAACTTATTTCCTATTGTAATTAAGATTGGTTCCTATTGTAATTAGGACTGGTTCTTTTATAAATAATGATTGTGAGACTTAGGGAAAAGTATAAGACTAAATTAATTATTTAGTCATATGGTGACCCGCATGGTACGGTAACATGAATTATAGATTTATTAAGATTATGGTTTCATATCTTTTGGTCATGAATTGTTAATTCCTTTACTATTAATCTCGCTAATTAAACAGAATGTGTGTATTCTAGAGCACTTGTTACACTATTTTGCCATTTCTTTGTATTCTAGTGATCACGGAGATTATATTTTGGAGCTTTTGTACTCCGTGTGTAGAGGAAGAAACATTCGCTCTGTTTTGTTTGATTTTCAAAATTTATGTTTTTTAAAAAAAAAATTAAAAACTAATTTAATAAAAATAAATAAATAAAACACATTATTATTTTCATATAATTTTACAATTTTTTTAGGGTTAAAATAATATTTAAAAATTCAAAAATATCTTGTTTTCTTTGTGACTCACAGGCCGTATATATCTTTTTAGAATAAACCTGGGGATCCAGAATTACGGTTCCCAAAATTATGGGTGATTGTATGGTTGAGATTGAATTTGGATAGTGTGAAATAAATCTGAACTATTAAATGACAATTCTGAATAATTTTTGAATAATTAAGTCTATATTCATAATATTTCTCATCTTTGTAAATACTTTTCACACTCAATGACTCACAGGCCATAGCATGACCCATTGTCTTAAATTTATTGTTTATTTTTATACTATTTCACTCACATTTTTTTATTTGATTGGTTTAATTTTGTATATCTAATTTCTAAATCATTTTTGTATTTTATTACAGGAGTTCTAACAAAAACTGCTATTAATCAAGCCCAGAGAAAAGACAAAACATGTATGTTTTGTTTGGAGATTACCTGAACTTCTTGCCGGACCTGGAGGAGGAGGAGAGACCGACGCTAGCGGTGATGCAGTAGCTTTCGATATAATTTTGGAGTCATCCAATTCAAAACCAATCGACAACAGAGATCTAACAGCTCGTTTAGGACCAAACTTCTTGCCCGATTGATGATTCGCTGCCCAATTCGCTATATCCTCCATCCTCTCCCCCAAAACCCGCCTCAACCGGTCCCAATCTTTAAAATCAAGTGGATCAAACTTTTGAGCTATGGCCAATTGATCCAGAATTGAGAACATATGTCGATTTGAGTAACGCAACAAGCAATTGTCATACCACACTATCACCCTTTTCTGTGTGGGGCATAACTTTAGTATTTCTTTGCTTGCAGTCACCACACAACTTTGACAATCATTTTTCGACACATCACAACGGCATGAAAAGAGGCCGTGAACGACGTCCGGTGAGTTGAGGCCGGTGGTGAAGTTAAAAAAACCATTGGTGGTGTTGGCTTTGAAGGTGAGGACAGAGAGGAGGGTATTGAGGTTGGTTTTGTATGTGCTGGTTGGAGAGTAGGTAGTTGTGTTTGGACAGTCTAGCCAAAAGGGGCCAGAGATGGCTTTAGTGATGAGACAAAGGAAGCAAAGAAAGGAAAGAAACATGACTCTAAGGGTGTGTTTGATTGGGGGGATTAGGAGGGGGGACTATCCACTATTTGGATTGTAATTCAAATAGTGCACCTTATCCGTCGTTTGATTTTTTTTTAGTCCGGCGGACTCCATGTCCGGCCGGACTCCATGTCCTCCATATGGGGGACTATCCTGTCCTGGGGGGGTGGGACAGAAAGTGGGGGACTAATCACTGTTTGGATTATGTGCGAAAATGACCATTTTGACCCTCTACTATTTAATTATGTATTATATTTAATAAAATTCAATAAAATTTAAATGTCTCAATTTAAAAATAAAATAATTTTATTTAACTTTTTATTAATGTTTTATTTATTTAATTTTTTAAAATAATTTTTTATAGATATTTTATTGATGTTTTATTTTAAAATTTTGTTTATGTTTTATTTAATTTCATTGTTTAAATTTAATAGATGTTTTAATAGATGTTTTATTTAAACAATTAAATGTTTAATTTCAACAATAAATAATTTCATTTATTTAAATTATGTTTTATTTAAACATTTAAACATTTGTACATCAACATGTTTATTAAATTATTTCAACATCTGTACATCAACATGTATATTTATTTAACATCTATTAAATTATGTTTTAATACGTCAACATTTGATTACATCTACATTTGTTAATTGTTAATTACATCAACATTTGTTAATTGTTTAAACATAATCTATACATCAACATTTATTTAATTGTTAATTGTTAATTGTTAATTGTTAATTGTTAATTGTTTAAACATAATCTGTACATCAAAATAATTTCAATGTTAATTGTTTAAATAAAAATTTAAACATTTAACCATTAGTATGTTTAATTTCAACAATAAATTTTTATTTGTTTAAATAAAAATAATCTATACCAGTCAAATTTTTTTATCAATATTAGTATGTTTAAATATCTTTAAACAAAATTTAACCATTAGTATGTTTAATGTTTACTAAAAATAATTAAAATATTAAAGATATGTTTAATATTGCTATTACATAGTAAACAATTGAAAAAGGGTAAAATAGTCTTTTGTTCATTTATCCTATCCAGTCCGTCCAATCAAACGTTGGATTCACTGAAAATAGTCCTATCCAGACATCTAATCCCATGAAAAAACAAACACAGGATACATATCCAATCCGACCAAATAGTCCGGGGGATTCACAGTCCCAGGACTCAAGTCCGATGGATTCTAATCCCCCCTTTTCCAGTCCGTCCAATCAAACACACCCTAAAAGTGTTCAAGCAAATCATCATGGAGATGAAATTAACACTTGTTTCTATTGATAATGGGAAAAGTTAGGTAATCCTCAAAATTTTGTCATGAAAGTAATGATGACAAATTTATGATTCTTGAATTATTTTAATTAGTTTGTGATATTTTATTTTAAGTGTAATTTAAGAATTATAAAATTTTTATAATTATTTTTATAAAAAAAATTTATAATATCTAGCATTGCTGATTGATAATTGAGGGTTCAATTTGCCAAAGAGAAATGTTACGGATCATGAAAATTTTTTCATAAAAATGATCATGAAAGATTTGTGACCTTTAAATTATCGTGATTAATGTATGGTGTTTTATTCTAAATATAATCTAAAGATCATAAATTTTTTATAATCATTTTTATGAAAGACTTTTCATGATAGTATTGCTGTTTACCAAAATGAAACTATATTGTTAGGAAATGATTGGTTTGAAGATGTACACCATTGCCGACACGATATGTCATGGAGGCTCGTCAATAAAGCTTAATTAATTGCTTGCGGACCCTATGTAGGAAATGAGGCTGCTTAAGCCTTCGTTTCGGATAGGGATTACTTTTTTGATTTTTTTAATTTAAAATTAAAAATTTTGTTTGAGATAAATTGTTTGACTTTTTTTAACTTTTATAATAAAAAAAATAAAATAATTATGATTTAATTATACATTTTATCTTATTAATTTTTTAATTTATTTTATATTTTTTTGACTAAAATAACTAAAAAAAACTCATACCAAACACAGCCTATTGTGAAAATTGTCGATAAAGCTTAATTAATTGCTTGTGCACCGAGGTTTCTCTCCCCAAATGTCATTGTCTAACAAAAATTTGTGCTTATTGGTCAAGCCATGTTTAGTGAAAAAAAATTAAGACTAATAAAAAAAAGGCAATAATCCCATAGATTTGATAATTACAATGAACTCTCTAGATTTTTTATTCATATAACACTTAATCTCTTTTTGTTAGAAATTAGTTAGTCATACGGATGAAAAAATATTGTTGTAATATCTTTTACAGTGAAATGTATTTTTTACTTTATTTATTTTTATATTTTCATACCATTTACATTAATTGAAATCTCTTAACTTTACTAAAACAAAAATTAATATAATTATGCTAAAACTCTATGGCTGGCTGTATTTTTTTCAAATTTCAAATAAAGTTGGTGTAATTTATCCAAATTATGCTAAAACTCATGTGCACATTTGCCATAAAAAATTGCTAATAATTGAAAGCAATTGGATCAATATGAGACAAAATACAAGATTTAGGGTCAAAATTGATACAATTAAATTATAGGAACTAAAATGACATAATGACCAAAATATAGCGACTAACAATATAAATTTGCAACCAAAGCTACTTTGGGAAATAACAACTTCTTATATTTAAAATATATATATATATATATATATAATAATAATTAATTAATTAATTAAATTAATAATAAACTTTACAAATATTAATAATTAAAGCTATAAAGATTTCCATGATTGAGTAATTATTTTTGAAATATCACACTGATTTGTAATTTTCCCTTATAACAAAGGGCCCTATTTTGGTGATATTCTAGTTGTTTTAGGAATTGACTATTTTATGTTAATTTTTTGAACTTTTTACATACTGGCATATCGAAGAATTAACTTCTTTGTAGTGTTTTTTAACTTTTTAACTATTTTAACTTGTCAAAACAGTCATTTGTTTCACTTGTTTAGATCTTTTTTTGATGGCTCGGGATCTTTTCCTTCTTTGGTGTTATAGTAATATTTTTGATAAATTATAAATTCACCCTTTGAAATTTATTTAAAATACAAATTGCCCCTTATTGTTATAAAAATTACAAATATCTCATTTTTAAAAAATTTTATTTGACAGAATTAACTCAAAAAAATAAAATTTCTAACTACTCTCCTATGCAACAATAAAATTATAAAATTATTGATTGAAATATATTTTTGACATAATGAAAAATTGTTAATTAATTTAATAATTTATTAATAAAAAGAGGCAATATTGATACTATTGCATTCCTTTGAAGATGTCTCTAGAGCATCCAAATATATATATATATATATATATGTGTGTGTGTGTGTGTTTAAAATTGTGTATGCTGGTGTGTTTTATTAATAAAAACTTAAGAAATAAAATTTAATTTCGTGTGCAAAGATTTGCTAATTTAGTAAATATGAGGGTATTACCATGAAGACTTTGAAAATGTGTGCTGAGTAAGAGGAAGACCTTCCTTTTATTATCATCATCACACACACACACACACATATATATATATATATATATATATATTAAAAGTAGTATTTATTTATTTTTTGAATAAATTACATTAACACCCTCTGAGGTTTATGTTTATTACAATTCTTTTCCTCACCTTTTGAAAATTACATCCCTCACCCTAAGGTTTAAAGTTTCATTACAGATTGTCTCCTGAGTTTTAAAGTTTCATAACAGTTCCCCCCTTCACTGTAATGATCATCACACATAAAATTAAATTAACAGAGGGGGGCCAGTGAATTTCTCAAATGTAAAGGGGGAAACTGTAATAAACATAAACCTCATGGGATGTCACTGTAATTTACCCTTATTTTTTTATGCGGCATATCTATTTTCTCTTCTTTTTTTCTCTCTCTTATGTTGTGCATCACTCTTCTCTCCTATTTTTTTTGAAAATGCCACAATAATCTACCCTTATACCGTGTTAAAATCTAATAAATAAAAGAATTCTACTTAATTTGAATGATAGAATTAATACTTCACAAATTAATTTTCTTTTATTAAATATTCCAAACCAAACCAAATCAAATTAAGCTTTAAGTCTCATCAAATGGGGTCAGCTGCATGAATCATTCTTATCCATTTAACTCTATCCAAGGTTATTTCGTTAGTGAAATTAAGGAAATTCATATTTCCATTTACTACACTAGTCCACGTCAATCTAGGTCTGCCATTTTCCCTAACACTACCATCTACCATCACTGTATCGCATCTCTTCATTACTGTCTCGTCTTCGTTGTATATGACCAAACCATCTCAATCTATTCTCTCTCAACTTATCTTCTATCGGTACTACTCCTACCCATTCTTGAATATATTCATTCCTAACTCTATCTTTTCTAGTCTTGTCACACACCTACCTTAGCATCTTTATCTCAACAACACCCATCTTATCTGTATGTTGTTTCTTAGTTGCCCAACATTCCATCTCGTACAATATCGCTGGTCTAATAGTCATTCTATAGAACTTCTCTTTTAGTCTAATGGGTACTTGTTTATTGCACAATACTCCAGACACACTCCTCTACTAAAGTCATCTTGCCTTAATTTTACAGACTACATCCACTCCAATCTCCCCAGTCGTTGTGATAATCGATCTTGAATAATGAAAATGTTTACTCTTAGGTAGTTCTTGGTTCTCAATCTTCACTTCTCCTTTGCTTCCATCGTGATTGCTACTAAAATTATACTCCATATATACTGTCTTAGTGCTGCTTATCCTAAATCCTTTAGATTCAAGTGCTTTTCTCCAAATCTCCAACTTAGTGTTAACTCATTCTCTAGTCTCATCCACTAACACGATATCATCTGCAAAAAGCATATACCATAGCACATCATCTTGAATATTGCAAGTCAACTCATCCATAACTAAAGCGAAAAGATAAGGACTTAAGGTTGATCCTTGGTGTAACCCTACAGTAATTAGAAATTCACTCGTCTTTCTAGTAGGCGATCTAATAGTGGTCACCACACCTTCATACATATCCTTAATCACATCAATGTAACCTTTTGTCACATCTTTCTTCTGTAACAACTACCAAATTATATCTCGAGGTACTCTATCATATGTTTTCTCAAGATTGATAAAAACCATATAAGTGTCTCTTTTCTTTTCTCTATATTTTTCTATTACTCTCCTTAAAAGATATATCGCTTCCATTATTGACCTACCAAACATAAACTCAAATCGATTCTCTAACACTTCTGCTATATCTCGCAATTGACTTTCCATCACTCTCTCACACACTTTCATTATGTGACATATTAACTTGATTTATCTATAGTTGTTACAATTCTGGACATTTCCTTTATTCTTATATATTGACACTAAAATACTTTTCTTCTATTGCTCTGACATTTTCCTAGTCAACAAAATCTAGTTAAATAACCTAGTCAACCAAATAACCCCATTCTTACTCAAACATTTTCACGCTTTAATAAGGATATCACCGAGTCCTAAAACCTTATTTGATTTCATGTTCTTAAGTGCAAACTCCACTTCAAAGTTCTTAATCCTACAATAGAACCTATAGTCATGGTTTTCCTTATTACTGTCTACTTCCTCCCCTTTTAACCTATCTCCATATTCCTTATTTAACAAGTTCTCAAAATAGTTTTTCTACCTCTCCTTAATATCTTCATCTTTCACCAAAGCCTTAGAGTTCTCATCCTTGATGCACTTAACCTGATCAAAATATATTATTATCCTCTCTCTTATCTTAGCAAAGGTTGTATATCCTCTTCTCTCCCTCCTTACTATCTAGTCTAGTGTATCAGTCATCATACGCTTTCAACTTAGTCTCTCTCTCACTACTTTTTTTACTTCCTTAGTGGCCAATTTATAGCACTTAAGGTTTTTCTCAGTTCTATCATTCTGTCACTTTTTTAAAACTCTTTTTTTTCAGCTTTATTACCTCTTGAACCTCCTCCCCCCACCGCCAAGTTTCCTTAAAGTTGTGTCCTTTTCATTTTGACTTTCCAAGAACTTCTGTGAGGACCCGAATATAAAAATCAAGTAAATAATTAAATAATAATAATATTACAATCTCAAATATTTTGGTGGTGAATCCTAAAGTGCAAATTAAATATTTGGAAGGTCTTTTAATTAATTTTAAAACCTAAAATAAGTTTATAGTAAAAGTCTTTAATTTAGAGGCAATGTTTATTATAAATAAATAAAAAATAGAGAAGAGGGTGTGACTTGAACTCTAGACCAATGTTGTGAAACCCGGACTAGACCGACCGGTCGAACTGGTTGGACCGGGAACCGGGCCTTGTTCCAGTCTGGTCAACCCCCTAAAATCGGAGTAGGATGAAAACTAGCCTAGAAATGGAAAACCGGAAGACTCGGCAGTCGAACAAGGAAAACCGGTGACCCGGTCCGAGTTTGGTGGGTCGGACCGTTGATTTTTCCTTTTTTTTTTCTTTCTTTCTTTCTTATATATTTATATATATATATATATATATATATATATATATATATATATATATATTTCAAAATTTTGACTAAAAATTCTTACTTCAAAAGTCTTCTCTCATAAGGAAAAGTCTCATTGGAAGTTTGAGAAGATTATGAAAGCCTATTCCTATTTATAGGAAAATATTTTTCAAAGAGAACTTACAAAATTCTATGTAGGATTCAATCAAATTATTTGAAACATATTGATTGGAAGGAGAGTTGAAAATTTCATTTCCCTCCAAAATTAAACCTAACATTCAATCAATTTGTTTGGAGGGAATGTTTAAAAAATTTAATTTCTTTAAAACAAGTGACTTTTTTTTTATCAATTATGACTTTATTAAATATTATTAATAAATACTATACATCAATTTTTATTTTTATTTGAGTATTTATATATATTTTTATTTATTTATAATTTTTAATTATATAATATTAATTATGATGTCACGGCTCGACTGCTTTGACCCGACGGTTGAACCAGTGACCCGTCCACTCGGTCCCTTTTCCGGTTCGCTCACTGGTCCGGGTTTCAAAACATTGCTCTAGACCACAAAATTAATAAATAAGGCTCTTACCATTTGAGTTGCATATACCTTATATATATATTTTGTATGTTTATCTATTTATTTGACCTACACATGCTTTAGATGTATCCAACCATTAGTATAAAATAAAAAACAAAAGAAAAACCCTAACTCTCTTATTATTTTCACAACACAACAGCAGCCACTTTAGGTTCTTAGCAGCCGTGAGTCATTGTGAAGGGGAGAGAGAGAGAGAGAGAAATTTCTAGCATCTTGTGGTTCTACAACTTTAAGGTATTATTCTTCTATAATATATTATATCTATGATTATTGTGTATAGATGTTTCGATGTATTGATTGGAAGAAAAAGGAATGGATTGGCTGATTGGGTTAGTACTCTGTGTATATTATTATCATACAAAATTTTAAAGTGAATTAAGGAGTTAAAGTCGTTGATAAAAATTTTGCACAATATCACAAACTTTAAAAATCAAGAAACCATATCAAATGAATGAATTTTGAATTGAAATTTTTACAGTAGATCAATTACATATTGAATTGCATATATGAATTTTTTTCATAATTTTTGGGAGTCAAAATCCATATAAACTGATGTGTTCAATTTTGTCCAGAAAACTGGTTTAAACAGTAAAGTCGTGAGTGTTGTTCTCTTTGGGTATAAATCCAAAAATTATCAAATTAGTGTCATTAGAACTGTTTACGAGTCTAGTTTCGTACGTTTTTGGCCTTGCATTGATTGCTCATGTATACTAAGAGAACCATTAATTTCTTTAAAGTGCTACAGAAAATAGCCTGTTTAGGCATAATTAATTGTAAATAATTATTTTGATAAGCAAATCAAGTAAAACCAATTGGGTTTGAAACTTAGGATATATTAGTTGATATTTGGAGGGTTTTTAAATTTTTCGAATGGTGTAGAGTGGGTTTTTAATTTTCGGAGTTAGTAAACAAGTTCAGGAAAACCTATCAAAAATTCTATTTTATCTCAAAGTCACATTTAATTAAGTTTCGACTGGAACCCATCTCTTGGGTGATTTTAGACCTTGAAGAACACAAACTTAGGTAATATTTAAAAGTAACAGTGAGTTGGGTTGAACCGTGTTAGTGCACTTTAGTTTGAGGTTACTTAGTTCCTATTCTTTAGTATTTTTAAATTAGTAGTGACGTGTAGTTTTTATACTTGGTTCAGGGCATTAGTTGGACTTTTATACTCTATTTGAGGATTACATTATTTCGTTTTTAGGTGAGTAGTTTCATGCTACATATTTTTATAAATGTTCCCCTACACTAAACTGTTGGAAAATTAAATTGTTGTTTCAAGACTAAACTGTTTTGATAAATTATTATATTATCAATAGAATCAAATTATTTCTGAAACATGTGTGAACTTGGCATACTGTAAACTATTTGTTTTGGTCTCATGTTTATAATGATGAACTATCATGTTTTGCGAAACTGATATGTATTGATTATGACTCTGGCCACTAGGGAACAAATCCGAGTTGGGCCGTGATGACTCTAGTGCTCAACGATTGTAAGGAAAAGACCTGGGTTAAGCTAGGTGACCTTCAATCGGATCGTCTTAGAGAAAAGGCCCAGGTTGCCGCCCTGAGGATAACTCTTAGTTCGGTATTGGATCCAACGGGGCTTATAGCCTTGAGAACTGTGTGGCATATTATTTGTTTCTCTTGGTACCCAGAAAATTATTGGTGTTCATGTTGTAATCTGTTTTAAGTGAAAAATGTCATTTATCATGTTCTTGCGAGACATGAGTATTTTAACTGTTGAATTGTGGAACTTTCTTTTTGAAACAGATTGTATTTACCAAACTGTAGTTTCTGTGATATATATCTTATTTTGGAATTTATCCCTATTTTCAAAACTGTATTTACTATCCATGTTGCTACTCACTGAGCTATTAGCTGACTTAGTTTTTTATCACTTCCAAGTGTTAGAAGGACTTAGAGTGGATTTATGGCGTAGCGGGGACTCAATTGCATGGACCTCTAGGATATTCATTTATTTTGTTTTAGATTGTCATGTCCAGTTTGTGCATATTTCTTTTTATTTTTATTGAGGTTCATTTAGGATTATTTTGATATGTGGGTTATTTATACCCCATAAGTTTGGATGGTTTTGATTACGGTTGATTTTGCCGTTTATATTTGTAGCATATCATTGGATTGAGTTTTGGTTTTTTATTACTGGACTATTGTATAGTTATTCGATGTGTTTATGGATTCGTGTTTAGGCTTACGTGTGCCACGGCTGGTCATACTCAGATCTGGGGTGTGACAACTTCCCTTGAGATTCTCTTCATACAATTGGTCATCGAGTTCCACATAGTGTTAGCATCATATTTCAAGTGCCATGTACCTTTTTTATCCATTCTATTCTTAAATATGTCTAATTTATCCCCTTTTAGGTCCTACCAGCTAGTCCTACAATGCTTACTGAGAGGGTAATTTTTGGTAAAAATTGGGCAGAGCTATGAGATGGGCTTTGTGGCCCAAAGTGCCAAAGACTTGGTGAAAAGGCCGCAATGTTACTCCGGCCCAGGAAAGGCCGCAATGTTACTCCGGCCCAGGAGAGGCAAGGCTACTCCGGCCTAAGAGAGACAATGTTATTTCGGCACAGCAACTGTAAAAGATACTTCGGTCCGAAGGCAACTTGGAGTTATACCGGTATTGGTGGTTAGACCGGCCGAAAGTCGGTGGTTCGGTCTAAGACAGTACCATGGGTCCTACATAGAGAGTTGAGATAAGAAAGGGAAAACACAAGGACCGAACTAAGGATGAGTTCGGTTTACTCAGTGGCTCTGCATAGCCAAGCTTATTTCGGTCATATAATAGTTCGGCCAAAGTGAAAACCATCCCACTTGGTTTAAGCAGTGGGGGAGGGTGTAAAAGGATAAGCATTATCCTTAGGAGTATGAATCCTAGGAGGACTCTGCATGGAGAAATAAGAGTCCCACTAGGATTGTGCCACTCGAAATCTATAAAAGCTCACAAGCAACACCTTGGAGGGGGTAATTCAATTTTACTTTTTGAGAACATACAGCTTTGTCTATTTGTCAAGCTTACTGACTTTGGCATCGGAGAGGTTTCTGGCACACACTCGCCGGCTAGCTCACGTTTGTGTTTTCAGGTGACAAAGCGACGTCGTACGGAGGAGCGTGGACTTAGTCAACAGGATTATACGAGGAGAATTATTTCCTCCCCGTACACTTACTATCTTTCCAAGCTTGGTATTGCCCTTTAAAGCATAAATCTAATACCAAAATCCTATGTTGAGACATCAAGCTCTCTTTAGGAATCAACTTACAGTTGCTACATTTTACACGGTCCACTTTTCTGAGTAGAAAGTAATCTATTTGACTCTCAATTGACCCACTCTTAAAGGTTATCAAATGCTCATCTCTTCTCTTATACATAGTATTGCCCACCACTAGGTCAGAAACCAACGCAAAATCTAAAATACTCTCCCTAGTCTCATTCCAATCACCAAAACCATACCCACCATGCATCTTTTCATAACCTAATTTATCTACTTCTACATGGCCATTGAAATCACCGCTTATAACTAAGTTCTCTCCTACGAGTATCTCATGTAATACCTCATCCATTTGGTCCCAAAAACTCTCTTAGTTTGATCATCTAATCCTACTTGGGGGTGTATGCACTAATAACGTTCACTATATTCTCTCTAATAACTAGTTTAATTAACATCATCCTATTACCTTTCCTAATGACCGCAACTACATTTTCTACAAAACTCTTAGCAACTATTATTTCTATCACATTCCCGTGTCTATCCTTGTCACTATAATATAGCTCAAAAATGGTATTCTCTATTTTCCAAGTTGTCTCACATGTCCACTTAGTTTCTTGTACACAAGTTATACTAACTCTTCTTCTAATCTTGATATTTGCCAATTCCATAGTCTTACCAGTTAAAGTTCCTATATTTCATGTGGTTACCCTAAACCTATAATTTTGAACTAGTTTCTTTATCTGCACTCGTCCAAGAAAATACGGAAACTTTGTCCATTTTTCACTGCACCCAGACATTGATGTGGCACCCTTGCTCACTTTTCGAAACACCTAGAGGCAAGCGCAACACGCCACTTAAGGGGAACGACCTAACATTTAGTCGATTCAAAGTATTAGAATTTATTTAAATATTAAAGATATTTAATATTTTTTCATGTACCTTATTAATATCTTATGATTATTTTATATTTGAGATTTCTATTTAACATCAATTTCTTTATTACAAAACATTTATATTTAATTTATGGAGTTTTTAGTTTAAAATCCTTAGTAATATTTTTTTAGAATGATGAGGACAATAAAATTTTCTATATTAATTTAGGTCCCTCAAAAACACATGGCGACAAAATTTATAACTTTTTTAACTCATTTGAAAATTTCAAAATTCTATAACTTTTGAACTAGATCCTTTATATATATATATATATATATATAATTTGTATTTTTAGAATCATTTCATCAAGATCTGTAAAACAAGATCCATGATGAATACAAACTTGTAAAATTAAAAAATAAAAAAGTTGACAAAATTTCACTGCCCTAAGACAAGTTAGTGAAATTTCAATTGGATAGTGAAATTTTGACGACCAAGTCTAAGTTAGTGAAATTTTTGTTGATCAGTGAAATTTCTAAGATCAAGTCATCTAAGTTAGTGAAATTTCGAGTGGTTATTGAAATTTTGATGAAATTTCGATAACCAAGTCAGTTTGGTTAGTGAAATTTTGATGACTAAGTCAACTAGTCAATGAAATTTCATAAATTGTTTTCTTCAGAATTTCATATTACTCATAAATCTTGTTTGAAAGATCTTGTTAATACAATTTCAAAAAATTTAAATTTTATGAAAATGGAGATGTAAATCAAAAGTCATTAAATTTTAAAATTTTGAAATCACTTAATAAACAATGTAAAAAGTGGGACAAAGGACCTAACCTACTAAATAAATAACGCTGAGAGATCTTAAATAGGAAGAGAAATTATCTTGGAACTCTCCTATGGATGAGGGATGGATGCTGTGCGGGGGTGCATAGTAGCCACTGTTGTGCAGTTAAATTGGCCTATTTCGATGCCCATTTCGATAATCCGAACTGTTCATATTTTAAAATACATCAAGTAAAACATACCGGTAAAAAAATCAAGTTAATCAGATATCGTTTACCCTTTCATCCACTCACATTTGTATTCATTTTAATATTTTAAATAACAGTTGTTATTTATTTTTGTAGATATAAATGTGAGTGGATGATAGAGGAAATGATATCCAATTAACTTGATTTTTTATAGGTATGTTCTACTTGATGTATTCTAAAATATGAACAGTTCGAATTATCGAAATAGGCCCCAAAATAGGCCCATTTAGCTGCACAACAGTGGCTGTTGTATGCCCCCTCATAGCAGCCACCCCAAATCCCTCTCCTACTAGTCAAACTATATGAACAATGTATTACTAATTTTTCCTTAATTTAAATTTTATATACTTATATACAATATGTATAAATAATTCAAGGAGAATATTAAAAAATAATACTCTACATAATTAATCTATATATTTTCTTCATAATCCAGCTGCAACATATTCACATTTAATTTTTTAAATAATTAAATAATTACAATTACTTTTGATTTTGTGTTACTAATTCTCCATTCAATTTAATTATTATTTTTAACATCAAAATTAGTGTTTATTTTATTATATTATAATTTAATATATATTATTCAAAATCATTATATGATAATTATACTTTTTTAGTAGGATAGCACCTAAAATTATTAAAATATACAGATAATTTAGCTAAAATTATTATATTTAAGTATTCAAGTAATACTTTTATAGAATGATATGTTTATGATTATCAAAATAAATGATTAGAATCACACTTCAAAATTAAAATTATTCTTCTATAACATATATATATATATATATATAAATTATTATTTAAAAAAACAATTGATGCATCCCATTCCGCAACTGCTAATTATTATTACTATTTGATTGATAACATATAATGACTCACACTAGATGGAAATATTTAACTCACCAAAAATACTAAAGATCCAAATAGAATTACCAAAGATTCTATTGGATGTGGATCTCGTGGGTCGGTCTTATAGTATGTGAGTATTATGTAAAATATTTAATAATTTCATTATTTTTTAACCACTCATCTTCTAGTGTGTTAGGTTTTATTTATTGGCAATCCCGTTTGACAAAACTCCTTTCAGTTGTATTTTTTTTCGCACTTTTATTTCAGTGAGGATATGAGTGTTTAGATGCGAATCCAACCCAAATTGTGCCTTTCAGAGAAGTTTATGATGCTAAAGCTTCCAAGATTGCCACTTCGCTGATTATGACGGGGATCGAGCTGCCCGGTCAGCTCGCGGGGGTCCAGGGGGCAGCGCCCCTTGGCGGGTCCGGGGCAGCGCCACGGCGGGGTCGAGGGGCAGCGCCCCCGAAGCAAAATGCAAAAATGCATTCAAAGTTTCCTGTTCGATCATGTTAATTTTTTCCAGTTTTTCCAGTTTTGGCCTGTCCGCTCGAGCGGGAAAACGGGCGCTCGAGCGGGGATTGGAAGCTCTCAGCATCTCTGCAGTCGCCTGTAAAAATACTGGAAGGTGTGATTTTACGCTCGAGCGGATGCTCCTACGCTCGAGCGCATCTCAGTTTATTTGCACGCAGTTTTTGGTCAGTCCGCTCGAGCGGGCTGTGTTGAGCTCGAGCGGAGATCGCGGGGCAGATTCTATAAATTCGCGTGTTGGGTCAGATTTTAGGATAACTTCTCCAGATCTTCTTTTTGGTTTCTAGGGTTTATATCTGGGGATACTTTGGGAGTTTTCTTTGATGTTTTTATTGAGTATTCAACTCATGATCTAAAGAGAGTACATCAAAGGTTTGTTTGTTATACACAAAAGAGAGAGTTATTCTTCAGTTGTGGATTCTGAAGAATTCGAGCCTGAAGCTTTGGTGGAATCCGGAGTGGCTCATCAGAAAGACAATTCCGTGGTGAAGATGGGGTTGGAAGAGGCACATAGAGGTTGGTTCAATTAGGCGTTGTGGATTCGCTAGGTAATTGAGAGTATACCTGTGTAATTCCTTTAATTCTTCTTAGTGGATTGTTCTTGTGGCTGTTGCCCGTGGTTTTTTCATCACAGTTGGAGGTGTCCAATTGTGGTTTTTTCTACGTTAAATCGCTGTGTCTCTTTGTCTTGATTGTTTGATTGTTTGATTGGGATTGTTATATTCTGCTTAAAATTGGTACATAATCACAAATCAACATCTAGGGGATTTCTAGATTTTTCATAGTGAAGTGTAGAAATTTTGTCTAATCAAAGAGGTTATTGAATTATATAAAATGTAATTTTTTAAATTCATATCAATAAAGTTTGTTTGTTTGTTTTTTTTTTTTTTTACTGATAAAAAAATAAAAAATTTAAATTAATTAAATAAATTAAAAACTATAGCTGGTATCCTCCTTTTCGTTTCTCTCCTTTTCTGTCTTGGTGAGTCATTACAGGGCTTAATTAGGATTTTTTTTGTAAGGCATTTACTAATAAATTCTATATCTATTCATGACTTATGAATCATTTAAAGTAAGTTTGGCAAGTTTATTTTAGTCAAAAAGTCAACTATTATTTTTATATATATCTTTTCATAAAAAATTAAAAAAATCAATTAAAATAACTAATTCCCAAAGCAATCCTATTGTCAAAAATATTCTTATGAATTCATAAGTCCCATTTCACATTAAAATCTCTCAAATGAAGCATACTCATATTTGGAAGCATAATAAGATAAGAGTGTACACATTATGGTGATATCTTATTGTCATATTTTAAGAATAACACATTTGATAAAAATTTAATAAGACAGTGTACAAATGTCTCATTGTCACATTTTAAGAAGAATGGCACGTTTGGCAAAAGTTTATTAAGATAATAGTACACATATTAGAATGATATTTTAATGTCACATTTTAAAAATTATACATTTGACGAAAATTTAACAAAATAATAATACACACATTATCACATTTTGAGAATGACAAATTTGGTAAAACTTTAATAATATAATAGTGCATAAATGTATGATTGTCATGTTTAAGAACGAGACATTTAGTGTACAAATGAAGCATACCCATATTTAGAATCTTCAAAAAATATAGTGAAAGGACCTGATAGTGTAACTTTTTAATTTAACAAAATCAATAGCCTACGAAAAAAAAATTATAAATTTTTTTGATACATACGTTTTAGAATGAGATTTTGAAGAAATTTCCTTCTTCTTTTCTTTAAATTTTTTTTTATAGCAACGAGAGTTTGCCACAATCGTGAGTGGTTATTGGGTGTTACTGGAATATGGACATGTGATGTTTTAAGCTATTGTGATTTGTAAAGAAAGTACGATTTATAATTTTGCATCAAGTTATTGAACAACATAAAAAAATATAATATATAATAACTAATTTTTCCACCATTGAATAATTTTTCCACAATCAAACACTAATAAGCGTCTGTTGAGGGGAGAAGGGGTACTGTTGTACCTTTAGGGACAACAGTTACCATTGTGTCCCTTGTAAGAGATTGTTCTGAGGATTTTTTGATAATCTGAAATGTTCATATTGTAGGGTTTGTCGAGTGAATCAGTCATATAAAAAATCAAATTGATTGGATATCAGTAACCTTATAATCAAAGTACATTTGTTTCTATAAAAATTAGCAGTTAACATAACTTTCATAAATTTTTAAAAACCATTAGGACCTAATTATAGGGTTATGAATATTCAATTAACTTAATTTTTATATGAATAATATTCTGAACGAACCCTATAATATGAACTATTCAAACCATCGAAAAACACTTAAGAAGACCTCCTATAAGGGGGTAGCAGTAATTATTGTGCCTTAAGGCACAGCATTACTCCTTCTTCCCTCAATGGGTGCTTATTAGTGTTTGATTGTGAAAAAATTATTCAATGCTAAGCATCATATGTTTATATATTTTTTCATTAATTATTATATATAACATGCGCTTTTGGAAAGTTAGTAAAAAGTTAACTTCTACTTTTTTATCAATTTTGAATTACTTTACTTCTCGCATAACTTACCTACAAGAAGACAAAATAAATTAAAAAAATTAATAAATTAACTTTTTACTAATTTTTCAAAATACCAGTAAACTTTTTTTTTTTATTTTTTTTATTTATGCTGTTCCATTACTCAGTACCCCTTCTCCCCATTGAGGACGACGCCCTTTAAAAGTCAAATGTTTGAATTGGATACTTGCCTATGGACGAGGGCGGAGCCAAAAATCTTCCTCGAGGCCGGAAGTTTGAGGATTGTTTCCATTACTCAGTACCCCTTCTCCCCATTGAGGACGACGCCCTTTAAAAGTCAAACGTTTGAATTGGATACTTGCCTATGGACGAGGGCGGAGCCAAAAATCTTCCCTCGAGGCCGGAAGTTTGAGGATTGTGCCCTTTGAAAGTCAAATGTTTGAATGGGGTACTGATAAGGTTGGAAGTAAGGGATTTGACAAATTTTAAGAATGTGAACGGTGGATTGAACGAGTTTACAAAATTAAATAATTATTAAAATATAAATTGATATAGTATTCTTGGTTTAATAAAAATAAATAATAACGGTGGATTGAATAAGTTTACAAAATTAAATAATTATTAAAATATAAATTGATATAGTATTCTTAGTTTAGTAAAAATAAATAATTAGAGATTAGTCTAAATTTATATATGTTATCAATTTTTTACAAACATCCTCTTTCGTGTAATTTATTGAGATTGTTTATATATATTATAGAGTTAAATTCCTTTTATTCCTTGATGATTTGAGACTAGACCATGATTTGATTATGGAAGAAGAAAGCAGTAATTGAAGAAATAGAAGAGAGAAAATGAAAAACTAAATTTGTAGTCCATTTACCCCTTTTCAGAAAACTTGATTACAGTCAAATCCTCTCCCTTTTTCCTCATCAATTGTAGCTCTACATAGCTAGAATAACCCTATCCAATACTAACTAACTAACAAACCTCATAATCAACTAACCCACCCCCAATAATCAAACAACTCTCAACTAATTCTCCCTCTCAAACTGAATTTCAACTGCCAACTGAGCTAACTGAATCTAAAACTTCCTAAATCATAACATTTCCCACCCCTTAAAAATCTGGAAATGGAGATATTTGGTGATGATGTCCTGGTAGTCTACCCAAGTAACATCATTTGGAAATGATTGAGACCACTGAATGAGGAGTTGAGCCACAACCTTGTTGTTCCTCTTAACCATATGTCTGTCCAGCACTGCCACGGGTTCCATTTGGAAAGTACCATCAAGGGCGATTGGTGGCAATGTAGGCTGTGCGATTATGTTCTGACCTAACTTTTTCTTTAACAAAGAAACATGAAAATACTTGATGGATATGGGCAGAAGCAGGTAGCTGTAGCTGGTAAGTAACCTTTCCAATTATTGCCACAACCTGAAATGCCAAAGAGAAGAAGAAAGAATTAACTAAAGAAATAGAAGAGAAAAAATAGGAAACTAAATTTGAAGTCCATTTACCCCTTTTCAGAAAACTTGATTACAGTCAAATCCTCTCCCTTTTCCCCCCTCAATTGTAGCTATATACCGCTGGAATAACCCTATCCAATACTAACTAACTAACAAACCTCCTAACCAACTAACTAACCCCCCCCAAAAGCAAACAACTCTTAACTAATTCTCCCTCTCAAACTGAATTTCAATTGCCAACTGAGCTAACTGAATCTAAAACTTCCTAAATCATAATTTTTTGAAAAGGGGTATATGGAATCCAAATTTAGTTTTCCATTTTCTCTCTTCTATTTCTTATGTTTTGATTTAGGAAATTTTAAATTCAGTTAGCTCAGTTGGCAACTGAAATTCAGTTTGAGATGGAGAATTACTTGAGAGTTGTTTGATTGTTGGGGGTTTAGTTAGTTGGTAAGGAGGTTTGTTAGTTAGTGAGTATTGGATGGGGTTATTCCTGTAGGCCTGTAACAACCCCTATCCGTAATTAGCCACTAATTCGTATTTAATGATGTTAATGAGAGGATTAAAATAAATTATGTGTTTATTCTGCACTTTGTATGATTTTGGCTTTCTGTCTATTACTTATAGAAATATCTGTTTGGAATTTCCACTTTAATATGTAAATTGAAAGCCTTATCGGCATCCGAAACCAAAATTGACTACACTGATATGTTATTTGGAATTTTTAGAACCATATGGCAAGTTTTATTAAAAATTGATTCAGAACGATTAATTAAGTCATGTTTGGTTAGCCTAATATTCTAATTAATGTGTTTTAGCACCATAAGTATATATATGAGCCTTAACTCATTTTTGAGCTCAATTCTTTGCTCCCCTTAATGCAAAAATCTGAGATTTTCTTTTAGAGAGAGAGTGTGTGCAATTCTAGAGAGAGAAATGAAGGAATTGAAGGAGAATTGAAGACCTTGGCTTAGATTCATCAAAACTAAACTAGAGCTAGATTAATTCAAGACTATAGGTATGAATTCAACCCCTAAATTAAGAATCTAAGTTATCAACATGAAGATTATGTGTTTAAGGGTGTTTATTGAGCTTAGAAGGAAGATTTGAGTTGCAATTCATGCATGCATGTACATTTTCTTACAAATTGAGCATGATTTCCATGAATCCTCCTTTGCATATTTGAAATTCATCTTCATTTGGGGAAATCATCAAGTTTCAAGTTGTTTTGTGGTGTTTGATCATGTTTTGAGAAGTTTGATACAAGAAAAATTCATGCATGTTGTGTTCATAAACATTCTTGAAGTTTAAGTTGAAATTGGGAACTTTTGGCAAACCCTTGGGCCATGATTTTATGAAATGATCCTAAATTCTTCATGTTTTACAAGTTTACTATGTTATCTCAAGTTTTGGGGCCCAAGAGATGTGTTTTGAAGGTTGGAATTCGAGTTTTGATCTTGAAGGTGCAATCTAAAAATTTCAGAATTTGCATCTACGCTCGAGCGTGGGAGTTCACGCTCGAGCGACTCCGCTCGAGCGACCAAAAGTCCGCTCGAGCGTGAATTGCAAGCTCCCAGAAGTTTCATGTCTTTTACAGATCGCTCGAGCGAAGGAATGTGCGCTCGAGCGACCATTCACATTTTGCATGTCCGCTCGAGCGTTGACCTTATTTTCAGAAATTTTGCCTAAGTGTTCTAAGGCATGTTTTGGCATCCTCATTGCATCTTAGGCATTCGTAAGCGTTAATTAAGCCATAATAATGAGGATATAGATTAGAAACACACTAAGAAAAGAATGTACTAAGTTCCGAGACTGCAAGTGTGTGTGTTTTAGGCATTGTGATACGAAAGAATAAGAACCAATGTAATGAAAGCTAGTGGCCACTTGAATGTGTAATGATAAGACATGCTTGTGTTATGTATTTTGTGATTGTAGGTCAAGACTCGAGGATTGATTGACCACTTACTGGAACCACTGTGAGTAACGTTATTGTAAAGATACGTTCATATGAATTACGTTCCAAATGAAGTATGATAAGTTCTAATTTCTGAAATGATATCTATTTTTGTGAACGAATATTCCATGTTTGAAATCTATTATGGCATCCATAGATAGTCCCAAGTCATGAGGGACGGCATGAAAATGCGGGTCTATGACATACAAGTAATTACGAGATCTCGTTAGCCACTTCATTGTGGTGATATGTGTTTAATCGGTAGCCGGAACCAATTACTCTAGTCGGAAGACATTATGTGATGTGTTCTATGGGATGTACCATTATTATGTTCTGATATGAGAATGATTATGCTCTGGTCTGTTTTCTTCATATGATATATTCGGATTTCGTTCACTAACCCTTTTACCTTACTGTTATTCATTGGGCTTTAGCTCATTGTGTGTATCTATATATATATAGGTGAGCATTCTGAAGCCCGAGCCTGAAGGCTTTTGTCTAGGTCTGTGTTCTGTTGTCAGCCAACCATTGTGCCTCACGTGGAGGTTCCCGAAGCGTCCTGTGTTTAAGTTCTGTGGTTTCTAGTTATTTAAGACTTGATTTGATGTCGTTAGCTGTACTTAAAATACTGTAATGTGTGTGGGTATAATGTATGGTTAACTTTTGATTATGTATATAAAGTTTTTAAATATTCCGTTTCATATAAGTCAGCACAGCTCATTGGACAACTATATTTATGTATTAGCTTCTGCTAGCCCCTTAATTTTGTTAATCTGTTCAGAGGCCTTCGGTAATCCAAGGATTACTGGCCGGTTACGATGCTAAACCTATAAGGGCGGGTTTGGGTCGTGACAAGACCTAAACATTAACACCCCTGCCTTAATGTCTTCTCTTAAACCACTAATGAGACAACTAATGAAAAAAGCTTCTGGTATTGTTTGCCAGAATCACAATTTGTTCCTGATATTCCTTCACAGTGGTCGTTTGCCTTAATTTGGTCAAATCACCCATTGCATCTTCATAAGAATTGGGACCAAATCTAGAAATAATTCTTTGTTTGAACAAATTCCAATTAATCTGGTGATGGCATTTCTGAAACCATTTGTACCATTGAAGGGCCTTATCCTCTAAATGCAAAGTGGCTAGTTTCACCTTATTTGCACTTTCAACAGAGTTATTAAAAAAATCTCTCACATTTATATAACCATCCAGTGGAATCTTCCCCAAAAAATCTTGGAAAATCAATTCTAGCATATTTGGTATTAAAAAAAAGTAGATAATAGGGATGAATCTGATCGAACTTGAGAAGTTTCACTACAAGAAATTTCAGTTTTGGCGACTAAATTTTTAGTCACCAAAAGCACGATTTTAGTCGCCGAAAATTTTGCCCGACTAAATATTTTTGTCGCTGGATTGGTCGCGGCCAGGTTGTTGGGGAAGGTATTGGTGACGAAAAAATATTTAGTCGCCAAAAATTCTATAAATGGCGACTAATATTTTTAGTTGCCAAAAATCTTATTTTCTGCTACTGAAACTTTGGTCGCCAAAACTTGAAGTATCTACGGCGACGAAAGTTTTAGTGGCCAAAGGGTTTTTTTTTCATCTTATTTTTTTTTTTATTTTTTTCATTTTATTTTTTTTAGCTACTAAATTCTTAGTTGCCTAAAGTTTGTTTTTATTTTAGCTACTAAATATTTAGTAACCAAAAGGTTTTCTCCATTTTATTTTTATTTTTATTTTTAGCTACTAAATATTTAGTAGCCAATAGTTTTTTTTTTCATTTTATTTTTATTTTTAGTTACTAACTATTTAGTCATAAAAATATTTACTTTATTTTTGGCTACTAATTGTTTAGTCGCCAAAAATATGATTTCATTTTATTTTTTAATTAATTTGTCCACAACATGTATGTATTCCATGCAACCTATATAATATATATAAATAAAACAATACATATATTATCAATCATTCCGCAATTTGCTTCCATTTCACTTCCAACCATCCAAAAAGGAATAACTTTTAATGTCAAATTTCATACAAATTAAGTATATTCCAACCTAAAATAATAATGTTATTCCATACAAAACAGAAAATCATATCCAAACATGTCCTCTATACACAAATATATTCACTACCATGCCAAATATATTCCCTAAAGAAGATATCTTTATTATTGTAAAGTAAGTTGATAATGATGTGGAGTGGTCTCTTTGAGACACCTCAACCTGTAAAGTAAGCCGAGACACCTCAACCTGAAATTCAAACTTCTCTGCATTACTGTGCAGTGGTCTCTTCGACAAGTTTCCCTAAACCACATAATTACAAAACACATAAGAAGAAGAAAAAAATAGAGAAGAAAAATGGAGAGATGGAGACAGAGAGAGGGGAAGGTAAAGAGTTAGAAAACTCCAGTTCTCAAAGAAAAAATGTCCATACCTTCCAACAACATATTGGCATTTGAAATATAAGCAAGGGTCATTTTCAATGATTAAAGACACTAAGAAATAAAGGTAGTTCACATACCATACCAAAATACACAAAAGGGAAATACCAAAAACCTCTTAAATTATGTCATATTATCAATTGATACACTAGTTAGTACACTAATTGGTATATATAACATTATTTCAGGGAGAAAATAAGAGAAAAACATATGAACATAGGATTTTCTATCTATGTGATAAAATAAAAAATAATTTTTTTTTTTTTTTTGTGTATTAATATGTGTTGGTCCATTATTACATATGGCTTATGGCATTGGAATATTGGACATGCAAATTAGTTGGCACAAACAATAACACACAACACACTAATTTACGAGGTTCAGTAAGATTGCCTACATCCATGGCTCATATATTAGTTCCACTATACTAAAAAAAGAGAAGAATACAATACAACTGCTTGTGAAAACGACATATATATGCTAGGATTTCCATCAACAGATTACTGTAATACCCATGGAATTAGGCTCCACAAACCCAACAGCCTTGAACCCAGATAAATGCTCACAAGGGTTTACTCAATTAAAGACAAACATTAAAGAGAAATGCATAGCTTTCTACAATTTAAAAATAAATTCTGGGAAAAATTTGTTTTGCTTCTAGTAGCAACCAAATCTCATTTTCTCGCAACACTTTCATAAATAAAAGGGATACCAATGACAATTTTTTGCTAGGTGGATGCTCCTCAGCCACACAGCTAGAAGGCTGGCAACTTTTGTAAACACAAGCAAAAGGTCTGAGGAAACTTTCGCATTTTTGTAGAAAATGACCATCAAAACTGGGATAAACTAATAAAGGAATCTCTTAATACTGCTACCAAACCAAATTAAGCTGAGCTTAAACAAAACTAAAAAGCACTCACTCCACAAGTGATTTAGATGACAGCAAATCAGATTTATATATTATTAAGGTTTTTGATAAGAGAGAAAATTAAAATTTTAAAATCAACACTCATCAAATGAGGCATAAAAGAGCTAATTTATTCAAGACAACAAAATTGCTAGGTAAAAGAAAAGAAGAAGAAGAAACAAAGGCTAAGGAGTTGAAATCACGAGGATCAAAATGAGTAAGAGGAGACTAACCAAGTTTTGTTCCAACAAGAACTATAGGGAAATGCTTCAACTAGGATGAAAACATCCGCCCCACGATAACTTAATGGTCTTAATCTATTGTAATCCTCCTGTCTTGTTCCCTAGATCAAGTTCAAACCCAGATGATATATATATATATATTTATATGTATGTACACTCAAACACATGTATTGCTTTATGTTCATGCAAACAAAGAAGAAAACCAACAAAATTTGAAAACTACCTGCAGTATCCTACAATCCAAGGTTGACAGTACTCCCATTGACAACCACATTTGCACTGAAATTGTCGAATACAGTCGACACGTAGTCCTGTTCCCAATTCATACACACAAATAAATTTGTAAGTTATTTCTAAAATCTATGACAAATAGAATCACAATTATCCCACATGATCCCATGAAATAACAATTCACAATCCATATAGAACACTAAATGCATGACAAACAAGAACCACCTCAAATATTTCAACTAAAAAAAACCCATAACATCACAACCAATAACCATACAACTAATTAACTCCAAGAATTCCAACACCACAAATAAATTAAATAAAACACAAAACACGTTCCTATCATTTGTTCCTTTATATGACATTGGGGCGATCATCACCACAAATCCCAAAACAAAGAGGAATGCTAGAGACCCACAATTTATAACCCACAATTCACCCATAATGCCATGACAATGTGGTTGAATTGTGGTAGTTTTTTTAGGGTTCTCAATCTTTTTCCCAAATGAATATACTAGAAAGATGGCATTGTATAATTGAATCCCAAAATTGAGCCACAAACAAACACCAAACCAATAAAGCAAGCAACCAATTTCACAACATTGCCAAAATTGGAGGAAAACACAAAAAGCCTGAAAATTCTAAGTGATTCGTGATTAGATAAAGATTTAATTCCACCAATTCCCAATTATTCAAAACACACAATCTAAATCAACAAGCACTTACGAAAGTGGTTTAGATTGTTGTTTTCGAAAAACAATAAATCGACACAAATGATTTTTACGTGGAAAAACCACAATTGAAGCACCTCCAATTGTGATAAAAAAACCACGGGCGAAAGGCCGCTAATCAATCCACTACCGAAGAACGAAAGATTACAAAGATAACCAACAAATTACCAACACATCAAATTTGTCTTCAAATCTTCTGTAACTCTTTCACCACAGCCTTCGTCTCGAAATCAATCAGTACAAAATTGAATCCACAACTTCTAATGTCAAATCAACGACCACGCACAATATCAAACTCCTTTGATGCTCCACATTTGAATCTCCGGAATCCACCGAAGAAGAACTCTCTTTAATATGAAGAAAACAAACTCCTTGATGTATGTATCTCAGATCATCGGTTTAAAACCCACTCAATAATATCAAGGAAAACTGGAAAACTACACTTAAAGAAAACCTTAGAAAACCTTAAAGTGGATCTCCAAAAACCTAATCCTAGTTTAGGATTAAAACAGATACTTACAGAAATCTGAGATTGTAAAGCTCGCTCGAGCGAAGAATCTCTCGCTCGAGCGAGGAGCTTATCTTGCGTGATTTCCACAAGTGGCTTCGCTCGAGCCACGCAACCTGTGCTCGAGCGTACGTTCATCACTCTTAGGTTTTTTACCAGACACACTCTTTTCTCGAGCGAGGACTCCTTGGCTCGAGCGAGGAACAAAAAACAGAATGGAAAAATACAACTCAACAACTCAAGTTTGTTTGCGGGATTGGCAAGACTGAGGGACCTAACAATCTCCCCTTTTGTCAATTCCTGGACAAAACTTTCTAACACAATATCCTAAACAAACGTACTAACTAAACAAACCATCTTAATGAAAAACAAATCAACTACCAAACCAATCTTGCTGAGAAAAACCAAATCTGCACAAAACAAACATAGAGACTAGTTATGCAAAATAAGAGACCATCAATACATAAAGAAAATCAGAAACCAACTTATCAACATCTAACAACTATAACATGTCCATGAGTCCAAGTGCTGCCTGCAAAATTACCATAAGTATGAAAACCAAAACAAACATGTATCCCAAACATATATACCCCCCCAAAACCCTCCAAACATCATACTCCCCCGTTTTGTCCGGGAGTGAACAAAAACAGTTATATACGGACCAATAAAAAAAAACTGTCCAAACATCATAGTCCAAATAGTCAAGAGCTAAGAATCGGATGGAGGTGGTGGCCGCTGCTTTTGAAGCATAGCAAGAATCTGAGCAAGCATGGTGCTCTGCTGATTAAGTCGGCCGTCAAGGGAATCGAGCCGGGCATCCAACTGAACAAAGCGATGCTTGACGGACTGCTCAAACTGTTGCAGCTGGCCACGAAATGATCTAGGACGCATCTCAGGCAGATCAGGTGCACCTGCAGGGGCTGCATTAAACTCCTCCTCCTCAGCAAGTGGATCATCACCTGTATCAGGCATCCCAACTCCTGACACACCCCCTAACATGTGCTTGACTCTGAGAAACTGTTAACTTGGTGATGGGTTTAATAGGATGGGCAAACTCATCATCATCAAGAGTGGGAACACCACGAGAAGAGAGAAAACGAGTGAGAAAACACCCATACGGAAGACCTAAGGACTTACGGCCATAAAAAACAGAGATCATTTTGGAGATAGGCCCTGTTTGGTAGAGCTGTGGGAAAGTGCTTATAGCTTATGCCTTAACTGCTTATATAGCTTATAACTATGAACATAAGCTGATTTCTGACTTATAAATTAAGCTTCTCCTGCCCCACTTAAAGAATAAGCTAATTTTTGACTTACAAAAAGCTATAAGCTGCATTGTTAAGCTAAACCAAACACATCAAAATAGCTTAAATTAAGCTGAAAGCTGAAATAAGCTGAAAAAAAGCTGTACCAAACAGGGCCATAATCATGGCAGGCAAGTCAATAGGCAGATGGTGATCAATGCAGTATAACACATACCCTTGATCTTGGGTAATGTGTGAGGAATGAGTGGTAACATGGGTATTAGCACAAACAATGAGATTGAGAAGACAAAAGTGAGGAATAAGCTCATTTTGTTGAATGAGCACCCCGGCAATCCAAGTCTGGGTAAAACCACAAAGTTCAGACGCAACTCGATCAAAATCAATACCAGAACGGGTAAGGAGAGGAAAATGAAAATCCGGGACTTCTGGAAGACCAAGAAACTCTCGAAAAACATCATCAGTAATGACTAATGATTTCTTCCTAACCCAAGTGCTAAATGAAGAAGGAAATTCTTTGCGAATATAATGCATGTTGTAATAAAACTCACGAACAAGACTAAGATTTTGTGGCCTTGAAAAGATCAACACCTGATCTCCTCATAATGAATCAAACAAAGGACGAATAGGGAACAACTCAAATGCAATAGGGAGGACATTTCTTTCAAGATAGACTTTCCGAGTGGCAAAAAATTCCCTAAACAGTTTGGCTTTCTCTTTGGATTCAAACTTGTTAGTATTGAAATTGGGCCGGGAAACAATAGTCTTTTGACGTTTTAAGGGTTCACCCATGACTGACAAATAATGACAATGCTAGATAAATGAAAGTATGAAGCCCCCAAAAAAATGAGTTTAAATGGAGGAAGATGCCAGCAACGGAGACCAAGAAAACCCTAGGTGAGCAAGAGAGAGAATACGAATGAGGGAAGAAACAAAATGAACTGAAAAGGCACAGTCATAAGAATTTGAACCTCGACAGATCGCTCAAGCGAAGACAGTTATGCGTAAAAGGTCACTCAAGCCAAGAGTTTGTCGCTCGAGCCTAAAAAGCATGCTCTCAAGTCTAACTCAGTAACAGAAACACGCTCGAGCGAGCACTCCTTCGCTCGAGCGAAGAAGAAAAAACAAAAGAAAACAAAAAACATTTTGAGCAAAAACCCAATTCTCACACTATGAAGTGGATCCTGAAACACAAATGTATGAGCACAATTGCATGAAGGTGATACTAAGATGCAATAAACTACAAATCATGAAGTCCACAAACTTGCATTTTTGACAATATGAAGCAAATAATCATGAGCAAATTAGACAAAATATAATCAATGATCATAAGCTACATGAGAATGGACAACTCGAAAACAACATGAGAGCTCACAAAAATAGTGAGTGTGTGTGTGTGTGTGTGTAATCCATGAGAGGCTACAGAACAGAGTTAATCCTTGTAGTGATCGGATGGCTAGACCTTCGGCAAGAGTAACTGAACATCACAAAGAAAAGTCAGACCACTAGGAATCATGGGGTATTTGTTGAGTAAAAGCAGAGGCTCCCCTTCAATCAATGATTCCCTTTTTTTTTTCTTTTTTTTTTTTAAACTTTTCTGTCTTGTGGGCACTCACTGGTCGCATGCATGCTCAAGAGTATGGAGACTAAACCAGAGAAGAATGAAATCAAAAAAGATGGCCTGGTTGGTGCCTCTGAGGTAACCTTTTCCTAATGCCCGGACTTCAATGAACTGAGGGAGAAACCGTGGAAGTGAAAAATGATGGTTGATGGTTGATGGTTAAGAGACTCAACATCACCCATGATATACTAGTATAGGTCAATTCCTCTGGAAAGGTACAAGAAACACTATTAGTGGTCCATAAAGAACTTTGATCACTTATGCGGAAACCCCTACAACAATTTATCTCAAGGATGTGTGCAAAATGAGATCATGAAGTAAATGAGCATGTACATTCAAAATGAGTTATGAACAAAGATGAATGTGATCTTGTAACCAACATGAGCAGTGTTCATATATTTCTAGATGCAAGAATGACATGAATCAATGACAAAGAGATTATAGCATCCAAGTACACATAAAGACAATCACTCACTCCCCATCAAGTAACAGGTAACACCCTAGTGACTAAGCACGACACCCAAGGTCTTTCTATGGAACTCAAACTGAAGAAGATCAAGGGGTTTTGTAAAAATATCTGTTTTTTGATGCTCAGTGGGTACATGTTCAAGAACAACAAGGCCTTCTTCTACTAACTCTCGAATAAAATGATGACGAATGTCAATGTGTTTGGTGCGAGAGTGTTGGACAGGATTTTTTGAAATGTTTATGGCACTTGTATTATCACAGAAAAGAGTGAGAGTATTCTGTTCTATTCCATAATCATGAAGCATTTACTTCATCCACAGCATTTGTGCACAATAACTTCCTGCAGCAATGTACTCAGCCTCAGCAGTCGAAAGAGAAATGGCATTTTGCTTTTTACTATGCCAGGAAACCAAATTATTCCCAAAGTAAAAACACCCCCCGGATGTACTCTTTCTATCATCAACACACCCTGCCCAGTTGGCATCAGAAAAACCATTAATTTCAGCTGTAGTATCAATGGAAAACCAAACCCCATACCCCAAAGTCCCATTAACATATTTAATGATGCATTTGACAGCAAGAAGATGAGACTCTTTAGGACTGGTTTGGTAACGGGCACAAACACCTACACTGAAGGCAATATCAGGACGACTGGCTGTGAGGTAAAGAAGACTCCCCATCATACTCCTATAAAGGGTAGGATCAACATCAATACCAGAGGAATCTTTAGAAAGGTGAAGATTGGTGCTCATGGGAGTGCGTGCATGTTTGGCAGACTCAAGACCAAACTTTGACACAAGATTTTTGGCATACTTAGTCTGAGAAACAAATATACCCGAAAGAGACTGTTTAATTTGTAGACCCAAAAAATAAGACAACTCTCCCATCATGCTTATCTCAAACTCATGTGTCATGCAATCTGAAAAATATTTCACAAGATGATTAGCAGTGGATCCAAACACAATATCATCAACATAAATCTGAGCAACAAGAATATGAGACTTAGTATGTTTCATAAATAAAGTCTTATCTGCACTACGCTTTTGAAAGTCATTGTCAAGAAGAAAGGTAGTAAGTCTATCATACCAAGCCTGAGGGGCTTGTTTCAACCCATACAAAGTCTTGTCTAACTTGTAGACATGATTTGGACATTTAGGGTCCTCAAACCCTTTTGGTTGCTCAACATAAGCCTTTTCTTTCAAGTACCCATTTAGAAAAGCACTTTTCACATCCATTTGAAACAATTTGAAACCAAGAAAACATGCAGCACCAAGTAAAATACGAATAGATTTGAGACGTGCAACTGGGGCAAACGTCTCATCATAGTCAACACCCTCTACTTGTGTGTAGCCTTGAGCAAACAACCTGGCTTTATTTCTAACACAATACCATTCTCATCAGATTTATTTTTAAAGATCCACTTGGTACCTATCACATTCATGTCTCTAGGTCTGGGAACTAGAGTCCAAACATTGTTACATTTAAATTGACCTAATTCTTCATGCATAGCATTCGCCCAACTATCATCTAGTAAGGCCTCTTTAATAGTCTTAGGTTCAATTAATGAAACATAACACATGCGATACCTCATCCCGAATTTGTCTTCGGGTTTTCATTCGATCCGATACACTTCCAATCACCTATTGAGCTGGATGATTCAGTTTCACCCTTGCTGATGGTTTGAACTCAGGACTTGTGGTGATAGAAGCATCAGAAATGGTGTCTCTCTGTGCACTCTTTGGACTCTGACTTACCTGTGAAGATGGTGCTGTCTCAACTTCTTGTGCTTAGACCTCAGCTTCTTTTTGACTTTGTGGTACAGTATCCAGAATTGGAGACTCACCATATTCATCCTTATTTGTTGCTGGAGTAGGAGAACTTGTGTCATCTATAACCACATTGATTGATTCCATTAAAGACGAAGTACGCAGGTTATAGACACAAAAAGCCCTACTTGTGGTTGAATACCCTAGAAAAATACCTTCATCACTTCGGGAGTCAAATTTTCCCAAAGGCTCTTTATCTTTGAAAATGTAACACTTACTCCCAAAAGTTTTGAAGTATTTTACATTAGGTTTCAATCCCTTCCACAATTTATATGTAGTTTGTAAAGTGTCGGGCCTTAAATACACGTGATTTATGATATAAACAACAGTATTTAGGGCTTCAGCCCAAAACTTGGGAGGAAGTTTCTTTCTAAGGAGCATGACCCTTGCCATCTCTTGAACAACCCTGTTCTTCCTCTCAACTACTCCATTTTGTTGCGAAGTAATAGGTGCAGAAAATTCATGCTTAATTCTATGCATATCACAAAAATCTGAAAACGAACTGTTTTCAAACTCACGACCATGATCAGTTCGGATTCTTATGATATGCCTAATGGAAACACCCTGTTCATTTTGAATTTTAAGGACTAAGGCCTGGAAAGCATCAAACATATCAGATTTTTCCCTTAAAAAATTTACCTACGAAAAACGAGTAAAATCATCAACAGTTAAAAAAAATATATCTTTTACCTCCAATGCTTTCAGTGCGAGTAGGTCCCATTAAGTCCGTGTGAACCATTTCAAGAGGACGTTTGGTTGTAAAGTTGTTCACCTTTTTATGAGGGGAGCGGGTTTGTTTCCCAAGTTGACATGGTCCATACACATGATTTAGATTCTTACCCAGTTTAGGTACTCCTCTCACAAGCTCTTTGTTGGCTATCTTAGTTAGGTCTTTGAAATTCATGTGACCTAATCTTTGATGCCACAAATCAATGTTACTTATGATAGCTAAGTGACAAGTGAGATCATTAGTAGTAATAATCGCATAGCAGTTATCAGATGTACGAACCCCATGCAAGACAGTATTTCCTTTTTTATCCAAAATTTCACATTTATTTTTTGAAAACAATACTTCATGGTGGGAATCACACATTTGACTGATGCTCAAAAGATTTGCTTTAAGACCATCAACAAGTAAATCATTTTCAAGCTTGGGAAAACCAGCAACACTTATAGAGCCCTTACCAATGACTCTAGAAGTGCCACCATCTCTAAAGGTAACAATTCCACCTTCATATTTTTCAAGAGAGGTGAAGTAGGATTTGTCACCTGACATGTGACAAGAGCACCCACTATCCAAATACCATATGTGTGAGTCACGTGCTTTTAGAACAGTGTGAACAACTAAACAAGTCAAATCATCTTTTCTCTCCCAAATCTTTTTGGTCTTAACAAAATCAGGTCTGGTGGTCTTGGTAAATGTCTTGGCATTGTGAACACTCTCATGAATCTTGGTATTATGCCTAGACATGTAAGGTTGTCTCCTAACCCAAAAAGTATTCGAATTTCTACCATTTTGAGACACCTTACCAAACAATTCAAAGCAATAAGGACGAATGTGGCCATACCTACCACAATGATGACAAATAAAGACAGGTTTTACCTCCTTTTTGTTGATCTTATCCCCATTAGGTAGATGAGGAGAGGAATCACCCTGGTGTACCTTCAGCTTTCCCTTTGCTTGAGTCTTCAGGTCATGTGATGTAGAGGCTTGTCCCTTGTGAGCTGTTGCATTACCATAGTCTAGCCCACTTTTGTCACAACCCATTTGTTGAGACCCGATGATGTCTTCTAATGATTTTGAACCTTTGTTCCACATGGCAATTGTGGCTTTAGCAATTCGGAGTTCTTCATCTTTATGACAAACCATCTCTTCCAATGTAGCTTGTGACATCTCAAGGTTTTCAAGCTTCTTTTCATATGTGGAATACACTTTCAGGAGTTCATTCTTTTCAGTTTCACAGGATAAAAGTTTCTCACATAGGTCTTACCTGTCACTAAATATCTTGACAACATTCTGTTTTGTTATTACAAGTTCTCCTTTTAGCTTAACATTCTCACTTTCACATGCTTTGAGCTTGAGAGTGAGTTTATCATTGATTTTGGACAAATTCAGAGATTCCTCGTAAAAATTTTCGTAAGCTTGTTGCAGTTCATCACCACTAATCTCATCTTTGTCTTCTGATGTTTCATCATCTTCTTTTTGCTCCTCATTCTCCTTGACCTCGTCCAGTCGAGCAACTAAGGCAGGAAAGATGGTAGATGGTGGTGAAGATGAATATGAACTTTCATGAAATTGGCTCAGAATGTCCCATGCATCTTTAGCCTTTGTGCAGTGAGCAACTCGTTGTTGTTCTTCATCAGAAATTGCTCCACGAATAGTAATCAAGACTCTCTGATTGCTCAGATTGTCCGCACTTTCAACATCCTCTTCAATGGCTTGCCAGCCTTCTAGGTCAAAAGCTCTCAGAAACGCTGTCATTCTGATCTTCCAATACAAGTAATTACTCCCATCAAAGGTGGGAGCATGATGCAGATTTTGACCACGAGCAAATTCCACTGGCTTCGGAAGAGGTTGTGTGAAAATGGACCAAAATGCCATGAAAGCACTATCCCCATCTTCACTAGATTTAGTTTCTTCGGGTTCTTGCTCCGACCCGCTTTCATCATCCCAAGTTACTGTGTAGACTTTCTTTTGATTCTTTTTCGAAGGGCATTCAAGGCAATATGGCCAAACCCTTGACATTCATAACACTTGACCCCTTACCCCTTTACAATCTTCTTTTCAGTTTTTGGAGCAAGTTTTGGTGGAAAAGTTTTGGGTTTATCATTACTCTTGTCTTTTGAAATAGGGTCTCTGAAATTAGGCTTCTTTTTCTTTAAATTTTTTTTGAACTGTTTAGTAAACATAGCCGTCATCTTAGACTTTAGATCAAACTCAGTCTCAGAAGTTTTTGCAGTCTCATGAGCACTTGTGAAAACCACACTATATTTTTGTTTTTTCTTAGAAATCTGGTGGGCTTCATAAGTCTGCAGGTTTCCAACCAACTGATCAAGCTTGAGGGTATCAACATTCTGAGCCTCCTCAATGGTTGTCACTTTTGATTAGAACCTCTCGGGTAATGACCTCAAAATTTTCTAACAACTTTAGCTTCAGGGATTTTTTCACAGAGTGTGAAACAGGAATTCACAATGTCACTAAGTTTAGCATAGAAATCATCAAATGTCTCATCATCACGCATAAAAAGGGTTTCAAAGGCAGAGGTGAGACGTTAAAGTTTTGACCTTTTGACAAAAGTAGTACCTTCGTGAATCGTTTCAAGAATGTCCCAAGCCTCTTTTGCTACCTCACACATGCAGATACGACGAAACTCTTCAGGTGTGACGGAGCAAAAAAGGGAATTGAAAGCCTTACTGTTCCAACTCGAGTTTTGATAATCGGTTGTGTCCCATTTATCAAGGGATTTGGGAATCTCAATATCATCAATGGTGACAGTAGGTTCACTCCATCCATAGATCACACAGTGCCAAACTTTCTCATCGATGGATTTTAAAAACACTCTCATACGAGCTTTCAAATAAGAATAGTTTGTACCATCAAGTAACGGAGGTCTATGGGTCGAGTTACCTTCACGAATTGAATCCATATCACCAATCACACAAAATCACACTCCTATAGTTTTGATAAAAACAAAGAGTGGCCTGCTCTGATACCAATTGAAAATTCTAAGTGATTCGTGATTAGATAAAGATTTAATTCCACCAATTCCCAATTATTCAAAACACACAATCTAAATCAACAAGTACTTACGAAAGTGGTTTAGATTATTGTTTTAGAAAAATAATAAATCGACACAAACGATTTTTACGTGAAAAAATCACAATTGAAGCACCTCCAATTGTGATAAAAAAACCACGGGCGAAACGCCACTAATCAATTCACTATTGAAAAAAGAAATATTACAAAGATAACCAACAAATTACCAACACATCAAATTTGTCTTCAAATCTTCTGTAACTCTTTCACCACAGCCTTCGTCTCGGAATCGATCAGTACAAAGTTGAATCCACAACTTCTAATGTCGAATCAACGACCACGCACAGTATCAAACTCCTTTGATGCTCCACGTTTGAATATCTGGAATCCACCGAAGAAGAACTCTCTTTAATATGAAGAAAACAAACTCCTTGATGTATGTATCTCAGATCATCGGTTTAAAACCCACTCAATAATATCAAGGAAAACTGGAAAACTACTCTCAAAGAAAACCTTAGAAAACCTTAAAGTGGATCTCCAAAAACATAATCCTAGTTTAGGATTAAAACAGATACTTATAGAAATCTGGGATTGTGAAGCTCGCTCAAGCGAAGAATCTCTCGCTCGAGCGAGGAGCTTATCTTGCGTGATTTCCACAAGTGGCTTCGCTCGAGCCACGCAACCTGCGCTCGAGCGTACACTCATCACTCTTAGGTTTTTTACCAGACGCACTCTTCGCTCGAGTGAAGACTCCTTGGCTCGAACGAGGAACAAAAAACAGAATGGAAAAATACAACTCAACAACTCAAGTTTGTTCGCGGGATTGGCAAGACTAAGGGACCTAACAAAGCCAAAGCTTTAACATAACAAAAGACAAAAATACAGCAAATGTAAAACCAGAGAGATATAGATATGGTGACTCACGGTGGGGAAAGTATTGCTAGTGTAAGAAATGAGAAGACAAGTCTTGATCTCACAATCGGTGTAGAGATTATTATATATATATATATATCAGTCGATTAGAGAGAGGAAGATAAAAACCTTGCAATGCGAGGTGCTATAAGGGAGGAGTCGCCGATCGAGCTTCCTTGGGTGATGGATCTCAAGCAACGGTGACCAACAACGAGGTGAATCGGTGCTCCGATTGTAGGCGACCATAAGGGAGGGAAGAGGAGAAGTGGAAAGGGAGAGGTAGAGGGAGAGACCGAGGGAAAGAGAGAGAGAAGAGAGAGAGAGAGAGAGACAGAGGAGCTAGTTTGGGTTTGGAAACCAAATATATATATATATATATATATTACACCATTAGAGACTAAATATTTTTAGTCACCAATTAATTTTGTAAATCCCTTCAAAATTTGAAAGGTCTCCCTCCAAATATTTTAGTTTTTTAGCGACTAAAATATTTTTTTGTCCCTGAAAATAAGTTTTTGGCAACCAAACTTTTGGTCGCCAAAGATAAAAAATAATTTTTTATTTTTCATTCGGTGACTAAATGGTTTTAGTAGCCAAAACTCAATATACAGCGACTAAAATATTTTTTTGTCGCTAAAAATATGTTTTTGGCAACCAAAGATAGAAAATAATTTTTTATTTTACATTTAGTGACTAAATTGTTTTAGTAGCCAAAACTCAATACACGGTGACTAAAATTTTTTTTGTAGCTAAAAATATGTTTTTGGCGACCAAAAGTTTGGTTGCCAAAGATAAAAAAAAAAATTATTTTCTATTTGGCAACTAAATTGTTTCAATAACTAAAACTCAATATACAGCGACTAAAATATTTTTTTTGTCACAAATTCTTTTATTTTTAGCGACTAAATTTTTTTTTAGTCGCCAATAATCTATATACCCCGACTAAAAAAAATTAGTAGCTAAATATTGTATTTTTGTTGACTAAAAAAATTTTTTGTCTCCAATTCCACAACTTTTGGCGACTAAATTTTTTTTAGTCGTTAATTTTGGTCGCCAAATGTGCATTTTTTTGTAGTGTTTCCATGGTTTCTAGATGATTTCCAAAAACTCCATTTGTCATTTGATCATACTTGACATTCGTGGCAAAAATCAATTCATTGATTTCATTCATATCTTTCAATGAATTTCTGATCTCTCTGATATCCTGTGCTTGCCTATCACTGCTGTCTTTAAGAGTTCGTATTGCTTCATCAATCTTTTTTTATTCTTGTGCCCTAGTCCCATTTGCCATTTCTGTGGAATCTCTCTTATAGGCCAAGAATAGCCTTGCTCTGATATCAATTGATATGACTATGGAAGAAGAAAGCAGTAACTGAAGAAATAGAAGAAAGAAAATGGAAAACTAAATTTGGAGTCCATTTACCCCTTTTCAGAAAACTTGATTACAGTCAAATCCTCCCCCTTTCCCCCCCAGCTGGAATAACTTTATCCAATACTGACTAACTAACAAACCTCATAACCAACTAACCCCCCAACAATCAAACAACTCTCAACTAATTCTCCCTCTCAAATTGAATTTTAGCTGCCAACTGAACTAACTGAATCTAAAACTTGATATCATTAATTTTTTCATCTAAACTAACGGAATGTGTATTACATACACCATTTTTTAGAATGGATTTTGTTTTCTAAAAAATTAGAATAAAATTAATATAACAAAATGATAATTTTACCCCTATTTTCTCCAAATCTAAAATTAGATTAATATGTTAATTAAAATAAAATAAATTAAACTAAAATATAATAATTAATTAATTTTTATAATTAAATAAAATAGAAAATAAACAATAATAAAAAATTGATCTAGAATGTAATCAAATTAAAATTAAATTAACATGTTGGGAATTATAATAAATAATTAAGAATTTAGGATTAATTGTCATCTAAAATATAATTAAATTAAAATTAGATTAAAAAGTTAGTAATCAACATAAATAATTAAATATTTAGGATTAATTGTGATCTAAAATATAATTAAATTAAAATTAGAATAAATAATTTATAATTTATAATTAATTTTAATTTAATTAAATTAATACTAGACATTATAAATTATGTGTATATAAGAAAAGAGAGAAACAAAATAACAAAAAATATAGGGTTTGAGAGTATTATAGTCAATTCACATCTAAAATTAATGGTGTTAACAGTTGCATTTTAGTCCAAATTCACATGAGAGGAATATGGCTATTTTTAAAAGATAAGGGGGTCAAATACTATTAGGCCCCATTTGTTTTCAAAGGTAGAATAGAAGGGATTCATAATAAGGGGATCAAGTGTGGATTATTAGTGAGGGGATTAAGTAAAATTGTATTTGTTTTGATGATAGTTGTTGGTGTAGGGATTATTAAATTATTTTTATATAAAATAAATATAAAATAATAAAACAAATATAAAAATACAAAAATATTAAACATTAAGGTTTAAAAAAAATGCCCAACATGTAATAAATAAATAAATTTCAAAAAAAAAAATAAAACAAATAAAACAATGATTTTTACTTAACAAAAAAACACAAAAAATTAAACATTAATGTTCAAAAAAAATGCCCAACATGTTAACAAAAAATATAAAAAAAATAGTTTGACGAACTATTTTTCTAATACCACCTCCACTTGCTCCATCCCAATCTCCCTTTCAAGGCCTATCATAATACCAAGAGATTAGGAGTTTCCTCCCTATCTCTTAAAATATAATAACATATAATGAGTCCCACTTCACTATCAATCCTAGTCTCCTCTCTATAACCCCAAACAAACGGGACCTTAAGTTATACCACAGGGAGGTAAAATAAATTTTATCCTAAAAACATTATAAGATCTTTGTGATTCAAAGTCTTAATACTTTTTTCTCAATTATTTAAATATTAAAAAGAAAATTGCTTTAGGGCTCGAATACTTTGGTTCGAATGGCCCGAAAACGTGGGCTCACGCGCCTATCTCGTCTATCTCACCCTCTGTCTTCATTTTTCTTTTTCTCATATCCAAACTATTTTGCCCTCTATCCTCATTTTTCTTCTCATACCCAAACTCTCTCTCTCTCTCTCTCTATTGCTCTATTTGTCATCATTTTTCCGAATCATTCGAGTCTATCTCCTCCGAGACAACACCGGAAAGAAGTTGTTCTGTCACCTCCTCTCTCCTCCCAATCTCAGGTAAACTCTGAAAACTCAAAACTAGGGTTTGATGATTGAGGGTTTTGTATTTTGCCCCACACTTGCAGCTTGTGAAGTAAGCTATTGTTCTGTTTGTTTGTTTGTTTGTTTGTTTTTTATTTGAGATGCATTTGTAAGAGGAACAATGGATATGTCGAATTATGTGACTTGATGTCTGTAAAAAAAAAAAAAAATTGGTTGTTCTGGAATCAGACCCTTGGTTAAACTTCTTTCATTATATTGATGCATTCCAAGTGTTTGATGAAAGTCCCCAACTGATTTTGTTCTTCGGTATTCTATGTAATTTTTTTGTTTTGTTTTGTTTTGGTTGTTGTGAAATCAGATCCCTATGTTAAACATCTTCCATTGTATTGATGCATTCCAATTGTTTGATGAAAGTCCACATAGAAATTATGCCTGATTTTATATTCTGAATTGAAATGTGATGTGTTGGAACAATCTTCTGTGTATATAAAATAACTTGAAAATAAATTCAAACAAAATAAATAAATAACATACCGGATTTATTTATCGAACCGAATTAAAACTAAGATCAAGTTGAGTGTGTGACACTCTGTCCTTAAGACAGATTCGCCCCGCTACGGTGCTTACGGTTGAGTGGCGTCTATCTCCCAAGATACAATGATCTTTACAAATTGTAGTAGCACTCCAAACAATTTGTTCGGCGAACTAGAACCTGTGTTCTATACTCTCTTTGTTATTTTTCCTAAAACTAGAATGAAGGAAAATGCACTAAATAAAAGTTGGACAGCAATATAAAGAATGCAGACTGAATTTCGGGATCAATCAAAATTGGAATGGGGCTGCCTTTATATAGGCTTTGTTGGCACCTATTCAATTTGAATAGAAAAGGTATGAAGAAGGGACATAACCCTTCCTTTAAAATAAAGAGACACCATGAAAGGTTTGCACCCTTTCATTCAAATGGAGGTTTGACCCTTCCTTTAAAACAAAAAGACACCATGAAAGGTTACACCCTTTCATTCAAAATGGAGTCTATTTCAATTCACAACTACCTCTTTATAAATTTTCCAACAATCCCCCACATGAATGAAATTGACAGAGAGAAAATGCAACAACATGATGTAAATACAGAGAGTACAGAAATTGGAAATATTCTGCAAAGGATAGGTAGCTTTTGGCTTTGAACCTTCCCTTGTGAGACACTATCGGATTTACTAGCTAACCAGTGAACATGATGTCTTGAACTGTTCAGCCGTTTGTGTAAACCAAGACAATAGAACTCACACAGTATATCCCCAAACACAGTTTAGTTCTCACTATTGTGTTCATTTTGGCCCTGAACAACCTGGTCTTTCATGAGTGCTTTAAAGACTTGTAGCCCTTCACAAATCTTATAGAACCGGCCCAGTTCACACTCACATAGGTGATTCTTATGAAAAGTATCGTGCCATACTCCACTAGGTTTACCTAGATATAAGAATCATTAAAAGTATTACTTAACCTAAATCGCTGCAGACATCACTTATTTCATCATAGAAATGGGTAGGAGTTGGACTCCACAGTGATCTTTCTGAGTCAATCACAACTCGGTTGTCCCTTTGAACCTAGATCTTGGGATCTCCAGTCAACTAGGTTGGGTTGCCGTTGTGGTAACTCTTATTTCATAGGCTTTAGTCCCATTCCCCTCGATGAATTCTCAACTAACTCTCTTGCCAACCCTTTGGTTAGTGGATCCGCTATGTTGTCTTTAGACTTAACATATTCTATAGAAATAATTCCATTAGAGAGTAGTTGTCTTACGGTGTTATGTCGACGACGAATGTGTCGTGACTTACCGTTATACATATGACTCTGTGCTCTACCTATTGCAGATTGACTATCGCAATGTATGCATATAGCAGGCACCGGTTTTGGCCATATTGGAATATCTTCAAGGAAGTGGCGAAGTCATTCTGCTTCTTCCTCTGCTTTGTCTAAAGCTATGAATTCAGATTCCATAGTAGACCTAGCAATACAAGTCTGTTTAGAAGATTTCCAAGATACAGCCGCCCCACCAAGAGTAAAGACATACCCACTAGTGGACTTTGAGTCTCTTGTATCCGATATCCAATTTGCATCACAGTATCCTTCAAGTACTGCTGGATATCTAGTATAATTAAGCCCAATGTTACGAGTAAATCGGAGATATCTAAGAACCCATATAATTGCTTTCTAGTGTTCTACTTCCGGATTACTCGTATACCTACTTAATTTACTTACTGCATAAGCTATATCTGGGCGAGTGCAGTTCATCAAGTACATTAAGCTTCCAATAATTTGGGCATACTCTAATTGAGAAATACTTTCCTGTGCATTCTTAGAAAGATACAAATTAACATCTACAGGAGTTTTAGCAAGATGATCATCATCTTTGCTGAATTTGTCAAGTAGTTTCTCAATGTAATGAGATTGTGACAAACCATATCCTTTTGATGTTTTGGTAATTTTCATACCAAGAATTACATCAGCAATGCCCATGTCCTTCATGTCAAAATGTTTATTCAACATTTTCTTAGTAGTTTTAATCATATCATTATTACTACCAATGATGAGCATATCATCGACATAAAGACATACAATAACATAACCTTTGTCTGTGTTTTTAATGTAAACACATTTGTCACACTCATTAATTTTGAATCCATTTGACATCATTGCCTTGTCAAATTTCTCATGCCATTGCTTTGGCGCTTGTTTTAAACCATATAATGACTTAACCAATTTGCACACTTTCTTTTCTTTCCCTGGAACAGAAAACCCTTCTGGTTGTTCCATATAAATTTCTTCATTTAACTCACCATTTAAGAAAGCGGTTTTAACATCCATTTGATGAATTTCTAAATTGTATAGAGATGCAATGGCAATTAGCATTCTAATAGATGTTATTCTAGTAACCGGTGAGTACGTGTCAAAGTAATCAAGACCTTCTTTTTGTCTAAATCCTTTGACTACAAGTCTTGCCTTGTATTTATCAATTGATCCATCCGCTTTCATTTTCCTTTTGAAAATCCACTTATATCCAAGAGGTTTACAACCTGGTGGTAAATCCACTAATTTCCAAGTGTGATTTTGCAAGATGGATTCAACTTCACTGTTGACAGCTTCTTTCCATAAAGGAGCTTCAGGACTGGACATAGCCTCTTTAAAAGTTAAAGGCTCATTTTCTAACAAATATGTTAGAAAATCTGGACCAAAAGATTTTGAGGTTCTAGCACGTTTACTACGCCTAAGTTCCTCTTCCTCATTTTGATCTAACTCTTGTTCTTGATCATGTTCTTGATCCTGACTAGTAATAGCATCAAAAGATCTTTTATTAGTACTAGTCTCTTGTCCAGTCTTCTTTGGAAATACATGTTCAAAGAAAGATGCATTCCGAGATTCAATAATAGTATTTACATGCATTTCAGAATGTTCAGATTTATGAATCAAAAACCGATATACACTACTATTCTTGTCATAACCAATGAAAATACAATCAATGGTCGTAGGACCTATCTTAGTCTTTTTAGGACTAGGAATAGCCACTTTAGCCAAACACCCCTACACTTTTAAGTATTTGTAGGATGGTACTCTTCCATGCCACAATTCATAAGGTGTTTAATTTATTTTCTTTCGAGGTATTTTATTTAAAATATAATTAGCAGAAAGTATTGCTTCCCCCCACAAGTTCTGAGGTAATCCAGAATTGATTAACATGGCATTCATCATTTCTTTTAAAGTCCTATTTTTCCTTTCAGCAATTCCATTTTGCTGAGGTGAGTAAGGAGCGGTGGTTTGATGAATTATTCCATGTTCTTTACAAAATTCACCAAAAGGTGATTCATATTCACCACCTCTATCACTTCTAAGTTTCTTGATTTTCTTACCAAGTTGATTTTCAACTTCATTCTTATATTGAATGAAAGTTTCCAAAGCTTCATCCTTGGTTCGAATTAAATAAATATAACTATATCTAGTATAGTCATCTATAAAAGTGATTACATACTTTTTTCCACCTCTGGTTTGAATTGATTTAAAATCACAAATGTCACTATGAATTAATTCAAGTGGTTCCGTACTTCTTTCAATTGAATGAAAAGGAGTTTTAGATAATTTTGCCTCAACACAAATTTCACATTTATGATTTGAATCAATGTCAAATTTAGGTAAACATTCCATATTAATTAATCTATGCAAAGATCCATAATTAACATGTCCTAGTCTACCATGCCATAAATTTGAAGACTCAAGCAAGTAAGAAGAAAATGTAGTATTATTAATAACTGAGGGTACAACGGTCATTATATTTAACTTGAAAAGGCCATCAGACATGTAACATTTTTCTACATACATTCCGTTTTTGGTAAGTACGAACTTGTCACTTTCAAAAACTAGCCTAAACCCATTCTTACTCAACAAAGATCCGGAAACTAAATTCTTGCGAATGTCTGATACATGCAGCACATTGTTGAGAGTGAGTTCCTTTCCAGATGTCATCTTGAGTACAATCTTTCCTTGTCCTTCAACTTTGGAAGTTGAGGAGTTGCCCATAAACAGTTGTTCACCATTGTCCACTAGAGAATAAGATGTGAACATCTTTTTGTCGGCACAAATATGACGAGTAGCACCAGTGTCCACCCACCATTCTTTAGGATTTCCGACAAGATTTGCCTCGGAAACAACTGCAGAAAGATTGATGTCATCGACACCATTGGAAATATTGTCCACTTCGGTCATATGGGCTTGAGCAGGCTTCTTGCTTGTTCTTTTCTTACTTTTGCCTTTGCTACGACAATCTTTGGCTCGATGTCCCTCTTTGTCACAGATGTAACATTTGCCATTAAACTTGTACTTTTTATTATCCCCCCCATTAGAGCCTTGTGATGAACTTTCTCCAGAAGACTTTCGTTTCTTGGTTTTTGAAGTATGTTCCACCACATTTGCCTTAGACTCTATAGGATGCTTACCAGCCCGCTTTTCAGAATTGCGGTTGTCTTCCCCAATTCTCAAACGCACAATTAATTCTTCCATAGAAATTTCTTTGCGCATGTGTTTGAGGTAGTTCTTGAATTCTTTCCAGCCTTTTGGTAATTTTTCAATTAAGGCTGCAACTTGGAAGGATTCACTGAGAGACATATCTTCTGCGTGAATGTCATGCAGAATGAGTTGGAAATCTTGAGCTTGGCTGATCACAGTTTTTGAATCAACCATTACAAAATCCAAGAATCTGCCAACCACAAATTTCTTTGAGCCGGCATCTTCTGTTTTGTACTTTTTCTCCAACGATTCCCAAAGTTCCTTTGTTGTCTTGATTGGACTGTAGACGTTGTACAATGTGTTGTCAAGTCTGTTCAAGACGTAATTCCGGCAAAAGAAATCGGCATGTTTCCAAGCATCAACCGCAGCAACCACTTGCCGGTCGGTTTCATCCTCTTTCAGGATAGGAGCATCTTCTTGGAGGAAACGAGCCAGGTTCAGAGTTGTAAGATAAAACAACATTTTCTGTTGCCATATTTTAAAATCAGTTCCTGAGAACTTCTCTGGCTTTTCACCGTAATTTACCGGTACTGTTACAACAGTAGAGGGGGTTGTCGTCATTGCAGCCACCACAGTAGTACTTGTTTGGGCATTCGTTTCAGTAGCCATCAATTCTAATATATAAAACAAAATTATAATTAGAATTTATACTACACAGAAAATTAAACCAAATTCACAGAATTAAATTCTGTAAAAATAAAAGAAACAAGAATGTAACTTTTATTTTCCAATTAATTTGAAAATAAAATAAAAATTTATTTAAACAAATTAATTCCACACAGGAAGTAAATTCTGTAAAAATAAAAGAAATGAAAATTATAACTTTTATTTTTCAATTAATTTGGAAATCAAATAAAATTTTATTTAACCAAATTAATTCTACACAGAAAATTAAATTTCTGTAACACTTCAATAATTAAAACACTGAAACAGAATTTTAATTAAAGAAAACTCAGAAAATAATTTCTAAAAACCAAAATTAGTTTTCTGACAAAATTCCACAAAAATATATTCTGAATTGTTAATGACACCAGTATCGTACTACTAGTTTTTGTCAAAGAAAAGAGACAGTATATTACTACTATCTGTCAAATAGCATATAATCACTATTTGTTTTTCCAACCAGAATATTATTTTGTAAATTCACAGAAAATAATTTTTCTTTCGAAATTATTTACGAAGAATGAAAAAGGGAAACAAACGAAAAATTCTGTAAACAGAATAATTTGAATCTGTCTTAAGATTGTTGGAACAATCTTCTGTGTATATAAAATAACTTGAAAATAAATTCAAACAAAATAAATAAATAACATGCCGGATTTATTTATCGAACCGAATTAAAATTAAGACCAAGTCGAGTGTGTGACACTCTGTCCTTAAGACAGATTCGCCCCGCTACGGTGCTTACGGTTGAGTGGCGTCTATCTCCCAAGATACAATGATTTTCACAAATTGTAGTAGCACTCCAAACAATTTGTTCGGCGAACTAGAACCTGTGTTCTATACTCTCTTTGTTATTTTTCCTAAAACTAGAATGAAGGAAAATGCACTAAATAAAAGTTGGACAGCAATATAAAGAACGCAGACTGAATTTCGAGATCAATCAAAATTGGAATGGGGCTGCCTTTATATAGGCTTTGTTGGTACATATTCAATTTGAATAGAAAAGGTATGAAGAAGGGACATAACCCTTCCTTTAAAATAAAGAGACACCATGAAAGGTTTGTACCCTTTCATTCAAATGGAGGTTTGACCCTTCCTTTAAAACAAAAAGACACCATGAAAGGTTACACCCTTTCATTCAAAATGGAGTCTATTTCAATTCACAACTACCTCTTTATAAATTTTCCAACATGATGTCTGTAAAAAATAAATAAATAAATAAATAAATAAATAAATTGTGCTTATTCTATAGTGAGATTTTGTGGTAAACATCTTCCATTAGATTAAAACAGAAAGGGAATTTCTGAATGTTTAACAAGCAAAAATCAATTTGTGAATATTTAATAAGGAATTGAAAAATCAATTTCTGAATGTGTAACAAGGAAATATCAGGAAACGTCTATTTTATTTGTGAATGTTTAACAAGGAAAAATCAAGAAGCAACTTATTCGACATCTATTTTATTTGTTAATGTTTAACAAGGAAAATCAAGAAGCTAGAATTATGTTTAACATAGGTTTGATTTATTTGATTTGTGAATGTTTAACAAGGAAAAATCAAGAAGCAACTGATTCGGCATCTATTTTATTTGTTAATGTTTAACAAAGAAAATCAAGAAGCTAAAATTATGTTTAACATAGGTTTGATTTGTGAATGTTTAACTAGGAAAAATGAAGAAGCCAGAATTATTTTTAACATAGGTTTTATTTGTGAATGTTTTACAAGGAAAAATCAAGAAGCCATCTTTCACAAAGTCTACATAGAAAAATTATGTTTGATGAAAGTCCACATAGAAATTGTTAATGGTGAACTTGTGAATGGTGTATTTGAAATCAAGAAGAAAGGAAAGGAATTGAAATGGGTTTTGTATTGTTTTTGCAGATTAAAAATGACTTCTTCTTCTACTAACAATAGTAACATTAGATTAAAACCAAGAATGTGTGATTGTGGGAGAACAGCTGCAATTTATATTGTACGAACCAATGAGAATGGAAATCAAGGGCATCTCCTTTTTGTTTGCTCATCAAAATATGTAAGTATGTGTTATGAAATTAAACTTGTAGTCTGTCAGAAATTATTTATGTAATTTGATTAATTGATTGTCATGCATTGTAGAGTAACAAAGAACACTACAATTACTTCAAGTTTGCGGATGATGATGACGGGGACGTTACTTCCACAATACATTCCAATATTGGACCTCGTAAAGCGAATCGAACAGAAAAATTGAATGATGTAAGAACAAGGCTTTCTGAGATGGAAAATGAGATTCGTGACCATGGTGGCTTCAAAGGATGGACAAGAATTTCAAGGCTATGATTTATGTTTTTGTAGTCTGTATCATTTTGTACTTTATTATGTGAGACACTTGACTGTTAGTTTTTAGGAAATTTGATGAATGTAATTATGGATGTAATGGACATGTTGGATGTTAGCAATTTAATTGAATGGGGTGTTGTAGGAATTTAATTATGGATGTAATGTGCTATTAGTTTTCTTGTTTTGTTTTTGGCTAGTTATTTAAGAACATAATCTAACACAGTAATTTCTGAAACAAACTGAAGGAATTTCTGAAGGAATTTCACTATAAATTTAGAATAGGAGCATTAGAATATGGTTGAAAGAATTTGCCAAACAAACTTAATTTTATACCACCCATGCAAAATACTTAGACGTCACTTAATTGAATAAAAGAATATCTAATTTGACATCACTTACAAAACAAATAGTATAAGTTACAAAACAAATAACAATCTGCCAAGGTAGATGGGGTCTCAAGCTTTTGAGACATGTATCATTACATGGGAAGTTTGGAGGAGTTAACAGTTCCATGTCCATGTACATCTCATCAATTTCAAGAGGTGGCCCACCACAGCCATCAACCAAGGGAGATGGGCTCTCTTGTTGCATGTTTGGGACATTTGCTCTAGCTCCATCATTATCATCAGAGGTGGTGCCTTCCAATTCCACTGCTCCATTTGCTGCACATGCACATCTACTGATCCGGGCAAGTAAAATGACTGCACAATAAAGGAATAAATTCAGTACAAAGAGCAATACTGCCTAATTTTCCTTAATAAGAAAATCAATTAGAATTAAAAATAAGGGTAAGTGCTTTCTTTTTGTACCTTGCCACAATCTGATTAACCCATTTTCATATATCCAATCTAGCTCAACACAATTTGATTAACACAATCTAGTTGAACAAGTTTCTGATCCATTGTTTACAAACAAAAAAAAATATAAAATTTGGAAACTAAAAAAAAAATGGCACATTTGGATCCACATCTTTTCACCATCTTGATATAATGTATTTATCTGGAACCTGATATATGTACCTCTCAAGTAGCACAGTAATTGCATGGGCACACATAATGCCCCTAAACTCAAACCACCGACACATACATTGCATTTCATATTCACTTGAATTAAAATACACAACAAATTCCACAGTCTTCATTTTCTCACTAACGAGAACAGCCTCCTTCGCATGATAAGTACAAATTGCTCCCTCATCTTTGACAAGATTCGCACGACAATACAATAGTCGCTTCAATTCTACTTGCACTTCTTTAAATTTTGCATTCATGTAGGCTGCATGAAATTGCTTCTCAAACTCATATATCGTTAAGCAATCATACAATTTGTTTCGAGATTTAAAGTCTACTTTCGTCTCTTTCTCGACCTTACTTCTCAATGCATTATCATATTGTTCAACAAATTGCTTTAAAGTTGTCTATATCTATCAAAAAATGCATTCATACTCTCACTTCGTTGTGTAGTCGACATGCCAGCCCAAAAAACGTCCTTAACATAGGTAGGAATCCACCTATGTCTCTCACTGTATAATAACCCCAACCACTCATTATCATCTAGATTGAACTTTGCAATCATCGCTTGCCATTCTTCATCAAATTCATCTTTTGTAAAAGAATCATAAACTGCATTTTGCAAAGCAAACTTGGTGGATTCATATTGGGTATATTCTCTCAATTTCTCCAGAATTTTGTTCATTATATGCCATAAGCACCAACAATGTCGAGCTTGTGGAAATACAACTTCAATGGCATTTTGCATAGCTCTGCACTGGTCCATTATTATAGCTTTTGGAGGAGCGTCTGATGTGCAACTTAACCATTCTCTGAATAGCCACACAAATGTTTCAGTGCTCTCATTACATGACAGCCCACAACCAAGCAAAATTGACTGCCCATGTTGATTAACTCCTACAAACGGAGCAAATGGCATATCATATTTGTTTGTGAGATAGGTTATGTCAAATGAAACCACAAACCCAAATGCTTTATAAGTTGCCCTACTCCTTACATCAGCCTAAAACAAGTTTCGCATACAACCATCTTCATTGAGGTCATTTGTAGAATAGAAGTTCGAATTTTGTTGTTGCATCCTATGAAAATAAAGTACAACTGATTCGGTATCTCCTACCCCTAGCCTCAATCTTCTCATGCTCTTAATGTGATTCCTTGCATCTCGTTCATCAAATGTTAATGTCTCGTACCTCCCTGCTTCAACAACTATAGAATGAAAATTCCGAGCCATCCCTATCCATGCTTCATCGTTTATTTCTAGTTTTCTCTTCACAAGAGTAAGAATTCTCTTATTCATTGCAAAATGACGTGAGTCAGTAGGAATCAAGTCATGCATATGTTCAAGCACAACTGTGGTTAACTTAATCTTCCATCCTTTTGTAGAGTCGCTCTATCCTTTGCTTCACATTCAATGAATGATGACAAAGATGGTTCGAGAGGGTGTACTTCTGATCGTTTTGTTCTCTTACGTGCCCGAGTACATTCAATTCCAAAGTATTTTACTTCCCTATCTTGTCCAATATTTTGTGTTCTATAAGCTACAGCAAATCCGAGGTGTTTCGCATATGTTGCATAAAATGCATATACTTCTTGCTTTAAGTTAAAACACATTCCCTTCTTAAGTTCTTCAATTTCACCAATCTCATTTACTAATGGATTGTTCTCCTCTTCTTCAACTTCATCAGTCCCATTCAATGAAGGATTGTTTGAACCAATGTCCATTAAAGCGTGTAGCTTGAAACCAAAATTCAAAGAACATAACCAGTAACTAGACAGAACATAAAGTGTAAGTGAATGTAGTGAGATGATAATCTAATGCAAATCTTAACTTAATATTATCAGTAAGGTTCATGAACAACATTTCAATTTTTCTATCCTAAAATCAGTAAGGTTCTCCAACATAATATTTTTATAACATTAAGGTTCTTCATATAGCATAGAACAGGATTCAGTTTATTTTAAAATTGCTTCTTTTAATTGCTTATTCTCCATACAACATTTCAATTTTGATATGCTAAAATCAGTAAGGACATAATACAATTTTCTTGTGAATGTTTCTTCTCTGTTAAACATAATACAATTTGCTTATTCTCTGTTAAACATAAAAATTGCCTATTCTCCAACATAATACAATTTTCCTAATAGGAACTTTAGGAAGTAAAGGAATAATAAAATCAGGCATAATTTCTCTATAGGGACTTTCATCAAACACTCGGAATGCGTCAATATAATGGAAGATGTTTAACCGAGGGTCTGATTCTAGAATAACCAATTTTTTTTTTTTTTTTTACAGACATCAAGTCACACAATGTGGCATATCCATTGTTCCTCTCACAAATGCATCTCAAATAAAAAAAAAAAAAAAAAAAAACAAACAAACAAACAAACAAACAAACAAACAAAACAATAGCTTACTTCACAAGCTGCAAATGTGGGAATGGAAAAGAGAGGTGGACGGTGATCAGCGATGGTCGTCGGTCAACACCAGGTCGGTGGTCGTCAATGAACACCCAGGTCGTTGTTCTTGTCTTTGTCGTCGATGTCCTCCTACTGGTTTTCCCCTCTCTCTCTCTCTCTTCTCTCCTCTCTTTTATGTCTTATTTTTCTTTCACTTGTTTGATCTCCAAACCAGCACACGTGACCTCCACGTACATCATATTTTCGGAGGGAAATTTTTTTTGAGCCATTCGAGCCACTACCCATTCAGGCTCTGTAGCAACTTTGTATTAAAAAATATAAAAATACGTATGTTAAAAAACTATTGATCATTTGTCAATATGTTAAGAAACTATTAAAATTTAAACTTAACTGTTTTGAAACATTTTATATTATCAATATGCTAATATATTTAACATTTAACCGTAACAATTTTGAAACATTTTATATGGAAATCAAATCAAATTTTTTAATGTTTCAAAATATCGAAATTCATGTCATTTATTGATCAGTAAGGTAATATATTCCTTAAAATTATGATAGATTCAAAAAAATAATTTTTAAAGAATTTATTGTATGAAAATACACATATTATAAAGTAATAAATTTGATAAATATCATTTCCTAATATTATTAAATTATATCAACGATGATATTCCTTTTAAAATTTATTTTGTCATCTACTATCTATTTAACAAAATGTTGCAGGAACTTTAATTATATTATTAGTCATTTCTTATTTATTATTATATCCTTTTCATTTAATTTAGTGAAAAATCTTCTTTCATTAGTTCATAAAATATTTCTATATTTCAATAAGTTTTATTATTTTAGAATTTGATTCACAAAATCCTAATTTCCATATTTGAAGTTTTTTATAGATAATTTCACTCTTATAAATATTTTCTAACCCTTAGCAACCTGATATATGCTTATGGTGTGCTCTAAGTTGGATTATTTTTTGACTTTTTGTATATTTAATTTAAAAATTCATAATTTTTGTTGTACTTTTACTTTTTTATGAAATTTATATTTTTGAAACTTATTTAACGAGATCTATCAAATAAGATCTTACTTAAATATGTAATTTATGTAAAATAAAAAATTAAATTTCATAGTTTAAAGTTCGGTAGAATGAATATTCGCCCAACTATCCAAATCATATGAAACTTGTCATTATCAATTTCACATACCACAAAATTTTCAAATTCACAATTTGACAATTAAAGGCACGACTATTGAAAGTCAATTTCTTATTGCAAACCAATTACGATTCCCAAATTATAAAGATTCAGAAGTATCATTCACAAATTACATATTGAAAATGTCCATACCAATATTCATTATGAATAGAGGTGAGCAGCGCATATATCGATCCGTCAAAATCGATCAAATCGAACCGATTCACCGCATTTTGGACGGATGCGTGATGACGAGTGGACGGTTGCGAATTGATTTTCTCTAATCCGTCAATCTAGCGGACAGATGGCGGATTTGAGATTCCTTTGGCCGCAACCGAACCGCCAAACCGCGAGCACTCCTAGTAATTTATAAGATTTTGTGTTATCAATTTGTTTAAATATTCTGTTTGTGTTTTCAATTAAAAAAGACTTTAAATATTCTGTTGAAAAAAGTTTTCAACTTGACTATCTTTTTTTAATTGAAAAAATAAACGTATTATTTATCTATATTTTTTGGTTTTGAAATCTATCTTTAAAAATAATAAATAAAAATATGATATATGCTAGTTGGTTTTTGTTTTCAAAAACAGATATAGATGTAACAATACAGAGACATAGAATCTTTGCTACTACTCTATTTATGGTTTTGGTGGTTTGACTTGTTTTTATATTTTAAGAACCACATATTGTAATACTTTATGTGGATAAGGCATGATGTGATTGTGATATTCTAAAGTTTCAAACTTTCTTACTTTGGATGAGGCATGTGTTGGGTATACCTCCTTATTGGAGTGTGGGACCCAATTGGTTTGTTAAAGAATTTTAATTTGACTTGATTTAGGTATAATATATTTTTATATATTATATTTGAGGAGACTCAATCTAATTTGGAAACAATTGAGGTTTGATAAAACAAAACCCTAGATTCACAATATATATATATATATATATATATATATATATATATATATATATATATATATTGTTTTGTGTGTGCCGAAGGGGAAGGAGTGGAAGTGGCCTAATATATTTGTTTTTCCAAAGTTGAGTGGAGTGACAGCCAAACATTGATATTGGGTGCTTTGATTCTTTTCAAGTTGGTGCACTGTTTTACGTGGAACAAGTTGGTGAATATTTGGTTAGTTTGTTTGGTTCGTTTTCGGTGTTGATTTGGGTTATTATTTTGGATCTTCTTCAATTTTAGTTCTGAAGATTTTTGTTCATTTATTTGGTGAGGTCTTTCCTCTTTATTTATTTGTGATTATTTGGAATTCACCTAAGGGTGGTTTTGTGAGACTATTAGTGTCTCGTTTGTAATCGTTTGGAACTTATTTGGTTGATAGTGGAATCGGATTTCAATCCCGTGGACGTACCTCACATTGAGGGAACCACGTAAAAATTCTTGTGTTGCCTTTTGATTTAATTTTTTCACATTAATTTTTATTCCCATTGATTGATTTACTTGTGGGGAATCATATATTTTCCCTAACAACTGGTATCAGAGCTTACGGTTTATTTGGGTCTAAATCAATGGAGGGGAATATGGGTCGTATGTCTAGCTTCAATGGAAGCAATTGGGTAACTTGGAAAACTAAAATGGAGGACCCATTATTTTGTAAAGATTTGTATGGGCCTATTGAGGGTGATAGTGGCAAACCCGAGGTAAGAAAGATGATGAATGGAATAGGCTTAATGAAAAAGCCGTTGGTGTCATCCGTCAATGGATTGATGACAATGTGTTTCATCATGTTGCTACTGAAACTTCAGCACATGATTTATGGAAAAAATTAAAGAGCCTTTATGATAGTAAATCAGCCACAAATAAAGCTTTTTTTGTTTCGTAAGTTGGTTAATTTAAAATATAAAGAGGGCAGCCCTATTCCGAAACATCTAAATGAAATAAAGAGTATTGTTAACCAACTTGCTTCTATGAAAATTGTTTTTGATGATGAGTTGCAGGCTTTGATGCTACTTAGTTCTTTACCCGAAAGTTGGGAGACTTTGGTTGTGACTGTCAGTAATTCGGCGCTCGATGAAGTTGTTACAATGGGCCAAGTCACTAGTAGCCTGTTGAATGAAGAAATTAGAAGAAAATCAGCGGGTTCCTTTCATTCGGAAGCATTCGTTGTGAGAGGCCGAAGCAAAACAAGGGGGAGGAGTAAGACTCCTCATGGTCGTGATCAAAGTCGTGACAAATCAAAATATGGTTCTTTTTCTAAGAAAGACATTGAGTGCTATTATTGCCATAAGAAAGGGCACATGAAGCGGGAATGCCGAAAGCTCAAGAATAAGGAGAAAAGGCGTGACAAAAGTGTGGACAAGAAGCAAGAAGACACAACGGCAGTTTCTACCAATGGTGATCTCATGGTCGTTTGTGAAGATGATTGTATCAATTTTGTGGGCAAGAGAGCAATTGGGTGATTGATTTCGGTGCTTCTTTTCATGTGACTTCTCGAGTTGATTTCTTCACTACCTATACCAAAGGAGATTATGGTTTTGTTCGAATGGGTAATGAAGGTTTGTCCAAGATTATTGGCATGGGTGATGTTTGCTTGGAAACAAATTTGGGTTGCAAGTTGTTGCTTAAAGATGTGAGGCATATTCCCGACATTCACCTAAATTTGATCTCTACTGGGAAGTTAGATGATGAAGGCTTCAATAACAAATTTGGTGATGGAATATGGAAGCTCACAAAGGGTTCTTTGGTGGTGGCTAAGTGTAAGAAGACTCATACACTTTATTCGATGTAAGGAAAAATTTGTAAAGGTATTGTCAATACACTTGAAGATGATACTTCTACCGAATTATGGCACAAGCGGCTTGGCCACATGAGTGAAAAGGGGCTGCAAGTTTTGTTCAAGAAAGAGCTTCTACCCGGTTTGAAAGATACACATCTTAAAACTTGTGTTCATTGTTTGGCAGGTAAACAACATAGAGTTTCTTTTCATAAAAATGTTGCTTCTAGAAAAGAAAATGGTTTGGAGTTGATTCATTCGGATGTTTATGGTCCTTTAAAAGTTAGAACAGATGGTGGTGCACTTTATTTTGTTATTTTCATTGATGATTATTCAAGGAAAGTTTGGGTTTTTCTATTAAAAGCTAAAGATCAAGTTCTAAAAGTATTTAAGCTTTTTCAGGCCATGGTTGAAAGAGAAACAGGGCAGAAATTGAAGTGCATCCAATCAGACAATGGTGGTGAATACATTGGGCCATTTGATGAGTATTGTCGCAGCCAAGGTATTTGGCATCAAAAGACAGTTAAGAAGACTCCTCAACAAAATGGAGTTGCCGAGAGGATGAACCGCACCATTGTGGAAAGAACAAGGTGTTTGCTTTCATAAGTTAAATTGCCAAGATCCTTTTGGGGTGAGGCATTGAAAACAACGGTTGACGTGATCAATTTGTCACCTTCCTATCCTTTGAATGGTGATGTTCCAGAAAGAGTTTGGACCGGTAAAGATGTATCTTATGAGCACTTGAGAGTGTTTGGTTGCCGAGCTTTTGTTCATATTCCAAAAGATGAGAGGTCCAAGCTTTATAGCAAGTCAAGACAACGTATTTTTCTTGGCTATGGGCGTGATGAATTTGGGTATAGATTGTGGGATCCGGTCGACAAGAAAGTCATTCGAAGCCGTGATGTTGTGTTTCTTGAAGACCAAACAATTGAAGACTTTGGCAAAGGTGATCAACCGGAGCCAAAAACTAGTGATCTCATTGACATGGATCCATCTCCTTCATCTTCAGTTGATGATGAAAATGGGGAAGATGTGCAGCCACCTATTGAAGATGTAGAGGATGATGCTAATCCTAATGAAGTTGAGCCAGAAATTGAGGAAGAGTATCAAACTCAAGAACCGCCACCACAACTTGAGTTGAGGAAATCTACAAGAGACAGACAACCTTCAAGAAAGTATCCTCCCAATGAATTTGTGTTGATTTCTGATCAAGGGGAGCCGGAGAGCTACCAAGAAGCAATTGAGCATGCAAAGAAAGGTGATTGGAAAAAGGCTATGGAAGAGGAGATGAATTCCTTGCTTGAAAACCAAACTTATGATTTAGTGAAGTTGCCTAAAGGGAGGAAAATTCTGAAAAATAAGTGGGTTTTCAAATTGAAGAATGATGGCAAGAATCTGAGGCACAAGGCACGTCTTGTTGTGAAAGGCTTTGGGCAAAAGAAAGGTATTGACTTTGACGAGATTTTCTCGCCGGTTGTAAAGATGTCTTCTATTCGGGTTGTACTTAGCATGGCTGCAAGTATGAACCTTGAAGTTGAGCAACTTGATGTGAAGACCGCATTTCTTCATGGTGATCTTGAAGAAGAAATTTACATGGAGCAACCGGAAGGTTTTGTAGAAAAAGGGAAAGAGAAATTTGTTTGCAAATTGAAGAAAAGTTTGTATGGCCTCAAGCAAGCCCCGCGGCAATGGTACAAAAAATTTGACTCTTTCATGATGAATAATGGTTTTTCTAAAACCACTTCGGACCATTGTGTGTTTGTGAAAAAATTTTCGAATGGTAAATTTATTATTCTTTTGCTTTATGTTGATGACATATTAATTGTGGGTCAAGATTCTACCATGATAAACAGGTTGAAATTGGAGTTGAGCAAGTCTTTTGCTATGAAAGATTTGGGACCGGCAAAGCAAATTCTTGGTATGAAAATTGTTCGTGATCGCAAAGAGGGGCTGATTTGGTTGTCTCAAGAAAGCTACATTGAGAAAGTTCTTGAGAGGTTCAACATGAATAAAGCAAAGCCGGTTGGTTGTCCACTTGCGGGTCACTTCAAGCTTAGTTCGAATCAATGTCCTACAAGTGAGAAAGACAAAGAAGAGATGTTAAAAGTTCCTTTTGCTTGAGCAGTTGGTTCTTTGATGTACGCCATGGTTTGTACAAGGCCGGATATTGCTCACGCTGTTGGTGTGGTGAGTCGTTTTCTCTCTAATCCGGGTAAAGAACATTGGGCAGCGGTAAAATGGATTCTAAAGTATCTTCGAGGGACTTCGAATGTGTGTTTGTGTTTTGGAGATGGCAAGCCGATTCTTGATGGGTTCACTGATTCTGACATGGCCGGTGATGTTGATTGTAGGAAATCTACTTCGGGGTATTTGATGACTTTTGCAGGGGGAGCTGTAGCATGGCAATCTAAATTACAAAAATATGTTGCTCTCTCAACTACCAAAGCTGAATTTATTGCTATTACAGAAACTTGCAAAGAAGAGTTATGGTTGAAGAAATTCTTGCAAGAATTGGGTTTAAAGCAAGAAAGGTATGTGCTTTATTGTAATAGTCAAAGTGCTATTCACTTGAGCAAAAATTCTACTTTTCATTCGAGATCGAAACACATTGATGTGAGATACCACTGGATTCGTGATGTGTTAGATTCGAAATTGTTGCAACTCGAAAAGGTTCACACGGATGATAATATTTCGGATATGTTAACTAAGACTTTGTCGAGGGACAAACATTTGAAGTGTCGAACTTTGGCGGGTATGGTTGATATCTCCACCTAAGTCGGTAGGGGGAGAATTGTTGGGTATACCTCCTTATTGGAGTGTGGGACCCAATTGGTTTGTTAAAGAATTTTAATTTGACTTGATTTAGGTATAATATATTTTTATATATTATATTTGAGGAGACTCAATCCAATTTGGAAACAACTAAGGTTTGATAAAACAAAACCCTAGATTCACAATATATATATATATATATATTGTTTTGTGTGTGCCGAAGGGGAAGGAGTAGCAGTGGCCTAATATATTTGTTTTTCCAAAGTTGAGTGGAGTGACAGCCAAACATTGATATTGGGTGCTTTGATTCTTTTCAAGTTGGTGCACTGTTTTGTGTGGAACAAGTTGGTGAATATTTCGTTAGTTTGTTTGGTTCGTTTTCGGTGTTGATTTGGGTTATTATTTTGGATCTTCTTCAATTTTAGTTCTGAAAATTTTTGTTTATCTATTTGGTGAGGTCTTTCCTCTTTATTTATTTGTGATTATTTGGAATTCACCTAAGGGTGGTTTTGTGAGACTATTAGTGTCTCGTTTGTAATCGTTTGGAACTTATTTGGTTGATAGTGGAATCGGATTTCAATCCCGTGGACGTACCTCACATTGAGGGAACCACGTAAAAATTCTTGTATTGCCTTTTGATTTAATTTTTCCGTATTAGTTTTATTCTCATTGATTGATTTACTTGTGGGAAATCACATATTTTCCCTAACAGCATGCACTGATTGTAATATTTTTTTAAGTCATTGACTGTAATACTTTTTTTTTTTTTTTGAGGAAGTGCACAAGTTAAATTATGTTAAAAAATTATAAAATTTTAAACCGCCAAACCGATTCGCATCCATCCGCCAAACCGCTAATCCGCTCAATCCACATCCGCCGGATTGGTGGATGGATGCGGATTGATTTTCTCCAATTCGCCAATCTGGCGAACGGATGACGGATTAGAGGTTCTATGGCCGCAACCGACCCACGCCCACCCCTAATTATAAATATTCATAACTCATATTCAATAATGTAAACGTACATCAAAAATCATTTTTAATGCAACTATCCAATTTCAAATAATATTTGTCGTTATTAATGTTCTTCCTTTTTTTTCTCCAATCGATAAGAGGAAAGCAACAATATATGAAATAGAAAACAGACATCAATATATCCAATAATATTCACATACCATGTATTTTCAAATTCATAATGTCAACATTTATGTCATAATTATTGAGAGTCAAGCTATTATCAAAATGAGTTAAAATATTCATATAAAAAGAACCAAAGCACCACTAACAAATTTCATAATTATTGAGGCTATGGTTGGGGGAGTTTTTTTAAGATAAAAATTGATAATAAAAAAATATAAGCTAAAAGCACCTTTATCTCAACTTTCAAATAATTAATTTTTTTAATTTATTTAAATTATTTTTATCTTAAATTATAAACAAAAATTATATTAAATAATATAACACAAATTTTCAAATTAAAATAAGTTATACTGTAACAAACCGTCCCTGAGACTAGGGATGGCAATGGATAACCTACCCTGTGGGTATCCATGGAGACCCAACCCAAATACATGGGTTTTCCCCTCTTTTTCTTATCCATTGGGTAGGGTAGGTGATATTCTTTAAATATCCACAGGGGATGGGTTGGGGATGGGTACCCACTAATTTCCCCATATGTTTTTTTTTTTTTTTTTTTTTTTTTTTTTTTTTTTTTTAAGATTCACAACTAAAACTAAATATACATTCAATCTTTTTTCTTTTTTTTATTCATTTATTTTTTCAGGTTCACAACCAATTTTTTTTTTTTTTTTTTTTTTTAAGATCCACAACCAAAGCTAAATATACGTCCAATCTTTTTTTATTTTATTTTTAAGGTTCACAACCATTTTTTTTTTAATTTTTAAGATTCACAACAAAAGCTAAATATACATTTAATTTTTTTGCTTTTTTTAATTTTTTTTAAGGTTCACAACCATTTTTTTTTTTTAAGATTCACAACCAAAGCTAAATATATATTTAATTTTTTTTTTCTTTTTTTTACCAAAGCTAAATATATATTTAATTTTTTTTTATAAAGGTTCTGACTTTGTTATGTAAATTTAAAGGTTCTGACTTTTTTATAAAGGTTCTGACTTTGTTATATACTCCATGTGTGGAAACTTTATTTCCATTTATACTTTTTTTTAAAAAAAAAAAAATTTAAATTCTGAAAAGAAAACAACTTCCAATCGTTTGCCATATCGCTGCAATATTTAAGGTAATTAATTGATGGTTATCAATTATACATGGAACTACATGGTTGGAAGAGCTAAAGGTTCTGACTTTGTTATAATTTATATATTTAGTTTTGGTTGTGAATCTTTAAAAAAAAAAAATTAAATATATATTTAGTTTTGGTTATAATTTAAATATATATATTTTAAAGAGTAGGTAACTCATCCAATATATAATTTTTTTTTTTATCAAAGCTAAATATATTTTTTTTGTTAAAAAAAAATAAAAAATAATAAAAAATAATAATAAAAAAAAATTGTTAACATTAAATATATTTAAAAAGAAAGAAAAAAGATTGAAGGTATATTTAGTTTTTGTTGTAAACCTTAAAAAAAAAAAAAAAAAAAAAAAAAAAAAAAAAAAAGAAAAGTGGTTGTTAACATTAAATATAAAAAATAAAAATGGGGATTAAAGTGGGTTGGGGAAAATCCATACCCATTAAAAAATGGGGAGGGTGGTACCCATGGGGAATGGGGAATGGGGAATGGGGAAAATTTATTATAGGGGAATGGGGATGGGGAATTAATATCCACCCCATTGCCCCCCATTGCCATTCCTACCTGAGACTAATTCGAACAAGCTAATGATTAATGGCAATAAAGCAAATGTTCAACTTCTCCGTAGGATCGGTAGTGACGTCCAACTGTTGAGTAACAAGCTGTCATGGGCATTTATTGTAAATAATTTTATGATATTATACCTATAACAGCATCTATAATCTAAAATTATGAATTATCATGATTTTTACAAGTAAAAATATAATACGAAATAACATATTTGGATCGGTTATGTAAAACCTTCGAATGATCCATAATTGATTGGACATAAACCAAATATCAATATTAGTGAAAAAGATTTCCCTCTCTTAACCCTTTTTAAAATAAGTTATATTCAGAACAATTGATGAGTGATCTAAATATGTTTTTATAGGTAGAGGGAGAACCAGTTTCCTAATATAAGTATAACTCCGCTTGCCCATCAAAGTAGGAGATTTGAAAACTACTCAATCGATTGACTAATCAGATAATAACTTGTGATTCAAGATATGCAATTATAATGTTATTAAGTTTATAATTCATATTGTCATATCATGTGGGTTATCATAATGACTAAATAATTAAAATTTAGTCTTACATTTATTACATTGGGCAAACTAAATGTTAGGGTTGCAAACAAGCCGAGTCTAGAGATGGCAATTTAAACCCAGCCCGATGGGGACTCGACCCCCCGACTCCGATTAACACGGGATTTTTCTGAAAAATACTCCCGACGGGCCGGGGACGGTATTAAAAAAAAAATTCCCAATCATTTTCAGGCCAGAGACGGTGATAAGTGGTTCGGCCCCGGCCCCGTTTCTCCCCGCTTCCCTCTCCCTCTCTCATTTCAGATCTAATATAATATACTCATCTAATATAATATATTATATCTATACTCATCTCTTGTGTTGACTAAAAGGGAGAGAAACAATTACTTTCTATACTCTACATAAATAATAATAAACCTAATATAATATAATATTATATCTATGCTCATATAATATATACTCATCTCTCTCTCTTATCTCATAACTCATCTAACAATCCCAAAGCTAAAACACACCTCCCATCTCTCTCATTTCAAATCTCTCTCTCTCTCCTATCTCAGATCCTCTCTTCTTCCGCCGCCATGCTCGCACTCCGCCGCTTGCTCTCAAACTCATTGCACCAGAGCTTTGACAATGACGACTCAGATCTGTAACTTGTTGCACCAAAGCGTTGCATTAGAGCTCTCAAGCTTGTGTGTGTGTGTGTGTGTGTGAGATGATGATGATGATAATGACGACTCAGATATCATATGTGTGTGTCTGTGGGATGAAGACGCCTCACTCAGCTCTGTAACTTCGTCATCGTCGGGGATTTTTCAAGGTCAGGGAAACCCAATCCCCGTTAGGGGACGGGGGTGGGGGGAGTGAGAGGTTCCCCGTCGGGGATCGGGGTCGGGGAGGGGGAGTTCCATACTTTCGGGGATCAGGGACGGGGAGGGCAATCCCCCGCCCCGCCCCCGCCTCGTTGCCATTCCTAGTCGAGTCGAGCCGAACCTAATTTTTGAATTTTCAAGTTCGTTTATTAAGAATTAGTCAAATTCGAGCTCGAACCGAACTCTAGTCGAGCTCTCGAGCTTCAAAAATTGAGCTCGAGCTCGGCTTGTAAATTATTTGTTGAACTCAAACTCGGCTCGAGCTCGCTAATTACATAGACAAGTCGAGTTCGAGCTCGAGTTTGAAAAAAAATTAAATTAAATTAATTTACTTATTAAGATAAAATAATACAAAATTATGAGTAAAATATATAATAATATTTATATTAATAATAAATTTTATCAATTAAATATGTAAATTTACAGAAACACCAAACACTAAACATAAATAATAATAATAAAAAATTATTGAAAATTTATTTAATATATTATGAAAAATAAATATTTATTTATTTATTTATATATTCACGAGCCTTATCGAGCCGAACTTAGGGCTATTTGAGCTCGGCTCGATTAATAAACAAGCCTAAAAATCGAGCTCGAACTTGTTCATTTAGTAAACAAGTCAAGCTCAAACGAGCTTTAAACGAGCCAAGCTCGAGCTGTTCATGAACAGGTCGGTTCATTTGTAACCCTACTAAAGTACAATGATGAAAGGATTTATTCACTCTATTTTAGTTTTAGTTTTCAAATTTTATTTTTTAAAAAATTATAATTTTTTATTTTTTGTATTTTTTTTATTGAATTTTTTTTAATATTTTAAATATTTTTTTAAAAATTTTTAAACATACTTAACATAAATATAGTGAAAAAGTATAATATTTGTGAAAAAATCTTTAAAAAATTCACTAAATACAAAAATATAAAAATTCATTACATTTTTTAATATATTTTTGTGTATTTATTAATCTTTTAAAATATTTTTTTGCAAATATTTACTATTTAGATACATCTAAGTAAGGTGCATCTAAAAAAAGAAAAAAAATGCTTAAAATTTAAAAAATATTCATTAAAAACACAAATAAAAAACTCAATTTTTATAAAATTGAATTAAAAAAATTAAAATCAAACACACTAAATTTTTTTTTTTTTGGATCAAAATGGGTATTTGGAAAGTCTTTTTTTTCAGTTTTTTTTTTTTTGCTAAAAAAACACTAAAAGACAAAATTGGTTAAAAAATCAAAAAAAAAAATCCAGACAAAATGTCACATCAAATCCATAATTATTTCACTTTTTCTCTCACGAATATTACATCTAACTACAAAAAAATTTAACTATCTTCTAAAATATAAAAATTTTAATCCCTTAAAATAATCAAAAACTGAAAAAACCTAAAGATAAGGTTGTATTTATTGAATTATAGTAACCATCATCTAGACGCGGAGCAAGGATCCTCTAGAGTGATTTTTTTCTAAAGTTTCCTAGAGTGTTATATTGTGTGGTTGAGATTTACTGGCAAGTCACATCAATTTTTTTGATGTGACTTGCCAGTAAATCTCAAGCACACAATATAGCACTTTAGGAAATTTTAGGGAAATTTCACTCTAGAGGATCCTTGGTGCTAGACGCGGAGCAGTCATCCCCTAACTAAGGACTAACTTGCCAAGAAAGGGGCCACACAGTAAGAGATGCCCACATAATTCAATACTTTCTTAGCCACAGTGGGCGTTTGGCATGTTATTATTTTAGTAAGTTGTTTTAATTTTTAGTTATTTTAATAGGTTAAAATTTTTATATTTAGGAAGGTAGTTAGATTTTTTTTGTAATTGAATATGATATTTGTGAGAAAAAAATAAAACAATTATAAATTTAATGTGATATTTTATTTTATTAATTATTTTAATTTATTTTTATTTTTTTTCATAAATTTTAACTTAAAAAAAAAGAAAAAAAAAAAGGTTAAAATCCCACTTGTCAAACACCCCTCGTGTGTGCTACACCATTCGAAGAACGACACGAACAAAACAGAACTGACACGTCACAAACCTCATGTCATGGACAATCACACTGGCATCTTGAGAGACTGCCCACCTGCTAGAAATTAAAATCATGTTTATCACAGCCAGAGAATCGCCTTCCACAATAATAGACGCAAACCCCTTGCCATAGAAGGCTAATATTGTAAATTGACTACTTGTGCAATTGACTGGAGCATAGCGAAAGAAAAAAGCTTCATACCCCAGTGAGGTGTCGGCCCTGGATTGGTCCAAAAAAAAAAATTTTTTTTTTTTTTTTTTTTTTTATAAGTTTTCAGCCAGTGAGAGCGCACCACGTCACTGGGAGCGCGATCCCCACTGGGGGTATGCAGCATGTTTGCATAACCAAAAAAGGATTGGACTGATTGGAATATCAGTAATAAAAGTAGGATTTATAAAAAAATAACCCTTTAAATATTTTGTTAATCAGTACGTTTAATTTTTTTTTAAATTTTCTTTAATTATGATTCTCAATCTCTAAGCACTAGTCCGACTTTAATTTCTATAATGTTTTAAAATTATCACTTTATTTTTTATTGATAAATTAAACAATACTTATTGTTTCTAAGTGATAATTTATTCAAATCTATTATTATCTATATATTAATGCAAAATAACCTTGTTTTAAGAGCTTCAAAATATTAATTTTAATTTATAAAAATTAATAAAGACATATTGCAAAAAAGTATTAACCCATCCAAACTAATCTAATTTAAATTTTTTTTTTTTTTAAAAAAAAGGGAAGATGAAAAGTTCATATGTAAGCCAAATTTAATTTAAGCAATAATTGATAGATTTTGGAGTTTAGATTTAAAGTTGAAGAAGAATATGAAATTTCTTTTTGTATAAAAATATTGTGACATAAATGAAATTTTCATAAGAAAAACATTGTAGAAAACCTATGCATAGTAATTGTACCTCTTCTTACTTAAAATTTATTATTTAAATTTGCAATCTTTAAAAAGAATGTTCAAAATGAAATTTTAATAATTTATGATGGTCATATTTAAATATCGTGATTTAGATGACACTAATCATATGTATCATATAGAGTTTATCAAATGATGCAATTAGTGCTATGTGAGACATTTCATTATATGATAACTTATCCAACTATGATAACTCTAATATTATTGTAAAGGATAATTGGTGTTGTGAAAGTCACAAGGCCGGTGGGAGAGGAGAACAAGAGAAGGGTTCAATATGAGCTGCCAAAGCTAGCGAGTGTGAGAAAATCTAGAAATTATGCTTAATTTGTCAATTGTTTAAAATAGTTAAAAAGTCAAAAAGTTACTATAAAAAATCAACTATTTTCTTTATTTTTTTTGCATGTCTTTTCGTAAAAAGTTAAAAAAAAAAATACATAAAAAATTAAATAGTCAATTCTTAAAACAATAGTACTTCATTGTTCGTCCTTTTCATTTTGTTATTAATTTTTTTTATTTAAATAAATTATGCTTGATTGAGTTAAAGAAAATAAAAACAAAACAAAAACAAAAAAGAACAAATAAAAGTAATTATTATATATGCACACACAATTTATTATATCATCTGATCAAACTAAAATTATGAAACCCTTAGGAAAGAATAATGTATTTATATTTTATCATAAGTTTAGTTTTTGTTTCTAAAAGTAAAAATGAAAAAAAAACGCAATTTTGTGATTTACTATATTTGCTGTTTAATTTCTACTAAATACTTTATGATTAATGTATTTGTTATTTAAAACTCAATACATAGCATTAATGGTAGAACCCAAAAATCAAAATAATAATAATAATAATAATAATAATAATAATAATAATAAGAGAAATTCTAACAAAACTAGTTAATATATACTTAATTCTATTTTTATATATTTTAATTTTTTTACTATTTAATTTTAAAATTAATTGTTAATTATTATTTGAAAACGTGCATGCGGGTATTACACTAGTGTGTGTATATATATATATATATATATATATATATGTTTTATCTTAAAATACATATTAGTGTATTTGGTATAATTTTTACTTACCATTTATGAGATAAAAACAAAAAGTAAATTGAAATGTGTAAATGATTAATAAAAGTATGTAAAATATGTTTTCAAATATGTATTGAAATTATAAATATTTTGACATTTTACGATTTTTATTGACAGCCCTTAAGATTGCTATTAGCATGACTTTTATCTTATTAATCATTTTTAATTTATAGGAAGTCACAACAAATAAATCCTATGTAATTATTTAAATAATCTTTAATGTGCTTAGGTTATTTAGTCATAAGGAAAACTATAGGAATCTATGAAAGAAATTAATTTCTTTTCTCGAACCAAATTTAAGAAATTTTTTAATATAATATCACACCAATCAAATAGACTGTATTCTTTTATTAAATTTCTATGGGTCATTATCTGACACAACCAGCCCCATGCAAAGGAAGGTTTCTAAATTTTTTAAAAATACCAATTATATAGGATACAAAAAAATAATAAAATTAAAGATGTTGGAGGCCCGGCCGCCCCCTCCGGTAATCCCTAATTAATGAAAAATTATTGATTAATTCAAAAGTAATATGTAATTATATTTATATATATATATATATATATATATATATTTTTTTTTTATTTTTCAATCACTTATTATAAAATTCCTTTATTAACTATAATGATGCTGTTTGGTGTAACTGTTAAAACAGATTATAGATTATACTTTAACAGATTATAGATTATGACTTTAATCAGAAACTGTTAATCTGTTTGGTATAGCTGCTAGATTGTAAGAGGAGCTAATTTAAACCCACTAAATTAATTAGGCCCAATAGTCCAAGATTGGTGGGTCCGAATTTATCGCACGTCCAAGATTGGTGGGCCCGGATTTATCGCCATCAAACGGGCTGAATCGCTCTAAGCCTCGAAAGGGTTCGGATCCACGAACCTAGAGACTTACTCGAGCCCGGACTCAAAAGGGTATTAAGCAAGCCTAGAGATCCGAGGCACTCGGACTCGAAAGGATTCGGATTCACGAATCTAGAGATCCGAAGCACCTGGCTTCGAACGGATTCAAACGCAATCTAGAAGTCGCTCCGTTAATGAGTCCCAGAACACTTGCGGGCTCGGAGCTTTCCGGGATCTACGCACCAGAACCATGGGCGTAATGGAGTTCGAACAAAGGACCCGATCCCGAGGACGGTGAGTGGAGATAAATTCACTCTTCGGTTAAACTAGCCTATACCCGGGTCGAGGTGGCACAACCTCGGGGGGTCCATGAGACTCGGCAATATTTTGCGGCAGGACGTCCTCTGGGACTACCCCTGACCCTTTGGGATGATTGGGGATCATTGGTTAGGTGTGGCTAAGAAGAAGGGTTCGCCGAGGGATTGATCTCCTCTTCGGGGTTTTCTCATCCTCGGAGAAGTCACCTCCTCGGAGAGGTCACCTCCTCGGACAAGGTGGTTAGAGAGAATATCCCCCATGTGCCTTGCACATGGGCTCCATCCTACATCATGAGGTGCCTATAAATAGCACCCACCCATAGCTTTACAAGGGATGAATTTTTTGGAGATTTTTCGACTCTTGGGAAAGAACTAATTTCCCATCTCCATTATCAACCTTGAGAGTGAAAGTGGGAGATCCCTGGGAGAGCCTTGCCATTATTCTCTCTCTAACCATTTTGCCTTCTTCTTCACCCTATCTCTTATCTCCATCATCTCCTTTGTTGTTGTGTTCCTAAGTTGAGATTATTGAAGAATCTAAGCCTCTCATCATATTCTAGAGAATTCGAAGTTGTTCTTCAAGGATCTTCGAAGATCTTCGAATTTTCCAACTCCTTTCTTGAACCCTCTCCTACATTTTGGCAACTCCACTGGGGAGGCGGATTGGTTAATGGTCTCAACGAGACCTGGAATCCACACAACTCCAACAAGGATGGCGGGAGAAGATGAAGTTCACCAACAAGGATCCTCTAATGGTGGTGATGATAGAACCATGGCTCCAGATCAACCACTTTTGCTTGAAGCCATTCAAGGACTTCAAAATACTCAGCAAGAGATTCTTACCACTCTTCAGAATCTCACTCACACCATGTTAGTGATGAGTTCTAATTTTGCACCAGCGCCAAACGGAAATCAAACGGGTGGTGGAGTTATTCCCGTCGGAGCGCAAAATCAAATCCAAGGAGAAGCAGGCCTCAATCAACCTATGGCTCATGGCAACACAGCCACAGTAACACATGCTCAAACCACAGTAGGCGGCAGCAGTTTGCCCATGCCCGGGCTCCATGGCGTGCCGAGCCAAGATCCAATGGTGACTAGGGGAGTTTCTGGTGTAATGAATGGCACTCCAACGACTGCTGGTGTCCAGGAAAACATAAGGAGCATGATGGCACAAAAGGGAGCTATGCCCGTACCTAATCTTGTTACGCCACCAGTGAATGTTACCCAAGCACCAAGCGGGCCTCCTTTGGTGCCGACAACAAATCTGCAAGCACAACCCGGTATAGCGGCGCCGTGCGGTGGACTCTATGGGCCTCAATTCAATATCCCATCACCAACTGGCTTGTCTATAGGCGCTGATGGCCAGTATCGTCAAATGTCCTCACCAATGATGAATTCGCAGCACCAGAATGGCCAAGACGCCCCTAGCTCAGTCTTCGGGTACATAAGCCAAGTCCCGGGAATACCACCATCAAACTCTCTCCCTCAACAGTTTCTCACTCTCGCCGATGTGCAGGCCATGTTCGATCTCGAACGGGGCAAGAGGACCTTACCCTCTTTGCCTGATCCAGACGTCAAGCCGCCTTACCCCATTGAGATGCTGAGTTATCCATACCCTGAGGGGTATACAGTGCCGAAGTTCATCAAGTTCGACGGCAAACAAGGAAATGCCCGAGAACATGTTGTGCGATTCATCGAGACTCTAGGTATTCATGGTTCAAACCACGTCCTCCGATTGAGAGAATTCTCTAAGTCCCTCACCGACCGAGCATATAGTTGGTATGTTAATTTGGCCCCAAACTTTGTCCGAAGTTGGGAGGAAATGGTTAACAAATTCCACTCCAAGTTCTTTCAAGTGGCGGAGAAGGTGACCACACTTACATTGTGTAAAAAGAAGCAACAAGAAAGTGAAGACATCCTTGACTACGTCAAAAGGTTTCAGGACAAGGCCGTGGATTGTCATGAAGCAGTTGAGGAGAGTTATTTGGTTCAAATTTGTCTAGAAGGGGCATTGAGCAGGTACAAAATGTTTCTAGTTAACCACAAGCTACCCACCTTCTCGGCATTAATAGAAGCAGCTCGGAACATTAGCATTCCTCAGGCTCAGGAGTCCGGATTTAAAGCCAGTTACAAGACTAGTTTCAAGTCATCTCGTGGACCTATTGTTGCTGCTGCCTCTACCCCGGATACCCGAAATTCACAAGGAGGAGGTCATAGAGGCCAGAAAAGAAAGCAATATAATGGTGAAAAGGGGAATGTTTCTTATCCATGTGGAATCGAGGAAGTGAAAGCTCTAGTTAAGGAATGGGTGGCTGACGGAGAGCTAAAATTGCCTTATGTTGAAGAAATGCCATCAAAAAAGGACCGTGAGAGCCCTGAATTTTGTGTCTACCATCGTACATTGAAACATCCGACAGAGAAGTGTTGGACTCTCAGGAAAATCTTCAGAGATAAAGTCGAGGCAAACGAATTGAGGTTTAAAAAGCGAGGGACTCAAGACATCCGAGAACAACCATATCCTCAACACCGAGACAAGGGCAAGAATGTTGCTATGATAGCTTATGAAGGCCCAATGATCGAGGCTATCGCTAATCTCGATGACGAAGACTGTTACCTGGACGACATCCTCGAGCCAGAGGGTGAGCAAGTTTACTATGGAAGTGCTCTCGATCCAGAGGGCAGAACATTTATGACTCATGGCGAAGATCCCTTTAATCCAGAAGGAGGAGAAGAATACTATGGAAGAGGAGGACACCATGTTTATGTGGCATCTTATTTTAAGGAGACCGAGGAGATGGTTAACTATGAGCCTCCAAGAGTGGAAAAAGATCCGGATCACTATGCCAAAACCTTGCAAGACTGTGTAAAGTTCAAGCAGTTCTTTGACCAGCTTTGACTTTCCAGGGCGGCAAGAACGGAAATCACCAAGTCTATCATTAATATAGCCGAGGCACACCATGAGGAATGCATGTCGACTGAGGGGTCTATCCCGAGGAAGGCAAAAGAGCAATCTAGTGCCATTACTTTCTTCGAGGCTGATCGAAAGTATCCTTTTTCTCACAATCGCCCGCTTTATGTGACTGTTTTTATTAACGGGGTCGAGTTCAAAAGGGCCTTTCTAGATAGTGGAGCCTCTATCAACATTATGACTCGCGCTACTCTAGAAAAAGTCGGAATCTCTGAAGAACGCATTGTGAAGCAGCCGATAGTCATCACTGGCTTCGGTGGAGAAAGGAGAGTTACTATCGGATGCGTAACAGTTGATTTAGCCGTTGGAGAGATTCGCTCGGCCACCAAGTTCCATATTATCGATTCTGAGGCAAATTATCACATCATTCTAGGGAGGACCTGGATGCATAGATATGGGGCTGTACCATCGAGTTATCATCAGTGTGTTAAGGCTAAATGGGGAAAGAAGACGGTGACAATTCAGGCTACAGAAAGGCCTTTTGAGATCCATAAAGCTCATTATTCTGATGCCATCTACTTCACCGAACTGGCTGTCGAAGAAGTTCCCACCACCTCTAAGCCTCGAGGGGTCAAAATTCCTCGTTGGGAGGATATCAAAGATGACAAGGAGCCGATGGCAGAGTCAAGTAAGCGGGCAATGTCTAGAACAGAAAGTCTGCCTATTCCTCGGAAGGTGATGAAAGTTCGAGAAGGAGGCAAGATGGTGTACTATTTATGAAGGTGCGGGGAGTTGGTTTCTTCAGTCACCGACTCCGAGTCAAAAGAAGAGCCTCCTGACAATGATATAGTAATAAAGCCTGAAGTGGCTCCAGAATGTATGCAAGATGGGCCGAAGCCTCAGCCCGAACAACTTATTGAAATAGATCTGAGTGATGGACAAGATGCACCGAGGCCGGTATTCGTAAGTTCGAGCCTTAGTCCAGAGAAGCGGGAACAGTTGTTAAAGTTGATAAGCCGATACTCAGATGTGTTTGCTTGGTCATATAAGAAAATGCCCAGACTAGATCCTGACCTAGTCTCCCACTATCTTGATGTGTTCCCAAACTCCAAGCCAATTAAGCAAGCTGCTCGAAAATATCATCCAGATCTCGAGGAGAAGATTAAGGAGGAGATTGAAAAACTTCAACAGTCTGGTTTCATCCGGCCAATACAGTACCCCACGTGGTTAGCAAACATCGTGCCAGTAAAGAAGAAGAATGGCCAAATCAGAGTATGTGTAGACTTTCGAGATTTGAACAAATCTTGCCCGAAGGATGAATTTCCTCTTCCTCACATCGACACCCTCGTGGATACTACCTCGGGACACCAGATGTTCTCATTCATGGATGGATTCAGTGGATACAATCAGATTAAGATGGCTGAAGAGGACGCAGAAAAGACTGCTTTTAGAACACCTCTCGGAAACTTCTTCTATACAGTCATGCCTTTCGGACTCAAGAATGCCGGTGCAACTTACCAAAGGGCTATGACTGCAATCTTTCATGACATGATCCATCATGAGGTGGAAGATTATGTTGATGATCTAGTGGTGAAATCCAAGAAAGAAGAAGACCATCTCCGAGACCTTGAGAAGGTATTCAAGAGGTGCCAGAAATTCAAAATGAGGATGAATCCTCTCAAATGTGCTTTCGGGGTGACGGCCGGGAAGTTCCTCGGGTTTCTTGTACATAGGCATGGTATCGAGGCAGATGAAGGCAAGGTCAAATCTATCAGAGCAATGCATCCCCCGCATTCTCAGAAGGAGTTAAAGAAGTTCCTCGGGAAGGTGTCTTATATTCGGAGGTTTATCCCAGCACTGGCAGAGATCTCTGCGCCTTTCGGCTCTTTGTTAAAAGGAGATGCCAAGTTCGAGTGGAACCAAGAGCACCAAAAGGCCTTTGAGAGAATCAAGGCGGCCTTGACCTCGCCTCAGACCATGATAGCCCCGCAGCCCGGGGTGCCTCTAATGTTGTACCTAACTTCAACCCCCAAGTCCATAGGGGCATTATTGGTCCAAGATGTAGATGGAGTAGAACGCCCGGTGTATTACATCAGTCGGAAGATTCGAGGAGCAGAAGTCCGATATACTCCAGTAGAGAGACATTGTTTAGCTTTGGTATTCACTGCCCAAAAGCTCAGACATTACTTCCTAGCACATCAGATTCAAATTGTTACTAGAAGTGATCCAATCCGATACCTCCTCAGCAAGCCTGCTCTAACCGGGAAGGTGGCAAGATGGTTGTTAGCACTGGGTGAATTCGAGATCACATGTATAGCCCCCAAGGCGATAAAAAGCCAAGCCTTAGCTGATCTCCTTGCCCAATTTCCAAGTGGTGACTATGAACCAGTGAATGAAGAATTAAGGGGAGAGGTGCACGCAGCTATGGCTTCCGAGGAAAGCTTCTGGACATTGAGCTTTGACGGAGCAGCAGCCGGAGGGAAGGGAGGAACCGAGATAGTCCTTACAAGCAAAAGTGGGGAAAAGTTATATTTGTCTTATAAACTGGATTTCCATTGTTCGAATAACGAAGCCGAGTATGAGGCTCTTATTTTAGGCTTGATAGCAGCTGAGAAGCACAGTATCAAGAAGATTCGGATCCGGGGGGACTCAAAGCTGATAGTGAAGCAAGTTTCAGGATAGTTCGTCTTAAAGGAGCCTGCCTTGGCCACATATCGAACAACAGTCCAAAGGCTTCTTGACAAATTTCAGAAGGTCGAAATAGAGCATGTGCCTCGCTCCGACAACAAGTTTTCAGATGCCCTCGCAACGTTAGGGGCAAGAGTTGACATTCCAGAGAAAGAGGCAACAATTGTTATCAAGAAGAGAACAGAACCTTCAATAATACCCGAAGACAAAGGCCTTCCGGAGGACTGGAGAGGAGAAGTCCTCGAGCAACTCAGAAGCAAAGTTGGAAAACTGACTATGGCCAAGCTTGCCCAATTCACAATTATTCAAGGTGAACTTTACTTCCGAGGAGGTACCAGATTTCTAGCCCGGTGTATTGGCCAACAAGAAGCAAGCTTCCGACTACAACAGATCCATGAAAAGTCTTGCGGGGACGGGGATATCAGTCTGTATAGAAGAATCCAAAGACAAGGTTATTATTGGCCCGAGATGGAGAAGGACTCAAATCAATTACAGAAGGAATGCCCCAAGTGTCAGTCATACATCCGGGAGGATGAGAGTTGCTCTGAATTGATACCCCTGACTGGAGGCAAGTCTACATTGACTATCTCAAAGAGGGAACACTACCTGAGAGCCCGAGGGACATTGCACACCTCAAGAGGAGAGCGAGGCGGTACTTTCTTGATCAGGACAAGCTGTATAGAAGAAGTATTGAGGGCACTCCCCTGAGATGTCTCTCCAAGGAAGAGTCAGATCTAGTCCTCGGAAGAGCCCACGAGATTGAACGTCAAGGAGGGGCTCGGCTGTTCGAGCAACTTATACACCTTGGGTATTGCTGGCCGACCATGGAGTCAGATGCATCCCATCACGTGAAGAGGTGCCAGACTTGTCAGAAACACGGAAATTTGATCCACGCTCCAGCTGTAGACCTGCATAGTATCCGAACGCCATGGCCGTTCCATACCTGGGCTTTTGATCTGATAGGGCCCATCTCCACATCTTCTAAGGGGTACAAGTGGATTCTTGCAGCCACAGAATTGAGTACAAAGTGGGTCGAAGCAATTCCTCTGAAGAACGCTACGGGGCCTGCAGTTGCGAACTTCATCAAGGAGAATATCATTTGCCGATTTGGAGTACCAAACACCATCCTCTCGGATAACAGCACTCCCTTCATAAACAAATATGTGAAGAGCCTCCTAGAGACTTACCAAGTGAAGCATCACAAATCCACACCTTACTATCCAAAAGGGAACGGGCAAGCGGAAACCACAAACAAGACACTGATAAGGATTCTGAGCAAGATGATGGATGAGTTTGGGGGGACTTGGTCCGAACAGTTGATAGTAGCCCTATGGGCGTATCGCACTTCGAAGAGAAAGCCAACTCAAGCAGCTCCTTACTCCCTTGTGTATGGGTCCGAGGCAGTGTTACCTATAGAGTTGGAAACGCCATCTGCTCGAATGGCTCTCGCCTCGGGGATGGTATTGGAGACTCGAACCACCAGATTGGAAGCATTAGAGGAAAAGCATGACAGAGCTGCAAAAGTCATGGAAAGGTATCATGAGTCCATCGCCCGAGCCTATAACCAGACTGTGATACCAAGGAAGTTTGAAAAAGGTGATCTAGTATGGAAGATTGTAGACCCAATCATGCGAGGACAGCCTTTGCCCAAGTTTTCTCCAAAATGGGAAGGGCCCTACAAGGTGGTTCGGGCGAGCTCAAGCAGGTACTACAAACTTGTAAGGGTTGAAGACGGCTTCCGAACTGGCCCGCTCAATGCAAAGTTTATCAAGCATTACTACCCATAGTTGGACTCATCTATGTTGAAATTCATTTTCACTTTCTTACTTTGTCTAAAAGTTGTATTTCCCTTACGTTATGAAGAAGCTGGTTTTCTCTATGGTGTATGTTTTATCCCATCACTTACAGTGAATCTATTATACTTTTGTCAAGAAAGTTGAAGAACTAATGAGAATATTTCAGCTTTTATAAACATGTGCATATGATTGTTCTTTCCATTGTATCATTCGAAATAAATATTTTATCAAGTAGAATGAGAAAACAATGCGAAAATATCCAAACAACAAAAATTTTGTCATTGCATTGCATTGTCCTAGATAAAACATTTTTATCGAAAGGGGCAAGAAAGTAATGATAAAAAAAAACTCAATCTTTCCTAAAGACACCCTCGAAGAAGTTGCCCGTCACATCTACATCTGGAGGACAAACAGTAGAGTGTGCCTCTAAAGTCTCCAAGGCCCGAGCATAACCCGACTCAAGTTCACGAAGAGTTGCCTTTATCTCATCTATAGAGGTGCGATAAGAGGCAAGCACAGACATAAGTTCCAGCCGATGACTGGCGTTCGAAGCTATATCCAGGCGCTTCCGAAGCCATGATAAGTCCACTTGGTGACGCTCCATGTCAGTGATCCCCTGATACGCCGTCTCGATTACTTTCCCATTAAGGTCACACAACCGTTGCCTGTCCAAGCTATACAAGATAGTGGCAAAAGACTCGAGAAGAGCAGTCTGAATGAGTGGACACTGGTAAGCAAATGAAGCAAAGGTCTCCGGGTAACTTGAATGCACAAGCTGTAGAACTAAAGCAAACTCAGGAGCTACCCAATAATGGAGAAATGATACTTTGCCAGAAGCTGAAGGAGGAATTGGGGCCGGAAAGCTGCTAGTCTCAGGAATCTCCCCAATGTCTATCGGGTTAGATGAACCACCCGGAGGGGTAACTCCCGGCAGAGGTCCCGAGCCTGAGAATGCCGAACGATAAGGGGAAAGACCAAAAGCATCACTATCAATGTGAAAATCACTGAGATTCAAATCCAAAATATTCGAAGGCACTGGCGATGAAGAACCTCTGGCAGTCGTCTCAAAGGCAGGTGTTCCCCCTTGAGAAGGAGAACCGTGAGGAGTTACAAAGAGAGTCGGAGTAGAGTCCGGGGCAGGTGAAGACGGGACCCCGGTAGCAGCTAACACTGGAGTAGAGTCTGAGGCAGGTGAAGGCAGGACCCCGGTAGCAGCTAACACTGAAGAAAAGATAAGGAAGCCTTATTAGAGGTAGGGAACAGGAAAGCCATTTGAGTAAAGATTTCTCACACATAGAAGTAAATGACAAACGTCAGAAAGAAAGATTACCAGAGGGAGAATCAATATGCAAAGCCGGACCAACTGAAGGACTCCTAGCATCAGCAAGGTCACTTGGCCGTATAGAGAGCACCTGATCGATCTCAATGTCTGACGAAGCCTGAACAGTAGCAGTCATCCCTGAAGAAGGAAGGAGGGCCGGAGGATGAGAATCACCATAAGTGCCAGAGCGAGTCTCAGAGATTTCTAGCACATCCACCTCCACACCATTCCCAGAGGCGCACCTCGTCTCTACATTGCTTCTAGAAGTATGGCCTACGGCATCAATTTCTGTGGCATCAGTCCCTCCAGTAATCTCAACATCAGAATGGTGAGCCCCAATAACCTCGTCACCAAGATAGCGCTCATCCTCAGCTACGGTAGGGCAGTGACGACGCATGCGTGGAATAAGGTCACAAAAATGGTCGGAGGACTCAACCTCATTATCGTCATCATCTATAACTGCTATACGAGAGGTGCGCATCTTCACAAGTCTTGTAGACAAAGGGAGGGTGTCGTCCAAGTCTGAGTCCGGCCTGGGGGAGGCAGCATGGCCAGGAGCCTCGGTACTGAGAACGTCAACAACCGCAGGATCCTACACAACATGGACAAATAAAAGTTTTCATTTTAGAAGGTATAGTCGCAAAAAGGAAAGTAGCTTCAAATCAAAAATTTCGGGTACCTCATGAAGCCTTTTGGAAAGGCGAGGAGCGGAAGGACTGGCATCAGAAGTCCTCTTGTGAGCCATCTTCTTAAGGCGGGTCGTCCGAGGACCAGAGGCCTTATTCAAAGGGACTGGCTCCGGAGAAGTAATTGCCAAGCTAGAAGCAGATGCCCGAGCAGAAGGGTCAGTTGGAGCAGATGAGGTGAAGAAACTCTCGTACATGTGGTCAGATTTTCGGCTCTCGGGTAGCCGAAGAGAAGAATCCTTCTTATAAATCGGCGGAGGCAAACATACGGTCGGTCTGCTCTGGACAAATGCAATAAACACATCGATATTCTTCTGCCAATACCGCCTGAAAGAGGAGGTGAAACCCCCTACTCGACTCAAGCCTGGCATCGTCAAAGAGCCGGATATGGGAAGCACGGTGTGTACAAGCCCGCGACTGAAGCGCCCGTAGCTCGCTGAAAATGATAATAAAGGAGGTGCTGGTCCCGTGGCATATTGATCAAACCCGAATTGACATGCTACGCGGTCAGGCCTATAAACGGCACTATCAACGCCTTCCTCATGCCATACCGGTAATGAACTCGGACGAATCATAATCAACATATCAACAAAGGGTGCAGGGATGTTCTTCGGCAAAGGAAAGGACACCGAGCGGGAGGAACCATGATAGATAAGCGGTGTGGCCACACCCACAGGCGGGCATACATACGGTCGTGCCACAAAGCGTCGGGGATCATCCACTAGAGTATTCAAGGATAAGGTGGAAATGGTACGTGACCAACGTGTAATCAACGGCTGGCAAGACTTCGCTTTCCCAAATGTCCGAGACCCATCAGCATCGAGCACGGGGATGCCATCTTTATCCACTATCTCCCGAAGAACCTCCGCCTCGAATACAGTCGGAGCAGGGGCAAATTTTGGGAACCTCTCGAAGAAGAAACAAAGCAGGAACTGGCTGTGAATAAAAGAGACAGGCTCATATCGACCCACAGAGCGAACCATATCTCGATGTAGTAGATCCAGCCGATAATAGAGATTCCCAAGAAATAGGGGAGCCAAAGGGATCCGATCTCCTCTGAAGAGCCTGACTGCCAAGGGGAAGACGAAAGGATTGAGGGAATCCGGAGGCGTGCTCGGAAGAATGAAGAATGAAAGGAAGCAAGCCAGAAATCCCAAGAAATAGAGCCTGGAGTCATACATCGGACCGACCTCATACTCCCGAGAGTTAGGGTTAGCATCTCTAGCCAAGGGCTGAAGATCTTTGAAGAAGTGGCGGATCCATGCAGTATAGGAGGCACGGTCCGTCCTTACTCGACTAGTCCTCCTCGCTGAACCATCAAAAATGGAACTCCACCGACCACAAGTTTGAAGATTTAGCTTCAGAGATTGGATCAAAGAATCATCTTCGGGGGGTGTCTGCTCAGGGTCGAAGGCATCAGGGCCGGTCACTTCCAGACGCAGCAACATGAACACATCCTCAAGGGTGGGCCCCATCTCGTGCTGGCCAAGTATAAAGGTGTGTGTCTCGGTGCTCCACCGAAGAGCCATGGCTTCCAGGCTAGCATTGTTGCGACGGATGGATAGGGATCGAGATATTTTCACTGGGATCAATAGGCGGGCCTCTTGAAGCCGCTGACAGAAGCTCTTGTCCGAGAGAACATCATCGACCCACTCCTGCCAACCAAAAGGAGGGTTTGAGAAGGCCTTGAACTGAGGATAACAGTATGGAAAGTCCCCCCGCTCAATCCGAAAGCGTAGCACCGAGGAAGGAGAAATGAGGGCCTCGTGTCCAGAGTCAGTGTCCTCAGTGAGACATAACGGAGCCCCCTTCGAAGATAGAAGAGAAGTGGTGGAGGTAGCCGCCCGCTAGAAGGGGTCCTTCCGACCAAAATAAGGAGATTTCCTCCACTCAGATGCCGGAGGTACATCCCTCTCTTTCATGAGAGCCGGTTCTGATGACCCCGGAGCTACGGGTTTCTTTTGAGAAGACATATGGCTGAAATAACCGGTATAAATATTAAAGAGTTGACCGTATTAAAATTCAGAATATTGTTACATGCAACATGATGGGTTTATCAACAAATTCAACTTCGGACGTCATCAACAATTCAATTTCTCGGATATTCTTCAAGCTCAACAAATTTTAATACCAATGGGTGCATCATCAACATATAGATTTTCGTCTTCTATCATCAATAAGAGGTGCAATGTCATAGGTCACTTCATGATGAAGTTCAATCGGGTCAATTTCTTAAAGTCACTATGTTCCATATTAAAGGTCCAAGTTATACGAGGCTCAAAATTTGGACAGAGTGAAGTTCAATAGTAAATTTCAGGCCCGAGATCCGAAGTATATTACATTGCTTATCAGTAGCAAGATTCAATGGATCATTATGCAAATTACAAGAATGTCCTTTCCAAAGTCCATATTCATAAGTCCAGGGTTTTCTCTCTCCATGTCAAAAATGGAGCTCAAATACTAGTCAACAAGTTATATTCGGCCTTTCCTCGGTGATAAAGTTCAACAAATTATGTTCAAGCCAAGCACCTCAATAAGGTTTCAAGTGCTAGTGCATGTTTCCATATGGCCAAAATCACGGTGTTTGAGCTAAAAAAAATATCATTGGGATTGCCACAAAAATTGAGTCCATATTCAGATTCAGTTTTTATTTATTTATTTTATTTTTATTTTCATTAGATTGCTTGAGCCCTCTACATTGCCACAAAAATATATTTATATATATTTAAATATATTTATATTCGGAAGAGGGGGTCGAATGTCATACTTACAAATTTGGGCAGTTAGAGAGGTGAAATCCGAAGCCGATACTGGAAATTTAAGCTGAAATCAGAGAGGCTTTACAGACTGTAATCAACAAGACTGGGCTAGGCTTGGGCAAGACCACACACGTTGCGTTGAGAGGGCGAACGTGCGTGGTCAACGTCGGATAAGCTGAAGCCGGAAGCAGCGATGTGGAGCTAGGTTGGGCAAGACCACACACGTTGCGTTGAGAGGGCGAACGTGCGTGGTCGACGTCGGATAAGCTGAAGTCGGAAGCAGCGATTGATTGTGCACAAGCCAAGGCTAATGTGGGTAATCCGAGCTCTAAACAAAAAAATATATATATATGATAATCAATATATATATATATATATATATATATATATATTTGCCCAAAGTTTGTCAAGCAGCAAAGTAAAAGAAAAAAAAAACGAAGCACCAGCAGATTCGAAGCAAAAAATAAAATAAAATAAAATAACATATATATATAATAAAATAAAATATTATATATATATATACATCATAAGCCATATATATATATATATTCGAAATGCTAGCCAAAAGCAGAGATGAGAAAGAAAACCAGTGGCCACGGGAATCAATTGCGAGTTGTGCCGGTGTTGGTGTGTAGTAACGACAGCTCGGGTCGCGTTGCCGGCGGTGCCTAGAGCTACGGTGCAAACCACACACGACGCGTTGAGTGGGCGACGTCTGTGGGTGATGCTGAACAGCCGGGGCAGAAGGCAAAGTCGGGGCAGAGAGGAGCTAACGGTGGTCGGTGCTGGGCAGCCGAGGCCGAAAGTTGCAGTGATGTTGCTGGGGATGTCGCAGAGTTGTGACTGTGCAGAGAGGTTCGTGTCGGTGCTGGTCGTCAGAGCTGGAACAAGGTGGTGGCTGGGCCGCGACACCTGCGACAGTCAGAGTTGGGATGGTGTCGGCGTGTTTGGAATTGCAGCAGTCGGCAGTGAGCAAACCCGAAGCAGAGCTGCTTGAAGAAGGAGAAGGAAAGCTGCTTGAAGGAGAAGAAAAACGCTGGGTTGGTCTCTGTAGAGAGAGAGAGCAGGATCAGAAATAGTGTGGCGGCTGTGCAAAGTTTGTAAGGTTTAGGGTTTGGGACCCTTTCCTTAAATAGAAAAGAGGAGCATTATCCTTTGAATATACCCTCAGAATATTCTGAATATACCCTCAGAAATATGTGTATTTTTGCTTGTCAATTTTTTCTGTAAATTGAAGTGCGTCATCAACTTTATCCATAGGCTCTGTCGTGACAACATGTTTTTTTTTTGATTAAATTGAAGTGCTTGTCCTTAAATTATTGATTAATTCAAAAGTAATATGTAATTATATATATATATATATATATTTTATTTTTCAATCACTTATTATAAAATTCCTTTATTAACTATAATGATGCTGTTTGGTGTAACTGTTAAAACAGATTATAGATTATACTTTAACAGATTATAGATTATGACTTTAATCAGAAACTGTTAATCTGTTTGGTATAGCTGCTGGATTGTAAGAGGAGCTAATTTAAGCCCACTAAATTAATTAGGCCCAATAGTCCAAGATTGGTGGGTCCGAATTTATCACACGTCCAAGATTGGTGGGCCCGGATTTATCGCCATCAAACGGGCTGAATCGCTCTAAGCCTCAAAAGGGTTCGGATCCACGAACCTAGAGACTTACTCGAGCCCGGACTCAAAAGGGTATTAAGCAAGCCTAGAGATCCGAGGCACTCGGACTTGAAAGGATTCGGATTCACGAATCTGGAGATCCGAAGCACCTGGCTTCGAACGGATTCAAACGCAATCTAGAAGTCGCTCCGTTAATGAGTCCCAGAACACTTGCGGGCTCGGAGCTTTCCGGGATCTACGCACCAGAACCATGGGCGTAATGGAGTTCGAACAAAGGACCCGATCCCGAGGACGGTGAGTGGAGATAAATTCACTCTTCGGTTAAACTAGCCTATACCCGGGTCGAGGTGGCACGACCTCGGGGGGTCCATGAGACTCGGCAATATTTTGCGGCAGGACGTCCTCTGGGACTACCCCTGACCCTTTGGGATGATTGGGGATCATTGGTTAGGTGTGGCTAAGAAGAAGGGTTCGCCGAGGGATTGATCTCCTCTTCGGGGTTTTCTCATCCTCGGAGAAGTCACCTCCTCGGAGAGGTCACCTCCTCGGACAAGGTGGTTAGAGAGAATATCCCCCATGTGCCTTGCACATGGGCTCCATCCTACATCATGAGGTGCCTATAAATAGCACCCACCCATAGCTTTACAAGGGATGAATTTTTTGGAGATTTTTCGACTCTTGGGAAAGAACTAATTTCCCATCTCCATTATCAACCTTGAGAGTGAAAGTGGGAGATCCCTGGGAGAGCCTTGCCATTATTCTCTCTCTAGCCATTTTGCCTTCTTCTTCACCTAATCTCTTATCTCCATCATCTCCTTTGTTGTTGTGTTCCTAAGTTAAGATTATTGAAGAATCTAAGCCTCTCATCATATTCTAGAGAATTCGAAGTTGTTCTTCAAGGATCTTCGAAGATTTTCGAATTTTTCAACTCCTTTCTTGAACCCTCTCCTACATGGATTATAGATTTAAGTTGCTAAATAGTATTTGTTAAATAAGCTATGAAGTAACTTTTTCAATTAATTTTTATTTTTTATTATTCACTATTTGTCTATATTTTTCATAAAAAATAAAAATAATATTTAATAGTCCATTTGAGTTTTTTTCTATTTTTAAAAAAAATAAAAAATAAAAAAATCTAAAAGTATAACCGTGAATTAACATGTTCACAGCAGAAACTGATACTCAAAAGCAAGGGGTGAGCAACTTCTCAGAATCAGTTTTTTTGACTTAAAATAAGTTGTTAGAATCAGAAGCTGTTTAAAATAAATTTAACCAAACAATATGAAATAACTTTTTAAAAGTCAAAAAGTATAAGTTGACTTAAAAAAACTCCACCAAACACCCCCAATATATGTGAAAGCACCACGCTAGTTTCGACCAACCATGAAAGGGGAATTTTGGCGTTTTTGTTGTGGCATCTTTTACAAATATTTTTATTTTTTATATATTTTTTTGTCGGAGTGGTTGTTGAGTAGGTTGATTTCTTGTCAACTTGCTTTCGGGTTGTGTTTGGAAAAGTTAGCATCAATTTGATGAGTTCGGATCCTCTCCTGCCATTCTTTCCTTCCCTTCCTCTGGGGAATGGGTTGGATTTGGCTACGTCACTCCCACAATAAATTTGGGACTGAGGCCTCGTTTGGGAACATGCTAATTTAGTAACTTTTTGGTTATTTGACTAAAAAGGTAAGTAAAAAAAACTTGTATGTTTGGGATGACTTTTTGGCTAATTACGAAAAGATGTGCAAAAAGTAGAGAGAAAAGAGAATCTTTGACTTTTTGGTATGGGTTGTTGACTTTTTGGCTAATTTAGTAACTTTTTGACTAATTGGCTAAAATAGCCTCTTGCCAAACGAGGCCTGAGATTAATTCAAAAAAAAAAAAAATCTGCTGACACATCTGTCTCATATGTCCCACTAGTACACTCTCTCTCTCTCTCTCCTAATTTTTAATATAATATATTTAATAAAAAATTAAAATAAATAAAAAATAATTATTATGTTTAGTTATGTTTTAAAATTATTATTTTTTAAATATAAAAATTAATTTGATGAAATAAAAACACAAAAATCATATATTTTTGAAATTTTCAAAAACAATCTTCATTCCAAAAAAAAATCCTATGAAAATAAAAAAACATGATCACATCATTTCTCATATTTTTTACATGTTTTTTTTTCGAAAAAAAAAAAAAAAAAACCAAAAAACTATCTTTTAACCATCTTACCAAAACTCCTTTGTATTTGATTTGCACCTATGCACTGATTAGATTTGTGTGTTTTTTTTTTTATTTCCTTTAAAAAAAATTATTTTCATATGATTTTTTTTAATGAAGATTGTTTTTGAGAATTTAAAAAATATATAATTTTTGTGTGTTTATTCCATCAAATTAATATTTATATTTAAAAAATAATAATTTCAAAACATAACTATACATAGTTACTTTTTATTTATTTTAAATTTTTATTAAATATATTTAATATTAGTCTCATTTTAAAGGTATATTTTCAATAATATTTTAATTTTATAAAATTAAATTTTTATATTAAAAATTATACATATTATGAAAATAAAATAAAAAAGATTAAAATAGTTTTTTTTTAAATTTTTTATTAGGGGAGAGAAAGAGAGAGAGTGTACTGGTGGGACGCATGAGACAAAGGTGTCAGCATGATTTTATTTTATTTTTTTGAATTAATCTGAGCCCCAGATTTATTGTGGGGTGACGTGGCCAAATCTGGCCCGTCCCTTGGAGGAAGGGCAGTAGGGAATGGCTGGAGGGGATCCGAACTCCAATTTGATGGTCAGACTTCTCTCTTATATGTGATCAGAATGAAATGTGTTGTTAAATTTGTGAGCGCTCATTATAGATTTTATTTTGGTAATTTAAATTATTTAATGTGTATTATTTATTGGGGATAATTTCCCCCTATTTAGGGGAATTGATCAGTAAATCTCATTTTGTGAACTTGTAATCCATAAGGTCCTGGATGTTTTCTTAATGACTGGGTGGTCTCTTAATTTGTTTGTTGACAGTTTTGCCACTGCTATTTATTGAACATTTTTTTTATAAAAAATTACATTAATCAGATATCAATAACTATTTGATCGAATCAAATTTCTATTAACAGTAAATATAATTTTCAAAATAAATTATTGACAAAAATCTAATCCAATCAAAGAACTATCAATATCTGATCAATAATTTTTACAAGGATAAATTATTCGACGAGTTTTACATATTGAATGATTCAAATTATTGAAACAAGACCTGTAGTGAGTCCCACGAATCCAACAGTACCCTTCAGTTGACAAAGTGAACTAGAGTTAAATTTAGTCTTAATTTTATATTTTGAAATATTTACATAGAGACGTCTTAAATTATTGTGAAATATTAATTTATTACACATTCTTTTATGTCATTAACGAAAATAATAATGACCATTATTTTATGTCATTTTTTTGGTTGGAGTACTTGTTGAGTATGTTGGTTTCTTGGTCAATTTGCTTTCATGTGTTCGGAAAAATTAGCATCAATTTTATATTTTGAGATATTTACATTGAGATGTCTTAAATTATTATAAATTATTAAAATATTATATATTAAAAAATGTTTGGGAGTTTTAATTAGAGCCACTACTAATGATGTGGCAGTGGATTCCACCCACTGCCACAATATATGTTGTGTTTGTTTTTTTTTTAATTTCCACCTCACTAATGGTGGATTTAGAGGTCCTTATTTACAGCTCTAAATCATTGCTGTTACACATTCTTTTATGTCATTAACGAAAATAATAATGGCCAAATTATTTTCCCATTTTATATCTTACATATCTATTCTCTCTTTAAAATTTATCAAAAAATATTTTTTATTTTTTATTTTTTAGGGGGGAAGGGGAGATAAGGGGATAGGGGTGGGATATTTCTAATAATTTTTTAATTTTGTAATAGTTTTTAATGAATTTCAAAGAGAGAACATATGTTTGATTTTAGAAAATAAGGGTTAACTTGGTTATTTAATTGTTTTCATTAATGACATCGAGATATGTGTAACATTTTGATAGTTGAAGGGGTTAATTATAGGAAGGTATTTCTCTCCAGCCCGATATTGGACTGGAAAGTGTTTTGTTAGACCTCCGCGGGCTCACTATAGAGTTTACATTGATAATCCGAACTATTTAATATTTAAGTTTATTGAGTACTTTATCCCTATAAATGATTACATTGATCGAATATTGATAACTATTAGATCAAATTACATTTGTATCAAAAGTAAATATGATTTTAAAAATAAATTATTTACACACAAATGTGAACTAATTGAGTGAAAATTGATATTCAATGAACGTAATATTTTTTAGGAAAGATGTACTCGATAAACCCTACACATTGATTGATTTAGATTATCAATGTGGGTTTCATGGTGTGTCCATAGAAGCCCAATAACATCTTAACTGGAGAGAAGTTTTTCCCTTAATTGCACCCTATTATAGTTCATGGAGTAACCTGATACTTTATTATAGTATACTTCATGGTAGTTAAACATAGGCGCTATTTGGTAGAGTTTATTTCCAACTTATTTAAGTTTTTAGTTTAATTTAAGCTATTTTGATGTGTTTGGTTCAGCTTAGCAATACAACTTATAGTTTTTTGTAAGTCAAAAATCAACTATTCTTTGAGTGGAGGAGGAGAAACTTAATTTATAAGTCAAAAATCAGCTTATGTTCACAGCTATAAGCTATAAGCTGTTAGGCTATAAGTTATAATTACTTTCCCACAGCTCTACCAAACGGGGCTATACTGCATTAATGCCGTTAAGGTGTTTTAGCAATATTAGTAGTTTTATGGAGTCCGTTTGTACCCTTTTTTTTTTTTAAAATATTTAATTTAGGAGATCAAAGTGATGCTTAACAATAGTTTATAGGATTTTTGTGTAAATAACCCTTATATATATATATATATATATATATATATATATATTTTGTGGTAAATTACACAATTTTCCTAAGGTTTGAGAAAAATACAGTTAATCTCACAGTTTTGACATAATTGCAAATGACATTCCTTTTAGTATAATTAAAATGACTGCAACTAATATAGATCGTAAGTAGGCATTGAAATAAATAAAAATTAAGGAAACTTACTAATCAGTCTTATTAACTAGACTTATTTATCTATAGGTCATGAAAAATAAATTTATCACTGTAAATTTATTCATAAAAACAAGTGAGACTGATAAATTTGTTACCTAATAAATCTATTAATAGGATTTAATAGGTAATAAGTCCCAAAGGTAGGATTTATTGGTAATTTACCCTAAAAATAAATATACATTTTAGTTAAAAATAGATGTAATGTCATTTATATATTTAATTATGGATGAAAAATAACTTAATTGTTATGCGAATTAAACCTCGAGTGAGACCAGTATAATTACGTTAAAAGTATAAGATTAACTATAATTTTTTCAAATCTCAAGAAAAGTGAGTGCAAATTTACCAAATTGTGTTTTAGGAAAAATTACATGTCAGTTGAATTTTTTTTAAAAAAAATTATGATTTTTTTTTTTAATGTATGTAAAGTTTACCATTAATTCGAAAATATTTTTCTAACATGCACTGAATTAAAAAAAAAAAAAAATCATTTTTTTATTCGGAGCTGTTATGGTACACCTTTAAAACGAAATATACAATACGGATTTTACCAAATGCTTCATAACAAACACCACACTCATGTTTTTTTTTTTTTTTTTTATTAAATGATTGGTAACAATTCTAACCACAAACGGCTGGTAAATATCATTTATAATATCACTACAATGATTTTATAATTTACACTTTAGAGATGCAGAACATAAATTTGCATATTTATAAATTTTATTATAAAATAACATAATTAACATTATAAAGTGACATAACATTTCTTACATTATATTCTTTGAAAAGGTATATGCTATTGATTTCTCCCTTTTATCCTCCTTTTTTTAACGTTTTATTAGTATTAATAAAATGTTACTTTTTAAAAAAAAAAAAAAAACAGAAAATGCACTACCACTGTCTCTTGCTCTTGTTGTGTTGGAGTGAAAATGACCTTATGAGCTTGCCATCAGCCAAAAGGGATTCTGAAGAAGACTTTTCGAATGCAAACAGAGGCTGTAAGGGAGGGAGTGGCTGGCGCCATTATAAAAAGTATTTCTTTATTAAAAAAATATTAAAAAATACGAAAATATTAAAAATATTCCATTTTATTTTTTCTTTTAAACTAAATTTCCAATTAGAGCCATATTTTAGAAAACATTTTCAAACCTTTTTATGTTAAACTTGGCATTCTTTTCAACTATATAATTTAGTAGGTCCATTTTAAAGAAATTCTAAAATATCACTTAATTTTGTAAATTCATCTAATGAGATTACAAAGTATTAGTTAAAGTATTGAATTAATCCTAATTATCTATAAAATTTCAGTAGTTTGATTTTTATCACTAGGTACAATCAATGTATCTATAATTGAGAGGGAAACTGACACATGAATACCCAATGTATTCTTATTTAGTTAGGTCTACCACAACCTATTAAATGTGCCAGTTGGTCAGTAAATTATACTATCATCTTGGGATAAATTCATATGGTGCCTTAATTTATTTATTTTTTAGGTGAAATAATAAGATCCACCATTTTTATATTGGCTTCGAGGGATAATAGGATAAGTATCGCCCAAACCAATCAAAAACCTCTTCAGATTAGATTCAATTGCACTTTCTTATTAAGCAATTTTTAGGATTTATAGTGGGTGTTACATTATCTAAATTTTATACAAATACAAAGTTGCACTACTTTATCAAATTTCAAAGTCTAAGATCAATATTACATTTAAAAAAAAGAAGTCTAAGACCTACAATTTGTCACATCATCACGAGTGTTACAACCTCTCTTAATATTTTGAGATATAAAATAAAAAATTGTAGATATAGCTCTTTTACGATAGAAGGGAAACAATTTTGACAGGCTTAATCAGAACAATTCAATCCCAACCCTTTAAATTTTAATATTTTGATAGTATATGTTGAATCACAAGTTTGAGTCTTAAAAATCAATTTCTCGAACGCGAATTGGGTTAGGCTTGGGCAAAAGTTTCAAGCAATCCGAGCAACTCAAGATCAAGTTTAGTACTATATTTCATATAATAAAAAAAATCACCCTCTCCTCTCACATTGACCATTAGATCTCCTCTCATTTTCTTTGGAATTGAAGTGATGAAACTTTTTTTTTTTTAGATTGTGCCAAATTACTGTCGTTGGTTATTTGATTTTTTATTCATGTTATTTTTTAAAGATTTTTGGTTATTGGATTAAATGTCAGAGTGTGGCACAGTTTTTCCAAAATAAATTTTTTAAGGGTTGATTCTATTTGCACCTAAATAGTAATTTAGTATATCCAATTAAAATTTTAAAATTTTAAGTCCTATTATATTCTAATTTAAATTTACTAACAAGAATAATACATATTAAACCTTAAAATAATTTTTTTTCTTATGGTACACCTTAAATCCTAATTACTTATACGTATTGTTCATATTCTTGATCTCTTTTCACTTTCAAGAGAGGGGATTGTACCTTCGAGTAAGAGATTGTCTACAACATTGTCGTAGAACATGACCCCATTGAGATTAACTTCCCCAAATCTCCCTCCCATCCCATCACACAACTCACAGACAAATATCATCAAATCATCAAATAACAAGAGCCAATGAGATTAACAAAACTAATAGAGATAAATTTGAGAAACTCGTACTACGTAGTACTCTGGACCATGAAATCGAGAATCGATAAGCATTTACCAGTGAATGCACTATCTCAATGTCTTCCTGTGGAAAATTAAACAAGACAGTAATTTTTTTAATCCTATTTTTTGGGCAAGAAACTAACTTGAAACTAATTGAACTTTGAATACTATCAAGTAAAAAAAAAATTCACAGCCAAAATTTCCCAACAACTACTCAATCTTGACTGACAAAAAAATGCTTGTCCGTAACGCCACCCGGCAAACATGTTCTCCTCTGGTGTGTGAAACATCTTGAAAAAAATGTTAGGTTCAGAGAAGTCATCAATGGAAATTTGTTACGTATATGCATTATGGTTGATGGGTCTTTTCATGTTCTCAAAGTGGCATCGACTGTATTGGATGCATTGAATTTGAATGCCCAGTCGTTTAGATTTTGCGACCTTTTATTTTAATATATGTATGTACTGATTATGCATCTGAAAATCATGGGGAAGAAGGCAAGCCAAGGGGTTTAGCTTAGTGGGAGGAGAAGCCAAGCAAAAAGTTTACCATTTAAGATGCCGTAAGTTTGAATTTCACGAAAGTCAAACATTTCAAACCTTTAGCTTATTAGAGGTTTATCCGGTTATTAACTTCAAGGTCCCGAGATTCAGACATCCGGTTATCAAAAAAGAAAAAAAAAGAAAATCATGGATTGTCAATTAATGTTTGGAACAATCTATTGCATTGAACATTCGTTGATTTCAAAAGAATACTATCAAGGAAAGAGGAAGAGATGGAGGGATTATTTTTTTAATTGATTTTTTTATTATTTGGGTGTACCACAAATTATGATTCTAGCTTAAAAGTAATTTATGAAAAAATATAAGGTGTATTAAGAGTAATTATAACCCTAAATATTTTAATAGAGGCTACTAAGAAATTGCGTATACTATGATTTTGGAAGATTTACATGTAGGTTCTAATAGGTGGACTTATTATCCAATACATTCTATAATAATTAATGACGTTTTTTATCAAACACTATTAGAAAAAGTCACTAATTGTTAATTTTCAGCGACAATTTAAAAATTTTGTCACAAAAAAATCACTAATTATAAATTTTATCGACAGTTTAAAAAAATCATCACACAAGTCACTAATTTTTAACTTTCAGTGACAGTGTGAAAAATTCGTCACAGAAAAACGTTACATCCTTTGTTGTGTATTGCCATTGCCATAACCTCCCTTGCCTCTTCCTGCATTAGTTTTGTGAGTTCAACTACATGTCATTCTTACTGAGAAAGATTGATGTTTAAAAAATAAAATACAGATGTTAACCAAGGAAATATCAAATTTCAATAAACAATGAAACAAAACAAAATCCCTTTTATAGAAGCCTAATGTTTTGACTAAAGAGAAATCAAAAGGACTTGTGCCACAGTGAGAAATTTTGGACACAAACAAGAATAAACAGGCTAACATTTAACACTGAGACCCATCCATTCAAAGGAAAAGTTATAAATTACTATACTTGAGAGAGAGAGAGAGAGAGCTTTATTATTAGCAGCATTCAAATCTTTCACATTTCATAATTTTTCTTAAAAAGAAAATGCTCACTAGTTAATACTTAACATTGTACAAAGCAAGTAACCTAGTGACCCACTAAACGTGATGGATATGTAGTAGCAGGTAGCTCTACCAATTTTAGTGTGCAATAATAACATAGATTATTTGTACTTCATAAACTTTAAACATACACTCCCACACAAATTCTTAAAATAAAAAATAATACCTAGCACCTACAAATTACACCAAACAGAGCCAACAACTATAGGAAGAAAGAGACCCCATAGCCTTGAATCATCTAATTTGCAATCTTTTCTTGTGGTTCAATGATGTGCTGTGTGTATAATGCATTTCCCTGCAAAGATATATATATATATATATATATAGCCTCTGTTAACATCATGTCACTGTTGCTTTACTTGATTCATTGTGTTTCTTTAGAAATTTCATGGCATGTTTCTCTTTGATCAGGTATGAGGTAGTTGACATGCTGCCATCCATTGAAATAAAGAAAACAGAGTATGGTGGGAGAGCTTACAAAGTATGAGCAATACAAAATGGACTAATTCAACTGCTGGAAAAAAAAAATGAAATTATTTCTTGAAAGGGATTGAGCCTCCTACATCCTTGAACTAGAAATTGATATGGACAAAGATATTGATGAGTAGGAATAGATGATTCAACTAACTGAAAAAAAAAAAATCAAATTTATTTTTCTGAAAGTGATGGCGCTTTATTTCATTGGGCAATATTATAATTTCATAGAAATTATAATTTCGAAAATCAAACCCATAAAACGAAAATCAAACCCATTTTTGACATGAAGAATATCATAATTTCATAGAAATCAAACACTTCAACCAAACCCATTATCGAAATCAACACAAAATTAAACTAAAAAAATCATATATGCCCTAGATGAAGTGTGAGAAATAGGGAAATAGGGGAAGGGAGAAAGAGAGAGAGAAACAGAGAGAGAGGGAATGGCTTGACACAGAGAGAGAGACCCAGATTGACAATGAGGGAGAGGACCGAACGCAACAGTGACAAACCTGTGATTTGCGGTAGTGTTGGTGGTGATTTCGGCGATGGCGGTGGCGACGTGCGACGGTGGGGACGGACAGTGGCCAGCGACAGTGGTAGTGACAGTCGATGGTGATAGAGGGAGAGGCAGAGGGAGAACTGCTGAAGAAAGAGAGAAGAGGCGTTGGTTTGTGGTTTGGAAACCAAAATATACATATTACACCATTGGCGACTGAAAGTTTTCAGTCGCTAAAAGTATTTCATAAATCCTCCAAACTATTTAAAATATCTCCCTCCAATAATTTTAGTTCTTTGGCGACTAAAATTATTTTTCGTCGCTGAACATAAACTTTTGGCTACTAAAATTTTGGTCGCCAAAGGTAAAAAATAATTATTTATTTTCCAATCAGCGACTAAAGTGTTTTAGTAGCCAAATCTCTACCTAAGGCGACTAAAATTATTTTTCGTCGCTGAAAATAAACTTTTGGCGACTAATATTTTAGTCACCAATGGTAAAAAATAATTTTTTATTTTCTAATCGGCGACTAAAGCGTTTTAGTAGCCAAATCTCTATTTACGGTCACTAAATTTTTTTTTGGTCGCCAATTCTGGCATTTTTGGAGATTAAATTTTTTTTAGTTGCCAATAAGCAATATACCCCGACTAAAAAAAAATTAGTAGCTAAATATTTTACTTTTGCCGACTAAAAAATTTTTTAGTCGCCATTTCTACAACTTTTGGTGACTAAATTTTTTTTAATCTCCAATTTTGCTTGCCAAAAGTGCATTTTATTGTAGTGATTAAATCCAATCACTAAGATCTATTGATAGTTTAGCCAATGAGTTTTTGTTTGCAAATAGCATCACCCTTTTTAAGTATTCAATTGATAAAAGGAGCACTACAACTGATCCAAGATAAGTTAACAAACCCAAACATACGAATTTTCACCCGAAAAATAATCAAAATCTCATTCCATTCTTTCGTGGACGACGGATCAAAATTTATTAAATATGGACTATGCTTTGAATGCAGAGAAGCTGTGGCCTTGAAATAATAAGACCCACTAGTTTTATGTTGGTTTTTAAAAAATAATAAAATTAAGTATTACAAAATAAATAGTGTAGAGTAATATTCAAAATTATGAAAAATCACTCTGAGATTAGACTCAATTACACTTTCTGATCAAGCAATTTTTAAGATTTACATTATCCAAATTTTACACAAATATAAAGTTGCACTACTTTATCATATTTCAAAGTCTAAGACAAACTCTATGGTGTGTACCCTTTATGCCGTGTTTGGTTAGAGGATTTGAGGAGAGTTTTGGAAAGAGAAATGGAAAAAGTAGGTGAAATGTGAATAAAACATACTTATATTTCATTTAGTTTCACATACATTTTCCCTTTCTCTTTCCAAATCTCTCCTCAAATCTCCCAACCAAACACAACGTTAGGGTGCATCCTACATGCACCTTATTACAAATTTAAGTAATTTTATTATAAAATTTCATAATTTCAATCACAATATATGTAATCTCAATATAAATTAAAGTAACAAAAAATGTCATAAATTTTTGTAACATCAATCATAAAATTGTGGACAATTTGTTCTGTTAATTTATGGTGAAATTATACATTTTATAATTGATGTTACGAAATTTTTATGATAAAATTATACCAATTTATAATATGGTACATATGATATGCACTCCCTTTGGGGTGCACACCATAAGCTTTCCCTTAAAAAAAATATATCACCCTCTCCTCTCAAATTGACCATTAGATCTCCTCTCTCTCATTTTCTTTAGGATTGAAGTGATGAAATTTTATTTTATTTTATTTTTTGGATTGTGCCAAATTACTATAGTTGGTTATTTGATTTTTTATTCATATTATTTTTTAAAAATTTTTGGTTATTGAATTAAATGTCACAAGTTTGGCACAGTTTTTCCAAAACCATTTTTAAAGTATTCAATTGATAAAAAGAGCACTACAATTGATCCAAGATAAGTTAACAAGCCCAAACATGTTCTTTTGGCAACATCTAAAAAAAAGTCATTTTATTAGCTTATTTATTTATTTAAATTACATCACTTCTTTATTTTTTTACACATTTTTTCGTGATAAGAAAAAAAACTAGCTTATAAATCATATCCAAAACACTTATAATTTTCATCCGAAAAATAATCAAAATCTCATTCCAAACTTTCGTGGACAACCGGATCTAATAAATTCATTAAACATGGACTGGACTTTGAATGGACACCCTGAACTAGGACGTTGGGCCTGGGCAACTCTAAACGTTACTTGGCTGGGGTTGGGTAACTATTGAGCCCAACCCGGCCTGATCGATTTGCGCCCCTATAAAAAATTCATATTAATCTAATAATCATAGTTACATAATATTTATGGGTAAATTATAAATATATTATTTAAGATTTGTTTAAACTACAGATTATTCTTGTGATTCTGAAAATTACATCCCGCTCTTTCAAATTTCTAATCGCATAACAAATGACCCATTTTATTAATAATAAATAATGAATTTAATTAATAATTTTTAATGGTATTGGAAATATATTTTACTTAATAATTTAGAGAATTTATTATTGTATATGAAAGTAGTTAGACATTTTATTTTTTCTGTTAATACTATTAAATAAAATTCTGACAAGAGAATATTTATAATTTTTAAAAGCACACGTGGCAATCCGTATTTTAAACAAATATCAGAGTGTGTATTTATAATTTATCTTTTTTTATATTTATTTGGAAAAATTAGACCTATAGTCCCTACATTCTGCCTTTTGTATCATTTTGGTCTCTACATTTACAATTAGTTTAATTTTGACCCTTAATTTTAAATTTTGTATCAATTTTGTCCAATTGATAGCAACATTAGTGTTTTTGATAGAAAATTATCACTAAATTGGTTGAAGTTAACTAATTGAATTTAATAGGTTTATAATTTTACCTTGAAAAGCATGACATATGTCACATATATGCATATTTTTATTAAAAAATGCTAAAATTGTAAGTAATTTGATTAAATTGAGACAAAATAAAAATTTATGATGAAAATCAAGCCAATTAAAATTATAGAGGCCAAAGTGACAGAAAGACCAAAATACAGGGACTATAAACGTAAATTATCCTATTTCTTTCAAATACATTAGCAGTTGTGTTTTCGAAAAATCATATTTATCATTAGTTTTTATAACAATATGATAAAAATATATTGAAAGTCTGTTTAAACGTGAAAATGGACGAAGTGTAACCTGATGTGAAACCCTTTTATCTTATGGAATTTGCTCTTGGAGGGGTTGCGAGGGAAGGAAGGCACACAATGAAGGACTTGGAAGGACTGAATTTTTGAAGCTATTACCTTTTTTATTTGTGCCAATGATAGAAAAGTGAACGCCCAGAAGTTTGAAAATAAATTTGAGTTTTGAATCCTTCAAAAATTCAAAAAACATCATTCTAAGTCCGAATTTGAGTTTATTCTATAATTGTTTAGAGAAATTATATAGGGCAAATTACATCGACATTTCTTACATTTTGTTTATTATCTCATTTTGATCCCTACACTTTTAATTGTCTCAATTTTGATTATTAATTTTAGATTTTATGTCAATTTATAATCTAATTAATAATACCGTTAGTGTATTTTACGAAAAATGATCATGGAATTGGTTAAAGTTAACTTACTAAGTTGAGTAAGTTTATAATTTTATCCAAAAAAGTATAATATATGTTACTTGTATGCACATTTCCTATTAAAAAATACAAACAGTTGTAATCAATCGGACTAAATTGAGAAAAAATTATTGTAAATTCAGGTCAAAATCGAGCCAAATAAAATTACAGAGATTAAAATGATGCAAGGATCAAAATATAGGGACTATTGGTGTAATTTGCCCAATTTATAATACACACCCTTCTATAAATAAATAAATTGTTTGACATAATAGACTCTACACTTTCATTTATTTTTTGCTTTGTATTTACACAAAATTTACTTTCACATGTAAACACTAAAATTACTAATTTTTTTACCCGTGCAACCATTTGGTGACAAATCTAATTTGAAAATATTGTATTAGTAAGTAAATTAATCATAATTTGTCTTTCACAATAATTAATATATTGAATTTTTAAAGCAATTTCATATAATTTTTATTATTAACTTATTAGCATTTTCGATAGATTTTGACATAACTGATTGAATATAAAATTTGATCAACTTCAATTTAAAACAAATTTATTTCTTCAGAGGCAACTGTAACTAGTATAGTCAATAATATTCTATATACAATCCAATACATTTTGCAAACAACCATCCATTACTTTTAAATAATTTATTAGTTCAATTGTTTTTAAAATTTTTCGATAAAATTTTATTTTTAAACTACTAATACTATAATGTAATATTTTTGGTTTACTGGAATGAAATTGAATAGAATGGAATGGTCAATACTTAACCTCTATATACAACGGCTATTATTTGACAATGGTAAATGATGATTCTGTTTGTATTATATATTTTATTATTGCTTTTTTTAGTGAATTAAACGTGAAAATAAATATTATGATAGAATGTTTATAATTTCACTTCGTTTCAAAAAACTACAAACAGAAGATAAGAGTAAAAATTATTTGAGAGTTTTATTTTCTAGACAGAATTGGAGACCTAAGGTCGCCTTGCCTGCTTTCCCTAGGGCCAGTTTTTTGGAGGCTACAGTGAACTAGCTACAAAATCCTACCAGGATGAATGCCAAGTTTTGAGTTTATTCTTTCATACCATAGAACTATTCCTGAACCTTGCCTTGGTCTGGAATTATCAAGTTATCTAGGGTACAGTTCAGTAATTGAAACTTCATTCACAGACGATGGTATTGACATACTTGTAGACTGATACAACTCTAGACGTTTTTGTGTAGGCGTCCCTATGCTATTACGTGCAAAGAATGCAGGTTTTTGAGGAAATGATAGAGTAACGGAGTAACTATTAAGCATTAGAAATACTGTTGCCATGGACGGCCTAGTATTTGGATCTTCTTGGACGCACAATAAGCCGATATGAATGCATCTAGTGACTTCATTTCTTGAATAAGACCCCTCTAGTGTTGGATCCATCATTTCCAAGGGTCTTTCATCCTTCCAGAGTTTCCAAGCCTGTAATAATTCATGATATATCACTTGTAGAGCTAATAATATTCACAATGAAAGAAATTAATTATTAGAATTATTATTTTAACTCACATAGCTTAGAAGGTCGTCAGCATAGTCTGACTGGTAAAACTCACTGTTCTTCTTGCCACTTATAATTTCTAGAACTATGACTCCAAAACTAAATACGTCTGATTTCACAGAGAAGTGGCCATGCATTGCATATTCTGGTGACATGTAACCACTAAACACAATATCATCAATATACTTCAAAAAAAAAAAAGAAAAAAAAAAAGAGCAATTGATGCAAACATTAATAACATTGGGAAGTAGTCAGGAATGGGAACAATATCTTTTTCTTTGTTTATTAAAAGTGAACGAGACGCCTATCTTTTTACTTTTCTTTATTTTGCTGAAAACTCTACCTTTCAATGGAGAAATTATGAATGCACTAAGAGAAATAGGGAGCACATATAGGGATGTGAACACTTACTATGTTCCAATAACTCTATCTGTATCAGCTTGAGTTTGATGCATGCCAAAAATTCTTGCTAAGCCAAAATCTGAAACTTTTGCATTCATTTCCTCATCTAAGAGAATATTGCTTGTTTTAAGGTCACGGTGAATAACTCTAAGTCGGGAATCTTCATGAAGATAAAGAATTCCTCGAGCGATCCCTCTTACAATCTGGTAACGTATTGGCCAGTCCAACTCTTTTTGTTTTTCTGGATCTACACAACGAGCATAATGGATACTGAAGTTACCAGTAAGGAGATATAGTTGGCACATTTATGTTTTTATTGTTATTCAATTCCAAATGCAAACTCAAGCACAAGAAAACATAAAATAGCATCAAAATTGGCATAGGCTCCTCAAAACTCATTAAATATATTTTTTTAATTTTTGAAAATTAATTTCTAATATTTCAATAATGTTTGTGTAGTATTTATGCTCTGTTACTTGTTTCCAAGGATAAACATTTTCGAGTTTATGCTCATGGCAATCATGTGTTATTGTGAAATTAAATAAAAGAAGAAGTGCAGTTGTTTAGATATGTCAAACCGAACAAAAAGTAGTCAAGGCTTTTGTTAGCCACAAATTCGTAGATGAGTATCTTTTCTTCTCCTTCCAAGCAGAATCCCAATAATCTCACTAGATTTCTATGTTGAAGCTTGGCTACCAAGACGACCTCATTCTTGAATTCTTCTACACCTTGCCCTGAGTTTTGAGATAGCCTTTTTACAGCTACATCTTGCCCATTGGGAAGTGTACCCTGAGAATGTATAATATCTATTAAAACTTTAACAAGTTCCAAAAATTTTGGGTGATTGTATTTTGCATATTTGAAACTAAGTGCAATTAGATGTAACTAACTTCTTACCTTGTAGACATCACCAAAGCCACCTTTACCAATTTTATTTTCTTCGGAGAAATTGTTTGTAGCGGCTTGAATTGTAATCAAATCATATTGCAGGGATTGAACTGTTGCAATTTCGTTCCCAACTGAACAAGCAAAAAATTAAAAATTTAATGACTTTTTTGAAGATTTATAATTCCAACAATTAATGGTTAAAACAAGAGGAAACATAAACATGTGTTTCTTTTTCATTTTTCCTGCTTACTGGTATCTTCTTGAAGAGCATCATATTTCTTCTTTGCTTTGCTAATTAGGAAGCATAAGCCTATAATGAAAAGCAATACAAACACCACTGTCAAAACTATGATGGCTATCAGTACTTGTGATGAGATTCCCCCCTTTCCTGCATCCATAGAAATAGTTTTGTTAAAGATCTATATTTAGTAGTATTTCATCTCACAATTAGTAATTTCATGCTCTAGCAAAAGCCTGCTCTGCTTTAACCCAAAAAAAATAAAGAGCTTGTTCTGCTACCACAACGGGGCTCACTATAAGTAATTGAGGTTTCACTGACAACAATTTAGTGATAAAATTATTTTTTAGAGACAAAATGTCTTAATTGTCAACAATGTCAATATTACATTTTTGGAATCAGCTTCTCTCCAGTTGGAATTTCCCAATTAGAGCTTCATGTTAGGCCTCTGTAGGCCTCACCACAAAATCTATATCGATGATCCAAAGCGTTAATATGTAGAGCTCGTCGAGTACTTCATCCCTATAGAAACTCACATTGATCGGATATCAATAGTCACTTGATCACATTACATTTCTGTCAACAATTTATTTTTAAAATTATTGTAACCATCGACACAGATTCGTCTAAAATATTAACCTTTTGGCATGATGTCGATTGTCCCTAAAAATAAATTGATTAGCAATATTTTTAAATTTTGTCGCTAAAAATTATTATTATTGTTATTATTGAATTTTTTGGAGATTGGAGTTGATCTTGTAAAATATTTTGTAACAAAATTTTCACTTTTAAGAATGAAAAAGTCTGATCTCTAAACCCCTTTATGTGATAGTCGAACGAAAAATATGTGAATGATACTTACGTTGTGTTTCTATTTAAAGTTTACCTGTATTCCTTGCAATACCCGGAGAAGGTGGAGGAGGAAGGACAGGTGGTAGTGGCCGCGGTGCAGTGGCGTTATTGTAAAATGGGTACAACTCATACCTGACGTTGCAGCTCGGAAAAAGATACCGCCCACCTTGCTTCCCCTCACAACAAATTGGGAGATTTGAGATGGCATCACTAAGGCATGTGTTACAATCTTTACTGGATATATCCGGTGTGCATTGCGCAAGCCCATACAACTCATCAACTGCAGTAACGTTGGCTGTTTTCGTAGCGAACTTCTTACCCGATTGATCTTTTACAGCCCGAGTCACTACGTCATCCATTATGTTGCTCAAAACCTGCCTAAACCGGTCAAGGTTGTTGGTAATGTTAATTGGGTTATGCATTTCATGTGGAAATGATTGATCCAGAATGGAGAAAATATATTGGTTTGAGTAACGTAGCAAGCAATCGTCGTAATAAGCTATGGCTGTTTTCTGTTTGGGGCATAACTGTACTAATTCTTTGCTTGCAGTTGATACGCAATTTTGACAATCATTGGCTGACACATCTCCTCGGCATAGAAAGAGGCCATGAACTACGTCGTTGGAAGAGTCTTGGCCGACAGTGAAGTTGTAAAAGCCATAGGTGAATGTGGCGTTGGAGGATAGAACAGAGAGCAGGATGTCGAGGTTGGATTTGTAGGTACTGTTTGGAGTGTAAGTGATTGTAGCTGCGCAATCATATCCAAAAGGTACTGAGCTAACTTGAATGCTGAGGCTAAGAAAGCAAAGCAAACCAAGAAATAAAAAGACTCTGGAGATGTTCAAGGAATGCATTATGGTGATCAGACTTTTCATTAGTTCTGTTGTTTCTCAACAGTACATTGGAATTCAATTTATTGCCGACGACGACTTACTGAAGCTGGTCAATAAAGATTTAACAAAGATCAGAAAGTTTAGGGATGCACATTTTGGGTCCCAAATTTTGGTCAAGAATGAGTTGGATGATAGGGATTAAAATTGTGTATCTTATGTATACAATGAATCTGAATCAATGAATCTGAATCATATGTTAATATTTTTGGATAATTCTAAATATATTTTTTTAGATTTGTAATATTTCTCAATAAAGATAATATTAGTAACACACTCATTCTTATAGGAATATCCTCTCTTGTTCAAAATTTGTGCCGTTAGGGTTTGTGAGACTTACCACGAGTCTTGTTGTAATAATTCAAATTCTTAAAATTGATGGTTTATTTTTAAAAACACAATTGTCGATTAATTTTGTTTTATTTTTATAACAAACGCGATAAATTGAATAGACTATGATTATTACATTGACCTTTTTTTTTTTTTTGTGCAAATGAAATACACAAAGTACCTAATAAAATGAATTGTTCGGATTATCAAAACAAGACCTGTGGAGGGTCTCACAGGCCCCAACAGTGCCCTCCAATCTAGATTTTGGACAGGAGGAATCCTTTTCCTTTTTTATATGGGTAATTCTACAAGTATATATAAGTTATAATATTTGTAAATTTGATTATTATAAATGTCATAATTCAAATATGTAGAGTCATAATTTAAAAAAAGGGAGTAATAACCAAACATACATTAAGTATAACTAAAAAATTCTTGAATTATAAGTAAAATTATATTATAATCAACCTCACATTTTTGTAATGAAAACTTTTCATTACTATGAATGGCAAATTACTTTTTTATCTATTTTAGAAACATATATCCTTAACAAAATATTTACTTTTAGGTGATAGTCTAAACCAAGTGTAATTTATCCTATTGATGAAAAAATATTTTCGTTATAAAAATTTAAACTAAAATAATTTAATAAATAAGAAGATTCAAGTGTCATAATTTTTAATTACAAAGTGTAAAATAATAATGGACAATTATTAATTTACCCTGCTAACGCAAGTAGTGAGCCGCCGTTGGACACCGACACCCACTGGGGGTCGCGCCCCCAGTGACGTGGCGCGCCCCCAGTGGCTGAAAACTTAAAAAAAAAAAAAAAAACAGTTTTTTTTTTGGACCAATCCGGGGCCGACACCTCACTGGGGGTCGACCCCAGTGGGGGTATGAAGCTTTTCTGCTTTTCTTTCAAGTTTCTGTCTCTTCAGTTTTAAATCATATGTATAAAACTTTATAATTTTTAATCACAAAATATATATAATCATAAATTAAGGTAATAAAAAATATTATAATCAAATTATAAATTTTTATAATATCAATTATAAAATAATGAATAATTTATTACATTAATTTATAATAAATTTAATATTTTATGATTAATATTATAAAATTTTATAATAAAATTATGTTAATTTAGAGTAAAGTGCCTATGTTAATTTGTGATAAATTTAGGCTTGGACTTATTTTGGGAAGATGGTGAAAAGTGGTTTTTTGGCTTTTAACTAAGCTTTTGGCTTTTTTAGACAAATGATTTGGAAAATTGGTAAAAAGTGACTTTTGACTTTTTTGGTTAATATTTGTTTATGATGTCAAATCATAATAAAATGACTAAACTACCCTCATTTATTTAAAATATTTACAACTTCACATATGTAACACATTTTAACCCATGAGGGTAAAACTGTAATTTCACCGTTGGCTAAAAACCAACTTCCCAAATGAAAAAAAAAACAAAAAAGCCAACTTTTGACTTTTGCTACTAACAAAAAAAAGTGACTACAAATCATGTTGCCAAAATAGGCCTTGGTTTGGGATATACTAAATAATATAAAAAGTCAAAAAATCACTATCATATTTAAGTCACATTATCTTATTTAAATCACATCATCTCTCTAACCCATCACATCAAACCCAACTCATATAAATCAATAAATTAAAAAATACATTTTTTTAGAACATCCCAAACCAACCCTTAATATATTCGATGTCTTCGACGGACGGCATCTCTTTCCTCTCTCTGAAGTCCAGCTAAGAGAGCACTCGTCATTCCCCTTAATTTAAAAGAAAAAAACAAAAGAAAAGAAAAACAAGAGATGTACATTTTGGTCATTTTGTGAAAACTGTGAAAGAACAAAAATTACTCCACTAGCTCCACAACCTAGATGATTATCAAAAGAAGAGTAACGAGTAATTGCATAGCAGTTGAGGGGCACATGGCCTCTCAGATAATTTCATTCAGGGGTTGTTTGGTAAGTTTAAAATAAGTGTATTTTTTGATTTTTTAGATTAAAAATTGAGAAAAAAAATATAATTATTTGGATTAATTTTTTGACTTAAAAAATTGTATAAATTAGTGTATAGGAAAAAGTTAAGATTGGGAGTTGTGCAACAATACTTTTTGACTTTTGATGAATAGTGATAACTTTTAATTTTTTGAGTAACTTTTTGACTTTTTAACTTTTTGACCATATGCCAAACTTGACCCCATAATCCTTACCTCTCCCTCATTATAAATTTATAATCATCTCCCCATCCCTCTCTCTATAAGTTATAATTCTTGATTCTCTTTCTAAACTCCTTTCTTACAAGAAATTAAAATTTTAGAAATAAAAATTTAGAGTGAAAATTATATTTTAAGAACAAAATATTTTTATTGTCAAAAATATTATTATTTTATTTTTAGCGACCAAATCGAGTATTTATTGATAAATTATTAACCTTTTAAGATCAAAGTGTTGTCAGAATAAATAAATCATTTTGAAACCAAATTATTTTTTTCTCTAAAAACATATTTATTAGTAATATTTTTAAAATTTTGTTTCTAAAAGCTTATTTTTTTATTTTTCAATATGATCTTTTAATGATTATTCTCAAAATAATTGAAATTAGTCTTTAAATATTTTTTTGTAACAAAATTTATAATTTTAAAGACAAAAATTTGGGTATGTTTGGTTTGAGTTTGGGAGATGAGTTTTAGAGATAAAAAGTACGAAAAGTTGTTTGGTTTGGTTTTTTTCAAAAGATGTTTTGAAAAATTATTTTGAGAGAGAGTTTTAGAAAAATGATTGATTTGATGTGTATGAGAGAGAGATTTGTTTAGAAAACTTGTAAACCAAACAAGTTTTGGAAAATTTTTTTAAAAAAATTTGTTTAGTTTAATTACTTTTAAAAATTTATTTGTAGAAAATTTTTCTTAAAAATTTTTGAGAAACACAAACTTTGGCAAGGGCTTTTTCAGGCTTTTTTGGCTATTTTAGCCACAAAAAACAAAATAGCCTATTTTAACCATAACAAATAAAACATCACATCCAACCACTACTAAAAAAAATACTTTTTGCGACCGCCATAAACCGTCGCAAATAATAAAAAACAGTCGCAAAAGACTTTTTGCGACGGCCCATGCGACGGCAAATGGGGGTCGCGAATATGGGGGTGGCAAATACTTTTTGCGACGGCAAAACAACGGTCGCAAATTATTTGCGACCACCTAAACTACTTATGGCAACCCCTATTTTGCCGTCGCAAAAAACAAAGAAAAATACTAACATGATCTTTGGCGACCATCTTGTTACCGTCGCAAAAAATTAAAAATAAAAATAAAAATAAAAATAAACAAATTGTGAAACATTAAAGCCCTTTTACCTATCCAGCTGTTTATCAAACAAATTAGACAAATCAAACCCACAGCTAACCTCTAGATATTCTTCCTATTTTCTTCAAATATTAAAGCTTGAACAAAATAAAAACAAAAAATGTCACAATTAAACAATTACTTTTAATATGTGAAACTTTTTTTCATCATATTCCAGTTGGGGTAATATCTGTCAAAACACTTCCAGTATACAATACTACTAATAGAACTTACAAAAGGCGTGTCAATGAAGCACAAGCATTTCAAAGCCCAAATGATGAACTAAAGGTTTAAGATCTAACACGAGGCCTTTCAAGGACTGGGAACATCATTGTGAGAAGACATAAAAATGCAATCAAGTAAAGACAACCAAACATGCAGAACTAAGCTTCTTATGGAGCTCATCCAATTCCGATTGATAGCATGAGAAACCACATGTTTTAACAGCATTAAAATCCACAAGCAAAAATAAAGGTGAATAACCAGTAGCAACAATAATTCTTTGTTCTCACAAGATAAAAAAATCTTATTCCAATCTCTAATCAGAGTAAGAGGGGAAGGGGAATGGAGGCAGGATAAGACAAATCATTGCTTACTTCTAATATCCATACTACCCTTGTTTTTTACCGGTCATACCTGCAACCACCTGCAAAGATGCAATCCGAATAATCAAATTAGTTAAAATTACCCGTGCACAAAATTCTTCCATCAGGTACATATATATTTGAAGTAGTACATAAAATGCCCGTAACGTAAAAAATCACTTTCGAAATGTTGAAATGCAAAAAAAAAAACCTTAGGGGTAAAGTACATGGTTTTTATAGGGGAAGAATCCTAGTAATTTTTCTAGGCAAGACATCAAAAAGGAGCCCAAAACTCCACTTATCAAGGTCTAGAGAAAGCAGCCGGGAAGCACTAGGGTCTACAAAAGGCAGCTATTGGAAGATGCCTAGTGATTACAATAACATCCTAATCTCATCATACCAGCACCAAATATAATATAAGGCCCACCATTTGATAAGTCATACAGTTAATTAAATTACTAAGAAACATCAGATGGAAGGACTGGAATACTGGCACCATTTGTTCACTACTCTTGAATTTCAAATCCTCAAAACAATTTTGATATCCAAATTAAAAATTCAAAATCCACTATCGAATTCAATGTATTTCTGCTGATGCATGTGGATTTAAACATGTTGCCAGACAGATTTAATGGCATATCTATAAGCTATTCTGATTATTTCTGTTGTCAGAGGAAAACCTGCGACATTCCTTTGTCCTGTGATTGTACAGTATTGATTGAAGGGCAGTGCAGTCCATAAAAGAAAATCAAAGATAGGACATGTTTATATATATAGTTCCAGCACATGATTAGAGAGAAAATCACAGTATATACGCATAATATGTATATAAAAATCACAGTTTATATATATAGTTCCAGCACATGTTTATATATATAGTTCACAGTTGATATATATAGTTCACAGTTTAGAGAGAAAATCACAGTTTATATATATAGTTCCAGCACATGTTTATATATATAGTTCCGACATTCCTTTGTACTGTGATTGTCCCAGCCCCAGCCCCAGAAACAGAACCAGCCTCATCATGATTAGAGAGAATTCAGTTAAACATTGCACAAGGAATACCAAAAGCACATGTTTATATATATAGTTCCAGCACATGTTTATATATATAGTTCTGCGCTCTTCATTGCAGTAGAGGTGTTTATTGAGTGAACATGGGACCTCTCTCAAGCTCATACTCCCAGCCATACCCTGTGACTCTAAGAACAAAACACGTGCCGTTAGGTTCTTGATCATCGTAGTGAACCTAGACTCAACCTGTTCAATAATTTTTCCAGAAGATAGATCATTGATGCAGTACATTGAGAAGCCACCATGGCCTAATGTAATATTGCTTTTGATCATATTACTTTCGTCATAAATTAGTTTATTTTTTTAATTTTGTTTCCCCCCAATGTGGTTATCCCTTGCGATGAGTTGGAATAACATCTGTAAAGTTTCTAATGTGACACCCAAGGCATGTGATGCTCTTTTATTTGTAACGAAAATATGGGCAGTATGCACCAAGAGCATGCAATTACAATCAGGCTAGCTTGAGGTGTCTTATTTTGTCCATTTTTCATTTAGATTTTCAAAACATGATGAGGAAGTTGTGCATTCGTGGGATTTTGTTTAGGAGTGTAGGGGCATTTGTTAATAAGATTTTAGACGCTTAGGGTATGCGAAGTTTCATACAATGCACAACTCTACTCAACTCCTCTTGGCAATACCTCAATCAAACTACTCATGTTAGACCCAATGACAGTCTACTGTCTACGCTACCATTGTAGATGAATAAAGTTAGTAGATTGTGATGTTTGAATTATTTTGATCCAGAATTGAGAATATAAAGCCAAGAAGAGAACAAAATGAGAACGTCTATCCTAACAATGCTTGCTCACAAAACTAATTTAATCACAATCAATCAATCCAATCATGCTAAAACTAATTTAAAATCCTACAACTCAGTTATAGATAGTGAGAAAACACGCATCGATTAGTTTGAAATGAAGGCATTGAGGTCGTTGTCTAACCTTAAATCAATGAAATAACTGTCAACATTAAGTCTCTCAGAAGTCCTTATATGCTAGCTGAGTTAGGTTTGGGCTTGACCTGTAATGACAGAAACGAGAGTTAAAAAAATATTAGATCTAGAATTTTTTCTTTCCTAAATAGAACATGTCTGATTGATATTCAAAGCACATGTAGCAGCCATGAAATGAACAGCATATTCAACAATTTTGCAGAGAGAAGTAATTTGAACAATTCAAGCAATGAAGTGTTTCCAGTAAGGAGCTTCCAAATTACTTACATGTCTTACTTACAATGAGTGGCACTAATGAGATCCAGGCAAGCGTGTACCAGCCTACACAAGTTTTAGAAGATAAAAATTATGATTTTATATAATCATGAAAGACTAAAAGTGAATTTAGTCTGATATCATCAAACAGAAACAGAGATGTTTGCTTACTGTAAACATTCAGCAGCAGTAAGATGACAGCAAAAACCCACAGTGGGAAACTGCAAAATCAACCCAAATTTAAAAAAAAAAAAAAAAAATCATTAGCATATAAGTGTCTTGGTAGATTCATTAAATGATATTCCCAAAGCCAGTGAGGAATATAGTTGACAATATTGAAAGAAGAAATGATGAAGTTACCTTATTCCCACCACCACCTCGAAGTCATCTTCCATGGATCTCTTAATATATTTGTGGAAATTAAATTTGGTATTTGGAGCAAAATGTGCCTACATACATATATTTATCAGACTTAATCTGTTGGGACATACCAGAATTAGTCATGCATATAATTAACATTTTAAAAAGGACTTTAGGCCCTGTTTGGAGTTGCTTCTAGGGGTGTTCATGTTAAGTATCAAATGATTGATGTGTTGTACTTGAATTTGATAGTGGATTTATTATATTGTTCAATTTAAATCGAACATGTCAATCATTTGAGATTCAACTTGAAAATCCTGGGGAAATGAAGAAGCCCACTTACGTTGATAAACCCACTGCGCATAGTTATATATTCTGAAAAAATAGTCCCTTACATGCTGAAAAAGCTGACTGATAACACACTGAAAACGCTCTTGCACCATTGGGGGCGGTCCTTGTCCATGTCCTTGCGCATAGGCATAGTCATAGGCTGGAAAGTATGGAGAAGAAGGGATTTGCAAATCATCCCTAAACAACAACCAAATTCAATTGTAAGGCAATAATCAAGACAAATAGAAACACTCAAGTGAATAAAAAAATTAACAACAATGGCAAAATCTAAACACAATCTAAAGGAATTCAATTGCAATCCTATAATTTTCATTCTCTGTATGAGGAATATAAATAAATCTGTAAATGGAATTATAAACATGACATCCAAAACTAAATATAGAGAAAGAACACTGACATCTAAAATGATAATTAGATGAATATACTCAGATCCTCAATCATTCACATGTAAAACAAATTCCAATAGGTTTGGATGGTAACAGCCTTATACATGCCATCAACACATATACATATCGTGTTTTTACTTGTTAAATTTCTACCATAATGATAGAACACAGCACTACTTACAAATCAGAAGCAAGAGCATCACCTCCAGGACTATCAATTCGGATGATAACAGCCTTATATCTTTTTGACTCTGGAATAAAAGATCAGCATTAGCTGGGGAAGGAGCACAATTATAGACAAAGGAAAAGCTAACTGAACACAGAAAAGTAATTAACTCAGTGAGCAGTAAAATATAGTTGGTAATGCCATAGCAATTCCTTAATCTATAAATCCAGTTCATCATTTAAATTCATGTCTTTCTTTATTTTGTTATTATTATTATTTATTTATTTTTAAGGTCTCATGCATCTTGAATCCAGCATCAGTGTTGCAATCTTGCAACTACGTTTATTTTTCAATTCCGTCTTCATAATTAGGATTTGCAATTTAACTTGGAACTCAAGATTGAGTATTTCTTTCTCTTTATTCATCAGATTAAAACATCTGACCGTTTCCATTCAATAGGTCTCCAGGTACTCAAACATTTTCGTGCAATTGATACTTCACTTACAAGATGGTGATCCTTTCATTTAATGAATTATTTGAAAATCACTTTGTCATATTACACAAACACTGCAGTCACCAATAGATGAAATTGAAATGAAAAAAAAGGAACCTGAGTGAGTTGGGAGACGAAAGAGTCGTGATTGTGAACATCAGAAGCGAAGGAGCAATGATCGATGCTACTAGAAGCGGAAAACAAGAGGCTGAAGTTGGATGCGACGGTGAAGATGACGAAATCGAATGATCTCTACTGGTTCTGATCATCAAACCTTAGTAGCTCCGGCATTGTTGTCTGCTGCTTCTCATCACAATCTTAGAGAGAGAGAGAGAGAGAGAGAGATGTGTTTGTGAATCGTCGGGAAAGTGAAAGTGAAAAGGGGGTTAGGGCATAGGTATAATAAGAAAGGGGCAAAATAAATAAAAGAAAGACTCAGATGTTGTTGTAAATATTATTTTTTGCAACCGTTAAATAGTCAGTCGCAAAAAATTAGTCGCAACAAGTCACTTTTCTAGTAGTGAATATAGAACCATGCTAACATCCAAATCTCTATTTCTAGAAAAATAGAGGTTCATCTGCACTAGTTCTTCTGCTCACTCTAACTTCTAGTTTCGGTATTACAAATGGTTTTAGGTAGTGATCCCCTGCATTAGTGCATATTTCAGAAATATTGTGAGGAAAACAGAATCATAAAAATCAGTTTTTACATTTCTGTAGAACACTAAAAAGTATTTAGAAACATTAGTGAAATATATATTGGTGATCTGTTATGGTGTATGGAAACAATGTGTTCCCTTATAGATATTGTAACAAGGACGCATATGGCAGTGGCCAACATCAATATTTAACAAATTAACAGAATCAATTAATTGCACACAAAGATTTCACAAAATGAAAAACAGATGAGAGATAAAATGTAATGCCCAACCTAATGTTTAACATGAATATTTTTCTAGAAATGCAGATCACTGCTTATAGTTGTTAGATCAATAATGTTAACAGATGAACAGTACAGATGATCAATAATGTTAACAGATGAACAGTACAGATGATCAATAATGTTAGATCAATAATAATTACAAAGGCTTTTTTACCATGGTCTGACAGACTACATAGAGTGAGGAAGGGAGGGATGGTTTAGTAATAGAAAGTAATAATATCAAGACAAACTAAAAAAATCCAAGGCAGCATTTAGGCAAACACATAAAAATAGACTTACAGGTACTGTAAATTCTTGAGCTGGCCAAGCTGAGGGACCAAAAATTGGCCAGATAATGCTGCATTTCCAAGATCACTGAAGAAGAGACAAACAACCATCATAGAAGACCTCAAAAATTGGGAGAAAGTTATGTACTTCATGGAAGTTCAAAATGTTTTCATGTGCATTGATATCATCAAAGAAGATAGCTTACACTCTTATCACACTATTTTCATTTTTTATTTGGATCAAACCTATGGCATAGATCAATCATCAACCCCATGTATATATCCTATATTTTAATTTTGATTTAAAACCAATTAGTCACATATAGAGTACACCATCACTGTTAATTTAATTGTCCTTTATTTTATCTCCGTGTACTAAGGTCTAGCCTACACACACAAACTTGCAGGCACACTGTATATAGAGAACATAGGATTATGACTGAATATTAGGTTTGTTATAGAACCTGACATGGCCTGAGATGCTAAATTAGAGATTTGAAAATAAGTTACCACAAGCACTTCTTGAAGTTAAAAGTTTGTTCAACATAGGATTATGAACTTGATCCATGCTTATATTAGTTAGTGTTGTTAGTCTATATAAGCTTACAGTTTTGACTAATCATGTATGCTTTGGTTTAGGGAAGAGTAAGAGAAGTATCCTGTCACAATCTTATTAACCATTATTCAAAGAAAGAACCTTTCCACAATTTTATATTTATACCAAATTGATATTAACATTGTCACTCACAATATAAAAAGATATTAGTCAGTAAAGTTTAGTGTTATAAAACTTACCTAATAGACTAAGCAAGAGATACTGGGTGCATGTCCAACTAGGCACATTGGACACAAATCCTGTACTCTTTTAAGTCTTACGCGTGTCAAGTGTTCAACACCATTACTTCTTGCATTTAGAAAAGTCAAGAGCAACATAAGAGATAATCAAGCATTATTAAAGGTCAAGCAGGGGACCTTAATTGTGTTCTTCCACACTCTTCCATTCCATAAAATTAAAACCACAATTTAGAATACTAAGAATAATTACATGTGAAAGACATTACCATTGCTTCTTTGAATAGATACTCCTGTAAGTGAATGCAATATTTGAAATCATCGCACTAATGAAACCAGTCCAGTGGAAAGAAAGTTCCGTTAGTGATGCCATTGATACGCCTAATATAGAATTTGAGAGGATTATCATCAACAAAAGAATATGTTGCTCAATTTATTTGATCAAGCCCTTGGTTCTTGACATAATCACATAACCATTTGTAAACAAATTTTATTCAAATGCTTGATAAAAAATCTAATTACATGTACAAATACGTGTGTAATTTATACTGTGATAGGTTACTCGATTAGTTTTATGACAGTATCACTTTTTATTAAAAATAATATACCCAGCAAATCAGGTTTAGAGAAGCGGTAATTTTGATTCAACATGAAGACAAATGAACTAATAGATAGGAACAAAGTCGAACAATTACCAAAAACAACAGGGGCTAAGTCGAACAATTACCAAAAAAGGGCTTAAACACCAGGGTTTACGGAGCTACAAAATACATTTAAACTGAAAATACAAATCGAAATAGCTAGATGCTATCATTCTTACTGCTATTATGTGAATTTTCAGAATGTAAATGTGGGGAAAATTATTATTGTGCTTCACATGTTAACTTTAATATGAAACTAATTTTTTTAAGCTGTAAAAAATTCAAATAAATAAACAAAACACTAGCTATACTACAAAAAAATTCAATTAAAATTCCAATGCACCTTCATCAGACAAAATATTAAAATAAAACAAGTCTATACAAAATTTAGGCTATAGAAATTTTTTGTTTGACTAGCGTCATAAATTCTTTTAAAAACTCTATGTAATTGTGAGTAACAAAGCCATAGAGAGAGAGAGAGGAGAATAAAAAGTAAATGAATCAAACCCTAACTTTTGCTCTCTCACAGTATCTCTCCTAAATTCTATGAATTTTGCGAAATTGGCTATGAATCGCAGAACAAAAAATAATCGAATTCAGATGTGTGTATATAAATATGCATGTATATGTGAGAAGAATTGAAAATAGATAGAAACATTTCAGATGAGAAAAGAAAGAATTGCAAATAATTGAAAACCTAGATTTCCTAAGTCAGATAGAGAGAGAAGCAGAGGTGATAGAGGAGGTTGAGGATTGAAAAATTACTTGTATTCTCACAAGACACCGATGAAATCACCTAATTTGCAATGAAATCACCTGAAAATTCAACAAATTGACAGGTACATTACAAGTTCCTGAATTCAGAAACAATTTAAGAGAGAGAGAGAGAGAGAAGAGAGAAGAGAGATTGAGAAATTGAAGGGGAGAGAGAGAGAGAGAGAGAGAGAGAGAGAGAGAGAGAGGGAGCCATACCTGTGACGACCATGGGTGAGTGCGAGAGAGAGTTAAGGCACATTGAGAGCTTCCATCATAGAGAGAGAGAGAGTTATGAAATTGAAATTGGGGAAAATTAATTAAAGAAAGCCGTGTTATTTGCATCCCTTATAAGTTATGGCTGTTGGTGATATTTTCTTTTTTTTTTTTTTTTTTTTTTTTTTGTGACCGCTTGTTTGACCGTCGCAAAAGAAGTGACGCAAAAAGTCATTTTTCTAGTAGTGAACCTATAATCATTACATTCTTCTCTCACAAAAAAAGTCAAAAAGCTAAAAAGCCCTTCCCAAATCAAGCTTTTTAGCCCAGGCTAAAATAGCCAAAAAAATCAAAAAGTCAACCTACTTTCCAAACGGAGGCTAAATAAGGCCTTAATCTCTAAAAATTTTATGTGTTACAGAGCCTAATCATTGATCTTATGATTTAGAGGAAATTTTTTTTAATGTAACTACGTCATCGGTTCCAGCGTTGAATAATCTCTCACTATTTATACTTTAATATAGATGTCATATCTAGAAAGTGATGGGTGAACCTTTAATTTATTGTGTATTGATGATATCAGTAATTATGGGTGAACATTTAATATAGATATTAATATAGATGTCATATAGATGTCAGTAGTTATGGATGTGATATATATATATAGATGTCAGTAGATATGGGTGAACCTTTAAAGTGATGGGTGAAGCTTTAGGCTAAGTTTGACGCGTTTGAAAAAAAATTAAAAAGTTAAAAAATTATTATTTTATTTAAGTTACATCATTTTATTTAAGTTATATAACTTCTCTAACACATCATTTCAAACTCAACTCAAATTCAACTCATATTTCATAAAAAGTCAAAAAGTACACTTATTTAGATCATCTCAAATAATCCCTTAATATAGATGCCATCAGTAGTTAAATTTTTACTCCATTTAGCCTCTGTTTGAGAAGTGGGTTGACTTTTTAGTTTTTTGACTTTTTTGGCTATTTTAGCCTGTGCTAAAAAGTTTAGTTTGGGAAGGACTTTTTGCCTTTTTAGCTTTTTTGATTTTTTTTGTGAGACAAGAATGTAATGATTATGGGTTGGATGTGATATTTTGTTTTTTGTGGCTAAAATAGCCTATTTTGTCTTTTGTGGCTAAAATAGTCAAAAAGTCCCGTTTAGCTCTTGCCAAACAGAGCCTTAGAGATAAATTTGAATCTTTATTTTATCAAACAAGTCAACACAGATCAAAGGGATAATTAGGGGCGTAAAAATAACCCGCGGTTCATGGTCTGAAATTCTCCTGTGGCTTGGGATGGGTCCAGTTCATTTGGGTCTGAGTCCGAATCCAACTCGAACCTCTGGGCCTAAGTTTGGGCCATCATTTTAAAATCCGATCCGGCTCATAGCCTGGCCCATCGGCCCTCTTAAAGCCCACTTAAGGCCTGACCCGAGACCCAGTGTCTATTTTAATGAAAAATAATAAAATTTTAGTAGAAAAAATTTTAAAAAATATATAATCAACCCTCTTATAAATATAAATAAGAATCCAAACAATTAAAAATAAATATATCAGTGTATAGGTCGAAAACCTTGACCAGATCAGCTGCTGGAAATTAACTAAACAAAGTTTTTCTTGCAACAGACATAAATTTCTTCATGAAATATGACATTTCGAATACAGCCAAAGAAAGTAACATCTTTAGAGAATATTTTAGTAATGAAAAACCTGAAATCTTAAATTATATCTGTCCTATTTACTGGAATATTTTCTACAATAGTAATTTTTTATAGTTTTCCTATCAAAGGTCGTAGATTGAATTGTATCAACAAAGATCTTTCACCCATGCAATTTTAGAGCAATTTCTCCAGTCAATTTGTTTGGATTAAATGATGGCTTTGAAAATGGCCACTTTAGCTCACATTATGATCCTAAAAATTGGTTAGGCCCGCCCAAGCCCTAGGCTTAGGCCTAGGCCTAGGCCTACCGGGCCAGCCTGAGGCCCGGTCCACCCAAGGCCCGAATATCCCCTGGGCTTAGGGCTGGGCCTGAGCCTAGTTTTTTGGACCGTGAACTGGTCCGGCCTGAATTTTGGCAGGAGTCCGTGAGGCCCGAAATGAGCTCGGCCCGACCCGAGCCTAGGTAGGCCGGGCTAGGCTAGATTTACACCCCTAGAGATAATACACATGAGAGAGGATCATAGATGGTCAGAGCGTATTTCAAGCACATCCTTGTCATCTTCGAATGGATTGGCAACGAAAAAAAAGAAAAAGAAAAAAAAGAGAGTAAAGTTGGAATAGAAGACAAAAAATGATAAAAGACGCATTACATGGAGAGCGAGAGAGAGGAATAGTTGTTGGATGAGAAATTATTCTCTACCAAAAATTCACCACGTCACATATAAGACATAGTGAGGCAAGCAAATAAAAAAGTGTCACCTTTGTTAGACTGTCAGTGGATTGGAAAATTATTCAATAATTCTGAAATATCACGTGACCATACTTCAAGTCAATCATCAATTGCTAAACTCCATGTTGTTCTTCCATCCCCAACATAAATCGTGAGCCCTTACCCCTCTCTACCAATCAAAACTTTATAGAATTTCACGTGTCCATACTCCAGAAATACCGAATAATCACTCGGATTGGCCATATCAATTGTTTAGATATAAATAGAGCGGAAAATTATTTGAGTAAAATCGAATTTTAATTTAATTTTAATATATTTAGACATATGTATTAAGATTTTAATAAATTTAAACTTAAATTTGAATTCAATAAAAATTTAACCAACCAAACTGTTGGCTTTTTTAGCTTTCGAAAGTTAATAATGTAAATTTAAGCGTACCAGTAAGGATCAATTAGTCCTTACAGAATATTAATTGCCAACCAATTATCAGACGATTGTGTTCTAGTTCTTTCAATCTCAATGAAAAGGAGTTTTACTGGTGGCTTGTTTAGGAAAAATTAATAAATAACAACAAATGAAGAACAATTTTAGAATTTGAATTTCATTAAGTAAATAAAAACTTACAACGATCTGACTCAGCCTTGTAAAGGTTCATAATAACAAACTATTTGAAACTATTCCTAGGAAATGAAGTGTAGTACATGAATTGAAGTGTAGAAATGTAAAGAACTATAAAATTGGAAGGAAAATGAAGTAAATAAATTGATTTTTTGATCTGAGTTTGGATCTTTCATTATGGGGCCTTCTCTGCTATTTATACTCTTCAATGATAACCGTTGAAGTGGGCTTCCAACCGTCAAAATGTCCTCCCATGATTGCTGAACATGCTCTTCTTATAGTCAGTCCCACTACGCCACTCTTGCAGTTAAACTTTTCTCCTGATTTTGAATTTAAACTTTATGAGTAACCGTTAGGCCACATTATCTTGTATCTCTTGATTGTTCCAGTGCTACGCAGATCCATTATTACCAATACGAATTGCCACATGTCTGACTTTGATTGGTAACTTGTATTAACTCCCCACATTGCCCTCTTTGTGCCACATGTTAAATTGTGATTGGCTTTTACAAATTATATAGCCAACATTACCCCCCGCACTAATATATCCAATATTTAGTGGTATTAGTGAACTAGTGCAATCTATCCACATTCTAGGACGTGCATGGACTCTACATATTCTGGGAGTATAACCGCTTTTTGAATAATGAAGTAGTGAACTTCATTAAATCCTTGTGCTTTGCACTTCCATTCTTTGAGTAAACGAAAAGGCTGGTACATCCCCAATGGCCAATCACATCTTTTCTTATATTAATCGAGCATACGAGGAGTTTTTGAAAGATGATTGCAAGCCTCGAAAGAACTTTAATGCATTTATTGGTTACACCTATCTACCTCAATTTATACAAGTCATGGAAGCTTTTGCAAATTACCAACCTTTAGACCAAAACTGTTAGCTACAAACCCTTGGATCAAGCATTTGCAAAAATGAATCTTGGAAGCTCCTCTTCTGCCCCACCACTCTCTGCATGGGACACAACCACTTCTTCTTCCTCCAGGTTTACTGGCTGGGAAAGCTAGTCCAAACCTGATGAACCCGAATTGAGGGAGTGGATTTATCATTGATTTGTTGAATTCGATGATTCTTTTTCTGTTCCTCCTTCTGCTCGAAGCTCAGTGGTTTACCCTTATGTATCCATTGATCACCGACACAGTCTGGAGGACAACTTGCTTATGGCGTGGTACACATCCTCCATGCTAGCGAAGATAGTGCGAGAAACTCCTCATCCTGACGAAGCATAGGGATACAACAAAACTTTGCTCTTCTGACTGGCTTGAATGCGTGAATAACCCCTAATTCCCCTCTTCCTTCGGAATGGATCCCTCTACATCTCTTCTCATGTAGAATCCTCATTGGATGGAAGAATTGAAACTTACTCTTTTCGAGAATCATTTTTTACCTTCCTACCGACCTCCAACTCTTCCAACTGCATTTGAGCAATTCCAAGTTCAAGTTCTACTTGTTGCCTTCTCTCACTTGCCTTTCAATGTTCTTGGAGATGAGATTCCTCTCAAGAACTTCCAATGGGCCTGTGATGTTATGACTCGGGGTTATACTCTCAACCCCATTGCCCAGGTAGAGCTTCAAGCTTTTTTGGATAAACTTCCACTCCTTCTTCATTGGTACAAAATTTCTTTGGCTACCAATGACTCTTTGGATGAAATCACAGCCAATCGAATCCAGACACAGTACGAAGCAGAGAACCTTATTGAAGAATATGATGACTTCAAGAATAAAGATTCAGCATACTGGGATGATTTGAATATGGACGAATTGGAACAAGGCTTAAAAGAGACAGAATTTAAGGTGAAAGCTGAACATCTTTTTCACCAAATAAGAGCATACTAGCTGCAGCAACGTAACTTTGATAGGATAGAAAATAGAATAAAGAAAGAACATAAGTTCACTGAACATTACTGGGTCAAATTTAATGAACTTGTTACTCTTTCTATTCCCTATTATTATGAACTCGAATTCGTAGCTAAGTAGGCTTTTCTAATGTAATTACTTAGGGCCTATTTGGTAACGTTTACGTTTTTAGTTTATATTTACAAAAATTTTATAAACTGATTTTTGTTTATTTTTAGAAAAACATAAACTACAAACGTGTTTAGTTTAGACAAAATGTTTAAAAATATAAAAAAAGTGAGAAATGGCAAGTGGTGGCGGGTGGTGGGTGGAGACGAGTGGTGGCGGCGGAAGACAGTGGTGGAAAATGATGGCGGGTGGTGGTGTCGGAAGACGGTGGTGGACAATGGTAGCGAGTGGGTGGTGGTGGGTGGGTGGGTGGGTGGGTAGGTGACGGTGGCGGGTAGTGGGTGGTAGCGAGTGGGTGGTGGCGGTGGCGGGTGGTAGGTGGTGGTGGTGGTGGTGGCGGGTGGGTGGCGGGTGATGGTGGCGGTGGTGGTAGGGGTGGGTGGTAGGTGGTGCGGGTGGGTGGCAGGTGGCTGTTGGTGGAGGGTGGTGGATGGTGGTGGCAAGTGAGTAGTAAGTGCTGGTGGCAGATAGGTGGCGGGTGGTGGTAGTGGCGGGCGGTAGATGGTAGTGGCGGGGGGGTGGCAGGTGGGTGGTGGTGGTGGTGGCGAGAGATGGGTGGTGGTGGTGGTGAGTGGGTAGGTGGTGGTGGTGGTTGGTGGGTGATAGGTGGGTGGTGGGTGGTGGTGGTGGTGGGTGGTGATGGCGGGTGGGTGGCAGGTGACAAGTGGGTGGTGGTTGGTGGTTAGTGGTGGTGGGTGGTGATGGCGGGTGGGTGGCAGGTGACAAGTGGCTGGTGGTTGGTGGTTGGTGGTGGTGGGTGGTGGTGGCAGGTGGCTGGTGAGTGCTAGTGACGGGTAGGTAGTGGGTGGTGGTGGCGGGCGGTGGATGGTAGTGGTAGGTGGTGGGTTGTGGTGACGGCGAGGGGTGAGTGGTGGTGGTGAGTGGGTGACAAGTGGGTGATGAGTGGTGGTGGGTGGCAGGTGGGTGATGGTGACAGGTGGTGGTGATGGTGACAGGTGGGTGGTGAGTGGTGGTGGCAGGTGGTGGTGGGGGGTGGGTGGTGGTGGCGGAATATGGTGGTGGAAAATGGTGGCGGGTGGCGGCTAGTGTTGAGTGGTAAAAAAAAAAAAAAAAAACTCAAAACTCAAAACTTAAACTCATTTTTTGGCCAAATTTATAAACTGAGACCATTGATTTATAAATAAAAAATTTACCAAACAATTTTTTATTTGAGTTTTTTAAATTTTTATAAATATAAATTGAAAACTGAAAACGTAAGTGTTACCAAACGACACCTTACATGTCAATAAAACTAGCGTTTTCTTTCTCTATTTGGCGTGATTTAGTTTTATGTGTTGGACAATCTTCACTGTATTACGAATAAATTATGTTTGTGTACTTAACAACAAACAGAAGAAATAAAGAAAAGAGAGAGATTGTTTGATTACAAAAATCAAACCAAAATATAATAAATAAATAAAAACAGATTTTTATTTTGTTACAAAAGTAAAATTAAAATCTAAAATAGAAAAAATAATAAACCAAAAAGTAAATTAATTACTAACCTTATGCATTTATTGAACAAAATTCTGATTAAGTCCAGTGTTTAACACTATGTCCTTAAGATAGATTCGTCATCTCCACGGTGTTTTCAGATTGTGGACGTCTATCTCCCAGGATAAAATGACCAACAACGAATAATTGCAGCACTACAAATTATTTGCACAACGAACACACTTTGTGTACACACTCTTTCTCACGGAAAATTAAATGCAGCAAAATGTAGAGAGTAATTACACAGGGAAGAACGAATTTTCTGAATCCAAAATCCAAATGAGGGTCTATCTATTTATAGGAGAATTTTGGCTGCTTGGTTTGAATTAAACAGGTGCAAACCTGTTTGAACATGTATTATACTTGTTCTGTTTGAATGAACAGGTAAAGAACCTGTTGGGTTTAAATTTCAAATAGAAACTGAATCTGTTTGATTTAAATTCAAACAGATTTAAATTTGTGCGGACAGATATGAAACCTAAACAGAAATATTAAAGAGGTGCAAACAATTTTCAATTTTTCCAACCAAAATTTGAAGTTAAATTGGACAGATTTTATTTTACCAAAAAATAAAATTAAATTCAAATGTTTTTGGCCCAAAAAATAAGTATTGAGCCGGACAATCCCAACCCAACCTCACACCATGCACCTGTGCCCAAGCCCAGGCCCAGCCTAGCCCGACCTACCAGACTGACGGACGGCAGCGGCGCGTGCATATGTGTTTATTTTTTGGATCCAATGGGTCTAGCCCAATTTGCCCATAACCTCTCTCTTTTACAAACTTGGGGTGCCCCTTGGGGCCCTTCCCAAGTTACAAACCCATGCCTTCTAAACTCACATAAGTTTTCCCAACAAACCAATATGGGACAAGTCTTAAACCAAACTTTTGGGAAATTTCACCAAAAACACCATTTCTATGGAGCTCTCTTTGGTTTCAATTTCCCATTCACCCGATAATGGTTTTTAGGAACCAAATATACTACGTGAATCACAACACGGCATAGAATGCGTTACCACTTAGACCCACCAATTTTGGTGCATGGGTCTTACCTAAAAATTAGACCACAGTTGAGGAAAAAACTGATTTTCTTTTTTCCAAAACCATTTCTAACAATCTCCTACATGAATGGAATTTGATGTCAACGGAAATGCAACAATATGCAAAATTTGTCGAAAGAGTATAAATGGAAAATATCTTACATCAGGATAGGTCGTTTTCGACCTTAAACCTTTCCTAGTGATAGCCTATCGGACTTACTACCTACCTAATGGACGCAATGCCTTGAATTGTTCAACCATTTGCGTAAGCCAAGACAATAGATTTCATACAAAATATCTTCTCACACATCGTGGTTCTCACGGTTGTGTTCATTTTGGCCTTGAACGCTCTTGGTCATGCTTGCATGCATTTGCATAATCTTTGTCTTGCTTAAACTTGCATTTTTGCAGACTTTGATTTGTTTCATCTAAGTGTTGCTTGCATGCTTTGTTCTTGCTTAGTTTGTGTTAAGTCGAGGTCACCTTTGAACTTCTTACACCTAGGACCATCTTGGAACCACTTTGGTTAACCTCCATCTTCATCCTGGCGTCTTGGCCGAGATGTCATCATCTAGGCCGAGATGTTATCATCTAGGCATCCGACATCCTTGAACTTTGCACCCAGTGATCTTGTTTCGGGACTGGAATGACCTAGACCGAGGTCTGGCACAACTAGGTCAAGTGTTATCCTTCCTAGCCGAGATCATTGAGACCTTACTTGCCGAAACCTTGTCCTAATCCGAGATCATTAACTGCCGGAGTGCCATGTCACCTTACTTGTTGTATACACTTTGTCATGCTCTTGTCTTGTCAGTCAGTCACCTTTTTGAGAAGAGCCAACCAGTCATTGCCACGTGTCCCAGCAGAGGGTTAAGTCAGCTGGTAGAGTGAGAAAACATATCATTTTGTTATACCTTTTCCTTTGAAGAGAGAGAAGCTCTAGGAAGAGAAAGAGAAGTTCTTAGAGAGAAAGTTAGAGTCCAAGCTTGATCCTTAAAGTTTGAACCGTTAAATTCGTGTTTTGAGGTTGGATTCTTGATCTACTCTTGTTGTTCTTTATGTTAATCCTATCACATTGCATGATCTAACACGATTCATGAGCCATGCATTGATTTAAAGCTAGTTTTAGAAAGAGAAAATGATGTTCTTGTGTTCTTGAAATAAAACCATGTTTTGATCCGAAAGTTTGTATCAAGTTCCATCTTTTTGTGTTTGTTTTCATAAGATCTTCAAGTATGGGTACCCAGGTCCATGTTTTCGAACTCATCTCATGAAATCTCAGATTTTGAATAAAGAAGTTATGATTTTAGCATTCATGTTCTTCATGTTCATGTTCTTTATATTCTTCAAAAAGAAACCCAGAATTCCCAGACTCCATTTCCCTGAATGTGGTCATCGGGACCATACCTCGGCCAAGAGGTGAGGGACCTCGGCCAAGACCTGGTTGGTACCCAGCATGCTTTCTCGAGATGAGAAACAATGTTTTAACTTCTAGCACGTGTTTTGCTTTGTCTTGATTTAGTTTTGAAAGAAATGCCAAGATCATTTATACTCATGCAAAGCCTGTTTTAGGAATGCATTTCATATCCATCTTTGAGCATCTCTTCTAGTCTTCTTGAAATGCATTCAATGGGATTTATTATGTACTTGTAGGCCTTGGATCCTTGCTTGAAATCCCCACACCCGAAGAGCTATGTGAATGGTATTTTTAATAAAGTTATGTTATAAAGTTTTGACAAAGCTTTGCTTCGTTTTGGAAAAGTATTTGATCAAGCATTAATGATTATCCGTAGTTTTGTATCAAGTATTATCTTGTTTTGATGACATTCTTGGAAAGTCCTTAGTGCTAGGGGACTATAATGCGACTAGCGCGTTTGTCTTGGAAAGTCCTTAGTGCTAGGGGACTATAATGCAACTAGGGCATTTGTTTGAGATATCTCATTTGTCTTGCCACCGACGGTTTTCTGCGTGGGTTTGTCCGGAATGTCATCCCTTGTATTATATTGATGCTAATAAGCATCCCTTGAAGTTTTGAAAGACTAGATAGATGAACTTGGTTCATCCCTCGATTTTGTACAAGCTATGATATGTATTGTTTGATAAAGATCTCGGATATCATTCATTTAAACCTTTATTACTAATATCATTCACTAAGTATCCAAGCTCACCCTCTCTTTATATATATGTAGGTGATGAGCAAGAAGGCGGTGACGCCTAGATGATTATTTGCAAGATGTTTTTGGATTCATGTTTTGCTAGCATCTTGAAGATTATGCTTCTTAGCTTTGTATCACATGTCTTTTGTATATGTCGGCTTGAGAAGCCTTTTGATCAAGATGTAATATGTACTTTATTTTATTTGTATCCAAGTTGTAAAACCATGTTAAGACGTATGTCATTTCATTTGATCTATGCACAGCTCTTATGGACTACTTAGATTTAAATATATTGCTTCTGCACATGTAGGCCCCATATGTATACTCTGATTGTGTGTGACTTTGTAAGTTGGCCTTTGGTAATCTCGGATTACTGGCTATCACGGCACCATTCTACTAGGGGCGGAATGTGGACATGACAGATTGGTATCAGAGCACCGGTTCCTTATAATACGTTATTCACACACACTTGAGTCCTAAAGAGCATAGGATCTCCCTTAGAATGATCTTAGGATTGTATCATATTGCTTGCTACTTGACTAGATGTGCATCATCCCGGCATGATTATTTGTTACTTGTACACATGTCTGTTTGTCCATTTTGTTTTAAAGTCATATTCTACATACTCTTAGCATCATGAGAAGGGGTAGACCTCCAGTTGGCCGAGATCATTCCGAGGACAGATTGGACAGATTAGAAAGGTTGGTCGAAGGTTTGGTCCGTGAGTTGAGACAACCTAGGCCACAAGACACTAGTACTACCTCTACTCAGGCCGAGCAGACAAATGGCCGAAATGTAGTTCCACCTTCACCTCCTCCAGTGCCGCAAGTGCCTCTACAGCCAGCTTTATATGGGGACGGAACGATAACTTTGATCAAAGAGTTCAAGTAGATGAACCCGTCGAGATTCCAAGGGGGTATAGAGCCGATGAAAGCCGAAGCGTGGGTTTTGGAGGTGAAGAAGTTGTTTGAGATTTTTCCCAGCACCGACGCTCAGAAGGTGTCATTGGCGGCATTCACATTGGACGACGACGCTCGAAGATGGTGGATGATGATCCGAGAAGGTAATCCGGGTTTAACTTGGGCCAGATTTTTGGAATTGTTTTATGACAAGCACTTTTCCCTCAGTGTCCGAGATCGCAAGACCACCGAATTCCAGACTTTGGCATAGGGCAACAAAACCGTGGCCGAATACGACCGTGCTTTCATTGAGTTAGCAAGGTATGCACCCCACATGGTTAATAGTGAATATAGAAAAGCCAGGAAATTTGAGAGTGTGCTCTGTGGACCAATACAAGATCGGGTTAATATGCGCAACATGACGACTTATGCCGGAGTATTAGATAAATCCATTATGGCAGAAGCTAACCTAAACAGATACCAGAATTCAGGGGAGAGCCAAAGAAAGAGGCAGAATTATGAAAACCGCCGAACATCGTTTGATGCCAAGAAGAGAGTAAACGTTGGCAATTCGAGCAACTCAATTCGAGAAAGTGATGCTAGGCCGACATGTTCAAGTTGTGGGAAGCCACATTCTGGAGTCTGTCGTTGGGAGTCTGGAGCTTGTTTTGAATGTGGTGAGATGGGTCATCGCGTTAAAGACTGTCCCAAGACTAAGTCTAATGATGGTAAGAACAATGGGAGTACTTCAGGTACTGCACAGAAAAGCAATGTCGGCAAGGCGCAGACGAGGCAGGGCAGAGTCTTTACATTAGTGCCAGGAGACACCCAGAGTGCCGAGACAGTAGTGTCAGGTACCCTTCCAATTTGCTCTCAAGATGTATATATATTGATTGATTCGGGTTCTACACATTCATTTGTATCTACTAAGTTCGCCGAGAAGTTGAATAAGGAACTAGAACCCCTTGGTTATGTGTTATTTGTATCTACTCCGTTTGGGAGAACTATGACTGTCGCATTCGTTTATAGAGCATGTGTAGTTATAATTGAGAATGTTGAATTGCTAGTTGATTTGATGCCGTTGAACATGACTTATTTTGATGCTATATTGGGAATGGATTGGTTGGTAATTAATTGTGCATCCATTAATTGTGTTTCCAAAAGTGTCACATTGAAACCCCCAAACCAAGCCGAAGTTACGTTCCAAGGTAAAGGAGTAGTGTCCCCACCTTACTTGATTACGTCCATGAAAGCTTATAAGTTAATCCAAAAAGGGTGTCGAGGTTATCTGTGTAGTGTACTAAGTAATCTGAATGGAAACGACAAAATGGTCGATATCCCAATTGTTAATGAATTCCCCGACGTCTTTCCAAATGATTTGCCTGGCCACTTAGTCGATAGAGAAGTAGACTTTACTGTTGACATTATGTCGGGAACCCAGCCTATCTCCAAAACACCCTATAGAATGGCTCTAGCTGAGCTTAAGGAATTGAAACTGCAATTACAAGAGTTGTTAGATAAGGGTTTTATTAGACCGAGCACTTTACCTTGGGGAGCGCCAGTTCTATTTGTGAAGAAAAAAGGATGGCACACTTCGCTTTTGTATTGATTATCGAGAATTGAACAAGGTAACCATTAAGAATAAGTACCCATTGCCGAGGATCGATGATTTGCTTGATCAAGTACGAGGAGCACGAGTCTTTTCTAAAATTGATTTTAGGTCAGGCTACCATCAGCTCAAGGTTAAAGCCGAGGATGTTGAGAAGACTGCTCTTCGGACAAGATATGGCCACTACGAATTTTTGGTAATGCCTTTTGGGGTGACTAATGCTCCTGCAGCATTCATAGATTTGATGAATAGAGTCTTTAAGCCATACCTAGATGAGTTTGTGGTTATTTTCATCGACTATATATTGATCTATTCCAAGAGTGAAGATGAGCATGAGAAGCATCTGAGACTTGCCTTACAGATTTTGAGAGACAGAAAGTTGTATGCCAAGCTTAGCGAGTGTGAGTTTTGGCTTTCCAGCATTTCATTTTTAGGACATGTGATTAATGAAGAAGCTATTTCGGTTGATCCTAGCAAAATTGAAGCCATTGTGAATTGGCCGACACCGACTAATGTGTCCGAGGTTCGTAGTTTTTTGGGTTTGGCAGGTTATTACAGAAAGTTTGTGAAGAACTTCTCGAAGATTGCAGTACCATTGACACAATTGACTCAGAAGGGAGTGACATATGAGTGGACTGAGGGTAGAGAATTAGCCTTCCAGGAACTCAAGACAAGGTTAGTGACAGCACCAGTTCTTGTACTACCATCAGGTAATGAGGAATTTTAGATTTATAGTGATGCTTCACATAAGGGTTTGGGTTGTGTATTAATGCAAGGGGGTAAGGTTATAGCATATGCATCTCGCCAGTTAAAGCCCCATGAAAAGAATTATCCTACCCATGATTTAGAACTAGCAGCTGTAGTATTTGCTTTGAAAATTTGGCGCCATTACTTGTATGGAGCTTCCTGCCAAGTTTTCACCGACCACAAGAGTCTGAAGTACCTGTTCACTCAGAAAGAATTGAATATGAGGCAGAGAAGATGGCTTGAGTTATTGAAAGACTATGATATGCAGATTCCGTACCATCCGGGTAAAGCAAACTCAGTGGCCGACATGTTGAGCAGGAAGTTAGTTGGGAATTTGGCATGTTTAGCAATGATTTCAGTGGAGCCGACTATTATTGAGGAGGTAAGGACAAGACAGAGGGAGGATGAATTCTTCAAGAAGGTAATTGATGAGTTTGTCACCAAGCCGAGGTCAGGGTACACCATTGAGAATCAGGTACTTAAGTTTGAAGGAAGGTTGTGTGTGGCCGACGTCCCGGAGTTGAAAAGGAGAATTTTGCAGGAATCCCATGGTTCCAGATTTGCCGTTCATCCAGAAAATACTAAGTTGTACCAAGATGTGAAGCAAACTTTTTGGTGGCCAAATATGAAAAGAGAGATAGCCGAGTTCGTATCTCAGTGTCTATATTGTCAACAAGTGAAAACAGAGCATCAGAGGCCAGCAGGACTTCTTCAACCCTTGTCAATTCCTAAGTGGAAATGGGAACACATCTCCATGGATTTTGTGGTTGGATTGCCGAAGACATAAAAGAGTGTGGATTCAATTTGGGTTATAGTTGACAGATTAACCAAGTCAGCACACTTCTTGCCTGTTAAGACTACATTTAATGCCGACTGACTTGCCTTGCTGTATATGAATGAGATTGTTAGACTTCATGGAACGCCGATGTCCATCATGTCAGACCGAGATCCGAAGTTTGTTTCTAGATTTTGGTAGAGTCTACATGGAGTTTTGGGAGCCGAATTGAGGTTTAGCATAGTTTTTCATCCCCAGACCGATGGGCAGACAGAAAGAACGATTCAGACACTCGAAGATATGCTTAGGTTATGTGTATTGGACTTCAAGGGAAGTTGGGAAGTGCATTTGCCATTAGTGGAATTTGCCTACAACAACAGTTATCAAGCTAGCATTGGTATGGCGCCGTATGAAGCTTTTTATGGAAGGAAGTGCAGATCGCCGATATGTTGGACCGAAGTAGGAGACAAAGCTTTAATTGGTCCCGAACTGGTTCAAGTGACAACTGAGAAGATTAAACTTATCTAGCAAAGAATCAGAACTGCTCAGAGTCGACAAAAGAGTTACGCCGACTAGAAGAGAAGAGAGTTAGAATTTGAAGTTGGGGATCATGTATTCCTGAAGATTTCGCCGATGAAAGGGGTTTCAAGATTTGGGAAGAAAGGTAAATTAGCACCTCGTTATATTGGACCATTTGAAATTCTCGAGAAAGTTAATCCCGTTGCTTATAGACTTGCTTTGCCGCCAGAACTAAGTTGAGTCCACAATGTGTTTCATATTTCGATGTTGAGGAAGTATATTCAGGATCCATTGCATGTGATTGATCATTTCGGGATTGTGATTAATGAAGATTTAGGTTATGAGGAGAAGCCAATACGGATCCTTGATAGGCAAGGGAAACAGTTGAGGAATAAGTTGACACCGATGGTGAAGGTTGAATGGAAAGAGCATTATGGCAAAAATGCTACATGGGAAATGGAAGAAGAAATGAAAATCCGACATCCGGAGTTGTTAGTGGGACAAGGTAACTTAAGTTTGGGGACCAAACTTCTTTAAGGGGGGTAGGATGTAACAACCCTCACCTTGTCTTAGTCATGCTTGCATGCATTTGCATAATCTTTGTCTTGCTTAAACTTGCATTTTTGCAGACTTTGATTTGTTTTATGTAAGTGTTGCTTGCATGCTTTGTTCTTGCTTAGTTTGTGCTAAACCGAGGTCACTTTTGAACTTCTTACACCTAGGACCATCTTGGAACCACTTTGGTTAACCTCTATCTTCATCCTGGCGTCTTGGCCGAGATGTCATCATCTAGGCCGAGATGTTATCATCTAGGCATCCGACATCCTTCAACCTTGCACCCAGTGATCTTATTCCGGGACTGGGATGACCTAGACTGAGGTGTGGCACATCTAGGCCAAGGTGTGGCACAGCTGGGTTAAGCGTTATCCTTCCTAGCCGAGATCATTGAGACCTTACTTGCCAAAGCCTTGTCCTAATCCGGGATCATTACCTGCCAGAGTGCCCATGTCACCTTACTTGTTGTGTACACTTTGTCATGCTCTTGTCTTGTCAGTCAGTCACCTTTTAGAGGAGAGCCAACCAGTCATTGCCACGTGTCCCAGCAGAAGGTTAAGTCAGCTGGTAGAGTGAGAAAACATGTCATTTTGTTATACCTTTGCCTTTGAAGAGAGAGAAGCTCTAGGAAGAGGAAGAGAAGTTCTTAGAGAGAAAGTTAGAGTCCAAGCTTGATCCTTAAAGTTTGAACCATTAAATTCGTGTTTTGAGGTTAGATTCTTGATCTACTCTTGTTTTCTTTAATCCTATCACAGTGCATGATCTAGCACGATTCATGAGCCACGCATTGATTTAAAGCTTGTTTTAGAAAGAGAAAATGATGTTCTAGTGTTCTTGAAATAAAACCATGTTTTGATCCGAAAGTTTGTATCAAGTTCCATCTTTTTGTGTTTGTTTTCATAAGATCTTCAAGTATGGATACCCAGGTCCATGTTTTCGAACTCATCTCATGAAATCTCAGATTTTGAATAAAGAAGTTATGATTTTAGCATTCATGTTCTTCATGTTCATGTTCTTCATATTCTTCAAAAAGAAACCCAGAATTCCTAAACTCCATTTCCCTGAATGTGGTCATCGGGACCATACCTCGGCCAAGACCTGGTTGGTACCCAGCATGCTTTCTCGAGATGAGAAACAGTGTTTTAACTTTCAACACGTGTTTTGCTTTGTCTTGATTTAGTTTTGAAAGAAATGCCGAGATCATTTACACTCATGCAAAACCTGTTTTAGGAATGCATTTCATATCCATCTTTGAGCATCTCTTCTAGTCTTCTTGAAATGCATTCAATGGGATTTATTATTTACTTGTAGGCCTTGGATCCTTGCTTGAAATCCCCACACCCGAAGAGCTATGTGTGTGGTATTTTTAATAAAGTTATGTTATAAAGTTTTGACAAAGCTTTGCTTCGTTTTGGAAAAGTATTTGATCAAGCATTAATGATTATCCCTAGTTTTGTATCAAATATTATCTTATTTTGATGACATTCTTGGAAAGTCCTTAGTGCTAGGGGACTATAATGCAACTAGCGCGTTTGTTTGAGATATCTCCTTTGTCTTGCCACCGACGGTTTTCCGCGTGGGTTTGTCCGGAATGTCATCCCTTGTATTATATTGATGCTAATAAGCATCCCTTGAAGTTTTGAAAGACTAGATAGATGAACTTGGTTCATCCCTTGATTTTGTACAAGCTATGATATGTATTGTTTGATAAAGATCTCGGATATCATTCATTTAAACCTTTATTACTAATATCATTCACAGAGTATCCAAGCTCACCCTCTCCTTATATATATGTAGGTGATGAGCAAGAAGGCGGTGACGCCTAGATGATTATTTACAAGATGTTTTTGGATTCATGTTTTGCTAGCATCTTGAAGATTATGCTTCTTAGCTTTGTATCACATGTCTTTTGTATATGTCGGCTTGAGAAGCCTTTTGATCAAGATGTAATATGTACTTTATTTTATTTGTGTCCAAGTTGTAAAACCATGTTAAGACGTATGTCATTTCATTTAATCTATGCACAGCTCTTATGAACTACTTAGATTTAAATATATTGCTTCTAGACATGTAGGCCCCATATGTATACTCTGATTGTGTGTGACTCTGTAAGTTGGCCTTTGGTAATCTCGGATTATTGGCCATCATGGCACCATTCTACTAGGGGCGGAATGGGGTCGTGACACCCTAGTTCGACACTCATATAGGTGATTCTTATTGTGAGTATCTTTTATACTCGCCTTGATTTTTTATGCCTAAATCAAGATATAAGTAATCATTAAAATCGAGGCTTATCCTTAACCCCCTGTATACAATACATGTTACGGATATCACTCTTACCATAGGAATAGGTAGGGAATTTTAATCCCTTAGTGATTTCAGGTGAGCCACACATAACTTAGTTGTCCCTTTAAACTTAGTTCTTGGGATCTCTAGTCATTTAAGTAGGGTTACCATTATGATGACTCTTATGTAATAATATTTAATCACATCCCCTTTTATGAACTATACACTTGTTCTTTAGTTAAACCTTTTGTTAACAGATCCACAATATTCTCTTTAAATTTTATATAATCTATTGAGATTATTCCATTTGAGAGCAATTGCCTTACGGTATTATGTCGACGATGAATATGTCGTGACTTACCATTATACATGTGATTCTGTGCCCTGCCTATTGCAGATTGACTATCACAATGAATGCAAATAGTTGGCACAAGTTTTGGCCACATTGGAATATCTTCTAAGAAGTAGCGAAGCCATTTTGCTTCTTCTCCTGCTTTGTCTCAAGCAATGAACTCAGATTCCATTGTGGATCGTGCGATGCATGTTTGTTTCGTGGACTTCCAAGAAACAACAATGCCTTTTAGAGTAAAGACATATCCACTAGTGGATTTTGAATATTTAGTATCCGATATCCAATTGGCATCACAATAACCTTCTAGTATTGCAGGATATCGCATAAAGTTCAAACCATGATCACGGGTAAACCTTAGATATCTAATAACTCGAATGATCGCTTTCCAATGGTCTTATCCGGGGTTACTAGTGTACCTACTCAATTTACTGATAGCATAAGCTATATCAAGACGAGTACAATTCATTAGGTACATTAGGCTTTCAATGATTTGAGAGTATTTTAACTGAGACACCGCATTATCTTTATTTTTCGATAAATAAAGACTGATGTCTACAGGTGTTCTAACTACATTCATACCATCATTGATAAATTTACCAAGAATTTTCTCAATATAATGTGATCGAGATAATGCATGTCCATCAGATGTTTTAGTAATTTTCATTCCTAATATTACATCTACGACCCCCCATATCTTTCATATCAAATCTTTTGTTTAGCATTTGCTTAGTTGATTTGATCATGTTTTGACTGCTTCCAATGGTAAGCATGTCATCTACATAAAGACAAACTATGACATATCCTTAGTCAGTGTTTTTCACATAGACGTACTTGTCACATTCGTTTATCTTAAACCCATTAATAAACATAGCATGATCAAATTTTTCATGCCATTGCTTAGGAGCTTGTTTTAATCCATAAAGAGATTTTACAAGCCGACAAACTTTCTTTTTTTGCCCTGGCACTACAACCCCTTCGGGTTGCTCCATGTAGATCTCTTCATTTAGATCACCGTTTAAGAAAGCTGTCTTAACATCTATTTGATGCATTTCTAAATTATACAATGCTGCTATAGCAATAAGCATGCAGATGGATGCTATTCTTGTCATAGGAGAATATGTGTCAAAATAGTCTAGACCTTCCTTTTGATTGTAACCTTTTACCACAAGTCTTGCTTTATACTTGTCTATTGAACCATCTGCTTTCATTTTTCTCTTGAATATCCTTTTATATCCAAGAGGTTTAGAACTAGGTGGAAGATCCACCAATTCCCAAGTATGATTTTGCATAATGGATTCAATTTCATTATTAACAGCCTCTTTCCACAAAGGTGCTTCAGAACCTGCCGTTACTTCCTTAAAGCTTTGAGGTTCATTTTCTAACAGGTATGTTAGAAAATATGGACCAAAAGATTTTGATGTTCTAGCTCTCTTACTTCGTCTTGGTTCATCATCAGTTAAATCCTGTTGGTCAAGACCATTACTAGTCTCTTTAATTTGATTGTCATTAGTCTCTTGACTTTGTGTACAACCATAAGTTCTTTTCTTTTCTTTTCTGTGAACTTAATCCCTGTCATTTCTTTTAAGGAAAGACATGTTCAAAAAACATAACATTCCTTGACTTTATAATAGTGTTCACATTTATATCAAGTATTTCTGGTTTATTAGTCAGAAACCGATATGCACTACTATTTTGAGCATAACCAATAAATACACAATCCACTGTTTTTAGTCCTATCTTAGTCTTTTTCAAAATAGGAACTTCAACTTTTGCCAAACATCCCCACATTTTTAAGTATTTGAAGGAAGGTGGTTGACCTTTCCACAATTCATAAGGAGTGCTGTTGAATTTCCTGTGGGGTATTCTGTTAAGAACATAATTAGCAGACAATATTGCTTCCCTCTACAAGTTCTGCGATAAGCTTGAACTTAGTAACATGGCATTCATCATTTCTTTAAAGGTTCTATTCTTCATTTCAGCAATTCCATTTTGCTGTGGAGAATAGGGTGCTGTAGTTTGGTGAATAATGCCATGTTGTGCACAAAATTAATTTAATGGTGCATCATATTCACCACCCTTGTCACTTCTAACCATTTTAATAGTTTTACCACGTTGATTTTCAACTTTAGTTTTGTAGGATTTAAACATTTCTAGGGCTTCATCTTTACTTCTAAGTAAGTATATACATAACAATATCTTGTGCAATCATCGATAAATGTTATGAAATATTTTTTGTCTCCTCTAGTTTGAACAAATTTAAGATCACATACATATGTATGAATTAAATCTAGAGGTTCGGTTTTTCTTTCAATCGATTTAAATGGAGCCTTAGTTAGTTTCGTTTCTACACAAATATCACATTTGTGATTAGGATCAATTTCAAACTTTGGTATATAATCCAAACCAATTAATTTACACGAAACATCAAAATTTACATGTCCTAATCTACCATGCCATAAATTTGACTTAAGAATATAAGCAAAAGATGCGTTATTCTTATTAATAACAAGTTTTAGTACAACCGTCATTACATTTAACTTGAAGAGACCATCACTCATATATCCCTTACCAACATACATACCACTCTTTGTTAATACAAATTTATCAGACTCAAATACAAGCCTAAAACCATTTTTACTTGACAAAGAACCAGAAACTAAATTCTTCCGAATGTTTGGTATATGCAGTACGTTGTTGAAGGTAAGTTCTTTCCCTGATGTTATCTTCAAGATCACATTTCCTTGTCCAGCCACAGTAGAAGTATAAGAATTTCTTATGAAAAGTTGATCACCATTTGCAGCCTCATTGTAAGTAGTGAACATTTTCTTGTCCGCACAAATATAACGAGTTGTCCCAGTGTCAACTGACCATGCTTTGGGATTTCCAACCAAATTAGCTTTAGACACCACAGCAGAGATATTGATGTCATTTACCTCGTAAGAGATGTAATCTAATTTTGTCACATTGGCTTGATTGGTGGTCTTCTTGCTTGTACTTCCGCGATTGTTCTTAGGGGGTGGCGGCAATTAGAAGCTCGATGTCCAGTCTTGCCACAGTTATAACATTTTTCTTTGAACTTTTTATTGCCATTATTGTCGCCTTGTTTAGAACCATCTCTAGCAAACTTCATCTTTTTGTTATGTGGTTTGTGCACTTGTTCAACCACTTTAGCCTTGGACTCAATGGGATTTTTACCATTCCTCTTTTCAGCCTTCCGGTTATCTTCCTCAATTTTCAGTCTTACAATAAGTTCATCCATGGTCATCTCTTTGCGTTTATGTTTTAAAGAATTTTTGAAATCTTTCCAAGCCGGTGGTAACTTTTCCACTAAAGCAGCGACTTGGAAAGACTCGCTAAGAGACATATCTTCAAAATGAATATCATGTAAAATTAATTAAAAACTTTGAACTTGAGAAATTACCGTCTGGGAGTTTACTATAATGAAGTCCAGAAATTTACCGACAACAAATTTCTTTGTGCCGACATCCTCTGTCTTGTATTTTTTCCTCCAAAGAATCCCACAATTCTTTTGCTGTTTTCAGAGGGCTGTAAACATTATACAACATGTTGTCAAGGCCATTGAGGATGTAGTTTACGCACAAGAAATCAGAATGTTTCCAAGCGTCTATAGCGGCAACAACTCGCAGATCACTTTCATCCTCTCCAAGTACTGGAGCCTCTTCACGGAGAAATCGGACCTGATTTAGAGTTGTAAGATAGAACAACATTTTTCGCCGCCATCTCTTAAACTCAGTGCCATTAAATTTTTTTGATTTTTCTCCATGATTTATGGGAACTTGAACATGGTTCTGGATAGAGACCGGAGTTGTTGTAATGATCAGATTTGGAGAACTACTTTCAACAACCATAATATCTGATTATAAAAATCAGTAAAACTGAAACACAAATTAATTTTCTAGTTACTCAAACCAGAAAATAAATTATAACACAAAATATTTTTATTTTTCTAGTTATTTCTAGTTACTAAAACCAGGAAAATAAATTACTACACAAAAATTTCTTGTAACACTATTGCACAAAATAATATTCTAAAATTGTTAATGATACCAGTCTATTACTACTAGTTGTCAAAGAAAATAAACAGTATATTACTACTATTTGTCAAACAGTATATAACTACTATTTGTATTTTCCAACCAGAATATCACTTTATAAAAAGTACAAAAAATAAATATAATGAAGACACGAAAAAATAATTTTGTCTTAAGATTGCTCGACAATCTTCACTGTATTACGAATAAATTATGTTTGTGTACTTAACAACAAACAGAAAAAATAAAGAAAGGATAGAGATTTTTTGATTACAAAAATCAAACTAGAATATAATAAATAAATAAATAAAAACAAATTTTTATTTTGTTATAAAAAAAATTAAAATTTGAAACAAAAAATAAAATAAAAAATAAAACAGAAAGTAAATTAATTACTAACCTTATGTATTTATTGAACAAAGTTTTGATCAAGTCTAGTGCTTAACACTGTGTCCTTGAGACATATTCGTCATCTCCACGGTACTTTCAGATTGTGTACGTCTATCTCCCAGGATAAAATGATCAACAACAAATAATTGCAGCACTACAAATTATTCGCACAACGAACACACTTTGTGTATACACTCTTTCTCACGAAAAATTAAATACAGGAAAATGTAGAGAGTAATTACAAAGGAAAGAACGAATTTTCTGAATCCAAAATCCAAATGAGGGTCTTTCTATTTATAGAAGAATTTGTGGCTGTTTGGTTTGAATTAAACAGGTGCAAACCTGTTTGAATAGGTATTATACCTGTTCTGTTTGAATGAACAGGTAAAGAACCTGTTGGGTTTAAATTTCAAATAGAAACTGAATCTGTTTGATTTAAATTCAAATAGATTTAAATCTGTGTGGACAGATATGAAACCTGGACAAAAATATTGAAGAGGTGCAAACAATTTTGAATTTTTCCAACAAAAATTTGAAATTAAATTGGATAGATTCTATTTTACCAAAAAATAAAATTAAATTCAAATGTTTTTGGCCCAAAAATAAAGTATTGGGCTAGACAAGTCCACCTAACCTCACACTACGCACCCGCGCCCAAGCCCAGCCCAACTGACTGGATGGACGACGACGGCGCGCGCGCGTGTGTTTATTTTTGGGTCTAATGGGTCTAGCCCAATTTACCCATAACCTCTCCCTTCTACAAACTTGGGGTGTCCCTTGGGGCCCTCCCCAAGTTACAAACCCATGCCTTATAAACCCACATAAGTTTGCCCACCAAACCAATGTGGGACAAACCTCAAACCAAACCTTTAGGAAATTTCACAAAAAACACCATTTCCATGAAGCTCTCTTTGGCTTCAATTTTCCATTCACTTGATAATGATTTTGAGCAACCAAATATATTACATGAATCACAATGCGACATAGAATGCGTTACCACTTACACCCGCCAATTTTGACGCATGGGTCCCACCTAAAAAATTAGACTAAAGTTGAGGAAAAAACTGATTTTTTTTTCTTCCAAAACCATTTCTAACATTATGTTCCAATTGTATGCTTGTGACCATTTTATTCAAATAACATTAGATCTTCGAATTAACCAATTTTTGCTTCGAAGCCTGATTTGAACATCTCCAAAGTATGGAATACTCGAAACCTGATTTGAATATCTCCAAAGTATGGAATACAACTGACAATCTTTGCCTTAGGTCTTCTCATTCCAATTGCATGGTCAACATAATTTAACAACTTTGAATTAACCAACCTTTGTATCAAAGTTACTTTTAAGTACTTCAAAGTACTTCTAAAAGTAACAATGCTGCTTCCCAAAAATGGGTTTATTTTAGTAGAAAATCTCAAAAGGAAATTTTCATGCTCAGGCAAGTCTTTTTGGATCTTGATCTTTTACTTGACTTAGGCTTTGCAACTCTCAAGTCTAAAACACCAAATAAGAATCAAATTTCAGCTATAGAATACTTCAAAGTTCACTTCGAAGGATTTTATCTTTTATAAGAAACCTAAGAGCAAGTCCCCAATCCCTTCGAAGCAAACCAAACCTAAACATTCTTGCATTCTTAGGCATAAAATGTGCTTCGAAGTCAACTTCCTACCCTCGAAGCCTTAGTTGCATGTTTGACATCTGGTTTTGGAGTCAAATCTTGACATCGAAGCCAAATATTTGTTTTCTAAGCCAATCTGAGTGTTTGAGATACATTTCTCGCCCAAACAATCACCCTTGAGTGAAACTTTTCATGTTGTACTTTCAGGACTCCTATGAATTTTAAGACAAAGGCTTAAACTCATATGGGTTCCAAAATCAGCCAAACAATTATCTTGGGTCTTTTTGCCCATTTAGACTAATTGGGCATCTTTTCGGACAGAAAGGTTTAAAAGCCTTTTCCCTTCGTACTTTTAACTTACTTGATCGCCCAAAACACAAACCCTTCATTTCTGTTGCTCTCTCCTCCTCTTTACTCTTTTTCTCAACTTCATCCTCCGAAAGCTTCTGCTAATGGCTTCTTCCTCTTTGAAAGTACCAGTTGTGGAGCACATGAGTCCATTAGCATCTTTGAAGAGGGTCATTACTGAAGAGTGTGAGAAATACAAAGCCAGCGAACAAAGTGCTATTAATGGGCGCATTTTCATTCCCCCGTCGTCACGAGCAACAAGAATATGTGCTTGGGCCTATTTATAGGATCAACTTCCTGCTTTATACCCGCGTTTAGAGAATCACTGTCTCCTCTATAAAGGTGGTTTGGATTGGAGAAGCTGGAGAATGAATCGACCCCATCACTGCTAGCCCACAGTAAGGCTAGAATGGGAAGAATGATACGATCAAGTTATCTCCACCAGGTCATTGGATCTCCAGGAACTTTGCCTCCTCGACGCCCTTCAACTATCTAGGTTCACTATTTCAAAGGATCCATTTCTAATACTTGCTGCTCTCTGTTTTTCAAAATTTGCTTTTAATTTCTTCCAATTTGGATGTGGTATGATGGCCTTTACTGTCCTTGACATCTGCCATCTTTTAGGGTTATCTCCTTTTGGCACTCCATTTGGTCTAGACTATCCTGACCTTAATGTCTCTTTTTCTATTCTCCCTCTGAACTCATCCTATAGTGTTTTTGTCAAATCTGAGAAAAAAAAGGAGGGTCTTGTAATTGATAGGGAACTCTTTTCTTTTTTATTGTATTGGCTTTGTGAATTCCTCTTTTGTACCTCTTCTCAGAGGATCATGCCCGAGTTTGCCCCTCTTGCCAAAGCTTTTGTTTTGCATAAAAAAATAGCTTTAGCCCCATATGTCTTGGGTCATGTCTACAGAATTTGCTCCCAATTTTGTGAAAAACCCATGGATGCCAATCAAGAAGGCCCATTTTGGATACTCCAACTCTGGCTTTTTCCATACTTTACTAACTTGCACTCTAAATACCTAAGATTTCCATCACTAGACCTTACCTCTTATAGCATAAAGTTTGATAGGGCCTTTCTTTACCCTTCCAATTTTGACTTCTACTTTTCTTCTTTCCATCCACTTCCAGCTTTCCCTTCTAACCTCTTTTTCTGTCCCTTCAAAGCCAATATTGGACCAGCCTGGCTGAAGGCCATTTTGGGTGATAAGTCCTGCTCTAGGCCTCAACACAAAGATATGTGGGCTTCTATTATAATTCTGAGGGAGCTTTTCATTGGCACTGTGAGTTCTAGAGCTTACAAGTGTATTTCTGAGCCTTACTGCCCTGCCCAATTTGGATTTACTTTGGGGATTCCAATCCCTCTCAGCAGTCAATCCAACTCAAATCTTGTAGGTAGAGATCTGAAGGTTTCAAAGTCCAGATTGGAGGAAGCAACCTTGAAGTTGATCCAGGAGTTAATTGATTTTGAATACTTACCCTTCGTTCCTCCAGGCAATACATTAAAAAGGTACTGGAATTGGTGGACGGCCAATATGAAGGTGCACTTAGCCATCCCCTCTCAAGATTTATTAGTGAGACTAGATGTCCCTTAGGCCAAGTCCAAAGGAACTGGGCTTGTTACTCCTTCCACTACTCCGGCTATCCCAGCTCCTACTCCTGCTGTCATAGAGACTACTCCTACTGCCTCTCCTCTTCCTTCTCCTCCTAGAGTCACTAGGGCTGCTTCAAAGAGAGGCATGCATTTCCATTTTTCCTTTCTCTTCTCTTTATGATGCTTATAATGCCTTGCTCATCTACTTATGGCTTTCTTTTTTATGCAGGAGCTTCACAAGTAGGCTATCCTCAAAGGGCTCAAGCCCTTAGCATTCTTAAAGACAAGCAACAACAGCAAAAGAAGAGAAAACTTGTGCTTGATCCTAAGAGGAGGAGGTACCTGAAGAAACACCACTTCAGAGGAAGAAAAAAGTAACAGTCTCCCCCTCTGATTTCAATGATGACCCTACTTATCAGGCAGCCGCCAAGGCGGTGGAGAGGGAGCAATCCAAGGAATTGGTGGTTTCCCAGATATATGAGAAAAAGAGGCAGCAACAAGTATTAAGGAATGAAGCTGTTGCTGCTGATACACTTCAAAGGGAAACTGCAAGAAGGCAACAAACTTCCGAACATTATGCTCTTTGCAATTCTCCAACCATGACCACCACCACTTCCGAGGCTGGTAATTTCCTTTAGTTTCTCTAGTAATTTGCTTTCCCAATTATCTTGTAGCAACAGTTACCCCACCTTCTCCTTCGACAATGGCTTTTTCAGTCTTATCTAAAGTTGAAAGACCATTAGAGGCAGCCTCGAAAAGGAGGAAGAAAATCAACACCAAAGTGCCCTTAAGTGTAGAGCCCATCCAAACAAGACTTCCACTTAACAGCTCTGCACTTTCCATACCTTTTTTGAGGCAAGGCATCCCTATTTTTTTATCCCTGGGCTTAACTCCATATCTACCTCATCTAACCTTTACCTCAGCCTAATTTACTCTTCCTACCATCCTGGCTACTCCTTCATCACCTGAGAAGGCCCCAGTTGTCACCTCATCAGTGATAGCTGGTGCTTCTAGAGAAGATACTGGTAGCTTACCAATTTCCTTTTCACCACCACCATCCAACTCTAGTCTCTCTTCCCTTGATCTACTGGTGGCCAGGACTATAGATACTGCCAAGGACACTCCAACCTCTTTTTCTATCTCTATGCAACCATCTCTTCCAAACCTCTCTGCACCTTTATTGTTAGTGGAAGAGATGGCCATTTTTGAAAACTGACTGGCTAGCCTTTTTGACACACCTTCAACCACTCCAACAGCCAGCAGCGAAGCTAAGCCATTGGCACTTGCTGACTCCCTCGTGGAGATTTTTAAGAACTCTCCAACCATCAGCAGAGTTTCTTCTCCTCCATTGGACTTAGGCACCTGTTTGGAATTGCTGACATCATTTTCAAGGATCCCATTCGAAGCTTTACAAAGATCCATACTTAAGAATGGTTTCTTTCAATGCTGCAAAGTCATTGAGCAATCCAACATGGCCATTTCAAGCCACTTATCCCAAGCAGCAGCTACCATAGATTTCTATGTCAATATTTGCCACATTGCTAAAGCTGCAGAGGAGAAGTTATTGAAAGACAAGGAATTTGTTTCCCATATACATACTGAGGTATCTAAATTGAAGGGACAACACTTCTCTATTTGTCAGTTTCGCATTTAGCTCTTGGAGAAAAAGGCCCAATTAGAAGAGGAGTTAGCAGCAGTTAACTTAGCCTTGGATCAAACTGCTACAAAGCTGCATAACACCAATCAAGGGCTAGCTGACTGTAGGCAGGACAGGCTACAACCATTTAGTTGTTCACGTCCCTTAGGAGTAGAGAATCAGTTAGAAGGGAACAACTGAAGGATTGTACTGAGTTTTGGGCTAATCTATAGCTGCATGTACTTAACTCTTTATGAAATGAAATCCTTATTTATTATTTGAGTGTTGTCATGCTTCTTTTGTTTAGCATTTCTCACACTTATTGTGTTTCCCACACAGTTGGATAATAAGGCTTCAAATACCTGCTATTGATTTTCTTGGGATGTACATAACCATTTAGATTTGTCAGATGGTATACTTCTCCAAGCAAAACTCTATGGACTTGATGTGGTCCTTCCCAATTAGATGACCACTTACCAAATTTATGGCTTTTAATTCCTATTGGGAGTATTGTTTTCCATACCAAATCACCTTCATCAAAGCTAATATGCTTCACCTTCTTATTATAGCTTTTGGCTGCCTTTCTCTTTTGGAACAGAATATTATTTAATGCCAGAATTCTAGCTTCATCTATATTCTCTAATTCCAAGAACATGCTCTGATGATATTGCTCAGAAGTTAACTGGTCCTGGCATTTCACCCTCAGGGACCTAATGTTAATCTCCATTGTCAACACTGCATCATGCCCATGTACTAAGGCATAAGGAGTAACTCCAGTACATGATCTTGGAGAAGTCCTATAAGCCTATAATACATCCAACAACAAGTTATGCCAATCCCTAGGATTGTCTTCCACAACTCTTTGAATTCCTTTTTTCAAGGACTTGTTGGATAATTCTGTCTGACCATTTGCTTGTGCATAATAAGGGGTGGAATTAATAAGACTAATTCCAAATTCTGCTGCGAAAGATTTTGCCATCTTTCCATCAAATACAGTCCTATTATATATAGTTATGGTCAGTGGGATGCCGAACCTATGAATCAGATCTTTAATAAATCCAATAACTTCAGTTTGATGCACAACCTTATATGGTTTAGCTTCGATCCACTTAGTGAAGTACTCTGTGGCCACTAGGATGAAACAATGATGCATTAAAAATGGTGGATGTATTTCCCCAATCATATCCATAGCCCAACCTCTAAATGCCCAAGGCATCACAACTGTATGCAAATCAGTTATTGGTACATGTCTTATCATGCCATGTTTTTGACATGCTTGGCAACCTCTAGCATACTCTATACAATCTTTAAGGATGGTTGGCCAATAGTAGGAATGCCTTTGAAGTAACCACCTTATCTTCACACCAGGCTGATGAGCACCACAAATGCTTTCATGGACTTCAGCCATGGCTGTCAATGCCTCATTCGCCCCTAGACATTCCAATAACAACCCAACTGCTCCCCTTTTGTAACGAGCATTACCATACACTATGTAGTGCATAGAATGTAATTTAATCTTTTTGCTGGCCTTCGAAGATGGGCCAGTTAAGTACTGCATGATTGGACGCCTCCAATCTTAATCCTGTAAGTCATTATGATTGACTTCTAACACAACATTCATTTTAGCTAAAGGTGGTTTTAATTTTTGATATCTTGCTTGACTTATGTTCAATTGAATGTCATCCCTCCTTCTAAAATTTGAAGCCTTCTAAGCTACATCATTGGCTTTGTTATTCATGAACCTTAGGATATAAGACACATTTGCTATCTGAAACTGAGAAAGCAAATGTAATGCAATAACATTTGAAAATTCCTTTCACTTGGTTGACTACCGATTAAGAATCTCCAAATATATCAATTGTATAAGCTTGTAATCCAATAAGCATTTTCAGTCCCATTATTAAAGCTTCATATTCAGCTTGATTATTGGAACAAGTAATTTCATCAACCCTGAAACCATGTGTGGTTTCTACCCCTAGTGGTGACTTAATTACAACACCAATTCCAATCAGACCATTGGCCTTTGATCTGTCAAACCACATCTGTCATAGCTCAACATTGGCCATACCAAGATCCATTATCTCTTGGCTTTCTATTTGACATGGATGATTTGCCAAGAAGTTCGCAAAAACTTGTCCTTTTACTGTCTTTTGGGGAACATATTCTAGATAAAATTCTGACAAAGCTAATATCCATTTGCCAATTCTTCCTCTCAACATAGGTCTAGAGAACATGTACTTAACCAAGTCTATGGCTACAATTACCAAGACAACAGTAAGCAGAAGATAATATCTTAATTTCATTGCTGCAAAGCACAATGCAAGGCACAACTTTTCTACAACTGAGTATTTACATTCACAAGAATTTAAAAACCTACTAAGGTAATAAACTGCTTGCTCCTTGTCTTCTTCACTGTCCTGGGCTAGGAAAACTCCCAATGAATCTTTTGTTGCAGTAATGTATAACTTCAAGGGCTGGTCACTTGATGGTGGCATCAACACTAGAGGCTTAGCCAAGTAGGCTTTAATTCCTTCGAAAGCAGCTTGACGCTCTGCTGTCCACACAAATTCCTCTTCATCATTCAACTTTAACAAAGATGAAAATACTTTAGTTTTCCCTACAGTGTTAGAAATAAATCTTCAAAGAAAATTAACCTGACCAAGAAACTTTTGTACTTCTTTCTTACTTGATAGAGATTTGGCCTCAATGATGGCTCTGACTTTATTCTGATCAATTTGTATTCCCTTCTTGTGCACAACATATCCCAAGAATTTTCTAACTGATACACCAAAAACACATTTGAGAGAATTAAGCTTTAACTTGAACTTTCTCATTCTTTCGAAAATTGCTTCCAAGTGAACCAAGTGTTCCTCCATAGACTGAGATTTCACAACAATATCATCAATGTAACACTCTAGGTATTCTCTAATAAGATCATGAAAGATAGTATTTATTGCCCTATGATATGTTGCCCCGGCATTCTTTAGACCAAATGGTATTTTTACCCATTCGAAGGTACCAATATTCCGAGGACACTTGAATACTGTCTTGTGGGTATCCTCCTCCGCAATGCAGATCTGGTTGTAACCAGAATGCCCATCTATCATAGACAAAACCTTGTGTCCTACTGAATTGTCTACTAATAGATCCACTATAAGCATGAGGTATTCATCTTTTGGAGTTGCCAAGTTCAGATTCCTAAAATCGATGTATACCCTCATCTTGCCATTCTTGTTAACCACAGGCACAATGTTAGACAACCATTCAACATACTTGGCGGTTCTAATGAAGCTTGTCTTAAGGAGCCTGAGAATTTCCTCATTTACTTTCTGAACCACTTCAGGGCTCATCTGTCTCGGTTTCTGCTTGTGTGGTTTGAAATTAAGCTTCATAGGGAGCCTATGTTCCACTAATGACCTATCCAATCCTGGCAGTTCCACGCAAAACAATCCTTATATTTCTTTAGGACTACCAACAACTGGTTTTTGTCAATAGAACTTAACCAGGCACTGATATAAGTGGGTTGCTGTGTAGAACCTTCCCCTAAATTGACTTCTTCCAAGGGGTCATGTACTTGAGCACTTACTAATGCTTCTTCTTTGACTTCTTTTGCCTTCAAAGCAACTTCTTTGCTTTGTTCTACTTCCACTTTCTCTGGTTCAACATCTTTACCTTCTTCCTCATAGGCAAAATCTGTCCATAAGGCTTCTTCTTCCTGTATTTCCTGGACTTTTGTTTCGATGTCCAATGCACAGTATTTATTAAGGGTCAAAGGCCTGACTTATTGTTGCCCCTGCTTTCAGTCAACCACCATGGCTTCCCTTTCTTGTTTCTGAACCTTTTGGACTATTGACTTTGTGCTTAATGCTGAAAACTTGACTAAGGCCAAGGGTCTGGCTTCTTGGATCTCTTCTTCTTTCCTACAACTAGGCGTCATTATCATCCTTGGTGACAAACTCTTCATCAGTACTCTCCTGCACTAAGTGCTTCAGGTGTGCTACTTCCTCATTAGCCGTCATTTCGGCTGTTCCATCAGGTTTCCTCAATATACTGAGTAAGGCTTCTAAAAAGTCCGCACAAGCGATAAAGGGTTAAGGGTCTGCATTGATCTCCTCTGTCTCTCCATTACATAGGGCTATCATTATTTTCTGATGTAGAGAGGAAGAGAAACATTTGTTGGTGTGGATCCAATCCTTGCCAAGTAAAGCATTAAACTTGGCATTACTATCTATAACAAAGAATGTTGTCATACAATCTCTGGTTCCCACACCCAAGTTAATGGATAGGATGCCCTGAGCCTTCTGTTTATCCCCAGCAAAGCCAGCAATGGTTGTGTTGGTTGGGATTAATCTGGGGTTTCTTTTTCCCAATTTCTTCAAAGAGGACTTCGGGAGCAGGTTCACTGCCGCCCCACTATCCACTAATACCTTATTCCTTTGTATCCCATCGAAAAAGGCCATGATATACATAGGCTTAACGTGCTGTGTCATAGATGTTGTAAGATACTCGAAGGTGTAGCTCAACTTTTTCGCGCCCCCTTTCGGAAGTCGAAATAAGCCCTACAGTATCGGACTCCCGCGGTTCTAAATCTGATTCCACGAGTGCAATGTGAAATAGATAAACACCAGAGAGTACAAATCCGGCGAATCTTTTGAAAAATCGATTTTGAATCAAATTGCCAAAAATGGACAACTTTGCTAGATACAGAGTCGCCATCTAAGTGTTTTATTTTGGAAAAATTTAGGAAACCCATGACTCGTGCCAAAGGCCACGTGTCCATCATCACTAAGATTGTCTCGGCTCGGGAACTTAGGTACGAGAGGGGAAGGTCATGAATTGAGCACCCATACTCGCCCGATCAAAGATCGACCTCTACTAATTATGATATGAATCTTATTTTACATTATATGTTCTTGTTCCGGTTACTAATCTAGCATTACTATGTCATGCGCACATACAAGTATAGACCAACTTGCAAAAATTGGAACACTTGATTTATGTTTGTTTTCTAAAAAGACTTTGTGAATTTGCCACTTGAAAAGTGGGCTTAAATGTACATGGCTCAAATTATTCCAATTCAAGCAATTAGCCTTCATCCATATGCATACAAGCAGATATATCAATTAAGCACTTAGCCTTATGGTAAGTATGCTAGACATGGCAACAATCACACTCATGCAATATGCTAAAGCGAGTAAAGGCTCACCAAGTACTCTAAGCTAAAAAGACATAAGAGAGTTAGAAAAAAATGCATGATTCCTAACTACGCAATATGACTAATGCAACACATGCGATATGCAATCTAAAATAGGCTTGGCTACTTCACATGGCATATGAATCAATTGATAGCATGTGGTTTAAGCATGTATTCAAATAAGTATTAAACTAACAATGCAGTTGGAATGATGAACCGGGCCTTGGTGCATGCAATACAAGTGGATGCAAACATGAAGAATGCTAATTTAAACGTGATGTCCCTATACTAACCATCATAAGCAGTTAAATAAAAAGGAGAAAGAGGTGGGGTTCAAAGACATACACATTATTACAACATTATGCTTTCACGAAGGAGAGCCCGAATGAATAAACTAACTAGCTACCTATTTAAGCTAAGCTAATTAATTAACTATTACAAACCAAATGAAATAAATTAACTCACAACTAATTAACTACTTTAGCTAATTAAATAATTACAGCACAAGTAAAAGTAAAAGAAGTAAGTAAGCTAAACAACTAATTACTCCACATCGGGAAGCGAGGAATATTCATGCGCATGCTCGATTACCATCTGAAAAGCCACTGTTTTGCTTCGAGAGAGCCTCTGTTACACAATAGAACACATACACCGTTGCCTACTTTTCGGAATGGCTCTGCTTTGCCAAAGGAACACACTGCTAAATTTTGCATTAGTGGTCGGTCGGTCAGTGGCGAGGGATGCCGGCCACCAGTGGTAGCTTGCCGGCTATCAAAGGTGGTTTGCCGGCCACCTGCCGGCCATGGAAAATGGCTTGTCGGCCACTGCTGCCCAGTTCACCTTGTTGCAATAGAGGACAAACAGAGTATGCACAGGGTATTCTCTAGGGTTGTCTGCATAACTCACCCCTCTTTTTCATGAACGAATCAAAGGAGAAGTAAACTAAAGGCACAAACCACTAACTCAAGCAATTTCATTGCATGATGGCTTGTGAATCAAAGTGTGCAAGTTCAATAAATGCAACAAAATATGACTCTAACCTATTCCCTTTCATGAATTAATCAAGGGAAGTGGTGACCTTGGAAACTTGAATAATTTCATCACTAATGAGTATAAACTGCTTCAAGTTTCCATGTGTTCAATTAACGTCTGATTGAACCCAACTAAATTATTATCTTGCACCATTTTAGCCTCAATTTTAGTTACTCAATTTTAAATTACCATCCGTTATTTAATTCATTAAGTCTAGTGGTGAGTTTAAGTCCTCTAAATGGAAAGAAGCGTTAAACAAGGAGTTGTTCTTCGCATGAGAGAGATGTAATGCCCTGGTAATAAATCTCTGAAGAGATTAAACCATTTAGCATGGAAGGTCTATTTCTTATGCTAAAAATAAGATATATGGGATTTTAATTCACAATTTTCAATTAGATTACAACAATATACAACATAACAACAAAATCAAAGCAAAAGAGCAAAATAAGTAAGAAATGCAAGAAAATGAAAGGTTTGTAAAATTCACTCTCCAAGGAAAGGATGAACTCCTTAGTTCACAAACTCCCTCTTGATTACCCTCAAGTGTAGGAAGTGTGTTCTCAAATCCTCAATCCAAAATTATGAAGTGTTTTTGGTGTATGGAAATGAGGAATTTCAGTAGTTATGGAAGCTTGGAAGTATTTTGGCTCAAGGTTAAAATGTAGACAAAATTACTCTCATTTCTCTCTAACTCTCTTGAATCATTTATCCTCTTTTTTTTGAACCTCTCCCTTGCTTTATATAAGCAACATAATATAATATAATAATATAAATATCATACAATATATATATATAATATAATATAATACAAAATATATAAACATATATGTTTGATGTCGACAGCCGAGCCGACCGACATCACAAATGTTTTTATTATTTTTATAATATAATATATATCTATATACATATAATATAATATATAAAATATATAATTTATACCAATTTATATAAAAACACAAAAAATATGAACAAACACATAAAATTATGTAAAATTACAAAATACTAAACTAATGAAATATTTAGTAGTTTAAAACAATTTGGCCATAATGGGGAAGGTTAGGATTAAATTTCAAATTCCATCTCTTTTACTGAGGATTTGTAAGAAACACATTCTAATTATCATCATCGGGTAATCAAAAGAAAGCGACCAAGTCTTAGGGCCGGTCAAAATGAGGTGTCTACAGTTGCTCCTCTTTGATAGAGCTCGAAGTCAATTCATGGCGTGAGTGAATGTCAAAGCCCGAAGATGACCCTTTTGACAAGGCCATAAGACTTGGGCAAACAAACAAATGTGCAAACAATTGGTTGAACTCGAGGGTTGCCTACGTATCCCTTTGAGGACTCAAACCTGCGTAGTTCAGGGACAAGATGCAAATATGCACGATGCAACTTTGAAAGACGAACTGACACGCTTTGCAAAGCTGGCTATTTTGAAAATGATCATACAAGATGATGCAATAAGCAATAATGAATACAATATGCAAGATAGCAAACTAACAGCACATGAATGAGCAGCTCCAAGCTTAAAGCGAAAAGATCCATAACAACACTCTACCTACGCCAAAACATAGGACGAGGAAAGAAAATCTCGCTCAGGACTGCATTTCACGTGCCCTGAGAAACAACAGAGAGGTGTGCGATAGATACACAAAGTGGACGAGTGTGATAGATGCACAAAGTAAAGGAGTGCGATAAATGCACAAAGGGATTGAGTACGATAGATGCACAAGGTGATCGAGTGCGATAGATGCATAAAGTAAAGGAGTGCGATAGATGTACAAAGGGATCGAGTGCGATTGATGCACAAGGTGATCGAGTGCAATAGATGCACAAAGTAAAGGAGTGTGATAGATGCACAAAGTGATTGAGTGCGATAGATGCACAAAGGGATCGAGTGCAATAGATGCACAAAGTAAATGAGTGCGATAGATGCACAAAGTGATCTTAACAACAATTCTGTGCAGGTTCTCCTAGCAAGACACGAATGACTATCTAGAACTCCCCTAAATGAACCGTACATACAATATCGTTCGCCAGATAACTTCTCTGAATGAAATGTACATACAATATTGTTTGGTTACAACATAACCAACAGATGCACCTAACCGTATCTCATACGGAGATGGGGCGTTTTAACCTGGTAAACATCAAATCCTAACACGTTTCATGTGAAAGGAACAAAGGTGGTATAACCAACAGGTGTACCTAATCGTATTTCATATAGAGAGGGGAAAGGTTTTAGCCGAGTAAATATCAAATTCTAACATGTTTCACATGAAAAGAACAAAGGTGAATTCGAAGTCCAAATGCGTCTTACGCGAGTAGAAGAAGGTATAATAGAATGATTTCTTTTCTTTTCTTTTTTTTTTTCAAACAAAATGTCAAAAAGAATTTTTTGTTATTTTTGTTTTGTTATTTTTGTTGTTGTTGTTATTGTTGTTGTTTTTTTTTTAATTTTTAAACAAAGTCAAAAAGAAACATTTTTTTTTTATAAATACCAAATACTGTATACATATTTAGACAAAATACCACACAAAATACACACAGTACATACGGTATACATATACAGATTCTGGGAATATTCTGTTTGCAGGAATATTCTGTTTGCAGCCGTCAGTGGGAAGATGCCATTATGGAGAAGGCATATTCTGTTTGCTGACGTCAGAATGCGCATGCAAAAAAATAAAAATAAAAATGCATGGATATGAGGTTCAAACCTCTAACCTCAGGCTTCTCTAAGTTCTCAACCACTGAGCCAAACCACTGACCCAAGCCACTCTTGTGACAAAATATTCAAATAAATATATATATATAGTTATACAAGACATATATACATAAAACCAAAACAAAATAAAAAAAAACACTTGTTGTGGGGCTCGAACCCCTGACCTTGGGCTTCTCCGAGCCCTCAATCACTAAGCCAAACCACTAAATTGAGCCACTCTTGTGACAAAATATTCAGACAAATATGTGTATATTACATAAATATACACAATATATACACATATATGTATACAAGTCTCTCGCTTATCTCTCTTCCTTGGAAAGCCGCGCCTAACACACGACCTTACCTTTTGCGTCAGCCGACTGACAAACTGCTTCGGCTCTCACTCCCTCTTTGTCTTTCTCTTTTGTCTTCTTCTTCTTCTCATCCTCTTTCTCCTTCTTCTTCGTCTCTTCCGTCTTCTTCTTCTTTTCCATTTTCTTCTTCTGCATTCTCTTCTGTCTCATTCTTCTCTTCTGTCTCCTTTTTCATCGAGAGACAGAACCAAGAGACTGAGCAGAGGAGAAAGACTGTCAAAACTCAGTCTGTTCTCCACCATTTCTTTGCGACCCCTTTTTTTTATACCTCTCTCTACTAACATATGGCCTCATTCCGTCCTCTCACTCTCTTTCCAAACCTTAATGATCCATTAAGCTCCCCTGGACAGAGCACCCCTACTCCTACTTATCCTAACCTTCCTACACTATCAGTCGAGCAGATAATGGTTGCTCAAACTGACATTGAAGCCAGCCACTACATGCTGAAGTTGTGTATGGAGACAGTGGTCGTGGTCTCCAACTTGTCTCACTGGCTGCAAAACAGGACATGCGAGGTACACCGGGTCAATGCCCAACTCTCTCTGCTCCAGCGCACATACAATGATGTGTGAACAGAGATTTGTACGCTGAAGGCGGAGAACAAAGAGCTGAAACGGCAGGCCACTTCCATGGCCCGATTCAGAGCACTGTCGTACTTTGCCTTTGATAGTTGGCAGGGGGGCAACTCTCTTGGCGATCGTGGAAATACTGAGGTAGGGCCTTCAAGGGTCTCCCAAGATGAAATCAAGATGAAGAAATCGGCGGGAGAGTCGAGCAAGTAAGGTCAGCGTGTGGCCGTTATTGGAGGTCAGTGTGTGGCCGTTGCCGGAGAAGAAAGAAGAAAAAGATCCCTCTCTCTCTCTCTCTCTCTCTCTCTCTCTCTTTATTTTTTCCTTTTTTTTATTTTCGATTTTTTTTTATTTTTGTTTATTTTCTATTTTTTTAATTTTTTTTTCTATTTTATTTTTTTTATTTGTATATATGCTTATACAAATATGATCAGGGTTAATTCCTGATATTAATAAAATGGGTTTGTTTGTTTGTTTGTTTATTTTTTTCTTGTTGTTGTTATGTGTGTGTGTGTGTGTGTAGTTTTTTGTGCAAATCCGAATGGTATGCATATTTGGAATTTTGGGAATAAGTTCTGAACTAAAAATTAAGCCTCTCACTAATCATAACACAAATCGAAACTCGATGAAATGACAAAAACTCGATGAACTGGACACAAAATGGACACAAAACAGAGCAACACTAGTTGATCACTTGGTCAACCACTCATCGTATACATTTTTCGGCGATAAAAACTCGATAGTACAGGTATGGGACAGAATACCAACACACGAAAAAAAATAAAATAAAACAACTTACGAATTATCGGAACAAAATAAAAACAAAATTCTTTTTTTTTTTTTTTTTTTTTTTTTGTAGTTTAAACACTAGCTTCAGATAGACTCATGATCGGGGTTAGACTCACTAGTTTATGAAAGAAAAGTTTTTTGGATGATCTCCTCGCGTAATGTGTGATGAATAGCATGTGGCGAATGCTAGCATTGTACAAGACTTCAAACTGTGAATACCTGCTCTTGCATTTGTTCTTGAATCGGATAATGACCTACAACCGGACAAATATGTAAAATACAACTCGATGACAGGAAAACGAAACGAAAACAACTTAAAAATGCTAAAAGACAGTTGGTACAAACAAAATAGTACTCAAAACATAGCCGCGACATGCCAGGACAAAGGGCCAGCCTTTGCTGCATCTGCACTAGTCTGGGCCACCACCTAGACCCGGCCGGGCTTCAAAAAGAGGTCGGTCAGTGCTGGCCAGCTGTCATGCACTGCTCCTTCTATAACTTTATAAATGGTGCTCCCATGCTGTTTTCTGGCAAAATAGGAAGTCTTTGATATTTTGCTCTCAAAATAGAGATATCGCTCATCAATAGACTCCGAGACTGGATAGCCACTTTGGATGGCTCGGAAAAGGCGAATTTTTGCAGTTTCAGCCTAAACGCCCTTTTCCCTTTGAGTTGTACTTCGCTTTGTTTTCCATTCCTCTACGCCGTAATTCAATGTTGGAACCCAGTTACACATGTATTTCACTTTGGATCACAGGAGATGTGTCTAACACTCGAAGAATTTCAACCACTGGTGGAATCCCGGCGTGGCAAAGCAATCATGCCTCAACCCCGTTTTGGCCATGCCCAAGCTTTGGGGGGAGGGATGTGTGGAATATCATTGCACGAGGCTCAGTCTTTGGCACATGATGGAGAACTGGACATCCCCGGTCCTAATTGCCCCCAGTTATGGCGGAGCCAGTATCTAGTTGATCGAAGTGGCCCAATGCCTGAAAGAAGGTAAGAGTTGTATTGGTTTGGCACTAGCCAAAACCTTGATGGGCTTAGATGCTGTTCATTGATGAGAGATCACCAGGTTTGTAGGAAGTCCGCCACTTCTCTAGGTGTAATGTCCCATTCTTTTAATTTATAATTCTAATGTCACTCAACACTCAAACTCTGTTTTTCTCTCAAAACCTCTTCTTTACTTTTCTCTCAACGTACACCTCTCTATTCTTTAATCTCTCTGCTTTTGCATCCCTTTCTAGGTATGGTTGATGGACAAACTGAAAGTAGTAGATCCTTGCCTTGAGTACTCGGCTCGAGCTTACTCTTTTCGCCAATGGTTAGTTGAGTTTCTAGCAGAAGGGTTGTGGTATGACTGGATGTGTAGCCGCTCCGTAGCTAACATTGCTTGGCGTTACCCCTAGCTTAATTTGGCCGAAATGAGTTACAGCCTGACACGTCAGCCCGACATACAGTTGATGGGTTTGACACACTGCGTATTCTACTTCCCTTTCTGATTCAGATGCCAATTTGGACATAATCAAATTCGTCCGAGTGAGGGAGTAAAATATCCAGCTCAATTCCCCATTCAGGCTTCAAACCCGACTTGATACCTTACTACTTGGAGAACAAGAGGGCCTCTGGCCCTTGTCCTTAATTTCAGTTACATCCTTCCTAGTGATTGCTTGGCATGGCTTGGGGATGAGGAACAGATTGGGCCAACTTTGGCTACAGAGACTTCCACAGGCGCAAACAAAAGGAAGAGAATCGACACCTAACTCATCTATGCCCCTAGTTTATTGCTTCGACCTTTCTTTTCATGGTTTTTTTTTTTTTTTTGATTGTCATAAAAGCAACTTTGATTTGTATCAGAGATTTGGAGAACTTCAAGTTTGAAATCAACGAAAATGTGAATCATCTAAAAAACATGAGGTAGCACACACAGTCACATAGGAATTGATTTAATCCACAAATGCATACTTAGCCGAATCAAGATGCATGAAACACGGATGCAAAGCTTGGATATAATAAAAAACAAAATATGATGCGTATTCACAAATAAAGAAAGCAAGTAAAAGAACGAGATAGAAAGAAGCGGGGCGGGAAATTATTACAACATGTTAAATATTACAAATCCGAGGGTGATGAATAAATATTACAACACAATATAAAAATCCTCACAAACTCTTAAAATAAAAATAAAATGAAGAAACTTCATGTGCTTTAGGGATCACTGGAAAATATTCTACTTGACGCAGGAAGACCGCTATGTTTTGTCTGGAGAAACTTATTTTGCGGAGCACTATTTATCCCAGGATAGAGAACACACTTCCTACACTTGAGGATGACCAAGAGGGAGTTTGTGAACTAAGGAGTTCATCTTTTCCTTGCAAGGTGAATTTCACAAACCTTTCATTTTTTTTGCATTTTTTACTTATTTTGCTCATTTGCTTTGATTTATTGTTATGTTGTATATTGTTGTAAGCTAATTGATAGTGGTGAATTGATATCCCATATATGTTGTTTTTAGCATGAGAAAGAGACCTTCCATGCTAAATGGTTTAATCTTTTCGGAGTTCATTACCAGGGCATTACATCTCTGTCATGCCAAGAACAACTCCTTGTTTGACGTTTTTTTTCCATTTAGAGGACTTAAACTCACCATTAGACTCAATGAATTAAAGAACGGATAGTAATTTAAAATTGAGTAACTAAAATTGAGGCTAAAATAGTGCAAGATAATAATTTTGTTGTGTTCAATCGGACGTTAATTGAACACATGGAAACTTGAGGCTTCCACAACGTTCAAACAACCAGGCTCGATCCCAGAGGACCTTTACCTCACTCTACATGACCCTATCCTAAGCCACGAAAGTGCTGATTAAAAAGGGGCACCTCAGATTGTTAGAATCTCGCCCACTACCTGATCCTCTTCCACCCAAACACAACCCAGCAAAATATTGTGCGTTTCACCAACAATACGATCATGATACTGACCAATGCTTTTGACTGCGTCATGAGATTCAAAACCTCATTGACAACAAGGTGATCACACCACCCAAGAAATACAACTACAAACCCTCTCCCGACCCACAATCAAGTTCCCCCACCTCGGAACCTAAACCTAATCCATACACTGGCCCTCCCCTACGACCCCAACATATATATTACCCCTTCCCACCTATCCAGACCAACGGTGTTCATTCCTGAAAGCACGACCTTGTGCATGATAAACACATCCACACTTTAACCTAAACCTGTGGTGGTGATAGGTGCAGTAAAAGAGAGGCCGACCTTAAAGGAGAGTACAAGTGTGTTGCCTGAGTGCTTTAAGGACTTGTTTGAGGGAAGGTATGATCCGTGTTGCTACATTGTGTCAGTTTATCAAGCCAAGTTGGAAGTGGTATTGCCAACTATAGCAGAGGTCAATGTGGTTCAGGAGGATGGCCCCAGCCAAGGTTTGGATTATTTGGCAAAGTATGAGGAGGACTTAGACAACCTGCAGTTCTTCGATGAATAAGATCAAGGAGATATGCAGATTGATTGGTTCGATTTCAATATGTTGACGGACAACTTTGGGTTGTTGAGTGACGAACTCGACAGGGAGGAAGGAACTGAAACAAAACTGGAGAAAAATGGAGCAAGAATTGTTACAGTGGCCAGAATGCCCGATGAAATAGGAAAACCGCTAGAGAGCACTGGTAAGGAAAATTCAGCTCAGGGACAGGGCACTGTGAATATTGCGGACACAGAACACGAAGCTGTGTTTGAACGAGAAAGGATGGAAGACAAGCAGAAAGCTGTAATGACTCAACACCTTGCAAGGGAACTAGACAACTGTTTATCAGCTGCTGAAGGCGTATGGTAGGAGGATGACGATCTATACCTGGCTCACACCGACGAAGATTGCGGTGAGTGCCTTCCAGACAATACGTGGTACACTGAGGAGATTGATCACATGACAAGAAGTGGTCATTATTTCAAACCACTGCACTTAGACCAAGCTAAGGCCTCTGGGAAAGACAGAGAGGTTGAGAAACAGAAAGAGAAACAGCTGGAAGAGGAGGCAGTGCTGAAATAACTCAAGAAAATCCAGGCTAACATCTCGATCTGGGGTCTTCTTATGGCCTCCCAGGTACATCAACAGGCTGTATTGTCAGTAATGGACAAAGCTAAATTATCCATTGACACCACCCCTGAATAGCTTGTGGGATTGGTCTTCCCAGGTGGAGCCAACCCAACCCTAACCTTTTCTGACAGAGAACTACCGTTAGAAGGCTCAACACATAACAAACCCCTGTATATATCTGTGAAGTACAGAGAAAAATGGGTACCGGTGGTGTTGATAGACACTGGTTCGGCTATCAATGTCTGTCCATCTCGCAAAGTTTATGCCATTGCCCTGAAACCAGCAGATTTCGTGCCTACAACCCAAGTGATTCGGGCATATGATAACACGAGCAGGGAAGTGATAGACATAGTACAAATTCGAGTTCAGGTTGGCCTAGCTCAATAGGACGTTGAGTTTCATGTCCTAGATGTCCCAGCCACTTTCAACTTACTGCTAGGAAGACCTTGGCTGCACCTTGTGAAAGCAGCCTCTTCTACCTTCTACCTTCTACCAAATGCTGAAATACCCTCACGGGAAGAGGGTAACAATTATCTTCAGAAACTCATCCATCCATCCATCTGCCACCAGAAATAACTACACCAGTGTTAGAGATCGATCATGGCGAGGAAGATGAATTCCTCTCAGGGTTCATTCTGGCTGAGGCCCGGGTAGTGCAGACCATCTTGGCAGCAGATAAGGGCATGTATGTCAGTGCCCTGTCGGTTTATCTCATGAACAAACTGCAACATATGCCAGGAATGGGACTTGAAAGAAATGGCCGGAAGGGCATTACAACATTGGCCAACGTGCCGCATAATCTGCATGCTTTTGTTTTTAGCTATGTTCCCACCAAAGAGGATTGGGACAGGAAAAGGGAAGAGATGATATGCAGAGCTAGAGCCAAGCAGGTCGGGAAATGCTATGAGCTCGTTCCCGAGCTGATCTGCTGAACACTAAATGGTCACTTTGTTTTGGAGGGAGAGGATTTCCCTTTTTACAGTTTTCCCGGGCCCTGGATGAATTCTGCGAAGCATTGTGTCCCCGGCTTCGAAGTCTTCTTCGACTTACAGTCGCGAGAGAGTGATGCCAAGGAAAAGGTTGAACTGAGTACTAAAGCTGAACAGGGCATACAAAGTGACTCCGACAACAGCGAGCTTGAAGTAGAGACAACACTAGCATGTCTCCTTCCATATCCTCCGGTCGACTCAGAGAGCTTGGGGGATAACCTTACCATCTCCATGATCAGGGAAAAACCGGGTATGAACCCAACCAATGGCATTTTGGATGCATCAGAGGCACCATCTCTTACTTGGTAGTTGGAAAAAGGCCACCTTTCCAGTTCTGAATCGAATGATGAGCTAGAATCTGATTCCACAGAGTCTGTGGGGTCGAGATTAGATTCAAGTCTGTTTGAGGGGTTTGAGTCTGGCATTCTTGGGGGTGGTAACCCGGATGCGAAGGTCCTGTCTAGGTCTTCCTTTTCTTTTGCTTTTGAGTCTATTGTAACCGAAGAGCTGGACTTGTTGAATAAAAACTCTATAGATTTTGAGTACTTCTCCGTGCCGCTTATTTATTGCATTGACCAACACTTTCAAACTTTTAATGAAAACGAAGAGGAAGAAATTCCTCTGGCTTTGAAAAACTTGATTAATCAAGAGGATGAGAGGTATATTAAACCCTATATTGATAAAATCATTGCCATTAATGTGGGCACTGAGAAGGATCCACGTATGGTCCAGATCGGGTCCACGTTGTCTTCGGAGGAACGCGAGAACTTAATCGTTTTATTGAAATATTTCAAAGATGTTTTCACATGGTCCTACAAAGACATGCTTGGAATCGATCCTGAGATCGTACAACACCAGATCCCTCTTGACCCTGAGGTCCGACCAGTCAAGCAAAAATTGCATAGAATTCGCCCGGATTGGGCATTAAAGATCAAAGAAGAGGTCACCAAACAGATCGAGATAGGTTTCTTGCTAGTATCCGAGTATCCAACCTGGTTGGCCAACATCGTCCCAGTGCTGAAGAAGGATAGCAGAATTCGGGTTTGTGTAGACTTCCGGGACTTAAACAAAGCCAGTCCAAAGGATGACTTTTCTCTACCGCATATTGATGAGTTGGTAGACTTTAGCGTAGGCCATGCATTGCTTGCCTTCATGGATGGGTTTTTCGGGTATAATCAGATTCTGATAGCTCACAAAGACAAAGAGAAAACTGCATTTACTACGCCATGGGGAACATATTGCTATCGAGTCATGCCATTTGGCATGAAAAATGTTGGGGCTACTTATCAGAGGGCTGCAACCACCATTCTGCATGATATGATCCACAAAGAGGTCGAAGTGTATGTGGACGACAGGATAGTCAAGTCCAAAGACACCGCTCTGGAAAAATTCTTTCAATGGATCAGGGAATACAAATTGAGGTTAAACCCACAGAAGTGCACCTTCGGCGTAACAGCAAGGAAAATGCTGGGCTTTTTGATCACACAGAGAGGCATCGAGGTAGATCCTTTCAAAATCAAGGCCATCCTAGAAATGTCACCACCAAGGATTGAAAAGGAGGTGCGAGGCTTTCTGGGTAAAGTGCAATTCATAAGACGGTTTATCTCCAAATTAACCTTGACTTGTGAACCACTATTTGGTCTCCTGAAGAAAGGAAAGAAATTCCGATGGGATGATTTGTTACCCAAAAGACAACCTAAGAGGGGGGTGAATTAGGTTTTTATAATTAAAATTAATAATACCCTAATAAAAATTATGACTAGCACAATAGATAAATATAATTAATGAAATAAAAATAATTAAAACAAGTGTCTTAACAACTATGTTAGTTAATGATTTTAGCACAGTAAAAATGTGAAATATAGCTATGGCAATTTAAATAAAATAAAGAGATAAGGGAGAGAGAGAGGCAAACAAATTTATAGTGGCTCGGCTTCAACTCGGCCTACGTCCACTCCTCAAGCTTCACTTGAGATTTTCCACTATGCTCTAGCTTCACGGGGGTGCTAGCAACCTCTTTACAAATGGAGCAATCATCCACGGATTTTACACAGACTTTCTAAGTCAAGAATACTGAGTGCACTGCACTCTTACAAGGTTGAAAAAAAGGTGTTTTTGCTTTCATAGAAAGCTACAAGAATTATCTCTCAAAGATAGATATAAAAATGAAGCTATGGTTTTTCTGTAAATCTCACACAGGAAAGATGAGCTTAAAGCTATAAGGCTCAGTGTATAATTTCTTAGAATAGATGTGAGTGATTATAGATCAAAGAATATTTTAGGTTTTTGTAACTTGTTTACATTAGAGGCTTTGGTATATATAATGAAAATTATAGCCGTTTATAGCCATTGTAGTCATTTGAATTTATAGCTGTTTATGGCCGTTGTACTCCATCATTGCTAATTTGAATATCTTCCACTCCATTATTACAAATTTGAATATCTTCCACTTGAACCTTTTGAACTGCTGCTGTGCTGGGCTGTTTGAATCTCTATTTTTGGGCTGTTTGAACTCCTGATTTAATCAAATACATTCTAACAACATTTGGGATAAATGTTTAGGTGAGAAATAATGGGACGAAATAAATTTTGATTTTATTAAAACATAAAATCATTAAAATAAATTTCGATTATATTTTTCTCTTTCAAATAAATCATCAAAATAAATTTTGATTATATTTTTTTCTTTCAAATAAATCATCAAAATAAATTTTGATTACATTTTTCTCTTTCAAATAAATTAAAACATAATTAAATAAATCATCAAAATAAATAAGCCTAACAATCTCTCCCTTTTTGATGATGGCACACAATGATGTTTTGATTTGATTTGGGAGTAAGAAAGGCTCCCCCTCAAGTCATGCTCCTTGAATTCATTTCTAAATACATATGTTAGCATATGTGTAATAAATAAGCTTTAATTAGAGACATGATATGAGACTAAAATATCAAATTATAAATACATAATCATCAGATTAGTTTTCAAATATTACCATAATTTGAAAATAATACCATAATATATAACATCATATAATTTCTCCCTCTGTGACATTATCAAAAGGAAATCATGGGTCAGAATCTGGAGGAGGAGGAGAAAAATGATAGTGATAAATGGCATCAAAAAAATAGATAATCAAAACATATATATACATATATTTATATATATGAATCGCCCGCGCCTCTCTTTTTCGTTGAAAATCGCGTCGAACACGCGGCCTCGCTTTTGCATCAACCGACCGACAAAAGCAGCTCTCCTCGATTGCCGCTCGCCTGGGCTATCACTCCCTCCTTGTCTTCTTCTCTTCAGCCTCTTTTCTTCAGCCTTCTTCTTAATCACACTCGTCTGCTTCTTCTTCTTCACCTCACTCTCTTCTATCTCTTCTTCTATCTCTGCAACTCATTTCGTTTACACATCTTACCTCTAAACCATTGCTTCCTCATCTTGTCCCCTCACTCTATTTCCGAACCTAAACGATCCCATAAGCTCTGCTGGACCGAGTGTCTCTACTCCTACTCTTTCTGTCATTCCTCTGCCTAGCCTTCCTATGATGTTGATTTTGCAAATCATGGCAGCTCAATTTGACATAGAAGCCAATCATTTCACACTGACGTCTTGTATGTAGACGGTGACGGCAGTCACAAAATTGGCTCACCGATTGCAAAACAGGACGAGTGAGCTCCATAAGGTCAACGCCCAACTCTCTCTGCTCCAGGGCATGTACAAGGATGCGTGAGCAGAAATAGGTGCATTGAAGGCCGAAAATAAAGAGCTTAAACGGAAGACCACCTCTATGGCCTGATTTGGAGCAACGTCGTTCTTGGCCTTTGATAGTCAGCGGAGAGTCGTCGCTCTCGACGAAAGCACGGGGGCAGGGGCGTCAAGGGTCGCCCAATGTGATAAAAAGAAGAAGAAAACGATGGAAGAGGCAAGTAAGTAAGATTGGCGTATGGCTGGAAAAAAAATGAAGGTTTTTTTTTTTTGGTGTAAATATTTGTATTTTATTTGTTTTTGTTTTTATGTTTAAGTACTTTAAAAAACAGAAAAAATAAGAAAATTAAGTCCAAACAAAAAATAATAATGAGAAAAAAATCAAAATAAAAGAAATTAAGCCTAATAGCAAAATATAAAAAATATAAAAAATTAAAATAAAATAATACTAGCAAAAATTAAACTTAATGAGATGTTGGTGTTGCTGAATGGTAATGCAAAAAAAAAAAAAAAGACCATGAGGGTTTAAAAAAAATCAATGTATGCAAAGTTAACTTTACCTCAAGATGCAGAACCAAAAAAAAATTACAGTTGAGAATGGCAAACTATTAAGGAGAATAAATGTATGAAGGACTTCAAAACATTCAACTGATATAAATGTTTCCATATCAATGCAGCAATACACATATATCATTTTAACAAAAATTCAAGTTTCACAGTCATAACAAAACTTTTTAAGTAGAAATTGACATTCCAAGCTCTCCACGAATAAAATTAAAGCGATCCTTGCTTAGGGGTTTTGTGAAAATATTCGCCAATTGCTTGTCAGTGTTTACAAATTCAAGTACAATATCCCCTTTTTGAACATGATCTCTTAAAAAATGATGTCGAATTTCAAGATGTTTTGTTCGTGAGTGTTGAACCGGATTTTTGCTTAAATTGATGGCACTAGTATTATCATATTTAATAGGGATATGATCATAATGCAAATCAAAGTCCTCCAATTTTTGTTTCATCCAAAGTATTTGGGCACAACAACTTCCGAAAGCTATATATTCAGCTTCGGCCGCTGATAAAGCAATAGAATTTTACTTTTTGCTAAACCAAGATACTAATGAGTTACCAAGAAAGTGACAAGTGCCACTGGTGCTTTTTCTATCAAGTTTGCATCCGGCAAAGTCGGCATCCGAGTAACTAATTAAATCAAATGCAACATCTCTAGGATAAAACAGTCCCAAATTTTAAGTGCCAATAAGATATCTAAAAATTCTTTTAACAGCACTGAGATGTGATTCCTTAGGATTTGATTGATATCTAGCACACATACAAACACTAAACATAATATCGGGGTCTACTTGCAGTTAAATAAAGAAGTGAGCCGATAATACCTCGATATTTTGTTTGATCAATGGACTTACCTTTTTCATCCTTGTCTAGCTTAATGGATGTGCTCATAGGTGTTCCAGCCATTTTTGAGTCATACATACCAAACGTTTTGAGTAGTTCTTTTGTGTACTTAGCTTTGTTGATCAAAATTCCTTCCTTACATTGTTTGATTTGAAGCCCAATGAAATAATTAGCTTTCCCATCATGGTCATCTCAAACTAACCTTACATACACTTAGCAAATTCCTTACACAAGGTTTCATTAGTAGCACTAAATATAATGTCATCCACATATATTTGCACAATAAGTAAATCATCATTTTTAGTTTTAACAGAAAGTGTTGTGTCAATCGTTCCTCTAGAAAAATTATTTTCAATAAAAAATTTACTTAATTGTTCATACCATGCACAAGGTGTTTGTTTCAAACCATATAAAGTTTTTGATAGTTTAAAAACATGATTTGGAAAAGCATGATCTTCAAAACTTAGAGGTTGTTTAAGATAAACTTCCTCATTTATAAAACCATTAAGAAAGACACTTTTTACATCCATTTGATAAAGTTTGAAATCTCTAAAACATGCAAATGCAAGTAACATGCAAATAGCTTCTAATCTAGCAACCGGAGCAAAGGTTTCATCGAAATCAATACCTTCTTCTTAATTGTATCCTTGTGCAACAAGTCTAGCCTTGTTTCTTATAATTGTGCCGGATTCATCAAGCTTGTTTCGAAAGATCCATTTGGTACTGATAATGGTATGATCTTTAGGTTTTGGCACAAATTCCCATACTTTGTTTCTCTCAAATTGGTTAAGCTCTTCATGCATAGCTATCGTCTAATGTTCATCGAATTCGCATTCTTGAAAGTTTTTAGGCTCAATCTGTGAGAGAAAAACCAAGTTACTACAAATGTTTCTAAGTGAAGAGCGAGTTTCAATACCTTTTGTAGGGTCACCTAGGATTAAATCCTTAGGGTGATTATGAACAAACTTCCATTCTCTTGGCAAATCATCATTGTTTCCTCATTCTTCTTGAGGTGGGAGAATAGGTTGTTCAATCTCTTTGTTCAACCTACGTTGTTGGTTCTCTTCTTTGTAGATACTTGAATCTTCCACATTTGGTTCCAAATCTATATTATCACTAACAATTTGCTTTTGAACAAAAATGTTAGTTTCATCAAATGCCACATGTATAGATTCTTTCACAACAAGAGTTCTTTTATTAAAAACACGATAAGTTTTGCTAGTTAAGGAATAGCCAAGAAAAATTGCTTCATCAGATTTTGAATCAAATTTACCTAAGTTATCTTTACCATTATTATGCACAAAACATTTACAACCAAAAACATGCAAGTGACTAATGTTGGGCTTTCTATCATGCCAAAGTTCATAAGGAGTCCTTTTGAGAATAGGTCTAATTAATACATGATTTAAAATATAGCATGCGGTGTGAACGGCTTCGGCCTAAAAATATTTAGGAAGATTACTTTCACAAAGCATTGTTCTACTCATCTCTTCTAAAGTTCTATTCTTCCTTTCTACAACACCATTTTGTTGAGGGGTTCTAGGTGCTGAAAAATTATATCCAATACCATGCTCATCATAAAACAATTCAAATTTCTCATTTTCAAGTTCTCTACCATGGTCGGTTCGAATATTAGAAATAAAAAAGCCTTTTCATTTTGAATTCTACGATAGAGTTTTGTGAAAGAAGAAAATGTTTCATCTTTGTGTGCTAAAAACATAACCCATGTAAATCTTGAATAATCATCAACAATAACAAGACAATAACGTTTACTATCTATTACATGAGCAAGAAAATGTTGGATTACGAAACCCGCTACACCCCACTAGAGAAAGCTTGCCTAGCCTTGGTATGGGCTACCAAGAAATTGAGGCACTACTTGTTAGCTCACTCTGTAATTCTGGTTTCGAGATTAGATTCCATCAAATATCTCTTTGAGAAACCAGTGCTTATGGGTAAGCTAGCCTATTGATTGCTTTTTTTCCCCAAATTCGATCTTAAGTATGTTATTCACAAGTCGGTCAAAAGGAGAGCGGTAGCCGAGTTCCTGGAAGATCACCCAGTAGAAGGGGACAAAGCGGTAGAATACCTCTACCCAGATGAAGCCATTCTGCAAGTTGAGGAGGAGACTTGGACAATGTACTTTCATGGAGCATCAAATCAGTACGACTATGGGATCTGTGTGTTATTGATAGCACCTGACAACTCCCACATACCTCTACCCTTTACACTGTGGTTCAAAGTGTCCAACAATGAAGTAGAATATGAAGCATGTATTATTGGTTTAGAAGCTGCCCTAGAACTAGGGAAAAAAAGGTTGGATGTTATCGGGGACTCGAACTTAGTTGTTTCTCAAGCAAATGGAGACTGGAAAGTCAAGGAAGAAAAGATGAATGTCTATCACCAGACCCTGGACGTTCTAATTCCTAGGTTTGAAAAGCTGACTTTCACGCTTCTACTGAGAGAGAACAACTGGTTCGCTGATGCTTTAGTAACTCTATCTTCCATAGTAGACATCCCGCTTAGAGTCCAGATGTGTCCGATCCTCATTGAACATAAATACACACCGGCCTATGAAACTATCGCCGTAATAGATGAAGCGCAAGACAAAAATCCTTGGTACTTCAATGTCTGGAACTTCTTGGAAAAGGAGGCGTATCCACCGCGGGCAAATGCCAAGGAAAAATAGGGAATACGGTGAATGGCCATTCAATTTATCGTCTGCGGAGGCAAACTGTACAAAAGAGGACATCTGAGAATGCACAAGTTGTGTGTCGAGGAAGAGAAATCGAAGCGCCTAATGGAGGCCGTCCATGGGGGAGAGTGCAAAGCGCACATGAACGAAGTAATGTTAGCCTGGAAAATTCTCAGGAAAGGTTACTACTAGTCCACCATGGAAGAGGATTGCATTGGTTTTGTTCGGTGATGCTACAAATGCCAAATTCATGCTAATCGCATGAATATCCCGCTGTCAAAACTATACAACATGACTTCGCCATGGCCTTTCTCAGGCTGGGGAATAGACATCATCGGCGCAGTCACACCAAAAGGGTCAAATGGGCATGAATACATCTTGGTGGCAATTGATTACTTTACAAAGTGGGTGGAAGCCCAATCCTATGCAGTGTTGAAAGCAGTGCATGTGGCTAAGTTCATCAAAAACAACATCATTTGTCGATATGGAGTCCCAAACGAGATCATATCAGATAATGGCTCCCACTTTAAGAAGGAGGTGATAGACTTGTTGGAGAAATATAATGTGGCTTTTCATAAGTCATCTACATACAGGTCGCAAAATAATGGAGCTGTTGAGGCTGCAAACAAGAACATCAATAATTTTTTACAGAAGATGGTTGAGACCTACAGAGACTAGCCAAAAAACTATCGTTTGCACTTTGGGGCTATAGAATGTTGATTCGAACATCTACAGGAGCAACTCCTTATTCTCTTATTTACGGTATGGAAGTTGTTCTGCCAATTGAAATTGAAGTACCATCACTGTGGGTTATGGCTGAGTGTGAGATAGCAGAGGCTGACTGGCAACAAAACATATTTGAGGAGTTAATATTGTTTGATGAGAGAAGACTAAAAGCATTATATCATGTCTAGGGCTACCAATGCAGAATTGCTAAAGCTTTTAATAAGAAGGTTAAGTCTAGGAATCTCAGGGAAGGAGATCTGGTGCTCAAGGACAACTGAGCTCCTATCCATGACCCTAGGGGCAAGTTCAGACCCAATTGGGCTGGTCCTTACATCATCAAGTCTATCTGGGCAGGAGGAGCAGCCATTCTCATGGACTTAGATGGTCTGGAATTTTTCCAACCGATCAACATGGACAAGTTGAAGAAATACTATCCTTGAGACGCTTGCTAGGCCGAAAACCCAGAAGGGCGACCTAGACAAAAGTTAGAGCATAAAAAATTAGAAATAGAGAAAAACTGAGCTCAAAAGGTTGAAAACCCTAAAAGGCGACCTTGGCAAAAGTTAGAGCGCAAAATGAGAGAGTTAATACTCGAGTGAACCTGAACTGAACTACGTAAGGCCTGATTCCCATCTTCGGGATACGTAGGCAACTTCATCTTAAAGTTCGGCCGTAATCAATTCCAGTTCAATTGTCCTGTCCATTGGTTTTATCAAGTCATCTTTGTCTGTTCTTTACCTAAGGTTCGATTGTGATCTCTACTCTAAGAGAAAAGCTGGGTACAATGCAGAGCAATGGTGTTCCATCAAGGGGCAGTTATGATCTTTTGATCCAACATTATACACCTTGAGGATTGATTCTGTGCATGTCAAGTGGTGATCATTTTTGAAAATGGTTTTGAGAAGTTTTGTAAAAGTTGATTTTGTTTAACTTTTACCTTTTACAACTTAGACCATTTTTAGACCAAAAGAAAATTTTTCAGCACTCACAACTTTAACTTTTACTACACCTTCACCACCACAGGTTTAGGTTGAAGTGTGGATGTGTTTATCATGCACAAGTCCGTGCTTTCAGGAACGAACACCGTCGGTCTGGGTAGGTGGGAAGGGGTAATATATATGCTGGGGTCATAGGGAGGGCCAATGTATGGACCCTCTTTGCTAATATATGGCCTCATCCCGTCCTCTCACTCTATTCCTTTTGTTCGCACCCGTGGAAGACCTTGTAGCCAAAGTCAGCCCAATCTGTTCCTTATCCCCAAGCCAAGCCAAGCAATCACTAGGAAGGATGTAACTGAAATTAAGGGCAGGGGCCAGAAGCTCTCTTGTTCTCCAAGCAATGAGGTACCGAGTCGGGTTTAAAGCCCGAATAGGGAATGGAGCCGGATATTTTACTCCCTTACTCGAACGAATCTGATTCTATCCAAATTGGCGTCTGAATCGGAAAGGGAAGTAGAATGTGCAGTGTGTCAGACCTATTAACTATATGCCGGGTTAACGTGTCAGGCTATAACTCATTTTGGCCAAATTAAGCTAGGGGTAACACCATGCTATGTCAGCTGCGGAGTGGCTACACATCCGGTCATACCACAACCCTTCTGCTGGAAACTCAACTAATCGTTGGGGAAAGGGATTGGTGGTATTGATTGTGGTGGTGACAACGCTCACATCCAACAGCCGTGCAATTGTGCTACCACTAGTAGTTGCATTGGAACTCACACGAAATGCCTCTTGGCCTGCTCTTTTTCATCAATAATTAAGCCCTATTTCATGGCATCTTCGATTTGAACACCCATCTCATAAAGTTCGGTGAATGTAAACAAAGGTAGGACAATCATTTTCTGCAGCAACTTTCCGTGCAGATTATGGACTACTATCCTAACCTGATCTTTCTCTGAAGGTCTCATGGTCATCATCAAGGCTTTAGCTCTCCACCTCGTTACAAAATCAGAGAAACCCCCCTTTGCCTTTTATGGTGTTGCTTCGAGATCACGAGTTGTGACCTCGATTTGGGTATTGTAAGAGTACTAAGCCATGAAGTCTTCGGCCAATTCCTCCCAATTCCGTTTCACTAAATCTTCCGACTTGGTATACCAGATGGCCGCTATACCTGACATAGTGCACCCGAAAAGGGATAGCTTCTGCAATCTGGTCAAGCCCATGGGTCACAAAATATTCGAGAACAACCGCAAATGCACCATTGGGTCGCCGAAACCATCAAAGCGATCAATGTGCGGTATTTTAAACCGCTCTAGTAAGGTAACTGCAAACTCGGTGTACCCTTCCTCTATGTCTGGAATGGAGTTGACTCCTTGTGCTTTTTTGAACAATTTCTCCAGTTTATTGACCTTGAGTGCAGTTGGGTCAACCTCGAATTCGAAGGGTACCTCGGTTTGATAAGCTGGAGCTTTGGAGGCCTGTGCCAGGACTGGTTTTGCTGGAACTGAAAAACATGGGATACCTTGAGTTGGTGGATCTGGAGCTACAACAGTATTAGCAGTAGCATCGAGCGCAGGGATAGTTGTAGTGGGTACATGGGATGTAGAGGCCATAGCTGGTGGCAGTTACTGCTGCTGTAACCTGGTTATGACCTCGGTTTGATGGACTGAATCCTGTTGTAGTGCTTTTACTGTTTGTTATAGTTGATGTATCATTTCTTCCATACTGACTGGGAGATACTGTGTCATCGGAATGGGTGACTGAGTTCTTGCTGAACCGGAAGTGGATGATTGTTCCTGAACCAGACTGGACGCAGGTGAGTTGAGAGGTGACTTCTATAAAAACTGAACTGGTGAACTCTGCCTGACTCTTCTTCGTCTTGTAACCGGTGGGAGTGAAGCAAACACAAGCTGTCCCTGAACAAGATCCCTGGCTTTACAAAGTCTTCTGACTTGGGTCCAGATAACTTGAAGGATATCTGAACTTTCTGAAGCTATAGTGTTAAACTACCTAGCAAAAAGAAATAAAGCAAAAGAGCAGTGATCAGAAACCACACAGCACCTCAGCTAAGATGTAACACAGACATGATCAAAGCTATAGAATTGTACTCCACACTGAATTCTGTCCAAAAACAGATACCAACTGTACCACTGATATATACATTCCTGCACAGTTTCACTCTAAAGCATATACCATTTAAAAGAGAGACAAAACACCCCCTTGAGGGGGGTAGGGTTACCCTGTCATAGTTTCGTCAGGAACTAGGTTTCACTAAGTTAATCAAGTGGTTTCACATAATCTTGTATTCGGGTGAGCATCATGTCTTAGTTTGGAACAGTCACTATAGCTTTACTATATGCAACTAGGTCAAATGGTCAAAACAGGATAACTCAGCAAGATTACCTAATATACCTCTCACACCTAACACCGAGAAGTGAAAGGAGGATCAAATGGTATAGCGATAGTCCAGATCCAAGGGTTGTGTTCTCATCGTGGCAGAGCCCGCAGCCGGTCAGCATTTTGGTGAGCTTTTCAGGCAAGCCTCTAGCAAACCGTCTAGGAATAGCAGATGGAAAACACAGTGACTTAGGCGTACCAATGCAAATGTAATGCAAAGAACATATATAGGTAGATAAAATTTCACATCATGAGTTTTAAGTCATGTTCTCTAACTTCCCAGCAGAGTCGCCAGAATCTGTAGCTCGACCTTTTCGTGCCCCCTTTCAAAATTCGAAATAAGCCCTACAGTATCGGACTCCTGCGGTTCTGAATCAGATTCCACAAGTGCAATGTGAAATAGATAAACACCAAAAAGTCCAAATCCAGCGAATCTTTTGAAAAATCGATTTTGAATCAAATTGCCAAAAATGGACTCTTTGCTAGATACAGAGTCGTCACTTAAATGTTTTATTTTGGATAAATTTAGGAAACCCATGACTCATGCCAAAGGCCACGTGTTTGTCATCACGGAGATTGTCTCGGCTCGGGGAACTTAGGTACGAGAAAGGAAGGTCATCAATTGAGCACCCCCGCTCACCCGATCAAAGATCGGCCTCTACTAATCATGATATGAATCTTATTTTACATTATATGTTCTTGTTCCGGTTACTAATCTAGCATTACTATGTGATGGGTACATACAAGTATAGACTAACTTGCAAAAATTAGAACACTTGAGTCATGTTTGTTTTCTGAAAAGAGTTTGTGAATTTGCCACTTGAAAAGTGGGCTTAAATGTGCACGGTTCAAATTATTCCAATTCAAGCAATTAGCCTTCATCCATATGCATACAAGCAAATATATCAATTAAGCACTTAGCCTCATGATAAGAATGCTAGACATGGTAACAATCACACTCATGCAATATTCTAAAGCGAGTAAAGGCTCACCTAGTACTCCAAGCCAAAAAGACATAAGAGAGTTAGAAAAAATGTATGATTCTGAACTATACAATATGACTAATGCAACACATGTGATATGCAATCTAAAATAGGCTCGGCTACTTAACATGGCATATGAATTAATTGATAGCATTTGGTTTAAGCATGTATTCAAATAAGTATTAAACTAACAATGCAGCTGGAATGATGAACCGAGCCTCGGTGCATGCAATACAAGTGGATGCAAACGTGAAGAATGCTAATTTAAACGTGATGTCGCTATACTAACCATCATAAGTAGTTAAATAAAAGGGAGAAAGATGTGGGGTTGGAAGACATACACATTATTACAACATTATGCTCTCACGAAGGAGAGTTCGAATGAATAATTAACTAGCTAACTATTTAAGCTAAGCTAATTAATTAACTATTACAAACCAAATGAAATAAATTAACTCACAACTAATTAACTACTTTAGCTAATTAAATAATTATGACACAAGTAAAAGTAAAAGAAGCAAATAAGCTAAACAACTAATTACTTCGCCTCGGGAAGCGATGAATGTTCATGCACATGCTCGATTTTTACCCGAAAAGCCACTGTTTTGCTTTTAGAGAGCCTCTGTTGCACAATAGAACACATACATTGTTGCCTGCTTCCAGAATGGCTCGGCTCTGCTTTGCCAAAGGAACACACTGCTGAATTTTGCATTAGTGGCCGGCCGGCCATTGGTGAGGGATGTCGGCCACTAGTGGTAGCCTGCTGGCCATCAAAGGTGGTCTACCGGTCACTTGTCGGCCATGGAAAGTGGCTTGCCGGCCACCACTGCCCGATTCACCTTGTTGCAACAAAGGACAAACAGAGCATGCATAGGGTATTGTCTTGGGTTGTCTGCACAACTCACCCTTTCTTTTCATGAACGAATCAGAGGAAAAGTAAACTTATGCCACAAACCACTAACTCAAGCAATTTTATTGCATGATGGCTTGTGAATCAAAGTGTGCAAGTTCAATAAATGCAACAAAATATGACTATGACCTCTTCCCTTTCATGAATTGATCAAGGGAAGTTGTGACCTTGAAAACTTGAATCATTTCATCACTAATGAGAATAAACTGCCTCAAGTTTCCATGTGTTCAATTAACATTCGATTAAACACAACCAAATTATTATCTTGCACTATTTTAGCCTCAATTTTAGTTACTCAATTTTAAATTACCATCCCTTCTTTAATTCATTAAGTCCAATGGTGAGTTTAAGTCCTCTAAATGGAAAAAAGCGTCAAACAAGGAGTTATTTTTTGCATGAGAGAGATGTAATGCCCTAGTAATGAACCTCCAAAGAGATTAAACCATTTAGCATGGAAGGTCTCTTTCTCATGCTAAAAAATACATATATGGCATATCAATTCACCACTTTCAATTAGATTATAACAATATACAACATAACAATAAATCAAAGCAAAAGAGCAAAATAAGTAAGAAATGCAAGAAAAGGAAAGGTTTGTGAAATTCACCTTCCAAGGAAAGGATGAACTCCTTAGTTCACAAACTCCCTCTTGATCACTCTCAAGTGTAAGAAGTGTGTTCTCAAATCCTCAATCCAAAATTATGGAGTGTTTTTAGTGTATGGAAATAAGGAATTTCAGTAGAATTTCAGTAGTTATGGAAGCTTGGAAGTATTTCGGCTCAAGGTTAAAATGTAGACAAAATTACTATCCTTTCTCTCTAACTCCCTTGAATCATTTATCCTCTCTTTTTTTTAACCTCTCCCTTGCTTTATATAAGCAACATAATATAATATAATAATATAAATATTATATAATATATATACATATAATATAATATATGTATATATGTTTGATGTCGGTAACCGAGCTGACCGACATCACAAATGTTTTTATTATTTTTATTATATAATATATATAATATAAATATTATATAATATATATCTATATACATATAATATAATATATAATTTATACCAATTTATATAAAAATACCAAAAATATGAATAAACACATAAAATTATTCAAAATTACAAAATACTAAACTAATGAAATATTTAATAGTTTAAAACAATTTGGCCATAATGGTGAAGGTTGAGATTAAAGTTGAAATTCCATCTCTCCTACTGAGAATTTTGTGAGAAACACATTCTAATTGTCATCATTGGGTAATTAAAAGAAAGCGCCCAAGTCTTAGGGCTGGTCAAAATAGGGTATCTATAGAAGGGATCTGAGAGATTAATACTCACTTCCTTACTTTCATCTTCAATTTCCATTAGTGTGGCCACTTTAGACTCATCTTGAATCATGCTAACCTATGAATCTTCACTAAAAACTGGAATAGGGTCAACTTCCTGACCTTCTTAGTTTCCATCTTTAGCCTGGAACTCCTGTGGCAATATATATACCATATTCACTGACACAGGAGGAAATGAGCGAAACTGAACTATTAGCTGGACTTGTTTTTTTTCCGAACTAACTTGTTCAGTTATTTCAGAAACATCTTCTATGTTGCACTCTGGTACCTCAGTTCTGGTGACTACTGGTGACTTCCTTCAAATCAACTCGTTTATGGTCTGTTCCTGTTGGCTTTTCGACCAAAAAGGTCTGTTCAGCCATGAAGGCTTCAAACATCTCATCTTTAGCCATTTCTTTCCTCTGGCCTAGTTCAATTTCTCTTTCTGTCTCACTGTCGCTTTCCATCAAGGTCTTTTCAAGACTTGCTAAGCTGGATCTTTCCTTGGCTTTCAGTTCTGCGTGAAATTTAGCCAACTGCACTCTACTAACACTTCTTTTGTTCTGAGGAGCCATTTTTGGACTTTCTTTTTCCTCTGTCTAGCCTTTTGACAGGGCCAATGAAGAACTCTCTTCACTTTCCTTCAGATCCTTTTGGTATTGGGTGTAACTTCGCTTGATCTTCCTCCTTTGAGACCTAGAGATTACTGGAACCATATCTGGTTCCTTTGTTTTTGGGTGCTTGAGTAATACCCAATTATTTGGAGCCACCAAGGGAGGTTTAATCATTTTGCCCTGGTCTCCAAAGACACTTCTTTGTGTAGGTATTTCCTTAGTCTTGTTCTGCATGAAAAACCAGTCTGGCACCCCAGGTACCCATGAACTCACTAGTTCGTTTGTTGAACTTGCTTTCCTAATCTTTGAAGCCATCTTCGAAGCCAACTTTTAAGGCCAATCACTGGCTTTGGCACCCTGTCTTGAGCTTACTTCAGGCCTTTTTTCAAGGTAGTTGCCTTGCATCTTGTTCGAAGTTGACTTTGGAGGCCAATTATTGGCCTGATTTGAGCCTAATTCAGGCCTTCTCTCAGGATAATTGCCTTCCATTCTGTAGTAATTGGGTGGTCTGAACTCATGCAGAGGTCTCTTACCCTTAGATTGCAATCTAGTAGCTGGTGGTCCAGCCAAGAATGGCTGCTATCTGGGACCAGTTGGGTATGGCCTCTTGTTGTAGGTATTGGTTGGCTTAGGGCTTCTCTGTATATCCTTGTAATACTGTTTCCCATCAATTGGGAGAACTTTTAGCCATTTGTAACTTAACCTGCATCTGGGACACATCCGTTGCATAACAGCTGCCTCAAGAGAGTCATCATCCAGTGCTTCCTCACTAGAGTCATCCTTTTGGTCCGCAAAGCTCTGTCCATTTACTGGTAAACTTCTGGTATCCTTCTTGTAAGTAGTCTGGCTGGCAATATGCATCTATACATTAACCTCCTCCAATTCTTTCAACAATAGGTTTTGGAAATTCGGCACGCCAACATTGGCTGTAACTTCCTCAATCTCTGGGAACGAGTTGATCTCAATCCCTATAGCTTTCTCTGCTTTGGCTGGAAACTTTAAACTTCCCTTTCGAATCTGTTCTTGGATCTTGTCCCAAAAAAATAATACAGTTTTTAGTTGAATGAGACCAAGAGTTGTGCCATTTGCAGTACATTTTCCCTTTAAGTTCTTCTGGGGTAGGGATCTTAACTCCCTTTGGTAACATTAGGAAATTTGTTCCGAGCAAATGATCAAAAATGTCATCTACTTTTGTTAAATCAAAAGAATACTTCCTATGAAGGTCTTTCTTTTTAAACTGCTGGTCTGTTGTAGTGTCCTTATGAGTTAACGCCTCACAGGTCATAGGCTCTTTCCCTACCATTTCTGCTGCATCAATTTCATAATTAGGATCCCTATAATAAGTCTTATATGATACATTACTTCGATCATGTTCTTTCTCAAGTAAAGATTCATATCTAGACACCTTATAGGTTGATTCCATTAAGTCTCGAAACTCAGTTGAATCGAACTTCTTTCGAAGCCTAAGCGCTAAACCATTTTGAGCCAATCTCACAAATTTAGACTCTAGTAGAATGACCCTACACTTGTTTCGTGCACTTTTGAATTTGGCAATAAATTGAGCAGCCTTCTCATCAGGTCTTTGGCTCAACCTTGCCAAATTTGCCATGGAAACTTCAGGCTTTGTTTGGAAGAATTGGGCATGAAATATCTCCTCAATTTGCTGCCAAGTTTGGATAGAGCCAAGTGTAAGGTTAATATACCAGACAAAGGCTGCCCTAGTTAAAGAATTTGGAAAGAGTCTCAACTTCATATAATCATTATTGGTAAATTTACCACATTGGCCTGCGAACCTGGCAATGTGTTTCATTTCCATAAAAGAGAGCAAGTTTGGTATTCTAAACCCCCTTGGGTATTCATGCAGCCTATCTACCCATTCAGGGTATGTCTTTCTATATAGGAGTCTGAACCCCTCGAGCCATAGGTCGACATATCTCTCAGACAATATTAGCAATTTGGTCCATAGGAACCATATTTTGTGCTTGTTGGACTACTACTGGAGGAACAAACACAGGGTTTGGTGGAATCCCATATGCTTGAGGTTCTCTTGGTCCATAGGGAGGTATATTTGGGACTGACTGTCCCTATGGTACTAGTTGCTGTTGAGGGTATAGTTGACCTCTCTGAGCCTGTCCTATGAACGGACCTACGAAAGGTGCTGCAAGAGGAGGAACGGGTGTTGCTTCTCTCCCAACCGCAAGAAACCCTTCCAACCCCCCAGGTGTGAATTTGAACAGAGGATTAGTGAACCCCCTTGTGCTAGGCATGGTTTCGAACATGAGATTTGGAAACATTCTCGTGCCATTTTCTTGTGTTGGTTTCGAACATGAGATTTGGAAACATTCTCGTGCCATTTTCTTGTGTTGGCCTAGATCCACCAATTTGTATGGCTTCGCTGTTAGGTATCGAGATATTTTGATTTACCACAGGCCTCGAAAGAGGCTCATACCATGTCTGAGGCATAGGTAATCATTTTTCATAATTTTGATTACTAACTTGACCATTAGTATGTCCATTACTTTGCATAGGCTGTTTATCTCTAGCCAATCTTTGCTGAAGAACATTTGAATTTTCCTCAATATGCCTTGTGATAGTTGATTGATGGGAATTCATTTGATCCATGAAGGATGTTGCCATCTTTCCATTGTATACATTAATTGCTGTCCCATGGCATCTACCAAGCCTCCCCACGGATTCATTGGCTGGGTAGACGGAACAATGGATGGTTCAATTCCGCGGCCTTGTCCAATATTTTGAACATGAGATGCATGTTCTGAGTTGCTGGTCTCTTCGACCATAGGTTCTGATGAGATAGGTGCTTCCATAGGATGTGTTATCACATTATCCTCCAGATCAGGTACTTCTACCTCTCCCTCCACACCTTCTTCCAGGTGTTCATTTTCTCCTTGTCTCCTACGTCTAGCCATTTTAGGGTCCCATTGGGCGTGCCAAAAATATATGTTGGCTTTTTTGGCTTTTGAAGGTTAATAATGTAAATTTAAGCATGCCATCAAGGATCAATTAGTCCTTATAGAATATTAATTGCCAACCAATTATCAGACGATTGTGTTATAGTTCTTTCAGCCTCAATAAAGAGGACTTTTACCGATGGCCTGTTTAGGAGAAATTAGTAAATAACAACAAATGAAGAACAATTTCAGAATCTGAATTTCATTAAGTAAATGAAAGCTTACAATGATCTGACCCAGCCTCGTAGAGGTTCACATCAACAAACTATTTGAAACTACTCCTAGGAAATGAAGTGCAATACAGGAATTAAAGTGCAGAAATGTAAAGAACTGTAAAACTGGAAGAAAAATGAAGTAAATAAACTAGTTTTTTTTATCTAAGTCTGGGTCTTTCATTCTGGGGCCTTCTCTACTATTTATACTGTTCAATGATAACTGTCAAGGTGGTCTTCAAACCATCGAAATGTCCTCCCATGATTGCTGAATGTGCTCTTCTCACAGTTAGTTCTCACAGTTAGTCCCATTATGCCACTCTTGCAATTAAGCTTCCCTCCTAATTTTGAATTTAAACTTTACAAGTAATTGTTAGGCCACATGATCTTGTATCTCTCAATTATTCTAATGCTACGCAGATCCATTATTTCCAATACGAACTGCCACATGTCTGACTTTGATTGGCAACTTGTATTAACTCCCCACATTGCTCTCTTATGCCATGTGTTAAATTGTAATTGGCTTTTACAAATTATGCAGTCAACACGAACTCAAGTTGAATTAGCTCAAGCTTGACTTGAGGTCGAATCTGTTCACGAGCCTTAAAGAATAAAAATTTAATGAACCGAATTGAAAGGGTTCCTTATTGAACCGAGATCGAATCTGTTTACGAACAATTTTGTTAATTTGCAATCCTAGACATAAGCTAACGAATAAATGTAATGAATCTTATTGTCAAAATCAATCATAGTAGAAAGTACCACATCATATAAAAATTTCTCAACGAAATGACACTTTTTTATTGACTTGTGTCTTGTGACACCACGTCTTATAAGTACGTGATGCCTTACTGGTAGCGAATAATTTCTTGTTTGCCTCCATTATAATGGTAATTACATCGCCACGTAGCACATAACACGTGGTGCCTGACCAATGGAGATAACACGTCAACCGGACTCAACTGATCCTTGGGTAGCAAGAATCAATATCCTCTCTTTCATTTCTCTCCTTAACTCTCTACTTACTAGGTCATTGGGCTCACTTTTGGGTCTAATTTCAATAATCCGAACAGTTCACATTTTAAGATTTATTGAGTATATCATACCTGCAAAAAATCAAGTTGATCAGATATCAGAAAGCATGTGTTCGGAAAACTGTTTATTAATTTTTTTTAAAAAATATGGTTTGTAGTTCGATGATCCGAACACGTAGTTTCTGATATCCGATCAACTTAAATTTTTACAGGTATGATATACTCAATAAATCTTAAAATATGAACGGTTCAGATTATCAAAATTAGACCCCAAATGAGCCCAATAACTTAACAAGTAAGAAGTTAAGGAGAGAGATAAAGGGGAAGATCTTGGTCCGGGTAGTAGTAGCAAAATTGCTCCGCTCCTTCAGTTTCTAAACCAGGCTTGTCTTCAGTTTGTTACGCCATTTTGGGTGATTTTGGGAGAAGTTGTCTCGATAAATAATTTTTCATATTGTTATTGGCTAGCATCTCATTGGGTTGGAAATGTGAGTCTAATTTTTGGATTCGAATAGCACTATTTTTTTTTTTTATATTTAGGTTTTGTTTGGTAACATGTTATTTTAGTAATTTTTAATTTTTTAGCTTAAATATAAAATAAAAAAACTGAGTATGTTTGGGATGATTTTTAAATTTTTACGGAAAAAAAAACGTGTAATAAGTTAAGAAGTTTTTTTAATCATTTTTAATGATTTTTTGACTTTTAAATTAAAATTCAATGTTCTCAAAGAGGCCTCATTTAAACTCTCAAAAAAAAGATGTGGGTTTCACATCCCCTCTCTCTATGGATATACATGGCTATGGGTAGGGGTGTAACTTTGGCCCACCGGCCCGAGGTTTAGCTGGGGCTTAGGCCATGCATTTTTTGGACCAGCCCAACCCAAAGGCAAGCTTGACGAGCTCGGCTTGAGGCTGAACTCGTTGCCCATCCCCCCTTCACCCAATGGTCGCCCATTGGCCCGCACAACCCACCCCCAACGATCACATTAAGTTAAAGGGCTCACTCTACCAATGATCAAAACTTTGACGATTGATTTCAAAAAAAAAAAAATTAACCCATACTTTTATAAATCTATAAATACCCCCTATTTAATTTATCTTTCACTCACAATTCAACTCTCAGCTCTCTCAACTTTCAAGGCTCATTCATAAGTGGCAATAATTTGCCAGTGTGCAAGAACAAATTGTTATCAAAAGAACTTAAGTTTTGTATCACATTCACCATTTAGTAACATAAATTGTTTTAATTGATAATTATTAGTTACTTAATTTTTTGTTAATTGTTAATATGGATTCTATACTAATGTAAATTTGCATGATTTTTATCACTATTGATCAACACGAATCAGTTGTCACTATAACAAATGGCACTTTTGGTGACTAAATTTTTAGTCGCCAAACGTCATTTTTTATTTGCCGAAACCTTTTACCGACTAAATTTTTTGCTCGGTAGATTAGTCGTGAAATAATTGTCGGGAATGGTAATTGGCGACTAAAAAAGATTTAAACGCCGAAGGTCCTCAATTGGCGACTAATTTTTTAGTTGCCAAAAGGTTTCAAACAAAATTAATATCACATTTTCAGCGACCAAAACTTTTTGTCACCAAAAACTTTAATTATTTAGAATGACTAAAGTTTTAGTCACCAATTTTTTTTTGTTCATCCTTTTTTTTTTTTAGCTACTAAATGTATTAGTCACCTAAAGTCTAATTTGTTTTTAGCTACTAAAGTTTTAGTCACCTAAAGTTTATTTATTTATTTATTTTTGGCTACAAAATATTTAGTCACCAAAAGTATTTTTTTCGTGTTTTTTTTTTTTTTTGGCTACTAAAGTTTTAGTCACCAATTTTTTTATTTGATTTTTTAGCTACTAAAATCTTAGTCACCTAAAGTCAAATTTTTTGATGGCTACAAAATATTTAGTTGCCAAAAGATTTGCTTTCATTTTATTTTTTTTAGCTACTAACTATTTACTCGCTAAAAATATTTACTTCATTTTTAGTCACCAACTGTTTAGTCGCCAAAAACATCACGTTATGTTTTTTTTTTAAAAAAATAATTTTCCATAGCCTGTATGTATTCCGTGCAACTTGTACGATATATATAATCAAAACAATACATATATTATCAATCATTACACAATTTGCATCCATTTTACTTACAACTATCAAAAAATGAATAACTTTTAATGTCAAATTCCATACAAACCAAGTATTTCCAACCTAAAATAATAATTCCATACAAAACAAAAAATCCTACGAAAACCATGTCCTACTCCATACATAAAAAATATATTCACTACCATGCCAAATGGCCATTTGACATGGTACAAAATACATTGGTAATCGGCCCATAGAGGAATCCTTTAAAAAATTCAATTAAACAAACAGTTGTACAACTGAGTTATTTAAGCTCAAGGAGCCAAGTAAATTTCATTTTCTGTAGAAAGATTTAGAACTCAAAAGATGTGATTCTGTTGGAGACCTATCATCTTACCATTGCACCACATGAGGCCAAAGCTACTGAGGCCACTTGACTTTCCCGAGAAGATTGAGAAAACATATCAGTATGCAATGCCTTACATATCAATGAGAAATGGAAAGATGTTTAAAAAAATAAAAATAAATGTACCAATGGGAGCTACAGAAGCAAGATATATTGATGTGTAGATAGTCGATGTAAAAACAATAGCATAACTGAGGAGTCAAATGACATGCCCCGAGCTCCTTCTGCTAGCGCACCATGTATAATTATTTTTTTATCTTATTTTTTCACTCCTAAATACAAAACCATGAGATTCATAAACATAAAACAATGAGATTCACACTCATAAATGTATATGAGACAGACTCACTTGCATCTTGAAGTGAAAAGAAGAGGTAAACAACGTAATCTACATCGAACATTTTCCATTAGAGCGTCTCAAGCTTGATGGTGAAAATTGATTTCTCACATATGCTTTTAACTTTCATAAACTTCCTTAATTCATCAACCTAACTTTACAATCAAAACACCATATCTCAATTTCTAAGTCGCAAATGAATCTTTTAAGTATAGAAAATTGAGCATAAAACCATATCATGATGTACGGGCTTAAAGAATGTAAGTGAAATTATCTCACTAATTTGTGTAACAAATAACATAAAGCAAGGAAACCACAACCTCAAAGCAGCCTATTATGTGAAGAAAATTGAAACAAACATCAAAATACACATGGTGCCAAATATAGCAGAATTCATATTGCAAATAGTATATCTAAGACTAAAATGATAGAAATCAAATTAGTCTATTTTCTCATGAGATGCATAGCAGATTGACCAATGTACTTGATGCTCTTGCTAGAACTAGATGTGACTCTCAGACAACCATAAAATTCATACTAAGAAGCAGGAATATTGTATTAATTATCTGCTATAAGTAGAGCATTCCAAGTTTTCTTTCTAATCATAAAATAACATAATTTAGGTACACAGGCATTGATCGCATGGTTAGAGGAAGTTCTTCCTAAATCATTTAAACATACAATGAAGAAGAGTGCAGTTATTTGGATACAATAAAAGTCTAATAGAATAAATAGAAAAACCATGTATGTAATGTTCATTCTAGTGAATCACTCTATTATATTAAATAATACGTAAACATATATATGAAGTCTCCTAGAAGAACATCTACAATGAGAAACACTACAAACACAAATTTTCATCTCTTTTGCTATACCTTTGTATTAACTGGTTCTACATATTAGTCAAAAATCTTGCTCAGGCAATTCAATCATGAGATGAACATGAACATGTGTTCTCTAGAGTGTTAGTTGGTACCTCTGTGTCTTCATTCCTTGGTTTTAGATCATTTTTGAAATGATGGATCAAGATTGTCAAAAAGCTTCCTAAGTTCCTGCCAAAGGGATTCATTCAACAATAAACATCAAACACACACGACAATGAATAATATTAACTGGAAAATATTCTAAACATGAAGAGTTATGAAACACTTTGCCTAGTTTGAAGAAAATAAAATCGTGATTCAATAATTATATACAATAAACTGATTGTTTCTTATCTTTTTTTTTTTTGTTTTTAGCTTCACCTATTGTGTTGCAAGAGTAGACTGTGTTGCCTAAGAGAATTTGCATCAATTTAGAATAGGTTATAAGTGAAAATTAGAAGCTTTAACAACCAGAAGCATTCTGATTAGATTAGTGTGTGCTTTCTAGCTACTCTCTATTGTGATTCGATGTAATTGACGGATTTGATGCTTCCCCAACCAAAAACCTAAGTGATCCAATGTAATCGTTGAGTATGATTGTCAGATACTTCATTAATATCTGTGTGTGTGTGTGTGTGTGTGTGTGTGTGTGTGTGTGTGTGTGTGTGTTTGTGTGTGTGTGTGTGTGTGTAATAAGACTTAAATTGACTCTAAATAGGTTAATCAAACATCTAAATTGTTCTCAATGAAAAATTTCATATTAGTCCCTCTTTTTCTTCCCAAGCTCTGCAGAAAGAGATTATAAAATATAAGGGGTCGACAATCTTTTCTTGACAATATATAAATCATATTGTAGACACCCCATTTTTGACCGCCTGTAAGACTCGGGTGCTTTGTCCTGTGCATTCGATGATGAAAGTTACATTATGTGTGATTCGAATGCTCATGAAAAACTCCAAGGACGGGCTTTGAAACAGTCCCAACACCTTCCTATTTACCTTGTTTATACTTCAGAGGTCCCTTTTTGAATATTGTACCACCCTACACTGAGCTTGAAATAGAGAAACAAGGCAGCACATTAGGGCCCGACCGTGCCTCATTGGTAGCCGACCGTGGCCATTTGAGGCCAGTCATGCATCGGTAGCGATAAACACTGTTCTGGGCGGGAGCCCACTAGCTGTCTATTTTTGAAGATATTTTCGACTTATTTTGCTCAAATTCTATAAATACGAGGTTATATCTCTATTTTGAGGATTGAACAATTTCCAAAAAGCCTATACACTTACTTGAGAGCCCTTTCTTCATGTGCAAGCCATCTTTGAGAAAGCTTGCCATCTTTGAGTCATAGCTATACACCATACAAACCCTCAAACATTAACCTTGGAGCCTTGGTTAAGCCTTGAGAATCACAATTCAAACTTGAGAGTGTGTTTGGACCAAGTTTGATTCACACCAAGTTTGATCAAGTTTGATTCGAACTTAAGCTACCATCTTTTCTCTTGCTTTCATTTCTGTCTCTTACTATCAATTTCTTGTATCTTTGTATTGTTTTGAATCCATTTGAAGTGTTGGAACTTGGGTTTGAATAGCTACCAAAGGTAGAAAGGTTTAATACCCTTTTCTTGCACCTCACTTCATAGCTCACACCCTTGTATTTACACTCTTTTTTTTTTAGTCTTCAAACTGATTTTCAGATTTCAAAATAGGCTAAAAAACATGGTTTGATGTCTCAAAAATGGAAGGGCTAGCCACATCTGCTTGCTCTTGTTCACTTGCCTTGTGATTCCTTGCTATTTCCTATCTTTTTCGTACTCTTTAAACATCATTTTAGTCACTATTTTTTTACATATTAAGGGCTGTTTAGACTTGTTTTAATTCATTTAATTGATTTATGCTTTGAATGCTTTCCCTATCATGCTATAAGTCCTCATGGTTTTGCTTGTTTAGGCCTTAGACATCAAGCCATTTGAGTTGATAGCTTTTCTTTGCTTGGTTTTCATATTAAGAGTCTCCTTCTTCAAATCAATCTCATACAATCATGTCTACAACCTCCCTTTTTTCTTCTTTCTTTTTGTTTGAGAGTTATATCAAAGGATTGATAGTTATTCAAGGCATGGGAAAGAGACCTATACTCAATGGCTTAACCTCTTCGAAGGTTCATCGTCAAGGCGTAGTCCTTCTTTCATGATTCGTATCACTTCTGGTTTGACATTTCTTCTCATGTAGTAGACTTAACTATCATTTTGGGACAAATTGATTAAAAAATGGATATGACTAATAAAATGGGCTTAAAACCAATGAAACCGACGTAAAGAAAATGAGTAAGATTGCTTGGATTCGGCCAGATGTTATACCGAGTTCATAGTGTCAAGAGTCGTCCCGCACCAATTCATGATGTGTTGATGAAACTTGAAGCGTGTTTACCTTTCTCTTTGAGCTCACTTCATGATAGGAGGGAGGAATGGTTGTTCATTACATTGATTGATTTTTGTCTAATTGTTCCCGAAATCGTCAAGTGATCAACTTGCTTATTGATGGTTTTGGAACCAACTTCGTTATTCTCTTGAGCCTCTCTATGACAGAGAAGAGTATAAGGGACAAACAAAGCTTAGAAAAGCTTTGTTTGCACTATTTTCACCTCAAAGCACAGACGTAGATTTTTGCATGAAATCAGGGCACAGTCGGCCTTGTTTGGGCCTGGCCGGGCCTCATTGGGGGCCAACCAGGCTCCAATGTTTAGCAAACAGTGTGTTTTTACAAAAACAAAGGGCAGTGGCTGAAGGTGACACAGGACAGGTTCCAAGGAAGACAGACATAACTGCTTCTGAAAACAGTCACATGCGTGCAATCCTTGTGCATCTTTGTTTGTCAATATTGTAAATTAATGTTCTCATTATTGTTGTAATTAATTAATTACCATTGTAGTTATCAATTTTGTAATTATTATTAATGTGTATTCGTAATTGTCATAGTTAGTTAACTTAGCTAGTTAGTTTTATTGTTCATCCTTGTTGTAATAAATGAGATAGCTAGTTAGTTACTTAGTATTCATTAGATTAATTCTTTCATTTGGTTTTGTAATAGTTAGTTTATTTCAGACATTTGGACATTCATTCGGACCCTCTTACATGAGGGCAAACAATGTAATAAGTGTGTATGTCTTCTAACCCCCATTTCTTTCTCCCTTTTATTGCTTTGCTTATGATCGTAGAATAGAGCATTATGTTTTAATTATCATTTTTCATGACCAAAGTATCCATTTGTCTTACATGCATCAAAGCTCGGTTCATCATTCTAACAAAGCACTATTATTGCTTAAATTCTTTAAATACGTGCTTAGATCGCATGTTATCAAATTGCTTCAAATACCATGTTAGTAGCCGAGCCCATTAATTGCATATTTTTATGTGTTGTATTAGCCATATTGCATTAGTTAGGATCACACATTTTTTTTTTCTAACTCTTTTGTCTTTTTGGCTTGCCTCGAAGTATTAGGTGAGCATTTAATTGCTTTAGCATACCACATGCATGTGATTGTTGCCATGTCATCTAAGCATAATTCCATGAGCCTAAGTGCTTAAGTGATATATCTGTTTGAATGCCGGTGGATGGAGGCTAATTTCTTAAGTTGGAATAAATTGATTAATGTACATATAAACTCACTTTTTTTGAGTGATGCGTATTCAAAACAATTTTCAAATAGACATGAAATCAAAGTGTTTCAATTTTTGCAAATTAGTCTATACTTGTGTGCGTCACATAGTAATGCTAGCCTAAATAATCGGAACAAGAGCATATAATGTAAATAAGAATTACATCATAATTAGTAGAGGCCGATCTTTGATCGGGCGAGTGGGGTGCTTACTTCATGACCTTCCCTTCTCATACGTAAGTTCCCGAGCCGAGACAATCTTGGTGATGACGGACACATGGCCATTGGCACGAGTCATGAGGTTCCTAAATTTTCTAAAAATATTTAGGTGGCGACTCTATATCTAGCAAAGCAGTCTATTTTTGGCATTTTGATTCAAAATCAATTTTCTAAAAGATTTTTCGGATTCAGACTCGTTTGTGTTTATCTATTTCACATTGCACTTGTGCAATCAGATTCAAAACCACGGGAGTCCGAACTGTAGGGCTAGTCGTAACCGAAAGAAGCACGAAAAGAAAGCTACACATATGTTAACATGAAATTGGCATCTCATAAGCAAAAACGCATATTAACAAAATAACTTCTCTCTCATGGGCATATTGTCAAGCACATTGTGTGCAAGTTATATGCTAAAAAACACCAAGAGAATACACAAGCATGTAAAATCAATACTACAAGCATCTGTAAAAAGAACACAAAGTTTATGACAATGGCATACCTTATTGTGTGGTTTGGGAGTTGATCTCTAGACACGATGAATTCCAAATGGTAGGTGTATATATGATTTAATACAATTACTAACTAACATTTTTACAAAAGCAATCGATCAAAAACCAAAAATGGCAGCATAATGTATATTAGAACCCTAGGGTTTGAAATCAGAGTTAAGGAATAAGGAATTGGGAGTTACCAAAAGAAATCTTGATTGAAAATGAAATATTTGTCGTCATTTGCATTGGAATCAATGTCTATCTTGAGGAAGTAGATTACTAAAACAATAAATTAAACTCAATAAATCATATAAAACCCTAGAGCAAGAGTGAGAAATGGGGAAATGGAGGAACGAGGAGAGAGAGAGAGAGAGAGAGAGGGGGGGACAAAGAGAGGGAACCTATTTGTATTGTGCCGATGGCGGTGGTGGTGGCGGTGCAATGGCGATGTGCGACATACAGTGAGCAATGGTGGTGAGTGACTGCGGTGAGGTGAGGTGAGGTGACGTGACTTATTCTCTATCAGAGGGAGAGAGAGAGAGAGAGAGAGAGAGAGAGAGGGAGAGGAAGAGAAGAATGATCTCAAATCTAGACGCCAATCTCAATTTTTTCCCATTGAAATTTTATAAACGATTTGGCGACTAAATTATTTAGTAGCCAAAACCTTAACTAAAGGTGACTAAATATTTTTTTTAGTCGCCAAAAGAAATAATTTGGCGACTAATTTTTTGGTAGCCAAAGACTAACAATAAAATTATGGCTATTATTTGGCGACTAAATATTTTTTAGTCGGCAAAAATTAATATACTACGACTAAAGAAAACTTTAGTAGCCTAAAAACTAGACTAATGCCCACTAATATATTTTTTAGTCGCCTATTGTGACACATTTAGTGATTAATTTTTTTTTTAGTCGCCAATAGATAACATACCTCGTCTAAAAAAATTTAATAGCTAAATTCTAAACCAATGCTGACTAAAAGTCTTTTAGTAGCCAAATTTGGTTGCCAAAAATGTAAATTGTTGTAGTGTGTCCTCCTACCCTTGTTGCGTCATCATCATTATGTAAACAAAAAAACTAGGGTCACAGAATTTGGGACCCAGAATGTACCCAGAAATGGGTTTGGGTCGAGTAGATTGAATTGATGAAGTATGGGGTCCATATATGAAATGAACTTGAGCTATTGATGTGAAATTCTAGGTAATTTCTGAGTTTTTATATTTGGGTCTGTAGCATTATTGTTATGTAAAGAGTTTAGTGTTTGGCAGTATTTTGAAATAATAATTACAACTCTTTCGGATGGTGGAATTGAATTGAAAACAAAATGTAAAATTTGTACAAAAAGTCTTAATGGATTATGAGTAGGTGGTACTAGTCAATTAAGAAGACATTGTCATATGCATTTACAAAGTCAACAATCAGATATTAGAAATCAAATGCAATTAGGGAGTTCACCAACTAATAATCTGACTACATTTTCATTGATCTTGGAGGTGCACACGATATGCTAGTTAATTATATTGTTAAATGTGAACACGCATTTACTATGAGTAAATGTAGTGATTATGCTAAATTAGTTGAAGGAGCTTATATAACTCAATATCAAGGTTTTTCAAGAAACACTACTAGAAACAAAATAGGAGTATTAAAGAATATATCAAGAGATCAAAATGAAATTATTTAATAATTTTAAAGATTTAAATGGAAAAATTTATTTAACATCTGATATGCAGAACTCAAAGTAAGGCTTAAAATATCAATCCATTACTATACATTATATAGATAATGAACGAAAATTGAATAAAAAAATTATTTTATTTAAATTAGTTGAACTTCCATATAATGGTCATTCACTTTGGATAGCAATAGAGAATGAATTAATTGAGTGAGTTTTACAAAATAAAATATTTATCATTAGTTTAGATAATACAATACATTATAATTAGACTGTATCTTATTTTAAATCCACTTTATCATCATTACCTCTTAGTGATGCTTTATTTCATGTTTGTCATTGTGCTCATGTTTTAAATTTGATTGTTAAAGAAATTATGAGTCAGTATGATCATTTTGTAACAACAATAAGAAATCAAATTTATAAAATTAATAACACCACTTCAGGCTTGGTTTGGCCAGTTGACACAATATAGTAACTCGGGTCGTATGCCGTCTTAGATAAGTTGCCAGGACACTCCGACAACAGATTAATACCTTTCTCCAAGGTCGACTTCCCTTCCATTACAAGTTTCATCACCATATGCTTGGATTGAGGTTTGGACATGTTCATCATGCACAAATCTGCGCCTTCAGGAATGAACAATGTCGGTTTTGGTAGGTGGGAGGGAGTAATATATAGGCTGGAGTCGTAAGAGGTGGCCAGTGTATGGATAAGGTTAAGGTTTTGAGGTAGGGGGACTTGGTTATGGGCTGGGAGTGGATTGGTGGTCACATTTGGCTTCTGGGTGGTGCGATAACCTTGTTGTCAATGAGATCCTGAATCTCATGACGCAAACGAAAGCACGGATCAGTGTCATGACCGTGCTACTTGTCATGACCCAAACCACCCCTATGGATTAAGGTCATAACTGGCCAAGAATCATGAGATTACCTGCGGCCTCAAACTTGATTAAACTTGATTCCAGAGAAATAAAGGGACCAAACGGAAGCAGACTTAAATATTTTGTCCAATGAGTTGTGCTTACATGGCATAGTAAAATTATTTCAAAAGCATTTCATAATAACTCACACGTATATACCGAATCAGTATCTTATACATCCAGGAACTTCAAACAACTATTCAGCCAAACAAAGACTTATATACATAGGTGATACAACATATGTACCAAAATAGCAAAAGGGTTAAACAAAATAACAAAAACAATGTCTCATACGTGAGACATTCGGGCTGACTCTTCAAAAACTTGACTTCCTCTCATATCCTTCACTGAGGTTGGGTTTGGACCTCTCTTTTGCCCACCTACATGCACATAAATGAGAGCGAGTGAAAGCCCAGTGAATAATATCAAAATAAAGAAATTACATAAATGAAATTCGTATCGGACATATCCAATAGCCTTAGGCCCATCCATGTTTCTATTTAGTACATCAAACGGCCTCGGGCCCAATCCATCCATGTCAAACGGCCTTTGGCCCAATCATATATGTTCATGTCACACGACCTTTGGCCCAATCATTCATATCAAACGGCCTTTGGCCCAATTATTCATATCAAAAGGCCTTTGGCCCAATCATTCATATCAATCAAACGGCCTTTTGCCCAATTATTCATATTATGTGCATTTCATGCTTTGGGATCATAAGCATGTCGTAATCATAATCATATTCCAACGACTTTATTCAATTATTAGCATAACAAATATCCAATTCAATTTAACAACTCCGTAGAACCCATAGATAAGTGAGCATTTGGGAAGTAGCATACTTCAAAACATTCTTATTAAGATATTACTCACAGTGTTCTGCCGTAGGATTTGCCCTTGCACTTGACCCTACACAATTTACAACATATTGGGTCACAAGCGATTCAATTCGTTCTCAATTTGTTTATTTCTCTTAGGCCTTTTTCTTATCCTTTTAACTCATTTATAATGTTCAATGCATGCCTAAGAGTGCTTAGAAATGAAAGAGAATGGAAAACAAAATACAAAATAACTTTTTAGAATTTCTAAAATAGGACTCTCCGCTCGAGCACAGCTTTGGTCGCTCAAGCGGACCCTTTTGGTTTGCAAAAGTACTGGTTGTATGCATTTTACGCTCGAGCAAGACCTTCGACGCTCGAGCGAGGAGTCTTGTAAAACAGGGTACGCTCAAGCGCAGATTCGACTACTCGAGCCACAGTGTAATCTCTGCAAAACTTCTGGGAGCTACATTTCCACGTTCGAGTGAGGCTTTTCACGCTCGAGCGGACAAGTCGAATTTTGGGTTTTCCAGAATTATGTTTGAAGCTCAAAAACATACTTCAAAGGCTCCAAAGTTTGCAAATCAATGCCAATTCATAGAAAAACGTTGTATATCATAAGAACTTGGATAAGTTAAGACCAATTGTCTAAAATCATGGTCCATTTCCAAAACTATCCATTTCACAACTCATGCATTCAAACTTCAAACCTTCAAGGACCATTCATGCATGTAAATTATGGACATTAATTCTACTTCAAATGGTACAAATAATGCCCAAAGTCATGAAACTCAACAAGACTATGCATGCATGTGTGATTTGATGCTTAATTCTTCATATTTAACATGCTACATGCGTGATTACACAAATTCATGACAATTCTCGATATGCATGGTTATATTGACTTCAAATTCATTAGAATGAACTCAATTCTTGCTCTTAATTACATATCTTGCTTGAATTCACTCAATTATGAACTTAAACTCATAAAGTTGAGTTTAATTACTCACCTAAGAGCTCCAATCTCCCAAATTCTAGCTAGTTCTTGAGCCTAGCCTTCCAAATCTTCAAGTTATGAGACAATTCTACAATTTTTCCTCTTCCTCTCTCTCTAGAGTGTGATTTCAGCTAAATAAAGGAAGATGAGCTCCAAAAGTGAGTGTAAGTGCAAATAGGTCACTTATATATATGTTTGTCAAATCAATTTGATTAAGGCTAATTAATTGAGCTTAAATTAATCAATTTAATCTAATTATTTTGATCCTAATCAATTTTTAATCAAATTTCACCGTAGGCTCTAAAAATCATGCTAAGCACAAAAATACAGTCAATTTCGCTTTTTGATGCCTTTACGATCTTTAATTAAATTTTATAGCAAAGAATCAAACAGATTTTCTTACGGTGAATATATAGAAATTCAAAAACAGGTATAATTATATAAATGACACTCAAAATCATATTAAGCACATAATCACAATCATAATTAAGATTAATTTACATAACACGGGACAGGGTTATGACACTACTGGTGAAAAGCACAATATTTTGCAGGGTTATGCTTGGGTGGAAGATGGTTGGGCAATGAGCGAGGTTCCAAGGGTTTTAGGTGCTGTTTCTTGACTAACACCTGCATGGCTTCGGAAAGGGTCATATATAGTTGGTTAAAAGTCCTCTGGGGTCGGGTAGGGTTGGATGATGTTTGTGAGCTTGTGTTGGCAAAGGGGTTGGCAGTCTTGGTTCTGGTGACAACACTTACATCCAATGGCCTTGTAGTTGTGTTACTATTAGTAGCATTGGAACTGCGGATTAATGGCCTCTTGGCTGGCTCCTTTTCCTCAATAATGTGTCCCTGTTTCATGGCATCCTCAATTTGCACCCCCATTTCATGGAGCTCTGTGAATGTAAATAGAGGTAGGACAATCATCTTTTGCAACAACTTGCCATGTAGATTCCGGACAACCATTCTGATCTGGTCCTTCTCGGAAGGCCTTATGGTCGTCATCGAGGCTTTAGCTCTCTATCTTGTCACAAATTCAGAGAAACCCTCCTTCGGCTCTCAGCGTGTTGCCTCGAGATCACGAGTTATGACGTCAATCTGCATATTGTAAGAGTACTGAGTAATGAAGGCCTTGGCCATCTCTTCCCAATTCTATTTGACGGAATCTTCCAACTTAGCATACCTGACATGGTGCGACCAAAGAGAGACAGCTTCTGTAGTCTAGTTAAGTCTATCAGCCGCAAGATATCCGAAAACAGTCGTAAGTGAACCATCAAATCCCTAGAACCGTCAAAACCATCAATGTGCGACATCTTAAACTGATCCAGTAATGTAACTGCATAATCAGTGGACCCATCCTCTATGTCTGGGATAGAGTTGACCCCTTGCACTCTCTTGAACAATTTTTCCAGTGTATTGACCTTGAGTGCAGTTGGATCAACCTCAAACTCGAACGGAGCCTCAGTTTGATAAACTGAGGCTTTGGAGGCTTGTGTTGGGATTGGCTCTGCTAGATTACCCTGGTTTTCTTGAACATTGGTAGTATGAGCGGTGGGTCCAGGCGCTAGGATAGCCGTAGTAGTGCATGGGATGCGGAGGCCGCAGCCTGCTGTGGCTGCTGTTATTGTAGTTTGGTTATAACCTTAGGCTGACGAATCGTAACCTTGGCCTGACGGGTCGCTTCGTGTTGTAGTGTCTCAACTGTTTGCTGCAATTGAAGTATTAGTTCCTCCATATCGGCTGGGGGGATACTATGCCATGGGAATGGGTGATTGTCTTTGAGCTGAGCTAGAAGTAGACAACTGTTCTTGACCTGGACTAAACCCAAGTGAGCTGAGAGGTGACTGCTGTAAGAAATGGACTAGTGAACTCTGTTTAATTCTCCTTTGCCTTGTAACCGGTGGTAATGAGGTAAACACAGGTTATCCCCGAACAAGATCCCCGGCCTTGCACAGTCTTCTGACTCAGGTCCAGAGTACTTGGGGGATATCAGAACTTTTTGAAATTGTGGTTTTGAACTACCTAGCAAAGAAATAAAGCAAAAGAGCAACAATCAGAAGCCACACAGTGCCTCAGCTAAGACATTCTATCAACACAGATATTATCAAAGCTGTAGGACTGCACTCCACACTGAATCTTGCCCCAAAATAGATACTAATTTTGCAACTGCTATGCACATTCCTGTACAGTTTCACTGTAAAGCACATACCAGTTAAGAGAGAGCCAAGACACCCCTATGAGGGGGTAGGGTTACCCTATCCTAGTTTTGTCATGAACTAGGTTTCACTATTTCAATCAAGCGGTTTCACGCAATCCTGCACTCGGGTGAGCATCTTGTCCTAGTTTGGAACAGTCACTATGGCTTCACTATATGCAGCTAGGCCAAATGGTCAAAGGGGGTACCTCAGTAAGACCACCTAATATACCTCTCATACCTAACATTGAGAAGTGAAAGGAGGATCAAACGGTACAACGGTAGTCCAGATCCAAGGGTTGTGTTCCCAACATGGCAGAGCCCACGACCGGTCAGCCTTTTGGCAAGCTTTTAGGCAAGCCTCCAGCAAACCGTCTAGGAGTAGTAGATGGAAAACATAGTGACTTAAGCGCACCAATGCAAATACAATGCAAAGAACATATACATGTAGATAAAAATTCACATCATGAAGTTCGAGTCAAGTTCTCTAATGTCCCCAGCAGAGTCGCCAGAAACTGTGGCCCGACTATTCGTGCTCCTTTCGGAGATGACTAGCCCCACAATTCGGACTCCTATGGTTTTGAATCTGATTCCACAAGTGCAATGTGAAATAGATAAACACAAATGAGTCCAAATTCGGTAATTATTTTTCAAATGCCAAAAATGGATTGCTTTTCAGATATAGAGTCGCCACCTAAATATTTTTGAGAAATTTAGGAGACCCGAGACTCGTGCCAAAGGCCACTTATCCATCATCACCAAAGTGTCTCGGCTCGAGAACTTAGATACGAAAGGGGAAGGTCATGAATTTAGCACCCCCGCTCGCCCGATCAAAGATCGGCCTCTAGTAATCATGATGTGATTCTTATTTATATTATATACTCTTGTTCCGATTTATTTGACTAACTTACTATGTGTTGCACACAAGTATAGACTAATTTGCATAAATTTGGACATTTGATTTGAAGTTTGTTTTTGAAAATGTTTTGAATATGTGCACCTTGAAAAAGTGAACTCATTTGTACTTTGATCAAACTATTCCAATTTAAGCAATTAGCCTCTATCCACAGGCATTCAAACAATTTATCACTTAAGCAATTAGCCTTATGGTATCATGCTGGACATGGCAACAATCACGCGTATGCGATATGCTAAAGCAATAAAAGCTTACCCCAATTTCCGAGGCAAGTCAAAAGAGAAACTAGTTAGAAAAATGCATGATCCTAACTAATGCAAAATATGCCTAATACAACACATGCAAAAAATGCAATTAATAGGCTCGACCACTAATTATGACATGTGAATCAATTTGATAGAATGCGGTTTAAATACGTATTCAATGAAGTAATAAACGACAATGCTTGCTAGAATGATGAACCGAGCCTCGATTCATGCAAGACAAATGGATGCAAACATGAGAAATGCTAAAAGAAACATGATGTTCTAAATTACCCATTATAAGCAAGTAAATAAAAAGGAGAAAGACGTGGAGTTGGAAGACATACACATTATTACGTTTTTGCCCTCGTGCAGGAGGGTCTGAATGAATACCCTAGCTAATTACTATGAATTATCTAATCTATTACAACCCAAATGAAATACATTAACTATGCTAGTTAATTATTACAACACCACAAATTAACTAACTACTTTAACTAATTAACTAAGTACAACACAAAACTAACTAGCTATTCTAACTAAACTAACTAATTAGTTACAAGTCCGCTACTTTAAGTACAACATACTACTATTACAACATTATTTAGAAATGAATCCTGAGAATCAAGGTAGGGTTAATGCATGGATGTGGATTTTCACCCAAAAATGCTCCCCATTTTCCTACCGGAATGGTTCAGTTGCACAGTCAGGAGATTGCACTGATTTTTCACCTCAGTTTCTGCTTTGTTCTGTAGGAAACAATACATTACCTTGTTGGAAAAAGTGGCAGCAAGCCAGAAGTAGTGGCCTGCCACCTAGTAAAGGTGGCCTGCCGCCCAGTAAAGGGGCCTTGCCGGCACTAATGTTGGATTTCTCTTGCTGCAATAGAAAATAAACAGAGCACAAACAAAGCATTCTCAAGGGATGATTGCTCACCCTGCCTTTCCTTATCATCAAATAGCTCAAAGGAGGGGTAGGCTTGATTCACAAGCCATCAATCGACGCAATTTCATTGCATGATGACTTATGAACCAAAGCATACAATTTCAATAAATGGTAAGGAAAGACCAACAAAACCTCCTCCCTATCATGGATTGATCAAGGGAAGGGGTTGATATTGACTCTTGAACCGTTTTCATCACTAACAAGTATGAAACGACTCAAGACTCAATAGGTTCAATTGATGTCCAATTGAACACAAACCATTTTTTTAGCTTGCTTCATTTTAACCACAATTTCATTACTCTATTTTAATTACCTTCCATTCATTAGTCAATTAAGTCCAATAATGAGCTTTAAGTCCATTATTAGAGAGAAGTGTCAAACCAAATGTTGTTTTAGGCATGAGAGAGAGATCATGCCGTCGGTAATGAACCCCCAAATGGATTAAACCATTAAGCACAATATCACCCTTCAAGCTTAAACGACACTCCTTTTGGAGCATCTCTCAAAACAAAGAGAAAATGCCAAGAAAGGAGGGAGATTGCAAAGATGCTTAGAGGTGAACACAAGTATAAAAAGCAAGAAATAAATGTTATCAACTCAAATAGGTTGGTGGCTAAGGCCTAAACCACCAAGCCTATAAGGATCATTACACTACAAGCATGCAATACAAAGCATAAATGAAACTAACACATAAAAACAGTCCTAAATTAGCTCAAAATAGTGTTGGAATTAAAGTAAAAATAGCTAAAAGAATAAGCTAAAAATATGGAGCAATTAAGCTAATAAACAAGCACAATGAGGGGAGGCTACCCCCTCCATTTTTGGGACTTCAAAACATGATTTTTAGCTCTGAAAAACTCTAAAAACCAGTGGTAAAAAGTTCAAAAAAAGTTTATAAAAAGGTGGGAAACACAAGGGTAAAAGCCTATGAAACAAGGTTCAAAGAAGGGTGATCCATCCCTCTACCTTTAAATGGCTTTAAACCAGTCCAAAAATACAAGTGATAAACAACTCAAAAAACAGCAAGAAAAGATGAGAAAGAAATGGTACAAAATAACTAGAATGTATACCTCTTGAAAAGGAATGATCCCTTGAATTCCCAAACTACTAATTTTACACTCTCAAGTGCTAAAATGCAAGCTTAAGCACCTCAGCAAAGACCCCTCATGGTTTGGTTTAGAGTGTCTAGGCAAAGGTTATGTAAGATGAAAGAGATAGAGAGAGAAATGTAGAGAGAAATATTTTTCAAAACTTTTGCTCTCCAAAATGTTCTAACCCTAAAAAAATAAGAGGGAGTGATCTATATATAGAAATATATGAGACCACCTTAGAAATATCTATACAGACACAACTGGTGCAGTGCATGCATTTGTATAAATAGCTGACAAAGGATCTGAGATGTTTGTACAAGTGGGCAGTAGGCCACACTAGTAGGTCTGTAAGTCCTTGGATGCATAGGCCTGAAAACTACTGTTTTGGCCCAAAACAAGGCACAAGGTTTATAGGTTCAAAATGAAGGTTTCCTACTGAGGAAATCAAGCATTTGACAAGCGTACACCTTCATTATTGAGTGATCAATTAATGGCGCCCAAGTCTTAAGGGCCATCAAAAATGGGGCATCTACAGTAGCATCCTCTAGAAATGATTAAGACCACTGAATAAGGAGTTGAGCGACAACCTTGTTATTCCTCTTAACCCTATGTCTGTCCAGCACTGCCACGAGTTCCATTTAGAAAGTACCATCAGGGGCGACTAGTGGCAATGTAGGCTATGCGATTATGTTCTAACCTAACTTTTTCTTGAATAAAGAAACATGAAACACTGGACGGATGTGGACAGAAATAGGTAGCTGTAGTTGGTAAGCAACCTCTCCAATTCTTGCCACAACCTGAAATGCCAAAGAGAAGAAGAAAGCAATAACTGAAGAAATAGAGGAGAGAAAATGGAAAACTAAATTTGGAGTCCATTTATCCATTTTCAGAAAACTTGATTACAGTCAAATCCTCCCCATTTCCCCCTTCAACTGTAGCTATATATAGCTAGAATAACCCTATCCAAAATACTAACTAACAACCAAACCTCATAACCAACTAACTAACCCTCCAACAATCAAACAGCTCTCAACTAATTCTCTCTGTCAAACTGAATTTCAGTTGCCAACTGAGCTAACTAAATCTAAAACTTCCTAAATCATAACAGAACACTTCACTCTTTTATCATTCAAATATAGTTAGAAAGTCTCGGTGTTATTTTGGATTAAAGCGATATCGTTAATTTTTTCATCCAAACTAACGGAATGTGTATTACACACACCATTTTTTAGAGTGGATTTTTGTTTTCTAAAAAATTAGAATAAAATTAATATAACAAAATGATAATTTTACCCCTATTTTCTCCAAATCTAAAATTAGATTAATATGTTAATTAAAATAAAATAAAATAAACTAAAATATAATTAATAATTAGTTTTTATAATTAAATAAAATATAAAATAAACAATAATTAAAAATTGATCTAGAATGTAATCAAATTAAAATTAAATTAACATGTTAGAAATTATAATAAATAATTAAGAATTTAGGTTTAATTGTGATCTAAAATATAATTAAATTAAAATTAGATTAAAAACTTAGTAATCACAGTAAATAATTAAATATTTAGGATTCATTGTGATCTAAAATATAATTAAATTAAAATTAGAATAAAAATTTAAGAATTACAATAAATAATTTATAATTAATTGTAATTTAATTATATTAATACTAGACATTATAAATTATGTGTATGAGAGAAGAGAGAGAAATAAAATAACAAAAAATATAGGGTTTAAGAGTATTATTGTCATTTCACATCTATAATTAATGGTGTTAACGATTCCATTTTAGTCCAAAATCGCATGGGGGCATATGGCTATTTTTAAAAGATAAGGGGGTAAAATACTATTAGGCCCCGTTTATTTTCAGAGGTAGAATGGAGGGGATAGTGAGGGATTAATAGTGAGGGGGATTAAATAAAATTGTGTTTGTTTTGATGATAGTTGTTGGTGTAGGGATTGTTAAATTATTTTTATATAAAATAATAAAACAAATAAAAAATACAAAAATGTTAAACATTAATGTTCAAAAAAAATGCCCAACATGTAAAAAATAAACAAAAAATTTTCAGAAAAAAATAAAGCAAATAAGATAATAATTTTTACTTAACAAAAAATACAAAACATTAAACATTAATGTTCAAAAAAAATAATAATATAATAAATAAAAATAATAATTCGACAAACTATTTTTCTAATACCACATTCACCTCCTCCATCCCAATCCCCCTTCCAAGGCCTATCATAATCCCTTGGTATTAGGAGTTGTAGCTCGCCTTTTTCGTGCCCCCATTCGGAAGGTTGAAAGAAAGCCCTACAGTTCGGACTCTCGTGGTTCTGAATCTAATCTCACAAGTGTAATGTGAAACGGATAAACCAAAGAGTCCAGATCCGGCAAATCGTTTTGGAAAATTGATTTTAGGATAAAAAAATGCCAAAATTGGACTGCTTTGCCAGATACAAAGTCGCCACCTAAATATTTTATTTTGGAAAAATTTAGGAAACTCATAACTCGTGCCAAAGGCCACGTGTCCGTCATCACCAAAGTTGCCTCGACCCGGGAACTTATGTACGAGGGGAGAAGGTCATGAATTGAGCACCCTCCGCTTGCCCGATCAAAGATTGGCCATTACTAATCCTGATATGATTTTTTTTATAAACATTATGTGCTTTTGTTTCGGTTATTAAGCTAGCTTTACTATGTGATGCGCACAAGCAAGTATAGACTAGTTTGCTCAATTTGGAACAATTCAACTCATATTTGTTTGTGAAAATGGTTTGAATTTGCCAACTCAAGTGGGCTTAAAGGTTTGCGGATTGCCACCAAACATAGTGGACTTAAAACATGATTTGCCACTCAACAAAGTGGGCTTAAAACTTACATTTGTTGAATCGTTCCAATTCAAATAATGAGCCTTCATCCACAGGCATTCAAGCAGTTTAGCATTTAAGCACATAGCCTCATGGAAAACATGCTAATCATGGCAACATTCACACTTATACAAATATGCTAAAGCGTAAAAACTCACCTAGTACTCTAAGCTAAGAAGATATGAGTTAGTAAAATTATGTATGGTTCCTAACTATACAAGATGCCTAACGCAACACATGCAATATGCAATTAATAGGCTCGGCTACTAATATGGTATATGATTTAATTTAAATAACATGCGGTTAAACACGTATTCAAATAAGTATTGAAGTGGCAATGCAGTTTGAATGATGCGCCGAGCCTCGGTGTATGTAATACAAATGAATAGATGCAAGCATAAGGTATGCTAATTTAAAATATGTCCCTAATCTAACCATCAAAAGCGATTAAATAAGAGGGAGAAAGACGTGGGGTTAGAAGACATACACACACGCACGCACGCACACTATTACAACATTACGCTCTCGTGAAGGAGGCTTCGAATGAATAAGCTTATCAACTAGCTACGCTAATTAAGCTAACTAATTTCTACAAAACTGAAATAAATTAACTAACTATTCTAGTTAACTAATTACAAAACAAAATTGAATAACTAGTTAAACTAACTAATTAATTACAACTCTTAGTTAGCTACAACTAATTAATTACAACATATATTTGAATTTCAAAATAGGCTAATCATAAGCTAATTAATTTAAACTAATTAACAAGATAACTCGTCCCAGGATACGAGGGAGGCCCATGCATGCTCGGTTTCCACTTGAAAAGCCACTGCCTTGCTGCTGAATGCCTCTATTTGCACATTTGAACACTGACAATGCTACCCACATCCAGAACACCTCTGCTCTACCTTACTAATACACTGTGCAAATTTCACTGATGGTCGACAAGTGGGATAAGCGGCGGGTTGGCTACCAATAGTGGTTAAAGCCTTAAAACACCAAGCTAATGAAAGGACTTACACTTTAACTATGCAAAACAATGGCAAAACAGTTCAAAACAAAGTGTAAAGCATGCTGGACTTGAGCCACAAAAAGCTAAAACATTAAGCTAATACATGGGACTAACTAGGCATGCAAACAAGACACAAGGAGGGGAGGCTAACCCCTCCAATTTTGGACTTCCAAATGAGTTTTTTGCTGCTGAAAAACCTTTGAAATTCAGTGGTTAAAAGGCCCAAAAAAGTTGATTTGAAAGTGATGAACAAAGGTACAAAAACTTTACAAGCAAAGAACCAAGAAGGGTGAACCACCCCTTAACTGAAAATAACCTCAAACCAACACTTTTAAGCCATAAAAATAAAGCTTTTTATAGTTCAAAATCAGCCTCAAAACAATTGAAAAAGATAGCAAAGTGTAGACACCCCATTTTTGACCGTCCTTAAGACTTGGACGTCACCGTTTGAACACCCGGTGATCATCCATGTTTGTGTTCGTTTGGAGTTCCCGGAGGTCTCGACTACGCGCTTTGCCTCAGGATCTCCGAACTCGACTGTTTAGTGTCTGGTTTTGCACCAAACACTTGTGTTTTGCCTTAGAGGGGCAGGGAATGCCTTGTGAGGCATCCCCGTACATCACCGGACATGGCCAGAGGCCACCGACTGGTATTTTGTTTCCATCGGCAATGTGTACTGCCGGTCAGCACTCTTTATTGCCGGTCGGCAGTCAATTTTGAGCAGCCGACTACTGTTCATCTGCTTTTGCAGATATTTTAATACAGCTGTCTTGCATTTGGCTCCCCTCCATACACGTGTATGGAGGGATCTCTCTCTTTAGAAGCTTGTCTTGTAAGCTTTACAAGACAAAAAGCTCTATAAGAGGAGCCCTCCTCTCCCTTGTTTAGGGTTAGAGATTTTAGACAGCCACATTAGGGTTTTGAGTTCTAGGGTTAGGATTGATACACATTCTATCTCTATACCTCCCTCTCATTTGGCCTTTGTGTGTGTATAAGTGTGTTTGTGTCTTACTATTGCACACAAACACATAGTGTTACACCTTTGCTTGATTCTTGAAGGATCAGAGGTTGTTCTTGGTGTTCTTGGGTGGTTTTGAGCTTGAAGAACCAACTGGTCCACCATTCTTGAAGAGGGTCTACAAGGGTAAGAAACTAGTCCCTTTATTTTCCATTTTTGCATTGTATCTTTGCCTATCTTAGAACTGTTTTTGTGCTTAGTGTATAACATAAAAAAGTTCTGTTTTTAGGCCCTCTAAATAGTTTGTTTAGAGTGTTTTGTGGTTTGGAGAAGTTTGACCCCTCTTAGGCCTTGAGAGGCCCCGTTTTGTGCCATTTTGAGTGAGCTCCGGGACCTTGGTGTTTGGGCCTCCTCACCACTGAAATCTTGAGGGATTTCAGAGGTGAGGATGGTGCCTTGAGGTCCTAGGAAGGAGAGGCCCACCCCCTCTCCTTGTTGTCCTTGAAAAGGACCATTTTTGGCCTCTTGAGGGAGCATCTAGCTAAGCTTCATGTTGACCATGCCTTAGTTGTTTTTTTTTTTTATTATGTCATAATATGCCTTTGTTTTTAGTTGGTTTTGGTACACCATGCATGCTTCGCATACCTACCTTGTAATGCCATGTTTAGGCCTTAACATGCCTTAGGTTGTAAGCCTTTGTTCAAGCATGTTTTAGGCCTAGCTTTGTGAAGCTTTTGTGCTTATTTTGCCATGTATGAGGTCTGTCCATAGTTGTTTGGGTCGACTTTGCCATGCATTATATAGCCCCTTTGCATTTTTGGCTTGTTGGCCTTAAGTGTGTGAGTGTATAGCATGCGTCCTTGCTTTATTTCAGTGGTTTGGCACCATTTGTAGCATAATTTCAGTCCCTTTAACATGCTTGTATGCTTGCCTTGGATGCCTCTTTGAAGCTTTGGAAGCTTGTGTAGCATGCTCCATGTTTTGGCATTTGTGCATGCCTTTGAATTTAGGACATTTGGATGCCATCTAAGTGATCTTTAGGCCTTGTCTTGATATGCTAAAATTCTGTTTTTAGTCATTTTGTTCATGCCATGTTTGGTCTTGCTAAGTGTAGTTCAATATTTCGTTAGTTTGCTTTGAATACTTGGGCCATTTGTTGCATGTTTAGTCTATCTTGCTTGTTTGGTTTGGCACCATATTCTCGCATGATTTTCAGAGCTTAATGCCTGTCATTTGTCCATGTTTGCACCTTCTTGAGTGTGCTTGAGAATTGCTCTTTAATGCTTAAGTGTTGGTCCTTGTGTGCATGCATGTTTGCATGTCATTCAGCCCTCATTTCATAGCACTTTGGCCACTAATTTAGGCCTAGTTAGGACTGCCCAAATCATGTTTAAGTCCATCCCTTTGTTTGTTGCATGTACTCCTTGTATGTTGTAGCATATTGGCGAGTTGTTGCATAATTGAACTTGCATGATTGAATGAAGTCACATGTTTGTTTACATGCTTAAACACCCACATTGTGCCTTGCATACTTGTTGGTTGCATTATCTCATGCCTTGCATGTCTTGTATGCTTGTTTGCATTACCATGTTGCATGCCTAGTCAACATGCTTAGGTTGTATTGCATGCATGCTTTGCCTCTTGATCATCCATGATTGAGGTTGAGTTCCTCATTTGTTTGGTGGTTTGCATTGCATTTGACATCAACATGCATAACTTGGTCCCTTGGGCCATCACGCATGAAAATGTGCGATTGATGGTCCGAGAACCAAGAAGCGTGTCCCCTTGAGTCACTAGCATGATAAGGGACATGATTGGTGCATACATTGCTTGAATTGTATTGCCATGCTCTGCCTTGCCCTCTGTTACTGTCAATTGTCGATTCTGCAGGAGCTCTCAGCCGACCGGCAGTGATAAGTGCCGACCGGTAATCCTCCCTCTGCCGATAGCTTCATCAATGGCCGGTGACCACATACCACTGCCGGTGGCAATCCTATCCAGCCGGTGATGTCTTCCAATGTCCAGGGAAGCAATCCTGAGACTGTGGAAGTCTCCAGAGGAGTATGGCGGTGCATTTCCGAGCAAGACCCAAGCACGCATTGCATTAGGCTCTCATCCCGAGGCGGTTTATCTGTTTTTCCTAGCTTAGTTAGTTTGTTAACTAATTAGGTAATTTGTAATATTTAATTAGCTTGTAGGTTAATTATTTGTAATATTTATTTGGTCCCTCCGAGCGAGGGCGAATTTGTAATAAGTGTGGGTGAGTGTGTGTGTGCATGTCTTCTAACCCCCACTTCTTTCTCCCTTTTACTTACCTGCTTTGATGGTTAGTAATAGGTCATGTTTAAATTAGCATACCTTATGCTATGCATGCGTGCATTCATGCATTTGTCTTGCATGCACCGGGCTCGGTACATCATGCTAACTGCATTTGTACTTCAATTCTAAATTGAATACGTGCATCAATTGATTGCATTTCACATGCCGTGTTTAGGTTAGCCGAGCCTACTCTAATTGCATCCTGTATGTGTTGCATTAGTCAATTTGACATGAACTAGGACCATGCATATTGGCTAACTAGTTTATTGTTTTGGCACGGAGTACTATGTAAGTATTTTCCTGCTTTAGCATATCGCATGCGTGTGAGTGTTATCATGACAACATGCTTACCATGCGGCTAGATGCTTATGTGATAAACTGTTTGAATGCCTGTGGGTGAAGGTTGGATTGCCTAAGTTGGAATAGCTCATTGAAATCCGTGTTTTAGCCTACTTGCGAGTAGCAAATTCCAAAATGTTTTTCAAGACAAACGGATATGCAATGCTTATTTCCAAATTAGGCGATCTAGTCTATACTTGTGTGCTGTACGCATAACATAGTAATTCTAGGCTAATAAATGGAATAAGAACACATAACGTTTTCAAAATTGGATATCACGGTTAGTAGAGGCCGGTCTTCGGACCGGGCGAGCGGGGGTGCTCATAGCTGACCTTCCCCGATCGTACCCAAGTTCCCGAGCCAAGGCAACTTTGGTGATGACGGACACGTGGCCTTCGGCACCGAGTTAGGGTTTCCTAAATTCTCCCATTTTAAAAAAATATTTAGGTGGCGACTCTGTATCTGGCAAAGCAGTCCATGTTTGGCACTTCTTTTCAAAAATCTATTTCTCAAAACGATTTGCCAAATTTGGACTCTTTGGTTCAGATTAAGAACTGTGACACAAATCGAGTCCGAACTGTAGCGGGGCCCCACGCGGGCGCGTCTACAGTTTCTGGCGACTCTGCTGGGGAGTTTAGAGAGCTTGACTCGAACTCGTGATATCTTGTTTTGATTTCATTTATGTGTCTCTTTGCATTGCATGTGCATTGGTGCGCCTAGGACACAGTGTTTGCCATCTGCCATTCCTGAACGGTTTGCCGGAGGCTTGTCTTGTCAAGGCATGACCATACGGCTGACCGGTTATGGGCTCTGACAGTATGGGAACACAAACCCCGGTTTTATCGGGGCACCCTTTTTGACCATTCGAGCTAGTGCATATTCGGATCCATAGTGACCATTCCAAGCTAGGACAGGTTGCTTACCCGATGTTAGGTTGTTTGAAACTGCTGCGTGCATAGTGGAACCCTAGCTCCTGACAAAATAGGACAGGGAAATCCTACCCCAACATAGGGGTGTTTTGGCTCTCTTTACTTGCTATGTGCTTTTAGAGTGTATCTCTATAGGAACGTACATATCAGTTTGCAAGATTGAGTATTAGACCTGAGGGCACCAGTATCAGCGTTGTTGAGAATCAGTTATCTGTGGGTATCAGGTTCAGTTTTGGGAACAATGATTCTGGGGAACAGTGATCAGCAGTAGAGTACAGTTGTTCTGCTACACTCGTGTTTGATCTATTTGGGTTGAAATGCTGCTTGTTGTCTCTTTCAGTTCGGACAGTTGGTACAGAATAGCTAGTGCTCCCCCTTGCTGAGGCAGGACTTATGACGACGCAGAATTCAGAAAAGATCGTGGTTTTGACAGCTGCACTAGATCAAGGGATCGCTCTGCAAAGTGAGACCAACATTGATATGTCACATCCACCCAAGTCGCCTATTGCGCACCCAGTCTGGGCCCCCCAGCTATACCAGGCTCACGAGCCTACTACATTTGAACTAATGGGGATGATAGGTGATCTCCAGAGGTCCGTGGCGGATCTTGCCTACGGAATGTCAGCTTCACCTCCAGCCGCACCAAATGCCGGGAGTTTTGTACCCCAGGAGCCCCCGCTGTTGGGGCGGATTGTGATTGAACTTAGCCAACTGGAGATGGCCTCCAGCTATGGTAATGACATATCAACATCAACCCAAACCCTCGATCAGGCTGAGGCCAGAGGAAAAGACAAAGTGAAGGCAGACGCCGATCCCATTGAACAACTGCTGCGGGCAGTCGAGGCTTTGAAAGTCGGGGGGATGAATAAGCAACAAATATCCGCAGTTGTGGCAAAAACTGTGGAGGATGCTTTCCCCACTCCACTTGAGGGTAGTTCAAGTCAGTCAGAAAATCGGGATAGGCCCCGTCATGCCAGAACAGTTCCTCCTATTCCCAGCCCTGCGCCCGGGAAAGATCAGAAAGCCAAGGTGGCGCTTGCCGACCCTTTCGCTTGTGCATCTAGTAAGAACGCTCAGACTTCAAAATACCTGCCCCAAGGGCGCAGGGTCTTTCATGCTCTCTACATGCCTCTGTCCAAGGCACTTCAGATCCTTGCCGAGAGGGGACACCTCAAACCCTTGGAGCCTCGGCCTCTCCCGAAGAATCTCCCTGCTACGCATGATGCTGCTCAGTACTGCGCGTACCACCAGCAGACAGGCCATGCTACCGACAATTGTTTCCGCCTCCGTCATGAGGTGCAAGATTTGATCGACAACGAGGTTATCCTCCCGCCCACCTCAGCCAAGTCCGTTACCACCCAGCTATTGGATTTTGAGGACATAGATGCTGCAAGTATGTAATCCGAAAGTGAACCACCTGCAGGCGGCATTCGGTATATTTTGGATGTGGCGTCTGGCACGCATTTTTGAACATCGGTGAACGCTAGTTTTGTAAATTCTGGCTTGGGTATCGAGTCAGCCTTGTGTTTTGAGTCTGTCTCTTTGTCTTGAGTCAGTCTTTTTGCTTAAGGGCCTGTCTTGTTGTATCGAGTCAGTCCCCTTTGTATAGAATACCAGGTGATTCCGGGATTGTTGCCTCTTACACTGTTTTGTCTTGTAATTACCCGTTTTTGTTTTTGAGTCTGTTTCTGCCGAGGGGCCAGTTATATCAACAAATTTGAATGAAACAGCGGTGGCTATCTCATTTTCATGCTTGCTTCCAGTGTAAGTTAGTTGTGCCAGAGGATTTGAGTCGACTGCCAGTACATCTCGCCTACTCTCCTGCGCTCCAAACTCATCGCATTAGCCTAAGTTTTTCAAAAAACCCCTTTTGAACACTGCAGTGATAAAAACAAAGAGGAAGGAATTCCTTGAGTTTTGCAAAATTTTGATCATTTTGAGAGAAAGAGTAGCATGCTAAGCCTTTTTTAATGAATGAAACCATGCTTGTCAGTGTGAGTACTAGGAAGGACCCTGGCTTGATCCAGATTGGTTCCACACTATCTTCAGCGCGAGCGATTTGTCGCTTTCTTAAAAACTTTCAAAAACAAATGTTTTGCGCGGCCCTGTGAAGACCTGTGTGGAATCGTTCTTGAGATTGTGCAGCCTAGGATCGCTCTCAGCCTCAAGATTCAACCTGTTTGTTTTGAACCACGAACCCATCCGGAACATTCAACGGTCAACTGTCGGAGGAGGCCCGTATGGCCAGTTTTGAAGCAGCCCTCGAGCAAGAGGCACCGAAGTCAAATGAAAAGATTAGATCTCACCAGAAGAAGCTTGTGGAGCAACCGGGATGGATTCTCCTACAAATCACTGCAACAGCCGTTATCCTAGATACAGAGAGGCTTCAACTTCATAAACCATTTGGCATGGACTTGTTACACTTTTACCCTTTGAGAGGCTCGCTGGGCCGAAAACCCGGGAGGGCGACCCAGGCAAAAGTTAGAGCAAGAGAAAAATACAAAAAAGCAAAAAAAAATACGAAAAAGTAAAATACAAAAAAGAAAAGAAAAAATGCGAAAAAGAAAAGAAAAAGAAATGAACAAAAGAAAATGAAAAGAAGCTCGCAAGGTCGAAAACCCGCATCGGGCACCTTGGCAAAAGTTAGAGCCTGAAAAGTGAAGATTAAAATACCTGAGAGTACCTTAACCAGAACTACGTAAGGCTTGATTCTCATGTTTGGGATACGTAGGAAACTTCATTCTGAAGTCCAGCCCCCAACGCTTTCATAGCGTTTCGGTCCATGCAATGGTTTCGACTTCACCCCAAAGTCTAGTCGCCAACACCTTCCAAGGTGATTGTGTCCATATATCTATTATAACTGTCTTCGTCATCTCTGTGTCCAAGAGTTCGACCACCACCAATGAAGACTGTTTGCGGACTGTTGCGGCACCATCCAAACAAGGGGCAACTTTCTGTTGCCACGAGTCGTCGTGAGCCGCCATTCAAACTAGGGGCAACTTTCCGTTGCCATGCGGCGTTCTTTAAGCTAGGGGCAATTTTCCATTGCCTCCGATCCGAGGTTGCGCATCTCGAAGAGTAAGTTCCATGCTCGTTGAGCATCAGCTATTTGCAAAAATAGTTTTTGAAAATTTTTACTGAGGTTGGCTATTTTCTCGAAAACTATTTCGTTTTCCAAAACTGGACCATTTTCTTGGACCCAAAAAGGAAAATTTTCAGTGCTTACAGCCTGACTTGCGTGGCTTTCAAATCAAAAATTGAACAAGTATGTTAATCCGACTCTCATCTTGATCGAAGCTGTTTTAGTTGAAAACCAAAACGAAAAAATGGTCAAAATGATGAACTAGGGGCACAGTTGAGTCAGGCGTTCTGTCTTTCCCCCGTCGTCAACGTACTTGCCAGGAGGGCACTCTACCCACCAGAAGAAATAGCTGTGAGCTAACGGCATCGGGCATGAACCCGCAACTTCCTATTCATTCATTAATCACCTTGGGGAGGGACGAAAAATAAGAGAATAAAGAATAGAGAGGTGTAAGTTGAGAGAAAAAGCGAGCCAAAGGGTTTTGAGAGAAAAACCGAGCCTGAGGGCCGACTGATGTGAGAATCACAAATCAGAAAGGGCGGGAACAATACCCAGAGAAACTAGCTCCTCGTGATCTGAGGTCTCCTGTCTTCGTTAACGCGTCTGTTTGTCGTGTCTTTTGTTTTGTTTACCTCAACCTTTGTTTTAGGTCTCTTCCAAGCGTGTCTTGTTGTGTTTAGGTCGTGTACCCCTTTTGGTTTGAGTCTTTCCCGCTGTGTTCAGTTGTAGGCTCGATACCCCAGTTAAAAACCCTTATTTAATTTCAAAAATTGTTTATGCTTAGAGTGCTGTGCCATTCTCTACATTTGGGCAAACCCAAAAGAAGGAAAGGAAAATTTGGGGCATCTGAGCATGTTTCAACCCTAGCTGGTTTCACCTTTGAAGGCCGTCTTGTCAAATTGGGCTATTTTGTTTAAAGTTTGCCGTGTGCAGAATAAACCAAGTGTTGGGTTATGGGCTGTATGCAAATTAATCCTCAGCAGAGTATGGACCGTGTGTTCAGGTTAAGCAGTGGTTTGTATGGGTTTCTTTGCTGTTACTTGGTTTGGTTATCTTGTTATTACAATGCAAGTGTTCAACATTCAGACCACAGATCAATTCCATTTACATTGAGGTGTAACATGATGTGATGCGATGAAATACATGAGATATGTAAATGTAACACTTTTCAGACAAAAAGTTTGTTCATTTCATAATCTCTTTTAAGTACAAAGTTTTGAGGAAAACAAAAATCTGCCTGCGGCAGTACAAGGTAATCTAACTACTAGCGAAGAGAAAAAAAAAGAAAGAGAAAACAAATGAAAAAGTACAAAAAAAGAAAAAGAAAAGCAGCAATCTGGGTCATCCTCAGTAGTCTCGAGCCCGGGGGTCTGCCCTCGTCCTCTTCCTGGATGAAGGTTCAGGAGCATCATCAGCATCCCCGTTTGAGCCTGAGTCTGAGTCATCTCTAGCCTCCTCAGATGACCCGGCCTCTGCCTCTGCCTCGGACTCATCATCGTCGTCATCATCATCATCAAGGGTCGGCGCCCGAGAACTACTCCCGACATGAGTACGCCCTCCCCTGGTACGGGGACGTGCAGTGTCTCCACGCCCTCCCTGAGCAGGAATAAAAGGCCCAGCTGGAGCACTGCCCACCGGAGGGATCTGGAAGGGAGGCTGAAAATCACAAAAAGCAAATACATCAGAATAATGTGAGCAGTGTATCAGTGCAGAATGCAGTGTATGGGTACAGTGTGAATGCCGTGTGCAGTGTATCAGTGCAGAATGTAGTGTATGGGTACAGTGTGAGAATGCCGTGTGCAGTATATCACTGCAGAATGCAGTATATGGATACAGTGTGAATACCGTGAGCAGTGTATCAGTGCAGAATGCAGTGTATGGGTACAGTGTGAGAATGCCGTGAGCAGTTTATCAGTGCAGAATGCAGTATACAGTTTGTGAATGCCGTGGGCAGTTCATCATTACAGAGTACAGTGTATAAATGCAGTATATGCAGTGTATCAGATGTTGTGAGATCAGTATGCCAGGTGTTGTGCCATGCATCAGATTACGTGAAGCAGTGTATGAATGGTTTGAGGCCATTGTCAGAAGAACATACCGGAATATTGTAAAGGGCCAGGAGGTCAAAGGTCCGCTGCAGCATCCCCATCATGGAGGCGTTCAACTCCACGGACTGTCGGGTGTACCCGGAGGACGCCTGCAAAAGTATAAGATACATCAGTGTTTTGCGGAATATCAAATAAACTGAAATGAAATGCTAGATGCAAGATGCAAAATGAAATAATACATACCGGAGGCAAGTCGGGGATGCCGACTAACTCATGACCAGCTGGGGGAGGAGCAAAAGGGATCTGGTAGGTCGCTCCATCCTGCCCTCTATATGATAGTACAGTGGGCAGGGCGGGCCAGCCAGTCCCCCGTCCCCCCCGAGCTCCGCTCCTACCATGCCCTCGAGCCCTCCTCGATGTGCCTGCTCCAGCCCCAGCCCCCGCTCCAGCTACTGGCGCCGCTGGCCTCTCCCTCTCAGCTCGGTGACCACCGCTCAAGGGTCGCATAATATAGGTCCGGATGTACTCTGTGTAGTCGCCCTCGCCTCTGTGATGCTCCTCACCCCAGCCGGTGGTGTACTCCCTCATCTCCCGGGCGGTGAACCTCTCTGTATCTCTCATGTGGCCAGGAGGCGGACCCGGCACTATCTGCTCCGATAAAGCTAGGGTTTGGCACAAGAAACGCTCGCCCAGGTATCAAGCTCGACAGACTGGGCCCTCCAACAAGATCCGACAACGGGCAGTCTCCCCTGAGCCCTCATAGTGATCCCTCACCACGGCCGGCAACGGAGCCCAGGGCTGCCAGGTGATCTGAAAATGAAATGCAGTTTATTATCTACCGTTATTGAAAACATACGGTGTGAAGCAAAGCCAAAAAATAAACTCTAAGGTTGAACATACCTCCGCGGCGGTGATGGTGTCGAAGTATCGGCGGAAGAAAGTAAGAGACTCCCGTGGTCTCCGCACGCATCGCACATCAAAGCGATGAGAGAAGGGGACGCCAAGGGGGATCTCCTCATCAGGTACTGGTGCAAGCCTAGGAAAGTAGGCATACACCCACAACTGCAGAACAGGTATCAGTATGACTATCAAATAAGGCAGAATACAGAATAAAGCAGAAATAGCAGAACCGTGTGTTGTGTAGTGTATTGTGCAGAGTGCACAGTGTGTGCAGTGTGCAGTCAGTGTAAAGCAGAGTATATGTGTGCCGGGTGTGCAGTGTACAGTCAGTGTGGGGCAGTGTACAGTATATGTGCAGTGTGCAGAATACAGAAAGCAGAAAGCAAAAATGTAAAATGGGAAGAAGACGTACCTCCCAGGCTCGCCAGTAGCCACCATGGAGCTGTCCGCTGAGGCGGGAAGAAGAGCTCATATAACCGTACAAAGTGGCCAGAGCGGCACCACCCCAGTCATAATGGCAGATCTGCCTGACGTCCACCAACGCGCTCAACAGGCATAAGGGCACGGTGTTCGCCCGATCGGCGAAGAGAGTCGTCCCGAAGAGAAACATAATGAAGCCCCGCGCATACTGGTCCACCTCCTTCGGGGACATCTGCGCCTCCACTGCCAAGGCCGGCTGGACCCGAAAGTGGCTCTCGAACCACGAGTACCTAACGAACCCCGCTCGAGCGAGGGGAGGCTGAGTACCAAGCAGGTACAGCTGGGCAACGTCCCACTCATCCATATCCGTGTCGAAGGGGATCGGATCACCCCCTACCCCAATGCCAGTGAGCATCGAGAAGTCGTAAGGGGTCATCGTCATATCCCTTGCGATGGAGAAGTGGAAGGAGTCGGTGGTATCCCACCACCTCTCCGCTAGAGCAGTGAGTAAGGGCCTGCAGGTAGTCAATCGAGAGAGCCCCCTGCAGAAGATGCCAAAGCCGGCCTCGTCGACGATGTCACGAACCGCATCTGGCAGCTCGAGGTACCAGTCCCGAGCGCCGGTGTTCCCATACCCGCAGATGGTATGGGAATCCCCCTGCAATCAAAAACAACAATTGCAAGGCAATATTCAAAATGCAGTTCTAAGAAGCATATAGGTATACAGCATGTGTGCATGGTTTCGGATTCAAACAGATACCGGGTGCCGGTGTGCTTACAGTGAACTACAACGTGTGATGTGTCAGCGTGTTTGGGTGGTTCAGGGCAGATGTAGCATGCGTGCAAGTTTTAAACAGATTCAAACAAATACCGGGTGCCGGTGTGCTTACAGTGAACTACAACGTGTGATGTGTCAGTGTGTTTGAGTGGTTCAGGGCAAATGTAGCATGCGTGCAAGCTTTAACAGGTTCAAACAAATACCGGGTACCAGTGTGTATGCAGTGAAATACAGAGTGCGCCGTGTGTTCGGGTGATTCAGGGTCAGTGCAGTGTGTGTGCATGTGTCAGTCTCAAACAGATATCAGTTGCACGTATGTTTACGATCAACTACAGTATACAGTATATCAGAATTAAGCAGTTAAAGAGCATAACTAGCTACGGCAGTTTTGCATCCTACGTTGCAGAAAGTAAAGCAGAGAAAGAAAGTTACCTCGGAAGCGGCAAAGGACAGGTGGGAGGTAGGCTCACGCAGTAGTAGCTCGGGCGGCACGTGCCTATCAAAACTCCTGAACTGGCGTAGTCCGTCGGGGAGCATCTCATGAACTGAAGGCCTGTAGGTTTCTGGATCGAACGGCCGGATACGGAGCGGCAAGGGCTCGGCCTCGGGGTCCATCTCGTGCTCTGGAGGGGCTCCGCCCTGTAGAAGATCGTCCGCCATCTCGAAGAGGATGTGAAAATGGCCGGAAGACGAAAAACCGGGCAAGAAGGCGAAAAGTCAACAAAAAGTCAAACCCCGAGAGGGTCGGAAAAGGCCGAAAAAGCCGGAGTGCGGAAAAGGCACGGGTATCGAGAAAAACTCAAGGGAAACAAGCCCCAAGTGGCGAAAATCAAGAAAGAAACACCGAAACGAAGTTTCGTTCGGTTGAAAATGTCCGAAACGCGAAGGAGATCGTGAATCGAACAACGAAATGGGAGCTAGAACGCAAGAAAAGGAGAGAATCGAGGGAGGAAAACACTCTAGAGAGAGAGAGAGGCAATTTTCGACCAAGGAGAAGTGAAAAAATAGGATTGGAAACCCTATTTTAAAAGACCCGTGGCCAATTGACAAAATTGCCCCGACACAGGAATTCTTTGCCGGTTGGCAACACTCTTTGCCGGTCGGCAAAATATTGTGCCGATGGAATTGTGTGATGGCCGGTGGACGGTCGGTGATGTATTCTGATGGCCGGTGGACATCCGATGGTCTCCTACAGTGATTTTGGAGCCTCCTACACCCTTTTTTGAGTTATGTGTGGGGTCCAGGGCCTTTAGTGCTCAAAACAGTGCAAAACAGTGCATTTCTGACGCTCAACCGGCCTCCGTTTTGACCTCGGGTCGTGTCTTCTGTGAGTGGCACTTGAATTCGTGCAAGGTGTATCCTTTTCGTATCCTTTTGGCTTTTACAAAACTCAAAAGTTGCCCTATGCGTATCGCATATCAATCGCACTGTCTTGTGCGCTCGCGTTGTCTAAAACGCATCGCGCAGTTTTGCACATCTCATTACATTTTGCATGATTATTCAAATTTCATTACCTACGTAGACCGCATATTTTGCTTGCGTAGACCGCATGCTTATGTTCAATTCCATTACCTGCGTAGACCGCATGTTTTGCTTGCGTAGACCGCATGCTTATGTTCAATTTCATTACTTGCGTAGACCGCATGTTTCGCTTGCGTAGACCGCATGTTTGTCCAAATTCATTACTTGCGTAGATCGCATGTTTTGCTTGCGTAGAGCGCATGCTTGTTCAATTCCATTACCTGCGTAGACCGCATGTTTTATCTGCGTAGACCGCATGTTTTGATTGCGTAGACCGCATGTTTTCCTTGCGTAGACCGCATGCTTATAATTAATTACACTACCTGCGTAGACCGCATGTTTGTAATCAATTTCATTACTTGCGTAGACCGCATGTTTTGTCTGCGTAGACTGCATGTTTGTAATCAATTTCATTACTTGCGTAGACCACATGTTTTGATTGCGTAGACCGCATGTTTTACCTGCGTAGACCGCATGTTTTGATTGCGTAGACTGCATGCTTATAATTAATTACACTACCTGCGTAGACCGCATGTTTGTAATCAATTTCATTACCTGCGTAGACCGCATGTTTTGCTTGCGTAGACCGCATGTCTGCAATCAACTTCATTACTTGCGTAGACCGCATGTTTTACTTGCGTAGACCGCATGCTTGTTCAAATTTCATCACCTGCGTAGACCGCATGTTTTGATTGCGTAGACCACACGATTTGTTCAACTTCATTACTTGCGTAGACCGCATGTTTTGCTTGCGTAGACTGCATGATTTGTTCAATTTCATTACTTGCGTAGACCGCATGTTTTGCTTGCGTAGACCGCATGTTTGCTCATTTTCATTACTTGCGTAGACCGCATGTATTGCTTGCGTAGACTGCATGATTTGTTCAATTTCATTACTTGCGTAGACCGCATGTATTGCTTGCGTAGACCGCATGATTGTTCAAATTCATTACTTGCGTAGACCGCATGTTTTGCTTGCGTAGACCGCATGTTTGTAATCAATTTCACTACTTGCGTAGACCGCATGTTCTACTTGCGTAGACCGCTTGCTTATGTTCGATCTCATTGCTTGCGTAGACCGCATATTTATGATCAATTTCGGTGCCTGCGTAGACCGCATGTTCCACTTACATGTCTATGCTTTCATAGCATTGTTATGCTTCCCACTTGCTTTGCGTTGTCATGTATTTTCAAATACATTAATATGCATATTGTTAATCACATTATACCTGTTAGGTTTGTTTTCTTTGCAGGCACGATATTGTATGTACGGTTCATTTAAGGCTGGTGCAACCAGACGAACCGGACAGGTATTGTATGGTCTAGGAGACCTTAAATCCTTGGAAGGTGTAAGACCTTCGGCACATTGATGTGCACAGTTCGCTTGCATTGTCATACATACCAAAAGCCGCGCGTTGTCGCGCACTTCAAAATCATGCATCATCATGCATTTGCATCTCAAAAACAAAAAAACCAAAAACAAAAAAATATAGCTGCATTGTCATGCATCATTATAATATAGTGTGTATTGCATTGTAGTTTGCATGCATTCATTGCATCACTCTCTATCTATGGCTTGCGCCTTTCCATGTTGAGCTTGGTTTGGTATGTGCCCATACTTTTCACGTCGAAACATAGTTCAGTGGACCGTTCTATGTTAGACGAGGCTTGTATGTGTACATGCCTTTCTTAGGCAAGATTTGGTTTGGCCCGCGTGCCATTTCCATTGCATTTTAGATCGCATGCATTCACTACATCTCCTCCGCCTATGGCTCGCACCTTCCCATGATTGAGCTTGGTCTGATATATGCCCATACTTTTCACGTCGAAGCATAGTTCAGTGGACCGTTCTATGTTAGACGTGGCTTGTACGTGTACATGCCCTTCCTAGGCAAAGATTTGGTTTGGCCTGCGTGCCTTATCCATCGTATCCATTCCCATTCCATTGCATATTTGTAGATATTGCATTATAGTTTGCATGCATTCATTGCATCACCTTCCATTTATGGCTTGCGTCTTTCCATGTTGAGCTTGGTCTGGTATGTGCCCATACTTCTCGTGTCGAAGCATAGTTCAGTGGACCGTTCTATGTTAAACATGGCTTGTATGCGTACATGCTTTGCCTAGGCAAGATTTGGTTTGGCCCGCGTGCCATATCCATTGCCATTTCCCCAGCATTTTCATCATACATTACATTGTAGTTGTTGCATCCGGCATTAGGATCGTAGTCCTTTCCCCAGCGGGTCGTTTCCCCACTTATGTCATCCCCTCCCCCCAATACTTGTTCTTGTGTCCGTCTACATTACTCATAGTTCAGTGGACCGTTCTATGGTAGACGGACTTGTTACCTCCATTAATCTATTTGACATTTGCGGGGTTTTGAACCGCTCTTGATTAGATCATGATCCGATTGCTTTGCATATAATTTGCATTGTTTCAATTACATTGCATCTTCATTTGCATTATTTATACATTGTTTTGTATACATTGCATATCATTTTGCATTCACTTTTGCATTGTCATGCATGTTGCTAATAACACCGTACCTGTTGAGTTGTTTTCTTTGCAGGCACGATATTGTATGTACGGTTCATTTGAGGCTGGTGCAACCAGACGAGCCACACAGGTATTGTATCCTCCGAGTGAGACGTATCGAGAATTACATAATTCTCTTACATCCTTTCTGCATTGTAGTGTAGTTTGGTGTATGCTAGCTTAAAATTGTCGCATGTTATGCTTTATTACAGCTTTCTTTGCATGATCATAAGTTATGCTCGGCTTCGTGCATTGTCTTGCATTTTGCCCCTGCCTTCGGGCGCATATCTTGTTTGTCTTGCATGTTTGCCTGAGTCTTCGGCCTTGTCAAAAATAGGTCGTCTCTGGGTTTTGACACTCACTCCCGTCATTGTTATGACTTTCGAGTTCTGTCAAAGAGGGGCAACTGTAGACACCCCATTTTTGACCGTCCTTAAGACTTGGACGTCACCGTTTGAACACCCGGTGATTATCCATGTTTGTGTTCGTTTGGAGTTCCCGGAGGTCTCGGCTACGCGCTTTGCCTCAGGATCTCCGAACTCGACTGTTTAGTGTCTGGTTTTGCACCAAACACTTGTGTTTTGCCTTGGAGGGGCAGGGAATGCCTTGTCAGGCGTCCCCATACATCACCGGCCATGGCCAGAGGCCACCGGCTGGTATTTTGTTTCCATCGGCAATGTGTACTGCCGGTCAGCACTCTTTATTGCCGGTCGGCAGTCAATTTTGTCAAAATGGCAATTTAGAGCAGCCGACTACTGTTCATCTGCTTTTGCAGATATTTTAATACAGCTGTCTTGCATTTGGCTCCCCTCCATACACGTGTATAGAGGGATCTCTCTCTTTAGAAGCTTGTCTTGTAAGCTTTACAAGACAAAAAGCTCTATAAGAGGAGCCCTCCTCTCCCTTGTTTAGGGTTAGAGATTTTAGACAGCCACATTAGGGTTTTGAGTTCTAGGGTTAGGATTGATACACATTCTATCTCTATACCTCCCTCTCATTTGGCCTTTGTGTGTGTATAAGTGTGTTTGTGTCTTACTATTGCACACAAACACATAGTGTTACACCTTTGCTTGATTCTTGAAGGATCAGAGGTTGTTCTTGGTGTTCTTGGGTGGTTTTGAGCTTGAAGAACCAACTAGTCCACCATTCTTGAAGAGGGTCTACAAGGGTAAGAAACTAGTCCCTTTATTTCCCATTTTTGCATTGTATCTTTGCCTATCTTAGAACTGTTTTTGTGCTTAGTGTATAACATAAAAAAGTTCTGTTTTTAGGCCCTCTAAATAGTTTGTTTAGAGTGTTTTGTGGTTTGGAGAAGTTTGACCCCTCTTAGACCTTGAGAGGCCCCGTTTTGTGCCATTTTGAGTGAGCTCCGGGACCTTGGTGTTTGGGCCTCCTCACCACTGAAATCTTGAGGGATTTCAGAGGTGAGGATGGTGCCTTGAGGTCCTAGGAAGGAGAGGCCCACCCCCTCTCCTTGTTGTCCTTGAAAAGGACCATTTCAAGGACCATTTTTGGCCTCTTGAGGGAGCACCTAGCTAAGCTTCATGTTGACCATGACTTAGTTGTTTTTTGTGCTTATTACGTCATAATATGCCTTTGTTTTTAGTTGGTTTTGGTACACCATGCATGCTTAGCATACTTACCTTGTAATGCCATGTTTAGGCCTTAACATGCCTTAGGTTGTAAGCCTTTGTTCAAGCATGTTTTAGGCCTAGCTTTGTGAAGCTTTTGTGCTTATTTTTCCATGTATGAGGTCTATCCATAGTTTTTTGGGTCGACTTTGCCATGCATTATATAGCCCCTTTGCATTTTTGGCTTGTTGGCCTTAAGTGTGTGAGTGTATAGCATGCATCCTTGCTTTATTTCAGTGGTTTGGCACCATTTGTAGCATAATTTCAGTCCCTTTAACATGCTTGTATGCTTGCCGTGGATGCCTCTTTGAAGCTTTGGAAGCTCGTGTAGCATGCTCCATGTTTTGGCATTTGTGCATGCCTTTGAATTTAGGACATTTGGATGCCATCTAAGTGATCTTTAGGCCTTGTCTTGATCTCCTAAAATTCTGTTTTCAGTCATTTAGTTCATGCCATGTTTGGTCTTGCTAAGTGTAGTTCAATACTTCGTTAGTTTGCTTTGAATACTTGGGCCATTTGTTGCATGTTTAGCCTATCTTGCTTGCTTGGTTTGGCACCATATTCTCGCATGATTTTCAGAGCTTAATGCGTGTCATTTGTCCATGTTTGCACCTTCTTGAGTGTGCTTGATAATTGCTCTTTAATGCTTAAGTGTTGGTCCTTGTGTGCATGCATGTTTGCATGTCATTCAGCCCTCATTTCATAGCACTTTGGCCACTATTTTAGGCCTAGTTAGGACTGCCCAAATCATGTTTAAGTCCATCCCTTTGTTTGTTGCATGTACTCCTTGTATGTTGTAGCATATTGGCAAGTTGTTGCATAATTGAACTTGCATGATTGAATGAAGTCACATGTTTGTTTACATGCTTAAACACCCACATTGTGCCTTGCATACTTGTTGGTTGCATTATCTCATGCCTTGCATGTCTTGTATGCTTGTTTGCATTACCATGTTGCATGCCTAGTCAACATGCTTAGGTTGTATTGCATGCATGCTTTGCCTTTTGATCATCTATGATTGAGGTTGAGTTCCTCATTTGTTTGTTGGTTTGCATTGCATTTTGACATCAACATGCATAACTTGGTCCCTTGGGCCATCACGCATGGAAATGCGCGATTGATGGTCCGAGAACCAAGAAGCGTGTCCCCTTGAGTCACTAACATGATAAGGGACATGATTGGTGCACACATTGCTTGAATTGTATTGCCATGCTCTGCCTTGCCCTCTGTTACTGTCAATTGCAGATTCTGCAGGAGCTCTCTGCCGACCGGCAGTGATAAGTGCCGACCGGTAATCCTCCCTCTACCGATAGCTTCATCAATGGCCGGTGACTACATACCACTGCCGGTGGCAATCCTATCCAGCCGGTGATGTCTCCTAATGTCCAGGGAAGCAATCCTGAGACTGTGGAAGTCTCCAGAGGAGTATAGCAAGGAAAACAGAGGCAACCTATGCATAGCGGTGCATTTCCGAGCAAGACCCGAGCACTCATTGCATTAGGCTCTCATCCCGAGGCGGTTTATCTGTTTTCCCTAGCTTAGTTAGTTTGTTAACTAATTAGGTAATTTGTAATATTTAATTAGCTTGTAGGTTAATTATTTGTAATATTTATTTGGTCCCTCCAAGCGAGGGCGAATTTGTAATAAGTGTGGGTGAGTGTGTGTGTGTGCATGTCTTCCAACCCCCACTTCTTTCTCCCTTTTACTTACCTGCTTTGATGGTTAGTAATAGGTCATGTTTAAATTAGCATACCTTATGCTATGCATGCGTGCATTCATGCATTTGTCTTGCATGCACCGGGCTCGGTACATCATGCTAACTGCATTTGTACTTTAATTCTAAATTGAATACGTGCATCAATTGATTGCATTTCACAAGCCATGTTTAGGTTAGCCGAGCCTACTCTAATGGCATCCTGTATGTGTTGCATTAGTCAATTTGACATGAACTAGGCCCATGCATATTGGCTAACTAGTTTATTGTTTTGGCACGGAGTACTATGTAAGTATTTTCTTACTTTAGCATATCGCATGCGTGTGAGTGTTATCATGACAGCATGCTTACCATGCGGCTAGATGCTTATGTGATAAACTGTTTGAATGCCTGTGGGTGAAAATTGGATTGCCTGAGTTGGAATAGCTCATTGAAATCCGTGTTTTAGCCTACTTGCGAGTAGCAAATTCCAAAATATTTTTCAAGACAAACGGATATGCAATGCTTATTTCCAAATTAGGCGATCTAGTCTATACTTGTGTGCTGTGCGCATAACATAGTAATTCTAGGCTAATAATTGGAATAAGAACACATAACGTTTTCAAAACTGGATATCATGGTTAGTAGAGGCCGGTCTTCGGACCGAGCGAGAGGGGGTGCTCATAGCTGACCTTCCCCGATCGTACCCAAGTTCCCGAGCCAAGGCAACTTTGGTGATGACGGACACGTGGCCTTCGGCACCGAGTCAGGGTTTCCTAAATTCTCCCATTTTAAAAAACTATTTAGGTGGCGACTCTGTATTTGGCAAAGCAGTCCATGTTTGGCACTTCTTTTCAAAAATTTGTTTCTCAAAACGATTTGCCGGATTTGGACTCTTTGGTTCAGATTAAGAACCGTGACACAAATCGAGTCTGAACTGTAGCGGGGCCCCACGCGTGCGTGTCTACACAAAGCAAGGGTACAAAACAAGTATAAAGAAATAGTGATATACCTCTTGAAGAGAAAACATAATTTGGCCAACAAATTCACGTCACACACACCTTCTAGAGCTCAAAATAAGTCCCAAGCTACCTCAGCCCAAAAACAAGCAATTTCTATCAAGGGTGTATTGGCAAAAGTGTAGGATTTGTGAGCAAATGTGTATAAAATTTCAAGAGAGAGAGAGAGAATTTGGTTCCAAATTTTCTAACCCTCCAAAATGTGGGAGGAACCCCCATATATATAGAAGAAAAGGCCTTGAGCTTAGAAACATCCTACCATACACGTGTAGGGAGATATAGCTCAATGTGCTAACAGTTGGCACGACTATCAACAAATATCTAGAAAAAGACACTGGTGATCGTCGGCCACCACTGGTAGCCAACGGGCCACACCAATGGCCGACAATCGTGAGCCATGGTCGAAAGCCTCTGGTGGTGGTCGACAGGTCACCAAAACTTCCAGACTTGAAACAACAAGGTTTGGTCCAAAACAAAGAACAAAATGGACAAGCTTCAAAGGCTCAAAGACAGGGCGTTCCACCGAGGACTTCGAGCACTCAAAGCGAACACATGCAGTCATAATCATCGAGTGCACGAGCGATGACGTCTAAGTCTTGAGGTCGGTCAAAAATAGTTGCCCCTCTTTGGCAGAACTCGGAAGTCATGAAATGACGGGAGTGAATGTCAAAGCCCAAAGATGACCCATTTTTGACAAGGCTGAAGACTTGGACAAACAAACAAACATAGAAAACAAATGGTCGTGCCCACAGGTTGGCTACATATCCCTTTGCAAGGAATCTAACCAGCGTAGTTCTGGGGCGAAATGCAATGCGCGATGCAAGAACATAACTTATGATCATGCAATGAGACTGTAATGAAACATTTAAACGCAAATGCAATGCAATGAAAATGCCACATTCAAACAAACCGAAACAAGGTACAACATCCCAAACATGAAAGAGATGAGTAAATGAACACGCCACGCATGAGAATTATGAGCCAAATCACATTTCATGCAGAAAGGATGTAAGAAAATTATGCAAGCTTAACTATGCGACGTGTAGGAAAGGCGAAAAGCAACACAACCATTGGGCTCACCCAAGGTTTCAATTGAGATCCTAACGCGTCTCACGCGGAAGGAGAAAAGTGAAGAAATCCAAACACGTCTCACACGAGAGGAAAAAGTGGATACGTCCAAACGCGTCTCACGCAAGAGGAGAAAGTGAACACAGCCAAACGTGTTTCACACGAGTGAAGAAAAGGAATGCGTCCAAACGCATTTCACGCGAGAGAAGAAAAGGAATACGTCCAAACGCGTTTCGCACGAGTGGGGAAAAAGAATACATCCAAACACATTTCACGCGAGTGGAGAAAAGGAATATGTCCAAACGCGTTTCACACGAGGGGAGAAAAGGTGATGTGAACACCAGGATGCACCCAAATGTTTTTAACCGAATGGATCCTAATGCGTCTTACGCGAGAGGAGGAAGAGTGAAAGGATACGATTCACAGGGACACGAATGATTTTACCTGGAACTCCTCTGAATGAACCGTACATACAATATCATTTACTTTCTCAAATGAACCATACATACAATATCGTACTTGTATAAAACTCAACAAATGCGATACAGTAAGAATACATGTTCTATGTAAAGAAAACAATCGAGGCAAAACGCTACATGAAGGCATATGCAACGTCAAGTACCAAATGTATGTCCTATGCACGATTGACAGCATGTTCTATGCAAAGTACAAAATGCATGTTCTATGCATGATTGAAAGCATGTTCTATGCAAAGTACAAAAATGCATGTTCTATGCAAAGTACAAAAAATATGCATAGTCTGCAAGAATAAAAGCGTATTTTATCAAAACAAGTTCAGTAGCAACTTTCCGATTTACCTCTCGGAAATGCTGCGATATGCAAAAAAAGGATACACCTCATCCAACAAGTGACAAACAACGATCATCAAAAACACGATTTTGAGCTTCCACAGAGAGAATTTGAACTCAACAGTGACTTTTCCTTACACCTCTCGGGAAACATGGATAAAAACAACATCAAAATTCAATATAGGAGCACTGGGCACTGGACGGCCGCAAAGAGAGGGTGTCGGCCACCTGTCGGCCACCCCTGAATATTGTCGGCCAACCGTGGTGGCCGGTCGGCCACCGATGGCAGATTGAGCCCAAAATGGTCTTTTCACCATGGGCCTTTATAAACACTCACCCATACTTCATGTCCTCACTCCTCCAAGGCCGAAAATCCTCTCTTTCTCTCTCTCTAGACACTTTCCCTCTCTAGATATGAGCTTTTTACTCGTTTTCCAATGCCCCACGCACATTTCCTTCGCTAAACCCTCTTAGATTACTCCGTTTTGAACCGATTGAAATTTGATTTTAGTGCTTTTTCTTGGAGTTTCACCACTTAAGGCCTATTTCCTTCGAGTTCTTCTTGGGTTTGGTGCCTTTTCCGGGCTTTGATTTTTTCTTCACTTTTCTCTCTCCTAGGGTTTGACTTTTGGCATTTTCCATATATTTTTCTCATTTTCCTTCACTTTCTCATCTTCTAGATGCGGATGACATACCTTACGACAAGAGCTTCCCTAGAGATCCTATCCCAGTTGTCTCCAGAGATGGAGGCGAAGCCTGAGCCAGTGTTACCTCCTAGGATTTGACCCTTTGATCCGACGACATATCATCCTCAGACGCATGTGCTACCACCCGAGAGTATCCGACATTTCAGAGGGTTTGCATGAGGTGCACCTGATGACCTCTTGCTACAAGAGTCGGACTCCCATTTGTCTTATGGCGCCACCGAGGTATACACCGTATTCTCTTGTTCTCTTCACTGTATATTGCATTTCTTGCTTTAATTGTGTTCCTTGCTTCAACTATAATACTTACATTGCATTTCTTGCCCTAGTCACACTCTTGCACTGTATTTCTTGCACTGCCTTTTCATCTGCTTGTTCTCATGTTGCCGTATATCACCGTTTTGATCATAGGAGAACTCTCGTACTATCAGAGGCCATAGAGCCACATCCGCGAGGGATTGGTACATGGAGCTTCCTAACGGTGTCTGCCACATTATCGACGAGGCTGGCTTTGGTACATTCTGCAAGGGGCTATCACGCCTTATTACGAGTCGGCCCTTACTTGGAACATTGGTAGAGAGGTGGTGGGATAACACCAACTCTTTCCACTTCTCTACTACTGGGGAGATGATGATGACTCCTTTTGACTTCTCCATGCTCACCGGCATAGGAGTAGGGGGTCACTCGATTCCTTATGATATGGACATGGGCGAATGGGAGGCCGCCTGGATCTACCTGTTAGGGGCACACCCGCCTGGATCTACCTGTTAGGGGCACACCCACCTCACTTGGCAGCCTTAGGCCACAATGCCAGCCGAAGTTAGGGACCAGTACGCTGGAGCTTGGGGGGCCTCCCAATTTTTACTTTTGTTCAAGGGCTCGGTTTGTCGAGCATGGTTTCTCGGTGAGCGATTCTTGCGCCAGACCATGGGTTTACCCAAGCCGATAGTTTCCATGCCGCCCCCGCCATCTATAAGAGCTACAGAGAGACTCGCTTTCCAGGAGATGATTCAGTTCACGGAGGGCTTGGAGGCCGACTACTTTCGCGGGGAGGGGGATTATTCGACCTTCATCCAGACACACCTCATGCCTCCTTTGACCAGTATTCATGGAGGTGAGGGGGCGAGGGCTCCAGCTGTGAGAGAGAGAGAGTTAAAGTGGCTAGGGCGACTAGGGCGCATAGTAGAGGGGCTACCTAGGTGGGGCAGAGGACCGGCTGGCCAGAGCTGCCTACTGCACTCACATGTTGGCGGTATACTGGGAAGACATACCAGATCCCGATTGAGCCTGCTGCAGCGGGACATAGATATGTCAGCGCTCCTAATGCACTCCCGGTATGTACCGCATTTTTGTTTTCCCATCTCTTTCTGATATTTGCTCCTTCTGGACATTGATTATTCCCAATGCATTTGTACGCACCCCCAGGATACACTGAGGATCTGCTAGAGCTACTAGCCTCATTTGAGGGTATGATATTGAGGAGGGAGGCACTGCTCAGCTTCCACGGCATTCAGGTCATTTCTTCAGTTTTCTTGCATTCCAGTTATCAAATCTCCACTGACACACTAAAACTGACATTTCAACTAAAAACTTCCCCACACTGCACTGATATACTATATCTGAAATACTGCACTTCCATACTGTATTCATACACTGTACCTGACTTCTGCATATACTCATTTTGCACACCATACTTGCATCTGATACGCATACTGTGGCTGACATTTGACAACTATCTTTTTAGGTCCCACCTATACCGACAGCACCGGCGGCAACTACACCAGCGATGCCTCCTCCAGTAGTAGGAAGGAGAGAGAGACAGGCTCCGGCACGCGGTCGAGGCAGAGCTAGGGGTACCTGAGATGAGAGTCGTCCTTCAAAGCCCATTCTGAGTGATGATGATGTGGAGACGAGTAACTCCGAGGAGGAAGGCAGTCAGTCCACAGTCTGAGTCATCTGAGAGTGGAGATGATGGCGACTCTAGATCTGAGAGTGAAGGTGATGCTAAGCCAGGTTCTGAGGCAGAGAGCAGCGATGACTCTGGTTCTGGTTCGGCATCTGGTTCAGACAGCTGTGTAGATGGAGACAGCTCTGAGACCCTGCCTAGGAAGAGGATGAAGAGAGCCTCTCAAGCCTGAGATAGCTAGCACTGATTTTTTGTACTTTTGTTTAGTTTCTTTTGTTAGTAGTGTTAGCACATTGTACAGTTTCAGACATGTTTTATTCGCTTTGAAAACTTGTACTGCACTTTTTGTAAAAACATGACCATGATTGGAATAAAACCAATATACTTTTGAAAAAATGTTGTATTTTGCATCATGAGCACCACTTAGCATGGAATGGAGATTGAATTTTGATAACGAAATTTGAACATGGTATTGGCACAACTTTCTTACTTAGGTAATGAACCAACCAATACTTGAAACACTAAACACAACATACAACTCGATAATCGAAATAGCAACAACTCAATAAGCAAAACAAAACAACTCGATAACCAACACAAAACAACTCAAGTACAACTTAACAAACTTGCTAGAACTAAAAAGACTCAAAACAAGACCTTAAGATGCATAAAGAACAAAACAAAACCCATGCCTTCAGCATTCCCAGCACACAGGTGGACGACAAACTTGTTAGAAGGACTGTCGGCCATAAATAGAATTTGTCGGCCACCAGTGGTGGCCGATCAAGTGGCCTGTTGGCTATCACTAATGGCCGGTTGGCCATCAATGTGAGGAACCTCCACATTGTTGACAGCTGGCTTCCACTCACTGCCTTGTCTTCTAAAAAGGGTTGAGCTTTATCATTTCTTCTCTAGAACTCGTTTTGGCTGCTGTTTTTTCCACAAATAGAGCCATTTCTTGCCCAAAACCTCTCGGATTGGATTGTAACTTTAGATGGCTCGGAAAAGGTGAATTTGGTTTCAGCATAAATGCACTTTTCCTGCTGAGTCGTTCTCCGCTTTGTTTTCCGTTCTTACATGCCGTGACTAGATGTTGGAATCCGATTACACATGTCTTTAGCTTCGATGGAAAAGAGATATGCCCGACAATAGAAGAATTTCAAGTGCTAATGGAGTCCCGGCGCGATGAGGAAATCTTACCTCAGCCCCGTTTTGGTCATATCCAAGCTTTGGGACAGATGTGTGAGCTCACCCTACACGAGGCTCGATCCTTGGTTCATAATGGAGAGCTAGATATCCCCAGTCTCATTCGTCGATTTTTTGAAGTCGGCAACTGCAGTAATCTTCTTTGGTGGGGTTTTCGGCAACACGCCCTTTGCTTATGTATGTTAGCTCATTTCCTTCTCACCCCTAGTTTCGGCAGATCTAGCATTCAACTCATCGAAGTGGCCCAAGGTTTGAAAGAGGGCAACAGTTGCATTGGCTTAGTGCTGGCCAAACTTTGATGGGCCTAGACGCCTTCCATCGGCGAGAGACAAACAAATTCGCGAGGAGTCCACTACTTCTTCAAGTAATGTTTCCCACCCTTTCTAATATGTGTTTCTCACATCTCTCGGCACTCATGCTCTATTTTTCTCTCAAATCCATTTTCTCACTTTTTCTCACAACATACATCTCTCTATTATTTAATTTCTCTTTTCTTTCATCCCTTCCCAAATATAGCTAATGGACAAGCTGAAAGTAGTGGACTCTTGCCCTGCATACTTAGCCCGAGCATACTTTTTCCACCAATAGCTACTGGATTTCCCGAACGAGGGATGGTGGTGCCATTGGATGTGCAACAGGTCTGCTCCTGACATTGTTTAGCGTTGCCCCTAGTTTGATCTGACCGAAATGAGCTACAGCATGTCTCGGCAACCGTGCATTCAGCTAATCGGCTTGACACACTATGTATTCTACTTTCCGTTTCAGTTCAAACGTCAGTTTGGACATGATCAGATTTGCCCAGAGGAGGGTGTAGAGTACCCGATTTCATCCCTCGTCCGAGGTTCACATTTGGCTAGGTACGTCACTGCTTGGAGGACGAGAGAACTTCTAGCTCCTGCCTCTAGTTTTAGTTGCACCCTTTCTGGGGAGTGCCTAACATGGCTGGAGGATGAGGCACAAGCTGGGCCCACTTTAGCATCAAAGGCTTTCATAAGCACAAGCGGGGGACGCAGGAACACCTGACTCATCTATTCCCCTAGTTTATTGCTTTGATCTTATTTTTCAAGTTTTATGCATGTAATAAAAGCAACTTTGATTTGTATCAAGAGTTGAAGAACTTTGTATTGAAATCAATGAAATTAAAGTTGTGAGCACTGAAAATTTTCCTTTTGGTCCAAAAATGGTCGAAGTTGTAAAAGGTAAATTTTGAACAAAAATCAACTTTTATCAAAACGTTTCAAAAACCATTTTCGATAAGGATCACAACTTGACACGCATGGAATCTATCCTTGAGATGAACAACCCTGAATCCAAAAATAAAGAATTGTCCCTTGACTGAATAACACTGCTCAGCACTGTAACCCACTCTTTGAATAAGGATCATAACCGAACATTTAGATAAAGAATAGACAAAGATGACCTGATCAACACATGGAAAGGATAGTTGAGTTAGAGGTGTTTACGGCCGGACTTCAGGATGAAGTTGCCTACGTATCCTGAAGATGGGAATCAGGCCTTATGTAGTTCGGTTCGGGTTCACTCGAGTATTAACACTCTCCTTTTGCGCTCTAACTTTTGCCAAGGCCGCCTTTTAGGGTTTTCAACCTCGCAAGCTCAGTTTTTCTTTTTTCTAATTTTTTGTGCTCTAACTTTTGCCTAGGTCGCCCTTCTAGGTTTTCGGCCTAATGAGCCTCTCAGGGATAGTACTTCTTCAACTTGTCCATGTTGATCGGCCGAAAAAATAGGCCATCCAAGTTCATAAGAATAACAGCTCCACCCGACCAGATAGTTTGAATGATGTAAGGACTAGTCTAATTGGGTCTGAACTTGCCCCTAGGGTCATGGATGGGAGCTCGATTGTCTTTCAGCACCAAATCCCCTTCTTTGAGATTCATGGACTTAACTTTCTTGTTAAAGGCCCTGGGAATCTTGCGTTGATAACCCTTAACATGGTACAGTGCTTTCAACCTTCTCTCATCAAACAACATCAGTTCTTCGAACCAGCTCTGCTATTTGACATTTAACCATGACTCGCAACGACGGAACTTCTATTTCGATCGGTAAAACAAGCTCCATCGCATACATAAGAGTGTAGGGAGCTGCCCCTGTAGACGTCCGGATCGAAGTTCTATAACCCCAGAGCACAAATGGCCATTTGTCTGGCCAGTCCCTGTAGGTCTCGACCATTTTCTGTAAGATATGCTTGATGTTCTTGTTGGCGACCTCAACAGCTCCGTTGGTTTGCGGCCGGTATGTAGATGACTTATGAAAATCCACGTTGTATTTCTCCAACAAGTCGATCACTTCTTTCTTGAAATGGAAACCATTATTTGAGATAATCTCGTTCGGGACTCCATATCAGCAAATGATGTTGTTTCGGATGAACTTAGCCACATGTGCTGCCTTCGACACTGCATAAGACTGAGCTTCCACCCACTTCGTGAAGTAATCAATTTCCACCAGAATGTATTCATACCCATTTGACCCTTTCGGTGTGACTGCGCCGATGACGTCAATTCCCCAGACTGAAAAAGGCCATGGTGAAGTCATGTTGTACAGCTTCGACGGCGGGATATTCATGCGATTGACATGAATTTGGCATTTGTGGCATCGCCGAACAAAACCAATACAATCCTCTTTCATAGTAGACCAGTAATAAATAACCCTGCCTTTGAATCTTTCGGGCTAACATTACTCCGTTCATGTGCGCTCTGCACTTTCCTTCATGGATGGCCTCCATCAAGCGCTTTGATTCCTCCTCATCAACACACATCTTGTGTATTCCCAAATGACCCCTCTTGTATAGTTTACCTCCGTAGATGATAAATTGAACGGCCATCCACTGTATTACCCTCTTATCCTTGGCATTTGCCCCTGGTGGATAAACCTCCTTTTCCAAGAAGTTTCAGATATCATAGTACCAAGGGTTTTGATCTTGCGCTTCATCTATTGCAGCGATGGTCTCGTAGGCCGGCGTATACCTCTGTTCAATGATGATCGGACCCATCCGGACACCAAGTAGGTTGTCTATCATGGATGATAGAGTTGATAAGGCATCAATGAACCTGTTGTTCTCTCTTAGTAGATGAGTGAAGGTCACCTTTTCAAACCTAGGAATCAGAACGTCCAGGGTTTGGTGATAAATCTTCATATTTTCTTCTTTAACCTTCCAGTCTCCATTTGCTTTAGACACAACTAGGTTCAAGTCCCCAATGACGTCCAACCTTTTTTTCCCCTAGTTCTAGGGCGGCTTCCAAACTAATGATACATGCCTCGTATTTTGGTTCATTATTAGATACCTTGAACCGGAGTTTGAAGGCTCAGGGTATATGGGAATTGTCAGGTGCTATCAGTAACACTCCTATCCCATAACCGTACTGGTTAGACGCTCCGTCAAAGTACATTGTCCAGATCTCTTCCTCGACTTACAGAATGGCTTCATCTTGGAACAGGTATTCTATCACTTCGTCCCCTTCTACTGGGTGATCTACCAGGAACTCTGATATCGCTCTCCCCTTGACAGACTTGCGAGTGACATACTTCAGATCAAATTCGGAGAGAAGAAGCAACCAACAGACTAGCCTACGTGTAAGCGCTGGTTTCTCAAAGAGATATTTGATGGGATCTAATCTCGAAACCAGAATTACGGAGTGAGCTAATAAGTAATGCCTCAACTTCCTGGTAGCCCATACCAAGGTTAGGCAAGCTTTCTTTAGCAGAGTGTAGCGGGTCTCATAATCTAGCATTTTCTTGCTCAGGTAATAGATGGCTTTCTCCATCCTATCCTTAGATTCTTGAGCAAGCATGCATCCCATCGTTGCGTCCGTTACTGACAGATACAGAATCAAGGGCTTCCCCGGCTCTGGTGACGACAACATAGGTGGATTCTGAAGGTACTGCTGGATCTGCTCGAAAGTGAATCAGCACCAATCATCCCATCAGAATTTCTTTCCTTTCTTCAGGAGACCAAAAAGTGGTTCACAAGTGAAGGTTAATTTAGAAATAAACTGTCTTATGAATTGTACTTTACCCAGAAAGCCTCGCCCCTCCTTTTTAGTCTTTGGTGGTGGCATTTCTAAGATGGCCTTGATTTTGGAAGGATCTACCTCGATGCCGCTCTGTGTGATCAAAAAGCCCAGCATTTTCCCTGCTGTTACACCAAAAGTACACTTCTGTGGATTCAACCTCAGTCTGTATTCTCTAGTTCGTTGGAAGAATTTCTTCAAGGCGGTTTAGTGGCCCTCTCTTTCTTTGGACTTGACAATCATCTTGTCCACATACACCTCGACCTCTTTATAGATCATATCATACAAAATTGTGGTTGTAGCCTTTTGATAGGTAGCGCCGACATTCTTCAGTCCAAACGACATCACCCTGTAACAGTAGGTTCCCCACGGTGTAGTGAAAGCGGTTTTCTTCCTATCCTCGGGTACTATTAAAATCTGGTTATACCTGGAGAATCCATCCATGAAGGAAAGCAACGCATGACCTGCGGTGAAGTCCACTAATTCATCGACGTGCGACAGAGGAAAGTCGTCCTTCAGACTGACCCTGTTCAGATCTCTGAAATCCACACACACTCGAATTCTTTCTTTGGCACTAGAACAATGTTGGCTAACTAAGTCGGATACTCAGATACTAGCAAGAACCTTGCGCCTATCTGCTTGGTGACCTCTTCTTTAATCTTCAAAGCCCAATTCGGGCGTTTTCTCCGCACCTTCTGTTTGATGGGTTGGGCCTCGGGGTCAAGAGGGATGCGATGCTGTACAATGTCAAGATCAATTCCAGGCATGTCTTCGTAGGACCATGCAAAAACATCTTTGAAATCTTTTAATAAAGCGACTAAGCACTCGCGCTCCTCTAAAGACAACATGGACCCGATCTAGACCAAACGCGGATCCTTTTCAGTACCCACATTAATTGGAATGATTTCATCAACAAAGGGTTTTAGAAACCTCTCATCCTCTCAATTAATCAAATGTTTCAAAGCCAGAGGAATTCCTTCCTCATCGTTTTCATCAAAATTTTGAAAATCATGATCAATGCAGTAAACAAAAGGCACAAAGAAATGCTTAGAATCTGTAGTGGCATTCTCATTCAAAAGGTCCAGCTCATCCAAATCCTCAGTTACAACCGTCTCAAAAGAAAAGGAAAAAGGTGACCTGGACAAAGCCTTGGCATCCGGGTTATCACACCCAGGAATATCGGACCCAGACTCAGAAGAACCGGAATCTGATTCCAACTCCACAGCTCACTACCCAACTTAGAACTACTAGACAGGTAGCCCTCCTCTGGTTACCAAATGACAAATGGTGCGTCAGATGCATCCAAGATGCTGCCAGAAAGGTCCGCACCTAGTTGGTCCCCGATCATGGAAACGGTCAAGTCATCCTCCAAGTTCTCTGGATTGATCGGAGGATCTGAAAGGAGACATGCCAGTGTTGCCCCTATCTCAAGCTCGTTACTGTTGGATTCACTTTCTGTGCTCTTTGCAGCTTCAGTAATTAGTTCAGTTTGTTCCCCCTTATCACTGTCTTGCAACTGCAAGTCGAAGAAAATCTCAAAGCCCAGAACCCGTTGCCTCTCAGAGTTAAACCATGGTTTAGGGAAACCGCAGAATGGGAAGTCTTCACCCTCTCAAACAAAATAGCCATTCAGGGTTCCTTGGATAGGTCGATGCACAAGTTGGTGGGTATATAGCCAAGACCAAAGGCATGCGGGTTATGTGGCACATCGGCCAATGCAGCAATGCCTTTCCAGCTACTTCTTCCTAATCCTATTCCTGGCATGTGTTGGAGTTTGTTCATGAAGTAGATCGATTGAGCACTGACATATAAGCCCTCATCCGACGCTAGGATGGTTTGTACTGCCCGGGCCTCGGCCAAGGAGAATCCAGAGAGGAAAACATCCTCTTCGCCATGCACAATCTCCAGCATAGGTGTAGTAACCTCTAGCAGAGGATGTATAGATGAATTCTTGAAGACTATGGCCACCCCTTTTCCATGGGGGTACTTCAACATTTGATGAAGGGTAGACAGGACGGCTTTTACTTGGAGCAACCACGGCCTTCTGAGCAATAGATTGAAAGTGGCTGGCACATCGAGGACGTGAAACTCAATATCCTGTTGAGCCGGGCCCACTTGAACTCTAAGCTGTACTGTGCCCATCACTTCCCGGCTAGTGTTGTCATACGCCCAGATCACCTGGGCCGTAGGTACAAAATTCACTGGTTTTAGACTGATGGCATCGGCTGTACGAGATGGAAAGATATTGATTGCTAACCTAGTATCAACTAATACCATCGGTACCCACGTTTCTCGGCACTCTACTGATATGTATAGAGGTTTGTTGTGTGCAGAGCCTTCTGGCGGTAATTCCTTGTTTGAAAAGGTCAAAGTTGGCGCAGCACCTCCCGGGAAGACTAATCCCACCAGTTGTTCTGGGGTGCTGTCGATGGACAACTTAGCTTTATCTATCGCCGTCAGTACAACTTGTATGTGCATTCACAAAGCCATAAGCAGACCCCAAATAGATATGTCGACTTAAATCTTCTTCAACTGTTTCAGCATAACCTCTTCCTCTAACTGCTCATCCTTTTGTTTCTCGACTTCTTTATCCTTTTCGGATGCCTCAAGTTGGTCTAGATGTGGGGGTTTGAAGTACCATCCACTTCTAGTCATGTGGTCCACCTCTTCAGTATACCAGGTATCGTCTGGCAGGTCTTCACCCCGATCCTCATCAATATGGGCAAGATGCAAATCATAATCTTTCCACCATATTCCTCCAGCAACCGACAGTTCCGTTCTAATCATTCCTCCATAAGAAATATCCCCCGCAGGGCATTGAGCTATTCCAACCTTCTGTTTATCTTGATCTCATTCTTGTACAAACCACTACAATACGACTTCTTGTTCAGTATCCGGGGTACTCACGGCTCCCAGTTCTTGAGCCAAATTCTTAGTACCGGGGCTCTCCAGTAATTTCCCTTTGTCCTCGGCCACTCTGACCACTGCAGGTTTTGGTTTAATTCCCTCCTCCACATCAGGCTCGTCGCTTAACCATCCAGAGTTGTCGGCCGACCCATTCAGATCAAACCAATCAATATGAATGTCTACCTGATCTTACTCATCAAAGAACTGCAAATTGTCTATATAGCGATCTCGGTTGTCCCTTTACTGTTCTGTTGTATTCCGGATTCGGTTCCGTGAAGTTGGTAGTTGTATCTATCTTGTTGTCGTCCTTTAATTCCACTTGATTGAGTTTTAGGATGTTTTGGGCAGGGTTGTTACAGGTTGGTTAGGCCTTGGTTTCAATTCCTTGTTGCCCAGTTTTTAGGCGTTCTGCTCGAGCGGGTATTCTTGCGCTCGAGCGGGGATTGCACACCTCCAGTATTTCGTGTTCCTTCAAAACTTCTGCAGGTGTAATTTTTACGCTCGAGCGGGTTTCTTTACGCTCGAGCGGTCGCGCTCAAGCGGGTTTGTTGACACTCGAGCGGGTAGTACTTTCTAGGTATAAGTTCTGGGAGGAGGAAATCTACGCTCGAGCGAACTGGTTTTTGCGCTCGAGCGGATGTGCTTTATTCTTGTGTCTTGGCGCTCGAGCGGGCCTTATTGCGCTCGAGCGTGTCTAGATTTTTGTTCTTTACACTCGAGCGTTGTGTTCTCCGCTCGAGCGGGTATGTCGTATATCAGTTGGCTGTGGGGCAGTTTTAAATCACTTTTTCTCATTCTTTCTCTCTCTTGCTTTTCCAAAAAAGCCATTTGAGAGCTCCTCTCTCTAAAACCTTACCTTCTCTCTAAGTATTGATCTAGCTAGGGTGTTTTCCTCACCTTTGGCCTTTACAAAAGAGTTGTTGATCGTCGAGGGCTATCTTTTGATCTGAGAAACTCGTGGTTTGGAGCAACTTCGTTTTCATCGTCTTCTCCTTTGGGTGTCATCTTTTGAGGTAAGGATTCCTGCTCACAACTATGGGTTTTGACCTAGATATTTGGGTATTTTGTTAAATGGTTGATTTTGGGGAGTTAGGGTTTGAAAATGTTAAAAAGGGGGTTTGGTTATTTTGATTCAAAAATATGTATTTTGGGTATCAAAATAATAATGTTGTTGTTGGTTGTTGATATATAGGCCATTGGGTCAATATTGGGGAATGGGTTAGAAAACCCTAATTGGTTGTATACATTAATTTGTATGATTAATTTGAGAAAATGATGGTTATATGGAATTGAGTTGGGAATAATGAAATTGACTCATTATATGGTCGAATAGTGGAGTTGGATTTATTAATCGCTCACTTTTGAAAACATTGATATTTTATCTGTTGGAGCTTTTATTATCTGTTTAGAAATAATTGCTTGGGCTACCGGTAGAGGGTAGTTTTGATTGTTGTAGACAATGCATGATGATTAGGTAAACTAAAACTAATCAATTGGATATGTCATAGGGTATGACGGTTGATAGAATACATTAATGTTATGTATTGATTGATTTTGTATATGACCTATATGTATATACATTGTGTGTGTGGGAGGAGATAGGGGATGTACTCCACGGTTTAGGGGAAGATAGGGGATGGACCTCTAAACCGGATGTTGTTTGAGAGGAGATAAGGGATGGACTCCACTGATACAGCTCATATGCTTGTCAGATAATGTGTTGATACAGCTCATATGCTTATCTTTGGAAGTGTTGATATAGCTCATATGCTTGTCATTGGAAGTGTTGATATAGCTAATATGCATATCTGTTGAAATGTGGATACAGCTTGTATGCTTATCTGTTGAGATGTTGATACAACTAATATGTTTATCTAATGTAAAATGGAAAATGTTTAATATGAGTCATTGTCTCATATAAGTGGTTGGCCAGGTTCTGAGCCATTGATGTAAATTGAGAAATTGACAAGAAACGAAAACTGAAATGAAACATGAACATAGTGGTCATGAAATGGAAATGGATTATGGATTGGTTTATGAAAATTTAACATTTATCAATTGCTAATGTCTTAGTCATTGCTCATACTGTGTTTAGCATATCACTATTGGGCATTGGCTCACCCTTTATGGGACATTATTTTCAGGTACAGGTAGTATGCCACCACCAAGGACATAGCTTGGATGATGATGAGAGTTGAAGACTCTTTCTTTTGTTTATTTTGATGTGTTACATGTAAATTCAAGCCAAAGGCTTAATATGTATTGAGTTAGTACTCTTCTTTTTGTAACCAAGTGTTAACATGGAAAGCTGTAAGCCCATAGGGCATTTGCTTTTGTTGTTAACATGTAATACAGTTGTAAGAATTACTCTGATGAATAGAAATGGTGGATTTCTTTTGTATCAATGCATGTCTAAAATGTTGGTTTAATGCTATTATTTTGAGGGTGTTACAACTTAGTATTAGAGCGTACCAGGTTCGAATACTTTGGGTACGTGGGAAGTGATTAGGATCACAATGGGTTTGTCTCGCTTGATAGAGACTTAGATGTAGTGTCATATGCTATGTGCTTAATTGATAACATGCTTATGTGACTATGTAGGTATGGGATTTAGTTTCTAGGATGTTGATTGGATCCTTGGGTTTCTAGGAGTCTTGTTGGAAAGGCACTTGATCAATGCTGTTTCTAACCGGAACTCTAGTAACACCTCGGGACTATCATTATCCGAAAATGAAATTCATAAGTGCTTATGTGTTTATGTGCTTACGTGGAGTGAATTACAGTTGTACATGCATTAGGACGAGAGTGTTATAGCTTCGGCACATTTGTGAATGTGCTAATAGTCTTGGTTACCTTTATTAGGATGTCAGGACGAGGGCGTGGTAGGCGTGGCAGGCATGGTAGGCAGGAGGTACCTTTACCAGATGACGTTCGGGCAATGCAGGAGGGTGTTGGTCAGGCCAACGTGGCCGAGCCAGCGGGTCAGCAAGCTATGGGTGCCTTAGCCCGAGAGATAGTGGGAGCCTTGGGTATTCTCAGAGCTGAGAATCAGGTTGTTGAGGTAGGGCCTTCTTTCTTGAAGAGGGAATTCTTCCGGTCTAACCCGAACGAGTTTGTCGGGGATACGAATGAGCCACTTAAAGCTGCGAGTGGTTGGAACAGATGGAGAAGACGTTCGAGATGCTGGGCATCGAGGACGGAACTTTGAAGGTGACTTTGGCATCCTTCCAACTGAAGGGAGATGCCGGTCAATGGTGGAAGTACGAGAAGGGCAGTGTTGGTGGTGCATGGGAGGCGTTTGTGAATGCTTTCTAGGAGAAGTTTCTATCTTCAGCTACTAGGGAGAAGCTGAGAGAGCAGTTTTGCCAGCTTAGACAACAGGGCTTGTCAGTGGCCGAGTTTGAGGCTACTTTTACTAGTTTGTCCAGGTTTGTACCTGAACTGGTGACGTCCGAGGAACAGTGTTGCTTTGAGTTTGAGCGGAAGTTGAGGCGAGGCCTCAAGTTGAGGGTTGGTGGATCTTTCATCCAGGAGTATAGACATTTGGTGGATGCGGCAGCTCATATGGAGCTCATGATGCAGGAGGAGGATGAGGGACAGAGAGGCTCTAAGAGGGGCCAAGATGGTCAGGGTGATGGCAGGAGACAGAGGGGTTCTAACCCTCAGCAGTCTCAGGGTGGTGTGGCTAGATCGACCTTTCCAGTACCGAGTATGGGCTCTGGGAGAGGTAGTTAGGGAGGCTTGACTTGTTTTGCGTGTGGCCAACTAGGTCACAAGTCTTCGGTTTGCCCGCAGAAGGGAGGGGGTCAGCGAGCTGCTTCTTCTTCAGCTAGACCTCAGGGCCAGAGTCAGGGCAGGGGCCAGCCTTTGTCTTGCTATCAGTGTGGTCAACCTGGGCACCTGAAGAGGTTTTGCCCACAGTTGAGTGCCACTTCGGGCGCGTCTGGTTCTAGGCAGACGCAGAGTTATCAGCCAGCTGAGTCTGTGCAGGCCTCGAGGGCCAATCCGGGAGCTTCGTCATCCCAATCAGTGCAGTAGTCCTTTGCTCCTAGAGGTGAGTAGGTGGATCAGGGGCCTACAGGACGCGTGTATGTTGTTACCGCGCAGGACCTAGTACCGGCTCCATCAATGGTGAGAGGTACTTTTCTGTTTTGCAACTCGGTTACTAGTGTGTTAATTGATACGGGTGCATCTCATTCTTTTGTGTCTGCTGCATTTGCATCTGTTTTGGAATTGGAGTTGGCACAATTAGCGTCTCCTATATGTGTAGTGTCGCCTATTGGTGCTGAGTTGATCTTGAAACAAGGTGTTAGAGGTTGTGATATAGAGGTCGCCGATCATAGGCTCCCTTTTCCTTTTGTTGTCATGCCTATGAAGGGTTTTGATGTTATTTTGGGTATGGACTGGCTATCGTCATACCGAGCTATTATTGATTGCTACCGCCAGAGCGTCACCATATGTACCTTGAGCGGGGAGTGTTTCTATTTCTTAGGGGATCGTGTTGGTAGTGTGTTGCCACCGATGTATGATCCGCAAGGGCGGAATAAGTTTAGTGGTCTACTTGCTAACTTTATGAGTGGTGAGTGTGACGAGACCCAGATTGTTTTATCGAGGGTGGTTTGTGAGTATTCAGATGTTTTTCCTAAGGATCTCGTTAGTTTGCCACCTCACCGAGAGATAGAGTTCTCTATTGATTTAGTGCCCGGCACGGCGCCGATTTCTATGACACCTTATCGTTTTGCCCCAGCCGAGTTGAGTGAGTTGAAGATTCAGCTCCAGGAATTGCTAGATAAGGGTTTTGTTTCCCTAGTGTTTCACCGTGGGGAGCACCGGCCTTCTTTGCTAAAAAGAAAGATGGTGCCTTGAGATTGTGTATAGACTACCGGAAGTTGAATTGGGCTACGATAAAAAATAAGTACCCTATGCCCCGTATAGATGATCTGTTTGACCAGTTGAAGGGTTCCCGTTGTTTCTCTAAGATAGATTTGAGATCGAGTTACCACCAGTTGAGGGTCAGGGAGGAGGATATTCCTAAGACGGCATTCCGTACGCAGTATGGCCATTATGAGTTTATGGTGATGCCATTCGAGCTCACCAATGCACCGGTAGTCTTCATGGATTTGATGAACCGGATCTTCCGGGAATTCTTTGATCGATTTGTGGTCATTTTCGTGGACGACATTCTTATTTATTCGTCTTCTGAGGAGGAGCACGAGGAACACTTGAAAGTGGTGCTTGAGTTGCTTAGAGCCCATAGGCTGTATGCCAAGTTTGGGAAGTGTGAGTTCTGGCTAGGGGAAGTCAAATTCTTAGGCCATGTGGTATCCGGGAAAGGGGTGTCTGTAGATACATCCAAGGTTGAGGCAGTGCAAGACTGGGCACAGCCTAAGAGTGTGTTTGAGATCCTCAATTTTCTGGGATTAGCTGGGTATTACCGTCGGTTAGTGAAAGATTTCTCCAGGCTAGCTTCGCCGTTGACTAGATTGACGCGGAAAGGGGTCAAGTTTGTATGGAGTGAGACTTGTAACAAGTCGTTCCAAGAGTTGAAGGTTAGATTGACCACCACTCCGGTTTTGATTATTCCGGAGAGAGGGTTGGGTTACGCGGTTTATTATGATGCCTCAAGAGAGGGTTTGGGTTGTGTGTTGATGCAAGAGGGAAAAGTGGTAGCTTATGGCTCACGTCAGTTGAAAACACACGAGAAGAATTACCCTACACACGACCTAGAATTAGCAGCAGTGATCTTTGCCTTGAAGATTTGGAGGAACTACCTTTATAGTGAGAGGTTCGAGGTGTTCTCGGACCACAAGAGTTTGAAGTATCTGTTTACACAAAGAGACTTGAATTTGAGGCAGAGGAGATGGATGGAGTTCATTGAGGACTATGATTTTGAGTTGCACTATCACCCGGGAAAGGCCAACGTTGTGGCCGATGCCCTTAGTAGGAAATCCATTAGTGATGTAGCTTGTATAGCCATCCGGGAATGAGAGATGTTAGGTGCGCTTGGCGAGTTTGATTTGCTTCTGGGCGAATCTGTTGAGGCTGCAGCCTTGTTTTCTGTTGTTACGCAGCCTACACTTGCGACCCGAGTGTTAGAGGCACAGAGAGGTGACCTTGAGGTAGAATCCCTCCGTGAGAAGATCTCAAATGGGAAAGTTGAGAAGGGTTTGACGGTGTATCCCGACCTGAGTGTGAGATACCGAGACCGTCTGTTTGTGCCGGAGTCTTGCCGAGAGGAAGTACTCCGAGAGTTTCATCATTCACGTCTTGCGGTGCATCCGGGAGGCACTAAGATGTATCGGGATTTGGGTCGCCAGTTTTGGTGGCGGGGTATGAAGAGAGATGTGGCTGTTTTCGTGTCTAAGTGCCTTACTTGCCAGCAAGTGAAGGCCGAGCATCAGAGGCCAGCGGGTTTGTTGCAACCCTTGCCTATTGCCAAGTAGAAGTGGGAGCATGTCACTATAGACTTCGTTGTAGGTCTTCCGAGGACTCAGCGGGGTAGCGATGCCATTTGGGTGGTTGTAGACCGGTTGACTAAGTCAGCGCACTTCATTCCTATGCGTGTGAGAGATTCGGTAGATCATCTTGCCGACTTGTATATTCGGGACATAGTAAGATTGCATGGGGTCCTAGTGACGATCGTCTCAGATAGAGATCCTCGTTTTACTGCTAGGTTGTGGCAGAGTTTGCAGAGTGCCTTGGGCACTAAGTTGACCTTTAGTACGGCTTATCATCCTCAGACTGACGGGCAGTCCGAGCGTACAATTCAGATCCTTGAGGATATGCTTCGAGGTTGTGTCCTTGACTTTAGTGGGACGTGGGAGAGGCACTTGCCCTTGGTGGAGTTTGCCTACAACAATAGTTTTCAATCTAGCATCGGTATGGCACCGTTTGAGGCCTTGTATGGCCGACCATGTAGATCTCCAGTGTGTTGGGCCGAGGTGGGTGATGCACCTTTGTTGGGTCCGGAGTTGGTTAGGGAGACGACGGAGAAAGTTGAGCTTATCCGTAGGAGGCTTGTTACAGCCCAGAGTCGCCAAAAGAGTTATGCCGACCGTAGGAGGAGGCCTTTGGCGTTTGAGGTAGGTGATCATGTCTTCTTGAAAATATCACCTAGGCGAGGTTTGATGAGGTTCGGGAAGAGTGGGAAGTTATCCCCTCGGTTTATTGGTCCCTTTGAGATCCTCGAGAGGATTGGGGAAGTTACTTATCGTTTGGCTTTAGCACCGCAGTTGTCCGAGGTTCATGACGTCTTTCATATTAGTATGCTCCGGAAGTATGAGCTGGATCCGTCCCATGTGTTGGATTGGACCGACTTGGAGGTAGATGAGGATGCCTCGTATGAGGAGAGACCGGTTCGGGTCTTGGATAGGCGGGATCAAGTCTTGCGAGGCAAGACCATTCCCTTGGTAAAGGTTTTGTGGAAACATCACGGAGTGGAGGAAGCCACTTGGGAACATGAGTTGGAAGTGCGTGAAAAGTATCCGGACATGTTTTTTGATGAGTAATTTTGTAATGAAATTCTGTAATATTGTTGAACTTTAAGAGCATTGTATATGTCTTAAGTTGTGAAACATTGTGAATGTTTGGGTTAATGGAAGTTTGTTTGAATATTGCGTATGTTAAGTATATTATGGAAATGCAAGCATGATATAAATGTTGCATGTGTTATGGAATTGTGGAAAATAAGTTGAAATTGGTAGATTTCAAAAGAATGCATGTTGATAATGCAGGTTGTTATGAATAATGTGTTTTGCCTCTTAAAAAGAGAAGGGATTGACCGGTACTGGGCCGGGTTGTTTAATTTTATGATGTAATATTGTTGAGAATGGAGAAAACCTGTTTTTGAAAAACTTGTGTTTAATTTTGAGGACGGAATTCTTTAAGGGGGGAGGTTATAGCGATCCCAGTTGTCCCTTTACTGTTCTGTTGTATTTCGAACTCGATTTCGTGAAGTTGGTAGTTGTATCTATCTTGTTGTCGTCCTTTAATTCCACTTGATTGAGTTTTAGGATGTTTTGGGCAGGGTTGTTACAGGTTGGTTAGGCCTTGGTTTCAATTCCTTGTTGCCCAGTTTTTAGGCGTTCCGCTCGAGCGGGTATTCTTGTGCTCGAGCGGGGATTGCACACCTCCAGTATTTTGTGTTCCTGCAAAACTTCTGCACGTGTGATTTTTACGCTCGAGCGGGTTTCTTTACGCTCGAGCGGTTACGCTCGAGCGGTTACGCTCGAGCGGGTTTGTTGACGCTCGAGCGGGTAGTACTTTTTAGGTATAAGTTCTGGGAGGGGGAAATCTACGCTCGAGCGGATTGGTTTTCGCGCTCGAGCGGATGTGATTTATTCTTGTGTCTTGGCGCTCGAGCGGGCCTTATTGCGCTCGAGCGTGTCCAGATTTTTGTTCTTTACGCTCGAGCGTTGTGTTCTCCGCTCGAGCGGGTATGTCGTATATCAGTTGGCTGTGGGGCAGTTTTAAATCACTTTTTCTCATTCTTTCTCTCTCTTGCTTTTCCAAAAAAGCCATTTGAGAGCTCCTCTCTCTAAAACCTTACCTTCTCTCTAAGTATTGATCTAGCTAGGATGTTTTCCTCACCTTTGGCCTTTACAAAAGAGTTGTTGATCGTCGAGGGCTATCTTTTGATCCGAGAAACTCGTGGTTTGGAGCAACTTCGTTTTCATCGTCTTCTCCTTTGGGTGTCATCTTTTGAGGTAGGGATTCCTACTCACAACTATGGGTTTTGACCTAGACATTTGGGTATTTTGTTAAATGGTTGATTTTGGGGAGTTAGGGTTTGAAAATGTTAAAAAGGGGGTTTGGTTATTTTGATTCAAAAATATGTATTTTGGGTATCAAAATAATGATGTTGTTGTTGGTTGTTGATATATAGGCCATTGGGTCAATATTGGGGAATGGGTTAGAAAACCCTAATTGGTTGTATACATTAATTTGTATGATTAATTTGAGAAAATGATGGTTATATGGAATTGAGTTGGGAATAATGAAATTGACTCATTATATGGTCGAATAGTGGAGTTGCATTTATTAATCGCTCACTTTTGAAAATATTGATATTTTATCTGTTAGAGCTTTTATTATCTGTTTAGAAATAATTGCTTGGGCTACCGGTGGAGGGTAGTTTTGATTGTTGTAGACAATGCACGATGATTAGGCAAACTAAAACTAATCAATTGGATATGTCATAGAGTATGACAGTTGATAGAATACATTAACGTTATGTATTGATTGATTTTGTATATGACCTATGTGTATATACATTGTGTGTGTGGGAGGAGATAGGGGATGGACCTCTAAACCGGATGTTGTTTGGGAGGAGATAGGGGATGGACTCCACTGATACAGCTCATATGCTTGTCAGATAATGTGTTGATACAGCTCATATGCTTATCTTTGGAAGTGTTGATATAACTCACATGCTTGTCATTGGAAGTGTTGATATAGCTAATATGCATATCTGTTGAAATGTGGATACAGCTTGTATGCTTATCTGTTGAGATGTTGATACAACTAATATGTTTATCTAATGTAAAATGGGAAATGTTTAATATAAGTCATTGTCTCATATAAGTGGTTGGCCAGGTTCTGAGCCATTGATGTAAATTGAGAAATTGACAAGAAACGAAAACTGAAATGAAACATGAACATAGTGGTCATGAAATGGAAATGGATTATGGATTGGTTTATGAAAATTTAACATATATCAATTGCTAATGTCTTAGTCATTGCTCATACTGTGTTTAGCATATCACTACTGGGCGTTGGCTCACCCTTTATGGGACATTATTTTCAAGTACAGGTAGTATGTCACCTCCAAGGACATAGCTTGGATGATGATGAGAGTTGAAGACTCTTTCTTTTGTTTATTTTGATGTGTTACATGTAAATTCAAGCCAAGGGCTTAATATGTATTGAGTTAGTACCCTTCTTTTTGTAACCAAGTGTTAACTTGGAAAGCTGTAAGCCCATAGGGAATTTTCTTTTGTTGTTAACATGTAATGCAGTTGTAAGAATTACTCTGATGAATAGAAATGGTGAATTTCTTTTGTATCAATGCATGTCTAAAATGTTGGTTTAATGCTATTATTTTGAGGGCGTTACAGTCTATGTCCTCTTCTAGGTTGGACAGATCATTTAATCCCTGACTTGGGCCATCCTCTCGAAGTACACTGACCTCTGCTGTTGTTGGCAATACCACCTTGGGCTTGGCCTGATTGATTGGCACAATATAGCAGCTCGGGTTATACATCTCCTCAGATAAATCCTTGAAATCATAAGGCAACGAACTGGCATTCTCCAGCAATGCTGACCTCCCTTCATCTTCCACTGTCACCACCACTAGTTCAGGTTGAAGTGAAGACGTGCTCATCATGCACAAGTCTGTGTTATTAGGGATGAACAACGCCGGCTTAGGTAGGTGGGAAGGGGTGATGTATATACTGGGGTCGTAAGGGACGACCAGTGTATGGATGAGGTTTATATGCCGGGGTGGAGGGACTTGGTTATGTGGTGGGAGAGAATTTGTAGTGGCGTTGGGTTTTTGACGAGGTGTTATCACCTTATTGTCGATGAGATCTTGAATCTCATGACGCAGCTTGTAGCTCTGGTTGGTGTCATGACCATGCTGTTGGTGAAAAGCACAATATTTGGCCAAATTGTGCTTAGGCGGGAGAGGATCAGGTAGGAGGACGTTGTTCTAACAACTTCAGATACCCCTTTTTTATCAGAACCCTCAGGGCTGCAGATAAGGACATATCGAGTGGGGTAAAGGTTCTTTGGGTTGGAGCTTGGTTGGTTGAGGTTTGTGGATTTGTGTAGGATGTATTGGCAAAAGGGGTGGCTGATTTGGTTTTAGTGGTGATGACGTTGATGTTAGATTGTCGTGCAGAGGTGTTGCCACTCGTGGTTGCATTGGAACTGCACGTAGAGGGCCTCTTGGGCTGTTCATTCTCATGCTCTATCAGCCCCTATTTCATCACATCTTCAATTTGCACCCCTATCTCATGGAGCTCAGCAAATGTAAACAAAGGCAAGACTATCATCTTCTGCAATAATCTCCCTTGCAAGTTACGAACCACCATTCAGATCTGATCCTTCTCCGATGGTCTGATAGTCATCATAGAGGCCGTAGCCCTCCATCTTGTTACAAAGTCTGAGAAGCCCTCATTTGGCTCTTGACAGGTTGCTTCAAGATCACGTGTTATGGACTCGATCTGGGTATTGTAGGAGTATTGTGCAATGAAGAACTCGGCCATCTCCTCCCAATTTCGTTTTACAAAATCTTCCAGCTGTGCATACCAGATAGCCGCTATACTCAATAGGGTTCGTCTAAAAAGTGACAACTTCTGAAGTCTAGTGAGACCCATTAGTCATAGGATGTTAGAGAATAAATGTAGATGGACCATAGGATCCCCGGAGCCATCAAACCGGTCTATATGCGGCATCTTAAATCTATCTGGCAAAGTTACTGCAGAATCTGTGTATCCATCCTCAATGTTAGGGATTGAATTCACACCCTGCACCCGCTTGAAGAGCTTTTCTAGCTTGTTGATCTTCAATGCAGTGGGGTCAACCGCGAATTCGAATGGTGCCTCCATCTGGTAAACTGGTGGCTTAGAGGTCTGAGGTGGGATTGGATCTGCTGGGATGCCCATATTCTCTTGGACATTGATTGTGACCCCGGGTCCTGGCATACCCGCTAGGGGTGCATAGGATGTAGGAGCTACTGCCGGTTGTGGTTGTTGTTACTGAAGTCTATCTATCAATTCTGCTTGGTGGGCTACGACCTCAGCTTGGCAGGTTGTGACCTTAGCTTGGTGGGCAGCATCTAGCTACATAGTCTTAATAGTCTGCTAGAGCTGATGAAGCATATCTTCCATGCTGACTGGAGGATTTTGAGCTATCAGAACTGGCGAATATTCTCTTACTGGTCTAGATGTAGAGGCTTGATCCTGACTGGATGCAGGTGATTGATGAACTAGTGAGTTATGCCTAACCCTCCTCCGTCTCATAACCGATGGGAGTGAAGCAAACACTGGTTGTCCCTTGATGAGATCCCCAGATCTATTGAATCTCCTCACATGAGTCAAGAGTGCTTGGGGGGTAATAGAATCGTTTGAAGCAATTGTGATAAACTACCTTGCAAAAAGAAATAAAGCAAAAGGAAAACAAAAATCAGAAACCGCGCAGCACCTTAACTCATATTCTAATCAGTACATTGATGTAATCAAAGCCGTAAAACCATGCTCAATAGTGAATTTTGCTTCCCAAAAACTGATGCCCAAACTTGTAACTGATACATACATTCCTGCAGAGTTTCACTTTAAAAGCACATAAATGAGAGCCAAAACACCCATATGATGGGATAGGGTTACCCTGTCCTAGTTCGTCAAGAGCTAGGGTTTTACTATTCACAACAAGTGGTTTCACACAATCCTACAATCGGGTAAGCAACCTGTCCTAGTTTGGAACGGTCTCTATGGTTTCCGATATGCAACTAGGCTGATTGGTCAAAAAGGGTACCTCAGCAAAAGTACCTAATATACCTCTCACACCTAACACTGAGAAGTGAAAGAAGGATCAAACGGTACAGCAGTAGTCCAGATCCAAGGGTTGTGTTCCCATCGTAGTAGAGCCCACAACCGATCAGCCTTTTGGTAAGCTTTTCCAAGCGAGCCTCGAGCAAACTGTTCAGGAATAGCAAATGGCAAACACTGTGACTTAGGCGTACCAATACAAATCCTAATGCAAAGAAACACATAAGTGTAGATAAAAAGACATATCATGAGTTCGAGTCAAGTTCTCTAAATCCCCAATAGAGTCACCAGAAACTGTAGCTCGCCTTTTTCACGTCCCCTTTCGGAAGGTTGAAAGAAAGCCCTACAGTTCGAACTCCCGTGATTCTGAATCTAATCTCACAAGTGCAATGTGAAACTGATAAACACTAAGGAGTCTAGATTCGGTAAATCGTTTTGGAAAATTGATTTTAGGATAAAAAATGGAAAAATTAGACTGCTTTGCCAGATACAGAGTCGCCACCTAAATATTTTATTTTGGAAAAATTTGGGAAACTCATGACTCGTGCCAAAGGCTACGTGTCCGTCACCACCAAAGTTGCCTCGGCTCGGGAACTTAGGTACAAGGGGGGAAGCTCATGAATTGAGCACCCCCCGCCCGTCGGATCAAAGATTTGCTTCTACTAATCATGATATGATTTTTTTTATAAACATTATGTGCTTTTGTTTCAGTTATTAAGCTAGATTTACTGTGTGATGCGCACAAGCAAGTATAGACTAGTTTGCTCAATTTGGAACAATTCAACTCATGTTTGTTTGCGAAAATGGTTTGAATTTGCCACCTCAAATAGGCTTAAAGGTTTGCGGATTTGCCACCAAACATAATGGGCTTAAAACATGATTTGCCACTCAACAAAGTGGGCTTAAAACTTACATTTGTTGAATCGTTTCGATTCAAACAACGAGTCTTCATCCACAAGCATTCAAGCAGTTTAGCATTTAAGTACATAGCCTCATGGCAAGCATGCTAATCATGGCAACATTCACACTTATGCAAATATGCTAAAGTGTAAAAATTCACCTAGTACTCCAAGCTAAGAAGATATGAGTTAGTAAAATTATGCATGGTTCTTAACTATACAAGATGCCTAACGTAGCACATGCGATATGCAATTAATATGCTCGGCTACTAATATGGCGTATGATTCAATTTAAATAACATGAGGTTAAACACGTATTGAAATAAGTATTGAAGAGGTAATGCAGCTTGAATGATGCGCCGAGTCTCGGTGCATGCAATACAAATGAATGGTTGCAAGCATAAGGTATCCTAATTTGAAATATGTCCCTAATCTAACCATCAAAAGTGAGTAAATAAAAGGGAGAAAGACGTGGGGTTGAAAGACATACACGCACGCACGCACGCACACTTGTTACAACATTACGCCCTCACGAAGGAGGGTCCGAATGAATAAGCTAATCAACTACTTACGCTAATTAAGCTAACTAATTATTACAAAACAGAAATAAATTAACTAACTATTCTAGTTAACTAATTACAAAACGAAATTGAATAACTAATTAAACTAACTAATTAATTACAATTCTTAATTAGTTACAACTAATTAATTACAATACATATTTGAATTTCAAAATAGGCTAATCATAAGCTAATTAATTTAAACTAATTAACAAGATAACTCGTCCCGGGAAACGAGGGAAACCCATGCATGCTCGGTTTCCACCCGAAAAGCCACTGCCTTACTGTTGAATGCCTCTGTTTGCACATTTGAACACTAACAATGCTACCCACTTCCAGAACACCTCTGCTCTACCTTACCAAAACACTGTGCAAATTTCACTGATGGCCAACAAGTGGGATAAGGGGCCGGTCGGCTACCAATGGTGGTTAAAGCCTTAAAACACCAAGCTAATGAAAGGACTTACACTTCAACTATGCAAAACAAGGCTCAAAAGGCCCCAAACAGCAGAGTGTAAAACGTGCTAGACTTGAGCCACAAGCTAAAACATTAAGCTAATACATGGGGCTAACTAGGCATGCAAACAAGACAAAAAGAGAGGAGGTTAACCCCTCCAATTTTGGACTTCAAAATGAGTTTTTTGCTACTGAAAAACCTCTGAAATTCAGTGCTTAAAAGGCCTAAAAAAATTGATTTGAAATTGATAAACAAAGACACAAAAACTTTACAAGCAAATAAGCAAGAAGGGTGAACTACCCCTTAATTGAAAATGGCCTCAAACCAACACTTTTAAGGCATAAAAACAAAGCTTTTTACAGTTTAAAATCAGCCTCAAAACAATTGAAAAAGATGGCAAAGCAAGGGTACAAAACAAGTATAAAGAAATAGTGCTATGCCTCTTGAAGAGAAGGCACAATTTGGCCAACAAATTCACGTCACACACACCTTCTAGAGCTCAAAATAAGTTCCAAGCTACCTCAGCCCAAAGACTAGCAACTTCTATCAAGGGTGTATTGGCAAAAGTGTAGGATTTGTGAGCAAATGTGTATAAAATTTCAAGAGAGAGAGAGAAGTGTAGAGAGAGAGAGAGAGTTTGGTTCCAAATTTTCTAACCCTCAAAAATGGGGGAGGAACCCCCATATATATAGAAAAACAAGCCTTGAGCTTAGAAACATTCTACCATATACGTGTAGGGAGATGCAACTGAATGTGCTAACAGCTGGCACAGTTGTTAACAAATATCTGGAAAAAGACACTCGTGCCGACCGGCTACACCAATGACTGACAACCGTGAGCCATGGACGATAGCCACTGGTGGTGGCCGATAGGTCGCCAAAACTTCCAGACTTGAAACAATAAGGTTTGGTCCAAAACAAAGCACAAAATGGACAAGCTTCAAACGCTCAAAGACAGGGCATTCCATTGAGTACTTTGGGCACTCAAAACAAACATATGCAGTCATAATCATTGAGTGCACGAGCGATGACATCTAAGTCTTGAGGTCGGTTAAAAATGAGATGTCTACAGGAGTCCCCTCCCTATCTCTCAAAATAAGTATAACATATAGTGAGTCCCATTTCACTATCAATCTCAGTCCCCTCTCTATAATTCCAAACAAACAAGGCCTTATGTTATACCACAGAGAGGTAAAATAAATTTTGTTCTAAAAACATTATAAGATCTTTGTGATTCAAAGTCTTAATACTGTTTTCTCAATTTTTTAAATATTAAAAAATATAAAAGTACGTATGTTAAGAAACTATTGGTCATTTGTCAATATGTTAAGAAATTATTAAAATTTAAACTTAACTGTTTTGAAACATTTTATAATATCAATATTCTAATATATTAATGTTTAAGCGTGACAATTTTCACACATTTTATATGAAAATCAAATCAATTTTTTTTATGTTTCAAAATATTGAAATTCATGTCATTTATTGATCAGTAAGGTAATATATTCCTTAAAATTATGATAGTTTCAAAAAAAAAAAATTAAAAATTTATAGTATGAAAATACACATATTATAAAGTAATAAATTTAATAAATTTCATTTCCTAATATTATTAAATTTTATCAACCATGATATTCCTTTTAAAATTTATTTAGTCATCTACTATCTATTTAACAAAATGTTGCGGGAACTTTAATTATATTATTAGTCATTTGTTATTTCTTATTATCTCCTTTTCATTTAATTTAGTGAAAAATCTTCTTTCATATACTTGTATTCTAATTAATTCATAAGATATTTTTATATTTTAATAAATTTTATTATTTTAGAATTTGATTCACAAAATCCTAATTTCCATATTTGAGGTCTTTTATGGACAATTTTACTCTTATAAATATTTTCTAACCCTTAGCAACCTGATATGTGCTATGGTGTGCTCTAATTTAAATTATTTTTTTGACTTTTTGTATATTAAATTTAAAAATTCATAATTTTTGTTGTACCTTAATTTTTTTATGAATTTATATTTTTGAAACTTATTTAATGAGATCTATCAAATAAGATCTTACTTAAATATGTAATTTATGTAAAATAAAAAAAATTAAATTTCATAGTTTAAAGTTTAGTAGTATGAATATTCACCCAACTATCCAAATCATATGAAACTTGTCATTATGAATTTCACATATCACAAATTTTTCAAATTTACAATGTGAACATTAATGGCACGATTGTTGGAAATCAATTTCCTTTTGCAAACCAATTACAATACCCACATCATAAAGATTCAGACGTATCATTCACAAATTACATATTGAAAATGTTCATACCAATATTCATTATGAATATTCATAACTCATATTCAACAATGTAAACGTACACCAAAAATCATTTTTAATGCAACTATCCAATTCAAATAATATTTGTCGTTATTAATGTTTTTTTTTTTTTTCGTCCAATCGATAAGAGGAAAGCAACAATATATGAAATAGAAAACAGATATCAATATATCCAATAATATTCACATACCATATATTTTCAAATTCATGTCAACATTTATGTCATAATTATTGCAAGTCAAGCTATTATCAAAATCAGTTAAAATATTCATAAAAAAAGAGCCAAAGCATAGTCATCAAAAAAAAGAGCCAAAGCATCACTAACAAATTTCATAATTACTAAGGCTATGTTTGGTGGAGTTTTTTTGGTTAAAAGTTGATAATTAGAGAACATAAGTTAAAAGTATTCCTTCCTTAACTTTTAAATAATCAATTTTTTTTAAACTTATTTTTTAAACTACTTTTGCGTAATAAATTATAAGCATAAATTACACCATACAATCTAACATAAACTTCTAAATTGAAATACGTTATAATTAAAAATAAATAAATAAATAAACTATAATAAACCGTCCCCAAGACTCACTGGAACAAGCTAATGATTAATGGCAATAAGCCAATATCCAACTTCACCGTAGGATCGGTAATGGAGTCCAACTGTTGAGGAACGAGCTGTCACGGTATTTATTGTAAATAATTTTATGGTATTATACATATAACAATCTTTATAATCTAAAATCATGAATTATTATGGTTTTCACAAGTAAAAATATAATATGAAATAATATATCCGCATCAGTTATGTGAAACTTTCGAGTGATCCATAATTGATTGGACATAAACTTAATATCAATATTAGTAGAAAAATGTTTCTGTCTCTTAACCTTTTTCAGAATACATTATATTCAGAATAATTAATGAGTGATCTAAATATTCTTTTATAAGTAGAGAGGGGATCAGTTTCTTAATATAACTATAACTCCACTTGCCCATCAAAGTAAGAGATTTGGAAACTACTCAATTTATTGACCAATCAGATAATAACTTGTGCTTCAAAACATGAAATTATAATTTTATTAAATCTATAATTCATATTGTCATATCATGTGGGTTACCATAATGACTAAATAATTAAAATTTAGTCTTACATTTCTTACATTGGGCAAATTAAAAGTTAGGGCTACAAATGAGTCAAGTCAAGTCGAGCCGAGCTAAACCAAGTTTTTGAATGTTCAAGTTCGTTTATTAAGAATTAGTCAAGTTCGAGCTCGAGCCGAGCTTTAGTCGAGCTTCAAAAATCGAGCTCGAGTTTGGCTCATTAAATATTTGTTGAACTCGAACTCGGCTCGAGCTCGCTAATTACATAAACAAACCGAGTTCGAGCTCGAGTTTGAAAAAAAAAAATTAAATTAATTTACTTATTAAGATAAAAGAATACAAAATTATGAGTAAAATATATAATGATACTCATATTAATAATAAATCTCATCAATTAAATATGTAAATTTACACAAATACTAAACAAAAATAAAAAATAAAATAGATTATTGAAAATTTATTTAACATATTATTAAAAATAAATATTTATTTATTTATTTTTATGTTCACGAGCCTTATTGAGCCAAACTTAGGGCTATTCGAGCTCGGCTCCATTAATAAACAAGACTGAAAATCGAGCTCAAACTTGTTCATTTAGTAAACGAGTCTAGCTCTAACGAGTTTTAAATGAGCCAAGCTCGAGTTGTTCATGAACAGTTTGATTCATTTACAGCCCTACTAAAGTACAGTGATGAAAGGATTTATTCACTCTATTTAGTTTCAGTTTTTAAATTTTATTTTTAAAAAAACTTATACTTTTTTATTTTTTGTATTTTTTTTCATTGAATTTTTTTTAATATTTTAAGTAATTTTTTTAATTTTTAGACATACCTAACATAAATACAATGAAAAAGTATAATATTTGTAAAAAAAAATATTTAAAAATTCACTAAATACCAAAAATATAAAAATTCAGTACTTTTTTTTTTATATTTTTGTGTATTTATTAATCTTTTAAAATATTTTTTCATAAGTATTTTACTATTTAAATACATTTAAGTAATGTGCATCTAAAAAAGTAAAAAAAAAAATTTGTTTAAAATTTTAAAAATATTTATTAAAAACAAAAATAAAAAACTTATTTTTTAAAAAACTAAATTAAAAAAATTAAAATCAAACACACTTATTCTTTTTCTTTTCTTTTTTTCTTTTTTTTTTTGGATCAAAGATAAGATTGTATTTATTAAATTATAGGCCAAGTTTGGGATGCTACGAAAAAGCCAAAAAGTCAAAAAGTTATCAAAAAAGTCAAAAAGTCACCCCATTTTCATGTTTTGGGCAGCCAAATTTGGGAGAAACCTACGGATGGTAAAAATACTATTCTGCCCCTTTTTTTTTTATTCCTTCCTCAACCCCTTTAACTCTCACCCGAACATCCCCTTCTCTCTCTCTCTCTCTCTCTCTCTCTCTCTCTCTGTATCAGTGGCGTTCTGCCGAGATCGAAGACCAAAAGGGGGCAATCCGTCTGCGGAGATATCCACACCAGCGACGCCGGAGATCCGTCGCAGCCTTCACCGTCCAGCACCGCAACAGCCGTGGGGAAGTCCGACCTGGACTCGATCGCAACTTAACACACAATCCATCGCCCAGATCTGCATTACTTCCGACCAGATCTACACGACGCCGGCCGGTTTCTCCCTAACTACAAGGTAACATCTCGTCCACGCAATTTAATTTTCTCACTCGCTCTCCTTTCTCTGATTTTGTTCCCAAACTTTTTTATCTTTCCTACATCTCTTCTCTTATCTGTAACACCGAAACCCTCTATTCTCTCTACCGAAACCCTCTATGAATCCGGAACCCAAACCAGATCTACAGATCTGGTTGTAAGATGTGAATTTCGGTTCGGCGATCTATTTCACGATGTAAGCATCTCTCCACGATTTCAGTTCGAATTTCACAATCAGTTGAACCCTCTGTCTCTGAAGATGAACAAGACCAACTTCAGGGAAGACGATGACGTTGTTGTTGCGATTGTTGTGTGTCTATGGTTTGTTGTTGTCATTTCTGATTTTGGTTATGAATTTTTTTTTTTTCTATTTCATTGAGTCTTGCTGGAAACGATGCGAGTGGGAGAAATGGAACAAAGAATTAAAAATGGGATACTGATCTGCAAATCAGTGTATTTCTGAGTAAAAATGCATTCCTTTATAGCCCACCTGTCCAACAAATAAAGTAGAGATATTCGTTTTCTGCCATGGAATGTGATATTTGTTTTCTGCAAATCAGTGTATTTCTGTGATATTTGTTTCCTGGCAGAGATAAAGTAGAGATATTTGTTTTCTGGCAGAGAGATTTGTTTTCTGCCTAAAATGCATTCCTTTATACCCCTTAATATATTTGTTTTTATGGAGAACCTTTTGTAATTGAATTTGGTTTTCTGCCATGGAATGTGATATTCATAATTGAGATATTTGTTTAAGGCACTCTTCATTGCAACCAAAATCCTATATTAAGGGGTTGGACTAGCATATAAATTGTTTTGAGCATTCATTGATGTCATTTGTGAAGAGATAATGGTCCATTGACAATTGGCAGGGAACATTCTTTAGGGTTCCTCTGGTAAAGTTGTTCTGTAATGTCCTCTATCACCTTCTAGTTTTACAGACAAGTTCATTATGTAATAGATATTTTCAGGAAGTTTCGGATTAGCATACAATTGTTAGTGTTCATTGATTTCGTTTGTGAAGAGATCCCATTGACCAGGGTACATGCTCTAGGATTTCTGTTGTAAAGTTGTTTCTGTATTGTCCAGTATGTTGCTTTTTAATTACACAGATGAGCTCGTTCTGTGGTACACATTTTGAGGAAATCATTGGAGACCTGTAGCGTGAGCCGACGAAAAAAACAATAACAATGTTCTAAGACGGTTGTATTGGAGGACAGCTGTTACACAGTTGTTCATATGTTTTTTATTTTATTCGCATTATGAGTTTCAATGTCTTCAATTTTTCCTCGTATACCATAATTGTTGTTGCATTGTAGTACGCAAATGGAGCAGTCCCAAACGCAGTCGACGCCTTCCAAAGCTTTGCGCAAACGCGGTAGTAAACCGACGCAGCAACAGTCCACAAACGTGCATAAAGCATCTTGGGACTCCGACACGGTGCGGATTTTTTTGGAACTTGTTATCAAAGAGTTGGACGTTGGTTTCAAGGGGAGCTTCCATACTATGACAATGCATGGATATCGAGCTGTAAGCAAGGGCTTTCTGGACCATACAAATAAGGTGCATGACGTCAAACAACTGCAGAACAAGTACTCGTTGTTGAAAAAGGATTGGCAGTCATGGTCGAAATTGATGGACAGCAGGCATGGGCCAACCGGCATCAGTTACAATGAAGCCACGGGTTTGATACATGCATCTGACGATTGGTGGGCACATTACGAAAAGGTAACATTTCAACAACGAGTTTTACGTACGTCATTTACATGGAAATTTACACCGTTAGTATTGTCAATGCTTAAGCTTATTTTCAATGGCGCGTTGTGTAGATTATTACGTACACCCAAATTTTTTTAGTTGGGTCTAAACATAAATAATTGTGACATTTCGTATTGTGTCTTTAATTTAGCCTTGTCGATGTACCCCACCACCATAGGAATCTGTAATTCATGTTTTTATATGTACATAATAATTTAAGAAATAAAATTAGTACATGAAACTTGATTAGAACCTTAAACTAATAACATTTTGGACTGGGAGTAGAGTATTATTTACCACTATCATGGAAATAATGTGAAGAAGGAATACATCTTTTCTTTATCCAAATTTTTTTCCCCATTTGATTATTAACATTATTATTTTTCCATTATGCTTACTTAATTTGATAAATTACAAAATGGTTGATAAATGTGAATGATTCTTTGCTTTTTTGGAGGTCACAAAGAAGAACAAAAACTACTATTACACATCATCCTTTATTGGGACAAAAAAGTTAAGTGTTACTTCAGCTACAACCATAGTCTCATATTTCAAACCACTATAATCATCTCTTGCCTTACATGATTATATGTAAGCCATATTTCAACTTACTACTCACTTTCTCTCCAAAATCCCCTGAATTACATAGTACAACATTTCACTCACTTTTTTTTTCCCCCTCTTTCTAAGTTACTTCTCTAAATTAATAATTTGAACACAATCTTAATACTTGTAAGAAACTTTAGACAAAATACTCGAACGACTCCCTCATAAGGTAGCCTATAAAATAAAACAATAAGTTAATCCGTTGGTTACGAGTTTATGTTCGTTACTAAGAAGTTACAATTCATATCTCCTTATCAGCATAGAGGCCTTTCTTGTTGTATTGCTTTGAACATTTTTTAGACCCGTACGTGTTGTTTGTTTATTACCTTGTATCTCTATTTCAATGTTTTACATAATATTTGGAATGGGGTCTACCTTCTCTGTTAACTGAAGAGAAGATTGAGCCATCTAGTTGGTTCTGTTGAGCCCACTACAGCCTTTAAATTCATAATTCGAACCGTTGCTCCTTCGAATCCGCTGTATGTCAATTATTAATAAAAATATTATTCACCCAATAATAGTACTCATTTTCACCCAATAAAACGTATGCTTTGGAAAATATATTTTTTATTTCTTTAAGACAAACATAATGAAATCATGTGACTGTCTAGTTCAATTTATTTTTTATTTTAATAAATAATCTGCAAATATAAGTCCATAAAATGAACAAGATAGATCATCCAAATAGGTTGGTTATGGGCTACATTATCTATTTCTTTAACACAAACATATTGACATTATGTGACTACCGAATCAATCTATTTTTTATTTTAATAAATAATCTACAAATAACCGTTATTATGTACGTTATTTACATGGATACATAAGCCTATTTCTTTGCTGCCTGTGTTTGCTCCCCAATATTCTCTGTTTCACTATCTGACATGAAGTTGTGCCGATGGGTTTTTGGTTGTTTTTCGCAGGTTGACAAGAATGCAATCAAGTTCAAAACAAAACCGTTGGAGCACATGGACCTCATGCGAAGGGTGTACGAAGGCGCTACAGCAACCGGAAAATATGCATGGACACCAGGTGCAGCGTTCGAACCTGTGGCACCCGATGACGGTACTTCGCAGGCTCCTGACGAAGACTGTGAGGATAGCAGCGGGCTGCCCCCTTTCCAGCCTGCCGCGCAGCATGAACATACCGTGCAGCACACTGTTGCGCAAGAGGATGGCACGCCGGCACCCGTGCACGCTGCGTCGTCGGGCATTAACGCTGACGACACACCAACTAGTGGCATGAACAAACGCAAATCGCCAGGCCCAACACACCCACAGCGGAAAAGAGGGCAGAGTGAGGGAGCTTCTTTGTTGGCGAGTAGTATGGAAAACCTTGCATCCTCCGTGAAATTACAACAACGACAAATCCGCGTCTCACATGATTACGCAGATTCGGCACAGCAGCTAATTGAGAAGTGTATGACACGGTTGTATTCGCTGGAAGGGCTGGATCCGCAAGACCCGCTAGTTCCTTTTGCTCAATCGGTACTTGACAACCCTGCAAATCAAGCCATAATGATGTCGATTCCTACAGACGCGGCTGTCATTGCTTGGTTGCGAACAAAGAAGTCCCGTGAGCAATGCATTGGTGGCCCATCAGTAGCAAATCCCAGAATGGGTGGTGGCTGGTTCTGAGATTTCCGAGCAAATAATTTGTGTTTCCTTATTAATGTTTGTGCGTTGCTTCTTTATTAATGTTTGGGTGGTGGCTGCTAGTGATTTTTGTGTTCAATGTTTCCTATGTAATGTTTGTGTGTTGCCTTTTGTTTTTCTCCCCCTTGAAACAAACAGTTGGGCACATCTCCTTCATTCCCAGAACGATGGCATTGTTGGTTGAATTTTTCGGACATTATCAGTTGATAATATTTGTGTAATGATGTTGATGTTGTAGTATATGGTTGTTGCTGCGAAATAGGTTTATTATCATTTCTTTTTCATGAAACATAAATACATTATCTACAGACCATTTTGGATGAGTTCATTTTGGGTCACTTACGTGATGGTGATGACAAATATATTATCTATAGACCCTTTTGGATGAGCTCATTTTTGGTGGTTTGGACCACTTTGTCAATCTCATCCATCTACAATTTGTTAAATTAATAACAAAAATTTTAAAATCAATCAGATATAATTTTACGACACGAGGTGAGATTCACCTTCACCTTTCTTGCTACAGAATTGTGAAGTTGTAAAGTGCACGAAATTTATATTATATTATAATCAATTTGTTTTGTTTTTATCTATTTATTTATATTATAATCAATACTCCCTTTTTTTTAAGGTGACGAAAAAATGACATGTGAGGATTGGTTTTTGTTTTTCTTACATATTTTGTCGGCCCAGCACACAGTTTCATTTACACCAATAATTTGGTATCTATTACCAAAAAGAAGAGAACAAATTATTGTTGAAGCCCCCCATAATTTGTGTGTTGCCCAATTTGCATGGACACCATGTGAAGTTGTTGAAAGTTTGGTTTCACCGGTCCCACCACATGATTATTTGAAAGAAGAGAATCATTTCTTATGCATGCTCAATGTTGTGGTTTCAAAGAAGGGGATCCGTTTGTGTTGCTTTGTTGAAAGTTTGGTGTCACCGGTCCCACCACATGACTATTTGAAAGAAGAGAATCATTTCTTATGCATGCTCAATGTTGTGGTTTGACAAGAAGAGGATCCGTTTGTGTTGCTTTGTTGAAATTTTGGTTTCAACGGTCCCACCACAATATTCTTTTCAAAGAAGACAATCCTTTCTTACGCATGCTCAATTTTGTGGTTTCAAAGAAGAGAATCCGTTTGTGTTGCTTTGTTGAAAATTTGGTTCCAAATGTCCTATCCCAAGCTTTGCGCATGCTCATCTTTGATTTGTTTATATAAGACCACAAATCAGTGTGGTTCTCTGCTTTCTTACCCTCGCCCCAATCTGCTTGTTTCATTGTCCAAAGGCGTAACAATTTTCTTGGTAGGCAGCCTCGTACTTCCAGAATGGCAGACGACGCAGGTCCTAGTTACACTGTGCCCAGTAATGCAGCCCGGGAAGCTATCGATGAAATTGCACGGGAAATGATGGTCAGAACTGATCACAACATCCTAGAGGCGTATAACAGTGCAGCTACATATTACTACAACCATTATCACAGAGTGCCTCTCAATACATCCATACTTACAGGACGTTTATGGATGTATGAGTTGTTTAACGGTCACCAAGGCCGGTTTGAAGATGCTGTCAGCATGTCCAAACCAGTGTTCTTGATGTTATGCGACACTCTTCATAGTTTCGGATTGACACTGCCACAGCGGGAGCATGGCGTTCCGCTAGAAGAGAAGGTAGCCATTTTCATTTGTGCATTGCAGGGAATGAAGATGAAAGATTTGCAAGAATGGTTCCAACACTCGAAGGAGACATTGTCACGGAATTTCCATGAGGTTTTGAATATTATGATACCGTTCACAGCGGTTCATAGTAGGAGTCTTATGCCTGAGCAAGTGCAACAGGGGGGCCACCCACAATTACAATCGCAACGCCGATACCGGCCATTCAAGGTGAGACTGTTTCACATAATTTTAAATATCACAGTGGCGACATATACCATGAATTAGTATTTATATATTCTGCGTAATGGTGCGTTGTGTAGGACTGTATCGGTGCACTAGACGGCACGCACGTGATGGCTCGTGTCTCGGAAGAGTACGCCACTTCGTATTACGGCCGGAAAGGCGTCCCAACACAGAACATACTGGCCGTATGTGACTTCGATTTGTGCTTCACGTTTGTGTCAGCCGGTTGGGACGGGAGCATGCACGACAGTAGGGTGCTACACTACGTGACAACCGAACCTAAACATCGCTTCCCGCACCCCGCACCTGGTAAAAGTATATCTTACGTAACAAAGTAGTATAATCTGAAAATAATATAAGACAAATTACACATTCGTACTTGCTATCGTAATTGAGAACTTACCAAAAATAGATAATATCCTCTGAAAAAAAAAATGACGCAAAAATATTTTTCTCAAACAACTTGTTTGTAAAAAAATGTTCGTTGTAGGAAAATACTACTTGGTGGATAGCGGCTACAGCAACAAGACAGGGTACCTAGCCCCATACAAGGGATATAGGTATCACCAAAATGCTCATCGAAATCGAAGACCACAAAATGAGTTCGAACTATTCAATAAGGCACATTCGTCATTGCGTAGTTGTATCGAGCGGACATTCGGTGCGTGGAAGTCGAGGTGGGGGGCATTGCGGAATATTCAGAAGTTGAGTTTTGCTAATCAAGTGATCTTCATGTGTGCGTCGATGGCGTTACATAACTTCATACGCCGAAACAATGAAATTGATGAGGTAACAGTTCCTATCGCAAATAGCACCAAATACGTGGCTCCCGAAATGCCCGACCACGATGAATACGCACGGGTTGCGGATGTGATTGAGGAAGGGGACTCCGACCCCGCAATGACAGTTGTACGAGCGAACATTACGTACCAACTAGCCCAGCAACTGAACACGAATAATTGAAACATTAATGTTGGTTAAATTTGTAATGTGTGTAACTCAGATCCGTCGCAAGATTATTATCATGGTTTGTTAATGTGTTTTGTATTTCTAAATTTGTAATACTTCTCAGCAGGAAGTTGATAAAGTTTTGTATCCAATTTTATGCTACATATGTCCAAAATACACTATTAAAAACGAAATGAAAATAATAAAATAAAAAAACTTGGTTGAACAACCTAGAACAGCACTGAGCATAATAGAAAAGGAAAAGAAAAAAAAATTACAAAAAAAGAAATAAAACACAGAATGAAACCAAATTAGTTAAAACGAAAACAATAAAAGCGAAAAGAAAAGAATTTTAAAAAAAAAAATTGAAAGGAAAAGATAAAAAGTAATGAATAAAAAATGAAAACATTCAACAAAAATTTACACGTAAAAAGAAAAGAATACAAAAAAATGACAAAAAAAGAAAAATAATAAACCCAAATTAATAACATTAAAAGGAAAAGAATAAAAAATAAAATATAAATGTGAAAAGGAGAAGAAAAAAAAAACGAAAAGAATGAAAAAGAAATATGCACAACAAAGGAAAAGAAAGAAAACAAAAATTACAACGAAAAGAGTGGAAAAAAGAAATTGAATAAAATTATGAAAAAAAATAATAATAATATTAAAAGGACAAGTACCGACTACAACGGGAAGAAAAAAAAAATTATGTTAAGTGGAAAAGAATGGAAAAAAAAAATTGAATAAAAAAGGAAAGAAATAAAACAAATAATAATGATAAAAGAAAAAGAATTAAAAAAATACATTGTTTTAAAATGAAAAATAATAAAAACAAAAATGTTAGGGAAAAGAAAAACAAAAAAAAATTTGGCTGCAAGAAACAAAAATTATGAATAAAGAAAAGATATAAGAGCCTTTGACCGTTGCACAGTGTCCATGGAAATGAAGGAAAATATTTAAAAATTATATGTTGCAACTGACTGTCACCACAGCGTAAAGTGACGCTGCGCAACGGTGACACGTACGCAAGAGATTGTGTGTAAGTGAGGAAGGGTAAAACAGTCATTTTACCATGTTAACTAATATTATATTACACAATTTTTTATAAAAAGTCAAAAATTTATTCCAAACAACTATCTTTTTCTCTCAATTTTTTAGTCCAAAAAGTCAAAAAATACACTTATTTATGACACCCCAAACAAGCTCATAGTAACCATCATCTAGAAACGGAGCAGTCATCCCCTAACTACCCAAGAAAAGGGGCCACACAGTAAGAGATGCCAGCATAATTTAATACTTTCTTAGCCATAGTGTGTGTTTTGCATGTTGTTATTTTAGTAAGTTATTTTAGTTTTTAATTATTTTAATAGGTTAAAATTTTTATATTTAAAAAAATAGTTAGATTTTTTTTTTTTTTTTTTTTTTGTAATTGGATGCGATGTTTGTAAAAAAAAAAAATAATTATGAATTTAATGTGATATTTTATCTTATTAATTATTTTAATCTATTTTATTTTTTTCATAAATTTTAACTTAATAAAAATAAAAAATAAAAAAAAGTTAAAAATCCAACTTGTTAAACATGAATCAAGATCATCTCTTTCATTTTTCTCCTTAACTCCCTCCTTGCAAAGCTATTGGGCTCACTTTTAAGTCTAATTTCAATGATTTGAACTGTTCACATTTTAAGATTTGTTCAGTATATCATACCTGTAAAAAATCAAGTTAATCAGATATCAGAAATTACGTATTCGGATCATCGAACTATAAATCATTTTTTTAAAAATTAATAAATAGTTTTCCGAACACATACTTTTTGATATCCAATCAATTTAATTTTTCATAGATATGATATACTCAATAAATATTAAAATGTGAACAGTTCAGATCATCAAAATTGAATCAAAAAATAAGTTCAATAACCTAATAAAGAAGAAATTAAGGAAAGAGACGAAGGAAAAGACCTTGATTCGTTAAACATCCCTCGTGTGTGCCACACCACTCAAAGCACGACACGAACAAAACATAACTGACACGCGACAAGCTTCAAATCATGGACAATCACATTGGCATCCTGAGGAGAAATTCAAAGAGGGTAGGTGTCATGTGGTGTGTTTTTTTTTCTTTTATTAGTTGAGAGGGTGTGGATTACATTAATGGCATGTTTGATTGGATGGATTAGAGTATGGGATTAGGATTATTAATCCGTGGATCTAATTATCTTATGTTTGTTTTAACATTTTGGTTTAGGATTATTAATCTAATGGATAATTAATCCAACAAATTTGTAAGATTAATAATCCTATCAAATTAGTGTGGTATTAACTATCCCACCCCTACCCCATTACTAATAATCCTACAAATTTGTTGGATTAATTATCCATTGGATTAATAGTCCTAAACCAAAATGTCAAAACAAACATAGGATGATTGGGCCCACGGATTAATAATCCTAATCCCATGCTTTAATCCTTCCAATCAAACATGCCCTAAGGCCATGTTTGTTTAGACGGACTGGATTAGCATTCCCATGACTAATAATCCTGGGATTACGAATCCGTTGGATTATGTATCCTATCTTAATTAAAAGTCAAGTTTAAAATAATTAGTCTGTACTTCAATTATTTAACCAAACATCGGATTAATAATTTTATTGGACTATTAGTCCAATCCCAAACTCATGTCCACCCAAATAAACATGACCTAAATGTATTAAGTGGTGGAAAGATAACATAAAAAATTTAAATATTTGTGATTGATTAAAAGTAGCATGTAACATGTCCTATGATATCATCCTAGCACCAAGAATTTTGTCCATCTTGAGAGACTGTCCACGTGCCAGAAATCAAAATCATGTTTATCACAGCCAGAGAATCGCCTTCCACAATAATAGACGCAAACCCTGTCCACGTGTCAGAAATCAAAATCATATTTATCACAGTCAGAGAATCGCCTTCCATAATAATAGACGCAAACCCCTTGTCATAGAAGGCTAATATTGTAAATTGACTACTTATGGAATTGACTGGAACATAATAAAAGTAGGATTTATGAAAAATATCCCTTTAAATATTTTGTTAATCAATATGGTTAATTTTTTATATTTTCTTTGATTATGATTCTCAATCTCTAAGCAATAGTCCGACTTTAATTTCTATAATGTTTTAAAATTATCACTTTATTTTTTATTAATAAATTAAACTATACTTATTATTTCTGAGTGATAATTTTTTCAAATCTATTATTATCTATATATTAACGCAAAATAACTTGTTTTAAGAGCTTTAAAATATTAATTTTAATTTATGAAAATTATTAAATACATATTGCAAAAAAGTATTAACCCATCCAAACTAATCTAATTTTTTTTTTTTTTTAAAAAAAAAAAGGAAGATGAAAAGTTCATATGTCGGCCAAATTTAATTTAAGCAATAATTGATAGATTTTGGAGTTTAAATTTAAAGTTCAAGAAGAATATGAAAAAAATTCTTATATAAATAATATGGCATAAATGAAATTTTCGTAAGAAAAACATTGTAGAAAGAACCTATGCATATTAATTGTACCTCTTCTTACTTAAAATTTTATTTAAATTTGCAATATTTAAAAAGAATGTTCAAAATAAAATTTTAATAATTTACGTTGGTCATATTTAAATATCGTGATTTCGATGACACTAATCATATGTATCACGTAGAGTTTATCAAATGATGCAATTAGTGCTATGTAAGACATTACATTATATGATAACTTATCCAAATATGATAACTCTAATATTATTGTAAAGGATAATTCGCGTCGTGAAAGTCGCAAGGTTGGTGGGAGAGGCGAACAAGAGAAGGGTTCAATATGAGCTGCCTAAGCTAGCGAGTGTGAGAAAATCTAGAAGTTATGCTTAATTTGTCAATTGTCTAAAATAACTAAAAAGTCAAAAAATTACTATAAAAAATCAACTATTTTATCTACTTTTTCACATGCCTTTTAGTAAAAAGTAAAAAAAAAAAAATTTAAATAGTCAATTCTTAAAACAATAGTACTTCATTGTTTGTCCTTTTCATTTCGTTATTAAATTTTTTTTATTTAAATAAATTATGCTTGATTCAGTTAAATAAAATACAAAAAAAAACAACAACAACAAAAACAAAACAAAAAAGAACAAATAAAAGTAATTATTATATATGCGCAGACAATTTATTATATCAACTGATCAAACTAAAATTATGAAACCCTTAGGAAAGTATAATGTATTTATATTTTATCCTAAGTTTAGTTTTTGTTTCTAAAAGTAAAAATGAAAAAAATACAATTTTGTAATTTACTATATTTGCTGTTTAATTTCTACTAAATACTTTATGATTCATGTATTTGCTATTTAAAACTCAAAACATAGCATTAATGGTAGGGGAAAAAAATTAATAAGAGAAATTCTAACAAAACTAGTTAATATATACTTAATTCTATTTTTATATATTTAAATTTTTTTACTATTTAATTTTTAAATTAATTGTTAATTATTATTTGAAAACGTGCATACGGGTATTACACTAGTGTGTGTGTGTATATATATATATATATATATGTTTTATCTTAAAATATATATTAGTGTATTTGGTATAATTTTTACTTACCATTTATGAGATAAAAACAATAAGTAAATTGAAATGTGTAAATGATGAATAAAAGTATGTTGAATATGTTTCAAATATGTATTGAAATTATAAATATTTTGACATTTTAAGATTTTTATTGACACTTTTATCTTATTAACTCTTTTCAATTTATAGGAAGTCGCAACAAATAAATCCTATGTAATTATTTAAATAATCTTTAATGTGCTTAGGTTATTTAGTCATAAGGAAAACTATAGGAATCTATGAAAGAAATTAATTTCTTTTCTCGAACCAAATTTAAGAATTTTTTTAATATAATATCTGACATAGGTAAGCCCATAAAGGATACAACCCACTATAAACAACCCAAACCCATCACTTAAGCACCAATACATAATTCAACTAATGAGCCCCAACATAGCTGGAACTCAACATGGCATTAAGAACCAATGACACTCAGATACGTGGTAGGTAAAGAACAAGCCACATAAGCAGACAAAGATCCTGCAAAGTTATTACACTGTGCATCAGCCATTAATGAAGCTCCTTACAGCATTTATTGCGATAAGCCCTCCCCGTCGAGACAGAACGGCCTCACCATGAACAAGGCAAGCTAGAGCATAGACTTTCGGCCAAGATGACAGGTCGGAAGGGACAACGAAATGATTACCAAAGGATGTATGCAGACGTTAAAGACAAGAAGAAAGTTAAGCTTTCTATCTCTAATCTATCTCTACACTCCATCTCTCTTTCTAACTTGCTTGCCGGAGGATTCGCTAGGGGACTCCCCGTTCCTCGTTGAACTCTTGTGCAGGTTCCTCTGTGGGCTTGGTCACCCGGACACTGGTTTCGGAAGCGTAGATCAGTCCGACCCGTTCCATCTGGAACCCGCAGTATCATCAGTTGGCACCGTCTGTGGTAATCGCTTTGCTCTGCGTACCAGCTATGCTCATTGTCGCCGGAGACCCTGTCCCAATAACCCTTTCCTGCCACCCACCAAGGTGTATGGTCACGACTAGATCGATGGCTTCTCACCACAATGTTGCCGACCACCAAGCCGACCCGTCAAATCCAAACAACCCACCATAGTATTTCACCGAGCTCACCAACAGTATTAACCGCCTGGCCGAGCAAAACCAAGCCCTAATTAATGCTCTACTCCAAAGAAATCCTCCTATGCCTCCTCCACCACCTCCAGATATCTCACCCCACCAAGAACGAGCCCCGAACCACACTATCCAGCACCCCCATCCGCCTGATTTGGAGGGGTTACGACCACCCCCCCAGATATGAACCTACCCCCCCCCCGGGCCCCACATCCATCAGTACAGGCACCCACCCCCGAGGGAAAGGCCAGTAGCGTCCAGTCCCCATTCCCTTCCGGTGGTGACAACGTCCCCTTCTGGGATGTAGAACTCCGAGCCATGAAGCTCCAGCTCTAGGGAGTCATGCAGAACATACCGAATAAACCATCCACCACAGCCAACTCACCATTCGTTGCCTCCATCTGGGACAAACCTCTACTGCCTAAGTTCAAAATGCTCACCATCTTCTTCCTTATTCCCTTCGTTGGACTAAAGCTGCACTCGGGAATGGGGGACTACTGACATGGGTAAGCCCATAAAGGCTACAACCCACTATAAACAACCCAAGCCCATAACTTAGGGCCCAATACATAATTTAACTAATGAAGCCCAACATGGCTGGAACTCAACATGGCATTAAGAACCAATGACACTCAGATACGTGACAGGTGAAAGACAAGCCACATAAGCAGACAAAGATCATGCAAAGTTATTACACTGCACATCAGCCATTAATAGCCATTAATGAAGCCCCTTACAGCATTTATTGCGATAAGCCCTCCCCGTCGAGACAGAACGGCCTCACTATGAACAAGGCAAGTTAGAGCATAAACTTTCGGCCAAGATGGCAGGGCGGAAGGGACAATGAAATGATTACCGAAGGATATAAGCAGACGTCGAAGACAAGAAGAAAGTTAAACTTTCTATCTCTAATCTATCTCTACACTCCATCTCTCTTTCTAACTTGCTCGTCGGAGGGTTCGCTGGGGGACTCCCCGTTCCCCGTTGAACTCTTGTGCAGGTTCCTCTGTGGGCTTGGTCACCTAGACACTGGTTTGGGAAGTGTAGATCAATCCGATCCGTTCCATCTGGAACTCGCAGTATCATCAATATCACACCAATTAAATAGATTGTATTCTTTTATTAAATTTCTATGGGTCATTATATGACACAACCACCCCTATGCAAAGTAAGGTTTCTAAAATTTTAAAAATACCAATTATATAGGATACAAAAAATAATAAAATTAAAGATCTTGGTGGCCCAACCGCACCCTCCGTTAATTCTTGATTAACGAAAAATTATTAATTAATTTAGAAATAATATATAACTATATTTTTAATTAATTATAAATTATTATATTCTCTTATATTTTTCGATCACTTACTATAAAATTATAAATTTTTCTTCTTTTATTAAATATAGTATATGTGAAGCACCTTCTACCTTCTACATGAAAGGGAAATTTTGGCACTTAGTTTTTTTGTTGTGGCATCTTCTACAAATTTTTTTATTTTTTATATATTTTTTTGTCAGTGTTGTTGTTGGGTACGTTGATTTCTTGTCAACTTGCTTTCGTGTGTTCGGAAAAGTTAGCATCAATTTGATGGTCAGACTTATCTCTTGTTTGAGATCAGATTACAATGCGGTGTTAAATTTGTGGGGGCTCATTAAAGATTTTATTTTAATGATTTAAATTATTTAATATGTAAAATTTGTTGAGTATTTTATTTTTTGTAAAAAATTATATTAATCGGACATTGATTACTATTTGATCGGATCAAATTTTTATTAATGATAAATATAATTTTTAAAATAAATTATTGATAAAAATTTAATCCGATCAAGTAACTATTAATATCTAATTAATAATTTCTACTAGTATAAATTACTCGACGAGTTTTATACATTGAACGATTCAGATAATTGAAACAAAATCTATAATAAATCTCATGAATCTAACAATACCCTTCAATCGACAAAGTGAAATGGAGATAAATCTAGTCCCAATTTTATATTTTGAGATATTTGTTACATAGAGATGTCTTAAATTATTGTGAAATATTAATATATTACACATTCTTTCATCTCATTAACGAAAATAATAATGACCAAATTATTTTATGTCATTTTATATCATTTTTTGGTTAGAGTACTTGATGAGTTTGTTTGTTTCCTGGTCAACTTGCTTTCATGCGTTCGGAAAAGTTTAGCATCAATTTTATATTTTGAGATATTTACATGATGTCTTAAATTATTATGTGCCCTTTTATAAAGATGATAAAAAGTTAACTTTTAACTTTTTATTCATTTTGAATCGTATCACCTTTCACATAATTTATCTATAAAAAAATAAAATAAGTTTAAAAAGTCAAAAAATTAATTTTTTATCAGTTTTTTAAAACACCCCTATAAAATATTAAAATATTACACATTCTTTTATGTCATTAACGGAAATAATAATGACCAAATTATTTTATCATTTTATATCTTACATATCTATTCTTTTTTTAAAATTTATCAAAAAATATTATTTTTTTAAATGATTTTTGTTATTATTATTTTTTAATGGGGTGGAGAGATAAGGGGATAGGGGTAGGATTTCTAATAATTTTTTAATTTTGTAATAGTTTTTAATGACCTTCAACGAGAGAACATATGTATGATTCTAGAAAGTAGGATTATTTATCAATAAATCCCACTTCACAAACTGTTATACCAAATAATTCCACTTTTATTCTATTATACCAAACAGTCCTGTTGGTGGGTTGATTTGGTCCTTTTTTATTTTGATTTTTATTTTTGTTTTACTGCGTGGACGAGAGTGCCCTGTGTGTGTCTCCCCGATCAAGGCTCTGTGCTATCTGCTTATGCTCCACTCGAAACACACACCATGTGAAGCACACACTGCAACGCATATCCAACAATCCAAAGCCTCAAAGGCTTCGTCGGAGACTCCTTCCGACTCACCACCAACACCGACAAAGCAACGAACACGAACGCGAAGTTCCACAATAGATCCAGAATCACGATCGGCTTCGAGTATGCCCAATCACTCTGCCTCTCTTTGATCTGCTTCGCCGCCGCCTCTCTTACCCTCAACTCTGGCTCGCGCATCATTCTCCGACTGCCGCGGAGGCTCGGCGGGCGGCGCACGAACTGGCGGCTCAAGAAGATCTGATCGGTCAGCAACGGCATCGCATCGATTAGCTATTGTGTGTGTGTGTGTCTGCCCCTCGCAATGTATGTGTGTATCTATGTGTGTGTATCTGTGTGTGATAAGAGAAAGAGAGAGCCCATGGCAGCCCCTATGTGTGTCTTACCTCAGATCGAAGAGAAGCTGTGTGCGTGTGTCCCGTGTATCAGTGTGTGTGTTGTGTTAACCCCCAAACACACCAACCCAACCCAATAAAAAACCCCTTACAGCGCTTGGCCATTCTGTGACACCCTACCAGTGTATCACATGCAACACACCACACATCCATTCACTAATCACGCACTTGAGTGACACACGTGCCTCACCTAATTTCTGCCCGACAGCTGCATCAGCAACGGTTAGATGAGGGTAATTACGTCCCTCACAATTAAATGGGACTAAACGGTGTAATAGAATAAAAATGGGACCAATTGGTTCATAAGTTCAAATTTTGGGATTTATTGGTAAATCTCCCTAGAAAGTAAAGGTTAATTTGGTCATTTAATTGTTTTTGTTAACGAAATCAAGATATGTGTAACATTTTGATACTTGAAGGGATTAATTATAGGAAGATATTTCTCTCCAGTCCGATAATGGACTGGACAGTGTTATTGGGTCTCCATGGGCTCACTATAGAGTCTACATTGATGATCTGAATTGTTCAATTTATAAGCTTATTGAGTACTTCATCCCTGCAAATAATTACATTGATCGGATATTGATAATTATTAGATCAAATTATATTTGCGTCAAAAGTAAATATGATTTTAAAAATAAATTGTTGACACACAAATGTGAATTGATTAAGTGGATATTGATATTCGATGAACGTAATATTTTGTAGGAATGATGTACTCGATAAACCCTACACATTGATTGATTTAGATTATTGATGTGAGTTTCATGATGAGGCCATAGAGGACCAACAACACCTTTAATTGATTTTCCTAACTAGAGAGAAGTTTTTCCCATAATTGCACGATATTATAGTTCATGGAGTAAATTGATACTGTATGATCGTTCAATGGGGGTAAATTGATACTTCATGGTAGTTAAACATACTACATTAATGCCGTTAAGGTGTTTTAGCAATATCAATAGTTTATGGAGTCAGTTTGTACTTTATTTTTTTATTTTTTAAATTTAAAGGATCAAAGTGATACTTAATAATAGTTTATAGGGTTTTCGTGTAAATAACCCTTATATATATATATATATATATATATTGTGGGTAAATTACACGATTTTCCTAAGATTTGAGAAAAATACAGTTAATCTCACAATTTTGATATAACTACACATGACATTCCTTTTAGTATAATTAAAATGACTGAAACTAATATAGATCGTAAGTAGACATTGAAATAAATAAATATAAGGGGACTTACCAATCATTTTTATTAATTAGACTTATTTATCTATAAGTTATGACTAATAAATTTATCACTGTAAATTTATTCATAAAAATAAGTGAAACTGATAAATTTATTACTTGATAAATTTATCAATATGATTTAATTGATTATAAGTGTTGGAACAATCTTTTGTGTAGAATAAATAATTTGAAACAAATCAAACAAATAAAAAAATAAATTACATACCGAATTTATTTTACCTAACTGAATAAATAATTAAAAGATCAAGTCGAGTGTGTGACACTCTGTCCTTAAGACAGATTCACCCCGCTACGATGCTTACGAAAAAATGGCGTCTATCTCCCAAGATACAATGATCTTCACAAATTGTAGTAGTACTCCAAACAATTTGTTTTGCAAACAAAACCTGTGTTCTAGACTCTCTAAATTTTTTCCTAAAATAATATGAAGAATAATTGATGCAAGAGAGCAAAAATGGACTGCAAAATGAATTTTTTCAGATTGTTTTTGGATCATAAAGACTGCTGAAAAGGCTGTATTTATAGGCAAACCAATCTGTTGAACATGTGTTGTTTTTTGAATGAATGGATGCAAAATTAAACTAAACAGATACAACACTGTTTCAAATAGATAACTGCTGGGCAGTTTATATCTGTTTGAAACTCAGCAGTTAACAACTTGTTTGGCAGTTTGGAATTTCAATATGTCCCAAATTGTATATGTCCGGGTGCAACAGATTTAAGACCTATTTGGACTATTTAATCTGTTGCGGAATTGATCTAAAAGAGGCACAATTTTTTGACACAAAATTTGAATTCAAATTTAATTTGAAATACAAATAATTTCTTGCGAGAATTTTTGAAAAAATTCAAATAAATTTTGTCTAAAAAAATTAATATTAGAACCGACCCGATCCACACCCCACACCCACACCCACACCCACACCTGCGCCTGACACGGCTTGGCTCGGCCGGCCAGACGGACGAACGGCGGCATGCGCGTGTGGTGGTTTGGGCTAAGGTTCACTTGTCCATAACTCCTCCCTTCTACAAACTTGGGGTGCCCCTTGGTGCCCAACCTAAGTTAGTACACCAAAAGCTTATATACTCACAAAAGCTCTATTAAAGTTTCAATGTGGGACAACTCATTTCAAGGAAACCCACATTTACTTCTTTAGTTGTCTATTCCACGAACCCGAAAACAACATCAATTTCTCATTCACTCATAAATGCTTTTGACAAACCATCTTCACCGTGGGACTTGCCATGCGGCAAGGAACACGTCACCTCATTGGACCCACCCCAAAAGAGGTTTGGGACCCACTCAAATTTGGGCTCAAAGCTGGCCTAAAGTAAGCCTATAAAAATCATATTTTCCAACTATCCCCCATATAAATGGAATTTGACGGAGAGAAAATGCAACTACATGATCCAATTACAGAGAGAACAGAAATTAAAAATATTCTGCAAAGGATAAAGTAGTTTTTGGCTTTGAACCTTCCCTTGTGAGATACTATCGGATTTACTAGCTAACCAGTGAACATGATGTCTTGAACTGTTTAGCCGTTTGTGTAAACCAAGACAATAGAATTTACACAATATATTATCAAACACAGTTTAGTTCTTACTATTGTGTTCATTTCGGTCCTGAACAACCTGGTTTTTCATGAGTACTCTAGAGAATTGCAGCCCTTCACAAATCTCATAGAGTCGGCCCAGTTCACAGTCATATAGGTGATTCTTATGACAAGTAGCCTGCCATACTCTACTAGGTTTACTTAGATATAAGAATCACTAAAAGTTTACTTAACCTAAAACGCTACAGACATCACTATTTTATCATAGAAATGGGTTGGAGTTTGACTCCCCAGTGATCCTTATGAGTCATACACAACTCGGTTGTCCCTTTGAACCTAGATCTTGTCATCTCCAGTCAACTAGGTTAGGTTGCTGTTGTGGTAACTCTTATTTAATTGGCTTAAGTCCCATTCTCCTCGATGAATTCTCAACTAACTCTCTTGCTAGCCCTTTAATTAGTGGATCCGCTATGTTGTCTTTAGACTTCACATATTCAATGAAAATAATTCCATTACAGAGTAGTTGTCTCACGGTGTTATGTCGACGACGAATGTGTTGTGACTTACCGTTATACATATGACTCTATGCTCTACCTATTGCTGATTGACTATCACAGTATATGCATATAGCAGGCACCAGTTTTGGCCACATTGGAATATCTTTAAGAAAGTGGCGAAGACATTCTGCTTCTTTCCTAGCTTTATCTAAAGCTATGAATTCTAATTCTATAGTAGACCTAGCAATGCAAGTCTGTTTAGAAGATTTCCAAAGTACAGTCGCACCACCAAGAGTAAAGACATACCCACTGGTGGACTTTGAGTCTCTAGTATCCGATATCCAATTTGCATTACAGTATCCTTCAAGTACTGCTAGATATCTAATATAATTAAGCCCAATGTTATAAGTAAATCTAAGGTATCTTAGAACCCTTATAATTGTTTTCCAGTGTTCTACTCCTGGATTACTTGTATATCTAGTTACTTTACTTACTGCATAAGCTATATTCGGGCGAGTACAGTTCATCAAGTACATTAAGCTTCCAATAACTTGGGCATACTCTAATTGAGAAATATTTTCCTATACATTCTTAGAAAGAAACAAATTAACATCCACAGGTGTTCTAGGAAAATAATCATCATATTTGTTGAATTTGTCAAGTATTTTCTCAATGTAATGAGATTGTGACAAAGCATATCCTTCTGATGTTTTCGTAATTTTCATACCAAGAATTACATCAGCAATGCACATATCCTTCATGTCAAAATGTTTATTCAACATTTTCTTGGTAGTTTTAATCATGTCATTATTACTACCTATGATAAGCATATCATCCACATAAAGACATACAATGACATAACCTTTGTCTGTGTTTTTAATATAAACACATTTGTCACACTCATTAATTTTAAATTCATTTGACATCATTGTCTTGTCAAATTTCTCATGCCATTGTTTTGGCGCTTGTTTTAAACCATATAATGATTTAACCAATTTACACACTTTCTTTTCTTTTCCTGGAACAGAAAATCCTTCTGGTTGTTCCATGTAAATTTCTTCATCTAACCCACCATTTAAGAAAACAATTTTCACATCCATTTGATGAATTTCTTGATTGTATAGAGATGCAATGGCAATTAGCATTCTAATGGATATTATTCTAGTAACCGATGAGTATGTGTCAAAGTAATCAAGACCTTCTTTTTGTCCAAAACCTTTGACCACAAGGCTTGCCTTGTATTTGTCAATTGATCCATCCGCTTTTATTTTTCTTTTGAAAATCCACTTATATCCAAAAGGTTTACACCCTGGTGATAAATCCACTAATTCCCAAGTGTGATTTTGCAGAATGGATTCAGCTTCACTATTTACAGCCTCTTTCCATAAAAGAGCTTCAGGACTGGACATAGCCTCTTTAAAAGTTAAAGGTTCATTTCTGAACCAAAAGGTTTTGAGGTTCTTGTGCGTTTACTACGCCTAGGTTCCCCTTCCTCATTTTGATCTATCTCTTGCTCTTGTTCTTGATCATGACTAGTAATAACATCATAAGACCTTTTATTAGTACTAGTCTCTTGTCCAGTCTTGTTTGGAAATATATGTTCAAGGAACGATGCATTTCGAGATTCAATAATAGTATTGCATTTCGGAATGTTCTGATTTATAAATCAGAAACCAATATGCACTACTATTCTTAGCATAACCAATAAAAATGAAATCAACAGTTTTAAGACCTACCTTAGTCTTTTTAGGACAAGGAATAGCCACTTTAGCCAAACACCCCCACATTTTTAAGTATTTGTAAGATGGTAATCTCCCATGCCACATTTCATAAGGTGTTTGATTCACTTTCTTTCGGGGCACTTTATTAAGTATATAATTAGCAAAAAGTATTGCTTCCCCCCCACAAGTTCTGAGGTAATCAAAAACTTATTAACATGTCATTCATCATTTCTTTTAAAGTCATATTTTTCCTTTCAGCAATTCCATTTTGCTGAGGTGAGTAAGGAGTGGTGGTTTGATGAACTATTCCATGTTCTTTACAAAATTTGCCAAAAGGTGATTCATATTCACCACCTCTATCACTTCTAAGTTTTTTTAATTTTTTTACCAAGTTGATTTTCTACTTCATTCTTGAATTGAATGAAAGTTTCTAAAGCTTCATCTTTGGTTCGAATTAAATAAACATAACTATATCTAATATAGTCATCTATAAAAGTGATAAAATACTTTTTCCCACCTCTATTTTGAATTGATTTAAAATCACAAATGTCACTATGAATTAATTCAAGTGGTATCATACTTCTTTCAATTGTATGAAAATGAGTTTTGGATAATTTTGCCTCAAAGCAAATTTCATATTTATGATTTGCATCAATGTCAAATTTAGGTAAACATTCCATATTAATTAATCTACGCAAAGATCCATAATTAACATGTCCAAGTCTACCATGCCATAAATTTGAAGACTCAAGCAAGTAAGAAGAAGATGTATTTTTATTAATAATAGAGGGTACAACAGTCATTACATTTATTTTGAAAAGGCCATTAGACATGTAACATTTTCCTACACATATCTCATTTTTGGTAAGTACAAACTTGTCACTTTCAAAAACTAGCCTAAACCCATTTTTACTCAACAAAGATCCGGAAACAAGATTCTTACGAATGTCTGGTACATGCAGCACATTGTTGAGAGTAAGTTCCTTTTCAGATGTTATCTTCAGAATAATCTTTCCTTGTCCTTCAACTTTAGAAGTTAAGGAGTTGTCCATAAAAAGTTTTTCACCGTTGTCTATTATAGAATAAGATGTGAACATCTTTTTATCGGCACAGATGTGGCGAGTAGCACCAGTGTCCACCCATCATTCTTTAGGATTTCTGACAAGGTTTTCCTCGGAAACAACTGTAGAAAGATTTATGACATCCACACCATTAGAATTTTTTTCCATTTCGGTTATATTGACTTAAGCAGGCTTATTGCTTGATCTTTCTTTGCCTTTACGTTTGTAATGGCAATCTTTGGCCCGATGTCCCTCTTTGTCACAAATGTAACACTTACCATTAAACTTGTACTTCTTAATTTCCCCTCCTTTAGATAGCATTTTCTTCTGCCATCTTTTAAAAACAGTTCATAAGAACTTCTCTGGTTTTTTACCATGATTCACTGGCACAGTCCCAACATAAGGAGGGGTTAGCGCAATTGCAGCCACCATATCAGTAATGGTTTGAACATTAGTTTGACCAATTTCTGTAGCCATGAATTCTAAATTATAAAACAAAATTATAATTAGAATTTTATACTACACAGAAAATTAAACCATAAACATAGAATTTTAAATTCGGTAAAAATAAAAGAAACAAGAATTGTAACTTTTATTTCCAATTAATTTGAAAATAAAATAAAATTGTATTTAAACAAATTAATTCTATGCAAAAAATTTAAACCAAAACCACAGAATTAAATTTTGTAAAATAAAAGAAATAAAAATTGTAACTTTTATTTTCAATTAATTTGAAAATAAAAAAAATTATTTAAACAAATCAATTCCACACAAAAAATTAAATTTCTATAACACTTCAATAATTAAAATACTGAAACAAAATTTTAATTAATGAACACTCAGAAATTATTTCTGTAGACCAAAATTAATTTCTGACAAACTTTACAAATAAATATTCTAAATTGTTAATGAAACCAGTATATCACTACTAGTTGTCAAAGAAAATAGACAGTATATTACTACTATCTGTCAAACTGTATATAACTACTATTTGTTTTTCCAATCAGAATATTATTTTGTAAAACCACAGAAAATAATTTATGTAAAAAGAAGAAAGAGAAAATGAAACAAACGAAAAATTCATATAAACAGAATAATTTGAATATGTCTTAAGATTATTAGAACAATCTTATGTGTAGAATAAATAATTTGAAACAAATTAAACAAATAAAAAAAATAAATTACGTACCGAATTTATTTTACCGAACTGAATAAATAATTAAAATATCAAGTCGAGTGTGCGACACTATATCTTTAAGACAGATTCACCCCGCTACGGTGTTTGCGGAAAAATGGTGTCTATCTCTCAGGATACAATGATCTCCATGAATTGTAGTAGCACTCCAAACAATTTGTTCAGCAAATAAAACTTGTGTTCTAAATTCTCTGAATTTTTTCCTAAAATAATATGAAGAATAATTGATGCAAGAGAGCAAAAATGGACTGCAAAATGAATTTTTTCAGAATGTTTTTGGATCATAAAGACTATTGGAAAAGGCTGTATTTATAGGCAGACCAATCTGCCGAACAGGTGCAATTTTTTGAATGAACAAATGCAAAATTAAACTGAACAGATACAACACTGTTTCAAACAGATAACTGCTGGGCAGTTAACAACCTGTCTGGCAGTTTTAAATTTGAATCTGTCTGGGTGCAACAGATTTAAGACCTGTTTGGACTGTTTAATCTGTTATGGAATTGATCTGAAAGAGGCACAATTTTTTGACACAATTTAAATTCAAATAATTTCCTGCAAGAATTTAATGTTAGAACAGACTCGACCCACACCCACGCTGGCACGACACGACTCGGCTCCGCTTGGTTGGAGGGTCACGATGCGTACGTGTGGTGGTTTGGGCTAAGATTCACTTTGTCCATAACTCCTCCCTTCTACAAACTTGGGGTGCCCCTTGGGGCCCAACCCAAGTTAGTATACCAAGAGCTTATATACTCACAAGAGCTCTCTTAAAGTGTCAATGTGAGACAACCCATTTCAAGGAAACCCACATTTACTTCTTTAATTGTTCATTCCATGAACCCAAAAATAACGTCAAGTTCTCATTCACTCATAAATGGTTTTTGATGAACTGTTTTTACCGTGTGACTTGCCATGTGACAAGGAATACGTCACCTCTTTGGACCCATCCCAAAAGACGTTTGGGACCTACTCAAATTTGGGCTCAAAGTTGGCCCAAAGTAAGCCTATAAAAACCATATTTCCAACAATAAGTCCCAAAAGTAAGATTTATTAGTAACTTATCCTAAAAATAAATATACATTTTAGTTAAAAATAGATGTAATGTCATTTTTTCATTTATATAATTAATTATGGATGAAAAATAACTTAATTGTCATGCAAATTAAACCTCAAGTAAGACCAATATGATTATGTTAAAAGTATGACATTAATTGTAATTTTTTCAAACCTCAAGAAAAGTGAGTGTAATTTACCAAATTGTGTTTTAGGAAAAATTACATATTAGTTGATTTTTTTTAAAAAAAAAAAATTTATGATTTTATTTTTTAATGTATGTAAAGTTTACCATTAATTTGAAAATGTTTTTCTAACATGCACTGGAATAAAAATTTTCATTTTTTTTACTTGAAGCTGTTATGGTACACCTTTAAAAATAGATATACAATATGTATTTTACCAAATGTTTCATAACAAACACCGCAAACATGTTTTTCTTTCAAATGATTGGTAACAATTCTAACCACAAATGGCTGATAAATATCATTTTGTTGGCTTTTTTGCCTTTCGAAGGTTAGTATTATAATTTTAAGCGTGTCAACAAGGATCAATCAGTCATTACAAAAGATTAATTGCCAACCAATTATCAGGCGATTGTGTTTTAGTTCTTTCAGCCTCAATGAAGAGGACTTTTATTGGCGGCTTGCTTAGGAGAATTTAGTAAATAACAACCAAGTGAAGAATAATTTCAGAATTTCATTAAGTAAAATGAAAAACTTATAATGATCTGACCCAGCCTCGTAGAGGCTTACAGCAACCAGCTATTTGAAACTACTCTTATGAATGAAGTGCAGTACAAGAATTTGAAGTATAGGAATGTAAAGAACTGTAAAAACTGGAAGGGAAAATAAAGTAAATAAAACTTGTTTTTGATCGGAGTCTGGATCCTCTTTCTGGGGCCTTCTCTACTATTTATACTTCTCAATGACAACCGTTGAAATGGGCTTCTAACCGTCGAAATGTCCTTTCATGATTGCTGAACATACTCTCTCACAGTCAGTCCCACTACACCACATTTGCAGTTAGGCTTCCCTCCTGATTTTGAATTTGAACCTTGTGAGTAACCGCTAAGCCACATCACCTTATATCCCTCGATCAATCCAGTGCTACGCAGACCCATTATTATTAATATAGGCTGACACGTGTCTGACTATGGTTGGCAACTTATATTAACTCCCCAAATTGCCCTTTACATGCCACATATTGAATTGTGATTGGCTTATACAAATTATACAGCCAACATTACCCCCCGTACTAATATACCCAATACTTGGTGATATTAGTGGATCAAGGCACTTTACCATGTCCTAGGATGTGTATGGGCTTTGCATCTTCTTAGAACTGCAACCGACGTCCATCATTGCAATGTTTGCATTGCATTAAATTCCTTTCTACACCTTGAACATTTCCCACTATCTAAGCATTCGAAAAGATTGATACAATTCGCATGGCCAAACAAACCTTCTTTGACATAGATCAAGCATACAAAGAGTTATTAGATAATGATGTTTTCCCTCGAAAGAACTTTCATGCATTTATTAACCACACCTATCCATCTTCATTTATTCAAGTCATGAAAGTTTTTGCAAATCATTGACCTTTGGATCAAGAACCTATTGTTCATAATTCTTTAGTCCAAAATTTTGCAAAAATGGATATTGGAAGCTCTTCTTCTGCCACAAAACCTTCTATGTGGGACGAGGCTGTTACTTCCTGTTCTTCTTTTAAAGCTTCTGGCTAGGAAAGCTGGCCAGAACCTGATGAATCCAAGCTAAAAGAGAAAATTAAGTATCGATTCGTCGAATTCGTTGATCCTTTATCTTTCCTTCCTTTTGCTCGGAGCTCGGTGGTTTACCCCTACGTATCTATCGATCACCAACGTAGTTTGGAAGACAACTTACTTATAGCGTGGTACACATCTTCCACGTCTACGAAGATAGTGCGAACAACTCCTTGTCCAGAGGAAGCACAAGGATATAACCCGTCATTCTTAGCCCAGAAGGAAAAACTTTGCTCTTCTGACTGGTTTAAATGTGTGAATAACCCCCAGTTCCCTTTGGGATGGATCCTCTTGCTCCTCCTTTTCCTCAAAACCCTCACTGGATGGAAGAACTGATACTTACTCTCTTTGAGAATCAGTTACTTCCTTCCTACAAACCTCCAGCTCTCTCCACTATATTTGAGCAATATTAAGCTCAACTTCTGCTTGCAGCCTTTTCTCACTTGCCCTTCAATATTCTTAGAGGTGATGCTCCTCTTAAGAACATTCAATGGGCTTGTGACATTATGACTCAGGGTCATGTCCTCAACCCCATTGCTTAAGCAGAACTTCAGATGTTTTTGGACCAACTCCCAATGTTTCTCCATTGGTACCAAACTTCTTTGGCTACCACTCAATCTTTGGACAAAATCTCAGCCCATCGAATTCACACCTAGTATGAAGTAGAGAACCTTATCGATGAATATAATGACTTCAAAAATAAAGACTCTGCATACTGGGATGATCTAGATATGGATGAGATGGAGCAAGGATTGAAGGAAATAGAGTTCGAAATAAAAGTTGAACAACTTTTTCATCAAATAAGAATGTATCGGCTATAGCAACCTAGCTTGGAGAGGATAGAGGATAGAATAAAAAGGAAACATAAATTTATTGATCACTATTGGAAAAAATTCCATGACCTTGTTATTCTTTCTATTCCTTATTTTTATGAAATTGAATTTGTAGTTCTAATGTAATTACTTTCATATTAATAAAGCTAGGTTTTCCTTCCTTTATTTAGCATGGTCTACCTTTATATTCCAATTGCATACTTGTAACCATTTTATTCGCCCAAATCCAACAAAATCATAGCTTCGAATTTATCAATTTTGTCCTTCGAAACCTGATTTGAACATTTCTAATGGAATACTGGAAACCTAATTTGAATATCTCCAACATATGGATTATAATTGACAATCTTTGCCTTAGGTCTTCTCAATTCCAATCATATGGTTAACACAATTAATTGTTTCGAATTAACTATTCTTGCTTCGACAAAACAGTCTACGTTTTTTACTGCTTAACCAAATATTGGCTTTTTACAACTTCGAAGTTTAAAATCAAACAAGGTTTTCACTACTTAACCAAATATTGGCTTTTTACAACTTCGAAGTTTAAAATCAAACAAATTCTAGCTGCAGAGTAATTCAAAGTTTACTTCAAAGGACTTTATTTTCAATTTCTATTGATTTCTCATTTTCTTTACTCTGTGTCCTTTGAAAACTTCTGTCAATGGCTTCTTTTTCCTTGAAGATACTAGTCGTAGAACGTGTGAGTCCATCCGTAGCCTTGAAAAGGATCATTGTTGAAGAGTGTGAGAAATACAAAGTTGGCGAGAAAAGTGCCATTGATGGGCGTATTTTCATTCCCCGTCGCCATAAGCAATAGGAATTTGTGCTTGGACCTATTTTTAAAGAAGTCCCTACTCAGCTTCTAGCTCTGTACCTGCGTTTGGAGGACCATTGCCTCCTTTATGAAGACAGTCTTGATTGGAGAAGCTGGAGAGTGAACCGACCCTATCGCTGTTGGCCCACAGTAAGACCAGAATGAGAGGAATGATATGATCGGGTGTCCTTACTAGAACACTGGATCTCCAAGAACTTTGCCTCTTCGACGCCCTTCAACTGTCTAGGTTCACTATTTCGGAGGACCCATTTTTAATACCTGCTGCTCTTTGTTTTTGAAATTCTGCTTTCAATTTCTTCCAATTTAGATGTGGTATGATGGCCCCTACTGTCCTTGACATCTGCCATCTGTTAGGGTTATCCCCTATTGGTATTTCCTTAGGTCCAGACTACCCTGACCTCAGCATTCCTTTTTTTCTTCTCCCTCTGAACTCATCTTATAGTGACTTTGTCAAGGCTGAGAACAAAAGAGAAGGCCTTGTGACTGATAGAGAATTCTCTTCCTTCTTATTGTATTGGCTTTGCAAATTCCTCTTTTGTACTTCTTCTCAGAGGATTATGCCTGAGTTTGCCCCTCTTGCCAAAGCCTTTGTTTTGCATAAGCAGGTGGCCTTAGTTCCATATGTTTTGGGCCATGTTTACAGAGCTTGTTCCCTCTTTTGTGAAAAATCCATGGATGCCAATCAAGGAGGCCCATTTTGGATACTCCAACTCTGGCTTTTTGCATACTTCACTGATTTGCGCTCTAAATGTCTAAAGTTTTTAATGCCAAACCCTGCCACTTATGGCATGAAATTAGCCAATGTCTCTCTTTATCCTTCCAACTTTGCCTTCTACTTTTCTTTTTTTCACCAACTCTCAACTTCCCCTTCTTTTCCCACATTCTTCTATACCTTTGAAGCCAATATTGGCCCAGCCTGGTTGAGGACCTGTCTGAGTGATAGGTCCTATTTTAGGCCTCAGCACAAAAATATATGGGCTTCTATTTTGATCCCGAGGGAGCTATTCATTGGCACTATGAACCCCAGAGCTTATAAGTGCATCTCTGAGCCCTATTGCCCTGCCTAATTTGTTAGGCAGTTTGGACTCTCTCAGGGGATCCCTATCCCTCTCTGCAGTCAATCTAACTCAAACTCTGCAAGCAAAGAACTGAAGACTCCAAGATCCAGATTAGAAGAGGCAACCTCCATGTTTCTTCAAGACTTAATCGATTTTGAATACCTACCTTTCATTCCCCAAAACAATGCACTAAAAAGATACCAGAATTAGTGGATGGCAAATATGGAAGTGCACTTGGCCATTGCTCCTCAAGATCTATTAGTGGTACTAGATGTGCCTCAAACCAAGTCCAAGGGGACTGGAGTTGTTACTTCCTCCACTGCTCATGCTACCCCAACTCTTGCCCTTGCTGCCACAAAGTCTGCTCCTGCTGCCTCACCTCTTCCTAGAGTCACTTGAGCTACTTCGAAGAAAGGTATGAATTGCTGCTTCTTCTCTTTTCTCTTTCTTTATGATGCTTTTGCTTTTTACTTATAGTTCTTTCTTTGGTATAGGTAGTGTAGGTGCCTCACAGGGAGACTCTCCTCAAAGAGTTCAAGTTTTAAATCTTCTCAAGAGCAAGCAACAACAACAAAGGAAAAGAAAACTCTTGCTTGATCCTGAAGAGGAGGTACCTAAGGCTCACGTGGGAGAAAAGGAAACAGAGAAAGAGCAGGAGACACCATTAAAAAGAAAGAAGAAAATGACGGTCTCTCTCTCTGATTTCATCGGGGATCCCATTCATGAAGCATCCGCTAAAGTAGTGGAAGTGGAACACTCTAAAGAGATCATTATATTCCAGAGGGCTGAGAAGAGGAGACAACAACAAATGCTTAGGGATGAAGTTGCTGCTACTAATGCACTCCAAAGAGAAACTGCAACAAGGCAACAAACTGCTGAACATTATACCCTTCGCAGTTCTCTAACCATTGCTACCACTTCTGAAACTGGTAATTTTGCTTTTGTGTCACTAGTTTCCTTTCTTAAGTTTTTGATACTGAAACTTAACATTGCTTCGTATTTCTTCTTTTGTAGCAACAACTACTCTACATTCTCCTTCGATAAGAACTTGTTTAGTTTCATCTGAAGTTGAAAGACTATTAGAAGCATCCTCAAAAAAGGAAAAGAAGACTGACACTAAAGTGCCTCTAAGTGTAGAGCCCATTCAGGCAATATTCCCACTCCCTGGTTCTACACTTTTCACACCTTTTTTGAGGCAAAACATTCCTATATCTTTATCCTTCGGCTTAAGTCCATACCTTCCTCTTCTAACCTTTAACTGAGCCCAATTTATTCTCTTTGCAATGCTTGTTGCTCCTTCCCCTTCTAAGGAGATCCCAGTTATTATGTTATCTCTAGTGATAGTTGATTCTCTCAGAGTAGATACTAGTTGCACACCAATTTTTTGTCCACTATCACTATCTAGCTCCAGCCCTTCTTCTCTTGACCTACTGGTGGCCAGGACTACGGAAACTACTAGGAACACTTCATCCTCCTCTCTTATCCGCATGCAGCCATCTCTTCCTTCCACTAGAATCCTTTCTGCACCACCAATGTCAATGGAAGAGATGGACATTTTCGAAGCTAGACTGGCTAGCCTTTTTGATATACTTTCTACCATTCCAATAACCAGTAACGAAACTGAGCCATTGGTTCTGGCTGATTTTATCTTGAAAATTTTTTAGAGCTCTTCAACCAACAGTAGGGCTTTCTCACCTTCACTGGATTTGGCATCTGTTTGGAGTTGCTGACATTGTTCTCAAGGATCCCATTCAAAGCCTTGCAAAGACCTACTATCAAGAATGGTTTCCTCCAGTGCTGCAAGGTCATTGAGCAATCCAATATGGCTATTTCCAATCACTTGTCTCAGGCAGCAGCTGTCATTGACTTTTATGTCAACATCTGTTATGTTGCCAAAGCTGCAAAGGAGAAATTGTTGAGAGACCATTAATTTGTTTCCCATATACATGCTGAGGTGTCTGAATTGAAAGAACAACATTCCTCTGTCTCTCAATTTCGAGCCCAACTTTTGGAGAAGAAAGCTCAACTAGAGGAAGAGTTACAACAGTTAACCTAGCCTTAGATCGAACTGCCACAAAGCTACAAATCACCAACCAAGGACTGGTTGATCGAAGGCAGGAGATGACTACAACCATCCAGTTGTTCCCATCCCTTAAAAGTAGAGAATCAATTATAAGGGAACAACTGAAACATTGTACTAACTTTTGGGCCAATCTATGGCTGCATGTACTTAACTCCTTATGAAATGAATTCTTTATTTGTTGTTTGAGTGTTTTCATGCTTCTCTTGTTTAGCATTTACTATACTCCTTGTGTTTCCCGTTTAGTTGGATAATAAGGCTTCAAGTACCTGCCATTAATTTTCTTAGGGTGTACATACCCATTCAAATTTCTCAAATGGTATGCTCCCCAAGGCAAGACTCTATGAACTTGATATGGTCCTTACCAATTAGGTGACCATTTTCCAAACTTATGGCTTTTAATTCCTATTGGGAGTATTATCTTCCATACCAAATCACCTTCATCAAAGCTAATGTGTTTGACTTTCTTATTATAGTTTTTGGCTGCTTTTTTCTTTTGGAAAAGAATGCTATTTAATGCCAAAATTCTAACTTCATCCACATTTTCTAATTTCAAAAACATGCTCTGATGGTACTGCTTAGGAACTAATTGATCCTGGCATCTCACCCTTAAGGACTTGATATTAATTTCTATAAGTAACATTGCATCATGCCCATATGCTAAGGCATAAGGAGTAACTCCTGTACTTGATCTTGGAGAAGTCCTATAAACCCATTATACATCCAACAGCAAGTTATGTCAATCCCTAGGATTGTCTTCCACAACTCCCTGTAATCTTTTTTTCAAAGACTTATTGGATGATTCTGCCTGACCATTTGCTTGTGCATAATAGGGGATAGAATTAACAAGGCTAATTCCAAACTCTGCCGCAAAAAACTTTACCATCTTCCCATCAAATACAGTCTCATTATCCACGGTTATGGTCTGTGGGATGCCAAACATGTGAATCAAATCTTTAATAAATCCAATAACTTTAGTTTGGTCTACAGCCTTATATGGTTTAGCTTCGACCCACTTAGTGAAGTAGTCTGTGGTCACTAAGATAAACCAATGGTGCTTTGAAGAGGGTGGATGCATTTTCCCTATCATATCCATAGCACATCCTCTAAATGGCCAAGGCTTCACAACTGCATGTAAATCAGTTATTGGTACATGTCTTATCATGCCATGCTTTTGGCATGCCTGACATCCTCTAGCATACTCTATCTTTAAGGATGGTTAGCCAATAGTAGGAATGTCTTCGAAGCATCATCTTCACACCAGGTTGATGAGCACCACAGATGCCTTCATGAACTTCAGTCATGGCTGTCAGTGCCTCATTTGGCCCTAGACACTCCAATAATAACCCATCTGCTCCCCTTTTGTAAAGAGCATTACCATACACTATGTATTGTATAGATTATAATTTGATTTTTTTGCTGAATTTCGAAGATGGGCCAGTTAGGTACTGCATTATTGGATGTCTCCAATATTGATCTTGTAAGTCATTATGATTTACTTCTAAGACCACATTCTTTTTAGTTAAGGGTGGTATTAATTTTTGACATGTTGCTTGACTTATGTTCATTTGAGTGTCATCCCTTATCTTGAAATTCGAAGCTTCTGAACTACATCATTGGTTTTGTTATTCATAAATCTTGGGATATAAGTCACATTTGTTATCTGAAACTGAGAAAGCAAATGTAATGTAATAACATAGTATGGCAACATGCTTGCACTTTGACATTTGAAAATTCCTTTCACTTGGTTGACCACCAATTGAGAATCTCCAAATATATTAACTGCATGAGCTTGTAATCCAATAAGCATTTCTAGTCCCATTATTAAAGCTTCATATTCAGCTTGATTATTGGAACAAGTAATTTCTTCAACTCTGAAACCATGTGTGGTTTCTACCCCTTGTGGTACTTAATCACCACACCAATTCCAGTTAGACCATTGGCCTTTGATACATTAAACCACATTTGCCATGACTCAATATTAACCATACCAAGATCCATTATCTTTTGGCTTTTCTGTCTGACATGGATGATCTGCCAAGAAATTAACTAAAACCTATCATTTTACTGCATTTTGGAGGACATATTCTAGATAAAATTCTGATATGGCTAGTATCCATTTGCCAATTCTTCCTCTCAACATAGGTCTAGATAACATATACTTAACTAAATCCGTGATTGCATTTAGCAAGACAATTGTAAGCAAAAAGATATTATCTTAATTTCATTGCAGCAAAATACAATGTAAGGCACAACTTTTCTACAGCTGAATATTTACATTCACAAGAATTTAAAAACTTACTAAGGTAATAAACTGCTTGCACTTTGCCTTCTTCATTGTCCTGGGCTAAGAAAATTCCCAATGAATCTTCTTATGCAGCAATGTATAACTTGAAGGGCTTATCATTCTTTTGTGGCATCAGCACTAGAGGCTTGGCCAAGTAGGTTTTAATTCCTTCAAAAATAGTTTGATGCTCTGCTGTCCACACAAACTCCTCTTCATCTTTCAACCTTAATAAGGAAGAAAATACTTTAGTTTTCCCTACAGTGTTAGAAATAAATCTTCGAAGAAAATTAACTTGTCCAAGGAATTTTTGTACTTCTTTCTTACTTGATAGAGGCTTGGTGTAGACACCCCATTTTTGACCGACCTTAAGACTCAGACGTCACCGATTGAGCGCTTGGTGATGTTGCATATTGTGCTCGTTCTGAGGTTTCAGAGTCTCGGCTGCGAGCCTTGCCTCCGGACTTCCGGACTCTTTCGTGCTTTGCCTCAGTTTGCGAACCAGGCTCTGTTTTCTCTGTTTTCTCTTCCCGAAGGGAGGGAGAGGTCTCATAGATCATCTCTCAGTGGCTGTAGGCTACGTTTCGTGGTCGTAGGCCATTTTGCCCGTTTGGAGCTCGGTTTCTTATTTTTCGGAGCCGTTGGCCGTGTGCCTCGGTTCGGGACCGCTTAACCACCTCCGTTTGCCCCGGTTTTTCGTATACATCTTATTTGCTCCATTTTGAGGGACACTGTGGCTCGAGATACCAACTTTGTGGTCGAACACCACTTTCGGTGCTTGATAGTCAGTTTTCGGGGCCTCGGGCTGCGCGTTTCGGCCCCCGAACCTTCATTTTGCATCGGTTTTGGTTCGTTTTTGGCAGGGACCTCTGTTTCATTGCTAGGAAGGTCATAGAAGGATGGGAGGCCAGTAATTGTTCTGTCAACCAACTTTATCCCTTCATCGTCCTCCGTCGCCCGATTTTTCTCACTTCAAAGCCAATGTTGACCACCTTTGGGCCATTTTCTTGCACCCTAAACCCCATATTTGTGATGTACACATCTGGGAGGCCACCAATATTTGGTGGTCGGCCAGTAATTGCATTTGACTCTTTTGAACCCCTCCTAAAAGTGGGTTGTTCTCTCTCCTGGCTCATTTTCTTCAATTTTTGACTACATGGTTGTGTTGTGCACACATGGAAGGCCCTCTTTCTGGGGTGGCCGGCCACTAATCATGATTGACCCTTTTGACCCTTGGCCGGCCGGCCATGGGGAAAGCCAACCGGCCACCTTCAACCTCAATAACCAGTCGGCCTTGCTCCTTGCTGCAGGTACATTTCAAATTTGCATCTCTTTTCTCCCCAGATTTTGTATCCGGGGGGCCAACTTTTTGGGGGAAAACTTGAATTCATTTCCCCCCCATTTTTCCCCCCTTTTCTCCCCCTATTTTGCCTATAAAACCAGCCTCCCAGCTCTGGTTTAGGGGTTAGAAAAATTACCTTTGAGCTCCCATATTGTATCTCTCTCCCTCCACACTTCCAAGCTTCAAACCTCTCAAGTCCTATACTCATTTCTACACCACCACCTAGCACCACACCACCACTCCATTCCAGCAGCTTGAAGGGCCTTCTCAGAGCTTTGGAGGCACCTTTTCTCAAGCCAAAAGGCGGCTAAAGTTTGGTCTTCAAGGGTGAGCAACATTTCCTCTCTTTTAAGCTTATTTTCGTATCTTTTCTAAGCCATACATGATTGCATATTTGGCCTCCGACCCTAACTGAAAATAGTCATGTTTTGATGTATTTTTCATGTTTTTTTTAGGGTCCTTCCATGTTTAAGGTCCCTAGCTACCACTTGCTTCATTACCCCTCTTGTGTGCCTATTTCTTGTGTAGTATTTTTGGCCTACATGTAAACTGTTTTGAGCTCTGTCATAAACTGTAAAGTAGCTTATTTTGAGCTCTTCTTCAACATTGTTGAAGGGCTCATCACTGTTTGAGGTTTCCATTTGCCATTTTCCTTTATATCTCTCTTTTGGCCTCATTTTTGCATATTTTGTTAGCCTCTTATGCTTATACTTTTGGGCTCTGGTCCGAACTGTAAATGGCCTTGTTTTGATCCCCTCTCCATGTTTCATCAAGGGTCTTTAGCTGTTTGGATCCTCCTTTTTGCTCTTTGTGTTTAATCCTCTTTTTAGGCCTTATTTTGTATAGTATTTTGAGCATGCTTGTGTACTGTTTTTGGCTCGGTCATAAACTGTAAAATACCATATTTTGGGTCCCTCTTCAACATTTTTGAAGGATCCTCTTCTTTTTGGGGCCAGCAGCTGTGACTTGCTTCTTTATCTCGCATTTAGGGCCATTTTTGCATATCGGTTTAGCCCTATTTTTATTCGCTGTTTGGCCTTGATTAAAACTGCAAGCATGCTTTTTTTGGGACTGTCTCAAGTCTGTATTTACATTTCATGTTCAAATAATGCATGCTTTGTATAGCTGTAGGCCATTGCGTGCGCCTAGTTTTGCATTTCGGGTCTCATTCCGTGCATCGGGTGCCATATTGCCATGTTTCGGGGCTGTTTTGCATCATGTTTCGCTACTGAAATTTGCATGCTAGTATGCCATATTCCATGCCTTGCCATGTCTTGTTAGAGTGGCATTTGGTGTCCTAAGGTCGGTCCTCGGTTTGCGTGCAGGTGTGTACGCATCTCGAGTGTCTCATTTTCATCTAATGGCCTCTTATGTGAGTGTGGCTGAGGTCCACTCATGTTGGTGTAAGTTCATTATGCATTGTGTATGCCATTTCATTTCATAGCATTGCGTATGCTAGGTTGTATGTTAGTGCATTGTGTATGCCATGTTATCTCGTGCATCGTGTATGCCATTTCATAGCATTGTGTATGTTAGGTTGTATCTTAGTTGCATTTCATGCATATCATGCATATTGCATCGTGCTTGGGATAGGAGTTAGCCCGAGCACGGGAAACGAGGGACGTTTCGTACTTCGAGTGACGGAACGTGTCTCAATTTCCAGTCCACGACACTTCGGATTATCCATGATGGAGTCTAGGTTTTGTTGTGTTTTCTTGTGCATTCATTCCATATTGAGTTGTGCAATTCGACTCCTCGGCCATCATGCATCGAGATGCGTGATTGGTGGCATGAGGATCGAGGCATGCATACATTTGTGAAAATACATTGCCATGCCCCTTTCTTGCTCTCTGTTGCAGCAAATCAAGAATCAGTAGTCTTCCGGAGCTTGGCCCGCTTTCCTATAAAATTATTGCAAACAGAGGCTAATCGGGGCATCGCCGTGGATTTCCGTGCAAAGGCAACCCGGATATGCATCATTCATCATCTGAAGAAGAATCAAGGCAGTCCCTGGCTTGCGTGCCAGTTTATTGTTTTCTTAGTTAATTTGGTAATTAATTAGGATTTTTGTACATATTTGGACTGTATTATTTATTCATTCGGGACTGTATATTATTCTTTTGGACCCTCCGAGCGAGGGCACAACTGTAATAAGTGTGCGTGTGTGTGATGTATGTCTTCCAACCCCATGTCTTTCTCCCTTTTATTTATCCGCTTATGATGGTTAGATTAGGGCATATTTCAATTAGTATACAGTATGATAGCATGTTTGCATTCATTCATCTGTTTTGCATGCACTGGGCTCGGCGCATCATACTAACTGCATTTGTATCTCAATTTCAAGTTGAATACATGTTAGCTGTAGCATTTCATATGCCATGTTTAGAATAGCCGAGCCTGCTATAGTTGCATTTTTGCATGTGTTGCATTAGGCACTTCTGTATAGTTAGGATCATGCATGGATTTCTAATTAGTTTCTGTTTTGGCTTGGAGTACTCGGTAAGTTTTATGCTTTAGCATCCTTGCATGCGTGTGAGTGAATGCCATGATAGCATGCTTACCATGAGGCTATGTGCTTATGTGATATAAACTGCCTGAATGCCTGTGGGTGAAGGTTGGGTTATTTGGATTGGAACAATTCATTAAATGCGAGTGTTAAGCCCACTAGATAGTGGCAAAATCATGTTTTCTAAGCCCACCCGAGGGTGGCAAATCAACGTCTTAGCCTACTTGCGGGTAGCACCATCAAACCATTTTCAAAACAAACAAACATGAAATGTTTTGTTCCAATTCAGGCGATCCAGTCTATACTTGTATGCTGTGCGCATCACATAGTAAACCTAGGCTAAAAAAATCGGAATAAGAACACACAATGTTTTCAAAAATAGATATCATGGTTAGTAGAGACCGATCTTTGATCGGGCGAGCGGGGGTGCTCACGAAGTGACCTTCCCCAATCGTACCCAAGTTCCCGAGCCGAGGCAACTTTGGTGATGACGGACACGTGGCCTTAGGCAACGAGTCAGGGTTTCCTAAATTCCCCCAAAATAAAATATTTAGGTGGCGACTCTGTATCTGGCAAAGCAGTCCATGTTTGGCACTTCTTTCAAAAAAATCTATTTTCTCAAAACGATTTGCCGGATTTGGACTCTTTGGTTCAGATTTAGAACCGTGACACAAATCGAGTCCGAACTGTAGCGAGGTCCCCCGCGAACTTGTTACATTTGGCTTCAATGATGGCTTTGGCTTTATTCTGATCAATCTGTGTTCCCTTCTTGTGTACTACATAACCCAAGAAGTTTCCAGCTGATACACCAAAAGCACATTTGAGAGGATTAAGCTTCAAATTGAACTTTCTCATTCTTTCAAACGCTGTTTCCAAGCGAACCAAATGTTCCTCCATGGACTGGGATTTTACTACAATGTCACCAATGTAACACTCTAAATGCCCTCCAATGAGATCATGAAAGATAGTGTTCATTGCCCTTTGATAAGTAGCCCTAGCATTCTTTAGGCCAAATGGCATTTTAACCCATTCGAAGGTGCCAATGTTCCCAGGACATCTGAATGCTATCTTATGGACATCCTTCTCTGCAATGCAGATTTGGTTGTATCTAGAATGCTCATCCATCATAGATAAAATCTTGTGCCATGCTGAATTATCCACCAATAAATCTACTATGGGCATAGGGTACTCATCTTTTGGAGTTGCTAAATTCAGGTTTCTAAAATCGATGCATACTCTCATTTTACCATTCTTATTAACCACAGGCACAATATTGGATAGCCATTCAACATATCTAGTTGTTTTAATAAAACCTGCCTTAAAGAGCCTAAGGATTTCCTCTTTGACCTTCTAAATCACTTCAGTACTCATCATTCTTGGCTTCTGCTTGTATGGCTTGAAATTAGGCTTCATAAGGAGCCTATGTTCCACTAATAACTTATCCGATCCAGGCAGTTCATTATAAGACCATCCAAACAATCTTTATATCTCTTTAACACCATCAATAACTAGTCCCTGTCAAGAGCACTTAACCAAGCACTGATGTAAGTGGGTTGTTGTGTAGAACCTTCCCCTAAATTAACTTCTTCTAAGGGGTCTTGTATTTGAGAACTCACTAATGCTTCTTTTTTGATTTCTTCTGTCCTCAAAGCAATTTTTTTGCTTTGTTCTGCTCCCAATTTCTCTGATTCAACATCTTTGCCTTCTTCTTTATAGACAAAGTCTGTCCATAAGGTTTCTTCTTCCTGTATTTCCTGGACTTTTGTTTCGATGTCCAATGCATAGTATTTATCAAAGGTCAAAAGGTCTGACCTGTTATTGTTTCTGCTTACAGCCAACTACCATTGCTTCCTTCTCTTGCTCCTGAACTTTTTGGACTATTGCTTTTAAGTCCAATGCTGAAAACTTGACTAAAGCCAAGGGTCTGGCTTCTTGGGTTTCATCTTCTTGCCTACAACCAAGCATCATTATCATCTTTGATGACAAATTCTTCATCAGCACTCTCTTGTACCAAGTGCTTCAGGTGTGCTACTTCCTCATCGGCTGTCACTTTGGCTGAGCCATCAGGTTTTCTTAATATGTTAAGTGGTGTCACTCCTTTAGTATACAACTTGGCCTCTGTAAAGTCAGCACAAGCGACAAAGGGTTGAGGGTCTACATTGATCTCCTCTGTCTCTCCATTGCACAAGTTCATCATTATCTTTTGATGTAGAGAGGAAGGCACACATTTGTTGGTGTGAATCCAATCCCTGCCAAGTAAAGCATTATACTTAGCATTACTATCAATAATAAAGAACGCCGTCATGCAATCTCTAATTCCCACACTTAGGTTGTGGGTAAAATACCCTGAGCCATCTGCTTATCCCCAACAAAACCAGCAATGGTTGTGCTAGTTGGGATTAATCTAGGGTTCCTTTTCCCTATTTTCTTCAAAGAGGATTTCGGGAGCAGATTCACTGTTACTCCATTATCTAGCAATACCCTATTCATCTGTATCACATCGAAAAAAGCCTTGATATACAAGGGCTTGACATATTGTGTCATAGATGTTGTAAGATACTCAAAAGGATATGAGAGATTAATACTCACTTCTTCCTCAATCTCGTCCTCAGTTTCCATTGGTGTGGCCACTTCAGATTCATCTTGAACCATACTAACCTATAAATCTTCACTAGAAACTGGAATAGGGTCAATCTCCTGACCTTCTTGGTTTCTATCTTCAGCCTGGAACTCCTGTGGTAGTATATGCACCATATTCACTGACACTGGAGGAAATGAGCCAAACTGAACTACTGGCTGCACTTGCTTCTTTTCCAGGCTAACTTGTTCAGTTATTTCAGAAGCATCTTCCATGCTGCATTCTGACACTTCAATACTAGTGACTTTCTTTACATGGTCTGTTCCTGCTGGTTTTTTGACCAAAAATGCCTGTTCAGCCATGAAGGCTTCAAACATCTCCTCCTCAACCATTTCTTTCGTTTGACCTAGGTCAACTTCTCCTTCTGTCTCACTTTCGCTTTCCATCAAGACCTTTTCAAGACCTGTTAAGATGGATCTTTCCTTGACTTTCAATTCAAAGTGAACTTTAGCCAACTGCTCTTTGCTGAAAATTTTTCTGTTCTAGGAAGTCGATTTTGGACTATGATCTAATTTTGGACTTTCTCTTTTTTATGTCTGACCTTTTGGTTGGGCCAATGAAGAACTCTCCCTACTTTCCTTCATATCCTTTTGGTACTGAGTGTACCTTTGCTAGATCTTCTTCCTTTGGGACCTAGAATTACTGGAACCATATCTAGTTCCTTTGTTTTTGGGTGCATCAATAACACCCAATTATTTGGAGCTACCAAGTGAGGTTTAAGCATTCTACCCTGGTCTCTAACAACACTTCTCTGGGCAGGCATTTCCTTAGGCTTGTTCTACATGAAAAACCAATCTAGAACCCCAGGTACCCATGAACTCACTAGCTCAATTGCGGAACTAGCTATGTCTGTCTTCGAAGCCAGCTTCGAAGCTGCTTGTGGGGGCTACCTAAGTCTCTAACAAGCGAGACAAACCCAATGTGGTACTAACAACTTCCCACGTACCCAAAGTATTGAAACCCGGTACGATTTAATACCAAGTTGTAACGCCCTCAAAATATTATATAAACCAACCATTTATAAGATCTATAAACATAATAGAAACGTTATATTTCTATTCATTTGAGTTTGCATTACAGAAGATATTACATGCATTACACTTTCGTAAACATTCATCTTGAAACTATAGCATGTAACTCTAATTAATACAACAAAATAAATGCCCTGCTGGCTTACATCTTTCCAAGAGATAACTTGGTTACAACAAAAGTAGGAGTCATAAGTTCTTTACAATTAAAGCCCTCGGCTTAAGAAGAATACATGTAAACATATAAACAACAAAAATGGAGCCTTCAGCCCCATCCTCCCAATCTAAGACCTTGGAGGCGACATGTCACCTGTACCTAAAAATGGTTTCCCAAGTAGGGTGAGCCAAAGCTCAGTAGAGATATGCTAAACAATATATGACAATTAACTAAGATATAAGCATCAGATAAAAGTGCAACATCCTTAACCAACACATATTATTTCCGAGACCATTCAATAAAGATAACCAATTCCTCAATTCATTTCCATTCATCAATTTCAGGTAAATCTATTAACCAAATTCATTATTATCAAAACAACCAAAATGAAGCTACAACTCAATCGTTCACAATTCAACACATTCATCAATCCAACAATTGTATTTCTTGCCATTTTACGGAATCACTTCCTAGGGAACCGACACCCATATATATATATATAAGATTTTGGGACATGCACCCTGGACACTCCGGCCAACTTAGTTTTCAATGGAGTCCATCCCCTATCTCCTCCCAAACAATGATACATATACAATGTATTTAAACACGTTGTCATATACAATGACTAATCAAATCACATATTCAATGGTTTGATCACACCGTCATATTCAATGACATAATTCAGTTGATTAGTTTTAATCTTCCTAATCCTCATGCAGTTTCTACAATAGTCATAGCTATCCTCTACAAATAGCCCAAAACAGATATTTCCAAACAGATAAATAAATCTATCAAACAGAGAATTTATGAAATTCCCATAGGTGACTGATTTATCAAATCTAACTACACCATTCAATCACATAACCTCCCAATTTCATGATTTCCATATCAATTTCATTATTTATACAAAATAGTTATTTAACATAAATTAGGGCAACTTTCCCCCTCTTACCAAATATCAATCACAAGTCTAAATTTCATCATTTCAACCCTCATAATCTCATCTTCAAAACCGTACATATTTTCTTATCATCCAAAATAGGAAATCCCTCTTTCAAATCTCAAGCCCAAGCTGTAGTTTTACCCATAACCCTCAAACTCCACCATTTATACAAAATAATAACTATCTAGGTTAAAACCCATATCAAAGAGTAGAATATCCCTACCTCAAGAGTAGACGCTCAAAGGAGATGATGAAGAGCGTCAAAAATGCCCCAAATTCAGTTTTGCTCGAATCAAAGGAAAGCCCTTGAGATGCTCCAACACTTTAACAAAGGGACTAGGGTTGAGAGATGCTTAGATCTAGGGTTATTTGTAGAGAGAGAGAGAGAGTATTTTAGAGAGAGATGGAGCTGTGCTAGGGTTTTAAGTGAAAAAGAGACCAAAAAGTGATATAAAAAATCGTTGCTGCGAACTGATATACGCAGTCCTCGCTCGAGCGAAGGAGTCTTCGCTCGAGTGACCAGACACAACAGTGACCTCGCTCGAGCGAAAGCTTCAGGTCTGCCATAAACGCGGACGCATGTTCGAGCGCAAGAAGCCTCGCTCGAGCGTAGGAACAACTAACACAATGCTCGCTCGGGCGCAAGAAGTCTCGCTTGAGCGAAGAACTTCCCCCTCCCCAGAAAAGCTGCATCTAGAAGGAAACTTAAGAACTCTCAATTCTTGCTCGAGTGCAAGAATCCTCGCTCAAGCGAAGAAGCAGATTACACAAGGCTCGCTCGAGCGAAGAAACCAAAATCTAGGCAACAACATTCTAGACCAACTAACAACCAACCTGTTCCAAACATGCCCAACACAATCCAAAACTCAAATACAAAGAGTCAAGAGAGAATAACAAGACAAGGATATGATATTCAACCACGGAACCGAAGTCCGGGACACAAAGAAGGTCGGGACAAAACCAAGATCGCTATAACCTCCCCCCTTAAAGAATTTCATCCCTGAAATTTTAGTACAAGTTTCAAAACCATGATTATCTAATTTTCAAAATGATCACCATTCAATTCTCATCACCATGACCCACTCACCGGTTATTCCATTTCTTCACAAGAGAACGAATCCACTACACATACATAGCCCAACACATTTTACCAATATGCACATTCCGAAAATTTAACTGATTTCAATACATCTTTTACATCTCCAAAACATATTCATTGTTCATAACAACTTGTACTTTCAAAACTAGATAACATATACAATGTCTAAGTTAAGCTTGCATTTCTGGAACATTTTTAACATTCACAATGCTTCATAGTCCAAAACATATACAATGTTTGTATAGTCCATCAACAAAAACTAAAATTTCAACATATACTCAAACATTAACAAATAGGTCCGGATACTTCTCTCGGACCTCCAATTCACGCTCCTACGTTGCTTTCTCAACCCTGTGATGTTTCCATAGTACTTTGACTAAGGGAATTGTCTTGCCTCGCAAGACTTGGTCCCACCTATCCAAGACTCGCACTAGTCTCTCCTCATACAAGGCATCCTCGTCTACCTCTAAGTCGGTCCAATCTAGCACATACGATGGGTCCGGCTCATACTTCCGAAGCATACTAACATGAAACACGTCATGCACCCCGAAAAGTTGTGGCAGCAATGCCAAACGATAGACGACCTCCCCAATCCACTCAAGGATCTCAAAGGGGCTAATAAACTGAGGGGATAACTTCCCACTCTTTCCAAATCTCATCAAACCCCGTCTAGGTGATATTTTCAAAAAGACATGATCACCCACCTCAAATGACAAAGGTCTCCTCCTACAATCGGCATAACTCTTTTGGCAACTCTGGACTGTAACTAACCTCTTACGAATAAGCGCCATTTTCTCCGTCGTTTCCCGAACCAACTCTGGACCCAAAAAAGGTGCATCACCCACCTCGGCCCAACACACTAGAGATCTACAAGGTCGGCCATACAAGGCCTCAAACGGTGCCATGACAATACTCGATTGGAAACTGTTATTATAGGCAAACTCCACTAAGGGTAAGTGTCTCTTCCACAACCCCTTAAAGTCAAGGACACAGCCTTTAAGCATATCCTCAAGGATCTGAATGGTATGCTCGGACTGCCCGTCAGTCTGAGGATGGTACGTCGTGCTAAGAGTCAATGTAAACTCTGCCACAACCGAGCAGTAAAACGCAGATCTCTGTCTGAAACAATCGTCACAGGAACCCCGTGCAACCTCACTATGTCCCGAATGTACAATTTAGCAAGGTAATCTACTGAATCTCTTACGCGCATAGGAATAAAATGCGCCGACTTAGTCAATCGATCAACTACCATCCAAATGGCATCACTACCCCGTTTAGTCCTCAGAAGGCCCACAACAAAATCCATCGTGATATGCTCCCATTTCCACTCAGCTATAGGCAAGGGTTATAGCAAACCCGCTAGCCTCTGATGTTCGGTCTTCACTTGCTGGCAAGTAAGGCACTTCAATACAAACACTGCCACATCCTTCTTCATACCCCTCCACCAAAACTGGCGACTCAGATCATGATACATCTTTGTGCCTCCGGATGCACCGCAAGGCGTGAATGGTGGAACTCTCGGCAAGACTCCGATACAAACAAGCGGTCGCGGTATCTCACACTCAGGCCAGGATACACAGTCAATCCCTTCTCTACCTTCCCATTAGAGATCTTCTCCCAGAGGAATTCTACCTCGAAGTCACCCTTCTGTGCTTCTAACACTCGGTTCATAAGTGTAGGTTGTGCAACTACAGAAGACACGGTTACAGGTTTAACAGACTCACCCAGATACAAGTCAAATTTGCCAAGGGCATCCAACATCTCACATTCTCGGATAGCTATACAAGCCACACTACTGATGGATTTCCTGCTTAGGGCATCGGCCACAACATTGGCCTTGCCCGGATGGTAATGCAACTCGAAGTCATAATCTTCTATGAATTCCATCCACCTTTTCTGCCACAAATTTAAGTCCTTCTGTGTAAACAGATACTTCAGACTCTTATGATCAGAAAATACCTCAAACCTCTCACTATACAGATAATGCCTCCAAATTTTCAAGGCAAAAATCACAGCTGTTAACTCTAAATCATGAGTAGGGTAGTTTCCCTCGTGTGTTTTCAACTGCCATGAGTCATAGGCTACTACTTTCTCTTCTTGCATCAGCACACAACCCAAACCCTCTCGTAAGGCATCACAATACACAGAATAGCCCAAACCCCTCTCCGGAATAATCAAGACTGGAGCGGTGGTAAGTCTAACCTTAAGCTCTTGGAGCGACTTTTCACAAGTCTCACTCCACACAAATTTGACCTCTTTCCGCGTCAATCTAGTCAAAGGAGAAGTTAATCTACATAATTCCTTCACAAATCAACAGTAATACCCTGCCAACCCCAAGAAACTATGGATCTCGAAAGCATTCTTAGGTTGTGCCCAATCCTGCACTGCCTCTATCTTGGATGAATCTATAGTCACCCCTTCCCCGGATACTACATGGCCTAAAAACTTAACCTCTTTTAGCCAAAACTCACACTTCCCGAACTTAGCATACAGTTTATGGGCTTTAAGCAACTCAAGCACCACTCGCAAGTGTTCTTCATGGTCCTCCTCAGAGGGTGAGTAAATCAAGATGCCATCTACAATAGACAACCACAAAACAATCTAAGAACTCTCAGAAGATTTGGTTCATCCAGTCCGTAAACACAGCTGGTGCATTGGTTAGCCTAAAAGGCATCACCAGAAACTCATAATGGCCATACCACATACGGAATGCCGTCTTCGAGATATCCTCCTCCCTGACCCTCAACTGATGATAGCCCGATCTCAAGTCTATCTTAGAGAAATAACGAGACCCTTTCAACTGATCAAGTAGGTCGTCTATATAAGGCATAGGATACTTGTTCTTGACCGTAACCCAGTTCAACTTTCGGTAATCGATACAAAGTCTCAAGACCCCATCTTTCTTTTTAGCAAAGAAGGCCGGTGCTCCCCAAGGCAAAGTACTAGGGCGAATAAAGCCCTCATCTAGTAATTCCTAGAGTTGAATCTTCAGCTCGCTCAACTCAGATGGTGCAAAATGATACGGTGCCATGGATATCGGTGCTGTGCCAGATACTAGATCAATAGAGAACTCGATCTCTCGGTAGAGTGGTAAACTAATAAGATCCTCGGGAAAGAGGTCCGAGTACTCACAAACCACTCTTGGCAACACAACCCGGGCCTCATCACACTCACTACTCATAAAGCTAACGAGAAGACAACTAAGCTCACTCCGCCCACGCGGATCATACACCAGCGATAAGACTCTACCAACTCGATCTCCCAAGAAATGAAAACAATCACCGCTCAAAGTACATACAGTAACCCTCTGACGGTAGCAATCTATAATAGCTCGGTATGACGATAGCTAGTCTATACCCAATTAACATAAAAACCAGTCATATCCATCAATATAAAAGAAAATAGAAGCCAGCGATCGGCGACCTTTATATCACAGCCCCGACATCCCTGTTTCAAAACCATCTCACCCCCAACAGGTGACACAACACAAAGAGGAGATGCTAACTACGCCAACTCCAACCCCAAAATAGATACAAATGTAGGATAAATCAATTAATGGAATGCACCCGTATCAATTAACACATTAACAACCGAGTTGCGAAACAAAAAAGGTACCTCTCACAACAGATGGAGTTGGTACAAGATCTGGCGCTGTAACAGTATACACGCGCCCCGTAGGTCTCTGATCAACCTGCTCACCTCTCGGAGCATAAGACTGCTACACTAACTAAGTCGAAAAGGCTCCCTGATTGGCCCTCGAGGCCTATACTGACTGAGCTGGCTGGTGACTCTGTGTCTGCCTCGAACCAGACGTGCCAGGTGTGCCACCCAACTGCAGGCAAAACCTCTTCAAGTGTCGCCTGCCCACACTGATAACAAGTGAGCGGCTAGCCTCTGCCTTGACTCTGGCCTTGAGAACAGGTTGAAGATGAAGCTGCTCGGTGCCTTTCTCCCCTCTGTGGGCAAGGTGGAGACTTGTGGCCCAACTGACCACATTTGAAACAAGTAATGTCTCCCTGACCACCTCTCGCAGAACCCAAACTCGGTATTGGAAAGGTAGATCTCAAATGTGCTCCCTAGGACTGCTGAGGATTAGAACCCCTCTGCCTCTTACCGTTCCCCTGACTATCCTGACTCCTCCTAGAGCCCTTCATCATCTCCTCTTCTGCATGCATAATAGTCTCAAGATGGGTTGCAGCCTCCATAAGGCACCTAAAATCTCTAATCATGGACCCGGCAACTTTAAACATTAGCCTCGTCCTTAGTCCCTTCTCGAACTCTAAACAATGGCATTCCTCAGTCGCTACTAACCCTGGTGCAAACCTAGACAAGCTAGTAAAGGTGGCCTCAAACTCAGCCACTGGTGTATTCAACTGTACCAACTTGGAAAACTGATCCCTTAACTTCTCCCTCACCGTAGCAGGTAAGTACTTATCCTGGAAGGCTTCAACAAAGGCTTCCCAAGTCCCACCAATGCGCCCCCGCGCATACTTCCACCACTGACCCGCGTCTCCCTTCAGCTAGAAGGATGCCAAGGTCACTCTCAAACCTCCGTCTTCGATGTTGAGTATCTCAAACGTCTTTGTCATTTGTTCAAGCCACTCATCAGCCTTTAGTGGTTCCTTGGGGTCACCTAAAAACTCGTCTAGATTCGACCGGAAGAACTTCCTCTTCAGAAAGGACAACCCTGCCTCAGTTGCTTGGGGCTGGACTTGATTATCAGCCCTAAGAATGTCCATTGATTCCCTCAATGCTCCGACCATCTCAAGGGCCAAGGCACCCATAGCCTGCTGACCAACCGGTTCGACCACATTGGCCTGACCAACTCCTTTCTCTTACGCCGGAATTTCATCCGGTATAGGCATCTCATGCCTCCTAGGCCTACCACGTCAACCGCCACGACCTCGTCCTAACATCCTAATAAAGGTAACAAAGAGATTAGCACATTTACAAATGTGCCGAAGCTATCTCACTCGCATCCTAATACAATGGACACAGTAATTCACTCCACATAAGCACATAATCACATAAATACTTACGAATTTCATTCCCGGATAATGATCGTCCCATGGCGTTGCTAGAGTTCCAGTTAGAAACGGTAGTGATCAAGTGCCTTTCCAACATGACTCCCAGAAACCCATGGACCCAATAAACATCCCAGAAATTAAATCTCATACCCATATAGTCACATAAACATGTTATCATATAAGCACATAACATCATACCTAAGTCTCTAACAAGCGAGACAAACCCAATGTGGTACTAACCACTTCCAACGTACCCAAAGTATTCAAACCCGGTACGCTGTGATATCAAGTTGTAACGCCCTCAAAATATTATATAAACCAGCCATTTATAAGACCTATAAAAATAATAGAAACGTTATATTTTCATTCATCCGAGTTTGCATTACAGAAGATATTATATGCATTACACTTACATAAACATTCATCTTGAAACTATAGCATGTAACTCTAATTAATTCAACAAAATAAATGCCCTGCTGGCTTACATTTTTCCAAGAGATAACTTGGTTACAACAAAAGTAAGAGTCATAAGCTCTTTACAATTAAAGCCCTCGGCTTAAGAAGAAAACATGTAAACATATAAACAACAAAAATGGAGCCTTCAGCCCCGTCCTCTCAATCTAAGACCTTGGAGGCGACATGTCACCTGTACTTGAAAATGGTTTCCCAAGTAGGGTGAGCCAAAGCTCAGTAGAGATATGCTAAACAATATATGACAATTAACTAAGATATATGCATCAGATAAAAGTGCAATATCCTTAACCAACACATATTCTTTCCGAGACCATTCAATAAAGATAACCAATTCCTCAATTCATTTCCATTCATCCATTTCGGATAAATCTATTAACCAAATTCATTATTATCAAAACAATGAAAATGAAGCTATAACTCAATGGTTCACAATTCAATGCATTCATCAATCCAACAATTGTATTTCTTGCCATTTTACGAAATCATATCCGAGGAAACCGACACCCATATATATATATATATATATATGTAAGATTTTAGGACTTTCACCATGGACACTCCGGCCAACTTAGTTTTCAATAGAGTCCATCCCCTATTTACTCCCAGACAATGATACATATACAATGTATTTAAACACGTTGTCATATACAATGACTAATCAAATCACATATTCAATGGTTTGATCACATTGCCATATTCAATGACATAACTCAGTTGATTAGTTTTAATCTTCCTAATCCTTATGCAGTTTCTACAACAGTCATAGCTATCCTCCACCGATAGCCCAAAACAGATATTTCCAAACATATAAATAAATCTATCAAATAGATAATTTGTGAAATTCTTATAAGTGAGTGATTTATCAAATCTAACTACACCATTCAATCACATAACCTCCCAATTTCATGATTACCATATCAATTTCATTATTTATACAAAATAGTTATTTAACATAAATTAGGGCAATTTTCTCTCCCTTACCAAATATCAATCACAAGTCTAAATTTCATCATTTCAATCCACATAATCTCATCTTCAATACCCTACAAATTTTCTCATGATCCAAAATAGGAAATCCCTCTTTCAAATCTCAAGCCCAAACTCTAGTTTCACTCATAACCCCCAAACTCCACCGTTTATACAAAATAATAACTATCTAGGTTAAAACCCATATCAAAGAGTATAATATCCCTACCGCAAGAGTAAAAGCTCAAAGGAAATGATGAAGAGCTTCAAAAATGCCCCAAATTTAGTTTTGCTCGAATCAAAGGAAAGCCCTTGAGATGCTACAACACTTTAACAAAGGGACTAGGGTTGAGAGATGTTTAAATCTAGGGTTATTTGTAAAGAGAGAGCGACAGTATTTTAGAGAGAGATGGAGTTGTGCTAGGGTTTTGAGTGAAAGGGAGACCAAAAAGTGATATAATATATCGCTGCTGCCAACTGATATACGCAGTCCTCGCTCGAGCGAAGGAGTCTTCGCTCGAGCGACCAGACACAACAGTGGCCTCGCTCAAGCGCAAAAAGCGTCGCTCGAGCATAGAATGCAAAGCTTCAGGTCTGCCACAAACACAGATGCACACTTAAGCGCAAGAAGCCTCGCTCGAGTGTAGGAACAACTAACACAAAGCTTGCTCGAGCGCGAGAAGTCTCGCTTGAGCGAAGAACTTTCCCTTCCCCAGAAAAGCTGTGTCTGGAAGGAAACCTAAGAAATCTCAATTCTCGCTCGAGCACGGTGCAAGAATCCTCGCTCGAGCGAAGAAGCAGATTACACAAGGCTCGCTCGAGCGTAAGAAGCCTCGCTCGAGTGAAGAAGCCAAAATCTGGACAACAACATTCTAGACCAACCAACAACCAACCTATTCCAAACACGCCCAACATAATCCAAAACCCAAATACAAAGAGTCAAAAGAGAATAACAAGACAATGATACGATATTCAATCACGGAACCCAAGTTTGGGACACAAAAAAGGTCGAGGCAAAACCGTGATCGCTATAAAATGCCTCCGCCATTTGCTGCCAAGTGTGGATAGAGCCAGGTGTAAGGTTAACATACCATACAAAAGCTACCCTAGTTAGAGAATTTGGAAAAAAGTCTTAACGTCATGTAATCATTATTGGTAAATTCACCATATTGGGCAGCGAACCTAGCAATGTGTTGTACTATTGACTGGTTTCCATTCCCATAAAAAATAGCAAAGTCTGGTATTCTAAACCCCCTTGGGTATTCGTGCACCCTATCCACCCATTCTGGGTATGCCTTCCTATACACAAGAGTTTGAACCCCCCGAGCCATAAGTCCACACATTTCTCTGATAATATCAGCAATTTGGTCCCTAGAAGCCATATTTTGTGCTTGTTAGACTACTACTGGAGGACCAAACACAAGATTTGGTGGAAAACCTTGTGCCTGAGGTCCTCTTGGTCCATAAGGAGGTATATTTGGGACTGGTTGTCCCTGTGGTACTGGCTGCTATTGAGGGTATGGTTGACCTCTCTGAGCCTGTCTTGCGAAAGGACTTGCGAAAGGTGCTGTAGTAGAAGGAACATGTGTTGTTTCTCTTCCAGCTATAGGAAACCCTTCCAACCCCCCAGGTGCGAATTCGAACAAAGGGTTATTGAACCCCCTTATGCCAGGTATGGCTTCAAACATGGGATTTGGAAACATTCTCATGTCATTTTCTTATGTTGGTCCAGATCCACCAATTTGTATGGCTTCGCTGTTAGGTAATGAGGCTTTTTGATTTACCATAGGCCTCGAAAGAGGCTCATACCAAGACTGAGGTATAGGTGATGGTCTTTCATAATTTTGATTACTAGTCTTACCATTAGTACGTCCATTACTTTACATAGGTTGTTTATCTCTAGCCAATCTTTGTCAAGGAACATTCGAATTTTCCTCCATGTGCCTTGTGTTAGTTGGTTGATGGGCATTCATCCGATCTATAAAGGATATTACCCATCTTTCCATTGTGTTCATTCACTGCTGTCCCATGGCATCTACTAAGCCTCTCCATAGATTCATTGGCTGAGCAGATGGAATAGTGGATGGTCCAATTCCATGGCCTCGTCCAATATTTTGAACATGTGGTGCATGTTCTGAATTACTGGTATGTTCGACCATAGGTTTTGATAAGATAGGTGATTCCATAGGATGTGTTATCATATTATCCTCTGGATCAGGTGCCTCTACCTCTCCTTCCACACCTTTTTTCAGGCATTCATTTTCTCTTTGTCTCCTACGTCTAGCCATTTCAATTAGTCCCACTAGGAGTGCCAAAAATATATCTTAGCTTTTTTGGCTTTCGAAGGTTAGTATTGTAATTTTAAGCATGCCAGTAAGGATCAATCAGTCCTTATAGAAGATTAATTGCCAACTAATTATCAGACGATTATGTTTTAGTTCTTTTAGTCTCAATAAAGATGACTTTACTTGTGGCTTGCTTGGGAGAATTTAAAATAACAACTGTGGGGATGTGGTTTGGAAATACTCTTTGGATCCAATGGGGCGCTTGAGATCCTTAGCTAGTAACCTGAAAAGGAATGAACACTCCGGTTGGGGGTGGCGGAATTAGCACTCCGATGGGTAAGTCAGTGTATACTCTCTTGGTTGCTTGTATCTTAAGTTAAACATACTAATTCTCACATACCTCTCTTTAGTTGATGTTCTTCTATTTATATATTTTTCTGGGCCTCAGGGCCGGGCCCACCTTTAATCCACTGTGTAATTATTTACTCACCTCCTTTTGTTGCAAACCACTCTTCACTTGGCTCCTCGCTCAACTAGTTGTGTGGCCGATTAGGGTATTTCTGAATTTATATAAGACGGGGCCGAATACAATGTATATACATCGATTCTCTAAGTTCACTTATTCGGCCTCTTTGCATCCCCTAATACTCGGCCCCCACAATTGCCCCCCAAACACTCCACTAACAACAGTTAGCTGGCGTATTTGGTTTCGAACTTAAAAAGTCAGAGCCAAAATTCAGCAGCTAGCCTCATTCTAACGCAGATGTCAGAACACACATGCTTTTCGGTTATCATTACGACTTCCCGCCCCTTCGTACGCTTCTTTCATTTATTGTGTTTCAAAATTTTGTTGTCCTTTCGAATGCATATACATTTTTTGGATACTTGAAGCTCTTGGTGTGCCTTCTGATTCACCTCTGCAACCTCCTTTTATTCCTCATTTGTCTTCTCTGCCTATTGTAAGTTCTCTTCCTCTTTATTTCGAATCCCTTTTCCTGGTTTGTTTTTAGTTTAGCATATTCCATAGACTGACGAAAATGACGAAGCATTTGAAGGAACTCCTTTCTGTGGATCGAGCCTCTGGCTTTCGACGCCATTTTTCCATCCCTGATGACGTCCGTCTGTCACTTGTGACAGACAACACCCTTGATATGGAGAGGGCTGATGAAAGCACAATCGTCTTTCCTCTCTTATCAATTGCAGAGGGCGGAGTCCGTTTCCCTCTTTACCCATTTCTTAGGGCCGTCCTTCGCCATTGAGGTCTAATCCCCTCCCAACCTAATGTAAATTTTTTTCAAATCATAATGGGGATTATAGAGTTAAACCGTCGCCTTTGGATTAATCTCAGCATACCTTCTATTCGGCATTGTTATGCCTTGGCCAAATCTTCTGGCAGACATGGGCGCTATTTCCTCAGGGCCAAGGACATCGACCATCAATTAGTAACTATGGTTTTTAGCTTCGGCAAGCGAGTTGATGATGTCATGGTAGATTCTATTCCTAGACAGAGAGTCAAACCAGGTGGCCATATAGCTCCTTGCGTTTATCTTTCTTATATTTATTCAGCTTTATTTTTGTGGTCTCATGGTTTTACTTGTGCAGGAAACGATTTGGAGAAAGTTTTGGTTTCAACCGACGACACCGTTCTTGGGAAAATTAAAGTCGCGCTCCAATACTTTGGCCATCTAAGCCTTCAAAAACAAGGGAGGGGAGCCCACATTCTTCTTCGGTACGAGCCGACGTATACGACATTTTCAGCGGCAGAAAACATCCCAGTTTCGAGGGGCGAAGAGTTTCTTACGGCCCTTATCTTAACCAACTTCAAAAACTTGAGGCAAGTTGGTTTGGAGGGATCCGATTCGGAGCAGGTGGAGGTAGCCGAGAGGTCGCTGAGGAGTCAAACCAGTCTGAAGCCGAAGTAGACGAGGTTTTGAAGTTGGCCTTTGAAGAAGCCGGCATCAATTCATCCAACCCTCTGTCCACCTCAGGCGAGGGGACGTTTCCTTTGAAGACATCTTTACAAATTTAGGAGACCTTCCCAGCGCGTATCCTGAGGACATGGCTGGGTTGTCACTCATGCAACTTGCCAAGAAGAAAAACGCCGAAAGAATGGCCGCCCGGCAGAGAGCCAAGGCCATCTGATCGGAAATTTCACCCGCTGTCGATGCTGAGCCCTCCCTGCCTATTGTCGAGGAAGAGACGGCTCAAATCGAGACGGCCGAGATGGAGCAGTTAGAGCAATGGGATCAGGAGGGTCAGGAAAGGGGGGAGAAACGCCCCGTCGAGAAAGAAGCCGAGTCTACTGAGGAGCAAGTCGATAAACGGCCGCACGTTGAGGAATCGGATTTGGTTGTTCCGTTCACTGTTCAACCAAAGATAAGGAACATGCCGATTTCCTCTGATGCGTCGGCTTTAAAAGACCCAGTTGTGGCCTTGAGCATGGCCTCCTCGATCTCCCTGCCGGTTGACAGCGCCGCATTTCGGGCCGAGCCAGATCTACTGTCGATTGCATTAGCCGCTCAGTCGGCCATATTTGTGCATGCTTTATATGCAGTCTTCTGCCTAAATACATATATTTTTATTATTATTCATCTTTATTTCCTTATTTTGCAGACAGTGGGCAAGATAGCCAAAATAGGCCGCCGTCAACATGACGCTATAGAACAGATCGACTTGCTAAAAACCGAAGTTGAAAACAAAAAGAGCAAGGCTGTGGAAGCCTCTTAAAGAGGCGATTCCAAAGCGGCGAAAGCGGCAGAAGAACGTGCGAGGGCTGACTCTGAGGCCGAGAGCGCAAAGAATTCCGACCAGCTAAGACTGGCTGCCGAAGACAAAGCAAAAGCGAGTGAGGAGGCGCTCCAATTAGCCAAGGAGGTGATTGTCAAGTTGGAAGCCGACTTGGAAAAATGGAAAAAAGCAAAGGAAAAAGCTGACTTCGAGGTTTCCAAAACGTTCGAGGCTGGAAAGGAAGCCACCTTGGAGAGCTATGCGGAGGAAGTGCCCAAATTTGAGAACCGGGGCTTCAAACACAGCTGGCTCAAAGCCCTTGCTACCGCGAATGTGACATTGGCCCAGCCGATTCCATTCAAGCAAGTGGACATTGAGCCGCTGGAGTTTGACCTTGAGGATTGACTAGGGTGATATTTTAATTTTTGCTAGGCATCTTCCATGCAAGGTTATAACTTTTTGTTCAGTAGATTTTTGTTAGTTTAAGGTAATTTTCATGCGTAAAATGGCTACTATCTGTACTCAATTTATTAATGAAAATTCCCTTTGCTTGAAAATTTCCTTTTCTCTTCGCTATTATTTGTGCTCAATTTTTGCTATTGATGAATAGTGTTGCTTTTTATTACTGTGGATAAAATATCTGTTGTCTATTGTGCTTGCTAGCTATCGATCCAATAGGATGTATGATTATGAGGAGAGTGAATTAAACATCCATGAACACCTGCCGATTACATAACTATCTTGGCAATTTAGTAACTTATCCATCTTTCAATTTATCCGAACAAGTGAATCGGCTCAGGGCCTCGTCGTCTGGCTAATTAGATTCATGAATCTGCCATTGTGATGGCCACTTCATGAACCGGAACGCCGAATACTATTAGTTCATGGAGTGGCTGTGGCACGAGTAGATCGGCGTCGAGCTTAGATATTTGGCCGATTAGATTAATAAATCTGCCCTTGCCCCAGCCAATGTATGAACTGGAACGCTGAATGCGCTGCACCCGTTAGGAATAAATGGGCTGAGTGCTTCGCGCGCGTAAGTCCCATTAGTGTGTTCAGACTTAATTTAAACCAGTCTGTTGAGGAAGGTCAGATAAGTGTGAATGTCAAATAGGCTATTCTTCAATAGCAGAGGAGAAGGGAGGACATTGGCTGAGCTAGATACGAAGATGAATTGAAGTGGCAAGCCTATGCGCACGGGAAGTAGGACGTCGAGGGAGCGTGAAAAACGTCAGTCCCCATGTCGTCGAAGTGGATCACCCAGAAGGGAAAAACAGCAGCGGGGCAACTCCCCTCGACCGCGACCGAGAGGTGAATCCGATGCAACACGACAACCTTTGAGTTTTGCAGTTTTTGTGGGGAATAAATCGATGACGGAAGCGGATTCAATTGTTCACGACCCAGGTGTGGCAGTCAAGTTCGCTCGATAGATTTTTTCACCAGAAGTCTAGCAATCGATGGTCGGTCGACAGGATTTCGAAGTGTTTTTGGACGGTATCCATGGAGCAATGAAAGGACTATATACCGCCTATGAAATAAGCATGCGTCTACGTGTCATGCGGCGAGAGATAGAGCAAAAGAATGAACGAATTCAAAACTTGGAGGCTCGCACGGAGAAAGCTGAGTGTGAGCTAAAAAAGGCCAAAACTGCCGAGCCGTGTGTGGCTGGCCAATCTAACCCGGTCATGGAGGAAAGGGTGACCCAACGGCAGATAAGTCATGCATTTGCCGATCGAGATACGGCAAGCATGTTTGCAGTAGAGACTACAAAGACTAGGGCTAATGAAAAAGGCTTCCACGACGGCTAAAAAGTCGGGATAGACAAGACCAAGGAGAAACTCGCCGAGAAGGTATGCCGATGTGAGAACCATGGATTTAAGCACAGGTGGATTAAGGCTCTCCGGGTAGTAGGCGTTGATTCGGCGTTGCCATTATACGAGAGTCATCATTTTCTTTTTGCGGCCTTTGAAGTCGAGAAGAGCGATGACGAAGGGGACGCCGAATAAAATTAAGCATATTGCACCGCTCTGACATAAAATGGGAGCAAATTACGTATTATCGATTAATTCAATAAAACATATTATCTTTCATGTTTGCATGTTGTGTCAACTTATGTTGCATGTTGTTTTAGTTTATGTTTACACATGTTAAGAATCTTTCATCCTTCAACTAAGTTGATACTTAATCAGAATATACTTAAAAAGTGTGCCGAAACCGGATTCTTACTTGGTCCTACAAGAATGGGACTCCAGATTCGGAGGCTCAACATCCACAAAGGACGCTCCGAATCCAGAGGCTTATTCGGCCCAAACGTGTCATTCATGGATGGGGCTCCGAATTCAGAGGCTTTTACTTGGCCAATCGTGACATCCGCGAAGGGCGCTCCGAATCCGAAGGGTTATTCGGCTCAATCGTGTCATTCACAGATGGGGCTCCAGATTTGGAGGCTTTTAGCTCAGCCAATCGTGGCATCCACGAAGGGCGCTCTGAATTTGAAGGATTATTGGGCCCAACCGTGTCATTCACAGATGGGGCTCTGAATTCGGAGGCATTTACTTGGCCAATTGTGACATCCACGAAGGGCACTCCGAATTCGGAGGCTTATTTGGCCCAAATGTGTCATTCACGAGTGAGGCTCCGAATTCGGAGGCTTTTTCTTGGCCAATCGTGACATCCACGAAGGACGCTCTGAATCCGGAGGCTTATTCGGCCCAAATGTGTCATTCACAGATGGGGTTCCGAATTCAGAGGCTTTTACTTGGCCAATCGTGACATCCACGAAGGGCGCTCCGAATCCGGAGCCTTATTCGGCCCAACCGTGTCATTCACGGATAGGGCTTTAAATTTGGAGGCTTTTACTTAGCCAATCGTGACATCCACGAATGGCGCTCCGAATTCGGAGGCTTATTTGACCCAAATGTGTCATTCACGGGTGGGGCTCCAAATTCGGAGGCTTTTTCTTGGCCAATCGTGACATCCACGAAGGGCGCTCCGAATTCAGAGGCTTTTATTTGGCCAATCGTGGTATCCACAGAGGGCGCTCCGAATCTGGAGGCTTATTCGGCCCAAACGTGTCATTCACGGATGGAGCTCAGAATTCGGCAGCTTTTACTTGGCCAATCGTGACATCCACGAAGGGCGCTCTGAATCCGAAGGCTTATTCGGCCCAATTGTGTCATTCGCGGATGGGGCTCCGAATTCGGAGGCTTTTACTTGGCCAATCGTGACATCCACGAAGGGCGCTCCAAATCCGAATGCTTTTCGGCCCAAATGTGTCATTCATGGATGGGGCTCCGAATTCGAAGGTTTTTACTTGGCCAATCGTGACATCCACAAAGGGCGCTCCGAATCCGGAGCCTTATTCGGCCCAACCGTGTCATTCACAGATGGGGCTCCAAATTCGGAGGCTTTTACTTGGCCAAGCGTGACATCCACGAAGGGCGCTTCGCATCTAGAGGCTTATTCGGCCCAACCGTGTCATTCACAGATGGGGCTCCGAATTTGGAGGCTTTTACTTGGCCAATCGTGACATCCACGAAGGGCGCTCCAAATCCGGAGGCTTTTTCTTAGCCAATCGTGACATCTACGAAGGACGCTCCAAATCTGGAGGCTTATTCGGCCCAAACGTGTCATTCATGGATGGGGCTCCGAATTCGACGGCTTTTAACTTCGAACTAAAATTCCATATAGTGAGACAAGAAGTCTTTTCATTATAAAAGTGAAAGTTGTACACGGCGAACATTCAAAACAAGTTATGCCCCACATGTCGGGTTAATGATAAAATTTACGCAAATGCGTGGAATTCCAAGGGCGTGGCAGACTTCTCCCAGACGTGTCTTTGAGCCGATATTCCCCTATACCTGCGATCGAATCAATCTGATAGGGGCCATCCCAGTCAGGACCCAGTTTTTCGTCGGCCGGATTCCTGGCAGCCAGAAGTACTTTCTTGAGGACCAATTCTCCTGGTGCATAACAGCGTAGCTGAACACGTTGATTATACAACCTAGCATGCTGTTGTTGATACCGTGCCATGGACGCAAGGGCACGGTCTCGTCGTTATTCGATCAAAGCCAAATCCAAGGCCAACATCATGTCATTTTGGCCCATGTCAAAAACTTTTGATTTCAAGGTTGGGAGGCCGATCTCCAGGGAGATGATTGCCTGGGTTCCAAAGCATAGAGCAAACGGCGTTTCCCCAGTGGATCGCCTCGGCGTAGTACGACGAGCCCACAACATACTCGACAATTCTTCAACCCATCTGCCTTTAGCTTTTCCAGCCTTTTCTTGATGCCGTCCAAGATAGATTTGTTAGAAGCTTTGGCTTGACCATTGCTTCGAGGGTAAGTCGGCGTGGAGAAATAAGGCCGGATACCATACTTGCTGCACAGCTCCCGGTAGACACCACAATCAAACTGGGTGCCGTTGTCTGAAATAAGCGCTCTTGGAATGCTGAATCGGGTTATGATATTTCTCCATACAAAGCGCTTAACATCAGTATCTCGAATGTGGGTTAGTGCCTCCGCTTCGACCCATTTTGTGAAGTAGTCTGTCGCGACAATCAAAAATCACTTGTTGCCTGGGGCACGAGGTAATGGTCCGACGATGTCAAGTCCCCATTGGGTGAACGGCCAACGACTGGTGATAGAGCTCAATTCTTCGGCAGGCAAATGGGTTAAAGGGGAAAACTTCTGGCATTGTTCACATTTCTTGACGTAATTCTTGGCATCAGCTCTCATTGTCGGCCAATAATATCCTTGTGTCATAGCTCGATGAGCCAAAGAACGTTTGCCAGAATGGGCACCACAACTGCTTTCATGTATTTCAGTCAGGAGTTCTTCGACTTTATCCAGATGAACACATTCTAGATATGGACAAGAAAGGGATTTTTTGTAGAGCTTTCCTTGCAGATCTAAGTAATACCATAGGGCTTTGTTTCGCAGCTTGTGTGGTTCTTTATTTTCCGCCGAGAGCTGTTCAGAAGATAGGAATGCAATGATAGGGTCCATCCAGCTTGGACCTGATTTTATGACATTAACTTGAATTGACTCTGAGGGGGCAATGCTCGGCTCAGGGATAAATCCCACTTCAATTGTCCGTTTGATTTCTGAGTTGATTGTGGAGGCTAGGCAGGCCAGGGCATCTGCATGTGTGTTCTGATCCCGGGTTATTTGATTTAGTTCATGATGGTCGAATTTTGCAAGAAAAGAGTTCGCCATTTTCATGTAATCTATCATTCAGTCATTTTTGGCTGCATATTCCCCTTTCAATTGGTTGATGACTAGCTTTGAATTGCAATAGATAAGCAGACACTGAGCACCAAGGAGATGTGCATTTCATAAACCGGTTAACAATGCTTCGTATTCGGCTTCGTTGTTCGATGCATCGAAGCCTAGTTTGACAGCCTGTTCGATTATTGTCCCGTCGGGAGCCATGATCACTACGCTCACCCCACTGCCACGTTGATTGGACGATCCATCATAGTACAATTGCAAAATGTCCCTAACATAAATTTTCCAATTCAGCTTAGGTTGAGTTTGATCAGACTTGAAGTCGACAAGACCCCCAGTGAATTTGGCCACAAAGTCGGCAAACACTTGCCCCTTGATTGAGGTTCTAGGCAGAAACTGAATATTGTACTGGCCGAGTTCAAGAGCCCACTTTGAAACGCGCCCTGATGCTTCTGCACTATGGAGTGCTGACCGGAGGGGGTAGTTCGTCAGTACCCCGATGGTATGCCCCTGAAAGTAATGCATCAGTTTTCTTGCTGCCATGACGGGGGCTAGGATGAGTTTTTCCAACATAAGGTAACATGTTTCGATGTCAACCATTGCCTTGCTCGCATAATACACTGGCCACTGCTTCCTAAGCTCTTCCTTTAACAGTACGGCGCTGACGGCCTAGTCAAAAACTGCCAGATATAAAATGAGTGGGTCGCCTGCCGAAGGTGTTGTCAAGAGTGGAACTGATCAGAGGTAAATCTTCAGACCGTTGAAAGCAGCTTCGCACTCAAAGGTCCATTCAAAAGCTTTACCCTGCCGTAGGGTATGAAAGAATTGTCGGCAGCGATCTGTGGAACGACTGATGAACTTGTTGAGTGCAGTGGCCATCCCCATCAACTTTTGAACCTCCTTCACCGATCGAGGGGAGTCGAGTTCCAGGATTGCTGTGATTTTCCTTGGGTTGGCTTCGATTCTTTGGTGGTTGACAATGTAGCCAAGGAATTTGCCGGATCTGATCCCAAATGCACACTTGGAAGCGTTCAGCTTCATTTTGCACTTGCACAAAATGCCAAATGTCTCTTCCAAATTGGCTAGATGAGTTTGCTCTTCTTTGGATTTGACCACCATATCGTCAATGTACACTTCCATAGTACGGCCGAGTTGCTCCTTGAACATGGCAGTGACTAGTCCTTGGTAAGTTGACCCTGCATTCTTCAGCCCAAAAGGCATAACCTTATAGCAATAGGTTCCTCTTGGGGTGAGGAATGCAGTTTTGTCCTGGTCCTTCAGATGCATGGCGATTTGATGGTAGCCTCTGTAGGCATCGAGGAAGCTTATACGTTGATGACGTGCCGTGGCATCTACGAGTTGGTCAATTCTGGGAAGAGGAAAGCAACCCTTGGTTCAAGCTTTATTTAAGTCCGTGAAGTCCACACAGACATGCCAAGTCCCATTTTTCTTCTTTACAACCACAGTATTCGACAGCTATGTAGGATAGGTCACTTCCCAGATTGCCCTGGCATCAAGCAACCAGTCAACTTCTTCAACAACGGCAGCAGTGTGTTCTGCGGCTAACCGCCAACTTTTCTGAATAATCAGCTTATATTTGGGGTCAACGTTTAAATGGTGTTGAGAAACAGATGGATCTACACCCGACATTTCATACGATGACCATGCAAATACATAAAGGTTGCCGAGTAAGAAGGTAATTAGATGCTACCTGTCAATTTCAACTTGATCTAGGGCTTCTGTGGCCTTTTCACTTAGGAGTCGTCCAACATCGTCGCGGATCTCGCAATCCAGTACCTCAATAGAATTCACTTCCAGCTCTCTTGGTGTCTTTGCGACAAGAAGATAACATGCTTGTGTTGATTTCTAGGAACCACGAATTTGTTCAATGCCGCGTTCAGTCGGGAAGCGGAGTAGTTGATGATAGGTGCTTGGTACGGCATGCATGGCATGCAGCCAAGTTCGTCCCATGATGAGATTATACGGCGAAGGCAGCTTGATAACCAAGAATTCCACATCCACTATTCGGGAGCCCGCTCGAATTGGTAGTGTGATTTTGCCGAACGGGTATTCTGGATTAGCGTTGAAGCCGAATAATGGATAATGAGCTGGAGACAGGTTCGACTTGGTGAACCTAAGTTTGATGAAGGTCTTGTAGTACATAACTTCTGAAGTACTCCCCTGGTCAATGAGAACGCGCTCAACGATGAATCGGCATACGCGTAGTTCGATGACCAATGAATCAATGTGGGGGAGCATTACGCCGATCAAATCAGAATCGTCGAAGGTAATACTTGGAGCTTCGTGGGGCTGTTTTGCTGGTGTGATTTGCTTTTGGGGGTCAGGATTCAACTGAATTGTATGAATCGCGGATGCCGTTGGCAAGCTGTATATCATATGGATTACGTCGAGTGGAGGTGAATCCTACCTTAAAGCTATTGTTTTGGTTGCGTTGTCTTTTCAGACGTACTACTTAAGCCAACCATCTTGTATCAATTCCTTAAGGTAATCCTTCAATGCATAACAACTCTCGGTATCATGGCCGTGGTCCGTGTGATATTCGCACCGCCTATCCCGTCTCCTCGTGTCGGGAGGTCCTACTATTTTTGATGGCCATTTGAAGAACGGAAGGTATTGAACTTTAGACATAACCATGTTGATCGGCTCCGACAACTCCGTATATTTCTTGTCAGCACGCCTTGTGCGCCTGCTATCCACTTGAAGTTATTCATTAGCTCGGTGGGAACATTAGTCATTTGGCCGACACAAATCCCGTCTTCTGTCTCGTTAGCCCGATTTTGTGGTTCAGGGCTCCACGATGGTACATAATTTATCAGTTGAATGACCTCAGAAGGGGCCGTCTTGTTGGCCTCGTGCCCAGCTTTAACCCGCAGGGCGTCATCTTCCACTTTGCAATATTCCTTAACTTTCTTCATCAACGAGTAGACTATTTTGGGAAGCCTTCTGGTCAAGGAACTACGGAGGGCACTATTAGGATGCAACCCCATTTTAAAGGTGGTGATGGCTACGGAGTCGTTGCAGGCGTCATCTACAAGATTAAAGCATTCCCAATAGCGTGCCGAATACACTCGTAAGGTTTCCCCTGGTTAGATTTGCATTGCCCAGAGAGAGTCGGCTTGCTTCGGTTGGACCTCATTGGTGATGAATCTTGCCCTGAAGGATTTCTGTAATTGATGGAAGCTTTTAATTGACGCTGGTTCCAACTTATAATACCATCTGACAGCCAATGGTCCTAAACTGCTCAGAAATATCCAGCACATGAGAGCCTCGTTGTCTGCATGCAGCGTCATGGCTTGCTTATAATGACAGATATGGTCAGTGGGATTCGATTTTCCATCGTATAGGGTGAACAATGGAGCCTTGAACTTTTTGGGTAGTACTGCCCTTGCGATCCGTCGCACAAAGGAGTCATGTTGGTCTTCTTCGTCTGAATCATTTCCTCTTCTCTTACTCTGTGTACGCGGACTTCCTTCAGAAGAACTGGAGACTTCAACTCGTCCCTTCTTTTTGGGTTCCGGGGATGAGGAGTCAGAATCACTGCCACTATCTTGTCTTCGAACTCGAGGTTGTCGACCATCCTTTCTCAGAGGTTGTGGCAAATCTTGGCTCGTGACCTATTGGGATTTTGCCACCTTCAAGGCCAAATCCTGTCGAAGGCGCTCGTTCTCAGCTATCATGTTCTCCAACCTCTGTTCGTTTTGTTTCGCCTGATCCATAATCGCTTGCATTGTTTCATCAGTTGAATCGAAGTTCAAGGCTCTTCGTGCAGTAATGTTTTCTGGTCCCAGCATAGTGCTTGGAGTGGTATCAACTCGTGGCGTAAGGTTGTCAGCGACTGCCGGAGGATCTTCCGTCACACCCGCCATGGATGTACTAGAGTATTCCCACAGATGGTGCCAATTGTGAGGATGTGGTTTGGAAATACTCTTTGGATCCAATGGGGTGCTCGAGATCCTCAGCTAGTAACCTAAAAAACAATGAACACTCTGGTCGGGAGTGCCGGAATCGGCACTCCGACAGGTAAGTCAGTGTATACTCTCTTGGTTGCTTATATCTTAAGTTAAACATACTAATTCTCACATATCTTTCTTTGGTTGATGTTCTTCTATTTATATCTTTTTCTGGGCCTTAGGGTGGCCCACCTTTAATCCACTGTGTAATTATTTACTCGGCTCCTTTTGTTGCAAACCACTCTTCACTCAGCTCCTCGCTCAACTGGTTGTGTGGCCGATTAGGGTACTTCTGAATTTATATAAGACGGGGCCGAATACAATGTATATACCTCGATTCTCTAAGTTCACTTATTCGGCCTCTTTGCATCCCCTAATACTCGGCCCCCACAGCAACTAAGTGAAGAATAATTTCAAAATCTCATTAAGTAAAATGAAAAACTTACAATGATCTGACCCAGCCTCGTAGAGGTTTACAATAACAAGCTATTTGAAACTACTCCTATGAATGAAGTGTAGTACGAGAATTTGAAGTATAGGAATGTAAAGAACTGTAAAAACTGGAAAGGAAAATAAAGTAAATAAAAATGATTTTTTGATCTGAGTTTGGATCCTCTTTCTGGAGCTTTTTCTGCTATTTATACTTCTCAATGACAACCGTCGAAGTGGGCTTTTAATAGTCAAAATGTCCTTTCATGATTGCTGAACATGCTCTATCACAGTTAGTCCCACTACGCCAAATTTGCAGTTAGGCTTCCCTCCTGATTTTGAATTTGAACCTTATGAGTAACCGTTAGGCCACATCACCTTATATCCCTCGATCAATCCAGTGCTACGCAAACCCATTATTACCAATATTAGCTGACACGTGTCTGACTATGGTTAACAACTTGTATTAACTCCCCAAATTGTCCTTTTCATATCACGTGTTGAATTGTGAATGACTTATACAAATTATACAGCCAACACATTTATAATATCACTATAATGATTTATAATTTACACTTTAGAGATGCACAATATAAATTTGCATATTTATAAATTTCATTATAAAATAACATAATTAACATTATAAAGTGACAGAACATTTCTTACCTTATATTCTTTGGAAAGGTTTATGTTATTGATTTCACCCTTTTTATCCTCTGTTTTTGTAACGTTTTATTAGTATTAATAAAATGTTACTTTTAAAATAAAAAACAGAAAATGCACTACCACTATCTCTTGCTCTGTGATTGTGTTTAAGTGAAAATGACCTTATGAGCTTGCCATTAGCCAAAAGGGGTTCTGAATAAGACTTTTCGAATGCAAACAGAGGCTGCAAAGGGTGGAAGTGGTTGGCGCCATTATAAAAAGTATTTCTTTATTAAAAAAATATTAAAAAATACAAAAATATTAAAAATATTCTATTTTATTTTTTCTTTTAAACGAAATTTCCAATTAGAGCCATATTTTAGAAAACATTTTCAAACCTTTTTATGTTAAACTTGGCATTCTTTTCAACTATATAATTTAGTAGGTCCATTTTAAAGAAATTCTAAAATATCACTTAATTTTGTAAATTCATCTAATTATCTATAAAATTCTAATGAGATTACAAAGTATTAGTTAAAATATTGAATTAACCCTAATTATCTATAAAATTTTAGTAGTTTGATTTTAATCACTAGGTACAATCAATGTATCTATAATTGAGAGAGAACGGACACGTGAATACCCAATGTATTCTTATTTAGTTAGGTCTACCACAACCTATTAAATGTGCCAGTTGGTCAGAAAATTATAGTATCATCTCGGGATAAATTCATATGGTGCCTTAATTTATTTATTTTTTAGGCGAAATAATAAGATCTACCATTTTTATATTTTGCAAAGTAAATCGTGTGTGTAGTAATAACCCAAAACCATCAAAAACCTCTTCAGATTAGATTCAATTACACTTTTCTTATTAAGCGATTTTTAGGATTTATAGTGGGTGTCACATTATCTAAATTTTATACAAATATAAAGTTGCACTACTTTATCAAATTTCAAAGTCTAAGATCAATATTACATTCAAAAAAAAAAAAAAGTTTAAGACCTATAATTTGTCACGCCATCACGAGTGTTACAACCTCGCTTAATATTTTGAGATATAAAATAAAAAATTGTAGATATAGCTCTTTTACAATAGAAGGGAAACAATTTTGACAGGCTTAATCAGAATAATTCAATCCCCAACCCTTTTAAATTTTAATATTTTGATAGTATATGTTGAATCACAAGTTTGAGTCTAAATTAAAATTAATTTATTGAATGCCAATTGGATTGGGCTTGGGCAAAAGTTTCAAGCAATCCGAGCAACTTAAGTCCAAGTAGTACTATATTTCATATAAAAAAATAAAAATAAAAAACATCACCCTCTCCTCTCACATTGACCATTAGATCTCCTCTCATTTTCTTTGGAATTGAAGTGATAAAACTTTGTTTTTTAGATTGTGCCAAAATACTATAGTTGGTTATTTGATTTTTATTCATGTTATTTTTTTAAAGATTTTTGGTTATTGGATTAAATGTCAGAGTGTGGCACAGTTTTTTCAAAATCAATTTTTTTAAGGGGTGATTCTATTTACACATAAATAATAACTAGTATATTTTTAAGTCATATTATATTCTAATGTAAATTTACTAATAAAAATAATACACTAAAGTAATTTTTTTTATACATATTATTTATATTCAAGTGTCTTTGATCTTCAATCTCAAAAAGAGGAGATTGTACCTTTCAGTAAGAGATTATCTATAATATTGTTGTAGAACATGACCCCATTGAGATTAACTTCTCCAAATCTCCCTCCTATCACACAACTCACGGACAAATATCATCAAATCATCAAATAACAAGAGCCAATGAGATTAACAAAATTAATAGAGATAAATTTGAGAAACTTGTACTACGTAGTACTCTGGACCATGAAATCGAGAATCGATAAGCATTTACCACTACAAAAAAATTGACTTTTTGCGACGGTAAAATACCGTCGCTAATACTCCTTCTGCCGTCGCTAATACTTTTTGCGACGGCAAAATAACTTTTTGCGACGGCAAGAGGGGGGTCGCAACTGCAGGGGTTGCAAAAGAGTTTTTGCGACGGTAAGTGCCGTCGCTAATGTTTTGCGACGGCATTTTTACCTTTTTGCGACGGTACCATGCAGTCGCTAATAACGTTTGAAATTTCTTGACTTTTTTGCGACAGTCCTATTTTACCGTCGCTAAAAACGTTATTTGAGACTGCAAAAAACACCGTCGCCAATAGTTTTTTTTTAAAAAAAAACACTGTTTTTTGCGACGGGTGGTGTCGTCGCAAAAAGTATAAAAAAATGAAATTTTCTATTTTTTGCGACAGTGTAATGCCGTCGCAAAAAATATTTAAAAATAATAAAATTTCTATTTTTTGCGACATATAATATCGTCGCAAAAAGTAAACCCTGCAACAAAATTAATAAAAATATTAAAATTTTCTATTTTTTCTGACGGTGGTGCCGTCTCTCTCTCTAAGAGCTAATTATTTACATTCCATTCACAAAAACATCATAACAGAAAATAAAAATAAAAATTAATCAAACCATCAAATTCAATATTTTACAAAGAACAATTAAATTGTACATGTTCATAAAAACATATTTAAATTATAAAATTCACCCAAATCCTAAAAAAAATAAAATAATAAAATAAAATCTAAAAGAAACATATTTAATTGAATGTCAGACTCTCCAAGTGACTGAGAATCTATAGGAGGATTTGATTTTGATTTTGCTGTGAGATTAATCCTGGGGGATCCAACATCTGAATCATCACCTCCAAAAGCCTAAATGAACAAAAAAACAAACATAATAATGAGGAAATAACAATGTCAGACCTGGTTAAATGTCTAAATAATAAAGAACAAATCACATTTTTTAATGAAATAAACGAATGTTAAAAACAAATTATTACATTTAAAATAATTGTTGTTTCTATTCTTTGATCTGTGAAACTATTCAGCTAATCATTCAGCTCATATAATCTCTAAAGTGAGCACTAAATCCCTAGTCTTCCTCTTATTTAGTTTCTCAACCAAACCTGATCTTAAGGTACTGTTCTGAAGGCACTGTTCACAGCATCCCAAAGGACCCAAACAGTCCTTTCCTTCTTTAAAAACATGGATTTTGCTTCAGCTCAATTAAAGCAACCATATTTTTGGTACAAAATTCAGAAGTTCACATTCCTTTTACTCAACACTGGATATGAGGCATAATAATGTATTGGCCACACATGCAGCAATATTCAATAGAGTGAGAATGTTAATATTATGAGAACAAAGGCAAAATACTCAAAATGCAGGTGCAAAATTATAATAGTCTTTTGGCATTCCTTAATCTCAGAGATAAAATTGAAGCTATTCAGGAAAACTCATCATTGGAGATGCTAAATATGTAGAGGCACTAACTGAAGTAACAAAAACACAGAAATGAACTTATACTAATTCCAAAATTTTCCTGCTAAGATAGAAAGAAGCTAATGTAGTAGAAGATCCTACAAATCTACAGAATTATGTGATTATACCCTTTCCATTTGCATTTGGTTTGACATCTTTTTACCTACCAGACTTCCAAAACAAAGGTTTTAGCCATGACACTGTATACTCCACTCGTCAGTTTTTTCTGTCAATTTTTCCTATCTTTTATCGTACTGCTCTTCTACCACCAAACTAAATTATGTCATAAGCATGCTTATCATACATTTTGAAATGACTTCCATCTTTTTCTAAAAGAAAACAAAGAACATTTAGCTTTTATTTATTTATTTATTTTATCAAAAAGGAGGACATTTAGCTCTTCTATGGTTGAATTTTCACAAATCACCATGAACATACCCAAGACTACATTTCATCCACAAATGACTGAGCTTACACCTTTTCCTTTACACTTTGTTCCATGTGTTATTTTCCTATCTTACAGTTAATATTTAACTAAAAAGATAGTTGTGAATCCAAAGTTGTGAATCCAAAGATCCATGGATTTACAAAATGTTGTGTTTTGAAGACCTAAACCCTCATCGTCAAACATGACAGCTTCCAAAATCAAGATATGACTAAAGTATCCATTGAGCTCAAGGAACAAAATTTTGTTACGTTACCATCAAAATGGTTGAAATATTTCCATTTCCCAGGATCTATAGACCTTAAATATGTTTAATTATTTAATTATTGGGCTCATATGAACATTTATATTAGCTTTAGTTTCTATTTCCAAATAATTCCATATATTCCCTTTTTTATTTTTTCCTTGTGTCAAAACATTTCTGAAACATTTCAGTTTCCAAGCGAACTTAAACAGCATATCGAAACAAAATTTTGATATAAGAGAATGCATTAGGAAAGGGGATAATCAACTACGTTCAAGATAAACTAAAACAAAGACTCTTAATCATTACCTCTTATCAACAAGGTCAGTTTTGTTCCCAACAATGACAATTATAACGTCACTGCCCTGTTCAGTGCGAACCTGCTCAATCCATTTTGTGGTGTTCAGGATTGATTGCCTTCCTTCACCCCCCAAAACAAATTATCACAAGTGTATCATAGAAGGCATTAATTCAGAAGAGCAAGCAAGATGCTTAGAAAATAAATTTGAATTTTTATTTTATTTTAAATAAGCTGCATCTGTTCAGGTGGCTGTAACCTATAACACACCATTTTTCAGTCACAACTAATCACAACTTATCTCTTTGTGGGAGCTTTTAAATCTAAAAACCATTTTAGTTAATGTACAAGTTCCATTTACAGTTTCATAGTTTACATTAACATTAACACTAATTAAAAAATTATTATTATTTATTAAATGAAAAAATTAAGATATAAGTCATTTATTAAATGAAATGATAAACATATTGAATAATATGGCTACCTTATTCCTAGAAAGCTTCAACATAGAAGTTCTGGCAGCTTAGGGCAGCAAAAATAAAACATCAGACCACTCTCTTTATAAGAAGATTGGTGGATCATATAATTCTATCCCTAGAAAGCTTCGACATATAAGTTCTGGCAGCTAAGTGCAGAAAAATACAAGAAGATGCAGATCCAATAATTCTATTTCAAATGATGCTCAAAAAGAGATGCCATCTCGATCTACAACATACCTATTCATTTTCTTTTGAAACTTGTTGCCCACTAGATGCATCGGACACCTACAATATGTTAGTATAATGTGTTAATAATTTCCATATGTATATATACAAATTGATAAAACGTACAACTAATGACAATCTGAGAACTGGCATATCAAGTTATTAACCTACAACTAATGACAATTATAATGGTGTTCTTGCAGCATATAGAATCTGTTGAGGAACAACAACATCATGAAGTGCCAAATTATAGTAGAGACACAACTATTGAAGGTTAGTAAGCCCAAGCTTGACTGTTCTACTTCCTATCTGCTTGTGTAGTATCATACTGGTCAATTGCATTCAGAAGAAGGTAAATGAGAAACATTTTGTGCAAAAGTAAATTGAGTGTATATCAACTGAAACTTCAATTGCTTTGATCTGTGAAAGTATGATATGCATGACTAACAGAAAATGGAGTGAGTTTGTATAAGACAAGCTATAGAGTGCCATGATAAAGAAAATCTGCAACCCAATGCTTGGGCATCGAACAGAAGAATACTACAAGATTAGCATGTATAATCTAACGCCAAAAATGCTATCTACTCCAAAAATTGCCTCAAATTTGACATGTACAGTATAGATTTGAAGTTGTTGTGGGGGCAGAAACAAATGAATCTTGTTTTCAGATTGTAAATTCTGGGTATTTTTCTAGGCAAATTTGATAGGTACGTAACATTGCTGTATCCAACGGCTTGAGTAAAAAACTCTAGTAAAAAATGACATCAAAATACTACATTCTTTTAAAAACAATCACATATTCTAAAATGACTTTATTATTTAGATTCATCGCAAGAGATCCGTGACAGAGCATTATAATCAGTAGCTTGTTTTAATACATAACAAGAGCATGTTGATCTATCATGTTGCTAACTAGTTTGGTACCTTGAAAAACTATACACACAAAAAGAACATAATGGCTATGCATTAGTTGAGAGCTAGACAGTAGATAGGTCACAAATTCAATTTTGTTATTTGATTCATTAGCATCAGCTTGCTCTGGCTTCAGTAATAAACCAGCCCATTACTTGAGCTAGTTTGATGTGATCAGCAAGATTTTAATTAGCAGTATTGTGAGGTGAATTCGTATAGGTGGCAGTGTAGTGATATGGGAAGTATGAAAAATCAATTGACAGAGTCTTGAATTTTTTGTTAGTCATGCATATCATAAACCAGCCCAAGGAGGCCTCTGTTGAAGAGTTGATTCAAAAGCGACATTTAAGCCTCAACCAAGACGATCGATAAAGCTTTGATTGATTGTTGATAGCAGATTGATCGATCAATCTCATAAAGCTAATGTGGGTTTTTCTTCTAGTTACAGATGCAAAGAGGCAGGTATGAGTAGCAGTAGGCAGATCTGTATGGGAAAAACAGATGAAGAAAAAAAAACAGATCATATATATATATATATATATATATATATGTATGTAACAGATCAAAAACCCCCCTATATACACTCACAGATGTATATATATATATGTGTGTGTGTGTGTATGAAAACCCCCTATATCCGAAATCCCGACACAGAGAGAGAGAGAGAGAGAGAGAGATACCCTTTGAAATCAGCGGTGAGGGAAGATCGCCGGTGAGGGAGGAGTGGCGGTGAGGGGCGAGCAACCGTCAACGTCGTTTGTGAGAGAGAGAGAGAGGGAGGCAGCAGCGGCGGTAAGGGAGGAGGATCGACAGTGAGGTACGAGCGACGGTGAGGGAGGATCGGGAGTGAGGGAGGATCGGCGGTGACGGATGATCGGCCCCGTCGTTGTGTGAAAGAGAGAAAGAGGAAGGCGAAACCCTAGATGGAGAGAGAGACAGAGAGCGAGCAGGAGGAGAGGAGACGGCTTGTTGTGTTTGTGTTGTATGTGTTGTCAAACAAAACCCTACACACACCCACAAATATGTTATAGTTAATGAATTTTTTATCAAAATAAAAATTATTAAAATAATTTTTATAGTTGATGAATTCTTTTTTTTCATTTGGTAAAGTTAAAAATTTATTTGTTTTATATTTATTTTAATGAATAAAAAATTATTATTATTTTTTTATTTGGTAAAAGTAGGAATAATATTTTCTATTAAAATAAAGTTAATTTTTTGTGGTCAATGAAAAAGAGAGAAGATAGATGAGAGAAGAGATAAATGAATGAGAGACACAGAGAGAGAGAGAGAGAGTCAAATAGACAGAGAGAGAGAGAAGAGTGATGAATAAGAGAGAAAGAAAAGAGAGAGAAGAAGATGAAAAAATGGGTGAAAAGATATAGACAAAGAGAGAGACAGATAGAGAGAAAAAAAAAGAGCGAAAATAGATAAATAAGAGAGAGAGAGAGACAGACAGAAAGAGATGAGCGAGAGAGCGAGCGAGAAAAAAATAAGAGAGAGAGAAGAGAGACAGAGAGAGAAGATATATGAAAGAGATAGAGAGAAGAGAGATGGACGAGAGACATAGAGAAAAAGAGAGAGATAGACAGACATAGAGAAAAAGAGAGAGATAGACAGATAGAGAAGACGACTTTTCTAAATTTTTGCTGATATTTCTTCACCATACCCTCCATCCTCACCTACCCAAGAGACGACGGGTGTCGGAGGGAAAGTCGGAGGGAGGGAAGAGAGGGTAGTCAAAGTTGAGAGAGGAGAGAGAGAACTAGAGGTTTCGCCATTTGTGAGAGAGACAGGTGGTTCGAATGGCATCAAGAGTGGGGAGAAATGAGAGGATGATGAGGAGGATGAGGTCCGGGAAGTCATTTAGGTTAGGAACGGTGGTGGAGAGAGAAAGAGCGAGAAACAAAAGAGTGAGAGACAAACAAACAGACACAGAGAGAGAAAGAAAGAGAGAAAAGTGATAAGTGAGAGAGAGATAAAGAGAGAAAGAGATATAGAGAGACAGAAAGACAAAGAGAGAAAGAGATAGAGAGAGACATATAGAAAAATAGAGAAAAACAAGAGATGAGAGAGACATATAGAAAGAAAGCGAAAAGAGATGAACGAGAGAGAGAATAGAAAAATAGAGAGATAGAAAGAAGAGAGATGAGCGAGAGAAACAGAGAGAGAAAAAAGAGATGAGCGAGAGAGACAGAGAGAGAAAAAAAAGATGAGCGAGAGAGACAGAGAGAGAAAAGAGATGAGAGAGATAGAGAGAAGAGAGATGAGCGAGAGAGACATAGAGAGAAGACAAATGAGAGAGATAGAAAGAAGAAAGATGAACGAAAGACACACAGACAGACAGACAAACAGACAGATAGACAAACAGACAGAGAAAGAAGAGTGATGAGTGAAAGAGAGAAAGAGAAGAGTGGTGGTAGTTAAATGGCATTTGCAGTAGTGGTAAATGTGGTAGAGAAGATGGGTGGTGAGAAAGAGAGATGAGTGAGAGACGAATAGAGAAAAGAGATAGAGAGACAGAGAAAGAGACAGAATGATGAGCGAGAAAGAGACAAAGTGGTCGCTAAAAATGCATTTTCTTGTAGTGGATCGATAAATCGAAAGGGAGCTCAATAAATAAAGAAGACAGATAATTCAAAACTCTTTTCAAAACTTAATTCAAATCAATTTTTTAAATATTTTAAAAATATTTTAATTTTGTGAGAGACAGATAAAGAAGAGAGATAGAGAGAGAGAGAGAGAGACAGAGATAGAGTGATGAGCGAGAGAGAGAAAGATAGACAAAGTGGTTGCTAAAAGTGTATTTTCTTATAGTGGATCGATAAATCGAGAAGGAGCTCGATAAATAGAGAAGATGGGAGTAAGAGAGTAAACAAGGCGAACATAGTGAGGGAGAAATAGACAAATAGACAAGTAGACAGAGAGAGAGTGAGAGAAGAGTGATGAGTGAGAGAGAGACAGGAAGAGAGAGATAGACAGAAAAAGAGATAGAGAGAGAGAGAGATGGAGAGATAGAAAAAGAGAGAGAAACAAGAGATAAGCGAGAGATAGACAAAAAGAAAGAGAAATAGAGCGAAAAGAGATGAGCGAGAGAGAGACACAGAAAAAGAGAGAGACAGAAAGAGAAGAGAAATGAGCGAGAGAGATAGAGAGAGATAGAAAGATAAGAGAGAGAGAGAAAAAAGAAATGAGAGAGATAGAGAGAAGAGAGATAGGCGAGAGACACAGAGAGAATGGGAGAGAGAAACAGACAGACATAGAAAGAAGAGTGATAAGTGAAAGAGATAAAGAGAAGAGAGAGAGAGAGATAGAGAAAGAGAGACGGGAAGATGAAAAAATGAATGAAAAGAGAAATGGTATATCAAAAAAGTAAGACGACATTATTTTTTTTAATTTTTTTTGCGACAGAAAAATACCGTTGAATTTATTCAAACAATTTTGTGACTGTATATATATGAAGCTATCTCAAAACCACAATCACTATGCTAGGTTAGAGTTTTCCAAAAACTCTTTTGAGAAAATTAAACTTTATTGTTTTCCGTGTTATATTGTTTTTACTGAATTTTTTAAATATTTTAAGTATTTTTTAAAATTTTTAGACACACCTAACATAAATACACCTAAAAATTAAAAAAATTGTAAAAAAAATCTTTTAAAAATTCACTAAATACCAAAAATACAATAATTCAATACATTTTTTTTGTATTTTTATGTATTTATTAATTTTTAAAAAATATTTTTTCATAATTTTTTATTTTGTAGATACATCTAAGTAAGGTACATCTAAAAAAATATTTAAAATTTTAAAAATATTCACTAAAAAAAAACACGAAAGTCATTTTTTGCGACGGCAGAAAATGCCGTCTCAAAAAAGCAGAGTATTTGCGATGGCACCATTTACCGTCTCAAAAAAGCAGAGCATTTGCGACGGCACTATTTGCCGTCTCAAAAAATGAGAGTATTTGCGACGGTATTTAGTGCCGTCGCAAATGCTCTGCTTTTTTGAGACGGCAAATGATGCCGTCGCAAATACTCTGCTTTTTTGAGACGGCATTTTCTGCCGTTGCAAAAAGTGACTTTTTGAGACGGCAAGTGTGCCGTCGCAAATAATTCCGTCTCATATACCCAGTTTTCTTGTAGTGTACCCAGTCAATGCACTATCTCAATGCCTTCCTGTGGGAAATTAAACAAGACAGTAATTTTTTTATCCTTTTTTTTTGGGCAAGAAACTGACTTGAAACTAATTCAACTTTGAATACTATCAAGTAAAAAAAAAATTCACAGCCAAAATTTCCCAACAACTACTCAATCTTGACTGAAAAAATGCTTGTCCGTAACGCCACCCAACAAACATGTTCTCCTCTGGTGTGTGAAACATCTTTAAAAAAAATTTGATTAAGAGAAGTCATCAATGGAAATTTGTTACTTATATGCATTATGGTTGGTGGGTCTTTTCGTGTTCTCAAAGTGGCATCGACTGTATTGGATGCGTTGAATTTGAATACCCAGTCGTTTCGATTTTGCGACGTTTTATTTTAATATATGTACTTGTTAGGTTTTTTCTTGGCAATCCCATCTGAGCAAAACTCCTTTCAGTTGTACTTATTTTCGCACTTTTTATTTCAGTGAGGCTATGAGTGTTTAGATGTGAATCCAACTCGAATTATGCCTTGCAAAGAAGTTTGTGATGCTAATTCTTTCAAGATTGCCATTTCGTTGATTATGACGGGGATCGAGCTGCTCGGTCAGCTCGCGGAGGTCAAAGGGGCAGCGCCCCTTGGCGGGTCCAGGGCAGCGCCACAGCGGGGTCGAGGGGCAGCGCCCTCGAAGCAAAATGCAAAAATGCATTCAAAGTTGCCTCCCCGCTCGAGCGGAGAATGTTGGGTTCCAGAAGTTTGGTGAGTCTGCAAAAATACTGTGATTCGTGTTTTTACGCTCGAGCGTCGAAATCCCCGCTCGAGCGTGCATCCTAGTTTGGAACACGTCATATAGTGTCCCCGCTCGAGCATCCATTCCCACGCTCGAGCGGGCCTCGCGATTTTCAGATTCTATAAATTAGCAAGTTGCTCTAAATCTAGGATTACTTCTCCAAATCTTCTTCTTGGGTTCTAGGGTTTATATCTGGGGATATTTTGCTAGTTTTCTTTGATATTTTGATTAAGTATTCAACTCATGGTTTAAAGAGTATACATCAAAGGATTATTCGTTTGTTCTACACAAAAGAGAGAGTTGTTCTTCGGTGGATTCTGAAGAATTCGAGCCTGAAACTTTGGTGGATTCCGGAGTGGCTCATCGTCAAGACAATTCCGAAGTGAAGACGGGGTTGGAAGAGACACATAGAGGTTGGTTCAATTCGGGCGTGGATTCGCTAGGTAATTGAGAGTATACCTGCGTAATTCCTTTTATATCTTCTTAGTGGATTATTTTGCGGCTGTTGTCCGTGGTTTTTTTTATCACAATTGGAGGTGTCCAATTGTGATTTTTCCACGTAAAATCGTTGTGTCGATTTGTCTTGATTGTTTGATTGGGATTGTTATATGTTGCTTAAAATTGATACATAATCACAAATCAACATCTAGGGAATTTTTAGATTTTTCAATTGTACTGATTATGCATCTGAAAATCATGGAGAAGAAGGCAAGCTAAGGGGTTTAGCTTAGTGGGAGGAGAAGGCAACCAAAAAGCTTACCAACTAAGAGGTCGTAAGTTTGAATTTCACAAATGGTAAACATTGCAAACCTTTGGGATATTAGAGGTTTGCCCGATCATTAACTTCAAGGTCTCGGGATTAATTGAGGCACACGCAAGCTGATCCAGACACCCGATTATCAAAAAAGAAAAAAAAATCATGGATTGTCAATTAAAGTTTGAAACAATCTATTGCATTGAACATTCGTTGATTTCAAAAGGATACTACCAAGGAGACAGGAAGAGATGGAGGGATTATTTTTTTAATTGATTTTTTTTATTATTTGGATGTATCACAAATTCTGATCCTAGCCAAAAAGTAATTTATGAAAAATTATAAGTGTATTAAGAGTAATTATAATCCTAAATATTTTAATAGAGGGGACTGAGAAATTGTGTATACTTTGATTTTGGGGATTTACATGCAGGTTATAATAGGTGGACTTATTATCCAATAAGTTCTATGATAATTAATGGCATTTTTTATCAAACACTATTAAAAAAAGTCATTAATTGTTAATTTTCAGTGACAGTTTAAAAATTTTGTCACAAAAAATATCACTAATTATAAATTTTATCGATAGTTTAAAAAAATATTACAAAAATCACTATTTTTTAACTTTCAGTGACAGTGTGAAAAATTCGTCATAAAAAAACATTGCTAATTTTAAGTTTTAGTGACAATTTATAAAAATCGGAAAGAAAAAGTCGCTAAGTATTAATTTTTTAAGGACATGCAAAAAAATCGTCATAAAAAAATATTTTTAGTAATGATTTTATTAGAACTTATTTTCAATAAGACATTATGAAAATTAAATCCAATTACTAACATTTATTGATAGTTTATCCAATGATTTTTTGTTTACAAATAGAATCGCCCTTTTTAAGTATTCAATTGATAAAAGGAGCACTACAACTCATCCAAGATAAGTTAACAAACCAAAACATACTAATTTTCACCAGAAAAATAATCAAAATCTCATTCCAATCTTTCGTGGACGACGGATCTAAATTTATTAAATATGGACTCTGCTTTTGAATGGAGAGAAGCTGTGGCCTTGAAATAATAAGACCCACTATTTTTATGTTGGTTTTTAAAAGATAATAAGATTAATTATTACAAAATAAATAGTATAGAGTAATATTCAAAATCATGAAAAATTACTCTGAGATTAGATTCAATTACACTTTCTGACCAAGCAATTTTTAGGATTTACAGTAGGTGTCCCATTATCTAAATTTTACACAAATATAAAGATACACTACTTTATCAGATTTCAAAGTCTAAGACATGTGCACCCTTTAGAGTGCATCCTACATGCACCTTATTACAAATTTACGTAATTTTTTTTTTATAAAATTTCATAATTTCAATCACAATATATGTAATCTTGATATAAATTAACGTAACAAAAAATGTCATAAATTTTTGTAACAACAATCATAAAATTGTGAACAATTTGTTCTGTTGATTTGTGGTGAAATTATACATTTTATAATTGATATTACGAAATTTTTGTGATAAAATTATGCCAATTTACGATAAGGTGCATATGGTATGCATTCTCTTTGGGGTGCACACCATAGGCTTTCCCTAAAAAAAATATATCTCCCTCTCCTCTCACATTGACCATTAGATCTCCTCTCTCTCATTTTCTTTAGGATTGAAGTGATGAATATTTTTTATTTTATTTTATTTTATTTTTTTAGATTGTGCCAAAATACTATCGTTGGTTATTTGATTTTTTATTCATATTATTTTTTTAAAATTTTTGGTTATTGGATTAAATGTCACAAGTTTGGCATAGTTTTTCCAAAACCATTTTTAAAGTATTCAGTTGATAAAAGCGGATGTTATGGGCCGGTCCTATGGACCGGTCTTATTACCTAGCAGGTCCTATTCAAAAAAATCAAACAATATTTTTTATTTTTTACCCCTAAACTCAACAATGCAAATTTACCAATGATTGAAACAAATTTATCACTGATTTAATCACTACCTACTTAGATTTGGTAGCAACAACACACACACACACACAAACACAGATGAGAAGAAAAAATAAAAAATTTATGAAAAAAAATGTTCACAATTAGCTTTCACCATCATAGATCAATGCAAGATCAAGAAAATAATCAAAGACACATTCAGTGATAATTTTCACTAAACAATTCAGTAATAAATTTATCACCACATGATTTGTAAAAAAATTACATATGCCAAATCTGACCAATTCACTCAGTCACACTCATTACTCACAAGACACCTCCTTTAATACACATACATAACAAAATAGACTGATAAATTTATCGTTGATAAAGAAATATGTAGTAAATCTTCTTTGAAAAATAAAGAGAGACAAAGAGAAGAGATGGAGAATGAGATCTTTAAAAAGTCTTGATCTCACTGGCAACCATGGACAGTACCAGATTGGAGCTAAAGATAGTAGATCTGCATTGAAAATACCTAAATCTGAAGCCATCAACAAAGTTTGTCATCAAAGACAATAGATTGGTACTGGAGGATGGAGGATTGTGGCAACGACGATGATATCGATGGCAATCAACAAGGGAGGATGACAGTTGTGTGGGGTGAGCGATGATAGCAGCGAGGGAGGAAGACAAGGATGACGGTTGATGCGAACACCATTGATGACAATACAAAAGGACGTTGGTTGAGATGCGCAATGGTTGCCGATGGTGGATGGTGTTGATAGGTGTAGTGACAGTGGTGGTGTGTGGTGGTGGTGTAAAGAGATGACAAATATGAGAGAGAGAGGGAGAGAGGGAGAGAGAGAGAGAGAGAAGAGAATATATTCAAATGAGGGTAATATGGACAGTTGAGGAGTTAATGGTGTATTTAAAAAGTTAATAGGACTTGTGGGTAATTAATTTCATTTAATGGGACTGGCCAGTAGGTATCCCTTGATAAAAAGAGCACTACAATTTATCCAAGATAAGTTAACAAGCCCAAATATTTTCTTTTGGCAACATCTAAAAAAAAAGCCAGTTTATTGGCTTATTCGTTTATTTAGATTACATCACCTCTTTATTTTTTTACACATTTTTTCGTAATAAGCAAAAAAACTAACTTATAAATCATATCAAAAACAATTATAATTTTCATCCGAAAAATAATCAAAATCTCATTCCAAACTTTCGTGGACAACCGGATCTAATAAATTTATTTAACATGGACTGGGCTTTGAATGGACACCTTGAGCTAGGATGTCGGGCCTGGGCAACTCTAAACATTTCTTGGCTGGCTTTGGGTAACTATTGAGCCCAACCCGGCCTGATCGATTTGCACCCCTATAAAAAATTAATATTAATCTAATAATCATAGTTACATAATATTTATGGGTAAATTATAAATACATTATTTAAGATTTATTTAAAATACAAATTATTCTTATGATTTTGATAATTACATTCTGCTATTTTAAATTTCTAATCGCATAATAAATGACCCATTTTATTAATAATAAATAATGAATTTAATTAACAGTTTTTAATGGTATTAGAAATATATTTTACTTAATAATATAGAGAATTTATTATTGTATATGAGAGTACTTAGAAATTTTATTTTTTCTGTTAATTCTATTAAATAAAAATTCTGACAAGGGAGTATTTATAATTTTTAAATGCACATGTGGCAATCCATATTTTAAACAAATATCAGAGTGTGTATTTGTAATTTATCTTTTTTATATTTATTTGGAATTAGACCTATAATCTCTACATTTTGCCTTTTGTGTCATTTTGGTCTCTACACTTTCAATTAGCTTAATTTTGACCCTTAATTTTAATTTTGTATCAATTTCGTCCAATTGATAACATCGTTAGTGCTTTTGATAGAAAATTATCATTAAATTGGTTGAAGTTAACTAATTAAATTGAATAAATTTATAATTTTACCTTGAAAAGCATATGTCACATATGTGCATATTTTTATTAAAAAAATGTTAAAATGTTAAAATTATAAGCAATTTGATTAAATTGAGACAAAATCATAAATTTATGATCAAAATCGAGCCAATTGAAATTACAGAGACTAAAGTGACAGAAATACCAAAATACAGGGACTATAAACGTAATTTATCCTATTTCTTTCAAATACATAAACAGTTGTGTTTTCCAAAAATCATATTTATCATTAGTTTTTATAACAACATGATAAAAATATATTGAAAGTCTGGTTAAAGGCGAAAATGGACGAAGTGTAACCTGATGTGAAACCCTTTTATCTTATGGAATCTGCTCTTGGAGGGGTTGCGAGTACGGGTGCAATTGGGCGGGCTTAACGTGAACAATTCGAACTTAATTTGAATTTTTTTAGGAATTAGACAAGATATTTTTAAATTTGATACGAGTTTGAGCAAAAATTTAGAAGACTGAATTAAATTTGGATGGGCTTGGGCAAAAACGTCAAACAACTCAAGCAACCCGAATTATACATATATAGATATATAAAAATATTAAATATACATATAAATTATTAGCTATTATATGATATTAAAGTAATTTAGATTATTAAATCATATTGAATATATATTATATATACAACTAATATAAAATCTTACTTTTTTTATTTTCACTCATAAATTATAAAGACTACTATAGAGACATCTCTCTAACATTATATAAATTATTTGTTTTGATAGTATTAAATTTTAATAATTTAATAATATAACTAAAAAAAAAAAAACAACAACAACAACAAAATAAAAATTCATTTACAATTCGGGCAACTTGGGTAATTTGGGTTTAACTTGGGTCAGGCTTAGACAGACAATCTCGGGTTACAATTCGAGTCTGAGCAGGTCTTAGCACAACTTGAATTGAGTTTGAAAAACCTTCTAACTCGACTAAACCCACCGAAGTTGCACCCCTAGTTGGGAGGGAAGGAAAGCACACAATGAAGGACTTAGAGCATCTCCAACAGTTCACCTAATTTTTCACCAAATCTGAGTAAAAAAATGATCATTTTCTCAATCTGATACAGAATGCTCCAATGGTTGATTTTCATCAAATCTGGTCCAACGACAACCCGGTTGGTTGACCGGTAAGGCAATTTTTTTTTTTTTGAATTGTTTGAACCAACCCATTTGAACTGTTTGAACCTTTTAGTGGTCGACCGCGACCGGCCGGTCGACCACCGATAAGGCAAATTTTTTATTTTTTTTTGAATTGTTTGAACCAATCCATTTGAACTGTTTGAACCTTTTAGTGGTCGACCGGTTGGTCAACCGGCCGGACAACCGGCTGGTTGGCTGGTTCAGCTCTTCCAACAGTCAGGAACAGTAATTTGGTAAAATCTGCAGCTTATTCTCAGTTTGATGATTTTTTTGTTGAATTCTTATTTTGATATTAATTTGGTGAAACGGTTGGAGCACCAAAAAATGCTTTTTTCACCAAAATTTAAATTTAATGTCAAGTTTGATTCACCGTTGGAGATGGTTTTAGAAGGATTGAGTTTCTCAAGCTATTACCTTTTTTATTTTGTGCCAATGATAGAAAAGTGAATGCCTAGAAGTTTGAAAATAAATTTAAGTTTTGAATCCTTCAAAAATTCAAAAAAAAACATCCTTCTAAGTCCGAATTTGAGTTTATTCTATATTTGTTTAGAGAAATTTTATAGGGTAAATTACATCAATAATTCTTACATTTTGTTTATTATGTCATTTTGATCCCTACACTTTTGATTGTTTCAATTTTGATTTTTAATTTAAATTTTTTTTGTCAATTTATAGTCTAATTAATAATACCATTAGTGTATTTTTACGAAAAATGATCACTGAATTGGTTAAAGTTAACTTATCAAGTTGAGTACGTTTATAATTTTATTCCTAAAAGCATGACATTGTATATTCTATATACAATCCAATACATTTTGCAAACAACCATCCATTACTTTTAAAAAAAATTGTCAATTTATAGTCTAATTAATAATACCATTAGTGTATTTTTACGAAAAATACATTACAAATATAGAATAAACTCAAACCATCCGTTACAAACCATCCATTACTTTTAATTTTTTTTGTCAATTTATAGTCTAATTAATAATACCATTAGTGTATTTTTACGAAAAATGATCATTGAATTGGTTAAAGTTAACTTATCAAGTTGAGTAAGTTTATAATTTTATTCCTAAAAGCATGACATATGTTACTTATATGCGTATTTCTATTAAAAAAATACTAATAGTTGTAATCAATCGGACTAAATTGAGGAAAATTATTGTTAATTCAAGTCAAAATTGAGCCGAATAAAATTACAGAGATTAAAATGACGTAAGGATCAAAATAGAGGGACTATTGGTGTAATTGGCCCAATTTATAATGCACACCCTTCTATAAATAAATAAATTGTTTGACATAATAGAATCTACACTTTTATTTATTTTTTGCTTTGTATTTACACAAAATTTACTTTCACATGTAAACACTAAAATTACTAAAACTTAAACCATTTGATGACAAATCTAATTTGAAAATATTGTATTAGTAAGTAAATTAATCATAATTTGTCTTTCACAATAATTAATATATTAAATTTTTTAAGCAATTTCATAAAAATTTTATTATTAACTTATTAGCATTTTCGATAGATTTTGACGTAACTGATTGAATACAAAATTTGATCAACTTCAATTTAAAACAAATTTATTTCTTCAGAGGCAATTGTAACTAGTATAGTCAATAATATTCTATATACAATCCAATACATTTTGCAAACAACCATCCATTACTTTTGAAATTGAATAGAATGAAATGGTCAATACTTAGGCCTTGTTTGTCATAACCTAAAAAAGTTAAAAAGTCAAAAAGTCACTATCCTATTTAAGTCACATCATCTTATTTAAGTCACATCACCTCTCTACCACATTACTTCAAACTCAATCCATATCCAACCCATATTTTATAAAAAGTAAAAAAGTGCACTTATTTAGATCAACCCAAACAACTTTTTAACCTCTATATATAACGACTATTATTTGACAATAGTAAATGATGATTCTATTTGTAATATATATTTTATAATTATTTTTTTAGTGAATTAAACGTGAGAATATGTATTATGATAGAATGTTTATAATTTCACTTCATTTCAAAAAACTACAAGCATAAGATAAGAGTAAAAATTATTTAAGAGTTTTATTTCCTAGACAGAATTCGAGACCTAAGGTCGCCTTGCCTGCTTTCCCTAGGGCCAGTCTTTGGAGGCTACAGTGAACTGGCTACAAAATCCTACCAGGGAGAATGCCAAGTTTTGAGTTTATTCTTTCCTACCATAAGAACTATTCCTGAATCTTGCCTTGGTCTAGACTTATCAAGTTATCTGGGTACAGTTCAGTAATTGAAACTTCATTCACAGACGATTGTATTGACATACTGGTAGATTGATACGTTAGACTTATTTATTTTGATAATTTATTTAATTATGTTTTTAATTTATTTGGAAGAGAAAAATAGAATCAAAATTTATTTTGATGATTTATTTGAAAGAGAAAAATAGAATTAACATTCATTTTGAAAGAGAAAAATAGAATCAAAATTTATTTGTCCCATTATTTCTCACATAAACCTTTATCCTACATGTTGTTGGAATGTATTTAATATTTGATTAAATCAGGAGTTCAAATAGCCCAAAACAGAGGTTCAAACAACCCAACACAACAACAGTTCAAAAGGTTCAAGTGGAAGATATTCAAATTTGTAATGATGGAATGGAAAATATTCAAGTTGGTAATGATGGAGTACAACGGCTATAAACGGTTATAAATTCGAATGAATACAACGGCTATAAGTTTCATTATATATACCAAAACCTCTAATGTAAACAAGTGACAAAAAAATCAGAAAATATTCTTTGATTTATAATCACTCACATCTATTTTCTAAAAAATTCTTTGAGAAGTATTCTTCAATTTTTGTTTACATCCTCTCTCAGAAATTATATACTGAGCCTTATAGCATTAAGCTCATCTTTCTTGTGTGAGATTTACCGAAAAATCAAAGCTTCATTTTATATATCTATCTTTGATAGATATTTATTGTAAGCTTTCTTTGAAAGAAAAAATACCATTTCATCTTGTAAAAGTGTTGCGAACACTGTGTTCTTGAAATCTTGAGAGTGATTGTGAATCACCTAAGATTCAAGGGTTTGGGCTTATGAAGTTTGTGTAAAATCCGTGGAGGATTGCTCCATTTGTAAAGAGGTTGTTAGCACCCCTGTGAAGCTTGAGGAGTGGATGTAGGCTTGGTTGAAGCCGAACCACTATAAATCTGTTTGTCTCCTCTTCCCTAATCTCTTTACTTTCCTACTACTGCTATAGCTATCTAATATTCATGTGTTAATCATTTGATTTACCCTATATGTTAGTTATACTCCATTGTTATTTTGCTTGATCATTTACTGCTAAGTTCATCATTGTGCTTGTTAATAATTTGTTGTACTAGTATTTAATTTTATTTTGTAAAAACTTAATTCACTCCCCTCTTAGGTTGCTTTTTGGGTAACATAATACGACTCTAGACCTTTTTGTGTGGTCGTCCCTCTGCTATTACATGCAAAGAATGCCGGTTTTTGGGGAAATGATAGAGTAACGGAGTAACTATTAAGCATTAGAAATACTGTTGCCATGGATGGCCTAGTATTTGGATCTTCTTGGACACACAATAAGCCGATATGAATGCATCTAGTGACTTCATTTCTTGAATAAGACCCCTCTAGTGTTGGATTCATCAGTTCCAAGAGTCTTTCGTCCATCCAGAGTTTCCAAGCCTGTAATAATTCATGATATATCACTCGTAGAGCTAATAATATTCACAATGAAAGAAATTAATTACTAGTATTATTATTTTAACTTACATAGCTTAGAAGGTCGTCAGCATAGTCTGAATGGTAAAACTCACTGTTCTTCTTGCCACTTATAATTTCTAGAACTATGACCCCAAAACTAAATACGTCTGATTTCATAGAGAAGTGGCCATACATTGCATATTCTGGTGACATGTAACCACTAAACACAGTACCATCGGCATACTTCAAAAAAAAAAAAAAAGCAATTTATGCAAACATTATTTATTTTGGGAAGTAGTCAAGAATGGGAACAATATCTTTTCCTTTGTTTATTAAAAGTGAACGAGAAGCCTATATTTTTACTTTTCTTTATTTTTCTGAAAACTCTACCTTTCAATGGAGAAATTATTAATGCACTAATATAAATAAGGAGCACATATAGGGATATGAACACTTACTATGTTCCAATAACTCTATCTGTATTAGCTTGAGTTTGATCTACGCCAAAAATTCTTGCTAAGCCAAACTCAGAAACTTTCGCATTCATTTCCTCATCTAAGAGAATATTGCTTGTTTTAAGATCACGGTGAATAACTCTAAGTCGGGAATCTTCATGAAGATAAAGAATTCCTCGAGCGATCCCTCTTACAATCTCGTAACGTATTGGCCAGTCCAACTCTTTTTGTTTTTCTGGATCTAAACAACGAGCAGAATGGATATTGAAGTTAGCAGTAAGGACATAGAGTTGGAACATTTATGTTTTTATTGTTACTCAATTCCAAATGCAAACTCAAGCACAAGAAAACACAATATAGCATCAAAATTGGCATAGGCTCCTCAAAACTCATTAATTTTTTTTTTTTAAATTTTGGAAATTAATTTCTAATATTTCAATAACGTTTGTATAGCATTTATGCTCTGTTACTTGTTTCCAAGAATAAACATTTTTGAGTTTATGCTCATGGCAATCATGTGTTATTGTGAAATTAAATAAAAAAAGAAGCGCGGTTCTTTAGATATGTCAAACCAAACAAAAAGTAGTCAAGGTTTTTGTTAGCCACAAATTCGTAGATGAGTATCTTTTCTTCTCCTTCCAAACAGAATCCCAATAATCTCACTAGATTTCTATGTTGAAGCTTCGCTACCAAGACAACCTCATTCTTGAATTCTTCTGCACCTTGCCCTGAGTTATCAGATAGCCTTTTTACAGCTATATCTTGCCTATTGGGAAGCGTACCCTGAGAATGTATAATATCTATTAAAACTTTTACAAGTTCCAAAAATTTTGGGTGATTGTATTTTTGCATATTTGAAACCAAGTGCAATTAGATGTAACTAACTTCTTACCTTGTAGACATCACCAAAGCCACCTTTACCAATTTTATTTTCTTCGGAGAAATTGTTTGCAGCGGCTTGAATTGTAATCAAATCATATTGCAGGGATTGAACTGTTGAAATTTCATTCCCAGCTGAACAAGCAAAAAATTAAAAATTTAATGACTTTGTTGAAGATTTATAATTCCAACGATTAATGGTTAAACAAGACAAACATAAACATGTGTTTCTTTTTCATTTTTCCTGCGTACTGGTATCTTCTTGAAGAGCATCATATTTCTTCTTTGCTTTGCTAATTAGGAAGCAGAAGCCTATAATCAAAAGCAATACAAACACCACTGTCGAAACTATGATGGCTATCAGTACTTGTGATGAGATTCCCCCCTTTCCTGCATCCATAAAAATAGTTTTGTTAAAGATCTATATTTAGTAGTATTTCATCTCACAATTAGTATTTTCATGCTCTAGCAAAATCCTGTTCTGCTTTAACAAAAAAATAAAAAATAAAAAAATAAAGAGCTTGTTCTGCTACCACAACGGGGCTCACTATAATTGAGGTTTCACTGACAACAATTCAGTGGACAAAATGTCTTATTTGTCAAAAATCTCAATATTATATTTTTGGAATCAGCTTCTCTCCAGTTGGAATTTCCCAATTAGAGCTTCATGTTAGGCCTCTGTAGGCCTCACCACAAAGTCTATATCGATGATCCTAACAGTTTAATATGTAGAACTTGTCGACTACTTTATTCTCGTAAAAACTCACGTTGATCGAATATCAATAGTCACTTGATCACATTACATTTCTCTCAACAATTTATTTTTAAAATTATTGTTACCATTGACACAGATTTGTTCTAATCAAATGGCTATCAATATCGTTAAACATGATTTTTTATAGGGATGGAGTACTCGACGATCCATGGTCCAAATTATCAATGTGTACGTGGTACTGGGCTCACAGAGCCCAACAATATGCTTAAGTCCGATTTCGAAGTAGAAAGAAGCTAGGGCTTATATTTTTAGCGACGAAATTGGATGTTTAGTAACGAATTACTATTCTCTTTGGCGACCAAAATTTTCGTCTAAAATATTAACCTTTTGGCATGATGTTGATTGTCCCTAAAAGTAAATTGATTAACAATTTTTTTAAATTTTGTCGCTAAAAATTATTATTATTATTATTGAATTTTCTGAAGATTGGAGTTGGTCTTGTAAAATATTTTGTAACAAAATTTTCAATTTTTGAGAATGAAAAAGTCTAATCTCTAAACCCCTGTATGTGATAGTCGAACGGAAAGTATGTGAATGGTACTTACATTGTGTTTCTGTTTAAAGTTTACCTTTATTCCTTGCATGACCCGGAGAAGGCGGAGGAGGAAGAAGGACAGGTGGTGGTGGCGTTGCAGTGGCGTTATTGTAAAATAGGTACAACTCATACCTGACAATGCAGCTCGGAAAAAGATACCGCCCACCTTGCTTCCCCTCACAACAAATTGGGAGATTTGAGATGGCATCACTAAGGCATGTGTTACAATCCTTACTGGATATATCCGGTGTGCATTGCCCAAGCCCATACAACTCATCAACCGCAGTAACGTTGGCTGATTTAGTAGCAAACTTCTTACCCAATTGATCTTTTACAGCCCGAGTCACTACGTCATCCATTATGTTGCTCAAAACCTGCTAAACCCGTCAAGGTTGTTGGTAATGTTAATTGGGTTATGCATTTCATGTGGAGATGATTGATCCAAAACGGAGAAAATATATTGGTTTGAGTAACGTAGCAAGCAATTGTCGTAATAAGCTATGGCTGTTTTCTGTTTGGGGGATAATTGTACTAATTCTTTGCTTGCAGTTGACACGCAATTTTGACAATCATTGGCTGACACATCTCCTCGGCATAGAAAGAGGCCATGAACTACGTCGTTGGAAGACTTTTGGCCGACAGTGAAGTTGTAAAAGTCATTGGTGAGTGTGGCGTTGGAGGATAGAACAGAGAGCAGGATATCGAGGTTGGATTTGTATGTGCTGTTTGGAGTGTAAGTGATTTTAGCTACGCAATCATATCCAAAAGGTACTGAGCTAACTTGAATGCTGAGGCTAAGAAAGCAAAGCAAACCAAGAAATAAGAAGACTCTGGAGATGTTCAAGGAATGCATTATGGTGATCAGACTTTGCATTAGTTCTGTTGTTTCTCAACATTACATTGGAATTCAATTTATTAGAATCACAATCGAGATATGGTAGAAGAGTCTGATCACCAAAATGCATTCCCTGAATCGAGATGTGGTGGAAAATATTGCCGACAATTTGGGTGGTAGGGATTTAACAAAGATAAAGAGTCATGGGATCCACATTTTGGGTCCTAGATTTTGGTCAAGAATAGATTGTGTGATAGGGATTGAAATTATATAATGTGAAATCTATGTGTAAAATAAATCTGAATCACATGTTATATTTCTAAATAAATTTTTAGTTATTTTTTTAATTTCTTAATTTTTTCGAATTTGTAATATTTCTCAATAAAGATAGTATTAGTAACACACTCATTCTTATGGAGATATGGAGGATATTTCTCAACAAAGATCAAAGTCTAGGGCTCCAGATTTTGAGTACTAGATTTTGGTTAAGAATGGATTGTGTGGTTGGGATTGAAATTATGTATCAAAGAGTTTGTGTAGAATGAATTTGAATTACATGTTACAGTTTTGAATAAATTCTGAGTATGTTTTTCTGGATTTGTAATAATTCTCAATAAAGATAGTATTAGCAACACAATCATTATGGAGGATCCTCCTCAGTCCAAAATCACAACTCAAAGGCACTGTTAGGGTTCGTGGGACCTACCATGGGTCCTATTTTAATAATTTGAATCGTTTATTTTATCAAATACTTTGTGTATTTTATTCACCAAAATAATTAGGCCATCCAATAATTGTAACCTATTGAATTCATAGCGTTTGTTACCCAAAAAAATTGATGGTTTATTTTTAAAAACAAAATTATCATCCTTTTTTTTTTTTGTGTGATAAATACGATAAATTAAATAAGTTATGTTTTTTGGATTGGCCTATTAATTTTTTTAATGAAATACACAAAGTGCCAATAAAATGAACGGTTTGAATTATCAAAGCGAGACCCGTGGAGGGTCCCTGTAACGCCCTCAAAATAATAACATTAAACCCATCAATATAGACATACATTTATATACAAAAGATCCACATTCTTCAATTCATTAGAGTACTTCATTACAAAGTATTACATGTTAACAACAAAAGCAAATGCCCTACGGGCTTACAGCTTTCCAAGTTAACACTTGGTTACAAAAGAGAGTACTAACTCAGTTACATATTAAGCCATTGGCTTGAATTTACATGTAATACATCAAAAAGAAAGAAGACAACAAAAGGATGTCCGCCTCTAGCCTCCCAAGCTATGTCCTTGGAGGTGGCATGCTACCTGTACCTGAAAATGATGTTCTCATATAGGGTGAGCCACAACCCAGGAAAGATATAGTAAACCAACTATGAACAATGACTAAAAGATTAGCAATTGATAGATGGCCAACACTGATACATCCACATATATCACATCACAATTTCATAACATACGAGTCTATGTCACTTTTCATTCTCCATCTTTATTTAATAGATAAGCATATTACACATCAACAGATAAGCATATTAGCTGTATCCACACTTCACTAGACAAGCATATGAGCTGTATCTACACTTCTCAAAGATAAGCCTATGAGCTGTATCTTCACTTCTCTAGACAAGCATATGAGCTGTATCTACGGAGTTCATCCCCCATCTCCTCTCAACATTATCCGGTTTAGAGGTACATCCCCCATCTTCCCCTAAACTGCGGAGTACATCCCCCATCTCCTCCTCTACACACAATGCATATAAACACAAAGGTTCTATACACAATCAATCAATAGATATAATCAATGTATTCTATCCGCCGTCATACTCTATGACGCATTCAATCGATTAGTTTTAATTTGCCTAATCATCATGCATTGTCTACAACAATCAAGACTATCCTTCACCGATAGCCCAAAGCAGTTATTTCTAAACAGAAAATAAATGCACAAAATAGATATTAAATCAACATTTCAATTAGTTGAGCGATAAACGATCCAACTACACCCTCTAATCCCTTCCCTTTCCAATTTCCAACAATTAATTGTACAAATTAATCAATCAATGTAATTAGGGCATTTTCCACAATTAACATTTATACCCTTCACGGTTTCATTTTCATCAATGTTTCAACATTTACCTCATTCAATCATGCCGAACATGCATTTAGGTTTTATATAATTAAAACCCTAACTTTTGTAAAATTACACAAAGGCCCAAACTCTCTCAAAATTACCCAACAACCCCCAACATATCGAAATGCCAAAATTTAAAGACAAAACTCATAAAGAGGAGTAGGATATCCCTACCTCAGAAGATGACACCCAACCAAGAAGGTGAAGAAGACGAAAATGCTCCAACCCACGAATTTCTCGGATCAAAAGATAGCCCTCGACGATCAACAACTTTTTTGTAAAGGCCAAAGATGAAGAAATCACTCCTACTAGATCAATACCTAGAGAGAAGTCAAGGTTTTAGAGAGAGGAGCTCTCAAAAATGGGTTTTAGAAAAAGTAAGAGAGAGAAAGAAAAGTAAAAAGTGATTTAAAATCACCCAGCGGATAACTCATATACGCATGACTTGCTCGAGCGGAGAACACAACGCTTGAGCGCCAAGAACAAAAATCTGGACATGCTCGAGCGCAATAAGTCCCGCTCGAGCGCCAAGACACAAGAATAAAGCACTTCTGCTCGAGCACGAAAACCAATCCACTCGAGCGTAGATTTCCCCCTCCCAGAACTTATACCCAGAAAGTACTACCCGCTCGAGCGCCAACAAACCCGCTCGAGCACTACCGCTCGAGCGTAAACAAACCCGCTCGAGCGTAAAAATCACATTTGCAGAAGTTTTGCAGGAACACGAAATACTGGAGGTGTGCAATCCCCGCTCGAGCGCGAGGAGACCCACTCGAGCGGATCGCCTAAAAACTGAACAACAAGGAATTGAAACCAAGGGCTAACCAACCTGTAACAACCCTGCTCAAAACATCCTAAAACTCAATCAAGTGGAATTAAAGGACGACAACAAGGTGTACCACTACCAACATCACGGAACCGAGTCCGGAATACAACAGAACAGTAAAGGGACAACCGAGATCACTATAACCTCCCTCCCTTAAAGAATTTCGTCCCCGAAATTAAACACAAGTTTTTCAAAAATAGGTTTTCTCCATTCTCAATAATATTACAACATAATATTAAACAACCCGACTTATTACTGGTCAAACCCATCTCTTTTCAAGAGGCATTTCACATTATACGTAACAACCTGCATCATCAACATGCATTCTTTGAAATCTACCCATTTCAACCTGTTTCTCACAATTTCTTAACACATGCAATGTTAAAACAAACTTCCATTAATCAAAACATTCATAATGTTTTACAACTTAAGACACATGCAATGTTCTTAAAGTTCAACGATATTACAAAATTACCAATACACGGTTACACATCAACAAACAAGTCCGGATATTTCTCGCGGACTTCCAACTGACGTTCCCAAGTGGCTTCCTCCACTCCGTGATGTTTCCACAAAACCTTCACCAAAGGAATGGTCTTGCCACGTAGGACTTGATCCCGCCTATCTAAGACCTGAACCGGCCTCTCCTCATACGAGGCATCCTCATCTACCTCCAAGTCGGTCCAATCTAACACATGGGACGGGTCCGGCTCATACTTCCGAAGCATACTCACATGAAACACGTCATGCACTCCCGACAACTGCGGCGGTAAAGCCAAACGATAAACAACCTCGCCTACCCTCTCAAGGATTTCAAAGGGACCAATAAACCGAGGGGATAACTTCCTACTCTTCCCGAACCTTATCAAACCTCGCCTAGGTGATATTTTCAAGAAAACATGATCACCTACCTCAAACGCCAAAAGTCTCCTCCTACGGTTGGAATAACTCTTTTGGCGACTCTGGGCTGTAACAAGCCTCCTACGGATAAGCTCAACTTTCTCCGTCGTCTCCCTAACCAACTCCGGACCCAACAAATGTGCATCACCCACCTCGGCCCAACACACTGGAGACCTACACGGTCGGCCATACAAGGCCTCAAACGGTGCCATACTGATGCTAGACTGAAAGCTGTTGTTGTAGGCAAACTCCACCAAAGGCAAGTGCCTTTCCCACGTCCCACTAAAGTCAAGGACACAACCTCAAAGCATATCCTCAAGGATCTGAATAGTACGCTCGGACTGCCCGTTAGTCTGAGGGCGATAAGCCGTACTAAAGGTCAACCTAGTGCCCAAGGCACTCTGCAAACTCTGCCACAACCTAGCCGTAAAACGAGGATCTCTATCTGAGACGATCGTCACTGGGACCCCGTGCAATCTCACTATGTCCCGAATATACAAATCGGCGAGATGATCTACCGAATCTCTCACGCGCATAGGAATGAAATGCGCCGACTTAGTCAACCGGTCTACAACCACCCAAATAGCATCACTACCCCGCTGAGTCCTCGGAAGACCTACAACGAAGTGCATAGTGACATGCTCCCACTTCCACTCGGTAATAGGCAAGGGTTGCAACAAACCCGCTGGCCTCTGATGCTCGGCCTTCACTTGCTGGCAAGTAAGGCACTTAGACATGAAAACAGCCACATCTCTCTTCATGCCCTGCCACCAAAACTGGCGACCCAAATTCCGATACATCTTGGTGCCTCCCGGGTGCACCGCAATGCGTGAATGATGGAACTTTCGGAGTACTTCCTCTTAGCAAGACTCCGGCACAAACAAACGGTCTCGGTATCTCACACTTTGGTCGGGATACACCGCCAAACCCTTCTCAACTTTTCCACTGGAGATCTTCTCTCGGAAGGACTCTACCTCAAGGTCACTTCTCTGTGCCTCTAACACTCTAGTCACAAGTGTAGGCTACGCAACAACAGAAAACAAGGCCGCAGCCTCAACGGATTCGCCCAGAAGCAAATCAAACTCGCCAAGTGCACCCAATATCTCCCATTCCCGGATGGCTATACAAGCTACATCACTAATGAATTTCCTACTAAGGGCATCGGCCACAACATTGGCCTTTTCCGGGTGCTAGTGCAATTCAAAATCATAGTCCTCTATGAACTCCATCCACCTTCTCTGCCTCAAATTCAAGTCCCTCTGTGTAAATAGATACTTCAAACTCTTGTGGTCCGAGAACACCTCGAACCTCTCACCATAAAGGTAGTGCCTCCAAATCTTCAAGGCAAAGATCACTGCTGCTAACTCTAGGTCGTGTGTAGGGTAGTTCTTCTCGTGTATTTTCAACTGACGTGAGCTATAGGCAACTACTTTCCCCTCTTGCATCAACACACAACCCAAACCCTCTCGTGAGGCATCACAATAGATTGGATAACCCAACCCTCTCTCCGGAATAATCAAGACCGGAGCAGTGGTCAATCTAACCTTCAACTCTTGGAACGACTTTTCACAAGTCTCACTCCACACAAACTTGACCACTTTTCGCGTCAATCTAGTCAATGGCGAAGCTAGCTTGGAGAAATCTTTCACAAATCCAGAAAACTGCGGATCTCAAACACACTCTTAGGCTGTGCCCAATCTTGCACTGCCTCTACCTTGGATGTATCAACAGACACCCCTTCCTCGGATACCACATGGCCTAAGAATTTGACTTCCCCTAGCTAGAACTCACACTTCCCAAACTTGGCATACAGCCTATGGGCTCTAAGTAATTCGAGCACCACTCTCAAGTATTCCTCGTGCTCCTCCCCTGAAGGCGAATAGATAAGAATGTCGTCCACGAAAACGACTACAAAACGGTCCAAGAATTCCCAGAAGATCCGGTTCATCAAGTCCATAAAGACTGCCGGTGCATTGGTAAGCCCGAATGGCATCACCAGAAACTCATAATGGCCATACCGCGTACGGAATGCCATTTTCGGAATATCCTCCTCCCTTACCCTCAACTGGTGGTAACCCGATCTCAAGTCTATCTTAGAGAAACAACGGGAACCCTTCAACTGGTCAAACAGATCATCTATACGGGGCATAGGGTACTTATTCTTGACCGTAGCCCGATTCAACTTCCGGTAATCTATACACAATCTCAAGGCACCATCTTTCTTTTTAGCAAAGAGGGCTGGTGCTCCCCACGGTGAAACACTAGGGCGAACAAAACCCTTATCTAGCAATTTCTGGAGCTGAATCTTCAACTCACTCAACTCGACTGGGGCAAAACGATAAGTTGCCATCGAAATCGGCACTGTGCCGGACACTAAATCAATAGAGAACTCTATCTCTAGGTGAGGTGGCAAACTAACGAGGTCCTCGGAAAAAACATCCGAATACTCACGAACCACCCTTGGCAAGACAATTTGGGTCTCATCACACTCACCACTCATAAAGTTAGCAAGTAAACCACTAAGCTCACTCCGCCCTCACGGATCATACATCGGTGGCAACACACTACCAACCCGATCCCCCAAGAAATAGAAACACTCCCCGCTCAAGGTACAAACTGTGACCCTCTGGCGGTAGCAATCAATAACAGCCCGGTATGACGATAACCAGTCCATACCCAAAATAACATCAAAACCCTTCATGGGCATGACAACAAAAGGAAAAGGAAGCCTATGGTCGGCGACCTCTATATCACAACCTCTAACGCCTTGTTTCAAGATCAACTCACCACCAACAGGCGATACTACACATATAGGAGATGCCAATAGTGCCAACTCCAACTCCAACACAGATGCAAATGCAACAGATACAAAAGAATGAGATGCACCCGTATCAATCAACACGCTAGCAACCGAGTTGCAAAACAGAAAAGTACCTCTCACTACTGATGGAGCCGGTACTAGATCCTACGTGGTAACAGCATACACGCGCCCTGTAGGCCCTTGATCTAGCTGCTCACCTCTGGGAGCAAAGGACTACTGCACAGACTGGGATGACGAAACTCCCGGATTGGCCCTCAAGGCCTGCGCAGACTGAGTTGACTGAAAACTCTGCGTCTGCCTAGAACCAGACGCTCCAGAAGTGGCACTCAACTGCGGGCAAAACCTCTTCAGGTGCCCGGGCTGACCACACTGATAGCAAGACAAGGACTGGCCCCTGCCCTGACTCTGGCCCTGAGGTCTAGCTGATGAAGAAGCAGCTCGCTGACCTCCTCCCTTCTGCGGGCAAACCGAAACCTTGTGACCCAGCTGGCCACACTTGTAACAGGTGAAGTCCCCATGACTACCTCTCCCGGAGCCTGCAATCGGCACTGGAAAGGTCGACCTAGCCAAACCACCTTGAGATTGCTGAGGGTTAGAACCCCTCTGTCTCTTGCCATCACCCTGACCATCTTGGCTCCTCTTGGAACCTCTCTGCCTCTCGTCTTTCTCTTGCATCATAATCTCCATATGAGCAGCAGCATCCACCAAACGTCTATACTCTCGGATAAAGGACCCTCCAACCCTCAACTTGAGTCCACGCCTCAACTTCCGCTTAAACTCAAAGCAACGGCGTTCCTTGGACGCCACCAGTTCAGGTGTAAACCTGGACAGACTAGTAAAAGTAGCCTCAAACTCGGCCACTGACAAGCCCTGCTGTTTAAGCTGGCAAAACTGTTCCCTCAGCTTTTCTCTTGTAGCTGAAGATAAAAACTTCTCCTGGAAAACAATCACAAAAACCCCCCAAGCACCACCAACACTGCCCTTCTCGTACTTCCACCATTGACCCGCATCTCCCTTCAGTTGGAAGGATGCCAAGGTCACCTTTAAAGCCCCGTCCTCGATGCCAAGCATCTCGAACGTCTTCTCCATTTGTTCCAACCACTCGTCAGCCTTAAGTGGCTCCTTCGGATCCCCAACAAACTCGTTCGGGTTAGACCGGAAGAATTCCCTCTTCAAGAAAGAAGGCCCTGCCTTAGCAACCTGATTCTCAGCTCTGAGAATACCCAAAGCCCCGCTATCTCTCGGGCCAAGGCGCCCATAGCCTGCTGACCCACTGGCTCGGCCACGTTGGCCTGACCAACTCCCTCCTGCATTGCCGGAACATCATCTGGTAAAGGTACCTCCTGCCTACCACGTCTGCCACGCCTACCACGCCTACCACGCCCTCGTCCTGACATCCTAATAAAGGTAACCAAGACTATTAGCACATTCACAACTGTGCCGAAGCTATAACGCTCACGTCCTAATGCATGGACAACTGTAATTCATTCCACGTAAGCACATAAACACATAAGCACTTACGAATTTCATTTCCAGATAATGATAGTCCCGAGGCGTTACTAGAGTTCTAGTTAGAAACAGCATTGATCAAGTGCCTTTCCAACAAGACTCACAGAAACCCAAGGATCCAATCAACATCCTAGAAACTAAATCCCATACCCACATAGTCACATAAGCAAGCATGTTATCAATTAAGCACATAACATATGACACTACATCTAAGTCTCTATCAAGCGAGACAAACCCATTGTGATCCTAATCACTTCCCACGTACCCAAAGTATTCGAACCCGGTACGCTTTGATACCAAGTTGTAACGCCCTCAAAATAATAACATTAAACACATCAATATAGACATACATTTATATACAAAAGATCCACATTATTCAATTCATTAGAGTACTTCATTACAAAGTATTACATGTTAACAACAAAAGCAAATGCCCTACGGGCTTACAACTTTCCAAGTTAACACTTGGTTACAAAAGAGAGTACTAACTCAGTTACATATTAAGCCCTTGGCTTGAATTTACATGTAATACATCAAAAAGAAAGAAGACAACAAAAGGATGTCCGCCTCTAGCCTCCCAAGCTATGTCATTGGAGGTGGCATGCTACCTGTACCTGAAAATGATGTTCCCATATAGGGTGAGCCACAGCCCAGCAAAGATATACTAAACCAACTATGAACAATGACTAAAAGATTAGCAATTGATAGATGGCCAACACTGATACATCCACATATATCACATCACAATTTCATAACATACGAGTCTATGTCACTTTTCATTCTCCATCTTTATTTAATAGATAAGCATATTACATATCAACAGATAAGCATATTAGCTGTATCCACACTTCACTAGACAAGCATATGAGCTATATCTACACTTCTCAAAGATAAGCCTATGAGCTGTATCTTTACTTCTCTAGACAAGCATATGAGCTGTATCTACGGAGTTCATCCCCCATCTCCTCCCAACACTATCCGATTTAGAGGTACATCCCCCATCTTCCCCTAAACCACGGAGTACATCCCCCATCTCCTCCTCTACACACAATGCATATAAACACAAAGGTTCTATACACAATCAATCAATACATATAATCAATGTATTCTATCCGCCGTCATACTCTATGACGCATTCAATCGATTAGTTTTAATTTGCCTAATCATCATGCATTGTCTACAACAATCAAGACTATCCTCCACCGATAGCCCAAAGCAGTTATTTCTAAACAAAAAATAAATGCACAAAATGGATATTAAATCAACATTTCAATTAGTTGAGCGATAAACGATCCAACTACACCCTCTAATCCCTTCTCTTTCCAATTTCCAGCAATTAATTGTACAAATTAATCAATCAATGTAATTAGGGCATTTTTCATAATTAACATTTATACCATTCACAGTTTCATTTTCATCAATGTTTCAACATTTACCTCATTCATTCATGCCAAACATGCATTTAGGTTTTATATAATTAAAACCCTAACTTTTGTAAAATTACACAAAGGCCCAAACTCTCTCAAAATTACCCAACAACCCCCAACATATCGAAATGCCAAAATTTAAAGACAAAACTCATAAAGAGGAGTAGGATATCCCTACCTCAAAAGATGACTCCCAACTAAGAAGGTGAAGAAGACGAAAATGCTCCAACCCACGAATTTCTCGGATCAAAAGATAGCCCTCGACGATCAACAACATTTTTGTAAAGGCCAAAGGTGAGGAAATCACTCCTACTAGATCAATACCTAGAGAGAAGTCAAGGTTTTAGAGAGAGGAGCTCTCAAAAATGGGTTTTAGAAAAAGTAGGAGAGAGAAAGGAAAGTAAAAAGTGATTTAAAATCACCCAGCGGATAACTCATATACGCATGACCCGCTCGAGCGGAGAACACAACGCTCGAGCGCCAAGAACAAAAATCTGGACACGCTCGAACGCAATAAGTCCCGCTCGAGCGCCAAGACACAAGAATAAAGCACTTCTGCTCGAGCGCGAAAACCAATCCGCTCGAGCGTAGATTTCTCCCTCCCAGAACTTATACCCAGAAAGTACTACTCGCTCGAGCGCCAACAAACCCGCTCGAGCGCTACCGCTCGAGCGTAAACAAACCTGCTCGAGTGTAAAAATCACATCTGCAGAAGTTTTGCAGGAACACGAAATACTGGAGGTGTGCAATCCCCGCTCGAGCGCGAGGAGACCCGCTCGAGCGGATCGCCTAAAAACTGAACAACAAGGAATTGAAACCAAAGCCTAACCAACCTGTAACAACCCTGCTCAAAACATCCTAAAACTCAATCAAGTGGAATTAAAGGACGACAACAAGGTGTACCACTACCAACATCACGGAACCGAGTCCGGAATACAACAGAACAGTAAAGGGACAACCGGGATCGCTATAGTCCCACAAGCCATAACAACGCCCTGCAATCCAAATTTTGGATTGGAGGGAATTCGCCTTTTTATATGTGTAATGCTATAGGTGTATACAAGTTATAATATTTGTGGGTTTGATTACTACAAATGTCATAATTCAATTATATAGGAGTCATAACTGGGAAAAAAGAAAAAAGAAAAAAGAAAAAAGAAAAAAGAAGAAGTTAAAACCAAACATACATAAGTATAACTAAACAACTCTTGGATTATAACCAAAATAATATCATAATCAACATCACATTTTTGTAATGAAAACTTTTTTCTTCCTTCAACTATTGTATCATATTATTTTACTTTTTTAAACTAAAAATTGTATTTAACTCCTCTCATCTATTAATTTTTTAGATTTGAAGCTTAAGGCTGAAAATACCCTTTCAACTATAGGGGTAAATTACACTTTACACCCTTAAATTATGACTTAATATCACTCAACCCCCTCAAATAAAAAATTATTTGATTTTTAAGCTAACATATAATTTTTGATTTGTTATCTCTATTTATTTTAATTTTTCATATTTTTTTGTTTTCAATAATTTTGTTTCGTATGTAAGTCAATTTTTTTTTTTTTAATTTCACTAAAAATGAAAAATTACGAAAAAACAAAATGGTATATTTTTGTATTTTTCACTAAAACTTAAACAAAATATATTGATAGTGTCATTTTAGACATTCCATTCAAGATGTTATGTGCAAGTCAAATGTCAAATTTATTTATTTATTTATTATCTAAGAGACATATATCCTTAACGAAATATTCACTATTGGGTGATAGTTTAAGGGAGTAAAATATAATTTGTCCTATTGATTAAATAATATTTTCGTTATAAAAAATTCGATTAAAAAAAATTAACAAATAAGGAGTAAGTATTATAATTTTTTTTTATTAAAAAGTATAAGATAATAATAGACAATAATTGTAGGTGCCAACCTAGTTGGGATATACATGAACTAGAGTGATGCAATTTTCTACCATTTATTTGATGAGACAATATAAATTTGTAATATTTCATTTCACTTATAAAAGTCATTATTGTTTACTTTCTATCATTTTGTCTCAGTTGTGTACTTAAGTTGAAAAAATAATTAAATTTCGAACCTGGGATCGGGCCTTATAGTGGTTCTGGTTTAGATCCGACCCATTAATTTGATATCTTGGATCTGGGTTTCATTGTTGTATATGGTTGTTCATGTCTTGTTTTTCCTATTCCTCATTGAGTTTGGCTATTGGAGTGTCGTGGTTGTATTTAGAACAGGTTGGTAGCTTCTTTTTCAAAACTGTTGCTGTCTAAAATTTTGCTTCTTCGCTTGAGAGACACTTCTTGCCCTTGAGCAGTCTTTGTGAACTTCCAGTACTTTTGCAGCTTTGCAGAGATACTGGAAGTTGGCATTTTTCGCTCGACCGATCTTTCTTGCACTCAGGCGGTCTTTGCTCGAGCGAGCTTTCTTGTGCTCAAGCGGTGGTTTCCTGTCTGTAAAACTTTTGGGAGGTTGTATTTTACACTCGAGCGATCACATCTTTTGTGTCTAAATGGTGGAGCGAAACTTCTTGCATTCGAGCGGTCTGCGCGTATCTCAGTTCGTAAAGTCCATTTTTTGAGTTACTTTTTCAGTTCTCTCTCTCTCTAAACATTCTAAAACCCTAAGTTGAGACCATCTCTCTCTCTCTAAAACTCGTCCTTTCTCTACAAATACACCTAGATCCGTCCATTTCTCCACCCTAGTCCCTTTGATAAAAAGATAGAACACATCGTGGACTTCATTTTGATCCGAACAAAGTTGGGTTTGGGCGTTGTTGAAGTTTCTTCACTCATTCTTTCATCTTCTAGCTTGAGGTAGAGATTCTTCACACCTTTTATGAGTTTTAACTTAGTTATTTGCTACTTCTGAACAATATTGTGATTTGGGAATTTTTGGAACAAATCTAGGGTTTGGGGAAAAAAAATCAAAAGAGGGGTTTTCAAATGGATTCTTGGAAATGATTGTGGAGTAAAAAAATAAAGTTGAGTTGTGATGAAATGAATGATTTTAATACTTAAATTTGATTTTAGAATAAAGAGGTCTTTTTTCCCTAAATACACCGAATATTGATTTTGTATAAATGAATGGAATTGATTTTGGAAATGTGAAATTGGGTTGTTATTGATGAGGATAATAGAGTTGGATATATATTATCACTCACATCTTGAATTTTGAAAAGTTTAGTTATTTGTTTAGAGATATTTGTTTTGGACTATCGGTGGAGGATAACTATGATTGTTGTAGAAATTGCATGAAGATTAGGTGAATTAAACCTAATTCTCATTCATTTACATTGAGCATTGAAAATGTTATTCTTTTGAGAAAGGGGAATGAATCTGGGAAGTAAGTTAAGTTGGCCTGAGTGTCCATGGTGAAAATCCTAAAATCTGCGCGTATATATGGGTGCCGATCCTGCAAACGAAATTTATGTGAAATAGCACTAGTAGTGCTATTATAGCCTACATTTACATGGGTGCTAGTTTACAGTTTCTTGCGGACAAAATTTCCGTAAAAGGCTGTAATTGTTTTGGGATTCTCAAAATGTGATTCACAGTCTTGAATTTTATTGTAAAGGAAATGATTTAAAAACTGTATTATTATCTGGCATTGCATTGTTTGAAAGAGATGTAAAATATTTTCGGTATGTGCATTGCATATGCATCCACCTTATAGCTTTGTTAAAATTCACACACTGTGTTGGATTATTTTTACTGGGCTTTGGTTCACTCTATATGAGAAAATCATTTTCCGGTACTGATGATATGCTTCCGCCAAGGCAGTCGCTTTGGAGTACTTGGAACAAGAGCTTCATTTTGCTTAATTGTTGCATCTAATTTTGTACAAGGCCATGGCTTTATTTGTATTGAGTTTAAACTCACTTTTGTTGTAACCAAATACCATCTTGGAAAGTTATAAGCCTTTAGGGCATTTTTTATTTGCTTTAACTCTTATTTAATATATTTAACTTGTATCACGTGCTATAGATTCAAGGTTAGGACTTGTGAATGTATAACTGCATGTGCTACCTTTTGTGAAACGAAACCATATAAAATGAAAGGGTAGTTATCTTCAGAGAACTATGTATATACATTGTCATTATTTATTAATATTGTGAGTGGTTTATTGTATTTATTTCAGAGCGTGACAACTTGGTATCAGAGTGTACCGAGTTTGAATTATTTGGCTATGTGAGAAGTGGTTATTACCACAATGGGTTTATCTCGTTTGATAGAGATGTTTGTATGTTTGATATGCTATATGATAACATGCTTACGTGATTAAGTGGGTATGTGATTTAATTTCTAAGATATTGATTGGGTCTACGAGTTTCTAGAAGTCCTATTAGAAGAGCATTTGATCACTGCTATTTCTAATTGGAACTCTGGCAATGTCGTAGAACAATCCTTATCTAGGAAGGAAATTCGTTTGTGTTTATGTGACTATGTGTTTATGTGGAGTGAATTATTGTTGTCCATCATTTTAGAACACGAGTGAGTTAGCTTCAACACATTTGTAAATGTGCTAATCTCTTGGGTTACCTTTATTAGGATGTCATGATGTAGACATTATGGTAAGCGTGGCAGGCCTAGATGACATGAAGTGCCATTACCCGATGAGATTTTGGCGCAAGAAGAAGGGGTTGGTCAAGCCAATGTGGCCGAACCAACGGGTCAGCTGGTTATGGGCGCTTTGGCCAATGAAATGGTTTGAGCTTTGCGGGAATCTATGGACATTCTCAGAGCTAAGAATCAAGTCCAGGCCCAAGCTGCTGAGGTAGGGCTGTCTTTTTCTAAAGAGGGAGTTTTTCTGCTCGAATCCAAATGAGTTTTTGAGTGATCTGAAAGAGCCTCCAAAAGCAGTTCAATGACTCGAGCAGATGGTGAAGACATTTGAGATGCTTAGCATCGAGGATGATGGCTTGAGAATGACCTTGGCGTCCTTCCAACTGAATGGAGATGCGGGTTAGTGGTGGATGTATGAGCATAGGCGCATTGGAGTGACTTGGGAGGCATTTGTCAACGCCTTCTGGGACAAGTGTTTACCTCCCACTGTTAGGAAAAAGTTGAGAGAGTAGTTTTCTAAACTCAAACAGTTGAACACACCGGTGGTTGAGTTTGAGGCTACCTTCACTAACTTGTCGAGGTTTGCACCAAAACTCGTGGAGACAAAGGAACGCTGTTGTATAGAGTTCGAGAAGAGATTGAGGACCAGGCTCTTGTTCAAAGTGGCCGAGTCAATGATTAGGGACTACAGACGCCTTGTAGAGGCAGCGGCTCACCTGGAGACCATGGTTCAGACGGAGAAGGAGTGAATGAGGGGCTTCAGGAGAAGGCAGGAGGTTCAGGGGGAGAATCAGGACAGTAAGAGGCAGAGGGGTTCCACCCCACAGCAGTCCCAGGTAGTGCAATCTAGATCTACCTTTCGTGTGCCTAGTTCGGGTTCAGGAAGAGGTAATCAGGGAGGTTTCTCTTGTTTTAAGTGTGGCCAGTTGGGTCACAAATCTCCAACTTGCCAGCAGAGAGGAGGAGGGCAACAGTCTACATCGTCTTCAGCTCGTCCTTAGAGCCAGAGTTAGAGGAAAGGGCGGCCGTTTACCTGTTATCAATGTGGGCTAGTGGGGAACTTGAGGAGGTTTTGCCCTCAGTTGAGTGGCACACCAGGTGCCTGGTTCAAGATAGACACAGAGCCATCAGCTTAGTACAGGCCTCGAGATTCAATCAAGGAGCCTTTTCAGCTTAGTCAGTGCATCAGACTTATGCTCTAAGGGGTGAGCAAGTGGAGCAGACACCTACATGGTGTGTGTATGCTGTTACCATGCCAGACTGAGTGTCAGGTCCTTTGATTGTGAGAGGTACTTTCTTGTTATGCAATTCTATTGTCAATGTGTTGATTGATACGGGTGCATCTCATTCTTTTATCTCATCTGCATTTGCATTGACATTGGTATTAGGGTTAGAAGTGGCTCAGTTTGTATCTTTACTCAGGGTAGAGTCGCCTGTTAGTGGTCAAGTTGTTTTGGACCAAGGCTGTCGGGGTTGTGATATAGAGGTTGTCGGTCGTCGACTTCTTTTTTCATTTGCATTGATTGATATGTCAAGTTTTGATGCCATTCTAGGCATGGATTGGTTGTCCTCATACTGGGCTATTAAAGACTGCTACCGTCAGAGGGTCACTGTATGCACCTCGAGTGGTGATTGTTTTTATTTTCTAGGGGACTGAGCTGATAGAGTTTTGTCACCGATGTATGATCCACATGGTCGGAGTGAGCTTAGTTGTCTTCTTGCAACCTTCTTGGGTAGTGAGTGTGATGAGGTTCGAGTCGATTTGCCGAGGGTCGTTTGTGAATAACCTGACGTTTTTCTTGAGGATCTCACTAGTTTGCCACTTCACCATGAGATCGAGTTCTCTATTGACTTAGTGAATGGCATGACACCGATTTCTATGGCACCGTATGGATTTGCACCTACTGAGTTGAGTGACTTGAAGATTCAACTCCAAGAATTATTAGATAAGGGTTTTATCCGTCCTAATACTTCACCTTGGGGAGCACTGGTTCTCTTTGCCAAGAAGAAGGATTGTGCCTTGCGGCTTTGTATTGATTACCGGAAGTTGAACCGGGTAAATGTTAAGAACAAGTACCCATTGCCTCGCATAGATGACTTATTTGACCAGTTGAAGGGGTCTTGTTGTGTGTCTAAGATAGACTTGAGATTGGGTTATCACCAGTTGAGGGTAAAGGAGAAGGACATCTAGAAAACGACATTCCGTATGCAGTATGGCCATTCTAAGTTCCTAGTGATGCCTTTTGGGTTAACTAATGCACCTGCCTTGTTTATGGACTTGATGAACCGAATCTTTTGTGAATTCCTAAACTGTTTTATAGTTGTCTTTGTTGATGACATCTTGATTTACTCACCCTTTGAGGAGGAGCACGAGGAACATTTGCGAGTTGTGCTTGAGTTGCTTGGAGCCCATAACTTGTATGCTAAGTTCTAGAAGTGTGAATTCTGGTTGAAGGAAGTTAAGTTCTTAGGCCATGTGGTATTTGGAGAAGGCGTAACAATGGACTTTTCTAAGATAGAAGCAGTGCAAGATTGCGAACAACCTAAAAATGCCTTTGAGATTCGTAGTTTCTTGGGTTGGCCGGGTATTACTGTCGATTTGTGAAAGATTTTTCTAGATTGACCTCACTGTTGACTAAATTGACGAGGAAGGGAATCAAGTTTGTATGGAGTGAGACTTGTGAGAAGTCGTTGCAAGAACTTAATGTTAGACTTACCACTACTCTAGTATTGATTATTCTGGAGAGGGGTTTGGGCTATTCTATGTATAGTGATGCGTCTCGGGAAGGTTTGGGTTGTGCTTTATGCAAGAGGGAAAGGTAATAGCTTATGGCTCACGTCAGTTGAAAACGCATGAGAGAAACTATCCTACACATGGCCTAAAGTTAGCAGTAATGATTTTTACCTTGAAGATTTAGAGACATTACTTGTATGGTGAGATTTCAAGTATTCTTCGATCACAAGAGTTTGAAGTATCAATTTTCATAAAAAGATCCGAATTTGAGGCAAAGAATGCGGATGAAATTTATGGGGGTTTATGGCCAACGTTGTGGCTGATGCCTTGAGTAGGAAATCCTTTAGAATTTGCACCCCACATATTCTACAGAAGCTGGATGGAATTTGTGGAGGTTTATGGCCAACGTTGTGGCCAGCCTCAGGTATGGATCACACTTTACAATTTGCACTCCACATTTTCCATTTTAGATATTGATTATTCTAGATATTGATCATTCAAATCCACTTGTAGGCACCCACAGAGTATGCAGAGAGCCTCCTCGAGCTAATTGCTTCTCTAATTGGCATGGTGCAGAGAAGAGTGACGCTGCTTGGTCTCCATGGTATTCAGGTAGTTTCCTCTATTTTAGCATGCATTTCACTACTAACTCTATTGTGCACCACATTATCATATTCCCACTGATACATTGGCACGTCCACTGTAGTCTTCCCCAAACTGCACTGATACACTGTATTGGCACATTATACTTATACTGTATTTGGTTTCTACATGACGCTCATTCTGCATACTATTCCTATATCTGATACACACACTGTAGTTGATATATTGACAACTGTTTTTTCAGATTCCATTTATACCAAGGGCACCAATGGCAACAGCAGCACCTCCTCCAGCAGCAGGGAGGAGATAGAGACAGGCCCTAACACGTGGCCGAGATGTGTGCCACGGTTGAGGCAGGGATAGGGGTACCTGAGGCCAGAGCAGTCCTTTGGAGCCCATTTTGAGTGATGATGATGCTGAGACAAGCGACTCTGAGGAGGCAACGAGTCGATATTCTGAGTCGTCTGAGAACGGGGTGATAATGTTGGCTCGGGGTCCGGGAATGGAGACAATGCTGAGGCTGGCTCTGAGGCAGGGAGCAGAGACGATGAGACTGGCTTTGGCTCAAAGTCTGATTCTGATAGTGGTGTTGACAGAGAGAGTGACCCTAAGTGCCCTTCGAGGAAGAGGACGCAAAGGGCCTCTCGAGCTTGAGATGACTAGCGCCAATTTTTGTACTTTTTGCTTAGTTTCTTTGTCATGACCGGAACCCGCCCCTATAGATTAAGGTCATAACCGGCCAGTAATCATGAGATTACCTACGGCCTTAAACCAAAACAAGCATATAGCAACATAGTTCACGGGCCAAAACAGAAGCAAACTTAAAATTTTTGTCCAATGAGCTATGCTTACATGGCATAACAAAACATTTCACATATACTTAATAATAACTCACACCACATATTAGTAGTTAACATCTTGTATACCCAGGATTATTCAGACACATAGTCAGCTAAACCAAAAGCTTATGCACATAACCGGTCTATCATGACCAACAGAAATAGCAAAAGGAATACAAAAGATCATAAACAAAGCCTCTTGCGTGAGGCACTTGGGCTGACTTCAGAAAACTCGGGTTCCTTTCTTAAATTTCACTAAGGTTGGGGTTGAACGTCCCTTTGCTCACCTACATACATATAAATGAGAGTGAGCTAACGCCCAGTGAATAATATCAAAATAAAGAGGTTAATGAATGAGATTCGTTCATAAATGAATCATACTTATAATGTACATATTTGAACCACTATTCTCATTCACACCAGATTTACAAATCTCAACAAAGCGAAACGACCTTAGGTCCAACGCATCATGTCCATATGCAAAACGACCTCAGGTCCAATTCTTATATAAAACAATACGATCTCGGGTCCATCTATACGAAACGACCTTTGGTCCAACCAACTCTTTATTTAAAACGACCTTTGGTCCAATTCAAACATATCAAATGGCCTTTAGCCCAATTCGAATATATCAGGCGTATCAAACGGCCTCTGGCCCATTCTCTTTATATTCATGTCCATGCGTATTTCATATTCATGATCATGATCCCTTTCATTCAAATGGCCTTTGGCCCATCACGGTATTCAAACATATCCAATGACATATTCAAACGGCCTTTGGCCCATCTTTGCATTTATGTCTAACGGCCTTTGGCCCAATCGTTCATATCCGACGACCTTTGGCCCAATCGTTCATATCCGACAGCCTTTTTCCCAATCATTCGTGTCCAACGGCCTTTGGCCCAATCATTCATGTCCAACGGTCTTTGGCCCAATCATTCATGTCCAACGGCCTTTGGCCCAATTCAGTTATATCAAACATATCAACGGCAAACGACCTTAGGCCCAATTCAGATATATCAAACGTATCAAATGGCCTTATACAAAATTAGGCATATAGAATACTCATTCATATTTCGAATCAACAAATCCATGAAGCTTATACAGAAGTAGCATTCGAAAAGTAACATACTTGAAAATATCTTTACTAAGATATTACTCACAGTGTTTCGCCGATGGATTTTCCCTTGAGCTCGACCCTACACATTACATAACACATATGGGTCACAAACTATTCAATCCATTCTTAATTCATACATTCCTCTTAGGCTCCTTTCTTATCATTTTAACTCATTCACAATGCTCAATGCATGCCTAAGAGCGCTTAGAAATGAAAGAGAATGGAAAACAAACCACAAAACCACTTTTCAAAATATCTGAAACAGGGATCCCCGCTCGAGCGGACCCCTTTGGTTTGCAAAAGTACTGGTTACTTCATTTTTATGCTCGAGCGTGACTTCGGACGCTCGAGCTGAGAGTCGAACTACATGGCTACCCGCTCGAGCGCGAATCTCCCCGCTCGAGCGGACGTCCATGTCTGCAAAAGTTCTGGGAACTAGCATTTCACGCTCGAGCGGCGCTTTTCCTGCTCGAGCGGACATGCCAAATTCTGGAATTCCCAGCAACCAGTGTGAGCTTCAAACTTACATTCAAATTAACATAGCTTGCATTCTATAACCCATAATTCTCATATACAACTACTAACATGCTACAAACACCAATTTACTGCATTATGAAGCTCAAATCTTACGAATCAATCACATGCAAACCCAAATTATACCAAACTTACTTCCAATACATTAAATTCATGCATTCAAACTTCATATCTTCATCAATCATGCGTGTATGTCAATTCTTGACTCCATTTCTATTACAAATGGTACAAATGGTGCTTATGACCATGAAACTCAACAAAACCATGCTTGCATGTATGATTCAATGCCCAATCTTTCATAATTAACATGTTACATGCTAGCTTATGCAAATTCATGGCAATTTTAAGCATGCATGCATTCATTGACTCCAAATTCATCAATTACAACTTAACTCTTGCTCTTGGTTACATATTCTCTTTGAATTCACAAAATTACAAACTTAACTTATGAATTTATGCTCAAATACTCACCTAGGAGCTTCAATCTTCACAAATTCTAGCTAGATCTTTGAGTTTAGCTTTCAATCCCCAAGCTTTGAGCCAACATTCATAATTTGAGCCTCTTTCTCTCTCTAGAGCATATTTCAGATTTTGAGTTCACAAAATGAGGGACTTAAGTGTATATTGGCCTATTTATAGGCTTGCTTAATCACATTGATTTAGTTTAAGTAATGGCACTCTAATTAACCATTCTGAATCTAATTATTTTGATTCGAATCAATTTTCAATTAAATTTCACCATAGGCTCTAAAAATTATGCTAATCACAATGGCGTAATCAATTTCGGCTTCTGTGGCCGATAAGGCCTTCACTTTAAATTCTAAAGCAGATAATCAAACAGATTTTCCTACGGTGAACAGATAGAAATTCAAAACCACATATATTCATATAAATGGCACTCAAAATCATATCAAACACATAATCACAATCATAATCAAGATTTAATTAGCATAACACAGACCGGGGTTATCACATTCTTTTTGTTTAGTAGCTTAGCACATATATAGCTTCAGATACGTTTTACTTTTGCTTTTGAAACATGTACTCCCTTTTTGTAAAAACCATGATCAGAATAAAACCTCACAGTTTTTATGAAAAGTGTTTTTGTTTTTGCATCATGAGCACCATATTTGCATGAAATGGAAATAGAGTTGAATTTGAAACCAAAAAATCAAAACTTGTATTGGCATAGTGTTCTTAATCGGGTAATGAGGCAACCAACAACCAAAATACAAAATACAGCTCGATAAGCAAAGCAAAAACAACTTAAACACAAATGTACACACTTGCTAAAACCAAAAGACTCAAAACAAGACCTCAAAACACAAAGATCAAGACAAAACCAGGCTACCAAAATTGCCCGGCCCACAAGTGGATGGTTAGCCACCATTGGTGGATGGTAGGCTAGAAAAAGTGGACGGCCGGCCACTAATGTGAAGAACCACCAGAAAGCTGACAACTAGCCTCCACTTACAGCCCTATCTTCTACAAAAGGTCCTCCTCCGTGATTTTTTCTCCAGAACCTCATTTTAGCTACTGTTTCTTCCACAAATGGAGACATTTCTTACCGAGAAGCTCACGGGTTGGATAGCCACTTTAGACGGCACAGAAAAGGTAAATTTCAGGGGTTTCAACATAACCGCGCTTTTTTCGTTGAGCCATACTCCACTTTGTTTTCTACTCCTCCATGTTGTGGCCCGATGCTGGGACCCCATTATGCATGTATTTTGCTTCGGAACATAGAAAATGTGCCCGACTCTTGAAGAATTTCCGACATTGATGGAAACCCGACGTGATGAGGAAATTATACCCCAGCCCTATTTTGGCCACGCCCAAGCTTTGGGACTGATGTGTGGGCTTACTCTGAACGAAGCTCGATCTTTGGCCCATGACGGAGAGGTAGACATACCCAGCTTGATTCATCGATTTTCTAACATCCGTGATAGAGGAAACCCTCTCTGGCGAGGTTTTCGGCAACATGCCCTCTATTTATGTATGCTTGTGCATTTTCTTCTTGCCCTTAGTTACGGCAGAACCAACATTCAGTTGATCGAAGTGGCCCAATGTTTGAAAGTGGGTAAGAGTTGCATCGGTTTGGCACTGGCCGAAACCTTGATGGGCCTAGATGCTTTTCAGGTATTGTTTTCGACCATTTTTGATACATGCCTCGCACATCACTCGACACTTATGCTCTTTTTTTTTCTCTCAAAGCCATTTCCTTACTTTTCTCTCAACATACATCTCTCTTATTTTTCATCCCTTCCAAGGTATGGCTCATGGATAAGCTGAAAGTGGTGGACCCTTGTCCTGAGTATTCAGCCCACGCTTAGTTCTTCTGCTAGCGACTAGTGGACTTTCCCAACGAGGGATGGTGGTGCAACTGGATGTGCGGCATACAGTTGATTTGCCTCATGCACTGCGTGTTCTACTTTCCCTTCCAATTCAGGCGCCAGTTTGGACATGATCAGACCTGCCCAGAGGAAAGGGTAGAATACCCGGCTTCATTCCCAATTCGTGCTTCATACCTAGCTCGGTACCTTGTTGCCTGGAGGACGAGAGAGCTTCTTACCCCTGTCCCTAGTTTCAGTTATGCCTTTTATAGCGAGTGTTTGGCTTGGCTCGAGGATGAGGCACAAGCTGGGCCCACTTTGGCTACAGAAGGTTCTGCAAGCACGAGTAGAGGATGCAGGAGCACTTGACTTGCCTATGCCCCTGATTTATTGCTTTGACCTTTCTTTTCAAGTTTTATGATGTAAAAGCAACTTTGATTTGTATCGAAAAGTTGGATAACTTTATGTTGAAATCAATGAAATTAAAGTTGTAAGCACTAAAAATTTTCCTTTTGGTCCCAAAATGGTCTAAGTTATAAAAGATAAAATTTTGAACAAAATCAACTTTTATTAAAACTTGCCAAAAACATTTTCGAAAATGATCAGTACTTGACATGCACAGAATCAATCCTCAAGATATACAACCCCGAATTAAAGATCACAATTGCCCCTGCTTGAATACCGCTACTGCTCTGCATTGTAACTAGCCCTTCTTCCCAAAATCAAGATCATGACCGAACTAATAGATGATGAACTGAGATGACCTTATTAGGAAAACAAACAGGACAGTTGAGCTCGAGCGATCTGTGCGTACATTAATTCGCAAGGTCACTTTTTTGAGTCACTTTTTCACCCCTCTCTCTAAACTTTTCAAAACCCTAGATCTACACACTTTCTCTCTCTCTAAAACCCTACTCCTCTCTACAAATACACCTAGATCCGTCGAGTTCTTCACCTGTGTCGTTTTGTTAAAAAGGTAGAGCATGTCGTGGGTTTTCTTTTGATTTGAACGAAGTTAGGTTTGGGCATTGTTGGAGTTTCTTCATTCTTCCTCCCATTTTCTAAGCTTGAGGTAGGAACTTTTCTGTACTCTATTACAATTTTTAACTTAGGGTAGACACCCCATTTTTAACGGCCCTTACGACTTGGACGTCATCGCATTCACACCCAATGATGAGTCTATATGCTTGTCAAGTGCTTGAAGTCCTCAGCAGAATGCCACAGCTTTGAGCCTTTCAAACCTTGCACACCTGTTGCCTCATTTTTGGACCAAACCCAGTGTTCTTCAATCCAGCAGCCTCTGGTGGCTTGCTTGCTATCTCTTTAGGATGCCGGCCATCACTCTTCGTTACCGGCCGACCACTAGTGTCTTTTACAAGTATTTTGTGACAGTTGTGCCAGCTGTTTGCACAGATACTTGCATCTGCTCCCACAGGCATGGCTGGATGTTCTTGAGAGAAATTCATGTTTTCGATATATAGAAGGCATCCCTATCATGTTTTAGGGTTAGAAAAATTTTAGAGCAAACCTTTTCCTCTCTCTACAATTCTCTCTCTCTCTATCTCTTCCAAATTTCTATACTCTTGCCTACATATCCTTAACCTTTGCCTATAAACTCTTAACCAAACCTCTCCATACTTGAGCTGAGGTCTCTTTGAGCTTTGTTTGAGCTCTTGAGGGTGTGTGTGCTTGGTATTATTGCTTGGAATTTATTTCCTCTTCAAGAGGTATAAGGCTTTGACTCTTTACTTGCTTTATCTACTATTCTTCTTGTAATTTTCCAACCATTTTTTGGCTGTAAAAACTCTATATTTTTGGGTTGAAACTTGGGTTTTAAGGCTATTAAAGGTTGAGGGGTGGTTCACCCTTCTTTGCACCTTGTTTTGAAGGCTTTTGCCCTTGTGTTTCCCATCCTTTTACTATCTATCTTTGAGCTTTTAAACACTATTTTTTAGAGTTATTTCAGTGGCCAAAATCATGTTTTGAAGTCCAAATTTAGAGGGGTTAGCCTCCCCTCCTTGTGTCTTGCTCACTAGCCTAACTTGTGCTATGTTTTAGCTTATTAATCTAACTATTTTTCTCTTATTTCCAGCATGTTTTAGGACTATTTTAGCACTATTTTTGGTTGATAGTTGAATTTCAACTTTGTTTTGCATGCTTGTAGTGTAATTGTCCTTATGAGTTTGGTGTTTTAGGCCTTAGACACCATCATATTTGAGTTGATTGCATTTATTTATGGCTTTTCATACTTGTGATCACTCTTAATCACCTTTGCAACCTCCTTCATTTCTTGGATTTTGTTTTGCTTTCAAAGTGGTTTCAAAATACTTGTTTGTTTAAGCGTGAGATTGAGATGTCATGCTTAATGGTTTAATCCCTTTGAGGGTTCATTACCAATGGTATGATGTCTCTTTCATGCCTAAAGCAACTCTTGGTTTGAGCCCTCTTTCCATTAGAGGACTTAACTTCACCTTTTGGACTCAATTGACTAAAGAATGGATGGTAATCTAAAATGAAGTAATAAAATTGAGGCTAATAAAGGTGCAAGATAATAACTTATTTGGGTTCAATCAGACGTTAATTGAACCTTTGAGTCTTGAGTCGTTTTATACTCATTAGTGATGAAAACGATTAAAGTTCATTGGCAACTACTTCCCTTGATCTTTCATGATAGGGAGGTGGTTTTGAGAGTCTTATTTTGTTGCATTTATTGAATGTGCACATTTTGGTTCATGAGCCATCATGCAATGAAATTGCTTGAGTAGATGGTTTGTGGACCAAGTTTTGTCTCTCCTTTGATTTGTTCATGATAAGGAGGGATGAGTTGTGCAGACAACCCTTAAGAATACCCTGTGAATGCTCTGTTTGTTCTCTATTGTAGCAAGATGAACCCTGCAGCAGTGGCCAACAGGCCACCTTTGATGGCCGGCCGGCTATCATTAGTGGCCTGCAGGCCCTCACTCCTGGCCAGCCAGCCACTATTGCAAAATCTAGCAGTGTGTTTTTTTAGCAGAGCAGAGCTACTCTGGAAGTGGACGAAGGTGTTAGTGTTCTACTGTGTACCAGAGACCTTCTAGAAACAAAATAGTGGCTTTTCGGGTGGAAACTGAGCACGTTCATGAGCATTCCTCGCGTATCGAACATGTTTAAGTTTAAATATTTAGCTTAGATATTTATTGTAAATAATTAGTTGTAGCTAGTTAATTTTGTAAAGTGTTGTAATTAATTTGTTAGTTAACCAGTTATTCGATTTCGTCTTGTAATTATTTTAGTTAACGAGAATAGTTAGTTAATTAATTTGTTGTAAAAATTAGTTAAGTAGTTTAGCTACTTTCATTTGTTTTGTAATAATTAGCTTAGCTTTAGTTAGTTAGTTCATTCAGACTCTTCTTCGTGAGAACGCAACGTTGTAATAACGTGTATGTCTTCCAACCCCACGTCTTTCTCCCTTTTATTTAACTACTACGATGGTTAGTTTAGAGACATCATGTTTTATTTAGCACACTTTACGTTTTCATTCACTTGTATTGCATGCACAGAGGCTTGGTTCATCATTCTAACTGTAACTGCATTACTAGTTTAAATACTTCTTTGAATACGCGCTTAGACCACATGTTATCAAATTGATTCACATGCCATATTAGTAGCCGAACCTATTAGTTGCATTTTTGCATGTGTTGCATTAATTATATTACATAATTAGGGATCATGCATTTTTCTAACTCTTTTGTTTGTTTTGGCTTGCAGTACTATGTGAGCCTTTACTCGCTTTAACATATTGCATAAGTGTGATGTTGCCATGTCTAGTACGCTTGTCATGAGGCTAATTGCTTAAATGATAAATTATTTGAATGCCTGTGGATGGAGGCTAATTGCTTGAATTGGAATAATTTGAGTAATGTTCGTATGCAATCACTTTTTCAAGTGGTACATATTCGAAACATTTTTCAAAACAAACATGAGTCAAATGTTCCAAATGTTGCAAATTAGTCTATACTTGTGTGTGTGCGCATCACATAGTAATGCTAGCCTAATAAACCGGAACAAGGGCATATGATGTACATAAGATTCATATCATGATTAGTAGAGGCCTATCTTTGATCTGGCGAGCAGGGGTGCTCAATTCATGACCTTTCCCTCTTGTACCTCAGTTCTCGAGCTGAGACAATCTTGGTGATGACGGACACGTGGCCTTTGGCACGAGTCATGACTTTTCTAAATTTCTCCAAAAAAAATATTTTGGCGGCGACTTTGTATTTGGCAAAGCAGTCCATTTTTGGCAATTTGATTCAAAATTGATTTTCCAAAAGATTTGTCGGATTGAGACTCTTTGGTGTTTATCTATTTCACATTGCACTTGTGAGATCAGATTTAGAACCGCGGGAGTCCGATATTGTAGGGCTTATTCGCCTTCCGAGAGGGGGCACGAAAAAGTCGAGCTACAGGTTCTAGCGACTCTGCTGGGGAAATTAGAGAAATTGACTTTAAAATTCATGATATGAGATTTTATCTACACTTATATGTTTCTTTGCACTGCATTTGCATTGGTGTGTTTAAGTCACTGTGTGTGCCATCTGCTATTCTTGGACGGTTTGCCGGAGGCTTGCCTAAAAGTTTTTCAAAAGGCAGACCAATCACGGGTTCTGCCATGATGGGAACACAACCCTTGGATCTGGACTACTGCTGTACCGTTTGATCCTCCTTTTATTTCTCGGTGTTAGGTGCGAGAGGTTTATTAGGTAGTCTTGTTGAGGTACCCTTTTGACCATCTGGGCTAGTTGCATATAGAAAGCCATAGAGATTGTTCCAAACTAGGACAGGATGCTCACGCTAGTTCTTGACAAAACTAGGACATGGTAACCTTACCTCCTCATAGGGGTGTTTTGGTTCTCACTTAACTGGTATGTACTTTATAGTGAAATTGTACAGGAATGTGCATATCAGTTGCAAGTTGGGTATCCATTTTTTTGGGGGGCTGAATTCTGTGTTGAGTGCAGTCCTACAGCTTTGATTACATCTGTGTGTTGTTAACATCTTAGCTAAGGTGCTGTGTGGTTTTTGATTACTACTTTCTTTTTGTTTTATTTCTTTTTGCTAGGTAGTATAACACCATAGCTTCGGAAAGTTCGGATATCCCCCAAGTGCTCTGGACCCAGTCAGAAGGCTTTGCAAAGTCGGATATCTTGTTAGGGGACAACCTGGGTTTACTTCGCTTCCACCGGCTACTAGATGGAGGAGACAAAGGTAGAGTATGCCGGTCTAATTTCTACAGCAGTTACCCCTCAATTCACCTACATCTAGTAAGGTTCAGGGACTGTCTTCTACATCTAGTCTAGTACGAGATCACTTACCAATCTCGATGGCACAATATCCCCTAGTCAGCAATGGAGGAACTAATCCACCACCTTCAGCAAACAATTGAAACCATGCAGCAAGACGTTGCTCGTCAGACTGAGGTCACAACACGTCAGGCTGAGGTAATAAACAGGTTGTAACAACAACAACCACAGTTGGTAGCAGCTTCTATATCTCATGCACCTCCTATGAGAATCCTAGCACCTGGAGCCACTACCCATATTGAGAATCAGGGCAATCCGGTAAAGCCAATCCCACTACAAGCCTCCAAAGCACCTGTGTATCAAACTGAGACTCCATTTGAGTTTGAGGTTTACCCAACCGTGCTTAAGGTCAACAAACTAGAGAAGCTCTTCAAGAGAGCATAAGGTGTTAATTTTATCCCCAACATAGAAGACAGGTATATCGACTCTACAGTGACATTGCTAGATCGGTTCAAAATGCCACACATCGATCGATTCAATGGCTCTAGAGATCCATGGTTCATCTTCAGCTATTTTCAGAAATCCTGCGGTCGATGGGCCTGACCAGACTGCAGAAGCTCTCACTCTTTAGCCGGACTATGTCGGGAATAGTAGTTATATGGTATGCGAAACTAGAGGATTTTGTGAAGCAGAGTTGGGAGGAAATGGCTGAGGCCTTTGTTGCACAATACTCGTACAACACACAAATCGAGGTCATAACTTATGATCTCAAGGCAATGCGCCAGGAGTCGAAGGAGGGCTTCTTAGAATTCATGACGAGGTGGAGGGCTAAGGTGTCAATGATGACCACACGACCTTCAGAGAAAGATCAGATAACGATGGTAGTCCGCAATCTGCATGGGAAATTGCTACAGAAAATGATCGTCCTACCTTTGTTTACATTCATCGAGCTCCATGAAATGGAGCTTTAGATTGAAGACGCCATGAAATAAGGGTTGATTGCTGATGAGAAAGAGTAGGCCAAAAGGCCTTTTGTGCGCAGTTCCAATACAACCACCAGTAGTAGCACAGCTACGCGGCCGTCAGGTGTGAGCGTTGTTACCACCACAACCAAGACCGCCAATCCCTTTGCCAATACAGCTCCACAAACTTCAAACAACTCTAACCGATCCCAGAGGACCTTTACCCAACTCTACATGTCCTTATCTCAAGCCATGAAGGTGCTGATCAGAAAAGGGCACCTCAAACCATTAGAGCCCCGCCCACTACCCAATCCTCTTCTACCCAAACACAACCTAGTGAAGTACTGTGCTTTTCACCAGTAGCATGGTCATGACACCAACCAATGCTTCAGACTACGTCATGAGATTCAAGATCTCATTGACAATAAGGTGATTGCACCACCCTAAAAAGCAAATGTGACCATAAACCCTCTCTCGGCCCACAATCAAGTTCCCCCACCTCAAAACCTAAACCTAATCCATACACTAGCCATCCCTTATGACCCCAGCGTATATATTACCCCTTCCCACCTACTCAGACCGATGGTGTTCATTCCTTAAAGCACATATTTGTGCATAATGGACAAATCCGCACTTCAACCTAAGCCTATAGTGGTGATAGTTGCAGTACAAGGGAGGTCGACCATAGAGGAAAGTGTAAGCCCGTTGCCTGAGTGCTCTGAGGACTTGCCTAAGGGGCTGTATAATCCAAGCTGCTACATTATGCCGATTGATCAAGCCAAGCCGGAAGTGGTATTGCCAATCGTAGTAGAGGTCAATGTGGTTAGGGAGGATGGCCCGAGCTAAGGTTTGGATGATTTGGCAGAACTTGAGAAGGACTTAGACAACCTGCAGTTCTTCAACGAACAAGATCAAGGGGATGTGCAGATTGAATGGTTCAATTTGAATGGATCAGTGGACAACTCTGGGTGGTTGAGTGATAAACCGGCAAAATCGGAAGAAAAGGGAACAGAAGTTGCTGTAGTGGTCGGAATGGCCGATGAAAAGGGAAAACTGTTGAGGAACACCGGCGTGGAAAATTTAGCTTAAGAACTGGGCACTGTGAGTACTGTGGACATAGAATAGGAAGCTGCGCTGAAGCAGTTTGCACAAGAGAGGGTTGAAGACAATCAGAAAGCTATAATGGCCCAACACCCTGCGGGGGAAACTTGTGAAGTGAAAGTGATCTGAACGGAGCTGGACAACTGTTTGTCGGCTGTCAGAGGTGTATGGTGGGAGGATGACGATCTACTTCTACCTCACACCAATGAGGACTAGGGTGAGTGCCTCCCAAACAACACGTGGTATGCAGAAAAGATAGACCATGACAAGAAGTGGGCGGTATTTCAACCCACCGCACTTAGATCAAGCTGAGGCATCTAGGAAAGATAGAGAGGTTAAGAAACAAAAAGAAAAGCAGTTGGAGGAAGAGGCAGTGTTGAAGCAATTGAAGAAAATCTAAGCTGACATCTCAATTTAGGGTCTTCTTATGGCCTCTCGGGTGCATCGACATGCAGTACTATCAGTAATGGGCAAAGCTAAATTGTCCATTGACACTACCCCTGAACAGCTTGTGGGATTAGTCTTCCCAGGTGGTGCCGGGCCAATCCTAACCTTTTCTGACAAAGAACTGCCACCGAAAGGCTCAGCTCACAATAAACCCCTGTACATATCCGTTGAGTGTAGGGAAAAATGGGTACCGACGGTGTTGATAGACACCGGTTTAATTATTAATGTCTGTCTTTCTCGCACAGCTTATGCCATCGGCCTTAGACCGGTAGACTTTGTGCCCACAACCCAAGTAGTTCGGGCATATGATAATACAAGCAGGGAGGTTATGGGCACGGTGCAAATTAGAGTCCAAGTAGGTTTGGTTTAGTAGAATGTCGAGCTCTATGTCCTGGATGTCCCAGCCACCTTCAACTTATTGCTAGGGAGACCCTGGTTGCATCTAGTGAAAACAGTCTCCTCTACCCTCCACCAAATGTTGAAGCACCCCCAGGGGAACGGAGTGGCGATTGTTTTCGGGAATTCATCCATTCATCATCCCACCAGAGGTAATTACACCAGTGCTGGAAATCACTCATGGCGAGGAGGATGTATTCCTTTTAGGGTTTACCCTGGCTGAGGCCTGGGTAGTGCAAACCATCTTGGCCGCTGATGAGGGCATGTATGTCAGCGCCCAATCAATCTATGTCATGAACAAACTACAGCATGTGCCAGGAATGGGACTTGAAAGAAGTGGCTAGAAAGGCGTCACAGCATTGGCCGATGTACCGCATAATCCACATGCCTTTGGTTTGGGATATGTACTCACCAAAGAGGACTGGATCAGGAAAAGAGAAGAGATGACAAGTAGAGCCAGAGCCAAGCAAGCCGGGAAACACTATGAGCTCATTCACAGGCCAATCCGGGGAACGCTGAAAGGCCACTTCATTCGGAAGGGAGAAGATTTCCCCTTTTGTTGCTTTCCCGAGCCCTGGATGAATTCTGTGAAGCAACGTGTTCCTAGATTTGAAATCTTCTTTGACCTACAACTGCAAGATAGTGATGTCGAGGAAAAGATTGAGCCAAGTATTGAAATTAAACGAAGCATGGAAAATGACTTAGACAATAGCGAACTCAAAGTAGGGGCAGCACTGGCATGTCTCCTTATAGATCCTCTGGTTGACTTAGAGAACTTGGGGGATAACCTTACCATCTCCATGATCGGGGACTAACCGGGTGTAAACCCATCCAGCAGCATTTTGGATGCATCGGAGGCACCATCTCTTATCTGGCAACTGGAGGAGGGCTACCTGTCTAGCTCTGAGTTGGGTGATAAGCTAGAATCTGATTCCACAGAGTCTATGGAGTCGGAATCAGATTCTGGTTCTTCTGAGTCTGAGTTTGGTATTCCTGGAGGTGATAACCCGGATGCTAAGGTCTTGTCCAGGTCCTCTTTTTCTTTTACTTTTGAGTCAGTTGTAACCGAAGAGTTAGATCTTACGAATGAGAACGCTGTCAATTTTCTGTGCTGCTTGTTTATTGTATTGACTAAGATTTTCAGAATTTGAATGAAAACGAAGAGGAAGGAATTCCTCTGGTTTTGAAAAACTTGATTAATCGAGAGGATGAGAGGTTTGCAAAACCCTGCGTTGATGAAATCATTGCTATTAATGTGGGTGCTGAAAAGGATCCGCATCTGGTCCAGATCGGGTCCACGTTGTCTTCGAAGGAGCGTGAGTGCTTAGTCGCTTTATTAAAAGATTTCAAAGATGTTTTCGTGTGGTCCTACGAAGACATGCCTGGAATCGATCCTGAGATTGTACAGCATCAGATCCCTCTTAACCCGAAGGCCCGACCCGTCCGGATTGGGCCCTGAAAATCAAGGAAGAGGTCACCAAGCAGATCGAAGTAGGTTTCTTGTTAGTATCTGAATATCCGACTTGGTTGGCCAACATCATTCCAGTGCCAAAAAATGATGGTAGAATGTGGGTGTGTGTGGACTTCCGGGATTTGAATTCGTGGACTTCACTGCGGGTCATGCATTGCTATCCTTCATGGACGGGTTTTCCGGGTACAACCAGATTCTGATGGCGCCCAATGACAGAGAGAAAACTGCATTTACTACACCATGGGGTACTTATTACTATCGGGTTATGCCGTTTGAGCTGAAGAATGCAAGGGCTACCTATCAGAGAGCTGCAATCACTATTCTGCATGATATGATCCACAAAGAGGTCAAGATGTATGTGGACGACTTGATTGTCAAGCCCAAAGAAAGAGAGGGCCACTACACCGCCTTGAACAAATTCTTTCAATAGATCAGAGAATACAGGCTGAGATTGAACCCGCAGAAATGCACTTTTGGCGTAACAGTAGGAAAAATGCTAGGCTTTTTGATCACAGAGAGGGGCATCGAAGTAGATCATTCCAAAATCAAGGCCATCCTAGAAATGCCACCGCCAAGGACTGAAAAGGAGGTGCAAGGCTTTCTGGGAAAAGTGCAATTCATAAGACGGTTTATTTCCAGACTAACATTGACTTGTGAACCACTATTTGGTCTCCTGAAGAAAGGGAATAAATTCTGATGGGATGATCGATGTCAATTCGCCTTTGAGCAGATTAAATAGTACCTCCAGAATCCACCTGTGTTATCGCTGCTAGAGCCAGGAAAGCCTTTGATTATGTACTTGTTAGTGACAGACACGACTATGGGATGCATGCTTACTTAGGAATCTGAGGATAGGGTGGAGAAAGCCATCTACTACTTAGCAAGAAAATGCTGGATTACGAGACCCGCTATACTCCGTTAGAGAAAGCTTGCCTAGCCTTGGTATGGGCTACCAGGAAGTTGAGGCACTACTTATTAGCTCACTCTGTAATCCGGGTTTTGAGATTAGATCCCATCAAATAGCTCTTTGAGAAACCAGCGCTTACGGGTAGGCTAGCCCGTTGGTTGCGTCTTCTCTTCGAATTTGATCTCAAAAATGTCACCCTCAAGTCGATCAAGGGAAGAGCTGTAGCGGAGTTCCTGGCAGACCACCCAGTAGAAGAGGATGAAGCGGTGGAATACCTATTCCCAGATGAAGCCATTCTGCAAGTCGAGGAGGAAACTTGGACGATGTACTTTGACGGAGCGTCCAATCAATACGGTTATGGAATAGGTGTGTTATTGATAGCACCCGACAACTCCCATATACCTTTAGCCTTCAAACTCAGGTTTAAGGTGTCCAATAACGAAGCAGAATATGAGGCATCTATCGCTGGTTTGGAAGTAGCCCGGAACTAGGGACAAAAAGGTTGGATCATATCGGGGACTCAAACTTAGTTGTTTCTCAAGCAAATGGAGACTAGAAAGTCAAAGAAGAAAAGATAAAGGCTTATCACCAGACCCTGGATGTTCAGATCCCTAGGTTTGAAAAGTTGACTTTCACGCATCTACTAAGAGAGAACAACAGGTTCGCTGATGCTTTAGCAACTCTATCTTCTATGGTAGACATCCCACTTGAAGTCCAAATGCGTCCGATTATTATTGAGCAGAGGTACATGTCGGCCTATGAAATTATCATCGCAATAGATGAAGCACAAGACAGAAACCCTTGGTACTATGATATTTGGAACTTCTTAGAAAAGGAGATTTATCCACCAAGGGCAAATGCCAAGGACAAAAGGGAAATACGGTGAATGGCCATCCAATTTATCATTTGCAGAGGTAAACTGTATAAAAGAGGTCATCTGGGAGTGCACAAGTTGTGTATCGAATAAGAGGAATCAAAGCGTTTGATGAAGGCCATCCGTGGAGGAGAGTGCGGAGTGCACATGAATGAAGTGATGTTGGCCCGAAAGATTCTCAGGCAAGGTTACTACTAGTCCACTATGGAGGAGAATTGTATTGGTTTTGTTTGGCGATGCCACAAATGCCAAATTCATGTTAATCGCATGAACATCCTGTCATCAAAATTGTACAACATGACTTCGCCATGGCCTTTCTCAGTTTGGGAAATCGATGTTATCGGTGCAGTCACACCAAAAGGGTCAAATGGGCATGAATACATGTTGGTGGCAATTGATTAATTTAAAAAGTAGGTGGAAGCTCAGTCCTATGCAGTGTTGAAAGCATCGCATGTGGCCAAGTTCATCAGAAACAATATCATTTGTCGATGTGGAGTCCCAAACGAGATCATATCGGATAATGGCTCCCACTTTAAGAAAGAGGTGATAGACTTGTTGGACAAATATAATGTGGCTTTTCATAAGTCATCTACGTATAGGCCGCAAACCAACAGAGATGTTGAAGCTGCCAACAAGAACATCAAGAACATCTTGCAGAAGACAGTTGAGACCTACAGGGACTGGCCAGATAAATTGCCATTCGCATTCTGGGGCTATAGAACTTCAATCCTGACGTCTACAGGGGCAACTCCTTATTCTCTCGTCTATGGGATGGAAGTTATTCTGCCAATTGAAATAGAAGTTTTGCCGCTGCGAGTTATAGCTGAGTGTCAGATAGCAGAGGTGAACTGGCAACAGAGCAAATTTGAGGAGCTGATGTTGTTTAATGAGAGAAGGTTGAAAACATTGTATCACGTTCAAGGCTACCAACGTAGAATTGTTAGGGATTTTAACAAGAAGGTTAAGTTCCGGAATCTCAATGAGGAAGATATGGTACTAAAAGACAACTGAGCTCCCATTTATAACCTTAGGGGCAAGTTCAGACCCAATTGGACTGGTCCTTACATTATCAAAACTATCTGGTCGGGTGGAGCTGTTATTTTTATGGACTTAGATGGCCTAGAATTTTCACAACCAATCAACATGGACAAGTTAAAGAAATACTATCCCTGAGAGGCTTGCTAGGTTGAAAACCCGGAAGGGTGACCTAGGCAAAAGTTAGAGCATGAAAAATTAGAAACAAAGAAAAACTGAGCTCGCAAGGTTGAAAACCCTAAAGGGGAACTTTGGCAAAAGTTAGAGCGCAAAAGGAGAGAGTTAATACTTGGGTGAACCTGAACCGAACTACGTAAGGCCTGATTCCCATCTTTGGGATACGTAGGTAACTTCATCCTGAAGTTCAGCTGTAATCACTTCCAACTTAACTATCCTGTCCATGTGTCTGATCAGGTCATTTTTGTCTGTCATTTACTTGAGAGTTCGGTTGTGCCTTCACTCTGTGAAAAGAGCTAGTTACAGTGCAGAGCAGTGGTGTTCAATCAAGGGCATTTCTAATCTTTTGATTTGGGGCTGTACATCTTGAGGATTGATTTCGTGCGTGTCAGGTGGTGATCCTTTTCAAAAATGGTTTTGGAACATTTTAATAAAAGCTGATTTTGTTCAAATTTTACCTTTTACAACTTTGGCCATTTTTGGACCAAAAAGAAAATTTTCCGTGCTCACAACTTTAATTTCATTGATTTCAACATAAAAGTTCTCCAACTCTCTAATACAAATCGAAGTTGCTTTTATTACATTCAAAAAACATGAAAAGAAAGGTCAAAGCAATAAACTAGGGGCATAGGTGAGTCAGGTGCTCCTGTGTCCCCTACTTGTGCATGTAGAAGCTTCTGAAGCCAAAGTGGGCCCGGTTTGTGCCTCATCCTCGAGCCAAACCAAGTGTTCGCCAGAAAGGGTGTAACTGAAACTAAGGGCAGGGGCCAGAAGCTCTCTTATCCTCCAAGCAGTGAGGTACCTAGCCAAGTGTGAACCACAAATGGGGAATGAAACCGGGTACTCTACCCTTTTCTCTGGGTAGGTCTGATCATGCCCAAACTAACGTTTGAACCGAAAAGGGAAGTAGAACACACAGTGCGTGAAGCCGATCAACTGTATGCCAGGTTGCCAAGCCATGCTGTAACTCATCTCAGTCAGGTTGAGCCAGGGGCAATGCCAAGCTATATTAGAAGCAGACCTGTTACACATCCAGTTGCACCACCATCTCTCATTCGGGAAATCCACTAGTCGGTAGTTGAAGAAATAGCCTCGAGCTGAGTACTCAGGGCAAGAGTCCGCTACTTTCAACTTATCCATAAGCCACACTTGGGGAGAGATAAAAGAAAAGAGAGATTAAAGAATATAGAGATGTGTGTTGAGAGAAAAGTGAGAAAAGGGTTTTGAGAGAAAAATAGAGCATGAGTGCCGAGTGATGTGAGAAACAAATATGAGAAAATGTAGGAAACAATACCTGAAGAAGTAGTGGGTTCCTCGCGAATCTAGTAGTCTCTTACCGATGAAAGGCATTTAAGCCCATCAAAGTCTCGGCCAGTGCCAAACCAATGCAACTCTTGCCTTTTTTCAAACCTTGGGCCACTTCGATCAACCGAATGCTGGACCTGCCAAAGCTAGGGGCAAGAAAGAAATGAGCAAGCATACATAAGCAGAGGGCATGTTACCGAAAACCTTGCCAGAGAAGGCCACCTCTGTCACCAATGTCGAAAAATCGATGAATCAAGCTAGGAATGTCTAGCTCTCCATTGTAGGCCAAAGATCGAGCCTCGTGCAGAGTAAGCCCACACATCCGTCCCAAAGCTTAGGCGTGGCCAAAATAGGGCAGAGGCATGATTTCCTCATCATGTCGATATTCCATTAGTGCTTGAAATTCTTCAATTGTCGGGCATATTTCTTGTCCTCTGAAGCAAAAGACGTATGTAATTGTGTCCCAGCATCGAATTGCAGCATGATGGAATGGAAAACAAAGTGGAGAACGACTCAACGGAAATAGTGCATTTATGCCGAAACTCCGGAAGTTTACCTTTTCCATGCCGTCTAAAGTCGATATCCAATCCGAGAACTTTTCAACAAAAAATGGCTCCATTTGTGAAAGAAATTATAGCTGAAATGAGGTTTTGTAGATAAATCACGAAGCTAAACCTTTTTGTAGAAGATAAGGCTATGAGTGAAAGCTAGCTATCAACAATTCGGCAATTCTCATATTTGTGGCTGGTAGGTGGCTGGCATGCCACATTGGTGGCTGGCAGGCTACTTTTATGGCCGGCAACCCACCTTCTATGGCCGATAAGCTCTATCTCTAGCCGGCAGCCTTCTTTTCAGGCCTGCTAGCCACCTATGTGTTGAACAGTGCTGGAAACATGTGTTTTGTCTTAATCTTTGAGTGTTCTAAGGTCTTGTTTTGAGTCTTTTTGGTTTTAACAAGTTTGTTTATTTGTATTTGAGTTATTTTTGCTTTGTTTATCGAGTTGTATTTTGTATTTCGTTTGTTGGTCGGCTCATTACCCGATTAAGAACACTGTTTCAATCAAGTGCTCTTGGCCAATTCAATTCCACGTCTATTTCATGCAAATTTGGTGCTCATGATGCAAAAATGACAACATTTTCTATAAAAAAAAACTGCGAGGTTTTATTCCGATTATGGTTTTTACAAAAGAGAAGTACAAGTTTTCAAGAAAAAAAAAACCTATCTGAAGTTATACATCTGTTAATGCAACTAAACACAAAGAAACTAAGCAAAAAATCAAAAATCAGCGCCAGTCGCCTCAGACCCGAGAGGCCCTCTTCGTCATCTTCCTCGGAGAAGAGGACTAAGGGGTACTATCTCCATAAGCGCTGTTGTCGGAATCAGACCCTGAATTAGAGCCGGTATCGTCACCGCTCTCTGCTCCAGAACCCACCTTGGCATTGTTACCTCCACTCTAGGAACCTGAGCCAGTATCGTCGTCTCTATTCTCAGATGACTCGCTGCCTCCTCAGAGTCACTAGTCTTAGCGTTATCAACGCTCAAGATGGGTTCTTGAGGACTGCTCTGGCCTCGAGTGCCCCTATCCCTCTCTTTCCTCCCTGCTGTTGGAGGAGGTACTGCTACTACTGGTGTTAGTGTTGCTGCTGCCGCTGGAGCCATCAGTACGGATGGGATCTAAAAAAGACAATTGTTAACATATTAGTTACAGTGTGTATATACAAGCATAGTACACAGAATAAGTGGTATGTAGAAATCAGATACAGTATGAGTACAGTGTGTGAATGTAGTGTGCCAATCCAGTGTATCGGTGTAGTTTGGGAAAGATTACAGCTGAAATGTCAATGTATTGGTGGAAAGATGATAGCATGAAGTGTAAACTGAAGGAAATTACCTGGATACCATAGAGACGGAACAACGTCTCCCTTCTCTGTACCATACCTATCAAGGAGGCTATCAGCTCGAGAGCACTCCCCGTGTACTCTATGGATGCCTGCAAATGCATTTGGATGATCAGTGTTTGCAATAAACATATTTGAAATGAAATGAAGGGATGCAAATCGCAAAGTATAGTCCATACCTGAGACGAACCCCGAACTCCGACAAGCTCATGCCCAGTCGCTGCATGCTCAATCGGGATCTGGTAAGCTCCTCAGTATGCTGCCAACATGTGAGCGCGGTGGGAAGCTCTGGCCAACAGGTGCTCTGCTCTGCAGGAGGACCCCCTCTAGCGCGGGCCCTGGCCGCTTTAGTCGCCTCTCTCGCTGCAGGAGCCCTCGCCCCCTCGCCTCCATGAACGCCTATCAGAGATGGCATGAGGTGTGTTTGAATAAAGGTCGGGTAGTCGCCATCTGCCCTGAAGTAATCAGCATCCAAGCCCACCATGAACTAAGTGACTACATCAATAGATAGACTGTCCACTGATCTCATAGACTCTAGAGGTGGCATCAGAACAATCGGATCTGGCAAGCCCATGGTCTGGCGGATGAATCGCTCACTCAAGAACCAAGCTCAGTAGACTGGACCCTTAAGTAACGAGATATGGCCCAAGCCCCTGCGTACTGGTCCCGTACCCCAGCAGACATCATAGCCCAAGACTGCCTCATGATCTGTAAATAGAGAGTGTACAGATTGTTAGTTGCTGTCAATTGCTAAAATGTGAATTAGAACAGTTGTATAGAAAAAATGACTGTATTTTGGGTTACCTCGTGGGTGGCCACAGTGTCAAAGTAGTGGCGAAAGAGTGCGAAAGACTCGCGGCTCCTGCGCTGACATCTGCCATCATACCGCTTCAAGTAAGGGACCATCGGGGGGAGCTCCACCATGGGCTTCAGGGCAAGAGCTGGTAAATATGCATAAACCTACATCTGCAAGGAAAGTGCAGTAATATGTGATCAATGCAGCATGAACCGATGCAGAAAGTGCAAAGTAGAAAGCATAATGCATCAATAGATGCAGAAAGTGCAAAGCAGAAAGCACAGGTATTGAACAGATATAAAGCAGAAAATGAGAAGCAGAAAATGTAAAGTGAAAAGAGGGAGCTGAAATGCATACCTCTCAGGCTCGCCAGTAGCCTTCGATCAACTCTATCCTCAAGTGGGAGGTAGAGCTCATATATTCGTACAAGGTGGCGAGGCTAGCTCCGCCCCAGTCATAGAAGTGTACCTGGAGAAGGGTCACCAGGGCGCTCAACAAATATAAGCCCATGGTGTTCCACCTGTTCGAAAACCAGGTGGTACCGAGGACAAACATCAGGAAGCCTTTGGCGTACTGCTCCATCTCCTCTAATGTCTCTGGCTCGCTCCCTCGGAACTGCTCAGCGAACCAACTATATCTGACCATAGTTGATCGGTACAAGGGCGGACGTGCTCTTAACAACTCAATCCTAGCGGCCTCCTACTCCCCTATGTCGGTGTCAAAAGGGATCAGATCGCTCCCTATTCCTAAGCCCGTGAGCATGGCAAAGTCGTAAGGAGTCATCGTCATCTCCTCGGTAGTAAAGAAGTGGAAGGAGTTGGTAGTGTCCCACCACCTCTCCACTAATGCTTCGAGAAGAGGACGGCTCGCAATAACCCGTGTCAGGCCAGAGCAGAAAATGCCAAAGCTAATCTCATTAACAATGTTACGAACTCCTGCAAGGAGCTCGTCGTACCAATCTCTCGCAGTCGTAGCTCCGTACCCTCTATAAGCACGAGACTCTTCCTATGGCAAAAAATAGATGAATCAGATAAGGCAGTGATGAAAGTACAGTCAGATGAAAGGCAGTGCAAGAAATGCAGTTAAAAGACAGATAAGAATGCATGAAAATAGAATTTATACCTCAGCGGCGCTGGATGAAAGGTGAGAGGCCGGTTCTCTCAGCAAGAGGTCCTTTGGTGCACTGTGAGCAAAGTCGCTGAACCGCTTAATGCCTCTGGGTGGCAAGATATGCATGTGGGGATGGTATCTCACTGGATCAAAAGGCTGTACCCTCAATGGTAGCGGCTCCGGTTAAAGCTCAGACTCAAACTTCGCCTCGAAGTCAGCTTTAATGCCCTCAGTCGCCTCATCAGCCTCGACAACTATCAGCCCCAATACCCCGGCAATGGGTGGGAATATGAGGGGAACCTCTGGAGGAGCCCCGTCATGTGGAATCTCATCTGCCATCTGGAAAATGGGTGAAAAGTAGGTGAAAAGTGAAGGAAATGAAGAAAAGAGGGTAAACTTGGAAAAAGTCAACCCTAGGAGAGAGAAAAATGAGAGAAAGAGTCAAAGACTGGAAAAGTTCACAAAACTTGAGAGAAACACAAGGGGAATAAGCCTAAAGTTGTGAAAATAAGGAAAAAAGCATCGAAAACAAATTTTGATCGGTTCAAAAGGAAGAGAACAAGAGGGTTTAACGAATAAAGTTCGCGTGGGGCGTTGAAAAACGTGTGTAAAGCTTAGATCTAGAGAGGGAAAGTGTCTAGAGAGAGAGGGAGAAAATTTTCGGACCTAGGGTTGTGAGGAAATGAAGCCTGGAGGCTTATACTTAAAGACCCGTGCGCAAAAAGACCAAAAAGCCCCGAACTGAAATTTGTGGCTGGCAGGTGGCCGGTTGCCTCCCACTGTGGTTAGCAAGTGGCTGATGGCCTTCCTCTGAGTCCTGATGCTGTTTTTTGTCTTTGTTTCCCACGAAGTGTAAGGAAGGTTCATTGTTGGGTCTAGACTGTTTCGAAGGGAGCTCAAAATTGTGTTTTGGCGCACAATGTTCATCACTTGTCAACATGAACGAGGTGTATCCTTTTTAACATATTGCAATTCCTACGAGAGGTAACTCAGAAGTGCCACCGAGTATTGTTTTATTCGATTTATGCTTTTGTTCTTTTCCGTTGCATAGAATGCGCATCACACATATGTATGTTGCATGTTTGTCATTGCATGCATGTCTCGCATCATTTATATTTCATGCGTGGAATATCTATTTGCTGATTGCATAAAATATGCTCTTGTTCTTATTTCATGTGTAGAATATGCGTTATTACTGAATTGACTTGTTCACTTTGTGCATCTATCGCACGCGTTCACTTTTGTGCATTTATCGCACACGTTCATTTTGTGCATATATCGCACACCTTTTTGTTGTATCTTAGGACGCGTGACGTGCGATCCTGGATGTGTTTTATCTCGGGATGTGCGAAGCGCGAGCCCGAGTAATTTTTCTTGTTTCTCGGGACGTGTGAAGCATGACCTCGAGCGGTTTCCCCTTATCTTAAGACGCGTGATGTGCGGTCTGGGCGTGTTTTATCTCGGGATGTGCAAAACGCGAGCCCGAGCGATTTTTCTTGTTTCTCAGGATGCATGAAGCGTGACCCTGAGCGGTTTTCCCTTATTTCAGGACATGTGACGCACGGCCCTAGGCGTGTTTTATCTCGGGATGTGTGAAGCGCAAGCTTGAGCCATTTTTCTTGTTTCTTGGGATACGCAAAGCGTGATCCTGAGCGGTTTTTCCTTATCTAAAGACATGTGACACCTGGCTCTGGGCGTGTTTTATCTCGGGACATGCGAAGCGCGAGCCCGAGCGACCTTTCTTGTTTCTCGGGACGCGTAAAGCATGAGCCCGAGTGGTTTTTCTTATTTTTTGGAATGCGTGAAGCGCGAGCCCGAGCGGGTTCTCTTGTTTCTCAGGACGCGCAAAGCACGAACCCGAGCGGTCTTTCTTGTTTCTCAAGATGCGTGAAATACGACCTTGAGCAGTTGGGCGGTTTTCGTTCTTCAGTTTCTCGGGATGTGTGAAACACAACTCCAAGCAGTTTTTGTTCTTAGTTTCTCAGGATGCGTGAAACGCAACCCTGAGCTGTATTTTCTTTCTTCGTCTCTTGTTTTGGCGTGGTTAGAGTGTTATTTTATCTTTTTGAGTGGAACCTGTGTTGGTTTTAAGTTTAAAGCTACTCATTCACATTTTATTATCTCGTTATCTTTCTTATTGCCTTTATTATTGCTAATTGCATCATCTCGCATGATCATGAGTTTTCAAAATAGCCAGCTTCGCGAAGCGTGTAAGTCTAGCTTCAAAGTATCTTTGTGCATATCATTTGCATCTTGCCCCAGAACTACGCTGGTTTGATTCCTTGCAAAGGGATACGTAGGTAGCCTGTGGGCGCAACCATTTTTTTCTGCCTTGATTGTTTCTCCAAGTCTTACGGCCTTGTCAAAATGGGTTGTCTTCGGGCTTTGACATTCACTTATGTCATTTCATGACTCCGAGTTCTGTCAAAGAGGGGCAACTGTAGACACCCTATTTTTGACGACCCTTACAACTTGGACATTATCACATGCACATCCAATAATGAGTCTATATGCTTTTCAAGTGCTTAAAGTCCTCAACGAAATGCCACAGCTTTGAGCCTTTTAAACCTTGCACACCTGTTACCTCATTTTTGGACCAAACCTAGTGTTCTTCAAGCCTGCAGCCTCTAGTGGCCTGCCGGTCACCTCTTTAGGCTGCTGGCTATCACTCTTGGTTGCTGGCCACTGATGTGGCCTGCCGGCCACCAGTGTCTTTTGCAGATATTTTGTGCCAGCTGTTTGCACAGATGCTTGCATCTGCTCTCACGTGTATGGCTGGATGTTAGTGAGAAAAATTTATGTTTTCTATATATAGAAGGCCTCCCTCTTATGTTTTAAGGTTAGAAAAAGTTTAGAGAAAATTTTTTCCTCCCTCTCTCTCTCTCTCTCTCTCTCTCTCTCTCTCTTTTGCTTTCTTTCTTTTCCAAATTTCTACTATCTTGCCTACATATCCTTAACCTTTGTCTATACACTCTTAACCAAACCTCTCCATACTTGAGTTGAGGTCTCTTTGAGCTTTGTTTGAGCTCTCCCGGGTGTGTGTGCTTGGTTTTATTGCTTGGAATTGATTTCCTTTTCAAGAAGTATAAGGCTTTGCCTCTTTGCTTGCTTTATCTACTCCTTTTCTTGTACTTTTCCAACTGTTTTTGGGCTATAAAAACTTTGTATTTTTGGGTTGAAACTTGGGTTTTAAGGCCATTAAAGTTTGAGGGGTGGTTCACCCTTCTTTGCACCTTGTTTTGAAGGCCTTTTCCCTTGTGTTTCCCATCCTTTTACTATATGTTTTTAAGCTTTTAAACACTATTTTTCAGAATTATTTCAGTGGCCAAAATCATGTTTTGAAGTCCAAATTTGGAGGGGTTAGCTTCCCTTCCTTGTGTTTTGCTCACTAGCCTAGCTTGTGCTATGTTTTAACTTATTAATCTAGCTATTTTTGTCTTAATTCCAACATATTTTAGGACTGTTTTTAGACTGTTTTAGCACTATTTTTGGTTGATAGTTGCATTTGAGTTTTGTTTTGCATGCTTGTAGTGTAATTGTCCTCATGAGTTTGGTGTTTTAGGCCTTAGACACCATCTTGTTTGAGTTGATTGCATTTATTTATGGCTATCCATACTTGTGATCACTCTTAATCACCTTTGCAACCTCCCTCATTTCTTGGCTTTTGTTTTTCTTTGAAAGCGGTTTCAAACTACTTATTTGTTTAAGCATGAGATTGAGATGTCATGCTTAATGGTTTAATCCCTTTAGGGGTTCATTACCAATGATATAATGTTTCTTTCATGCCTAAAGAAGCTCTTGGTTTGAGCCCTCTTTCCATTAAAGGACTTAACTTCACCATTTGGACTCAATTGACTAAAGAATGGATGATAATCTAAAATGAAGTAATAAAATTGAGGCTAAAAAAGGTGCAAGATAATAACTTGTTTGGGTTCAATCAGACGTTAATTGAAGACGTTAATTGAACCCTTGAGTCTTGAGTCGTTTCATTCTCATTAATGATGAAAACGGTTCAAGATTCATTGTCAACTACTTCCCTTGATCTTTCATGATAAGGAGGTGGTTTTGAGAGTCTTATTTTGTTGCATTTTATTGAACTTGCACATTTTGGTTCATGAACAATCATGTAATGAAATTGCTTGAGTTTTGTCTCTCCTTTGATTTGTTCATGATAAGGAGGGATGAGCTGTGCAGACGACCCTTAAGAATACTCTGTGCATGCTCTGTTTGTTCTCTGTTGTAGGAAGATGAACCCTGCAGTAGTGGCTGGCAGGCCACCTTTGATGGCCGGCCGACTATCACTGGTGGCCAGCAGGCCCTCACTCCTGGCCGGCCGGCCACTAATGAAAAATCTAGCAGTGTGTTTTTTGAGCAGAGCAGAGCTATTCTGGAAGTGGACAAAGGTGTTAGTGTTCCACTGTGCAACAGAAACGTTCTGGAAGCAAAACAATGGCTTTTCGGGTAAAAACTGAGCATGTGCATGAGCATTCCTCGCGTATCGAGCATGTTTAAGTTTAAATATTTAGCTTAGATATTTGTTGTAAATAATTAGTTGTAGCTAGTTAATTTTGTAAAGTGTTGTAATTAATTTGTTAGTTAACTAGTTATTCAATTTTGTCTTGTAATTATTTTAGTTAACTAGAATAGTTAGTTAATTAATTTGTTGTAAAAATTAGTTAAGTAGTTTAGCTAATTTCATTTGTTTTGTAATAATTAGCCTAGCTTTAGTTAGTTAGTTAGTTCATTCGAACTCTCCTTTGTAAAAGCGCAACGTTGTAATGACGTGTATGTCTTCCAACTTCACGTCTTGCTCCCTTTTATTTAACTGCTTATGATGGTTAGTTTAGAGACATCACATTTTGTTTAGCACGCTTCATGTTTGCATTAACTTGTATTGCATGCACCGAGCCTCGGTTCATCATTCTAACTCTAACTGGATTGCTAGCTTAAATACTTCTTTGAATACATGCTTAGACCACATGTTATCAAATTTACTCACATGCCATATTAGTAGCCAAGCCTATTAGTTGCATTTTTGCATGTGTTGCATTAGTTATATTGCATAATTAGGGATCATGCAGTTTTCTAACTCTTTTGTTTGTTTTGGTTTGGAGTACTGGGTGAGTCTTTACTCGCTTTAGCATATTGTATGAGTGTGATGTTGCCATGTCTAGCATGCTTGCCATGAGGCTAATTGCTTAAATGATAAATTGCTTGAATGCCTGTGGATGGAGGCTAATTACTTGAATTGGAATAATTTGAGTAATGTTTGTATACAATCACTTTTTTAAGTGATACATATTCGAAACAATTTTCAAAACAAATATGAATAAAATATTCAAAATTTTACAAATTAGTCTATACTTGTGTGTGTGCGCATCACATAGTAATGCTAGCCTAATAAACCAGAATAAGAGTATATGATGTACATAAGATTCATATCATGATTAGTATAGGCCGATCTTTGATCGAGCGAGCGAGGGTGCTCAATTCATGATCTTGCCCTCTCATACCTATGTTCTCAAGCTGAGACAATCTTGGTGATGACAGACATATGGCCTTTGGCACGAGTCATGGGTTTTCTAATTTTTTCCAAAAAAAATATTTTGGCGGCTACTTTGTATCTGGCAAAGGAGTCCATTTTTGGCAATTAGATTCAAAATTGATTTTCCAAAAGATTTTTCGATTGAGACTCTTTGGTGTTTATCTATTTCACATTGCACTTGTGAGATAAGATTTAGAACCGCCAGAGTTCGATACTGTAGGGCTTATTCGCCTTCTGAGAAGGGGCTCGAAAAAGTCGAGCTACACTTAGATATTTGCTATTTCTAAAATAACATTATGATTTTGGGATTTTTTGACAAACCTAGGGTTTTGGGTTAAAAAAAATCAAAACAAGGGTTTTCAAATGGATTATTGGAAATGAATAAACTTGAGTTATGATGAAATAGTTGATTTCGTTACTTGGGATTGATTTTAGAAGGAAAAAAAAAAGGATTTTGTCCTAAATGTTTCAAATGTTGATTTTATATATATGATGAAATTGATGTTGAAAATATGAAATTGTGTTGTTATTGATGAGGATGGTGGAGCTCTATATGTATTATCACTCACCTCTTGAAATTGAAAAGTTTATCTTTATTGAAAATTATTTATCTTTTTAGAAATATCTGTTTTGGGCTTCACTGGATGATAATTATGTTTGTTGTAGAAATTGCATGGGAATTAGGAGAATTGAAAACTAATTTCTCATCCATTTGCATTGAGCACTGTTGTATATATATTTTGTGGAAAAAGTACTGTTTTGAGAAAAAAAGGGTGAAATTGGGAAGGAGTTGCTGTTACATCAAATAAGTCGCCCTGTGTGTCCAGGGTGAAAGTCCCAAAAATCGCGCGTATACATGGGAGTCGATCTTACGGACGGAATATCCGTAAAATGGCAATAATAGTGCTTGTATAGCCTATGTTTACATAGTGTCGATTTACGGTTTCCCATAGATGAAATTTCTGCGAAATGTGATACTTGTTTTGGAGATTCCTAGAGATATGATTCACTGTTCTATTTTCCATTGAAAAGAGAATGTTTTATGAACTGTGATATAAACCTGTCATTGCATGATTTGAAAGAGATATAAAATGTTTTGTCACTAGCATCGCATATGCATATCACCTTATATCTTTTTTAAGATTCATATATTGTGTCGGATTATTTCTACTGGATTTTGGCTCACCTAATGTGGGAAAAATATTTTCAAGTGCTGATGATATACCTCTGCCAAGGCAATAGCTTGGGAGCACTTGAGACAAGAGTTTCATTTTGTTTGATTACTGTATATGTTTTGTATAGGCCAAGGGCCTTTAATTGTATTGGATATAAATCCACTTTTGTTGTAACCAAGTATCGTCTTGGAAAGTTGTAAGCCTTTAGGCATTTCTAATTTACTTGATGTTCATTCTATTATGTAACATATTCTATTATCATTGTTGTTACTTATTAATATTGTGGATGATTTATTATGTTTATTTCAGGGCGTTATAACTCTCTCCACATATACACATGAAAGGTATATATATAGAGAGAGAACGAGGAGAGAGAGAGAGAGAGAGAGAGAGAGAGAGAGCGTACAACGGTCCAAATCACACTAATCTCATTTAATCTAGTAAACCTTGATGACCATCATCGTGACGATGTTGTCCTAGTCTTAGTCCCAATCGATATAAAGATCCTCGCGAGAGAAGATACATATAATAACGCATTCCCGTTGTATTTTCCGAATGAAAAGTTTGAAGCTCCGTTGTCCACATTGGCTGCAACCAGGCCGTTGATCCTTTACCAACAAAAGATACGTGAGGCTGAGATGAGAGTAGATTAAGGCGTAGATCTCGATGGCCGAAGGCGTAGATCCAAGCCAAGACAAACTCGATCTCACCAGATCTAGAAGGACGGTGATGGTGGGGGAAGGACGGTGGTGGTGGTGATGGTGGTGGAGATGAACAATAAAGAAGAAGAGAGAGGTTTTGGTGGTGATGGACACAGTTAAGAGAGAGGGAGTTGAAACATCGTCAGACTCACCGCTGATAAAGACAGATAGAAAGGACAAGGAGAGAGAAAGCAGGTGAGAGAGGGGTCGGAGGCAATGATGTCAACGTCGGGGTTACTGGGGAGGACGCTTGAGAGGACGTTAGAGGAGGGATGGAACTCCTGAGTGAGAGAGAGAGAGAGAGAGAGAGAGAGAGAGAGAGAGAGAGAGAGAGAGAGACTGTGAATCTATGAGGTTGATCATTTGAATACTGTGTATATGATATATATATATATATAAAGGGGTATTTTGGTCATTTTTTCTAAGTTTGTTATTTTCGATAAAATGTTTTTGCGCTTGGGCCTTGTTTGGTTGTTCGAATATAAAATAAAAGATATAATATGCCTTGAGATTTACTCAGTATAAGTAATGAATATAATATATGAATTGGATAACATATCCTATACTCATGAGTTCAGGATATAGTATATTGGATATTTCTTATGTTTATTTTATAAAAAGAATTATGAGATATAAGCATGTACTCCTTCCGTTCTAAAATATTGGTCCTTTTGGGAGAATTTAACTTTTTTTGGTAGTATAATTATTGCATTTGAAAAAAGTTAATTTTCCAAAGTTACCCTTTTGATAGTATATTTTTTGGGAATATCAATGTCATAATTGTACTTTTTATATTGTTTATTAATTTAAAAGAAGGGCAAAATAAGAAATTTACATTATTTTTGTACTTGATTTTTGAAGAGGGACTAATATTTTAGGACAATAAAAAATAGAATAAGAGACTAATATTTTAAGACGGAGGAAGTAATATACATTAAGATTTGGTTTTATAAACTGAATCCCGATAAAAATATAAATAAATAAATAAATAAAAAGAAAAGTGAAAGCGTAATTTATCCTTTACAACTTTTCTCGCTATCATACCTGAGTCCAGATCCTCTGCAAGTTTTTCCTGCAATCCTTTCCTGCAGTGCACGTCATTTTAGGGCAAAACTTAAAAAAAAAAAAACAAACAGCATCAGGAGACAAAGCACAACCAAAACAGCCCCATCCCCAGCTTTGGCGACCCCCAATCCCTTCAACGACCCTACCCCAATCGTTCTCCTCTTCCGGCGGTCCTTCCTAGCTGCACCTCCCCCTCATTCCTTTTCCTCTTCCTTTCTTTCTTTCTTTTCTTTCTAGATCTAGACAAACATAGAGAGGATATATATATATATATATATATATCAAAACAAACAAACATACAAACGATTTGACCAAAAAAAATTGAAATCACTGAAGTGGGTTTAGTAGAGAGTAGAAAAGAGATGGGTTTGCTTTATATGGTGGCTACAATTAAAAAGTGGGTTTAATATGGGTTTGCTTTGTGGGTTTAGAAGTCAGAGAGAGAGAGGTGGGTTTAATCAGAGATGGGATTGCTTTGTAGCTTTTAGAGAAGAAGAAGGAGGGGGAGCAATTATTTCATGGAAGTTGGAATTTATATAAGATCTACAAGATTATTTATACAAGATATTGCAATTACAAACACAGGGAAGGATGGTGATTTGCATCATCATCAACTACAAAAATTATATCTAAACATTGTAGGTGTGAATCGAAATCAGATTATCAAGAAGATGCATGTGTGAAATTGAAAGAACTGTGAGAGAAATCTGGAAGGAAGAAGATGAAAATCTCTCTGCAAACTAGAACGGAGAAGACAATGGAGGGTTTTATCTGCTGGGGGTGGTTATATTTTTGTTTTTAAGTTTTACCCCAAAACGACATCATTTTGGGACACTACAGAGAAGCATTGCAGGAAAGAATTGCAGAGGATCTGGACTCATCATACCGTCACTCATGACATCAAGGGCGTTTGATCTTAGTGGTATGCAGGGGCGGAGGTAAAACCGGAGTCACGTGCCCTCCTCAATTTTGAAAAAATATGTATATATATATATATATATATTATTTTTGTTATTGTCATATATAAAATATATATTTTTTTTCTTAACATATTCTTTGACAAAAGATTTATTGTATTGTTTACAATAAATATTATTTAATACTTTGAGAACACTATGTAGTATTGTTTATATAATAGTTTAAATCAATAGTGTAGCGAAAAATATTATAGATTGGATATAATGAACTCATTATTTTTAAGTAGTTCACATACTACTTAGTGTGATTTGTGATTTTCTATACTTTGAGTATCACGTAGGTAACGCCATATGGTACTGTATGACTGCTTAATAATTTTCATTTAAAACATATCATTTATAAGCAATGTCATCTCTTTAATAGTTTTTTGTCAAATAAAAATTAAATAGATTTTATAACAATTTGTCTTATAAATGATGTGTTTCTTATTTTCTATATTTTTTGATTTGTACTAATTTTTTTTAAAATTTTTTGACACACATAACATAAATACACTTAAAAAATATAATTTTCGTGAAAAAATCTTTTAAAAATTTGCTAAATACCAAAAATACGAAAATTCAATATATATTTTCTTATTTTTGTGTATTTATTAATTTTTTAAAATATATTTTCACAAATATTTTAATTTTTAGATACATCTAAGTAAGGTGCATCTAAACAAGTAAGAAAATGCTTAAAATTTAAAAAATATTCACTAAAAATAAAAAAATACGAAAAATAAAAAACTCAATATTCAAAAAACTGAATTCAAAAAATTAAAACCGAACATACGAAATGTCAGCTAAAATGCAAAAGTAACTTTTTTTTGTTAAATGGGACAAAAAAACTTGTAAGCCTGATCCAGATGCTCTAATAATTTAACATATGTTTTTGTTTTCCATTTGTGTGGACTGGGGTGTCCGTTGTTCGAATTTGGACGGTTTGCGGATCAGTTTGGACCAGTCAGCATTTATGCGATTTGAAAAAAAGACAACCCACAACTGCCTGCAGTGCGGTTTGCGATTTGTGCAGATAGGGTTTTTGGATGTACGGGCGGTTTGCGGATTGGACTTTTTTCTTCAAAAATTTATTTTTGAGCCTAATTTTTTTTCCATTTTGTAAATTTTTTTTGGGGCCATTTTCTTCCTATTTTCTAAAATGCTCAAACATTAATAATTAATGAATTAAAACTTATAAAATTAAAAATACAACAAAATCAATTCGTAAAACAAACAAATCATTCAAAATCTTAAATCAAATCATAAATTAACGCAAGCACATATTTCAAAATCTTAAACTATAACTTCATATTCATTAAGGAATTTAAAATTTCAGATCACACTTCATCCGGGACAAGTTCAATTGTGTAACTATAATAATATGATCATTATTTATTTAGTTTCAGTTGATATAATACTATTAGTAAATGTAATGTTAGAGTAAGTTTAAAGAATAAATGATGTTTTGTTTTGGGCAAAAATATCTTGGTAGGATATAGGAATGAAATCAACGGTTAAGATAAAAAAATTAAAAATAAATAAATAAATAAAAGTGCGGGCGATTTCTTGTGGGTGCGGGTTAAACCAGCAAACTACCCGCAACCCACAAACATGTCATATATCAAACCGCATCCGCCTGTATTGTACTTGTGAAACTGTCCATTTGTATGCGGATTGAACGATTTTTACAGATTTGATAAATCGTTACCCACCCCTAATATGGACCATATGATGGACATACTCTGTGAAATATTGCAACAAAGACAAGAATATTAGAGTAAATTGTAAATTAATGGGACACTAAAAAAATAAGTGTATTATAAATGATTTTTTTATTTTTTGCAATTGTACCTTATAGCAACTTGCACTATACCAAAAAAAAAAAAAAATAATAATAATAATAAAATGAAAAATAAAAATAATAAATTTATATTACAATAAAAATGTAAATTTTCTCTTTCACTATCTCACTGTTTTAAAATATTATTTTAAAACTGGACCACCAATAAAGGTCTTCCTGACTGGACCACCAATAAAGGTCTTCCTGACTAAATCAATTGAACGTGCCTGACAATTTTATTACAGCATTTTTTTTTTTTTTTCAAACAAATTTGTTTAGCAAAGATAAATTATAAAATAATATTTAGAGTTTACTTAAAATACGGATTGACACTTATGATTTAAAAAATTATAATTATCTTATTATTAGATTTTTTTATTTAAAAAAATTAATTAAAAAAATAAAATTCATAATTATTTTTTATAGAATAATAAAATTACTTGAGTTATTAATTAAAATAAATTTATGATATCATTAAAAAAAATTAATTGACTTTATGATTTATTAATAATAGAGATGCTATTTGTAATGAAATTAAAAATTTCAAGACATGATGTAATTTAAAAATTTTCAATAGAAAATTGATATTTTAAATAAATCTCATAAATATATTTATAATTTATCCGAAATTATAAATACACCATTGATATTTACTAAAAATATACATTCTCCTCTCTCGGTTTGAAAAGTATAAAATACTCTTGTTAAAAATTTTCTTATAACTAATCTAATAGAAATATATATATATATATATATATATATATATATATCCAAAAACCCTCTAATAATGAAATAAAGTTATGTGTATCATTATTTATTATTGTTACTACTTTTATTGTATTTTCATCAATAAAAATCCAAATATCCTTTAATATCAAAATAAAACTATCATATTATCATCATCATTTTCATTCACTCACTATCAAATTACTCTCTATATTATCATAATATTTTCCAACTTTCCTCAATCACATATCAAATGTTTATAAACACTAAGGGATGTTTTGGGAACAAAATAAAAAGTTGACTTTTAGTTTTTTTACCCATTTTAAATCACATTATATTTTTTATTTTTTATTCAAAAAAAATAAAAAAAATTAAAAAACTAATTTTTTTATTAACTTTTCAAAACACCGATGGTATTGATCAAGGACTTTGAATCATTTGTATCAAATGCCTGTCCCAAATGTTTGTCTCAATGCCCTAATCTTGACACGTGTCAAGAAATGGAAAATAAGCTAACGAAAAATGACTTGGACCCCCAGCTGGGGGTGCTGGGGGTCGCCCATGATTGGGCAGAAAAATTGTTTTTTTTTTTTTTTTTTTTTGTTTAAGTTTCCGGCCAATTCCAGGCCAACACGTGGCACTGGGGGTCGGTGGGGGTCGTCCGTATTGGGGGTCTGTAGCATTGTTGATAAGCTAACTCCGTTAAACCTCCTTTCCATCTCTCTTACTTCTGACGTGATAAAAACAATGCAGCAATGATTTAGATCACTAAAAAATATACCACTAATAATATTAATGTATTGGAAATAACAAAAAAAAAGAAAAAAAAAAAAGGCATAGAAAGTGGGCGGGATCCACTGTCACATCATTAGTGCTCTCCTTAGTGTTCACTTTTTAGTGCTCCCAAACATTTTTCAAAACAATGAGACAGACAATTGGATAGGCAATTGCGAAAAGAAAGTGTTACGAACGGTTGTTTGGAATGTCCTAAATAATTATATTTTTTATATTAAAAAATTAAAAAAATATACATAGATATTTAGATTAATTTTTTAATTTTTTATGAAAAAATGTGTATTAAAAAATTATATAAATAAGTGTATAGGAGAAGTGATTGAGTAGCCCGTACAGTACCTAGGCCGTGTAATCGGCTGGTAGGAGAAGGAAAATGGTTGCCTCATTTTCGGGCTTGAATTGGACGGTATTGTTCGATCCGTGTGGGCCTACCACGGGTCTCGTTTTGCTAATCGGAACCGTTTAATATGTAGAACTCGTGGAGTACTATATGCTTCTAAACAATCACGTTAATCGGATATCGATAGCTATCTGATCATGTTAATTTTTTGTCAACCGTTAACTATAACACCATCTATTGTTTATACAAAATTGATTTAATCATGTAGCTATCCATATTCGATTAAGGTGATTTTTTAAAGACATATAGTACTCGACGAGTTCTACACATTGCACGGTTCGGATTATCAAAACGGGACCCGTGGTGGCCCCCACTGGCCCAACATTAGCCTCTAATTTAATAAATATATATACCTAATTTTTTTTTTTCCTTTGACAGACTTTCTATCAATTCTCAGTTCCAGTCACATCTTTGTATTAAAATATGTAATAAATTAATTTTTTTATATTTTTAATTTATGAATAGTGATAATTTTTTAATTTTTTTAATAACTTTTTGATTTTTTAAATTCTTTTAAAGGTGCCAAACTAGGCCTAATTGACTGAGAGAGAAAAAATTTAAATAAATAAGTAATTAAGTATTAAAAAAATCAAACTAGGCCTACTTAAAAATAAATAAGTAATTAAGTAAACTGGGTGTTAGTAATTAAGAAAAAATAGGAAATAACGAAGGTGGAAGAGATAAATAAACAAATAAATAAATGAAGTATTTAACTTGAAAATAAATTTATTATTTACATCATGCACTCTGTTAATTTGAATTAGTTATTGATTTACCTAATTGAGAATCCTAAAGGGTAAAATGTAATTTGTGACATTTGGGTCAAGCCAACCACTTTGTACTTGCAACAAAGGCAATAGTCCCGATAAATTACACTTTACATGTTTATATTTTGTATCAAATATTATTTTAACTCTTATATATAAAATTGTGACAGGTTACTTCATGTACTTCTTATTAAATATTATTTTGACCTCTATATATGAAATTGTGACAATTAATCAATTATACTTTTGATCAAATTTTATTTTAATCCTTCATTTGTTTTTTAATTTTTTATTTATTTATTTATAAATTTGTGTGGATCCTATGATGGACATACTCTGTGGAACATTGGAACAAAGACAAATTGTAAATTAATGGGCAAGTGTCAATATCCCACTTTGGAGCATGATGCGGATGCTCCAATAATGTTATGCTTTCTATTTGTGTGGACCCTATGGTTGACATACTCCGTGGAATATTGGAACAAAGACAAGAATATTAGAGTAAATTGCAAATTATTGGCACACTGAAACATCGGCGTACTATATATATATATATATATATATATATATTTTAGCAATAGTACCTTATAAGGACTTGCACTATACCAAAAAAAAAAAAAAAAAAAAAAATTTCATTGTCTCACTGTTTTACAATATTATTCTGTATCACTAATTAAGGTGCCGTTTGTAACACTTACGTTTTTAATTTTTTATTTATATTTATAAAAATTTTAAAAATTTAAATAAAAACTTATTTGATAAATTTTTAATTTATAAATCAGTGGTCTCATAAATTTGGCCAAAAAAATATAAACTCAAAAAATATGTTTCCGTTTTGAGTTTTGAGTTTTGAGTTTTTTTTTTTTTTTACCACCCAACACTAGCCACCATCCGCCACCATTTTCCACCACCGGCTTCCGCCACCACCCACCCCCCACCACCACCACTCACCACCCACCTACCACCACCAGCCACCACCCGCCACCACTACTCACCTACCACCCACTCGCCATCGCTACCACCACCACCACCACCACCCACCACCCACCTACCATCCACCCGCCACCACCCGTCACCCGTTACTACCATCCACAGCCCGCCACCACCACCCGCCACCTATCCACCGCCACCACTCACCACCCACTTGCCACCACCATCCACCACCCATCACCCACCCACCGACCACCACCACCCACCACCCACCCGCTACCGTCACCCACCCACCAATCCACCACCACCGGCTACCCATCCACCACCACCACCACCGGCTACCCACCCACCCATCCACCACCACCACCACCCACTCGCTACCACCTACCACCGTCACCCACCCACCCACCCACCATCACCACCCCCCACCTACCCGCTACCATCGTCACCCACCCACCCACCATCACCACCCGCCACCACCAACCACTACTTGCCATTTGCCACCCACCTGCCACCGCCACCCACCACCCGCCACCGCCACCACCACCACCGCCACCTGCTCGCTACCACTCACCACCCACCATCCGCCACCGTCACCCACCCACCCACCATCACCACCCGCCACCACCCACCACTACCCGCCATCCGCCACCCACCCGCCACCACCACCACCCACCACCCGCCACCAACACTACCACCACCCACTCGCTACTACCCACCACCCGCCACCGTCACCCACCCACCCACCACCACTACCCACCCCCCACCCGCTACCCACCGTCACCACTTTTCACCACCGTCTTTCGCCGCCACTTGCCACCACTTGCCATTTCTCACTGTTTTTTGTATTTTTAAATTTTTTTAAACATTTTGTCAATTACCCAACGCGTTTGTAGTTTATGTTTTTCTAAAAATAAACAAAAACCAGTTTATAAAATTTTTGTAAATATAAACTGAAAACGTAAACGTTACCAAACAGACCCTAAATGATACTTGTCAAATTATTTTTTTAAGAGAGAGGTTTCTCTTCAATCCACTGTTTGGAGGGAGCCTATTGCTGAGCCTGTAAAGCCCACCACAGGTCTCATTTTGATAAGTCGAATAGTTCAATGTGTAGAACTCATTGAGTATTTGTGATTTGACTTTTCGTGCTCCTTTTGGATACGATAGCCATACAGTTCGGACTCCCATAGTTCTGAATCTGATTCTACAAGTGCAATGTGAAATAGATAAATACAAATGAGTCTAAATTCGGCAAATCTTTTTGAAAATCGATTTTGAATCATAATGTCAAAAATAGACTGCTTTGTCAGATACAGAGTTGTCACCTAAATATTTTTGACAAATTTAGGAAACTCATGACTCGTGCCAAAGGTCACGTGTCCGTCATCACCAAGATTGTCACGGCTCGGAAACTTAGGTACGAGAGGGAAAGATCATGAATTGAGGACCTCCATTCGCCCGATCAAAGATTAGCCTCTACTAATCATGATGTGATTTTTATTTACATTAGATGCTCTTATTTTGGTTATTAGGCTAACATTACTATGTGATGTGCACACAAGTATAGACTGATTTGTAAAAGTTGGAACACTTTGATTCATGTTTGTTTTGAAAAGTGTTTCGAATATATATCACTTGAAAAGGTGATCGCATATGTACATTACTCAAATTATTCTAATTCAAGCAATTAGCCTTTATCCACAAGCATTCAAGCAGATATATCGCTTAAGCATTTTAGTTTCATGGCAAGCATGCTAAACATAGAAACAATCACACACATACAATATGCTAAAGCACAAAATGCTCACCTAGTACTCCAAGACAAGCCAAAAGAAACAAAAAGAGTTAGAAAACATGCATGCTACTAATTAATGCAACATGACTAATGCAACATATGTGATATGCAATTAATAGCCTTGACAACTAATTATGACATGTGAATCAATTTTGAAAGCATGCGGTTTAAACACGTTTTCAAGGAAGTAATAAATGACAATGCTTGTTAGAATGATGAGCCGAACCTCGACGCATGCTAGACAAGTGGATACAAATCATGGAATATACTAAATGAAACATGATGTTCTATTCTATCCATTATAAGCAAATAAATAAAAGGGAGAAATACGTGGGGTTGAAATACATACACACTTATTACATATTGGCCCTCACATAAGAGGGTCCGAATGAATAACCCTAGCTAATTACTATGAATTAACTAACTATTACAAACCAAATGAAGCAAATTAACTACACTAGCTAATTAACTAATTATTACAACACCAAATTTAATTAACTATTCTAACTAATTAAATAAATACAACACATAACTAACTAGCTATTCTAACTAATTAATTACAAACTCGCAACTTCAGGCACAATTACAACATCATCTTGATGGATCCCAAGAATTGAGGGATGACTCATGCATGGATACGGATTTTCACCCGATAATGCTCTTCATTTTGCAACCAAAATGCCTCTGTTGCACAGTTGGAAAATTCCACTATTTTTCACCTCAGCTTCTGCTCTGCTTTGCTGGAAAAAGTGCACTGCCTATGTTGTGACTCGAACCCGCCCCTATAGATTAAGATCATAACCGGCCAGTAATTATGAGATTACCTACGGCCTCAAACAAAAATCAATTAAAAATTAATAATATTAGGCCAGATGCGGAAGTAGACTTAAAATTTTTTGTCCAATGAGTTGTGTTTACATGGAAAATTAAAAACATTTCATATATACTTGATAATAACTCATACCATATATTAGTAGTTAACATCTTGTGGACCCAGAATCATTCAAATAGATAATCAGCTATACCAAAAGCTTATACACATAAATGGTCTATCATGACCAATGGAAATAGCAAAAGAAAATACAAAAGATCATAAACAAAGCCTCTTGCGTGAGACACCTAGGTTGGCTTCACAAAACTCGGGTTCCTTTCTCAAACTCCACCAAGGCTGGGGTTGAACATCCCTTTGCTCACCTACATACATATAAATAAGAGTGAGCTAACGCCTAGTGAATAATACCAAAGTAAAGGGGTTATATGAATGAGATTCATATCAAGTACATCGAACCCGTAAATTTCATATACAAACGGCCTTAGGCCCATTTTGTGTTTTTGTTGCACATGTCAAACAGCCTCGGATCCATTTTAGATCCTTGGCAAACATATCAGATGGCCTTGGACCCATTATATAACTTGTCAGATTCATCAAACGGCCCTGGCCCATTTCAAACATATCAAATGGCCTCAGGCCCATTATTTCCATATTCATATTTATACGCATTTCATATTCGTAATCATGATCAACTTTTCATTCAAATGGCCTTTGGCCCATTACATTCATAATCAAACGACCTTTGGCCCATTACGATATTCCAACGGCCTTCGGCCCATCATAATATTCAAATGACCTTTGGCTCATCACAATATTCAAATGGCTTTTGGCCCATCATAATACTCAAACGGCCTTTGGCCCATCATAATATTCAAACGGCCTTTGGCCAATCACAATATTCAAAAAGCCTTTGGCCCATCACGATATTCAAACAGCCTTGAGGCCATCATAATAATCAAACAACCTTTGGCCCATCATAATATTCAAACGGCCTTTGGCCCATCATAATATTCAAACGGCCTTAGACCCAAATCATGTTCTTTACAGAGCCTTATACAAAAATTAAGCATATAGAATACTCGTTCGTAATTCAAATCAACAATCCATGAAGCTTATAGAGAAGTAACATTTGGAAAATAACATACTTGAAAATATCTTTGCTAAGATATTACTAACAGTGTTCGGAGTGTTGATTCGTCCTCGTGGATGCTCCTAGACAATTCATAAACATACACAAATTGGATCACATTGCTATTTAATCCACTCCTTAACTTGTTTAACTCTCTTAGGCTCATTTCTAACCTTTTAATTCATTTAGAATACACAATGTATGATTAAGAGTGTTCAAATCATGAACTTGCGTGGCTTATCCACAACTTCAAATAACTCTTTGAAATTTTTTCAAAAACATGGATTACAAGGTTCATGCTGAAAGGATGAAATTCAACGTTCAAACAAAATGAATCTTTTCTCTCTTTCCCAATCGTTTACTTATGTTGTTTTTTAGCTTATTGGACCTTAATACGCCATAATTCATGCTTAAGAATGCTCGGAAATCTTTTGAAAACATGTTGAAAATAAGCTGTTGGCTAGAGCCAGCTTTTGATCGCTAGAGCTAGATGAAGATAAAAACTAAGCTCGCTCGAGCCACCACTTCTTCGCCCAAGCTAGCTTTTGCAGAGTTCAAAATACTGGGAGCTCGTAATGTTGGCTTGAGCCATCACTTCGTTGCTCGAGCCAGTTGTGAAATTTTGGGTTTTTAAAACATAAAGTTTGAGCTCCAAACACAAATTCAAAACCTTGGGTCATGCTTGGATCATTCAAAAACACAAAATTACTTTAGAAAACATATATATATGACCTCATAAAAACCATTTGCTTTAAAATCTCATCAATTTGGCGAAATTGAGCTTAAAACTCTCATGTATGCAAAATTTTCAAACTCTTTTCTCAAAACTCAACTCCAAAGTGTATAAACTTGCATGTTTGAACCAAACTCTTGAAATTACATGGAAATACATATGGATGAGCTCAACTTGAAACCATGAGCTCAAAAGTGTTATGGTTTGCCAAAATTAAGATCAAAACTTCTATACATGCATCAATTTCCTTCCAAGACTTTCAAAACATGGAATTGAGTTTCATAAGTTTATGATTCATGAATGCATGTAAGTGACAACTCCCAATTAAACATGGATTACAAAGTTCATGTAAGAAACATGAGAGATCATAACAAATTCATGCATGCATGTATGATTTAGCACCAATTTCCTCATTCCAAGCTCAATTCTTGCATTTTTGTTCATTATCTTCTAGAATACACATAATTATTGACTTAAGCTCAGAAATTAAGGTTCAAAAACCAACCTAGAGGCCTCAAGAATAATAACTATTGCAAGCTTATGAGTTGTCTTCTTCAATTCTTCAATCCTTGAGCAATTCTCCAAAGTTTTTGTTCTTCTCTCTCTCTGCAAGGATGATTCTCTCTCTCTCTCTCTTTCTAGAGCTCCAACAGATTTTATGTCTAAGTGTGAGCTCAAATAACATTGTTTATCATATATGTGGGCCTCATTAATCTTATTGGCTAATCAAAGCTTAAGCTTAATCAAATAGGCTTAATTAAATCAAATTAATCTAATTATTTTGATCCGAATCAGTTTTTAATTAAATTTCACTATAGGCTCTAAAAATTACGCTGATCACAAGAAATTAATCAATTTTGGTTTCTGACTCCTCTACAACCCTCCATTTCGGATTATAGCAAAAACTGTAACAGATATGTCTACCATCAACAGATAGGCATTCAAAAATTACATAGGACACATAATTAGCATTCAGATTCATATTAGGCATATAAACACATATAATTAACGAATTAAAAGCTTAATACGAAATAGGGTTCTCACATTCTTCCCCCCTTTAGGAAGGTTGGTCCTCCAAACTTATGTTATCTTCAGTCGAAAACAATTCGAAATACTTTTATTGAACAATTTCAATTCTTTTGGCAGTCATTTGCTCAGTCTCGCAATCAAGAAACACTCTATCCTCAACCAGTTGGAGACTTAGCTTTTCTTACATATAAGGCTTTGTACGGTGCCACACTGAAATTAGAGTGTAAGCTGTTGTCGTAAGAAAAGTCTGCTAATAGTGAGTAGGTTTTTCCAACTTCCTTGAAGTCTAATGTACACATTTGGAGCATTTCTTCTGAAATCTGAATAGTTCTCTCTGATTGTCCATCAGTTTGCGGATGGAAAGCGGTATTGAATCTCAGTTCGGTTTCCATTCCCTTTTATCATAGAAATTCAATTCATTACTCAACCATTCTACAGTTCATGATTCGACTCAGTATTCGATCTAGTGACTCATCACAGCTACCTAAGGTTAGTCGAAAGTCATCAGGAATATAAAGTGGATCCAGATACTGATTCCCAGGTCAACAAAGGTAACAACGAAGCAATCAACCACACGATATACATAATTCACATATTCCCATAGCATCGATTGTAAAGCACAATAATACTGAAGCAGTGAATTTATAACATAATACATGTGTTCTTAATCATTCAACCGTTTACAGTTTACAATTCAGTTCAATGTTCAATTCTCTGTTCCATCAAGTCTTTCAACATTATTTGATAGTCATCAAGAGCATAAAGCAATTCATATATTAATCCCATGACATCAAAGGTAATATCAAAGGAGTCAATCACATGTTAAACACAATTTATACATCCCCAAAGCCCCAATTGTAGAATACAATGGCACTGAGCAGTCATTTATAGGGTGCACTAAATTCACACACTTTCAGATAATCGTGGTTTTCTAATCCCAATAGTGTTCACAATCAAAATAGTTTGCGGTTAACAATTACCATAACATGAATTCCCAAAATCCGATAACACTGAAGCAACTATTCACCCATACAAAACATATTCTGATCAGTCAAAGATAAATGTTCAATATTGTTTATAATCAAATCGATCTGCCGTCATCGGTTTTCATAGCATCAAATAAATAAGAATATAGTAATATAGAAGCATCGTTCCTTAAAACACCCAATCACTGGATTTGCTCAATTCCGTTCATTTATAACGCATATGTCCCCAATAGTTGAAGCTTGCTTCTCAGTGGTGTTCATGGTCAGATCGGTCTGTTGACAGCCCACATAAAGTCTTCTAAATAAGTCAAGTATTCCATACGGATTCAAGTTTTGGATCTATCAATTTTCTTGTCAAGAATAATCCAGTCATTCGTTCATGAACAATTCATAATCTCCCTTAAACGAAATCAAATCAGATAGAGGTTCTTATCAAATCAATTTAGGCAAAGGTCTTGTCAAATTAAATCAAATAAAGGTCCTATAAAATTATATCAGATGAAGGTTCCATCAAGTCAAATCAAAGAAAAGTTATGTCAGATAAAATCAGATAAAAGTTCTATCAAATCATTCTCAAATAGGGTACATTTGGTTCTGTGGGTCATACTTCATTCGCTTAGGTACATAGTCAATAGTTTTACAACTATCCTAAGTTCATCTGTTCTCAAAGTCATATAAGAGGTCATGCATCACAATGGTTTATATCAAGGTGTTTTAGGTCATGTACAATATGGCACTGTCCACATAAATTCACATGTAGGTGTACAGGCATGCAGTTGTTTATATCAGAAGGTATGTATTATAGTCAATATAACAATTCCCAAATAAGTCTTATATGTAAGTATATGGTACACAATAATACATTATACAAAGTTTCTCAGCTTCACATAATATAGCGTTCGTTATGAAGAAGTTCCAAATCAGCTATACAGTCTCAAATGCATAGGTTTATGAGTCTAGTCTAATCACATAGTCTAGTCAATTTTACCAATCAAAGTGCACAGTCTCATGAAGCCAATAAAGATAGTGATATAACAAATCATCCTAAGCATAGGTTTAGATATATATGCATGTATAGAGTCAATCAATATCCCCAATACGTGTTTCAAAAATTTCCCAAATGAAACAGATACATGTAATAAATAAGGTATTGATCCTGTGGATCTAACCAATCTAGATACACATGTAGCAGACATGAAAGAACGCGTTGAACCGAATCAAAGAATATCCAAAGCAAAGACGTACACATGCAGTAGTCCAGAATCAATCAACACATAGGCATTCGTTTATAAACAATATAGTTACCTAGGATAACGGTTGTAGTATTCAGAGTGTTTTCTAGAACGAGTGCATTTACTCTATTTTGATTAGTTGTTCCTGCCATTGGTATGAATCCAGCAGAGACAGCAGGTCTATTCACATTTTGTTCAGTCCGGGGACAGTTTCTTACCATATGGTCCATTTCACCACACCTCTAATAAGCCCCAGAAATTCGGTAACAAACTCCTTGGTGTTTCTTACCACATTCGTTATATGTTGATGCTATATTCCTTGTAGAGTTCGAAGTGTGCGATGATCTCGTATTTTGCTTTTTAAATGATCTTTTCTTTGAGAAAAAGCCTTGCCTCTTGCTTTTCCATTCAGAAGATCAGTTCATGTTAGCTTCGGTCATCAGTGTTTGGTCTAGCACCTCAACATATTTTGTGACTTCTAACACATTCACTTGGTGCTCCTGCGCTAGTGGTGGCAAAGGTTCTTGCCGTAGCGGTAGCTGATGTTGTTGTCTTAAGATCCCTGCCATTTCTTGTACTATCCTTTCCAATCTATCAAGTCGGGTTGTGGAAGTGTTTGTCAACTCATATGCCCTTGTTTTCTCCATGATCTACACAAACTATTATTAGGCCATGCCAAGTATAGAAACACCCAATACAGAAATAAACATAGATACACATAGGCATATTGTTTCATATTCACATTTTACATATCGTCAAGACACAAATAATCATATGCATAATGGATGATTGCATGCTTATCAGATATCACGTGCTGAATATGTATTAGATAATTGCACACTTAACCATATTCATATTCCACATATACAACTATTTGTAGAATCAAAATGCACATAAACAACAATTCATGATTCACATGTTCATGTACTTACATTATAACAAAACAAAACTTGTTGTATACATTAACACAACAATTCATATCTCATGTAATCACATGTTCTCAATGCTTACGAGCATGTACTTATCAAACAGATGCATCATAAGTTTATTCTAGACACATTATGGCTCATTTGGACAAGTGTGTGAGTTATTAACTTGTGCTCTGATACCACTTTGTCATGACCCAAACCCGCCCCTATAGATTAAGGTCATAACCGGCCAGTAATCATGAGATTACCTACGGCCTCAAACAAAAATCAATTAAAAATTAATAATATGGGGCTAGATGTAGAAGCAGGCTTAAAAATTTTGTCCAATGAGCCGTGCTTACATGGGAAATTAAAAACATTTCCCATATACTTGATAATAACTCACACCATATATTAGTAGTTAACATCTTGTGCACCCAGAATCATTCAAACACATAGTCAGCTATACCAGAAGCTTATATACATAAATGGTCTATCATGACCAATGGAAATAGTAAAAGAAAATACAAAAGATCATAAACAAAGCCTCATGAGTGAGACACCCAGGCTAGCATCACAAAACTTGGGTTCCTTTCTCAAACTCCACCAAGGCTGGGGTTGAACATCCCTTTGCTCACCTACATACATATAAATAAGAGTGAGCTAACGCCCAGTGAATAATACCAAAGTAAAGGGGTTATATGAATGAGATTCATATCAAGTACATCGAACCCGTAAATTTCATATACAAACGGCCTTAGGCCCATTTTGTGTTTTTGTTGCACATGTCAAACAGCCTTGGATCCATTTTAGATCCTTAGCAAACATATCAGACGGCCTTGGGCCCATTGTATAACTTGTCAGATTCATCAAACGGTCTCCGGCTCAATTCAAACATTTCAAACGTATCAAACGGCCTCAGGCCCATTATTTCCATATTCATATTTATGCGCATTTAATATTCGTGATCATGATCACTGTTTCATTCAAATGACCTTTGGCCCGTTACATTCATATTCAAATGGCCTTTGGCCCATTACGATATTCTAATGGCCTTCGGTCCATCATAATATTCAAACGGCCTTTGGCTCATCACGATATTCAAATAGCCTTTGGCCCATTATAATATTCAAACGGCCTTTGACCCATCACGATATTCAAATGGCCTTTGGCCCATCATAATATTGAAATGGCCTTTAGCCCATCACGATATTGAAACGGCCTTTAGCCCATTATAATAATCAAACGGCCTTTGGTCCATCATAATATTCAAATGGCCTTTGGCCCATCATAATATTCAAACGGCCTTGGGCCCAAATCATGTTCTTCATAGAGCCTTATACAAAAATTAAGCATATAGAATACTCATTCGTAATTCAAATCAACAATCCATGAAGCTTATATAGATGTTCCATTTGGAAAATAACATACTTGAAAATATCTTTACCAAGATATTACTCACAGTGTTCGGAGTGTTGATTCGTCCTTGTGGATGCTCCTAGACAATTCATAAACATATACAAATTGGATCACAATGATATCTAATCCGCTCCTTAACTTGTTTAACTCTCTTAGGCTCCTTTCTAACCTTTTAATTCATTTAGAATACATAATGTATGCTTAAGAGTGTTCAAATCATGAACTTGCGTGGCTTATCCACAACTTCAAATAACACTTAGAAATTCTTTCAAAAACATGTATTACAAGGTTCATGCTTAAAGGATGAAATTCAACGTTCAAACAAAATGAATCTTTCCTTTCTTTCCTAATCATTTACTTATGTTGTTTCTTAGCTTACTGGTCCTTAATAAGCCACAATTCATGCTTAAGAATGCCTGGAAATCTTTTGAAAACATGTTGAAAATAAGTTGTTGTCTAGAGCCAGCTTTTGGTCGCTAGAGCTAGCTTTTGGTCACTAGAGCCAACTGAAGGCAAAAACTAAGCTCGATTGAGCCACCACTTCTTCGCTCGAGCCAGCTTTTGCAAAGTTCAAAATACTAGGAGCTCGTAATGTTGGCTCGAGCCAACTGTGAAATTCTGGGTTTTTAAAGCATAAAGTTTGAGCTCCAAACACAAATTCAAAACCTTGGGTCATGCTTGGATCATTCAAAAACACAAAATTACTTTAGAAAACATATATACATGACCCCATAAAAACCATTTGCTTTAAAATCCCATCAATTTGGCGAAATTGAGCTTAAAACTCTCATGTATGCATGATTTTCAAACTCTTTTCTCAAAACTCAACTCCAAAGTGTATAAGCTTGCATGTTTGAACCAAACTCTTGAAATTACATGGAAATACATATGGATGAGCTAAACTTGAAACCATGAGCTCAAAAGTGTTATGGTTTTCCAAAATTAAGATCAAAACTTCTATACATGCATCAATTCCCTTCCAAGAATTTCAAAACATGGAATTGAGCTTCATAAGTTTATGATTCATGAATGCATGTAAGTGACAACTCCCAATTCAATATGGATTACAAAGTTCATGTAAGAAACATGAGAGATCATAACAAATTCATGCATGCATGTATGATTTAGCACCAATTTCCTCATTCCAAGCTCAATTCTTGCATTTTGGTTCATTATCTCCTAGAATACACATAATTATTAACTTAAGCTCCTAAATTAAGGTTCAAAAACCTACCTAAAGGCTTCAAGAATAGCAATTCTTGCAAGATTATGAGTTGTCTTCTTCAATCTTCAATCCTTGAGCAATTCTCCAAAGTTTTTGTTATTCTCTCTCTTTACAAGGATGATTCTCTCTCTTTCTATAGCTCTAGTAGATTTTATATCTAAGTGTGAGCTCAAATAACATTGTTTATCATATATGTAGGCCTCATTAATCTTATTGGCTAATCAAAGCTTAAGCTTAATCAAATAGGCTTGATTAAATCAAATTAATCTAATTATTTTTTATTCGAATAAGTTTCTAATTAAATTTCACCGTGGGCTCTAAAAATTACGCTGATCACAAGAAATTAATCAATTTTGGTTTCTGACTCCTCTACAGCCCTCAATTTTGCATTATAGTAGAAATTGTAACAGATATGTGTACAATCAACAGATAGGCATCCAAAAATTACATAGGACACATAATTAGCATTCAGATTCATATTACGCATATAAACACATATGTAATTAACGAATTAAAAGGTTAATACGGAATAGGGTTCTCACAGCCTGCCTAGAAAAAGTGGCTTGCAACCTAGAAGTAGTGGTCGGCAGACCATTAATAGCGGGTTGTCGTCCAGTAAAAGTGGCCTGCCAGCCACTGATGTTAGTTCTTTTCCTGCAGCAACAGAGGACAAATAGAGCACGAACCAGAGTATTCTCAAGGAATGTTTGTCCACTCTGCCTCTCCTTATCATCAAACAGTTCAAAGGAGGGGCAAGCTTGGTTCGCAAACCATCAATCGACGCAATGTCATTGCGTGATGACTTATGAATCATGGGACACAATTTCAATAAATGCAAAAGAAAAGACCAACAAAACCCCCTTCCAACCATGATTGATCAGTGGAAGTCGTTGACCTTGGAAACTTGAACCATTTCATCACTTAACAAGTATGAAATGACTCAAGTCTCCATGTGTTCAATTAACGTCCGATTGAACAGAAAATTAGCTTATTAACTTGTTCCATTTTAGTCCAAGTTTTATTACTTCATTTTAATTACCTTCCATTCCTTAATTCATTTAGTCTAAAAATGAAGATTAAGTCCTCTAATGGAAAGGAGCATCAAACAAAGAGTTATTTTGGGCATGAGAGAGACACCATGCCGTTGGTAATGAACCCCCAAAGGGATTAAACCGTTAAGCACAATATCTCTATCTCAAGCTTAAACAAGCAACTAGTTTGAAACAACTTTCAAAACAAAGAAAAAGCCAAGAAAGGAGGGAGCTTACAGAGGTGATTAGAGATGAATACAAGTATGGAAAGCAAGAAATAAATGATATCAACTCAAATAGTTTGGTGTCTAATGCTTAAAATACCAAGCCTATGAGGACAATTACACTACAAACATGCTATACAAAGTTGAAATGCAATGAACAACTAAAAATAGTCCTAAAACAGTCCTAAAAAGTGCTAGAATGAAGACAAAAATAGCTAAAATAATAAGTTACAATATTGAGGAATTAAGACTAGGACACATGCACAAGAAGGGGATGCTAACCCCTCCACTTTTGGGATTTCAAAACATGATTTTTGCCTCTGAAAATTAGTGGTAAAAAGCTCAAAAAATTTGATGAAAATGTGGGAAACACAAGGGCCAGGGCCTTAGAAGTAAGGTTCAAAGAAGGGTTGTCAACCCCTCTACCTTTAATGGCCTTAAACCACAAGTTTTAGCCCAAAAAGACAGGTAATAAATAGCTCAAAAATAGCAAGAAAAGATAGAAAACAAATAGTATAGAGATGGTACAAAAGGACTAGAAGGTATACCTCTTGAAGAGGAATGTTTTTTTGAGTTACAAACCACCAATTTCATATTCTCAAGTGCCTCAAGAGCTCAAGTTCAACCTCAAATCACTTCACTAAGAAGCTCTCTAGGTTTGGTTTAGAGTGTTTAGACAAAGGCTATACAAGTTGCAAGAGAGAGAGAGAGAGAGAAATTTTCCAAAATTTGCTCTTCAAAAATATTTTCTTGCTCCTAAATTTTCCTAACCTCGGCAACCAAAGAAAGGGTCATCTATATATAGAAATATATGAGAGACCTTCGAAAATATCCTTACAAACATAGCTGGAATCGTGCATGCATCTGTAGGGACAATTGGCAGAAAATATCTATTTTTTTGCATTAGTGGCTGGCAGGCCACATTAGTGGGCGGCATGCCACACTAGCGGATGACAGGTCCCTAGAGGCCGCCCAAGCCTGAAAAATCACTGTTTTGGTCCAAAACAAGGCACAAGGTGTAGACACCCCATTTTTGACCGTCCTTGAGACTTGGACGTCACCGTTTGAACACTCGGTGATCATCCATGTTTGTGTTCGTTTTGAGTCCCCGAAGGCTTCGGCTACGCGCCTTGCCTCATGATCTCTTAACTTGCTTGTTCTGTGCTTGGTATTGCACCAGGGGTTTGTGTTTTGTGCTTCTGAGGGTGGGAAGAGGCTCGTTAGCCATCCCTGAAACCCACTGGCCGTGGCATGATGCCACCGGCCTTGTTGTTTTTCTTACCGACCAAATATTTGGTCGGTCGGCACTTATGCTAGGTGTATCGGCACTTTGTGAGGTCGGCCAACCATTTATTTGGCCGATGGACTCATTTTCTGGCCGATACCACCTTTTTACCTTTTTCAAGCATTGTGCATGCTAGCTGTGCTAGGTGGAGTGCACGGACTTGTCCTCCATACACGTATGGAGGAATTTGCACCCTTTGCACCCTTTTGGTGTAGCTTCTTGGGGAAGCTTGGACCTTTGTCTTAGCTTCCTCAAGAAGCTTGGACACCTGTCCCAGCTTCCTAAGGAAGCCTTGGCCCCTTTGCCTTGGCTTCATTAGGAAGCCTTGACCCCTTTTGTTAGCTTCTATTGGAAGCTTAACACTTTGCCTTGTCTATTTAAGGAGACCTTCCTTCTCCTTTGAAGGGGTTCAGCAAAACCAGACCTAATTACATATATCTCTGATATATATCACCCTCTCTCTCTCTATATCTCTCTCTCTCTCTTGATTTGTGTGTGTTTGAGGGCCTAAAAGTGTAGTTTGTTCTTAGTTTTGCACTAGAACACATAGTATTACACCATACTTCAACTTTGGAGGTGTTGAGGGTTTGTTCTTCAAGTTTTGAGTTGGTTTTGATCAGAAGAAGGTGGCTGTACTTGCTGTTCTTGAAGTGTTCTTCAAGGGTAACACTTTTGCTTTATTTTTTCCAATCTTGCACTAGTCTTTAACCTATCTTACATACTGATTTAAGCTTTCTGTATAACTGAAAAAAGTCTTGTATTTGCATGCTTAAGATACTTCATTAAGGTCACTTTGGTGTTGGGGGTGGACCTTCCCCTCTTAGGCCTTGTTTGGCCCTTTTGTACCTTCTTTGTTGGGCTTTGAATCCTTTTGTGTATTGGCCTTCCCACCACTGAAATCCAGAGGATTTTTAGTTGTGAAGAAGGGGTCTTGAAGTCTTGCATAGGGGAGGGACACCCCTCTCCCTTTGTCTCTCTTTTGTTTGCATTTTTGGCTCATAAGGGTAGCATGTATGCTTAGTTGCTTTTGGCTTCATTTCAGAGATTTTTGGGTGTTATTTGGTCATATTATGTCTCTGTTTTTGGTTGGATTAATGGCCCCTTGCATGCTTAATATACTTGCTTTGTATTCCCTTATTTTGCCTAGAAGTGCATCATGCATTTAGCCTACCATGCTCTCATTTTTTTGCCTAACTTTGTGAAGCTTTTGGTCATGTTTCATCATGCTTGAGGTCTGTTAGGTATTGATTTGGTCATACCTTTCATGCTTTGTATAGTCCCTTTGTATTCTAGCATGTTGGCATCGGGTGTGTGAGTCATTAGCATGCATTACCTTGGCTATTTCAGTGATTTGGAATCACTTATTATGTCATTTTAGTCCATGTTTTGTTCTTACATGCTTACATTTGTTCTCCTTTCAATGCCTTGAAGAGGTGTGGTCTCATGCTCCATGTTTAGGCTTTTGTGCATGCCTATGTGTTTGAGTCATTTGAGCTGCCACAACAGTGGGTTTTGGGACTTGTTTTGGTGCATTGTAACTCTGTTTTTGGTTGCATAATCCATACCATGTTTGCTTGGGATAGGTGTTGGGCAATGCTCTCTTTTGTGGCCTTGAATGCCTTCTATTTCGCACCCATTCCCTAGCATGTTTTGGCATCATTCTTCGCATGCTTTTCAGAGTTTAACATGAGTGCTTAACGTCCATATATATTGCCTTCAAGTATCCCTAGAGTTGTCCCCTTCCATGCTTAGATGATGAACCTTGTTGTGTGCATGTTTGCATGCATAATTGGTGCTCTTTTGCACCATCTTTGGCCACTGTTTTGGGGCATGGCTGAGGCATCCCATTTCAGTTTAAGACCACCCTTGTACATAATTGCATACTTGGCATGATGTATGTTGCATTACATTAGTTGCATGCTTGCATTATATCTTGTTTGCATTTTTGCATATTGCTTAGCTAATGGCATCACATGACATTGTTGCATACTTGGCATACTAATGTGACATTAAATTAGCTTGCATGTCTTGGTAATATTGCATTGTATTAGGCTAGCATGCTCATATTACATTGCATTAAGTTGCATCATTTTGCATTATATATGACATACATGCATTGCATTAGGTTTAGTTTGAGGTGTCAAACCAAATCTGAGGAATGGGATGCGTTCGTACTTGAAGTGATGTAACACGCCTCACTCCTCGAACACCGATGCCCTTGATCTCAACATGATAGGTTGTTGGCATTCATGTGTTTTGTTGCATGCATTTACATCGAATGGAAAACTTGGCCTCTTAGGCCATCATGCATCGAAATGCGCAATTGATGGCCTGAGGGTCGAGGGCCACACTCCCTTGAGTCCATAACATGATTGGGAGAGTGGCCATGCACACATTTGCTTGAAAATCCCATGCCATACACTCTTTGCCCTTTGCTGCTGTCAATTGCAAGATTCTGCAGGAATAAATGGCCGACCGGCTATCTCTAGTGCCGACCGGCCATCAGTATCCAGCCGATGACACAAGCTTTGGCCGATAATCCCATTCCTATGGCCGGTGGCCTTTTGTTCTGGCCGGTGGCACTCCACAGCACTCAGAAGGAAGCTCAAACCAGTTCTGAAAACTTTCATAATTTTCAGAGGAGCAAGGCAGTGTAAACAGAGGCAATAGTGGCATGGTATGGGTTTCCGAGCAGGGCAAGTCAAGCATTCATCATCCACGCATTCCAAGGCAGGGCTGCGGCCACCTTTCCTTCTGCATTTAATTCGTTAATTAATTAGAAGTTTTGTAATATTTAATTTAGTAGTATTCATTTGGTTGTGTAATATTTATTCAGACCCTCGAGTGAGGGCAATTGTGTAATAAGTGTGCGTGAGTGTGTGTATGTCTTCTAACCCCACGTCTTTCTTCCCTTTTTATTTACTAGCTTTCAATGGTTAGTATTAGGGCATATTTAAATTAGCATACCTTATGCTTTGCATGTGTGCATCCATCCATCTGAATTGCATGCACCGGGCTCGGCACATCATACTAACTGCATTGTATTTCAATTCCAAGTTGAATACGTGTTAGTTGTGACATCATCATATGCCATTCTTAGATTTGCCGAGCTTATTCTAGTTGCATTCTGTATGTGTTGCATTAGCCATCTTAACATGAACTAGGATCATGCATTTGATTACTAACTAGTTTCTGTTTTGGCTTGGAGTACTAGGTAAGCTCTTATGCTTTAGCATCTTGCATGCGTATGAGTGTTGCCATATTATCATGCTTACCATGAGGCTATATGCTTATGCGATATAACTGCCTGAATGCTTGTGGGTGAAGGTTGGGTTATTTGAATTGGGACAATGCATTGGATGTGAGTTTTAAGCCCACTTGGAAGTGGCAAAACCATATTTTTTTAGCCCACTTGAGGGTGGCAAAATCCATGTCTTAGCCTACTTACGGATAGCATCATCAAACCATTTTCAAACAAACAAACATGAAATGTTTCGTTCCAATTTAGGCGACCCAATCAATACTTGTTTGCTATGCGCACAACATAGTAAATCTAGGCTAATAACCGGAATAAGAAGACGTAATATTTTCAAAACAAGATATCATGGTTAGTAGAGGCCGATCTTTGATCGGGCGAATGGGGGTGCTCATAGCTGACTTTCCCCAATCGTACCCAAGTTTCCGAGCCGAGGCAACTTTGGTGATGACAGACACGTGGCCTTAGGCAACATGTCAGGGTTTCCTAAATTCCCCCATAAAAAATATTTAGGTGGCAACTCTGTATCTGGCAAAGTAGTCCATGTTTGGCACTTCTTTCTAAAAATCTGTTTTCTCAAAACGATTTGCCGGATTTGGACTCTTTGGTTCAGATTTAGAACCGTGACAATTTGAGTCCGAACTGTAGTGAGCCCAAATGAACAAAACGGGGGGATTTCCCTCCCGGGACGTTCGGGGGACGTCTACAGTTTCTGGCGACTCTGCTGGGGATGTTAGAGAGCTTCACTCAAACTTGTGATATCTTGTTTTGAATTCACTTATGTGTTTGTTTGCATTGCATGTGCATTGGTGCGCCTAGGACACCGTGTTTGCCGTCTGCTATTCCTGAGCGGTTAGCCTGAGGCTGTGTGCCATAAGGTTGACCGGTTACGGGCTCTGCCAGTATGAGAACACAAACCCCAGTTTTACCGGGGCACCCTTTTTGACCATTCGACCTAGTGCATATTCGGAATCCATAGTGACCATTCCAAACTAGGACAGGTTGCTTACCTGATAATAGGTTGTTTGAAACCGCTGCGTACATAGTGAAACCCTAGCTCCTGACAAAATAGGACAGGGAAACCCTACCCAAATATAGGGGTGTTTTGGCTCTCATTTATCTGTTATGTGCTTTAGAGTTGGCTTCTACAGGAATGCATGTATCGGCTCACAAGTTTGGGTATCAGGCCTGCGGGCACCAGCTCAGTATTTTGGGAGTCAGTTATCTGCAGGTATCAGATTCAGTTTTCGGGAACAGTGATTCGGGGACAATAATCAGTATTGAGGAACAGTGTATTCAGCTTATCAACCGTGTGTTGTGATGCCCGACTATGTGTTGTGTGTTTATTTTACGCTGTTATGCTGTCAGTCTGTCTGGTTATTTATTATTGCTTTATTTATCTTCTTACTAGGTAGTTTAGCACGATTGCTTCTGACCCAGCAGATATTCCCCAAGCACTCTGGATTAGAGGTCGCCGACTCAATCGATTCAAGGATTTGGTCGATGGACAACCAGTGTTTTATTCCTTACCCCGGTTATCAGACGGAGGTCAAGAAGACGCAGTGTATCAGTACCGAGACTGCCAAATCAGTGGTCTTTGAACAGTCGGGTTGAAATTTTTGAACCTACTACAGAGGTAAATACACCAGCAGTTCAGATAAATCAGGATAGTATGTCAGGGATGGAAGATATGGTGTGCCAGCTCCAGGAAAGCATGAAAGCCATGCAAGAGGACGCTGTTCGTCAAGCAGAATTCGCCAAATAGCAAGCCGTTGTCATGGCCCAACAGGCAGAGCTAATTACCCGGTTATAGCAGCAAATCGGAGCATCCGCTTCACACCAGGTTCCTCCCCCAACAAGAGTCCCGATACCTGAGGAGATAGCAAATGTCCAGAATGCCCAAGAAGATACAAACATCCCAGCAGGGCCGGTTTCACCTCCGATTTTACCGCAACTATCCAAGGCACCCACGCCTATCAATCAGCCGGACTCCCCCTTTGAGTTCGAGGTAGACCCTACAACATTGAAGTTGAGCAAGCTTGAGAAGTTGTTCAAGAAGTCCCAAGGGGTAAAGTCCATCCCAGATATCGAGGACGGGTATACCGACGCGGCTGTGATGCTGCCAGATCGGTTCAAGATGCCATACATTGACCGTTTTGATGGATCCGGGGATCCCATGGTACATCTGCGGTTGTTTTCAGATATCTTAAGGCTGATGGGCCTTACCAAATTATAGAAGTTGTCCTTGTTCGGCCGGACCCTGTCGGGTGTGGCGACCATCTGCTACGCAAAATTAGAAAATGATGCCAAGAGAAACTAGGATGAGATGGCCGTGGCATTCATTGCACAGTACTCTTATAACACGCAAATCGAGATTACGACCCATGATCTTGAGACGACCAGGCAGGAGCCTAAGGAGAGCTTTTCTGAGTTCGTAACCCGGTGGAGGGCCAAAGCCTCAATGATGACCTTAAGGCCCACTGACAAAAGATCAAATCTGGATGATTGTGCGTAATCTCCAGCCTAAGCTGATGCAGAAAATGATCGTGCTCCCTTTCCCTACCTTTTCAGATTTGCATGAGATGTGAGTACAGATTGAGGATGCCCTGACGCAGAGATTGATTGATAATGACAGAGAGCAACCCAGGAGAACCTTCAACAACCGCAGTACAAATGCAGGCACAAGCAGTGCCGCAGCTGCCAGATCTCAGGAAGCAAGCATGGTCACCACCAACACCCCAAAAACCCTTGCGGCTACGCCATTCACCGGTGCGTCCGGTAGTAGTTCGCAAAGAGCTAGATACCCACCCAAAAACCAAAGAACCTTCGTCTCACTATATATGCCTCTGTCCAAAGCTCTGGGGGTTTTAATCAAAAAAGGGCACTTGAAGCCCCTAGAGCTGCGGCAATTACCAGAAAAACTTCCCTCTACCCACAACCCAGCCAATATTGCGCATTTCACCAACAACACGGTCATGACACTGACCAATGCTTCCGATTACGTCATGAGATTCAAGATCTCATTGATAATGGGGTGATTGTGCCTCTAGAAAAACCCAACGTCACAACCAACCCCCGCCCACTGCACAACCAAGCTCCACCCCCCAAAAGTATCAACTTTATCCAGACTGGGGTCGTGCCTTACGATCCTAACATATATATCACCCCGTCCTACCTACCCAAGCCGGAGGTGCTCCTTCCTGACTACACTGACTTGTGCATGTTGGACATCTCCAAAACCCAACCCGAACCAATGGTGGTGATTGTCGAAGACAGAATAGGGGAGATTTCAAGGCAGAATGGGATTGTTGAGTCAGAATCTGAGGAATCTAGGAGTTTCGTTGAGGAGGTATACAGTATGAGTGACTACATTCTATCAGTGGGCCAGGTTGGGCCAAATGTGGAATTGTCGGCAGGGGCAGAGCTTTGTGTGATACAGGGGGATGAATCTGGTCAGAGGATAGATGACTTAGCAACTGTGGAAGGGGACTTTGCTAACCTCCAATTTTTCGATGAACAAGATCCAGAGGGCATGGTAGTCAACTGGTCAGATTTTGGGGAGTCAGCAGAGGTTACCGGGTAGTTAGATGATCAACTGGATATTGTGGAAGAGTTCCAACCAGAACAGGGCCCGGCAGGGGCAAGAATATCAGTTGTGACCGTGTAGACACCCCATTTTTGACCGTCCTCAAGACTTGGACGTCACCATTTGAATACTCAGTGATCATCCATGTTTGTGTTCGTTTGGAGTTCCCGGAGGTCCCGGCTACGCGCCTTGCCTCAGGATCTCCGAATTCGACCGTTAAGTGTCCGGTTTTGCACCAAACACTTGCATCTTGCCTTGGAAGGGCAAGGAATGCCTTGTGAGGCATCCCCACACACCACCGGCAATATCTAGAGGCCACCGGCTGGCCTTTTGTTTATATCGGCACTTTTTATTGCCGGTCGGCACTGTTTGTGGCCGGTCGGCACTAAATTTTGTCAAAATGACATTTTTGGGCAACCGACCACTGTTCATTCACTTTATGGAGATATTTTGTGCCAGCTGTGATAGCTGGCACCAACTCTGCCTCCCTCCATACACGTGTATGGAGGGATTGCCCTCTAACCAAGCTTGTTCTATAAGCTTTGCAAGAGGGAGTCCTATAAGAGGAAGGCTCTCCTCTTGGCTCTAGGTTAGAGACTTAGAAGCAAAAAACCAGAGCTTAAAGATATAGATACACTCTATCTCTATATCTCCCTCTCTCCCTCCCTTTGTGTGTGTTTCCTTGGCCTAAAGGTGGATTTTACCTTACTTTTGCACCATTACACACACTATTACACCTTGTTCCGACATTAAGGGACTTGGGGGGTTGGTTCTTGAGTTTTTCGACTGATTTTGATCAAAAGAAGAGGGCTAGACCATTTGTTCTTCAAGGGTGAGCATCTTGCTTTATATTCCCCAAACTTGCAATAGTTTTTTACCTATCTTGCTTGCTATTTTAGCTTTTGTGTATAACATAAAAAAGGCTTGTATTTTCATGCTTTAGAACTTTCATTAAGGTCGTTTTGTGGTTTGAGTGCAAACTCACCCTTCTAGGCCTTGTTTGGTCCATTTTGATGCCTCTTTGGTAAGGCTTTGTTCACTTCAGTGTTTTGGTCCTTTCACCACTAAAAACCAGTTGATTTTCAGTGATAAAAAAGGTGGTTTGAAGTCTTTCATAGGGGAGGGACACCCCTCTCCCTTCATTGTTTTATTTCCTTGCTTTTTTGGCTTAAAAGGGTAGCATGTGTGCTTGATCATCTTTGACCTCATTTAAGAAGTTTTTTGGGTGTTTTAGGTCATGTGTGACCTCTGTCTTTGGCCGGATTTATGCCTCCTTGTATGCTTGTAGTACTTGCTTTGTATTGCTCCATTTTGCTTAGAAGTGCATCCCATGATTAGGCCATGATTCTTGCATGTGTTGACTTGGTTCCATGAAGTTTTTAGCATTGTTTTCCCATGCTTAAAGTCTGTTGGTAATCAATTTGGTCATGCTTGACATGTTTGCTATGGTTGCTTTGCATTTTGGCTTGAAAGCTTTGAGTATGTTGACCTTTAGCATGCATGGTTTGGACCATCCTCATGTTTTGGCATCATTTAGGACCATATTTCAGTCCATAAATCATGCTCATATGTGTGCATTTGTGACCTCTTTTGTGCCTTGAAGGTGTGCCCTTTTATGCCTATACATGAGCCTCGGTGCATATGCCTTCTTGGAAGCCACCTTAGCTGCCATATTAGGAGGGTTTGGAGTCCCATTTTGCATGTAAATATTCTATTTTTTTACTTGCCTTAATCATATCATGAGTGGTCATGTTAGTGAGGGTGAAATGCCTTCTTTTGTGCCTTAGCCTTGGGACCATTAGTTTGCTTGTTAGCATGAGTATTGGTCCACCTTTTAGACATCTTTTGGCCACTGTTTTGGGGCGGATCAAGGTCTGTCCCTTTATGGCTCAAGGCCCCATTGCATGCTTGTTCCATGTTTGTTGCATGGTTGCTTCATTAAGCCTCGTAGCATGTTAATCCCATTCCCAAATTGGTCCATGTTTGCATCACATTTGCACCTTGTATGCTTGGCATTACACATTTGTCATGATGGTTGCATAGTACTTGTTGTGCCTTGCATCTTGGTATCATGTTGCATTTTGAGCCATGTTTGCATAACATGCATCGCATTACTTGGTTTGGGGTGTCAAACCAAGTGTGGGAATCAAGGAACATTCATACTTCAAGTGATGTAATGTGCCTCGGTTCTCGGTCACCGGGGCCTTTGACTCCAACTTGATAAGGCTTTGGTTCTCATTTTGTTTGTCGCATGCATCTTTATATCAAATGGCAAATTCGATTCTTTGAGCCACCATGCACCATTGATGGCTCGAGGATTGAGGGCCATGCTTCCTTGAGTTCAAAGCATGATAGGAAGTATGACCATGCTCACATGTGCCTGAAAACCCCATGCCATGCACTGTCTATCCTCTGTTTGCTGTCAAAACCGTCTCTGCAGGAAGTTTCTGCCGACCGGCAGAATTCAGTGCCGGCCGGCAATATTTTAGATGCCGATGGCCTAATCAATGGCCGGTGGAAATTGTGGAGTGCCGGTGTGAATCCTGTCTGGCCGGTGGTACTCTGTGGCATTCAAGGAACCTGCTCCAGGACTTTGGCAATTTTCAGAAAGACAGGGCAGTACAAACAGAGGTGGCAGGGGTACGGTACATTTTTTTTTCAGGCGAGGTGGATCAAGCATGCATCACTCACGTATCCCAAGGCAGGGTTGCGGCCACCTTCTTGCTGCATTTATTTCGTTAATTAATTAAGGGTCTGTAATAATTAATTAGCTAGGATAGTCGATTTATTATTCGGATTGTATTATTCTTTTGGTCCCTCCGAGTGAGGGCAATTATGTAATAAGTGTGCGTGAGTGTGTGTATGTCTTCCAACCTCACGTCTTTCTGCCCTTTTATTTACCTGCTTATGATGGTAGATTAGGGCACGTTTAATTTAGCATACCTTATGCTATACATGCGTGCATTCATGCATTTGTATTACATGCATTGGGCTCGGTACATCACGCTAACTGCATTTGTACTTCAATTCACAAATTGAATATGTGATAGTTGATCGCATCTCACATGCCATGTTTAGGTTAGCCGAGCCTATCTAGATTGCAAATTCTGTGTGTGATGCATTAGCCATTCTTGACATGAACTAAGACACGCATGTTTTGCTAACTAGTTTACTGTTTTGGCGCGGAGTACGATGTAAGTATTTATGTTTTAGCATCCCGCATGCGTGTAAGTGATGCCATGACAGTATGCTTGCCATGCGGCTAAATGCTTATATGATAAACTGTTTGAATGCCTATGGGTGAAGGTTGGATTGTTTGAGTTGGAAAAACTCATTGAAATCCGCGTTTTAGCCTACTTGCGAGTAGCAAATCCCAAAGTGTTTTCAAAACGAGCGGATATGCAATGTTTATTCCCAAATTAGGCAATCTAGTCTATACTTGTTTGCTGCGCGCATAACATAGTAATGCTAGGCTAACAATTGGAGTAAGAATACATAACGTTTTCAAAATAGAACATCACGGTTAGTAGAGGCCGGTCTTCGGACCGGGCGAAAGGGGGTGCTCATAGCTGACCTTCCCCGATCGTACCCAAGCACCCGAGCCGAGACAACTCCGGTGATGACGGACACGTGGCCTTCGGCACCGAGTCAGGGTTTCCTAAATTCTCCCATTTTAAAATATTTAGGTGGCGACTCTGTATCTGGCAAAGCAGTCCATGTTTGGCACTACTTTTTCAAAAATCTCTTTCTCAAAACGATTTGCCAGATTTGGACTCTTTGGTTCAGATTAAGAACCGTAACACAAATCGAGAGTCCGAACTGTAGCGGGGTCCCTCGCGGGCGTGTTACAGACCGACAGGGTCAGAAACCAGGATGCATTGTCGGAGAGCACCGGTGCTAAGAACTTCGCTTAGGATTGGGCATTTTGAATACAGGAGTCATAGAGCAGCCAGCTATACTAATACAGTTGGAGCAAAAAGGAATCGAGGAGTTTGAGAGAATCAGAAAAGCCAAGGCCCCCATGGGGACTGAAAATACTGTATGCACGAGGATGGAGAATGCTGCGAGCATGTGGGCAGAAAGTACTGCTAGTACAATTGTACCAGAGCCGGACAGGTGTCTGTTGGCTGCTGACGGAATGTGGTGGGAAGACGATGATCTATGTCTTGCCCACACGGATGAGGACTGGGGGAGCAATCAACCAGATGATACCTGGTACATTGGTGAAGTCGACCGTATGACTAGGAGTGGACGGTATTTCAAGCCTCCACGTCTAGATTAGCTAGAGGCGTCTAGGAAAGATAAGGAGGCAGAGAAGCAAAAAGAGAAGCAAATCGAAGGAGAGGCTGTACTGAAGCAGTTAAAAAAGATACAGGCAGACATCTCCATCTGGGGACTGCTTATGGCATCACGGGTGCATCGACAAGCTGTCTTATCAGCCATGGACAAGGCCAAGCTCTCTATAGACACCACGCCCGAACAACTGGTGGGCTTAGTTTTTCCGGGAGGAGCTACCCCGATGTTAACCTTCTCCGACAAGGAGTTGCCACCTGAGGGTGCGAACCATAACAAGCCACTCTACATCTCTGTGGAGTGCAGAAACAAATGGATACCCGTGGTGCTTGTCAACACAAGGTCCACTATCAATGTGTGCCCGACAAGGACTACATATGCAATCGGTTTAAAGACCGCGGACTTTGTGCCGACAGCCCAGGTGATTCGGGCATATGATAACACAAGCAGAGAAGTAATGGGGACAGTGAAATTTCAGGCCAAGGTTGGGCCGGGACAGCATGAGGTAGACTTTCACGTCTTAGAAGTTCCTACGACCTTCAATCTACTTTTGGGGCGGCCGTGGTTACACCAAGTAAAGGCAGTGTCGTCCACCTTGCATCAGATGGTGAAATACCCCCATGGGAAGGGAGTAGCCATCGTTTTTGGAAATTCGTCGATCTATCCACCGCCAGAAGTATCTACGCCAGTCTTGGAAATCGAGCACGGTATGAAGGATGTGTTCATGTTGGGTTTTATCTTGGCTAAGACCCAGGTTGTACAGAACATTTTGGCTATTAATGAGGGGCTTTATGTCAGTGCTCAATCAGTGTACCCCATGAACAAGCTCCAACACATCCCCGGGATGGGATTGGGAAAGAGTGGCCGGAAGGGCGTTGCAGCATTGGCCAAAATGCCACATAACCCACATACCTTTGGCTTGGGGTATCTACCCACCAAAGAGGATTGTGTAAGAAAAGGTAAGGAAATGGCTGGGAGAGCCAGAGCGAAGCAGGCGGGGAAGCCTTTTGAGCTGATGCATAGACCCATTCAGGGTACCCTAAACGGACGCTTCGTCCGGGAATGGGGGGACTTTCCGTTTTGTGGCTTCCTAGAGCCAAGGCTGAATGCGGAGAGGAAGCACGTGCCAGGTTTTGAGATCTTCTTTGACCTGCAATTATCCAGGGATGACTTTGCCGAAGAGCAAGTAGACCCAACAGTTGAGGTTAAACAGAGCAAGAAAGTGAAGTCTGAGGACGCCGAAAGTGAAATGGGGGTAGCGTTGGCATGTCTACTTTTAGATCCTCCGATCGAACAGAAGTGCTTGGGGGATAATTTCTCGGTATCCATGATCGGGAATGAAACGGTTGCGGGCCTACCAGCAAACATTTTGGATGCATCCATTGCACCCTCCCTCATTTGGCAGTACGAAGAGGGATTTTTGTCAAGCAGCACCGGGTCAGGTAGTGAGCCGGAATCTGATTCCACCGAGTCTTGTGAGTCGGAATTAGGTTCCAGCTCGACTGAGTCTAAGTCCGGTATTCCTGGGGGTGACAACCCGGATGCCACAGTCCTGTCTAAGTCGTCTTTTCCTTTCTCTTTTGAGTCTGTTGTAACAGAAGAATCAGATGGTTTGGATGTGCTTAATGAGAATATTGTGGTTGTGGTTTCTGAGTACTTCTCTGTGCCTTTGATTTATTGCTTAAATGAAGACTTTCAAAGTTTTGATGAAAACGACGAGGAAGAAATTCCTCCAGTTTTGCAATGCTTAATTGATCAAGAGCAGGAAAGATTTGTTAAGCCCTTAATGGATGAAATCACTACTATGAATGTGGGTACTAAGGAGGACTCGCGGCTGGTCCAGATCGGGTCCACGTTGTCTTCGGAGAAACGCAAGCGCTTAGTCGCTTTATTAAAAGATTTCAAAGATGTTTTCACGTGGTCCTACGAAGACATGCCTGGAATCGATCCTGAGATTGTACAGCGCCAGATCCCACTTGACCCCGAGGCCTGACCCATCAAGCAGAAACTCAGAAGGATCTGCCCGGACTGGCCCCTCAAGATTAAGGAAGAGGTCACCAAGTAAATTGACGCAGGGTTCCTACTGGTTTTCGAATACCCGACTTGGTTGGCCAACGTCGTTCCGGTGCCAAAGAAGGATGGCAAGATCAGGGTATGCGTGGATTTCAGGGATTTGAATAGAGCTAGTCCGAAGGACGACTTTCCCTTACCGCATATCGATGAGTTGGTGGACTTCACAGCAGGGCATGCTTTGCTTTCGTTCATGGATGGCTTCTCAGGCTACAATCAGATAGTGATGGCACCTGAAGATCGAGAGAAGACTGCTTTCACTACCCCGTGGGGGACATACTGCTACAGAGTAATGCCGTTTGGGTTGAACAATACTGGAGCTACATATCAACGGGCCGTGACCACAATATTGCACGACATGATCCACAAAGAGGTAGAGGTGTACGTGGATGACATGATTGTCAAGTCCAAAGAAAGAGAGGGCCACCACACCGCCTTGCGAAAGTTCTTCCAAAGGATCAGAGAATTTCGGTTGCGGCTGAATCCTCAGAAGTGTACGTTCAGTGTTACAGCAGGAAAAATGCTGGGATTTCTGATTACACAAAGAGGTATCGAAGTCAACCCTTCCAAAATCAAGGCCATCTTAGAAATTCCACCACCAAGGACTGAAAAGGAGGTGCGAGGCTTTCTGGGTAAAGTGCAATTCATAAGACGGTTTATCTCAAAATTAACCTTGACTTGTGAACCACTTTTTGGTCTCCTTAAGAAAGGAACGAAGTTCCAATGGGACGGCCGATGCCAAGCTGCTTTTGAATAGATCAAGGAATACTTACAGAACCCACCCGTGTTGTCACCACCAGAGTCGGGGAGACCATTGATTTTGTATCTGTTAGTAACTGAGACTACAATGGGCTGTATGCTCCCGCAAGAATCAGAGGACAGAGTGGAGAGAGCCATCTACTACCTGAGCAAGAAGATGCTAGAGTATGAGACTCGCTACACTCCGTTGGAAAAGGCTTGCTTGGCCTTGGTATGGGCTACTAGGAAGCTGCGGCACTACTTGTTAGCTCACTCTGTAATGCTGGTTTCAAGATTAGATCCCATCAAATATCTCTTTGAGAAACTGGCACTTACGGGTAGGCTAGCTCGTTGGTTGCTGTTGCTTTTCGAATTCGATCTAAAATATGTGACGCGCAAGTCGGTCAAGGGAAGAGCAGTAACAGAATTCTTAGCCGATCATCCCGTGGAAGGAGGTGAAGCAGTTAAGTACTTATTCCTAGATGGGGCCATTTTACATATCAAATATGAGTCTTGGATGATGTATTTTGACGGAGCATCAAACCAGTATGGGTATGGGATAGGGGTATTGCTGATAGCACCCGACAATTCTCGTATCCCTTTAGCATTTAAACTCCGATTTGAAGTCTCAAACAACGAAGTAGAATATGAGGCATGCATTGCCGGCTAGAAGCAGCCCTGCAACTAGAGGCAAAATGGTTGGATGTCATCGGGGACTCGAACCTTGTTGTGTCTCAAGCAAAAGGAGACTGGAAAGTCAAAGAGGAAAAGATGATAATGTACCGCCAGACCTTGGACTTGCTGATTCCTCGGTTTGAAAAGCTAAACTTCACTCATCTACTAAGAGAAAACAACAGGTTCGCAGATTCACTAGCAACTCTATCTTCCATGATAAACATTCTGTTTGGAGTCCGGATGCGTCCAGTCATTATCGACCAGAAATTTGTGCCGGTTTACGAGTCAATTGCTGTTGTAGATGAGGTTCAAAATGAGAACCCCTGGTATTACGATATTTGGAATTTCTTGGAGAAGGAAGCATATCCACCAGGGGTAAATGCCAAGGATAAAATGATAATCAGAAGAATAGCCGTTCAGTTCATCATCTGCGGAGGTAAATTGTATAAGAGAGGTCATCTAGGAATGCATAAGTTGTGCGTTGAAGCTAAAGAATGAAAACGCCTAATGGAGGCCATCCATGGAGGGGAATGTGGTGCGCATATGAACGGGGTAATGCTAGCGCGGAAGATCCTCAGACAAGGTTACTACTGGTCCACCATGGATGAGGATTGTATCAGTTTTGTTCGGTGATGCCACAAGTGTCAGATCCATGCAAATCGCATGAATATCCCGCTGTCGAAGCTGCACAATATGACTTCTCCATGGCCATTTTCAGTTTAGGGAATTAATGTGATCGGAGCTGTTACTCCGATGGGGTCAAACGGACATGAGTTCATCCTGGTTGCGATAGATTATTTTACAAAATGGGTTGAGGCCCAATCTTATGCTGTGTTAAAAGCGTCGCACGTTGTAAAGTTTATTAGGCACAACATCATTTGTCGCTATGGAGTCCCGAACGAGATTATCTTAGATAATGGTTCCCACTTCAAAAAGGAAGTGATTGATTTGTTGGAGAAATACAATGTGGCTTTTCACAAGTCATCCACATACCGACCTCAGACCAATGGAGCGGTTAAGGCCGCCAACAAGAATGTCAAGCGCATTTTACAGAAGATGGTGAAAACCTACCGGGATTGGCCAGATAAGCTGTCGTTTGCTTTATGGGGCTACCGGACTTCGATTAGAACTTCTACTGGGGCGACCCCGTATTCATTAGTTTGTGGGATGGAAGCCGTTCTACCTATTGAAATTGAGGTTCCGTCTTTGCGAGTACTGGCTGAGTATCTGATAGTCGAAGCAGATTGGCAGCAGAGCAGATTTGAGGAACTCATGCTCTTTGATGAAAGAAGATTGAAAGCACTGTACCATGTTCAAGGTTATCAGCGCAGAATTGCCTGGGATTTTAACAAGAAAGTTAAGTCCATGAATCTAAAAGAAGGAGATTTGGTGCTCAAAGACAACCGAGCTCCCATCCATGACCCTAGGGGCAAGTTCAGACCCAATTGGACTGGCTCTTACATCATCAAGTCTATCAGGTCAGGTAGAGCTGTGGTTCTGATGGACCTAGATGGCCTAGAGTTCTCACAGCCAATCAACATGGACAAGTTGAAGAAATATTACCCCTGAGAGGCTCGCTAGGCCGAAAACTCGAAAGGACAACCTAGGCAAAAGTTAGAGCATAGAACATTGGAAATTATAAAAACTGAGCTCGCAAGGTTGAAAACCCGCAAAGGGCAGCCTTGGTAAAAGTTAGAGCGCAAAAGGAGAGCGAAAATACTCGAGTGAACTCGAGCCTGAACTACGTAAGACTTGATTCCCATCTTTGGGATACGTAGGCAACTTCGTCTTGAAGTTCAGCTATAAACTTTTCCCCGATCAACTTTGTCCATTTGATCACCTCGGCTATCTTTGTCTATTCAACATTCAAGAGTTCGGTTATGATCTCCGGTGCAGTGCTTTTCAGACTAGGGGCAACTTCTCGTTGCTGTGCATGTGCCGCGGTGCTATTCAGACTAGGGACAACTTTCCAGTTGCTGGGATTCGGGGTTTTACATCTCAGTCACAGATTTCAAGCGTGTCCAGTTCTGATCCATATCGAAAATGGTTTTGAAAAGTTTTAATAAAAGTTGACTTTGTTCAAAATTAATCTTTTTACAACAAAGATCATTTTTGAACCAAAGCGGAAAATTTTTAGTACCCATAACCTTCAATTTTATTGATTTCAATACAGAGTTCTCCTGTTCTTGCATACAAATTGAAGTTACTTTTCATTACATTCATAAAGAAAACTTGAAAGTTCTGATTAAAGCAAATAAATCCAGGGCATAGGTGAGTCAGGTGTTCCTGCGTCTCCTCCCAGAGCTGGTCGAAGCCTCTGACGCCAAGCTGGTCCCAATCTGTGCCTCTTTGTTGAGCCAATCTATGCACTCATCAGACAAAGTGCAACTGAAAGTGGGAGCGGGGGCTAGGAGTTCTCTAGTCCTCCACGCTGTGGTGTACCAAGCAAGCTGCGCACCTCGGACTGGGAATGCAGTTGGGTACTCTATTCCCTCTGGCGGACAAATCTGATCATGGCCGAACTGGCGCTGGAACCGAAAAGGAAAGTAGAACACGCAGTGCGCCAAGCCAACCAACTGAATCCCGGTCTGCCGGAACATGCTGTAACTCATTGCCGGTAGGTTGAGCCAAGGACATCGCCAAGCAATGCGGTCTGCGGACAAACTGCACATCCAGTCGAACCACCAGCCCTCATCAAGGGCATTGACTAGGCGTTGCCGGAAGAAGTAGCCACGAGATGAGTATGCTGGGCAAGAGTCCACAACCTGCAACTTGTCCATCAACCACACCTGGGAAGGGATGAAAAATGAGAGAATAAAGAATAGAGAGATATACAATGAGAGAAAAGTGAGAAAAGGGTTTTGTGAGAAAAATCGAGCCTGAGGCCCGAGTGATGTGAGCAAATACATATGTGAGATTGGGTGGGAAACATTACCTGCAGCAGTAGCGGACTCCCCGCAAATCTGGTCATCTTTCGGCGATAAAAGGCGTCCAAGCCCATCAACGTCTCAGCCAGGGTCATGGCAATGCAACTCTTGCCCTCTTTTAAGCCTTGGGCAACCTCGATCAACCGGACACTAGATCCTCCAGAGCCTGAGGCCAGCAAAAAGTAAGATAACATGCATAAACAAAGGGCATGTCGCTGAAAGCCTTGCCAATGATGGTCGCCGCGGTCACCGGCATCAAAAAACCGGCAAATCAAACTCGAAATATCCAGCATTCCGTCACAAATCAAAGAGCGAGAATCATGCATCGTGAGCCCACACATCCGCCCTAAGGCTTGGGCGTGTCCGAAACGAAGCTGAGGCAAGACTTCTTCGTCGTGCTCAGATTCCATCAGAGCTTGGAAATCCTCGAAGGTAGGACGTACCTTTTGCTCGCCAAAGCCAAAGACATGTGTTACCGAGTTCCAAAACCTTGCCATGGCATGAAGGAATGGAAAGTGTAGCGGGGTACGACTCAGAGTGAATAGTGCATTTATATCGAAGCCCCGGAAACTCATCTTTTCCGAGCCATCCAAGTTGGCAATCCAAGATGTGAGATTCTGGGCAAGGAACTCTTCCATTTGGAGCAAATCAGTGTTGAATTGGGAAAAACTACGAAGTTGAGGCCTTTTGTAGGGGATAAGGTGTCAATGGAGGACAAGTGTCAGCATTCTGGTGGTTGTTGTCATTTATGGCCGGCCGGCCAAAAATAGTGCCGACCGACCACCATTTTTGGTCGATGGGTCAAATCTGTTGGCCGATGGCCATTTCTTGAGGCCAATGGCTTTCCCTTGTGGCCGGTGGTCTTCCTTATTGTTCCCTGAGCTGTTTATGTCTTGAACATGCTGAGAATTTGGGGACTGGCACCACTTCCAATGCCCTCCGATGATGATTTTTGCGGAGTCACGCCCATTTGCTTATCGAGTTGTTGTATATTTGCTTATCGAGTTGTATGTCACATTTCTTCGAGTTTTTGTTTTGCTTATCGAGTTGTACTCGCACTTCGTTAGCTTATCGAGCTTCTTTGTTTTGCTTATCGGGTTGTTAGTCGGTTCACTACCTGATTATTACAATGCGAGTGCTTAATTTTCAAACAAAGTTCAATTTCATTCACATTGTTATGTGGTGCAATGCGATGCGATGCATGGAAAGTACAAATATAACACCTTTTTGAATGAAATAGCTGTTTCATTTCCATCATGTCTTTTGCAAAAATATACAGGTTTGAAAACCTGCCTGAGGCAGTGCAATGTGCTTAAACTAACAGTAGAAAAGGAAAGTAAAGCAAAAGGAGAGCATGGTAGCAGAGTGTTTGGATTAACACCGGTGGCCTCCCCTTATGATAGATGCACCTCCCGCGCCTTTGTTCGGGTCAATTATACGGTTTGGCACCTTCATTACTCGAGATAGTGCAAGAAAGTGCGTTTTGGAATGTTAACTGGTCCTTGTGTTAACCTCAAGCCATGTCTCCTGTGTGTGATGTTCAGTGCATGCAAGGAGCATCCTTTCCCCACGCTCGTTACGCGTCTTGCTTTCAACAAATGCCTTGTCTTGATTTGGTTGCATCTCAACAAATGCGAGTAGCATGCCTTCACTATACTTATGTTGTACATGTGTTCAAGTTTCTTTTATACACATTGCATGCGTTGTCACGTTATGCTTTACTTACATGTGTTCAAGTTTCTTTTATACACATTGCATGCGTTCTCGCGTTATGCTTTACTTACATGTGTTCAAGTTCCTTTTATACATATTGCATGCGTTGTTGCGTTATGCTTTACTTACATGTGTTCAAGTTCCTTTTATACACATTGCATGCGTTGTCGCGTTATGCTTTACTTACATGTGTTCAAGTTCCTTTTATACACATTGCATGCGTTGTTGCGTAATGCTTTACTTACATGTGTTCAAGTTATTGCATGCGTTGTCGCATTATGCTTTACTTATATGTGTTCAAGTTCCTTTTATATACATTGCATGCGTTGTCGCGTTATGCTTTACTTACATGTGTTGAAGTTTCTTTTATACACATAGCATGCGTTGTCGCGTTATGCTTTACTTACATGTGTTCAAGTTCCTTTTATATACATTGCATGCGTTGTCGCGTTATGATTTACTTACATGTGTTCAAGTTCCTTTTATGCACATTGCATGCGTTGTCGCGTTATGCTTTACTTACATGTGTTCAAGTTCCTTTTATACACATTGCATGCGTTGTCACGTATTGCTTTACTTATATGTGTTCAAGTTTCTTTTATACACATTGGTCACGTTGTCGCGTGTGCTTTACTTATATGTGTTCAAGTTCCTTTATTTTTACACATTGTACATGTTGTCGCATGTGCTTTACTTACATGTGTATACTCTTCCTTGCCTCCACACATTGTACACGTTGTCACGTGTACTTTACTTATATGTGTTTGTGACTTCATAGCATTGTTATGCCTATTTCCAAATTGCATTGTTATGCACACACTTGGGTTGCGTTGTTATGCACCCCTCTCCCCCGCATTGTCATGCACCCCTTCGCTTGCGTTGTCACGCACATTTCAATTGCATTGTTATGCATGTATCTAACGATACTGTACATGTTAAGTTCCCTTTCTTTTTCCAGGCACAATATTGTATGTACGGTTCATTTGAGGCTGGCGCAACCAGATGAACCGGACATGTATTATATTCTCCGCGTGAAACGTAGCGAGAATTTCATAATTCTCTTACATCCTTTCTACATTGTAATGTAGTTGGATTTGTGTTTAATTGCTTAAAACTGTTGCATGTTATGCTTCGTTATAGCTTTCTTTGCATAATCATAAGTTATGCTCGGCTTTGTACATTGTTAGTTGCATTTTGCCCCTGCCTTCGGGCGCATATCTTTGCTTGTAGCTTGTATGTTTTGTCTAAGTCTTCGGCCTTGTCAAAAATGGGTTGTCTCTAGGCTTTGACACTCACTCCCGTCATTGTTATGACTTTCGAGTTCAGTCAAAGAGGGGCAATTGTAGACACCCCATTTTTGACCGTCCTTGACACTTGGACGTCACCGTTTGAACACTCGGTGATCATCCATGTTCGTGTTCATTTTGAGTCCCTGAAGGCTTCAGCCGCACGCCTTGCCTCAGGATCTCTTAACTTGCCTGTTCGGTGCTTGGTTTTGCACTAGGGGTTTGTGTTTTGTGCTTCTGAGGGTGGGAAGAGGCTTGTTAGCCATCCCTGAAACCCATCGGCCGTGGCATGATGCCACCGGCCTTGTTGTTTTTCTTACCGACCAAATATTTGGTCGGTTGGCACTTATGCTAGGTGTATCGGCACTTTGTGAGGTCGGCCGACCATTTATTTGGCCGATGGACTCATTTTCTGGTCGATACCACCTTTTTGCCTTTTTCAAGCATTGTGCATGCCACCCTTTGCACCCTTTTGGTCTGGCTTCTTGGGGAAGCTTGGACCTTTGTCTTAGCTTCCTCAAGAAGCTTGGACACCTGTCCCAGCTTTCTAAGGAAGCCTTGGCCCCTTTGCCTTGGCATTTTTAGGAAGCCTTGACCCCTTTTGTTAGTTTCTCTTGGAAGCTTAACACGTTGCCTTGTCTATTTAAGGAGACCTTCCTCCTCCTTTGAAGGGGTTCAGCAAAACTAGACCTAATTACATATATCTCGGATATATATCACCCTCTCTCTCTATATCTCCCTCTCTCTCTTGATTTGTGTGTGTTTGAGGGCCTAAAAGTGTAGTTTGTTCTTAGTTTTGCACTAGAACACATAGTATTACACCATACTTCGACTTTGGAGGTGTTGAGGGTTTGTTCTTCAAGTTTTGAGCTGGTTTTGATCAGAAGAAGGTGGCTGCACTTGCTGTTCTTGAAGTGTTCTTCAAGGGTAACACTTTTGCTTTATTTTTTTCAATCTTGCACTAGTCTTTAACCTATCTTGCATACTGATTTAAGATTTATGTATAACTGAAAAAAGTCTTGTATTTGCATGCTTAAGATACTTCATTAAGGTCACTTTGGTGTTGGGGGTCGACCTCCCCCTCTTAGGCCTTGTTTGGCCCTTTTGTACCTTCTTTGTTGAGCTTTGAATCCTTTTGTGTATTGGCCTTCCCACCACTGAAATCCAGAGGATTTTTAGTGGTGAAGAAGGGGTTTTGAAGTCTTGCATAGGGGAGGGACACCCCTCTCCCTTTGTCTCTCTTTTGTTTGCATTTTTGGCTCATAAGGGTAGCATGTATGCTTAGTTTCTTTTGGCTTCATTTCAGAGGTTTTTGGGTGTTATTTGGTCATATTATATCTCTATTTTTGGTCGGATTAATGTCCCCTTGCATGCTTAATATACTTGCTTTGTATTTCCTTATTTTGCCTAGAAGTGCATCATGCATTTAGCCTACCATGCTCTCATGTTTTTGCCTAACTTTGTGAAGCTTTTGGTCATGTTTCATCATGCTTGAGGTCTGCTAGGTATTGATTTGGTCATACCATTCATGCTTTGTATAGTCCTTTTGCATTCTAGCATGTTGGCATCGGGTGTGTGAGTCATCAGCATGCATTACCTTGGCTATTTCAGTGATTTGGAATCACTTATTATGTCATTTCAGTCCATGTTTTGTGCTTACATGCTTACATTTGTTCTCCTTTCAATGCCTTGAAGAGGTGTAGTCTCATGCTCCATGTTTAGACTTTTGTGCATGCCTATGTGTTTGAGTCATTTGAGCTGCCATAACAGTGGGTTTTGGGACTTGTTTTGGTGCATTGTAACTCTGTTTTTGGTTGCATAATCCATACCATGTTTGCTTGGGATAGGTGTTGGGCAATGCTCTCTTTTGTGGCCTTGAATGCCTTCTATTTTGCACCCATTCCCTAGCATGTTTTGGCATCATTCTTCACATGCTTTTTAGAGTTTAACATGAGTGCTTAACGTCCATGTATATCGCCTTCAAGTATGCCTAGAGTTGTCCCCTTCCATGCTTAGATGATGAACCTTGTTGTGTGCATGTTTGCATGCATAATTGGTGCTCTTTTGCACCATCTTTGGCCACTGTTTTGGGGCATGGCTGAGGCATCCCATTTCAGTTTAAGACCACCCTTGTACATAATTGCATACTTGGCATGATGTATGTTGCATTACATTACTTGCATGCTTGCATTATATCTTGTTTGCATTTTTGCATATTGCTTATCTAATGGCATCACATGACCTTGTTGCATACTTGGCATACTAATGTGACATTAGATTAGCTTGCATGTCTTGGTAGTATTGCATTGTATTAGGCTAGCATGCTCATATTGCATTGCATTAAGTTGCATCATTTTGCATTATATATGACATACATGCATTGCATTAGGTTTGGTTTGGGGTGTCAAACCAAATCTGAGGAATGGGATGCGTTCGTACTTGAAGTGATGTAACGCGCCTCACTCCTCGGTCGCCGATGCCCTTGATCTCAACATGATAGGTTGTTGGCATTCATGTGTTTTGCTGCATGCATTTACATCGAATGGCAAACTTGGCCTCTTAGGCCATCATGCATTGAAATGCGCAATTGATGGCCCGAGGGTCGAGGGCCACACTCCCTTGAGTCCATAACATGATTAGGAGAGTGGCCACGCACACATTTGCTTGAAAATCCCATGCCATACACTGCTTGCCCTCTGCTGCTGTCAACTGCAGGATTCTGCAGGAATAAATGGCCGACCGGCTATCTCTAGTGTCGACCGGCCATCAGTGTCCAGCCGATGACACAAGCTTTGGCTGATAATCCCATTCCCATGGCCGGTGGCCTTTTGTTCTGGCCGGTGGCACTCCACAGCACTCAGAAGGAAGCTCAAAGCAGTTCTGGAAACTTTCATAATTTTCAGAGGAGCAAGGCAGTGTAAACAGAGGCAATAGTGCCATGGTACGGGTTTCCGAGCAAGGCGAGTCAAGCATGCATCATCCATGCATTCCGAGATAGGGCTGCGGCCACCTTTCCTTCTGCATTTAATTCGTTAATTAATTAGAAGTTCTGTAATATTTAATTTAGTAGTATTCATTTGGTTGTGTAATATTTATTCGGACCCTCCGAGTGAGGGCAATTGTGTAATAAGTGTGCATGAGTGTGTGTATGTCTTCCAACCCCACGTCTTTCTTTCCTTTTTATTTACTAGCTTTCAATGGTTAGTATTAGGGCATATTTAAATTAGCATACCTTATGCTTTGCATGCGTGCATGCATCCATCTGAATTGCATGCATCGGGCTCGGCGCATCATACTAACTGCATTGTATTTCAATTCCAAGTTGAATACGTGTTAGTTGTGGCATGATCATATGCCATTCTTAGATTAGCCTAGCCTATTCTAGTTGCATTCTGTATGTGTTGCATTAGCCATCTTAACATGAACTAGGATCATGCATTTGATTACTAACTAGTTTCTGTTTTGGCTTGGAGTACTAGGTAAGCTCTTATGCTTTAGCATCTTGCATGCGTATGAGTGTTGCCATATTAGCATGCTTACCATGAGGCTATATGCTTATATGATATAACTGCCTAAATGCTTGTGGGTGAAGGTTGGGTTATTTGAATTGGGACAATGCATTGGATGCGAGTTTTAAGCCCACTTGGAAGTGGCAAAACCATATTTTCTAAGCCCACTCGAGGGTGGCAAAATCCATGTCTTAGCCTACTTACGGGTAGCATCATCAAACCATTTTCAAACAAATAAACATGAAATGTTTCGTTCCAATTCAGGCGACCCAGTCTATACTTGTTTGCTGTGCGCACAACATAGTAAATATAGGCTAATAACCGGAATAAGAACACGTAATATTTTCAAAACAAGATATCATGGTTAGTAGAGGCCGATCTTTGATCGGGCAAGCAGGGGTGCTCATAGCTGACCTTCCCTAATCGTACCCAAGTTCCTGAGCCGAGGCAACTTTGGTGATGACGGATACGTGGCCTTAGGCAACGAGTCAGGGTTTCCTAAATTCCCCCATAAAAAATATTTAGGTGGCGACTCTGTATCTGGCAGTCCATGTTTGGCACTTATTTCTAAAAATCTGTTTTCTCAAAACGATTTGCCGAATTTGGACTCTTTGGTTCAGATTTAGAATCGTGACAATTTGAGTCCGAACTGTAGTGAGCCCAAATGAACAGAACGGGGGGATTTCCCTCCCGGGACGTTCGGGGGACGTCTACACAAGGTTTGTTGATTCAAAACTAAGGTTTCCTGTTGAGGAAGTCAAGCATTTAACAAGCGTACACATTCATCATTGAGTGATCAATTAGTGGCGCCCAAGTCCTAAGGGTTGTAAAAAATGGGGTGTCTACAGTACTTCATGCTTGCAAAAAATTATGTTGATCAGATATTAGTAGCCCTTTAATTGAAACACATTTTTGTCAATAGTAGATATAATTTTAAAAATAAATTGTTAACAAAAATGTGTTCCGATCAAGGGCTACTAATATCCGATCAATGTGATTTTTTACCAACAGAAAGTACTCGACGAGCTATACACATTGAACGGTTTGAATTATCGAAACGGGACCCGTGGTGGATCTCATGGGTCCAATAGTACGCTCTAGTTCGCATAGTGGATTGTAGAGAACCCTCTTCCATTTTTTAAAATCTTAATAAAAAGTAGTACATTCCTGTAGACACCCCATTTTTGACCGACCTTAAGACTCAGACGTCACCAACTGAGCGCTTGGTGATGTTACACATTGTGCTAGTTCTGAAGTTTTAGAGTCTCGGCTGCGAGCCTTGCCTCCAGACTTCGGGGCTCTTTTGTGGTTTGCCTCGATTTGCGAATCGAGTCCCGTTTTCTCCGTTTTCTCTTCCCGAAGGGAGGGAGAGGTCTCGTAGATCATCTCTCAGTGGCCATAGGCTACGTTTTGTGGTCGTAGGCCATTTTTCCCGTTTGGATCCCGGTTTCCAGTTTTTCGGAGCCGTTGGTCGTGTGCCTCGGTTCGGGACCGCTTGACCACCTCCGTTCGCTCCAGTTTTTGCACACACCTTATTTCCTCCCTTTTTAGGGACACTGTGGTCCAAGAGACCAACTTCGTGGTCGAACACCACCTCCGGTGCTTAATAGTCAGTTTTTGGGGCCCCTGGCCGCGCGTTTTGGCCCCCGAACCTTCGTTTTGCATCGGTTTGGGTCCATTTTTGGTGGAGACCTTATTTTCATTGTTAGAAAGGTTGTAGAAGGGTGGGAGGCCAGCAATTGTTCTGAAGACCAGCTTTATTCCTTCATCGCTCTCCATCACCCGTTTTTCTCCCTAGAAAGTTGGTATTGACCCCTCCCGGGCCACTTTCTTGGGCCCTCAACCACATATTCGGGTTGCACACACCTGGGAGGCCACCAATATTGGTAGGCTGACCAGTAATTTTCTATGACCCTTTTGAACCCCTCTAAAAAGTGGATTTTTCTCTCTCTTGGTTCACATTTTCTGGGTTTTGACCACATATTTGTGTTGTGCACACATGGGGGGCCACCTTCTTTGGGTGGTCGACCAGCAATTCTAATTGACCTTTTTGACCCCTGGCCGGCCGGTAGGGGGGGTGGCCAGCCGGCCCACTGAACCTTTTGAACCTGGCCGGCCATGATCCTCTCTCCAAGTGTATTCCAGTTGTGCCAGCTATTTCTCCCCAGATCCTGTATCCGAGGGGCTGCCTTTTTGGGGGGGAAATTTGAATTTGTTTTTCCCCCCCTTTCCTTGGCCTCTCTCCCTCTTTAAAACCAGCACTCTACCACCATTTTGAAGGGTTAGAAAATCAGCTGAGGCACCATTATAGATACAACCATATATCTATCTCTTCCAAACTTCAAAACATCCTTGACCTTGCACCATTTACCCTACACCTCATAACCTACCACCTCCATCACTCATTCCAGCACATTGGAGGCCATTTGAAGAGGTTGAAAGCTCATAATTTTGGACCAAAAGCTCCTGATTTGCTGCTCTTCAAGGGTAAGCACCTATTTCCCTTAAACTTGCATTTTTTTTGCTTCATCTATAAGCTATACTTGTGAGCATTTTTGGGCTCCAACCCGAACTAAAAATAGTCTTATTTTGAGCTTATCTTCATGTTTGATCAAGGACTTTTCTCTGTTTGAGGTCTCCTCCCCACCCTTTGTGTTTAATCTCTCTTTTAGGGCTTATCTTGCATGATATTTTAGCCTTGGTTTTGAATCTTTCTGGGCTCCGGGCCAAACTTTAAAGTGCCTTATTTTGAGCACCTCTTCAACTTTGTTGAAGGGCTCTTCACTGTTTCGGGCCAGCTACTGCCCCTTTCCCTTTATCTCTCTTTTAGGGCTATTTTTGCATCATATTTTAGCCTTATTTGTGAGCATATTCGAGATTTTCCACAAACTGTAAAGTATCTTATTTTGAGCCCCTCTTCAACTTTGTTGAAGGGATCTTTTCTGTTTGAGGCCTTTTGCTACCCTGTTTGTTCAATCTCCCTTTTGGGGCCGTTTTTGCATGATACATTAGCCTTATTTGTGAGCCTTTTTGGACCTCGACCTAAACTGAAAAAATTCTTTTTTTGGTATGTTCTTCATGTTTGATTAAGGTCTATTTTCTGTTTGGAGTCATCTTCCCCTATGTATGCTTTATCTCTTCACGATTAGGGCTATGCATTAGAGCACTTGCATTGGCCATGGTTTGGCCTCTTAGCCATTGAAATCCAGTGGATTTTCAGTGCCTTTGACGCATTCTTGAACGCCAAAATCAGAGGGGGTCACTGGGTGACCCCCTCTCTCCTTGTCTTGTTTTGTGGCCTTTTTGGTTTTCCAAAGGACCCCCTATTTGCAAGCTTCTAAGCATTGTTCCAGGCCTCTTTTAGTGGGTTTCAGGACCCCTATAGACCATTTCCAGAGTTATTTTGGCCTTGTTGACTGTCCATCTTGCATGTGCTTAATAACCCATTGTATGCCCTTCCAAAGGAGCCCCCCATTTTTGCATGTGTTGGCTTCATTTTAGTGGTTATTTGAGCATATTTTGGCATGTTTTATTCACTGATTTTTGCTGGTTTGGTGAGATTTCATATGGTTCATGTACATGACATACAACTCATGTTTGCTAGTCAAAGTTGCATGCTATTTTTGTTCACCATGCTAGCATTTTTGGCCATGCTTTGAACTAGAAATGTTCATGTTTTGGGACTGCCTTGGCTCTGTCTTTGTGCTTCATGATCAAATAATGCATGCTTTGTATAGCTATAGGTCAATTCATGTGCCTAGTTTTGAGTTTCGGGGCTCATCTCATGCATCGGGTGCCATATTTCTGTGATTCAGGACCATTTTGTATCATATTTCAGTGCTGAAATTTGCATGTTTGCATACCATGTTCCATGCCTTGCCATGCTTTGGTAGAGTGGCATTTGATGCCTTTGGCTTGGTCCTCGGTTCACGTGCATGTGTGCGCGCATTTCGAGTGTCTCATTTTCATCTAATGGCTACTAACATGAGTGTGGCTGAGGTCCACTCATGTTGGTGTAAGCCCACATTGCATTGCGTATGCCATTTCATAGCATTGTGTATGCTAGGTTGCATGTTAGGATTGCATTCATGCATGTCATGCATATTGCATTGTGTTTGGGATAGGAGTTAGCCCAAGCACGGGAAACGAGGTACGTTTCGTACTCCGAGTGATGGAACGTGTTTCAATTTCCGGTCGCCAACACTCCAGATTACCCATGATGGAGTTTAGGTCTTGTTGTGTTTTCATGTGCATTCATTTCATATTGAGACGTGCAATTCGACTCCTCGGCCATCATGCATCGAGATACGTGATTGGTGGCACGAGGATCGAGGTATGCATACATATGTGAAAATACTTTGCCATGTCCCTTTTTTGCTCTCTGTTGCAGCAAATCAGAAACCGACAGTTTTTTGGAGCTTCGTGCAATATTCCGAGCTTAATTGTAAACAGAGGCTAATTGGGGCATTGCAAGGGATTTCCGCGCAAAGGCGACTTGAGCATGCATCATCCATCATTCGGAACAGAGCTGAGGCGGTCCATGGATTTGCGTGTCATTTACTGCTTTCCTAGATTAACTTGTTAATTAATTAGGATTTTGTACTTATTCGGACTGTTGTATTTATTCGGACTGTATATTATTTATTCGGACCCTCTACGTGAGGGCAATGCTGTAATAAGTGTGTGTGTGTGTGTGTGTGATGTATGTCTTCCAACCCCACGTCTTTCTCCCTTTTATTTACCAGCTTATGATGGTTAGTTTAGGGCATGTTTCAATTAGCATACAGTATGATAACATGTTTGCATTCATTCGTCTGTCTTGCATGTACCAGGCTCGGCGCAACATACTAACTGCATTGTATTTCAATTCCAAATTGAATACGTGTTAGCTGTAGCATCATCATATGCCATGTTTAGAATAGCCGAGCCTATTGTAGTTGCATTTTTGCATGTGTTGCATTAGGCATTTCAGCATAGTTAGGATCATTCATGAATCTCTAACATAGTTTCTGTTTTGGCTTGGAGTACTCGGTAAGTGTTTATGCTTTAGCATCCTTGCATGTGTGTGAGTGACTGCCATGATAGCATGCTTACCATGAGGCTATGTGCTTATGTGATAAAATTGCTTGAATGCTTGTGGGTGAAGGTTGGGTTATTTGGATTGGAACAATTCATCAATTGTGAGTTTTAAGCCCACTAGATAGTGCCAAAACCATCTTTTCTAAGCCCACCCGAGGGTGGCAAAATCTGCATTTTAAGCCTACTTGCGAGTAGCAAACCGCTTTAAAAAACAAACATGAGATGTTTTGTTCCAATTCAGGCGATCCAGTCTATATTTGTATGTTGTGCGCATCACATAGTAATTCTAGGCTAATAACCGGAATAAGAACACATAATGTTTTCAAAACTTGATATCATGGTTAGTAGAGGCCGATCTTTGATCGGGCGAGCGGGGGTGCTCACGAAGTGACCTTCCCCAATCGTACCAAAGTTCCCGAGCCGAGGCAACTTTGGTGATGACGGATACGTGGCCTTAGGCAACGAGTCAAGGTTTCCTAAATTCTCCCAAAATAAATATTTAGGTGGCGACTCTGTATCTGGCAAAGCAGCCCATGTTTGGCACTTCTTTCAAAAAATCTATTTTCAAAAATGATTTGCCAGATTTGGACTCTTTGATGATTTCATCGGTCTTGCATTGCACTCTGCAAGATTAGATACAGGACCGTGACATTGAGTCCTGAACTGTAGTAAGCCCAAACAAACAAAACGGGGGATTCCCTCCCGGGACGGTCGGGGACGTCTACAGTTTCTGGCGACTCTGCTGGGGATTTAGAGAACTTGACTCGAACTCGTGATATCTTGTTTTGATTACACTTATGTGTCTCTTTGCATTGCATTTGCATTGGTGCACCTAGGACACTGTGTTTGTTGTATGCTATTCCTGAGAGGTTTGCCGGAGGCTCGCTTTGCGAAGCGTGCCATAAGGCTGACCGGTTGCGGGCTTTGCCACGACGGGAACACAAACCCCGATTTTACCGGGGCACCCTTTTTGACCATTCGACCTAGTGCATATTCGGAATCCATAGTGACCATTCCAAGCTAGGACAGGTTGCTCACCCGATCGTAGGTTGTTGGAAACCGCTGCGTGCGTAGTGAAACCCTAGCTCTTGACAAAATAGGACAGGGAAACCCTACCCCAACATAGGGGTGTTTTGGCTCTCATTTGCTTGTTATGTGCTTTTAGAGTGCGTCTCTACAGGGGTGCATGTATCAGTTTGCAAGTTTGGACATCAGGCCTGCGGGCACCAGTTCAGTATTTTGGGAATCAGTTATATCTGCGGGTATCAGATTTAGTTTTGGGGGGCAGTAATTTTGGGAACGGTGATCAGCGGTTGAATGCAGTTATTCAGTTATGTTCATGTCTGTATTAGTGGGATTGGGCTGAGATGCTGCATGTTTTCTCTTTCAGTTCAGAGACTCGGTTCAGAGCAACCAGTGTTCTCCTTTGCTGAGGCAAGACAGGAAAAGGCTCACCGATTCTTCAGAACCGTCAGTCACCAGTCTGGTCCATCTAATCCGTCAGTCACCAGTCCGTTCCATCTGATCCGTCAGTCACCAGTCACATCACCTCTGTTCAGTTCAGCAAAACTCATGATGACGCAAAATTTGAAAGAAATTGTGGTTATGGCAGCCGCATCAGACCAAGGAATCACATTGCAGGGCCGATGTTGAAGTGCCACACCCACCCAGGTCACCTGCCGCACATCCGATCTGGGAACCCCAGTTATTTCAAACCCGTGAGCCCACCACCTTCGAGTTGATGGGAATGATTGGTGACCTTCAAAGATCTGTGGCGGATCTAGCCTGCGGAATGTCGGTTCCGCCACCAAATGCATCGTATGCTGGGAATTTCATACCGCAAGAGCCCCCGCTACTGGGGCGAATTATAATTGAGCTCAGCCAACCTGAAGCTGTCTCAAGCTCTAGCAATGATATGTCAACAATAGCCGGACTTCGTACTAGTCAAGAAACCCAAACCTTCCACCAAGCTGAGGCTAGTGGAAAGAACAAGATGAAGATGGACACTGATCCCTATGAACAACTCCAGCAAGCTGTTGAGGCTCTGAAAGCCAGAAGGTTGAATAAGCAACAAGTACTTGCAGTTGTGGCTAAGACTGTGGATGACATCTTCTCTACTAAAGACGAGAGCAGTTCAAGCCAGGGAGAAAATTGAGATGGGGATCGTCGTACCAGAACAGTTCCTTCCAATTCTAACCCTACTCCTGGAAAAGATCAGAGAGCCAAGGCAGCACCTGCAGATCCTTTTTTGAGTGCATCCAGTAAAAACTCGTAGACTTCGAAATATCCGCCCCGAGGTCGCAGGGTCTTCCATGCCCTCTACACGCCTTTGTCTAAGGCCCTTCAAATCCTCGTCGAAAAAGGGCATCTCAAACCCCTCGAGCCTCGGCCTCTCCCGAGTCCCCTTCCAACTAAGCATGATGGTACCCAGTACTGCGCGTACCACCAGCAAACTGGTCACAGCACCGACAACAGCTTCCGTCTTCGCCATGAAGTACAGGATCTGTTTGACAGCGGGGTTGTCCTCCCGCCAAGCTCGGCGAAGTCTACCTTCACTAGGTCAGTGAACTTCGAGGATAGTATGAGTATGTGATCAGGGGTTAGACCACCTGCGGGCGGCGCTTGGTTTACCTCAGATGTGGCGTATGGCATGCACTTTTTTTGAGCATTTGCGAATGCCAGTTTTGTAATTTCTGACTTAGGTGTTGAATCAATTCTGTAAGTTTTGTTTTGAGTCTGTCTCACTGTCTCGAGTCAGTCTTTTTGATTAAGGGTCTGTCTTGTTGTATCGAGTCAGTCCTGTTGTACAAAGGTCGGGTGATTCCGGGGGTGTTATCTCGGGCATCACCATTTTGTTTTGAGTTTGTCTTTTCATTTTCTTCTGAGTCTATTTCTGCTTGGAGCCAGTTGCACCAACAAATTTGAATGGAACAACAGTGGTTTTTCACATTTGTGTGTTTGCTTCTGCCGTGTGCCAGAAGTTCAGAATGAGGTGGCAGTATTTGACTGAAAACTTTGCCTTTTCTATGCCTCAAAATCATTGCATTGACTTAAGTTTTTCAAAACTTTTCTAACACTGTGATAAAAAAAACGAAGAGGGAGGAATTCCTCAGGTTTTGTAAAATTTAATCAATTGAGAGAAAGAAAGGCATGCTAAACCCTTAATGAATGAGATCGTGTTTGTTAATGTGAGTACTGAGAAGGATCCTGGCTTGGTCTAGATTGGTTCTACACTATCTTCAGCGCGAGTGATTAGTCGCTTTCTTTAAAGGTTTCAAAAATGTTTTGCGCAGTCCTACGAAGACCTGTGTGGAATCGCTCTTGAGATTATGCGGCTTAAGATCACTCTCAGCCTCAAGACTCAACCCCTCATTTTCGAACCTTGAACTTAGATTCAGAATGTTCAATGGTTAACTACAATGTGAGGCCTGTGTGGCCGGATTAGAAGCAGCCCTCGAACTAGGGGCAGGGATGTCAGATCAAGAAGATCAGATGTCGTCAAAAGAAGCTTGCAAAGCTAGATCAGAAGCACCACTCGAACTAGGGGCAAAAGATGCCAGATTGTGCTCAAAGAGCCGAAGATGGATCGTTCCACAAATCAACGAAGATCGACAAGAATGCCAAACCCCAGAAGAGAGGAAAGAAGAAGACATTGCTGAAGGACAACCGAGTTCCTATCCATAACACTAGGGGCAAATTCAGCCCCCGTAGGATGGACTCCTACATCGTCAGCGAACAACAGCCACTCTCTTGGATTCAGACGGATTCAAGATCTCAGAACCATTTGACATGGACCAAGCTACACTTTTACCCTTGAGAGGCTCGCTGGGCCGAAAATCCGGAAGGGCGACCGAAGCAAAAGTTAGTGCAAAAAAAAGAAGAAAAAGAACAAAAAAAGAAAAAGAAAAATGCAAAGAATGAAAAAAAAAAGAAAAAGAAGAAAAATGAAGAAAATGAAAAAAGAAAAAGAAAAAAAAGATGAAAAGAAATGAAAAGAAAAACAAAGCTCGCAAGGTTGAAAACCCGGAAGGGTGGCCTTGGCAAAAGTTAGAGCGCAAAAGGAGAGGTTAATACCCGAGTGTACCTTAACCCCGAACTATGCAAGGCTTGATTCCCACGTTTGGGATACGTAAGCAACTTCATTCTGAAGTCCAGCCGTAAAACACTTCAAATTCAACGGTGTCCATGTGATGGTTCTGGTCATCTTTGTCTCCGACAGCTCGGTTGTGATCGTCATCATGAAAACTGGTTATAGTGTGCTGCGGTGCTATTCAAACAATGGGCAACTTTCCGTTGCCATACAGCGTGCTACGACGCTATTCAGACTAGGGGCGACTTTTCGTTGCCATACAGCGTGCTACGACGCTATTCAGACTAGGGGCAACTTTCCGTTGCCATACAATGTGCTGCGGTACTATTCAGACAAGGGGCAACTTTCCGTTGCCATGTAATGTCCTTCAGACAAGGGGCAATTTTCCTTCGGATCTGAGGTTGTGCATCTCAAGAGTAGGTTCCGTGCTTGTTGAGCAGTCGCCGTTTGCAAAAACAGTTTTTGAGAATTTTTAATGAGGTTGACTAATTTGCTCGAAAAGTATTCTATTTTTCTAAAATTGGACCATTTCTTAGACCCAAAGAGGAAAATTTTCAGTGCTCATAACCTGACTTGCATGATTTCAAATCAGAAAATTGAACAAGCGTGTTAATCTAACTCTCATTTTGGTTAAAATTGTTTTAGCATAAGCAAAAAATAAAAAATTGTCAAAATGATGAACTAGGGGCACAGTTGAGTCAAGCTCCCTGTCTTTTCCCTGTTAATGCATTTGCCAGAAAGGGCACCATACTTGCCAAGAAGGGCATCATACTTGCCGGAAAAGGACACCACTGAAGCTAACCGCAAAAGGGCTGAAAGCTCTATCACCCTCCAAGCAGCGAGGTATCAAGCTAAGTGCGAAGCACGAATTGGAATGGATCAAGATATTCCACTTCCTCATCTGGATAGATCTGATCACGTCCAAACTCCCCAGCAAAGCATCATCAACTGATGTCAGCTGCAAATTTGCTACACACCCAGTTGTAGCGCAACCCCTCTGTGGGAGAAACTCACTATTGTGAACAAGAATAAGAATCTGGTAGAATGCCAGGGGCAAGAGCCCACAACTTCCTGCTTACTCATCAACCACCCAGGGGAGGGATTTAAAATGAGAGATTGAAGAATAGAGAGGTGTGCGCTGAGAGAAAAAGTGAGGAGAAGGGCTTTTTCAGAAAAACAGAGCCTGAGGGCCGAGTGATGTGAGAATCACAAATGAGAAAGGGTGGGAAACAATGCCTGGAGAAACTGGCTCCTCGCGAACTGAGAGGTCTCTCGTCTTTGTAACACGTCTGTGTGTCGTGTCTTTTGTTTTGTTTGTCTCAATTCTTGCTTTGAGTCGTTCCGAGTGTGTCTCGATGCGTTTAGGTTGTTTACCTTTTCTTTTCGGTTGTTTACCTTTTCTTTTCCGTTGTTCAGTCTTTTTCGCTGTGTTCAGTCATAGGCTCAATACCCGGTTAAGAATTTGTTTCTCAATTTCAAAAAATCGTTTTGTGCTCAAAGTGATGTGTCGTTCTCCTCATTTGTGCAAAACAAGATTTTGTTCTTTCAAAAACCACAGGGTTCAACCCGGGTCATGTGGGAACAGTAAAACCAGGACCTATCTGAAGCTATATAGGTTCCAGACTTCGAAGCAAAAGAAAAAAGGGAAAATGTCGGGCATCTGAGTCTGTTTCAACTTCTGCAAGTTCTGTCATCGCATCCTATATGTTCAGAATGAGCTGTGTGTTCAAAAATTAAAAGAATACTGTGTTATGAGCCTTGTGTTCAGATGGAGCAGTGTTGTGTTATGAGATGCGTGTTCAAAATGAAGTGAATGAGCTATGTGTTCAGAAATAAAAATTTATGAGCTGCGTGTTCAATATTAAGAGTTAGCTGCGTGTTCAACATGAAGTATTAAGCTGTGTGTTCAGAATTGAAAAGGGTGAGCTGTGTGTTCAACATATGAGCTGTGTGTTCAAAAATTAAAAGAATACTGTGTTATGAGCCTTGTGTTCAGATGGAGCAGTGTTGTGTTATGAGTTGTGTGTTCAAAATAAAGTGAATGAGTTGTGTGTTCAGAAATGAAAATTTATGAGCAGCGTGTTCAATATTAAGAGTTAGCTGCGTGTTCAACATGAAGTATTGAGCTGTGTGTTCAGAATTGAAAAGTGTGAGCTGCGTGTTCAACATATGAGCGTGGGTTCGGAATTAAAATGTGTGAGCTGCGTGTTCAGAATTAAGAATGAGCTGCGTGCAAATGAAAATGTATGGGCTGCGTGTTCAGAAATTCAAAAGTTCGAGCTGCGTGTTCGACTTTCAACAAGTGTGTGCTATGTTCACATTCGAAACTGGGCTGCGTGTTCAGAAGTTCAAAAGTTTGGGCTGCGTGTTCAACTTTCAACAAATGTGTGCTGTGTGTTCACAATCAAGATATGGGCTGCGTGTTCAGAAATTCAAAGTTTGGGCTGAGTGTTCAACTTTCAACAAAATTTGGGCTGCGTGTTCAGAAATTCAATAGTTTGGGCTGCGTGTTCAACTCTCAACAAGTGTGTGCTGTGTGTTCACATTCAAAATATGAGATGCGTGTTCAGAGATTCAAAAAGTTCGAGCTACGTGTTCAACTTGTTTCAACAAGAGTGTGCTGTGTGTTCACATTCAAAATATGAGCTGCGTGTTTAGAAATTCAAAAGTTTGGGCTGCGTGTTCAACTTTCAATCAGTGTGGGCCGCGTGTCCACCACAAGAGTTTGAGCTGTGAGTTCAGATTTCAAGAAAATGTGGGCTACGTGTTCACGACAAAAGTTTGAGCTGTGTGTTCAGATTTCAAAAATGTGGGCTGCGTGTTCACAACAAAAGTTTGAGCTGCGTGTTCAGAAGTTCGAAGTGTTTCAGCTGTGTGTTCAAAACGCAAACCGAATGCTGTGTTATGGACTGAGTATTCAGATTGAGTAGTGTTGTGAGCTGTGTGCCCGAAGAACGAGCTGTGTGCCTGAAAATGAGCCGTGTGCCCGAAAAAATGAGCTGTGTGCTCGAAAAACAAGCTGTGTGTTCAAAGTGAACAGAATACTGTGTTAACTATTTCACTGTTTCAAGCCAGAATGGCGATCAGAAGTGCTCTCCTTGAGTACCATTCCCCGTCAGAGTAAAGCGATTTACCGCCACTCACTCCATGAGGTGCTTTCTAGAGTGCCGCTTTGTTTGTTTATTGCATTCCCTAAACATCATGCTCTACATTGCTTTTAACATGTACTGTTTCATCGCACTTGTTGCGTTTATTTGCATCTTGTATTATCTTATATCCTTTTGCACCGTGCTGCGTTTAGAATCGTTGTCCTCCGGGACTTTCTCAGGTTGCGTTGTGTATGCACCTGGACGGTTGTTTTCAGACCTCTTCTCACGATTTCAGCGTGGTTAGAGTGTTCTTTTCCTCACACGATTTCAGCGTGTTTGGAATTTATCTCAGGTTGCGTTGTGTGCGCACTTGGGCGGTTGTTGTTTGGACCTCCTGTCACGATTTCAGCGTGATTTGAGTGTCCCGTTCCTTACGCGATTTCAGCGTGTTTGGAATTTATCTCAGGTTGCGTTGTGCGCGCACCTGGGCGGTTGTTGTTTGGACCTCCTCTCACGATTTCAGCGTGGTTTGAGTGTCCCGTTCCTTACGCGATTTCAGCGTGTTTGGAATTTATCTCAAGTTGCGTTGTGCGTGCACCTGGGCAGTTGTTGTTTGGACCTCCTCTCACGATTTCAGCGTGGTTTGAGTGTCACGTTCCTTACGCGATTTCAGCGTGTTTGGAATTTATCTCAGGTTGCGTTGTGCGCGCACCTGGGCGGTTGTTGTTTGGACCTCCTCTCACGATTTCAGCGTGGTTTGAGTGTCCCGTTCCTTACGCGATTTCAGCGTGTTTGGAATTTATCTCAAGTTGCGTTGTGCGTGCACCTGAGCAGTTGTTGTTTGGACCTCCTCTCACGATTTCAGCGTGGTTTGAGTGTACCGTTCCTTACGCGATTTCAACGTGTTTGGAATTTATCTCAGGTTGCGTTGTGCGCGCACCTGGGCGGTTGTTGTTTGGACCTTCTCTCACGATTTCAGCGTGGTATGAGTGTCCCGTTCCTTACGCGATTTCAGCGTGTTTGGAATTTATCTCAGGTTGCGTTGTGCGCGCATTTGGGCGGTTGTTGTTTGGACCTCCTCTCACGATTTCAGCGTGGTTTGAGTGTACCGTTCCTTACGCGATTTCAACGTGTTTGGAATTTATCTCAGGTTGCGTTATGCGTGCACTTGGGCAGTTGTTGTTTGGACCTCCTCTCACGATTTCAGCGTGGTTTGAGTGTACCGTTCCTTACGCGATTTCAACGTGTTTGGAATTTATCTCAGGTTGCGTTATGCGTGCACTTGGGCAGTTGTTGTTTGGACCTCCTCTCACGATTTCAGCGTGGTTTGAGTGTCACGTTCCTTACGCGATTTCAGCGTGTTTGGAATTTATCTCAGGTTGCGTTGTGCGCGCACCTGGGCGGTTGTTGTTTGGACCTCCTCTCACGATTTCAGCGTGGTTTGAGTGTCCCGTTCCTTACGCGATTTCAGCGTGTTTGGAATTTATCTCAAGTTGCGTTGTGCGTGCACCTGGGCAGTTGTTGTTTGGACCTCCTCTCACGATTTCAGCGTGGTTTGAGTGTACCGTTCCTTACGCGATTTCAACGTGTTTGGAATTTATCTCAGGTTGCGTTGTGCGCGCACCTGGGCGGTTGTTGTTTGGACCTTCTCTCACGATTTCAGCGTGGTATGAGTGTCCCGTTCCTTACGCGATTTCAGCGTGTTTGGAATTTATCTCAGGTTGCGTTGTGCGCGCATTTGGGCGGTTGTTGTTTGGACCTCCTCTCACGATTTCAGCGTGGTTTGAGTGTACCGTTCCTTACGCGATTTCAGCGTGTTTGGAATTTATCTCAGGTTGCGTTGTGCGCGCACTTGGGCAGTTATTGTTTGGATCTCCTCTCACGATTTCAGCGTGGTTTGAGTGTCCCGTTCCTTACGCGATTTCAGCGTGTTTGGAATTTATCTCAGGTTGCGTTGTGTGCGCACCTGGGCGGTTGTTGTTTGGACCTCCTCTCACGATTTTAGCATGGTTTGAGTGTCCCGTTCCTTACACGATTTCAGCGTGTTTGGAATTTATCTCAGGTTGAGTTGTGCGCGCACTTGGGCGATTGTTGTTTGGACCTCCTTTCACGATTTCAGCGTGGTTTGAGTGTCCCGTTCCTTACGTGATTTCAACGTGTTTGGAATTTATCTCAGGTTGCGTTGTGTACGCACCTGGGCGGTTGTTTTCGAACCTCTTCTCACGATTTTAGCATGGTTTGAGTGTCTCGTTCCTTACGCGATTTCAGCGTGTTTGGAATTTATCTCAGGTTGCGTTGTGCGCGCACTTGGGCGGTTGTTGTTTGGACCTCCTTTCACGATTTCAGCGTGGTTTCAGTGTCCCGTTCCTTACGTGATTTCAACGTGTTTGGAATTTATCTCAGGTTGCATTGTGTACGCACCTGGGCGGTTGTTTTCGGACCTCTTCTCACGAATTCAGCGTGGTTTGACTGTCCCGTTTCTTACACAATTTCAGCGTGTTTGGAATTTATCTCAGGTTGCGTTGTGTACGCACCTGGGCGGTTGTTTTCGGATCTCTTCTCATGATTTCAGCGTGGTTTGAGTGTCCCTTTCCTTACACGATTTCAGCGTGTTTGAAATTTATCTTAGGTTGCGTTGTGTACGCACCTGGGCGGTTGTTTTCGAACCTTTTCTCACGATTTCAGCATGGTTTGAGTGTCCCGTTCCTTACACGATTTCAGCGTGTTTGGAATTTATCTCAGGTTGCGTTGTGTACGCACCTGGGCGGTTGTTTTCGGACCTCTTCTCACGATTTCAGCGTGGTTTGAGTGTCTCGTTCCTTAAGCGATTTCAGCGCGTTTGGAATTTATCCCAGGTTGCGTTGTAGACGCGCTGGGCGGGTTGTTTTTGGACCTCTTCTCACGATTTCAGCGTGGTTAGAGTGTTCTTTTCCTCACACGATGTCAGCGTATTTGGAATTTATCCCAGGTTGCGTTGTAGACGCGCTGGGCGGGTTGTTGGACCTCCTCTCACGATTTCAGCGTGGTTTGAGTGTCCCGTTCCTCACACGATTTCAGTGTGTTTGGATCTTATCTCAGGTTGCGTTGTGCGCGCACTTGGGCGGTTGTTTTCAGACCTCTTCTCACGATTTCAGCGTGGTTAGAGTGTTCTTTTCCTCACACGATTTCAGCGTGTTTGGAATTTATCCCAGGTTGCATTGTACACGCGCTAGGCGGTTTGTCTTTGGACCTCCTCTCACGATTTCAGCGTGATTGGAGCCTCCCCTTCCTCACACGATTTCAGCGTGTTTGGAAGTTATCTTAGGGTGCGTAGAACGCGCTCCTGATTTGTTTTCTTTGTTCTTCGTCCACTCACGAGTCCAGCGTGGTTGGCGTATGTCACCATTTTGCACCTATTGTACTCTTTGTTGCATTGCATCTATTATCTATTGCATCCATTGCATCGTATATGTTTTATTGTCTGGTCTAGGAGACCTTAAATCCTCCGGTCTAAGGAAACCTTAAATCCTGCATCATCATTCGCGCTGTATTGCGCATCGTACTTGCATTTTACTTGCATTTCATCGCACTATCTTGTGCACTCTCTGGTCTAGGAGACCTTAAATCCTCTAAAGGTGCAATTCCTTTGGTGTTTGTCGTGCCTGAACGACTTTCGATGGTCTGGTATACCCACCTGCCTGTGTTTGCGGTGAGTTCCTAGGAGACCAACTGAGACGGTGGAAACTAGAGTTCGAATGGCTTATGCCTAGAACGCAAAGGTTCGGGATTTCCGAGACTAAAGTCTGGTTTAAATACCCATGGATATATCCTCGGCTTGAAATCTGTATGGAAGCCCCATAGATTGAGATAGCATATGTATGCGCTTCAATTCTGGATACTGAACCAACCTAGTCTGTCACCCTGTTAGAGAATAGGGAAAGCTGCGACTATGGCCAGGGAGAAAAGTAGTACCTGTGGTTCAATTGAGAAGAAGATGAAGATTCCCACATCAGGATGAGGTAGGACATTGCTGAGGTAAGTCATTGCCCATTGCCCCTGTAAGGTACTGCCCTTTTCCTAGCTATCACATTTCATTTTAGTCATTACAGTGCATTGCATAAATCCTAAATCTTCAAACCGGCTTCGCGCAGCGTATAAGTCCAATTTTCAAACCGGTTTCGCGTAGCGTATAAGTCCAATTATCAAGACGGCTTCGCGCAGCATATAGGTCCAATTTTCAAAATTTTCCTGCATATCATTTTGCATCCTGCCCCTAAACTACGCTGGTTTGATTCCTTACAAAGGGATACGTAGGCAGCCTGCAGGCACAACCATTTATTTATCTATATTTTGTTTGTTTGTCCAAGTCTTCGGCCTTGTCAAAAATGAGTCGTCTCTGGGCTTTGACATTCACTCTCGTCACTTCTTGACTTCCGAGTTCTGTCAAAGAGGGGCAACAGTAGACACCCCATTTTTGACCGACCTTAAGACTCGGACGTCACCAATTGAGCGCTCGGTGATGTTGCACATTGTGCTAGTTCTGAAGTTTTAGAGTCTTGGCTGCGAGCCTTGACTCCGGACTTCGGGGCTCTTTTGTGCTTTGCCTCGATTTACGAACTGGGTCCCGTTTTCTCCGTTTTCTCTTCCCGAAGGGAGGGAGAGGTCTTGTAGACCATCTCTCAGTGGCCGTAGGCTACGTTTTGTGGTCGTAGGCCTTTTTTTCCGTTTGGAGCCCGGTTTTCGATTTTTCGGAGCCGTCGGCCGTGTGCCTCGGTTCGGGACCACTTGACCACCTCCGTTCGCTCCGATTTTTGGCACACACCTTATTTCCTCCCTTTTTAGGGACACTGTGGTCCGAGAGACCAACTTTGTGGTCGAACACCACCTCCGGTGCTTAATAGTCAATTTTCAGGGCCCCATGCCGCGCGTTTTGGCCCCTGAACCTTCGTTTTGCATCGGTTTGGGTCCATTTTTGGTGGAGACCTTATTTTCATTGTTAGAAAGGTTGTAGAAGGGTGGGAGGCTAGTAATTGTTCTAAAGACCAGCTTTATTCCTTCATCGCTCTCCATCGCCCATTTTCCTCCCTAGAAAGTTGGTGTTGACCCCTCCCGGGCCACTTTCTTGGGCCCTCAACCACATATTCGTGTTGCACACACCTGGGAGGCCACCAATATTGGTAGGCCGACCCGCAATTTTCTCTGACCCTTTTGACCCCTCTAAAAAGTGGGTTTTTCTCTCTCCTAGTTCACATTTTCTGGGTTTTGACCACATATTTGTGTTGTGCACACAAGAGAGGCCACCTTCCTTGGGTGGCCGTCCAGCAATTCTAATTGACCCTTTTGGCCCCTGGCCGGCCGGCCCCCTGAACCTTTTGAACCTGGCCAGCCATGATCCTCTCTCCAAGTGTATTCCAGCTGTGCCAGCTGTTTCCCCCCAGATCTTGTATCAGAAGGGCTGCCTTTTTGGGGGGGAAATTTGAATTTGTTTCCCCCCTCCCCTTTCCTTGGCCTCTCTCCCTCTTTAAAACCAGCACTCTACCACCATTTTGAAGGGTTAGAAAATTAGCTGAGGCACCATTACAGATACAACCATATATCTATCTCTTCCAAACTTCAAAACATCCTTGACCTTGCACCATTTACCCTACACCTCATAACCTACCACCTCCCCATCACTCATTCCAGCACCTTGGAGGCCATTTGAAGAGGTTAAAAGCTCAGAATTTTGGACCAAAAGCTCCTGATTTGCTGCTCTTCAAGGGTAAGCACTTATTTCCCTTAAACTTGTATTTTTTTTGCTTCATCTATAAGCTATACTTGCGAGAATTTTTGGGCTCCAACCCAAACTAGAAATAGTCTTATTTTGAGCTTATCTTCATGTTTGATAGAGGACTTTTCTCTGTTTGAGGTCTTCTCCTCACCCTTTGTGTTTAATCTCTCTTTTAGGGCTTATCTTGCATGATATTTTAGCCTTGTTTTTGAACATTTTTGGGCTCCGGGCCAAACTTTAAAGTGCCTTATTTTGAGCACCTCTTCAACTTTGTTGAAAGGCTCTTCACTGTTTGGAGCCAGCTACTGCCCCTTTCCTTTATCTCTCTTTTAGGGCTATTTTTGCATCATATTTTAGCCTTATTTGTGAGCATATTCGAGATTTACCATAAACTGTAAAGTATCTTGTTTTGAGCCTCTCTTAAACTTTGTTGAAGGGCTCTTTTCTGGTTGAGGCCTTTTGCTACCCTGTTTGTTCAATCTCTCTTTTGGGGCCGTTTTTGCATGATACATTAGCCTTATTTGTGAGCCTTTTTGGACCTCGACCTAAACTGAAAAAAGTCTTGTTTTGGTATCATCTTCATGTTTGATTAAGGTTTATTTTCTGTTTGGAGTCATCTTCCCCTATGCATGCTTTATCTCTTCACGATTAGGGCTATGCATTAGAGCATTTGCATTGGCCATGGTTTGGCCTCTTAGCCACTGAAATCCAGTGGATTTTCAATGGCTTTGAGGCATTCTTGAAGGCCAAAATCAGAGGGGGGTGACCACCTCTCTCCTTGTCTTGTTTGGTGGCCTTTTTGGTTTTCCAAAGGACCCCCCGTTTGCAAGCTTCTAAGCTTTGTTCCAGGCCTCTTTTAGTGGGTTTTAGGACCCCTATAGACCATTTCCAGAGTTGGTTTGGCCTTGTTGATTGTCCATCTTGCATGTGCTTAATAACCCCTTGTATGCCCTTCCAAAGGAGCCCCCCATTTTTGCAAGTGTTGGCTTCATTTTAGTGGTTATTTGAGCATATTTTGGCATATTTTATTCACTAATTTTTTCTGGTTTAGTGAGATTTCATATGGTTCATGTACATGCCATACAACTCATGTTTGCTAGTCAAAGTTGCATGCTATTTTTGTCCACCATGCTAGCATCTTTTGGCCATGCTTTGAACTAGAAATGTTCATGTTTTGGGACTGCCTTGGCTCTGTCTTTGTGCTTCATGATCAAATAATGCATGCTTTGTATAGCTATTGGTCAATTCATGCGCCTAGTTTTGAGTTTCGAGGCTCATCTCATGCATCGGGTGCCATATTTCCGTGATTCGGGACCATTTTGTATCATATTTCAGTGCTGAAATTTGCATGTTTGCATACCATGTTCCATGTCTTGCCATGCTTTGGTAAAGTGGCATTTGATGCCTTAGGCTTGGTCCTCGGTTCGCGTGCATGTGTGCGCGCATTTTGAGTGTCTCATTTTCATCTAATGGCTACTAACGTGAGTGTGGCTGAGGTCCACTCATGTTGGTGTTAGCCCACATTGCATTGCGTATGCCATTTCATGGCATTGTGTATGCTAGGTTGCATGTTAGGATTGCATTCATGCATGTCATGCATATTGCGTTGTGTTTGGGATAGGAGTTAGCCCAAGCACGGGAAACGAGGGATGTTTCATACTCCGAGTGATGGAACGTGTCTCAATTCCCAGTCACCGACACTCCGAATTACCCATGATGGAGTTTAGGTCTTGTTGTGTTTTCATGTGCATTCATTTCATATTGAGACGTGCAATTCGACTCCTCGGCCATCATGCATCGAGATGCGTGATTGGTGGCACGAGGATTGAGGTATGCATACATTTGTGAAAATACTTTGCCATGTCCCTTTTTTGCTATCTGTTGCAGCAAATCAGAAATCGGCAGTCTTTTGGAGCTTCGTGCAATATTCCGGGCTTAATTGTAAACAGAGGCTAATCGGGGCATTGCAAGGGATTTCCGCGCAAAGGCGACTCGAGCATGCATCATCCATCATTTGGAACAGAGCTGAGGCGGTCCATGGATTTGCGTGTCATTTACTGCTTTCCTAGATTAACTTGTTAATTAATTACGATTTTTCACTTATTCGGACTGTTGTATTTATTCGGATTGTATATTATTTATTCGGACCCTCTGCGCGAGGGCAATACTGTAATAAGTATGCATGTGTGTGATGTATGTCTTCCAACCCCATGACTTTCTCCCTTTTATTTACCAGCTTATGATGGTTAGTTTAGGGCATGTTTCAATTAGCATACAGTATGATAACATGTTTGCATTCATTCATCTGTCTTGCATGCACCGGGCTCGGCGCATCATACTAACTGCATTGTATTTCAATTCCAAATTGAATACGTGTTAGCTGTAGCATCATCATATGCCATGTTTAGAATAGCCGAGCCTATTGTAGTTGCATTTTTGCATGTGTGTAGACACCCCATTTTTGACTGTCCTCAAGACTTGGACGTCACCGTTTGAACACTCGGTGATCATCCATGTTTGTGTTCGTTTGGAGTTCCCGGAGGTCTCGGCTACGCGCCTTGCCTCAGGATCTCCGAACTCGACCGTTTAGTGTCTGGTTTTGCACCAAACACTTGCATTTTGCCTTGGAAGGGCAGGGAATGCCTTGTGAGGCATCCCCACACACCACCGGCCGTGGTTAGAGGCCACCGGCTGGTTTTTGCTGCCACCGGCAATGTATATTGCCGGTCGGCACTATTTAGTGCCGGTCGGCACTCAATTTTTTCAAAATGGCATCTTTGGCCGGCCGACTACTGTGCATCTGCTTTTGTAGATATTTTAAGATAGCTGTCTTGCTTTTTGCTCCCCTCCATAGGGATCTCTCTCTTTAGAAGCTTGTCTTGTAAGCTTTACAAGACAAAAAGGCTCTATAAGAGAGAGCCTTCTCTCTTGTTGCAAGGGTTAGACACTTGAGATATTTTGGAGAGCTTAGACAGCCATTTTTAGGGTTCTTGAGTTCTAGGGTTAGAAATCATACACTTTCTATCTCTATATCTCCCTCTTGTGTGTGTTTTAGTGAGTTTGTGTCTTACTATTGCACACAAACACATAGTGTTTCACCTTCACTTAGCTACTGAGGTTCTAAGAGGTTGGTTTTGAAGTTTTGGAGCTGGATTCAAGCCAAGGAGGGCCATTGGAGCATCATTTGTGAAGGGGTCTTCAAGGGTAAGAATTTAGCCTCTTTATTCCCCAATCTTGCATTGTATTTTTACCTATCTTAAAATTGTTTTTGAGCTTGGTGTATAATACAAAAAAGTTCTGTTTTTTAGCCCTCTTGATTTTTTATTAAGAGTGTTTTGTGGTTTGAGGGTGTTTGACCCCCCTTAGGCATTGAAAGGCCACATTTTGTGCTATTTTGTGCAAGTTTCGAGACTTTGGTATTTGGGCCTCTTCACCACTGAAATCTTGAGGGATTTCAGTGGTGAAGATGGTGCCTTGAAGTCTCCAAAAGGGGAGGGCCACCCCCTCTCCTTGTTGTCCTTGAAACGGACCGTTTTTGGCCTCTTGAGAGAGCATCATGTTAGAGTGTGTATTGATCATGTCTTGGCTGTTTTGCATGCTTAGTATGTCATAATATACCTCTATTTTTTGTTGGTTTTGGTACACCATGCATGCTTAGCATACCTACCATGTAATGCCTTGTTATCGCCTTAATATGCCTTAGGTTGTTAGCCTTTGTTCGAGCATGTTTTAGGCTTAGTCTTGTGAAGCTTTTGTGCATATTTTGCCATGTTTTAGGTCTGTCCATAGTTGTTTGGGTCGGATTTGGCATGCCAAGTATAGCCCCTTTGTATTCGAGCTTGTATGCTTCAAGTAGGCGAATGTATAGCATGACATTTTTGCATTGATTTGGTGATTTGGAATCATCTACCATGTCATTTCAGTCCCATTTGCATGCCTATATGTTTACCTTAGACGCCTCTTTAATGCTTTGAAAGCTTGTGTAGTATGCTCCATGTTTTGGCCATAGTGCATGCTTTGAAATTGAGCCACTTAGATGCCATCTAGGGAGCCCCCTTTGCATGGTCTAGGTTTGTCTTGAACCTATTTTAAGCCCTCTTAGCCTTGTGAGGCTTGGTTGGCTTAGCCATGGTTCAAGTCCTTTTGACTTGTTTCAAGTACTTGGACCATTGTTGCATGTTTAGCTCGCCTTGTTGCTTGGTTTGGCACCATGTTTTAACATGATTTTCAGAGCTTATGTTGCATGCTAATTGTCCATGATATCCCTTTTCAAATGTGCTTGAGAGTTACCTCATTTGTGCCTAAGCATTGCCCCTTTAACATGTGCATGCGTGTATGTGTATTTGGTCCCTTGTTTTGGTCACTTTGGCCACTGTTTTGGGACTATTTAGAGTTGCCTAAATCATGTATAAGTCCATCTTTGCATCCATTTGCATGGCCATATGTTTGCTTGTATGCTTGCGTAAGTGTCTTGCCATGTCATGTTGCATCCTTAGCTTGTATGCCTAGGTTGCATTGCATCTTGCACGCATGCCTTGTTCCTTGACTTAGTGATAGGAATTTGGCCTTGGTTTGTTTGTTTGGTCTGCATTTCATTTGACATGAAAGTTGCACGCTTGATCGCTTGGGCCATCATGCATGGAAATGCGTGATTGGTGGTCCGAGAATCGAGACAAATGCCCCTTTGAGTCATTACCATGATAAGGGACATGATTGGTGCATATATGTTTGAATTGTATTGCCATGCAAGTTCTGTCCTCTGCTGCTGTGAGTTGCAGGTTCTGCAGGCATTCTTTGCCGACCGGCAGCATAGATTGCCGACCGGCAGTGAATAACCAGCCGATGGACTCATTTTGTGCCGGTGACCACATGACACTGCCGGTAGGCATTCTATTCAGTCGGTGGCACTCCCCAATGTCCAGAGAAGCAGTCCTGAGGTTTTGGCAGCCTCCAGAGGAGTAAAGGAAGGAAAACAGAGGCAGCCTATGCATGGCGGTGCATTTCCGAGCAAGACCGAGCGTGCATTGCATCGAGCTCTCCTCCCGAGGCGGTTTACTGCTTTTCTTGGTTTAAATTAGTTTGTTAACTAATTAGGCAATTTGTAATATTTAATTAGCTTGCGTAGTTAGTTAATTTGTATTATTTATTTGGCCCCTCCGAGCGAGGGCAAATCTGTAATAAGTGTGTGTGAGTGGTGTGTATGTCTTCCAATCCCCACTTCTTTCTTCCCTTTTACTTACCTGCTTTGTTGGTTAGTATTAGTGCACGTTTAATTTAGCATACCTTATGCAATGCATGCGTGCATTCATGCATTTGTATTGCATGCACCGGGCTCAGTACATCATGCTAACTGCATTTGTACTACAATTCAAAATTGAATACGTGCATCAAATTGATCGCAGTTCATATGCCATGTTTAGGTTAGCCGAGCCTACTTTGATTACACCCTGTGTGTGTTGCATTAGGCAATTTAATATGAGCTAGGACATGCATGTTTGCTAACTAGTTTATTATTTTGGCACGGAGTACGATGTAAGTATTTTTGCTTTAGCATCCCGCATGCGTGTGAGTGTTGCCATGACAGTATGCTTGCCATGCGGCTAAGTGTTTATGTGATAAACTGTTTGGATGCTTGTGGGTGAAGGTTGGATTGTTTGAGTTGGAAAACTCATTGAAATCCGTATTTTAGCCTACTTGCGAGTAGCAAATTCCAAAGTGCTTTTCAAAAACAAACGGATATGCAATGCTTATTTCCAAATTAGGCAATCTAGTCTATACTTGTTTGTTGCGCTCATAACATAGTAATTCTAGGCAAATAAATGGAATAAGAACACATAAAGTTTTCAAAATCGGATATCATGGTTAGTAGAGGCTGGTCTTCGGACCGGGCGAAAGGGGGTGCTCATAGCTGACCTTCCCCGATCGTACCCAAGCTCCCGTGCCGAGACAACTCCGGTGATGACGGACATGTGGCCTTCGGCACCGAGTCAGGGTTTCCTAAATTTCCCCATTAAAAAATATTTAGGTGGCGACTCTGTATCTGGCAAAGCAGTCCATGTTTGGCACTTCTTTTCAAAAAAAAATCTGTTTCTCAAAACGATTTGCCAGATTTGGACTCTTTGGTTCAGATTAAGAACCGTGACAACAAATCGAGTCCGAACTGTAGTAGCGGAGGCCCTTTCGCGGGCGCGTCTACAGTTTCTGGCGACTCTGCTGGGGATTTTAGAGAGCTTGACTCGAACTCGTGATATCTTGTTTTGATTTTGCTTATGTGTTTCTTTGCATTGCATGTGCATTGGTGCGCCTAGGAACACAGTATTTGCTATCTGCCATTCCTGAACGGTTTGCCGGAGGCTTGTCTTGTCAAGGCATGACCATAAGGCTGACCGGCTATGGGCTCTGACAGTATGGGAACACAAACCCCGGTTTTACCGGGGCACCCTTTTTGACCATTCGACCTAGTACATATTCGGATCCATAGTGACCATTCCAAGTTAGGACAGGCTGCTTACCCGATGTTAGGTTGTTTGAAAACCGCTGTGTGCATAGTGAAACCCTAGCTCCTGACAAAATAGGACAGGGAAACCCTACCCCAACATAGGGGTGTTTTGGCTCTCTTTACGTGCTGTGTGCTTTTAGAGTGTATGTCTACAGGAACGTACATATCAGTTTGCAAGATTGAGTATAAGACCTGAAGGCATCAGTATCAGTATTGTCGAGAATCAGTTATCTGTGGGTATCAGGTTCAGTTTTGGGGACAGTGATTCTGAGGAACAATGATCAGTAGTGGAGTGCAGTTGTTCGGCTACACCTGTATTTGATCCGTTTGGGCTGAAATACTGCTTGTTTTCCCTTTCAGTTTAGAGAGTTCAGAGGGTTGATACAGAATAGCCAGTGTTCCCCCTTGCTGAGGCAGGACTTATGACGACGCAGAATTCAGAAGAGTTCGTGGTTATGACGACTGCATTAGATCAAAGGATCACTCTGCAAAGTGAGACCAACATGGATATGCCACATCCACCCAGGTCACCTGTTGTGCACCCGGTCTGGGCCCCCCAGCTATACCAGGCTCGCGAGCCGACCACCTTTGAACTAATGGGGATGATAGGTGATCTCCAGAGGTCTGTGGCGGATCTCGCCTACGGAATGTTAGCTTCACCTCCAGCCGCACCATATGCCGGGAGTTTTGTACCCCAGGAGCCCCTGCTGTTGGGGCGTATCGTGATCGAACTTAGCCAACCGGAGATGACCTCCAGCTATGGCAATGACATACCAGGCTGAGGCCAGAGGGAAAGACAAAGCAAAGATAGACGCCGATCCCATCGAACAACTGCTATGGGCAGTCGAGGCTTTGAAAGCCGGGGGGATGAACAAGCAACAGATAGCCGCAGTTGTGGCAAAAACTGTGGAAGGTGCTTTCTCCACTCCACCTGAGGGTAGTTCAAGTTAGTCGGAAAATCGGGTTGGGCCCCGTCATGCCAGAACAGTTCCTCCTATTCCCGCCCCTGCACCCGGGAAAGATCAGAAAGCTAAGGTGGCGCCTGCCGACCCTTTTGCTCGTGCGGCTAGTAAGACCGCTCGGACTCCAAAGTACCTGCCCCGAGGGCGCAGGGCCTTTCATGCTCTCTACATGCCTCTGTCCAAGGCACTTCAGATCCTTGCCGAGAAGGGGCACCTTAAACCCTTGGAGCCTCGGCCACTCCCGAAGAATCTCCCTGCCACGCATGATGCTGCTCAGTACTGCGCGTACCACCAGCAGACAGGCCATCCTACTGACAATTGTTCCCGCCTCCGTCATGAGGTGCAAGATTTGATCGACAACGAGGTTATCCTCCCGCCCACCTCAGCCAAGTCCGTTAGCACCCAGTTGTTGGATTTTGAGGACACAGATACTGCAAGTACGTAATCAGAGAGTGAACCACCTGCGGGCGACATTCGGTATGTTTTGGGTGTGGCGTCTGGCACGCATTTTTGAGCATCGGTGAAACCGAGTTTTGTAAATTCTGGCTTGGGTATCGAGTCAGTCTTTTGTTTTGAGTCTGTCTCTTTGTTTTGAGTCAGTCTTTTGCTTAAGGGTTTGTCTTGTTGTGGCGAGTCAGTCCCCTTTGTATAGAATACCAGGTGATTCTGGGGTTGTTGTCCCGAACACCATTTTGTCTTGTAATTACCTTTTTTGTTTTTGAGTCTGTTTCTGCCGAGGGGCCAGTTATACCAACAAATCTGAATGAAACAGCTGTTCCTATCTCACTTTCGTGCTTGCTTTCAGTATAAGTGCCAGCGGATTTGAATGGGCCGACAGTACATCTCGCCAGCTCTTCTGCGTGCCAAGCTCATTGCATTAGCCTAAGTTTTTCAAAACTTTTTGAACACTGCGGTGATAAAAACGAAGAGGGAGGAATTCCTCGGGTTTTGCAAAACTTTGATCATTTTGAGAGAAAGAGAGGCATGCTAAGCCTTTTAATGAGCGAAACCATGCTTGTCAGTATGAGTACTGGGAAGGACCCTGGCTTGATCCAGATTGGTTCCACACTATCTTCGGCGCGAGCGATTTGTCGCTTTCTTAAAAACTTTCAAAAACAAATGTTTTGCATGGCCCTGTGAAGACCTGTGTGGAACCGCTCTTGAGATTGTGTAGCCTAGGATCGCTCTCAGCCTCAAGATTTGACCTGTTCGTTTCGAGCCACGAATTCATCCGGAACATTCAACGGTCAACTGTCGGAGGAGGCCCGTGTGGTCAGTTTTGAAGCAGCCCTCCAGGCAAGAGGCACCCACGCCGAATCAAAAAGAGTAGATCTCACCAGAAGAAGCTCATGGAGCAGCCATGATGGATTCTCCTACAAATCACTGCAACAGCCGTTCTCCTAGATACAGAGAGGCTTCAACTTTAGAAACCATTTGACATGGACTTGTTACACTTTTACCCTTTGAGAGGCTCGCTGGGCCGAAAACCCGGAAGGGCGACCCAGGCAAAAGTTAGAGCAAGAGAAGAATACAAAAAAGAAAAGAAAAGAAAAGAAAATACAAAAAAAAGAAAGAAAAGAAAAGAAAAAAAAATGCAAAAAAGAAAAGAAAAGAAAAGAAAATACAAAAAAAAGAAAGAAAAGAAAAGAAAAAAATTGCAAAAAAGAAAAGAAAAAGAAATAAACAAAAGAAAATGAAAAGAAGCTTGCAAGGTCAAAAACCCGCATCGGGCACCATAGCAAAAGTTAGAGCCTGAAAAGTGAAGGTTAAAATACCCGAGTGTACCTTAACCGGAACTATGCAAGGCTTGATTCCCATGTTTGGGATACGTAGGCAACTTCATCATGAAGTCCAGCCCCCAACGCTTTCGTAGCGTTTCGGTCCATGCAATGGTTTCGATTTCATCCTAAAGTCTGGTCGTCAACACCTTCCAAGGTGATTGTGTCCATATATTTGTTATGACCGTCGTCGTCATCTCTGTGTCCAAGAGTTCGACCACCACCAATGAAGACTGTCTGCAGGCTGCTGCGGCACCATCCAAACAAGGGGCAACTTTCTGTTGCCACGAGTTGTCGTGAGCCGCTGTTCAAACCAGGGGCAACTTTCCGTTGCTGTGCGGCGTTCTTCAAACTAGGGGCAATTTTCCATTGCCTCCGATCCGAGGTTGCGCATCTCAAAGAGTAAGTTCCATGCTCGTTGAGCATCAGCTGTTTGCAAAAATAGTTTTTGAAAATTTTTACTGAAGTTGACTATTTTGTCGAAAACTATTCCATTTTCCAAAGCTGGACCATTTTCTTGGACCCAAAAAGGAAAATTTTCAGTGCTCACAGCCTGACTTGCACGGCTTTCAAATCAAAAATCGAACAAGTACGTTAATCCGACTCTCATGTTGGTCAAAATTGTTTTAGTAGAAAACCAAAACAAAAAATGGTCAAAGTGGTGAACTAGGGGCACAGTTGAGTCAGGTGTTCTGTCTTTCCCCCGTCATTGACGTACTCGCCCGGAGGGCACTCTACCCACCAGAGGAAATAGCTGTGAGCTAGCGGCATCAGGCATGAACCCGCACCTTCCTATTCATTCATTAATCACCTTGGGGAGGAACGAAAAAATGAGAGAATAAAGAATAGAGAGGTGTAAGTTGAGAGAAAAAGCGAGCCAGAGGTCTTTGAGAGAAAAACAGAGCTTGAGGGCCGAGTTATGTGAGAATCACAGATCAGAAAGGGTGGGAAACAATACCCAGAGAAACTGGCTCCTCGTGATCTGAGGTCCCCCATCGTCGTAGACGCGCCTCTGTGTCGTGTCTTTTGTTTTGTTTACTTCAACCTTTGTTTTAGGTCTCTTCCGAGCGTGTCTCGTTGTGTTTTAGGTCGTGTACCTCTTTGTTTGAATCCTCCCCACTGTGTTCAGTAGTAGGCTCGATACCCCAGTTAAGAAAACCCCTTTTCTGAAAGTTAATCTTTTATGCTCAGAATGTTGTGCCATTCTCTACATTCGATTGTATTTCAAACTCCAGCTGGTTTCACCTCCGTGGTCCGTCTTGTCAGATTGGGTTATTTGTTTAGGATTTGCCGTGTGCAGAATGAACCGAATGCTGTGTTATGGGCCGTATGCAGATTAATCCCCAACAGAGTGAAGGCTGTGTGTCCAGAATCAGGCAGTGGGTTGCTTGGGTTTATTTTGCTGTTGGCTGTTTAGTTATCTGATTATTACCGTGCAAGTGTTCAATTTTCAGACAACCAATCAGTTTCATTTACATTGAGATGTAATATGGTGTGATGCGATGCAAAGTATGAAAGGTAAAGATATACGGATGTAACACTTTTTAAGACAAACAGTTCGTTCATTTCATAATATTTTCAAATATACAAGTTTTGGAAACAAAAATTTGCCTGCGACAGTACAAGGTAATCTAACTACCAACAAAAAGAGAAAAGTACAAGAAGAAAAATAACAAAAATCTGTATCCATGACGAGCACTCCGGGGGACCATCAGTCTGTCCTAGTCCTCTTCCTGGACGAAGGTCCAGGAGCATCATCAGCATCGCCGTCAGAGCCTGAGCTAGTGCCGCCTCCGGTCTCCTCCTTTGATGACTCTGACTCCGCCTCTGCCTTCGCCTCTGACTCCTCGTCATTATCATCATCCGGGACTGGAGCTCGCGAGCTACTCCCGATATGAGTGCGCCCCGCCTTCATGCGGGTGAATGCTCTGCCCTCCTCATCTCTCCCTCGAGCCGGGAAGGAAGGTCCAGCTGGAATGCCTCCTACAGCAGGAATCTGGAAAGGAGGCTGAAAAAGTACATAAAAGGGAAATGCATCAGTATACTGTGAACAGTTTAACAGTGCAGAATGCAGTGTATGAGTATAGTGTGTGGATGCCGTGAGCAGTTTATCAGCGCAGCGTATGAGTACGGTGTGAGAATGCTGTGGACAGTTCATCAGTGCAGAACGCAGTGTATGAGTACGGTGTGTGAATGCCGTGAACAGTTTAGCAGTGCAGAATGCAGTGTCTGAGTACAATGTATGTATGCCGTGAGCAGTTTATCAGTGCAAAATGTAGTGTATGAGCACAGAGTGTGAATGCCGTGAGCAGTTTATCAGTATAGAGTACAGTGCAGAATGCAGTGTATGCAGTGTATCAGATACTGTGAGATCAGTGTATCAGGTGTTGTGCCGCGCATCAGATTATGTGAAGCAGTGTATGAGTGGTTTGAGGCCAGTGACAGAAGAACATACCGGGATGCTGTAGAGGGCCAGGAGATCAAAGGTCCGCTGAAGCATCCCCATCATGGAGGCGTTCATCTCCAATGACTGTCGGGTATACCCAGAAGAAGCCTGCAAAAGTATCAGATGCATCAGTATTCTGTGGAATATCAAATAAGCTGAAATGAAATGACTGTACAAAAATGCAGTAATACATACCGGAGGCAAGTCAGGGACGCCGACGAACTCGTGATCAGCTGGCGGAGGGGCGAAGGGGATCTGATAGGTCGCCCCACCCTGCCCTCGGAAAGTCAGTGCAGTGGGCAGGGCGGGCCAGCCAGCCCCCCGTCCTCCCTGAACTCTGCCTCTGCCCCGGACTCGGGCCCTCCTCGAAGCTCCCGCTCCATCTCCCGCTCCTGCCCCAGCTGCCGGCGCCGCAGGCCTGGCTCCCTCCGCTCGACGGCCGCCGCTCAGAGGTCGCATCAGGTACGTCCGCACGTACTCTCGGTAGTCGCCGATGCCTCTAAAGCGGGTCGCCTCCCAGCCGATAGTGTAATCGGCCATCTGCTCGGTCGTGAGCCTCTCGGTCTCCCTCATATCCGCAGGAGGGTGAACCGGGACTATCTGCTCAGGTAACCCTAGGGTCTGGCGTAGGAAACGCTCACCCAGGTACCAAGCCCGACAGACCGGGCCCTCCAGTAGGATCCGGAAACGCGAGGTCTCCTCAGCACCGGCAAACCGATCCCGCATCGCCGCCGGCAATGGAGCCCACGGCTGCAAAGTGATCTGAAAGTGACATACAGTTTATTATCTACTGTTATTAAAATATGCAGTGGAAAGGTGAAGCTTGAATGGACTGTAAGTAAAACATACCTCGGCGGGGGTAATGGTGTCGAAGTAACGGCGGAAGAAGCTGAAAGTCTCTCGCGGCCGCCGGGTGCATCTCCCGTCGAAGCGTCGCAAAAACGGGACAACCAAAGGAGTCTCCGTGACTGGTACGGGGGCGAGCCTAGGAAAGTAGGCGTAAACCCACAACTGCAAGATAAATACCAGTGCATTTATCAGATAAAGCAGAATACAGAATAAAGCAGAAATGGCAGAGCCGTGTGTTGTGCAGTGTATTGTGTACAGTGTACAGTGTGAGCAGTGTACAGTCAGTGTAAAGCAGAATGTATGTGTGTGCCGTGTGTACAGTATACAACAAGTATAAAGTAGACTACAGTGTGTGCAGTGTACAGAGTACAGAAAATATAGGGCAGAAATGAAAAGCGGAGAAGAAATGTACCTCCCAAGCCCGCCAGTAACCTCCGAGCAACTGGCCGCTGCCGCGGGAAGCTGAGCTCATGTACCCGTAGAGAGTGGCCAGAGTGGTGCCACCCCAGTCGTAATACAGGATGTCTCGGATGTCCACCAGTGCGCTGAGAAGGCAGAGAGGCACGGTGTTCGCCCGGTCGGCGAAGATGGTCGTCCCGAATAAGAACATGAGGAAGCCGCGGGCGTACCTCTCCACGGCCTCCGAGGTCATCGGAGCTGCATCAACGAGAGTAGGCTGGACCCTAAACTGTACCTCGAACCAGGAGTACCGCACAAAACCTGGACGAGCAAGAGGTGGCGCCTCACCCAGCAGATGGACCTAAGCGGCGATCCACTCATCCATGTCGATATCAAAAGGGATCGGATCACCCCCTACCCCGATGCCTGTGAGCATCGAGAAATCGTAAGGGGTCATCGTCATGTCCCCTGCTGTGGAGAAATGAAAAGAATCGGTGGTGTCCCACTACCTCTCCGCCAGAGCGGGGAGGAGAGGTCTGCATGTAGTAAGCCTGGAGAGTCCTCGGCAGAAGGCGCCGAAGCCCGCCCGGTCCACTATGCGTCGGACCGCGTCAGGAAGCTCGTCGTACCACTCCCGAGCGCTAGTGTTCCCATACCCGCCGGTGGTATGGGAATCCTCCTGTAAACAGAAAATAACAATTGCAAGACAACATTCAAAATGCAGTTTTGAGAAGCATACAGATGTAGCATGCATGCAAGTTTGACAGATTCAGACAAATACCGGGTGCCAGTGTGCTTACAGTGAACTACGGCGTGTGATGCGTCAGCGTGTTCGGGTAGTTCAAGGCAGATATAGCATGCGTGCAAGTTTAACAGATTTTGACAAATGCCGGGTGTCGGTGTGCTTACAGTGAACTACAGCGTGTGATGCGTCAGCGTGTTTGGGTGGTTCAGAGCAGATATAGCATGCGTGCAAGTTTAACAGACTTTGACAAATACCGGGTGTCGGTGTGCTTACAGTGAACTACAGCGTATGATGCGTCAGCATGTTTGGGTGGTTTCGAGCAAATGTAGCATGTGTGCAAGTCTGACAGGTTTAAACAAATGCCGGGTGCCGGTGTGCTTACAGTGAACTACAGCGTGTGATGTGTCAGTGTGTTTGGGTAGTTCAGAACAGATATAGCATGTGTGCAAGTTTGACAGCTTTGAACAGCTATAGGGTATCGGTGTGTATACAGTGAAATACAGTGTGTCTGGATGATTCGGGGATAGTGCAGTGTGTGTGCATGTGTCAGTTTCAAGCAGATATCAGTTGTATGTATGATTGCGATCAACTACAGTATACAGGATATCCGAGCTAAAGCAGTTAAAGAGTACAACTAACTACGATAGTTTTGTATCCTACATTGCGGAAAGTAAAGCAGAAGAAAGAGAATTACCTCGGAAACGCCGAAGGACAGGTGGGAGGTAGGCTCGCGCAGCAATAGCTCGGGTGGCACGTGCCTCTCGAAGCTCCGAAACTGGCGCAGGCTGTCGGGGGGCAGAACATGGATCGCCGGTTGGTAGGTCGCCGGGTCGAACGGGCGCTCGCTCAACGGTAGAAGCTCGACCCCGGGATCCATCTCGTGGCCCGGGGGAGTCCCGCCGCGTGGAATGTCGTCCGCCATGTCAAGAGTGATGAGAAAATAGCCGGAGGAAGGAAAACCGGACCGGAATGCGAAGAGTCAACCGAAAGGTCAACCCCTGAGAAGGTCAAAAATGGCCGGGAAGGCCGGAATGTGAAAACGCACGAAAATCGAGAGGAAAGTGAGGGGAACAAACCCCGAAAAGGTGGGAACGGCAAACGAGGCACCGAAACAAAGTTTTGTTCGGTCGAAAATGTCCGAAACGCGAAGAAAATCGCGAATCCGACGACGAAACGGGCGTAGAACGCGAAGAAACGGGCAAAAGAGAAGAGAAAAACGCTCTAGGGAGAGAGAGTGAGAGTTTTCGGCGGAAAGGAAAGTAAGAAAATAGGGTTTGAAACCCTATTTTAAAACATCCAAGCTGAAATGTCGAATCTGCCCCGACTCAGTAACTTTTTGCCGGTCGGCAATATTTTGTGCCGGTCGGCAGTATTTTGTACCGATGGAGTTATTTTGCAGCCGGTGGCCTCCCCTCCTGGCCGGTGGTGTTCCCACAACCTTGTTTAGGCCATATGAGAAGTTTTTGGTCTTTATAGCTCAAGAAAGTGCAAAAAAGTGTATCTCCGATGCTCAACCGGCCTCCGTTTTGACCTCGGACCGCGTCTTCTGTGCGTAGCACTCCAACTCGTGCAAGGTTGTATCCTTTGGTATCCTTTTTGCCTCTTACAAGATCCAAAAGTTACCCCGTGTGCGTTGCACGTGTTCATTGCACTATTTCGGTGCATTACATCGCGCTATCATACGCCTCATAGTTGTATTGTTATGCACATACTGCATGCGTTGTAACACGCACCCATCGCATTGTCATGCACATCTCTCATGCATTGTCATTGTATTTTTATTACGAGCATTGTCATGTATTTCAGTGCATACGTCGCCTCGCGTATCGTTCGCGTTGTCGTGCATTCCCTTCTCATGCATTGTCATGCATTCCGAAACACGTGCGTTGTTACGCATTTACATTCCGTGTGGCATGCGTGTCGCACTTCGCATTTACATTCCGTGTGGCATGCGTGTCGCACTTTGCATTATATTCCGTGTGGCATGCGTGTCACACTTAGCATCGTTTTACATTCCGTGTGGCATGCGTGTCACACTTAGCATCGTTTACATTCCGTGTGGCATGCGTGTCACACTCAGCATCGTTTTACATTCTGCGTGGCATGCGTGTCACACTGGGCATCATTTTACATTCCGTATGGCATGCGTGTCACACTGGGCATCATTTTACATTCCGTGCGGCATGTGTGTCTCATTTGTTTCATTTTGCATCTTATGAGGCACGCGTGTCTCATTTGTTTCGTTTTGCATCTTACGAGGCATACGTGCCTCATCTGTTTTATTTTAGCACCTTATGAGGCATGCGCGTCTCATTGGCCTCATTTGCATCGGCATGTGTGCCTCATTATCATCGGCATGCGTGCCTCATTGTCATCGGCACGTGTGCCTCATTTGCATCGGCACGTGTGCCTCATTTGCATTGGCATGCGTGCCTCATTTGCATGGCTTATACATTATTTTGTATAGATTGCATAACATTTTGCATCCACCTTTGCATTATCATGCGTATCAATTTTATTACTTGCGTAGACCGCATATTAATTACATTACCTGCGTAGACCGCATGTTTGTAATCCATTTCGTTACTTGCGTAGACCGCATGTTAATTACATTACCTGCGTAGACCGCATGTTTGTAATCAGTTCATTACTTGCGTAGACCGCATATTAATTACATTACCTGCGTAGACCGCATGTTTGTAATCAGTTCATTACTTGCGTAGACCGCATATTAATTACATTACCTGCGTAGACCGCATGTTTGTAATCCATTTCATTACTTGCGTAGACCACATGTTTGTAATCAATTTCTTTCCCTGCGTAGACCGCATTATTGTTCAATTTCTTTACCTCCGTAGACCGCATGTATTGCTTGTGTAGACCGCATAATTGTTCAATTTCTTTCCTGGCGTAGACCGCATTATTGTTCAATTTCTTTACCTGCGTAGACCGCATGTATTGCTTGCGTAGACCGCATAATTGCTCAATTTCTTTCCTTGCGTAGACCGCATTATTGTTCAATTTCTTTACCTGCGTAGACCGTATGTATTGCTTGCGTAGACCGCATAATTGTTCAATTTCATTACCTGCGTAGACCGCATGTTTTGATTGCGTAGACTGCATTATTATTTTCATTACATGCGTAGACCGCATGTTTTGATTGCGTAGACCGCATTTTTTCTTTACTTGCGTAGACCGCATGTTTTGCTTGCGTAGACGCATGATTGTTCAATATCTTTACCTGCGTAGACCGCATGTATTGTTTGCGTAGACCGCATTTTAATTTCATTACTTGCGTAGACCGCATGTTTTGCTTGCGTAGACCGCATGTTTGTTCAATTCCATTACTTGCGTAGAACGCATGTATTGCTTGCGTAGGCCGCATGTTTGTTAATTTCATTATCTGCGTAGACCGCATGCTTATGATCAATTTCGTTGCCTGCGTAGACCGCATGCTCCACTTACATGTCTGTGCTTTCACAGCATTGTTATGCTTCCCACTTGTTTTGCGTTGTCGCGCATTTTCAAATACATCAATATGCATTGTACCTGTTAAGTTTGTTTTCTTTTCAGGGACGATATTCTATGTACGGTTCATTTGAGGCTGGTGCAACCAGACGAACCGGACAGGTATTGTACGGTCTAGGAGACCTTAAATCCTTGGGAGGTGCGAGACCTTCAGCACATCGATGTGCACAGTCCGCTTTTTTTATGGTCTGGCGAGACCTTAAACACGCACGATCTAGGAGACCCTAAATCCTCTGAAGGTGCAAGTCCTTCGGTGTTTGTCGTGCCCGAACGACTTTCGATTAGATGCATTATTCACGTGTCTTTAGCCGCATGCTGTTGCGCATTTCAAATTCACTTGCATTGTTATGCATTTCTCATGCTCCGCTTTTTTTATGGTCTGGCGAGACCTTAAACACGCACAGTCTAGGAGACCTTAAATCCTCTGAAGGTGCAAGTCCTTCGGTGTTTGTTGTGCCTGAACGACTTTTTTCGCATCATGCGTCATCTTAAGCCGCGTGTTGTCGCGCATTCCATGCAATATGCATTTTATACATCATTTTCATAATAAAAACAAAAAAAAAACATGCATTGTCATGCATACATTTTGCATCATGGTCTAGGAGACCTTAAATCCTCTAAAGGTGCAATTCCTTTGGTGTTTGTCGTGCCCGAACGACTTGCGGTGGTCTAGTAAAGCCACTTGCCTATGCTTGCGGTGAGTTCCTAGAAGACCAACTGGGACGGTAGAAACTAGAGTTCGAATGGCTTATGCCTAGAACGCAAAGGTTCAGGAGTTCCGAGACTAAAGTCTGGTTTAAATACCCAGGGGTGTATCCTCGGCTTGAAATCTATATGGAAGCCCCATAGATTGAGGCAGCATGTCTGCGCCTCAGTTCTGGATACTGAACCAACCTAGTAAATCGCCCTGTTGGTAAGATAGGGAAAGCTGCAATCATAGTCGTTGCATCATAGTGCATTGTCATGCATTTCCATTGTAGTTTGCATGTATTCATTGCATCACCTCTGCCTATGGCTTGCGCCTTTCCATGTTGAGCTTGGTCTGGTATGTGCCCTTACTTTTCACGTTAAAACACAGTCCTGCATGTGTACGCGCCTATTCCACGCTGGTATGTTGGTTTGAGGGTTGCGGCACCTTTTCTGTGTTACACATGGCTTGTTTGCATACATGCCTTTCCTAGGCAAGATTTGGTTTGGCCTGTGTGCCATATCCATTGCATTGTAGCTTACATGCATTCATTGCATCACTTCCATCTATGGCTTGCGCCTTTCCATGTTGAGCTTGGTCTGGTATGTGCCCATACTTCTCGTGTCGAAGCATAGTTCAGTAGACCGTTCTATGTTAAACATGGCTTGTATGCGTACATGCCTTTCCTAGGCAAGATTTGGTTTGGCCTGCGTGCCATATCCATTGCCATCTTCCTAGCGTATCTATATTACATTGTAGTGTAATTTTTGCATCCAGCATTAGGATTGTAGTCCTTTCCCCAGCGAGTCGTTTCCCCACTTATGTCATTCCACCCAATACTTGTTCTTGTGTCTGTCTACGATGCTCATAGTTCAGTTGACCGTTCTATGGTAGACAGACTTGTTACCTCCATCAATCTATTTGACATAGGTGTGGTTTCGAACCGCTCGTGATTGGATCGTGATTCAATTGCTTTGCATATAGTTTGCATTGTTTCAATTACATTGCATCTTCATTCGCATTGTTTATACATTGTTTTGTATATATTGCATATCGTCTTGCATCCATTTTTTGCATTGTCATGCATGTTGCTAACAATATTGTACCTGTTAAGTTTGTTTTCTTTGCAGGCACGATATTGTATGTACGGTTCATTTGAGGTTGGTGCAACCAGACGAACCGCACAGGTATTGTATCCTCCGAGTGAGACGTATCGAGAATTGCATAATTCTCTTACATCCTTTCTGCATTGTAGTGTAGTTTGGTGTTTGCTAGCTTAAATTGTCGCATGTATGCTTCATTACAGCTTTCTTTGCATGATCATAAGTTATGCTCGGCTTCGTGCATTGTCTTGCATTTTGCCCCTGCCTTCGGGCGCATACCTTGTTTGTCTTGCATGTTTGTCTAAGTCTTCGGCCTTGTTAAAAATGGGTCGTCTCTGGGCTTTGACATTCACTCCCGTCATTGTTATGACTTTCGAGTTCTGTCAAAGAGGGGCAACTGTAGACACCCCATTTTTGACCGTCCTCAAGACTTGGACGTCACCGTTTGAACACTCGGTGATCATCCATGTTTGTGTTCGTTTGGAGTTCCCGGAGGTCTTGGCTACGCACCTTGCCTCAAGATCTCCGAATTCGACCGTTTAGTGTCTGGTTTTGCACCAAACACTTGCATTTTGCCTTGGAAGGGCAGGGAATGCCTTGTGAGGCATCCCCACACACCACCGGCAGTGGCCAGAGGCCACCGGCTGGTTTTTGCTGCCACCGGCAATGTATATTGCCGGTCGGCACTCAATTTTGCCAAAATGGCATCTTTGGCCGGCCGACTACTGTGCATCTACTTTTGCAGATATTTTAAGACAACTGTCTTGCTTTTTGCTCCCCTCCATATATGTGTATGGTGGGATCTCTCTCTTTAGAAGCTTGTCTTGTAAGCTTTACAAGACAAAAGGCTCTATAAGAGAGAGCCTTCTCTCTTGTTGCAAGGGTTAGACACTTGAGATATTTTGGAGAGCTTAGACAGCCATTTTTAGGGTTCTTGAGTTCTAGGGTTAGAAACCATACATTTTCTATCTCTATATCTCCCTCTTGTGTGTGTTTTAGTGAGTTTGTGTCTTACTATTGCACACAAACACATAGTGTTTCACCTTCACTTAGCTACTGAGGTTCTAAGAGGTTGGTTTTGAAGTTTTGGAGCTGGATTCAAGCCAAGGAGGGCCATTGGAGCATCATTTGTGAAGGGGTCTTCAAGGGTAAGAATTTAGCCTCTTTATTCCCCAATCTTGCATTGTATTTTTACCTGTCTTAAAATCGTTTTTGAGCTTGGTGTATAATACAAAAAAGTTTTGTTTTTTAGCCCTCTTGATTGTTTATTAAGAGTGTTTTGTGGTTTGAGGGTGTTTGACCCCTCTTAGGCCTTGAAAGGCCTCATTTTGTGCTATTTTGTGCAAGTTTCGAGACTTTGGTGTTTGGGCCTCTTCACCACTGAAATCTTGAGGAATTTCAGTGGTGAAGATGGTGCCTTGAAGTCCCCAAAAGGAGAGGGCCACCCCCTCTCCTTGTTGTCCTTGAAACGGACCGTTTTTGGCCTCTTGAAAGAGCATCATGTTAGAGTGTGTATTGATCATGTCTTGGCTGTTTTCCATGCTTAGTATGTCATAATATACCTCTGTTTTTTGTTGGTTTTGGTACACCATGCATGCTTAGCATACCTACCATGTAATTCCTTGTTATCGCCTTAATATGCCTTAGGTTGTTAGCCTTTGTTCGAGCATGTTTTAGGCTTAGTCTTGTGAAGCTTTTGTGCATATTTTGCCATGTTTTAGGTCTGTCCATAGTTGTTTGGGTCGGATTTGGCACGCCAAGTATAGCCCCTTTGTATTCGAGCTTGTATGCTTCAAGTAGGCGAATGTATAGCATGGCATTTTTGCATTGATTTGGTGATTTGGAATCATCTACCATGTCATTTCAGTCCGATTTGCATGCCTATATGTTTACCTTAGACGCCTCTTTAATGCTTTGAAAGCTTGTGTAGTATGCTCCATGTTTTGGCCATAGTGCATGCTTTGAAATTGAGCCACTTAGATGCCATCTAAGGAGCCCCCTTTGCATGGTCTAGGTCTGTCTTGAACCTATTTTAAGCCCTCTTAGCCTTGTGAGGCTTGGTTGGCTTAGCCATGGTTCAAGTCCCTTTGACTTGCTTCAAGTACTTGGACCATTGTTGCATGTTTAGCTCGCCTTGTTGCTTGGTTTGGCACCATGTTTTAACATGATTTTCAGAGCTTATGTTGCATGCTAATTGTCCATGATATCCCTTTTCAAATGTGCTTGAGAGTTGCCTCATTTGTGCCTAAGCATTGCCCCTTTAACATGTGCATGTGTGTATGTGTATTTGGTCCCTTGTTTTGGTCACTTTGGCCACTGTTTTGGGCCTATTTAGAGTTGCCTAAATCATGTATAAGTCCATCTTTGCATCCATTTGCATGGCCATATGTTTGCTTGTATGCTTGCGTAAGTGTCTTGCCATGTCATGTTGCATCCTTAGCTTGTATGCCTAGGTTGCATTGCATCTTGCACGCATGCCTTGTTCCTTGACTTAGTGATAGGAATTGGGCCTTGGTTTGTTTGTTTGGTTTGCATTTCATTTGACATGAAAGTTGCACGCTTGATCGCTTGGGCCATCATGCATGGAAATGCGTGATTGGTGGTCCGAGAATCGAGACAAATGCCCCTTTGAGTCATTATCATGATAAGGGACATGATTGGTGCATATATGTTTGAATTGTATTGCCATGAAAGTTCTGTCCTCTGTTGCTGTGAGTTGCAGGTTCTACAGGCATTCTTTGCCGACCGGCAGCATAGATTGCCGACCGGCAGTGAATAACCAGCCGATGGACTCATTTTGTGCCGGTGACCACATGACACTGCCGGTAGGCATTCTATTCAGCCAGTGGCACTCCCCAATGTCCAGAGAAGCAGTCCTGAGGTTTTGGCAGCCTCCAGAGGAGTAAAGGAAGGAAAACAGAGGCAGCCTATGCATGACGGTGCATTTCCGAGCAAGACCGAGCGTGCATTGCATCGAGCTCTCCTCCCGAGGCGGTTTACTGCTTTTCTTGGTTTAAATTAGTTTGTTAACTAATTAGGCAATTTGTAATATTTAATTAGCTTGCGTAGTTAGTTAATTTGTATTATTTATTTGGCCCCTCCGAGCGAGGGCAAATCTGTAATAAGTGTGTGTGAGTGATGTGTATGTCTTCCAATCCCCACTTCTTTCTTCCCTTTTACTTACCTGCTTTGTTGGTTAGTATTAGGGCACGTTTAATTTAGCATACCTTATGCAATGCATGCGTGCATTCATGCATTTGTATTGCATGCACCGGGCTCGGTACATCATGCTAACTGCATTTGTACTACAATTCAAAATTGAATACGTGCATCAAATTAATCGCAGTTCATATGCCGTGTTTAGTTTAGGTTAGCCGAGCCTACTTTGATTGCACCCTGTGTGTGTTGCATTAGGCAATTTAATATGAGCTAGGACATGCATGTTTGCTAACTAGTTTATTGTTTTGGTACGGAGTACGATGTAAGTATTTTCGCTTTAGCATCCCGCATGCGTGTGAGTGTTGCCATGACAGTATGCTTGCCATGCAGCTAAGTGTTTATGTGATAAACTGTTTGGATGCCTGTGGGTGAAGGTTGGATTGTTTGAGTTGGATAACTCATTGAAATCCGTATTTTAGCCTACTTGCGAGTAGCAAATTCCAAAGTGCTTTTCAAAAGCAAACGGATATGCAATGCTTATTTCCAAATTAGGCAATCTAGTCTATACTTGTTTGCTGCGCGCATAACATAGTAATTCTAGGCAAATAAATGGAATAAGAACACATAAAGTTTTCAAAATCGGATATCACGGTTAGTAGAGGCCGGTCTTCGGACCGGGCGAAAGGAGGTGCTCATAGCTGACCTTCCCCGATCGTACCCAAGCTCCCGAGCCGAGACAACTCCGGTGATGACAGACATGTGGCCTTCGGCACCGAGTCAGGGTTTCCTAAATTTCCCCATTAAAAAATATTTAGGTGGCGACTCTGTATCTGGCAAAGCAGTCCATGTTTGGCACTTCTTTTCAAAAAAAAATCTGTTTCTCAAAACGATTTGCCAGATTTGGACTCTTTGGTTCAGATTAAGAACTGTGACAACAAATTGAGTCCGAATTGTAGTGGCGGAGGCCCCTTCGCGGGCGCGTCTACAATGTGTTGCATTAGGCATTTCAGCATAGTTAGGATCATGCATGAATCTCTAACATAGTTTCTGTTTTGGCTTGGAGTACTCGGTAAGTGTTTATGTTTTAGCATCCTTGCATGTGTGTGAGTGACTACCATGATAGCATGCTTGCCATGAGGCTATGTGCTTATGTAATACAACTGCCTGAATGCCTGTGGGTGAAGGTTGGGTTATTTGGATTGGAACAATTCATCAATCGTGAGTTTTAAGCCCACTAGATAGTGGCAAAATCATCTTTTCTAAGCCCACCCGAGGGTGGCAAAATCTGCATTTTAAGCCTACTTGCGAGTAGCAAACCGCTTTAAAAAACAAACATGAGATGTTTTGTTCTAATTCAGGCGATCCAGTCTATATTTGTATGTTGTGCGCATCACACAGTAATTCTAGGCTAATAACCGGAATAAGAACACATAATGTTTTCAAAACTTGATATCATAGTTAGTAGAGGCCGATCTTTGATCGGGCGAGCGGGGGTGCTCACGAAGTGACCTTCCCCAATCGTACCCAAGTTCCCGAGCCGAGGCAACTTTACTGATGACGGACACGTGGACTTAGGCAACGAGTCAGGGTTTCCTAAATTCCCCCAAAATAAATATTTAGGTGGCGACTCTGTATCTGGCAAAGCAGCCCATGTTTGACACTTCTTTCAAAAAATCTGTTTTCAAAAACGATTTGCCGGATTTGGACTCTTTGATGATTTCATCGGTCTTGCATTGCACTCTGCGAGATTAGATACAGGACCGTGACATTGAGTCCTGAACTGTAGTAAGCCCAAACGAACAGAACGGGGGATTCCCTCCCGGGACGTTCGGGGACGTCTACTAGTTCACAATTTTATTGTGGATCAGAGAGAAGCTTCTCTCATTTTTCTTTTATTATTTTTAAATCTTAATAAAAAGTACTAAATTCCACAATTTTTAATTATGGCATCATGTGAATTCTAGGACTTTATTTGGGATGTGTGTTGACTTTTTGACTTTTTGGCTATTAGCTAGGTGCTAAAAAGTCTCGTTTGAGTTGGCCTTTTTGATTGACTTTTGTAAGAGAAAAAAAATGAAATAATTATAGTTTAAATATGACATTTTATGTTATTAACTTTTTAATTTACTTTATCTTTTCTGTAACTATTTTAACTTGCTACCTTGAAAACTAAAATGCCAAACAAGGGCTAATGACACTACATAATTTTTCTTAGGGGAAATTACAAACACCCCCCTCGTGATTTGGTAAAAATACAGATTCCCCCCTGAGGTTTGAGAAATTACATCCCGCCCCCTGAGGTTTATATTTTCATAACAAATTGTCCCATGAGGTTTTTATTTTCATACAGATTCCCCTCTAATTTTCCTTAATTTGTTATGAAAATTGACCCTCAAAAAGCAATTTGTAATTTCTCAAACCTCAAGAAAAAATATGTATTTTTACCAAATCTTGAGGGGTGTTTGTAATTTGCTCTTTTTCTTAATAATAGTCTTTTTGACTTAGACCACTAATAAAGGTCTTCTAGACTTAATCAATGTGACGTGCCTGACAATTTTATTAATTTTTTTTTATTTTCAAGTAAATTTGTAGAGCAAATTATAGGATAAAGAGAAATTATCTGGGATTGCTCCTGCTATTCAAACTATATGGAGGATATATTGTTAATTTTCTCTTACTTTTTCGGTTCACCTAGGTGAGTAGAATTTAAAAGTCTAAAACATTTTGAAAAAGGTACTAAAGACCACAACTAGGAAAAGTAGGATTGTACAAAAATCTGTTTAAATCGGTAATTCGAACCGAACCAGACCGAATCATACGGTTTGGTTCGGTTCTATTAAGAATTGTTTCGGTTTCGAATTAAGAAATATGAGAACCGTAAAAACTGTTCAATTAATGAATTTTATGAAAAAACCGCGGTTCGAATCAAACCGAACCGAATTTTAAAATATATATATATATATATATATATATAATATCAAGTTTTATTTTTATTAATTGATTTTTTATAATTTTAATGATATTAGGATGTATATATATGTAATATTAAGTAATGCCTTAATATTATTAGTTTTTATCATGAGTTAAATGTAATTAGTTTGAGTAATTATTTTGTTAATATTAACAATTTATTCTTGTAAATAGAAATTTTTGGAATCGTAAACCAAACCGAAACCGAACTGTTTTTTCGGTTTGGTTCTGGTCCGGTTTTACAAGTGTAACGGTCTGGCCTGGTTCTCAAAATCACTGAACCGTTAGGATCGGTTCGGTTCTTGAATTTTCTCATAACCGAACCAATCCGGACCGTATACAGCCCTAAAAGTTTTTTTTTTTTTTTTTTTTTTTACGACGGAAAATCTAAGCTCGTGTAAAAAGCAAGATTATACACGACAGTAAGTTAACCGTCGCAAAAATTTTTTTGGTCTCGTCGTTTTTTTTTTTTTTGGGTATGCTCTTTTGGCAATTCGTCATAAAATGTTTACTTTTGCTCATTCATTCGCCTTGACATCATACCAAATGGTAATTTCAAAATTCGCACCCCCTTTCCCTCTTCCCCGGTCCCTCCTTGGTGCTATTTGGTGTAGCTGCTAAAATAGATTATAGATTATATCTTAACAGATTATAGATTATGACTTTAATCAGAAGCTGTTAATCTGTTTGGTATAGTTGTTGGATTATAGATTTAAGTTGTTGAGTAGTGTTTGTTAAATAAGCTGTGAAGTAGTTTTTTCAATTAATTTTTATTTTTTATTATTCACTATTTGTCTACATTTCTCATAAAAAATAATAATAATATTTTATAGTCCATTTGGGTCTTTTTCTATTTTTAAAAAAATAAAAAATAAAAAAATTTAAGAGTATAACCGTGAATTAACATGTCCACAGCAGAAGCTGATAATCAGAGGCAAGGGGTGAGCAGTTTCTCAGAATCAGTTTTTTTGACTTAAAATAAGTTGTTAGAATCAAAAATTGTTTGAAATAAGTTTAACTAAACAGTCCAAAATAACATTTTAAAAACCAAAAACCGTAAATTGACTCAAAAAAACCCCACCAAACAACCCCATTCTTTCCCGCTTTTCCCAAACTCTCGATATTTCTCTTAGGATAAAAAAAAACTTTCAGTATTCTGCCCCTCTCTCTCTCTCTCTCTCGTACCCAGTTGTCATTTTGTCTCTCTCACAGTGACAACAATAGCATCATGGGCAGTTCCAAGTAACCCTCATCTCCTTCTCTCCTTTTCTCTTCTTTCCTCTCGCTCTCTCTCGCGTAGACCCTCACAATCTCTCTCTCGCTCCTGCGTTATCCTCACGAACTGTTTATGGCAACAGCAGTAGCGATCTCCTCACCGGTTCTCCCTCTGGCATCCAAGTATACAAATCCTCTGTTTTCCTCTACTCTCATACACACCTAGATTCTCTGGTGTAGTTTATTTGTAGTGTTCAATTGGGTCTCTTGCTCTTTAAGACAACCTTGTGGAACTAGTGCGAGGGTTTCATATCTTCTCATCTCCTCCTAATAAATTGACTGGAATTAAAATAATGCAACCAACAAAATCAACCACATAACATTTCCAAAAAAACAGATGATGGCTTTAACACAACAAAAAATTACTCCATTGTGATTTGGGTGTTATAGCTTATAGGTTCAAATCACGGGAATTTTTTTTTTCTTCATTCGAGAATGTGGCCTCGCAATAGCAGGAGTCTTGTGGGACTGCCTTCAGAAGATTTCTAGTATTATAAAAAAATATATAAAAAAAAGGCACAAAAACAAATCGGTGAACTCAAGACCAATCCACACAAATCCACATTGTCTTCTAGCAAACAATTTCATTTTGATTACCTCCTCCTCCTCCTCCTCCTCCTCCTCCTCCTCTTACACATGGAATGCCAATGCTGAACTATTAGTGAATATACACAACTTGGTTGAAGGAACTTGTGAAATGTTTTCTCCAAATTTTGGCCAGGGGAATGCCCCTGGATTGATTTTGGTTGATTTGATGAATAGCAACAATTGATTTGGGGGTTGATTTATTATGATCATGATTGAGAAAAATTATGCATAGGTCAATTTCTTTTTAAATTTTCATAACATTCATTACCCACACTAGTAGGTCTACATTGATAAATGAGTAGTGCTAGAGAGCCGCAGAAATATAAACCCGTTTAAGTGTAAGTGAGTCATTTCTTATTTCTTAACTATAAAACAAGATATATCTATCATCTACCTTTTTAATATATTATTTAAAATAAAAAATTAAATAAATATATGGATTTCTACAACTCATACTTAGTCATGATGGAGCTTGAAGTCAATTTTTTCAAATTGTCTCCTAATTCAACATAATCTTTTTGGTTTTGTTTATTTGTTTTTTTAAATGTAAGAATAGTTGTTTTTAAGTATTGAAAATAAAGTGTATGGACTACATGCATTTTGGGTATTGGTCGCACCATATTAATTTTAAATATGTACCTCTTTATGGATGTGTAGAGATTCTGATGAAGGTATTACATTTACAATTGAAGTTATTTTGAGTGGGTTGTAGGATGGATGTGCAATATTTGGAGTGGGTGAGTTGGGTGTTCTTAGATCAATGTTTGTTGTCTGTGAACATGAAGTTAAAATAATCTATTTGTTTGTCAAATCATACTGAGTTTTGTTGGTTGATTGAGTTGTATTCTTCTTTCCTTCGTCTAGAAACTTTTCCAAAACCATGATTCTCAATGGATGGTTTTTCAATTCACAGTTTACTCTTGATTCTTAAAATGGTAACCTTTCTCATTGATTTGAAATGGAGGATTCTCAATGCATGGTTTTTTAATTCATAGTTTAGTGTTGATTCTTAAAATAGGTAAATCATTTTACTGTTCGATACATGATTTTATAACTATAGTTATAATTTGGAACAAGACTAGACTGTTTACATACATACATATAATTTGTTATTTTCGTAAACACTTGAGTACTTAATTAGTATTGTTAAAACTCTTTTCTGAATCAGTTGACACACTAATATGGTCAAATGGCATCGGATGTCAATGAAACTTGACACACACGACTAACTAGCCACAAATGACTTATAGGAAAAGACGAGATTCGAAATTGATTCCCGATTTTGAATTTAGAGCCTAATGTCTATTTGTGAAAACTTTTCATTCAAAACCTTTTTTCAGAATCAGTTGACACAGTAAAATAGGTAAACAACGTCGGATGTCAACAAAACCTGACACACATGACTAACTAGGCACATATGACTTTTAAGAAAAGTGGAGACTCAAAATCAATTTTCGGTTTTGAATTTAGAGCCTATAATGTCCATTTGTGAAAACTTATCCTTTATAAACTCTTTTTCTGAATCGATTGACTCAATAAAATGATTAAACAACATCGGATGTCAACGAAACTTGACACGCACGACTAACATGGCACAAATGACTTGTAGGAAAAGACAGGCCGGTTTTGAATTTAGATCCTAATGTCCATTTGTTAAAACTTGTCCTTTATAAACTCTTTTTTCGAACCAATTGACTCTCTAAAATGGTCAAATGGCGTTGGATGTCAACGAAATTTGACAACCATGACTAACTAGGCACAGATGACTTGCAAAAAAAAGATAATAATCAAAATTCATTCCCGATTTTGAATTTATAGCCTAATGTCCATTTGTGAAAACTTGTCCTTTATAAACTCTTTTTCCGAATAAGTTGACTCACTAAAATGGTTAAACAGCGTCGGATGTCAACAAAACTTAACACACACGACTAACTATATATGTATCTGTATTTAAGCACAATTATTTGGCTAGATATGTATATATATATATATATATATATATTTGTTGTGGTTATTCAATTATTGTTAGATTATAGCGGAATGTGTTTAATCACTACATGATTTTAATAGTATTATCATCATTGTAGGATGTAATTAAGTTTCTTTTAGTAGTTCACGTATACTAATAATGCAATTGGCGGATGGACTTCTTATTAGCACTACAAGAATTAACACTTTTGGCAACAAAAAAATTGGTCGCTAAAAGTCAATTTTTGGTCGGCAAAAGTTATCCGCGACCAATTTTTTTTGTCGCTAGTTTGGTCGCCAATTGAGGGTCGGCAAAAGTAATTCGCGACCAAAATTTTCGTTGGTCGGGAAAAGTTGGATTTGCCGACTAAATTTTTGGTCGCTAAATATATCATTACTGCGACTAATCTATTTTGTCGCAAAAACATTTTGGTCGCGAAAAGTCGCCTTTTGCCGACCAAATATCTTAGTCGCCAATTGTCACATTCCACGACCAATAATTTTGGTCGTCAATTAACACATTCAACGACCAAATTTTTTTGTCGCCAATTGTGACAATTGACGACAAAAAATTTTGGTCGCCAATTGTGACATTTCGCGACCAATAATTTTGGTCGCCAATAGTCTCATTCTGCGACCAAAATTTGATTGGTCGCCAATTGTGACATTTTGCGACCAAAAAACTTTGTCACCAATTGTGACATTCTGCGACCAAAATTTGTTTGGTCGCCAAATGTCACATTTTGCGACTAATCACTTGGTCGCCAATTGTGACATTCTGTGACCAAAATTTTTTTGGTCGCCAATTGTGACATTTCGCGACTAATCAATTGGTCGCCAAAACTATAAAAACAAAACCAAATTTTGGTCACCAACATCCAACAAAATAAACTTGTAATTTATAATAATCCATCCAATTTATTCAATATAATCTGTAAAAAGAAGAAATCATTCAAACCAACAAATAAGTTGAATCATCAACATTCAACAAAATACATATATCAACCATTTCTGAACCTCTTTAATTAAAGTCAGCAACTATTATAAGTTTACATCCACAAATAATTAGAAACTACATATTTCATCTCGCATAAAATTTAAAACATAACAAGTACTTGTTATTATGTTTGAAATTTTTATCCATGTACATCAACCCAAAAAAATAACTACTAGTCTACCAAATATTTTCTATACACACCCATCAAAAAATATAACTAGTAGTGTATCCAAAAATATAACTACTAGTCTACCCTAATATTTTCTATATACATCTATACAAAAATATATAATCCTTCCAAAAATGCAAAAAGTGCCAATTTGTCCTGTACAATTTAGCTTTGTGCACGAGTTCATCCATCTGTACCAAAGAAAAAGATAAATAATGTCAGTTAAAATTGGACAAATAATGAAAAATGTCCATGAAAAGCAAATGTCACATTAGCAAATTAAATGACTACCATTATCAAATTGTAAATAAAACAATAGAGAGGAGCTAATTCAGAGCAGTTTTGGACCCCAAACGCCCCGGCTTTGCCTACTTTGTCACACTTTTATGTCCTACATAACTAATAATGCATCCTATCGAAGCATTGCTTGCTTTCACAAGTTTGTTTGATCTAGGCCGAGGTGACCACTACGATCTCGGGTTGTTTCCAGGCTGTTTCCAACTATTTGCCCCAACCGGCTCGTTTTTTGCCTTCTTTATCACATTTTGGTTTCCATGGAACAGTCAAAAATTCTTGTTTAACTATTCATCCTTGGATCAGTGGAACATTACAATGTTTGAAGTTTCTATACTAGTCAACATAAACTAAACTGTAAATTCGATCTTTTAAATATTGAACTAAATTAGTTTAAAGACAATCATTTCTCTATGATATTCTCATCAAACGTTTATTTGCCTTTACTTTGAACATAACTATAATCAAATATGGTTTAACACACTTACCAATTACCATGACTATCTATTGTCGAGAATTTGGTGGATTGTGATTTTCCAAAACTTGCGCCAACATGCTCTGAAGTCCAAAAAGCTGCCGCTGCATCTCCTCACGTTGTCTTGTATTCTCTGCCTCTTTCATTTGTAAAAAAGCTTCAAAAAAAATTAAATTAAAATTTAAAAAAAAAAGATACTAAATATCACTACTAAATGAATAGCAGAGAGAGAGTGGTTGAGAGATGACTATCAGTTTCACTTACTTGCCTACAAAATTAACATACTAAATATGCACTAGTTCATTTTGATGACAGGAAAAGATTATACTAAATATGCACTAGTTCATTTTGATGACGATGAGCTGTAGAGTGTGTAGAGATGGCTTGGGATTCTTTTGGTTTTTGCTTCATGGCTTCAATCCGTTCTAAGATATCTATAACTTCTTTCATGGGGGGGGGGCGTTTTCTAGGTTCTGATTCCAGGCACTGTATAGTGAGTTGAGCAGCAATCAACGCTGCCTTTGAAGAATATTGCCCTTCTATCCGCACATCCATAATTGATTTCAGCTTCCTTTTGTTGGAGAGAAAGGGCTTTGTCCAATCAATCAGATTATGCTGCCCACTGGGGCGTTTGGAATCAAGTGCCCGCAAACCTGTCAGCATTTCCAGCAGCACAACACCGAAACCGTACACGTCGCTCTTCACATATAAATGACCTGTTGAAAATTTGAACTAATTCATTTTACCACAAGGGACGGGTTTTTTTATTTTTTATTTTTCGACCTAGATCATATGAACTATCGACCAAATAAAACATATAAGCAGGAACCTTTGCCTCTCATGTGCTTGTTCATAGAAGATGTCTTTTGGGAATAATTTCTATGGTTCAATTCTCTAAACATTTTAACAAAAAAGGATTCTTATTTACCTGTTGCAACATATTCTGGAGCAGCATAACCATATGTGCCCATAACTCGTGTTGTCACATGCGATTCTCCACCTGAGGGCCCCAATTTCGCCAAGCCAAAATCTGAGATTTTTGCATTGTAGTTCTGTAAAAAGAAAACAAAACACACAAAAGCTTTCAGAATAATTGTTTTCCATGTTTGCCCCATTTTATCGTAGGTCATGTTTGTTTCAATGGAAAATGCACAGGATGAATCTCATTACATGAATGCCGTTAGAGGAAATATCTATCTACATGATTGTGATGTTGATACACCACTTGTTTTGTTGAATGATTTAAAAAGATGAAATGGCAGTCCCTGTATTCTAGATAAGTGCTCAAGTCACTCTCCCAAGTCTTGAGACCTTATTATAGACCTTGTCATTAAGAAAACACAGATAACAAGTACTGGCCAGAATTCATGATTCGTTCCTCACTAGGAGGAGGTCACAAGTTTGACGTTCCCTCCCCCTCTAATTGATACAAATTTTTGCAAAAAAAAAAATATGGATACCTAGGGGTAAGCCAAGCTTAAAACCCAGGTTCGAGCCCCGGGATCAACTTCCCCTCCCCTTCCCCCGCCCCCAAAAAAAATGTACTCAACTCTTTTCTTACATTCCCTTGTCACTCAAACAGAGGACACACATTCCATTCCAAGATAGTCACCATATTCAAAGTTCCTTTTCCTACTTATTCTTATTGTCAGTGCCTTTTCAGAACACAAGTATAAAATCCAACTCATTAACTTACGAGGCACGATCATATAAATTCTCACCCCATCAAGCAGTATATTAGATGCTTTGAAGTCCCTGTAAATGAATTTCTTGTCTGATATGTGCAAGCAAGCAAGGCCCCGTGCTGCACCAATGGCTATTTTGAGCCGTATGTCCCAAGAAAGTGGCTCAACAGCAGAACTCCCTGCACAACCAAAAAATCCAGCAATCAATTCAATGCAATATAACCATGGACAGCTAGTTTTTCTTTTCTTTTCTTTTGTTCTTTGCTAAAGTTCTTACGTCTGAAAAGATGGTAAAAACAACATTGCATGGGTGAGAAAAGAAATCTCAAAGCACCAACTTCCAACACCAGTGCTCGCATGGTGGAGGCCAGCCAAAACAGTGATCACCATCCTTTTTAGGTGAACCTTATTGATTGAGTACGAAAGCACCACGTATGTGCATATGACTTAGTGGTGGTGCTATGAGAGTAATGAATAATTTTCCAAGAGAATAAATATAAGGGTGATTAAGAGACGGATGTTATTGGATATAACAAACCTCCACACTTATAGCCAACAGGACGGTCAGAGAGGTTGCAGCGTTTAGGAATGGTTATGGCAATTTCAGGGTTGACTCCAGAGTTTTTAGCAGTGTTGGAAAGCATAACAGCGCAAAGGCATCCAGGGTTCTGGCCCAACTTCTTCACCTGAAGGCAGCAAGCACTAGAAGGTGTAGAATTTTCATCCTTTGCTGCTGATGCACAAGGAATCAACTTGAAAGCTTCTGTGTCTGGAGAAGCCTTTCCACATTCACCAGCCCCATTAACCCCTCCAAGCTCTGCAATGCCTAGAAACAACAGAAACCCCAGAAAACAAATGTACTTCTTTGGAGCTTCCATTTCTTTTACTGCTGTGTGTGTGTGTGTGTGTGTGTGTAGCTCAAACTCTTTGCAACTCCATGGGCTTTATAGAAAAAGATGACTGGATTACCAACTAGCAAGTAGGATCAACATAGTTGGTGGGTACACAAGAAAACCCACAAAGTCAGTGGAAAGAGCACTAGACCAAATTTTGTTGTTTCTATGTCAGCACTTGCTCCACTTAAGAAGGGGTTTTGAGGGTTATCTGGCAATTTTTAGCCAATGAACACTCAGATGCCTGCCAAAGTCATCACTCACACTTCATTATTTTTTTCATCCTTGAATATGCAAAGGGAGTTTATCACAAAAAACTGTCGGTGACAATGACAATAAACTGTCAGTGACCAATATTTAAAGATCACAACGCCACCCATACTCTGGAATTTTGTAATATCTGGTGTTGATTATTGCAAGCTAAAGCATTTCATCCCAACTTTTCGTATAAGTTGCAATAACCTCCCATTTTGAAAAAATAAAATAAAATAAGCCCCACAAATTTAAGTCACATTGGGCTCCTATGAAGTTTAAATTCACATTAGCCTCATTTCAATAGTAATTCATTAGTCAGACGAATAGAAAATTTATATTGTCATCTTTTTTAAATCAAAATATATATTTTACCTTATTTATTTTTGTGCTCTCTCACCAGATGTATGAGTTTAACTCCTTTAGCATTACTGAAAGAGAGATCAGTATAATAATGTCAAAACTATAAGGTTTATTATATTTTCTCCAGACTTGAGGATAGGTTTATTGCATCAAACAGTATTACACAACTTCAATAATTAAAAGATCGGTATTAGTTCCAGAAACTGCACCAAATGAGTAGTTGCTTCTGATTGTGCAACCATATCTTCAAAAGAAGCTGCGGATCTGCAACATTAGCCAACCCAGTGGTAATAAATGTATATATTAATGCAGAAAGCATTGTAGGTAACAAAGCACAAACCACAATCAGAGCTCAAAATGAAAATTGAGATCAATCTGCATCAATGCTACCAAGCTCATTATCTGTGTCCACAAAATCTACGTATCGAGCTCAAGTCCTCTGGTAAATTATGGCTTGCAATTTTTCATAGGAATTTTGAAGAGCTGAGCTTGTTTGGTTTGAATTTTTAGGATTTACTTTTCAAAAAAATTGAATTTTCTTTTTGTAATTTTTTTTTTCACTAAATTTTTTTAATATTCTAAACAATTTTATTAATTTTTAAATACACCAAACATAAATACACTTCAAGAATATAATATTTGTGAAAAAACATCTTTAAAAAATTCACTAAATATCAAAAATACAAAAAAATAAAAAATAACAAAAATATGAGAGTTCAATACATTTTACGTATTCTTGTGTATTTATTGATTTTTTTTAAAAAAAATTTACAAATATTTTACTTTTTAGATGCATAGTAAGATGCATCTACAAAGTAAAAAATTTGCTTAAAACTCAATTTCAAAAAAATTAAATCCAAAATATTGAAATCAAACACACTTTCCTCCTATGATGCTGCTTACTCAATTTTTCTTATTTTGCACCTTATAGAGTATGCTTAGATCTTGTATTCCTGGAAGGGGAAAAACAATTTTTATTTTGTTCCTTTTTTTCCCTTTTCACTACACATCCAATGTTTCACACAAAACACACAAAAGCTTTCTTTTCTCTTTTTCTTTTTTTGGGACATCAATGTTGCAAAAACCATTGTGTTTACAAGCATGGTGTTCAAGTATTTTAGAGCTAGAGAAACCGACTTTGAGCAAGGAAAATGAGCTCCACTACTATCTCAAATATTTTGACCAATCACTGCAAAACTTAAGAAATGTCAAAAATATGTTATGCAATACATAAATTTGTATACACAGTCAAAGTTTGGACACAAATTAAAAGAGCCCATGCCAATTACAAATCTAGGAAGGGATGTGCACTGCCTCCAAACCCACCAATTTTCATCGGCTCACAGGCTCACATTAAGGGGTTAATGGGGAGGAGAGCACGAGCTTCCCCATCCTATTCAATATAGATTTATAATTTAACCTTAAAAGGTTGGTTATCCTTCATTTTGCAAAGACAACCAATAAAATTATGTTACAACCATCTCTTGCTCTCTCTCTCTCTCTCTCTCTCTCTCTCTCTCTTCCATTCATAAAACAAATAGAAGAAAACACACAATTCAATCTCTAGTATGCCTCTTCTATCATCCTCCTTCCTCCCAAAATTTTCATCCCTTATTATACCAAAGGTAACATAAGAAAAAACAAAACGTATTTTGACAACACAGATGACAAAGCGGACAAAGAATATAATGGAACTTGATCCATGAGGCCAATTGGGCAAGCACACTCCTAAACTTTAAAAAATAATAAAAAATAAAAAATAAAAAACCCATAGATCAATAATTTTTGTATGGTTTATCTCATCAAGCATCATATTATTGCACATATGAACACCAAAAAATGTATGCATATGCATCAAGACACCCTTCAACCAACAGAATTCTTCTCTTTCATTGCATTATCTTTGAAATAGTTACGAACAGTGTTATGAAATGTGCACCTAGGCCAAAGTCCCACCTAGGCCCAAGGTTTTCACCTTGCAGTGTTCCAAGCTAGGCAACTTTGATAAATCGCACTTAAGGCGTGCGACTAGGCCAAGGCGCAAAAAAGCCCAAGGCTTGCGCCTTGAGGGCTTCTTTTTTTTATTATTTATTTTTATTGTTATTTTGATTGGTTTTGTTTAAAATCTAACCATTGATTAAACATGATGCAACTATAAAAGATCCACACTCTGAAGTACACATGCCAATACATTGGGCATTCAGCCACAAATCAACAATAGAAGAAAAATTTGTCTTAATTTCTAATCTCTAAAGAACACTTTACTACTGCCTGCTTTCGTTATCGAGTCCAGCAGCTCCAAAAAATCTTCTTCACGTTGCTATCTTCTTCTTCTTACATTTCTCTCTCATTCTTTTCTCTTCTCTTATTCTCTACATCGTTGTCTTCTTCACTTCTCTTATCTACGTTTCTTCTTCTCTACATTGTTTTCTCGTACAAGGTACGCCTCACTTCGGTAAAGCCTGCACCTCACCTTGTGTCTTGCGTCTTGCACCTGGGCCCCAAGAGACATTGGCGCCTCGGTGCGCCTATCGCTTTTAATAACATTGGTAGCCAAAATTCAAGGAAGCTATCTAATGGTGTGCTTGACAGACAAAAAAATGCAAATACCTGACTCATGACAGATTTCAATATGTCACATTATCAATAAGATCACAAGATTACAACATAATATTAACCAACAAATTCTTCCCTCTCAATGCGTACTCTTGGAAAGAAAAGAATTCAAGGAAAGTATCACGTAGAGGGCTAGATATATAAATGAGTTGAAGGTACCTCATCAAGCAAGTTACTCTTATCTCCAATCATGACTCAACTCTTCACTAAAGATTAGAGTAAAAATTTGAACAAAATTTTCAGTGGATCTATAACATTATCACTATTAAACTTAAATTTTAAAATAAAATCTCATCTATTCCTTGCAAATGGCTAATTAAATAATGCTACATGTCACCAAATAGTTAGAATTTGAGTTTGCAAAAGTATCTCCCTTTATTTGGGTAGAAAAATGATAAACTCAATTTGATATGAGTTTGAGACAAAATGGAGGCTAGAGAGTGGTTTGGAGTGTGTTCTTAATCAAATATGAACTTGAGTTATAATTTGAGCAAAGACAACATCTCCAGTCCTTACTTTTTACCCATATCAAATTTAAATGGAATTATTATTAAGGCACTAGATGGCAAATTCATTACACTTGAGTTCATTAAATAAAAAATTTCTTCTCAAGTCTACATATGTATAATCCAGTCAAGAACACAACTAAAAAGTCATTTTTAACCATTCCTCCTACATTCTCCGACTAATGCCCCTAAACTAGAGGAACTAACAAAAGGCAAGCAACTAAGCAATCTAAACTAGGCCTTGTTTGGCCTTGCTTTTGTGCCTTCTTTGTGAGCCTTTGGAACCACCTTGTTTTGGCCTTCTCACCACTGAAACTCAGAAGAATTTCAGTGGTGGGAAGGGTGTTTTGAGGTCCCAAATAGGAGAGGGTCATCTCCTCTCCTTGTGTCTTCAATACTTGTCTTGAATGCCTCATGTGTGAGCATGTTTGTTAAGCTTATGTTGGCCATATCTTAGCTTGTATTTGTGGTCTTTTTGCTGTGGCATGCCATTGTTTTTGCTTGGTTTTTTCACTCCACGCATGCCTAATACACTTGTAGTGTAAATCACACAAACTAGTCTTGTATGCTTCATGAAGTAACATGTCATTCTAGCTTGTTTTGTTTCCATTTTAGCATGTTTTTGGTGATGTTTTGCCATGTCATACCTCTGTTAGAGTTTGGTTTGGTTAGCCTTTGCATGCTCCATGCACTTGTAGTGCAATTCCATGAAATAGCCTAACATGCATCATGCTTTAACATGTTATTCTAGCATGCTTTTGGCTTAACTTCAAGAAGATTTTGTCCATGTTTTAACATGCTTTAGCTCTGATTTTGGTTGTCTTGGTTGTCCTTGTCATGCATGCCATGCTTTGTATAGCTATAATGCATTCTAGCTTGTTAGCTTTGTGCATCAAGTCCACTAGCATGCATTACTTGGCCTATTTGAATGATTTGACATCATTTATAATGTGATTTCAGTCCATGTTTCATGGTCATGCACTTGCATTTATCATCCATTCAATGCGTTGGCGGGTTTCCCTCTTTGTGCCTTAACATGAGTCATTGTGTATGCCTTCATGCCTAAGCTTGTGAGCCATCATTTCAGTGTGTTTTTGGGGTTATTACACCATAATATTACTCTAATTTTTGGTGGTTAAGTCATCCCATGCTTGGTCTTAATAGGTGTAGTGTAATCCACCTTATTTACCTTGTATGCATCATGTCTTTTATCCCTCATGCTAGCATGTTTTGGCTTTCTTCCATGCATGTTTTAGACTCATTTTAACATGTTCTATGATTGTTTTGGGTTGCCTTAGCCATATGCATCATGTTTTGTATAGCTATAGTACAAGTGCTCTTGCTTGCTTCAAGCTTTGAGCATCATAGCATGCTTCATTTGCGTTGTGTACATGATTTAGCATCACTTAACATGACATTTTAGAGCATATAGAACCGTCATGTTCCCACTTCATTCACTCTTTAAGTGCCTTTGAGTGTTGAGCATTGTTGCCTAGTTTGTGGCCTAGCATGTATGCCATATTGACTAGGTACTTGAGCCTCCATCTTAGCATGTTTTGGTCATTGTTTTGACCTATTTCAGCTCTGTCCATGGTTGGTTCATGCATTTGTGCCATGTATTGCATGTCTCTAGAGTAATCCTCTTTGTTAGCTTTCATGCTTTAGGATTCTTGCATGCTTTACTTGCTTTGTTTGAATGATTTGGCATCATTTCTTACTTAATTTCAGTGCACTTAGTGTTGCTACACTTCCACTTTTGTCACTCTTTGAGCACTCTTGAGAGTTGTGCCCTTTAGCCTAATTGGTGAGCCAATTGGCATGCATGCTTATATATGCTTCCATGCCTTAATTTTATCACCAATGGCCACTGATTTGGGCATGACCGAGGTCTACCCCTTTTGGTTTAAGTCCATTTAGCATGTTCATTGGCATGTTGCTTGCATGCTTATCTTACTTCGCATTGTGCATGCCATGTAGTTCATAGCATTGAGTATGCCATGTAGTTCTTTGCATTGTGTATGCTTATGTTACATCATTGCATTGTGCATGCTAGTTGTTCTTAGCATTGTGCATTGTGCATGCCATTAGCCTTGTTAGGTTATTCATCTTGCATTTCATGTTTGCATGCTTAAGTCATATTGCATATTTGCAAGTTTGTGTTGCATTGCATTTTTGCATACTCCATGTTACATAGCATTGTGCATGCCATGCTATGTGTTGCATTGTGTTTGGAATACGTGTTAGTCCAAACACGGGAAAAGATGGATGTTTCATACTTAAAGTGATGAAATGTGCCTTAATTCCCGGTCGCCGACGCTCTTGATCATACATGATAGAGTTCTAGGCTTTATGTGTTTACTTGTGCATTCATTTTATATTGAATTGTGTAACTTCGCCTCTCGGCCATCATGCATTGAAATGCGCAATTGGTGGCCCGATGGTCGAGAACCTACACTCCCTTGAGCTCATGAAATGATAGGGAGGGTGATTGTGCACACATACCTTGCAAATACATTGCCATGCCCTTTTTTACTCTTTGTTGCAGCAAACTGGAATTCAGCAGCAACAACTGGTCGGCCAGCGACCACTTTTTCTGGCTCTCAACAAAGATAGGTGGTCGGCCAGTGGCTGGTGACACCAAGAAGTGGTCGGCCACCCTCCCACAGGTTCTCAAGGTGGAGTTTTAGCTTTCTAGAGCTTGGTGCAAGGTTCTGAGGACAGTTGAAAACAGAGACAAATTGGGGCATCGCATTGGATTTCCGAACGAGGCGACCGAGCATGCATCCAGTCTTCTCCCTCTCAGAACCTCCTGCTTTTATTGATTCCCTTAGCTGCCATGCGTAGATAGCTAGTTTACGCTTTGGTTTGTACCTAATTAGTTGATACGTTAACTATTCAATTTGTTTTGTAATAGTTAGTTAACTTAGTTAATTAATTTATTGTGTAATAATTAGTTTAATTAGCTTAGATTAGCTAGTTAGCTTCTTATTCGGACTCTCCCTCGAGAGGGCCAATTGTTGTAATAAGTGTGCATGTCTGTGATGCATGTTTTCCAATCCCCAATTTCTTTCTCCCTTTTACTTAACCATTTACGATTGTTAGTTTTAGGGCATGTTTCATTTAGCATGCCTTATGCTCGCATGCGTGCATCCATTCATCTGTATTGCATGCACCGGGCTCGGCGCATCATACAAAGTGCATTGTATTTTCAATACATTTACTTAAATATGTGTTCAACGGCATGCTATCAAGTTGCATTTCACATGACATTCTAGGTAGCCGAGCCTATTTTAGATGCATTTTCACATGTGTTGCATTAGCCATCTTAATATGAACTAGGATCATGCATGATTTCTAACTAGTTCTTTGTTTTGACTTGGAGTATACTGTGAGTGTTTACGCTTTAGCATACTGCATGTGTGTTAATGTTGCCATGAAAGCATGCTTGCCATGAGGCTAATTGCTTATGTGATATAATTGTCTGAATGCCTGTGGGTGAAGATTGGATTACTTGAATTGGAACAAGTCATCAAATCCCTGTTTTAGCCTACTTGCGAGTAGCAAACTTCAAACTATTTTCAAACAAACGAATATGCAATGTTTTGTTCCAACTTAGGCGATCTAGTCTATACTTGTGTGTTGTGCGCATCACATAGTAATTCTAGGTTTAATAACCGGAATCAAAACACATGTGTTTTCAAAAATAAAATATCATGCTTAGTACAGGCCAATCTTTGATCGAGCGAGTGGAGGTGCTCATTACATGACCTTCCCCTCTTATACCCAAGTTTCCGAGCCGAGGCAACTTTGGTGATGACAGACACGTGGCCTTAGGCACGAGTCAGGGTTTCCTAAATTCCCCCAAAATAAAATATTTAGGTGGCGACTCTGTATCTGGCAAAACAGTCCATGTTTGGCACTTCTTTATTAAAATCAGTTTTCCAAAATGATTTGCCCGATTTGGACTCTTTGTTGATTTATCGGTCTTGCATTGCACTTTGTGAGATTAGATTCAGAACCATGACATTGAGTCCGAACAGTAGTAAACTCAATGAACAAAACGGGATTTCGCGCCCATTCGTGCACGGAGCTCGGGATGTTTGGGCACGTCTACAGTTTGTGACGACTCCGCTGGGGACTTAGAGAACTTGACTCGGACTCATGATATCTTGTTTCGTTTACACTTATGTGTCTCTTTGCATTGCATTTGCATTGGTGTGCCTAGGAGACCGTGTTCGCTATCTGCTATTCCTGAACGATCTACCTGAGGCTGTATGCCATAAGGTTGACCGGTTACGGGCTCTATCACGATGGGAACACAAACCCCGGTTGTTATTGGGGCACCCTTTTGACCATTCGACCTAGTGCATATCGGAATCCGTTGTGACTATTCCAAACTAGGACAGGTTGCTTACCCGATCATAGGTTATTTCAAACCGTTGTGTGCGTAGTGAAACTGTAGCTCCTGACAAAATAGGATAGGGAAACCCTACCCCAACATAGGGGTGTTTTGGCTCTCGCTCGCTTGCTATGTGCTTTTAAAGTGTGCCTTTACAAGGATACATGTATCAGTTTGCAAGTCTGGGTATCAGGCCTGAGGGCATCAGTATTTTGGAGAATCAGTTTACCAGAGGGTATCAGTTTAGAAGAAGAATTTTGAGCAGAGTTCAGTAGAAAGCACAGTCATTCAGCTTTGCTCGTATCTGTTCCAGTGAAATTGGGCTGAGATGCTGCCTATTTTGTCTTTTGCTAGGGTGGTCTTGGAAGCGTAGCTTCAAAAGGCTCCAATATCCCCCCAATACATCGGACTCTGCTGATAGACTTTGTCAGGTAAGAGATTTAGTTCAGTGCAGCCAGTGTTTTCCTTCACTGAGGCAAGGCAGAGAAGGGCCAGTCAAGGCTCACCGGTTCATCAGATTTGTTAGTCACCATTCACATCACCGCTGTTCAGTTTAGCAAACTCATGATGACGCATAATTCAGAAGAAATCGTGGTCATGGCAGCAGCATTAAACCAGGGAATCACCATGCAGGGTGAGACCCACGTTGAAATGCAACGCCCATCTGGGGCCCCTGCCACACATCCAGTATTGGAACTCCAATCATTTCAAACTCGCGAGCCCACTACTTTTGAGCTCATGGGAATGATCGGCGATCTTCAGAGAACTGTGGCAAATCTAGCCTTTGGATTATCGGCTCCACCATCGATCATATCACATGCCAAAAATTTCATGCCAGAAGAGCCCCCGCTATTGGTGCGAATTGTAATTGAACTCAGCCAACCTGAAGCCATCCCAAGTTCGGGCAATGACGTGTTAGCAACCACAGGGCTTTGCACTGATGTAGCAACCCAAACCTTCGACAAAGATGAGGCGTGTGGTAAGAACAAGGTGGGGGCGGACACTGATCGCTATGAAAAATTTCTGCAGGCTGTTGAGGCTTTGAAAGCCGGGGGACTCAACAAACAGCAAGTGCTCGCAGTTGCTACAAAAACTATGGATGACACTTTCGTCACTCAGAACGAGGGCTATTCGATCCAAGGGGAAAATCGGGAGAAGGGCCGTCGTACCAGAACCGTTCATTCCAACCCTAATTCTACACCCGAGAAAGATCAGCAGACCAAGCCAGTACCTGCTGACCCTTTTTCTAGTGCACCCAGCAAAAATCCACAAACCTCGAAGTATCAACTCCGAGGTCACAGGGTCTTCCATGCCCTCTATATGCCTTTGTCCAAGGCGCTTCAAATCCTTACTGAAAAGGGCCATCTCCAACCTCTTGAGCCTCGACCTCTCCCCGGTCGTCTTCCACCTGGTCATGATGCTACCCAGTACTGTGCGTACCATCAACAAACTGATCATGGCACCGATAATTGCTTTCGTCTTCGCCACGAAGTACAAAATTTGTTTGACAATGGGGTCGTCATCCCCCCAAGCTTAGCAAAGTTTATCGTCACTGGGTCAGTGAACTTGGAGGATAGTGCGAGTATGTGATCGCGAGGTGAACCACCTGCGGGCGGCGCTCAGTTTACTCCAGATATGGTGTATGGCACGCACTGTTTTGAGCATTTGCGAATGCTAGTTTTGTACTTTCTGACTTGGGTATTTTGGGTCAGTCTAGTTATGTTGTATATAGTTAGTCTTTTTGTACTGAGTAAGTTGGGTCTGTCTTGTTGTATCGAGTCAGTCCTGTTGTATAGGAGTCGAGTGATTCTGGGAGCGTTACCTCGGATATCCCTATTTTGTTTTGTGTTTGTCTTTTCTCTCTCTTTTGAGTCTGTGTCTGCCGTTGAGCCAGTTACACTAGAAGATCTGAATGAAATAGCGGTGGTTTTCACGCTTTTGTGTTTGTTGCTATCTTGAACCTGTTGTGCCAACAAGTTTAAATGAAACGGCAGTATGTTTCACCTGCTCTTTTGTGCCTTCAAATCATTGCATTGACATAAGTTTTTCAAAACTTTTTGAACACTGTGGTGAAAACAAAGAGGAAGGAATTCCTCGGGATTTGCAAAATTTGATCATTTGAGAGAAAGAGAGGCGTGCTAAGCCCTTAATGATTGAGATCATGCTTGTTAATGTGAGTACTGAGAAGGATCCTAGCTTGATCCAGATTGGTTCTACATTGTCTTCAGCGCGAGCGACTAGTCGCTTTCTTAAAAGATTTCAAAAAATATTTTGCGCAGTCCTACGAAGACCTGCATGGAATTGCTCTTGAGATTGTGCAGCTTAGGATCGCTCTCATTCTTGAGACTCGACCCCTTTTGCTTTCAGACCTTGAACTTGGATTCAGAATGTTCAAAGGTCAATCATAATGTGAGGCCTGTGTGGCCAGATCTAAAGCAGCCCTCGAACAAGAGGCAAGAAAGTCAAATCAAGAAGGTCAGACGTCGTCAAAAGAAGCTTGCAAAGCTGGATGAGAAGCAGCACCTCGAACTAGGGGAAAATATGTTAGAAGTGCTCGAAGAGTAAAAAATCGGGACATTTCTCAAGTTAACAAAGATCGGCAAGAAGGCCAAATCCCAGAAGGGAGGAAAGAAGGAAATATTGCTGAAGGACAATCGAGTTCCCATCTACAACACTAGGGGCAAATTCAGCTCCTATCAGATGGACTTTTGCATCATCAGCGAACAACAGCCACTCTTCTAGATTCAGATGGCTTCGAAATCTCAAAACCATTCGGCATGGACAAAGCTACACTTTTACCTTTGAGAGGCTCGCTGGGCCGAAAACCCGGAAGGGCGACCCAGGCAAAAGTTAGAGCAAGAAAAAAAAGAAAAAGAACAAAAAAGAAAAAATGCAAAGATTGAAAAAAAAGAAATGAAAAGAAAAGAAGAAAAAAGAAATGAAATGAAAAGAAAAAAAAAACATAGCTCGCGAGGTTGAAAACCCGGAAGGGCGGCCTTGGCAAAAGTTAGAGCGCAAAAGGAGAGGTTAATACCCGAGTGTACCTTAACCGCAACTACGTAAGGCTTGATTCCCATGTTTGGGATACGTAGGCAACTTCATTTTGAAGTCCAACCATAAACACTTCCAAATCGATTGTGTCCATGAAATGGTTCTGATCATCTTTGTCTTCTCTATATCCGAGAGTTCGGTTGTGATCGTCATTTTGAGAACTGCTTACAGTGTGCTGTGGTGCTATCCAAACAAGGGGCAACTTTCCGTTGCCATACGGTGTGCTGCGGTGCTTTTCAGACAAGAGGCAACTTTCCGTTGCCATGCAGTGTCCTTTAGACAAGGGACAATTTTCCATTGTTTTAGATCTCAGGTTGCGTATCTCAAGAGTAGGTTCCGTGCTCGTTGAGCAGTGGCCATTTGCAAAAGCAGTTTTGAGAATTTTTACTGAGGTTGACTAATTCTCTCGAAAATTATTCTGTTTTTTTCCAAAACTAGACCATTTCTTGTACCCGAAAAGGGAAAATTTTCAGCGCTCATAGCCTAACTTGCATGATTTCAAATCAAAAATCAAACAAGTGTGTTAATCTAACTCTCATATTGGTCAAAATTGTTTTAGTAGAAAACTAAAACAAAAAAATGGTGAACATGATGAACTAGGGGTACAGTTGAGTCAGGTGTTCTGTCCTTTCCCCATTGTCAACATACCTGCCAGAAAAGGGCACTCTACTTGCCAGAAAAGGGCACAACTGGAGTTAACAGCAAAGGGCAGAAAGCTCTCACATCTTCCGAGCAGCGAGGTATCAAGCTAAATGTGAAGCGCGAAATGGAATGGATCAGGATATTCCACTCCCTCGTCTGGACACATCTGATGGCGTCCAAACTCCCCAGTATAGCATCGTCAGCTGGTGTCAGCTGTGGATGTACTGCACATCTTGTCACAACTCCTCTGTAGGGAAGTTCACTGCTGTGAGCAGAAGAAGAAGAATCTAACAGGATGCTAGGGGCACGAGCCCACAACCTCCTGTTTATCCATCAACCACCTAGGGAAGGGATAAAAGAAAAGAGAGATTAAAGAATAGAGAGTTATGCGCTGAGAGAAAAAGTGAGAAATGGCTTTTTCAGAAAAACAGAGCCTGAGGGTCGAGTGATGTGAGAATCACAAATGAGAAAAGAGTGGGAAGCAATACCTGGAGAAACTGGCTCCTCGTGATCTGAGAGGTCCCTCATCTTTGGAACACGTCTGAGTGTCGTGTCTGTTGTTTTGTTTGTCTCAATTCTTGTTTTGAGGCGTTTCGAGTGTTTCTCGATGTGTTTAGGTTGTTTACCTTTCGTTTTTCTTTGTTGAGTCGTAGTGCGCTGCATTCAGTCGTAGGCTCAATACCCGGTTAAGAACTCATTTCTTAATTTCAAAATAAATCATTTTGTGCTCAGAGCGCTGTGCCATTCTCTACATCTGTGCAAAACAGGATTTGCTCTTTCATAAAACTACAGGGTTCAACCCAGGTCACGTGAGAACAATAAAACCAGGACCTATCTGAAACTATATAGGTTTCAGGTGACAAAGCAAAAGAAATGAGAGAAAATTTGGAGCATCTGATTTTGTTTCGACTTCTGCAAGTTCTGTCACTACATCCCGTATGTTCAGAATGAGCTTTGTGTTCAGAGTGAGCTGTGTGCCGAATAAACTGAGTACTGTGTTATGAGCTGTGTGTTTAGAGTGAGCAGTGTGCTGTATGAGCGGTGTGCCAAATAAACATAGTACTGTGTTATGAGCTGTGTATTCAGAATAAGCAGTGTGTGGTACGAGCTGTGTGTTCAAAGTGAATAGAATATTTTGATGACTGTTTCGATGCCAGAATGGCAATCAGAAGTGCTCTCCCAGAGTACCAATCCCGGCCAAATGCATCTTGGCTGTGTTTGCAATGAGTTCCTAGGAGATCAATTGCGACAGTGGAAACTAGAGTTCGAATGGCTGATGCCCAGAACACAATTGTTTGGAATTTTCGAGACTAAAGTCTGGTTTAAATACCCAGGGGTGTACCCCCGCTTGAAATCCGTATGGAAGCCCCATAGGTTGAGGTAGCAGATGTGCATCTCGACTCTGGATATTGAACCAACCTCGTATGCCACCCTGTTGGAAAATAGGGAAAGTTGTGAGCATGATCCGGAAGAAAAGCGGCATCAATGGCTTCCCCAGCAGAACTTGCTCTTTGTCAGCATTTCAGCACCTTTGTACTGTGAGTTAAAGGTAAGTGTCCGAGGAACACGAAGGGGGGGATCCCCGTCACAGTAGAGCGATTCACCGCCACTCACCTCATAAGGTGCTTTCTAGAGCGCCGCTGTGTTTGTTTATTGCATTCCTTAAACATCATGCATTGTATTGTATTGTACCTGTCTAGTTTCTTTCTCATTTATGCACGGTATTGTATGTACTATTCATTCAGAGAAGTTTCGGTTCAGCTTGACTGATACCTTTCTCCTCTCGCATTTGGCATGCGTTTGGACCTACCATTTTCCTCTCGCGTTTGGCACGCGTCTGGTCACCTTCCCTCTCGCGTTTGGCACACGTTTGGTTACCCTTTCCCCTCTCGCGTGTGCTAAGCTGAGAGGTTTTCCTTTTCTCTCCCGTGTGTGCTACGCTAAGAGATTTTCCCTTTCCTCTCTCGCCTGTGCTATGCCGAAAGGTTTACCTTTTCTCTCTCGCGTGTGCTACGTTGAGAGGTTTACCCTTCCTCGCTCACGTGTGCTGCGCTGAGAGATTTTCCCTTTCCTCTCTCGCGTGTGCTATGCTAAGAGGTTTCCCTTTCCTCGATCGCGTGTGCTACGCTGAGAGATTTTCCCTTTCCTCTCTCGCGTGTGCTACGCTGAGAGGTTTACCCTTCCTCTCTCGCGTGTGCTACGCTAAGAGATTTTCCCTTTCCTCTCTCACATGTACTCCACTGAGAGGTTTCCCTTTTCTCTCTCGCGTGTGCTACGCTAGGAGATTTTCCCTTTCCTCTCTCGTGTGTGCTGCGCTGAGACGTTTACCTTTTCGCTCTCGCGTGTGCTACGCTGAGAGACTTTCCCTTTCCTTTTTCGCGTGTGCTACGCTGAGAGGTTTACCCTTCCTCTCTCGCGTGTGCTATGCCGAGAGGTTTCCCTTTCCTCTCTCACGTGTGCTACACTAAGAGGTTTCCATTTTTTCTCTCGCGTGTGCTACACTGAGAGGTTTTCCCTTTCCTCTCTCGCGTGCGCTACGTTGAGAGGTTTACCCTTCCCCTCTCACGTGTGCTACGCTGAGAGATTTTCCCTTTCCTCTATCGCGTGTGCTACGCTGAGAGGTTTCCCTTTTCTCTCTCGCGTGTGCTACACTGAGACCTTTTCCCTTTCCTCTCTCGCGTGTGCTACATTAAGAGGTTTACCCTTCCCCTCTCGCGTGGGCTACGCTGAGAGATTTTCCCTTTCCTCTCTCACGTGTGCTACGCAGAGAGGTTTACCTTTCTCCTCTCGCGTGTGCTACCCTGAGAGGTTTCCTTTTTCTCTCTCGCGTGTGCTACACTGAGAGATTTTCCCTTTCCTCTCTCGTTTGTGCTACGCTGAGAGGTTTACCCTTCCTCTCTCGCGTGTGCTACGCTGAGAGGTTTCCCTTTCCTCTCTCACGTGTGCTACACTGAGAGTTTTCCCCTTTCTTTCTCGCGTGTGCTATGCTGAGAGCTTTTCCCTTTCCTTTCTCGCATGTGCTGCGTTAAGAGGTTTACCCTTTCCCTCTCACATGTGCTATGCTGAGAGATTTTCCCTTTCCTCTCACGCGTGTGCTACGCTGAGAGGTTTACCTATCCCCTATCGCGTGTGCTACGCTGAGAGGTTTACCCTTCCTCTCTCGCGTGTGCTCCACTGAGAGGATTCCCTTTTCTCTCTCGCGTGTGCTACGCTGAGAGATTTTCCCTTTTCTCTCTCGTGTGTGCAACGCTGAGAGGTTTACCTTTTCTCTCTTGCGTGTGCTATGCTCAGAGACTTTCCCTTTCCTTTCTCGCGTGTGCTATGCCGAGAGGTTTCCCTTTCCTCTCTCGCGTGTGCTACACTGAGAGGTTTCCCTTTTCTCTCTCGCGTGTGTTACACTGAGAGATTTTCCCTTTCCTCTCTCGCGTGCGCTACATTGAGAGGTTTACCCTTCCCCTCTCGCATGTGCTACGGTGACAGATTTTCCCCTTCCTCTATCCCGTATGCTACACTGAGAGGTTTACCTTTCCCCTATCGCGTGTGCTACGCTGAGAGGTTTCCCTTTTCTCTCTCGCGTGTGCTACGCTGAGAGCTTTTCCCTTTCCTCTATCGCGGGATCTACGCTGAGAGGTTTACCGTTCCCCTCTCGTGTGGGCTACGCTAAGAGATTTTCCCTTTCTTCTCTCGCATTTGCTATGCTGAGAGGTTTACGTTTCCTCTCTCGCATGTGCCACCCTGAGAGGTTTCCCTTTTCTCTCTCGCGTGTGCTACGCTGAGATATTTTACCTTTCCTCTCTTGTTGGTGCTACGCTGAGAGGTTTACCCTTCCTCTCTCACGTGTGCTACGCTGAGAGGTTTCCCTTTCCTCTCTCGTGTGCTACACTGAGAGGTTTCCCTTTTCTCTCTCGCGTGTGTTACGTTGAGAGCTTTTTCCTTTCCTCTCTCGCGTCAGCTACGTTGAGAGGTTTACCCTTTCCCTCTCGCGTGTGCTACGCTGAGAAATTTTCCCTTCCCTCTATCGCGTATGCTACGCTGAGAGGTTTACCTTTCCCCTATCGCGTGTGCTATGCTGAGAGGTTTCCCTTTTCTCTCTCATTTGTGCTACGCGGAGAGCTTTTCCCGTTCCTCTCTCGCGTTTGCTACATTGAGAGGTTTACCCTTCCCCTATCGCGTGTGCTACGCTGAGAGATTTTCCATTACCTCCTTCGCGTGTGCTACGCTGAGAGGTTTACCTTTACACTCTCGCGTGTGCTACGTAGAGAGGTTTCCTTTTTCTCTCTCGCGTGTGCTACGCTGAGAGATTTTTCCTTTTGCTCTCATGCATATGCTACGCTGAGAGGGTTACCCTTCCTTTCTCGCGCGTGCTATGCTGAGAGGTTTCCCTTTCCTCTCTCACGTGTGCTACACTGAGAGGTTTCCCTTTTCTCTCTCGTGTGTGCTACGCTGAGGGATTTTCCCTTTCCTCTCTCGCGTGTGCTACGTTGAGAGGTTTACCCTTCCCTCCTCACGTGTGCTACACTGAGAGATTTTTCCATTCCTCTCTCGCGTGTGCGTCGCTGAGAGGTTTCCCTTTCCTCTCTCGCATGTGCTATGCTTTGAGGTTTTCCTTTTCTCTCTCGCGTGTGCTATGTTGAGATTTTTTCCCTTTCCTCTCTCGCGTGTGCTACGCTGAGAGGTTTACCCTTCCCCTCTCGCGTGTGCTACGCTGAGAGATTTTCCCTTTCCTCTGTCGCGTGTGCTACGCTGAGAGGTTTACCCTTCCTCTCTCGCGTGTGCTACGCTGAGAGATTTTCCCTTTCCTCTCTCGCGTGTGCTCCACTGAGAGGTTTCCCTTTTCTCTCTCACGTCGGCCATGCTAAGAGATTTTCCCTTTCCTCTCTCGTGTGTGCTGCGCTGAGACGTTTACCTTTTCTCTCTCGCGTGTGCTACGTTTAGAGACTTTCCCTTTCCTCTCTCGTGTGTGCTACGCTGAGAGGTTTACCCTTCCTCTCTCGTGTGTGCTATGCCGAGAGGTTTCCCTTTCCTCTCTCGCGTGTGCTACACTAAGTGGTTTCCCTTTGTTCTCTCGCGTGTGCTACACTGAGAGATTTTTCCATTCCTCTCTCGCGTGCGCTACGTTGAGAGGTTTACCCTTCCCCTCTTGCATGTGCTACGCTGAGAGATTTTCCCTTTCCTCTATCGCGTGAGCTACGCTGAGAGGTTTACCTTTCCCCTATCACGTGTGCTACGCTGAGAGGTTTCCTTTTTCTCTCTCGTGTGTGCTACGCTGAGACCATTTCCTTTTCCTCTCTCGCGTGTGCTATGCTAAGAGGTTTACCCTTCCCCTCTCGCGTGGGCTACGCTGAGAGATTTTCCCTTTCCTCTCTCGTGTGTGCTACGCTGAGAGGATTACCTTTGCCCTCTCGCGTGTGCTACCTTGAGAGTTTTCCCTTTTCTCTCTTGGGTGTGCTACGCTGAGAGATTTTCCCTTTCCTCTCTCGTTTGTGCTACGCTGAGAGGTTTACCCTTGCTCTCTCGCGTGTGCTACGCTATGAGGTTTTCCTTTCCTCTCTCGCGTGCGCTACGCTGAGAGGTTTCCCTTACCTCTCTCGCGTGTGATGAACTGAGAGGTTTCCCTTTTCTTTCTCGCGTGTGCTACGCTGAGAGCTTTTCCCTTTCCTCTCTCACGCGTGCTGCGTTGAGAGGTTTACCCTTTCCATCTCGCGTGTGCTATGCTGAGAGATTTTCCCTTTCCTCCCTCGCGGGTGCTACGCTGAGAGGTTTACCTTTTCCCTATCGCGTGTGCTACACTGAGAGGTTTATCCTTCCTCTCTTGCGTGTGCTACGCTGAGAGATTTTCCCTTTCCTCTCTCGCGTGGGCTCCACCGAGTGGTTTCCCTTTTCTCTCTCGCGTGTGCTACGCTGAGAGATTTTCCCTTTCCTCTCTCGTGCATGCTACGCTGAGAGGTTTACCCATCCACTCTCGCGTGTGCTATGCCGAGAGGTTTCACTTCCTTCTCTCATGTGTGCTATGCCGAGAGGTTTCCCTTTCCTCTCTCGCGTGTGCTACACTAAGTGGTTTCCCTTTTCTCTCTTGCATATGCTACACTGAGAGATTTTCCCTTTCCTCTCTCACGTATGCTACGTTGAGAGGTTTACCCTTCCCCCCTCGCGTGTGCTACGCTGACAGATTTTCCCTTTCCTCTATCGCGTGTGCTACGCTGAGAGGTTTACCTTTCCCTTATCGCGTGTGCTATGTTGACAGGTTTCCCTTTTCTCTCTCGCGTGTGCTACGCTTAGAGCTTTTCCCTTTTCTCTCTCGTGTGTTCTACATTGAAAGGTTTACCCTTCCCCACTCGTGTGGGCTACGCTGAGAGATTTACCCTTTCCTCTCTCGCATGTGCTACGCTGAGAGGTTTACCTTTCCCCTCTCACGTGTGCAACCCTGAGAGGTTTCCCTTTTCTCCTTCGCGTGTGCTACGCTGAGAGATTTTGCCTTTCCTCTCTCGTTTGTGCTACGCAGAGAGATTTACCCTTCCTCTCTCGCGTGTGCTACGGTGAGAGATTTCCCTTTCCTCTCTCGCGTGTGCTACACTGAGAGGCTTCCCATTTCACTCTCGCGTGTGGTACGCTGAGAGCTTTTCCCTTTCCTCTCTCGCGTGTGCTACGTTGAGAGGTTTACCCTTTCCCTCTAGCGTGTGTTACGCTGAGAAATATTCCCTTTCCTCTCTCGCGTGTGCTACGCTGAGAGGTTTACCTTTCCCCTATCGCGTGTGCTATGCTGAGAGGTTTCCCTTTTCTCTCTCGCTTGTGCTACGCTGAGAGCTTTTCCAGTTCCTCTCTCGCGTTTGCTACGTTGAGAGGTTTACCCTTCCCCTCCCGCGTGTGCTACGTTGAGAGATTTTCCCTTTCCTCTCTCGCGTGTGCTACGCTGAGAGGTTTCCCTTTCCCCTATCGCGTGTGCTATGCTGAGAGGTTTACCCTTCCTCTCTCGCATGTGCTGCGCTGAGAGGTTTACCTTTTCTCTCTCGTGTGTGCTACGTTGAGAAATTTTCCCTTTTCTCTTTCGCGTGTGCTATGTTGAGAGGTTTCCCTTTTCTCTCCCGCTCGTGCTACGCAGAGAGCTTTTCCCGTTCCTCTCTCACATTTGCTACGTTGAGAGGCTTACCCTTCCCCTCCCGCGTGTGCGACGATGAGAGATTTTCCCTTTCCTCTCTCGCGTGTGCTACGCTGAGAGATTTACCTTTCCCCTCTCGCGTGTGCTACATTGAGAGATTTTCCCTTTCCTCTCTTGCATGTGCTACGCTGAGAGAGTTACCCTTCCTCTCTCGCGTGTACTACGTTGAGAGGTTTCCCTTTCCTCTCTCGCGTGTGCTACACAGAGAGGTTTCCCTTTTCTCTCTCGCGTGTGCTACGTTGAGAGATTTTCCCTTTCCTCTCTCACGTGTGCTACGTTGAGAGGTTTACCCTTCCCCTCTCGCGTGTGCTACGCTAAGAGATTTTCCCTTTCCTCTCTCGCGTGTGCTACGCTGAGAGGCTTACATTTCCCCTCTCGTGTGTGCTACACTGAGAGGTTTTCCTTTTTTCTCTCGCGTGTGCTACACTGAGATCTTTTCCCTTTTCTCTCTCGCGTGTGCTACGCTGAGAGGTTTACCCTTCCCCTCTCGCGTGTGCTACGTTGAGAGATTTTCCCTTTCCTCTCTCGCGTGTGCTACGCTGAGAGGTTTACCTTTCCCCTCTCACGTGTGCTACGCTGAGAACTTTTCCCTTTCCTCTCTCGCGCGTGCTACGCTGAGAGGTTTACCATTGCCCTCTCGCGTGTGCTACGCTGAGAGATTTTCCCTTTCCTCTTTTGTGTGTGCTCCGCTGAGAAATTTACCTTTTCTCTCACACGTGTGCTACGCTGAGAGATTTTCCCTTTACTCTCTCACGTGTGCTACGTTGAGAGGTTTACCCTTGCCCTCTCGCGTGTGCTACGCTGAGAGATTTTCCCTTTCCTCTCTCGCGTGGGCTACGCTGAGTCGTTTACCTTTCCCCTCTCGCGTGTGCTATGCTGAGAGGTTTCCCTTTTCTCTCTCGCGTGTGTTATGCTGAGAGCTTTTCCCTTTCCTCTCTCGTGTGTGGCACACTAAGAGGTTTACCCTTCCCCTCTTGCGTGTGCTACGGTGAGAGATTTTTCCTTTCCTCTCTCGCGTGTGCTACGCTGAGAGGTTTACCTTTCCCCTCTCGCGTGTGCTACGGTGAGAGATTTTCCCTTTCCTCTCTCGCGTGTGCTATGTTGAGAGGTTTACCTTTCTTCTCTCGCGTGTGCTACGCTGAGAGGTTTCCCTTTTCTCTCCCGCGTGTGCTACGCTGAGAGGTTTACCTTTCACCTCTCGCGTGGGCTACGCTGAGAGGTTTCTCTTTTCTCTCTCGCATGTGCTACGCTGAGAGATTTTCCCTTTCCTCTCTCGCGTGTGCTACGCTGAGAGGGTTATCCTTCCTCCCTCGCGTGTGCTATGTTGAGAGATTTTCCCTTTCCTCTCTCGCGTGTGCTACGCTGTGAGGGTTACCCTTCCTCTCTCGCGTGTGCTACGCTGAGAGGTTTCCCTTTCCTTTCTCGCGTGTGCTACACTGAGAGGTTTCCCTTTTCTCTCTCGTGTGTGCTACGCTGAGAGATTTTCCCTTTCCTCTCTTACGTGTGCCACATTGAGAGGTTTACCCTTCCCCTCTCCCGTGTGCTACGTTGAAAGGTTTACCCTTCCCCTCTCGCGTGTGCTACGCTGAGAGATTTTTCTTTTCCTCTCTCGCGTGTGCTATGCTGAGTGGTTTACCTTTCCCCTCTCGCGTGTGCTACGCTGAGAGGTTTCCCTTTTCGCTCTCGCGTGTGCTATGCTGAGAGCTTTTCCTTTTCCTCTCTCGCGTGTGCTACGCTGAGAGATTTTCTTTTTCCTCTCTCGCGTGTGGTACGCTGAGAGGTTTCCCTTTTCTCTCTCACGTGTGCTACGCTGAGAGATTTTCCCTTTCCTCTCTCGCGTGTGCTACGCTGAGAGGGTTACCCTTCCTCTCTCGCGTGTACGACGCTGAGAGATTTTCCCTTTCCTCTCTCGCGTGTGCTATGCTGAGAGGGTTACCCTTCCTCTCTCGCGTGTGCTACGCTGAGAGGTTTCCCTTTCCTCTCTCCCGTGTGCTACACTGAGAGGTTTCCCTTTTCTCTCTCGCGTGTGCTACGCAGAGAGATTTTCCCTTTCCTCTCTCGCGTGTTCTACGTTGAGAGGTTTACCCTTCCCCTCTCGCATGTGCTACGTTGAGAGGTTTACCCTTCCCCTCTCGCGTGTGCTATGCTGAGAGATTTTCCCTTTCCTCTCTCGCGTGTGCTATGCTGAGTGGTTTACCTTTGCCCTCTCGCATGTGCTACGCTGAGGGGTTTCCCATTTCGCTCTCGCGCGTGCTACGCTGAGAGCTTTTGCCGTTTCGTCTCTCACGTGTGCTATGCTGAGAAGTTTACCCTTCCCCTCTCGCGTGTGCTACGCTGAGAGATTTTCCCTTTCCTCTCTCGCGTGTGCTATGCTGAGAGGGTTACCTTTCCCCTCTCGCGTGTGCTACGCTGAGAGATTTTCCCTTTCCTCTCTCGCGTGTGCTATGCTGAGAGGTTTACCTTTCCCCTCTCGCGTGTGCTACACTGAGAGGTTTCCCTTTTCTCTCTCGTGTGTGCTACGCTAAGAGATTTTCCCTTTTCTCTCTCGCATGTGCTACCCTCAAGATGTACAACCCCGAATCCAAAAATGGATGATTGCCCCTTGACTAAACAACACTGCTCAGCACCATAACCAGCTCTTTGAATACGTATCACAACCGAACATTCAGATAAAGAATAGACAAAGATGATCTGATCAACACGTGGACAAGACAGTTGAGTTGGAGGTGTTTACGGTCGGACTTCAGAATGAAGTTGCCTACATATACCGAAGATGGGAATTAGGCCTTACAATTGATTTAGGGTGTACGGGAAGTTACCCTAAATTTATGATTTATTTTTAAATGTACGTGAAGTTACCATTAATGTTAAAATGCTTTTCTAACGTGCACTGAAATAATTTTTTATTTAATTTTTTTTATTTATTTGGAGCTGTTATGGTACACATTTAAAAAGAGAAATGTGATATGTATTTTACCAAACTCTTCATAACAAACACCACACAGATGTTTTTTTTTTTTTTTTTTTTAAAGATTGGTAACAATTCTAACCACAAATGGCTGGTAAATATCATTTATAATATCACAATAATGATTTATAATTTACACTTTAGAGATGTAAAATATAAATTTGCATATTTCTAAATTTTTTTATAAAATAACATAATTAACATTATAAAGTGACATAACATTTCTCACATTACATTATTTGAAAATGTATATGCTATTGATTTCTCCCTTTTATCCTCTGTTTTTGTAACGTTTTATTAGCATTAATAAAATGTTACTTTTAACATAAAAATAAAATAAAAAACAAAAAATGCACTAGCAGTGTCTCTTGCTCTATGCCTTTGTTTAAGTGAAAATGACCTTATGAGGTTGCCGTTAGCCAAAAGGGATTCTGAAGGAGAGCTTTCAAATGCAAACAGAAGCTGCTACGGGAGGGAGTGGTTGGCGCCATTATAAAAAGTATTTCTTTATTAAAAAATACAAAAAAATTGAAAGTATTCCATTTTAATTTTTTTAAAAACTAAATTTCCAATTAGAGTCATATTTTAGGAAACATTTTCAATACTTTTTATGTTAAACTTGGCATTCTTTTCAACTATATAATTTAGTAGGTCCATTTTAAAGAAATTCCAAAAACTTAATTTTGTAAATATATCTAATGAGATTACAAAGTATTAGTTAAAATATTGAATTAACCCCAATTATCTATAAAATTTTAGTAGTTTGATTTTGACCGAGTTTTTTTTTTAATATTCTACAAAAACAAACTATTTAGCGAATTGATCCACTTTTCAAACTATTTGGGGAAGTAACCCAATTTTGAAATCGCATCTTGAACATGCACTTTCAAATTGAAATTGCATTTTGAACATGCAATTTTAACTTGAAGTTGCATGTTGAAAATGCAATTTCAAGTCTACATGGACAGATTTGAAGTATAAGTTTGAAGTCTACATGGACAATGGCTTGCTGATGTGGCTTGAAATTGTATGCTCAAAATGCAATTTCAACTATAGATTTCACAATTTGAAATCGCTTCAGATGATACACCTCTGATCTCTATCACGAGAGAGAGCTACCCCCCTCAATTCGACGCCCGACTCCCTCAACTCCTTCACTTCACTCGGACGCCGTACTCTGTCTTTCCATGGACTCCAACGCCCGACTTCCGAATATGTCTATATTTCCATCTCAGGTAATGTGGTATATATATGTGTGTATATATGTAGTTGTATATTAAGTATATATGTATCTTGTATATATATATATATATATTAGCCCTTATATATATATATATATATATATCTGTGTATATATACATTTAGATTTAGGGCTTTTTTTTTTTCTTTTTTTCTTTTTTTTTTTTTTCTTCTTTGGACGAGGATTTAGGGCTTTGGACAATTTGATAAATGTTGTGAAATGTTGGAATTTGGGCTTTGGACAATCCGATAAACAATTTGAATGTTAGATTATGGGCTTCTGATTTGGGAATTAAGTAAACTTGACCTTCCCTATCACCTGCTCGATGAAATTCCTCAACCAAATTTTCAATCCTAAACCAAGTGTTTATTGCCTTGAATTACAAATTCTGTAATGTTAAATGGGTTTTCTTTTTTTTTTTTTATTAGTTTGCTTCTTGAGAATGAGTTCTTGTGTTTGATTTCAACATTTCTCGTTCATGGTAAATGGGTTCTTGAGAATGAGTTCTTGTATTTTTTGTCACAACCCCATTCCGCCCCTAGTAGAATGGTGCCATTATGGCTAGTAATCCGAGATTACCAAAGGCCAACTTACCAAGTCTCACACACAATCAGAGTATACATATGAGGCTTTCATGTGCGGAAGCAATAAATTTAAATCTAAATAGTCCATAAGAGCTGTGCATAGATCAAATGAAATGACATACATCTTAACATGGTCTTACAACTTGATTACAATAAAATAAGTACGTAATACATCTTGATCAAAAGGCTTCTCAAGCCGACATATACAAAGTAAATGAATTACAAAGCCAAGAAGCATAATCTTCAAGATGCTACAAATAGGAATCCAAAAACATCTTGTAAAACACATCTAGGCGTCACCTCCTTCTTGCTCATCATCTACATATATATAAGGAGAGGGTGAGCTTGGATACTCAGTGAATGATAGTAGTAAGGTTTGCATGAAGGTTATTCAAGATTTTCATCAAAACAATACATAGCATAGTTTGTACAAAATGAAGGGATGAACCAAGTTCATCTATCAAGTCTTTCAAAGCTTCAAGGGATGCTTACTAGCATCAATATAATACAAGGGATGACATTCCGGACAAACCCACGCGGTAAACCGTCGGTGGCAAGACAACGGGAGATATCTTAAACAAGGGTGCTAGTTGCATTATAGTCCCCTAGCACTAAGGACTTTCAAAACAAGGGTACTAATTACATTATAGTCCCCTAACACTAAGGACTTTCAAAACAAGGGTACTAGTTGCATTATAGTCCCCTAGCACTAAGGACTTTCCAAGAATGTCATCAAAACAAATATAATACTTGATACAAAAACTAGGAATAATCATTCATGCTTGATCAAATACTTTTCCAAAGCAAAGCAATGCTTTATCAAAACTTTATAACATAGCTTTATTAAAAATACCACTCACATAGCTCCTCGTGTACAGGGATTAAAGCAAGGGTTCCAAGGCCTACAAGCACATAATAAATCCCATTGAATGTACTTCAAGAAGTCAAGGAGAGCAAAGATGGATATGAAATGCATTCATAAAACAAGTTTTGCATGAGTGTAGATGATCTCGGCATTTCTTTCAAAACTAAGTCAAGACAAAGCAAAACATGTGTTGGGGGTTAAAACACTGTTTTTCATCTTGGGAAAACAAGCTGGACACCAACCAGGTCTTGGCCGAGGTCCCACACCCCTTGGCCGAGGTGTGGTCCCGATGACCACACTCAGGGAAATGAAGTCTGGAAATTCTGGGTTTCTTTTGAAGAACATGAAGAACATGAATACAAAAATCATAACTTCTTTATTCAAAATCTGAGATTTCATGAGATGAGTTCGAAAACATGGACCTGGGTACCCATACTTGAAAATCTTAGGAAAACAAACACAAAACATGGATCTTGATACAAACTTTCAGATCAAAACATGGTTTTCTTTCAACAACACAAGAACATCATTTTCCCTTTCTAAAACAAGCTTTAAATCAATGCATGGTTCATGAATCATGCTAGATCATGTAATGTGATCGGATCAACATAAAGAATAACAAGAGTAGATCAAGAATCTAACCTCAAAACACAGATCTAACGGCTCAAGGTGTGAAGATCAAGCTTGGAAATTCACTCTCATTCTAAGAACTCTTCCTCCTCTCTTCCTAGAGCTTCTCTCTCTACCATGCAAAAGATATGACACACAATGATATGTTTTCTCCCCTTGCCGGCTGACTTAACCCTCTGCTGGGACACGTGGTGACGACTGGTTGGCTCTCCTCAAAAGGTGACTGACTGACAAGACAAGAGCATGACAAAGTGTATACAACAAGTAAGGTAGCATGGGCACTCTGGCAGGTAATGACCTCGGGTCAAGACATAGGCTTCGGCAAGGAGGTTTCGATGATCTCGGCTAGAAAGGATAACACTTGGCCTAGTTGTGCCACACCTCGGCCTAGATGTGCCACACCTCGGTCTAGGACATTCTAGTCCAAGAACGAGACCACTAGGTGCAGGGATCAAAGATCTAGGACGTCTAGATGAACACTTCGGCCTAAATGATGACATCTTGGCCGATGTGCTAGGGTGAAGGTGGAGGTCAACCAAGGTGGTTCCAAGATGGATCCTAAGTATAAGAGGTTCGAAAGTGTGACCTAGGCTTAGGATAACCTCGGCTTAACACACCAAGCAAGGAACAAAGCATACAAGCAACACTTAGACAAAACAAATCAAAGTCTGTGAGTGCAAACTTAATCAAGACAAAGATCATGCAAATGCACATGAGCATGACTAAGATAAAGTGAGGGCTGTTACATCCTACCCCCCTTAAAGAAGTTTGGTCCCCAAACTTGAGTTACCTTGCCTCACAAACAACTCCGGGTGGCGGATTCTCATTTCTTCTTCCATTTCCCATGTAACATCCTTGCCGTAATGCCCTTTCCATTCAACCTTCACCATCGGTATCGACTTGTTCCTCAACTGCTTCACTTGCCAATCAAGAATCCGTATCGGCTTCTTCTCATAACCCAAATCTTCATTAATCACAATCCCGAAATGATCAATCACGTGCAATGGATCCCAAATATATTTCCTCAACATTGAGATATGAAACACATTGTGGACTTGACTTAGTTCGGGCGGCAAAGCAAGTCTGTAAGCAACGGGGTGTACTTTCTCAAGAATTTGAAATGGTCCAATATAACGAGGTGCTAATTTACCTTTCTTCCCAAATCTTGAATCTCCTTTCATCGGCGAGATCTTCAGGAATATATGATCCCCAACTTCAAATTCCAACTCTCTTTTCCTCTGGTCGGCGTAACTCTTCTGTCGACTCTGAGCAGTTCTAATTCTCTACTAAATAAGCTTAATCTTCTCAGTTGTCACTTGAACTAACTCGGGACCTATCAAAGCTTTATCTCCTACCTCGGTCCAACATATCGGCGATCTGCACTTCCTTCCATACAAAGCTTCATACAGCGCCATGCCAATGCTAACTTGATAACTGTTGTTGTAGGCGAATTCTACTAATGGCAAATGCACTTCCCAACTTCCCTTGAAATCCAATACACATAGTCTAAGTATATCTTCAAGTGTCTGAATTGTTCTCTCTATTTGCCCATCGGTCTGGACCGAGGTAGGAGATAAAGCTTAATAAAGTGCACTTAATAAAGTGCTACATGGAATATTCCTTTGAATATGGAATTGTGAAGTGGAAGCTAGTGTGCATGTACGCACACCGCAAGGATGGTTCTTCGCACCATCCGCACATGCGCACACTTGTGCGCGCACACGTGGCGTAGCTAGTGGGTTGTGTGGCGTTTGATGGCGCACTTTGTACTTAGCACGGACGCATCGGTGCAAGGCGCTATGAGGGCACTTTTCTATTTGCATCAGACAGGTTGGAACGATGACGTGGATCCAACGTGGCACGGGTGACGTGGAATACAGTTAGCTCCACATGGTAGTGATGTGGTGTCTGTTGGTGATGAGTCAACCAACCGATCGAATGGTTGCTTGTCTGAGCAAGAGCGGTTTGACTATAGCTATTGATTGGCGATGTGCATGATCATACGGATGAGATGGCACCCGTTCGTGATCAAGTACGATCAGTTAAGGCATGTATTCGGTGTGAGAATGATCTACACCATAGATCGGCGATCCAACGGTCAGATCTGATCGGATGCGATCAAGGGACATGACCATTCGATCAGATGCATCAAGGCCTATAAATAGGCTGCGAAATTAGCCATTTCAATCATCCAAAAATTTAGAAAGCATTCCTGCAATTCTCATTCTCTCTCTCTCTCTCTCTCTCTCCCCCTCCCTCCCTCCCTCTTGATTTAGAGTTTTCAATCAAGAGTTTCTTAAGCAAGTTTCTGCTTTTCTTATTGGTAATCAAATTCTACATACTTGATTATCAGTGTCTTGGTTTTCTTGATTATATCAAGAGTATTCTGATCTATTGTCATCAGTGCAGACGCTGGTAGACTTGATCTTTAGATCAGGCTTCATTGTATCTTGGAGGAGAATTTGCTGTAAGCCCTTGTACACCTTTTGGTGGGTGTAAATATTGTCTTTAGGAAAGTGATTAAGTAATGCGACTTGAAGCACCAAATTTCTGTTTGATATAGACAAGATCATCGCCAAGTTTTGATGACCCGAAGACCACCAACTAAAAAATTCAAGATGAATTGTTCCAACATGCCATACTCGCTCCTTAAAAAACCCCAAAACTGCTCGTTTAGATTGGCCCACACAATACAATAAACCTAAATACTTCCCGTATGTCGCCATAGAACCCACCCCAAGAATTGATATCACCACTTGCTGAGTAACGAAGTTTGTATTTTTACTAAAATAAACAGTAGATTTTTGGAAATTAATTTTCTACGTCGACACTTGCTCATACATTTGAAGGACATCTTACAACACACCCGTCTCATCTTCATTTGCAACTGCAAAAAAAAAGACTATCATCTGCAAAAAAACAAATGTGATCATCGTGGACTACCTCTACAAATTGAAATTCCAAACAACTGGTTGTCTACCATAGCATGTGAGAGAAGCGCCGAGATCCCTTTTGCACAAGTAGTGAATAAATATAGCGAAAGGGGATCCCCCGGTCGAAGCCCCCTTGTCGGGTGAAACAATCTTTAAGGCTTCCCATTAATAAGAACTGAAAATGATACTGTCGACACACAATTCATGAAGAGTTGCACAAACTGCTATGGAAAGCCCAACTGGTGCATCATTTGATGAAGAAATGGTCATTCCACTCGGTCATAAGCGTTACTCTTATCTAGTTTCAGTGCAAGAAACCCATGTTTTCCTGCCCGCTTATTCTTAAGAAAATGGAAAACTTCAAAAGCCAATAACGTATTATCTGTGATCAATCGGCCTAGTATAAAAACACTATGAGTGTCAAAAATTACTGATGGCAACACCTCTTTAAGGCGATTGGCCAACACTTTTGGAATAATCTTGCTGACAACATTGCACAGACTGATTGGCCAAAATTCTGACATATGCTTGGGTTTCTTAACTTTAGGGATAAGCACAATAAAGGTACGATTAATCTGTGAAATATCATTAACTCCATTCAAAACCCCAAGCACAACATTACTCACACTAGGACCCACCACTTGCCAAATTTTTTGAAAGAATAAAGCAGGCTTACCATCAGGCTCGGGTGCTTTCATTAGGTGCATTTGGAAAAGCACATGGTGTACTTCAACTTTAGAGAATGGTCTACTTAGTTGAGCAGCACTATGGTCTGAAACTCTCACTCGAATCAATTGTAACACCGGATCCATGCTCAATCCCATGCTCGCCGAAAATAACTCCTGAAAATAAGTCACAAAATTGTCCTCCACCACTCAGTGCTCCTTTTGCCAATCCCATGGGAATCGACTATGCCATCGATCTTCTTCTTCTTATGTCTTTGGGTGGCCTTAGAATGGAAAAAAAGAAGTATTACGGTCTCCATCCTTTAGCCAATTGGCTCAAGCACATTGTCCGCAAAAAATAGATTCCCATTCTAAAAGCTTATCAATTTCACACCGCATCATATGCTCCTTTTCTACCTCTTCCGAAGAATTGGAACATATCGTAAGCAACCGTTTGAGGTGGTTAGTTTTCTCCTTCAACTACCGCTTTACACACCTAAACGCATTTCGGTCCCAACGTTGCAACAAAGAACTCAGTTGGGAAATATTAGAAACCAAGGCTTGAATATCTACAGTAGGAGAAGGCATCCAATTTTTAGTAACCACTTGCTTACAATTTGTATTTCGTAACCACATTGCCTTGAACCGATAAATTCGATGTCTACTACCACAAAACTCACGTTGATCCTTAACCCCACAAAGGTCAATACAAAGAGGCAAATGATTTGAGGATGCGCAAGCCAGAGGATATACCTTTGCATGGGGAAATAAGACCTGCCATTCATCATTTGCTAACCCATGATCCAATCTCTCCCGAACCAATGCCGCACCAACTCAGTTGTTTGACTAAGTGAAAAGCGGCCCAACAAAACCATATCAACAAGGTGTGTATGTTCGATAACATGTCAAAAGTTTTCCATTTGTGTTTGACTTCGACCCAACACTCCACACTTTTCTTTACAGAACATAATTTAATTAAAATCACCAACACAAAGCCAAGGCATCTGGAAACACACCGCTAACCGTCTCAATAAGGCCTAGGAATCCTTCCTTTGTACTATTTCAGGATATCCATAAAACGCCGTAAATCGCCATGTTTGGTCACCTTAGCCGGATTCCACAAATGCATTGATATGGCCAATCGAATAGTTTTTCACACTAACTTGGATACCTGCAGGCCATAATAGATCAAAGTCGCTCCTAGTCCAACTCGATTGACATAAAAGCCACTTACCAGTTCAAGTTTTTTCCGAATCCCATCCATATGTTTCGAATCAAGCTTGGTCTCCATAAGAAAAACCAACCCAGGAACTTCTGCCTTTAATAGAAACTGAAGTGACCAAACTGACCGATGGTTCCCAAGCCCACGACAATTCCAGCATAACATATTCATTGGGATCGGTGGGGCTGATCATCAGCCACCACCATTGAAAGTTTATGAGTTTGGTGTACTACATCACCCCCATGCATACACAGACATTTTCTAGTATTCGCAGAACAAGTCCCATCACTTTGTTGCCCCCGAGAGAGCACATGCTCCTCGAATGCTCGTTTAGACCCATTATCATGTGGTCTATCAGTCTTCTACTCCCTGTATTGGCCGGCCGCCCTCTTCCACTTCTTCTTAGGCAACACTGATCCACCAGTTGGGCTAACCTTATCCTCCATATAGTCAATAAGTGTCACGACCCGAACCCGCCCCTATGGGTTTAGCGTCGTGACCGGCCAGTAATGCTTGGATTACCAAAGGCCTCCTGACCGATTAACATATATTAAGGGGCTGCGGAAGAAAATGTACAAAACATACAAAGTCATTGAGCTATGAAGACGTACATGGGACAGATAATTTAAATACCCTTTTATAGACGTATGAGTGACGACAAGGATGCAATATTTACACATCACTCTATCAGTATGTTATCAGAAATCTTGTCCAAATATCACATAGTATAACATAGCCTAATATGTTTACAAAAACTGCCATAAAAACTTGACTTCATTCGGAACCTCCTCAAGAGGTGCAAGGGTTGGCTGACAAAAACAGAATTTAGGCCGTCAACTCTGGGCCTGGTCGTGTGCCTGTTCACCTACATACATAATATAAATAGTGACCTAAAGCCCAGTGAATAATAACATAGTAAAGACTTTAATGAATGATGTCCCATAACTATGGCTGAAACTGAAATTCATATTCATATTCTTATTCTGAGCATATATAGAATTCAGAGTTCATGTTTAGTCATACTTAATACATTCATCGGCTCTGATAGATCACACACAAAATATCTTAAATCATACATGTCAGTTCTATATAAGAACCTTCAGCCGGGTAAGAATAATTTGTCAGTCCCATGAAGGGACCTCCGAATTGGGAACTTGTAAACTTGTCAGTTCCACTAAGGAACCTCTAGCCAGGCATAGATGGTTTGTCAGTCCCATAAGGGACCTCCGGACCGGGAACTTGCATATATTTGAATCATAACGTTATGTCATAATTGCTTATTAGACTTGGACAATCATTCATAGCAAAAAACATAACATTTCATAAAATAGTTCTTAATCCGTGTGCAAAAAATAATTTACTTGAACATAACTTTACTAAGTTATTACTCACAGATAATAGGCGTCGTAAGTAGGCAATTTCGCTTCCTCGTGGCGCTAGACCTACATAGTTACAAAACGAACATGGTCCGAATTACACACCCATAGATAATGACTTACCCCTTACTTGATTTGGTGTGCTTCTACTTCATTACTCTCATTATGGGGTCTTAATCATGGCCTAGGAATGCCTAGGATGGAATGAGAATGCAAAAATACACTAAAAATAGGGTCCACGCTCGAGCGTGGATTTCCCCGCTCGAGCGAACATGCAAGATGTGAAGGTTCACTCGAGCGTGACTTCCCTCGCTCTAGCGAACTGCAAACTTTGGAAAAAAGTACTGGTTGCATGTTTTTCATGCTCAACGGACACTCGATCCCCGCTCGAGCGTGAGACTCAAACCTTCGCTCGAGCGTGAATTCCCTCGCTCGAGCAGACTGAAAAACATATGAACTTCTGGGTATATGCATTTCATGCTCGAGCATGACTCACGTCACTTGAGCGGAAGTGCATATACTCAGAGTGCTGGCTCGAGCGTGAAGTCCCCCGCTTGAGCATGGATCAAATTTATAAAATTTCCAAATTTGATCTTTAAGCTCAAACTCAACCTTTAAAGCATCAAATCTCATTTTTATGGGCCAAAGCTTGAGAAAATACATGAAAACCTTTAAAACAACATGAATTAAAGATCATTTCAAGAAACCATGGCTCATTGGCTTGCCAATTGTGCAAAAATTCAACTTGAAACTCAAGAATAATTCATGAACATAACATGCATGCAATTCTTTGAACCAAAGCTCCTCAATACATGATCAAATGTTAAAAAACAACACGAAACTCAATGATTTCCCAAAATTGAGGTGAATTCAAGACATACATGACAGAATTCTTAAAAATCAACTTTAAAATGCTATGAAACATGCATGTATGCATGATATGATCTATGTTCTCTTATTCTCTTTTTGTTCATCTTAAATTACTCAACTTAATCCTCATGAATCCATGTTTTAACATCACAATTACATAATCTACGTGTTGAATTCATACCTCAACCTCTCAATGAAGCTCTAATTGGTGAATTCTCTAAGGTTCATACCCAATCTCCTTGAATTCCCTAGCAATTCTCCTTTCCTCTTGCTTTTGATTTCAATTCTCCTTCTCTCTCTCTCCCTCTCACGTTTCTTTTTGTAGAAAAGGCTCAAAGGTATATGTAAGTGGATGAGAAGAGGTGAGTGGACTCATAAAAGAAATGGTGTTTAATTAGCTAAAGTCATAGGCAATTAAGTGGGATGAAATTAATCTTATTTATCGTTTCGAAACGAATTTCAATTGAACCTACCATACGGTCCTAAAATTCCAATTAACACATAAATCAGATCAATTTTTCTATCAGATACCGATAAGGCCTTCAATTGTAATTCGAAACTAAAACATGTACAGATCTATCTACGATGAACAAATAGAAACACAAAATAATGCAATGCACATGTAATTAACTCACGATCTCTTCTTAATTACTTGTTAGGCACACTTAAGCATGAATTAACGTTAATTAAGGGTCGGGGTTGTTACAACCTTCCGCCCTTAAAGAGTTTGGTCCTCCAAACTCGAGTTACCTTCATTCTGGAAGAACACTGGATCTAAAGGAAACAGTTCAGGGTATCTTTCTATCATGTCTTTTTCTGTCTCCCAAGTTGCATAAGTTCCTCCATGATTCTGCCAATCGACCTTTACCAATGGGATTTCTTTGTTCCTTAATCTTTTGATCCGGCGGTTCACAATTTGCATTGGTCTTTCCTCATAGGTATAGCCATCCTTTAGAAGTACATGAGTTGGTTCTATCACATGAAATGGATCTCTCAAATACCCCCGAAGCATAAATACGTGAAAAACATTGTGCATATGCTCCATTACTGGAGGTAGGGCCACTCGATAAGTTACCGCATTGATCTTCTCAAGAATTTCATATGGCCCACTATACCTCGGTGCCAACTTGCCTTTTATTCCAAATCGCGTTTAACCCTTCATCGGGGTTACCTTGTGTAGACACCCCATTTTGATCATCCTCAAGACTTGGTTGTGCTTGTAGGTACACCCAATAACTAGTTCGATTGCTCGCTGAATACTCGACTGTCACGACGGAACGTCACCGGTTCGAGCTTCCCGGACCTTGTATCCTTTCCGCCCATTTTTTGGACCTTGGCTAGGTCCTTTCTTAGTGGACCTTTTGGTGCACTGCCGGCCATGTCTTTGTACCTGCCAGCCTTTGGTGATGCCCTACCGGCCATTGATGATGGCCGGCACCCCCCCTGTCTCAGCTGGTTTTCCTCCAGATCTTTTGAGCCAACTAGATTTTTGTTTGCTCCCCTCCATACACGTGTATGGAGGGATGAAGCCCTTGTAAAGCTTCTTCAAGAAGCTTTGGCTTTGCATTCCTCTATATAAGCAAGAGACCTCCCTCTTTGCCAGAGGTTCTGCATTTTTGAAGAGAAAAACCTCTCTCCCTCTCTATATTGTTTGTGTTTTGTGCTTTGGAGTTGGATTTCCTTGCACTTTTACACTACAACACATAGATATACACCACCACCATTGGACTAAGCTTCTTGGGAGGGATTCTTGAGTTCTGAAAACTGGTTCCCACCCCCTGAAGTTGCTGGTTTCAAAGAGGGTCTTCGAGGGTGAGTATTTCCCCCATTTTTGCACCTTCTTGTACCTCACTTTAGCCCTCCTTGCATATTGATTTAGGCTTTGGTTATAACTGAAAAAAGTCTTGTATTTAAGCGTTTATTAAGTTTGGTTCAGGTCATTTTGTTGTTAGGGGTGTGTAGCCCTCTTGCATGCTTTGTATGGCTTTGTTTTAAGCCACTCCTTGAGGCCTCCGAGCTAGCCTTGGTTTGGCCTTCTTACCACTGAAACCTAGTGGATTTTTAGTGGTAAAGGTGTGGTTTTGAGGTCCTTAATCAAAGGGGGTAGCCCCCTCACTTTTGGTTCCTCTTTGCTTGCATTCTTGGCCTTCCAAAGGACCATCCTTCTATGTACTTTTAAGGCTTGGTTCAGGCCTGTTTTTGTGTCTTTTAGGACCTACCTTGGCCCTGTCCATGGCTGGTTTGGTCATATTTTGCATGCATATAGTATGTGTAGTGTAACTCCATTCATAGCTCATCAAAGTAGCATGTGTGCTTAGGTTGTGTTGAGACCATTTCAGTAGGTTTTTAGTGTTATTTTACCATGCCATGAATCTATTTTGGGTTGGTTTTGTCACTCCATGCTTGCATGATACACTTGTAGTGTAAATCCCCTAAACTAGCTTCATATGCTCCATGCTTTGCCATGTCATGTTAGCTTGTTTGGTTTACATTTCAGCATGTATTTGGTCATCATTTGGCATATCATGACCCTATCAATAGTTGGTTTGATCGTCCTTTGCATGCTCCATATAGGAATAGTGCATTGCCTCTTTAAAGCCTTGCATGCTCCATGTTTTTTTTGGCTTTGTGTTCTAGCCTTGGTTCGCTAGCTTTGAGTTGATTTTTGGTCTTGTTTGGACCTACCCTAGGACTATTTTAGGTCCCCTCAGCCCCTTGGGGTTTGCCTTGCATGGCCATGGCTTAAGTCCCCTTGCTCACTTTGAGCTTTGAGTATCATAATACGCTATGCTTGTGTTGTTGAGTTGATTTGGCATCACTTTACATGGTATTTCAGAGCTTACCTCATTGCCAAACATCTATGTTTGTCGCTCCTTAAGTGTGCTTAAGAGTTGTCCTCTTTGTGCCTTAATACTTGAGCCATTTGGCATACATGTTTGTCTTGCCATTTCATGCTTTTCACGCCACCAATTCATCATTTTTGGCCACTGATTTGGGCTTAGTCGAGACCTGCCCACATTAGTTTAAGTTCATCCTGTCGCACGTTGTCGCATGCCTGTCTTGCATATTGTTGTATGCTTGCTCCATCTTTGCATGTTGTCGCATCCTAGCCCCTTGCATGTTTGCATATCCATGTTGCATTTTGCCATGTTGTCAAAGGTTGTTGCCTCACATCATGCTTATATGCTCGTTGCATGCTTGAGTTAGTTAAATGCTTGCACACTTAAGTCTCATTGCATGTTTGCCATGCTTATGTGTTGCATCGTTGTTTGGATTAAGTGTTAATCCGAGCATGAGAAACGAGGGGCGTTTAATACTCCGAGTGATGGAACGTGTCTCAATTCTCAGTCGCCGAAGCTCTTGATGATTCATGATAGAGTTCTAGGCTTTGCTTGCTTTATTTGTGCATTCATTTTCATATTGATGTGCATAAGTTGGATCTTTGGCCATCATGCATCGGGATGCGTGATTGATGGTCATGGATCCGACTAAGCCTCTCCCTTGATGTTTTGAGGTGATTTGGAGTGGCATAGTGCGCACATGTCTTTGGGAGACCCTTCATTTTCCCTATTTTGTGCTTTGTTACAGCTTGGTGTCACAGCACACCAGTGGCCGGTAGTGCACCACTGATGGCCAGCAGACTCTCATCCTTGGCCGGCAGTGCCCTGTTGTTGGCCGGCAGCTCTCCCTCCATGGCCGGTAGGCCACTGGTGAACTCTCCAGCAGTGTTTTGGTAAGTCTCAGCAACAAGCACTGGAAGACACCTTGCAAACAGAGCCTCTAAAGAGCAATCGGAAGGCGTTTCAAGGCGAAGAACCAAAGCAAGCATGCATACCCTCCTCTTCTTCAAACAAAGCTGGAGCAATTTTCATTTACTGCTTACTTGTTAGTTGCTAGTTGTATAATAGTTAGTTGTAGCTAGTTATTAATTCGGTTTTGTAATAATTAATTAGCTTGTGAGTTAGTTAATTAGGTGATTTGTATTATTTATTCGGACCCTCCGAGCGAGGGCACAATTGTAATAAGTGTGCGTGTGTGTGATGTATGTCTTCCAACCCCATGTCTTTCTCCCTTTTATTTACCAGCTTATGATGGTTAGATTAGGGCATGGTTCAATTAGCATACTTATGCTTGCATGTTTGTATTCATTCATCTGTCTTGCATGCACCGTGCTCGGCGCATCATACTAACTGCATTGCATTTCAATTCCAAAGTTGAATGCGTGTTAGCTGTAGCATCATCATATGCCATTTTAGAATAGCCGAGCCTATTGTAGTTGCATTCTTGCATGTGTTTTATTAGGCATTTCTGCGTAGTTAGGATCATGCATGATTTCTAGCATAGCTTCTGTTTTGGCTTGGAGTACTACGTAAGTATTTATGCTTTAGCATCCTTGCATGTGTGTGAGTGACTGCCATGATAGCATGCTTACCATGAGGCTACCTGCTTATGTGATATAACTGCCTGAATGCCTGTGGGTGAAGGTTGGGTTACTTGGGTTGGAACAATTTATCGATTGTGAGTTTTAAGCCCACTTAAGAGTGGCAAATCATCATGTTTTCTAAGCCCACCTGAGGGTGGCAAATCCACATTTTAGCCTACTTACGAGTAGCAAACCATTTTCAAAACAAACATGAGATGTTTCGTTCCAATTCAGGCGATCCAGTCTATACTTGTATGTTGTGCGCATCACATAGTAAATCTAGGCTAATAACCGGAATAAGAATGCATAATGTTTTAAAAACTCGATATTATGGTTAGTAGAGGCCGATCTTTGATCGGGCGAGCGGGGGTGCTCACGAGGTGACCTTCCCCAATCGTACCCAAGTTCCCGAGCTGAGGCAACTATGGTGATGACGGACACGTGGCCTTAGGCAACGAGTCAGGGTTTCCTAAATTTCCCAAAATAAAATATTTAGGTGGCGACTCTGTATCTGGCAAAGCAATCCATGTTTGGCACTTCTTTCAAAAAAATCTGTTTTCAAAAATGATTTGTCGGATTTGGACTCTTTGATGATTCATCGGTCTTGCATTGCACTCTGTGAGATTAGATACAGGACCGTGACTTTGAGTCCTGAACTGTAGTGAGCCCAAAACGAACAAAACGGGGGATTTCCCCCCGGGACGTTCGGGGACGTCTATAGTTTCTGGCGACTCTGCTGGGGATTTAGAGAACTTGACTCGAACTCATGATATCTTGTTTTGTTCACACTTATGTGTTTCTTTGCATTGCATGTGCATTGGTGCGCCTAGGACATTGTGTTTACCGTATGCTATTCCTGAATGGTTTGCCGGAGGCTCGCTTCGAGAAGCGTGCCATAAGGCTGACCGGTTGTGGGCTCTGCCACGACGGGAACACAAACCCTGATTTTACCGGGGCACCCTTTTGGACCATTCGATCTAGTGCATATCGAAATCCGTAGTGACTATTCCAAAGTAGGACAGGTTACTTACCCGATCATAGGTTGTTTGAATCCGCTGCGTGGGTAGTGAAAACCTAGTTCCTGACAAAATAGGACAAGGAAACCCTACCCCAACATAGGGGTGTTTTGGCTCTCACTTGCTTGTTATGTGCTTTTATAGTGCATCTCTACCGGAATGCATGTTTTAGTTTGCAAGTTTGGGCATCAGACCTGCGGGCACCAGTTCAGTATTTTGGGAATCAGTTATCTGCGGGTATCAGATTCAGTCTTTGGGGCAGTGATTTGGGGATAATGATCAGTGTTGGAGAACAGTATTTTCAGGTTATCGACTGTGCGTTGTGATGCCCAACTATGTGTTGCGTATTTATTCTAAGCTGTTATGCTATCCATTTATCTGGTTGTTTATTTTCTTATTATTGCTTTATTTATCTTTTTGCTAGGTAGTTTAGCACAATTGCTTCAGACCAAGCAGATATTCCCCAAGCACTCTGGACTAGAGGTCGCCGACTCAATCGATCTGAGGATCTGGTTGGCGGACAACCAGTGTTTTATTCCATACCCCCGGTTAGCAGACAGAGGTCGAGAAAACGCAGTGTATCCGAGCAAAGATTGACAGGTCTGTGGACTTTGAACAGTCAGGTTGAGCTTCTCGAAGCCACTCCAGAGATAGACCTACCGATAGTTCAGATAGATCAAGGCAGTATGGCAGGAACGACAGGAGTTGAGGAAATGATGCGTCAGATGCAAGAGACCATGAAGGCCATGCAGCAGGACGCTGTCCGTCGGGATGAATTTGCCAAACAACAGGCCGAGATCACGGCCTAGCAGGCAGAATTAATTGCCAGGTCGCAATAGCAAATCGGAGCATCTGCTTCGCACCAAGCTCCTCCCCCACCAGAAGTTCCGCCACCCGGAGAGGTACCAAATGTGCAGGCAGATACGGACATCCCGACGGGGCCGGCCCCGCCCCCGATTCTACCTCAGCTATCCAAGGCGCCTACGCCTATAAATCAACCAGACTCTCCATTTGAGTTCGAGGTGGACCATACAGCATTGAAATTGAGCAAGCTTGAGAATTTGTTCAAGAAATCACAAGGGGTGAAGTCCATCCCAGACATCGAGGATGAATATACCGATGTGGCTGTGATGCTGGTAGATAGGTTCAAAATGCCACAAATCGATCGCTTTGACGGATCCGGGGATCCCATGGTCCATCTTTAGTTGTTCTCAGATATACTGCGACCGATGGGCCTCACCAGGCCACAGAAGCTTTCACTACTCGGTCGGACCTTGTCAGGTGTGGCCGCTATCTGGTATGCAAAGTTAGAAGATGATGTTAAGCGGAACTGGGACGAGATGGCCAAGGCTTTCATTGCACAGTACTCCTATAACACTCAAATCGAGATGACAACCCGTGATCTCGAGACAACAAGGCAGGAGCCTAAGGAGGGCTTTTTAGATTTTGTGGCCCGCTGGAGGGCCAAGGCCTCGATGATGACCCCAAGGCCCACAAATAAAGATCAGATCAGGATGATTGTGCGCAATCTCCAGCCTAAGCTGATGCAGAAAATGATCGTGCTCCCCTTCCCTACCTTTTCAGATCTGCATGAGATGGGAGTATAGATCGAGGATGCCTTGAAGCAGGGCTTAATTGATAATGACCGGGAGCAACCCAGAAGAACTTTCAATCGCAACAACAATGCAAGCCCGAGCGGCACTACAATTACAAAAGCCTCCGAAGTGAGCATGGTCACCACCACCCCCCCTCCAAGACCTATGGCAACTACGCCATTCTCCGGTGCGTCCGAAGCCATACACAAACAGCCAAATACCCACCCAAAAACCAAAGAACCTTCGCCCCACTGTATATGCCCCTGTCCAAAGCTCTGGGGGTTTTAATCAGAAAAGGGCACTTGAAGCCCCTAGAGCCGTGGCCATTACTGGAAAGACTTCCCCCTACCCACAACCCAGCCAAATATTGCGCATTTCACCAACAGCACGGTCATGACACCGACCAATGCTTCCGATTACGTCATGAGGTTCAAGATCTCATTGATAACGGGGTGATTTTGCCTCCCGAGAAACCCAATGTTACAACAAATCCTCTCCCACCGCACAACCAAGCTCCACCTCCCAAAAGAATCAACTTTATCCAGACTAGGGTCGTGGCTTACGATCCTAGCATATATATCACTCTTTCCCACCTACCTAAGCCGGAGGTGTTCCTTCTTGACTGCACTGACTTGTGCATGTTGGACACCTCCAGAACCCAACCTAAACCAATGATGGTGACTGTCAAAGACAGAACAGGGGAAGTTTCAGAGGAGAATGGGGTTGTTGAGCCAGAATCTGAAGAATTTGGGAGTTTCGTTGAAAAGGTATACAGTCCGAGTGACTACATTTTGTCGGTAGGCCAGGATCGATCAAGTGTGAAATTACCGATAAGGGCAGAGCTGTGTGTGATCCAAGGGGATGGATTTGGATGGAGGACAGATGGTTTGACGGCTGTGGAAGAGGACCTTGCCGGCCTCTAGTTTTTCAGTGACCAAGATCCAGGGGACGCAGCAGTCAACTGGTTAGATCATGAGGAATCAGTGGAGGCTACCGGCTGGTTGGATGATCAATCGGATGTTGTGGAAGAGTTCTAACCAGAACGAGGCCTGGCAGGGGGTAGAATGTCAGTGGCGGCCGGAAGGGCCGAAGAGCAGAGTACATCACCGGAGAGCGCCGGTGTCAAGAATTTCGCTCAGGATTGGAGCATTTTGAATACAGGAATTATTGAACAATCAGCTGTATTGACACAGTTGGAACATGAAAGGTTTGAGGATTCTAAGAGAATCAGGAAAGCTAAAGCCCATGAGGGGACTGAAACTGCTATGTACACAAAAACAGAGAATGCTGTGAGCATATGGATGGAGGGTACTGCGAGTACGAGAGCAGTCATACCAGAGCCGGACAGGTGTCTGTCGGCTGCCGATGGAATGTGGTGGAAAGACGACGATCTATGTCTTGCCCACACGGATGAGGATTGGGGAAGTAACCAGCCAGACGATACCTGGTACATCGGCGAGGTTGATCATATGACAAGGAGCGGACGACATTTCAAGCCTCTACATCTAGATCAGCTAGAGGCATCTGGGAAGGACAAAGAAGCTGAAAAATAGAAAGAGAAGCAACTCGAAGAAGAAGCTGTACCGAAGCAGTATCTCCATCTGGGGACTACTTATGGCATCGCGGGTGCATCGACAAGCTGTCTTATCGGCCATGGACAAGGCCAAGCTCTCAATAGAAACCACGCCAGAGCAGCTGGTGGGATTAGTTTTTCCGGGATGAGCTACCCCGATGCTGAATTTTTCCAACAAGGAATTGCCACCTGAGGGGGCGAACCACAACAAGCCACTCTACGTTTCGGTGGAATGTAGAAACAAATGGATCCCGGTGGTTCTTGTTAATACCGGATCCGCCATCAACGTCTGCCCGGCAAGGACAGCGTATGCAATCGGTTTAAAAATCGCAGACTTTGTGCCGACAGCCCAGGTGATTCGGGCATATAACAACACGAGTAGAGAAGTCATCGGGACAGTGAAAATTCAGACCAAGGTTGGGCCGGGACAGCATGAGATAGATTTCTATGTCTTAGAGGTTCCTGCAACTTTCAACCTGCTTTTGGGGCGGCCGTGGTTGCACCAGGTGAAGGCAGTTTCGTCCACCTTGCATCAGATGGTGAAATACCCCCATGGGAAGGGAGTAGCCACTGTTTTTGGAAATTCGTCGATCCATCAACCACCAGAAGTATCTACACCAGTTTTGGAAATTGAGCACGGTATGGAGGATGTGTTCATGTCGGGTTTTACCTTAGCTGAGGCTCAGGTTGTGCAAAACAACATGGCTGTTAATAAGGGGTTGTATGTCAGTGCTCATTCAGTATACCTCATGAACAAGCTTCAACACATCCTCAGGATGGGATTGGGAAAGAGCGGCCGGAAGGGCGTTTCAGCATTGACCGAAGTGCCACACAACCCACACACCTTTGGCTTGGGTTATCTGCCCACCAAAGTGGATTGGGTAAGGAAAGGTAAGGAGATGGCTGGGAGAGCCAGATCGAAGCAGGCGGGGAAGCCTTTTTGAACTAATGCACAGGCCCGTCCAGGGTGCCCTAAACGGACGCTTTGTCCGGGAGGGGGTGTAGACGCACCCGCGTGAGGCCTCGCTACAGTTCGGACTCGATTTGGGTCACGGTTCTTGATCTGAACCAAAGAGTCCAAATCCGGCAAATCGTTTTGAGAAATAGATTTTTGAAAAGAAGTGCCAAGCATGGACTGCTTTGCCAGATACAGAGTCGCCACCTAAATATTTTATTTGTTGGGGAATTTAGGAAACCCTGACTTGGTGCCAAAGGCCACGTGTCCGTCATCACCAAAGTTGCCTCGGCTCGGGAACTTGGGTACGATTGGGAAGGTCAGCTATGAGCACCCCCTCTCGCCCGATCCGAAGATCGGCCTCTACTAACCATGATATCCGTTTTTGAAAACGTTATGTGTTCTTAATCCGGTTATTAGTCTAGAATTACTATGTTATGCGCACAGCAAACAAATATAGACCAAATCGCCTAAATTGGAACAAAACATTTCATGCTTGTTTTGAAAATGGTTTGCTACTCGCAAGTAGGCTAAAATGCAGGTTTTGCCACCCTCTAGTGGGCTTTTAGAAAAGATGGTTTTGCCACTATCTAGTGGGCTTAAAACTCACAGTTTTAATGCGTTATCCCAATTTAGATAATTCAACCTCCATCCATAGGCATCCAAGCAGTTATATCACATAAGCAGCTAGCCTCATGGTAATCATGCTGTTATGGCAACACTCACACACATGCGGTATGCTAAAGCATAAATACTTACAATGTACTCCGTGCCAAAACAATAAACTAGTTAGCAAACATGCGTGATCCTAGTTCATGTTAAAGTGGCTAATGCAATGCATACAGAATGCGATTAAGATAGGCTCGGCTAATCTACGATGACATGTGAAATGCTACAACTAGTCATGTATTCAATTTGGAATTGAAATACAAATGCAGTTAGAATGATGCGCCGAGCCCGGTGCATGCAAGACAAATGTATGAATGCACGCATGCATTGCATAAGGTATGCTAAATTAAACGTGTCCTAATACTAACCATCAAAGCGGGTAAGTAAAAGGGAGAAAGAAGTGGGGGTTGGAAGACATGCACACACGCACCCACACTTATTACAAATTAGCCCTCGCTCGGAGGGACCAAAAGAATAATACAATTAACTAACTATCAAGCTAATTAATTATTACAGACAATTCACTAGCTAAGCAAATTAACTAAGCTAATTAAGCCATAAAATCAGCCTCGGGAAGAGGGTCCAATGCAATGCGTGCTCGGTTCTACTCGGAAATCCGCCACCATGCACAAGTTGCCTCTGTTTTCCCTGCTCTGCTCCTCTGAAAATTGTACATGTCCCAGGATATGCTCTCTGCACACTGTGGAACACCACCGGCTGAGGGGAATGGCCACCGGCCAAGGGAAGTGATCACCGGCAACAAAATTGATCCATCGGCCAACACTATTTCCCGGTCGGCACTGAAGATGGCCGGCCGGCCAAATCTTCCTGCAGAAACTGGTTTGACAGTAGCAGAGGACAAAACATGGCATGGCAATGCATTTCAAGCAAATGTGTGCACAACCACACCCCTTATCATGTTTATGACTCAAAGGGGGGCGGTACTCGATTTTCAGACCACCAATCGCGCACTTCAATGCGTGATGGCCCAAAAAACCAAAGTGTGCAATTTCAATGTGGAGTGAAATGCACATAAACAAACAATGAACTCAACCTCTATCATACTTAATTCAAGAGGCAAAGTATGCATGCCAATGTAATGCAACCTAGGCATGTGAGCTAAGTATGCAACATGATCATGCAAGCAACAAAACCATGTGCAATGGGCCATGAACTAAACAAGTAAGCATGCAAGGCACATAACATCAATGTTAATGACACACATGCAACAGCATGAAAGGCATAACACATGTAAATATGCAAAGCAACTCAACACAAGAAGCATGCCAAATGCAATGGCACTTAAACATACAACATGTTAATAGACTAAGTACCTAAACATACAAACATGTATAGTATGCAACAACATTCCAAAGGGATGGTCTTAAACTAATTTGGATAGCTCTCTACTAGGTCCAAAACAGTGGCCACAATGATGTAAGTGAGGCAACAAAATACATGGAATGCATGCACAATGCATTAACCAAGCTTAAGGCATGAAAATGCAACTCTACCAAAGCATGGCAAGGAGGAAATATGGCATACAATGGTGCATGTTCCAGATCTGAAATGGCGTACCAAATGACTCCAAAATGACCCCAAAACATGAAAACACTACCATTTAAGCATGCAAGAAGCTTCAAAACTCAAAGCTAGGCATAGGCATTGCACTACAAGCATGCATAACAAGCGTTATTCGACCATGAGGCATGAAAATAGTGCTAAGGCAGTCCAAAACATGCATGAAATCAGTTCAAAGCATGGCCAAAAGATGTTAGCAAGATGGACTAAAATAGCATGCGACTTTGACTAGCAAACATGGGTTGTATGGCAAGTATATGATGCACATGGAATCTCACCAAACCATCAAAAATCAGTGAATAAAATATGTGAAAATAAGCCCAAATAACCACTGATATGCAACCATGGCATGCAAAAATGATGAGTTACTTTAGAGGGCCATGCAAGGAGTTATTAAGCACATGCAAGGTAGACATTTAGCAAGACCAAACCAACTCTGGAAATGGCCTATGGGGGTCCTAAAACCCACTTAAAAATGCTTGAAACAAGGCTTGGAAGCATGCAAATAGGAGCCCCTTTGGAAGGCCAAAAAGGGCAACAAACAAGGCAACAAGGGAGAGGGTCGCCCCTCTCCTTCTTAGGAACTCAAACCACCATCCTCACCACTGAAATCCCTCAAGATTTCAGTGGTGAGGAGGCCCAAACAAGGTGGTCCCAGAGCTCACCAAAATCACACAAAAATTGGGCCAAATAAGGGCTAAGAGGAGGTAAACGACCCCAAACACAAAAGTGGTCTTAATGAAGTATCTTAAACACAAAAGAGCAGAACTTTTTATGTTATACACAAAGCCCAAATCCGCAAGAAAGATAGGCTAAAAGGGTGTGCAAAAACGGGGAATAAAGAGGGTAAGAAGTTACCTTTGAAGACCAGCAAGAACCAGCAGCCTTTAGGTCTCAAAAACCAGTCCTCAACCTCTGAAAACAAGCTCCAAGAACCTCCAAGTGATGATGGAAGTGTTAGGCTAGGGGTTGGTGTGCAAAGGAGCCAAGAACCAAGCAATTTGGAGCTAAAATGGAGGAGATATGGAGAGAGATATATGGAGGGATGTATATATGAATCCCAGCTGGTTTTTCTAACCTGGTATAAGGAAGAGGAGAGCTTCTTTTATAGAGCCAAGAGACTAAAGCTTCTCTTAGAAGCTTCAAACCAAGAGCAAAGCTTTCCAATGGCGCAAACCTTGCATTAAAATTCCTCCTGTACAAAAAGTTATGCCCTTTTTGGTGAAGCCGTGCAGATTCGATCCAACCGGGATGATGCCCAACTTCAACTGATCATATCTCCCCCACCCGGACTTGGCTTTAAGAGATTCTTGAGTGAAAAATGAAGCCCCGGAAGTGAGATTTCCGACGGTGGTGGCCCCATAGCTAAAATCCAAGTATGCAGATTAATAAGCCCGATTCAGCGAGGACTGCTCGACTCCCTTCTACCCAGATTCATGCCTGTCTTCTCCTCCAACTTGGTTTCTTCTCTCTTCCCCTCCTTTCTTCAACTTCAAACCCCTAAGCAAGGTGTTTTGAAAGATTTTTCAAAGATTTCACCTCTCTTTCATTCATTTCCACTTCGTCCCTACTCGGTTTACCGAAAAGTGCAACGTTTGACAAAATGCGAGCCTCGGAACATCGCAGAAAACTTTATTTCAAAAAAGTTTTGAAAGAGAGGGTTTTAAGGTCTGAAAACCATCCAAAATAGCTTTGGTCCAAAACGGGGTGTGAATTTGAGACTTGTCTCTCTCCTTGCCGAAGAAACTGGATCTTTGCCCTGCACACCTTTTATCACCAAGTAAACCATCAGTAACGCCCAAGTCTTATGGGCTGTCAAAAATGGGGTGTTTACAGGGGGAAGACTTTCCATTCTGTGGCTTCCCAGAGCTGTGGCTGAATGTGGAGAGGAAACGCGTGCCAGGTTTTGAGATCTTCTTTGACCTACAATTATCCGGGGATGATGTTGTCGAAGAGCAGATAGACCCAACAGTTGAGGTTAAGCAGAGCAAGAAAGTGGAGTCTGAGGATGCCGAAAGTGAAATGGGGGTAGTGTTGGCTTGTCTACTTTCAGATCCTCCAATCGAACAGAAGTGCTTGGGGGATAACTTCTCGGTGTCCATGATCGGGAATGAAACGGTTGCAGGCCTACTAGCAAACATTTTGGATGTATCCATCGCACCCTCTCACATTTGGCAGTATGAAGAGGGATTTTTATCAAGCAGCACCGGGTCAGGTAGTGAGCCGGAATCTGATTCCACCGAGTCTTGTGAGTCGGAATCAGGTTCCAGCTCAACTGAGTTTGAGTCCGGTATTCGTAGGGGTGATAACCCGGATGCCGCGGTCCTGTCTAGGTCATTTTTTTCTTTCTCTTTCAAGTCTGTTGTAATAGAAGAATCAGACAGTTTGGAAGTACTTAATGAGAATGATGTAGATGTGGTTTCTGAGTACTTTTTTGTGCCTTTGATTTATTGCTTGAATAAGGACTTTCAAAATTTTGACAAAAACGACGAGGAAGAAATTCCTTCGGTTTTGCAACGATTAATTGATCAAGAGTAGGAAAGATTTGTTCAACCTTTAGTTGATGAAATCACTACTGTGAATATTGGTACTGAGGAGGACCCGCAACTGGTCCAGATCGGGTTCACGTTGTCTTCAGAGGAACGCGAGCGCTTAGTCGCTTTATTAAAAGATTTCAAAGATGTTTTCGCGTGGTCCTACGAAGACATGCCTGGGATCGATCCTGAGATTGTATAGCACTGGATCCCTCTTGACCTCGAGGCGCGACCCATCAAGTAAAAACTCAGGAGGATCCGCCCGGACTGGGCTCTCAAGATTAAGGAAGAGGTCACCAAGCAAATTGACACAGAGTTCCTGTTGGTATCCGAATACCCGACTTGGTTGGCCAACAATGTTTCGGTGCCGAAGAAGGATGACAGGATCTGAGTATGCGTGGATTTCAGGGATTTGAACAGAGCTAGTTCGAAGGACGACTTTTCCTTGCCGCATATCGATGAGTTGGTGGATTTCACAGCGGGGCATGCTTTGCTTTCATTCATGGATGGCTTCTCAGGCTATAATCAAATAGTGATGGCACCTGAAGATCGGGAAAAGACTGCTTTCACCACCCCGTGAGGGACCTACTGCTAAAGAGTGATGCCGTTTGGGTTGAAGAATGTAGGAGCTACATATCAATAAGCCGTGACCACAATATTGCACGACATGATCCACAAAGAGGTTGAGGTGTACGTGGACGACATGATTGTCAAGTCCAAAGAAAGAGAGGGCCACTACACTGCCTTGCAAAAGTTTTTCCAAAGGATCGGAGAATTTCGGTTGCGACTGAATCCTCAGAAGTGTACGTTTGGCGTCACAGCGGGAAAAATGCTGGGGTTTTTGATTACACAGAGAGGTATCGAAGTCGACCCTTCCAAAATCAAGGCCATCTTAGAAATGCCACCACCAAGGATTGAAAAGGAGGTGCGTGGCTTTCTGGGTAAAGTGCAATTCATAAGACGGTTTATCTCAAAATTAACCTTGACTTGTGAACCACTTTTTGGTCTCCTGAAGAATGGAAAGAAATTCCAATGGGACGGCCGATGCCAAGCTGCTTTCGAACAGATCAAGGAATACTTACAGAACCCACCCGTGTTGTCACCACCAGAGCCGGGTAGACCGTTGATATTATACCTATCAGTGACTGAGACTACAATGGGCTGTATGCTCGCGCAAGAATCAGAGGACAAGGTGGAGAGAGCTACCTATTACCTAAGCAAGAAGATGCTAGAGTATGAGACCCGTTACACACCATTGGAAAAGGCTTGCTTAGCCTTGGTATGGGCTACAAGGAAGCTACGGCACTACCTGTTAGCCCACTCTGTAATGTTGGTTTCACGACTGGATCCTATCAAATATCTTTTCGAGAAACTGGCGCTTACGGGTAGGCTGGCCCGTTGGTTGCTGTTACTTTCCGAATTCGATCTGAAATATGTGACGCACAAGTCAGTCAAGGGTAGGGCAGTAGCAGAATTCTTAGCCGATCATCCAGTGGAAGGAAGTGGAGCAGTTGAGTACTTATTCCCAGATGAGGCCATTTTGCATAGCGACGATGAAACTTGGACGATGTACTTTGACAGAGTATCGAACCAATATGAGTATAGGATAGGGGTATTGCTGATAGCACCCGACAATTCCCGTATCCCTTTAGCCATTAAACTCCAATTCAGAGTCTCGAACAACGAAGCAGAATATGAGGCATGCATTGTCGGTCTAGAAGCAGCCTTGGAACTAGGGGCAAAACGGTTGGACGTCATCGGGGCTCGAACCTTGTTGTGTCTCAAGCAAAAGGAGTCTGGAAAGTCAAAGAGGAAAAGATGATAATGTACCACCAGACCTTGGACTTGCTGATTCCTCGGTTTGAAAAGCTAAACTTCACTCATCTACTAAGAGAAAACAATAGGTTCGCAGACTCACTAGCAACTCTATCTTCCATGATAGATATCCCGTTCGGAGTCCGGATGCGTCCAGTCATTATCGACCAGAAATTTGTGCCGGCTTACTAGTCGATTGCTGCTATAGATGAGGTTCAAGATGAGAACCCCTGGTATTACGATATTTGGAATTTCTTGGAGGAAGAGGTGTATCCACCAGGGGTAAATGCCAAGGATAAAAAGGCAATCAGAAGAATGGCCGTTCAGTTCATCATCTGCGGAGGTAAATTGTATAAGAGAGGTCATTTGGGAATGCATAAGTTGTGCGTTGAAGCTGAAGAATCAAAACGACTGATGGAGGCCATCCACGGAGGGGAATGCGGTGCGCATATGAATGGGGTAATGCTAGCGCGAAAGATCCTCAGACAAGGTTATTATTGGTCCACCATGGAGGAGGATTCTATTGGTTTTGTTCAGCGATGCCACAAATGTCAGATCCATGCAAATCGCATGAACATCCCGCCGTCGAAGCTATACAACATGACTTCGCCATGGCCATTTTCAGTTTAGGGAATCGATGTGATCGGGGCTGTCACTCCGAAGGGGTCGAATGGGCATGAGTTCATCCTAGTTGCGATAGATTATTTCACAAAGTGCGTTGAGGCCCAATCCTATGCGGTGTTGAAGGCTTCACATGTTGCGAAGTTTATCAGAAACAACCTCATCTGTCGTTATAGGGTCCCAAACGAGGTCATTTCAGATAATGGTTCCCACTTCAAGAAGGAAGTGATTGACTTGTTGGAAAAATACAACGTGGCTTTTCATAATTCATCTACATACCGGCCGCAAACCAATGGAGCGGTTGAGGCTGCCAACAAGAACATCAAGCACATACTGCAGAAGATGGTGGAAACCTACCGGGACTGGCCAGATAAGCTGCCATTTGCTCTGTGGGGTTACCGGACTTCAATTCGAACTTCTACTGGGGCGACTCCGTATTCATTAGTTTATGGGATGGAGGTCGTTCTACCTATCGGGATTGAGGTTCCGTCTTTACGAGTGTTGGCTAAGTGTCAAATAGCCGAAGTAGATTAGCAGCAGAGCAGATTTGAGGAACTCATGCTCTTTGATGAAAGAAGACTGAAAGCACTGTACCATGTTCAAGGTTATCAGCCCAGAATTGCCTGGGCTTTCAACAAGAAAGTTAAGTCCAGGAATCTAAAAGAAGGAGATTTGGTGCTCAAGGATAACCGATCTCCCATTCATGACCCTGGGGACAAGTTCAGACCCAATTGGACTGGTCCCTACATCATCAAGTCTATCTGGTTGGGTGGAGATATGGTTCTAATGGATCTAGATGGCCTAGAGTTCTCACAACCGAACAACATGGACAAGTTGAAGAAATATTACCCATGAGAGGCTCACTAGGCCGAAAACCCGAGAGGGCGACCTAGGCAAAAGTTAGAGCATAGAAAATTTGAAATTATAAAAACTAAGCTCGCAAGGTTGAAAACCCGCAAAGGGCGGCCTTGGCAAAAGTTAGAGCGTAAAAGGAGAGTGAAAATACTCGAGTGAACCTGAGCCTGAACTATGTAAGGCTTGATTCCCATCTTTGGGATACGTAGGCAACTTCATCCTGAAGTTCAACCATAAACTTTTCCTCGATCAACTTTGTCTATTTGATCATCTCGGTCATCTGTGTCTATGCAACATTCAAGAGTTAGGTTATGATCTCTGGTGCAGTGCTTTTTAGACTAGGGGCAACTTTCCATTGCCATGAAGTGTCACGGTGTTATTCATGACTAGGGGCAACTTTCCAGTTGCTAGGATCCGGGGTTGTGTATCTCAGCGACAGATCTCAGGCGTGTCCAGTTCTGACCCATATCGAAAATGGTTTTGAAAAGTTTTAATAAAAGTTGATTTTCCTCAAATTAATCTTTTTACAACTTAGACCATTTTTGGACCAAAGCAAAAAAATTTCAGTACCCACAACCTGCAATTTCATTGATTTCAATACAGAGTCCTCCTGCTCTTGCATACAAATTGAAGTTGCGTTTTATTACATTCATAAGAAAATTTGAAAGTACGAATAAAGCAATAAATCAGGGGCATAGATAAGTCAGGTGTTCCTGTGCCCCCTCCCAGAGCTGGTCGAAGCCTCTGATGCTAAAGTAGGCCCTTCCTGTGCCTCTTTATTGAGCCAATCCAAGCACTCATCAGACAAAGTGCAACTGAAAGTGGGAGCGGGGGTCAGGAACTCTCTATTCCTCCATGCTGCGGCATACTGGGCAAGCTGTGCGCCTCGAACTAGGAATGCAGCAGGGTACTCTATCCCCTCTGGCGGGCAAGTCTGATCATGGCCGAACTGGCGCTGGAACCGGAACGAAAAATAGAAGACACAGTGTGTCATGCCAATCAGTTGAACCCCAGGCTGGCGGGTCATGCTATAACTCATTGCCGGCAGGTTAAGCCAAGGACAATGCCAAGCAATGCGGTCTGCGGACAAATTGCACATCCGGCTGTACCACCACCCCTCATCCAGGGCATCGACCAGGCGTTGTTGAAAAAAGTAGCCGCGAGCTGAGTATGCTGGGCAAGAGTCCACGCCCTTCAATTTATCCATCAACCACACCTGGGGAGGGATGAAAAATGAAAGAATAAAGAATAGAGAGATGTGCGATGAGAGAAAAGTAAGAAAATGGTTTTGTGAGAAAAATCGAGTCTGAGGGCCGAGTGATATGAGTAATACATATGTGAGATTGGGCGGGAAACATTACCTGCAATAGTAGTGGACTCCCCGCAAGCCTAGCCGTCTCCCGACGATGAAAAGCGTCTAAGCCCATCAATATTTCAGCTAATGTCATGGCAATGCAACTCTTGCCCTCCTTCAAACCCTGGGCAACCTCGATCAACCAGACACTGAATCCTCCGGAGCCTGGGGCAAACAAGAAATGAGATAGCAAGCATAGGCAAAGCGCGTGTCGTCAATGGCCCTGCCAATAATGGTCGCCGCTGTCGCCAGCATCAAAAAACCGACAAACCAAGCTTGGGATGTCCAGCTCTCCATCATGAATCAATGATCGAGCATCATGCAAAGTGAGGTCGCACATTTGTCCTAGGGCTTGGACGTGGCCAAATCGGAGTTGAGGCAAAATTTCCTCGTTACGCTCGGATTCCATCAAAGCTTGGAAATCCTTGAAGGTAGGACACATCTCTTGCCCGCTAAAGCTAAAGACATGTGTTACCGGATTCCAAAACCTTGTCGCGGCGTGGAGGAAAGGAAGATGCAGCGGAGTACGGCCCAGCGTGAATAGTACATTCAAGCCGAAGCCCCGGAAGTTCAAATTTTTCGAGCCATCTAGAGAGGCGATCCAATTGCTGAGGTTTTGGGCAAGGAATGCTTCCATTTGGTGCAAATTTGAGCTGAAATGAGGAGAATCTTGAAACTGGAACTCATATAGAAGATAAGGAAGTGAGTGGAGGGCTGATGTTGTCATTTTGGAGAGTCGGCCATTGATGGCCGGCAGTGGCTCATCAGTGGCCGACAGTGTAACACTGATGGCCGGCAGAGATCCATTTATGGCTGGCAGTACTTCCCTCTTGCTCATTGGCTCCCTCACTGAAGACCCCGTTGTCTGTTGCAGTGGAGTCCTGTTCCTTGTGTCTTTCAAGGTCTTGTTTTGTCCTGTTGGACTCTGTTGTGTCTTGTTTAAAATGTATTATTTTCTTTTTCTGTGTCAGGTTGTAATTATCTTCCATTCATTTATCGAGTTGTTGCAATTTGCTTATCGAGTTGTAAACTTGCTAGGCTTTGTTTTGTTTGTCGAGTTTTTTTATTATTAATCAATTCAGTACCTGATTAGTGCAATTTAAGCGTTTGGTTTTCAAAGCAAAACTTCGATTTCATTTACATTGCTGTGAAAAGTAATGCGATGCGATGCGATGCAGTGCATTTACAAATGAAACACTTTTTCAACAAAAAGGCTGTTTTCATTCCGTCATAGTTTCTTTTTACAAAAGAGATTGGTTTTAAACCAAATCTGCCTAACGCAGTACAATGTGCAAAACTACTAGTAAAAAGGAAAATAAAATAAAAAAGAGGATCAGCATCTGAACTAGCAAAATGTCCAAATCAGCGCCAGTGGCCTCAAGTGCGGGAATCCGTCCTGGTCCTCTTCCTGCACGAAGGTCCAGGATCTCCACCGTCAACATCTAACTCTGAATCTGACTGCGGACTCATCACCTCCTCGTCAGACTCATCATCATCAGGGGGAGGCCCCTGTGAACTAGCCCCTCGTCCTACTCCCTCTGCTGCTCGAGGAGGTGCTGAAGTCCCCACCCCCACTCTTGCTGGAACACCCGATGGGCCTGGCGGCAAGATAGGGATCTGAAGGAGAGACAATCCACCAAAATGCATTAGTAATCAAATCAAAATGTATCAGACGCAAAAATGAATGTACTGTGAATAATGAATGATTTGCAGTAAATGTATGCCGTGAGTGGCGTATGGGAACAATGTATCAGATCAATGCAGTATGCAAGCCGTACAAATGATGGTTTGAAGAAAAGACTTCATGGCACGATGTGTAGTTTGAGCGAACTTATCGGAATGCTGTAGATACTGAGTAGGTCCATGCTCGTCTGCAGCATCCCTATCACTGAAGCCGTCATCGCCAGAGACTGACGAGTGTACTCAATGGGAGCCTGCAAAAATGATTAAAATCATTAATATTCGGCAGAATATCAAATGAAATCGAATGACTGAACAAAGGATGACAGCATAGTATATACCAGAGTCGAGCCGTAACCTCCGACAAGCTCGTGACCAGCTGGAGGAAGAGCAAAGGGAACCTGATAAATCTCTCTAGCTCGCCCTCGAAGTGTCATAGTAGCAGGCAGCACTGGCCATCCAGACCCCTGTCTCTCCTCAGGACCTCTCCTCCTACGAGATCTGGTCGCTCCAACTCTGCCTCTCGTAGCTGGAGCCCTCGCTCCCTCTCCTCCTCGGACACCAGTCAAAGGCGGCATCAGGTGTGTCTGAATGAAGGTCGCGTAGTCGCCCTCAGCACGGAAGTAATCTGTCTCCAGCCCTACCATGAACTGGATCACCTGGTCGGCGGATAACATGTGTGTCTCCCTCATCGATGGTGGAGGCGCCATCGGCACAAATGGGACAGGCAACCCCAAAGTCTGATGTACAAAGTGCTCACTCAGTAACCAGGCCCGACAGATCGGCCCCTCAAAGAGGATACGGTACTATGACATAATCTGGGCAACGCGATACTGATCCCAGAGTCCTGACGGAATCACCTCCCATGGTTGCCATGTAATCTGAGAAAGAGAACCAACAAGATGATCAGTCGTCAGATAACTAAGGCAGGTGCATTGGGTTAATTGAAATAATCTCATTGCAGACTTACCTCACGCGCCGTAACTGTGTCAAAATACTGCCGAAAGAACATGAAGCCCTCCCGAGTCCTACGATGGAGCGGACCGTCATATACATCAGAGAACGGGACCGTCACTGCAGTCTCCTCCACCGGATCTGGAGCAAGCGCCGAGAAGTATGCATATACCCAAAGCTGTTGAACAGATGTGGTCAGTACAATGTATGAACAAGAATGTAGAATGTAGTACGGTATATAACAGATGCAGGCCTAGAAAAGCGGACATTAGATCCTGTGTACAGTGTATGGTGTGCAGTGTGCAGTGTATGGTGTACAGAAAATGCAAGGCAGAAAGCATACAATGTGATAGTGAGTACGAAAAGTACAAATGTTGAACAAAGCAAAATGTACAAATGCTAAGCAAAGTAATGAAAAGAGGAATTAGGTTGTGCACCTCCCAAGCTCGCCAGTAGCCTCCAATCAATCTCCCACGTATTCGACAAGTGGAGCTCATGTATCCATAAAGAGTGGTGAGGCCGACAGCGCCCCAGTTGTAGGAGCGGACATGCGGAAGCACCACTAGGGTGCTCAAGAAGTACAAACCCATGGTATTCCACCTGTTTGAAAACAAGGTGGTACCAAAAAGGAATAGGAGGAAGCCCCTAGCATACTGCTCCACTCCCTCATCGGTCTCAAGATCCTCCCCGCGAAACTGCTCCTCGAACCAAGAGTATCTAACAATACCCTCTCGAGCAAGGGGTGGACGTGCTCCAAGCAACACATCCCATGCAGCCACCCACTCCCCCATGTCGGGATCTAGGGGAATCAGATCACCTTCCACGTCCAGACCGGTGATCATAGCAAAATCAAAAGGAGTCATGGTCATCTCCCCTGCAATGGAAAAATGGAAGGAATTGGTGGTGTCCCACCACCTCTCCACAAGAGCCCCCAGGAGAGGGCGACTCGCTGTAACCTGCGTCAGGTTGTAGCAAAATATACCGAAGCCGGTCTCGTTGACAATCCGGCGGACCCCTGCGGGGAGCACATCGTACCAATCTCGACCGGTCATAGCGTCGTAGCCTCGGAAGGAACGAGATCCCTCCTGTTGAAAATACAGTTCAAACCAAATCAACACAGTTCAAATCAGATCAATAGTGTATTGAAAACACAGTTCAAGTCAGATCAGTGATGTATTGAAAATACAGTTGCATCCGGAGCAGTGACGTGTCAAAGATGCATTCGAATTCAGAGTAGTAACGCATGAGATGCGGTTGCATACAGTACATACAAGGCAGTGATGTGTAAAGTACAGTCAAGTGTAGATCAGTAATGTATGAAATGCAGTCAGATAAAAGCATGCGATACAATCAGATTGAAATAGTGCAAGAGATGTAGGTATTCGAAAGTAATACTACAGAAAAACAGAGGTGGTACCTCCATGGCAATGGCCGACAAGTAAGACATCGGCTCTCTCAACAAGAGGTCGTCTGGCACGTCCTCATCGAAATCGGTAAAGGTATGGATGCCTCCCGCCACCGGAATGATGTGAGCCTCCGGATGGTACACTGCGGGGTCGAAGGGACGTACGTCCAATGGTAACGGCTGAGGCTCAACCTCTGGCTCAGCTGCAAACTCTGCCGCTAACTCTACTGGAGGAAGTGCGGGGAAGCCCTCGCTATGAGGCACATCGTCAGCCATCTGAAATGGATGCAAAAGAATGATGCGAAAGTAAGCAAAAATGAGCAAAATGTTGAAATTTTGAAAAAACTCAAACCCTAAGAGAGAGAAAATTCAAGAAAAATTGAAAAACCCAGGAAAGTGAACTAACCTCGAGAGAAGATCGGGGGAAATGACCCTTGAATGCTGGAAATGATGAAAGAAGCCTCAAATGCAATTTCTGATCGGTTCAAATCGAAGAAAATCAAGAATCCTTAGTGATGCAAGGTTGTATAGGGTGTTAGGAAACACGTAGAATGCGCAAATCTAGAGAGAAGGCACACCTAGGAAGGAAGAAAATTGTTTTCTATGGAAGGGTTTGTGAAGAAATGGGTTGGTTTTGAGCCTATTTAAAGACCCACGGCTTAAAAGCCCTCTTTGCCCGAATCTGCCACCGATGGCCGGCAGGGGCCCATCGATGGCCGGCAGACTGTTGTCGATGGTTGGCAGTGTATGCTGATGGCCAACGATGGCTGGCAGTTGCCCCTAGTGACCAACAGCCTCATATCAACTTTCTTTGCCTATTTGATCTTGGTATGTGTCCCCGGGCCCCAATAATCCCGAGGAATGCTTAAAACTTGATTCGAAACGCCTCTGTGGGAACTCGGGAATCACATCCTCAATATACGGTGGTTTACACCAATCAAGGCGCACGAGGTGTATCCTTTTGACGCATCCCAAACCCTCCGGGAGGTAAACCAGAGGTCTCCTTTTAAGATGTCTTTATTAAGCATCTTTCTCTTCTGTTGGTGTCAATTAGCATTCGTCTGTTACAATAAACACCCATCTAGTTCACATGCATTGTTTTTCCATATCTCTAAAATGCATTGTCATGTGTTTTCTCTATCATGCGTTGTCATGCATTCTCCTCATCACGCATCGTCGCGCGCACCTTACGTGCATTTACAGGCATTTTCTTATCCCTATTATGCATTGTCATGCATTTTCTCTATCTTGCATTGCCATGCATTTCCTTGTCACACATCGTTATGCACTTCCTCATCATGAGTTGTCACAGTTTCCTGCTATACACATTGCTTGCGTTACTGCATGTTTTACTTACATGTGTATATGTATCATTAGGTGGTTACACATTGTATACGTTTCGACGTGTGCTTTACTTACATGTATTCATACCTTGCTTGCTTACACAATGTATGCGTTTCCACGTATGCTTTACTTACATGTGTTTATGCATCTCACAGGAGGTTACACATTGCTTGCATCATTGCATGCTTTACTTACATGTGTTCATTCCTGCTATACACATTGCTTGCGTTACTGCATGCTTTACTTACATGTGTATAAGTATCCTTAGGTGGTTACACATTGTATACGTTTCGACGTGTGCTTTACTTACATGTGTTCATACCTTGCTTGCTTGCACATTGCGTGCGTTTCCACGTATGCTTTACTTACATGTGTTTATGCATCTCACAGGAGGTTACACATTGCTTGCATCATTGCACGCTTCACTTACATGTGTTCATTCCTGCTATACACATTGCTTGAGTTACTGCATGCTTTACTTACATGTGTATATGTATTCTTAGGTGGTTACACATTGTATACGTTTCGACGTGTGCTTTACTTACATGTGTTCATACCTTGCCTGCTTACACATTGCTTGCATCATTGCATGCTTTACTTACATGTGTTTATACATCTCACAGGAGGTTACACATTGCTTGCATCATTGCATGCTTTACTTACATGTGTTCATTCCTGCTATACACATTGCTTGCGTTACTGCATGCTTTACTTACATGTGTATATGTATCCTTAGGTGGTTACACATTGTATACGTTTCAACGTGTGCTTTACTTACATGTGTTCATACCTTGCTTACTTACACATTGCGTGCGTTTCCACGTATGCTTTACTTACATGTGTTTATGCATCTCACAGGAGGTTACACATTGCTTGCATCATTGCATGCTTTACTTACATGTGTTCATTCCTGCTATACACATTGCTTGCGTTACTGCTTGCTTTACTTACATGTGTATATGTATTCTTAGGTGGTTACACATTGTATACGTTTCGATGTGTGCTTTACTTACATGTGTTCATACCTTGCTTGCTTACACATTGCTTGCATCATTGCATGCTTTACTTACATGTGTTCATTCCTGCTATACACATTGCTTGCGTTACTGCATGCTTTACTTACATGTGTATATGTATTCTTAGGCGATTACACATTGTATACGTTTCGACATGTGCTTTACTTACATGTGTTCATACCTTGCTTGCTTACACATTGCGTGCGTTTCCACATATGCTTTACTTACATGTGTTTATCCATCTCACAGGAGGTTACACATAGCTCGCATCATTGCATGCTTTACTTACATGTGTTTGGGCAACCTCCAGCATTGTTATGCTTGTTTCGAATCGCATTATTATGCATGCGTCCGCATCACATTGTCATGCATCCTCTCACTTGCGTTGTCACGCACTTTCCATTGCATTGTTATGCACACTTCTAACAAAATTGTACCTATTAAGCTTCGTTTCTGTTTTAGGCACGATATTGTATGTACGGTTCATTTGAAGCTGGCATGGCCAGACAAGCCGCACAGGTATTGTATATTCTCCGCGTGAAACGTGGTAAGAATCACATACTTTTCTTACATCCTTCCTGTCAGAATATGTAGGACCGTTGCTCACCTACTTAAAACTGTCGCATGTTATGCTTCGTTACAGCATTCTTGGCATGATTATTATTCATGCTCTTGCATCTTACATACCGTCTGCATTTTGCTCCAGCCTCCGGGCGCATCTCTGCATGCCTATATTGATTGATTGTCTGAGTCTTCGGCCTTGTCAAAAATGGGTCGTCTCTGGGCTTTGACCCTCACTCCCGTCACTTTGTGACTATTAAGTTCTGTCAAAGTGGGGCAACTATAGGCACCCCATTTTTTACTGTCCTCAAGACTTGGTTGTGCTTCTAGGTACACCCAACAACTAGTTCGATTGCTCACTGAGTACTCAACTATCACGGCTGAACGTCACCGGTTCGAGCTTCCCAAACCTTGTATCCTTTCTGCCCCTTTTTTGGACCTTGGCTAGGTCCTTTCTTAGTGGAACCTTTGGTGCATTGCCGGCCATGTCTTTGTACCTGCCGACCTTTGGTGATGCCCTATCGGCCATCAGTGAGCCACTGTCGGCCATTGATGATGGTCGGCACCCCCCTGTCTCATCTGGTTTTCCTCCAGATCTTTTGAGCCAACTGGATTTTTGTTTGCTCCCCGTGTATGGAGGGATGAAGCCCTTGTAAAGCTTCTTGAAGAAGCTTTGGCTTTGCATTCCTCTATATAAGCAAGAGACCTCCCTCTGTGCCGGAGATTCTGCAATTTTGAAGAGAAAAACCTCTCTACCTCTCTATATTGTTTGCGTTTTGTACTTTGGAGTTGGATTTCCTTGCACTTTTACACTACAACACATAGATATACACCACCACCATTGGACTAAGCTTCTTGGGAGGGATTCTTGAGCTCTGAAAACTGGTTTCCACCCCCTGAAGTTGCTGGTTTCGAAGAGGGTCTTCAAGGGTGAGTATTTTCCCCATTTTTGCACCTTCTTGTACCTCACTTTAGCCCTCCTTGCATATTGATTTAGGCTTTTCTTATAACTGAAAAAAGTCTTGTATTTAAGCGTTTATTAAGTTTGGTTCAGGTCATTTTGCTGTTAGGGGTGTGTAGCCCTCTTGCATGCTTTGTTTGGCTTTGTTTTAAGCCACTCCATGAGGCCTCCGAGCTAGCCTTGGTTTGGCCTTCTTACCACTGAAATCCAGTGGATTTTAAATGGTAAGGGTGTGGTTTTGAGGTCCTTAATCAGAGGGGGTAGCCCCCTCTCTTTTGGTTCCTCTTTGCTTGCATTTTTGGCCTTCCAAAGGATCATCCTTCTATGTAGTTTTGAGGCTTGGTTCAGGCCTATTTTTGTGACTTTTAGGACCTGCCTTGGCCCTGTCCATGGCTGGTTTGGTCATATTTTGCATGCATATAGTATGTGTAGTGTAACTACATTCATAGCTCATCAAAGTAGAATGTGTTCTTAGGTTGTGTTGAGACCATTTCAGTAGGTTTTTGGTGTTTTTGGGTTGGTTTTGTCACTCCATGCTTACATGATACACTTGTAGTGTAAATCCCCTAAACTAGCTTAATATGCTCCATGCTTTGCCATGTCATGTTAGCTTGTTTGGTTTACATTTCAGCATGTATTTGGTCATCATTTGGCATATCATGACCCTATCAATAGTTGGTTTGATCATCCTTTGCATGCACCATATAGGTATAGTGCATTGCCTCTTTAAAGCCTTGCATGCTCCATGTTTTTTTTGGCTTTGTGTTCTGGCCTTGGTTGGCTAGCTTTAAGTTGATTTTTTGTCTTGTTTGGACCTACCCTGGGACTGTTTTAGGTCCCCTCGGCCCCTTGGGATTTGCCTTGCATGGCCATGGCTTATGTCCCCTTGCTTACTTTGAGCTTTGAGTATCATAATACACTATGCTTGTGTTATTGAGTTGATTTGGCATCACTTTGCATGGTATTTCAGAGCTTACCTCATTGTCATACATCTATGTTTGTCGCTCCTTAAGTGTGCTTAAGAGTTGTCCTCTTTGTGCCTTAATACTTGAGCCACTTGGCATACATGTTTGTCTTGCCATTTCATGCTTTTCATGCCACCAATTCATCATTTTTGGCCACTGATTTGGGCTTAGTCGAGAGCTGCCCACATTAGTTTAAGTCCATCCCTTCGCACGTTGTCGCATGCCTGTCTTGCATATTGTTGTATGCTTGCTCCATCTTTGCATATTGTCGCATGCTAGCCCCTTGCATGTTTGCATATCCATATTGCATTTTGCCATGTTGTCAAAGGTTGTTGCCTCACATCATGCTTATATGCTTGTTGCATGCTTGAGTTAGTTACATGCTTGCACACTTAAGTCTCATTGCATGTTTTCCATGCTTATGTGTTGCATCGTTGTTTGGATTAAGTGTTAATCCGAGCACGTGAAACGAGGGGCGTTTTATACTCTGAGTGATGGAACTTGTCTCAATTCTCGATTGCCGAAGCTCTTGATGATTCACGATAGAGTTCTAGGCTTTGCTTGCTTTATTTGTGCATTCATTTTCATATTGATGTGCATAAGTTGGATCTTTGGCCATCATGCATCGGGATGCGTGATTGATGGTCATGGATCCGACTAAACCTCTCCCTTGATGTTTTGAGGTGATTTGGAGTGGCATAGTACGCACATGTCCTTGGGAGACCCTCCATTTTCTCTATTTTATGCTTTGTTGCAGCTTGGTGTCACAGCACACCAGTGGCCGGCAGTGCACCACTGAAGGCCAGCAGACTCTCATCCTTGGCCGGCAGTGCCCTGTAGTTGGCCGGCAGCTCTCCCTCCATGGCCAGCAGGCCACTGGTGAACTCTCCAGCAGTGTTTTGGTAAGTCTTAGCAACAAGCACTGGAAGACACCCTGTAAACAGAGCCTCTAAAGAGCAACCGGAAGGCGTTTCAAGGCGAGGAACCAAAGCAAGCATGCATACCCTCCTCTTCTTCAAACAGAGCTGGAGCAATATTCATTTACTGCTTACTTGTTAGTTAGTAGTTGTATAATAGTTAGTTGTAGCTAGTTATTAATTCGGTTTTGTAATAATCAATTAGCTTGTGAGTTAGTTCATTAGGTGATTTGTATTACTTATTCGGACCCTCCGAGCGAGGGCACAATTGTAATAAGTGTGCGTGTGTGTGATGTATGTCTTCCAACCCCACATCTTTCTCCCTTTTATTTACCAACTTATGATGGTTAGATTAGGGCATGTTTCAATTAGCATACTTATGCTTGCATGTTTGTATTCATTCATCTGTCTTGCATGCACCGGACTCGGCGCATCATACTAACTACATTGTATTTCAATTCCAAAGTTGAATACGTGTTAGCTGTAGCATCATCATATGCCATCTTAGAATAGCCGAGCCTATTGTAGTTGCATTCTTGCATGGGTTACATTAGGCATTTCTGCATAGTTAGGATCATGCATGATTTTTAGCATAGCTTCTGTTTTGGCTTGGAGTACTATGTAAGTATTTATGCTTTAGCATCCTTGCATGTGTGTGAGTGACTGCCATGATAGTATGCTTACCATGAGGCTACCTGCTTATGTGATATAACTGCCTGAATACCTGTGGGTGAAGGTTGGGTTACTTGGATTGGAACAATTTATCAATTGTGAGTTTTAAGCCCACTTAAGAGTGACAAATCATCATGTTTTCTAAGCCCACCTGAGGGTGGCAAATCCACATTTTAGCCTACTTGCGAGTAGCAAACCATTTTCAAAACAAACATGAGATGTTTCGTTCCAATTCAGGCGATCCAGTTTATACTTGTATGCTGTGCGCATCACATAGTAAATCAAGGCTAATAACCGGAATAAGAACGCATAATGTTTTCAAAACTCGATATCATGGTTAGTAGAGGCCAATCTTTGATCGGGCGAGCGAGGGTGCTCACGAGGTGACCTTCCCCAATCGTACCCAAGTTCCCGAGTCGAGGCAACTGTGGTGATAACGGACACGTGGCCTTAGGCAACGAGTCAGGGTTTCCTAAATTTCCCAAAATAAAATATTTAGGTGGCGACACTGTATCTGGAAAAGAAGTCCATGTTTGGCACTTCTTTCAAAAAAATCTGTTTTAAAAAATGATTTGCCAGATTTCGACACTTTGATGATTCATCGGTCTTGCATTGCACTCTGTGAGATTAGATACAGGACCGTGACTTTGAGTCCTGAACTGTAGTGAGCCCAAAACGAACAAAATGAGGGATTTCCCCCCGGGACGTTCGGGGACGTCTACACCTTGACAAATACGTGATCCCCGACTTCATATTCCCTGTCTCTTCTTCGGACATCAGCATAACTCTTTTGGTGGCTTTGTGCAGTTTTCAAATGTTGCTGAATCAGATTCACTTTCTCAGTTGTTTCTTGCACAAGTTCCGGTCCCAACAATGGTCTGTCGCCTACTTCGACCCAGCAAATCGGAGATCAGCACTTTCTACCATATAAAGCTTCATAAGGAGCCATCTCAATGCTTGAATGATAACTGTTGTTATACACAAACTCAGCCAATGGCAAGCAGGTCTCCTAATTTCCTTAGAAATCTAACACACACATTCTGAGCATATCTTCCAAGGTTTGATTGGTTCGTTCAGTTTGACCATCTGTCTGTGGGTGATAGGCACTACTCAACCTCAGTTTTGTTCTCAAAGCCCATTGTAAACTCTGCCAAAATCTTGACACAAACTTTGAATCTCTGTCAGATACAATAGACACTGGCACCCCATGTAATCTCACAATCTCATTCATATAAATATAGGCCAATTTGTTAGCATTGTAAATAGATTTAACAGGTAGAAAATGGGCAGATTTTGTCAAACGATCAACTATAACCCAGATAGAATCCATACCTCGAGGAGAGCGAGGCAACCCCACGATGAAGTCCATGGTTATGTGCTCTCATTTCCATTCCGGTATTAGAAGCGACTGTAACAAACCAGCAGGTCGTTGATGTTCAGCTTTAACTTGTTGGCAGTGTAAACATCTAGCCACAAATTCTGTAATACACTTTTTTCATTCCCGGCCACCAGAAGTTCTGTTTGAAATCATGGTACATTTTCGTGTTCCTGGGATGCATGGCAAATTTCGAATTGTGAGCTTCAGACATAACAGGTTTCCTCAGGTCACAACAGTCAGGTACACAAAGACGATTCCAAAATTTCAGCACGCTATTCTCAAACACAAACCCCGGCCTTAGTTTTGAATCAAATTCATCTACAATCCTTTTCAGGGACTCATCTTCAAATTGCTTTTCTTTGATTTCTTCAATGATTGTAGGTTGGACAGAAATGGTAGCTAGGATCCCACCTTGTTCACATATCACAATTTTAATTTCATTCTCTTCCAGGTCATATAACAATTCCCTCTGACTGGTAAGCGAACATCACAAATTTCCTACTGATTTCCGGCTCAAGGCATCTGCTACAGTGTTAGCCTTGCCTAGGTGGTACAAAATTTGTAAATCATAGTCTTTGATCAGCTCTAACCGTCTCATCTGTCTCATGTTTAATTCTTTTTGGGTGAAGAAGTATTTCAAACTTTTATGGTCAGTATACACCTCACAAGTTACCTCATACAAGTAGTGACGCCAGATTTCAAAGCAAACACCACAGCTGCTAGTTAAAGATCATGAGTCGGGTAATTCATTTCATGTGGTCGGAGTTGCCGAGAAGCATAGGCAATTACTCTCACCTTCTGCATTAACACACAGCCCAAACCTTTGTAGGAAGCATCACTGTAAATCTAAAACACATCAGTACCATTGGGCAGAGTCAAAATCGGTGCAGTTATTAATCTAGTCTTCAACTCCTGAAAGGTTGACTCTCGTTGTTCATTCCAATCAAATGTCACATTTTTCTGAGTTAACTGGGTCAATGGCATAGCAAGTTTTGAAAAGTATTTCACAAATCTTCTGTAGTATCCTGCAAGTCCCAGAAAACTTCTAACTTCTGTTACATTTGTCAGTCTAGGCCAACCCACAATAGCTTCAATTTTCTGAGGGTCAACAAAAACACCATCCTTATTGATTACAAGCCCCAAGAATGCTACACTATCAAGCCAGAATTCACATTTGGACAATTTAGCATACAATTTCTTTTCTCTCAAAATTTGTAAGGTAGTTCTCAAGTGGTTCCCATGTTCTTCCCTGTCTTTAGAATAAATCAAAATGTCATCAATAAACATAACAATGAATTCATCGAGATATTGTTTGAAAACCCTATTCATTAGGTCTATAAAAGCCGCAGGTGCATTTGTCACCCCAAAAGGCATCACCAAGAATTCATAATGTCCATATCTAGTCCTGAATGTGGTTTTCTTCACATCTCCTGCCTCGACCTTTAACTGATGATATCCGAATCTAAGATCAATTTTAGAGAACACTTGGGCTCCTTGGAGTTGGTCAAACAAATCATCTATTCGGGGCAATGGATATTTGTTCTTAATGGTCACTTTGTTCAATTCTCGATAGTCAATACATAGCCTCAGGGACCCGTCTTTCTTTTTGACAAACAATACCGAAGCGCACTAAGGCGAGGTACTCGGGCGAATGAATTTCTTGTCCAAGAGTCCTTCGAGTACCTTGCCCTTTTCTATCTCCCATTTTTGGATTCGCTTCTAATCCGCCTGCTATTCCTCCCTCATTTCATCAGTTACAGAGGTTTTTCTAGTCTAGCTATCTTGTCTGTTCTGCAGCCTCAATCCCAAGTCCTATTCACAGCTCTGCAACCATTGGTCCTAGTCTTGTAGCCACTGTTCATATTTCTGCAGCAATTGTTCCTCATCCTACAGTCACAATTCCTAGTTCTACAATCACTACTCCTAATTCTGCAGCCACTGTTTCTCCTCCTGTAGCTGCATTACCTAGTTCTGCTACTGTTTTCAACCCTGCAGCTGCAACTGTAGCCCATCATTCCCATCCCTCTGCTAACCCTTTTGCCAACTCTGTTCCTTGTCCATCTTCTTCTCCAATTTCTATTTCTTCAATCTCGATTGACTTGCCACTACATTCCCTTCCTTCTCTTTTTCCAAATCAACATCCCATGATCACCAGGTCCAAGTCTAATTCTGCTCCACCTTTGTGTTTACTCTCTTTTCTTGATTCTGAACCTACAACCTATGTTGTTGCCTCTCTTTCTCCAGAATGGTCCAAGGCTATGCTTAAGGAATTTCAAGCCCTTCAACAATAAGGGACTTGGAGTTTAGTTCATCTTCCTTCCAATAAACAAGCAATAGGTTGTAAATGGGTGTTTTGATTGAAAAGGAATTCAGATAGGTCTATTACTAGATACAAGGCTCGTTTAGTAACTAACGGCTATCTTCAAGAAGCTATGATTGACTACCAAGAAACTTTCAGTCCTGTTACCAGGCAACCTACCATCAGGGTTTTTCTTCCTCTTGCATTGCATTTTGGGTGGCCTATTAAGCAATTCGACATTTCAAATGCTTTTCTTCGCGGTCTCCTTAAAAAGGAGGTCTATATGACTCAGCCACAAGGTTATGTTGATCCATTTAACCCATCCCTAGTTTGCAAATTACATAAGGCTCTCTATGGTCTTAGACAAGCTCCTAGAGCTTGGTTCTCCACTTTTTCCTCCTTTTTAGTTAAAAATGGTTTTCATTCAAGTCATTGTGATTCATCTCTATTCATTCACAAAACATCTTATTCACTCACCATTTTGTTGATCTATGTTGATGATATCATCCTCATTGGTAGTGATTCCAAGTTTATTTCTTTCTTGGTATCTTAAATGCACTCTCATTTCTCCATAAAAGAACTTGGCTTCTTCAATTATTTCTTGGGCATTTCTATTCACACATCTGCTTATGGTTATTTCTTGTCTCAGCATAAGAATGTTACTGAGCCTCTTGCCAAAGCTGGCATGCCCTCTTGTAAGCCATACTCTACTCCTATGACCACTAAACCTCCTCCACCTTCAGAGTCTGATCCTCCTTTTGAAAATCCATCCTTTTATCGGTCTATTATGGGTGCTTTACAGTATCTCACTATCATTAGACTTGATATATCTTTTGCTGTTAATTTTTCTTGCCAATTCATGCATAAGGCACTTACTTCTCATTTCATTCTTGTCAAGCTCCTCCTTCATTACCTTAAAGGTACCCTCACTCATGGACTTCATTTTTTCTCGGGTCCCTTGATTCTTAATGCGTATTCTGACTCGGATTGGGCTGGTAGCTCTCTTGATCGACGTTCTACTACTAGTTATTGTGTGTTTTTGGGCTCCAATTTAATTTCCTAGACTGCAAAGAAACAGTCTACGGTTGTCCGCTCTTCTACTGTAGTAGAATACCGTGCAATGGTACAAACAACAGTTGAACTCAGTTGGTTATCCATGTTTTTACCTGATTTACAAATTGTCCATCCCACTCCTACCTTATGGTGTGATAATCTCTCGGCTATCTCCTTGACCAATAACCCTGTTTTTCATACACGAACTAAACACAATGAAGTGGACTACCACTATGTGCGTGAGCGAGTGGTTGCTAAGCACTTGCACATTTGGTATATTTCTACTACTGATCAACCTGCAAATATTTTTACCGAGCCCTTATCTGTGAGTCGATTTCATTTTTCTTCAAAGCAAGCTCATGGTCAATTCCTCTCCCTTGCACATGAGGGGGACTAATAAGATACAAGAGCTACAAAAGCATACAGAGCCATCCACTCTAACTAAATCTATTACAAAGCCATTTACTCCAACTGAATCTGTTAGAAGATGCGTTAGCTAACTTGTAGTAGTTAGATTAGATATCAGTTAAATAAACTCAAGTATGGTTAGATAGTTATGAATGTATGCGTGTATATGTCACGCCCCCAAAATAATTACAATAATTCATTCGCAAATGACTAATACAAGATGACATAAACAAAATAATAGACTTTCATTAATCAGAGTTAATTTACAAAAAGGTGACACATGCGATATACATTCATAAGCTCTACCCTAAATCTATAGCATCTGATGCTAACTTAATGATCAACAAAATGAATGTCCTACAGGCTTACAACTTTCTAAGACTAAGCTTGGTTACAACAAAAGAGAGAGTCTTAAGCTCCATACATATAAAGTCTCAGGCTTGTGCAAATATTAAATACAAAATAACAAAATCAGAGCCTTCAGCTCCCAAGTCCTCCCAAGCTAAGTCCTTGGAGGAGGCATGTCACCAACACCTAAAAATAATTTTCCCAAGTAGGGTGAGTCAAAGCCCAGTAGAGACAATCTATCAGAATATATGAATCTTAACAAAGATATAAGTAAGATGCGCCTGTTCAATGCCCAATTGACAAAATCTTTCACAACTCTTCTCCAAAACCATGTTATTGCAAACTTACATCTCAATTCATTTTATCCCAGTTCACTAGTTATACCCACTTCATTTAATCAATCTAACAGAGGATACACTCCATAGGTCTCCAACCAATAATTATCATACAAATACATTCACTTGCCATTTTACAAAAATTTCATCCGCGAGAATCGGTATCGATATATACGAGCGGTTTTTGAGACTTTCATTCTGGTCACACAGGCCAACTTAATTTAATGGAGTCCATCCCCTCTTTTCTCCCAAACATGGAGTACATCCCCTTTCTCCTCCCAAATATCATACACATACAATGTATACACATCATAATCATATTCAATGATAACGACTAAGAGATTAGTTTCAATTCGCCTAATTCTCAAGCAATTTCTACAATAATCATGGATATTTTCCACTGACAACCCAAAATAGATATTTCTAAATAGATATACAATCTTTACAACAGATAAATTATCCAAATTTCCATAGGTGCGAGATAATACAAATCTAACCCCACCATTTATATAAATATCCATCCAATTTCATATTCCCAATACCAATTCTATGATTTATACAAAATAATTATTCAAGACATTTTAGGGCAAAACTCTATTTTTCCCAATCTCATCCCAAACACCAAAATCAACCATTTTAACACAACACAAGCTCATATCTACTCTCATAACCATTTCCAATACGTTCATTCGAAAACCCCTCTTTTGATTTTAACCCAAAACCCTAGGTTTGTTCAAAATCACAACAAGTTCCAAATTTTCTTACCCATCAACAAGTAATTAAGTAAAAACTCATAGAAGAGTGTAGAAAGTCCCTACCTCAAAGTTAGGAGATGAGCAAAGCAAGGTGGAGACTTCAACGATGCCGAAACCAAGTTTCAATCAGATCAAAATGGAGCACTAGGAATGCTCTACCTTTTTCTCAAAGACACTATGTTAGAGAGCCCAATGGATCTAGATGAAAATGTAGAGAGAAGGTGGGTTTTAGAGAGAAAGACTCTAGATCTAGGGTTTCTTAAACGTTTTAGAGAGAGAAAGTGATGAAAAAATGATGTAAAAAGTGGCTGTCACAAACTGATATACGCACAATCCACTCGAACGTAAGAAATGTTGCTCGAGCGTCAGACACAATAAGTTGTTCCGCTCGAATGCAAGAAGTGGCGCTTGAGCACGAAGACACAAAACGAAAGGGCATTACCACTCGAGCTTAAGAAGTAACGCTCGAGAGCAGAATACACACATCCAGTTGTTTTGCAGACAATAGACCAACGCTCGAACGTAAAAGAGACCGCTTGAGCGCCCACCTGCTAGAGCGTAGGAAACGCTGCTCGAGCATACATTACACCCTCCCAGTAGTTTTGCAGACTTGCAAAAGTACTGAGAGTTCACAAAGCCCGCTTGAGCGCAAGAAGCGCCGCTCGAGCGGAGAAGCAAAATTCTGAGCAACAGATGTTTGAAAACTAAGCAACCAACCTGTTTCAAACACATCCATTACAATCCAGTCACCCAATTTAAGCAAGAATATGGGGGAAAAGACATGGACAACCATATGAAGTTATGAAACCTGAGTTCAGAATACACAATGGGTCGGGTCTAAACCAGGAACACTATAACCTCCCCCTTAAGGAATTTCGTCCCCAAAATTTCAAATCAAGTTTTTAGAACTCTATTTTAACCAATTACAATGGTAATAACCAATCAATTCCATCATCATGACCCATTCTCTGGTCATCCACTCTCATTAACTCAGTACACAAGTTCCAATATTGAAAGTGCAATTCACACTTTTTCAAAACACGTACAATGTTCATAATAAATCCAGGTTGCCAAAACATATACAGCATATACAATGTTTCCATATTCTCAAACATATGCAATGCTTTCATATTTTATTATTATAAAAAAAAAAATCATTACATACTCAAACATCAATAAATAAGTCCGGATATTTCTCACGGACTTCAAACTCACGTTCCCAAGTTGCTTTCTCAACCCCGTGATGTTTCCACAATAACTTAACTAAGGGAATTATCTTGCCTCACAAGACTTGGTCCCAGGTGTCCAAGACTCTCACCGGTTTCTCTTCATATGAGGCATCTTGATCTACCTCTAAGTCGGTCCAATCCAACACGTGCGATGGATCTGGCTCATACTTTCGAAGCATACTAATATGAAATATGTCGTGAACCCCGGAAAGCTGTGGCAGCAGGGCCAGATGGTAAGCTACCTCTCCAATCCGCTCAAGGATCTCAAAAGGCCTAATGAACCGAGGGGATAACTTCCCACTCTTCCCAAACCTCATCAAACCTCTCATAGGTGATATCTTCAAGAAGACATGGTCCCCCACCACAAAAGACAAGGGTATCCTCCTACGGTCAGCATAACTTTTCTAGCGACTCTGGGACGTAACCAACCTCTTACGAAAAAGTGCAACTTTTTCCGTCGCCTCCTAGACTAACTCCAGACCCAACATAGGTGCATCACCCACCTCTGCCCAACACACAGGAGATCACATGGTCGACCATATAAGGCCTCAAATGATGCCATGCCAATACTCGATTGGAAGCTATTGTTATAGGCAAACTCCACTAAGGGCAGGTGCCTCTCCCACAAACCCTTAAAGTCAAAGACACAACCCCGAAGCATATTCTCTAAAATATGAATGGTGTGCTCTAACTGTACTGAGCTGTGAAACATGGATCTCTATCCGAAACAATAGTCACTGGGACCTCGTGCAACCTTACTATGTCCTTAATGTAAAGGTCGACAAGATAATCTACCGAATCACTTATGCGCATAGGTATAAAGTGCGCCAACTTGGTCAACCGGCCAACTACCACCCAAATAGCGTCACTACCCCATTGAGTCCTTGGAAGGTCCACAACAAAATCCATTGTGACATGCTCCTACTTCCACTCGGTTATAGGTAAGGGTTGCAACAAACCTGTTGGCCTCTGATGTTTGACCTTCACTTGTTGACAAAAAAGGCACTTTGACACAAACACAGCCACATCCTTCTTCATTTCCCTCCACCAAAACTAGCAACTAAGGTCATGATACATCTCTGTGCCTTCCAGATGCACCGCAAGGCGTGAATGGTGAAACTGTCGGAGTACTTCTTCTTGGCAAGACTCCGACACGGACAAATGATCACGGTATCTCACACTTAGGTCGGGATACATATTCAAGCCTTTCTCTACCTTCCCACTAGAAATCTTCTCTCGAAGGGATTCTACTTCAAGGTCGCCCCTCTATGTTTCTATCACTCGATTCATAAGTGTAGGTTGTGCAACCACTGAAAACAAGACTATAGACTCAACAAACTTGCCAAGATGCAAATCAAATTCTCTGATAGCACCCAACTTCTCGCATTCCCAGATGGCAATACTAGCCACACTACCGATGGATTTTCTACTCAATGCATCGGCCACAACATTGGCCTTCCCCAGATGATAATGTAACTCAAAATCATAATCTTCTATAAACTCTATCCACATCCGCTGCCTCAAATTCAAGTCTTTTTGTATAAACAGATATTTCGGACTCTTCTGATCAGAAAACACTTCAAACTTTTCACCATATAGGTAATGCCTCCAAATTTTCAAAGCAAAGATCACCGCCGCTAACTCTAGGTCATGAGTATGGTAGTTTTTCTCACATGTTTTCAACTACCGTGAGCCATAGGCCACTACCTTCCCATCTTGCATTAATACACAACCCAACCCAAACCTTTCCGCAAAGCATCACAATACACCGAATAACCCAAACCTCTCTCTAGAATAATCAATACTGGAGTAGTGGTAAGTCTAACCTTAAGCTCTTGAAAAGACTTCTCACAAGTCTCATTGCACACAAACTTGACTCCCTTCCTTGTCAATTTAGTCAACGGTAAGGCTAATCTAGAGAAATCCTTTATGAACCGACAGTAATACCCAGCCAATCCCAGGAAACTACAAATGTCAAAAGCGTTCTTAGATTGTTCCCAATCTTGCACTGCCTCTATCTTGGATGAATCTACAATCACCCCTTCCCCGAATACCACATGGCCTAAGAATTTAACTTCCCTCAACCAGAACTCACATTTCCCAAACTTAACATACAGTTTGTGGGCTCTAAGCAGCTCAAGCACTACTCACAAGTGTTCCTCGTGCCTTTTCTCAGAGGGTGAGTAGATCAAGATGTCTTCCGCACGACCACAAAACACTCTAGAAACTCACGAAAAATTCAGTTCATCAAATCCATAAACACAACCGGTGCATTGGTTAGCCCAAAGGGCATCACTAGAAACTCATAATGGCCATACCGCGTATGGAATGTCGTCTTCAGAATATCCTCCGCTCATACTCTTAACTGGTGATAACCTAATCTCAGGTCTATCTTAGAAAAGCAACAAGATCCCTTCAACAGATCAAACAAATCATCTATACGAGGCATTGGGTACTTGTTCTTAATAGTTACCCGGTTCAACTTCTGGTAATCTATACAAAGTCATAACGCACCATCTTTCTTTTTGGCAAAAAGAACCGGTGCCCCCCAAGGTGAAGTACTAGGTCGAATAAAACCCTTATCTAATAATTCCTGGAGTCGAATCTTCAACACACTCAACTCAGCAGGCGCAAATCTATACGGTGCCGTGGAAATCGGTGTTGTGTCAGGTGCTAAATCAATAGAAAACTCAATTTCTCGATAAGGTGGTAAACTGGTAAGGTCCTTCGGAAAGACACACGGGTATTCACAAACTACCCTTGTCAACTCAACTTGAACTTCATCACACTCAGTACTCAAAATGTTAGCAAGAAGGCAACTAAGCTCACTCAGCCCACGCGGATCATACACCGATGATAAGACTCTATCAACCTGGTTTCCCAAGAAATAAAAGCAATTACCGTTCAGGGTACATATAGTAACCGTCTAACGGTAGCAACCTATAACAGCCCGATAGGATAACAAATAGTCCATAGCCAAAATAACATCAAAGCTAGACATATCAATGAACACAAATGCAAAAGGAAGTCGGCGACCGACAATCTCTATGTCACAACCCCGACACCCCTGCTTCAAAACAACCTCACCACTAATAAGTGACTCTACACATATAGGAGATACTAACTGAGCCAACTCTAACCCCAAAACTGATGTAAATACAGACGAGATAAATGAATGGGATGCACTCGTATCAATCAACACATTAGTAACTGAATTGCAAAACAAAAAGGTACCTCACTGGTACTAGATCTGGCGCGGTAACAGCATACACATGCCCTGTAGGTCTTTGCTCAACATGCTCACCTCTCGAAACATAAGCCTAATGCACTGACTGAGCCAAAGAGGCTCCCTGGTTGGCTCTCGAGGCCTATGCTAATTGTGCAAGCTAGTGGCTCTGTCTTTACCTTGAACCAGACGCACCGGGTGTGCCACCCAACTGAGGGCAAAATCTTTTCATATGCCCTGCCTACCTACACTGATAACAAGTGAGCAGCTGCCCTCTCTACTGACTCTGGCTTTGAGAATGAGTCGAAGACGATGTAAACCGTTGCCCTCCTCCTCTCTGCGGCCAAGATGGAGACTTATGGCCCAACTGGCCACACTTATAGCAAGTGAAATCTCCCTGACCACCTCTCCCAAAACTTGAACTCGACACTGGAAAAGCGGACCTCGACTGAGCTCCCTAGGATGGTTGTGGGTTAGGACCCCTCTGCCTCTTGTTGTCCCTCTGAACATTCTGACTCCTCCTGGAGCCCTTTATCCTCTCCTCCTCCATTTGCATCACGGTCTCGAGATGAGCCATCGACTCTACAAGTTGCTCGTAATCTCTAATCATCGAACCGGCTACCTTAGAAAGAAGCTTGTTTCTTAACTTCTTCTCAAACTATAAGAAACGACACTCCTCTATCGCTACTAACTCTAGTGCAAACCTAAAGAGACTAGTAAAGGCTACCTCAAACTCGGCCACCGGTGTGTTCAACTGCTTGAGTTGAGAAAACTAATCCCTTAACTTCTCCCTAACAGCGGGAGGCAAAAACTTGTCCTGGAAGACGTTGACAAAGGCCTCCCAAGTCACTCTAATGCGCCCACGCGCATACTTCCACCACTGACGTGCATCTCCTTTCAACTAGAAGAATGCCAAGGTCACTCTTAGTCCATCGTCCTCAATGCCAAGCATCTTGAACGTCCTTACTATCTGTTCTAAGCACTCATCTGCCTTCAGTGGCTTCTTGGGATCACCCACAAACTCATTCAGATTTGACTAGAAAAACTCTCGCTTCAAAAAAGATGGCCATATATCAGCTATTTGGGCTTGGACTTGATTCTCAGCCTTGAGAATGTCCATGGATTCCCTCAACGCTCTGGCCATTTCATAGGCTAACGTGCCCATGGCCTATTGACCAACTGGTTCGGCCACATTAGCCTGACCAACCCCTTCTTCTTACACCGGAATTTCATTCGGTAAAGGCACCTCATGCCTTCTAGGCCTACCATGCCTACCACCACCACGTCCACGTCTTGACATCCTAATGAAGGTAACAAAAGAGATTAGCACATTTATAAATGTGCCAAAGCTAGCTCACTCGTGTCCTAATGTGGTGGACAATAGTAATTCACTCCACATAAGAGCATAGTCACATAAACACATACGAATTTCATTTCCGGATAAGAATCGTTCTACGACGTTGCCAAAGTTCCAATAAGAAATAGAAGTGATCAAGTGCTCTTCTAATAGGACTTCCAAAAACCCGTAGGCTCAATCAATATCCTAGAAACCAAACCACATACCCAAGTAATCACATAAGCACGTTATCACATAAGCACACATCTTTCATATTAAAGTTTCTATCAAGCGAGACAAACCCATTGTGATACTAACCAATTCCCACATACCCAAAAAATTCAAACCCAGTACGCTCTAATACCAAGTTGTCACGCCTCCAAAATAATTACAATAATTCATCCGCAAATGACTAATACAAGATGACATAAACAAAATAATAGACTTTCATTAATCAGAGTTAATTTACAAAAATGTGACATATGCGATATACATTCAGAAGCTCTACCTTGAATCTATAGCATGTGATACCAACTTCATGATCAACAAAATAAATGCCCTACAGGCTTACAGCTTTTCAAGACTAAGCTTGGTTACAACAAAAGAGAGAGTCTTAAGCGCCATACATATAAAGTCCTAGGCTTGTGCAAATATTAAATACAAAATAACAAAATCAGAGCCTTCAGCTCTCAGGTCCTCCCAAGCTAAGTCCTTGGAAGAGGCGTGTCACCAGCACCTAAAAATAATTTTCCCAAGTAGGGTGAGCCAAAGCCCAATAGAGACAATCTATTACAATATATGAATCTTAACAAATATATAAGTAAGATGCGCATGTTCAATGCCCAATTGACAAAATCTTTCACAACTCTTCTCCAAAACCATGTTATGTCAAACTAGCATCTCAATTCATTTTATCCTAGTTCACTAGTTATACCCACTTCATTTAATCAATCAAATAGAGGCTACACCCCACAGGTCTCCAACCAATATAATTGTCATACAAATACATTCACTTGCCATTTTACGAAAATTTCATCTGCAGAAATCGGCACCGATGTATACGTGCGGTTTTTGGGACTTCTACCCTAGTCACACAAGCCAACTTAATTTAATAGAGTCCATCCCCTTTCTTCTCCTAAACATGGAGTACATCCTCTTTCTCCTCCCAAATGTCATATATATACAATGTATACGCATCATAATCTCATCCAATGATAACGACTAAGAGATTAGTTTCAATTCGCCTAATCCTTATGTAATTTCTACAACAATCATGGCTATTCTCCACCAATAGCCCAAAATAGATATTTCTAAATAGATATACAATCTTTACAATAGATAAATATCTAAATTTTCATAGGTGTGAGGTAATACATATCTAACTCCACCATTTATTTAAACATCCATCCAATTTCATATTCCCAATGCCAATTCCATTATTTATACAAAATAATTGTTCAAGACATTTTAGGGCAAAATTTCCTTTTTCCTAATCTTATCCCAAACAGCAAAATCAACTATTTTAACACAACACAAGCTCATATCTACTCCCATAACCATTCCAATATGTTCATTCGAAACCCCTATTTTGATTTTAACCCAAAACCTTCGGTTTGTTCAAAATCACAAGAAGTTCCAATATTTCTTACCCATCAACAAATAACTAAGTTAAAACTCATAGAAAAGTGTAGAAAGTCCCTACCTCAAAGTTAGGAGATGAGCAAAGCAAGGTGGAGACTTCAACACCGAAACCAAGTTTCAATCGGATCAAAACGAAGCACTAGGAATGCTCTAGCATTTTCTCAAAGACACTAGGGTAGAGAACCTAGTGGATCTAGGTGAAAATCTAGAGAGAATGTGGGTTCTACAGAGAGAGACTCTAGATCTAAGGTTTTGAAATGTTTTCGAGAGAGAAAGAGATGAAAAAGTGATGTAAAAAGTGACTGTCACGAATTAATATACGCACAATCCGCTCGAGCGTGAGAAGTGACGCTTGAGTGTCAGACACAATAAGTTATTTCGCTTGAGCGCAAGAAGTGGCGCTCCAGCACCAAGGGACAAAACGAAAGCGCATTACCGCTCGAGCTCAAGAAATGACGCTCGAGCGCAGAATACACACATCTAGTAGTTTTGCAGACAATAGACCAACACTCGAGTGCAAGAGAGGACACTCGAGTGCAAGAGAGGCCGCTCGAGCGCCCACCTGCTCAAGCATAGGAAATGCTGCTCGAGCGTAGATTATGCCCTCCCAGCAGTTTTGCAGACCTACAAAAGTACTGAGAGTTCACAAAGCCCACTCGAGCACAAAAAGTGCCGCTGGAGCGAAGAGGCAAAATTATGGGCAACAAAGGTTTGAAAACTAAGAAACTAGCCTATTTCACACATAGCCATTACAATCCAATCACCCAATTTAAGAAAGAATAAGGGGGAAAAGACATGGACAACCATACGAAGTTACGAAACCTGATTTCAGAATACACAATGGGTCAGGTCTAAACAAGGAACACTATAGTATATCTATAAAGTGATCTGTAAACATTTGATGCAAGTGAATATATCTTTGAATTCTTTGTAAATCTCTTTAATTTTATATAAATAAATTTTTAAATTTTTTATTTATTTTTAGAATGATGGGAACCTGTTGTACTTTCATTTTTTTCATGCAAAACATGTATTTTTGTGGCTTATAATTTAAAAAATATCTATATCACATTGTTATAGAGGAGTTTTGTGTACAAACAAAAATGTGGTCAAATTACACTTAGTATCCGTACACTTTACTCCTAGTTTTATTTTGTCACATGACCTTTAAAAGTGACAATCCACCCTTAAAACTTCCAATAAAGTTTCAATTCACTCCATTTATTAACCCACGTTAATGGACCAAATGAAAAAGTAGCCATGTGAGATTTACATGGCCACTTTCAGAGAAAATATAGTAAAATCACTTGGTTTTCAACTCAAATACACCCAAGTTCTGCTTGCTGCATTTTGTTACTTAGGTTTGGCTTCTTTCAAATTGTCATTTCGACTTGAGAGAGCGTTTAGGCTTAGTATACTCAGTTTGGAATCGATTTCGGTAACCCAAACTATGTTCACTTTTTAAGTCTTATTGAGTAGAATATTAATGCAAAAAATTAAGATGATTAGATATCGATAGCTATATGTTTGAATCGTATTTGTTTCAAAAAAATGGATGACAAATATAATTTCAAAAATAACCTTTCATTTTTTGTAATACAAATTCGATTCAAACATATATCTATCAATATCCGATCATCTTATTTTTTGCATGAATATTTTTCTAACAAGTCTTAAAAAGTGAACGGTTCAGATTACCTAAATCAGTTTCAAAATAAGCTTACAAAGCCCAAATGATCTCTCAAGTTGAGATGGCCAACATAAGAGAAGCCCAATCCTTGTAACTTATATATATATATATATATATATATTCATTGTTACATACAAAAACAGAAAAGAGTTTGTGGGAAGAAAGAAGAAAAATGATTGCTGGAATGAGTGAAATGCTCTATTTTTCTAGGTTTATTTTGTGTTTAGGATTGACTATTTTAGTAGCTATTTTATTGATTTTTTTTCCGTCCACTACGAAAAATTGGAGCTTTTGTGATGGTCTTAAACGTCCCAAAAGGTCCACATGTCATCGCAAAAGACATTTTACGATGGAGTAGCAACAGAGAATGGGAAGCGGCAGAAAAGGGCGTGACAAAAGGTATTTGCAACGGTTACAAACCATCATGTTCTTTTAGGGACGGTAAATCAAGGGTTTTTGCGACAATGTAATATGACATGGAAAAGGGAGAAAAAACTTCACTTTTTGCAATCGTTTATGTTGCCGTCACCCAAAGTTTTTTAGTGGCGGGTTTTGACATTGCAAAAAATATTATTAGCGACGGTCTAGAATGTCGCCAAAAATTATAATTAAATTAAAATCATATTCCTGATAGTTTAAACCATCGCTAAAGATTTGAACAAATACATATATGCGATAGGTTAACCCGTTGCTAATAACATGCAAAGATGATTACATTAGCGACAATTTACTATTGTCGCAATAAAATTATTTTCATAAAATAAATATATATTTTACTAATTCATTTCCTATACCGATTTTTAATATTTTCTAAAATAAAATATATCCACATCCACATCCACATTCGCATTTGCATTCTCATTCGCATTCGCAAAATCGTACGAATAATAATATATACTTACTTTGTAACAATACAGTGTTGACCAAATAAATATTCTTTACAAAAATATATAAAACATTCTTCAACAATACTAATAATTTTTGATAATTCAAGAACTCCAATTTTTGTATCTAAAACAAAACAAAAGAATCAATAATAATAAAAAAATAAAAAATAAAAAGTATATATTATAATTTGTTTTAATATCAACAATAAGCTCCAATATCAATATGCGAAGATATCATCACGTACTCAAAAGGATTGCATATTCAAAAATAAACACAAAAAAAATAATTATTATTTACAGTATAATTAATTTCAAGCTTACAGAAAATGTAAAATATTTGATATTTATTTCAATAAATAAATAAGGTTGTAAACTCCAATATCAATGTGTGAAGATATCACGTACTCAAAAGGGTTGCATCTGCAAAAAGAAAAGAAAATCATTTACAATATAATTAATTTCAAACTCACAGAAAATGTAAAACATATAATATTTATTTGAATAAATAAATAAATAAATAAGATTGTAAACTTCAATATCGACATGCGAAGATATTATCACGTACTCAAAAGAGTTGCTTCTGTAAAAGGAAACAAAAAAAAATAGTTATTTACAGTATAATTAATTTCAAGCATACAGAATATGTAAAACATTTGATATTTACTTCAAAAAATAAATAAATAAGATTGTAACATATACATGGATCGAGCACCACACAATATATCTTCCCATAGCTTCTCCAACTGTTTTTAGACCTCAGGATGGTGTTTCAAACGATCGTTTGGCCTTTTTTCTTTTAAGACAGACTTTGCAATATTCAGGGCCAACTGGAACTCTACCAAGTTCACACAATGGATCGTCACTACACTACAAGAATTTACATATTTGCCGACCACTTTTGCCGACCAAAAAAATTTTGGTCGCAGAAAAATTCCATTTGCCGACCAAAAGTAAATTTCGTAGCTAAAAATTCAGACTATTACCGACCAAAATATTTGGTCGCAAATAAGTAATTTTTTGCGACCAAATTGCAGTATTTGTCGCCAAAAATATAAGCAGGAACATGACATTTAAAAGGGAGCTGTGTATGCTATTTTAGCGACTAAAAAAATTTGGTCGCTGATACCAAAACGACGTCGTTTTGGTATCAAAAATCATTACCCGACCATCAGTTTGGTAGGGGATAACTTTACTAATTCAAACACACATAAAAATTTTAGGCGCGCCTCTTTCACTCCTCAGGCGAATACGATCAAAGCTCAGTCGCGCCAATCACCTCACCTTACCATCAACCTTGCCGTCCTCCGTCAGCGCCTCCCCACCGCCTGCGCCTCCATCCCTCGTCGCCATTTCTGTTCGTCTTGGGGATTTCTGATTCATCTACGTATTTTTTTCAAATTATAATAGTTTCTCTCTGTTTATAAAATTCAGGTCTCATTTTTTCTCTTTGATTCCTCATACTCGTCTTGTTCTACAATGTCTCACCCACCAGGGCCCTCACCATCGCAATTTTTCAGAGCATCTTCAACTCGCCCTAAAATCAATTTCAGGTATAAATCCTCTGTATCACTCTCATGAACTCAGTCTCGGCCTGTTTCTCCCTCTCACTGTCAATGTTTGTGTTGATGTTTGCTACTGGGATATGTCGATTATAAGATTTCGTGTTATTGTTTGTGAAGTCCCCCAATCTGTGATGTTCTTGTAGTGTTTTTTTGCTCCTATTTCTTTAAGGATCCCTGTTTATATTGGGAAATATACTTAATGAGAATATAATTTTTTGGGTGCTTTTGTAAGTTATTTGTAATTTGATTTCCGAACAAATTAGTTGGTTAATAGGATTTATTCCTGAGATTTTTTAAGTACCCTTAAATGAGGCACAGGCTGTACAAGGACTTACCGTATATACCATCCTTTAGAAGTTGGAGTTGAATTTTTAAGAAGTGACAGGGTAGCACATCTTATTTTAGCCAAGTTGGACTTACCATATATGCTCATCATTTTTCAGTTTGAAGTTTCTTTTCCCATTGTGCTAGCAAGTTCACAGTCATGTTTACTCTTAAGAGAAAGTATAATGGTCTAAGTAATACCGTGGATCCGATTTTTTTTCATACCATGGGATGTTGGATAGATTTATATATATTATGAAATTACAGTACTATGTTCAGTAAGAGTTGGGATGCAGGAAAGTTAATCCGACAAGTACTCATGCGAAATTAATTATGCCAAGGCCCTGAGAAATTTAACCCACGGTTTTGAGGGAGTATTAATCTGTCTGCACAACTAATCCCCTTATTGGTGAATCAAATGTGAGACATTACAAAATTAGGAGACAAATCCTAAACATATGGGGTCTTATGTTTTTTAGTTTAATACCCTAATCCTGACACAATCATGTCGAAAAGGGTAGAATATGTATATGTTTATCTTTCATCTTCAATGTTGATATGTACAAGATGTTTTGAAGCTTTAAGTTTTCAGCCCTTGAACTACTTATCAAGTTTTTATATTGTTCATCCTATAATTGCTAAGAAAGGCTTGGAAATTGTTTTCTAAATTTGCAATTCCATTTTTCCGTAGGAAACAAAAAATGAAAACAATATAAAAGCAATGAGACTTTTCAAACTTCAAAAACAACAAAATAAAAAGGATAAATTACGCGCAAGTAGTCCTTGTAGTTTGCTCTCTGTAGTTTTAATTGACTGACTTTTAATCCTAGATATTGAATTATGTGTCATTTTGGTCCAACTAAAAATTTAGGTTAAGAAACATTGGATGGAAAATTAGCATGTCATGTGATTGGTTATCAAGGGCAAAATAGACATTTTATTCTCCCCTTTCTTTAATCTCCTTCCTCACTCACAAACAGAGCCACGAACCCACCACCGTTCCACTGCCATTAGGAGCCGGCAACCAAACAACAATCCCAACATCCATTTTAGATCTGCAAGACATCATAACTATCGAAAATTATAAAACAAAATCCAATTTCCAACCCTAACATAAAAATCACAACACAAAACAAAACTAACATAAAAATCCTAGCTACCTTTGCCAATTATTTTCAAAGGTATTATTATTATGTAGCTCTCTTTTGGATCCCATAAAAAGGTTGGGTTATGCGTCTCATTAAGAGATTTGGGAAGACAATTGTAGCAAGATTTAATATATATATTATGAGCCATTACTTTACATCTCATTTGGGACATCTAGACAAGATATATAGTTATTATTTATTTTGCCTCATAAGTAGGAGTTCAACTTAGACCATTTTGTCATGCTTTATCCCGGATTTGACATATTTATTTATTTGTATTTTTCATAGCCATTCATAATCTCGTGCTCTTGATTGTGCTCAGCAGTGGCTATTGGCTGATTTGTTTGTTGGTTCTGTTGCTTCGCTTTGTTTGTTGGTTTCTCACCAACTGAAGCTTGGAGCTTGTGCTAGCTCCAAGCTCCTCTTTATTGAAGGAGAGTTTGGTCTAATATTAACTTGTGAACTGCTGCCCTGGTTGTTGTTATGTTCTGGTGCATTTGATTTAGAGTGTGTTCTGTGCTGTGTGTCTGCTGTAGTGCCTGTTCTGTCTGTCTGCTGTAGTGTACATAACTGAAGGGCTGGCTGTCTGGACATATTTTACTAATTTATGCATTAACAAATTTAATATAGTTGATGTGTATGTGTATCTATGCTTGTGTACATATATATATATATATATACCTGGACAGATATATACACAAGATTTATATATATAGGTAAATATGCCTTCAGAATAACCGGACGGAGCAAGGATATGCAGTCTCTGTTCGGTTCAGACAGAGGCACAAAATGAGTGAGAGAGAAAAGAGAGTCTCTCAGTCTCTCCCCTGAATCAGCTTTTTAAGTGTAAGGAACTAGTTTCCTTTCTATGTTCCTTTCTTAGATTGCTTCAGATATATGTATTTTTTTCCATTTTAATTTTAATGAAAGTTTTGTAATACACACCTGTGTACCAGATCACTCATTATGGTGTTTGTTACATGACATAATGTGATGTTATTTTGATTATAATTTATATGGTTTTTGATCTTAACTCTCACTGATAGTTTTATTCAAAATTGACAATAAAATTATAATTATTTCATTCGGGAAATTCTACTATAAACATCCCCTATCGCAAGCACTCCTAAGTTATGCCATTTCCTGTTTTAGTTATGATTAATTTTTTTCTTTAGTTTTGATTTTATTTTAGTTATGACTCATGTTGTTTGGTTATAACTTTTTTTTTTAGTTATAGCTCGTAAAGTATGAAGGTATGTTATTTTCTTCTTTAGTTATAAGGTGCATATGTACCATAGTTTTTCTCATTTCATTAGAACGAAAATATTATATTTAAGTTCAACTAAAAAATAACATAAAAATTAAAGATTATCATTAAATCTACAAATAAAATTTTAAAAAGCAAGAAAATATGATTTTGTGGACACTTTTATGTTGTATGAAACATGATGTTACTTAGAGCTTTAAAAGTATAAAAATTTTAACCAAATACCACTTAAAAAAAGTGCATATAAATTCATTTGGTTCATATACAACACTACATTTTAACCAAATACCACTGAGTTCATAACATAAAGCAAAAACATCAATGGATCATAACCAAACATCACTAATTTCATAACTTTTCAGAACTCATTTTGATTTAATAGTGGTGACAATTGGATGTGTTTTGGTAACTCATTTTGATTTAATAGTGATGACATTCGATATAGAGTACTAAAATCGTCAAACTGAAATTTGGTGAAGTAAAAGCTTGGTGAGTGGCAGAGGGATGGCACCCTTTGCATTATACAGAAAGAACTAAAACAATAAGAATTAATACAATTTTTGTGACCATAGCAGGGGCCACAAGCCACCCTTAGGCCCCTGCGTTCACAGGTGGATTTGGCAAGTGTGTCATTCAATATAGAATACTAAAATGTACTAAAATGGTCAAGCTGAAATTTGGTAATAGCTTGGTGAGTGGTGGAGTCGTAGATCAAAGTGTCTCTTGATTTGAGTAAAGAAAACAAGTTTAGGCAAGGTTGGAGAGATTTTACTGAAATTGGGATTATTAGAGTTAAGGCAATAAATGACAAATTTATTTGAGTTAAATTCATCAAATTAAAAAATTTCCGCTACAGTCTTTATATTATGGACATGTTATTCATCAGTCAAAAAATATGGTTGAAGAGTCTTTTTTGCCCATGCTCCATCCCTTCCCATTCTCTCTCTCTCTCTCTCCTTGCCGATTCTCAACAAGTTTGTAGAGGAAAGGATCACACAAATCTCTCTACGGACACTTTTTTTGTCTTGTTCTATCTACTTCCATAAATGGGTAGGATGACATGGTTTACTTCAGCATTGAGTTCTTCAAGCATAACCACTCCCAGGATTGATATGCATCGATTACATATAATACATGTGCGTGGTAATTCTGTTTATGTGATGTGAGGCCTATGATTTCTGTGCTATCCAATTGATTTGTGCTATATATTGAGCTCATATAGGTCTGATCTGTCACCTGCCAAACACATTAGAACCACACCACAAAAAAAAAAGAACATTGTTCTATTATTGAGGATTTGAGTTTTGAACATTTTCTTGCAGTCTTGCAGATTTGATTTTTGGGACTTTTTCCCCCCTAAGAGGGGCTAAACAACCCCAAATACAAAAGTGACCTTAAACAAAGATCTTAAGCACCAAAATACAGAACTTTTTGCAGTAGGAAGTTAAGCTCAAAATAGCATGCAAGTAGGTTCAAAAGCTTAAGCAAGAATGGAGGTTTAAAAGGTTAAAGGCTCACCCTTGAAGACCACCTTCAAAACCAAAACTCCAGCAGCTTTTTCCAGCCAAAACTAGTCCAAAAGCTTCAAAAACAACCTCAAGGGACCTCAGCTCCAAGAGTATGGTGTTTGAGTGTGTGTGTTTGTGTACAAAAGTGAGGCAAAACTACACTTTAAAGGCACAAAATGAAGAACAAGAGCAATATAGAGACAAAGCCATATCTATATCTCAAACCACAAATTTTCTAACCATAGAGGACGGAGGGGATGGTTCTCTCTTATAGAGAACCAAAAGCAAAGCTTCTTGAGGAAGCTAAGGTTCAAGGCAATCCCCTCATACACGTGTATGGAGGATGGCTTCCGTGCCCTCCAGCTGTGTCAGTTGGAGAAAAATATCTCTAAAACGGTGGCAAAAAGCAGCCGACCACTTGAAGTGGTCGGCCAGCTACTTCAAGTGGTCGGCCGACCACCACAAGTGGCCTTCCAAGACAACAAGTGGTCGGCCATGGTGGGAGATGATTAGCACACTGAAAACAAGCCAGGGGTGGGGTGGCCGACCAGAAAAGGTGGCCCACCAGAAAATGTGGCCCAAAGACCATGAAAACCAGTTGTCTAATCAGAAAACTGGCTGGCGGGAAGAAAAGTGGTCTCAAAGGGGAAATACTGGTCTCCCGCCCTTGTACCACCTTCCAAACAAGGAAAACAAGGTTTTTAACAAAAACAAACCAAAACGGATGCAAAACGAAAGTTTGGGAGGTAAAGCGCGCAGCCGGGAGCCTCGAAAACTAGCTGACAAGCACCAAAAGTGGTTTACGGCCACAAAAGTGGTCTCCCAAACCATAGTGACCCTCTACGCCAAGGAAACAAGGTGTGGTTCAAAAACCATGCCAAACGGAGAACGTTAAGCGATCCCGAGACAAGGCACACGGCCGAAGACTCCGAAAATCGAAAACTAGTCTCCAAATGGGAAAAGTGGTCTACCACCACAAAGAGATAGTCTACAAGACCTCTCCCTCCCTCAGGCAAGGAAAACAAGGCTTGGTCCACAAACCAAGCTGAAACACAAAGAGTTCAGAGGCCCGGAGGCAAGGCACTCAACCGAAACTCCGGAAACTCGAAACGAGCACAACATGCACTATCACCGAGTGCTCAATCGATGACATCTGAGTCTTAAGGTCGGTCAAAAATGGGCTGTCTACAAGTGTCAATTGGCATACACATGGCTAATCATCGCGGAAATTTAATATGAACTTCACAGCATAGCTCAATAAGAACGCTTGCTCGAGTTATGTGAAATTCCCACTCAGCTGTCATGGTATTGATGGTGTGATATAAGTAACGCAAATTTGGATTTAATGGGTATTCAAATTCATCTCCATCTGCAACCCAATGGCGACCCATTGCTGAATATAGATCAACCACTATATATCTCATGATGATATCTCTCGTTTTTTCTATAAACATGTAGGTCTGGTGTGGTGTGATACTTATAGTAGTCACTGGGAAAAGTAGTTCCAACATGCAGAATACATAAAATGGAGATGGACATGATTACTCATGACTTCACAATCCGACACGCTGACAATGACTTGTCGTTATAGTAAACTACACATGAGAGTAGTATGCTTTAAATTGTTGTAAGAGCGTTTTCATGTTGACCTTTACGACGTGAAAAAATGTGCATCAACTTTATACAAGTTGTCACTTCCTCAGTCTATATTGGAGGGTTTGAACTAGATAAGTTTCACATGATAGCTGTGTTTTAAAAGTTTTTGTAATAGTGTTGTCACGTCAACATTGTAGGAGTTGTCAATTTGACAGATTTTATATCCACACAATTTAAGAGGCTTTTTAGCATATTTGAAATCCACTACTCAAACTTTTCAGAAGAACTAAGCATTTACCAATATAAACTAAACTTTTCAAAAATGACTGAATTGATAAAATGGCCTTCCCTCACGTAATGAATTTTTTAAAAATAGATAAACAGCTTACCAACTAACGAAATATGGCAACACATTGAATATTACATGCATGGTGAGTTTGACATTATATATGTGGATGACATTATATTTGGTGCTACTAATCAAGCCTGAAGTAAGGAATTTGTTGAGTGTACGCAAGGTAAGTTTGAGATAAGCATGATGGGGGAGCTAATTTTTTTCATTGGGCTTCAAATCAAACAATCTAGTAAAACAGAACAACCATTTGACAAGTATTTTTAAAAAATATATATTAGGGCCGTCAAATGAGTTTAACAATGGTAGGCACATATGATGAGTTGAAATGCAGTGGTGCTGAGTATTTTAAAAAAAATGGAGACAAATAAAATTATTTGAGGTGGTGTGTGATGGACCAAAAAAATGCTAGTTGTAAGAACCTATAAGAGCCAAAAATAAGTAAAACAATGAGGGCTCAAAAAGTCGTCATTCATATATATATATATATATATAGAGGCAAGGCATACACGGCTAAACCACATATCTAGCATAGATATATATTTAAAAAAAAAATAACTAAGGAACAATAATCTATGCTATTGTAAGCAAAATATTCATTATACTAAACAAAGATGATGGAATGAGTTCACCATTTTCAGTTTTGAAAGAAGATCCACAATAGATATATAACACAAGTAAAATCATGGAGTTTGAAAAAAAAAAATTAGGGAAAGCAATAAATGTAGGAAAACTATTACCCAAAAGACAACCTAAAAGGGGGGTGAATTAGGAGTAAGAAAAGCTCCCCTCAAGTCATGCTCCCCTTGAATAATTGGTCATACTAGATACACAAGTCAACACATTAGGAATAAATAAGATTTTAAGCAAAGGCATGATTTGAGACTAACATATCAAACCAAAGATGTTCTAACATAACAGTTTTCTAAAACGAACAACGTGATTATAAAAACAAGTTTTTCTACATCAATTAGAAACCAAAACAAACATCACCACAATTTCTCCCCTTGTGACATTATGAAAATGAAATTACTGCTTAGAATCTGGGGGTAGAGGAGGGAAGTGATGATGATAGATTGCATCAACGCGGGCCTCAATATGATCAACACGGGTATTGAGGGCGTCAAATTGCTAAATCATTTGTTGTTCCCATGCGAGGCGTTGATTGTAGCGGTCTTGTTCCAGAGCCAAAAAATCCGTCCAATAAGCAGGAGGGGGTTGGTGGGGTGGTGGCATGGCCTCAAGTGGGGGATTATCTTCAAGAGCATCCATGGGAGTGTCAGGAGCAGCCATACTGGCTAGTAGAAAATCAATTCCTCCAACACGGGTGATGGTGTATTCACTGATAGCGGAGGCAATAGGTAATTCGGCCTCTTTTGATAATTTCACTTTGAAGTGTTTAAAGATCTTTGTCAATAATGCGCCAAAGGCTAAAGATTTGTCATGCAAAAAAGAAACAACGTCCATTTCTCACATGATTATGTAGCATAGATCAAGGGGGTACGCAATCTCAAAGCAATAAAGGAGATAGCCATTAAAATGAGGAACTGCATCAAAATGACCAGCTTTGGGTGTGACATTTTCTAGTAAAAAGCGGTGGAGAATTCGGAGATGGGGTTTAAGGTGTTTGGCTTTAAGGTGGGATCCAGTGGTTTTGCTAATACAGATGGTTGTATAAACTTCAGTTACATTACCCACAATTTTGAGCCATTTGTGCCTCAGTTTGGAAATAAATTTGGTGAGGACTTGTGTCAACATTGAGAATATTGGACAAAGTGTTAACATTAAACTCAATATAAGTGTTGTTCACATAGGAGCTACAGGTGTATGCTTCCTCGTCAATAGCAGTAGCTTGAAGGTGTACATAAAATAAGGCGACAAAATGAGGATATACCTTTTTCGGAAAATTTACCAAATTTTTTCAACCCATTGTTTCAAGTTTAGTTATTAGAAGAGCATCATACTTTGGGGCAAGAGTAACTCGGCGACCTGTAATGATGGAATGGGATGACATGGCGCCAAATGCTTGCTCTCTGACTGGAGTAAGGAAGTCAGTAGTTGGATATTCACGTGCAAGGTATGAAGACTGACCTTTCTCTCTGGCTCAAGGTTTCTTAGTGCGAGGAGCCATATCTGTGTGAAAAGAAAACAAAACAACCATTTTGGCAAAAAAAATAAAATATAGGGCAGTCAAAATTGGAAAGCATTGAAATCTAATGGTGCGGAGGATGTAAACATAACAAAAAAAATAGGACTAACTTTATGGCAGGTTATATTGAAAAAAAATGTGTTGCAAGAGTCCGAGAGCCATATAAGAACAAAAACAATGTAGAGTATTTTTTTTTAAACAAAAATATCAGGGTTCATAGACTGATGGATAAAGAAGAATACAAGTTTAAAAAAAATGCAAAATAGGGAAGCAATGTCAGAATTGATTGTATAGGCAAACTGTGTATTTTATTGTAAATCCAAAAAATGAATTTGGGAAACATGAGAAGATCCTAACCATAGATGTAAATGAATACATGCATACTTAAAAAAAATGAATTCATCTTAAAATATGACATAGCAGAACTAAAGGGTTTATACAGAGGTTGTGCACAATCTACATATTAATACAGAATGTGACCACAATGTCTTTTTTGTTTTGTTTTGTTTTTTTAAGTCACAGGTACTGTAGGTCAGCCACAAACATCTACATGTAAATATATAGATATATATAAATACATATATGTATATATATATATATATATATATGAAGGCAAGAGGTACACGGCTTATACCAAAAAAAAAGAAGCACAAATCAAGGTTTATGAACCAAGCTGCATCAATCTAGGCTATGCTAAGTAAAATTTTGCAAGTCATAACCAAAGAGGAGATAAACATGTAACCATTTTCAGCTGTGAACAACACCCACCATAGATTGACAACATAAGTAAAATGAAGGAGTTTCAAACCAAAATAATGAGAGGAAAATAAGAAATGTACGAAAACTTACTTGGATTTGTGCAAAGAGGTGATGAAATATGTGATTTGAACGAGTTTTAGATGAAGAAAATATGAGGGTTTGAGAGATAGGGCACCTAATGTCGAAGAAGAGGGAAAAAATTTGGACAAAACAGATGATTTGGGGAATTAAAAAGCTGTCCAGGTGGGAACCGGTCAACCTCCCGGTCAGCCACCAGGTTGTCCACCCGAACGACCGGTTCAGGCAAAAAAACTACCATTTTCTTCTGTATTCGTTCTTTGTTGCTGAGGTTCTTTTGTGGCTGTAGCTAGGGCATAAGCAAAAGATATTTTTGGATAGATAAAAACATAATTTCTAAAATAAAAACAAATTGATTGGCATCAGAATAATGATGAAGAAGAAATCTATGAGAAACTTGATAACATGCAACTGATATATCATTCCATATCAATGTAACGGTACACAAACATCAATTTAAAAGATGTAGTTGTGCTAATTTTACACATATAATATATGTTAATTTGTCCTGTACAACAATCCTAAATGATGAAAACAAGCCAACTTTTCCATATTTCACCTTTTGGGGACCCTGAGCATATTCATAAATTAAGACCATAAACATTAGGGTTCATAAGGGCCTTCATAACCATGAGAATATATTCTAATTATAGGACAAGCTGTGGATAATAACATAAGAAATCTGGCTTTATTATTGGGTTTGACTAAATGAACTTTTGCTACCCATGTTAATAGTGATGCCATATGACAGCATGTATGACTTAGCAGTATTGTTGTGCCAACACTCGTGAATATGTCCACACCAAGTGCTTTCAATGAATTGGTCAAATTATTACAAATTTTTGAAGCAAGATTATTTGCATGATTAGCCACTCTGTATCTGTCATATCCAGCGGCTGAAACTTATCATTATACACAAAACATAACAGCACTTTATATATGCCATATTACCAACTTACCAATCAAATGCTGGATGGAATTTTAAATGAGGGTGCTATAACTTATTCGAGTTTTAAGAAATTATTGAACATGCTATGATGACATAACATTATTAAACTAAAATGATGTTTAGTAGGTCAATAAACTTTTTATTACCTTTTACTTTCTTATAGTAGGTTGGATGGAATACTGCCACTTCTCTAAGAGACATGATTGTGTCATGAACCGCATACCCTTAACTCTTTAGGAGGGACACTTTATGCCACCATAATTATGATGAAAAAGTCAAAAAAAACATATTTAATATGGAATTTTGATTCCAACCTGAGTTTAGTACTAACTGAATCAATTTAATCCATGTCCAGTCTTATGTACTACCTACCTCCATATTAAGCAGGGCTTTGTACTAGCTGCAACCTGTTTTCGGGTTACTTTGGATTATGATTCAAGCAATACTGTTGATTAGTATGAGCTGTGGTTGCAGTCACTTGAAATCGCATCTTCAACATGCAACTTTCAATGAAATCGCATCTTCAACATACAACTTTCAATGAAATCGCATCTTCAACATACAACTTCAAATGAAATTGCATCTTCATCACGCACCTTTCAATGAAATTGTATCTTGAACATGCAACTTCGATCACTCAAGTACGACTTACACAATTTCACCAGTTCTGTCCTATCCTGTCATACGATTCACTCACTTTAAATCGCATGTTGAAAATACAACTTCAGTTGAAATTACATGTTCAACATGCAACTTTAATTCAAATCGCATCCTCAACATGCAACTTCAATTGTGCTACCCACTTGAAATTGCATGTTCAAAGTGCAACTTCAATTCAAATCGCATGTTCAAAATGCTTCTTCTCTTTAAATTGCATCTTCAATATGCGATTTCACCTGCCACTCTGTTGAGTATGTACGGCGTTTGCAGTAATATCTTCAGTTCAGTAAATTTTTTCAAAACAAATCTTATGTTCAAATCGCATGTAAGTGAAGTTGCATATTGAAAATGCTATTTCAAGTGAAGTTGCATTCTCAACATGCGATTTCAAGTGAAGTTCCATCTCCAACCTGCGATTTCAAGGTAAGTTGCATGTCCAACATGCAATTTCATTGCTATCCACGTCAATGTCAAATCGTGAGGGAATTTTCGAATAATGTAAAAGAAAACAAAATTTATACAACATTGAAATCATATTCTCTGTTTATTGGAGCACGCAAGATTCTTGTCAATGTCTATTCAATCTAATTTTTTCTTTTTTTATTGCTTATTTAACTCCTAAACTCCAACTCTTCAGCTCAACATTTTGCTTCTAAGAATATTATATTTCAACATTTCATGAGACAAAGCTTCCACTTTCATGAAGATTACATAGATAAAATATTCATTTAACACATAATCATGTATTTAATATGGATTTTTTTTATTATTATTATTTTTTTATGCTAGTTAAGGGTTATATTCTTCAGTAATGTTTTGTGGTCGATGATTTTATTTTCCAGTGTCAATGGAAGGAAAATGATACAATCTTGCAATATACTATAATGGTGGAATAATTAATGATAAGTGTGGAATTGCATATGAGGGTCCTGATCCAAAATGGGTACGAGTTCATCGAAATATTTCGTTTATCAATCTTTGCAATCGATTAATCGATGCTACAGAGATAGACCACAATGGTGGGAATGTCCTAATTACTTACAGATTTCCATCTAGAAGTTACCCTCATGCTGTCTACTACACATCACTTGAGATCACAAATGAAGATGGTGTTGAGGGTATATTTGATATAATTGACTCAACTCCTAGTTACAACATTGCTGAGTTATATATCACTGTGGAGCCTATCTGTCACGACCCAAACATGGTACCCAGAGGTTCGACGTTGAAACAATTTATTTTTTATTCATGGTGCTAAAATTAATTAAATATTTTGGAGGTGTTATACCATTAATGTTATTCCTTATAGTAATGTTAATGTTGATGTGCTAGGTACAAGTGAACAGACTCCCATGGATGTGTATTCCCCAATTAATACACATGACCATCACTTCGAACCTACGTACTTTGCATCATGCGGTCATGACTCCCATGGTGATCATATCGAACGTACATACATTATACCTACTAGCATTAACTTTGATGGGGTAGAAGATATTCAACCACGGTCCACCAATGAAATGTGTGCAGCAACCACATATGCTGTACAGGAAATGATTGCAAATGACATCCATGTCCCAGCGGATGATGGTTTGGACCCTGAAGACAATGATGCGGATGAAGGAGTTGGTGTATCAACTGAAGGGGGACATACTGTTTTTGGTTCTTTTCACCAAGCCCTATCTCCAATGTTTAATGAGGATACATGGTCAAATGTCAATGATCCGTCCATACCGTTGCCAGTTGATGTCACTGGGATCTGGGATGCAACAAAAGAGTTAGGCAAAGGGCTATTGTTTTGAAGCAAGGAAGACTTACAAATTGCAGTAAACCGTTATGGTGTGACGAGAAACACTTACCATGTAGTGGTGAAGTGAACAACAGACTTATGGAAATTGCGTTGCAAAAATGGGTGCGAGTGGAAGCTTAGAGCATGTAAGCGTGTCAAACATGGTTTATTTGAGATTACTAAATATGAAAGACCTCACACATGTGTATCTGCAACGCTTACACAAGATCATGCAATGTTGAGCACAAAGTTAGTTTGAGCACGAAGTGCGAGAGCTTGTAAAGGCGGATCCATCAATCAAGATCTCTGTATTGAGAGCCAGTATTAGGCAAAAGTTTGATGGTTTCTTACCATCTTATAATAAGGCCTGGAATGTGAAGCAAAAAGCCATTGCAAATATCTTTGGGGATTGGAATGAATCATACCACATCTCACCAAAATGGATGATGGCTATGATGGATTCCAATCCAGGAACTATCGTTTCATGGAAAACAATGTCGTCAGATGTTGCGAATAACGTTATATTAGTATAGATGGAACATTCAGTTCTAGACATTCAGTTCTTCTATCGAGGGTTTCAAACATTGCAGGCCAGTCATCAGCATAGATGGAACCTTCCTAACTGGAAAATATAAAGGTAAGTTACTAATTGTAGTTTCATGGGATACAAATAATCATGTATTTCTGGTTGCCTTTGCCGTTGTGAAGGAGGAAAGACTAGATACTTGGTCATGGTTTCTATCATACATTAGGGAGTACGTGACATAACGGACTGGCCTCTGTCTTTTATCTGACAAACATGGAGGAATCTTATCATCTGTGAATCGCTCATGTTGGTGGCAACATCCAAATGGTTATCATCGCTACTGCATTCGTCATCTTGCCAGCAACTACCATGCAAAGTACAACAATGCGATATTGCGAGACATGATCACTTCGGCAGCTTATGAGAATAAAAAAAAGAAGTTTGATCAAAAAATAAAGTCAATAAGAGACTTAAATTCGAAAGCTGCAGATGAACTTGATCGTGTGCCACTTGAACTGTGGGCGCTAGCACATGATGGTGGCAAACGTTATGGAGCTATGACTACCAACCTTTCTAAAAGCTTCAATGTAGTATTAAAGGGTGCACGACATCTTCCTATCACATCATTAGTACAACTAACTTTTTTATAAATGTGTTAGTTATTTTCAGGAACGATGTAACAAGGCCAATGTTGAAATGCAAGCCGGGGACGTTTACAGTGTTTATGCAAAACATATGCTCACGAAGTGGGAGAAGAAATCCAGGGGTCATTCAGTGCGGAGTTTCAATATGAATTTGGGTATTTTCGATGTTCAAACTGTAGTGAACCCCTTGTATTCGAATCGGGGTTTGCATCTTCATGTGGCCAACTTGATGGAAAAAACATGTGACTGTCAAAAATGGCAGAATTATAAAACTCCATGTTCTCATCTCATTGCAGTATGTAAATTTGCCAGCCTTGACCACCTATAATATGTTGATGAATGTTACACACTGAAAGCACAAATGTCATGTTATCAACACTCATTCAATCCTATAGTTAATGCTGCTTATTGGCGAGAGCCTAACTTTCCAAAACTCAATCCTAATATGAACCTTGCTAGGACTCGTGGTCGTCCAAGGACATTAACACGACTTCAAAATGCTATGGATTGGCGTGAGTCTCAAACCAAACAAAATTGTGGATTGTGTGGGCAACAAGGTCATAATTGGAGGAAATGTCCAAATAGCAATGTAACAGCCTTAAGTAGTAGGTCACATAACTAATTATTATCCAAGTCGATTGTACCATGTATTTCAATATTTAATGTAATGTTATCAATATTAACTTATTTTCTTGCTATTGCTTGTTGTATTTTCTTTAGCAAAAGCTCTGTTATTTATCAAGGGTAAAATCATCGACAGTTGTCTGTTGGCTGTGTTGAGAAGATTAAGTAAACATTGAGGTTAAATCGATGACAAGTATATTTGAAAAATAGTCTTTTCACTACAGAGTGTTCATCCACCAGCTGCCAAAAATGAAAATTATTTGTTTAGGGACGTCCGCCAGGATGCCCACCCGGATATCTACTCGGATGTCCGATGGGTCCCGGTCGTGAAGATTACTTCCGCGGTTGTCGAGTATACTACTGGCTTGATAACCGGTGCGGAGCCAAACTGAACTACAACAAAACGGGAAAAATCCCTTAGCCGGTCATCTGGCCAGACATCCAGCTAGATGTCCACCCAGACGTCCGGATTTGTTTCTGTTTGACTGCTACGGCTGCTGCTGTGCTTGGCTGTTTTTGGTGCTGACTTCACCTCTGTTTTAGGGTGAAATTTACACCTGTTTAAGCACTATTTTTACAATCCCAAAATATATTTAGGCTACAAAAACACATGAACAAATAATGGGATAAAATATAAGATTTCAATATAAACTTTCAAATCATAAATGAGGAGCAATCCAAATCATTTATAGCACCAGCAACAATACAGCAGCACTACCACCACTACAGCAGCACCAAACCGGTGAGCTACCAACAACATAAATTGCATTTCTGCAACTCAAAACAAGAGCACACCCGGGCAAATCTCCTCTTCCTTCTAAACAACTTCTGACCTGCTTCAAATTTGTGACAACATCATGCACTGAGTAGTTAACAACTCCCCCATGTTCAACTGTCACCAACTCCCCCAATCTGCCCAAACTTCTGGCATACTAGACTTCACCCATAGAGTTTATCTGCCCAAACTTGTACAACAAGACTTAAAGAAGGGAAACAAACCACAAACAAAGTTATGTGTCACTAAAAATTAATAATACAATACTTCGGCAACTAAGTTCAAATTGTGTAGCCAAAAACAATATATAAACCATTGGCCAAATGAAATGAAGCTAAGAGTACGACTTTACACTAAACATAACTGATACAAAAGATGCCAAAGCCAAAGCAAAAATTAAAAACATTTTCTGTCAATATTCAACTTAACATTTTCTTTCATACTTATAATACTAATTATACGTTAAATACTAAAAACTATAACTGTCACAAAAATAATATATGTTATACATCACTACTGTTTGTGCCGAGCAGGGGGAGGTGTATGGGTGCTACATCCAAGATGTCTAATTTTGTGAGTTCCCCTGCAACGTGGGGATTCTGGAACCTATGTCACACCCTCCTCAGTAGCTTGATGTCTGCCTCACTTCCTCCTATAAGGAACAGGGTCCACAGGCACAATAGGTAGTACTCGCTCATCAACATGTGATCCTTCTTCCCCACAATGTGTAACTCCCTTGGTAGACAATGGAATCCCATCTCCGCTCTGAGTACCTCCCTCTTTAGATTGTGTAATGGCAGATACTGGGACCTCTTCGTGCGATGCATGTGTAGTCCCAAGATGTTGCTCATCAGCATATGATCCCTTCTCTTCACTAGGTGTGATTGTCTCAATAAAGGGCTGGAACCCTCTCGCGTGATTGTGTCAATCCATCTCCAGAACGTAGAGCCCCTGCTGCTATATGAGAAACACCCTCCACAGAATGTGTGACCCCTTCTTCATGTTGTTTTGTCATTGCATTCCCAAAATCTTCCATGCGGATAGGGGTTTGACACTGTAGACACTCCCATTTTTGACCGTCCTCAAGACTTGGACGTCACCGTTTGAACGCTCGGTGATCATCCATGTTCGTGTTCGTTTTGAGTTCCCGGAGGCCTCGGCCGCGCACCTTGCCTCAGGATCTCTTAACTTGCCTGTTCTGTGCTTGGTTTTGCACCAGGTACTTGTGTTTTGTGCTTCTGAGGGTGGGAAGAGGCTTGTTAGCCATCTCTAAAACCCACCGGCCGTGGCATAAATCCACCGGCCATTCCCTTTTCCTACCGACCAAATGTTTGGTCGGTCGGTACTTATCTGAGGTGCATCGGCATTTTGTGTGGTCGGCCGACCATGTATTTGGCCGATGGACTCCTTTTCTGGCCGGTACCACCTTTTTGCCTTTTTCAAGCATTGTGCATGCCAGTTGTGCCAGCTGGAGTGCACGGACCTGTCCTCCATACACGTGTATGGAGGAATTTGCACCCTTTGCACCCTTTTGGTCTAGCTTCTTGGGGAAGCTTGGACCTTTGTCTTAGCTTCCTCAAGAAGCTTGGACACCTGTCCCAGCTTCCTAAGGAAGCCTTGGCCCCTTTGCCTTGGCTTCTTTAGGAAGCCTTGACCCCTTTTGTTAGCTTCTATTGGAAGCTTAACACTTTGCCTTGTCTATTTAAGGAGACCTTCCTCCTCCTTCGAAGGCATTCAGCAAAACCAGACCTAATTACATATATCTCTGATATATATCACCCTCTCTCTGTATATCTCCCTCTCTCCCTTGATTTGTGTGTGTTTGAGGGCCTAAAAGTGTAGTTTGTTCTTAGTTTTGCACTAGAACATATAGTATTACACCATACTTCAACTTTGGAGGTGTTGAGGGTTTGTTCTTCAAATTTTGAGCTGGTTTTGATCAGAAGAAGGTGGCTGCACTTGCTGTTCTTGAAGTGTTCTTCAAGGGTAACACTTTTGCTTTATTTTCCCCAATCTTGCACTAGTCTTTAACCTATCTTGCATACTGATTTAAGCTTTGTATATAACTGAAAAAAGTCTTGTATTTGCATGCTTAAGATACTTCATTAAGATCACTTTGGTGTTGGGGGTCGACCTCCCCCTCTTAGGCCTTGTTTGGCCCTTTTGTACCTTCTTTGTTGAGCTTTGAATCCTTTTGTGTATTGGCCTTCCCACCACTGAAATCTAGAGGATTTTCAGTGGTGAAGAAGGGGTCTTGAATTCTTGCATAGGGGAGGGACACCCCTCTTCCTTTGTCTCTCTTTTGTTTGCATTTTTGGCTCATAAGGGTAGCATGTATGCTTAGTTGCTTTTGGCTTCATTTCAGAGGTTTTTGGGTGTTGTTTGGTCATATTATATCTCTGTTTTTGGTCGGATTAATGTCCCCTTGCATGCTTAATATACTTGCTTTGTATTCCCTTATTTTGCCTAGAAGTGCATCATGCATATAGCCTACCATGCTCTCATGTTTTTGCCTAGCTTTGTGAAGCTTTTCATCATGTTTCATCATGCTTGAGGTCTGTTAGGTATTGATTTGGTCATACCTTCCATGCTTTGTATAGTCCCTTTGCATTCTAGCATGTTGGCATCGGGTGCGTGAGTCATTAGCATGCATTACCTTGGCTATTTCAGTGATTTGGAATCACTTATTATGTCATTTTAGTCCATGTTTTGTGCTTACATGCTTACATTTTTTCTCCTTTCAATGCCTTGAATATGTGTGGTCTCATGCTCCATGTTTAGGCTTTTGTGCATGCCTATGTGTTTGAGTCATTTGAGCTGCCATAACAGTGGGTTTTGGGACTTGTTTTGGTGCATTGTAGCTCTGTTTTGGGTTGCATAATCCATACCATGTTTGCTTGGGATAGGTGTTGGGCAATGCTCTCTTTTGTGGCCTTGAATGCCTTCTATTTCGTACCCATTCCCTAGCATGTTTTGGCATCATTCTTCCCATGCTTTCCAGAGTTTAACATGAGTGTTTAACGTCCATGTATATCACCTTCAAGTATGCCTAGAGTTGTCCCCTTCCATGCTTAGATGATGAACCTTGTTATGTGCATGTTTGAATGCATAATTGGTGCTCTTTTGCACCATCTTTGGCCACTGTTTTGGGGCATGGCTGAGGCCTCCCAATTCAGCTTAAGACCACCGTTGTACGTAATTGCATACTTGGCATGATGTATGTTGCATTACATTAGTTGCATGCTTGCATTATATCTTGTTTGCATTTTTACATATTGCTTAGCTAATGGCATCACATGACCTTGTTTCATACTTGGCATACTAATGTGACATTAGATTAGCTTGCATGTCTTGGTAGTATTGCATTGTATTAGGCTAGCATGCTCATATTGCATTGCATTAAGTTGCATCACTTTGTATTGTATATGGCATACATGCATTACATCTTGTTTGGTTTGGGGTGTCAAACCAAACTTGAGGAATGAGGCGTGTTCGTACTTAAAGTGACGAAACCCGTCTCACTCCTCGGTCGCCAATGCCCTTGATCTCAACATGATAGGGCATGAGGCATTCATTTCTTTTGTGCATGCATTTACATTAAAATGGCAAACTTGGCCTCTTAGGCCATCATGCATCAAAGTGCATAATTGATGGCCCGAGGGTCGAGAGCCACGCTCCCTTGAGTCCATTGCATGATAGGGAGTGTGGCCATGCTCACATTTGCTTGAAAATTCCATGCCATATACTGCTTGTCCTCTGCTGCTGTCAACTGCAGGATTCTGTAGGAAGAAATAGCCGGCCAGCCATTTGTAGTGCTGACCGACCATCAGTGTCCAGCAGATGGCCCAATATTTAGCCGATGAGCATATTCTCATGGCTGATGATCTTATTCCCTGGCCGGTGGCAATCCACAATGCTCAAGGAGCAGTTCAGAAGCAACCTCAAGATTTTCATAATTTTCAGAGGAGCAGGGCAGTGTAAACAGAGGCAACAGTGGCATGGTATCGGGTTTCTGAGCGAGGCAAATCAAGCATGCATCATCCACGCATTCCAAGGCAGGGCCGCGGCCATCTTCCTTCTGCATTTAATTCATTAATTAATTAGAAGTTCTGTAATATTTAATTTAGTAGCATTCATTTGGTTATCTAACATTTATTCGGACCCTCTGAGTGAGGGCAATTGTGTAATAAGTGTGCGTAAGTGTGTGTATGTCTTCCAACCCCACATCTTTCTTCCCTTTTTATTTACTAGCTTTCAATGGTTAGTATTAGGGCATATTTAAATTAGCATACCTTATGCTTTGCATGCGTGCATCCATCCATCTGTATTGCATGCACCGGGCTCGGCGCATCATACTAATTGCATTGTATTTCAATTCCAAGTTGAATACGTGTTAGCTGTGGTATCATCATATGCCATTCTTAGATTAGCCGAGCCTATTCTAGTTGTATTCTGTATGTGTTGCATTAGCCATCTTAACATGAATTAGGATCATGCATTTGATTACTAACTAGTTGTTTTGGCTTTTAGTACTAGGTAAGCTCTTATGCTTTAGCATCTTGCATGCGTGTGAGTGTTGCCATATTAGCATGCTTACCATGAGGCTATATGCTTATGTGATATAACTGCCTGAATGCCTGTGGGTGAAGGTTGGGTTATTTGAATTGGGACAATGCATCGACTGTGAGTTTTAAGCCCACTAGACAGTGGCAAAATCATGTTTTCTAAGCCCACATGAAGGTGGCAAAATCTGCATTTTAAGCCTACTTGTGGGTAGCAAACAGTTTTCAAAACAAACATGAAATGTTTTGTTCTAATTCAGGCGACCTAGTCTATACTTGTTTTGCTGCGCGCATCACATAGTAATTCTAGGCTAATAACCGGTTTAAGAATACATAAAGTTTTCAAAACTAGATATCATGGTTAGTAGAGGCCGATCTTCAGATCGGGCGAAAGGGGGTGCTCATAGCTGACCTTCCCCAATCGTACCCAAGTTCCCGAGCCGAGACAACTTTGGTGATGATGGACACGTGGCCTTAGACAAAGGAGTCAGGGTTTCCTAAATTTCCCCAAAATAAAATATTTAAGTGGCGACTCTGTATCTGGCAAAGTAGTCCATGTTTGGCACTTCTTTCTAAAAAATCTGTTTTCTTAAAAATGATTTGCCGGATTTGGACTCTTTGGTTCAGATTTAGAACCGTGACAATTTGAGAGTCCGAACTATAGTGAGCCCAAATGAACAGAACGAGACTCATCCTCTTGGGGCGTTCGGGGACGTCTACAGACACCAATCATTTAACATGGATCTGAGGTCTGGTATGGAGGTAAAGTCCCTCTCAACATGTGGCTCACTATCTACCCCATCAGATAGTTGTGCCTCTGCATGTACATGAACGTCAGGTTGTGGTGGAGGTACCCCTGCGAAACGATCTTGATCATGAAGAGCTGCAAGTGCCTGCCTGGCCAGTGTGCTAATATGTGATCCCTCTAGAGATGCGTTACATATTTGTACCAAATGACCACTCTAACAAGCATAACGAAAATGTTAAAATTGAAAAACCATATATGAGTAATAATGTTGACAAATAAATATATATATATATATATATATACATACCACGAAATCAAATGTACATGCAGAACGACTAATATATCGACGAGTGATACGTCGATACCATACTATGTACGGATCATCATCATGCATATTACCATTCCATGGTTCACCTATAGCAATGCGGGTTCGGCGTTGATCCCATAATTGAATCCACTCTTTGTGATGGTTCATCCAATCTTTAGTTTTGGTTCCACGTAAATCGAGGATATGAAAAGCAATGACAGTGCCACAATTGTGGGATATAGTCTGGCGAAATCTAAATTGTCGTTGTACTCTATCAGGATGGTGCACCTCGACAATGAAAAAATAGATCAATGGAACTACTGCTTGCCATATATCTGCACCATCCGAACAACATGGTGGAAGCCCCTCAATCAACTCAATACTGTAAGGTTGCCACACCACCTACAACATAAGTAATAAGTATAAGTTAAAAAATTGAGCAATATAAGTAACTCATTTTACTATAGTAAAACATAAACAGACCACTTACCTATGCAAAGGTCTGCCTGTCAAAGGAATAACGATATTGACGGAGGACGTGAGTGGAAATCTCTTGAACAGTAAATGCATCCCGCCAACTGAAGATTTTAAACAAATGAGTATATTATTAATCAATACTATAATAATGTCTAAATAATCATAGTAAATTAAAATATAATAACATGTAAATGATTAATACCGTGTGATGAGAAGACCGTCTGCTATTGGTTGTCTAAGAAGACGACGCGGAGCAATGTGGGGAAATCTATACCACGCCCAAATTTGAACAAGGATGAGAAAACCAGAAATGACATGCCTACGTTCGCAAGATGCACAACATAACTCTCGATACAACCAAGCTAGTGCTGCACTCCCCCAACTGTATTCCCCAACAGCATCAAAGTCCTCTAGTAAAGGCAGAAACATCAATTGCACCATACTCTACTAGATTGGCTGCAAAAATGCTACCACCCAGAAGTAGGAGAATGAATGCTCTAGCATAGCGCTGAACTATGACATCATCAGCATCAATGGGTAAGTTACCATAAGTCTGGGAAAGCCACGTCATGTTCAACCTCGATCCTTTGAGCTGATTGCTAGGTGGAACTATCCCTAGAAGACGATTGCATACAGCAGGCCAATCATAACCAGTATTCCCTGTAACAGCGTTACCATCTACCCATAGTCCAGATAAGATACTGACATCTTGCAATGTGATGGTTGCCACCCCAGATGTTAAGTGAAATGTGTGTGTCTCCGATCGCCACCTCTCTGCTAGTGCAGTAATAAGATGTCAATCTAACTGTATGAACGGCACATGGATGAGTCCAACAAATCCTGCTCTCTGCAAGTATGAGACTATGTGTGCATCAGGGGGTCCCATACGTCCTATCGTAGCCTCGCGACGTCGACACGTAAGTATAACAGAGTCAACATCATCCTGTGTAAAAATCACATAACAATTAATACAATTTCACTTGACATATAATGTAACAATTTCAAGCAAAGGAAAGGAAGTGTCACATATACGTACTGAGGCAGTCCATGTTAAAGAGGATCGGTGAGACTGTTGTAGCGTCAACACAGTAGGATCAGCTGGACCCAGGTCCATTGCTACAATAACCTGCAAATAATATATCGAACATGTAAGCATTAACATTGTGTTCAAATTTGTCATACAATAAATGTGAATAATATAAATCAATAAACTTGTAATTAATTAAAATGAATAGTATCTTTTTATTAATGGGTCACAACAAGATACTGTAGTGAAATAGGTTAATAAAAACTACGATAACTAATTTAAATAGGACATTACTATCTGTGTAATCTACTTTTTGTGTACTCACATTTAATACAAGCACAGTTTCATTGTACAATAGTTTAAAGAAAAAAGTTCAACCAAGTTATCTCAATTGGGATGCAAGTGGATGCAACGGCTGATGGTTATATTGATCATGAGTTGTTTTGTCTATGTTCTATTAAGGCCAATTTTCATCATGTGTTTGTTATTTAATTGTATTGTTGGTTTCAAACTGTAAATTCAGATTATTAATTATTTATTTATTATTTTGTATCCTATTATCTATTCTATTCTATTATACAAAGTTCAGTTCAATTCAATGAAATTTGTTTTCATGAATTCTTTTTCCACAATGACATAGAATTCTGTATGTAACGGATGACGATATTTTTATTACCTTGGCAGCAAGATTGGAAACAAAAGACACAACATTATCTCAGAAGGTTAAACTAGTGTAACTAATTACAAAGCATGTTTGATGCTACTATAGAAAGAACCTTCCTAGCAATATCATGAAATATCTATGAGTCAGGCAATTATAAAAAAACATGTATGGAACAGTACAATGGGGTGTATGTGTATGTGTGTGCAAGGCATCACCAAATAACACCAAAATGCCGTTATAGTTGGAGTTTTTTTAGGAGGTAATGCAATTTTGTACTGAAATCGCAGCTTCAAGATGCAATTTCAATTTCAATTTGCATTATTAATATGCGATTCGAAAAAGTGAAATTATTTGAAAAGATAGTAAATTCCATTATAGAAAGCCAAAAATTCCATTTTATGCGAACTAAAAAAAATAAATGTCACACAATCTCAAAAGTCCAAATCATCAAGTTTCTTTTTATGTGAATATTTCAAAAAATTAAAGTATTCACGTAAATAACCAACTTTTCCAACTATTTCTCAAACTAACTCACTTTTAAAAATCGCAGGTTCAAAAAATATGATTGCATGGTGAAATCGTATCTTCAACATGCAAGTTCATGTAAGTTAAGTGAATATGAAATGTCATGTTCAAAATACAATTTCACCATGAAATTGCATTTTGAACATGCGATTTCATGATTTAAAATATGTATATATATATATATATATTATCATTATTAATATCATTAGCTGGTTTGACCCAGATTGTTGCATAATAAACCCATTCACAAAATGTCAAACTCAAATCCTCCACTTCCATTTCACCCTAGGCCCATTTGGATCCTATAATCACTGCTCACCTAGGGTTTTATTGATGTATCATCTTTACAGAAAAACCCAAGAACTCATTCTCAAGAAACAAACTAATCAAACAAAGAAAAACCCATTTAACATTACAGAATTTGTAATTCAAGGCAATAAACACTTGGTTTAGGACTGGAAATTTGGTTAAGGAATTTCATCGAGCAGGTGGTAGGTAAGGTTAAGTTTACTCAATTCCCAAATCAAAAGCCCATAATCTAACATTCAAATTGTTTATCAGATTGTCCAAAGCCCAAATTCCAACATTTCACAACATTTATCAGATTGTCAAAAGCCCTAAATCCTCGTCCAAACAAGAAAAAAAAAAAAAAAAAAAGAAGTCCCTAAATTTGAATGTATATACACACACACACATATATATATATATATAAGGGCTAATATATATATATATATATATATACAAGATACATATATACTCAATATACAACTATATATGTACACAGATATATATATACCACATTACCTGAGATGGAAATATAGACAGATTTGGAAGTCAGGTATTGGAGTCCAGGGAAAGGCAGAGTACGGCGTCCGAGTGAAGTGGAGGAGTTGAGGGAGTCGGGTGTCAAAGTGAAGAAGGGTAGCTCTCTCTTGTGATAAAGATCAGAGGTGTATCATCTGAATGTATCATCTGAAGCGACTTCGAAGTGTGAGATGTGTAGTTGAAATTGCATTTTGAACATGCAATTTCATTACTTGAAATTACATTTTCAACATGCAATTTCAAGCCACATCAACAAGCCATTGTCCAGGTAGACTTCAAACTTATACTTCAAATTCGTCCATGTAGACTTGAAATTGCATTTTCAACATGCAACTTCAAGTTAAAATTGCATGTTCAAAATGCAATTTCAATTTGAAAGTGCATGTTCAAGATGCGATTTCAAAACTGGATTACTATGCCAAATAGTTTGAAAAGTGGGTTAATTCGCTAAATAGTTTGTTTTTTTAGAATATTAAAAAAAACTCGATTTTGACCACTAGGTACAATCAATACATCTATAATTGAGAGAGAAACTGACACGTGAATACCCGATGTATTCTTATTTAGTCAAGTCAACCACAACCGATTAAATGTGCCAGTTGGTTGGAAAATTATACTATCATCTTGGGATAAATTTATCAAAAATGATCTGTAGCTCGAAATTTTTGAGCTCGAATGGCCCGAAAAAAAAAGTAAAGTCTATTCTCTCTCCTCAAACTCCAAAACCATCTCTCTCTACTCTCTACTCACTCTTTCCTTAGACTCGACTCCAAAATATCATCTACTCACTCCAAAAGCATTCGAGCCCTTAATCTCTTCTAAATCCTCTCATCAACACTGTATCCTCATACATTTCTGTGAACGCATAGAAGAGATCTTCAGCTACGGATGTGGACTCACATATGGCAGTGTCGACTAGCAGAAAAAAAAAGGTACCACAACAAAAGGTAGACCCATAATCGCAAAAAAACTAGGGTTTATGTGTTTCTGTGTTTGGGTTTTTCTTGTAATTTGTGTTAGGGTTTTGGTTTTGCCTTCAATTTGTAGAACATGTTTTCTGACCTTATCAATTAATGATTATTAGGGTTATGATTGTTTGTTAGGGTTTGGGCATTATGGGTTTTGCCTTCAATTTTGATTGTTGTGTTGATTTTTATTGGCCATTATGTTGATTGTTTGGGCATTGTGGGATATCTGTTGATTGAGTCAGACATGAGCTAATAGGATTGATGAGGTTTTGATGTCTCAATTTGAGGTTTGAACATAACAGTTAAGGTATCAAGTTCAAGCCTCTCCTAATGGGTCATTGGAGGTTGCTTTTGCCTCTCCCCCTTTCTCTCTGCTTTTGATGATGGCTGTGTTTGTGTTTCTAAGATTTAAGAATGTCCGATTGTATTTTCAGTGTGTTGGGTTAGTTTTGTTTGGGTTTAGTGTGTTGTGTTTGTGTTTCTAATCAATTTATCAATTTATCTGATATATTTTGGGTTGTGTTTGTGTTTCTAAGTTTTGAGCATTCTTAAACACTATCTGACTTTACCCCTTTTGAGTAATACCTCAACCATTCTGACTCTTTGGAGAGTACTAGGTTATGCTGTTTGCTCTGAGTATTTCACTATTCTACTCCTAGTCCTGGTTGACAAATGAATGAAATGACAATTGGTTTTGATTATTTGAAAAGGTTGATGATATTGAGAAGTGTCTTGTGTATGTCTTATCTCCATTTGTTTTAATGCACAAAGAATAATTGCAAGAGGTGTTTCTGCTGTTTTATGATGTTTGTCATTGTGATGGTGATATTATTGAGCCTCGCCCGACATTAATTTAGTCAGATAAGGTATACTAAATCTTCACCAATGTTGGTTAGAACATGACACGGAACATCAGGAATACATGATCATAAGCATTATGGTTAGTGCTTCTGTTTTATTTGATTTTATTAAGAGTTAGTTTTTTATAATACCATGATATTCCTCTAGATGCTCATGCTTTTAACCATTTGATATTGTTCCTTCTCATAGTTTAAGATATATAAAGTGGCTTTATCTGGATATGGGTATGCTTATGAAGCTGGCTGCATATTTAGCAATTAAAAAAGGACAGGGTTTTAATAACATTAATAAAACAGTAGCTATGTATGTATCAACAGTAGCAATAATAGCTATGTATGTATCATGTCTCTGTTTTGTATTTTGTATGCAGATTAAAAAATGGCTTGTTCCTCTAGTAACAATAGCAACATAAGATTGAAACAAAGATTGTGTGATTGTGGGAGAACAACTGCCATGTACATTGTCCGAACCAATGAGAATGGAAATAAAGGGCGTTTGTTCTTTGTTTGTCCATTCAAATATGTAAGCAGTACAGAAATTTGTTTGTAAATTTGTTTGGAAATTTATTAGCCTGATTTGATTAACTAATTGTCATGCATTGTAGATTAGTAAGGAACACTGCAATTACTTCAAGTTCGCAAATGATAATGACGAAGACATGATCTCCAATGTTGCACCTCATAAATCTATAAGAAGCGAAGAATTTAATGATCTAAGCGCAAGGGTTTATGAGATGGATAATGAATTTCAGGAGCATGGTAGAAGGCTGAGAAGAAATTGAATGTGATGCTTTATGTCATTGTATTTTGTATTGTTTTTTATTTTATAATGTAAATTACTGAGTTGATAGCTTTTGGAGAATTTGATGGATGTACTTATGGATTGAATGGACTTGATGGATTGTGGGTATGTGTTGTGCTTCATTCAATGTGGGTAATGAAAAACCTATTATGTTTTCAATTGTTGTTGATGTAGATTAGGAGTATATGTTGTTGAATGTGAGTACTAATCTGTTGGCAAGAATGTGAGTAGTAATTTATGAGTAGTAATATGTTAGGAAAAGATGAGAAAAGTATTCTCCCTCACTTCCTTCGGTTATGCTTTTCACATACACCAAGATTGATTTGATTTGTGGAATCAACTAAAATCTGCCCTAGTATGTGGCATGAAAAGGTATTCAAACTCGGTGACTGAACACTATCTTCCACTCAATTCCCACAAAATGCCTAGTTAACTTGAAATACAGTTAGGATATACAACCATTGACTCTCAACATAATTTACTTTGAAGTTCAACTCTAAAAACCGCAAGAGCAGCAACCAATGTTCTCTAAACAAGGTCATACTCGTATATTTAACACTATACAAGATGCACAAATTATAATACAGTTCCAAACATTGATTTCCCTCAACTAAGCAATCTTATTTTCCCATATCAGCAACGTGGTAACCCACAAAACAAAATTCTACTTTCAGGAATATCTCATTTATACAAAACACTACAAAAACAGAGAACCTATTCAAAGCAGAAATTCATCAAAATAGAATCTGTTCAATTACAATGCATATATTGATTCATCATTTACAGAACCTGTTCAAAATATAACCTATTCCCAACATAACTTGACAGATTCCCTGAGTAATCAAAATAGAACTTGTTCAAAGCAGAAATTCATCAAAACAAAATCTGTTCAAAACATAACTTGTTCAAAATCATGTTCAAAGCACAAATTCATCATTTACAGAACCTGTTCAAAACCCACATGCCACATTGTAAATTTCTAATGTATCCAAAACAAAACCTGTTACCAATATATGCATTGTAACTGAATTTCTTGCCAACAGGTTCAAAACATGAGAATAGGTCAAGTTTTCAAAACATGAGCTTGGCAAGAAACAAAACAAACCTGTTACCAAAACAGAACCTGTTGGTAAGAAACAAAACCTATTCAAACCCACATGACATGTTACAAAACATGAGCTGATGTCCAAAATAACCACAACATGACCTGTTTAACAAACATGACCTGTTGTCCAAAATAACCAAAATAACATCACCAAAGCTATCCAATTAAACTTTCACTGATAATTAAGCAAAATAACATCACCAAATTGTATCCAACGCAAAAGTCCACAAAAGTATCCCAAATTTACAAACCAAAGTGATAAATACCATAGTACGAAACTTTTATAAAAAACATGGAGCGTTTGGATCCACATCTATACTCAAGTCCACAAAAGTTGAACCATCTATATTCCCCATTCCTGATTCACTCAAAGATACACTTCTAATTTTGTCCACCATTTGCAATGCGCTATCTTGTGCCTATTCAATGCCAAAGTAACTAATATTAAAAACTGTTCTTATAAACATATTTTTAAATCAAAAGAAGCAAAACTATTGAGGTGTGATATTATCAAAACATATCGGTACATACATACTCTTTTGTGTCTCATCCATACGAGGAAAATAGTAGGATTGAGCTTGCGGCACCTTATGATACATAATAACAAAATTTCATTAATAAGTTCAAACATTGAAATAAATATCATACAAAAAATAGTAGTAGACCATGAAACACATACCCGATCGTACGTATTGTCTTCCATGTTGTCCGTACAACCAAAATTCAACTTACGAGGTTCACTTTGACCCATCTTACGACCCTATAGTAACACACATTGGTGAAAAAGTTTGACAAAAAAAATTTCTGAAATTTACATACAAGCAGAAAATAAAAAATATACCTGGACTTTTTGTGCCTTTCTATTCTTTCCCTTCAACCTATTCACTATTTCGTCCACCTTGCTAACCTTCTGTTTCGTACATAGACGGCCTCTTCAGCGAGCAACCAAAGGACTAAGCACCTTGCGAGTGCTACTAGAAGGTGGCACATTTCTACTAGAAGGTGGCACATTACTTGCACAACCAGATTAATCTTTTCTGACTCTTTCCTTGATTTCTCTTAACCCCAAGTTGAATAGCTTTGTGTTTACCATCATCGTTGGAAGCAATGTCTATAATTTCTTCCAATGTCTTGTGGTAGTTATCATGTACCTTTGCATTGAGGACAGCCCCATATTTCGTGTATGTCGTTAAAATACATGTGTACCCTCTTTCCAAATCTTTTCTCCATCTCGGTATAATGTACTTATCTGGAACCTCATATATGCACCTCTCAATGAGCACACTAAGGGAATGGGCACACATGATCCCCCTAAACTCAAACCACCGACACACACATTACATTTCAAATTCAGTTGAATTAAAGTAAACAAGAAATTCAACTTTCTTCATTTTCTCAACCACAAGCACAGCCTCCTTGACATGATAAGTACAAATGGATCCCTCCTCCTTCACAAGAGTCGCATGACAATACAGTAGTCGCTTCAATTATACTTGAACTTCTTTAAATTTCACATTTGTGTAGGCTGCACGAAATTGCTTCTCAAACTCATACACCGTTAAGCAATCATATAATTTGTTTCGAGATTTGAAGTCTGCTTTGGTCTCCTTCTCCACCTTACTTTTCAATGCATTGTCGTACTATTCAACAAATTGCTTTAAAGTAGTCTTTGAGTTTACATAGCCATCGAAAAATGCATTCATGTTCTCACTTCGTTATGTAGTTGACATGCCAACCCAAAATATATCTTTCACATAGGTAGGAATCCACCTATGTCGCTCACCATATAATACCCCCAACCACTCGTTCTCATGGTGGCTAAACTTTTCAATCATCGTTTTCCATTCCTCATCAAATTCATCTTTTGTGAATGAATCATACACTGCATTTTGTAAGGCGAATTTGATGGCTTCATATTGGGAATATCCTCTCAATTTCTTGGGAATTTTCTTCATTATATGCCATAAACACCAACGATGTCGAGCCTGTGGGAAGATAAATTCTATGGCATTTTGCATAGCTCTGCACTGGTCAGTTATAATAGCTTTTGGAGGAGTGGCTGACATGCACTTTAACCATTCTTTGAATAGCCAAACAAATGTCTCCATGTTCTCATTACATAATAGCCCATAACCAAAAAAGATTGACTGTCCATGGTGATTAACTCCTACAAACGGAGCAAACAGCATATCATACTTGTTTGTGAGATAGGTGGTGTCAAATGAGACAACATCCCCAAATGCTTTATAAGCCGCCCTACTCCTTGCATCCGCCCAAAACAAGTTTCGTATGCGACCATCTACATCAAAGTCAATTGCAGAATAGAAGTTTGAATTTTCTTGTTGCATCCTATGAAAATAAAATGCAACTAATTTGGCATCTCCTACCCCAAGCCTCAATCTTCTAGCATTTTCAATGTGGTTCCTTGAATCTCGTTCATCAAATGTTAATGCCTCACATCCCCTCGCTTTAACAACTATAGAATGAAAACTCCTAGACACCCCTATTCCTACTTCATCGTTTATTTCTAATCTTCTCTTCACAGGAGTACGAATCCTCTTATTCATTGGAAAATGTCGTAAGCCACTAGGAATTAAAACTTGCATATGCTTAAGCACAACTATAGTTAACTTCTATCTTATATCCTGTTGTAAAGTTGCTCTTACCTTTGTTTTACAATCAATTTTTGATGACAAAGATGGTTTCAGGGGTTTACTTCTGATCTTTTTGTCCTCGAATGTGCCCGAGTACATTCAATTCCAAAGTATTTCACCTTTCCATCCGCTCCAATGTTATGTGTTCTGTAAGCTATAGCAAATCCAAGGTTTTTAGCATATTTTGCATAAAACTCGTGCACTTCTTGCTTTGAGGTAAAACACATCCCCTTCTTAGGTTCTTCAATTTCACCACTCTCATTTAATAAAGAATTGTTCTCTAGTTCCTCAACTTCCTCACTCCCACTCAATGTAGGATTGTTTGAATCAATGTCCATTGTACCTTCAAACTCAAATGCAAAGTGTGAAACACTCTACTGTAATTTGTATAAAATCAGTAGAATGAAAGTGGATTTTAAAATGCACGACAAATCATAAATAAGTTTAGAGACATCACAGATTCACAAATTCAGATTCAGTGATGTTAAACACCACTTAAATTCAGATTCAGACATCACAGATTCACATAAATAAGGTTAAAGTGGATGTTAAACACCACTTAGAGACATCACAGATTCAGTGAGTACATCACAAATATAACCACTACAGATTTAGGCACATCACAGATTCAACTATAGAAGAATAAGGCAACTGCAACTTTGTATACATCACACATGCCAAAACAGATTCAGCTATAGACAGATTCAAATCACAATTTGTATACACACAGATTCAGCTATGGACACATCCCAAAACACACATATACATCACACATAGCAGAAGAATTATATAGCTATACATCACACACATAGCAGTTTTACTTTGCTATTGCAAAGTGCTGTGCTTAGAAGTCTAGAAAACATGCAACTAACTGATGAAAAATTTGGAAATTCCATTCAAGATAAGTGAGCCAAGCTATACAACAAATATGGTCTGCATTCCTTAATATGGTCTTCTAATCCCTTGTCAAAACATAGAAAATCAACAAGAACAAATATAGACCCAAAACAGATTTTTTTAATTGAAATCATCTATCCATATAGACCCAAACATAGAGAACCATTCTTCTAATCCCCACATTCAAGCTTAACAAAAAAAATAAAAATTTATATGAAGAAAAAAAACAAAAAAACGCCCCAGCAGATTCAAGACGGACGGCGAGATTCCGAGATTGACGGACGGCAAGATTTAGAGATTGACAGATGGACGATGAGTACAGTGAGTAATCCAGATTGACGTCGAAGTGGTATTTCGCTAGTCGACAAAGAGCACTGATAGTGGGCAGAGATTTTCGAATGGCGAACAACACATTGACGCTCGGCAGAGTTTTTCGCTGGTCGTCGGTAGTCACCTAGGTCGGTAGTGTTAGCACCAGTCGATCTCAACGGTGATCGCTCTCACCTATTCTTCTTCGACTGGTTCCTCTCTCTCTCTCTCTCTCTCTCATCTTCTCTCTTTTCTTTTATTTCTCGCGCGTGGTGTCAATTGACCAATGTTGCAACTGGGCCAAACATTCAAAAATCACCTTTTTCAATTTCGGGCGATTTGGGGGGCTCGTTTTTGAGCTACATAGTGGAGTCGTAAATTTATATGGTGACTTAATTTATTTATTTTTTTAATTGAAATAATAAGATCCACTATTTTTATGTTGGCTTTGAGGGATAATAGGATAAGTATCACAAAGTAAATAATGTGTAGTAATAACCCAAAACCATCAAAAAAACCTCTCTCAGATTAGATTCAATTACACTTTCTGATTAAACAATTTTTAAGATTTACAGTGGGTGTCACATTATCTAAAAAATTTTATACAAATATAAAATTCCACTACTTTATCAGATTTCAAAGTCTAAGATCTATATTACATTTTAAAAAAAAAAAAGAAAAAAAAGGTCTAAGACCTATAATTTATCACGCCATCACGAGTGTTACAATCTCTCTTAATATTTTGAGATATAAAATAAAAAATTGTAGACATAGCTCTTTTACAATAGAAGGGAAACAATTTTGACAGGCTTAATCAGAACAATTTAATCCCCAACCCTTTAAATTTTAATATTTTGATTGTATATGTTGCATCACAAGTTTGAGTCTAAGGCTTCGTTTGGTAATATCACTTTTTAAGTTAAAAGTAAAAAAGTCACTACGGCCTCGTTCGAAAATAGGCTTTTTTTAATAACTTTTTGGCTTTTTGATTAAAATATGATGTAAAAAAAAACTAGTATTTTTGGGATGTCTTTTTGATTTTTTACGAAAAGATATGCAAAAAGTAGAGAAAAAAGAGCATCTTTGACTTTTTGGTATAGATTGTTGGTTTTTGATTTTTTTAGTAACTTTTTAATTTTTTAGCTAAAATTACCACTTGCTAAATGAGGCCTAAAAAAATCAAAAAGCCAACAACCTAAGCCAAAAAGTCAAAGATTCTCTTTTTTCTCTACTTTTTGCACATCTTTTCATAAAAAATCAAAAAGTCATCCCAAACATACTAATTTTTTTTTATATCATATTTTAGCCAAAAAGTCAAAAAGTTATTAAAAAAGTCTATTCTCAAACGAGGCCTAAGTTAAAATTAATTTCTTGAATGTAAATTGGGTTGGGTTGGGCTTGGGCTTGGGCTTGGGCTTGGGCAAAAGTTTCAAGCAATCCGTGCAAGTCAAGTCCAAGTTTAGTACTATATTTCGGGAAATTCTATTTCCACGTACCTAATTAACTCAAGGCACATCTTTTCTTAATACACACACATTAATTTGATTATTAATTAATTTTCTCAATTCACACTCTTAAAATTACAATTACATCCTTCATTTATAACCATGGTACACACACTTTTATTGACCCTACTTCAGATTTCTAGTTCCACCCACAAAAGTGAAGATCAAAATCAGTTTCGTTTAAAAAAAAAAAAAGAAAAAAGAAAAAAAGTCTGTGAACTTTCCTCACCTCCATTGAAGACCTTGAAGACCTCCATTAAATAACCATTAAAAACCCTTGTTGAAGGTAAGAAATCTTTCTATTTTATTATTACATTTATATGTATATATATTATTACAACTATTATAATTAGCTATGAAAAATTTGAACTTTGGAAAACCTGACATTGATGATTGAGGAGGTGCAATTGAAAAACTAGCCGAAGTTAAAAATCTGAGAAAACACAAAAATCAAAGAAAAGTAAAATCAGAGAAAAAAATATATGATTGTATATATAAATATATATACACAGAGAGAGGAGATAGATACGACTAACGATTTTCTGCAGTTCGAATTTATCTTCTTCCTCTGACTGTGAAGCTTCAGCCTTCCAGTGACCAATTAAGAGAAAGAGAGAGACGCAATGACGGGGGAGACCAAAGGTGTATATTGAGATTTTTTTTGTTCTTAAAAATATGTATAAAGAATTTTTTTATATTATAAGTGTTGCTGAATGTCTATTATAATCATTTTTACATACAATATAATTATCATTAAATTAATATTTCATTAAGTGTGTACTCTGAGCCAATCATGTGTGTGGAAATAAAATTTCTCTTCTGTTTCATATAATAAATTAAAAAAACACACCCTCTCCTCTCACATTGACCATCAGATCTCTCATTTTCTTTGGAATTGAAGTGATGAAACCACCCTCTTTTTTTAGATTGTGCGTTGGTTATTTGATTTCTTATTCATGTTATTTTTTAAAGATTTTTGGTTATCGGATTAAATGTCAGAGTGTGCACAGTTTTTCCAAAATCATTTTCTTAGGGGGTGATTCTATTTACATCAAAATAGTAATTTAGTATGTGAAATTAAAATTTTGAAATTTTAAATTCTATTATATTCTAATATAAATATATTAATAAGGACAATATACATTAACTTTTAAAATAATTTTTTTTCTTTCAAAGTTTTAAAAAGTGGCCACAACCATTACATAACGCCGTTACGTAACGGTTATGGTGGTTACGCTACCAGTTACGGCCGTTATAGCGGTGTGACGGAAATTCACATGTGTAATGGCTATTTCGGTGTTATATAACGACCACAACAGTCCGTTAGATATCGTTACACCATTTTACAATATTTTAAATAGCTTCTTTTTTCCCAAAAAAATAAAAAATAAATAAATAAAATAAAATAAAAAAACTTACAAAAAAGAAACAAATACAAGTGATCCAAGCCCAAAGAAAAGATCTCATATGAATTTTTTTTTATAAGTTTTTTAATTTATGACACATTTTATTTTATAATCCATTCATTTAAGAATTGTGAATATTTTTTATTCAGTTAGTTCAGGTATTGATAAAAAAAAATTTGTAGATATTTAAAATCAATTATTCTTAAAATCATTAACTATTGAAATAAAATGTAAAAAGCTTATTTTATAATGATTTTAAAATATGAAATATATTGGATCATATTTTAAAATTAACAAGTATTGATCAAAATTTATTTTAAACCCCAATAAATGTAATTATGAAATATATATATATATATATATATGCGTATCAGTAAGTTTTCTTCAAATTGTGCCGGAAAAAAATCACAGTTACGGTTACCACAACTATTACACTACAGCCATTACACCCTACAACCGCTACCGTACCACTACAACCGTTATGGCGATTGTAACCACTTTTCAAAATCTTTAATATACCTTAATCCTAATCACTTATACGTCTTATTCATATCTCTTGATGTTGGCCCTCAAGAGAGGAGATTGTACCTTTGAGTAAGAGATTATCTTTAATATTGTTGTAGAACATGACCCCATTCAGATTAACTTCTCCAAGTCTCCCTCCTATCACACAACTCACAAACAAATATCATCAAATCATCAAATAACAAGAGCCAATGAGATTAACAAAACTAATAGAGATAAATTTGAAAAACTCGTACTACGAGGACTCTGGACCATGAAATCGAGAACTGATAAGCATTTACCCAGTGCATGCACTATCTCAGTGTCTTCCTGTGGGAAATTAAACAAGACAGTAATTTTTTTATCCTTTTTTATGGGCAAGAAACTAACTTGAAACTAATTCAACTTTGAATACTATCAAGTAAAAAAAAAAAATTCACAGCCAAAATTTCCCAACAACTACTCAATCTTGACTGAAAAAATGCTTGTCCGTAACGCCACCCATCAAACATGTTCTCCTCTGGTGTGTGAAACATCTTAAAAAAATGTTAGATTCAAAGAAGTCATCAATGGAAATTTGTTACGTATATGCATTATGGTTGATGGGTCTTTTCGTGTTCTCAAAGTGGCATCGACTGTATTGGATGCGTTAAATTTGAATACCCAGTCGTTTCGATTTTGCACGTCTGAAAATCATGGAGAGAAAGGCAAGCTAAGGGGTTTAGCTTAGTGGGAGGAGAAGGCAACCAAAATTTTACCATCTAAGAGGTCGTAAGTTTGAATTTCACGAAGGTCAAACATTTCAAACCTTCAAGCTATTAGAGGTTTCCCCGATCATTAACTTTAGGGTCCCGGGATTAATTGAGGCACACGTAAGCTAGCCCAGACACCAGATTATCAAAAAAGAAAAAAAAACAAAATCGTGGATTGTCAATTAAAGTTTGAAACAATCTATTGCATTGAACATTCGTTGATTTCAAAAGAGTACTATCAAGGAGAGAGGAACAGATGGAGGAATTATTTTTTTAATTGATTTTTTTATTATTATTTGGGTGTACCACAAATTATGATTCTATCTTAAAAGTAATTTATGAAAAAAAAATATAAGGTGCATTTAGAGTAATTATAACCCTAAATATTTTAATAGAGGGTACTGAGAAATTGCGTATACTAAATGATTTTGGAGGATTTACATGTAGGTTCTAGTAGATGGCACTACAACAAAATACATATTTGACGACTAAAATTGGCGACTAAAACAAATTTAGTCGCCAAAAGCATAAAATTTAGCTACTAAATTTTTTTAGCCGGGATATATTGATTATTGGCGACTAAAAAATAATTTAGTTGCTAAAAATACTCGAATTGGCGACAAAAAAAAAATTCGTCGCTATATATTGAGTTTTGGCTACTAAAATATTTAGTCGCCGAATGTAAAATTATAAATTTATTTTTTATCTTTTGGCGACCAAAAGGTTAGTCACCAAAACATGTTTTCAGCAACCAAAAATTAGTTTAGTCGCCGTATATTAGGTATTGGCTACTAAAATATTTAGTCACCAAATGTAAAATTAAAAAAAAAAAAACTATCTTTGGTGACCAAAAGTTTAGTCGCCAAAACATATTTTCAGCGACCAAAACTTAGTTAAGTCACCAAAAAATAAAAAATTGGAGGGAGACATTTCTAATTTAAATTTGAGGGATTTATAAAAGTAATTGGCGACTAAAATATTTAGTCGCTAATGGTGTAATATATATAATTGGCGACCATTAAGTATTTTAGTCGTCAATTGTATAAAATGATATATATATATATATATTTTGTACCAAACCAAACCCTAAATAATCTGCGCCTCTCTCTCTCTCTCTCTCTCTCTCTCTCTCTATTTTCAGCGTCCCTCTCCCTCTCCCTCTCCCCCTCCCTCCCCGTCTCCGCTACTCCTCTCCCCTCCCTCTCTCACTGCCGCTCTTCTTCGCCTTCGATGGAAACCGGAGCACCTCCTCCTCCTCCGCCATCGCCATCGCCATCGTCATCGTGAGTACCGCCGATCTTTTCACGCTGCCGCCTCTTCCTCCTCTGCCGATCTTCACAGATCCACCGCCGTGAGATCCAGAAGCTTCATCGTTGAGATGAACTCTGCTCTATTGATGCTCTGTCTCACGTATGCTTTCTTTCTCTCTCTCTCTCTCTCTCTCTCTCTCTCTCAAAATATTCAGAGGTTTTTTGTGGGGATCTTAAAGATCTGATTGGTCCTTTTGATTCTCCATCTAAGGGAGATTGAGAATGGGGATTGTGTTTACTCGATTACTCTCTTCGCTTTTTGGTAACAAACTCTTTCTTGGTCCTGACAATGCTGGAAAAACCATAATTCTCTATAGATAATCAATCCCAACCTTACTGTTATAATGTTCACTTAAGTTGAAGTTTGGTTTTTGTCTTTTCTCTAGATAATTAAATAATATTTTTTTACTCACTCCCCACCCAAATTTTGTTTTGATTTTCCTCTTTTTGGAGGGAAATGAAAGAAAGGGAGAGAAAAGAAAAAGAAGGGGTGGATTTCAAAACTTTGATGTGAATTATTGACTGCTACGTTAGCATGGGGATATGATAAGGCTGTGTAGTCTGCACTAGCAGGTCAAGCCTTTGATGCATATTACAATTTAAAGAAGAAAATGTGGTTCTGATTTCTGATGATGCAATTTTATTCTACTTATGGGATTAGGCTTTTTGTCCACACAATTAGCAAGTTTGTTCTATTTTTTTTGGTGGTTTCAGAATATTATGAGCAAGATTTTGTAGTTGAACTAATTGTTGATTTGACGAATTGAACTGCTCATTTTCGTTTGGTTTTTAGTCTCTGGTGATTTTATTCAGACCGACCACCACTCTATGCCACTGTTGGTATTGGCGCATTGCTACAACGGTATTACATTTGTTACATAGGGTGTAACACATAGGTAGGGCAAGTTCTCTAGATTGTGAAGTGTAGCCTCTGTTTTTGTTGTTCATTATCTACATATGATGCTTTACAAAATTGTATTCAAATTATTATTATTTTTAGACTGTCAACTGTTTATATATATTGTGCTTGTATCTTGATAGTGGAAGATTTCAAACCAAAACATGGTCTGAACTTCGAAATACCTCTTGGTATATATAGTTGAGATAAAGCAAACCAAACGAAACTAAGCCTTGTTTCCCAATCAAATGAAGTCGGTAACATAAATCCTTTTCTGCTACTCCACTCTATCAAGAGCTATATGCTCAATTGAATTAAACAAGTTCATTTTCCCCCCCTGCTATACTTTGCTCTGTCAATTTCTGCTGCAACACTCTTTCAAAGACATTGGATTTGGTAGTTATCTGTTCACTTTTTTACCCCTTTGCATATGCCCATTTCCATTTACAATGATCATATCACTCTTCCTAGCTGTTGAGATAAGTAGATAGATTTTTATTTTGTTTCTTAACAATCTTAAGTGTGAAGAGTTGATAATTTGCAAGTTAGATGGTAAGAAGTTGTTAATATGATTTTTTTTTTCTTTTTTCTTTTTTTCTCTTTTTGTAATCATGATCTGATTTGTCTCATTTAAATGAAGTTGAAATAAAAGGAAATATTTATTCAGAAGCATTGGTCTTGTAATCATGGAGAAACATATGTCAATTCCATATATTGTAACCTTGTAGGTTGTTTTGCCAAAATATCATAAATTCTCATTGGCATCTATATCCTATTGATCAATGCTTTTAATTATAGACCAGTGGAATGGTGGTTTACTCAAATTTTACTTCCTTGAAAGTATACTTGGATTGAGACTGGGTATGATCTGCATGTGGCTTAACAATGCAAATCTACATAATTAAATGCTGCAGGTTAAGTCAAGAATGATGGGGGATTCTTCTGCATATAAAAGTACTCTTGATTGTTTCATCAAGACTTTGAAGAACGATGTAAGTTCATCATCTTTCTACCCTGTTTTGATACATTGTTCATCATTTTTCTTCAATATTTATGAAAGAACATGATGATTTGACAAGATGTTTTCTTTTGAAAGCTTTTGTGCCTTTCTACAAATACCTAATATACTCAAAGAGAGAATAAAATGGATTGTCATATATATATATAGTTACTTTCCTCCCCTATTTACGACCAACTGTAATTAAATAAAGAGAAAAATATTTTACTGTAAGGTAATGTCTATGCTCTTGTTTGTCTCTTAGTTAAGATAGAGTTGTTTTAGTCTAGCATTTTATTGGAACCTATCTTGAAAATGCAATATATTGTATTTCAACTGTCTCAATATTACTTGCTATGTTACGCAGGGGCCTTTTGCTTTCTATAAGGGCTTTATCCCAAATTTTGGACGGTTAGGATCTTGGAATGTGATCATGTTTCTGACCTTGGAGCAGGTAAAAGCTACAAACTCGAGCGATGATAGTTTTGTGGTTTTGCTTCATTTCTTTTTGGTTTGTAATTCCTTTTTTCTGAGATATACACTCTCTCCTAGCCACTTTCTAAGAAACCGTTCAATAGTAGGCTTATCTTTAATGTGGTCACTTTTGGCAGTGTCAAGAAAATGAAGCTTGATTTCCTTTGTTAGGTTGCTAATTTTTTTCTTTTTTGTTCTTTTTTCTAATAACAAGCTAAGAAGTTTGTTAGAAGTATAGAGTCACCTTGAGTTTAGAGAATAGACAGTGAAGCCAGCCGTGAAGAGATTTTGGATGGTGATTGCTTCCATAACCGATGAATGTTTAGAGAAAAATAAAATGCATTGTTGTTGTTTTTGTTGTTGTTCCCATTGTTTGATGCTTAATAAAGGGTCCTAATGGAAAAAACAATTGGAAAGATTTTGGCAACTTGGTGACATGTATGCAGTTATGATTTTTGCATTCCTCTGGTGTGAATATGTAGACAAGGCTTTCTTGGGCCGTAGTTTATCGAAATCTAAAGGGTGAGGATCGACTCTGGTGACTCGACTGCATTGGTTCCAAGACAGTCATTGCACTGCAACGGTTGGACTGCAGTGAATATGCAGCTTTTGGCTTTGCTTCAATAATTGCTTTGAGGGTTGGACTGCAGCTGGCTTCATCACTAGCTTTTATTTTATTTTATTTTATTTTGCTTTTTATGTTTTTGGTGTTTTTGTTAGTTGGTTTCTTGCCAAATTAACAATTAGATATTAATTTTGTTTAATCCTCTGTTATGTATGGAATTATATTTTTGAGATTGAATTATACTTGATTTGTATAGAATTTTTTTTGGAAATATTAATTTGATGTTAAATATGATTTTTTTTTTTATGGTTGAAAGTGAAATGTGTGTGTGTGTTGTGGAATGGTTGCTAATTTTATCAGTATATAGATAATTTTATTTATAAAATGGAAAAAAAGTTTTGGCTACTAAATATTTGGTAACTAAAAATAAAAACAAAAATAAAATGGAGAAAAACTTTTGGCTACTAAATATTTAGTAGCTAAAATAAAAGCAGACTTTAAGCGACTAAGAATTTAGTAGCTAAAAAAATAAAATAAAAAAAATAATAATAAAAAGATGAAAAAAACCCTTTGGCGACTAAAACTTTGGTCGCCATAGATACTTCTAGTTTTGGCGACCAAAGTTTAGTAGCGGAAAGTAAGATTTTTGGTGACTAAAATTTTATTTTAGGTGACTAAAAATATTAGTCGCCATTTATAGGACTTTTGGCGACTAAAAAATATTTAGTCGCCAATACCTTCCCCCACAAGTTTTTTGCGACCAGTCGTGCGACCAAAATATTTAGTCGGGCAAAGCATTTGGCGACTAAAAATTGTACTTTTGACGACTAAAAATTTAGTCACCAAATGTGCATTTTGTTATAGTGTGGACTTATTATCCAATAGGTCTTATGATAATTAATGACATTTTTCATCAAACATATTTAAAAAAAGTCATTAATTGTTAATTTTCAGCGACAGTTTAAAAATTGTCATAATAAATGTCACTAATTATAAATTTTATCAACAGTTTAAAAAAATCATCACACAAAAGTCGTTAATTTTCAACTTTTAGTGACAGTGTGAAAAATTTGTCACAGAAAACTTTATTAATTGTAAGTTTTAGCGTCATTTATAAAAATCGTGATAAAAAAAAAATCGCTAATTATTAATTTTTGAGGACATGTAAAAAATATCACAAAAAAGTATTTTTAATAATAATCTTATTAGAACTGATTTTCAATAGAATATGATAGAAAAATCCAATTATTAAGATATATTGATAATTTACCTAATAATTTTTTTGTTTGCAAATAGAATCACCCTTTTTAAGTATTCAATTGATAAAAGGAGCACTACAACTTATCCAATAAAAAATAAAAAATAAAAAATTGATAAAAGGAGCACTACAACTTATCCAGATAAGTTAACAAAACCAAAACATACTAATTTTCACCCGAAAAATAATCAAAATCTCATTCCATCCTTTCGTGGACGACGGATCTAAATTTATTAAATATGAATGGTGCGTTGAGTGGAGAGAAGCTGTGGCCTTGAAATAATAAGACTCATTATTTTTATGTTGGTTTTAAAAAAAATAATAATAAAATTAAATATTGCAAAATAAATAGCGTAGAGTAATATTCAAAATCATCAAAAAATCACTTTGAGATTAGGTTCAATTACACTTTCTGATCAAGTAATTTTTAAGGTTTATAGTAGGTGTCCCATTATCTAAATTTTACACAAATATAAAGCTGCACTACTTTATAAGATTTTAAAGTCTAGGACATATTTTATGGTGTGCACCCTTTAGGGTGCATCCTACATGCACCTTATTACAAATTTATGTAATTTTATTATAAAATTTCATAATTTCAATCACAATATATATATATATATATATAATCTTGACATAAATTAATGTAACAAAAAATATCATAAATTTTTGTAACATCAACCATAAAATTGTGGGAAATTTGTTTTGTTGATTTGTGGTGAAATTATGGATTTTATAATTAATGTTATTAAATTTTTGTGATAAAATTATGTCAATTTATGATAAGGTGTACACCATAGACTTTCCTTATTAAAAAAAAAAAAAAGGGCAAATTACAAACACCTCCCTCGAGATTTAGTAAAAATACAGATTCCCCTTGAGGTTTGAGAAATTACAAATTACCCCATAAGGGTCAAATTTTCATAACAAATTAGGAAAAATTAGGAGGGAATCTGTATGAAAATAAAAACATCAGGGGGCAATTTGTTATGAAAATGTAAACCTCAGGGGGTGGGATGTAATTTCTCAAACCTCAGGGGAAAATTTGTATTTTCACCAAACCTCGAGGGGGTGTTTGTAATTTGCCCTAAAAAAAATATATATCACCCTCTCCTCTCTCGTTGACCATTAGATCTCCTCTCTCTCATTTTCTTTAGGATTGAAGTGATGAAACTATTTTTTATTTGTTTATTTATTTTTTTTGATTGTGCCAAAATACTATAGTTGGTTATTTGATTTTTTATTTATATTATTTTTAAAAAACAATTGGGTATTGGATTAAATGTCACAAGTGTGGCACAGTTTTTCCAAAACCATTTTTAAAGTATTCAATTGATAAAAAAGAGTACTACAACTGATCCAAGATAAGTTAACAAGCCCAAATATTTTCTTTTGGCAACATCTAAAAAAGTCAGTTTATATTGGCTTATTTATTTATTTAGATTATATCACCTCTTTATTTTTTTACACATCTTTTTATAATAAGAAAAAAAAACTAACTTATAATCATATCCAAAACAATTATGATCCGAAAAATAATCACAATCTCATTCCAAACTTTCGTGGACAACCGGATCCAATAAATTTATTAAACATGGACTGGGCTTTGAATGGACACCTTGAGCTAGGACGTTGGGCCTCGGCAACTCTTTAACATTACTTGGCAGGGTTTGGGTACCCATTGAGCCCAACCCGGCCTGATCGATTTGCACCCCCATACAAAATTCATATTAATCTAATAATCATAGTTACATAATATTTATGGGTAAAGTATAAATATATTCTTTAAGATTTGTTTAAAATACAAATTATTTTTGTGATTCTGAAAATTACACCCCGCTCTTTCAAATTTTTAATTGCATAACAAATGACCCATATTATTAATAATAAATAATGAATTTAATTAACAATTTTTAACGATATTAGAAATATATTTTAGTTAATAATTTAGAGAATTTATTATTGTATATGAGAGTAGTTAGAAATTTTATTTTTTCTGATAATTCTATTAAATAAAAATTCTAACAAGTGAGTATTTATAATTTTTAAAAGCATATGTGACAATTCGTATTTTAAACAAATATCAGAGTGTGTATTTGTAATTTATCTTTTTTTTATATTTATTTGGAAAAATTAGACCTATGGTCCCTACATTTTGCCTTTTGTGTCATTTTGGTCTCTACACTTTCACCTAGTTTAATTTTGACCCTTAATTTTGAATTTTGTATCAATTTCGTCCAATTGATAACGACGTTAGTGCTTTTGATAGAAAATTATCCCTAAATTGATTGAAGTTAACTAATTGAATTGAATAGGTTTATAATTTTACCTTGAAAAGCATTACATATGTCACATATATGCATATTTTTATTAAAAAATGCTAAAATTGTAAGCAATTTGATTAAATTGAGACAAAATCATAAATTTATGATCAAAATTGAGCCAATTTAAATTATAGATACCAAAGTGACAGAAAGACCAAAATACAGGGATTATAAACGTAATTTATCCTATTCTTTCAAATACATAAGCAGTTGTGTTTTCGAAAAATCATATGTATCATTAGTTTTTATAACAATATGATAAAAATATATTGAAAGTCTGTTTAAAGGTGAAAATGGACGAAGTGTAGGGAAGGAAGGCACACAATGAAGGACTTGGAAGGATTGAATTTTTTAAGCTATTACCTTTTTTATTTGTGCCAATGATAGAAAAGTGAATGCCTAGAAGTTTGAAAATAAAATTGAGTTTTGAATCCTTCAAAAATTCAAAAAACACCATTCTAGGTCCGAATTTGAGTTTATTCTATATTTGTTTAGAGAAATTTTATAGGGCAAAGTACATCGATATTTCTTACATTTTGTTTATTATCTCATTTTGATCCATACATTTTTAATTGTCTTAATTTTGATCGTTAATTTTAGATTTTATGTCAATTTTTAATCTAATTAATAATAAAGTTAGTGTATTGTTACGAAAAATGATCATGGAATTGGTTAAAATTAACTTACTAAGTTGAGTAAGTTTATAATTTTATCCAAAAAAGTATGACGTATGTTACTTGTATGCGCATTTTCTATTAAAAAATACTAGTAGTTGTAATCAATCGGACTAAATTGAGAGAAAATTATTGTAAATTCCGGTCAAAATCGAGCTAAATAAAATTACATAGATTAAAATGACGCAATGATCAAAATACAGGGACTATTGGTGTAATTTGCCCAATTTGTAATACACACCCTTCTATAAATAAATAAATTGTTTGACATAATAGACTCTACACCTTTATTTATTTTTTGCTTTGTATTTACACAAAATTTACTTTCACATGTAAACACTAAAATTACTAATTTTTTTACCCGTGATTTGCACGGAAATCACTTAAACCATTTGATGTCAAATCTAATTTGAAAATATTGTATTAGTAAGTAAATCAATCATAATTTGTCTTTCACAATAATTAATATATTGAATTTTTAAAGCAATTTCATATAATTTTTATTATTAACTTTTTAGCATTTTTGATAGATTTTTTTTTTTTTTTTTGATAACTCAGGTATCCCCAACCCGCTGATTTTAAGGGAAGCCAGGACTAATCCTGAGGGCCATGAAGTTAACGACCGGGCAAACCTCCAGTGGCCCCAAAGGGTGACTCGAACTCGAGACCTGTGGATTTTATCCTCCAGACTTTACCATTCGGCCACTTGCCTTGGGGTTCATTTTTGATAGATTTTGACATAACTGATTGAATATAAAACTTGATTAACTTCAATTTAAAACAAATTTAGGCAACTGTAATTAGTATAGTCAATAATATTCTATATACAATCCAATACATTTTGCAAACAACCATCAATTACTTTTAAATAATTTATTAGTTCAATTGTTTTTAAAAATTTTCTATAAAATTTTATTTTTAAACTACTAATACTATAATATAATATTTTTGGTTCACTAGAATGAAATTGAATAGAATGGAATGGTCAATACTTAACCTCTATAGATAACGACTATTATTTGATAATTGTAAATGATGATTCTATTTGTAATATATATTTTATTATTGTTTTTTTTAGTGAATTAAACGCGAAAAATGAATATTATGATAGAATGTTTATAATTTCACTTCGTTGAAAAAAACTACAAACATAAGATAAGGGTAAAAATTATTTGAGAGTTTTATTTTCTAGACAGAATTCGAGACCTAAGGTCGCCTTGCCTGCTTTCCCTAGGGCCAGTTTTGGAGGCTACAGTGAACTAGCTACAAAATCCTACCAGGATGAATGCCAAGCTTTGAGTTTATTCTTTCATACCATAGAACTGTTCCTGAACCTTGCCTTGGTCTGGACTTATCAAGTTATCTAGGGTACAGTTCAGTAATTGAAACTTCATTCACAGACGACTCTAGACGTTTTTGTGTAGGCGTCCCTATGCTATAACGTGCAAAGAATGCAGGTTTTTGAGGAAATGATAGAGTAACGGAGTAACTATTAAGCATTAGAAATACTGTTGCCATGGACGGCCTAGTATTTGGATCTTCTTGGACGCACAATAAGCCAATATGAATGCATCTAGTGACTTCATTTCTTGAATAAGACCCCTCTAGTGTTGGATCCATCATTTCCAAGGGTCTTTCATCCTTCCAGAGCTTCCAAGCCTGTAATAATTCATGATATATCACTCGTAGAGCTAATAATATCCACAATGAAAGAAATTAATTATTAGAATTATTATTTTAACTCACATAGCTTAGAAGGTCGTCAGCATAGTCTGAATGGTAAAATTCACTGTTCTTCTTGCCACTTATAATTTCTAGAACTAAGACCCCAAAACTAAATACGTCTGATTTCACAGAGAAGTGACCATGCACTGCATATTCTGGTGACATGTAACCACTAAACACAATACCATCAATATGCTTCAAAAAAAAAAAAAAAAATGAGCAGTTGATGCAAACATTAATAACATTGGGAAGTAGTCAGGAATGGGAACAATATTTTTTTCTTTGTTTATTAAAAGTGAACGAGACGCCTATGTTTTTACTTTTCTTTATTTTGCTGAAAACTCTACCTTTCAATGGAGAAATTATGAATGCACTAAGAGAAATAAGGAGCACATATAGGGATGTGAACACTTACTATGTTCCAATAACTCTATCTGTATTAGCTTGAGTTTGATTCACGCCAAAAATTCTTGCTAAGCCAAAATCTGAAACTTTTGCATTCATTTCCTCATCTAAGAGAATATTGCTTGTTTTAAGATCACGGTGAATAACTCTAAGTCGGGAATCTTGATGAAGATAAAGAATTCCTCGAGCAATCCCTCTTACAATCTGGTAACGTATTGGCCAGTCCAACTCTTTTTGTTTTTTTGGATCTAAACAACGAGCATAATAGATATTGAAGTTAGCAGTAAGGACATATAGTTGGCACATTTATGCTTTTATTGTTATTGAATTCCAAATGCAAACTCAAGCACAAGAAAACATAAAATAGCATCAAAATTGGCATAGGCTCCTCAAAACTCATTAAATTTTTTTTAAAAAAAATTTGAAAGTTAATTTCTAATATTTCAATAATGTTTGTATAGCATTTATGCTCTGTTACTTGTTTCCAAGAATAATTTTCGAGTTTATGCTCATGGCAATCATGTGTTATTGTGAAATTAAATAAAAGAAGAAGTGCAGTTGTTTTGATATGTCAAACCGAACAAAAAGTAGTCAAGGCTTTTGTTAGCCACAAATTCGTAGATGAGTATCTTTTCTTCTCCCTCCAAGCAAAATCCCAATAATCTCACTAGATTTCTATGTTGAAGCTTCGCTACCAAGACGACCTCATTCTTGAATTCTTCTGCACCTTGCCCTGAGTTTTGAGATAGCCTTTTTACAGCTATATCTTGCCCATTGGGAAGTGTACCCTGAGAATGTATAATATCTATTAAAACTTTTACAAGTTCCAAAAATCTTGGGAGATTATATTTTGCATATTTGAAACTAAGTGCAATTAGATGTAACTAATTTCTTACCTTGTAGACATCACCAAAGCCACCTTTACCAATCTTATTTTCTTCGGAGAAATTGTTTGTAGCGGCTTGAATTGTAATCAAATCATATTGCAGGGATTGAACTGTTGCAATTTCGTTCCCAACTGAACAAGCAAAAAATTAAAAATTTAATGACTTTTTTGAACATTTATAATTTCAACGATTAATGGTTAAAACAAGAGCAAACATTAACATGTGTTTCTTTTTCATTTTTCCTGCTTACTGGTATCTTCTTGAAGAGCATCATATTTCTTCTTTGCTTTGCTAATTAGGAAGCACAAGCCTATAATGAAAAGCAATACAAACACCACTATCGAAACTATGATGGCTATCAGTACTTGTGATGAGATTCCCCCCTTTCCTGCATTCATAAAAATAGTTTTGTTAAAGGTACATATTTAGTAGTGTTTCATCTCACAATTAGTAATTTCATGCTCTTGCAAGCCTGTTCTGCTACCACAAGGGGGGCACTATAACTAATTGAGGTTTCTCTGACAACAATTTAGTGATAAAATTATTTTTTAGAGACAAAATGTCTTAATTGTCAGAAATGTCAATATTATATTTTTGGAATCAGCTTTTCTTCAGTTGAAATTTCCCAATCAGAGCTTCATGTTAGGCCTTTGTAGGCCTCACCACAAAGTCTATATCGATGAACCAAACCGTTTAATATGTAGAGCTCATTGAGTACTTTATCCCCGTAAAAACTCACGTTGATCGAATATCAATAGTCACTTGATCAAATTACATTTCTGTCAACAATTTATTTTTAAAATTATTGTTACCATTGACACAAATTTGTTCTAATCAAATGGTTATTGATATCCGGCAAACATAATTTTTTGCAGAGATGGAGTATTCGATGATCCATGGTCCAGATTATCAATGTGTACCTGGTACTGGGCTCACAAAGCCCAACATAATGCTTTAGTCTGATTTCGGATTAGAAAGAAGCTCGGGCTTATATTTTTAGCGATGAAATTGGATGTTTGGTAACCAATTACTGTTCTTTTGCAACCAAAATTTTCGTGCAAAATATTAACCTTTTGGCATGATGTTGATTGTCCCTAAAAGTAAATTGATTAGTAATATTTTTGAATTTTTTGACGATTGGAGTTGGTCTTGTAAAATATTTTGTAACAAAAATTTCACTTTTAAGAGTGAAAAAATCTGATTTCTAAACCCCTTTATGTGATAGTCGAACGAAAAATATGTGAATGATACTTACGTTGTGTTTCTATTTAAAGTTTACCTGTATTCCTTGCACGACCTGGAGAAGGCGGTGGCGGTGGCGGTGGCGGTGCAGTGGCGTTATTGTAAAATGGGTACAACTCATACCTGACATTGCAGCTCGGAAAAAGATAGCGCCCACCTTGCTTCCCCTCACAACAAATTGGGAGATTTGAGATGGCATCACTAAGGCACGTGTTACAATCCTTACTGGATATATCCGGTGTGCATTGCGCAAGCCCATACAACTCATCAACTGCAGTAACGTTAGCTGTTTTAGTAGCAAACTTCTTACCCGATTGATCTTTTACAGCCCGAGCCACTACGTCATACATTATGTTGCTCAAAACCTGCCTAAACCGGTCAAGGTTGTTGGTAATGTTAATTGGGTTATGCATTTCATGTGGAGATGATTGATCCAGAACGGAGAAAATATATTGGTTTGAGTAACGTAGCAAGCAATTGTCGTAATAAGCTATGGCTGTTTTCTGTTTGGGGCATAACTGTACTAATTCTTTGCTTGCAGTTGACACGCAATTTTGACAATCATTGGCTGACACATCTCCTCGGCATAGAAAGAGGCCATGAACTACGTCGTTGGAAGAGTCTTGGCCGACAGTGAAGTTGTAAAAGCCATAGGTGAATGTGGCGTTGGAGGATAGAACAGAGAGCAGGATATCGAGGTTGGATTTGTAGGTGCTGTTTGGAGTGTAAGTGATTGTAGCTGCGCAATCATATCCAAAAGGTACTGAGCTAACTTGAATGCTGAGGCTAAGAAAGCAAAGCAAACGAAGAAATAAAAAGACTCTGGAGGTGTTCAAGGAAGGCATTATGGTGATAAGACTTTTCATTAGTTCTGTTTTTTCGCAACATTACATTGGAATTCAATTTATTGCCGACGACGACTTACTGAAGCTTTTGGGTACCAAATTTTGGTCAAGAATGAGTTGTATAATAGGGATTAAAATTGTGTATGGTATGTATACCATGAATCTGAATCACATATTAATATTTCTAGATAAATTCTAAATATATTTTTTAGATTTGTAATATTTCTCAATAAAGATAATATTAGTAACACACTTATTCTTATAGGAGTATCCTTTCTGGTCCAAAATTTGGTCATTAGGATTCGTGCGACTTATCACGGGTCTTGTTTTAATAATTCAAATTATTTAAAATTGATAGTTTATTTTTAAAAACACAACTGTTGATCATTTTTTTTTAATTTTTTTATGACAAACGCGATAAATTGAATAGATTATAATTATTACAATGACTTCTTTTTTTTTTTTTTTTGTGCAAATAAAATACACAAAGGACCCAATAAAATGAACTGTTTGGATTATCAAAACAAGACCTGTGGAGAGTCCCACAGGCCCCAACAGTGCCCTCCAGTCTAGATTTTGGACTGGAGGGAATCCTTCTTCTTTTTTATATGGGTAATGCTACATGTGTATATAAGATATAATATTTGTGAGTTTGATTATTGTAAATGTCATAATTCAATTATGTAGAGTCATAACTTAAAAAAAGGGAGTAATAACCAAACATACATTAGGTATAACTAAAAACTTCTTGGATTATAAGTAAAATAATGTTATAATCAACCTCACATTTTTGTAATGAAAACTTTTCATTACTATGAAGGGCAAATTACTTTTTTATCTATTTTAGAAACATATATCCTTAACAAAATATTTACTATTAGGTGATTGTTTAAAAGAGTAAAGTGTAATTTATCCTATTGATGAAAAGATATTTTCGTTATAAAAATTTAAACCAAAAAAAATTAATAAATAAGAAGATTCAAGTCATAATTTTTAATTAAAAAGTGTTAAATGATAATGGACAATTATTAATTCACCCTGCTACGAATTTAGTGAGCCGCCGTTAGACACCGACTCATTCTCTCTTCATTATCTTACTTTTCTTTCAAGTTTCGGTCTCTTCAGTTTTAAATCATATGTATCTAATTATAAAATTTTATAATTTTAATCACAAAATATATATAATCACAAATTAAGGTAATAAAAAATATTATAATCAAATTATAAATTTTTATAATATCAATTATAAAATAATGAATAATTTATAATAAATTTAATATTTTATGATTAATATTATAAAATTTTATAATAAAATTATGTTAATTTAGAGTAAAGTACCTATGTTAATTTGTAATAAATTTAATATCTCCGATGTCTTACTCTCTCTGAAGTCCAGCTAAGAGAGCACTCGTCATTCTCCTTAATTTAAAAGAAAAAAACAAAAGAAAAGAAAAACAAGAGATATACATTTTGGTCATTTTGCGAAAACTGTGAAAGAACAAAAATTACTCCACTAGCTCCACAACCTAGATGATTATCAAAAGAAGAGTAACGAGTAATTGCATAGCAGTGAAGGGGCACATGGCCTCTCAGATAATTTCATTCATAATCCTTACGTCTCCCTCTCATTAAAAATTTATAATCATCTCTCCATCCCTCCCTCTATAAGTTATAATCCTTGATTCTCTTTCTAAACTCCCTCCCTACAAGAAATTAAAGTTTTAAAAATAAAAATTTAAAGAAAAAATTATATTTTAAGAACAAAATATTTTTAACGTCAAAAATATTATTATTTTATTTTTAGCGACCAAATTAAGTATTTATTGATAAATTATTAATCTTTTAAGATCAAAGTGTTGTCAGAATAAATAAATCATTTTGAAACCAAGTTTTTTATTTTTAAAAACATATTAGAAATATTTTTAAAATTTTGTTTCTGAAAACGTATTTTTTGATTTTTCAATATAACCTTTTAATGATTATTTTCACGACAATTGAAATTAATCTTTAAATATTTTTTTTAACAAAATTTATAATTTTAGTCTCTAAAAATTTTATGTGTTATAGTGCCTAGTCATTGATCTTATGATTTAGAGGAAAATTTTTTTAATGTAACTACGTCATCGGTTTCAGCGTTTAATAATCTCTCATTATTTATACTTTAATATAGATGTCATCTCTAGAAAGTGATGGGTGACCCTTTAATTTATCACCTTATCATCTTATCATCAGTAGTTAAATTTTTACGCCATTTAGAGATAAATTTGAATTTTTATTTTATCAAAAAAGTCAACACAGATCAAAGAGATAATTAGGGGCGTAAAAATGGCCCGCGGTCCATGGGTGGACCGAAATCCATCCGTGGCTTGGGATGGGCCTGGTCCATTTGGACTCGAGTCTGAACCCAGCCCGAACCTCTGGGCCTAAGCTTGGGCCATCATGTTGAAACCTGACTCGGTCCGGCCCGGCCCGTGGCCTGGCCCATCGGCCCTCTTAAAGCCCACTCAAGGTCTGATCCGAGACCCAATGTCTATTTTAATGAAAAATAATAAAATTTTAGTGGAAAAAATTCAAAAAAATATATAGTCAAAACAATTAAAAATAAATATATCACTGTATAAATAAGAATCCAAACAATTAAAAATAAATATATCACTGTATAGGTCGAAAACCTTGACCAGATCAGCTGGTGGAAATTAACTAAACAAAGTTTTTCTTGCAATAACATAATTTTCTTCATGAAATATGACATTTCGAATACAATCAAAGAAAGTAACATCTTTAGAGAATATTTTAGTAATGAAAAACCTGAAATCTTAAATTATATATGTCCCATTTACTGGAATATTTTCTACAATAGTAATTTTATATAGTTTTCCTATCAAAAGTCACAGATTGAATAGTATCAACAAAGATCTTTCACTCATGCAATTTTAGAGCAATTTCTCCAGTCAATTTGTTTGGATTAAATGATGGCTTCGAAAATGGCCACTTTAGCTCACATTATGATCCTGAAAATTAGTCAGGCCCGCCCAAGCCCGAGGCTTAGGCCTAGGCTCGGTCCACTTGTCCGCCCAAGGCCCGAATATCCCCTGGGCCTAAGGTTGGGCCTGAGTCTAGTTTTTTGGGCCGTGAATCGGTCCGACCCGAATTTTGGCAGGAGTCTGTGAGACCCGACATGAGCCTGGCCCGACCCGAGCCTGGATAGGCCGGGTTGGGCTAGATTTACACCCCTAGAGATAATACACATGAGAGAGGATCATAGATGGTCAGAGCGTATTTCGGGCACATCCTTGTCATCTTCGAATGGATTGGCAACGAGAAAAAAAAAGAAAAAAGAAGTAAAGTTGGAATTGAAGACAAAAAATGATAAAAGATGCATTACGTGGAGATAGAGGGAGAGAGAGGAATTGTTTTTGGCCCATGTAAGACATAGTGCGGCAAGCAAATAAAAATTCACGACGTCGCATATAAGACGTAGTGTGGCAAGCAAATAAAAAAGTGTCACCTTTGTTAGACTGTCGGTGGATTGGAAAATTATTCAATAATTTTGAAATATCAGGTGACCATACTTCAAGTCAATCATCAATTACTAAACTCCATGTTGTTCTTCTATCCCCAACATAAATCGCGAGCCCTTACCCCTCTCTACCAATCAAAACTTTATAGAACTCCACATGCCCATACTCCAGAAATACCGAATAATCACTCGGATTGGCCATATCAATTGTTCAGATATAAATAAAGCGGCAAATTATTTGAGTAAAATCGAATTTTAATTTAATTTAAATATATTTAGACATATGTATTAAGATTTTAATAAATTTAAACTTAAATTTGAATTCAATAAAAATTTAACCAACCAAACTGTTGGCTTTTTTAGCTTTCGAAAGTTAATAATGTAAATTTAAGCATGCCAGTAAAGATCAATTAGTCCTTACAGAATATTAATTGCCAACTAATTATCAGACGATTGTGTTCTAGTTCTTTCAACCTCAATAAAGAGAACTTTTACTGGTGACTTGTTTAGGAAAAATTAATAAATAATAACAAATGAAGAACAATTTTAGAATCTGAATTTCATTAAGTAAATAAAAACTTACAACAATCTGACCCAGCTTTGTAGAGGTTCACAACAACAAACTATTTGAAACTACTCCTAGGAAATGACGTGCATTACATGAATTGAATTGCAGAAATGTAAAGAATTGTAAAATTGGAAGGAAAATGAAGTAAATAAATTGGTTTTTTGATCTGAGTCTGGGTCTTTCATTATGGGGCATTCTCTGCTATTTATACTCTTCAATGATAACCGTCGAAGTGGGCTTCCAACCGTCAAAATGTCCTCTCATAATTGCTGAATATGCTCTTCTTACAGTCAGTCCCACTATGCCACTCTTGCAGTTAAGCTTCCCTCCTGATTTTGAATTTAAACTTTACGAGTAACCGTCAGGCCACATCATCTTGTATCTCTCGATTGTTCCAGTGCTATGCAGATCCATTATTACCAATATGAACTGCCACATGTCTGACTTTGATTGACAACTTGTATTAACTCCGCACATTGCCCTCTTTGTGCCACGTGTTAAATTGTGATTGGCTTTTACAAATTATACAGCCAACATTACCCCCCGCACTAATATACCCAATACTTAGTGATATTAGTGAACTAGTGCAATCTATCCACATTCTAGGACGTGCATGGACTCTACATATTCTGGGAATATAACCGCTTTTTGAATAATGAAGTAGTGAACTTCATTAAATCCTTGTGCTTTGCACTTCTATTCTTTGAGTAAATGAAAAGGCTGGTACATCCACAATGGCCAATCACATTTTCTCTTACATTGATCGAGCATATGAGGAGTCTTTGAAAGATGATTGCAAGCCTCGAAAAAACTTTAAAGCAGTTATTGGTTACACCTATCTGCCTCCATTTATACAAGTCATGGAAGCTTTTGCCAATTACCAACCTTTAGACCAAAACTGCTAACTACAAACCCTTGGATCAAGCATTTGCAAAAATGAATCTTGGAAGCTCCTCTTTTGCCCCACCACTCTCTGCATGGGACACAGCTGCTTCTTCTTCCTCCAGGTCTACTGGCTGGAAAAGCTGGTTCAAACCTGATGAACCCGAATTAAGGGAGCGGATTCATCATTGATTTGTTGAATTCGATGATCCTTTTTCTGTTCCTCCTTCTGCTCGAAGCTCAGTGGTTTACCCTTATGTACCCATTGATCGCCGACACAGTCTGGAGGACAACTTGCTTATGGCGTGGTACACATCCTCCATGCTAGTGAAGATAGTGCGAGAAACTCCTCATCCAAGCGAAACATAGGGATACAACAAAACTTTGCTCTTTTGACTGGCTCGAATGCGTAAATAACCCCCAATTCCCCTCTTCCTTTGGAATGGATCCCTCTGCATCTCTTCTCACGTAGAATCCTCATTGGATGGAAGAATTGAAACTTACTCTTTTCGAGAATCAATTTTTACTTTCCTACCGACCTCCAACTCTTCCAATTGCATTTGAGCAATACCAAGTTCAACTTCTGTTTGCTGCCTTCTCTCACTTGCCTTTCAATGTTCTTGGAGATAAGATTCCTCTCAAGAACTTCCAATGGGCCTGTGATGTTATGACTCGGGGTCATACTCTCAACCCCATTGCCCAGGCAGAGCTTCAAGCTTTTTTGGATAAACTTCCACTCCTTTTTCATTGGTACAAAATTTCTTTGGCTACCAGTGACTCTTTGGACGAAATCACAGCCAATCAAATCTAGACACAATACGAAGCAGAGAACCTTATTGAAGAATATGATGACTTCAAGAATAAAGATTCAGCATACTCAGATGATTTGAATATTGACGAAATGGAACAAGGCTTAAAAGAGACAGAATTTGAGGTGAAAGCTGAACAACTTTTTCACCAAATAAGAGCCTACTAGCTGCAACAACCTAACTTTGATAGGATAGAAAATAGAATAAAGAAAGAACATAAGTTCATTGAACATTACTAGGTCAAATTTAATGAACTTGTTACTCTTTCTATTCCCTATTATTATGAACTCGAATTCGTCGCCAAGTAGGCTTTTCTAATGTAATTACTTACATGTTAATAAAACTAGGGTTTTCTTTCTCTATTTGGCATGATCTGGTTTTATGTGTTGGACAATCTTCATTGTATTATGAACAAATTATGTTTGTGTACTTAACAACAAACAGAAGAAATAAAGAAAGGATAGGGATTGTTTGATTACAAAAATTAAACCTAAATATAATAAATAAATAAAAACAAATTTTTATTTTGTTACAAAAACAAAATTAAAACCTGAAACAGAAAAAATAATAAACCAGAAAGTAAATTAATTACTAACCTTATGCATTTATTGAACAAAATTCTGATTAAGTCCAGTGTTTAACACTATGTCCTTAAGACAGATCCGTCATCTCCACGGTGTTTTCAGATTATGGACGTCTATCTCATCAACAACGAATAATTGCAGCACTACAAATTATTCGCACAACGAATACACTTTGTGTATACGCTCTTTCTCACGGAAAATTAAATGCAGCAAAATGTAGAGAGTAATTACATAGGGAAAAATGAATTTTCTGAATCCAAAATCCAAATGAGGGTCTATCTATTTATAGGAGAATTTGTGGCTGTTTGGTTTGAATTAAACAGGTGCAAAATTGTTTGAACATGTATTATACCTGTTCTGTTTGAATGAACAGGTAAAGAACCTATTGGGTTTAAATTTCAAATAGAAACTGAATCAGTTTGATTTAAATTCAAACAGATTTAAATCTGTGTGGACCGATATGAAACCTGGACAGAAATATTGAAAAGGTGCAAACAATTTTGAATTTTTCCAACCAAAATTTGAAATTAAATTGGACAGATTTTATTTTACCAAAAAATAAAATTAAATTCAAATATTTTTGGCCCAAAAAATAAGTATTGGGCCGGACAAGCCTAACCCAAGCTCACACCATGCACCTGCGTCCAAGCCTAGGCCCAGCCCAGCCTGACCTACTAGATGGATAGACGGCAACGACGCGTGCATGTGTGTTTATTTTTTGGGTTCAATAGGTCTAGCCCAATTTTCCCATAACCTCTCCCTTCTACAAACTTGGGGTGCCCCTTGGGGCTCTCCTTAAGTTACAAACCCACGCCTTCTAAACTCACATAAGTTTGCCCACCAAACCAATGTGGGACAAGCCTTAAACCAAACCTTTAGGAAATTTCACCAAAAATACCATTTCAATGGAGCTCTCTTTGGCTTCAATTTCCTATTCACCTGATAATGGGTTTTAGCAACCAAATATACTACGTGAATCACAACACGGCATAGAACGCGTTACCACTTAGACCCACCAATTTTGGCTCATGGGTCTTACCTAAAAATTAGACCACAGTTGAGGAAAAAACTGATTTTTTTTTTTCCAAAACCATTTCTAACAATCCCCCACATGAATGGAATTTGATGATAACGGAAATGCAACAATATGCAGAATTTGTCAAAAGAGTATAAATGAAAAATATCTTGCATCAGGATAGGTAGCTTTCGACCTTGAACCTTTCCTAGTGATAGCCTATTGGACTTACTACCTACCTAATGGACGCAATGCCTTGAATTGTTCAACCATTTGTGTAAGCCAAGACAATAGATTTCACACAAAATATCTTCTGACACATCGTGGTTCTCACGGTTGTGTTCATTTTGGCCTTGAACGCTCTTGGTTATTCATGAGTGCTTGTAGAGAATTTAGCGTCTTTATTCTCATAGAACTGACCCTAGTTCGACACTCATATAGGTGATTCTTATAGTGAGTATCTCTTATACTCGTCTTGATTTTTTATGCCTAAATCAAGATATAAGTAATCATTAAAATTGAAGATTATTCTTAACCCCCTGTATACAATACATGTTACAGATATCACTCTTACCATAGGAATGTGTAGGGAATTTTAATCCCTTGGTGATTTCAGATGAGCCACACATAACTTAGTTGTCCCTTTGAACTTAGTTCTTGGGATCACCAGTCATTTAAGTAGGGTTACCATTATGATGACTCTTATGTAATAGTCTTTAATCCCATCCCCTTTGATGAACTATACACTTGCTCTTTAGTTAAACCTTTTGTTAACGGATCCACAATATTCTCTTTAAATTTTATATAATCTATTGAGATTATTCCATTTGAGAGCAATTGCCTTACAGTATTATGTCGACGATGAATATGTCGTGACTTACCATTACACATGTGATTCTGTGCCCTGCCTATTGCAGATTGACTATCACAATGAATGCAAATAGTTGGCATAGGTTTTGGCCACATTGGAATATCTTCTAAGAAGTAGCAAAGCTATTTTGCTTCTTCTCCTGCTTTGTCTCAAGCAATGAACTCAGATTCCATTGTGGATCGTGCGATGCATGTTTGTTTCGTGGACTTCCAAGAAACAATAGCGCCTTCTAGAGTAAAGACATATCCACTAGTGGATTTTGAATATTTAGTATCCGATATCCAATTGGCATCACAATAACCTTCTAGTAGTGCAGGATATCGTATAAAGTTCAAACCATGATCATGGGTAAACCTTAGATATCTAAGAACTTGAATGATCGCTTTCCAATGGTCTTCTCCGGAGTTGCTAGTGTACCTACTCAATTTACTGATAGCATAAGCTATATCAAGACGAGTACAATTCATTAGGTACATTAGGCTTCCAATGATTTGGAAGTATTTTAACTGAGACACCGCATTATCTTTATTTTTCAATAAATAAAGACTGATGTCTACAGGTGTTCTAGCTACATTCATATCATCATTGATAAATTTACTAAGAATTTTCTCAATATAATGTGATTGAGATAATGCATGTCCATCAGATGTTTTAGTAATTTTCATTCCTAATATTACATCTGCGACCCCCATATCTTTCATATCAAATCTTTTGTTTAGTATTTGCTTAGTTAATTTGATCATGTTTTGACCGCTTCCAATGGTAAGCATGTCATCCACATAAAGACAAACTATGACATATCTTTGGTTAGTGTTTTTAACAGAGATGTACTTGTCAAATTCGTTTATCTTAAACCCATTAATAAGCATAGCATGATCAAATTTTCCATGCCATTGCTTGGGCGCTTGTTTTAATCCATAAAGAGATTTTACAAGCCGACAAACTTTCTTTTCTTGCCCTGGCACTACAACCCCTTCGAGTTGCTCCATATAGATCTCTTCATTTAGATCACCGTTTAAGAAAGCTGTCTTAACATCCATTTGATATATTTCTAAATTGTACAACTCTGCTATAGCAATAAACATGCGGATGGATGTTATTCTTGTCATTGGGAAATATGTGTCAAAATAGTCTAGACCTTCCTTTTGTTTGTAACCTTTTACCACAAGTCTTGCTTTATACTTGTCTATTGAACCATCTGCTTTCATTTTTCTCTTGAATATCCTTTTATATCCAAGAGGTTTAGAACCAGCTGGAAGATCCACCAATTCCCAAGTATGATTTTGCATAATGGATTCAATTTCATTATTAACAGTCTCTTTCCACAAAGGTGCTTCAGGATCTGTCATTACTTCCTTAAAGCTTTGAGGTTCATTTTCTAACAGGTACGTTAGAAAATCTAGACCAAAAGATTTTGATCTTCTAGCTCTCTTATTTCGTCTTGGTTCATCATCAGTTAAATCTTGTTGGTCAAGACCATTACTAGTCTCTTCAATTTGATTGTCATTAGTCTCTTGACGTTGTGTACAACCATAAGTTCTTTTCTGTGAACTTAATTCCTGTCATTTCTTTTAAGGAAAGACATATTCAAAAAACACAGCATTCCTTGACTCTATAATAGTGTTCACATTTATATCAGGTATTTCTGATTTATAAGTCAGAAACCGATATGCACTACTATTCTGAGCATAACCAATAAATAAACAATCCACTGTTTTTAGTCCTATCTTAGTCTTTTTCAGAATAGGAACTTCAACTTTTGCCAAACACCCCCACATTTTTAAGTATTTGTAGGAAGGTGGTTGACCTTTCCACAATTCATAAGGAGTGTTGTTGGTTTTCTTGTGGGGTATTCTGTTAAGAACATAATTAGCAAACAATATTGCTTCCCCCTACAAGTTCTGCGGTAAGTCTGAACTTAATAACATGGCATTCATCATTTCTTTAAGGGTTCTATTCTTCCCTTCAGCAATTCCATTTTGCTGTGGAGAATAGGGTGCTGTAGTTTGGTGAATAATTTCATGTTGTACACAAAATTAATTTAATGGTGCATCATATTAACCACCCTTATCACTTCTAACCGTTTTAATGGTTTGACCAAGTTGATTTTCAACTTTAGTTTTGTAGGATTTAAACATTTCTAAGGCTTCATCTTTACTTCTAAGTAAGTATACATAACAATATTTTGTGTAATCATCGATAAATGTTATGAAATACTTTTTGTCTCCTCTAGTTTGAAAAAATTTAAGATCACATACATCTATATGAATTAAATCTAGAGGTTTGGTTTTTCTTTCAACCCATTTAAATGGAGCCTTAGTTAGTGTCGCTTCTACACAAATCTCACATTTGTGATTAGGATCAATTTCAAACTTTGGTATGTAATCCAAACCAATTAATCTACGCGAAACATCAAAATTTACATGTCCTAATCTACCATGCCATAAATTTGACTCAAGAATATAAGCAAAAGATGCGTTATTCTTATTAATAATAAGTTCTAGTACAACCGTCATTACATTCAACTTGAAGAGACCATCGCTCATGGATCCCTTACCAACATACATACTACTCTTTGTTAATACAAATTTATCAGACTCAAATACAAGCCTAAAACCATTTTTACTTGACAAAGAACCATAAACTAAATTCTTTCAAATGTCTGGTACATGTAGCACGTTGTTGAAGGTAAGTTCCTTCCCTGATGTTATCTTCAAGATCACATTTCCTTGTCCAGCCACAGTAGAAGTAGAAGAATTTTCCATAAAAAGTTGATCACCATTTGCAGCCTCATTATAAGTAGTGAACATCTTCTTGTTCGCACAAATGTGACGAGTTGCCCTAGTGTCAACCCACCATTCTTTGGGATATCCAACCAAGTTAGCCTCAGACACCACGGCAGAGAGATTGATGTCATTTACCCCGTCAGAGATGTAATCTAATTCTATTACATTGGCTTGATTGGTGGTTTTCTTGCTTGTACTTCCGTGATCGTTCTTAGGGCGGCGGCAGCAATCAGAAGCTCGATGTCCAGTCTTGCCACAGTTATAACATTTTCCTTTGAACTTCTTATTGCCATTATTGTCGCCTTGTTTAGGACTATCTCCAGCAAACTTCCTCTTTTTGTTATGTGGTTTGTGAACTTGTTCAACCACATTAGCCTTGGACTCAATGGGATTTTTACCATTCTTCTTTTCATCCTTCCAGTTATCTTCCTTAATTCTCAGTCTTACAATAAGTTCATCCATGGTCATGTCTTTGCGTTTATGTTTTAAATAATTTTTGAAATCTTTCCAAGCCGGTGGTAACTTTTTTACTAAAGCAGCGACTTGGAAAGACTCGCTAAGAGACATATCTTCAGAATGAATATCAGGTAAAATTAATTAAAAACTTTGAACTTGAGAAATTACCGTCTGGGAGTTTATTATAACGAAGTGCAGAAATTTACCGACGACAAATTTCTTTGTGCTGGTATTCTCTGTCTTGTATTTTTTCCTCCAAAGAATCCCACAATTCTTTTGCTGTTTTCAAAGGGCTGTAAACATTATACAGCATGTTGTCAAGGCCATTGAGGATGTAGTTTTTGCACAGGAAATCAGAATGTTTCCAAGCATCTACAGCGGCAACAACTTGCAGATCACTTTCATCCTCTCCAAGTACTGGAGCCTCTTCACGAAGAAATTGGGCCTGATTTAGAGTTGTAAGATAGAACAACATTTTTTTCCACCATCTCTTAAACTCAGTGCCATTAATTTTTTTTGATTTTTCTCCATGATTTATTGGAACTTGAACATGGTTCTGAATAGGGACCGGAGTCGTTGTAACGATCAGATTTGGAGAACTACTTTCAACAGCCATAATATCTGATTACAAAAATCAGTAAAACTAAAACACAAATTAATTTTCTAGTTATTTGATTAAGGCTGAAATGTACATCATTGAGGCCGTTAATTAGAATCTCTTAACTTCACTTGTTGGTCAAACTGTATATTTTATGTGTGTTGAGTGTCAATCAGGTTATACATCGTCGGAGCATAAAATGAGCAAAAAGTCAGAATTTGGGCAGAGTTGACTTTCCCGCACGTGCGTTGACTTTTTCTGGGAAAGTCAAACCGACGTTTTAAACCTGTTTGGACGAGATTGGAAGCATAAAAAGACAAGAAAAAGGCTGGATTAGGGTTCGGAAGTTTTTTTGAGACCTAAAGAGGGAGGCTAGGGTTTGCAAAAGAGGAAGAAACAAAAAGCTTCAAGGATGTCTCCCATGGTGATTCCTTCTCTTTCTACTTCCTTCCACTCCTCCATGAGTGGCTAGTCTTCTTTTCTAGGGTTTTGATGAAACCCTAGCCATGTAATTATGTAGTTTTCTTTTTTGATTTTATATTATGTAAAGGTTTGAACCATTGTATGGTGTTTTAGAAATTCTTTATATATGATTTTCATTATCTTTTCAAATATTTGACTTTCTGTGATTGTTGAATATTATCCATACATGAGTTTTCTATTCCTTCACATTCAAGGTATGGGACGAACCATGCTACGAGGAACGAGTCGTATCACTACCCTAGTTTAGAGTGAACGATTCGTATTACTTGAGATGGTTCGTGCTCGTACATTGAATGTGATGATCTTCTTGTTAAATGCTTCGAACTTGTAGTTGTGAAGCATTAATTCGTTCAAACCATAGCATAATTAATTTCAATTGGAAACCCTAATTATGTGGTTAGTGGTGAATTCTCTACCCTAGGATTTTTCCCCAATTTAGTAAATCCAATTTCATTTAATATTGATAATTTAATTCCTTAGTTTAATTTATTTGTTAATTAAATTAGGTTATGATCATTCAATCTTTTTATCAAAATTAATTTAGGAATTTAACAATTAAATTAGTTTAATTTCACAATAGCCCCTGTGGATCGATACCTGGACTTGCCATTATTCTGATAGAATTTGGTATAGTTTAGTATTTAATTTTGGTGTGTTCAACGACCCATCAAATTTTGGCGCCGTTGCCGGGGACTTCTGGCGAAATTAGTTAATTTAAAGTTACATTCTTATTTTAATTTTTAGTTTAGGATTTTATGCTTTTGGTGTTGCTAAGTGTGCAGAGTGTTTGAAATTGGAGCTATCACTGAAGTGCAAGCGAAGCGCAGCCGAGCTTTAAAAAAAAAAAAAAAAAAAACCGCAGTGCTAAAGTGAGTAAACAGAAGCAAACACTCACAAGCAAAGCACCAAAGTGCTAAAACAGAAGTCAAAGCTCAAACAGAGGTTGGGGACAACGTCTACACGTTAACCATCCGTAAGACGAGTAAAGCGTTTTCGTTAAACCGCTGTGAGTATTTCTTCCTTTGGTATTTTGCTTTCATACTTAGTGCACAGAGTCGGAACTTGTTGTGTGTGTTTGGGTAGTGTATGCACGGGCGTCGTTCTTGTCGCCCTGAATTGTGGAGTTTAGACCTTGAACTAGAAAGGACCCTTAGGAGACTTAGGACCTCTGCCCGTATTCCTAGGCTTGAATATTCATACATTGAGCCATTAGAGATGGCAAATCCTAATATCCCGAATGAGCCTAACCGGACACTTAAGAATTATTTTACACCCACTGCATATACATCACCATCATGCATCCAATTGCCCAACACCACTGCTGCTCATTATGAGATTAAGTCCAGCACCATACAAATGCTCCCATCATTCCATGGACTAACTCATGATGACCCTTATAAGCATTTGAATGAATTTCTGGAAATTTGCTCGACAGTAAGGATCCAGAATTTCACAAATGAGGCCTTAATGTTGCGATTGTTTCCATTCTCGTTAAAGGATAAAGCCAAACACTGGCGAAATTCTTTACCTGCTAATTCAATCACAACTTGGGACCAATTACAGCAACGGTTCTTGGAGAAGTATTTTCCCATAGGTAAAACCAACCAACATAGGCGAGCAATTCCATGAGACTTGGGAAAGACTTCGAGACCTTCTCCAACAGTGTCCCCACCACCAAGTGCCTAATTGGCAACTTGTTCAAACATTTTATTATGGCTTAACTGAGCCACACCGCCAAATGGTGGATTCGTCCTGTGGTGGGACATTTATGTCTAAAAATGATGCCGAGGCATGGCAATTGTTTGAGAACCTAAGTGATAATTTCCTTCACCATGCCTCCGCAGCCCGGCAAGTCCGGCAACCCATGGTTGGAGCCCCGAAAAGAGGGGGCATTTATGAGGTCGGGCAAAACCTAGAGTTAGCCCAACAAGTAGAGGCATTGTCCCGCAAGATGGACCAATTATTAGCTACGGGACATGCTCCTACCCAACATGATCAGCCTCAATTTCACGAGGCATGTGTTATTTGTGCGAGCCCTGCTCATGACTTGAGTGAGTGCCCTTCGGCATCACAATTTCCGGAGTTAGTCCAAGAGCATGTGAATGCGGCTCAAGGATTCTCCAACCCGGGTAATAACCCATACTCCAACACATATAATCCGAGATGGAGAAATCACCCTAATTTCTCATGGAGGCCCCCTTCACAAGGCACTTCTTACAATCCTCCACCACCAAGGCAGAATTTCAATAATTTTGCCAACCAATCATCTTACCGACCACCGCAACCGTATAGACCCCCACAACCATACCGTCAACCACAACCCCCGCCTGTCCCTCAGGGCAACTCTGCCTTTGAGACTCAGGTGTTGGAAGTTCTTTCAGAACTTAAGGGGTTAGCACCGATAGTTCACTCCCACACTCACTCTATTGCCAAGATAGAGACGCAATTGGGTCAAATGGCTAACAACATGAATCGGAGAGAGGAGGGAAAATTACCAAGTAAAACTGTGGCTAACCCTAAGGGACAATACGGGGCAGAGAGTTCGGGTGGGAATGGTAAGCAACATGAGCAAGTGCAGGCGGTGGTTGCTCTAAGAAGTGGTAGGGAGTTAGAGCCTCAATCTGTTGCGTCTGATGTAACTAGAGTTAGGAAGGGTGACCACGGTGGTTCACCAAGTGAGAGCAAGGGTGAGGGGGAAACACTTAAGAGGGATGAGTTAGTCCCTAGCACTCCATATGTGCCTAAGGCACCCTTTCCCAAGTGCCTTGATACACCGTCCCCTTTTAATAAGAAGGCGGCATCTATGGAGGCAATGATGGAGGTCTTTAAACAGGTAAAAATCAATCTTCCCCTGTTGGAGGCGATTAAGCAAGTACCATCATATGCCAAATTTCTGAAGGACCTTTGTACGCAAAAGCGTAAATCTAGGACACATGTGTCCCAAAAGGTCCTACTCACGGAGCAAGTAAGCTCCATCTTGTTGAACGACACACCTCCTAAGCTTAAGGACCCAGGTGCCCCAACCATTGCATGCATTATAGGGGACCACTTCATTGATAGGGCCTTATTGGATTTAGGGGCTAGTGTTAGTTTGTTACCGTACTCTGTGTACGAGGAATTTGGGCTTGGCGAGTTGAAGCCCACTACTGTTACTCTTCAGTTGGCTGACCGGTCCCTCAAAGTGCCACGTGGCATGATTGAGGATGTGCTAGTTAAGGTTGATAGGTTCTACTTCCCTGTTGATTTTTTGGTATTAGATATGGAACCGGTAGCCAGTTTGAGGAAACAAATCCCGGTGATTTTGGGTCGACCTTTCTTGGCTACGGCCAATGCATGCATTAATTGTCGGACCGGGGTTATGGAAGTTTCATTTGGTAACATGCAAGTGAAACTTAATGTTTTCCAAGCATCACAACAACCTCATGAGAGAGAGGAGTGCTTATTAGTGGATGTTGTGGATGAGATTGTTGAGGAGGCTTTGCCCTCCATTCTTGTAGAGGACCCTTTGGAGGCTTATCTAGCTCATTTTGGGTTTGAAAATTTTGATATAGATGGGTCAATTGAAGAGGTGAATGTCTTGCTTAATTCTTCTTCTACACCGGATTTTCCTCCATGGAAAGCCCGGTTTGAGTCACTTCCTCCTCTGTCGAGAGAGCCTACCACACCTTCTTTGGTCACACCACCTACACTTGAGTTGAAGCCACTTCCGGCCACACTCAAGTATGCATTTTTAGGGCCCCAAGATACTTTACCGGTCATCATTGCATCTGACTTGACTGCAGCGCAGGAGAGTCAGTTAATGAGTGTTCTCGTGGCACATCGAAGTGCTATAGGGTGGTCAGTGGCGGATTTGAAAGGGATAGATCCCTCCGTGTGCATGCATTATATACACCTAGAGGAGGACACCAAACCTTCTCGCGAAATGCAATGGAGACTGAATCCTAACATGAAAGAGGTGGTGAACAAAGAGGTTTTGAAATTGTTGGATGCGGGTATTATATACCCCATCTCAGATAGCAAGTGGGTGAGTCCCACACAAGTAGTGCCCAAGAAATCGGGCATCACTGTTGTTGAGAATGAAGAAGGAGAGTTAGTCCCCACACGGACCACTACTGGGTGGCGAGTGTGCATTGATTATAGGAGACTAAATTCCTCAACTAGGAAGGACCATTTTCCCTTACCTTTCATTGACCAAATCCTAGAGCGGTTAGCGGGGCAGGGTTTCTATTGTTTTCTTGATGGCTATTCGGGGTATAATCAAGTCCCGGTGTACCCTGCTGACCAGGAAAAGACTACATTTACATGCTCTTTTGGCACTTTTGCTTACAGGCGCATGCCCTTTGGGCTGTGTAATGCACCAGCGACTTTTCAACGGTGTATGATGGCCATTTTCTCCGACATGGTGGAGAAATTCTTAGAGGTTTTTATGGATGACTTTTCGGTGTTTGGACCGTCTTTTGAGGAATGCCTTAGGAACTTGACTAGAGTGTTAGAACGATGTACTGAGGCAAACCTAATCTTGAGTTGGGAAAAGAGCCATTTTATGGTTCGTGAGGGTATAGTGTTGGGACACATTGTGTCCCCTCGAGGTATAGAAGTTGACAAGGCTAAGGTCGACCTCATTGCAGGCCTTCCTCCACCCAATTCCGTGCGTCAAATTAGGTCGTTCTTAGGGCACGCAGGTTTTTACCGTAGGTTCATCAAAGACTTTAGTAAGATATCACGTCCTTTGTGTAGTTTACTAGTTAAGGACGCGCCTTTTGTCTTTGATGACGCATGCTTAAAGGCATTCGAAACACTAAGAATGGCCTTGACTACCGCCCCAATCATGAAATCACCAGATTGGTCTCTTCCCTTTGAAATCATGTGTGATGCCTCTGATTATGCTGTCGGGGCTATGTTGGGCCAAAGGGTCAATAAGGCACCATTTGCTATATATTATGCTAGTCGCACTCTCTCGGATGCTCAATTGAACTACACTACTACCGAGAAAGAGTTGCTAGCTGTGGTCTTTGCCTTAGACAAATTCCGATCTTATCTCCTAGGTTCCAAGGTCATAGTCTTCACTGATCATGCCGCTTTGCGGTATTTGCTATCTAAGAAAGAGACCAAACCTAGGTTGATTAGATGGATTTTGTTGCTTCAGGAATTTGATTTAGAGATCCGTGATAAGAAAGGATCTGAGAATGTGGTGGCGGATCATCTCTCTCGAATCCTCGTTGAGTATAATAGTGACCCTCTTATTTTGCATTATTCGTTTCCGGACGAACAACTTTTTGAGCTGTCACAAGCGAGCCCCCCGTGGTTTGCACATATTGTGAATTACTTGGCCATTGGGCAAACTCCGCAGAATTGGTCTAAGCAAGACAAAGACCGATTCTTTTCACAGGTCAGGTATTACTTTTGGAAAGATCCGGAGTTGTTTAAATATTGCTCCGACCAAGTGATCCGACGGTGTGTGCCGGAGAGTGAGGTGCATAGCATTCTTACATTTTGTCATTCTTCTGCATGTGGCGGTCATTTTAGTGGGCATAAAACGACCGCCAAGATTTTACAAAGCGGGTTTTATTGGCCCACAATTTTTAAAGATGCCCATCAATTTTGTAAAACTTGTTTGCGCTGTCAGCAAATGGGTTCGATGTCTCGGCGTGACATGATGCCAATGTCTCCTATTCTTGTGGTAGAAATATTTGATGTTTGGGGGATTGATTTTATGGGCCCTTTCCCGTTGTCGTTCGGGTTTGAGTACATTCTCTTGCCAGTAGATTATGTGTCGAAGTGGGTGGAGGCAATAGCTACCCGAACAAACGATCATAGAGTGGTAATCAAATTTTTGCATGAAAATATCTTTAGTCGTTTTGGGTTTCCTAGAGCCATAATAAGTGATCAGGGTACACATTTTTGTAACCGGTTCTTTGAGTCGGTAGTTAAGAAATACTCTATCACTCATAAAGTTGGCACTCCATACCACCCTGAAACTAGTGGCCAAGTAGAAGTCTCGAATAGGGAGATAAAGCACATAATTGAGAAAACGGTGAGACCGGATAGGAAAGATTGGTCACAACGGTTAATTGATGCATTATGGGCTTACCGCACTGCTTATAAGACACCTATTGGGATGTCACCATATAGGGCAGTGTTTGGCAAAGCTTGTCATCTCCCGGTTGAACTTGAGCATCGAGCATTGTGGGCCATAAAGAAGTTTAACTTCGATATGGCCGCGGTTGGGCTCAACCGGAAATTGCAACTCAATGAGCTGGAGGAAATCCGGAATGATGCATATGAGAGTTCGAGAGTTTTTAAAGCTCGGACTAAGGAATTCCATGACAAGCACATTAATAGAAAATCTTTTGAACCCGACCAAAAAGTGTAGCTTTTTAATTCAAAATTGAGACTCTTTCCGGATAAGCTAAGATCAAGATGGGATGGCCCCTTTGAGGTTGTTGAGGCATTTAGTCATGGCGCCGTTGAGGTGCGGGATCCAAAAACTGGCCACACTTTCAAAGTGAATGGCCAAAGATTGAAACCATATATAGAGGGGATTGGGAATGGGGATATGATTGAGTCCATTGCTTTGATGGACCCATTTTACTATGATTGATAAATTGATTTCTTGTTCTCTTTTCTTTCCCTTCTATGCTATTTTGTTTTTCTGTGTTCTCGTTATGCTTTACTTGTGTCTAGGAGACTTTAAATCCTCTAAAGGTGTAATTCCTTTGGTGTTTGCCGTGCCCGAACGGCATCTGACGGTCTGGTATAGCCACCTAACTGTGTTTGTAGTGAGTTCCTAGGAGACCAACTGAGACGGTGGAAACTAGAGTTCGAATGGCAAAGCCTAGAACACAAAGGTTTGGGATTTCCGAGACTAAAGTCTGGTTTAAATACCCAGGGGTGTGGAGATTGCTTCAAAACTACCTCGGCTTGAACTCTGTATGGCAGCCCCATAGATTGAGGTAGCTTTATGCGCCTCGATTCTGGATACCAAATCAACCTAGTCTGTCACCCTGTTGGAGAATAGGGAAAGTTACAAATACAGTTAGGGAGAAAAGTAGTACCCGTGGTTTTCGCGTGAAGATTATACCTTTAGTGGGCATTCCGTTATATTCTTTTGTGCTATATTTATTCCGGATGTCAATTAAAAGTAGAAATGTTTATTTTCAGTGTTTAAAACCATGCTTTCATGTTTATTTTCTATGTTTATACTTGATCATTAAAAAAAAAAAAAAAAAAAAAAAAAAAAAAAAAAAAAAACATGTTTATTTTCTATGTTTATACTTGATCATTTAAAAAAAAAAAAAATTTTGAAATCGCCGCACGTGCGGCCTGGGCCCCGCACGTGCGGGAAAATTGGGCAAAGCACTCTGCTAAATAAGCAGGTGCGGTGGGATGAACTTTGACCAAGCCGCACGTGCGGCTTGACTCCCGCACGTGCGGGACGCCGATTTATTAAAAAAAAAAAAAAAAAAAAAAAAAATTTGAAATCGCCGCACGTGCGGCCTAGGCCCCGCACGTGCGGGAAAATTGGCAAAAACCCAGCTTGCACTCTGCTTTAAAAGCAGGTGCGGGACGGACGTGCGTTGACCATGCCGCACGTACGGCTTGCCTCCCGCACGTGCGGGACGAAGAAATTAAAAAAAAAAAAAAAAGAAAAGAAAAGAAGCGCAGGGATGGAATCGCCGCACGTGCGGCCTTGACTCCCGCACGTGCGGGGTGGAAAAATTAAAAAAAAAAAAAAAAAATTTGTTTTGTTTTCTTATTATTTTCATTTACTATATTTTTTATTTATTTTCATTTTGTTTTTTTTTTTGTTATTTTTATTTTTAATTTTCGTACCAAAAAAAAAAAAAAAATCTTCACATAAACCCATCTTATCTACTCTCTCTCTCTCTCCCAATCACTCTCACACTCTCAGATCTCTATCTCTCTCTCTCTCTCTCTCTCTCTCTCTCTCTCTCTCATCCCCACAAACCCATCTTCTTCTTTCCTTTTCTTCTTCTTTCTTCTTCCTCACCACCATCATCTCACTGCCGGCACCACTTCCCTCTCCGTCCGGCGAAACTCCGGCGACCACCATTTTTTCCGGCGAACCTCCATTTTTTTTCTCTCTTTCTCCACTTTTTCAAGGTAAATTTTTCTTTTTCTTCTTTTCTTTCTTTTGCATAGATTTGTGAAAGTAGAAATTATTTTGTAACGTTTTTGATTTATTTATTTATTTATTTATTTTTTCTGGATCTAGTGTAAAAAAAAAAAAAAAAAAAAAACCAAAAAAAAAATCTTAGAATGCATGTTTGTTAGAATACATGTTTGTTAGTTTCTTTTCTTTTATTTATTTATTTATTTATTTATTTATTTTTATTTTTATTTTTATTTTTTTATGCCTATTATTATTTTTAGAATGCATGTTTGTTAGTTTCTTTTCTTTTTTTTTTAAAAAAAAAAAAAAAAAAAAGAGGGACGCAAACCAGACTCAAGCTCGGCTAAGGAGAAAGATGAGGCCGCACGTGCGGCTTGACTCCCGCACGTGCGCAAAAAAAAAAAAAAAAAAAAAAAAAAAAAAAAAAACCTCACAAATATTGGTACTAACACTACTCCTAATTTAGTTTTTTTTATTTATTATATTTGTTTAGTTTAATTGCTTCGTAGTGATTCTGGGATAATTTAATTAGTTAGTGAACTTTAGTTTTAGTTTTATTTTATTTTATTTTATTTTATTTTATTTTTTTACTTGTGTAGTTAATGATTTTCTTTTAATCTTATTCTATGATGTCATTGTTCATATAAGTACTAAGTAGTTTAATTTATATTTTATTTTGTTTTGTTTTCTGAAATTTTATTTACTTTTCTTCTCTTCAAAAAAAAATTAAATAAATAAATAAAAATAAAGTAAAAATAAAAATAAATAAATAAATGAATAAACATGTTTAGTTTTGGTTGTTTGATTCTATAATTTAGTCTATTTTGTAGTTTAGTTATTTTATAGTCTAGTTTAGTTTAGTTTATTTTATAGTTTAGTAATTTAATTTCATGACATGTTACTTCATTTATTTAATTCATTAATTTCGTTTTTACAAAAAAAAAAAAAAAAAAAAAGAAGGGGGAAATGGGAATTGCATGTGGTACATTAATGGGCAAATTTGTTCTTTCATCATTTAGTTGATTCTCATGCTGGTTTTATGGGTATCTGTATTTCTTGTTGGTGTGTGCAGGATATGAGTCGCCGTGTCACTGCTCGGGCCTCCAAAAAGGCCAGGGGTGCCTCCTCTTCGGCGCCACCACCACCATCATCACCACCATCCTCGCCCCCACCACCAGGAGACTTGCCCGGCCGGAGTGGGCTTCACGGCCTCTTCATAAGCTCACACAGTTCAACCTGCCATTTTTTCAGCAGGACGAGGATACTACTTGGGCGGTTGAGCAGCTCCGACTCCGGCAACAGTTGGGCATTTGTGCTGTGACAGTGCCCACTTATCCTCGCTTGGTCCGATTATTCTACCAGAACCTGCATGAGACACCCACTGCGGTTGGACTGCTCTCTGACATTGATGGTCATGTTGTTCACATCACCTCGGCCATGATTGCCAAAGTGTTAGAGTTTTTCGCCAAACCGGAAGATCAGCCTTTCCCGGAAGTTGAGGATCGCCAACCCGTACCTCGCCTCATCCAGCAATACTTCCCGGGAGCCCACGGTGACCCCAGTTTCACATGCTTGCGGCGAAGCAAGCTACCTAGCCGCTTGCTTCTCCTTGATTCCGTGGTCCATAAGAATGTCCTTCCACTTGGGCATCGAGCTGAGCGTCATTTGGAGTTTGTGCGGGTTTTACACGGGTATCAGCTTGGCTATCAGGTCCCGCTTGAGGATTTCATTTTGCTGCATGTGCAGAAATTTCTACGGGAGGCAGTTCGGCCTACTCCTCTGCAGAACCTGACTTGGCCCCTACCATTCGCCAATTTGTTGACACTTGTGTTTGAGCTGAACCACCTCCCCATTGCTGAGGATGAGGAGATTGATCGAGGGTATCCGACATTCGGCCGGCGGGAATGGCAGCACAGCATATCTCGCATTCCGCAGCCAGTGGGTGCCCCGGTTGAGGAGGCCCAGGACCCCGTCCATGACCACCCAGCTCATCCTGTTCCCCCTGTGCCTCCCCAAGGGGACCCACTCTACATGACTCGCGAGGAGTACTTACAACTTCAGCACTCTGTCGATCAGGTCCATCATACTCTTCGTGATCACCACCAGAGTCTCATGGAGTTGCGCACGGATTTTCAGGCTTTTCGCGACTATTCTCAGGCGCGTTTTGATCAGCTCCACGCCGACAACCTCGCCATCCAGCAACAGGGTCAGGAAAACGCCTTCGAGACGCGCGCTTTGATGCAAGCCTTGTTTGCCCAACATTTCCCACCACCACCACCACCGGCTTCTCCTTAGTACCCGCCTGTATATCGCTTTATCTCTTTTATTTTTATTTTTATTTTCCTTTTTCTTAAAAAAAAAAACAGAAAAAAAAAACACCAAAAAGAGAGTGAAGTGTGTATATGTTACTCTCTGCCTGCCTGGATGTGCACCTACAATTCTGGTAATTTTCTCTCATTTCTCTTTACTTTTCCATTGAGGACAATGTCATATTCAAGTTGGGAGATGCGGGTTATATTTTATTTTGTGCATTCCTATTTGGCTCATAATTCATGCTTATACCTGTTTCACTTGACTGCATTACTTCACCTGATGTGACTTTTTGCTAGTAGGGTGATGATATTTGCATATGTTATTTGGAGATCATAGTAGACTTGTATGAAAAGGATTTATTGGGTAGATACTTGCATGCCATGTTTGCACGAGGAGAGTTGTCTGTGTTTGTGATTTTAGTACACTTGTCATGAGTATGCCTTAATTCACATGAGCACACTATCATAGCAGTGATCTTTTTATTATAATCCCTGGTGTACATCATTGATAATAGCTAGAGTTACAGAAAAGAATAAATGAGGAGCCAAGATTCTTTAAAAAAAAAAAAAAAAAAAAAAAACTTGACTAGTTTGGGTCCGTAGCCTTTTTAACTTGAGTTATTAAGCCCGTAGGGGTGTCTCTACACCTAGTGCCCTAAAACCGTCTGGTTTGGGAGTCATTGGCCCAAAACTTGCTACATGGGTTAATTAGAAAGCTTAAGGGACTTAGACATTGCACAGTTAAGGAAAAATAAGAAGAATGATTTGTTCGGATTCGTAGCCTTTTCAACTCGAGTTATTAAGCCCGTAGGGGTGTCTTTACACCTAGTGCCCTAAAACCATCTGGTTTGGGAGTCATTGGCCCAATGCTCGTTACATGGGTTGATTAGAAAGCTTAAGGGATCAAGACATTGCACAGTCATTAAAAAAAAAAAAAAAAAAAAACTTTGAGAATCTTGGCTGCAACAGGTTAGTTTTTCTGTATATGTTGGGTGTTATTATGAGTTACACTGGGCTATTATAGTGGATAGTTAACTAATATGGAGATTGCACTTTACACCGAGGGTACTCATGACTTGTCTACTAGCATGCACAAGTATAGGGGACTTTATTTTTGTATTAACTGAATTGTGGTTTTGACTCAATAGGTTCCTTCATGCTTGTCCACTGTGCCTTTAATGACTCATGATGTCTCAATATCACACTGTAGTGGCACATAAGTTGATTGTTAGGTGGAGTAGTGTGGTCATTTAATGTTGAGTATATATGAATATGTTAATGTTTGTGGGTATCATTTCTGGAAACCCTCACGAGACTTTACTCGTCCACCTGGGGTCACCTTGTGGTTTAAAGGCTTGTTGCATATGCTAAATGCAACCGTTTTCCCACAAAAGAGGAAATAGATAGATTTTGTTTAATGTTATTTTATTTTCCTTGCTTGAGGACTAGCAAGTAGTAAGTTGGGGGATGTGATTAAGGCTGAAATGTACATCATTGAGGCCGTTAATTAGAATATCTTAATTTCACTTGTTGGTCAAACTGTATATTTTATGTGTGTTGAGTGTCAATCAGGTTATACATCGTCGGAGCATAAAATGAGCAAAAAGTCAGAATTTGGGCAGAGTTGACTTTCCCGCACGTGCGTTGACTTTTCCGCACGTGCGTTGACTTTTTCTGGAAAAGTCAAACCGACGTTTTAAACCTATTTGGACGAGATTGGAAGCATAAAAAGACAAGAAAAAGGCTGGATTAGGGTTCGGAAGTTTTTTTGAGACCTAAAGAGGGAGGCTAGGGTTTGCAAAAGAGGAAGAAACAAAAAGCTTCAAGGATGTCTCCCATGGTGATTCCTTCTCTTTCTACTTCCTTCCACTCCTCTATGAGTGGCTAGTCTTCTTTTCTAGGGTTTTGATGAAACCCTAGCCATGTAATTATGTAGTTTTCTTTTTTGATTTTATATTATGTAAAGGTTTGAACCATTGTATGGTGTTTTAGAAATTCTTTATATATGATTTTCATTATCTTTTCAAATATTTGACTTTCTGTGATTGTTGAATATTATCCATACATGAGTTTTCTATTCCTTCAAATTCAAGGTATGGGACGAACCATGCTACGAGGAACGAGTCGTATCACTACCCTAGTTTAGAGTGAACGATTCGTATTACTTGAGATGGTTCGTGCTCGTACATTGAATGTGATGATCTTCTTGTTAAATGCTTTGAACTTGTAGTTGTGAAGCATTAATTCGTTCAAACCATAGCATAATTAATTTCAATTGGAAACCCTAATTATGTGGTTAGTGGTGAATTCTCTACCCTAAGATTTTTCCCCAATTTAGTAAATCCAATTTCATTTAATATTGATAATTTAATTCCTTAGTTTAATTTATTTGTTAATTAAATTAGGTTATGATCATTCAATCTTTTTATCAAAATTAATTTAGGAATTTAACAATTAAATTAGTTTAATTTCACAATAGTCCCTGTGGATCGATACCTGGACTTGCCATTATTCTGATAGAATTTGGTATAGTTTAGTATTTAATTTTGGTGTGTTCAACGACCCATCAATATTCAAACCAGAAAATAAATTATAACACAAAATAATTTTATTTTTCTAGTTACTGAAACCAGGAAAATAAATTACTACACAAAAATTTCTTGTAACACTATTACACAAAATAATATTATGAAATTGTTAATGATACTAGTATATTACTACTAGTTGTCAAAGAAAATAAACAGTATATTACTACTATTTGTCAAACAGTATATAACTACTATTTGTATTTTCTAACCAGAATATCACTTTGTAAAAAGTACAAAAAATAAATACAATGAAGACATCAAAAAATAATTCTGTCTTAAGATTGTTCGACAATCTTCACTGTATTACGAATAAATTATGTTTGTGTACTTAACAACAAACAGAAGAAATAAAGAAAGTAGATAGATTGTTTAATTACAAAAATCAAACCAGAATATAATAAATAAATAAAAACAAAATTTTATTTTGTTACAAAAATAAAATTAAAATCTGAAACAAAAAAAAAAAAAAAACAAAACAGAAAGTAAATTAATTACTAACCTTATGTATTTATTGAACAAAATTCTTATTAAGTCCAGTATTTAACACTATATCCTTAAGACATATTCATCATCTCCACGGTGCTTTCAGAATGTGTACGTCTATCTCCCAGGATAAAATGATCAATAACGAATAATTGCAGAACTACAAATTATTCGCACAACGAACACACTTTGTGTATACACTCTTTCTCACGGAAAATTAAATGCAGCAAAATGTAGAGAGTAATTACAAAGGGAAGAACGAATTTTCTGAATCCAAAATCCAAATAAGGGTCTATCTATTTATAGGAGAATTTGTGATTGTTTGGTTTGAATTAAACATGTGCAAACCGGTTTGAATAGGTATTATACCTGTTCTGTTTAAATGAACAGGTAAAGAACTTGTTGGGTTTAAATTTCAAATAGAAACTGAATCTGTTTGATTTAAATTCAAATAGATTTAAATCTATATGGACAGATATGAAACTTGGACAGAAATATTGAAGAGGTGCAAACAATTATGAATTTTTCCAACCAAAATTTGAAATTAAATTGGACAGATTCTATTTTACCAAAAAAAAAAAATTAAATTCAAATGTTTTTGGCCCAAAAAATAAGTATAGGGCTAGATAAGCCTAACCCAATCTCACACCATGCACTCGCGCCCAAGCCCAGCCCAACCGACTGGATGGACGGACAAGGGCGGCGTGCACGTGTGTGTTTATTTTTGGGTCCAATGGGTCTAGCCCAATTTGTCTATAACCTCTCCCTTCTACAAACTTGGGGTGCCGCTTGGGGTCTTTCCCAAGTTACAAACCCATGCCTTATAAACCCACATAAGTTTGCCCACCAAACCAATATGGGACAAACCTTAAACCAAACATTTAGGAAATTTCACCAAAAACACCATTTCCATGAAGTTCTCTTTGGCTCCAATTTTCCATTCACTCGATAATAGTTTTGAGCAACCAAATATACTATGTGAATCACAATGCGGCATAGAACGCGTTACCACTTACACCCGCCAATTTTGACGCATCGGTCCCACCTAAAAAATTAGACCGAAGTTGAGGAAAAAACTGATTTTTTTTTTCCAAAACCATTTCTAACATTATGTTCCAATTGCATGCTTGTGACCATTTTATTCACACAATTCAAATAAAATTAGATCTTCGAATTAACCAATTTTTGCTTCGAAGCCTGATTTGAACATCTCCAAAGTATGGAATACTCGAAACCTGATTTAAATATCTCCAAAGTATGGAATACAACTGACAATCTTTGCCTTAGGTCTTCTTATTCCAATTGCATGGTCAACATAATTTAATAACTTTGAATTAACCATTTCAGCTACAGAATACTTCAAAGTTCACTTCGAAGGATTTTATCTTTTACAAGAAACCTAAGAGCAAGTCCCCAATCCTTTTGAAGCAAACCAAACCTAAACATTCTTGCATTCTTAGGCATAAAATGTGCTTCGAAGTCAATTTCCTGCCCTCGAAGCCTTAGTTGCATGTTTGACATCTGGCTTTGGAGTCATATCTTGACTTTGAAGCCAAATATTTGTTTTCTAAGCCAATCTGAGTGTTTGAGATACATTTCCCGCCCAAACAATCACCCTTGAGAGAAACTTTTCATGTTGTACTTTTAGGACTCCTATGAATTTTAAGACAAAGGCTTAAACTCATATGGGTTACAAAATCAGCCAAACAATTATCTCGGGTCTTTTTGCCCATTTAGACTGATTGGGTATCTTTTCGGGCAAAAAGGTTTAAAAACCCTTTCTCTTCGAACTTTTAACTTACTTGATCGCCGAAAACACAAACCCTTTATTTCTGTTGCTCTCTCCTCCTCTTTACTCTTTTTTTCAGCTTTATCCTCCGAAAGCTTCTGCTAATGGCTTCTTTCTCTTTGAAAGTACCAGTTGTGGAGCGCATGAGTCCATTAGTAGCTTTGAAGAGGGTCATTACTGATGAGTGTGAGAAATACAAAGCCGGCGAACAAAGTGCTATTGATGGGCGCATTTTCATTCCCCGTCGTCACAAGCAACAAGAATATGTGCATGGGCCTATTTGTAGGGAGGCTCCTGCTCAGCTTCTTGCTTTATACCCGCATTTAGAGAATCACCGTCTCCTCTATGAAGGTGGTTTGGATTGGAGAAGCTGGAGAATGAATTGACCCCATCACTGCTGGCCCACAGTAAGGCCAGAATGAGAAGAATGGTACGATCAAGTTATCCCCGCCAGGTCATTGGATCTCCAGGAATTTTGCCTCCTCGACGCCCTTCAACTATCTAGGTTCACTATTTCGAAGGATCCATTTCTAATACTTGCTGCTCTTTGTTTTTTGAAAACTGCTTTTAATTTCTTCCAATTTAGATGTGGTATGATGGCCCCTACTGTCCTTGACATATGCCATCTTTTAGGGTTATCTCCTTCTGGCACTCCATTTGGTCTAGACTATCCTGACCTTAACGTCTCTTTTTCTATTCCCCCTCTGAACTCATCCTATAGTGATTTTGTCAAATCTGAGAACAAAAAGGAGAGTCCTATAATTGATACTCTTTTTTTATTTTTTTATTTATTTTTTATTATTGTATTGGCTTTGTGAATTCCTCTTCTGTACCTCTTCTCAGAGGATCATGCCCGAGTTTGCCCCTCTTGCCAAAGCTTTTGTTTTGCATAAAAAGTAGCTTTAGCCCCATATGTCTTGGGTCATGTCTACAGAACTTGCTCCCAATTTTGTGAAAAACCCATGGATGCCAATCAAGAAGGCCCATTTTGGATACTCTAACTCTGGCTTTTTCCATACTTTACTAACTTGCACTCTAAATACCTAAGATTTCCATCACCAGACCTTACCTCTTATGGCATAAAGTTTTCTAGGGCCTCTCTTTTCCCTTCCAATTTTGACTTCTACTTTTCTTTTTTCCATCCACTTCCAGCTTTCCCTTCTAGCCTCTTTTTCTGTCCCTTCAAAACCAATATTGGACCAGCCTGGCTGAAGGCCTTTTTGGGTGATAAGTCCTGCTCTAGGCCTCAATACAAAGATATGTGTGCTTCTATTATAATTCCGAGGGAGCTTTTCATTGGCACTGTGAGTCCTAGAGCTTACAAGTGTATTTCTGAGCCTTATGGCTCTGCCCAATTTGCTAGGCAATTTGGATTTACTTAGGGGATTCCAATCCCTCTCTGCATTCAATCCAACTCAAATCTTGTAAGCAGAGATCTAAAGGTTTCAAAGTCCAGATTGGAGGAAGTAACCTCGAAGTTGATCCAGGACTTAATTGATTTTGAATACTTACCCTTCGTTCCTCCAGGCAATACATTGAAAAGGTACTGGGTGGACGGCCAATATGGGGGTGCACTTAGCCATCCCCCCTCAAGATTTATTAGTGGGACTATATGTGCCTTAGGCCAAGTCCAAGGGAACTGGGCTTGTTACTCCTTCCACTACTCCTGCTATCCCAGATCCTACTCCTGTTGTCATAGAGACTACTCCTACTGCCTTTCGTCCTCCTCATCCTAAAGTCAGCAGGGCTGCTTCGAAGAGAGGCATGCATTTTCATTTTTTCCTTTCTCTTCTTTTTATGATGCTTATAATGCCTTGCTCATCTACTTATGGCTTTCTTTTTGATGCAGGAGCTTCACAAGTAGACTCTCCTCAAAGGGCTCAAGCCCTTAGCATTCCTAAAGACAAGCAACAATAGCAAAAGAAGAGAAAACTTGTGCTTGATCCTAAAAAGGAGGAGGTACCTGAAGAAACACCACTTAAGAGGAAGAAGAAAGTAACAGTCTCCTCCTTTGATTTCAATGATGACTCTACTCATCAGGCAGCCGCCAAGGCAGTGGAGAGGAAGCAATCCAAGGAATTGGTGGTTTTCCAAAGATATGAGAAAAGGAGGTAGCAGCAGGTATTAAGGAATGAAGCTGATGTTGCTGATACACTTCAAAGGGAAACTGCAAGAAGGAAACAAATTGCTAAACATTATGCTCTTCGCAATTCTCCAACCATTACCACCACCACTTCCGAGATTGGTAATTTCCTTTAGTTTCTCTAGTAATTTCCTTTCCCAATTATCTTGTAGTAACAGTTACCCTACCTTCTCCTTCAACAATGGCTTCTTCAGTCTTATCTAAAGTTGAAAGACCATTAGAGGCAGCCTCGAAAAGGAGGAAGAAAATCAACACCAAAGTGCCCTTAAATGTAGAGCCCATCCAAATAAGACTTCTACTTCACAACTCTACACTTTTCATACCTTTTTTGAGGCAAGGCATCCCTATTTCTTTAGCCCTGGGCTTAACTCCATATCCACCTCATCTAACCTTTACCTCAGCCTAATTTACTCTACCCACCATCCTGGCTGCTCCTTCATCACCTGAGAAGGCCCCAGTTGTCACCTTATCAGTGATAGCTGGTGTTTCTAGAGAAGATACTGGTAGCTTACCAATTTCTTTTTCACCACCACCATCCAGCTCTAGTCCCTCTTCCCTTGATCTACTAGTGGCCAGGACTATAGATACTGCCAGGGACACTTCAACCTCTTTTTCTATCTCTATGCAACCATCTCTTCCAAACCTCTCTGCACCTTTAATGTTAGTGGAAGAGATGGCCATTTTTGAAAACTAGCTGGCTAGCCTTTTTAACACACCTTCAACCACTCTAACAGCCAGCAGCAGAACTGAGCCATTGGCCCTTGCTGACTCCCTCTTGGAAATTTTGAAGAACTCTCCAACCATCAGCGGAGTTTCTTCGCCTCCATTGGACTTAGGCACCTGTTTGGAATTGCTGATATCATTTTCACGGATCCCATTCGAAGCCTTACAAAGATCCATACTTAAGAATGGTTTCTTTCAATCCTGCAAAGTCATTGAGCAATCCAACATGGCCATTTCAAGCCACTTATCCCAAGCAACAGCTACCATAGATTTCTATGTCAATATTTGCTACATTACTAAAGCTGCAGAGGAGAAGTTATTGAAAGACAAGGAATTTGTTTCCCATATACATACTGAGGTATCTAAATTGAAGGGACAATACTCCTCTGTTTCTTAGTTTCACATTTAGCTCTTGGAGAAAAAGGCCCAATTAGAAGAGGAGTTAGCAGCAGTTAACTTAGCCTTGGATCAAACTGCTACAAAGCTGCAGATCGCCAATCAAGGGCTAGCTGACTGTAGGCAAGACATGGCTACAACCATTCAGTTGTTCACATCCCTTAGGACTAGAGAATCAGTTATAAGGGAACAATTGAAGCATTGTACTGATTTTTGGGCTAATCTATGGCTGCATGTACTTAACTCTTTATGAAATGAAATCCTTATTTATTATTTGAGTGTTTTCATGCTTCTTTTGTCTAGCATTTCTCACACTTATTGTGTTTCCCACACAGTTGGATAATAAGGCTTCAAATACCTGCCATTGATATTCTTGGGATGTACATAACCATTTAGATTTCTTAGATGGTATGCTCCCCCAAGAAATCTAAATGGTTATGTACATCAAGTCCATAGAGTTTTGCTTGGGGGAGCATACCATCTGAGAAATCTAAATGATTTATTAATCTCCACAGGCAACACTGCATCATACCCATATACTAAGGCATAAGGAGTAACTCCAGTACATGATCTTGGAGAAGTCCTATAAGCCCATAATACATCCAACAACAAGTTATGTCAATCCCTAGGATTGTCTTCCACAACTCTTTGAATTCCTTTTTTCAAGGACTTGTTGGATAATTTTGTCTGACCATTTGCTTGTGCATAATATGAGGTGAAATTAATAAGACTAATTCCAAATTCTGCTGTAAAGATTTTACCATCTTTCCATCAAATACAGTCCCATTATCTATAGTTACGGTCAGTGGGATGCCGAACCTATGAATCAGATCTTTAATAAATCCAATAACTTCAGTTTGATGCACAACCTTATATGGTTTAACTTCGACCCACTTAATGAAGTACTCTATGGCCACTAGGATGAAACAATGATGCGTCAAAGACGTGGATGTATTTTCCCTATCATATCCATAGCCCAACCTCTAAATGGCCAACGCTTCACAACTGCATACAAATCAGTTATTGGTACATGTCTTATCATGCCATGCTTTTGACATGCCTGGCAACCTCTAGCATACTCTATACAATCTTTAAGGATGGTTGGCCAATAGTAGGAATGCCTTCGAAGTAACCATCTCATCTTCACACCAGGTTGATGAGCACCACAAATGCTTTCATGGACTTCAGCCATGGCTGCCAATGCCTCCTTCGCCCCTAGACATTCCAATAACAACCTATCTGCTCCCCTTTTGTAAAGAGTATTACCAAACATTATGTATTGCATAGACTGTAATTTAATCTTTCTGTTGACCTTCGAAGATGGGCCAGTTAAGTACTGCATGATTGGATGCCTCCAATCTTAATCCTGTAAGTCATTATGATTGACTTCCAACACAACTTTCCTTTTAGCTAAAGGTGGTTTTAATTTTTGATATGTTGCTTGACTTATGTTCAATTGAGTGTCATCACTCCTTCTAAAATTCGAAGCCTTCTAAGCTACATCATTGGCTTTATTATTCATGAACCTTAGGATATAAGAAACATTTGCTATCTGAAATTGAGAAAGCAAATGTAATGCAATAACATTTGAAATTTCCTTTTACTTGGTTGACTACCAACTAAGAATCTCCAAATATATCAACTGCATGAGCTTGTAATTCAATAAGCATTTTCAGTCCCATTATTAAAACTTTATATTCAGTTTGATTATTGGAACAAGTAATTTCATCAACCTTGAAACCATGTGTGGTTTCTACCCCAGTGGTGACTTAATTACAACACCAATTCCAATCAGACCATTGGCCTTTGATCCGTCAAACCACATCTGCCATGGCTCAACATTGGCCATACCAAGATCAATTATCTCTTGGCTTTCTGTTTGACATGGATGATCTGCCAAGAAGTTAGCCAAAACTTGTCCTTTTATTGCCTTTTGGAAAACATATTCTAGATAAAATTCTGACAAAGCTAATATCCATTTGCTAATTCTTCCTCTCAACATAGGTCTAGATAATATGTACTTAACCAAGTCTGTGGCTGCAATTACCAAGACAACAATAAGCAGAAGATAATATCTTAATTTCATTGCTGCAAAGTACAATGCAAGGCATAACTTTTCTACAACTGAGTATTTACATTCACAAGAATTTAAAAACCTACTAAGGTAATAAACTGCTTGCTCCTTACCTTCTTCACTGTCCTGGGCTAGGAAAACTCCCAATGAATCTTCTGTTGTAGTAATGTATAACTTCAAGGGCTTGTTGCTTGTTGGTGGCATCAACACTAGAGGCTTAGCCAAGTAGGCTTTAATTCATTCGAAAGCAGCTTGATGCTCTGCTATCCACACAAATTCCTCTTTAACTTTAAACTTTAACAAAGAAGAAAATACTTTTGTTTTCCCTACAGTGTTAGAAATAAATCTTCGAAAAAAATTAACCTGACCAAGGAACTTTTGTACTTCTTTCTTACTTGATAGAGATTTGGCCTAATGATGGCTCTGGCTTTATTCTAATCAATTTGTATTCCCTTCTTGTGCACAACATACCCCAAGAATTTTCCAGCTGATACACCAAAAACATATTTGAGAGGATTAAGCTTTAACTTGAACTTTCTCATTCTTTCGAAAATTGCTTCCAAGTGAACCAAGTGTTCCTCCATAGACTGGGATTTCACAACAATATCGTCAATGTAACACTCTAGGTATTCTCCAATAAGATCATGAAAGATAGTATTCATTGCCCTCTGATATGTTGCCCCAGCATTCTTTAGACCAAATGGCATTTTTACCCATTCAAAGGTACCAATATTCCAAGGACACTTGAATACTGTCTTGTGGGTATCCTCCTCTGCAATGCAGATATGGTTGTAACCAGAATGCCCATCCATCATAGACAAAACCTTGTGTCCTACTAAATTATCTACTAATAGATCCACTATAGGCATGTGGTATTCATCTTTTGGAGTTGCCAAGTTCAGATTCCTAAAATTGATGCATACCCTCATCTTGCCATTCTTGTTAACCATAGGCACAATGTTAGACAATCATTCAACATACTTGGCTGTTATAATGGAGCCTATCTTAAGGAGCTTGAGAATTTCCTCTTTTACTTTCTGAACCACTTCAGGGCTCATCTGTCTTGGTTTCTGCTTGTGTGGTTTGAAATTAAGCTTCATAGGGAGCCTATGTTCCACTAATGACCTATCAAATCTTGGCAGTTCATTATAAGACCACGCAAAACAATCCTTATATTTCTTTAGGACTACCAACAACTGTTTTTGTCAATAAAACTTAACCAGGCACTGATATAAGTGGGTTGCTGTGTAGAACCTTCCCCTAAATTGACTTCTTCCAAGGAGTCATGTACTTGAGCACTTACTAATTCTTCTCCTTCGACTTCTTTTGCCTTCAAAGCAATTTCTTTGCTTTGTTCTGCTTCCACTTTCTCTGGTTCAACATCTTTACCTTCTTCCTCATAGGCAAAATCTGTCCATAAGGCTTCTTCTTCCTGTATTTCTTGGACTTTTGTTTCGATGTCCAATGCACAGTATTTATCAAGGGTCAAAGTCCTGACTTATTGTTGCTCCTGCTTTCAGTCAACCACCATGGCTTCCCTTTCTTGTTTATGAACCTTCTAAACTATTGACTTTGTGTCCAATGTTGAAAACTTGACTAAGGCCAAGGGTCTGGCTTCTTAGATCTCTTCTTCTTACCTACAACTAGGAATCATTGTCATCCTTGGTGACGAACTCTTCATCAGCACTCTCCTGCACTAAGTGCTTCAGGTGTGCTACTTCATCATTAGCCGTCATTTCGGCTGGTCCATCAGGTTTCCACAATATACTGAGTAGTGTCACTCCTTCAGTATATAACTTGGCTTCTACAAAGTTTGCACAAGCGATAAAGGGTTGAGGGTCTGCATTGATCTCCTCTGTCTCTCTATTACATAGGGCTATCATTATTTTCTGATGTAGAGAGGAAAGCAAACATTTGTTAGTGTGGATCCAATCCTTGCCAAGTAACGCATTATACTTGGCATTACTATCTATAACAAAGAATGCTGCCATACAATCTTTGGTTCCCACACTCAAGTTAATGGACAGGATGCCCTGAGCCTTCTGTTTATCCCCAGCAAAGCCAGCAATGGTTGTGTTGGTTGGGATTAATCTGGGGTTTCTTTTTCCCAATTTCTTCAAAGAGGACTTCGGGAGCAGGTTCACTGCCGCCCCACTATCCACTAATACCTTATTCATGTATATCCCATCAAAAAAGGCCATGATATATATAGGCTTAACGTGCTGTGTCATAGATGTTGTAAGATACTCGAAGGTGTAGCTCAACTTTTTCGTGCCCCCTTTCGGAAGTCGAAATAAGCCCTACAGTATCAGACTCCTACGGTTCTGAATCTGATTCCACAAGTGCAATCTGAAATAGATAAACACCAAAGAGTACAAATACGGGGAATCTTTTGAAAAATCAATTTTGAATCAAATTTCCAAAAATGGACAACTTTGCTAGATACAGAGTCGCCACCTAAATGTTTTATTTTGAGAAAATTTAGGAAACCCATGACTCGTGCCAAAGGCCACGTGTCCGTCATCACCAAGATTGTCTCAGCTCGGGAACTTAGGTACGAAAGGGGAAGGTCATGAATTGGGCACCCCTGCTCGCCCGATCAAAGATCGACCTCTACTAATCATGATATAAATCTTATTTTACATTATATGTTCTTGTTTCGGTTATTAATCTAGCTTTACTATGTGATGCACACATACAATTATAGACTAACTTGCAAAAATTGGAACACTTGATTCATATTTGTTTTCTGAAAAGAGTTTGTGAATTTGCCACTTGAAAAGTGGGCTTAAATGTGCATGGCTCAAATTATTCCAATTCAAGCAATTAGCCTTCATCCACATGCATACAAGCAAATATATCAATTAAGCACTTAGCCTCATGGTAAGCATGCTAGACATGGCAATAATCACACCCATGCAATATGCCAAAGCGAGTAAAGGCTCACCTAGTACTCCAAGCTAAAAGACATAAGAGAGTTAGAAAAAAATGCATGATTCCTAACTATGCAATATGACTAATGTAACACATGCGATATGCAATCTAAAATAGGCTCGGCTACTTAAACATGGCATATGAATCAATTGATAGCATGTGGTTTAAGCACGTATTCAAATAAGTATTAAACTAACAATGCAGTTGGAATGATGAACCGAGCCTCGGTGCATGCAATACAAGTGGATGCAAACATGAAGAATGCTAATTTAAATATGATGTCCCTATATTAACTATCATAAGTAGTTAAATAAAAGGGAGAAAGAGGTGGGGTTAAAAGACATGCACATTATTACAACATTATGCTCTCACGAAGGAGAGCCCGAATGAATAAACTAACTAGCTAACTATTTAAGCTAAGCTAATTAATTAACTATTACAAACCAAATGAAATAAATTAACTCATAACTAATTAACTACTTTAGCAAATTAAGCAATTACAACACAAGTAAAAGTAAAAGAAGTAAGTAAGCTAAACAACTAATTACTCTGCCTCGGGAAGCGAGGAATATTCATGTGCATGCTTAATTACCACCTGAAAAGGCACTATTTTGCTTCTAGAGAGCCTCTGTTGCACAATAGAACACATACATTGTTGCCCACTTTCTAGAATGGCTCTACTCTGTCAAAGGAACACACTGCTAAATTTTGCATTAGTGGCCGGCCGGCCACTGGTGAGGGATGCCAGCCACCAGTGGTAGCCTACCGGCTATCAAAGGTGGTCTGCCGGCCACTTGCCGGCCATGGAAAGTGGCTTGCCGGCCACTGCTGCCCAGTTCACCTTGTTGTAACAGAGGACAAACAGAGTATGCATAGGGTATTCTCTAGGGTTGTCTGCATAACTCACCCCTTTTTTTCATGAACGAATCAAAGGAGAAGTAAACTTAAGCCACGAACCACTAACTCAAGCAATTTCATTGTATAATGGCTTGTGAATCAAAGTGTGCAAGTTCAATAAATGCAACAAAATATGACTCTAACCTCTTCCTTTTCATGAATTGATCAAGGGAAGTGGTGACCTTGGAAACTTGAATCATTTCATCACTAATGAGTATAAACTGTTTCAAGTTTCCATGTGTTCAATTAATGTCTGATTGAACACAACCAAATTATTATCTTGCACCATTTTAGCCTCAATTTTAGTTACTCAATTTTAAATTACCATCCGTTATTTAATTCATTAAGTCCAATGGTGAGTTTAAGTCCTCCAAATGAAAAGAAGTGTTAAACAAGGAGTTGTTCTTCGCATGAGAGAGATGTAATGCCCTGGTAATAAACCTCTGAAGAGATTAAACCATTTAGCATGGAAGATCTCTTTCTCATGCTAAAAACAAGATATATGGGATATCAATTCACCATTTTCAATTAGATTACAACAATATACAACATAACAATAAATCAAAGCAAAATAACAAAATAAGTAAGAAATGCAAGAAAATGAAAGGTTTGTGAAATTCACCCTCCAAGGAAAGAATGAACTCCTTAGTTCACAAACTCCCTCTTGATCACCCTCAAGTGTAGGAAGTGTGCACTCAAATCCTCAATCCGAAATTATAGAGTGTTTTTGGTGTATGGAAATGAGGAATTTCAGTAGTTATGGAAGCTTGGAAGTATTTTGGCTCAAGGTTGAAATGTAGACAAAATTACTCTTCTTTCTCTCTAACTCTTTTGAATCATTTATCCTCTTTTTTTTGAACCTCTCCCTTACTTTATATAAGCAACATAATATAATATAATAAGCAACCTCTCCCTTACTTTTTTGAACCTCTCCCTTACTTTATATAAGCAGCCGAGCTGGCCGACATCACAAATGTTTTTTTTATTTTTATTGTATAATATATATAATATATAATTTATACCAATTTATACAAAAATACTAAAAATATGAACAAACACATAAAATTATGCAAAATTATAAAATACTAAACTAATGAAATATTTAGTAGTTTAAAACAATTTGACCATAATGGGGAATATTATGATTAAAGTTCAAGTTCCATCTCTTTTAATGAGGATTTGTGAGAAACACATTCTAATTATCATCATCGGGTAAACAAAAGAAAGTGCCCAAGTCTTAGGGCTGGTCAAAATGAGGTGTCTACAGTTGTTCCTCTTTGATAGAGCTTGAAGTCACTTCATGACGTGAGTGAATGTTAAAGCCCGAAGATGACCCTTTTGACAAGGCCATAAGACTTGGGCAAACAAACAAATGTGCAAACAATTGGTTGAACCCGACGGTTGCCTACGTATCTCTTTGAGGACTCAAACCTGTGTAGTTCATGGGCAAGATGCAAATATGCACAATGCAACTTTGAAAGATGGACTGACACACTTCGCGAAGCTGGCTATTTTGAAAATGATCATACAAGATGATGCAATAAGAAATAATGAATACAATATGCAAGATAGTAAACTAACAGCACATGAATGAGCAGCTTCAAGCTTAAAGCGAAAAGATCCATAACAACACTCTACCTACGCCAAAACATAGGACGAGGAAACAAAATCTCGCTCAGAGCTGCATTTCATGTGCCCTGAGAAACAACAGAGAGGTGTGCGATAGATACACAAAGTGAACGAGTGCGATAGATGCACAAGGTGATCGAGTGCGATAGATGCACAAAGTAAAGGAGTGCAATAAATGCACAAAGGGATCGAGTGCGATAGATGCACAAGGTGATCGAGTGTGATAGATGCACAAAGTTAAGGAGTGCGATAGATGTACAAAGGGATCGAGTGCGATAGATGCACAAGGTGATCGACTGCGATAAATGCGCGAAGTAAAGGAGTGCGATAGATGCACAGAGGGATCGAGTGCGATAGATGCACAAAGTGATCGAGTGAGATACATGCACAAAGTGATCTTAACAACAATTCCGTGCAGGTTCTCCTACCAAGACACAAATGACTATCCAGAACTCCTCTAAATGAGCCGTACATACAATATCGTTCGCCAGATAACTCCTCTGAATGAAACGTACATACAATATCATTTGGTTACAACATAACCAACAGATGCACCTAACCGTATCTCATACGGAGAGGGGAGTTTTAACCTGGTAAACATCAAATCCTAACACGTTTCATGTGAAAGGAACAAAGGTGGTATAACCAACAGGCGTACCTAATTGTATTTCATATGGAGAGGGGGAAGGTTTTAACTGGGTAAATATGAAATCTTAACACGTTTTACATGAAAAGAACAAAGGTGAATTCGAAGTCCAAATGTGTCTTACGCAAGTGGAAGAAGGTATAATAGAATGATTTCTTTTTTTTTTTTTCAAACAAAATGTCAAAAAGAATTTTTTATTATTATTATTTTTATTTTTGTTTTTGTTTTTGTTGTTGTTGTTGTTTTTTTTTTTTTTAAACAAAGTAAAAAAGAAACATTTTTTTTATAAATACCAAATACCGTATACATATTTAGACAAAATACCACACAAAATACACATAGTACATACGATATACATATACAGATTCTAGGAATATTCTGTTTGCAGCTGTCAGCGGGAAGATGCCATTATGGAGAAGGCATATTCTGTTTGTTGACGTCAGCATGTGTACGCAAAACATGCAAAAATAATAATAAAAAAAATGCATGGATACAAGGTTCAAACCTCTGACCTCAGGCTTCTCCAGGTCCTCAACCACTGAGCCAAACCATTGAACCAAGCCACTCTTGTGACAAAATATTCAAATATATATATATATATATATAGGTATACGAGACATATATACATAAAACCAAAACAAAATAAAAAAAAAACACTTGTTGTAGGGCTCGAACCCCTGACCTCGGGCTTATCCGAGCCCTCAATCACTAAGCCAAACCACTAAATTGGGCCACTCTTGTGACAAAATATTCAGACAAATATGTATATATTACATAAATATACATAATATATATACATATATGTATACAACTCTCTCGCTTATCTCTCTTCCTTGGAAAGCCACGCCTGACACGCGGCCTTACCTTTTGCACCAGCTGACTGACAAACTGCTTCGGCCCTCACTCCCTCTTTGTCTTTCTCTTTTGACTTCTTCTCCTTCTGTTCCTCTATCTCCTTCTTCTTTTTCTCTTCCGTCTTCTTCTTCTTTTCCATTTCTTCTTCTCCATTCTCTTCTGTCTCCTTCTTCTCTTCTGTCTCCTTTTTCATCGAGAGACAGAATCGAGAGACAGGGCGGAGGAGAAAGATCGCCAAAACTCAATCTGTTCTCCACCATTTCTTTGTGACCCCATTCTTTTATACCTCTCTCTGCTAACATATGGCCGCATCTCGTCCTCTCACTCTCTTTCCAAACCATAATGATCCATTAAGATCCCTTGGATAGAGCACCCTCACTCCTACTTATCCTAACCTTCACACACTGTCAGTCGAGCCGATAATGGCTGCTCAAACTAACATTGAAGCCAACCACTACACGCTGAAGTTATGTATGGAGACAGTGGTTGTGGTCTCCAACTTGTCTCACTGACTGCAAAACAGGACATGCGAGGTACACCGGGTCAATTTCCAACTCTCTCTGCTCCAGTGCATGTACAACGATGTGCGAGTAGAGATTTGTGCGTTGAAGGCAAAGAACAAAGAGGTGAAACGGCAGGCCACTTCCATGGCCTGATTCAGAGCACCGTTGTACTTTGCCTTTGATGGTCGGCTGAGGGGGCAACTCTCCTGGCGGTCGTGGAAATACTGAGGCAGGGCCTTCAAGGGTCTCCCAAGACAAAATCAAGATAAAGAAATCGGCGGGAGAGTCGAGCAAGTAAGGTCGGCGTGTGGCTATTATCGTGGTCGGCATATGGCCGTTGCCGGAGATGAAAGAAGAAAAAGATCCTTCTCTCTCTCTCTCTCTCTCTCTCTCTCTCTCTCTCTCTCTTTATTTTTTCCTCTTTTTTTTTTATTTTCAATTTTTTTTATTTTTGTTTATTTTCTATTTTTTAAATTTAATTTTATTATTTATTTATTTTTTGTATATATGCTTATACAAATATGATCAGGGTTAATCCCTGATATTTATAAAATGGGTTTGTTTGTTTGTTTGTTTGTTTGTTTTTTTTGTGTGTGTGTGTGTGTGTGTGTGTGTGTGTAATTTTTTGTGCAAATTCGAATGGTATGCATATTTGGAATTTTGGGAATAAGTTCTGAACTAAAAATTAAGTCTCTCACTGATCATAACACAAATCAAAACTCGATGAAATGACAAAAACTCGATGAACTAAACACAAAATGGACACAAAACAGAGCAACACCAGTTGATCACTTGGTCAATCACTCATCGAAAAAGCATCGTTGGCGAAAATTACTATACATTTTTCGGCGATAAAAACTCGATAGTACAGGTATGGGACAGCATACCAACACACGAAAAAAAAAAACAACTTATGAATTATCGGAACAAAATAAAAACAAAATTCTTTTTTTTTTTGTTTGTTTTTGTTTTGTAGTTTAAACACTAGCTTCAGATAGACTCATGATCAGGGTTGGACCCACCAGTTTATGAAAGAAATTTTTTTTGGATGATCTCCTCGCATAATGTGTGATGAATAGCATGTGACGAATGGTAGCATTGTACAAGACTTCAAACTGTGAATACCTGCTCTTGTATTTGTTCTTGAATCGGATAACGACCTACAACCGGACAAATATGTAAAATACAACTCGATGATAGGAAAACGAAATGAAAACAACTCAAAAATGCTAAAAGACACTTGGTAAACAAAACAATACTCAAAACATAGCTGTGACATGCCAGGACAAAGGGCCAGCCTTTGTTGCATCTGCACTAGTTTGGGCCACCACCTAGACCCGGCCGGGCAGTGCTGTCCGGCTGTCATGCACTGCTCCTTCTACAACTCTATAAATGGTGCTCCCACGCTGTTTTCTGGCAGAATAGCAAGTCTTTGATATTTTTCTCTCAAAATGGAGATATTGCTCATCAATAGACTCCGAGACTGGATAGCCACTTTGGATGGCTCAGAAAAGGTGAATTTTCGCGGTTTCAGCCTAAACGCCCTTTTTCCTTTGAGTTATACTTCGCTTTGTTTTCCATTCCTCCACGTCGCAATTCAATGTTGGAACCCAGTTACACATGTATTTCACTTTGGATCACAAGAGATGTGTCCAACACTCGAAGAATTTCAAGCACTGGTGGAATCTTTGTGTGGCAAAGCAATCATGCCTCAACCTCATTTTTGTCATGCCCAAGCTTTGGGGGGATGTGTGGAATATCATTGCATGAGGCTCGGTCTTTGGCACATGATGGAGAACTGGACATCCCCGGTCCTAATTGCCCTTAGTTATGGCGGAGCCAGTATCCAGTTGATCGAAGTAGCCTAATGCCTGAAAGAAGGTAAGAGTTGTATTGGTTTGGCACTGGCCAAAACCTTGATGGGCTTAGATGCTGTTCATTGACGAGAGATCACCAGGTTTGTAGGAAGACCACCACTTATCCAGGTGTAATTTCCCACCCTTTTAATTTATGATTCTAATGTGACTCAACACTCAAACTCTGTCTTTCTCTCAAAACCTTTTCTTTACTTTTCTTTCAACGTACCCCTCTCTATTCTTTAATCTCTCTGCTTTTCCATCCCTTTCCAGGTATGGTTGATGGACAAACTGAAAGTAGTAGATCCTTGCCCTGAGTACTCGGCTCGAGCTTACTCCTTCACCAACTGTTAGTTGAGTTTCCAGCAGAAGGGTTGTGGTATGACTGGATGTGTAGCTGCTCCGCAGCTGACATAGCTTGGCATTACCCTGGCTTAATTTGGCTGAAATGAGTTACAGCCTAACACGTCAGCCCGACATACAGTTGATGGGTTTGACACACTGCGTATTCTACTTCCCTTTCCTATTTAGACGCTAATTTGGACATAATCAGATTCGCCTGAGCGAGGGAGTAAAATATCCGGCTCCATTCCCCGTTTAGGCTTCAAACCCGACTTGGTACCTCACTGCTTGGAGAACAAGAGAGCTTCTGGCCCTTGTCCTTAATTTCAGTTACATCCTTCCTAGTGATTGCTTGGCTTGGGGATGAGGAACATATTGGGCCGACTTTGGCTACAGAGACTTCCACAGGTGCAAACAAAAGGAAGAGAATCGACACCTGACTCATCTATGCCCCTAGTTTATTGCTTCCACCTTTCTTTTCAAGTTGTTTTTTTTTATTGTAATAAAAGAAAATGTGATTTGTATCAGAGATTTGGAGAACTTTAAGTTTGAAATCAATGAAAATGTGAATCATCTCAAAAACATGAGGTAGCACACACAATCACATAGGAATTGATTAAATCCACAAATGCAAACTTTGTTGAATCAAGATGCATGAAACATGGATGCAAAGCATGGATATAATGAAAAACAAAATATGATACGTATTCACAAATAAAGAAAGCAAGTAAAAGAACGGGATAGAAAGAAGCGGGGCAGGGAATTATTACAACATGTTAAATATTACAAATCCGAGAGTAATCTATATAATAAGGCAAGACTGTTTTTGAATTTATCCTAGAGACATTTGTCCTACTAGGACATTTTAAGGGTCATGATTCATTTGTATATTCACATGGACGGCTCAGATAACCCCCTTAAGTTTATATCAATCCTAAATATATATCTTCCCGCTCAAACATTAAGCCTCCTTCTTACCCACGTCTCCCCTCTATTCTATCTTTAACTCTCTCTTCTCACCTTCCCGCTTGCCCACGTCTCCCCTCTCTTCTATCTTTATCCCTCACCCTTCTCTGTTCTCACCCACCCCATTCCCTCTTTATCTCTCTCTCCCTCCCGTTCTTCTTCCATACCCAGTGTGCCAAGTTTTGCTACCGACGCTCCTCTTCATCGCAAGGTAAGTTCTCCATTTTTCTACCTATTCCCTTCTCGCTCTTTGATTTCAATTCTTCTTTCCTTTCCTTTACATCCCTTTTGCCTTTTTTTACCCCACCATTTCCTCCGATTTCTTTTCTCTTTTTGGGGGTTTTGAAAAAGAAAACCTAGAAAAATAAATTGACAAAGATAGTTTTGAAGTGATTCTTTACTCGGCTAGCTCTGGTTACTGGAAATTTCACTTTAGCACATGCGATTTTAGTTGAAAAAGCACAAAAGGGTTCAATCAGTGAAAATGACATCTTGATTCGTTTACACGCCTTTGTACATTTGGAATTTGTGTTTCTGTTTATTAATATTTGGCTATAAAGGTATTCTTTTTGAATTTGAATTTGAATTTGAATTTGAATTTTTTGATTTTTGTGACGCGATTTTAGTTGAAAACTCACAATGATTGAGGAGAAGAAGAAGCACAAAAAAGGGTTCAATCAGCGAAAAGGACATCTCCACTCTTCTTCAAAGGTTTCTTTTTTAATACACTTCTGGTTTGATTAATTGATTCGATTCGTTTACACGCCTTTGTACATTTGGAATTTCTGTTTCTGTTTATTAATATTTGGCTATAAAGGTATTCTTTTTGAATTTTAATTTTAATTTTTTGATTTTTGTGATTTTGTAGGTATGAGGCGACGACATTGCTTACATTGCTTCAGGAAGTGGCTCAGATTCAGGATGTGAAGATTGATTGGAATGCCTTGGTGAAGAAGACTGCAACTGGGATTTCAAATGTAAGGGAGTATCAGATGCTGTGGTGGCATTTGGCTTATCGTGATACACTACGAGACGAGAAACAAGAAAAAAGATCCAGAACATAAACTTGGTCAACACCCAATCCAGATACCATGCTATAGTTTTGAAAGCATCCAAAATTGAACCAAGCTTTTTGTGGCATAGAGAAGCAAAGTTGGACAAATCTGTAATAATTCAAATGTTGGTTTCAGGTTATTCAAACAATCTGCTCTATTTTTATTTTGTCTCTATGGTTTAAATTGATGTTCTTTGTGGCTGTTTGTTCAAACCCCAAAACAGAAGATTAATCCCAACTTCTAGATTCTGGGTTCATTGGACTGATATTTTCATGTTTTAGTGAAGATGTGCACAATGCCTGATGTTTTGATTATCTAAGCTTTACTTTTGTTCTTGGATTGTTTGCTTTTATTTACTTATAAACATCTGAAAAATGAATTAATAGAATGCATGTCAATACAGGGGTTTATATAATGGATTCTTGCTGTTGTATTGTCATGTATATAGTGGACACACACAAGTTGTGTATAACCTATTCTCTGCTGTTTTGATTGGGTTTGTGTTGCTGGGGAAATGGTTTTCTTACCTGTGTTTTTCTCTATGATGTTTTCAACTGGCTGTAATTAATGAATGGTGGTAGAACCAAAATATTCCTTGATGGTCTTTTTCATCAATCATATGTAAAAGGCCACTGATAAATTATGTGAAGTTTTTGTCTTATCGAATCATAGATTGAGAGTTGTGCCCATCTGAATCATCAATTGTGAATTGGATGCTTTTGAGCTTTTTTATAGTGTAGGACTCAACCTTGATGGCTCACTATTTTGTAAGATGAAGGCCATAGTATTTTGTGTGAACTTTGTTGGTATGTTTTCTGTGGTGGTTTTCTTTCCTTTTCATTTGGATTGCATGCATCGATTGGCTAGAAGCTTACTTTTGCTCAGTTAAATCCAAGTTATTGCTTTCCAGTCCTTGGATGGCAAGCAGAATCATATGTTGAGAGCACTTCCTCTCGCACCTGTAAAGAGAAGTGCAGTTATAGATCTTGAGTCATCATTGAGTTCCTCAGAAAATGCACTCACAAGGTCTGGCTCTACAAAGACAAAAAGTCTTGAACAAGATACTGGCGATTCGAGAGCAACTGCTGGGGCTTTTAAGGTATATTGCTTGATTCTTAAACTTTAATAAATAAAATTCTATTAGATGCTGGAAGGTTAAAATTCTATTCCTGTATTGATCATGTTGCTGGTGTGTGTATCTACTTTCATTGGAAGTGTTTTTTGGTTAAGAGTACTGTTGTAAGGAACCTTATTTATATGTTGAGATATTATCCTTTAGGCCAATAATGGAGTCCCATGGCCTGAGATACTATTTGTGTACTCCAATTATTCTGCTTTAGCCCATTAATATTAGCCCATTAAGAAATTGCCAAGTAAGTATAAAGATGTTACTTTCTTATTGTGTTTGCTAATGTACTGGATACAAGGTTTATTTATTTTTATTTTTATTTTTTTTATGTTTAGAAATTATTAATTACAATTGGATTGATTGAAGGAACTTATCTCTCAATTTTCACTCATCATCAGTCATATGAAAATATCACTGTCTTTCATTATGTATTAATTACTTGATCGAAGGTCTTTGACAATTTTAGTAATATTTTAGCTCTATAATGTCATTAGGAGTTTGGGATATACTGATTTCTGTATTTTTCTTGAATTAATTGAGACCCGGACAAGAACAGGGTTATGCAGTTTTGACTTTTATTTCCAAAAACCAAAAAGTGGCAGCTGATATATTTATATGCAAACGGTAGCTAAAGAGGCATGTAATCATAATAATTGTGTAGTTAGTAATGTTATTGTGGAGTTACTTCGCTGTTGTCTTTACTGATCTGGGTAGTGTGCCACCTAATTGGAGGCTTGTGGTGAAACCACCTCGGTGCCATCATTGTTCTGTTTGTGAGTTCATATACCCAATTCTTCTTGAGACTGTTTTCTTTTCCAATTGTTTCAGAGAAAATAAATCAGATATATTACTCTCTTTTTTTCTGTATATTATTTTCAGGTGGGAGGTGTGTGCTGAAAATGGACCATCATTGTGTGTGGGTTGTCAATTGTGTGGGGGCATTGAACTACAAGTATTTTCTTCTTTTCCTGGTATGTTTTTCTTACTATTGAATCATTGATGTTGATTTCACTCATCTGTGGATTAAATTGTTTCTGAAAAGTAAACCGTCTGAATTTGTATATACATTTATATACTGGTTGCTAACCTTAAATGCATTTAGTAATGTTACTAACTATTAATTTGGTTATTTTTTGCTTTCGGCGAATCTTATCCTCAAATTCTTTATACACATGCGCTACTTCTAGATGAATAGCATTTATTATGATGATTTAGAGGACGTATATATGTTATTCCCATTTCGTTGCTGACCAATATATATATAGTATACTAAATTTTGTACTCTTTTTGTAGTTTTAAGATGCATATGGTGAATGTGGCATCAGGTAACATAGGCATGCAAAGGTCTGGTGTAGTTCGTGATTGTAGCTTTAGTCTATTAAATATATTTTTATAATTGTATTTTAATCTTAAATTTAAATAGTGTTGCGATTATAATTATATTATAATCCTAACATTATTTACACCGTGCCTTCAGGCACGGGCATACGCTAGTGAATAAATATTACAACACAATATAAAAATCCTCACAAACTCTTAAAATAAAAATAAAATGAAGAAACTTCATGTGCTTTGGGGATCACTGAAAATATTCTACTTGATGCAGGAAGACCACTATGTTCTATCTCGGGAAACTTATTTTACGGAGCACTATTCATCCCGAGACAGAGAACACACTTCCTACACTTGAGGGTGACCAAGAGGAAGTTTGTGAACTAAGGAGTTCATCCTTTCCTTGGAAGGCGAATTTCACAAACCTTTCATTTTCTTGCATTTCTTACTTATTTTGCTCATTTGCTTTGATTTATTGTTATGTTGTATATTGTTGTAATCTAATTGACAGTGGTGAATTGATATGCTATATATGTTGTTTTTAGCATGAGAAAGAGACCTTCCATGCTAAATGGTTTAATCATTTCGGAGGTTCATTACCAGGGCATTACATTTCTCTTATGCCAAGAACAACTCTTTGTTTGACGCTTCTTTTCATTTAGAGGACTTAAACTCACCATTGGACTTAATGAATTAAAGAACGGAGAGTAATTTAAAATTGAGTAACTAAAATTGAGGCTAAAATGGTGGAAGAAAATAATTTGGTTGTGTTCAATCGGACGTTAATTGAACACATGGAAACTTAAGGCTTCCACAACCTTCAAACAACCAGGCCAGATCCCAAAGGACCTTTACCCCACTCTACATGACCCTATCCCAAGCCATGAAAGTGCTGATTAAAAAGGGGCACCTCAGATTGTTAGAATCTCGCCACTGCCTGATCCTCTTCTACCCAAACACAACCCAGCAAAATATTGTGCATTTCACCAACAACACGGTCATGATACTGACCAATGTTTCTGACTGCGTCATGAGAATCAAAACCTTATTGACAACAAGGTGATCACACCATCCGAGAAACCAAATACAACTACAAACCCTCTCTCGACCCACAATCAAGTTCCCCCACCTCGGAACCTAAACCTAATCCATACACTGGCCCTCCCCTACAACCCCAACATATATTACCCCTTCCCACCTATCCAGACCAATGGTGTTCGTTCATGAAAGAACGGACTTGTGCATGATAAACATATCCACACTTTAACCTAAACCTGTGGTGGTGATAGGTGCAGTAGAAGAAAGGCCGACCTTAAAGGAGAGTACAAGTGTGTTGCCTGAGTGCTCTAAGGACTTGTTGGAGGGAAAGTATGATTTGTGTTGCTACATTGTGCCAGTTTATCAAGCCAAGCCAGAAGTGGTATTGCCAACTATAGCAGAGGTCAATGTGGTTCAGGAGGATGGCCCCAGCCAAGGTTTGGAATATCTGGCGGAGTTTGAGGAGGACTTAGACAACCTGCAATTCTTCAATGAACAAGATCAAGGAGATGTGCAGATTGATTGGTTCGATTTCAATAAGTCGACGTACAACTTTGGGTGGTTAAGTGATGAACCCGACAGGGAGGAAGGAACTGAAACAAAATTGGAGGAAAAGGGAGTAAGAATTGTTACAATGGCCAGAATGGCCGATGAAATAGGGAAACCGCTAGAGAGCACCGGTGAGGAAAATTTAGCTCAGGGACTGGGCACTGTGAATACAGCGGACACAGAACACGAAGCTGTGTTTGAACAAGAAAGGATGAAGACAAGCAGAAAGCTGTAATGACTCAACACCTTGTAAGGGAACTAGACAACTGTTTGTCGGCTGCCGAAGGCATATGGTGGGAGGATGACGATCTATACCTGGCTCACACCGACGAAGATTGGGGTGAATGCCTTCCAAACAATACGTGGTACACTGAGGAGATTGATCATATGACAAGAAGTGGATGGTATTTCAAACCACCGCACTTAGACCAAGCTGAGGCCTCTGGAAAAGATAGAGAGGTTGAGAAACAGAAAGAGAAACAGCTGGAAAAGGAGGCAGTGCTAAAATAACTCAAGAAAATCCAGGCTGACATCTCGATCTAGGGTCTTCTTATGGCCTTCCGGGTACATCAACAGGCTGTATTGTCAGCAATGGACAAAGCTAAATTATCCATTGACACCACCCCTGAATAGCTTGTGGGATTGGTCTTCCCAGGTGGTGCCAGCCCAACCCTAACCTTTTCTGACAGAGAACTACCGTCAGAAGGCTCAACACATAACAAACCCCTGTACATATCTATGAAGTGCAGAGAAAAATATGTATCGGTGGTGTTGATAGACACTGGTTCGGCTATCAATGTCTGTTCGTCTCACACAGTTTATGCCATTGCCCTGAAACCAGTAGATTTCGTGCCTACAACCCAAGTGATTTGGGCATATGATAACACGAGCAGGGAAGTGATGGACATAGTACAAATTTGAGTTCAGGTTGGCCTAGCTCAATAGGACGTCGAGTTTCATGTCCTAGACATCCCATCCACTTTCAACTTACTGCTAGGAAGACCCTGGCTGCACCTTGTGAAAGCAGTCTCTTCTACCTTCTACCAAATACTGAAATACCCTCATGGGAAGGGGGTAGCAATTGTCTTTGGAAACTCATCCATCCATCCATCTACCGCCAGAAATAACTACACTAGTGTTGGAGATCGATCATGGCGAGGAAGATGTATTCCTTTCAGGGTTCAGTCTGGCTGAGGCTCGGGTAGTGCAGACCATCTTGACAGCAAATAAGGGCATGTATGTCAGCGCCCAGTCTGTTTATCTCATGAACAAACTGCACCATATGCCATGAATGGGACTTGAAAGAAATGGCCGGAAGGGCATTACAACATTGGCCGACGTGCTGCATAATCCGCATGCCTTTGTTCTTAGCTATGTTCCCACCAAAGAGGATTGGGTCAGGAAAAGGGAAGAGATGACATGCAGAGCTAGAGCCAAGCAGGTTGGGAAACACTATGAGCTCGTTCACGGGCCGATCTACTGAACACTAAATGGTCACTTTGTTCGGGAGGGAGAGGATTTCCTTTTTTGCAGTTTTCCCGAGCCCTGGATGAATTCTGCGAAGCAGTGTGTCCCTGGCTTCGAAGTCCTCTTCGACCTGCAATTGCGATAGAGTGATGCCAAGGAAAAGGTTGAACCGAGTACTAAAGCTGAACAGGGCATATAAAGTAACTCCGACAACAGCGAGCTTGGAGTAGAGACAGCACTGGCATGTCTCCTTCTATATCCTCCGGTCGACTCAAAGAGCTTGGGGGATAACCTTACCATCTCTATGATCGGGGAAAAACCGAGTATGAACCCAACCAGTGGCATTTTGGATGCATCAAAGGCACCATCTCTTACTTGGTAGTTGGAAAAAGGCTACCTTTCCAGTTCTGAATCGAATGATGAGCCAGAATCTGATTCCATAGAGTCTGTGGGGTCGAGATCAGATTCAAGTCTGTTTGAGGGGTCTGAGTCTGGCATTTTCGGGCGTGGTAACCCGGATGCCAAGGTCCTGTCTAGGTCTTCCTTTTCTTTTTTCTTTTGAGTCTGTTGTAACTAAAGAGTTGGACTTGTTAAATAAAAACTCTGTAGATTTTGAGTACTTCTCCGTACTACTTATATATTGCATTGGCCAAGACTTTCAAACTTTTAATGAAAACGAAGAGGAAGGAATTCCTCTGGCTTTGAAAAACTTGATTAATCTAGAGGATGAGAGGTATATTAAACCTTGTATTGATAAAATCATTGCCATTAATGTGGGCACTAAGAAGGATCCACGCATGGTCCAGATCGGGTCCACATTGTCTTCGAAGGAACGCGAGCACTTAGTTGTTTTATTAAAATATTTTAAAGATGTTTTCACATGGTCCTATGAAGACATGCCTGGAATCGATCCTGAGATCGTACAGCACCGAACACCTCTTGACCCTGAGGTCTGACCAGTCAAGCAAAAATTACGTAGAATTCGCCCAGATTGGGCATTAAAGATCAAAGAAGAGGTCACCAAACAGATCGAGATAGGTTTCTTGTTAGTATTCGAGTATCTAACCTAGTTAGCCAACATCATCCCAGTGCCGAAGAAGGATGGCAGAATTCGGGTTTGTGTAGACTTCTGGGACTTAAACAAAGCCAGTTTGAAGGATGACTTTTCTCTACCGCATATTGATGAGTTGGTAGACTTTAGCGCAGGCCATGCATTGTTTTCCTTCATGGATGGGTTTTTCGGGTATAATCAGATTCTGATAGCTCCCGAAGACAAAGAGAAAATTGCATTTACTATGCCGTGGGGAACGTATTGCTACCGAGTCATGCCATTTGGCTTGAAAAATGTTGGGGCTACTTATCAGAGGGCTGCAACCACCATTATACATGATATGATCCACAAAGAGGTCGAAGTGTACGTGGATGATATGATAGTCAAGTCCAAAGACTGAGAGGGCCACTACACCGCTCTGGAAAAATTCTTTCAACGGATCAGGGAATACAGATTGAGGTTAAACCCATAGAAGTGCACTTTCGGCGTAACGGCAAGAAAAAACTGGGCTTTTTGATCACACAGAGAGGCATCGAGGTAGCTCCTTCCAAAATCAAGGCCATCCTAGAAATGCCACCACCAAGGATTGAAAAGGAGGTGCGAGGCTTTCTGGGTAAAGTGCAATTCATAAGACGGTTTATCTCCAAATTAACCTTGACTTGTGAACCACTATTTGGTCTCCTGAAGAAAGGGAAGAAATTCCGATGGGATGATTTGTTACCCAAAAGACAACCTAAGAGGGGGGGGGGGGTGAATTAGGTTTTTATAATTAAAATTAATAATACCCTAATAAAAATTATGACTAGCACAATAGATAAATATAATTAATGAAATAAAAATAATTAAAAACAAGTGTCTTAACAACTATGTTACTTAATGATTTTAGCACAGTAAAAATGTGAAATATAGCTATGGCAATTTAAATAAAATAAATATATAAGGGAGAGAGAGGCAAACAAATTTATAGTGGTTCGGCTTCAACTCGGCCTATGTCCACTCCTCAAGCTTTACGAGGGTGCTAGCAACCTCTTTACAAATAGAGCAATCCTCCATGGATTTTACACAGACTTTCTAAGTCAAGAATACTGAGTGCACGACACTCTTACAAGGTTGAAAAGAAGGTGTTTTTGCTTTCACAGAAAGCTAGAAGAACTATCTCTCAAAGATAGATATAAAAATGAAGCTTTGGTTTTTCTGTAAACCTCACACAGGAAAGATGGGCTTAAAGCTATAAGTCTTAGTGCATAATTTCTGAGAATAGATGTGAGTGATTATAGATCAAAGAATATTTTTAGGTTTTTGTAACTTGTTTATATTAGAGGCTTTGGTATATATAATGAAAATTATAGCCGCTGTAGTTATTTGAATTTATAGTCGTTTATAGCCGTTGTACTCCATCATTACTAATTTGAATATCTTCCACTCCATTATTACAAATTTGAATATCTTCCACTTGAACCTTTGAACTGTTGCTGTGCTGGGCTGTTTGAACCTCTATTTTTGGGCTGTTTGAACTCCTGATTTAATCAAATATTATACATTCTAACAACATTTAGGATAAAGGTTTAGGTGAGAAATAATGAGACAAAATAAATTTTGATTTTATTAAAACATAAAATCATCAAAATAAATTTTGATTCTATTTTTCTCTTTCAAATAAATCATCAAAATAAATTTTGATTATATTTTTCTCTTTCAAATAAATTAAAACATAATTAAATAAATCATCAAAATAAATAAGTCTAACAGTCTCCTCCTTTTTTATGATGGCACACAATGATGTTTTGATTTGATTTGGGAGTAAGAAAGGCTCCCCCTCAAGTCATGCTCCTTGAATTCATTTCTAAATACATAGGTTAGCACATGTGTAATAAATAAGCTTTAATTAGAGACATGATATGAGACTAAGATATCAAACTATAAATACATAATCATCAGATTAGTTTTCCAACAATACCATAATTTGAAAACAATACCATAATACATAACATCATATAATTTCCCCCCCTGTGACATTATCAAAAGGAAATCATGGGTCAGAATCTGGAGGAGGAAGAGGAAAATGATAGTGATAAATGGCATCAAAAAAATGGATAGTCAAAACATATATATATATATATATATATATGAATCTCCCGCGTCTCTCTTTTTCGTTGAAAATTGCGTCGAACACGCGGCCTCGCTTTTGCGTCAGCCGACCGACAAAAGCAGCTCTCCTTGATTACCACTCACCTCAGTTATCTCTCCCTCTTCGTCTTCTTCTCTTCAGTCTCTTCTCTTCAGCCTTCTTCTTAATCACACTTGTCTGCTTCTTCTTCTTCTTCTTCTTCACTTCACTCTCTTCTATCTCTTCTTCTATCTCTGCACCTCATTTCGTTTACACCTCTCACCTCTAAACCATGGCTTCCTCATCCCATCCCCTTACTCTATTTCTGGACCTGAACGATCCCATAAGCTCTGCTGGACCGAGTGCCTCTACTCCTACTCTTTCTGTCATTCCTCTGCCTAACCTTCCTATGATGTCGATTGAGCAAATCGTGGCAGCTCAATCTGACATAGAAGCCAATCATTTCACATTGACGTCCTGTATAGAGACGGTGATGGCAGTCACAAAATTGGCTCACCGATTGCAGAACAGGACGAGTGAGCTCCATCAAGTCAACGCCCAACTCTCTCTACTCCAGTGCATGTACAAGGATGCGCGAGCAGAAATAGGCGCACTGAAGGCCAAAAATAAAGAGCTTAAACGGAAGACCATCTCCATGGCCCGATTTGGAGCAACGTCGTTCTTGGCCTTTGATAGTCAGCGGGGAGTCGTCGCTCTCGACGAAAGCACGGGTGCAGGGGCGTCAAGAGTCGCCCAAGGTGATAAAAAGAAGAAGAAAACGATGGAAGAGGTGAGTAAGTAAGATCAGCGTATGGCAGAAAAAAAATGAAGGGTTTTCTTTGTATGTTTATTTTGATCGGCGTGTGGCCGTAAAAAAATGAATGCTGTTTTTTTTTATGTAAATATTTGTATTTTATTTATTTTTATTTTTATGTTTAAGTACTTTAAAAAGCAGAAAAAAATAAGGAAATTAACTCCAAACAAAAAATAATAATGAGAAAAAAATAAAAATAAAAGAAATTAAGCCTAATAGCAAAATAAAAAAAATAAATTAAAATAAAATAATACCAACAGAAATTAAACTTAATGGGGTGTTGGTGTTACTGCAATGGTAATGCAAAAAAAAAAAAGACCATGAGGGTTTAAAAAAAATCAATGTATGCAAAGTTAACTTTACCTCAAGATGCAAAACCAAAAAAAAAAAAAAAAATTACACAGTTGAGAATAGCAAACTGTTAAAGAGAATAAATGTATGAAGGACTTGAGAACATTCAACTGATATAAATATTTCCATATCAATGTAGCGATACACATATATCATTTTAACAAAAATTCAAGTTTCACAGTCATAACAAAATTTTTTAAGTAGAAATCGGCATTCCAAGCTCGTCACGAATAAAATTGAAGCGATCCTCGCTTAGGAATTTTGAGAAAATATCCGCCAATTGCTTGTCGGTATTTACAAATTCAAGTACAATATCCTATTTTTGAACATGATCTCTTAAAAAATGATGTCAAATTTCAATATGTTTTGTTCGTAAGTGTTGAACCGGATTTTTGCTTAAATTGATGGCACTAGTATTATCACATTTAATAGGGATATGATCATAATGCAAATCAAAGTCCTCTAATTGTTGTTTCATCCAAAGTATTTGGGCACAACAACTTCCGGAAGCTATATATTCAGCTTCGACCGTTGATAAAGCAACAAAATTTTGCTTTTTGCTAAACCAAGATACTAATGAGTTACCAAGAAAGTGACAAGTGCCATTGGTGCTTTTTCTATCAAGTTTGTATCCGGCAAAGTCGGCATCTGAGTAACTAATTAAATCAAATGCAACATCTTTAGGATAAAACAGTCCCAAATTTTGAGTGCCAACAAGATATCTAAAAATTCTTTTAACAGCACTGAGATGTGATTCCTTAGGATTTGATTGATATCTAGCACACATACAAACATTAAACATAATATCGGGTCTACTTGCTATTAAATAAAGAAGTGAGCCGATCATACCTCGATATTTTGTTTGATCAATGGACTTAGCCTTTTCACCCTTGTCTAGCTTAATGGATGTGCTCATAGGTGTTTCAGCTATTTTTGAGTCATACATACCAAACTTTTTGAGTAGTTCTTTTGTGTACTTAGCTTGGTTGATAAAAATTCCTTCCTTACATTATTTGATTCGAAGTCCAAGGAAATAATTTAGCTCTCCTATCATGCTCATCTCAAACTCACCTTGCATATACTTAGCAAATTCCTTACACAAGGTTTCATTAGTAGCATCAAATATAATGTCATCCACATACATTTGCACAATAAGTAAATCACCATTTTTAGTTTTAACAAAAAAGTGTTGTGTCAATCGTTCCTCTAGAAAAATTATTTTCAATCACATTTTACTTAATCGTTCATACCATGCACGAGGTGCTTGTTTCAAACCATAAAAAGTTTGATAGTTTAAAAACATGATTTGGAAAAGCATGATTTTCAAAACCTGGGAGTTGTTTAACATACACTGCCTCATTTATAAAACCATTAAGAAAGGCACTTTTTACATCTATTTGATAAAGTTTGAAATCTCTAAAACATGTAAATGCAAGGAACATGCGAATGGCTTCTAATCTAACAACGGGAGTGAAGGTTTTATCGAAATCAATACCTTCTTCTTGATTGTATCCTTGTGCAACAAGTCTAGCCTTGTTTCTTATAATTGTGCCGGATTCATCAAGCTTGTTTCAAAATATCCATTTGGTACCGATAATGGTATGATATTTAGGTTTTGGCACAAATTCCCACACTTTGTTTCTCTCAAATTGGTTAAGCTCTTCATGCATAGCTATCATCCAATGTTCATCGAATTCGGCTTCTTGAAAGTTTTTAGGCTCAATCTGTGAGAGAAAAGCCAAGTTACTACAAATGTTTCTAAGTGAAGAGCGAGTTTCAATACATTTTGTAGGGTCACCTAGGATTAAATCCTGTAAGAGAAGCTAATTTGTGCCCACTAAATTAATGAGGCCCAATAGTCAAAGGTTGGTGGGCCTGGATTTATCGCCATCAAACGAGCCGAATCGCTCTAAGCCTCGAAAGGGTTCGGATCCACGAAACTCGAGACTTACTCGAGCCCGGACTTGAAAGGGTTCGGATCCACGAACCTAGAGATCTGAAACACTTGGCTTCGAACGGATTTAGATGCAATCTAGAAGCAGCTCCATTAATGAGTCCCAGAACACTTACGGACTTGGAGCTTTTCGGGATCTACGTACCAGAACCATGGGCGTAATGGAGTTCGAACAAAGGACCCGATCCCAAGGACGGTGAGTGGTGATAAATTCACTCTTCGGTTAAACTAGCCTATACTCAGGTCGAGGTGGCACGATCTAGGGGGTCCCTAAGACTCGGCAATATTTGCGGCAGGGCATTTTCTTGAACTACCCCCGACCCTTATGCGGCAGGACGTCCTCTAGGAGTACCCCTGACCCTTTGGGATGATTGGGGATCATTGGTTAGGTGTGGCTAAGAAGAAAGGTTCGCCGAGAGGTTAATCTCCTATTCGGGGTTTTCCTCATCCTCGGAGAGGTCACTTCTTCAGACAAGGTGGTTAAAGAGAATATTTCCCATGTGCCTTGCACATGGGCTCCATCCTACATCATGAGGTGTCTATAAATAGCACCCACCCATAGATTTACAAGAGATGGATTTTGGAGAGAAAACTCTTGGGAAAGAACTAATTTCCCTTCTCCATTATCAACCTTGAGAGTGAAAGTGGGAGATCCATGGGAGAGCCTTGCCATTATTCTCTCTCTAGCTACTTTGCCTTCTTCTTCACCCAATTTCTTATCTCCATCATTTCTTTGCTTTTGTGTTCTAAGTTGAGACTATTGAAGAATTTAAGCCTCTCATCATCTTCTAAAGAATTCGAATTTTCCTTCAAGGATCTTCGAAGATCTTCGAATTTTCCAACAACTTTCTTGAACCCTCTCATACATTTGGCAACTCTGCTGGGGAGGTGGATTGGTTAATGGTCTCAACAAGATCTGGAATCTACACAACTCCGGTAAAGATGGCGAGAGAAGAAGAAGTTCATCAACAAAGCTCTTCAAATGGTGGTGATGAAAGGACTTAAGTTTAAGACTCACCTCTCATCCTAGAAACCATTCAAAGGCTCCAACACACTCAACAAGAGATTCTCACAACCCTTCAAAATCTCACCCACACCATGTTAGTGATGGGTTCGAATTTCACACCAGCAATAACAAATGGAGGTCAAGTTGGCATCGACAAGTATCAAAAAGTTCATGGTAATGTTGGGAATGGTCAAAGCCATCAAGATCCACCCCAAATTCTCCCTAAAGTTATACAAAATGGTGTGCAAAATCAAGTGCTAGAAGGAACAAGTCATGGCCAACCTGCAGCCTATGGAGCGCAAAGTCACGCACCTAGAGGATCGAGCCATGGTCCAACGGTGGTTAGAGGAGTTTCTGACGCGATGAATGGTGTTCCGGCGGCTGTGGAAGTTCAAGGAAGGCCTACAGAAATTCCTCTACAAAATGGTCTTCCATCCATGCCTAATTTTGTTCCACCAATTGTAAATTCTACCTATGTACCGAGTGGGTCTCCTTTGGCTCCGACACCAAGTTTGCAAGTCTAACCCAGTATAGCCGTGGCGTGCAATGAACTTTATGGGGCCCAATGCAATGTCCCATCACCAAATGGCATGTCCATAGGTGCCGATAGCCAATATCGTCATGTGTCTTCACTGGTGATGAATTCTCAACACTAGAGTGGCCAAGTTGCTCCTAGTTCAGTCTTGGGGTCCATAAGCCAAGTTCCGGGAATGCCACCATCAAACTCTCTCTCTCAAAAGTTTCTCACTCTCGCCGATGTGCAAGCCATGTTCGATCTCGAACCGGACAAGAGGACTTTACCCTCTTTGCCTGATCCAGATGTCAAGCTGCCTTACCCTATCGAGATGTCTAGTTATCCATACCCAGAAGGGTATATAGTGCCGAAGTTTATCAAATTCAATGGCAAACAAGGAAATGCTCGAGAACATGTTGTTCGGTTCATCGAGACTTTGGGGATTCATGGTTCAAATCATCTCCTTCGACTGAGCATATAGTTGGTATGTTAACTTGGCCCCAAACTCTGTTCGAAGTTGGGAGGAGATGGTTAACAAATTTCACGCCAAATTCTTTCAAGTGGTTGAGAAAGTTACCACACTTACCATGTGTAAGAAAAAGCAGCAGGAGGGTGAAGACACTCTCGAATATGTGAAGAGGTTCCAAGACAAAGCTGTAGACTGTCACGAGGCTGTAGAGGAAAGCTACTTGGTCTAAATCTGTGTTGAAGAGGCATTGAACGGGTACAAAATGCTTCTTGTTAATCACAAGTTACCCACTTTCTCGGCACTAATTGAAGCATCTCGGAACATCAACATACCTCAGTCTCAGGAAATCAGGTTCGAGACTAGTTATAAAACTAGCTTCAAAAAGTCCCGAGGACCTTCTGTCACTGCGGCTTCCGCGTCTTCTACATGAAAGTCACATGGGGAGGAATTCAGAGGTCAGAAGAGGAAAAACTGTGAAGATGACACTCCTTTTCCGTGTAGTGTTGAGGAGGTGAAGGCCTTAGTTAAAGAATGGGTGGCAGACGGAGAACTAAAGTTGCCTCGTATCGAAGGGCTTTTGCCGAAGAAGGACTGTGAGGGTCCTAATTATTGTGTTTTCCACCGATCACTAGGATATCCTACAGAAAAGTACCGGACACTTAAGAAGATCTTTAGAAAGAAAGTCGAGGCAGATGAGCTGGAGTTCAAAGAACAGGGGCCCTAGGATATCTTAGAAGATGTGGCTATGATGGTGTATGACGACCACAGCCCGAGCAGCTGGTGAAATTTTTCCAAATGACCTTGTAACTCTAGGGGCAAATGTCAACATTCTATAGAAGAAGTCTATCCATGACATTTACAATTTGTATTTACGACATTGTCCAAGAAGTTCTATCTTTCTTATGTTATGAAAAAAATTTATTTCCTCCATATTGTGTATCTCCATTAGAAGTTATTTTTCTATATTGTGTATTTTCATTGTGTTATGTTGCTTGAAACAGTTTTTAATTTTTTGTTGCCCTTCAAAGAAGAAAGAGAAATAGTAAACTCGGTTACCAACCTGAAGGGATCTTTCCTGCTGAAGTAGTGTGTGCTCCTACTCAGGCTTCCGAAGAATAGACCTTACTTTCATCATTGCAAGCTTCGATGGTCTTTCTTGTTGAAGCAGAGTATGTGTTCCCACTCGGACTTCCGAACAATAGCCCTTACTTCCATCAGTGCGAGCTTGGAGGGTCTTTCTTATGTTTCCATCAGTGCGAGCTTCGAGGATCTCTCTTGTTGAAGTAGAGTGTGTGCTCCCACTCAGACTTTCAAAGAGCAAATCTCATTTCCATCAGTGCGAGCTTCGAGGATCTTTCTTGTTGAAGTAGAGTGTGTGCTCCCACTCAGACTTTTGAAAAACTGACCTCGCTTCCATCAGTGTGAGCCTCAAGGATCTCTCTTACTGAAGTAGAGCGTGTTCTTCTACTCAGACTTTCATAGAGTGTCAAGGATCTTTCTTGCTGAAGTAGAGTCTTTCTCCCACTCAGACTTTCGAAGAACAACAATCGAGACTCGGTGGCCTATCAGAAGGAATCTTCTTGCCAAAGTAGGGTGTGTGCTACTATTCAAACTCCTGAGGGACAGCCTTGCTTCCGTTTGGACTTTTGAAGGACAACTCTTGCTCTCATTAGTGCGGGTTCGAAGAACAGCCCTTGCTTTCATCAATACGAGCTCCGAGGATCTTTCTTTTCAAAGTAGAGTGGACTCCTACTCGAACTCTCGAGGGATAGCCTTTGCTTCCATTAGCTGCAGAAGTAGAAGTGCGCATCCACTCGAACTTTCGAGGGACAACCTTGTTTCCATTCGGACTTCTGAGGGAGAGCCTTGTTTCCGCTCAAACTTCTGAGGGACAACCTTGCTTCTACTCGAACTTCTGAGAGACAATCTTTACTTCTGTTGGTGCAAGCTTGGTAGACTTGGTTGCCTTCCAGAGGGATCTTTCATGTCGAAGTAGGGTGTATGCTACTTGTAGACTCCTGAGGGATAGCTTTGTTCTCGTTCAGACTTTCGAAGGACAACCCTTGCTCTCATTAGTGCGGGTTCTGAGGGCCCCGGGGTCGTGGATTTCACACAAAATTTATTTTCCTGAAATAGTAAAGTCAACAAACTATACAAACAATATCAAGTTCAGATTATGAAACATTACCGAAATAGAGGCGACATCAACAAATAATAATGATCCATTTAAGCTACAACAATTTTATTACTCCGAGCAAGTTCATGAAAATACAACAATCAAGGTTTTGTCTCTCCGAGCCGGTTCTTCTCAAGCCGACGTAAAGCAAAAATGTTCAAACAAAATTTTATCAGGAATCAACTATTTATTTTCTGAGCACCCACAAGATTAACAACAACATCTCTATTCTAGTTAGTCTCGATCAAAGCAAATATCAGAGAGATTCCGGAATTACAATACTCAAACATTCAACATTATAATTCTATCAACATCAAATTTTAATTACCAAAAGTGTTTCAAGCCTTGTTTCTATTTTGGAACAAGTTCAACAATAGGAGTTCAGAATCCAGATATGGGATTGAAATATAAAATTAAAATTATACAAATGCTGTATTATTTACCTCAAGTCCAAATTGCAAATTCTCGGAGTATAAATCAAGTTCTACAATCGCAAGGGTTTACCTAGATTTGAAGTCAGAAAATCAAGGGATGAAGGTTTTGAACTTGTATTTACAAATCTGAGGCAGAGGGGTTTCAGAAGTTTACCCATGAATCACTGAATCACAAAAAAGAGGGTTTCGAATTTATACTCGCAAATCTGAAGCAATGAGGAGAATGAAGTTTGTTGAATGAAGACTAAGGCCCACCAAAAATGAAGGTCCAAAAATGGGTTTCAGAGCAGGCCAGAAGCAGCGACGTGTGTGGGTGGCACTAGACGCCGAGGCCGGCAGTAAAGTTGCAGCAGAGAGGATGGTTTCTGGTTGGTCACGGTTGGCTCACGGCGTGATAGTATCTGTAGCAGCAGTGTCTGTAGCCTGGGTCACAACATCTGTAGTAAGTAGCAACTGTGGCTCATCTTCGGTGACGACGGCGACAGCATTTGGAGTGGCAGCAAGCTGGGTGGGCTTTGTGAGCAACCGACGGTAGCCTTTGATTTGGCAGCTGCGAAGTTCCGATTAAAGAAGAAGAGAACTAGGTCGGCGACATTGCTTGAAGCTATGATGAAGATTAGTGCGCAAACGGCAGAGCCTTCTTGAAGAAGAAGAGAACTGGGTTGGTCTCTCTGTGTAAAGAGAGAGAGAGCCGAAATGGCTGTGCAACAAAAGAGAAAGATTAGGGATTTTGTCTTTATCCTCAAAAGGAAAAAATATATATATATAAAAGAAAAGGGAAAAGTTTGATTCTGAGTGCTAAGGCTATGGCTATATATATATATATATATAAAGTGGAAAGTGGGCCTGCTGTATTCTAAAAAAAAGTGTAGCTTATCTTGGCAAGAATAAAGAAATAGATTTCTTAATTCTTATTTGTAGCTTGACTTTTCTGCACCCCCCCCCCTTCAGAGAGCTCGAATTGGTCCTACAGTTCGGACTCCTGTCACGGTTCTAAATCTAATCTCACAAAGTGCAATGTAAGACTGATAAATCACCAAAGAGTCCAAATCTGGCAAATCGTTTTGGAAAATCGATTTTAATCAAAAAGTGCCAAACATGGACTGTTTTGCTAGATTTCAGAGTCGCCACCTAAATATTTTGTTTTGGGAAATTTAGGAAACCCTGACTTGTGCCAAAGGCCACGTGTTCGTCATCACCAAAGTTGCCTCGGCTCAGGAACTTGGGTACGAGCGGGAAAGGTCCTGAAATGAGCACCCCCGCTCGCCCGATCAAAGGATCGGCCTCTACTAAACATGATATGTTGTTTTTGAAAACACATGTGTTCTTATTTGATTATTAGCTAACTTACTAGGTGATGCGCACAACACACAAGTATAGACTAAATCGCTCGATTTGGAACAAAACATCTCATGTTTGTTTTTCGAAAGTGGTTTGAAGATGCTACTCGCAAGTAGGCTAAAACGCGGATTTGCCACCAAACAAGGTGGGCTTGAAACAACATGATTTGCCACCCTCAAGTGGGCTTAAAACTCACATTTTGATGAATTGTTCCAATTCAAGTAATGAAGCCTTCATCCACAGGCATTCATGCAGTTAATCATTTAAGCACATAGCCTCATGGCAAGCATGCTATCATGACAGTCACTTACACACATGCATGGATGCTAAAGCAAAAACACTTATAGTGTACTCCGAGCCAAAACAGATAACTAGTTAGTAATCATGCATGATCCTAACTATGTTAAGATGCCTAATGCAATACATGCGAAATGCAACTAAGTAGGCTCGACTATTCTAAGATGACATATGAATGCAACTTGATAACATGTATTCAAATAGGTATTGAAATATGATGTAGTTTGAATGATGCGCCAAGCCCGGTGCATGCAAGACAAATGAACGGATGCAAACATGCAAGCATAAAGTATGCTAATTGAAATATGCTCTATTCTAACCACTGAAAGTGGATAAATAAAAGGGAGAAAGATGTGGGATTGGAAGGCATTCACACACACACGCACACTTATTACAACATTTGCCTTCTCGACGGAGGGTCTGAATGAATAACAGCTAAGCTACGCTAAGCTAAGCTAATTATTACAATTCAACTAATTAACTAACTTAGCTAATTAATTACAAACCAAATGAAATTAAATAACTAGCTAATCTAAGCTAATTAGAATATTACAAAGATGAATTGAATTAGCTAAACACATTAACTAATTAATTACAAAACCAGTAAATTAACTAGCTAAGTAAAGCAGTTAAAATGGCCTCGGGGGAGGGAGACATGCATGCTCGGTTTACTTCACCCAGAAATGCATTGCCTTGCCATAAGTTGTCTCTGTTTGCACTCGCGGTGACCTCAGAGCATCAAACACACTTTCAGGTTGCATCTACCTCAAAACAGGAACATTTTGGAAAATTTTGCTGCAGGTGGCCTGCCGGCCAGTACAAGTGGTCGGCAAGCTAGTGCAAGTGGCTGGCCGGCCACTTTGCCTTCTAGAATCCCAACATTACTGCAACAGAGATCAACAAAGGATCAATGCATTTGCAAGGAAATGTGTGTGCAACTACTCTCCTTATTATTTCTCAAGCTCAAAGGAGCATAGTACTCGGCTCCCAAGCCACCAATCACACATCTTAATGCATGATGGCCAAAAAGCCAAGCTTGCACAATATTATTGAATGCACAAACAAGACACGAAGTGTCGTCACCTTATCATGCATAATCAAGGGTGACAATGATCAAGAAACGCAACATGTTTCATCACTTTGAGTATGAAACGTGCCACATTCCTTATGTTCGGATTAACGTCCGATCCAAACATAATGCAATGCAAACAACATGCTTATGTTTCAATGCTAAAGTGGCATGCACACGACTCTATCATGTAAGCAATGCATGCAAGACATGTTAAGGGCCAAGAGCACTAAAGCTAGTGAAGTGTATTGCACATGAAGCATGCACTATCAATCTCAAATCATCGAACCAGCTATGGACAGACCTTATGCATGCCAAAACATTGGCCAAAATGCTCTAAAATGATAGCATGGAAGGCAAGAAAATGATGTGCATGTATTGGCTCATCAACAAGGCACAAAGCACAACTCTTAAACACAATTAAAGAGTGATATACATGAGAGCATGACATAGGTATAAGCATTGAAATTACATGTCAAATGATGACATATCATGCGAACATCACAAGTATAGCATGCTAGAGGGCTTAGAGCATTAAAGCTAGCGAAGTACACAATACTAGGGCTATGCAATACAATGCTCAATGGACTAAACCAGCCCTAAATAGACCTCATGCATGCCAAGACAAAGGCTAAAACATGCTGAAACGGTAGCCCAAAAGCTTAGACAAGCAGGCATACGTATTGGCTCATAAGCAAGGCATAAGGCGTGACTCTCAAGAGCTATGAAAGAGTCGAACATGTGAGAGTATGACTACACCATATACACTGAAATCATGTGATAAATGAGTTTAAAGCATGCAAACAACCCAAGTAAAGCATGCTAGAGACTTGAGACACAAAGCTAGTCAAAGTCACTAATACTACAACCATACAAGGAAAGCCTCACATGGCCAAGACCACCCAAAACAAAGCTAAGGCATGCTAAAACAATAGCTTAAATATGCTGAAATTAAGGCATAGAACACAAGGAAAGCATGCTCATTTGATAGCCCGCAAACAAGGCATGAAGACTCAACTCTCAAACACAATGAAAGAGTGATATATGTGAGAGTGAGACAATGATATATGCTTTGAATTTACATGTCAAATGATGCCATATCATGAAAACATCACAAATAAGGCATGTTAGGGGCTTCAAAACACAAGACTAGCAAGGCCAACTATACTATAGCTATACAAAGCATGAACCACATGGCCAAAACCATTCAAAAAAGTCCTAAAGCATGCTAAATCAAAGCCAAAAACATGTTGGAGTGGAGCATACACATGCTAGAATGAGAGGCATGAAGCATGAAGCATATTAAGCCAACAAGTAGGGTTGCACTACAAGTACAAAAACCAAGCAAGAGGTGACCCCACCAACCAAAATCAGAGCTATGGCATGTCAAAATAACACCAAAAACATGCTTGAACTAAGCCATAAAAGAGTAGCAAAACATGCTCAAGTAGGAGGCCAACAAAGCATGCAAGCAAGACAAAAGGAGAAGGGGGCCACCCCCTCCTATTTTGGACCACAAGAGCAACTTTTTACCACTGAAATTCTCCTGAGTTTCAGTGGTAAAAAGGCCAAGCAAGGGGATATTCAAAAGCTTAGAGAGTTGGCTCAAGAGGCTTAACAAGCCAAAGAGCAAAAGAGGGGGACCATCCCCCTAACCCCACAAGGTTCAAACCAACATTATAAAGCCTTAAAATCAGAGTTATTGAGAGGCTAAAATCAGCCTCAAAGTAGCATGCAAAGGTGGTATAACATTTAATCAAAACAAAGCTTTAAAAGGAGTATATGCTTACCCTTGAAGAACAATGGCAAGACAACAACTTCAACAACAATTTTGGACCAAAACCAATGCTAGGACCTCAAAACAAGCTCCAATCGACTTCAGCTCCAAAGTGAAGGTGCTGAACTAGGTGTCTTAGTGCAAAAGTTTGAAGAAAACTCACTTTTAGACTCAATATAGCACAAATATAGAGAGAGAGGGAGAATTCTAGATAGAGAGGGATATTTTAGCTCTAAAATTCTGAACCCTCAATTAGGGGGAGGAAGCTACCCTTATATAGAGCAAACAAGCCAAAAGGCTTGCTCCATCCCTCCATACACGTGTATGGAGGATGAGTTCAGTGAGTCACAGCTGGCTCAAAAGATCTGAAAATATCTAAAAAGGAGAAAAAGTGGCTGCTGGCCAGTTAAGGTGGCCGGCCGGCCGGCCACCTCCCCTAGCCAGTCGACCACTCAAAGTGGCCTACAAGGGAGAAAAGTGGCCAGCAGCCCTTCCCCTCCCTCAGGAAAATGGGCAACAAGGTTTGGCCCAAAAACAAGGCCAAAACACAAAGTGCTAAGAGGCTCAAAGAACAAACATGCACAATCACAAACATGCACAATCATCACGTGCACAAATGATGACGTCTGAGTCTTAAGGTTGGTCAAAAATGGGATGTCTACATTATTTCTTTGACTTTGAGCAAAAAAGTTTTACGTTTTCCAATACTTGGAGAAATGAAAATTTAATTATCAATATATTGAGTTGTTGAAAAAAAAATATATATATATATATATATATATATATATATATTATTAAAGGCACAAAAATATGTTGGCCAAAAATAATTTTTTTTTTTTTTTTTTATCTTTGTTAGTTGTCAACTTTACCCATAATTTACATTATGAGTCATCAATTTTATCCAAAAGTCACATGACGACCAAATATTCCCGAAGACGTAATGCGAAGCATGGCTGATAGGATGAAACTATGCATGTCCGAGAAAACTAAAATTTATCATACACGCAAGGGACAAATGTAAGAGGAGCTAATTTGTGCCCACTAAATTAATTAGGCCCAATAGTCAAAGGTTGGTGGGCTCGAATTTATCGCAAGTCCAAGATCAGTGGGCCCGGATTTATCGCCATCAAATGGGTCGAATCGCTCTGAGCCTCGAAAGGGTTCGAATCCACGAACCTAGAGACTTACTCGAGCCCGGACTTGAAAGGGTTTGAACCCACAAACCTAGAGATCTGAAACACTTGGCTTCGAACGGATTTAGACACAATCTAGAAGCCGCTCCACTAATGAGTCCCAGAACACTTGCGGACTCGGAGCTTTTCAGGATCTACGTACCAGAACCATGGGCGTAATGGAGTTCGAACAAAGGACCTGATCCCGAGGATGGTGAGTGGAGATAAATTCACTCTTCGGTTAAATTAGCCTATACTCGAGTCGAGGTGGCATGATCTAGGGGGTCCCTGAGACTCAGCAATATTTGCGGCAGGGCATTCTCTTGAACTACCCCTGACCCTTATGCGGCAGGACGTCCTCTGGGACTACCCTTGACCCTTTGGGATGATTGGGAATCATTGGTTAGGTGTGGCTAGGAAAAAGGGTTCGCTGAGAGGTTGATCTCCTCTTCGGGGTTTTCCTCATCCTTGGAGAGGTCACCTCATTGAACAAGGTGGTTAAAGAGAATATTTCCTATGTGCCTTGCACATGGGCTCCATCCTAGATCATGAGGTGCCTATAAGTAGCACCCACCCATAGCTTTACAAGAGATGGATTTTGGAGAGAAAACTCTTGGGAAAGAACTAATTTCCCTTCTCCATTATCAACCTTGAGAGTGAAAGTGGGAGATCCATGGGAGAGCCTTGCCATTATTCCCTCTCTAGCTACTTTGCCTTCTTCGTCACCCAGTCTCTTATCTTCATCATTTCTTTGCTTTTGTGTTCTTAATTGAGATTATTGAAGAATCTAAGCCTCTCATCATCTTCTAGAGAATTCAAATTTTCCTTCAAGGATCTTTGAAGATCTCCGAATTTTCCAACAACTTTCCTGAACCCTCTCGTACAAATCCTTAGGGTGATTATGAACAAACTTCCATTCTCTTGGCAAATCATCATTGTTTCCTCCTTCTTCTTGAGGTAGGAGAATAGGTTGTTCAATCTCTTTGTTCAACCTACATGGTTGGTTCTCTTCTTTGTAGATACTTGAATCTTCCACATTTGGTTCCAAATCTATATTATCACTAACAATTTGTTTTTGAGCAGAGATGTTAGTTTCATCAAATGCCACATGTATGGATTCTTTCACAACAAGAGTTCTTTTATTAAAAACACGAGAAACTTTGCTAGTTAAGGAATAGCCAAGAAAAATTGCTTCATCAGATTTTGAATCAAATTTACCTAAGTTATCCTTTCCATTATTATGCACAAAACATTTACAACAAAAAACATACAAGTGACTAATGTTGGGCTTTCTATCATGCCAAAGTTCATAAGGAATATTTTTGAGAATAGGTCTAATTAATGCACGATTTAAAATATAGCATGTGGTGTGAACAGCTTCGGTCCAAAAATATTTAGGAATATTATTTTCGCAAAGCATTGTTCTACTCATCTCTTCTAAAGTTCTATTCTTCCTTTCTACAACACCATTTTGTTGAGGGGTTCTAGGTGCTGAAAAATTATGTCCAATACCATGCTCATCACAAAACAATTCAAATTTCTCATGTTCAAGTTCTCTACCATGGTCGGTTCGAATATTAGAAATAAGAAAGCCTTTTTCATTTTGAATTCTACGATAGAGTTTTGTGAAAGAAGAAAAGGTTTCATCTTTGTGTGCCAAAAACATAAGCCATGTAAATCTTGAATAATCATCAACAATAACAAGACAATAACGTTTACCATCTATTACTTGAGCAAGAAAATGTTGGATTACGAAACCCGCTACACCCCGCTAGAGAAAGCTTACCTAGCCTTGGTATGGCTACCAGGAAATTGAGGCACTACTTGTTAGCTCACTCTGTAATTCTGGTTTCAAGATTAGATCCCATCAAATATCTCTTTGAGAAACTAGCGCTTACGGGTGAGCTAGCCTGTTGATTGCTTTTTCTCTCCAAATTCGATCTTTAAGTATGTTGTTCGCAAGTCGATCAAAGGGAGAGTGGTAGCCGAGTTCCTGGAAGATCATCCGGTAGAAGGGGACGAAGCGGTAGAATACCTCTTCCCAAATGAAGCCATTCTGCAAGATGAGGAGAGGGCTTGGACAATGTACTTTGATGGAGCATCAAATCAATACGACTATGGGATCTGTGTGTTACTGATAGCACTTGACAACTCCCACATACCTCTACCCTTTAAACTCCGATTCAAAGTGTCCAATAATGAAGCAGAATGTGAAGCTTGTATTGTTGGTTTAGAAACTGCCCTAGAACTAGGGGAAAAAAGGTTAGATGTTATCGGGGACTTGAACTTAGTTGTTTCTCAAGCAAATAAAGACTGGAAAGTCAAGAAAGAAAAGATGAATGTCTATCACCAGACCCTGGACGTTCTAATTCCTAGGTTTGAAAAGCTGACTTTCACACATCTATTGAGAATGAACAACAGGTTCGCTGATGCTTTAGTAACTCTATCTTCCATAGTAGACATCCCGCTTAGAGTCTGGATGCGTCCGATCCTCATTGAGCATAAATACATGCCGGCCTATGAAACTATCGCCGTAATAGATAAAGCGCAAGACAAAAATCCTTGGTACTTCGATATCTGGAACTTCTTGGAAAAGGAGGCGTATCCACCGGGGGCAAATGCCAAGGACAAACGGGGAATATGGTGAATAGCCATTCGATTTATCATCTGCAGAGGCAAACTGTACAAAAGAGGACATCTAGGAATGCACAAGTTGTGTGTCGAGGAAGAGGAATCGAAATGTCTAATGGAGGCCATCCATGGGGGAGAGTGCAGAGCACACATGAACGGAGTAATTTTAGCCCAGAAGATTCTCAGGCAAGGTTACTACTAGTCCACCATGGAAGAGGATTGCTTTGGTTTTGTTCGGTGATGCCATAAATGCCAAATTCATGCTAATCGCATGAATATCCCGCCGTCAAAACTATACAACATGACTTCGCCATGGCCTTTCTCAAACTGGGGAATAGACATCATTGGCGCAGTCACACCAAAAGGGTCAAATGGGCATGAATACATCTTGGTGGCAGTTGATTACTTTACAAAGTGGGTGGAAGCCCAATCCTATGCAGTGTTGAAAGCAGCGCATGTGGCTAAGTTCATCAAAAATAACATCATTTGTCGATATGGAGTCCCAAACGAGATCATATCAGATAATGGCTCCCACTTCAAGAAGGAGGCGATAGACTTGTTGGAGAAATACAATGTGGCTTTTCATAAGTCATCTATATACAGGCCGCAAAGCAATGGAGCTGTTGAGGCTGCAAACAAGAACATCAAGGAATTTTTACAGAAGATGGTTGAGACCTACAAGGACTGGCCAGAAAACTGTCGTTTTCACTTTGGGGCTATAGAACGTCGATTTGAACATCTACAGGAGCAACTCCTTATTCTCCCGTTTACGGTATGAAAGCTGTTCTGCCAATTGAAATTGAAGTACCATCACTGCGGGTTATGGCTGAGTGTCAGACAGCAGAGGCTGACTGGCAACAAAACAGATTTGAGGAGTTAATGTTGTTTAATGATAGAAGATTGAAAGCATTGTACCATGTCTAGGGCTACCAATGCAGAATTGCTAAAGCTTTTAACAAGAAGGTTAAGTCTAGGAATCTCAAGGAAGGAGATCTGGTGCTCAAAGACAACCGAGCTCCCATCCATGACCCTAGGGACAAGTTTAGACACAATTGGACTAGTCCTTACATCATCAAGTCTATCTAGTCAGGAGGAGCAGTCATTCTTATGGACTTAGATGGTCTGGAATTTTTCCAACCGATCAACATGGACAAGTTGAAGAAATACTATCCCTGAGAGGCTCGCTAGGTCGAAAATCCCAAAGGGCGACCTAGACAAAAGTTAGAGCATAAAAAATTAGAAATGAACAAAAACTGAGCTCGCAAGGTTGAAAACCCTAAAGGGCGACCTTGGCAAAAGTTAGAGCGCGAAAGAAAAGAGTTAATACTCGAGTGAACCTGAACCGACCTACGTAAGGCCTGATTCCCATCTTCGGGATACGTAGGGAACTTCATCTTGAAGTTCGGCTATAATCAATTCCAGCTCAACTGTCCTGTCCATTGGTTTGATCAAGTCATCTTTGTCTGTTCTTTACCTGAGGTTCGGTTGTGATCTCTACTCTAAGAGAAAAGCTGGGTACAATGCAGAGCAGTGGTGTTCCATCAAGGGGCAGTTATGATCTTTTGATCTGGCATTATACACCTTGAGGATTGATTCTGTGCATGTCAAGTGGTGATCCTTTTTGAAAATGGTTTTGAAAAGTTTTGATAAAAGTTGATTTAGTTCAAATTTTACCTTTTACAACTTAGACCATTTTTGGACCAAAAGAAAATTTTTCAGCACTCACAACTTTAACTTTTACTGCACCTGTCACCACCACAGGTTTAGGTTGAAGTGTGGATGTGTTTATCATGCACAAGTCCGTGCTTTCAGGAACGAACACCGTCGGTCTAGGTAGGTGGGAAGGGGTAATATATATGCTGGGGTTGTGGGGAGGGCCAGTGTATGGACCCTCTCTGCCAACATATGGCCTCATCCCGTTCTCTCACTCTATTCCTTTTGTTCGCACCCGTGGAAGTCTTTGTAGCTAAAGTCAGCCCAATCTATTCCTCATCCCCAAGCCAAGCCAAGCAATCACTAGGAAGGATGTAATTGAAGTTAAGGGCAGGGGCTAGAAGCTCTCTTGTTCTCCAAGCAATGAGGTACCGAGTCGGGTTTGAAGCCCGAATAGGGAATGGAGCAGGATATTTTTCTCCCCCGCTCGAACGAATCTGATTCTGTCCAAATTGGCGTCTGAATCTGAAGGGAAAGTAGAATATGCAGTGTGTCAGACCCATCAACTATATGCCGGGTTGACGTGTTAGGCTATAACTCATTTCGGCCAAATTAAGCCAGGGGTAAAACCAAGCTATATCAACTGCGGAGCGGCTACGCATCCAGTCATGCCACAACCCTTCTGCTGGAAACTCAACTAACTGTTGGCGAAAGGGATTGGCAGTATTGGTTGTGGTGGTGACAACGCTCACATCCAACAGCCGTGTAATTGTGTTACCACTAGTGGTTGCATTGGAACTCGCACGAAAGGCCTCTTGGCCTGCTCTTTTTCATCAATAATTAAGCCCTGTTTCATGGCGTCTTCAATTTGAACACCCATCTCATAAAGTTTGGTGAATGCAAACAAAGGTAGGACAATCACTTTCTGCAGCAACTTTCCATGCAGATTACGGATTACCATCCTAACCTGATCTTTCACTGAAGGTCTCATGGTCATCATCGAGGCTTTAGCTCTCCACCTCGTTACAAAATCAGAGAACCCTCCTTTAGCTCTTGTGGTGTTGTTTCGAGATCACGAGTTGTGACCTCGATTTGGGTATTGTAAGAGTACTAAGCCATGAAGGCTTTGGCCAATTCCTCCCAATTTCGTTTCACTAAATCTTCCAACTTGGCATACCAGATGGCCGCTATACCTGACATAGTGCAACCGAAAAGGGATAGCTTCTGCAATCTGGTCAAGCCCATGGGTCGCAAAATATTCGAGAACAACTGCAAATGCACCATTGGGTTGCTGGAACCATCAAAGCGATCAATGTGCGACATTTTAAACCACTCTGGTAAGGTAACTACAAACTCGGTGTACCCTTCCTCTATGTCTGGAATGGAGTTGACTCATTGTGCTTTTTTGAACAATTTCTCCAATTTATTGACCTTAAGTGTAGTTGGGTCAACCTCGAATTCGAAGGGTACCTCGGTTTGATAAGCCGAAGCTTTGGAGGCCTGTGCCGGGACGAGTTCTATTGGAACTGAAAAACATAGAACACCTTGAGTTGGTGGATCTGGAGCTACAGCAGTATTAGCATTAGCACCAGGCGTAGGGATAGTTGTAGTGCGTACATGGGATGTAGAGGCCATAGCCGGTGGCGGTTACTACTGCTATAACCTGGTTATGACCTCGGCCTGACGGGCTGTAACTTCGGCCTAACGGACCGAATACTGTTGTAGTGCTTCTACTGTTTGTTATAGTTGATGTATCATTTCTTCCATACTGACTGGGAGATACTGTGTCATCATTTCTTCTTGCTGAACTAGAAGTGGATGACTGTTCCTGAACCAGACTGGACACAGGTGAGTTGAGAGGTGAGTTGAGAGGTGACTTCTATAAAAACTGAATTGGTGAACTTTGCCTGACTCTCCTCCGTCTTGCAACTGGTGGGAGTAAAGCAAACATAGGCTGTCCTTAAACCAGATCCTTGGCTTTACAAAGTCTTCTGACTCGGGTCCAGATAACTTGAGGGATATCCGAACTTTCTGAAGCTATAGTGTTAACCTACCTAGCAAAAAGAAATAAAGCAAAAAAGCAGTGATCAGAAACCACACGGCACCTCAGCTAAGATGTAACACAAACATGATCAAAGTTGTAGAACTGTACTCCACACTGAATTTTGCCCAAAAACATACACCAACTGTACCACTGATACATACATTCTTGCACAGTTTCACTTTAAAGCATATACCAGTTAAAAGAGAGCCAAAACACCCTATGAGGGGGGTAGGGTTACCCTGTCCTAGTTTCATCAGGAACTAGGTTTCACTAAGTCAATCAAGTGATTTCACATAATCCTGTATTCGGGTGAGCATCATGTCTAAGTTTGGAACAGTCACTATAGCTTCACTATATGCAACTAGGTCAAATGGTCAAAACAAGATACCTCAGCAAGACTATCTAATATATCTCTCACACCTAACACCGAGAAGTGAAAGGAGGATCAAACGGTACAACGGTAGTCCAGATCCAAGGGTTGTGTTCCCATCGTGGCAGAGCCTGCGGCCGGTCAACCTTTTGGTGAGTTTTTCAGGCAAGCCTCTGGCAAACCGTCCAAGAATAGCATATGGCAAACACAGTGACTTAGGCGTACCAATGCAAATGTAATGCAAATAACATATATAGGTAGATAAAATTTCACATCATAAGTTTTAAGTCATGTTCTCTAATTCCCCAGCAGAGTCGCCAGAATCTGTAGCTCGACCTTTTCGTGCCCCCTTTCGAAAGTCGAAATAAACCATACAGTATCTGACTCGCGCGGTTCTGAATTAGATTCCATAAGTGCAATGTGAAATAGATAAACACCAAAAAGTCCAAATCCAGCGAATCTTTTGGAAAATAAATTTTGAATCAAATTGCCAAAAATGGACTACTTTGCCAGATACAGAGTTGCCACTTAAATGTTTTATTTTGGATAAATTTAGAAAACCCATGACTTGTGCCAAAGGCCACGTGTCTGTCATCACCAAGATTGTCTCAGCTCGGGGAACTGAGGTACGAGAAGGGAAGGTCATGAATTGAGCACCCCCGCTCGCCCGATCAAAGATCAACCTCTACTAATCATGATATGAATCTTATTTTACATTATATGTTCTTGTTCCGGTTACTAATCTAGCATTACTATGTGATGGGCACATACAAGTATGGACTAACTTGCAAAAATTGGAACACTTGAGTCATGTTTATTTTCTGAAAAGAGTTTGTGAATTTTCCACTTGAAAAGTGGGCTTAAATGTACATGGCTCAAATTATTCCAATTCAAACAATTAGCCTTCATCCATACGCATACAAGCAGGTATATCAATTAAGCACTTAGCCTCATGGTAAGAATGCTAGACATGGCAACAATCACACTCATGCAATATGCTAAAGCGAGTAAAGGCTCACCTAGTACTCCAAGCCAAAAAGACATAAGAGAGTTAGAAAAATGCATGATTCCAAACTATACAATATGACTAATGCAACACATATGATATGCAATCTAAAATAGGCTCGGCTACTTAACATGGCATATGAATCAATTGATAGCATTTGGTTTAAGCATGTATTCAAATAAGTATTAAACTAACAACGCAGTTTTAATGATGAACCAAGCCTCGGTGCATGCAATACAAGTGGATGCAAACATGAAGAATGCTAATTTAAACGTGATGTCCCTATACTAACCATCATAAGTAGTTAAATAAAAGGGAGAAAGACGTGGGGTTGGAAGACATACACATTATTATAACATTATGCTCTCACGAAGGAGAGTCCGAATAAATAAACTAACTAGCTAACTATTTAAGCTAAGCTAATTAATTAACTATTACAAACCAAATAAAAGAAATTAACTCACAACTAATTAACTACTTTAGCTAATTAAATAATTACAACACAAGTAAAAGTAAAAGAAGTAAGTAAGCTAAACAACTAATTACTCCGCCTCGGGAAGCGAGAAATGTTCATGCGCATGCTCGATTTCTACCCAAAAAGCCACTGTTTTGCTTCTAGAGAGCCTCTGTTGCACAATAGAACACATACATCGTTGCCTACTTTCAGAATGGCTATGCTCTGCCAAAGGAAAATACTACTAAATTTTGCATTAGTGGCCGGCCGGCCACTGGTGAGGGATGCCGGCCACTAGTGGTAGCCTGTCGGCCATCAAAGGTGGTCTACCGGCCACCTGCCGGCCATGGAAAGTGGCTTGTCGGCCACTGTTGCCCGATTCACCTTTTTTGCAATAGAGGACAAATAGAGCATGAACAAGGTATTCTCTAGGGTTGTTTGCACAACTCACCCTTCCTTTTTATGAACGAATCAAAGGAGAAGTAAACTTAAGCCACAAACCACTAACTTAAGCAATTTTATTGCATGATGGCTTGTGAATCAAAGTGTGCAAGTTCAATAAATGCAACAAAATATGACTCTAACCTCTTCCCTTTCAGGAATTGATCAAGGGAAGTTGTGACCTTGAAAACTTGAATCATTTCATCACTAATGAGTATAAACTGTCTCAAGTTTCCATGTGTTCAATTAACATCCGATTGAACATAACCAAATTATTATCTTGCACCATTTTAGCCACAATTTTAGTTACTTAATTTTAAATTACCATCCATTCTTTAATTCATTAAGTCCAATGGTAAGTTTAAGTCCTCTACATGGAAAGAAGCATCAAACAAGGAGTTATTCTTTGCATGAGAGAGATGTAATGCCCTGGTAATGAACCTCCTAAGAGATTAAACCATTTAGCCTGGAAGGTCTCTTTCTCATGCTAAAAACAACATATATGGCATACCAATTCACCACTTTCAATTAGATTATAACAATATACAACCTAACAACAAATCAAAGCAAATGAGCAAAATAAGTAAGAAATGCAAGAAAATGAAAGGTTTGTGAAATTCACCTTCCAAGGAAAGGATGAACTCCGTAGTTCACAAACTCCCTCTTGATCACCCTCAAGCTTAGGAAGTGTGTTCTCAAATCCTCAATCCGAAATTATGGAGTGTTTTTGGTGTATGTAAATGAGGAATTTCAATAGTTATGGAAGCTTGGAAGTATTTCGGCTCAAGGTTGAAATGTAGACAAAATTACTCTCCTTTCTCTCTAACTCCTTTGAATCATATATCCTCTTTTTTTTTTTAACCTCTCCCTTGCTTTATATAAGCAACATAATATAATATAATAATATAAATATTATATAATATATATATATATATATATATATTTGATGTCAGTAACCGAGTTGATCGACATCACAAATGTTTTTATTATTTATATTATATAATATATAAAATATATAATTTATACCAATTTATATAAAAACACCAAAAATATGAACAAACACATAAAATTATGCAAAATTACAAAATACTAAACTAATGAAATATTTAATAGTTTAAACACAATTTGGCGATAATGGTGAAGGTTGGGATTAAAGTTCAAATTACATCTCTCTTACTGAGAATTTTATGAAAAACACATTCTAATTGTCATCATCGGGTAATCAAAAGAAGCGCCCAAGTCTTAGGACCGGTCAAAATAGGGTGTCTATAGAAGGGATCTGAGAGACTAATACTCACTTCCTCACTTTCATCTTCAATTTCCATTGGTGTGTCCACTTTAGAATCATCTTGAATCATGCTAACCTGTGAATCTTCACTAAAAACTGGAATAGGGTCAACTTCCTGACCTTCTTGGTTTCCATCTTCAGCCTGGAACTCCTGTGGCAATATATATACCATATTCACTGACACTGGAGGAAATAAGCCAAACTGAACTGCTGGCTGGACTTGTTTCTTTTCCAAACTAACTTGTTCAGTTATTTCAGAAACATCTTCCATGTTGCACTTTGGTACCTCAGTACTGGTGACTACTAGTGACTTCCTTCAAATCAACTCGTTTATGGTCTGCTCCTGTGGGGTTTTCGACCAAAAAGGTCTGTTCAGCCATGAAGGCTTGAAACATCTCATCTTCAGCCATGTCTTTCCTTTGGCCTTGTTCAACTTCTCTTTCTGTCTCACTGTCGCTTTCCATCAAGGTCTTTTTAGTACCTGCTAAGCTGGATCTTTCCTTGGCTTTCAGTTCTGTGTGAAATTTAGCCAAGTGCGCTCTGCTGACACTTCTTTTGTTCTGAGGAGCCATTTTTTGACTTTCTTTTTTCTCGGTCTGGCCTTTTGACTGGGCCAATGAAGAACTCTCTCCACTTTCTTTCAGATCCTTTTGGTATTGGGTGTAACTTCGCTTGATCTTCCTCCTTTGAGACCTAGAGATTACTGGAACCATATCTGGTTCCTTTGTTTTTGGGTGCTTGAGTAATATCCAATTATTTGGAGCCACCAAGGGAGGTTTAATCATTCTGCCCTGGTCTCCAAAGACACTTCTTTGTGCAGGTATTTCCTTAGTCTTGTTCTGCATAAAAAACCAGTCTGGCACCCCAGGTACCCATGAACTCACTCGTTCGTTTGTTGAACTTGCTTTCCCAGTCTTTGAAGCCGTCTTTGAAGCCATCTTCGAAGCTAACTTTTAAGGCCAATCACTGGCTCTAGCACCCTGTCTTGAGCTTATTTAAGGCCTTCTTTCAAGGTAGTTGCCTTGCATCTTGTTCGAAGTTGACTTTGGAGGCCAATTACTAGCTTTGATTCCCTGATTTGAGCCTAATTCAGGCCTTCTCTCAAGATAATTACCTTCCATGCTGTAGTAATTGGGTGGTCTAAACTCATGCAGAGGTCTCTTACCCTTAGATTGCAATCTAGTAGCGGGTGGTCCAGCCAAGAATGGCTGCTATCTGGGACCAGTTGGGTATGACCTCTTGTTGTAGGTATTAGTTGGCTTAGGGCTTCTCTGTACATCCTTGTAATATTGTTTCCCATCAATTGGGAGCACTTTCATCCATTTGTAACTTAACTTGCATCTGGGACACATCCGTTGCATAACAGCTACCTCAAGAGAGTCATCATCCAGTGCTTCCTCACTAGAGTCATCCTTTTGGTCCACAAAGCTCTGTCCATTTACTGGTGAACTTCTGGCTTCCTTCATGAAAGCAATCTGGCTAGCAACATGCATCTGTACATTAACCTCCTCTAATTCTTTCAACAATAGGTTTTGGAAATTCGACACGCCAACATTGACTGTAACTTCCCCAATCTCTGGGAATGAGTTGATGTCAATCCCCATAGCTTTCTCTGCTTTGACTAGAAACTTTAAACTCCCCTTTCGAATCTATTCTTGGATCCTGTCCCGAAAAACAATACAGTTTTTAGTTGAATGAGACTAAGAGTTGTGCCATTTACAGTACATTTTCCCTTTAAGTTCTTCTGGGGTAGGGATCTTAACTCTTTTTGGTAACTTTAGGAAATTTGCTGCAAGCAAATGATCAAAAATGTCATTTATTTTTGTTAAATCAAAAGAATACTTCCTGTGAAGGTCTTTCTTTTTAAACTGCTGGTCTGTTGTAGTTTCCTTATGAGTTAACGCCTCACAGGTCATAGGCTCTTTCCCTACCATCTCTGCTGCATCAATTTCATAATTAGGATCCCTATAATAAGTCTTATATGATGCATTACTTCTATCATGTTCTTCCTCAAGTAAAGATTCATATCTAGACACCTTATAGGTTAATTCCATTAAGTCTCAAAACTTAGTTGAATCGAACTTCTAAACGCTAAACCATTTTGAGCCAATCGCACAAATTTAGGCTCTAGTAGAATGACCCTACACTTGTTTCGTGCCATTTTGAATTTGGCAATAAATTGAGCAGCCTTCTCATCAGGCCTTTGGCTCAACCTTGCCAAATCTGCCATGGAAACTTCGGGCTCTGTTTGGAAGAATTGGGCATGAAATGTCTCCTCAATTTGCTGCCAAGTTTGGATAGAGCCAAGTGTAAAGTTAATTTATCAGACAAAGGCTGCCCCAGTTAAAGAATTTGGAAAGAGTCTCAACTTCATATAATCATTATTAGTAAATTTACCACATTGGCTTGCGACCCTGGCAATATGTTCTACTGTTAACTGGTTTTCATTTCCATAAAAGAGAGCAAAGTCTGGTATTCTAAACCTCCTTGGGTATTCATACACCCTATCTACCCATTCAGGGTATAGCTTTCTATATATCTGAGTTTGAACCCCTCGAGCCATAGGTCGACACATCTCTCTGACAAAATCAGCAATTTGGTCCCTAGTAGCCATATTCTGTGCTTGTTGGACTACTACTGGAGGAACAAACATAGGGTTTGGTGGAATCCCATGTGCTTGAGGTCCTCTTGGTCCATAGGGAGGTATATTTGGGACTGGCTGTCCCTGTGGTACTGGTTGCTGTTGAGGGTATAGTTGACCTCTCCGAGCCTATCCTGCAAACGGACCTACGAAAGGTGCTACAAGAGGAGGAATAGGTGTTGCTTCTCTCCCAATCGCAAGAAACCCTTCCAACCCCTCGAGTGTGAATTTGAACAGAGGATTAGTGAACCCTCTTGTGCCAGGCATGGTTTCAAACATGTGATTTGGAAACATTCTCATGCCATTTTCTTGTGTTGGCCTAGATCCACCAATTTGTATGGCTTCGCTGTTAGGTATCGAGATATTTTGATTTACCACAGGCCTCGAAAGAGGCTCATACCATGATTGAGGTATAGGTGATCGTTTTTCATAATTTTGATTACTAACTTGACCATTAGTATGTCCATTACTTTGCATAGGCTGTTTATCTCTAGCCAATCTTTGCTGAAGAACATTTGAATTTTCCTCAATATGCCTTGTGATAGTTGGTTGATGGGAATTCATTTGATCCATTGCCATCTTTCCATTGTATACATTAACTGCTGTCCCATGGCATTTACCAAGCCTCCCTATGGATTCATTGGCTGGGTAGACGGAACAGTGGATGGTTCAATTCCATGGCCTCATCCAATATTTTGAACATGTGGTGCATGCTCCGAGTTGCTGGTCTCTTCGACCATAGGTTCTGATGAGATAGGTGCTTCCATAGGATGTGTTATCATATTATCCTCTGGATCAGGTACTTCTACCTCTCCCTCCACACCTTCTTCCAAGCGTTCATTTTCTTCTTGTCTCCTACGTCTAGCCATTTTAGGGTCCCACTGGGCGTGCCAAAAATATATGTTGGATTTTTTGGCTTTTGAAGGTTAATAATATAAATTTAAGTGTGCCATCAAGAATCAATTAGTCCTTACAGAATATTAATTGCCAACCAATTATCAGACGATTGTGTTATAGTTCTTTCAAGCTCAATAAAGAGGACTTTTGCTGGTGGCTTGTTTAGGAGAAATTAGTAAATAACAACAAATGAAGAATAATTTTAGAATCTGAATTTCATTAAGTAAGTGAAAGCTTACAACGATCTGACCCAGCCTCGCAGAGGTTCACAGCGACAAACTATTTGAAACTACTCCTAGGAAATGAAGTGCAACACAGGAATTGAAGTGCAGAAATGTAAAGAACTGTAAAACTGGAAGAAAAATGAAGTAAATAAATTGGTTTTTTGATCTGAGTCTGGGTCTTTCATTCTGGGGCCTTCTCTGTTATTTATACTGTTCAATGATAACCGTCAAAGTGGGCTTTCAACCATCGAAATGTCCTCCCATGATTGCTGAACATGCTCTTCTCACAGTTAGTCCCACTACGCTACTCTTGCAGTTAAGCTTCCCTCCTAATTTTGAATTTAAACTTTACAAGTAACCCTTAGACCACATCATCTTGTATCTCTCAATTATTCAAATGCTACGCAGATCCATTATTATCAATACGAACTGCCACGTGTCTGACTTTGATTGACAACTTGTATTAACTCCCTACATTGCTCTCTTTATGCCACGTGTTAAATTGTGATTGACTTTTACAAATTATACATCCAACACAAACTCAAGTTGAATTGGCTCAAGCTTGACTCAAGGTCGAATCTGTTCACGAGCCTTAAACAATAAAAAAAAATTATAAATTCATACTTACATATGAGATTAAAATTACAATTTAAACTTTGATTATGCAATTAAAATAATAATATTTGTCACTGTTATTCTATAAATGTATTATTTATAGTTAGCTATTATTTATATATAAATAACACATTTATCTATTTTTTTTACATTATTTAATATATAAATAATATATTTATTCTATTATTTAAATAAATGTTAAACGAATTAATTAACGAGTTGAATTTTAATATGTTTGGACTTATTTATTAAAATTTCAATAAATTCAAATGTCATAAAAATTTAATGAACCAAATTGAAACGGTTCCTTATTGAACCAAGATCGAATCTGTTTACGAACAATTTTGTTAATTTACAATCCTAGACATAAGCTAACGAATAAATGTGATAAATTTTATTGTCAAAATCAAATATAGTAGAAAGTACCACATCGTATAAAAATTTCTCAACGAAATGACACTTTTATTGACTTGTGTCTTGTGACACCATGTCTTATAAGTGACGTGATGCCTTATTGATAGCGAATAGTTTCTCGTTTGCCTCCATTATAATGGTAATTACATCGCCGCGTAGCACATAACACGTGGTGCCTGACCAATGGAGATAACACATCAACTGGACTCAACTAATCCTTGGGTAGCAGTTGTAAAATCACTCCGCTCCTTCACTTTCTTACGTCATTTTGGGTGATTTTGGGAAAAGTTGTCTCGATAAATAATTTTTCATATTGTTATTGGCTGGCATCTCATTGTGTTGGAAATATGAGTCTAACTTTTGGATTCGAATAGCATTATTTTTTTATATTTAGATTTTGTTTGGTAACATGTTATTTTAGTAATTTTTAATTTTTTACCTTAAATATAAAATTAAAAAAATTAGTATGTTTGGAATGATTTTTAAATTTTTACGAAAAAAAAAGACGTGTAATAAGTTAAGAAGTTTTTTTAATCATTTTTAATGATTTTTTGACTTTTCAATTAAAATTCAATATTCTCAAAGAGGCCTCATTTAAACTCTCAAAAAAAAGATGCGGGTTTCACATCCCCTCTCTCTATGGATATACATGGCTATGGGTAGGGGTGTAACTTTGGCCCACCGACCCGAGGTTTAGCTAGGGCTTAGGCCATGCATTTTTTGGGCTAGCCCAACCCAAAAGCAAGCTTGACGAGCTCGGCTTGAGACCGAACTCGTTGCCCATCCCCCCTTCACCCAATGGTCGCCCATTGGCCCGCACAACCCACCCCCAACAATCACATTAAATTAAAGGGCTCACTCTACAAATGATCAAATCTTTGACCATTGATTTTGAAAAAAAAATTTAACCCATACTTTTATAAATCTATAAATACCCCCTATTTAATTTATCTTTCACTAACAATTCAACTCTCAGCTCTCTCTCAACTTTCAAGGCTCATTCATAAGTGGCAATAATTTGCCAGTGTGCAAGAACAAATTGTTATCAAAAGAACTTAATTTTTGTATCACATTCACCATTCAGTAACATAAATTGTTTTAATTGATAATTATTAGTTACTTAATTTTTAATTAATTGTTAACATGGATCCTATACTAATGTAAATTTGCATGATTTTTATCACTATTGATCAACACGAATCAGTTGTCACTACAACAAATGACACTTTTGGCGACTAAATTTTTTGTCGCCAAAAGTCACTTTTTATTTGGTAATTGACGACTAAAAAAGACTAACCTTTTACCGACTAAATTTTTTTGTCGGTAGATTAGTCATGAAATAATTGTCGGGAATGGTAATTGGTGACTAAAAAAGATTTAAACGCCAAAGGTCCTCAATTGGCGACTAATTTTTTAGTTTCCAAAAGGTTTCAAATAAAATTAATACCACATTTTCAGCGACTAAAACTTTTTGTCACCAAAAACTTTAATTATTTAGAATGACCAAAGTTTTAGTCACCAATTTTTTTTTTTTTTTTGTTCATCCTTTTTTTTTAGCTACTAAATGTATTAGTCACCTAAAGTCTAATTTGTTTTTAGCTACTAAATTTTTAGTCACCTAAAGTTTATTTATTTATTTATTTTTGGCTACAAAATATTTAGTCACCAAAAGTATTTTTTTCTTTTTTCTTTTTTTGTGGCTACTAAAGTTTTAATCGCCAATTTTTTTTATTTGATTTTATTTTATTTTTAAGCTACTAAAATCTTAGTCACCTAAAGTCAAATTTTTTGATGGCTACTAAATATTTAGTTGCCAAAAGATTTGATTTCATTTTTTTTTTAGCTACTAACTATTTAGTCGCTAAAAATATTTACTTCCTTTTTAGTCACCAACTGTTTAGTCGCCAAAAATATCATGTTATGTTTTTTTTTTATAAATAATTTTCCATAGCCTGTATGTATTCCGTGCAACTTGTACGATATATATAATCAAAACAATACATATATTATCAATCATTACACAATTTGCATTCATTTTACTTACAACCATAAAAAAATGAATAACTTTTAATGTCAAATTCCATACAAACCAAGTATTTCCAACCTAAAATAATAATTCCATACAAAACAAAAAATCCTACGAAAACCATGTCCTACTCCGTACACAAAAAATATATTCACTACCATGCCAAATGGGCATGGTACAAAATACATTGGTAATCGGTCCATAGAGGAATCCTTCAAAAAATTCAATTAAACAAATAGTTGTACAACTGAGTTATTTAAGCTTAAGGAGGCCAGTAAATTTCATTTTCTGTAGAAAGATTTAGAACTCAAAAGATGTGATTATGTTGGAGACCTATCATCTTACCATTGCACCACATGAGGCCAAAGCTACTGAGGCGACTTGACTTTCCTGAGAAGATTGAGAAAACATATCAGTATGCAATGCCTCACATATCAATGAGAAATGGAAAGACGTTTACCAAACCAAACCAAACGAAGCCTTAAGTCCCATCAAATGGGGTCGGCTACATGAATCCTTCTTCTCCACGCGACCCTATCAAAGGCCATTTCATTAGTCAAATTAAGTAGATTCATATCTCTATTTATAACGCTAGTCAACGTTAATCTAGGCCTACCCCGTCCCCTAACACTTCCATCTACCATTACAGCATCGCATCTCTTCACTACTGCCTCTGTTGGTCTCCGTTGAATATGACCAAACCATCTCAAACGATTCTCTCTCAACTTATCTTCTATCGGTGCTACTCATACCCATTCCCGAATACACTCATTCCTAATCCTGTCATGTCTAGTCTTACCACACATCCACCTTAGCATCCTCATCTCAGCCACACTCATCTTATCTACATGTTGTTTCTTAGTTGCCCAACACTCCGTCCCATACAACATAGCTGGTCTAATAGCCGTTCTATAAAACTTACCTTTTAGTCTAGTGGGTATTCGTTTATCGCGCAATACCCCAGACGCACTTCTCCACTTACACCATCCCGCCTTAATCCTATGGGCCACATCTGCATCAATCTCTCCCGCTGTTGTGATAATCGACCCTAAATAACGAAAATGTTCACTCTTAGGCAGTTCTTGGTTCTCAATCTTCACTTCTCCTCTGCTTTCATTGTTACTGTTACTAAATTTACACTCCATGTACTCTGTCGATGTAAAAACAATAGCATAACTGAGGAGTCAAATGACATGCCCCGAGCTCCTTCTACTAGTGCACCATGTATAATTATTTTTTTATCTTATTTTTTCACTCCTAAATACAAAACAATGAGATTCATAAACACAAAACAATGAGATTCACACTCATAAATGTATATGAGACAGACTCACTTGCATCTTGAATTGAAAAGAAGAGGTAAACAATGTAATCTACATCAAACATTTGCCATTAGAGCGTCTCAAGCTTGATGGTGAAAATTGATTTCTCACATATGCTTTTAACTTTCATAAACTTCCTTAATTCATCAACCTAACTTTACAATCAAAACACCATATCTCAATTTTCTAAGTCGCAAATGAATCTTTTAAGTATAGAAAATTGAGCATAAAACCATATCATAATGTACGGGCTTAAAGAATGTAAGTGAAATTATCTCACTAATTTTTATAACAAATAACATAAAGCAAGGAAACCACAGCCTCAAAGTAGCCTATTATGTGAAGAAAATTGAAACAAACATCAAAATACACATGGTGCCAAATAGAGCAGAATTCATATTGCAAATAGTTTATCTAAAACTAAAATGATAGAAATCAAATTAGTCTATTTTCTCATGAGATGCATAGCAGATTGACCAATGTACTTGATGCTCTTGCAAGAACTAGATGGGACTCTGAGACAACCATAAAATTCATACTAAGGCCTCGTTTGGGAACAGGCTAATTTAGTAACTTTTTGGCTATTTGGCTAAAAAGGTAGGTAAAAAAAACTTGTATGTTTGGAATAACTTTTTGGCTAATTACGAAGAGATGTGCAAAAAGTAGAGAGAAAAGAGAATCTTTGACTTTTTGGTATGAGTTGTTGGTTTTTTGGCTAATTTAGTAACTTTTTGGCTAATTGGCTAAAAAAGTAAGTCCCCAAACGGGGCCTAAGACGCAGGAATATTGTATTAATTATCTGCTATACGTAGAGCATTCCAAGTTTTCTTTCTAATCAGAAAATAACATAATTTAGGTACACAAGCATTGATCGCATGGTTAGAGGAAGTTCTTCCTAAATCATTTAAACATACAATGAAGAACAGTGCAATTATTTGGATACAATGAAAGTCTAATAGAATAAATAGAAAAACCATGTATGTAATGTTCATTCTAGTTAATCACTCTATTATATTAAATAATACACAAACATATATATGAAGTCTCCTAGAAGAACATCTACAATGAGAAACACTACAAACACAAATTTTCATCTCTTTTGCTATACCTCTGTATTAACTAGTTCTACATATTAGTCAAAAATCTTGCTCAGGCAATTCAATCATGAGATGAACATGAACATGTGTTCTCTAGAGTGTTAATTGGTACCTCTGTGTCTTCATTCTTTGGTTTTAGATCATTTTTGAAATGATGGATCAAGATTGTCAAAAAGCTTCCTAAGTTCCTGCCAAAGGGATTCATTCAACAATAAACATCAAACACACACGACAATGAATAATATTAACTGGAAAATATTCTAAATATGAAGAGTTATGAAACACTTTTCCTAGTTTGAAGAAAATAAAATCGAGATTCAATAATTGTATACAAATAAACTGATTGCTTTGTATCTTTTTTTGTTTTTAGCTTCACCTATTGTGTTGTAAGAGTAGACTGTGTTGCCTAAGAGAATTTGCATCAATTTAGAATAGGTTAGAAGTGAAAATTAGAAGCTTTAACAACCACAAGCATTCTGATTAGATTAGTGTGTTCTTTCTAGGTACTCCCTATTGTGATTCGATGTAATTGACGGATTTGATGCTTCCCCAACCAAAAACCCAAGTGATCCAATGTAATTATTGAGTATAATTGTCAGATACTTCATGAATATGTGTGTGTGTAATAAGACTTAAATTGACTCTAAACAAGTTAATCAAACATCTAAATTGTTCTCCATGAAAAATTTCATATTTGTCCCTCTTTTTCTTTCCAAGCTCTACAGAAAGAGATTATAAAATATAAGGGGTTGACAATCTTTTCTTGACAATATATAAATCATATTGTAGACACCCCATTTTTGACCGCCCGTAAGACTTGGGTGCTTTATCCTGTGCACTCGATGATGAAAGTTACATTGTGTGTGATTCGAATGCTCACAAAAAACTCCAAGGTCGGGCTTTGAAACAGTCCCAACACCTTCCTATTTACCTTGTTTATACTTCAGAGGTCCCTTTTTGAATATTGTACCACCCTACACTGAGCTTGAAACAGAGAAACAGGGCAGCATATTAGGGCCCGACCATGCCTCACTGGGAGCTAGCCGTGGCCATTTGAGGCCAGTCATGCCTTGGTGGTGATAAACACTGTTCTGGGCGGGAGCCCACTAGCTGTCTATTTTTGAAGATATTTTCGACTTGTTTTGCTCAAATTCTATAAATACGAGGTTATATCTCTATTTTAAGGATTGAACAATTTCCAAAGAGGCTATACACTTACTTGAGAGCTCTTTCTTCCTGTGCAAACCATCTTTGAGCAAGCTTGCCATCTTTGAGTCATAGCTATACACCATACAAACCCTCAAACCTTGACCTTGGAGCCTTGGTCGAGCCTTGAGAATCACAATTCAAACTTGAGAGTGTGTTTGGACCAAGTTTGATTCACACCAAGTTTGAATCAAACTTAAGCTACCATCTTTTCTCTTGCTTTCATTTCTGTCTCCTACTATCAATTTCTTGTATCTTTGTATTGTTTTGAATTCATTTCAAGTGTTGGAACTTGGGTTTGAATAGCTACCATAGGTAGAAAGGTTTAATACCCTTTTCTTGCACCTCACTTCATAGCTCACACCCTTGTCTTTACACTCTTTTTTTTTTTAGTCTTCAAACTGATTTTCAAAGTTCAAAATAGGCTAAAAAACATGGTTTGAGGTCTCAAAAATGGAGGGGCTAGCCACCTATGCTTGCTCTTGTTCACTAGCCTTGTGATTCCTTGCTATTTCCTATCTTTTTCGTACTCTTTAAACATCATTTTAGTCACTATTTTTTTACATATTAAGGGCTATTTAGACTTGTTTTAATTCATTTAATTGATTTATGCCTTGAATACTTTCCCTATCATGCTGTAAGTCCTCATGGCTTTGCTTGTTTAGGCCTTAGACATCAAGCCATTTGAGTTGATAGCTTTTCTTTGCTTGGTTTTCATATTAAGAGTCTCCTTCTTCAAATCAATCTCGTACAATCATGTCTACAACCTCCCTTTTTTCCTCTTTCTTTTTGTTTGAGAGTTATATCAAAGGATTGATAGTTATTCAAGGCATGGGAAAGAGACCTATACTCAATGGTTTAACCTCTTCGGAGGTTCATCATCAAGGCGTAGTCCCTCTTTCATGATTCAGATCACATCTCGTTTGACATTTCTTCTCATGTAGTGGACTTAACTATCACTTTGGGACAAATTGATTAAAGAATAGAAATGACTAATAAAATGGGCTTAAAACCAATGAAACCGACGTAAAGAAAATGAGTAAGATTGCTTGGATTCGGCCAGATGGTATGCCAAGTCCATAGTGTCAAGAGTCGTCACGCACCAATTCATGATGTGTTGATGAAACTTGAAGTGTGTTTACCTTCTCTTTAAGCTCACTTTATGATAGGAGGGAGGAATGGTTGTTCATTGCACTGATTGATTTTTGTCCAATTGTCCCCGAAATCATCAAATGATCAATTTGCTTATTGATGGTTTTGGAACCAACTTCGTTATTCTCTTGAGCCTCTCCATGATAGAGAAGAGTATAAGGGACAAACAGAGCTTAGAAAAGCTCTGTCTACACTATTTTCAACTCAGAGCACAGAAGTAGATTTTTGCATGAAATCAGGTCACAGTTGGCCTTGTTTAAGCCTGGTTGGGCCTCATTGGGGGCCGACCAAGCTCCAATGTTTGGTAAACAGTGTGTTTTTACATAAACAAAGAGCAGTGGCTGAAGGTGACACAGGACAGATTCCAAGGAAGACAGACAGAACTGCTTCTAAAAACAGTCACATGCATGCAATCCTTGTGCATCTTTGTTTGTCAATATTGTAAATTAATGTTCCCATTATTGTTGTAATTAATTAATTACCATTATAGTTAGCATTGTTATAATTATTATTAATGTGTATTCGTAATTGTCATAGTTAGTTAACTTAGCTAGTTAGTTTTATTGCTCATCCTTGTTGTAATAAATGAGATAGCTAGTTAGTTACTTAGTATTCATTAGCTTAATTCCTTCATTTGGCTTTGTAATAGTTAGTTTATTTCGGACACTTGGACATTCATTCGGACCCTCTTGCATGAGGGCAAACAATGTAATAAGTATGTGTGTCTTCTAAACCCCATTTCTTTCTCCCTTTTATTTCTCTACTTATGATTGTAAAATAGAGCATTATGTTTTAATTAGCATTTTTCATGACCAAAGTATTCATTTGTCTTGCATGCATCAAAGCTCAGTTCATCATTCTAACAAAGCACTATTATTGCTTAAATTCTTTAAATACGTGCTTAGACCGCATGCTATCAAATTGCTTCAAATACCATGTCAGTAGCCGAGCCCATTAATTGCATAATTGTATGTGTTGCATTAGCCATATTGCATTACTTAGGATCACACATTTTTTTTTTTCTAACTCTTTTGTCTTTTTGGCTTGCCTCAAAGTACTAGGTGAGCATTTCATTTCTTTAGCATACCACATGCATGTGATTGTTGCCATGTCATCTAAGCATAATTCCATGAGACTAAGTGCTTAAGTGATATATCTGTTTGAATGCCGGTGGATGGAGGCCAATTTCTTAAGTTGGAATAAATTGATTAATGTACATACAAACTCACTTTTTTGATTAACGCATGTTCAAAACAATTTTCAAGCAGACATGAAATTAAAGTGTTCCAATTTTTGCAAATTAGTCTATACTTGTGTGCGTTACATAGTAATGCTAGCCTAAATAATCAGAACAAGAGCATCTAATGTAAATAAGAATCACATCATAATTAGTAGAGGCCGATCTTTGATCGGGTGAGTGGGGGTAAACATGACCTTCCCCTCTCGTACCTAAGTTCTCGAGCCGAGAAAATCTTGGTGATGACGGACACATGGCCTTTGGCACGAGCCACGAGTTTTCTAAATTTTCTAAAACTATTTAGGTGGCCACTCTATATCTAACAAAGCAGTCCATTTTTGGCATTTTGATTCAAAATCAATTTTCTAAAAGATTTGTCATATTCGGACTCGTTTGTGTTTATCTGTTTCACATTGCACTTGTACAATTAGATTCAAAACCACGGGAGTCCGAACTGTAGGGCTAGTCATAACCGAAAGAAGCACAAAAAGAAAGCTAAACATATGTTAACATGAAATTGGCATCTCATAAACAAAAACACATATTAACAAAATAACTTCTCTCTCTCATGGGCATATTGTCAAGCACATTGTGTGAAAGTTATATGCTAACAAACACCAAGAGAATACACAAGCATGTAAAATCAAATACTACAAGCATCTGTAAAAAGAACGCAGTTTATGACAATGGCATACCTAATTGTGCGGTTTGGGAGTTGATCTCTAGACGCGGTGAATTCCAAATCGTAGATGTATATATGATTTAATACAATTACTAACATTTTTACAGAAGCAATCGATCAGAAACCAAAAATGGCAGCATAATGTATATCAGAACCCTAGGGTTTGAAATCGGAATTGAGGAATAAGGAATTGGGAGTTACCAAAAGAAATCCTGACTGAAAATGAAATATTTGTTGTCATTTGCATTGGAATCAATGTCGATCTTGAGAAAGTAGATTACTAAAACAATAAATTAAACTCAATAAATCATATAAAACCCTAGAGCAAGAGTGAGAAATGGGGAAATGGAGGAAGGGGGAGAGAGAGAGAGAAAGGGGGGGACAAAGAGAAGAAACCTATTTGTATTGCGCTGATGGTGGTGGCGGTGGCGGTGGCGGTGTGTGACGTACAGTGAGCAACGGTGGTGAGTGACTACGGTGAGGTGAGGTGACTTATTCTCTATGAGAGAGAGAGAGAGAGAGAGAGAGAGAGAGAGAGAGAAGAATGATCTCAAATCTGGACACCAATCTCAATTTTTTCCCATTGAAATTTTAGAAACGATTTGGCGACTAAATTAGTTATTTTGTCGAAAAATGTTAATTTATACTGACTAAATTATTTAGTAGCCAAAACCTTAACTAAAGACGACTAAATATTTTTTTTAGTCCCCAAAAGAAATAATTTGGCGACTAGTTTTTTGGTAGCCAAAGACTAACAGTAAAATTATGGCTATTATTTGGTGACTAAATATTTTTTAGTCGGCAAAAATTAACATACTACGACTAAAGAAAACTTTAGTAGCCTAAAAATTAGACTAATGCCCACTAATATTTTTGTTAGTCGCCTATTGTGACATATTTAGTGACTAATTTTTTTTTAGCCGCCAATAGATAACATACCTCGTCTAAAAATATTTAATAGCTAAATCCTAAACCAATGCTGACTAAAAGTCTTTTAGTAACCAAATTTGGTTGGCAAAATTGTAAATTGTTGTAGTGTGTTCTCCTACCCTTGTTGCATCATCATCATTATGTAAACAAAAAAGCTAGGGTCACAAAATTTGGTACCCAAAATGTACCCAAAAATGGGTTTGGGTCATGTAGATTGAATTGATGAAGTATGGGGTCCGTATATGTAATCAATTTTAGCTATTGATGTCAAATTCTAGGTAATTTTTGAGTTTTTATATTTGGGTCTGTAGCATTATTGTTATGTAAAGAGTCTAGTGTTTGGCAGTATTTTGAAATAATAATTACAACTCTTTCGGATGGTGGAATTGAATTGAAAACAAAATGTAAAATTTGTATTAAAAGTCTTAATGGTTTATGAGTAGGTGGTACTAGTCAATTAAAAAGACATTTTCATACGCATTTACAAAGTCAACAATCAAATATTAGAAATCAAATGCAATTAAGGAGTCCACCAACTAATAATCTGACTATATTTTCATTGATCTTGGTGGTGCACAAGATATGCTAGTGTGGGGATATATTTTCTGAGTACCAACACGTGGCAAGGTGACACCGACGTGTCAGCCGAGGTGCCATGTGTCCTGGTCGTGATGCCGAGGTGATCTCGGCAAGGCTGAGGTTATCTCCGAAAATATTGGAATCCGAGACAAGAGGATAAGGGACAAGAGTCCTAGAATGAAAAGGGAACTCAACCTGGATGAGGGACAAGAGTCCTAGAATGGGAGCAGACTTCAGTTTGTATTAAGATAAGACTGTTACAGAGTTTATCCTAATCTTACTAGGAGTCCAAGATTAGCAGTAATCCTGAGTCCATAGAAGTTAGGCTTCTATTGGGACAAGGTTTATGTTGGCTATAAAAGAGAGGCACCCCCATGGGTCTAAGGTATGCTTTTTATGCTTAAGCTTGTGAGTTTAGCACTTGATTATCTTTGAGAAATATACTGACTTGATCATCGGAGTGCCCCCGGGTGGTTGAACCACCGCCGGAGACTTCTCTTTATGTTGCAGGTTAGCTAGAGGCCATCTATTCTGCTACTGCTTTTCCAGCTGATTACTAGGCGGGCAGTGTGATTAGAAAATCACTCACACAATTTGGCGCGGTCTGTGGGAAAGAAAGAAGAATCGATGGCCAATGACAGACAGAAGGATCAAACTGGAGACAACGCTCCTGCTGGGAATGGGAGATCTATCAACCTCGACGTTGAAGGGGACAATAGCAACACAGAAACTCGTGACCAGAGTCATGGAATAAAAGACGCCGGCCAGGAAGGTGACGCACCAAAGACAACCAATCGAAGCGGATACTACAACGAAGATGACCTCCAGGTATGGAAGGATAGATACCTGCGGAGGAACGAAGACCCTTCCAGAAGGGATGCAAAGACAGGGGGCATGAGCGCTCCCAAGGAGATAACATTCAAGTATAGAAGAACTCATCCTGACTGAGCAGATCCCGGATTCTAGATCCTGGATCCCAGATCCGAGAAGACATGATCTCAGCCTAGACAAGTACGCCCAAGAAGACGAGAGCTCAACCTAAGTGAACAGATCCTGGATTCCAGATCCCGGATCCTAGAAGACATGATCTCGGCCTAGATGAGTAGGTCCAAGAAGAGAAGAGCTCAACCTGAGTGAGTGTAGACACCCCATTTTTGACCGTCCTCAAGACTTGGACGTCACCGTTTGAACACTCGGTGATTATCCATGTTTGTGTTCGTTTGGAGTTCCCGGAGGTCTCGGCTCGCGCGCCTTGCCTCAGGATCTCCAAACTTGACTGTTTAGTGTCTGGTTTCACACCAAACACTTGTGTTTTGCCTTTGAGAGGCAAGGTAGGGCTTGTAGACCATCCCCACCCACCACCGGCAGTGGCTAGAGGCCACCGGCTGGTTTTTGCTGCCACCGGCAATGTATATTGCCGGCCGGCACTATTTTTTGTCGGTCAGCACTATTTAGTGCCGGTCGGCACTCTTTTTTGCCAAGATGGCATTTTTGGCCGGCCGACTACTGTGCATCTGCTTTTTCAGATATTTTAAGACAACTGTCTTGCTTTTTTCTCCCCTCCATACACATCTCCCTCTTATGAAGCTTGTCTTGTAAGCTTTACAAGACAAGAAGTTCCAAAAAGGGAGGGGTTGGTCTCTTGGCTTAAGGGGTTAGAAACTTGAGATATTTTGAGAGCTTAGACAGCCATTGTTAGGGTTTGAGTTCTAGGGTTAGGATTAGATACACATCCTATCTCTCATTCCCTCTCTTTTGTGCTCTTGTGTGTGTTTTAGTCCATACTATTGCACACAAGCACCTAGTGTTTCACCTTCCTCTTGGAACTGAGGTTCTAAAGGACTGATTTTGAAGTTTTGGTATTGGATTCAAGCCAAGTAGGGTCATTGGAGCATCATTGTTGAAGAAGGCTTCAAGGGTAAGAATCTCACCCCTTTACTCCCCATTTTTGCACCTTATTTCTACCTATCTTAAATTCGTTTTTGAGCTTGGTGTATAATACAAAAAAGTTCTGTTTTTAGACCCTCTTGATTGTTTATTAAGGGTGTTTTGTGATTTGATGGTGTTTGACCCCTCTTAGGCCTTCAAAGGCCTTATTTTGTGCTATTTTGTGCTAGTTTCGGGACTTTGGTATTTGGGCCTCTTCACCACTGAAATCTTGAGGGATTTCAGTGGTGGAGATGGTGCCTTGAAGTCTCTAAAGGGAGAGGGCCACCCCCTCTCCTTGTTGTCCTTGAAAAGGGCATGTTTTGGCCTCTTGAGAGAGCATTATGTTTGAGTGTGTGTTGAGCATGTATAGACTGTTTTTCATGCTTATTTTTCCATAATATAACATGATTTTAAATTGGTTTTGGTACTCCATGCATGCTTAGCATAGTTGCCATGTAATGCCTTGTGATTCCTTAACATGTCTTAGGTCGTGTGCCTTTGTTTCTAGCATGTTTTAGGCTTACATTTGTGAAGATTTTGTGCTTATTTTGACATGTTTTAGGTCTGTCCATAGTCGTTTGGTTTGATCTTGGCATGCTTAGTATAGCTCCCTTGCATTTTGGCTTGTTGGCCTTAAGTATGTGCATGTATAGTATGACATCTTTGCATTGATTTGGTGATTTGGGGTCACCCTACATGTTATTTCAGCCCCATTTTCATGCCTATGTGTTTGCCTTGAATGCATCTTTAATGCCTCATAAGCTTGTGTAGCAATGCTCCTTGTTTTGGCACTTGTGCATGCCTCTAAATTTGAGCCACTTAGATGCCATCTAAGTAGTCCTTTAGCCTTGTTTTAACATGCTAAAAACCTGTTTTTAGTTGTTTAATGCATGCCATGATTGTTGTGATAAATGTGCTTTAAAGTTTCATAACTTGCCTCAAGTATTTGGACCATGCTTGCATGCATTTTCTTGTCTTGTTTAACATGATTTGGCATCATTTTATGACATGATTTTCAATGCTTACTATGCATGTTAATTGTCCATGATTGTTCCTTTCAAGTGTGCTTGAGGGTTGTCTAATTTGTGCAGTGTTGGGCCTTAACATGTGCATGTGTGTATATGTGTTTTGGTCTCTTCTTTTGGTCGTTTTAGCCACTGTTTTGGGCCTTATTAGAGCCGCCCAAATCATGCTTTAGACCACCTTTTCTTTGGCTAGCATTGCCTCATGTTTGCTTGCATGCTTGCATAAGTGTATCGCCATGCCATGTTGCATCCTTAGCTTGTATGCCTAGGTTGCATTGCATTTTGCATGCATGCCTTGTTCCTTGACTTAGTGATAGGAATTGGGCCTTAGTTTGTTTGATTGGTTTGCATTTCATTTGACATGAAAGTTGCATACTTGATTCCTTGGGCCATCATGCATGGAAATGCGTGATTGGTGGTCCGAGAATCGAGGCACATGCCCCTTTGAGTCATTATCATGATAAGGGACATGGTTGGTGCATATATGCCTTGAATTGTGCTGCCATGCTTTGTCTTGCCCTCTGTTGCTGTGAGTTGCAGGTTCTGCAGACTTTCTTTGCCGACCGGCAGTATATGTTGCCGACGGGCATTAAATCACCAGCCGATAGCTTTGTTTTGTGCCGGTGACAATACCACACTGCCGGTGGCAATTCCATGCAGCCGGTGATGTCTTCCAGCATCCAAGGAAGTAGTCCTGAGGTTTTGGTAACCTCTAGAGGGGTGAAGAAAGGAAAACAGAGGCAGCTCACGCATGGCGGAGCATTTCCCGAGGCGATTTACTGTTTTCTCAATTTAATTAAATTTGCTTAGTTGATTAGGCAATTTGTAATATTTAATTAGCTTGCGTAGTTAATTATCTGTAATATTTATTTGGTCCCTCCGAGTGAGGGCAAATCTGTAATAAGTGTGTGTGAGTGGTGTGTATGTTTTCCAATTCCCACTTCTTTCTTCCCTTTTACTTACCTGCTTTGATGGTTAGTATTAGGGCACGTTTAATTTAGCATACCTTATGCTATGCATGTGTGCATTCATACATTTGTATTACATACATTAGGCTCGGTACATCACGCTAACTGCATCTATACTTCAATTCCCAAATTGAATATGTGGTAGTTGATCGCATTTCACATGCCATGTTTAGGGTTAGCCGAGCCTGCCTAGATTGCATTTTTGCATGTGATGCATTAGCCATTTTTAACATGAACTAGGACATGCATGTTTGCTAACTAGTTTACTGTTTTGGCACGGAGTACGATGTAAGTATTTATGCTTTAGCATCCCGCATGCGTGTGAGTGTTGCCATGACAGTATGCCTGCCATGCGGCTAAGTGCTTATGTGTTAAATTGTTTGAATGCCTGTGGGTGAAGGTTGGATTGTTTGAGTTGGAAAGACTCGTTGAAATCCGCACTTTAGCCTACTTGCGAGTAGCAAATCCAAAATATTTTCCAAAACAAACGGATATGCAATGCTTATTTCCAAGTTAGGCAATCTAGTCTATACTTGTTTGCTGCGTGCATGACATAGTAATTCTAGGCTAATAAATGGAATAAGAACACGTAATGTTTTCAAAATCGGATATCATGGTTAGTAGAGGCCGGTCTTCGAACCAGGCGAAAGGGGGTGCTCATAGCTGACCTTCCCCGATCGTACCCAAGCTCCCGAGCCGAGACAACTCCGGTGGTGACGGACATGTGGCCTTCGGCACCGAGTCAGGGTTTCCTAAATTTCCCCATTTTAAAAATATTTAGGTGGCGACTCTGTATCTGGCAAAACAGTCCATGTTTGGCACTACTTTTTTCAAAAATCTGTTTCTCAAAACGATTTGCCAGATTTGGACTCTTTGGTTCAGATTAAGAACCGCGACAACAAAAATCGAGAGTCCGAACTGTAGCAGCGAGGCCCCCTCGCGGACTTGTTATAGTGAGCAAATCCAAGATTCAAGCAGACAAGATCTCGGCATTTAAGTCCGAAAAGAGAAGAGCTCAGTGAGCAAATCTCAGATCCCAGAAGATAAAAAATAAAACACACAAGGTTGGACTGCAGTTAGCCAGGTTGAAGACCTTTTATAAGGTTCGCAAAGGAATATGTGGAAGCCATGCAGGGGGCAGAGAGAAGAAGAATATGTTTACCACTTGTTGAAATTTGTAGCAATTTACAAGTTGGTTAAACCGAGATGATGTTTACCACTTGTTGAAATTTGTAGCAATTTACAAGTGGGTTAAACCGAGATGATGTTTAACACTTGTTGAAATTCTGTGTGAATTTACAAGTTGAAGTTAAACCGATATGATATTTAACACTTGTTGAAATTTTGAGAAAAATTTACAAGCTGAAGTTAAGCCGAGGTTATCATAAAGGATGATGGTTAAACACTTGTTGAAATTTTTGGGAAAAATTTACAAGTTAAAGTCAAGTTTAAGCAATATTTGCATACTTGCCGAGACTACTAGGTTGTCAAAACTTGAAATATGGAAAACTGAAGTCTTGATAGAAGACATTGAGAAAGGGACAAGTCCTAAGCAACACTTGTAAAAATATTTGTTACAATATTTTCAAGTGTTTGGACAAGGCCGAGATGAGCAAGATTAGAAGTTGTGACAGAGGTATTTTACCCGAAGAGATTGCACAGTCAAGGTGTACTTTGAAGACATGCAAATTATTCTAAGTATAGAATCATACAAGAGCAGAAAAAAGAAAACATACATTCAAAGAAAAAATCAGAGAAATGCATTTAAAGAAGAAAGAAGGCACTTCGGCCTGAATATTGAAAAATAAATTATTCAGACTACAAAAATGGCATGTCGGCCGGATTAAAAGCATGCAAAGACGAACAAAGTATAAGGTACAAGGTACAAGGAGTAAAAGAAGGAAACAAAACTGCTCGGCATCAATGGCAGGATATAGAAGACAGTTGGGAAGACTTCTCAGCAGCCTTCTCGGCCTCGAGCTCAGCATCGATCTCCCGAAAAGTTTGATCAAGGCTCTTCTCGGCGATTGGCACCTCGGAGTTTGAAGGCAAGGATTGAAAGCAAGAATCTGGAAAAAGACACAGAAAAACAGAAACAAGAATGTAATTTGTAATCAAGAATAGTGATGAAGCTATAAGGAAATCAAGACAAAAAGATTGCACAAGTGTGTCAACCCAAGAACAGTGGAAGAAATCAACAGATGTGTGAACAGTGTGTATTCAAGAAGATGATTTGGAAACAACGGGTAAAACAATAATGGTGATTAATAATGAAGCAGAGCTTCTTGGAAAGAAACAAGAAATAAAACCAGGAGGAACAGTGGCTTACCAGAAAGAGGGAAGTCGAAATGAGAATTGTCGAAGTCTGACGACAATGACAGAATGACGTAAGCTTCACCAGAGGAGAGGAATGAAGACAGTTGCAGAAGCTTGAAAGCTTGGAACAATGACGGATTTAAGCAAAAGAGCTAGAAAGAGAAAAAGCCAGAGGATTGAATGAAAAAAGAGAAAAATAGTCAAGAAGACGACAAAGTTCAAGAATAAAGCTAAGTGCACAAGCACTAAGTAAGTATGTAAAGAACAAGAAAGTAATGAATCAGACATGATGCTAGCAACAGAAAGCGGATATGACAAGAACAGTTCCAGGCATTTTAGCAATAAGAAATCAAAAACTTGAAGACAGACGAGAGAAGAAGGGCACAACTGGCAAATAAACAGATTCAAAGTAAATCAGAAGAGTTATGAACAATTGAGCTTAATAAAAAGTGAGAATTTATGAACCTACAAAATGAACGCCGATATGAAAATCGTCGGAGTCAAATAGATGATTGGAAATCAGGAACTCATCAGAGAGTGTGAGTGGAGAAGTTGCAAAGCTCTTGGAGTTTACGAATTAATGGAACCAGAACCTTGGCTAGGAGGTGCGATTTCAAGCAGCTTGGAAAGCATGAAACTTAATTCTTGACACCAGTGGACAGTAAAGTCAAGGAAACTTTGAGGTCGGCGAGTTTGATCTCGGACAGAGGGGCACAGATGAACGAACAGTGTAGGTTCCATCACCTCAGAATGCCGAGGTAATAGAACCTAGGGGGCAGTTGTGGGGATATATTTTCTGAGTACCAACACGTGGCAAGGTGACACCGACGTGTCAGCCGAGGTGCCACGTGTCCTGGTCATGACGCCGAGGTGATCTCGGCAAGGCTGAGGTTATCTCCGAAGATATCGGAATCCGAGATAAGTGGATAAGGGATAAGAGTCCTAGAATGAAAAGGGAACTCAACATGGATGAGGGACAAGAGTCCTAGAATGAGAGCAGACTTTAGTTTGTATTAAGATAAGACTGTTACAGAGTTTATCCTAATCTTACTGGGAGTCCAAGATTAGCAGTAATCCTGAGTCCATAGAAGTTAGGCTTCTATTGGGACTAGGTTTATGTTGGCTATAAAAGAGAGGCACCCCCATGGGTCTAAGGTATGCTTTTTATGCTTAAGCTTGTGAGTTTAGCACTTGATTATCTTTGAGAAATATACTGACTTGATCGTCGGAGTGCCCCCGGGTGGTTGAACCACCGCCGGAGACTTCTCTTTCTGTTGCAGGTTAGCTAGAGGCCATCTATTCTGCCAGTGCTTTTCCAGCTGATTACTAGGCGGGCAGTGTGATCAGAAAATCACTCACACAGCTAGTTAATTATATTATTAAATGTGAACACGCTTTTACTATGAGTAAATGTAGTGATTATGCTAAATTAGTTGAAGGAGCTTATATAACTCAATATCAAGGTTTTTCAAGAAACACTACTAGAAACAAAATAGGAGTATTAAATAATATATCAAGAGATCAAAACGAAATTATTTAATAATTTTAAAGATTTAAATGGAAAAATTTATTTAACATCTGATATGTAGAACTCAAAGTAAGGCTTAAAATATCTATCCATTACTATACATTATATAGATAATGAACGAAAATTGAATAAAAAAATAATTTTATTTAAATTAGTTGAACTTCCATATAATGGTCATTCACTTAGGATAGCAATAGAGAATGAATTAATTGAGTGAGTTTTACAAAATCAAATATTTATCATTAGTTTAGATAACACAATACATTATAATTAGACTGTATCTTATTTTAAATCCACTTTATTATCATTACCTCTTAGTGATGCTTTATTTCATGTTCGTCATTGTGCTCATGTTTTAAATTTGATTGTTAAAGAAATTATGAGTCAGTATGATCATTTTGTAACAACAATAAGAAATCCAATTTATAAAATTAATAACACCACTTCAGGCTTGGTTTGGCCAGTTGACACAATATAGTAACTCGGGTCGTACGCCGTCTCAGATAAGTTGCCAGGACACTCCGACAACAGATTAATACTTTTCTCCAAGGTCGACTTCCCTTCCTTTATAAGTTTCATCACCACAGGCTTGGATTGAGGTTTGGACATGTTCATCATGCACAAATCTGCGCCTTCAGGAATGAACAATGTCGGTATTGGTAGGTGGAAGGGAGTAATATATACACTGTGGTTGTAAGAGGTGGCCAATGTATGGATAAGGTTAAGGTTTCGAGGTGGGGGGACTTGGTTATGGGTTGGGAGTGGATTGGTGGTCACATACGGCTTCTGGGTGATGCAATAACCTTGTTGTCAATGAGACCCTAAATCTCATGACGTAAACGAAACCACGGATCAGTGTCATGACCGTGCTACTTGTCATGACCCAAACCCGCCCCTATGGATTAAGGTCATAACTGGCCAGTAATCATGAGATTACTTGCGGCCTCAAACTTGATTAAACTTGATTCAAGAGAAATAAAGGGGCCAAACGAAAGCAGATTCAAATATTTTGTCCAATGAGTTGTGCTTACATGGTATAGTAAAATTATTTCAAAAGCATTTCATAATAACTCACATGTATATACCGAATTAGTATCTTATACATCCAGGAACTTCAAACAACTATTCAGACAAACAAAGACTTATACACGTAGGTCATACAACATATTCACCAAAATAGCAAAAGGGGTAAACAAAATAACAAAAACATCTCATACGTGAGACATTCGGGCTGACTCTTCAAAAACTTGACTCCCTCTCATATCCTTCACTGAGGTTGGGTTTGGACCTCTTTTTGCCCACCTACGTGCACATAAATGAGAGTGAGCGAAAGCCCAGTGAATAATATCAAAATAAAGAAATTACATAAATGAAATTCGTATCGGACATATCCAATAGCCTTAGGCCCATCCATGTTTCTATTTAGTACATCAAACGGCCTTGGGCCCAATTCATTCTTATCAAATGGCCTCGAGCCCAAACCATCCATGTCAAACGGCGTTTGGCCCAATCCTTTATGTCAGACGACCTTTGGCCCAATCATTTATGTTAAACGGCCTTTGGCCCAATCATCTATGTCAAGCGGCCTTTGGCCCAATTATTCATGTTATACGGCCTTTGGCCCAATCATTCATATCAAACGGCCTTTGGCCCAATTATTCATATCAAATGGCCTTTGGCCCAATTATTCATATTATGTGTATTTCATGCTTGAGATCATAAGCATGTTGTAATCATAATCATATTCCAACGGCTTTATTCAATTATTAGCATAACAAATATCCAATTCAATTTAACAACTCCGTAGAACCCATACATAAGTGAGCATTTGGGAAGTAGCATACTTCAAAACATTTTTATTAAGATATTACTCGCAGTGTTTTGCCGTAGGATTTGCCCTTGCGCTTGACCTTACACAATTTACAACATATCGGGTCATAAGCGATCCAATTCGTTCTCAATTTGTTTATTTCTCTTAGACCTTTTTCTTATCCTTTTAACTCATTTATAATGTTCAATGCATGCCTAAGAGTGCTTAGAAATGAAAGAGAATAGAAAACAAAACACAAAATAACTTTTCAGAATTTCTAAAACAGGGCTCTTCGCTCGAGCGTAGCTTTGGTCGCTCAAGCGAACCCCTTTGGTCTGCAAAAGTACTAGTTGCATGCATTTTACGCTCAAGCATGACCTTCGACGCTCGAGCGAGGAGTCTTGTAAAACAAGGTACGCTCAAGCGCAGATTCGGCCACTCGAGCCACCGTGTAATCTCTACAAAACTTCTAGGAGCTACATTTGTACGTTCGAGCGAGGCTTTTCACGCTCGTGCGGACAAGTCGAATTCTAGGTTTTCCAGAATTCTATTTGAAGCTCAAAAACATACTTCAAAGGCTCCAAAGTTTGCAAATCAATGCCAATTCGTAGAAAAACATTGTATATCATAAGAACTTGGATAAGTTAAGACCAATTGTCTAAAATCATGGTCCATTTCCAAAACTATCTATTTCACAACTCATGCATTCAAACTTCAAACCTTCAAGGACCATTCATGCATGTAAATTGTGGACTTTAATTCTACTTCAAATGGTATAAATAATGCCTAAAGTCATGAAACTCAACAAAACTATGCAGGCATGTGTGATTTGGTGCTCAATTCTTCATATTTAACATGCTACATGCTTGATTACACAAATTCATGACAATTCTCTATATGCATGGTTATATTGACTTCAAATTCATCAGAATCAACTCAATTCTTGCTCTTAATTACATATCTTGTTTGAATTCACTCAATTATGAACTTAAACTCATAAAGTTGAGTTCAATTACTCACCTAGGTGCTCCAATCTCCCAAATTCTAGTTAGTTCTTGAGCCTAGCCTTCCAAATCTTCAAGGTTTGAGACAATTCTACAAATTTTCCTCTTCCCCTCTCTCTAGAACCGGCCCTCTCTCTCTCTCCCTAGAATTTGATTTCAACCAAATAAAGGAAGATGAGCTCGAAAAGTGAGTGTAAGTGCAAATAGGTCACTTATATATATGTTTGCCTAATCAATTTGATTAAGGCTAATTAATTGAGCTTAAATTAATCAATTTAATCTCATTATTTTCATCCAAATCAATTTTTAATCAAATTTCACCATAGGCTCTAAAAATCATGCTAAGCACAAAAATACAGTCAATTTCGCTTTTTGACGCCTTTACGGTCTTTAATTAAATTTTTTAGCAAAGAATCAAACAGATTTTCTTACGGTGAACAGATAGAAATTCAAAAACACGTATAATTATATAAATGGCACTCAAAATCATATTAAGCACATAATCATAATCATAATTATGATTAATTTACAGAACACGGGACAGGGTTATCACACTACTAGTGGAAAACACAATATTTTGCGGGGTTATGCTTGGGTGGAAGAGAGTCAGGCAATGGGCGAGGTTCCAAGGGTTTTAGGTGTTGTTTCTTGACTAACACCTGCATGGCTTCGGAAAGGGTCATGCATAGTTGGTTAAAAGTCCTTTGGGGTCGGGTAGGGTTGGATGATGTTTGTGAGCTTGTGTTGGCAAAGGGGTTGGCAGTATTGGTTGCGGTGACAACACTTACATCCAATGGCCTTGTAGTTGTGCTACTATTAGTAGCATTGGAACTGCGGATTAATAGCCTCTTGGCTGGCCTTTTATCCTCAGTAATAAGTCCCTGTTTCATGGCATCCTCAATTTGCACCCCCATTTCATGGAGCTCTATGAATGTAAATGGAGGTAGGACAATCATCTTTTGTAACAGCTTGGCATTTAGATTCTAGACAACCATTCTGATCTGGTCCTTCTCGGAAGGCCTCGTGGTCGTCATCGAGGCTTTAGCTCTCTATCTTGTCACAAATTCAGAGAAACCCTCCTTCGGCTCTCGGCTTGTTGCCTCGAGATCACGAGTTATGACCTCAATCTGCATATTGTAAGAGTACTGAACAATGAAGGCCTTGGCCATCTTTTCCCAATTCTATTTGACGGAATCTTCCAAGTTAGCATACCTGACATGGTGCGACTAAAGAGAGACAGCTTCTATAGTCTAGTTAAGCTTGTCGGCTGCAAGATATCCGAAAACAGTCATAAGTGAACCATCGAATCCTCAGAACTGTCAAAACGATCGATGTGCGACATCTGAAACCGATCTAGTAATGTAACTGCATAATTAGTGTACCTATCCTCTATGTCTGGGATAGAGTTGACCCTTTGCATTCTCTTGAACAACTTTTCCAGTGTATTGACTTTGAGTGCAGTTGGATCAACCTCAAACTTGAATGAAGCCTCAGTTTGATAAACTAAGGCTTTGGAGGCTTGTGTTAGGATTGGCTCTACTGGATTGCCCTGGTTCTCTTGAACATTGGCAGCATGAGCGGTGGCTCCGGGCGCTAGGATAGCCGCAGTAGGTGCATGGGATGCGCAGGACACAGTCGGCTGTGGCTACTGCTATTGTAGTCTGGTTATAACCTCAAGCTGACGAGTCGTAACCTTGGCCTGACGGGTCGCATTGCGTTGTAGTGTCTCAACTGTTTGCTGTAACTGAAGTATTAATTCCTCCATATCGGCTAGGGGGATACTATGCCATGGGAATGGGTGATTGTCTTTGAGCTAAGCTAGAAGTAGACAACTGTTCTAGACCTGGACTAAACCCTAGTGAGCTGAGAGGTGATTGCTGTAAGAAATTGACTAGTGAACTCTGTCTAATTCTTCTTTGCCTTGTAACCGGTGGTAATGAGGTAAACACAAGTTATCCCTGAACAAGATCCCCGACCTTGCACAGTCTTCTAACTCAAGTCTAGAGTACTTGGGGGATATCAGAACTCTTTGAAGCTATGGTTTTGAACTACCTAGCAAAGAAATAAAGCAAAAAAGCAACAATCAAAAACCGCACAGTGCCTCAGCTAAGACATTCTATCAACACAAATATTACCAAAGCTTTAGGACTGCACTCTACACTGAATCTTGCCCCAAAATAGATACTAATTTTGCAACTGCTATGTACATTCCTATACAGTTTCACTGTAAAGCACATACCAATTAAGAAAGAGCCAAGACACCCCTATGAGGGGGTAGGGTTACCCTATCCTAGTTTTGTCATGAACTAGGTTTCACTATTTGAATCAAGCGGTTTCACGCAATCCTGCACTCGGGTGAGCATCTTATCCTAGTTTGGAACAGTCACTATGGCTTCACTATATGCAGCTAGGCCAAATGGTCAAAGGGGGTACCTCAGTAAGACTACCTAATATACCTCTCACACCTAATATCAAGAAGTGAAAGGAGGATCAAACGGTACAGTGGTAGTCCAGATCCAAAGGTTGTGTTCCCAACATGGCAGAGCCCACGATCGGTCAGCCTTTTGGCAAGCTTTTAGGCAAGCCTCCGGCAAATCGTCCAGGAATAGTAGATGGCAAACACAGTGACTTAAGCATAACAATGCAAATGCAATGCAAAGAACATATACATGTAGATAAAAATTCACATCATGAAGTTCAAGTCAAGTTCTCTAATGTCCCCAGTAGAGTCACCAGAAACTGTGGCCCGACTATTCGTACTCCTTTCGGAGACAACTAGCCCAACAGTTTGGACTCCCATGGTTTTGAATCTGATTCCACAAGTGCAATGTGAAATAGATAAACACAAATGTGTCCAAATTCGGTAATTATTTTTCAAATGCCAAAAATGGACTGCTTTCTAGATACAGAGTCGCCACCTAAATATATTTGAGAAATTTAGGAAACCCGAGACTCGTGCCAAAGGCCACTTATCTGTCATCACTAAAGTGTCTCGGCTCGAGAACTTAGGTACGAAAAGGGAAGGTCATGAATTGAGCACCCCCGCTTGCCTGATCAAAGATCGGCCTCTACAAATCATGATGTTATTCTTATTTATATTATATGCTCTTGTTCTGATTTATTAGACTAACTTACTATGTGTTGCACACAAGTATAGACTAATTTGCAAAAATTGGAACGTTTGATTTGAAGTTCGTTTTTGAAAATGTTTTGAATATATGTTACTTGAAAAAGTGAACTCATTTGTACTTTGATCAAACTATTCCAATTTAAGTAATTAGCCTCTATCCATATGCATTCAAACAATTTATCACTTAAGCAATTAGCCTCATGGTATCATGCTAGACATGGCAACAAACACACGCATGCGATATGCTAAAGCAATAAAAGCTTACCCCAATTCCCGAGGCAAGCCAAAAGAGAAACTACTTAGAAAAATGCATGATCCTAACTAATGCAAAATATGCCTAATACAACACATGCAAAAAATGGAATTAATAGGCTCGGCCACTAATTATGACATGTGAATCAAATTGATAGAATGCGGTTTAAATACGTATTCAACGAAGTAATAAACGACAATGCTTGTTAGAATGATGAACCGAGCCTCGATTCATGCAAGACAAATGGATGCAAACATGAGAAATGCTAAAAGAAACATGATGTTCTAAATTATCCATTATAAGCAAGAAAATAAAAAGGAGAAAGACGTGGGGTTGGAAGACATACACATTATTACATTTTTGCCCTCATGCAGGAGGGTCCGAATGAATGCCCTAGCTAATTACTACGAATTATCTAATCTATTACAACCCAAATGAAATAAATTAACTATGCTAGTTAATTATTACAACACCACAAATTAACTAACTACTTTAGCTAATTAATTAAGTACAACACAAAACTAACTAGCTATTCTAACTAAACTAACTAATTAGTTACAAGTCCGTTACTTTAAGTACAACATACTACTATTACAACATTATTTACGTGAATAAGTGGTTCGGAAATACTCTTTTGATCCTGGGGGGGGGGGGGGCGCTCGTGATCCTCAGCTAGTCACCTGAAAAAGAATTAACACTCCGGTCGGGGGTGCCGGAATTAGCACTTCGACGGATAAGTCAGTATCCGCTCTCATGGTTCCTTATGTCTTAAGTTATGTCTACTTGTTCTCACATACCTCTCTTTGGTTATTCTTCTATTTATATATGATCCTGGCCCTTAGGGTAGGGCCCACTCTTAATCTGCCATATAACTATTTACTCGGCTCCCCTTGTTACAAACTGCTCTTCACTCGGCTCCTCACTTAACTAGTTATGCAGCCGATTAGGATACCTCTGGATTTGTACAAGATTGGGACGAATACAATATATATACCTCGACTCTCCAAGTTCAATTATTCGGCTTCTTTGCACCCCCTGATACTCGGCCCCCACAATTGCCCTCCAAACACTCCACTAACAACAGTTAGCTGGTGTGTTTGGTTTTGAACTCGAAAAGTCAGAGCCGAAATTCGGCTTCTAACCTCATTCCAACGCAAACGTTAGAGCTCACACACCTTTTGGTCATCATTACATCTTCCCGCTCCTTCGTACGCTCCTTCCATTTATTATGATTTTAAAATTTTGTTGTCCTTTCAAATGCATACACATTTTTGAATACTTGAAGCTCTTGGTGTGCCTTCCGACTCACTTCTGCAACCTTCTTTTATCCCTCATTGTCTTCCTCACCTCTTTGTAAGTTCTCTTTCTCTCTATTTTGAATCCCTTTTCCTGGTTTGTTTTTAGTGTAGCGTAATCCATAGACTGACGAAAATGGCAAAGCATTTGAAAGACCTCCTTTCTGTGGATTGAGTTTCTAGCTTTCGACGCCATTTTTCCATCCCTGATGACGTCCGTCTCTCACTTGTGACAGACAACACCCTTGATATGGAGAGGGATGATGAAAGAACAATCGTCTTCCCTCTCTTATCAATTGCAGAGGGTGGAGTCCGTTTCCCACTTCACCCATTCCTTAGAGCCGTCCTTCGCCATTAGGGTCTAATCCCTTCCCAACCTAATATAAACTTTTTTCGAATCATAATGGGAATTATAGAATTAAACCGTCGCCTTAGGATTAACCTCGGCATACCTGCTATTCGGCATTGTTATGCCTTGGCCAAGTCTTATGGTCGGCACGGGCGCTATTCCCTTTGGGCCAAGGACACCGACCATCAGTTAGTGACTATGCTTTCCAGCTCTGGCAAGCGAGTCGATGATGTCATGGTCATTGTCTAAGGTAACTGGGAATTCGGCGAAGGCGAGGACCGCCAAGATCCCATTCCTAGACGGAGAGGCGAACCAGGTGGCCACATGGCCCCTTGCGTTTATTTTTCTTATATTTGCTCAGCTTTATCTTTGTGGTCTCATGGTTTTTCTTGTGCAGGAAATGATTTGAAGAAAGTTTTGGTTTCAACCGATGACACCGTTCTTGCGAAAATTAAAATCTCACTTCAAAACAAGGGAGGGCGGGCCACATTCTACTTTGATACGAGCCGACGTATATGACGTTTTCGGCAGCAAAAAACATCCCAGTTTCGAGGGGTGAAGAGTTTCTTATGGCCCTCATCCTAACCAACTTCAAAAACTTGAGGCAAGTAGGTTTGGGCGTTTCCGATTCGGAGCAAGCGGAGGTAGCTAAGGAGGTAGCTAAGGAGGTAGCTGGGTCTCCAAACTGGTTTGAAGCCGAAGTAGACGAGGCTTTGGAGTTAGCCTTTGAGGAAGTCGGCCTCAATTCATCAGACCCTCCGTCCACCTCAGGTCGAGGAGACGTTTCCTTCAACGACATCTTTACAGGTTTAGAAGACCTTCCCGGCACGTACCCTAAGGACATGGCTGGGTTGTCACTCACACAACTCGCCAACAAGATAAATGCCAAAAGAATGGCCGCCCGGTGGAGAGCAGATGCCATTCGATCAGAAATTTCACCTGCTACCGAAGCCGAGCCCTCCTTGCCTGCTGTCGAGGGGGAGACGACTCGAATCCAAATGGCCGAGTCTGAGCGGGTAGAGCAGGCGAATCAGGAGGTTAAGCAAAGGGGAGAGAAACACTGTACCAAGGAAAAAGTCGAGTCCACTGAAGAGTAGGTCGATAAACAGCCGCGTATTGAGGAATCCGCTTTGGTTGTTCCGTTCACTGTGCAACCAAAGATAAAAAACATGCCGATCTCTTCTGAAGCGTCGGCCTTGAAAGATCCAGTCGTGGCATTAAGCTTGGCTTCCTCGATCTCATTATTGGCTGACAAGGCAACCTTTCGGGCGGAGCCGGACTTGGTGGCAATTGCATTAGCCGCTTAGTCGGCCTTTTTGGTATGTGACTTGATCCTAACTTCCGCTTTCTGCGTATATTGTTTTGGTTTTAACTCCCTATTTTGCAGACGGTTAGCAGGATAGCCGAAATAGGCCACCGCCAGCATGACGCCATTGAAAGAATTGGCCGTTTGAAATCAGAAGTTGAGAGTGAGAGGAGCAGGGCTGAGTTTGAGGCGGTGAGAGCGATAATGGAAAGTGCAAGGGCCGAAGCCGATGAGGAAAGGGCACGGAGTTCAGACCAGCTCAGATTGGCCGCCGAGGAGAGGGCAAACGCGAGCGAAGATTCGCTCAAGTTAGCCAAGGAGGTGATTGCCAAGTTGGAGGCCGAATTAGAAAAGTCGAAGAAGGCGAAGGAAATAGCCGACTCCGAGGTTTCCAAAGTATTCAAGGCTGGGAAGGGCGCCGCCCTTGAAAACTATGTAGAATAAGTTCCCAAATTCGAGAATCGGGGACTCCAACACGGCTAGCTCAAAGCCCTTGCTACCGCTGATGGGACACTGGCCATGCCGATTCCATACGAGCAAGTGGACGTTGAGCCGCTTGAGTCTGACCCCGAGGATTGATTTGGGCGACACTTTAGTTTTGTTAGGAATTTTCAATGTATGGTCTTGCAAACATGTTTTGTTTTTTACTAGACTTCTATTTACTTAGGATAATCTTCATGTATAAAATGATGACTATCTGTATTCACTTTATGAATGAAAATTTCCCTTGCTTTGCATTATTGCCTGTACTCAATTGTTGTTATCAATGAAGATTTTTGTTTTTCACTATTTTGGGTAAGACTATTGCTGTCTGTTCCACAATAGATAAACATTCCATTAAAATGATGAATAAATTAAATATTGCTAAAAAGATAACGGCGTATCCTCGCAATTAGACTTTCAAATTAGTCGAATAAACTCATGAGCATACCCTTGCATATGAATGGAGGCATATGATCCTTTCGACGCAAGACCATGGGATTTAGCCGATTCAATTGGCCAGCCTTTAGCCGTTAAGATTAACGAATCTGCCCTTGCCTCAGTTTTGAACTGAAACGCCAAATGTAGACGGTTTGTGAGATGACTAAGGCACGTGATCCTTTCAGCGTAAGGGCACAGGATTTAGCCGATTCGATTGGCCAGCCTTTAGCCGTTAATATTAACGAATCTACCCTTGCCTGTTATGAATTGAAACGCCGAATGTAGACGGTTCGTGAGATGACTAAGGCATGTGATCCTTTTGGCGCAAGGCCATGGGATTTAGCCGATTCGATTGGCCAGCCTTTAGCCGTTAAGATTAACGAATCTGCCCTTGCCCCAGTTCAGAACGAATCAAGAACACCGAATATCAGTGGTTCGTGACGTGATTGAGGCACATGATCCTTTCAGCGCAAGGCCATGGGATTTAGCCGATTCGATTGATCAGCCTCTAGCCATTAAGATTAATGATTCTGTTATTGCCCCAGTTCGGAAAGAATCAAGAACGCCGAATATCGGTGGTTCGTGACGTGACTGAGGCATGTGATCCTTTCGGCGCAAGGCCATGGGATTTAGCCGATTCGATATGCCAGCCTTTAGCCATTAAGATTAACGAATCTGCCCTTGCCCCAGTTCGGAATGAATCAAGAACGCCGAATATCGGTGGCCTATGGAGCGCACATTGATGAGGTCACCTCGGGAGTGCAGTGCACTCTGAGTGATTAAAAAGGGAATGTGAGATTCCATTTATGTGCCAAAAAGCAACTCAACTCTGTCCGTCAGACGTGGCCGGAAAAGTGTGAATGTCAACTAGACTATTCTTTAACAGTAAGGGAGAGGGTAGAATGCTGGCTGAGCTACACTCAGCAATGAATCAAGCTGGCGAACCTTCATCTACGGGAGGTAGGGCATCTGCAGCACGTGACAGGCGCCACTCTCCATGTTGACGAAGCATGTCACTGAGGAAGGAGAAGCGCCAACGGGGGAACTCCTCTCATTCGTGAAGTGAGGTCGGTGAACCACCACGCCCATTAAGCTTTTTAGTTTTCATCGGGAACAAATTGATGACGGAGGCAAATTCCATCATCCGTGATCCGAACGTGGCAGTCGAATTTGCACGACAGATTTTTCCGCCAGAAGTCCAGCAGTCGATGCTTGGTCGACCTGACTTCGAGGTGTTTCAAGAGGGCATTCATGGAGCGGTGAAAGGGCTGTACACCGCCTATGAAATTGGTATGCGCCTTTGTGCTGCGCGATGTGAAATGGAGAAGAAGGATGAACGAATTTGAAACTTGGAGGCTCGCGCGGAGAAGGCTGAGCGTGAGCTAAGGAAAGCCAAAACTGTCGAGTTGCGCGCGGTCGGCCAATCTAACCCGGTCTTGGAGGAAAGGGTGACCCAACGGCTGATAAGTCATACGATTGTCGATCGAGAGATGGCAAGCATGTTTGCAGTAGAGATTGCGAGGTCTAGTGGTTATGAGAAAGGCTTCCACGACGGCCGGAAAGTTGGGATAGACAAGACCAAGGAGAAACTCGCCGAGGAAGTATGCCGATGTGAGAATCAGGGTTTCAGGCATGGGTGGATTAAGGCTCTCCAAGCCGCAGAGGCTCTACGAGAAGCAGGCGTTGAATCGGCGTCTCCGTTATACCAACGTCATCATTTTCCCTTTGGCGCTTTTGAAATCGAGAAGAGCGACGACGAGGGTGAGGCCGAATAAAATTGAATATATTGTAAATGCTCCAACAGATTGGGCACAAATTATGTACTTATTGGTTAATTTAATAAAATACCCTATTTCAAATGCGTGCATGTTTCAATTTATGTTTATATATTCTGAGCCAATCGGTTAATATAATGAAACGCTTCATTTTAAATGCTTACACGTTTCAACTTTTGTCAACAACGCATGCTTTTTAATGGTGAAAATCGTAAGTAGCACGCCGAAGTCAGATTATTATTCAGCCCTAGCGCGTCATGCGGGGATGGGAGCTCCGAATATGGAGTCTTATTCAGCCCAAACGTGATCGGGACACGAATTCAAAGGCTTTTTCATCTTGGCCAATCGTGATATCCACGAAGGGCACTCCGAATCCGGAGTCTTATTCGGCCCAAACGTGACCTGCACAGATAGGGCTCCGAATTCAGAGGCTTTTTCATCTTGGCCAATCGTGATATCCATGAAGGGCGCTCCGAATCTGGAGTCTCATTCGGCCCAAAAATGACCTGCGCGAATGGGGCTCCGAATTCAGAGACTTTTCATCTTGGGCAATCGTGATATCCACGAAGGGCACTTCGAATTTGGAGGCTTTTTCATCTTGGCCAATCGTGATATCCACGAAGGGCGCTCCGAATCCGGAGTCTCATTCGACCCAAACGTGACCTGCACGGATGGGGCTCCGAATTCGAAGGCTTTTTCATCTTGGCAAATCATGATATCCACAAAGGGCGCTCCAAATCCAGAGTCTTATTCAGCCCAAACATGACCTACACGGATGGGGCTCTGAATTCGAAAGCTTTTCATCTTGGCTAATCGTGATATCCACGAAGGGCGCTCCAAATCCGGAGTCTTATTCGGCCCAAACATGACCTGCATGGATGGGGCTCCGAATTTGGAAGCTTTTTCATTTTGGCCAATTGTGATATCCACGAAGGGCGCTCCGAATCTAGAGTCTTATTCGGCCCAAATGCCACCTGCACGGATGAGGCTCCGAAGGTTTAAACCAGAAGATTTTTGAACTGCATTCCGCAATGAGAAAATAGGAAACTTTGCATTGCAAAAGTGAAATCTGTACATGGTGAACCATTCAAAACAAGTATCATGCCCCACAGGTCGAGTTTAATAATAGAATTTATGCAGGTGCATTGAATTCCAAGGTCGTGGCAGACTCTTCCCAGACATGTCTTTGAGCCGATATGCCCCTACTCCTGTGATTGAGTCGATTTGATAGGGGCCGTCCCAGTTAGGACCCAATTTTCCATCAGCCGGCTTCCTGGAAGCTGGAAGCATTTTTTTCAGGACCAATTCTCCTGGTATATAGCGGCGTAGCTGTGCACGTTGATTATATGACTTAGCAAGCTGCTGTTGGTATCGCGCCATGGATGCAAGGGCGTGGTCTCTTCGTTCTTCAATCAGAGTCAAATCCAAGGCCAGCATCATGTCATTTCAGCCCATATCAAAAACGTTTGATTTCAAGGTTGGGAGGCCGATCTCCAAGGGGATGATTGCCTGCGTTCCGAAGCACAAAGAAAACCGCATTTCCCCGGTGGGCCGCCTCGGAGTAGTGCGATGAACCCATAACACACTTGGAAATTCTTCGACCCACTTGCCTTTAGCTTTCTCCTGCCGCTTCTTGATGCTATCCAAAATAGATTTGTTGGATGCTTCAGCTTGGCCATTACTCTGTGGATAAACCGAGATGGAAAAGTAGGACCGAATACCATACTTGCTGCACAGTTCTTGGTAGACACCACAATCGAACTGGGAGCCACTGTCTGAAATAAGTGCTCTTGGAATGCCGAACCGCGTTATGATATTTCTTCGTACAAAACGCTTCACATCAGTATCTCAGATGCGCTTTAGTGCCTCCACTTCTACCCATTTTGTGAAATAATCCGTCGCGACAATAAAAAATCGCTTGTTGCCCGGGGCGCGAGGCAGTGGTCCGACGATGTCAAGTCCCATTGGGCGAATGACCAAGGGCTGGTCATAAAGCTCAACTCTTCAGTAGACAGATGGGTTAAAGGAGAAAACTTCTGGCACTGTTCACAATTCTTCATATAACATTTGGCATCAACTCTCATTGTCAGCCAATAATACCCCTGTGTCACAGCTCGATGAGCCAAAGAGCGCCGGCCAGAATGGGCACCACAGCTACCTTCATGTATTTCAGTCAGGAGTTCCTCAACTTGATCCAGATGAACGCATTCTAGGTATGGGCCAGAAAAGGATTTTTTGTAAAGCTTTCCTTGCGGATCCAAGTAGTATCGTAGGGCTTTGTTTCGCAGCTTGTGCGCTTCTTTCTTTTCCGACGAGAGCTATTCAGAAGATAGGAATGCAGCGATGGAGTCCATCCAACTCGGTCCTAACTCTATGACATTGACCTGGACTTCTTCTAAAGGGCCAATGCTCGGCTTTGGGACGAAACCCACTTTAATTGTCCGTTTGATCGCTGAGTTAATGGCTGAAGCTAGGCAGGCCAAGGCGTCTGCATGTGTGTTCTGATCACGGGTTATTTGGTTCAATTCATGATGGTCAAATTATGCCCGCAAGGAGTTTGTCGTTTTCATGTAGGCTGTCGAACGATCGTTTTTGGCTGCGTACTCCCCTTTTGGCTGATTGGTCACCAGTTTTGAATCGCAAAATATAAGCAAACGCCGAGCACCCATAAGATGTGCGTTCCGTAAGCTGGTTAGCAGGGCTTCACATTCGGCCTCATTGTTCGATGCTTCGAAGCCGAGTTTGACGGCCTGCTCGATTATTGCTCCGTCTGGAGCCATGACCACTACTTCGTCCCCACTGCCCCATTGGTTGGATGATTTGTCATAATACAACTGCCAAATGCCCCAACATAAATTCTCTAGTTCGGTTTAGGTTGAGTCTAGTCGGACTTATAGTCGGCGAGTCCTCCAGTGAATTCAGCCACAATGTCGGCAAGGACTTGCTCCTTGATTAAGGTTCTAGGCAGAAACTAAATATCGTATTGGCTGAGTTCGAGAGCCCACTTTGAAACGCGGTCAGATGTTTCTGCACTACGAAGGACTGTCCGGAGGGGGTAGTCCATTGGTACCCCGATGGTATGCCCCTGAAAGTAATGCATCGGTTTTCTTGTTGCCATGGCGAGGGCTATGATGAGTTTTTCCAACGGGAGGTAACATGTTTCGGTATCAACCATTGTCTAGCTCACATAATATACTGGCCGCTGCTTCCCAAGCTCTTCCTTTAATAGCACAGCATTGACAGCCCGGTCGGAAACTGCCAGATATAAAATGAGCGAATCACCGGCCGAAGGTGTTGTCAAGAATGGTACTGATCGGAGTTAGGTCTTTAGACCATTGAAAGCGGCTTCGCATTCAGAGGTCCATTCAAAAGCTTTACCCTGTCGTAGGGTATGAAAGAATTGTCAACAACGATCAGTGGAACGGCTGATGAACCTGTTGAGTGCAGCAGCCATCCCCATTAACTTTTGGACCTCCTTGACCGACCGAGGAGAGCTAAGTTCCAAGATTGCTGTGATTTGCCTCGGGTTGGCTTCGATTCCGCGGTGGTTGACAATGTAGCCCAAGAATTTTCTGGAGCCGATCCCAAACGCACACTTGGAAGCATTCAACTTCATTTTGTAATTGCGTAAAATGCCGAATGTCTCTTTCAGATCGGCTAGGTGGGTCTGCTCTTCTTTAGACTTAACCACCATATCATTAATGTACACTTCCATCGTTCAGCCGAGTTGCTCCTTGAACATGGCAGTGACTAGTCTTTGGTAAGTTGCCCCCACATTTTTCAGCCCAAAAGGCATAACCTTATAGCAGTAGGTTCCTCTTGGGGTGAGGAATGCAGTTTTGTCTTGGTCTTCCGGGTGCATGGGAATTTGATGGTAGCCTCTGTAGGCATCAAGGAAGCTCATTCGTTGATGATGTGCTGTGGCGTCTACGAGTTGGTATATTCTGGGGAAGGGAAAACAATCTTTAGGGCAAGCTTTGTTTAAGTCCATGAAATTCACACAGACATGCCAAGTCCCATTTTTCTTCTTTACAACCACAGTATTCGACAGCCATGTAGGATAGGTCACTTCCCGGATTGCTCCAGTATCAAGCAGCCGGTCAACTTCTTCAACAACGGTGGCGGTGTGTTCTGCGGCTGACCGCCAGCTTTTCTGAACAATCGGCTTACATTTTGGGTCAGCATTTAAACGGTGCTGGGAAACAAATGGATTTACCCCCCGCATCTCATACGGTGACCATGCAAATACATCAAGGTTGCCGAGCAAGAAGGTAATTAACTGCCGCCTGTTGACCTGACTCAAGGAGGCGCCAACCATGAAGAACCTGTCGGGATTTCTGACAATTTTGACTCGATCCAGTGCTTCCGTCGCCTTTTCACTTGGGAGCCGTCCAATGTCGTTGAGGCTCTTTTGATCCGGCACCTCAATAGAATTCACCTCCAACTCTCTTGGTGACTTGGCGGCAAGGAAATAACACGCTCATGCCGATTTTTGGGAACCACGGATCTATTTAATGCCGCATTCTATTGGGAAGCAGAGCAGTTGATGATAGGTACTTGGGACGGCCTACATGGTATGTAGCCAAGTTCGTCCCATGATGAGATTCTACAGCGAAGGCAGCTTGACGACTAAGAACTCCATATCCAACGTTCAGGAGCCCGCTCGAACTGGCAGTGTGATTTTGCCCAACGGGTATTCTGGATTAGCATTGAAGCCGAATAACGGATAAAGAGCTGGAGACAGGTCCGACTCGATGAACCCGAGTTTGATAAAGGTCTTGTAATGCATAAATTTCGAAGTGCTCCCCTGGTCTATGAGAATGCGTTCAACGGTGAATTGGTTTACGCATAGTTCGATGACCAACGGATCAATGTGGGGGAGTGTTACGCCAATCAAATCAGAATCATCGAAGGTAATACTCGGAGCTTCATGGGGCCATTTTGCTGGTGTGATCTGCTTTTGGATGTCAGGATGCGACTAAACTATATGTATCGCGGATGTCATCGGAAGACTGTATATCATATGGATTACGCCGAGTGGAGGCGAGTCCTGCCCTAAAGCCACTGTTTTGGTCGAGTTGTCTTTTCAGACGTACTGCTTAAGATGACCATCCTGTCCCAATTCCTCCAGGTGATCCTTCAATGCGTAACAACTCTCGGTATCATGGCCATGGTCCTTGTGATACTCGCACTGCCTATCTCATCTCCTCATGTCGGGAGGTCCCACCATTTTGGATGGCCATCTGAAGAACGGAAGGTGTTGGACTTTAGACATAATTGTGCTGATCGGCTCTAACAACTCCATATATTTCTTGTCCGCTCGCCTTGTGCGCCTGCTATCTATTCGAAGTTGTTCACTAGCTTAGTGGGAACATTGGTCGTTTGATCGGCGCGAATCCTGTCGCCTGCCTCGTTTAGTCCAATTCTGTGGTTTAGGGCTCCGTGATGGTACAGAATTTATCGGTTGAACAATTTCAGAAGGGGCTATCTTGTTGGCTTTGTTCTCGACTTTAACACGCAGAGCGTCATCTTCCACTTTGCAGTATTCCTTGACCTTCTTCATTAACGACCAGACTATCTTAGGGGGCCTTCTAGTCAAGGAACTGCGGAGGGCACTATCAGGATGCAACCCCATTTTAAAGGTGGTGATGGTCATGGAGTCGTTGCAGGCGTCATCCACAAGATTAAATCATTCCCAATAGCGCGCCGAATACGCTCGTAAGGTTTTCCCTGGTTGGGTTTGCATTGCCCAGAGAGAGTCGGCTTGCTTCGGCTGGACCTCATTAGTGATGAATCTTGCCTTGAAGGATTTCTGTAATTGATGGAAGCTCTTGATCGACGCCGGTTCGAACTTATAATACCATCTGACGGCCAATTGTCCCAAACTGCTTGGAAATATTTGGTACATGAGAGCCTCGTCGTTTACATGTAGCATCATAGCCTGCTTATAATGACGGATGTGGTCGGTGGGATCCGATTTTCCGTCATATAGGGTGAACGATGGAGCTTTGAACTTCTTAGGTAGTACTGCATTGGCGATCCATCGCACAAAGGGATCATGTTGGTCCTCTTCGTTTGAACCATGTCGTCTTCGCTTATTCCGTGCATGCGGGCTCTCGTCGGAGGAACTGGAGGTTTCGACTCGTCCCTTCTTTTTGGGTTCTGGGGATAATGAGTTAGAATCACTGTCATTATCGTGTCTCCGAGCTCGAGGTTGTTGGCCATCCTCTCTCTTAGGTCGTCTCGGATCTTGGCGTGCAGCTTGTTGGGACTTTGCCACTTCCAAGGCCAGATCCTGGCGAAGGTACTCGTTCTCAGCTATCATGTTTTCCAACCTCTGTTCGTTTTGCTTGGCCTGTTCCATGATCGCTTGCATGTCGAAGGTGAATCGAAGTTCAAGGCCCATCATGCGGTAATATTCTCTGGTCCAAGCATGTTGCTTGGGGTGGTATCATCTCGTGGTGTAAGGTCGTCAACGACTAACGGAGGATCTTCTGTCACGCCCGCCATGGATATGCTGGAGTATTCCCACAGATGGCGCCAATTGTGGAGAAGTGGTTCAGAAATACTCTTCTGATCTTGGGGGGGCACTCATGATCCTCAGCTAGTCACCTAAAAAAGAATGAACGCTCCGGTTGGGAGTGCCGGAATTAGCACTCCGACGGATAAGTCAGTATCTGCTCTCTTGGTTGCTTATGTCTTAAGTTATGTCTACTTGTTTTCACGTACCTCTCTTTGGTTGTTATTCTTCTATTTATATATGATCCTGGCCCACTCTTAATCTGCCATATAACTATTTACTCAGCTCCCCTTGTTGCAAATTGCTCTTCACTCGGCTCCTCGCTTAACTGGTTATGCGACCGATTAGGATACCTCTGGATTTGTACAAGATTGGGTCGAATACAATATATATACCTCAACTCTCCAAGTTCAATTATTCGGCTTCTTTGCACCCCCTGATACTCGGCCCCCACAATTTAGAAATGGATCCTAAGAATCAAGGTAGGGTTAATGCATGGATGTAGATTTTCACCCGAAAATGTTCCCTGTTTTCCTACCGGAATGGTTCTGTTGCACAGTCAGGAGATTGCACTGATTTTTTGCCTCAATTTCTGCTTTGTTCTATAGGAAACAATACACTACCTTGTTGGAAAAAGTGGCCAACAGGCCAGAAGTAGTGGCCTGCCGCCCAATAAAGGTGGTCTGCCGCCCACTAATGTTGGATTTCTCTTGCTGCAATAGAAAATAAACAGAGCACAAACAGAGAATTCTCAAGGGATGTTTGTCCACCCTGCCTTTCCTTACCATCAAATAGCTCAAAGGAGGGGTAGGCTTGATTCGCAAGCCATCAATCGACGCAATTTCATTGCCTGATGACTTATGAACCAAGGGATACAATTTCAATAAACGGTAAGGAAAAACCAACAAAACCTCCTCCCTATCATGGATTGATCAAGGGAAGGGGTTGATATTGACTCTTGAACTGTTTTCATCACTAACAAGTATGAAATGACTCAAGACTCAATAGGTTCAATTGATGTCCAATTGAGCACAGACCATTTTATTATATTGCTTCATTTTAACCACAATTTCATTACACTATTTTAATTACCTTCCATTCATTAGTCAATTAAGTCCAATAATGAGCTTTAAGTCCACTATTAGAGAGAAGTGTCAAACCAAATGTTGTTTTAGGCATGAGAGAGAGATCATGCCGTCGGTAATGAACCCCCAAATGGATTAAACTATTAAGCACAATATCACCCTTCAAGCTTAAACAACACTCCTTTTGGAGCAACTCTCAAAACGAAGAGAAAAGGCCAAGAAAGGAGGGAGATTGCAAAGATTCTTAGAGGTGAACACAAGTATAAAAAGTAAGAAATAAAGGCTATCAACTCAAATAGGTTGGTGGCTAAGGCCTAAACTACAAAGCCTATGAGGATCATTACACTACAAGCATGCAATACAGAGTATAAATGAAACTAACACATAAAAACAGTCCTAAATTAGCTCAAAACAGTGCTGGAATTAAAGTAAAAATAGCTAAAAGAATAAGCTAAAAATGTGGAGCAATTAAGCTAATAAACAAGCACAATGAGGGGAGGCTACCCCCTCCATTTTTGGGACTTCAAAACATGATTTTTAGCTCTGAAAAACTCTGAAAACCAGTGGTAAAAAGTTCAAAAAAAGTTTATAAAAAGGTGGGAAACACAAGGGTAAAAGCCTATGAAACAAGGTTCAAAGAAGGGTGATCCATCCCTCTACCTTTAATGGCTTTAAATCACAAGTTTCAGTCCAAAAATACAAGTGATAAACAACTCAAAAAATAGCAAGAAAGATGAGAAAGAGATGATACAAAATAATTAGAATGTAGACCTCTTGAAGAGGAATGATCCATTGAATTCCCAAACCACTAATTTCACACTCTCAAGTGCTAAAATGCAAGCTTAAGCACCTCAGCAAAGACCCCTCATGGTTTGGTTTAGAGTGTCTAGGCAAAGGTTATGTAAGTTGAAAGAGATAGAGAGAGAAATGTAGAGAGAGAAATATTTTTCAAAACTTTTTCTCTTCAAAATGTTCTAACCCTAAAAAAATAAGAGGGAGTCATTTGTATATATAAATATATGAGACCACCTTAGAAATATCTATGTAGACACAACTGGTGCAGTGCATGTATCTGTATAAATAGCTGGCAATGGATCTGAGATATTTGTACAAGTGGGCAGTAGGCCACACTAGTGGGTCTGCAGGTCCTTGGATGCATAGGCCTGAAAAACTACTATTTTGGCCCAAAACAAGGCACAGGGTTTGTAGGTTCAAAACTGAGGTTTTCTGTTGAGGAAATCAAGCATTTGACAAGCACACACATTCATCATTGAGTGATCAATTAGTGGTGCCCAAGTCTTAAGGGCCGTCAAAAATGGAGCGTCTACAGTAGCATTCTCTAGAAATGATTAAGACCACTGAATAAGGAGTTGAGCCACAACCTTGTTGTTCCTCTTAACCATATGTCTGTCCAGCACAACCACGGGTTCCATTTGGAAAGTACCATCAGGGGCGATTGGTGGCAATGTAGGCTATGCGATTATGTTCTAACCCAACTTTTTCTTTAATAAAGAAACATGAAACACTGGACGGATGTGGACAGAAGTAGGTAGCTGTAGCTAGTAAGAAACCTTTCTAATTCTTACCATACCCTGAAATGCCAAAGAGAAGAAGAAAGCAAAAACTGAAGAAATAGAGGAGAGAAAATGGAAAACTAAATTTGGAGTCCGTTTACCCATTTTCAGAAAACTTGATTACAATCAAATCCTCCCCCTTTCCCTCTTCAACTGTAGCTATATATAGTTGGAATAACCCTATCCAAAATACTAACTAACTAACAAACCTCCTAACCAACTAACTAACCCCCCAACAATCAAACAACTCTCAACTAATTCTTTCTGTCAAACTGAATTTTAGCTGCCAATTGAGCTAACTGAATCTAAAACTTCCTAAATCATAATAGAACACTTCACCCTTTTATCATTCAAATATAGTTAGAAAGTCTCGGTGTTATTTTGGATTAAAGTGATATCGTTAATTTTTTCATCCAAACTAACGGAATGTGTATTACACACCATTTTTTAGAATGGATTTTTGTTTTCAAAAAAATTAGAATAAAATTAATATAACAAAATGATAATTTTACCCCTATTTTCTCCAAATCTAAAATTAGATTAATATGTTAATTAAAATAAAAGAAATTAAACTAAAATATAATTAATAATTAGTTTTCATAATTAAATAAAATATAAAATAAACAATAATTAAAAATTGATCTAGAATGTAATCAAATTAAAATTAAATTAACATGTTAGAAATTATAATAAATAATTAAGAATTTAGGTTTAATTGTGATCTAAAACATAATTAAATTAAAATTAGATTAAAAAGTTAGTAATCACAATAAATAATTAAATATTTAGGATTCATTGTGATCTAAAATATAATTAAATTAAAATTAGAATAAAAATTTAAGAATTACAATAAATCATTTATAATTTATAATTAATTTTAAATTAATTATAAATTAATTTAATTATGATAAATAATTTATAATTTATAAATTATTGAATATTATTGAATTAATTAGTTGTTTAGAAGATCCAGAGTTAAAACAAAAATATACTGATAAATTAAAATCTTTACTAACCAATACTGATAGAAAACCTAAGTTTGATAAACCTATTATTAGCTTATCTAAAACTTTAGAAAGATTTAAAAATAAACAAAAAGAAGTTACATTACAAGATTTATCAGCGCAAAAGAAGAAGCAAAACAAACAGAATGATAAACAGGTGGAATAATATCACAAAATTTAAATACAATTTAATAAAAAACTTACAATTGTTTAATGGAAGTAACTGCAAGAAGTTGCTTCAAAATACATTGTTTATCCAAAGAAAGAAGAAAATTGACTAGTTGACTAGGTGTTGGTTCTCACTCAGATAGTTTTGAACCTCTTCCGTACAATTGACTAAGTTATTGCAATTTATATAAAGAAAATCAACTATGCTGCATGTGACTGAGATGATCAGGAGAGCAGCTGGCAGCACATGGGATTGAACAGGCTGTCGGATGCTTTCGGTTGATTGATGTAGCTTTAGTAGATTGATTGAGAGATGAACAGTAAAAGTAAATAGTGACTTTTTATTATTCATTACTTTCGGTGGAGACATGTTACTAGGGAATCAATATAAATACAAATTGACAGTTTTTCTCAAAAGAGTATTGATTGGATCTAATTTGTATCTATATGGAATCCAATGCAGAGCTGACTAGGCATATAGGTCCTAAGCATCTTGAAACTCGGGTCCATATAGGTTTTGAGTAGTTGATCCTTCAGAAGAGTTTGAACTGTCTCCTGAACTGCTGTTATCCGAATATGACTGGGCTTGGGCCTGATTAACCAGTAGACGAGCCATTTTGAGCAGCTCATCATTAGATGATTTGGACTTGGACTTATCCTTTGACTGAGATTTATCCTCTGACTTGGGCTTAACAGTGCTGGGCTTTGCTGTCTTTGATTTAATCTTTGACTTGGAAGAACTTGATGTTGGGCTTCCAAGGTTGACTGTAAGAAGCTGGCTTACTAGAAGTTGGCTTCCTTGAGTGACTGAAGCAGTTGGGATCTACTGAGCTTTAACCATGGCTGGTGTAGGAGCATGAATATTAATAGGGAATTTAGATTGAACAATTTCAACAATGTGGGAAACTTTGAAGTTATCCCATCATTTAACCTTATGCTGACTGTAAATCACATCATTAGAAATACTATATTGCCATTTGAATATCCATGAAATTTTGTATTTGGATATAAAAATAAGCAATTGAGGGAATTTCCGCTACTCAGGAGTGAATGAGAAAACAGTTGAAAAATAGTTAACCTGTTCCATCACAATTAATGGGAAGATATCTGAAATGGCGCCCTACTGAGTCCACCATCTCAGAAACCAAGTAGGTAATTCAGATTTAAACTTTTGATCAAATTGGAGAAACCAGGAATGACTAAATGTTTCAGTTTGGTAGAGAAACACTTTGAACCAGGCATCAATATAGTCATAATAACTATACTGAAGGGAGTGATTAGGTAAATCTCGAAATTGATAAGGAAAACCCCATTCAACTAAGGAAACAATGTTCTGAATATAAAGTGAATGGTAAACAACTTTACTAGTGTAAGTGCGATCATAAATGGGTTTAATCACAATTGACTGATGGTTGAATAGGATGTCTTTATAGAAGGTAATGGTTTTCTCTGGATGGAGAGGAGTAAAATGTCATCCGGGAGGGAAATAAGATCTAACCAAATCATTAACAGACTGACTCTTTGGATGACTAGGTTCTTTGAAAAAGAGATTAGTAGTGATGGAATTAACATAATCAGAACGGGCTGATTTAATAGGATTAGGAGGGTATGGAGTAACTGCTCGGCTGGAAGAAACAAAAGGATCAGTAGCCAAAGCAGATGCGTAACATGGTTTAGGAATGTTACCAAGAACTTGGTAACGGTTAATCATTTCAATAGGATGGTATTGGGTTACTTGCTCCAATGGAGGTGGAACAATAGGTTGACTAGAAAGGACCAAGGCTTTGGAAGGAGGCCTGGGGCGAGACATCTATTAATAGAGAAACAAAGATTAGCAACCACTAAAGAGGTTTAAATAATTTTGATGATAATCCAAACAGTTGTAATAATCAGTAAGTAAATGGCAACGAGCTTGAATCTAATGAAATTGAATGTATTGAGCACGCTTAGTAGTTTTTCGAGCTAATTTTAATAGCAGTTTGGTGAATCAGATCACGGTAATGGGTAATTTGGGTTTTATGGTAAGCAATAAATGGAATGGTCATCCCTATCCCCCATGTAAAAATTCTCGAGTAAGAAAATTAGGAATAGAATTTTGACAACTAGGTATATAAGCAATATCAAAATAAAAAATACTTAAAATAGATTGCCAACGGGTAAAAATTTGCTTGCTAGCAAGATTTTGAACATCTTTTTCTAAAACATATTTAGCAGATTTGCAATCAACACGAAGTAAAAATTTTTGATTTAATATATCATCTTGAAATTTACTAATACATAAAACAGTAAATAAAAGTTTCTTTTTTAATAGTACTATAGTTTAATTGTGCTTTATTCCAGACACTAGAATGATAACGAACAATTTGTTCAGATGATTGAGGAGTAGCTTTCTGAAGAAGAATGCCACCATAACCAATATCAGAAGCATCAGTTTGAATAATTTTGAATGAATTTTCAGTAGGAATACCAAGACAAGGAAGAGACTTGACATAGTGTTTGACTTGTTTAACAATAAAAGGATGAACAGAAGACCAAGGAGGAGGATTATCTTTCAACCGATCAAACAGATGTTGACAAGTTTTCCTAAGGTCTTTATAAAACTCAGCAATATAATTGAGTGAGCCTAACCGTTGTAATTGGATTTTATCCAAAATTTCATCAGGAAACTTAGACGCAAATTCAATGGAGCGACTAATAGGTAAAATTATATTCTGGTGAATATCATAACCTAAAAATCGGACTTTAGTTTGAAATAATTTAATCTTAGGAGCAGAAATAACTAGGCCATGACTTTAATAGTATAAAAGAATGCAGTTAAATGTTTCCAATGTTCACTAATGGATTTGGAAAAAACTAATATATCATCTATATAGACAATAGAAAAATGACTAAATAGGTTAAAAATATCATTCATTATATTTTGGAATTCATTGGGAGTATTTTTAATCCAAATGGCATTACATTCCATTCATAATGACTAAAAGGTATAATAAAAGCAGTTTTATATCTATCTTCAGGATGAATTTGAATTTGCCAAAAACCACTTTTTAAATCAAATTTACTGAAAATAACAGCTTGACTAAGTCTTTTAATCAAATCTTTTTTTATTAGGAATAGGATATCTAATCCATTCTAAAACTTTATTTAATGGTTTATAATTAATAACTAAGCGAGGGACACCTCTTTCTAATTCAGCATTTTTATTAATATAAAAAGCAGGACAAGACCATTGTGGTTTACTAGGACTAATAATTCTATTTTTTAATAATTCATTAATTTCTTTTTTACACATTTAACCTAATTCATGATTCATTTGAATAGGTCGGGATTTAGTAGGAATTTGTTTTTCATTAAAATTTTTAATATATGGTAAAGTAACTACATGTTTTTTCCTATACCAAAATGCAGTAGGTAAAGTAGAGCAAACAGTGGTTTCCAATTTTAATTTAAATTCTGCAATTTGAGATATAAGAATAGGATCAGTTAATTGTTGATCAATTTTTTTATAATTGACTTCTTCTTTAAGAAAACATAATTGATGAGTTAATCGATTAATAGTGTGAGAAATAGAATAATCTTTTAATTGATTTAATTCTAACATTTCAGGAGGAGATAAGAATTTAAAAGTAACAGGTTGACCTAAAACATGAGTAGTTATTCCTTCACTAGAGGTTGTAGAGGGATAGCGTAAAAATATAAATGGTGTGCCTAAAATAAGTTTATCCGTCATATTTTTGACTAAAACAAATAAAGTTTTGAAACAAACATTATTTTGACATATATGAACCTTGGGTAATTTATATTTAATATGCATTTTACTACCATTGGCCGAAGTCAGTTTTTCGCGACATTTTTCATAATATTTAGTAGAGAGTAATCCTTCTTGAATGCAATTAAGATCAACACCAGTATCAATTAAAGTAATAATATTTAATTCAAAATCATTAATAATAATTTTAACTTTAGAATACCATTTTTTAATATGAATTTTATTGATTAGGTTCAATCTTTTATCTTCATGAAATTGATGTAATCGATTGTCAAATAGTAGATTTTCCGGATTAGTATGGTCAGAACATGTTCAGAATGATTAGGGGATTCATTAGGAGATGTACCATGATTTTCTTGGAATTTATCTAAATTTTGATTGAGTTTTAATGTAATAATTTCATCTTCTAAGGTTTAATCTTTACTTTGTAAATCTTTAATAGTTTGTTTAATCTGATTGATTTCATGTTGTAAATCTTGTAATTTAACTTCTTTTTGTTTATTTTTAAATCTTTCTAAAGTTGCAGATAGACTAATAATAGGTTTATCAAACTTAGGTTTTCTATCAATATTGGTTAGTAAAGATTTTAATTTATCAGTATATTTTTGTTTTAATTCTGGATCTTCTAAACGACTAATTAATTCAATAAGAGTAGTTTCTTCTTGATTTTGTTTAGTAAGAACAATAATTTGTTTAACTGGTTTACAACAAACATCATTACAACCTAATTCAATATTGTTAGCAGAATTATCACTAGGTGATTGAGAATCAGAATCGGATGAAGTATTTGGATTATCAGAAGAGGAATTATTATCAAATTAATTTAATTGGAAGATCTCATATAATTGAATTTTGGATTCATCATTATTTTGAAGTTGATTAACCTTATCTTTTAATTTTTGTTTTTCTTTACATTTATTAGAATAATGACATTTTTTACCACAGTTATAACAAGTAATATCTTTATTAGATTTAGATTTTGGATGTGATTTCTTAAAATATTTCTTTTTGGGTTTAGTATAAAATTTATCATTTGATTTTGAAGGTGAATAATTCTTTTTATATTTATTAGAATATTTGTGGTGTAACGCCCTCAAAATAATAACATTAAACCCATCAATATAGACATGCATTGATATATAAAAGCTCCACATTCTTCTATTCATCAGAGTTCCATTACCAAAAAGTATTACATGTTAACGACAAAAGCAAATGCCCTAAAGGCTTACAGCTTTCCAAGTTAACACTTGGTTACAACAAAAGAGTGCTAACTCATTTACACATTAAGCCCTTGGCTTGAATATACATGTAATACATCAAAGAAATTAAACAACAAAAGTCTGCCCGCCTCTAGCCTCCCAAGCTACGTCCTTAGAGGTGGCATGCTACCTGTACCTGAAAATGATATTTCCATATAGGGTGAGCCACAGCCCAGTAGAAATACGCTAAACCAAATATGAACAGTGACTAAAAGATTAGCAGTTGATAGATGGCCAACACTGATAATTTCCCTTATCACACTTTACGGTTTCATGACATACAAGTCCATGTTACAATCCATTTTCCAATTCTTTTCAATTCTCAATTTATAACCATGGCTCAGAACCTGGCCAAACAACTCATATGAGACAGTAACTCATATTAAACACTTTCACATTTCATAATAGATAAGCATACTAGCTATATCACACACCAATAGATAAGCATACAAGCTATATCATCACTTCAATAGATATGCATAAAAGCACTATCACACTTCCAAAGACAAGCATATGAGTTATGTCAACACATTACTAGATAAGCATATGAGCTCTATCTATGGAGTCCATCCCCTATCTTCTCCCAACAACATCCGGTTTAGAGGTCCATCCTCTATCTTCCCCTAAACCGTGGAGTGCATCCCCTATCACCTCCAACACAACACAATGCATATAAACAATAATTATACACATCACCACACAACACATAAATTTAATGTATTCTTTCAACCGTCATACTCAATGACATATTCCAGTGATTAGTTTCAGTTTGCCTAATCATCATGCATTATCTACAACAATCAAGACTATCCTTCACCGATAGCCCAAAGCAGTTATTTCCATACAGAAAATAAATGCAACAATGGATATATAATCAACATTTCAACCCGGTGAGTGATAAATAATCCAACTACACCCTTTATTTCCATACATTTCCAAATCAATTTCTCATTCCTCATAATTAATTATGCGAATTAATTAACCAATGTAATTAGGGCATTTTTCGTAATTAACATTACAACCCTTAGGTTCCATTTTCATTAATGTTTCAACATTAATTTCACTTTTCCATGCCAAACATGCATTTAGGTTTTATATAAATAAAAACCCCAACTTTTGTAAAATTACACAAAGGCCCAAACTCTCTCAAAATTACCCAACAACCCCCAACATATCGAAATGCAAAAATTTAAAGACAAAGCTCATAAAGAGGAGTAGGATATCCCTACCTCGAAATTAGAGCTCGGATGGAGAAGAGACCAAAACCAAAGTGCTCCAAAGACCAAGATTTTCAGATCAAAACGACGCCCTCGACGATCAACATAACTTTTACAAAGGCCGAAGAGAAGGAGGGCACTCTAACTAGATCAAACCCTAGAGAGAAGGGAGTTTCTAGAGAGAGGGGCTCTCAAAAATGGGTTTTAGAAAAAGTAGGAGAGAGTGTAGCAGCGCCCGCGGAGGGGGCCTCGTGCTATAGTTCGGACTCGATTTGTGTCACGGTTCTTAATCTGAACCAAAGAGTCCAAATCTGGCAAATCGTTTTGAGAAACAGATTTTTGAAAAAGTAGTGCCAAACATGGACTGCTTTGCCAGATACAGAGTCGCCACCTAAATATTTTTAAATGGGAGAATTTAGGAAACCCTGACTCGGTGCCGAAGGCCACGTGTCCGTCATCACCGGAGTTGTCTCGGCTCGGGAGCTTGGGTACGATCGGGGAAGGTCAGCTATGAGCACCCCCTTTCGCCCGGTCCGAAGACCGGCCTCTACTAACCGTGATATCCGTTTTTGAAACCTTTACGTGTTCTTATTCCATTTATTAGCCTAGAATTACTATGTTATGCGCACAGCAAACAAGTATAGACTAGATTGCCTAATTTGGAAATAAACATTGCATATCCGTTTGGTTTGAAAATGCTTTGGAATTTGCTACTCGCAAGTAGGCTAAAATACGGATTTCAACGAGTTTTTCCAACTCAAACAATCCGGTCTTCACCCACAGGCATTCAAAACAGTTTAACACATAAGCATCTAGCCACATGTTAAGCATGCTGTCATGGTAACATTCACACTCATGCGATATGCTAAAGCGGAAATACTTACATAGTACTCCGTGCCAAAACAAAGAACTTGTTAGCAAACATGCATGATCCAAGTCCATGTGAAGTGCCTAATGCATCGCATACAAAATGTCGCTAAGATAGGCTCGGCTAATCCTAGACATGTCATGTGAAAATGCACAATTAACACATATTCAGTTCGGAATTGAAGTACTGATGCAGTTAGCGTGATGTACCGAGCCTAATGCATGTAATACAAATGCATGGATGCACACATGCATAGCATAAGGTATGCTAAATTAAACGTGCCCTAATACTAACCATTAAAGCGGGTAAGTAAAAGGGAAGAAAGAAGTGAGGTTGGAAGACATACACACCACCCACACACACTTATTACAGATTTGCCCTCGCTCGGAGGGACCGAATAAATATTACAAATTAATTAACTACGCAAGCTAATTAAATATTACAAATTAATTAATTAACAAATTAACTAATTTAGGAAAACAGTAAAACGTCTCGAGAAGCGCGCCGCCATGCGCAAGCTGCCTCTGTTTTCCTCCCTTTCCTCCTCTGGAGGTTGTCAAAACCTCAGGACTACATCCTTGGACAGAGGGGATCATCACCGGCTAGATGAAATTTCCACCGGCAGTGTTGTATGGCCATCGGCACAAAGTTGAAGCTGTCGGCAGAGAAAATGGTGCCGGTCGGCACATTACACTGCCGGTCGGCAGAGTATTCCTGCAGAACCTGCAACTCACAGCAACAGAGGGCAAAACAAGGCATGGCAGCATATTTCAAGGCATGTATGCACCAACCATGTCTCTTATCATTGTAATGACTCAAAGGGACATGTGCCTCGGTTCTTGGACCACCAATCACGCATTTCCATGCATGATGGCCCAAAGAACCAAGTATGCAACTTTGGTTTCAAATGCAATGCAAACCAATCAAACAAAACTCCCAATCCCTATCACCCAAGTCAAGGGACAAGGCATGCATGCAAGATGCAATGCAACCTAGGCATACAAGCTAGGAATGCGACATGACATGGCAAGGCACTTATGCAATCATGCAAGCATACATAGGGCAATGCAAATGGATGGCAAGATGGACTTATACATGAATTAGGCAGCTCTAAAATAGGCCTAAAACAGTAGCCATTGTGCTAAAAGGTGAGGGCTAAATGGCATGCACACACACATGCACATAAGGACCAACACTTAAGCATAAATCAAACAACATTCAAGCACACTTGAAAGAAGGAAACATGGACAAATTAGCATGCAACATGAGCCCTAAAATCATGTTATAAAATGATGCCAAATCAAGTTATAAATCAAGTCAAGCATGCAACAAATAGTCCAAGTGTTCAAGGCAAATCAATAAGGCATTGAACTACACTTATCATGACCAAACATGGCGTGCATTAAACAACTAAAAACATATTTTTAGCATGTTAAAACAAGGCCAAAGGAATCCTTAGATGGCATCTAAGTGGCCCAAATACAAAGGCATACACCATGACCAAAACATGGAGCATTGCAACACATGCTTTCAAAGCATTAAAGAGGCATGCAAGGTAATCAAACAAGCATGGAAATGGGACTGAAATAGCATGTAGGATGATTCCAAATCACCAAAACAATGCAAAGATGGCATGCTACACATGCACATACTCAAGGCCAACAAGCCCAAATACAAAGGAGCTATATAATGCATGCAAAGATCAACCCAAACGATTATGGACAGAGCTAAAACATGTCAAAATAAGCACATAAACTTCACAAATACAAGCCTAAAACATGCTCCAACAAAGGCTAACAACCTAGAACATGTTAAGGCACAAATAGGGCATTACATGGCAACTATGCTAAACATGCATGGAGTTCCAAAACCAACTTAAAATCATGTTATATCATGGATATATAAGCATGAAAAACAAACCAAATATGCTCAACACACACTCAAGCATAGGCTTCCTTAAGAGGCCAAAATAGGTCCTTTTCAAGGACAACAAGGAGAGGGGGTGGCCCTCTCCTTCTTGGGACTTCAAAGCATCATCTTCACCACTGAAATCCCTCAAGATTTCAGTGGTGAAGAGACCTCAACACCAAAATCCCGGAGCTAGCACAAAATGGCTCAAAATGAGGCCTTTTGAGGCCTAAGGGTGGTCAACACCCCTCAAACAACAAAACACTCTTAATAAACAATAAAGAGGGCTTAAAAATAGAACTTTTTTATGTTATACAATAATCACAAAAACAGCTCTAAGACTAGTAGAAAATTGATGCAAGAATGGGGAAAAAAAGGACTAGAATCTCACCCTTGATGCCTTCTTCAACAAAGATGCTCCAATGGCCTCCTTGAGCTTGAATCCAAGACAAAAACTTCAAAACACACTCTTTAGAACCTCAGCTCCAAGAGGAAGGTGAAACACTAGGTGTTTGTGTGCAATAGTGAGACACAAAACACCTAGTGTACAAAATGAGAGGAAAAGAGAGATAGGTGAGTGTATCTAACCCTAACCCTAGGAAAAACCAGAGCTCTCCTCTGTCTTCTCTCCTCAAAAATGTCTAAAGGCTCTCTTCTTTGCCTTAGAGAGAGCTTCTCTCTATATGCCTCTTGTAAAGCTTACAAGACAAGCTTTGCAAGAGGGAGATCCCTCCATACACGTGTATGGAGGGGAGCAAAAGCTATACAGCTGCCTAAAAATATCTGCAAAAGCAGATGAACAGCAATCGGCCGACAAAAAATGCCATCTTGGCCAAACAAAGTGCCGACCGGCACAAAATAGTGCTGACCGGCAACAAAGAGTGCCGGCCGGCAAACTATATTGCCGGTGGCAGCAAAAACCAGCCGGTGGCATCTAGCCACTGCCGGTGATGGGTGGGGATGGTCTACAAGCCCCACCCTGCCCTTCCAAGGCAGGATGCAAGTGTTTGGTGCAAAACCAGACACTAAAAGGTCAAGTTCGGAGATCCTGAGACAAGGTGCGCGAGCCGAGGCCTCCGGGAACTCCAAACGAACACAAACAAGGATAATCACCGAGTGTTCAAACAGTGACGTCCAAGTCTTGAGGACGGTCAAAAATGGGGTGTCTACAGTTGCCCCTCTTTGACAGAACTCGAAAGTCATAACAATGACGGGAGTGAACGTCAAAGCCCATAGACGACCCATTTTTGACAAGGCCGAAGACTTAGACAAACATGCAATACAAATAAGGTATGCGCCCGGAGGCAGGGGCAAAATGCAAGACAATGCACGGAGCCGAGCATACTTATGATCATGCAAAGAAAGCTGTAATGAAGCAAACATGCGACAATTTTAAGCTAGCAAACCAAACTACACTACAATGCAGAAAGGATGTAAGAGAATTATGGAATTCTCAATACGTCTCACTCGGGAGATACAATACCTGTGCGGCTCGTCTGGTTGCACCAGCTTCAAATGAACCGTACATACAATATCGTGCCTGAAAAGAAAACAAACTTAACAGGTACAATATTGTTAGCAACATGCATGACAATGCAAAATGGATGCAAGACGACATGCAATATATACAAAACAATGTATAAACAATGCAAATGAAGATGCAATGTATTTGAAACAATGCAAGCTACATGCAAAGCATTTGAATCGTGATCCAATCACGAACGGTTCGAAACCACACCTATGTCAAATAGATTGATGGAGGTAACAAGTCTGTCTACCATAGAACGGTCAACTGAACTATGAGTATTGTAGACAGACGCAAGAACAAGCAATGGGTGGAATTGACATAAGTGGGGAAACAACCCGCTGGAGAAAGGACTACGATCCTAATGCCGGATGCAAAAATTACACTACAATGTAATGGATGAATATGACACGCAGGCCAAACCAAATCTTGCTTAGGAAAGGCATGCATACATACAAGCCATGTGTAACACAGAAAAGGTGCCGCAACCCTCAACCAACATATCAACGTGGAATCGGCGCGATACACATACAGAACTGTGTTTTAACATGAAAAGTAAGGGCACATACCGGACCAAGCTCAACCTGGAAAGGCGCAAGCCAAAGGCGGAAGGTGATGCAATGAATGCATGCAATCTACAATGCAATATCTACAAATATGCAATGGAATGGATATGGATACAATGGATATGGCACGCAAGCCAAACCAAATCTTGCCTAGGAAAGGCATGCACACGTACGAGCCATGTGTAACACAGAAAAGGTGCCGCAACCCTCAACCAACATATCAACGTGGAATCGGCGCGATACACATGCAGAACTGTGTTTTAACATGAAATGTAAGGACACATACCAGACCAAGCTCAACCTGGAAAGGCGCAAGCCATAGGCGGAAGGCGATGCAGTGAATGCATGCAAACTACAATGCAATATCTACAGATATGCAATAGAGTGGATATTTACAACATGCAGTGACAATGCAGTGCAATGCGACCTACTGGGGAAAATGCAATGGATGCATGCAAGCTACAATGGAAATGCATGACAATGCACTATGATGCAATGACTATGATTGCAACTTTCCCTATCTTACCAACAGGGTGATATACTAGGTTGGTTCAGTATCCAGAACTGAGGCGTAGACATGCCGCCTCAACCTATGGGGCTTCCATACAGATTTCAAGCCGAGGGTAAACCTCTGGGTATTTAAACCAGACTTTAGTCTCGGAACTCCCGAACCTTTGCGTTCTAGGCATAAGCCGTTCGAACTCTAGTTTCCACCATCCCAGTTGGTCTTCTAGGAACTCATCGCAAGCACAGACAGGTGGCTTTACCAGACCACCGAAAAGTCGTTCGGGCATGACAAACACCGAAGGAATTGCACCTTCAAAGGATTTAAGGTCTCCTAGACCGGAATGCAAAATGTATGCATGACTATGCACGTTTTTTTGTTTTTTGTTTTTTTTGAAATGCAAATGATGCAAGTGATGCATGAAATACATGTTGCATGAAATGCGCGACAACACGCGGCTCTCGAAGTGTATGACAATGCGAACACTAAAGGTCTTACACCTTCCAAGGATTTAAGGTCTCCTAGACCGTAAGTGTTTAAGGTCTCGCCAGACCATGCGTGTTTAAGGTCTCGCCAGACCGGCGGTATTGCACGACGGTATGATGCGCAAAATAGCGCAATGCGTTAGGCAACGCGAGTGCACAGGACAGTGCGATGGAATGCATGCAAAATGCAATGAAATGCGCAAAACAGCGCGAAATTGAAATGCACAAAACAGTGCAATGCGCAGAACAGCGCGAGGTTTGAAATGCACAAAACAGTGCAATGCGCAGAACAGCGCGAAGTTTGAAATGCACAAAACAGTGTGATGCGCAGAACAGCGCGAGGTTTGAAATGCACAAAACAGTGCAATGCGCAGAACAGCGCGAACAATTTTGAAATGCACAAAACAGTGCGATGCGCAGAACAGCGCGAGGTTTGAAATGCACAAAACAGTGCAATGCGCAGAACAGCGCGAACAATTTTGAAATGCACAAAACAGTGCAATGCACAGAACAGCGCGAAGTTTGAAATGCACAAAACAGTGCGATGCGCAGAACAGCGCGAAGTTTGAAATGCACAAAACAGTGCGATGCCAAGTGTGACATGCATGCCACACGGAGTGTAAATGGGCTTGAATGCGCAACAACGCACGTATTCCGGAATGCATGACAATGCACGGAATGGAAATGCAATGATGATGCATGAGAAATGTGCACGACAATGCAAAGGGGTGCGTGTTGCAACGCATGTAACACGTGCACAACAATGCAAATGTGTGGCGCGCGACAGCGCGATGTAATGCACCGAAGTAGTGTGATGAACTTGTGCAACACACATGGGGTAGCTTTTGAATTCAAAAGGATACAAAAAGGATACACCTTGTACGAATTCGAGTGCCACGCACCGGAGACACGGCCCGCGGTCAAAACGGAGGCCGGTTGAATGTCGGAGATGCACTTTCTTGCACTTTCTTGGGCTATGAAGACCCAAAACAGCTCAAATGGCCTAAACAAGGCTGTGGGAACCCCACCGGCCGAAATATGAGGCCACCGGCTGGCCATCGGCACAAAAACAATTCCATCGGCACAAAAAAGTGCCGGCCGGCACAAAACATTGCCGACCGGCAAACAGTTGCTGGTGCGGGGCAGTTTTGTCTTTTCACCTTGGGTGTTATAAAATAGGGCTTCAAGCCCTATTTTCTCATTTCTCTCACGCCGAAAACCCCCATACTCTCTCTCTAGAGCTTTTCCCTCTCCTTTTTCGTCCATTTCTTCGCGTTCTACGCCCTTTTCGTCGTCGGATTCGCGTTTCTCTTCGCGTTTCGGGCATTTTCCACCGATCACATTCTCGTTTCGGTGCCTCATTCGGCGTTCTCGCCTTTTCGGGGTTTGTTCCCCTCACTTTCCTCTTCATTTCCGTACATCTTCACATTCCGGCCTTCCCGGCCATTTCCGACCCTCTCGGGAGTTGACTTTTCAGTTGACTCTTCGCATTCCGGCTCGGTTTTCCCTTTTCCGGCCATTTTCACACCACTCTCTTCATGGCGGACGACATTCCGCGTGGCGGGACTCCCCCGGACCACGAGATGGATCCCGGGGTCGAGCTCTTACCACTGAGCGAGCGCCCGTTCGACCCGGCGACCTACCGGCCGGTGATCCACGTTCTGCCCCCAGACGGCCTGCGTCAGTTCCGGAGCTTTGAGAGGTACGCGGCGCCTGAGCTACTACTACGCGAGCCTACCTCCCACCTTTCATTCGGCACTTCCGAGGTAACTCTTCATCTTCTGCTTTACTTTCTGCAATGTAGGATACAAAACTGCCGTAGTTAGCTGTATTCTCTAATTGCTGAAATCTGATATGCTGTAGACCGTAGTTGACTGTAAACATACATACAACTGATATCTGCTTGAGACTGACACATGCACACACACTGCACTAGTCCTGAATCACCCAAACACACGGCACCCACTGTATTCTACTGCACACACACTGGTACCCAGTATTTGTCTGAATCTGTTAGATTTGCACACATGCTACATCTGTTCTGAAACACCCAAACACGCTGACACAGCACACGTATTTTACTGTAAGCACACCGGCACCCGGTATTTGCCTGAATCTGACAAACTTGCATACATGCCATATCCGTCTTTTCACAACTGCATTTTGAATGTTGTCTTGCAATTGTCATTTTCTGCTTGCAGGAGGGTTCCCATACCGTTCGCGGGTATGGGAATACTGGTGCTCGGGAGTGGTATGACGAGCTCCCTGATGCGGTCCAGCGCATCGTGGACCGAGCGGGCTTCGGCACCTTCTGCCGAGGGCTCTCTAGGCTCTCCACATGCAGACCTCTTCTCGCCGCTTTGGCGGAGAGGTGGTGGGACACCACCGATTCTTTCCATTTTTCTGCTGCAGGGGACATGACGATGACCCCTTATGACTTCTCGATGCTCACAGGCATCGGGGTAGGGGGTGATCCGATCCCCTTCGACACCGACATGGATGAGTGGACCGCCGCTCAGGTCCATCTACTGGGGGAGGCGCCACCGCTAGCTCGTCCAGGCTTCGTCCGATACTCCTGGTTCGAGGCACAGTTCAGGGTCCAGCCCGCATTAGGGGAGGAGGTGTAGATGACCGAGGAGGACGTGGAGAGGTATGCCCGCGGCTTCCTCATGTTCCTGTTCGGGACTACTATCTTCGCCAACCGGGCGAACACCGTGCCTCTCTGTCTCCTCAGCGCACTGGTGGACGTCCGGGACATCTTGCACTATGACTGGGGCGGCGCCGCTCTAGCCACCCTGTACGGCTATATGAGCTCGGCTTCTCGTGGCAGCGGCCAGCTGCTTGGAGGTTACTGGCGGGCTTGGGAGGTACATTTCTTCTCCACTTTTTCATTCCTGTCTCGTACTTTCTGTACTCTGTAGACTGCACACACTGCGGTCTGCTTTACACTCACTGTATACTGTACACACGGCACACACATACATTCTGCTTTACACTGACTGTACACTGTTCACACTGTACACTGTACACAATACACGGCTCAACACACGGCTCTGCCATTTTTGCTTCATTCTGCATATTCTGCTTTTTCTGATAGTCATACTGACATCTATTTTGCAGTTGTGGGTTTATGCCTACTTCCCTAGGCTTGCACCTGTGCCAGTTGCGGAGCCTCCTCCAGCTGTCCCGTTCTCGAGTCGCTTTGACGGGAGATGCACCCGGCGACCACGGGAGACGTTCGGCTTCTTCCGCCGATATTTTGACACCATCACCCCCACAGAGGTATGCTTTACTTTCAGTTCGTTTAGCTTCGCTTTCCCACTGCATATTTCAATAACAGTAGATAACAAACTGTCTGTCACTTTCAGATCACTTGGCAGCCATGGGCTTCGCTGCCGTCGGCGATGCGGGGTCGGTTCCCTGGTGTTGAGGAGACCTCGCGTTTCCGGATCTTGCTAGAGGGCCCGGTCTGTCGCGCTTGGTACCTGGGGGAGCGTTTTCTATGCCAGACCCGCGGGTTACCTGAGCAGATAGTCCCGGCTCACCCTCCTGCAGAGATGAGGGAGACTGAGGGGCTGACCACTGAGCAGCTGGATGATTACTCCATCGGCTGGGAGGAGGCCGGCTTCCGAGGCACCGGCGACTATCAGGAGTACGTGCGGACGTACCTGATGCGTCCCTTGAGCGGCCGTCGAGCAGAGGGGGCCAGGCCTGTAGCATCGGCGGCTGGGGACGGAGCGGGAGCAGGGGCTGGATCTTCGAGGAGGGCCCGGGTCCGTGGTAGGGGTGGAGCGCGGGGAGGACGAGGAGCTGGCTGGCCTGCCCTGCCCGCTGTACTGACTTTCCAGGGGCAGGGTGGGTCGACCTATCAGATCCCCTTCGCCCCTCCACCGGCTGGTCACGAGTTCATTGACGTCCCCGACCTTCCACCGGTATGTTCTACTGCATTTTGTACAGTTATTCATTTCAGTTTACTTGATATTCCACAGAATATTGATGCATCTGATACTTTTGCAGGCTTCTTCTGAGTACACCCATCAGTCGTTGGCGATGAATGCCTCGATGATGGGGATGCTCCAGCGGACATTTGACCTTCTAGCCGTCTACAGCATACCGGTATGTCCTTCTGACACTGGCCTCAAACCATTCATACACTGCTTTACATAATCTGATGCACGGCACAACACCTGATACACTGATCTCACAGTATCTGAACACTGCATACACTGCATTCTGCACTAAACTCTGTACTGATAAACTGCTCACGGCATTCATACACTGTACTCATATACTGCATTCTGCACTGTTAAACTGCTCACGGCATACTGATGCATTTCCCTTTTTGTGTACTTTTCAGCCTCCTTTCCAGATTCCCATGGCGGGAGGTGCTCCAGCTAGACCTTCTGTCCCTGCTTGGGGGAGAGATGAGGAGGGTAGGATATTTCCCCGTACCAGGGGAGGGCGTACTCACGTCGGGAGTAGCTCGCGAGCTCCAGTCCCGGACGATGACGACGACGAGGAGTCAGAGGCGGAGGCAGGGTCATCGGAGGAGGAGACCGGAGGCGATTCTAGCTCGGGCTCTGACGACGACGCTGATGATGCCCCTGGACCTTCGTCCAGGAAGAGGACTAGGACGGACTGACGGCCCTTGGAGTCGCTAGACATAGATGCAGATCTTTGCTATCTTTTCTTTCTTTCTTGTACTTTTCTTTTTCGTTGGTATATAGATTACCTTGTACTACTGCAGGCAGATTTTTGTTTCCAAAACTTGTACATTTGAAAAGCTAAGTAAATGAAACAGACTTTTTATCTGAAAAAGTGTTCGCATTTACACATTTCATGCATTGCATCGCATCTCATCATGTTACACCTCGATGTAAATGGAATTGATTGGTTGTCTGAAAATTAAACATTTGCACTGTAATAATCAGATGACTTAAACAGCCAACAGCAAAATAACCCAAGCAACCCACTGCCTGATTCTGGACACACAGCCCTTACTCTGTTGGGGATTAATCTGCACGCAGCCCATAACACAGCATTCGATTCATTCTGCACATGGCAATTCTAAACAAAACAGCCCAATCTGACAAGACGGACCTCAAAGATGGAACCGGTTGGAGTCGAAATGCGTTCAAATGTAGAGAATGGCACAGCATTCTAAGCATAAGCGATTTTTGAAATCGAATGAGGGTTTTTCAAACCGGGATATCGAGCCTACAACTGAACACAGCGGGGCGGACTCAAACGAAGAGGTACACGACCTAAACACAACGAGGCGCGCTCGGAAAAGACTGAAAACAAAAGACGAGACCGTCAAATCAAAGAGACACGACACACAGACGTGTAAACGAAGATGGGAGACCTCGGACCACGAGAAGCCAGTTCAATCTGGGTATTGTTTCCCACCCTTTCTGATTCGTGATTCTCGCATCACTCGGCTCTCAAGCTCGGATTTTCTCTCAAAACCCTTTTCCTCACTTTTCTCTCAACTTACACCTCTCTATTCTTCAATCTCTCATTTTTCATCCCTCCCCGGGGTGACTGATGGATAAATAGAAAGGTGTGGGTTCATGCTCAACATCGTTAGCTCACGGCTATTTCTTCCGGCGGGCAGTGTGCTCTTCTGGCAAGTACGTCGATGACGGGGGAAAGACAGAACTCCTGGCTCAACTGTGCCCCTAGTTCATCATTTTAACCATTCTTTCGTTTTTGCTTTCTACTAAAACGGTTTTGATCAAAATGAGAGTCGGATTAACGTACTTGTTCGATTTTTGATTTGAAAAGCATGCAAGTTAGGCCGCAAGCACTGAAAATTTTCCTTTTTGGGTCCAAGACAATGGTCCGGTTTTGGAAAATGAAATAGTTTTCGAGAAAATAGTCAACCTCAGTAAAAATTTTCAAAAACTATTTTTCAAACAGCTGATGCTCAACAAGCATGGAACTTACTCTTCGAGATGCGCAACCTTGGATCGGAGGCAATGGAAAATTGCCCCTGGTTTGAAGGAGGGTGGGAGGCAACGGAAAGTTGCCCCTAGTCTGAATGGCGTCTCACGACGGCTTGTGGCAACGGAAAGTTGCCCCTTGTTTGGGATGGTGCCGCAGCAATCCGCAGACAGTCTTCATTGGCGGTGGTCGAGCTCTTAGACACAGAGATGACGAAGACGGTCACAACACATATATGGACACAATCACCTTGAAGGGTGTTGGCCACTGGACTTCGGGATGAAATCGAAACCATTGCATGGACTGAGACGCTTATGAAAGCGTTGGGGGCTGGACTTCATGATGAAGTTGCCTACGTATCCCAAACATGGGAATCAAGCTTTACGTAGTTTCGGTTAAGGTCCACTCGGGTATTTTAACCTTCACTTTGTTTGGCTCTTATTTTTGCCAAGGCGCCCAATGCGGGTTTTCGACCTTGCGAGCTTCTTTTCATTTTCTATTTCTTTTTCATTTCTTTTTCTTTTCTATTTTTTCTTTTCTTCTTTTTCAATCTTTCTTTTTGTATTTTTCTCTTTTTTTGTTGTATTTTTCTCTTGCTCTAACTTTTGCCTGGGCCGCCCTTCCGGGTTTTCGGCCCAGCGAGCTTCTCAAAGGGTAAAAGTGTAGCAAGTCCATGCCAAATGGTTTTTTTGAAATTGAAGCCTCTCTGTATCTAGGAGAACGGCTGTTGCACTGATTCGCGGAGAATCCATCCCGGTTGCTCTACGAGCTTCTTCCGACGAGATCTACTCCTTCTGATTCGGCTTTGGTGCCTCCTGCTCGAGGGCTGTTTCGAAACTGGCCACACGGGCCTCCATGGCGTTTGTCCGTTGAACTTTCTGAACATTCTGAACGGGTTCAAACTCGGAAAACAAATAGGTTGAATCTTGAGACTGAGAGCGATCCTAGGCTGCGCAATCTCAAGAGTGATTCCACACAGGTCTTCGCAAGGCCGCGTAAAACATTTGCTTTTGAAAGTTTTTAAGAAGGCGACGAATCGCTCGCGCCGAAGATAGTGTGGAACCAATCTGGATCAGGCCAGGGTCCCTCTCAGTACTCACGCCGACAAGCATGATTTCATTCATAAAAAGGCTTAGCACGCCTCTCTTTCTCTCAAAATGATCAAAATTTTGCAAAACCCGAGGAATTCCTTCCTCTTCGTTTTTATCACCGCAGTGTTCAAAAGTTTGTTTTTTGAAAAATTTAGGTTAATGCAATGAGTTTGGGCACACAGGAGAGCAGGCGAGATGTACTGTCAGCCCATTCAAATTCTCTGGTCCTTATGCTGAAAGCAAGCATGAAGGTTGAGATAGCAACAGCTGTTTCAATCGGCTCTGTTGGTGCAACTGGCCCCTCGGCAGAAACAGACTCAAAACAAAAAAAACAGATAATAATTACAAAACAAAATGGTGTTCGGGACAACAACCCCAGAATCACCTGGTATTATATACAACGGGGACTGACTCGATACAACCAGACAGACCCTTAAGCAAAAGACTGACTCAAGACAAAGAGACAGACTCAAAACCAAAGACTTACTCGATATCCAAATCAGGATTTACAAAAACTTGGTTTCGCCGGTGCTCAAAAATGCGTGCCAGACGCTTCACCCAAAAATGTACCAAATGTTGCCCGCAGGCGGTTCACTTTACATACTCGCAGTATCTGAGCCCTCGAAATCCAACAACTGAGTGGTGACGGGCTTGCCTGAGGTAGGTGGTAGGATAACCTTGTTATCAATCAAATCCTTCACTTCATGACGAAGGCGGGAACATCCATCGGTACTGTGACCGGACTGCTGATGGTACGCGCAGTACAAGGTAGCATCATGAGTGGCGGGGAGATTCTTCGGGAGTGGCCGGGACTCCAAAGGCTTAAGATGCCCATTCTTCGCCAATATCAGCAATGCCCTAGACAAAGGCATGTGGAGGTCGTGAAAGACCCTGCGCCCTCGGGGCAGGTACTTTGCAGTTTGAGGATTCTTGCCAGATGCGCTGGCGAAAGGATCAGCTGGCGCTGCCTTGGCTTTTTGAACCTTCCCCGGTGCAGGGGTGGGAGCTACTGGAATTGTCTGGGCATGACGGGGCCCATCCCGGTTTTCTGTCTGGCTTGAGCTGCCTTTGATCGGAGCGGGGAAAGCATCATCTACAGCTTTGGTCACTATTGCAGATGTTTGTTGCTTGTTCATCCCTCTGGCCTTCAAAGCCTCGACTGCCCACAGCAGTTGCTCAATGGGGTCGGCGTCTATCTTTGCCTTGTCCTTTCCTTTGGCCTCAGCCTGATCGAGGGCCTGGGTTGGTGCTGGCATGTCGTGGCTATAGCCGGAAGCCACCTCTGGCTGGTTGAGCTCTATCACAATCCGCCCCAGTAGCGGGGGCTCCTGTGGTACAAAATTCCCGGCATACGGTGCCGCTGGCGGTGAAGCCGACATTCCATAGGCGAGGTCTGCCACAGACCTTTGGAGATCGCCTATCATCCCCATCAATTCGAAGGTGGTGGGCTCACGAGCCTGGTATAACTGGGGAGTCCAGACCGGGTGCACAACGGGCATCTTGGGCGGATATGACATACTGATGCTGGCCTCACTTTGCGGAGTGGTTCCCTGCTCCGATACAGCCGTCATAACCACAATCTCTTCTGAACTTGGCGCCGCCATAAATCCTGCCTCAGCAAGGGGGAGACACTGGTTATTCTGTATCAACTCTGCAACTCTCTGAACTGAAAGAAAAACAGACAGCATTTCAGCCCAAACTGATAAATCACGGGTGTAGCCAAACAACTGTACCCTACTGCTGATCACTGTTCCCAGAAGTCACTGTTCCCGAAAGCTGAACCAATACCCGCGGATAACTGATTCTCACAACTGATACTGATACTGGTGTCCCCAGGTTTGATACTCAAACTTGCAAACTGACATGTGCGTTCCTGTAGAGCAACACTCTAAAAGCACATAGCAAGTAAAAGAGAACAAAACACCCCTATGTTGGGGTAGGGTTTCCTTGTCCTATTTTGTCAGGAGCTAGGGTTTCACTACGCACACAGCGGTTTCAAACAACTTAGCATCGGGTAAGCAACCTGTCCTAGCTTGGAATGGTCACTATGGATCCGAATATGCACTAGGTCGAATGGTCGAAAAGGGGTGCCCCGGTAAAACCGAGGTTTGCGTTCCCATACTGTCAGAGCCCATAGCCAGTCAGCCTTATGGACATGCCTTGACAAGGCAAGCCTCCGGCAAACCGTTCAGGAATGGCAGATGGCAAACACTGTGTTCCTAGGCGCACCAATGCACATGCAATGCAAAGAAACACATAAATGAGATCAAAACAGGATATCACGAGTTCGAGTCAAGCTCTCTAAGAATTTCCCCAGCAGAGTCGCCAGAAACTGTAGCAGCGCCCGCGGAGGGGGCCTCGTGCTACAGTTCGGACTCGATTTGTGTCACGGTTCTTAATCTGAACCAAAGAGTCCAAATCTGGCAAATCGTTTTGAGAAACAGATTTTTGAAAAAGTAGTGCCAAACATGGACTGCTTTGCCAGATACAGAGTCGCCACCTAAATATTTTTAAATGGGAGAATTTAGGAAACCCTGACTCGGTGCCGAAGGCCACGTGTCCGTCATCACCGGAGTTGTCTCGGCTCGGGAGCTTGGGTACGATCGGGGAAGGTCAGCTATGAGCACCCCCTTTCGCCCGGTCCGAAGACCGGCCTCTACTAACCGTGATATCCGTTTTTGAAAACTTTACGTGTTCTTATTCCATTTATTAGCCTAGAATTACTATGTTATGCGCACAGCAAACAAGTATAGACTAGATTGCCTAATTTGGAAATAAACATTGCATATCCGTTTGGTTTGAAAATGCTTTGGAATTTGCTACTCGCAAGTAGGCTAAAATACGGATTTCAACGAGTTTTTCCAACTCAAACAATCCGGCCTTCACCCACAGGCATTCAAAACAGTTTAACACATAAGCATCTAGCCACATGTTAAGCATGCTGTCATGGTAACATTCACACTCATGCGATATGCTAAAGCGGAAATACTTACATAGTACTCCGTGCCAAAACAAAGAACTTGTTAGCAAACATGCATGATCCAAGTCCATGTGAAGTGCCTAATGCATCACATACAAAATGTCGCTAAGATAGGCTCGGCTAATCCTAGACATGTCATGTGAAAATGCACAATTAACACATATTCAGTTCGGAATTGAAGTACTGATGCAGTTAGCGTGATGTACCGAGCCTAATGCATGTAATACAAATGCATGGATGCACACATGCATAGCATAAGGTATGCTAAATTAAACGTGCCCTAATACTAACCATTAAAGCGGGTAAGTAAAAGGGAAGAAAGAAGTGAGGTTGGAAGACATACACACCACCCACACACACTTATTACAGATTTGCCCTCGCTCGGAGGGACCGAATAAATATTACAAATTAATTAACTACACAAGCTAATTAAATATTACAAATTAATTAATTAACAAATTAACTAATTTTGGAAAACAGTAAAATGTCTCGAGAAGCGCGCCGCCATGCACAAGCTGCCTCTGTTTTCCTCCCTTTCCTCCTCTGGAGGTTGTCAAAACCTCAGGACTACATCCTTGGACAGAGGGGATCATCACCGGCTAGATGAAATTTCCACCGGCAGTGTTGTATGGCCATCGGCACAAAGTTGAAGCTGTCGGCAGAGAAAATGGTGCCGGTCGGCACATTACACTGCCGGTCGGCAGAGTATTCCTGCAGAACCTGCAACTCACAGCAACAGAGGGCAAAACAAGGCATGGCAGCATATTTCATGGCATGTATGCACCAACCATGTCTCTTATCATTGTAATGACTCAAAGGGACATGTGCCTCGGTTCTTGGACCACCAATCACGCATTTCCATGCATGATGGCCCAAAGAACCAAGTATGCAACTTTGGTTTCAAATGCAATGCAAACCAATCAAACAAAACTCCCAATCCCTATCACCCAAGTCAAGGGACAAGACATGCATGCAAGATGCAATGCAACCTAGGCATACAAGCTAGGAATGCGACATGACATGGCAAGGCACTTATGCAATCATGCAAGCATACATAGGGCAATGCAAATGGATGGCAAGATGGACTTATACATGAATTAGGCAGCTCTAAAATAGGCCTAAAACAGTAGCCATTGTGCTAAAAGGTGAGGGCTAAATGGCATGCACACACACATGCACATAAGGACCAACACTTAAGCATAAATCAAACAACATTCAAGCACACTTGAAAGAAGGAAACATGGACAAATTAGCATGCAACATGAGCCCTAAAATCATGTTATAAAATGATGCCAAATCAAGTTATAAATCAAGTCAAGCATGCAACAAATAGTCCAAGTGTTCAAGGCAAATCAATAAGGCATTGAACTACACTTATCATGACCAAACATGGCGTGCATTAAACAACTAAAAACATATTTTTAGCATGTTAAAACAAGGCCAAAGGAATCCTTAGATGGCATCTAAGTGGCCCAAATACAAAGGCATACACCATGACCAAAACATGGAGCATTGCAACACATGCTTTCAAAGCATTAAAGAGGCATGCAAGGTAATCAAACAAGCATGGAAATGGGACTGAAATAGCATGTACGATGATTCCAAATCACCAAAACAATGCAAAGATGGCATGCTACACATGCACATACTCAAGGCCAACATGCCCAAATACAAAGGAGCTATATAATGCATGCAAAGATCAACCCAAACGATTATGGACAGAGCTAAAACATGTCAAAATAAGCACATAAACTTCACAAATACAAGCCTAAAACATGCTCCAACAAAGGCTAACAACCTAGAACATGTTAAGGCACAAATAGGGCATTACATGGCAACTATGCTAAACATGCATGGAGTTCCAAAACCAACTTGAAATCATGTTATATCATGGATATATAAGCATGAAAAACAAACCAAATATGCTCAACACACACTCAAGCATAGGCTTCCTTAAGAGGCCAAAATAGGTCCTTTTCAAGGACAACAAGGAGAGGGGGTGGCCCTCTCCTTCTTGGGACTTCAAAGCATCATCTTCACCACTGAAATCCCTCAAGATTTCAGTGGTGAAGAGACCTCAACACCAAAATCCCGGAGCTAGCACAAAATGGCTCAAAATGAGGCCTTTTGAGGCCTAAGGGTGGTCAACACCCCTCAAACAACAAAACACTCTTAATAAACAATAAAGAGGGCTTAAAAATAGAACTTTTTTATGTTATACAATAATCACAAAAACAGCTCTAAGACTAGTAGAAAATTGATGCAAGAATGGGGAAAAAAAAGGACTAGAATCTCACCCTTGATGCCTTCTTCAACAAAGATGCTCCAATGGCCTCCTTGAGCTTGAATCCAAGACAAAAACTTCAAAACACACTCTTTAGAACCTCAGCTCCAAGAGGAAGGTGAAACACTAGGTGTTTGTGTGCAATAGTGAGACACAAAACACCTAGTGTACAAAATGAGAGGAAAAGAGAGATAGGTGAGTGTATCTAACCCTAACCCTAGGAAAAACCAGAGCTCTCCTCTGTCTTCTCTCCTCAAAAATGTCTAAAGGCTCTCTTCTTTGCCTTAGAGAGAGCTTCTCTCTATATGCCTCTTGTAAAGCTTACAAGACAAGCTTTGCAAGAGGGAGATCCCTCCATACACGTGTATGGAGGGGAGCAAAAGCTATACAGCTGCCTAAAAATATCTGCAAAAGCATATGAACAGCAATCGGCCGGCAAAAAATGCCATGTTGGCCAAACAAAGTGCCGACCGGCACAAAATAGTGCTGACCGGCAACAAAGAGTGCCGGCCGGCAAACTATATTGCCAGTGGCAGCAAAAACCAGCCGGTGGCATCTAGCCACTGCCGGTGATGGGTGGGGATGGTCTACAAGCCCCACCCTGCCCTTCCAAGGCAGGATGCAAGTGTTTGGTGCAAAACCAGACACTAAAAGGTCAAGTTCGGAGATCCTGAGACAAGGCGCGCGAGCCGAGGCCTCCGGGAACTCCAAACGAACACAAACAAGGATAATCACCGAGTGTTCAAACAGTGACGTCCAAGTCTTGAGGACGGTCAAAAATGGGGTGTCTACAGAGAGAAAGAAAAGCAAAAAGTGATTTAAAATCACCCAGCGGATAACTTATATACGCATGACCCGCTCGAGTGGAGAACACAACGCTCGAGCTCCAAGAACAAAAATCTGGACATGCTCGAGCGCAATAAGGCCCGTTCGAGCGCCAAGACACAAAAATAAAGCACTTCCGCTCGAGCGCGAAAACCAGTCCGCTCGAGTGTAGATTTCCCCCTCCCAAAACTCATACCCAGAAAGTACTACCCGCTCGAGCGTCAAGGAACCCGCTCCAGCGCCACCGCTCCAGCGTAAACAAACCCGCTCGAGTGTAAAAATCACATCTGCAGAAGTTTTGCAGGAACACGAAATACTGGAGGTGTGCAATACCCGCTCGAGCGGACCGTCTAAAAACTGGGCAACAAGGAATTGAAACCAAGTCCTAACCAACATGTAACAACCCCGCCCAAAACATCCTAAAACTCAATCAAGTGGAATTAAAGGATGACAACAAGATAGATACAACTACCAACTTCACGGAACCGAGTCCGGAATACAACAGAATAGTAAAGAGGCAACCGGGATCGCTATATGTGGGAATGTTTATGTTTAGAGTATTTATGGGATTTACGACAAGAGGGCGCTACAGGAGGTAAACCATATTGTTCACAGAAATTTCCTAATTCATATTTAGCCTTATGTTTATCTTTAGTAGCTTTTTGACTAAGTTTAAGATCAATACACATTCTTAATCCTTCTTTTTAAATAGTGCTAATTATATCACCATAAGTTAAATTATCGTATTCAATAACACCAGTAGGTTGACTAAGTACATCTCGAATTTTATGAGCAAAAAGACTAGGTAATCTATTAATAAATTTGTCTTTCAAAAAATATTTAGTACAGTCTTCTCTAAGCATTACTCTAGAAGTAAATACATCTTTATACCATCGAAAATCACTTAATGTAGGACAAGTAAGATTACTAAGTTAATCATGTATTCAAGAATATATATTAGTAGGGGTACCCATGAAATGTTTGACTATGGTATAGATTAATGTATTAATACCATCAGGTTTGTAATAATCAATAGTTTCATCAAAGATTGGTAAATCATTTTCATCTTTTTGATTAGCATGAAGAATAGATTCACGTTGATCTTCAGTAAGGTATTTTTCCCACCAAGATTTGAGCATACCAGTAAAACCAAAAGTAATTAAGGAAACAATTTCAGGTTGACTATAATCAGGATAATTACTAAGATAGCTATTTGATACCATAGATAAATGATTTAATTTTTGAAGGATCTGATCTTCACTGAGACCGTCAATGTTCCATTCATATAATTTTTTAGCAGACACAGAAAATTGATTATTAAGATTAGTTTCTTCATATTGGAGATCAGGTGGAGTAGGTCAAGAATACCAATTTTTGGTAAGAGACGTGGGATTAGGTTTAGGATAATGAAGTTTAGCGGATTGAAATTGTTGGGCTTGTTAATTGCTTTCATTATCAGTTGTTTTAGTTTCTGATTGATTAGAAATAGTATCTAATGGAGTTTGTTGATTTAGTACAGTAAGACCTTTTCCAGTAGATAGAGAAGCTGATTCAGAAATAGTTATTTTATTTATTAGTTGTCCGATAGCTTTAACAGTGGAATGATCATTGGTGACTAAACTATTTCTTTTAGAACGATTACTAGGTAGATTAAGCAAAGGTTGATCTAAGGATTGTTTAGTAGATGTGGTATTGGCTGAATAGTCATCTAAATTAGTTTATAATTTATCTAATTGTTTACCAATTGTTTGTAAACATTAGTTAGTATAATTATTTTGTTCAATGACTTTTTTAATTCCAGGGCCAGTACCAGGCAACCTAAAAGGAGAGGCTGGAACTTGGGATCATTGATGTTCAATAATGATGTTAGATAAAGGAGGATGGCTAGAACTAACAGTAGTATTGGGAGAAGTTTTCCATTCATGTTTTGTGATTGTATTAATCTTTTTGTAATAATTGTGTAAGTATTCAAAGAAAGGAATTTTCATACTATATTCAATCATAAAATCATACCATTTGCGAGTAATTCTGGATTGTTGATTAGAATCATATTTAGCACGATAAGCATGTCTTTTAGATCTATTTTCTTTGGATTTAAACTCAACATGTAATTTATCTAGGTCAGGAGCAAAGGGTTTACTAATTGTCATAAGTTGAGGATTGATTGGAGGTATAACTTCGAAATCAGTTTGAGTTGGAGAGTCTTCAAACTCAGTATCTTCTTCATGTAGATGTGTGTGAGTAGAATAAACAGGTTTACTAATTTGAGAAGTTGTTGAATTATCAACTCCTTTCATTTTAATATGAGGATTTTGACCAAGATGAATTTGACTATTTTTTCTAAATAAAGGTGTATTAAATATTTCATCTTCAGTTTCAACATCAGTAGGTATACTAGAAGTACTACAACGAGCAGATTGAGATCGATTAAATTTAATCTTAACAGATCCATCAGTAAATTATTGAATATCTTGAATATCTTAACAAGTAGATTGTTATTGATTATGTTTGTAATTTTCATTAACAGTAATCCATTGATCATGGAGAGTAATATTTTTCCATTCAATCATTTGAGGAATATTAATATTTGTATCATTACTACTACTTTGGATCAATAAAGTTTTATCCTTAGGACTTTTATGTAAGGCTTGAACATTTAAATTGGTTTTAATACATTTATAATGAACACGATAAATTAAAGCAATATTATGGACTTTTTCTTTCATATTTGTAAATCAGCCATATAATTGAATAGTTAGAGTTAAAGCATCTAATATATGTGGATCACGTAGACTAAGTGTAAAATCAGGAAAACAATTAAAATGGACAGGTCCTTTGTGGAGACCAGTTTCCATCATACCCATAAGACTATCATTGTAATCAATAAAACGAGCATCTCTTAAACATAATAAAACAGAGGTATTTTTTCCCTGTGGAGTTAATGGTTTTATTTCAACTTGTATTAATCCTAAATGAACAAAATTGTGACCAGTTTGTAAGTGACGTTTAATAGTATTAGCATCAAATAACTGACAAGTTTCACGGGTTTTTTTCGAAAACATAAGCTTGTTCTAATGTTTTAACATGGAGATTAACTTTGAATGTATTTTGTAGAAAAGTAGTTTTATAGATTTCTTTAACTGATAATTTTGATATATTCCAACTTAAATCAATTTTATCATTCTGTATTTCTACATCTTCTTCATTAATTACTAATCCTTGATTAGATATTGAGGGCAAAGTTGTTGACCTAGAACTGACTGAAGAGTTACCTCTAAATAATCGACTCATTATTTCGTTAATTAATTTGTTTTACAGGGATCTTAATACATTGTCTAAATTTATCATGTTTTCAACATACTAAGTGTTCACACAAACCTATTTCAGAAGACCCCTAAAATCCAACACTGCTTAACCAAAGGACTTACCTAGGATTGGGACGAAAGATAGGTGGCTAATAACAAAGTGGAAAACACAGATATAATTTTGGACAGATTAAGAGGACTGAAACCAGATTAACAGACAAAATTACAGATATAATTGCTTACTGTCTGGTTAGTTCTGCTTAATCGTTCTCTAATTTTGTCTGTTAATCTGGTTTTAGTCCTCTTAATCTGTCCAAAATTATATCTGTGTTTTCCACTTTGTTATTAGCCACCTATCTTTCGTCCCAATCCTAGGTAAGTCCTTTGGTTAGGCAGTGTTGGATTTTAGGGGTCTTCTGAAATAGGTTTGTGTGAACACTTAGCATGTTGAAAACATGATAAATTTAGACAATGTATTAAGATCCCTGTAAAACAGATTAATTAACGAAATAATGAGTCGATTATTTAGAAGTAACTCTTCAGTCAGGTATAGGTCAACAACTTTGCCTTCAATATCTAATCAAGGATTAGTAATTAATGAAGAAGATGTAGAAATACAGAATGATAAAATTGATTTAAGTTGGAATATACCAAAATTATCAGTTAAAGAAATCTATAAAACTACTTTTCTACAAAATACATTCAAAGTTAATCTCCATGTTAAAACATTAGAACAAGTTTATGTTTTAGAAAAACCCCGTGAAACTTGTCAGTTATTTGATGCTAATACTATTAAACGTCACTTACAAACTGGTCACAATTTTATTCATTTAGGATTAATACAAGTTGGAATAAAACTATTAACTCCACAGGGAAAAAATACCTCTGTCTTATTATGTTTAAGAGATGCTCGTTTTATTGATTACAATGATAGTCTTATGGGTATGATGGAAACTGGTCTCCACAAAGGACCTGTCCATTTTAATTGTTTTCCTGATTTTACACTTAGTCTACATGATCCACATATATTTGATGCTTTAACTCTAAATATTCAATTGAAAAATGCTTGGGAGCACTAATTAGTGCTCCCACTAATTAGGTGGCAGTGGGTTCCGCCATTAATGATGTGATGTTTTGGTCTTGGAGTTGTATTTTTTTTTTTACTTTTTTAATGCATTAGTGCTATTAGTGGTGATGTTTTTAGTGGGATGAATCATTGTTGTATTCAATTATATGGCTGATTTACAAATATGAAAGAAAAGTCTATAATATTGCTTTAATTTATCGTGTTCATTATAAATGTATTAAAACCAATTTAAATGTTCAAGCCTTACATAAAAGTCGTAAGGATAAAAACTTTACTGATCCAAAGTAGTAGTAATGATACAAATATTAATATTCCTCAAATGATTGAATGGAAAAATATTACTCTCCTTGATCAATGGATTACTATTAATGAAAATTACAAACATAATCAATAACAATCTACTTGTCAAGATATTCAAGATATTCAACAATTTACTGATGGATCTGTTAAGATTAAATTTAATCGATCTCAATCTTCTCGTCGTAGTACTTCTAGTATACCTACTGATGTTGAAACTGAAGATGAAATATTTAATACACCTTTATTTAGAAAAAATAGTCAAATTCATCTTGGTCAAAATCCTCATATTAAAATGAAAGGAGTTTATAATTCAACAACTTCTCAAATTAGTAAACCTGTTTATTCTACTCACACACATCTACATGAAGAAGATGCTGAGTCTAAAGACTCTCCAACTCAAACTGATTTCGAAGTTATACCTCCAATCAATCCTCAACTTATGACAATTAGTAAACCCTTTGCTCCTGATCTGGATAAATTACATGTTGAGTTTAAATCCAAAGAAAATAGATCTAAAAGACATGCTTATCGTACTAAATATGATTCTAATCAACAATCCAAAATTACTCGCAAATGGTATGATTTTATGATTGAATATAGTAAGGAAATTCCTTTCTTTGAATACTTACACAATTATTACAAAAAGATTAATACAATCACAAAACATGAATGGAAAACATGAATGGAAAACTTCTCCCAATACTACTGTTAGTTCTAGCCATCCTCCTTTATCTAACATCATTATTGAACATCAAGGATCCCAAGTTCCAGCCTCTCCTTTTAAGTTTCCTGGTACTGATCCTGAAATTAAAAAAGTCATTGAACAAAATAATTATACTAACCAATGTTTACAAACAATTAGTCAACAATTAGATAAATTATAAACTAATTTAGATGACTATTCATCCAATACCACATCAACTAAACAATCCTTAGATCAACCTTTGCTTAATCTACCTAGTAATTGTTCTAAAAGAAACAGTTTAGTCACCAATGATCATTCCACTGTTAAAGCTATCGAACAACTAATAAATAAAATAACTATTCCTGAATCAGCTTCTCCATCTACTGGAAAAGGTCTTACTGTATTAAATCAGCAAACTCCATTTGATACTATTTCTAATCAATCAGAAACTGATACAACTGATAATGAAATCAATCAACTAGCCCAACAATTTCAATCCGCTAAACTTCATTATCCTAAACCTAATCCCACGTCTTTTACCAAAAATTGGTATTCTCGACCTACTCCAACTCATCTCCAATATGAAGAAACTAATCTTAATAATCAATTTTCTGTGTCTACTAAAAAATTATACGAATGGAACATTGACGGTCTCAGTGAAGATCAGATCCTTCAAAAATTAAATCATTTATCTATGGTATCAAATAGCTATCTTAGTAATTATCCTGATTATAGTTAACCTGAAATTGTTTTCTTAATTACTTTTGGTTTTACTGGTATGCTCAAATCTTGGTGGGAAAAATACCTTACTGAAGATCAATGTGAATCTATTCTTCATGCTAATCAAAAAGATGAAAATGATTTACCAATCTTTGATGAAACTATTGGTTATTACAAACCTGATGATATTAATACATTAATCTATACCATAGTCAGACATTTCGTAGGTACCCCTACTAATATATATTCTCGAATACATGATCAACTTAGTAATCTTACTTGTCCTACATTAAGTGATTTTCGATGGTATGAAGATGTATTTACTTCTAGAGTAATGCTTAGAGAAAACTGCACTAAATCTTTTTGGAAAGAAAAATTTATTAATGGATTACCTAGTCTTTTTGCTCATAAAATTCGAGATGTACTTAGTCAACCTACTGGTGTTATTGAATATGATAATTTAACTTATGGTGACATAATTAGCACCAATCAAAAAGAAGGATTAAGAATGTGTATTGATCTTAAACTTAGTCAAAAAGTTGCTAAAGATAAACATAAGGCTAAATATGAATTAGGAAATTTCTGTGAACAATATGATTTACCTCCTGTAGCACCCTCTCGTCGTAAATCCCATAAATACTCTAAACATAAACATTCCCACAGATATTCTAATAGATATAAAAGAATTATTCACCTTCAAAATCAAATGATAAATTTTATACTAAACCCAAAAAGAAATATTATACGAAATCACATCCAAAATATAAATCTAATAAATATATTACTTGTTATAACTGTGGTCAAAAAGGTCATTATTCTAATAAATGTAAAGAAAAAAAAATTAAAAGATAAGGTTAATCAACTTCAAATTAATGATGAATCCAAAATTCAATTATATGAGATCTTCCAATTAAATTAATTTGATAATAATTCCTCTTCTGATAATCTAAATACTTCATCCTATTCTGATTCTCAATCACCTAGTGATAATTCTGCTAACAATATTGAATTAGGTTGTAATGATGTTTGTTGTAAACCAGCTAAACAAACTACTGTTCTTACTAAACGAAATGAAGAAGAAACTTCTCTTATTGAATTAATTAGTCGTTTAGAAGATCCAGAATTAGAACAAAAATATACTGATAAATTAAAATCTTTACTAACCAATACTGATAGAAAACCTAAGTTTGATAAACCTATTATTAGTCTACCTGCAACTTTAGAAAGATTTAAAAATAAACAAAAAGAAGTTACATTACAAGATTTACAACATGAAATCAATTAGATTAAACAAACTATTAAAGATTTACAAAGTAAAGATAAAACCTTAGAAGATGAAATTGTTACATTAAAACTTAATCAAAATTTAGATAAGTTCCAAGAAAATCATGGTACATCTCCAAATGAATCCCCTAATCAATCTGAACATGATTCTGATCATACTAATCCTGAAAATCTACTATTTGACAATCGATCACATCAATTTCATGAAGATAAAAGATTGAACCTAGTCAATAAAATTCATATTCAAAAATGGTATTCTAAAGTTAAAATTATTATTAATGATTTTGAATTAAATATTATTGCTTTAATTGATACTGGTGCTGATCTTAATTGCATTCAAGAAGGATTACTCCCTACTAAAAATTATGAAAAATGTCGCGAAAAACTGACTTCGGCCAATGGTAGTAAAATGCATATTAAATATAAATTACCCAAGGTTCATATATGTCAAAATAATGTTTGTTTCAAAAATTCATTTGTTTTAGTCAAAAATATGACGGATAAAGTTATTTTAGGCACACTGTTTATATTTTTACTCTATCCCTTTACAACCTCTAGTGAAGGAATAACTACTCATGTTTTAAGTCAACCTGTTACTTTTAAATTCTTATCTCCTCCTGAAATGTTAGAATTAAATCAATTAAAAGATTGTTCTATTTCTCACACTATTAATCGATTAACTCGTCAGTTATGTTTTCTTAAAGAAGAAGTCAATTATAAAAGAATTGATCAACAATTAACTGATCCTATTCTTATATCTCAAATTACAGAATTTAAATTAAAATTAGAAATCACCGTTTGCTCTACTTTACCTACTGCATTTTGGTATAGGAAAAAACATGTAGTTACTTTACCATATATTAAAATTTTTAATGAAAAACAAATTCCTACTAAATCTCGACCTATTCAAATGAATCATGAATTAGTTGAAATGTGTAAAAAAGAAATCAATGAGTTATTAAAAAATAGAATTATTAGTCCTAGCAAATCACCATGGTCTTGTCCTGCTTTTTATATTAATAAAAATGTTGAATTAGAAAGAGGTGTCCCTCGCTTAGTTATTAATTATAAACCATTAAATAAAGTTTTAGAATAAATTAGATATCCTATTCCTAATAAAAAAAATATTTGATTAAAAGACTTAGTCAAGCTGTTATTTTCAGTAAATTTGATTTAAAAAGTGATTTTTGGCAAATTCAAATTCATCCTAAAGATAGATATAAAACTGCTTTTACTACACCTTTTGGTCATTATGAATGGAATGTAATGCCATTTGGATTAAAAAATGCTCCCATTGAATTCCAAAATATAATGAACGATATTTTTAACCCATTGAGTCATTTTTCTATTGTCTATATAGATGATATGTTAATTTTTCCAAATCCATTAGTGAACATTGGAAACATTTAACTGCATTCTTTTATACTATTAAAAGTCAGGGTCTAGTTATTTCTGCTCCTAAGATTAAGTTATTTCAAACTAAAGTCTGATTTTTAGGTTATGATATTCACCAGAATACAATTTTGCCTATTAGTTGCTCCATGGAATTTGCGTCTAAGTTTCCTGATGAAATTTTGGATAAAAACCAATTACAACAGTTCTTAGGCTCACTCAATTATATTGCTGAGTTTTATAAAGACCTTAGGAAAACTTGTCAACCTCTGTTTGATCGGTTGAAAGATAATCCTCCTCCTTGGTCTTCTATTCATACTTCTATTGTTAAACAAGTCAAACAATATGTCAAGCCTCTTCCTTGTCTTGGTATTCCTACTGAAAATTCATTCAAAATTATTCAAACTGATGCTTCTGGTATTGGTTATGGTGGCATTCTTCTTCAGAAAACTATTCCTCAGTCATATGAACAAATTGTTTGCTATCACTCTGGTGTCTGGAATAAAGCACAATTAAACTATAGTACTATTAAAAAAGAAATTTTATCCACTATTTTATGTATTAGTAAATTTCAAGATGATATATTAAATCAAAAAATTTTACTTTGTCTTGATTGCAAATCTGCTAAATATGCTTTAGAAAAAGATGTTCAAAATCTTGTTAGTAAGCAAATTTTTGCCTGTTGGCAATCTATTTTAAGTATTTTTTATTTTGAAATTGCTTATGTACCTGGTTGTCAAAATTCTATTCATGATTTTCTTACCCGAGAATTTTACAGGGGGAGATAGGGATGATCACTTGTAAACACCCCATTTTTTACCGTCCTCGAGACTTGGTTGTGCTTGCAGGTACACCCAACAACTAGTTCGATTGCTCGCTGAGTACTCGACTGTCGCGGCGGAACGTCACCGATTCGAGCTTTCCGAACCCTGTATCCTTTCTGCCCCATTTTTGGACCTTGACTAGGTCCTTTCAGAGTGACCTTCTTGGTGCCGTGCTGGCCATGGTCTGGCACTACCGGCCATGGCTTTGTACCTACCGGCCACTGGTGAAGCCCTGCTGGCCATCAGTGAGCCACTGCCGGCCACTACTGATGGCCGGCACCCCCCCTGTCTCAGCTGGTTTTCCTCCAGATCTTTTGAGCCAGCTGGATTTTTGTTTTCTGCCCTCCATGTGTATTGAGGGATGAAGCCCTTGCCAAGCTTCTTGAAGAAGCTTTGCATTGCACCTCTTCTATATAAGGAGAGAGCCTCTCTCCTTAATAGAGGTTTAGACCTTTTGAGAAGAAATCTCTCTCTATATATATATATATATATATATTGTTGGAGTTTTGTGCTTTGAAGTTGGATTTCCTTGCACTTTTACACTACAACACTTAGAGATACACCACCACCATTGGACTAAGCTTCTTGGGAAGGATTCTTGAGCTCTGAAAGCTGGTTTCTACCCCCTGAGGTTGCTAGTTTCGAAGAGGATCATCAAGGGTGAGTATTTTCCCTTTTCTTGCATTTTCTTGTACCTTGTTTTGGCCCTTCTTGCATATTGATTTAGGCCTTCCTTATAACTGAAAAAAGTCTTGTATTTAAGTGCTTTTGAAGTTTGTTTAACGTCTTTTTTCTATTAGGGGTGTGTAACCCTCTTGCATGCTTTGTTTGGCTTTGTTTTAAGCCATGCCTTAAGGCCTGCGAGCTATCCTTGGTTTGGCCTTTCTACCACTGAAATCCAGTGGATTTTCAGTGGTAGGGATGTGGTTTTGAGGTCTCAAATCAGATGGGGTGTCCCCCTCTCTTTTGGTTTTTGCTTGCTTGTTTTTTTGGCCTTACAAAGGAGCATGCCTCTCTACATTTTTGAGGCTTGGTTCAGGCCATTTTTTGTGACTTCTAGGACCTGCCTTGGCCCTGTCCATGGCTGGTTTGGTCATATTTTGCATGCATCTTGTATGTGTAGTGTAACTCCATTCATAACTCATCAAAGTAGCATGTTTGCTTAGCTTGTGTTGAGTCCATTTCAGTAGGTTTTTGGTGATGTTTTACCATGCTATGGATCTGTTTTGGGTTGGTTTTGTCACTCCATGCTTGCATGATACACTTGTAGTGTAAATCCCCTAAACTAACTTCATATGCTTCATGCTTTGTCATGTCTTGTTAGCTTGTTTGGTTTACATTTCAGCATGTTTTTGGTAATGTTTTGCCATATCATGACCCTATCTATGTTTGGTTTGGTCATCCTTTGCACGCTCCATATAGGTGTAGAACAAATCTTGTTTACTAGCCTCTTGTGTATGATGTTTTGACTCATCATCCTAGCATATTTTGGCTTTGCTCTAACATGATTTTATGCTTATTTTGGGCTGTCCTTGGACATTTTTAGGCTGCCATGGCCATATCACTCATGTTTTGTATAGCTATAGTGTAAATGCTTAGGCCAGTCTTGGGTTTTGAGGCCCCTACCATGCCATACATGTGATGTTTGCATGCCTTGCCCTCATTCCACTTGCTATTTCAATCCATGAAATGTTGTCACACACTTGCATTTGACATGCTCTGAATGCTTTATAGAGCTTGTGCTTTATGCCTCAAGAATGAGCTTTTGTGCATGCCATTAAGCCTAAGCCTTTGGCTCACCATTTCAGTGCATTTTTGGTCTTCTTATACCATAATGTAACTCTGTTTTATGTTGTCCAAGTCATGCCATGATTGGTTCCAATAGGTGTAGTGCATTGCCTCTTTTGTAGCCTTGCATGTCCCATGTTTTAGCATTGTATGCTAGCTTGTTTTGGCTTACTTCCATACATGTTTTAGTCTCATATTAACATGTACTAGGACTGTTTTGGGTTGCCCTTGCCACATCCTTCATGCTTTGTATAGCTGTAGTGTAATTGGCCTTGCAAGCTTTGTGTTTTGTTGGCTCATGCATGCTATCTTTGTGTTGTTTAAATGATTTGGCATCGTTTATCATCTCATCTCAGTGCATCTAATGTTGTTACACTTGCACATTTGTCACTCCTTAAGCACTCTTGAGGGTTGCCCTTTTAGGCCTCTTTGATGAGCCTTTTGCATTTTGCATGCTTGGGTGTGTTTTGGTGGCTTAATCCCATCACTTTTGGCTACTGATTTGGACCTATTTGAGAGCTATCCATCTTTGGTGTAAGCCCATCTTACCATGTTATCGCATGCTTGTTTCATTTCATATGTTGTTGTATACTCGTTTACCTTTACATGCCTTGTATGTTTGCATGTTTCATGTTGCATTTTGCCATGTTGTCCAAGGTTGTTACCTCACACCATGCTTATATGCTTGTTGCATGCTTGAGTTAGTTGCATGTTTGCACACTTAAGTCATATTGCATGTTTGCCATGCTTATGTGTTGCATCGTTGTTTGGATTAAGTGTTAATCCAAGCACGAGGAACGAGGGACGTTTCATACTCCGAGTAATGGAATGTGTCTCAATTCTCGGTCGCCGAAGCTCTTGATGATTCATGATAGAGTTCTAGGCGTTGCTTGTTTTATTTGTGCATTCATTTTCATATTGATTTGCACAAGTTGGATCTTTGGCCATCATGCATCGGGATGCGTGATTGATGGTCATGGATCCGACTATGCCTCTCCCTTGATGTTTTGAGGTGATATGGGGTGGCATAGTGCGTACACACCCCTGGGAGACCCTCTATTTTCTCTATTTTGTGCTTTGTTGCAGCTTGGTGTCACAGCACACCAGTGGTCGGCAGTGCACCATTGATGGCCGGCAGTGCACCATTTATGACCGGCAGCATCTCATCCCTGGCCGGCAGGTGGCCGGCAATGTTCCTCCATGGCCGGCAAGCCACTGGTGTATCCCTCCAGCAGTGTTTTGGTAAGTTTCAACAACAAGCATTAGAAGACACCTTGCCAGCAAAGCCTCTGGAAGGCATTTCGAGGCGAGGAACTGAAGCGAGCATGCATGCCCTCCTCTTCTTCAAACAGAGCTGGAGCAATTCTTTTTACTGATTACTTGTTAGTTAGCATTTGTTATTTGTAATAATTAATTTGTTAATTAATTAAGTTGTGTAATAATTAGTTGTAGCTACTTATTCATTTGGTTTTGTAATAATTAATTAGCTTGTTAGATAGTTAATTAGGCGGCTTGTATTCGGACCCTTCGAGAGAGAGCACAATTTTGTAATAAGCGTGCGTGAGTGGGTGCATGTCTTCCAACCCCCACTTCTTTCTCCCTTTTACTTACCTGCTTTTGATGGTTAGATTAGGGCATGTTTCAATTAGCATACTTATGCTCGCATGATTGCATTCATTCATTTGTCTTGCATGCACCGAGCTCGGCGCATCATACTAACTACATTGTATTTTAATTCCAAGTTGAATACATGTTATATGTAGCATCTCATATGTCATTTTGTAGAATAACCGAGCCTATTATAGTTGCATTTTTGCATGTGTTGCATTAGGCATCTCAGCATAGTTAGGATCCATGCATGATTTCTAATTAGCTTCTTTCTTTGGCTTGGAGTACTAGGTAAGCTTTCGTGCTTTAGCATACCGCATATGTGTGAGTGTTTTCCATGATAGCATGCTTACCATGAGGCTATATGCTTATGTGATATACCTGCCTGAATACCTATGGGTGAAGGTTGGGTTATTTGAATTGGAACAATGCATTGAATGCAAGTTTTAAGCCCACTTGAAAATGGCAAAATCATGTTTTCTAAGCCCACTCGAGGGTAGCAAAATCCATATTTTAGCCTACTTGCGAGTAGCAAACCGTTTTCAAAACAAACGTGAAATGTTTTGTTCCAATTCAGGCGATCCAGTCTATACTTGTATGTTGTATGCATCACATAGTAAATCTAGGCTAATAACCGGAATAAGAACGCATAATGTTTTCAAAACTAGATATCATGGTTAGTAGAGGCTGATCTTTGATCGGGCGAGCGGGGGTGCTCATAACTGACCTTTCCCAATCTTACCCAAGTTCCCGAGCCGAGGCAACTTTGGTGATGATGGGCACGTGGCCTTAGGCAAACGAGTCAGGGTTTCCTAAATTCTCCCATAAAAAATATTTAGGTGGCGACTCTGTATCTGGCAAAACAGTCCATGTTTGGCACTTCTTTCAAAAATCAGTTTTTTCCAAAATGATTTGTTGAATTTGGACTCTTTGGTGATTTATCAATCTCACATCGCACATTGTGAGATCAGATTAAGAACCGACACAAATGAGTCTGAGCTGTGGAAAGAAACGTCCACACCACTCCATTTATTGCTTACCATAAAACCTAAATTACCCATTACCGTGATCTGATTCACCAAACTACTTACAGAATTGCTCGATTAAAATTAGCCCGAAAAACTACTAAGCGTGCTCAATACATTCAATTTCATTAGATTCAAGCTCGTCGGCATTTACTTGCTGATTATTACAACTGTTTGGATTATCATCAAAATTATTTAAACCGCCTTAGTGGTTGCTAATCTTTATTGCTAATCTTTGTTTCTCTATTAACAGATGTCCCGTCCCAGGCCTCCTTCCAAAGCCTTGGTCCCTTCTAGTCAACCTATTGTTCCACCTCCATTGGAACTAGTAACCGAATACCATCCTATTGAAATGATTAACCGTTATCAAGTTCTTGGTAACATTTCTAAACCTAGTTACACATCTGCTTTGGCTACTTGTCCATTTGCTTCTTCCAACCGAGCAGTTGCTCCATGCCCTCCTTATCCTATTAAATTAGCCCGTTCTGATTATGTTAATTCCACCACTACTAATCTCTTTTCCAAAGAACCTAGTCATCCAAAGAGTCAATCTGTTAATGATTTGGTTAAATCTTATTTCCCTCATGGATGGCATTTTACTCCTCTCCATCCAGAGAAAACCATTACCTTCTATAAAGACATCCTATTCAATCATCAATCAATTGTGATTAAACTTATTTATGATCGCACTTACACTAGTAAAGTTGTTTACCATTCACTTTATATTCACAACATTGTTTCCTTAGTTCAATGGGGTTCTCCTTATTAACTTCGAGATTTACCTAATCACTCCCTTCAGTATAGTTATTATGACTATATTGATGCTTGGTTCAAAGTGTTTCTCTACTAAACTGAAACATTTAGTCACTCCTGGTTTCTCTAATTTGATCAAAAGTTTAAATCTGAATTACCTACTTGGTTTCTGAGATGGTGGACTCAGTATAGCGCCATTTCAGATATCTTCCCATTAATTGTGATGGAACAGGTTAACTATTTTTCAGCTGTTTTCTCATTCACTCATCAGCAGCGGAAATTCCCTCCATTGCTTATTTTTATATCCAAACACAAAATTCCTTGGATATTCAAATGGCAATATGGTATTTCTAATGATGTGATTTACCGTCAACATAAGGTTAAATGGTGGGATAACTTCAGAGTTTCCCGCATTGTTGAAATTGTTCAATCTGAATTCCTTATTAATATTCGTGCTCCTACACCTGCCATGGTTAAAGCTCAGCAGATCCCAATTGCTTCAGTTACACAAGGAAGCCAACTTCCAGTAAGCCAGCTTCCTACAGTCAACCTTGGAAGCCCAACATCAGGTTCTTCCAAGCCCAAGTCATCCAAGTCAAAGATTAAGTCACAAACAGCAAAGCCTAGCACTGTTAAGCCCAAGTCAGAGGATAAATCTAAGTCATAGGATAAGTCCAAGTCCAAATCATCTAAAGATGAGCTGCTCAAAATGGCTCGTCTATGGGTTAATCAGGCCCAAGCCCAGTCAGATTTGGATAACAGTAGTACAGAAGAGAGTTCAGACAGTTCAAACTCTTCTGAAGGATCAACTACTCAAAACCCATATGGACCCGAGTTTCAAGATGCTCAGGACCCATATGCCTAGTCAGCTCTGCATTGGATTCCATATAGATACAAATTAGCTTCAATCAATACTTTTTTGAGAAAAGCTGCCAATTTGTATTTATATTGATTCCCTAGTAACATGTCTCCACCGAAAGTAATAAATAGTAAGAAGTCACTATTCACTTTTACTGTTAATCTCTCAATCAATCTGCTAAAGCTACATCAATCAACCGAAAGCATCCGACAGCCTATTCAATCCCATGTGCTGCCAGCTGCTCTCCTGATCATCTCAGTCACATGCTGCATAGTTGATTTTCTTTCTATAAATTGTAATAACTTAGTCAATTGTAGGCAAGAGGTTCAAGACTATCTAAGTGAGAACCAACACCTAGTCAACTAGTCAATTTTCTTCTTTCTTTGGATGAACAATGTATTTTGAACCAACTCCTTGCAGTTACTTCCATTAAACAATTGTAAGTTTTTATTAAATTGTATTTAAATTTTGTGATATTATTCCAGCTGTTTATCAATCTGTTTGTTCTGCTTCTTCTTCTGCGCTGTAATTACAATTAATTTATAATTTATAATTACAATAAATAATTTATAATTTATAATTAATTGTAATTTAATTATATTAATACTAGACATTATAAATTATGTGTATGAGAGAAGAGAGAGAAACAAAATAACAAAAAATATAGGGTTTAAGAGTATTATTGTCATTCCACATCTATAATTAATGGTGTTAACGATTGCATTTTAGTCCAAAATCGCATGGGGGACATATGGCTATTTTTAAAAGATAAGGGGGTAAAATACTGTTAGGCCCCATTTGTTTTCAGAGGTAGAATTGAGGGGATTCATAGGGAGGGATTGTTAGTGAGAGGATTGATAGTGAGCGGGATTAAGTAAAATTGTGTTTGTTTTGATGATAGTTGTTGGTGTAGGGATTGTTAAATTATTTTTATATAAAATAATAAAACAAATAAAAAATACAAAAATATTAAACATTAATCTTCAAAAAAAATGCCCAACATGTAAAAAATAAACAAAAAATTTCAAGAAAAAAATAAAACAAATAAAATAATGATTTTTACTTAACAAAAAATACAAAACATTAAACATTAATGTTCAAAAATAATAATAATATAATAAATAAATAAATAAAATCTGGCGGACTATTTTCCTAATACCTCCTCAATCCCAATCCCTCTTCCAAAGCCTATCCTAATCCCTTGGTATTAAGAGTTATAGCTCGCCTTTTTCGCGCCCCCTTTCGGAAGGTTGAAAGAAAGCCCTACAGTTCGAACTCTCGTGGTTCTGAATCTAATCTCACAAGTGCAATGTGAAACGGATAAACCAAAGAGTCTAGATCCGGCAAATCGTTTTGGAAAATTGATTTTAGGATCAAAAATGCCAAAATTGGACTGCTTTGCTAGATACAAAGTCGCCACCTAAATATTTTATTTTGGAAAAATTTAGGAAACCCATGACTCATGCCAAAGGCCACGTGTCCGTCATCACCAAAGTTGCCTTGACTCGGGAACTTAGGTATGAGGGGGGAAGGTCATGAATTGAGCACCCCCCACTCGCCCAATCAAAGATCGGCCTCTACTAATCATGATATGATTTTTTTATAAACGTTATGTGCTCTTATTTCGGTTATTAAGCTAGCTTTACTATGTGATGCGTACAAGCAAGTATAGACTAGTTTGCTCAATTTGGAACAATTTAACTCATGTTTGTTTATGAAAATGGTTTGAATTTGCCACCTCAAGTGGGCTTAAAGGTTTGCGGATTGCCACCAAACATAGTGGGCTTAAAACATGATTTGCCACTCAACAAAGTGGGTTTAAAACTAACATTTGTTGAATCGTTCTAATTCAAACAACGAGCCTTCATCCATAGGCATTCAAGCAGTTTAGCATTTAAGCACATAGCCTCATGGCAAGCATGTTAATCATGGCAATATTCACACTTATGCAAATATGCTAAAGCGTAAAAACTGACCTAGTACTCCAAGCTAAGAAGATATGAGTTAGTAAAATTATGCATGGTTCCTAACCATACAAGATGCCTAACGCAACACATGCAATATGCAATTAATAGGCTCGGCTACTAATATGGCATATGATTCAATTTAAATAACATGCGGTTAAACACGCATTCAAATCAGTATTGAAGTAGCAATGCAGTTTGAATGATGCGATACAAATGAATGGATACAAGCATAAGGTAAGCTAATTTGAAATATGTCCCTAATCTAACCATCAAAAGCGATTAAATAAAAGGAAGAAAAACGTGGGGTTGGAAGACATACACGTACGCACGCACACTTATTACAACATTACGCTCTCATGAAGGAGGGTCCAAATGAATAAGCTAATCAACTAGCTACGCTAATTAAGCTAACTAATTTCTACAAAACCGAAATAAATTAACTAACTATTCTAGTTAACTAATTACAAAACGAAATTGAATGACTAGTTAAACTAACTAATTAATTACAAAACTTAATTAGGTACAACTAATTAATTACAACACATATTTGAATTTCAAAATATGCTAATCATAAGCTAATTAATTTAAACTAATTGACAAGATAACTCGTCCCAGGATGCGAGGGAGGCCCATGCATGCTCGGTTTCCACTCGAAAAGCCACTGCCTTGTTGTTAAATGCCTCTATTTTCACATTTGAACACTAACAATGCTACCCACTTCTAGAACACCTCTGCCCTACCTTACCAACACACTATGCAAATTTCACTAGTGGTCGACAAGTGGGATAAGCGGCCGGTCGGCTACCAATAGTGGTTAAAGCCTAAAAACACCAAGCTAATGAACGGACTCACACTTCAACTATGCAAAACAAGACTCAAAAGGCCCTAAACAGCCAAAACAGTGGCAAAACAGTTCAAAACAGAGTGTAAAGCATGCTAGACTTGAGCCACAAAAAGCTAAAACATTAAGCTAATACATGGGGCTAACTAGGCATGCAAACAAGACACAAGGAGGGGAGGCTAACACCTCCAATTTTGGACTTCAAAATGATTTTTTCGTTGCTGAAAAACCTTTGAAATTCAGTGGTTAAAAGGCCCAAAAAAGTTGATTTGAAAGTGATGAACAAAGGCACAAAAACTTTACAAGCAAAGAAGCAAGAAGGGTGAACCACCCCTTAACTGAAAATGGCCTCAAACCAACACTTTTAAGCAATAAAAATAGAGCTTTTTATGGTTCAAAATCAGCCTTAAAACAATTGAAAAGAATGGCAAAGCAAGGGTACAAAACAAGCATAAAGAAAGAGTGTTATACCTCTTGAAGAGAAAACACAATTTGGCCAACAAATTCAAGTCACACACACATTCTAGAGCTCAAAATAAGTCCCAAGCTACCTTAGCCCAAAGACTAGCAATTTCTATCAAGGATGTATAGGCAAAAGTGTAGGATTTGTGAGCAAATGTCTATAAAATTTCAAGAGAGAGAGAGATAATTTGGTTCCAAATTTTCTAACCCTCCAAAATGGGGAAGGAACCCCCCATATATATAGAAGAACAAGCCTTGAGCTTAGAAACATCCTACCATACACGTGTAGGGAGATGCAGCTCAATGTGCTAACAGTTGGCACAATTGTCAACAAATATCTAGAAAAAGACACTGGTGACCATCGGCCACCACTGGCAGCCAATCGGCCACACCAATGGCCGACAACCGTGAGCCATGGTTGATAGCGTCTGGTGGTGGCCGACAGGTCACCAAAACTTCCAGACTTGAAACAACAAGGTTTGGTCCAAAACAAAGCACAAAATGGACAAGCTTCAAAGGCTCAATGACAGGGCGTTTCACCGAGGACTTCAGGCACTCAAAGCGAACACATGCAGTCATAATCATCGAGTGCATGAGCGATGACGTCTAAGTCTTGAGGTCGGTCAAAAATGGGGTGTCTACAGTTGCCCCTCTTTGATAGAACTCAGAAGTCATGAAATGACGGGAGTGAATGTCAAATCCCAAAGACAACCCATTTTTGACAAGGCTGAAGACTTGGACAAACAATCAAAGATAGAAAACAAATGGTCGCGCCCACAGGGTTCCTACGTATCCCTTTGCAAGGAATCTAACCAGCGTAGTTCTAGGGCGAAATGCAATGCACGATGCAAGAACATAACTTATGATCATGCAATGAGACTGTACTGAAACATTTAAATGCAAATGCAATGCAATGAAAATGCCACATTCAAAAAAATTGAAACAAGGTACAACATCCCAAACATGAAAGAGATGAGTAAATGAACACGCCACGCATGAGAATTATGAGCCAAAACACATTTCATGCAGAAAGGATGTAAGAAAATTATGCAAGCTTGACTATGCGACGTGCAGGAAAGGCGAAAAACAACACAACCATTAGGCTCACCTAAGGTTTCAACCGAGATCCTAACGCGTCTCATGCGGAAGGAGAAAAGTGAACAAATCCAAACACGTCTCACACGAGAGGAAAAAGTGGATACGTCCAAACGCGTCTCACGCGAGAGGAGAAAGTGAATATGGCCAAACACGTTTCACACGAGTGGAGAAAAGGAATGCGTCCAAACGCATTTCACGTGAGAGAAGAAAAGGAATACGTCCAAATGCATTTCACACGAGTGGAGAAAAAGAATATGTCCAAACACGTTTCACGCGAGTGGAGAAAAGGAATACGTCCAAACGCGTTTCACGCGAGAGGAGAAAAGGTGATGTGGAGACCAGGATGCACCCAAATGTTTTTAACCGAATGGATCCTAACGCGTCTCATGCGAGAGGAGGAAGAGTGTAAGGATACGATTCACAGGGACATGAATGATTTTACCTGGAACTCCTCTGAATGAACCGTACATACAATATCTTTTACTTTCTCGAATGAACCATACATACAATATCATACCTGTATAAAACTCAACAAATGCGATACAGTAAGAATACATGTTCTATGTAAAGAAAACAATCGAGGAAAAACGCTACATGAAGGCATATGCAACGTCAAGTACCAAATGTATGTCCTATGCACGATTGACAGCATGTTCTATGCAAAGTACAAAATGCATGTTCTATGCACGATTGAAAGCATGTTCTATGCAAAGTACAAAAATGCATGTTCTATGCAAAGTACAAAAAAATGCATAGTCTATGCAAGAATGAAAGCGTCTTTTTATCGAAACAAGTTAAGTAGCAACTTTTCAATTTACCTCTCGGAAATGCTGCGATATGCAAAAAAAGGATACACCTCGTTCAACAAGTGACGAATAACGATCACCGAAAACACGGTTTCGTGCTTCCATAGAGAGAATTTGAACTCAACAGTGACCTTTCCTTGCACCTCTCGGGAAACAGGGATAAAAACAGCATCAAAATTCAATATAGGAGCACGGGGCACTGGACGGCCGCAAGGAGAGGGTGTCGGCCACCTGTCGGCCACCCCTGAATATTGTCAGCCAACCGTGGTGGCCAGTCGGCCACCGATGGAAAATCGGGCCCAAAATGGTCTTTTCACCATGGGTCTTTATAAACACTCACCCATACTTCATTTCCTTACTCCTCCAAGGCCGAAAATCCTTCATCTCTCTCTCTAGACACTTTCCCTCTCCAGATACAAGCTTTTTACACATTTTCCAATGCCCCACGCACATTTCCTTCACTAAACCCTCTTAGATTACTCTGTTTCGAACTGATTAAAATTTGATTTCAGTGCTTCTTCTTGGAGTTTCACCACTTGAGGCCTATTTCCTTCAAGTTCTTCTTAGGTTTGGTGCCTTTTTCGGGCTTTGACTTTTTCTTCACTTTTCTCTCTCCTAGGGTTTGACTTTTGGCATTTTCCACCTATTTTCCTTATTTTCCTTCACTTTCTCATCTTCCAGATGCGGATGACATACCTTAAGACGGGAGCTTCCCTAGAGATCCCATCCTAGTTGTCTCCAGAGATGGAGGCGGAGCCTGAGCCAATGCTACCACCTAGGATTCGACCCTTTGATCCGACGACATATCATCCTCAGATGCATGTGCTACCACCCGAGAGTATCCAACATTTCAAAGGGTTTGCATGAGGTGCACCAGATGACCACTTGCTACGAGAGCCGGACTCCCATTTGTCTTACGGCGCCACCGAGGTATACACCGTATTCTCTTGTTCTCTTCACTGTACATTGCATTTCTTGCTTTAATTGTGTTCCTTGCTTCAACTATAATATTTACACTGCATTTCTTGCCTCTTACTGTATTTCTTGCCCTAATCACACTCTTGCACTGTATTTCTTACACTGCCTTTTCATCTGATTGTTCTCATGTTGCCGCATATCACCGTTTTGATCACAGGAGGACTCTCGTACTATCAGAGGCCATGGAGCCACGCCCACGAGGGACTGGTACATGGAGCTTCCTGACGGTGTCTGCCACATTATTGACGAGGCCGGCTTTGGCACATTCTGCAAGGGGCTATCATGCCTTATTGCGAGTCGGCCCTTACTTGGAACATTGGTACAGAGGTGGTGGGATACCACCTACTCTTTCCACTTCTCTACTACTGGGGTGATGACGATGACTCCCTTTGACTTCTTTATGCTCACCGGCATAGGAGTAGGGGGTCACTCGATTCCTTATGATATGGACATGGGCGAATGGGAGGCCTCCTGGATCTACCTGTTAGGGGCACACCCGCCTCACTTCCGACCGGGGATAGTACGATATAGTTAGTTTGCGGAGCGGTTCTGGGGGACCGAGCCAGAGACGATTGAAAAGACAGAGCACTGCGCCCAAGGCTTTCTGATGTTCCTCCTCGGCACCACCTGTAGACACCCCATTTTTGACCGTCCTCAAGACTTGGACGTCACCGTTTGAACACTCGGTGATTATCCATGTTTGTGTTCGTTTGGAGTTCCCGGAGGCCTCGGCTCGCGCGCCTTGCCTCAGGATCCCCAAACTCGACCGTTTAGTGTCTGGTTTTGCACCAAACACTTGCATCTTGCCTTTGAGAGGCAGAGTGGGGCTTGTAGACCATCCCCACCCATCACCGGCAGTGGCTAGATGCCACCGGCTGGTTTTTGCTGCCACCGGCAATATAGTTTGCCGGCCGGCACTCTTTGTTGCCGGTCAGCACTCTTTTGTGCCGATCGGCACTCTTTTTGGCCAAGATGACATTTTTGGCCGGCCGATTGCTGTTCATCTGCTTTTGCAGATATTTTTAGACAGCTGTATTGCTTTTGCTCCCCTCCACACACGTGTATGGAGGGATCTCCCTCTTGCAAAGCTTGTCTTGTAAGCTTTACAAGAGGCATATAGAGAGGGTCTCTCTCTAAGGCAAAAAGGAGGGCTTTTAGACATTTTTGAGAGAGGAAAATACAGAACAAGCTCTGGTTTTTCTAGGGTTAGGGTTAGATATACACAACCTATCTCTCTTTCCCTCTTATTGGTACACTAGGTGCTTTGTGTCTCACTATTGCACACAAACACCTAGTGTTTCACCTTCCTCTTAGAGCTGAGGTTCTAAAGAGTGTGTTTTGAAGTTTTGGTGTTGGATTCAAGCTCAAGGAGGCCATTGGAGCACCATTTGTGAAGGGGTCATCAAGGGTGAGATTCTAGTCCTTTTTTTCCCCATTCTTGCATTGATTTTCTACTAGCCTTAGAGCTGTTTTTGTGATTATTGTATAACATAAAAAAGTTCTGTTTTTAAGCCCTGTTTATTGTTTATTAAGAGTGTTTTGTTGTTTGAGGGTTGTTGACCACCCTTAGGCCTCAAAAGGCCTCATTTTGAGCCATTTTGTGCTAGCTCCGGGATTTTGGTGTTGAGGTCTCTTCACCACTGAAATCTTGAGGGATTTTAGTGGTGAAGATGATGCTTTGAAGTCCCAAGAAGGAGAGGGCCACCCCCTCTCCTTGTTGTCCTTGAAAAGGACATATTTTGGCCTCTTAAGGAAGCCTATGCTTGAGTGTGTGTTGAGCATGTTTGGTTTGTTTTTCATGCTTATATATCCATAATATAACATGATTTCAAGTTGGTTTTGGAACTTCATGCATGCTTAGCATAGTTGCCATGTAATGCCTTATTTGTGCCTTAACATGTTCTTGGTTGTTAACCTTTGTTAGAGCATGTTTTAGGCTTGTATTTGTGAAGATTATGTGCTTATTTTGCCATGTTTTAGATCTGTCCATAAGTATTTGGGTCGATTTTGGCATGCTTGATATAGCTCCTTTGTATTCGGGCTTGTTGGCCTTAAGTATGTACATGTGTAGCATGCCATCTTTGCATTGTTTTGATGATTTGGAATCATCCTACATGCTATTTCAGTCCTATTTCCATGCTTGTTTGATTGCCTTGCATGTCTCCTTAATGCTTTGGAAGCATGTGTTGCAATGCTCCATGTTTTGGCCATGGTGTATGCCTTTGTATTTGGGCCATTTAGATGCCATCTAAGTAGTCCTTTAGCCTTGATTTAACATGCTAAACCTCTGATTTTGGTCCTTCTTTTCATGCCATGTTTGGTCATGTTAAGTGTAGTTCAATGCCTCATTGATTTGCTTTGAACACTTAGGCCATTTGGGTGCATGCTTGGCTTGATTTGTTGCTTGGTTTGGCACCATGTATTAGCATGATTTCAAAGCTTATAATGCATGCTAATTGTTCATGTTTCCTTCTTTCAAGTGTGCTTGAATGTTGTTTGATTTATGCTTAAGTGTTGGTCCTTATGTGCATGTGTGTGTGCATGCCATTTAGCCCTCACTTTTTAGCACATTGGCTACTGTTTTAGGCCTGTTTAGAGCTGCCTAATTCATGTTTAAGTCCATCTTCTATTTGGTTTGCATGCTTACCTTGCATGTTTGCTTGTAAGCTTTGCATGATTACATTGCATTGTTCATGTTGCATGATAGCTAACATGCTTAGGTTGCATTGCATCAACATGCATTCCTTGTCCCTTGATTTGGGTGATAAGGATTGGGAGTTTGTTTGATTGATTTGCATTGCATTTGAAATCAAAGTTGCATACTTGGTTCTTTGGGCCATCATGCATGGAAATGCGTGATTGGTGGTCCGAGAACCGAGGCACATGTCCCTTTGAGTCATCACAATGATAAGAGACATGGTTGGTGCATACATGCCTTGAAATGTGCTACCATGCTTTGTTTTGCCCTCTGTTGCTGTGAGTTGCAGGTTCTGCAGGAATACTCTGCCGACCGGCAGTGTAATGTGCCGACCGGCACCATTTTCTCTGCCGACAGGTTCAATTTTGTGCCGATGGCCATACCACACTGCCGGTGGCAATTTCAACCAGCCGGTGATGATCCTCTCTGTCCAAGGGATCAGTCCTGAGGCTTTGACAGCCTCCAGAGGAGGAAAGGAAGGAAAACAGAGGCAGCTTGCGCATGGTGGCGCGCTTCCCGAGGCGTTTTCCTGCTTTAATTAGTTTATTTAATTTGTTAATTAAATTAGTTAATTTGTAATATTAATTAGCTTGTGTAGTTAATTAATTTGTAATATTTATTCGGTCCCTCCGAGAGAGGGCAAACTTGTAATAAGTGTGTGTGTGTGGTGTGTATGTCTTCCAACCTCACTTCTTTCTTCCATTTTACTTACCCGCTTTAATGGTTAGTATTAGGGCACGTTTAATTTAGCATACCTCATGATATGCATGTGTGCATCCATGCATTTGTATTACATGCATTAGGCTCGGTACATCACGCTAACTGCATCAGTACTTCAATTCCCAAACTGAATACGTGATAATCGTGCATTTTCACATAATATGTTTAGGATAGCCGAGCCTATTCTAGTAACATTTTGTATGCGATGCATTAGGCACTTCACATGGACTTGGATCATGCATGTTTGCTAACAAGTTCTTTGTTTTGGCACGGAGTACTATGTAAGTATTTTCGCTTTAGCATATCACATAAGTGTGAATATTGCCATGACAGCATGCTTAACATGTGGCTAGATGCTTATGTGTTAAACTGTTTTGAATGCCTGTGGGTGAAGGTTGGATTGTTTGAGTTGGAAAAACTCGTTGAAATCCGTATTTTAGCCTACTTGCGAGTAGCAAATTCCAAAGCATTTTCAAACCGAACGGATATGCAATGTTTATTCCCAAATTAGGCAATCTAGTCTATACTTGTTTGCTGCGCGCATAACATAGTAATTCTAGGCTAATAATTGGAATAAGAACACGTAAGGTTTTCAAAAATGGATATCAAGGTTAGTAGAGGCCGGTCTTCGGACCGGGCGAAAGGGGGTGCTCATAGCTGACCTTCCCCGATCGTACCCAAGCTCCCGAGCCGAGACAACTCCGGTGATGACGGACATGTGGCCTTCGGCACCGAGTCAGGGTTTCCTAAATTTCCCATTTTAAAAAAATATTTAGGTGGCGACTCTGTATCTAGCAAAGCAGTCCATGTTTGGCACTACTTTTTCAAAAATCTGTTTCTCAAAACGATTTGCCAGATTTGGACTCTTTGGTTCAGATTAAGAACCGCGACAACAAAAATCGCGAGTCCGAACTGTAGTAGCAACGAGGTCCCCCCTCCGCGGGCGCTGTTACAGTTTCTGGCGACTCCGCTGGGGATTTTTTAGAGAGTTTGACTCGAACTCGTGATATCCTGTTTTGATCTCATTTATGTGTTTCTTTGCATTGCATGTGCATTGGTGCGCCTAGGAACACAGTGTTTGCCATCTGCCATTCCTGAACGGTTTGCCGGAGGCTTGTCTTGTCAAGGCATGTCCATAAGGCTGACCGGCTATGGGCTCTGACAGTATGGGAACACAAACCTCGGCTTTACCGGGGCACCCCTTTTGACCATTCGACCTAGTGCATATTCGGATCCATAGTGACCATTCCAAGTTAGGACAGGTTGCTTACCCGATGCTAAGTTGTTTGAAAACCGCTGTGTGCGTAGTGAAACCCTAGCTCCTGACAAAATAGGATAGGGAAACCCTACCCCAACATAGGGGTGTTTTGTTCTCTTTACTTGCTATGTGCTTTTAGAGTGTTGCTCTACAGGAACGCACATGTCAGTTTGCAAGTTTGAGTATTAAACCTGGGGACACCAGTATCAGTATCAGTTGTAGGAATCAGTTATCCGCGGGTATCAGATTCAGTATTTTGGGAACAGAAATCTGGGAACAGTGATCAGCGGGAGGGTACAGTTGTTTGGCTACACCCGTGTTTGATCAGTTTGGGCTGAAATGCTGTCTGTTTTTCTTTCAGTTCAGAGAGTTGCAGAGTTGATACAGAACAGCCAGTGTCTCCCCTTTGCTGAGGCAGGATTTATGGCGGCACAAAGTTCAGAAGAAATTGTGGTTATGGCAGCTATATCGGAGCAGGGAATCACTCCGCAGAGTGAGGCCGCCATCAGTATGTCATACCCGCCTAGGTCGCCCGTTGTGCACCCGGTTTGGGCTCCCCAGTTATACCAGGCTCGTGAGCCCACCACCTTTGAATTGATGGGAATGATAGGCGATCTCCAAAGGTCTGTGGCAGACCTCGCCTATGGAATGTCGGCTTCACCGCCAGCGGCGCCGTATGCCGGGAATTTTGTACCACAGGAGCCCCCGCTACTGGGGCGGATTGTGATAGAGCTCAGCCAGCCAGAGGTGGCTTCCGGCTATAGCCACGACATGCCAGCACCAACCCAGACCCTCGATCAGGCTGAGGCCAAAGGAAAAGACGAGGCAAAGATAGATGCCGACCCTATTGAACAATTGTTGTGGGCAGTCGAGGCTCTGAAAATCAGAGGGATGAACAAGCAACAAACATCTGCAATAGTGACCAAAGCTGTAGATGATGCTTTCCCCGCTCCAACCAAAGGCAGTTCAAGCCAGGCAGAAAACCGGGATGGGCCCCGTCATGCCCAGACAGTTCCTGTAGTTCCCAACCCTGCACCGGGGAAGGTTCAAAAAGCCAAGGCAGCTCCAGCTGATCCTTTCGCCAGCGCATCGGGCAAGAATCCTCAAACCGTAAAGTACCTGCCCCGAGGGCGCAGAGTCTTTCACGACCTCCACATGCCTTTGTCTAGGGCATTGCTAATATTGGCGAAGAATGGGCATCTTAAGCCTTCGGAGCCCCGGCCACTCCCGAAGAATCTTCCCGCCACTCATGATGCTACCTTGTACTGCGCGTACCATCAACAGTCCGGTCACAGTACCGATGGATGTTCCCGCCTTCGTCATGAAGTGCAGGATTTGATTGATAACAAGGTTATCCTACCACCCACCTCGGGCAAGCCCGTCACCACTCAGTTGTTGGATTTCGAGGGCTCAGATACTGCGAGTATGTAAAGTGAACCGCCTGCGGGCAACATTTGGTACATTTTGGATGAAGCGTCTGGCACGCATTTTTGAGCATCGGTGAAACCGAGTTTTGTAAATCTTGGCTTGGATGTCGAGTCAGTCTTTTGTTTTGAGTCTGTCTCTTTGTCTTGAGTCAGTCTTTTTTACTTAAGGGTCTGTCTGATTGTATCGAGTCAGTCCCCGTTGTATATAATACCAGGTGATTCTGGGGTTGTTGCCTCGAACACCACTTTGTTTTGTAATTATTATCTGTTTTTGTCTTGAGTCTGTTTCTGCCGAGGGGCCAGTTGCGCCAACGGAGCCGATTGAAACAGCTGTTGCTATCTCAACTTCATGCTTGCTTTCAGCATAAGGACCAGAGAATTTGATCGGGCTGACAGTACATCTCGCCTGCTCTCCTGTGTGCCAAACTCATTGCATTAACCTAAGTTTTCCAAAAAACAAACTTTTTGAACACTGCGGTGATGAAAACGAAGAGGAAGGAATTCCTCGGGTTTTGTAAAATTTTGATCATTTTGAGAGAAAGAGAGGCGTGCTAAGCCTTTTTATGAATAAAGCCATGCTTGTCGGCATGAGTACTGAGAAGGACCCTGGCCTGATCCAGATTGGTTCCACACTATCTTCGGCGCGAGCGATTCGTCGCTTCCTTAAAAACTTTCAAAAGCAAATGTTTTACGCGGCCCTGCGAAGACCTGTGTGGAATCGCTCTTGAGATTGCACAGCCTAGGATCGCTCTCAGCCTCAAGATTCAACCTATTTGTTTTCCGAGTTTGAACCCGTTCAGAATGTTCAGAAAGTTCAACGGACAAACGCCATGGAGGCCCGTGTGGCCAGTTTCGAAACAGCCCTCGAGCAGGAGGCACCAAAGCCGAATCAGAAGGAGTAGATCTCGTCGGAAGAAGCTCGTAGAGCAACCGGGATGGATTCTCCGCAAATCAGTGCAACAGCCGTTCTCCTAGATACAGAGAGGCTTCAATTTCAAAAAAAAAAAACCATTTGGCATGGACTTGCTACACTTTTACCCTTTGAGAGGCTCGCTGGGCCGAAAACCCGGAAGGGCGACCCAGGCAAAAGTTAGAGCAAGAGAAAAATACAAGAAAAAGAAAAAAAGCAAGCAACAATACAAAAAAAAAAAGAAAAAAGAAAAAAGAAAGAGAAAAAGAAATAGAAAATGAAAAGAAGCTCGCAAGGTCGAAAACCCGCATTGGGCGCCTTGGCAAAAGTAAGAGCCTAAAAAAGTGAAGGTTAAAATACCCGAGTGGACCTTAACCGGAACTACGTAAGGCTTGATTCCCATGTTTGGGATACGTAGGCAACTTCATCATGAAGTCCAGCCCCCAACGCTTTCATAGCGTCTCAGTCCATGCAATGGTTTCGATTTCATCCCCAAAGTCCAGTGGCCAACACCCTTTAAGGTGATTGTGTCCATATATGTGTTGTGACCGTCTTCGTCATCGCAGTGTCCAAGAGCTCGACCACCGCCAATGAAGACTGTCTGCGGATTGCTGCGGCACTATCCCAAACAAGGGGCAACTTTCCGTTGCCGCGAGCCGCCGTGAGCCGCCATTCAAACCAGGGGCAATTTTCCATTGCCTCCGATCCGAGGTTGCGCATCTCGAAGAGTAAGTTCCATGCTCGTTGAGCATTGACTGTTTGGAAAATATTTTTTGAAAATTTTTACTGAGGTTGACTATTCTCTCGAAAACTATTTCATTTTCCAAAACTGGACCATTGTCTTGAATCCAAAAAGGAAAACTTTCAGTGCTTGCTGCCTGACTTGCATGCTTTTCAAATCAAAAATCAAACAAGTACGTTAATCCGACTCTCGTTTTGATCAAAACCGTTTTAGTAGAAAGCAAAAACGAAAAATGGTTAAAATGATGAACTAGGGGCACAGTTGAGCCAGGCGTTCTGTCTCTCCCCCGTCATCGACGTACTTGCCAGAAGAGCGCTCTACCCGTCAGAAGAAATAGCTGTGAGCTAACGATGTTGAGCATGAACCCACAACTTCCTATTCATCCATCAATCACCCCGGGGAGGGATGAAAAATGAGAGATTGAAGAATAGAGAGGTGTAAGTTGAGAGAAAAGCGAGGAAAAAAGGGTTTTGAGAGAAAATCCGAGCTTGAGAGTCGAGTGATGTGAGGATCACAAATGAGAAAGGGTGGGAAACAATACCCAGATTGAACTGGCTCCTCGTGGTCCGAGGTCTCCCATCTTCGTTTACGCGTCTGTGTGTCGTGTCTCTTTCATTCGACGGTCTTGTCTTTTGTTTTGAGTCTCTCTCGAGCGTGTCTCGTTGTGTTTAGGTCGTGTACCTCTTTGTTTGAGTCCTCCCCGCTGTGTTCAGTGGTAGGCTCGATATCCCGGTTTGAAAAACCCTCATTCGATTTCAAAAATCGCTTATGCTCAGAATGCTGTGCCATTCTCTACATTTGAACGCATTTCGACTCCAACCGGTTCCATCTTTGAGGTCCGTCCTGTCAGATTGGGCTGCTTGTTTGAGAATTTGCCGTGTGCAGAATGAATCGAATGCTGTGTTATGGGCTGTGTGCAGATTAATCCCCAACAGAGTAAGGGCTGTGTGTCCATAATCAGGCAGTGGGCTGCTTGGGTTATTTCGCCGTCGGCTGTTTAGTTATCTGATTATTACAGTGCAAGTGTTCAATTTTCAGACAACCAATCGATTTCGTTTACATTGAGGTGTAACATGATGAGATGCGATGCAATGCATGAAATGTGTAAATGTAAACACTTTTTCAGATAAAAAGTCCGTTTCATTTCATCATCTTTTCAAATGTACAAGTTTTGGAAACAAAATCTGCCTGCGGCAGTACAAGGTAATCTATCTACCAAACAAAAAGAAAAGTACAAGAAAGAAAGAAAAGATAGCAAAAGTCTGCATCCATGTCGAGCACTCCAAGGGCTGTCAGTCCGTCCTGGTCCTCTTCCTGGACGAGGGTCCAGGAGCATCATCAGCGTCGTCGTCAGAGCCCGAGCTAGAACCGTCTCCGGTCTCCTCCTCCGATGACCCTGCCTCCGCCTCTGACTCCTCGTCGTTGTCATCGTCCGGGACTGGAGCTCGCGAGCTACTCCCGACGTGAGTACGCCCTCCCCTGGTACGGGGAAATATCCTGCCCTCCTCATCTCTCCCCCGAGCAGGGACAGAAGGTCTGGCCGGAGCACCTCCTGCCATGGGAATCTGGAAAGGAGGCTGAAAAAGTACACAAAAAGGGAAATGCATCAGTACACTGTGAACAGTTTAAAGGTGCAGAATGCAGTGTATGAGTACAGTGTAAGAGTGCCGTGAGCAGTTTAGCAATGCAGAATACAGTGTGTGAATACGGTGTAAGAATGCCGTGAGCAGTTTATCAGTACAGGGTACGGTGCAGAATGCAGTGTATGCAGTGTATGCAGTGTTCAGATACTGTGAGATCAGTGGATCAGGTGTCATGCCGTGCATCAGATTATGTAAAGCAGTGAATGAATGGTTTGAGGCCAGTGTCAGAAGGACATACCGGTATGTTGTAGACGGCTAGGAGGTCAAAAGTCCGCTGGAGCATCCCCATCATCGAGGCATTCATCGCCAACGACTGCCGGGTGTACGCAGAAGAAGCCTGCAAAAGAATCAAATGCATTGGTATTCTGTGGAATATGAAATAAACTGAGATGAATGACTGTACAAAAATGCAGTAGAACATACCGGAGGTAGGTCGGGGACATCAATGAACTCGTGACCAGCCGGTGGAGGGGCGAAGGGGATCAGATAGGTCGACCCACCCTGCCCCTGGAAAGTCAGTACAGCAGGCAGGGCAGGCCAGCCAGCTCCTCGTCCTCCCCGCACTCCGCCCCTACCACGGACCCGGCCCCCCCTCGAAGATCCAGCCCCTGCTCCCGCTCCGGCCCCAGCCGCCGATGCTACAGGCCTGGCCCCCTCTGCTCAACGACCGCTCAGGGGGCGCATCAGGTACGTCCGCACGTACTCCTGATAGTCGCCGGTGCCTCGGTAGCCGGCCTCCTCCCAGCCGATAGAGTAATCAGCCAGCTGCTCAGTGGTAAGCCCCTCGGTCTCCCTCATCTCTGCAGGAGGGTGAGCCGGGACTATCTGCTCAGGTAACCCGCGGGTCTGGCGTAGAAAACGCTCCCCCAGGTACCAAGCCCGACAGACCGGGCCCTCAAGCAAAATCCGGAAACGCGAGGTCTCCTCAGCACCAGGGAATCGACCCCGCATCGCCGACGGCAAGGAAGCCCATGGCCGCCAAGTGATCTGAAAGTGACAGACAGTTTGTTATCTACTGTTATTGAAATATGCAGTGGGAAAGCGAAGCTAAATAAACTGAAAGTAAAGCATACCTCGGCCGGGGTGATGGTGTCGAAATATCGGCGGAAGAAGCCGAATGTCTCCCGTGGTCGCCGGGTGCATCTCCCGTCGAAACGACTCGAGAACGGGACAGCCAGAGGAGGCTCCGCGACTGGTACGGGTGCAAGCCTAGGGAAGTAGGCGTAAACCCACAGCTGCAAAATAGATGTCAGTATGACCATCAGATAAAGTAGAATATACAGAATAAAGCAGAAGTGGCAGAGCCGTGTGTTGTGCAGTGTATTGTGTGCAGTGTACAGTGTGAGCAGTGTACAGTCAATGTAAAACAGAAAGTATGTGTGTGCCGTGTGTACAGTATACAGCGAGTGTAAAGCAGATTACAGTGGGTGCAGTGTACAGAGTACAGAGAATATCGGACAGAAATGAAAAGCGGAGAAGAAGTATACCTCCCAAGCCCGCCAGTAGCCTCCGAGGAGCTGGCCGCTGCCGCGCGAAGCCGAGCTCATATATCCATAAAGGGTGGCCAGAGCAGCACCGCCCCAGTTGTAGTGCAGGATGTCCCGGACGTCCACCAGTGCACTGAGAAGACAGAGAGGCACGGTGTTCGCCCGGTCGGCGAAGATGGTAGTCTCGAACAGGAACATGAGAAAGCCGCGAGCATACCTCTCCTCGTCCTCCGGGGTCATCTGCGCCTCCTCCTCCAATACGGGCTGGACTCGAAACTGGACCTCGAACCAGGAATACCGCACAAAACCTGGACGAGCTAGTGGCGGCGCCTCCCCCAGCAGATAAACCTGAGCGGCGGTCCACTCATCCATGTCGATGTCAAAGGGGATCGGATCACCCCCTACCCCGATGCCTGTGAGCATCGAGAAGTCATAAGGGGTCATCGTCATGTCCCCTGAAGCAGAAAAGTGGAAAGAATCGGTGGTGTCCCACCACCTCTCCGCCAAAGCAGCAAGAAGAGGTCTGCATGTGGACAACCTGGAGAGCCCTCAGCAGAAGGTGCCGAAGCCCGCTCGGTCCACGATGCGTCGGACCACATCAGGGAGCTCATCATACCACTCCCGTGCACCAGTATTCCCATACCCGCGGATGGTATGGGAACCCTCCTGCAAACAGAAAATAACAATTGCAAGACAACATTCAACATGCAGTTTTGAAAGGACAGGTATGGCATGTATGCAAGTTTGTCAGATTCAGGCAAATACCGGGTGCCGGTGTGCTTGCAGTGAAATACGTGTGCTGTGTCAGCGTGTTTGGGTGTTTCAGAACAGATGTGGCATGTGTGCAAGTTTGACAGATTCAGACGAATACCAGGTGCCAGTGTGTGTGCAGTGAAATACAGTGTGCGCCGTGTGTTTGGGTGATTCAGGGCTAGTGCAGTGTGTGTGCATGTGTCAGTCTCAAGCAGATGTCAGTTGTATGTATGTTTACAGTCAACTACAGTCTACAGCATATCAGTTTTCAGCAGTTAAAGAATAAAACTAGCTATGGCAGTTTTGTATCCTACATTGCAGAAAGTAAAGCAGAAAAAAGAGAGTTACCTCGGAAGTGCCGAATGAAAGGTGGGAGGTAGGCTCACGCAGCAGTAGCTCAGGCGCCACATGCCTCTCAAAGCTCCGGAACTGACGAAGGTCGTCTGGGGGCAGAACATGGATCGCCGGCCGGTAGGTCGCCGGGTCGAACGGGCGCTCGCTCAGTGGTAAGAGCTCGACCCCGGGATCCATCTCGTGGTCCGGGGGAGTCCCGCCACGTGGAATGTCGTCCGCCATGTAGGGAATGATGTGAAAATGGCCCGGAAAAGGAAAACCGGGTCGGAATACGAAGAGTCAACCAAAAAGTCAACTCCCGAGAAGGTCGGAAATGGCCGGGAAGGCCGGAATGTGAAAAGGCACGGAAATGAAGAGGAAAGTGAGGGGAACGAACCCCGAAAAGGCTAGAACGCCAAACGAGGCACCGAAACGAGAATGTGATCGGTGGAAAACGTCCGAAACGCGAAGAGAAACGCGAATCCGACGACGAAACGAGCGTAGAACGCGAAGAAATGGACGAAAATGGAGAGGGAAAAGCTCTAGAGAGAGAGTATGGGGGTTTTCGGCGTGAAAGAAATGAGAAAATAGGGTTTGAAGCCCTATTTTATAACACCGAAGGTGAAAAGACAAAACTGCCCCGCACCAGCAACTGTTTGCCGGTCGGCAATGTTTTGTGCCGGCCGGCACTTTTTTGTGCCGATGTAATTGTTTTTGTGCCGATGGCCAGCCGGTGGCCTCCCCTTTCGGCCGGTGGGGTTCCCACAACCTTGTTTAGGCCATTTGAGTTGTTTTTGGTCTTCATAGCTCAAGAAAGTGCAAGAAAATGCATCTCCGACGCTCAACCGGCCTCCGTTCTGACCGCGGGCCGTGTCTCCAGTGCGTGGCACTCGAATTCATGCAAGGTGTATCCTTTTTGTATCCTTTTGAATCCAAAAGTTACCCCATGTGTGTTGCACAAGTTCATCACACTACTTCGACGCATTACATCGCGCTGTCGTGCGCCACACATTTGCATTGTTATGCACGTGTTACATGCGTTGCAACACGCACCCCTTTGCATTGTCGTGCACATTTCTCATGCATCATCATTGCATTTCCATTCCATGCATTGTCATGCGTTCCGAAATACGTGCGTGGTTGCGCATTTAAGCCCGTTTACATTCCGTGTGGCGTGCGTGTCACACTGGTCATCGCACTGTTTTGTGCATTTCAAACCATCGCACTGTTTTGTGCATTTCAAACCTCGCGCTGTTCTGCGCATTGCACTGTTTTGTGCATTTCAAAATTGCTCGCGCTGTTCTGCGCATCGCACGGTCTTGTGCATTTCAAAATCGTCGCACTGTTTTGTGCATTTCAAATCATCGCACTGTTTTGTGCATTTCAAATCGTCGCACTGTTTTGTGCATTGCATTCCGTTGCGCGGTTTTGCGCATCTCATTACATTACCTGCGTAGACCGCATGTTTGTAATCATCTCTCTACTTGCGTGGACCGCATGTTTTGATTGCGTAGACCGCATGTTTAATTTCATTACCTGCGTAGACCGCATGTTTTGATTGCGTAGACCGCATGTTTAATTTCATTACTTGCGTAGACCGCATGTTTTACCTGCGTAGACCGCATGTTCAATTTCAATACCTGCGTAGACCGCATGTTTTGATTGCGTAGACCGCATGTTTATCAATTTCATTACTTGCGTAGACCGCATGTCTTGACTTGCGTAGACCGCATTGTTAATTCCATTACCTGCGTAGACCGCATGTTTTGATTGCGTAGACCGCATGCTTAACTTCATTACTTGTGTAGACCGCATCTCTTACTTGCGTAGACCGCATGTTTAATTTCATTACTTGCGTAGACCGCATGTCTTATTTGCGTAGACCGCATTGTTATTTTCATTACTTGCGTAGACCGCATGTTTTGATTGCGTAGACCGCATGATTTAAATTCCATTACCTGCGTAGACCGCATGTTCTGATTGCGTAGACCGCATGCTTAATTCCATTACCTGCGTAGACCGCATGTTTTGATTGCGTAGACCGCATGCTTAATTCCATTACCTGCGTAGACCGCATGTTTTGATTGCGTAGACCGCATGCTTAACTTCATTACTTGCGTAGACCGCATCTCTTATTTGCGTAGACCGCATGTTTAATTTCATTACTTGCGTAGACCGCATCTCTTACTTGCGTAGACCGCATGTTTAATTTCATTACTTGCGTAGACCGCATGTCTTATTTGCGTAGACCGCATTGTTATTTTCATTACTTGCGTAGACCGCATGTCTTGATTGCGTAGACCGCATGCTTAATTCCATTACCTGCGTAGACCGCATGTTTTGATTGCGTAGACCGCATGCTTAATTCCATTACCTGCGTAGACCGCATGTTTTGATTGCGTAGACCGCATGCTTAATTCCATTACCTGCGTAGACCGCATGTTTTGATTGCGTAGACCGCATGTTTTGCTTGCGTAGACCGCATGCTTGTTAATTCTAATACCTGCGTAGACCGCATGTTTTAAATTGCGTAGACCGCTTATTAAGTTTCGTTACCTGCGTAGACCGCATGTTCATGATCAATTTTGTTGACTGCGTAGACCGCATGCTCCACTTACATGTTTGTATTTCCACAGCATTGTCATGCTCCCCACTTGCTTTGCGCTGTCACGCATTTCGAGTACACCACATTTGCATTGTCATGCATGTTGCTAACCATATTGCACCTGTTAAGTTTGTTTTCTTTTCAGGCACGATATTGTATGTACGGTTCATTTGCAGCTGGTGCAACCGGATGAGCCGCACAGGTATTGTATCTCCCGAGTGAGACGTATTGAGAATTCCATAATTCTCTTACATCCTTTCTGCATTGTAGTGTAGTTTGGTATGCTAGCTTAAAATTGTCGCATGTTTGCTTCATTACAGCTTTCTTTGCATGATCATAAGTTACGCTCGGCTTCGTGCATTGTCTTGCATTTTGCCCCTGCCTTCGGGTGCATACCTTATTTGTCTTGTATGTTTGTCTGAGTCTTCGGCCTTGTCAAAAATGGGTCGTCTCTGGGCTTTGACATTGACTCCCGTCATTGTTATGACTTTCGAGTTCTGTCAAAGAGGGGCAACTGTAGACACCCCATTTTTGACCGTCCTCAAGACTTGGACGTCATCGTTTGAACACTCGGTGATTATCCATGTTTGTGTTCGTTTGGAGTTCCTGGAGGCCTCGGCTCGCGCGCCTTGCCTCAGGATCCCCGAACTCGACCGTTTAGTGTCTGGTTTTGCACCAAACACTTGCATCTTGCCTTTGAGAGGCAGAGTGGGGCTTGTAGACCATCCCCACCCATCACTGGCAGTGGCTAGATGCCACCGGCTGGTTTTTGCTGCCACCGGCAATATAGTTTGCCGGCCGGCACTCTTTGTTGCCGGTCAGCATTCTTTTGTGCCGGTCGGCACTCTTTTTGGCCAAGATGACATTTTTGGCCGGCCGATTGCTGTTCATCTGCTTTTGCAGATATTTTTAGACAGCTGTATTGCTTTTGCTCCCCTCCATACACGTGTATGGAGGGATCTCCCTCTTGCAAAGCTTGTCTTGTAAGCTTTACAAGAGGCATATAGAGAGGGTCTCTCTCTAAGGCAAAAAGGAGGGCTTTTAGACATTTTTGAGAGAGGAAAATACAGAACAAGCTCTGGTTTTTCTAGGGTTAGGGTTAGATATACACAACCTATCTCTCTTTCCCTCTTATTGGTACACTAGGTGCTTTGTGTCTCACTATTGCACACAAACACCTAGTGTTTCACCTTCCTCTTGGAGCTGAGGTTCTAAAGAGTGTGTTTTGAAGTTTTGGTGTTGGATTCAAGCTCAAGGAGGCCATTGGAGCACCATTTGTGAAGGGGTCATCAAGGGTGAGATTCTAGTCCTTTTTTTCCCCATTCTTGCATTGATTTTCTACTAGCCTTAGAGCTGTTTTTGTGATTATTGTATAACATAAAAAAGTTCTGTTTTTAAGCCCTCTTTATTGTTTATTAAGAGTGTTTTGTTGTTTGAGGGTTGTTGACCACCCTTAGGCCTCAAAAGGCCTCATTTTGAGCCATTTTGTGCTAGCTCCGGGATTTTGGTGTTGAGGTCTCTTCACCACTGAAATCTTGAGGGATTTCAGTGGTGAAGATGATGCTTTGAAGTCCCAAGAAGGAGAGGGCCACCCCCTCTCCTTGTTGTCCTTGAAAAGGACATATTTTGGCCTCTTAAGGAAGCCTATGCTTGAGTGTGTGTTGAGCATGTTTGGTTTGTTTTTCATGCTTATATATCCATAATATAACATGATTTCAAGTTGGTTTTGGAAATTCATGCATGCTTAGCATAGTTGCCATGTAATGCCTTATTTGTGCCTTAACATGTTCTTGGTTGTTAACCTTTGTTAGAGCATGTTTTAGGCTTGTATTTGTGAAGATTATGTGCTTATTTTGCCATGTTTTAGATCTGTCCATAAGTATTTGGGTCGATTTTGGCATGCTTGATATAGCTCCTTTGTATTCGGGCTTGTTGGCCTTAAGTATGTACATGTGTAGCATGCCATCTTTGCATTGTTTTGATGATTTGGAATCATCCTACATGCTATTTCAGTCCTATTTCCATGCTTGTTTGATTGCCTTGCATGTCTCCTTAATGCTTTGGAAGCATGTGTTGCAATGCTCCATGTTTTGGCCATGGTGTATGCCTTTGTATTTGGGCCATTTAGATGCCATCTAAGTAGTCCTTTAGCCTTGATTTAACATGCTAAACCTCTGATTTTGGTCCTTCTTTTCATGCCATGTTTGGTCATGTTAAGTGTAGTTCAATGCCTCATTGATTTGCTTTGAACACTTAGGCCATTTGGGTGCATGCTTGGCTTGATTTGTTGCTTGGTTTGGCACCATGTATTAGCATGATTTCAAAGCTTATAATGCATGCTAATTGTTCATGTTTCCTTCTTTCAAGTGTGCTTGAATGTTGTTTGATTTATGCTTAAGTGTTGGTCCTTATGTGCATGTGTGTGTGCATGCCATTTAGCCCTCACTTTTTAGCACATTGGCTACTGTTTTAGGCCTGTTTAGAGCTGCCTAATTCATGTTTAAGTCCATCTTCTATTTGGTTTGCATGCTTACCTTGCATGTTTGCTTGTAAGCTTTGCATGATTACATTGCATTGTTCATGTTGCATGATAGCTAACATGCTTAGGTTGCATTGCATCAACATGCATTCCTTGTCCCTTGATTTGGGTGATAAGGATTGGGAGTTTGTTTGATTGATTTGCATTGCATTTGAAATCAAAGTTGCATACTTGGTTCTTTGGGCCATCATGCATGGAAATGCGTGATTGGTGGTCCGAGAACCGAGGCACATGTCCCTTTGAGTCATCACAATGATAAGAGACATGGTTGGTGCATACATGCCTTGAAATGTGCTACCATGCTTTGTTTTGCCCTCTGTTGCTGTGAGTTGCAGGTTCTGCAGGAATACTCTGCCGACCGGCAGTGTAATGTGCCGACCGGCACCATTTTCTCTGCCGACAGGTTCAATTTTGTGCCGATGGCCATACCACACTGCCGGTGGCAATTTCAACCAGCCGGTGATGATCCTCTCTGTCCAAGGGATCAGTCCTGAGGCTTTGACAGCCTCCAGAGGAGGAAAGGAAGGAAAACAGAGGCAGCTTGCGCATGGTGGCGTGCTTCCCGAGGCGTTTTCCTGCTTTAATTAGTTTATTTAATTTGTTAATTAAATTAGTTAATTTGTAATATTAATTAGCTTGCGTAGTTAATTAATTTGTAATATTTATTCGGTCCCTCCGAGCGAGGGCAAACTTGTAATAAGTGTGTGTGGGTGGTGTGTATGTCTTCCAACCTCACTTCTTTCTTCCCTTTTACTTACCCGCTTTAATGGTTAGTATTAGGGCACGTTTAATTTAGCATACCTCATGATATGCATGTGTGCATCCATGCATTTGTATTACATGCATTAGGCTCGGTACATCACGCTAACTGCATCAGTACTTCAATTCCCAAACTGAATACGTGATAATCGTGCATTTTCACATAATATGTTTAGGATAGCCGAGCCTATTCTAGTAACATTTTGTATGCGATGCATTAGGCACTTCACATGGACTTGGATCATGCATGTTTGCTAACAAGTTCTTTGTTTTGGCACGGAGTACTATGTAAGTATTTCCGCTTTAGCATATCACATGAGTGTGAATATTGCCATGACAGCATGCTTAACATGTGGCTAGATGCTTATGTGTTAAACTGTTTTGAATGCCTGTGGGTGAAGGTTGGATTGTTTGAGTTGGAAAAACTCGTTGAAATCCGTATTTTAGCCTACTTGCGAGTAGCAAATTCCAAAGCATTTTCAAACCGAACGAATATGCAATGTTTATTCCCAAATTAGGCAATCTAGTCTATACTTGTTTGCTGCGCGCATAACATAGTAATTCTAGGCTAATAATTGGAATAAGAACACGTAAGGTTTTCAAAAACGGATATCACGGTTAGTAGAGGCCGGTCTTTGGACCGGGCGAAAGGGGGTGCTCATAGCTGACCTTCCCCGATCGTACCCAAGCTCCCGAGCCGAGACAACTCCGGTGATGACGGACATGTGGCCTTCGGCACCGAGTCAGGGTTTCCTAAATTTCCCATTTTAAAAAAATATTTAGGTGGCGACTCTGTATCTGGCAAAGCAGTCCATGTTTGGCACTACTTTTTGAAAAATCTGTTTCTCAAAACGATTTGCCAGATTTGGACTCTTTGGTTCAGATTAAGAACCGCGACAACAAAAATCGCGAGTCCGAACTGTAGTAGCAACGAGGTCCCCCCTCCGCGGGCGCTGTTACACCACCTTGTTCGTGAACAGGGCGAACACTGTAGGATTGTATCTTCTGATCACCTTGGAGGGTTATTGCAGGTCTGGCTCTACGATTGAGGCTGTGCTAGCTTAGCCACATTATATGGCTATATGAGCTCGACATCCCGCGAGAGCGAGAACAGAGTCGGAGGTTACTGGCGAGCTTGAGAGATACGCTTTACATTGTTGTTTTACAGTTTCTACCTTCCTTTACTGTGCTTTCTGCTTTGCACTTTCTGTACACACAGCATACTACATCGTTTACATCTGCATTGCACTTTGTACACTGTACCACACATTCTGCTTTTTACATTTACACTTGTACTATCTGTACGTTGTACATACATGCTATCTCCTGTATTCTATATTTGCATCCTCTGTACATTACACACTCATCTTGCTTTCTGCAGTTTTTGTACATTGTATACTTACTGTTGCCTTTTACTTACAGCTATGGATATACACATATTTCCCAACCCTCGCTTCAGAGCCGGAAGTGGAGATGCCCCCCGTTGTACCATACTCTCACCGGTATGATGGGAGATGCCTACAGAGGACCCGAGAGACTTTCATATTTTTCCGTCGGTACTTCGACACAGTGACTGCGGCAGAGGTAACTCACAATTCACGGTTATTTTCATTCTCCTTGGGCTTTGATTCATACTTCGATATCTGATGGCAACTAACAATCTATGCATTCTCTATTTACAGATCACTTGGCAACCCTAGGCCACAATGCCAGACGGAGTCAGGGACCAGTATGCTGGAGCTTGGGGGGCCTCCCGTTTTTTACTTTTGTTTGAGGGCTCGGTTTGTCAAGCCTAGTTTCTCGGCCAGCGATTCTTGCGCTAGACCATGGGTTTGCCCAAGCCGATAGTTTCCATGCCGCCCCTGCCGTTTATAAGAGCTATAATGAGACTCACTTTCCAGGAGATGATTCAGTTCGCGAAGGGCTTGGAGACCGACTGCTTTCGCGGGGTGGGGGATTATTTGACCTTTATCCAGATACACCTCATGTCTCTTTTGACCAGTATTCATGGAGGTGAGGGGGCGAGGGCTCTAGCTGCGAGAAAGAGAGATAGAGTGCCCAGGGCGACCAGGGCGCATAGCAGAGGGGCTACCCAGGCGGGGCAGAGGACTGGCTGGCCAGAGCTGCCTACTACACTCACATGTTGGTGGTATACTGGGGAGACATACCAGATCCCGATTAAGCCTGCAGCAACGGGACATAGATATGTCAAAGCTCCTGATGCACTCCCGGTATGTACCACATTTTTGTTTTCCCATCTCTTTCTGATATTTGCTCCTTCTGGACATTGATCATTCCCAATGCATTTGTAGGCACCCCCAGGATACACTGAGGATCTGCAGGAGCTACTAGCCTCATTTGAGGGTATGATTGAGGAGGGAGGCACTACTCAGCTTCCACGGCATTCAGGTCATTTCTTTAGTTTTCTTGCATTCCAGTCATCAAATCTCCGCTGACACACTGAAATTGACATTTCAACTAAAAACTTCCCCACACTGCACTGATACACTACATCTGAAATACTACACTTCCATACTGTATTCATACATTGTACCTGACTTCTGCATATACTCATTCTGCATACCATACTTGCATCTGATACACATACTGTGGCTGACATATGACAACTGTCTTTTCAGGTCCCACCCATACTGACAACACCGGCAACAGCTGCAGCACCTGTACCAACGGTGCCTCCTCCAGCAGTAGGGAGGAAAGAAAGACAGGCTCCGGCACGCGGTCGAGGCAGAGCTAGGGGTACCTGAGATAAGAGTGGTCCTTCAAAGCCCATTCTGAGTAATGATGATGCGGAAACGAGCAACTCCGAGGAGGCAGTCAGTCCACAGTCTGAGTCATCTGACAGTGGAGACGATGGCGACTCTAGATCTAAGAGTGAAGGTGATGCTAAACCGGGTTCTGAGGCAGAGAGTGGCGATGACTCTGGTTCTGGTTCGGCTTCTGGTTCAGATAGCGATGCAGATGGAGACAGCTCTGAGACCCTGCCTAGGAAAAGAATGAAGAGAGCCTCTCGAGCCTGAGATAGCTGGCACAGATTTTTTGTACTTTTGTTTAGTTTTTTTTGTTAGTAGTGTTAGCACATTGTGTAGTTTCAGACAGGTTTTATTTGCTTTGAAAACTTATAGTGCACTTTTTGTAAAAACATGACCATGATTGGAATAAAAACCAATACATTTTTGAAAAAGTGTTGTATTTTGCATCATGAGCACCACTTAGCATGGAATGGAGATTGAATTTTGATAATGAAATTTGAACATGGTATTGGCATAACTTTCTTACTCAGGTAATGAACCAACCAATACTTGAAACACTAAACACAACATACAACTCGATAATCGAAATAGCAATAACTCAATAAGCAAAACAAAACAACTCGATAAACAACACAAAACAACTCAAGTACAACTTAACAAACTTGCTAGAACTAAGAGGACTCAAAACAAGACCTTAAGATGCATAAAGAACAGAACAAAACCCATGCCTTCAGCATTCCCAGCACACAGGTAGATGACAAACTTGTCAGAAGGACTGTCGGCCATAAATAGAATTTGTCGGCCACCAGTGGTGGCCGGTCGAGTGGCCTGTCGGCTATCACTAATGGCTGGTCGGCCATTAATGTGAGGAACCTCCAGATTGTTGACAGCTGGCTTCCACTCACTGCCTTATCTTCTAAAAAAGGTTTACCTTCATCATTTCTTCTCCAGAACTCATTTTGGCTACTGTTTTTACCACAAATGGAGCCATTTCTTGCTCAAAACCTCTCGGATTGGATTGAAACTTTAGATGGCTCGAAAAAGGTGAATTTGGTTTTGGCATAAATGCACTATTCCCGCTCAATCGTTCTTCGCTTTGTTTTCCGTTCTTACATGCCGTGACTAGATATTGGAATCTGATTACACATGTCTTTAGCTTCGGGGGACAAGAGATATGCCCAACAATAGAAGAATTTCAAGTGCTAATGCAGTCCTGGCACGATAAGGAAATCTTACCTCAGCCCCGTTTTGGTCACATCCAAGCTTTGGGACGGATGTGCGAGCTCATCCTACACGAGGCATGATCCTTGGTTCATAATGGAGAACTAGATATCCCCAGTCTCATCCGTCAATTTTTTGAAGTCAACAACTACAGTAATCTTCTTTGGTGGGGTTTTCGACAACACGCCATTTGCTTGTGCACGTTAGCTCATTTCCTTCTCATCCCTGGTTTCGGCGGATCTAACATTCAACTCATCAAAGTGGCCCAAGGTTTGAAAGAGGGCAACAGTTGCATTGGCTTAGTGTTGGCCGAAACTTTGATGGGCCTAGACGCCTTCCATCGGCGAGAGACAAACAAATTCGTGAGGAGTCCACTACTTCTTCAAGTAATGTTTCCCACCCTTTCTAATATGTGTTTCTCACATCTCTCGGCACTCATGCTCTATTTTTCTCTCAAATCCCTTTTCTCACTTTTTCTCTTAACATACATCTCTCTATTCTTTAATTTCTCTTTTCTTTCATCCCTCCCCAGATATAGCTAATGGACAAGCTGAAAGTAGTGGACTCTTGCCCTGCATGCTTTGCCCGAGCATACTTTTTCTGCCAACAGCTAGTGGATTTCCCGAACGAGGGATGGTGGTGCCATTGGATGTGCAACAGGTCTGCTGCTGACATTGCTTGGCGTTGCCCCTGGTTTGATCTGACCGAAATGAGCTACAGCATGTCTCGACAACCTGGCATTTAGCTAATCGGCTTGACACACTTTGTATTCTACTTTCCATTCTGGTTCAAACGTCAGTTTGGACATGATCAGATTTGCCCAGAGGAGGGTGTAGAGTACCCGATTTCATTCCCCATTCGAGGTTCACATTTGGCTAGGTACCTCACTGCTTGGAAGACGAGAGAGCTTCTGGCTCCTACCTCTAGTTTCAACTGCGCCATTTCTGGCAAGTGCCTAACTTGGCTGGAGGATGAGGCACAAGCTGGGCCCACTTTAGCATCAAAGGCTTCCACAAGCGCAAGCGGGGGACGTAGGAACACCTGACTCATCTATTCCCCTAGTTTATTGCTTTGATCTTACTTTTCAAGTTTTATGCATGTAATAAAAGCAACTTTGATTTGTATCGAGAGTTGGAGAACTTTGTATTGAAATCAATGAAATTAAAGTTGTGAGCACTGAAAATTTTCCTTTTGGTCCAAAAATAGTCTAAGTTATAAAAGGTAAATTTTGAAAAAAAATCAACTTTTATCAAAACTTTTCAAAAATCATTTTCGATAAGGATCACAACTTGACACGCATGGAATCTATCCTCGAGATGTACAACCCCGAATCCAAAAATGAAAAATTGTCCCTTGACTGAGTAACACTGCTCAGCACAATAACTCGCTCTTTGAATAAGGATCACAACTGAACATTTAGATAAAGAATAGACAAAGATGACCTGATCAACACATGGACAGGATAGTGAGTTGGAGGTGTTTACGGCCGAACTTCAGGATGAAGTTGCCTACGTATCCCGAAGATGGGAATCAGGCCTTACGTAGTTCGGTTCGGGTTCACTCGAGTATTAACACTCTCCTTTTGCGCTCTAACTTTTGCCAAGGCCGCCCTTTAGGGTTTTCAACCTTGCGAGCTCAGTTTTTTTTTTTTTTTCCTAATTTTTGGTGCTCTAACTTTTGCCTAGGTCGCCCTTCTGGGTTTTTGGCCTAGCGAGCCTCTCAGGGATAGTACTTCTCCAACTTGTCTATGTTGATCGGCTGCGAAAATGCTAGGCCATCCAAGTCCATAAGAATAAACAGCTCCACCTGACCATATAGTTTGAATGATGTAAGGACCAGTCTAATTAGGTCTGAACTTGCCCCTAGGGTCATGGATAGGAGCTCGATTGTCTTTCAGCACCAAATCCGCTTCTTTGGGATTCTTGGACTTAACTTTCTTGTTAAAGGCCCTGGCAATCTTGCATTGATAACTCTTAACATCGTACAGTGCTTTCAACCTTCTCTCATCAAACAACATCAGTTCTTCGAACCTGCTCTGTTATCTGACATTCAACCATAACCCACAACGATGGAACTTCTATTTCGATCGACAAAACAGGCTCCATCCCATACACAATAGAGTAGGAAGCTACCCCTGTAGACGTCCGGATCGAAGTTCTATAACCCCAGAGCGCAAATGGCCATTTGTCTGGCCAGTCCCTGTAGGTCTCGACCATTTTCTATAAGATATGCTTGATGTTCTTGTTGGCGACCTTAACAGCTTCGTTGGTTTGCGGCCGGTATGTAGATGACTTATGGACAGCCACGTTGTATTTCTCCAACAAGTCGTTCACTTCTTTCTTGAAATAGGAACCATTATCTGAGATAATCTCGTTCGGGACTCCATATCAGCAAATGATGTTGTTTCGGATGAACTTAGCCACATGTATTGCCTTCAACACTGCATAAGACTAAGCTTCCACCCACTTTGTGAAGTGATCAATTGCCATTAGAATGTATTCATACCCATTTGACCCTTTCGGTGTGACTGCGCCGATGATGTCAATTTCCTAGACTAAAAAAGGCCATAGTGAAGTCATGTTGGACAGCTTCGACGGCGGGATATTCATGCGATTGGCATGAATTTGGCATTTGTGGCATCGCCGAACAAAACCAATACAATCCTCCTTCATAGTAGACCAGTAATAACTCTGCCTGAGAATCTTCCGGGCTAACATTACTCCGTTTATGTGTGCTCCGCACTCTCCTCTATGGATGGCCTCCATCAGGTGCTTTGATTCCTCCGCATCGACACATATCTTGTGCATTCCCAGATGACCCCTCTTGTACAGTTTACCTCTGCAGATGATAAATTGAACGGCCATCCACCGCATTACCCTCTTATCCTTGGTATTTGCCCCTGGTGGATAAACCTCATTTTCCAAGAAGTTCCAGATATCATAGTACCAAGGGTTTTGATCTTGCGCTTCATCTATTGCAGCGATGGTCTCGTAGGCCGATGTATACCTCTGCTCAATGATGATTGGACGCATGCGGACTCCAAGCAGGTTGTCTATCATGAATGATAGAGTTGATAAGGCATCAGCGAACCTGTTCTTCTCTCTTAGTAGATGAGTGAAGGTCAGCTTTTCAAACCTAGGAATCAGAACGTCCAGGGTTTGGTGATAAATCTTCATCTTTTCTACTTTAACCTTCCAGTCTTCATTTGCTTTAGACACAACTAGGTTCAAGTCCCCGATGACGTCCAACCTTTTTGCCCCTAGTTCTAGGGCGGCTTCCAAACCAACGATACACGCCTCGTATTCTTTTTCGTTATTAGATACCTTGAACTGGAGTTTGAAGGCTCAAGGTATATGGGAATTGTCGGGTGCTATCAGCAATAATCCTATCCCATAACCGTACTGGTTAGACGCTCTATCAAAGTACATTGTCCAGATCTCTTCCTCGACTTGCAGAATGGCTTCATCTAGGAACAGGTATTCTACCGCTTCATCCCCTTCTACTGGGTGATCTACCAGGAACTCTGCTATTGCCCTCCCCTTGACAGACTTGCGAGTGACATACTTCAGATCAAATTTGGAGAGAAGAAGCAACCAACGGGCTAGCCTACGCATAAGCGCTGGTTTCTCAAAGAGATATTTGATGGGATCTAATCTCGAAACTAGAATTACGGAGTGAGCTAACAGGTAGTGCCTCAACTTCCTGGTAGCCCATACCAAGGCTAGACAAGCTTTCTTTAGCGGAGTGTAGCGGGTCTCATAATTCAGCAATTTCTTGCTCAGGTAATAGATGGCTTTCTCCACCCTATCCTCAGATTCTTGAGCAAGCATGCATCCCATCGTTGCGTCCGTTAGTGACAGATATAGAATCAAGGGCTTCCCCAGCTCTGGTGACGACAAAACAGGTGGATTCTGAACATACTGTTTGATCTGCTCGAAAATGAATTGGCACCGATCATCCTATCAGAATTTCTTTCCTTTCTTCAGGAGACCAAAAAGTGGTTCACAAGTCAAGGTTAATTTAGAAATAAACCATCTTATGAATTGCACTTTACCCAGAAAGCCTCGCCCCTCATTTTCAGTCTTTGGTGGTGGCATTTCTAAGATGGCCTTGATTTTGGAACGATCTTCCTCGATGCCCCTCTGTTTGATCAAAAAGGCCAGCATTTTCCCTGCTGTTACACCAAAAGTACACTTCTATGGATTCGACCTCAGTCTGTATTCTCTGGTTCGTTGGAAGAATTTCTTCAAGGCGGTTTAGTGGCCCTCTCTTTCTTTGGACTTGACAATCATGTCGTCCACATACACCTCGACCTCTTTATGGATCATATCATGCAAAATTGTGTTTGCAGCCCTTTGATAGGTAACGCTGGCATTCTTCAGTCCAAACGGCATCACCCTGTAACAGTAGGTTCCCCACGGTGTCATGAGAGCGGTTTTCTCCCTATCCTCGGGTGCTATCAAAATCTAGTTATACCCGGAGAATCCATCCATGAAGGAAAGCAACGCATGACCTACGATGAAGTCCACTAATTCATCTATGTGTGGTAGAGAAAGGTAGTCCTTCGGACTGGCCCTGTTCAGATCTCTAAAATCCACACACACTCGAATTCTTTCTTTGGCACTAGAACAATGTTGGCCAACTAAGTCAGATACTCAGGTACTGGCAAGAACCCTACGTCTATCTGCTTGGTGACCTCTTCTTTAATCTTTAAAGCCCAATCTGGGCGTATTCTCTGCACCTTCTATTTGATGGGTTGGGCCTCGGGGTCGAGAGGGATCTGATGCTGTACAATCTCAGGATCAATTTCAGGCATGTCTTCGTAGGACCACGCAAAAACATCTTTGAAATATTTAAATAAAACGACTAAGCGCTAGCACTCCTCTGAAGACAACGTGGACCCAATCTAGACCAGACGCTGATCCTTCTCAATACCCACATTAATTGGAATGATTTCATCAACAAAGGGTTTTACAAACCTCTCATCCTCTCAATTAATCAAATGTTTCAAAGCCAAAGGAATTCCTTCCTCATCGTTTTCATCAAAATTTTGAAAATCATGATCAATGCAATAAACAAGAGGCACAAAGAAATACTCAGAATCTGTAGTGGCATTCTCATTCAAAAGGTCCAGCTCATCCAAATCCTCAGTTATAGCCGACTCAAAAGAAAAGAAAAAAGACGACCTGGACAAAACCTTGGCATCTGGGTTATCACTCCCAGGAATACTGGACCTAGACTCAAAAGAACCAGAATCTGATTCCAACTCCACAGACTCTGTGGAATCAGATTCGAGCTCACTACCTAACTTAGAACTACTAGACAGGTAGCCCTCCTCTGGTTTCCAAATGAGGGATGGTGCGTCAGAGGCATCCAAGATTCTGCCAGAAGGATTCGTACCTAGTTGGTCCCGATCATGGAAACGGTCAAGTCATCCTCCAAGTTCTCTGGATTGATCGGAGGATCTGAAAGGAGACATGCCAGTGCTGCCCCTATCTCAAGCTCGTTACTGTTGGAATCACTTTCTGTGCTCTTTGTAACTTCAGCAGTTAGTTCAGTCTGTTCCTCTGTATCACTGTCTTGCAACTGCAAGTCGAAAAAAATCTTAAAGCTCGAAACTCGCTCCCTCTCAGAGTTGAACCATGGTTTAGGGAAACCGCAGAATGGGAACTCTTCACCCTCTTGAACAAAATATCCATTCAGGGTTCCCTGGATAGGTCGATGCACAAGTTCGTAGCACTTCCCGGTCTGCTTAGCTCTGGCTTTTTCGGTCATTTCTTTCTCTTTCCTCACCTAATCCTCTTTGGTGGGCGTATAGCCAAGACCAAAGGCATGCGGGTTATGTGCACATCGGCCAATACAGCAATGCCCTTCCAGCTACTTCTTCCTAATCCTATTCTTGGCATGTGTTGGAGTTTGTTCATGAAGTAGATTGATTGAGCACTAACATATAAGCCCTCATCCGACGCTATACTGCCCGGGCCTCAGCCAAGGTGAATCCAGAGACGAAAACATCCTCTTCGTCATGCACAATCTCTAGCACAGGTGCAGTGACCTCTAGAAGAGGATGTATAGATGAATTCCTGAAGACTATGGCCACCTCTTTTCCATGGGGGTACTTTAACATTTGATGAAGGGTAGACAAGAAGGCTTTTACTTGGAGCAACCATGGCCTTCTAAGCAATAGATTGAAAGTGGCCGGCACATCGAGGACTTGAAACTCAATATCCTGTTGAGCCGAGCCCACTCGAACTCTAAGCTGTACTGTGCCCATCACTTCCGGGCTAGTGTTGTCATACGCCCGGATCACCTGGGCCGTAGGTACGAAATTCGCTGGTTTTAGACCAATGGCATAGACTGTACAAGATGGGCAGACATTGATTACTAACCTAGTATTGACTACTACCACCAGTACCCACTTTTCTTGGCACTCTACTGATATGTATAGAGGCTTGTTATGTGCAAAGCCTTCCGGCGGTAATTCCTTGTCTGAAAAGGTCAAAGTTGGCGCAACGCCTCCCGGGAAGACTAATCCCACCAGTTTTTCCGAGGTGGTGTCGATGGACAACTTAGCTTTATCTATCGCTGTCAGTGCAGCTTGTCTGTGCACTCACAAAGCCATAAGCAGACCCCAAATAGATATGTCGACTTAAATCTTCTTCAACTATTTTAGCACAGCCTTTTCCTCTAACTATTTTTCCTTCTGTTTCTCGACTTCTTTATCCGTCCTGGATGCCTCGAGTTCGTCCAGATGTGGGGGTTTGAAGTACCGTCCACTTCTAGTCATGTGGTCCACCTCTTCAGTATACCAGGTATCGTCTGGTAGGTCTTCACCCCAATCCTCGTCAGTATGGGCAAGATGGAAATCATCATCTTCCCATCATATTCCTCCTATAACCGACAGTTCCGTTCTAATCATTCCTCCATAAGAAATATCCCCTGTAAGGCATTGAGCTATTCCAACCTTCTGTTTATCATGATCCCGTTCTTGCACAAACCACTTCAATACGGCTTCTTGTTCAGTATCAACGGTACTCACGGCGCCCAGTTCTTGAGCCAAATTCTTAGTACCGGGGCTCTCCGACAATTTCCCTTTGTCCTCGGCCATTCTGACCACTGCAGGTTTTGGTTTAATTCCCTCCTCCACATCGTGCTCTTCGCTCAACCATTCAAAGCTGTCTATCGACGCATTCAGATCAAACCAATCAATATGCACGTCTACCTAATCTTGCTCATCAAAGAACTGCAAATTGTCTATGTCCTCTTCTAGGTCGGCCAGATCATCTAATCCCTGACTTGGGCCATCCTCTCAAACTACACTAACCTCTGCTGTTGTTGGCAATACCACCTCGGGCTTGGCCTGATTGATTGGCACAATATAGCAGCTCGAGTTATACATCCCCTCAGATAAATCCTCGAAATCATCAGGCAAAAAAATTGGCATTCTCCATCAATGTTGACCTCCCTTCATCTTCCACTGTTACCATCACTAGTTTGGGTTGGAGTGAAGACGTGCTCATCATGCACAAGTCTATGCTATCAGGGATGAACAACGCCGGCTTAGGTAGGTGGGAAGAGGTCATGTATATACTGGGGTCGTAAGGGACGCCAGTGTATGGATGAGGTTTATATGCCGAGGTGGAGGGACTTGGTTTTGTGGTGGAAGAGGATTTGTAGTGGTGTTAGGTTTTTGACGAGGTGCTATCACCTTATTGTCAATGAGATCTTGAATCTCATGATGCTGCCTGTAGCACTGGTCGGTGTCATGACCATGCTGTTGGTGAAAAGCACAATATTTGGCCGGATTGCACTTAGGCGGGAGAGGATCGAGTAGGGGCGTTGTTTTAACGATTTCAGATGCCCCTTTTTTATCAGAACCATTAGGGCTACAGATAAGGACATATAGAGCGGGGTAAAGGTTCTGTGGGTTGGAGCTGGGTTGATTGAGTTGAGGTTGAGGTTTGTGGATTTGTGTTGGATGTGTTGGCAAAAGGAGTGGCTATTTTGGTTTTAGTGGTGACGACGTTGATGTTAGATTGTCGTGCAGAGGTGCTGCCACTCGTGGTTGCATTGGAACTGTACGTGAAGGGCCTCTTGGGCTGTTCATTCTCATGGTCTATCAGCCCCTGTTTCATTGCATCTTCAATTTGCACCCCTATCTCATGGAGCTTAACAAATGTAAACAAAGGCAAGACTATCATCTTCTATAATAATCTCCCTTGCAAGTTACAGACCACCATTCGGATCTGATCCTTCTCAGATGGCCTAATAGTCATCATAGAGGCCTTAGCCCTCTATCTTGTTACAAAGTCCGAGAAGCCCTCCATTGGCTCTTGACAGGTTGCTTCAAGATCACGTGTTGTGACCTCGATCTAGGTATTGTAGGAGTATTGTGCAATGAAGACCTCAGCCATCTCCTCCCAGTTTCGTTTTACAGAATCTTCCAGCTTTGTGTACCAGATGGACGCTATACCCGATAGGGTTCAGCCAAAAAGCGACAACTTCTAAAGTCTAGTGAGACCCATTGGTCGTAGGATGTTAGAGAATAACCATAGATGGACTATAGGATCCCCGGAGCCATCAAACCAGTCTATATGCGGCATCTTAAATCTATCCGACAAAGTTACTGCAGAATCTGTGTATCCATCCTCAATGTCAGGGATTGAATTCACACCCTACACCCACTTGAAGAGCTTTTCTAGCTTGTTGACCTTCAATGCAATGGGATCAACCGTGAATTCGAATGGTGCCTTCATCTGGTAAACTGGTACCTTGGAGGTCTGAGATGGGATTGGATCTGCCAGGATGCCCATATTCTCTTAGACATTAATTGTGACCCCGGGTGCCGGCATACCCGCTAGGGGTGCATAGGATGCAAAAGCTACTGCCGGTTGTGGTTATTGTTGCTGAAGCCTATCAATCAATTCTACTTGGTGGGCTGCGACCTCAACTTGGCAGGCTGTGACCTTAGCTTGGTGGGCATCATCTAGCTGCATAGTCTCAATAGTCTGCTAGAGTTGATGAAACATATCTTCCATGCTGACTGGGGGATTTTGAGCTATCAGAATTGGCAAACATTCTCTTACTGGTCTAGATGTAGAGGTTTGATCCTGATTGGATGCAGGTGATTGCTGAACTGGTGAGTTATGCCTAACCCTCCTCCGTTTCGTAACCGGTGGGAGTGAAACAAACACTGGTTGTCCCCTGACAAGATCCCCAGATCCATAGAATCTCCTCACATGAGTCAAGAGTGCTTGGGGGGCAACAGAATCGTTTGAAGCAATTGTGATAAACTACCTTGTAAAAAGAAATAAAGCAAAAGGCAAACAAAAATCAAAAACCGCACAACACCTTAGCTCAGATTCTAATTAGTACACTGATGTAATCAAAGCCGTAGAACCATGCTCAATAGTGAATTCTGCCTCCCAAAATTTGATACCAAGACTTGCAACTAATACATACATTCCTGCAGAGTTTCACTCTAAAACACACATAAGTGAGAGCCAAAACACCCCTATGATGGGATAGGGTTACCCTGTCCTAGTTCGTCAGGAGCTAGGGTTTTACTATTCACAACAAGTGGTTTCACACAATCCTACAATCGGGTAAGCAACCTGTCCTAGTTTGGAACAGTCTCTATGGTTTTCGATAAGCAACTAGGCCGATTGGTCAAAAAGGGTACCTCAGCAAAAGTACCTAATATATCTCTCACACCTAACATCGAGAAGTGAAAGGAGGATCAAACGGTATAGCGGTAGTTCAGATCCAAGGGTTGTGTTCCCATCGTGGCAAAGCCCACAACCGATCAGCCTTTTGGTAAGCTTTTCCAAGCAAGCCTCTAGCAAACCGTTCAGGAATAGCAGATGGCAAACACTGTGACTTAGGCGCACCAATGCAAATGCAAATGTAAAGAAACACATAAGTGTAGATAAAAAGACATATCATGAGTTTGAGTCAAGTTCTCTAAATCCCCAGCAGAGTCGCCAGAAACTATAGCTCGCCTTTTTCGCGCCCCCTTTCGGAAGGTTGAAAGAAAGCCCTACAATTCGGACTCCCGCGGTTCTGAATCTAATCTCACAAGTGCAATGTGAAACTAATAAACACCAAAGAGTCTATATCCGACAAATCATTTTGGAAAATTGATTTTAGGATCAAAAATGCCAAAATTGGACTGCTTTGCCAGATATAGAGTCGCAACCTAAATATTTCATTTTGGAAAAAATTGGGAAACCCATGACTCGTGCCAAAGGCTACGTGTCTGTCACCACCAAAGTTGCCTCAGCTCAGGAACTTAGGTACGAGAGGGGAAGGTCATGAATTGAGCGCCCCCGCTCGCCGGATCAAAGATTTGCCTCTACTAATCATGATATGATTTTTTTATAAACATTATGTGCTCTTGTATCGGTTATTAAGCTAGCTTTACTATGTGATGCGCACAAGCAAGTGTAGACTAGTTTGCTCAATTTGGAACAATTCAACTCATGTTTGTTTGCGAAAATGGTTTGAATTTGCCACCTCAAGTGGGCTTAAAGGTTTGCGGATTTGCCACCAAACATAGTGGGCTTAAAACATGATTTGACACTCAACAAAGTAGGCTTAAACTTACATTTGCTGAATCGTTCTGATTCAAACAACAAGCCTTCATCCATAAGCATTCAAGCAATTTAGAATTTAAGCACATAGCCTCATGGCAACATTCACACTTATGCAAATATGCTAAAGTGTAAAAACTCATCTAGTACTCTAAGTTAAGAAGATATGAGTTAGTAAAATTATGCATGGTTCCTAACTATACAAGATGCCTAATGCAACACATGCGATATGCAATTAATATGCTCGGCTACTAATATGGCATATGATTCAATTTAAATAACATGCGGTTAAACACATATTCAAATAAGTATTGAAGTGGCAATGCAGTTTGAATGATGCGCCGAGCTTCGGTGCATGCAATACAAATGAATGGATGCAAGCATAAGGTATACTAATCTGAAATATGTCCCTAATCTAACCATCAAAAGCGAGTAAATAAAAGGGAGAAAGACGTGGGGTTGGAAGACATACACGCACATACGCACACTTATTACAACATTACGCCCTCACGAAGGAGGGTCCGAATGAATAAGCTAATCAACTACTTACGCTAATTAAGCTAACTAATTATTACAAAACAGAAATAAATTAACTAACTATTCTAGTTAACTAATTACAAAATGAAATTGAATAACTAATTAAACTAACTAATTAATTACAACTCTTAATTAGCTACAACTAATTAATTACAACACGTATTTGAATTTCAAAATAAGCTAATCATAAGCTAATTAATTTAAACTAATTAACAAGATAACTCGTCCCGAGATGCAAGGGAAGCCCATGCATGCTCAGTTTCCACCTGAAAGGCCACTGCCTTGCTGCTGAATGCCTCTGTTTGCTCATTTGAACACTAACAATGCTGCCCATTTCCAGAACACCTCTATTTTACCTTACCAAAACACTGTGCAAATTTCACTGATGGCCAATGTAGACACCCCATTTTTTACCGTCCTCAAGACTTGGATGTTCTTGCAGGTACATCTGGTGGCAAGTTTGAATGCTCGTCGAGCACTCGAATTTCGCGACGGAACGTCACATGTTTGAGCTTTCCAAACCCTGTGTCCTTTCTGCTTCATTTTTGGACCATGTGTTGGTCCTTTCAGCATGCTTCTAGTGAGGCACTGCCGGCCACCTTTTGGCACTGCCGGCCTTGAGTTTAGGTCTTCCGGCCATTGATGAGGCATGCCGGCCACCAATGAGGCACTACTGGCCACCACTGATGGCCGGCAGGACACCTTGTTTCAGTAGATCTTATGCTAGATCTTATGCTAGATCTTTTGAGCCAACTGGTTTTTACTAAGCCATCCTCCATACACGTGTATGGAGGGATGGAGGCCATTTCAAGCTTGTTAAACAAGCTTTGGATTGCATTGCTCTATATAAGGGGAGGCCCCTTCCCCTTTCCAGAGGTTCATCAATTTCAGAGACAAAACATCTCTCTCTCTCTCTCTGGATTTCTCACTCTCTCTCTCTCTCTATATATTGTGCTCAATAGTGTCCCAAAGTGTGTTTTCTTCACATTTTTGCAAAGGAACACCTAGTCAAACACCACTACTTTGGAGCTGAGGCTTTTAAGGGATTGTTTGGAACTCAAAAAGCTAGTTTTGGCTCAGAGAAGGACCTGCCTTGCTGCTGTGCTTCAAGGGTGAGCACATTCCATTTCCTAAGCTTATTTTGTATACCATATTAGCCACCTCTGCATGCTATTTTAGGCTTGGTTGTTAACTACAAAAAGCTTTATTTTCAAGTGTTTAAAATGGTTGTTTAAGGCTTTATTTGAGTTAGGGGTGGTTTACCTCCTTTGGTGGCTTGTTTGGCCTAGCTTTGTACCATTTCTTTAGGCCTTTGAAATCATCTTTGTTTGGCCTTTTAGCCACTAAAATCTAGTGGATTTTCAGTGTTAGAAATGTGGTTTTGAGGTCCAAAATGAGAGGGGGTGGTCCCCTCTCCTCTTGTCTTGTTTGCTTGCCTTGTTGGCCTAATTATTGAGCATGTGTTTCTAGCATGTGTTGGCTTGTTCTCAGCCTATTTTTGGCCTTATTTCAGCATGGCATAACTCTGTTTTGGCTTGATTGGGTCACCTTATGCATGCTTTTTACACTTGTAGTGTAATCTTGCCATTTAGCCTTGTGTGCTCAATGCTTTGATCTATCATGCTAGACTATTTTGGTTCTATCTCAGCATGTTTTTGGTGTTATTTTAGCATGTTGTAACTCTGATTTTGGTTAGTAGAGTCACCTCTTGTATACTTCTTATACTTGTAGTGTAAACCTTGCTCACTAGCCTAGTATACTTGTTGTTTTGGTCCATTATTCTAGCAAGTTTTGGCTCCACTCCAGCAAGTTTTTACTCATGTTTTAACATGCTTTAGCTCTGTTTTGAGGCTTTTTGGTCATATGATGCTTGTTATGCATGCTTGTAGTGCAATAGCCTTGAATAGCTTTGAGTTTTGAGGTGTCTTGCATGCTTGGGTTGAGGTATATGCATGTTTTGGCATCATTTGGCATGTTATTTCAGAGCATATAGTGTTGTCACACTTTCGTGTTTTTTACTCTTTAAGTGCTCTTGAGAGTTGTACCTTTATGCCTTGTTTGTGAGTCATTGCACGAGCATCATTTTCTTGCTTTTCAAGCCATCTTCTCAGTTCATTTTGGCCAATGTTTTGGCATTTATAAGGTCTATTTGGGGCTTGTTTGGCCATTTGAGCATCGTCTTGCATGCCTCTAGTGTAATACATTTCACTAGCTTTGATGCTTAAGCCTTTCAACATGCATTACATGGGTTGTTTTCATGATTTTAAGTCATTTAGCATGACATTTCAATGCTGGAACATATGCCATTGCACTACATATTTCACTCTTTCAACGCTTTTGGAGAGTTGTGTCTTGTGTCTTAATCTTGGGCTAACATGTGTGCATGCTTGTCTGGTCCTTTGAGCTTCAATTCCAACATGTTTAGGCCTCTGTTTTGGCATGCATGAGATCTGTTTGGTGTTGGTTTAGTCCATCGAGCATTACTTTGCATGATTCTAGTGTTGTGTTTTTCACTAGCTTTTAATGCTTAAGTATTCTAGCATGTTAAGCATGAGTGTTTGCATGATTAGAGTCTTGCATTTCATGCCAAGATTAGTATGTTGTGTGCATGTCATGTTGCTTGCTTTGTATTGTGTTCAATCGGATGTCATATTGAACACGAGGAAGATTGGTTCATTTCATACTTGAAGTGATGAAATGAGCCAATCTCCCTTGGTCTCCATTGCCTCTGATCTTTCATGATAAAGAGATGGTCTAAGTGTCTTGTTTGCCATGCATTTATCGAGTTTGTACAAATTGGATCTTTGGCCATCACGCATTGCGATGCTTGATTGATGGCCTTGGATCCAATTATGCCTATCCCTTGATGTTTTGAGATGATATGGAAGGGCATGGCACATACATGTTCTAGGGAGACCCTCATTTTTCTCTATTTTGTGCTCTATTGCAGCTTAGTGTCACAACACACCAGTGGCTGGCACCCTATCACTGATGGTCGACACCCTCCCATTCATGGCCAGCAGTGCCTACTCTTGGCTGGCAGAGAGGTCAGCACTGCACATCCTTGGCCGGTAGGCCACTGGTGCACTTCCCAGCACTATTTTGGTAAGTTTCAGCAACAAGAACTAGAAGACACCCTGCAAACAGAGTCTCAAGAGAGCATCCGGAGAGCTTTTCGGGGCGAGAAACCAAGCATGTGCATGTTCACTTTCCAAACAAAGCTGTGGCAGTACATTTTAAAGCTTTATTTGTTAAATTTAATTGGCTTTGTAACTTAATTGATTTGTTTAATTAGTTGGTTTGTAATAATTAGTTTAATTAGCGTAGCTAGTTAGCTTATTATTCGGACCTCCGTCGAGAGGGCAAATTTTGTAATAAACGTGCATGTGTGTGATGCATGTCTTCCAACCCTACATCTTTCTCCCTTTTACTTGTCATCTTTCGGTGGTTAGTTTTAGGGCATATTTCAATTAGCATACTTATGTTTTGCATGCGTGCATCATTCATTCGTATTGCATGCACCGGGCTAGGCGCATCATTCAAACTACATCGTATTTCAATACATACTTGAATAAGTGTTTAATAGCATGTTATCAAGTGTTGCATTCATATGCCATCTTAGATAGCCGATCTTATTTTAGTTGTATTTTGCATGTGTTGCATTAGGCATTGTTAACATAGCTAAGATCATGCATTGGTTACTAACTAACTTCTTTTTTGGCTCGGAGTATACTGTGAGTGTTTATGCTTTAGCAACCTTGCATGAGTGTGAGTATTGCCATGACAGCATGCTTGCCATGAGGCTATTTGCTTAATTGTTATAACTATATGAATGCCTGTGGATGAAGGCTTCATTGCTTGAATTGGAACAATTTATCAAAATGTGCGTTTTAAGCCCACTTTACGGAGTGGCAAAATCATGTTGTTTTCTAAGCCCACTTGAGGGTGGCAAATCCGCATCTTAGCCTACTTGAGAGTAGCAACTTCAAACCATTTTCAAAAAACAAACATGAGATGTTTTGTTCCAAATTGAGTGATTTAGTCTATACTTGGATGCTATGCGCATCACATAGTAATTTTAGATTAATAAACCAGAATAAGAACACATGTGTTTTCAAAAACAACATATCATGTTAGTAGAGGTCGATCTTTTGATCGGGCAAGCGGGGGTGCTCATTTCAAGACCTTCCCTTCTCGTACCTAAGTTCATGAGCCGAGGTAACTTTGGTGATGATGGACACATGGCCTTAGGCACGAGTCAGGGTTTCCTAAATTTCCCAAAATAAAATATTTAGGTGGTGACTCTAAAATCTGGCAAAGCAGTCCATGTTTGGCATTTATTGATTAAAATCAATTTTCCAAAACGATTTGCCAGATTTGGACTCTTTGGTGATTTATCAGTCTTACATTACATTTTGTGAGATTAGATTCAGAATTGAGACAGGAGTCTGAACTGTAGTAGCTAAGAACACAATTCGCGCCCTCGCGCGCGAAGCGAGTTCAGGCAGTCTATAGCCAACAAATGGGATAAGGGGCCGGTCGGCTACCAATGGTGGTTAAAGCCTTAAAACACCAAGCTAATGAAAGGACTTACACTTCAACTATGCAAAACAAGACTCAAAAAGCCCCAAACAGCCAAAACAGTGGAAAAACAGTTCAAAATAGAGTGTAAAATGTGCTGGACTTGAGCCACAAAAAACTAAAATATTAAGCTAATACATGGGGCTAACTAGGCATGCAAACAAGACAAAAAGAGAGGAGGCTAACCCCTTCAATTTTGGACTTCAAAATGAGTTTTTTGCCACTGAAAAACCTCTGAAATTCAGTGGTTAAAGGGCCCGAAAAAGTTGATTTGAAAGTGATAAACAAAGGCACAAAAACTTTACAAGCAAATAAGCAAGAAGGGTGAATCACTCCTTCACTGAAAATGGCCTCAAACCAACATTTTTAAGCCATAAAAACAGAGCTTTTTATAGTTTAAAATCAACCTCAAAACAACTAAAAAAGATGGCAAAGCAAGGGTACAAAACAAGTATAAAGAAAGAGTGCTATACCTCTTGAAGAGAAAACACAATTTGGCCAACAAATTCAAGTCACACACACCTTCTAGAGCTCAAAATAAGTTTCAAGCTACCTCAGCCCAAAGACTAGCAACTTCTATCAAGGGTGTATAGGCAAAAGTGTAGGATTTGTGAGCAAATGTGTATAAAATTTCAAGAGAGAGGGAGAAGTGTAGAGAGAGAGAGAATTTGGTTCCAAATTTTCTAACCCTCCAAAATGGGGGAAGAACCCCCATATATATATAGAAAAACTAGCCTTGAGCTTAAAAACATCCTACCATACACGTGTAGGGAGATGCAGCTTAATGTGCTAACAACTGGCATAGTTGTTAACAAATATTTGGAAAAAGACACTAGTGGCCGACCGGCTACACCAATGACTGACAACCGTAAGCCATGGACGATAGCCACTGGTGGTGGCCGACAGGTCACCAAAACTTCCAGACTTGAAACAACAAGGTTTGGTCCAAAACAAAGCACAAAATGGACAAGCTTCAAAGGTTCAAAGACAAGGCATTACACCGAGGACTTCGGGTTCTCAAAACGAACACATGCAGTCATAATCATCGAGTGCACGAGCGATGACGTCTAAATCTTGAGGTAGGTTAAAAATGGGATGTCTACAGGAGTCCCCTCCCTATCTCTCAAAATAAGTATAACATATAGTGAGTCCTATTTCACTATCAATTCCAATCCCCTCTCTATAATCCCAAACAAACAAAGCCTTATGTTATACCGCAGAAAGGTAAAATAAATTTTGTTCTAAAAACATCATAAGATCTTTGTGATTCAAAGTCTTAATACTGTTTTCTCAATTTTTTAAATATTAAAAAATATGAAAGTACGTATGTTAAGAAACTATTGGTCATTTGTCAATATGTTAAGAAACTATTAAAATTAAAACTCAACTGTTTTGAAACTTTTTATATTATCAATATGCTAATATATTTAACATTTAAGCGTAACAATTTCAACACATTTTATATGAAAATGAAATCAAATTTTTTTATGTTTCAAAATATCGAAATTCATGTCATTTATTGATCAATAAGGTAATATATTCCTTAAAATTATACTAGTTTCAAAAAAAAAAAATTAGTATGAAAATACACATATTATAAAGTAATAAATTTAATAAATATCATTTCCTAATATTATTAAATTTTATCAACCATGATATTCCTTTTAAAATTTATTTAGTCATCTACTATCTATTTAACAAAATGTCGCGGGAACTTTAATTATATTATTAGTCATTTCTTATTTCTTATTATCTCCTTTTCATTTAATTTAGTGAAAAATCTTCTTTCATATTCTTGTATTCTAATTAATTCATAAGATATTTTTATATTTCAATAAATTTTATTATTTTAGAATTTGATTCACAAAATCCTAATTTCCTTATTTGAGGTCTTTTATGGACAATTTTATTCTTATAAATATTTTCTAACCTTAGCAATGTGCTTATGGTGTGCTCTAATGTAAATTATTTTTTTTGACTTTTTGTATATTAAATTTAAAAATTCATAATTTTTGTTGTACCTTAATTTTTTTATGAATTTTATATTTTTGGAACTTATTTAACGAGATGTATCAAATAAGATCTTACATAAATATGTAATTTATGTAAAATAAAAAAATTAAATTTCATAGTTTAAAGTTTAGTAGTATGAATATTCACCCAACTATCCAAATCATATGAAACTTGTCATTATGAATTTCACATATCACAAATTTTTCAAATTTACAATTTGAACATTAATGGCACGATTGTTGGAAATCAATTTCTTATTGCAAACCAATTACAATACCCACATCATAAAGATTCAGACGTATCATTCACAAATTACATATTGAAAATGTTCATTCCAATATTCATTATGAATATTCATAACTCATATTCAACAATGTAAACGTACACCAAAAATCATTTTTAATGCAACTATCCAATTCAAATAATATTTGTCGTCATTAATGTTTTTTTTTTTTTTTTTTTTGGGTCCAATCGATAAGAGGAAAGCAACAATATATGAAATAGAAAACAGATATCAATATATCCAATAATATTCACATACCATATATTTTCAAATTCATAATGAACATTTATGTCATAATTATTGAAAGTCAAGCTATTATCAAAATCAGTTAAAATATTCATATAAAAAGAGCCAAAGCATCACTAACAAATTTCATAATTACAGCAATGTTTGGTGGAGTTTTTTTACTTAAAAGTTAATAATTAGAAAATATAAGCTAAAAGTATTCCTACCTTAACTTTTAAATAATCAATTTTTTTTTTAAACTTTAAACAATTTTTACCCAATAAATTATAAGCAAAAGTGTACCAAACAATCTAACATAAACTCTAAATTAAAATAAGTTATAATTAAAAAAAAAAAAAACCGTAACAAACCGTCCCTAAGACTCACTGGAACAAGCTAATGATAATGGCAATAAGCCAATGTTCAACTTCTCCGTAGGATCGTGGAGTCAAACTGTTGAGGAACAAGCTGTCACGGGTATTTATTGTAAATAATTTTATAGTATTATACATATAACAATATTTATAATCTAAAATCATGAATTATTATGGTTTTCACAAGTAAAAATATAAAACGAAATAACATATCCGGATCAGTTATGTGAAACTTTCGAGTGATCCATAATTGATTAGACATAAATTTAATATCAATATTAGTAGAAAAAGATTTCTCCCTCTTAATCTTTTTCAGAATACGTTATATTCAAAATAATTGATGAGTGATCTAAATATTCTTTTATAGGTAGAGAGAGGATCAGTTTCTTAATATAACTATAACTCCACTTGCCCATCAAAGTAGGAGATTTGGAAACTACTTAATCTATTGACCAATCAGATAATAACTTGTCCTTCAAGACATGGAATTATAATCTTATTAAATCTATAATTCATATTGTCATATCATATTGGTTACCATAATGGCTAAATAATTAAAATTTATCTTACATTTCTTACATTGAGCAAATTAAAAGTTAGGGCTACAAATGAGTCAAGCCAAGCTGAACCAAGTTTTTGAATGTTCAAGTTCGTTTATTAAGAATTAGTCAAGTTCGAGCTCAAACCGAGCTCCAGTCGAGCTTCAAAAATCGAGCTCAAGTTTGGCTCATCAAATATTTGTTGAACTCTAATTCGGCTCGAGCTCGCTAATTACATAAACAAACCAAGTTCGAGCTCAAATTTGAAAAAAAATTAAATTAATTTACTTATTAAGATAAAAGAATACAAAATTATGAGTAAAATATATAATAATACTCATATTAATAATAAATTTTATCAATTAAATATGTAAATTTACACAAACACTAAGTATAAATAAAAAATAAAATAGAATATTGAAAATTTATTTAATATATTATTAAACATAAATATTTATTTATTTATTTTTATGTTCACGAGCCATATTGAGCCGAACTTAAGGCTATTTGAACTCGGCTCGATTAATAAACAAGCCTAAAAATCGAGCTCGAATTTGTTCATTTACTAAACAAGTCGAGCTCTAATGAGTTTTAAACGAGCCAAGCTCGAGCTGTTCATAAACAGTTTACAGCCCTACTAAAGTACAATGATGAAAGGATTTATTCACTCTATTTAGTTTTAGTTTTTAAATTTTATTTTTTAAAAAACTTACACTTTTTTATTTTTTGTATTTTTTTTCATTGAATTTTTTTTAATATTTTAAGTAATTTTTTTAATTTTTAGACATACCTAACATAAATATGGTGAAAAAGTATAATATTTGTAAAAAAAATATTTAAAAATTTACTAAATACCAAAAATATAAAAATTCAGTACATTTTTTTTATATTTTTGTGTATTTATTAATCTTTTAAAATATTTTTTTACAAATATTTTACTATTTAGATACATCTAAGTAATGCGCATCTAAAAAAGTAAAAAAAAATGTTTAAAATTTTAAAAATATTTATTAAAAACAAAAATAAAAAATAAAAAGCTTATTTTTTAGAAAATTAAATTAAAAAAATTGAAATTAAACACACTTTTTTTTTTTTTTTATATTAAAGATAAGATTGTATTTTTTAAATTATAGTAACCATCATCTAGAAACGGAGCAGTCGTTCCCTAAGTAAGAACTAACTAGCAAGAAAGGGGCCACACAGTAAGAGATGCCAACATAATTTAAAACTTTCTTAGCCATAGTGTGTATTTTACATATTATAAAATTTTTATATTTAAGAAAGTAGTTAGATTTTATTTTTTATTTTTATTTTGTAATTAGATGCGATGTTTCTGGAAAAAAAAAAAGATTATAAAATTAATATAATATTTTATCTGATTAACTATTTTAGCCTATTTTATTTTTTTCATAAATTTTAACTTTAAAAAATAAAAAATAAGAAAAAGTTAAAATCCAACCTGTTAAACACGAATCAAGATCCTCTCTTTTATTTCTTTCCTGAACTCCCTACTTGCAAGGTCATTGGGCTCACTTTTGGATCTAATTTCGATGATCTGAACTGTTCACATTTTAAGATTTGTTGACTATATCATACTTGTAAAAAATTAAGTTGATCGAATATTAAAAATTACATATTCGGATCATCGAACTATAAATCACTTTTAAAAAAAATTAATAAATAATTTTCTGAACACATACTTTCTGATATCTGATCAACTTAATTTTTTACAAATATGATATACTCAATAAATATTAAAATATGAACGATTCAGATCATCAAAAATGAATCTAAAAACAAGTCCAATAACCAAATAAAAAAGAAATTAAGGAGAGAGACGAAGGAAAAGGTCTTAGATTCGTTAAACATCCCTCGTGTGTGCTACACCATTCAAAGCACGACACGAACAAAACATAACTGACACGCCACAAGCCTAATATCATGGACAATCACATTGGCATCTTGAGGAGAAATTCAAACACGTATATATCATGTGATGTCTTTTTCCTTTTTTATTAGTTGAGAAAATGAGGGTGATGAAGAGGCAATATAAAAATCTTAAATATTTATGATTGATTGAAAGTATCCTATATCATGTCTGATGATGTCCTCCTAGCATCAAGAATTTGTCCATCTTGAGACACTGTTCACGTGCCAGAAATCAAAATCATGTTTATCACAGTCAGAGAATCGTTTTCCACAATAATAGACGCAAAGGCTAATATTGTAAATTGACTACTTATGGAGTTGACTGGAATATAATAAAAGTAGGATTTATGAAAAATACCCCTTTAAATATTTTGTTAATCAATATGGTTAATTTTTTTAATTTTCTTTGATTATGATTCTCAATCTCTAAGCAATAGTCCGACTTTAATTTCTATAATGTTTTAAAATTATCACTTTATTTTTTATTGATAAATTAAACTATACTTATTATTTCTGAGCGATAATTTTTCAAATCTATTATTATCTATATATTAACGCAAAATAACTTTGTTTTAAGAGCTTCAAAATATTAATTTTAATTTATAAAAATTAATAAATACATATTGCAAAAAAGTATTAACCCATCCAAACTAATCTAATTTAAATTTATTTTATCTTTGTTAAAAAAAAAAAAGAAGATGAAAAGTTCATATGTAGGCCAAATTTAATTTAAGCAATAATTGATAGATTTTGGAGTTTAAATTTAAAGTTCAAGAAGAATATGAAAAAAAATCTTGTATAAATATTACGACATAAATAAAATTTTCATAAAAAAAAACATTGTAGAAAGAACCTATGCATAGTAATTGTTCCTCTTCTTACTTAAAATTTTATTTAAATTTGCAATCTTTAAAAAAAATGTTCAAAATAAAATTTTAATAATCTACGATGGTCATAGTTAAATATCGTGATTTAGATGACACTAATCATATGTATCATGTAGAGTTTATCAAATGATGCAATTAGTGCTATGTAAGACATTACATTATATGATAACTTATCTAAATATGATAACTCTAATATTATTGTAAAGGATAATTGACGTGGTGAAAGTCGCAAGGTTGGTGGGAGAGGAGAACAAGAAAATGGTTCAATATGAGCTGCCAAAGCTAGCGAGTGTGACAAAATCTAGAGGTTATACTTAATTTGTCAATTGTCTAAAATAGTTCAAAAGTCAAAAAGTTATTACAAAAAATCAACTATTTTCTCTAATTTTTCACGCATTTTCGTAAAAAGTTAAAAAAAATTTAAAATAGTCAATTCTTAAAACAATAGTACTTCATTGTTTGTCCTTTTCATTTCGTTATTAAATTTTTTTTATTTAAATAAATTATGCTTGATTGAGTTTAAAAAAAAAAAAAAAAAAAAAAAACAAAAACAACAACAACAACAACAACAACAGCAACAACAAAAAAAACAAAAAAAAAACAAATAAAAGTAATTATTATATATGCGCACACAATTTATTATATCAACTGATCAAACTAAAATTATGAAACCCTTAGGAAATTACAATGTATTTATATTTTATCCTAAGTTTAGTTTTTGTTTCTAAAAGTAAAATTGAAAAAAAATGCAATTTTTTAATTTACTATATTTGCTGTTTAATTTCTACTAAATACATGATTCATGTATTTGCTATTTAAAACTCAAAACATAGCATTAATGGTAGGGGGAAAAAATTAATAAGAGAAATTCTAACAAAACTAGTTAATGTATACTTAATTCTATTTTTATATATTTTAATTTTTTTACTATTTAATTTTAAAATTAATTGTTAATTATTATTTGAAAACCTGCATACGGGTATTACACTAGTGTGTGTATATATATATATATATATATATATATATATGTTTTATCTTAAAATATATATTAGTGTATTTAGTATAATTTTTACTTACCATTTATGAGATAAAAACAATAAGTAAATTGAAATGTGTAAATAATGAATAAAAGTATGTAAAATATGTTTTCAAATATGTATTGAATTTATAAATATTTTGACATTTTAAGATTTTTATTGACAGCCCATAAGATTGTTATTAGCATGACTTTATCTTATTAACCATTTTCAATTTATAAGAAGTCACAACAAATAAATCCTATGTAATTATTTAAATAATCTTTAATGTGCTTAGGTTATTTAGTCATAAGGAAAACTATAGGAATCTATGAAAGAAATTAATTTCTTTTCTCGAGCCAAATTTAAGAAATTTTTTAATATAATATAACACCAATCAAATAGACTGTATTCTTTTATTAAATTTCTATGGGTCATTATCTGACACAACCAGCCCTTGAAAGAGAAATTGAGAGAGTAATATTGAAAGGAAATTCTGTAATATTAACACTCTGTCAGAAACAAATTAGAGACTCCATAATATAGGAGCTCGGATACAAAACATCATGATGATGGAATTTAATAAAATAAGCAAAAGGACGCCGAAAGGTGGTGGGCGACCGAAAGCAACCGAAAACTTTCTTTCTATATTATATACATGCTATTAGTGGTAACATAGTATATTAATATTGACAACTATCGGACAACTATCTATTAGACTATCATATATATATATATATATATAGTATTATATTAACATATTAGACTATCATATATATATAGTATTATATTAACAGCCCCCCTCAAACTCAAGGAGAACAAACATCAACCAACTTGAGTTTGGAGACAAGTTCAACAAAGCGACCAGGAGAATGGGCTTGGGTGAAGATATCAGCAGGTTGATCAGCAGAGGAGATTGGATGGAGATGGACAGTACCATGAGTGACGTGTTGACGAATAAAATGACAGTCAATCTCAATGTGTTTGGTGCGATCATGAAAAACATCATTGTGAGCAATTTGAAGAGCACTTTGATTGTCACAAAAGAGGGCAGTAGCACCAGAGGGGAAAACACCCATGTCAGTAAGAAGCCAACGAAGCCAGAGAAGTTCCTGAGTAGTATCAGCAAGAGCACGATATTCAGCCTCAGTACTGGAGCGAGCAGTAAGAGATTGTTTCTTGCTGCGCCAAGAAATAAGAGAATCACCCAAGAAAAAGCAGAACCCGGTAGTAGAGCGCCGGTCAGTAGGATCCCCAGCCCAATCAGCATCGGAAAAGGCACGAAGCTGGAGAGAGGAGTGGACGGAATAATGAAGTCCATGAAACAAGGTACCTTTGAGATAACGAAGGATACGGACTAATGCGGCATAATGAGGGGTACGAGGAGCTGACATAAACTGGCTGACAATATGAACGGCATAGGCAATATCAGGACGAGTAACAGTGAGATAGACAAGGCTGCCAACCAGCTGACGATATAAGGTAGCATCAGAGAGAAGAGTGCCATCAAGAGGTGTAAGACGACTCTGAGATGCCAGGGGAGTGGAGGCAGTCTTGCAATCCGTAAGACCAGCGCGGGTGAGAAGATCAGAGGTATACTTAGCCTGAGAGAGAAAAGACCCCGTGGAATCATGGAAGATTTCAAGACCCAAGAAATAGCTGAGAGGACCAAGATCTTTCATCTCGAAATGATGGCTAAGAAACTGTTTAAGGCAGACAATACCATCAAGATCGTCACCGGTGATAATCATATCATCCACATAAAGGAGAAGCAAGGTGGTCCCTTGAGCAGTGTTGCGGATAAAAAGAGCAGTATCATAGGAACTGGAGGTGAAACCACAGTCATGAATAGTGGAGCTGAACTTGGCAAACCAAGCGCGCGGAGCTTGTTTGAGACCATATAGAGCACGCTGAAGTTTGCAGACTTTATGAGGGGGATAAGTAGACCCAGGGGGAGGTTGCATGTAGACCTCCTCAAGAAGAACACCATTAAGGAAAGCATTTTTCACGTCCATTTGATAAAGATCCCAGTGTCGGGAGGTAGCAACCGCAATCAGGCTGCGAACAGAGGTGAGACGAGCAACAGGAGCAAACGCCTCTTCATAGTCAATACCATATTCTTGGTTGAAGCCTTTTGCAACAAGGCGGGCTTTGTAGCGCTCAATAGATCCATCAGAACAAGTTTTGATTTTGTAAACCCATTTGCAACCAATGGCAGTCTTGCCAGGAGGAAGATCAACAATGTCCCAAGTGTGAGTTTTGTCTAAAGCCTGCAATTCATCAGTCATAGCTTGCTGCCAAAGAGGATTAGAGCGAGCCTCACGATAGGAGGTCGGTTCATAAGTGGAAAAAGCAGTAGAACCAACAATAAAGTCACGAAGACGAGTAGAAGGTTGGGTTACCCGGTGTGGTCGAGTAGAGGCAGGAGGAGCCAGAGGGAGAGACTCACCAGGAGAGGAGGATCCTGAGGAAGCAAGAGCAGGACCATCAGAGTGAGCAGGGGCATGGGACAGACCAGAAGGCAAGGCAGTCTCGAGAGAGGCCGGCAGGGGCGGTGGAGAGGCTGGCAAGGGCGAGGGAGTAAGGTCATCAGAGAACAGATCCGTGGAAGGGTCAGTAAAAAACAGAGAGGGTGAGGGAATAGACAAACGGAAGAGAGAGAGAGAGGAAAACATTTTGTGTTCCCAAAAGACTACATGACGAGAGATACGGAGGCGCTGTGAGAGAGGATCCCAACAACGATACCCCTTGTGTTCAATACCATACCCTAAGAAGCAACAAAGGCGAGAACGTGGTTCAAGTTTGGTACGTTCATGAGGTTGGAGAAGAACAAAACAGGCAGATCCAAAGACCCTAAGGTTGGTGTAAGGGGGACGGGTGCCATGCAGACGCTCATAAGAAGTGTGATTATGAATGACAGGTGTAGGGATACAATTGATAATGTAAGCAGCAGTGAGAGCTGCCTCGCCCCAAAAATGTTCCGGACAAGAGGAAGACAGAAGGAGAGCTCGAGTAGTGTCAAGGATATGTCGATGTTTCCGTTCAGCACGTCCATTTTGTTGAGACGTACCGGGACAGGAACGATGAGGTTGAGTACCATGACTCTGAAGAAAGGAAAGAAAGTCAAAATCTTTATATTCCATGGCATTGTCGGAGCGAAAAAGCTTAATATTTTTAGAAAATTGAGTTTTAACCATTGCAGCAAAATTGTAATAAAGTTGTTTGAGCTCAGAGCGATTTTTCATAAGAAACAACCAGGTAAAACGGGAAAAATCATCTATAAAAACAACAAAATAGCGTGAGCCTCCCATAGTAGGAGTAGGAGAAGGTCCCCAAATATCAGAATGAATGAGATCAAATGGTGCAAGAGAAACAGAGTCACTTTTATTAAACGACAAAGCAGGTTGTTTGGCAAGTTGACAGGACACACAATTTAAAACATCAGAACTTACATGACCTAAATGACCACTGGAAATTAGAGATTTTAAACGACCAACAGAAAGATGGCCTAAACGACAATGCCAAAGCTGAAAAGGAGATAAAGGAAGAGCAGTGGTAGTAGTGGTAGGAGCTGTGGTAGTAGTGGTAGGAGCTGTGATCTGAGAGGAATCCGGAACATGAAGATGGATGAGTTCGTAGAGACGTCCATGCTTACGGCCTATCCCAAGAGTTTGCCCCGTCCGAGGGTCCTGCACCAAACAACCAGTACGGGAAAAGGTAACAGTTAGACCATGCTCACATAATTGACTAATGGAGATAAGATTTAAAGTAAGAGCAGGCATAAGATAGACATGGGATAAAGATAAGTGAGAGGTTGAAACAGAACCAACATGACTTACAGACAGAAGAGACCCATCAGCAGTATGGATAGAAGGAACATGAGGAGGAGAATATAGAGGAGTAAAAATAGTAGGGTCAAAGGTCATGTGATTACAACAAGCGGAATCAAAGTACCAAGAAGTGTTACCTGCGGTGACAGATAAAGCAGTAGATGGAGGAGTACCGGAATTCTGCCAAAAATGTTGAAACATGGCTGCGACATCGGTTTGAGAGAAGACTGGAGTGGAAGGGTCTATAGGGACAGAGGAAGGTAAATCCTCGGAGGCAGCAGCAGCAGTGCGTTGAGCAGGTATTGGTTTAAACGGAGTCCCAGAACGGTGAGAGTGGCTGCGAGAAAAATTCCCGGTGGAAGAATCATTGCGAGAGGCACGGGCGGGATTGCGGAAGCAGTCTTGCTGGAGATGACCAGGGCCAGTCTTGTTGCAAAACCGACAAAGACGAACTGGACAATTAACCAGAAGATGAGTCGATGGAAGATTGCAGTTGTGACAGTAATTGCAGGCATTGGACCTCTGTGGTGAAGGTGAGGAAGGAGAACTTCGAATCTGGGGAGTGGCAAGAACAGAGTCCACAGGGTGCGGATGGAGAGTACCAAATCTAGTTTCCTCGGACAACAGTTCTGAAATTGCTTGCTCAAGAGTGGGTAAAGGAGTTCGATGAAAGAGAGATGCGCGTACTGGCTCAAATCGAGGAGTGAGAGCCATGAGAAACTGAACCAAGCGCTGTTGGTCACGGTAAGTAGTAAACAAGGTAGCATCCTTAGTACAGTCCCATGGAGGTTCAGAAAGAGCGAGCTGATCCCAAGCATAATACATTTGGGAGAGAAAATCATTAATGGTTTGAGTGGTTTCTTGGCGCATACCGTGAAGATGACGCAGAAGCTGATATTGGTGAGCAAGGCCAGTAGTCTGATAGCGTTCGTGTAAAAAATCCCAGATGGCTTTGGCAGGAGAGGAAGCAGAGTCAAGTTGGAACTGACCAAACTGAAGGCTGATAGATGTAATAGAAGTATTGCGAAACCAAGTGATGATCTGATAGTTTTTACTATCCCAATCTTTCAGACGGTCAATATATTTGGCAGAGGAGTCCGTGGCAGCGGAATCTGTGGTCTCTGGAACGGGTTTGCACACATCCCCAGTAATGATACGCCAAAGTTTCTTTCCTTTGAGGAAGCCAGACATAGCTTGTGCCCATAGGACATAATTAGTCCCGTCAAGAATAGCGGAAATAGGGTGGGTAGTGGAGTCTAGGCGATCCATGAGAGAAAAATAGCACAAATGAGGTAGAATCTGAAAAAACTGAGATTACCAGTGAATTCAGAAGGTCGAAATTAGTCAGAAAAAGAGTGAACTGACCAAAAATATGACCAGAAAGGCCGAAAATGGATTAGTCAACGAAGCTGGTCAAACAGGATGATGCAGGACTGATGTCATAGGCGCGGCTCACGTTAGCAGAGAGTGGCGCGGCGCACGTTAGCAGGCGAGAGACACACGGCGCACGAAAGCAGCTAGGGCTGACGTCGGCTGACGTCAGAAACACGCGGCTCACGTTAGCAGATGAGGCCGGGCACACAATAGCACCGGACAGTGTAGGGACAGTGTAGGAAGCGCGTAGAGCGCGTCTGAATCGAGTGAGCGCGTGGCCGAATGTTCTGGCGGCGCGTGGAGGCGCGTGCGGCGGCAGATGATGATGAATCTGGTGGCGTTGGCTTCGTCGTGAAGAGACGAAGGTGATGGTACTGTCCAATCTGTGTATTAGGTAGGGACGAGGTACGCAGCAATCTGTCAGGAACAAGATATGTGATGCAGAGACTTAGGAAATACACCTGTGCTCTGATACCATGAAAGAGAAATTGAGAGAGTAATATTGAAAGGGAATTCTGTAATATTAACACTCTGTCAGAAACAAATTAGAGACTCCATAATATAGGAGCTCGGATACAAAACATCATGATGATGGAATTTAATAAAATAAGCAAAAGGACGCCGAAAGGTGGTCGGCGACCGAAAGCAACCGAAAGCTTTCTTTCTATATTATATACATGCTATTAGTGGTAACATATTAATATTGACAACTATCGGACAACTATCTATTAGACTATCATATATATATATATATATATATATATATATAATATTATATTAACATATTAGACTATCATATATATATAGTATTATATTAACAGTATGCAAAGTAAGGTTTCTAAAATTTTTTAAAATACCAATTATATAGGATACAAAAAAATAATAAAATTAAAGATGTTGGAGGCCCAGCTGCCCCCTCCGTTAATTATTGATTAATTCAAAAGTAATATGCAATTATATTTTTAATTAATTATAAATTATTATATTTTTTTATATTTTTTAATCACTTATTATAAAATTATAAATTTTTCTTCCTTTATTAACTATAATATATGCGAAGCACCACGCTAGTTTCGACCAACCATAACTTCTCCGGATTGGGTTGAAAAAGTCAGATGACGTCCATGAAAGGGAAATTTTGGCGTTTTTGTTGTGGCATCTTCTACAAATATTTTTATTTTTTATATATTTTTTTGTCAGAGTAGTTGTTGAGTAGGTTGATTTCTTGTCAACTTGCTTTCGCGGTGTGTTCGGAAAAGTTAGCACCAATTTGATGGTCAGACTTCTCTCTTATGAATGATCAGAATGAAATGTGTTGTTAAATTTGTGAGCGCTCATTATAGATTTTATTTTCATAATTTAAATTATTTAATATGTAAATTTATTGAATATTTTATTTTTATAAAAAATTACATTAATCGGATATTAATAATTATTTGATGGAATCAAATTTTTGTTAACGATAAATATAATTTTTAAAATAAATTATTGACAAAAATCTAATCCAATCAAAATATTATCAATATCTGATCAATAATTTTTACAAGGATGAATTATTCGACTAGCTTTACATATTGAATAGTTTAAATTATTGAAACAAGATCTATAGTGAGTCCCACGAATCTAACAGTACCCTTCAGTTGACAAAGTGAATTGGAGTTAAATTTAGTCTCAATTTTATATTTTGAGATATTTACATAGAGATGTCTTAAATTATTGTGAAATATAAATATATTAGGAATAACCCGTGCTTGAAGGCACTGCGAACAATTTTTTCTCGATACCACACATGTTACGAAATTCAATTATAATAAATCAATTCAAAATGATAATATCACTCCAATTTAAAACTTCGCATAGAAAGACGAACAAAATATATAAAGAAAATCTTTTATTTCAAATCTTTTATTTCCTAATGAATTTATCATGAATGTAAGTTTCCCACCTCATTCACATAATTGGGGTGGTGCCTTCAAGAGTTCCCACCACATTCTCTAACATATTTTCAAAATCATCCATGTTTAAGGAATAGTTCAAATCAGTCTACTAAAACATCAAATATCAATAGAAATAGTTCAAATCCTCCTAACTACTTATAAATAAATGAAATAAAACTAAGCCAAGTTATTTTGAAGACTAACCTTATCGTTGATATCAGAATATCATAGATGATATAACAAACCGAAGCTACTTTCACAACCAGCTGTGTTGGAATGTTAGAGATCCTGGCAAGAGAAATGAATTCAAAAACAAACCATGAAAATAGTGCATTAAAATACGCTGGTCTTTCTTAATCAAGAAACATAAAATTCATAACCATGATCAAATTGCGAGGGAAAGGGGGGGAACTAAAGTCAAGTATACAAAAATTAAGAGGCAACAATACTATAACATCCTCCTCCTTCAATCCACTAATAAATTATTCTTTTTCAATATAACTCTAACATCCTGCATAATAGACACTAAATTTACACAAAAATCCATGTCAAGCATTTGTGACTTCCATCAAAATATGCAAAGATACTAAATTAAATTGTTACGCTTAAATTTAGTGAATTTTCAAGGGCACTTTACGGTCCACACTCAATAACCATCCATAAGGTCCAATATTTTACATTGATAAGAGACTTTACAAAAATATTAGAAATCCATTAAAATATATATCAGTAGGAAGCTTTACAAAAGTGATTAACATCAATGATACAAAAGTAGTTAACGCCAAGCTTTACAAAAGTGCTTTACAAAAATACTTTTTGTCCACTTTACAAAATGTATGCCATATAATATCTTCAAACTTGGACGCCTCTAAAGTACTTGGATGCCTCTACAAAAACTTGGACACCTTTAGAAAAAGTACTTGGATGGACACCTTCAAACTTATTCTCCATCACATTTTGAAATGTCCATGTATCAACTTCTATGTACTTTTTCCAGTGAGGAGCATGCACAACAATCTAATATTTAAAAAACAATAACATTAGCATATTGAAACAATATGAAAAATAGATATTGAAACAATATGGACTAAGGATACCTTATTACAATTCCATCGGAGTAATGTAGTCTTATTTATCCTCTTGAGCTCCATAGCTTTTTCAACCCAATCCTACAAAAGTTTGACTTGATCATAATTTAAACAAAATTTTAATTAAAATACACTTTCAATTTATCTCCTTTTTTCATCATTTGTATTCTTTTTTAAATTTTAGTTACTTCTCTCTTCTATCTGGAAAATTTTATATATCTTTGTAAAAGATCCTTTATAATTTTTTCTAGTGTATTATTTTTTAAGGATGCATAATTTAGTTTGGAAATTAATACTATTACGGATTAAAAGCACCATGCCCATCTTCACAAACTTTACAGTAAAAAAAAAATTACACATAAATTATGCATGCTTCAAAATATCACATTCCCCCATGATTTTCTTTACACATGCTCCAAAACAAACTTGAAAAGAACCATACCTGAAAAATCTAGAAATCCCCTAGATGTTGATTTGTGATTATATATCAATTTTAAGCGGTATATAACAATCCCAATCAAACAATCAAGACAAATCGACACAACAATTTTACGTGGAAAAGCCACAATTGGACACCTCCAATTGTGATAAAAAAAACCACGGGCAACAGCTACAAAACAATCCACTAAGAAGATATAAAGGAATTACACAGGTATACTCTCAATTACCTAGCGAATCCACGCCCGAATTGAACCAACCCCTATGTGCCTCTTCCAACTTCGTCTTCACCTTGGAATTGTCTTTACAATGAGCCACTCCATAATCCACCAAAGCTTCAGGCTCGAATTCTTCCGAATGCACCGAAGAACAACTCTCTCTCTTTTATATAGAACAAACAAAACCTTTGATGTATTCTTTTTAAACCATGAATTGAATACTCAACAAAACATCAAAGAAAAACTAACAAAATATCCTCAGATATAAACCTTAATATCCAAAAAGAAGATTTGGAGGAATTATCTAGTTTTGAGAGAAAACCAACTACTTATAGAAATCCAAAGTAATCCTAGTTTTGAAAGAAAACCAACTTCTTAAAGAACTCCAAAGTAATCATAGTTTTGGAAGAAAACCAACTTCTTAGAGAAATCCAAAGTAATCCTAGTTTGTCCCAACATGTGAATTTATAGAATCTGGGATCGCGCGGTCCGCTCGAGCGTGGGAATTCCCGCTCGAGCGGAGACTTCACATTCCGCAATTCATATAGGCTTCACGCTCGAGCAGAAATTTCCATGCTCGAGCATCGAATCACACCATCCAGTATTTTTTCAGACAGAGCAAAGATGCTGTGAGCTTGCAAACCCCGCTCGAGCGTCACTTTCCCCGCTCGAGCAGGGAGACCAAAAATGGAAAATCTAAAAAACTAGAAATTATTACGACCTTGGTTTTGATCCATGGAATTTGACAACAAAGGGTCCTAACAAGCTCCCCCTTTGTCATATCCCAGACAAAACCATGCTAAAACAGTTTTCCTAACAAAAACACTAAAACAATTTTCCAATCAAAACAAAAACAACACCACCTACTAGGAACCAACACTCATAACCAAATCTAAAATCCATGCTCTTGAACAATTATCCTGAAAGAAAACAACCACACACAAGCCAACCAAAATATGTGGAACTGGATTAAATAACAAAAGATAAATCCATCCATAAACAAAATACTATCCAAATATACTAACCATCCATAAACATATGACAAAATTATCTTGAAGTATGAGATGAAAAACATGAATAGATGCGACTTGGAGATTTTAAGAACATGTAGCATGAAAACCTGAAAACTAAGACACATGCACCAGACACATGGCATGAATACATCATGAGAACTAACAAAAATAATATGGTGGAGCAAGCAAGGAATTTCAGTTTTGGACCTTAAAACACACAAGAATATCCAAGAAGCATAATTACTTGAAAACACAATGTGCACAGCCTCTAGAAAATCCTCATGAAAGAAAGTGATGCATTATGTGAAAAGCATAGATCCCATGATAACAGTGTGTGTGTGACTCTTGGAGTTAGACAAACACAAGATTCAAATCCTAGTAGTGATATAAAAGCTGGACCTCCGACAAGAGAATCTAAGCACAACTAAGGAAAGTCAAACCACTAGAAATCAAGGGGTATTTGGTGAGTAAAAGCAGAGGCTCCCCCTCAATTAATGAATCTTTTTTTTTTCTTTTTCTTTTTTTTCACATCTTTTTCTTTTCTTTCTTTTGCACATTTTTTTTTCTTTCTTTTGCACTTTTTTTTTTCTTTCTTTTGCACACTCATTGGCGGCTGACACGCTCAAGAGTATGGAAACCGAACCAGAGAAGCATGGATATTATAAGGATGGCCTGATTTGTGACTCTAAGGTAGCCTTTTCCTCATGCCTAGACTACAAAGAACAGAAGGGAAAGCCATGGAGATGCAAAAAGATGGAAGGTGGTTAAGAGACTCAACATCACCCATGATATGCTAGTATAGGTCAATTCCTCTAGAAAAGCAAAAGATACAATGCCAGAAGTCCATAGAGAAAAATGATCACTAAGGTAGAAGACTCCAAAATTTGCTAATCCAAGAGTGTGTACAGAATGAGACATACTAATCAAAAAACACACACTCCAAAATGAGTAATGACCACAAAAAGCACACACATATTAACATGTAATGGATATTCTTATCAATTCCAATATGCACTAAGGATCACTCAAAAATGTCAAGTTTGCAAAATCATACTAAGAAAATCTTTTTGGATTTTTTTTTCATTTTATTTTCCTTAACCAAAGCAAGACAAAAAACGAACATGCACACATTTTTTTTTTCTCATTAAAAAAAACAAACAGAAACCCAAAAACTAAAACAAATAAACAAATTAATACAAGTCAAGTTTTCTCACCCAAACCGCTTTAGTATAAACAAAGTTGTGAGCATTGCAGTTCTTGGGTGGTGTCTTGACGTTGTGGTTCCCTTTGCTTTCAATGGGAACCCATCTCGACTTGGTTTCCAACTTCCTATTTGTAGGTCTAGGCAAATACACTCTTCCATGCAACTTATAACAATAAGGGCGAATATGACCATGCACACCACAATGATGACAAATAAAAACAGGGTGTACCTTCTTTTCTTTTACCTTACCAACTCTAGGAAGTTTGAGAAATCCATCCTTATGTTGAATTTTTTGTTCTCCCTTTCCTTGAGTTCTTGTATCATGACATGTGGAAGCACTCTGTTTTTGCTCTTTCTTACCACCAAAGCCAATGACACTCTTATCAGAACAAATTTGTTGAGACCCAATGAAATTTTCCAAACTCTTTGATCCTCTGTTCCAAAGACCAATGGTAGCCATAGCACACTTGAGTTCTTCCTCTTTCTTGATCATTAGTTCTTCCAAAGCAACTTGAGACATCTCGAGAGTTTCAATTTTTTCTTCATATGTTGCATAGATTTGTTGTAGCTCATTCCTCTCTGTCTCACAAGTCAAGAGTTTTGCACAAAGAGCTTGTCGATCATTAGAAATCTTAAGGGCATCTTTCCTAGCCTCGGAAATCTCCTCCTTTAGTTTGACATTTTCACTTTCACATGCTTTGAGTTTCATAGTGAGTTTGTCATTCAATTTGGATAACTTAAGAGATTCCTTATACAACTTTTCATAAGCTTGCTCAAGCTCTTCATCATCACTCCCTGAGGATTCATCATCAGTGGCATTATCAACCGGGCTCTTCGGATACTCTGTTCGTCCTTTAGTTTCGGAAGCCGCCATGAAAGCAAGGAATTGTTTATGTCCCTCTTCGCCTTGATCTTCATTGTTACTTTCATCTTCATCAGATTCTGATTCATCATCCCAAGTGATGGCGAGGGCTTTCTTCTTCTTCAAACGAGTGGGGCATTCTGAAGCAAAGTCGCCAAATCATTGGCATTCATAGCATTGGACTCTTTCAAAGTTCCCTTGTATCTTTCTTTTCTCCTTTTTGGCAATAGGATTAATTTTGAGTTTATCTTTGCCTTTGGATTTATGAGTATGAGTAGATTCCAAAAGATTAGGATTTTTTTTCAGAAAAGATTTTTTAAATTGTTTTATAAAAGTATCTGTAATCATGGAATCTATCTCACAATCCTCATCAGAATCCTCTTTAACTTTATGAGCACTGCTATAAGCAATAGTATCTTTTTGTTTCTTTTTGAAATTCCTATGTGCCTCATAAGTTTGGAGATTTCCAACCAAGTGATCCAGCTTAAGGTTGTCAACATCTTGAGCCTCCCCAATAGCCGTAACTTTTGGTTGAAACCGATCGGGCAGGGATCTCAAAATTTTTCCCACAACTTTGGATTATGGTATTTTTTCACCTAAATTGAAGCTGGAATTTACAATGTCACTCAACTTTGCATAAAATTCATCAAAGGTCTCACTATCTTTCATTGAAAAGTTTTCGAAACTAGACGTAAGCCTTTGAAGTTTTGAGCGTTTAACAGAAGGAGTGCCCTCATGAATAGTTTATAAGATATCCCAAGCCTCTTTTGCGACTTTACAATTACAGATGCGACTAAACTCTTCAGGTGTGACAGCGCAAAAAAGAGAATTGATAGCTTTACTATTCCAGTTACTATTTTGGTAATCAATTGTGTCCCACTTATCAATTGATTTGGGGAAAGTTACTCCATCAACAGTAATCGTTGGTTCAGTCCACCCACACATAACAGATTGCCAAACTTTTTCATCAATAGATTTTAAAAACAATCTTATCTGAGCTTTCCAAAACGAATAATTGAATCCGTCAAGTAGGGGTGGTCGAACCATTGAATTTCCCTCATAAATTGAATCCATTATCACAAATCAAACAAGATCTTGTTCTAAAAGGATTTTTTTTTAAAAATATATATATATATATAACGACCTGCTCTGATACCAATTGAAAAATCTAGAAATCCTCTAGATGTTGATTTGTGATTATGTATCAATTTTAAGCAGTATATAACAATCCCAATCAAACAATCAAGACAAACCGACACAACAATGTTACGTGGAAAAACCACAATTAGACACCTCTAATTGTGATAAAAAAAATCACGGGCAACAGCTACAAAACAATCCACTAAGAAGATATAAAGTAATTACACAGGCATACTTTCAATTACCTAGCGAATCCACGCCCAAATTGAACCAACCTCTATGTGCCTCTTCCAATCCCGTCTTCACCTCGGAATTGTCTTTACAATGAGACACTCCAGAATCCACCAAAGCTTCAGGCTCAAATTCTTCAGAATCCACCGAAGAACAACTCTCTCTCTTTTGTGTAGAACAAACAAAACCTTTGATGTATTCTTTTTAAACCATGAGTTGAATACTCAACAAAACATCAAAGAAAAACTAACAAAATATCTCCAGATATAAACCTTAATATGTAAAAAGAAGATCTAGAGGAATTATCTAGTTTTGGGAGAAAACCAACTACTTATAGAAATCCAAAGTAATCCTAGTTTTGGAAGAAAACCAACTTCTTAAAGAACTCCAAAGTAATCATAGTTTTGAAAGAAAATTAACTTCTTAGAGAAATCCAAAGTAATCCTAGTTTGACCCAATACGTGAATTTATAGAAAAATCCAAAGTAATCCTAGTTTGACCCAACACGTGAATTTATAGAATCTGGGATCGCGCGATCCGCTCGAGCGTGGGAATTCCCGCTCGAGTGGAGACTTCACATTCCGCAATTCATATAGGCTTCACGCTCGAGCGTTGAATCACACAATCCAGTATTTTTTCAGGCAGAACAAAGATGCTATGAGCTTGCAAACCCCGTTCGAGCGGGGATTACTTTCCCCGCTCGAGCGGGGAGACCAAAAATGGAAAATCTGGAAAACTAGAAATTATTACAACCTTGGTTTTGATCCATGGAATTTGACAACAAAGGGTCCTAACAATGCCACTTGTGTATTTTTTATTCCCTTTCTCGAGTAGTTTTTCTTTCTTTTTCCTTTAAGCTTCTCATTTTCCTTTGCCCTTACCTTTGCCTTTGCCTTTCAAAAAATAAGCAAAAATTGTTAAGAAAAAAATATGAAAAGCAAATAAATTTGATTAGTGGGCTTACCCCACGAACACAGAGGACATTACAGTCCCATTCATTATGGAGCATAACACTAACATTTCTGTTTTGAGGAAACTGAACCTGTGTATATATAGAGATGCATTTGAAAGGTAAAAGAAAAATTATATGAAGGAATGTAGATAAAAAATGAGTATAAAGATCTAATATTACTGTTTCCTCTAACATATCATCCACCTGTAAAGAATAATACAAAAGCATTTGATTACGAAAAAAATTATAAATAATAAGTAAGAAATTAAGCCTTGATTCATAATAAACTAAACATATGAATGTTGTCCATGATTTGAATTAAAATGAATGTTGTCCATGATTTGAATTAAAATGAACTCCAAGGTTGTTGAAGAGGTTGAAACATCACAGACCTGCAATGAAGAAATAACTCATTTAATAGTGCTATAAATAGATTGAGTTTAAATAACAATGGGCTGTACAATGACTATTTGATTACTTACTTGTGCCACGAGTTAAGTGCAATCAAAAAAAGGAAACCCAATTCTAATTTTTAACAATCAAATAAAAACAAAAGATCACATAACATTAATTTTCATGTTAAAAAATGAAACCCAATTCACACATTTATCAAAATCACCCAAATCATTTATCAGAACACTAATCATATTTGAAACACTTAATTCTCATTTATGGCATACATTACTTTTCATATTTGAAAGTTTATTTAGCAAAGTTGAGAGCTCCATCCACTAAACAGCAAGTTCTAGACGGTAGAGGATAACTAATATACCATGAATAAAATATCGCATTCAAAGAATTAATAAAAAAAACCACATAGATATGTAGAGGCCAAACTAATAAACTACCAATCATTTTCCGCCACCAAATTTTACTAAAATTAAACAATTTATCAAAATGAGTCATGTTTCCAACGGAAACTATCAATAAAACACATCAATGACTTAGTACTTTGCTTCCAAGAATCTATTTATTAAAATTAACAAATAACAAAATATTTGCACATCTACACAGTTTTAAAATAATAATTTGACTCCAAACATTAATAAAAATAATGAATCAGTCTAATATGAGGACATTTTCAAGTATTGGTAAAATAATTTGACTCAAAACAACATGAAAAGAAAATTTCATTTTTCTTGCAAATTAATAAATCCTAAAATTTTTAGATATGCCATATTATCCCAACCTAGCATAGGGTGCAAATGAGTAGAAATATATGTAGTAGTAACGTCAACAAATATATATACTTCTGCACCTAAAGTGGACAAATAGCTAGAAAAGCAAACAAAAAATATATCATAAAGTGAAATAATTTCATCAAAAATATTTCATCCACCGGGTGGTCAACCGCTAAAACGTCTCCAAGATATAATTAAGCTAACCTTTTTTTGACAAAAGATAGATATGATAAAGAAATATTATGAGAATTGAATTATTAACATTAAAATATTTTTTAATTTTTGGGAGAAAAAAGAAAGAAGGAAAAGATTAAAAAAGAAATGTTGTTGAAGAGTAAGTACTTGGCTCAAAAGATTGGTATTACTTAATTTATTTTTCTCTTCTATAAATTGGTTTTGCTTCCTCTTTTGTCCCTAATAGTCATACTATCTGCCATTCAATTTAAGAAAAATTATGATACACTGCTTTGGGCATTGATAAATTGCAAATAATGTCTTGCTCAATACCAATTTAATTCAAACTATATGCCATTCAATGTCTTGTGCGAGAAACTAAACAGTAACGATTTAATTCTTTTAAACTATGTTTGGATCATGAACTTGAATATGGATTTGAAAAAGAAAATAAAAATGAAAAGGAAGAAAAAAAATTTAAATTATATTGCATTTATATTTTACTCACGTTTTTTCTTTCATCTTTCCAAATCTCTACCTAAAGTCATGATTCAATACCCTTGATAGATTCATACAAAAGAACTATTGCAATGAACTTTAGATTACATTTTCAATACCCTTAATAGATCCACATAGATTACATTTTCTTAAACAAAACAAAGAAAATATAGAGTAAGGATGAGGCAATTAAAATTTTATTAAATTTTAAAAATATGAAAACAAACAAACAAATAGGAAAACTTGATTGATTGGTTATCCCCAAAGATATCTTAAATCCCCAAAGATATATTATATTTACCATGGGAAAATGTCTTAACCATGAACAGCAATAAATAAAGTCACTCTCCAAAGATATCTTATCTTTTCCATAGGTATTAATGGCACTTCCAAATACAATCGGGCTCAAATAAAAATTGAGTGAATTCCTATAATAAAGCTGATTAATTCTAGAACTTGACACATTTCAATCAAGCATCTTCTGAAAGCTAATTGAGATCCAACTCGCGTTATCTAAGACCTGGAACACACCAACAGGATTGGACTGTATGACATCAACAATAGGAATTCAGTTTGAGGTAGTTGTTGATTTTACATATGAGACAGGAAAAACAAAAGGTGGAGAAAGTAGAAGAATTATCCCTCTACTAAAAAATATACAAAATATAGACCTAAATTATACATATTCCTCTACTAAGAAAGTAGATGATAATGTTGGACCCAAAAAATCAATCTCTATCTTTCTTGGACCCATTTACAAATGGATATGGTCATGGCTGTACAAAAAAATTACACAGTACATTTAAGTCAAAAAAAAAAAAAAAAACCACACACACAGAGGCAGTTCTATCAAGGCTTTAATGGGCTTTAAAAAAAATGTTACTATTTGTCAATAAAAAAACAAAGTGTTAAATGAATCAATGTAGAATTAAATTGGGAAAAAAATAAAATAAAATTAATGTGAGCCTACCAAATTTTTAGGCAATGAAAACACATAAATGTAATCAAATACCAACGACAATGTTTGGATGCAAAAGATTCTTAAGAAGTTTCACTTTTTTCTCAAGCTCTCTAATGTGAGCCTATTAAGCAAATTGAAAGCAATGCTTCAGATACGAATGAACAAAAGTTAGGTTTGTGGATGAAAAACACTAAGATGTGAATCGCTTACCTGTTATAGAATAAAAGGAGTGAGAGGAGGGGCCAATCCACCTGATTGTGCCATTGCAACCTAAAAAGTTAATCAAAATCACACCACACCTACCAACATACTGCAGTTAAATTAGAAAAAAAGGAAAAATAAAATATTCCCCCAAAATGAGAGCAAAATAAGGAAAAAAGAAAAAATAAATATGAGAGCAAAATAAGATCAAAATAAAGAAAAATTTAATATAGTAAGTTTCTTAATCATCATCCATCCTTCATGAGATGCAAAGCAAGTTCACCTTGATATATTAGTAACTTGATTACCAACAAAAATAGAAAAGAAACAAAATGAATATTTAACTTATATTCAGAACTACAAGTTTAATGTTGAATGCCCTGTCAAAAGACTCTGTTTTCCAAGCTGAAAACTTACTATATCACAAATAATTTTTAAGAATTAATTAAAATAAACGTTCAAAAATTCTTTGATACACATCCCCTTAAAAAAATGTGTACCATGCACTATAATTCTAATGATTTGTGGTCTTACTTAAGAATTATGTGGCATTTAGTTATAAGATTATGTGATGATCAAATTTATGATAAACTTGGTTATTAGACTTTTTGTAGTGTTTATGGTTATAACCCATGGTGGTTTTGGTTATAAAATTTTGTGATGTTTAATTATAAATTTAAGTAGCCTTAGTTATGAGGATTTATGATATTTTTTTAAGATTATGTACTATTGTGATTAAAACTTTGGATGCATGTCGTTAAAAAGCTTTTGGGGTGTATATAGTGGCACTTCTAATGAGCATTTATTTATGGTTGAATTGGAACAAATTCAATATGACTTATTAGGTCATTCTATCAAACACAAGTGTAATGATCACAATTGATTTGAGTCCAGTAAAACTAACACACAAAAAAAAAAAAAAAAAAAAAAAAAAAAAACATGATTGGTTCAACAATCCTATAAATTTTGAAAAAATTAATTAAAGTCAAAACGGTACATTGATAGTTATAGTTGTGTGCCTATATATATTCTCTAAAATCAAAATAAATAAAACTTATAGATGACTTATTGGGTCATTCTATCAAACACATGTGTGATGATCGTATAAACAATCAACTAAGCAATATCACTAATTGATTTGAGACAAGTAAAACTCAAACCAAAAAAAAAAAACACGATTGGTAAGATTGGTTTATAGATGTTCACAATCATGATTTGTAAGATTGGTTTATAGATGTTCACAATCATGTTCCAGAGCCTCCTTGTTATATAAATGTTCACAATCATGCTCCAGAGCTATTAATACAATTTGATTGTTCCCAATCAGAAACACATATACAAACAGAAACACATATACAATCATGTTCCCAATCATGTTCCAGAGCTATTGATACAATCTGATTGCTCTAGAGCTATTGATACAATCATGTTCCAGAGCTATTAAATCTAAATTTTCCAGAGCTATTAAATCTGATTTTTCCAGAGCTATTGATACAATCATGTTCATTTACAATCATGTTCACAAAAAAGGAATATTAACAGATTGGTAAGATTGGTTTAGTGGATGGAAAAAAACAAACCTAAGAAATAACAAATAAGATTGGTTTGCTCACCTGAACAGTATTTCTACCAGATTCTTCCATTCGTTTAGATTCTTCAATGGGGATTGGGGCTGCCACTGTTGATGAAGATTGGGATGTCGGAGAGAGGAATGAAGGAAAAGAGAAGATGAAGAGAGTAACAGGAGGTTCGGGGTTGGGTCTCCAACAAGGGTTGGGCTCTGACAGCGAATTGAAGAAAAGCAAGGGAATGGGCTTTGATGGAGAGAGAGAGAGAGAGAGAGAGAGAGAGAGAGAGAGAGGGGGAGGGTGTGTGTTAAAAAACAGAGCCATCAGATTACATTTTAGACCATTAGATCTTGTGATTGAATAGGACAAATGAGAGACATTTTCAGCCCTTGGATTGAATCAATCTAACGGTTCACATTTTGACAAAGAGACAAAAGTCTCATCAGGATTCAAAAACTATCCTTCCTTACTATATAGATTACACATTCTTTTATGTCATTAACGAAATAATAATGACCATTATTTTATGTCATTTTATATTATTTTTTTTGTTGGAGTACTTGTTGAGTATGTTGGTTTCTTGGTCAATTTGCTTTCATGTGTTCGGAAAAATGAGCATCAATTTTATATTTTGAGATATTTACATTGAGATGTCTTAAATTATTATAAAATATTAAATATTACACATTGAAAAATGTTTGGGAGATCTAATTAGAGCCACCACTAATGATGTGGCAATAGATCCCACCCACTGCCATAAAATATGTTGTGCTCTTTTTTTTTTTTTTTTTTTCAATTTCCACCTCACTAGTGGTGGATTTAGAACTCCTTATTTAGAACTCTAAATCATTGCTGTTATACATTCTTTTATGTCATTAACGAAAATAATAATGAGCAAATTATTTTCTCATTTTATATCTTACATATCTATTCTCTCTTTAAAATTTATCAAAAAATATAAATATATATTTTTAATGGGGAGGGGAGATAAGGGGATAGGGGTAGGATATTTCTAATAATTTTTTAATTTTGTAATAATTTTTAATGAACTTCAAAGAGAGAACATATGTATGATTTTAGAAAATAAGGGTTAACTTGGTCATTTAATTGTTTTCATTAACGGCATCGAGATATGTGTAACATTTTGATAGTTGAAGGGGTTAATTATAGGAAGATATTTCTCTCCAGTCCGATATTGGACTGGAGAGTGTTTTGTTAGACCTCTGTGGGCTCACTATCGCGTTTACATTGATAATTTGAACTGTTCAATATTTAAGCTTATTGAGTACTTCATCTCTGCAAATGATTACATTGATCGGATATTGATAACCATTAGATCAAATTACATTTGTGTTAAAAGTAAATATAATTTTAAAAATAAATTGTTTACACACAAATGTGAACTGATTGAATAAAAATTGATATTCAATGAACGTAATATTTTGTAGGGAAGATGTACTCGATAAACTCTACACATTGATTGATTTAAATTATCAATGTAGGTTTCATAGTGAGGTTTCATAGTGAGCCCATAAAAGCCCAACAACATCTTAACTGGAGAGAAGTTTTTCCTTTAATTGCACCCTATAACCTGATACACTTTATTATAGTATACTTCATGGTTAGTTAAACATACTACATTAATGCCGTTAAGGTGTTTTAGCAATATTAGTAGTTTATGGAGTCTATTTATATTTATATATTTTTTTTAATTTAAGAGATCAAAGTGATGCTTAACAATAGTTTATAGGATTTTTGTGTAAATAACCCTTATATATATATATATATATATATATATACATATATTGTGTGTGTGGGTAAATTACACAATTTTTCTAAGGTTTGAGAAAAATACATTAATCTCACAGTTTTGACATAATTGCAAATGACATTCCTTTTAGTATAATTAGAGCATCTCCAACGGTAATAGGCATTTTACCTATCTAAATATTACTATAAAGTATATATTTTATTTTGCCTATCAATTATTTCATATTTCTACTCCAACCATGCTCTTTATTTTAGCTATTTATCTAAATACTATTAATTTTAGAAAATGCCACATCAGCAACAAAGATGGAGGGAAATGATCCTAATGATTAAACTCATTTTGCCTAGCCTTGAAAGCTAGCTACATGTAGCTAGTGAATATGAGTTGAGCTAAAATGCCTAATCATATGCCTAGTGCATTGGAGTTGAAAAAAATGAGTTACACTAGGCATTTTAACTAACAAGCATTATATGCCTAGTGGGTTGGAGATGAATGACTGAAACTAATATAGATTGTAAGTAGACATTGAAATAAATAAAAATAAGGAAACTTACCAATCAGTCTTATTAACTAGACTTATTTATCTATGTATCACTGTAAATTTATTTATAAAAACAAGTGAGATTGATAAATTTGTTACCGAATAAATCTATTAATAGGATTTAATAGGTAATAAGTCCCAAAAGTAAGATTTATTGGTAATTTACCCTAAAAATAAATATACATTTTAGTGAAAAATAGATGTAATGTCATTTTTTCATTTATATATTTAATTATGGATGAAAAATAACTTAATTGTTATGCAAATTAAACCTCGAGTGAGACCAGTATAATTATGTTAAAAGTATAAGATTAACTATAATTTTTTCAAATCTCAAGAAAAGTGAGTGTAATTTACCAAATTGTGTTTTAGGAAAAATTACAGTCAGTTGAATTTTTTTAAAAAAAATTATGATTTTATTTTTTAATGTATGTAAAGTTTACCATTAATTTGAAAATGTTTTTCTAACATGCACTGAAATAAAAAATAATAATAATAAAAAAAAATCATTTTTTTTATTCGGAGCTGTTTTGGTACACCTTTAAAACGAAATATACAATACTTACTATAGCGATCCCGGGTTTACCCTTGTTGTACAGTGATCCGGACATGTGTCCGTGGATGTTGGTAGTTGTTTATTTCCTAGTTTGCATCCTCTTTACTTTGTATTTTGAGTTATGGGATGTGTTGAGCGGGTTTGTTACAGGTTGGTTGAGTTTAGAAACCAAAACTAGTTGCCCAGATTTTTGGCCTGTACGCTCGAGCGGAGGTGTTGGCGCTCGAGCGTAGATTACATCCATCCAGTATCTTGTTGTGCAGTGTTGTGAGCTCGAGCGTAGGGTTGGGAGCTCGAGCGGAGGCCTGGTTCTGCAAAAGTGCTGGGCGAGTGCATTCTGCGCTCGAGCGGGAGGTTGGCCGCTCGAGCGTAAGTCTGTGAGTGGCCGCTCGAGCGGGGTGTTTTACGCTCGAGCGGAGACCTGGGTTAAAGTCCCGAAGTTGTGACTTTCCAAATCACTTTTTCACTTTCTCTTCTCTCTCTTACTTTTCCAAAATCACAATTGTTGAGCCTCTCACTCTAGACTCTACCTTCTCTCTAGGTTTTGATCTAGTAGGAGTGATTTACTCACCTTTGGCCTTTACAAAAAGGTTGTTGATCGTCGAGGGCTTCATTTTAATCTGAAAAAGTTTGGATTTGGAGCAAGTTGATCTTGGAGTCTTCATCTCCTTTTGGGCTAAAACTTCGAGGTAGGGATAACCTACTCCTCTCTATGGGTTTTGTCTTTAAATTTTGGTATTTTGAGATGTTGGGCTTGGTTTGGTAATTTGTGAAAGTTTGGGGCTTTTGTGCAATTATACAAAAGTTGGGGTTTTATTTATAATAAACCTAGATGCATGTTTAGCATGAAAAAAATGGAATGATTGCTGAATCATTGAAGAAAATGGGACCTAAGGGTTGAAATGGTAATTATGGAAAATGGCCTAATTACATTGTTTAATTAATTGGGATAATTAATTGGTGAGAAATGAGGAAATGAAATGTTGATTGAATATCCATTTGCGCATTTATTTTCTGTTTTAGAAATAACTGCTTGGGGCTATCGGTGGAGGATAGTCGTGATTGTTGTAGACAATGTATGTTGATTAGGCAAACTGAAACTAATCAATGGAATGTGTTATGGAACTTGACAGTTGCTAGAATACATTAATTGTTTGTATTGTGTGATTGTATATAGAACCAATGTGTTTATATACGTTATGTGTAGAGGAGGAGATAGGGGATGTACTCCGCGGTTTAGGGGAAGATAGGGGATGGACCTCTAAACCGGATAGGTATTTGGAGGAGATAGGGGATGTACTCCGTAGACAGAGCTCATATGCTTGTCTAGAGAAGTGAAGATAGAGCTCATATGCTTATCTTTGTGAAGTGAAGTGTGGATACAGCTTGTATGCTTATCTGTGGATATTGTTGATATACATATCTGTTGTAGAGTGTGGATACAGCTTGTATGCTTATCTGTGGATATTGTTGATATACATATCTGTTGAGAATGTGGATATAGCTTTTATGCTTATCTGAATGTGAGATATAGTTTTTATACATATCTGTGGAAATGATGATAGAGCTAGCATGCTTATCTGTTGAAAAAGGGAAAATGAAAAGTAATTGGGACTTGTAAGTCGTCGACATAAATATGTAATTTATGTGATTGAATCAGTGTTGACCAACTATCAATTGCTAATGTTTTAGTCATTGTTCATGGTTGGTTTAGTGTATTTCTACTGGGCTGTGGCTCACCCTATATGGGAATATCATTTTCAGGTACAGGAAGCATGCCACCTCCAAGGACATAGCTGGGAGGCTAGTGGCGGACATAGTTTTGTCGTTTTACTGTTGATGTATTACATGTAATTTCAAGCCAAGGGCTTAATGTGTAAACGAGTTAGAACTCTTTGTTGTAACCAAGTGTTAACTTGGAAAGCTGTAAGCCCGTAGGGCATTTTGTTATGAGGTTAACATGTAATACTTATGTCTTGGAATTCTAATGAATGAAAGGAATGCAGTTAGTTTAAATGTAAATGCATGTCTTACCTGATGGGTTTATTATTATTATTTTGAGGGCGTTACACTTACTTTGCCAAATGCTTCATAACAAACACCACACACATGTGTTTTTTTTTTTTTAAATGATTGTTAACAATTCTAACCACAAACGGCTGGTAAATATCATTTATAATATCACTATAATGATTTATAATTTTCAATTTAGAAATGCACAATATAAATTTAAATATTTACAAATTTTATTATAAAATAACATAATTAACATTATAAAGTGACATAACATTTCTTACATTATATTCTTTGAAAAGGTATATGCTATTGATTTCTCCCTTTTATCCTCTGTTTTTTAATGTTTTATTAGTATTAATAAAATGTTGCTTTTAAAATAAAAATTTAAAAAAAAAAAAAAAAAAAAAAAAAAAAAAAAAAAAAAAAACAGAAAATGCACTACCACTACTGTCTCTTGCTCTTGTTGTGTTGAAGTGAAAATGACCTGATGAGCTGGCCATTAGCCAAAAGGGATTCTGAAGAAGACTTTTCGAATGCAAACAGACGCTGCTAAGGGAGGGAGTTAGGGGTGTGCATAATACCGCCGAAATCGCCGAAATCGTACTGAATCGTACCGTCAAGGCAAATTCGTTATTATTTATCAATCGAATCGCCGGTTTTTGGTAAGAAAAATGGCAAATTTTAGTGACACTTTTATCAATCCGCCGGTTTCTATTTTTCTTCCAAACCGCACCGACCCGCACCGCTATTAAATCATGTTTTATAAGATTCTAAAAATTCTTTTTTACTTAAGTTTGCTTGTTGTTCTATACCTTAAAATATAGTATTACATTACTGCCCGAGGGAAATTTTATGTATTGTATTTGATCATTGTAACTTCCACAGATGCTTGTAATGAACTGATGGCATAGTCGTTGATATTATCATGTTGTTGCTACACTTGCTGCATCAGAAGAAAGCTTCGCAAGATGCTTAACATCACGATATCTCTCGTCTTTTTTTTACTCTTTGATTTAAGTTTTGTAATTTGAATTATATTTTTTATAAACCGCCAATCCGCCCGAACCGCCAAGGCAAATCCGTCATTATTTGCCAACCGAACCGCCGGTTTTTAATAAGAAAAATGGCAAATTCTAGTGACACTTTTATCAATCCGCCACCCGCCATACGGTTTCCATTTTTCTCTCAAACCGCACCGACTCGCACCGCGCACACCCCTAGAGGGAGTGGTTGGCGCCATTATAAAAAGTATTTCCTTATTAAAAAATATTAAAAAATACAAAAATATTAAAATATTCCATTTTATTTTTTCTTTTAAACTAAATTTCCAATTAGAGCCGTATTTTAGAAAACATTTTCAAACCTTTTTATGTTAAACTTGGCATTCTTTTCAACTATATATATAGTAGGTCGATTTTAAAGAAATTCTAAAATATCACTTAATTTTGTAAATTCATCTAATGAGATTACAAAGTATTAGTTAAAATATTAAATTAACCCTAATTATCTATAAAATTTCAGTAGTTTGATTTTAATCACTAGGTACAATCAATGTATCTATAATTGAGAGAGAAACTGACACGTGAATACCCAATGTATTCTTTTTTAGTTAGGTCTACCACAACGTATTAAATGTGCCAGTTGGTCAGAAAATTATAGTATCATCTTGGGATAAATTCATATGGTGCCTTAATTTAATTATTTTTTAGGCAAAATAATAAGACCCACCATTTTTATACTTCGCAAAGTAAATCGTGTGTGTAGTAATAACCCCAAACCATCAAAAACCTCTTCAAATTAGATTCAATTACACTTTCTTATTAAACGATTTTTAGGATTTATAGTGGGTGTCACATTATCTAAATTTTATACAAATATAAAGTTGCACTACTTTATCAAATTTCAAAGTCTATGATCAATATTACATTTTAAAAAAAAAAAGTCTAAGACCTATAATTTATCACGCCATCACGAGTGTTACAACCTCGCTTAATATTTTGAGATATAAAATAAAAAATTGTAGATATAGCTCTTTTACAATAGAAGGGAAACAATTTTGCCAAGCTTAATCAAAACAATTCAATCTCCAACCCTTTTAAATTTTAATATTTTGATAATATATGTTGAATCACAAGTTTGAGTCTAAGTTAAAATTAATTTCTCGAATGCCAATTGGATTGGGGTTGGGCAAAAGTTTCAAGCAATCCGAGCAACTCAAGTCCAAGTTTAGTACTATATTTCATATAAAAATAAATAAATAAATAAAAAACATCACCCTCTCCTCTCACATTGACCATTAGATCTCCTCTCATTTTCTTTGGAATTGAAGTGATGAAACTTTGTTTTTTAGATTGTGCCAAAATACTATAGTTGGTTATTTGATTTTTTATTCATGTTGTTTTTTAAAGATTTTTGGTTATCGGATTAAACGTCAGAGTGTGGCACAATTTTTCCAAAATCAAATTTTCTTAAGAGTGATTCTATTTGCACATAAATAATAACTCAGTATATTCAATTAAAATTTTAAAATTTTAAGTCCTACTGTATTCTAATGTAAATTTACTAATAAAAATAATACGCTAAAATAAATTTTTTTATACGTATTATTTATATTCAAGTGTCTTGGCCTTCGCTCTAAAAAAGAGGGGATTGTACCTTTGAGTAAGAGATTATCTATAATATTGTTGTAGAACATGACCCCATTCAGATTAACTTCTCCAAGTTTCCCTCCTATCACACAACTCATAGACAAATCATCAAATCATCAAATAACAGGAGCCAATGAGATTAACAAAACTAATAGAGATAAATTTGAGAAACTCGTACTACGTGGAACTCTGGACCATGAAATCGAGAATTGATAAGCATTTACCCAGTGCATTCACTATCTCAATGTCTTCCTGTGGCAAATTAAACAAGACAGTAAGTTTTTTATCCTTTTTTTTGGGGCAAGAAACTAACGTGAAACTAATTCAACTTTGAATACTATCAAGTAAAAAAAAAAATTCACAGCCAAAATTTCCCAACAACTACTCAATCTTGACTGAAAAAAATGCTTGTCCGTAACGCCACCCAGCAAACATGTTCTCCTCTGGTGTGTGACACATCTTTAAAAAAATGTTAGATTCAAAGAAGTCATCAATGGAAATTTGTTACGTATATGCATTATGGTTGATGGGTCTTTTCGTGTTCTCAAAGTGGCATCGACTGTATTGGATGCATAATGCCCAGTCGTTTAGATTTTGCGACGTTTTATTTTAATATATGTATGTACTGATTATGCATCTGAAAATCATGGAGAAGAAGGCAAGATAAAGGGTTTAGCTTAGTGGGAGGAGAAGCCAATCAAAAAGCTTACCATTTAAGATGTCGTAAGCTTGAATTTCACAAAGATCAAACATTTCAAATCTTTGGGTTATTAGAGGTTTATCCGATTATTAAATTTAGGTCCCGGGATTCAGACACCCGGTTATCGAAAAAGAAAAAAAAAAGAAAATCATGGATTGTCGATTAAAGTTTGGAACAATCTATTGCATTGAACATTCGTTGATTTCAAAATAATACTATCAAGGAAAGAGGAAGAGATGGAGGGATTATTTTTTTAATTGATTTTTTTATTATTGGGGTGTACTACAAATTATGATTCTAGCTTAAAAGTAATTTATGAAAAAATATAAGGTGTATTAAGAGTAATTATAACCCTAAATATTTTAATAGAGGGTACTGAGAAATTGTGTATACTAAATGATTTTAAGGGATTTACATGTAGGTTCTAATAAGTGGACTTATTATCCAATACATCCTATAATAATTAATGACGTTTTTCATTAAATACTATTAGAAAAAGTGACTAATTATTAATTTTCAGTGACAGTTAAAAATTTTGTCACAAAAAATATCACTAATTATAAATTTTATCGACAGTTTAAAAAAATCATCACACAAGTCACTAATTTTTAACTTTCAATGACAGTGTGAAAAATTCGTCACAGAAAAACGTTACTAATTGTAAGATTTAGCGATAATTTTTTAAAAATCGTGATAGTCGTTAATTATTAATTTTTAAGGGCATGCAAAAAATCGACACAAAAAAGCATTTTTAGCAATAATTTTATTATAATTTATTTTCAATAGAATATGATAGAAATTAAATCCAATCACTAAGATCTATTTACCCAATGATTTTTTGTTTGCAAATAGAATCACCCCTTTTAAGTATTCAATTGATAAAAGGAGCACTACAACTTATCCAAGATAAGTTAACAAACCCAAACATACTAATTTTCACCCGAAAAATAACCAAAATCTCATTCCAATCTTTCGTGGACGACGGATCTAAATTTATTAAATATGGACTGTGCTTTGAATGGAGAGAAGCTGTGGCCTTGAAATAATAAGACCCACTATTGTTATGTTGGTTTTTAAAAAATAATAAAATTAAGTATTACAAAATAAATAGTGTAGAGTAATATTCAAAATTATGAAAAATCACTTTGAGATTAGATTCAATTACACTTTCTGATCAACCAATTTTTAAGATTTATAGTAGGTGTCCCATTATCTAGATTTTACACAAATATAAAGTTGCACTACTTTATCAGATTTCAAAGTCTAAGACAAACTCTATGATGTATACCCTTTAGGGTGTATCCTACATGCACCTCATTACAAATTTAAGGTGATAAAATTATACCAATTTATCCTATATTGTGATTGAAATTATGAAATTTTTATGATAAAATTATACCAATTTATAATAAGGTGCATATGGTGCGCACTCCCTTTGGGGGTGCACACCATAGGCTTTCCCTAAAAAAAATATATCACCCTCTCCTCTCACATTGACCATTAGATCTCCTCTCTCATTTTCTTTAGGATTGCAGTGATGAAACATTTTATTTATTTATTTTGATTGTGCCAAATTACTATCGTTGGTTATTTGATTTTTTATTCATATTATTTTTTAAAAATTTTTGGTTATTGGATTAAATGTCACAAGTTTGGCACAGTTTTTACAAAACCATTTTTAAAATATTCAATTGATAAAAAGAGCACTACAATTGATCCAAGATAAGTTAACAAGCCTAAACATTTTCTATTGGCAACATCTAAAAAAAAGTCATTTTATTAGCTTATTCATTTATTTAGATTACATCACATCTTTATTTTTTTATAAATTTTTTCATAATAAGCAAAAAAACTAACTTATAAATTATATCCAAAACAATTATAATTTTCATCCGAAAAATAATCAAAATCTCATTCCAAACTTTCGTGGACAACCGGATCTAAAAATTCATTAAACATGGACTGGGCTTTGAATGGACACCTTGAGCTGGGACGTTGGGCTTGGGCAACTCTAAACGTTACTTGGCTGAGGTTGGGTAACTATTGAGCCCAACCCGGCCTGATCGATTTGCGCCCCTATAAAAAATTCATATTAATCTAATAATCATAGTTACATAATATTTATGGGTAAATTATAAATATATTATTTAAGATTTGTTTAAAATATAGATTATTATTGTGATTATGAGAATTACATCCCGCTCTTTCAAATTTCTAATCGCATAACAAATGACCCATTTTATTAATAATAAATAATGAATTTAATTAACAATTTTTAATGGTATTAGAAATATATTTTACTTAATAATTTAGAGAATTCATTATCGTATATGAGAGTAGTTAGAAATTTTATTTTTTCTGTTAATTCTATTAAATAAAAATTCTGACAAGGGACTATTTATAATTTTAAAAGTACATGTGACAATCTGTATTTTAAACAAATATCAGAGTGTGTATTTGTAATTTATCTTTTTTTTATATTTATTTGGAAAAATTAGATCTATAGTCCCTACATTTTGCCTTTTGTGTCATTTTGGTCTCTACACTTTCAATTAGTTTAATTTTGACCCTTAATTTTAAATTCTGTATCAATTTCATCCAATTGATAACAGCGTTAGTGCTTTTGATAGAAAATTATCACTAAATTGGTTGAACTTAACTAATTGAATTGAATAGGTTTATAATTTTACCTTGAAAAGCATGACATGTATCACATATATGCATATTTTTATTAAAAAAAATGCTAAAATTGTAAGCAATTTGATTAACTTGAGATAAAATCATAAATTTATGATCAAAATCGAGTCAATTAAAATTAGAGACACCAAAGTAACAGAGAGACCAAAATACAGGGACTATAAACGTAATTTATCCTATTTCTTTCAAATACATAAGCAGTTGTGTTTTCGAAAAATCATATTCATCATTAGTTTTTATAACAATATGATAAAAATATATTGAAAGTCTGTTTAAAGGTGAAAATGGACGAAGTGTAACCTGATGTGAATGCCTAGAAGTTTGAAAATAAATTTGAGTTTTTAAGCTATTACCTTTTCTATTTGTGCCAATGATAGAAAAGTGAATGCCTAGAAGTTTGAAAATAAATTTGAGTTTTGAATCCTTCAAAAATTCAAAAAAACATCATTCTAAGTCTGAATTTGAGTTTATTCTATATTTGTTTAGAGAAATTTTATAGGGCAAATTACATCGATATTTCTTACATTTTGTTTATTATCTTATTTTGATCCCTACACTTTTAATTGTTTCAACTTTGATTCTTAATTTTAAATTTTATGTCAATTTATAATCTAATTAATAATACCGTTAGTGTATTTTTATGAAAAATGATCATGGAATTGGTTAAAGCTAACTTACTAAGTTGAATAAGTTTATAATTTTATCCAAAAAAGTTTGACATATGTTACTTGTATGTTCATTTTCTATTAAAAAATATTAACAGTTGTAATCAATTGGACTAAATTGAGGTAAAATTATTGTAAATTTAAGTCAAAATCAAGCCAAATAAAATTATAGAGATTAAAATGACGCAAGGATCAAAATACAGGGACTATTGGTATAATTTGCCCAATTTATAATACACACCCTTCTATAAATAAATAAATTGTTTGACATAATAGAATCTACACTTTTATTTATTTTTTGTTTTGTATTTACACAAAATTTACTTTCACATGTAAACACTAAAATTACTAATTTTTTAACCCGTGCTTTGCACGGAAATCACTTGAACCATTTGATGATAAATCTAATTTGAAAATATTGTATTAGTAAGTAAATTAATCATAATTTGTCTTTCACAATAATTAATATATTGAATTTTTAAAGCAATTTCATATAATTTTTTATTATTAACTTATTAGCATTTTCGATAGATTTTGACGTAACTGATTGAATATAAAATTTGATCAACTTCAATTTAAAACAAATTTATTTCTTCAGAGGCAATTGTAATTAGTATAGTCAATAATATTCTATATACAATCCAATACATTTTGCAAACAACCATCCATTACTTTTAAATAATTTATTAGTTCAACTATTTTTAAATTTTTTCTATAAAATTTTATTTTTAAACTATTAATACTATAATGTAATATTTTTGGTTCACTATAATGAAATTGAATAGAATGGAATGGTCAATACTTAACGTCTATATATAACGACTATAATTTGACAATAGTAAATGATGATTCTATTTGTAATATATATTTTATTATTGTTTTTTTTTTTAGTGAATTAAACGTGAGAATGGATATTATGATAGAATGTTTACAATTTTACTTCGTTTCAAGAAACTACAAACATGAGATAAGAGTAAAAATTATTTGAGAGTTTTATTTTCTAGACAGAATTCAAATCCTAAGGTCACCTTGCCTGCTTTCCCTAGGGCCAACTTTGGAGGCTACAGTGAACTGGCTACAAAAATCCTACCAGGGTGAATGCCAAGTTTTAAGTTTATTCTTTCATACCATAGAACTATTCCTAAACCTTGCCTTGGCCTAGACTTATCAAGTTATCTGGGGTACAGTTCAGTAATTGAAACTTCATTCACAGACGATGGTATTGACATACTTGTAGACTGATACGACTCTAGACGTTTTTGTGTAGTCGTCCCTATGCCATTACGTGCAAAGAATGCAGGCTTTTGAGGAAATGATAGAGTAACAGAGTAACTATTAAGCATTAGAAATACTGTTGCCATGGACGGCCTAGTATTTGGATCTTCTTGGACACATAATAAGCCGATATGAATGCATCTAGTGACTTCATTTCTTGAATAAGACCCCTCTAGTGTTGGATCCATCATTTCCAAGGGTCTTTCATCCTTCCAGAGTTTCCAAGCCTGTAATAATTCATGATATATCACTCGTAGAGCTAATAATATTCACAATGAAAGAAATTAATTATTAGAATTATTATTTTAACTCACATAGCTTAGAAGATTGTCAGCATAGTCTGAATGGCAAAATTTACTGTTCTTCTTGCCACTTATAATTTCTAGAACTAAGACTCCAAAACCAAATACGTCTGATTTCACAGAGAAGTGACCGTGCATTATATATTCTGGTGACATGTAATCACTAAACACAGTACCATTAGTATACTTTAAAAAAAAAAAATGAGTAGTTTTTTTTTTTTTTTTTTTTTGATCAGCAAAGAAAAATTTTATTTAACAGTATGAAATTAAAAGTACAGGAAGATGGCATGCATCGAAAGAGTTTCGGAAGTATAAAAATACCCCTACTACTGCTATACGCACCCATACAACCAACCCCTAAGCCTCTCGATTTTTTAAATAAATGAGTAGTTGATGCAAACATTAATGACACTGTGAAGTAGTGAGGAATGGGATCCCATCTTTTTACTTCTCTTTATTTTGCTGAAAACTCTACCTTTCAATGGAGAAATTATGAATGCACTAATAGAAATAAGGAGCACATATAGGGGTGTGAACACTTACTGTGTTCCAATTACTCTGTCTGTGTTAGCTTGAGTTTAATCTACACCAAAACTTCTTGCTAAGCCAAAATCTGAAACTTTTGCATTCATATTCTCATCTAAGAGAATATTGCTTGCTTTAAGATCACGGTGAATAACTCTAAGTCGGGAATCTTCATGAAGATAAAGAATTCCTCGAGTGATCCCTCTTACAATCTGGTAACGTATTGGCCAATCCAACTTTTTTTGTTTTTCTGGATCTGAACAACGAGCATAATGGATATTTAAGTTAGTAGTAAGGACATATAGTTGGCACATTTATGTTTTATTGTTATTCAATTCCAAATGCAAACTTAAGCACAAGAAAACATAAAATAGCATGAAAATTGGCATAGGCTCCTCAAAACTCATTATTTTTTGAAAAAAAATTGGAAATTAATTTCTAATATTTCAATGTTTGTATAGCATTTATGCTCTATTACTTGTTTCCAAGAATAAACATTTTTGAGTTTGTGCTCATGGCAATCATGTGTTATTGTGAAATTAAAAATAAAAGAAGTGCTGTTGTTTAGATATGCCAAACCAAACAAAAAGTAGTCAAGGCTTTTGTTAGCCACAAATTCGTAGATGAGTATCTTTTCTTCTCCTTCCAAGCAGAATCCCAATATTCTCACTAGATTTCTGTGTTGAAGCTTCGCTACCAAGACGACCTCATTCTTGAATTCTTCTCCACCTTGCCTTGAGTTTTGAGATAGCCTTTTTACAGCTATATCTTGCCCATTAGGAAGTGTACCCTGAGAATGTATAATATCTTTACAAGTTCCAAAAATTTTGGGTGATTGTATTTTGCATATTTGAAACTAAGTGGAATCAGATGTAACTGGTTACCTTGTAGACATCACCAAAGCCACCTTCACCAATTTTATTTTCTTCAGAGAAATTGTTTGTAGCGGCTTGAATTGTAATCAAATCATATTGCAGGGATTGAACTGTTGTAATTTCATTCCCAGCTGAACAAGCAAAAAATTAAAAATAACGACTTTTTTGAAGATTTATTATTCCAACGATTAATGGTTAAAACAAGAGCAAACATAAACATGTGTTTCTTTTTTATTTTTCCTGCTTACTGGTATCTTCTTGAGGAGCATCATATTTATTCTTTGCTTTGCTAATTAGGAAGCAGAAACCCATAATGAAAAGCAATACAAACACCACTATCGAAACTATGACGGCTATCAGTACTTGTGATGAGATTCCCCCCTTTCCTGCATCCATAAAAATAGTTTTGTTAAAGATCTGTATTTAGTATTTCATTTCACAATTACTAATTTCATGCTCTAGCAAAAGCCTGTTCTGCTACCACAATGGGGCTCACTATAACTAATTGGGCTTTCAATTTAGTGATAAAATTATTTTTTAGAGACAAAATGTTTTAACTGTCAAAAATGTCAATATTATAATTTTGGAATCAGCTTCTCTCCGGTTGGAATTTCCCAATTAGACCTTCATGTTAGGCCTCTGTGGCCCCACCATGAAGTTCATATTGATGATTCAAATCGTTTGATATGTAGGGCTCGTCGAATACTTCATCCCTGTAAAAACTCACGTTGATCGGATATCAATAGCCACTTGATCAGATACCTTGCGTCAACAATTTATTTTTAAAATTATTGTTACCATTTACAAAAATTTGTTCTGATCAAGTGTCTATTAATATCTGATAAACATGAATTTTTTGCAGATATTGAGTACTTGATGATTCCTAAATATTGACTAGTTTGGATCATCAATGTGGACTTGGTAGTCAACCCACGAAGCCCAACAACAAACTTCAGTCCAATTTCTACTTGAGCTTACATTTTTAGCGACGAAATTAGACGTTTAGTAACGAATTACTATTTCCTTTTGGGACCAAAATTTTCGTCTAAAATATTAACCTTTTGACATGATATTGATTGTCCCTAAAAGTAAATTGATTAGTGATATTTTCAAATTTTGTCACTAAAAATCATTTCTTTCTATTTTTTGAATTTTCTGAAGATTGGAGTTGGTCTTATAAAATATTTTGTAACGAAGAATGAAAGAGTCTGATCTCTAAACCCCTGTATGTGATAGTCGAACGGAAAACATGTGAATGGTACTTGCGTTGTGTTTCTGTTTAAAGTTTACCTGTATTCCTTGCATGACCCGGAGAAGGTAGTGGCGTTGCAGTGGCATTATTGTAAAATAGGTACGACTCATACCTGACATTGCAGCTCGGAAAAAGATACCGCTCTCCTTGCTTCCCCACACAACAAATTGGGAGACCTGAGATGGCATCACTAAGGCATGTGTTACAATCCTTACTGGATATATCTGGTGTGCATTGCGCAAGTCCATACTGTTGGAAAATTGGTTTATATAAGGCATATTTTAGGCCGACTTTGAGCCCAAAATTAAGTAGGCCCCTAAAATATTTTGGGGCGTGTCCGAAGAGGTGAAGTGTTCCTTGCCGCGTGGCAAGTCACACGATGAAGACGGAACGTCAAAACCATTTATGAGTGAATGGGAAATTGACATCGTTTTCAGGTTTAACATTAATTTTTAGACAAAATTCATTTGAATTTTTTCAATAAAAATTATTGTGGGAATTTAATTTAAATCTAAATTCAAATTTTTGGATTCCTTAAATGGTTTCCTAAAGTTTGTCAAATAAGATTAATATTTATATTCCAAACAGGTTTTATTAAAATCTATTATACTATTAGATTTATTTGTTTAATCTAAATCTAATAGTTTAATATAATTATTTCAAACAGTGAAGGTTGTTGGTTTGATTAAACTATGCAAATAGTTTAATAAAATTTATTCCAAACAGTGTAGTGTAGAACTTTGTCACGGTTTTTTGTTTTTCAAATTGATTGGAAGGAAGTTCTATTCCATGTGCAACGGCAGAAACTGTTGGAAGGAAGTTCTATTCTATGTGCAACGGCTAAAACTGTTTGAATAAGTTGGCACCTGTTCATTTGAAATCTCTTATGTTCTTTCAAAATTGGAACCTTTTCGGACAGTAATATTTGCCTATAAATACTACATTCCAGCAATGGTTTAGGCCCGGGAAAAATTCAGTCTGTTTGTGGTCTTTTTGCTGTCCAAAAATACTGCATTTGTTTTTATTCTTCATATTAGTTTTAGTATAATATTCAGAGAGTTAGAACACAGGTTTGGTTCGCCGAACAAATTGTTGTTTGGAGTACTACTACAATTTGTGAAGATCATTGTATCCTGGGAGATAGACGCCACTCAACCGTAAGTACCGTAGCGGGGCGAATCTGTCTTAAGGACAGAGTGTCACACACTCGACTTGGTCTTAATTAATTTGGTTCGATAAATAAATCCGGTATGTTATTTATTTATTTTGTTTGAATTTATTTCAATTTATTTATTTACACAGAAGATTGTTCCAACAATCTTAAGACAGATTCGAATTATTCTGTTTACAGAATTTTTCGTTTGTTTTCCTTTTTCATTCTTCGTAAATAATTTTGGAAGAAAATTATTTTCTGTGGATTTACAAAATAATATTCTGATTGGAAAAACAAATAGTGATTATATGCTATTTGACAGATAGTAGTAATATACTGTCTCTTTTCTTTGACAACAACTAGTAGTACGATACTGGTGTCATTAACAATTCAGAATATATTTTTGTGGAATTCTTTCAGAAATTAATTTTGGGTTTTAGAAATTATTTTCCGAGTTTTCATTAATTAAAATTCTGTTTCAGTATTTTAATTATTGAAGTGTTACTGAAATTAATTTTCTTGTGTGGAATTAATTTGGTTAAATAAAATTTTATTTTATTTCCAAATTAATTGAAAAATAAAAGTTATAGTTTTTATTTCTTTTATTTTTACAGAATTTAATTTCTTGTGTGGAATTATTTTGGTTAAATAAAATTTTATTTTATTTCCAAATTAATTGAAAAATAAAAGTTATAGTTTTTATTTCTTTTATTTTACAGAATTTAATTTTCTGTGTGGAATTAATTTGTTTAAATAAAATTTTATTTTATTTTCAAATTAATTGGAAAATAAAAGTTACATTCTTGTTTCTTTTATTTTTATAGAATTTAATTCTGTTAATTTGGTTTAATTTTCTGTGTAGTATAAGTTCCAATTATAATTTTGTTTTATATATTAGAATTGATGGCTACTGAAACAAATACCAAAACAAGTACTACTGTGGTGGCTGCAATGACACCAACCCCCTCTCCTGTTGTAACAGTACCGGTAAATCACGGTGAAAAGCCAGAGAAGTTCTTAGGAACTGACTTTAAAAGATGGCAACAGAAAATGTTGTTTTATCTTACAACTCTGAACCTGGCTCGTTTTCTCCGTGAAGATGCTCCTATCCTGAAAGAGGATGAAACCGACCGGCAAGTGGTTGCTGCGATTGATGCTTGGAAACATGCCGATTTCCTTTGCCGAAATTACGTCTTGAACGGACTTGACAACACATTATACAATGTCTATAGTCCAATCAAGATAGCAAAGGAACTTTGGGAATTGTTGGAGAAAAAGTACAAAACGGAAGATGCCGGCTCAAAGAAATTTGTGGTTGGCTGATTCTTGGATTTTGTAATGGTTGATTCAAAAACTGTGATCAGCCAAGCTCAAGATTTCCAACTCATTCTGCATGACATTCACGCAGAAGGTATGTCTCTCAGTGAATCCTTTCAAGTTGCAGTCTTAATTGAAAAATTACCAAAAGGCTGGAAGGAATTCAAGAACTACCTCAAACACAAGCGCAAAGAAATTTCTATAGACGAGTTAATTGTGCGTTTGAGGATTGAGGAGGACAACCGTAATTCTGAAAAGCGGGCTGGTAAGCTTCCTATGGAGTCTAAGGCAAATGTGGTGGAACATGCTTCAAAAACCAAGAAACGAAAGTCTTCTGGAGAAAGTTCATCACAAGGCTCTAAAGGGGGAGAAAATAAAAAGTACAAGTTTAATGGCAAATGTTACATCTGTGATAAAGAGGGACATCGGGTCAAAGATTGCCGTGGCAAAGGCAAAAACAAAAGAAGAACAAGCAAGAAGCCTGCTCAAGCCCACATGACTGAAGTGGACAATATTTCCAATGGTGACGATGACATCAATCTTTTTGCAGTTGTTTCCGAGGTAAATCTTGTCGGAAATCCTAAAGAATGGTGGGTGGACACTGGTGCTACTCGCCATATTTGTGCCAACAAAAAGATGTTCATATCTTATTCTTCAGTGGACAATGGTGAACAACTTTTTATGGGCAACTCCTCAACTTCCAAAGTTGAAGGACAAGGAAAGATTATACTCAAGATGACATCTGGAAAGGAACTCACTCTCAACAATGTGTTACATGTACCGGACATTCGCAAGAATCTTGTTTCCGGATCTTCGTTGAGTAAGAATGGGTTTAGGCTAGTATTTGAGAGTGATAAATTTGTACTTATTAAGAATGTGATGTATGTAGGAAAAGGTTACATGTCTGATGGCCTTTTCAAGTTAAATGTAATGACCATTGTACCCTCAGTTATTAATAATACTACATCTTCTTCTTACTTGCTTGAGTCTTCAAATTTATGGCATGGTAGACTAGGACATGTTAATTATGGATCTTTGCGTAGATTAATTAATATGGAATGTTTACCTTATGTTTATTTAATTCGAACCAAGGATGAAGCTTTGGAAACTTTCATTCAATATAAGAATGAAGTTGAAAATCAACTTGGTAAGAAAATCAATAAACTTAGAAGTGATAGAGGTGGTGAATATGAATCACCTTTTGGTGAATTTTGTAAAGAACATGGAATAATTCATCAAACCACCGCTCCTTACTCACCTCAGCAAAATGGAATTGCTGAAAGAAAAAATAGGACTTTAAAAGAAATGATGAATGCCATGTTAATCAGTTCTGGATTACCTCAGACCTTGTGGGGGAAAGCAATACTTTCTGCTAATTATATTTTAAATAAAGTACCCCGAAAGAAACTAAATCAAACACCTTATGAATTGTGGCATGGAAGAGTACCAACCTACAAATACTTAAAAGTGTGGGGGTGTTTGGCTAAAGTGGCTATTCCTAGTCCTAAAAAGACTAAGATAGGTCCTAAGACCATTGATTGCATTTTCATTGGTTATGGCAAGAATAGTAGTGCATATCGGTTTTTGATTCATAAATCAGAACATTCCGAAATGCATGTAAATACTATTATTGAATCTCGGAATGCATCATTCTTTGAACATGTATTTCCAAAGAAGATTGGACAAGAGACTAGTACTAATAAATGATCTTTTGATGCTATTACTAGTCAGGATCAAGAACATGATCAAGAACAAGAGTTAGATCAAAATGAGGAAGAAGAACCTAGGCGTAATAAACGGGCTAAAACTTCAAAATCTTTTGGTCCAGATTTTCTAACATTTTTGTTAGAAAATGAGCCTTTAACATTTAAAGAGGCTATGTCCAGTCCTGAAGCTCCTTTATGGAAAGAAGCTGTCAACAGTGAAGTTGAATCCATCTTGCAAAATCATACTTGGGAATTAGTGGACTTGCCACCAGGTTGTAAACCTCTTGGGTACAAGTGGATTTTCAAAAGAAAATTGAAAGCGGATGGATTAATAGACAAATACAAGGCAAGACTTGTAGTCAAAGGTTTTAGACAGAAAGAAGGTCTAGATTACTTTGACACATACTCACCGGTTACTAGAATAACATCCATTAGAATGCTAATTGCCATTGCATCTCTATACAATCTAGAAATTCATCAAATGGATGTGAAAACCGCTTTCTTAAATGGTGAGTTAAATGAAGAAATTTACATGGAATAACCAGAAGGTTTTTCTGTTCCAGGAAAAGAAAAGAAAGTGTGTAAATTGGTTAAATCATTATATGGTTTAAAACAAGCGCCAAAGCAATGGCATGAGAAATTTAACAAGGCAATGATGTCAAATGATTCAAAATTAATGAGTGTGACAAATGTGTTTACATTAAAAACACAGACAAAGGTTAAGTCTAAAGACAACATAGCGGATCCACTAACCAAAGGGTTAGCAAGAGAGTTAGTTGAGAATTCATTGAGGAGAATGGGACTTAAGCCTTTTAAATAAGAGTTACCACAACGGCAACCCAACCTAGTTGACTGGAGATCCCAAGATCTAGGTTCAAAGGGACAACCAAGTTGTGAATGACTCAGAAGGATCACTGGGGAGTCTAACTCCTACCCATTTCCATGATGAAATAGTGATGTCTGCAGCGTTTGAGGTTAAGTAAAATTTTAATGATTCTTATATCTAGGTAAACCTAGTGGAGTATGGCAGGATACTCTTCATAAGCATCACCTATGTGAGTGTGAACTGGGCCAGTTCTATAAGATTTGTGAAGGGCTACAAGTCTTTAGAGCACTCATGAAGACCAGGTTGTTCAGGGCCAAAATGAACACAATAGTGAGAACTAAACTGTGCCTGGGGATATACTGTGTGAGTTCTATTGTCTTGGTTTACACAAACGGCTGAACAGTTCAAGACATCATATTCACTGGTTAGCTAGTAAATCCGATAGTGTCTCACAAGGAAAGGTTCAAAGCCAAAAGCTACCTATCCTTTGCAGAATATTTCCAATTTCTGTACTCTCTGTAATTAGATCATGTTGTTGCATTTTCTCTCCGTCAAATTCCATTCATGTGGGGGATTGTTGGAAAAATGGTTTAATATAGGCATATTTTTTAGCCCAAAATTTGAGTGGGCCCCAAACGTTGTTTGGGGTGGGTCAGAAGAGGTGACGTGTTCCTTGCCGCGTGGCAAGTCACACGATGAAGACGGAACGTCAAAACCATTTATGAGTGAATGGGAAGTTGACGTCGTTTTCGGGTTTAACATTATTTTTTTAGATAAAATTCATTTGAATTTTTTCAATAAAAATTATTGTAGGAATTTAATTTAATTCTAAATTCAAATTTTGGGTTCCTGAGTGGTTTCCTAAAATTTGTAATTATGAGAATTTAATTTAATTCTAAATTTAAATTTTAAGTTCCTAAGTGGTTTCTTAAAGTTTGTACCTCTTCCTTTATTTATTAAACTATTCAAATAGTTTAGTATATATATATATTCATATAGTTTAATATATATATTTCAATAGTTATTAAATAAAGTCCCAAGCAGTTCAACAGGTTGACTTTTCCACCATCGGATCACTTTTCATATGTTTGATTATTAAGTGTTCAAGGCAACGGTTAGATTTGTTTGTTTTCAAACAGGTTGCAGTTTTGATTCAAATTTTGAACTAAACCTGTTCAAATCTGTGTCACTCCTGTTCGGGTCTAAATGTTTGTCTATATATAGATCAATTTTCCTGCAGTCCTAGAGAGCCGAAATTCAGTTTGCTATCATCCGGAAAAAAAAAAAACAGTCTGATTTTTTTTTTTTTTTTTTTGCTGTCCACATTTTATTTGTGCATTATTCTCCATTTTAGTTTTAGAATACAATTCAGAGAGTAAGAACACAAGGTTCTAGTTCGTTGTACAAATTTGTGTGGAGTGCTACTACAAGTTTGTGAAGGTCATTGTATCCTGGGAGATAGACGCCACTCAACCGTAAGCACCGTAGCGGGGCGAATCTGTCTTAAGGACAGAGTGTCACACACTCGACTTGGTCTTAAGTTATTTATTCGGTTCAACGAAATAAATTCGGTATGTTATTTATTTATTTTGTTTGAATTATTCCAAATTATTTTATTTACATAGAAGATTGTAAATAAATAAATTGAAATAAATTCAAACAAAATAAATAAATAACATACCGGATTTATTTATCGAACCGAATTAATTAAGACCAAGTCGAGTGTGTGACACTCTGTCCTTAAGACAGATTCGCCCCGCTACGGTACTTACGGTTGAGTGGCGTCTATCTCCCAGGATACAATGATCTTCACAAATTGTAGTAGTACTCCAAACAACAATTTGTTCGGCGAACCAAACTTGTGTTCTAACTCTCTGAATATTATACTAAAACTAATATGAAGAATAAAAACAAATGCAGTATTTTTGGACAGCAAAAAGACCACAAACAGACTGAATTTTTCCCGGGCCTAAACCATTGCTGGAATGTAGTATTTATAGGCAAATATTACTGTCCGAAAAGGTTCCAATTTTGAAAGAACATAAGAGATTTCAAATGAACAGGTGCCAACTTATTCAAACAATTTTAGCCGTTGCACATGGAATAGAACTTCCTTCCAACAGTTTCTGCCGTTGCACACGGAATAGAACTTCCTTCCAACCAATTTGAAAAACAAAAAACCGTTAGAGGACAAAGTTCTACACTACACTGTTTGGAATAAATTTTATTAAACTATTTGCATAGTTTAATCAAACCAACAACCTTCACTGTTTGAAATAATTATATTAAACTATTAGATTTAGATTAAACAAATAAATCTAATAGTATAATAGATTTTAATAAAACCTGTTTGGAATATAAATATTAATCTTATTTGACAAACTTTAGGAAACCATTTAAGGAATCTAAAAATTTGAATTTAGATTTAAATTAAATTCCCACAATAATTTTTATTGAAAAAATTCAAATGAATTTTGTCTAAAAATTAATGTTAAACCTGAAAACGATGTCAATTTCCCGTTCACTCATAAATGGTTTTGACGTTTTGTCTTCATCGTGTGACTTGCCACGCGGCAAGGAACACTTCACCTCTTCGGACACGCCTCAAAATATTTTAGGGGTCTACTTAATTTTGGGCTCAAAGTCGGCCTAAAATATGCCTTATATAAACCAATTTTCCAACAATCCCCCACATGAATGGAATTTGACGGAGAGAAAATGCAACAACATGATCTATTACAGAGAGTACAGAAATTGAAAATATTCTGCAAAGGATAGGTAGCTTTTGGCTTTGAACCTTCCCTTGTGAGACACTATCGGATTTACTAGCTAACCAGTGAACATGATGTCTTGAACAATTCAGCCGTTTGTGTAAACCAAGACAATAGAACTCACACAGTATATTTCCAGCCACAGTTTAGTTCTCACTATTGTGTTCATTTTGGCCCTGAACAACCTGGTCTTTCATGAGTGCTCTAGAGAATTGTAGCCCTTCACAAATCTCACAGAACCGACCCAGTTCACACTCACATAGGTGATGCTTATGAAGAGTATCCTGCCATACTCCACTAGGGTTACCTAGATATAAGAATCATTAAAAATTTTACTTAACCTAAAATGCTGCAGACATCACTATTTCATCATAGAAATGGGTAGGAGTTAGACTCCCCAGTGATCCTTCTGAGTCAACTTGGTGGCAAGTCCACTAATTCCCAAGTGTGATTTTGCAAGATGGATTCAACTTCACTGTTGACAGCTTCTTTCCATAAAGGAGCTTCAGGACTAGACATAGCCTCTTTAAAAGTTAAAAGCTCATTTTCTAACAAATATGTTAGAAAATTTGGACCAAAAGATTTTGAGGTTCTAGCACGTTTACTACGCCTAGGTTCCTCTTCTTCAGTTTGATCTAACTCTTGTTCTTGATCATGTTCTTGATCATTACTAGTAATAACATCAAAAGATCTTTTCTTATTACTAGTCTCTTGTCCAATCTTATTCGGAAATACATGTTCAAAGAAGGATACATTCCGAGATTCAATAATAGTATTTACATGCATTTCGGAATGTTCTGATTTATGAATCAAAAACCGATATGCACTACTATTCTTGCCATAACCAATGAAAATGCAATCAATGGTCTTAGGACATATCTTAGTCTTTTTAGGACTAGGAATAGCCACTTTAGCCAAACACCCCCACACTTTTAAGTATTTGTAGGTTGGTACTCTTCCATGCCACAATTCATAAGGTGTTTGATTTAGTTTCTTTCGGGGTACTTTATTTAAAATATAATTAGCAGAAAGTATTGCTTTCCCCCACAAGGTCTGAGGTAATCCAGAACTGATTAACATGGCATTCATCATTTCTTTTAAAGTCCTATTTTTCCTTTCAGAAATTCCATTTTGCTGAGGTGAGTAAGGAGCGGTGGTTTGATGAATTATTCCATGTTCTTTACAAAATTCACCAAAAGGTGATTCATATTCACCACCTCTATCACTTCTAAGTTTCTTGATTTTCTTACCAAGTTAATTTTCAACTTCATTCTTATATTGAATGAAAGTTTCTAAAGCTTCATCGTTGGTTCGAATTAAATAAATATAACTATATCTAGTATAGTCATCTATAAAAGTGATTATATACTTTTTTCCACCTCTGGTTTGAATTGATTTAAAATCACAAATGTCACTATGAATTAATTCAAGTGGTTCCGTACTTCTTTCAATTAAATGAAAAGGAGTTTTAGATAATTTTGCCTCAACGCAAATTTCACATTTATGATTTGAATCAATGTTAAATTTAGGTAAACATTCCATATTAATTAATCTGCGCAAAGATCCATAATTAACATGTCCTAGTCTACCATGTCATAAATTTGAAGACTCAAGCAAGTAAGAAGAAGATGTAGTATTATTAATAACTGAGGGTACAATGGTCATTACATTTAACTTGAAAAGGCCATCAGACATGTAACATTTTCCTACATGCATCCCATTTTTGGTAAGTACAAACTTCTTACTTTCAAAAACTAGCCTAAACCCATTCTTACTCAACAAAGATCCGGAAACTAAATTCTCTTGAATTAATTCATAGTGACATTTGTGATTTTAAATCAATTCAAACTAGAGGTGGGAAAAAGTATTTTATCACTTTTATAGATGACTATACTAGATATAGTTATGTTTATTTAATTCGAACCAAGGATGAAGTTTTGGAAACTTTCATTCAATATAAGAATGAAGTTGAAAATCAACTTGGTAAGAAAATCAAGAAACTTAGAAGTGATGGAGGTGGTGAATATGAATCACCTTTTGGTGAATTTTGTAAAGAACATGGAATAATTCATCAAACCACCGATCCTTACTCACCTCAGCAAAATGGAATTGCTGAAAGAAAAAATAGAACTTTAAATGAAATGATGAATGTCATGTTAATCAGTTCTAGATTACCTCAGAACTTGTGGGGGGAAGCAATACTTTCTGCTAATTATATTTTAAATAAAGTACCCCGAAAGAAAATAAATCAAACACCTTATGAATTGTGGCATGGAAGAGTACCAACCTACAAATACTTAAAAGTGTGGGGGTGTTTGGCTAAAGTGGCTATTCCTAATCCTAAAAAGACTAAGATAGGTCCTAAGACCATTGATTGCATTTTCATTGGTTATGGCAAGAATAGTAGTGCATATCAGTTTTTGATTCATAAATCAGAACATTCCGAAATGCATGTAAATACTATTATTGAATTTCGGAATGCATCATTCTTTGAACATGTATTTCCAAAGAATATTGGACAAGAGACTAGTACTAATAAAAGATCTTTTGATGCTATTACTAGTCAGCATCAAGAACATGATCAATAACAAGAGTTAGATCAAAATGAGGAAGAAGAACCTAGGCGTAGTAAACGTGCTAAAACTTCAAAATCTTTTAGTCCAGATTTTCTAATATTTTTGTTAGAAAATGAGCCTTTAACATTTAAAGAGGCTATGTCCAGTCCTGAAGCTCCTTTATGAAAAGAAGCTGTCAACAGTGAAGTTGAATCCATCTTGCAAAATCATACTTGGGAATTAGTGGACTTGCCACCAGGTTGTAAACCTCTTGGGTACAAGTGGATTTTCAAAAGAAAATTGAAAGCGGATGGATTAATAGACAAATACAAGGCAAGACTTGTAGTCAAAGGTTTTAGACAGAAAGAAGGTCTAGATTACTTTGACACATACTCACCGGTTACTAGAATAACATCCATTAGAATGCTAATTGCCATTGCATCTCTATACAATCTCATTACATTGAGAAAATACTTGACAAATTCAGCAAAGATGATGATCATCTTGCTAAAACTCCTGTAGATGTTAATTTGTATCTTTCTAAGAATGTACAGGAAAGTATTTCTCAATTAGAGTATGCCCAAATTGTTGGAAGCTTAATGTATTTGATGAACTGCACTCGCCCAGATATAGCTTATGCAGTAAGTAAATTAAGTAGATATACGAGTAACCCGGGAGTAGAACACTGGAAAGCAATTATAAGGGTTCTAAGATATCTCTGATTTACTTGTAACATTGGGCTGAATTATACTAGATATCCAGCAGTACTTGAAGGATACTGTGATGTTGAGGAGTTGCCCATAAAAAGTTGTTCACTATTGTCCACTGAAGAATAAGATATGAACATCTTTTTGTTGGCACAAATATGGCGTGTAGCACCAGTGTCCACCCACCATTCTTTAGGATTTCCGACAAGAGTTACCTCGGAAACAACTGCAGAAAGATTGATGTCATCGACACCATTGGAAAAATTGTCCACTTCAGTCATGTGGGCTTGAGCAGCTATAGCGATCCCGGTTGTTCCGTTACTGTTCCGTTAAATTCCGGACTCAGTTCCGTGAAGTGGTAGTGGTATCTACCTTGTTGTTGTCCTTTAATTCCCTTTGATTGAGTTTTAGGATGTTTTGAGGAAGGTTGTTACAGGTTGGTTAGGCCTTGGTTTCAATTCCTTGTTGTTCAGTTTTTAGGCGGTCCGCTCGAGCAGGTCTTCTTGCGCTCGAGCGGGGATTACATTCCTCCAGTATTTCGTGTCTCTGCAAAACTTCTGCAGATATGATTTCTGCGCTTGAGCGGGTTTGTTTACGCTCAAGCGGTGGCGCTCGAGCGGGTCGTTTGGCGCTCGAGCGGGTAGTACTTTCTGGGTGTAAGTTCTGGGAGGTGGAAATCTGCGCTCGAGCGGACTGGTTTTCGCGCTCGAGCGGAAGTGCTTTATTCTTGTGTCTCGGCACTCGAGCGGGCCTTATTGTGCTCGAGCGTGTCCAGAGTTTTGTTCTTGGCGCTCGAGCGTCGTGTTCTCCGCTCGAGCGGGTCATACATATATGAGTTATCCGCTGGGTGATTTCAAATCACTTTTTACATTTCTTTCTCTCTCCTACTTTTTCAAAAAGCCATTTTGAGAGCTCCTCTCTCTAAAACCTTGCCTTCTCTCTAGATTTTGATCTAGCTAGGGTGAGTTCCTTATCTTTAGCCTTTACAAAAAAGTTGTTGATCGTCGAGGGCTACGTTCTAATCTGAAAATTTCAGAATTTGGAGCATTTTGGTTTTGGTCTTCATCTCCTTTGGGGCTCCGGATTTGAGGTAGGGATATCCTACTCCTCTCTATGGATTTTGTCTTTAAATTTTAGTATTTTGAGATGTTGGGGTTGGTTTGGTAATTTTGTGAGAGTTTGGGGCTTTTGTGTTATTTTACAAAAGTTGGGGTTTTATTTATAATAAACCTAGATGCATGTTTGGCATAGAGAAATGGAATAAATGTTGTATCATTGAGGAAAATGGGAACTAAGGGTTGTAAGTGTTAATTATGGAAAATGACCTAATTACATTGGTTGATTAATTGGGATGATTAATTGTGGAAAATGAGGAAATGAAATGGAATTGTTGAGATTGGGAATGTATGGGGTTAAAGGGTGTAGTTGAATTGTTTATCACACACCGAAATGAAATGTTGATTGAATATCCATTTGTGCATTTATTTTCTGTTTAGAAATAATTGCTTTGGGCTATCGGTGGAGGATAGTCGTGATTGTTGTAGACAATGCATGATGATTAGGCAAACGGAAACTAATCAATGGAATGTGTCATGGAATTTGACGATTGATAGAATACATTAACTGTATGTATTGAGCGATTGTATATAGAACCAATGTGTTTGTATACGCTATGTGTAGAGGAGGAGATGGGGGATGTACTCCGCGGTTTAGGGGAAAATGGGGGATGTACCTCTAAACCGGATAGTGTTGGGAGAAGATAGGGGATGAACTCTGTAGATACAGCTCATATGCTTGTCTAGAGAAGTGAAGATAGAGCTCATATGCTTATCTTTGTGAAGTATGGATACAGCTTATATGCTTATCTGTGAATGTGGGATATTGTCGTTATACATATCTGTTGAGAATGTGGATACAGTTTATATGCGTATCTGTGAATGTGGGATATAGTTCTTATACATATCTGTTGAAATGATGATAGAGTTAACATGCCTATCCGTTGAAAAAGGGAAAATGAAAAGTAACTTGGACTCATTAGTCGTATGACATAAATATATGATTTATGTGAATGCATCAGAGCTGGCCATCTATCAATTGCTAATCCTTTAGTCAATATTCATGGTTGGTTTAGTGTATTTCTACTGGGCTGTGGCTCACCCTATATGGGAATATCATTTTCAGGTACAGGTAGCATGCCACCTCCAAGGACATAGCTTGGGAGGCTAGAGGCGGACATACTTTTGTCGTTTTATTTTTGATGTATTACATGTAAATTCAAGCCAAGGGCTTAATGTGTAAATGAGATTAGCACTCTTTTGTTGTAACCAAGTGTTAACTTGGAAAGCTGTAAGCCCGTAGGGCATTTTGCTTTTGTTGTTAACATGTAATACTTTTGTAATGAAACTCTGATGAATAGAAGAATGTGGTTATTTCATATGTCAATGAATGTCTTATTTGATGGGTTTAATGTTATTATTTTGAGGGCGTTACAACTTGGTATCAGAGCGTACCAGGTTCGAATACTTTGGGTACGTGGGAAGTGATTTGTATCACAATGGGTTTGTCTCGCTTGGTAGAGACTTAGATGTATTGTTATATGCTATGTGTTTAATTGATAACATGTTTATGTGTTTATTTGGGTATGGGATTAAATTTCTAGGATGTTGATTGGATCCTTGGGTTTCTGGGAGTCTTGTTGGAAAAGCACTTGATCAATGCTGTTTCTAACCAGAACTCTAGTAACGCCTCGGGACTATCATTATCCGGAAATGAAATTCGTAAGTGCTTATGTGTTTATGTGCTTACGTGGAGTGAATTACAGTTGTCCATGCATTAGGACGCGAGTGTTATAGCTTCGGCACATTTGTGAATGTGCTAATAGCCTTGGTTACCTTTATTAGGATGTCAAGACGAGGAAGAGGTGTTAGGCGTGGTAGACCTGCAAGGCAGGAGGTACCTGTACCGGATGACGTTCCGGCAGTACAGGAAGGAGTTGGTCAGGCCAATGTGGCCGAGCCAGCGGGACAGCAGGCTATGAGTGCCTTGGCACGAGAAATAGCAGGAGCTTTGGGTATTCTCAGAGCAGGGAATCAGGCAACGGAGGCAGGGCCTTCTTTCTTGAAGAGAGAGTTTTTCCGGTCTAATCCGGACGAATTTATCGGGGATCCGAAGGAGCCACTGAAGGCTGATGAGTGGCTAGAGCAAATGAGTAAGACGTTCGAGATGCTTGGCATCGAGGACGGAACACTGAAAGTGACCTTGGCATCCTTCCAGCTGAAGGGAGATGCGGGTCAATGGTGGAAGTACGAGAAGGCTCGTGCTGGTGGTACATGGGAGGCATTTGTAAATGCATTCCAGGAGAGGTTTTTATCTGCAGCAGCTAGGGAGAAACTGAGGGATCAGTTTAGCCGGCTTAATCAGCAAGGCTTGTCAGTGGCCGAGTTTGAGGCTATTTTTACCAGTCTGTCCAGGTTTGCACCTGAATTGGTGGCGTCTGAAGAACGCCGTTGCTATGAGTTTGAGCGGAAGTTGAGGCGGGGCCTCAAGTTGAGAGTTGGTGGGTCTTTCATTCGTGAGTATAGACACCTAGTGGATGCTGCAGCTCATATGGAGCTCTTGATGCAGGAGGAGGATGAGGGGCAGAGAGGCTCCAAGAGGAGCCAAGATGGCCAGAGTGATGGCAGGAGGCAGAGGGGTTCTAACCCTCAGCAGTTGCAGAGTGGTGTTGCTAGATCGACCTTTCCAGTGTCGAGTGCAGGCTCCGGGAGAGGTAGTCAGGGGGATTTCACCTGTTACAAGTGTGGCCAGCTAGGTCACAAGGTTTCAGTTTGCCCGCAGAAGGGTGGGGGTCAGAGAGCTGCTTCTTCTTCAGCTAGACCGCAGAGTCAGAGTTTGGGCAGGGGGCAGCCCTTGTCTTGTTATCAGTGTGGTCAACCCGAGCACCTGAAGAGGTTTTGCCCGCAGTTGAGTGCCACTTCGGGAGCATCTGGTTCTAGGAAGACGCAGAATTATCAGCCAGCTCAGTCTGTGCAGGCCTCGAGGGCCAATCCGGGAGCTTCGTCATCCCAGTTTGTGCAGCAGTCGTTTGCTCCGAGGGGTGAGCAGGTAGATCAGGGGCCTACGGGGCGCGTGTATGTTGTTACCGCGCAGGATCTGGTACCGGCTCCATCAGTAGTGAGAGGTACTTTTCTGTTTTGCAACTCGGTTGCTAGTGTGTTGATAGACACGGGTGCATCTCATTCTTTTGTATCTGCTGCATTTGCATCTGTGTTGGAATTGGAGTTAGCGCTATTAGCATCTCCTATTTGTGTTGTGTCACCTGTTGGGGGTGAGTTGGTTTTGAAACACGGATGCAGAGGTTGTGATATAGAGGTCGCCGACCGTAGGCTTCCTTTTCCTTTTGTTGTTATGCCCATGAGAGGCTTCGATGTTATTTTGGGTATGGATTGGCTATCGTCATACCGAGCTGTTATAGATTGTTACCGCCAGAGGGTAACTGTGTGTACTCCGAGCGGGGAGTGTTTCCATTTCTTGGGGGATCAGGTTGGTAGTGTGTTGCCACCGATGTATGATCCGCGAGGGCGGAGTGAGCTTAGTGGTTTACTTGCTAGCTTTGAGAATGGTGAGTGTGATGAGACCCAGGTTGTGTTGCCAAGGGTAGTTTGTGAGTACTCGGACGTTTTTCTCGAGGATCTTGTTAGTTTGCCACCTCATCGGGAGATCGAGTTCTCCATTGATTTAGTGCCCGGCACGGTGCCGATTTCTATGGCACCTTATCGTTTTGCTCCAGCAGAGTTAGTTGAGTTGAAAGTTCAGCTTCAGGAGTTGTTAGATAAGGGTTTTGTTCGCCCTAGTGTTTCGCCGTGGGGAGCACCGGCCCTCTTTGCTAAAAAGAAAGATGGTGCCTTGAGGTTGTGTATTGACTACCGGAAGTTGAATCGGACTACGGTTAAGAATAAGTACCCTATGCCCCGTATAGATGATTTGTTTGACCAGTTGAAGGGTTCCCGTTGTTTCTCTAAGGTAGACTTGAGATCGGGTTACCACCAGTTGAGGGTCAGGGAAGAGGATATTCCGAAGACGACATTCCGTACGTGGTATGGCCATTATGAGTTTCTGGTGATGCCATTTGGGCTTACCAATGCACCGGCAGTCTTTATGGACTTGATGAACCGGATTTTCCGAGAGTTCTTAGATCGATTTGTGGTTGTCTTTGTGGACGACATTCTTATCTATTCACCTTCTGAGGAGGAGCACGAGGAACACTTGAGAGTGGTACTTGAGTTGCTTAGAGCCCATAGGCTGTATGCCATGTTTGGGAAGTGTGAGTTCTGGCTAGGAGAGGTGAAATTCTTAGGCCATGTGGTTTCCAGGGAAGGGGTGTCTGTTGATGCATCCAAGGTTGAGGCAGTGCAAGATTGGGCACAGCCTAAGAGTGTGTTTGAGATCCGTAGTTTTCTGGGATTAGTTGGGTATTACCGTTGGTTTGTGAAAGATTTTTCCAGGCTAGCGTCACCGTTGACTAGATTGACTCGAAAGGGAGTCAAGTTTGTGTAGAGCGAGACTTGTGAAAAGTCGTTCCAAGAGCTTAAAGTTAGATTGACCACCGCTCCGGTGTTGATTATTCCGGAGAGAGGGTTGGGTTATGCGGTTTATTGTGATGCCTCACGAGAGGGTTTGGGTTGTGTGTTGATGCAAGAGGGGAAAGTGGTAGCTTATGGCTCACGTCAGTTGAAAATACACGAGAAGAATTACCCTACACACGACCTAGAGTTAGCGGCTGTGATCTTTGCCTTGAAAATCTGGAGGCACTACCTTTATGGTGAGAGGTTCGAGGTGTTCTCGGACCACAAGAGTTTGAAGTATCTGTTTACACAGAGAGACTTGAATTTAAGGCAGAGAAGGTGGATGGAATTCATCGAAGATTATGACTTTGAGTTGCACTATCACCCGGGAAAGGCCAATGTTGTGGCCGATACCCTTAGTAGGAAATCCATTAGTGATGTAGCTTGTATTGCCATCCGAGAATGGGAGATGTTGGGAGCACTTGGCGAGTTTGATTTGCTACTAGGCGAATCTGTTGGGGCTGCGGCCTTGTTTTTCGTTGTCGCGCAGCCTACACTTGTGACTAGAGTGTTAGAGGCAAAGAGAGGTGACCTTGAGGTAGAGTCCTTCCGAGAGAGGATCTCCAGTGGGAAGGTTGAGAAGGGTTTGACGGTGTATCCCGACCTGAGTGTGAGATACCGAGACCGTTTGTTTGTGCCGGAGTCTTGCCGAGAGGAAGTACTCCGAGAGTTTCACCATTCACATCTTGCGGTGCATCCGGGAGGCACTAAGATGTATCGGGATTTGGGTCGCCAGTTTTGGTGGCGGGGTATGAAGAGAGATGTGGCTGTTTTCGTATCGAAGTGCCTTACTTGCCAGCAAGTGAAGGCCGAGCATCAGAGGCCAGCGGGTTTGTTGCAACCCTTGCCTATTGCCGAGTAGAAGTGGGAGCATGTCACTATGGACTTCGTCGTGGGTCTTCCGAGGACTCAGTGGGGTAGTGATGCTATTTGGGTGATTATAGACCGGTTGACTAAGTCGGCGCACTTCATTCCTATGCGCGTGAGAGATTCGGTAGATCATCTTGCCGACTTGTATATTCGGGACATAGTGAGATTGCACAGGGTCCCAGTGACGATCGTCTCAGATAGAGATCCTCGTTTTACTGCTAGGTTAGGTTGTGGCAGAGTTTACAGAGTGCCTTGGGCACCAAGTTGACCTTTAGTACGGCTTACCATCCCCAGACTGACGGGCAGTCCGAGCGTACTATTCAGATCCTCGAGGATATGCTTCGGGGTTGTGTCCTGGACTTCAGTGGGACGTGGGAGAGGCACTTACCCTTGGTAGAGTTTGCCTACAACAACAGCTTTCAGTCTAGTATCGGTATGGCACCGTTTGAGGCCTTGTATGGCCGACCGTGTAGGTCTCCAGTTTGTTGGGCCGAGGTGGGTGATGCACCTTTGTTGGGTCCGGAGTTGGTTAGGGAGACGACGGAGAAAGTTGAGCTTATCCGTAGGAGGCTTGTTACAGCCCAGAGTCGTCACAAATCTTATGCCGACCGTAGGAGGAGGCCTTTGGCATTTGAGGTAGGTGATCATGTCTTTCTAAAGATATCACCTAGGCGAGGCTTGATGAGATTTGGGAAGAGTGGGAAGTTATCCCCTCGGTTTATTGGTCCTTTTGAGATCCTTGAGAGGATTGGCGAGGTTGCTTATCGGTTAGCTTTACCGCCGCAGTTGTCCGGAGTGCATGACGTGTTTCATGTGAGTATGCTTCGGAAGTATGAGCCAGATCCATCACATGTATTGGATTGGACCGATTTAGAGGTAAATGAGGATGCCTCGTATGAGGAGAGACCGGTTCGGGTCTTGGATAGGCGGGATCAGGTCCTGCGTGGCAAGACCATTCCTTTGGTGAAAGTCTTGTGGAAACATCACGGAGTGGAGGAAGCCACTTGGGAACGTGAGTTGGAAGTCCGCGAAAAATATCCGGACTTGTTTGTTGATATGTAATCTTGTATTTAGATTTTGAACTATTGTTGAACTTAAGAGCTTTTATATATGTCTTAAGTTGTGAAACATTGAAAATGTTTTGGTTTATTGGAAGTATGTTTTGGAACTTGCCTCATATGAAAGTTGAATGTAACATTATATATTGTTGAAATTGGAAAGGAAATGCGTAATGTTGATGCATGTTGAAAGTACATATCGGGGAGCAAATATTCCGGCAAGCCCGTACTCCTTTCTTCCGAGCTCCGTCGATGTCCGATCACCTGCGAGCAAGTAACGGTGAGCTACTCGGCGGTGTGTGGCCGGAAAGACCCTCCGACGATCAAGTTAGCACACACCTTAGGATGGATAGAGAGAAGGGAGAGAGTGTTTAAGTGTAAGAATTCCTTACAGAGATGTTCGTGTGTCGCGTATGGGGGTGCAGACATGCTTATATACCTTCTGAGCCCCATATCCACTCCCAGTCATCTCCTGACACGTGGCTCTGCTATCCCATCTGTCAGCATAGACCTTGCTGAACATCACCTAATCTCAACTGCCCGCCATCACAGCTGGAGCTCGGCAGCCGAACTGCTCTTTGCGTTGCTGCGCCGCGCCGTGCTTCATACCCAAGCACTTCCCTGGCAAAGACCGAGGAGGACCGGGCTAGGCGGCATCTCGGCAAAGCCTAGTCCGAAGCACCCCGTGGTCAGCTTTCCTGCCGGTCAGACGGTAACCTCAGCCGACCGCGCCTTTCCGAGCGTCGGTCACTCGGCTTGTCTGGCTTCGGCTATCCTCGGACCGAGCATCCCGGTCCGACCGAGCACTTCCTTACCAAGCCGCTTCTTTACGGTCTGGGGCGGGACGCACTCAGCCCAAGTTCTGTCCGGCCCAAGTTCTGGCAGCCCATCTCTGGGCGAATAGTACATCATCTCGGCCCAATACGCTGTTGGGCTCTCAACCTGCTCGGTCGCTACCTCGGCCCAACTCCGGATCATAAATCACCCTCTCAATTGCCCCTTAATTCCGTCCGCGAAAGCGTGATTGGGATTACTCACTTCGACCGAGATAACATTTCTCCGGTCTTCAAGACGTCTAACCTTGACCGGGCTAGTTAACATAATTGTCTGCAAACTTGCCCGGTTATATTCCTCGGCTGACATCCTCTTCGTCGAAAGTAGCTCGGTTGGCTCTTCGTTTTTTCAACCCGTCGCTTCAGCCCTGACTTAGGCATAAATGAGGACACGTGGCGGGCTGCCATTGGTCATCAGGCAGCCAACCCGCCGTTTTTGCCAGAATTTGAATTTGGGCGGACTCCCTTCTGTCTATACATACAACACCCCCCCCCAAACTCCAACTCCTACTGCCACTCCGATATTCGACCTCAGAGCTCCATCATTCTTGACTTGTCCTCTTCTGCCATCCTTCGTGTTTGAGGGATTAGGTCCTGCCCTTCACTGGTAAGTCATTCTACCCTTATTTTGTTGCTATTTTCCTTCATATTACACACATTAGGGTACAAAACGTAGCTCTTAGGGCATAGGCCATAGAATCCGTCCCAAACTTCCCACTGTTCTTGGTGTTCTTCATATTCATGAAGAACACTGAAGAACTGGGGCGAACCGGACTCCTGGTCCTTTTTTGATCCAAAAAACCAACTTAATCGAGCAAATAACAAGTTCGTCACAACCCCAGCAAAAACCGAGATAATAAGGGGGCTTGGTGGCTCAACCGGGCTAAGATCTGGTCTGCTTGGGCGACCGGGCTCCTTAGTTAGAATAGATAACCGAGGTGGTTTGGCACTCCAAATGACCGAGCTAAAGTCCAGCACCTTTTGTGCGACCGCGCTCACACTTACCTTGCCATCCTTTTCCTGCAAAGTCCAAGGGGACCACTGTCATTCCTGAGGCTCTCAGGACCGAGCAGCAACCAATTACCACAGAGCCAAACCCTTCAACCGGGCTATAACAAGCCGGCCAGAAATGGGGAAATTCCGCTTCCTAGTGGATACTCCGGCCGCGCTAGCCGCTTTCAGAGAGGAGTACGGCATCCCGGCCGACGTCCATCTTGAATTGGCTGAAGATGAGACAACACCTTGGGGCAGACTAGACCAATGCCCCTTCACCGTGCTCTCAATTGTCGAAGGAGGCCTCCGTTTCCCACTAAAACCACTTATAACTGAGTTCCTCCGCCGAACCGGGCTAGCACCCACACAAGTGTCCACCAATACTTATAGAATAATCAATGGCGTTGACGAATTGAACAATCGGCTAGGCACCAACTTAGGTCTAGCCGAGATACTGAGGCAATACACAATGGGCCACACCGGGGACGGCCTAGCTTATTACCTGAAGATAAGGCCGGGCAAGGAAAAAATTGTAACCGGCACCCCGGATAAAGATCTTCACGACGACGATTTTTTCTGGGTGTCGGGCAATTACGAAACAGCCGAGGTGCCGGGCTGGTTTATAAACAAGGACTTCGGTTCTTCATGTAAGCCACTCAAGCTTGCTCGGTCAGCCTAACTCTTTACTCTGTAACTAACCGGTTTTCCTGTTTCTTTTGCAGCAATCCAAGCCTTGCAAGCCAATTATCAATTTCCCAACGTTGAGGCAATTCGGACCGTGCTTCGGTATTCCCACCGAGATTGCAACGACTTACTCGGCTACACCCCGACTTACAGATATTCTGCTCCGCGCCGGAGTAGAGTAACTGACTTCCTCAGAGCTCCTTCGCCACCTCCAGATCCAACCCTACCCGACGTCCCGTTAATCCGGTTAACAGACGAGCAAGAAATGGCCAAAAGAAGTCGAATCAAAAACCTTCTAACAGCGACCTCAGCCGAGATACCAAGTGTCGTCGCTCGCTCCCCGGCTGCCGGTCAATCGAGCGCCGCCGTGGTTGCGCTAGCTTCTCCAGCTGCTGGGCAGTCTGGCCAAGAAACACGCCGGGCGGGCAAAAGACCACGGGCCGATCCTTCTGCCGAGCTCATCACCGAGCTGGCAACCGAGCAACCGGTCGACAGGGCCAGCTCCATCCCAGCATGGCGGCCGCAGCTGAAGCACCGGGGAAAAGAGATCCCGGCAAATGCTTCGATCAAGGGAGACAAGGAGCACTTACTCGCCTTCGATCTCTCCAAGGCTTTGCTGCTTCCCAGCGACGTGGTTGGAAGCGACCATGTCCCTGACACTCGGCTGGTCAAATCCGCTGTGAAGTCCATGACCAGGGTAACAAGTTCAATCCTCTGTTTCAACTTTCGCAAGTGTTTGCCCGGTTTCTTCTCTGATCAAATTCTAATTTTGCAGGCCATCCAAAAGCAGCACCTGGTCATAGAGCGTATCCAAAGACTCCGGCAGAAGGCCAACGACACAGCCAGCCAGGTCGAGAGCCTTCAAGCCGAGCTAGGCCGGGCTAAGTCATCCCTTGAGATGGCCAACGCCGACAATAACAGACTGCTCGGTCAGCTGAATGCAGCCGAGAAAAAACAAAACGAGCTCCAAACCGAGGTGGATACCCTGAAGAAGTCCAAGAAGAAGGCTTGCTGGGCTGCCAACAACGTCGGTTTTAACGAGGCCGAGCAGAGCTACAAGAAGCAGGTCTTTGCAACACAAGACATCTACTTCAAGGCCGGTTGGAAGTCCGCCTGCGAACACCTCGGCCAGGGCTCTGACACCGACGTATTTGCCAACCCACCTCCAGCTTCGCTACCGGTCTACCTCGTGCCTTATGCAAACGACGTCTTCAGCGCTTTGCAGGCTGAGGCCGAGGAAGGACTTGAAGAAGGAGTCGGGGAGACAGATTCTGAGGAAGAAGAGGCCGAGGTGCAAGAGCAGCCCGGCAATGAGGAGCCCGGTGCCCAAGATACCAGTCCAACCATTAACCTGGATGCTGGCGAGGACGAATTCACCAATCTATCCCCCTTAGTTTAGTTTTCTTTTCTGTTTTGTATTTTTGCTTTCAACACTTTTGATGTAACCGGGCTCTGTCCCCACCTTTTGTAGTGATTTTCTTATCAATGAAAAATTTAAATTTTACCAAGTGTTTGCATGGTTGTCATCCAATCTATCTTCAGCAAAACATCTCGGCATAAATCATTGTTTGAACGAAACACCTCGTCGACCGGAATTCCTACCTCGGTTGAAGCACTTAAGCAGAACAAAACAAGTTCATGAACCGAAATAACCATCTCGGTTGTAACAAAGTTGAACAAATCAACACTTCCAACCGGATTAGATCATCTCGGTTGGGAATCCAAAGTTGGTAAAAACACCAACTCTTCCGACCGGAGTACATCATCTCGGTTGGAAATCCTAAGTTGGACACAACACCAACTCTTCCAACCGGAGTACATCATCTCGGTTGGGAATGCGAAGTTGGACAAGACACCAACTCTTCCAACCGGAGTACATTATCTCGGTTGGGAATCCGAAGTTGAACAAAACACCAACTCTTCCAACCGGAGTACATCATCTCGGTTGGGAATCCAAAGTTGGACAAAACACCAACCCTTCCAACCGGAGTACATCATCACAGTCCGTAACATTAAAACAACAGTCCAAGTGCTAAAGCAAAATTACTTCTATAAATTGACAAAAAGAATTACATGCTATGGTGCAAGCCAAAAAATTTCTTTGCATAAGAAAAGAAAGCAAAAGCTTAAAAATAATACAGTTTCAAGTTGGCCGCATTCCATGGCCGGGGTATTGCTCTTCCCTCTAAATCCTCCAAGTGGTAAGCCCCCTTGCCCGCCAGACCAGTGATCTTGTAGGGTCCTTCCCAATTTGCCCCTAGTTTGCCTTCTCCTGGCACCAAGGTGTTGCCCATAATCTTCCTCAAAACCCAATCACCAACTTTGAACGGTCTGGGGTGCACCGTCTTGTTATACTTCTTTGAGAGCTCCTGTTGGTAGGCGGCCACATGGATGAGGGCCTTCTCCCGATGCTCTTCCACTAGGTCCAGCTCCAAGGCAATAGCCTCAGCGTTCAGCTCGGGTTCAAAACTCTCGCTTCTGAGGGTGGGCATTTCAACTTCCAAGGGTATGACCGCCTCCATGCCGTAAGCCAAAGCAAATGGAGTTTCCCCGGTAGAACGTCGCGGGGTTGTTCGGTATGCCCAAAGGACGCTAGGTAATTCCTAAGCCCATTTGCCCTTGGCCTTTTCCAGTTGTTTCTTCAACCCATCCAGTATAGTCTTGTTCAATGCTTCGACTTGACCATTGGACTGCGGGTAAGCCGGGGTGGAGTTGTAGAATTCTATCTTCAAATCTTCACAAAATCCTCTGAATAGGCGACCGTCAAAATGGGTGCCGTTTCCAGAGATCAAAACCTTGGGGACACCAAACCGCGTGACCACGTTCTGCCAGACAAACCGCTTCACGTCTTTCTCTTTAATGGTTGCCAAGGGCTCAGCTTCAACCCACTTTGTGAAGTAATCTGTGGCCGCGATGAAGAATTTCCGGTTGCCCGGTGCTGTTGGTAGTGGTCCCACTATATCTAGCCCCCACATGGCGACGGGCCAAGGACTGGTGAGGGGAAGAAGTTCCCTGGCAGGCTGGTGGATCTGATGGGCGAATTTCTGGCATTTTTCGCACTTGCGGACATATTTTTGTGCGTCAGCCTGCATGCACGGCCACCAGTATCCCTGCGAAATAGCACGGTAGGCCAAGGACCTGCCTCCTATGTGGCTGCCACAAATGCCTTCATGAATTTCGTACAAGAAGGCCTCCACACTATTCGGGTGCACGCACTTTAAATAAGGACCAGTGAAGGACTTCTTATATAACGCGCCAGATGACGAGAGCCAAAACGGCTCTGACTTCACCCGGATTTTGTGTGCTTCTTTCTTGTCAGTTGGAAGAGTCCGGTCTCTGAGGAACAAGATCAAGGGGTCCATCCAAGAGGGACCGAGCGCGGCGCAGAGTACATCTGTCTGCCCGGCGTGTTCAATGCTTGGCCGCGGAAGAAAGTCAATCGAAAGAGGGTTTGGAAAAGTATTATCCACCATAGAAGCGAGACCGGCCAGTTCATCAGCTTGGCTGTTTTCTTCCCGGCTAATCTATTGGACTCTAATTGCCTTAAACTGCTTGATATGTGCCCTGACCAAAGCCTGATACTTCGCCATCCTTTCGTCCTTTGCTTCGTAAATCCCAGAAACTTGGTTAACCACAAGCTGGGAATCACTGTACACTAGGAGCTCGGCAGCCTTCATTTGAATTGCGCTCTTGAGCCCGGCGAGAAGTGCCTCGTACTCAGCCTCGTTGTTAGATGCCGGGAAGCCAAGCGTGATAGAATGTTCAATGGTTAGGCCATCCGGGGAGATAAGAACGATACCTAGGCCGGCACCATGGCGGTTGGACGCTCCATCAACAAAAAGCTTCCACATGTCCCCCACAAAAAGCTTCCAGCAGTCGGATGGGTCCTGAGAGTTGCGAAGGGCAATGGGATCACAATTGCTCGGCTGTGCAGTGTCAAGTTCGGTGTTGACCAGTTCAAATTCAGTGCCCCTTGGGGATTCGACACCAGGCTCGGCAAGTTGTTCTGTAATGCTCAAGTCCGTGGGCGAATCATCAGGTTGCGGTGTGAAGCCGGCCGCAGGTTCTGAGCTGTGTGGATCCATTCCTTCCCCCCTTGATGATTCGGCACCAGACTCAGCAAGTTGATCCGTAATGCTCAAGTCCGTAGGCGAATCATCAGGTTCTGAGCGGTGTGGTTCAATTTCTTCCCCCCTTGGTGATGCGGGACCGGACAGAGTGGATGGGTTGATGATACACAACTCCGTCATCGTAGCACCGGGTGGTATGACCGTGCAAACTGAGGGAACTTCGATGGTGCGCGCTAACTCCGCGGCGCTACCTCCTCCAATTGGTTGTACCTCGGTTGGCATTGCGTGCATCTCATCCTCTGCCTCGGTAATGTCGACCGGGCATACCGGATGAGTTCCAGGTGAGAACTCGGCGACAAAATCTGCCAAGGTCTGGGCTTTGATAGCGGTGCGCAGCTGGAACTTCACATCAAATTATCCCAACTCGACTGCCCACTTAAGAATTCGGCTTGAAAAGTCCGCGCGTTCAAACAAAGCCTTGAGGGGAAACTCGGTTAGTACGATGATGATATGGGCGTGGAAATAGTGCGCCAATTTTCTTGAAGCCATCATCAAGGCCAGGGCAAGCTTCTCCAACGGCAAGTATCTCAACTCTGCCGGTAACAAAGTTTTGCTGACATAAAAAATTGGGAGGTGCTTGATTCCTTCAGCCTGGACTAGCACCGCACTGACTGCATGCTGGGAGACGGCAAGGTAAAGGTAGAGTTCCTCACCCGGCTCTGGTGTAACCAACAGCGGCGGAGAAGACAAATAGTCCTTGAGCTCGGCCAAAGCTCGGTCACACTCGTCATCCCATGAGAACTTTGACTTCAATGCTTGAAAGAAAGGGCAGCAGCGATCTGATGACCGGCTTATAAATCGATTAAGCGCGGCGGCCATACCGGCCAGATGCTACACATCCTTAGCCGAGCTGGGCTGCTTCAACTCTTGCACGGCTCTGATCTGAGTAGGGTCTGCTTCGATGCCTCGGTTCGTGACTAGGAATCCCAAAAAATTTTCGGATCCCATGCCAAAGGCACACTTTGAGGCGTTCAAGCGCAGCTTGTGCTTCTTTAGAATGGCAAACATCTCGGCTAAGTCGGACAAATGGTTTGCCTCATGTCGGCTTTTTACCACCATATCATCGATATAAGCCTCCATTATCCGGCCAAGCAGAGGAGCGAACATTTTGGTCACCATCCTCTGAAAAGTTGCCCCGGCGTTCTTCAAACCAAAAGGCATGACTCGGTAGCAGAAGAGTCCCCTTGGAGTCGTGAAAGAGGTGATCTCTCGGTCAGGCCCATGCATGGCGATCTGGTGATAGCCGTGGTACGCATCCAAGAAACTGAGCCTATTGTGTCCAGCCGTCAAGTCCACTAGCTGGTCAATGCGCGGCAACGGGAAGCTGTCTTTGGGACAAGCTCGGTTGACTGTCTTGTAGTCGACACAAACTCGCCACTTCCCATTCTTCTTAGGCACCACTACTGTGTTGGAAATCCACCGAGGATAGTGCACTTCCTGAATTGCTCGTGCCTCAAGCAGGTTCTTTACCTCCTCAGCAACTACCTCGGCGTGATGCAAAGCCGATCTCCTTGTTCGCTGGATGACTGGCTTTGCTCCAGGGAAGACATTGAGGTGATGGCAGATAAAACTTGGGTCGAGGCCAGGCATGTCGTAAGGCGACCATGCAAAGACTTTGATATTCGCCATCAAAAACTCAATCATCTCGGTCCTCTCTATGGCCGTGAGACTTGAACCGAGCAAGAAGAATTTGTCCAGCTGCTCGGTATCAATCCGCACCTCAACCAATTCCTCAACAGCCTTATCTTCGGCCTTGGTGCCCACATCATCCAAGACACCCTGGTCCTCCGGTCCCTCAATCATTTGAACGAATCCTTTGACAGCCCGGCTTCCGTTGACCGCCACGAAGCACTGCTTGGACATGACCTGATCGCCCCAAATCTCCTCGATTGCCCCCATAGCCGAGGGGAATCTCATTACTTGGTGAAAAGTTGATGCCACGGCTTGCATGGCGTGTAGCCATCCCCTTCCAAGGATAAGGTTGTACGTCGAAGGCACTTCCAGCACCCAAAACTCAACTTGTTTGACCACGGATCCCGCTTTGACCGGTAGGATAATCTTTCCCAAAGGCCACTCTGGTTGCGAGTTGAATCCAACTAGTGGCGAAGTTGCCGGAGCCAAGTCTGTCTCCCGAAGTTTAAGCTGCTTGAACGCATCATAGTACATGATCTCGACCGAGATTCCCTGATCGATCAAGATCCGCTTAACATCAAAGTCCTTGACGCGTAGTGTCACTACCAAGGCATCGTTGTGCGGCGTCTGGATACGCTCTAGATCCCTTGAGGTGAAACTAATCACGTCTTTTTATCATGTCTTCCCCCTTTTGATGGTAGGCTGTACCGACAAAACTTCCCTCATATGTTCTGCCTTCTTTATCATGCCCCGGAGTTCGCAGACACGCTCCGGTTCCACGATGCCGTGGATGACATTAATAACTCCTTGCGGTAGTGCGTCTCGGTCATCCTGTCCCCTGGGATCGACCGGAGCCTGATTCGGCTTCACGCCGCCATCAATGTAAAGGTCTAGATGCCCGGCCGCAACCAGTTCTTCCAAGTGTTGCCGCAAAGGCAAACAATCCTCAGTCCGGTGGCCTCTCTCCCGGTGGAACGTGCAACGATACCGCGGATTATAGCCCTTTTGTCCATCACCCAACTTAGCAGGAAACTGGACATACTCCTCGTCTCAAATTTCACTGAGTATGCGATAGATTGGAATCTTGAAGACCGTGGTTATGCCAGTCCTTGCCTTCATCCTTCTATTTGCGTCCTCAACTTCATCTCGGAGGTAGTTATCCCGGTCATTCCGACGTCCTCTACCCCGGTTTTTACGATTTGAACCACAGTCTGATTCCTCTGCTCGGTCACTTGAGCGGCTGGACTCTTGCCCAACTGCGTGCACTTTGCCTGCTGTCTTCTTGTCTGTTACTACCGGACTGGCCTTCACGGTAGAAGCTGACGCGTCATCCTCAACACGGATGTGCTCATTGATGCGCTGCATGAGCTGGCCCATGGAGGTCGGCTGGTGCATGGTAAGCGAGTCCCGCAGTCTATGTCCGACCGGGAGACCGCGCTTATACTGCGTGATTGCAAGGTTGACCGGGCAATCCAAGATCTCATTGAAGGTTTCCCAGTACCTTGAGTTGTATACCTTCAGTGTGTCGCACGGTTCCATCTTGACACTTAGCAAGTGATCGACTTCCTTTGGTGTTTTTGTGTTGGTTTTGAAGCGTGTAACAAACGCCTCGGCCAACTGATGCCACCTTTGTATGCTCCCTTCTGGCAACTGCTCGAACCACTTTAAGCCCAGCTCGCCCAAACTTGACGGGAAGATTAGGCACATAAGTCCGTCATTGCGCCTATGTCCGGCCATAACCTGTCGGAAGTGGCTCACATGCATGTATGGATCGGTTTTTCCGTCGTAAAGTGTGAACTTAGGCTGGTGGAAGCTTGCCGGAAGCTGTGTTGTTTCTATATCCAAGGAAAAAGGGGTGGAACTCAGCCTAGCCAAGTCCGTATCTTCGAAGAGTGGCACCGCTTGTCGGGGTGGAGGCATTCCGACCTCCTCGCTAGCGTGAACCCCGTAGGATAGCCGCTGGAAAGCAGGTATTCTCTGAGCTTCGCGCCGGCGGGCCCGCTCCTTTAAGACCACCCGTAAATCTTCTGACTGAGCAGAGTAAGAATACCTCGACGTCGTCTCCGGACGTAAGGGTTTGTAGGTGCTGTCTTGCGCGCTAGACTTCCCTGCACCCGCATTGGAATCACCAACCTGGTAACTTCTGGTAATGGATATTGACTGAGTACGTCGCTGACTCTGACCGCCTGAACGGCGGGATGGGGTGCGCTCACTGTGGTCTCCCACTCCAACTACACCCTTCCCTTTGACATGCCGCTTGAGATCTTCCATCTCCGCCGCCATTCACCGGATGACAGCATCTTGATCCCTCAACTTGCTTTCCAGTCGCCTGGCGTGCGAGTCTCTCCTCCGCCGGTGACCGTCTGGACTCCGTGAATGTCCATGACTTCGTCCGCGCTTGTCCCGCGCGTCTCCTGACTGTCCGCCAGTGGGCGTTCCCAAGTCATCCATTGGGTGGATAGCAGGAGGTCCCTCTCTCCTTCAGGTATACTCCGGGGTGGCTCCGTCGATGGCGGACAACGGAAACTCGTCATTGTTCGCCATGGACGGCGATCAGATGAACCTGGAAGACAAGGTTTTGTCTGTCAAGCTTCCCACAGACGGCGCCAATTGTACGGGGAGCAAATATTCCAGCAAGCCCGTACTCCTTTCTTTCGAGCTCCGTCGATGTCCGATCACCTGCGAGCAAGTAACGGTGAGCTACCCGGCGGTGTGTGGCCGGAAAGACCCTCCGACGATCAAGTTAGCACACACCTTAGGATGGATAAAAAGAAGGGAGAGAGTGTTTGAGTGTAAGAATTCCTTACAGAGATGTTCGTGTGTCGCGTATGGGGGGCGCAGACATGCTTATATACCTTCTGAGCCCCATATCCACTCCCAGTCATCTCCTGACACGTGGCTCTGCTATCCCATCTGTCAGCATAGACCTTGCTGAACATCACCTAATCTCAACTGCCGCCATCACAGCTGGAGCTCGGCAGCCGAACTGCTCTTTGCGTTGCTGCGCCGCGCCGTGCTTCATACCCAAGCACTTCCCTGGTAAAGACCGAGGAGGACCGAGCTAGGCGGCATCTCGGCAAAGCCTAGCCCGAAGCACCCCGTGGTCAGCTTTCCTACCGGTCAGACGGTAACCTCGGCCGACCGCGCCTTTCTGGGCGTCGGTTACTCGGCTTGTCTGGCTTCGGCTATCCTCGGACCAAGCATCCCGGTCCGACCGAGCACTTCCTTACCGAGCCGCTTCTTTACGATCTGGGGCGGGACGCACTCGGCCCAAGTTCTGCCCGGCCCAAGTTCTGGCAGCCCATCTTTGGGCGAATAGTACATCATCTCGGCCCAATGCGTTGTTGGGCTCTCAACCTGCTCGGTCGCTACCTCGGCCCAACTCCGGATCATCACCCTCTCAGGAAGTATGTTTTGGAACTTGCCTCATATGGAAGTTGAATGTAACATTATATATTGTTGAAATTGGAAAGGAAATGCGTAATGTTGATGCATGTTGAAAGTACATATGTTGTTTACATATTGTGAAATGCCTCTTGTTAAAGGGAAGGGGTGACCGGTAATGGGTCGAATTGTTGAATGTTAAAATGTAACATTGTTTAAATGGAGAAAAACTTGTTTTTGAAAACTTGTGCTTAATTTCGGGGACGAAATTCTTTAAGGAGGGAAGGTTATAGCGATCCCGGTTGTTCCGTTACTGTTCCGTCAAATTCCGGACTCAGTTCCGTGAAGTGGTAGTGGTATCTACCTTGTTGTTGTCCTTTAATTCCCTTTGATTGAGTTTTAGGATGTTTTGAGGAAGGTTGTTACAGGTTGGTTAGGCCTTGGTTTCAATTCCTTGTTGTTCAGTTTTTAGGCGGTCCGCTCTAGCGGGTCTTCTTGCGCTCGAGCAGGGATTACATTCCTCCAGTATTTCGTGTCTCTGCAAAACTTCTGCAGATATGATTTCTGCGCTCGAGCGGGTTTGTTTACGCTCGAGCGGTGGCGCTCGAGCGGGTCATTTGGCGCTCGAGCGGGTAGTACTTTCTGGGTGTAAGTTCTGGGAGGTGGAAATCTGCGCTCGAGCGGACTGGTTTTCGCGCTCGAGCGGAAGTGCTTTATTCTTGTGTCTCGGCACTCGAACGGGCCTTATTGCGCTCGAGCGTGTCCAGAGTTTTGTTCTTGGCGCTCGAGCGTCGTGTTCTGCGCTCGAGCGAGTCATACGTATATGAGTTATCCGCTAGGTGATTTCAAATCACTTTTTACATTTCTTTCTCTCTCCTACTTTTTCAAAAAGCCATTTTGAGAGCTCCTCTCTCTAAAACCTTGCCTTCTCTCTAGATTTTGATCTAGCTAGGGTGAGTTCCTTATCTTTAGCCTTTACAAAAAAGTTGTTGATCGTCGAGGGCTACGTTCTAATCTGAAAATTTCGGAATTTGGAGCATTTTGGTTTTGGTCTTCATCTCCTTTGGGGCTCCGGATTTGAGGTAGGGATATCCTACTCCTCTCTATGGATTTTGTCTTTAAATTTTAGTATTTTGAGATGTTGGGGTTGGTTTGGTAATTTTGTGAGAGTTTGGGGCTTTTGTGTTATTTTACAAAAGTTGGGGTTTTATTTATAATAAACCTAGATGCATGTTTGGCATAGAGAAATGGAATAAATGTTGTATCATTGAGGAAAATGGGACCTAAGGGTTGTAAGTGTTAATTATGGAAAATGACCTAATTACATTGGTTGATTAATTGGGATGATTAATTGTGGGAAATGAGGAAATGAAATGAAATTGTTGAGATTGGGAATGTATGGGGTTAAAGGGTGTAGTTGAATTGTTTATCACACACCGAAATGAAATGTTGATTGAATATCCATTTGTGTATTTATTTTCTGTTTAGAAATAATTGCTTTGGGCTATCTGTGGAGGATAGTCGTGATTGTTGTAGACAATGCATGATGATTAGGCAAACGGAAACTAATCAATGGAATGTGTCATGGAATTTGACGATTGATAGAATACATTAACTGTATGTATTGAGCGATTGTATATAGAACCAATGTGTTTGTATACGCTATGTGTAGAGGAGGAGATGGGGGATGTACTCCGCGGTTTAGGGGAAAATGGGAGATGTACCTCTAAACCGGATAGTGTTGGGAGAAGATAGGGGATGAACTCCGTAGATACAGCTCATATGCTTGTCTAGAGAAGTGAAGATAGAGCTCATATGCTTATCTTTGTGAAGTATGGATACAGCTTATATGCTTATCTGTGAATGTGGGATATTGTCGTTATACATATCTGTTGAGAATGTGGATACAGTTTATATGCGTATCTGTGAATGTGGGATATAGTTCTTATACATATCTGTTGAAATGATGATAGAGTTAACATGCCTATCCGTTGAAAAAGGGAAAATGAAAAGTAACTTGGACTCATTAGTCGTATGACATAAATATATGATTTATGTGAATGCATCAGAGCTGGCCATCTATCAATTGCTAATCCTTTAGTCAATATTCATAGTTGGTTTAGTGTATTTCTACTGGGATGTGGCTCACCCTATATGGGAATATCATTTTCAGGTACAGGTAGCATGCCACCTCCAAGGACATAGCTTGGAAGGCTAGAGGCGGACATACTTTTGTCGTTTTATTTTTGATGTATTACATGTAAATTCAAGCCAAGGGCTTAATGTGTAAATGAGATTAGCACTCTTTTGTTGTAACCAAGTGTTAACTTGGAAAGCTGTAAGCCCGTAGGGCATTTTGCTTTTGTTGTTAACATGTAATACTTTTGTAATGAAACTCTGATGAATAGAAGAATGTGGTTATTTCATATGTCAATGAATGTCTTATTTGATGGGTTTAATGTTATTATTTTGAGGGCGTTACAGCAGGCTTCTTGCTTGTTCGTCTTTTGTTTTTGCCTTTGCTACGGCAATCTTTGGCCCGATGTCCCTCTTTATCACAGATGTAACATTTGCCATTAAACTTGTACTTTTTATTTTCTCCCCTTTAGAGCCTTGTGTTGAACTTTCTCCAGAAGACTTTCGTTTCTTGGTTTTTGAAGCATGTACCACCACATTTGCCTTAGACTCCATAGGAAGCTTACCAGCCCGCTTTTCAGAATTATGGTTGTCCTCCTCAATCCTCAAACGCACAATTAACTCGTCCATAGAAATTTCTTTGCGCTTGTATTTGAGGTAGTTCTTGAATTCCTTCCAGCCTTTTGGTAATTTTTCAATTAAGGCTGCAACTTGAAAGGATTCACTGAGAGACATACCTTCTGCGTGAATGTCATGCAGAATGAGTTGGAAATCTTGAGCTTGGCTGATCACAGTTTTTGAATCAACCATTACAAAATCCAAGAATCTGCCAACCACAAATTTCTTTGAGCCGACATCTTCCGTTTTGTACTTTTTCTCCAACGATTCCCAAAGTTCCTTTGCTGTCTTGATTGGACTGTAGACGTTGTATAATGTATTGTCAAGTCCGTTCAAGACATAATTCCGGCAAAGGAAATCGGCATGTTTCCAGGCATCAACCGCAGCAACCACTTGCCGGTCGGTTTCATCCTCTTTCAGGATAGGAGCATCTTCACGGAGAAAACGAGCCAGGTTCAGAGTTGTAAGATAGAACAACATTTTCTGTTGCCATCTTTTAAAGTCAGTTCCTAAGAACTTCTCTGGCTTTTCACCGTGATTTATCGGTACTGTTACAACAGGAGAGGGGGTTGGCGTCATTGCAGCCATCACAGTAGTGCTTGTTTGGGCATTTGTTTCAGTAGCTATCAATTCTAATATATAAAACAAAATTATAATTAGAAATTTACATGGAACAACCAGAAGGATTTTCTGTTCCAGGAAAAGAAAAGAAAGTGTGTAAATTGGTTAAATCATTATATGGTTTAAAACAAGCACCAAAGCAATGGCATGAGAAATTTGACAAGGCAATGATGTCAAATGGATTTAAAATTAATGAGTGTGACAAATGTGTTTATATTAAAAACACAGATAAAGGTTATGTCATTGTATGTCTTTATGTAGATGATATGCTCATCATTGGTAGTAATAATGACATGATTAAAACTACCAAGAAAATGTTGAATAAACATTTTGACATGAAGGACATGGGCATTGCTGATGTAATACGTGGTATGAAAATTACCAAAACATCAGAAGGATATGCTTTGTCACGATCTCATTACATTGAGAAAATACTTGACAAATTTAGCAAAGATGATGATCATCTTGCTAGAACTCCTGTAGATGTTAATTTGTATCTTTCTAAGAATATACAGGAAAGTATTTCTCAATTAGAATATGCCCAAATTATTGGAAGCTTAATGTACTTGATGAACTGCACTCGCCCAGATATAGCTTATGCAGTAAGTAAATTAAGTAGATATACGAGTAATCCGGGAGTAGAACACTGGAAAGCAATTATAAGAGTTCTAAGATATCTCCGATTTACTCATGACATTGGGCTTCATTATACGAGATATCCAGTAGTACTTGAAGGATACTGTGATGCAAATTGGATATCGGATATTAGAGACTCGAAGTCCACTAGTGGGTATGTCTTTACTCTTGGTGGGGCGGCTATATCTTGGAAATCTTCCAAACAGACTTGTATTGCTAGGTCTACTATGGAATCTGAATTCATAGCTTTAGACAAAGCTGGGGAAGAGGCAGAATGGCTTCGCCACTTCCTTGAAGATATTCCAATATGGCCAAAACCGGTGCCTGCTATATGCATACATTGCGATAGTCAATCAGCTATAGGTAGAGCACAGAGTCATATGTATAACGGTAAGTCACTACACATTCGTCGTCGACATAACACCGTGAGACAACTACTCTCTAATGGAATTATTTCCATAGAATATGTTAAGTCTAAAGACAACATAGCAGATCCACTAACCAAAGGGTTAGCAAAAGAGTTAGTTGAGAATTCATCGAGGGGAATGGGATTAAAGCCTATTAAATAAGAGTTACCACAACGGCAACCCAACCTAGTTGACTGGAGATCCCAAGATCTAGGCTCAAAGGGACAACCGAGTTGTGATTGACTCAGAAGGATCACTCGGGAGTCTAACTCCTACCCATTTCTATGATGAAATAGTGATGTCTGCAGCGTTTTAGGTTAATTAAAATTTTTAATGATTCTTATATCTAGGTAACCCTAGTGGAGTATGGCAGGATACTCTTCATAAGCATCACCTATGTGAGTGTGAACTGGGTCGGTTCTGTGAGATTTGTGAAGGGCTACAATTCTCTAGAGCACTCATGAAAGACCAGGTTGTTCAGGGCCAAAATAAACACAATAGTGAGAACTAAACTGTGGCTGGAAATATACTGTGTGAGTTCTATTGTCTTGGTTTACACAAACGGCTGAACAGTTCAAGACATCATGTTCACTGGTTAGCTAGTAAATCCAATAATGTCTCACAAGGGAAGGTTCAAAGCCAAAAGCTACCTATCCTTTGCAGAATATTTTCAATTTCTGTACTCTCTGTAATAGATCATGTTGTTGCATTTTCTCTCCGTCAAATTTCATTCATGTGGGGGATTGTTGGAAAATTGGTTTATATAAGGCATATTTTAGGCCGACTCTGAGCCCAAAATTAAGTAGGCCTCTAAAATATTTTGGGGCGTGTCCGAAGAGGTGAAGTGTTCCTTGCCGCGTGGCAAATCACACGATGAAGATGGAACATCAAAACCATTTATGAGTGATTGGGAAATTGACATCGTTTTCAAGTTTAACATTAATTTTTAGACAAAATTCATTTGAATTTGTTCAATAAAAATTATTGTGGGAATTTAATTTAAATCTAAATTCAAATTTTTGGATTCCTTAAATGGTTTCCTAAAGTTTGTCAAATAAGATTAATATTTATATTCCAAACAGGTTTTATTAAAATCTATTATACTATTAGATTTATTTGTTTAATCTAAATCTAATAGTTTAATATAATTATTTCAAACAGTGAAGGTTGTTGGTTTGATTAAACTATGCAAATAGTTTAATAAAATTTATTCCAAACAGTGTAGTGTAAAACTTTGTCCTCTAACGGTTTTTTATTTTTCAAATTGGTTGGAAGGAAGTTCTATTCCATGTGCAACGGCAGAAACTGTTGGAAGGAAGTTCTATTCCATGTGCAACGGCTAAAACTGTTTGAATAAGTTGGCACCTGTTCATTTGAAATCTCTTATGTTCTTTCAAAATTGGAACCTTTTCGGACAGTAATATTTGCCTATAAATACTACATTCCAGCAATGGTTTAGGCCCGGGAAAAATTCAGTCTGTTTGTGGTCTTTTTGTTGTCCAAAAATACTGCATTTGTTTTTATTCTTCATATTAGTTTTAGTATAATATTCAGAGAGTTAGAACACAGGTTTGGTTCGCCGAACAAATTGTTGTTTGGAGTACTACTACAATTTATGAAGATCATTATATCCTGGGAGATAGACGCCACTCAACCGTAAGTACCGCAGCGAGGCGAATCTGTCTTAAGGACAGAGTGTCACACACTCGACTTGGTCTTAATTAATTCGGTTCGATAAATAAATTCGGTATATTATTTATTTATTTTGTTTGGATTTATTTCAATTTATTTATTCACACAGAAGATTGTTCAAACACATACAACTCATCAACTGCAGTAACGTTGGCTGTTTTCGTAGCAAACTTCTTACCCTATTGATCTTTTACAGCCCGAGTCACTACATCATCCATTATGTTGCTCAAAACCTGCCTAAACCGGTCAAGGATGTCGTCGACAATGTTAATTGGGTTATGCTCTTCACCTGGAGATGATTGATCCAGAACGGAGAAAATATATTGGTTTGAGTAACGTAACAAGCAATTGTCGTAATAAGCAATGGCTGTTTTCTCTCTGGGGCACAATTGTAGTAATTCTTTGCTTGCAGTTGACACGCAATTTTTACAATCATTGGCTGACACATCTCCTCGACATAGAAAGAGGCCATGAACTACGTCGTTGGAAGAGTCTTGGCCGACAGTGAAGTTGTAAAAGCCATTGGTGAATGTGGCGTTGGAGGATAGAACAGAGAGCAGGATATCGAGGTTGGATTTGTAGGTGCTGTTTGGAGTGGAAGTGATTGTATATGAGCAATCATATTTAGAAAGTGCTGAGCTAACTTGAATGCTTAGACTAAGAAAGCAAAGCAAACCAAGAAATAAAAAGACTCTGGAGATGTGCAAGGATTGCATTATGGTGATCAGACTTGTCATTAGTTCTGTTGTTTCTCAACAGTACATTGGAATTAAATTTATTAGATTCAGAATAGAGATATGGTGGAAAATATTGCCGACGACGACTTACTGAAGCTGGTCAGTGAAGATTTAACAAAGATCAGAAAGTCTAGGGATTCACATTTTGGGTCCCAAATTTTGGTCAAGAATGAGTTGTGTAGTAGGGATTAAAATTGTTTATTGTAAAGTCTATTTGTAGAATAAATTTGAATCATATGTAAATATTTTTGAATAAATTTTAAATATATTTTTCTGGATTTGTAATATTTCTTAATAAAGATAGTACTAGTAACACACTCATTCTTATAGCAGGAGTATCCTCTCCGGTCCAAAATTTCAAAAAGGTGCCATTAGGGTTCGTGGGACTTTTCACGGTCCTGTTTTAATAATCCAAACTATTTATTTTATCACACAGTGTGTATTTTATTTACAAAAAAAATTAAGCCATCCAATAATTGTAACCTATTGAATTTATCTCGTTTGTCATAAAAAAAAAAAAGACTTATTTTTAAAAACACAACTGTGGATCTTTTTTTTTTTTTTTTTTATAACAAACGCGATAAATTGAATAGACTATGATTATTATATTGACCTAATTTTTTTTTTTTTTGCAAATGAAACACACAAAGTACCTAATAAAATGAACTGTTCGGATCATCAAAACAAGACCTGTGGAGGGTCCCACAGGCCCCAACAGTGCCCTCTACTCTAGATTTTGGACTAGAGGGAATCCTTCTCCTTTTTATATGGGTAATGCTACAGGTGTATATAAGTTATAATATTTGTGAATTTGATTACTACAAATGTCATAATTCAATTATGTAGAATCATAACTAAAAAAAAAAGGGAGTAATAACCAAACATATATTAGGTATAACCCAAAAATTCTTGAATTATAATCAAAATAATGTTAGGAAAATTTACCCATAAGTCCTAGTTTTTGAAACGTTGAACCATTTAGTCCTAAAAGTTTTCCTATGCTCCATTTAGTCCCATTTTTACATCAACATGATGTGAATGATGTAAATGATCTGATGTTTCATTCTATAATTTCAAAATTTATTGAAATCTGATGAACATTAGATGTTTTTCATCCTATATTTTTAAACATTATTGAAATTTGATGAATATTAGATGTTTGAAATCCAATGTTTGTAACATGACTCTGATGTTATTAACATTGTATCTGATGTTATTAACATTGTAATGGGACCTTTCAGTCTATAAGAAAACTTTTAGGACTAAACAGTGCATAAGTTATTAATTTGGGATTTATTGGTGCATCCCCCATAATGTTATAATCAACATCACATTTTTGTAATGAAAACTTTTCATTACTACGAAGGGCAAATTACATTTTACCTCCTTCAACTATTATCTCATATTACTTTACTCCTTTAAAATAAAAATTATAACACTTAACCCCTCTCATCTATTAATGTTTTCAATTTAAATCTTAATAGCGAAAATATCCTTTCAACTATAGGGATAAATATCCTTAAATTATGATTTAATATCACTCAACCCCCTCAACTAAAAAATTATTTGATTTTTAATCTAAAATATAATTTTTGATTTTTGATTTATGTTTTTAATTTTTTATATCTTTTTGTTTTCAATAAAATTTTTTCATATGTTAGTCAATTTTTAAAAAATTCATTAAAAATGAAAAATTACAAAAAAAAAAAGAAAGAAATATTTTTGTATTTTCACTAAAACTTAAACAAAATAAATTGATAATGTCATTTTAGACATTCCATTTGAGATATTATGTAAGTCATGTGTCAATTTTTATTTTTAAATCTATTTTAGAAGCATATATCCTTAAAAAAATATTTACTATTAGATGATAGTTTAAAGGAGTGAGTGTAAAAAGATATTTTCGTTAAAAAAATTCAAACTAAAAAAAAATTAATAAATAAGTGTCATAATTTTTAATTAAAAAGTGTAAAATGATAATGGACAATAATTAATTTAAGAAAATATTATAAATTTTAAATAATCTATTAAATATTTTATCAAATCTCTCACATAATTGTCGGATTCACACAAACCCATATGTGTAAGTTTCACACCCATATGAGAGATTTGATAAAATATTTAATAAATTATTTAAGAAGCAACGATATATAGCTCTAATTTAAGAGCTCTAAATAGAGCCCTAATGAGTTGGCAAATTAAAAGAAGATGAAAAACACTAATAAAAAATAATAATAATTACACATAAATTAGTATCACATAATTAAAACTCCTTTAAAACTTTTATTTTAGAGCTATCAAACATTTTTGTTATTTAAGATACCTAACTTTTTTGTCATTTTTGTCATTAACGCCTCGTTTGGCAACTGAACTTTTTAGTCAAAAAATCAAAAAATTACTAAATTAACTAAAAAGCCAACAACCCATACCAAAAAGTCAAAGATTCTCTTTTCTCTCTACTTTTTGCACATTTTTTCGTAAAAAACTAAAAAGTCATACCAAACATACTAGTTTTTTTTAGCTCATATTTTAACTAAATAGTCAAAAAGTTACTAAATTAGCCTGTTCCCAAACGAGGCCTAAGTTTCTGCCTCCTCACCTCAGTTTTAAATTATATGTATCTAATTATAAAATTTTACAATTTCAATCACAAAATATATAACTATAAATTAAGGTAATAAAAAATATTATAATCAAATTATAAATTTTTATAATATCAATTATGAAATAATAAATAATTTATTACTTTAATTTATAATAAATTTAATATTTTATAATTAATATTATAAAATTTTATAATAAAATTATGGTAATTTAGAGTTAAGTGCCTATGGTATGGACTGATCCTAATTTTAATTATTTTCACTTTCTTCGACGTCTTCGACGGACGGCATCTCTTTCCTCTCTCTGAAGTCCAGCTAAGACAGCACTCGTCATTCTCTTTAATTTAAAAGAAAAAACAAAAGAAAAGGAAACAAGGACAAATTATGACCACCTAGAGAGGATTATAAAAGTGATAGGAAAACTGTGAAAGAACAAAATTACTCAACCAACTCCACAACAACCAAGAGAGGATTATAAGGCATAGTTTGAGAAGTTGGTTTTGGTGGGTTAGGGGTTAAAATAGTCACAAAAAATAAAATAGGCTATTTTAGTCATAAAAAACAAAACATCAAATCCAACCCATAATCATTACACTCCTCTCTCACAAAAAAAGTCAAAAAAGCCAAAAAGTCCTTCCCAAACCAGGCTTTTTAACCCCAGGCTAAAATAGCCAAAAAGTCAAAAAGCCAACCTATTTCCCAAACGGAGGCTAAAAGTGTTTGGAAAAATATATAATTTTTTACAACTAAATTAATTAATGAGAATAAAAATTAATGTGAAAAAATTAAATTAACAATAACACAATAATTTTTACGTGATTCTCTCAATGTGAGGTATATTTACGGTATCGAAATTTGATTTTACTATCAATCAAAACATTTTCAAATAATTACAAAGTCGCGAATAATCTCACAAACTACCATTAAATAAATTTTAAATAATCATAAATAATTAAGAGTCACCAAATAAATAAATAAGATTTTTTAAAACAAATTTACAAAAGACCTAAAATAACAGACCCAAATCAACTTTACCAACCCACCAAAGATGCACCCAAACAAGCTGGAAATTTCCACTTAGACATGCACTGCCAAAGTGCTTCTTTTGTGCAACAAAACAAAATACATCGAATTAAATCATAAACTGCTGCCCCTCCACCGAGTCAGACGGCTGCCTTGTTTTTCACGGAAAAACACAACAACTCCAAATATATTTATAGGTTTTTGAGTTTTTATTTTATTTATCAAAATCTTAGTTATTATCAAATTAAATATTAAATATTTATTAGGTCACTAAAAATTAAATATAATATATTTAAAATATATTATAATCAATACCACAATCAAATTAAATTCTTTAATAAACCAATTGTGTCTCATATTTCAATAATAAGGTATATCTAACAATTTTCTCTTTACCGATTTAGATGGAGACATCAACCATACCCGTCAAAGTTCGACATTTCAAATATTTGTCATTCGACAAAATCTTAGTCAACATATCTAAAATATTATCATCTGTGTGAATCTTTTCGAGTTGTAACAATTTTGATTCTAACACATCACGAATCCAGTGGTATCTCACATCAATGTGTTTTGATCTCGAATGAAAAGTAAAATTTTTATTCAAATGAATAGCACTTTAACTATCACAATAAAGTACATACTTTGCTTGCTTTAAACCCAATTCTTGTAAAAATTTCTTCAACCATAACTCTTCTTTGCAAACTTCCGTAATGGCAATAAATTCAGTTTCGGCAGTTGAGAGAGCAACACATTTTTATAATTTGGATTGTCATGCCACAACTCCCCCTACAAATGTCATCAGATACCCCGAAGTAGATTTCCTAAAATCAACATCACCAGCCATGTCAAAATCCGTGAACCCATCAAGCATCGTCTTACCATCTCCAAAACACAAATACACATTTGAAGTCCCTCGAAGTTATCTTAGAATCCACTTCACCGCTGCCCAACGTTCTTTACCCGAATTAGAGAGAAACCGACTCACCACACTAACGGCGTGAGCAACATTCGGCCTTGTACAAACCATGGAATATATCAAAGAACCAACTACTGAAGCATAAGGAATTTTTTGCATCCCTTCCTTGTCTTTCTCACTTGTAGGATATTGATTCGAACTAAGCTTGAAATGACCCACAAGTAGACAACCAACCGGCTTTGCTTTATCCATGTTAAACCTCTTAAGATTTTTTTTCAATGTAGCTTTCTTGAGACAGCCAAATTAGCCCCTTCTTGCAATCACAAACAATTTTCATACCAAGTATTTGCTTTGCTGGCCCCAAATCTTTCATAGCAAATGACTTGTTCAACTCCAATTTCAACCTGTTAATCATAGTGTAATCTTGACCTACAATTAATATGTCATCAACATAAAGCAAAAGAATAATAAATTTGCCATCCAGAAAATTTTTCACAGACACACAATAGTCTGAAGTGGTTTTAGAAAAATCATTATTCATCATAAAATAGTCAAATTTTTTGTACCATTGCCGCGGGGCTTGCTTGAGGCCATACAAACTTTTCTTCAATTTGCAAATAAATTTCTCTTTCTCTTTCTCTTTCTCTATAAAACCTTCCGGTTGCTCCATATAAATTTCTTCTTCAAGATCACCATGAAGAAATGCGATCTTCACATCAAGTTGCTCAACTTCAAGGTTCATATTTACTGCCATGCCAAGTACAATCCGAATAGAAGACATCTTCACAACCAGCGAGAAAATCTCATCAAAGTCAATACCTTTGTTTTGCCCAAAGCCTTTCACAACAAGACGTGCTTTGTACCTCAGATTCTTGCCATCATTCTTCAATTTGAAAACCACTTATTTTTCAGAATTTTCCACCTCTTAAGCAACTTTACCAAATCTGTGACAACCCTCACCTCTGATTAGCGTTAATCTGTGATTAAGCACGATGAGTAATTGATTAAGTTGAAATCCTAAATTGATCACATGAGTGTGTTGTTTTGATTGTATTTCTATCTGTTTGTTACAGAATGATCTGTTCATGTTTTAATTTTGAACTGCGAATTGAAAGCCTTATCGGCGACCGATTCAGAAATTGATTTGTGTTATATGCTAATTAGGATTTATAGAATTTTATAGTAGGTTTAATTAAAATTCAATTTGGAATGATTAAACTAGAATGAACAATGCTAGATTAATTGAATATAGATTATTTACACAATTGCCACTAAGTGGGTTGATTCAAGACCAATTCTTTTCACACATTTGAATACATCATCTTTTCCATCTTCAAGACCAAAATGTGAGAGAGAGAGAGAGAGAGAGAGAGGAAGTTGGAAGAAAAATTGATTCAACAAGAGATTGGTTTGAAACTTAAAGGAAATTGAAGAAGATTTGAGAGATTAGGCTTCTACACTTGAAATTCAAGACTTAAGGTAGGAAATTCATTCTCTTAATTGTGAATTTAAGTTGTTACATGCATGGTTCATGGAAAAATTGGTGATTAGAGTCAAGAAACAGTCTAAAGAGTTGAATTGAGAAACAATGTTTGCATGCATGTCCATGTCATTGAATCTTGAGATCATTTTCATGTGAATTTCCATATGCATGTCCATATTATGGTTATACTCTAGAAATTCACCATGTTTTTGAGTTCAATCTTGCATTTGATCATGCTTTGGAGCATTAGAGTTCTTAAGAACTCATGCATGTTGTGTTCTTGCATTGTTCTTCAAGTTTACATTGAAATTTGTGTTCAATTGTCATACATTTGGGCTTGATTTTATGAAATGATCTTTAAAACATGTTGTATTATGAGTTTCTAAGCATTTTCCAGACAATTGGCCCAGAAAAATCAAGATTGTAGCTTTAAGGGTTGAGTTTTGTGCTTGAGGATTTGATCTACGCTCGAGTGGAGGACTTCACGCTCGAGCGTACAGTCTGAGTACATGCACTTCCGCTCGAGCTTCGGGAGTCACGCTCAAGCATGAAATGCGTATGCCCAAAAGTTCATGTGTTTTGCAGTTCGCTCGAGTGAGGTTATCCACGCTCGAGCGAGGGTCTGAGTCTCACGCTCGAGCGTGGGTCGAGCGTCCATCGAGCGTGAAAAAACGTGCAACCAGTACTTTTCAAGAGTTTGCAGTCCGCTCGAGTGGGGGAATTCATGCTCGAACGTAGATTCATTGTCTGCATGTTCGCTCGAGCGGGAAAAGTCACTCTCCAGCGAGACCCCTGTTTTCAGCAAATTTTGAAAAATGTTGTTAAGTGCATTTTTGCATCCTCATTTCATCCTAGGCATTCCTAGGGCATGTTAAGGCATCTTAATGAGGGTATTACTATAGAACCACACCAAGTCAAGTTAGGGGCTAGGTTATTAATCCCAAGTGTGTAACTTAGTGTGTGTGCTCGTTCTGCGATTGTGTAAAGTTGGCACCTGAGGACGCTGATTAGACTGCCTATAACTCAGTAATTTGTGAGTAACAACGTTGTAAAGATATGTTCAATTATAATTATTTTCTAAACGATCGACTGTATTGCCTTCTGAAGTAATATTGTTTACTGAATGAATGTTTGTCCTACCTTATGAACTATACTCGTAGTATCCATAGCAACTCACTGTTACTGTTACTGTTACTGTTACTGCTACTGTACTGTTACTGTTATAGAGATCTCTGTCAGTTTCAATGTTTGAAACTACTACTGTTTACTGTTCTGATGGCCATCAACTGACTGTTCGGTTTATTAAGACCTACTGTGCTGTTCTGCTATTAGATGTACCACGTATGATTGCTATGATTTCTAAATGACTGATATGGCATGCAATATGAGCCACTGATTGAATAACTGATCTACTGATGCAAATGACTGTTTTAATTACTAAAAGGGCATTCATTCTTAACCCCTTTACACAGTTGTTATTCACTGGGTTTTAGTTCACAGTTTATAAATGTATGTAGGTGCTCAGGCATTGAACTGAAGCTAGAAGCATCAAGTTAAGCTCCTGTTTTTTCAAGCCAACCATTGTGCCTCACTTTAAGGTTCCGAGTCTTCACAAGCCAAGGCTTTTTTTGGGGTGTTTTGGATTCACCCATTTGTCTCTGTTATTTATCGAGAGTTTAAGACTTGGTTGTACAATTATGGTAAAGGGATTAGGTCCCTAATCTGTATGCTATGTGTATCTAATGCGTGTATATGTTTGTGGTTATGAATGTTGGTTATGTCCATAAAAGTTTTTCCCATGCGGGTTTTCACAGCTTATTGGATACCTTGTTATTACTGTTTGGCTTCCGCCGGCCCCTTTTATACTGTATTATTGTTATTACTGTCATTTAGGCCTTCGGTAATCACGAATTACTGGCCGGTTACGATGCTAAACCCTTAGGGGCGGGTTTGGGTCGTGACAAAATCATAAGTGTGATTTTCAAGTAAGGAATTCATCTCCTCTTCCTTGAGCTTTTTCCAATCACCTTTCTTTGTATGCTCAATTGCTTCTTGGTAGCTCTCAGACTTCTATTGATCGGAAATCAACACAAATTCATTAGAAGGATACTTTTTTGAAGGTTGTCGGTCCCTTGTAGATTTCCTTAACTCAAGTTGTGGTGGCGGTTCTTGTGTTAGATGCTCTTCCTCAATTTTTGGCTCAAGTTCATTAGAATTAGTATCATTCTCCACATCTTCAATAGGTGGCTGCACATCTCCCTCATTTTCATCATCAATTGAAGATGAAGGAAATGGATCAATGTCAATGAGATCACTAGTTTTTGGTTTCAGTTGATCACATTTGCCAAAGTCTTCGATTGTTTGGTCTTCAAGAAACACAACGTCACGGCTTCGAATAACTTTGTTGTCGACCGGATCCTACAATGTATAACCAAATTCATCACGCCTATAACCAAGAAAAATACATTGTCTTGACTTACTATTAGGCTTAGACCTTTCATCCTTTGGAATGTGAACAAAAACTCGGCAACCAAACACTCTTAAATGCTCATAAGACACATCTTTGCTAATCCAAACTCTTTCAGGAGCATCACCATTCAAAGGATAGGAAGGAGACAAATTCATCACGTCAGCCGTTGTCCTCATTGCCTTACCCCAAAAGGATCTTGGCAGTTTAGCATGTGAAAGTAGACACCTTATTCTTTCTATAATGGTGTGGTTCATTCTCTTGGTAACACCATTTTGTTGAGGAGTCTTCTTAACTGTCTTTTGATGCCGAATACCTTGGCTGCGACAATACTCATCAAATGGCCCAATGTATTCACCACCATTGTCTGATCGGATGCACTTCAATTTCTGTCTTGTTTCTCTTTCAACCATGGCTTGAAAATGCTTAAATGCATCTAGAACTTGATCTTTAATTTTTAGTATAAAAACCCAAACTTTTCTTGAATAATCATCAATAAAAGTAACAAAATAAAGTGCACCACTATGTGTTTTGACTTTTAAAGGACCACAAACATCCGAATGAATCAACTCCAAAATATTTTCTTTTCTAGAAGCAATATTTTTATGAAAAAAAACTCTATGTTGTTTATCCTCCAAACAATTAACACAAATTTTAAAATGGGTTTCTTTCAAACCGGATAGAAACTCTTTCTTGAACAAAACTTATAGCATTTTTTCACTCATATGCCCAAGTCGCTTATGCCACAATTTGGTAGAAGTATCATCATCAAGTGTATTGACAACACCTCACTACAAGAAAATACACAATTGGCGACCACTTTTGCCGACTAAAAATATTTTGGTTGCCAAAAGTTGTGGAATTGGCGACCAAAAATTATGTTAGTCGGTAAAAGTACAATATTTAGCTACTAAATTTTTTTTGGTCGGGGTATATTAATTTTTGGTGACTAAAAAAAAATTTAGTCGCTAAAAATCTCACAATTGGCGACTAAAAAAAATTTAGTCGCTAAATTTGCCACAATTGGTGACTAAAAAAATATTTTTGTCGCTGTATATATAGTTTTGGCAACTAAAATAATTTAGTCGCTGAAAGAAAAATAAAAATTTACTTTTTATCTTTGGCGACCAAAAGTTTGGTCGGCAAAACTTTAATTTCAGCGACTAAAAATTATTTTGGTCGCTGTATATATAGTTTTGGCAACTAAAATATTTTAGTCGCTGAAATAAAAATAAAAAATTATTTTTTATCTTTCGCGACCAAAAGTTTGGTCGGCAAAACTTTAATTTCAGCGACTAAAAATTATTTTGGTCGCGGTATATATAGTTTTGGCAACTAAAATATTTTAGTCGCTGAAAGAAAAATAAAAAATTATTTTTTATCTTTCGCGACCAAAAGTTTGGTCGGCAAAAACTTTAATTTCAGCGACTAAAATATATTTTGGTCGCGGTATATATAGTTTTGGCAACTAAAATATTTTAGTCGCTGAAAGAAAAATAAAAAACTATTTTTTATCTTTCGCGACCAAAACTTTGGTCGGCAAAAACTTTAATTTCAGCGACTAAAATATATTTTGGTCGCGGTATATATAGTTTTGGCAACTAAAATATTTTAGTCGCTGAAAGAAAATTAAAAAACTATTTTTTATCTTTCGTGACCAAAAGTTTGGTCGGCAAAACTTTAATTTCAGCGACTAAAAATTATTTTGGTCGCTGTATATATAGTTTTGGCAACTAAAATATTTTAGTCGCAGAAAGAAAAATAAAAAATTATTTTTTGTCTTTCGCGACCAAAAGTTTGATCGGCAAAACCTTAATTTCAGCGACTAAAAATTATTTTGGTCGCGATATATATAGTTTTGGCAACTAAAATATTTTCGTCGCTGAAATAAAAATAAAAAATTATTTTTTATCTTTCGCGACCAAAAGTTTGGTCGGCAAAACTTTAATTTCAGCGACTAAAAATTATTTTGGTTGCGGTATATATAGTTTTGGCAACTAAAATATTTTAGTCGCTGAAAGAAAAATAAAAATTTATTTTTTATCTTTCGTGACCAAAAGTTTGATCGGCAAAACCTTAATTTCAGCGACTAAAAATAATTTGGTCGCGCTATATATAGTTTTGGCAACTAAAATATTTTCGTCGCTGAAAGAAAAATAAAAAATTATTTTTTATCTTTCGCGACCAAAAGTTTGGTCGGCAAAACCTTAATTTCAGCGACTAAAAATTATTTTGGCCGCGGTATATATAGTTTTGACAACTAAAATATTTTCTTCGCTGAAAGAAAAATAAAAATTTACTATCACTCATCACTCTTTCTCTCTCTTTCTATCTATCTGTCTCTCTTTTTCTCTCTGTGTCTCTATCTCTGTCTCTTTTCTCTTTCTCTCTGTTTCACTCATCACTTTTCTCGGTCTGTCTGTCTCTCTCTGTGTCTCTATTTTTGTCTCTGTCTCTCTCTCACTCATCACTCTTCTATGTCTCTCCCTCTGTGTCTCTCGCTCATCTCTCTTTTCTCTATCTCTCTCATCTCTCGTCTCTCTTCTCTTTATCTCTCCCTGTATCTCTCGTTTACCTTTTTCACTCTTTTTTTTTTCTCTCTCTCTCTCTTTGTCTGTCTCTTTTCACCCATTTTTTCATCTTCCTCTCTCTATTCTCTTTCTCTCTCTTACTCATCACTCTTCTCTCTCTGTCTGTTTGTCTATCTGTCTGTCTCTCTCTCTCTGTGTCTCTCACTCATCTATCTCTTCTCTCTTTTCTGTATCTCTCTCTGTCTCTTTCGTCCATCTCTCTTGTCTCTATCTCTCTTGTTTTTCTCTCTTCTCTCGCTCTCTCTCATCTCTCTTTTCTCTCTGTCTCTATTGCTCATCTCTCTCTTATTTCTATCTATCTCTTTCGTTCATCTCTCTTCTCTCTATGTCTCTCTCACTCATCTCTCTTATTTCTATCTCTCTCTCTGTCTATCTCGTTCATCTCTCATCTCTCTCTGTCTCTTTTTATGACTCTCACTCTCTATCCCTTTCTCTCTTTGTCTCTCTTCTTTTTCTCTCTCTCACTCATCACTCTTCTCTATCTGTCTGTCTTTGTCTCTTTTTCTCTTTGTCTCTCGCTCATGTCTCTTCTCTCTATCTTTCTCATCTTTTTTCTTTCTCTATCTCACTCATCTCCCTTCTCTTTATCTCTCTCTCTCTGTCTCTCTCACTCATCTTTCTTCTCTCTCTATCTCTCTCTTTTTCTATGTTTTTCTCTTGATCATCTCTTTTCGCTCTCTTTCTCTTTCTTTCTTTGTCTATTTGTTACTCATCTTTTGTTTCTCTCTGTCTCTGTCTCTATCTCTTTCTTTCCATGTCTCTCTCTCTCTCTCTCTCTTTCTCTCTCTGTCTTTCTCTCACTCATCACTCTTTCTCTCTCTCTTATTTATTATTATAATTTTACTTTTTATTTATTATCATTTTGGAGGGATTTTTAAATTAATTTGGCGAGGAACTCTAGAGGGATTTCAAACACACTAAAATGAGTTAGGGCTTAAACACGTCTCTCTCTCTGCCATCGATTCTCTCGCGCCTCTGTCTCTCTCATTTCATCACTCTCTCTTTCTCTTCACCCATTTTGTCATCTTCCTCTCTCTCTTCTATTTCTCTCTCTTACTCATCACTCTTCTCTGTCTGTCTGTCTGTCTCTCTCTCCCTGTGTCTCTCACTTATCTATGTCTTTTCTCATATATTTTCTCTCTCTGTCTGTTTTGTTCATCTCTCTTCTCTCTATCTCTCTTGTTCATCTCTCTCCTCTCGCTCTCTCTTATCTCTCTTTCTCTCTCTGTCTCTCTCGCTCATCTCACTTCTCTCTATCTCTCTCGCTCATCTCACTTCTTTCTATCTCTCTCTCTCTGTCTCTCTCGTTTATCTCTCTTCTTTCTATGTCTCTCTCGCTCATCTCTCTTCTCTCTATCTCTCTATCTGTCTCTCTCGTTCATCTCTCATCTCTCTATGTCTCTCTCGCTCATCTTTCTTCTCTCTATCTCTCTCTCTGTCTCTCTCATTCATCTCTCCTCTCTCTTTGTCTCTTTTTCTGTCTCTCACTCTCTATCTCTTTCTCTCTTTGTCTCTCTATCTCTCTCTCTCACTCTCTACTACTACTATTACCTCTCCTCTACCACCGTCACTCTATCTCCTTTACCACTACCACAACTTTACCACTGATCTCCTTCGCCATCACCACCACCACCACCAGCACCTCATATCCACCACCTTCACCACTACTGTCGCTTCCTCTCCTCTACCACAAAAAATTAGTTCTTGATTTTTAGTATAAAAAAAAAATCGGCCACAAAAAAATATTTTTACTTGACCATAAAAAATAATTTTATTTTAACGAAAAATATTTTTCATTGAAATATTACCCCTACTTCTACCAAATAAAAAAAATTCATTAAAAAAAATGAAAAAAAATTTCCCCATTTTTTTCACTGACCCGCCTGCCCAAACTTATTTCCCCCATTTTTACCGTCTTTCCCCCCCTTTTTTCATTTCCTTTCAGGTTTGCAGAGCCCCTGTTTCGAAACAACACGTCTCTCTCTCTCTCTCTCTCTCTCTCTCTCACAGAGGCGAGCGACGAGCGGCGAATTTTGGATTGAGTAATGAGCTCCGAAGCTGCTTCTTCAAAGCTTCTTCACCAATTGCTGGGACCAGAAAATGTGCAACGTTGGTGTCTGGGTTATCCTCTATTACTTCACCAACGATTTCGTCGTTCAACGAGGTTCCAATCAGCTCAATCTCTGTTTTTCTTTGTTAAAAAATGGTTTTGATTTTTCGGTTTTTGTTTTTTTGTGCGATTCTGATTTCTATCTATGTGGGTTTTCTATGTGGGTTTTGACTGTTACTTTGTTGGGTATGGTTGGGTTTGGCTGATCATCACTGGCCGAGCTCTTGCTTTGCCTTTGTGGGCTGTGAGTATCATCATCCATTCGATTCGGTTCTATCTTTGCATCTATCTTCTTTCTTTTTTGATGACTTTTTTTTTTCGTTCTTCTTTTCACTTTTCACTTCACTTTTCCTATTTGTCTTCTTTCAGATCATGTTAGCTAGAATAGCGATTTGGGTTGTTGCTAGTCTTGCAAGATTCAATATTGTTATTTATTTTTTTATCTGAATCTTCAAAGCACGTTTTGTGATTACTGTGTGGAATATTCATGTTCATGATTCCTAGTTATCCCAACTATTTGGAATTGATCATGGTCTAGTGATCTGTTCTAAATTGATTCAGATTCTGTAATTGATCTTAATTTTTGAATCTATGCATCTGTTGCACAAGTTGCTGTATTTATTGATTCAGATTCAGATTCCTAGTTATCCCAAAATTGTAATATTGTTGAGACTTTCACAAATGATTCAACATTAGGGTGAAAAGGGTTTAACAATTTATTGGTAAACTTTTTTCTGTATTTTCTGAGGTGAGCTAGCTTGCCATATCATGAACCTATTGGTTGTTCTGTTGGCTTGTCTATTCATCATGATCTGAACTTGCTGATTGCAAGACTAAGTGAGTTTAATTTGCAGGACCACGTGATTCTGCTATATCAATGTGTTCCACATGTATATGTATCTTTTCTACCTAAGCTTCTCAAAATGTTTGTGGAGTCAGAACTTATCATTGGTATTAGTATCGTTGGTAATATTTACAAGTGATGTCTGTTCTTTTTGCCCCAAATATTTGAATATTGCAATTCAAACAATCCTTTTTAAGTCCATTTCACTTATTAATCCTTTATTGTTGTTTTGGGGTTATTCCCCATCACTTTCTTCAATTGTGTTAGGGAAACATTTTCCTTTAAATCGAGCCTGCATGGTTTTATAGGAAAGATGACAGCAGAATATGAATGCTCATGAGCATCCTATTGACATCCTAGATGAAGAAGGAACTATTAATCTTCCATAATTAGTGATTTTGCATTCAAGTCATGCTTATAGTGAGGGAATCATATTGACTCAGACTTATTTGTGATGTTTCTCTAGTATGCATCTTGTGGTAATCAGAAATTGGAAAATTTTAGTTGATAACCTAGAAGAAAATGAAGAAAGTCACATGGTCTCTACGTTTATTTATATTTGTTCAACGTTTATTTTTATTACCTTTAATTTGTTCAATCTTTTAGATTTGTCTCTGTTTTTTAGTTCTTGTTAGTGGTATATATATATATATATATGTCATGTAGATATGTTTTTATCTATTTATATCTATCTATTGCAGATTGAATATATATATATATATATATATATATATATATTTTGTTGGAGAGCTTGATTCAGTAGCGATTTGTGATTTGTTTCTTTTAGATTGAATATATATATTTGAAGTGTTTTAAAAAACTTGTGTTTGGTGTTATTGTTGTATCTAAACTATGTATTGTTGGGCTGCTTGTGTAGGTTTATTTATAAGATTGGAAGTTTTAATTAATGATGGTTCTTGGATTGTAGTTGATTATATATTTCATTCTTGTTTTTTGGGCTTTTAAATTTCTCTCTCTGAGTTATGACTCAAAGGACAACAAAACAAGGTCTACAAAGTTAGAAACTTGTGACACTTTATTTAGGGTTAATTACACTTTTCATTCCTATAATTTGATCAGAATTTTACTTTAGTTCCTATGGTTTTAATTTGAACAATTTGATCTTTACATTTTAAGTTTAGTTTTAATTTAGTTCTTTTGTCTAATTTTTTATTAATTTTGTTTACATGTACATCTTAAAAAATTAAAAAATATTTCAAAATTATTAATTTTAGTATTCTATTTAGACAGAAGTACTAAATTAAAATTGTACTTAAATTGTAGTGGCTAAATTGTTCAACTTGAAACTATAAAATAAATTTTAAATTGAAATAAAAGGATGGAAAGTGTAATTAACTCCTTTATTTATTATTTTTTTTGAAGTTGTTTATTTCTGTGTTTAATTATTTATGGGACAATTGCAAAAAAACAAACAAAAAAAATAGATGGCATTGACACCAATTTGGCAGTGATGAAGGTCTTGCTAATATTACTCTTATCACTGATTTGTTTGTTTTTACTTTCAGTTTGTTTTTATTCCATCACTCCTCTTTCTCATACTCGTCTTTTTCTACAATGTGTCAGCCACCAGGGCCCTCACCATCGTGATTTTTCGGAGCATCTTCAACTCTCCCTAGCAACAATTGCAGGTAAAAATCTGCTGTATCACTCGCACTCAATCTCTGCCTGTGTCTCCCTCTCACTGTCAATGTTTGTGTTGATGTTTGCTGCTGGGATATTTGGAGAATACCATTTCACTCTGTTGTTTGTGAAGCCCCCCAATCTATTATTTGCCTTGGAGTGTGTTATTTCTCCTCTTTCTTTTAAGTATCCCTTTCTATATTGGCAAATATACGTAATGAGAATCAAATATTTTTTTTTTTTTTGCTTTTATAAGTTATTTGTAAAATTGAAGCATCATTGGGGAACATTTTTAATATTATAGTTAAACTATCAAAAAAAAAAAATGTTTGACACCTCTTGTGATATACATTTTTAATATACATTTTTAAAAATATAATAAAAAAAAGTATCCCTTTCTAATATACATTTTTAATTCCAAACTATCAACACACACACACACACACACACACACACGCACTCTCTCTCTCTCTCTGACACCTCTTGTCATATATATATATATATAAACATAGCATTATAATACTAAATTATTTACAAAGGAAGGTAGAGCAAATGTTGTTGATGCCAAGACCCAATAATAGGTTGATGATTCCTTTCACCAACCTCACATGGAAATCCAGTTAATGACAGCCTACCAACTCCAACCTTTGAATGTTTTCTGATTAGTCAATAAATGGGTTTCGACCAGGTAATCATTAAACAGATGTAGCATTAAAATTGTTGCCACTTTAGGTACTATTACATGTTAAAATTTTTATTTATTTATTTATTTTTAATTTCCTCTGGCCTTGGAATGAAATGGAATATTAATGTCCTAAAACGCTGTACCACGGTGGTAGGACAACACTGGTGAACAATATTGATGTAGAAAGTACTCTCTTTCCTGTCTTGTTAATCACATAGGATCCATCTTCAAGTGCACCATCAATTGGAAGCTCTTTGAAGTTGAGAATATGTATATTAGCCTCGTTAGCAAAAATACATGATGGTTCTGTGTCTGTTCAATAACAGTAAATTATCTTGTCATACATTTTCCTTTAATATTATGACATACAGGTTGTTCGTTATCATACTAATTATAAGTACCCTATTGTCTTTAGTGTAATGGGCAATGAATTGGCAATGGCATTATTAGTATTAGCAATTACATTTGAAAATGGTCATTTTTAGTCGTTAGTTTGAAGCTGATAATTATTGCTCTATTTGATCAACCTATCTGTCTAGATGCCCTTTTTGATAACAATTACTATTGCTCGATTTAATGATATAATGTTTTGCTAGATGGACTCTCTACCATTTCAATGCTGCTGGATTTTTGACTTCTTTAGATGATGACTTGAAGTCTTATTATATACACAATTAAAAAAACAAAAAAAAGAGGCCCAATTAGTACACATTAATGTGTCTTTAAATAACCATAATTTAGATATTTAGGAGATATTGTAGGATAATCCAAAAAACGAGGAAACTAATATAACGTTATAAACTTATTCCTAAAAAAATGTAAATATCAAATAAAATAAATTAAATAAATCAAATACAATTTTAAAATTGCAAAATAACAGTCCAAAGGGATATGAAGCTTGTTCCTCACAAAATTGTGAATAAAGATGGAAAGCCTTGTATCGAAGTTAAGCTTAAGGATGCAAAGCCCAAGGTATTTAGCCCTGAGAAGGTCAGTGCTATGATTCTAATTAAGATAAAGGAGACTGTGAGAATTCAATTAAGGATGCTGTTGTCACAGTTGTTGGTGAGTAGAACTCTTCAAAATTACTACTATTATTCTCCACTCTTCCAAGGATGCTGTGGTACTCCCTTTTACTTTTTTTTGCAACCTGTAGCCAACTTTAATGATTCCCAAAGGCAAGCTACCAAGGATGCTGGTATTATTGCTGGGCTGAATGTTGCTAGAATTTTAAATGAACCATCTGCTGCAGCTATTGCCTATGGATTCGACAGTAAAGGTGGTGAGAAGAACATCCTTGTGTTTGACCTTGGTGGTGGCACATAAAAAGTTAGACAATTTTTTTTTTTTTTTAGCACAAAAAAGCTATTGCAAATCTGAAACTGTCGTGATGATACATTTGATGGACTATATAATCAAATAGCACCAACCACGGATCCACTAGTAACAGAAGGGTTTAGAGTGTCTGGTCGATTTGTTGCCATCAGAACTTTGATGTTCCCTCGAGCATCAAATCCATCAAGCTGATTCACAATTTCAAGCATAGTGCGCTGAACCTCATTGTCTCCACCCACACCATCATCAAAACGTGCACCTCCTATGGCATCTAGTTCATCAAAAAACACGATACAAGCTTTTTTGGAACGTGCCATCTGAAATAGTTCACGAACCAGACGAGCACCCTCCCCAACATATTTCTTAACAAGTTCACTTCCAATACACGGATGAAACACGCATCAGTTCTATTAGCCACAGCTCTAGCTAAAAGTGTCTTACCGGTACCAGGTGGACCATAACATAGAACACCCTTAGGAGGGTCGATTCCGGGGTTCACAAACTTTTCAGGATCATTCCTTTGAAGTAACTACATAAGGAGAAACAAATAAACCATAAACAAAGAAAAAGAAAAGAAAAGAAATGAAAAAATAGAGAAAACCATAAATAAGAGAAAGATTGTTTTCAACACTGTAGTAGTCTTCTATGTCTGTCTGTGCTTGTCAAGCTTGATTGTGTTTGCCATGACCATATATGAACCTTGCACTTTTCTCTGTGTAAATATGAGTCTCATTGTCCAATCTGTTAATACCCATTTTAAATTTGTAATTAGCAGCTTATACTCTGAAATTGATAATTTAATTACCTGCAAATGAGTTAGAAATTTTGATTTGAACTTACGATTCTCTGAAATTGATAATTTAATTACCCTTTTCAAATATTGTCATTAAAAACAAACCTAACATTATTTCTCATTTTCTTTGGTATAGATGGATGATGGATGATCTCGTGCACGAAGCTAAATTGTACAAGACTACTTGGCAGTATAAGCATTTTTGGGAGGATTAAATATTTTTGGATAGATGTGTATGGATAACAAATATTAGTAGTTTTATTTGTTGATAGCTGCGCATGGATAACAAATAGTTATGTTTCAAATTGTTATACTAGATGGATGTGACTTGTGAATGAAAACTTAGAATAGTTGTATTGTGTCGAATGTTAATGAATTATGTATTTTGTCGAATGTTAATGATTCAGTTGATTTGAATGATGCTTTAAAATTATAGGTTTATTATGGATTGAATGAATTATTAGGAATTACAGGTGTATTGTTTTCTTGCTTTTGGCAACCAATTTATTAGTCGCGACAAATAAATAATTTTTTTTCGCAAAAAATGACAATTTTCAACCAAGAGTTTTGGTCTCAAAAAATACATCTATTGCCGACCAGAATAGTTCTTGGTCGTGGAATCTCACTTTTGCCGACCAAAAGTTTTGGTTGCGAAAAGTAACAAATGGCGACCAAATTTTTTGGTCGTAGAAAAAATATATTTAGCGACGAAGAAGTTTTGGTTGTGGAATGTAATTTTTGCCGACCAATTTTGTTGGTCGTTGAAAATAATTTTTGCCGACCAAATTAGCGACTAACATGTATGGTCATTGAATGTAATTTTTGCCGACCAAAGTCTTTTCGCGACTAAATAGGTTAGTCGCAATAATTATATGTTTAGCGACCAACAATTTAGTTGCCAAATAGAATGTTTTGCCGACTAAAAATCTTTTTAGTCGCTAATTACTTTCCGCGACCCTCAATTGCCGACCAACGTGGCGACCAAAAAAATTGGTCGGGAATATGTTTTGCCGACCAAAAATTAGACTTTTGCCGACCAATTTTTTGGTCGGCAAATGTGTTAATTCTTGTAGTGCCTTTACAAATTTTTCCTAGCATCGAATAAAGTGTATGAGTCTTCTTACACTTAACCACCACCAAAGAACCCTTTGTCAACTTCCATATTCGATCACCAAATTTGTTGTTGTAACCTTTATCATCTAGCTTCCCAGTAGAGATTAAATTGAGGCGAATGTCGGAAACATGTTTCAAATTTTTAAGCAACAACTTGCAGCCCAAATTTGTTTCCAAGCAAACATCACCCATGCCAATAATCTTGGATAAACCTTCATTACCCATTCAAACACAACCGTAATCTCCTTTGGTATAGGTGGTGAAGAAATCAACTCGAGAAGTCACATGAAAAGAAGCACAGGAATCAGTCACCCAATTACTCTCTTGGCCCACAAAATTGATACAATCATCTTCACAAACGACCATGAGATCACCATTGGTAGTAACCGTCATTCTGTGTTCTTGCTTCTTATCCACACTTTTGTTACGTCTTTGCTCCTTGTTCTTGAGCTTTTGACATTCCTGTTTCATGTGCCATTTCTCATGGCAATAATGACACTCAATGTCTTTTTTTGAAAAAAAATTATCTCTTGATTTGTCACAACTTTGATCACGACCATGAGGAGTCTTACTCCTCCTCATTATTTTGCTTCAGCTTCTGACAACAAATGCCTTCGAATGAGACGAATCCACTGATTTTCTTCTAGTTTCTTCATTCAACAAGCTACTAGTGACTTGGCTCATTATGATAACTCCATCGGACACCGAATTACTAACTGTCACAACCAAAGTCTCCCAACTTTTAGGTAAAGAACTAAGTAATATCAAAGCCTACAACTCATCATCAAAAACAATTTTCATAGAAGTAAGTTGGTTAACAATACTCTTTATTTCATTCAAATGTTCCGGAATAGGGCTGGTCTTTTTATATTTTAAATTAACCAACTTACGAAACAAAAAAGCTTTATTTGTAGTTGATTTCCTATCACAAAGGCCTTCAAATTTTTTTCATAAATCATGTGCTGAAATTTCAGTAGCAATATGATGAAACACACTGTCATCAATCCATTGACGGATAACACCAACGACTTTTCGATTAAATCTCTTCTATTCATCCTCTTGCATGCCCTCGGAGTTGCCACTGTCACCCTCAATAGACCCATACAAATCTTTACAAAATAATAGGTCCTTCATTTTAGTTTTCTAAGTTACACAATTGCTTCTATTGAAGCTAGACATGCGACTCACATTCTCTTCTATTGATTTACACAAATAAATAAATCCAAATAAATCATAAGCTCTGATACCAGTTGTTAAGAAAAATATTTAATTTTCCACAAATAAATTAATCAATAAAAATAAAAACTAATACAAAAAAATTAAATCAATACCAACATAAATTTTTTTACGTCAAGTAATTGCATAGCAGTGAAGGGGCGCATGGTCTTGAGATAATTTCATTTATAATCCTTACCTCTCCCTCTCATTATAAATTTATAATCATCTCCCCATCCATCTCTCAATAAGTTATAATCCTTGATTCTCTTTCTAAACTCCCTCCCTATCAGAAATTAAAGTTTTAGAGATAAAAATTTAGAGATAAAATTACATTTTAAGAACAAAATATTTTTATCACCAAAAGTATTATTATTTTATTTTTAATGACCAAATTGAATATTTAGTGATAAATTATTAACCTTTTAAGATCAAAGTGTAGTGTAAATAAATAAATCATTTTGAGATCAAGTTATTTTTGTCTCTAAAAACATATTTATTAGCAATATTTTTAAAATTTTGTTTTTAAAAGCTCATTTTTTGACTTTTCAGGACGACTTTTTAATGACTATTTTTATGACAATTGAAATTAGTCTTTAAATATTTTTTTTGTAACAAATTGTATAATCTTAAAAAGAAAAAATTGACCTCTAAAAATTTTATGTGTTACAGTGCCTAATCATTGATCTTATGATTTAGAGGAAATTTTTTTTAATGCAACCGTGATACCACATTATCGGTTTCAACGTTTAATAATCTCTCACTGTTTACCCTTTAACATAGATGTCATATCTAGAAAGTGATGGGTGAACCTTAATTTGTGTATTGATGATATCACCTTATCAGTAGTTAAATATTTACTCCATTTAGAGATAATTTTGAATTTTTATTTTATCAAAAAAGTCAACACAGATCAAAGAGATAATACACATGAGAGAGGATCGTAAATGGTCGGAGCGTATTTCAGGCACATCCTTCTCATTTTCGAATGGATTGGCTTAACCTGGTCTCGAGGTCGAATCTGTTCACGAGTTTTAAAAAATAAATAAATTATAAATTTTTATTTACGTATGAAATTAAAATTAAAATTATAATTTTGATTACACATTTATGTATATAATATTAGTGGTCACTCGTGCGATGCACGAGATTTTAAAAAGTTAATAATCACTAAAAAAAATTTGCTATTTGATTGTATTTCTTAATATTTTATTTAGTTTGTATATGTAAATCTTATTTCACATCATTAAAAAATATTTAATATTTCACATTATTGAATTTTTTAAAAAACTATTATACATTAAGTAAATAATCACATATATAATAACTAATTTATCTAAGAATTACTTCAGCAATCAAAAGTAGAGTAACAAAGGCATGTTGTAATTAATCAAAACGACTAATATATAAAATAAAAGTAACACTAATTTTGTTTAATCAATAGTAGATATTACATTAATCATCCCATAAAATATAATAAATTAAAATAAAACTAATTTTAATTCCCATTATATGGTTAAAAAATTTTTACATGCTATTTGTTTTTTGGTTATATTGATTCATTAAACACAAATAGGTTTGGAATGATTAAAAAGAAAAAAAAGGTTTGGAAATGCATAAAATTTGAATTGATAAACATAAAGAGTATAAATATTTAAATTATTCAAAAAAAAAAATAAACATTTTAAATATGAGATATCTTCCATTTGCTCAAACTTTGAATCTAAATATAAAAAAAAATAAAAGAAGAAGAAGAAGAAATTTGTGGTTTAAATCTCAAAGGAAATGAGTTCCTAAAAATAAATTTAATCATGAGTTATTTCAATAGAATAATCAACAATAAAAAATCAACTGATGAATACATTTAAAGTATAGGCTCATATCCAATAAATTTTGATATATTTTTCATTTTCAATCTAACATCTACACCAAAAAATAGTTAAACACAAATAATCAATAAGTGAGAGAGTTACAAATTGATAATAGTAGCACTTTTATAAAAATTAAAAAAAAAAGTCTCAATTAAATGACACATTATTAACAAAAAGAAAGAAATAAGAAAAAAAACAAATTGTAACAAAAAAATTTAAAAATAAAATAATAATATCCTTTTATATAAATTCACTTTCTCACAAATGCAAAAACTCATGCAAGTACACATTTCAAATGTAAAACAAATATTTAAGATTTTTAGGCACCGAAAAAGGATTAGAAATGGCTCAATATAGATTGTTTTCCCCCAATCTTCTGTTCATGATTTCTTTTGCGGGAATTTGTTTTTATATTGAAAATATTAGGCTTAAACAAAAGATATATATGGAATTTTATCATGTTTAAAATTTGTATGGATAATTAATTGATGATTTTAAAAAATAAAATATTAAATTCAATTTGAAGATAAACTTTAAAAAGATTAAACTAAAATATATAAAATTCCATAACAAACAAACAAAAGATAAATATAGATCGTTAAAAAAATTATTATCTTTTTGGGATATTTATATCCCAATCTCAATCCTTTTTTTTTTTTAATTTAAATTTTCATTTTGCAGTTCAAATCTAAATAATTATATTTTTATTTTTGTATATTCTTTCATCACTATTTTTTTGTTGCTCATATATAAATAATTACCTTTTTATATTAAAAATTATTTGACTCGTACTCTTTTTTTATTTTAATATTATGCTTAAACAAAAGATATATATGAAATTTTATCATATTTAAAATTTGTATGTATAACTAATTGATGATTTTAAAAAAATAAAATATTAAATTCAACTTGAAGATAAATTTTAAAAAGATTAAACTGAAATATATGGAAATTTTATAATAAGCTAACAAAAGATAAATATAGATCGTTAAAAAAATTATTATCTTTTTGGGATATTTATATCCCAATCTTAATCTTTTTTTTTTATTTAAATATTTTGCTATCTTTTATTTAAATTTTCATTTTGTAGTTCAAATCTAAATAGTTATATTTTTATTTTTGTATATTTTTTCATCTCTATGTTTTTGTTATTCATATATAAATAATTACCTTTTTATTTTAAAAATTATTTGACTCGTAATATTTTTTTATTTAAATATTTTTAATTGTTCATATATAAATAGTTAAATTTTTATTTTTAAAATTAATGGACCCGTAATATTTTTTATCTTAATATTTTTTTTATTTAAATGTTTTGTTATCTTTTATTTAAATTTTCATTTTGCAGTTCAAATCTAAATAGTTATATTTTTATTTTTGTATATTTTTTCATCTCTATTTTTTTGTTATTCATAAATAAATAATTACCTTTTTATTTTAAAAATTATTTGACTCCTAATATTTTTTTATTTAAGTATTTTTAATTGTTCATATATAAATAGTTAACTTTTTATTTTTAAAATTAATGGACCCGTAATATTTTTTATTTAGTTATTTTTTTTATCTTTTATTTGACTCTTTATATTATTTTTGTGGTTAAAATTTGAATAGTTATCTTTTTATTTTTTATATTTTTATCTTTACCTCTTTGTTGTTCATATCTAAATATTTGTCATTTTATTTAAATATATATAATCCTTTTGGCTTTTGAGATTTAGATAATTGACAAATGATTAAAAATTAAAAAAAGTGGGAGAAGAGGCTTGAGAGGTGACACGTAAGAGAGAGAATTCATAAGAATTTAGTATTAAGAGTTTGGAGAATTCTTATACTCTACTACATTTGCTTATAGATATAGTATAGATATATAAATATATTAAAAAAAAATCAATCTCTTATCAAAATAATAATATTTACTACTACTATTATATAAATGTATTATTTTTAGTTAGCTATTATTTATATTTATGTTATTTAAATATATAAATAACACATCTATCTAATTTTTTACATATATTTTTTATATTATTTAATATATAAATAATATATTTATTCTATTATTTAAATAAAAAGATATTTTTTCATAAATTCCTTTCCACCTACTTATATTCTATTTAGTCCATATTATTTTGGGGAATTTTTTTTAAGATCGCTAATATTAAAATTTTATAGTATAAAGGACATCAAATACTTTCATGATGTCGAAGGTCCCTCAACATTGATCCAGAGAAATTTTAGCCCCAGAGAAAATCTCTCCAGAGAAAATTAAAATCCGGAGAAATTTTAGTCCCAGAGAAATTCTCTCCAGAGAAAATTGAAATTTCTTTGAGTACCAAAGAAATCCAGAGAAAATTGTGGAGAGGAAATTTGTATGGCTATCTAGGAAATTTATCTGACTTCGCAAATTTCTCTGGCTCTATTAACTACAATTAAACCCATGTCTAACAAACCTACAAACCCACAAATTTCTCTGGTCCAAAACCAGAGCAATTCTCTCCAAACCAGACAAACCAGAGAAATTCTCTCTATTTACAGTAAAGCTGTATTTTTATGAACAGAACTTGGTGATTGTACATTGATCTAGGAAATTTTTCTGACTTTACAAATTTCTCTGGCTCTATTACAAAGAATTTCTCTGACTTACTGAGGGAATTTCAAGTTGGACAAACCCATTGTAATGCTGTAGTTTCAAAGATGGAACTTACTGAGGGACAGACTGCAACTGGATTAGGCAACTTTTGAGTTTCGAAGTACCCTCTTGGGCCCTGACATCAGCCTCACCAGCTATCAAATTGGACGATGGAACTGCTCACAGTCCTTTGACCCATTTTTGCTGAAGTTTGTAACTAGACTATTCATCATTCTAGCTATTGCTTCCTTGAATTCACCAGGTTGGTTCCTTTCTGCCTTATTATTAGTATCTTCGACGACTCCTTTGACCACAGACCCAACATCAGCACCCTCCATATAAGCTTTACATGCTGACAGAATGTTATGTGCTTGAAGACGAAAATGCCCAGCAACCCAGAGGCCGACACGTGTACGATTTCAGAGACGTCAGATTCGTCCCACCCGCCTTCTCTCAACTCCGATCCGATCTGGTCAATGTACTCGACGACCCATTTTGGCATTTTGGATCTGGGCATGTCGAAGTACCGTTCTGGGGACGAGGAGGAAGAAGACGACAAATTAGAGTTCCTTCGCCGCTGATCCACGGCAGCGTCGCTCCAAAACTTAACCCATCTGGGGGTTCTACCAGCGGCTACGGAATCGAGGCTTCTCCGAGAAAAATTTGATGACGACCCGGCAGATATCTCGTTGAATGATCGTTGTTTTGATAGGACTTAAGGGTCTGAGTTGTTGAACAAGGAAGACTCGCGATCAATGGTGGAAGTGAACAAGGAAGACTCGTGATCCACTCAGACCCTTTTTGGCGTTGCGTGATCGAATTAGAGAGAGAGAGAGCAAGAGAGAGAGAGAGAGAGAGAGAGAGAGATTACATCTAATGGTGGAAGTGAAAAGCTTAGAAATGTATTCATGTGTGTAGAAGGAGAAAGTGAGAGACTGAAATTTCTCTGGATATATGGGTGTAGAATTAAGGGACCTTAGATATCATAAAATAATATGGAAAATGTCTCGTAGCTCAAATTTTGTGGCTCAAATGGCCAAAACGACGTCGTTTTGGCCATTTTTATATTGTTCTGTACTCAAAACGACGTCGTTTTGGCCATTTGAGCCACTTTTGAGCCACAAAATTTGAGCTACGTAGCATTGTCGAAATAATATTGTGGATCTCTTCCATCACCAAAAGTGGAAGAGGGACCTTAGACTAATTTCCCCTATTATTTTCTTATATTCTAATAAGTCCTATGAGTGGTATAATTATCAAAATATCCCTAATAATATTCATATTTATAGTGTGAATGTTCCGTAATGTGAATGTTCACACTATTAATGTGAATGTTCACACCATCAATATGAATATTAATATATCAATGTGAATGTTCACACTATCAATGTCAACATTCACACTTCAATGTGAATATTCACATTGTAAAATATGAATGTTTACATAATCAAATTGCTAACCATTCAAAAAATATTTGTAAAGGTAGAAATGTCTATAAAATATTTTAAATATGAGAATTAGGATTTTGTAGTTCAAATATTCAAATAATAGGACTTATTGAAATATAAGAATATCTTATAGATTTGGAATACAAACACTTGAAATTTTTTTTTTCAATAAATCTCCCTTAAATAAATATTAAATGAATTAGTTAGCGAGTTAAATTTTAATATGTTTAAATTTATTTATTAAAAATTTAATAAATTCAGATGTAATAAAAATTTAATGAACAAACAGTTCCTTATTGAACTGAGACATAAGCTAACACTTTTTAATTGACTGTGTCTTGTGACACCACGTCTTATAAGTGACGTGATGCCTTAGTTGTAGCGAATAATTTCTCGTTTGCCTCCATTATAATGGTAATCACATCGCCACGTTGCACATAACACGTGGTGCCTGACCAATGGAGACAACACATCAACCGGACTCAATTGATCCTTGGGTAGCAGTAGCAAAATCGCTCCGCCCCTTCACTTTCTAAACCAGGCTTGTCTTTAGTTTGTTTTTGTGAATTGAACAGTATTATTAGGCTGGTAAAGCCAATCACAAATTCTATTTTAATAATTTGAGTTATTAATATATAAAGTTCATTGAGTATTTTATTTTTATAAAAAAATCATGTTAATCGAATATCAATAGTTATTTGATCGGATTAGATTTTTATCAACAATTTATTTTGAAAATTATTTTTACCATAGACAGAAATCTAACTTGATCAAATAGGTATTGATATTTGATTAATGTCAATTTTTACAGAGATAAAATACTCGACGAGCTCTATATATTGAACAGTTTGAATTATCAAAACAATACTTGTGGTGGATCTCCACGTGCCCAACAACATGCTCCAGTCCGATCTCGAACCGGAGAAAAGCCTAGCCTTTTTAAGATCTAGTTATATGTAAAAGAGTTGATTAGTTAATAATTAAAGAATTTTTGAGACAGAAAGTTGACTTAAATAATTTAACAATAGTGTCACATCTATATAATTTCTCTCACCCTTACTTCTCCAAATGAGACAGCAAGACAAATAGCAAGACAAATTGCATGTAATGAGAAATTTAAAAAAATATTGGATTGTGACTCAACTTTTTAAATTTTACTTGTCACGTCATTTTGGGTGATTTGGGGAGAAGTCGTCTTGATAAATCATTTTTCATATTGTAATAGACTAGCATCTCATTGGGTTGGAAATGTGAGTCTAACTTTTGGATTCGAATAGCACTATTTTTTTTTTATATTTAGGCCTCGTTTGGTAATATGCAATTTTAATAACTTTTGATTTTTTGACTTAAATATAAAATAAAAAAAATTAGCATATTTGTGATGACTTTTGAATTTTTACAGGAAAGAAAACATGTAAAGAGTTAAGAAGTATTTTTAATTATTTTTAATAATTTTTTTGACTTCTAAACTAAAATTCAATATTCTCAAACAGGCCTCACTTAAACATGGATATCAAATTTTAGTTTAAAAGTACGCGAAACTACTAAAAATTATTAAAGCCAAGCTTTTAAAATTAACCAAAATTTTTTTGACTTTTATTTTTAATCATTTACGGGCCGAACCCGTGGCCCATCCCCCCTCCACCCAATGGTCGCCCACTGGCCCGCACAACCCAACCCCAACGATCATTTACGGGCCGAACCCGTGGCCCATCCCCCTTCCACCCAATGGTCGCCCACTGGCCCGCACAACCCAACCCCAACGATCACATTAAATTAAAGGGCTCACTCCACCAATGCTCAAAACTTTTACCATTGACTTAAAAAAAAAAAAAAAACTTTTATAAATCTATAAATACCGCCTATTTAATTTTTCTTTCACTCACAATTCAACTCCCAGCTCTCTCAACTTTGAAGGCTCATTCATAAGTGGCAATAATTTGCTAGTGTGTAAGAAAAAATTGTTATCAGAAGAAGTTAAGTTTTGTATCACATTCACCATTCAGTAACATAAATTATTTTAATTGATAATTATTAGTTACTTAATTTTTAATTAATTGTTAATATGGATCCTAAAACTAATGTAAATTTGCATGATTTTTATCACTATTGATCAACACAGATTAGTTGTCACTACAACAAATGACACTTTTGACGACTAAATTTTTAGTCACCAAAGTCACTTTTTAGTCGCTGAAACCTTTTCTGACTAAATTGTTTGGTCACCAGATTAGTCGTGAAATAATTGTTGGGAAAGGTAATTGACAACTAAAAAAAGTTTAAACGCCGAAAGTTCTTGTAACGCCCTCAAAAATAAACCCATTAATTATATGTATCATCAGCATGCAATGTTAGAGAGGAAACATTTCATTATAATATTCATTAGAGTCTTACTAAATAAAAGCATTACATGTAACCTCAAATTAAATGCCCTACAGGCTTACATCTTTCCAAGCCAACACTTGGACAACAAAGTATGAGTTCTAACTCAAATCCAAATAAAGCCCTAGGCTTGAGTGTTTACATGTACTAACAAATAAAAACAAACAACTGAAAATAGTCTTCAAAATCCAAGTCCCTTCCAAGCTAAGTCCTTGGAGGTAGCTTATCACCTGAACCTGAAAATGATGTTCCCATATAGGGTGAGCCACAGCCCAGTAGAAATATACTAAACCAAATATAAGCAATGAATAAAGCAATAGCATTCAATAGATGGTTAACCAAGATAATCAATTACAACATTATCCAGTCTCATGACACTATTGTCAATGACACGTTCCACTTTCCAACATTATCAATATGGCTCAGAACCTGGCCAAACTTACAACAGTGAATCATATATATCGTATTCACATTCTTTTAATGTCAACAAACAAATGAGACTCAAGCTCAAATCAAAACACTTTATACTTCCAGTTTGATACACATTTTAGTGCTGTATCAATAAAAACACTTCAATATAAATAAGCACACATAAAAGTGATGCTAATGGAGTCCATCCCCTATCTCCTCCCAAGCAAAATCCGGTTTAGAGGTCCATCCCCTATCTTCCCCTAAACCGTGGAGTACATCCCCTATCTCCTCCCACACAAAACAATGTATGTAAACACATAACATATAACACACAATCAATACACATAATGTCTGTATTAATTCAACAGTCAAAATGAATGACTCAACCAATGTGATTAGTTTCAGTTATCCCTAATCCACATGCAATGTCTACAACAATCACGACTATCCTCCACCGATAGCCCAAAACAGTTATTTCTAGATTTGGAAATAAATGTATCAACAATTCAATAGGCGAGTGATTTAAATTATCCATCTACACCATTTAATCAATGAATTCCTCAATTTCATGAATTTAACCAAATTCCCCAATTCCCTTAAATTAATTATACAAATTAATTAATTAATACAACTAGGGTTTTTCCCAAAATTATCAAAGTAACCCCAACATATCAATATACCAAAACTTAGAACAAAACTTATAAAATGGAGTAGGAAATCCCTACCTCGAAGAAAACAACCCAAATGGAGAAGACAGAGATGAATACCCAAATACCAATGTGCTCCAAATCGCCAAATGTTTAGATTAAATGAAAGCCCTCGACTCCCTCTATCTTTTTAATAAAGCAACTAGGGTAGAAACACACTCTAAATAGATCAAACCTAAGAGACAAGGTGAGTAGGGAGAGAGAGAAGTCGGACCTAGGGTTCGGAATCAAAAAGAAGATGAAAAAGACTGATCAAAACCCGCTGCTGCGTATATAAACTGGACAGGCTCGCTCGAGCGAAGACTTGGTCGCTCGAGCGACCAGAAACAAGAAATCCTCGCTCGAGCAAAGAAAAGCTCGCTCGAGCCAAGAATGCAATGCTACAGGTCCATACTGGACGCAATCTCTTGCTTGAGCGACCAAACCCCAGCTCGAGCGAAGAACCAAAAACAACAGCTCGCTCGAGCGACCAACTCCTCGCTCGAGTGAAGTACCAAAATTCTGGACAGCAACACTTGGTTTCTAAACCCAACCAACCTGAAACAAACCTGCCCAACACATCCTATAACTCCAAATAAGAAAATAAGGGACAACAACAACAATTATATAATGACAGAATCTACGGAACCTAAGTCCAGATACAATAATCAAATGGGAAAAGACCGGGGTCGCTATAACCTCCCCCCCTTAAAAGAATTTTGTCCCCGAAATTGAGCATAAGTTTATAAAAAAACAAGTTTTTCTCAATTCCCAAAGAGATTATATAATAATAATAAACAGCTTGACCCAATACTGGTCACTTCATCTCTTTATCAAGAGGCATCTCACAATATATATAAAACAACATATATTTCAGCCTGCATCACTATTATGCATTATTCCTTTCAATGTTAGCAATCCCCATATCATATTCAATCGCATGATATACAACACATTCAACAATGTACTCAACAGATGCAATGTTACACTAAACTTCTATAATGAAGCAAGTTTCAAGATACACCCATTTACTAAAACATACTCAACGTTTTACAACTTAAGACATATGTAAGGCTCTTAAGTTCAACAATATTACAAAATCTAAATACAAGATTACAAATCGATAAACATGTCCGGGTATTTTTCGCGGACTTCCAACTCACGTTCCCAAGTGGCTTCCTCCACTCTGTGATGTTTCCACAAAACTTTGACCAAAGGGATGGTTTTGCCTCGCAAAACTTGATCCTGCCTATCCAAGACCCGAACCGGTCTCTCCTCATACGAGGCATCCTCATTAACTACTAAATCAGTCCAATCCAACACATGTGATGGATCCGGCTCATATTTCCGAAGCATACTCACATGAAACACGTCATGTACTCCGGACAACTGCGGTGACAAAGCTAAACGATAGGCAGCCTCGCCAATCCTCTCAAGGATCTCAAAAGGACCAATGAACCGAGGGGACAACTTCCCGCTCTTCCCAAACCTCATCAAACCCCGTCTAGGTGATATCTTCAGAAAGACATGATCACCCACCTCAAACACCAAAGGTCTCCTCCTATGGTCGGCATAAGATTTCTGACGACTCTGTGCTGTAACAAGCCTCTTACGGATAAGCTCAACTTTCTCCGTCGTTTCCCTCACCAACTCCGGACCCAACAGAGGTGCATCACCCACCTCGGCCCAACAAACAGGAGATCTACACGGTCGGCCATACAAGGCCTCAAATGGTGCCATACCGATACTAGACTGGAAACTGTTGTTGTAGGCAAACTCCACCAACGGCAAGTGCCTCTCCCACGACCCACTAAAGTCTAGAACACAACCCCGCAGCATATCCTCAAGGATCTGAATAGTACGCTCGGACTGCCCGTCAGTCTGAGGATGATAAGCCGTGCTAAAGGTCAACTTAGTGCCTAAGGCACTCTGCAAACTCTGCCACAACCTGGCAGTAAAACGAGGATCTCTATCTGAGACGATCGTCACTGGAACCCCGTGTAACCTCACTATGTCCCGAATGTACAAGTCGGCAAGATGATCGACTGAATCTCTCACGCGCATAGGAATGAAGTGCGCCGACTTAGTCAACCGGTCTACAACCACCCAAATAGCATCACTACCCCGCTGAGTCCTCGGAAGACCCACAACGAAGTCCATAGTGACATGTTCCCACTTCTACTCGGCAATAGGCAAGGGTTGCAACAAACCCGCTGGCCTCTGATGTTCGGCCTTCACTTGCTGACAAGTAAGGCACTTAGACACAAAAGCTGCCACATCTCTCTTCATACCCCGCCACCAAAACTGGCGACCCAAATCCCGATACATCTTAGTGCCTCTCGGATGCACCGCAAGGCGTGAATGATGAAACTCTCGGAGTACCTCCTCTCGGCAAGACTCCGGCACAAACAGACGGTCTCGGTATCTCACACTCAGGTCGGGATACACCGTCAAACCCTTCTCACCCTTCCCACCGGAAATCTTCTCACGGAGGGTTTCTACCTCAAGGTCACCCCTCTGAGCCTCTACCACTCGAGTCACGAGTGTAGGCTGCACAACAACAGAAAACAAGGCCGCAGCCTCAATGGATTCGCCCAGAAGTAAATTAAACTCCCCAAGTGCACCCAACATCTCCCATTCTCGGATGGCTATACTAGCTATGTCACCAACAGGTTTCCTGCTAAGGGCATCGGCCACCACATTGGCCTTTCCCGGATGATAATGCAACTCAAAGTCATAATCCTCTATAAACTCCATCCACCTCCTCTGCCTCAAGTTCAAGTCTTTCTGTGTAAACAAATATTTCAGACTCTTATGATCCGAGAATACCTCGAATCTCTCACCATAAAGATAATGCCTCCAAATCTTCAAGGCAAAAATCACAGCTGCTAACTCTAGATCATGCGTAGGGTAATTCTGCTCATGAATTTTCAACTGACGTGAGCCATAGGCAACTACTTTCCCTTCTTGCATTAACACACAACCCATACCCTCTCGTGAGGCGTCACAATAAACTGTATAACCCAACCCTCTCTCTGGAATAATCAATACTGGAGCGGTGGTCAGTCTAACTTTCAACTCCTGGAACGACTTTTCACAAGTCTCACTCCATACAAATTTGACTCCCTTCCGAGTCAACCTAGTCAAAGGCGAAGCTAATCTGGAGAAATCTTTCACAAACCGACGGTAATACCCAACTAACCCCAGAAAACTGCGGATCTCAAACACACTCTTAGGCTGTGCCCAATCTTGCACTGCCTCAGTCTTGGATGTATCAACAGACACTCCTTCCCCAGAAACTACATGGCCTAAGAACTTGACCTCTTCTAGCCAGAACTCACACTTCCCAAACTTAGCATAAAGCTTATGGGCTCTAAGTAACTCAAGCACCACTCTCAAGTGTTCCTTGTGCTTCTCCTCAGAAGGTGAATAGATAAGGATGTCGTCCACAAAGACGACTACAAAACGATCTAAAAATTCCCGGAATATTCGGTTCATCAAATCCATAAAAACTGCTGGTGCATTGGTGAGCCCAAATGGCATCACCAGAAACTCATAGTGGCCATACCGCGTACGGAATGCCGTCTTCGGAATATCCTCCTCCCTGACTCTTAACTGATGATAACCCGATCTCAAGTCTATCTTTGAGAAACAACGGGAACCCTTTAACTGATCGAACAGATCATCTATACGAGGCATAGGGTACTTATTCTTAACCGTAGCCCGATTCAATTTCCGGTAATCTATGCAAAGTCTCAAAGCACCACCTTTCTTTTTGACAAAGAGGGCCGGTGCTCCCCACGGCGAAACACTAGGACGTATAAAGCCTTATCTAGCAACTCCTGGAGTTGGATCTTCCACTCAACTAACTCAGCTGGGGCAAAACGATAAGGTGCCATAGAAATCGGCGCCGTGCCGGGCACTAGGTCAATAGAGAATTCAATCTCCCGATGCGGTGGCAAACCAACAAGATCCTCGGGAAAGACGTCCGAGTACTCACAAACCACCCTTGGCAACACAATCTGAGTCTCATCATCCTCACTAATCGAAATGTTAGCAAGTAGACCACTAAGCTCACTCCGTCCTCGCGGAACATACCCCGGTGGCAACACATTACCAACCCGGTCCCCCAGAAAATGAAAATACTCTCCGCTCACAGTACAACAAGTGACCCTCTGGCGGTAGCAATCAATAACTGCCCGGTATGACGATAACCAGTCCATACCCAAAATAACATCGAAACCCCTCATAGGCATAACTACAAAAGAAAATGGGATCCTATGATCATCAACCTCTATATCACAACCCCTAACACCTTGTTTCAAGATCAATTCACCCCCAAGAGGTGACACTACACAAATAGGAGATGCTAACTATGCTAACTCCAACTCCAAAACAGATGCAAATGCAGCAGACACAAAGGAATGGGATGCACCCGTATCAATCAAAACATTAGCAACTGAGTTGCAAAACAAGAAGGTACCTCTCACAACTGATGGTGCCGGCATAAGATCCTGCGCGGTAACAGCATACACACGCCCAGACGACCTCTGATCAACCTGCTCACCCCTAGGAGCATAAGATTGCTGCACCGACTGGGACGATGAAGCCCCCTGATTGGCCCTCGAGTGACCCGACTGAGCTGGCTGCTGACCCTGAATCGGCCTCAAACCAGATGCACCAGATGTGCCACCCAACTGCGGGCAATACCTCTTCATATGCCCTGGCTGACCACACTGATAACACGAGAGTGGCTGGCCTCTACCCTGGCTCTGGCTCTGAGATCGAGCCGAAGATGATGCTGCTCTCTGCACTCCTCCCCTCTGAGGACAAACTGGAGACTTGTGGCCCAACTGGCCACACTTGAAGCAGGTAATGTCTCCCTGACTGCCTTTCCCCGAACTAGCACTCGGCACAGGAAAAGTCGATCTAGAAAAGCTACCCTGAGACTGCTGAGGATTAAAACCCTTCTGTCTCCTACCATCACTCTGACCATCCTGACTCTTCTTGGAGCTCTTCTGTCCTTCCTCCTCCTCCTGCATCATGATTTCCATGTGGGCTGCAGCATCAACCATACGCCCATAATCCCGAATCATAGTTCCCCCAACTCTCAGCTTGAGGCCACGCCGCAACTTCTTCTCAAACTCGATACAACGGCGTTCCTCAGACGCCATCAACTCAGGTGCAAACCTGGACAAGCTAGTAAAAGCAGCCTCAAACTCGGCCACTGAAGAACTCGACTGCTTAAGCTGACAAAACTAGTCTCTCAGCTTCTCCCTAACTGCTGGAGATAAGACCTTCTCCTGAAATGCATTCACAAAAGCCTCCCATGTACCTCCAACACGAGCCTTAGTGAACTTCCACCACTGACCCGCATCCCCCTTCAACTGGAAAGATGCCAAGGTCACTTTCAACCCCTCGTCTTCGATGCCAAGCATCTCAAACGTCTTCGTTGTCTGTTCGAGCCATTCATCTGCCTTAAGCGGCTCTTTAGGATCACCCACAAATTCATCCGGGTTAGACCGGAAGAACTCTCTCTTCAGAAAGGAAGGTCCTACATCCGCAACAACAACCTGAGCTTGATTCTCAGCTCTGAGAATGCCTACTGACTCCCTGAATGCCCCTGCTATCTCTCGGGCTAGAGCGCCCATAGCCTGCTGGCCTATTGGCTCGGCCACATTGGCCTGGCCAATTCCCTCCTAAACTGCTGGAATCTCCTCTGGCACAGGCACCTCCTGCCTACCCGGCCTACCACGCCTACCGCGTCCTCGTCCTCGTCCTGACATCCTAATAAAGGAAACAAAGACGTTAGCACATTAATAAATGTGCCGAAACTAAACACTCGCATCCTAATACATGGGACAACAATAATTCATTCCACGTAAGCACATAATCACATAAGCACCTACGAATTTCATTCCTGGATAATGATAGTCCCAATGCGTTGCTATAGTTCCGGTTGGAAGCAACAGTGATCAAGTGCCTTTCCAACAAGACTACTAGAAACTCAAGGGTCCAATCAACATCCTAGAAACTACATTCCATACCCACATAATCACATAAACATGTTATCACATAAGTATATAACATTACACTAAGTCTCTATCAAACGAGACGAACCCAATGTGATATTAATCACTTCCCACGTACCCAAAGTATTCAAACCCGGTACGCTCTGATACCAAGTTGTAACGCCCTCAAAAATAAACCCATTAATTATATGTATCATCAACATGCAATGTTAGAGAGGAAACATTTCATTATAATATTCATCAGAGTCTTACTAAATAAAAGCATTACATGTAACCTCAAATTAAATGCCCTACAGACTTACATCTTTCCAAGCCAATACTTGGACAACAAAGTATGAGTTCTAACTCAAATCCAAATAAAGCCCTAGGCTTGAGTGTTTACATGTACTAACAAATAAAAACAAACAACTGAAAATAGTCTTCCAAAACCAAGTCCCTTCCAAGCTAAGTCCTTGGAGGTAGCTTATCACCTGAACCTGAAAATGATGTTCCCATATAGGGTGAGCCACAGCCCAGTAGAAATATACTAAACCAAATATAAGCAATGAATAAAGCAATAGCATTCAATAGATGGTTAACCAAGATAATCAATTACAACATTATCCAGTCTCATGACACTATTGTCAATGACACATTCCACTTTCCAACATTATCAATATGGCTCAGAACCTGGCCAAACTTACAACAGTGAATCATATATATCATATTCACATTCTTTCAATGTCAACAAACAAATGAGACTCAAGCTCAAATCAAAACACTTCATACTTCCAGTTTGATACACATTTTAGTGCTGTATCAACAAAAACACTTCAATATAAATAAGCACACATAAAAGTGATGCTAATGGAGTTCATCCCCTATCTCCTCCCAAACAAAATCCGGTTTAGAGGTCCATCCCCTATCTTCCCCTAAACCGTGGAGTACATCCCCTATCTCCTCCCACACAAAACAATGTATGTAAACACATAACATATAACACACAATCAATACACATAATGTCTGTATTAATTCAGCAGTCAAAATGAATGACTCAACCAATGTGATTAGTTTCAGTTATCCCTAATCCACATGCAATGTCTACAACAATCACGACTATCCTCCACCGATAGCCCAAAACAGTTATTTCTAGATTTGGAAATAAATGTATCAACAATTCAATAGGCGAGTGATTTAAATTATACATCTACACCATTTAATCAATGAATTCCTCAATTTCATGAATTTAACCAAATTCCCCAATTCCCTTAAATTAATTATACAAATTAATTAATTAATACAACTAGGGTTTTTCCCAAAATTATCAAAGTAACCCCAACATATCAATATACCAAAACTTAGAACAAAACTTATAAAATGGAGTAGGAAATCCCTACCTCGAAGAAAACAACCCAAATGGAGAAGACAGAGATGAATACCCAAATACCAATGTGCTCCAAATCGCCAAATGTTCAGATTAAATGAAAGCCCTCGACTCCCTCTATCTTTTTAATAAAGCAACTAGGGTAGAAACACACTCTAAATAGATCAAACCTAAGAGACAAGGTGAGTAGGGAGAGAGAGAAGTCGGACCTAGGGTTCGGAATCAAAAAGAAGATGAAAAAGACTGATCAAAACCAGCTGTTGCGTATATAAACTGGACAGGCTCGCTCGAGCGAAGACTTGGTCGCTCGAGCGACCAGAAACAAGAAATCCTCGCTCGAGCAAAGAAAAGCTCGCTCGAGCCAAGAATGCAATGCTACAGGTCCATACTGGACGCAATCTCTCGCTTGAGCGACCAAACCCCAGCTCGAGCGAAGAACCAAAAACAACAGCTCGCTCGAGCGACCAACTCCTCGCTCGAGCGAAGAACCAAAATTCTGGACAGCAACACTTGGTTTCTAAACCCAACCAACCTGAAACAAACCTGCCCAACACATCCTATAACTCCAAATAAGAAAATAAGGGACAACAACAACAATTATATAATGACAGAATCTACGGAACCTAAGTCCGGATACAATAATCAAATGGGAAAAGACCGGGGTCGCTATAGTTCTCAATTGACGGCTAATTTTTAAATCGCCAAAAAGGTTTCAAATAAAATTAATATCGCATTTTTAGCGACTAAAAATTTTTTCCACCAAAAACTTTAATTATTTAGAACGACTAAAGTTTTAGTCGCCAATTTTTTTTGTTCATCTTTTTTTTTTTAGCTACTAAATGTTTAGTCACCTAAAGTCTAATTTTTTTTTAGCTACTAAAGTTTTAATCGCCTAAAGTTTAATTCTTTTTTTGACTAAGTATTTTTTTTCTTTTTTTTTTTTGGCTACTAAAGTTTTAGTCGCCATTTTTTTTAAACCAAATATTTAGTTGCCAAAAGATTTGCTTTCATTTTTTTTTTAGCTACTAACTATTTAGTTGCTAAAAATATTAACTTCCTTTTTAGCTACCAATTGTTTAGTCGCCAAAAACATCATGTTATGTTTTTTTTTTTTTTTTTAATAATTTGTCCATAGCCTGTATGTATTCCATGCGACTTGTACCATATATATAATCAAAACAATACATATCTTATCAATCATTACAAAATTTGCATCCATTTTACTTATAACCATAAAAAAAAATGAATAACTTTTAATGTCAAATTTCATACAAACCAAGATTTCCAACCTAAAATAATAATTCCATACAAAAGAAAAAAATAAAACGAAAATCATGTCCTCCATACACAAAAAATATATTCACTACCATGCCAAATGGCTACAAATTACCATGGTAATTGGTCCACAGAGGAATCCTTCAAAAAATTCAATTAAACAAACAGTTGTACGACTGAGTTATTTAAGCTTAAGGAGACCAGTAAATTTCATTTTCTGTAGAAAGATTTAGAACTTGAAAGATGTGATTCTGTTGGAGGCCTATTATCTTACCATTGCACCATATGAGGACAAAGCTATTGAGGCCACTTGACTTTCTTGAGAAGATTGAGAAAACATATCAGCGCGAGATATGAAATGCCTCACATATCAATGAGAAATGGAAAGATGTTTAAAAAAATAAAAAATAAATGTACCAATGCGAGCTAAAGAAGTAAGATATATTGTTGTGTAGATAGTCGGAGGTAAAAACAATAGCATAGTTGTAGGAGTCAAATGACATGTCTCGAGCTCCTGCTACCATTGCACCACGTATAATTATTTTTTATCTTATTTTTTCACTCATAAATACAAAACAATGAGATTTATAAACACAAAACAATGAGATTCACACTCATAATTGTATATGAGACAGACTCACTTGCATCTTGAAGTGAATAAGAAGAGGTAAACAATCATTGTACATTTTCCATTAGAGCGTCTCAAGTTTGATGGTGAAAATTGATTTCTCACATACGCTTTCATAAACTTCCTTAATTCATCAACCTAACTTTACAATCAAAACACCATATCTCAATTTCTAAGTGGTAAATGAATCTTTTAAGTATAGAAAATTGAGCATAAAACCATATCATGATGTACGGGGCTTAAAGAATGTAAGTGAAATTATCTCACTAATTTGTGTAACACATAACATAAAGCAAGGAAACCACAACCTCAAAGCAGCCCATCATGTGAAGAAAATTGAAACAAACATCAAAATACACATGGTGTCAAATAGAGCAGAATTCATATTGCAAATAGTTTATCTAAAATTAAAATAATAGAAATCAAATTAGTCTATTTTCTCATGAGATGCATAGCAGATTGACCAATGTACTTGATGCTTTCGCTAGAACTGGATGTGACTCTCAGACAACCATAAAATTCATACTAAGATGCAGGAATATTGTATTAATTATTTGCCATACGTAGAGCATTCCAAGTTTTCTTTCTAATCATAAAATAACATAATTTAGGTACTCAGGCATCAATCGCATGGTTAGAGGAAGTTCTTCCTAAATCATTTAAACATACAATGAAGAAGAGTGCAATTATTTGGATACAATGAAAGTTTAATAGAATAAATAGAAAAACCATGTATGTATTGTTCATTTTAGTTAATCACTCTGTTATATTAAATAATACACAAATATATATATGAAGTCTCCTAGAAGAACATCTACAATAAGAAACACTAAAAACACAGATTTTCATCTCTTTTGCTATACCTCTGTATTAACTAGTTCTATGTATTAGTCAAAAATCTTGCTCAGGCAATTCAATCATGAGATGAACATGAACATGTGTTCTCTAGTGTGTTAGTTGGTACCTCTATGTCTTCATTCTTTGGTTTCAGATCATTTTTGAAATGATTGATCAAGATTGTCAAAAAGTTTCCTAAGTTCCTGCCAAAGGGATTCATTCAACAATAAACATCAAACACGCATGACAATGAATAATATTATCTGGAAAAATATTCTGAATATGAAGAGTTATGAAACACTTTGCCTAGTTTGAAGAAAAAAAAATCGAAATTCAATAATTATATGCAAATAAGCTAATTGTTTCTTATCTTTTTTGTTTTTAGCTTTATCTATTGTGTTACAAGAGTAGGTTGTGTTGCCTAAGAGAATTTGCATCAATTTAGAATAGGTTAGAAGTGAAAATTAGCAGCTTTAACAACCAGAAGCATTCTGATTAGATTAGTGTGCGCTTTCTAGCTACTCCCTGTTGTGATTCGATATAATTGACGGATTCGATGCTTCCCCAACCAAAAACTCGAGTGATCCGATGTAATTGTTGAGTATAATTGTTAGATACTTCATGAATGTGTGTGTGTGTGTGTGTGTAATAAGACTTAAATTGACTCTAAATAAGTTAATCAGACATCTAAATTGTTCTCCATGAAAACTTTCATATTTGTCCCTCTTTTTCTTTCCAAGCTCTGCAGAAAGAGATTACAAAATATAAGGGGTCGACAATCCTTTCTTGACAATATATAAATCACATGTTAACATGAAATTGGCATCTCATAAGCAGAAATGCATATTAACAAAATAACTTCTCTCTCATGGGCATATTGTCAAGCACATTGTGTGCAAGTTATATGCTAACAAACACCAAGAGAATACACAAGCATATAAAATCAATACTACAAACATCTGTAAAAAGAACACAAAGTTTATGACAATGGCATACTTGATTATGTGGTTTGGGAGTTGCTCTCTAAACATGGTGAATTCCAAATTGCAGGTGTATATATGATTTAATACAATTACCAACTAACATTTTTACAAAAGCAATCAATCAGAAACCAAAAATGGCAGCATAATGTACATCAGAACCCTAGGGTTTGAAATCGGAATTGAGGAATAAGGAATTGGGAGTTACATGAAGAAATCCTGATTGAGAATGAAATATTTGTTGTCATTTGCATTGGAATCAATGTCGATCTTGAGGAAGTAGATTACTAAAACAATAAATTAAACTCAATAAATCATATAAAACCCTAGAGCAAGAGTGGGAAATGGGAAAATAGAGGAAGGGAGAGAGAGAGAGAGAGAGAGAGAGAGAAGGAACTTGTTTGTATTGTGGCGATAGCGGTGGCAATGTGCGACGTACGTTGAGCAATGGTGGTGAGTGACTGCGGTGAGGTGAGGTGAGGTTTAGTGGTGACTGATTCTCTGTGAGAGCGGGAGAGAGAGGAAAAGAAGAATGATCTAAAATTTGTAAGAGAGAGAGGAAGAGAAGAATGATCTAAATCTGGACGCCAATCTCAATTTTTTCCCATTGAAATTTTATAAACGATTTGGCGACTAAATTAGTTTTTTTGTCGAAAAATGTTGATTTATACTGACTAAATTATTTAGTAGCCAAAACCTAAACTAACGGCAACTAAATATTTTTTTAGTCACCAAAAGTAATAATTTGGCAACAAATATTTTGGTAGCCAAAGACTAACAGTAAAATTATGGCTATTATTTGGCGACAAAATATTTTTTAGTCGGTAAAAATTAATATATCATGACTAAAGCAAACTTTAGTAGCCTAAAAACTAGACTAATGCCCACTAATATTTTTTTTAGTCGCCTATGGTGACACATTTAGTAACTAATTTTTTTTTTTTTTTAGTTGCCAATAGATAACATGCCTTATCTAAGAAAAATTAGTAGCTACACCCCAAACCAATGCCGACCAAAATAATTTTTAATCACCAAAAATTACACTTTTGGCGACTAAAAGTCTTTTAGTAGCCAAATTTGGTCGCTAAAAATGCAAATTGTTGTAGTGTGTTCTCCTACCCTTGTTGCATCATCATCATTATGTAAACAAAAAAGCTAGGGTCACAGAATTTCGAACCCAGAATGTACCCAGAAATGGGTTTGGGCGGTGTAGATTGAATTGATGAAGTGTGGGGTCCATATATGAAACGAATTTGAGCCATTGATGTGAAAATCTAGGTAATTTCTGAGTTTTTATATTTGGGTCTGTAGCATTATTGTTATGTAAAGAGTCTAGTGTTTGGCAGTATTTTGAAATAATAATTACATCTCTTCTGAATGGTGGAATTGAATTGAAAACAAAATGTAAAATTTGTGCAACAAGTCTTCATGGTTTATGAGTAGGTGGAACTAGTCATTTAAGAAGACATCGTCATACGCATTTACAAAGTCAACAATCAGATATTAGAAATCAAATGCAATTAGGGAGTTCTCCAACTAATAATCTGACTACATTTTCATTGATCCTATATGTGCACAAGATATGCTAGTTAATTATATTATTAAATGTGAATACGCTTTTACTATGAGTAAAGATAGTGATTATGTTAAATTAGTTGAACGAGCTTATACAACTCAATATTAAGGTTTTTCAAGAAACACTACTAGAAACAAAATAGGAGTATTAAAGAATATATCAAGAGATCAAAGCAAGGTTATTTAATATTTTTAAAGATTTAAATGAAAAAATTTATTTAACATCTGATATGCAGAAGTCAAAGTAAGGCTTAAAATATCAATCCATTACTATACATTATATAGATAATGAACGAAAATTGAATAAAAAATAATTTTATTTAAATTAGTTGAACTTTCATATAATGGTCATTCACTTGGGATAGCAATAAAGAATGAATTAATTGAGTGAGTTTTGCACGATAAAATATTTATCATTAGTTTAGCTAATACAATACATTATAATTAGACTGTGTCTTATTTTAAATCCACTTTATCATCATTACCTCTTAGTGATACTTTATTTCATGTTCGTCATTGTACTCATGTTTTAAATTTGATTGTTAAAGAAATTATGAGTTAGTATAATCATTTTGTAACAGCAATAAGAAATCCAATTATTAAAATTAACAGTTCTATTGAATGACTTGATTTGTATAGAAAAATATGTCAATAAGAACAAACGAAAGAAAGAAAATTACCTGTAGACGTAGAAATTAGGTAGAATTTGATATACAATATGTTACATGTAGCTTAAAAAAACCAAAAAAAAAAAAAAAAAAAAAACAAAAGAAACACAAAAACAAAAAAGTTATAAATTATTTTTTCAATCAATGTCAATTATAGGAGAAGCCCACTTGAAGAAGATGATTAGGTCCACATATCCTTATATAAAGACTTTTTAAATTTTTTTGATCAATTAACACAATTATTTTCATATATATATATATATATATATATGTATACCTATTTCTATATTTGCTTTAGATCAACTAGCAAAAATAATGATGATTTTCACTAACTATTTTTCAGATGAAAAATATTCCAATATTGTGGGTGTTGATTTTTGACCTCACAATCAAACATATCTCTTTACCGAGATCTAGAGAATTTAGTTGGAGAGCATGCAGCATAATAGATTAGGCCAAACACTTACACACAAGAAGATAAGAATACTGCGGTGGCTAGCCCACCTGAGGTACTCCGATGATCAAGTTAGTCACTTATCTCTCAAAGATATCAAACAAGTGAACAATGCACAAGTCAAAGTATTTTTACTTTTATAATAATCAGTAGGCTTGTCCCCTAGAAGTCTCACTTTATAAGACTCAAACACAACACTTATCTTGGACTCTTAGTTAGATAAGAATGATCTCAGTAAAGAGCCTTATCTTTATCCGAACTAAGCGCCTCAACTTATCTAGGACTCTTGTCCTCCATCCGAACATGTCAGATTCCAATATTGTTGCACCACATCTCGGCAACATAACAATAATCTCGGCATCACGGCTCGTCCACTTGACACCTCGGCTAACACCTAGGCCATGTGGTGTGACCCTAAAAATATGTCCCCACAAATATTATTGTTCCAATGAAAGAGAAAGTTTGATAAGTATTTTGATCTTTTGCCTCACATTTTTTGTTTAGCCATCATAATATATCCTCAGTGTAAAGATTTTTGGTTTACAAACTTTTTTACAATTTATTTTCAGTAACGAAGATCAATTAGCCCCTATCATTGAAACACTCAAACAATTGTTTGAGGAATATAAGAATGTTGTAATAGTAAATAGACCACTTACATATACTAAAACAAACTCATCTCATGGTGGAGGTCTTGAAATTTGGTCACAAATAAAAAAATAGACGAATATCTCAAAATGCAAACACTTATACTTCTAAGTTACAATGGTATTTCGATCAACCTTGTGTTTATGAAAGTAAATTAGAAGATTTTGATATTTTAGATTGGTGGAAACAACATGAACAAGTATGGCATGTGCTTGCACATATGGCCCGTGATATACTAAGTGTTTCTGTTTCTACAATGGATTCTAAAATAGCTTAGAGTGTAGGTGGATGACTGTTGAATGATTACCGTTACAGACTTACACCCGAAATGGTTGGGGCACTGATGATAACGAGAGATTATTTCCATGCAGCCTGAAGAAGACAAGATGTTGATGAGAAGTAAGGATTCAAACCGATTTGGATGCTATCATAATGGATAACCTAGATGAATTGTCCAACTTTGATGATTGATGAATAATTTCCTTTGATGATTGATGAAATTGTAATATTTTTATTTTTAATTTGAGGTGGAGTATAATTCAAATGATTGGTAGACTTGTAGGTGCCAACCTAGTTAGGATATACATGATCTATAGTGATGCAATTTTTCTACCATCTATTTGATGAGGCAATATAAATTAGTAATATTCAATTTCATTTATAAAAGTAATTATTGTTTACTTTCTATCATTTTGTATATGTTGTGTACTTAAGTTGAAGAAAAAAAAATCAATTTCGAACCTGGATTGGGCCTAAAGCCTGAGCACCTCTGGGCCTGGGCTGAGTTTTTTAGAAACTGAGTCGACCCAGCCTGATCAGACCAAAATTCGACAAGAGTTCGAGCAGGCCTTGGTGACTTGTCTCTCGTAGCATAACTCGTCTCATACGTTGAATACGAATGAAAAGAAAATAATTGTAGAGAAAACATTCAACAATCACAGAAGGACTCGTCTCATAAGAAGGACACTTAAAGAAAATAGTAGAATTGTATTAAAAAGCTTCTAAAACATCCATACAACTTGTTTAAACCCTTACAACAACCAAAACCTAAGAAAAACCTATTTACCTGGCTAGGATTTCATCAAAATCCTAGAAAAAGGGAGAACTAGCCTATTTTGTTTCTTTGCAAGAATGTTTGAACCCTAGAGAAACTTTTATTTCTTCTTTTTATACACCCTCAGTAAAATCGACACACTTAGAATTTTGGCACACATCCCGATGTTGAGTTGTACTTGCAGGACATGTCCACCGCATGTGCAAGAATGGCATCACACGTGTGGAAAAAACTTTCCACATGTGCAAATTGCTCCGGTGAAGAATAACTTTTCAGCAATAAGGCCGCATGTGCGAGAAGTATGCGTCTTGACCAAAACTCCATATTTTTTTTACCGATTTCGCACCTTAGGCACATCCAACCCGATTAAGATCAAATACTCATAATGTATACCAAGTTATATTAAGAGAAAGGTTAAGAAATATCAATTAATGGCCTCAACGTAACACACTTTGGCCTCATTCAGCAGGGTCGGGGCTGAACCAAATTTACATCCGTAGATATAGATTGGGATCAGCCAGAGTGACCCTTCTCAACTTGCTTTCTTCCCTCTTTTTGCCTCTGCCTCTGCTTCTGTTTATTTATTTGTTTTTTTTGGGTGTGCACCTAAACGACATCATCTAGGTGCACTATACAAGCACTACAAAGAAAACATTATACAAGCACTACAAAGAAAAACACTACAGAGTTTTTGAACTCTGTTATGTGGGGCCACACTCTTCTCTCTATGAATGTGCAGATGGTGGCGTAATTATTAGTTGGACTATGTACTAAGTTGTGTTAAATGTTGGATTGATTGAGCTTTGCTCTATCTTCATTTCTTGTATTTATATAGCAGTCAAGTCCTCCTGAAAATCTTGTTTGCCTCCTAAAAATATATAACAACCTCCCGAACATCTCCATAAAATCTTGAAAGTGGGGTGCTAAACAACCCCTCCTGAGCTGACACCTATCCCAACAACCTTCTCATTCCATATAAGCAGTTGGTTTGTTCCTCAAAGACAGTACTAATCATATCCTCTTGAAAAACATAAGCTTTGGATGGTGGGTGAGAATCTTGGATGGATGACAAGTATCCTTACTTGGTCAAAGATATCCCATAAAAATAATTACCGTGGAAAAATTTGAATTCCAACCCTCGGATGAAGAGTTAGTGGTTATCCTTCTATCTTTTGATGAGTGTCACGTGTTCCACTTCTACATTCATCCATGTACATATACATATATATATATATATATATATATATTAATATTTAATATCTAAATATTAAATATCTAATATATAGATACAAATGTACTATCCCTTGGGTTGTAGGAATTGAGTCAAAGCATTGGAGTTGATCCCCATGATTGTCCTTTTTGTCTATAATCAAAGCACCATTTGCCACCATTTACACATGCAAACATCTTCTTAAAATTTAAAGAAAATATAATAAAATTTATAAGTTTAGCATAATTATAATTTTTTTTTTGAAATTTTAATCCAAATAATACATAGTTTAATTTTTATCTATAATTTGTTAATCATATGGATAAAAAAAATGATATTATCATATATTATATATATATTGAGAAATTCTATGATACATATCCCAATGTGTACCATATGTCAAAGTTATGCCTTTTGTGGTATTTGATTATAACTTATTATAATGTTAGTTATGAGTTTATTACAACTCATTGTAGTATTAGTTATGACTCATTATGGTGTTAGTTATGACATTATTTTAGTTATAATTCTATTGGCTTTTTGGCTTGCAAAGGTTAGAAGTGTAATTCGTGTGTGCTAGCAATGATCAATAAGTCCTTACAGAAGTTAATAAATGCCAACCAATTAGTTAGACGATTGCTTCAAAGTTCTTTTAGCCTCAATGAAGAGGACTTTACTGGTGGCTTGCTTTTTTTTAGGAGAAAATTGAGATGACTTAATAAAATAGGAAAAGAGGACAAAAGTGCCAGAAATCAATCTTTTATTAAGTAAACAGAAACTTACAATGGATTGTAGTGACAGACTAACTTAGAATTACTCCTATGAATTTGAAGTGCAATACAAAAATGTAAAGATTGAAATTTAAAGGATTGGAAAATATAAAGTAAATAAACTGGCTTTCTAGATCTGATTTGGTTCCTTTGCATTATCATCACTATTCTCTATTTATAGGCTCTGAAAATAATCGTCAAAGTGGCTAATTATCCGTCAAAGTAGGTGATAACTATCGAAATGATCTCCATGATCACTGAGTGTGGCTTGCGGTTTTAATTAGTTTGCTTCCCACTATTCTTCCACTCTTCATGGTTGTGCTTCTGACACAACCCAAACCCGCCCCTATAGATTAAGGTCATAACCGGTCAGTAATCATGAGATTACCTATAGCCTCAAACAAGATTAAATGTATCTTAATAGTAATAAAGGAGCTAAAGCAGAAGCAGACTTAAAAATTTGTCCATTGAGCTTTGCTTATGTGCCATAACAAAACAACTCACATATATTCAATAATAACTCACACCACATGAACAAAATTAACACCTTGTACATCTAGGATCATTCAAACGTATGGTTAGCCAAACTGAAGGCTTTATATACACACATGTTCCATTATGATTAACAAAAGTAGTAAAAGAAGAAACAGAGAAAAACAACAAAGCCTCTTGCGTGAGGCACCTGTGTTGACTCCACAAAACTAGGGTTCCTTTCCCAAACTTCACTAAGGCTGGGGTTGAACGTCCCTATGCTCACCTATATACATATAAATAAAAAGTGAGCGAAAGGCCAGTGAGTAATACCCAAGTAAAGAGGTTATATTACTGAGACTCATATTAAGTACATCGAACCCGTGAATTTCGAATAGAAACGGCCTTAGGTCCATTTTGAAATTTTATTGTGCATGTCAAATGGCCTCGGGCCCATTTTAAACCTTATCAAACGGCCTCGGGCCCATTATTCATCAAACGACCTCAAGCTTAATTTAAACATTTCAGACGTATCAAACGGCCTCGGGCCTACCATTTTCCATATTTGTATTTATGCGTATTTCATATTCATGATCATGATCACCTTTTTATTCAAACAACCTTTGGCCCATCAAAATATTCAATTGTAGCAAACGGCCTCAGGCCTAATTCATACATATCAAACGTATCAAACGGCCTTAGGCCCAATTCAAACATATCAAACGTATCAAATGGCCTCAGGCCCAATTCAAACATATCAAATGGCCTTGGGCCCAAATTATGTTCTTCGTACAGACTTATACAAAAATTAGGCATATCGAATACTCATTTATAATTCAAATCAACAATTCCATGAAGCTTGTGTAGAAATAGCATTTGAAAGATAACATACTTGAAAATATCTTTACTAAGATATTACTCACAGTGTTTAATCAATGGATTTGCCCTTGCGCTTGACCCTACACATTTCATAACACATTGGGTCACAAGCAATTCAATTCGTTCTTAACTTGTTTATTTCTCTTTCTTATTTCTTTAATTCATTTACAATGCTCAATGTATGCCTAAGAGTGCTTAGAAATGAATGAGAACAGAAAACGGAACATAAAATAGCTTTTCAAGAGTTTCTAAAATAGGGCCGTTCGCTCGAGCGCAACTTTGGTCGCTCGAGCAGTCTGCAAAACTCTGTAAAAGTACTCGTTGAATGAATTTGACGCTCAAGCGAGACTCTTTCCGCTCGAGCGAGGAGTCTTAAAAAATAGGGTTAGCTAGAGCGCAAGATTTGTCGCTCGAGCTACTATGCAAATCTCTATAAAATTTCTGGGAGCTTGATTTTACACTCAAGCGAGGCTTTTCTCACTCGAGTGAACAGGTTGAATACTGGAATTTCCAAATTTTTGTTTGAAGCTTAAAATACACTTCCAAAGGTTCAAAGCTTGCAAATTTGGTACAAAATCTTGAAAAAACATTGTATAACATAAAAACTTAGGCAATTTGAAACTAATTGTCCAAAATCATGGCCCATTTCCCAAATCATTTCAAATTCTTCTTGCCAATTTCAGAACTCATGCAATCAAGCATCATATCTTCATGAATCATGCATGCATGTAAATTATTGACTCTAATTCCATTTCAAATGGTACAACCGATGCTCAAAGTCATGAAGCTCAACAAAATTATGGATGCATGTATGATTTGGTACTTAATTCTTCATGTTTTATCATGTTTCATGCTTGATTATGCATATTCATGGCAATTCTTTACATGCATGGATATATTGACTTCAATTCCATCATACACCACTCAAATCTTGTTCTTGATCACCAACTCTCTTGGAATTCATATAATTACAAACTCAAACTCATGAATTAAGGGTTGGTTACTCACCTAGAGGCTCCAATTCTACCAAATATAGCTAAGTCTTGAGCTAATCCACCTAGTTCTTGAATTCCTTTGCAAAATCTTCAAGAATGAGCTCCCACTCTCTCTAAATTTGGCTCACTCCCTCTCTAGAGTGTATTTCTAGATTTTGTGCTCAAAATATGAGCTTAAGCGTAATTAGCCCATATATATACTAGGTGATTAGATTAAATTAATCAATCTCAATTAAAGTTAATGAACACCACTTAATTAATCTAAATATTTCGATACGAATCAATTTTTAATTAAATTTCACCATAGGCTCTAAAAATCATGCTAATCACAATGGTACAGACAATTTCAATTTCTGTCGCCTCTATGGCCTTAAATTTTCAAATATAGCAGTAAGTCGAACATATTTTCCTACGGTGAACAGATATAGATTAAAAAACATAGTTAATCACATAATTGTCATCTAAAATCATATTAAGCACATAATCACAATCATAATTAAGGTTAATTAACATAACACAGAACATGGTTATCACAACTTCCCTCATGAATTTGAATTTAAACTGTAGACAACCGTTTAGCCATATCACCTTGGATATCTTGACTATTCCCATATCTCACGGATCCATTGCTATTACTGCAGGTTGCCACGCGTCTATTGATGGTTGGAGATCTTCATTGATTCCCCAATTTATCCCTTATAATCCACATGTCAGGTTGCAATAAGACTATAAAAAATATATAGTCAACATCATCCTCTGCACTAATATGGCCAATACTTGGTAATATTAGTGGATCAATTTGCCCACGTCCTAAGACGTGCATGGACTTTATTTGTCTTGGAAGTGTAACCGTCTTCAAGTAATGAAGCACTGAACTTCATTAAATTCTTGTGCGCGAACATTACCTCCACTATCTATGTAAATGAAGAGACTGATACATCCCCAATGGCTAATCAAGCTCTCTCTTTTATTGATCGAACATACGAGGACGTTTTGGACAATGATGACCGATCTCAAAAGAACCTTCATGCATTTATTAGCCATGTCTATCCTCCTCCATTTATACAAGTTATGGAAGCTTTCGTAGAATATGAGCCTTTAAACCAAACACTTGCCAAAATGGATCTTGGAAGTTCTTCGTTTACTCAAAAACCTTTTGTATGAGATTAAGCTGCCTCCTCTTCTATTGGAAATACTGGTTGGAATGCTTGGCCTACACCAACCCAACCATAAACAAAGGAGCGAATTCATCACAGATTTGTTGAATTCGATGACCCTACTGCAATTCCTCCTTCTCTATGCAGCTTTGTAGTTTATCCTTATATCCCATTCGACCATCTTCGTTGTCTCAAAGACAATTTGCTTTCAGCATGGAATATCTCTACCTTGCCTACCAAAATAGTGCGAAAGACCCCTCACCCCATTGAGGCTTTGGGAATAAGCCCCTCACTCTTGGCCAAGAAAGCAAAACTTTGTTCTTCGGACTGGCTAGAGTGTGTAAATAAGCCTTAGTTTTCACTTTCTTTTAGAAGTGACCCCACTGCTCCTTCCCTTCCTTCTAATCCTAATTGGATTGAGGAACTGAAATTTACCCTCTTTGAAGTCAGGCTCTAGTTCCTCAAACTGCTTATCAGTAGTATAAAGCCCAGACCTTGCTTGTTGCCTTTTCTCATTTATCCTTTAAAGCCTTTCAAGATGACATTCCTCACAAGAACTTTCTGTGGGCTTGTGACATTATCTCTTGAAGCCATAACCTTAACCTTGTGGCCTAAACATTCTTAGACTAGCTCCTTTTGCTGTCTAACTGGTACAAGAGTGCTTTGGCCACCAAGGAGTCACTGGAGGAGACCTTTGCTATTCGCATCCAAACCCAATATGAAGTAGAAAATCTTTTTGAAGAATATGAAGACTTCAAGAGGCCTGACTCAGAGTATGAGGAAGATGTTGATATGGATGATATGCTTGGGATAGATGAAGCAGAGAAAGCTTTTAAGCAAAAAGAATTTGAGATGAGGGCCCAACAACTCTTCTACCAAATAATGGCTCATCAATTAGTAAACCAAATTTAGATAGGATAGAGGAGAGGTTAGAAAAAGAACATATGTTTATTAATTTTGCTGGACAAAGTTTCATGACCTTATAACTTTGTCCATTCCTTACTTTTATAAAATTGAGAATATAGCCAAATAGGCTTTTCTAATGGAAATATTTATATCAATAAAATTGGGTTCACACATTCCAATTATATGGTTAATGACTTTATCCTTCAATTTGTTCATATAATTTATAAACAACAGTTTTGAAGTAACCAATCTTATTTCGAAGCCTGGTTTAAGTGTTTTGAAGCATAGAGCTCCCCTCACAAAGTGACAAGATCTTCATTTGAAGGGATTTGCCTTAGTAGAAAGTTCAAGAAAGTACTTTCATGTATGGGTAAGTCCCCTGGTCTTTAAAATTTTCACACCATTTTATCAAGTACTGGGGTCGTAACACCCACTTTGAAACCAAACCCAGGAAAAACTATACTTCCTTTAATCAAAGAATACTAAAACATTCCTTCGAAGGGTATTTTTCCTAATGAAAAGCTTAGGAGTGTACTTTCAAAACTTTCGAAGTAAACAAGTCCTAACTCTGCTTGAGTTTGAGGCATAAGCTTTAACGATCTGGGAAAACACTGGCTTCAAAGCTAACCACTTGTTTTGAAGCCAAGCTGAGCATTTGCAATGTATTTCCCTCTCTTATAAGGTAACAAAATGCCATTTTAAAGGAAGTTCTCTTTTTTTTTTTTTTTTTTTTAGGACCCCCTTTTGTTTGAAAATAATGGCCTTAATCCCACAGGGGTCAAAATAACCAATCAATTAACTTGGGTTTATTTGACCCGTTAGGCTGAATGGGTAATTTTTGGATAAAGAGATTTAAAGCCCCAATTTCTCGCGCTCTTACCTACTCGTTTGTCCAGTCTTTTCCTTTACTTCTATTGCTGTCAACTTCGTCTCGTTACCATCTCCATACTCACTCTCCTTACCCTCTTTATAATCTCTCACTAATGGCTTATTCTTACTCGAAATTACCAGTTGTTGAGCACTTACGTCCCTCAGTGGCTTTGAAGAGATGTATTAATGATGAGATAGCCAAGTATCAGGCACCAAAGGGTCATAACGTGATTGATGGATAGATCTTTGTCCCTCACCACCATGCCCAAGGGGAGTTTGTTCTTGGCCCTATTTTCAAGGAAGCTCCAGCTTCACTTCCTCTCTTGTATCCATGTTTGGAGGATCATTACCTTTTCCATGAAAGGAGTCTTAACTAGGGAAACTGGAGGGTTAATCGATATTATCACTGTTGGATTACGTTGAAGACTAAATAGGAGGAGTGGTATGATGGAGTAGTCGGAGCTCGAGAACAAGATTTGGAGGACCTTTGCATTCTCGACGCCTTTCGGCTTTCTAGGTTAGTCATTCTTGAGGATCCTTTTCTTTTCCCTGCTGCTGTAGACGTCCCTGAACACCCCAGGAAAAATCCCGTTTTGTTCATCTGGGCTTACTACAGTTCGGACTCAAATGTCACGGTTCTTACTATGATCTCGCAAAGTGCAATACGAGATTGATAAATCACCAAAGAGTCCAAATCCAGCAAATTGTTTTGAAAAACTGATTTTTAGAAAGAAGTGTCAAACATGGACTGCTTTGCCAGATACAGAGTCGCCACCTAAATATTTTATTTTGGGAGAATTTAGGAAACCCTGACTCGTGCCTAAGGCCACGTGTCCGTCATCACCAAAGTTGCCTCGGCTCGGGAACTTGGGTACGATTGGGGAAGGTCATGCAATGAGCACCCCCGCTCGCCCGATCAAAGATCGGCCACTACTAAACATGATATCTTGTTTTTTTGAAAAACATATGTGCTCTTATTCCGGTTTATTAGCCTAGAATTGCTACGTGATGAGCACAGTATCCAAGTATAGACTGGATCGTCTAAGTTGGAACAAAACATCTCATGTTTGTTTTTGAAAGGGGTTTGCTACTCGCAAGTAGGCTAAAATGCGGATTTTTCCACCCTCAAGTGGGCTTACAAAACATGATGATTTGCCACTCTCAAGTGGGCTTAAAACTCGCAATCGATGAATTGTTCCAATTTAAATAATCCAACCTTCACCCACAAGCATTCAGGCAGGTATATCACATAAGCAGTTAGCCTCATGGCAAGCATGCTATTATGGCAGTCACTCACACACATGCAAGGATGCTAAAGCATAAACACTCACTGAGTACTCCAAGCCAAAACAGAAACTAGTTAGTAATCAATGCATGATCCTAGTTTATGTTAAGGTGGCTAATGCAACACATGCAAAATGAAACTAAGATAGGCTCGGCTATTCTAAGATGGCATATGAGATGCTACAGATAACATGTATTCAACTCGAATTTGAAATACAATGTAGTTAGTATGATGCGCCGAGCCCGGTGCATGCAAAACAGATGAATGGATGCAAACATACGAACATAAGGGTGCTAATTGAAACGTGCCCTAAAACTAACCATCATAAGCTGGTAAATGAAAGGGAGAAAGACGTGGAGTTGGAAGACATACATCGCACACACGCACACTTATTACAACTTTGCCCTCCGCGGAGGGTCCGAATGAATAATACACAACCAACTAGCTAATCTAAGCTAATTAAACTAATTATTATACAACCCAAATGAATAACGAATTACAACTAATTATTACACAACACTAGCTAATTAACAAATTTAACTAAGGAAGCAAATAAACTAGCATGCAAGCTACATGAAATGGATTGCCTCAGCTTTGCCTTGAATGATAAAGGATGCATGCATGCTCCGGTCGCCTTGTCGGGAAATCCATCGCGATGCCTCGACTCGTCTTTGTTTGCAATTGATTTCAGAAAGTTGCACGAGGCTCCAGAGAGATGAAACTCCACCCAGGGAAGCTGTGGGAAGGCTGTTGACCAGCTATGGGCAAGGGAGACCACCTGCCGACCACCCTTGGTGGTGAAGACCAGAAAAGGTGGTCGGCCTGCCAGAAAACCTGGTCGGCCGACCAGTTCATTCTCCTGGTTTCTGCTTTTTTCTGCAACAAAGGCAAGAGAGAGAGAAAGCAAGGTATTTTCAACATATGTGTGCCTGACCATTCTCCCCATCATTGCATTAGATCTAGAGAGTGTAGTCCTCGATCCTCGGGCCACCAATCACGCATCCCGATGCATGATGGCCGAGGAGTCGAATTGCACGACTCAATGGGACATGAATGCACATATAAGCAACTAAAACCAACAACTCTATCATGGATGGTCAAGAGTGTCGGCGACAGGGAATCGAGGCACGTTTCATCACTTGGAGTATGAAACGTTCCTCGTTTCTCGTGTTTGGACTAACTCCTATTCCAAACACAATGCAACAAGTAGAATGGCATGGGATTTACAAATGCAACTCTAGTATGCAATCCTAAATGTAATGCGACTAAGTGATGCAAACATGCAAAGGATGACATGCAAGCATGCAACTAGCATACACAATGCTATGGACTAATCTAGGGCATACTCAATGCACGTGGATTATATGACATGCATACACAATGCACTAACATACGCAATGTTATGAACGAGGCATACGCAATGCAATGATCGAACATGCGATAACATGGACTATATGGCATACACAATGCAAGATGGACTTAAACCAAGATGGATGGATCTCAGCCGCACCCAAATAAATGGCCAAACATGATGAAAACAAGGCAATGACACACACCCAAGCATGCACAATGCAAGCGATCCAAGCCTAAGGTACGAGATACAACTGTATGAAATCATGGAAAGGATGAAATATGGCATACAACAACACATGTTCCAGCTCTGAAATGACATGCAAAATGGTCCCAAATCATGCAAACAACTCATGTTATGCATGTTGAATGGCTCAAATACCGAAACTAATGAAGTGCATTACACTAGAGGTATGCAAAGCAATGCCCAAATGAACAAACCAACCCCAAACTGTCCCTATGCAGGCCCAAAATAGTGGCAAAATGGACTAAGATGATGGCTTGAAATGCACAAAAATGAAGCTCATGCAATGGCCCATAAATGAGGTATACAAGCACAACTCCCAAACGCATTTAAAGAGTGGAATACATGAGAACAAGGCACAAGTATAGGCTCTGAGATAACATGCTCAATGATGCCAAGACATGGAAACACCTCAAGTTAAGCATGCAAGGGGGTTCAAAACTCAAGGTTAGGCAAGGGTATTACACTACAGCCATGTATGGCAAGCATCATTCTACCAAGAGGCCTAAAAAAGCAGAGTTGAGGCAGCCCAAAATATGAACAAAATCAGTTTAGAGCATGGCCAAAATGTGCTAGAATCAAGGGCCAAAACCACATACAATGTAAGCTAGTGAGCATGGTTTACACTACAAGCATGTGAAGCATTCAAGAGGCCACTAAACCAGCAAGAGGTAGAGGTATGACATGCCAAATAATGACCAAAAACCCACTGAAACATGACCAATACATGCAAGAATGACATGCTCCTTTGATATGTATGAAGAGGGTTATTCTACACATGCAAGAGGCAAACATGAGGTGACCAAACCTGCCCTAGACAGAGTCTAGGCAGGTCCTAAAAGTGTGGAAATATGGGCTCCTTTGAAAGGCCAAAAATGCCAACAAACAAGGCCAAAAGAGAGAGGGTCTCCCCTCTCTGATTTAGGCCCTCAAAACTACATACCAACCACTGAAAATCCGCTGGATTTCAGTGACTAAAAGGCCAAGCAAAGATCAATAGAAAGGCCTCATGGTATGGCAAAAAACAAGACTAAAATGAAGTATGCAAGAGGGTAGATGACCTCCAACAGGAAAATAGCCTTAAACAAACATGAAAAACACTTAAAAATGAAGCTTTTCTTAGTTGACAACAAAGCCTAAATTTGCATGCAAGTATAGCTAAGAGAATGATCAAAAAAGAGCTTAAAAGAGGAAAAATGAGTTACCCTCGGAGCTCAGCAAAAACCAGCAGGTTTTGGGACAATAAACCAAACCTTTAACCTCTGAAAGTACCCTCCAAGAACCTTAGATCAATGGTGGAGGTGTGTGGCTATGAGGTGTGGTGCAATAAGCCAAGAACCATGCACACTTGGAGCCAAAATAGAGAGATATAGAGGGAGATATATATTTTGCCTTCCAAGAAGTTTTGAACCCTCACAAAGGAGGGGGAGGCCTTCCTTTATAGACAAAGGAGGCCAAAGCTTCGCAAAGAAGCTAAAAACCAAGGCCAAAGATCCTCCATACACGTGTATGGAGGATGCAGTCTGTGCCTTCCAGCTGGCAACAACTCACAGAGACAAAACTGGAGGGAGCAGGACGACCAGTTAAGGTGGCTGGCAGACCACCTCCCCTGGTTGGCCGACCAAGGCAGGTGGTCTCCCAAAAAGAAAGTTGGTCGGCCAGCCCATTTGATGGTCTCCCAACTGAATGCAAGCTAGTGGTATGATGGGAGACTAGCAAATGTGGCTCAAAAACCAAGAAGACCAGCTTTCTAACAAGAAAATCGGTTGGCGGGGAAAAGTGGTCTCCAAGGAGAAAAGGTGGTCTCCCACCCTTGTACCACCTTTCAAACAATGAAAACAAGGTTCATGCCAAAAATGAACCAACACCGATGCAAAACGAGGATTCAGGGGGCAAAACGCGCGGCCGGGTGCCCCGAAAACAGGCTGTTAAGCACCAAAAGTGGCATGCGACCACAAAGGTGGTCTCCCGGGCCGCAGTGTCCCTCTAGACAGAGGAAACAAGGTGTGTCAAAAACCGTGCCAAATGGAGAACGTTAAGCGGTCCCGAACTGAGGCGCGCAGTCGACGGCTCCGAAAATCGAAAACTGGTCTCCAAATAGGAACAGTGGCCTGCGACCACGAAAAGTAGCCTACGGCCACTGAAAGATGATCTACAAGACCCTTCGGAAAGAGAAAGTAAGACCTGGTCCGCAAACCGAAGCAAAGCATAAAAGGGTCCCGAGGTCTGGGGGTAAGGACCTCAGCCAAAGCTCCGACACCTCAGAACGAGCACAACATGCATAATCACCAAGCGCTCAATCGTTGACATCTGAGTCTGAAGGCCGGTAAAAAATGGGGTGTCTACAGTTGCCCCTCTTTGACAGAACTCGAAAGTTATAAGTGACGGGAGTGAATGTCAAAGCTCAGAGATGACTCATTTTTGACAAGGCCAAAGACTTAGACAAACAGGCGAGATAAACAAAAAGATGTGCCCGCAAGCAGGGGCAAAATGCAAAGGGGGAATGCACAAAGCGAAACATAACTTATGATCATGCAAAGAAAGTTGTAATGAAGCAAATACACAATAAATGCAACAATTTAAGCGAATGTTATGCAAAGCAAGTAAGCATGAGCCAAACCACATCTCATGCAGAAAAAATGTAAGAAAATTATACAATTCTCACTGCGTCTCATGTGGAGAAGGCTAAAAGTGACTACCGAGAGCACCCGAAGTCTCAAACGAAACAACTCTCAACGTATCAAATGCAAAAGGAGAAAGTGAACAAATGGACACCGGAATGCATCTGAGTGCTCGAAACCGAAGACATCCTAATGCACCACATGCAAGAGGAGAAAAGGTATGAAAGAACACCGGAACTCATCCGAGTGTTCGAAACCGAAGATGTCCTAACGCACCGCATGCGAGAGGAGAAAAGGTACGTTCAAACTGAACCGTAACTTTTCTTGAATGAACCGTACATACAATATCGTGCCTATTAAAGAAAGGAACTTAATAGGTACAATATTCGTTAGAGATATGCATGGCAATGCAAATAAAAAGTACGTGACGACGCAAGCGAAGTGTGGATGCATGACAATGCAACCTAAGTGTGACGCATAACAATGCGAGAAGGGGTGCACGATAATGCAACCTAAGTGTAACGCATAACAATGCGGAAGGGATGTAAGACAATGCAACCTAAGAGTGACGCATAATAATGCGGTGCATCAACAAGTGCAAGTAATGTACGCAAGATAGCGCGAACGATGTAATGCACTAACAAGTGCAGATGAGGTGCGCAGGATAGCGCGAATGATGCAATGCACTAACAAGTGCAGATAAGGTGTGCAAGATAGCACGATAAAATGCATGCACAATATAACAAAACAGTGTAAATGATTACAATGTAACGAAACAATGCAAATGATATGCAATGTATGTGAGATGTGCAAACCACAAGCAGTACAAAACCACACAAATATCATAAAGGGATAGAGATGCAAAATCAAACTACTTTTAACACAGAAAAGGCAGTGGGCATGAGCCAAACGACGCCTAACACAAGCTAAGGGCCTACATCCTAGTATTGGCCACAACTCAGCATGGATGCTTACACATAATAGAACTGTGTTTCAATGTGAAAGGGGTGCGAGCACATGCAAAACTATGTGTTTCGCAGAGAGACCATAAAGTACAAGTAATTGGGTGGCATGATATAAGTAGGGAATGATCTGTTGAGGAAAGATCGTGATCCTAAATGCTGAATGTAACAAACTAAAATACGATGAAATGGATGCAATGGATGTATTGAATAAAGCGCGCGGCCACACAACATATTGCCTAGAAAAGGCATGGACACAAACAAACCACGTCTAACACAGAAATGGTACCGTCACCCTCAAACCACAATTCCCTTAGTGGAATAGGCGCGTACACATAATCACATAACCATGCTTTAACGCGAAAAGTATGGGCACATGCCAGACTAAGCTTAACATGGAAAGACGCAAGTGATATAATGGATATGCAGTAAATGCATGCAATATATTCTATGTGCAATGCAATGGACATACTAGATGATGCAGTAGTTAGGAAGTGAAGGTACCTTATAGGGACAATTGGCAACGACCTACCTCATGCTGCTAAGGACCTTCCCCTTCTTTTCGGTTGAACCGCAGGTACTACTTTTCTCCCTGACTATGGTCGCAACTTTCCCTATTCTCCAACAGCGTGACAGACTAGGTTGGTTCAGTATCCAGAATTGAGGCGCATACACATGCTATCTCAATCTATGGAGCTGCCATACAAATTTCAAGCCGAGGATATACCCCTGGGTATTCAAGCCAGACTTTAGTCTCGGAAATCCCGAACCTTTGCGTTCTAGGCATGAGCCATTCGAACTCTAGTTTCCACTGTCTCAGCTGGTCTCCTAGGAACTCACCGCAAACACAAGCAGGTGGCTATACCAGACCACCGAAAGTCGTTCAGGCACGACAAACACCAAAGGAATTGCACCTTTAGAGGATTTAAGGTCTCCTAGACCGAAAAGTGCACAAGACAGTGCGGATAAAGATGCAGGATTTAAGGTCTCCTAGACCAGCATAAAATAGATATGATGCAATGGATGTAACGAATAGAGCAATAGATGCAAAAGGAGTAACGCACTCCAACCACCCTGGAATCGTGAGAGGAAGAAGAATAAACAAAACCAATCAGGAGGGCGTTCCACTCAACCGGAGATAAATTCCAAACACACTGGAATCGTGTAAGGAAGGGGACACTCTAACCACGCTAAAATCGTGAGAAGAGGCCTGAAACAATCGTCTAGGTGCATACACAACGCAACCTGAGATGAATTCTAAACATGCTGAAATCGTGTGAGGAAAAGAACACTCTAACCACGCTGAAGTCGTGTGAAGAGGCCTGAAAACAACCGTAGGTGCATACGTAACGCAACCTGAGATGAATTCTAAACACGTTGAAATCGTGTGAGGAAAAGAACACTCTAACCACGCTGAAATCATGAGAAGAGGCCTGAAAACAAGACGCCCAAGCGCGTACACGACGCAACCTGGGAAAGATTCCAAACAAACTGAAATTGTGTGAGGAAAGGGACACTCAAACCACGCTGAAATCGTGAGAGGAGGTCCGAAACAAACTATCTGGTGCATGCTCAGCGCAACCTGAGAAAGTCCCGGAAGACAACGATCCTAAACGCAGCTCGGTGTAAAAGGATAAATGGTACAAGATAACACAAGATGCAAATAAACGCAATAAGTGCGATGATACAGTATATGTTACAAACAATGTAGAGCATGATGTTTAGAGAATGTAATAAACATACAAAGCGGCACTTTAGAAAGCACCTCACGGAGTGAGTGGTGGTAAACCGCTTTACTCTGACGGGGATCTCCCCTCCATTGTGTTCTTCGAACACTTACCTTCAACTCGCAGTACAAAGGTCCTGAAATGCTGACAAGGGGTAGCTTCTGCATGCAGAAACCACAAATGCTGTTTTCCTTCCTGATCATATTGACAACTTTCCCTCATTGCAAACATAGCCAAGATAACTTTGACGGGGAAAGGTACTCAGGGAGGGCACTTCTGATCGCCATTCTGGCCTGAAACAGTGAAACAATCAGCACAGTATTCTGTTCAATTTGAACACATAGCTCGTATCAGCACACTACTCATTCTGAACACGCAGCTCATAACACAGTATTTGGTTTATTCGGCACACGGCTCATATAAGACACTGCTCATTCTGAACATACGAGATGCAATGACGGAACTTGAAGAAATTGAAACAAACTCAGATGCCCGACATTTTTCCTTTTTTCTTTTGCATCAAAGTTTGGAACCTATATAGCTTTAGATAGGTCCTGGTTTTACTGTTCCCACATGAATTGGGTTGAACCCTGCGGTTTTTGAAAGAACAAAATCTTGTTTTGCACAAATGTGGAGAATGGCACGCACTCTGAGCACAAAACAATTTTTTGAAATTGAGAGTGAGAATAAGTTCTCAATTGGGTATTGAGCCTACGATTGAACACAGTGCACCACGACTCAATAAAGGAAAAGAAAAGGGCAAACAACCTAAACACGTCGAGACATACTCGAAATGACTCAAGAACGAGAACCGAGACAAACAGAACAAAAGACACAACACTCAGACGAGTTACAAAGGCGAGAGACCTCTAAGTTCGCGAGGAGCTAGTTTCTTCGGGTATTATTTCCCACCCTTTCTCATTTATGATTCTCACATCACTCGGCCCTCAGGCCCGATTTCTTTCTCTCAAAACCCTTTTCTCGCTTTTCCTCTCAGCTCACATCTCTCTATTCTTTAATCTCTCATTTTTCATCCCTCCCCAGGGTGGTTGATGGGTAAACAGGAAGTTGTGGGCTCTTGCCCCTAGCATTCTGCTAGATTCTCTTCTTTTTCTCACAACAGTGAACTTTTTCGCAGAGGGGTTGCGCTACAACTGGGTGTGTAGCAAATCTGCAGCTGACATCGGTTGACGATGTTCTGCTGGGGAGTTTGGACATGATCAAATGTGTCCAGACGAGGGAGTGGAATATCTTGATCCATTCCAGTTCATGCTTCGCAATTGGCTTGATACCTCATTGCTTGGAGGATGTTGAGAGCTTTCAGCCCTTTGTTGTTAGCTTCAATGGTGCCCTTTTCTGGCAGGTAGAGTGCCCTTTCTAGCAAGTAGAGTGCCATTTTCTGGCAAGTATGTTGACAACGGGGAAAAGACAGAACACCTGACTCAACTGTGCCTCTAGTTCATTGTTTTGACCATTTTTTGTTTTGGTTTCTGCTAACACAATTTTGACCAACATGAGAGTTAGATTAACATGCTTGTTCGATTTTCTGATTTAAAATCATGCAAGTTAGGTTATGAGCACTGAAAATTTTCTTTTTTGGGTCTAAGAAAATGGTCCAGTTTTGGGAAAATGGTCCAGTTTTGGGAAAATGGAATAATTTTCGAGAGAATTAGTCAACCTCAGTAAAAACTATTTTTGCAAATGGCCACTGCTTGACCAACGTAGAATTGACTCTTGAGATGCATAACCTCAAATCCAAAAACAATGGAAAATTGCCCCTTGTCTGAAGGACACTACATGGCAACAGAAAGTTGCCCCTTGTTTTGAATAGCACCGCAGCATACTGTATCGTAACGGAAAGTTGCCCCTTGTTTGAATAGTACCGCAGCGCACTGTAACCAGTTCTCATGGTGAAGGTCATAACCGAACTCTCGGATATGGAGAAGACCAAGATGACCCGTTCAATCTCATAGACAGGACAGTTGAATTTGAAGTGTTTTATGGCTGGACTTCAGAATGAAGTTGCCTACGTATCCCAAACATGGAAATCAAGCCTTACGTAGTTCGGGTGGTAAGGTACACTCGGGTATTAACCTCTCCTTTTGCGCTCTAACTTTTGCCAAGGCCGCCCTTTCTGGGTTTTCAGCCTTGCGAGCTTTGTTCTTCTTTTCTTTTCAATTCTTTTCATTTCTTTTCTTCTTTTTTCTTTTTCATCTTTTCTTTTCATTTTCTTCATTTTTCTTCTTTTCTTTTTTTTTTGTTCTTTGCATTTTTTTTTTGGTTCTTTTTGTTCTTTTTCTTGCTCTGACTTTTGCCTAGGTCGCGCCTCCGGGTTTTCGGCCTAACGAGCCTCTTAAGGGTAGAAGTTTAGCTTTGTCTATGTTGAATGGTTTGAGATCTCGGAGCCATCTGAATCCAAGAGAATGGCTGCTGTTCGCTGATGATGTAGAAGTCCATCCAATGGAGGGTGAATTTGTCCTTAGTGTTGTGGATAGGAACTTGGTTGTCTTTCAGCAATACTTTCTTTTTTCCCCCTTATGGGATTTGGCATTCTTGCCAGTCTTCCCTAGTTTGAGAAGTGACTCATCTTTTGCTCTTCGAGCACATCTGACTTTTTTGCCCCTAGTTCGAGGGGCGCTTCTGATCTAGCTTCGCAAGCTTTCTTTTGATCACATCTGACCTTCTTGCCCCTAGTTCATGGGTTGTTTCAAATCTGGCCACACAGGCCTTACATTGTGGTTGACCGTTGAACATTCTGAATTAAGGTTCAAGGTTTGGAAGCAAAGGGGTTGAGTCTCGAGGCTGAGAGTGATCCTAAGCTGCACAATCTCAAGAGCGATTCCACACAGGTCTTTGTAGAAGCATGCAAAATATTTTTTGAAATCTTTTAAGAAAGTGACTAATCGCTCGCGTCGAAGACAATGCAGAGCCGATCTGGATCAAGCTAGGATCCTTCTCAGTACTCACAGTAACAAACATGATCTCATTCATTAAGGGCTTAGCATGCCTCTCTTTCTCTCAATTGATCAAATTTTTTTGCAAAACCTGAGGAATTCCTTCCTCTTTGTTTTCTACACAATATTTAAAAAGTTTTGAAAAACTTAGGTCAATGCAATAATTTAAGGCACAAAAGAGCAGGTGAAATGTACTCCCATTTCATTCTAAACTTGCTGGCATAACAGGCTCAATGTAGAAATAAGCACAAAGTACGAAAATCACTGTTGCTTCATTCAGATCTTCTGGTGTAACTAGCTCCACGGCAGAAGTAGACTCAAAAAGAAAGCAAAGAGACAAACACAAAACAAAATAGTGACATCCGAGGTAACATCCCCGTAATCACTCGACTCCTATACAACAGGACTGACTCGATACAACAAGACAGACCTTAACAAAAAGATTGACTCAAAACAAAGAGACAGACTCAAAACAACACAACTGAACTGACCTAAATACCCAAGTAAAAATCACAAAAACTAGCATTCGCAAATGCTCAAAACAATGCGTGCCATACGCCATAGTTGAAGTAAGCCGAGCACCGCCCGCAGGTGGTTCAACCCCTGATTACATCACATTATCTTCCAGGTTCACTGATCCAGTGACGATGGACTTTGCTGAGCTCGGCGGGAGGATGAAACCGTTGTTAAACAGGTCTTGCACTTCATGGCGAAGACGAATGCAATTGGCGGTGCCATGACTGGTTTGTTGATGGAAGGCACATTACTGGGCAGCATCATGCGTAGCCAGAAGAGGATTCAGGAGAGGTCGAGGCTCAAGGGGTTTGAGATGGCCCTTTTCAGTGAGGATCTAAAGTGCCTTGGAAAAAGGCATGTAGAGGGCATGGAAGACCCTACGACCTCGGGGTAGGTACTTCGAGGTTTGTGGATTTTTGCCGGCTGCACTGGCAAAAGGGTCGGCAGGTGTTGACTTGGTTTTCTGATCTTTTCTGGGTGCAGGGTTAGGGTTGGAAGGAATGGTTCTGGTACGACGGTCCTTATCCTGATTTTCCCCTTGGCTTGAACTGCTCTCACTTTGAGTGTGGAAAGTGTCATCCACAGTTTTTACAGTAACAGCGAGCACCTGCTATTTATTCAGTCCTCCGGCTTTCAAAGCCTCAACAGCCCGCAGGAGTTGTTCGTAGGGATCGGTGTCCACCTTCACCTTGTTCTTACCACTCACCTCAGCATGGTAGAAGGTTTGGGTTGGTACATCAGAGCGGAGCTCCGTTGTTGTCGACATGCCATTACCAGAACTTGGGACGACTTCAGGTTGGTTGAGCTCAATTACAATTCGCCCCAATAGCGGGGGCTCTTCCGGCATGAAATTCCCGGCATACGATGCAGTTGGTGGCAGAACCGACATTCCGCAGACTAAATCAGCCACAAATCTCTGAAGATCGCCAATTATTCCCATCAACTCAAAAGTGGGGGGCTCACGGGTTTGAAATAACTGAGGTTCCTAGATTGGACGCGCGGCCGGTGACCTAGGCGGGTGTGGCATGTCAACATCGGTCTCACCTTGTATGGTGATTCCCTGGTTTAGTGCTGTTGCCATGACCATAATTTCCTCCGAATTCTGTGTTATCATAAGTTTGTTGAATCGAACAGAGGTGTTGCGACTGGTGACTAACGGATCTGATGAATCAGTGAGCCTTGATTGGCCTTTTTCTTGTTTTGCCTCGGCAAAGGAGAACATTGGTTGCTCTGAACTGAATCTCTGAACCTTGAAAGAGAAAACAGGGAGCATCTTAGCTCAATTTCATCAATATAGACATGAACATAGTTGAATAACTATATTTGACCACCGAGCACTGTTCCCCAAATTACTGCCCCAAAACTGAATTTGATACCCACAGATATAACCGATTCTCAAAATACTGATGCCCGCAGGCCTGATACCTAGACTTGCAAACTGATATATATAACCTGTATATAGCAAGCAAATGAGATCCAAAACACCCCTATGTTGGGTAGGGTTTCCCTGTCCTATTTTTTCAGGAGCTAGGGTTTCACTACGCATGTAGCGGTTTCAAACAACCTATAATCGGCTGAGCAACCGGTCCTAGTTTGGAATCGTCACTACGGATTCCAAATATGCACTAGGTCGAATGGTCAAAAAGGGTGCCCCGGTAAGAACCGGAGTTTGTGTTCCCATCGTGGTAGAGCCTGTAATCGGTCAGCCTTATGGCACGCAGCCTCTGGTAAATTGTTCAGGAATAGCAGATGGCAAACACGGTGTCCTAGGCGCACCAATGCAAATGCAATGCAAAGAAACACACAAGTGTAATCAAAACAAGATATCATGAGTTCGAGTCAAATTCTCTAAATCCCCAACAAAGTCGCCAGAAACTACAGACGTCCCAGAACACCCCGGGAAAAATCTCGTTTTGTTCATCTGGGCTTACTACAGTTCGGACTCAAATGTCACGGTTCTTAATCTGATCTCGCAAAGTGCAATACGAGATTGATAAATCACCAAAGAGTCCAAATCCCGCAAATCATTTTGAAAAACTGAGTTTTAGAAAGAAGTGCCAAACATGGACTGCTTTGCCAGATACAGAGTCACCTCCTAAATATTTTATTTTGCGAGAATTTAGGAAACCCTGACTCGTGCCTAAGGCCACGTGTCCGTTATCACCAAAGTTGCCTCGGCTCGGGAACTTGGGTACGATTAGGGAAGGTCATGCAATGAGCACCCCCGCTCGCCAGATCAAAAATCGGCCACTACTAAACATGATATCTTGTTTTTTTGAAAAACATATGTGCTCTTATTCCGGTTTATTAGTCTAGAATTGCGACATGATGCGCACAACATACAAGTATAGACTAGATCGTCTAAGTTGGAACAAAACATCTCATGTTTGTTTTTGAAAGCGGTTTGCTACTCGCAAGTAGGATAAAATGCGGATTTTGCCACCCTCAAGTGGGCTTAAAAAACATGGTGATTTGCCACTCTCAAGTGGGCTTAAAACTCACAATCGATGAATTGTTCCAATTTAAATAATCCAACCTTCACCCATAGGCATTCAGGCAAGTATATCACATAAGCAGTTAACCTCATGGCAAGCATGCTATTATGGCGGTCAATCACACACATGCAAGGATGCTAATGAATAAACACTCACCGAGTACTCCAAGCCAAAACAGAAACTGGTTAGTAATAAATGCATGATCCTAGTTCATGTTAAGATGGCTAATGCAACACATGCAAAATGCAATTAAGATAGGCTCGGCTATTCTAAGATGGCATATGAGATGCTACAGATAACATGTATTCAACTCGAATTTGAAATACAATGCAGTTAGTATGATGCACCAAGCCCGGTGCATGCAAAACAGATGAATGGATGCAAACATACGAACATAAGGGTGCTAATTGAAACATGCCCTAAAACTAACCATTATAAGCTGGTAAATGAAAAGGAGAAAGACGTGGGGTTGGAAGACATACATCGCACACACGCACACTTATTACAACTTTGCCCTCCTCGGAGGGTCTGAATGAATAATACACAACCAACTAGCTAATCTAAGCTAATTAAACTAATTATTACACAACCCAAATAAATAACGAATTACAGCTAATTATTACACAACACTAGCTAATTAACAAATTTAACTAAGGAATCAAATAAACTAGCATGCAAGTTACATGAAATGGATTGCCTCAGCTCTGCCTTGAATGACAAATGATGCATGCATGCTCGGGTCGCCTTGTCGGGAAATCCATCGCGATGCCTCGACTCGCCTTTGTTTGCAATTGATTTCAGAAAGTTGAACGAGGCTCCAGAGAGATGAAACTCCACCCAGGGAAGCTGTGGGAAGGCTGCCGACCACCCTTGGTGGTGATGACCAGAAAAGGTGGTCGGCCTGCCAGAAAACCTGGCCGGCCGACCAGTTCATTCTCCTGGTTTCTACTTTTTTCTGCAATAAAGGCAAGAGAGAGAGAAAGCAAGGTATTTTCAACATATGTGTGCCTGACCATTCTCCTCATAATTGCATAAGCTCTAGAGAGTGTAGTCCTCGATCCTCGGGCCACCAATCACGTATCCCGATTTATGATGGCCGAGGAGTCGAATTGCACGACTCAATGGGACATGAATGCACATATAAGCAACTGAAACCAACAACTCTATCATGGATGGTCAAGAGTGTCGGTGACCGGGAATCGAGGCACGTTTCATCACTTGGAGTATGAAACGTTCCTCGTTTCTCGTGTTTGGACTAACTCCTATTCCAAACACAATGTAACAAGTAGAATGGCATGGGATTTACAAATGCAACTCTAGTATGCAATCCTAAATGTAATGCGACTAAGTGATACAAACATGCAAAGGATGACATGCAAGCATGCCACTAGCATACACAATGCTGTGGACTATTCAACGGCATACTCAATGCAAGTGGATTATATGACATGCATACACAATGCACTAACATACGCAATGTTATGAACGAGGCATATGCAATGCAATGATTGAACATACGATAACATGGACTATCTGGCATACACAATGCAAGATGGACTTAAACCAAGATGGATGGACCTCAGCCGCACCTAAATCAATGGCCAAACATGATGAAAACAAGGCAATGACACACACACAAGCATGCACAATGCAAGGGATCAAAGCCTAAGTACAAGATACAACTGTATGAAAGCATGGAAAGGATGAAATATGGCATACAACAACACATGTTCCAGCTCTGAAACGACATACAAAATGGTCCCAAATCATGCAAACAACTCATGTTATGCATGTTGAATGGCTCAAATACCGAAACTAATGAAGTGCATTACACTAGAAGTATGCAAAGCAATGCCTAAATGAAAAAACCAACCCCAAACAGTCCCTATGTAGGCCCAAAATAGTGGCAAAATGGACTAAGATGATGGCTTGAAATGTACAAAAATGAAACTCACGCAATGGCCCATAAATGAGGTATACAAGCACAACTCCCAAACGCATTTAAAGAGTGGAAAACACGGGAACATGGCACAAGAATAGGCTCTAAGATAACATGCTCAATGATGCCAAGACATGGAAACACCTCAAGTTTAAGCATGCAAGGGGGTTCAAAACTCAAGGCTAGGCAAGGGTATTACACTACAACCATGCATGGAAAGCATCATTCGACCAAGAGGCCTAAAAAAATAGAGCTGAGGCAGCCCAAAATATGAACAAAATCAGTTTAGAGCTTGGCCAAAATGTACTAGAATCAAGGGGCAAAACCACATGCAATGTAAGCTAGTGAGCATGGTTTACACTACAAGCATGTGAAGCATTCATGTGGCCACTAAACTAGCAAAAGACAGAGGTATGACATGCCAAATAATGACCAAAAACCCACTGAAACATGACCAATACATGCAAGAATGACATGCTCCTTTGATAAGCTATGAATAGGGTTATTCTACACATGCAAGAGGCAAACATGAGGTGACCAAACCAGCCCTAGACAGAGTCTAGGAGGTCCTTAAAGTCACTAAAAATGGCCTAAACCAAGGCTAGGAAATGTGGAAATATGGGCTCCTTTGAAAGGCCAAAAATGCCAACAAACAAGGCCAAAAGAGAGAGGGTCTCCCCTCTCTAATTTAGGCCTCAAAACTATATGCCAACCACTGAAGTTGGATTTCAGTGGCTAAAAGGCCAAGCAAAGATCAATAGAAAGGACTCATGGTATGACACAAAACAAGACTAAAATGAAGTATGCAAGAGGGTAGATGACCTCCAACAGGAAAATGGCCTTAAACAAACATGAAAAACACTTAAAAATGAAGCTTTTCTCAGTTGACAACAAAGCCAAAATATGCATGCAAGTATATCTAAGAGAATGATCAAGAAAGAGCTTAAAAGAGGAAAAATGAGTTACCCTTGGAGCTCAGCAAAAACCAGCAGGTTTTGGGACCAAAAACCAAACCTTTAACCTCTGAAAGTACCCTCCAAGAACCTTAGATCAATGGTGGAGGTGTGTGGCTATGAGGTGTGGTGCAATAGGCCAAGAACCATGCACACTTGGAGCCAAAATAGAAGAGATATAGAGGGAGATATATATTTTGCCTTCCAAGAAGTTCTGAACCCTCACAGAGGAGGGGGAGGCCTTCCTTTATAGACAAAGGAGGCCAAAGATTCGCAAAGAAGCTAAAAACCAAGGCCAAAGATCCTCCATACACGTGTATGGAGGATGTAGTCTGTGCCTTCTAGCTGGCAACAACTCACAGAGACAAAACTGGAGGGAGCAGGCCGACCAGTTAAGGTGGTCGGCCGACCATTTCCCCTGGTCGGCTGATCAAGGCAAGTGGTGTCCCAAAAAGAAAGTTGGTCGGCCAGCCCATTTGATGGTCTCCCAACTGAATGCAAGCTAGTGGTATGATGGGAGACCAGCAAATGTGGCTCAAAAACCAAGGAGACCAACTTCTTGACAAGAAAATCGGCTGGCGGGAAAAAGTGGTCTCCAAGGAGAAAAGGTGGCCTCCCACCCTTGTACCACCTTCCAAACAACGAAAACAAGGTTCATGCTAAAAATGAACCAACACCGATGCAAAACGAGGATTCGGGGGGGCAAAACGCGCGGCCAGGTGCCCCGAAAACAGGCTGTTAAGCACCAAAAGTAGCGTGCGACCACAAAGGTGGTCTCCTGGGCCGTAGTGTTCCTCTAGATAGAAGAAACAAAGTGTGTGCCAAAAATCGTGCCAAATGGAGAACATTAAGTGGTCCAAAACCGAGGCGCGCGGTCGACGACTCTGAAAATCGAAAACTGGTCTCCAAATGGGAACAGTGGCCTGCGACCACGAAAAGTAGCCTATGGCCATTGAGAGATAGTCTACAGACCTCTCCCTCCCTTCAGGAAGAGAAAGGAAGACTTGGTTCGCAAACTGAGGCAAAACATAAAAGGGTCCCGAGGTCTGGCGGTAAGGACCTTAGTCGAAACTTCGAAACCTCAGAACGAGCACAACATGGGCAATCACCGAGCGCTCAATCGATGACGTCTGAGTCTTAAGGTCGGTCAAAAATGGGGTGTCTATAGCTGCCCTTTACTTTTGGAACCCTACATTTAACTTCTTTCAATTCTGGTGTGGCATGATGGCTCCCACCGTTCATGACATATGCCACCTTCTAGGGCTTTCACCTGTTGGTGTCACTTTTGGCCCTCATTACCCAAACCTCAAGGTCTCTTTCTCCATTCCCTCTTGCAATTCTTCTTACATTGACTTTGTCACTTCTGAAAATAAGAAGGAAGGTCATGTGACCGATCGTGAGCTTTTTTCTTTTCTTCTTTACTGGCTTTGTAAGTTTCTTTTTTGCACCTTTTCCTAGAGGATACTGCCTGAATTTGTCCCCCTTGCTAAGGCTCTAGCTTCAGGGAAGAGAATAGCACTGGCTCCTTATGTTCTGGGGCACATATACAAGGTCTATTCCCAATTTTGTGAGAGGCCTCTAGAGCCCAACCAAGGGGGTCCAATTTGGATCCTCCAACTCTAGCTTTTTGCAAGTTTCACTGAACTCCACTCCCGTAGCTTAAGGTTTCTGGTACAAGATCCTATTACCTACGGAGAGAAATATGTCAGAGTGTCTCTATACCCCTCCAGTTTTGCATATTACTTTTCCTTCTTTCATCAATTACCCCTAGCTGCTCTGCTATCTTTTTCTTGCCCCTTCGAAGCTACTATGGGACCAAAATGGTTGAGGGATTTTTTGGCTCACTCCACCTACTCCCAGCCTATTCATAAGGACATGTGGGCCTCCGTCCTATTTTCAAGGGAACTCTTTATTGGGACTTTGACTCCCAGAGCTTACAAGTGCATCTCCGAAGCCTACTACCCTACTCAATTCGCAAGGCAATTTAGGCTTAGCCAAGGGATCTTTGTTCCACTCTACAGCTTCTCCAACCCTAACCTTGATACCAGGACCTGAAGGTGCCAAAATCCAGGCTGGATGAAGCAACATCCAAGTTTAGAAGAGATTTCGTTAGTGTCGAACTTACACCTTTCATTGGCCATAGCAGGGCCATGACTAGGTTCAAGAACTGGTGGTCTGCTAACATGGAGGTGCAACTTGATGTCTCCACCCTGGACTTGTTACAAAATTTGGATTAGCCATCCCAGGGGGGTCATACCAAATCCACGTAGGCTAGCATCACCATTACTTTTTCCCATACTGTAACCTTTCCACCCAGAACTACCAGGGCTGCTGCAAAAAAAAAAGATATCTAGTCTGTCCTTTCTTTTGTCTTTCCTTTCCCTCTTTTATACTGCTCTCCTGCTCACAGCTTCTTTTATTGCTATAGGAACTTCACAGGAGACATTATCTCAGAGGGAAAAAACTCTAGCCATACTGAAGGGGAAGCAACAGAAAAGAAAGTCCCACATTAGGCTCGAGCCTGTGGAGGAGGCCCTTGAAGTCCCTTAAGAAGAAGAAGAAGAAGCCCCTCTAAAGAGAAAGAAGATGTGACCTTCTCTCATTGCCCAACTTTCTATAGATGCGGTTCATGAAGCAGCTACTAAGGCAGTAGAATAGTAGCAGGCCAAGGAGGTCCTTGTATTTTAAAGGTCTGAGAAAAAAAGACAACAACAAATTTTAAAGAAAGAGGCTGTTGTTGTCAAGGCAACACAACAGGAGGCTGCAAAGAAGCTCAAAGCTACTGAACATCACACCCTTCGCAGCTCCCCAACTATCATTACTACAATTGCTGATAACTCCTCTTGCTTCTGTTAACGCTTCTAGTTTTGATTTACCCTTTCATTTGTTTCATACTTCTTTTCTTTTGATATGCAGTAGCAGCTAGCCTACCTACTTCTCTGCTGCCTTCTGTTTCTCTTCCACCAAGTACCGAATGACCATTCCTAAGTTTTGCAGATCTGAAGAAAGCTTTGAAAGGAAAAGAGAAAGCAGATATTGATTTCCCGATGAGTGTAGAGCCATTGCAGATTATCTTTCCAATCCCAGCTTCTACACTTCCTATGGCCTATCCCTTACTTCCCTTCAAGCTTGACCTGCCAATCATCCTTTCTTCTCATTCTCCTAACCCTGTTGAGTTCCTTAACTGGCCTCTGGTGACCATTTCCTCACATTTTCTTCTCTCCACACCCCCGAGGGTCTTGTCAAACCCTTTACCTTCTGAGAGTGCACTTGTTACTCCATTTTCTAGACCAGCAGTCAGTACCTTTAGGGATGGGACTGGAAGCCTACTAACACTTCCTTCACTGCGCTGCTCTAGTCCTCCCTCTTAGACCTGTTGGTGGCTAGGACCATTGATGCTGCTGAGGTATCCTTCTCTCATTCTCCTCCAACCATCACTTCAGCATCCACCAGTGGCTTTCCCACACTACATTTGTTAGGGGAAGAGATGGACATCTTCGAGGCCGAGTTGGCTAGTCTATTTGGCATATCTGCACCAGTGCTTTTATCTAGTAGTGAAGTAGAGCCCTTGGATCTAGTTGATTCATTCATGGAGATAATTGGAGGCTCACCTGCTGCTGAATCCTTCACTCCTCTTCCTCAGGTGGACTTAGAGGTCTGTCTGGAGTTGATTAGGACTTTCTCAAGGGTCCCATTCGAAGCTTTAGCAAAACCAATCATCAAGCATGGGTTCCTCAAATGCTACCAATTCTTTGAACAGACCAATGCCTCTTTCAGAAGTCACTTGTCTCAAGCAGCAGCAACCATCGAATTTTATGCCAACATCCATCAACTGGCCAAGGTTGCAGAGAAAGAATTCCTAAAAGACAAAGAGTTTGTCTCCAATGTTCATTCTGTGGTTTTAATGCTAAAGGGACAACACTTTTCTACCACACAGCTCTAGGCTCAACTATTGCATAAGAAGGCAAAATTAGAGAAGGAACTAGCAGCGGTTAACCTGCCCTTGAAAGAGAATGCCCAGACACTACATTCCTCTCACCAGGGTCTATCAAACCACAGACAGGAGATGAACACTACCATTCAACTATTTCCAGCCCTTAAAAGTAGAGAACTCATTGTAAGGAAACAATTGAGACATTTTAATGAATTCTGGGCCATATTATGGTAGAATGTACTTGACTTATTATAAAATGAAATCTTTTATTTGCCTAAGTCTGTTCTTATCTTTTGTTTGTGTTTTGTATAATGATCGTATATTCCTTGTGTTTCCCACATAGTTGGGTAATGATGTTTCAAATACTTACGATTAATTTTTCTAGGATGCACATACCTATTTAGGTTCTTCAAATGGTATGCCCCCCCTCCCCAGGCAGGACTCTATGGACTTCGTATGGTCCCTTCCAATTGGGTGACCACTTGCCAAACTTATGGCTTTCCCACTGGAAATATTGTTTTCCACACCAAGTCCCCTTCATCAAAACTAATGTTGGACCCTTTTGTTATAGCTTTTGGCTGCTTTCCTCTTTTTGTAGAAGGATGTTGTTTAGTGCCAAAATTCTGGCCTCATCTACATTTTTCAATTCCAAACACATGCTTTGATGATACTGTTCAGTACTTAGGTGATCCTAGCATTTTACCCTTAAGAACTTTATATTGATCTCAACAGGTAATACTGCATCATGTCCATATACCGAGACATAATTGGTAATTCCTATGCTTGATTTTTGGGTAGTCCTATATGGTCATAATACATCTAACAGTAAATTATTTCAATCTCTTGGATTGTCCTCAACAGCCCTCCGTATTCCTTTTTTCAAGGATTTGTTTGATGACTCTGCTTGGCCATTTGCTTGTGCATAATAGGGGGCAGAATTAATAAGACTAATTCCAAACTCTGTTGCGAAAGCTTTTACTAGTTTTTCATCAAACACAATCCCATTATCCATAGTTATGGTCTGTGGAATACCAAACTTGTGGGTCAATTCTTTGATGAAGTCAATTACTTCTGTCTGATCCACTGTTTTATAGGGCTTAGCTTCGACCCACTTTGTAAAGTAGTCTGTAGCTACTAAGATGAAACAATGTTGTTTCAAAGAAGCTGGTTAAATTTTCCTTATCATATCCATTGCCCATCCTCTAAATGGCCAAGGCTTTACTACTGCATGTAGATTAGTTATTGGAACATGTCTTATCATGCCATGTTTTTGGCATGCTTGGCAACCTTTTGCATACTCTAGGCAGTCCTTAAGGATGGTTGGCTAATAATAAGAGTGCCTTCGAAGCAGCCATCTCATCTTAACTTCAGGCTGGTGAGCACCGCAAATGCCCTTATGCACTTCAGCCATGGCAGCCAATGCTTCCTTTGGTCCCAAACATTCTAATAAGAGACAATCTGCCCCTCTTTTACAAAGAGTATTCCCATACACTATGTATTGCATAGACTATAATCTAAGCTTTATGCTGGCCTTCGAAAATGGGATAGTCAAATACTAAATTATTGGATGTCTCCAATCTTACTCTTCTAAGTCGTTTTGATTAGCTTCTACCAATAAACCTCGTTCGGCTAAGGGTGGTATCAACTTCTGATATGTTGCTTGGCCTGTATCTATCTAAATATTACTATTAATTCTTTTGAAATTCAATTCTTTCTAAGCCACATTATTAGCCTTGTGATTCATGAATCTTGAAGTATGCGTTAATGTACAAGGGTTTCACATGCTAAGTCATTATTGATGTAGGAAATTTGAAGGGGTATGATAAGTTAACTATACTTATCTCTTCACTTTCTTCCTCAGTCCCCATAGACCCGGTTGCTTTAGACTCACCCTGAACTATGCTGGTTTCTGAGTCTTTGTTGGAAACTTCTAGGGGGTCATCCTCCTGCCCCTCTTGATTTCTTTTTTTTGCTTGAAATTCCTAAGGCAATATATATACCGTATTGATTGGTATTGGAGAGAATGAGCCAAATTGCACCACTGCCTATATTTGCTCTCCTTCTACGTTAACTAAACTAGATGCCTGGGGAGCATCTTCTATACTACATTCTGGAACCTCCAAGCTAGCAGGCTCCTTAACAGTAGCCTGTTGTCGATCTGTCGTGAACACAGACACTAACTGTTCAGCTATGAAAGCTTCGAACATAACTTTCTCGGCCAATACTTGTCCTTGGCCTAGTTCACTTTCCTCAGCTATCTCACTGTCCTCATCACTCTCCATTAAAGCCTTTTCGAGGCCTACTAAACTTGACTGTTTTTTCAATTTTAGCTTAGTATGAACCTTAGCCAGCTTCTCCCTGCTAGCACTTTTGTTACACTTGGGAACAAGCTTCGAACCTTCCCCCATTTGACCTCTTGATTGCACCAAGGAGGTGCCCTCACCAGCTTCCCTGAGATCCCTCTGGTACTGAGTGAACCTTTGCTTAATCTTTCTTCCTTGAGATCTAGAGATGACAGGAACCATGTTTGGTTTTTTTGTTTTAGGATTTTTTAGTAAAACCCAATTGTTTGGGGCCACCAAAGGAGGCTTACTCATTCTTTCCTTGCTTCCAAAGGCCTTTCCTTGGGTTAGTATCATCTTAGGCTTGTCCTGTATAACAAACTAATCTGGTACTCCTGGTACCCACGAACCAACTGTGCTGGCTGGGCCTCCTGCTTTTGTCTTAAAATGCCAATCATTGGTCTTAATTCCCTATTTTAAACCAATCTCAGGCTTACTCACAAGCTTACTGGCTAGTCTATAGTAGTTTAGTGGTATGGTTTCATACAATGGCCTCTTTCCTTTTGGCAGGCTCTTGGTGTCCAATGGCCTCTCCAAGGGTGGCTGCTGGTTAGAACCCCTTGGATATGCCCGCTTGTTGTAGGCATTGATTGGCCTACGATCCCTCTGCACATCTTTGTAATACTGCTTCCCATCAACTAGAAGCCCCTTCAGCCATTTATAACTCAACCTCCATCTAGGACACATCTATTGTAGAACATATGCTTCAAGTGAGTCATTATCTATGAACTCTTCACTAGGATCATCCTTTTGGCCTATGAAACTCTGCCTACTTGTTGGTGAAGACTGTGCATTCTTCTGAAAGGCATTTGGACTAGCCATATGCATCTGCATGTTGACCTCATCTATCTCTTTCAAGGAAAGACATTTTTTCATCTTTTGGGCAAGAAAGTCTGGCGTGCCAACATTGGTTGCAGCTTTTTTGATTTTTGGAAAATGGTCAATGTCAATTCCTATTGCCTTATTTACCTTGGCTGGGAATTTCAATCTTCCTCTCCAAATATGCTCTTGAATCTTGTCTTGAAAAACAATGTAGTTTTTAGTTGAATAAGACCAAGAATTATGTCATTTACAGTACATTTTGACTTTTGCTTCCTTTGAAGTTGGAATCTTAACTCCCTTGGGCAATTTTTAAAAATGTGCTGCTAGCAAATGATCAAATATGTCATTTTCTTTTAATATATCAAAAGAGTATTTCTTATGAAGATCGTTCTTTTTAAATTGTTGATCGATAGTGGTATCTTTCTGAATTAATGTTTCACAGATCATATAATCTCTGCTGCATCAATTTCAAAATTAGGGTCCCTATAATAGGTCATATAAGATGCATTATTTCGATCCAGTTCTTCTTCAAGGAGAGTCTCATATCTAGCAACTTTATAAGTTAATTCTACTGGATCTCGAAACTCTGTTGAATCAAACTTCTTTCGAAGCCTAAACTCCAGTCTATTTTGGGCCAATCTTACAAATTCAAGTTCAGGTAGTACGACCCTACATTTGTTTCCTGCCCTTTTGAATCTGGTAATGAATTAAGCAACCTTATTATCAGGCTTCTAGCTCAACCTTGTTAAGTCTACCATAGATACTTCAGGCTCTGTTTGGAAAAATTGGGCCTAAAATACCTCTTCCATTTGTTACCAAATCTGGATAGAGCCAAGTGTAAGGTTTGTATACTATAAGAAGGCTGCCACAATTAGAGAGTTTGGAAAAATTCTTAGTTTCATGTAATCATTGTTAGTGAATTCACCACATTGGCCTGTAAACTTGGCAATGTGCTTTACAGTTGACTGGTTTTTATTTCCATAAAAAAGGGCAAAGTCTGGTATCCTAAATCCCCTTGGGTATTCATGTTACCTATCCACCCATTCTGAGTAAGGTTTTCTATACACAGGAGTCTGGATCCCCCGGGCCATGGGTCCACAAATTTCCTTAACAATGTCAGTAATTTGGTCCCAAGGAACCATATTTTGTGCTGGTTGGGCCATTACTGGAGAAACAAACACAGGGTTTAGGGGAACTCCATATGCTTGAAGTCTTCTTGGTCCATGGAAAGGCATATTTGGAATTGGTTGTCCCTGCTGTGCTGGTTGATGCTAAGGGTGTGGTTGCCCTCTTGGAGCAGATATCTGCCCTGTGAAAGGTACTGTGAAGGGGACTACAGAAGGAGGCACATGTGTTGTTTCTCCTCCAACAATAGAAATTCCTTCCAAACCCCCGGGTGTGAACTCAGACATAGGATTGGTAAACACCCATGTGCCAGACATGGGTTCAAACATAGGATTTGAACACACTCGTATGCTATTCTCTTGTGTTAGCCCAAGCTCACCAATATGTATGGTTTCACTAGTAGACATTGGAGCATTTTGACTTGTCAGTGGTCTATGAGGAGCCTCGTACCATGATTGAGGTGTAGATGATGGTCTTTCATGGTTCTAATTGTTGGCTTGACCACTAGTCTGTCCATTATTTTGCATAGACTGTTTATCTTGAGCCAATCTATGCTGGTGAGTACTCATGTCCTCAACTTGCCTTGTGACAGGTGGTTGAAGAGAATTCATTTGATCCAAAAAAGATGTTGCCCATCTTTCTGTTGTTTACATTAATTGCTGCCCTAAAGCATCTACTAACCCTCCCCATAGATTCATTGTATATTGCCCCTTCATTTGCCCCCTAGCTCACGCTACGGTTCCCCTTGGGAGGAGCTACTACCCAATGCCCCAAGCATTGTGTTGTTTCGGATCCGCCCCAGTTCGGCCTTGGTGTGCAGAGGTAGTGTGCCGAATCCATATAGAGGGGCATGATTTTGTACTTTCACACTGGTTGAGGGTAATAAATGCCCTTGGGATGTCAATTCAAACCCCGTCGTCTACCTCCGAATTTCAGGAAACCCCAAAAGCCTTTCATTCTTCTACCTTGGTCTCGACGGTGCTCTGCCCAGACTCTCGCCTGTCATTATTGTTGCCATTCTGGTTCCAGTCTCAAGAATCTCCGCTTATCACTGTTTTTTCATTGAATCTCTGTAAGTTCCCCTGAAACCTATCTTTTCTTTTGTTTTTCTGTCCTCATCACCCTCTTTGGCCCTCGCGCCATTGTTTCTGGTGACTGGTTTTATTTCTTACTTAGTTGAGTCTTGTTCCTGCCCTACTAGGTCTAGACAATGGGAAAATTTCGAGTGTTGGAGGATACTCCTAAGGCTATGGCCTTGTTCCATTATGACTATGGTATCCCTGAAGATGTGACCCTTTTGCTGGCGAGAGTTGACGCCAAGCACATGGGTACCAGGAACACTATTGCTTTTTCCGTTGTTGTCATTGTTGAAGGAGGGGTCTGATTTCCCCTTGACCCCTTAGTACGTCGTTTCTTGCACCAAGTTCAACTTACCCCTATGCAAGTGTCCGTAAACTTGTTTCGAGTCGTTTGTGGTGTTTCCTCTCTTAATAAGAGGTTGGGTCTTAATTTGAACATATGGGACATTTTGGGTTTTACACCTTTTCACATAATAAAGATCATAGCATATATTACGTCCATGTCCGTTCGGCTGACTGTCACCTTGTCACCGACTTACCTTATTTTGACAAACACAATGATGATTTCTTACAAGTTGGTGGTAACTTGGAGTTCCTTGCTAGGACCGAGTTCCAATCTGAGCAAATGACCCAAAAAGATGGCTACCTAGGTCTGAGTCTTGTGCCTTAGTATTTATGTACTTCTATTTTGTTTGAATGTTGTGCTAATGTTGTTTCTCATCTTCGTAGAAGCTTCCCATTTCCAGTGTAGGTCGAACCACGAGAACGTTGAGGCAATCAAGGCCGTTCTGAGATACAAAAAGAGGTCTGCCCCTGAACTATTGGATTACCAGGCAACATATCGAACCATAATCCTGAAAAAAGCAAAACTTGCTGTATCCCTTCTCGATTCTGATACTAAAACTAACACACCCCTTGCTCTTCTAGTCACAAACCGCCGCAGCGGCTGAAGTTTATCTGCTGAGAAGACACCTTCTCTTGTCTCCATTTTTGTAGGGGTTGGATCAATGTCAAAATGGATAGTGTTAGTGGATCTGGAGGGAGAGGCTTTTGGCTCCTCTTCAGTTCTGGAGGATTCTCTAGTCAAGGCTGAGCCAAAGAGCCTTATAGATGTAAAACTGGAGATAGGAGCCTTTGGCCCTTCTGTCGTTGCTATCGAACCCGCTGCTTCAATCGCTGAAAGGGTGAAGAAGAGGAGGAGGGAGACTAGTAAGGCCATAGTTGGAGAGGTTTTTGAAGATCTTGTTGTGGATGAGTCTTTTGAGAAATGGGAGCCGCCCATGCTTCATCAATGTAGGCCTATTTCTATTTCTGACTTAGTTTTTGCTTCTGGAGAATTCACTTTTGACCTAACCAAAACCCTGTTGATGCCAGTAGATATGGTAGATCATAACATACCTTGGGACATCCCCATCTTGAAGGGAACCCTTCAAATGATGACTGCTCTGAGTGCTGATTTATTTCTTTTTGTGTTCTTTACTAGTTTTTATCATTTCCTTTTCTTTAGTGCCTGTTTATTTGCTGTAGTGTATCCAGAGGATGCATCTGTCCATCACCCGAGCTGAGGTACTAGAGAAGGCTGTACTAGAGGCCGTTATGAATGCTGAGAGATTGATAACATATTTGGAAGCAGAGAAGGAGGGATGAAGGACTGCTAAAAGGGAGGTGTTTCGCCTGAACAAAGTTGTCGCTTCTGTTGAGAAGTCCAAGGAAGCTACTATTGGGGTCCAGGCCCAACTCGAAGGAAAAGTGGCTGAGCTGGAGGCGGTTATTGCAGTGATGACTATTGAACGCTCAACTTTAGAGGCCAAGCAATGACAGCAGGGTTGGGATGAAGCCGGAGCTGCTTACAAGGAGGACGTGTTGGTATTTCGTGACAAGCTCTTCTTGAAGGGCTGGATAAGTGCCTTGGCTATTGCTCAAATTCCTGAAGAGTCCTCTTTGTTTCAGAACATTCCAGTTCCCTCAATGTCCTTAGGTTTGAAGGCTGCTGCCACCCCTACTACTCCTCCAGCAAGGATTTCCCTAGGAATTGACTTTGCAATCAAGAATCCCGAGAGTGGTGTTGCCAGTGAAGCAATAGATGGTGAAGGAATTGAGAACTTCGAGATTGAAGCTGTGGGAGATGTGGTTAAGGAGGCTCCTATTTCCCAGGATGTTAGAGCTGCCTCTACTTTTCCTCCCCTAACTGACGTGGACAAAATTGTGAATGCTGCCTCTGAAGTTCCTTCTGCTGATGAGAGTTAGAGTGGTTTCCATTTGAAAAGACTTGAAGTTTGCTCTTTTTTTTTTTGATACACTGGAGCTCGGTCTTCCTGACGAGTTGCCTCATTTGATGCCTGTTACAAAATTTTTTCTTTTTGTTGCTGATTTTGTGAGGCCAGCTATGCCTTGGTTGAATGATGGAACTTTTTCTTGTTAATTTTTATAATCTGATGCTCTGATGCTTTCTTATTCTAATGCTTGCCTTGTTTATATTGTTTGCCCTTGGTCAAGCATTGTTGGGACTACAGGGCCGAATAGATGCTCGGTCTGGTCACTTGATATGCTTGGTTTGAAATTGAAGAATAATGGTTTACTTAGGTCCATGTTGAGTTCAAGAAAAACAATTGTTTGCCCCCCACCTGGAGCTAAGTAAGATTGGTATTGTAGATCTTTGCTCTTGGACAGAACTTATTGAAGACTGTTTCAGCTTGGAAAGCATGAGTATACTTGAATGGAATGAAAAATTAAGAGACGTGGAGTCTTACACAGGTCCAGGTTGGTTTTGAAAAATAATTGTTTGCCCCCACCTGGAGTTGAGTAAGATTAATGCTAGGAGTATGATCTTGAAGGGATTACCCAAGTCAGTTCCAACTTGTGCTTTGTATGGAGCAGTGCTGAAGTATTGATGTATTTATACTTAAGAAATTCTACGATTTCCAAAAAGAAAATGAACAGTGAAAATTCGTTAGTGTGGTTTCCTCCAAGCAATTCCACTTGGCTGAGGTTCATTTTAATTGCCAAACATAATTCCACCAAGCAATTCCACTTAGCATGTTTGAGTGCTAACCAAAACTAAATTCCGTTAGGTCGCTCCGAGATGAAGTCTGTTTGGTTAAAACCAAAGCTAAAGTCGTTCGGTTAACACCAAAGCTAAGTCCGTTTGATAATCATCAAGGCTAAATCCGTTTGGTAATCACCAAAGCTAAGTCAGTTTGGTAAACACCAAAGCTAATTACTCTTCTTTTGAAATATGCCCCTAGGGCTTGGATTAAAATAATCTGTTCTGACCTCAAAGCTATATAGATCTTGAAAACAAAAGTTCAAAGAAGTGAAGAAGCATTCTCATTAAGAAACAGATAAATGCTTGTACACTTGATGGATAGATTTTGGGGGTCTAGTCTATTGATAGTATTTCTTGAGGTTGGCTACATTCTAGGGCCGAGATATGGCTTTGCTGTTGAGATCTTCCAGGTAGTATGCTTCGTTCCCAACTACAACTGTAACTTTGTAAGGACCCTCCCATTTAGGTTCCAACTTCCCTTCGCCAAGCACCTTTTTGTGGTCCATAACTTTCCTCAGAACCAACTCTCCAGGTGTGAATTGTCTTGGAAGAACTTTTTTTTTTATCAAAACTCTTGATATGCTGCTATTGATAGGCGACAAGTCTGATTAGTGCTGTCTCCCTTCGGCCTTCCGCCATGTCTAAGGCTTGTGCGATATCTTGTTCATTACTTGCATCTTCAAACAATTTCAATCGGAGGGTTGGGAGACTGACTTCTAGTGGAATAATAACCTCCATTCTGTAGGTCAAGGAGTACAGTGTTTCTCCTGTTGAACGCCGTGCTGTGGTTCAGTAGGCCCATAACACATGAGGCAACTCCTTAACCCACTTGCCTTTTGCACTTTCAAGCTACTTTTTTACCCCGTTAATGATGGTCTTGTTTGACGACTACGCCTGCCCGTTACTTTGTGGGTAACCCGGAGAGGAATTTCGATATTCAATTCTGAGATCGGCACAGAACTTCCTGAAAATCTTTCTACCAAACTGCGTTCCATTGTCTGTAATCAGTACCCGTGGGATGCCAATACAGACCACGACATTCCTCATAACAAACCGCTTTGTGTCTGCTTCTTTGATGCTTGCCAGTGCTTCAACTTCCAACCACTTAGTGAAGTAGTCGGTTGCAGCGATGAATAAACGTCTGTTTCTAGTCCCCTGTGCCAAAGGCCCAATGATGTCCAAGCCCCACTGAGCGAAAGGCCATGGGCTAGTAAGTGGAGTAAGATTTTTGTTTGGCTGATGAATTAATGGAGTAAATCTCTGACACTTATCACATTTCTGCACGTATTGCTGTGCATCTTGCTATATCTGTGGCCACCAGTACCTATGAGTGAGGGCACGGTGCGCCAGCAACCTTCCACCAGTGTGGCTTCCACAAATCCCCTCATGAATTTCACAAAAAACATCCTCGACAAGATTTGGATGCATACATAATAAATAAGGGCCAAGGTAGGAGCGTCGATACAATTTCCCAGACGGTGAAATCCAAAACAGAGCTGATCGGTGCCAAATTTTATTGTCTTCCTTCTTGTCTTTGGGGAGAGTGCCTGATCTTAGAAAAACAAGTATTGGATCCATCCAGCTCAGTCCCAAGTTAGTGCAGAGGACCGGATCTGGAGTTGCAATGCTCGGTTCTGGCACAAACTCATCCTAAACTTTTCTAGCATCTTTAGTGTCCATTGATGAGCCAAGTTAGGCGAGGGCATATGCATGACTATTTCTATTTCGATTGATCCATTCCACTCGCATGAATTGGAATTTCTTAAGTAAATCTCTTGCCTTGTCTGTATACATGGCCATTGTTTCATCTCTTGCTTCATAGACCCTAGTGAGTTGATTGACAACCAACTGAGAATCACTGAAAACCAGGAGTTGATTTGTACTGAAGTATTCGGTTCTATGCAATCCAAGTAGTAGGGCTTCATATTCTACCTCATTGTTAGAGGCCTTCTATCCAAGCTTTAGAGCTTGCTCCTAGATGAATCTTTCTGGAGATGTGAGTACCACTCCTGCCCCCGTTCCTTGGTTATTGGATGATCCGTCAACGTAGAGCTGCCAGATGTCCCCAATAAAGAGTTTCCATGCTTTCGAAGCACACTATTTGTTCAATTCGGTAGTGCGTGGCACCTGTATCGAGTTAGAGTTCTGATGTTCGATGCTCTGGGTGGGGGTGAATTCGGTGACAAAATCTGCCAAGACCTGGGCCTTGATTGCTATTCTAGGTGATATTGTATATTAAACTTGCCAAGCTCAACCGTTCATTTCGCTGTTCGGCCCGAGAAATCAGCTTGGCCGAAGATAGATTTGAGGGAAAATTCAGTGAGGACATTAATGGTATGACCTTGGAAGTAGTGTTGTAGCTTCCTTGAGAGAATGAGCAGAGCATAAACTAGCTTTTTCAATGGTAGATATCGTGTTTCGGCGTCTAGGAGAGTCTTGCTGATGTAGTACAGTGGTCTTTGTTCCTTTTTAACTTCATGAATCAGAATTGCGCTTGCCGTATGATCTGAGACCGCCAGATATAGGTACAACTCTTCCTTTGTTTCTGGAGTAGAAAGGAGAGGTGGTGTGCTGAGATATTTTTTGAGGTCTTGTAATGCTTTAGTACATTCAGAACCCCACTCGAATGAAGCCTTTTTTCTCAGTAGTTGAAAGAAAGGCTTCATTCGGTCTGAAGATTTGCTAATGAATCGATTTAGGGCTACCGCCATCCCGACTAATTTCGGTAGTTACTTGGCCTTTGTTTGTATCTCAATTTCTTGTATTGCTTTGATTTGATCCAGATTTACCTCAATTCCTCTGTGAGTCACCATGTACCCCAAGAACTTCCTTGTTCCTACCTCGAAAATGCATTTCAAGGCATTGAGGCGAAGTTGATGAGTTTTTAGGATGTTGAAAACTTCTCTCAGATCTATAAGGTGGTTTGTAGCAGGCTTGCTTTTCACTACCATATCATCTATGTAGGCTTCCATAGTCCGGCTGAGCTGTTCTTTGAACATTCAAGTTACTATACACTGGTAGGTTGCTCCAGTGTTCTTAAGGCCGAATGGCATTACTTTATAATAGTAGGTGCCTCTCGGAGTAACAAATGCTGTCTTCTCTTGATCTGGGCCGAACAGTGGTATCTGGTGATAGCCGCTGTAAGCGTCCAAAAAGCTTATACGCTCATGCCCTGCTGTTGAGTCTACCAGTTGGTCTATGTGAGGCAAAGGGAAGCTATCTTTTGGACAAGCTCTGTTGAGGCAAGAAAAGTCAACGCAGACTCTTCACTTTTCATTTTTCTTTTTGACTACGATTGTGTTGGACAACCATTATGGGTACTAAATCCTTGGATTGCCCTCACCTCTAGGGGTTTGTCGACCTCTGCAATTACTGCTTCAGTGTGCTCAATTGAAGATCTTCGGCTTTTTCTACACAATGGACTGAGCAAAAGGGTTGACGTTGAGTTCATGGCACGAAAATTCTAGATTCAGCCTGGAAGTATCATATGCTAACCATGCGAATACCTCCATATTGTCCCTCAGCAAATCCAACAATTGAAGTTTCTCATCAGCGCCTAAGGAGGTACCGATAAGAAGTACTTTTCTGGGTCATCTTCCGTTACTAAAACTTTCTCCAGATCCTCTACTATCTTCTCAGCTGGGGTTCTACCGATATCTTCCAAGATCAGCTATTCTGCTACTTTAACTGTCTGAACCCGATTACAGAGCTGTTTAGCCTTCATGCCTACCATGAAACAATGCTTTGATGCAATTTGGTTCCCTGAGATTTGATCTACTCCGTGTTCTGTCTGGAAACAGATGAGTTGGTGGTAGGTTGAGAGGACTGCTTCCATTTGATGAATCCAAGGCCGATCGAGTATAGCTTTGTAAGGAGACGGTGTGTTAATAACCAGAAATTCTATCTGAAGGGTCTTTGTCCCAGCCACAACTGGCAACACTATCCTGCCAAGTGGACATTCAGGCTACAAATTAAAGCCGACTAACGGAGCTGCCGCTGGCGTGAGGTGTTGTTTAGAAAGACCGAGCTTCTTGAACAAGTCGTAATACAATATATCTGCTACACTACCCTGGTCTACCAAAACTCATTTCACATCAAATCATTTTCCAATTCCTACAGTTATAATCAATGCATCAGTATATGGGCGTTGAATTCCTTCTAAGTCCTTCTTTGTAAATAAAACAGTACATAAGGGAGTCTTAGGTATTGTTCGTATCTTTTTCGGTACTGGACCCACTAACATGACTTGCTAAATTTGCATGACTTTTGCAATTTCCTCTTGAAGTGTCTTTCTCGCTCGTGACTGGTTGTACCATGAATTACATTTATGACCAATCGAGGTGGATGCTCTGTGTTTGGTGGGGGATTCCCCTGCTCGGTCACAATTTTGTTTGGATCAATGTATTCTTGGAGGTGCCCAATAGTTACCAAGTCCTCCAGGTGTTGCTTTAATGCTCGGCAGTTCTGAGTCATGTGCCTCCTATCCTGATGATAGGAGCATCTGAGCTTTTGGTTGCGCCGAGTTGGGTCCCCTAGCATCTTTGGTGGCCAAGTAAAGAACAGCTCTTTCTTGATTTTCTCCATAATACGATAGATAGGTTCTTTGAAGACTATAACAACTGCCTCATGGGATTTAGACTTGTCTATTTTATTCACTACGACTCATCGGGGTTCCCCTTGATCTGCTCTTTTTCTATTTCCTAGAGTTATTGGTTCGGCCGATGCCACTTCAATGGAAATCTGATCATCTTCAAGGCGAGCATACTGTTCAATCCTGCCATGTAAGTCCTTTAGTGCTGTGGTTGGGCATTTGGTAAATGATTGTCTCAACTTGCCTTCTGGATGCATGCCATGTTTAAAAGACATTACAACCATCTGTTTGCTGCAGACATTTTCCTCCAAATCATTATACTCTTTCCAATACCGTCTTGCATAATTGCATAGTGTTTTTTCCTGTTCCTTTCGGAGACCGAATAAGGTGTCCGACTCCTTCGGGATTTTGATGTTGGAGACAAATCTGGCCAAGAACTCTTCAGAGAGCTGCTTCCAGTCATAAATCGATCCAGTAGGGAGACGATCGAACCATCTGAGTCTGGATTCTACCAAGCTGGATGGAAAGACTTTGCACATTAGTGCCTCATCTCGGCTCCACATGGACATCATCTGCCGATAGTGGCTGATATGTGTTAGCGGGTCTGACTTCCCATCATATGACGTGAATTTTGATAGAGTGAACTTCTTGGGGGGTCTTATCGCTTTGATATTTGGGGAGAAATGAGAGGAGACAAGCCGATCCAGTGCTTGATGCTCTCTTTGATGGACAGTACGATTAAGGTATTGAGCCTGACGCTTTCGCCGTTGATCATTTTTTCTATTCCAGACCAACCAAGTACAGAGATCCTGAGGAGGATACTTTGTCTGCTGGATGGCCGTTTTCAGCCTCTTAGCTCCTTTTCGGTGTGAACCACCACTGTGGCTGCTCGCTGCTTCACTTTACACCGGGATTGGTTGATTTTCCTGCCTAGATTTGTTTTTGGGGACCTTCTTCACTGGTGGTTCAGGGGATGGGCTCCTCCAATGCAGACGACAGGGTTCTGCGTCGGTCCTTTTCTCCCTCAAGTCGCTCATCATCCTTTTGAGTTGCGCTTTTAGTTCCTGTATCTCCACTCCCATGTAATCAATGATATGATCCCCATAGTATTTTGTAGACACCCCATTTTTGACCGTCCTCAAGACTTGGACGTCACCGCTTGAACACTTGGTGATCATCCATGTTTGTGTTCGTCTTGAGTTCCCGGAGGCCTCGGCTAGGCGCCTTGCCTCAGAATCTCTCGACTCGACCATTTTGTGTCTGGTTTTACACCAAACACTTGTTTTTTTTCTTTGCAGGGCAGGGAATGGCTTTTGGGACATCCCTACACTCCACCGGCCGTGGCTTGAGGCCACCGGCTGTGTCTTGTTGCCATCGGCCAAATGTGACGGCCGGCCGGCCAATTTGACTACCGGTCGACCACTTTGATGGCCGGCCGGCCAAATGTGGTTTTCAACAGATATTTCTGTAGACAGCTGGCAGCTGTCATTCCAAGCCATACCCCAGCCCATGCCTGGACGTGGGACTTCTGAGGGGGCTGCAGATTGATTTATCTATATCAATCAAGCTCTCTCAAAGGAGGAGAGATACAAGAGGAAGAGGAGGAGATATACAACCTAAAGGAGTAAAAAATCTCTCTCTCTCTCTCTACATTTTCTGCCTCTCTCTCTAAGGTTTAGGGCTTGTTTGTGCTCAAAAGTGCATTTTCTTTGTACTTTTGCATACAAACACCTAGTTCTCTACTCCCTTTATTGAGCTGAGGTCCTTGGAGGTGATTTTGGGGTGATTTGAAGCCCTTTTTTGGTCCAAAAGTTGCTGATTTGCTGCTGTGCTTCAAGGGTGAGCTTTTACCTCTTTTAAGCCTTGTTTTCATAGCTTGTTTTGCCATATTTGCAACTGTTTTTGACCTTAACATATAACATAGAAAATTCTTTTTTTTGAGTGCTCTAAATAGTTTGTTAAGGGTGTTTTAAGCTTTGGGGTTGTTTGAACCCTCTTAAGGCTTGTTTGGCCCTTGTTTTGTGCCATTTCGGTTGAGCTCCGGGACCATTGTGTTTGGGCCTCCTTACCATCTTGTAATGCCACATTTTTGCCTTAACATGCTTTAGGTGTAGACCCTTGTTCTAGCATGATTTAGGCTTAGCTTTGTGAAGCTTACATGCATATTTTGATGTGCTAAGGGACTGTTTTAGGTCATTTGAGTCATTCATGTCTTGCTTTATATAGCTACCATGCAATCCCTCTTGAATGCCTTAAGTTTTGGCCTCTCTAGCATGCATTACTTGCATTGTTTCAGTGGTTTGGAACCACTTACCATGTTATTTCAGTCCTTATAACATGTTTGTATGCTTGCCTTTGATGCCGCTTTGATGCCTTATGAGGTTGTGCCTTGTGCTCCATGTTTGGTCATTGTGCATGCCCTTGAATTTAAGTCATTTAGAGACTATCTAAGTGGTCTTTAGGCTTTGTTTTAATATGTTGAAACTCTGTTTTGATCATTTAATTCATGCCATGTTTGGTTTTGCTAAGGGTAGTTCAATACCTCCTTAGCTTGCCTTAAGTACTTGGACCACTATTACATGCTTTGCTTGTTTTGATTAATTGGTTTGACACCTCTCTTTCATGCAATTTCAGAGCTTATGATACATGCCATATCCCTATGTTTGTCTTCCTATTAAGTGTGCTTAAAGGTTGCTTATTTGATGTTCAAGTGTTAGCTCATTTGCATGCATGTGTGTGTGTATTGGTTATCATTTCCATAGCATTGGCCACTGTTTTAGGCTTGTTTAAGGGCTGCCTAATTTAGTTTAAGTCCACCCTTTGGCATGTTGTTGCATGCTTAGCTTATGACATGTTGTTGCATGTTGAAATGATGTTGAATTTGGCACGTATTCTCCTCGTTGTTTTGGTTGCTTAACATACCATATGTTTTGCATGCTTGTGTGTTGACATTGTGCCTTGTATGCTCATTTAACTTGCATGCTTGTAATATGCCTTGCATGCTTCCCATATGCTCATGTTGCATGCCTAGTTAACATACTTAGGTTGCATTGCATTTGCATGCATGCTTCACCTCTTGATCAAGCCATGATAGAGGTTGAAAGCCCCTTGGTTTGTTTATGTGCATTGCATTTCATTTGAAATCAAAATGCACACTTGATTCTTTGGGCCATCATGCATGGAAATGCGCGATTGGTGGTCCGAGAATCGAGAATCATATCCCTTTGAGTCATGAATATGATAAGGGGTGTGATTGGGGCATACATTGCTTGAAATACATTGCCATGCCAAGTTCTGTCCTCTGCTGCTGGCAAAACAAATTCAGCAGGAAGATTTGGCCGGCCGGCCGGCAGTGTTTAGTGCCGACCGGCAAAGAATGATTAGCCAAGAGTTCAATTGATGGTCGATGACCACTTCAAAATGGCCGGTGATGATCCCACTCAGCCAGTGGTGTTCTACAACACTCAGAGAAGCAACCTTGGGAGTTGTGTAATTTTCAGAGAAGCAGAACAGTCAAAGCAGAGGCAACTTGTGCATGGCAGTGACTTTTCGAGCGGAGCCGAGCGCGCATTGCATTGGGCCCTCTTCCCGAGGCCGTTTACTGCTTTCATTAGATTAGTTAATTTGTTAATTAATTAATCGGTCTGTAATATTTAATTAGCTTGTAGGTTAATTAACTTGTATTATTCTTTCGGTCCCTCCGAGCGAGGGTGAATCTGTAATAAGCGTGGATGCGTGTGTGTATGTCTTCTAACCCCCACTTCTTTCTCCCTTTTCCTTACTTGCTTTCGATGGTTAGTATTAGGACATGTTTACTTTAGCATACCTCACGCTATGCATGCATGCATCATTCATCAGGTATTGCATGCACCAGGCTCGGCGCATCATACTAACTGCATAAGTATTTCAAATCTAACTTGAATACATGCTACTTGTGCATTTTCACATGTCATTTATAGACTAGCCGAGCCTACTCTAGTGACATTCCGTATGCGTTTCATTAGGCATTTAAACATGGACTTGGATCATGCATGATTGCTAACATGTTCTTGTTTTGGCTTGGAGTACTTGGTAAGCATTTATGCTTTAGCATACCGCATGCGTGTGAGTATTGCCATAACAGCATGATTACCATGAGGCCAGCTGCTTATGTGATATAACTGCTCGAATGCCTGTGGATGGAGGTTGAATTACCTAAATTGGAATAATGCATTAAAACTGTGAGTTTTAAGCCCACTAGATAGTGGCACAACCATCTTTTCTAAAAGCCCACTCGAAGGTGGCAAAACCTGCGTTTTAGCTTACTTGCGAGTAACAAACCATCTTCAAAAATGAACATGTAATGTTTTGTTCCAATTTAGGCGATTTGGTCTTTACTTGTTTGCTGCGCGCATAACATAGTAATTCTAGGCTAATAAATGGAATAAGAACACACAACGTTTTCAAAACTGGATATCACGGCTAGTATAGGCCGATCTTCGGATCGGGGGAGAGGGGTTGCTCATAGCTGACCTTCCCCAATCGTACCCAAGCTCCTGAGCCAAGGCAACTTTGGTGATGACGGACACATGGCCTTTGGCACCGAGTCAGGGTTTCCTAAATTCCCCCATAAAAAATATTTAGGTGGCGACTCTGTATCTGGCAAAGGAGTCCATGTTTTGCACTTCTTTTCAAAAATGTGTTTCTCAAAACGATTTGCCGGATTTGGACTCTTTGGTTCAGATTAAGGACCGTGACACAAATTGAGTCCAAACTGTAGTGAGGCCCACGGGCGCGTCTATAGTTTCTGGCCACTCTGTTGGGGACTTAGAGAGCTTGACTCGAACTCGTGATATCCTGTCTTGATTTCATTTATGTGTCTCTTTGCATTGCATGTGCATTGGTGCGCCTAGTACACCGTGTTTGCTATCTGCCATTCCTGAACGGTTTGCAGGAGGCTTGACTTTGTCAAAGCATGCCATAAGGCTGACCGGTTGTGGGCTTTGACAGTATGGGAACACAAACCTCGGTTTTACCGAGGCACCCTTTTCGACCATTCGACCTAGTGCATATCGAAATCCATAGTGACCATTCCAAACTAGGACAGGTTGCTTACCCGATGTTAGGTTGTTTGAAAACTGCTGTGTGCATAGTAAAACCCTAGCTCCTGACAAAATAGGACAGGGAAACCCTACCCCTCCATAGGGGTGTTTTGGCTCTCTTTACTTGCTATGTGTTTTTAGAGTGTATCTATGCAGGGGGAACACACATATCAGTTCACAAGTTTGAGTATCAAACCTGAGGGCATCAGTGTCAGTTTATGAGAATCAGTTATATCTATGGGTATCCGATTCAGTATTTTGGGGAAAGTGATTTCGGGCGAAAGTGATTAGTAGTAGAGTACAGTTATTCAGCTATACTAGCGTCCGTTCTGATTGGTCCGAAATGCTGCATGTTTTCTTTTTCAGTTCAGCGAGTTGATACAGAATAGCTAGTGTTCCTCCTTGCTGAGACAAGACAGATATCTGATTCGTCAGTCACCGTTCAGTACAGCAAACTTATCATAACGCAGAATTCAGAGGAGATTGTGGTTATGATGGCTGCATCAGACCAAGGAATCACTCTGCAAAGCGAGACCATTGTCGATGTACCGCATCCACCCAGGTCGCCTATCGCGCACCCGGTCTGGACCCTCCAGTTGTATCAGACTCGTGAGCCCACCACGTTTTAATTGATGGGAATGATAGGCGACCTCCAGAGATCCGTGGCCGATCTGGCCTATGGAATGTCGCCTTCGCCACCAGTGGCACTGTATGCCGGGAATTTCATACCACAGGAGCCCCCGCTACTGCGGCGGATTGTTATCGAGCTCAGCCAACCAGAGGTTGCCTCCAGCTACAGCAATGGCGTGTCAGCAACAACCGGGCTTCGCTCTGATGTAGTAACCCAAACCCCTGATCAGGCTGAGGCCAGAGGCAAGAACAAAATGAAGGCAGATGCCGATCCCATTGAACAACTACTGTGGGCAGCCGAGGCTTTGAAAGCCAGGGGGATGAATAAGCAACAAGTATTTGCAGTCATGACTAAAGCTGTGGATGATGTTTTCCCCACTCCAACCGAAGGCGGTTCAAGCCGGGTGGAAAATCGGGATGGGCCCCGTCATGCCAAGACAGTCCCTGTTATCCCTAACCCTGTACCAGGAAAAGATCAGAAAGCCAAGGCAGTACCTGCCGACCCTTTTGCTAGTGCGTCTAGCAAGAACCCTCAGACTTCAAAGTACCTGCCTCGAGGGCACAGAGCCTTTCATGCCCTCTACATGCCTCTGTCTAGGGCATTTCAAATATTGGCTAAGAAGGGGCATCTTAAACCCTTCGAGCCTCGGTCTCTCCCGAAGAATCTCCCTCTCTCGCATGATGCTACCTTGTACTACGCGTACCACCAACAGTCTGGCCACGGTACCGATGGTTGTTTTCGCCTTCGTCATGAAGTGCAAGATTTGATCAACAATGAGGTCGTCCTCCCATCTACCTCAGCAAAGTCTGTTACCCCTGAGCTGTTAGACTTCGAGGATACTGTAAGTTTGTGATCAGGGGTTGGACCACCTGCGGGCGGCGCTCGGTGTATTTTGGATGTGGCGTCTGGCACGCATTTTTGGAGCATTTGCGAATGCTAGTTTTGTAAATCCTAGCTTGCGTGTCGAGTTAGTCTTTTGTTTTGTTTTGAGTCTGTCTCATTGTCTTGAGTCAGTCCTTTTGCTTATGGGTCTGTCTTGTTATAGCGAGTCAGTCCCCTTTGTATAGAATGTTGGGTGATTGCGGTGCTGTTGCCTCAAACACCGTTTTGTTTTGTAATTACCCTTTTGCTTTCTTTTGAGTCTGTCTCTGTCATAGAGCCAGTTGCAACCAGGGAATCTGAATGAAACGGCTGCGGCTATCATGTTTCCATGCTTACTACTATTCTGAATTAGTTGTGCCAGGGGGCTTGAATGGAACAGCAGTACATTCCACCTGTTCTCTTGTGCCCTAAAAATCATTGCATTGACCTAAGTTTTTCAAAACTTTTTGAACACTGTGGTGAAAACAAAGAGGAAGGAATTCATCGGGTTTTGCAAACTTTGATCAAATTAAGAGAAAGAGAGGCATGCCAACCCTTTAATGATCGAAATCATGCTTGTCAGCGTGAGTACTGAGAAGGACCCTGGCTTGATCCAGACTGGTTCCACACTATCTTCAGTGCGAGCGATTTGTCGCTTCTTTAAAAAAAAAACTTTCAAAAATAGAATGTTTTGCGCAATCCTACGAAGGCCTGTGTGGAATCGCTCTTGAGATTGTGCAGCCTAGGATCGCTCTCAGCCTCGAGACTCGACCCCTCATTTTCAAACCTTGAACTTGGATTCAGAAGGTTCAACGATCAACCACAATGTGAGGCCTGTGTGGCCTGATTTGAAGCAGCCCATGAATTAGGGGCAGGGAAGTCAGATCAAGAAGATTAGATGTCATCAAAAGAAGCTTGCAAAGCTAGATCAGAAGCACCCCTCGAACTAGGGGCAAAAGATGCCAGATTGTGCCCGAAGAGCCGAAGATGGATCATTCCACAAATCAATGAAGATCGGCAAGAATGCCAAATCCCAGAGGGAGGAAAGAAGAAAGTATTGCTGAAGAAAAACTGAGTTCCGATCCACAACACTAGGGGCAAATTCAGCCTCCAACGGATGGACTCCTGCATCGTTAGCGAACAACAGTCGTTCTCCTGGATTCAGATGACTTCAAGATCTCAAACCATTCAACATGGACAAAGCTACACTTTTACCCTTGAGAGGCTCGCTGGGCCGAAAACCCGGAAGGGCGACCCAAGCAAAAGTTAGAGCGAAAAAAAAAAGAACAAAAGAAAAGAACAAAAGAGAAAAAATGCAAAAAAAAAAAAAAAAATGAATAAAAGAAAAAAGAAGAAAAGAAATGAAAAAGAATTGAAGAACATAGCTCGTAAGGTTGAAAATCTGCAAAGGGTGGCCTTGGCAAAAGTTAGAGCATAAAAAGGAGAGGTTAATTACCCGAGTGTACCTTAACCCCGAACTACGTAAGGCTTGATTCCCATGTTTGGGATACGTAGGCAACTTCATCCTGAAGTCCAGCCACCAACACTTTCAAAGTGACTGTGTCCATATATTGGTTTTGACCATCTTCGTCTTCTCTGTATCCGAGAGTTCAGTTGCGATCATCACTAATGAGGACTAACTACAGTATGCTGCGGCGTTATCCAGACAAGGGGCAACTTTCCGTTGCCATGAGTCGCCATTCAAACCAGGGGCAAATTTCCGTTGCCATGCAACATCCTTCGAACAAGGGGCAATTTTCCATTTTCCTTCGAATCCGAGGTTGTGCATCTCAAGCGTAGGTTCCGTGCTCGTTGAGCATTGGCCATTTGCAAAAATAGTTTTTGAAAATTTTTACTGAGGTTGACCATTTTCTCAAAAATTATTTCATTTTCCAAAACTGGACCATTTTCTTGGACCCAAAAAGGAGAATTTTCAGTGCTCATAGCCTGACTTGCATGATTTTCAAATCAAAAACCGAACAAGTATGTTAACCTAACTCTCATCTGGTCAAAATTGTTTTAGTAGAAAACCAAAACAAAAAATGGTCAAAATGATGAACTAGGGGCACAGTTGAGTCAAGTGTTCTGTCTTTACCCCGTGGTTAACATTCCTTGCCATAAGGACACTCTACCCGCCAGAAAGGGCACAATTGGAGCTGTCATTAAAGGGCTGAAAGCTCTCTCAACCTCTGAGCAATGAGGTATCGAACCAAGTGCAAAGCACGAATTGGAATGGATCAAGATATTTCATTCCCATCCGGGGCATCGGCCAAATGTCACCAGAAGGAATAGCCGCGAGCTGATACGGTTGAGTGTGAACCCACAACTTCCTATTCATCCATTAAACACCCCGGGGAGGGATAAAAATGAGAGAATAAAGAATAGAGAGGTGTAAGTTGAGAGAAAAAGCGAGCCGAAGAGTTTTGAGAAAAAAACGAGCTTGAGTGCCAGAGGGATGTGAGAATCACAAATAAGAAAGGGTGGGAAACACTACCCAGAGAAACTGGCTCCTCGCGAACTGAGAGGTCTCTTGTCTTTATAACACGTGTGCGTGTCGTGTCTTTTGTTTTGTTTACCTCAACTTTTGTTTTGAGTCTTTTTCAAGTGTTACTCGATGTGTTTAGGTCGTGTACCTTTTGTTGAGTCATAGTATGCTGTGTTCAGTTGTAGGCTCAATACCCGGTTAAGAACCTTTTCTCATTTTCAAAAAAAAAAAAAAATCGTTTTGTGCTCAGAATGCTGTGCCATTCTGCACATTTGTGCAAAAACATGATTTGGTTCTTTCATACAACTGCAGGGTCCACCCCCGATAAGTGTGAACAGGAAAACACTCGGCCTCTTTGAAGCTTCTGGGTTTCAGATCGCATCTGAGTGTGCTTCAACTTCAGTAGATTCAACCTTCACGGTCCGTCTTGTCAGATTTGGGCTGTTTGTTCAGGATCCGCTGTGTGCAAAATGAACCAAGCACTGTGTTATGAGCTATATGCAGATTAATCCCCAGTAGAGTATGAGCCGAGTGTTCAGAATGTGCAGTGGTTGGTATGGTTTGTTTTTGCTGTTGGTTGGTTCGTTATTTGATCATTACAATGCAAGTGTTCAATTTTCAGACAACAGATCAATTTCATTTCGTTTGAGATGTAACATGATGCAATGCGATGCAATATATGAAATGTACAAATGCAACACTTTTTCAGACAAAAATTTTGTTTCATTTCATCATCTTTTTCAAGTACATGGTTTTGGAAATAAAAATCTGCCTGCGGCAGTACAAGGTACTCTAGCTACCAGCAAAAGGTACAAAAGAAAAAGAAAAGAAAAAGAAAAAAAAAAATAGCAAAAGTCTGGATCAATGACAAAAGGCCGTGGGTCTAGGGGTCCGTCCTCGTCCTCTTCCTGGACGAAGGTCTAGGAGCATCATCAGCGCTGTCATCTGAGTCCGAGTCCGAGCCGTCTCCGGTCTCCTCCGACGACGACTCTGCCTCCGCCTCTGTCTCTGCTTCAAACTCGTCATCGCCTGGAACTAGCGCCCGTGAGCTACTCCCAACATGGGTGCGTCCCTCCTTAGTGCGGGGGTATACTCTCCCATCTCCTCCGATAGGAACAGAAGGTCCAGCTGGGGCACCTCCTACGGCAGGGATCTGGAAGGGATGCTGAAAAGTACAAAAAGCGAATGCGTCAGTGTACTGTGAACAGAATATCAGTGCAGAATGTAGTGTATGAGTACAGTGTGTGAACACTGTGAACAGAGCATCAGTGCAGAATGCAGTGTATGAGTACAGTGTGTGAATACTGTGAACAGAGTATCAATGTAGAATGCAGTGTATGAGTACAGTGTGTGAATGCCATGAGCAGTTTATCAATACAGAATACAATGCATCAGATGCTGTGAGGGCAGTATGTCAGGTGTCGTTTTGTGTGTCAGAGTATGTGAAACAGTCTATGTATGGCTCGAGACCGTGGTCAGAAGGACATACCGGAATGCTATAAATGGATAGAAGGTCGAGGCTCTGCTGGAGCATCCCCATCACTAAAGCAGTCAGCTCCAAGGACTGGCGAGGGTACTCAGAAGAGGCCTGCAAAAGTATTAAGAAGCATCAATATTCTGCGGAATATCAAATCAAATGAAATGAACTAACTATGCAGAATGCAATATGTAGTAGTACATACCGGAGGCAGGTCGTAGAAACCGACCAACTCGTGATCAGGCGGAGGGGGAGCAATAGGGATCTGGTAGGTCGCCCCGCCACGCCCTCTGCATGTCATCACCGTGGGCAGAGCAGGCCAACCAGCCCCCCACCCTCTCTGAACTCCACTCCTGCTGCGGACCCGAGCCCTCCTCAATGCTCCTGCCCCAGCCCCCGCTCCTGCCCTAGCTACCGGCACCGCAGGTCTCTCTCTCTCAGCTCGACGGCCACCGCTCAGAGCCCGTATAATGTAGGTATGGACGTACTCTCTGTAGTCGCCCTCGCCCCTAAAGCCCTCCGCGTCCCAGTCGATCGTGTAATCGGCCATCTCCTCGGCGGTGAACCTCTCGGTGTCTCTCATGTAGGTAAGAGGCGGACCCGGAACTATCTACTCTGGCAAGCCCAGGGTCTGGCGTAGGAAACGCTCACCCAAGTACCAAGCTCGACAGACCGGGCCCTCCAGCAGGATCCGGAAACGTGCAGTCTCCTCTGCCCTGGCAAACCGATCTCGAATCGTCGCAGGCAATGGAGCCCAAGGCTGCCAAGTGATCTGTAAATGACATGTAGTTTGTTATCTATTGATATTGACAATACAATGTAAAGCGAAGCTTAAATGAACCGCAAGTAAAACATACCTCTGCGGGGGTAATAGTGTCAAAGTAGTGGCGGAAAAAGATGAATGTCTCCCGCGGCCTCCGCACACACCTCGTGTCAAAGCGACACGAAAATGGGATGACAAGAGGGGACTCTACGTCTGGCACTGGGGCAAGTCTCGGAAAGTAGGCGTAGACCCACAACTGCTGAGCAAATACCAAAAGGGTTATCAGATAAAGCAGAACACAAAATAAAGCAGAAATTGCAGGATCATGTACTGTACAGTGTGTTGAGCAGAGTGTACGGTGTATGCAGTGTACAGTCAATGTAAAGCAGGGTATATGTGTGTGCCGTGTGTGCAGTATACGATCAGTATGAAACAGAAAGTACAGTGTGTGCAGTGTACAGAGTACAGAAAATGTAAAGCAGAAAAAGGAAAATGTACCTCCCAAGCGCGCCAATAGCCTCCGAGCAACTGCCCACTGCCACGGGAAGCTGAGCTCATGTACCCATAGAGAGTGGCCAGAGCGGCGCTGCCCCAGTCGTAGTACAGGATCTGCCTGACATCCACCAGTGCACTAAGCAGGCAGAGAGGCACAGTGTTCGCCCGGTCGGCGAAAATGGTAGTCCCAAACAGAAACATGAGAAAGCCGCGTGCGCATCTCTCCACAGCCTCTTGAGTCATCGGAGCCTCCTAGGTCAAAGCTGGCTGCACCCTAAACTGGACCTCGAACAAGAAATATCGAACGAAGCTGGGACGCGCAAGAGGCGGCACCTCGCCGAGCAGATGGATCTGAGCAGCTGTCCACTCATCCATATCAGTATCAAAGGGGATCGGATCACCCCCTACCTCGATGCCTGTGAGCGTCGAGAAATCATAGGGAGTCATCGTCATGTCTCCCATGGCAGAAAGGTGGAACGAGTCGGTGGTGTCCCACCACCTCTCTACTAGAGCGGCAAGGAGAGGTCTACTCGTCGTCAGTCTGGAAAGCCCTCTGCAAAATGCGCCGAAGCCGGCCTGGTCCACGATGTGGCGAACCGCGTCGGGTAACTCTGCATACCAATCCCAAGCGGCAATATTCCCACACCCCCGGACGGTTTGGGAATCTCCCTGTTTTCAAGCAGACAATGTCGAAGAAACGCTAAAGTACAGTTTTGAAAAGCATTCAGATTTGGTAGTGAACTACAACATGTGATGTGTCAGTGTGTTTGCATGTTTTGTTGTAGATACAACATGTGTGCACATTTTCCAAATTCAAACAGATATCGGGTGCCGGTGTGCTCGTAGTGAACTACAGTGACTGATGTGTCATTGTATTTGAGTGGTTCAGAGAGAGTGCAGTGTGTGTGCACGCGTTCAGATCCAAACAGATAAGAGTTGCAAGTGTGTTCACGGTCGATTACAGTGTACAGTGCCTCAGTGCATTTGGGCTAAGCAGTTAAAGAGCATAATCAGTTATGGCAACTAAGTGTTCTACATTGCGGAAAGTAAAGCAGAGGGAAGAATGTTACCTCGAAAGCGCTGAAGGACAAATGAGATGTAGGCTCGCGCAAGAGAAGCTTTGGAGGCACGCCTCTCTCGAAGCTCCTGAACTGGCACAGTCCATCAGGAGGCAGGATGTGAATCGCCGGCCGGTAGGTCGCCGGGTCGAACGGGCGAACGCTCAAGGGGAGGAGCTCGGCCTCTAGATCCATCTCATACTCTGGGGGAGTCCCGTCCCGTGGAATATCACCCGCCATGTCAAAAGTGGTGCGAAACTAGCCGAAAGAGTGAAAATCGGGCAAGAATATGAAAAGTCAACCGAAAAGTCAACCCCGGGAGGGTGAAAAATGGCCGGAAAGGTCGGGGTGCAGAAAAGGCACGAAAATCAAGAAAAACTTGGGAGAAACAAACCCCCAAGAGGTGGAAATAGCGAAGGAGACACCGAAACGAAGAAATGTTCGGTTCAAAGTGTTTGAAACGCGATGAACTTCACGAATCAAACGTCGAAAAGGGCGCGAGAATCAAGAAAAACGGAGAATGGAAGAGGGGAAAATGCTCTAGAGAGAGAGAGCAACTATTTTCGGCCAAGGAAAAAGAAAGAAATAGGGTTTGAAATCCTATTTTAAAAGACCCAAGGCAAAAAGACTAAACTGTCCCGACTCAGTAACTTTTGGCCGGTCGGCCACATCTTTGTCCGGCCGGCCAAATGTTTGGCCGGTGATGTTTTTTTGGTGGCCGGTGGATGGCCGGTGGCTTCCCTTTCTGGCCGGTGAGCATCCTACAACCTTGTTTGGGTCAGATCTGTGGTTTGGAACCTTTATTGTTCAAGATAGTACAAGAAAAGGCATTTCCGAAGCTCAACCGGCCTCCGTTTCAACCTCGGACCGTGTCTTCTGTGTGTGGCACTCGAATTCGTGCAAGGTGTATCCTTTTGGTATCCTTTTTATCTCTTACAAGGTTCGAAAGTTGCCCCACATGGGTTACGTTGCAACGCTCTGTCGTGAACGCGCGCTGATTTTGCGTCATTTCTGTCACGTCATTGCGCACACATCTTGCATTGTCATGCACATGCATAATCATGCATTCAAAATAACAAAATTCATGCATTCGCTACGGTCTGGCGAGCCCTTAAATACACTCAGTCTAGGAGACCTTAAATCCTCTAAAGATGCAAGTTCTTCGGTGTTTGCCGTGCCCGAACGACTTTTGATAAGTAGCATTGTACATGCATTTCAAACGATGCGCGTGGTTGCGCATTCAGGTTCACATGCATTGTCATGCATAATCAAAAGACATGCGTTGTCACGCACTTACATCAACATGCATTGTCATGCATCTCAAAAGCCGCGCATTGTCACGCATTTCGAAATCATGCATTTGACGGTCTGGCTAGACCTTAAACCCACTCGGTTGCATTATTATGCATTTCAAATGACGCGCGTGGTTGCGCATTCAGGCTCACATGCATTGTCATGCATATCAAAAGACGTGCGTGGTCACGCACTTACATCAACATGCATTGTCATGCATCCCAAAAGCCGCGTGTTATCGCGCATTTCAAAAATCATGCATCATTGCAAAAAAAAAAAAAAACAAAAAAAAACAAAAAATGCATGTCATGCATCATTATAAATAATGCATATGTCATGCATCATTGTAAACATGCATATGTCATGCATCATTGTAAATAGTGCATATGTCACGCATGCCACTGTAAATAATGCATATGTCATGCATCTTACTGTAAATATTGCATTTACGCCCATCCATTGCATATTTGTAAATAGTGCATTGTAGCTTGCATGCATTCACTGCATCACCCCCACCTATGGCTTGCGCCTTTCCATGTTGAGCTTGGTCTGGTATGTGCCCATACTTTTCACATCGAAGCACAGTTCTGCATGTGTACGCGCCTATTCCACGCTGGTATATTGGTTTGAGGGTTGCGGCACCGTTTCTGTGTTAGATGCAGTTTGTTTGAGTACATGCCTTTCCTAGGCAAGATTTGGTTTCGCCCGCGTGCCTTATCCATTATAAATATTCCATTCCATTGCATATTTGTATATGTTGCATTGTAGCTTGCATGTATTCACCGCATCACTTCCATCTAGGGCTTGCGCCTTTCCATGTTGAGCTTGGTCTGGTATGTGGCCATACTTTTTACATCTATACACTCATAGTTCTGTATGACCGTTCTATGTTAGACGTGATTTGTGTGTGTCCATGCCCTTCCTCGGCAAGATTTGGTTTGGCTGCTTGCCATATCCATTATATATATTATATTGTAGTGTAATTTTTGCATCCAGCATTAGAATCATTGGTCTTTCTTCAGCGGGTCATTTCCCCACCTATGTCATTCCACCCAATTACTTGTTCTTGTGTCTGTCTATATCACTCATAGTTCTGCATGTGTACGCGCCTATTCCACGTTGGTATGTTGGTTTGAGGGTTGCGGCACCTTTTCTATGGTAGACGGACTTTGCATCTCCATCAATCTATTTGACATTTGTGTGGTTTTGAACCGCTCATGATTTGATTATGATTCAGTTGCATTTCATTTTCATCTGCATTACTATACATAGTTTTGTATATCGCATATCATTTTGCATTCACTTTGCATATTGCTAACGATATCTGTACCTGTTAAGTTCGCTTTCTTTCCAGGCACGATATTGTATGTACGGTTCATTTGAGGCTGGTGCAACCAGACGAACCGCACAGGTATTGTATTCTCCGAGTGAGACGTATCGAGAATTACATAATTCTCTTACATCCTTTCTGCATCGTAGTGTAGTTTGGTATATGCTAGCTTAAAACTATCGCATGTTATGCTTCGTTAAAGCTTTCTTTGCATGATCATAAGTTATGTTCAGCTTTGTGCATTGTCTTGCATTTTGCCCCTGCCTTCGAGCGCATATCTTGTTTGCCTTGCATGTTTGTCTAAGTCTTCGGCCTTGTCAAAAATGGGTCGTCTCTGGGCTTTGACATTCACTCCCGTCATTGTTATGACTTTCGAGTTATGTCAAAGAGGGGCAACTGTATATACCCCATTTTTGACCGTCCTCAAGACTTGGACGTCACGGCTTGAACACTCGGTAATCATCCATGTTTGTGTTCGTCTTGAGTTCCTGGAGGCCTCGGCTACGCGCCTTGCCTCAGAATCTCTCGACTCGACCGTTTTGTGTCTGGTTTCGCACCAAACACTTGTTTTTTTTGCTTTGGAGGGCAGGGAATGGCTTTTGGGACATCCCTACACTCCACCGGTCATGGCTTGAGGCCACCGGGTGTGTCTTGTTGCCATCGGCCAAATGTGATGGCCGGCCGGCCAATTTGACTGCCGATCAACCACTTTGATGGCCGGCCGGCCAAACATGATTTTCAACAGATATTTCTGTAGACAGCTGGCAGCTGTCATTCCAAGCCATACCCCAGCCCATGCCTGGACGTGGGACTTCTGAGGGGGCTGCAAATTGATATATCTATATCAATCAAGCTCTCTCAAAGGAGGAGAGATACAAGAGGAAGAGGGGGAGATATACAACCTAAAGGAGCAAAAAATCTCTCTCTCTCTCTCTACATTTTCTGCCTCTCTCTCTAAGGTTTAGGGCTTGTTTGTGCTCAAAAGTGCTTTTTCTTTGTACTTTTTCATACAAACACCTAGTTCTCTACTCCTTTTATTAAGCTGAGGTCCTTGGAGGTGATTTTTGGGGTGATTTGAAGCCCTTTTTTGGTCCAAAAGTTGCTGATTTGCTGCTGTGCTTCAAGGGTGAGCTTTTACTTCTTTTAAGCCTTGTTTTCACAGCTTGTTTTTCCATATTTGCAACTATTTTTGAGCTTAACATATAACATAGAAAATTCTTGTTTTTGAGTGCTCTAAATAGTTTGTTAAGGGTGTTTTAAGCTTTGGGGTTGTTTGAACCCTCTTAAGGCTTGTTTGGCCCTTGTTTTGTGCCATTTCGGTTGAGCTCCGGGACCATTGTGTTTGGGCCTCCTTACCACTGAAATCTTGAGGGATTTCAATGATGAGGATGGTGCCTTGAGATTCTAGGAAGGAGAGGGCCAGCCCCTCTCCCTGTTGTCCTTGAAAAGGGCCATTTTTGCCTCTTGAGGGAGCATCTTGTTTAAGTGTATGTTGGCCATGCTTTAACTGATTTTTGTCCTCATTATGTCATAATATAGCTCTGTTTTCAATTGGTTTGGACACACCTTGCATGCCTTGCATACATGTCTTGTAATTCCACATTTTTGCCTTAACATGCTTTAGGTGTAGACCCTTGTTCTAGCATGATTTAGGCTTAGCTTTGTGAAGCTTACATGCATATTTTGATGTGCTAAGGGACTATTTTAGGTCATTTGAGTCATTCATGTCTTGCTTTGTATAGCTACCATGCAATCCCTCTTGAATGCCTTAAGTTTTGGCCTCTCTAGCATGCATTACTTGCATTGTTTCAGTGGTTTGGAACCACTTGCCATGTTATTTCAGTCCTTATAACATGCTTGTATGCTTGCCTTTGATGCCTCTTTGATGCCTTATGAGGTCGTGCCTTGTGCTCCATGTTTGGTCATTGTGCATGCCCTTGAATTTAAGTCATTTAGAGACCATCTAAGTGGTCTTTAGGCTTTGTTTTAATATGTTGAAGCTTTGTTTTGATCATTTAATTCATGCCATGTTTGGTTTTGCTAAGGGTATTTCAATACCTCCTTAGCTTGCCTTAAGTACTTGGACCATTATTGCATGCTTTGCTTGTTTTGATTAATTGGTTTGGCACCTCTCTTTCATGCAATTTCAGAGCTTATGATACATGCCATATCCCCATGTTTGTCTTCCTATTAAGTGTGCTTAAAGGTTGCTTATTTGATGTTCAAATGTTAGCCCATTTGCATGCATGTATGTGTGTGTGTATTGGTTATCATTTCCATAGCATTGGCCACTGTTTTAGGCTTGTTTAAGGGCTGCCTAATTTAGTTTAAGTCCACCCTTTGGCATGTTGTTGCATGCTTAGCTTATGACATGTTGTTGCATGTTGAAATGATGTTGCATTTGGCACGTATTCTCCTCGTTGTTTTGGTTGCTTAACATACCATATGTTTTGCATGCATGTGTGTTGACATTGTGCCTTGTATGCTCATTTAACTTGCATGCTTGTTATATGCCTTGCATGGTTCCCATTTGCTCATGTTGCATGCCTAGTTAACATACTTAGGTTGCATTGCATTTGCATGCATGCTTCACCTCTTGATCAAGCCATGATAGAGGTTGAAAGCCCCTTGGTTTGTTTATGTGCATTGCATTTCATTTGAAATCAAAATGCACACTTGATTCTTTGGGCCATCATGCATGGAAATGCGCGATTGGTGGTCCGAGAATCGAGAATCATATCCCTTTGAGTCATGAATATGATAAGGGATGTGATTGGTGCATACATTGCTTGAAATACATTGCCATGCCAAGTTCTGTCCTCTGCTGCTGTCAAAACAGATTCAGCCGGAAGATTTGGCCGGCTGGCAGTGTTTTGTGCCGACCAGCAAAAAATGTTTGGCCGAGAGTTCAATTGATGGTCGATGACCACTTCAAAATGGCCGGTGATGATCCCACTCAGCCGGTGGTGTTCTACAACACTCAGAGAAGCAACCTTGGGAGTTGTGCAATTTTCAGAGAAGCAGAACAGTCAAAGCAGAGGCAACTTGTGCATTGCAGTGACTTTCCGAGCGGAGCCGAGCGCGCATTGCATTGGGCCCTCTTCCCGAGGCCGTTTACTGCTTTCATTAGATTAGTTAATTTGTTAATTAATTAATCGATCTGTAATATTTAATTAGCTTGTTGGTTAATTAGCTTGTATTATTCTTTCGGTCCCTCCGAGCGAGGGCGAATCTGTAATAAGCGTGGGTGCGTGGGTGCGTGTGTGTATGTCTTCCAACCCCCACTTCTTTCTCCCTTTTACTTACCTGCTTTCGATGGTTTGTATTAGGACATGTTTACTTTAGCATACCTCATGCTATGCATGCGTGCATCATTCATCAAGTATTGCATGCACCAGGCTCGGCGCATCATACTAACTGCATAAGTATTTCAAATCTAACTTGAATACATGCTACTTGTGCATTTTCACATGTCATTTATAGACTAGCCGAGCCTACTCTAGTGACATTCCGTATGCGTTGCATTAGGCATTTAAACATGGACTTGGATCATGAATGATTGCTAATATGTTCTTGTTTTGGCTTGGAGTACTTGGTAAGCATTTATGCTTTAGCATACTGCATGCGTGTGAGTATTGCCATAACAGCATGATTACCATGAGGCCAGCTGCTTATGTGATATAACTACTCGAATTCCTGTGGATGGAGGTTGAATTACCTAAATTGGAATAATGCATTAAAACTGTGAGTTTTAAGCCCACTAGATAGTGGCACAACCATCTTTTCTAAAAGCCCACTCGAAGGTGGCAAAACCTGCGTTTTAGCTTACTTGCGAGTAACAAACCATCTTCAAAAACGAACATGTAATGTTTTGTTCCAATTCAGGAGATTTGGTCTATACTTGTTTTCTATGCACATAACATAGTAATTCTCGGCTAATAAATTGAATAAGAACACACAACGTTTTCAAAACTGGATATCACGGCTAGTAGAGGCCGATCTTCGGATCGGGCGAGAGGGGGTGCTCATAGCTAACCTTCCCCAATCGTACCCAAGCTCTCGAGCCGAGGCTACTTTGGTGATGACGGACACGTGGCCTTTGGCATCGAGTCAGGGTTTCCTAAATTCCCCCATAAAAAATATTTAGGTGGCGACTCTGTATCTGGCAAATCAGTCCATGTTTGGCACTTCTTTTCAAAAATCTGTTTCTCAAAACGATTTGCCGGATTTGGACTCTTTGGTTCAGATTAAGGACCGTGACACAAATTGAGTCCGAACTGTAGTGAGTCCCACGGGCGCGTCTACATATTTCTCCAACAAAAATTGGTGAGAAAAACCTCTAGCGAAGGGCTGTCGATGCTCAACAGATTCCGGAGTCCAGTTGTTGTTTCCGATCTGCTCTTCCAAAGCTACTGGCAGTGCCAGGCCCTTATCCTTAGTCTTCTCCGTTTGGGGAGTTAATGCTAAGGGTGGAATATCTTTAATTCCCAACGTCAGAATCAGATGCAGAACTCGGAGATGAAGTCCACGTTCACAGCACCAATTGTGCGTATCGAATACCGCACTAGATGATTGTGGAGCTCAGATCCGCACCCTACTGGACTATCTAAGAATTGAGACCCTGTAATCAGTGAGTACTGCTGGAGCTGCCCGGCTGAAGCTAGCCGGATAACCCCTCTGGTGTGAGAGTAATTGATCGGAGAAGATGGAATGTGCTCTCTAAGTGTAGAGAGTTGTGTTTAAGTGAGTATAGTATAGTTTAACTTAGTTACCTTCAATGTGAAGTTCTTATAGTTTATATAGAACTCCTTGTAGCCCAAGATGGTTTCATGAAACTTTGGTGCTGCCATGCTTCCTTTAACATTGCTCAAGGTAGGGGACCATGAGGTAGTTGATAATGGATGCATATACCCATTGGCACCATGCTAATAACAGACCACATTCCCTTGATCAACCATTTTCGTGATTCTATGGGGAGGGGACCAGTTGAGGTGGCACTTTGCACATGCATGTATTCATAACTTTCACGTTTCTCTGAGAGGTTCCCTCAGCTCGGTACCGTTGTGCCTCGGCTCGGCCCTTTATGAGACTGCTTATAGAGATGGACTAGCCCATTTAGATATCTTTGTGTGGACTTCGCCCACTTTGGTTTTTGGTGATGTTCGGCCCATCAGTTCGGTCCAAAGATTTAGTCCTGCAGCTTGGCCCAGCCCAGCGACACTGTGGACTGACCTTTCCACTGCGAGTTGGGCCCAAGTGTTTAAAGGCTTGGGTGGACTGTTGATCATGGAGTTAGGCTTGATTGGCTTACCCCTACATTCACCTGACCCACTTGGAGTCGGGTTTAACGGATTGGGTTGCACCAAGGTTTGGATCCGACCCATTTGTATTTTGCCCCTTCAATAATATATATATATATATTATGTTATGTGAGAGTTAACGTGTCATTTTTTATTTAATTTTAAATTGAAATCAACTTTAAAAGTAACTAAAAAGTACTTAAAATATACAAGGTGAAAGCAAAAAATAAGATTTAAGCATCAAAATAAAAAAATAATCAAACTTAAAAAAAATGTGAAGTGTAATTTATCCTTTCACAACTTTCTCGCATCATTCCGTCACTCATGACAATAAGGGTGTTTGATCTAGTGATATGATTCTTGCTTTGGGTGCAAGTGGTCTACTGCTTTGGGTGCAAGTGGTCTACTGCTTCGTTGAAGTCATTTTTTAACTAGGTGGCTGTAATTTAGTTGGCTAATTTTTTGGTTAAAAAGTCTTTTTCAAAAGGGAAGTCTTAAATTTCACTCTTAAGAATAAAATAAAGGTGTATATTTGTGAATTTTAACTCTCTTAATAAGATAACCTAACAAATAACCATTAAATTTACCAATAAAATAAAAAAAAAATTTGGTCGCTCATGCCTAGGTGTGAGCATGGTTCGAATTGGGGTAAAATCAGAACTAATCCGTTATTTACGGTTCCTGAAAAATTGGAACCAATCCAATCCATTTAAATCGTGGAATCAATTCATTTAAACACAGATTGGATCGGATTAGGACCACGGATTTTCATATTTAAATAACAAAACAGATATGTCCCATATAAAATTTCTTTTACTTGCAAATAGATTGATTAATAATGATACAAGTATGGAAGGTTGATTACTTTCAGATAGAATGATAAATTTTTTTACTTACAAATAGATTGATTAACAATGATACAGATTGATTAACAATGATACAGGTATCTCTTACTTAAAAATAGATAAAAACCGAAAGATAAAAACAGATTTATGCACACACCTATATAAAAAGAGAAAAATAATCTGAGATGAACAATAATCTGAGATACACACACAATGGTCAACAATCAACAGAGATTTTTTACAGATCAATAGAGAGAGAGAGAGAGAGCTCAAACAGATTTATTCATCAAATGTGACAAATATGTGGCTGGAAAAATCAGCAAATAGAACATGATTCCCACAAAAACAACATATAATATATACATACATATATATATATAGAGCTCACCGAGAGAGAAAGAGAGAGAGCTACAACTACCAATCTGAGATGAATGATCTGAGATGGATGATGATCAGAGATGGAGGATCTGAGAGTGTTTGAGAGAGAGAGAGAGATAGATAGATAGATAGATTAGAGTGTGAGAGGCAGTGAGTGGGCGGCGTGCGAGGTTGAACATCTGAGATGGATGATGATCGGAGATGGAGGATCTGAGAGTGTTTGAGAAAGAGAAGAGAGAGAGAGAGAGATGAGATGAGAGTGTGAGAGGCAGTGAGTGAGTGAGTGGCATGTGAGGTTGAAGATATAAGATGGATGATTGGAGATGGATGAGAAAGAGAAGAGATAGAGAGAGTATCGAGAGAGAAAGAGAGAGAGAGAAAGAGAGAGATGAGAGTGTGAGAGGCAGCAGTGAGTGAGTGAGTGAGCTGAGAGGCATGTGAGGTGAATTAGGGTTAGCATTTAGCTTTTATACGAAACAAGAAATGATATTATGTATGAGGATATATGGTATAAATATAGATTAAATCTATATGGTCTGGATCGGTTCCAATCGGAAGCTGATCCGTGGCCTACGAATCTTTAAATCCGGAACCGAACTACGGATTCAAAAAACCAATCCAATCCTATCAGATTGGACTGGACCGGATCGAATTACGGATTATACGGATTCCTTGCTCAGCCCTACTCATACCTGGTAGACCAATCCGCCATGATGAGACCTAATGTTTTTTATTAAAATTTTAAACAATAACTTAAAAAATTTCAAATAGTAAATAGTGGTTCAAAACCACCTAGGCCTCTCAAATAAAATAATATTAAAATGTGCCTTATAAGGGTATCTATACCCTTGCTTGGCATAAGCTAAATAGGGGCTTTTTGACTAAAATAGTTACAAAAAAATAAAATAGGTTTTTTAGTCCAATAAGACAAAATGTCACATTCAAATCATAATTATTTCATTTTTTTCTCTCACAAAAGTCAAAAAAATCAAAAAGTCTATTCCAAATGAGCCTTTTTAGCCCTAGGCTAAAATCGTCAAAAAGCTAAAAAGTCAAACAGCCATCCCACATCCCAAACAAACTTATAGTTTTAGGATAAAATTTGTTTAGTACGGTGCAAAATTACTCCTCCATCAAGCTTGCTAAATATTTGCAAAACTTACCATTGCTATAGTACCTTATTTCGTCAAGCGAGGTACTATTCACTGGTGTAATAACCCCGACCTCCGATTAATGCTAAACCATGATTATTTATGCCTAATAGTAATTTAGAAGGAATCCGGAATTAAATTGCATATGTATTGCATTATCTTTGTGTTTTTATTTGTTGGCCATAAAATGATCTGTTTATGTTTTGACTTTGAACTGCGAATTGAAAGCCTTATCGATGACCGATTCAGAGATTGATTAATGTTTTATGCTAATTAGAATTTATATGATTTTATGGTAGATTTGATTGAAATGTGATTTAGAATGATTAAATTAGATTAAATAATGGTAAATTACATTAGTTGGCTTATTTACCAAAATGTCACTTAGTGGACTACTTTGTTAAACTTTGTCTAGAGCTTGATTTCATGTCATTTGCTCATCTTTGAGAGACCAAAACGGTAGGAGAGAGTGAGAGAGGAGAAGTTTGGTTTCATCTAGAGAATTACTTGGAGAACTTGAAGAATTGAAGAGTAGACTGCACAATTGAGCTTCCATTCTTGAAATTGAGGACTTGAGGTAGGAGACTCACCCTTTTAATTGTGAGTTTGAGTTGTTCTTGCATGATTCATGGTAAGGATAGTGATTTAAGGCATGAATTAGCTTAATATGTTGAATTGAGGCTTAAATCATGCATGCATGTTCATATCATAGCATTTTGAAGTGTCTTCATGGAAGTTCTTGCATGCAAGCCCATATTCTAGCCTTAGTCCATGAATTCATCATGATTTTGAGCTCAATCTTACATTTGGTCATGTTTTAGAGCATTGGATTTAAAATGAACACTTGCATATTAAGCTCTTGTTTTGTTCTTGAAGTTTTATTTGAAATTGTGTTCAATTGACTCACCCTTGGGCTTTGATTTTACAAATTGATCTTTGAATCATCTTATACTATGAGTTTACAAGTGTTTTCCAGAAAATGGGCCCAAAGGGTTGAGATTTGAGGTGTTGAATGCTTGGTTTGAGCTTGGGAGGCAAATCTGGAAATTCTAGAATTTGGCTTCCTCGCTCGAGCGAAGGATTCCACGCTCGAGCTACCATCGTTTGTTCAGAGCTTCGCTCGAGCGAAGGAATGGTGGCTCGAGCGTAAATTCCAAGCTCTCAGGTTTTTGGTGCACGTAGACGCACGCTCGAGTGACGAGACCTACGCTCGAGCGAAGAGCTGTGTCTCACGCTCTAGCGAGCATCGAGTGTAAAATTTCAACAACCAATACTTTTGCTTTTTTTCAGACCGCTTGAGCGAAGGAGTCTACGCTCGAGCGACCCCTCTGTTTTGACAAGCTCGCTTGAGCGAAGAAAGCCTCGCTCGAGCGAGACCCCTATTTTCAGCAAGTTTTGAAAAATGTTTTCCAAGACATCTTTACATCCTCGTTCTATCCTAGGCATTCCTAGACCATGTTTAAAACTCTTTAGTGAGGATTTAAGGTTAGAAACACACCAAGAACTAACGACGTAAGTTTTTTGCAATTAGAATGTGTGTTTCAAGTGTGTGTCCGTTATGTGTTATGTAGGTCACGTGCCGCGTATCGTGTGATCAATCTGCTCCGTCTGTCTATTTCAATGCCAATTGTGAGTAATAACTTGGTAAAGTTATGTTCAAACTGTATCTACTTTCTGTGTGATAAAATAAGATCTGTTTTCCGAAATGACATGTTCTGTACAATGAATGATTGTTCAATTTCTGATAGGTATTCGTGACATCCTTAGCATCATGTGATATCTGTTAGCTGTTACTCGGTATCGGAGGTTCCTTTATGGAACTTATTTCTGTCTGCACTCTGTTACCCATACCGGAGGCCCTGTCACAGGGGCTCAGCTTCTATTCTGTTGGCCGGATCCAGAGGTTCCTTTACGGAATTGGTTATTCGTAACCTCACGTGTATATGTTCTATTCTGTTCTGTTCTGTCAATGCTAATGGATGTATAAACTTAATCATGACTTATGATTTTTGTCTGTATATGATCTGGACAAATGATGAATTTGATACAAATCTGAATTATGATTTCTGAATTTGTACGAACTCATTCATTGAAACCCTTTACTCTATTATTATTCATTGGACTTTCGCTCACAGTTTATATTATGTATGTAGGTGAGCTGGCACATGACCAGGGCCAGAGTTGACGGCCTTCTGTTCTGTTTTGTTAGCCATCTGTTGTGCCTTCCGAGGAGGTCCCGAACGAAGCCTAAAGCCATGGCTGTTTTTGTATTCATGCTAGTCTTTGTGTATGCTCTGTAAAGTCAGGTCTTGGGAAGTACATTCTGTAAATAGGTTGTAAATATTGTGTATCTGGACTGGCATGTTTAAGTATATATATATATATATATATATATATAAGTTTTGAAATGTTCTGTCCCATGTACGTTATCACAGCTCATTGGACCTTGTCTATTTTATATTATTGCTTCCGCAGCCCCTTATTATTTGCTAATCTGTTCAGAGGCCTTTGGTAATCCACAGATTACTGGCCGGTTACGGTGCTAAACCTATAGGGGCGGGTTTGGGTCATGACAACTGGCCATACGAAGAAAGCCAGACAATCGAGAGGACATTCGTTTGGACAACTAGTTGTTATTATTATTATATTTTCTTTTGGTCAAATCTTCAACTTTTTCCATTAGGAGGACATTCGATCGGACATCCGGACAACTAGCTAAAGATATGTTATGCCTAATGTAGTGTGTATATAAAAAAATTGTTATCTAAAATACAAAAAGTAGTTTTTTTGGTTAAATTTGACTACAAATTTGAAGAGCTTGATGCGATTGCTCTAATAATGCAACAAATGTTTTCTATTTGTGTGGACCCTATGATGGACATATAGGAGTGTAAAAATGGCCTGAAGCCCACCCACTGTCCGGGGTGGGCTTGTCCCGTTTAGGCTTGTTTGGGCTCGGGCTTGAGCCCAGCCCGAGCTTTTGGGCTTGGGCCATCATTTTGAAGCCTGGCCTGGCTAGGCCCATGGACCAGCCCATCGGTCCGCTTAAGGCCCACTAAAGACCCAACTCGTCTGAGGCCCAGTGTCTTTTTTAGAAAAAAAATAATAAAATTTTGGTAGAAAAAATTAAAAAAAACAAAAAAAAATGTTCAGGCCCACTCAAGCCTAGGCTCAGCCTGCCTAAGACCCAAATACCCCTGGGCCTGGGCCTTTTTTTTTTGGCCCGTGGACCGGTCCAACTTGGCCCGAATTTTGACGAGAACCTACGAGACCTGACATGGGCCGGGTTGGGCCCAAACCTGGTTGAGCCAGGTTGGGCGGGGCCAGATTTATACCCCCACCAACATACTCTGTAATATTGGAACAAAGACAAGAAAATTAAAGTAAATTGTACATTAATGGGACACTGTAAAAATAAGTGTACGATAAATGATTTTTTTTTTTTGGTGGCAATTGTACCTTATAAGGACTTGCACTATACGAAGAAAGTTTGGGTTTGGTTATGGTGTGCAACTTACACCTTACACCTTATACCTTACACTTACACCTTACACTTACACCTTTTGTAAAAAATTAAACCTTACACTTACACCTTTTTTGAGGTTGCACACCATATGCAACCCACTTACACCTTACACCTTACACTTACACCTTACACTTACACTTTATACTTATACTTACACCTTACACTTACACTTTTTGTGTAAGTGGCACATGGTGTGCACTTGCACACTTAAGAAAACTCCAGAAAGTTTACAGTACTATAAAAATATAAATTTTTTTTTTTCATTATCTCACGGTTTTAAAATTAAAATATTATTTTATATCACTTATTATTTGACACTTATCAAATCATTTTGTAAAATCTTAATAAAAAGGATAAATTACAAATACATCCCATGAGATTTTATTAAAATACGAATAGTCTCCTATGGCTTTGAATGTTATATTCTACCCCATGAGGTTTTTAATTTCATAACAAATTACCCATTTTATTAATAAATTATCAAATCAATTAACAGTTTTTAATAATGTTAAAAATATGTTTCAATTAATAATTTAGGTAATTTTATTATTATATAGGAGAGCAATTATGAATTTTATTATTTGAGTTAATTTTGTTAAATAAAAAATTCTAATAAGAAGGCATTTATAATTTTTCAAATCACAAAAATCAATTTATATTTTAAATAAACATTAAGGGGTGTATTTGTAATTTATCCTAATAAAAAGTACTACATTCCACAATTTTAAATTGAGGCATCACTACATAATTTTTCTTAATAATAGCCTTTTTGACTAGACCCTCTTCTTGACTAACAAAAATGCTTAAGAGCTCTAATTAAAGCCACCACTAATAATGTGACAGTGGATCTCACTGTAGACACCCCATTTTTGACCGACCTTAAGACTCAGACGTCACCAATTGAGCGCTTGGTGATGTTGCATGATGTGCTCGTTCAGAAGTTTCGGAGTTGCGGCCGTGAGCCCTGCCTCCGGACTCCCGAACCCTTTTCTGTGCCTTGTCTCGGTTTGCGAACCAGACTCGATTTTCTCTGTTTCTTTTCCTGAGGGGAGGGAGAGGTCCTGTAGACCATCTCTCAATGTCCGTAGGCTACATTTGGTGGCCGTAGGCCATTTTTCCCATTTCGGAGTCCGGTTCCCAGTTTTCGGAGCCGTCAGGCCGTGTGCCTCGGTTCGGGACCGCTTAACCATCTCCTATTGCTCTGATTTTTGGCATACTTCCTATTTGCTCCCTTTCGAGGGACACTGGGGGCTGAGAAACCCACTTCGAGGTCGAATGCCACTTTCGGTGCTTAACAGCCCATTTTCGGGACCTCGAACTGCGTGTTTTGGCCCCGGAACATTCGTTTTGCAATGGTTTTCGTTCATTTTTGGCAGGTACCTCTGTTTTATCACAGGGAAGGTCACTGAAGGGTGGGAGGCCAGCAATTGTTGCAGCAACCAGTTATCTCTCCTTCGGAGCCTCCCGGCGCCCGTTTTCCCAACTTCCGGGCTAATGTTGAACACCTTGGAGTTAGTGTTGCCAACTTTCGACCACATATCTGTGATCTACACACTTGGGAGGACCCTAAAAGTTCATGGCCGGCCACTATTTTTGATCAATCGGCCACTTCTCCTAACCGAGACATTTTCTTGAGGGAGCTTGACCCTTTTGGACCTTTTTTTTAGCTTCTCCAAGAAGCTTGACCTCTTTTAGCTTCTCCAAGAAGCTTGACCCCTTTTTTAGCTTCTCCAAGAAGCTTGACCTTTTTGTTTAGCTTCTCCAAGAAGCTTGAACCTTTTGACCCCTTTTTAAAACTTCTCCAAGAAGCTTGACCCTTTTGAACCTTTTTGTTTAGCTTCTCCAAGAAGCTTGAACCTTTTGACCCTTTTGGCTAGCTTCTCCAAGAAGCTTGAACCTCTTGACCCTTTTTGCCTAGCTTCTCCAAGAAGCTTGGCCCTTTTGCTCCAAGCTTCTAAGAGAAGCTTGGCCCTTTTGGTCAAAGCTTCCAAGAGAAGCTTTGCCCCTTTGGTTTCTCTATATAAAGAGAACCTCTCCTCCCCTTTAGGAGGTTAGAAAATTGGTTCTTCAAGCCTCAAGAGACAAATCCTCCTCCATCTCTCTCATTTTCCTAAAAAGCTTCAAGTACTACACCACCATTTACACTACAACACCAAGCTCTACCACCACCACCCCATTCCAAGAGCAAGGAGAGGAATTCCAGAAGCTAAGAGGCAACAAAGTTGGCCCAAGAAGCAACAAAAGAATTGATCTTCAAGGGTAAGTCCACTTTCCCTCTTTTGAGCTCATTTTTTGCAACATTTCTTAGCCTTTCTTTCTTGTACATTTGAGCTCCGACCAAAACTGGAAAGATCATTACTTTGAGCTCATTTTCATGTCTCATTAAGGGCTCAACCCTGTTTGAGCCCTCCATGTTGCACTTGCTTCAATGTCCTCCTTAAATACCGTTTTCTTGCATGCTTTGGCAGCCCATTATGCTTCCATTTTTGGACGATTTGCAGGCCTAGAGATAGTCTTATTTTGACCTTCTTAACATGTTTCATTAAGGGTCTTTGGCCATTTGTGGAATATTTTGCATACCTCATGTTATAGCCTCTTTTGAGCCTTATTTTGCATTGCATTTCTAGCATGTTTTTATACTGTTTTGGCCATTTTACAGTTCTGGAAATATGCTTATTTTTGGTCCCTCTTCAATGTTGTAGAAGGGAATTTTTCAGTTTGGGCATTGTATATACCACTTGCCTCTTTGGCCATCTTTTGGCCCGTTTTCTTACATAAAAGCTTAGCCATATCTATGTTTGTTTTTGAGGATTTTACAGTTCTGTAAATGTGCATATTTTTGGCCCCTCTTCAATATTGTAGAAGGGCCCGAACCTGTTCGAGGACAGTAGCTATGAGTTACTTCTTAATCTCATGTTTATTCCCCATTTTTGCATGCTTGTTTTGCCCTGTTTTTGTCCACTGCTTGGCCATGCTATAAACTAGTAAAATGCTAATTTTGGGGCTGCCTTGCTTCTGTCTTTACATTCCATGTCCATATTGTGCACGCATTGCATAGCTATAGGCCATTTCGGGTGCCTAAATTCGCATTTCGGGACATTTCCTTGCATTTCATGTCATTTCGCTTCATTTCGGGACTGTTTTCCCCCTTATTTTGTTGCTGAAATTCCATTAGCATGCTTGCATATCATTTTTGCCATGTTTCATCGCATTTTATCATTGTCTCGGTTTGCGTGCCCGTGTGCACGCATTTCGAGGCACTTCATTTTTATCCGCCGGCATCCTATGTGAGTGTGGCTGAGGCTCATTCATGTTGGTATAAGCCCATTTGTCATTTTCAAGTCATTTCATCGCATTTTATCATTGCCACGGTTTGCGTGCCCGTGTGCACGCATTTCGAGGCACTTCATTTTTATCCGCCGGCATCCGATGTGAGTGTGGCTGAGGCTCTCTCATGTTGGTATAAGCCCATTTGTCATTTTCATGTCATTTTCATATCATTCTGTCATCGCCTCGGTTTGCGTGCCCGTGTGCACGCATTTCGAGGCACTTCATTTTCTGCCATCGGCATCTTATGTGAGTGTGGCTGAGGCTCTCTCATGTTAGTATAAGTCCATGTTGCATTTTTCATGTCATTCGCATCGCTTTCGCATCACCTCGGTTTGCGTGCCCGTGTGCACGCATTTCGAGGCACTTCATTTTCTGCCATCGGCATCTTATGTGAGTGTGGCTGAGGCTCTCTCATGTTAGTATAAGTCCATGTTGCATTTTTCATGACATTCGCATCGCTTTCGCATCGCCTCGGTTTGCGTGCCAGTGTGCACGCATTTCGAGGCACTTCATTTTTATCCGACGGCATCCCATGTGAGTGTGGCTGAGGCTCACTCATGTTGGTATAAGCCCATTTGTCATTCCCATATCATTTCATCATATCATATCATTGCCTCAGTTTGCGTGCCCACGTGCACGTACTTCGAGACACATATCATTGCCTCGGTTTGCGTACCCGCGTACACGTACTTCGAGACACATATCATTGCCTCGGTTTGCGTGCCCGTATGCACGTACTTCGAGACACATATCATTGCCTCGGTTTGCGTACCTGCGTGCACGTACTTCGAGACACATATCACTGCCTCGGTTTGTGTGCCCGCGCGCACGTACTTCGAGACACATATCACTGCCTTGGTTTGCGTGCCCGCATGCACGTACTTCGAGACACATATCATCGCCTCAGTTTGCGTGCCCGCCTGCACGCACTTCGAGACACATATCATTGCCTCGGTTTGCGTGCCCGCGTGCACACATTTCGAGACACACATCTTTTTCTCGGTTTGCGTGCCCGTGTTCACGCACTCCGAGGCATTTCATTTTCATAGCATTCTGTATTTTCTCGGTTTGCGTGCCTGCGTGCACGCATTTCGAGGCATCTCATTTCATAGCATTGTGTACGTTAGGATTGTATCTTAGTTGAATTTCATGCATATCATGCATATTGCATCGTGTCCGGAATAGGAGTTAGCCCGGGCACGGGAAACGAGGTACATTTCGTACTCCGAGTGACGGAATGTGTCTCAATTCCCCAGTCACCGACACTCCGGATTATCCATGATGGAGTTAGGTTTTAGCTGTAGTTTCATGTGCATTCATCCTATATTGAGTTGTGCATTTCGACTCCTCGGCCATCATGCCTCCGTATGCGTGATTGGTGGCACGAGGATCGAGACATGCATATATTTGTGCAAATACATTGCTATGCCCCTTTCCTGCTCTCTGTTGCAGCAAAACCAGGAATCAGCAACTTTCCGGGACTTGGCACGCTTTTCAAGAATAACAGGTGTAAACAGAGGCTAATTGGGGCATTCCGGTGGATTTCCGCGCAAGACAATCCGGACATGCATCATCCATCAGAAGCAAGGCAGTCCCTGGCTTGCACGCCAGATTTATTTGCTTTCTTAGTTAATTCATTAATTAATTAGGATTTTGTAATATTTTGGACTGTAATATTCTTTTATTCGGGACTGTAATATTTGGACTGTATTATTTATTCGGACCCTCTGCGCGAGGGCCACAACTGTAATAAGTGTGCGTGAGTGTGATGTATGTCTTCCAACCCCACGTCTTTCTCCCTTTTATTTATCCGCTTATGATGGTTAGATTAGGGCATATTTAAATTAGCATACAGTATGACAGCATGTTTGCATCATTCATCTGTATTGCATGCACCGGGCTTGGCGCATCATACTAACTGCATTGTACTTTCAATTTCAAAGTTGAATACATGATAGTTGTAACATTTCATATGCCATCTTAGAATAGCCGAGCCTGCTATAAATTGCATTTTGCATGTGTTGCATTAGGCATTTCTGTATAGTTAGGATCATGCATAATTTCTAATGAGTTCCTATTTTGGCTTGGAGTACTCGGTAAGTTTTATGCTTTAGCATCCTTGCATGCGTGTGAGTGACCGCCATGAATAGCATGCTTACCATGAGGCTATGTGCTTATCTGATATAACTGCCTGAATGCCTGTGGGTGAAGGTTGGGTTACTTGAATTGGGACAATTCATCAAATGTTTGTTTTAAGCCCACTAGATAGTGGCAAAACCATCTTTTCCAAAAGCCCACCTGAGGGTGGCAAATCCGTGTCTTAGCCTACCTGCGGGTAGCACCATCAAACCATTTTCAAATAAACAAGCATGAAATGTTTTGTTCCAATTCGGACGACCCAGTCTATATTTATATACTGCGAGCATCACATAGTAACCTAGGCTAATAACCAGAATAAGAACATACAATGTTTTCAAAAATTGATATCATGGTTAGTAGAGGCCGGTCTATGACCGGGCGAGCGGGGGTGCTCACGAAGTGACCTTCCCCAATCGTACCCAAGTTCCCGAGCCGAGGCAACTTTGGTGATGACGGACACGTGGCCTTTTGGCACCGAGTCAGGGTTTCCTAAATTTCCCAAAATAAAATATTTAGATGGCGACTCTGTATCTGGCAAAGCAGTCCATGTTTGGCACTTCTTTCAAAAATCTATTTTTCTCAAAACGATTTGCCGGATTTGGACTCTTTGGTTCAGACTTAGAACCGTGACTGACAAAGTCGAGTCCGAGCTGTAGCGAGGTCCCCCGCGGGCTTGTTACACTCACCCACTGTCACAGTGTATGTTGTGCTTTTTTTTTTTTTTTTCCCCTTTAATTTTCACCTCACTAGTAGTGGATTTAGATCTCTAAATCATTACTGCTTGACTAAATGAATGAGACGCGCCTATGTGACGTGCCTGGCAATTATATATATATATATATATATATATTATTTTCAAATAAATTTGTATAGCAAATTATAGAATAAATTATAAAAATATCTCTTAAAAATTACTTAAGATATAAATTATCACTTGTGGTTTACAAAATTATAAATATCTCGTTATTAGATTTTTTTATTTAATAGAATTAACTGAAAAATAAAATTTATAACTATTTTTGTATATAAAAATAAAATTGTATGAATTATTAATTAAAATAAATTTATGACATCATTAAATTTTTTTGATAATTTATTAACACTAGAGGCGCTATTTGTTATGAAATTAAAAATTTCAAGAGACAGAGTACAATTTTTAAAATCACAAGAGACGATTCGTATTTTAAGTAAATCTGAAGAATGTATTCATGATTTATTCAAATTATAAATACACCATTGATATTTACTAAAAATATAAATTCTCCTCTCATAGCTTGAAAAGTATAAAATGTTGGAACAATCTTCTGTGTAATAAAATAACTTGAAATAAATTCAAGCAAAATAAATAAATAACATACCGGATTTATTTATCGAACCGAATTAAAATTAAGACCAAATCGAGTGTGTGACACTCTGTCCTTAAGACAGATTCGCCCCGCTATGGTGCTTACGGTTGAGTGGCGTCTATCTCCCAGGATACAATGATCTTCACAAACTTGTAGTAGCACTCCACACAAATTTGTACGGTGAACTAGAACCTTGTGTTCTTATACTCTCTTAATTTTAATTCTAAAACAAGAATGTAGAGAAATGCAAACAAAAATAGTTTGGACAGCAAATAGGAAGTTGGAAACTGAATTTTTCTGGATCTTCGGACTACTGGAAAAGGATCATTATATATAGGCAACTTCATGCCTGTTAGGACAGCCCGAACAGGTATAAACAGTGGTCAACAGGTGCCACCTGATTTGAATTCAACAGATTCGAATTTATTTAAACAATTCAAAAAAGAATCCGTTGGAGACAAAGTCAAAGCAACTGTTAAACTATTTGAATAGTTTAAACACTTTCTTTTTCAAATTGATTACCGTTGGTGGACTAAGTCAAACCTGTTGGAGCATTATATATTTAAACTATCTCAAATATATATATATATATATATATATTAAACTAATTGAATATATATATATATATATATATATATGTTAAACTATTGAAATAGTTAAATAAATAAATAAAGAGGTACAAACTTTAGGAAACTTCTTAGAAAGCTAAAATTTGAATTTAGAATTAAATTAAATTCTCACAATTAAAAATTTTAGGAAACCACTTAGGAACCCAAAATTTGAATTTAGAATTAAATTAAATTCCCACAATAATTTTTATTAAAAAATTCAAATCAATTTTATCTAAAAAATTAATGTTAGACCTGAAAACGACGTCAACTTCTCATTCACTCATAAATGGTTTTGACGTTTCGTCTTCACCGTGTGACTTGCCACGCGGCAAGGAACACGTCACCTCTTCGGATCTACCCCAAAAGACATTTGGGGCCCACTCAACTTGGGCTAAAAAATATGCCTACTTAAACCATTTTTTTCCAACAATCCCCCACATGAATGGAATTTGACGGAGAGAAAATGTAACAACATAATCTAATTACAGAGAGTACAGAAATTGGAAATATTCTGCAAAGGATAGGTAGCTTTTGGTTTTGAACCTTCCCTTGTGAGACACTATCAGATTTACTAGCTAACCAGTGAACATGATGTCTTGAACTATTCAGCCGTTTGTGTAAACCAAGACAATAGAACTCACATAATATATTCCCAGACACAGTTTAGTTCTCACTATTGTGTTCATTTTGGCCCTGAACAACCTGGTCTTTCATGAGTGCTCTGAAGACTTGTAGCCTTTCACAAATCTTATAGAACCGGCCCAGTTCACACTCACATAGGTGATTCTTATGAAGAGTATCCTCCCATACTCCACTAGGTATACCTTGATATAAGAATCATTAAAAGTATTACTTAATCTAAAACGCTGCAGACATCACTATTTCATCATAGAAATGGGTAGGAGTTAGACACCCCAGTGATCCTTCTGAGTCATTCACAACTCGGTTATCCCTTTGAACCTAGATCTTGGGATCTCCAGTCAACTAGGTTGGGTTGCCGTTGTGGTAACTCTTATTTAATAGGCTTAAGTCTCATTCCCTTCGATGAATTCTCAACTAGCTCTCTTGTTAACCCTTTGGTTAGTGGATCCGCTATGTTGTCTTTAGACTTCACATATTCAATGGAAATAATTCCATTAGAGAGTAGTTGTCTCACGGTGTTATGTCGATGACGAATGTGTTGTGACTTACCGTTATACATATGACTCTGTGCTCTACTAATTGCTGATTGACTATCACAATGTATGCATATAGCAAGTACCGATTTTGGCCATATTGGAATATCTTCAAGGAAGTGGCGAAGCCATTCTGCCTCTTCCCCTGCTTTGTCTAAAGCTATGAATTCAGATTCCATAGTAGACCTAGCAATACAAGTCTGTTTGGAAGATTTCCAAGATACAGCTGCCCCACCAAGAGTAAAGACATACCCACTGGTGGACTTCGAGTCTCTAGTATCCGATATCCAATTTGCATCACAGTATCCTTCAAGTACTGCTGGATATCTAGTATAATTAAGCCCAATGTTACGAGTAAATCGGAGATATCTAAGAACCCTTATAATTGCTTTCCAGTGTTCTACTCCCGGATTACTCCTATATCTACTTAATTTACTTACTGCATAAGCTATATCTGGGCGAGTGCAGTTCATCAAGTACATTAAGCTTCCAATAATTTGAGCATACTTTAATTGAGATATACTTTCTTGTACATTCTTAGAAAGATACAAATTAATATCTACAGGAGTTCTAGCAAGATGATCATCATCTTTGCTGAATTTGTCAAGTATTTTCTCAATGTAATGAGATTGTGACAAATCATATCCTTCTGATGTTTTGGTAATTTTCATACCAAGTATTACATCAGCAATGCCCATGTCCTTTATGTCAAAATGTTTATTCAACATTTTCTTGGTAGTTTTAATCATGTCATTATTACTACCAATGATGAGCATATCATCTACATAAAGACATACAATGACATAACCTTTATCTGTATTTTTAAAATAAACACATTTGTCACACTCATTAATTTTAAATCCATTTGACATCATTGCCTTGTCAAATTTCTCATGCCATTTCTTTGACGCTTGTTTTAAACCATATAATGATTGAACCAATTTACACACTTTCTTTTCTTTTCCTGGAACAGAAAAACCTTCTGGTTGTTCCATGTAAATTTCTTCATTTAACTCACCAATTAATAAAGCGGTTTTAACATTCATTTGATAAATTTCTAGATTGTATAGAGATGCAATGGCAATTAGCATTCTAATGGATGTTATTCTAGTAACCGGTGAGTATGTGTTAAAGTAATCTAGACATTCTTTTTGTCTAAAACCTTTGACTACAAGTCTTGCCTTGTATTTGTCTATTGATCCATCCGCTTTCAATTTTCTTTTGAAAATCCACTTGTACCCAAGAGGTTTACAACCTGGTGGCAAATCCACCAATTCCCAAGTGTGATTTTGCAAGATGGATTAAATTTCACTGTTGACAGCTTGTTTCCATAAAGGAGCTTCAGGACTGGACATAGCCTCTTTAAAAGTTAAAGGCTCATTTTCTAACAAAAATATTAGAAAATCTGGACCAAAAGATTTTGAGGTTCTAGCACGTTTACTACTCCTAGGTTCTTCTTTCTGATTTTGGTCTAACTCTTGTTCTTGATCATGTTGTTGATCCTGGCTAGTAATGGCATCATGAGATCTTTTATTGTTACTAGTCTCTTGTCCAGTCTTCTTTGAAAATACATGTTCAAAAAATGATACATTCCGAGACTCAATAATAGTATTTACATGCATTTCGGTATGTTCTGATTTATGAATCAAAAACGGATATGCACTACTATTCTTAGCATAACCAATAAAAATGCAATCAATGGTCTTAGGACCTATCTTAGTCTTTTTAGGACTAGGAATAGCCATTTAGCCAAACACCCCCACACTTTTAAGTATTTGTAGGATAGTACTCTTCCATGCCACAATTCATAAGGTGCTTGATTTATTTTCTTTTAGGGTACTTTATTTAAAATATAATTAGCAAAAAGTATTGCTTTCCCCCACAAGTTCTAAGGTAATCCAGAACTAATTAACATGGCATTCAACATTTCTTTTAAAGTCCTATTTTTCCTTTCAACAATTCCATTTTTCTGAGGTGAGTAAGGAGCGGTGGTTTGATGAATTATTCCATGTTCTTTAAAAATTCACCAAAAGGTGATTCATATTCACCACCTCTATCACTTCTAAGTTTCTTGATTTTCTTACCAAGTTGATTTTCAACTTCATTCTTATATTGAATGAAAGTTTCTAAAGCTTCATCTTTGGTTCGAATTAAATAAACATAACTATATCTAGTATAGTCAATTATAAAAGTGATAAAATACTTTTTCTCACCTCTGGTTTGAATTGATTTAAAATCACATATGTCACTATGAATTAATTCAAGTGGTTCCGTACTTCTTTCAATTGAATGAAAATGAGTTTTAGATAACTTTGCCTCAATGCAAATTTCACATTTATGATTTGAATCAATGTTAAATTTAGGTAAACATTCCATATTAATTAATCTACGCAAAGATCCATAATTAATATGTCCTAGTCTACCATGCCATAAATTTGAAGACTCAAGCAAGTAAGAAGAAGATGTAGTATTATTAATAACTGAGGGTATAACGGTCATTACATTTAACTTGAAAAGGCCATCAGACATATAACATTTTCCTATATACATCTCATTCTTAGTAAGTACAAATTTATCACTCTCAAATACTAGGTTGCGAATGTCCATACATGCAGCATATTGTTGAGAGTGGGTTCCTTTCCAGATGTCATCTTGAGTACAATCTTTCCTTGTCCTTCAACTTTGGAAGTTGAGGAGTTGCCCATAAAGAGTTGTTCACCATTGTCCACTATAGAATATGATGTGAACATCTTTTTGTCGGCACAAATATGGCGAGTAGCACCAGTGTCCACCCACCATTCTTTAGGATTTCCGATAAGATTTGTCTCGGAAACAACTGCAGAAAGATTGATATCATCTATACCATTGGAAATATTATCCACTTCAGCCATGTGGGCTTGAGAGGCTTCTTGCTTGTTCTTCTTTTCCTTTTGCCTTTGCTACGGCAATCTTTGGCCCGATGTCCCTCTTTATCATAGATGTAACATTTGCCATTAAACTTGTATTTTTTATTTCCTCTCGCCCCCCCTTAGAGCCTTGTGATGAACTTTCTCCAGAAGACTTTCGTTTCTTGGTTTTTGAAGCATGTTCCACCATATTTGCTTTAGACTCTATAGGATGCTTATCAGCCCGCTTTTCAGAATTGCGGTTGTCCTCCTCAATTCTCAAACGCACAATAAATTCGTCCATAGAAATTTCTTTGCACTTGTGTTTGAGGTAGTTCTTGAATTCCTTCCAGCCTTTTGGTAATTTTTCAATTAAGGCTGCAACTTGGAAGGATTCACTGAGAGACATACCTTCTGCGTGAATGTTATGCAGAATGAGTTGGAAATCTTGAGCTTGGCTGATCACAGCTTTTGAATCAGCCGTTACAAAATCCAAGAATCTGCCAACCACAAATTTCTTTGAGGCGGCATCTTCCGTTTTGTACTTTTTCTCCAACAATTCCCAAAGTTCCTTTGCTGTTTTGATTGGACTGTAGACATTGTATAATGTGTTGTCAAGTCCGTTCAAGATGTAGTTCTGGCAAAGGAAATCGGCATGCTTCCAAGCATCAACCGTAACAACCACTTGCCTGTCGGTTTCATCATCTTTCAGGATAGGAGCATCTTCACGGAGAAAACGAGCCAGGTTCAGAGTTGTAAGATAGAACAACATTTTCTGTTGCCATCTTTTAAAGTCAGTTCCTGAGAACTTCTCTGGCTGCTCTCCATAATTTATTGGTACTGTCATCACAGGAGAGGGGGTTGGTGCAATCGCAGCCACTACAGTAGTACTTGTTTGGGGATTAGTTTCAGTAGCCATCAATTCTAATATATAAAAAAAATTATAATTAGAATTTACACTACACAAAAAATTAAACCAAATTTATAGAATTAAATTCTATAAAAATAAAAGAAACAAGAATGTAACTTTTATTTTTCAATTAATTTGGAAATAAAATAAAATTTTATTCAACCAAATTAATTCCACACAGGAAATTAAATTCTGTAAAATAAAAGAAATAAGAATATAACTTTTATTTTTTTCAATGAATTTGGAAATAAAATAAAATTTTATTCAACCAAATTAATTCCACACAGAAAATTAATTTCTGTAGCACTTAATTAAAATACAAAAACAGAATTTTAAGTAATGAAAGCTCATAAAATAATTTCTAAAACCCAAAATTAATTTCTGAAAAAAATTCCACAAAAATATATTCTGAATTGTTAATGACACCAGTATCGTAGTACTAGTTGTTGTCAAAGAAAAGAGACAGTATATTACTACTGACTGTCAAATAGCACATAATTACCATTTGTTTTTCCAACTAGAATATTATTTGGTAAATCCACAGCAAATAATTTTCTTCCGAAATTATTTACGAAGAATGAAAAAGGGAAACAAACGAAAAACTCTGTAAACAGAATAATTCGAATTTGTCTTAAGATTGTTGGAACAATCTTCTGTGTAATAAAATAACTTGAAATAAATTTAAACAAAATAAATAAATAATATACCGGATTTATTTATCGAACCGAATTAAAATTAAGACCAAGTCGAGTGTGTGACACTCTGTCCTTAAGACAGATTCGCCCCGCTACGGTGCTTACGGTTGAGTGGCGTCTATCTCACAGGATACAATGATCTTCACAAACTTGTAGTTGCACTCCACACAAATTTGTACGGCGAACTAGAACCTTGTGTTCTTATACTCACTTAATTTTAATTCTAAAACTAGAATGTAGAGAAATGCAAACAAAAATAGTTTGGACAGCAAATAGGAAGTTGGAGGCTGAATTTTTCCGGATCTTCGGACTACTGGAAAATGATCAATATATATAGGCAACATCATGCCTGTTAGGACAGCCCGAACAGGTATAAACAGTTGTCAACAGGTGCCACCTGATTTGAATTCAACAGATTCGAATTTATTTAAACAATTCAAAAAAGAATCCGTTGGAGACAAAATCAAAGCAACTGTTAAACTATTTGAATAGTTTAAACACTTTCTTTTTCAAATTGATTATCGTTGGTGGATCATGTCAAACCTGTTGGAGCATTATATATTTAAACTATCTCAAATATATATATATATATATATATATATCTTAAACTATTGAAATAGTTAAATAAATAAATAAAGAGGTACAAACTTTAGGAAACTTCTTAGAAAGCTAAAATTTGAATTTAGAATTAAATTAAATTCCCACAATTACAAATTTTAGGAAACCACTTAGGAACCCAAAATTCGAATTTAGAATTAAATCAAATTTCCATAATAATTTTTATTAAAAAATTCAAATGAATTTTATCAAAAAAATTAATGTTAGACTCGAAAACGACGTCAACTTCCCATTCACTCATAAATGGTTTTGACGTTCCGTCTTCACCGTGTGACTTGCCACGCGGCAAGGAACACGTCACCTCTTCGGATCTATCCCAAAAGACATTTGGAGTCCACTCAACTTGGGCTAAAAAATATGCTTATATTAAACCATTTTTTTTCAACATAAAATACTCTTGTTAAAATATTTCTTACAACTAATCTAATAGAAAAAACAATATATACATATATCCAAGTACTCTCTAATAACAAAATAAAGTTATGTTCTCCATTCATTCTTTATTGTTACTATTTATATTGCATGGTACTATTTATATTGCATTTTCACCAATAAAAAAAATTCAAATACTCTCTAATATTAAAATAAAATTGTCATATTATTTTTTATTTTAATTCACTTATCATCAAATCTCTCTCTATAGTATCATAATATTCTCCTATTTTCCTCAACAATATACCAAATGCTTATAAACAATAATAATGATGGTATTATCAAGCAATAAAGCTTCGGACCCAGTAGAGGTACTGGAGGTCGCGTGTGATTGGTCAAAAAAAAAAATTGTTTTTTTTTTTTTTTTTCCAACCAATTAAGAATTGACACGTCACTAGGAATCGCCAGTAGGGTCGCCCCACTAGGGTCGGAAGCATCACTCATTATCAAGGACTTGAGATCACTTCTACCAAATGCCTGTCCCAAATGTTTGTCCCATTGCTCTAATCTTCACACATGTCAAGTAATGATAAATCAGCTAAACCTCCTTTCCATCTCCAAATGCCTGTCCCAAAATGTTTGTCTCATTGCTCTAATCTTGACACATGTCAAGTAATGATAAATAAGCTAAACCTCCTTTCCATCTCCAAACGCCTTGTCCCATTGCTCTAATCTTGACACATGTCAAGTAATGATAAGTTAGCTAACTCCGTCAGACCTCCTTTCCATCTCTCTCATTTCTCACATGATAAAAGCAATGAGACAAGCATTTGGGATAGGCAATTGGGCCAGTAAAAATTAAAAAAAAAAAATTAGTGTTACTAATTGAATGATAGATGTGGTGCGATGATCGAATAAAATGATATTACTAATCAAAAGAAACAAGGAATAAGGAAGGTGAAAGAGATAAATAAATAAATGAAGTATTTAACTTCAAAATAAATTCATCATTTACGTCATAAATTCTGTTAATTTGAATTAATTGTTGATTAATAACTGATAATCTCAAAGGTAAATTGTAATTTGTGACATGTGTCAAGCCAAACACTTTGTACTTGCATCAAAGGGAGTAGTTGAGTAAAAACTTTTACATTTTGGGTCCGTTTGGCAAGATGGTTTGTGGCTAAAATAGTTACAAAAGGCAAAATAAGTTATTTTAGCCATAACAAACAAAACATCACATCTAACCCATAATCATTACACTCTTTTCTCACAAAAAAAATTAAAAAAGTCAAAAAATCATTCCAAAATCAAACTTTTTAGCCCAGGCTAAAATAGCCAAAATAGCCAAAAAAACTAAAAAGCCAACCCACTTCCCAAACCAACCCTTTGTACTAAAATTTACTTTGGCTTCTTTTTTGAAATTACGGCAGTTCACTCGTTGCACTTTTGTCAAATTTCACTTTAATCCTTACATATAAAATTGTGATAGTCAATTCTTTATATTATTTATTATTATTATTATTATTTTTATCAAATCTCACTTTAGTTTGATCCTTACACAAGTGTCAATGTCCCTCTTATGTTACTCCATTGTTTAAATCTTCAATGAAATCTAATCATCTGATAAGGATGTGACTACGAAATGAGGGTAAGAGAGGAAAATTATCGATATTTTCTAATAATACACATTTTATCTCAAAATTTACATCAAATTATGATTGTGTTATGTTAAAACAAAATGTAGATTGTAAATGATTAAAAAGATGAACTAGTGTTTGGATAAATTGGAATCACAAAACTCTATTTTCCACAATAACACAGTCTTTTGTCTATTCCTCTTTTTCTCTTCGATGTCTCTACTTCATTTTTTGATTCAAAAGTTATATTTTACTGCCTCTTCGTCCCAATTTTCAATATGCGAACATATATATTGTATTATATAACTTTCACGTTCTTATCACGTAAGACAAATTGTGTATTTGTAAGAAATAGGGATAATTTTCCTCTTAACCTCATTTTGTAGTCATATTTTTGTTACATGACTGGATTCTATTAAAGATTTAAATAATGGAGTAACAAAAGAGAGACATTAACACTTGTGTAGAGACTAATGTGAGATTTGACCAAAAGTACAACGGGTTAATTGTTACGATTTCATGTGTAAGAACCAAAATAGAATTTGATACAAAGTGTAGGGGTGCAAAGTATAATTTTTTTTATTGGCAAGATAAAGATTCATTGATATAAAATAAAAGTACAAGATGTACAAACAAATTATATCAAGAAAACACCAAAAGCCAAGACAAAAAGAGCAGTCCAAAAAAATACTATTGAGACCATAGTATGTCTTATTGATAACATTTGGGCAAATTACACTTGCCCGGTGACTGCTGTCTAGTGTCACTTTACCACCTTGAATTAAAAATTGTGATACTTGCTCCGTACTCTATTAATTTTTTTTCAATATAAACCTTAATGATAAGAATACCCAAATTGGTGATTTATGAATGGCAGGGTGGCATCCGGGGCAGGACTTGGGGGTAGCTGTGGTGCTGGGATGTGGAATGAGAGGGTGGCGGTGGTTTGGTGAAGGAAAGGGAAGATGGGAGGTGGTGGAGTTGGACGGGGAAGATGAAGTGTGGGCTTGGCTGGTGCAAATTATGTTTTGCTCATATTGGTGATTTTTGATGTGCTCAATTTGCAGATGTGTGTTCAATTCAATAATTTTGATTGCAAAAATAATGAAAGATCATGGCTAAATTGACAAAAACTTCTTCGCTATTAGTTTTCTAAACAGAGTTTAACAAATGATTTGGATGGTCATCATTTTAAAATCTTAGCATTTAAAATGGAAAAAATTAAAATTTAAAGTTTAATTTGTTTCTGAGGTCTGGCATCGATTTTGTAATTTTGTCTAATTTTTGTTTTATCAAAAACATATATATATATATATATATATATAAAACAATTTTTGAAAATCAAATCAAACGAAGCCAATGTCTAATTGATGGGTTAATTATTAATATTTGTTCAAATTATATTTTTTCTTCTCAACTAATGTCTCGTATCATTTTACTCATCTCAACTAAAATTTGAAACACTTTCCCCCAATAGCTACTAACTATTTTCAATGTAAACCTTAATGATAAAAATATCATTTCAACTATAGGAGCAAATTTGAGTTCACAAAAAAAATTAAAAAATTTAAAAATAATAAAAAATAAAAAAAAATAAAAAAAAAATAAAAATCTATAGGAGCAAATTACACAGTTCAACATTTTCATGAGAGCATACACTCACTAATTTGCCGAATCATAATATACAAAATAAAGTTTCGACTTTGATTAAATTTTTTTAGGAAAACTCTATAGTGTGTACACTCTCTTACAAATTGACATAATTTTAGTATAAGATTTTATAATATCAACCACAAAATGAGAATTACATATAAGGGAATACAAATTTTGAGTTCAAAAGAAATTCCAAAATGCATTTCTTTCTCATGATCTAGTGCACCCTTTCTTGGTATCCTTTTTCCCATGAGAATCTTGCTCGCGATTGAAATCCATAGCTCTCCATTCTTCCTCTCCGAAACAAATACAATGTGCCCAAGCCAAGTATTATTCGTGTAGAGGGATCTGGATCCTACTAGTCCATGTAATACTAGTAGACTTTCCTGGCTTCTGACTTGCACCTGTTCATAACAAATGGCAATATGTTATGTTCATAATTTTTTGGCATTTTATAAAAAAATATATAGAAAAATAAAGAGAATGATACAACTACTTATAATGATTTTTTGACAAAAATATTTTGTCCCCAAATGATATATATATATATATACACTGTAAGAAATTATAAAATTTGATTTGAGCAGTTAATGGAGACAATAAGTAACTAAATCGGATCAAAGCAATTACGTGATTGCATTTTCGAAAACCAAAAAGCTACGACAAAGTGTACACCAACTCAAGTGAATTTAAGCCCCCGCCCAAAAAAAAAAAAATCAAATTCAATCACAAAATTTTGACATATAATTTAACAATTGTAAGTATTTTGAGACAAGAATGTTCGTCCCACCATCACAAAATGCACGCCGTCAAAATTTTGAGATAATCAACTACATATATACATAAATATAAATAAACAACCAATGATATATATATGATGGAAATGAGTTATTCTGATCTGAGGCACATGGAATTACCAGTTTGGGGCACATTGATCTGCGGTGTCATAGATGGGTAAAGGAGCCATCCGGACAAATGTTCTGAGGCACATACATGGAATTACCAGTTTGGGGCACATTGACAAATTATGATCTGAGGCACATGGAATTACCAGTTTGGGGCACATTGTTCATTACGTCGTTGGGCGATATAGTTTTGGCATTTACCTAATTGAATTTAAGTCCCAAGAAAAAGAAAAAAAAAAAACGATCACAATTAAGAAACAAACAAACAAATCAAGTAAAATTATATATGAGAGAGAGAAAATGATATGTAAATCCTTACCATAGCTCTCATAAAAACGTTTTTCCGCCGATTTCATCAATGGAATTTTTGGTACTCCATCTCAACAAATTATTTCAACAAATTATTTCCAAAACAATAAAAAAGACTTCTCAACAAATTATTTCACAAAGGGTTGATCCATCACTAATAAAAAAATATCCACTAGATCTAATGCTTTAGACACAATTCAAATTGGATTTATTATCATTTTTCTCTTAAATTTATTGACCCAATAATATTTTTATATAATTGTATAGATAGAATTTTATATAGATAGATATAAATTTCATACCATAACTGTTGAAATTAAAAATAGTAATTACAATATTGCATAGTTTGAAATCACAAAATTTAAGGAAATAATACTAATATATTATTGGTAATGATTAAGAGGATTTAGAAATTAACTTAATTTATGTAAATTAGATTTTAGAGTAACCACAAAATGGCCTATGTATTTTATTTGCTAAAAAAATAAAATAAAAAAATACGAGAAAATTAGATTGAAATTTCCAACCTCAAAGAGGCCAACATTTTTGCTTATATTATCTATTATAATATATATATATATATATATATATATATATGTGTGTGTGTGTGTGTATATAATTAGATTGAAAAAATCAATGGTTAATTGTTAGATTATCTAAATTGTATGTTTTATATAATAGCATACTAGCAATAAACCCGTGCTACACATGGAGTGAAAATTTTATATTTTTTAAACACAGAATATTATAAAATAAAAATAATTCATCATATTTATTTGAACTCTAAAAAGCAATTACAATTAAAACAATACAGTTCAATAATTTTAAACTAACTATTAAAATTTAATTATTAAAAAAATGCCAAATTTTGTTAAATATTATTATATTCTATACTGATTAGGTGAGTTATAGCGATCCCGATTTTCCCTCCTTTGTTTATTGTATTCCGGACTCGATTCTGTGGATGTGTTGTTGTCTTATTCTCATTCCCATCCTTCACTCTTGTATTTTGAGTCTTGGGTTGTGTTGAGCAGGTTTGAAACAGGTTGGTTGTGTTTGGAAACATAGAGTTGATGCCCAGATTTTGACCTTCACGCTCGAGCGGGCCCTTTACTTTTGCTTCTCCACTCGAGCGGGGATTTTGATGCTCGAGCGGGATTATCCAACCCTCAGTACTTTTCTCTGTAGGTCATCGGATGCTCGAGCGTCCACTTTCACGCTCGAGCAGGGACATCGTCTGCAGAACTTCTGGAAGTGTGCATTCGACGCTCGAGCGGCGCTTTTTACGCTCGAGCGTGAGTCAGTGTCTGACGCTCGAGCGGACTGTATATTATATCAGTCCGAGTTTTAGCTTTTTGGATCACTTTTTCGACCCACTCTCTCTCTCTAACTTTTCAAAACCCAAACTTGAGAGCTTCTCACTCTAGACTTCATCTTCTCTCTAGGGTTTCATCTAGTTTTAGTGATCTTCCACCCTTGTCCCTTTGTAAAAAGTGTAGAGGTTGGTGTGGGCTACGTTTGGATCTGAAAATCTTGGGGTTTGGAGAACCTTCGAATTTCTTCATTTTCTCCTTTGAGCTCCGAAATTTGAGGTAGGGATAACCTACTCTATTCTATGAGTTTTAACATAAATTTTGGTCATTTTGATTTGATGGTGTTGCTTAGTCATTTTGAGAAAGTTGGGGTTTGATTTGAGGTTTTAAAAATGGGGGGTTTTCAAATGTTAAAACCTATGTGTGTATGAGACATTCAAAAATGAAATTGTTGTTGTTGTTAAATCGATGAAATTGAGCCTTTGGGCTAATATTGAGAAAAAGGGAAAAATGCCCTAATTATGTTGAATAATTAATTTGAATAATTAATTTGGGAAAATGTGAAAGTGAATTGAAATTCATGAAATTGGAAAATTGTGGGAGTAAATGGCGTAGTCGGATAATTTAATCACTCACCTATGAAAATGTCGATATTTTATTTGTTGATAAATTTATTATCTGTTTAGAGATAACTGCTTTGGGCTATCGGTGGAGGATAGTCTTGATTGTTGTAGACTTTGTATGATGATTAGGGAAAATTGAAACTAATCACATTGAATATGTCATTGAATATGACGGTTGGAGTAATACAACAAATTTGTGTATTGATTGATCATGGTATATGATAAGTGTTTAAATACATTGTATATGTATATGGTTTGGGATGAGATAGGGGATGTACTCCATGGTTTGAGAGGAGATAGGGGATGGACTCTCAAACCTGTTTGTGAGGAGATATGGGATGTACTCCATGGTTTGAGAGGAGATAGAGGATGGACTCTCAAACTTGTTTGGGAGGAGATAGGGGATGGACGCTACTGATACAACAAATCTGTGTATCACTTGAAGTATGGAAGTGTTTTAATATGAGTTATATTCTCATGTGAATTGTGAAGTATGGAAGTGTTTTAATATGTGCTATAGTCTCATTGAATTGTTTGGCTAAGTTCTAAGACATAGTTATGAATTGAAACTGTATAAGTGAAGGAAACTGAAATGAAAAATGGATGTACTTGATGTTGAATTGAAAAGTGTGTAAGTTGGTTTATAAGTGTCAACCATATATCAAATGCTATTGTTTTAGTTATTTCTCATACTTGGTTTAGGATATCTCTACTGGGCATTGGCTCACCCTATATAAGACATCATTTTCAGATTCAGGTGTTATGCCACCTCCAAGGACGTAGCTTGAGAGGTCCTGGGAGTTGAAGACTCTTTTATTTATTTTGTTATTTTTGGTGACACATGTAAATTCAAGCACAGGGCTTATTTTGTTATAGAGAGTTAGAACTCTCATTTTGTTTTAACCAAGTGTTGACTTGGAAAGTTGTTAGCCTACGGGGCATTTACTTTTGTTGTCAACATGTATTACTTTTGTAAAACTACTCTGATGTATGGAAATATGTTTTATTCTTTTGTCTACGAATATCATAAATGGTGGGTTTATATGTATTATTTTGAGGGTGTTACAACTTGGTATCAAAGCATACCGGGTTTGAATACTTGGGTACATGGGAAGTGGTTAGTACCACAATGAGTTTGTCTCGCTTGTTAGAGACTTAGATGTAATGCTATATACTTATGTGATAACATATTTACATAACTATTGTGGTTTGGAATTTAGTTTCTAGGATATTGATTGGATCCTTGGTTTTCTGGGAGTCCTGTTGGAAAGGCACTTGATCACTGCCGTTTCTAACCGAAACTCTAGCAATGCCACGAGACTGTCATTATCCGGGAATGAAATTTGTAAGTGCTTATGTGATTATGTGCTTACATGGAGTGAATTACAGTTATCCATTGTATTAGGACGTGAGTGTTATAACTTCGGCACATTTGTGAATGTGCTAATGTCTTCGTTACCTTTATTAGGATGCTAGGATGAGGATATAGTGGTAGGCGAGGTAGGCCTAGGAGGTGTTGGTCAGGCCAATGTGGCCGAGCCAGTAGGTCAGCAGGCCATGGGCACCTTAGCGCGCGAGATGGCAGGAGCATTGAGGGAATCCATGGGCATTCTCAGGGCTAAAAATCAAGCCCAGGCCTATGTAGCTGAGGCAGGGCCTTCTTTTCTAATAAGGGAGTTTTTCCGGTCAAATCCGGACGAGTTTGTGGGTGATCCCAAAGACCCACTTAAGGCTGATGAGTGGCTTGAGCAGATGACGAAGACGTTTGAGAGGCTTGGTATCGAAGACGGGGCTTTCAAAGTGACCTTGGCGTCCTTCCAGCTGAAAGGACGTGGGTCAATAGTGGAAGTTTGTTTGGGGCCGTTTTATTAGGACTTGGGAGGCCTTTGTAGATGCTTTCCAGGAGAAGTTTTTGCCTCCCGTTGTTAGGGAGAAGTTGAGGGATCAGTTTTGTCAGCTCAAGTAGCTAAATACACCAGTGGCTGAGTTTGAGGCCGCATTTACCAGTTTATCTAGGTTTGCACTTGAGCTAGTAGCATCTGAGGAGCGCCGTTGTCTTGAATTTGAAAAGAAGTTAAGACACGGGCTTTAGACGAGAGTTGCGGGGTCCATGACTCGGGAGTATGTGCGCCTTGTGGATGCTGCGGCCCATATGGAGATTATTATGCATGAGGAGGAGGAGAGGTTGAGGGGCTCCAAAAGGAGTCAAGATAGCCAGGGGGATGGTAGGAGGCAGAGGCGTTTTAACCATCAGCAGTCCCAGGGTGCATTTGTGAGATCTACCTTTCCAGTGCCGAGTTCAGGTTCTGGGAGAGGCAGCCAAGGAGACGTTACTTGTTACAAATGTGGTCAGCTGGGCCACAAGTCTCCAGCTTGCCCGCAGAGGGGAGAAGGACAAAGAGCAGCTTCATCTTCGGCTCGTCCTTAGAGCCAGAGTAAGGGCAGAGGTCAACCGATTTCTTGTTACTAGTGTGGTCAGGCGGGGCACCTGAAGAGGTTTTGCCCCTAGTTGAGTGGCACATCTGGTGCATCTGGGTCGAGGTAGAGTTTTCAGCCAGCTCAGCCAGTTCAGGCCTCGAGGGCCAATCAGGGAGCCTCATCGTCTCAGTCTGTGTAGCAGTCTTTTGCTCCGAGAGCGGAGCAGGTAGATCAGGGGCCTACAGGGCGCGTGTATGCTGCTACCGTGCAGGATCTTGTACCGGTTCCATCTGTTGTGAGAGGTACCTTTCTGTTTTACAACTCGGTTGCTAGTGTGTTGATTGATACTGGTGCATCCCATTCCTTTATATCTGTTGCATTTGCATTTGTTTTGAGGTTGGAGTTGACACAGTTAGCTTCTCCTATTTGTGTAGTATCACCTGTTGGGGGTGAGTTGATTTTGAAACAAGGGTGTAGAGGTTGTGATATAGAGGTCGCCGACTGCCGGCTTCCATTTTCTTTTGTAGTAATGGCGATGTCGGGTTTTGATGTGATTTTGGGTATAGACTGGTTATCGTCATACCGGGCTGTTATTGATTGCTACCGCCAGAAGGTTACTGTATGTACCTTGAGCGGGGATTGTTTTCATTTCTTGGGAGATTGGGTGGGTAGTGTTTTACCACCAGTGTATGATCTGCGAGGGCGGGGTGAGCTTAGTTGCCTTCTCGCTAACTGTATGAGTATTGAGTGTGATGAGATCCAGATCGAGTTACCTAGAGTGGTTTGTGAGTATTCAAATGTTTTTCCCCAGGATCTTGTTAGTTTGCCACCCCACCGAGAGGTGGAGTTTTTTATTGATTTAGTGCCCGGCACGACGCCGATTTCCATGGCACCATATCGTTTTTCCCCAGCCGAGTTGAGTGAGTTAAAGATTCAACTCCAAGAGTTACTAGAAAAGGGCTTTATCCGCCCTAGTACTTCGCCGTGGGGAGCACCAGCCCTCTTTGTTAAAAAGAAAGACGGGACTTTGAGGCTTTGTATTGATTACCAGAAGTTGAATCAGGCTGCGGTTAAGAACAAGTATCTTATGCCTCGTATAGATGATCTGTTTGACCTGTTGAAAGAGTCCCATTGTTTCTCTAAGATAGACTTGAGATTGGGTTACCATCAATTGAGGGTCAGGGAGGAGAATTTCCCAAAGACGGCATTCCGTACGCGGTATGGCCATTATGAGTTTCTGGTGATGCCTTTTGGGCTCACTAATGCACCTGCAGTATTTATGGACTTGATGAACCGGATCTTCTGGGAGTTCTTGGATCGTTTTGTGGTCATTTTTGTGGACCACATTCTGGTTTATTCACCTTCGGAGGAAGAGCACGAGGAACACTTGAGAGTGGTGCTTGAGTTGCTTAGAGCCCATAAGTTGTATGCTGAGTTTGGGAAGTGTGAGTTCTGGCTAAGAGAGGTTAAATTCTTAGGCCATGTAGTCTCCAGAGAAGGGGTGTCTGTTGATACATCCTAGGTAGAGGCAATGCAGGATGGGGCACAGCCTAGGAATATTTTTGAGATCCGCAGTTTTCTGGAATTAGCCGGTTATTACCGTAGGTTTGTGAAAGATTTCTCCAGGCTAGCTTCGCCGTTGACTAGGTTGACGCGGAAAGGGGTCAAATTTGTATGGAGTGAGATTTGTGAAAAGTCGTTCCAAGAGTTGAAAGTTAGACTTACCGCCGCTCCTATTTTGATTATTCTGGAGAGAGGTTTGGGTTATGCGGTGTACTGTGATGCTTCACGAGAGGGTTTGGGTTGTGTGTTGATGTAAGAGGGGAAAGTAGTAGCCTATGGCTCACGTCAATTGAAAATACATGAGAAGAACTATCCTACGCATGACCTAAAGTTAGCAGCTGTAATTTTTGCCTTGAGGATTTGGAGGCATTACCTGTATGGTGAGAGGTTCGAGGTGTTTCGGATCATAAGAGTCTGAAGTATCTGTTTACACAGAAAGACTTGAACTTGAGGTAGAGGAGGTGGATGAAATTTATTGAGGATTACGACTTTGAGTTGCACTATCACCCGGGAAAGGCCAATGTTGTGGCCGATGCCCTTAGTAGGAAATCCATTAGTGATGTAGCTTGTGTAGCCATCTGGGAGTGGGAGATGTTGGGTGCACGTGGTGAGTTTGATTTGCTTCTAGGCGAATCTGTTGAGTCTGTGACTTTGTTTTCTGTAGTTGCACAACCTACACTTGTGAATCGGGTGTTAGAGGTACAGAAGAGTGACCTTGAGGTAAAATCCCTCCGGGAGAAGATCTCCAGTGGGAAGGTTGAGAAGTGTTTGACTGAGTATCCTGACCTGAGTGTGAGGTACCGAGACCGTCTGTTTGTGCTAAAGTCTTGTCGAGAGGAAGTACTCTGAGAGTTTCACCATTCACACCTTGCGGTGCATCTGGGAGGTACTAAGATGTATCGTGATTTGGGTCACCAGTTCTGGTGGTGGGGTATGAAGAAAGATGTGGCAGTTTTTGTGTCTAGGTGCCTTACTTGTCAGCAAGTGAAGGCCGAACATCAGAGGCCAGCGGGTTTGTTGCAACCCTTACCTATAGCCGAGTGGAAATGGGAGTAGGTCACCATGGACTTCGTTGTAGGTCTTCCGAGGACTCAGCAGGGTAGTGATGCCATTTGGGTGGTTGTAGACCGGTTGACTAAGTCAACGCACTTTATTCCTATGCGCGTGAGAGATTCGGTAGATCATCTTGCCGACTTGTATATTCGGGATATAGTGAGGTTGCGCGGGGTCCCAGTGTCAATCGTCTCAGATAGAGATCCACGTTTTACTGCTAGGTTGTGGTAGAGTTTGTAGAGTGCCTTGGGCACTAGACTGACCTTTAGCACGGCTTATCATCCTCAGACTGACGGGCAATCCGAGCGTACTATTCAGATCTTTGAGGATATGCTTCGAGGCTGTGTCCTTGACTTTAGTGGGTCGTGGGAGAGGCACTTGCCCTTAGTGGAGTTTGCTTATAACAATAGTTTCTAATCAAGTATTGGCATGGCACCGTTTGAGGCTTTGTATGGCCGACCGTGTAGGTCTCCAATGTGTTAGGCCGAGGTGGGTGATGCACCTTTGTTAGGCCCGGAGTTTGTGGGAGAAACGATGGAGAAAATTGAGTTTATCTGTAAGAGGCTTGTTACAGCCCAGAGTTGCCAAAAGAGTGCCGACCGTCGGAAGAGGCCTTTGGCATTTGAGGTGGGTGATCACATCTTTCTGAAAATATCGCCTAGGCGGGGTTTGATGAGATTTAGGAAGAGTGGGAAGTTGTCCTCTCAGTTTATTAGTCCCTTTGAGATCCTTGAGCGGATTGGGAAAGTTGCATACCGTTTAGCTTTACCGCCATAGTTGTCCGAGGTGCATGACGTGTTTCATGTTAGTATGCTTCGGAAGTACGAGCCGGATCCATCACATGTATTGGATTGGACCGACTTAGAGGTAGATGAGGATGCCTCGTATGAAGAGAGACCGGTGCGGGTTTGTAGACGCGCCCTCGGGCCTCGCTACAGTTCGGACTCAATTTGTGTCACGGTCCTGGATCTAATCTCGCGGAGTGCAATGCAAGACTGATGAATCATCAAAGAGTCCAAATCCGGCAAATCGTTTTTGAAAACAGATTTTTTTGAAAGAAGTGCCAAACATGGACTGCTTTGCCAGATATAGAGTCGCTACCTAAATATTTTATTTTGGAGAAATTTAGGAAACCCTGACTCGTGCCTAAGGCCACGTGTCCGTCATCACCAAAGTTGCCTCTACTCAGGAACTTGTGTACGATTGGGGAAGGTCACTTCGTGAGCACCCCCGCTTGCCCGATCAAAGATTGGCCTCTACTAACCATGATATCTAGTTTTGAAAACATTATGCATTCTTACTGCGGTTATTGGCCAAGATTTGCTATGTGATGCGCACAGCATACAAGTATAGACTAGGTCGCCTGAATTGGAACGAAACATCTCATGTTTGTTTTGAAAACAGTTTGCTACTCGCAAGTAGGCTAAAATATGGATTTGCCACCCTCGGGTGGGCTTAGAAAACGTGATGATTTGCCACTCTCGAGTGGGCTTAAAACTCACAATTGATAAATTATTCCAATTCAAATAACCCAACCTTCACCCACAGGCATTCAAGCAGTTATATCATATAAGCACATAGCCTCATGGTAAGCATGCTATCATGGCAGTCACTCACACACATGCAATGGAGGTACCTTACAGGGGCAATTGGCAATGACTTACCTCGACAATGTCCTACCTCAAGCTGATGTGGGAATCTTCCTCTTCTTCTCAGTTGAACCACATTAATACTTTTCTCTCTGGCTATGGTTGCAGCTTTCCTTATTCTCCAACAGGGTGACATACTAGGTTGGCTCAGTATCAAGAATTGAGGCGCATACACATGCTATCTCAACCTATGGGGCTGCCATACGGATTTCAAGCCGAGGATACACCCCTGGGTATTTAAACCAAACTTTAGTCTCGGAAATCCTGAACCTTTGCGGTCTAGACATGAGCCATTCGAACTCTAGTTTCCACCGTCTCAGTTGGTCTCCTAGGAACTCACCGCTAACACAGGTAGGGGGCTATACCAGACCATCGGAAGTCGTTCGGGCACGACAAACACCAAAGGAATTGCACCTTCAGAGGATTTAAGGTCTCCTAGACCAAAGAGTGCACAAGACAGTGCGAATGCAGATGCGAGATTTAAGGTCTCCTAGACCAGACGATAAAACAGATATGATGCAATGGATGTAATAGATGTGATGCAATAGATAATAGATGCGATGCAGCAGAGAGTACAATAGATGCAAAGGGTGACATACGCTGGACTCGTGAGTGGAGGCAGAACAAAGAAAATCAATCAGGAGCGCGTTCCACGCAACCTAAGATAAATTCCAAACATGCTGAAAATCGTGTGAGAAAGAGGAGGCTCCAAGCACGCTGAAATCGTGAGAAGAGGTCCAAAAACAACCCGCCCAGCGCGTCTACAACGCAACGTGGGATAAATTCCAAACACGCTGAAATCGTGCGAGGAAAAGAACACTCTAACCACGCTGAAATCGTGAGAAGAGGTCCAAAAACAACTGCTCAAGTGCGCGCACAACGCAACCTGAGATAAAATCCAAACACGCTGAAATCGTGTGAGGAACGGGACACCCAAATCACGCTGAAATCGTGAGAGGAGGCTTGAAAACAACCGCCCAGGTGCGTACACAACGCAACCTGAGATAAATTCCAAACACGCTGAAATCGTGTGAGGAAACGGGCACTCAAGCCACGCTAAAATCGTGAGAAGAGGTCCGAAAACAACCGCCCAGGTGCGTACACAACGCAACCTGAGATAAATTCCAAACACGCTGAAATTGTGTGAGGAAACGGGACACTCAAACCACGCTGAAATCATGAGAAGAGGTTAACAAATTCCAAACACGCTGAAATCGTGTGAGGAAGGAACAAACTCTAACCATGCTGAAATCGTGAGAAGGGGTCAGCTAAACAACCGCCCAAGTGCGTACACAACACAACCTGAGATAAATTCCAAACACATGCTGAAATCGTGTAAGGAAAGGAACACTCTAACCACACTGAAATCGTGAGAAGAGGTCAGGTAACTCAGGAGCGCGTTCCACGCATCCCAAGTTAAGTCCCAGGGGACCACGATCGTAAACGCTGCCCAGCGTAAAAGGTTAAACAATAAGAGATAATACAAGATGCAAATGAATGCAATAAGTGCGATGACACAGTACAAGTTACAAGCGATGTAGAGCATGATGTTTAGGGAATGCAATAAACAAACAAAGTGGCACTTTAGAAAGCACCTCATAGAGTGTGTGGCGGTAAACTGCTTTACTCTGACGGGGAATGGTATTCAAGGAGAGTACTTCTGATCGCCATTCTGGCTTGAAACAGTGAAACAATCAACAAAATATTCTGTTCACTTTGAACACACAGCTCGTATCAGCACATTGCTCATTCTGAACACGTAGCTCATAACACAGTATTCGATTTACTCGGCACACAGCTCAGTCTGAACAGACAGTCCGATCTGAAAAGACGGGATGCAAAAACGGAACCTGTAGAAGTTGAAACAAACTCGGATGCTCCAAATTTTCCCTATTTTCTTTGCTTTGTAGTCTGGAACCCATATAACTTCAGATAGGTCCTAGTTTTACTGTTCTCACATGACCTGGGTAGAACCTTGCGGGTTTTTTTTTTTTTTTTTTTTTAAAGAACAAAATCTTGTTTTGCACAAATGTGGAGAACGACACGGCACTCCTAAGCACAAAACGATTCATTTTGAAATTGAGAAATGAATTCTTAACCGGGTATTGAGCCTACAACTGACCACAGCCAAAACGACTCAACAACGGAAAACAAATGTAGAACAACCTAAGCACAACTCAACAAAGGAAAAATAAGGTAAAACAACCTAAACACATTTATTGACACTCAAACGACTCAAAACAAGAATCGAGACAAACAAAACACACAGACACAACACCCAGCTGTGTTACAAAGGCAAGATACCTCTTGGTGCACGAGGAGCCAGTTTCTCTGGGTATTGTTTCCCACCCTTTCTTATTTGTGATTCTCACATCACTCGGCCCTCAGGCTCGGCTTTTCTCACAAAACCCTTTTCCTCACTTTTTGTCTCAACGCACATCTCTCTATTCTTTAATCTCTCATTTTTTATCCCTCCCTGGGTGGTTGATGGATAAATAAGAAGTTGCGGGCTCTTGCCCCAAGCATTTGCTAGATTCTGTTTCTTCTGCACACAGCTAGTGAATTCCTCCCATAGAGGAATTGCGCTATAACTAGGTGTGTAGCAAATCTGCAACTGACATCGGTTGACGATGCTCTGCTGGGGAGTTTGGACATGATCAGATCTGTCCAGATGAGGGAGTGTAATATCTTGCCTCATTCCAGCTCGTGCTTCGGACATGGCTTGATACCTCGTTGCTTGGAGGATGTGAGAGCGTTCTGTCATTTTGTGGTCAACTTCAGTGGTCCCCTTTTCTGGTAGGTAGAATGCCCTTTCTGGTAGATAGAGTGCCCTTTCTAGCAAGTGTGTTGACAATGGGGAAAAGACAGAACACCTGACTCAACTGTGCCCCTAGTTCATTATTTTGACCATTTTTTGTTTTTGGCTTTCTATTAAAACAATTTTAACCAAAATGAGGGTTAGATTAACATGCTTGTTCAATTTTCTGATTTAAAATCATGCAAGTCAGGCTATGAGCAATGAAAATTTTCCTTTTCTGGGTTTAAGAAATGGTCCAGTTTTAGAAAAATGGAAAATTTTTGATAGAATTAGTCAACCTCAGTAAAAATTCTCAAAAACTATTTTTGCAAACGGCCACTGCTCAACGAGCATAGAACCTACTCTTGAGATGCACAACCTCAGATCCAAAACAAATCGAAATTTGCCCCTTGTCTGAAGAGAGCTGCATGGTAACGGAAAGTTGCCCCTTGTTTGAATAACACCGCGGCACACTGTATGGCAACGAAAAGTTGCCCCAAGCCTGAATAGCGCCGCAACACATGGCAACCAGTCCTCAATAGCACCGCAGCACATGGCAACCAGTCCTCACAGTGACAATTACAACCAAATTCTCGGATACAGAGAAGACAAAGATGACCAGAACCATCACATGGACACAGTCGGATTTGAAGTGTTTTACGGCCGGACTTCGGAGTGAAGTTGCCTACGTATCCCAAAGATGGGAATCAAGCCTTGCGTGGTTCGGGGTTAAGGTACACTCGTGTATTTAACCTCTCCTTTTGCACTCTAACTTTTGCCAAGGTCGCCCTTCCGGGTTTTCAACCTTACGAACTCTGTTCTTCTTTTCTGTTCAATTCCTTTCATTTCTCTTCTACTTTTTTTTGGTTTCATTTTTCTTCTTTTCTTTCTCGCTCTAACTTTTGCCTGGGTCGCCCTTCCGGGTTTTCAACCCAGCGAGCCTCTCAAGGGTAAAAGTGTAGTTTTGTCCACGTTGATTGATTTGAGATCTTGAAGCCATCTGAATCCAGGAAAATGGCTACTGTTCGCTGATGATGTAGAAGTCCATCCAATGGAGGGTGAATTTGCCCCTATTGTTGTGGATAGGAACTTGGTTGTCCTTCGACAATACTTTCTCCTTTCCTTCCTTCTGGGATTTGGCATTCTTGCCGATCTTCATCTTTGACTCTTCGAGCACATCTGACATTTTGCCCCTAGTTCGAGGGGTGCTCCTGATCTAGCTTCATAAGCTTGAATTGACTTTTCTTGCTGACTTTTCTTGCCCCTAGTTCGCGGGCTGCATTACATCATGATTGGCCTTGGAACATTCTGAATCCAAGTTCAAGGTTTTGAATTTAAGAGGGGTTAAGTCTCGAGGCTGAGAACGATCCTAAGCTGCGCAATCTCAAGAGCGATTCCACACAGGTCTTCGCAGGACCGCGCAAAACATTTTTTGAAATCTTTTAAGAAAGCGACTAGTCGCTCGCACTGAAGACAATGTTGAACCAATCTGGATCAGACCCGGATCCTTCTCAGTACTCATATCAACAAGCATGATCTCATTCGTTAAGGGCTTTGCATGCCTCTCTTCCTCTCAGTTGATCAAATTTTGCAAAACCCGAGGAATTCTTCCTTCTTTGTTTTCACCGCAGTGTTAGAAAAAGTTTTGAAAAACTTAAGTTAATGCAATGATTTCAAGGCATAGAAAAGTAGGTGAAAAGCACTGCTATTTCATTCAGAACTGCTGGCACAATTGGCACAAGGCAGAAGCAAACACGAGAGTGTGAAAATCACTGTTGTTCATTCAGATCTGTTGGCACAACTAGCTCCTCGGCAGAAACAGACTCAAAAGAAAACGAAAAGACAAACGCAAAACTAGCAAGTGATGTCCGAGGTAACACCCCCAAAATCACCCGACTCCAATAAAATAGGACTGACTCGGTACAACAAGACAGACCCGACTGACTCAGTAAGAAAAGACTCACACTGTACAAAACAACAAGACTGACCCAATACCCAAGTCAGAAAGTACAAATTAACAACATTCGCAAATGTGCTCAAAACAGTGCATGTCATCCACTATATCTGGAGTAAACTGAGTGCCATCCGCAAGCGGTTCATCCCCCGATCACATGGTCACATTATCCCCCAAGTTCACCGATCCAGTGCCGATAGACTTTGTAGGACCTGACGCGGAGATGGCCTTTTTATCAATCACATCTTGTATTTCATGGTGAAGACGAAGACACATGTCAGTGTCATGGCCAGCTTGTTGATGAAAAACACAGTACTTCGCCGGGTTATGGGAGAGAGGAAGCTTATTCGGTAATGGCCGCGGCTCTAGGGGCTTCAGATGTCCCTTTTTGATCAGGATCCTCAGCGCCGTTGATAGAGACATGTCCAGTAGGGTGAACACCCTCTGGCCCCGAGGTGGGTATTTGGCAGGTTGTGAGCTGGTTGTACTAGATGTACCGGCGAAAGGGTCGATAGGTGCTGACTTTTGATGATCTCTTCCGAGTGTAGGATTGGAGCTGAAAGGGGTGTTTCTGGTACAACGGCCCTTCTCCCGGCTTGCCCCTTGATTCAAACTGCCCCCAACTTGAGTGACGAAAATGTCGTCCATAGTTTTTGCAATAACTGCGAGCACTTTCTTTCTATTCAGTCCCTCAGCTTTCAAAGCCTCAACAGCCAACAAAAGATGTTCATGGGGATCCATGTCCGCCCCTATCTTGTTCTTTCCACTCGCCTCTACTTTGCCAAGGGATTGGCATTCCTCAAATGCAGCCCGTTCCAAGACTGGGGAGCCTTTAGTATGTGATGTGGTTAATAACGGAGCCAATGTCCCGGTGGCCAGATCTGTCACAGTTCTCTGAAGATCTTCGATCATTCTCTTTAGCTCAGAAGTAATGGGCTCACGGGTTTGAGATGATTGGGGTCCAGGAGCATCCATCATGCATAAGTCCATGCTTTCTGAAATGAACACCTCAGGCTTGGGTAAGTGGGCTGCGGTGATGTATATGCTGGGGTCGAAGGTGGATGGTAGTGTATGGATGAGGTTGAGGTGGGGAGGTGATGAGTCAGTACTAACCTGAGGTCCTTTGGATGGAGCTAGGGTCCCTTCGTCAATAAGATCCTGAATCTTATGACGGAGGCGGATGCAACGGTTCGTATCATGACCGTGTTGTTGATGATAGACACAATATTTAGCTGGGTCATACCTTGGTGGAAGAGGATTTGGACGGGGTTGGGGTTCTAGGGGTTCTAGGTGCCCTTCTTCTTGCAGCTTCTTGAAAGCTTGGAAGAGACTCATATAAAGAGGATTGAACTTTCGGGCTTGGGGCCGATTTCAGGTGGTTGGTTTTTGGCCATTGAGGGAAGTGGTGATAGTGTCTACTTCTGAGCAGTTCACAGCTGTGCTACCTTTAGTAGTAGCATTGGAATTGCGAACAACATTTCTCTTTAACAGCTCATTTTCTTCTGCAAAGATCCCTTGTCGGATGGCATCCTCGATCTGAACCCCCATTCAATGAAGGTCTGGAAAGGTAAACAGTGGTAGAACGATCATTTTCTGCAATAACATGCCATGTAGATTCCGAACAATTATCCTGATTTGATCTTTGTCAGAAGGCCCTGTAGTCATCATTGAGGCTTTTGCTCTCCATCTCATCACAAACTCTGAGAAACTCTCCTTAGGTTCTTGGCGGGTGACCTCGAGATCACGAGTTGTGACCTCGATCTGTGTGTTGTACGAGTATTGAGTAATAAAGGCCTCAGCCAGCTCTTCCCAGTTCCATTTCACGGAGTCCTCCAATTTCGTATACCAGATTGCGACTATCCCAGACATGGTTCGGCCAAAGAGAGACAACTTCTGAGCTGCGGTCAAACCCATTGGCCTCAAGATATCAGAAAATAGGTGGAGGTGCACCCTTGGGTCTCCAGAGCCGTCGAAGCGGTCGATATGTGGCATTTTGAATCGGTCCGACAGAGTCATGGCCGAATCGATATACCCATCCTCAATGTCTGGAATGGACTTCACACCCTGAGATTTCTTGAATAACTTTTCAAGCTTGCTTATTTTTAGTGCCGTGGGGTCCACCTCGAACTCAGAGGGATAATCCGGTGGGTTGATCTGTGCCTTGGATAGCTGAGGTGGGATCAGGGGCGAAGCTGGCCCTATTGGAATGTCTGTCTCTTCCTGGACATTTGCTGTCTCTTCGAGTGCTGGAACTCCTGGTGGGGGAGGGGCTTGGTGCGAAGCAGATGCTCCGGTTTGCTGTTGCAGCCTGGCAATTAACTCTGCCAGTTGGGCCACTACTTCTGCTTGAGGTGCAGCCACTTCTGCCTGGCAGGCAGCATCCTGTTGCATAGCCTGCATGGTTTTTTGGAGCTGACACATCATGTCCTCTATATTAATTGAAAACTTCCTCTCTGAAGTGGAAGTAGATATCTCAGCCCCAACTGCGCACAGGTGAGGTGGATAATGATCGCTGAGCTGGACACTGTTGAACTGGTGATCTGTGCCTGACTGGCCTTTTACCTTGCCTCTGGCGAAGGAACACTAATTTGCCCTTGAACTGAATCTCTGACTTGACAAAGTCTATCAATACAAGTTCGGTGTACCTGGGGGATATTGGAACCTTTTAAAGCTATGATTCCAGGACTACCTAGTAAAAGAGAAAACATGCAGCATCTCAGCCCATTTTTGCCAAAACAGATATGAGCGTAGCTGAATAACCATGCTCTCTACCAAATTCTGCTCAAAAGTCTGCCTGTAAACTGATACCCTCAGGTAAAACTGATTCTCCACATACTGATGCCCGTAGGCCTGATACCCAGACTTGCAAACTGTTACATGCATTCCTGTAGGGACACACCCTAAAAGAACATAGCAAGCAAGTGAGAGCCAAAACACCCCTATGTTGGGGTAGGGTTTCCCTGTCCTATTTTGTCAGGAGCTAGGGTTTCACTACGCACGCAGCGGTTTCAAACAACCTATGATCGGGTAAGCAACCTGTCCTAATTTGGAATGGTCACTATGGATTCCAATATGCACTAGGTCGAATGGTCAAAAAGGGTGCCCCGGTAAAACCGGGGTATGTGTTATCGTCGTGGCAGAGCCCGCAACCGGTCAGCCTTGTGGCATACTTCGCAAAGCGAGCCTCCGGCAAACCGTTCAGGAATAGCATACGGAAAACACAGTGTCCTAGGTGCACCAATGCAAATGCAATGCAAAAAAACACATAAGCGTAGTCAAAACCAGATATCATGAGTTCGAGTCAAGTTCTCTAATTCCCCAGTGGAGTCGTCACAAACTGTAGACGCGCCCTCGGGCCTCGCTACAGTTCGGACTCAATTTGTGTCACGATCCTGTATCTAATCTCGTGAAGTGCAATGCAAGACCGATGAATCATCAAAGAGTCCAAATCCGGCAAATCATTTTTGAAAACAGATTTTTTTGAAAGAAGTGCCAAACATGGACTGCTTTGCCAGATATAGAGTCGCCACCTAAATATTTTATTTTGGAGAAATTTAGGAAACCCTTACTCGTGCCTAAGGCCACGTGTCCGTCATCACCAAAGTTGTCTCGGCTCGGGAACTTGGGTACAATTGGGGAAGGTCACTTCGTGAGCACCCCCGCTCGCCCGATCAAAGATCGGCCTCTACTAACCATGATATCTAGTTTTGAAAACATTATGCATTCTTACTCTGGTTATTGGCCTAGATTTATTATGTGATGCGCACAACATACAAGCATAGACTGGGTCGCCTGAATTGGAACGAAACATCTCATGTTTGTTTTGAAAACAGTTTGCTACTCGCAAGTAGGCTAAAATGTGGATTTGCCACCCTCGGGTGGGCTTAGAAAGCGTGATGATTTGCCAGTCTCGAGTGGGCTTAAAACTCACAATTGATGAATTATTCTAATTTAAATAACCCAACCTTCACCCACAGGCATTCAAGCAGTTATATCATATAATCACATAGCCTCATGGTAAGCATGCTATCATGGCAGTCACTCACACACATGCAAGGATGCTAAAGCATAAACACTTACTGAGCACTCCAATCCAAAACAAAAGCTATGTTAGAAATCCATGCGTGATCCTAACTATACAGAAATGCCTAATGCAACACATGCAAAATGCAACTAAGATAGGCTCGGCTATTTTAAAGATGGCATGTGAAATGCTACACCTAACAAGTATTCAACTCCGAATCGAAATACAAATGCAATTAGTATGATGCGCCGAGCCCGGTGCATACTAGACAGATGAATGAATGCAAACAAGTTATCATACTGTATGCTAATTGAAACATGCCCTAATCTAACCATCATAAGCTGGTAAATGAAAAGGAGAAAGAGGTGAGGTTGGAAGACATACATCACACGCACGCACACTTATTATAATTGCGCCCTCGCACAGAGGGTCCGAATAAATAATACAGTCCGAATGAATAATTACAGTTCGAATAAATACAAAATCTTAATTAATTAACAACTTAACTAGGAAAGCAGGTAAATTAGCACGCAAATCCATGGACCGCCTCAGCTTTGTTCCAAATGATAAATGCTGCATGCTCGAGTTGCCTTGCGCAGAAATCCATTACGAGGCCCCAGTTTGCCTCTGTTTGCAATTGTTCTCGGAATATTGCGCAACGCTCCAGAAGGCCGTTGATTTTTGATTTACTGCAACAGAGAGTAACAAAGGGGCATGGCAAAGTATTTTCACATATGTATGCATGACTACTCTTCAGGGAGTGTAGTCCTCGATCCTCGTGCCACCAATCACGCATATCGATGCATCATGGCCGAGGAGTCGAATTGCACGACTCAATATGAAATGAATGCACATGAAAACACAACAAGACCTAAACTCCATCATCGGTAATCCGGAGTGTCGGCGACAGGGAATTGAGACACGTTCCATCACTCGGAGTACGAAACGTACCTCGTTTCCCATGCTTGGGCGAACTCCTATCCCAAACATGATGCAAATGAGATGGCATACACAATGCGACTAATAAAAACCTAGCATACGCAATGCTATGAAATGGCATACACAATGCTCTAACCTGCGACCTAGCATACGCAATGCTATGGACCGAAATGGCATACACAATGTACGATGGACTTATACCAACATGAGTGGACCTCAGCCACACTCACATCAGTGGCCATGAGATGGAAGAGAGACAACTGAAATGCGTGCACACGTGCATGCATACCGAGGACCGAACCTAAGGCATAAAATGCCACTCTACCAAAGCATGGCAAGGGATGAAAGATGGCATACAAACATGTAATTTCCAGCATTGAAACATGATGCTAAACGGTCCTGAAGCATGGAAATATGGCACTCGATGCATGCAATAAACCTCGAAACTCAAAGCTAGGCACATGTATTAAATTATAACTATGCAAAACAAGCATTATTTGGCCATGAAGTGCAGAGACAAAGCCAAGGCAATCCCAAAACATGCACATTTCTAGTTTAAAACATGGCCGAAAAGTGCTAACATGATGGACAAAAATAGTATGCAAATTCGGCTAGCAAGCATGGTTTACATGGCATGTATATGAAGCGTATGGGAACTCATCAAACCAGCCAAAAACAGTGAATAAAACATGTCAAAATATGCCCAAATAACCACTGAAATGCAATCAATGCATGCAAAAATGATGAGTTCCTTTAGAGGGCCATACAAGGGGTTATTAAGCACATACAAGATAGACATGTAACATGACAAAACCACCTATAGAAATGAGTTTTGACAGCCCTAAAACTCACCAAAAAGGGCCTGAAATTGATCAATAAAGCATACAATGAAAGGTCCTCTTGAAAGGCCTTGAGGAGGGTTGTTCCACACATGCATGAGGGACATAAAATATGGTCAAAAGGGCCTTGGAAAGAGCTAAGGCAGACCTCAAAACCCTCAGAATGAGGCCTGGAACATGACTTCAAAGCATGCAAAAAGGGGTCCCTTTGGAAGGCCAATCAAGACCACCAAACAAGACAAGGAGAGAGGGGGTCACTCCCCTCTGATTTTGGCTCTCAAAAATGCATCTAAGCCACTGAAAATCCACTAGATTTCAGTGGCTAAGAGGCCAAACCATGGCCAATGCAAGTGCTCTAATGTATAGCCCTAATCATGAAGAGATGAAGCATGCATAGGGGGACGATGACCGCAAACAGAAAAGAGACCTTAACCAAACTTGAAGAGGAGATTAAAACAAGATCTTTTTTAGTTTATGACAAATCTCGAAAATGTTCACAAGTAAAGCTAAAATATGATGCAAAAAAATCACTAAAAGAGAGATAGAGGGTAAGGGAAAGTAGATGACCTCAAAAAACAAAGTGCCCTTAAACAAAGTTGAAGAGGAGCTCAAAATAAGACACTTTACAGTTTAGGTCAAGGCCCAGAAATGCTTGCCAAAGGGGCTAAGTAATGAAGCAAAATAAGGCTAGAAAAGGGGAAATGAAGACTTACCCTTGTAGAGTCGACCTCCAGCAGCTTCTGGACCAAGTTGGTGACCTTTCAACCTCTATAATGACCTCCAAGGTGCTAGAATGAATGAGGGAGGTGGTAGGCTAAGAGGTGTAGGGTAAAATGGCCAAGAATATTAGGGTTTGGAGCTTGGAGAAGAAGGCTATGAAGGATGGAGTGTGTATGCCTTAACCAAATGTCTAAACCTTGCAAAATGAGATGGAGGGTTGGTTATATAGAGGGAGAGAAGTAAGGCTTCTTGGAGAAGCCAAGAGAGAGGTTCAAAGCTTCTAAAAGAAGCTTGACCAAAGGGGTCAAGCTTCTTGAGGAAGCTAGACCAAAAGGGTCAAGCTTCCTCAAGAAGCTTGAGCAAAAAAGTCAAACTCCTCTTACCAACCAAGTAAAGGGGTCAAAACCCTCGGATAGTTGGTCAAATGCTTCGCAGCTGACACAACTGTGTTGCACTTGAGAAGAGCAAAAAAGCATAAAGCTGGCCGACCAACTAAGGTGGCCGGCCAGCCAGTCCCCCTGGTCGGTCGACCAGGGGTCAAAAGGGTCAAGCACAAAAGCTGGTCGGCCTCCCCAGAAAGGTGGCCTCCCTGATGAGTAGAATACAGCTGTGTGGTGAAAAACCAGAAAATGTGACCCAGGAGAGAGAAAAACCAGCTTTTCAGATGGGTTCAAAAGGGTCAAGAAGAATTATTGGTCGGCCTACCCATATTTGTGGCCTCCCAGATGAGCACAACACAATGATGGTGTGAAAAACCAGAAATTGTGGCTCAAAAGTGAGAAAAACCAACTTTCTGTCAGAAAAATCGGCTTTTAGAGAGAGAAAAAGAGAAAATTGGTTTTTCAGGGGAAAAGGTGGCCTCCCACTATCCTACCACCTCCCTAGCAATGAAAATAGGGTCCTTACCAAAAATGGACCAAGACGGATGCAAAACGAAGGTTCGGCGTCCAAAACGCGTGGTTCGGGGCCCCGAAAACAGGTTGTTAGGCACCGGAAGTGGCGTATGACCACGAAGGTGGTCTCTCGGGCCACAGTGTCCCTCTAAAGGGAGGAAATAAGGGGTGCACCAAAAACCGGAGCCAACAGAAGTAATTAAGCGGTCTCAAACCGAGGCAGACAGCCGACAGCTCCGAAAATCGAAAATTGGGCTCCAAACGGAAAAATGGCCTACGACCGCGAAACGTAGCCTACGGCCACTGAGAGATGGTCCGCGAGACTTCTCCCTTCCTTCAGGAAGAGAAAACGGAGGGAACGGAACCTGGTTCGCAAACCGAGGCAAAGTACAAAAGAGTCCGGAAGTTTGGAGGCAAGGCTCGCAGCTGAGACTCTGAAACCTCAGAACGAGCACAATATGCAATATCACCGAGCGCTCAATCGGGGACGTCTGAGTCTTAAGGTCGGTCAAAAATGGAGTGTCTATAGTTGCCCCTCTTTAACAGAACTCGGAAGTCAAGAAGTGACGGGAGTGAGTGTCAAAGCCCAGAGACGACCCATTTTTGACAAGGCCGAAGACTTGGACAAACAAACAAAATATAGATAAATAAATGGTTGTGCCCGCAGGCTGCCTACGTATCCCTTTGCAAGGAATCAAACCAGCGTAGTTCTGGGGCAGGATACAAAATGATATGCGGGAAGATTTTGATAATTGGACTTATCGGCTACGCGAAGCCGGTTTGAAAATTGGACTTTATACGCTACGCGAAGCCGGTTTTGAAAATTGGACTTATACACTACGCGAAGCTGGTTTTGAAAATTGGACTTATACGCTACGCGAAGCCGGTTTGAAAATTGGACTTATACGCTACGCAAAGCCGGTTTTGAAAATTGGACTTATACGCTACGCGAAGCAGGTTTTGAAAATTGGACTTATGCAATGCACTATAATGACTAAAATGTAATGTGATAGCTAGGAAAAGGGAGGTACCTTACAGGGGCAATTGGCAATGACTTACCTTGGCAATGTCCTACCTCAAGCTGATGTGGAAATCTTCCTCTTCTTCTCAGTTGAACCACAGTAATACTTTTCTCCCTGGCTATGGTTGCAGCTTTCCCTATTCTCCAACAGGGTGACATACTAGGTTGGCTTAGTATCCAGAATTGAGGCGCATACATATGCTATCTCAACCTATGGGGCTGCCATACAGATTTCAAGCCGAGGATACACCCCTGGGTATTTAAACCAGACTTTAGTCTCGGAAATCCCGAACCTTTGCGTTCTAGGCATGAGCCATTCGAACTCTAGTTTCCACCGTCTCAGTTGGTCTCCTAGGAACTCACCACTAACACAGGCAGGTGGCTATACCAGACCATTGGAAGTCGTTTGGGCACGACAAACATCAAAGGAATTGCACCTTTAGAGGATTTAAGGTCTCCTAGACCAGAGAGTGCACAAGACAGTGCGAATGGAGATGCGAGATTTAAGGTCTCCTAGAACAGACGATGAAACAGATATGATGCAATAGATGTAACAGATGTGATGCAATAGATAATAGATGCGATGCAGCAGAGAGTACAATAGATGCAAAGGGTGACATACTCCAACCACGCTGGACTCGTGAGTGGAGGCAGAACAAAGAAAATCAATCAGGAGCGCGTTCCACGCAACCTAAGATAAATTCCAAACACGCTGAAAATCGTGTGAGGAAGGGGAGGCTCCAATCACGCTGAAATCGTGAGAAGAGGTCCAAAAACAACCCGCCTAGCGCGTCTACAACGCAACGTGGGATAAATTCCAAACACGCTGAAATCGTGTGAGGAAAAGAACACTCTAACCATGCTGAAATCGTGAGAAGAGGTTCGAAAACAACTGCTCAAGTACGCACACAACGCAACCTGATTTAAAATCCAAACACGCTGAAATCGTGTGAGGAATGGGACACTCAAATCACGCTGAAATCGTGAGAGGAGGCCTGAAAACAACCGCCCAGATGCGTACACAACGCAACCTGAGATAAATTCCAAACACGCTGAAATCGTGTGAGGAAACGGGCACTCAAACCATGCTGAAATCGTGAGAAGAGGTCCGAAAACAACCGCCCAGGTGCGTACACAACGATAAATTCCAAACACATTGAAATCGTGTGAGGAAACAGGACACTCAAACCACGTTGAAATTGTGAGAAGAGGTAAACAAATTCCAAACACGCTGAAATCGTGTGAGGAAGGAACAAACTCTAACCACGTTGAAATCACGAGAAGAGGTCAGGTAAACAACCGCCCAGGTGCATGCACAACACAACCTGAGATAAATTCCAAACACATGCTGAAATCGTGTAAGGAAAGGAACACTCTAACCACGCTGAAATCGTGAGAAGAGCTCAGGTAACTCAGGAGCACGTTCCACGCATCCTAAGTTAAGTCCCAGGGGACCACGATCCTAAACGCTGCCCAGCGTAAAAGTATAAACAATAAGAGATAATACAATATGCAAATGAATGCAATAAGTACGATGACACAGTACATGTTACAAGCGATTTAGAGCATGACGTTTAGGGAATGCAACAAACAAACAAAGTGGCACTTTAGAAAGCACCTCATGGAGTGAGTGGCGGTAAACTGCTTCACTCTGACGGGGAATGGTATTCAAGGAGAGTACTTCTGATCGCCATTCTGGTTTGAAACAGTGAAACAGTCAACACAATATTCTGTTCACTTTGAACACACAGCTCGTATTAGCACACTGCTCATTCTGAACACGCAACTCATAACACAGTATTCGATTTACTCGGCACACAGCTCAGTCTGAACAGATAGTCTGATCTGAAAAGACGGGATGCAAAAACGGAACCTGTAGAAGTTGAAACAAACTCGGATGCTCCAAATTTTCCCTCTTTTCTTTTGCTTTGCAGTCTGGAACCCATATAGCTTCAGATAGGTCCTAGTTTTACTGTTCTCACATGACCTGGGTAGAACCCTGCGGGTTTTTTTTTTTTTTTTTTGAAAGAACAAAATCCTGTTTTGCACAAATGTGGAGAACGACATGGCACTCCTAAGCACAAAACGATTCATTTTGAAATTGAGAAATGAATTCTTAACCGGGTATTGAGCCTACAACTGACCACAGCCAAAACGACTCAACAACGGAAAACAAATGTAGAACAACCTAAACATAACTCAATAATGGAAAAACAAGGTAAAACAACCTAAACACATTTATTGACACTCAAACGACTCAAAACAAGAATCGAGACAAACAAAACACACAGACACAACACTCAGCTGTGTTACAAAGGCAAGATACCTCTTGGTGCACGAGGAGCCAGTTTCTCCGGGTGTTGTTTTCCACCCTTTCTTATTTGTGATTCTCACATCACTCGGCCCTCAGGCTCGGCTTTTCTCACAAAACCCTTTTCCTCACTTTTTCTCTCGACGCACATCTCTCTATTCTTTAATCTCTCATTTTTTATCCCTCCCTGGGTGGTTGATGGATAAACAAGAAGTTGCGGGCTCTTGCCCCTAGCATTCTGCTAGATTCTCTTTCTTTTGCGCACAGCTAGTGAATTCCTCCCATAGAGGAATTGCGCTATAACTGGGTGTGTAGCAAATCTGCAGCAGACATCGGTTGACGATGCTCTGCTGGGGAGTTTGGACATGATCAGATCTGTCCAGATGAGGGAGTGTAATGTCTTGCCTCATTCCAGCTCGTGCTTCGCACTTGGCTTGATACCTCGTTGCTTGGAGGATGTGAGAGCTTTCTGCCCTTTTGTGGTCAGCTTCAGTGGTCCCCCTTTCTGGCAGGTAGAATGCCCTTTCGGGCAGATAGAGTGCCCTTTCTAGCAAGTGTGTTGACAATGGGGAAAAGACAGAACACCTGACTCAACTGTGCCCCTAGTTCATCATTTTGACCATTTTTTTTATTTTTGGCTTTCTATTAAAACAATTTTAACCAAAATGAGAGTTAGATTAACATGCTTGTTCAATTTTCTAATTTAAAATTATGCAAGTTAGGCTATGAGCAATGAAAATTTTCCTTTTTTGGGTTCAAGAAATGGTCCAGTTTTAGAAAAATGGAATAATTTTTGAGAGAATTAGTCAACCTCAGTAAAAATTCTCAAAAACTATTTTTGCAAACGGCCAGTGCTCAACGAGCATAGAACCTACTCTTGAGATGCACAACCTCAGATCCATAACAAATCGAAAATTGCCCCTTGTCTGAAGAGAGCTGCATGGCAACGGAAAGTTGCCCCTTGTTTGAATAGAACCGCAGCACACTGTATGGCAACGGAAAGTTGCCCCAAGCCTGAATAGCGCCGCAACACATGGCAACCAGTCCTCAATAGCACCGCAGCACATGGCAACCAGTCCTCACAGTGACAATTACAACCAAATTCTTGAATACAGAGAAGACAAAGATGACCAGAACCATCACATGGACACAGTCGGATTTGAAGTGTTTTACGGCTGGACTTCAGAGTGAAGTTGCCTACGTATCCCAAAGATGGGAATCAAGCCTTGCGTAGTTCGGGGTTAAGGTACACTCGTGTATTTCAACCTTACGAGCTCTGTTCTTCTTTTCTGTTCAATTCCTTTCATTTCTCTTCTACTTTTTTTTTGTTTCATTTTTCTTCTTTTCTTTCTCGCTCTAACTTTTGTTTGGGTCGCCCTTCTGGGTTTTCGACCCGGCGAGCCTCTCAAGCGTAAAATTGTAGCTTTCTCCACGTTGATTGGTTTGAGATCTCGAAGCCATCTGAATCCAGGAAAATGGCTGTTGTTCGCTGATGATGTAGAAGTCCATCCAATGGAGGGTGAATTTGCCCCTATTGTTGTGGATAGGAACTTGGTTGTCCTTTGGCAATACTTTCTCCTTTCCTCCCTTCTGGGATTTGGCATTCTTGCCAATCTTCGTCTTTGACTCTTTGAGCACATCTGACATTTTGCCCCTAGTTCGAGGGGTGCTCCTGATCTAGCTTCACAAGTTTCTTGATCTGACTTTTCTTGCTGACTTTTCTTGCCCCTAGTTCGCGGGCTGCTTCAAATCTGGCTGCACAGGCCTTACATCATGATTGGCCTTGGAACATTCTGAATCCAAGTTCAAGGTTTTGAAATTAAGAGGGGTTGAGTCTCGAGGCTGAGAGCGATCCGAAGCTGCACAATCTCAAGAACGATTCCACACAGGTCTTCGCAGGACCGCGCAAAACATTTTTTGAAATCTTTTAAGAAAGGGACTAGTCGCTCGCGCTGAAGACAATGTTGAACCAATCTGGATCAGGCCAGGATCCTTCTCAGTACTCATATCAACAGGCATGATCTAATTCATTAAGGGCTTTGCATGCCTCTCTTCCTCTCAGTTGATCAAATTTTGCAAAACCCAAGGAATTCTTCCTTCTTTGTTTTCGCCGCAGTGTTAGAAAAAGTTTTGAAAAACTTAGGTTAATGCAATGATTTCAAGGCATAGAAAAGTAGGTGAAAAGCACTGCTATTTCATTCAGAACTTCTGGCACAACTGACACAAGGCAGAAGCAAACACGAGAGTGTGAAAATCACTGTTGTTCATTCATATCTGTTGGCACAACTAGCTCCTCGGCAGAAACAGACTCAAAAGAAAATGAAAAGACAAACGCAAAACTAGCAAGTGATGTCCGAGGTAACACCCCCGAAATCACCCGACTCTAACAAAATAGGACTGACTCGGTACAACAAGACAGACCCGACTGACTCAGTAAGAAAAGACTAACTCTGTACAAAACAACAAGATTGACCCAATACCCAAGTCAGAAAGTACAAATTAACAACATTCGCAAATGTGCTCAAAATAGTGCATGCCATCCACCATATCTGGAGTAAACTGAGTGCCATCCGCAGGCGGTTCATCCCCCGATCACATGGTCACATTATCCCCCAAATTCACCGATCCAGTGCCAACAGACTTTGTAGGACCTAACGCGGAGATGACCTTTTTATCAATCAGATCTTGTATTTCATGGTGAAGAAGAAGACACATGTCAGTGTCATGGCCAGCTAGTTGATGAAAAACACAGTACTTCGCCGGGTTATGGGAGAGAGAAAGCTTATTCGGTAATGGCCGCAGCTCCAGGGGCTTCAGATGTCCCTTTTTGATCAGGACCCTCAGGGCCGTTGACAGAGACATGTCTAGTGGGGTGAACACCCTCTGGCCCCGTGGTGGGTAATTGGCAGGTTGTGAGCTGGTTGTGCTGGATGTACCGGCGAAAGGGTCGGTAGGTACTGACTTTTGCTGATCTCTTCTGAGTGTAGGATTGGAGCTGAAAGGGGTGTTTCTGATATAACGGCCCTTCTCCCGGCTTGCCCCTTGATTCAAACTGCCCCCAACTTGAGTGACGAAAATGTCGTCCATAGTTTTTGCAACAACTGCGAGCACTTGCTTTTTGTTCAGTCCCTCGGCTTTCAAAGCCTCAATAGCCAACAGAAGATGTTCATGGGGATCCATGGCCGCCCCTATCTTGTTCTTTCCACTCGCCTCTACTTTGCCAAGGGATTGGCATTCCTCAAATGCAGCCCGTTCCAAGTCTGGGGAGCCTTTAGTATGTGATGTAGTTGATAACGGAGCCAATGTCCCGGAGGCCAGATCTGTCACAGTTCTCTGAAGATCTTCGATCATTCTCTTCAGCTCAGAAGTAATGGGCTCACGGGTTTGAGATGATTGGGGTCCAGGTGCATCCATCATGCATAAGTCCATGCTTTCTGGAATGAACACCTCAGGCTTGGGTAGGTGGGCTGCGGTGATGTATATGCTGAAGTCGAAGGTGGATGGTAGTGTATGGATGAGGTTGAGGTGGGGAGGTGATGAGTCAGTACTAACTTGAGGTCCTCTGGGTGGAGCTAGGGTCCTTTCGTCAATAAGATCCTGAATCTTTTGACAGAGGCGGATGCAACGGTTCGTATCATGACCGTGTTGTTGATGATAGGCACAATATTTAGCTGGGTCATACCTTGGTGGAAGAGGATTTGGAAGCGGTTGGGGTTCTAGGAGTTCTAGGTGCCCTTCTTCTTGCAGCTTCTTCAAAGCTTGGGAGAGACTCATATAAAGAGGATTGAACTTTCAGGCTTGGGGCCGATTTAAGGTGGTTGGCTTTTGGCCATTGAGGGAAGTGGTGATAGTGTCTACTTCTGAGCATTTCACAGCTGTGTTACCTTTAGTAGTAGCATTGGAATTGCGAACAACATTTCTTTTCAACAGCTCATTTTCATCTGCAAAGATCCCTTGTCGGATGGCATCCTCGATCTGAACCCCCATTCCATGAAGGTCTGGAAAGGTAAACAGTGGTAGAACGATCATTTTCTGCAATAACATGCCATGTAGATTCCGAACAATTATCCTGATTTGATCTTTGTCAGAAGGCCTTGTGTAGACGTCCCCGAAAGCCCCGGGAGGAACGAGCTCCCGTTCTGTTCATATTGGGGTCACTACAGCTCGGACTCTCAAATTTGTCACGGTTCTAAGTCTGAACCAAAGAGTCCAAATCCGGCAAATCGTTTTGAGAAAACAGATTTTGAAAGAAGTGCCAAACATGGACTGCTTTGCCAGATACAGAGTCGCCACCTAAATGTTTTTTAAATGGGAAATTTAGGAAACCCTGACTCGGTGCCAAAGGCCACGTGTCCGTCATCACCAAAGTTGCCTCGGCTCGGGAACTTGGGTACGATTGGGGAAGGTCACTTCGTGAGCACCCCCGCTCGCCCGATCAAAGATCGGCCTCTACTAACCATGATATCTATTTTTGAAAACATTGTGAGTTCTTATTCCGGTTATTAGCCTAGGTTACTATGTGATGCACACAGCATATAAGTATAGACCGGGTCGCCCGAATTGGAACAAAACATTTCATGTTTGTTTATTTGAAAGTGGCTTGATGGTGCTACCCGCAAGTAGGCTAAGACGTGGATTTGCCACCCTCAGGTGGGCTTAGAAAACATGATTTTGCCACTATCTAGTGGGCTTAAAATACACATTTGATGAATTGTTCCAATTCAAATAACCCAACCTTCACCCACAGGCATTCAGGCAGTTATATCACATAAGCATATAGCCTCATGGTAAGCATGCTATTCATGGCAGTCACTCACACGCATGTAAGGATGCTAAAGCATAGAACTTACCGAGTACTCCAAGCCAAAATAGAAACTACATTAGAAATCATGCATGATCCTAAGTATACAGAAATGCCTAATGCAGCACATGCAAAATGCAACTATAGCAGGCTCGGCTATTCTAAACATAGCATGTGAAATGTTGCAACTATCATGTATTCAACTTTGAAACAGAAAGTACAATGCAGTTAGTATGATGCGTCGAGCCCGGTGCATGCAATACAGATGAATGAATGCAAACATGCTGTCATACTGTATGCTAATTTAAACATGCCCTAATCTAACCATCAAAAGCGGATAAATAAAAGGGAGAAAGACGTGGGGTTGGAAGACATACAACACACACACGCACACTTATTACAGTTGTGCTCTCACTCGGAGGGTCCGAATAAATAATACAGTCCAAATATTACAGTCCCGAATAAAAGAATATTACAGTCCAAAATATTACAAAATCCTAATTAATTAATGAATTAACTAAGAAAGCAAATAAAACTGGCGTGCAAGCCAGGGACTGCCTTGCTTCTGATGGATGATGCATGTCCGGATTGCCTTGCGCGGAAATCCACCGGAATGTCCCAATTAGCCTCTGTTTACACCTGTTCTTGAAATGCGTGCCAAGCCCCAAAAAGTTGCTGATTCTTCGTTTTGCTGCAACAGAGAGCAGGAAAGGGGCATAGCAATGTATTTGCACAGATATATGCATGTCTCGATCCTCGTGCCACCAATCACGCATACCGAGGCATGATGGCCGAGGAGTCGAAATGCACAACTCAATATAGGATGAATGCACATGAAACTACAGCTAAAACCTAACTCCATCATGGATAATCCGGAGTGTCGGTGACTGGGGAATTGGGACACATTCCGTCACTCGGAGTACGAAATGTACCTCGTTTCCCATGCCCGGGCTAACTCCTATTCCGAACACGATGCAATATGCATGACATGCATGAAATGCAACTAAGATACAATCCTAACATACACAATGCTATGGAATGACATGCCTCGAAATACGTGCACGCAGGCACGCAAACCGAGAAAGTGGCAGAATGTAATCTAAGATACAACCTAGTATGCACAATGCTATGAAAATGATATGTCTCGAAATACGTGCACACGGGCACGCAAACCGAGACAATGGCAAAATGTTATGAAAATGAGATGCCTTGAAATGCGTGCACACGGGCATGCAAACCGAGGAAATGACAGAATACAATGAAAATGAGACGCCTTGAAATGCGTGCACACGTGCACGCAAACCGAGGCGATGGCAGAATGCGATGCAATGACATGAAAACATGATATGGGCTTATACCAACATGAGTGAGCCTCAGCCACACTCACATAGGATGCCGGCGGATAAAAATGAGGTGTCTCGAAATGCGAGCACACGGGCACGCAAACCGAGGCAATGACGGAATGTGATGAAATGACATGGAAACATGATATGGACTTATACCAACATGAGTGAGCCTCAGCCACACCCACATAGGATGCCGTCGGATGAAAATGAAGTGCCTCGAAATGCGTGCACACGGGCACGCAAACCGAGGTAATGGCAGAATGCGATGAAATGACATGAAAACATGATATGGACTTATACCAACATGAGTGAGCCTCAGCCACACTCACATAGGATGCCGGCGGATAAAAATGAGGTGCCTCGAAATGCGTGCACACGGGCACGCAAATCGAGGCAATGACGGAGTGTGATGAAATGACATGGAAACATGATATGGACTTATACCCACATGAGTGAGCCTCAGCCAGACTCACATAGGATGCCGGCGGATAAAAATGAGGTGTCTCGAAATGCGTGCACACGGGTACGCAAACCGAGGCAATGACGGAATGTGATGAAATGACATGGAAACATGATATGGACTTATACCAACATGAGTGAGCCTCAGCCACACTCACATAGGATGCTGGCGGATAAAAATGAAGTGCCTCGAAATGCGTGCACACGGGCACGCAAATCGAGACGATGGCAAAATGTGATGCAATATGGAAAAAATGATATGCAAGCATGCTAATGGAATTTCAGCACTAAAATATGGGGAAAACAGTCCCGAAATGAGGCGAAATGATACCAAATGCATGGGATTGTCCCGAAATGCGAATTTAGGCACCCGAAATGGCCTATAGCTATGCCAAACATGCACAATATGGACATGCAATGCGAAGACAGAAGCTAGACAGTCCCAAAAAAGGCACTTTCACAATTATAAACATGGCCAAACAGCAAGCATAGGTATGGCAAAAATGGCATGCAAGAATAGGGGCCAAAAGAGGGGTAATGAAGCAAGTGATATAAGCAAAATCCAAACTGAAAAATTTCCTTCTACAACATTGAAGAGGGACCAAAAATATGAATGTTTACAGTATATGGAAAGCCTCGAATCAATATACAAACATGCTAAAAAAAAGGCACAAGATTGAGGCTCAAAAGGTGCTATAACATGAAGTATACAAAATAATCACCAAACTGAAAAAAAGTGTTAATGAAACATGAATTATAGGCCAAAATAAGGCCATTTTCAGTTCTGTGAAAAATCCAAAAACAGAAGCAAAGGGGGCTACCAATTTATGCAAAAATGGGGCAAAATAAGGGATATAACTACAAGTGACATATGGAGGCACCAAATGGTGAGGGGCCCTTCAACAATGTTGAATAAGGGCCCAAAATAATCACATTCACAGATTACATCATGCTCAAAAACAGATTAATCATGGGCCAAAAATAGCATGCAAGATTATGACATATAAGAGGATTAATGAAGCAAGTGCATCATGGAGGGCTCAAACAGGGTTGAGCCCTTAGTGAAAAGTGAAGATGAGCTCAAAATAGGGTCACTTTCAGTTTTGGTCGGAGCTCAAATGTATAAGAAGGAGAGGCTAAGAAATATTGCAAAGAAAAGCTCAAAAAAGAGAAAATGGCAACTCACCTTTGGAGACAAGTCTTTTGTTGCTTCTTGGACCAATTTGCAGCTCCTTTAGCCTTTGAGAAGCCCTCCTTGTTGCTGGAAATGAAGTGGTGATGGTAGAGCTTGGAGGTGATGAAGAAAACAAGGTGTAGGACTTAAGGTTTTTTAGGAAAATGAGAAGGATGGAGGGAGATATGGATCTTGAGGCTTGAAGAACAAATTTTCTAACCCTCAAATGTGATGCCACCAGCTGGTTATATGGACAAAAAGAGGGTGTAAAGGTGGGGCAAAAAGGAGGTAAGCTTTCCCCCACAAAATATCCCCCGGATTGGGATATTTTCTGGGGGAAACAGCTGCACAGCTGTAAAGTGCAAGTTGAGAGGAAGCAGGCCGGCCTTTTACTTTTTCTGCAGGTGGCCGGCCAGCCACCCCCCCTAGCCGGCCAGCTAGGGGTCAAAAGGGTCAAGTATAATTAGTGGCCGGCCACCACATATTGGTGGCCTCCCAGGTCTCCTCTTCACAACCCCGTGGTTCGAATTTGGAAATTCTAAAACAGGAGAGAGAAGAAGCCAATTTTAGGAGGGGTTCAAAAGGGTCAAAAAGAATTAATGGCCGGCCATAAACTTTTAGGGTCCTCCCATGTGTGTACATCACAAATATGTGGTTCAAAGTTCAAGAAAATGGCCCCAAGGTGTTCAACATTAGCCCGGAAGGAGGGGTTCAAAAGGGTCAAATTGAATTAATGGCCGGCCACCACTTTTTAGGGTCCTCTCATGTGTGTACATCACAAATATGTGGTTCAAAGTTCGAGAAAATAGGCCCAAGGTGTTCAACATTAGCCCGGAAGTGCGAAAAACGGGCGCCAGAGGGCGTCGGAGGATGTATAACTGGTTGCTGCAACAATTGCTGGCCTCCCACCCTTCAGTGACCTCTCTGGTGATAAAACAGAGGTACCTGCCAAAAATGAACGAAAACCGTTGCAAAACGAATGCTCGGGGACCAAAACGCGCAGTTCGAGGTCCCGAAAATGGGCTGTTAAGCACCGAAAGTGGCATCCGATTATGAAGTGGGTTTCTCAGACCCCAGTGTCCCTCAAACGGGAGCAAATAAGGAGTATACCAAAACCCGGAGCAATAGGAGATGGTTAAGCGGTCCCGAACCGAGGCACACTGCCTGACGGCTCCGAAAAACCGGAAACCGGACTCCGAAATGGGCAAAATGGCCTACGGCCACGAAATGTAGCCTGCGGACATTGAGAGATGGTCTACTAGACCTCTCCCTCCCCTCAAGAAAAGAAACAGAGAAAACCGAGTCTGGTTCGCAAACCGAGACAAGGCACAGAAGAGGGTTCGGAAGTCCGGAGGTAGGGCTCACGGCCGTGACTCTGAAACTTCTGAACGAGCACATTATGCAACATCACCAAGCGCTCAATCAGTGACATCTGAGTCTTAAGGTCGGTCAAAAATGGGGTGTCTACAGTTGCCTCTCTTTGACAGAACTCGAAAGTCATAAGTGACGGGAGTGAATGTCAAAGCCCAGAGACGACCCATTTTTGACAAGGCCGAAGACTTAGACAAACGTACAAGATAAACAGAAATGTGCCCGCAGGCAGGGGGCAAAATGAAAAATGATAATGCAAGAAGATTTTGAAGATTGGACTTATACGCTACGCGAAGCCGGTTTTGAAAGTTGGACTTATACGCTACGCGAAGCCGGTTTTGAAAGTTGGACTTATACGCTACGCGAAGCCGGTTCGAAAATTGAGGATTCATGCAATGCACTGCAATGTAGTGGCTAAAATGCAATGTAATAGCTAAGAGGTAAAGGTACCTTACAGGGGCAATTGGCAATGACTTACCTCATGCTGCTGGGGATCTTTCGCTTCTTCTTGGTTGAACTGCAGGTACTACTTTTCTCCCTGACCATGGTCGCAGCTTTCCCTATTCTCCAACGGGGTGACAGACTAGGTTGGTTCAGTATCCAGAATTGAGGTGCGTACACGCTATCTCAATCTATGGGGCTGCCATACAGATTTCAAGCCGAGGATATACCCCTGGGTATTTAAACCAGACTTTAGTCTTGGAAATCCCGAACCTTTGCGTTCTAGGCATGAGCCATTCGAACTCTAGTTTCCACCGTCGCAGTTGGTCTCCTAGGAACTCACTGCAAACACAGGCAGGTGGCTATACCAGACCACCGGAAGTCGTTCGGGCACGACAAACACCAAAGGAATTGCACCTTTAGAGGATTTAAGGTCTCCTAGACCGGGAGTGCACAAGATAGTGCGAATAAAGATGCAGGATTTAAGGTCTCCGCAGACCGGAGGATTTAAGGTCTCCTAGACCGGGGAGTGCACAAGACAGTGCGATGCAGAGTGAATGCACAAAACAGTGCTAAACAGATACACAAAATAGTGCGATGCTAAAGGTGTACAAAACAGTACGAGCAAGGTGAATGCACAAAACAGTGCGATGCTAAAGGTGTACAAAACAGTACGAGCAAGGTGAATGCACAAAACAGTGCGATACAAATAAGGTGCGCAAGATAGCGCGATACAATGCACTAACAAGTACAGGTGAGATGCGCAAGATAGCGCGATGGAATGCATGCAAAATGCAAGTAAGCTGCACAAAACAGTGCAATGCGCAAGAAAGCGCGAGTGATTTGAAATGCACAGGACAGTGCGATACGCTAAACAGCGCGATTGTTTTTGAAATGCACAAGATAGTGCGATACGCTAAACAACGCGATTGAAATGCACAAGACAGTGCGATACGCTAAACAGCGCGATTGATTTTGAAATGCACAAGATAGTGCGATATGCTAAACAGCGCGATTGAAATGCACTAAACAGTGCGATACGCTAAACAGCGCGATTGAGATGCACAAGACAGTCCGATACGCTAAACAGCGCGATTGATTTTGAAATGCACAAGATAGTACGATACGCTAAACAGCGCGATTGAAATGCACAAGACAGTGCGATACGCTAAACAGCGCGATTGATTTTGAAATGCACAAGATAGTGCGATACGCTAAACAGCGCGATTGATTTTGAAATGCACAAGATAGTGCGATACGCTAAACAGCGCGATTGAAATGCACTAAACAGTGTGATACGCTAAACAGCGCGATTGAGATGCACAAGACAGTGCGATACGCTAAACAGCGCGATTGAAATGCAATGCACAAAATAGTGCGAGTGAAATACAACCACAAGATGCACAAGGCAGTGCTAGTGAGATACAAAGTGTAAGTGCACAAGATAGTGCGAGTGAATGCATGTTCCATGCAAATGAGGTGCATTTTCTATGCAAGTATGGAAGAGTGCATTTTCTATGCAAGTATGGAAGAGTGCATTTTCTATGCAAAAGATACGAGCATTTTCTATGCAAGAAACAGGAGCATATTCTATGCAATATTGAAAGCAAATTCTATGCAGGATCGAAAGCAAACATATTCTATGCATGAATCATAACGATGTGCGGCACGCATGCGACAACAGTGTATATGAAAATGCACATTCTATGTAGTAGAGGAGCATCAAATATGTACTCTGGTGCCTCTAATTTACCTCTTAGAGGACTTTGCAACACACTCAGCTCAAAAAGGGCACACCCTGTTCATATTGGCGAGAGATAACATCTGTTGCTGCTGCTTTAATTGCCGTTCTGACTTGAAGCATGCTTAAGCTTGGAGTAGAGGCACACTCATTCTTCAGGGCACTGGCAAGGCCTGAAGAGGTACATATGGAATGCAATCTCAGAATTTTCTGAAGGTGAAACACACTTAGATGCTCAAAATTTTCCTTATTTTCTTTTGCTTTGCAGTCCGGAACTTATATAGCTTCAGATAGGTCCTGGTTTTGCTGTTCACACTTATCGGGGGTGGACCCTGCAGTTTTATGAAAGAACAAATCTTGTTTTGTACAATTGTGGAGAATGGCACAGCACTCTGAGCACAAAAAGATTTTATTTTGGAATTGGTAAATGAGCTTTTGACCGGGTATCGAGCCTACGACTGAACATAGCGAAAAAGACTCAACAAGGAAATAAAAGGCACACAACCTAGACACATCGGGTAACACTCGAAACGACTCAAAACAAGAATCGAGATAAAACAAAAAGACACGACACTCAAATGTGCACAGGGAGCCTGTTTCACCGGGTAGTGTTTCCCACCCTTTCTTATTTGTGGTTCTCACATCACTCGGCCCTCAAGCTCTGTTTTTTTTGAAAAAGCCCCTTTCTCACTTTTTCTCTCATCGTACATCTCTCTATTCTTCAATCTCTCGTTTTTCATCCCTCCCCTGGGTGGTTGATGGATGAACAGGAAGTTGCGGGCTCACGCCCAACATAATCAGCTCGCGGCTATTTCCTTCGGTAACATCTGTCGATGCGCCGGATGAGGGAATGTGGCATCTTGATTCATTCCAATTCGTGCTTCGCACTCGGCTTGATACCTCGCTGCTTGGAGGATGAGAGAGCTTTCAGCCCTTTGTTGTTAACTTCGGTCATCCCCCCCTTTTTTTTTTGGCGGGTAGAGTGGCCTTTCTGGCAAGTATGTTGGCAATGGGGAAAAGACAGGAAGCCTGACTCAACTGTGCCCGTTGTTCATCATTTTGACCATTTTTTAGTTTTAGTTTTCTCCTAAAAGAAAATTTTGACCAAAATGAGAGTTAGATTAACATACTTGTTCAATTTTCTGATTTAAAATCATGCAAGTTAGGCAGTGAGCACTGAGAGTTTTCCTTTTTTGGGTCCAAGGAATGGTCCAGTTTTGAAAATGGAATACTTTTCGAGAAGATTAGTCAACCTCGGTAAAAATTCTCAAAAACTATTTTCGCAAATGACCACTGCTCAACGAGCATGGGACCTACTCTTGAGATGCGCAACCTCGGATCTATGGCAATGGAAAATTACCCCTTGTCTGAAGGACACTGCATGGCAACGGAATGTTGCCCCTTGTTTGAAATGACACTGCGGCGTTCTGAATGGCAACGGAAAGTTGCCCCTTGTTTGGATAGCACCGCAGCGCATTGAATGGCAACGGAAAGTTGCCCCTTGTTTGAACGTCGCCACGGCGCATTGTAGGCAATCCTCAGAGTGACGAACACAACCAAATCCTCAGATACAGAGAAGACAAAGATGACCAGAATCATCGCATGGACACAATCGAATTGTTTTACGGCTGGACTTCAGAATGAAGTTGCCTACGTATCCCAAAGATGGGAATCAAGCCTCACGTAGTTCGGGGTTAAGGTACACTCGGGTATTAACCTCTCCTTTTTAGGCTCTAACTTTTGCCAAGGCGCCCGTTGCGGGTTTTCGACCTTGCGAGCTTTGTTCTTCTTTTCTTTTCAATTCTTTTCATTTCTTTTTCCTTTTTTGATTTTTTCGTTCTTTTCTTTGCATCTTTCTTTTTTGTTCTCTTTTTTTTTCTTTTTTGCATTTTTTGCTTCTTCTTTTTTTTTGTATTTTTCTCTTGCTCTAACTTTTGCCTGGGTCGCCCTTCCGGGTTTTCGGCCCAGCGAGCCTCTCAAGGGTAAAAGTATAACAAGTCCATGCCAAATGGTTTTGAGATCCTGGAGTCTTCTGAATCCAGGAGAATGGCTACTGCTTTGCTTTGTAAGCTTCTTCTGATGAGATCTGATCCTCTTGACCTGACTTTGGTGCCTCTTGTTCGAGGGCTGCTTCAAATCTAGCCACACAGGCCTCACATCGTAGTTGACCGTCGAACCTTCTGATTTCAAGTTCAGGGTTTGGAAGCGAAGGGGTTGAGTCTCGAGGACGAGAGCGATCCTAGGCTGCACAATCTCAAGAGCGATTCCACACAAGTCTTCGCAAGACCGCGCAAAATATTTTGTTTTTGAAAGTTTTTAAGAAAGCGACAAATCGCTCGCGCTGAAGGTAGTGTGAAACCAGTCTGGATCAAGCCAGGGTCCTTCTCAGTACTCACGCTAACAAGCATGATTTCATTCATTAAGGGCTCAGCATGCCTCTCTTTCTCTCAAATGATCAAAGTTTTGCAAATCCCGAGGAATTCCTTCCTCTTCGTTTTCACCGCAGTGTTCAAAAAGTTTTGAAAAACTTAGGTTAAATGCAATGATTTTGGGGTGCAGAAGAGAGCAGGTGGAATGTACTGCCATTTCATTCAGATTCCGTCACAACTAGCACACGGCAGAAGCGAACATAGAAGTGCAAAAAATACTGCTGTTTCATTCAAATCTGTTGGTACAACAGGCTCCCTGGCAGAAACAGACTCAAAACAAAACGAAAAGACAAACACAAAACAAAATGGTGACGCCCGAGGTAACACCCCCCGGAATCACCCGACTCCTGTACAACAGGACTGACTCGATACAACAAGACAGATCCAAAATAAAAAGAGACTGACTCAAAAAAAAAGACAGACTCAAAACAAAACAACAAGACTGACCCAATACCCGAGTCGGAAACCGGCATTCGCCAATGCTCAAAACAGTGCATGCCATCCACCATATCTGGAGTAAACTGAGCGCTGCCCGCAGGTGGTTCATCCCTCCAATCACATCACATTATCCCCTACAAATTCACTGATCAAGTGCCGATAGACTTTGCAGGACCTGGTGTGGGGATGACCCCATTGTCAAATAGATCCTGTACTTCATGGCGAAGACGGAAGCAGGCGTTGGTAGTATGGCCAGTTTGTTGATGGTACGCGCAGTACTGGGTAGTATCATGTGTAGCCGGAAAAGGGTTCGGGAGAGGCCGAGGCTCAAGGGGTTTGAGATGGCCTTGTCTAACAAGGATTTTGAGAGCTTTGGACAAAGGCATATAGAGGGCATGGAAGACCCTCTGACCTCGGGGTTGGTACTTCAAGGCTTGTGGATTTTTACTAGGCGCACCAGCAAAGGGACTGGCAGGTGCTGGCCTGGTTTGCCGATCTCTTCTGAGTGGAGAATTAGAGATAACAGGATCGTCTCTGGTATGATAGCCCTTCCCCCGATGTTCCCTTTGATTCGGATTGCCTCCAACCTGAGTAGCGAAAGTGTCATCCACAGCTTTTGCAACAACTGCGAGGACTTGCTCTTTGTTCAGTCCCTCGGCTTTCAAAGCCTCAACAGCCAACAGAAGATGTTCATTGGGATCCATGTCCGCCCCTATCTTGTTCCTCCCACTCACCTCCATTCTGCCAAGGGATTGGCTTTCCTCAAATGCAGCCCGTCCCAACATCGGGGAGTCTCTTGACATGAAGTTCCCGGTATGTGGTGCGGTCGATGATGGAGCCAATGTCCCGGAGGCCAGATCCGTCACGGTTTTTTGAAGATCTTTAATCATTCCCATCAACTCAGAAGTAGTGGGTTCACAGGTTTGAGATGGTTGAGATTCAGGTGCACCCATCATGCATAAGTCCATGCTTTCTGGGATAAACACCTCAGGCTTGGGTAGATGGGCCGGGGTGATGTATATGCTGGGGTCAAAGGTGGATAGCAGTATGTGGATGTGATTGAGGTAGGCAGGAGATGTTTGGTCATTGGGGTCTGAAGGTGAAGCTATCGTCCGGTTGTCGATGAGATTTTGGACCTCATGACGAAGGCGGTAGCAACGGTCGGTGCCATGACCGCGCTGCTGATGGTACACACAGTACTTGGCGGGGTTATGTCTGGTTGGGAGGGTTGGGAAGAGGTTGAGGATCGAGGGGTTTGAGATGCCCTTTTTCCATCAAGGCTTTCAGTGTTCTGGTCAGGCTCATATAGAGGGGGTGAAAGTTCTACCCTGAGCTCGGGCTGGGCCAGCTGTTTGTAAGCTTGGTTTGGCAAAAAGGTCGGCTGTGGCGACTGTATTGATTTCGGTGAGTTTGGGAATAGCGCTACTACCAGCGTTGGTACTCCCTGAAATCACCTTCCTTGTCAGTCCCCTTGTCCTGGGAATGATCCCGCTGTTGAACGCATTCTCAACTTGAACCCCTAGTTCATGCAAAATTTTGAAAGTGAATAGTGGAACAACTATCAACTTTTGCAACATATCATGCTCGAGGTTTCGGACCATCATCTGCACTTGATCCTTCTCAGAAGGGCGACGATCTGTCATTTGTGCTGCCTTTGCTCTCCACCTTGCAATGAATTCCACAAAAGGCTCTGTTGGGTTTTGGCGAGTTGCTTCAAGCTCTTGGATGGTCATTTCAACTTGGGTATTGTAGGAATACTGATCGACAAAGGCCTCAGCCAGTTCTTCCCAGTTTTGCTTCACTGTATCCTCCAATTTGGTATACCAAGTAGCTGCTACACCCGACAGGGTTCTTCCATACAAAGAGAGTTTCTGTGGCTTAGTCAGACCCATCGGCTTCAGGACATCTAAGAAAACTCGGATATGTACCATTGGATCTCCAGACCCGTCGAAACGGTCGATATATGGCATTTTGAATCTGTCTGGGAGCCGGATGGAAGCCTCGGTGTGCCCATCCTCAATGCCAGGAATGGAGTTAAGGCCCTGTGCCCTTTTGAATTGCTTCTCAAGGTTTGCAATTTTCACTGCAGTCGGATTGAACTCATCAACATGAAAGGGTTGAGTTTTCTCATTAGGCTGCACCAGGGGTCTGAGCACCTGAGCTTGAGCCAACCCTTCTCGAGGATTCAGACACTGCAAGTCTTCAACTGGCGGAATTGGGTCAAAGTTCGGCTGGGGTCCCAAAGCTGGATGTGAGGCAGATGCCCCAGATGGGCGCTGCGTTTCAATACTGGTCTCAGCTTGCATGGCAGTTCCCCGATTTAGCGCTGCTGTCACGGCTGCGAATTCTTCCGAACCTTGTGCCATCACGGTCTGCTGAGTCTGAACAAAGGTGATGTGACTGGCGACTGACGGATTAGATGAACAGATGAGCCCTGACCGGCCTTCCTTTGCCTTGCCTCGCCTCAGCGAAAGAACACTGGTTGCCCTTGAATTGAATTCCTGACCGAACAAAGTCTATCGGCACAAGTTCGATGAACCTCGGGGGATATCGGAGCCTTCTGAAGCTATAGTTCCCAGACTACCTAGCAAAAGAGAAAACAGACAGCATCACAGCCCGATTTCACGATAACCCATATGAGCAAAGCTGAGTGAGTGTACTCTCTACTGAATTCTGCCCCAAAATTTTTCCCTAAACTGAGTCTGATACCCACGGGTAAAACTGACTCCCAAATACTGATAGTAATGCCCGCAGGCCTGATGCCAAAATTCGCAAATTGGTGCCCGCAGGCCTGATGCCCAAACTCATACACTGATACATGCATTCCTGTAGAGACGCACTCTAAAGCACATAACAGATAAGTGAGAGCCAAAACACCCCTATGAAGGGGTAGGGTTTCCCTGTCCTATTTTGTCAGGAGCTAGGGTTTCACTACGCACGTAGCGGCTTCAAACAACCTATAAACGGGTAAGCAACCTGTCCTAGTTTGGAATGGTCACTATGGATCCGAATATGCACTAGGTCGAATGGTCAAAGAGGGTGCCCTGGTAAAACCAGGGTTCATGTTCCCATACTGGCAGAGACCACAACCGGTCAGCCTTATGGTCATGCCTTGACAAGACAAGCCTCCGGCAAACCGTTCAGGAATAGCAGATGGTAAACACGGTGTCCTAGGCGCACCAATGCAAATGCAATGCAAAGAAACACACGTGTAGTCAAAAACAGATATCATGAGTTCAAGTCAAGTTCTCTAAATCCCCAGCAGAGTCGCCAGAAACTGTAGACGTCCCCGAACGCCCCGAGAGGAACGAGCTCCCGTTCTGTTCATATTGGGGTCACTACAGCTCGGACTCTCAAATTTGTCACGGTTCTAAGTCTGAACCAAAGAGTCCAAATCCGGCAAATCGTTTTGAGAAAACAGATTTTGAAAGAAGTGCCAAACATGGACTGCTTTGCCAGATACAGAGTCGTCACCTAAATGTTTTTTAAATGGGAAATTTAGGAAACCCTGACTCGGTGCCAAAGGCCACGTGTCCGTCATCACCAAAGTTGCCTCGGCTCGGGAACTTGGGTACGATTGGGGAAGGTCACTTCGTGAGCACCCCCGCTCGCCCGATCAAAGATCGGCCTCTACTAACCATGATATCTATTTTTGAAAATATTGTGAGTTCTTATTCCGGTTATTAGCCTAGGTTACTATGTGATGCACACAGCATATAAGTATAGACCGGGTCGCCCGAATTGGAACAAAACATTTCATGTTTGTTTATTTGAAAGTGGCTTGATGGTGCTACCCGCAAGTAGGCTAAGACGTGGATTTGCCACCCTCAGGTGGGCTTAGAAAACATGATTTTGCCACTATCTAGTGGGCTTAAAATACACATTTGATGAATTGTTCCAATTCAAATAACCCAACCTTCACCCACAGGCATTCAGGCAGTTATATCACATAAGCATATAGCCTCATGGTAAGCATGCTATTCATGGCAGTCACTCACACGCATGCAAGGATGCTAAAGCATAGAACTTACCGAGTACTCCAAGCCAAAATAGAAACTACATTAGAAATCATGCGTGATCCTAAGTATACAGAAATGCCTAATGCAGCACATGCAAAATGCAACTATAGCAGGCTCGGCTATTCTAAACATAGCATGTGAAATGTTGCAACTATCATGTATTCAACTTTGAAACAGAAAGTACAATGCAGTTAGTATGATGCGTCGAGCCCGGTGCATGCAATACAGATGAATGAATGCAAACATGCTGTCATACTGTATGCTAATTTAAACATGCCCTAATCTAACCATCAAAAGCGGATAAATAAAAGGGAGAAAGACGTGGGGTTGGAAGACATACAACACACACACGCACACTTATTACAGTTGTGCCCTCACTCGGAGGGTCCGAATAAATAATACAGTCCAAATATTACAGTCCCGAATAAAAGAATATTACAGTCCAAAATATTACAAAATCCTAATTAATTAATGAATTAACTAAGAAAGCAAATAAAACTGGCGTGCAAGCCAGGGACTGCCTTGCTTCTGATGGATGATGCATGTCCGGATTGCCTTGCGCGGAAATCCACCGGAATGTCCCAATTAGCCTCTGTTTACACCTGTTCTTGAAATGCGTGCCAAGCCCCAAAAAGTTGCTGATTCTTCGTTTTGCTGCAACAGAGAGCAGCAAAGGGGCATAGCAATGTATTTGCACAGATATATGCATGTCTCGATCCTCGTGCCACCAATCACGCATACCGAGGCATGATGGCCGAGGAGTCGAAATGCACAACTCAATATAGGATGAATGCACATGAAACTACAGCTAAAACCTAACTCCATCATGGATAATCCGGAGTGTCGGTGACTGGGGAATTGGGACACATTCCGTCACTCGGAGTACAAAATGTACCTCGTTTCCCGTGCCCGGGCTAACTCCTATTCCGAACACGATGCAATATGCATGACATGCATGAAATGCAACTAAGATACAATCCTAACATACACAATGCTATGGAATGACATGCCTCGAAATACGTGCACGCAGGCACGCAAACCGAGAAAGTGGCAGAATGCAATCTAAGATACAACCTAGTATGCACAATGCTATGAAAATGACATGCCTCGAAATGCGTGCACACGGGCACGCAAACCGAGAAAAAGACAGAATACAATGAAAATGAGATGCCTCGAAATGCGTGCACACGTGCACGCAAACTGAGGAAATGACAGAAATGCAATGAAAATGAGACGCCTTGAAATGCGTGCACACGGGCACGCATACCGAGGCGATGGCATACGCGATGCAATGAAAATGAGATGCCTCGAAATGTGTGTACACGGGCACGCAAACCGAGGCAATGGCAAAATGCTATGAAAATGAGATGCCTTGAAATGCGTGCACATGGGCATGCAAACTGAGGAAATGACAGAATACAATGAAAATGAGACGCCTTGAAATGCGTGCACACGGGCACGCAAACCGAGGCGATGGCAGAATGCGATGCAATGACATGAAAACATGATATGGGCTTATACCAACATGAGTGAGCCTCAGCCACACTCACATAGGATGCCGACGGATAAAAATGAGGTGTCTCGAAATGCGTGCACACGGGCACGCAAGCCGAGGCAATGACGGAATGTGATGAAATGACATGGAAACATGATATGGACTTATACCAACATGAGTGAGCCTCAGCCACACTCACATAGGATGCCGGCGGATAAAAATGAGGTGCCTCGAAATGCGTGCACACGGGCACGCAAACCGAGGCGATGGCAAAATGTGATGTAATATGGCAAAAATGATATGCAAGCATGCTAATGGAATTTCAGCACTAAAATATGGGGAAAACAGTCCCGAAATGAGGCGAAATGATACCAAATGCATGGGATTGTCCCGAAATGCGAATTTAGGCACCCGAAATGGCCTATAGCTATGCCAAACATGCACAATATGGACATGCAATGCAAAGACAGAAGCTAGAAAGTCCCAAAAAAGGCACTTTCACAATTATAAACATGGCCAAACAGCAAGCATAGGTATGGCAAAAATGGCATGCAAGAATAGGGGCCAAAAGAGGGGTAATGAAGCAAGTGATATAAGCAAAATCCAAACTGAAAAATTTCCTTCTACAACATTGAAGAGGGACCAAAAATATGAATGTTTACAGTATATGGAAAGCCTCGAATCAATATACAAACATGCTAAAAAAAAGGCACAAGATTGAGGCTCAAAAGGTGCTATAACATGAAGTATACAAAATAATCACCAAACTGAAAAAAGTGTTAATGAAACATGAAGTATAGGCCAAAATAAGGCCACTTTCAGTTCTGTGAAATAGCCAAAAGCAGAAGCAAAGGGGGCTACCAATTTATGAAAAAATGGGGCCAAATAAGGGATATAACTACAAGTGACATATGGAGGCACCAAATGTGAGGGGCCCTTCAATAATGTTGAAGAAGGGCCCAAAATAAGCACATTCACAGATTACATCATGCTCAAAAACAGATTAATCATGGGCCAAAAATAGCATGCAAGATTATGACATATAAGAGGATTAATGAAGCAAGTGCATCATGGAAGGCTCAAACAGGGTTGAGTCCTTAGTGAAAAGTGAAGATGAGCTCAAAAGAGGGTCACTTTCAGTTTTGGTCGGAGCTCAAATGTATAAGAAGGAGAGGCTAAGAAATATTGCAAAGAAAAGCTCAAAAAAGAGAAAATGGCAACTCACCTTTGGAGACAAGTCTTTTGTTGCTTCTTGGTCCAATTTGCAGCTTCTTTAGCCTTTGAGAAGCCCTCCTTGTTGCTGGAAATGAAGTGGTGATGGTAGAGCTTGGAGGTGATGAAGAAAACAAGGTGTAGGACTTAAGGTTTTTTAGGAAAATGAGAAGGATGGAGGGAGATATGGATCTTGAGGCTTGAAGAACAAATTTTCTAACCCTCAAATGTGATGCCACCAGCTGGTTATATGGACAAAAAGAGGGTGTAAAGGTGGGGCAAAAAGGAGGTAAGCTTTCCCCCACAAAATATCCCCCGGATTGGGATATTTTCTGGGGGAAACAGCTGCACAGCTGTAAAGTGCAAGTTGAGAGGAAGCAGGCCGGCCTTTTACTTTTTCTGCAGGTGGCCGGCCAGCCACCCCCCCTAGCCGGCCAGCTAGGGGTCAAAAGGGTCAAGTATAATTAGTGGCCGGCCACCACATATTGGTGGCCTCCCAGGTCTCCTCTTCACAACCCCGTGGTTCGAATTTGGAAATTCTAAAACAGGAGAGAGAACAAGCCAATTTTAGGAGGGGTTCAAAAGGGTCAAAAGGAATTAATGGCCGGCCATAAACTTTTAGGGTCCTCCCATGTGTGTACATCACAAATATGTGGTTCAAAGTTCAAGAAAATGGCCCCAAGGTGTTCAACATTAGCCCGGAAGGAGGGGTTCAAAAGGGTCAAATTGAATTAATGGCCGGCCACCACTTTTTAGGGTCCTCTCATGTGTGTACATCACAAATATGTGGTTCAAAGTTCGAGAAAATAGGCCCAAGGTGTTCAACATTAGCCCGGAAGTGCGAAAAACGGGCGCCAGAGGGCGTCGGAGGATGTATAACTGGTTGCTGCAACAATTGCTGGCCTCCCACCCTTCAGTGACCTCTCTGGTGATAAAACAGAGGTACCTGCCAAAAATGAACGAAAACCGTTGCAAAACGAATGCTCGGGGACCAAAACGCGCAGTTCGAGGTCCCAAAAATGGGCTGTTAAGCACCGAAAGTGGCATCCGAATATGAAGTGGGTTTCTCAGACCCCACTGTCCCTCAAAAGGGAGCAAATAAGGAGTATGCCAAAAACCGGAGCAATAGGAGATGGTTAAGCGGTCCCGAACCGAGGCACACTGCTTGACGGCTCCGAAAAACCGGAAACCGGACTCCGAAATGGGCAAAATCGCCTACGGCCACGAAATGTAGCCTGCGGACATTGAGAGATGGTCTACTAGACCTCTCCCTCCCCTCAAGAAAAGAAACAGAGAAAACCGAGTCTGGTTTGCAAACCGAGACAAGGCACAGAAGAGGGTTCGGAAGTCCGGAGGTAGGGCTCACGGCCGTGACTCTGAAACTTCTGAACGAGCACATTATGCAACATCACCAAGCGCTCAATCAGTGACATCTGAGTCTTAAGGTCGGTCAAAAATGGGGTGTCTACACCTTGTAGTCATCATTGAGGCTTTTGCTCTCATCTCGTCACAAACTTTGAGAAACTCTCCTTAGGTTCTTGGCGGGTGACCTCGAGATCACGAGTTGTGACCTCGATCTGTGTGTTGTACGAGTATTGAGCAATAAAGGCCTCAGCCAGCTCTTTCCAGTTCCATTTCACGGAGTCCTCCAATTTCGCATACCAGATTGCGACTATCCCAGACATGATTCGGCCAAAGAGAGACAACTTCTGAGATGTGGTCAAACCCATTGGCCTCAAGATATCAGAAAACAGGTGGAGGTGCACCCTTGGGTCTCCAGAGCCGTCGAAGCGGTCGATATGTGGCATTTTGAATCGGTCCGGCAGAGTCATGGCCGAATCGATATACCCATCCTCAATGTCCGGAATGGACTTCACACCTTGAGATTTCTTGAATAACTTTTCAAGCTTTCTTACTTTTAGTGCTGTGGGGTCCACCTCGAACTCAGAGGGAGAATCCGGTGGGTTGATCTGTGCCTTGGATAGCTGAGGTGGGATCGGGGGTGGAGCTGGCCCTGTTGGAATGTCCGTCTCTTCCTGGACAATTGCTGTCTCCTCGGGTGCTGGAACTCCTGGTGGGGGAGGGGCTTGGTGCGAAGCAGATGCTTCGGTTTGCTGTTGCAGCCTGGCAATTAACTCTGCCTGTTGGGCCACTACTTCTGCTTGACGTGCAGCCACTTCTGCCTGGCAGGCAACATCCTGTTGCATAGCCTGCATGGTTTTTTGGAGCTGACGCATCATGTCCTCCATATTAACTGAAAACTGCGAATTTTACTGGACATGTTTGTATTTCCTCTCTGAAATGGAAGCAGATATCTCAGCCCCAACTGCGCACAGGTGAGATGGATAATGATCGCTGAGCTAGACACTGTTGAACTGGTGATCTGTGCCTGACTGGCCTTTTACCCTGCCTTTGGCGAAGGAACACTGATTTGCCCTTGAACTGAATCTCTGACCTGACAAAGTCTATCAATACAAGTCCGGTGTACGTGGGGGATATTGGAACCTTTTGAAACTATGATTCCAGGACTACCTAGCAAAAGAGAAAACATGCAGCATCTCAGCCCATTTTTACCAAAACAGATATGAGCGTAGCTGAATGGCCGTGCTCTCTACCAAATTCTGCTCAAAAGTCTGCCTATAAGCTGATACCCTCAGGTAAAACTGATTCTCCACATACTGATGCCCGCAGGCTTGATACCCAGACTTGCAATCTGTTACATGCATTCCTGTAGGGACACACCCTAAAAGCACATAGCAAGCAAGTGAGAGCCAAAACACCCTTATGTTGGGGTAGGGCTTCCCTATCCTATTTTGTCAGGAGCTAGGGTTTCACTACGCACGCAGCGGTTTCAAATAACCTATGATCGGGTAAGCAACTTGTCCTAATTTGGAATGGTCACTATGGATTCCGATATGCACTAGGTCGAATGGTCAAAAAGGGTGCCCCGGTAAAACCGGGGTTTGTGTTCTCGTCGTGGCAGAGCCCGCAACCGGTCAGCCTTATGGCACGCTTTGCAAAGCGAGCCTCCGGCAAACCGTTCAGGAATAGCATACGACAAACACAGTGTCCTAGGCGCACCAATGCTAATGCAATGCAAAAAAACACATAAGCGTAGTCAAAACCAGATATCATGAGTTCGAGTCAAGTTCGCTAATTCCCCAGTGGAGTCGCCAGAAACTGTAGACGCGCCCTCGGGCCTCGCTACAGTTCGGACTCAATTTGTGTCATGGTCTTGTATCTAATCTCGCGGAGTGCAATGCAAGGCCGATGAATCATCAAAGAGTCCAAATCCGGCAAATCATTTTTGAAAACAGTTTTTTTTTTAAAGAAGTGCCAAACATGGACTACTTTGCCAGATATAGAGTCGCCACCTAAATATTTTATTTTGGAAAAATTTAGGAAACCCTGACTCGTGCCTAAGGCCACGTGTCCGTCATCACTAAAGTTGCCACGGCGTGGGAACTTGGGTACGATTGGGTAAGGTCACTTCGTGAGCACCCCCGCTCGCCCGATCAAAGATCGGCCTCTACTAACCATGATATCTAGTTTTGAAAACATTATGCATTCTTACTTCGGTTATTGGCCGAGATTTATTATGTGATGCGCACAGCATACAAGTATAGACTGGGTCGCCTGAATTGGAACGAAACATCGCCTGTTTGTTTTGAAAACAGTTTGCTACTAGCAAGTAGGCTAAATTGTGGATTTGCCACCCTCGGGTGGGCTTAGAAAACGTGATGATTTGCCACTCTCGAGTGGGCTTAAAACTCACAATTGATGAATTATTCCAATTCGAATAACCCAACCTTCAGCCACAGGCATTCAAGCAGTTATATCATATGATCACATAGCCTCATGGTAAGCATGCTATCATGGCAGTCACTCACACACATGCAAGGATGGTAAAGCATAAACACTTACTGAGTACTCCAAGCCAAAACAAAAGCTATGTTAGAAATCCATGCGTGATCCTAACTATACAGAAATGCCTAATGCAACACATGCAAAATGCAACTAAGATAGGCTCGACTATTCTAAAGATGCATGTGAAATGCTACAACTAACAAGTATTCAACTCGGAATCGAAATACAAATGCAGTTAGTATGATGCGCCGAGCCCGGTGCATGCTAGACAGATGAATGAATGCAAACATGCTATCATACTGTATGCTAATTGAAACATGCCCTAATCTAACCATCATAAGCTGGTAAATAAAAAGGAGAAAGACGTGGGGTTAGAAGACATACATCACACGCACGCACACTTATTACAATTGCATCCTCGCTTAGAGGGCCCGAATAAATAATACAGCCCGAATGAATAATTACAGTTTGGATAAATACAAAATCCTAATTAATTAACAACTTAACTAGGAAAGCAGGTAAATTAGCACGCAAATCCATGGACCGCCTCAGCTTTGTTCCATATGATGAATGCTGTATGCTCGAGTTGCTTTGCGCAGAAATCCATTACGATGCCCCAGTTTGCCTCTGTTTGCAATTGTTCTCGGAATATTGCGCAACGCTCCAGAAGGCCGCTGATTTCTGATTTACTGCAACAGAGAGCAACAAAGGGGCATAGCAAAGTATTTTCACATATGTATGCATGACTACTCTTCAGGGAGTGTAGTCCTCGATCCTTGTGCCACAAATCACGCATATCGATGCATGATGGCCGAGGAGTCGAATTGCACGACTCAATATGAAATGAATGCACATGAAAACACAACAAGACCTAAACTCCATCATCGGTAATCCAGAGTGTCGGCGACAGGGAATTGAGACACGTTCTGTCACTCGGAGTACGAAACATACCTCGTTTCCCGTGCTTGGGCTAACTCCTATCCCAAACACGATGCAAATGAGATGGCATACACAATGCAACTAACATACAACCTAGCATACGCAATGCTATGAAATGGCATACACAATGCTCTAACATGCGACCTAGCATACGCAATGCTATGGACCGAAATGGCATACACAATGCACGATGGACTTATGCCAACATGAGTGGACCTCAGCCACACTCACATCAGTGGCCATGAGATGGAAAAGAGACAACCGAAATGCGTGCACACGTGCACGCATATCGAGGACCGAACCTAAGGCATAAAATGCCACTCTACCAAAGCATGGCAAGGGATGAAAGATGGCATACAAACATGTAATTTCCAGCACTGAAACATGATGCTAAACGGTCCTGAAGCATGGAAATATGGCACTCGATGCATGCAATAAACCTCGAAACTCAAAGCTAGGCACATGTATTAAATTATAACTATGCAAAACAAGCATTATTTGGCCATGAAGTACAGAGACAAAGCCAAGGCAATCCCAAAACATGCACATTTCTAGTTTAAAACATGGCCGAAAAGTGCTAACATGATGGACAAAAATAGTATCCAAATTCGGCTAGCAAGCATGGTTTACATGGCATGTATATGAAGCATATGGGAACTCATCAAACCAGCCAAAAACAGTGAATAAAACATGTCAAAATATGCCCAAATAACCACTGAAATGCAACCAATGCATGCAAAAATGATGAGTTCCTTTAGAGGGCCATACAAGGGGTTATTAAGCACATACAAGATAGACATGTAACATGACAAAACCACCTACAGAAATGAGTTTTGACAGCCCTAAAACTCACCAAAAAGGGCCTGAAATTGATCAATAAAGCATACCATGAAAGGTCCTCTTGAAAGGCCTTGAGGAGGGTTGTTCCACACATGCATGAGGGACATAAAATATGGCCAAAAGGGCCTTGGAAAGAGCTAAGGCAGACCTCAAAACCCTCAGAATGAGGCCTGGAACATGACTTCAAAGCATGCAAAAAGGGGTCCCTTTGGAAGGCCAATCAAGACCACCAAACAAGACAAGGAGAGAGGGGGTCACTCCCCTCTGATTTTGGCTCTCAAAAATGCATCTAAGCCACTAAAAATCCATTAGATTTCAGTGGCTAAGAGGCCAAACCATGGCCAATGCAAGTGCTCTAATGTATAGCCCTAATCATGAAGAGATGAAGCATGCATAGGGGGACGATGACCGCAAACAGAAAAGAGACCTTAACCAAACTTGAAGAGGAGATTAAAACAAGATCTTTTTTAGTTTATGACAAATCTCGAAAATGTTCACAAGTAAAGCTAAAATATGATGCAAAAAAATCACTAAAAGAGAGATAGAGGGTAAGGGAAAGTAGATGACCTCAAAAAACAAAGTGCCCTTAAACAAAGTTGAAGAGGAGCTCAAAATAAGACACTTTACAGTTTAGGTCAAGGCCCAGAAATGCTTGCCAAAGGGGCTAAGTAATGAAGCAAAATAAGGCTAGAAAAGGGGAAATAAAGACTTACCCTTGTAGAGCCGACCTCCAGCAGCTTCTGGACCAAGTTGGTGAGCTTTCAACCTCTATAAATGACCTCCAAGGTGCTGGAATGAATGAGGGAGGTGGTAGGCTAAGAGGTGTAGGGTAAAATGGCCAAGAATATTAGGGTTTGGAGCTTGGAGAAGAAGGCTACGAAGGATGGGGTGTGTATGCCTTAACCAAATGTCTAATCCTTGCAAAATGAGATGGAGGGTTGGTTATATAGAGGGAGAGAAGTAAGGCTTCTTGGAGAAGCCAAGAGAGAGCTTCAAAGCTTCTTGAGAAAGCTAGACCAAAAGGGTCAAGCTTCCTCAAGAAGCTTGACCAAAAAGGTCAAACTCATCCTACCAACCAAGCAAAGGGGTCAAAACCCCCTTTTAATGACCAAAACAAGGACAAAACTCTCGGACAGTGGGTCAAATACTTCACAGTTGGCACAGCTGTGTTGCACTTGAAAAGAGCAAAAAGCAGAAAGCTGGCCGACCAACTAAGGTGGCCGGCCAGCCACTCCCCCTGGTCGGCTGACCAGGGGCCAAAAGGGTCAAGCACAAAAGCTGGTCGGCCTCCCTAGAAAGGTGGCCTCCCAGATGAGTAGAATACAGCTGTGTGGTGAAAAACCAGAAAATGTGACCCAAGAGAGAGAAAAACCAGCTTGTTAGATGGGTTCAAAAGGGTCAAGAAGAATTACTGGTCGGCCTACCCATATTGGTGGCTCCCAGATGAGCACAACACAATGATGGTGTGAAAAACCAGAAATTGTGGCTCAAAAGTGAGAAAAACCAACTTTCTGTCAGAAAAATCGGCTTTTGGAGAGAGAAAAAGAGAAAACTGGTTTTTCAGGGGAAAAAGGTGGCCTCCCACTATCCTATCACCTCCCTAGCAATGAAAATAGGGTCCCTACCAAAAATGGACCAAGACGGATCCAAAACGAAGGTTCGGGGGCCAAAACGCGCGGTTCGGGGCCCCGAAAACAGGCTGTTAGGCACCGGAAGTGGCGTATGACCACGAAGGTGGTCTCCCGGGCCATTGTGTCCCTCTAAAGGGAGGAAATAAGGGGTGTGCCAAAAACCGGAGCCAACGGAAGTAATTAAGCTGTCCCGAACCGAGGCACACGGCCGACGGCTCCGAAAATTGAAAACTGGGCTCCAAACAGGAAAAATGGCCTATGACCATGAAACGTAGCCTACGGCCACTGAGAGATGGTCTACGAGACCTCTCCCTCCCTTCGGGAAGAGAAAATGGAGGGAACGGGACCTGGTTCGCAAACCGAGACAAAGTACAAAAGAGCCCGAAAGTTTGGAAGCAAGGCTCGCAACCGAGACTCTGAAACCTCAGAATGAGCACAATATGCAATATCACCGAGCGCTCAATTGGTGACGTCTGAGTCTTAAGGTCGGTCAAAAATGGGGTGTCTACAGGGTCTTGGATAGGCGGGATCAAGTCTTGTGAGGCAAGACGGTACCCTTGGTGAAAGTCTTGTGGAAACATCACAGAGTAAAAGAAGCCACTTGGGAACGTAAGTTGGAGGTCTGTGGGAAATACTCGGACTTGTTTGTTAATGTTTAACCATGTATTGGGAATCTTATTTCTTAGTGAAGACTGGAAACATTGTATAAGTTTTGAGTTGTAAAACATTGTATATGTTTTGATTTATGGTAGTATTGTTGAATATGCCTTGAAAATGGAAGTTGAATTTAACATTGTATATGTTAATTATGTTTTAGAAATGCAAATATATTGTTGGCATTAAATATGTTATTGAATTGTGGAATACTTGTGTTAAAACTATTGAATTTCAAAGAGGAGCATGTTGATAATGCATATTGAGTTATATTGCAATTTGCCTCTTGAAAAGAAATGGGATGACCGGTAATGGGTTAGGATGTTGAATACTGACTTATAATATTGTTGAGAATTGAGAAATCATGTTTTTGAAACTTATATCAAATTTCGGGGACGAAATTCTTTAAGGAGGGGAGGTTATAGCGATCCTGGTTTTCCCTCATTTGTTTATTTTATTCCGGACTCGGTTCCGTGGATGTGTTGTTGTCTTATTCTCATTCCCATCCTTCACTCTTGTATTTTGAGTCTTGGGTTGTGTTGGGCAGGTTTGAAACAGGTTGGTTGTGTTTGGAAACATAGAGTTGACGCCCAGATTTTCACCTTCACGCTCGAGCGGGGTTTTTGACGCTCTAACGGGCCTTTTACTTTTGCTTCTCTGCTCGAGCGGGGATTTTGACGCTCGAGCAGGATTATCCAACCCTCAGTACTTTTCTCTACAGGTCATCGGACGCTTGAGCGTCCACTTTCACGCTCGAGCGGGGACTTCGTCTGTAGAACTTCTGGAAGTGTGCATTCGACGCTCGAGCGACATTTTTCACACTTGAGCGTGAGTCTATGTCTGACACTCGAGCTGGGCGTTCCACGCTCGAGCAGACTGTGTATTATATCAGTTCGAGTTTTAGCTTTTTGGATCAATTTTTCGACCCACTCTCTCTCTATCTAATTTTTTAAAACCTAAACTTGAGAGCTTCTCACTCTAGACTTCATCTTCTCTCTAGGGTTTCATCTAGTTTTAGTGATCTTCCACCCTTGTCCCTTTGTAAAAAGTGTAAAGCTTGGTGTGGGCTACGTTTGGATCCGAAAATCTTGGGGTTTGGAGCACCTTTGAATTTCTTTATTTTCTCCTTTGAGCTCCAAAATTTGAGGTAGGGATAACCTACTATATTTTATGAGTTTTAACATAAATTTTGGTCATTTTGATTTGATGGTGTTGCTTAGTCATTTTCAGAAAGCTAGGGTTTGATTTGAGGTTTTAAAAATGGGGGGTTTTCAAATGTTAAAACCTATGTGTGTATGAGACATTCAAAAATGAAATTGTTGTTGTTGTTAAATCGATGAAATTGAGCCTTTGGGCTAATATTGAGAAAAAGGGAAAAATGTCCTAATTATGTTGAATAATTAATTTGAATAATTAATTTAGGGAAATGTGAAAGTGAAGTGAAATTCATGAAATTGGAAAATTGTGGGAGTAAATGGTGTAGTCGGATAATTTAATCACTCACCTATGAAAATGTCGATATTTTATCTGTTGATAAATTTATTATCTGTTTAGAGATAACTGCTTTGGGCTATCGGTGGAGGATAGTCTTGATTGTTGTAGACTTTGTATGATAATTAGGGAAAATTAAAACTAATCACATTGAATATGTCATTGAATATGACGGTTGGAGTAATACATCAAATTTGTGTATTGATTGATCATGGTATATGATAAGTGTTTAAATATATTGTATATGTATATGGTTTGGGAGAAGATAGGGGGTGTACTCCATGGTTTGAGAGGAGATAGGAGATGGACTCTCAAACTTGTTTGGGAGGAGATATGGGATGTACTCCATGGTTTGAGAGGAGATAGGGGATGGACTCCATTGATACAGCAAATCTGTGTATCACTTGAAGTATGGAAGTGCTTTAATATGAGTTATATTCTCATGTGAATTGTGAAATATGGAAGTGTTTTAATATGTGCTATAGTCTCATTAAATTGTTTGGCTAGGTTCTGAGACATAATTATGAATCGAAATTGTATAAGTGAAGGAAACTGAAATGAAAAATGGATGTACTTGATGTTGAATTGAAAAGTATGTAAGTTGGTTTATAAGTGTCAACCATATATCAAATGCTATTGTTTTAGTTATTTCTCATACTTGGTTTAGTATATCTCTACTGGGTATTGACTCACTCTATATGAGACATCATTTTCAGATTCAGGTGTTATGCCACCTCCAAGGACGTAGCTTGGGAGGTCCTGGGAGTTGAAGACTCTTTTATTTATTTTGTTATTTTTGGTGATACATGTAAATTCAAGCCCAGGGCTTATTTTGTTGTAGAGAGTTAGAACTCTCCTTTTGTTTTAACTAAGTGTTGAATTGGAAAGTTGTAAGCCTACGGGGCATTTACTTTTGTTGTCAACATGTATTATTTTTGTAAAACTACTCTGATGTATGGAAATATTTTTTATTCTTCTGTCTATGAATATCATAAATAGTGGGTTTATATGTATTATTTTGAGGGCGTTACATGAATTATCTACTAAGTATATTTAGGCGGTGTTTGGGAAGTCCTCAAGTAGGCTATTATAGCCTCAGGATGAAAAAAAGCCATTTAGCCTACCACTGTAGCTAAACCATTGATATAACTATAAAAAAAAGAAAAGAAAAGAAAAGAAAATAGCTCTGCAGCCTATAGAAAATAGCTCTGCAGCCCGCCCCTGTCACTTGATGGCTGTTCCACTGGTACAAAATGACACTTTTGCCCCTTTACACTAATTTTGGAAAAAATGAGATTAGGGACAAATTTGTCATTTCAACCTCAAACATCATTTCAACACACTTTTCAATACAACAACTCAAATAAAAATCAATCTCGTTTTTCCAAACACAAAAATTAAAATAGCCTACTAAAATAGTCAAAAAGCCTCTAAAATAGCCACTTCCCAAACGAGGCCTTAGTATATGGGCATTAACCGGGCTACGGTTAGATTGAGATGAATTATGTGTCAACTCAATCCCAAACAACATAACTAATTAATATAGCAATCGTAAATTCTACTTTACAAAATTTCTAAATTTCAAGTCTGCTCAATTAATCCATTATATATGGATTATTATTATTATTATTATCATTATTTTGGATGTCTTGGAGTGCTTTTAAATGAATCTTTCATTTTTAAAAATAATTCCAATTTGGTCCATTAGCAAAATTTCATTGAAATGATTTTTGCTCTTTTTAACAAATGTTTTAGTATAAACTCTAAAAAACACACACTTATTTTTTTATTGTTCATTTTTTTTTATAAATGTTTTGAAAATATGAATAGGCAAAATGTTAAAAATAAATTATTTTAAAAAATATTGGGCAGTTCCAAAAAAAAAAAAAAAAAAAAAAAATGAATTGATTGTAGAAAACTAAAATGAACCAAAATAATAATTTTGTAACATTTGCACTTAAAAGAATTAATGTTAAAATAATCATTAATCTCATTTCACATATATTGTTAAATTCATATATGAGATTTATTTATTTATTTTATAAAGAAAGCATAACTAAGTGGCGAAGTCATATTATTCTCAAACTCAAATACATTTTTTTGAGTTTTTATTTTTCATGTTTTTTTAATCTTTAGTAAAAAAAAAAATTCATGTATCAATAATTTTTTTATTATAATTTTTAGATAAACTTAATCTAAATGCCCCTAAAAAAATTTTTTTTTTAAAAAAAAGAATCACTAAAAAGAAAAAGTTCAAAAATAAAAACAAAAAAATGACACATTTCTTTTTGTTGTAATTTTTGTCTTAATAGTAATTTTTTAAAAATTTTCTCTCATTAATATCTTAGTTTGTATGTATTTGACGAATAAAAAGAATTTATTGAAGACCCGAAAAAAAAAAGAAAAAAAAAAAGAAAAAGGGCGCACACGCTCAGACACACACACACACACAAACAATTTAAAAAAATTAAACCAAACAAATAAAAAATTATTAATATATTTTTTTTAAAAAAAATTAGTGTAAAATCTCTCTCCCATTTTTAATAATAAAAAAAATTTATAATATTATTTTATGATATGTAACATTCCTACAGAGAAATTTGATATTCCTCCCCCTTCAAACCCTCACCCTCCTCTCTTCTCTCTCTCTCTCCTCGCTGCTCTTTTTCGATACCCAACTCTCAAAATCATCAGGCCTAGACTCAGACTCAAAGCAACGATTGTTGTGGTTGGAAGGGTGTCACTTGCGATCGAGCTGGTCATATTACAGGTCTAAGCTCGTATTCGGTCACAAAGTGCAACTAGACAGAGGCCGTCAACACCGGAAAGGGAACGAAGTGGGTCAGCTAAGAAACGCCTCTCATACCCAGTTCCTGATCAACAGTCATACAGCAGTGTTGGAATTGGGATTGATTCCAAGTTTCAAGAGTGTGCAAGCAGGATTTGTGGGAATGGAACAACAGTCGAATCTGTCTTCATGTTATATAGACAGCATCGGTGGAGAAATTTCTCCATGTTCAACCACTGATTTAAGAAGGTGGTTAAGGTGAACCAATGGAGAAATGATGACTAATTGAATTTGGGACAACAGCAGTGATGAATGCTTGTTCTATTCTATAACGATTATTATTACCCTTTTGTATTAGAATGTGAGACCTAGATGTAGTCGAGATGGGAATGACCAAATGAGGCAAGTCAACGATTTTTAGGTCCTTTTGTTTCCCTCTAGCTGTTCTGTTGCAGCTAATTCAAGAAGCAGAATATGTGACATCTTCCACGTCTCTACTATTTCCCTCTCTCAAACTCACCCGAACCATTGACAGAGGAGATGTGCTAATATCACTGGTTTTTATCTCTTTCCTTTTGAAACTTACTACTCTCTTAGATTTTCTTTTCTTTGGAAATTGATATGAAATCAAGGTTCTAAATCGCAGTATCGGGTAACGTAACGGTATCGATCGCGGAGTATCGGTATCGGTAGTATCGATCGGTACGTATCGGGAATCGGGTGTCGCGGTGGTGAAATTATAAAAATCATTTCAAAGGTTTTTCAACTTTTTCTTTCCCGTACTGGTCCGAACCGGTGAGTATCGGCCCGTCGCAGCTTGTGTAACGGCTTGTGTAACGCTTACAGGCCGATACGTACCGGGACTCGGCCGATACTCCTGCGATTTTTAATCTCAGTGATATATCGGCCTGTATCCATCGCGGCACCCCATTTTTCCGATACGTATCGGCCGATACGTAGCGTATCGGCCGATATTTAGAACTATGTATGAAATAGTATTCTGATTTAGTAATTTCAATGAGGTGGTGCTTGCACCATAACCACAACAATTTTATTTTTTTTGATTATCATAATTTGTACCACATTAGTAATTTCCTCAGCACACCGCCTGCAGTTCCCGACCCATCCATCTCCATTGCTGCCACATCCACCTTTCTCTCTCCTTAAGAAAGCCACCACTCTCTCTCCACAGCAGCCACCTCCTTCCTTGCAACAACAGTAAGGCCTGAACTGAATTTTTTCTGAACTGAATTTTTCAGAAAGAAATGGTAAATCACGATCACCTGAACTGAATTTTCTCTGGGTTGAAACTAGAGAAATTCTCTGGTTTTTTAACTGAATTTTCTCTGGGTTGGTCTAGAGAAATTCTTTGGTTTCGAGCTGGAACCTGGAATGCTTAATTTGTATAAACCCAATGTTTGTGAAATCAAAATTTGAAACCCTCTTGTTGAGAAGGAGAGCAATATTGATGTTGTTCGGTTTCATTTCTCATTCTCTCCAGAGATAATCAAATTTCTTAGGAGAGAATTCCTCTGGAAAATGCCAGGGAAATTCCCATAATTTGCTTGACACCAAGAGTGAAGGCAAGTAAAGCAACAAATCACAGAGTTATTTGTGAGAAAATTAGAGAAAATTCAACCCTAGAGAAATTTCAAAAACATAGAAAATCAAAAAAAATGAACAAACCAGAGAAATTTCAAATTTCTCTGGTTTTGAAATTTCTCTGGACAGAATTTCTCTGGATCAAATTGAGGGACCTTAGACATTATGAAAATATTAGATGTCCTTTATACTATAAAGTCTTAATACCAGGGACCCTAAAAAAAACCCCTTTTTCTTATGTATGTACTTTCTCATTAATAATTTAAAATACAATTTTGAAAATATTTCCATGTTAGTCTTTCCATATATGTCACGCCCTCAAAAATATACCCATTATATATATCATTGACATGCATTATTTAAACAAAACACTTTAATAATTCATTATAATATCCATCAGAGTCTAACTAAACAAAAGCATTACATGTAACATCAAAGTAAATACCCTACCGACTTACATCTTTCCAAGCCAACACTTGGACACAAAGTATGAGTTCTAACTCAAATATAAATAAAGCCCTAGGCTTGAGTGTTTACATGTACTAGCAATGAAAAACAAATAACTAAAAATAGTCTTCAAAATTCAAGTCCTTCCAAGCTAAGTCCTTGGAGGTAGCTTATCACCTGAACCTGAAAATGATGTTCCCATAAAGGGTGAGCCACAGCCCAGTAGAAATATACTAAACCACATATAAGCAATGAATAAAGCAATAGCATTCAACAGATGGTTAACCAAGATAATCAATTACTTCATTTTACAGTCTCATGACACTATTGTCTAAGACACGTTTTACTTTCCAATTTTATCAACATGGCTCAGAACCTGGCCAAACTTACAACAGTGAATTACATATATCATATTCACATCCTTCCAATATCAACAAACAAATGAGACTCAAGCTCAAATCAAAACACTTCATACTTCCAGATTGATACACATTTTAGTGCTGTATCAATAAAACACTTCTATATAAATAAGCACACATAAAAGTGAAGCTAATGGAGTCCATCCTCTATCTCCTCCCAAACAAAATCTGGTTTAGAGGTCCATCCCCTATCTTCCCCTAAACCGTGGAGTACATCCCCTATCTCCTCCCACACAAAACAATGTATGCAAATGCAATGCTCAATCAATACACGTATTTTCTGTATCAATGCAATAGTCAAAACTAATGACTTAACCAATGTGATTAGTTTCAGTTATTCCTAATCCACATGCAATGTCTACAACAATCACGACTATCCTCCACCGATAGCCCAAAACAGTTATTTCTAAACTGAAAATAACTATGTCAACAATTCAATAGACAAATGATTCAAATTATCCAACTACGCCATTTAATCAATGAATTCCCCAATTCCATGAATTTAACCATCTTTTCCCAATTCCATGAATTAATTATACAAATTAATTTAATAATACAACTAGGGTTTTTCCCAAAATTTACCAAAGTATCCCCAACATATCAAAATACCAAAACTTAGAACAAAGCCTATAAAATGGAGTAGGAAATCCCTACCTCGAAGAAAACAACCCAAATGGTGAAGACAGAGATGAGTGCCCAAATACCAATGTGCTCCAAATCGCCAAATGTTCAGATTAAATGAAAGCCCTCGACTCCCTCTATAGTTTTAATAAAGCAACTAGGGTAGAAACACCCTCTAAATAGATCAAATCTAAGAAAGAAGGTGAGTAGGGAGAGAGAGAAGTCGGACCTAGGGTTTGGAATCAAAAGAAGATGAAAAAGACTGATCAAAACCCACTGCTGTGTATATAAACTGGACAGGCTCGCTCGAGCGAAGACTTGGTCGCTCGAGCGACCACACACAGAGAAGCTACGCTCGAGCCAAGGAAGCCTTGCTCGAGCCAACAACCCAAAAGCTCGCTCGAGCGAAAGAAAACTCGATCGAGCGAAGAACTCAAACCCTCAGGTCAGTAACCAGACACACGCTCGAGCGAAGGAATTATCGCTCGAGCGAAGAACGAACTAACACGCTCGAGCGAAGAAAAGCTCGCTCGAGCCAAGAATGCATAGCTACAGGTCCAAATCAGACGCAACCTCTCGCTCGAGCTACCAAGCCCCGGCTCGAGCGAAGAACCAAAAATAACATCTCGCTCGAGCGACAAACTCCTCGCTCGAGCGAAGATCCAAAATTCTGGACAGCAACACTTGGTTTCTAAACCCAACCAACCTGAAACAAACCTGCCCAACACATCCTATAAGTCCAAATGAGAAAATAAGGGAGAACAACAACAATTATACAATGACAGAATCTACGGAACCTAAGTTCGGATACAATAATCAAATGGGAGAAGACCGGGGTCGCTATAACCTCCCCACCTTCAAAGAATTTCGTCCCCGAAATTAAGCATAAGTTTTTGAAAACAGATTCTTTTTTTTTTTTTTTTTTTGACAATTCATTAGTAAACATCTTGACCCAAAACTGGTCATTTCATCTCTTTATCAAGAGGCATCTCACATTAAATATATAACACAACATATATCTCAACCTGTATCATTATTATGCATTATTCCTTTCAATGTTAACAATTCCCATATCATATTCAATCGCATGATATATACAACCCATTCAACAATGTACTCAACAGATGCAATATTACACTAAACTTCTATAATGAAGCAAGTTTCAAGATACACCCATTTACGAATACAAACTCAATGTTTTACAACTTAAGACATATATAAAGCTCTTAAGTTCAACAATATAACAGAATCTAATTATAAGATTACAAATCAACAAACATGTCCGGATATTTCTGGCGGACTTCCAACTCACGTTCCCAAGTGGCTTCCTCCACTCCGTGGTGTTTCCACAAAACTTTGACCAAAGGGATGGTTTTGCCTCGCAAAACTTGATCCTGCCTATCCAAGACCCGAACCAGTCTCTCCTCATACGAAATATCCTCATCAATCACTAAATCAGTCCAATCCAACACATGTGATGGATCCGGCTCACACTTCCGAAGCATACTCACATGAAACACGTCATGTACTCCGGACAACTGCGGTGGTAAAGCTAAACGATAAGCAGCCTCGCCAATCCTCTCAAGGATCTCAAACGGACCAATGAACCGAGGGGACAACTTCTCGCTCTTCCCAAATCTTATCAAACCCCGTCTAGGTGATATCTTCAGAAAGACATGATCATCCACCTCAAACACCAAAGATCTCCTCCTACGGTTGGCATAAGATTTCTAACGACTCTGTGCTGTAACAAGTCTCTTACGGATAAGCTCAACTTTCTCCGTTGTTTCCCTCACCAACTCCGGACCCAACAGAGGTGCATCACCCACCTCGGCGCAACAAATAGGAGATCTACACGGTCGGCCATACAAGGCCTCAAATGGTGCCATACCGATACTAGACTGGAAGCTGTTGTTGTAGGCAAACTCCACCAACGGCAAGTGCCTCTCCCACGACCCACAAAAGTCTAGAACACAACCCCGTAGCATATCCTCAAGGATCTGAATAGTACGCTGTAGACACCCCATTTTTGACCGACCTTAAGACTCAGATGTCACCAGTTGAGCACTCGGTGATTTTGCATATCGTGCTCGTTCAGAAGTTGCAGAGTCCTGGCTGCGAGCCCTGCCTCCGGACTTCCGAACCCTCTTCTGTGCCTTGCCTCGGTTTGCGAACCAGACTCGGTTTTCTTTGTTTCTTTTCCTGAGGGGAGGAAGAGGTCCTGTAGACCATCTCTTAGTGGCCGTGGGCTACATTTTGTGGCCGCGGGCCATTTTGCCCATTTCGGAGTCCGGTTCCCGGTTTTCGGAGCCGTCAGGCCGTGTGCCTCGGTTCGGGACCGCTTAACCATCTCCTATTGCTCCGGTTTTTGGCATACTTCTTATTTTCTCCCTTTTGAGGGACACTGAGGTCTGAGAGACCCACTTCGTGGTCGAACACCACTCCCGGTGCCTAACAGCCAGTTTTCGGGGCCTCGGGCTGCGCGTTTTGGCCCCCGAACCTTCATTTTGCATCGGTTTGGGCTCATTTTTGGTGGAGACCTTATTTTCACTGTTAGAAAGCTTGTAGGAGGGTGGGAGGCCAGCAATTTTTCTGAAAAGCCAACTTCTTTTTGGTCAAAAGTGGTTCAGCATGAATCCGGGAAGGAGAAAAATCTGCGCGGCTTCACCGAAACGGGCGTAACTCTTTGCACAAGAGGAATTAAGATATGAGGCCACCACCATTGGAAAGCTTACTTCCAGGGATTCATTTTGCACTCAATAATATCCCTAGTCCAAGTCCGGGGGGGAGAGATGTGGTTGGTTGAAGTCCGCTTGGACCGAATCTGCGCGGCTTCACGGAAAAGGGCATAACTTTTTCTACAGGAGGAATTTTAATGCAAGGTTTGCGCCATTGGAAAGCTAACTTCTGGGGCTTCATCCTAGGGGGTGTCCGGCCACTTTTTCTGGCCGGTCGGCCACTTGTTTCCATTGACCTAGCCGGCCAGCTACGGGAAGTGGCCGGCTGGCCACCTGCAGCCAAAATGTCAGGCCGGCCTGCTTCTTCAGGTTGAGTACATTCCAGCTGTGCCTTGGTTTTCCCCCAAAAATATCTACATCCGGGGGACCCTTTTGGAGGGAAAAAAGGCCTCATTTTCCCTCCACTTTGGCTAGACTCTTCTCTCCATCTCTTATCCATATAGAGAGCCTCCCAACTCTAGAGAAAGGGTTACAAGAGTTGCTTGGAAGAGATAGATACATATCACCCCATTTCCTTCAAGTTTTGGGCTCCATTTCTTCATCATCTTCAAGCTCTACCATCACCACTCCATTCCAGCAGCAAAGGAGGGGATTCCAGCAGCTTAGAGTCACCAAATCTGGTCCAAGAAGCAACAAAAGTGTTGGTCTTCAAAGGTAAGTCCAATTGCCCTCTTTTCTAGCTCATTTTGGCACCATCTTTAAGCCATACATGCTTGCTGAGTTGAGCTCCGACCAAAACTGGAAATGGCCTTCTTTTAAGCTCATTTTCTTGTTTCATTAAGGGCTCAACCCTGTTTGAGGCCTCCATATTGCACTTGCTTCAATATCCCCTTGTATGTCAATTTTCTTGCATGCTTTGGCAACCCATTATGCTTCCATTTTTGGGCGTTTTACAGCTCTGTAAATAGGCTTATTTTGAGCCCCTCTTCAACATTGAAGAAGGGCTCATCACTGTTTGGGACCTCCATATGTCACTTCATGTTATATCTCTCTTTTGGTCCCCATTTTTGCATGTTTTGGCAGCCTATCATGCTTCTGTTTTTGGTCTTTTTACAGGCCTATAAATAGTCTTATTTTGACCTTCTTAACATGTTTTATTAAGGGTCTTTGGCTGTTTGGTGAATGCTTTGCATACTTTGTGTTATAGCCTCTTTTGAGCCTCATTTTGCATTGCATTTCTAGCATGTTTGTATACTGTTTTGGAGTTTTTACAGTTCTGTAAATATGCTTATTTTTGGTCCCTCTTCAATGTTGTAGAAGGGAATTTTTCAGTTTGGGCTGTGCATATACCACTTGCCTCTTTGGCCACCTTTTGGCCCTTTTTCTTGCATAAAAGCTTAGCCATGTCTATGTTTGTTTTTGGGTTTTTTATAGTTCTGTAAATATGCTTATTTTTGGTCCCTCTTCAATGTTGTAGAAGGGAATTTTTCAGTTTGGGTTTTACATATACCACTTGCTTCATAACCTCATGTTTAGGGCCATTTTTGCATGCCATTGTTGCCCTATCTTTGCTTGCTGTTTGGCCATGTTTTGAACTGGAAAAATGCTTATCTTGGGATTTCCTTGCTTCTGTATTTTCATTGCATGTCCATATTGTGCATGTTTGGTATAGCTATAAGCCATTTCGGATGCCAAAATTCGTGTTTCGGGACTATTCCATGCATCGGGTGTGTTTTCGCCTCATTTCGGGGCTGTTTCCCCCCACATTTCATTGCTGAAAATCCATTAGCATGTTTGCATGTCATTTCCATGCCATTGCATTGCGTATGCCATTGCCTCGGTTTGCGTGCCCGTGTGCACGCACTTCGACGCACTTCATTTTCATCTATCGGCCTCTTATGTGAGTGTGGCTGATGCTCTCTCATGTTAATATAAGTCCATGTTGCATTCTATATGTCATTTCCATGCCATTGCATTGCGTATGCCATTACCTCGGTTTGCGTGCCCGTGTGCACGCACTTCGAGGCACTTCGTTTTCATCTACCGGCTTCTTGTGCGAGTGTGGCTGAGGCTCTCTCATGTTAGTATAAGTCCATGTTACATTTTCCATGCCATTTTAGCCATATTGCATTGCGTATGCCATCGCCTCGGTTTGCATGCCCGTGTGCACGCATTTCGAGGCATCTCATTTTTACAGCATAGTGCATGCTAGGTTGTATCTTAGATCGCATTCTGTCATCGTCTCGGTTTGCATGCCCGTGTGCACGCATTTCGAGGCATCTCATTTTTACAACATAGTGCATGCTAGGTTGTATCTTAGATCGCATTCTGTCATTTTCTCGGTTTGCGTGCCCGTGTGCACGCATTTCGAGGCATCTCATTTTTACAGCATAGTGCATGCTAGGTTATATCTTAGATCACATTCTGTCATTTTCTCGGTTTGCGTGCCCGTGTGCACGCATTTCGAGGCATCTCATTTTTACAGCATAGTGCATGCTAGGTTGTATCTTAGATCGCATTCTGTCATTTTCTCAGTTTGCGTGCCTGTGTGCACGCATTTCGAGGCATCTCATTTTTACAGCATAGTGCATGCTAGGTTGTATCTTAGATCGCATTCTGTCATTTTCTCGGTTCGCGTGCCCGTTGTGCACGTATTTCGAGACATGTCATTCCATAGCATTATGTATGTTAGGATTGTATCTTAGTTGCATTTCATGCATGTCATGCATATTGCATCGTGTTCGGAATAGGAGTTACCCCGGGCACGGGAAACGAGGTGCATTTCGTACTCCGAGTGACGGAATGTGTCTCAATTCCCCAGTCACCGACACTCCGGATCATCCATGATGGAGTTAGGTCTCGTTGTGTTTTCATGTGCATTCATTCTATATTGAGTTGCACATTTCGACTCCTCTGCCATCATGCATCGATATGCGTGATTGGTGGCACGAGGATCGAGGCATGCATATATTTGTGAAAATACATTGCTATGCCCCTTTCCTGCTCTCTGTTGCAGCAAAATGAAGAATCAGCAACTTTTCGGGACTTGGCACGCGTTTCAAGAATAACTGCTAAACAGATGCTAATTGGGGCATCCCGGTGGATTTCCGTGCAAGGCAGCCCAAATGTACATCATCCATCAGAAACAAGGCAGTCCCTGGCTTGCATGCCAGTTTATTTATTTTCTTAGTTAATTTATTAATTAATTAGGAATTTGTACATTATTTGGACTGTAATATTTGGACTGTAATGTTCTTTTATTCGGGACTCTATTATTTATTCGGACCCTCTGCGCGAGGGCAATGCTGTAATAAGTGTGCGTGTGTGTGTTGTATGTCTTCCAACCCCACGTCTTTCTTCCCTTTTATTTATCTTCTTATGATGGTTAAATTAGGGCATATTTCAATTAGCATACAGTATGACAGCATGTTTGCATCATTCATCTGTATTGCATGCACCGGGCTCGGCGCATCATACTAACTGCATTGTACTTTCAATTCCAAATTGAATACATGATAGTTGTAGCATTCCATATACCATCTTAGAATAAGCCGAGCCTGCTATAGTTGCATTTTTGCATGTGTTGCATTAGGCATTTCTGTATACTTAGGATTCATGCATGATTTCTAATGAGTCTTTGTTTTGGCTTGGAGTACCCGGTGAGCTTTATGCTTTAGCATCCTTGCATGCGTGTGAGTGATTGCCATGAATAGCATGCTTACCATGAGGCAATATGCTTATGTGATATAACTACCTGAATGCCTGTGGGTGAAGGTTGGGTTACTTGGATTGGAATAAATCATCAACTGTTCGTTTTAAGCCCACTAGATAGTGGCAAAACCATCTTTTCTAAGCCCACCTGCGGGTGGCAAAATCTGCATTTTAAGCCTACTTGCGAGTAGCAAACCATCTTTCAAATAAACAAACATGAAATGTTTTGTTCCAATTCGGGCAACCCAGTCTATACTTATATGTTGTGTGCATCACATAGTAACCTAGGCTAATAACCGGACTAAGGACATACAAAGTTTTCAAAAATGGATATTATGGTTAGTAGAGGCCGATCTTTGATCGGGCGAGCGGGGGTGCTCACGAAGTGACCTTCCCCAATCGTACCCAAGTTCCCGAGCCGAGGCAACTTTGGTGATGATGGACATGTGGCCTTCGGCACCGAGTCAGGGTTTCCTAAATTTCCCATTAAAAAACATTTAGGTGGCGACTCTGTATCTGGCAAAGCAGTCCATGTTTGGCACTTCTTTCAAAAATCTGTTTTTCTCAAAACGATTTGCCGGATTTGGACTCTTTGGTTCAGACTTAGAACCGTGACAAATTTGAGAGTCCTGAGCTGTAGTGACCCCAAAATGAACAGAACGGGAGCTCGTTCCTCCCGGGGCGTTCGGGGACGTCTACAATTTCTGGCGACTCTGCTGGGGATTTAGAGAACTTGACTCGAACTCATGATATCTGTTTTTGACTACACTTGTGTCTTTCTTTGCATTGTATTTGCATTGGTGCTCCTTGGACACCGTGTTTGCCATCTGCTATTCCTGAACGGTTTGTCGGAGGCTTGTCTTGTCAAGGCATGACCATAAGGCTGACCGGTTGTGGGCTCTGCCAGTATGGGAACTTGAACCCCGGTTTTACCAGGGCACCCTCCTTGACCATTCGACCTAGTGCATATTCGGATCCATAGTGACCATTCCAAACTAGGACAGGTTGCTTACCCGTTTATAGGTTGTTTGAAACCGCTGTGTGCGTAGTGAAACCCTAGCTCCTGACAAAATAGGGCAGGGAAACCCCACCCCAACGTACGGGTGTTTTGGCTCTCACTTATCTGTTATGTGCTTTAGAGTGCGTCTCTACAGGAATGCATGTATCAGTGTATGAGTTTGGGCATTAGGCCTGCGGGCACCAGTTTGCGAATTTGGGCATCTTGCCTGCGGGCATTACTATCAGTATTTGGGAGTCAGCTTTACCTGTGGGTATCAGACTCAGATTTGGGGCAGAATTTTGGGGCAGAATTCAGTAGAGAGTACACTCACTTAGCTTTGCTCATATGGGTTATCGTGAAATCAGGCTGAGGTGCTGTCTGTTTTCTCTTTTGCTAGGTAGTCTTGGAACCATAGCTTCAGAAGGCTTCTATATCCCCCGGGTACATTGGACTAGTGCTGATAGACTTTGTTAGGTCAGAAATTCAATTCAAGAGCAACCAGTGTTCTTTCGCTGAGGCAAGGTAAAGAAAAGCCGGTCAGGGCTCATCTGTTCATCTAATCCGTCAGTCGCCAGTCACATCACCTTTGTTCGAACTCAGCAGACCGTGATGGCACAAGGTTCGGAAGAGTTTGCGGCCATGACAGCAGTGCTAAATCGGGGAATTGCCATGCGAGCTGAGACCAGTATTGAAACGCAGCACCCATCTGGGGCATCTGCCTCACATCCAGCTTTGGGACCCCAGCCGAATTTTGACCCAATTCCGCCAGTTGAAGATTTGCAGTGTCTGAATCCTCAAGAAGGGTTGGCTCAAGCTCAGGTGCTCAGACCCCTGGTGCAGCCTAATGAGAGAACTCAACCCTTTCATGTTGATGAGTTCAATCTGACTGCAGTGAAAATTGCGAACCTTGAGAAGCAGTTCAAAAAGGCACAGGGCCTTAACTCCATTCCCGACATTGAGGATGGGTACACCGAGTCTGCCGTGCAGCTCCCAGACAGATTCAAAATGCCATATATCGACCGTTTCGACGGGTCTGGAGATCCAATGGTACATATCCGACTTTTCTTAGATGTCCTGAAACCGATGGGTCTGACTAAGCCACAGAAACTCTCTCTATATGGAAGAACCCTGTCGGGTGTAGCAGCCACTTGGTATGCCAAATTTGAGGACAAAGTGAAACAAAACTGGGAAGAACTGGCTGAGGCCTTTGTCGATCAGTATTCCTACAATACCCAAGTTGAAATGACCATCCAAGAACTTGAAGCAACTCGCCAGAACCCAACAGAGTCTTTTGTGGAATTCGTTGCAAGGTGGAGAACGAAGGCAGCACAAATGACAGATCGTCGCCCTTCTGAGAGGGATCAAGTGCAGATGATGGTCCGAAACCTCGAGCATGATATGTTGCAAAAGTTGATAGTTGCTCCACTATTCACTTTCAAAAGTTTGCATGAACTGGGGGTTGAAGTCGAGAATGCGTTCAACAGCGGGATCATTCCCAGGACAAGGGAACTGACAAGGAGGGTGATTTCAGGAAGCACCAATGCTGGTAGTAGCGCTATTCCCAAACCCACCGAAATCAATACAGTCGCCACAGCCGACCCTTTTGCCAAACCAAGCCTACAAACAGCTGGCCCAGCCCGAGCTCAGGGTAGAACTTTCACCCCCCTCTATATGAGCCTGACCAGCACACTGAAAGCCTTGATGGAAAAAGGGCATCTCAAACCCCTCGATCCTCAACCTCTTCCCGACCCACTCCCAGCCAGACATAACCCCGCCAAGTATTGTATGTACCATCAGCAGCACGGTCATGGCACCAACCATTGCTACCGTCTTCGTCATGAGGTCCAAAATCTCATCGACAACCGGACGATAGCTCCACCTTCAGACCCTGATGACCAAACATCTCCTGCTTACCTCAATCTCATCCACATACTGCCATCCACCTTTGACCCCAGCATATACATCACCCCGGCCCACCTACCCAAGCCTGAGGTGTTTATCCCAGAAAGCATGGACTTATGCATGATGGGTGCACCTGAACCTCAACCATCTCAAACCCGTGAACCCACTGCTTCTGAGTTGATGGGAATGATTAAAGATCTTCAAAAAACCGTGACAGATCTGGCCTCCGGGACATTGGCTCCATCATCGACCACACCACATACCGGGAACTTCATGTCGAAAGACTCCCCGATGTTGGGACGGGCTGAATTTGAGGAAAGCCAATCTCTTGACAAAGTGGAAGCGACTAGTAGGAGCAAGGTAGGGGCAGGCATTGGTCCCCATGAACACCTTCGGTGGGATATTGAGGCTTTGAAAGCTGAGGGACTGAACAAAGAGCAAGTCCTCGCAGTTGTTGCAAAAGCTGTGGATGACACTTTCGCTGCTCAAGTTGGGGGCGGTCTGAATCAAAGGGAACATCGGGAGAAGGATTGTCATACTAGAGACGATCTTGCTATCTCTAATCCTCCACTCGGAAGAGATCGGCAAACCAGGCCAGCACCTGCCAATCCCTTTGCTGGTGCGCCCAGTAAAAATCCACAAGCCTTGAAGTACCAACCCCGAGGTCGGAGGGTCTTCCATGCCCTCTATATGCCTTTGTCCAAAGCTCTCCAAATCCTTGTTGGACAAGGCCATCTCAAACTCCTTGAGCCTCGGCCTCTCCCGAACCCTCTTCCGGCTACACATGATACTACCCAGTACTGCGCGTACCATCAACAAACTGGCCATACTACCAACGCCTGCTTCCGTCTTCGCCATGAAGTACAGGATCTATTTGACAATGGGGTCATCCCCGCACCAGGTCCTGCAAAATCTATCGGCACTTGATCAGTGAACTTGTAGGGGATAATGTGATGTGATCGAGGAATGAACCACCTGCGGGCGGCGTTCAGTTTATTTCAGATATGGTGTATGGCACGCACTGTTTTAAGCATTTGTGAATGCTGGTCTTTGTACTGTCTGAGTTGGGTATTGGGTCAGTCTTGTTGTTTTGTACAGAGTCAGTCTTTTCTTACTGAGTCAGTAGGGTCTGTCTTGTTGTATCGAGTCAGTCTTGTTGTACAGAAGTCGGATGATTCCGGGGGTGTTACCTCGGATATCATTATTTTATTTTGCGTCTGTCTTTTCGCTTCCTTGTGAGTCTGTTTCTGCCTTGGAGCCAGTTGTACCAACAGATTTGAATGAAACAGCAGTGGTTTTTCATGCTTTGTGCTTACTTCTGCTTTGTGCTAGTTGTGCTAGAAAGTTTGAGTGAAACAGCAGTACTTTTCGCCTACTCTTCTGCACCCCGAAATCATTGCATTGACCTAAGTTTTTCAAAACTTTTTGAACACCGCGGTGAAAACAAAGAGCAAGGAATTCCTCGGGATTTGCGAAACTTTGATCAATTGAGAGAAAGAGAGGCATGCTAAGCCCTTAATGATGGAATCATGCTTGTTAGCGTGAGTATTGAGAAGGACCCTGGCTTGATCCAGACTGGTTTCACACTATCTTCAGCGCGAGTGATTTGTCGCTTTCTTAAAAAAATTTCAAAAACAAAATATTTTGCGCGGTCCCGCGAAGACCTGTGTGGAATCGCTCTTGAGATTGTACAGCTTAGGATCGCTCTCAGCCTCGAGACTTGAGTCCTTGCTTTCAAACCTTGGGCCCATTCAGAACGTTCAACGGTCAACTACGATGTGAGGCCTGTGTGGCTAGATTTGAAGCAGCCCTCGAACAAGAAGCAAGAAAGTCAGATCAAGAAGATCAGATCTCATCAGAAGAAGCTTACAAAGCGAAACAACAGCCATTCTCCTGGATTCAGATGACTTCAGGATCTCAAAACCATTTGACATGGACAAAGCTACACTTTTACCCTTGAGAGGCTCGCTGGGCCGAAAACCCGGAAGGGCGACCCATGCAAAAGTTAGAGCAAGAAAAGAAAAAAAAAACAAAAAAGAAAATCAAAAAATCAAAAGAAATGAAAAGAAAGAAAAGAACACAAAAATTCAAAAGAAGAAGAACAAAGCTCGCAAGGTCGAAAACCCGCGACGGGCGCCTTAGCAAAAGTTAGAACCTAAAAAGGAGAGGTTAATACCTGAGTGTACCTTACCCCGAACTACGTGAGGCTTGATTCCCATCTTTGGGATACGTAGGCAGCTTCATTCTGAAGTCCAGCCGTAAAACAATTTGATTGTGTCCATGTGATGGTTCTGGTCATCTTTGCCTTCTCTATATCCGAGAGTCGGGTTGTGTTCGTCGCTCTGAGGACTGCCTACAATGCGCTGCGGTGCCATCCAAACAAGGGGCAACTTTCTGTTGCCATTCGATGCGTTGCGGCGCTATCCAAACCAGGGGCAACTTTCCGTTGCCATTCAGAACGCCGCAGTATCATTTCAAACAAGGGGCAACTTTCCGTTGCCATACAGTGTCCTTCAGACAAGGGGCAATTTTCATTGCTATGGATCCGAGGTTGTGCATCTCGAGAGTAGGTTCCGTGCTCGTTGAGCAGTGGTCGTTTGCAAAAATAGTTTTTGAGAATTTTTACTGAGGTTGACTAATCTTCTCGAAAAGTACTCCATTTTTCAAAACTGGACCATTTCTCGGACCCAAAAAAAAAAGAAGGAAAACTCTCAGTGCTCACAGCCTAACTTGCATGATTTCAAATCAGAAAATCGAACAAGCGCGTTAATCTAACTCTCATTTTGGTCAAAAATTTTTAGGAGAAAACTAAAACAAGAATAGTCAAAATGATGAACTAGGGGCACAGGTGGGTCAGGTGTTCTGTCTTTTCCCTTTTGTCAACATACTTGCCAAGAAGGGCACTCTACTTGCCAGAATAGGGCACAACCGAAGTTAACAGCAAAATGGCTAAAAACTCTCTCACCCTCCAAGCAACGAGGTATCAAGCCAAGTGCGAAGCACAAACTAGAATGGGGCAAGATATTCCACTCCATCATCTGGACATATCTTATCACGTCCAAACTCCCCAGCAAAGCATCATCAACTGATTTTAGCTGCAGATTTGTTACACACCCAGTTGTAGCGCAACCTTTCCGTGGGAAGAATTCACTAGCTGTGAGTGCAAGAAAGAGAATCTAGCGGAATGCTAGGGGCACGAGCCCACAATTTGCTGTTTATCCATCAACCACCCAGGGGAGGGATGAAAAATGAGAGATTGAAGAATAGAGAGATGTGCGATGAGAGGAAAAGTGAGAAGAGGGCTTTTTCAAAAAAACAGAGCTTGAGGGCCGAGTGATGTGAGAACCACAAATGAGAAAGGGTAGGAAACACTACCCGGTGAAACAGGCTCCCTGTGCGCGTCTGAGTGTCGTGTCTCTTTGTTTTATTTCGATTATTGTTTTGAGTCGTTTCGAGTGTTACTCGACGTGTCTAGGTTGTGTGCCTTTTACTTCCCTGTTGAGTCGTTTTGCTGTGTTCAGTCGTAGACTCAATACCTGGTCGAAAACTCATCTCTCAATTTCAAGAATAAAATCGTTTCGTGCCCCGAGTGCCGTGCCGTTCTCCACATTTGTGCAAAACAGAATTGGTTCTTTCATAAAGTCGCGGGTTCAACCCAGGTCATGTCAGAACAGCAAAACTAGGACCTATTTGAAGCTATATGGGTTCCGGACTACGAAGCAAAAAGGGCAAATTTTGAGCATCTGAGTGTGTTTCACCTTCAGAAAATTCTGAGATCACATTCCATATGTACCTCTTCAGGCCTTGCCAGTGCCCTGAAGAATGAGCGTGCCTCTACTCCAAGCTTAAGCATGCTTCAAGGCAGAATGGCAATTAAAGCAGCAGCAGATGTTACCTCTCGCCAATATGAACAGGGTGTGCCCCTTTGAGCTAAGTGTGTTGCAAAGTCTTCTAAGAGGTAAATCAGAGGCATCAGAGTACGTATTTGATGCTCCTCTACTACATAGAATGTGCACTTTCATATACACTTCTGTGACATGCGTGCCGCGCATCGTTATGATTCATACATAGAATATGCTCGCTTTCGATTCTGCATAGAATTTGCTTTCAATATTGCATAGAATATGCTCCTGTTTCTTACATAGAAAATGCTCGTATCTTTTGCATAGAAAATGCACTCTTCCATACTTGCATAGAAAATGCACCTCATTTGCATAGAACATGCATTCACTCGCACTATCTTGTGCACTTACACTTTGTAGCTCACTAGCACTGTCTTGTGCATCTTGTGGTTGTATCTCACTCGCACTATTTTGTGCATTGCATTTCAATCGCGCTGTTTAGCGTATCGCACTGTCTAGTGCATTTCAAATCAATCGCGCTATTTAGCGTATCGCACTGTTTAGTGCATTCCAATCGCGCTGTTTAGCGTATCGCACTGTCTTGTGCATTTCAAATCAATCGCGCTGTTTAGCGTATCGCACTGTTTAGTGCATTTCAATCGCGCTGTTTAGCGTCTCGCACTGTCTTGTGCATTTCAAATCAATCGCGCTGTTTAGTGTATCGCACTGTTTAGTGAATTTCAATCGCGCTGTTTAGCGTATCGCACTGTCTAGTGCATTTCAAATCAATCGCGCTGTTTAGCGTATCGCACTGTTTAGTGCATTTCAATCGCGCTGTTTAGCGTATCGCACTGTCTTGTGCATTTCAAATCAATCGCGTTGTTTAGCGTATCGCACTGTTTAGTGCATTTCAATCGCGCTGTTTAGCGTATCGCACTGTCTAGTGCATTTCAAATCAATCGCGCTGTTTAGCGTATCGCACTGTTTAGTGCATTTCAACCGCGCTGTTTAGCATATTGCACTGCTTAGTGCATTTCAAAATCACTTGCACTATTTTGTGCATTGCATTTCAAATCAATCGCGCTGTTTAGCGTATCGCACTGTTTAGTGCATTTCAAATCAATGGCACTTTCTTGTGCATTTCAAAATCAATCGTGCTGTTTAGCGTATTGCACTGTTTAGTGCATTTCAATCGCGCTGTTTAGTGTATCACACTGTTTAGTGCATTTCAAAATCACTCGCGCCATTTTGGGCATCGCACTGTCTTGTGCATTTCAAATCACTCACGCTTTCTTGCGCGTTGCACTGTTTTGTACACCTTACTTGCATTTTGCATGCATTCCATCGCGCTATCTTGCGCATCTCACCTGTACTTGTTGGTGCATTGTATCGCGCTGTCTTACGCACCTTATCTGTATCGCACTGTTTTGTGCATTCACCTTGCTCGTACTGTTTTGTACACCTTTAGCATCGCACTATTTTGTTCATCTGTTTAGCACTGTTTTGTGCATTCACTTTGCATCGCATTGTCTTGTGCACTCCCTGGTCTAGGAGACCTTAAATCCTCCGGTCTACGGAGACCTTAAATCCTGCATCTTTATTCGCACTGTCTTGTGCACTCCCCGGTCTAGGAGACCTTAAATCCTCTAAAGGTGCAATTCCTTTGGTGTTTGTCGTGCCCGAACGACTTCTGGTGGTCTGGTATAGCCACCTGCCTGTGTTTGCGGTGAGTTCCTAGGAGACCAACTGAGACGGTGGAAACTAGAGTTCGAATGGCTTATGCCTAGAACGCAAAGGTTCGGGATTTCCGAGACTAAAGGCTGGTTTAAATACCCAGGGGTATATCCTCGGCTTGAAATCTGTATGGCAGCCCCATAGATTGAGATAGCATCTGTATGCACCTCAATTCTGGATACTGATCCAACCTAGTCTGTCACCCTGTTGGAGAATAGGGAAAGCTACAACCATAGTCAGGGAGAAAAGTAGTACCTTCAGTTCAACCAAGAAGAAGCGAAAGATTCCCAGCAGCATGAGGTAAGTCATCGCCATTACCTCTTAGCCATTACATTGCATTTTAGCCACTACATTACAGTGCATTGCATGAATCCTCAATTTTCGAACCGGCCTCGCGTAGCGTATAAGCCCAATCTTCAAAATCTTCTGGCATATCATTTGCATTTTGCCCCTGCCTGCGGGCACATCTTTGTCTATCTTATCTGCTTTGTCTAAGTCTTCGGCCTTGTCAAAAATGGGTCGTCTCTGGGCTTTGACATTCACTCCCGTCATTTGTGACTTCCGAGTTCTGTCAAAGAGGGGCAACTGTAGACACCCCATTTTTGACCGACCTTAAGACTCAGACATCACCAGTTGAGCACTCGGTGATTTTGCATATCGTGCTCGTTCAGAAGTTGCAGAGTCCTGGCTGCAAGCCCTGCCTCCGGACTTCCGAACCCTCTACTGTGCCTTGCCTCGGTTTGCGAACCAGACTCAGTTTTCTCTGTTTCTTTTCCTGAGGGGAGGAAGAGGTCCTGTAGACCATCTCTTAGTGGCCGTGGGCTACATTTTGTGGCCGCGGGCCATTTTGCCCATTTCGGAGTCCGGTTCCCGATTTTCGGAGCCGTCAGGCCGTGTGCCTCGGTTCGGGACCGCTTAACCATCTCCTATTGCTCCGGTTTTTGGCATACTTCTTATTTGCTCCCTTTTGAGGGACACTGAGGTCTGAGAGACCCACTTCGTGGTCGAACACCACTCCCGGTGCCTAACAGCCAGTTTTCGGGGCCTCGGGCTGCGCGTTTTGGCCCCCGAACCTCATTTTGCATCGGTTTGGGCTCATTTTTGGTGGAGACCTTATTTTCACTGTTAGAAAGCTTGTAGGAGGGTGGGAGGCCAGCAATTTTTCTGAAAAACCAACTTCTTTTTGGTCAAAAGTGGTTCAGCATGAATCTGGGAAGGAGAAAAATCTGCGCGGCTTCACCGAAACGGGCGTAACTCTTTGCACAAGAGGAATTAAGATATGAGGCCACCACCATTGGAAAGCTTACTTCCAGGGCTTCATTTTTCACTCACGAATATCCCAATTCCAAGTCCGGGAGGGAGAGATGTGGTTGGTTGAAGTCCGCTTGGACCGAATCTGCGCGGCTTCACGGAAAAGGGCATAACTTTTTCTACAGGAGGAATTTTAATGCAAGGTTTGCGCCATTGGAAAGCTAACTTCTGGGGCTTCATCCTAGGGGGTGGCCGGCCACTTTTTCTGGCCGGCCGGCCACTTTTTTCCATTGACCTAGCCGGCCAGCTAGGGGAAGTGGCCGGCCGGCCACCTGCAGCCAAAATGTCAGGCCGGGCTGCTTCTTCAAGTTGAGTACATTCCAACTGTGCCTTGGTTTTCCCCCAAAAATATCTACATCCGGGGGACCCTTTTGGAGGGAAAAAAGGCCTCATTTTCCCTCCACTTTGGCTAGACTCTTCTCTCCATCTCTTATCCATATAGAGAGCCTCCCAACTCTAGAGAAAGGGTTACAAGAGTTGCTTGGAGGATATAGATACATATCACCCCATTTCCTTCAAGTTTTGGGCTCCATTTCTTCATCATCTTCAAGCTCTACCATCACCACTCCATTCCAGCAGCAAAGGAGGGGATTCCAGCAGCTTAGAGTCACCAAATCTAGTCCAAGAAGCAACAAAAGTGTTGGTCTTCAAAGGTAAATCCAATTGCCCTCTTTTCTAGCTCATTTTGGCACCATCTTTAAGCCATACATGCTTGCTGAGTTGAGCTCCGACCAAAACTGGAAGTGGCCTTCTTTTAAGCTCATTTTCTTGTTTCATTAAGGGCTCAACCCTGTTTGAGGCCCCCATATTGCACTTGCTTCAATATCCACTTGTATGTCAATTTTCTTGCATGCTTTGGAAACCCATTATGCTTCCATTTTTGGGCGTTTTACAGTTCTGTAAATAGGCTTATTTTGAGCCCCTCTTCAACATTGAAGAAGGGCTCATCACTGTTTGGGACCTCCATATGTCACTTCATGTTATATCTCTCTTTTGGTCCCCATTTTTGCATGTTTTGGCAGCCTATCATGCTTCTGTTTTTGGTCTTTTTACAGGCCTAGAAATAGTCTTATTTTGACCTTCTTAACATGTTTCATTAAGGGTCTTTGGTTGTTTGATGAATGCTTTGCATACTTTGTGTTATAGCCTCTTTTGAGCCTCATTTTGCATTGCATTTCTAGCATGTTTGTATACTGTTTTGGAGTTTTTACAGTTCTGTAAATATGCTTATTTTTGGTCCCTCTTCAATGTTGTAGAAGGGAATTTTTCAGTTTGGGCTGTGCATATACCACTTGCCTCTTTGGCCACCTTTTGGCCCTTTTTCTTGCATAAAAGCTTAGCCATGTCTATGTTTGTTTTTGGGTTTTTTACAGTTCTGTAAATATGCTTATTTTTGGTCCCTCTTCAATGTTGTAGAAGGGAATTTTTCAGTTTGGGTTTTACATATACCACTTGCTTCATAACCTCATGTTTAGGGCCATTTTTGCATGCCATTGTTGCCCTATCTTTGCTTGCTGTTTGGCCATGTTTTGAACTGGAAAAATGCTTATCTTGGGATTGCCTTGCTTCTGTATTTTCATTGCATGTCCATATTGTGCATGTTTGGTATAGCTATAAGCCATTTCGGATGCCAAAATTCGTGTTTCGGGACTATTCCATGCATCGGCTGTGTTTTCGCCTCATTTCGGGGCTGTTTCCCCCCACATTTCATTGCTGAAAATCCATTAGCATGTTTTCATGTCATTTCCATGCCATTGCATTGCGTATGCCATTGCCTCAGTTTGCGTGCCCGTGTGCACGCACTTCGAGGCACTTCATTTTCATCTATCGGCCTCTTATGTGAGTGTGGCTGAGGCTCTCTCACGTTAGTATAAGTCCATGTTGCATTCTATATGTCATTTCCATGCCATTGCATTGCGTATGCCATTACCTCGGTTTGCGTGCCCGTGTGCACGGACTTCGAGGCACTTCGTTTTCATCTACCGGCTTCTTGTGTGAGTGTGGCTGAGGCTCTCTCATGTTAGTATAAGTCCATGTTACATTTTCCATGCCATTTTAGCCATATTGCATTGCGTATGCCATCGCCTCGGTTTGCATGCCCGTGTGCACGCATTTCGAGGCATCTCATTTTTACAGCATAGTGCATGCTAGGTTGTATCTTAGATCGCATTCTATCATCGTCTCGGTTTGCATGCCCGTGTGCACGCATTTCGAGGCATCTCATTTTTACAGCATAGTGCATGCTAGGTTGTATCTTAGATCGCATTCTGTCATTTTCTCGGTTTGCGTGCCCGTGTGCACGCATTTCGAGACATCTCATTTTTAAAGCATAGTGCATGCTAGGTTGTATCTTAGATTGCATTCTGTCATTTTCTCGGTTCGCGTGCCCGTTGTGCACGTATTTTGAGGCATGTCATTCCATAGCATTATGTATGTTAGGATTGTATCTTAGTTGCATTTCATGCATGTCATGCATATTGCATCGTGTTCGGAATAGGAGTTACCCCGGGCACGGGAAACGAGGTGCATTTCGTACTCCGAGTGACGGAATGTGTCTCAATTCCCCAGTCACCGACACTCCGGATCATCCATGATGGAGTTAGGTCTCGTTGTGTTTTCATGTGCATTCATTCTATATTGAGTTGCACATTTCGACTCCTCTGCCATCATGCATCGATATGCGTGATTGGTGGCACGAGGATCGAGGCATGCATATATTTGTGAAAATACATTGCTATGCCCCTTTCCTGCTCTCTGTTGCAGCAAAATGAAGAATCAGCAACTTTTCGGGACTTGGCACGCGTTTCAAGAATAACTGCTAAACAGAGGCTAATTGGGGCATCCCGGTGGATTTCCGCGCAAGGCAGCCGAAATGTACATCATCCATCAGAAACAAGGCAGTCCCTGGCTTGCATGCCAGTTTATTTATTTTCTTAGTTAATTTATTAATTAATTAGGAATTTGTACATTATTTGGACTGTAATATTTGGACTGTAATGTTCTTTTATTCGGGACTCTATTATTTATTCGGACCCTCTGCGCGAGGGCAATGCTGTAATAAGTGTGCGTGTGTGTGTTGTATGTCTTCCAACCCCACGTCTTTCTTCCCTTTTATTTATCTTCTTATGATGGTTAAATTAGGGCATATTTCAATTAGCATACAGTATGACAGCATGTTTGCATCATTCATCTGTATTGCATGCACCGGGCTCGGCGCATCATACTAACTGCATTGTACTTTCAATTCCAAATTGAATACATGATAGTTGTAGCATTCCATATACCATCTTAGAATAAGCCGAGCCTGCTATAGTTGCATTTTTGCATGTGTTGCATTAGGCATTTCTGTATACTTAGGATTCATGCATGATTTCTAATGAGTCTTTGTTTTGGCTTGGAGTACCCGGTGAGCTTTATGCTTTAGCATCCTTGCATGCGTGTGAGTGATTGCCATGAATAGCATGCTTACCATGAGGCAATATGCTTATGTGATATAACTACCTGAATGCCTGTGGGTGAAGGTTGGGTTACTTGGATTGGAATAAATCATCAACTGTTCGTTTTAAGCCCACTAGATAGTGGCAAAACCATCTTTTCTAAGCCCACCTGCGGGTGGCAAAATCTGCATTTTAAGCCTACTTGCGAGTAGCAAACCATCTTTCAAATAAACAAACATGAAATGTTTTGTTCCAATTCGGGCGACCCAGTCTATACTTATATGCTGTGTGCATCACATAGTAACCTAGGCTAATAACCGGAATAAGGACATACAAAGTTTTCAAAAATAGATATCATGGTTAGTAGAGGCCGATCTTTGATCGGGCGAGCGGGGGTGCTACCATCACTCTGACCATCCTGACTCCTTTTGGAGCCCTTCTGTCCTTCCTCCTCTTCCTGCATCATAATTTCCATGTGGGCTGCAACATCAACCATACGCCCATAATCCCAAATCATAGTTCCCCCAACTCTCAACTTGAGGCCACGCCTCAACTTCTTCTCAAACTCAATACAACGGCGTTCCTCAGACGCCACCAACTCAGGTGCAAACCTGGACAAACTAGTAAATGCAGCCTCAAACTCGGCCACTGAAGAACTCGACTGCTTAAGCTGACAAAACTGGTCTCTCAGCTTCTCCCTGACTGCTGGAGATAAGAACTTCTCCTGGAAAGCATTCACAAAAGCCTCCCATGTACCTCCTATACGACCCTTAGTAAACTTCCACCACTGACCCGCATCCCCCTTCAACTGGAAAGATGCCAAGGTCACTTTCAACCCCTCGTCTTCGATGCCAAGCATCTCAAACGTCTTCGTTGTTTGTTCGAGCCATTCATCTGCCTTAAACGGCTCTTTAGGATCACCCACAAATTCATCCGGGTTAGACCGGAAGAACTCCCTCTTCAGAAACGAAGGTCCTGCATCCGCAACAACAACCTGAGCTTGATTCTCAGCTTTGAGAATGCCTACTGACTCCCTGAATGCCCCTGCTATCTCTCGGGCTAGAGCGCCCATAGCCTGCTGGCCTACTGGCTCGACCACATTGGCCTGGCCAATTCCCTCCTGAACTGCCGGAATCTCCTCTGGCACAGGCACCTCCTGCCTACCCGGCCTACCACGCCTACTGCGTCCTCGTCCTGACATCCTAATAAAGGAAACAAAGACATTAGCACATTAATAAATGTGCTGAAGCTAAACACTCACATCCTAATGCATTGGACAACAATAATTCATTCCACGTAAGCACATAATCACATAAGCACCTACGAATTTCATTCCCGGATAATGATAGTCCCGATGCGTTACTATAGTTCCGGTTGGAAGCAGCAGTGATCAAGTGCCTTTCCAACAAGACTACTAGAAACTCAAGGGTCCAATCATCATCCCAGAAACTACATTCCATACCCACATAATCACATAAACATGTTATCACATAAGCATATAACGTTACACTAAGTCTCTATCAAACGAGACGAACCCATTGTGATACTAATCACTTCCCACGTACCCAAAGTATTCAAACCCGGTACGCTCTGATACCAAGTTGTCACGCCCTCAAAAATATACCCATTATATATATATATATATATCATTGACATGCATTATTTAAAGAAAACACTTTAATAATTCATTATAATATCCATCAGAGTCTTACTAAACAAAAGCATTACATGTAACATCAAAGTAAATGCCCTACCGGCTTACATCTTTCCAAGCCAACCCTTGGACACAAAGTATGAGTTCTAACTCAAATATAAATAAAGCCCTAGGCTTGAGTGTTTACATGTACTAGCAATGAAAAACAAATAACTAAAAATAGTCTTCAAAATTCAAGTCCTTCCAAGCTAAGTCCTTGGAGGTAGCTTACCACCTGAACCTGAAAATGATGTTCCCATAAAGGGTGAGCCACAGCCCAGTAGAAATATACTAAACCGCATATAAGCAATGAATAAAGCAATAGCATTCAACAGATGGTTAACCAAGATAATCAATTACTTCATTTTACAGTCTCATGACACTATTGTCTAAGACACGTTTTACTTTCCAATTTTATCAACATGGCTCAGAACCTGACCAAACTTACAACAGTGAATTACATATATCATATTCACATCCTTCCAATATCAACAAACAAATGAGACTCAAGCTCAAATCAAAACACTTCATATTTCCAGATTGATACACATTTTAGTGCTGTATCAATAAAACACTTCTATATAAATAAGCACACATAAAAGTGATGCTAATGGAGTCCATCCCCTATCTCCTCCCAAACAAAATCCGGTTTAGAGGTCCATCCCCTATCTTTCCCTAAACCATGGAGTACATCCCCTATCTCCTCCCACACAAAACAATGTATGCAAATGCAATGCTCAATCAATACACGTATTTTCTGTATCAATGCAATAGTCAAAATTAATGACTTAACCAATGTGATTAGTTTCAGTTATTCCTAATCCACATGCAATGTCTACAACAATCACGACTATCCTCCACCGATAGCCAAAAACAGTTATTTCTAAACTGAAAATAACTATGTCAACAATTCAATAGACAAATGATTCAAATTATCCAACTACACCATTTAATCAATGAATTCCCCAATTCCATGAATTTAACCATCTTTTCCCAATTCCATGAATTAATTATACAAATTAATTTAATAATACAACTAGGGTTTTTCCCAAAATTTACCAAAGTATCCCCAACATATCAAAATACCAAAACTTAGAACAAAGCCTATAGAATGGAGTACGAAATCCCTACCTCGAAGAAAACAACCCAAATGGTGAAGACAGAGATGAGTGCCCAAATACCAATGTGCTCCAAATCGCCAAATGTTCAGATTAAATGAAAGCCCTCGACTCCCTCTATATTTTTAATAAAGCAACTAGGGTAGAAACACCCTCTAAATAGATCAAATCTAAGAAAGAAGGTGAGTAGGGAGAGAGAGAAGTCGGACCTAGGGTTTGGAATCAAAAGAAGATGAAAAAGACTGATCAAAACCCGCTGCTGTGTATATAAACTGGACAGGCTCGCTTGAGCGAAGACTTGGTCGCTCGAGCGACCACACACAGAGAAGCTACGCTCGAGCCAAGGAAGCCTTGCTCGAGCCAACAACCCAAAACTCGCTCGAGCGAAAGAAAACTCGATCGAGCGAAGAACTCAAACCCTCAGGTCAGTAGCCAGACACACGCTCGAGCGAAGGAACTAGCGCTCGAGCGAAGAACGAACTAACACGCTCGAGCGAAGAAAAGCTCGCTCGAGCCAAGAATGCACAGCTACAGGTCCAAATCAGACACAACCTCTCGCTCGAGCTACCAAACCCCGGCTCGAGCGAAGAACCAAAAATAACATCTCGCTCGAGCGACAAACTCCTCGCTCGAGCGAAGATCCAAAATTCTGGACAGCAACACTTGGTTTCTAAACCCAACCAACCTGAAACAAACCTGCCCAACACATCCTATAAGTCCAAATGAGAAAATAAGGGAGAACAACAACAATTATACAATGACAGAATCTACGGAACCCAAGTCCGGATACAATAATCAAATGGGAGAAGACCGGGGTCACTATAATATAGTTTTGTGTTACTACACTACAAGAAATGTCACTTTTGGCTACCAAAATATTGGTCGCCAAAAGTCCAATTTTTGGTCGCTGAAACAATTTAGCGACGAAAATATATTGTCGTCAAGCTCGTCGCCTTTACTCTATCGGCGATAGTATTAGCGACTAAACTTTGTTTGGTCGTCGAAAGTGACTGCATTTTGCTACTAAATTTAGTTTAGTCGGCAAATGTTATGTTTCTGCCACTAAAACCTTTAGTCGCCGAATGAGGCTTTTTGGCTACTAAGCTGGTTTGGTCAGGAAAAGTGTCACTTTTAACTACTAAATAATTGGTCACCGAAAGTACTCATTTGGCTACGAAACATTATTTAGTCAGCAAAAGGTGCATTCGGTGACTAACGTGTTAGTCACTAAAAGTGCTACCATAAAATGAGAATGACTATTATAGACCAAACATTTTGGTCACCAATAGAATACATATTTTTAGCGACTAAGTAATTTTTGTCGTTGTTACTTTTGCCCACTAAAAGTTTCGTAGCCAAAAGCCTCTTAACATTCACTTCTTCACTTTTTGCCAACAAACATTTTAGTCGCCAAATGATACCATTTTTTTTCCGTGACTAAAAAATTTAGTGGCCAATAGTTTCTTTCTCTCATTCTCAATTGTTTTAGCTACTAATTATTTGGTCGCGAAAACATTTTGGGTTATGTTTTTGCTACTAAATTATTAGTAGCCAAAACTTTTGATTACCTATTTGGCTACCAAAACATTTGGTGGCCAAATAATTTTTTGTTTTGGTTTTTTTTTTTTAAAAAAAAAAAAAATTTGTAAACAACCTGTCTTCATTATTAGTACAACCTGTACCTTGTATAAACAATATAATCCATCAACACTAAAATATATTATCAACCATTAAAGCATTCAACAGGGTGCACACATTTTAGTTCCAAGCATCCAAAAAATTAATCTTCAACATCCAATTCTATATATAATACAAATTCCATACACTCCAAGTCTAATCCAACGTCAATAATTTAAATCCATACATAATACAGGAATAAAAACAGTGGTTCGGGGGCTGTTTTGCATTTTCGCCTCCCGAACCAACTCTTCCATCTGTAGCCATCTTGTTGGCGTCTGAACCTTCAACTACCCTATTACCTTCTCCAGTATGATCATTGTACTGCTGTTTTCTCCATCGCTCTTGGTCCATTGATTGGCCTTGCAACTGATGATCTCCATCTGCTTCAGAGTGGATACAAAAAATAAAAACGTAGGTACTCATGACTAATAAAGCTAAAAACACCTTTTTTTTTCTTTTGTTCTAGAAATAGAAAAAATATACGAAAAAGTACCACATTTATTATATCACGGTATTCACTACAAAAAGGTTGAACACAAAGTTCACAGTTTCTTAGTGCAATGACCATACCCAGAATGTTTGCTTCACTATTTAAAACATTAAAATGACAACCACTTGTCTCAAATTTAAAGAAGAAATTCAAATTTTTTTTTTATATAAAATTTTACAAGGCCATAAACAAGTTACATTCTAAAAATCCATTATAAACAACCTATAGAACTCTAGGTATCTATAGAACTCGATTTTTCGAACTTACTTCACCAACCTATAGAACTGTAGGTATCTAGATGCAATTTGTTTTCTACGACCATTAGAATTTGACATCATAAAGAAGCTTCACAATGTAGCATTTTCTACATGAAGAATATGTAAGCTACAATTCACACTACTATATTCTGTTGTTCAACCGGATTATCACTTGGTGGTAACAATGAAAATGTGAAAAATGATGTCAATAAAGTAACACTACTAAAAAAAGGGCATATATCAACGTTTGTTTTGTGGCGTTTATGGAAACGCCATTATAGATTCATTACACACCGCGTTTTGAAAACGTTGTCTTTGATCTCCGTTAAACGATGTCGTGTTGGGCCAATTTATTAACACCATCCTGGACTCTGTCTCTCACTTTCTCTGCCTCTTCCACAATCCCGATTTGAAGCTCAAACACACTCTCTCTCTTCCAAAACCCTCGATTTGAAGCTCAAACACACAGACTCTCTCTTTTGCTCGCTCGATCGATTGCAGATTTTGCATTGTATGTTCTTTATCAATGTTGATCGAAGCTCAACAACTCTCGATTTGAAGCTCAAACACACAGAACTCAACCGCAGCAGTTTGCTCTAGCTGTTCTTCATCGATCTCGAGGCTAATCGAGTGAGGACGGGCACTAGATGGTCTAGACTCTGATCTCTTTGTCTATTACTGTAAGCACTACAGATCTCATGTCCTCATCACTGGTTCGCTTCTCTCTCTCTCTCTTCGTCTAATTCATCTCAATTCACCCTCACTTGCTTCTCTATTTGAATATATCTATGTTATCTACTTACCTATATATACACACATTTATATGCACTAACTTCATTTCCACACACACACAAAAACTAAACAATATTGGATTATCATCTTTGATTTTGTTATTTAGAGTGTTTGTGTTTGCGGTTTTTTTTTTTTAAAAATTATTTTGGTTTTTAACTTGTTGAGACTGCTAGTGTCTGTGTTTGTGTTCTTCATCAAAATCGATTTGTTTTTCATCAAATCGCAGATCCAAAATCCAAAATCCAAAATCGATCTGTTTTAGCGATCTCTCTTGCTTTTATCTCATGTACATTTTTCATTCTCTACTTTCTCATTGTCAAATCTGCTGATTAACTCTGTAATTTTTTCATTCTTTAGTTTAAAAAAAAGAAAAAACACGTTTATATAATTTGTGATGATCATGCTTTTTTATAATGTGATACCAATAGTGAGACAATGGTCTATTGGTAGGGCCCATAGGGATGTTTTCATTTGGATGATCTTGTTGGGCTTGTGTCTTATATTTCTCTGGGATTCATATAGTTATGGGTGTTTTACATGCATTTTAATTAGGTTGTCACTACAGGAAAAATGGCGTACCATAATAATGAAGAATACTTTGTACTAGTATAAAGGAATGTGTCGGTTGGGCATGTTATTGTGGTTTTATTCAACCGTTGCATTGCTAGCTTTTGGAATCATTTACAACTTCATTTGCAACAGTGTTGGATGTGCTTTGACTTCCCTTGAACGAGTTCGTCATAACCTGTGTGATTATGTTTATTTCCATTTTTTATGTTAAAGGAACTGACCTCTAGAACAAAGTTATAAATTTGTATTAGTTTTTCGTGTTTGTTTATCTGAGAAACGGTAGTTCATGGTTGGTGATGTCTGTAGGCTCTCCTGTTCCCCTGTATTAGTTTACCTTTTTTTTTTTTTTGCAAGAGTTTTTATACCATTGCTATGCTCTTTATCCCAGTTGTCTATTTATTTTCTCAGTGTATCTGTGAACTGACATACTTTCTAGTTTGAGTTTAAATCCAGTTCAAAAACTTTGCTTCTTGAATGACTGACTAGTCATTGGAAATGAATTAATTAATCATCAGTAGAGTTATATATGTGATCAGAAAGAACATAGCATGTTTAGCCATATGATATACTAAAATCAAACCAGCAATGTAACAACCCACTGACAGACGATAGAATCTGTGCGCATTTTCAGTTTTTTGTCATATATTCTTTTTGTATATATATATTTTTTTATATCCAGTATTTGGATGTTCAGGTGAAAAGCTTGAACCATTGAGTTGGGATTTGAGGATTCAAATAGCTGTAGATGTAGCAAGGGCATTGGAATACCTTCATGATGGGGTAAGCCATAATCTTTGACACAGATTTATTCCTTTTTTCCTGGCCTTTTTAGAGTATATGGATGTTATTAAAAAAAAATGGAAAAAGAAAAGAAGATGAAGCTATAGTTAGTTGTCATGTATAATTGCTTGGGCTCTTATGCAATTGGGTGCATATTATACTTGGTTAAAGCAGGTAGCTGATTTTGGGCTTTGATAAAGGCCATTGAGGCAGTTCCAGATTTGAAGACCTATTTGGCTGCAAGGTTTTCGCTCAAGGCAGGCATGAATTAACCCCTAAGGTAAGGTTGCACAAGCATCCCGCAAAGGCACTTCTAAGTACGTTATCAATCACAAGAACCTTAGAGAAGTATATTAAAAATTTGGAGGGTGCCAAGGAATTCTTTTAGTTGCCTTGTATCCCTTTTCTTTTATAATAGTTTCTTATTGCTCATAAAAAAGGAAAGTTAGGAGTAAATCTACAGTCTATGACATTGAATTTTGATATGAATTTCTTCGTTACATATTACAGGTTACTTAAGAGGTTGGATTTTCCATAAATGAAATTTAGCTTGTATTTTATGGGCTATGAGGTAAAGTGTTCTGCATTACTTTTGCAATATTTTTTTTTTCTTTCTATTTCTATCTTCTAAAACCATGAGATTCTAATTTTTTTTATCTGTTTCTGCCATACGTTCATTGATGTTCTGTTTAAACCTTGTTGCAAGGAGGAGACAGTTGATTGGTGCTCTGCCCTCTACAAAGAGGGATGAACACTTGGATGGAGTGGAAGACAATTGTGTAATTGATCCACAACATTAGGGATATTGTTGATAACTTGGGATATTAGCTCTTTCTAGGATGGTACACCTTTTGTCTTTTTAACTAGTACACGTACATGGGCTCCTCCTTTTGGTGATTTGTAGTGAATTCACTTAAAAACAAGTATCTTGACATCACTCTCTCTTTCTCTCTCTCTCTCTCCCTCTCTCTCTCTCTCTCAAGACCTAACACCAGCTCCCAGCAATGCAGTTGATCGTACTGTTTGGACATTCAGTCAGAAGGCTACAATTGAGCTCACACAATATATTTTATTTTGATATCACCTTTTTTTTTTCTTTTTTTTTTGAGAACGTGGGTTTTGAGAGTTTTGGGACCCACTTTGTTTGGTAATCTTGATCCTATATCTTCAAGCTTTGTATTGTAAGCTTCACTTGCTTGTTGCATCTGTTGACAAGTGTTTGATTTTTTAAAACTTTCATGAAACAATGCTAATATGAAATTGCTGAATAATCAGTTTAGACAATTGCTGGCTTGCATAGAAATGAAGATTGGTCTATTCATTAGGAGAACATTGATGGTGGTGTTATTTTGTCTGTGGGTGCCCATGAAAGTCATGGCTAGGACTGGAAATGCTGGTGTTTCTTCCTCAGAGCCGAATGTAGTAAATATTGGAGCTCTGTACACCTTCAATTCTGTTATTGGACGATCAGCAAAGCCAGCAATTGAAGCTGCGATTGATGATGTCAATTCCGATTCAACTGTTCTTGTTGGGATGAACACACGCAAAGAGAAGCTCATTCATATATTTAGTTTTGGTATCTTTGTTCTTTCTTGTCTTTTTCTTCCAGTTCATTGTTTCTCTCTGATTTCATTAGCCCTAACAGTGTTTTTTTGGATATATTCCATGTCTAATTTAGTCAATGATTGTTGATTGTTTCAGGCATCTGAGCTCAGCGAGAAGTTTTGTGACGCCCTCAAAAATAAACCCATAATAACCATAACATTAACATGCATTTATAAAAGAAAACGAATCATTTGAGTTATTCATCAGAGTATTCTTATTGAAAGACATCACATGTAACATCCTGCAACATCAAAATAAATGCCCTAAGGGCTTACATCTTTCCAAGCTAACACTTGGACACAAAAAGGATGAGTACTAACTCATTTACAAGTTAAGCCCTAGGCTTGAATGTTTACATGAAATCTCAAAAATAACAAAATAAAACATATAACTAAAGACAAGTCTTCAAAATCCCAAACATCAAATCCTTCCAGGCTAAGTCCGTGGAGGTAGCTTATCACCTGAACCTGAAAATGATGTTCCCATAAAGGGTGAGCCACAGCCCAGTAGAGAAATACTAAACCAAATATAAGCATTGAATAAAGCTATAGCATTCAATAGATGGTTAACCAAGATAATCAATTTTATCATTAAACAGTCTCATGACACTAATGTCTAAGACGCATTTCACTTTCCATTATTATCAACATGGCTCAGAACCTGGCCAAACTTACAACAGTGAATTATATATATCATATTCACATTACTTCCAATATCAACAAAACAAATGAGACTCATGCTCATATCAAAACACTTCATACTTCCCATTTGATACACATTTTAGTGCTGTATCAATAATCATGTAAAAACACTTCAATTTAATAAGCACACATAAAAATGGTGCTAATGGAGTCCATCCCCTATCTCCTCCCAAACAAAAATCCGGTTTAGAGGTCCATCCCCTATCTTCCCCTAAACCGTGGAGTACATCCCCTATCTCCTCCCAAACAATATGCATATACAATGCTCAATCAATACATGTATTTTCTGTATTAATGCAATAGTCAAAATTAATGACTTAACCAATGTGATTAGTTTCAGTTATTCCTAATCCACATGCAATGTCTACAACAAACACGACTATCCTCCACCGATAGCCCAAAACAGTTATTTCTAGACTGGAAATAAATATATCAACAATTCAATAGGCGAGTGATTTTAATTATCCAACTACACCATTTAATCAATGAATTCCTCAATTTCATGCATTTAACCAATTTCCCCAATTTCCTTAAATTAATTATACAAATTAATTTATTAAAACAACTAGGGTTTTTCCCAAAATTACCAAAGTACTCCCAACATATCAAAATACCAAAACTTAGGACAAAACTTATAGGATGGAGTAGGAAATCCCTACCTCGAAGAAAATTAACCCGTATGGAGAAGATGAAGATGAAGACCAAAGACCAACGTGCTCCAAATCCCAAGTTTCTCAGATTAAAACAAAGCCCTCAACTCGCTCTAACTTTTTAATAAATGATCTAAGGTAGAAACTCGCTCTAAGTAGATCAATTGGAAGAGAGAAGGTGTGTAGAGGGAGAGAGAGAGATAAAAACACTCCAGGGGTGGTTTTTAAAAGTTATGAAGGAAAAGTAGGTCAAAAAGTGATCCAAAAAGTGAAATCACGGACTGATATAATCGACTCTACGCTCGAGCGTAGAAAGCCCCGCTCGAGCGTAAGACACAGAATCATGCTCGAGCGTGAAGAAAGCCGCTCGAGCGTCGATTGCACCCTTCCAGAAGTTTTGCAGGCGCTGACACCCGCTCGAGCGTCAAACTCCCCGCTCGAGCGTAGGAGCAAAAACAAGGGATCACGCTCGAGCGTAAAAGCTACCGCTCGAGCGGAAGAACTGCAGAGTAAAATACTGGGAGATGGAAAATCACGCTCGAGCGTCAAAATTACCGCTCGAGCGAAGAAGCAACAACGAAGGGACCGCTCGAGCGTTAAAACTTCCGCTCGAGCGTAAAGGCCAAAATCTGGGCATCACCTATTGGCATCTAAAATCAACCAACCTGTAACAGACCCGCCCAACCCAACCTATACTTCAAATACAAAGAGATTAAAGGACAACAACAACCAATAAGTAATGACAGGATCCACGGAACCTAAGTCCGGATACAATAATTTAAAGAGAAAAGACCGGGGTCGCTATAAGTTTGACGCCAACAAACACGTGGATTGAAGAGTATATTTTGTGTGGATTGAAGAGTACATATATTTTGTGAAGTAAAAATCTTTTGAAATGTGTAATTAATTTGGTTCATAGATGAGTTGAATACTTTTATGTACTTTTCCCTAACTTTGTATAATGTTTTATGATGGGTTGATTACAATATATTGGATGTATAAAAATTCTGATTAGCTTGATGCATGGTGATATGTGAATTTGAGCCATTTGTGTTCGTAGTTCAATTTTCAAGCCACCTTCTATAGTTAAATTCTTTGGCTTATGTTATATTTCACAGGAAAAAAAGAAAAAGAAAAAAAGGTGGCGTTTTCCAAAAACGCCACTAAATGACGTCATCATGACGTCGCACGTTAGTTTGTGACGGAAATGGAAGCGGATGTTAAAGATTTAGCGGCATTTTCAAAAATGCCGTCTTATATTTGAGCGACGTTTTTCAAACGTCATAAAGCTATTGCGGCGGCCGTATTAGCGGCGAAAATTTTAAACGTTGCTTTAACTTTTTACGACATTTTTCAGGCTTTTAGCGACATTTTTAAAACGCCGCTAAAACTCAAATTTCCTGTAGTGTAACCAATTAACAATTCAGCAAAGAGAGAGCCAGATAACAAACATGAAGCTAGCATCCACACAAAGGCACAAGAACAAGATGCATAGATACTAGAGTAGATACAGTCGTTTTTGTTCCTCAATTTTCAAGCATTAATATATTGTAATCAGAATTTCTTGGATGTTTATGATCATGCAAGAAAAGATTAACCAGGAGGAATGTAGGCCATGCAAGTAAATTCAGAGAGAGGGCCATTTTTTACCTCTTTGAGATTGACCCATTCCCATGTTTCATCTGCTGTACTAATATCATAAACCAAAGCATGCCGGCCCTGGCAATTTTGAAAAAAGCAAGTTAAATTACATGCCCATCAATTACAGAAAAATCTTTCAACAAACAAACAACCAGACATACCTCAACAGGATTGTAGTCAGTTATAACCGCCTCATAGAAGTTATTGTCTTCAGGCCACCTTGTCCAAACTTTCCTTCCAACTTATGGATCAAAGTTTGCTGATTTTGGCTTCACACACAAATTATTCAATTTTTGTCTTTGACCACATTTTGCATCTCTCCAAGAAATTTCTCTGAAAAATAAAAATCTCTCCAACAGACATCTCCAACATCAAAAACTATATATATGAAATAAAAATCCCACAGCTGCAAAAAAGAAATAATAATAAAATAAATAAATAAAGGAAGGCAAAAGAGAAAAAGATGCATATATCTTTTCTTCTCTGGACGAGGGGAAGGGGAGCTTTTGTCCAGTCCTAAAACAATAGCTGAATACCTGTCCAATAATCTTTGATGGTCTAAAGTTGCTTCATCAACAAAAGGTATTTCTCCCAATAGTTCTAGGGACATGCTGCACAAATACAGCAACATAATAGTGAGTTTATTTATAACAAGTCATCAACAAACCATAGCAGATAGAAGCACATATGAAAAATATGTGGAAAATGTCTAAATCAACCTGATAGCATTAGATATTGTTGTATTTCTTTATGTAGAATGGAGCTGTTTACTGTTTTTGTGTTGGTACCTCAAATATGGAACTGGTTAGGCTAAACTCTGGTGGTCTGTCTGCACATTCTACTGGAGTGTTATGTGATCTGCTGTGTAAATCTATCCAGGTGCCGTGTCTGTTTGCTGTTAATGTCTATAAATTCTAGTTTGTGTTGTGCTTGCTTTAGTTTAGCTGCTATGAATAGCTGCCCAGGTGCTGTGTGGGAGTGTGTCTTTGCCTTGCTGTTGTTGATTCTGCCTTGCTGCTGCTAGCTCTGTTTTGCTGCCGAGTGTTTTAATGGTTATGGAAATTGTGATGTCAAGTACACGTAAAACTCTATAGTGCAACTCATAACCTAATAATGGGGCTTTTAGTTATTATTTAACATAATAGTCTATGACTGCTATCCTGACTTGTAGAAACACTAAACTTAAAATATTTGAAGTCTCCAATGTATTTTTTCCACCATGAGATCTATATATAGCTAAAACTTGAAATATGCTTCATATCAAGCACTATAATACACTATCTACATAAAGAGATTGGCTAGAGAGAGAGAGAATGAAAACCTTAAAATTGGGAGCAGTTCTTCTTATATTGATCACATTTCTTGTAACATATTTCTTCTTCAACTCTTTGATCTTGCTTCCATGTTCTCAACTCAAAGTTCTGTAGCTGCTATCAGAAGGTGGGCTGAAGACCAACATGGATCCAATTTGCTTGTGCCTAAGCTATAATGGTTTAATCTAGTCTATAACTATCCAAAGATAGAGGCAATTAGGAAAATATAACAGTAATGTATAGAAATAGTAGATACTAAGAAAATTTGGCAATTGGAGTACGTTGATTCAGATCACATGGTCAGAATGTGATGAGGTAGTTTTATATGTAATAGTAATTTAGAAATAGTAGATACTAAGAAAATTAGGCAATCGGAACAAAGAAGTGAACACTTGCTTTCAAAATTATATATACATATTGGAACCAACAATGTAAAGACATGGATTCGGGTACAGTGTTCAAGTGTCAAATCTTCACGAATTTAAATCTTATGACATTGACATATGTATCTAAATATTAAATATAGTTACAAGGATGCGTCGTAGACACACACACACACACACACACACACACACACACATATATATATATATATATATTACATATTATATAATATTATAAATTATGTAGAAATGTATATGAAATTAGATAGGATCTAGGAGAAAAATATGAAATTTCTATCTTTTATCTATAAAAATATTCTATTACTAAGAACTGTGAATTCTTATTCAAATATAATAAAAAAAATTACATAATCGAAGGGTTCAAATTAAATATGGTGTTGGACACACATTCACACTCATACCCTTGTCTTATGACGTTGAGATATGTATCTAACTATTAAATATAGTTACAAGGATGCGTCATAGACACACACATATATATATGTATATATATATATATTACATATTATGTAATATTATAAATTATGTAGACATGTATATGACATTAGATAGAATCTAGGAGAAAAATATGAAATTCCTATCTTTTATCTATAAAAGTATTCTATTACTAAGAACTGTGAGTTTTTATTCAAATATAATAAAAAAAATTACATAATCGAAGTGTTCAAATTAAATACGGTGTCGGACACACATTCACACTCACACCCTTATCATATTTGGTGGATCCGAGTATTTTAAATATTCTCACAAGGGAGTGGGAGACAAAAATTTCATATGCCATGGGTACACCAACCGACCTAGCGTACTAAACTTTCCAAGAAAGAGGGTCCACAATTCAGGGGGAGAGATAAAGTTTTAGAGTGTACTCAGCTCTCTCACAAGGGGTATTCATTACTGTAATGAAAATAAAGGGAAAAGAAAAGAAAATTACAGGCAGCACAACTATATCTAATAAATAGACTTACATTTCTCTATGAAGTAAGAAATTAGGTAGAGCAAAGCAAATCATGGATTGCTAGACACATGCCAAACCAATATACTCCAAACATGGTATGAGAACTATGAAAATAGACTAACACTAACTAAGGAGAATTATGCAAATCATAGGAATTGAGGAAGCAGAGTAGATAAGTAGACAAACTATAAAATCAATAGACAATCAATAGACAATTTCCATCAATTAACTCAACCATCTGCATTAGCGGTCAGGCCATAACCCATAAATGGTACTTGAAATTGCAATCAAAATAGCAATATCAAAAATTGAGAGCAGTGGATCAGCGGCGCACAAAAAGGATGAAAGCACTATCAAAGAAATAGGACAATGGTAATAGTGAGAATTTGAGAATTTAAGAAATGACCTCCTCAAGTATTAAGTTGAAACAAAAATAAGAAAGTTCAGTGTATTTTCAACTTCCAGATTTTTAGGAAGCACAATGGTAGCTCATATAAGTGCAAGCGTTAGTGATTAGGCATGTTTATTGATGCTATTCATCTGCACATACAATGCAAACAAGATTTGAAAGGGTCTGATTCAGGAAGAGAAAACAATAAGCCAATATAACCAAAGTTAGTTGTCTTGGAATTATTACACTCCGGTGAACCACAGACCAAATTCTTATTACATGAGTTGGGGAACTTTCTGAAATTCAGTTCAACAAATATCCATGATTTCCCATCACCCAGTTCAGTAAAATGGATCAAAAGTGATCGAAACGTATACATATACATAAGAAGCCCAAATTCACTCACAAAACCCCAAAGCCCAAAACTAAAACCCAAAAACCCCTCACAATAATAGAAAATAGCAATTGTAACTATACGTCAAACCATCCAATTCCACCTCCCAAACATATATATAACCATAGAAAGACAGAGAAACCTTTTTTATGTTTTCCAGAAATAATGGCTACTTCCTATTATAGTCTGGTTACTACGTACTTTTGTACAGTCATTTTTCAACTAGAAATTAACAATGTTGAACAAGTGAATTTTCATCATTATTGCTATTACAGCAAGTAAGCTAGCACATTTATTTATTTATTTGGGTTAAAGCATTGAGCTTGAGGTTATTGTTCAATCCCTATAACCCACCAAAAAGGACACGGTCTACCAAGAAGCACTTTGCAGTCCCAGAAATATATATCACAAGCATGGTATAAATAATTTAACAATATTAGCAAAAGAGGGCAAGCTGCAGATAGAATCCTACCTAGGCCTCCTGTCCCAGATGCCTCAACATTTATAAAAGCTCCAATTGTGTCACGCCATTTATGTGATGTCATGAAGCCATATGAACCCTGAAATGTTGGAGACCATTAACAAGTTCAATGATTATTAGCTGGAGAACACAACACTAGACTCCTATTAGCTTAAAATAGGCAATTGTGCAAAATAATACATTACCATTTACAACATTTGCCATTTGCAGTCTATCATACATTTTAAAACAACAGTGGCTTATCCAATAGTGGCTTATGATTCAGTGGCTTATCCAATATTTTAAAACAACAGTGGCTTATGATTCACCTCAGAATTTGGAGCCAGTAACACACTTGACTAGGAACAACATTAAAATAGACAAAATTAAAAATGTGAGTGTGTATTTGTATTACTTGCCTTTAACCCTGCATCAGGTGAAAAGATGCATTTTGATGTGATAGCTTGCCCCTGATCTAATAGCCATCCCACCCCACAGCAAGTTTGACCATCTTCTCTTTCCTTCAGTGAACTCCACAATTGCTTTGGAAGCAATACCAGATTTTGGTCGTCTCTCACTGGCTTTTGCACACTGTCATCTAACAGTTCTTGCAGCACATTCTGAAATAATTGAAATTTGAAAACAATTAACGAATCAGGCTGTGGAGTTATGTTTATATGCATCAAATTCATAAGCATCAATTGCATGGATGAAAATTTGTATTTGAACATGAGAATTTTAGGCTATACAAGATACAACTCAAATCCTAGTGAAGAAACAATAATTAAGAAGTTATAAAAACAACATTTAAAAGACAAAATGGATCCTACAAGACAACATGGATCCCATCCACCAACAAAATCCATATTCTATCTTCCAAAGTGAACTGGATACGTCAATAACATGCATCCCAATAACATGCTTTCAAAATCCAAAAGTGCCTACATTTTAAAATTTTCAATTTTGTTTGCATACCATTTTCCATTAGGGAAAAAAAAAATGAAAAGAGCAGAGGTAAAGAATAAAATATGAATCCAAAAGACACCCCACTGTATCCCAGAAAACATGCTTTTATAATCCAAAAGTGCCTAAGTTTAACATTTTCAAAACATCATAACAGGGCAAGTGGATGAACTATCCAAACGGCCATGTTGCAAGCTCCTTAGGCAAGTGGATACATTACAGTATAATCTTGAATTCCTTAGGCAAATGCTTCTTTTAAACAATACACTCTTGAAAGAAAAAAGAAAAAAAAGATGCACCTATTCATACAACACAAAATAAATTTTTTTTTTTTTGGGTGCTGATTTTCCTAACCTCCTTTTTCTAATTGCAGAATCTCTAAGCACCAACTTCTGGATTAAAATGCAAATACTCCTTTAGTATTTTAAGAATTGCCTAATACAAAACAAGAACTGGGGAGATTACCTAGACAATGCAGATTCTGCTTTAAGATGCTTCATCACTGTCGATTATGTAGTTTCTCAAGCATTAGCCGACTCATCATGCTTGTCAGTTCTGGTTACACGATTTATTGCTCCAGAGTATGCACTCCCAGGAACCTTGATCAAAAGCTCTTCATCTGTGTTCTCCAGACAACCTTCGTCCTGAAATTAATAGCACAAATCCAACTGTAGTTAACACAAGCCCAACATTTGCTTTCTGGAAGAACGTAGTATCTTTAGATTAGAATCAGTTTGGTCTGTTTTTTGAATATTTTTTAGGTCATTCATGATGGCTTTAAGTTGTTTCTTGGCCTTCGCCCTAAATTCAATGAAGTGTAGGAGTTTAGGCCATTCAATAGGAGTTTCCATGATATCTAGTCCCCCAGAAATTATAATCAAAGGTATACTTATGAAATAGCAAATAAGTATACATAATTAAACAACTTAAATAGAAAGATAATTAAATTGATGATAACAAATCTCCCTGCTGATGAAATTAGTTTCAATTTCCTAGCATAGTTAACTGAAAACAAATACACATGTTCAGTACCAACTAAATTAAATCTAGCCATTATGTGGATGATGGGTAAAATGATGATGGATGATGGGTAAAATGATGCAACTAAGAAGATTTTGTTTAACAAAAAAATTGAAGGTTACATATCCTAGCAGTATATATTATTATACATAGAGTCAAACACAACCTAAAAATATTAAATGTTAGATAATTTCAAATAGTAATTGATAGCAATTGCAAACTCCAATTTTCAATTATACCTTGCACCAGGACTCGATGACGCATGTAAACACAATATGGGATTGTGAACTTCCTGAATGCATGCTTGTTGCTCCGACCTTCCTACTTGAAAGCCCCTGAGCCAGAAATAAAAGTTAACAAGCATAAAAGAAAATCCATGAAGTATCAACAAGTAGCAATCTGTAGCACTAATTCAATAAACAACAAGAAACATGCTCATGCAAAAAGAACAAAACTTGAATGCCTTGTTATTTGCTACCTTAATTAATACAAGATCTCCGATTTGTTCATTGTATATTTGAGACAGCAAAAGATAAAAATCAACAGATTCATCAGTTGCCACTTCCAGGAAATTTTACAGATTCATCAGAAGAAGAAATCAAAAAACAAAAAATAAAAATCAACTTATAGAATACTACTTTCTCGAAGGACATGGATGTGTCAGATGTCTGTTGAATAAACAAAAAGTGAGTACCACACACTTTTTAAATTATAAAGAGGGAAAATTTTCAGGGGAAGAAAGGGGGAAGCACTTAATAAAAGGATGTGGTTGATCATGGAAGAATCTAGAGCCAATTTTGCAAGCATATAAAAATAAAAATTTCAATTGGGTTAAACTCTATTATAACTGCATTAAGAATGTTCAAATCCCCCACGAAACAATGTAATTTCTTCTTGGAAAGCATTAAAAATTTTCTATTGTTTTTATTATGTTATTAAAAATTTCTGTAAGACGGCATCAAGATAAGCATGCCTAGAAGTGCATTAATTATGGAAACATTATCAGTTGAAATTAATATGTGGCAAAGCTTAGAACCATAGATAAGAAACAATGCTTTTGGGAGATTGAATGCAGGACGTACTAGGGAAAAATTAGATAAGCTAGCTGAGATGCTACTATCATGTGATACAGAGTCTAATGTGTGCTCTAGTAACATGTTTGCTATGAAACTTTTGCAAGCATAAGGAGGCTAAAAAATCAGGGAAGAAAAATTAGTAGTGGCAAAACCAGCAAAGTAGATATTGTCTAATTTCTGAAATTAATATCAAGAAGGGAGGAAAAAAAATAGATCCAAAAGGGCTTCAAAATAGTGAAACACCAATGATCCAAAAGGGCTTCTAAATAGTTCATGGCATCCTTAAATGAATAGCACAAAAAAAAAAAGAAAAAAAGTAAAAATAAATAATAAATAAATAAATTCATCTGCAGTTGCTTATATGAAAGACCAATTTCATCAAGAAAATAAAAATTGTAGATTTCAAGTTGTTTCAATTTTACAGCCAAACAAGTTTAATATAAAATTTTAACCCAATTCCTATATATATATATATATATATATGTAGAGAGAGAGAGAGACAGAGAGAGAGAGAAGCATACGCGAGATGGAGCATCAATGGAGCAGAGTTCATCTCAGCAATGAAGCCTATGGATCTCGTGGCGGTAGCGGTGGATCTATGAAGATTGGCGGAGGAGGAGGCGGCGTGAAAAGAGCGGCGGTACTCATGATGACGATGGCGATAGCGGAGGAGGAGAAGGAGGAGGTGCTCCAGTTTCCGGCGAAGGCGAGGAAGAGCGACAGTGAGAGAGGGAGGGGAGAGGAGCAACGCTGAAAATAGAGAGAGAGAGAGAGAGAGAGAGAGAGAGAGAGAGGGAGAGGTGCTGTTTATTTTAGGGTTTGGTTTGGTACAAAATATATATATATATATATATAGGTCATCTTTGGCAACTAAAATATGATTTGGTCGCCAAAGATTAAAAATTAATTTTTTTATTTTCATTCGGCTACCAAACGATTTAGTAGCCAAAAGTGGGTCTACAGCGACTAAAAGGAATTTTGTCGCTGACAATATATGTTTGGCGACCAAAATTGGTCGCCAAAGATTAAAAATTAAAATTTTAATTTTCATACCAAACAATTTAGTAGCTAAATGTACCTCTACAGCTACTAAAATTTCTTTTAGTCGCCAATTGTGATATGTTTAGCTACTAAAAAATATTTTTAGTCGCCAATTGTAATATTTTTTGCTACTAAATTTTTTTTAGTCGCCAATAATCAACATTCCCCTACTAAAAAAAATTAGTAGCTAAAAAGTTGACTTTTGCCGACTAATATTATTTTTGGTAGCCAATTCCGTAACTTTTGGCGACTAAATTGTTTTTAGTAGCCAAAAATGGTTGGCAAAAATGTATTTTCTTGTAGTGCCATAATTGGAATGTAATATTATTTGAATATAATTATTTTTTGTGTTATTTAGAAGTAATTTTTAATTTGGAAATGGAACCCTATACCTACAAAAGTCAATTTTAAAATAAAAATTAATTTTAAATTAATTCATTAATAATGACTTTATAAATTTCCTTTAATTATATTTCTTCCAAAGACTAATAGGAAAAGATTTTTAAAATTGTGTTTTAAATTTTGGAAAGATTATCATGGAAAGATTTAGTCGTAGGCTTCCTTTTCAAATTAAGAATTATTTACAATTAAAAAAAAAGAATTATTTTCAAATAATATTACATTGAAATTATGGCATTACATTTCAAGGGAAAAAAATAGAATAACAATTATCATATCTAAAGTGACACTTTAGAGATTTTAAAATGTAAACTTAAATTTATATAAATCTAATTGTGGACAATCATTGCAAGACATGGAACATTTAATGGTGTAATTTTTATTTTTAAAAAGTATCTTAAAAAGTAAAAAGTAAAAAACATTCTTCTCTTAGTTTTTAATTTGTTTAAAATAATTTTGCCTTATAAAATATATGTTACACCAAATACTCTAACACAAATTATTAAATATGTATAATTGAATAAATCACGCCGAATATGAACAATATTCAACACATGCAAAACTAAATTATTTTTAAAAAATGTTTCCTAAATATAAAAAAAATTACTTTGGCTTATTAATTTTGTATAATTTGGCTATACGTAAACTTTAATCATGATTGATTTTCAAAATCTCTTAGAGTACTTTTTGCCTCTCATGTATAACTTGCTGCTAATAGATAAATTTAAGGCATTTAAAAGTATCTATGAACGTGGTTGGAAACTCAAAAAAAAAAAAAAAAAAAAAAAAAGGTGCATGTTACAAGAAGAACAATTAAAATGCTTATTGTTAAAAAAAAAAATATAGACATTTTTTTCACCCTTAAATCTGAACACGAAGCTATCTTCTGTACATATTTAATCATCACAAATCCTCCATCATATTTCTCTAAAAAAAAAAAAAAGTAGAAACAACGCAAAACATTACTAATAGAAAATGCTCTATTAATAGAGTACTTTTTTAATAGAGTACTTTAGCAAATAGAAAATGTTCTAGTAGACAACATACCTTACTAATTAAAATTTATCAAATGATAAATGATTTTAGAACCGATCTACATTTTAGATTTGTCGATGCCGCCCTCCCCCTGGACCCTACAACTATCACCTCCTCTTTGACTATACCACACTTAGCAATGAATTTTGAAGAAAAAATTGGAACATAATCAATTAGAAAATAATAAATATTGGCTAACATTTAATATCTCTGGTAAAAGAGTTTAAAAGTATTGCGATAATCTATTGGATGAAATAATATTTTACACGATAAGCAAGTTTTATGTGAAGAAATTGTTCGTCATTGTGTAATAGCTAGGGTTTGTATAGAGAGGGTAGATTGGAGAAAAGAAGAAAGAATAATGAATTTTAATCTCTCATTTTGAATTTTTTTAAGAGAGAATAGACAAATCATGAAATATTTACTTTTAACTTTCCTTTTAACAAACATAAATCATTAAGTAATTACTATTTTTATAATTATTACATTAATGTGTTAGCCAATACAATTTTTTTAAATTTATTTTTTAATTCAAAAATTCAGTTTGAAACTCTCAAAAAATTTCTCAAGAAAAGTCGTTTTACTATAATATATAATAATATAGATTACAAATTCAAACGTATGTGTCTCCAAGATTAGAACTAGGTTAATGGTGAAGGATTTTTAATTTTTAATTTTTAAAATTTTTTTTATATCTCAAAACATATATATATATATACACACACTACAGGAAATTTGTTTTTTAGCGGCGTTTTAAAAACGCCGCGAAAAGCCTTAAAAACGCCGTAATATCTTATAGCGACATGTAAAATTTTCGCCGCTGATACGGCCGCCGCAATAGCTACCCAACGTTTAAAAAACGTCGCTCAAAATATTAGACGGCGTTTCTTAAAACGCCACAAAATCTTTGACGACCGTCTCACCCTTCGTCCCAAATTAACGTGTGACGTCATAATGATGTCATTTAGTGGCGTTTTTTGAAAAAAACGCCACTTTTTTTTTTTTTTTCTTTTTTTGGGTTGGGTGGTAAGAACTAGAGGTCCAAAGACCAATTCCTGAACACAGATAGACATTTTGATAACAAATTATAAACCCACCACTACATCAAGCAGCTGCATTCCAATTCACACAAAAATTATGGGATTAAAACAAGCCTAGGTATCAAAGTGGAGTAGTAGAGAATTAAAATAATTTATAAACAAAAAAGTTTACCAAACATGTTTAAATGGTAGTATTAAATTTTTTTGTAAACATAAACAAGAAATTGAAAGCCTAAACTTTACCAAACAGCCTTCACATTCAAATAAAAATTTTCAAATGCATTGAAGCATAATGAACCATAAATGACCAACTTTTCTGTCAGTTCAGTGTGGCTGATTCATGGTTTGTAACAGAAAGATATCACTCAAACAAAGCAATGCCTTCATAAGCTCATTCTGTTTAAAGGTCACAATGAAGCCAATCAAGCCCACAAGGAATAGGGAAATCTTATAACAGTTCCCAAGAACACTGAAAAGATTTAAATTTCAATTGATATAACAATAGATCATATACACTGCTAGCATTGAAAAATGATATTGTGCACACTATATTTATCATTTTTGAGACCCATGCAAAATCACAAAAAGGCCGTGTGTGTGGATAAATCCAGGGTTGAGAGAGCGATGATCTTGTTGCGTAGTCATGCCTGAGCAATTTACAGCAAAAGAATCCGAACAATGTATCCAAAGCTGATAAAGGTGGCCGGTGATTTGGACCATCCAAAATTCTAGAAACAGAACGGCTTTTGCTCCAGCAATCAAGGCCGAATCAAAGGGGCATATGAACCTAACATAAGCTTGATTGATTGTCCTGAATTACCTCAGAAAAACATCATTTACAACAGAGAATAAGTCCCAAAATTAAACAGTCAAGACAAGTTATAAGTTTTCCTAAACCAAATAGTAGATCAAGTTACAGAAACATATGTTGGCTTGTGGACAAAAAAGGGTAAAGGAAGGTCTGATACTAAATCACCATAACTAATACCGAGACTAGATATACAAAATCAATCAGAGTAGGACCTTAAAGTACTTATATAAAAATACACTATAGTCCGCAGCCAGTGTCTACAGTTCCACGATAAACATTCAGACAGTATGCCGCCTTCAAAAGAAAACCTCAGTGACATGCATACCACTACTTCATAACAGCCATTGCCAAAAGTTAACCAGGAGACAGGATGATAGATATTCAACCATCTTAGACAATTTATCCACCATTAAAAAAAATAAATAAAAAGAAGAAGAAAGAAAAGAAAAATCTTAGAGCATTATGAGCAACAAAATGATTGCATGCCTAAATTTTCATCATTGTCTAATAGCAAGCAGAGGTACATTTGGGACAGCAAAACAACAGGAGATTACTTCCTTTCTTCACAGTGGATAAATGGTATAAACGGAAGTGGGAGGCAACTATGGTTCCAGGATAAATCTGTCAATTTGTTACATTTAATTAAAGCTTTTGTCAAGCCTAACAATATGAAAAGGTAACAAGTTGTAACCTTGAGAATGCATCAATCACTCAACTGGTATTCCAATTCATATAGCAACTTATGATTATTATGACATGAAATGAACAAATATCAGATACACGTGTGAACTTGACTTTAACATTCAGCCCAACAAACATGATTAGGATTATTATAACATGAAATGAACTAATATTAGATACACATGTGAACTTGACTTTAACATTCAGCCCAACAAACATTATCAGGATTAGGAAATAAGACAATAACTCCATAGCATAAATATTTACCTTTTCCAAAGAGTAAAACTAAAAGGTCCTGAAACAACTGGTAGACAATGAATAAGCATTAATCTTTATTAACCACTTATAAAAAAAAAATAGTTTAGGGCACAGTGAGTCTCTAACTTCTAATAGTAGACTCGCCAATACAGCAGTCATTGTGATCCAATTGTACAATCAAGATAATAACAGATCCGAAGTAACCCAGAAACAAGGCATTTCTCAATCTAAATGCACCAACAATAATATAATGGTCAACATGTGCCTAAAACATTATCACAGAATTAAGCTATATCTCCATGAAGGACTTGGCTTGCTCCACATTAGGATTCCAAATGAAATTCCAAGATCCATGGAGGTGTGCATGAACATATGTATATACTAAATGTTCACAAAAAATTAAATCAAATTTAATGTTGTAGTAACCTCACCTTATGAAGCAATGTCCTGCGACTTGTCATATGTGGAGTAAGTGCTGGAATTCTTGAAACAGAGAGAGCATCAAAAAACAAAAGAACAATCACTTGCCACTGCTTCATTTTGAATGGGGGAAGTGGATCAATAAAAGACATCATATCCAGCAAGTGCCTCTGTAAATAGAACTTCTGTTAGAGCATCTAAAACCCTTCACCAATTTTTCATCAAAATTTATTCAAAATTTGAGTAAAAAACTAGATTTGATATAAACTACTCCAATCCTTTCATCAAAATCTTTTAAAAATTCCCCTCTTCTCCAATGCTTTATATTTTCAAATTCAACAAATAAGTGAGAAGAAGAAAGCAATCCAACTAGAATGGTTTAGAATGAACCTGAGTTTGTCATATCTACTTCTTCTTCTTCTTCTTTTCTTTCTTTGATATGTGAACCTGCATTTGGTAAGAACAAATAACATGAATAAAATGTCATATGAAAATTTCATAATTAACTATTTACTCACTTCCTCGGATGAACGATGGCAATTAAACGATGAGGTGTATGCATGGGATTGTTGTTGTGAATGCACATGTGTAGCAGATGGTGCAACAAGCCCACCCATGGCCTGTTGAGACTCCAATTGCTCTATTCGTGCTTGTTGAGCTTGGATTGTGCCTTGCATCTCCATTTGTACTTTATGTTGATTAAGCATAGCATCCATCATCTCTTTCATTTGCATCTCCATTTGTGCTTTATATTGGTTAAGTTGCTCTTGGACTTGCATTTGGATGATACGAGTTTGTTCTTGCGATTGCCTATATCCGCCTCCAAAGACATCTGTCGGAGAAGGACCCAATCCATATGTTCGAACACGACCAGGTCGCTCAGGCCCTAGAACCTGTGTGATAATTTCTTCATCTGTAGCATTGGATTGCGCCCCAAGATCCTTCATTTGTGTCTACAATTGTTAATTAGTAATTAGCCACCAATAAAATTCAGCCTACGAGCAAGACATAATTAGTTAATTCTCACTTCCAATTTGCAGGCACTGTTAAAGGTAACTCTCTATCAAATTTAACTATCTACTTTGTCTCTCTTCAAGTTTAGATTTCTACTTTATTCATCAGGTAGTTTCTACATCAAATCTGTTCATAGTCTCTATGATTCAACTCACACTTGTGTGCCTATGTGGAAAGGTATATATAGTCTTCTACAGAATTGTGATATTTTCCCAATTGGTTTGGAGTAAGTGGATTGTTACTTGTGATTTACTGATTAAAACCAAACAAACTACCAGTAAAATTTAAACAATTGCAAAGCACAAATTATCATCCTCATCAATAAATACACCAACCAAAAATAATTACCAACTACCTTATATATATGTTAGTAGTAGATTTATGTCTTTAATTCAATAAGAGTTCAAAATTACTTGGGTTGATATCATAATCATAGCTCCACTTAGTCTCTAGAGTGAGCACTTGAAATGATTTCTCAAACTAATCATAGCTATCAATGTTCTGCAAAATGCATTATTATAATTATGGTGCTACATACCATGACCTCAGCAACTTTATCATTACTTGGTTTGTTATCCTTTGAGTACCCAGCCATCCACACCTCTAAGCGAGTTGCAGGAACTCCATTTTTCTTATTAGTTTCCTACAATTACACTTAAAATTAAGTAACAAAATCAAAATATACAATTTCAATTTGAAATATAAAGAAACTATATACCTCTACTCAAACAACTGAGAATGGTTTTCTGCCAGTTATGCGATTTAATGTCTTCTTCTTCCGAATTTCTTTGTTTTTTGTACTTTTTTTCTGTTACATATGAACACAAACACAAGATAATTTATCAATTTAACAAACTCATCTTATGAGATTACGATAGAGATCAATAAACAATTTAAATGATACTTGTGCCTTCCGAGTGCCCCAATAATAGACTAAGCTTCGCCATTGATGCTCATGTACTCTTTCGGGTCGATGAGTTAACCAATCAGCATCGTTGTCGAATGGCGTATACCCCATTTGTTTAACTCTGGCCTTCCACTCTCTCCATTTTTTTCCAACAGATGCCAAAACAAATTTCTTCATTGACTCATCGGCATTTGTATTGACCTGCAAACAATTGGCAACTTTGTGACTATATATTGTGCCATGCCAGATGACTGAAGACTGAAACTCTATATTTCAAAAGTTGTTTTCAAGATCACAGGCTTGTAGACATTTAAATGACAAGAATCAAGATCATAGGCTTACAAGTTGTTTTCAAGATCACAGGATTGAAAAACAACAAATTGAGTGTCTACCACAATATCAATATGTAAAAGGAGTTAACATTCAGTTAAAATTGATATGTAAAATGCAATAATTCTTTTACCTTTACTTCTCTCCAAATTCTCTCTTTGTTTTCCTTCGGTACATGGCTCCGAGTTCTATAAGTGAGGGGCATAAGGTTCCCATCTCGAGCTAAAACACCCAAACGAGAAGCCAAGGGTGTATACCCGTCAACCACTTGGTTCAACTCATTAGGCACAATATGTAAAATGCCACCACTTGGGTTCCAATCACTACCATGCAGAATGATAAAAATTGACTCATCGGCATCTTGAAAGAATAATGTACATTCGGTTACTCTCAATATATGGGAATAAAAATAGAAAAGGAAAAAAATAGGGGGAGGATGTATTATCAGCACTGAAGATTCTAATATGCAAACATTTGGCTTCTATCTCCTACATACACCTATGAACACAACAAATACATGTAGTTATATACAGCACACAGAATTCATGCTAACACAATACCCAACTCCCATTTGCTCCGTCAACTATAGCCCCAAACAAGTGCATTGACCACGTGCTCTTAATGTTACATGGACTGACCAAGATCCTCCTCCCAGTAAGAGAAAATCATCTTCTACGCAGATACTAAAAATTTCCCTTCCAAAAAGAGCATCAAATAATTTTTAGAAACTAAAAAATTATTAGTACAAAGAATGCAAAAAGAATCAGTCAATGCCATACAAACATTAAGTGATCAATTGGACTCCAATTCCATCTGATTTTGCTAACATATACTAACCACCATCCCAAACCCAAGTTCCTTCATCCTTACATCTGTAGAGAAAGGAATAATGAAATGCAAAAATAAACTATGCTAAATGAAATAAAACCATACCAGCAGTAGTTTAAAAAAAAGAAATGTAAAACATCAAAAGAAAAAAGAACATTAACAAAGAAATCTAATGGAGTAATTCAATTGAATAAAATAATTCATACCAGCAGTAGTGTCATGTGTTGAACCAGTACTCAATGATGTGCTAGGCAAGCTACTTGGAGGATACCATGACATGGGTGGATCAGGTATGATGCGTGTACTCTCGTCTGAACTCTCATCTGCACTCCCACTATAAGAACTCTCAGAATTTGCAGAGGCTGAATGTTGCCTCTGCCTAGAGCATCGTCGATCTGTCATGCTAGTTTACAGAAGACCACAAGCATACGTGTAGAATTTTATGGGTTAGCAATGAATACAAAGTACAATAGATACGATAGTGAATACAAAAACAATAGAATTTTAATATCTAACAGAATATGATATTGTAATGTTAACCAGTTCAACACCATTTTTGGCACAAAAGAATGTACTACATTAAGATTTTCCAAAATAGTAAAAAAATTTCTCTAGAAATTTAAATTTTAAACACAATCTTAATATAACAAGTATGATCATTCGCAAGGACATAAAAGGATGTCTCAAGGACAATCACGTTGAAAAGAAAACAAATGATTCATTTTAAAAGCAAAGGTTTCATTAACATGAATATCCATGCTAAAAGCACAAATGTAACAATGAATATGAAACAAAATTACAATATCATATCATTTCTTCATCATCTTCAGATTGTATCTGTGTCGATATCCCAAGAGGTCCAATAGTTTCATCAATAGTTGTTCCAACTTCACCTTGTCTAACCCAATTTATGTCCTCTTCACAAGCAAACAAAGTTGCATCTAACTCTTGGTCGCCAAATCCTTCCACTTCATTGTGATGTTCTCCATCATTAATTGGTTGTTCTCCACACACCTCATACAAGTCTCTAGGTTTCATCTTGACTACAACATCCCAATCAGCTCCAACAGGATCATTAACATAGAAAACTTGTTGTGCCTGAGATGCTAGGATGAATGGCTCGTCGCTATTTTGTTTCTTTGTATATAACAAATGATTGAAATTAACAAGTGTGAAACCAAACCCATCCTGCTTCAGTCCTTTGTTGTTGTTAATCCAGTCGCACATGAATAGCACATATCTACGGTCGTATGAGTAATACAATTCAATAATATCTGTCACATATCCATAGTATGCTACTTCACCTTCCACGGGATTCATGTCTCTGGTACTTGCATAGCTACAAGTCTTTGCTTTCACCATAACCCCACTATTTTGAGTTTTTCTTCTCCACTTACGACTCCTCGTATGATACCAAGTACCAGTAATTATATACCCACTGAATCTCGTGGCCTTTTTACTAGGTCCCAATGCCAAAGTTTTAATCTCATCTGACAACACAACATTTTCAATAGCTAGAAGCTCTTCAACCTATTTTTAAAAAGTCAACAAAATTAAACACCAACTAACAGAGAATTAAAAATTGAAAACATGAGAATTGAAAATTAGAAACATGTAAGTTATTAGTACTTACATGAGAATTAAACCATCTGGGAAACTCATCATTGTGACGGCGATCCACATCAAAATCTTTGAGATGACGATGTGACTGCTTAATAAAATCACGATGTTCCCTATACATTTAAAGTACTTATAAAATGCAAGATACTTATTAATGGTATCAATAAAATTTTGGAACAAAGATTGTATCTTACTCTCGATATGGGACAACCGCAGCAGTGTTAAATAACACATACCGATGAGCTTGTGCCCATGATGTGTTATCAAGCGCAAACCCTTTTCCTTTTCCTAAAGCATGGCCCAATAATATCCCAGGATTGTCGCTAACATCGTAATTTCTTATTGGTCGATTCAATTTTTACTCGACATCATCCAAGTACCTTGAGCAAAAGGTCATACACTCTTCAACTAAGTATCCTTCTGCAATTGAACCTTCTGGATGACTTCGATTACGCATATATGACTTAGGTGTCATAAGATACCTATAAACAAACAAATGCACACGACTTTCAATTATAAACAAATAAATGAATACAACTGTAAATTGGAGTAGAATTGCACACCTTTCTATAAAGTACATCCAGCGATATTGCACTGGACCGACAATCTTGGCCTCCTCTGCTAGGTGAATAGGCAAGTGCTCCATTATATCGAAAAATGATGGAGGAAAAATTCTCTCAAGATGGCAAAGTGTAAGAGCAATTTGGGATTGAAGACGATCTAACCCATCTGGCTCTAGAGTTTTGGAGCACAACTGCTTGAAGAAATTGCTTAACTCAATCAATGGTTCAACAACTTTCTTCGGTAACAAATTTCTCACTGCTATTGGAAGTATTATTGCGTCAATATATGGTTGTCATGACTTTTTAGTCCAGATATGCTATGTTGTTTGAGGTTAACACGACGAGAAATATTGGATGCACACCCATCTGGAACTTTGATATTCTTCAGGAGTGTACAAAACAAACCTCTGTCTCAATTGTTCATAGCAAAACATGCAGGCGGCAAATAATACCTGTTCCCAACCCCTTTTTTAGGATGTAATGCCTTTCGAATTCCCATATCTTGCAAGTCTCGACGAGCATTTAAATTATCCTTTCCTTTCCCATCAACATTTAATATCGTCCACAATACATTATCACACACGTTCTTCTCAATGTGCATTACATCAAGATTGTGGCGAATCAAATTATGCTCCCAATATGGAAGCTCAAAGAAAATACTCCTCTTCCTCCAATTATGATCCTCCTCATTGTCCTCTTTTTCCTTTCCTTTCCTAGTTCTTTTTTGTCTGTTACTTGGTTGATGCTTAGGCCCTAGCTATCGTAACACATTAGCCCCCGATAACTGAGTTGGACATGGTTCAAATTCAGAAGTTCCATCAAAAGACGCACCATCTTTTCGAAATTTGTGACTCGCATTCAACCAGCGGCGATGCCCCATGTAACAAATTTTCCTTCCATTCTTCAAATACCGATGTCGAGTACGTATGTTACAACAAGGACAAGCTAAAGCACCTTTCGTGCTCCATCTAGACAAATTTGCATATGCAGGAAAATCATTTATTGTCCATAGTAAGACCGCGTGCAATTGGAACATTTGATTAGTTTCTGCATCGTACGTCTGAGCATCATTTTCCCACAATTCAATCAGTTCATCCACTAACAAGCGCAAGTAGACATCAATGTTATTGCCAGGTGAAGAAGGACCATCAATGAGCAATATCATCATCATATGAGGTTGTTTCATGCACAACCACGGTGGCAAATTATAAGGCATTACAATAACTAGCCAACTGCTGTGAGCAACATTCATTGCCTTGAATGGATTAAATCCATCCGCTGCTAAACCTAGTCTGACATTGCGAGGCTCACTCGCAAACTTGGGATACAAAGTATCAAAATTTTTCCAGACAGGAGAGTCAGCAGGATGTCTCATTTTGCCATCATCAATTCGGCCCTCTACATGCCATCTCATTAATGAAGCAGTTTTGGATGACATGAACAATCTTTGAAGCCTTGGAATCAAAGGAAAGTATCTCACAATCTTCTGGGGAATTCTTTGTTGCTTCTTTTTATAATCATTCTTCTCACCCTCAAACTGTTTGTATCTAGGCGTCTGACACACTATGCAATCATCCCTACTAGCTGTCTCCTTCCAATACAGTGAGCAATCTCTTGGGCATGCATGTACCTTGTGATAATCGAGGCCCAATTCCCTAAGGAGTGCCCTCGTTGCATAGAACGACTTTGGCAAAGTTTCACCTTTTGGGAATGCATCCTTCAAAAGTTTAAGCAACATCGTGAAAGACTTGTCGCTCCATCCACTAAGGCACTTGATATGCAATAATCGAACAACAAATGACAGCGTTGAAAACTTGTGACACTCTGGATACAACTCTCTTTCGGCCTCCTTCAATAAACTGAAAAATCTTTCAGTTTTCTTATCCGGGCCTAGTTCGATATTAGAACTTCCTGTCTCATTACTAGCAAGATGAACCAAGCTTGGTGGAGGAAGTCCGAACCCCTCATATATCATTTCATTGACTTCATCGCCATCATTCGAATCACTGACATTCTCATTCAATGGCACAGACGCCGGTAAATCTTCCCCGTGAAAAATCCATCTAGTGTAGCTTGGAAGAAACCCATTGAGCATTAAATGTTCCCCCAAAAGGTCTTTCTTTACTAGTTTGACATTCCGACACCGTTTACATAGACATGTGACTTCATTTGATAGAGGATTATTTTGGCATGCAAGTTTAACAAATTCCTTAACCCCTTCTATATATTCTGGATGCAACCTATGCTGATTTATCCAACTTTTATCCATCTGACTTCGTCTTACACTACAAATGTCACTGCCAAATCAACAAGGTTCAAAATTATCATTTCATTTTAATTATTCTTAACCTCAATTAAGTACATTACTGTCAGGTTTTTATTCTTGGCAACCCTGTTTGACAAAACTCCTTTCAGATGTATTTATTTTCGCACTTTTTATTTCAGTGAGGTTATGAGTGTTTAGATGCGAATCCAACCCGAATTATGCTTTTCAGAGAAGTTTGTGATGATAAAGCGTTTAAGATTGCCACTTCGCTGATTATGACGGGGATCGAGCTGGGATTGGAAGCTCTCAGCATCTCTGCAGTCGCCTGAAAAAATACTGGTGGGTGTGTTTTTACGCTCGAGCGGATTCTCCTACGCTCAAGCGCATCTCAGTTTGTTCGCACGCAGCTTTTGGTCAGTCCGCTCGAGTGGGCTGTGTTGAGCTCGGGCGGACCGCGCGATCCAGATTTCCAGATTTGATTAAAGAGCTGGTTTTCTTCTGAAATTAGGATTGCTTTGGTTTTCTATAAATAGTTGGTTTTCTCCAACACTAGGGAGATTGGATGGGACTTTTCCAGATCTTATTTTTGGATCTTAAGGTTTATATCTGGAGAGATTTTGCTAGTTTTCTTTGATGTTTGATTGAGTATTCAAACTCATGTTCTAAAGAGAGTACATCAAAGGTTGTGTTTTGTTCTACAAAAGAGAGTGTTGTTCTTCAGTTGTGGATTCTGAAGAGTTAGAGCCTGAAGCTTTGGTGGAATCCGGAGTGGCTCATCAGAAAGACAATTCCATGGTGAAGATGGGGTTGGAAGAGGCACATAGAGGTTGGTTCAATTAGGCGTTGTGGATTCGCTAGGTAATTGAGAGTATACCTGTGTAATTCCTTTAAATCTTCTTAGTGGATTGTTCTTGTGGCTGTTGCCCGTGGTTTTTTGATCACAGTTGGAGGTGTCCAATTGTGGTTTTTTCCACGTTAAATCGTTGTGTCTTTTTGTCTTGATTGTTTGATTGAGATTGTTATATTCTGCTTAAAATTGATACATAATCACAAATCAACATCTAGGGGATTTCTAGATTTTTCAATTGGTATCAGAGCGGGTCGTTCTAATTTTTTTTTTTTTTAAAAAAAAAAAAATTCTTTTAGAACGAGATCTTGTTTGATTTGTGATAATGGATACAATTCGTGAAGGAAATTCTATGGTTCAACCACCCCTACTTGACGGATCCAATTATTCTTTTTGGAAAGCTCGGATGAGATCTTTTTTAAAATCTATTGATGAAAAAGTTTGGCAATCCGTCATGAATGGGTGGACTGAATCAACAATTATCGTTGATGGAGTTACAATCCCCAAACCAATTGATAAGTGGGACACAAATGATTACCAAAATAGTAGCTGGAATAGTAAAGCTATCAATTCTCTCTTTTGCGCTGTCACACCTGAAGAATTTAGTCGTATTTGTAATTGTGAAGTCGCAAAAGAGGCTTGGGATATCTTACAAACTATTCATGAGGGCACTCCTTCTATGAAACGTTCAAAACTTCAAAGGCTCACATCTAGTTTTGAAAACCTTTCAATGAAAGATAGTGAGACCTTTGATGAATTTTATGCGAAGTTGAGTGACATTGTAAATTCCAGCTTCAATTTAGGTGAAAAAATTCCAGGATCCAAAATTGTGGGAAAAATTTTGAGATCCTTGCCCGATCGGTTCCAACCAAAAGTTACGGCTATTGAGGAGGCTCAAGATGTTGACAACCTCAAGCTGGATCAGTTGGTTGGAAATCTCCAAACTTATGAGGCACACAGGAATTTCAAACAGAAACAAAAAGATATTGCTTTTAGTAGTGCTCATAAAGTGGAAGAGGATTCTAATGAGGATTGCGAGATAGATTCCAAGATTATGGCTGCTTTTGTTAAACAATTTAAAAAATCTTTTTTGAAAAAGAATCCTAATCTTTTGGAATCTGCTCATTCTCACAAATCTAAAGGCAAAGATAAACTCAAAATTAATCCTATAGCCAAGAAGGAGAAAGGAAAGATACAAGAGAACTCTGAAAGACTCCAATGCTATGAATGCCAAGGATTTGGCCACTTTGCTTCAGAATGCCCTACTCGTTTGAGGAAGAAGAAAGCCCTCGCTATCACTTGGGATGATGAATCAGAATCTGATAAAGATGAAAGTGACAATGAAGATCACGGTGAAGAGGGTCATAAACAATTTCTGGCTTTCATGGCGGCTTCCGAAGCTGAAGGACAAACAGATTCTCCGAAGATGTCAGTTGAGAATATCACTGATGATGAATCCTCAGAGAGTGATCATGAAGAGCTTGAGCAAGCTTATGAAAAGTTGTATCAGGAGTCTCTTAAGTTATTCAAGTGGGTGCACCAAACCTTAAACTAAGTAAACATGTCAGCCAGATCTTTGACAAGATTAGAACCAAACACATAAGGAGGGAAAGGTAGGCTTCAAATATCTTTTTTGGTTATTCCTTTCCAAATATTAATAATAAAAAAAGATTATTCCTTTCCACATGATAAGAAATATTTTTTTTTGGTTATTGAAAAAGTTGGGTGGAAAAGTTAACTCTTTTTTGTTTTTTTTATAATATCAATCAAGCACATATATATACATTGCTCAAATTTTTATTTTTTAAATTTTTTTTGTGCAAATTGCTCAATTGTTAAAATCTAACTTTATCTAGCTTTAAGGTAACATGAAATTTAACTGCCATGAAATTTATTGTGAAAAGATTTAATGGTGTTAAATACTGTGGATCATGGACCTGTAGTGAGCTCATAGGTCACTCAAATTAGTTCAAATTTGAAAACTAACCCTTTTTGTAAATACATTTTTGAGTAGTTAACATTATTGTTTAAGATGAGATAGTATGATGAGGACATTTCTATTATGATCCTTTTATATTCTTTGTAGATGACAACAGGGCCACTCTCTCTTTCCAGGCAGGTCTAAACTAAAACAAATGGATAGCATATATGCTCTCTCACCTTTTTAGTGCCCACTAACTCATTGTTCAAACAAACTATAGCCTAACAGGAAAAGCAAAAAAGGAAAAAAGGGATGAATAAAGAATAAAAAACAATAAAAACCTCCACATTTATTCAAAGCATCCCAAGCAAGAATAAAAACAACTTACGAATTTGAAAAACATTTTCTAAGTTAAATCCAAGTTAAGCTAGGATATCTAGGTCTCTACCACCATGATGTCTAAAGCGGTATTATGTAAGAGAACCGAATGTGCTGCAAACTTTTGATGTAATGATCATGACATGTGTGGCTTGTTACTAGTCAGTGATTAAACAAACACAAACCAAGACAAAAGTACAAATGTCGTGGTTAGGTAGTTTTGACGAGTGTTGCAACTTGTAGACTAGCTCCGTTGCATCGATACTACAAGCGTCTCTCCGTTACTTGCACATATGTATACTTACACAAGCATGTTGCATTAGTGGTGTTAGGATGCATAATTTCAAAATGCACAAAATTGACCAAACTAAAACTAGTATGAGAAAAATAGTGGTGTTAGTGTGCTGACCTCTAGCTTTGAAATTTTGAGAAAAATAGGACAGCCAGCCAAGGTTGGACGAGCATGACCTCAGGCCGCTCAAGCAAACTATAGAGGGGGCGGCCTAGAGTAGACATATTGCAAGCCCTGCATGAAGCGTCTCTAAAACCCACTTGCGCAAAAGCATCATTCCATATTCCCTACAGAAGAATTACTGAGCTCTATTCTGGGGCATTGAGGGCACACCTAGATTCTAGTCCTATTAGGTTTTAACTAATACAAGTACATTACCTATAAACAATTGAACAAGGCTTTTTGCACACTCTTGAGGGAGAACCTAACACTCAACATTTTATAGTTTTTGATAAAGCCACATTGTTTTCAATCACTGGGCCTTGTGTTCTTCTAAACACAAAGAAAAGTTTCATGATCAAGCATTTTTCATAATTATTCGCACATAGTTATGCCACATACCTACTTTGGTTAATTATTCCTTGAGTTAGTCCAATTCATTCTCAATGGATGCACAAACAAGTCTTGCCTCCATGATTTTAATAATAAGTATTAGGGAATATGAGATGGGGGTTACAAGCAAGTATAGGTCAATTTTATACCCTTCAATTGGTAGAGTTCATTTTCATATTCTCAGAGGCAAGAAATAACATGCCTCAAGCACAACTCTGCCACGTCGTCTCCATATTCTTTCAGTCCCTGATTATGATGGTTTTTAATATATTTAGTAGGAAAGTTAAAAAAAAAAGACTATTTGTATTAATACTCATAAGCACTTAATTCAAGACACGCCTGTATTAATGCATAATAATGATTGAATTGATACATAATCTCAAACAAGAAGCCAAGAGTTACAACTTTACATGCTAGAAGATACATATATATGGTTAGAAATTGATAAAAGGTTCGAATGGATGGATCCTTATCAAATTGGCAGTTACCAAAACCAAGCGCAGCAACCAACAGCAGGTGCAGAGAGGGCACACATTTCAGTTTTAACAGCCAGATCAGGATCAGGATCAGTCATAGTTAATTGTTCCACTTAGCACTAAGGGGTACTGATAAGCATATAACAAGAGGAACCTTTCCCCACCCAGTTTCCATGAATTTCTAAAGATTTAAAGGAGGGAAAGATAGGCTTCAAATATCTAGAAGAATATTTCAATAACTTACTCTGCTTGTTACATCAAACTAAAAATTAAAAATCAAATTGAATATTTCAATAATATTCAATAATTTACTCTGTTTGTTACATCAAATATTCAATAATATTTCACTATTATTGAATATTTCAATAATATTTCATATGTAGTCTTCCTTTATCTTAATGTAGGTCTTTTCTCCCTCTAATAATAAAAATTAAAAATCAAACTGTTATTATTTCCATTGTGAGAAATGTAAACGAAACATTAATAGCTTGATGTGTGTGCGTGAGAGAGAGGTGAGATACATACACCAAATCCAAAACAATGAATCCAAAACAATGAACTCAAAACCATGACAAATCAGAGATCTTAGTTCATACAAAACAAATGCATATATAATAAAAACTTACAGATTTGAGTTCTGCAACAAAAAAAAGAGACCGATTGAGCGAGATCCGGAGAGCTTCAAATCTGCGACAGGTTCTGAAATCGATAGATCTGAAATCGATCGAGAGTGTTTGAAATCGAGTGAGAGAAAGTGTTTGAAATCGAGCGAGAAAGATTGGTTGAAATCGAGCGTTTCAAATTAGTGAGAGTGGGGGTTTTGAGCTTCAAATCGAAAGGGAGAGAGTCTAAGTTTAGAAAGTGAGACGAGAGGGAGACTGAGAGTGAGACTGAGGGAGAGACGTTTTGAAAGGGACGAAGCATTGAACGGTGTTTAAATAATCTATAATGGCGTTTTTCATAAACGCCATAAAAGAAGCATTGCCATAGCCTTCTTTTCCTGTAGTGACATATGGATAAAACCACCATGTGAGAAAAAACAAACTGATTTAGAAATTTAAGACTCCACAAGTATTAAACGGTTTTTATTTTTTTATTTTTATTTATTTATTCAAAGACACAAATATTTACGCTCGTATCTTATGTGACCATAGATGGGCTGAGGAGCCAAACCAAAAATAAAAAAACCCTAGAAGCTTAACCAGCAATCAAAACAAACCAGCAAAACAAAACCATCTAATTAAGTCCTTACAAACAAAGCCATCTAACTAATAAGTCCTTACAATCCTCAACAAGGCCAACAACAACCAACAGAGGAAAGGAGGTTACACGTTTTTTTCTCCAAGTTCTCCTCCATTTCGGAGTGATTGATTTGATTGATCCCGGGCAAGGCATTTTCCATTGATTTTGGTTGGTTCAGAAGGTCTCTCTGGTGGTCTTCTTTCTTTTTGGGTGTCCTTTGTAAACTCAACTCGAGCTTTGTTTCTCAATCTCTTCATTGATGCTTATTGCATTGCAGGAGAGGGTAGACTTAGAACGTCAAGAGACAGAAGGATTTGCATTAGAATTCATATCTGATTACGACATGGAAGACCACAAGGCAGTGAAGAAATGAAAAGATCCAAAGGGAAAGGAAGGAAGTGATTTGTCCTTCTTCTACTCCTTTTGCAAAGCAGAAAGCTGCCATCCCCCAATGCAAAGTTCATGACTTGCCTTTCTTGCTAAAACAGGTCATTAACCTAGTTTTGGCATGATCTAAATCAATTTCAGAAGAAAAAAAAAAATCAAAATCAGTCACATGAAATAATCAAATACTAGAAACTAAAACAAACAAATAAATTAAGGAAATTATAGATAAGAGAGAATGAATGATACATATGCATACCAAAATTCTGGTAAAATCGCTTATCCACTAATTTCATCATTGGAGTTTTTGAGACTTGATCTTCATCTTCTTCTTCATTTTCATCTCCTTCTATGTTGAGGCCACAGTTTCTCATCTCAGCAGCCTTTGTTGGGTTGGTTTAGGTTTTCACAAATTACATACATATATATACACATCCAATCCTTTCTGTCTAGGGTTACTTTTTGTATTTATTATTTTCCATATTAAATTTTTGGCAAGTAATAATAAATGCCTCGGATTGTGAATTGAATAATTCTAGGTACACTAAATGTGGTGGGTAAAAATTATACTACTTGATTGCGGTAGCGCTACGGTGGTGTTGGGATTAAGGGTCACTGTTGTGCCTTTAGCATAATGGTGACTGTTGTTCTTCAATTTGAAGTGTATTATGGGCTTATTTTTGTGATCCGAACCATTTTTTTTTTTGTAGGGTTTGTTGAATACTTTGTGTCTACCAAAAATCATATTAATCGGATATTAATAACTATATGATCGAATTGCATATTTTTTTATGCCATTTCTCAAAAGAAAAACTTCTTGTTTATTTTTTGATTATCGATCATATAGTTATTGATATCCGATTAGTATGGTTTTTGCTAGGCATGAAGTATTCAACAAACCATACAAAATGAACGATTCAGACCATAAAAATAAGCCCATAATACACCTCAAATTGAGGCACAATAGTCACAGGTCATAGCTATGCTAAAGGCACAACAGTGACCCTTAATCTAGTGGTGTTGTATCGCTTTGGACCTGAATCACTCACAAAAAGATGAAGGTTTGGGTAGGGAGCAGTTTGGGGACACTCCGATACTTAAGTTAGTAAAACAGCAGACAAATGTGCAAAATTATGTGAGTAAAGGTTCAAGTAAAAGTGATTGTACCTTAAACTTGGAGATTACCTTTATTTATAACCTGTTCCCACTAGCCGTTCTAGGTTGTTAGCCCTCTCATTTCTCAGGTCAATCCCTTTGCCCTAGGGATTGTGTTCTACATAGTGCAGATTTCTAGGAGTTAGTTGGGTATAGAGTTTAAGAACACGTCTTGACTAAGTCTACTTCCCTAAGGTGCCCTTTTTACTTCTTTGATCCTGACCTTAAATGTCTGGACCCAATTCTGGTCTAGGACTTCTGGTCCTGAACCTTCACGCTAGATCTAGTCCACTAGGACCTAAATCTCTAAATTTTCAAATGACGAGTATTTTGGCCTGTCAGGAGGTCATTCTCACCAGAACTTCTAGTCTTGCTCGGTACAACTCATTTTAATTAGCCTCCTACAATTGCTATAACTCTAGTTTATTTTTTTACTTTTATTTTTATTTTTATTTTTTCTTCTTTCTGCTCCCAAAAGAAGTTGGAATTCCTGTTGGGAATGAGTTGCTTTAGTCCTCACCCACTATTCGAGGCTCGTATCAAGATGTAACGGTTCACCGTAATGGTTATGATCTGATACGTAACGGGAATTAGCTGATACAACTGTGAAATTGGTTCACACACCGAGATGTATTCGATTCATGGCCTCAAATATCCGTTACGTACCAACTGATATTTAGAACTACGGATAGAATACATCAGATTAATATGCATGAGGTCTGGGATAGGGATGAGAATTTATCAACTTGCCTAAATAAGAAATATTTGACTAAATTTCTCTTTTATTTAAGTTTTTTTTTTGAATTCAAACAACATTAATTATTTCAGTAGCTCAACTATGTTAGTTATATAAAGTTATCTTTAATGAGTTGTAAAATTGATACGGACAAGTTGAGTATAACTCCAATATAAAAACGACATAATTTCAACACTATATATATCGAAAAATCTTTAATCTCGCATCTGGTAGAGAAAAAGATAAGGGATCCCAATTATTATTATTATTATTATTATTATTGCTATTATTATTATTATCTTGATTAACAAAGGCAACCCAACTATTACAAATATGCATTTTGGATTTTGCACAATGCAAAATCCTACATTGGTAAATTGCCAAGGCGTGATGTGTTCCTTATTTAAACTTCGTGCTCCTGTGTTGCGGTTGCGCAGTTATTGACTTTTTTTTTTTAATTAGCAAAATAAAATATATTGATGTATCAACTGAGGTAGAGTAGTAAAAGACACATCAAAAAGCTAAGGGGGGCAAAGCATCATAGCTTGAAGGGAGGATCCCAACTAGGTTGGTCGCCAAACTAAAAGAAACTTTGCAGAGAGATCAAATCTTATCTATTGATTCAATGAATATTCAATTATAGAGACTGAGATATTTATAAACCACAATTGCTAAACGACTCTAAGTAACTCTGGTTCAAGTTAACTAAATCATAACAAACCAGCTAACTCTAGTTTACTCTGTAATTGCCTAACTGTCTAATTGATGCTGTGGCTCAACTATTGAAGCTGCTATTGAAGTTGTCGACTGATTGAACTCAGCTGTGGGACTATAGTAGCTGGAGCTGGACTATAGCTTAGCTGGAGCTTGACTGTGGCTAAGGTAGCTATCATGTCTAGGCTCCTTATCATGTCCCCTTAAGCTGAGAGGGATGGAATGTCCCAGAAGCTTGGTCTGAAGATACAAAAATCGAGAGATGAAAGAGGCTTGGGGAATAAGTCAGCAAGCTGGTCCATAGATGAAATGAGATGAATAAGAAGTTTCTTGGCTGCAACGTTTTCTCGAAAATAATGGTAATCGACCTTAATATGCTTAGACCTGGCATGAAATGCAGGATTATTGGAGAATGAAATTGCAGACAGATTATCACCAGAGGGTGGGAGCTGGAACTGAAAAATGAAGATTAGACAGCAGCATTCCAAGCCAGCTTAGTTAGCAGCAGTTTGAGCAAGAGCTCTATATATTTAGCTTCAGTGGAAGATCTGGACACAGTAGGTTGTTTCTTGGCAAACCAAGAAATCAAATTAGGACCAAAAAACACACAATAACTAGTTGTTGATCTTCGATCTAAAGAGCAGCCTGCCCAATCTGAGTCAGAAAAGGCATGTAAGGTAAGAGAGCCAGGAGTAAACTGGAGACCTTGATGAAGAATGCCTTTAAGATATTTGAGAATTCTTTTAACCAAAGCATAATGACTGGTGACAGGAGTCTGGAGAAATTGGCATGCATGGTTAACAACAAAAGCTAAGTCAGGTCGAGTGATAGTAAGGTATTGTAAGGCACCAACAAGTTTGCGATAAAGAGAAGGTTGAGAGAAGGGTAAATTTGCTTGATTAGTAGAAGATTTTGTTACCCAAAAAACAACTTAAGAGGGGGTTGAATTAGGTTTTTACAATTAACAATTAATAATACCCTAATAAAAATGATGTCACACCCCAAATTTTAATTACTCGAAAACATTACCAAGAGCCTGAAATTTAGGTCCATTTTTTTTATTTATTAAAAATATCTATTACCCTTGAGTAATAGAAACATAATAGTACATGTTCTCTCCCTCATGATGAGTACAACAATAATAATAATACATTCCCACTTCCACTGTGGAGCTACAAATTAATAAATACAAACATCAATGTACAATGACATTACACATAAGAGATACATGAACTTCTTAATCATTCAACCCAACAATCCGAAATCTCTTCCTGTAAAAAAAAAAAAATGAAACAACAAGGGGTGAGCACAATTGCTCAGTAGGAATCTCATAGTTCTAAAACAATAACCATCCTATAGATAGAAGTGATCATGCAAGCAAGGTGATACCATATAGTAGATGACGTTTTGTAATTTCAAAATATCATACGTAGAGTATCTTTTTCTGAAGGTTTATTTGAACATTTAAGGAAAACCTTTGACCATCAAAACAATCCCTTTTCATTAGAAAACCATAAATCCTTTTTGAGAACAACATGTTTAAGGAATCACATAATTTTATAATTATTAACCCTTTCCAAAATATTTGTTATTAAATTCTCATCTTAACATTCCTCTTTTTATTCCCATTCTCCCCTCTTACTAGTTACATTTATTAAAACTCCATAACCTCAAATTCATGTTCCCTTAGTACCCAAAACAACCCTCATACACTCTATTCCCACCTGTCCATTCTTTATTGCTATTATTCTTTAACGTAGAAATCCAAGAACAATTACATCAAACCCACATTTGCATTATCAACCATAGCTCAACACATCACACAGACAATAAACCCTTTTTAATTCAATTTCTCAATTGATCACTAAGCAAAATTCTTAATCTTTCCCTATAGATACAAACAACCCGGTGAGTTCTTTATCATCAATCCTTTATCCAAGTACCACTTCATTATCCATTCTTTTCAAATAATTTCTATATGCATTCCCATTCCATACCAATTTACACATCAAATGGTAATTTCACAAATTCATCACAAGTCACACATATCATCACTGAACTCAACACACTTCACAACACATTCCACCTTTTGCCGGCTTGATACGGCGGGATAGCGGACACCCAATTCATAACACATTCCACCTTTTGCCGACTATTATACGGCGGGAAGTGAACTCCCAAAATCATTTTCACAAAAACCATATCTTTTTCCGGAGACCATTTTCAACATTTTAAAAACCATCCCCCACATTTGCCGGCTATTATACGGCAGGACGTGGGCACCCAAAACATTTTCGAAAACCATCCGTTTTTCCCCTTTTGTCGGCTACAATACGGCAGGACTGTGTGGACACCCAAAAATTATTTTTCCACTTTTGCCGGTTACAATTCAGCAAGACTATGTGGACACCCAAAAACACTTTTCCACATTCATCCAGCGATAAGTCTAGATAGGGAAATTGGGCACCTTGAATTCAAACCACCCCCACATTTACCGGCTATTATACGGACGGTCATGGGCACCGAAAAACCATTTTTCAATTTTTGTTTTTAAAAACAATCCCCCACATTTACCGACTATGATACGGACGGTCGTGGGCACCGAAAAATCTTTTTTTTCAACTCCCCACTCGGGTACCAACACAACACCACCCAACACAACTCAACCCAAACTCCACACACCCAACACAACTCGACCCAAACTCAACACAACCCAACACAACACAATTCCACAAAACTCACTATGATTCAACACAATTCAACATAGTCAACTCACTTCAACATAATCAACACAATTCTACATAGCTCAACACAATTCAACATAATTCAAGGTGAACTCTTAAACTTTCATTTCATCATTTCACCCCAAGCCTCATGTCATCTATATCATTAATAAATCATTTTTCCCAATCTTCATTTCACATTATAGCATGATTTACAATGTCCATAATAAGGGTTCATTCGCTAATTTTTAACATGATTTTCAAACACTTTCAAAATTCAATTAAACTTGTATATATATAATTCAATACCTCAATTTCATGATTCTACTTTTAATTTGGGCAAAATCATTAATTATCATCATGAATCAACTTAGGGTTTTTAAGAGAAATTAGAGCTTTTCACAAAACATATTTTATTCCAACCCTACTATTACTTTTACATCCAAACTCATGACCCAAGATAATAACCCAACAAATAAACCCAACTCTCTTCAAACCCTAACCCCTATTCTCGTGATTCATCACAATATGCATAAAAATATAAACTTTTGTGTTTATATAAAGAAAATACCACAAATCTATCCATAAAACGAGGATACTGAAAGAGAATTAGAAACCCCTACCTCTTGAAGCCAAGAGATGACGACCAAAACATCAATGGCGACGAAACCACAAACTCTTCGAACCAAAAGGATGCCCTTGACGAGATCTACACTTTTTCTTAAAGGACCATGATGAGATAATCACTCTAGGTGAGTAGATCTAGAGATCTTAGTGCCAAAAGCTTGAGTTTAGAAAAAGGAAAGGGAAGAAAAAGTCAAATATAACATGTTTGGAGCCTATTTATAGTAGTAGAGAAGTAGTCCTAAGGTCAATAAAATAATAGGCCCAAAACCCCCCTAACGGTAAGGCCCAAAACCAGCCCAAAAATCTGGAAAAAAATGCACAGGGGTCGACCCTTTGGGCAGGGGGGTCGACCCTTTATGTAGAAAAGACAATCTGGTACAAGCAAGGGGGTTGACCCTTAGTCAGGAGATCGTCGACCCTATTTTTCAGCAACTAACATACACAGATTCTGCAATATAAGAGGGTCGACCCTTCCCAGACTGGTGTCTATCCTATTTTCCAACGACACCTTCAGAAACTTCACCAACGGGTAATGGTCGACTTTTAAGAAGGCTGGTGTCGACCCCAAGGCAAAATTTCTAAGTCTCCAAGGAATGTTTTGACAAGAACAATGCAAACAAACAAACCAACGAGTTTAAATCGGATCATACTCCTCCGAAACCAACATTCAACAACTTCGAAGACTCCCAAAAATAAAAATAAGGGAATTAAATACACTCTCCAATGGATTAAAGGATGCGGGTATTACAAATTATGACTAGCACAACAGATAAATATAGATAATGAAATAAAAATAATTAAAACAAGTGTACTAAAAACTATGTCAGTTAATGATTTTAGCACAGTGAAAATGTGAAATATAGCTATGGTAATTTAAATAAAATAAAGTGTAACGCCCTCAAAATTAACCCATTATATATATCATTGACATGCATTATTTAAAGAAGACAATTTATTAATTCATTCATCAGAGTATTACTAAATAAAGCATTACATGTGACATTGAATAAAATGCCTTACAGGCTTACATCATTCCAAGCCAACACTTGGATACAAAAATATGAGTTCTAACTCAATACAAGAAAAGCCCTAGGCTTGAATGTTTACATGTACTAATAAATAAAAACAATTAACTAAAGGTAGTCTTCTTCAAACTAGAAGCCAAACCCTCCCAAGCTAAGTCCTTGGAGGTAGTTTATCACCTGAACCTGAAAATGATGTTCCCATAAAGGGTGAGCCACAGCCCAGTAGAAATATTCTAAACCACATATAAGCAATGAATAAAGCAATAGCATTCAACAGATGGTTAACCAAGATAATCAATTACCTCATTTTACAGCCTCATGACACTATTGTCTAAGATACATTTTACTTTCCAACTTAATCAACATGGCTCAGAACCTGGCCGAACTTACAACAGTGAATTATATATATCATATTCACATTCTTCCAATATCAACAAACAAATGAGACTCAAGCTCAATTCAAAACACTTCATACTTCCAGATTGATACACATTTTAGTGCTGTATCAATAAAACACTTCTATATAAATAAGCACACATAAAAGTGATGCTAATGGAGTCCATCCCCTATCTCCTCCCAAACAAAAATCCGGTTTAGAGGTCCATCCCCTATCTTCCCCTAAACCGTGGAGTACATCCCCTATCTCCTCCCACACAAAACAATGTATGCAAATGCAATGCTCAATCAATACACGTATTTTCTGTATCAATGCAATAGTCAAAATTAATGACTTAACCAATGTGATTAGTTTCAGTTACTCCTAATCCACATGCAATGTCTACAACAATCACGACTATCCTCCACCGATAGCCCAAAACAGTTATTTCTAAACTGAAAATAACTATGTCAACAATTCAATAGACAAATAATTCAAATTATCCAACTACGCCATTTAATCAATGAATTCCCCAATTCCATGAATTAAACCATCTTTTCCCAACTCCATGAATTAATTATACAAATTAATTTAATAATACAACTAGGGTTTTTCCCAGAATTTACCAAAGTATCCCCAACATATCAAAATACCAAAACTTAGAACAAAACCTATAAAATGGAGTAGGAAATCCCTACCTCAAAGAAAACAACCCAAATGGTGAAGACAGAGATGAGTGCCCAAATACCAAAGTGCTCCAAATCGCCAAATGTTCAGATTAAATGGAAGCCCTCGACTCACTCTATCTTTTTAATGAAGGATCTAGGGTAGAAACACTCCCTAAGTGGATCAAATCTAAGAGCGAAGGTGAGTAGGGAGAGAGAGAAGTCGGACCTAGGGTTTGGAATCAAAAAGAAGATGAAAAGGACTGATCAAAACCCGCTACTGTGTATATAAATTGGACAGGCTCGCTCGAGCGAAGCCTTTGTCGCTCGAGCGACCAGACACAGAAAATCTACGCTCGAGCCAAGGAAACCTTGCTCGAGCCAACAACCCAAAAGCTCGCTCGAGCGAAAGAAAACTCGATCGAGCGAAGAACTCAAATCCTCAGGTCTGTAATCAGACTCACGCTCGAGCGAAGGAACCATTGCTCGAGCGAAGAACAAACTAACTCGCTCGAGCGAAGAAAATCTCGCTCGAGCCAAGAATGTAGAGCTACAGGTCAATACTGGACGCCATCTCTCGCTTGAGCGACCAACTCCTCGCTCGAGCGAAGAACCAAAATCCTGGACAGCAACACTTGGTTTCTAAACCCAACAAACCAGAAACAAACCTGCCCAACACATCCTATAATTCCAAATAAGAAAATAAAGGACAACAACAACAATTATACAATGACAGAATCTACGGAACCTGAGTCCGGATACAATAATCAAATGGGAAAAGACCGGGGTCGCTATATAAAGAGATAAGGGAGATAGAGGCAAACAAATTTATAGTGGTTTGGCTTCAACTCGGCCTACATCCACTTCTCAAGCTTCACTTGAGATTTTCCATTATACTGTAGCTTCACAGGGTGCTACCAACCTTTTCACAGATGGAGCAATCCTTCACTGATTTTACACAGACTTTCTAAGTCCAAAAACATTGAGTGTACTACACTCTTACAAGGTTGAAAAGAAGGTGTTTTTACTTTCACAGAAAGCTACAATAGTTATCTCTCAAAGATAGATATAAAAATGAAGCTTTGGTTTTTTTGTAAATGTCACACAGGAAAGATGAGCTTAATGCTATAAGGCTTAGTGTATAATTTCTGAGAGAAAGATGTAAACAAAATTGACGAATACTTCTCAGAGAATTTTTTAGAGAATGAGAATGATTTTTGATCAAGGAATATTTTCTGGGTTATCTCACTTGTATATTGTTGCAGTATGTTGTTCACTTAAGCTCTAGTATATAGACTCTGATATATATATATATATATATAAATCATGACGCTTATAGATCCGTTGAAAACATTCTGAATATAAATCATTCCATCAATACTAATTTCAACTTATGAGAGACAAGGCTTGGTCTGGAACAACTTTAATTGGAATACTAGCCGTTGTAGTTCAGTGCCGTTGAGAGCAGAATTCGAAACAAAGCAAAACTAGGCAAAAATTGCTTGGCCGGTCGTCCGGCCGAATGACCGGCCGGATGTCCACCCGGACGTCCGGAGCTTTGACTTTTTTGAACCTTTTGAACTGCTGCTGTGCTGGACTGTTTGAACATTTGTTTTGGGCTGTTTGAACCTCTATTTTTGGGCTGTTTCAACTCCTGATTTAAGCAAATATTATATACATTCTAACAACATTTAGGATAAAATAGGTGAGAAATAATGCGGCAAAATAAATTCTGATTCTATTTTTCTAAAATAAATTAAAACATAATTAAATAAATCATCAAAATAAATGTTGATTCTATTTTTCTTTTTCAAATAAATCATCAAAATAAATTTTGATTCTATTTTTCTTTTTCAAATAAATCATTAAAATAAATTTTGATTCTATATTTCTCTTTCAAATAAATTATCAAAATAGATTTTGAATCAATGTTTCTCTTCCAAATAAATTAAAACATAATTAAATAAATCATTAAAATAAATAAGTCTAACAATCTCCCCTTTTTTGATGATGGCACACAATGATGTTTTGATTTGATTTGGGAGTAAGAAAAGCTTCCCCTCAAGTCATGCTCCCTGAATTCATTTCTAAGTACATAGGTTAGCACAAGTGTAATAAATAAGCTTTAATTAGAGACATGATATGAGACTAAGATATCAAACTATAAATACATAACATCAGAATTTTCTCCCCTTGTGACATTATCAAAAGGAAATTATGGCTCATAATCCAGAGGAGGAGGATGAAAATGATAGTGATAAATGGCATCAAAAACAGATAATCAAAACATATATATGATTCGCCTGCCTGTCTCTTTTCCGTCGAAAATCGCGTCGGACACACGGCCTCGCTTTTGGGTTAGCCGACCGACAAAAACGAGACGGGTCAATCAACTGCCTCGGCTCTCTCTCCCTCTTGTCTTCTTCTTAATCACTCTTTTCTCCTTCTTCTTCCTCTTTCGCTTCCATCCCTTTCTTCTTCTTTTTCTTCTTCGTGAGAAAGATAGAACAGAGAGATTGAGCAGAGCAGAAAGGCTGCCAAAAATAACCCTCCTTTCGATTATATCTCTCTCTCTCTCCTACTACATGGCCTCGTCCTGTCCCCTTACTCTCTTTCCGGACCTGAATGATCCTGTAAGCACTGCTGGGCCGAGTGTCCCGACTCCTACTCTTCCCAACCTTTCTATGATGTCGATTGAGCAAATAATGGTAGCTCAATTAGACATTAAATCCAATCATTTCACACTGACATCTTGTATGGAGACGGTGACTGCAGTCACAAAATTGGCTCACTGACTGCAGAACAGGAAGAGTGAGCTCCATCAGGTCAACGCCCAACTCTCTCTGCTCCAGCGCATGTACAAGGATGCGCGAGTAGAGATTTGTGCACTGAAGGCAAAAAATAAAGAGCTTAAATGGAAGACCACCTCCATGGCTTGATATGGAGTAACGTCATACTTGGCCTTTGATAGTCAGCGGGGAGTCGTCGCTCTCGGCGAAAACACAGGGGCAGGGCCTTCAAGGGTCGCCCATGGTGATAAAAAGAAGAACAGATCGGTGGAAGAGGTGAGTAAGTGAGGTCGGCCAATGGCTGGAAAAAGAAAGGGAATTTTTTTTTTTTATGTAAATATTTACATTTTGATTTGTTTTTGTTTTTATTTTTAATGTTAGCACTTGAAGATGAAATTAAAGTGCAGAAAATAATAAATAAAAATTAGGCCTAAGGTCAAAACAAAAATAATAATAATAAGAAAATAATAATGAAAAGAATAAGAAGAAAAGAAATAATTAAAGGAAATGAAGCCTATTAGCAAAACGAAAAAAAAAAAGAAATAAAAGAAATTAAGCCTAATAGAAAAAATAAAATTAAAATAAAATAATACCAGCAGAAATTATACTTAATGGGACATCAGTGTTGTTGGAAGGGTAATGCAAAAAAATAAATAAATAAATGCCATGAGGGTTTTAAAGAAAATCAATGTATGCAAAGTTAATTTTACCTCAAGATGCAGAACCCAAAAAAAATTACACAGTTGAGAATCGCAAATTGTATGAAGGACTTGAGAGCATTCAACTGATATAAATGTTTCCATATCAATGTAGCAATATACATATATCATTTTATAACAAAAATTCAAGTTTCATAGTCATAACAAAACTTTTTAAGTAGAAATCGATATTCCAATCTCGTCATGAATAAAATTGAAGCGATCCTCGCTTAGGGGTTTTGTAAAAATATCCATCAATTGATTGTTGGTGTTTACAAATTCAAGTACAATATCCCCTTTTTGAACATGATCTCTTAAAAAATAATGTCGAATTTCAATATGTTTTGTTCATGAGTGTTGAACCAGATTTTTGCTTAAATTGATGGCACTTGTAGTATCACATTTAATAGGGATATGATCATAATGCAAATCAAAGTCCTCCAATTGTTGTTTCATCCAAAGTATATGGGCACAACAACTTTCGGAAGCTATATATTCTTCTTCGGCCGTTGATAAAGCAACAAAATTTTACTTTTTGCTAAACCAAGATACTAATGAGTTACCAAGAAAGTGACAAGTGCCACTGGTGCTTTTTCTATTAAGTTTGCATCCGGCAAAGTTGGCATCCGAGTAACTAATTAAGTCAAATGTAACACCTCTAGGATAAAATAGTCCCAAATTTTGAGTGCCAACAAGATATCTAAAATTCTTTTAATAGCAGTAAGATGTGATTCCTTAGGATTTGATTGATATCTAGCACACATACAAACACTGAACATAATATTGGGTCTACTTGTGGTTAAATAAAGAAGTGAGCTAATCATACATCGATATTTTGTTTGATCAATGGACTTACTTTTTTTTGTCCTTGTCTAGCTTAATGGATGTGCTCATAGATGTTCCAACTATTTTTGAGTCATACATGCCAAACTTTTTGAGTAGTTCTTTTGTGTACTTAGCTTGGTTGATAAAAATTCCTTCCTTACATTGTTTGATTTGAAGTCCAAGGAAATAATTTAGCTCCCCCATCATGCTCATCTCAAACTCACCTTGCATACACTTAGCAAATTTCTTACACAAGTTTTCATTAGTAGCACCAAATATAATGTCATCCACATATATTTGTACAATAAGTAAATCATCATTTTCAGTTTTAACAAAAAGTGTTGTGTTAATTGTTCCTCTAGAAAAATTATTTTCAATCAAAAATTTACTCAATCGTTCATACCATGCATGAGGTGCTTGTTTCAAACCATATAAAGCTTTTGATAGTTTAAAAACATGATTTGGAAAACCATGATCTTCAAAACTTGGGGGTTGTTTACCATAAACTTCCTCATTTATGAAACCATTTAGAAAGGCACTTTTTACATCCATTTGACAAAGTTTGAAATCTCTAAAACATGCAAATGTAAGTAACATGCGAATGACTTCTAATCTAGCAACCGAAACAAAACATCGAAATCAATACATTCTTCTTGATTGTATCCTTATACAACAAGTCTAGACTTGTTTCTTATAATTGTGCCGGATTCATCAAGCTTGTTTCGAAAGATCCATTTGGTACCAATAATGGTATGATCTTTAGGTTTTGGCACAAGTTCCCACACTTTGTTTCTCTCAAATTGGTTAAGCTCTTCATGCATAGCTATCATCCAATGTTCATTGAATTCAGCTTCTTGAAAGTTTTTAGGCTCAATCTATGAGAGAAAAGCCAGGTTACTACAAATGTTTCTAAGTGAAGAGCGAGTTTCGATACCTTTTTTAGGGTCACCTAGGATTAAATCCTTAGTGTGATTATGAACAAACTTCCATTCTCTTGGTAAATCATCATTGTTTCCTCCTTCTTCTTGAGATAGGAGAATAGGTTGTTCAATCTCTTTTTTTAACTTACATGATTGGTTCTCTTCTTTGTAGATACTTAATTTTTCATATTTGGTTCCAAATCTATATTATCACTAACAATTTACTTTTGAGCAGAGATGCTAGTTTCATCAAATGCCACATGTATAGATTCTTCCACAACAATAGTTCTTTTATTAAAAACACGATAAGCTTTGCTAGTTAAGGAATAGCCAAGAAAAATTGCTTCATCAGATTTTGAATCAAATTTATCTAAGTTATCCTTACCATTATTATGCACAAAACATTTACAACAAAAAACATGCAAGTGACTAGTGTTGGGCTTTCTATCATGCCAAAGTTCATAAGGATTCTTTTTTGAGAATAGGTCTAATCAATGCACCATTTAAAATATAGCATGTGGTGTGAACGGCTTCAGCCCAAAAATATTTAGGAAGATTATTTTCGCAAAGCATTCTTCTACTCATCTCTTCTAAAGTTCTATTCTTCCTTTCTATTACACCATTTTGTTGAGGGGTTCTAGGTGCTGAAAAATTATGTCCAATACCATGCTCATCACAAAACAATTCAAATTTCTCATTTTCAAGTTCTCTACCATGGTCGGTTCGAATATTAGTAACAAGAAAACCTTTTTCATTTTGAATTCTACGACAGAGTTTTGTAAAAGAAGAAAATGTTTCATCTTTGTGTGCTAAAACATAACCCAGGTAAATCTTGAATAATCATAAACTATAACAAGACAATAATGTTTACCACCTAGACTAGATGTCCTTGAGGGACCAAATAAATCCATATGCAATAGTTGTAAGTAAATGTCTAGTTGTGGAAATATGAGATTTTGATTTAAATGATGTTTTAGTTTGTTTTCCTTGTTGACAAGCACTACAAAAATGATCTTTTTCAAATTTAATTTTTGGAAGTCCAATGTTTAGCAATTAAATCCATATAAGCATGACCAAGTCTTCTATGCCATAACCAATTATTTTCATTATTAACATATAAACGTTTAACATCACTAGTATAGAGATCACTAAGATGAAAAAACATAAACATTATCATAGCGATTACCAACGAATAAAGCTTTATGATCATTTGTGCTTTCAATTGTGCAATGTGATTTCTCAAAAATAACTTGATTAACTTTGTCACATAATTGACTAATACTAAGTAGGTTATGCTTAAGTCCATCAACAAGTAAAACATTTTCAATAGAAGGATTAGGAGAAATACCGATGCTACCAATACCGATGATTTTTCATTTCTTGTTGTCTCCAAAAGTAACAAATCCTCAATCTTTCGATGATTGTTTAGTAAAGAATGATTTATCTCTGGTCATGTCTCTGGAACAGCTACTATCAAGGTACCACTTCTCTTCTTTAGCTTTGGACTTAAAGCAAACCTATAAGATGACAATCAAATGTTGGTTTTTGGTACCTATAATTTTTTGGGTCCTTCTTGGTTAGTTTTGTTAGATCCCTTAATAATCCAAATCTTTTTAATTCACATGTTCATATTCTTTTTAAATGGACAGTAAGATATATAATGGCATTTCTTTCTACAATAATGACAAGTAATATAAGGGTGTGTCATGAGAGGTGCCTTTTCAAAAATTGTATTGGGATTCTTTTATTTCTTAATAGGGTCATATCCAATGCCCGCTTTATCGAAAACACATCTTTGATTTCCAAGAATCAAGTTGAGATTATTTCTACCTTTTACAAAATTTTCAAGTGTTTTCGTTAAATCATCAACATTGTTTTTTAAAGCAATTTTCTCATTAGAGATGATGTCAAAATCATTTTTCAAAACATTTTTTTCTTTCTTTAATTCTTCTACATTACTAGATAAAGATGCAACATATTTTTTTAACACATTATTTTTGGCATAAACTTTTCTAAATTCATCTTGTAGTTCATGGAATGCTCTTTCAAGTTTTTCATAAAGAGTTAGTTACCTCATCTTGAGTAGAGTCTTCATCTTCAAGAGCTATGAGACACAAGTTGGCTACTTCATTTTCAATTTCATCACTTGAGTTTTCATCTTCACTTTCTCCCCAAGCTGCTACCATGGCCTTCTTGTTTCTTTTGTAGTCTTTCTATGTCAATTTTGGATAATCCATCTTCATATGTCCAGGATTTTTGCGCACATAGCAAATAATAGGTTCTTTCTTGTTGTCTTTGTTGTACTCCTTTTTGAAAGGTCTTCTTCCTCCATAATTGTTTTTCTTGAAGTGCTTTTTGAGATTTCTACTAAACATGGCATAACTTTCATCCTCACTGTAGTTTTCATGTTCTCCTTCATTTGATGAGGCTTTGAATGCAATTTCACTTTTTTTTTTTTTTCAACACCTTCATGTCCTTTCATGGTAATCTCATGAGTCATAAGGGAACTCATAAGCTCATCCAATCCAAGTATCGAGAGATCTTTGGCTTCTATAATGGTGGTAACCTTTGCTTCCCAATTCTTTGGTAAACACCTAAGAATTTTTCTCACCAACTCACTGTTAGTATAAATTTTGCCAAGAGATTTCAAAGAGTTTACAATTTCAGTAAATCTAGTACACATACTTGAAATAGATTCATCAGAGTTCATTTAAAACAATTCATAACTATGAACAAGCATATCAATACGAGATTCCTGTACTTGGTTTGTACTTTCATAAGTTACTTCAAGTTTGTCCCAAATTTCTTTTGCCGAATCACAACTTGAAATTCTATTATACTCCTTAGAGTCTAATCCGCAAACAAGGGTGAGTTTGGCTTTAGCATTGGCTTGCAATAATTTGTGATCTCTCTCATCACATTCATCTTTAGTTTTAGGTACACTAATATTGTTTACTAATTTGATAGGAATTTTTGGACCTTTGGTGACAATAATCCACATAGCATAATCGGTGGCTTGTAGGTATAGGGTCATCTTATCTTTCCAATGACTATAGTTGTTTTCGTCAAATAATGGTGGCCTATTGGTGGCTTGTCCTTCAGCAGTGCTAGTGCTAGCTAAGGTTGCCATGGATCGAAACTCTCAGATGGTTAAATTTAAAGCAAGAGTCTAGGCTCTGATACCAATTGTTACCCAAAAGACAACCTAAGAGGGGAGGTGAATTAGGTTTTTACAATTAACAATTAATAATACCCTAATAAAAATTATGACTAGCACAACAAATAAATATAGATAATGAAATAAAAATAATTAAAATAAGTGTACTAACAACTATGTCAATTAATGATTTTAGCACAGTGAAAATGTAAAATATAGCTATGGCAATTTAAATAAAATAAAGAGATAAAGGAGAGAGAGGCAAACAAATTTATAGTGGTTCGGCTTTAAGTTGGCCTACGTCCACTCCTCAAACTTCACTTGAGATTTTTTCCTATACTCTAGCTTCACAGGCTGCTAGCAACCTTTTCACAGATGGAGCAATCATTCAAGGATTTTACATAGACTTTCTAACTCCAAAAACACTAAGTGTACTACACTATTACAAGGTTGAAAAGAAGGTGTTTTTGCTTTCATAGAAAGCTACAATAGTTATCTCTCAAAGATAGATATAAAAATGAAGCTTTAGTTTTTCTGTAAATCTCACACAGGAAAGATGAGGTTAATGTTATAAGCCTCAGTGTATAATTTTTGAGAGAAAGATGTAAACAAAATTGAAGAACACTTCTGAGAGAATTTTTCAGGGAATAAAAATAATTTTTGATCAAGGAACAAAATGATTTCCACTTTTTTTTTTTTTTTTTTTTTTTTTGTAAATATTTACTCCAAATCCTTTTTCTTCTTTTTATTTTTTATTTTTTAAATTCTCCCTCAACATGGATGTACGCATCACTGTTTAATGTTCCTTTTATTTCAAAGTTTTGCTTTTATCACTGACAATATTACTATAATCTTAATCCCAATTTGCCTAATCCAACAATAGGCATGGCCTCATATCTTTTTCTTGGATTCGGACAATACCAAAAAATACAATATTAAGACACACAGTGTGCCAGCTTCCTCAAGTATGGATAAGGTGGTAGGTTGAAGGTATTATAAAAAAAGTGGCAAATGTAGCATTATTGTAAATATAAAGACTTAAAGCATTGATTCACAATGAATTTTTTAGGCTTGAGATGTAAGATAAATTGTATTTATTTTTGTGTAACATTGTAGTGATTGATATTAATTGGTTAGAATTAAGTGTATGAAATTACATAAAAATCCTAATTAAATACAAGATATATATAACTTTCTTATTTTTATCAAGTAGAAAGTTAAAGGGCCGGGCTTCCCTCCAGTCCGTGATCAGACTGAAGGGTACTGTTGGGCTCATGGAGGCCCACCAAAGGTCCCGTTTCAATCATCCAAACCGTTCAATGTATAGAACTCATCGAGTACTATATGCTTGCGAACAATCATATTAATCGGACATTTTATGTATAAATTCAATGAAAAGTATATTTTAGACATTTTCTGTATACTTACATTGAATTTAATGATTAAAATATTATTTTTCTATTGATTTTACTTAACAAAAATAGGTAAATAATTTTAATTAAAAAGAAATCAAAAAATTAGGATTTATATTTACAAAATTGAAAACTCGTGATTTATTTTGTTACAAGACTTAATCCTAGGGTCAAGTCTTGTAATAAAATAAATCTTTAAATTTTTATTTTTATTTATTTTTTTGGTGTGTGTAATTATTTCCAATTTTATTGATGAAATTCAATTTACATAAAGTTTTGAGATCACATCAATAAAAAAAAGATAAGTGCACACAAAGTATCATGGCAAATTTTTTCAATCACAATTAAATTGGTATAAAAAAAACTAAGTACAATTATATACGAGAAGGTGGGTCAGAATCCAACCAAAACAGAAAGAAAAACCAAAACCCACCCACTAAGAAGCAACATCAGTTCGCACCAAATACAAAATCCATTATTATCAACAAATAGCCCAACTCAATTCCCGATGGAAGCTACCTCCAACAACCCAAACATTGGAATCCCATTAATTCACTAATTTAAAAAACATAGATTCAATTTTTATCTTTTTTTTAAACATATTTTAACAATGATTTTTAACATGTCCACTATGATTCTCTAATAATGAATTATATACAAGAGATCATAAATTTTGAATACAAATAATTTCAGACTTCACTCAATTTTTATCATATAAAATGCACTTTGATTCAATATTTTTAACACATTCATTGGAGTTCTTTAAGAGTGAATTGAATACGAGAGAACACAAACTTTGAATATAGAATCAAATACTACAACTCTATTAGAGCACCCATAGACTCACAAATTTAACAAACCTTTGATGCAAATCTTACTTTTATAATTTTTTGTCATATAACACATTTTAAGAAATATTTTTTTAACACATACAATGTGAATGGTCTACGAACAAATTAGAAACAACATCACCACAAGTCTAGAAATAATGAGGCGATACCACCTGCCTTTTTTCAGAATTATTATCATAAATAAAAAATGAAAAAGAAAATATTTGAAAAAATAAGTCAAAAAAAAAATGTACAGTCAATAGAAATTGAGAGGCACATGGAATTACTAGCCTGGATAGTGAGCACTTGGATGTGCAGCTTCATTGATGAGCTTAGAGCATCTCCAGTGGGTTTGGAAACCGCGTTATGATCCTCAAGAGTGAACACTGAACTCCTACAATGAAGAGAGGTTGGCCGACACGTGTCCCACTCAGCCTCGACAAGTTGAGATTGAAACTCACCAAAACGATGTTATTTTGGTGAGTAAATTGAAAAAAAAAAAAATTCAAATTCCCCTTGCAATTGCCTCTGCGATATGCGTATCTATGCAGATCAACAAAAATAGAGTGGGAGAGAGAAAAGAAAAGAGAGACGCCACCCCCTCCCTGCCTCCCAACGCTTCACTATGTAGACACCCCATTTTGACCGACCTTAAGACTCAGACGTCATCGATTGGGCACTCGGTGTTGGTGCATGTTATGCTCGTTTCAAGTCTCCAGAGTTTTGGCTGAGAGCCTTGCCTCCGGGCCTCTGAACTCTTTTGTGCTTCAGCTTGGTTTGTGGATCGAATTTTGTTTTCTCTTCCCGGAGGGAGGGATGGAGAGGTCTTGTAGACCATCTCTTTGTGGTCGTAGACCACTTTTCCCGTTTGGAGACTAGTTTTCGGTTTTTGGAGCCTTTGGTCGCGCGCCTTGTCTCGGGACCGCTTAACGTTCTCCGTTTGGCGTGATTTTTGAACCACACCTTGTTGCCTCTTCCTAGAGGGACACTGTGGTCTATGAGACCACTTTTGTGGTTGCATACCACTTTTGGTGCTCGTCAGCTAGTTTTCGGGGCTTTCAGTCGTGTGCTTTGCCTCCCGATCTCTCGTCTTGCATCCGTTTTGGTTTGTTTTTGGTACAAACCTTGATTTCCCTGTTTGGAAGGTGGTACAAGGGTGGGAGACCACTTTTTCTCCTTGGAGACCACTTTTCCTTCTGCCAGCCAGTTTTCTGGTCTGATAACTGGCTAGCTTGGTCCATGGGCCACATTTTCTGGTCGGCCACCACACCACTAGTCTTCTTTCATGCCCTGGACTCTCTCCCACCATGGCCGGCCAGTTGTTGCTCTGGAAGACCACTTGAAGTGGTCGGCTGACCACTTTAAGTAGCAGGCCGACCACTTCAAGTGGTCATTTCAAGTGGTCGGTTACTTTTTGGAGATATTTTCCTCCAGTTGGCACAGCTGGAGGGCTTTAGAGCTATCGTCTATACACGTGTATGGAGGGATTTGTTTGAAGCTTAGCTTCTCCAAGAAGCTTTTCCTTTTGTTTCTATAAGAGGGAGGCTTCTCCTCCCTCCTCTAGGTTCAGAAAAAATGGGCTGAGAGTTATAGATATAACTTTGTATCTATCTTGCCTTTGTTCTTCATTTTATGCTTCAAAAGTGTAGATTTGTCTTAGTTTAACACACAAACACACACTCAAACACCATCCTTTGGTTGCTGAGGTGCTAAGGGGTTGTTTTTAGTGTTCTTGGACTGGTTTAAGCTCAAAGAACTTGCTGGAGTTGCAGTTGTAAATGAGGTCTTCAAGGGTGAGTCTTTAACCCTTAAATCCCCCATTCTTGCTTAAGCTTTTAGACTAACTTGCATGCTGTTTTAAGCTTAACTCTTAACTAGAAAAAGTTCTGTTTTTAAACGGTTAAAATAATTATTTCAGGTCTCTTTTTCATTTGGGGTGATTTACCCCCTCTTAGGCCTTGTTAGGCCTTATTTTGAGCCATCCCTTTAGGCTCTTGTTGACGCCTTTGTATGACCTTTCTACCATTGAAATCCAGGGGATTTTCAGTGACGGAAAGGTGGTTTTGGTGTCTTGAATAGGAGAGGGTCATCCCCTCTCCTTGTATTTTTTTTACTTGCTTCATATGTCTCATGTTTGAGCACCTTTGTTAAGTTTGTGTTGGCCATATCTTAGCTTGTATTTGTGGTTATTTGGTTGAGGCATACCACTAATTTTGCTTGGTTTGGTCACTCTATGCATGGTTAATACACTTGTAGTGTAAATCACACAAACTAGCTTTGTATGTTTCATGAAGTAGCATGTCATTCCAGCTTGTTTTCTTTCCATTTCAGCATGTTTTTGGTGATGTTTTGCCATGTCATGACTCTGTTTTGGTTTGGTTTGGTTGGCCCATGCATGCCTCATGCACTTGTAGTGCAATTCCATGAAATAGCCTAACATGCATCATGCTTTGACATGTCATTTTAGCATGCTTTTGGCTTAGCTCTAAGAAGACTTTGTTCATGTTTTAGAATGTTTCAGGTCTGATTTGTGTTGTCTTGGTCATGCATGACTTGCTTTGTATAGCCATGGTTCAATCTAGCTTGTTAGCTTTGAATATTGAGTCCTCTAGCACGCATCACTTGGACTATTTTAATGATTTGGCATCATTTGTAATGTGATTTCAGTTCATGTTTCATGTCCATGCATTCACATTTGTCACTTATTCAATGCGTTGGAGGGTTTGCCCTTTTATGCCTTAACATGAATAATTGCGTATGCCTTCATGCCATAGCTTGCGAGCCATCATTTCAATGTGTTTTTGGGGTTATTATGTCATAATATAACTCTGATTTTTGTTGATTAAGTCATTCCATGCTTGGTCTTAATAGGTGTAGTGGAATCCACCTTATTTGCCTTGTATGCATCATGCCTTATGCCCTTCACGTTAGCTTGTTTTGGCGTCCTTCCATACATGTTTTTAGTATCATTTTGACATGTTCTAGGACTGTTTTAGGTTGCCTTTGTCATATGCTTCATGCTTTGTATAGCCGTAGTGCAATTGGTCTTGTTAGCTTTGTGTTTTGAAGCCTCATGCATGTTTTCTTTGAGCTATTTGGATGATTTGGCATCATTTAATACTTGATTTCAGAGCATGTAGTATTGTCATATTCCCACTTCATTCATGCTTTAAGTGCCTTTGAGTGTTGTGCATTGTTGCCTCTTTTATGGCCAAGTGTGTATGCTTGCATGCTTAGGCCTTTGAGTCCCTATCTCAGCATGTTTAGGCCCTTTTTTAGACCTATTTGACCTCTGTCCATGCTTAGTTCATACATATTTGTCATGTATTGCATGCCTCCTTTGTAGTCCTATTTGCTAGCTTTAATGCTTAAGGGTTCTAGCATGATATGCTTGTATTATTTGAGTGGTTTGGCACAATTTCTCACTTAATTTCAGTGCACTTAATGTTGTTATACTTCCATGCTTTTCACTCTTTAAGTGCTCTTAAGAGTCGCACTTTAGTGCCTTAATTGGTGAGCCAATTGGCAAGCATGTTTGTATGTGTTTTCAGTGCCTTCATTTTACCATGATGGTCTCTATTTTGGCATGACCGAGGTCTACCCACATTCGGTTTAAGCCCATTGAGCATTGTGTATGCCATGTCACATCGCATCGTGCATGTTATGTTGTTGTTTGCATTATGCATGCCATGCTCTTGATTCGCATTGTGTATGCCACGGTCATATTACATTGAGTATGCCATGTTAGTCATTGCATTAAGTATGCCAATTTAGATTGCATTGTGTATGCCATATAGTTCATTCGCATTGTGTATGCTAGCATGATTAATTGCATGTTTGCATGCTTGTCTCTCCTATGTTTGTATGCTTAAGTCACATTGCATGTTTGCCATGTTGTGTGTTTTATTGTGTTTGGAATAGGTGTTAGTCCAAACACGGGAAACGAGGGACGTTTCATACTTTAAGTGATGAATCGTGCCTTAATTCTCGGTCGTCGACGCTCTTGATCATACATGATAGCTTTTTATTTGGACCCTCCGTCGAGAGGGCGTATTGTTGTAATAAACGTGCGTGTGTGTGATGCATGTCTTCCAACCTCCATTTCTTTCTCCCATTTACTTAACCGCTTACGATGGTTACGTTTAGGGCTTATTTCGATTAGCATACCTTATACTCGCATGCGTGCATCCATTCATCTGTATTGCATACACTGGGCTCGGCGCATCATACAAACTGCGTTGTATTTTAATACCTATTTGAATACATGTACCAAGTTGTATTTCACATGACATCTTAGGATAGCTGAGCCTATTTAATTTCTTTTTCGCATGTGTTGCATTAGCCATCTTAAACATGAACTAGGATCATACATGATTTCTAACTAGTTCTTTGTTTTGGCTCGGAGTACATTGTGAGTGTTTACGCTTTAGCATACTTCATGTGTGTTAATGCTGCCATGAAAGCGTGCTTGCCATGAGGCTAACTGCTTATTTGATATAACTGCCTGAATGCCTGTGGGTGAAGGTTGGATCACTTGGAGCAGATAGGTGCTTTCTAGAGCGCCGCTATGTTTGTTTGTTGCATTCCTTAAACAGCATGCATTGTATTGCATTGTACCTATCGAGTTTCTTTCTCATTTATGCACGGTATTGTATGTACTATTCATTCAGAGAAGTTCTGGTTCAGTTTAACTGATACCTTCCTCCTCTCGGGTATGGCGCGCGTTTGGATCCCTTTCTCCTCTCGGGTTTGACACGCGTTTAGATGACTGCGCTTTCTTGCACAATCCTTTCCTCTCTCGCGTGTGATACGCTGAGATGTTTTCTTTTCCCTCTCTCGCGTGTGATACGCTGAGAGATTTTTCCCTTTCCTCTCTCGCGTGTGATACGCTGAGAGGTTTTCCTTTCCTCTCTTGCGTGTGACACGCTGAGAGGTTTTCCTTTTCTCTCTCACGTGTGCTACGCTAAGAGGTTTTCTTTTCCCTCTCTCGCGTGTGATACGCTGAGAGATTTTTCCATTTCCTCTCTCACGTGTGATATGCTGAGAGGTTTTCCTTTTCCCTCTCGCGTGTGCTACGTTGAGAGGCTTTCTTTTCCCTCTCTCGCGTGTGATACACTGAGATTTTTTTCCCTTTCCTTTCTCGCGTGTAATACGCTGAGAGGTTCTCTTTCCTCTCTCGCGTGTGATACGCTGAGAGGTTTTCCTTTTTTTCTCTCGCGTGTGCTACGCTAAGAGGTTTTTCTTTCCTCTCTCGGGTGTGATACGCTGAGAGGTTTACCTTTCTTCTCTTGCGTGTGATACGTTGAGAAGTTTATCTTTCCTCTCTTACGTGCGATACGCTGTGATACGCTGAGAAGTTTACCTTTCCTCTCTCGCATGTGATACGCTGAGAAGTTTACCTTTCCTCTCTCACGTGTGATACACTGAGAGGTTTACCTTTCTTCTCTTGCGTGTGATACGTTGAAAACTTTACCTTTCCTCTCTCGCGTGTGATATGTTGAGAGGTTTATCTTTCTTCTCTTACATGTGATACACTGAGAGGTTTACCTTTCCTCTCTCACATATGATACGCTGAGAGGTTTACCTTCTTCCTCTCTTGCGTGTGATACGCTGAGAAGTGTTGCCTTTTTCTTCTCTTGCGTGTGATACGCTTAGAAGTGTTGCTCTTTCCTCTCCTGCATGTGATACGCTAAGAGATGTTGTGTTTGAGACTCCGGGTATTCTCAGTAGTCGCTTTTAGCCTTCTCCGCGTGAGGCGCAGTGAAAATTGTACAATTTTCTTATATCCTTTCTGCATGAGTTGTAGTTTGGTTTGAATTCGTTCGCTTAAACTGTTGCATTTATTGTATATAATTGCTTCGTTACAACTTTCTTTGCATGATCATAAGTTATGTTCGGCTTCTTGCATTGCCTTTTGCATCTTGCCCCTACCTGCGGGCGCATCTCTTTATTATCTTACCTGTTTGTCTAAGTCTTCAGCTTTGTCAAAAATAGGTTGTCTCTGGGCTTTGACATTCACTCCCGTCACTTATGACTTTCGAGTTCTGTCAAAGAGGGGCAACTCTAGACACCCCATTTTTGACCAACCTTAAGACTCAGACGTCATCGATTGAGCACTCGGTGATGGTGCATGTTGTGCTCGTTTCGAGTCTCTGGAGTTTTGGCTAAGAGCCTTGCCTTCAGGCCTCTGAACTCTTTTGTGCTTTAGCTCGGTTTATGGACCGAATCTTGTTTTCTCTTGCCGGAGGGAGGGAGAGGTCTTGTAGACCATCTCTTTGTGGTCGTAGACCACTTTTTGTGGTCGTAGGCCACTTTTCCTGTTTGGAGACTAGTTTTCGGTTTTTGGAGCCTTTGGCCGCGCGCCTTGTCTCAGGACTGCTGAACATTCTCCGTTTGGCGTGGTTTTTGAACCACACCTTGTTGCCTCCACCTAGAGGGACACTGTGGTCTGCGAGACCACTTTTGTGGTTGCATACCACTTTTGGTGCTCGTCAGCTAGTTTTCGGGGCTTTCAGCCGCGTGTTTTGCCTCCCGATCTCTCGTCTTGCATCCGTTTTGGTTTGTTTTTTGGTACAAACCTTATTTTCCTTGTTTGGAAGGTGGTACAAGGGTGGGAGACCACTTTTCCTTCTGCCAGCCAATTTTCTGGTCAGATAACTGGCTTGCTTGGTCCTTGGGCCACATTTTCTGGTCGGCCACCACACCACTAGTCTTCTTTCATGCCCTGGACTCTCTCCCACCATGGCCGACCAGTTGTTGCTCTAGAAGACCACTTGAAGTGGTCGGTCGACCACTTTAAGTAGCGGGCCGGTTGCTTTTTGGCATCATTTCGGAGATATTTTCCTCCAGCTAGCACAACCGGAGGGCTTTAGAGCTATCCTCCATACACGTGTATGGAGGGATTTGTTTGAAGCTTAGCTTCTCCAAGAAGCTTTGCCTTTTGTTTCTATAAGAGGGAGGCTCCTCCTCTCTCCACTAGGTTCAGAAAAAATGGGCTGAGAGTTATAGATATAACTTTGTATCTATCTTGCCTTTGTTCTTCATTTTATGCTTCAAAAGTGTAGATTTGTCTTAGTTTAACACACAAACACACACTCAAACACCATCCTTTGTTTGCTGAGGTGCTAAGGGGTTGTTTTTGGTGTTCTTGGACTGGTTTAAGCTCAAAGAACTTGCTGGAGTTGCAGTTGTAAAGGAGGTCTTCAAGGGTTAGTCTTTAACCCTTAAATCCCCCATTATTGCTTAAGCTTTTAGACCAACTTGCATGCTGTTTTAAGCTTAACTCTTAACTAGAAAAAGTTCTGTTTTTAAATGGTTAAAATAATTATTTCAGGTCTCTTTTTCATTTGGGGTGATTTACCCCCTCTTAGGCCTTGTTAGGCCTTATTTTGAGCCATCCCTTTAGGCTCTTGTTGAAGCTTTTGTATGACCTTTCTACCACTAAAATCCAAAGGATTTTCAGTGGTGGAAGGGTGGTTTTGGTGTCTTGAATAGGAGCGGGTCATCCCTTCTCCTTGTATTTTGTCTACTTGCTTCATATGCGTCATATTTGAGCACCTTTGTTAAGCCTGTGTTGGCCATATATTAGCTTGTATTTGTGGTTATTTTGTTGAGGCATACCACTATTTTTGCTTGGTTTGGTCACTCCATGCATGGTTAATACACTTGTAGTGTAAATCACACAAACTAGCTTTGTATGCTTCATGAAGTAGCATGTCATTCTAGCTTGTTTTCTTTCCATTTCAGCATGTTTTTTGTGATTTTTTGCCATGTCATGACTCTATTTTGGTTTGGTTTGGTTGGCCCTTGCATGCCTCATGAACTTGTAGTGCAATTCCATGAAATAGCCTAACATGCATCATGCTTTGACATGTCATTTTAGCATGCTTTTGGCATAGCTCTGAGAAGACTTTGTTCATGTTTTAGAATGTTTAAAGTCTGATTTGTGTTGTCTTGGTCATGCATGACTTGCTTTGCATAGCCATGGTTCAATCTAGCTTGTTAGCTTTGAGTATTGAGTCCTCTAGCATGCATCACTTGGACTATTTTAATGATTTGGCATCATTTGTAATGTGATTTCAGTTCATGTTTCATGTCCATGCATTCACATTTGTCACTTATTCAATGCGTTGGAGGGTTTGCCCTTTTATGCCTTAACATGAATCATTGCGTATGCCTTCATGCCATAGCTTGCGAGCCATCATTTCAATGTGTTTTGGGGGTTATTATGCCATAATATAACTCTGATTTTTGTTGCTTAAGTCATTCCATGCTTGGTCTTAATAGGGTAGTGTAATCCACCTTATTTGCCTTGTATGCATCATGTCTTATGCCCTTCACGTTAGGTTGTTTTGGCTTCCTTCCATACATGTTTTAGTATCATTTTGACATGTTCTATGATTGTTTTAGGTTGCCTTTTTCATATGCTTCATGCTTTGTATAGCTGTAGTGCAATTGGCCTTGCTAGCTTTGTGTTTTGATGCCTCATGCATGTTATCTTTGAGCTATTTGGATGATTTGGCATCATTTAGTACTTGATTTCAGAGCATGTAGCATTGTCATATTCCCACTTTATTCATGCTTTAAGTGCCTTTGAGTGTTATGCATTGTTGCCTCTTTTATGGCCAAGTGTGTATGCTTGCATGCTTAGGCCTTTGAGTCCCTATCTCAACATGTTTAGGCCCTTTTTTAGACCTATTTGACATCTGTCCATGCTTAGTTCATGCATATTTGTCATGTATTGCATGCCTCCTTTGTAGTCCTATTTGCTAGCTTTAATGCTTAAGGGTTCTAGCATGCTATGCTTGTATTATTTGAGTGGTTTGGCACCATTTCTCACTTAATTTCAGTGCACTTAGTGTTGTTACACTTCCATGCTTTTCACTTTTTAAGTGCTCTTAAGAGTCGCACTTTAGTGCCTTAACTGGTGAGCCAATTGGCATGCATGTTTGTATGTGTTTTCGGTGCCTTCATTTTAGCATGATAGCCTTTGTTTTGGCATGACTGAGGTCTACCCACATTCGGTTTAAGCCCATTGAGCATTGTGTATGCCATGTCACATCGCATCGTGCATGTTATGTTGTTGTTTGCATTGCGCATGCCCTGCTCTTGATTTGCATTGTGTATGCCACGGTCATATTGCATTGAGTATGCCATGTTAGTCATTGCATTAAGTATGCCAATTTACATTGCATTGTGTATGCCATATAGTTCATTCGCATTGTGTATGCTAGCATGATTAATTGCATGTTTGTCTCTCCCATGTTTGTATGCTTAAGTCACATTGCATGTTTGTCATGTTGTGTGTTGCATTTGTGTTTGGAATAGGTGTTAGTCCAAATACGGAAAACGAGGGACGTTTCATATTTTAAGTGATGAATCGTGCCTTAATTCTCGGTTGCCGACGCTCTTGATCATACATGATAGAGTTTTAGGCCTTATGTGTTTACTTGCGCATTCATTTTACATTAAATTATGCAACATCGCCTCTCCGCCATCGTGCATTGAAATGTGCGATTGGTGGCTCGAGGGTCGAGAACCACACCCCCTTGAGTTCATCACATGATAGGGAGGGTGGTTGTGCACACATATCTTGTAAATACATTACCATGCCCTTTCTTGCTCTCTGCTACAACAAACTGAAATTCAGCAGCAACAACTGGCCGGCTAGCCAAAAAAACTAGCTGGTCGATCACTTTTCCTGCTTTTCCACAACCAAAAGTGATCGGCAGGTGGCTGGAGAGACCAAAAGTGGTCGGCCACTCTCCCACAGGGTTCCCAAGGTGGAGTTTCAGCTTTCTGGAGCTTGGTGCAAGTTTCTGAGGACAATTGAAAATAGAGGCAAATCGGGGCATCGCATTGGATTTCCGAACGAGGAGACCGGGCTTGCATGCATCCTTTTCCCTCTGAGAACCTCTTAAATGCCAAGCTTAGATAGCTAGCTTATGCTTTGGTTTGTACCTTAATAGTTAATGTATTTAGCTATTTCAATTTGTTTTGTAATAATTAGTTAACTAGGATTAGTTAATTAATTTGTTGTGTAATAATTAGTTTAATTAGCTTAGATTAGCTAGTTAGCTTCTTATTCGGTCTCTCCGTCAAGAGGGCGTATTATTGTAATAAGCATGCGTGTGTGTGATGCATGTTTTCCAACCTTCATTTCTTTCTCCCTTTTACTTAATCGCTTACGATGGTTAGTTATAGGGCATATTTCGATTAGCATACCTTATGCTTGAATGCGTGCATCCATTCATCTGTATTGCATACACTGGGCTCGGCACATCATACAAACTGCATTGTATTTCAATACCTATTTAAATACATGTACCAAGTTGTATTTCACATGACATCTTAGGATAGCCGAGCCTATTTAATTTTATTTTCGCATGTGTTGCATTAGCCATCTTAAACATGAACTTGGATCATATATGATTTCTAACTAGTTCTCTATTTTGGCTCGGAGTACACTGTGAGTGTTTACGCTTTAGCATACTGCATGTGTGTTAATGCTGCCATGAAAGCATGCTTGCCATGAGGCTAACTGCTTATTTGATATAACTGCCTGAATGCCTGTGGGTGAAGGTTGGATTACTTGAATTGGAACAATTCATCGAAATCCGCATTTTAGCCTACTTGCAAGTAGCAAACCTCAAACCATTTTCCAAACAAACGGATGTGCAATGTTTTGTTCCAAATTAGGCGATCTAGTCTATACTTGTTTGCTGTGCGCATCACATAGTAAAGATTAGGTAATTAACCGGAATAAGAACACATGTGTTTTCAAAAATGAGATATCATGCTTAGTACAAGCCGATCTTTGATCGGGCAAGCGGGGGTGCTCATTGCATGACCTTCCCCTCTCGTACCCAAGTTCCGAGCCGAGGCAACTTTGGTGATGATGGACACATGGCCTTAGGCACGAGTTAGGGTTTCCTAAATTTTCTCAAAATAAAATATTTAGGCGGCGACTCTGTATCTAGCAAAGCAGTCCATGTTTGGCACTTCTTTATTAAAAATCAGTTTTCCAAAATGATTTGTCGGATTTGGACTCTTTGGTGATTTATCGATCTTACATCGCATATTGTGAGATTAGATTCAGAACCGTGACACGAGTCCGAACTTGTAGTAGCTAGAGAGCAAACGAATTTCGCGCCTTCGTGCACGGAGCTCGGGAGTTCTCGGGCAATTCTACACACTGCCTTCGACGCCCTGCCACTGCCGATTCAAGAAAAATACATGTTTTTACTCCTCCAAAAATTCTCCAATATTTAGGTTTTTATTTGAAAATCTTGGATTTTTTTTTTTTAATGTTAATGGTAATGCAAGTTTGTTGTTTGTTGAATGTGTTGATTGGGAGATTCTTACATGATTTTTTTGAAATCTACTTTTAGTGTTTTGAATTTTTTTTTTGTTTTTCGTTTTTTGTTTTTGATTTTGTTTTGAAATCTACTGTTTTTGTAATCTAACTGTGTATCTATGTATGAACTGACTGAGACTGAGAATTATTTATGATAATATCTCTTTATTTGTGGAACAGCTAAAGGAGCCTGCGAAGTTCTAGTATAATAAAGGTATCCCTGTTTTGTTACCATGCCCTTTTTTTTTTACCTTTTAAATTTTCAGAATACAATATTCTAATTTATGTAGTTTGAATTATTCGTAATGCTGAATTAATTGTTTGATCTAGAAATTTCCCTGTGTCATGACATGCAAAAGGGTTAAAAGAATTTATAAAAAAAAAAAATGAGATTCGAGTTTTTATGCTAATATTGCCCACCTATTTATTTTTTAAGTGACTTGGCACATTGAAATGGAACCTAACAATGTTGAAAATGATAGGGGTGATTGTGATTGGAAGCCTAGAGTTTGCATGACATTTGATACAGAACGAGAAACATATCATTTCTACAATACTTATGGAGGAAGCTTGGGCTTTAGTATTAGAAGGGGTTATCTAAATAAGAGCAATGAGGGGCAAATCACTTCAAGGCAATTTGTTTGTAATAAGGAGGGGTTTCGGGTTGTCGGCAAGCGAGATCCGTTAACAAAAAATCCTAGATAGGAAGTGAGGATTGGTTGTCAAGCTCGACTTATCATTAAGTGGGATAGGAATATTAAGAAATTTTTTGTTGGTGATTTTGTTGAACAACATAACCATATCTTTGTACCAGCAGAATGTGCGCATATGTTATACTCCCAAAGGAAGATATCTGTTTCACAGGCAACCGAAATAGATTTAGTCGAAAAATCTGGAATCTGTCTTAATGCTGCATTGGAGCTCATGGTAATGAAGTTGGTGGAAGGGAGTCGCTTGGGTTTGCAAAATTGGACCAAAAAAGTTATTTGAGAATGAAGAGGCAAAAGAGTTTAGAATATGGAGAGGCATATAGCATTTTGCAATATTTTTGTGAGGAAACATTTGAGAATCCATCTTTTTTTTTACTTGATCCAATTAGAAAACAAGAGGCAGATTACAAATATATTTTGGGCCGATGTTCAGATGATCATGGATTATGGGCAATTTGGTGATGTTGTGACTTTTGACACTACTTATAAGTTAAATAGTGAACATGGACAATTTGCGTCTTTCGTTAGATTTAACCATCATCAGGAAACTGTTATATTTGGCACAACTTTAATGTATGATAAGACCACCGATTCTTTTTTATGGATTTTTAGAAGATTCCTGGAGGTGATGTCAAGTAAGGCTCCGAAAATAATTTTTACGGCTCAGGATGCTGCAATAGCTAAGGCCATACCTGTTGTCACGCCTAACACAAACCACCGCCTTTACACTTGGCATTTAATGCAAAATGCATTAAGGAATGAAAATTCTTATTGGAATTGTGGTTTGTATAAGCTTATTTTGGACCAACTTTGAGCCCATATTTGAGTGGGTCCCAAATGTCTTTTGGGGTGGGTCCAAAGAGGTGACGTGTTCCTTGCTGCATGGCAAGTCACACAGTGAACACGATTCATCAAAACCATTTATGAGTGAATGGGAAGTGGACGTCATTTTCGGGTTCGTGCAATGGACAATTAAAAAAGTAAAATGTGGGTTTCCTTGAAATGGATTGTCCCACAATGAAACTTGAAGAGACCTTTTGTGAGTATGTAAGCTCTAGGTGGACAAACTTGGGTAGGGCCCAAGGGGCACTCTAAGTTTGTAGAAGAGAGAAGTTATGGAGAAAGTGGGCTTTGGCTCAAACCACCACGCGCGCCGCCGCCGACCAGTTGTACCGGGCGCGGATGTGGATTGGGTCGGTCCTAATATTAATTTTTTGGACAAAATTTATTTGAATTTTTAAAAAAAATTCTTGGTGAAAAATTATTTTTTCTTAGCGAAATTAATTCAAATTTTGCGCCAAATTTGAATCCAAAATAGTGCCTCTTTCAGTCCAGCAGGTTCAAACAGATTGATAGTTTGCACCAAACAGATTCAGCTTCTTCCAGACAGATTCAAACACATTTGAATTTCTTTTTGCACTTGTTCAATTCGAAATCATATTTGTTCATTTCAAAAAGTACCTGTTCAGCCTTTTCTAAAGCTCACCAATCTGCCTTTAAATACTACAATTATTCTAGCAGTTTGTTCAATCCGAAATTTTCTTGTTTTCCTTCCAGTTTTGATCTCTTGCATAAATTCTCTTCATATTAGTTTTAGACAATAATTTGAGAGAGTATAGAACACAGGTTCTAGTTCGCCATACAGATTGTTTGGAGTGCTACTACAATCTGTGTAAAGAACTTTGTATCCTAGGAGATAGATGCCATTTATCTATAAGCACCGAAATGAGGTGAATCTGTCTTAAGGACAGAGTGTCACACACTCGACTTAATCAATTTTGTACTTATTCGTTTCGATAAATAAATTCTGCAAGTAATTTATTTTTATTTGTTTGATTTGGTTTCAAGTTATTTATTTTACATAGAAGATTGTTCCAACAATCTTAAAACAGATTCCAAATATTTTGTTTATACAGAGTTTTTCATTTGTTACTCTTCCTTCTTTTCTTCTTCTTACAGAAATTATTTTCTGTGATTATACAAGGTAATATTCTGGTTGGAAAATACAAAAAAGTAGTAATATACTGTTTGACAAATAGTAGTAATCTACTATTTATTTTCTTTGACAACTAGTAGTAATATATTGGTAGTCGTTAGCAATTTCAGAATATTCATTTGTAAAGTTGGTCAAAAATTAATTTGAGTTTTCAGAAATAATTTCTGAGTCTTCATTAATTAAAAATTCTTTTTTCAATATTTTAATTTTTGAAGTGTTATAGAAATATTTTTCTGTGTGAAATTAATTTGTATAAATAAAATTTTATTTTCAAATTAATTAGAAATAAAAGTTTCAATTTTTTGTTTCTTTTATTTTTACAGAATTAAATTTTGTATTTATGGTTTAATTTTCTGTGTAGTATAAACTTCTAATTATAATTTTGTTTTATAATTTAGAATTTATGGCTATTGAAACTAGTAAGACTGATGTTCAAACTAATACTGGTATGGTGATTGCAATTGCTCCAACTCCTCATTCTGTTGTGACTTTGTCAGTCAATCACGGTGAAAAGCTAGAGAAGTTTTTAGGAACTGATTTTAAAAGATGACAGCAAAAAATGCTGTTCTATCTTACTACTCTGAACCTGACTCATTTTCTTTATGAAAATGCTCATACTCTAAAAGACGATGAAACCAACCGACAAGTGGTTGTTGCGATCGATGTCTGGAAACATGCTGATTTCCTTTGTCGGAACTACATTTTGAATAGGCTGATAACACATTGTACAACGTCTACAACCTTATCAAAACGACAAAGGAACTTTGGCAGTCTTTGAAGAAAAAATACAAAACAGAAGATACTGGCTCAAAGAAATTCATAGTACGCAAATTTCTAGACTTTGTGATGATTGATTCTAAGACTGTGATTAGTCAAGTTCAAGATCTCCAACTTATTTTGCATGACATTCATAAAGAAGACATGTCTCTCAGTGAATCCCTCCAAGTTACTTCCTTAATTGAGAAATAACTATAAGGCTGGAAGGAATTCAAGAACTACTTCAAACACAAGTACAAAAAAATGACTTTGGAAGAATTGATTGTGCGTTTGAGGATTGAGGAGGGCAATCACAATTCTGAGAAGCGGGCTGGTAAACATCCAATGGAGTCTAAGGCAAATGTGGTGGAACGTGTTCTAAAAGCAAAGAAACGGAAGTATTCCAAAGAAAGTTCCGCACAAGGATCTAAAGGAGGGAAAACTAAGAAGTACAACTTGAATGGCAAATGTTACATCTGTGACAAAGAGAGGCATCGGGCCAAAGTTTGTCGTAGCAAGCGCAAAGGCAAAGGAAGATCAAACAAGAAACTTGCTGAAGCCAGTATGACCGAAGTTGACAAAATTTCTAATGGTGTAGATGACATAAATCTTTCTATAGTTTTTTTCGAAGAAAACCTTGTCAAAAATCCTAAAGAATAGTGGCTGGACACTGGTGCTACTCGCCACATCTGTGCTGACAAAAAGATGTTCACATCTTATTCAATGGTGGACAATGACGAACAACTTTTTATGGGCAACTCCTCGACTTCTAAAGTTGAAGGACAAGGAAAGATTATTCTGAAGATGACATCTGAAAATGAACTCACTCTCAACAATATGCTGTATGTACCAGACATTCGTAAGAACCTCATCTCTGGATCTCTGTTAAGAAAAAATGAGTTTAGGCTAGTGTTTGAGAGTGATAAATTTGTACTTACTAAAAATGGGACGTATGTAAGGAAATGTTACATGTTTGATGGACTTTTCAAAATAAATATAATGACTGTTGTACCCTCTATTATTAATAATAATACATCTTCTTCTTACTTACTTGAGTCTTCAAATTTGTGGCATGGTAGACTAGGACATGTTAATTATAGATCTTTGCGTATATTAATTAACATGGTATGCTTACCTAAATTTGACATTGATTTAAATCATAAATGTGAAATTTGTGTTGAGGTAAAATTAACTAAAACTCATTTCCATTTAATTAAACGAAGTATCGAGTCACTTGAATTAATTCATAGTGACATTCGTGATTTTAAATCAATTCAAACTAGAGGTGGGAAAAAATATGTTATTACTTTCATAGATGACTATACTAAATATAGTTATGTTTATTTAATTTGAACCAATAATGAAGCTTTGGAAACTTTTATTCAATATAAGAATGAAGTTGAAAATCAACTTGGTAAGAAATTAAAAAACTAAGGAGTGATAGAGGTGGTAAATATGAATCACTTTTTGGTGAGTTTTGTAAAGAACATAGAATAATTCATCAAACTACCCCTCCTTATTCACCTTAGCAAAATGGAATTGCTGAAAGGAAAAATAGGACTTTAAAAGAAATGATGAATGCCATGTTAATAAGTTCTACATTACCTCAGAACTTGTGAGAGAAAACAATAGTTTTTGCTAATTATATACTTAATAAATTACCCGAAAGAAAGTGAATCAAACACCTTACGAAATGTAGCATGGAAGACTATCATCCTACAAATACTTAAAAGTGTGGGGGTGTTTGGCTAAAGTGGCTATTCCTAATTCTAAAGAAGTCTAAGATGTCCTAAAACTGTTGATTGCAATTCATTGGTTATGCCAAGAATAGTAGTGCATATCAGTTTTTGATTCATAAATCAGAACATTCCGAAATACATGTAAATACTATTATTGAATTTCGGAATGCATAATTCATTGAACATGTGTTTCCTTATAAAACTGGACAAGAGACTAGTACTAATAAAAGATCTTATGATGTTATTTCTAGTCATGATCAAGAACAAGATCAACAACAAGAGCAAGAGATAGATCAAAATAAGGAAGGAGAACCTAGGCGTAGTAAACGTGCTAGAACCTCAAAATCTTTTGGTCTTGATTTTCTAACTCTTTTGTTAGAAAATGAGCCTTGAACTTTTAAAGAAACTATGTCTAGTCCTGAGGCTCCATTATGGAAAGAGGTTGTAAATAGAGAAGTTGAATCCATCTTGCAAAATCACACTTAGGAATTGGTGGATTTGCCACCAGGTTGTAAACCTCTTGGGTATAAGTGAATTTTCAAGAGAAAAATAAAAACGAATGGATCAATTGATAAATACAAGGCTAGACTTGTGGTTAAAGGATATAGACAAGAAGAATGTCTTGATTACTTTGACACATACTCACCGATTAGAATAACATCCATTAGAATGCTAATTGTCATCGCATCTTTGAACAATCTAGAAATTCATCAAATGGATGTGAAAACCGCTTTCCTAAATGATGAGTTAGATAAAAAAATTTACATAAAACAACCAGAAGGATTTTTTGTTCCAAGAAAAGAAAATAAAGTGTGTAAATTGGTTAAATCATTATATGGTTTAAAAAAAGCACCAAAGCAATGGCATGGGAAATTTGACAAGGCAATGATGTCAAATGGATTCAAAATTAATGAATGTGACAAATGTGTTTATATTAAAAACACAAACAAAGGTTATTTTATAGTATGTCTTTATGTGGATGATATGCTCATCATAGGTAGTAATAATGATATAATTAAAATTACCAAGAAAATTTTGATATGAAGGACATGAGGATTGCTGATGTAATTCTTGGTATGAAAATTACCAAAACATCAGAAGGATATGTTTTGTCATAATCATATTACATTGAGAAAATACTTGAAAAATTCAGCAAAGATGATGATCATCTTGCTAGAACACTTGTGGATATTAATTTATATCTTTCTAAAAATGTACAGGAAAGTATTTTTCAATTAGAGTATGCCCAAATTATTGGGAGCTTAATGTACTTGATGAACTGCACTCGCCTAGATATAGCTTTGCAGTAAGTAAATTAAGTAGATATACGAGTAATCTAGGTGTAAAACACTGGAAAGCTATTATAAGGGTTCTCAGATATCTCTGATTTACTGGTGGTGTTGGGCTCAATTATACTAGATATGCAGCAGTACTTGAAGGGTACTGTGATGCAAACTGGATATTGGATACTGGAGACTGAAAACCCACCAGTGGGTATGTCTTTACTTTTGGAAATCTTCCAAACAGACTTGCATTGTTAGGTCTACTATGAAATCAGAATTTATAGCTTTAGATAAAGTTGGGAAAGAAGCAGAATGGCTTCGTCACCTCCTTGAAGATATTCCAATATGGCCAAAACTAGTGCTTGTTATATGCATACATTATGATGGTCAATCAGTAATAGGTAGAGCACAGATTCATATATATAACAGTAAGTCGTGACACATTCATCGTCGACATAACACCATGAGACAACTACTCTCTAATGGAGTTATTTCCATTGAATATGTGAAGTCTAAAGACAACATAGCGGATCCACTAACGAAAGGGTAGCAAGAGAGTTAGTTAAGAATTCATCGAGGGGAATGGGACTTAAGCCTATTAAATAAAGGGTTACCACAATGGCAACCCAACCTAGTTCATTGGAGATCCCAAGATCTAGGTTCAAAGGGACAACCGAGTTGTGTATGACTCACAAGGATCAATGGGGAGTCAAACTCCTATCCATTTCTATGATAAAATAGTGATGTCTGTAGCATTTTAGGTTAAGTAATACTTTTAATGATTCTTATATACAGGAATACCTAGTGGAGGATGGCTGGATACTCTTCATAAGAATCGCCTATATGAGTGTGAACTGGGCCGGTTCAATGAGATTTATGAAGGGCTACAACTCTCTAGAGCACTCATGAAAGATCGGGTTGTTCAGGGCCAAAATGAACACAATAGTGAGAACTAAACTGTGTCTGGTAATGTACTATGTAAGCTATATTATCTTGGTTTACACAAATGGCTGAATAATTCAAGACATCATGTTCACTGGTTAGTTAGTAAATCCGATAGTGTCTCACAAGGAAAGGTTCAAAACCAAAAGCTACCTATCCTTTGCAAAATATTTTCAATTTCTATACTCTCTGTAATTAGATCATGCTGTTGGAATTATGGTTTTTATAGGCTTATTTTGGGCTAACTTTGAGCCCAAATTTGAGTGGGTCCCAAACATCTTTTGGGGTAAGACCAAGAGGTGACGTGTTCCTTGCCGCATGGCAAGTCATTCGGTGAAGACAATTCGTCAAGACCATTTGTGAGTGAATCGAAAGTTGATTTCGTTTTCGGGTTCGTGGAATGGACAATTAAAGAAGTAAAATATGGGTTTCCTTGAAATGGATTGTCCTACATTGAAACTTGAAAAAAAAAAAAAAAAAAATTTGTGAGTATAGAAGCGCTAGGTGGACAAACTTGGGTTGGGCCCTAAGGGGCACCCCAAGTTTGTAGAAGGGAGGAGTTATGGATAAAGTGGGCTTTGGCTCAAACCACCAAACACGTACGTGGGCCGTTCGTCCGTCCCGTCGGCCGAGCCGTGTCGAGTGCGGGTGTGGATTGTGGGTTCGGTCGGTACTAATATTTATTTTTTCGACAAAATTTATTAGAATTTTTTCCAAAAGTTTTTGTGGGAAAATTATTTTTTCTGAATGAAATGAATTCAAATTTTGCACCAAATTTGAATTCAATTTTATGTCCAACATAGTGCCTCCTCCAGTCCAACAGGTTCAAATAGATTGACAGTTTGTACAAACAGATTCTGTTTCTTCCAGACTTATAATGATTTGAATTTCTTTGTGCACCTGTTCAAATCGAAATCAGATCTGTTCATTTCGAAAAGTACCTGTTTGGCTTTTTCTAAAGCTCACCAATTTGCCTATAAATACTACAATTATTCTAACAGTTTTTTGAATCCAAAATTCTCTTGTTTTCCTTCCAGTTTTAATCTCTTGCATAAATTCTCTTCATATTAGTTTTGGACAATAATTTCAGAGAGTATAGAACACAAGTTCTATCTCGCGCGTACAGATTGTTTAGAGTGCTACTACAATCTGTGTAAAGATTATTGTATCCTGGGAGATAGACGCCATTTATCCATAAGCACCGAGGCGGGGCAAATCTACTTTAAGGATAGAGTGTCACACGCTCGACTTGATCAAATTTGTACTTATTAGTTTCGGTAAATGAATTATGTAAGTAATTTATTTTTATTTGTTTGATTTGGCTTCAAGTTATTTATTTTACACAGAAGATTGTTCCAGCAATTCTATCTTCAAGGATAAGGAGGTCAAGGATAAGGGAATGATGAATGTTTTATCCAAATTTATGTACGACAGTGAGGATGAAGAAGAGTTTACGTTAAAATGGGAGAAAATGCTTGACAAGTATGAAGTGCGAGATAATCATTAGTTGAAGTTAACATTTGGGGTCAAGGAAAAATGGGGTTGACCATTTGTTAGAAATACTTGCAGTGCGGCCATGAGTAGCACCCAACTTAGTGAATCCTTTAATGCTTTGTTAAAGGATTTCACTCAGTCTGATCATAACGTAATGCAATTTTTCATGCAGTTTGATCGAGTTCTTTGTGAGAAGAGGTACAAAGAGTTACAAGCCAAATATGCTCTATGCCAAAAGTTGCCAAGGGTGAATATAAAAGGGAAGATGATGGAGCAAGCTGTAGATATTTACACCAATAAAATTTGTGCAGAATTTCAGGATAAGTATGTCAAGTCCCTTGAAGTAAACATTCAAAAAACTGAACATGATGGTGAGAGTACTTTGTGTATAGTTCTTGATAGTGATGGTGTAAATGTAAGGAATGTGAGAGTGGAGTGTGATGGTTCATTGACTTGCAATTGTAGGAAGTTTGAAATGAAGGGCATTTTGTGTAGTCATTATTTGAAGATCCTTAGAGACACCCTCAAGTTCAAAGGGATTCCTTCACAGTATATTCTCAAGACATGGACTAAAAAAGAAAGAGCTGAAAATGTGAAAGATAGGTGTAAGCATGATATTAAGGTTGATGTAAGATTGCATCAAACTTCACGCTATAGACCATTGATGGCAATATTCAGAGCAATAGCCTATAGAGCTTCTGAAAGTAAGGAAACATATCACTTGACGGTAGAAAAAGTGGATGAATTAATTGTAATCATTGAAAGCATGTTAAGTGAAAAATTCAATATGCTTTTTTCGGATACTATTGAACAAGAAAGCCCTCCTAACACATGCCCCGAATGCTTTGAAGTGGATGTTGTAGAGGATACAAATGTAGTTCAAGCAAAGGGACTCAAGAAAAGAGAATGCACTAGCAAGGGAAGAAGGTGGACAAAAGGTGGTTTGGAGCTTGCATTGGCAAAGAAAAATAAAACAAATCCACATAATGCTTCTCAACCTCCCATGTCGGTTGCTCCTCAACCTCCTCAACCATCTCCCTTGTTTTCGATGAGTATTCCTCAACCAGCTTCCTTGTTTTCGGTGAGTATTCCTCAACCGGCTCCTTTATTTTCAATAAGGGCCCCTCAACTTCCTTCTTCATTCTCAACGAGTGTTCCTCAAGTTAATGTTTCTTCGTCTCAATTTATGTATCCCACCTATGATGTAAGTTAATTAATATTTATTTTATTATGTCTATTTGTATGTCACTATTACTATTTTAAATTGATATGTGGTTGTTATTGTTGTAGCCAAGTAATATGCCTTTTTCAATGCCATCGATGTATTCCATGCATGGAAGCTATCAAGCATTACTTAACAAGGCAAGCAGTTATGTCTCGCAAGTCTCGAATAGTCCTGCATATAGTCAAATAATTTATTTTTCACATTTCCTCCTTCATTTTGTCATTTATTTTAAGTTCCATTTTATTTTATGATTCCTTTGATATAAGACTATTTTCTTTCTTTTTTTTTAGATACTACATGGGCACGGGAGTGGGAGTGGGAGTGGGAGTGGGCATAGGCGTGGGCATGAATGTGGTCATGGGCATGATCATGTGGATACACTTTAAAATTTTAGAGTTTAAATTTTATTATATATATATATATATATATATATTGTTGGATATGGTATTCGTGTATGTAATATTGAAAACTTGTCATGTGGAAATTTTTTCTTCTTCTTTGGGGTCAAGGTTTAGTTATTTTTCTCTTGTTTTGAAATCACAATGCAACTAAAAATGTTGCTGAAAATTCTAGAATGTTGCTAAAAATTTTGCTGCAATGTTGTTGAAAATTTTGCTGAAAATTCTGATGGATCTATAATTTTTGCTGGAATGTTGCTTTTAAGTTGCTTTTTTCTTTGTTTTGAAATCACCATGCAGCTAAAATGTTGTTGAAAATTCTAGAATATTGCTGAAAATTTTGCTGCAATGTTGCTAAAAATTCTGATAGATCTACAATTTTTGCTGGAATGCTGCTTTTAAATTTCTCTTGTTTTTTTCATGGATCTAGAATGTTGCTGGAATGTTGTCTTCTTCTTCTTGGAATTTTGCAATGTAGCTGTCTTCTTAAATTCAAATCACAATGCAACTGTCTTCTTCTTCCTGGAATTTTGCATGAAAATGTTGTTGCCAGGTTAATACAAAGAGAACTTCCATGGAGAAGCGGGGGAAAAAAAATCAGCACTCAAAATAGTGTAGTATATAATTCAAAGAGGACCAAATCAACTCTATTTTAGCAAGAATTCAACAAATTATAGAGCAGACAGGTCCTGGATTGTATATTCACCATTCAAGGAGATGTAAATGTACAATTCACAAAGATAATGTAGGAACCCACACTTTATGTCCTCATCATGTTCATGAGCATCGGTATGATTATGACTTGTTTAGCTTGCATGTGTATGTTGTGATTTGTTTCGCTTGAGCTAATGCGATCCATGTCTTGATTTGAAGCCTTGTGATTTGTTTAAGTGTAGTATGCTTGTCTTGTTCCTCCCTTAATGCGAAACTTAGGATACGCCTTGCTTGAGTTATGTTAGCCGATGTTATTCCAATGCCGAGGTCATCCTTAGTCTAGTATTAGTATCTTGAAACCCCTTGTCGACCTCAGTCCTTGCCTTGACTACATTAGCCGAGATGTTACCTTGCACCCAAGTGATCTCGTCCTGGAGTGGTATGACCTAGGCCGAGGTGTGGCGCATCTAGGCCAAGATGTGGCACAGCTTAGTCAAGTGTTGTCCTTCCTAGCCGAGGTCATTGTCACCTTAGTTGCCGAAGTCTTTTGTTAGCCGATGTCACCCCTTGCCAGAATGCCATTCCGTGTAGCTTGTTAGATACGCCTTGTTGCTAGCCGATGTCATAGCCTGTCAGAGAGGCCATACCGCTTTGCTTGTTGAACACCCTTCCACCATGCTTTGTCTGGCCTGTCAGCCACCTTTTCAGGTAGAACCCAACCAGTCACCGCCACGTGTCTCAGCAGAGGGTTAACCCCAGAACCGGGTATAGAAAACTATCATTTAGTATCATAAACTTTCCTTGTAGAGAGAGAAGCTCTAGGAGGAAGAAAGAGTTTTAGGGCGAGGAAGTAGATCTTCAAGCTTGATTCCTAGAAATCGAACCGTTGGATCTGTGTTCTAAGGTTAGATTCTTGATCTGCTCACGATGTTCTCTATATTCACGTTGTTGCATTGCATGATCGAATATGATTTGTAAGCCATGCATCGTTTTGAAGTTCGATTTTAGAAAGAGAAAATGACATTCATGTGTTCTTCAAGAAAGTCTTGTTTTGATCCGAAAGCTTGCATAAAGAATCATGATTTTGTGTTTATTTCCGCAAGGATTCCAAGTACGGGTACCCAGGTCCATGTTTTCAAACTCATAGCACGAAAATCCCAGATTTGTGATGGCAGATTATGATCAAACATTCGTATTTTTCATGTTTTCACGCTCATGTTCTTCATGTTCATCAGCAGAGGGAAAACCCAGAGTTTCCCGACCTCTTTTCCTTGCATGTGGCCCTCGGGGACACACCTCGGCGAGGAGGTGTGGAACCTCGGCCCATACCTGGTTAGTGCCCAGCATGCTTTCCGAGATCATTTGCATACATGAGAGACTTGTTTGAAAGTGCATTCAATAGGCTTTGCCCTGTGTTTGTAGGACTTCGGCTTGTCTCGACCCCGACGTGTGAAGAAACTATGTGAGTGATATTTCTAATAAAGCTATGTTACACTTGTTTTGATAAATCTTGTTTTGCCTTGTCTTGAAAAGTATTTGATTTAGCATGAATGACTATCCCTAATTTCATATCAAGCACTATCTTGTTTTGATGACAGCTTGTCTTGACAGTCCTTAGTGCTAGAGGACTATAAACTTTCGCAGCACAGCTTGTCTTGACAGTCCTTAGTGCTAGAGGACTATAAACTTTCGCAGCACAGCTTGTCTTGACAGTCCTTAGTGCTAGAGGACTATAAACTTTCGCAGCACAGCTTGTCTTGACAGTCCTTAGTGCTAGAGGACTATAAACTTTCGCAGCACAGCTTGTCTTGAAAGTCCTTAGTTGCAGGGGACTATAATGCAACTGCACTCTTGTCTTGGGAATGTCATCACCCTCTTGTATTAAGTAGATGTAATAACATCCAAAGAACTTGGAAGGCCGGCAATGAACTTGATTTCCCTCTTGATTGTAAAGTATGCTATGTATTGTTTTGAAAGAAATCTTGGATATCAATCATGCAAAACCTTTATTTCTAATATCATTCACTGAGTATCCAAGCTCACCCTCTCTATATATATGTAGGTGATGAACAAGAAGGCATGGAGGCCTAGACGCGATTGCCGATGTGTTTTGGGTGCTTAGCCGACATGTTTTGGATTAGCATTTTTGCACCATCTTGAAGATCATGCTTCTCGGTTTATTTTACATTTGTACTTGTATGTGTCGGCTTGAGAAGCCTTTTGGTCAAGATGTGTTTTGTACCTCATTTCCTCATTGTATTTAAGTTGTAAGACTTTATAAAGATGTATGTCATTTCGGTGGACTTATGTACTGCTCTCATGGACTATTTAGATTCTGTATGTATATGTATTGCTTCCGCACTTGTAAGCCCCATATTTTATACTCTGATTGTGTGTGATTTTTGTAAGTCGGCCTTTGGTAATCTCGGATTACTGGCCATCACGGCACCCAAACTACTAGGGGCGGTTTGGGGGCGTGACAGATAAAAATGAAACAAATCAGGGCATGATGAACCAATCTTTTTCTACATCCCTAAGAATTCGATATCTCATACACACAACTTTCTGTTTATATCAAACAGAAAACCACACCAAAATTAACACAAATAAAAACACATTCACTATGCTTGGTTATCACTTTTCATAAAACACTTTTCAGAAAATTCTACTTTCTTATTTTTCATATTTTTTTGTTTTTACTGAATTTTTTTAATATTTTGAGCAATTTTTTTAATTTTTAGACATACCTAACATAAATATACCTAAAAAGTAAAAAAAAATTGAAAAAAACCTTTTAAAAATTCACTAAATACCAAAAATATAAAAAAAATACGAGAATTCAGTACATTTTTTGTATTTTTATGTATTTATTAATTTTTAAAAATATTTTTTCACAAATTTTTTACTTTTTAGATACATCTAAGTAAGGTGCATCTAAAAAGATAAAAAAAAAATGTTTAAAATTTTAAAAATATTCACTAAAAACATAAAAACCAAAAAACTCAGTTTCCAAAAAACTTAATTCAAAAAACTCAAACCAAACACACTGATTAGAATTAAAGAACTAAAGACATTAGTTTTAATCCATGTCGTAGCAACATTCTTCATGTCGATGCTGTTGCACTATACATTTAAGACAATCCCAAAACTTAATTTACAATAGACTAGTCCACGTCCAAAACCAACTTAATTTACACTTAATATTTAAAAAACAAAAGAAGAAGTTCAAATCCATTCAGTACTATTATTATAATGGCGTAGTGCAACTTTTCTAGAAGTTCTCTAATCTCTACAACGATTTGTTTACTTTCTTTCCTACACTTTGTATTCATCTCTTCCAGCTCACCATTGGATACAATGAGTTTGTTGACCAAAGACTTGATATTATAATTTTCGTCGCTTTCCTCCCTTATCATCTTCAACAATTGACGCTGCTTATGTAAAGACATCCACCACTAAAAGAAATCACATCCATTGGTGTTATTGAAAAGGGCAAGCAAAGTATACCATCCTTGGATTTTCCTTTGACTCTAAAATTTCGAATGCTACTCTCGCTTTGTAACGACATTTTCAATTTCTAAACTAAATTTCACTAGTATCACTCATAGATGCATTTGATGTTGACATTTTTTTACCTAAAATAACAACATATTATAAAGGTTCTAAATATGATAAATAAAACTAATTAATTGTAGGATACGTAGAAGCTATCTTGTGCACCCTTGTATGGTGAGCAATAATGAGCTCCTTTTGCATCCCAAAGTGAGACAAAGACAAAAACAAAATTTGAGCTTTGCATAGCTATATTTTGAATAGTGTATAATGTTTCTATCTAAGGGGTTGTTTGGGATGATCTAAATTTGTCTCTAAAAATTTTCAAAAATTGAAATTACTCCCAAGAAATGCTATCAGAAGAGGGACCAATAACGTTACGGAGTCACCTTTTTTTTATTTTTTGTTCTTAGGTAAGAACTATTCACTACTACAAATATAGATAAACATCACACTTTTTTAGTGTGATGTATGTTTTTTAATCACACCTTTTAAGTTTTATTAAAGTGTGGTCTTTAAGAGTGTGATTAAAAATGATCATTTTTAATCACACTTTTTAAGTGTCATTAAAAAATGCTTTCATCACATCTTTTAAGTGTGATTAAAAACATTTAGATCACACCTTTTAAGTGTGATTAAAAACTTTAGATCACACCTTTTAAGTGTGATTAAAAATATTTAGATCACATCTTTTAAGTGTGGTTAAAAACTTTTAGATCACACCTTTTAAGTGTGATTAAAAACTTTAGATCACACCTTTTAAGTGTGATTAAATATATTTAGATCACACCTTTTAAGTGTGGTTAAAAACATTTAGATCACAGCTTTTAAGTGTGATTAAAAACTTTAGATCACACCTTTTAAGTGTGATTAAAAACATTTAGATCACACCTTTTAAGTGTGATTAATAACTAATAAAACCTGTGATAAAAAAAAATTGACATATTTAAAGAATAATCAATATTATTTTTGCACGCTCATTTGAATAATGTAATACACACTATATACTATATTTTGAATCACAACCATATATTGAATGAAATAATATCATATATTTCATAAATGAAAGTTAAATGTTTAAAAGTATATACAAAGAAATTAATAAAAAAAAAATTAACTGTGATTACATACATTAAAAAATAAAAAATAAAAAACTTGAAAAAAGTAAGTTCTTGAATTCTTTGACCATATTTTGCATCTCTCCAAGAAATTTCTGACCTGAAAAATAAAAAAACAAATTAATTTAAAAATCGCCAGAAGCATATGAATAAACTTACTAATTAATTTATAAACTTACATTTAGATCACACCAAAAATAATGTAATTTATCCAGTTGTTAAACTGCCCCAATCCTTTCCCCACAGCCACCAAAAAATTTGAAGCACAAACTTCTTGAATTCTTTGACTATATTTTGCATCTTTCTAATTAATTTCTGACCTGAAAAATGAAAATGCAAATTAATTCAGAGACCGCTACAAACACAAATTGCCTTTTAGCAACTCCAAAACCAAACTATCAACCTATATGGGAATCAATCAACTCTGCTGTGGTTATGCATCAACTGACTGTATATGTGATGATCAATGTCAAGCAAGCATGACATGTTAGAGTGACACACATTCACAAGAATTATTGCATGAATGTTAAATCAAATATCATTATACTTAATCCCTCCATACAAAATTTTCCGATATGTAGTGGTATGACATTGAATGTGTTTGTTAGCAATTCATAGTATTGCTTTAGTAATAATAATGCTTGGGCAAATCATGAAAATCATAGAGAGAAATTCACAAGCTAATAAGATCAATAAAGTAGTAATAACTCTATAAGTTCACCTGGTTTCAAATATATAATCACTTTCAAAGTTTTCTAGTTTGTTTTCTTCACTGATTAAAACATCAGAGGGTTTGACCTATTTCTGCTTGCTGCTACAATCAGTAGGTTATTTATTTTATTGTTATTATCACCATCATTATTATTTTTTCTTGTTCACTGATAATTTTCTTTGGTTTTATATCCTTCTAGGAGTAAAGCGACTAAGGTTTCCAAAAAACTACAATGTGGGCCTCAGGATCAGGTGAGTAGGTCCATGACCAATTCACCTGTCATTAGCCCATCCAACTTTTTTTACATTCGCATTATCTATAAATTTTTAGAATGAATAGATAGAATAGTATTATAAAAACAGATACCAAAGTATTATTTTTAACAGCCGTGGTACTTACAGGGGTTAGGGGAGGAGCCTCAGGAGGCAGCTGGTAATTCTCAACCCGTGTAATAGAGACTGAAAGATCAGCAATTGTGGATCCCTGAATCAAAAAGGCCAAAAATATAAAAATATAAAATAAATCTAAGGGTCAATAGAAACTGTTTCATCCTCATAGACCTGCAAAACAAGATGAAACCATTGAAGGAAATTAATAAATCACAAAACATAGAGCCAAAACTGTGGGTTCTCTTTCTTTTAGGTAAATAAGTTATAAATTAAAAACAATAACATATACAGGTTTACAAGAGGCATCCCTCAGGCACCACAAAACTAACAACAGACACAGAGAAAAAAACAAAAGGCTCTTTAGCCAGACAACATTGTCATCAAACGAACAGAAACTGACACAAAAAGGCGCAAAAAAGAAAGGAAAACAACACAAAAATGCAAATTAAGTCCATTATCTTTTTCTCTTTTTGTTTATCTCTACCAATTCACCTGTCATTAGCCCAGTAGAACTATGATTTGTTTTATGCACTAGTGTATCATGGTGTTTCCTAATCCTCGTAGACTAAGCTACCTTTTTCTGATAGATCTTCTAGTTGGACAGAAACTTGTAAACCCATTTATTGGGGTGTTGCCACGATAGTGACCGATGGACAGACAATCACGCTAAAAAAAAGGGTTAAATTCAAAGCATAAGCACACATATACAAGGTATGAGAAAGAAATAATCACTTACAAAAAAGACAGATAGACGCTTTCAAACTTTCACATACCTTATTTTATAAAATTAAGCAATAACAACCAAATGACCATGATACATGACACATGATAGAGAAAAGATGATGACCTAAATAAGTGCACTTTTTTATTTTTAGGAAAAGATATGCAGAAAAGTAGAGAGGTGATCTGATGAAAAAAAAAAAAAAAAAAAGATAGATTATTTTTAGGTTGCCAAACTTGGCCATAATACATGATACAAGACCTGTGAGCTATAAACATGCTTTAAACAAGTAGAATCTTAAAATGCAGTAATCTATGAATACCTTTCTTTCACTCAATGAAGGCTTTGCAGATCCAACATCAAGTCCTCGATATACCTGTAACACAAACCAAATTCAATCAACTTAGCTAGCAGTTGTATTGTAATTAGCTCAGTGTTTACTTTTTCCTCAAATTTTTACGTAACCAAACAAGAGCTATCGGCGCGAAAATCTCTAAAACCTGGACAGAGTCAGCACTGATGATCTCTCCGTTGAGGCGTTTCGCGAGCTCCAAAGCGAGCCTGCTTTTGCCGGCACCGGTGGGGCCGGAAATCACGATTACCTTCTCCTTTTTTCCGGCGACGGAGGCTGAGCAGTTGGTGACGAACAGTCGGCGGCGGAAAGAGAGCGCGGAGGAGTGTATGGGGAGAGGAATCGCCGCCGTATGAGAGAAGCGGAAGCAACACGCACGGAGGCCCCGAAAGCCGCTTACCATTTGCTGCGACGAAAGCGAAGAAGAAGAAGAAGATTAGGGAGATGTGGTTCCTCAACGTCGACTTCGGCAACTGCAACGGCGACGACCCAGTGTCTCTCCTCGTGCGTTTCTCTCTCTGTTCTTCGCAGTGAGATATTGAGTTAGCACGTGGACATTCTAGGGCTCATTTCTAAAATTCAAGTAAAACAACATAAAAGAGGCGTATGTTGTGCTTCATTCAAATATTGTTACAATTAATTAATTTGACAGAGGAAGGTGATAAAGAATTAATCAGATTTGGCCTATAACAATTTATCTTGAATTGCTGCCTTTCAATTTTTGTAGTTGTACAGAATCAATCTCTTTACTATTCACTTTACATATTATTTTTTGTATTAAAATTTGTAAACTTATAAAAGTAATTTTTAGATTTATAATTTTAAATTTACAAATTCTTTCACATTTGACAATAAAATTTAGCTCTATATAATTGCTAGTGGAAAAAATTAAATAATTACTTGGATCACACAACTAGTAAGTTTGGTCAAATTTAGATATTATTTTAATCAAATGAAAACTAATATAAATGACTAATTTGATTTTTTATAAATATGTTCTACTCGATATTTTTTAAAAAATAAACGGTTCAGGTCATCAAAATATGACCCAAAACGGGCCCCAATGAGACGTACAACAATCACAGATGTGCTCATTACATAGTAATGACTCATTCTCCATATAAATATACTAGCGTATGTCCGTGCCTAAAGGTACGGTGTAAATAATATTAAGATTAAAATACAGTTATAAAAATAACAAATCCAATTGTATAATTGCATTGTGTCATGATCTAGAACCAAGAGATGAAAGATAGAGAGAGAGTGAGACAGAAAAAGACAGAGAAACAAGAGATGAACAAGAGATAAACAAAAAGAGAGAGAAAGAAAGCGAAAAGAGATTAACGAGAGAGAGGCATAGAAAAAAGAGAGAGAGAGAGAGAGAATAAAGAAAAACGAGAGAGACAGAGAGATAGAGAGAGAGAGAGACAAAAGATGCTCGAGAGATAGACAAAAAGAGAGAGAGAGAGAGAGAGAGAGAGAGAATAGCAAAAAGAGATAAACGAGAGAGAGACAGAGAAAGAAGAAAGATGAGTGAGAGATACAAGGAGAAAGAGAGACAGACAGACAGAGAAGAGTGATGAGTGAGAGACAGAAAGAGAAGAGAGATAGAGACAGAGACATAAAGAAAGAGAGACAGACAGAGAAGAGTGATGCATGAGAGAGAGAAAGAGAAGAGAGACAGAGACACAGAGAGAAAGAGAGAGAGACAGACAGACAGAGAAGAGTGATGAGTGAGAGAGAGAAAGAAAAGAGAGACAGAGATAGAGACAGAGAGACAGGAAGATGAAAAGAGAAATGTTATATCAAAAGAGTAAGACGACGTCGTTTTTTTTAATTTTTTTTTTATGATAGAAAAATACCATTGCATTTATTTAAACCATTTTGTAACTATATATATGAAGTCTCAAAAAGTCACATTTTTTTGCAACGACAAGTTGTGCAGTCTCAAAAAGGCATATTTTTCGCGACGGCAAGTTGTACCGTCTCAAAAAGTCACATTTTTTTTTTTTGCGAGACGGCAAGTCGTGCCGTCTCAAAAAGTCATATTTTTTACGACGGCAAATTGTGTCGTCTCAAAAGTTCACATTTTTTGCGACGGCAAGTTGTGCCATCTCAAAAAGTCATATTTTTTGCGACGGCAAATTGTGCCGTCTCAAAAGGTCACATTTTTGCCGTCGCAAAAAGTTCCGTCTCATAAGCCCACTTTTCTTGTAGTGTTACTTAAAAAGTGTAATTAAAAAGTAGTAGTATATATATAATCACACTTTAATTAAAAAAACGTGATTAAAAAATATATAAATAATTACACTTTAATTAGAATGTGTGATTAAAAAATATATATATATAATCACACTTACTTAAAAAGTGTGATTAAAAAGTAGTAGTGTATATACAATCACACTTTAATTAAAAATGTGTGATTAAAAAATATATAAATAATCACACTTATTTAAAAAGTGTGATTAAAAAGTAATAATGTATATATAATCACACTTTAATTAAAATGTGTGATTAAAAAATATATAAATAATCACACTTTAATTAGAATGTGTGATTAAAAATATATACATATAATCACACTTACTTAAAAAGTGTGATTAAAAAGTAGTAGTGTATATACAATCACACTTTAATTAAAAAGGTGTGATTAAAAAATATATAAATAATCACACTTTAATTAGGATGTGTGATTAAAATATATATATATAATCACACTTGTTTAAAAAGTGTGATTAAAAAGTAATTGTGTATATATAATCACACTTTAATTAAAAGGTGTGATTAAAAAATATATAAACAATCACACTTTAATTAGAATGTGATTAAAAAATATATATATAATCACATTTTGTTTAAAAAGTGTGATTAAAAAGTAGTAGTGTATATATAATCACACTTTTAATTAGAAGGTGTGATTAAAAAATATATATATAATCACACTTAATTGAAAAGTGACATAAAAAATAAATATTATCACACTTAATCAAATTAAGTGTGATTAAAATATCAATATAATTTTTTTTATCACACTTCCAATAAAAGTGAGATCTTTTTTTTTGTCAAAGTGTGATCTTTAACTATTTTTGTAGTAGTGATTATTTTCAATGGTCAGTGCTATATGTTAAACAATTATCAATTAGTGCTTCTGCACATCTACACCTATTTTTTCTTCTTCACACACACAGCCGAAGATTTCAAGGTAACCCACCAAATATATTTTATACAGAAACAAAAGCCATAAACAGTAGAAGAAAGTAGAAGAGATTTGAAATAAATCAGGTAAGAATCTCTCAATCAACACATTAAACAATCTTATATTACCATTACCATTACCATTCAAAGAAAATCCTAATTTTTTTGAATTAAAACCCTAATATTTTAAGTTTGAAGGATGAACCTATGGTTTTTTTTTTTTGAATCTGTTAGAGTATGGCGGGTAGGGCGTCGGCGGAGGCAGCACGTTGGGGGTGGGAAAGGGCAGGGCAGGGTGGGGCGGCGATGTCCTCCCCCTTCTCTCTCATTCTCTCTCTCAAACTCTCCCTAGGAACGAATTGAAAAGAAACCCAAATTCAAAGAAATTTGAATTTTTTTTTCAATTTACTCACCAAAACGACGTTGTTTTGGTGAGTTTGAATCTTAGCCCTTAGAGGCTGAGTGAGACACATGTCGGCCATCCTCTCTTCACTATAGGAGATCACTATAGGAAATCACTCTAGATGATCTTAACGCTTGCAAACCTACTGGTTAGTGCCAGAAAACTACAGTTAACTAACAAATAAATGAAAAATATGCTCCAATGATTTTATTAAAGTGCTTGTTAGTTAACAAGTTTGCTAACCCATTTGCTAACTACAGCGAGCTTGGTAAAAAGGAAGAGAGGAGCGAGGAAGAGAGAGTAGAAGAGGGAGAGTTGTTAGAGTTTTGTTGTGTAGCAGAACAAAGAAAATGAGTAAAAAAAGAAAGGGTAAATTACAAATACACACTCTGAGATTTGTTTAAAATATAAATTGCTCCCTATAATTTGGAAAATTATAAATACTCCCTTATTAGAATTTTTTATTTAACAAAATTAACCAAAAAAAATGAAATTCATAATTGCTGTCCTATAAAATAATAAAATTACCTAATTATTAATTGAAACATATTTATAATATTATTAAAAAAAATTAATTGACTCGATGATTTATTAATAAAATGGGATTTTTTTATGAAATTATAAACCTCAGGGGGTAAAATGTAATTTTTTAGAACCACGGGAGGCAATTCGTATTTTAATCAAAGCTCAGAAGGTGTATTTATGATTTATCCAAAAAGAAAAAGTAAAGAAGAGAGAAAGATATAAGAGGAAGCGAACTGGTTGCATATATATATATATATATATTATTCACTTAGCACGTATTTTAACTACATTATTAAAGCACACACCCACTCTCTAAACTAATAAACACTTAACACAAATGGGTCTTACTTTTTATACTTTTTGTCATATAACACACTTTAACAATCAATTTTAACACCACCATTAGAGATGCTCTAATGAGGCAAAGCACAAGAAAGACTCTTGATCTCAATCATCGTTAGCTGATCAACCCTTGGAATGATCTAGTTCAATTTCAGCATTAAAAAAAATCTTCAACATCAATCACAATCAAAGAAATCAAGTAAAACTACATATGCGTAATCCATACCAATATTTTGGTAAACTCGCTTATCCGTTGATTTCATCAATGGAAATTCATGACTCGATCTTCATCTTCATCTCTGTTGATGCCACTACTTCTCATCTCAGTAGCCTTTGTTGGGTTGGGTTGGGTTGAGTATTCTTGCATTTTATTTATACTCATTCACTAGTGTTGTTGTGCTTGCTTTTTTCACAATAAAGATGTCCCTTTTAATTTTTTTTAATAAGTACACATAAGTGCTAGAAAAACTGATTAATGTATTTAGATTGTGTTAATAATAATATATATTTTAAAACAATGATTTTAAAAATAGTTTCAAATTTTGTAAAATTCTTGAAAAATGTTTTGGAAGCAATAAAAAGTGCGTCATGATTTTCTTTTTCTCTAAGTTATTTGCAAAACGGGTTCTATTGTCTAATTAGGATGGATATGGAATGTTTCAAATCAGGTTAGAGCGACGATGGAATATGCATGGTTAACATGCATTAGGTTTGGAACGATTATTGGATGTGGTCACTCGGCCAAAAATAGTGATTTTTTAAAAAAATTAATTTAGATTATTTATTTTTACATTTTTTACGTTGACAATGATGATGGAGCGAAATTAGCCATACAATTCAACGGCATTTATGAAAACGCTAAATATAAGGGACTGCAAACGTTTGCCAAACATCAGAAACATAAGTCGACATTTATTGACACAAATATATGTAAGTGTTTTATAACAATTTTTAAAAATTGTGACACAAAAATACTATAGATTTGTATGGACACATCTGCTATACAATTATATATATATATATATATATATGATACTCATAAGACTCATAAGTATAGACATGTCTGCTATGGATTTTTTCTGCCTTGCTACTGTCCAATTTATGTTTTTTTGTAAGTACTCATAAGTTCCATGAAAGACTCATTATTATTAGCATTGTGACAAAATAATAATAAGTTAAGATTGTGATAAAAAAAATGTTTTAAAATATGATTTAAAAATGATTATGTTTTTCTCAAGTTCAAATTTAATTTGGCTATCATGTTTGGGTTTGTGAGACTCATTGCATATCCCATTTCAATGATTTGAACCATTCATGATATAAGGCTCTTTATATCTATTATCTATGAAAAAAATCAAGTTAATTGATAATTGTAACATTTTCATTTTATTGTGTTTATCAATGAATGATCTATTTTGAAAAATACAATTATCGTACATTTTTTTTTAGAGACAAATGCAAAATGAAAAAAACTAAGATTTTCAAATCGACATAATTTTTTAAATATATGATATACATAGAGAATCTTATAAAATGAACAGTTTAGAACATTAAAAAGGATCCGTGGTGGGGGCCTATCAACCTAAACATTATGGTCAAGTTGATATTTAAACTTAGGAATCCATTTAAAAAAAATTGTTTTAAGTTTACAAAACAGATTCTAATTGGGAATGGAGCTAGTATGTCTCAAACAAAACTAAGGCGAGGATGAAATAGGCAAGCTTAACATGCATGACGTTTTTGGACGATGAGATTTGGTCACCTAATTAACCAAAAGCGTGATTTTTTTAAAAATTCAATTTAGATTATAAATTTATTTGTTTTAAATTTTTTTTTATGCTGGCAATGGTAGCAGATCGAAGTTAATTGTTCCAATTAGACTACATTTATGAAAATCCCAATTATAAGTGGCTGCATACGTTTGTTAAACATCATAAAAATAAGATGACATTTGTAGACACAGTTACGTACATGCATCTAATAATATAATTTTCAAAATCGGGCTACAAAAAACAAAACTATGCATTTTATTTTTTTTTCTTCTGTATACTTTGAATTTTCCTTTGTATAACTTCTATTTTAATTTTTTCATTAATAACCCTAGCACAATTAGAAGAAAATTTGGGTTACTTTAAATACACCTCTAATTTTCTTTACACTCACCTTCTATATATATATATATATATATATTTTTAATCAGCAGAAAAAGAGACTATATTGATGAAAAATATAGTACAAAGTACATTATAACCACATCAATAGAGTAAGGCAAGTGTGTTCCTTTTATATAATATACAAGTGTTCTTTATAAGGTTTAAGATCCAACGTGTATATCGTGGGTCTAAAGAAACAGAAATAATTAATGTATTTAAAAGCGTTAGCGAAAAAATTTGTGGTTACCAATGAGGGTTGGTTCAGTTGCTAAGGATCGAATTCTTCTTTTTTTTTTTTTATTTGGTTATGTATGGTATCCTGAGTTGGTTTACGCACACCGGACTCTTCGCTTTCAAGACTTTGGTTCAATTCTTGCTACAGCTGCCCTCTCACCTAAACTTTTTTCTTACCCAAGAAGAAGAAGAAGAAGAAGAAGAAGAAGAAGAAGAAGAAGAAGAAGAAGAAGAAGAAGAAGAAGAAGAAGAAGAAGAAGAAGAAGAAGAAGAAGAAGAAGAAGAAGAAATTTGTGGCTTAATTTAAACAAATTTAAGGAAAAATGTTATTTGTGAGCTTTGTCTCAACACACATCTTTTCTTTTTCTTTTTTTTTTCCTTGTGGAAGGTACCAAATCGACCATAGAGGTGCTGTTTTGAATCACAGCAAAATTTTCACTTTTAAGAATTGATATGTCGTACTGTTTGTGGGAATTAAGATGGTAGAAGAGTTATGGCATTACTCATAGTATCAGGTGGATCAACGAGATCCAAATTGAATGGAAAAAAAAGTTCAATCACATGCATGAATAAATACTAGGAAAGTTTTTTACGCATATAATTTGTATGCGTAACATTCATACAAAATGAAATGATAAGAACATTTTTATAATTTTAAGTCACAATATTGTATGCTTTGATTTGGAAAAATAAAAAACAAATCACAAAAGATCACAAATATTTTCTATGAAAATTTTATTTGTTTACTATTATTCTAAAAATTAATGGGGATGGAGGCGAATTGGAATGCCTTTTTCTGGCATTGGCACCATATCACCTAAAACATTTTCCTTGGAAAAAAGTACCTCCCCTTTATACTTTTTCACCACATTGTGGATGAAAGTTAGCACTACTAAACGAGCATACTCTTTTTCAGAGCAAAGTCTAAGCCCACCTCCAAATGGCATGTATATGGTGCCGGTGCTTCTACGCCTTCGTACCTTAATGGATCAAATTTTTCTGGATCCCGAAAGTACACAGAATTTTTGTTTGTTGTATTAATTGTCCAATATACCTACAAACCACACACACAAATTAGTCTCAATAATTAAAGAAAAAAAAATTTCAGCAACTAAAATTTATATATTTTGTTTTGTTCTAATCACTTAAGATCGATGAACCATGGTAACAATGCCACGTTAACAGAAATGATGTAATAGTAATACAAAGGATTAGGTCGGGCCAATTTGTGTATACCATATATTATGTTTTGTTAATATTTTAATTTTAAAACTTCTTTAGTACCATATACATTAATAGTTCCTTCATTGTGCTTATTCCTAAGATGGATAATCCTTCAGGATTGAGAGACTATAGGCCAATTAACTTGGTTAGCTCCATCGACAAGATATTGCCCAAGGTGTTGTCCAAAAGAATGAAGCAGGTTCTCCCAGCAGTGATCAGTGAGGTGCAGTCAGCTTTTGTCAGTGGTAGGCATATTTTAGATGGTGTGATGATTGCCAATGAAGTTGTAGATGGGTGGCACAGAGCTAGGAAGAAAGGCATCATCTTGAAGTTGGATTTTAAGAAAGCCTATGATTAATTAAGCTGGGAATTTTTGCTATCAATATTGGGTAGTTTTGGCTTTGGTGCTAGGTGGATTAGGTGGATGAAGACTTGTATTACAACAACTATGGTGTCTATATTAGTTAATTGTTCACCCACGAAGGAGTTTCAACCACAAAATGGGTTAAGGCAAGGTGACCCTCTATCTCCATTTTTTGTTCATTATAGTAGCTGAAGGTCTTAACCTTTTGTTGGGAAGGGCTATTGAGAAGGGCCTGTTTAAGGGTGCATTAGTTGGCTTTGATCAGTTGGGCATTTCTCATCTTCAATTCGCAGATGATACTATCATTTTTTGTGAAGGCGGCATGGAGGAAGTCTTGAATATTAAAAGCGTTTTGAGGTGCTTTGAGGTGATCTCTAGTCTAAGAATAAACTTCCACAAAAGTATGGTTTGTGGAGTGGGTTATCATGAAGACCAGACTAAGGAATTTGCTAAGGTGTTGAATTGTCTGCCTAAGAATCTGCCTATTAATTTTTTAGGCCTCCCTATTAATATTTTAGGCTTGCCTCTAGGGGCCAATCCTAGTAGAAAGAGTACTTGGTCTCCACTAGTGGCAATGTTTCAGAAGAAGCTCTCTTCTTGGAAGAGAAGATTGTTGTCTTATGCTGGCAGATTGGCTTTGATCAAATCAGCCTTGTCCAATTTGCCTATCTACTTCCTTTCAATCTTTAAAATGCCATAGGGGGTCGTAAAGTCTGTTTCTAAGATTCAAGCCAATTTTCTGTGGGGAAATTCTGCTACTAGCAGAAAAGTGCACATAGTCAAGTGGATGGAGGTCATAAAAAGTAAGAATCAACGAGGTTTGGGAGTTAGAAACATAGGTGTGGTAAATGAATGCTTGTTTCTAGAGTGGTGGTGGAGGTATGGCAGTGATGATAAAGCTCTGTGGAAATCACTGATCTGCTCTAGGTATGGCAAAATTGGTGGGGGATGGACACCTTCATTGAATTAGTCAGTAGGGGCCTCAGTGGTTTGGAAGGATATCTCACAGCTTTCTGTGGTTAATCAGCAAATGGGTGAATTTTTTGGTGAACAGGTTAAAATTATAGTTGGCAATAGGAGGAAAATAAAGTTCTGGTATGATCCTCAGTTAGGTAGTAGAGGCTTGAAGGCTGAATTTCCTAGATTGCTCAGTTTATCCATAGAGAAGGAGGATTCTTTGCAGCAACTCAGTGCAAAGTTTTGTGGCTCAAGAGGGTGGCAGCTTCATTTCCAAAGGAATCTCTTAGCTTCGGAAGAAGAGGATTTGCATAAGCTGTTAGGCATGCTGTTCTTATCTCCTAGTCTCAGAGATGGTGTTGAGGACTCCTGCTCTTGGTTAGCAGAGAAGTCAGGGCAGTTTTCAGTTGCCTCTGTGTGGAGGTGGAGGGCTGTAGCTAGTGGGAATGGTTTGGTAGTCCCAGCAGGGGTGTGGGTGAGATTGGCCCCTCCAAAGATGCAGTTTTTCTGTTGGTTGGCTTGGCGTGGCAGAGTTAAAATCTCATCCTACCTTCAAAGAATTGGGGCTCTTCATTTGGGTGCTAGTAATTTGTGTATTTTCTGCCAAGCTGAGATGGAAACTGTTGAACATGTGCTTCTGCTGTGTCCTCTAGTGTGGAAGTGCTGGTCTCATATGGTAGAGTGGTGGGACCAGGTTTGGGCTATTCCAGGTTCTCTAGAAGGCCTGTTGCAGTGGTAGAATGGTGGCAGGTTCAAAGTCAAGTCTCGGGCACTCAAAGTATGACAGATTATTCCCTCTGTAGTCTTATGGTCAGTATGGAAGTTGAGAAACCAATGCTTATTCAAGGATGCACTTCCTGATCTCCAAGAACTCTATGAACAAGTTAAGTTGTAGGTAGCTTTGTGGTCCAAATGGCACTTGATGGTGGATTATTCAGTCCATGATATAGTGTCCAATCTCTACCAGATCATATGGCAGAAAGGTTTCAGTACTTAAGAGGTTTGTTGTTATGCAGTGGGCTTACTAATATCTTGTTGGCAGTAGGCATGTGCTCTAGGTTCAAGTGGGATGTAGGTCTTTTGTACAATTTAAATTAAACCAAGTTTGAATAATGGGCTTGGTTGGATGGACTTGAGTTGTTGGTAGTTCCTCTGGTATGTCATTGTAGGTATTTCAGTTCAGTGTGGTTCTGAGTTTGTGTGTCAATGTGGTTCTGAGCTTGTTCTGTTCAGTTTTTTGCTGTTTCCAAATTGAGTGTTGTGTGATTCTAGTTTATATCTAGAGTGTGGCAGAGCTAAGTTGGTCTGGTTTTGGCCTTCTGTATTTTGTTGTATGCTGCTGAAGTATGCTGCTGTTTGGCCTTCTGTATGTCTGTTTGAGGCTAGTCTGGTTATGTCTGCTTCTGGCTTATTGTATAAGGTTGCTGGTTTGGGCTGATTCTGCTAGTCTGGTGCTCTGTTTTGCTGTATGAGGCTGGTGGTTTGGCTTGATAATGCTAGTCTGCTAATTTTAGGAAGAGAGTGGTAATGCTAATGTTGCTGGAAGATGGCTTGTTGTATGAAGCAAGTCTGCTTCTGGTGGCATGTTGGCTCAGATTTTGGGATATATTTGCTCAGTTGTTCTTTTCTTTTTTCCTTCGTTTCTTTGTCATTGTTTTGCCCTGGTTGTTGGTTTCTCACCAACTAGGAGGTTGGAGCTTCTTCTAGCTCCAAGCTCCAAGCTCCTCTTTATTAATGTAATTCGGTTGTTTTTCATCAATAAAGTTTTCTTTGCCGATCAAAAAAAAAAGTAAGAAAAGTAAATGAAATTATTATGTATTTTTCTTAAAATAGGAAATGGGGGAAAAAATGGGACACTTATATATAATTTTAGAGGGTGAAAATTGAAAAAAAATATATATATATATATATTATAATATCATTGGCTAAAGAGTAACTGTTGAAAAGTCGAACACATCCTAAGCCTATACGCTAGGTGTCGTTTGGTAACACTTACGTTTTCAGTTTTCTATTTATATTTACAAAAATTTTAAAAACTCAAATAAAAACTTGTTTGGTAAATTTTGGATTTATAAATCAGTAGTCTCAGTTTATAAATTTGGCCAAAAAATGTAAACTCAAAAAATGTGTTTCCGTTTTGAGTTTTCAGTATTTTTTTTTTTACCACCCAACACTAGCCACCACCCGCCACCATTTTCCACCACCGTCATCCGCAACCGCCACCTACCCGCCACCACCACTCACCACCCACCAGCCACCATCATCCACCGCCCGCCACCACCAGCCACTCACCACCACCACCATCCACCACCCACCACCCACCTAGCACCACCACCACCTACTCGCTACCACCCACCACCCGCCACCGTCACCCATCCACCACCCACCACCACCCGCTACCTACCCGCCACCACCCACCATTCGCCACACACTTGTCACTACCACCCACCACCCGCCACCACCACCGCCACCACCATCCACTCGCTACCACCCACCACCCACCCACCCACCCACCATCACCACCCACCACCTACCCGTCACTACCACCCACTCGCCACCACCCACCACCACCCGCCATCCACCACCCACTTGCCACCACCACCCACTTGCTACCACTCACCACCCGCCACCGTCACCAACCCACCCACCCGCCACCACCCACCACCACCCGCTACCCACCACCCACAGTCACCACTTTTCACCACCGTCTTCCGCCGCCACTTGCCACCACTTGCCATTTCTCACTCTTTTTTATATTTTTAAATTTTTTTAAATATTTTGTCAATTACCAAACGCGCTTGTAGTTTATGTTTTTCTAAAAATAAATAAAAAATAAACAAAAACCAATTTATAAAATTTTTTAAAATATAAATTGAAAACGTAAATGTTACCAAACAAAACAACCAAGCAATTATTCATTGCCCCAAAGACATGTAGCAATATCACAAATCAATTCAAGTCATTCATTTGTGCAAGTACACATAGAACCCACATAAATGAATGACTTGAATTAATGTATGACTATGCCACATAGAGTATGGAATAATTTTTTCTAACAATCAGCAAGGTATAATTTTCCTAGTCAGCAAGAAAAAAATTGAGATCCAAGATTTCAATCATTGGAAACCTATCTTTTCAAAAAGATTAAAAGATAGGGTCTCAAATCTCATTTTATTTGAAATAACCGATTACAAGTAGTTAGGATAACAGATGATGTGATAATTCTAGATGATTCAATAATAAACTAGTTTGAAATGTCATTTGATATATGTTTTACACACCTTCTACCCCTTCGGAATGGTATACCAGCATAGGTGAAATCTGTTCAAACCTCTCTAAATGTTCCTTGTTAGGGAGGAACAAGTCTCATAACTTCACACATTACATTCCATGAGTATTTCATGTTCAACATGTCATTCCAATAATCTAATAATTCTCTTCTCTTTTTATCCTTTGAGATCTTCAATTGCTTTGTATTTCAAACATGTAAGATCACATATGTTAAGTCCCTAGTTGCCAAATCCGTGAACAAACTTGATTTAATTGAGTTGTAATTTTTTCCTTTGTTTTGGTCTTCCCACTTGAGTGGGAACAGTTGCGCTTGAGCGGAGTTTGCACTGTCTCAGTAGTTGGGCTTGTCTGCACAAATACTGAGAAGTGTGTTTTCGCGCTCGAGCGTGAGACCTGTTTAGTCACACGCGTTTTAGAGACTCCGCTCGAGCGGAGGACATGGCCCCTGTTTTCTATATATATGTGTTTAAGTCTTTTTTTTAGGGTTAACACTCCTAGATCCGTTTTGGGAGCTCTAGGGTTTTGTTTTGGGGTTAGTTTGATAGTTTTCCTTTGATGCTTGCTTGAGTATTATACTCACATTGTTAGGTAATATACATCAAAGGGTTGGTTGTGTGATATTCATCATGAGTATTTTGCTTTAGTGGAATCCGAAGATTCAAGCATGGAGTGTCGAAGGAGTTTGATGTTGTGCTCAGTCTTTGATTCGACAATCGATATTGTGGATTCAACATCAACCTAATCAATTCTAAGATGAAGGTTGTGGTGAAAGATATACAAAAGATTTGAAGACAAATTGAAAGCGCTTGGTTAATTTGTTTGGTATCTTTGTAATCTTTCTTTCTTCAGAAGTGGATTGATTTGTGGCGTTTCGTCTGTGGCTTTTTTTGTCACAATTGGGGGTGCTCTAATTGTGATTTTTTCCACGTAAAATTGTTTGTGTTGATTTATTATTTCAAAAACAACAATCTAAATCACATTTGCACGTGTTTGATGATTTAGATTGTTAGTTTTAGTTTTTGGGAATTGGTACAATCAATTATTGATCTAATCTTGATCTAATCAATTTAGCCACTAGATCAATGCCATGAAGCTCCTCCTCCATTTCTTTCAATGAATGAGTAATTTTTCCAAAAACCTCCACATTCCATTTTTTCAACACTGAATGTAGAGCCTTCAATTTGTTCATTATGACAAACCCTGCCCAACCAGTAATAGCAAAATCTTCCCAACATTTCTTCACAACCTCCCCAAATTTCGAATGTAGAGTCCAAGTATTTATGAAACGAAATGGCCTCCCTTCCATCCTCTACCAGTAACAGGGGGCAATGATCTGATACACTTCTATCCAAACCCCATAACTTTAGATGCATCCTTTTTATCCACTCTATTAACATAAGTACTATGTCGATTCGACTCCAACGTTCTTCATCATCAGAATTACACCAAGTGAACTGCCTACCCATCATGGGTAAATCAATGACCTCCATATTTTCAATAAACATATTAAACTATTTCATCCCTCTGTCTCTTTGAGAACACCCCATTCTTTCCCCAAGATTTCTGATTTCATTAATGTCACCAGCTAGACACTAAGGATTACAAAAACTAGATTTCAATCCGTACAACACAAACCAGAATCTTGATCTTGACCCAGACTTTTCTTTACTTGAGCCTTTCTCGTGAGTACTCGGCCTGACTTTTGACCCAGGTTTGCTTCTAAGAACAGCACCTTTGCTCCAGCATCCCATACCCACTGTACCTCATTTCCTATCCTTTCTCCCACCACTGGTTTTCCCATGTTTATCCACCGAGATTCTATTGCCACCCCTCCTTATTAGCTTTTACCTCCGTTTTATCTCCAATTTTTTCCCAGCTGTGATACCAAGAGCATATGTGGACTCAACAAATGATGATGATGACCCACTATCCTGGACCTGGGACACCTCAATTGTGAAGCCCCTGAAATATGTATTCACTTTAAAAACCCTAATGTTTGAATTATTTTCTTAAAGCCCCTCGTTTACTTGAATTAATTCGAATCTCGTCAGTTAGCATTACTATTTTTATTTTTATCGAAACAGAAATTTCCCTAACCAGATTAGGTTCCCTAACCTAATTTAATTCTACCTAAGTTACATGTATTTAACTCCAAGCCCTCACTCTTTATTTAAATTCAAAGCTTGCCCCAAAAACTAGTACTTGTACCTTGTACCTTGAAGTACCATCAATCTTGTTATATATATATATATATATATATATACACACCTAGAGGAGTGTGCCTAGAACCTAAAATGATTTAAATAACAACCCCATCACACTTCCCCAAGGAGGAGCCAATTTTCAAGAACCACCATCATGAACTTCTAGGAAAACACAACCTAGTGACCTAGACCTAGGATGCAAAATCCAAGAACTAGTCTCATTACAACTAGGAGTTGCCTAAACCAATGAACAAGCCTCCCAAAATCCCTTCCATTCCTTTAGAATTCAAACAAATCCTAACCTTTCCATCCATATCCAACTAAGGGACTTTTAGGACTTTTTGCCTCAAAGGTTTGTCTATAAATACCAACACACCCCCTAGCTTGCAAACACACACAACACACTCACTCACACACACATTTTGGTTAGAGAGAGGGAGGAGAGAAAGAAAGAGAAGTCTAGAGGAAAAGAAGGAGGAAGAAGAGAGCTTCTTGTGCAAAGCTTAGTAGGTAAGCCACAAACACAACCTTCTCTTTCATTTTTCTTTTTTCAATACATATTTCTAATGGTTCTAAATATTGTTTTCAGATATGTTATTAATGAGTTCTTATGTTAAAAATGCTAAGTGTTGTGTATTGATTCCATCTCTTGTATTTTCTCCATTTTGGCACAAAACCATCTTTTTTTTATACCAATCTCTCAACTTTCCACGGGCACTCTTTCAAGCAAATTTTATGAGTTAAATATATGTTAGTTAGCATGTTTTCTTCACAAAAGAAACGAAAACTTTCCCTTGATGGAACCCTTTTCTCATAAAACTTCTTGTTTTGGGCATAGTACCTTTAAATCTGTTTTTGCAGCCCACTTCCAAAACTTCTAGAAAAATGTACAAAATTATTCTTGACCTATATTTTATGTCAAAACCTTCCTTAAGATGTTAGCTTTCAACTAAAATTTGTTTCATCGAAAAACATCAAGCGGTTTGCAAGAAAATCAAATTTTCGTAACGGTCGACAGATCTAGACAGATTCTGGACAGCGCTGGAATATTTTCTAAATAACTTAAAATTTGGAAAACCAATCCCATTTCCGAAAAGTGTTCTAGAAACTAGATCAAATTCTCTATGAACCATAGGGAGACTGAGTCTGGTGGAAGATTTAAAATAGTCCTTTTATCTCAATCTTCATGTGACATTAAATCTGGAAACTGTGTTTTGTATGGATGTTTTATGCCCTTGAATTCATGAAATTGCCTACTTACATATGAGCATATCTTGGCATGTTATTATGTGTATTATGGTTATGTTATTTATCTTCCTCGCTTTATGGATGCATGTTCATGTGGATATTATTGTCTTATAAGTTGGATTAACTTGATTTAAAACATTTAATTTAACGGGAAACCTAATAGAGAGGGTATTGGGTTTTCGAGCTCTTGAATAATGTAAAGATGAGAATGTGATATATGGATTGTTGGGATGCGTTCCCTATTTGAAAAGCTAAAGTCTTGCGCAAGTGGTTTTTTCGGAACCCTTGAACGGAGCGGTTGTATTTGGACCCTAGGTGGTTTGGTGTAAGGAGGGATTTCGGGCAAGGCTCCATTTTAGCGTCTCTTTCGAGGCCCTGCGGTTGGTGCTACATGGTACATAACCGTTGGTAGGCATCCGAGGTTAGGTCTGCAACAAAGCAGCAAAATGGGGGGCATACCGATTAATCCGCGTCCGATTCTTGTGGTTGGGAGGATGAAATCTCTTTGGGGGATTTCTAGTTGCTAACAATCTAACTCAACCCTTTATTTATTTATTTGAGTATCATGCTTTACTACTTGATGTTATAATTGTGATTGTGTATTGGACTGGGAAAAAAGGGTAGGGTGTGTGTGTGTTTACTGGGCATTCAAAGCTCACGGCGTATCATGCCAGGTGACGAAGCGGAACTTATAGCGGGAGACGACGAGCCGGAAACCTTCGAAGACTTTTGGCTATCTTAGGAAGGCAAGAAATTTTCTTTTGTTATTTTGTAAGACTCGTGTGAAGATTTAAGCTTCTTTTGGGATGTAATGTAATAGAACCAGCTTTTGAAATTAAGGATATTCGTGGTTATTATGCACTTATACTTTAACATTTACATGTATGAATCTTATCGTTACTTATGAGACCTTGTGTCAATACCTTTTAAGATCTGTCAAAAGGGTAATGCGCTGCCTAAGAAAGCTGGACTTAGAAGGGAGGCTAATCTGACTCCTCCGACGATCTGGGATCTTACTGGTTATTGACCATAGGACTCATTAGTGACTCTCCCTTGACTGTAACTAATGGTGTAGAACCGGGGCGTCACAACTTGGTATCAGAGCATAGGTTCAACCCTTACCCACGCATTTCGACCTGCGGTTAGAGACTACCTTGCCCTGACTATGTTAGAATCTTTCTTGACCTATCTTAGGGAATTTCTTCAAATTTCGGGCACACCAAAATCGACTCATGAGGACCTACTTCAGAATCGTAAAATGGTTTTAACTTTGAGTAAGGCCTCATATCACGCAGTAGGGGATACTATTAGTTCTACGTGTCTTCTATCGATTGTCGTACCCTCATCTTGTATTCATAACCTTTATTTAATGTCATCCTTTTCCAAAATTAAGTCTTATCCATCTGGTCCTGTTTTATATACTACTATTTGTAAATTCGACCTCCTTTGACCCTTGATTATTTTATTTAGCCCAAGAGTTCTTGTAAATAATTTTATTTTCTTTACTCGGTGCTGAATCTTTGATATTCAGTTTGAAACGCGGATGGCCAACGCTGTTTCAAGTTAAATATCTAGTTTAGTCACTACATCTATAACTTTGATCACATTGAAGTTCGAAACCATAACATCATACCATTCATCCATATTTCAATTAATCCTGATATTATCACCATAACTGCTTCGTATTCTTCGTCTTTACTTCGATCCAATTTTAGGAATCTTGTAATTATTATTATGTATATATGAAGTTGTGCTGTGTGAACACCCTAGGATAATTAAACTATAACTTAAGATTAGTTGCTTGCCCATAAGGAATTGCTTCTGTAGTTAGAATTTGACTTACGCCTCACCCCATTCAAAGAACAACAAATGGTGGAACATACTTCGAGACAAGTAATAACATGAGCTTGCAAGCAACAATAGAAATGTGGTACCAGGAAATCAAAACCTTAAGAATGGACTAGTAACCGTGGCTAAAATCCTGAACCCTATCAAGAATCAAATTTTGAAGGAGTCTTACCATCTTTGTGGAAATAATCAGCACAATATTGACTTCAGAATGAAAGGAGGTAGAATATAAGAGGATTTGGAGCTTGTGGAAAGAAAACCTAACTTCATGAGGGACCAGAAAGGAACAACCAGAAGGCAACCGGCAGAGTCTTTGCCTTGCAAACCCGTCTGTGATTGAGGGTAATTTAGTGCTATACAATTCTTGGGTGCATGTTTTATTGATATTTGTGCATCACATTCTTTTATATCCTCTGCTTGTGCTAAATCATTAGAACTGGTAGGAGAACCCTTAGAAACTGCCTTAGATGTAATGTCACCTATGAGAGGATGCGTTTGGTTAAGATTGATCTGTAAGGACTGTAAAATAGGAATGTCGAACTTACACTTAACTTGTAACCTTCGTGTCATGGAAATGTCGAACTTCGATATCATTTTGGGCATAGACTGGTTGTCTGCCCACCGAGCGGTGATCGACTGCCGTCAGAGGAAAGTGGTAGCTCACACGCATGATGGAACACGTTTCCAGTTTAAGGGGGATAGACAAGACCCCATGGCTTCAACAAAATGTAGGACGTAGTGGCGCGATCAACTTGCGGGTAGGATAGCAAGTCTGATTCTAAATGAGGAGGGCCAAGGAGAAATAGAACTTCCACGCGTAGTATGCGAATATGCAGATGTATTTCCAACGGAGTTACCAGGATTGCCACCAACCCGGGAGGTCGATTTTAATATTGAGCTACAACCTGGAACCACCCCAATATCCATGGCCCCATATCGCATGGCACCAGCAGAACTACGAGAATTGAAGACACAACTACAGGAATTACTCGAGAGAGGATTCATTAGACCAAGTACTTCGCCATGGGGAGCACCCATGTTGTTTTCTAAAAAGAAGGATGGGTCATTGAGGCTATGCATCAATTATCGTCAACTCAATCGAGTCACGATTAAAAATCGATACGCACTCCCAAGGATTGACGACCTTTTTGACCAACTTAGAGGCTCAAGGTGCTATTCAAAGATCGGTCTCAGGTCAGGTTACCTTCAACTACGAATCAAGAAGGAGGATATACCAAAAACTGCCTTTCATACTAGATATCGCCACTATGAGTTTGTAGTAATGCCCTTCGGACTAACCAATGCACCGACAGTATTTATGAGCCTAATGAATAAGATCTTTAGACCATGCCTTGACTAGTTTGTAGCAATGTTCATTGATGACATCTTGGTATATTCAAGGTCTGAAGAAGAGCATGAGCAACATTTAAGGACTGTCCTTCAAGTTCTTAGGGAAAATCGGTTATATGCCAAGGCGAGTAAATGTGAGTTCTGGTTGAATGAAGTGAAAATTCTTAAGGCACGTGGTATCAGAGAACGGGATTGCGGTGGATCCAACCAAGGTGAAGGCAGTATTAGATTGGGGACAACCAAAAACCGTGTCAGAAATTCGCAGCTTCTTAGGATTGGCGGGTTATTACCGGAGGTTCATCCAAGACTTCTTCAAACTAGCTAAACCAATGACTCGCTTGACGCAAAAAGGAGTAAAATATGAGTGGGACGAAGCTTGCGAAAAATCCCTCCAAGAGCTAAAGAAGAGGTTAACTAGTGCGCCAATTTTGACCATCCTAGAACGAGAAGAAGGGTACACTGTGTATTGCGATGCGTCTAAAGAAGGATTAGGTTGCGTACTCATGCAGAATGGAAAGGTAGTCGCGTATGGATCCAGGCAGTTAAAACCTCACGAGCGCAACTACCCTACGCACGACTTGGAGTTAGCAGCCGTAGTTTTTGCCCTAAAGTAGTGGCGACATTACCTGTACAGGGAACAATTTGAGATTTTCACAGATCACAAGAGCCTGAAGTATCTATTCACGCAGAAGGACCTTAACTTGAGACTGAGACGATGGATGGAGTATCTTGAGGATTTCCAGTTCACTCTCTCATATCACCCCGGTAAAGCCAATGTAATAGTAGATACTCTAAGTCGCAAGACCAAGGGGATGATGACTAAGATCTCCGTCAAGGAATAGGATATGGTTAAGACACTCAATGAGTTCAGGATCCAAGTAAAATCTCAAGATACAAGAGCATATCTTAGTGTGCAGAAGGCGATGCCTAAGTTGATGAATGAGGTCATGGAGGCCCAGAAACACGATCAAGAGGTAGCCTACATCAAGGGACATTAGGAATTAGGAGAACCCATGCCCGATTGGGTAATTCACCCTGATGTGAGTTTAAGATACCAAAGTAAGTTGTTTGTACCAAGTAATGAGTTGCGTAAAGAAAAGGTACTGAAGGAATGTCATCATTCTACATTCGCGGTACATCCATGAGGGACTAAAATGTACCAAGATTTGAAGAGACAGTATTGGTGGAATGGAATGAAGAAGGAAGTGGCTAAATTTGTAGCAAGATGTTTGACCTGCCAACAAGTGAAGGCGGAACATCAGAAACCAGGGGGAATGTTGCAACCTCTACCGATAGCCGAATGGAAGTGGGAGTACGTGATGATGGACTTTGTGACAGGGTTGCCTAAGTCACCTAGAGGACGTGATGTTATATGGGTAATAGTGGACCGCCTCACCAAGTCAGCGCATTTCTTACCCTATAAGATGACCGACACTTTAGAGTCTATGTGCAGACTCTACATTGGGGAGATCATTCGACTACATGGAATTTCGGCATCTATTGTGTCAGATCGTGATCCACGATTCACCTCTCGATTTTGGGGAAGCCTACAGGAAGCTCTTGGTACGGAGCTATCTTTTAGCACCGCCTTTCACCCACAAACAGATGGACAATCTGAGCGCACTATCCAGACACTCGAAGATATGCTAAGAGCATGTGCGATGGATTTTCAAGGAAGTTGGGAACGACACCTACCCCTGGTTGAATTCGCTTACAACAACAGCTTTCAAGCTAGCATCGGTATGGCGCCTTTTGAAGCATTATACGGACGACCTTGCAGATCGCCGATTTGTTGGACGGAAGTGAGTGATGCAAATCTAATAGGACCCGAACTTGTTCCAGAAACTACTGAGAAGGTCAAATTGATCCAATAACGGTTAAAGACTGCCCAAGACCGCCAAAACAATTATGCAGACAAAAGGAGAAGACCATTGATGTTTGAAGTAGGTAGCCACGTGTTTTTAAAGGTGCAACCCAGGCATGGAGTCGTATGTTTTGGGAGAAAGGGGAAGTTGTCGCCACGATATATTGGACCTTTTGAGATATTGGAAAGAGTGGGTGAAGTAGCATATAGATTAGCTCTACCCCCTCAGTTAGCAGGAATACACAACGTCTTCCATATATCTATGTTGAGAAAATACATCGCTGACCCGACACACGTCCTCAAATTTGAAGAGATCAGTTTTGACAAAGATGTTACGTTTAAAGAAGGACCGGTAGCAATACAAGATCGTCGAGAAAAGAACCTTAGAGGCAAGACGGTTCACTTGGTAAAAGTGCTATGGCGTCATCGGGGAATTGATGAATCTACTTGGGAACGCCAGGATTGGGTGAAGGCAAACTACCCTGAGATTTTTGAAGACGGTATGTAGTCGAATTTAGGGGACGAAATTGTTTTAAGGGGGATAGGTTGTGAAGCCCCTGAAATATGTATTCACTTTAAAAACCCTAATGTTTGAATTATTTTCTTAAAGCCCCTCGTTTACTTGAATTAATTCGAATCTCGTCAGTTAGCATTACTATTTTTAAAGTCAATAAAATTTATTAAGTGGCATAAAAACAAAAGAAAAAAAGATCCATTGTTAGCATTTTCTTTTTTATTTAAGGAAGGCATTATCTCAATCCACCAAGTCTCTTCCATCTTTATCCAAAGGCCTAAAAAAAAATTCATTGTCCAAAGATCTTTTCTAAAATTTGATAAAAATCTCCCAAATAAAAATAGAACTATTCAAATGGTTATAAATTCTACGTATTGTAGGAAGCATTACCCTGAGTAGTTGCTTTGTTTGTGGCCAGCTGGGCCATGGTAGACGTTTTTGCCCTTTGCGTGTGAATTCTGCAAGTATTTCAAAACCTAGTCAGACTCAGTCATACCCGTCCAGTCGAGAACGGTATCGGTACCAGAAACGGGCAGGCCAGGCTTCGAGAACCTCGCGAGGGGCGACTTATTAGCTAACCCTATAGTATTACCCTGGAGGGGGATTTTTGTGTTATTGGCTGGTGGTGTAGCATGTGAACGATTTTGTTGTTGACCGGTGTACTGTTGGATGTTGAGGCACCATGTTTATGTATCGCTTATGTATGCATAGTGTTGTTTGTTTAATCCTTATGTATTGGGGAGTATGTATAGAATTTCGAACCCTCTATTGTATATATTGAGAAGTTGTAATTGGGATCAATGATCCTAGTGTTGTTGTATATTTGGTATTGAATCATGAGATAGTTATGTGAACGGCCTGTGGGCCTTGTTCAGTTTGAAAATTATTTGTTGAGTACAGGGAATCCGTGGGTATATGTGGTTGGTAGGTTGGTTTCGGGAGTTGTGTGGTATTGGTAAGTTATGTGAGAACTTCTAAGGGAGTGTGAGATTTGTATCTCGGGTTAGTGAGAATGGTGCCGGTGTGTTGCTTAGTGTTTTGGGCCTCGCTAGTTAGTGAGTTCGTTGTGACCCCATCAGTTGTGTATAAGGGTGGTGTTCGTATTATGGCTTGTTATCGGTTGGTGACTGTGTATGGGTGAAATGAGTTAGTAGGGTTATTGGTTATCTGGTATGGTCGGTACGTAGGAGGAGAACATCATGAGTGGATTCTGGCAGTATTCTTTAGGAGGAAGAACAGTTTGAGTTCTAGAGTAACGAGAATAGCGTTGGTGAAAATTGTCCTTCGTGGTTGGGTTGGTGTGATTGAGGTTGACCATGTCGGTCTTGAGTCGAGGAGATGAGCAGGCTTGCTATGCAGCCATGGGGGGGATGGTGATTCCCTCAGACGCAGTGTTGGTATGGTTCGGTTTTAGGAGATCCGGTGATATTCCAACGATTTGGGGTTTGTGTAGGGAACTCCGTGTTTGGGATTAATGGTTTGAGCGGCACTTCAGTGTGTGGTTTACTGAGAGTGGTGGTTTATTGAGTTAATTAGTCAGCTTTTTGGCATCGGGTTTTGGGTTGACCTTTGTCACCTTGAGGTTGGTCTCGTTTATTGTAGACTTTGTATGTTGATTAGGGAAAACTGAAACTAATCGGACATGTTATGTCATTGAATCTAACGGTTGGAATAATACATCAAGTTTTGTATTGATTGATTGAACTTGTATATGTTAATTGCTTATATACATTGTTGTGTGTGGGAGGAGAAGGGGGATGTACTCCACGGTTTATTGGAAGATGGGTGATGGACCTCTAAACCGGATTCTGTTTGATTTGATATAGCACTAAAATGTATATCGTTATCAATTGTGAAGTATAGAAGTGTTTCTATGCTATATTGATACGACACCAAAATGTGTATCATTTGTGTATTAAGGAGGTATTGTTGATGTGAGATGTGGTCTCCTTTAATTGTTGGCCAGGTTTTGAGCCATGTTTATGATTTTAAATTGGTTAAGTTAAGGGAGACGGAATGAAATTGCAAAATCATGAATTTCTTATGCCTTGTGTGTTGATAGCACTGTTGTTATTTCTATTAACTATCATTGTAGAAATGTTATGTTTTGTGTTGGTTTTGGCATCACTGTGTGAGTGATGGACGTTGCAAGTGTTATTTTGAAAAGATATGGAAAACAAAATTTTCCTAGTGTTTGGGCCATCTAAGGGCGTTGTTGAGAAATTGATTTAATTCAAGGGTTTTGAGGAATTCCAAATGAATGATTTTTGGCAAATAAACAGTGGATGATTATGTATTTTGGATAACACCGTGTTTGTGAAAAATGTTTACAAAGCTTTTAAGTTTCGCATGGGAAATGCAAGATTTATTTCGGAATGTCTACTTTGAAAATTTGACTGTATTTGAGAAATGTCTCATGAACAATAAAATGTTTTTTCTTATTATTTACTCAGAAGATTTGCTTTCGTTGCCTTTTTAGGAATTATGTTGTTGAGTAGTGACTTAGCTTGAAGTGCTAGTCGGTTGTCGGTCAATTGTTTCTGGAAAGAATTGGTTTGGTTGAAGCTTTTTGTGCCTAAGTGTTGTCATTGGGAACGTGTTTCCTGGGTAAGTCCTTCTTTTGGTGAGAGCTAACCGGAGGTTTGTTGCAAGAATAGTTTCTCTCCTAATATTTAGGTGTTGGTGTTGTGTGATCAGTTGGCCTTGTGCTTTGGACGTGTTCTTAATTTCGGGGATGAAATTCTTTAAGGGGGGGAGGTTATAGCGATCCCGGTTTTCCCTTTTGTTGTTTAACTGTAATCCGGACTCGGTTCCGTGGGAGTGTTGTTGTCTTATTCTCATTTCTATCCCGTACTATATGTATTTGAGTTTTGGGTTGTGTTGGGCAAGTTGGGAATATGTTAGCTGTGTTTAGAAATATTTAATCTCTGCCCAGATTTTGGCCTTTACGCTCGAGCAGGTATTGTTATGCTCGAGCGGGACTCTTGTTGTTGTTGCTTATCCGCTCGAGCAGGGGTTTAGACGCTCGAGCGTGATTTTCCATCTCTTATCTTTTTGGTCGTCAACAATACTTCTGGGAAGGTGCATCCGGCGCTCGAGCGGCTCTTTGGACGCTCGAGCGTGAACCTGTGTCTGACGCTCGAGCGGGGTGTTGTACGCTCGAGCGGACCTATTTTATATCAGTCCGTGAAATCACTTTTTGAATCACTTTTCACTTTTCTTTTCTCACTCTTACTTTCCCAAAAATCGATTTTTGAGAGCTCCTCACTCTAAAACCTAACTTCTCTCTAGTAGGAGTGTTTTCCTCACCTTGGGCCTTTGTAAAAAGTGTGTTGATCATCGAGGGCTTCGTTTTGATCCAAGAAATTTAGGATTTGGAGCACTTCCGAGTTTTGCTCTTCTTCTCCTTGGGTTCCACGTTTGAGGTAGGGATTTCCTTGTTCTTTTTCAATACTTCGTCTATAGATAGACATGTGGTAGTTTTGTATTGCATGAAAATCATATCCACGTTGGATTTGTTTGAAATCATGAGAAGGAACCTAGGGTTGGTTGTTTGAAAATGGTTATTTTATCATTGATGGTTGTTTTGGGCTAATTGGAGTGTAAATTAGCATGTTATAGTTGAAAGAAGAAAAAGCCCTAAATTATATTTTGATTTGGTAAATTAAAATGGAGGGTAGTTAACCTATGTTATAAATCTCTATTGTAAATGTGAGTTGGGTGAAGGTGTTAATGCCTAAGGGGTTAACTTTGGCTTTGGAATGGTTTTGAAATGAATGTAGCGGACTAATGTGAGTTATGGCTTTATTATCAACGGAATTGGTTTTGTAAAACAAAAGGGATGGAGTTGGTTTTGGAAAACAAAAAGGAATGGAAATTGTTTTGTGAAATGGGAAAAGTCCTTTTGAAATAAGTGGTGAAGTGTTGACTCTATGTGAGTCTCGGAAAATAAATATGAGGATTGAATCATTGCATCATGAGTGTTGAATACACGCATTTGGGAAATTTAATTTGTAATCGTCATACTTGTGGCATTGTTGGGTTTAAGTTCTCATGATAATTGAGTCTTTCAATAGATGTACTAAATACATGCATCTAGAGGTTTTGTCCTTGGTCATCGGTGGAGGATGACACGGTTGTGTTGAATTGTCGTGTATGCATTACACCTATGTGTTCAAATACTTTAACACATTGCTGGTATCTGGATAGTTTATGTGTATGCATTATACATGTTGGTTATGCCCTTTTGTGTTGTGATTGTTGGTGTTATACCTTGCCCTTAAAATCAGAGGTACCGTTACCTTCCAGCTAGCGCCTGCAGAACTGACTGCGCTGAGAATCTAAGGCACCACACCCTTCCAGCTAGCGCCTGGTAAACGGGTATCTTGTTGTGAGGGGTGTATCTTTGGCTTACTACGCACATAGCTGGTAGAGCAAAGTTTTGTTGTTGTGGTTCCATTGTATCTGAGAATATCATGGATTTGGTTGGTTACAATTTCGGAGGGCCAAGTTACCTCATTGGTTGATTATATACATGTTAGTGAGTTGTTATCTCCCTTTTTATAAAGGTATGCATGTATAGTTATGATTGTATTGGGAACGAACCAAAATGTCATTTTGTCATTCGGAAAGTGTGAAGGAGATCGAACATTTTAAAAATATATTTTGAAAAGGCACATCTGTTGTATGTATGGAAAATGGAAGAGAGTAATGGGCTTAGTGAATTTATTTCCTAAGTAATTGATAATGTTATGAAAGATTGAGAACGGGGGTTAATGAAAGGAAATAAAAGATGTACCACCTATGGCATTGATTGAATGTTTGTTTTCGAGAAAAGCTCATACTTATGTATATTTTGTATAAACTGTCACATTACTATTCTAGTATGAGATTGAGCATCCATGATCATAGCTATCTATAAGTTGTCATTGTTGAGGGCCATGTTGAGATCCCTACTGAACTATATGTTCATCCCACTTTGTTGAATCTTTTTCAGGTGTAGAGCAAGATATGCTACAAGATTTGGATCTTCTTATTTGTTGGCCACAGGACCTCTATTGTATTGGCGGAATGCCATATGTGTAAAAAGGGTTGTGCCATTCTTCTTGATTAATTAAGTGATGTAAGGCCAAGGGCAATTTATTCAGCATGTTCATGTTGTTTTTTACTTTGCATACGAATGAGAGTGTTGTTATTCACTTCTACAGGTTGAATGTATGAGTTTATTTCCGCATGCTATCTCTGAAATGGAATTAAGTTAATAAATTTGGTAATACTTCGAGTATTAAAAAGTGGGGCGTGACACTCTCTTTGTTAAAATTTCGAGCCATCACATTTGAACATTGCAAGGTTTCTCTAAACTTTATGGATCCATAAAAATTGAAGACCGTCTAATCTCTTTCATATATATATTTTTATTGGTTTCATATGTGTGTGTATATATATATATATATATATAGAATAATGCTTGACGCCTCGAAATTGCCTCGAATTCCAATTTATTTTTTTATTTTTTTATTTTTTAAAGGTTGTGTTAGTTTTGTTTTTTTTTTTTTTAATTTTTTCCCCTCTCTTTTCTTTTCTTTCTTTTTGCAAGGGTGGTTATGTATAGGGGTGTGCTAAAAAATTAGACATTCCGCAAGTGAGTTGGGTTGGACTGATTGGGTGATAAAATTGACTGATCAGTTTTTTTTTTTTTAATTTTATTTGTTGGACTGTGTTGGTTTGGTTTTTTTTAATTTTTTATTTTAAAGGCGGTTATGTGTAGGGGTGTGCCAAAAAGCTAAACATCCCACACCAACTCATCGTACAAAATTATATGGAACTAACGAATTTTAGCCAGCAGTCTAACTGATCAATCAATTAAGTTGGACTAGTTGAGTGATAAAATTGATTGATCAGTTAAGTTGTTGGTTAAATTTTGTTAATTTCATATAATTTTATACAATGAGTTGGTGCGAAATGTCTAATTTTCTTGACACATCCCTACACATAACCACTCTTAAAAACAAAACAAAAAACTAACATAGCCTATAAAAAAAAAAAAAAACGCATTCGAGGCAAATTCGAGGCCTCTAGCACTACCGATATATATATATATATATATATATATATATATATATATATATATATATATATATATATATATATATTAAGGACTTGCCACGCCAGTAATATAAAATTAAATAAAAAATAAGTACTATCTTATCAAAAAATTTATACTGAATATGTAACCAGAATGATGTGGTAATGATATCAATGAAATGAAAATTACTTTAACAAATATTTTGATTTAAAATAGTAAAATTTACACGTACCACATCATTATGTATAGACTTTTTGTATAAATTTTCTATTTCACCTTATATCATATATGTTGTTAGCACCATAAATTTGCAATTTTATTATTTTTATTATTTATATAACTGCAGGACATGTGGCAGTAACCAATTGATTATGTATACAAGCTATTAGTCTTGGTCCAAATAGACTACTGCAATTGAATTGATTATGAATATGTTGGCTTTTTGGCTTTCGAAGGTTATTATAGTAATTTTGAGCGTGCCAATAAGGATCAATCAGTCCTCACAAAAATTTAATTGCCAATCAATTATCAGACGATTGTGTTTTAGTTCTTTCAGCTTCAATGAAGAGGACTTTTGCTGGTGGCTTTGCTTAGGAGGAATAAACTGACAATGATTAAATGAAGAACAATTGCAGTATTTCATTAAGTAAAACGAAAGACTTACAATGATCCAATTCAGCCTCGCAACAACAATCTATTTGAAACTACTTCTATGAACGAACTGCAGTGCAGGAATTTTAAAGTACTGAAATACAAAGAATAGGAAATGTAAAACTGGAAAGGAAATAAAGTAGATAAAATTGGTTTTTTTGGATCTGAGTCTGGGGGGCTTTTCTGGTTCCTTCTCTGCTATTTATACTTCTCAAGGATAACCATCGAACTGCACTTCTAACCGTCGAAACGTTCCTCCATGATCGCTGATCATGTTGCCTTATAGTTAGCTCCACTATGCCAATACCTGCAGTTAGACTTCCCTCCTGATTTTGAATTTAAATGTGAGTAACCGTTGAAGCCACATCACTTTGCATCTCTTTGCTGATCCAGTACTACGCAAATCTTATGAAAACCAATACTAACTGCCACGTGTACAATCACGATCGAAGGCTTGAATAGTCTTCCCGTATTGCCCTTATTCTGCCACGCGTTGAATTGTAATTGGCTTATACAAAATATGTAGCCAACATTAACCCCCACACTAATATACTCAATACTTAATGATATTAGTGGATCAAGGCCTTTTATCCACGTCTTAGAACGTGCATGGGCTTTGCATTCTTCAAGAAATGCAAGTGTCATTCTTCAAGAACGTGCATGGCCTTTTATCCACCTCCCTATATTCAAGTCATGGAAGTTTTTGCAAACTATCAACTTTTGGATTACACACCCGCTACTCATAATTCTCTAACCCAAAATTTTGCAAAAATGGACATTGGAAGCTCTTCTTCTAATCCATAATCTTCTGCATGGGACAAGGCTGTGGCTTCTTCTTCTTTTGGGGCTTCTGGTTAGAGAAACTAGTCAGAACCTGAGGCATGGGAGTTAAGCGAGCGAGTTAATCATCACTTTGTTGAGTTCACTGATCCTCTAGAATTCCCTTCAAATGCTTGGAGTTCGGTGGTTTATCCTTACGTGCCCATCAACCGCCGACGCAGTTTAGAGGACAATCTGCTTGTAGCATGGTACACATCATCCATGCCTACAAAGATAGTACAAGCTACCCGATTCCCAGAAGAGGCACAAGGGTATAACCCACTGTTCTTAGCCCAGAAGGCAAGGTTTTGCTCTTCTGACTAGCTTGATTGTGTTAATGCCCCTTAGTTTCCTCCTTCTTTCGAAATGGAAGCTTATATACCTCCTCCTCCGCAAAATCCTCGCTGGATAGAGAGACTGAGGCTTACCCTCTCTGCGGACAAGGTTTTTCCCCCCTATAAGCCTTCACCTCCCCCTACTCCAGCTCAGCGAAAGCAAGCCCAACTTCTGCTTGCGGCCTTTTCTCGCTTGTCTTTCAATGTTTTTGAAGACGATGTTCCTCTCAAGAACTTTCGATGGGCTTGTGATGTTATGACTCGGGGTCACGTCCTCAACCCCATCGCCTAAGCAGAACTCCAAACATTTTTGGACCAACTCCCGTTGCTTTTTCATTGGCACCGGACTTCTGTGGCCACCACCCAATCTTTGAACCAACTTTCATCTCTTCGAGTTCATACCCAGTACGAAGCGAAGAACCTCATCGAAAAATATGATGACTTCAAGAATAAAGCCTCGGCATACTGGGATGACTTGGATATGGATGAGCTGGAACAAGGGTTAAAAGAAACAACATTTAAAATAAATGCTGAAGAACTCTTTTATCAAGTAAGAGCACATCAACTTCAGCAGCCAAGCCTGGAGAAAATAGAAGATAGAATAAAAAAGGAACATAAATTTATTGACTATAGCTGGACCAAATTCCATGATCTTGTTATTTATTTTATTCCTTACTTTTATGAACTCGAATTTGTACCCAAAGAGGGCCTTTTGATGTAGTTTCTTTTGTTTCAATATAGCTAAGACTTTTCTCTTTGTTTGGCATGGTTTGACTTTATCTCTGTTTGTCTTTATAAGCAAATTTAGGGCTTCGAACTCAACAATCTCATCCTTCAAATCTAGATTCAATCATCTCAAATGAAACACTGAAAAACCAACATGAACTTTTCCAATTCATGGAATACAATTGACAACTTTTTCTGGTTTCCATTTAGAATTAGTGCTTCGAATTTAACAATCTTGCCCCTTAAAGCTTGTTTTAATCATATCCAACATATGGTCATATGGTTAGTACGATCAATCAGTTTTAAATTGACCATTTTTGCTTCGAACAACAGTCCTTACTTTCAAAAATATGGAAGCCCTTCTCAAGGGTTGCACTGTTTTAATTCGAAAAAGCAATCTCTTCTGTATATTATAAAACCAACTATTGATTTTGATACTTTGAACAACAATTTTCATCCTTAAGGGATCTCAAGTTTTGCTTTGAAGGATTTATTCTCACTAAGAAACCCTAAAACAGGTTTTCAATCCTATTGAGGTAAACAAATACTTGAGCGTTCTTGCATCCTTATGTATGAAATGTGCTTCGAAGCTGGTTTCCTGCTTTCGAAACCATTTGTCATTTGGCTTTGGCGCCAAAAACTAGTTTCGAGGCCAGATATTTTATTTCGAAGCTGCCACCATTATTTGAGATGTATTTCCCTCCAGAAATTATCAATATTGAGGGAGACCTTTCGCATCCATAGTTTTAGTAGTTTTTGTGAATTCCATCCGTGTCAAACGACCGGGTATATTTTCAGACACAAAGTTTTAAAACCCTTTTATTTTGTGCTCGGAATTCGCTTATTTGTCTATCGCACAAACTCTTTATCTCTACCGACCTTCCACTTCTCTCTACTCTTTTTCCCAAGTTCGTTCTTTGAGAAAGCTTTTTATCAATGGCTTCTTCTTCCTTGAAAATACCAGTAGTAGAGCGTGCGAGCCCGTCTGTAATCCTGAAAAGGATTATTGATGCAGAATGTGAGAAGTACAAGGTTGGTGAGAAAAGTGCCATTGACAGACGCATCTTCATTCCTCGTCGTCATGAGCAACAAGAGTATGTGCTTGGGCCATCTTCAAAGAGATTCCTATTGAGCTTCTAGCTCTATATCCACGTCTAGAAGACCATTGTCTCCTTTCCGAAGGTGGTCTTGACTGGGGAAACTGGAGGATGAACCGCCCCCATCGCTGCTGGCCTACGGTGAGACCAGAGTGGGAAGAATGGTATGATCGGGTTGTCCCTGATAGGACTCTGGACCTTCAAGAGCTCTGCCTTTTCGATGTCCTCCAATTATCCAAGTTCACTATCTCAGAGGACCCTTTCTTAATACCTGTTGCCTTTTGTTTTTGGAATTCTGCCTTTAATTTCTTTCAATTCAGATGTTGGATGATGGCCCCTACTCTTCTTGATATCTGCCATCTATTAGGATTGTCCCCCACTGGAACCCCCATTGGACCAAATTATCCTGACCTACCAACCCCTTTTTCCCTTCCCTCTCTTAACTCATCCTATAGTGACTTTGTCAAGGCTGAGAATAAAAGGGAGGGCCCTGTGACTGATAGGAAATTCTTTTCTTTCATATTATATTGGCTTTGCAAATACCTTTTCTGTACCTCTTCTCAAAGAATCATGCCTGAATTCGCCCCTCTTGCCAAAGCCCTTGTTTTACAAAAAAATGTGGCCTTAGCTCCATACGTTCTAGGTCACGTATATAGAGCATGTTCTCTTTTTTGTGAGAAATCTTTGGATGCGAATCAAGGAGGTCTATTTTGGATATTTCAGCTTTGGCTTTTTGCATATTTTACTGAATTACAATCCAAATGCCTTAAGTTTTTGGAGCCAAATCCTACTACTCATGGCATGAGGCTAGCCAGCGTTTCACTCTATCCTTCTACCTTTGCTTTTTACTTCTCTTTCTTCCTCCAACTCCCACCTTCCTTTTCTTCCCATAACTTTCGTTCCTTCAAACCTACTACCATTGGCCCATCTTGGTTGAAACATTTCTAAGTGATAGGTTCTGCTCTTCACCCCAACACAAGAACATATGGGCCTCTATTCTGATCCCTAGAGATTTATTCATTGGGACTATGAGCCCTAGAGCTTACAAGTGTATTGCTGAGCCCTATTGTCCTATTCAATTTGCTAGGCAATTTGGCTTCTCACAAGGGGTCCCAATACCTCTCTGCAGCCAAACCAATTTAAGTCTTACCAACAGGGACTTAAAGGTTCGAAGATCCAGATTAGAAGAAGCAACTTCAAAATTTAACCAGGATTTGATTGAGTTTGAGTATTTCCCTTTCATTCCTCAAAGTAACCTATTGAAAAGGTGCCAAAACTGGTGGGTGACCAATATGGAGGTATACTTGGCCATTCCACCTCAAGACCTATTAATGGTATTGGATATACCTCAACCCAAATCGAAAGAGGCTGGAATTGTTACTTCTTCCACTGTTCCTGCTACCACAGTTCTTGCACCTGTCATTACAAAGCTTATTCCTGCTGCCTCAACTCCTCTTAGAGTTACTCAAGCTACCTCGAAGAAAGGTATGTACTTTTGTTTCTTTTCTCTTCTTCTTCTTTATAATGCTTTTAGCCTTACCTATAGTTCTTCTTTTGGTGAAGGTGGTGCGGGTGCCTCACCTGGAGATTTTCTCCAAAAGGTCCAAGCTTTAAATCTTCTCAAGAGCAAATAGCAACAAAAGAAAATGAAGCTTTTACTTAATCCTGAAAAGGAAGCACCTGGGGTTCAGGCAGCAGAAGAAGAAGAAGTAGAACAAGAGCAAGAAACACCCTTAAAAAGAAGAAAGAAGATGACTGTCTCTCTTGCTGATTTCACTGGAGGTCCTATCCACGAAGCATCTGCTAACGAAGTGCAAGCAGAGCATTCCAAAGAGCTTATTGTATTCCAAAGGGCTGAGAAGAGGAAGCAACATCAAATGCTCAGGGATGAAGCCGCCGCCGCTGATGCACTCCAAAAAGAGGTTACAAGAAAACGGCAAGCTGCTGGACACTATACTCTTCACAGTTTCCTAATCATAGCCATTACTTCTGAAACTAGTAAGCTCCTTCATACTTCTATTCATTTTTCTCAAATTCCCAATACTAAGGCTTGACATTGTTTTGTATTTCTTTTTTTGTAGCAACAACTACTTTGCCTATTCTTCCAATAAGGATTCCGTCAGTTTCAGTCGAAGTTGAACAACCTCAAGATGTGGAGCCTATTCAAATAATTCTCCCACTTCCTAGCCCTATATTTTCCATACCCTTCTTGAGGCCAAGTATTCATGCTCCTCTTTCTTTTGGCTTAACTTCATACCTCCCTCACTTATCTTTCGATTTTACTCAATTTAATTCTCCTTCGAGCTTTACTTCTCCTCCCTCTCCTAAGGAAATTCCAGCTGTTACTTCATCTTTGATGGTAGCTAATTCCTATAGAGAAGGTACTGGTAGCTCTCCAATTCATCATCCATTATCTTTGCCTAGTTCCAGTCCTTCTTCTCTTGACTGACTGGTAGCCAAAAATATAGAGACTGCTAAGGATACTCCACCTTCTTCTCCTATTCCTATGCAGTCATTTCTTCCCTCTACCAGGGCTCTCTCTGCACCTTCCATGTCAATGGATGAGGTGGATATCTTTGAGGCTAGACTTGCTAGTCTTTTGACATACCTTCCACCTCTCCAATGACTAGCAATGAGACTGAGCCATTAGTTCTAGCTGATTCTCTGCTAGAAATTTTTAGAGCTCTTCCTCCAGTGGTAAGACTTCCTTGCCTTCGATAGACTTGGACACCTGTCTGGAGCTGCTGGAATCTTTTTCGAGGATTCCTTTTGAAGCCTTGCAGAGGCCTATAATAAAAAATGGCTTCCTCCAATGTTGCAAGATTGCTGAGCAATCCGGCATAGCTGTCTCCAGTTATTTGTCTCAGGCAGCAGCCACCATTGATTTTTACATCAATATTCGTCATGCTGCCAAGGTTACAGAGGAGAAATTGGTGAGGGATCAGAGCTTTGTTTCCAAAGTACATACTGAGGTGTCAAAATTGAAAGAACAACATTCCTCTGTCTCCCAATTTTGAGCTCAACTATTGGAGAAGAAAACTCAACTTGAAGAGGAGCTATTAGTAGTCAACCAAGCCTTAGATCGAACTACCACCAAATTGCAGATTACCAATCAAGGACTGGCTGATCGAAAGTAGGAGATGGCTACAACCATCCAGTTGTTACCATCACTTCAGAATTGAGCATCTATTGTAAAAGAACAACTGAGACATTGTACTGACTTCTGGGCCAATCTATGGCTACATGTACTCAACTCTTTATGAAATAAAAATTTCTTATTTATCATTTGAGTGTTCTCATGTTCTTTTATTTAACACCTATTCTATTCCTTATGTTTCCCATACGGTTGGATAATAAGGCTTCAAATATCTTCCATTAATCCTCTTGGGATGTACATATCCATTCAAATTTTTCAAATGATATGCTCCCGAAGGCAAGACTATGAATTTGATACGGTCCTTCCCAGTTAGGTGACCATTTGCCAAACATGTGGCTTTTAATCCCTATTGGGAGTATTGTCTTTCATACCAAATCACCTTCATCAAAGCTGATGTAGTTGACCTTCTTATTATAGTTTTTGGCTGCTTTCTTCTTTTGGAAAAGAATGTTATTTAATGCCAGAATCCTAGCTTTATCTATACTTTATAATTCCAAGCACATACTCTGATGGTATTTCTCAAGATCTAACTGGTCTTGGAATCTCACCCTCAAGAACTTAACATTAATTTTCACAGGTAGCACTACATCATGTCCATATACTAAGGCATAAGGAGTGATTCCTGTGCTTAACCTTGGAGAAGTCCTATAAGCCCACAATACATCCAGCAATAAGTTATGCCAATCCCTAAGATTGTCTTCCACAACTTTCTGTATTGCTTTCTTCAAAGACTTATTGGATGATTCAGCTTAACCATTGGCTTGTGCATAACAGGGAGTGGAATTAACAAGGCTAATTCCAAACTCTGCCACAAAAGACTTTACCATTTTCCCATCAAATACAGTCTCATTATCAACAGTTATAGTCTGTGGGATACCAAATCTATGGATTAAATCCTTAATGAATCCAATGACTTCTGTCTGGTCTACAACCTTGTATGGCTTAGCTTCGACCCACTTAGTGAAGTAATCAGTGGCCACTAAGATGAAACAATGATGCTTTGAAAAGGGTGGGTGTATTTTCCCCATCATATCCATGGCCCATCCTCTAAATGGCCAAGGCTTCACAACTGCATGCAGGTTAGTTATAGGCATATGCCTTATTGTGCCATGCTTTTGGCATCCCTGGCAACCTCTTGCATATTCTATGCAGTCTTTAAGAATAGTTTGCCAATAGTAGGAATGCCTTTGAAGCAGCCATCTTATCTTCACACCAGGCTGATGAGCACCACAGATGCCTTCATGAACCTTAGCCATAGCTGTCAATGCTTCCTTTGGGCCTAAACATTCCAACAATAACCCATCTCCCCCCTTTTTGTAGAGAGCATTACCATACATTATATATTGCATAGACTGCAATTTAATTTTTCTGCTGGCTTTCGAAGATGGGCCAGCCAGATACTGCATTATTGGATGCCTCCAATCTTGTTCTTGTAAGTCATTATGATTGACTTCCAGGACCACATTCCTTTTATTCAGGGGTGGTATTACTTTCTGATATGTTGTTTGGTTTATGTTCTCTTGAGTATTATCCCTTGTCTTGAAATTCAAAACTTCCTGAGCCACATCATTAGCTCTATTATTCAAGAATCTTGGGATATAAGTTACATTCGCTATCTGAAATTGAGAAAGTAAATGTAATGCAACCACATAGTATGGCAACATGCTCACACTTTGACATTTGAAAATCCCTTTCACCTAGTTAACTACCAATTGAGAATCCCCCAATATATCAACTGCATGAGCCTGTAATCTAATAAGTATTTCCAATCCCATTATTAAGGTTTCATATTCAGCTTGATTATTAGAACAAGTTATTTCATTCACTCTGAAACCATGTGCGGTTTCTACTCCTTGTGGTGACTTAATTACTATACCAATTCCAGTTAAACCATTGGCTTTTGATCCATCGAACCACATTTGCCATGGTTCAAGACTAGTCATACCAAGTTCCATTATCTCTTGGCTTTCTATTTGAGATGGATGGTCTGCCAAAAAATTAGCTAAAACTTGTCCTTTTACTGCCTTTTGGGGAACATATTCTAAATGAAATTTTGATAAGACTAGTATCCATTTGCCAATTCTTCCCCTCAACATAGGTCTAGATAACATATACTTAACCAAATCTGTGGTTGCAATTACCAAGACAGTTGTAGACAAAGATAGTATCTTAATTTCATTGCAGTGAAGTACAATGCAAGGCACAACTTTTCTACAGCTGAGTATTTACATTCACAAGAATTTAGAACCTACTAAGGTAATAAACACCTTGCTCCTTGCCTTCTTCATTATCTTGGGCTAAGAAAACTCCCAATGAATCCTCTGCTGCAGCTATGTACAACATCAAGGGCTTATCACCCCTTGGTGGCAACAGCACTGGAGGGTTGGCCAAGTAGGCTTTGATTCCTTTGAAAGCAGTTTGATGCTCTACTGTCCACACAAACTCCTATTTATCCTTCAGCCTTAATAAGGAAGAAAAAACTTTAGTTTTCCATGCAGTATTAGAAATGAATCTTCAAAGAAAATTAACCTATCCAAGGAATTTTTGTAATTCTTTCTTACTTGATGGAGGTCTGGCTTCAATGATAGCTTTGGCTTTATTCTGATCAATCTGTATTCCCTTCTTGTGTACTACATAGCCCAAGAAGTTTCTAGCTGATATGCCAAAAGAACATTTGAGAGGATTAAGTTTCAACTTGAACCTTCTCATTCTTTCAAAGGCTGCCTCCAAGTGAAACAAATGTTCTTTCATGGATTGGGACTTTACTACAATATCATCAATATAACACTCTAAATATCCTCCAATGAGGTCATGAAAAATAGTGTTCATAGCCCTTTGATATGTAGCCCCAGCATTCTTCAAACCAAATGGCATTTTAACCCATTTGAAGGTGCCAATATTCCCAGGACATCTGAATGCTGTCTTGTGGATATCCTTCTCTGCAATACAGATTTGGTTATAACCAGAATGCCCATCCATCATTGATAAAACTTGATGCCCTGCTGAACTATCCACTAACAAATCCACTATATGCATAGGATACTCATCTGTTGGGATTGCTAAATTCAAGTTTCTGAAATCAATGCATACCCTCATTTTACCATTCTTCTTAACTACAGGTACAATATTGGATAGCCATTCAACGTACCTGGCTGTCCTAATAAAGCCTACCTTGAGGAGCCTAAGAATTTCCTCCTTGACCTTCTGAATCACCTCAGGGCTCATTCTTCTTGGTTTTTTGCTTGTACGGCTTGAAATTAGGCCTCATAGGGAGCCTATGTGTCAATAATGATCTATCCAATCCTGGTAGTTCATTATAAGACTATGCAAAACAATCTTTGTATCACTTTAAGACCGCCAACAACTGGTCCCTGCCAAGAGCATTCAAACAAGCACTTATATAGGTGGGCTGCTGTATGGAACCTTCTCCTAAGTCCACTTCTTCCAAGGGGTCTTGTACCTGAGAACTCACTGATACTTTTTCTTTGATTCCTTCTGACTTCGAAGTAATTTCCTTGCTTTGTCCTATTCCTAGTTTCTTTGGTTCAACATCGTTACCCTCCTCTTCATAGACAAAGTCTGTCCACAAGGCATCCTCTTCTTGTATCTCTTGGACTTTTATTTCAATATCCAAAGCACAGTATTTATCCAAGGCCAAAGATCTGACCTGTTGATGTTCCTGCTTCCAACCAATTATTACGGCTTCTTTCGCTTGTTCTTGCACTTTCTGGACTATTGACTGTATGTCCAATGCTGAAAACTTAATTAAAGCCAGCGATTTGGCCTCTTGGGTTCCATCTCTTTGCCTACAACCAGGCATCATTGTCATCTTTAACGACAAACTCTTCATCAGCACTTTCCTGGACTAAGTGCTTCAGGTGTGCTAATTCCGCATCAGCCGTCACTTCGGCTGATCCATCAGGCTTTCTCAGTATACTGAGTGGTGCTACTCCTTCAGTATACAATTTGGCCTCTGCAAAATCTGCACAAGCTATGAAGGGTTAAGGATCTTCATTGATCTCCTCTGTCTCTCCACTATCCAAAGCCATCATTATTTTCTGATGTAGAGAGGAAGGCACACACTTGTTGGTGTGAATCCAATCCCTACCAAGTAAAGCATTGTACTTAGCATTGTTGTCGATAACGAAGAATGCAGTCATACAGTCCCTGGTTCCCGCACTCAGGTTGATGGGCAAAATACCTTGAGCCATCTGTTTATCTCCAGCGAAACCAGCAATGGCTGTACTGGTTGGGATCAGTCTAGGGTTCTTCTTCCCTAATTTCTTCAAAGACGATTTTGGAAGCAGGTTTACTGCTGCCCCATTATCCACCAATACCCGATTCATCTGTACTCCATCAAAGAAGGCCTTGATATACAAGGGCTTGACATGCTGTTTCATGGACGTTGTAGGATATTCGAAAGGGTATGAGAGGTTAATACTGACCTCTTCCTCATTCTCACCTTCAGTTTCCATTGGTGTGGCCACTTCGGATTCGTCTTGTACCATACTCACTTGTGAGTCTTCACTAGAAACTAGGATTGGGTCAATCTCCTAACCTTGGTTATCATTTTCAGCATGAAACTCCTGTGGTAATATGAGCACCATATTCATTGACACCGCAGGAAATCAGCCAAATTGGATGACTGGTTGTACATGCTTTCTTTCCTGGCCGACTTGTTCAACTACTTCAGAAGCATCTTCCATGCTGCATTCTGGCACTTCAGTACCAATAGTTTTCTTCGAATGGTCTGTTTCTGCTAGTTTTTCAACCAAAAATGTCTGTTCAGCCATAAAGGCTTCAAACATCTCTTTCGCTACCACTTCCTTCCTTTGGCCTAGGCCAACTTCTTCCTCTATCTCACTATCACTTTCCATCAGAGCCTTTTCTAATCCTGCCAAACTGGACCTTTCTTTGGCTTTTAGCTCAGAGTGAACTTTGGCCAATTGTTCTCTGCTGCAACTCTTTTTGTCTTGAAGAGTCGACTTTGGATCATGATTTGACTTTGAATTTTCTTCTCTTTCTGCTTGACTCCTTGGCTGGACCAATGAACAGATTTCTCCACCTTCTTTCAGGTCCTTCTGGTACTGAGTGTACCTTCGTTGGATGTTCCTTCTTTGGGACCTCGAAATTACCGGGACCATATTTGGTTCCTTTGTTTTTGGATGCTTAAGTAACACCCAATTGTTTAGAACCACCAAATGAGGTTTAACCATCCTACCTTGGTTTCCAATGACATTCCTTTGGGAAGACATCTCCCTGGGTTTGTTCTGTATGACAAACCAATCTCGGACTCCAAGTGCCCATGAACCTACTGGCCCAGTTGTTGAACTGTCTCTTTTGTCCTTCGAATCCATCTTTGAAACTGGCTGTGAAGGCCACTGCTCGACCCTGACTTCCTGTTTTGGGCCCAATTCAGGTCTTCGATGAAGATGGTCACCTTCTGTCCTGTGTGAGACTAGTCTAGGATGCCAATCCCCGGCTTTGATCCCGTAAGTTGAACCCCTTTCAGATATTCTTTCAAGATGATTGCCCTCCATTCTGTAATAGTTAGGTGGTCTAGATTCATGTAGAGGTTTCTTGCCTTTGGAGTGCATCCTAGTGACAGTTGGCTCAACCATTACTGGCTGCTGCATAATACTAGTTGGATATGGCCTTTTGTTATAAGCACTGGTTGGTTTAGGACGCCTCTGCACATCCTTGTAATATTGCTTCCCATCAATTGGAAGCCCATTCAACCACTTGTAGCTCATCCTGCATCTGGGACACATTCTTTGCATGACAGCTGCTTCTAAAGAATCGTCATCCAGTGCTTCTTTATCAGAGTCTTCCCCTTGGTCTGAGAAACCTTGTCCCATAGCTGGTAGATTTCTAGTGTCTTTCTTGACAGTTGTCTGGCTGGCAACATGCATCTGCACATTGACTTCTTCCAATTCTTTCAAGGACAAGTTCTGGAAATCTGGCATAATAACATTGGCTGCCACCTCTCCAATTTCTAGGAATGGATTAGTATCAATCCCCATGGCCTTTTCTATTTTAGCTGGGAATTTTAGACTCCCCTTTCAAATCTGCTCTTGGATCCTGTCTCGAAAAACAATGTAGTTTTTAATTGAGTGAGACCAAGAATTATGTCATTTACAATACACTTTTCCCTTAAGTTCCTCTGAAGATGGGATTTTGACTCCTTTTGGTAACTTTAAGAAGTGTGCAGCAAGCAAACAATCAAAAATGTCATCTGCCTTTGTTAAATCGAAAGAGTATTTCCTATGAAGGTCTTTCCTTTTAAATTGCTGGTTAATTGTTGTGTCTTTATGAATTAATGCTTCACAGATCACAGGTTTTTTCCCTACAATCTCTGCTGCATCAATCTCATAATTAGGATCTCTATAATATGTCTTGTGTGATGCATTACTTCGATCTTGTTCTTCTTCTAGTAATGCTTCATACCTAGACACCTTATAGGTTAATTCCACTAAGTCTCTAAACTCAGTTGAGTCAAACTTCTTTCGAAGCCTAAACTCTAGACCATTTTGAGCCAATCTCACAAATTCAGGCTCTGGTAAGATAATCCTACATTTATTTCGTGCTCTTTTAAATCTGGCAATAAACTGAGTAGCCTTCTCATCAGGCCTTTGACTCAGTCTTGCCAAGTCTGCCATGGAAACCTCTAACTCTGTTTGGAAGAATTGAGCATGAAATGCCTCTTTCATTTGTTGCCAAGTTTGGATAGAGCCAGGTGTAAGGTTAATATACCATACAAAGGCTGCCCTAGTTAGAGAATTTTGGAACAATCTTAACTTCATATAGTCATTGTTAGTAAATTCATCACACTGAGCAGCGAACCTAGCAATATGTTCAACTGTTGACTGGTTTCCATTCCCATATAAAAGAGCGAAGTCGAGTATCCTAAACCCCCTTGGGTATTTATGTACCCTATCTACCCATTCTGGATATGGCTTCCTATACACAAGAGTTTGAAGCCCCCGAGCCATCGGTCAATACATCTCTCTAACAATATCAGTAATTTGGTCCCTAGGAACCATATTTTGTGCCTATTGGACCACTACTGGAGGAACAAACACAAGATATGGTGGACAACTTTGTGCTTGGGGTCCTCTTGGTCCATAGGGTGGTATATTTGGGACTGGTTGTCCCTGTGATGCTAGCTGTTGTTGGGGGTATGGGTGACCCTATGAGCATGTCCTGCGAAAGGTGCTGGAACAGGTGTTGTGTCTCTTCTAGCTATAGGAAAACCTTCTAACCCCCGGGTATAAATTCGAATAAAGGGTTAGTGAACCCCCTCGTGCCAGGTATGGCTTCGAACATGGGATTTGAAACCATCCTTATGCCATTTTCATGTACTGGGCCAGATCCACCAATTTGCATGGCCTCACTGTTAAGTAATGAGGCATTTTGACTTGCTATAGGCCTCGAAATAGGTTCATACCAAGACTGAGGTGATGGTCTTTCATAGCTTTGATTACTAGTTTGACCATTAGAATGTCCATTAATTTGCATAGGCTATTTATCGCTAGCCAATCTTTGCTAAGGGATATTTGAAATTTCCTCCATGTGTCTTGTGTTTGTTGGTTGGTGGGTATTCATTCGATTCAAAAAGGATGTTGCCCACCTTTCCATTGTGTTCATTAACTGCTGTCCCATGGATTCATTGGCTAAGTAGATGGAACAGTGAATGATCAAATTCCTTGGCCTCGTCTAATATTATGAAAATGTAGTATTTGTTCCGAAGTGTTGGTCTGTTCGACCATAGGTTCTGATACACCAGATGCCTCTACAGGATGTGTCATCACATTTTCCTTTGGATTAGGCATTTCTACCTCTCATTCCATGTCCTATTCCAAGCGTTCATTTTCTCCTTGTCTCTTACGTCTAGCCATTTTAATTAGTCCCACCAGGCGTGCCAAAAATATATGTTGGCATTTTGGCTTTCGAAGGTTATTACAGTAATTTTGAGCGTGCCAGCAAGGATCAATCAGTCCTTATATAAATTTAATTGCCAATCAATTATCAGACGATTGTGTTTTAGTTCTTTCAGCATCAATGAAGAGGACTTTTACTGGTTGCTTTGCCTAGGAGGAACAAACTGACAATGATTAAATGAAGAACAATTGCAGTATTTCATTAAGTAAAATGAAAGACTTACAATGATCCAATTCAGCCTCGTAAAGGTTTACAGCAACAATCTACTTGAAACTACTGATATGAACGAAATGCAGTGCAGGAATTTTAAAGTACAGAAATACAAAGAATAGGAAATGTAAAACTGGAAAGGAAATAAAGTAGATAAAATTGGTTTTTTTGGATCTGAGTCTGGGAGGCTTTTCTGGGGCCTTCTCTGCTATTTATACTTCTTAAGGATAACCATCGAATTACACTTCTAACCGTCGAAACGCTCCTCCATGATCGCTGATCATGTTGCCTTATAGTTAGCTTCACTATGCCAATACCTGCAATTAGACTTCCCTCCTAATTTTGAATTTAAATGTGAGTAACCGTTGAAGCCACATCACTTTGCATCTCTTTGCTGATCCAGTACTACCCAGATCTTATGAAAACCAATATTAACTGCCACGTGTACGATCACGATCGAAGGCTTGAATAGTCTTCCCGTATTGCCCTTATTCTGCCACGCGTTGAATTGTAACTGGCTTATACAAAATATGTAGCCAACAGAATACAAGCCACAACACATTTGCAAGTTAATCGATTTTACAATCAATTGTACAAGACAATTTATAAAAACAAAGTGTTTTATAATTGATTATGTAATCATTTGTCATTCCAACTCAATTAAAAGCCAATCAATTGTTCATAAAATCCAATTGTCCTCTTTTTTTATGTTGACATAGTTATTGCTGCAAGTTATATTTTTTGCATTTAAGAGGTTTGTAAAATGCATCATAGAAGCAATTTGTTGCAACCTAGAATTTGATCAACTAGTATGGACAAACGCTGTGAAAAAAGTATATCATAGTATTCAAGAAATGCTATCAAAGAGCTGGCAATTACTAAAAGATTTTTATCATAATAGTTAGTGAATACAATGAAATTTATGTAACAGCAAAATTAGCCAGAATTCTATTTTCATCCAAATATATAATAAAAACTCAACTAAAAAATATAAAAATTCAATTCATTAAACACAAACTCCAATAATAATAATTACATTGTCCTCACAAAATAGCATATATTTCACCACACTTACAAAAACTAAAGCGTATACACAAATTTATCCAAAATGTAAATTCTACATGTTTTTCAATTCAAAATAAATAGAAAGGAAGTCAACAATAATTTTCCTAACAGTATTTACATGTGTTTTCCAAAAAATATTAGGATGTTTCCAAATAGCTACAATGTCGACTCATGGATCTAGCTTCAACACTCCTGTTGCTTCTTCAAAGTGCATTTGTATCTGACTCCTCCCAATTTGACCTGGATATTTATTTCAGTCATTCTTGGTGCAAAATATATGGGACATCACTTGAATGCAGGTGTTGCTTATTTTCCTTCAAAATATATTTATTAAGTTACAATACATAAAATAAAACTTAAGAGGTTGAAACATACAAACAAGATTCTACGTTGCAGAATTAATAAAAATAGTCTACCATCCAAACTAAGGACAAGGCAGCAAAATAAAGGCAAGGAGGAAACCAGCTAGAAATCCACCAAAAACATCAACAAAATCCACAATCCCATGTTCATATATTAATCCTACATATAATTAGATTTCAAAGCATGTAGTCCTAAGACATGTAGACAAGAATCATAAACATCCAAAGTGGCACACAAGACATCTACCCCATCAAAAAATTGAGCTGCCATACTATGGAGATGTTGACTAATCCTCTCTCTACTATGCAACAAATCAAGAGAATTACACAAATAATGTGGATTCAACAAGCGTGAAAAATTCAATAGAAAATATATTGAGTTGTTGGCAAAAATAGAGAAAGGTAAATATAGATTATTAAAGAAATATAAGACTACATTATAAATAAGGAAATTACTAAAATTTACCAGGAGAGCATTTATTGTTGTTGTTGGTGGTGGTGGTAGTGGTGGTGGTGAGGGTTTAATATGACTATATATTCCAATTATCAATCTGCTTGTGCAATAGCCTATATGGGTGTGTTTGATTGGAGGGACTAGATAAAGGAGATTAGAATCCATCAGACTTGAATCTTGGGACTGTGAATTCCTCGGACTATTTGGTTGGATTGGATGTGTATCCTGTGTTTGTTTTCCATGGGATTAGATGTCTAGAAATGACTATTTTTAGTGAATCCAATGTTTGGTTGGACGGACTGAATAGGATAAATGACCAAAAGACTATTTTACCTTTTTCAATTGCTTACTAAGTAATAGCAATATTAAATATATCTTTAATATTTTAATTATTTTTAGCTAGATTAAATAAAAATTTATTTTATTTTATTTTTTACACAATTAAATAAATTTATTTTTAAAAAATTAAATAAATAAAATATCAATAAAAATATGTTATTTTTTTAATTAAAATTTTAAATAAATTTATTTTTAAAAATAATAATGATTAAATAATGAAATTAAATAAAAAATCTATTAAAATTTAAATAATGAAATTAAATAAAATATAAACAAAATTTTAAAATAAAACTTCAATAAAATATCTATAAAAAATTATTTTAAAAAAGTAAATAAATAAAACATCAATAAAAAGTTAAATAAAATTATTTTATTTTTAAATTGAGACATTTAAATTTTATTGAATTTTACTAAATATAATACATAATTAAATAGTAGAGGGTGAAAATGGTCATTTCATTACCTAATCCCAATAGTAAATAGTCCGATGAAAATTGTCCCACACCCCCCCTCCCTCCCCCCGATAATATAATCCCCCATATGGAGGTAAGGAGTCCGGCTAGACTCCATGTCCGGCGAACTAAAAAAAAAAACAAACGTCGGATAAAAATCTTCTCCCGGATTACAATCCCAACAGTGGATAGTCCCCCCCTAATCAGGCGAATCAAACGCACCCATATAAGTGCAAACAACGGGCAAAAACTAGACCCATGCATTCTATTGAAAAACAATTAAATTTAATCCTCAAGAGCTATAATTTACAAACAGCAAGAACTCACAAACAATTAAAATTAATCCTAAATGTTGTCTGCATCCTTGTGAAAAAATCTATGTAACAAAGTAACACAAATTTTGAAGTTTGTCCTAGCTACTTATGTTGACATCTTTGAATTGTCATACTTGGCCTATATTTTGGATGGTTGATATGAATCCAAACTATACATCCAACAACCTAAACTACACTCTGTCCTTCCCATCCTTTTTCTCCCTCTTCACAAATTGATGATGACCCCACATCAAACAATTGGTACTGAATCTATGATAGAAGCTACAACCAATCGACACCAATAAAAGCTATAGCTAGTATCGACATAGGCACCAATCAATGCCTTTGTTTTTCGAGTGTCTACTTCTTGGTGCCACCATGGACAGTGGATCTAGTATCTCTCTTTCATCCTCCTTCATAACAATCGTATGCATTTACAAAAAAATTAAAAAAAACCCAAAATTATACTTGGGTTAAAGCAATAAAATTCAAGAATAACTAATAGAAAATAAGAACAAAAAATGCAATTCATTCACTATTAATATATTTGCGGACATTGTGAATAAAATAGCACACAACTAAAAAATCCATAGAATCACTCATCAAGATCTCTAAGTACTCACGAAGATACAGAGATCCCTTTAAAATGCCAAAAAATGAGATAGGCTTCTTTTTAGTCTTGGCATGTAGATTTGAAAATGCCAAAGACCATTGTAAATTAGTACTTTATATGCATATTACAAATAGAGGACATATGCAGTACTAGTAGCATGATGGTTGTAACGCCCCCAAAATATAATACAAATAATCCAACTCATAAGAGGAATGAATCTAAAGACTTGACATACTTTCATTAATCAGAGTTCGAATTACATAAGTTATTACATGCGTTATACATTCATAAATGTTCATCTTGAATCTACAGCATGTAATATTAGTAAATAACAACAAAAGGAATGCCCTATGGGCTTACATCTTTCCAAGATACTTATTGGTTACAACAAAAGGGAGTTTTAAGCTCCATACATGTAAAGCCCTCGGCTTGAATTGAACATTTAAGTACGAACACAAAAATAACAAAATAGAGCTTCCAACTCCTGAGTCCTCCCAAGCTACGTCCTTGGAGAAGGCATGACGCCAGTACCTGAAAATGGTTTCTCGAGTAGGGTGAGCCAAAGCCCGGTAGAAACATTCTAACACAAGCTATGATGTTTAACCAAGATATAGATGTCAAGTGTACATTCAATACTCATGATAAATGCACCTTCTTCACATAATCACACAATACTTATATTTACATCTCAATCCGTTTCCATCTATTCATTTCAAACTCGTTCAGTTCATTTCAATTCATAGACCAAGTTTATAGTTTTCTCGACTAACTCAACTGAGACTACAACTCAGTGATTCTCAACTGATACAATCATCATGCAATCACTTCAATCTTGCCATTTTACGAAAATTTCATCCGCAAGATCCGCACCCATGTATTCATAAGATTTCGGGACTTTCACCCTGGACACTCAGGCTAACTTAATTCTCAATGGAGTCCATCCCCTATCTCCTCCCAAAGCATTATACACATACAATGTATTTAAAGATCTCGTCATATTCAATGACATTAAATTACACATATTCAATGCCTTAACACACCGTTATACTCAATGACACATTAAGAATGATTAGTTTCAATTCACCCAATCCTCACGCAGTTTCTACAACAATCATATCTATCCTCCACCGATAGCCTAATACAGATATTTCTAAACAAATATACAATCATTGTAATAGATAATTCATCTAATTTTCCATAGGTGAGTGATTTAAGAAATCCGACTACACCATTCATTCACACATCCTCCCAATTTTACATTTTTCATACCAATTTCATTATTTATACAAAATAATTAATTCAACATATTTAGGGCAATTTCCCCCTCTTTCCAAATATTGCCCAAAGGCCAAAATCAACAACTTCTAACACAATAAGCTCTCATAATCAAACCCCATGGTCAATTATATAACACTACATAGGCAACCTCTCGTTTACATCTCACCCAAACCCTAGGTTTGTGTTCAAAATACTCCCAAAGTCCACCATTAACACATAACGACAAATAACAAGGTTAAAGATCGTAACAATGTGCAGAATATCCCTATCTCAAAGAGAGAAGATGAGCAAAGCAAGAGACAAGCCTCAAAGATGCCGAAATCCAACTTCAATCGATTCAAAATGATGATCTTGAGGAGCTCTACCTTTTTAATGAGGCACAAGGGTGGATAGATCACTAGATCTAGGTGAAATTCTAGAGAGAGGGGGTATTTTAGAGAGAGAGGGTCTCACTTTTGGGTTTTAAGAAGAATAGATCTGAAAAGTGATGTAAAAGTGTTTTTTCGCGATCTGATATACACGCAGTCCACTCGAGCAGAGAGTTTGACGCTCGAGTGTCAGACACAAGATTTTGTTCTGCTCAAGTGCAAGAAGGGCCCACTTGAGCGTAGAATACACACATCCAGTAGTTATGCAGACACAGACAACCCGCTCGAGCACAAAGAAAGTCACTCGAGCGTAGGAAACGTCGCTCGAGCGTGAAAAACACTCCTCTAGTACTTTTGCAGACGCGTCAAGTACTAAGAGTTTGCAACTCTCGCTCGAGCGCAAGAAGGCTCGCTCGAGTGGAGGACCAGAATTCTGGGTAGCTAAGTTTGGGAAAAACATGCAACCAACCTGTTCCAAACTCAATCACAACAACCCAAAGGCTAACTTCAAGAGATACAAGGGAGAAAAGAGGTAAATAACAATATGGAAACATTAAACCCGAGTCTAAAATACAACAAATGACGGGTTAAAACCGCGATCGCTATAATGGTATTGGTAATATAGAAATCATGCCCGCCACATTTTCCTTTTGTGGGTGAAATAGTAATATATATACCTCTACTACAACAGCCAAAAGCAAAATTGAAGTTTCACCCCCATGGATGGCCTAATAGTTGTAAACCTATCAGCAATCCTTGTTTTTCATGCCCAACCTAAACATTGAATATGTTGTAGAAGGAGAGTGATTAAAGCACTTAATCAAAAATAGGTTGGTCAAATAACTTTCCAAATTAATTTGATTCACTTTTGAATTCCATAGAATTTGAAACCGTTCAAACCAATTAAACAAAAACAAATTTGATCTTCGATTTAATAGAGACAGGAAGAAAACCACTGTAGCACGTCCGCGAGGGACCCCGCTACAGTTCGGACTCCATTTGTGTCACGGTTCTAAACCTGAACCAAAGAGTCCAAATCTGGCAAATCGTTTTGAGAAACAGATTTTTGAAAAGAAGTGCCAAACATGGACTGCTTTGCTAGATACAGAGTCGCCACCTAAATGTTTTATTTTGGGGAAATTTAGGAAACCCTGACTCGTTGCCTAAGGGCACGTGTCCGTCATCACCAAAGTTGCCTCGGCTAGGGAACTTGGGTACGATTGGGGAAGGTCAGCTATGAGCACCCCCTCCCGCCCGATCCGAAGATCGGCCTCTACTAACCATGATATCCTCTTTTGAAAACATTATATGCTCTTATTCCGGTTATTAGCCTAGAATTACTATGTTATGCGCACAGCGAACAAGTATAGACCAAATCGCCTAAATTGGAACAAAACATTTCATGTTTGTTTTGAAAATGGTTTGCTACTCGCAAGTAGGCTAAAATGCAGATTTTTCCACCCTCAAGTGGGCTTTTAGAAAAGATGGTTTTGCCACTATCTAGTGGGCTTGAAACTCACAGTTTTAATGCATTATTCGAATTTAGGTAATTCAACCTCCATCCACAGGTATTCAAGCAGTTATATCACATAAGCAGCTAGCCTCATGGTAATCATACTGTCATGGCAACACTCACACGCATGCAAGGATGCTAAAGCATAAAAGCTCACCTAGTACTCCAAGCCAAAACAGAAACTAGTTAGTAATCATATGCATGATCCTAGTTCATGTTAAGATGGCTAATGCAACACATGCAAGATGCGACTATGATAGGCTCGGCTATCCTAAACGTGGCATGTGAAATGCTGCAATTAACAAGTACTCAACTTTGGAATTGGAATACAAGTGCAGTTAGCGTGATGTGCCGAGCCCGGTGCATATAAGACAAATGTATGGATGCACGCATGCATAGCATAAGGTATGCTAAATTAAACATGTCCTAATACTAACCATCAAAGCAGGTAAGTAAAAGGGAGAAAGAAGTGGGGATTGGAAGACATACACACACTCACGCACAGCTATTACACAATTGCCCTCACTCGGAGGGTCCGAATAAATATTACAGTCCGAATAAATAATACTAAATTAATTATTACAGAACTTCTAATTAATTAACAAATTAAATGTAAATAGAAAGTGGCCACAGCCCGCCTTGGAATGCGTGAATGATGCATGCTTGATCCATCTCGCCCAAAAACTCGCTGCCATAGCACTGTTGCCTCTGTTAACACTGCCATGCTCCTCTGAGGACTGCCAAAGTCTAAGGGCATGCTCTCTGGATGTTGGGGAATACCACCGGCTGGGAGGCATGGCCACCGGCCATGGGAAATGGTCACCGGCCGCTGATGAAGTTATCGGCCATTGATGGATTGCCGGTCGGCACTATATTTAACCGACCGGCCAAAGCTTCCTACAAAACCTGCAATTGGCAGTAGCAGAGGGCAAGCAGTGTATAGCATGGAATTTTTAGGCAAATGTATGCATGGACACACTCCCTATCATGTAATGGACTCAAGGGAGCATGGCCCTCGACCCTCGGGCCACCAATCACGCATTTCAATGCATGATGGCCCAAAAGCAAAGTATGCAACTTTGATATCAAGTGAAATGCAAGCACAAAACACATCAAAGGGACCCAACCTCAATCATGGTTGATCAAGAGGCGAGGCAATGCACAACAATGCACATGCGACCTAAGCATACAAGCAAACATACAAACATGCAATGCAACTACATGGCACACACAATGCTAACAACATAACATGCACAACGCTTTGAAACATGGGATACACAATGCAAGATGGACTTATACCAATGTGAGTGGACCTCAGCCGAACTCACATCGGTGGCCATGAGATGAAAATGAGACACTCGAAATGCGTGCACATATGCACGCAAACCGAGGACTGAACCCACGGCGCCGAAATGCCACTCTAATGAGACATGGCAAAGACATGGAATATGATATACAAACATGAAAAAATAAGTAGCAAAATGAGAGGGCAAAACAGCCCCGAAACAAGGCGAAATGATACCCGATGCATGGAATTTCTCCCGAAATGCAAAACTAGGTACATGAAATGGCCTACAGCTATACAAAGCATGCATAATTGGTACATGGAATGAAAAGACAGAAGCAAGGAAGCCCCAAAATAAGCATTTTTACAGTTCAAATCATGGCCAAACAGTAAGCACAAGTGGGACTAAATTATCACACAAAAATGGGTCCGCAAGGGAGGCAATGAAGCAAGTGGTAGATGCAAAGCCCAAACAGAAAACGACTCTTCTACAACATTGAATAGGTACAAAAAATATGACCTCTTACAGTTTATGGAAACCTCTAAAACAATATACAAGTATGCTCAAAATGCCATGCAAGATAGGGCCCAAAAGAGGTCAAAACACAAAGTATACAAAACATTCATCAAACAGCCAAAGACCCTTAATGAAACATGACAAGGGGGTCAAAATATGGCCACTTTCAGTTCGGACCAAGGTCCAAAAACAGAAGAAAAATAGGCTAAAAAAAACATGCAAAAATGGGGACCAAAGAGGGGTATAATGACAAGTGGCACATGGAGGTCCCAAACAGTGATGAGCCCTTCTTCAATGTTGAAGAAGGGCTCAAAATAAACCTATCTACAGTTTACATCATGCTCCAAAACAGATCACACATAGGCCAAAAATACTATGCAAGATTATGGCATACAAAGGGGTAATGAAGCAAGTGCAAGATGGAGGCCTCAAACAGTGAGAAGCCCTTAAGCAAAAGTGAAAAGGAGCTCAAAATAAGCCTAGTTCCAGTTAAGGCCGGAGCTCAAAACAGCAAGCATGTATGGCTTAGAAATGATACAAGAATAAGCTCAAAAGAGGGGGAATGGTACTAACCCTTGAAGACCAAACTTTAGCAGCCTTTTGGCTTGAGAAAAGGTGCCTCCAAAGCTCTGAGAAAGCCCTCCAAGCTGCTGAAATGGAGTGGTGGTGTGGTGCTATAGGGTGTAATGCAAATGGAGCAAGGATTTTAGGGTTTGGAGGCTTGGATGAGATAGATATATGGAGGATTGTATGTAATGCTCTAGCTGGTTTTCTAACCTGGTATAAGGAAGAGGAGAGCTTCCTTTATAGAGCCAAGAGACTAAAGCTTCTCTTAGAAGCTTCAAACTAAGAGCAAAGATCCTCCATACACGTGTATGGAGCATCCAGTCTGTGCCCTCCAGCTGGCACAGCTGGCATCCACTCAATTTGTATAATACACCGGAAGGTCGTCGGCCAGCAAAAATGGCCGGTTAGCACAATAAATTGTCGGTCGGCACAATAAATTGCCGGTCGGATAAATAGATTACCGACAGGTGCTTCCAAGGTCAAAAAATGGCCGGTGGGTATCCAAATTGAAGCCCCGGAAGTTAGCTTTCCAATGGCGCAAACCTTGCATTAAAATTCCTCCTGTGGAAAAAGTTATGCCCATTTTCGTGAAGCCGCGCAGATTCGATCCAACCGGGATGATACCCAACTTCAACCAATCATATCTCCCCCACCCGGACTTGGCTCTAGAAGATTCTTGAGTGCAAAATGAAGCCCCAAAAGTAAGCTTTCCAACGGTGGTGGTCTCATAGCTAAAATCCAAGTATGCAAATGAATAAGCCCAATTCAGCAAGGGCTGCTCAACTCTCTTTTACCCGGATTCAAGCCGAACTTCTCCCAAACTAGTTTTCTCCTCTCCTTTCCTCTTTTCTTCAACTCCAAACCCCTAAACAAAGTGTTTTGAAAGATTTTTCAAAGATTTAATCTCTCTTTCATTAATTTCCACTTCGTCCCTGCTCGGTTTACCGAAAAGCGCAACGTTTAACAAAATGCGAGCCTCGGAACATCGCAGAAACTTTATTTCAAAAATGTTTTGAAAGAGAGGGTTTTAAGGTCTAAAAAAACCATTCAAAATAGTTTTGATCCAAAAGGGGTGTGAAGTTGGGATTTGGCTCTCTCCTTGCCGAAGAGATTGAACCTTTGCCCTGCACATCTTTTACCACCAAGTAAACCATCAGTAACACCCAAGTCTTAAGGGCGGTCAAAAATTGGGTGTCTACAGTTGCCCCTCTTTGACAGAACTCGGAAGTCAAAAAGTGACGTGAGTGAATGTCAAAGCCCAGAGACGACCTATTTTTGACAAGGCCGAAGACTTGGACAAACAAACAAAATACGAATGAATGAATGGTTGTGCCCGCAGGCTGCCTACGTATCCCTTTGCAAGGAATCAAACCAGCGTAGTTCAGGGGCAGGATGCAAATGATATGAAAGAAGACTTTGACAATTGGACTTATACACTACGCGAAGCCAGTTTGTATTCAAAACAATGCAATGTACTAACAAGTACAAGTGACGTGCGCAAGATAGCGCGATAGGATGCATGCAAAATGCAAGTAAGGTGCACAAAACAGTGCGACGTAATGAACTGACAAATGCTACAAGCATTTTCGATGCAAGATGAGAGAGAGCATGTAATGAAATGCACGAGATAGTGCGATGCGCAAGAGTGCGCGAGTGATAAACTGCACAAAATAGTGCGATGCGTAAGAAAGCGCGAGTGATTTGAAATGCACAAGACAGTGCGATACGCTAAACAACACGAGTGATTAAACTGTACAAAATAGTGCGATGCGCAAGAAAGCGCGAGTGATTTGAAATGCACAAGACAGTGCGATACGCTAAACAGCACGAGTGATTAAACTGCACAAAATAGTGCGATGCGCAAGAAAGCGCGAGTGATTTGAAATGCACAAGATAGTGCGATACGCTAAACAGCGCGATTGATTAAACTGCACAAAATAGTGCGACGCGCAAGAAAGCGCGAGTGATTTGAAATGCACAAGACAGTGCGATACGCTAAACAGCGCGATTGATTTGAAATGCACAAAATAGTGCGATACGCTAAACAGCGCGATTGATTTTGAAATGCACAAGATAGTGCGATACGCTAAACAGCGCGAGTGATTTTGAAATGCACAAGATAGTGCGATACGCTAAACAGCGCGAGTGATATGCAATGCACAAAATAGTGCGATACGCTAAACAGCGCGATTGATTTTAAAATGCACAAGACAGTGCGATACGCTAAACAGCGCGATTGATATGCAATGCACAAAATAGTGCGAGTGAGATACAACCACAAGATGCACAAGACAGTGCTAGTGAGATACAAAGTGTAAGTGCACAAGACAGTGCGAGTGAATGCATGTTCTATGCAAATGAGGTGCATTTTCTATGCAAGTATGGAAGAGTGCGTTTTTTATGCAAAAGATACGAGCATTTTCTATGCAAGAAACAGGAGCATATTCTATGCAATATTAAAAGCATATTCTATGCAGAATCGAAAGCAAGCATATTCTATGCATAAATCATAACGATGCGCGGTACACATGTAACAGAAGTGTATATGAAAGTGCACATTCTATGCAATGGAAGGGCATCAAACATGTACTCTGGTGCCTCCGATTTACCTTTCGGAGGACTTTGTAACACACTCAGCTTAAAAAGGGCACACCCTGTTTATGTTGGCAAGAGATAACATCTGTTGCTGCTTTAATTGCCATTCTGACTTGAAGCAGGCTTACACTTGGGGTCGAGATACACTCATACGCCCGAGAAATGGCGAGGTCTGGGAAGGTGCGCCTGAAATGCAGTCTCGGATCTTGCCAAAGCTGGAACACCCTAAGATGCTCCAAATTTTCCTTTTTTCTTTTGCTTTGCAGTCTGGAACCTACATAGCTTCAGATAGGTCCTCGTTCTACTGTTCACACTCATCGGGGGTGGACCCTGCAGTTTTATGAAAGAACAAATACTGTTTTGCACAAATGTGGAGAATGGCATAGCACTCTGAGCACAAGATGATTTTTTGGAAATTGAGAAATGAGTTCTTAACCGGGTATTGAGCCGACGACTGGCCACAGCCAAAACGACTCGACAAGGGAAAAACAAAGGTAAACAACCTAAACACATCGAGTAACACTCGAAGCGACTCAAAACAAGAATCGAGACAGACAAAATAAAACACAAGACTCAAATGTGCACATGGAGCCTGTTTCCCCGAGTATTGTTTCCCACCCTTTCTCATTTGTGATTCTCACATCGCTCGGCCCTCAGGCTCTATTTTTCTGAAAAGCCCTTTTCCTCACTTTTTCGCTCAACGCACATCTCTCTATTCTTCAATCTCTCATTTTAAATCCCTTCCCTGGGTGGTTGATGGATAAACAGAAAGTTGTGGGCTCTTGCCCCTAGCATTCCGCTAGATTCTTCTTCTTGTTCACAACAGTGAGTTTCTCCCAGAGAGGGGCTGTGCTACAACTGGACGGGTAGCAGATCTGCAGCTGACATCGGTTGACGATGCTCTGCTGGGGAGTTTGGACATGATCAGGTCTGTCTAGATAAAGGAGTGGAATATCCTAATCCATTCCAATTTGTGCTTCGCACTTGGTTTGATACCTCGTTGCTTAGAGGATGTGAGAGTTTTCTGCCCTTTTGCGGTTAGCTTCAGTGGTGCCTTTTTCCGGCAGGTATGGTGCTTTTCTTGGCGAGCATGTTAATAATGGGGAAAAGACAGAACAACTGGCTCAACTGTGCCCCTAGTTCATCATTTTGACCATTTTTTGTTTTGGTTTTCTACTAAAACAATTTTGACCAGTACGAGAGTTAGATTAACATACTTGTTCGATTTTTGATTTGAAAATCAAGCAAGTCAGGCTATGAGCACTGGAAATTTTCCTTTTTTGGGTCCAAGAAATGGTCCAGTTTTTTGGAAAAATGGAATAATTTTCGAGAGAATAGTCAACCTCAGTAAAAATTCTCAAAAACTATTTTTGCAAACGGCCAATGCTCAACAAGCACGAAACCTACTCTTGAGATGCGCAACTTCAGATCCGAAGAAAAATTGCCCCTTGCTTGAAAAGAGCTGCACGGCAACGGAATGTTGTCCCTTGTTTGAATGGCACCGCGGCACACTGTATGGCAACGGAAAGTTGCCCCTTGTTTGGATAGCATCGCAGCGCATTGCAATCAATCCTCAGAGTGACAATGACAACCGAACTCTTGGATACAGAGAAGGCAAAGATGATCAAAACCATTGCATGGACACAGTTGATTTTGGAGTGTTTTACGGCTGGACTTCGGAATGAAGTTGCCTACGTATCCCAAAGATGGGAATCAAGCCTTACGTAGTTCGGGGTTAAGGTACACTCGGGTATTTAACCTCTCCTTTTGCGCTCTAACTTTTGCCAAGGCCGCCCTTCCGGGTTTTCAACCTTGCGAGCTCTATTCTTTAATTCTTTTTCATTTCTTTTCTTCTTTTTTTCCATCTTTTTCTTCTTTTCTTTTTCATTGTTTTCATTTTTTGCATTTTCTTCATTATTATTTTTTTTGTATTTTTCTCTTTTGTTCTTTTCTTCTCTTTTTTCTCACTCTAACTTTTGCCTGGGTCGCCCTTTTGGGTTTTCGGCCCAGCGAGCCTCTCAAGGGTAAAAGTGTAGCTTGGTCCATGTCAAATGGTTCTGAGATCTCGAATCCGTCTGAATCCAAGTGAGTGGCTGCTGTTCGCTGACGATGCAGGACTCCATCCCGTGGAGGCTGAATTTTCCCCTAGTGTTGTAGATCGGAACTCAATTTTTCTTTAGCAATACTTTCTCTTTCCTCCCTCTAGGATTTGGCATTCTTGCCGATTTTCATTAATTTGTGGAATGATCCATCTTCGGCTCTTCGAACATAATCTGGCATCTTTTGCCCCTAGTTCGAGGGGTGCTTATGATCTAGTTTTGCAAGCTTCTTTTGATGACATCTGATCTTCTTGATCTGACATCCCTGCCCCTAATTCATGGGCTGCTTCAAGTCAGGCCACACAGGCCTCACATTGTGGTTGATCGTTGAACCTTCTGAATCCAAGTTCAAGGTTTGAAAATGAGGGGTCGAGTCTCGAGGCTGAGAGCGATCCTAGGCTGCACAATCTCAAGAGCGATCCCACACAAGTCTTCGCAGGACCGCGCAAAATATTTTTTGAATTTTTTTTTTTAAGAAAGCGACAAATCGCTCGCGCCGAAGACAGTGTAGAACCAATCTGGATTAGGCCAGGGTCCTTCTCAGTACTTACATTAACAGGCATGATCTCGATCATTAAAGGCTTAGCATGCCTCTCTTTCTCTCAAATGATCAAATTTTTGCGAAAACCAGAGGAATTCCTTCCTCTTCGTTTTCATCACAATGTTCAGAAACAGCTTTGAAAAACTTAGGTCAATGCAATGATTTAAAAGCACAGAGAAGCAGGTGAAATGCACTGTCGTTCCATTCGACTTTCTGGCACAACTGGCACAAGGCAGAAGTAAGCACAAAAGCATGAAAAACCACTGTTGTTTCATTCATAACTGTTGGTGTAACTGGCTCCATGGCAGAAACAGACTCAAAAAGAAAGCGAAAAGACAAACACAAAACAAAATAGTGAAGCCCAAGGTAACACCACCGGAATCACCTGACTCTAACAAAACAGGATTGACTCGATACAACAAGATAGACCTGACCGACTCAGTACAAAAGGACTGACCATATACAAAACAACAAAACTGACCCAATACCCAAGTCAGAAGTACAAAAACTAGTGTTCGTACATTGCTTAAAACTGTGCATGTCAAACGCCACATCTGAAGTAAACTGAGCGCCGCCCGCAGGTGGTTCATCCCCCGATCGCACCGCATTATCCCCCAGGTTCACTGATCCAATGACGATAGAATTTGCTGAGTTGGTGCGACGATGACCTTATTGTTAATCAGATCTTATATTTCGTGGCGAAGACGGAAACAACCATCAGTGACATGGCCGACTTGCTGATGAAAGGCACAGTACTTGGTCGGATCATGGGAGGAAGGAAGTCTATCTGGCAGTGGTCGCGGCTCCAGGGGTTTCAGATCCCCCTCTCTAATCAGGACCCTCAAGGCCGCTGATAAAGACATGTACAGTGGTGCGAACACCCTCTGGCCTCGAGGTGGGTATTTTGAGGTTTGTTGAGTTTTGCTGGATGCACCAGCAAAGGGATTGGTAGGTGCTGACTGCGTTTGCTGATCTCTTCCGAGCAAGGATTTAGAGCTGAAAGGAAGATTCCTGGTACAATGGCCCTTCTCCTGGATTGCCCCTTGATTCAGACTGCTCTCATTCTGAGTGGCGAAAGTGTCATCTACAATTTTTGCAACAACTGCGAGTACTTGCTGTTTGTTCAGCCTTTCGGCTTTCAAAGCCTCAATATCCCACTGAAGGTGTTCATGGGGACCAATGTCTGCCCCTACCTTGTTCTTACCACTTGCCTCCACTTTGCCAAGGGATTGGCCTTCTTCAAATGCAGCCTGTCCTGAGGAGCCTTTTGACATGAACTCCCTGGTATGTGATGTGGTCGATGATGGGGCCAAAACTCCAAAGGCCAGATCTGCCACAGTTCTCTGAAGATCTTCGATCATCTTCATCAGCTCAGAAGTAGTGGGTTCATGGGTTTGAGATAATTGGGGTTCAGATGCACCCATCATGCATAAGTCCATGCTTTCCGGGATAAACACCTCAGGCTTGGGTAGATGGGCCGGGGTGATGTATACACTGGGGTCGTAAGGGACGGCCAGTGTGTGGATCAGATTGAGATGTGGATGAGGTACTTGGTCATCGGGGGCTGAAGGTGGAGCTATCGTCCGGTTGTCGATGAGATTTTGGACCTCATGACGAAGGCGGTAGCAACGGTCGGTGCCATGACCGCGCTGCTGATGGTACATACAGTACTTGGAGGGATTATGTCTGGCTAGAAGTGGGTCAGGCAGAGGTTGAGGATCGAGGGGTTTGAGATGCCCTTTTTCTATCAAGGCTTTAGTGCGCTAGTCAGGCTCATATAGAGGGGAGTGAAAGTTCTGCCCTGAGCTCGGGCTGGGCCGGCTGTTTGTAGGCTTGGTTTGGCAAAAGGGTTGGCTGTGGCGACTGCATTGATCTCGGTGGGTTTGGGAATGACGCTACTACCAGCATTGGTACTCCCTGCAATCGCCTTCCTTGTCGGTCCACTTGTTCTGGGAATGATCCCGCCGTTGAACGCATTCTCGACCTGAACCCCCAGTTCATGCAAACTTTTGAAAGTGAATAGTGGAGCGACTATCAACTTTTGCAACATATCGTGCTCGAGGTTTCGTACCATCATCTGCACTTGATCCCTCTCAGAAGGGCGATCTGTCATCTGTCCTGCCATTGCTCTCCATCTTGCAACAAATTCCACAAAAGGCTCTATTGGGTTCTGGCGGGTTGTTTCAAGCTCTTGCATGGTCATTTCAACTTGCGTATTGTAGGAATACTGATCAACAAAGGCCTCAGCCAATTCTTCCCAGTCTTGCTTCACTTTATCTTCCAACTTAGCGTACCAAGTGGCTGCTACACCCAACAGGGTTCTTCCATACAGAGAGAGTTTCTGTGGCTTAGTCAGACCCATCGGCTTCAGGACATCCAAGAAAAGTCAAATATGTACCATTGGATCTCCAGACCCGTCGAAACGGTCAATATATGACATTTTGAATTTGTTTGGGAGCCAAACGGCAGCCTCGGTGTGCCCATCCTCAATGTTGGGAATGGAGTTAAGGCCCTGTGCCTTTTTTAATTGCCTCTCAAGGTTCGCAATTTTCACTACAGTCGGATTGAACTCATTAACATCAAGGGAATAAAGTCTCTCATTATGCTGCACCAGGGGTCTAAGCACCTGAGCTTGACTCAACCTTTCTCGAGGATTCGGACACTGCAAATCTTCAACTGGCGGAAGTGGGTCAAAGTTTTGCTGGGGTCCCAAAGCTGGATGTGAGGCAGATGCCCCAGATGGACGCTGCATTTCAATACTGGTCTCAGCCTGCATGGCAGTTCCCTGATTTAATGCTGCTATCACGGCCACAAATTCTTCCGAACCCTGTGCCATCACGGTCTGCTGAGTCTGAACAAAGGTGATGTGACTGGCGACTGACGGATCAGATGGACCGGTGAGCCCCGACTGGCCTTGCCTTGCCTCAGCAAAAGAACACTGGTTGCCCTTGAATTGAATTTTTGACCTAACAAAGTCTATCAACACTAGTCCAATGTACCCCGAGGATATCAGAGCCTTCTGAAGCTATAGTTCCAGGACTACCTAGCAAAAGAGAAAACATACAGCATCTCAGTACAATTTCACTGGAACGGATTTGAGCATACTAGGATGACTGTACTCAATACTGATCACTGTTTCCTAAATATCTGCCAGTAAACTGATACCCTCGGGTAAAACTGATTCCCCAAATACTGATGCTGATGCCCACAGGCCTGATACCCAGACTTGCAAACTGGTATATGCGTTCCTGTAAAGATACACTCTAAAAGCACATAGCAAGTAAGAAAGAGCCAAAACACCCCTATGTTGGGGTAGGGTTTCCCTGTCCTATTTTGTCAGGAACTAGGGTTTCACTACGCACACAGCGGTTTCAAACAACCTAACATCGGGTGAGCAACCTGTCCTAGTTTGGAATGGTCACTATGGATTTCAATATGCACTAGGTCGAATGGTCAAAAAGGGTGCCCCGGTAAAAATCGGGGTTTGTGTTCCCATACTGTCAGAGCCCATAACCGGTCAGCCTTTTGGTCATGCCTTGACAAGACAAGCCTCCAGCAAACCGTTCAGGAATGGCAGATGGCAAACACGGTGTCCTAGGCGCACCAATGCACATGCAATGCAAAGAGACACATAACTGAAATCAAAACAGGATATCACGAGTTCGAGTCATGCTCTCTAATTCCCCAGTAGAGTCGCCAGAAACTGTAGCACGTCCGTGAGGGACCCCGCTACAGTTCGGACTCCATTTGTGTCACGGTTCTAAACCTGAACCAAAGAGTCCAAATCCGGCAAATCGTTTTGAGAAACAGATTTTTGAAAAGAAGTGCCAAACATGGACTACTTTGCCAGATACAGAGTCACCACCTAAATGTTTTATTTTGGGGAAATTTAGGAAACCCTGACTCGTTGCCTAAGGCCACGTGTCCGTCATCACCAAAGTTGCCTCGGCTCGGGAACTTGGGTACGATTGGGGAAGGTCAGCTATGAGCACCCCCTCCCGCCCGATCCGAAGATCGGCCTCTACTAACCATGATATCCTCTTTTGAAAACATTATATGCTCTTATTCCGGTTATTAGCCTAGAATTACTATGTTACGCGCACAGCGAACAAATATAGACCAAATCGCCTAAATTGGAACAAAACATTTCATGTTTGTTTTGAAAATGGTTTGCTACTCGCAAGTAGGCTAAAATGCAGATTTTGCCACCCTCAAGTGGGCTTTTAGAAAAGATGGTTTTGCCACTATCTAGTGGGCTTAAAACTCACAGTTTTAATGCATTATTCCAATTTAGGTAATTCAACCTCCATCCACAGGTATTCAAGCAGTTATATCACATAAGCAGCTAGCCTCATGGTAATCATACTGTCATGGCAACACTCACACGCATGCAAGGATGCTAAAGCATAAAAGCTCACCTAGTACTCCAAGCCAAAACAGAAACTAGTTAGTAATCATATGCATGATCGTAGTTCATGTTAAGATGGCTAATGCAACACATGCAAGATGTGACTATGATAGGCTCGGCTATCCTAAACGTGGCATGTGAAATGCTGCAATTAACTAGTACTCAACTTTGGAATTGGAATACAAGTGCAGTTAGCATGATGTGCCGAGCCCGGTGCATATAAGACAAATGTATGGATGCACGCATGCATAGCATAAGGTATGCTAAATTAAACATGTCCTAATACTAACCATCAAAGCAGGTAAGTAAAAGGGAGAAAGAAGTGGGGATTGGAAGACATACACACACTCACGCACAGTTATTACACAATTTCCCTCACTCGGAGGGTCCGAATAAATATTACAGTCCGAATAAATAATACTAAATTAATTATTACAGAACTTCTAATTAATTAGCAAATTAAATGTAAATAGAAAGTGGCCACAGCCCGCCTTGGAATGCGTGAATGATGCATGATTGATCCATCTCACTCGAAAACTCGCTGCCATAGCACTGTTGCCTCTGTTAACACTGCCATGCTCCTCTGAGGACTGCCAAAGTCTAAGGGCATGCTCTCTGGATGTTGGGGAATACCACCGGCTGGGAAGGATGGCCACCGGCCATGGGAAATGGTCACCGGCCGCTGATGAAGTTATCGGCCATTGATGGATTGCCGGTCGGCACTATATTTAACCGACCGGCCAAAGCTTCCTACAAAACCTGCAATTGGCAGCAGCAGAGGGCAAGCAGTGTATGGCATGGAATTTTTAGGCAAATATATGCATGGACACACTCCCTATCATGTAATGGACTCAAGGGAGCATGGCCCTCGACCCTCGGGCCACCAATCACGCATTTCAATGCATGATGGCCCAAAAGCCAATTATGCAACTTCGATATCAAGTGAAATGCAAGCACAAAACACATCAAAGGGACCCAACCTCAATCATGGTTGATCAAGAGGCGAAGCAATGCACAACAATGCACATGCGACCTAAGCATACAAGCAAACATACAAACATGCAATGCAACTACTTGGCACACACAATGCTAACAACATAACATGCACAACGCATTGAAACATGGCATACACAATGCAAGATAGACTTATACCAATGTGAGTGGACCTTAGCCGCACTCACATCGGTGGCCATGAGATGAAAATGAGACACTCGAAATGCGTGCACATTTGCACGCAAACCGAGGATCGAACCTACGGCGCCGAAATGCCACTATAATGAGACATGGCAAAGACATGGAATATGATAAGCAAACATGCAAAAATAAGTAGCAAAATGAGGGGGCAAAACAGCCCCGAAACAAGGCGAAATGACACCCGATGCATGGAATTTCTCCCGAAATGCAAAACTAGGTACATGAAATGGCCTACAGCTATACAAAGCATGCATAATTGGTACATGGAATGAAAAGACAGAAGCAAGGAAGCCCCAAAATAAGCATTTTTACAGTTCAAATCATGGCCAAACAGTGAGCACAAGTGGGACTAAATTATCATACAAAAATGGGTCCGCAAGGGAGGCAATGAAGCAAGTGGTAGATGCAAAGCCCAAACAGAAAAAGACTCTTCTACAACATTGAATAGGGACAAAAAATATGATCTCTTACATTTTATGAAAACCTCCAAAACAATATACATGTATGCTCAAAATGCCATGCAAGGTAGGGCCCAAAAGAGGTCAAAACACAAAGTATACAAAAAATTCATTAAACAGCCAAAGACCCTTAATGAAACATGACAAGGGGGTCAAAATATGGCCACTTTCAGTTCGGACCAAGGTCCAAAAACAGAAGAAAAATAGGCTAAAAAAAACATGCAAAAATGGGGACCAAAGAGGGGTATAATGACAAGTGGCACATGGAGGTCCCAAACAGTGATGAGCCCTTCTTCAATGTTGAAGAAGGGCTCAAAATAAACCTATCTACAGTTTACATCATGCTCCAAAACAGATCACACATAGGCCAAAAATACTATGCAAGATTATGGCATACAAAGGGGTAATGAAGCAAGTGCAAGATGGAGGCCTCAAACAGTGAGAGGCCCTTAAGAAAAACTGAAAAGGAGCTCAAAATAAGCCTAGTTGCAGTTAAGGACGGAGCTCAAAACAGCAAGCATGTATGGCTTAGAAATGATACAAGAATAAGCTCAAAAGAGGGGGAATGATACTCACCCTTGAAGACAAAACTTTAGCAGCCTTTTGGCTTGAGAAAAGGTGCCTCCAAAGCTCTGAGAAGGCCCTCCAAGCTGCTGGAATGGAGTGGTGGTGTGGTGCTATAGGGTGTAGTGCAAATGGAGCAAGGATTTTAGGGTTTGGAGGCTTGGATGAGATAGATATATGGAGGATTGTATGTAATGCTCCAGCTGGTTTTCTAACCTGGTATAAGGAAGAGGAGAGCTTCCTTTATAGAGCCAAGAGACTAAAGCTTCTCTTAGAAGCTTCAAACTAAGAGCAAAATCCTCCATACACGTGTATGGAGGATCCAGTCTGTGCCCTCTAGCTAGCACAGCTGGCATCCACTTAATCTGTAAAATACTCCGGAAGGTTGTCGGCCAGCAAAAATGGCCGGTCAGCACAATAAATTGCCGGTCGGCACAATAAATTTCCGGTCGGATAAATAGATTGCCGACAGGTGCTTCCAAGGTCAAAAAATGTCCGGTGGGTATCCAAATTGAAGCCCCGGAAGTTAACTTTCCAATGGCGCAAACCTTGCATTAAAATTCCTCCTTTGGAAAAAGTTATGCCCATTTTGGTGAAGCCGCGCAGATTCGATCCAACCGGGATGATACCCAACTTCAACCAATCATATCTCCCCCACCCGGACTTGGCTCTAGGAGATTCTTGAGTGTAAAATGAAGCCCCAAAAGTAAGCTTTCCAACGGTGGTGGCCTCATAGCTAAAATCCAAGTATGCAAATGAATAAGCCCAATTCAGCGAGGTCTGCTCAACTCTCTTTTACCCGGATTCAAGCCGAACTTCTCCCAAACTAGTTTTCCCCTCTCCTTTCCTCTTTTCTTCAACTCCAAACCCCTAAACAAAGTGTTTTGAAAGATTTTTCAAAGATTTCATCTCTCTTTCATTAATTTCCACTTCGTCCCTGCTCGGTTTACCGAAAAGCGCAACGTTTGACAAAATGCGAGCCTCGGAACATCGCAGAAACTTTATTTCAAAAATGTTTTGAAAGAGAGGGTTTTAAGGTCTAAAAAACCATTCAAAATAGTTTTGATCCAAAAGGGGTGTGAAGTTGGGATTTGGCTCTCTCCTTGCCGAAGAGATTGAACCTTTGCCCTGCACGTCTTTTACCACCAAGTAAACCATCAGTAACGCCCAAGTCTTAAGGGCGGTCAAAAATGGGGTGTCTACAACCACCAACTCCCCACTCTTTTCTTTATTATTATTATTATTATTATTATGAAGACTTTCAATGAACATTCCAAGTAACTTCAATAACTAATATAGACTTCCAGTAATGACATACATGATGGCTACCTCACTTTTTTCTTGTTTACTTCTGAAAATGTAATTCAAAGACATGCATTAGATATAAAAAATAAAAATAAAAAACAAAAACAAAAAAAATAGAAAAACAAAAACAAAAAAAATAAAAATAAAGGACAAAACAAAGTTATGAACCTCAATTCAAAGACATACATTCCACATAAATTGAACACATTCAAACCTATTAAAGACAAACAAATTTCATCTTCAATTTAATGTAGTTATTTATAGCAAGCAACTCTTCTCTTTGTAATAGAGACCCTAATAGGCAGAGTTCAACTTTATGATGACATCAAAGAACACAATCAAATTAAACATAGCTCAAAAGACCAGCAGGAGCATTAATGGCTGAAACACCATTGTCCCATATTTAAACAAAACAAAAAGACCAAAACAAATTCACAACTCCACATACCAAACTTTTTTTTGTTGTTCTATCCCTCAAATAAAATTCTTGTAAAAAAAAAAAATAGCAATTCAAAATGAAAGAGAGAGGTTGAGAGTAGAGTGACCAGAGATCAAGAAAGGATCGGACAACTAAATGCAACAACTCAATTATGGTTCAATACAAACCACATTACCTGCGAACATCTCAAATAAATTAATTACTGAGCTACAATGGATCAATTGCATTCTCAATAATACAGAAGGACAATTTCCAAACTATATATTTCAATAGATCAATGTCCACAAAATTCAATATTTTTGCTAATAATCAATTGTATATCAATCAAATAAAAATCCTCAAATGTAGAGGTAAAATATGCAACTATTAATCCCAAAGGGGAATATTACATTCAACCATAACCCAAAAGCACCAATATTAGAAGTATAACATAATAAGAAACGAAAATTATAAGCATAAACAGATTTCAACAAATAAATAAGAAATTGCAATCTCATATTAGTTACATGAGTACAAAATTCAATTAACCACACATCAGATTTCATAAACCCAAGCCAAATTTGCAGTACATATCTATATATATGGAATCAAAACAACTACCAAATCAAACAAACATGAAAAACAAAAGCTATTCATATCATATTTTCCTAACTTTAGAAACCAACCACTCCAAGTGAGGCAATTTTGAAGAAAGGGAAACAAGAATTGGGAAAGGAAATAGGGTTAACAAAAGGGAATTTTGGTCTAGGGTTTCATAGAATATAGTTGAAGAAAGGCGAGAGAAACCAGTTGCAAAGAGAGACATAGTGAGAGATTCATAACTTCAGGCAAAGTTTTTACATGCAAAAAATAGATATGGAACAATCGGTAAAAAAGATGCACTTCGCGGGATGGTCTTCTAGGGTGGACAAGATCGCCGGAGTTGTGTCTAAAAATGGGAGGGTTTCGGACCAAATAACATGAGGGTTTTGACAAAACGACGTGAGCCTTTGTGGGGAGGGGGTAAGCACAATCAGTAAAAGGGAAAGAAAAAAAAAAGTAACCGGTTGAGAAGCTATTCAATTTTTTTAGTTAAATTATGGTTCGGATTAATTTATAGATATCTAATGGTTCAAAAGTAAGGTGTACATGATATGTACATTTAATGAGGTGCACAATCCTTAATACTCTGATAATTGAACACAAAGTCATTCACAGAGAAGACTTTCAAATGTTTATTGGATTTAAATCATATAGGCACATTTCAAATAATTCTTTCCTAAACCTTGATCCAATCTAGATGACCATAATTACACAAACATTCATTTCTCACTTTCCACAGTTCCCAGCAAATTGGTAAAGGTATCTTATATATAACAATTCCCGTGTCTTCTTGGATTTTTAATAAGTCAATTAGTTCCATGAAATAAGTTGGCTCCACAAGAACAAATATTACCATTCCAAATTGAATTGCATCAACTTCTCTGAATGCATCTTCATGAACTTACAATACCCAATTGTTTATCTGTGAGCTTGTGAACTATAAAACGTTAATGGGTTTACACAGTAACATCAAAATATCCATTCATTTCTCAGTTTATACAATTCCCAGAAAATTGCTAAAGGTAATACATCCCAAGCCACTTTAATTTTCTTTCTCATAGGAAAATCAAGCCACCACAAGAGTAATTGTTAGAAACATAAACAGATTTCAATAAACAAATAAAAAATTACTGTCTCATATCAGTTACATAAGTACAAAATTCAATTACCCACACATCAGATTTCACACGCAAGCCAAATTTCAAGTATAAATATATTTTTGGAATCAAAACAACTAACAAACATAAAAAACATAAACCTATTCAAATCATATTTTCCTAATTTTATAAACCAACCCAGTGAGTTCACAAAGGTGAAAGGGGCAATTTCAAAGAAGGGGATTTTGGTCTAGGGTTTCATAGAATGAAGATGGAGAAAAGGAGAGAAACAAATTGGAAAACGAGAGAGAGAGAGAAAGAGATAGAGAGAGAGGCATACATTGACGCATGTGGCTTGCTAAAACGAGGAGGAAAAGAAAAGGGCAGAGGAATAAACTCACTCTTCGGTGCTTGGCGCGGAGGAGCTCCGGTGAGATCCTGTAGAGATCTTCGTCAACAGCTTTGGGAGCTTTTCTCCATGGAAGAGGCTGAGGCGGCGAAAACAAAATAGGTCTCGGCAGTGACAAGGGTAGCGGCGACGACTGAGAGAGAGAGAGAGCGAGAGAGAGAGAGAGTAATTTCTGAAAATGTTTGGGATAAAGAAAGGGTCCAGAGATTTGTCAAAAACAATTAACGAGGGAATTTTGATTTTGACAAAATTTGGATGTTTGTTCCAAATTTTTGGAGAAAATTGTTTGGGGAGAGGGGGGGAATTATGTAATAATTATTATAAAAAAAATTAAAACGTTTAGTCTTATAATAAAATAATGTATTAATTTATAGTTTTATCAATTTATACTCAAATTTTTTTATTTATTTTTAATAAAAATCCTTCATCTATTTTTATTCAATAAAATTAATAAAAAAATAATATTTTACTCATCAACTACAAAATGTATAATCACACCATTAATTGGTGTAATAAAAATATTTAAAATTTTGGAAACCACAAATATCGTAATCAAGTCACAAAGTTTTATAATATAAAACACAAAATACATAACGGCATCACTAATTGGCATAACAAAATTGTTTAAAATTATAGAATGTCACAAATGTCGTAACTAATTTTCAAAATTTCGTAACATTAACCAAAAATTATGTAACTATCCACTAATTGGTGTAACAAAAAAATCTAAATTTTTTAAAAAACCATAAATGTCATAACCAACTCACAAAATTTAATAATATCAACTACAAAATGCGTAACTGTACCACTAATTGGCATAATAAAAATAATTAAAAATTTTACAAATCACAAATGTTATAACCAACTCATAAAATTTCATAACATCAATCACAAAATGCGTAACAGCACAACTAATTATTGTAGCAAAAATATCCAAATATTTTATAAACCACAAATATCGTAATCAAGCAACAAAGTTTCATAACAATTATCATAAAATGACTATCAAATCACAAAAAATTGTAGAATCACCAATTGGAATCTCTCATGATACAGAGAAAACAAAATGTAATGACAATTATTCAATAATTTCATCAATGACTTAAAGCCATGGAACATAAAATGAAAGTTAGAGAAGATTAACAAGTAGAGCAAGAGGAAATGGAATATAAGAAAGAGAGACTGAATGGGCTTATTGCCTGTGAAAATGATGTTAGAGGTGGTGTCGTTTCCGATAAGGAGCATCGGAGATATCTATGGTGACAGTAAGGAATGAGAGAGATGCTTGAGGGATGAAGAGCACTAAGATAACAGAACAGTACAACAAAATGCATAATATTCATTTTTCAACAGTTCTATATCACATGTACAAATTGATAATAACAAAACCTTTCAAATCATAACTACGACCAAAGGTTTGTATATGTATGACATATTAATGTGAAGGAGCTAGAGTTTCGAGATAGATGCATTTACTAGATAGAGAAATATCACCAGAATGAATAGTGTTGAAATAGACAAAGTAGTGACGAGTTCAAGGATCTATTGTAGAGACACAGGAGTAGAGAGATGAAGAATCCAGTGAGGAATAAATATCAACGATGGTCATTCAATGATTTGAAAGAAATAGAGAAGTCTGATTAAGAAATAGAGAGAGCTCAGGCACAATTAGGACAAATCAAGGGAAAGAAAATTGAGTGGAGAAAAAAACGAAGAAAAGTTGGGAAAAAAATTTAGGAGAAAAATTATTTAGTAGAACAAAATAAAATCGCGTCACAGATAATTTTTTTCAACATATTTTTTATTAAAATTTAGTTAAATTATATATATATATATATATATATATATGTCTATAAGTGTATATAGATATTTTAAAAAGTATATCGTTTGTATATTATTATAGCGATCCCAGTTGTCCCTTTTACTGTTCTGTTGCATTCCGGACTCGGTTCCATGGAGTTGGTAGTTGTATCTATCTTGTTGTCGTCCTTTACTTCCTTTTGTGTGAGTTTTAGGATGTTTTGGGCAGGGTTGTTACAGGTTGGTTAGGCCTTGGTTTCAATTCCTTGTTGCCCAGTTTTTAGGAGGTCCGCTCGAGCGGGTCTTCTTGTGCTTGAGCAGTGATTGCACGCCCTCAGTATTTCGTGTCCCTGCAAAACTTCTGCAGGTGTGATTTTTACACTCGAGCGGGTTTCTTTGCGCTCGAGCGGTAGCGCTCGAGCGGGTAGTAACTTTGGGTGTAAGTCCTGGGAAGGGGAAACCTACACTCGAGCGGACTGGTTTTCACGCTCGAGCGGATTTACTTTATTCTTGTATCTTGACGCTCGAGTGGGCCTTTTTGCGCTCGAGCGGACCTAGTTTTTATTCTTGACGCTCGAGCGTTGTGTTTTCCGCTCGAGCGGGAATCTCGTATATCAGTTGGCTGTGGGGCAGTTTTAAATCACTTTTTCTCATTCTTTCTCTCTCTTACTTTTTCGAAAAGGCCATTTGAGAGCTTCCCTCTCTAGAACCTTGCCTTCTCTCTAGGTATTGATCTAGTAGGAGTTGTTTCCTCACCTTTGGCCTTTACAAAATAATTGTTGATCGTCGAGTGCTATCTTTTGATCCGAGAAGCTCGTGGTTTGGAGCAATTTTATTTTCACCATCTTCTTCGTTGGGTGTCATCTTTTGAGGTAGGGGTTCCTACTCACTCTTATGGTCTTTGACCTAGATTTTTAGTTGTTTTGATAGAGTGTTGAATTTGGGAAATTTTGGGACTTAGGGTTTGAAAATGTGTTAAAAAGGGTTTTGTGATTTTGGGCTCATAATATGTATTTTGGGTTTCAAAATGGTGATATTGGGACCTTTGGGTTGATATTAAGAGTTGGGGGTAAAAGCCCTAATTTGTTGTTTAAAATTAATTGGTATAATTAATTTGGGAAGATTGTAGTTATATGGAATTGAGTTGGAAATAATGAAATTGACTCATTATATGGTTGAATAGTGGAGTTAGATTTATTAATCGCTCACTTTTGAAAAATATTGATAGTTTATCTGTTGGTGCTTTTATTATCTGTTTAGAAATAATTGCTTGGACTACCGGTGGAGGGTAGTTTTGATTGTTGTAGACAATGCATGATGATTAGGCAAACTAAAACTAATCAATTGGATAGGTCATAGAGTATGACGGTTGATAGAATACATTGACGTTATGTATTGATTGATTGCGTATATGACCTTTGTGTATATATGTGGTGTGTGTGGGAGGAGGAGATAGGGGATGTACTCCACGGTTTAGGGGAAGATAGGAGATGGACCTCTAAACCGGATGTTGTTTGGGAGGAGATAGGGGATGGACTCCACTGATACAGCTCATATGCTTGTCAGATAAAGTGTTGATACAGCTCATATGCTTATCTTTGGAAGTGTTGATACAGCTCATATGCTTGTCATTGGAAGTGTTGATATAGCTCATATGCATATCTGTTGAAATGTGGATACAGCTTGTATGCTTATCTGTTGAGATGTTGATACAACTAATATGTTTATCTATTGTAAAATGGAAAATGTTTAATATGAGTTATTGTCTCATATAAGCGGTTGGCCAGGTTCTGAGCCATTGATGTAAATTGTGAAATTGACAAGAAATGAAAACTGAAATGAAACATGAACAGAGTGGTCATGAAATGGAAATGGATTATGAATTGGTTTATGAAAATTAAACATTTATCAATTGCTAATGCCTTAGTCATTGCTCATACTGTGTTTAGCATATCTCTACTGGGCATTGGCTCACCCTTTATAGGACATTATTTTCAGGAACAGGTAGTATGCCACCTCCAAGGACATAGCTTGGATGATGATGGGAGTTGAAGACTCTTTCTTTTGTTTATTTTGATGTATTACATGTAAATTCAAGCCAAGGGCTTAATATGTATTGAGTTAGTACTTTTTTTGTAGCCAAGTGTTAACTTGGAAAGCTGTAAGCCCTTAGGGCATTTGCTTTTGTTATTAACATGTAGTACAGTTGTAAGAATTACTCTGATGAATAGAAATGGTTGATTTCTTTTGTATCAATGCGTGTCTAAAATGTTGGTTTAATGCTTTTATTTTGAGGGCGTTACAACTTGGTATCAAAGCGTACCGGGTTCGAATACTTTGGGTACGTGGGAAGTGATTAGGATCACAATGGGTTTGTCTCGCTTGATAGAGACTTAGATGTAGTTTCATATGCTTTGTGCTTAATTGATAACATGGTTATGTGACTATGTGGGTATGGAATGTAGTTTCTAGGATGTTGATTGGATCCTTGGGTTTCTGGGAGTCTTGTTGGAAAAGCACTTGATCAATGCTGTTTCTAACCGGAACTCTAGTAACGCCTCGGGACTATCATTATCCGGAAATGAAATTCGTAAATGCTTATGTGTTTGTGTGCTTATGTGGAGTGAATTACAGTTGTCCATGCATTAGGACGAGTGTGTTATAGCTTCGGCACATTTGTGAATGTGCTAATAGTCTTGGTTACCTTTATTAGGATGTCAGGACGAGGGCGTGGCAGGCATGGTAGGCAGGAAGTACCTTTACCGGATGACGTTCCGACAATGCAGGAGGGTGTTGGTCAGGCCAACGTGGCCGAGCCAGCGGGTCAACAGGCTATGGGCTCCTTGGCCCGAGAGATAGCGAGAGCCTTGGGTATTCTCAGAGCTGAGAATCAGGTTGTTGAGGCAGGGCCTTCTTTCTTGAAGATGGAATTCTTCCAGTCTAATCCGGACGAGTTTGTTGGGGATCCAAAGGAGCCACTTAAGGCTGATAAGTGGTTGGAACAAATGGAGAAGACGTTCGAGATGCTGGGCATTAAGGACGGGGCTTTGAAGGTGACCTTGGCATCCTTCCAACTGAAGGGAGATGCGGGTCAATGGTAGAAGTACGAGAAGGGTAGTGTTGGTGGTGCATGTGAGGCGTTTGTGAATGCTTTCCAGGAGAAGTTTTTATCTTCAGCTGCAAGGGAGAAGCTGAGGGAACAGTTTTGCCAGCTTAAACAGCAGGGCCTGTCAGTGGCCGAGTTTGAGGCTACTTTTACTAGTCTGTCCAGGTTTGCACCTGAACTGGCGGCGTCCGAGGAACGCCGTTGTTTTGAGTTTGAGCGGAAGTTGAGGCGAGGCCTCAAGTTGAGGGTTGGTGGATCTTTCATCCGGGAGTATAGACGTTTGGTGGATACGGCAGCTCATATGGAGCTCATGATGCAGGAAGAGGATGAGGGGCAGAGAGGCTCCAAGGGGGGCCAAGATGGTCAGGGTGATGGCAGAAGGCAGAAGGGTTCTAACCCTCAGCAGTCTCAGGGTGGTGTGGCTAGATCGACCTTTCTAGTGCTGAGTGCGGGCTCTGGGAGAGGTAGTCAGGGAGGTTTGACTTGTTTTGCGTATGGCCAGCTGGGTCACAAATCTTCGGTTTGCCCGCAGAAGGGAGGGGGTCAGCGAGCTGCTTCTTCTTCAGCTAAACCTCAGGGCCAGAGTCAGGGCAGGGGCAAGCCTTTGTCTTGTTATCAGTGTGATCAGCCTGGGCACCTGAAGAGGTATTGCCCGCAATTGAGTGCTACTTCAGGAGCGTCTGGTTCTAGGCAGACGCAGAGCTATTAGCCAACTCAGTCTGTGCAGGCCTCGAGGGCCAATCCGGGAGCTTTGTCATCCCAGTCAGTGCAGCAGTCTCTTGCTCCTAGAGGTGAGCAAGTGGATCAGGGGCCTACAGGGCGCGTGTATGCTGTTACCGCGCAGGACCTAGTACCGGCTCCATCAGTAGTGAGAGGTACTTTTCTGTTTTGCAACTCGGTTGCTAGTGTGTTTGATTGATACGGGTACATCTCATTCTTTTGTGTCTGCTGCATTTGCATCTGTTTTGGAATTGGAGTTGGCACAGTTAGCATCTCCTGTATGTGTAGTATCGGCTATTGGTGGTGAGTTGATCTTGAAACAAGGTGTTAGAGGTTGTGATATAGAGGTCGCCGATCATAGGCTTCCTTTTCCTTTTGTTGTCATGCCTATGAAGGGTTTTGATGTTATTTTGGGTATGGACTGGCTATCGTCTTACCGGGCTGTTATTGATTGCTACCGCCAGAGGGTCACGGTTTGTACCTTGAGTGGGGAGTGTTTCCATTTCTTGGGGGATCGGGTTGGTAGTGTGTTGCCACCGATGTATGATTCGCGAGGGCGGAATAAGCTTAGTGGTCTACTTGCTAGCCTTATGAGTGGTGAGTGTGACGAGACCCAGATTGTATTGCCGAGGGTGGTTTGTGAGTATTCGGATGTTTTTCCAGAGGATCTTGTTAGTTTACCACGTCACCGAGAGATAGAGTTCTCTATTCCCGGCACGGCGCCGATTTCTATGGCACCTTATCGTTTTGCCCCAGCCGAGTTGAGTGAGTTGAAGATTCAGCTCCAGGAATTGCTAGACAAGGGTTTCGTTCGCCCTAGTGTTTCACCGTGGGGAGCACCGGCCCTCTTTGCTAAAAAGAAAGATGGTGCCTTGAGATTGTGTATAGACTACTGGAAGTTGAATCAGGCTATGGTCAAGAATAAGTACCCTATGCCCCGTATAGATGATCTGTTTGACCAGTTGAAGGGTTCCCGTTGTTTCTCTAAGATAGATTTGAGATCGGGTTACCACCAGTTGAGGGTCAGGGAGGAGGATATTCCTAAGACGGCATTCCGTACGCGGTATGGCCATTACGAGTTTCTGGTGATGCCATTCGGGCTTACCAATGCACCGGCAGTCTTTATGGATTTGATGAACCGGATCTTCCGGGAATTCTTAGACCGTTTTGTATTCGTTTTTGTGGACGACATTCTTATCTATTCGCCTTCTGAGGAGGAGCACGAGGAACACTTGAGAGTGGTGCTTGAGTTGCTTAGAGCACATAGGCTGTATGCCAAATTTGGGAAGTGTGAGTTCTAGCTGGGAGAAGTGAAGTTCTTAGGCCATGTGGTATCCAGGGAAGGGGTGTCTGTTGATACATCCAAGGTAGAGACATTGCAAGACTGGGCATAGTCTAAGAGTGTGTTTGAGATCCGCAGTTTTCTGGGATTAGCTGGGTATTACCGTCGGTTTGGGAAAGATTTCTCCAGGCTAGCTTCGCCGTTAACTAGATTGACGCGGAAAGGGGTCAAGTTTGTATGGAATGAGACTTGTGAAAAGTCGTTCCAAGAGTTGAAGGTTAGATTGACCACCGCTCTGGTTTTGATTATTCCAGAGAGAGGGTCGGGTTACGCGGTTTATTGTGATGCCTCACGAGAGGGTTTGGGTTGTGTGTTGATGCAAGAGGGAAAAGTGGTAGCTTATGGTTCACGTCAGTTGAAAATACACGAGAAGAACTACCCTACACATGACCTAGAGTTAGCAGCAGTGATCTTTGCCTTGAAGATTTGGAGGCACTACCTTCATGGTGAGAGGTTTGAGGTGTTCACGGACCACAAGAGTTTGAAGTATCTGTTTACACAGAGAGACTTGAATTTGAGGCAGAGAAGGTGGATGGAGTTCATTGAGGACTATGATTTTGAGTTGCACTATCACCCGGGAAAGGCCAATGTTGTGGCCGATGCCCTTAGTAGGAAATCCATTAGTGATGTAGCTTGTATAGCCATCCGGGAATGGGAGATGTTGGGTGCGCTTGGTGAGTTTGATTTGCTTTTGGGCGAATCTGTTGAGGCTGCGGCCTTGTTTTCTGTTGTTGCGCAGCCTACACTTGTGACCCGAGTGTTAGAGGCACAGAGAGGTGACCTTGAGGTAGAATCCCTCCGAGAGAAGATCTCAAATGGAAAAGTTGAGAAGGGTTTGACGGTGTATCCCGACCAGAGTGTGAGATACCGAGACCGCTTGTATGTGCCGGAGTCTTGCCGAAAGAAAGTACTCCGAGAGTTCTATCATTCACGTCTTGCGGTGCATCCGGGAGGCACTAAGATGTATCGGGATTTGGGTCGCCAGTTTTGGTGGCGGGGTATGAAGAGAGATGTGGCTATTTTCGTGTCTAAGTGCCTTACTTGCCAGCAAGTGAAGGCCGAGCATCAGAGGCCAGCGGGTTTGTTGCAACCCTTGCCTATTGCCGAGTGGAAGTGGGAGCATGTCACTATGGACTTCGTTGTAGGTCTTTCGAGGACTCAGCGGGGTAGTGATGCCATTTGGGTGGTTGTAGACTGGTTGACTAAGTCGGCGCACTTCATTCCTATGCGCGTGAGAGATTCAGTAGATCATCTTGCCGACTTGTATATTCGGGACATAGTGAGATTGCACGGGGTCCCAGTGACGATCGTCTCAGATAGAGATCCTCGTTTTACTGCTAGGTTGTGGCAGAGTTTGCAGGGTGCCTTGGGCACTAAGTTGACCTTTAGTACGGCTTATCATCCTCAAACTGACGGGCAGTCCGAGCGTACTATCCAGATCCTTGAGGATATGCTTCGAGGTTGTGTCCTTGACTTTAGTGGGACGTGGGAGAGGCACTTGCCCTTGGTGGAGTTTGCCTACAACAACAGCTTTCAGTCTAGTATCGGTATGGCACCGTTTGAGGCCTTGTACGGCCGACCGTGTAGGTCTCCAGTTTGTTGGGCCGACGTGGGCGATGCACCTTTGTTGGGTCCGGAATTGGTGAGGGAAACAACGGAGAAAGTTGAACTTATCCGTAGGAGGCTGGTTACAGCCCAGAGTCGTCAGAAATCTTATGTCAGCCGTAGGAAGAGACCTTTAGTGTTTGAGGTAGGTGATCATGTCTTTCTAAAGATATCACCTAGGCGGGGGTTGATGAGGTTCGGGAAGAGTGGGAAGTTATCCCCTCGGTTTATTGGTCCCTTTGAGATCCTTGAGAGGATTGGCGAGGTTGCTTATCGTTTATCTTTACCGCCGCAGTTGTCCGGAGTGCATGACGTGTTTCATGTGAGTATGCTTCGAAAATATGAGCCGGATCCGTCCCATATGTTAGATTGGACCGACTTGGAGGTATATGAGGATGCCTTGTATGAGGAGAGACCGGTTCGGGTCTTGGATAGGCGGGATCAAGTCTTGCGAGGCAAGACCATTCCCTTGGTGAAGGTTTTGTGGAAACATCACGGAGTGGAGGAAGCCACTTGGGAACGTGAGTTGGAAGTCCGTGAAAAGTATCCGGACATGTTTATTGATGTGTAATTTTGTAATGAAATTCTGTAATATTTTAATGAACTTTAAGGACATTATATATGTCTTAAGTTGTAAAACATTGTGAATGTTTTGGTTAATGGAAATTTGTTTTAACATTGCATATGTTAAGTATATTGTGGGAATGCAAGCATAATATTAATGTTGCATGTGTTAAGAAATTGTGAGAAACAGGTTGAAATTGGTAGATTTCAAAAGAATGCATGTTGATAATGCACGTTGTTATGCATAATGTGTTTTGCCTCTTGAAAATAGATGGGAATGACCGGTAATGGGTCGGGTTGTTTAATATTATGTTGTAATATTGTTGAGAATGAAGAAAACCTGTTTTTTGAAAAACTTGTGTTTAATTTCGGGGACGAAATTCTTTAAGGGGGGAGGTTATAGCGATCCCGGTTGTCCCTTTTATTGGACTCGGTTCTGTGGAGTTGGTAGTTGTATCTATCTTGTTGTCGTCCTTTAATTCCTTTTGTGTGAGTTTTAGGATGTTTTGGGCAGGGTTGTTACAGGTTGGTTAGGACTTGGTTTTAATTCCTTGTTGCCCAGTTTTTAGGCGGTCCGCTCGAGCGAGTCTTCTTGCGCTCGAGCGGTGATTGCACACCCTCAGTATTTCGTGTCCCTGCAAAACTTCTGCAGGTGTGATTTTTACGCTCGAGTGGGTTTCTTTGCGCTCGAGCGGTAGCGCTCGAGCGGGTTTGTTGGCGCTCGAGCGGGTAGTACCTTTGGGTGTAAGTCCTGGGAAGGGGAAATCTACGCTCGAGCGGACTGGTTTTCGCGCTCGAGCGGATTTACTTTATTCTTGTGTCTTGACGCTCGAGCGGGCCTTTTTGCGCTCGAGCGGACCTAGTTTTTATTCTTGACGCTCGAGCGTTGTGTTTTCCGCTCGAGCGGGAATGTCGTATATCAGTTGGCTGTAGGGCAGTTTTAAATCACTTTTTCTCATTCTTTCTCTCTCTTACTTTTTCGAAAAGGCCATTTGAGAGCTTCTCTCTCTAGAACCTTGCCTTCTCTCTAGGTATTGATCTAGTAGGAGTTGTTTCCTCACCTTTGGCCTTTACAAAATAATTGTTGATCGTCGAGGGTTATCTTTTGATCCGAAAAGCTCGTGGTTTGGAGCAATTTTGTTTTCACCATCTTCTTCATTGGGTGTCATCTTTTGAGGTAGGGGTTCCTACGCACTCTTATGGTCTTTGACCTAGATTTTTAGTTGTTTTGATAAAGTGTTGAATTTGGAAAATTTTGGGACTTAGGGTTTCAAAATGTGTTAAAAAGGGTTTTGTGATTTTGGGCTCATAATATGTATTTTGGGTTTCAAAATGGTGATATTGGGACCTTTGGGTTGATATTAAGAGTTTGGGGTAAAAGCCTTAATTTGTTGTTTAAAATTAATTGGTATAATTAATTTGGGAAGATTGTAGTTATATGGAATTGAGTTGGAAATATTGAAATTGACTCATTATATGGTTGAATAGTGGAGTTAGATTTATTAATCGCTCACTTTTGAAAAACATTGATATTTTATCTGTTGGTGCTTTTATTATCTGTTTAGAAATAATTGCTTGGACTACCGGTGGAGGGTAGTTTTGATTGTTGTAGACAATGCATGATGATTAGGCAAACTAAAACTAATCAATTGGATAGGTCATAGAGTATGACGGTTGATAGAATACATTGACGTTATGTATTGATTGATTGCGTATATGACCTTTGTGTATATATGTGGTGTGTGTGGGAGGAGGAGCTAGGGGATGTACTCCACGGTTTAGGGGAAGATAGGGGATGGACCTCTAAACCGGATGTTGTTTGGGAGGAGATAGGGGATGGACTCCACTGATACAGCTCATATGCTTGTCAAATAAAGTTTTGATACAGCTCATATGCTTATCTTTGGAAGTGTTGATACATCTCATATGCTTGTCATTGGAAGTGTTGATATAGCTCATATGCATATCTATTGAAATGTGGATATAGCTTGTATGCTTATCTGTTGAGATGTTGATACAACTAATATGTTTATCTATTGTAAAATGGGAAATGTTTAATATGAGTTATTGTCTCATATAAGCGGTTGGCCAGGTTCTGAGCCATTGATGTAAATTGTGAAATTGACAAGAAATGAAAATTGAAATGAAACATGAACAGAGTGGTCATGAAATGGAAATGGATTATGAATTGGTTTATGAAAATTGAACATTTATCAATTGCTAATGCCTTAGTCATTGCTCATACTGTGTTTAGCATATCTCTACTGGGCGTTGGCTCACCCTTTATAGGACATTATTTTCAGGAACAGGTAGTATGCCACCTCCAAGGACATAGCTTGGATGATGATGGGAGTTGAAGACTCTTTCTTTTGTTTATTTTGATGTATTACATGTAAATTCAAGCCAAGGGCTTAATATGTATTGAGTTAGTACTTTTTTTGTAGCCAAGTGTTAACTTGGAAAGCTGTTAGCCCTTAGGGCATTTGCTTTTGTTGTTAACATGTACTACAGTTGTAAGAATTACTCTGATGAATAGAAATTGTTGATTTCTTTTGTATCAATGCGTGTCTAAAATGTTGGTTTAATGCTTTTATTTTGAGGGCGTTACAATTATTATTTTATTATATTTAATGAAGATACTATGACTAAAAATAAATCTAAAATAGAGATAGGTGATCAATTGCAATTGTCACTTAGGGATGACCCTTTAAAATTAATTGAGAGAGTTGAGAGTTCAAAGAAAATGAGAGTTTGAGAGACAAATTTGTTTGTGAGAAATAAAATGAGAGAAGGGTGGTGTTTATAGGACTTGAGAGTAAGGGGTTAACTTATACATATAAAAATAAAAAAATAATAAAATTGGCTATTGGTAGAATTAACGGTTATGTGACAGTTTCAAATTTTTTTTGCTTTAAATTTTTGACCATTGCACTGACAGGGAGGGCAGGGAGCCATTGGAGTCAGGTTGAGCCAGATGGTGAAAAATTTTGGGGCGAGCTCACGGGATAGGTCCCACTCCATAACACACCAAGGCCGAACTGGGCTCTAGAACACATAGCCCAGGGTCTTAGGTTAGGCTTAGGCTCGGGCCTGGTTGGACCTACCTAGGGCGCGAGCGAACTTAAGGTGTGCCGTGAGCTTGTGGGCCAAATTTACACCCCTATATGTGGGTAGTGGTTATGAAATATGTGATTAGTAGTTATGATATATGTGATGTTGGTTATGAGACAAAGGGTGTTGGTTATGAGATGTGGTTATGATATATGTGGCTAAAGGTAATGATATATATGATTAGCGATTATGCGATATGTGATTTTGGTTATGAGCAGAGTGGTGCAATTATAAGTCAAAGGGTGTTTGGTTATAAGATATGTAATTAAGGGTTATGAGATATGTAATGTTGGTTATGATCAAAGTGGTGTGGTTGTGAGATATGTGATTAGTAGTTATGATATATGTGATGTTGGTTATGAGATATGTGGGTAATGGTTATGAGATTTTTGATTAGTGATTATAACATATGTGATTTTGGTTATGAACAAAGTGGTGACAAAGGGTGTTTGGTTATGTTACATGTGTTAGTGGTTATAAGATATGAGATATTGGTTATGATCAAAGTGGTGTGGTTATGAGCAAAAGGGTGTTAGTTATGAGATATGTGACTAGTAGCTATTAGATATGTGACTAATGGTTATGAAATATGTGATGTTGGTTATGACTCAAAGGGGCTGGTTATGAGATGTGGTTATGATCAAAGTGGTGTGGTTATGAGCAAAAAAGGGTTAGTTATGAGATATGTGACTACTGGTTATGAGACCTGTGATGTTGGTTATGACAAAAAGGTGTTGGTTATGAGATATGTGACTAGTGGTTATGAGATATGTGATGTTAGTTATGACTCAAAGAGGTTGGCTATGAGATGTGGTTATGATTCATGTAGGTAGTAGTTATGAGATATGTGATCAATGGTTATGAGATATGTGATATTGGTTATGATCAAAGTGATGTTGGTTATGAGATATGTGATTATGGTTATGAAATATGTGATATTAGTTATGAACAAAATGGTGTTGTTTATGGGACGTAGTTATTAAATATGTGATATTAGTTATGAATAAAATGGTGTTGGTTATGAGATGTGGTTATGACTAAGTTATGATCAATTTGATTATAGTTACGAAAAAAATATGGTTTTGGCTCATAACTATAAAAAGTGACCTATTTAGCAGGTCACTTTTAATGATGTGGCTCAATCTTAACCATTGATTTTCTATGTACCGTACATTTTTTTAACAAAATGTACTATAGAGATGGATTTTAATAGAAATCATTTATTACTAAATAATTACAAATCGTCATCTTCTCACCTTTCTCAAAATTCAAACTTTTACCATCAAATATCAATCGACTATGTTCAGGACAAGGCTCGAGCAATCGACGACCGGTGCCAGAGCACTGTGTGAATGCACAGAGTCCATAACCTCAATGACCAAAATGGCAAACTTCATGTTTAGGATTTGCTGATGGTAAGGGCATTGTCTGGACTTGTTCTTAGATTGCATATATTTTCTAAAAAATTAGCATTAGTTCTTGTACAACAAGCAACACCCGCACACCATAAAACTTATACATCTTTTTGTAAATACTATGATTTGATTACAAACAGTTACAATAATATACCAATAGGGACTGCAGCTGATGTTGATAGGGGGAGTTGAAAAATGAAAAGAAGAAGAGAATGGAGGAGGAATAGAGGAAGAAGGGAAGGAGAGCAAAGCTACTAATGGTTGGAGAGGAAAGAGGAGAGAGAGAGAGAGAGAGTAGAAATAGGAAAAAAAACAATGGCGTCTTTTGTAAATTTAAAGATGTAAAAAGGGTATTTTCATCTTAAAAATTGACTTACTCTCTCCATAGAGGTGTGTGGCTCTCGCATTTTGTTATCTTTGGATGGAAATACTAACGGTGCATTTTAGTCCACAAATCACGTGGAGGTTATGAGGTTATTTCCAAATGATAAGGGGGCAATCCACACATGGCTCAAACCACAAGGCGGTAAATTGAAATTTGCTCATAAAATTAATTGGTCTTTCAATCTACATAGTTTCATTGAGGCCCATTCGAACATGCACTCTTGATATTTTTGCTAGCTTCTGAAATCACACATAGGTTGTTTAAGGATCTTGATACCATCCAGACAGAATATTATCAAGTTTCCCACAATTTTTTGTCATTGTCAATGTTTCCTATCATAATCTTACCTTCATTGTTTGTTTGTTTGTTCCCCTCCCCCCCCCCCCCCCCAGGAAATACAGACTGGTACACTTAAAAATGAACTCCATACTGAATATTAATAAGATTATGAACGAGATTATGAATTTATGCAGAATATCTCTCATAGCTGTTCATATGTCAACATGTCTACAAAGTAAGTGGACAACTGATGATTTACCTCAAGCTCCACCTAAAACTATAGAATCCTTATCTGAAAGGAATTGTTATTAATGCTCCACTTCTAGCTTGTTTGCACTTTCCTATTATGAGAAATGGATTTGTGAAGCTAAGCCTTGTGTTTTCGTTTTTCATTTTCTATTTTCATTTTAAGGAAAACGTAGACTTCATTGGTGAATTTTTTTCATAATTTTTTTTAAAAAAACTACCCCACTTCTAGAAAACACCAAAAAGTTATTTTCAAATTTTTGGAAACCATTTTTGTACAAAAATGAAAACAATATGAATGCAATGGGTGTTTTTGAAAATTTCATTTTTTTTTTTGTTTCTAAAAACTAACCAAAAATAAATAATAATAAAAAAATGAACATAATATGTAGTAAAATGTGGATAGCTCTACCCTTAACGGACATATTGTTAGTTTATTAGAGTTTTCATTTTCTTGGTGCAGTTGTTAACCATAAAGAAGGCTGAGCTCCTCCCTATGGTGATCTGATGTCTACCTTACTTTGGAAGTCAATGTGTAAGGGCAAATGCTTCTTATGATTTGTGTTTCTAAATAATTGTCTTGCTTTGCAATATCGAAATTGCTACTCTAAATAAAGGTATGCTTGCCTAATATGTGCTAAAGATTTGAAGAGGGAATAAAAGGAGAAAAAAGTACACGTGTGGTTTTACTTTCTTTGCATTGTAATAAAGCTTGTCTCCAAATTATTTGTCTTAATTAACATTATTGTATGTTTGTTTTCATGCTTGTTTGTAATCTGTAGTGACAAAATATATTGCAAATTTCTATTTATTGACATGCGATTGACTAGTAATAATTTAGAGCACAACAATTGCTTGAAATTGTTAAGAGGAGCTTATCATTCATTCGTAGCAAGTTTATGTTGGGGAATCCAAGGAGTCCACTTGTGTAATACTTAGGCTCAACACACATTGTTTGAAACACATATCTACCTAAAAGATTAAACTTATGGTGGTGAATCCATCCAATAAATATTAAGACTTTTCTTTTGCTTTTCTTCCAATATGAGCCTTTTTTACTTCAACATGTACCAACAATCTCTCCCTCTAATGTGAAGGAAATTTTTTTTCTCAAGTCTTATTTTCTACTCTCTAACATTGTGACTTATGCCTTGTGGTGAGGTTTGCTACTATTTCCTTTGGAAGATAGCCAAACTTTCTTTTGTAGCATTTCAAAATAATGGGAATTGTGTTTCTTGTTTTTATGAAGATAACAAATTCTAGTGTACAAATAGTTGTTATAATTAAGTTAGGACCTTTTGTTGTTATTGGAAATAGCATCTATTGGAGACCACTTTTGGAAGAAAGTGCCTTAGTTACTATGGAAATATCCAAGCTACTCCTTTAGGCTATGTTTGGATCATGAATTTGGGTAGGGATTTGGAAAGGAAAACGGAAAAACAGAATAAAATATAAGCTAAATATTTTCTCTATTTTCCTTTCCAAATCTCTATCCAAATCCATGATCCATACACAGTATTTTAGTTTATGCTTTGTATGTTTTAAGTCCAACAAGTATGGACTACAACATTTATTCATCTTGACATCAGGAACTAAGGAAAACATTGCAAGCCCTATTTGGAAGGAAGGTCTTAGTCACTACAGAAATGTCTAAGCAACTCATTTATAGTTTGTCTGACGAATATTGACAGCATCTATTCATAATATTAACATCGTCAAGCAAAATAGAAGAAAATGACATAGTAAGCATGCTTGTAACTACAAAGGCAACAAGTAAGGGCTAAACAAGTCTTTCATAATGATAAATTGCATACAGGGAATCCTTTCCTCTTACTAGTAAGGAATCATGGACCATCTAGCAATCTTCCCTCACACAATAATGGTTTTGTGCTTGGAGTAAATACATGAGCTTGAAGCCAAGATAGTCTGAATCTAAGTCTTTTCCTGTGAGTTGTGCCCCAATTCTATCTACTTGTTGTCAACTAATGACAATGGTTTGCTGACGAGAGATGTAGGTAATAAGTGGGCACTACATTTAGCATAATTTGTTTAAACTTTTTGTACTTTTTCTCTTAGGTTATGATATGTTTTGATTATATACTTCTTGTCAATCTACTTTTTTTTTTTTTATTTGAACCAATTTGCCGCTGGTAATTCAATGCTTATGAGATAAATGGTTGTCCAATGCCTTATAAGTACAGATGTATCCCACATAATCATCACAAAAGCCAATTTTACACCAAAATTACTTGTACATTTCAACTTGTATCTCGCTGAAATTAAAAAAAAAAAAAATTGGGTGTAATTTCTATTCTTCCACTACACTTTGGATATGACATATCTTCAATGGATGGTAGTTCATTTAGTCAAGTATTTTCTAAGTTTTGCAAGTTTGAGTAGCCATTCCTTCTCAAGTAAAGGTTGTCGGATGTGATGCTTTAGCAGATCATAAGATGGTCATTTCTTGAAGTTCTAGATGCAGATATGTCAAATTATTTAGAGAAATAGAAAGACCTGTACTGAATCCACAAAAAAATATTTATGTGGAACACAATAGACTGACCACAAAAAAGATTTGAGTGAACTTGTTGAGAAGGAATAGACTAACCTTAAGTTTTGTCTGAAAAAGAATATTGAGATGTGTTTAGAAGAAATGATGGCGATGTTGTTGACTCCCCCACATTGAATTCCTAGGTGAAGTAGTTTCACACTGAATGTCAAGGTTTGCCCTTATCGATTGTCATAGTTGGAAGGGCAATGAGAGATAACAACTTTCACATAGAATGGAAAGAGGCAACTAATAAACTTAGAAAATCATTTCGAACAGCCATTGAAGGTGTCGATCAATAAGTTTATGGAAGTCTTAAAAAGAAGAAGCTAAAGAACACTATCTATGGCCTTTGTCCATAATATTTGCCACTACCCCAACCTCCCCCTAGAGGTTAGAGTGGTAACCGGCCAGTAATTACCTACGGCCTCAAAGATAAAATTTCAAAATATTTAAATAATATCAGGGCCTGAAGCGAAATCAAAACAAAATAATAATATCCATTAAGCTTGTGCATACATGATAACTGAAATAATTAAAACATTTGGACACACTTTCAATATATATACATATACAAATCTTGTACATCTCACACACATACATATAAGACTTAACAGAATAAAAAACTCTAACAAAACAAAACTAAAGCCTCAACACGGAGGGACTTCTTGGGTAGCTTAACAAAAGGGCAGACTCTGAGGCAAACTCTAATGTTGTTCTTTCGCTTGCTCACCTACATATATATAAGGGAGAGGGGTGAGCTAAAACCAAGTGAGTAATACCAAAATAAAGGGGTTAATGAATGAAGTCCATAACATTATAAAACATGTCTCACAGTTTCGAAACGAATCTTAAAATTATATTCAAAGAAAAGCATTTGTCATATCGTTACATTTCCAAATATCATTTTCAAGCGAACGTTTATTGTATCAAAATCCATGCTTTTTCAATGGAACATATATCTGAATCAAACAAGCATTTTCCATATCATTAGCAAAACATTATAAGGGCCTGAAGGCATATATCATAGGGACCACATGGGTCTAACAAAGGGACCTTATAGGTCAAACAAAGGAACCACTAGTGTCAACATCAGAGATCTTTGTGCACATATAACAATAGGCCTTGGTATTGTTTCCCCCAGGCAAAGGCCTTCTAAGCAAAGGGCCACGGTATTGTTTTCCCCCGACGAGGGCCTTATTAACAAAGGGTCACGGTATTATTTTCGTCGTGAGAGGGTCTTATTAATGGATGCCACGAATACATTTCAAAAAGTGACGTTTATTCATTCATATAAAATAGCATTTCATAAACATGAGTCATATAACAATTTACAAAATATTTTTCGAACATATCTTTATAGAGATATTACTCATAGTGGGCTAACTTGAATATAATTCCTCGAACATCCAACCTACACAAAGCACACAATGAACATATCGAAATATAATCATTACTCTCTTGATCAAATGTAACTTCTCTTATTCTTTTCTTTCTAAGTAAACCGAAGTCCTACTTGCTTATTCATCCTCTTCAAATAAACCAGATTCTTACTTTACGTTGTAACCGATTACTTATGGTGGTTCTTAGCTTATTAGTCCTTAATGATTTATAATTCAATCCTAAGAAGTGCTTGGAAAGGAATGGGATCGAAATATGAACAACGTGTGATTTTTCAAAACATGCTGAAAATTGCCTGATCGCTCGAGCCACCACTTGGTCGCTCGAGTGGACTGTATTGTCTGTAAAAATACTGGATGAGTCTGAAGTGCGCTTGAGCCTATACTTCATAGCTCGAGTGATTGTCAAACATATGGTGGGTTCGCTCGAGCGGTCTGTAAAGACTACAAAAGTTCTGGAAGCTCGTAATGTTCACTCAAGCCACCAATTGCTCGCTCGAGGGTTCTGTAAATTTTTTGGGTTTCAAAACTGAAGTTTGAGCTTCCAACCTTTGTTCCAAAACTTGAAGGTCATGCATGGCTTGTTTGGAAAAATAAAAACACTTTTAAAATCACCAGTACATGACCCTTTAGAAAATCATATGCTCAAAACCTCTGTTATTTCTTAAAAATTGAACCAAACTTCATGTATGTAAAGACCTTCTAAACTTCTTTTCTCTTAAGAACAAAACATGAAATTGAGGACATGAATCCATGGATTTTCTGGAAACATGTAAGATATGAACCCTCATGCATATAAGAGTTTCAAAATCAAGATCAAAGATGAAGAAATCACAACTTATTTTCCATGAAACATGCATGAAGCTTAATTTCTTGCTAAAAACTCATTTTCTTTGTTCAAAACCCATTTTCTTTCAAAACCCATGAAATCAATTCTATAATTCACTTGATTCATGATGTATGAAGGATTTACTACAAAATAAGAGCATGAATCCCTTACATAAGGCTTCAATTTCAGAAGGCCAGTTGATTTTCCCACAGATTTCTTCTTGTTCTTCTTCAATCCTCCACTAATTTCATAAGGCCACGTTTGTTTGGTGGATTAGATTGGATGGGATTGTTAGTGAAAGGATTGTTAGTAAAGAGATTGTTAATGTGGGGATTGTTAGTGAGGGGATTAAGTAAAAGTGTGTTTGTTTAGATGATATTATGGGAGATAATTAGTGTCGGGATTGTTAAATTATTTTTATATAAATAAATAAATAAATTATTTCTATGTTAAAAAATATTAAAGCAAATAGGTGCACATGGTAAAAAAAAAATATTTTTATATAAAATAGACTCAATCCTCTCACTATTTTCCTAATCCCACCCAAAACCCAACTAAGCTAATCCCCCTCCTAAGAGAGATTACTAAGCCCCTCGCACTGTTAATCCATCTTCCCAAATCATTACCAAACAAGGTGTGGGTGGGACCCACACCCATACTAATCCAATCCGACCCCCCACTCCACCAAACAAACATGGCCTCTCTCTCTCTCTCTCTCTCTCTCTCTCTCCCTCTCTCTCTCTCTCTACAAATGCCCTCAACAAAGCAGAATGATCCACTCTTGACTCATCAACATATACACACACATACCTCTCATGTTGACACCACGTGTGCACACTTGCACATTCTAGAGGCTCCAACACATCACTCACTTGTACACGCACACACACACACGCACACACACAAAAAGGTTTCTCAGTTGCCCACACATAATTTCTCAGTACACCCACACCCAATTTTTTTAGCACAGGACAAATAAGAATGACCTGCTTTTTGACTTAAAAGTCTTTTTTTTTTTTTTCTTATAGGAAAATCCACCCACTCTCCCGCAGGTCTAGAGCAGCGCCCCTTACAGAGATCACCAAGGTGTCTTATTGTCCGTTCTGAGTTAGGAGACTATAACCTAGGAACTTGCCCCCAACCTCCCAAGACAAGCTCCGTTTAAGTCAGGACTCGCACAACAGGGGAGCATTGAGCCCACACCAAGTGTTGTGGTAACAACAACTTGAGGCTAACCTCCTAACCAACTGCGCTACGCCTAGGAGATTGGCCTAAGGGGTTTCGAACCTATGACCTAGGGTCTTAACCCCCAGGCCTTTACCAAGTTGCCAACACCCTTGGGTTTGACTTAAGGCCTTTAACACAAAAACATACTCATCCCCACCTCTTGACTTTAACCTATACATGCTAGGCCTAACACACTTCTTAATTCATCAACATAAAATGCGTAAACACACAAGGGCTAGAATCCTTAGCACACAACTTCACAATTAATTACACAAGTGAGACTATCTTAATTCTTGATTGCACAATTAGCTTAACTAAATCACAATTAACTATACATAATCTTGATTGATAAATTCCCACATAACTCAATTAGTAATTGACTTCAATTAGAGCCCAATTAATTATATTTAATTTTTACCAATCTGAATAAGATTTTCAATCAAACTCCCAAAAAACTCAAAATATCAAATTAAACTTATGGTCACCATCAATTTTGGTTTCTTAAATTATTTAAGCCTCCAATCTCTGATCAGACTCGAAATTCCTATCAATATATTAAATATTCAATTGGACACTTGATAAGTAAATTTAATTCATAATAATCACAATTCTCAATCCCCATAACTTAATTAGCTCCAATTAGGACTCAATTGATCAACTCTTAATTTTGTTGAACTGAATTGAATATTTAATTAGACTCTCATATGGTTCAATATCCATAATTAAACTAGTTCAACTCATAAATTTCACCTTCTTAAACCATTTAGGACTTTAATTTCTAATTCTAAAATAAATCTTTAATAAGACCATATACGAATCAAACTCAATAATTCTATAATCCAAAATTAAATTAGAATAATGGGCAATTAAAATTTAAATCTCCTTAATTAATTAAATATCAAATATTATAAGTGGTGAGGTCGTCACAATATTAGCCCAAATACATGGACCGTGTTTTGACATGGAAGTGAAATATAAAGGCTTGTTGAGTTGACTTTTGAGAACCATCAAACAAACATTTTGAACCATTTCAGTACTAGTGAACAATGGCCCGCACGTAAACTGCTAGTTCGAGAAAGGTTTTATTTCAAGTTTTGTGTCAGATGTTGAGTCCAAGTCTGATTCCGCCGAGTCCGTGAAGTTGGAATCAGACTCGAGTCAGTCTAGCGAGTTGGAGTCTGGTGATTTCAGGAGTGCCAACCTGGACACCACTGTCCTATCTAGGTCTTCTTTGTCATTTTCTTTTGAGTCTGTTGTAACCACTCAGTCAAAGATTCCAAAAAAGCCGTAAATTTTGCCTACTCGTCTATGTCTTTAGTTCATTGCATTAACCAAAATTTTCAAAACTAATTTTCAAAATTTTGATGAAAACGAATAGGAAAAAAATTCATTGGGCTTTGAAAATTTTGCTCGACTGGGAGGAGAAGAGGTGTGCTAAGCCCTTGATGGATGAGATCATTTCATTTAATATGAATAATAAGAAGGATCCTTGCTTGGTCCAGATTGGTTCCACATTGTCTTCGAAAAAATGCTAGTGATTAGTCGCTTTATTAAAAGATTTCAAAAAATGTTTTTGTGTGGTCCTATGAAAACATGCCTGGAATTAATCCTGAGATTGTATAGTATAAGATCCCTCTCGACCTTGGGACCCGATCCTTCTAGCTTTCAAACTTTGATTCTGAGAACCCAATAATCAAGCAAAGTACGAGGCGTGTATAGCCACATTGGAAGCAGCCCTACAACTAGGGGCAATAAGGTTGGATGTGATCGAAGATTTAAACTTGGTCATTCCTTAAACCTTGGACATTCTGATCCCAAGGTTCAAGAAATTGACATTCTGATCCCTAGCTTATACTGATTGGGGTCAGGATGCGTCTAATCCTCATGAAACAGAGGTATGCGCTTGCATACGAAATGATAGTCGTAATAGAAGAGGTTCAAGATGAAAATTCTTAGTATTATGACATTTGAAACTTTTTTTTTTTTTAAGTGACCTATGCCCACAAGGGGCAAATGCTAAGAATAAGGCATCAGCATAGGACTACCAGGGCATTCAAAAAAAAAGTCAAATCTCAGAATTTTAGAAAATAAGATTTAGTGCTAAAGGACAATCGAGTTCTTATCCACGACCCTAGGGGCAAATTCGAACCCAATTGGACGGGTCCCTACATCATCAAATCTATCTGGTCAGGAGGCGCAGTTGTTCTCATGGATTTGGATGGCTTGGAATTCTCATAACCAATTAACATTGACAAACTAAAAAAGTATTGTCCTTGATAGGCTCACTGGGCCAAAAACCCGAAAGGGAGACCCAGGCAAAAGTTAGAGCATAAAAAAATAAAATAAAATAAAAAAATAAAAATAAAATAAGAGCTCGCAAGGTCAAAAACTCGAAAGAGCAGCTTTGACAAAAGTTAGAGCACAAAAGAAGAGTGTTAATATCCGAGTGAACCTTACCCTGGAATTACTTAAGGCTTAATTCTTATCATTAGGATACGTAAGTAGCTTTCATCCCGAAGTAGGGCCCCAACCATTTTTAACTCACTTCTCTCATCCATGTTTGATTGATGTACCTTTATTCGATTCGGTTGTCCTGTCCATGTTTGATTGGTTTATCTTTATTCGGTTCGATTGTCCTATCTCTTCTTCATGGCAGATTTAGTTGCAAGATAGATCAAGTTCGGGCTATATGATTTGAGGTTATGCATCTCAAGGGTTGATTTCATGTTAGTCGAGTAGTGACCATTTGCGAAAATAGATTTTAATGATTTTTAATGAGGGTGACTTTCCTCGAAAATTATTCCATTTTTGCAAAAGCCAGACCATTCATTGGACCCAAAAAAGTAAATTTTTTTAGTACTCACAGCTTGACTTACATGATTTCAAAACAAAGAGTTGAACAAGCATGCTAATCTAACTATCATGTAGATCAAAACCATTTTACAAGAAAACCAAAAAAAAAAAAAAAGTCAAAGCAATGAACTAGGGGCACAATCGAGTCAAGTCTTTTGTCTCATTCTCACACTCTCCTGGGTCTTCGCTAATGTAATCACTCACCGAAAAGTGCATAATAGTTATCTCCAACAATGTAGAAAAACCCTTTAAGTGGCAGACCAACTTTCTATCTAGTTGTACAAACCTTTTTCTGACCGGCTCCTATTTTATCCGGCCAAAACAAAATTTGCAGAAATCATGCAGGCTCAATGGTTTGTGCCTTAGATGTTGTTTTGGGTCTTGTTTTGTGCCTATTTTATTCTAGCGAGTGTAAATGGGTGTTTAGGTTGTTTTTGTTTCTTTTTCTTTCATTAAGTCATATTTTGTGTTTCAGTCAGTTATAGGCTTGAAATCCAGTTCAGAACTCATTGAAATGCAACCATTCATAATTTAGGTTTCAAAATAAAATGTTTTTCATGCTCAAGTGTTGTGCCATTCATGCCATTCAAATTCGCAAAACAAAACTCTTTTTATTAAATTTCAAGGATCAAACCCCGATCAAAATTGTACAAAAAAGGTTGAAATTATAGGTGCCCAACTCCCAAGAAAAAATTCAAAATATAAATAAATAAATAAAAGAATAAGAAAAATACAAAGGGAAATACAAAAAAAATATAGAAAAATGAAACAAAGAGGAAGGGAGTCTATTTCAGATTCCGACGCTGTCTTAGATTCTGGCAAAATGCGAGAGCCCAAAAGTGAAGGTGAAAGGCCGACTTCACTTGCAGACAGCTTCGTCGCTCAATTCTACCGCCGATCACCTTGGATCGGATTCATTCGAGGGAAGCCCTTGAAGGCAATACCTTAGAATTTGCAGGATTTTTGAAGGAAATCACCCCCTGCTGACCATTAAATGAAGAACACCAAGGCATCAATGATCTTTCCATGTTTGTTGTTCGGCGCTTCAACTCCTTATTTTTCCTCTTTAACTGACTAATCTCCTGCTGAGCATCTTAATACATGTGTTGGAAGAGGGAGAGTTGTGCACTCAGCTGTTGCACCTCATTTGTTCCACTCTTCAACTAACGAGACAAATTGGACACCATAGTGAAGGTCTCCACACACGATTTCAATGTGCAGAAGTTAGCGTCAATGTTAGACTAGGTTGCCAGTAGTTGCTCAAGTGGCATTGCATAGGGATTGAAAATAGAGGCAGAGATACTCTAAGTAGGCTCTGAGGAGCCAATATCAGGTATCTCCACCTGAGAATCATTAAGGTCAGGAAAAAAAGGTAAGAGAACAAGAAGAAGCCATGGTAAAGAGAAACTCGAACTGCCCAAGCATTTTTTTTTTTTTTGTAGCTTTTCATTCTAGACCTTTCTCACAGACCTCAGTTAAGAAGAAGATGAATGAAAAGGAAAAGATAGGGAAAAAGGATTAGGATAAGCGATGAGGGAATCGAGGTGTCAGTCGTCAGGTGTTGCAGATGCTGAATTTGGAAATTCAAACACGGTGCTCGACACTTCGGAAGAAGGAGATGAAGAAAAGAGAGAAGAAGAACAACAGCAAGGAAAGACAAAAAAGAGAGAGACGTTCGACTCCTTGATAAGACAAAAAAGAAAAAGAAAAAAGAGAGAGGAGCTCATCATCTTAATGAAGAAAGATAAACGAAAAAGAATAAAAAAAAGAAAGAAAAAAATATCAAAAAAAAGGAAAAAAGGAAAAAGAAACAAGAAAATACAAAAAAGAAATATGAAAAGAAAAAAGAAAAAGAAAATCAAAGCAGAAAAAAAAACCAAGAAAAAAATAAAAGAAAAAGAAAATCAAAAAAGAAACCGAAAAAGAATATGAAAAGAGCTGCCCTGGTGCCATTTATTCCACATCACTTTTGTGCATCCATTACATTACACTGTTTTGCTGCATTTATAACATTGCATGTTGTATCTATCACATCACACCCTTTATGTTATTGTATTTACCATCACACTTGCACCATTTGTTACATCTTGCATGCATAGTTACAAGTATCACACTGTTGCATCACTTGGCTACAATCTATTCACATCATTTGGTTACAATTTTTCAATCCTTTTTACCCTCGGTTAATACCAACCCCTTTTTGGGTTAATAGTTAACACCACCATCAGTTAATACCACCCCTTGTATGAGTTGTTGGTTAACACCACCATTGGTTAATACTTTACCCTTTTCAAGTTGAGGGTTAACACCACCCTTGGTTAATACCAACCCCTGTTCGGGGTGTTTGTTAACACCACATTTCCTCCTCTTATGTGAGCGTGTTTGGATTGTACCCCTTGTTATGCTTTATATTATTTGCACAAGGCTTGCCTCACATATTACTCATTCATTGCATTAAATTGCATAAAATCATGAACTTTTAAAAACCCAACAGTGTGGTCATGTCAAGTATATCATTTGTAGCTTGCCCCTAAACTACGCTGGTTTGATTCCTTGCAAAAGGATACGTAGGCAACCTTCGCGTTCAACCAACTGCATTTGCATCTTGTTTGTTTGCCCAAATCTTATGACCTCATTAAAAGGGTCATCTTTGGGCTTTGACATTCACTCACATCATTAAATGACATATCTTGCTCTGTTAAAGAAGGGCAACTGTAGACACCCCATTTTGACTAGCCTTAAGACTTGGGCGCTTTCTTCTGAACACCCGATGATGAAAATTGGAATATGTTCTATTATGAATTTCTTAGCAAAAAAGCTAAATTTAAGCTTTAATTCCAACCTTACACCCGTTTTAGCTAAATTATTTTAGACCTATTCAAAAAAAAATTCCAAAATTTTCTTGTCCGAAAAATTTAGCAGTTTTGGAAAATTGGCTCCTATTCCACATGGCAAGCCACATGGTTTTGAAAATACCACATGGCTAGCCATGTGTTTTAGGTCGTTTGGAATTCTACAAATATCCCCTCATTCTGTTGTTTAGAAAGAAAAAAGAAAAAAAAAAAGGAGAAAATTTTGTTTCAAAAGAAAAAAAGATAAAATTTTGGAAAAAGAAAATTTTGTTTCAAAAAATCTTGAGAGAGAGAAATTGATTTTCAAAAATCTTGAGTTATTTTGAAAGCAAGAGATTTTTTTTCTTTTTTCTTTTCTTTTCTTTTTTTTAAAGCTTCCAATCAACATTCTATCCATTGATATATAGCATCCAAAAATCCATTAAAGTTTAAACTTGAAACTTCTTGTTGAGATTTCAAAGTATACTCCATAACCGTGAGGGTGTTATGAAGAAAGTTTGGTAATCAGAAAATTCATCATTTCCTCCAAATGTGAGTTTTTGCAATTTTCTCATTTATTTTATTTCTATTTCTCTTGTCTTTAAATATGTGATTTAGCTTGTTAGAAATGGTTGGCTGAGCCACCTTATGTAATTTCTTTATTTTCTTGAATTTTGTTTATTATTTTAAATATGTGATTTAGCTTGTTAGAAATGGTTGGCTGAGCCACCTGATGTAGTCTCTTTATTTTGAATTTTGTTTCACATTTTACATATGTGATTTAGCTTGTTAGAAATGATTGGCTGAACCACCTATCCTTAGATGTTGTAAATAAATTAGTTATATAATTTGTTAGATTCAACTTGGTGTAATAATTTCAAACCCCATTTCTTTTATTTTATAATAATTCACACCCCATGCCTTTTATTCAGTTTTGTAAATATTGCATATATATATTCCATTAGAAATTTGCATTTAGGATCATACATATTTTCTATCTTTCTTTTGTAGTTTCCCGCGGGACGCTAGTAAATATAGGTAAGCATTTATAGCTTTAGTATCCCACTTGCATATAATTTTTTTTATTATGTTTAGCATCCTACCATGCAGCTACTTGTTTAACTGATATATCGCTATAATTACCAATGGACGGAGGTTGGGTCATTTAGTTTGGAATAGTGTTGATTTCTTATGCCTGTGGGCGCAATTTCATTGTGAGTTGCACATATCTCAAAATTCTTTTTTTTTTTTAGGTATATCGGAAAAACAACAAAACAAAGGCCTAAGCCGTTTCCCTTGATCTGCTAACAATGTCTACAATGAGTAACCTCCTAATCTCAACTAGTGGCTTATTCACCACCAGAATATCCTCTGGTTGCTCAGGTCCAAACTTTGCGAGTGCATTAGCACAAAGATTACCCTTCTTGAACACATGTTGTACAGTACACTTACATCCTCGCATAATGATCTTGGCATCTTGTATGATGCCTTTGTATGGAGAGTTTGCCTCTGTCTCCTTCTCCAACAACTTCACAACTTGCATAGTGTCGGTCTCAATAATGATTTTGTTCCATCCTCTTTGTAAAAGCACTATAATGCCTTTATAAAAAGCCCATAGATCACCTTCAAGGCTTGTCCCATTGAATAATTTTCCATAGTAACCACACAATTATGCTCCAGCTTCATCTCTAAATAGTCCTTCAAAGCCTCCATCTCCTTCTAGCTTCCTGCAGCCATTTGTGTTTAATTCAATTCTACCTACAGGGGGAAGACACCACTTAATCAGTTTGAAAGCCGATCTAGCAATAACAATGGCCATATTAAAAGCCTGGTTAATTTTATTAGTATTAGTCCAGATAAACTCCACACTATCTTGGCTACTGATCACCAATTGATCAAAAAAAATTTTAATTTATGTTTTTCCAAATTTTTCAAAGATAAACAACAAACACAGTGTACCAACTGATAAGATCACTAAAATATTTTTTATTTCTGGAATTAGAGATGAGCCAATCTAGCCAAGGTTTTTAAATCATTTCCAAATATTATTTCTTTCCAAACATAGCATATAGCGACCCCGGTCTTTTCCCATTTGATTATTGTATCCGGACTGTTCCGTAGATTCTGTCATTGTATAATGGTTGTTGTTGTTATTCCTTATTTTCTCATTTGGAATTATAGGATGTGTTGGGCAGGTTTGTTTCAGGTTGGTTGGGTTTAGAAACCAAGAGTTGCTGTCCAGGTTTTTGGTTCTTCGCTCGAGCGAGGAGTTGTTCGCTCGAGCGAGAGGTAGTGTTTGATTTGGACCTGTAGCTGTGCATTCTTGGCTCGAGCGAGCTTTTCTTCGCTCGAGCGAGTTAGTTCATCCTTCGCTCGAGCTATAGTTGCTTCGCTCGAGCGTGTGTCTGGGTTCAGACCTGAGGGTTTGAGTTCTTCGCTCGACCGAGCTTTCTTTCGCTCGAGCGAGCATTTGAGTTGTTGGCTCGAGCAAGGCTTCCTTGGCTCGAGCGTAGTTTCTCTGTGTCTGGTCGCTCGAGCGACCAAGTCTTCGCTCGAGCGAGCCTGTCCAGTTTATATACACAGCAGTGGGATTTGATCAGTCTTTTTCATTTTCTTTTGATTCCAAACCCTAGGTCCGACTTTTCTCTCTCCCTACTCACCTTCTTTCTTAGATTTGATCCACTTAGGGTGTGTTTCTACCCTAGATCCTTCATTAAAAAGATAGAGTGAGGCAAGGGCTACCATTTAATCTGAGCATTTGGCGATTTGGAGCACTTTGGTATTTGGGCACTCATCTCTTTCTTCACCTTTTGGGTTGTTTTCTTTGAGGTAGGGATTTCCTACTCCATTTTATAGGTTATGTTCTAAGTTTTGGTATTTTAATATGTTGGGAATACTTTGGTAAATTTTGGGAAAAACCTTAGTTGAATTATTGAATTGATTTGTATAAGTAATTCATGGAATTGGGAAAAGATGGTTAAATTCATGGAATTGGGGAATTCATTGATTAAATGGCATAATTGGATAATTTGAATCATTTGTCTATTGAATTGTGGACATAGTTATTTTCAGTTTAGAAATAACTGTTTTGGGCTATCGGTGGAGGATAGTCATGATTGTTGTAGACATTGCATGTGGATTAGGAATAACTGGAACTAATCACATTGGTTAAGTCATTAATTTTGACTGTGGCATTGATACAGAAAATACATGTATTGATTGAGCATTGCATTTGCATACATTGTTTGTGTGTGGGAGGAGATAGGGGATGTACTCCACGGTTTAGGGGAAGATAGGGGATGGACCTCTAAACCGGATTTCGTTTGGGAGGAGATAGGGGATGGACTCCATTAGCATCACTTTTATGTGTGCTTATTTATATAGAAGTGTTTTATTGATACAGCACTAAAATGTGTATCAATCTGGAAGTATGAAGTGTTTGATTTGAGCTTGAGTCTCATTTGTTTGTTGATATTGGAAGGATGTGAATATGATATATGTGATTCACTGTTGTAAGTTTGGCCAGGTTCTGAGCCATGTTGATAAAATTGGAAAGTAAAACGTATCTTAGACAATAGTGTCATGAGACTGTAAAATGAAGTAATTGATTATCTTGGTTAACCATCTGTTGAATGCTATTGCTTTATTCATTGCTTATATGTGGTTTAGTATATTTCTACTGGGCTGTGGCTCACCCTTTATGGGAACATCATTTTCAGGTTCAGGTGATAAACTACCTCCAAGGAATTAGCTTGGGAGGGTTTGGCTTCTGGATTGAAGAGGACTACTTTTAGTTAACTGTCTTAAATTATTAGTACATGTAAACATTCAAGCCTAGGGCTTTTCTTGTATTGAGTTAGAACTCATATTTTTGTATCCAAGTGTTGGCTTGGAAAGATGTAAGCCTGTAGGGCATTTTATTCGATGATACATGTAATGCTTTATTTTGTAATACTCTGATGAATGAATTAATAGATTGTCTTCTTTAAATAATGAATGTCAATGATATATAATGGGTTAATTTTGAGGGCGTTACATAGCAAGCCAGACTATAACAACCCCGATCCGTAATTAACTAATTAAGAATGATTAAGAATACCTAATACATAATTAAGATTAAATTCTGAGTTAAATGCGTGTGAAATGTGATATTTGTGAGTCTATCTGTTTGTCATAGAAATATCTATTTGTGCTTCTGTTCTATTCTGTGAGTTGAAGGCCTTATTGGACACAGAATGTGAAATTGACTGAGAATACATGCTATTTAGCAATTTTAGAATTTTATGGTAGGTTGATTTGAAATTCATTTCGAAACGAAATAATTAGATTATATTCAATTAGACTTAAGCTTAATTATCTATCTTTAATGATACTTGATTAACTAGTCTATATAAGGATAATTGGACTCCACTAGCTCATTCTAGACTTCTTCATTTCCTCATCTTTGAGCCTACAACCGTTGGAGAGAGAGAGGAGAAAGAAATGAAGCTCAACTAGGGAGATTACGAGGAATTGGCTTGAGCTTAGCTAGAATGTAAGAAATTGAGAAGAATCACCCAAGAATTCAAAGAATTGTGACTTGCAGGTAAGAAATCTAATCCTTCAGTTATGTAGTTGGTTCACACAAATTGTGAATTCAAAATAAAATGAAAGATTAATGCACGAAATGAACTGATGAAGTAGAAAAGAAGAAGATTAGAGCATGTATGTGCATTTCATAATATTTTTGAAGTTGATTTTAAGTAATTCTTCCATACATGTCATGTTTTTAACTTAATTTTGAGACTTCATCATGTTTTCCATCAATTTACCTTGTTTGAGCATGATTTGAAGGGTTTAAGTTCAAAGAAATTACATGCATGTTTGTATTATGAGTTTTGAGTTTGAATTTAACATAATTCACTTGCTTTTGGGCTATGATTTTGCGAAATGATTTATAATTCAAGATGAATTACGTGTTTACACATGTTTCCTTAAGCTTTTGGCCCAAAAGAACATGTTTTGTAGCTTTAAATTTGAGTTTTGGACTTGGGAGTGCAATCTGGAAATTCTAGAATTGAGCCCTTCGCTCGAGCGAAGAATTCGAGCAACCAGTACTTTTGTAGACATTGGCCCTACACTCGAGTGACCAAATTTACGGTCGAGCAAGGACCTTTTTCTTTTAAGTAATGGCTCAAGCGAAGGAAGTCACGCTTATGTGTAAAATGAAAGCTTCCAGAAGTTTTACAGATTAAGGGGTTCGCTCGAGCGAAGAAAGTTACGCTTGAGCGAAGGTCCTAGTTTTTGAAAATCTGTCTAAGTGTTTTCAAGTGCATTTTAGCATCTTCATTGCATCCTAGGCATTTTTAAGCCTTAATTAGGATATAATAAAGAGGATATGACTTAGAAACACACCAATAATGAACCGAAATAAAATAAGAACTTCTCGAGCATGTGTTTTAGTGTATATCTGTTATGTGTTTGTTTGTAGGTCATGTGCCGTAAGCTATCTGATCTGCTAGCAGAGCCATCCGTGAGTAATAATGTAGTAAAGCTATGTTCAACTTTATTTATTTTCTGTATGATGAAATAAGATCTATTTTCTGAAATGTTATGTTTTGTACAATGAATGATTGTCCAATTTATGACAAGTATTCGTGGCATCCTTAGCATATTTGTTAGTTGTTACCCAGTATTGGAGGTTCCATCATGGAACTTAGTATATCTGTTATTTGTTACCCGTACCGGAGGCTCCATCATGGAGCTCAGCATATCTGTTATCTATTACTCGGATCTAGAGGTTCCTTTATAGAACTGGTTAATCATAACCACTATCTCTTTTGTATCTGTTCTGTTAGCACTAATGGATGTACCACGTATGATTAAAAATGAACTCTAATTTCTGTATATGATTTGAACAAGAATATGAATATGGATCTGCTTTTGTTTCTGAAATAAATATGAGTCTGTTTTTCAAATCTGATATGGGACATTATTCATTTTAACCCTTTACTCTGTTATTATTCACTAGGCTCCCACTCACTTTGTTATCTATGTATGTAAGTGATTAAATGTGTGACTAGGCTTAGTAATGGAAACCTGAAGATTTGTTTTGTGCGAACCAACCATTGTGCCTCTCGAGGAGGTTCCCGAGAAGTTTGACGGTAGAGTTTGTGAATTCTGTATAAGTTTTCTACTTTCTTTTTTTTTTTTTTTGGCTTGAACAAGTTTTTGTATGATCGTTCCTTGGGCTAAGTCCCAGTTTGACTATGTGTACATGTGATGGTGATGTAAGACTTTGTTAACATGGTGTCATGTATGTGTATAAATAAAGTTTAAATTTGCTCTGTCCCATATAAGTCAGCACAGCTCATTGAACGATTATATTTATGTATTTTTTTCCGCTAGCCCCCTTATTTTGTGATTCTGTTTCAGAGGCCATTAGTAATCTTACGATTATTAGCCGGTTATGATGCTAAACCTATAGGGGCTGGTTCGGGTCGTGACAAAGTGGTATCAGAGCACGAGTTATACCGCACACACTAGTCCATATGAGCTATAGGATGTCCTATGACAGAATTAGGGACATTATATCTACATGTGTGAGTGTGTGTACAAATTCTATGAATAAGAAAACCAACAATATGAACACATGAATCTGAAATATAATGAACTGAATGTGAACACTGTGAAAATAACTGTTACCTCTGTTTACTATTGTTATGCTTACTTATAGCAAATGGAGAATACAAGAAGTGACAGTACAACCGAATATTCTGAAGCCTGAATGAGCCAAATGGAACAAATGCTTGTAGCCTTAATAGAATCTTTGAGGCAACAACCTTTGCCCCCTCCACCTCCGCCAATACCAGTTGAACCGGATAACAATGATATCATCAACCTAACTTAGAAGTTCACAAAGATGAAACTGCCAATTTTTTTTTGGTGGTATAGAACCATTAAAGGCAAAGACATGGCTACTTAAAATGGAAAAGTTATTTGAAGTGTTTCCCTGGGTTCTTTTCGACACCTATACCTTAAAAGATGAAGCCTAAAGATGGTGGTTGCTAATCCGAAATGATAATGGGAACATGACATGGGTTTAATTCAAAGAGATCTTCTATGACAAGTACTTCCTTCAGTGCTTTTGGGACCGAAAAGTTTTTGAATTTCAAGAACTCAAGCAAGGAAATATGTCAATAGCAGAGTACGAGGCCAAGTTCACGGAGTTAGCCCGGTTTGCACCCCACATGGTTGACACGAACTACAAGAAAGCCTAAAAATTTGATGGAGGTCTAAATCTAGATATCTTTGATCCGGTAGGAGTGTTGAAACTGTCCAAATATGTGGATGTTCTTGACAGAGCCTTCATGGCTAAAGGCAACCTAGCAGCTATGAAACAAACTAAGGCCCCAATAACAACAGAATGGAAAGGTAAGAGGTCTGAGTACAGTTTCAAAAAGGGCTGCTCTTTTGTAACGAAAAAGCAAAACACGAGGTCTACAAGTAGCTCAATTCAGAGCAGTGGGTCTATACCAGTTTGTCCTGATTGTGGAAGGAAGCATAGAGGTGTGTGTTACCGAGCATCAGGTTTTTGTTTTCAATGTAGCAAGACAGGCCATGTAGTGAAAGATTGTCTGCATGGGTCTGATAATGCCAACTGTCTTTCAACAAGTTCAACCGAATCCACTTCTGCATCTTGAACAAATATGAGAGCTAACACTGGGAGAGAAACTTTAAGACAAGGTCGAGTGTTTGCACTAGTGCCTGCACTAGTGCCTGGCGACATCCAGAATACTGAATCTGTGGTGTCAGGTATACTCCCTATTTGTGCTTAAAATGCATATGTGCTGATAGATTCTGGTTCTACACATTTATTTGTGTCGCATGCCTTTTCTCGCAAACTGACTAGACCATTAGAACCTATGAATTAGTCGTTATCTGTGTCTACACCTTCTGGGGATTCTATGATGTGTATTTATGTGTGTCCTGCGTGTGACATCATGATTGGGGATGTGTTATTATACGTCAATTTGTTGCCATTGGATATTGCTCATTTTGATTGCATATTGGGTATGGATTGGTTGACTAAGTACCATGCAACTATTGATTGTGTGAATAAATCTGTTGCCTTCCGACCACCTAGCTTGTCTGAATTTGTGTTTGCCGAGAATGGGATAGTTCCACCCCTGTATATGATTTCTGCTTTGAAAACCATCAAATTGCTTAGAAACGGATGTAGGGTTATTTTGTGTAGTGTTTTAAATGTGACTTTTGATAGCCCTAATGTGGAAACTATTCATGTAGCTAATGAATTTCCTGATGTGTTTCCAAATGAACTACCTGGTGATTTGATTGATAGAGAAATTGAGTTTACTATTGATGTCGTGCTTAGAACACAACCAATTTCCAAAACCCCATATAGAATGTCAACCTCTAAATTAAAAGAACTGAAAGTCCAACTTCAAGAACTATTAGACAAAAATTTTATCCGACCAAGCACTTCACCTTAGGGGTGCTCCAGTTTTGTTTGTCAAAAAGAAAAATGGGTCTTTGAGCTATGCATTGACTATCGAGAACTAAACAAAGTAACTGTCAAGAATAAATAGCTACTACCTTGAATAGATGATCTATTTGACCAACTTCAAGGAGCCCAAGTGTTTTCCAAAATTGATCTTAGATCCGGATACCACCAATTGAAAGTTAAGGTAGAAGATGTAGAGAAAACTACATTCCGAGCTAGATATAGGCACTATGAGTTTTTGGTAATGCCGTTTGGGGTAACTAATGCATCTGCAGCTTTCATGAACCTAATGAATAGGGTGTTCAAATAATTTCTTGATGAGTTTGTTGTTGTATTTATTGATGATATTTTAATCTACTCTAAAAGCAGGAAAGATCATGAGAACCATTTGAGAATTGTATTACAGACTTTGAGAGAAAGAAAATTATATGCAAAATTTTTAAAATGTGAATTTTGGCTAGATAGTGTGACATTTATGGGGCATGTAATTAATAGGGATGGCATATTAGTTGATCTGCAGAAAATTGAGGCCATCGTGAATTAGCTAAGACCAACGAAAGTGACTGAAGTTAGAAGGTTTATGGGCTTAGTTGGGTACCACCGTAGATTTGTGAAAGATTTCTCCAAACTTGCTATACCATTGACACAGTTGACGTAGAAAAATGTACCATTTGATTAGAATGATCAAAGAGAGTCTGCTTTCCAAGAATTGAAGACTAGATTAGTAACTGCATCAATTTTAACTTTGCCTAATGGTACTGATGGATTCCATATTTACAGTGATGCTTCGTACAAAGGGGTGGGATGTGTATTAATGCAAAATGGTAAGGTAATTGCCTATGCCTCTCGGCAACTCCGCTCACACAAAAAGAATTATCCAACCCATGACTTGGAACTTGCAGCTGTAGTTTTTTCTTTGAAAATCTGACGCCACTATCTATATGGAGTGATTTGTGAAGTATATACTGACCATAAAAGCGTAAAATATTTCTTCACTCAAAAAGAACTGAACATGAGACAGAGAAGATGGCTTGTGTTGATAAAAGATTATGATTTGCTAATTTTGTACCATCCTAGAAAGGCGAATATAGTTACAGATGCCTTGAGCCGAAAATCTATTGGGAATTTGTCATGTTTTCTCACCGACCAGAAAGAGTTGTTGTGTGACCTGGAAAGAAATGAAATTGAAGTTGTTTTGCGTAAATGAGGTGGAGTCCTAGATGCTATTTCTGTACAACCAGCAATCATCGAAGAAGTTAAGGAAAAGCAACTACATGATGAATTTCTGAAGAAGATTATTAAGGGGATTAGTTCGCAACCGAGGCCCAGATTTATGTTCGAAGACAATGTCCTAAAATTTCAAGGAATACTTTGTGTATCGGATTATTCTAAATTGAGAAAGCGTATCTTAACCGAAGCTCATAATTCCAAATTTGCTATACATCCAGGAAATACAAAGATGTACCACGATTTGAAACAAAATTTCAAGTGGCCTGGAATAAAGAAAAGTATCGCTAATTTTGTAGCTAAGTGTTTGCATTGCCAACGAGTAAAAGCTGAACATCAACAACCCGTTGGTTTGCTCCATCCACTTCTAATACTGGAATGGAAATGGGAGCATATTACGATGAACTTTATTGTCGGACTGCCTTTGTAACAACCCCGACCCTTGATTAACGTATAATCCATGACTAAGAATGCTTAAGAAGTAATTAAGGTGAAATTTTGCATTCATTACATGTATTATGTGCTATATAAGTTTTTATCTATTCTGCGTAGAAATATTTGTTTCTGTTTCTGTTTCTGTTTCATTCTGCGAATTGAAGGCCTTATCAACATCTGATTATGAAATTGACTTGATTTATGTCTTATTTAGGATTTTTAGAACATTATGGTAGGTTTAATTAAAATTCGATTCGGAACGATTAAACTAGAATAATTAATGTCAACTAATTAGCCAACTCATAATTAAGCCTGTATAAGGCACCTTGTGCCTCCACTGATTCTTTTTCTTCATTTCAACACATCTTTGAGCTTACACACACAAACCAAGCATGAGAGAGAAAGAGAAATCAAAGGTTGAGCTTGGACTCTAGGAGAGGGAGAAGAATTGTAGTAAATTCAAGGTGTTGAACTTGGAACTCTAGCAATTGAACACCTAGCACAATTGAGCTTCTAAGGTAAGGACTTCTACCATTTAGTTGTAATTTAGTGATTACTTCATGAAATCAAGTGAGAAAGGTAAAGTAACATAAGAATTGAGTTGTGTAATGCAAGAATTGAACTTAGATAGTTGACTAAAGGAGTGTATCATGCATGCATGCATATATCCTAGCATGTTGAGTATGTTTCTAAAGAATTTTCACATGCATGTGTCTATCTTGACTTAGTTTTGAGCATTCATCACATTTCTTACCATTTGACATTCATTGATCATGTTTTGGAAAGCTTAAGTTCAAAGTAATTCACGCATGTCATGTTTATAGTATATTCATAAATTTCAAGTGGGAGTTTTGATCAATTGGCATGCTTTTAGGCCTTGATTTAGCAAAATGATCTTCAAATCATGGTATTTTACAAGTTTCTAAATGTTTTCTGGAGTTTTGGCCCAAAAGGATGAGTTTTGAAGCGTTGAATTCAAGTTTTGGAACTTGGAGGTGAATCTGGAAATTCCAGAATTCAACCTCTCCGCTTGAGCGACATATTCTGTGCTCGAGCAACCACCATTGTTTTTGCATCTTCACTCGAGTGACCAAAAGTTGGCTTGAGCATAAAATGCATGCTCCCAGAAGTTCACATGTTTTGCAGACCACTCAAGCGACAAGAGTTACGCTCGAGTGAGGACCTGAGTCCTACGCTCGAGAAACCATCGAGCGTCTGTCAAGCGTAAAAATCACACAACCAGTACTTTTGTAGAAGTTTACAGACTACTCGAGTGATAGAAGTTGCGCTCAAGCAACCACTTATATTTTGTATGTATGCTCGAGTGAAGGAAGTTGTGCTCGAGCGAGACCCCTGTTTCTAGCATTTTTGACTAAGTGTTTCCAAATGCATTTTGGCATCCACATTGCATCCTAACCATTCCTAGGCCATGGTAACTCAATAAGATGTTAAGACCTAGAAACACACTAAGAACGAAATAAAAGAAGTTAAGTACCAACTGAGTGTGTGTTTCATTATGTGTTTCTGTTATGTGTGTGTAGGTCACGTGCCACAAGTTGTCTGACTTGTCTGTTCTACAAGTGGAGCCATCTGTGAGTAATAACTTAGTAAAGCTATGTTTAACTTTAATTATTATCTGAATGATATGAATTAAGATCTGTTTTATGCAATGTTATATTTTGTACAATGAATAATTGTCCAAATTTTTGAAATGTATTTGTGGCATGCTTAGCACAAGGCCCTTGCCCGGGGGTAATAATACCGTGGTCTATAAATACAAGGCCCTTGCTTGGGGGTAACATTACCGTGGTCTCATGGCCCTTGCCCGACAGTAATAATACCGTGGTCTCAAGGCCCTTTCCCGGGGGTAATAATATCGTGGTTCAAGCGTGTTACAAGTTCCCGGTACCGGAGGTTCCCTAATGGAACTGACAAGCATGATAATGCTAATGGATGTACTATGTATGATTAAGCATGAATTCTGATTTCTGTATATGATTTGAATAAGAATATGAATATGAACCTGTTTCTGATTGAAATCTGAATATGCATAAGACTCAATCTCTGATAAGAATCTGTTTTTTATATAAACTCTGATTTCTGAATCTATTATAGACATCATTCATTTAAACCCTTTATTATTATTCACTAGGCTCCCGCTCACTATTTATTTTATTTATATAGGTGAGCAAGCGCGTGACCAGGCCTAAGCTGTTGCCTGGAGTGTTTTGAGTCAACTAACCACTGTACCTCCCGGGGAGGTTCCTTTTTGAGAAGTCAAGTTTTGTGAACTTGTTGAAGATGTTTTGTTTTGTTTATCTGTATACTAGGCTAAGTCCTTTTTGATGATGCTTGCACAGTGTTATGAGACTTATGTAGACGTGTCATCTTATGTGTATATGTTATAAAGCTTCAAATTTTCTGTCCCATGTATGTCTATACAGCTCTATGGACTATGTATATTTTGTGTATTTGTTTTTGTAGCCCCTAATTATATGTTATTCTGTTAAGAGAACTTTGGTAATCCAAGGATTAATGGCCGGTTACGACGCTAAACCTATTGGGATGGGTTTGGGTCGTGATAGCCTCGCTCCTCTCGAGGTATGGATTCTATCTAGATAATTGTTGATCGTTTGACTAAGTTCGCACATTTCTTAGCTGCCAAAACTTTTTATAGTACGGATAAGTTGGCTAATCTATATGTAAATGAGATTGTGAGACTGCATGGAGTTCTAGTTTCCATAGTATCTAACAGAGATCCTAAGTTCACTTCGAGATTCTGGCAAAGTTTGCAACAGGCTTTGGGGACTGAACTGAGACTAAGCAATGCTTATCACCCATAGACAGACGGCCAATCTAAACAGACCATTCAAACATTGGAAGACATGTTACGAATGTGTGTGTTAGACTTCTAAGGAAATTGGGAGACTCATCTGCCTTTGGCCAAATTTGTGTACAACAACAACTACCATTCAAGCATCGGTATGGCTTCTTATGAAGCCCTGTATGGTAAGAAGTGTCATTCTCTGATTTGTTGGGCTGAAGCTGGTGATAGACCGTTATTAGAGACAAAATTAGTTCAAAAGACAACTAAGAAAGTGAAGCTAATACAACAACGTTTGAAAACCGCACAGAATCGGCAAAAGAGTTATGCGGATGTCCGAAGGTGAGATAGAGAATATGAGGTAAGAGACCATGTGTTTATAAAAGTGACTTCAATGGAAGGTCAGACACGGTTTGGAGTGAAAGGTTGGCATAAAGATACATTGGGCCAGATGAAATTCTTGAGAAAATCAATTCGGTGACGTATCGAGTAGCCTTACCGCCAGTTATGGAATATATGCATAATGTTTTTCACGTATCAATGCTTCAGCATTATCTACGAGATCTGTTACAAGTGATTGAACCGACTCATGTGTTTCTGAAGGATGATTTCTCTTATGAAAAATAACCAATTTAGATTGTTAACTGAAGAATCAAAAGGCTCAGAAATAAGGAAATTTCGTTGGTAAAAGTTGACTGGCAAAACCAAGGAGGGACGTATGGGACTTGGGAGACTGAAGAAGATATGATGAAGAGATACCTTGAACGGTTCCTTCTAGATCCGATATTCTTCCAAAATAAAGGTAATTCGAGTTCGGGGGACTAAACTCTTTAAGGAGGAAAGACTATAACAACCTCGATCCGTAATTAACTAATTAAGTATGATTAAGAATACCTAATGCGTAATTAAGATAAAATCCTGACTTAAATGCATGTGAATTGTGATATTTGTGAGTCTATCTGCCTATCGTAAAAATATCTATTTGGCCACAGAATGTGAAATTGACTGAGAATACATGCTATTTAGCAATTTTAGAATTTTATGGTAGGTTGATTTGATATTCGTTTCGAAACAATATAATTAGATTATATTCAATTAAACTTAAGCTTAATTATCTATCTTTAATCATACTTGATTAACTAGCTTACATAAGGATAATTGGACTCCATTAGCTCATTTAGACTTCTTCATTTCCTCATCTTTGAGCCTACAACCATTGGAGAGAAAGAGGAGAAAGAAATCAAACTCAACTAGGGAGATTACTAGGAGTTGGCTTGAGCTTAGCTAGAATTTAAGAAATTGAGAAGAATCACCCAAGAATTCAAAGAATTGAGACATGCAGGTAAGAAATCTAATCCTTCAGTTATGTAGTTGGTTCACTCAAATTGTTAATTCAAAAGAAAATGAAAGATTAATGCATGAAATAAACTGATGAAGTAGGAAAGAAGAAGATTAGAGCATGCATGTCCATTTCATAATATTTTTGAAGTTGATTTCAAGTAATTCTTCCATACATGTCATGTTTTTAACTTAATTTTGAGACTTCATCATATTTTCCATCAATTTACCTTGTTTAAGCACGATTTGAAGGGTTTAAGTTCAAAGAAATTACATGCATGTTTGTATTATGAGTTTTGAGTTTGAATTTAACATAATTCACTTGCTTTTGGGCCATGATTTTGCGAAATGATTTATAATTCAAGATGAATTACGCGTTTACACATGTTTCCTTAAGCTTTTGGCCCAAAAGAACATGTTTTGTAGCTTTAAATTTGAGTTTTGGACTTGGGAGTGCAATCTGGAAATTCTAGAATTGAGCTCTTCACTCGAGCGAAGAAGGCTACGCTCGAGCGAAGAATTCGAGCAACCAGTACTTTTGCAGACATTGGCCCTATGCTCGAGCGACCAAAGTTGCGGTCGAGCAAGGACCTTTTTCTTTTGAGTACTGGCTCAAGCGAAGGAAGTCACGCTTAAGCATAAAATGAAAACTCCTAGAAGTTTTACAGACAAAGGGGTTCGCTTGAGCGAAAAAAGCTACGCTCGAGCGAAGGTCCCAGTTTTTGAAAATCTGTTTGTGTTTTCAAGTGCATTTTAGCATCCTCATTGCATCCTAAACATTTTTAAGCCTTAATTAGGATATAATAAAGAGGCTATGACTTAGAAACACACCAAGAATGAACCGAAATAAAATAAGAACTTCCCGAGCATGTGTTTTAGTGTATATCTATTATGTGTTTGTATGTAGGTCACGCACAGTAAGCTATCTGATCTGCTAGCAAAGCCATCAGTGAGTAATAACGTACTAAAGGTATGTTTAACTTAATTTATTTTTTGTATAATGAAATAAGATCTGTTTTCTGAAATGTTATGTTCTGTACAATGAATGATTGTCCAATTTCTGACAAGTATTCATGGCATCCTTAGCATATTTGTTAGCAGTTACCCGGTATTAAAGGTTCCATCATTGAACTTAGTATATCTATTATCTATTACCCGTACCGGAGGCTCCATCACGGAGCTCAACATATCTGTTATCTGTTATCCGGGTCCGGAGGTTCCTTTATGGAACTGGTTATTCATAACCACCATCTATTCTGTATCTAGTCTGTGTCTGTTCTATTTGTTCTGTTAGCGCTAAGGGATGTACCATGTATGATTAAGCATGAGCTCTAATTTCTGTATATGATTTGAACAAGAATATGAATATGGGTTTGCTTCTGTCTCTGAAATAAATATGAATTTGTTTTCCAAATCTGATATGGGACATTATTCATTTAAACCCGTTTACTTTGTTATTATTCATTGGGCTCCCGCTCACTTTATTATCTATGTATGTAGGTGATCAGGTGCGTGACCAGGCTCAGTAATGGTAGCCTGAAGATCTATTTTGTGTTGGCCAACCACTGGGCTCTCGAGGAGGTTCTCGAGAAGTTTGACGGTCGAGTTTGTAAATTATGTATAAGTTTTCTACATTCTTTTTTTTTTCTTTTTTTTTCTTTTTTCTTTTTTATGGCTTGAACAAGTTTTTGTGTAACCATTCATCAGGCTAAGTCCCAGTTTGACTATGTGTACATGTGATGGTGACGTAAGACTTTGTTAACATGACGTCACGTATGTATATAAATAAAGTTTAAATTTGCTCTGTCTCATATAGGTCAACACAGCTCATTGGACAATCATTTTTATGTATTTGCTTCTGCTAGGCCCCTTATTTTGTGATTCTGTTTCAGAGGCCATAGGTAATCTTAGGATTATTGGCTAGTTACGATGCTAAACCTATAGGGGCGGGTTTGGGTCATGACACAGATAGCTTTGGCTTTGTAGCAGGTTCTAAATAAATGATTTATGCCTTCCACCTCACCATAACTCGGTCATCTGGGGTCTGAAGTCAAGTCCATTTTTTTCTCTCAACTTGTTAGTTAAGAGTTTACCATGAAGAATAATCCACAGAAAGCTTTTTAGTTTCAGTGGGAGTCTTATTTTCCCCAACCAATTCCAGTCCTCTTTGAGGCCCAGATTCCTAGACAGAATATTATAGGATCTTGAGGTAGAAAATTTGCTATCTAAGGAGCCCTTCCAAGTATGTGCGTCATTATTAGAAAGTTGAGGTAAAGGTAAATTGAGGATAAGTGTTGACACACAAGATGGAAGTTCATTTAGCTTCACCACATCCCAATGGCCCTGTTTAGTGATAAAATTATGAACTTTAACACCATCACTCTCAATGACCTGAGTTTGAAGTGTGTTGGGAACAAGCTCCACAAAAGGCTTGTTTCCACACCACCAATATTTCCAGAGATCTACATTCCTGCCATTACCAATCTCCCATTTCGCAACTTTCCTCAAGGTATTTTTGGTCTTCAAAATGCCCCTCCACACATGAGAAGTAGACCTATTTGTAGGTCAATCATACAAGTTAGTTGACTCAACATATTTGTTGTTAAGAACATCTTTCCACAAGGCTTCTTCCTCACAGATCAATTTCCAGCTCAACTTTGTAAGAAGGGCTGTAACGCCCTCAAAATAAACCTATAATATATATATCATTGACATGCAATATTAAAAGAAAGCAATTCATTATCTCATTCATCAGAGTACTACTATATGAAAACATTACATGTAACATCAAATTAAATGCCCTATAGGCTTACATCTTTCCAAGCCAACACTTGGACACAAAAATATGAGTTCTAACTCAAATACAAATAAAGCCCTAGGCTTGAATGTTTATCAAATAAAAACAAATAACTAAAATGATGTTCCCATAAAGGGTGAGCCACAGCCCAGTAGAAAAATACTAAACCAAACATAAGCATTGAATAAAGCTATAGCATTCAATAGATGGTTAACCAAGATAATCAATTACATCATTATACAGTCTCATGACACTAATGTCTAAGACACGTTTTACTTTCCGACATTATCAATATGGCTCAGAACCTGGCCAACTTACAACAGTGAACTATATATATATCATATTCACATTCTTCCAATGTCAACAAACAAATGAGACTCAGGCTCAAATCAAAACACTTCATACTTCCAGTTTGATACACATTTTAGTGCTGTATCAATAAAAACACTTCAATATAAATAAGCACACATAAAAGTGATGCTAATGGAGTCCATCCCCTATCTCCTCCCAAACAAAATCTGGTTTAGAGGTCTATCCCCTATCTTCTCCTAAACCGTGGAGTACATCCCCTATCTCCTCCCACACAAAACAATGTATGTAAACACATAACATATACAACACACAACCAATACACATAATGTCTGTATTAATTCAACAGTCAAAATTGATGACTTAATCAATGATTAGTTTCAATTATCCCTAATCCACATGCAGCGTCTACAACAATCATGACTATCCTCCACCGATAGCCCAAAACAGTTATTTCTAGACTTGGAAATAAATATATCAACAATTCAATAGGCGAGTGATTTAAATTATCCAACTACACCATTTAATCAATAAATTCCCCAATTTCATGAATTTAACCAAATTCCCCAATTCCCTTAAATTAATTATACAAATTAATTAATTAATACTACTAGGGTTTTTCCCAAAATTATCAAAGTAACCCCAACATATCAATATACCAAAACTTAGAACAAAACTTATAAAATGGAGTAGGAAATCCCTACCTCGAAGAAAATAACTCGAATGGAGAAGACAGAGATGAATACCCAAATTCCAATGTGCTCCAAATCACCAAATGTTCAGATTAAATGGAAGCCCTCGACTCACACACTCTTTTTAATGAAGGATCTAGGGTAGAAACACACCCTAAGTGGATCAAATCTAAGAGAGAATGTGAGCAGGGTGAGAGAGAAGTCGGACCTTAGGGTTTGGAATCTAAAAAGAGGATGAAAAACTGATTAAAAACCCACTGCTGTCTAATTAAACTGGTCAGGCTCGCTCGAGCGAAGACTTGGTCGCTCGAGCGACCAGACACACGAAAACCTCGCTCGAGCGAAGAAAAGCTCGCTCGAGCCAAGAATGCAATGCTTCAGGTCTGCAACCCTGGAGCACGCTCGAGCGACAGAATGCTCGCTCGAGTAAGGAACTCGAAAACATACACCTCGCTCGCTCGAGCGAAGAAAATCTTGCTCGAGCAAATAAGCACTGCCCTCAGGTCTATACCAGACGCAGTCGCTCGCTCGAGCGAAGAAAATCTCGATCGAACCAGAGGACACAAAAACAAACCTCGCTCGAGCGACCAAATCCTAGCTCGAGCGACCAACCCAAAAACTGGACAGCAACACTTGGTTTACGAACCCAACCAACTTGAAACAAACCTGCCCAACACATCCTATAACTCCAAATGAGAAAATAAAGGACGACAACAACAAATATACAATGACAGAATAAACGGAACCCAAGTCCGGATACAATAATCAAATGGGAAAAGACCAGGGTCGCTATAACTAAATTCTGATTCTTGGCTTTTCTAATCCCAAGACCACCAACTTCATTTAATTTGCAAACATCATCCCACTTGACTAAATGTATTATTTTCTTTTCCAAGGTATTAACCCACAGAAAATTCTTGTTGATTCTATCAATCTCATTGCAAACTTTAATGGGCATTTCCATAGTCTGCATTGTGTATGCAAGTAATGCAGAACTAACAGATTGAATGAGAGTTGTCCTTCTAGCTAGAGAAAGCACACTAGTTTTCCAACCAGCTAACTTTCTTTGCATCTTTTCCGAGATTATGTTAAAGTGCCCTCTATTCACTTTACCATGAATAAGGGGAACTCCAAGATACTTCCTTAACTCAAAAGTCAAGAGAATACCACATTTAGAACTCAACTCTCCAGCCTTTCTGCGGTCAATATTAAGAGAAACATATAGTTTGGACTTGTGGACATTAATCTTCAAACTAGAGACATCACAGAACTCATTCATAACAGTCATGATTGTATCACAATTAGTCATGTCAGCCTTAGCAAAAAGCATTAGATCATCAGCAAAGAATAAGTGGGTCAAGTATGGTCCACCTCTAGCAACTTGTATGCCCTTCCTCTTCTTATTCTCAGCCTTAGTTCCAATCATATTGGAGAGCCTTTCCAAGCACAAAACAAACAAGTAAGGAAAGAGGGGATCTCCCTGTCTCAACCCCCTTCCAGACTTAAACTTTGAGGGGTTCAGCTCCCTCAAAGTTTGCTCTAGGAAATCCTATGAAATGTTATCATAGGCTTTTTCCAAATCAATTTTCAGGATCATGCCCCCAACTTTCCCTTTCTTATGGCTTGAGGTATGGATAGTTTCTTGAGTTATAATGATGTTGTCACTAGTGGATCGACCAAGAACAAAACTACACTGGTTAGGACTAACGATTTTACTCAAGAGTGGTTTGACTCTCCCAACAATAATTTTTCAAATGATTTTGTAGGACACATTGCAAAGACTTATGGGTCTGAACTATTTGATATTCTCAAGATTCTCAATCTTGGGGATAAAGGCAATAAGGGTTCTATTGATTTGAGGTGGAATACAATTATTAGAAAAACATTTTTTAACAAAATCACAAACAGTTAGCCCAATTGTTTTCCAAATATTATGATAGAACACGTCTTGAAAGCCATCTCTTCCAGGAGCTTTGAAGGCCTTAATATTTTCATAGCTCTCTAGATTTCATCACTATAAATCTCCTTAGTCAGCTCATTATTATCCTCTTGACTAATCAAATTAGGAGTAAGATTGTTCCAATGATCTAGAGAGATTGTTGGGGTACAATCAAACAACTTCACAAAAAAAATCAATAATCATAGATTTCAAATCATCGACATTCTCAATCCACATGCCCCTCTCATTCTCGAGGGTTATAATTTTGCATTTCCTCCTTTTGGTCAAGGTAGAAGGATGGAAGAACTTTGTATTTCTATCCCCCTGTGTAATCCAGTTGGATCTAGATTTCTGAAACCATAATAATTCCTTTTGATAGAGGATTTTATTATATTGCTCAATAACGTCCATCTCCAGGAGATGGAGGTTATGGGAATAATTATAGAATTGGAATTTCTAGATTCCCTCAATCCTCCCTAGTAACCACCTCTTATTTCTGAAAATGTTCCCAAACTTCTCTTTATTCCACACACTAGCATTAAGAGCTAGTTTCTCTAGTTTTTCCATAAGGGAAGGAGGGGAGTTATCCTAATTACTTTCCACCATAGATTGAAATTCCTCATGGGAGATCCAAGCAGCAATAAATTTTAAGGATTTACAACAAGGGTTAGGAGGGAACCTACCTTGGGTGAAGATCATCATTGGTGAGTGGTTAGAGTAAGTACGAGGTAGGTTTTGAACCAGGCCTTCAGAAAAAGTGGCTTTCCATTCAGTGTTACACATTGCTCTATCAAGCCTTACCATAGTATTTGCACACCATTTCATGTTGTTTGTCCATGTCAATCTAGGTCCTGTACACCCCAAATCCATCAAGTTGCAATTATTCATTCTGTCCATGAACTTTTTACTTCTTTTCTAATCCTGGCTCTGGCTTTGGCTATGGTTTCCAAATAGGCTTTTCTTCTCTATCTGAGTGGCAAAGTCATTGAAGGCACCAGCTAGGAGCCATGGCTCAACCATGGTTTGGGAAATGTTTGCAAGGCTGTACCAAAGTTATTTCGCCTTGTTGTTAGTAGGCTTTGCATACAATATAGATAGAACCTAATCTCGGTAGTTTTGTCTAGATATCCTAGCAGTTATCAGTTAGGAGCTTGCATCAGTGACTCTCACATTTACAGTACTAGGGTTCCAAATCATCTAGATTCCCCCACTCCATCCAATAGGTCCAAATGAGCTAAAGTAGTAAACCTCATTCTGTTGAAAAACATGCCCATGGAGCTAAACTCAACTTTTGTCTCCATAAGAACTATTAAGTCTGGTTTATGAACCTAAACTAGTTCTCTCATATTTCTTTTAAATTTCTTGTTGCCTGCCCCTCTACAGTTCCAAATTAATAAATCCATACCTAATTGGTTTTGATGAGGAAGAGGGGTCTATTTTGATAAGCTCATAAGTCCCCTTACTCTGCTTTGATTATCTTCCATAGACAAAGAGGAGGTTACTAAGGAATAATGCATCTCCTGCCTTCCTTATATCTATCTCCATGGCTAGATCCTCATGTTTACTTCCTCAATCATCCATTTTGTGGTGACAAGGTGAAATACTTCTCTCCCTGGTGTTGGCATCATCAACACTTTGTGCTGAGTCATCTTGTGGTGCTCTAAAGGGTAATTCTCATCCTCATCTTCCTCCGTTTTTTAGAGTAATTCTCATCCTCATCTTCCTCCGTTTTTGTCCAGTGGTTACCTGAACTTGGTCTATTAACTATCTTCCCTGAGTGGAGTGTTTATGGCAAAGATGGTGTGGGTAAAGTATGATGGATTGGTGGGGGTTATAGGCGATGGGTTGATAGAGATGATAGCTACTGTATTTTGAGTGGGGTTAAGTAATGGTGTACCAGTGTCAGTGCTAATCTCAGAGCCTTGGCTATGTGTGCTCTGCTCATTCATTCCTTTCTTCCCCTTTCGGATTTCTTCTATTTTCTTTTCGTTAGCTTTTTCTGGTTGATTCTCTCATCTTTCTCTTCTGTCATACATGTCTTTAGTCTTATCTTTGTATCTAAACCTAATTCCTGATAGGCCAAGCTTATTTGTTTTTTTTTCTTTCCCTAATTGGGCCTTTTGGACCTCAGAATGATTCTCTTCCTCTTGCAGACTTCTAAACATGTTTCCTTGTTGTTGAGTGTTTCCTTTTTAAACATTGGGCCCTTTGTATTCCTTTTTTTGTTAGTAGCCTTTATCCATGGCGCATATTTGACTTGGCTTATTTCACCCAGTTCCTGTTCTCTGTTGAGGCCTAACCCATTTCTACTTCATCTTCTTTCATCTGGTTTTTTTTTTTTTTTTTTTTCTGGCGACTCCTTGCCACTGCTTAGCTACTTCCATTATTGGATTTTCGTTGCAGACATCCTTCATATGTACTACTCTGCCACAAGAAAACAAACAGAGTATAAATGTTCATATTCTACAATATAAGTATTCTTACCAATAACAAACTGAGAGACTAGGGCTTTCACAGATCTATTTCAACACAAACTCTGGCATATTTCCCTCTGGATGCCATAGCTATTTTGATATCAATCTTCAGTGGAACACGCAGGACCTTAGTTGTCATGACTTTAACATGCCCCTAAAGGTTAGGATCATAGTCGTCCAGTAATCATGAGATTACCTACGGCCTCAGGTAGAAATTAAATCATATTTAATAATAGAGGGCCAGAAGTGGAAGTAGAATTAAAAATTTTGTCCAATGAAATGTGCATATGTGGCACCACAAAAACCTTTCACATTATATTAATAATTCAAACTTACATATAATTTATAGCATTCGCATTTCCAGGATCATTCAAACATCTTTTGACTTGTAATTCAGAACATATTTACATATACGGTCCAGCCACCAACAAAAGAAAAACAAGAATCAAAAGATCAAAACAAAAGCCTCGTGCATAAGGTGACCCTGGTTAACTTCACAAAGTCTTGAAATCCTTTCACATTTCCACTAAGGTTGGGGCTAGATATCTTGCTGCATATCCCGCTGCTCACCTACATACATATAAATAGCTAATGCCCAGTGAATAATATTAGAGTAAAAGGGTTAAGTGAATGAGCCCCTTCTTAAAAATAGATAAACATATACATAAGCATTTTATATCAGAATAACCTTGGGTCCAATATGTGACAGAACAACCTTAGGTCCAATAGATAATAGATGTATGGTACAGTTTCAATCATCTCCCAACAAAACGGCCTTGGGCCCAACAGTTATCAGAACGATCTCAAGTCTAATAGTTAACAGATATATAGATTGAATTCAATCATCTCTTAACAGAACAACCTATGGTCCAATAATTTACAGTGGTATAATGGCTATTCAATCATATTATATTAGTCAATCAGACTTATCAGAGATTCAAAACAACCTTGGGTCCACCTTATCAGATATACAAAACGGCCTCGGGCCTAATTCAGATACATTGAATGACCTCGAGTCCAATTCACTTATACAAAATGACCTTGGGTCCACTACTCAATTATGCAGAATGACCTTGGATCCATGGTTCATATTCATTTCACATTATTCAGTTGCACAGATATCATATTGTTTAGACAAATGTGAACTCATAAACACACTTGTCAAATCACAAGTTCAGAAAAGCTTACCACATTAAGGACAATCAGAAAATAGAACATAAACGAAAATATCTTTACTAAGATATTACTCGCAGTGTTCGGATGGTGGATTCATCCTTATGGTTGCTCCTATACAATTCACAAACATACACAATTCAGATTACAACACTATTCAATCCATTCTTTAACTTGTTTAATTTTCTTAGGCTTATTTTTAACTTTTTAGTTCATTTAGAAAGCTCAATGTATGCTTAAGAATGTCATAAATGAAAGAGAACAGAAATCGGAACAGAATATGTCTTTTCAAAATTTCCTAAACCAAGGCACTTCGCTCGAGCGCAACATTGGTCGCTCGAGTGGACTCCTTGGTCTGCAAAAGTACTGGATTGTCTCAATCTTGGCTTGACATTTGTTCGAGCCAACAATCAAATCCAAGGAGGTCACTCGAGCCAACCATCAATGTCTACAATACAGGATGCTCCCAAAGTGCGCTCAAGAAGTAACTCCACCACTCGAGCGATGCAGTCGAATTTTGGGTTTTCCAGAATGCTTTTTGAGCTCCAAAACATATATTCAAAAAAGTGTAACTTCCTTTACAAGCTCTATTCTTCAACTATATAACCATAAGCATGAATTTAACAACCAATTCACAAAATTGAAGCTCAAAACATCATGAATTCACTATGCATAGCCTAAATCCTTTTTCATGTCTTCAAAATCATGCAATTGAGTTTTAATCATCATGAATCATTGATGCGTGTGTCAAACAACTACCAATTCAACATGGATTATATGATTCATGCTCTAAAATGAGATTTCATAAGAAATCCTTGCATGCATTCAATTCTTCATCTTAAGCTCAATTCATGCAACTATTCTCATTATCTTCTTGAATTCATATAGTTATTTACTTGAGCTCATAAATTATGGTTCAAAAACTCACCTAGAGTCTTGATTATAACTTGATTATGCAAAATCTTAACTCCTTCTCTTTGATTCTTCAATTCTCTAGCCAATTCTTTCTAAAATTGAGCCTCCCTCTCCCTAGAACTCACTCTTCTCTCTCTATATACTCTCTTCCAGCATGTTTGAACTCAAAGTGTCTTAATTAGACGACTTAATACACATATATATGAGATCATTAGCTTAAAATAATTAAGCTTGATTAGCCTAATCAATTATGGCTTAAATTAATTGATTTAAATCAATTCAATTTGAATCAATTTTTAATTAAACTTTACAATAGGCTCTAAAAATCATGCTAATCACAATGGAGCAGTCAATTTCGGTTTCTGTCACCTTAATGGCCCTCAATTTCAAATTATAACAGAATACGGAACAAATATTTCTACGATGGATAGATATGAATTCAAAAATATACATACTCACATGATTAGCATCCAAAATCACATTAAACACATAATCACAAGTAAAATTAAGGATTAACGACATAACACAGAACGAGGTTGTCACATTGGCAATGTGATAGAGTACTTTCTCATTACAATATTCTATGGGTAGATTTGGAAATCACACCCATAGAGCTGTGGTATCTTCTTTAGCCTCATCTGATTTAAAGTCTTGCTGCCGTTTCCTTACCGTAACATAATGAACCATAACAATCCATGGCCCACCAGTGTAGACTCTGGTGTAGTCATCAACCATGTCCAACTTTACAATGAAAAATCCATTCCCAATATCTAGGGCTTCAACATCAGCTTGAAGTCCCCAAATTCGGGTCGTTTTTGCTATGAACATCTTGTAACCTATTTTCTTCCCCAATAATCTGACTATCAAACACTTCTTCCAAGGTTCTCTAATTTTTTTCAGAAGGCCTATTCGAATCTTAACCCTGGGAATTTTCCCTTTTTCATTATCCTTAGCCTTTCCATCCTCCTCTGTGTTTTCTTCATCATATGATATATTCTCCACATCACAGTCAAAATTCTTTTCATTCCCATTTTCATTAAACCAAGATCTAAGGAGTGCTTTCTTGAAAGATTTCACTTGATCCGATTTGCCTTTGTTAGCATCGCTCAGTTCGCTTCCGTTCATCTTAGTGACTCCTTTTTCAGACATTGAAACATTAGTAGAAGTTGGGTGTAAGGAATCCTTCATTTTTGCTCCATCTACTGATTGATTATCATCCATAGTTTCATCAACTATGTCTGATATGCTTTTGATCTTCTTTGTGCTTCGTATTAGGTGGTCTTCTTCCTCATTTGAGCAGCCATGGGCAAGATTCACCTCACTAGCATTCAGAGCTTCCATAACGGTCATATTCTAGAGAGAGCCCAAAATTTTTTCAAAATTCATGAAATTAAATTGTTCTAAAATGAACAACACAGTTTATACTCGTTTGCTTCACATAGTGATTTTTAAATTTATTAAATAATCAGAACATGAACATATGTTGTCTATAAAATTCATATCATGGTTTAGTAAAGGCCGATCTTTGATCGGGTGAGTGGGGATACTCAATTAATGACCTTCTCTCCTCATATCTAAGGTTCCGAACCGAGACATCTTTGATTATGACGAATAGTGGCCTTGGCATGAGTCATGGGTTCCTACTTTTATCAAAAGATTAGGTGGCGACTCTGAAATCTAGTGATGTAGTCCATTTCTAGCAACGGGTTTGCACTAAAATAGATTTTATGTTTCACATTACACTTATGAGACTAAATCAAAGAGATCGAGGGTCCGAACTGCTTAGTCCGCTTGGGTACCCCAGGCATGGACACACTAATCAGTGTTTTAATGGATTAAAGCTACCTGAAATGTAAGAAATACTTATCCGTACTTTAATAGATTAATCTTATTTTTAAGAAGGGCTACCTGAAATGTGAGAGTCATTAATTAATGTTTTAATTGATTAAGGCTACCTGAAATATAAGAGACACTTATCAGTACTTTAATGGGTTAATGTTATTTGTAGTCATCAAAACTATAGGCGATTAAAATTTTATCATCGGAAGAGCCAAAATTTGACTACAAAAATTTCACCATATATACAAGTACACATATGCATATACAATAAGATATGTCAATTACATATACATAAAAATTAAAATTAAAATGAAAATTAAATATAAGGGTTAATTACAAAAAAAAAAAAAAATTCTAAGGTTTCATGCATGTTTCACTTTATGCCCTAAAACGATTCTTTGTTACCTTGCACAAACGGAAATAGACAGAGAGGGTATATTGAAACATGGATGGAACTCCAAGATTTAATTTGTCGAAATTAGAACACTGAGATTTAAAGTGAAAAATGCGTGAAACTTTGAAATTTTTTTTAATTAACCCAATATTTTTTGAATTTTGTTCAAGAGTTGGGATATTTGAAAAGCCACTCTCTAGTTCGAAATCTTATTGGAGCGCGTTGTTGGGTCTCTGTGGGCCTACCATGGAGCCTACAAATTCGAACTGTTTAATTTGTAGGGATAATCAAGTATTTTATCCCTAAAAAAAATCACGTGAATCAAATATCAATAGTCACCTGACCAAATCAAATTTATGTCAACAATAAGTATAATTTTAAAAATAAATTGTTGATATAAATATGATCTGATCAAGTGGCTATTGATATCTGATTAACATGATTTTTTACAAGAATAACATATTTGATGAGTTCTACACATTAAACGATTCGAATTATTGTTGTGAGCTCCACAGTAGGTCCACAAAAGCCCAACAACATTTCCAGTTGAGAAATCCTTTGCTATTTCAAAAATAAATAAATAAAAATGTCTCACGTTGCTGTGCGCATTTGGATGAATGTCCACTTTCACCTGACTGTTGGATCAAATTTCCAAATTTTCTTGCCGTCTTTGGAGGATTATTTATATGATGACATAACTTTAATGTGTATATAGTATAAATTCTTCATATACGTAGTATAAATTTTTACTATGCGCTTGGCTTCTTTCTAGTCCGTGATTGGACTAAAGCGTGTTGTTAGGCCTATAGGCACTTACCATGAGTCCCGTTTCGATAATCCAAACCGTTCAATGGCCCTGTTTGGTAGAGTTGTGGGAAAGTGCTTATAGCTTATACCTTAACAGCTTATAGCTTATAACTATGAACATAACCTGATTTCTGACTTATAAATTAAGCTTCTCCTGCCCCACTCAAAGAATAAGCTGATTTCTGACTTACAAAAAGCTATAAGCTATAAGCTTAAGCTAAACCAAACACATCAAAATAGCTTAAATTAAGCTGAAAGCTGAAATAAGCTGAAAAAAAGCTGTACCAAACAGGGCTAATATGTAGAACTCGTCGAGTACTATGTTCTTGTAAAACATCACATTGATCAGATATCGGTAACTATTTGATCGGATCTGATTTATGTCAATTGTTTATTTTTTCACCGTCCATTTTATACACAAAACTAATTTGATCAGATAGTTACCGTTATCCGATCAACTTGATTTTTTATAAGGATAATATACTCGACGAACCTTAAAATATGACAATTCATATCATTGATATGGAGCGTAAAAGTAAGCCCATAAACCGGACTAAACGGTCCAATTTTAATTTCCAACTAGAGACCAGCGAAACCTTTTACTTTATATTAAATTTATATTATAAATTTTTTTTATTTCAAGTGTAATAATTTTTTAATTATTCCATTGATTTAATATTTCTTCCCATCTTTAGGACTTTAAGAAAGATCCCAAATCTGATCGATAGGACAAGTGTGTGCCAGCTACAGCGCACCATGGAGCAAAACGCGTGAAAATTATCCAACCAGATTCACTTTTATCTTTAACAAATATATATATATATATATATATATATATATATCTCATAGGGGAAGAAGGTTTTTGAATTTATCCTAGAAACAATTGTCCTACTAGGACATTTTAATGATCATGATTCATTTATATATTTAGATGGACGGCTGAGATGACCTCCTTAAGTATATATCAATCCTAAGTGTACATCTACATTTACATCCCGCCCAAACAATAGGCTTCCTACTTACCCACACCTCCCCACCATTCTATCTTTATCTCTCTCCCTTCTCTGTTCTCACCTTCCCACTTACCCACGTCTCCCCTTCATTCTATTTTTATCTCTCTCCCTTCTTTGTTCTCACCCACCCCATTCATTCTTTATCTCTCTCTCCCTCCATGTTCTTCTTCGTCCCGAAAATGCTCTCCAGCCAAATCATTCGGCTGTTCTTCTTCTTCCCGAAACTACCCTCAAACAGATCACTTCATTCACTCTTCAAGTTTGTCCCGAGTCGATCACTTCGCTCACTCTTCTCAAAGTAAAGGTAAAGATCACTCTGTCTACTTTATTATGTTTGATTGCTATCACTTTAAAGATCACTCTGTTTACTTTATTATGTTTGATTGCTATCACTTTATTTTCAATTGATCTCACAAACACATTCGGTTTCGTCTTCGATCCTCAAACAGATTACTTCGCTCACTCCGAAACTGCTCTCCAGCCAAATCATTCGGTACTTTACTTTCAATTGATCTCACAAACACATTCGGTTTCGTCTTCGATCCTCAAACAGATCACTCCGCTCACTCTTCAAGTTTGTCTCGAGTCGATCACTTCACTCACTCTTTTCAAACTAAAGGTAAAGATCACTCTGTTTACTTTATTATGTTTGATTGCTATCACTTTACTTTCAATTGATCTCACAAACACATTCAGTTTCGTCTTCGATCCTCAAACAGATCACTTCGCTCACTCTTCTCAAACTAAAGGTAAAGGTTCGCTCACTTTTCTACTATTTTCTATCACTTTCTCGCGATTTCTTGCTTTCTCGGGTAGAAAATGTGTTGTTTCAAATGTGGTGAATTCACTCCAATGTTTCGCTGAATGTTTATATAAATTTTCTGAATTTTCTATAAATTGGTGTATTCACTCCCTACTCTTTCAAAATAAAAATAAAATAAAATAAAATAAAATAAAATAAAATCTACGACCACCCACATTTTCTCAAATGTGTAGAAACCCACAAACCTGTGTCTCTATGGTTTAAATTGATGTTCTTTGTGGTTGTGTCTGTTCAAACCCCAAAACAGAAGATTTCTATAAATTTCAATGCTCTGACTTCTTAGTTGAATGTTTATATAAATTTTCTGAATTTTCTATACCCTACTCTTTGAAAAGAAAAAATGTTTGTTCAAGGGCAGTTCATAATTTTCTGAATTTTCTATAAATTGGTGTATTCACTTCCTACTCTTTCAAAAGAAATATATATGTATATATATATATTCTTCGACCACCCACATTTTCTCAAACGTGTAGAAAGCCACATTATTATTTTAGGATAGTGCAGATGGTGAGTATGAACCCACATTTTCTCAAACATGCTATAATGTAGTCCTCTATATCAAATAAATTAGAAGTATTTGCTTTTATCCAATCACGGGCATACACTACTCTATCCAACCTTTTGAAATTGATGTTGTGTGTTAGAAAATGTCAGTTCATTCAAAAATTGATGTAGAAACCCACTTCAACGAAATATAGAGAGAGCCATTTGAATCTTCGACTAAATCATTATGTGCTTCACATTACATGCATTTGGATATGAATAAGGTTTCCAGCAGTGACTTGTGTGTGTGTGTGTTTGTATATATATATGAAACTATAATGTTGAATCAGTATGACACATGAAATAGGATTACGAAAACATCATATTTGGTCTCATGATCACTTTGGAGGACCATCAACTTGGTGATTCCTAAAAATGTAATAATAGTTATAAAGTGATTTTCCTTTTAAAGGTTATTCTACATGTACACATGTTGAAAATAAAAAGGAAAATGTATCATCATAATGGAATAAAAAGGAAAATGTATCATCAAAAAATTATGAGCAGTTGACAGTCAATTAGCAAGCCAAAAAATTATGAGCAGTTAAATTTTTTTAAAATGGAATAAGGGACTATTTCGGAAGTTAACAGTCAGTTCAAGGACTGTTCTGTATGAACTGAACCCTTTGTGATTGAACCATTTATGTTATTATTTTATGTAATCATCAATGGAATATTGCGTCAACTTGTGGAAAATCCCTTTGTCCTATTTAAACTTAGAAAAACCTGGACCCCTGCATCTATGTTCTGTCTTAACTTGTAACTGGCATATATGTGGTTCTTGAAGGTCATAACAAAATGGCACAGTTGACTCCAATTTACATGAAACAGTGGTGTAACTCTCCATTTGTTTTTTTTTTTTTTTTTCTAATGAAAATGTTGTATTAGCAAGTTGCATAGCTGAACATCCATAAACTTCTTTTGTTTACATCATGATACCTTTAACAATGCAAGGCACTGTACTTGCCATGATACGAGGCAGTATTTATGGCCTCACTTTTTGTAGACACCTTAGTTGCTTTCTTTAAATATTCTAAAGTGGTCCTTTTTTTGCAAATTTTGATATGTCTAATGCTCAAGTGGAGCATGTATGACTTTGTATCGTTGGGTGTTTGTTCCATTGGGTTGTTTTTTTTTGAACCATTTCCATGCTCGCTTTTTTTTCCTTTTTTTAAAAAAAAAAAGATTTTTATTCAAAGTTAGATTTTTTGTAATGGAAAAATATTTGATTGCTAATGAAACTTCGAATCTGTTGGTTCAAATTCTGAATTTGTTGATTTAGAACCTTTTTTGGGTTTGAACTGGTAATTTTTAAAAAATTTTGAACTGCTAATTTTTTGGTTTGAGATCCTCACTGTGATCAAGCCCTCTGTCAACTGGATATGCTCCATTTTAGTAGTCATCTTGGCCATGTAATTGATCGTATATATGTATATGCATATCTTTACTTGCTGGCGGGTTGTTGACTTTGCTAAGATAAGAGGCTTTCTTTCCATAATTTTAGCTTGCTAGATTTGTACAACACAGATCATCAAGGTTCTACCTCACTAGATTCATTAGCCTCGACAAAGCCAAAAATTGTAAATCATTCTTCCATCCAAGGCCAATGCTGGAATCTTACTCCCAGAGAAGAACCCCAAGGTGATATTCATTCATTGCCCAACAATTACCCTCATTCTCTTGCCAATTCTAGATTTTGATCATATTTTTTCTTTGAAATTATTGTTTTCCATTTCTGGGTATTGTTTAAATCTGTACAATTTCATGCTTATTTGATGAAAATGACCTATTATTAGATTTCTAGAACTGGGTTTGAGTTAATTGAATTTTTTTGACTTGAAGTTAGGTTTTTATTTTGATATTTGTTCTTCTCATTCTTGGCATTCTCTAATATCCTGTTGTTAGTTGTTAGCCCAAAACTACTGTTTGGTTGCTGGGAAAGCAAAGAAAAATGAAAGAAAACAAAATTTGAGTATCATGCTTTTTGTTCTTTATGTCAGTAAAATTACCAGAAATAATAAAATTAGACAACCTACAAGACACCTGAATTTCTATGGTTCAACGTTGAGAGAAATGTTTAGTTTTATGGTCTTATGGATGAATCAACTAAACCCATTCAGAATGATTTCCCAGGGTTTATGTTATTCACAGAAGATTGATATTGTTATAGGAAAACATTTTTTAGACATACATCTTTGCAATTTGTGTGCTGAGTCTTAAGAAGCTCATAGGTACTTGGTAGGTCTTACTTTAAATTTTTTTTAATATGAATTCTCTCTCTCTTGCATATAGTAATTTTGGGGAGTAAAATAGATTATACAAATAAGAAAATTGGCTAAATCTTTAGTGCTCCTCTCTCTATTTGATTTTTATTTTTTAATGAGCTGTTGTTCATGGAAAATTGGCTAAACCATTAAAGGTATCCTACTTCTTTAATATGTTGCTTGGCTTCCATTGGGAATTAAATTGTTCAATTTGCTTTTAATGTACAATTTTTTTAAAAAAAAAATTAATATTATCATTTGTAAATGTTCCGCAATAATAGATTAATATGCAATAATAAATAGATATTTATTAGAGAAAATGTAATTTATTCAATTTAATCTTAACATTATGTTTCTTAAATGGATTTAATTTTTTAAAAGGTTTTGGATCTGAATTAATACTTTATGGGCTTTGTTTTTTAAATGGGTTTTAATTTGTTTACATTTTCTGGACAGTATTTAGTTTTTCTATGTTGTGTGCTTTGGGATAATATCACATAACACTTTATTAGTTGATTAGGAAGCATCATAATCTAAATTTTAATATGCTACATCACAATAAATTAACTGAGGTTTTGAAAAACAATAAGGCAATCTTATTTTCAAGATCTAAAGGAATTTAATTGGGTTCATGAATATTATATAGATATGGTTTGCGTAAACTCCTTATTATGGTCTTGCTTTGTAAGTTATTCATGTATAGGTATGGTTTGGCTTATGGCTGTTCATTATATATATAGGTATGCTTTGTCTATGACGTTTTTCTGCTTCTTTTCTTTTTTTCATTACCAAGTGTCTCATTTGTCTATAACATATATCAAGTTTTCCTGTATTTTCATATAGTCACTTATTAATGCTTCATAATTAATTATTGAAGTGATTAACAGTTTCAATTGTATTTTTAATTGAATTATAAGATAGGTGATAAATTTATTTTATTCCCTTCCTGCAATTAAAAACCATAGGTATGGTTTAACCAATGTGTTTTTTTAGTTTTTTTTTTCCAATATGTATAGTTTGTTCCATTGTTTGTTTGTTCGATTGTATTCTTTTCATTTTTTATTATGAATTTGGGGTTGTTTGTTCTATTTTTATTGGGAATGTTCCATTGTATTTTTTAATGTGTTGGGTTAGTTTTACTTGATAGTTAGTATAAATTGCTGATTAAACATTTTTTTATTTAGGTGGCATACATTTATGTTTGGACTTTCTAAATGATAATGATAATGATAAATTTAATTTCAACACTATAAAATTGAAGTCAGTTGGGGAAGAGAAGAGTTTAAATTTGGACAATTGTTGTGTTCCCATTTTAATACTCTTTATGTTGCTAGGGCTGATTTTAATTTTATCATTTTAATGTTGTAAGCCCATGGGGAGGGGGGGCATTTTATTTTACCTTTGAGATTTGATGCTTCACATGCTATATATTCATGTGTTTTCATACCGTTGAATGTATAAATCGTATGTGGAACTTTTGTAATAACTCTATTGATTAATGAGGTAAGGGTTGGAGATTTGCCTTTAGTATTTAGTGGATGTGGGTTGATGTTTTATATATGTTGGATTATTTCAGAGGGTGTAGACACCCCATTTTTGACAGACCTTAAGACTCAGACGCCACTAGTTGAGCGCTCGGTGATGTTGCATATCGTGCTCGTTCAGGAGTTTCAGAGTCTCGGCTGCAAGCCTTGCCTCCGGACTCCGGGGCTCTTTTGTGCTTTGCCTCGGTTTGCGAACCAGGCTCTGTTTTCTCTGATTTCTCTTCCCGAAGGGAGGGAGAGGTCTCGTAGATCATCTCTCAGTGGCCGTAGGCTACGTTTCGTGGTCATAGGCCATTTTTCCCGTTTGGAGCCCGGTTTCCGGTTTTTCGGAGCCGACGGTCGTGTGCCTCGGTTCGGGACTGCTTAACCACCTCCGTTTCCTCCAGTTTTTGGCATACACCTTATTTCCTCCATTTTTGAGGGACACTGTGGCCCGAGAAACCAACTTCATGGTCGAACGCCACCACCGGTGCTTAACAGCCCATTTTCGAGGCCCCGGGCCGCACGTTTCGGTCCCCCGAACCTCCGTTTTGCATCGATTTTGGTTCATTTTTGGTGGAGACCTTTCTTTCATGGTTAGGAAGCTTGTAGGAGGGTGGGAGGCTAGCAATTTTTCTGAAAAACCAGCTTTATTTCTTCATCGCTCTCCGTCGCCCGTTTTCCTCACTAAAAAGCTAATGTTGACCACCCCGGGGCCACTTTCTTCAACCCTAAACCCCATATTTGTGTTGTACACACCTGGGAGGCCACCAATATGAACAGGCTGACCAGAAATTCCACTTGACCCTTTTGAACCCCTTTGAAAAATGGGTTTTTCTCTCTCCTGGTTCACATTCTCCAGGTGTAAACCCCATATTTGTGTTGTACACACCTGGGAGGCCACCAATATGAACAGGCCGACCAGTAATTCCACCTGACCCTTTTGACCCCTGGTCGGCCGACCAGGGGAGGTGGCCGGCCGGCCCCTTGAGCCTTCTGAACCTGGTCGGCCTGAACCCCCTCTCCAAGCTTGTTCCGGCTGTGTATTCTGTTTCCCTCCAGATTTTGTATTCGGGGGAGTTGCTTTTGGGGGGAAAATTTGAATTGGTTTTCCCCCCCTTTTTCTCCACTCCTTTGCCTATATAATCAGCCCCTCCAGCTCATTTTTAGGGGTTAGAAAAACTTGTTTGGAGCTCTTGAATTCAATCTCTCTCTCTCTCTCTCTACTCCAAGCACCAAAACACCCTTAGTCCTACACCATTTACCCTACACCTCATAGCACAAGGCCTCCATCCTCCATTCCAGAAACTTGAGGCCGCTTTCTAGAGGTGAAGAGCTCCCAAACTTGGCCCAAAAGTTGTTGAAGCTTGGTTCTATAAGGGTGAGTCCCATTTTCTCTTTTTTTTTTGCCTTATTTTGCTTTGTATCTAAGTCATACTTGCTAGCATTTTTGGGCTCCGACCCAAACTGTAAATAGCCATATTTTGAGCTCATTTTCATGTTTGATCAAGGACCTCCTGCTGTTTGAGATCTCCTACTACCACTTGCTTCTTCATCTCTCTTTTAGGGCCTAATCTTGCATGATATATTAGCCTTGTTTTTTTTTATCATTTTTGGGCTCTGACCCGAACTTAAAATAGTCATATTTTATGTTCATATCCATGTTTGATTAAGGGTATTTCCCTTTTTGAGGTCTCCTCCTCACCCTTTGTGTTTAAACTCTCTTTTAGGCCAATTTTTGCATAGTATTTTAGGTCTATTTGTGAGTTGTTTTGGACTTGGTCATAAACTGTAAAATAACTTTTTTTGAGCCCCTCTTCAACATTGTTGAAGGGCTCTCCTCTTTTTGAGGTCTCTTACTATCACTCGCCTCTATATCTCTCTTTTAGGCCAATTTTTGCATAGTATTTTAGGCCTATTTTTGAGCTATTTTGGACCTTTCCATAAACTGTGAAATATCTTTTTTTGAGCCCCTCTTCAACATTGTTGAAGGGCTATCCTCTGTTTGAGGCCAACAGCTACCACTTGTCTCTTTACCCCTCTTTTAGGCCTTTTCTTGCATGATAGTTTGGCCTTATTTGTGATTATTTTCGTGGCTTGATGTAAACTGCAAAGTACCTTGTTTTGAGCCCCTATTCAAATTTTTTGAAGGGATATTTTCTATTTGGGGCCGGCTGCTGTCCCTTGTGTTCAATCTCTCTTTTAGGGCCATTTTTGCATGGTAAATTAGCCCTATTTGTGTTCATTTTTTAGACTTATTATAAACTGAAAATATTCATGTTTTGGGATTTTCTTGCTTCTGTCTTCATACTTCATGATCAAATAATGCATGTTTTGTATAGCTAAAGGCCAATGCATATGCCTAGTTTTGTGTTTCGGAGCCATCTCATGCATCGGGTGCCATGTTTCCATGTTTCGGGGTTGTTTTGCATCATGTTTCAGCACTGAAACTTGCATGCTTGTATGCCATATTTTGTGCCTTGCCATGCTTTGTTAGAGTGGCACTTGTTGCCTTAGGTTTGGTCCTCGATTTGCGTGCATGCGTGTACTTACTTCGAGAGTCTCATTTTCACCTAATGGCTACTGATGTGAGTGTGGCTGAGGTCCACTCATGTTAGTGTAAGTCCATTATGCATTGCGTATGCCATTTCATTTCATAGCATTGCGTATGCTAGGTTGTATGTTAGAGCATTGTGTATGCCTCGTTACACCGTGCATTGTGTATGCCATTTCATAGCATTGTGTATGCTAGGTTACATGTTAGGATTGCATTCATGCATGTCATGCATATTACATTGTGTTCGGGATAGGAGTTAGCCCGAGCATGGGAAACGAGGGACGTTTCGTACTCCAAGTGACGGAACGTGTCTCAATTCCCGGTCGCCGACACTCCGGATCACCCATGATGGAGTTTAGGTCCTGTTGTGTTTTCATGTGCATTCATTTCATATTGAGTTGTTCAATTCGTCTCCTCGGCCATCATGCATCAAGATGCGTGATTGGTGGCACGAGGATCGAGGACTACACTCCCCGAAGAGTAGTCATGCATACATATGTGAAAATACTTTGCCATGCCCCTTTGTTGCTCTCTGTTGCAGCAAATCAAGAATCAGCAGCCTTCCAGAGTTTGGCACGCATTCCAAGAACAATTGCAAACAGAGGCAAACCGGGGCATCGCGAGGGATTCTCTGCACAAGGCAACCCAAGCATGCATCATTCATCATCCGGAGCAGATTTGAGGCAGTCCCTGGCTTGCATGCCAATTTATTGCTTTCCTAATTTAATTTGTTAATTAATTAGGGTTTTGTACATATTTGGACTGTATTTATTCGGGACTGTACTATTTATTCGGACCCTCCGAGCGAGGGCACAATTGTAATAAATGTGCATATGTGTGATGTATGTCTTCCAACCCCACGTCTTTCTTCCTATTATTTACCAGCTTATGATGGTTTGATTAGGGCATGTTTGAATTAGCATACAGTATGATAGCATGTTTGCATTCATTCATCTGTATTGCATGCACCGGGCTCGGCGCATCATACTAACTGCATTGTATTTTCAATTCCAAGTTGAATACATGTTAGTTGTAGCATTTCATATGCCATGTTTAGAATAGCCGAGCCTGCTATAGTTGCATTTTTACATGTGTTGCATTAGACATTTCTGTATAGTTAGGATCATGCATGGATTTCTAATTAGCTTCTGTTTTGGCTTGGAGTACTCAGTAAGTTTTATGCTTTAGCATCCTTGCATGTGTGTGAGTGACTGCCATGATAGCATGCTTACCATGAGGCTATATGCTTATATGATATAACTGCCTGAATGCCTGTGGGTGAAGGTTGGGTTATTTGGACTGGAACAATTCATTAATTGTGAGTTTTAAGCCCACTAGATAGTGGCAAAATCATGTTTTCTAAGCCCACCCGAGGGTGGCAAATCCACGTCTTAGCCTACTTGCGGGTAGCACCATCAAACCATCTTTCAAACAAACAAACATGAAATGTTTTGTTCCAATTCAGGCGATCCAGTCTATACTTGTATGTTGTGCGCATCACATAGTAAATCTAGGCTAATAACCGGAATAAGAATGCATAATGTTTTCAAAAATAGATATCATGGTTAGTAGAGGTCGATCTTTGATCGGGCGAGCGGGGGTGCTCACGAAGTGACCTTCCCCAATCGTACCCAAGTTCCCGAGCCGAGGCAACTTTGGTGATGACGGACACGTGGCTTTAGGCAAACGAGTCAGGGTTTCCTAAATTTCCCCAAAATAAAACATTTAGGTGGCGACTCTGTATCTGGCAAAGCAGTCCATGTTTGGCACATCTTTCAAAAAATATATTTTCTCAAAACGATTTGCTGGATTTGGACTCTTTGGTTCAGATTTAGAACCGTGACAATTCGAGAGTCCGAACTGTAGTGAGCCCAAAACGAACGAAACGGGACCTCATCCCTCCTGGGGCGTTCGGGGACGTCTACAGAGGGTTACATCGCCCAGCATACTTGCCATTACATTATATTCTATTATTTCTGTATGGTGAGCTTGGATGGGAACTTGAGTTGAAATTGTGGAACATTCAATATGATCGACCTTCAACTGAATGACTTACTCAAATGGATTTTTATAGTTATCGTTTGTTTGAATGACCCACAGAGTATTCAACTATTTTGAGATGTGGGAAACTATTTCAAGAGGTTTTGGTAGATGATTGGGCCACAACTGAGCAAAATCGATTGACATACTACAAGCTTAATCAAGGGAAACTTCGGGTTGAGCTTTACCAAGAGTTGTCAGATATTGATCCAGATTATGTGCGACCAGGTCAAATTGGTCAAAGGTTTGTTTTGCCATCTTCATTGACTGGTAGTCCTAGACATATGTTTGAAATCTTTCAAGATTTAATAGCTATCACGCGATATAACCAACACCCAGATATTTTTCTTACCATGACTGCAAATCCTAATTGGCCAGAAATTACTTCAGCATTGTTATCACTTCAAAAACCTATTGATCGTCCTGATTTCATTGCCCGTGTTTTTGAGTTGAAGAGAAAATGTTTTATGAACGAGATAGAAACAAATAAAGTGTTTGGAAATAAAGTTGCACATGTTTATACAATTGAATTTCAAAAACGAGGCCTCTCCCTATATGCATGCACTTTTATTTCTTAAGGGTCTAGAAAAAATTCGGATATGTGCTCAAGTAGACAAATTGGTCTGTGCAAAATTTCCAAACCCAAAAGATGATCCTATGCTTTTTGATAGGGGTGGGCAACGGTTTATCCGAACCGCTCAAACCGCCCAACCCGCATATAAATGGGCGGTTTCGCAAACATAATGCGGGCGGATGCGGTTTGAAATATGACAAATTTGCGGGTTGCGGGCGGGTCGCGGTTTAAACCCGCAACCCGCAAAAACTGCTCGCACTTTAATTATTATTATTATTATTTTTTATATACCAACTTTGTAACTTTTACAGGAGCACCATTATATTCTCTATGACAATAGGATCCTTATTTTTAAGTATTTCTCAACTTTCTTAATGTCGTAGAATTATCAAGTCCTAAACTTGGTTTCTTATATGATTTTTATTGGTGATTCATCCACTTTTTCCTAATAAAATTTTCCTTCTAATGGTCGATAGAACTTATAGTTTGATTATAGACTACTGAACTGGCAATTCTAATTGAGTACAACCTTTAATGCATTGATATACATTTTTTTCATGGCAAAAATGCTAGTGTAGGGTCTCTTTGTTTTGGGTACTTTCATTTAATGCATTGATATTCAATTTTTATTTATAAACTCATCAAAAAATTGTTATCACAAATATATAAAATGAATCTGATGCCTAAATTCGCTGGAAAAAAAAACTCGAAAATTAATTTTTAAAGAAAAAAGTGTAAACCGCAAACCGCCCGCAACCGCCCGCACATTTGCAAACCCTATCCGCACAAACCGCAAACCGCACTGCGGGCGGTTGCGGGTTGACTTTTTCTCAAACCGCATAGATGCGGGTGGGTCAAAACCGAACCGCAAACCGCACAAAACCGATCCGCGAACACCCCTACTTTTTGAAACTGTGAAATATTGTATGGTACATGGACCATGTGGTGCTCGAAATCCGCATGCACCGTGTATGAAAAATGGTAGATGCAGTAAGAGATGTCCTTGAGCTTTCACAGAAACAATAACTATGGATCAAGATGGATACTCTATCTATCGTCGTCGAAATAATGGTCAAGTACATACTATGAGGGGGCAAGAAGTTGATAATAGGGATGTCGTACCATACAATGCATATCTTTCTAAACTTTTCAACTGTCATATAAATATGGAAGTTTGTGCTGGAATGAGATGTGTCAAGTATATACATAAGTACATTTATAAGGGTTATGATCGTACAACGATGGTGTTGGGATCAATAAATGAGATTTAACAATATCTCGATGCAAGGTATATTGGACCTCCAGAAGCTGCTTGGTGAATATTTGGTCATCCTTTGCATGCAGAGATGCCAACAGTTGTACGATTGACACTCCATTTACCTCGAATGCATCGCGTTGTTTTTAACCCAGAAGAGTCATTAGAAACGATTCAATCTAGAGCTAGTCAACAAATGTCAACTCTTACTGGCTTCTTTGCATATTGTGTTGCCGGTGAAGATGAATGTCCATTCACTTATCAAGAATTTCCACAGCATTTTGTTTGGCTCAAGTCGGAAAAGAGATGGAAATCAAGAGAAATGGGATATGAAATTGGTAGAATGTACTTTGCCAACCCTAATTGTGGTGAAAGATTTTAACTATGTTTGTTACTAATTGTTGTCAAAGGACCAAAGTCGTTTCGGTCTTTATGCACGGTCGATAATGTTGTGCATGATACATTTAAATTAGCATGTGTTGCAAGGGGGCTTTTAGAAGATGATGAAGAATGGATACAATGCTTGAAAGAGGCTGCAGTTATGAAAACTGGATACCAATTGAGGAGATTGTTTAGCATTATTCTCACCCAGTGCTCTCCACTAAATCCATGTGCATTATGGAATCAATTCTCAATGCATATATGTGATGATCTTCTACATAAGATTCGTACATTGTTTGTCATTTCTAATCCAACTAAGGCTCAAATTGAAGATTATGGTCTCCATCTTTTTTGAATCAAATGCTTCATGAATCAGGCAAATGTTTAATTGACTTCCCACTCATGCCACAACCTACTGCAAATTGGAGTGCAGTAGTTGGTAATCGATTGATATTTGAACATCAACAATTGCAGAATGAGGCACAACAGGCAGATCCACAAATTACTATCGATTGTCTCAACAATGGACAGCGGAATGCTTATAACACAATCACTTCTTCAATTTTTCAAAATAAAGGAACTGTTTTCTTTCTTAATTTCAATCTCAAAGTATTTTGATATGTATATTTTCAACAAATATACCAATCTATATATATATATATATATATATATATATATTTGTTTCCACAAATTACCAGATTGTTGTGCATGTTGGAGATACATACAAGTTGATACAAAAACTTTTTCAAAAGTAACGAGGAAGAAGTTTGGGCGAACACATGTTTGAAGACATGTTATTGACACATCCTCTGTAAAACATACACATTCTGAAAAACTTTAACCAACTTTTTTTTTATAAAGTTTTAACCCATTCTTTTGGTGTATGACAATATAATATTTTCTTATGTAGTTATAATTTGATTGGCAGCAGTAGCATTAATTGGTGTGCATTTTAATTTTAATTTTAATTTCTTTTAAATTGCAGAGCACTGGCTTTTGTGTATTATTTGATATTTAATTTTTTTTTATATATTTGATTTGTTTGGAATTGTAGATTACAGTCTGTTAAATATATTTTTATAACTGTATTTTAATCTTAATATTATTTACACAGTGCCTTTAGGCACAAGCATACGCTAGTGTATATATATATTAGTATATGTCCAAGATACAGTATAAATAATATTATGATCAAAATGAAGATACAATTTAAATAATATTATGATCAAAATATAGTTATAATTTGTACGTATTATGTTAAAATTTATGGAGTTTGTAGTATTTTTTGATACAAATATTGAAAAAATATAAAGAAATATTATCATTCTTAAAGAATTTGTAACAATTTTATTTGTACCACACATGGTACAGAACTCAAATAAAATAACAACTCTCCTAGCCTGAATGCAAATTAAGAAACAAACATATAAGATTTATAATGTTTACCAATATTATAAATCAAAATATAAGAACAAATCAAAAAAAAATTATAAACATGAAACAAAATACACAAATCAAAGCTATTGTACACGTAAAGCTCAACAAATATATATATATATATATATATATATTGTACATTTGTTAACATTTTATAATTAAAAAAAAATACCTGACACCAAATAAAATACATTAGCAAGTGCTTTGCAATCTTAACAAATTAAATATTAAACAATGCACACTAACTTGAGGCTAAAAAGCCTAGTTTGATAAGGACTTTTGATTTTTTTGACTTTTTTATGAGAGAAATAATATAATAATTATAGATTAAATGTGATATTTTATCTTATTGAATTAAAAAATTTATTTTATTTTTTGTGACTATTTTAACAAAACAAAAAAAAAAAACTTCAAAATCAACTTGCATCTGTGGGCCCAAAGCACCACCAACCATGCACAAACCACTATGTTGCAGGTGTTATCTCCGCAAATATGCCATATATATTTTGGGTCAATTCGAAAACATAGTTAAAAGTCATTTTTTAATTTTTTAATTTATTTTATATCACATAATTTTTTTATTTTTTTACATATTTAAAAAAAATAAAAAAATAAAAAAAAACAACAACAACAACACTAAAACGTTAACTTTTACTGATCTTCCCGAAACAACCCTTTATATAATATATAACAACCTTGCTACGCACCCCCACTGGGGTCGACCCCCAGTGACGTGGGCTTCCCCCATTGGCCAATTTTTTCTTTTTTTCTTTTTTTTTTCTTTCCTTCCAATCCCGCAGTGCCACGTGGAACTGGGGGTCACTGGGGGTGGCTTTTACTGGGGTCTCGCGCATTTCTGAATATATAATCAATGCAAAACATCACCAAGCAGCCCCACAATTACTACGGCGAGACACCGAAGCACCATTTCAAACACCAAACCAAACAGCACCTAACGGCAATAATCACTCTAAAGCCACACCACGTATATTATATGTATTTTAAATAATGCGGTCTTACCCAATTTTGCTTCAGAATACATGCATCCTGCATAATACCAATATCAAATGCATAAACAAATGATTTCACCATCAAATGGCCCACCAACACAACTAGCCTTCGGTTCATCCCAAAAAAAAAATTTGAGTTTCCCTCTAATATTTATTACCCATGTGCTGGACCAACTATCAATGTATTCCAGACATGTGCCTAGTTGACGTTCAAAAAAAAAAAGACATGTGCCTAGTTGAACCAAACATTTGCTTTTTGTCTTCCCCAAAAACTGCAAAAGAAGACACCCCAACGCACATGAAGCGCGTCGGCAACACTTGGTCTTCCTCCCTGGAGCATGCAAAACTCAGCAAGGACAAAGCATATTCACTTGGGAAACAAACCGGCGACGACCACCCTCCAGCAAAAAACGTTGCTGATGAACCCAGAACTCCGGTGAGTGAGTAGCGAGAGGAGAGAGGAGCGTGAGTTGGTTATGTTTTGAGAGAGAAAGAGGAGCGTGAGTGGGGGCTTGGGTGCGAGTGGTATGTTTTTCAAACAGATTTGGAAAAAGTTTTGAGGGGAGAGAGAGTGTGTGTGTATGGGCGGAAAAAAAAAGTAATTTGATCAGTTAATATTTTGGTTTAGAAAGATTTAGGCCAAGTTTAGCGACTTAAAAATAATTCATATTTTTATCTTTTTTTATCATATTATTTTTTTATTTTTTTGTATATTTTTTTATAAAAAGACAAAAAATGTACTTATTTAGGTCATTCCAAACAACCCCTTAGACCATTGACATTATTTAGAGACATTTTTAAAAATCGATTTAGATATATCTGCTTTAAATATATCTCTGACGTATAATGGGGTCATTTGGGAACATAAAAAAAAAAGAAAAAAGAAGAAGATAATTTGGGATGTTAATTTTTAACTTTTAGTCTAGTTTGAGTCACATTACCTCATATTTTTTTCATAAAAAAAGTTAAAAATGTCAAAAATAATCAAAAGAATTACTCCCTCCGTTCCATAATATTAGTCCATTATTCCATTTTTTATTGTCCCAAAATATTAGTCCCTCTTCAAAAATCAAGTACAAAAATAATATAAATTTTCTATTTTGCCCTTCTTTTAAATTCATAAATAATATAAAAAGTACAATTATGACATTGATATTCTAAAAAAAGTGTACTATCAAAAGGTAATTTTAGAAAACCAACTTTTTAAAAGTACAATAATTGTACTATAAAAAAAAGTTGAATTCCCCAAAAGGGACCATTATTTTGGGACGGAAGGAGTAGTTTTTAACCATATTTTCAAATCACTCCAAAGTCAAATCAATTTTTAGTTTATTTTAGATCATATCATTTCTCACATAAAAAAGTCAAAAAAACTAACTTTTAACCATCTTTCCAAAACGCCCTAATGAATAGTCCAAGAGGAGAGTTTATTATCAAGTTATTTTTGAAAAATTAATTTAAAATTAAATTATTGTAATCAATGAGGTATCATGTAAACCAATAAATAATTTTCCAATGGAGAGTAGGGTGGTGTTTGGAATGGTGATTATTGGTTAAAATAATTAATAAAAACAAAAAATATATATATATATTTATTTATTAAAAAAATAAAATAATTAAAATAATTAATAATATAAAATGTCACATTTTACACATCAATTAATTACTTTTTATCTCACAATCAGCTATTCAACTATAAAAAAAAACATTTACAAATCGTCCTAAACATAACTTTTTTTTTCATTAACTAAAATAATCAAAAAATTAAAAATTAACTGAAATAGTCAACATCTCAAACGGGCTAAGTAGCATTCATTGGAAGCGTAGTACGGATTAAATAAGTTAGTGTTGGCTACATATTTTATATAAGCCAATTACAATTCAATGCGTGGCAGAATAAGGTCAATACGGGAAGACTATTCAAGTTTTCGATTGTGATTGTACATGTGACAGTTAGTATTGGTTCTTACAAGATCTGCGTAGCACTGGATCGAGATGCAAAGTGATGTGGCTTCAGCGGTTACTCACATTCAAATTCAAAATCAGGAGGGAAGCCTAACTGCAAGTGGTGGCATAGTGGAGCTAATTATAAGGCAACATGATCAGTGATCATAGAGAAGCAATTCGACGGTTAGAAGTGCAGTTCGATGGTCATCCTTGAGAAATATAAATAGTAGAAAAGGCCCCAGAAAAAACCGGAGACTCAGATCTAGAAAAACCTGTTTTATTATACTTTATTTCCTTTTCCAGATTTTACATTTCTTGTTCTTTACATTTTGTACTTCAAATTCCTGCACTGTACTTCGTTCATAGGAGTAGTTTCAAATAGATTGTTGTTGTAAACCTCTACGAGGCAGAATTGGATCATTGTAAGTCTTTCATTTTTACTTAATGAAATGCTTCAATTGTTCTTCATTTGATTGTTGTTTGCTTAATTCTCCTAAACAAAGCCACCAGTAAAAGTCTTCTTCATTTAGGCTGAAAGAACTAAAGCACAATCGTCTGATAATTGGTTGACAATTAATTTTCTGTAAGGACTGATTGATCATTGCTGGCATGCTCATAATTACAATAATAACCTTCGAAAGCCAAAAAACCAACAGTTAGGCTCCGTTTGGTTTAGTTTTAAAAAGGAAAATATTTTGTACCATGAAATCCATTACCCTGAATGGCTCGATTGTCGAAAACGACGTGATTTTGAATTTTTTTTTCTCTTTCCCTTCCACTTCTCGTTTCTCTTTCAACGAACCCAAACAAACAGAGAGAAAGAGAAATAGAGGAGGAGGAGGAGGAGGAGATAATGACCCAAAGTCCCTGAAAATCGATCTCCTCTCACTTCTTCCTCTCAAAAGCCAAACCCTCTTTCTCTCCTCTCAGACTTAGACACTGCCTCAAAACTCACTCTCTCTCACATTCTCTCTCTCTCTCTCTCAAATAGCTTCGTCTTTATCAAATCGACATCAAAGCTGTCGAAGCCCACAAACTAGTAGCTTCCTCTTTGACGCCAAAGCTGCCGGAGCCCTCATCTCTTCCGTCTTTGTTGGGTTCTTTTATGGTAGCGGCGGATGGAGTAGTGTGAGAATGTAGTGGTTGTTGGAATTTTGGGTTTGGTGAAGATTTGAAAATACGTTTGGATTTGTAGAATACTTTTCCTCTACAAATTTACCTCTCATCTTCTCTCTCTCTCTCTCTATATATATATATATATATAGCTATTTATGTGTATGAATGATGAGTACAAGAGAGGAGAAGAAGACAAAGGGGTTTTGGGTTTGAATTTGAATTCAAAGGATAAATGAATATGATTTTTTTTTTTAAAAATTCATAGCACAAAGAACAAAGCTTGATGCATATACAACTATATGTGAAGAGAGAGACTGGGTATGATTTTTTTTTTTCAATTCATAGCACAAAGAACAAAGCTTGATGGGTATACAACTATATATGTAAAGAGAGATTGGGGTCAAGAAACTTTCATGGTGAGAGTGAAAACAAGAGTTGATCAAAATTGAATTTCGATTCTCTCCATTTTGGGTTTATATGATCTCTCTCTTTCTCTCTCTTCATGTGATAGGTTGAAGAAATTATGTTGGTGAAAGAACAATGAAAATTAAAGATTCTTCTTCTTCTTCACTCAAACAACCCCAATTTTTCCTCTCTGTTTGATTTTTTTGGGTTCTTCTTCTTCTAATTTTCCGGATTGTCCAGGAGAAGGAAGAAGAGGAAGCAAAGAGAAGGGAAAAAAAAAAAAAAAAAAAAGTCAAAACAACATCATTTCCGACAATCAAGCCATTTGGGGCAATGAGTTTTTCAAGCTACCTAGCTCCATTTTAAAAATCAATTTTGAAATATAGTTTTTGAAAAGAATTTGCAAAATTTTAAAACTTTTTTGGTTATATATTTTGAAAAAAGTTTGTGATAATTTGTATTTTTTTATAGTTAAATAGATGTTTGTGAGAGAAAATTAATTAATTCATGTGTAAAATGTGAGAAAATGAGAGAAAATGTGATTGATTGAGGTGTAAAAAAAAAAAAAGAGAGAGAGAGAAAATAATTTTCAAAAGGGTAAATTATAAATGCACTCCTTGAGGTTTGATTAAAATATAAATCACTCCCTGTGATTTTGAAAATTATATTTCACCCCTTAAGGTTTCTAATTTCATAACAAATTGCTCCTTTTATTAATGAATCATCAAATCAATTAAAAGTTTTTAATAATGTTAGAAATATGTTTCAATTAATAATTGAAATAATTTTATTATTGTATAGGAAAACAATTATATATTTTATTTTTTTTAGTTAATTATGTTAAATAAAAAATTCTAATAAGAAGGCATTTGTAATTTTTTAAATCATAAAAAGCAATCTGTATTTTAAATAAATCTGAGGAAATATATTTGTAATTTACACTTTTCAAAACAATTTTGAAAGATTGTAAACCAAATATGTTTTTGGATTTTTCAATCCAAGAGTTAATTTGAAAGGTAAACCAAAAACACTGGTATTTGTAGCTTATTTTACGGGTTGCTTGTTTGGTAGTTTTTTTTTTTTTTTGGGGATTATTTTCTTCTTTAGTAATTTTTTATTTTTAAAATTTTCAAAAAATTTTAGAGTTCTAAATTTAATTTAATGAGACGAACCGAAAACATAGAAAAAAAAAAATTCAGAAAATATTTTTAAAAAGTCAAAAATAGTGAAGTTTTCTCGTTTATTTTATTTTTTTTTTTAATTTTCAAATTTGTTTATACAATATGAACAGAAAAATTAAAAAATTTAATATAACTTTTAAAAAATATCATCAATTTTTTTTTTATTTATTTAAAATGACTTATATAGAAGTTCCAAACCCATTATATAAAGAAAAATACTTTGATGGCTCGAATGACTCGTATATATTAAAACGACATCATTTTACCCTTAATACGACGTCGTTTTAGGACATTTGAACCATTCAAATTATAAAAATTCGGATTACAAAACATTATTGTTATATAAATGGAAAGTAGGCTATAGAGACTCACTCTGGTCTTCCCTTCCGTCAATTCACCTTGCTCAGCCCAATCTACCACTGCCAAAACCTCCCTGCACAGACTCACTCCACACTCACACCATCCACAGGTACTCTCTCTCTCTCTCTCTCTCTCTCTCTCTCTCTCCACACTCACACCATCCACAGGTACTCTCTCTCTCTCTCACTCCACACTCACACCATCCACAGGTACTCTCTCTCTCTCTCTCTCTCTCTCAACATAGCTAGTTACAAAATGGGTCTCTATAATCAAATTCAATTAAATCTAAACTTGAAAGAACTTTAGTAGTTCGTGAAGTCTATCAAGATTCTTATTTTCGTTATTCAAATTATTTATTTTGTAAGATCGTCAGTTATATTATCTATAAAAAAAAATCTCAATACATATTATTCATAAAAAAAGGTTAGTTTGATTCAATAATCATAACTAATTGTGTTTGTCTAAAAAAATTGTGACATATATGTTTTTGAAAATAGACCTTTTACTTTTAAAAAAAATTACAAATCGGTGGTTTTTTGTTAAATATTTACAGTTTTGTGAAAAAATTTATGAAATTACTTGGATCTTTTTTTTTTTTTTTTTGAAATAATACACTGAGTTGTAATTCATCTTTTAATATTTTAGACAACAGATTATCTGATTGATTTAAGTTTTTTCAAGAATGATATAAATTTGAGGATCTTACAAAATAAACCATGTGAATTATCAAAATGAGATTTTAGTAAGTCCCACAAGTTTCTCAAATTCTCTCAAGTAAACTTGAGAGAAGTCCAAATCCTTGCAAAATTATATTCTATCTTACCAAACAGTTTAGTCCTGACAAATTTCATAGTTAAAAATAGAGTTAATGCAAAGTAGTATTAATACAGGACACATCAATCTATTGAGATAGCAACTGCCAACAACTTTAATACTAGACAAACATAAATAATGAAGCAAAACTCATTACACATAAGCAAAAATGAAAATTATGAGCAAAACATTTATACAAAAAGTAAGAAGAATTATTGACACCTAATTAGAGAGAGAAAAGTTGAAAGAAATGGAGAATTTTATGTACCAAATTAACCATTTTGTTGAGCCCTTAATATGGCGGTGATAACTTTTTTTTTTTTTTTTTTTTTTTCAAATTTAATAGATATCTTCTATCTAAAGAAAAAAGAAGTTCAATATATCTCAACCAATGCAAGGCGCACCCATTTTTTGGGAATTATTTTAATCATTACTCGTACAACGTAAAATGTTTTCAAATTTTTGAGATGCAGTCACCCTTATACACTTTACTCAGATTAATTGGCTTTTTACAATGTTCTCCAATATGTCAATCTAAACAAAAAGGATAAATTACACTTTGTCTCTTTTATATTTATTCACTTTTTTACTTTAGTCTTTAAAATTTATTTATTTTTACTTTAACTCTTTATGTTTTAAGTTTTTTCAATTTACTCATAAAACTAACATCTATTCAAAATTAGACATGAAATACCATGATAATTTTCACATAACACATGTGTTATTTTTTGTCTAATTTTTAATAGAAGTTAGCTTTAAGAGTAAATTGAAAAAAAAAAAAAAAAGGCCTTGGAACCATGAACGACTAATTTTAAGGACCAAAGTGGGAAGGTGGCCAAATATAAAAGGGGTAAAGTGTAATTTATCCAAATAAAAATTGAATAAATTTCTAGCTTCCTTTTCAATATGTGTTTGAATCAAAGATTTTTATAAGGATTAAAAAAAAAATGTGAGACAAATATAAATAATATATATATATATTTAATTTCACCTTTTCTTTCAGGATTTCTATCTAAATTTATCATCTAAACACTATAAATAAATGTAATCCACTAATTATTTATTCTGTTCATAATGCAAAGCTAATTGAATGTCTGTCAGCATGAGCTATTAAAGTTGCATTGTACATCATGATAATAGCCATAGGGAAAAGATAGGGATCATGAAAATTTTGTCATGAAAATGATCATGAAAAATTTATGATCCTTGGATTACCTTGATTAGTGTGTGGTACTTTATTCTAAGTGTAATCCAAGGATCACAAAGTTTTCATGATTATTTTCATGAAAGGTTTTTCATGATACCTAACATTATTGCCATAGCGATAATATTTTGCATGGACACAGTTGTGTGTATATTAATTTATGCATTTATGGAACCATTATTGTTATATGGGATCAGCTACGATTTGTGTTTGTGAATTATTTAGAAGGAAAAATTTCAGACATTGAAATTGTGGGTGTGAATTTAAGACAATTAATTAATAACTAATAATTGAAGCTTGAGTGTGTACACAGTCTACACTTCTCAGGAGGTCACTGACTTAGTGATTAAAATTGGAGAAATTTTAATTTAGTGTAGGTTTTTTTTTTTTAAAAAAAAAATTATAAATAAATGGTACATTTTAAAAACATTAATGATTAAAATCATTTTTTTTTCCCCCCTAATAGTACCACTGATAGATAATTTCTCCATTAAAATTCAACTTAGAAAACTTAGAGATTGGGGACCATTGTAAAGTACTGCTTTGTTTGTCATCAGACATGACTCTGCTTGGTGCTCTAATTTCCATTGGAGGAAGCGTTGTTGGAGTATTGGTGCAGCCAGTTGGGCGTCAAGTCGGTTATGTGTTCCATCGAGTGAAATACATTGCAGATCTGCAAGAGCAAGTTCAAAATTTAGAGGCTCAGAGAAAAGATGTGCTTGACTCCATCGATGCAGCAACAAGGAATAGAGAAGAAATTCTACAAATTGTCAAGAATTGGATTGACAAAGTTAATGGGTTCATTCTACAGGCTAAAGAGTTTCTCCAAGGTGGTACCAATGTGAACCAAAAATGTTTGAATGGGTGGTTTCCTGATTTGGTCACACGACGCCGGCTAGGTAAAGAAGCAAAAAATAAAGCAGAGGAGGCTAAAGAGCTGGGAAAAGAAGGCAAATTCAATAACATATCCAAACCTGCACCTCCCTTGGGGATAGAGTCCATACCCTCTGAACAGCATGTGCCTTATGCTTCTAGAAATTTGGCAATGACGAATGTAATGGAGGCACTAATTGACAACAAGATCAACTTCATTGGAATACATGGTATTGGGGGCATTGGAAAGACAACTTTGGTAAAAGAAATCGGCAAAAAAGCAAAATCTGATAAGTTTTTTGATGATGTTGTGATGGTTGTAGTGTCTCAGAACCCAGACATTAAAAACATTCAAGGTCAAATAGCTAGCATGTTGGGTTTAACCAGATTAACTGATCAACAAAGTGAAATTGAAAGAGCAAGCATGTTGTGTGCAAGACTCAAGGATGTGAAGAAGATCCTTGTTATATTGGATGATGTTTGGGCCAAACTTAATTTGGCAGCCGTGGGCATTCCATTTGGCGATGATCACCAGGGTTGCAAAATCATAATCACAACACGGCGTAAGCAAGTATGCAATTCCATGGGAATGGAAAGGCTGAAGACAAAGATTGTTCATCTCGGTGTTTTACATGAAAAAGATTCATGGGATTTGTTCAAAAAGAATGTTGGCGATGTTGTTGACTCTAACGTGTTGACTGTCATCGCTAATGAGGTTTGTAAAGAATGTGGAGGCCTGCCAATAGCACTTGTTACGGTTGCAAGTGCAATGAAGGGTAAAGATGACCCTACTTTATGGGATGAGGCAGCTCGAGAACTGAGAAAATCAATGCCAACAAACATTGAAGGTGTCGATCAACATGTGTACAAATGTCTTAAGTTGAGCTATGACTACTTGCAAGATGAGGAAGCCAAGGCTTGCTTCTTGCTTTGTTCTCTATTTCCCGAGGATCATGACATCTTAATAGAAGACTTGGTACGATATGGGATGGGGTTGAGGGTATTCAAAAAAGTTGATACAGTGCATGAAGCCAGGGGCAGAGCAAAGTCGGTGACCAGCAATCTCATAGATTCCTGTTTGTTATTAACTAGTGATAAACGAGATTGCATTAAAATGCATGATGTTGTACGTGATGTTGCCATAGATATTGGATCCGAAAAGTATTTTGTAAGAGCTGGTTGCAATTTGAATGATTGGCCGAAGATCGAAAGTTTGGATCAATGCATTGGCATATCATTGATGAGAAATCAAATTAGTCTCCTTCCCGAGGTCTTGGAATGTCCAAAGCTCCAAATATTACTATTACAATACAATAAAAATAAATGGTCATGTTCACATGAATTCTTTTCAAGGATGAATGCACTTAGTGTTTTAGATTTGAGCCAACGACTTGATAATCCAATTCGTAGTTCTGATGCTTTCAATAGCCAAGCGTGTCTTCGAACATTAGTTCTTGACGGAATTAAGTTTGGGGACACTAAATTTCTTGGACAGTTAAAGATGCTTGAAGTCCTTAGCCTCAGGCATGCCTGCTTTTCTGAGGCACCAAATGATATAAGGGAGTTAACTAATCTAAGGTTGTTGGACATGACTGAAAGCCGTCATGAATTTCCAATTCCGGCCGCAATGGTATTGCCTTTATTCCATTTGGAGGAGTTGTACTTGTTTGGCATCACATCTTTGAGTATCGCATACCCTGCAGTGGAAGTAGTTGCTGCACTAAGATCTTTGCCTCGCCTAAAATTGCTAACCATTTCCATACCTGACATTGCGTATATACCTAAGGACTTTGTTTTTCCTGAGCTGGAAAGTTTTATTATTTTTATTGGAAAATCAAGTATTGATGGTCCGAATGAAGATTGTTCCCCAAATTATTTGGGACTTGGAAATTTGGTTGGAACCATGGTTAATTGGAGTAAATGGCTAAAGATGGTGTTGAATAGAGTTACACATCTGAGGATTGAAAATTGTTTTGAATTGGAATACTTGATCAACACAGAGGAATGGGGGATTTCATCACAGGCACAACCACGTGATCTGCAATCGCTCTTCAACCTGGAAGAATTGGGACTCGTCAAGTTGGATAGTTTCAAAGGGATATGTGCAGCAAGTGCACTTACTACTTCCAGCTGGGTGTGCTTCCCAAAGCTCAGAAGGTTGGATGTTTGCGAATGTCCTTCACTATCAACTGTTCTTCTTCCATTCAATTTGCTTCAAAGGCTACAACATTTGGAGTGGCTTTGGGTAGGAGAATGCGAGAAATTGGAACAAGTATTTGATTTTGGATCTGAAGGAGAAAGCATGAAGCTGCTTTCTAGTTTGAGAGATTTATATCTAATGAAGTTGCCTAGATTGAAGCATTTATTGAACTGCTCTAGTCGTCAACATGTGCAACTCTGCAACCTAAGATCTTTGTATGTTGATACATGTGACAAACTGAAATATGTCTTCCAACCTTCCATTGCTGAAGCTCTTCATCAACTTGAATCCCTTTTGGTAATGGACTGTGAAAAAATGGAGGAAATTGTTGCTGCCAAGCAAAACGAAGGGCACGAAGAGAAAGTGGACTACAAGATGGTGTTCAAAAGTCTCAAAGAAATTTGCCTTATAGATCTTCCAAACCTAAGCGGTTTCTGCACAGGAGGAGACGACTTTCCTTTTGAATGGCCATCCTTGGAACAACTTGTGGTGAAAGAGTGCCCCAAAATGAAGACTTTCGTTGCCACTACTTCCGACAGCACACCAAATCTGAAGGAAGTTGTATTGGATGATGAATTCATGATACCGCTACAGGGGATGGACTTGAATCAGTATGTGCAAACCCATATCATTTCAAAGCCACCTAAGGTACTTCTCTATTTTACCACATTTAACATATATACATACATATATATATATATATATATATATATATATGTATGTATATCAGGTAACTACTTACATTATGAGGCAATGCTTTTTTTTTAAAGTAAATTAAATTGGGTCCTTGACTAATAAACTATTAAAAATCAATGGACTATATATATTTATTGTGTTGGTATGATTCATATCCAACTAATTTTAAATTTACATCATATACTTTAGTTTCAGAGAAAATTTCAAGATAAAAATTCATGATACATTGTATTTTTTGATAAATTACAAATCAAATTATCAACTCCTCCTCATAGTTGATAATTTAGTTAGTACATAATTACAAATCTCTAATAATTTTAAATTTAAATTAGAGCAATACTACATACACAAAATTTGTACACTTAAAAATGCTTAAAAATTTTAATACACAGTCGAGATTCATTCAAATTGTGGAGTTCACTATATTAGAGTTGAATCTTAAACACATATTATTTTTTTAGGTATATTTTTGTGTATGAATTTTGTGCATAGAGAGGCCCTTTATTACACTCAAATAACATTTTTTTTTTGGTATAGATTACACTTTTTAATGTAAAATTTATTTGTTTTCTTTTATTATTTAGTTAAAATTTAATATATTATCCTCTGTTGTGCATGGGGTTTTATTTTTTGTTAAGTTGATGGATAATGGAATTTTACTTTTTATTGGCCTTTTACAATGAATATTCATTTATGCCTTTATTATCGAAAGGCCTTTGACTATCTAAAAAAAATCACCTTTGGACATAAGATAATAAATTATTTAATATCTAGCAACCACTCATATGGTAGTACTCCCTATAATGCTTAAAATTTACAACCATTTGAATACTACTATTTTTATTTGGGATGTTTTTATCAAATTTTCGTATAAGGACCTTTGGACAATGAATGTTTTATAGGCCCTTGGATAAATATGGAAGAGACCTAGTGGATTGAGATAATGCCGTCCTTAAATAAAGAAGAAAAAAGAAAATGCTAACACTCAATTTCTTTTTTTCTTTTGCATTTATGCATTTTAATAAATTTTTATATTAAGTTTTGATTAGGAATTTTTCTTTTCTTTTTTTGGTTTCAAGTTGCCGAATTCCAATAGTGAGACCTTAGGCCATTAAGTCAAATGTGTGTAATGTGTTTGATAAAGTTAAAAACTGAAGATTGAAAATTAAATATTGAAAACGGAATATTGAATTTTTTAAATTAAAAAATTGTTTGATAAAAATTTAAGTGCTAACTAAAAATAATTTGTTTGATATGTATAAAATCAAATTTAAAATCTATTATTTTCAAATTGTATATTTTAGTTTTTATATTGTGATGGTGGTGGTGGTGGTGGTGGTAGCGGCGACGGCGACGGCGACGGCAGTGGCATGGTGGTGCTAATGGTAGCAGTAGTGATTGTAGAGGTAATAAATTGATGATAGTATTTATGGAAATAATAACAATAGTGATGAAAGTGGTGGTAGTGATAGTGGTGTAGTGGTAGTGGTGGTGGTGGTGGTGGTAGTGGTGGTGATGGCGGTGGTGGTGGTGAGTTTATAACAGTATATATCGATATTTATGTTTAATTTTATAAATTCAGTTACTATTAAGTAAGTTTCATATGACTTGAAATTTTCTCTTAAGTTTTAGCTCACATTTTAAGAAATACTTAAATTTTTAAGTGATATCAATTGTAGTTATTTAATAGGCTTAATTGATTATCACTTAATACATTTAGTTTAAGTGCTAAATTTGGTTATCAAACACCTCCTACATGTTTATTTATATTAAATATTTTACTTTTCCTAAGACCAAACAAAAAAAAAAAATTAAAAATGTATATACAATCAATCAAAAAGTGATAGATGCCATGACTTGGAGTGATGATAAAAAGTGTTATTCGCCAAAAAGTGAAAGAGGAGAAGAATGCCCACTTGCTATCTCTCTTAGAAAAATTTATGGTCCTTCTGCATTGTGTAAGATCTTTATTCAATCAATAAGTAATTTAAAAATGTTGTGAGTTTTCACTATAAATTTTACTACATTAGGAATAAATAAAATTAATTGGCCTTTCAATCTGCATATTTTCTTTGAGACTCATTCAATTTACACTTGATGGATTTGTCAGCCTATGAAATCATGCATAGGTTGTCTAAATATCTTATTTTCCATCCACAGACAATATTATCCGGTTTCTGGCATTTTTTTTTTTGGGCTGTCATTATCAATGTTACTTATCATAATCTTTCCTTATTTTTTTTATTTATTTTTTCTTTTCAGGCAAGAGATACTGACACTTCTGAAAATGAAATCTAATTGTGAACCAGATTATTAATTTATGAGGAATAACTCTCATGAGTAAGTGGACAATTCATGATTTACATCAAACTATACCCAAAAACCATACAATTCTTATCTGAAAGGAATTTTCTATTACAGAAAAATAGACAAGTTTTGTGAAATATTTTTTAAATACTACTTTCAAAAATAATTTTCTAAAACCTAATGGTGGTTTTGAAATTTTTATTTTTTTGCTTCCAAAAATAAAAGACAAAAAATCGAACATTATATGTAGCAAAATATAGATGTTACTGCTAGATTATTATTGAGTTTGCATTTTATTTTTGCAGTTGTCAACCATAAAGAATGTTGAGCACTCCCTATGGTTATGTGATGTCTACCTTAGGATTTTATTGTGTAAGGGCATACGTTTCCTATGATTTGTGTTTCTAAATGATTGTCTTGCTTTGCAATATCAAAACTACTACTCGTTAAAGGTATGTTTACCTAATGTGTGCTGAAGATTTGAAGAGTGAATAAAGGGGAAAAAAGAGTACCCAACATGTGTAAATTTACTTTCTTTGCATTGTAATGGAGTTTGTATCCAAAATTATTTGTCTCAATTAACAATATTATATATTTGTTTTCATGCTTGTTTGTGTCTATGATAAATATATATATATATATATATATATTGCAATTTGCTCTTTATGTGATTTACAAGTAATAATCTAGAGTACAAAAATGAATTGTTGCTTGAATTTGTTAAAATGGGCTTGTAATTCATTCGAAGGGAGTTTATGTTACGGAATCCAAAGATTCCATACTTAGATTTATGTCAAGCAATCGAAAGTGCCCATACTTAGAATTAATACACGTTATTTCAAACACGCATCCACTTAAAGGCTTAAACATATATGGGGTGAATCCATCAGACATATATTAAAGACTTTACATTTGCTTTTTTTTTTTTCCCGATATGGGACGATTTTACTTCAAGAAGTTCCAACAGTCTCTCCCTCAAATGTAAACTTGTACAGTGGGCAAAGTTTTCGCTCGAGTCTAATTTACTACTCTAACATTGTGTCTTATGCCTTGTAATGAGGTTTGTAAGAACATGGGATGATTATAAAAACATGTGGGAAAGAATGTTTCTTTACCAATAAATCCTTAGCAATTGATTCTTATATTTATCTGAAGTGAACACATGGACCAATGATATTGAGGAAATACAAAATGACACATTAAGAAGACATAGGATCTCCATTTAGAAATAGAAATCTATTACATGCCCCTTTTGGAAAGAAGAGCTTTAGTCACTAAGGTAATGTCCAAACAACTCCTGTATAGTTTATGATTTATATGTCCAAGTCCAACAAATATTGAAAAACAACATTTATTTATGCATATCAATATCATCAATTAAGGAAAATATTGCAAGGCTTATTTTGAAGGAAGTTCTTAGTTACTATAGTAAATTGAATCGTAAAATGTGATATGTTTTAGTTCTCAATCAATAAAAATCAAAAGATTAGCTCCAAAACCAAACCGTTAAACCCTTGTGAGCGTGCTTGTAACTACAAAAGCAACAACTAAGCCTGCCTACCATGGAATTTGTTAGCTATCTGAGCTTACTAATTTTATTACTTACCTTCCTTCACCTAACCAAGAAATCTTCCAAAAGGCTCCCACAAACAAGATATATGCGGAACACAAAATATACATATATATATATATATATATATAAACATGTACTAAATCCATAAACAAGCTATATGTGAAACACATTAAATTTTGATAGCATGAAAAACGACAAATATTGTCCATCTTCAAATTCCTAGCTCCAACATTGAGTACAACCTACCTTGTCTTGCCTTGCCACCCACCAAAATATATATAGTTGTTGTAACAAGTAGCTAACATTAAGGGTTAGTCCGATAGATGAGTTACCAAATGTAATGTCCAAATTCGAGTTTACAGTTATGTAGCTTCCCCTTCCTCTACCAATTTATATATATATATATATATATATATTGTAGTAAGCATCCACCTTATTTCATGCTTTGTTCACAAAGGATCATCCAAAAGCACATGATAATTGCCGTCCACTTTCTTTTGTTTTCCTTTTTCTTTCTTTTTTTTTTTTTTTATGAGCAAAAAAAGCAAGCTAAGGGAAGTGCAGAAAGAATCAAAGCTAAACCAAACCACAGAGAGACAGAGAGAGAGAGAGAGAGAGAGAGAGAGAGAGAGAGAGAGAGAGAGAGAGAACAAAAGCAGAACTCATCATTTCTGCACAACTCAAAAGAGAAACAAAAAAACTTTCCCAAAACTCCAAAATCACACTGTAAGAAAATTGACTTTTACCGGCGTTTCAAAAATGCAACTATAGGCTTGAAAAATGCCGCAATAGGTTTTTACGACGTTTGATATTTTTGTCACAGATACGATTGCCACAATAACTTAGCAGTGTTTCAAAAACATCACAAAAATCCACTTACTTTTCCGTCACAATTAACCTATGATGTAATGATGACATCATTTAGTGGCATTTTTCCAAAAAACACTACCTCTCTTCATTTTTATACTTGCCTCAGATATAATGTCATGATGACATCATTTAGTGGTGGTTTTTTTTCAAAAAATGCCTCCTTTCGACTTTATCTCCTTTGAGATTTAACCCTACAACTTTCCAAATCTCAATCGTGTACTGTCCAACAATCTGAATTTTCTTCAAATCATCCCCCTGTTTTGTTGTTCAACTGTGCAAACCCATCTGCAATCCAAATCTTTACTTTGCAACCAGCAAAAGTCCGTTTGTTGACACCATCTTCATAACACCCTGTTCAGAAATAAAATTAAAATGAGCACATCAGATCAACCAAACTTGTTACCACAGTTTGGAAAAGCAATAATTGAGAGAAAATTTTCAACTTCCACAACAATAAATGAGCACACCTGATCAACAAAACTTGTTACCACAGTCTCTGATAGCTAATTATCCCAATTGCTTTCTACCCTCTCAAATGAAATTATACACTTGTTAGCAATTTCTATATATCACTCTATTAAAACCAACACGATTAACTACACACAGAAAAACACTCGCACAAACAAAACTACTGATAAATTTGCAATGACTACCCTCTTATGTTGCTAACAACTTGCCCCATCAATAATAATAATTAAATGCTGGCACAATTTAGAAGAAGTAAAGAAATTGACAAATTGATGACGCCGATTATCCTCGTCCCACAGTGTGTATATGTGTAAAGTTTCCATAAACAAAAATAATCCCATACAAACAAAATAAAAAAGAAAAAGTTTTATCACTCACAAGACTACCACTTCTCTGTTAAGGGTAAGTAACCATCTGAACAATTCAACTTGCTACAACTTTTGATTGAATTCAATGAAAAAGTAACTACTTAACAGCAATAAGATTTTAACAAGAAAACGTACATGTTCCATGATATTCAAATTGGAATTCGAGACCCATAAAATGCCCAAACGCAACAATTACAGTTAAACCCTCTGCAGGATTACAATTAAAGCCCTTATAATCATAAAGATAAAAAAACTTTCAAAATGAAAGCCAAATCCATAGCAGAATCCCAACCCCATTTGCAGAATTTAATCATTAGAACAATAATTACCCAAAAAAAAAAAAAAAATCAAACCATCACAAATTGAAGCAAGTAGTCCAACAAAAATTAAATATTAGCAGATGTATATGACTAGTGGTATTAATGCTAAAAAGGGATTCATTTGAGGCTTACCCATAATTAGAAAACTTGTTGAGAAGTTGAACCTGAGCGTTTCAGGGATTTTGTGGGTTTTTTTGGGGATTTGGGAGACACCTGAAAGAAAAAGAAAGAAAGCAACCCTTTTTGTGGTGGACAATGAAAAAAAAAAAACTTTTAGAAAGAGAAAGTTTAGAGAAAGATCAAGAAAGAGAAGAAGCTTTGAGTAGATTGACAACTGTTACGACATTTTGTTGCTCTTCCCAATTGGAAATGGACAACCCAGTGTTTTAAGAAGCCTTAGGCGCATCGAGGCGCCAGGGCCACCTGGAGCCTAAGCCCCAAGGCGCGAGGCGAGGCGCACGCCTCACCAAAGCGAGGCGCAAGTTATAGAAGTTAAGCAAAATATTAATAAAGCACAATTTTCTACATAAACAAATATTTAATATGTATATTATTAATTTTTTTAATAAGAAGAAAAAAAACAATTAATTTTTTAATATATATATATATATATTATTTTATTTATTTATTATATTTTTTAAATAATGTGTTTTAATTAATTTTTTTATTTTATTTTATATACATATGTTTATTTTTAAATAATTAATGTATTTTATTTTACATATTATCTATAAGTATATTATATATTATATAATAGGTATTGTATAATATTATATATATAAATCAATTATATTTTATATATTATAAGTATATTGTATATTATATATTATATAATATTATATATATATATGAATAGAAGATAAAGGGAGAGACAAAAGAAAGAGAGAGAGATAGATTGTCAGCGCGAGAGAGAACACGAGAGAGAGATCGCGATCGCGAACGAGACAGGAGAGAGAGAGAGAGATCGCGATCACGAGAGGGAAGGCGACAGAGAGAGAGCGAGACAAAAGCGAGAAGAAGACAACGAAAGGAAGAAGAGAAGAATCGAACCAGAGGATAAGAGAAGAATCGAACTAGAAGAAAAAAAAACAGGGTATAATAGAACCAGAAGAGAGAAGAGGAGAAGAGAAGAATAGTTGAAGCAGAAGAGCAGAGAGCCAGAGAAGAGGAGAATTGAGAGAGGAGAAGAGAACCTGTGTTTTTGCTCTGTTGACCCACGTTTGTATCATTTTATGATGTAAATGAGATGTTATCCCATGTGGGTATCCACACAGTAAACAAATGGGGGCTGCTGGAGTGAAAAATATTTGAAGCGCATGAAGCGCACGCCTCAGGCTTTATAATAAAGTGCGCGCTTCATCGCCTAAGCTGCGCCTCGCCCATGTCGCCTTGCCTCGCCATGCTTGAGGCGCAAGGCTGCGCTTCATCTCGCCTTGGGCTTAGGCGCGCCCCTAAGCACACTTTTTAAAACACTGGGACAACCCTTTTCTAGTTGACAATGACAAATCTGCCATATGCAATAAGAAATCCCAAACATCAGTTAATCAAACATTCACATTTATTAGTCCTTTTGACATATAATGCTTTGTCTCAACAAGTAGATAATCTCTCTACTTATAAAATAAGAAATCCCAAACATTAAAGGTATCCCTTAAACAAAGATTAATGCCCAAGCAACTTGGGGCCACTATAGATGAATTTAAAAAAAAGAAGAAAGAAATCAGTCACGCTGTAGTCACTATTACCTCCCCAAGGCCAAGTCCAACCACATGTTTGGTTATTAACCTAGCAGTCACACTGCTGCAGAGAGAATAAACAACAAAGAAATCAGCCTCTTGTTCTTTTTTGCTATGATATTAATAACCAAGAGAGTAACTTGATAAGATTCTTACAACATTATTTTTCTTCTCCACATCGCCAAATTACCGAGGATCTCAAGCTGAAAGAAAAAAAGACATTGGAACAAAGTATGAGTGAGTATGCAATACAATAAAAACCAACCAGGTTCTTCCTGTTCAGTAAAGCATTAATAGAAATGATATTCCCATTCTCTTTTAAACTTCACTCTATTTTTTGTCTTTTAGCCTCTCACAGGTGGAGTGTGAATACCATTGCTCTACCTTATATTCAATAAAAAAAAAATCAAATATTGTATATCTAACAATCATGAATACTGTCAAGAATATAGCTGTCCACAATAAATACACCTCAAACATATGACCCTTTTTTTATTTGATTGGCCATCGTCATACTTCCCATTTTCAAAAATTTCAACGAATATACTTTCTGAAATTTGATATTTTGTTAACCAAAACCAAACCAAACCAAGCCTTAAGTCCCATTAAATGGGATCCGCTACATTATATAAACTCCCAAGCATGAATTGTATCAAAATATACTAGTGACAAGCATAAAGCATATTATATGAACTGCAGAAGTAACAAGATTAAATAGAATAAACTTTAGGCCACCAAAGGGTGTCTTTTCCCCCTTTTTTGATGGACCATGATCTAGGTAACTCAACAAAAAATATAAAATAAAACAAGAGTTGAATTACCAATGTTAGAAACCACAAAACACTTTAAGATGCAGAATGATCTTTTTAAGATAATCTCTTGTAGCTTCACAAAATAAAAAGCCAGATCACCTACATATAGTTGGTTGCTATTGGTGTAAATCACATGTTTTCTTTCCAAGCAATGAAAAATAGTAGTTTATCAGTTTAAATGGGAACTACATTGAAACAACTATTAGGAGAGTCAGAAAGCAAGAAAATGCCAGAATGAGATTCCTAAAAAAGGCAAAATAATAGACTAGAGAGAGACAGAGTAGATCTGATATTACCATATTAGCAGATCAGAGAGAGAGAGAAAGCAGATCTGATCAAAGAGAGGGTAGATCTACATCTCTTCATCATTGAGCTTCTATTCACTGTTTCCAACGATCCACATAAAAAAAATAAAACAAATAGCTTCAATGAATTTACTTCGTAAAAATTGTAGCAACAGTTACTGCATAAAGAAACATGGAATCAATACAACAATTAGTGGCAAATTCACAACCAAACCAAAAATTTGAAAAAAAAATCAAAAACTTTAACATACACTATCAAAAACATCAATACTAAAAAAAGCTTAAGTCTGGATATGCATTGAACATAGAGAGCAAGTTTCAGGAGAGAGAGAATGAAGCTCATTACCTTCATTTCAAAGTGAGAAACAGATATTTATAAGCAATTGATTGAAAGACAGTTTTGACAAATATTTATAAGCAAAAAGAGAGTGAGACTCACAAAAATCTTGAAGAGAGAAACAGCTATTTATAAGCAAAAAGAGAGTGAGACTCACAAAAATCATTCCAATGATTAATCGAAATAGATCTGAACGAAAATAATTGATCGATCAATTGATTGAAAGGCAGTTTTGACACGGGCTGATCTCCTATGAAGCATGGACACCTCTCCGAGGGCTCTGTACCAGTGTCAGACACGTGTCGGACACGGACACGCGTCGGACACGCGGTGGACATGTGTCCGACAAGCATGGGAGAGTGTCCCATTTTTTTAAAATTTTTTTTACATCCGGACACGTTTTGGACATGTTTTGGACACGTTTGGGACGCGCGGGGGCAATTTCACAATTTACTTATAGCGACCCCGGTCTTTTCTCTTTAAATTATTGTATCCGGACTTAGGTTCCGTGGATCCTGTCATTACTTATCATCCTCAGACTGACGGGCAGTCCGAGCGTACTATTCAGATCCTTGAAGATATGCTTCGGGGTTGTGTTCTTGACTTTAGCGGGTCATGGGAGAGGCACTTGCCATTAGTGGAGTTTGCCTACAACAACAGCTTCCAGTCTAGTACCGGTATGGCACCGTTTGAGGCCTTATACGGCCGACCGTGTAGGTCTCCTGTTTGTTGGGCCGAGGTGGGTGATGCACCTCTGTTGGGTCCGGAGTTAGTGAGGGAAACGACGGAGAAGGTTGAGCTTATCCGTAAGAGGCTTGTTACAGCCCAGAGTCGTCAGAAATCTTATGCCGACCGTAGGAGGAGACCTTTGGTGTTTGAGGTGAGTGATCATGTCTTTTTGAAGATATCACCAAGACGGGGATTGATGAGGTTTGGGAAGAGCGGGAAGTTGTCCCCTCGATTCATTGGTCCTTTTGAGATCCTTGAGAGGATTGGCGAGACTGCTTATCGTTTAGCTTTGCCGCCGCAGTTGTCCGGAGTACATGACGTGTTTCATGTGAGTATGCTTCGGAAGTATGAGCTGGATCCATCACATGTATTGGATTGGACCGATTTAGTAGTTAATGAGGATGTCTCGTATGAGGAGAGACCGGTTAGGGTCTTGGATAAGCGGGATCAAGTCTTGCGAGGCAAGACCATTCCTTTGGTGAAAGTTTTGTGGAAACATCACGGGGTGGAGGAAGCCACATGGGAACGTGAGTTGGAAGTCCGCGAGAAATATCCGGACATGTTTATTGATTTGTAATCTTGTAGTTAGATTTTGTAATATTGTCGAACTTTAAAGCTTTTTATATATGTTTTAAGCTGTAAAACATTTAGAATGTTTTGGTTAATGGAAATATTTTGGAACTTGCCTCGAAATGGAAGTTTAAGGGAACATTGTATATATTGAATATATTGAAAATTGTTGAAATGGAAAGAAAATTGCATAGTGTTAATGCAGGTTGAAATATATGGTTGTTTTTCATATTGTGGCATGCCTCTTTGTTAAGAGATGGAATGGCCGGTGTTGGGTCAAGTTGTTTATTAGTGAGTTATCATATTGTTGGAATTTGAGAAAAACTTGTTTTCGAAACCTTGTGCTTAATTTCGGGGACGAAATTCTTTTAAGGAGGGGAGGTTATAGCGACCCCGGTCTTTTCTCTTTAAATTATTGTATCCGGACTTAGGTTCCGTGGATCCTGTCATTACTTATTGGTTGTTGTTGTCCTTTAATCTCTTTGTATTTGAAGTATAGGTTGGGTTGGGCGGGTCTGTTACAGGTTGGTTGATTTTAGATGCCAATAGGTGATGCCCAGATTTTGGCCTTTACGCTCGAGCGGAAGTTTTAACGCTCGAGCGGTCCCTTCGTTGTTGCTTCTCCGCTCGAGCGGTAATTTTGACGCTCGAGCGTGATTTTCCATCTCCCAGTATTTTGCTCTGCAGTTCTTCCGCTCGAGCGGTAGTTTTTACGCTCGAGCGTGATCCCTTGTTTTTGCTCATCCGCTCGAGCGGGGCGTTTGACGCTCGAGCGGGTGCCAGCGCCTGCAAAACTTCTGGAAGGGTGCAATCGACGCTCGAGCGGCTTTCTTCACGCTCGAGCATGATTCTGTGTCTTACGCTCGAGCGGGGCTTTCTACGCTCGAGCGTAGAGTCGATTATATCAGTCCGTGATTTCACTTTTTGGATCACTTTTTGACGTACTTTTCCTTCATAACTTTTTAAAAACCGCCCCTGGAGTGTTTTTATCTCTCTCTCTCCCTCTACACACCTTCTCTCTTTCGATTGATCTACTTAGAGTGAGTTTCTACCTTAGATCCTTTATTAAAAGGTTAGAGTGGGTTGAGGGCTTCGTTTTAATCTGAGAAACTTGGGATTTGGAGCACGTTGGTCATTGGTCTTCATCTCCATCTTCTCCATACGGGTTATTTTCTTCGAGGTAGGGATTTTCCTACTCCATTTTATATGTTTTGTTCTAAGTTTGGTATTTTGATAGGTTGGGGACACTTTGAAAATTTTGGGAACAAAACCTAGTTGAATTGCTAAATTGATTTGAGTAATTAATTTAAGGAAATTGGGGAATTTGGTTAAATCCATGAAATTGGGGAATTTATTGATTAAATGGTGTAGTTGGTTAATATAAATCACTCGCCTATTGAATTGTTGGTATATTTATTTTTCGAGTCTAGAAATAACTGTTTTGGGCTATCGGTGGAGGATAGTCGTGCTTGTTGTAGACATTGCATGCGGATTAGGGAAAATTGAAACTAATCAATTTGTTAAGTCATAAATTTAGACTATTGAATTAATACAGAAATTACATGTATTGATTGAGCATTGCATATGCATATTGTTTGGGAGGAGATAGGGGATGTACTCCACGGTTTAGGGGAAGATAGGGGATGGACCTCTAAACCGGATTTTTGTTTGGGAGGAGATAGGGGATGGACTCCATTAGCACCATATTTATGTGTGCTTATTATATTGAAGTGTTTTTACATGATTATTGATACAGCACTAAAATGTGTATCAAATGGGAAGTATGAAGTGTTTTGATATGAGCATGAGTCTCATTTGTTTTGTTGATATTGGAAGTAATGTGAATATGATATATAATTCACTGTTGTAAGTTTGGCCAGGTTCAGAGCCATGTTGATAATAATGGAAAGTGAAATATGTCTTAGACATTAGTGTCATGAGACTGTTTAATGATAAAATTGATTATCTTGGTTAACCATCTATTGAATGCTATAGCTTTATTCAATGCTTATATTTGGTTTAGTATTTTTTCTACTGGGCTGTGGCTCACCCTTTATGGGAACATCATTTTCAGGTTCAGGTGATAAGCTACCTCCACGGACTTAGCCTGGAAGGATTTGATGTTTGGGATTTTGAAGACTTGTCTTTAGTTATATGTTTTACTTTGTTATTTTTTTGAGATTTCATGTAAACATTCAAGCCTAGGGCTTAACTTGTAAATGAGTTAGTACTCATCCTTTTTGTGTCCAAGTGTTAGCTTGGAAAGATGTAAGCCCTTAGGGCATTTATTTTGATGTTGCAGGATGTTACATGTGATGTCTTTCAATAAGAATACTCTGATGAATAACCCAAATGATTCGTTTTCTTTTATAAATTCTTGTTAATGTTATGGTTATTATGGGTTTATTTGAGGGCGTCACAACTTGGTATCAGAGCGTACCGGGTTCGAATACTTTGGGTACGTGGGAAGTGATTAGTATCACAATGGGTTCGTCTCGCTTGATAGAGACTTAGATGTACTGTTATGTGCTTATATGATAGCATGTTTATGTGATTATGTGGGTATGGAACGTAGTTTCTAGGATGTTAATTGGACCCTCGAGTTTCTAGTAGTCTTGTTGGAAAGGCACTTGATCAATGCTGTTTCCAACCAGAACTATAGTAACGCTTCGGGACTATTATTATCCAGGAATGAAATTCGTAGGTGCTTATGTGATTATGTGCTTACGTGGAATGAATTATTTTTGTCCAATGCATTAGGACGCGAGTGTTTAGTTTCGGCACATTTATTAATGTGCTAACGTCTTTGTTTGTTTCCTTTATTAGGATGTCAGGACGAGGACGAGGACGCGGTAGGCGTGGTAGGCCGGGTAGGCAGGAGGTACCGGTGCCAGAGGAGATTCCGGCAGTTCATGAGGGAATTGGCCAGGCCAATGTGGCCGAGCCAGTAGGCCAGCAGGTTATGGGCGCTTTAGCCCGAGAGATAGCAGGGGCATTCAGGGAGTCAGTAGGCATTCTTAGGGCTGAGAATCAAGCCCAGGTTGTTGTTGCGGATGCAGGACCTTCCTTTCTGAAGAGGGAGTTCTTTCGGTCTAATCCGGATGAATTTGTGGGTGATCCTAAAGAGCTGCTTAAGGCAGATGAATGGCTCGAACAGACAACGAAGACGTTTGAGATGCTTGGCATCGAAGACGAGGGGTTGAAGGTGACCTTGGCATCATTCCAGTTGAAGGGGGATGCGAGTCAGTGGTGGAAGTTCACTAAGGGGCGTATAGGAGGTACCTGGGAGGCTTTTGTGAATGCTTTCCAGGAGAAGTTCTTATCTCCAGCAGTTAGGGAGAAGCTGAGAGACCAGTTCTGCCAGCTTAAGCAGTCGAGTTCTTCAGTGGCCGAGTTTGAGGCTGCATTTACTAGTTTGTCCAGGTTTGCACCTGAATTGGTGGCGTCTGAGGAACGCCGTTGTATTGAGTTTGAGAGGAAGTTGAGGCGTGGCCTCAAGCTGAGAGTTGGGGGAACTATGATTCGGGATTATGGGCGGTTGGTTGATGCTGCAGCCCACATGGAAATCATGATGCAGGAGGAGGAGGAAGGACAGAAGGGCTCCAAGAGGAGTCAGGATGGTCAGAGTGATGGTAGGAGACAGAAGGGTTTTAATCCCCAACAGTCTCAGAGTAGCTTTTCTAGATCGACTTTTCCTGTGCCGAGTGCTAGTTCGGGGAAAGGCAGTCAAGGAGACATTACCTGCTTCAAGTGTGGCCAGCTGAGCCACAAGTCTCCAGTTTGTCCTCAGAGGGGAGGAGTGCAGAGAGCAGCATCATCTTCGGCTCGATCTCAGAGCCAGAGTCAGGGTAGAGGCCAGCCACTCTCGTGTTATCAGTGTGGTCAGCCAGGGCATATGAAGAGGTATTGCCCACAGTTGGGTGGCACACCTGGTGCATCTGGTTTGAGGCAGATTCAGGTTCAACAGCCAGCTCAGTCGGGTCAGGCCTCGAGGGCCAATCAGGGGGCTTCATCGTCTCAGTCGGTGCAACAATCTTATGCTCCTAGGGGTGAGCAGGTTGATCAGAGGTCATCTGGGCGCGTGTATGCTGTTACCACGCAGGATCTTGTACCGGCTCCATCTGTTGTGAGAGGTACTTTCTTGTTTTGCAACTCGGTTGCTAATGTTTTGATTGATACGGGTGCATCTCATTCCTTTGTGTCTGCTGCATTTGCATCTGTTTTGGAGTTGGAGTTAGCACAGTTAGCATCTCCTATTTGTGTAGTGTCGCCTCTTGGGGCTGAATTGATTTTGAAACACGGTGTTAGGGGTTGTGATATAGAGGTTGATTACCATAGAATCCCATTTTCCTTTGTAGTTATGCCTATGAGAGGTTTCGATGTTATTTTGGGTATGGACTGGTTATCGTCATACCGGGCAGTTATTGATTGCTACCGCCAGAGAGTCACTTGTTGTACCGTGAATGGTGAGTGTTTTCATTTTCTGGGGGACCGTGTTGGTAGTGTTTTGCCACCGGGGTATGTTCCGCGAGGACGGAGTGAGCTTAGTGGTCTACTTGCTAACCTTTCGATTAGTGAGGACGGTGAGACTCAGATCGTGTTGCCAAGGGTGGTGTGTGAGTACTCGGACGTTTTTCCCGAGGATCTTGTTGGTTTGCCACCGCATCGAGAGATTGAATTCTCTATTGACTTAGTGCCCGGCACGGCGCCGATTTCTATGGCACCTTATCGTTTTGCCCCAGCTGAGTTAGTTGAGTTGAAGATCCAACTCCAGGAGTTGCTAGATAAAGGCTTTATACGTCCTAGTGTTTCGCCTTGGGGAGCACCGGCCCTCTTTGTTAAAAAGAAAGGTGGTGCTTTGAGACTTTGTATAGATTACCGGAAATTGAATCGGGCTACGGTTAAGAATAAGTACCCTATGCCCCGTATAGATGATCTGTTCGATCAGTTGAAAGGTTCCCGTTGTTTCTCGAAGATAGACTTGAGATCAGGTTATCATCAGTTGAGAGTCAGGGAGGAGGATATTCCAAAGACGACATTCCGTACGCGGTATGGCCACTATGAGTTTTTGGTGATGCCATTTGGGCTTACCAATGCACCGGCAGTATTTATGGATTTGATGAACCGGATATTCCGGGAATTTCTAGATCGTTTTGTAGTCGTCTTCGTGGACGACATCCTTATCTATTCACCTTCAGAGGAAGAGCACGAGGAACACTTGAGGGTGGTGCTTGATTTACTTAGAGCCCATCAGCTTTATGCTAAGTTTGGGAAGTGTGAGTTCTGGCTAGAGGAGGTGAAGTTCTTAGGCCATGTAGTTTCTAGGGAAGGGGTGTCTGTTGATACATCCAAGACAGAGGCAGTGCAAGATTGGGTACAGCCTAAGAGTGTGTTTGAGATCCGCAGTTTTCTGGGATTAGCTGGGTATTATCGCCGGTTTGTAAGAGATTTCTCCAGATTAGCTTCGCCTTTGACTAGATTGACTCGGAAGGGAGTCAAATTTGTTTGGAGTGAGACTTGTGAAAAGTTGTTCCAGGAGTTGAAAGTTAGATTGACCACTGCTCCAGTCTTGATTATTCCGGAGAGAGGGTTGGGTTATGCAGTCTATTGTGACGCCTCACGAGAGGGTCTTGGTTGTGTGTTGATGCAAGAGGGGAAAGTGGTTGCCTATGGCTCACGTCAGTTAAAAGTTCACGAGAAGAATTACCCTATGCATGATTTAGAGTTAGCAGCTGTGATATTTGCCTTGAAGATTTGGAGACATTATCTTTACGGTGAGAGGTTCGAGGTATTCTCGGATCATAAGAGTCTAAAATATTTGTTCACACAGAAAGACTTGAACTTGAGGCAGAGGAGGTGGATGGAATTTATTGAGGATTATGACTTTGAATTGCATTATCATCCGGGAAAGGCCAATGTGGTGGCCGACGCCCTTAGCAGGAAACCTGTTGGTGACATAGCTAGTATAGCCATCCGAGAGTGGGAGATGTTAGGTGCACTTGGAGAGTTTGATTTGCTTCTGGGCGAATCCGTTGAGGCTGCGGCCTTGCTTTCTGTTGTTGCGCAACCTACACTTGTGACTCGTGTGTTAGAGGCTCAGAGGGGCGACCTTGAGGTAGAATCCCTCCGTGAGAAGATTTCTGGTGGGAAGGTTGAGAAAGGTTTGACGGTGTATCCCGACCTGAGTGTGAGATACCGAGACCGTCTGTTTGTGCCGGAGTCTCATCGAGAGGAGGTACTCCGAGAGTTTCATCATTCACGCCTTGCAGTGCATCCGGGAGGTACTAAGATGTATCGGGAATTGGGTCGCCAGTTTTGGTGGCGGGATATGAAGAGAGATGTGGCAGCTTTCGTGTCTAAGTGCCTTACTTGTCAGCAAGTGAAGGCCGAACATCAGAGGCTAGCGGGTTTGTTGCAACCCTTGCCTATTGCCGAGTGGAAGTGGGAGCATGTCACTATGGACTTCGTTGTAGGTCTTCCGAGGACTCAGCGGGGCAGTGATGCTATTTGGGTGGTTGTAGACCGGTTGACTAAGTCGGCGCACTTCATTCCTATGCGCGTTAGAGATTCAGTAGATCATCTTGCCGACTTGTATATTCGGGACATAGTGAGGTTGCACGGGGTTCCAGTGACGATCGTCTCCGATAGGGACCCTCGTTTTACTGCCAGATTATGGCAGAGCTTGCAGAGCGCCTTAGGTACTAAGTTGACCTTTAGCACAGCTTATCATCCTCAGACTGACGGTCAGTCCGAGCGTACTATTCAGATCCTTGAAGATATGCTTCGGGGTTGTGTTCTTGACTTTAGCGGGTCATGGGAGAGGCACTTGCCATTAGTGGAGTTTGCCTACAACAACAGCTTCCAGTCTAGTACCGGTATGGCACCGTTTGAGGCCTTATACGGCCGACCGTGTAGGTCTCCTGTTTGTTGGGCCGAGGTGGGTGATGCACCTCTGTTGGGTCCGGAGTTAGTGAGGGAAACGACGGAGAAGGTTGAGCTTATCCGTAAGAGGCTTGTTACAGCCCAGAGTCGTCAGAAATCTTATGCCGACCGTAGGAGGAGACCTTTGGTGTTTGAGGTGAGTGATCATGTCTTTTTGAAGATATCACCAAGACGGGGATTGATGAGGTTTGGGAAGAGCGGGAAGTTGTCCCCTCGATTCATTGGTCCTTTTGAGATCCTTGAGAGGATTGGCGAGACTGCTTATCGTTTAGCTTTGCCGCCGCAGTTGTCCGGAGTACATGACGTGTTTCATGTGAGTATGCTTCGGAAGTATGAGCCGGATCCATCACATGTATTGGATTGGACCGATTTAGTAGTTAATGAGGATGTCTCGTATGAGGAGAGACCGGTTAGGGTCTTGGATAAGCGGGATCAAGTCTTGCGAGGCAAGACCATTCCTTTGGTGAAAGTTTTGTGGAAACATCACGGGGTGGAGGAAGCCACATGGGAACGTGAGTTGGAAGTCCGCGAGAAATATCCGGACATGTTTATTGATTTGTAATCTTGTAGTTAGATTTTGTAATATTGTCGAACTTTAAAGCTTTTTATATATGTCTTAAGCTGTAAAACATTTAGAATGTTTTGGTTAATGGAAATATTTTGGAACTTGCCTCGAAATGGAAGTTTAAGGGAACATTGTATATATTGAATATATTGAAAATTGTTGAAATTGAAAGAAAATTGCATAGTGTTAATGCAGGTTGAAATATATGGTTGTTTTTCATATTGTGGCATGCCTCTTTGTTAAGAGATGGAATGGCCGGTGTTGGGTCAAGTTGTTTATTAGTGAGTTATCATATTGTTGGAATTTGAGAAAAACTTGTTTTCGAAACCTTGTGCTTAATTTCGGGGACGAAATTCTTTTAAGGAGGGGAGGTTATAGCGACCCCGGTCTTTTCTCTTTAAATTATTGTATCCGGACTTAGGTTCCGTGGATCCTGTCATTACTTATTGGTTGTTGTTGTCCTTTAATCTCTTTGTATTTGAAGTATAGGTTGGGTTGGGCGGGTCTGTTACAGGTTGGTTGATTTTAGATGCCAATAGGTGATGCCCAGATTTTGGCCTTTACGCTCGAGCGGAAGTTTTAACGCTCGAGCGGTCCCTTCGTTGTTGCTTCTCCGCTCGAGCGGTAATTTTGACGCTCGAGCGTGATTTTCCATCTCCCAGTATTTTGCTCTGCAGTTCTTCCGCTCGAGCGGTAGTTTTTACGCTCGAGCGTGATCCCTTGTTTTTGCTCATCCGCTCGAGCGGGGCGTTTGACGCTCGAGCGGGTGCCAGCGCCTGCAAAACTTCTGGAAGGGTGCAATCGACGCTCGAGCGGCTTTCTTCACGCTCGAGCATGATTCTGTGTCTTACGCTCGAGCGGGGCTTTCTACGCTCGAGCGTAGAGTCGATTATATCAGTCCGTGATTTCACTTTTTGGATCACTTTTTGACCTACTTTTCCTTCATAACTTTTTAAAAACCGCCCCTGGAGTGTTTTTATCTCTCTCTCTCCCTCTACACACCTTCTCTCTTTCGATTGATCTACTTAGAGTGAGTTTCTACCTTAGATCCTTTATTAAAAGGTTAGAGTGGGTTGAGGGCTTCGTTTTAATCTGAGAAACTTGGGATTTGGAGCACGTTGGTCTTTGGTCTTCATCTCCATCTTCTCCATACGGGTTATTTTCTTCGAGGTAGGGATTTTCCTACTCCATTTTATATGTTTTGTTCTAAGTTTGGTATTTTGATAGGTTGGGGACACTTTGAAAATTTTGGGAACAAAACCTAGTTGAATTGCTAAATTGATTTGAGTAATTAATTTAAGGAAATTGGGGAATTTGGTTAAATCCATGAAATTGGGGAATTTATTGATTAAATGGTGTAGTTGGTTAATATAAATCACTCGCCTATTGAATTGTTGGTATATTTATTTTTCGAGTCTAGAAATAACTGTTTTGGGCTATCGGTGGAGGATAGTCGTGCTTGTTGTAGACATTGCATGCGGATTAGGGAAAATTGAAACTAATCAATTTGTTAAGTCATAAATTTAGACTATTGAATTAATACAGAAATTACATGTATTGATTGAGCATTGCATATGCATATTGTTTGGGAGGAGATAGGGGATGTACTCCACGGTTTAGGGGAAGATAGGGGATGGACCTCTAAACCGGATTTTTGTTTGGGAGGAGATAGGGGATGGACTCCATTAGCACCATATTTATGTGTGCTTATTATATTGAAGTGTTTTTACATGATTATTGATACAACACTAAAATGTGTATCAAATGGGAAGTATGAAGTGTTTTGATATGAGCATGAGTCTCATTTGTTTTGTTGATATTGGAAGTAATGTGAATATGATATATAATTCACTGTTGTAAGTTTGGCCAGGTTCAGAGCCATGTTGATAATAATGGAAAGTGACATATGTCTTAGACATTAGTGTCATGAGACTGTTTAATGATAAAATTGATTATCTTGGTTAACCATCTATTGAATGCTATAGCTTTATTCAATGCTTATATTTGGTTTAGTATTTTTTCTACTGGGCTGTGGCTCACCCTTTATGGGAACATCATTTTCAGGTTCAGGTGATAAGCTACCTCCACGGACTTAGCCTGGAAGGATTTGATGTTTGGGATTTTGAAGACTTGTCTTTAGTTATATGTTTTACTTTGTTATTTTTTTGAGATTTCATGTAAACATTCAAGCCTAGGGCTTAACTTGTAAATGAGTTAGTACTCATCCTTTTTGTGTCCAAGTGTTAGCTTGGAAAGATGTAAGCCCTTAGGGCATTTATTTTGATGTTGCAGGATGTTACATGTGTTGTCTTTCAATAAGAATACTCTGATGAATAACCCAAATGATTCGTTTTCTTTTATAAATGCATGTTAATGTTATGGTTATTATGGGTTTATTTGAGGGCGTCACATTACTAAATTTTTTTGGGGTCGATTTGAAAATAAGCAAAAACAGATCAAATTTGCCCTAGTCTACTATTCGCCCTAATCTACTTCGAATCGACTTTCGAATAGAAGATAAACAGCAGAGAAAGGGTGAGAGAGAGAAAGAGAGAGGACCTGACATCATCGTTCGTCTTCTCTCGTCGATCGTTGCTCCTCGTCGGTCGTCGGTCTGCGATCTTCTTTGTTCGATCTGCGATCTGCGATCTTCTTTGTTCGATCCGCGATCTGCGATCTTCAGTCGATTTTCTGCTTCGTTAAGGTACGACTCTTCTTCGATCTTCTTCGATTGCTCTCTCTCTCTCTTCGATCGCTCTCTCTCTGTCTCAGCCTCTTCTTTCCTCACAATTTACTTCGCCCTTATTTCATTTTTTTGTTTTATTTTTTTTCTTTTCTTTTGATTTTGATTTTGATTTTATTTTTTTTTCTTTCATTAATTTAATTTTTTCTTTTCTTTTTCTTTAATTCTGATTTTGTTTTATTTTATTTTTTCTTTTCTTTTATTTTTTTTATATTCTGATTTTATTTTTTCTTTTCTATTATTTGAGGATATAATTTTAATAATGTATGTTTATTAATTTTATTATAGGGACCAATTATTAATTCTGAAACAATGGCTACGGGTGATAGTTCTAATGATATACCTGATGATGATTTTGATGGAATGCTATTTTATGTTAATTGTGAACGATATATATGATGTTAAATCAATTAAATGTTTATTTTTTATAATTTTAATAGTGTTATTTTGTATATTTTATTACCTTTATTTGATTTTTTTAATAATTTTATGACATATAATAAATAAAATTAATTATATATATTGAACGTGTCCCCGACGTGTCGTGTCCCCTATTTTTTGAAAATTTGCGTTTTTGCGTGTCCGTGTCATTCCGTGTCGTGTCGCATGTCCGTGCTTCATAGCTGATCTCAGATCTGTGTTCTCGGATGTAAAAAAAAAAAAGAGAGATAAATAAACGAATTAAATACTCACAAAATCAAGAGAGAATCACAAATCTGGACAATCAACCTTCAAATCTGCAAGAATCAACCTTCAAATCATCGACAACCTTCATGGATTTGAGAGAGAGAGAGAGAAACGTAGATCATTCAACAGAGAGTGACTGAGGGCTTTCAACCTCAAGAGCCTTCACAATATCTTCTGTTCAAACTCGATATTGAGGAAACTGAGAGTTTCTGAACATGGTGGTTGTACTATTTGATGAATTTGAAGTGAAGAGAGAGAGAGAGAGAGAGAGAGAGAGAGAGAGAGAGAGAGAGAGAGAGTGTGTGTGATCGAGATTGAGAGAGGGTTTTGAAAAGGGGTTCTAAGTTTCAGAGAGTCTGGAGAGATGGTTTTGAAAGGTCTCAAATGACGAGAAGGTTTTAATATGAACCGGTGTGATCACTACATAGCTAAATAACGTTGTCTGACCTAGATGTAAGACAACGTTTACAAAACATTGTGCTTGACTAATCAACAAAGACGTTTCAAAAAACTCTATATTATAAAGACCCTGCAAAGTACTTTTCCTTGTAGTGTCAAGAACAACCCTCATCCTTAAAAAACAACAACACAGCCTTCCAAGTTATAACTTAAGGCTTCCCATAGCAATAGAAATATTCTTCATGGAAGAAAGACCTCCCTAGCTAGCAAAACAGTAACCCTACACCACCAGCAACATCAAAGAACATATTAGTAGCAACAAGAAGAACAATAAAAAAGAGCCAAGCCCCCTTCGCACCTCAACCATCTTATCACTTCAATGTCTATCAAGGCGTCTTTGAAAGAAGCTTCAGTTTGAGTTTCCTGATCCCGTCAAGGTAGCTGATAATACCAGACACTGGGTAATTGACAATAACAAAACAAGCTTTTGCCCAAAGAGCGAAACACAAGTTTACTAGGTGAATCACATCATGAACATGCTGTTCTGAGTGGTTAAAGACAGTAGCATATTGAGCTAACCAGATAACCATGTAGAAGAGGGTCACCCAAAGTCGTTTCTCAAGGTTCTGAAAAGGAGAATCAAACCACCGCATAAAAATATCAAAGAGAGAGGCAGGGCAGACTGAACAAACACCACCCGCACCAGTTTAAACAACAGGACCAGCATTCCAAACCGAACTGACAGTGAATGAAGAGATAGTATACAGATTTGACAAATCTCAAACACATTGGACAAAGCGCTTAAAACTCATTTAGGATTACCCCTGTTGGCTAAAAATTTCCTGAGAGCCTACTTTACCTAGAATAGCTTGCCAACAAAATATTATGACTTTGAATGGGCGAAGATTATTCCAAAAAAGAGATGCAGCTTGAGAGGAGAAACCTCAAAACCACAAGATAAATTTTCACACATTATAAAAAGATCTAGACAAATAGGTTCCATTATTTTTATCCCACTTTCATTGCAGCTTATCCTCCATGTCAAGAGTCAAGCAAAGCGAATTAAGTATTCATTAAATTATCCAAAAGGACATTCTCCCAAACAAATAAACTCCTCCTAAATTGCAAACACCACTTGTTCAAGCTTCCATCAAACAAAAGAACATCATTAACCATAGCAGATTTCTGAGACAAAATCGAGAATATTCTAGGAAACTCATCTTTCAAAGATTCATCACCAAACCACAAACCATGCCAAAACATAACTTGACGTAGACCCCTAAACCAATCATAACGAAGAATCCCTTTTGAACAATATTCCTATTTGCAATGCAAAGACATACTTGGGATCTAACAACATTAAGGTCTAATTTGATAACCCTGGTGGGATTTGGGATTGGATTGGTAATTTGATAAGTTCCACATAGTTCGTGTTTAGTTGCACACCCAAAAAAAAAAAAAAAAAGCGTGGATAAACAATCCCATTAAACAATAAATTCCCAAAAATGCATGAATTAGGAATACCATGGGATGAATTTGTCCCATGAGAATGTATGGCAAAAGAAAATTTTGCCTCTGCAATATATAAACAACAAAATCAACTTTTATGTAATGAGGTCTTACATGAAATTTCATATATTTAATCCAGACAGGGTTGTATTTTTGGTTGAAATGGGATGGTGTTCAAATTCTATAAAGGACGGGCTGTTCAACTTTGAAAACTTAGCTAAGGTCGAGGCCAACTGTATTCTATTGTACAGTTACTTAATCTTAATAGTACAACAATTATTGTCTGGATTAAATATATTATTGTCTACTTAATCTTATTATTCTATTTTTGTTTAATAGTACAACAATTATTGTCTTAGTATTGAAGTAACAAGGAAATCTTCAGCTCCCCTTGTTAGCATAAATGCGGCCTATTTTTGTTTGCATTTATTACGAAGTAAACTAAGCCTAACTAACCACGACATACTCAATGCAACCAACAAGCAACATACCTGGTCTTGAGAAGTAGCTTCATTCCGGTCAATAGCAAGAGCCCTCAAGTCTCCTTTAGGTCTAGATTGATTTTCATGATAGTTCTTGCTCCAGCATGAAAGTTCCATTTTAGGGAAGGATGACACACCATGATATTTTTGTTTTAACTTTTATGTGGTGCATCTGTTCAATATAAATTAAGACCCTTTCCTCTTATTGGTTACTCCTCTTGGGCTTAGCTCAACCATCATTCAGCTTTTACTCTCCGTCTCTCTCCACTTGTTCTCTCTTCATCATCTCTCTTTTTCAACCGTTTTTCTCTCTCCCCCTCATCATTTGTCTTTCTCCCTTCCACTTAGACCACAACTAAGAAAGGTTATTTAAAACTTCAAAACCCAGATGAAGTTTCTACTTTGGAAAAACAGTATAGAATGAAAACCCACCTATAATCGCTCACCATTAGTGAATGGAGAATTGAATTATAAAATGGCTATGTAAAAATCTTAATACTCACAATTTTTCTTCTTGACAAAATGTCCCAAGGACTTCACATTTTCAAGGGAAAAAAAGCCTATTTCTCATCCTATGACCTAAACAAGCCTTACTGAATTTCAAAGACTCCAAAAACAAAAACAACAAAGAAGCTTCAATTGCTTAAGTATGTATTAAGCACCCCCAAAAAAATTTGAAAAACTTATTTTTTTAGTAAAAAATCTTCAAGAGCAAGACGAACAACATCATTTTATCATCAATTCCTATATTATCAAAATCATCGATGTAAAAAAGGGTGAGAGAGAGAAATGACGGGGAGAGAGAAAGTAGTGAGAGGTGAAAAGGTGATGATGTGAAATGAGGAGAAGACGTGAGAGAAAAAATTTCAGATGACAATAATTGTCGTCTTGTCGCACAATAAGAAGATAATGTGTCGTTATTGTCATTTGACACCCATGCTTTTCCATTTCTTCTTCTTCTTCTTCTTTAAAAAAAAAAAATGCCAGATGACAGGGTGATTTATGGCATTTTTGAACACTACAATTATGGCTCTTGTTTTAATGAACATAACAAATTTCAGTGTACAAATAGTTTTATAATTAAGTTTGGGCCTTTGTTGCTGCTCATTGGAAATAGAGCCCCTTTTGGAAGGAAATGTTGTAGTCACTATGGAAACGTCCAAGCAACTCCTTTGTAGTTTATATGTCCAGCAAATATTGACAACATCTATTCATATCAACATCATTAACTATGGAAAACATTGCAGATCCTTTTCAGAAGGCAGTGCTTTAATCACTATGGAAATGTCCAAGCAACTCCATTATAGAGCTTATATGCCCAACAAATATTGACAACATTTATTCATGTCAACATCATCAACTAAAGAAAACAAAAAGAAAATGACAAGCAAGATTGTAACTACAAAGACAACAAGTATCTACAAAAAGAAAATGACAAAGCAAGATTGTACCTACAAAGACAACAACGGCCAATCTCTCTCTCTCTCTCTCTCTCTCTCTCTATAGAAAGGAAGTGACAAACAAGGGCCAAACTCTCTCATTGGTTTAGGTAAAAGAAGGGTCGTTCTTATCACCTCAAAATCGCCCATATAAGTATAGTCTTCCACCATCTTAAAGTTTCAAAACCAACATACCACTCTCTCTATTTCCATCAGCCATGGAATTTGTTAACTATCTGAGTTTGCTAGTTTTACTTATTCCTATCTTCCTCTTCCTAACCAAGAAAACTTCCAACAAGCTCCCACCGGGTTCCATGGGATTACCCATCATAGGCCATAGCCTCAGCCTTCTACATGCGATGCTAACGAACAAGGGTGAGGCATGGTTTGATGAAAGAATAAGAAAGTATGGCCCCATTTCCAAACTCAGCCTCTTTGGAACTCCTACAGTTTTTCTCCATGAACAGTCTGCAAACAAATTTATATACACGTGTGACAGCAAGACGGTTTCCAACCAGCAACCAGCATCAATGAGGAGAGTCTGTGGTGAGAAAATTATACTGGAGTTGAGTGGCGAAGATCACAAGCGAATAAGGGGAGCACTTTATCCTTTTTGAAGCCTAAAGCATTAAAACAATATGTTGGGAGGATGGATGAAGAAGTTAGAAAGCACATGGAGATGCATTGGCATGGCAAAAATGAGGTCAACGTATGTTGCAACCACTGATGTAAATTTCAAAACTCTAGATTTAAATCCATAGTTTTATCTAGTAACTAGTCAATAAAATTATAATGAAATGAAGATGGTCCTTTCTTTACAAAAGCAAATCATGACATCATGAGTGGAACAAGAGATGCGCATGAGGTTTCTGTTTGGCTAGTAGCTATTTGAGAATCTCCAAAACCAACCACATATACACATGAAGAAATGACAATTTCCATGGGACCTTAGATATGTAAACCTATTAATTTTTCCTCCTTGCATTAATAGTATGAAACAATTTGTCGATAATATAGGTGATACTTTCGATGAAGACCCTCACATTCAACATTATTTGTTCACTCAAATTTGGAATAGAACAAGGAGCAAGAAGAGATGCACTAAGAGGCTTATTTCAAAACATGATTGAAGGAATGCAGTTAGTATCAGTAAATTTGCTTTAGCCTCTGAGCAAGGGCAAAAATGAAAACCATACTCATGGACCTTATAAGTGAGAAGAGGGGAACCTTGGAAAAAAATGGTGCTTCCCCAATCAAGATCTCATCACTTGCTTGTTTAAGTATCCGCAATGAAGACAATTCAGCTCCACTGTCTGATGAGGAGATTGAGGACAATGCGGTCATTATAATGGTTGGAGAATATGACACATCCTCCATCCTCCTTACCTTCTTGATCAGGCTTTTAGCCAATGAACGATCCATTTATGCTGCTATTGTTCAAGGCATGCCCCCAACTAGCTCCCTCATCATGATTCATGAGAAAGATTTACGAACTGGAAAGATAAAAGGATACTAGAAAATAGAACATACTGAAAAATTATCTGTTTTGAGATTGCAGAATAAGAGGAGATTGCTAAAAGCAAGACCCTGGGGGAGCTTCTCCCATGGGATGATCTTACCAAGATGAAATACACATGGAGAGTAGCAATGGAGACTCTTTAAGTATAACCCCTCCTGGGTTCTGTTCCTTCAGGAGGGTTCTCAAAGATACAGAATTTGGAGGATATCTACTACCAAAAGGGTGGCAAGTATGTGTAAATATTGCTAATATTTCCATCATTGTAGATTAATTACTAGAACAAATGTATGTAATGTAAATAAAATAAAAGCTAGAAGTAACACAAATTTCTGATACACAGGTGGTATGGGCAGCAAGCATGACTCACATGGATGAGACAATTTTCCCAAATCCATTAGAGATCAATCCAACACGCTTTGAGAAACAAGCACCAGCCCCTCCTTACTGCTTTGTGGCATTCAGAGGAGGACCAAGAATGTGTCCTGGGTATGAGTTTGCCAGAATTGAAACACTAGCTATGATTCATTACTTGTTGACCCAGTAAACATGTAAGCTTTCTTGCATTGACGATTCTGTCTGCAGAGATCCAATGCCAGTTTTCAATCAGGGGCTGCCAATTCATATTAAACCAAAGAAATCTAATGGTGAGATTTAAGTGCATGTAGCTTTCATTGCCTTTGATGAAAAACAATATTTCCCCTATTGAATAAACCTAATGTATCGGTTTAGTGGAAACAATTCAGCTATAAAACTAAAAAAAATAAATTAAAAAATCACTTTTTACATTTTATTAACAAGATTTTGCTGTAGCAATTGTTTGCTGCAAGGACCCTTCTTCACAAGGTCAAGGGAATCACTCCTTGACAATTTGATTGATTTTCATGTCCAAGCACTCAAAAGGAATCAGTGAGAGCATTTATATCACTATTACCATTTTGATTCCTTATGAAGAAAATGGTGTATAATAAAAATAACAGTTATTTTGATGACCCTCAGCATAGCACCATTTCCAAAAAGTTCAAGTTAAGTCTAAATGCTACGTTGCCTTTAGTTCATTTTATCCCAGAGGAACTTTTATCCACCTTATGAGTGGGGTTATGTGACACATCTATAGGTAATCTGGCTCACCTTAACTTCTCAATGGGTAAACATTTTTCTCCACAATGTTCAATTTATCTAATCTGATGCATAATGAAATTTGGTCAAAACTTCATTTTTGCTTTCTAACAAATACAAACTTTAAAAGAAGAAACAAAGTTTGTTAAATAACAATTCAACTGCCCACTCAATCAAACCAGAATCTAGAATTATCCTACCAAGAAGTCAGTTGGCATTTAATCTTTGTCAAGACTAGCATAATGTCTGATCCCTTTTTTCAATATTATGTGATATTGCACAAGTACCATCTGAAGCTCATTCAACCTGCTTCCACAGGAATTTTTCCAGCAATAACATAGTCAAATTTTATGTCAATAAATTATCTAATAGCTAAACACACATTAATGCATACAAATTGGTCATTGTTTCTTATTTTATTTTTTTTTTTTAAAAAAATTATCTAATATCCATATGCATCTCATTCTAAGACAGAAGCATATTAGACTCTACTAGCATTCCAAGCTGATTACGATGGTGAAAACACCTCAAGCCTTAAAACTTCAAATCCTACCGATCCCCATATGTTTTTATCTTGATGTAAGATTTGGACGTGCAACTTAATATATCATATAAAGTTCTGTATTTGAAAAAATATAGACATTTCCACTATTTTCAGTCAGGAATCCTTACAACATAGAAAAGAAAATTATTTCAACAGATAGAACGAAACGAATTCAAACTGAAACCAATAATGATCATATTACCAAATCAATAATATTAAATGTAAAAAGCACCTTTAAAGTATAGATGTTGTTACCATGTTTTGGTACTCTAAAAGCTTTTTTTCTTTGATTCATGGTATTCACCATGAGTGATGCAATTTGTTCACTTTTCTGCTTCGCCACCTTCTCCTACTCTTCTACTTGCCGCCCTCTGTTTTAATTGGGATCCACTTTCTAGGCCAAAGCCTCAACTTGCAGAGAGCACTAAACAACCCAAGGAACAGTGGCTACAAATGAGAATACAGAACATGGGTCAATTTCAAAGGTCAACCTTTTGGCGCCCTATGGTTCTAATCAAGCCAGCTGCAAATAGATTTGTGCGCATTAATGATAGGATTGTACTTTCCAATGTGCAACCAAAACCCTTTTTTTAGTAAGCTTTTACTACAAAAAAAGAAAGTACCCAAGACAGAAGAATATACAACGGAACTCAAAACACTGCCAAGAGGCCACCTTGCTATAAGGCACACACAAAGGACCTAACCTAGAAAGGAAAGCCCCTCACAACCCGAGAAGAATAGGCACAAAGGACACTCAAACCCAAACCACCGAGAAACAAGCTTCTCACAACCCAAAAAAAGGTGCACAAAACACACTTCTCACAACCTGAGAAGCTAGACACAAAAACAAAACATAAAAAGAAAGAAAACCACTATCCCACATTTTCTTGCAATTTCACAATAAAGTTCTTAGGAGTGGTAGACAATTTAGCAAAGGATTTGCCCATGCAAGCTTTAGATTAAGAATCTTCTTGTCGAGCTTCCTCTTGGTCTCATCTCTAGAACAAAGAATGCAATGCATATTTCTTTTAGTATTCTTGATTTCCTTTTCTCTAGGAGTAGAAGACACATCTTTAGAAGCCACACTTTGGGAAAGGGTAGGCCCATCCAAAGTTGCCACACTTTGAGAAAGGGCAAGCCCATCGAAAGTCTCCTCCCTTGAAGGGGTGCTGATGAAGATCATGGAAAGAAGAAAAAGAGCAAATCTAGAATTTCACATGAAACACATTTAGGGCATCAAGATTTAAAGATTTGGAAAAATTTTGAATCTTCATGTAATTATAGTAGGTTTTAGTAATTAAGGGTATAACAGTAATTCCAATAATTGTTAGACATGGGTTGTAAGGGTCACCCATGGGTTTTATTTTGGGTCAAATTATTAAATGGGTTATTATATATGAGTTTTATTATGTGTAAAATAATCTTAGTAGCCAAAAGTCCAAGTTTCCTATTTTCATATTGAAGCAGAATTAGAAGTCATTACAGTTTTCTATTATGATTGAAGTAGAACTGGAAGTCATAATTGGTCTAGAATATTAGTAGTTGCTAAATATTTTTAGTTTCTAAATTTGAGAAATAGTCCTTATAAAATTAGGAGAGTCTTTAGCCTATAAATATATGTGTAATTTCAATGATTCAAAAGCAGAGTTAATATTATGAAAATTTGAGATTGTGTTTGTGTGATTGGCCTATCCCTTGTGAAGATGAAGCACCCCTCTCTCTCTCTCTCTCTCCACCTCTTCTATCCAGCAAGATTACTATTCACATCACTGTTCACAGTGCTCAGAACAGCCACCTGCCAGCCCCTACACTCGTGTTTTCATTCCCAAAACCCTACCCTTTCATAAACCCTTAAACTCCTATTTTTTAAAATACATTTGCAGCCACAAAATCCTACCAAATCAAACTCTATAAGTCTATACTTACTGCTCCCAGTATATTTAAACCGGGCTCACTACTTGTGGAAAAGTAATCCCTACTTGTCCTACATCAGATGCTCATAATTTCCCTTTCATTCACATCCCCCAGGTTGTGCAAACCTTCGGAATACACCTTCTCCTATTGCTTACACTCTACCTTGTTTGTTTTCTCCACCTTTTTTGAATTACACGTTGCTAACACATCAAAATTATTAGATGAAGATGAAAGGTAATTGAATTCTACCAAAATTTATTGATGAAATATTACAAGCAAGTGGACAGTTCCAAAGACCAGAAGCATTTAAGACACAATAAGATTAAAGGGCTAATTAGGTAACACCTGGAGATGCATGGTCAAAATATAGTATACAAAAATTCTTAACCCAACCATTGCAATAAAATTTCACTTTCTAAAAAAGAAAAGAAGAACATCAACAAGAAACTAGTATTGTATATGTGCCTCTCTATGTCCTTAACAAAGGTAGTAGAAAATCTCCCACTCAGTCCAACAAAAAGTTTCTTACATTAACAGAACACTCAATGTACCTGGAAAAGATTTCATTGAAGTATATTGTATCATTAGCAATAAGTTGAAACTAAGGTCACTCACTAAAGCACTACTTTTGTGACAAGAATTAAATTCCCTTTAAACTAATGGAGAGTGTTCCTAGAAAGTTTTTCTTTGCAGCTAGCTGTAAGTTAAAAGTGAGGTAACTAAATAAAACACAAATATTTTTGTCAGGAATTGACTTCAGTAAATCAAATGGGGAGTGTTTATAAAAATGCCTATTACAGAATCTTTTTTCATCAGAAACAAAAATAATATATTAATAAGCATAAATAAAGAAAATTACAAGAAAGTGGGAAACAAAAAGTTCACCAAAAAAATCAAAAAAAAGAAAAAATAAATGAAAAGAGCAAAACTCATCAAGATTATAGACTACTGATTACATATTGCCCATTGATTCTAAAAATAAAATATAATTGAATCCCCTTAAAAGGAAAAGAAAGCAAAGCCCCAAATGAGGATAAAAAACAATCTATCCCAAAGAGAATCAACGTCCTTAAATTTGTCCTCAAAGATTCTAGCAATGTGCTCCAACCAAATACCCATGAACAAAACAAAAGACAAAATTCCACAAAGCCTAGTTTTGAAATATGTAATTGGTCATGAGACTCCTGTGAGCCAACGTCCACACAAAAACCTAAACAATTTGCTTCAAATTGTTCCAAATCCTAGAATGATGGAGAAAAGGGCGAGCATTGTGATTACCAATGATCTTGTTGAAAAAGGTTTGCCTGAGAAGATTCCCGAATAATTAAGTGACCAAACCCATTTATCATTGACATTGGGTCTCACGGAGGAACCTTAAAGGATGTTCAACAAGGATGCCAAGTTGCCAACTCAATCAATTCACGATCATTAATAATTCTATTAAAAAAAAATTGAAATTTCATGAAATCAGTGCCGATTGGGAAAGCACTATATATGCGATAGAACATTATGAGAACAGACCAAATGGTACAAATGTGGGAACAACACATCAAAAGAAGAATCCCCAAGCTAAGTATCTTTCCAAAAAGAAACGCTCCCACCTTTTTTTACCCTTACAAAAAGGAAGTAGGACTACACCGTCTAATGTAAATTTTTTATTTTTTTTTATTAACGACAAAACAGAATTTATTGATAAAGAAAGTGAGGTTACAAGATGAGGACAATGAGTCCTCTTACAAGTAAAGACAAAAAAACCACTATCAAATATAACGAAGAAAACAAACCAATATTCACAAACAACTCTCCAATCATTAGATATCAAAAAAGTAAATGTAAACCCCAGAAAAGCCTCAAGACCACCTTATCTAACTATGATTACATATGACTATAGTTGAGGATTCCTTTGAACTCCAGAAGCTGAATGCTGTATTCTGTCTTTCAATGCTAACTTCATATTTGCATGGAGTCACCAGTAGTAGAAGTACTGATTAATGACAAAAGACAAAACTGTACATTTTGCTCAGGGAATGCTAAATCCCAGAAGAAGGGTGAGAAAAAAAGACTATTTCTCATAAATTGACTGTTTTATTTCTTAAACTGAAACGAAAACATAACCCAATAATATAAAATCTTCCTAGTTGTGATTGATAACACATCAGAAAGGTGCCGGAACCCCATTCAAAAATACCCAATTCCTAACGTCTTGTCAACTGATACAAGCATATAATTCCAAATTTGAGTTATAATTGTTTTCTAAAACAAAGAAGACAAATGAGGTCAATGTACTTTTTCAGAAAACATATCCTGCAGAATTTGGAAACTAAGAAGGCAACTAATGTTATTTTTGTGCCAGCTATTTGATTGATGAAGAAAATCATATTTGACAACATTTACGCTCTTCAAACAAGGAAAATAAATCCATATGCTAGGTAGTGATTTTAACGTCATGACATGTGGGCAGTGACTATTCACAATTAACCCTGTTCATGATTGTCACCTCATGGCGCAAGGAATGTGATTTTCCCAAGTGATTTTACATCTTTCGTTGACTAGTTTCAACATTGGACTTAAATCAAGCAGAAGGATCCATAAAGTTGTTCCTGACCTCATAAACGAGTAGATGAATGGGACAATGTTGTGCATCACAGAAGATGAGCTCATCACGTGCACACTCAGAAACATGGTGAAGATAATTCAGTCATAATGATGGGAAGACATTGTAGATAATGCTATTATTATTATATTTTATGATACGGGGCTTTGTCTGACCCAACTTTCCTAATGCAGTTTTGTCAATGGCTTCAACATTCATGCCAAGGTTCTTCATGCACAGGTAAAAATGCATGCACAACTCATACACATGCATGAATATGCACACAATTAATTGTACCTCAACTGCACAAGAATAGGAAGTATATACATTTATCAAAAAACTATACAACAACCGGGCTCACAGAACAAGAAGACAGAGCTAGGAAAATAGTTTCAAATAGCTTCTCACTAGGGACGACCTAACAAAATACACATGGCAAGCAAAAAGGGAGACTATGAGGATTATCCCACCTCTCCTTCCTCTATTTGGTTCCTCCATAAGAATCCCCAAAGATTTTGAGCGTGATAGCTACCTAAAACCCGAAAGGTGGCAAATAGAGGTAGTTTTGTGCTTCAAGTCTAACTAATCTTCTTTTCATACGCAAATATTTTGTGCTTCAAGTCTGACACAAAGAGATGAACAAAACTTCTACATAGAAATTCAAAATCATGAAATTAACTCCAATTCTAATTCACCAACAAAGCGCGGGATTTTGATAGAAGTTGCACAAAAGTGAATGAAATTTGAACAGAGTTGTGCAAGGAGTGTCCAACTGAAATAAAAATGCATCCTAAATGCATTATTCTAAATTTTGAACACTTCCACAGAGTTATGAGACCTGAAAACATTTACGTTAAACAATTGTGGATGAATTTGCAATGGCATGGATAATGGGGCAATTTTTGAAGGTTTAGAGAAGAGAAAGAGTTAGGGAATGAGTTAGACTTCATTCCCTTTTATATTAATAATATTGAGTACTTACAGGAGTGCCATAAGGCATACTATATGGGCTAGCCCATTACACCAACCAAGGAATAAATAAAAGGAAAATATAATCACATATTTCCTATTCTAACTTGTTGCTTATTCTAACACTCCCCCTCAAGCTGGTGCAAAGATATCTTTCATGCCCAGCTCGTTGAGAATGCCATGAAATGGTTTGCTTCCTAGCCCCTTGGTGAGAACATCGGCTAGTTAGTCTCCAGTCTTCACAAATGGAATACATATGATGCCACTAGTGAGCTTTTTCTTGATGAAGTGCCTATCAATCTCCACATGCTTAGTTCTATCATGTTGAACGGGATTATGAGCTATGTTGATTGCGGCCTTGTTGTCACAGTATAGTCACATGGAGTCAGTCTGATGGATTACCAAGTCTCCCAACAATAGTTTAATCCATAGTAACTCACATACACCCTGAGCCATAACCCTAAATTCTGCCTCAGCAATACATCTAGCCACTGCATTCTGTTTCTTACTTCGCCATATGACTAGATTGCCACCCACAAATGTGCAGTATCCGGAAGTTGGTCGTCTGTTAGTAACTGATCCAGCCCAATCTGCATCAATAAATGCCTTCACACTGAGATGGCCATGTTTAGAGAAATAGAGACCCTTTCCAGGAAAAGACTTCCAAGTATCTCAAGATTCTCATAACTGCCTCCAAGTGGGAAGTTCTAGGAGCATGCATTAACTGGCCCACTATGCTCACGGCAATGGCAATGTTTGGACATGAGTGCGATAAGTATATGAGCTTGCCCACTAGTCTCTAGTTTCTCCCCAAGTCCACTAGATCTCCCTCTTGACCCTCACTTAGTTTCTAGCCTGGTTCTAGAGGTGTATCACATGGTCTGCCTCCAAGCATTCCAGTTTCCTTTAGCAAGTCGAGTACATACTTCCTTTGGCATATGAAGATGCCATCCTTGGACCGAACTACTTTAATGCCCAAAAAATACTTCAAATAGCCTAAGTCTTTGATTTCAAACTCTTTGACTAAGTATTCTTTTAAATGAGGAATCTCCTCAACATCATCTTCTGTCAGAACAATATTATCAACATAGACAATAAGAGCTATGGTCTTGCCATGTGAGGAGTGCTTCACAAACAGGGTGTGATCAGCTTGACTTTGCTTGAACCCATATTTTAGTATAGCTTGAGCAAACCTTTCAAACCAAGCCCTAGGAGATTACTTTAGCCCATAAAGTTACTTTCGGAGCCTACATACTTTACCGTTGGACTTAGCATCCGCAAAACCTGGAGGAATATCCATATAGACCTTTTCTGCTAGGTCTCCATAAAGGAAGGCATTCTTCACATCAAACTGATGAAGTGGCCAATCCAAATTTGCAGCAACAGAGAGTAAGATTCTCACAGAATTCATCTTAGCAACCGGTGCAAATGTCTCCTAGTAATCCACCCCACAAGTCAGAGTGAAGCCCTTAGCAACCAGTCTTACTTTGTACCATTCTGTGGAACCATCCGCTTTGTGTTTTACCGTGTACACCCACTTACACCCAACTGGATTTTTGCCTCTAGGTAACTCCACTAACTCCTAAGTGCCACTCTTGCTAAGAGCTCTTATCTCTTCCATCATGGCATGTTTACATTCAGGAATAGAGAGTGCCCTGAAAATTGGTAGGTAGACTCACAGAAGACACTTTGGACAAAAAAACTTTATATGAGGAAGACAGATGAGAATAAGAGACATGATTACTAATAGGATGCTGAGTACATGACCTAACCCCCTTCCTATTAGCAATGGAAACATCTAGATCTGAAAAAGTAGGAATAGAAGCACTAGAATCAAAATTACCTGGACTCTCAAGAGAGAGCGGTGACTCGATACTCATCCGGAGAAGAAGTTGACAGTAGAGGAAGGAAAGTAGTTTCTTGTATCCAGGTGACTTGTTGTCTGTCCTTGTCCCTCATATAAACTTTGTCTGCTTCCTTGTCCTCAACAACTGTTGGCTCATCATCCGGTATCCATTCAACCACTGGCGGAAGTGGAACAGGAATCTCTTCACCCCAAGGCTCCTCCCTAAAGGGATGACTGTGAGACCGGGGGGTTCGAAAAGTAAGGTTGAGACTCAAAGAAAGCAACATCTATGGAGACAAACTATTTGCGAGTGGGAGGATGATAACACTTATAATCCTTTTTTGTGGCAAAATAACCCAGAAAAACACACTTAAGAGATCTAGGATCTAATTTACCACGAGTGAGTGAATGATTATGGACAAAGAAAACACAGCCAAAAGTCTTAGGAGGAATGGAGAACTCGGAAGGGGTAGACCCGAACAAAAGTCAAAGAGGTGTTTGTTTTTGAAAGACTTGGATAGGAAGATGATTAATCAAATAAGCAACAGTGAGAACCACTTCCCCCCAATAGGATCGAGAAACCCGCATCTCAAAGGATAGACAACGGGCGACATCAAGAAGATGACGATTTTTGCGTCCTGCAACACCATTTTGTTGAGAAGTATTAGTGCATGAAGTCTGGTGAATAATGCCATGAGTGGCGAAGTAAGTTGCAAGACTAGAGTCAATATAATCCCCCCCATTATCAGAACGCAGAATTTTGACAACTGCCCCAAACTGAGTACAAACCATGTGATGGAAGTTTTGAAACACAGAAAAGGCCTCACTTTTGTCTTTCATCAAATAGACCCAAGTGGCCCTGGAACAATCATCTATGAAGCTAACAAACCATTTGTGACCGGTTAAAGACACAAACCGAGATGGACCCCATACATCAGACTGAATCAAAGAAAATGGAATTAGACTTTTATTAATAGAAGGAGCATAAGAGGCTCTGTGTTGTTTCCTAAGTTGACAAGACTCACACTGAAAATCTGATACATTATTTTTCTCAAAAACAGAAGGAAATAAATGCTTAAGTAATAAAAAATAGATATGTCCTAAGCAACGGTACCACAACTAAATGTCTTCCTTGGTAGATGGTAACTGAGTAGATGAATGAGCCAGCTTGTCTGTCTAATCCAGAATGTAGAGCCCATTTTCCTCTCTACCACTGCCAATCCGCTTCCTCGTGATAAGGTCATGAAATAGACAATGATCAGGAAAAAATGTCACGCTACAGTTTAAGTCACGGGTAATACGACTTAAAGATAAAAGATTAACACTGAAATTTGGAACATGAAAGATAGAAGACAAAGGAAGGGAAGAAGTGGCATGAATTAAACCTTTCCCTGACACAGACGAAATGGTACCATCAACAATACGTGCCTTTTCCTGACCTGAGGAGGGGTATACTCGGAAAATAAATTAGAGGAGCCAGGCATATGGTCGGAAGCACCAGAATCAATAATCCATGGGACAGTCGTATGAGATAGCAATGCACATGGGGAGGAAGCCATGTTACCTGAATTAGAGAAGGAAGAAGAAGGTGCACCGGCAGTAGAAGTGGAGGCTCGACGGTCTAGCAAGTGGTTAAGAGCAAGCTCAAAATCCGAGACAAATAACCCCGAGACATCAGTAGCGGAGGAGCCAACTGGAAATGAAGATGGTGGCTGCACAATGTCTAAACGATGGGCTCATGCATTAGCCCCGCGGCCTTTAGTACTAAACCGACCCCCTCGAGTACCAGGACGGTTGCCTTGGCCACCAGAGGGAGTTCCATGCATCTTCCAACAAGTCTAGCGTGCGTGGCGAGGTCGACAACAGTAGTCACAGTAAAGATGATCCTTCTCAGAGGAAGGACGAGAACCACGAGTTACACGGTCGCCATCGCAAGAGGGTGCGGAAACCAAGGCCGATCGATATGTACTAGCAGAAGGAAACATCGTAGAATGGCGACTCTCCTCATTCTGCACAAAAGCAAAGGCTTCCTGGAGAGAAGGAAGCACATCCATGGCAAGTACTCTGCTCCGAACCGGATCATACTCCATATTTAGACCTTCCAAGAACTTGAAGACCCGCTCTTGTGCCACAAACTTTCGATAACCAACAAAATTAGTAGGATAAACAGGCTTGTAATCCTAAAGGTGATCAAGTTGTTTCCAACCATTGCTAAGGAAGTTAAAACACTAACGGATAGTCTACTTACCTTGTACCGACTGTTCAATAGAGCGACGCAACTCGAAAACCTGTGAGAAGTTCCCCTTCTGGAGTAAGTAGTTGCTACGGCCTCCCAAATATCCTGGACAGTGTCCATAGACAAGTAGCCCTCTCCAATCTCCGAAACCACAGAATGGATAAACTAGTCCATAATTAGAGAATTGGTGATCTCCCACTGGTCATAATGAGGGTCGGTGATACCGGGTGCCTGAACCTGCCCATCAACATATCTCATCTTCCCCTTGCTCTTCAAGAAAATAGTCAGACTCAGCGACCACGCTAGGTAATTCTGACCATTGAATAGAGAGGTGATGATTCTAAGGCTAGTGTGGAGGTTATCAGTCATAGTGGAAAGGATAACAGAACTCTCGCCTTAAGATGGCTGAGAGGTAGTAGATTTACTGGTCAAATCCGCCATGGAGACTCTACTAATTATTCCTCAAACACGAGGCCAATCACAAACCCGGAAGATAAGAGTGGAGTAACAAACATAACAATAACTATAAAAGCATAGAGGGAGAATCCAGTGGGGCTTTGTGTCTAGACTGTTTTTACATTAGAATATATATATATATATATATATTTTTTTTTTTGGGTCTGCTTTGGTATTGTTTTACCTTACCAGAAGACTCTGTATAATCATCACCAGTCTACTACGTAAGAGACTACTTCATATTACATCACCAGAGGACTTCGACGAGCAGCGGAAGAGCAACGATCACCCAAGTGAGACTGCGACCACTCCAGGCAACCCTAGAGGGCCAGACGACTTCGACCAGACCAGCAAGAAGGCTGGTCAGCCCCTTGGGAACCCTCAGTATGGCTGGAGAGGCCTACTGAGGGAGAGAGAAGCCTAAGTGATGGTTGTCGAAGAGATAGAAGAAGCTAGGAGACCTAGGTAGAGTCTATTGCGGTTAGACGAGGTTGGGAGACCTGTTTGGGGTCTATAGGAGAGAGGAGATCACCCGTAGTGATGGGTAACAGAAAAGGAGAGTTGGCTCTAACACCATGAAGGTTTAGAGAAGAGAAAGAGTTAGGGAATGAGTTAGACTTCATTCCCTTTTATATTAATAATACTAAGTAATTATAGGAGTGCCATAAGGCACAATATATGGGCCAGCCCATTACACCAATCAAGAAATAAATAAAAGAAAAATACAATTACATATTTCCTATTCTAACTTATTGCCTATTCTAACAATTTTATTAGACGGGCCAGTTTGAGGAGAGTTTCAATGCGACTTTTATTGCTTTGATCCTTAAGGTGGGAGGGACTGAGAATATTCAACAGTTTCAGTCGATTAGTTTGTTGGGAAGTGTGTACAAGCTTCTAGCAAAAGTTTTGGCCAATAGGCTTTGGTTGCAAATAGGGGATATGGTTTCAAAATCACAGAACACTTTTGTGGGTGAGTGTTAGTGGCTAATGAGTGTGTTGATTCGCATTTATGAACAAGGCAGCCGGGCGTGATTTGCAAGTTGGATATTGAGAAGACCTTTATTAATGTCAGTTAGGATTTTTTTATGTCTATCATAGAGCGGATGGGTTTTGAGAAAAAATGGCGACAGTGGATTTGATTTTGCATTTCGACGGTATAAATGCCTGTTTTGGTGAATGGGATGCCAGTGGATTACTTCCAGACGTTTTAGGGTTTGCGGTAGGGGAATCCATTGTCCCCTTTGTTGTTCATTCTTGTGATGGAGGTGCTAAGTCGGTTGCTGTCTCGGGTGGTGCAGGGCGGTTTGTTAGCAGGTTTTTCAGTGGGAGATGGGGTTCGTGTTTCTCATCTTTTGTATGTTGATGATGCTTTAATTTTCTGTGGGGCTGACTTGGAGTAATTAGGGCATTTGCGTTGTGTTTTGCTGTGTTTTGAGGCAGTCTTGGGTCTGAAAGTGAATTTGGCCAAGTCGGAATTAATTTTGGTAAGGCAGGTCGGCCATCTTTCGACTTTGGCAACCATTGTGGGTTTTATGGTATCTCATTTTCCAGTGTCTTATTTGGGTTTGCCTTTGACAGCTCCTTATAAGGCGAAGGGGGTGTGGGATGGGGTGTTAGAGAGGGTGCAACATCATTTGGCAGGGTGAAAGAGGCAATATTTGCCTAAGGATGGAAGGCTAACTTTGGTGAAGAGCGTATTGAGCAATATTCCAACTTATTTTATGTCGGTCCATGTCATTTCTGTGTCAGTGGCTCGCCAGGAGAAGTTGCAGCGGGATTTTCTGTGGGAAAGTGATGGTGGCGAGTTTCGGTATCATCTTGTTAGTTGGAGCAGGTTTCTTGTCCTAAGGAGGATAAGGGGTTGGGGGTGAGGAGATTGTGTAAGTTTAATTTGGCTTTATTAGGGAAGTGGTTGTGGAGGTTTTTCAATGAACGGGATCAGTTATGACAGAGGGCGGTGGCATCTAACAATGGGTTACGGAGGGGTGAATAGTGTACCAAGGAGGCAGGGGGTTCTCATGGGTGCGAATTATATAATGGAATTTGGTTGGGTAGGGTTGGGTTTTGGGATCAAATCCAGTATCAAGGGGGTGATGGAGCGCGTGTGCAGTTTTGGAAGGATCGGTGGTGTGGGGAAACTACTTTGCAGGAGTGTTTCCCTTTGATCTTTTAGTTGGTGGTGGATCCTGATGTGATGGTGCCTTCATATTTGGGTGGAGGAGGTGAGCGGCTGGTTTGGGATATAGTTCTTCATTGGCAGACTCAAGATTGGGAGTTTGGACAGTTGGCCGATTTGTTGGCCTTTTTGTATGAGGTTAAGGTTACTCGGGAGGGGGAGGATGTTTTGGTTTAGGGGGTTCCACGTGCGAAAGGTGCTTTTTTCGTCTCATCATTTTATGGGACTTTGTGTGGCAGTGGTGGGAGGTCTTTCCCTTCGCGTCACATGCAGGTTTCCGGTGTTCCGTTGAAGGTGTCTTTCGTTGTGTGGATGACAACATTTGGTAGAATTTTGACTATTGATAATCTGATCCGTCAGCATCATATTTTGGTGAATTGGTGCTGCATATGTTGTGCGGATGCGGAGACAGTGAATCATTTGCTAATTCACTGCCCGGTTGCTTCTCGCTTGTGGGTGCTTGTTTTTTCTTTGTTTAGAGTGATGTGAGCTTAGCTAAAGCAGGTTATGGATGTGCTTCGTTGTTATGGGGGTGGTCGAGTTGGGAAGCGACGGCGGAGAGCCTGGGCGTTAGCTCCTTTGTGTTTGATGTGGTTGCTTTGGTTGGAGTGGAATCGTCGGGTTTTTTGGGGAAGTGCTCAGTCAATTGTTCGGTTAGAGTCTCGATTTTGCGGTGTTTTGTACAGTTGGGTGTCAGGAAGATTTGATCCTAATTTATTTGTTGTTTTAGACTTTGTTGATGATTTAGTTGGTTAGGTCCCTATTTGAGGGGTTCGTTTTGTATTATTTTGGCATCTCCTTGATGCTTTCTTAATAAATCTTTATTCATCAAAAAAATTTGCAGTGGCATGGAAAAAATTTACCGAATAAAAAACTTACCTCCTTCGAGACTACTCGTACTAGCTTCCACAGAGACAGAACATGTCCATTTCTTTTCATGCCAAGTTACTGATCAAACCAGCAATGGCAGGGAGAGCAGTTGAAAGAAGAGATGAATTGAAGGTGAGAGAAGCAACAAGAGAAGAATGCTGGTGACACTGAGATGGGATAGGGAAAAATAAAAGGCCTAAACAGAGATATCTTGATGTGTATGTTCCCTTTCCCATTACCAGTGTTCTTGTTATCAACCATCGTTTGGGCTTGCCGGTCATGGGGACGTGAATGTTATGACCTTTTCTTCAAATTTTCCACAACCTATAATGCAAAACAAGTGATTGAGCTCTGACAATTGTAGACCAGCAAACAATTAGGTAATAGATTCTCTAATGCTTCTGGAACATCTATCCATCAATGAGATTAAATATCATTTAGAATATTGCATGACAAAAAGATCAAGAGTTACCACCTATCCATAGCTATGGAGTCGGCCCCAATAGCATAGCAGTGCAGCCACAAATTAATTCCAAATAAGATGACATGCACATAACAATTCTTTGACTGAAACTGCCATATACAGAAACAACATTCAAGGATCAGAAAGCATTTAAGCATCTTCAATTTGATTATAAAATGGGGATACTAGCTCCATGAAGCTATATAAAATTGCACCAAGTTCTGGTAATTAGATAATGCAGTAATTTATTTGCAGCATAAAATCCTCTCTATCATATTGTTAACTATAACAAAGAACCCCTTAAAAGATGACAACGATCCATGATCCATTACTTGCTATGAAGATCATAAGGAAAAAAGTTTCCTGATCAAGAAATACTATATGAACTTTCTATTTTATCAACTAGCTGGTATTAATAAATAACTTCAAGAAGGAAGATAACTAATTTATCATAAAGAGGAAAATAAAAAAAATTAAAAAGTAAAGTAAACCAAACCAAACCAAACCAAACCAAGCCTTGCCTTAAGTTCTATCAAATGGGGTCGACTGTACGAATCCTTCTTCTCCACTCGACTCTATCCAAGGCCATTTCGTTAGTCAAATTAAGTAGATTCATCTCTCTATTTACGACACTAGTTCACGCCAATTTAGGTCTACCCCTTCCCAAAATACTACCATCTACCGTCACTGTATCGCATCTTTTTACTACTGCCTTTGTTAGTCCCCATTGTATATGACCAAACCATCTCAATCTATTCTCTCTCAACTTATCTTTCATCAGTACTACTCCTATCCATTCTCAAATATACCCATTCCTAATTCTCTCTTTTCCAGTCTTGCCACACATCCACCTTTAGCATCCTCATCTTAACAACACTCATCTTACCTACATATTGTTTCTTAGTTGACCAACATTCCGTCCCATATAACATTGTTGGTCTAATAGTTGTTCTATAGAACTTCCCTTTTAGTCTGATGGATACTCGTTTATTGCACAGTACTCTAGGCGCACTCCTCCATTTAGGCCACCCAGCCTTAATTATGTGGACCACATCCGCTCCAATCTCCCCAGTCGTTGTAATAATCGATCCAATCTTCCCAGTCGTTATAGGGGTGACCATTGGTTCAATAGTTAAGACTTGGCCTAATAACCTTGAGATTATGTGTTCAAGTCTTGGGACCACTACTTTGTGCATTATGCCAAAGGTTAGGTGTGTACTCAATCTTTCCCCTTCCAAATACACATTAATATGTACTAATTAGGCGTTGTTAAAAAGTAAAGTAAAAAACAAAAAAATTCAGTGGATTCAAAAATTAAAGTTCAGATCATATTAGCTAAGCCATTTACAATAGAATTTTAAAATATAGCCTGCCATCAAGCAAATTTGTATTATATCTGACAGACTAATCCTACTTGACAAAAGAACCAAAATACAGGCATACTTCAGTTGCCATACACAACTGTGCAAGGTAATCAAATTTAGAATGATTCAAAACAAAGAAGGTTACAATTACAAGACATGTGAATCCGGATTCCTTCTTGCCAAACTTATCCTCTCTTTTCCAAATGAAAACTAAGCGTTATGACGAAACTGAACTTTTTGTTGCGTCATTGTTATACAAAATGCATTTCCTAAAGAAAAATGTATAATAAGACAGTGGGTCTAGTATTGACAAACAGCCACAATGTGGTATGCAATGCACCTACTTCAAGTTGTACAACAGGAATATGCTTAATAGGAACACATAGTTACATGATCAGATAATTTTGAACTCGAGAATGACTATCTTTGTCTCTTACCAAAAAAATAAAAAAGACTATCTTTCTGTCCGTTCAGTAGTTACGAAAAGAACTTTTATCATTAAAAGCAAGATATGTCTAGTTAATTTTGGATTTTTTAAAATTGGAATAGACTGTAAAGGCATAACAGTAAGTTATTCTATACACATGAAGCTCTCGATCTACTGAATCATTTCCCTGATTTTACGTGAAATTTATGCTCTAGATTCATTATATCAAAATTGATTATTCTTTTTGTTTGATCTTACAGAAAAGTCAACTAATGGAAACAAAGGGTAGTAGAGTTACTTTACAAGCCATTCATCTTTTCTTATCAATTCTACATCCCGTCCAAGTGTGAAGTAACTTAGCCACCAATCAAGAAAATACCCCTGCCACAAATATAGCAAACATCGAAAACCACCCGTCAAACCACTTGACAATGGATGAGAAGATGATTCACCATTTCTCCTACAGCTTCACCCACACTACACCATTGTGAAGAAATTATCCCCTTAAAATTTCCTATATGCGACAGCCAACCATCAGAATTATGCAACCTTGATTAGCGCTTCAAACTACTTTCTAAGGGCAATGAAATATTTGTAGTACCCACCAAGACTTTATTGAACAATTTAAACTCAAATGTTTCATATTTAGTGGCAAGCCACTGAATCTCATCATTTCCACTTCTCACAAAGATCACTTTATGTCTCAAAGGACACACCAGCCTATTCTTCTAATCAAAAACCAAGATCCTATGTCTGACATCCCTACCTCTCCATCATTCTCTTGCCTATTATAATCTCATAATCTGCCATTGCAGCATTCTTATGTGCTACTATACCCTATTAAGAATGGGACAATGACTTCAAAACCAAACACCATGCCCAGAGTCTCTTCATCATTCTCCTAATAAGGAAATTCACCCCAACCTTTCCTCGTACCCTTCATACACTAACTCATAGGAAGTAGTAGTTCAATCACTCAAATCTTCCTCACTCACAAGCATATCCCAATAAGGTCCTTGTTGAATATAGAAATTAGAGTACATAATTTTTTTATTTTTATTTTTAGTATTATGTATATAATCTATGATTATGTGAATCATTGATTTAGTATCGTTTCCTTATTTATATCGCTTCCTAAATTATATCATGAATCTATTATATATACATGGCCTCTACCTTATTCATGGATAAGCCAAATAATTCTTTTCATTCTTTTTGGTATCAGAGCTAGGATAAGCATTTAGTAAATTTGCTTCATCGACAGACGGCAGCCTTGCCTTGGCCTCCCACCGGACCTCAACCCATTCCACTATCATATTTTTTTAGTATCATTTCGTGGTGATTTCTTCATCTATCCACTAGTTTATTCCTATCCCAAATATCTCTATCATATTTCTTTTTACTCGCAATCTTTTTTTTTTTTTTGTGCTTCTGCTCCACTTTGTCTTTCCATCTATTTTAACCTCAACTAGGTTTCTATCTTCAAACCTATTTAAGTTTGAGGGGGGTATTACACATATATCATGGTGAGCATGGTGATATACCATGTGAACCACCTAAGCTGCCCCATCTGGCGCACAACCCAAGTTGCCTCCTTAGCGCATCACCTAAGCCGCCCCCTAGCACCGTCAAGAAAGAACACTACAAGAAAACAGGGCAAATAACACGGAGCACTTTGCGACGGGGTAAGTGATGTCGCAAAAAATGGTTTTTTGCGACGCAGTGTAGTTGCCGTCTCCAAAAAAAGTCTTTTGCGACGGTGTATATCTGCCGTCAAAAAAAATAATCTTTTGCGACAGTACTGACCTTCGTCGCTAATGACTGTAAAAGAAAAATACAGGAACATTTGCGACGCCTGTGTACCGTTGCAAAGAATAGTATTTTGCGACGGTAAAAAGTTAGTCGCAAATAGTGGACCATTTGTGACGGCAAAAGCCCATCGTAAACAAATATTGGTAAAACGACATCGTTTTGATTGGTTAATATGTATCATTTGCGACGATTGAAATATGCCGTCGCAAAAAATAAATATTTTGTGTCCCGCTCATTTGTATCCCATTTGCGGTCAAGTGTGCCCCAAAATCCCTAAAATCCCCAAAATCAAAATCCTCAAAAAATGTCAACATACATACACTTTCATACGTTTTGGGATTCTCATCTTGTCCCAATCATTTTCACAATTTATCAATTTCATAATAACAAACTTAATGTTCACAAGGTCAAGGCTCCATTTAACTAATAATTCAACAAATTTTACACTAACTCATATGGGGTGTTACACTTAAACAATCCAAATTCAATACTCCTAAGTGTAATTAAACATCCATCAACTCCATAATTACCTATTCAAGGTCAAAGTAATTCTCGAGGTGACTCATTGTCAAACCCTACCCAACACCAACCAACTAACTCAACAACTTTCTACACTTGGCACCGAACGCCGACATCTACTCAAGTCCGCCCACTCCCTATGGTGCACTCAGTCATCTGTTGCTAGCATCGTTTAGCACCACGTCATAAGTTACATGTGTGCCACGCTGGCTGTATAGCGATCCCGGGTTTACCCTTGTTGTACAGTGATCCGGACATGTGTCCGTGGATGTTGGTAGTTGGTTATTATCGTGTTTAGATTCCTTTTTACTTCGTAATTAAGTTATAGGATGTGTTGGGCAGGTTTGTTACAGGTTGGTTGAGTTTAGAAACCAAAACTAGTTGCCCAGGTTTTGGCCTGTACGCTCGAGCGGGGGTTTTGGCGCTCGAGCGGAGATTACACCCATTTAGTATTTTCCTGTGCAGCGTTGTACGCTCGAGCGTGGTATTGGCCGCTCGAGCGGGGTTGTCTGAGTGCCGCTCGAGCGAAGAGTTGGAAGCTCGAGCGGAGGCCTGGTTCTGTATAAATGCTGGGAGAGTGCATCCGGCGCTCGAGCGGAAGTTTGGACGCTCGAGCGGGAGTCTGTGAGTGACGCTAGAGCGGGGTGTTTTACGCTCGAGCGGGCGACTGGGTTTAAGTCCCGAAATTGTGACTTTTCAAATCACTTTTTACTTTCTCTTCTCTCTCTTACTTTTCCAAAATCACCATTGTTGAGCCTCTCACTCTAGACTCTACCTTCTCTCTAGGTTTTGATCTAGTAGGAGTGATTTGCTCACCTTTGGCCTTTACAAAAAAGTTGTTGATCGTCGAGGGCTTCATTTTAATCTGAAAATCTCGGGTTTTGGAGCACGTTGGGTTTTGTCGTCTTCTCCCTTGGAACTCCGAATTTGAGGTAGGGATATCCTACTCCTCTCTATGGGTTTTGTCTTTAAATTTTGGTATTTTGAGATGTTGGGCTTGGTTTGGTAATTTTGTGAAAGTTTGGGGCTTTTGTGTAATTTTACAAAAGTTGGGGTTTTATTCATAATAAACCTGGATGCATGTTTGGCATAGAGAAATTAAATGAATGTTAAATCATTGATGAAAATGGGACCTAAGGGTTGAAATGGTAATTATGGATAATGACCTAATTACATTATTGATTAATTGGGATAATTAATGGCGAGAAATGAGGAAATGAAATGTTGATTGAATATCCATTTGTGCATTTATTTTCTGTTTAGAAATAACTGCTTTGGGCTATCGGTGGAGGATAGTCGTGATTGTTGTAGACAATGCATGATGATTAGGCAAACTGAAACTAATCAATGAAGTATGTCATGGAACTTGACGGTTGATAGAATACATTAACTGTATGTATTGGGTGATTGTATATAGAACCAATGTGTTTGTATACGTTATGTGTAGAGGAGGAGATAGGGGATGTACTCCGCGGTTTAGGGGAAGATAGGGGATGTACCTCTAAACTGGATAGTGATGGGAGAAGATAGAGGATGAACTCCGTAGATACAGCTCATATGCTTGTCTAAAGAAGTGAAGATAGAGCTTATATGCTTATCTTTGTGATGTGTGGATATAGCTTTTATGCTTATCTGTGGATATTGTTGTTATAGATCTCTGTTGTGGAATGTGGATATAGCTTATTTGCTTATCTGAGAATGTGGATATTGTTGTTATACATATCTGTTGAGCATGTGGGTAGTGCTTATATGCCTATCCGTTGAAAAAGGGAAAATGAAAGGAAACTTGGATTCTTAAGTCGTATGACATAAATATGTGATTTATGTGATTGTATCAGAGTTGGCCATCTACCAATTGCTAATATTTTAGTCATTGTTCATGGTTGGTTTAGTATATTTCTACTGGGCTGTGGCTCACCCTATATGGGAATATCATTTTCAAGTGCAGGAAGCATGCCACCTCCAAGGACATAGCTTGGGAGGCTAGAGGCGGACATGTTTTGTCGTTTTACTTTTGATGTATTACATGTAACTTCAAGCCAAGGGCTTTATGTGTAAACGAGTTAGTACTCTTTTGTTGTAACCAAGTGTTAACTTGGAAAGCTGTAAGCCCGTAGGGCATTTTGTTTTGATGTTAACATGTAATACTTATGTAATGGAACTCTAATGAATAAAGGAATGTGGTTAGTTTATATGTAAATGCATGTCTTATCTAATGGGTTTAATGTTGTTATTTTGAGGGCGTTACAGGCTGGTTCAACCTCCAATTCTTTACATCGGTCCGGCATGACCCCTTTGATTCCAGTAAGTCTCTACAACGGTCCGACATAATCCCTTAAACTATCCCGACATTGATTCCAATCAGTTCTTGCAACGGTCCAACACGACCTTAAACTGTCCTGACATTAGTTCTGACCAGTTTCTACAATGGTCTGGCCTTACCATAAACTATCTCCTGGCATTAGCCCCACTATCTGATGCCAACTAAGGTCTTATTGGCTACCGACCAGGGTGTTTCCTGGCCATAGATGCTTCGGTAGGCCTTCTAGGGCTGTTCAGTCCCTTTTTTTTCTCTTTCTAGGGTGTGGTGCTGATATATTAAGCACTTTTTGGCCTTTTTTATTTAGCGGACTACCAAATTTGTTCGGTAGCATTTATTTGGACTAGCCGTTGAGTTTTTTCCAACTTCTTCCAGTCATCCATTAGCAACCTGCGATTGTTGCATATCTTCACACCAACTTGAGAGAGACTGTTAAATATAGAAATTAAAATACATAGAATCTTTTTATTTTTAGTATTATGTATATAATCTATGATTGTGTCAATCACTAATTTAGTATTGTTTCTTTATTTATATCATTTCCTAAATTGTTTCATGAATCTATTATATATACATGGCATCTACCTCATTCATGGGTAAGCCAAATAATTCTTTTCATTCCTTTGTCCTCACCTAACAGGCACGGACATGAAACACGATATGGACACAACACGACAAATTGACCCAATAAATTTCAAAAAATGTAGGATATGACATCTATGGGACACTCACAAACTACATAGTTTTATATATTTATTCATTTTGTTTTTTTGATAACTTGGTATCCGGTCTATTGGACCAACTATTTGAGAGACCAATCGCACCATCCACTAGCGAGGAGCCTAATTAAAGTCGGGCAAAGCCCCATATGGACTGGTTCCAAGAAATTGTTTGCACCTATGAGGTTTTGAACCTAAGACTTTAGAGTGAACACACCCCCAAGCCCCAAGTCTTGACCACTAGGCCAACACTTTAGGGTTATACTTTTGTATGTTTATTGTATGTTATTTATAAGGATAAACAATTATTCTATGTCATGTATATGACTTTTTAATTCAAATATAATAATAAAATTTAATGTAAAACTAATTCTAAAGTCCAAATGAAGAATAGGTATAAATATACTTATTTTTTCTTTTATCATTGAATTTAAAATTATTTTATTTAAACTTGTAATTGTTACAAGGTCTTGGGTAAAACTCAACCTCAAAAGCTAGCCCAAGAGGTGAGAGTGCCCTCACGCTTATATGCTTAACAATACTTTAGTACTCGGGCAATGTGAGACTTCACTTCACATTACTTTAGGAGTGGAGTGGGATAGGTTACATGAAAATTCAAATTTATTGATACACCTAGGCACAAGGCACAAGGCAACCACAAATCATAACAATCAGCAACACAAGTACCTAGAGACTACTACGCATGCACTTCACTAAAAAATAATCATGCCATCTACATACAATAAATGAGGCTTTGAGATAAGTACCCGTCCTATTCTATCCACTATAAAATCATCTTTAGACTATCCTGAATTCCATTCAACTCAAAAACTCAATTGCCAAAATAAACATAAGACAAGGAGAGAAGTCTCCCTAAAGTCATAGATATGGCAAGAGAAAAACAAAGAGAGAGCAATTCATTCTAGTGGATGATCAAAACATTCATATACAAGATTGTATTCACTTCATCCATCTCTCTCGGAAGGTTGGCGATATTTCTAGTACATGTAATAGGATATCCCATTTGTGCATTTGGCAATATATTAAATAGCTTATATACATGAGAATTCCTATTCATGTATTGAACACTTCCTTGCCACGTATGGTGTCATGTTGTATCATAGTAGCAAAGAAGAATGGACAAGGACACGTGACTCAACACGAACATGCCAGCATGTAATTTTTCAAAAATTGTAAAACACGACATGTAGGGAATACGTGGAAAATATATAGTTCTATATATTTAAATATATCATATATAAAAAGAAATAATTAGGGCGTGTTTGGTAACGTTTACGTTTTTAGTTTATATTTACAAACTGGTTTTTGTTTATTTTTTATTTGTTTTTAGAAAAACATAAATTACAAACACATTTGGTAATTGACAAAATGTTTAAAAAAATTTAAAAATATAAAAAAGAGTGAGAAATGTCAAGTGGCGGCGGAAGACAGTGGTGGAAAGTGGTGACGGTGGGTGGTGGGTAGCTAGTGGTGGTGGGTGGTGGCGGGTGAGTGGTGGTAGTGGGTGGATGGGTGATGGTGGCGGGTGGTGGTGGTGGCGGGTGGTGGGTGGTGGTGGCAGGTGGGTGGCGGATGGCCGGTGGTGGTGGGCGGTGGCGGGTGGATGGTCGGTGGTGATGGTGGGTGGGTGGGTGTGTGACGGTGACGGGTGGTAGCTAGTGGGTGGTGGTGGTGGTGGTGGTGGTGGGGGCGGGTAGTGGGTGGTGGTGGCCGGTAGGTGGCGGATGGCGGGTGGTTGTGGGTGGTGGCGGGTGGGTGGTGATGGTGGGTGGGTGGGTGACGGTGGTGGGTGGTAGCGAGTGGGTGGTGGTGGTGGCAGGTGGGTGGTGGATGGCGGGTGGTGGCAGGTAGGTGGTGGTGGTGGTGGTGGTGGTGGGTGGGTGGGTGACAGTGGTAGGTGGTAGGTGGTAGCGAGTGGGTGGTGGTGGCAGGTGGGTGGCGGGTGGGTAGTGGGTGATGGTGGTAGTGGGTGGTGGTGGTGGTGGTGGTGACGAGCGGGTGGCAGGTGGCTGGTGGTGGTGGGTGCCTGGTGGTGGCAGGTGGGTAGTGAGTGGTGGTGGCAAGTAAGTGACGGGTGGTGGTGGCGGGCGGTGGATGGTAGTGGCGGGTGGTGGCGGGCGGTGGATGGTAGTGGCGGGTGGTGGGTGATGGGTGGTGGTGGTGGTGGTGGTGAGTGGGTGGCAGGTGGGTGGTGGTGGTGGTGGTGAGTGGGTGGCAGGTGGGTGGTGGTGGCGGGTGGTAAGTGGTGATGGCAGGTGAGGAGTGGTGGTGGCAGGTGGTGGTGGGGGGTGGGTGGTAGTAGCGGAAGATGGTGGTGGAAAATGGTGGCGGGTGGTGGCTAGTGTTGGGTGATAAAAAAAAAAAAAAAACTGAAAACTCAAAACGGAAACACATTTTTTGTGTTTTCATTTTTTGGCCAAATTTATAAACTGAGACCACTGATTTATAAATCAAAAATTTTACCAAACAAGTTTTTATTTGAGTTTTTAAAATTTTTGTAAACATAAACAGAAAACTGAAAATGTAAGTGTTACCAAACGACACCTTAATATATGTCATATATATGAATATTTACTTCAATGATAATAATTTTTGAAGTCTAAAAAAGAAGAAAAGTATAAATTTACATTGCTTTAAAAAAAAATTAAATAAAAAAAAACAAACAAAAAAAAAACATAGGATTTCAAGTTATTATATTCAAACTTGTAATGTGTTTCACGTGTATCTAAATGATAGACATGTCCCCAAGTGTCTAAAACATGTCCAAGTTCATAATTTCTTTTTTAAATAGTAAGATATTTTGGGCATTTGCCCAACAAATATTTGGAATTGTTCATCGAGCATTGTGTCATGTCAGTGTCCAACACGGTGTCAGACATGACACACTACCTTCTTAGAAATGTCCATGTTTCTTAGAATAGTAGTGTCTACAGCTAGTTTCTACATTGGTTGGCCTTCTTTATGAAAGTTTTTATTTGCCTAAAAAGTTTCCAAAAGTTTACATATATACTATATGTGGTTATCCATTTTACCAAAATGAGAGTGGAATGAGTAAACTAGAATTTGAAAAATATTACTTATCAAAATAGTCAAATTGTCTTGTTTGTTTCCTCTATTAGGTTCTTCCTAGTCTACTTCCGGGACCCGTACAGCAAAGGACCCTTTGAGAAGAAACCATTCTATGGATTGGGTGGGGGGGTTACATATTTCCTTTAGATACACAAAGCCCTGTGCTCCTAATGTTGAGCTAGAACTATTGCTACCATGGAATTCGCGATCACATGAGTACTCCACCTTCCAAAAAAGCGGCCTTCGGTTCCCTTTACTCTTAAAGGATCTAACCAACTCATCTGAAAAGTTGACTTGCTAGATCAGGTCATATAGAACACCAGCACATAGAAAAAGGGCTGAAAAAACCAATCCATGCTCCTTATTGTAGTTAATGTTCAACCATTAACCAACATTCTTGTCTTTATTCGATAAGGATTTAAAAATAAATAAATAAATAAAAAACAGTAATAATAAAGGAGGAGGAAAAAGCACAACCTTTTCAATGTCCAAAAATTCTAAGTGGCTATTTTTTAACAGGATTAGTTATTAAAACCTCAACATTTTAGACTCTATCATGTGGATAGCATACTTTGATTTATATGAGATCTCCTCGATTATTAGCGTTTATAAATAAAGACATGTGCAAGCAATGCATCATCAAACACGTCTACGTAATACATTGAAAATGAGCAAACTTATTATAACCTATGTGGTGCTCGAACAATTTTCATATACTTCTGTACATATATATTAACTTTCAAATTCTTTAATGAAAGATGGAACATTGTACCTTTTATGACTCAAAGCCAGTCTTGTTTCTTTCAATCGCCCGTTATAGGCAATAAGCACCTAAAAGGACATGCCCAAAGGGCGTACCCAGTGAACGAAGCTCCCGCTTAAGCGAGGCCTAGGAAAGGGTTGATGTACGCAGCTTTACCCCCGTAAACGGAGAGTCTATTTCCAGGGCTCGAACCCGTGACCACCAGGTTGTTAGAATAATATATTATTATTTGAGTTATTATTTTATAATTATTCTATGCTTTAGGACTCCCTTGTAATTATTGATCTTCATTAATATAAATAGGGGATGATATCCTAATCATTTCCTAATCTTGGTATTATCTAAATTTATCATGGTATCAGAGCCAACCCTAAACCCTAAACCCATCTCCCCAAACAGTTCTGTTACCCACCGGAGCCTCCCACTAACAGCGGAGACAACCCACTTCAGTCGACTAGGTGTTGATGGTCCCCTAGGGTTCAAAACTCACCTGGGCCTCTCGTAGCTTCTTCGCCGACTGTCCTCTTTGTGATTAACTTCGACTTCTCATCCATAACAGCATCGCCGATAGCCTCCTGGCCTAGTCGACTGCCATTGATAGCCCTCCTGGCCTAGTCGACTACCACCGACAGCCTCGTTGGCTTCATGCAACACCTCTAATGGCCTTTTTCCCTGGTCCCTCTCTCTGGTTTCGTTTGTTTGGTTTTGTCTTTTTTGTATATGTGTTTGACTTGGTCCAGTGTTGAACAGTGCTTCTTTGACCTTCAAAAAAAAAAAAAGTATGAGTTGTTAATTCTTTATACTATCATAGTGGTCGTTGTGTTTGTTTTTCCCTTGTACCACCACCTTCCGGATTTGTAATTGGCACTAGTTTTGTTGAGAGTTCAGTAGTACAGTATCTATGGTAGATTCCACCAGTGTATCGACACCTAAGAGTGAGAGTTCCATTATACCTACTATTATGACTGATAACCCCAACCCTAGTATTAAAATCACCACCTTTTCATTCAATGGTCGGAACTATCTAGCATGGTCGCAGAGTTAGGATACAGGCACCCAGCACCACTAACCCGAGTTATGACCAACGGGAGATAACCAGCTCTTTGATTATGGGTTGGCTTATTCATTCGATAGTACCAGACATCGACGAGGGCTACTTGTTTATGGAGACTGCCCAGGATGTTTGGGATGCTGTGGCTGTTACCTATTCCCGCAAAGGGAATGTCTCCCAGGCATTTGAGTTGCGCCGCTCTACTGAGAGCTCTGTTCAGGCGGAGCAGACGGTTCTTCAGTACTTCACCTTCCTCACCAATGGCTAGAAACGCCTTGGTCACCTGCAGGACTATAAGCCTATTTGCACTGTTGATTCAGTCAGGTACAGGAAGTTCATTGCACAAGAAAGGGTCTTCAAGTTTCTGGCAGGGCTCAATGTGGAGTATGATCTGGTTCGGAGTCAGGTTCTGAGTATGGACACACTTCCGTCACTTCAGGAAGCATTTGCCTATGTACAAAATGAGGAGAGTCGCCGGTCTACTATGATGTCCCTTATCTCTATTGACCACTCCGCATTATTGTCTACTCCTAGAAATGGCCTTAGCCTGACTCCATCCCTCCGTCTGCCGCCAAGGAATCTATATTCTATAATTACGATAAAAAACAGCGGCATACTCATGAGACATGTTGGAAGCTTCATGGGACTCCATCGGAGGGTCGACGTGATCGGTCTGGTTTTATAGGAGGTCAGTCAGGCTAGTCTACAGAATGGGGTTCTCATCCACGGGCTCATCAGTCTAGTACTGTTGATACACTTGATTCCACTTCCGCTTCCGTTGGCTAGCCTTCTGATGGTCTCTCTGGCATGACCACTCCTGAGCTTGAGGATGTTCTGCGTCACTTGCTGGACTACCAGTGCTCTCAGTATATCTCCTCGTCGTTTAACCGCTTAGGTAACTTAGCCTTTTCTCCTTATGTTTTCCTGTCTCATAAGTCTTTGCCCTAGATTATTGATTCTGGTGCCTCAGATCATATGTCTGGCTCCTCCGACCTTTTCTCTACCTATGAGCCCTCTTCAAGTCAGGACAAAGTTAGGATTGCAGATGGTACTGTTTCTTCCATTTCTGGGAAAGATTTAGTCCATGTCGCTCCTACCATACCTCTATCTTTTGTTCTCCATGTTTCCAATTTTTATGTTAAACTTGTTATCCTTGAGTCGTATTACACAAGATTTGAATTGTAGTGTGACATTTTTTCCTGATCATTGTCTTTTTTAGGGCCTTGTCACGAGGAGGAAGATTGGCAGTGGTAGTGCAAAAAATGGTCTCTACTTCCTGAATCAACCGGACAAGCTTGCTCATTCTTTCTTCCACCACGAGTCCTACTACCCAAGATGATTTATGACTGTGGCATCAACGTCTTGGGCATCCTTCTTTTTATTAACTTAAGCATTTATTTCCATCTAGTTTTGCAAACAATAATGTGTCTGAGTTTCTTTGTGAGTCTTGTCAACTTAGAAAACAACACAAAGCTTCTTTTGCTCCCAGTTTTAATAAAAGTTTAGTTCCTTTTTCATTAATACATTCTAATGTCTAGGCCTATCTTGTGTTATGTATGTGAAAGGTCATCGATGGTTTGTTACATTTATTGATGATTTTTCTCGTATTACTTGAGTGTATCTCATAAAAGACGAGTGAGGTTTTCTCTATATTCTGCAATTTTCATACGATGATTTGTACTCAGTTTGGGACCATTATCCAAATCTTCTGTTCTGATAATGGGGGAATACATAAATTCTGGGTTAGGGCAATATTTTTATGTTTATGGCATTATCCATCAGACCTCTTGCACCAATACCCCTCAACAAAATAGGGTGACGGAACGTAAGAATCGTTATCTTCTTGACATGGCTCGATGCATGTGTTTTTCTATGAGTGTGCCTCGGTCCTACTAGGGCGGCGCTGTTCTCACCGCTGCCCATCTTATTAATCGTTTTCCTACCCAGGTCTTGCAAAAATAAACTCCCCTTCAAGTCCTCCTAGGTTTCGAGTCCTTGCTTTCTAATCCTTCAAAAATATTTGGCTATGTCTGTTTTGTCCACAATTACTCCCCTACTCGTGGTAAGTTGGACCCTCGCTCCCTAAAATATGTTTTCCTTGGGTACTCTCCTACTTAAGAAGGGTATAAGTGTTAGCACCCTCCTTCTCGTAAGTGGTTTGTGTCCATGGATGTCACATTCTTTGAGTCCCAATCCTATTTTTTGTCCTCTTCGTGTCACAGTCCTCCCTTCAGAGGGAGCCTTAATGTGAAGTGATTCCTGTGATTCCTATGGTGGAACCAGTTGTTCTTGCACCACCACCTCCTACTGGGACTACAGAACTCAATGTCACCAAGGATAGGGAAGGGCAAGTTTATGTCAGGGACAAAGACAGACAGACAGAAAGTTAACTGGATACAAGAAACCACTTCTGCTCCTCCACTGCCATCTCCTGCTTCTGATGAGAGTCCAAGTAACTTTGAATCTCTTGAGTCCATTGATCTTGATGTTCCTATTGCCAAGAGAAAGGATGTGAGATCTTATACTCAATATCCTATCTCAAATTTTGTGTCCTACTCCCACTTATCGTCCTCCTATAGAGCGTTTGTATCAAATATTTCCTCTGTTAGCATTCCTAACCATTTTCAGGATGCTCTTGCTACCTCTGAGTGAAAACTTGCCATGATTGAGGAAATGAAAGCACTTAGGAAGAATAGCACTTGGGAATTGACTGAGTTACCTAAGGGCAAACGACCTGTGGGATACAAATGGGTGTATACTGTGAAACACAAAGCAGATTGGTCTATTGAGCGTTACAAGACTAGACTTGTGGCAAAAGGGTTCACTCAGATGTATGGCGTTAACTATCAAGAGACCTTTACACCAGTGGCTAAGATGAATTCGGTCAGAGTACTTCTCTCTCTAGCAGCTAATCTAGACTGGCCATGTAATCAATTTGATGTAAAGAATGTCTTTGTCCATGGTGACCTCGAAGATGAGGTATATATGGACATTCCTCCTGGTTTTGAGGATCATCAAACAAAAGGCAAAGTATGCAGGCTTCGAAAGTCATTATATGGTCTCAAACAGTCTCCAAGGGCTTGGTTTGAGAGATTCACTCAAGCTATGCTTAAATATGGCTTCAAACAGAGCCAGACAGATCACACCTTGTTTGTGAAACATTCCTCACGTGGTAAGACTACAACACTTATTGTTCATATAGTTGACATAGTTCTCAGAGGCGATGATAATGAGGAAATAACTCTGTTGAAGAAATATTTAGTCAGTGAGTTTGAAATCAAAGACTTGGTGAGCTTGAAGTATTTTTTGGGAATTGAAGTTGCTCGATCCAAGGATGGGATATTTATCTCATAGAGGAAGTATGTGCTTGACCTGTTGAATAGGAATGGCAACGGGGTGGGCCGGGGATCACCCTCCCCATCCCTGATCCCCGATGGCAAAAATGTCCCCGGCCCCGATCCCCGACGGGGAACCTATGACTGTTCCCATCCCCGCCCCCAACGGGGATCGGGTTTCCCCGACCCCGCAACTCTCCCGATCCAAATCTGTTTCAACATTCAACACCATCAACAACAACTTTCAACATAATCAACATCACCAAAAAATCATATACAAAACACACACAGATACATTATACATACACACTGAGATTAATTTTATTACTCCACCTGCACAAATTCCAAACTTTTGTGGAGTAATAATTACATCAATTGGGTAGAAGAGTAATTTTATTTGGTGGAGTAATTTACATGTATACAAAGACACACACATACATTATACATACACACAGAGACACGCATACATACATGTATACAGAGAGAGAGAGAGAGAGAGAGAGAGAGAGAGAGGACGACGGCGGAGATCGGTGGAGATCGGCTAATCGGCAGCGACGACGGAAGAGATCAACACAGATCTCACAGATTTGAGATCTATGTGTGACAGTGACAACGGTGACTCAACGGAAAGGAAGAGAGAGGGCAGCGACGGAGGTAGAAGGGACGGCGGAGTCGACAGAGGTGAAGCGGCGATGCGAGGTGGACAGCGGCGCCGGCTTCGCGGACAGTGGCGGCTATGCTGCGGAGACGGAGAGGAGAGGTTTACGGAGACGGAGAGAGAGTAGAGGGTAGAGAGAGAGTGAGAGAGAGACAGAGCAGAACATACTTTTTGTTTCGGAGAAATGTACATAACCTTGTAACCCAAGGGTATATATACTTCTGGGGGCTAGCGGGGACGGGTTCGGGGCCGGGGGTGAAAAACATATCACCGTCCTCGGCCCGAAAATCATCAGGGATTTATTTTTGAGTACCATCCCCGACCGGTTGGGGATATTTTTCGAGGAAAAATCGCTCTAATCGGGGTCGGGGAGTCGGGTCCCCGTCGGGTCAGTTTTAAATTGCCATCCCTACAGTTGAAGGAAACTGGGATGCTTAGCTGCAAGGCCTGTGACACTCCACTGGAACCCAATCAGAAACTGGGGGATAATGAAGGAGGAGCAGCTATTGATAGAGGGAGCTATCAGCGATTAGTGGGTAAGCTCATTTATCTATCTCACTCCCGTCCTGATATTGCTGTTTCTGTCAGTGTGATTAGCCAGTTTATGCATGCTCCTCATCAGATTCACTTCGAGGCTATCATGAAAATTTTGAGGTACTTGAAGTCTGCTCCTGGTAAGGGTCTTTATTTTTCAAAGTATGATCATCTTCATGCAGAAGCCGATACAGATGCTAATTGGGCTGGATCAGTAACTGATAGGAGATCGACTTCAGGGTATTGCACCTTTGTTGGAGGCAACCTAGTTAATTGGAGGAGTAAGAAATAGAAGTCAAGTGCAGAAGCTGAGTTTAGAGCTATGGCATAGGGGGTGTATGAGCTCTTATGGATTAAGTTATTATTGAGTGATCTAGGTATTGATTAGACGGACTCCATGCGGTTATATTGTGATAATAAGGCTGCTATCAACACTGCTCACAATCCGGTTTAACATGACACGACAAAACATGTTGAGATTGATCACCACTTCATTAAAAAGAAACTCACTAGTGGCACAATATGTACTCCATTTGTGTAGTCTGGTGAACAACTTGTTGACATCTCACCAAGGGAGTTGGGAGTAAGCCTTTTCATGGCATCTTAGACAAGCTGGGCATGAGAGATATCTTCGCACCAGCTTGAGAGGGAGTGTTAAAATAATATATTATTATTTGGGTTATTATTTTGTAATTATTCTATGCCTTAGGACTCCCTTGTAATTATTGATCTTCATTAATATAAATAGGGGATAATATCCAAATCATTCCCTGATCTTGGTATTGTCTAAATTTATCACAGGTCACCAAGGGGTAGCTTTACTGCTACACCAGGTGAAAAAAGGTGAAACTATTAGTGTTTAAAAGCTGGTCTGTGTGAAAAAACATACCCCTATTAAATAGAATCTAATTTCTTCATATAAAAAATGAATTAGGACCATGAGAGTCAACCAAATGCATGTAACTTAGTTTGCAACGTGTGTGTCCATGGGTTATAGTTTAACATTGAGATTGTATGAGCATGGGTAGTCTAAATAAATGGTGGAAAGATGGTTAAAGTCCATATACTGAAAGCTGAAACATCTTCAGTTCTACTTACCGCTACACCAGGTGAAAAAGGGTGAAACTATTAGTGTTGCATAATTGCAAACTAAGTTACATGCATTTGGTTGAACTCTCATGGTCCTAATTCATTTTTTATATGAAGAAATCAGATTCTATTTAGTAGGGGTATGTTTTTTCACACAGACCAGCTTTTATCCCACAAGGTGGTGCCCAATAGGCCAATTAAAAACCCTGCAAGGTGTGTGTCCATGGGTTATAGTTTAACATTGAGATTGTATGAGCATGGGAAGTTTAAATAAATGGTGTAAAGATGGTTAAAGTCCATATACTGAAAGCTGAAACATCTTCAGTTCTACACACCAATAAACACTCAACAACTTAGCGGTATTTCGTTATAAATGGTAGAAGTGCATCAACCCATTTAATCCAAGTGTAACAAACTGAAGCATTGTCAAGGCAGCTCACAAAAAGAACAATTTTAATGATTGGAACATTCAAACCAAGGAACAACTATGTTGAGTCCATCCAATTATTCCAATCTCCAAGGCGCTATACCAGCACCAGTTTTCCATGGCTACCAAACTTGAAATCCACTCAATGATTACAACCATTTGGGTGTTTAAGAATTGGCTTTTTTTAGTGGCTTTTTGGCTTTTTATGAAAAGATATACAGAAAAAGTACAGAGAATGATTTGAGAACTTGTAGTGCCTTTTTGACTCTTTGGCTAAAAATCAATGTTCCCAAACAAGCCTATGTTCGAGGTAAGTAAGATAGAACAAAAGACAGCATTCTTGGTTCCAAGGAAACATGTAACCGAGCCACAGGAGTAATTACCACCAGACTATACCACTGCCCTCAATTAAATGTTCCAACCAAATAGATATAGAAAGCAAATAAAGAACTTTTCTAAAAATGTACAAGGGAAACCAAAAATGTGTTTTTTTTTTTTTTTTTTTTTTTTTTTTTTTTTTTTTTTGGAGCGACAAAACTTGATTCAACGGAGAGAAGACAAAATGAGAACGTTATTACTTGGCAGACAATAAAAAATAAAACTGTGTTCACAGAAAACAACACAAACCCTGATACAAGCACAAAATAAGTTCTAAAACAAGAATCTTATAAATATTATAACTCTCACATATTGAACCCATTGTGTGACTTACCATGTTTGATTCTTCATAAGCTCTGTCAATTACCTCATTGCCAAAGTAAATTCAGTAGATTCTTCATGTCATACAGTTCTGCATATCTGCTCAGGGACCATTTAGTAACACCATTCATTTCTCTCTTCTTTATCTCACATGATGCTAAGAAATCCGTACCTTCTAAAGTAAGACAATGCCAGATCTCCACTTTTTGAAGTTTTTTACATTTTGATAGGAAATTCTTCGGACTACCTTTCGAAATATGAACCATTTCTAATCTCAATAGTCCTTTCGACTCTTGGCACTTCCAAGAGACAATTTTTGAGTTAAGACCAAGCCTAACAATTCTAGGGCTTCTAGCTGCTTGCAGTTTTATGCCTATCGCTTCAATGATACGAAAAAAGTCATTATTGCATATAACTGGACCAATTGACATCTCCTCCATCCTGTTCCAGTAGCGGATTGCCCTTGAAAATCCTTCATGTTTAATATTTCTCCCAAAAGGTAGGGAGAGTTCTCTGAACTCTGTTGACCTACAATATGAACAATAAAATTTGAGCATAACTTACATGAATTATGAACAAAGAAATTCTCTTGCACTGTTAAGATTTTTATGCTTTCTCTTGCAAATAGTCCAAGTCCTTCACTAGTTGCTCAAATCAAACCAGAAACATTTACTGAATAAATTAGCAAGGAGATTATTTCTCAATAGAATTAAGGGCACCTTGTTATCTGAGAACTAATATAGAGGAATGAAAATTCTAAACCTCTTTTTTTTCAAAGCGAAAAAGGAAAAACAGAAAGTAATTTATCTATAATTTAAAAGTACAGTTGTTTAATTGTCTCCAGGTAATGGTGACTTACTATTCCACTACTCCTGCAATTACCCCACCCAATTAAAGGCATATTCCATATATTTTACTTAGAGAGAAACAATATAAGCCAAATCAATGAGAGCAATCAGAGCACACAACGACAACATAAGTTGGCTGTTGGAAAGTACATATAATGTCTATCTGAATCATCAATTGCCGAAGAAAAATTATGCAGGAAAAGAAATATTATCCGCAAGATTCATATGGTAGTATAAACATTGCAATAAGATAAAAAGGTCGAAGAAGGCATGTAGCATTATGAGAAACCCTTATTTGATAAGCACTAAGTCATAGGTGTGATATGACTTTAATATCCTTTGAACTTAGAGAAAAGGCCAATTCTTATACTAAAAAAATCTTCTTTTTTTTTTTTTTGGGGGGGCGGGGGGGTGGTTTGCAACCTACTCTTAGATCTGAAACCAAGGGGATTCTAAGACCTTAGAACATTAGCTACTTATTCTCCCACACGGTAGAAAAGAATTACCTGTTTTAATCACCAATCCTGATTCCTGCTTAATATTTCAGTCTAAGCTTACTATCACATAGCTAACTGGATTTCTTTCCAACAAGCCTTAAGGCCCTTAACCTAGCATCCAAAACCCTTACAACCTTGTTGCATAAAAATAAAAAATAAATAATACATAAAAAAAATAAACTCTAGTATCTTTTCCAAAATTTCAACTAAATAATCACAATCAAATTTTCCTTATCATACACACAGATTAAAAAAATTTCTCCATCTGTTTTCATTTTCAAAAGCCAAAACCAACAAACTTTCAACCACCTTAACCCTCCACATAATGAATTATATATGCAATATTGTTTCATTGGACTCGACATAATGAATTGTATACAATATTATATTATTAGGTAGCACGCTGCCACATCATAAACAAATACCCATCAAAGTAACAAAACAAACACCAGGAAATATAACATACGCATACATACATATAAGGAACAAGTGAAAAATCTGTACCAGAGCAACAAAAATTATAGAATTAATCCAAAAGATGAAAACCCCACGCTTTCCACTGCCTCTCAGTAACTACCAAATTATTCTCTAGCATTCTGACATCCCAAACAATTCCCATTTTTTTCAATTTTCTCAATTGTTGGTTTTCTCTCAAACAAATATATTAACTGTCCTTCAAACTACACCTAATACTTTTTCAAAGAAGTTATCAAATGAATTTTATGTTGCAAAATTGTTTACTCCATGCCTTGTAGTTTGATAGATAGCCGCTGTATCTGTAAAACACAGACAGACAAACCACCAAATAGATGAATACATACATCACATACAAACTGCTACAGAATTGGGGTGGCTGCTGCGTGGGAGGCACCCATAGCCACGGTTGCATTTGTATTCAGTTTTATACTTTAAATCACATTTATCATTATTTTTTCTTTTAGATACAAATGCAATTCGATGAAAAGACTATCAATATCTAATCAACTTGATTTTTTGTAAGTATTTCTTCTCAATGTACCCTAACCCCAAAATGGGCCTATCGGGCACACCCCAATTCCCATACCTTTCAAAGTTTTGTAAGTCATTATCCAAATTCATAATTTCCCAAAATTACAGCTTTTAGACAAATTTGAACAACCTGATCTTTTAAAAAAATAAAAATAAAAAATTAGCTAACTTAAACAGGTTTCAACCGTATTTCCACAAAATTCAGATTTAAGACCAAATCTTTAATTTCATTAACACTTTTATGCCGTTGCCATCAACTCAGTATTTAAATAGGGTTTTTAGTTTAACTTACTGAGATTAAGATTTCATAAGACAAAGTAACTACAATATTTTCTTAGTACACTCAACATTTTCACAAGAAAATTGGACACACAGAAATTTCAATTTTTACAGAAAAATTTATCTGATTTCACAAAAAAAATTCATCAGGAACCTCTCCTACTACCTAAAGTTAAAGAGAAATGTTTCACTAATTTTCCATACTTAAAATTTCACTAAATTGACACAAAAAAAATTGGGAAATTCTGAATTTGGAGAAATTGATGTACCTTTCCGCAAGATAAAGAAGGTGCTGATTAGTCAATTGCAGAAGCCCAGAAGGAAGCGCCATTCTGGTAATCGAAGTAACCCTAATACCATCATCATCATCATCATTATCATCATCATCATCATCATCACGTCTATACACATCCATGACACCACGAAGAAATTTCATCAGAAACGCCTTCTTGAAAAGGGTAACTTTGGATCCAAACAGCCTCCGACATCAATCGGAGTTGAGAATGGAAATATCGAGGGTGTTGTAACCATCTTCGCCGAACAAATGATAGAAACAGATGCATCCCGAAGATCGACAAACCAAAGAAACAGTGGATATCAAGAACAAGGGTTTGGAAGAAGAACCCATCTCAGCATTGTTGTTGTTGTTAGCATCTCTTTTCCATTTGATTCTCTTGCTTCGATTGCTTCTCTTCCACATGATTGTCCTTCTCAGCCTCTTTTTGCTCTCCATTGTCTCTCGAATCCAATTGAATCAAATTGAATAGAAATCGAAACTAGGTTTAGTGGTGATTTGTGGTGGGGTTGGTGCGTTTTTTAATAGAAATCGAAACTGGGTTTAGTGGTGATTGGTGGTGGGGTTGGTGTGTTTGAGGAGTGTTTGTTTGTTGGTGGTGAGGACTGAGTGTGTGAGGTTCGATGACTTGGAAGTGGTTAATGGGAATGCGTTATGAAATTAATTAATTATGAAATTAAAATCTATCTAATATGAATCATCTCTATTATTTTCTCTGTTTTTGTTTTTAACTAAGTAAATTTTTTTTTTTTTGAAGGGGCGGTGGGTGAAAAGGCTGTTGATTCTTCTCACTGAAAAATTGATTATGGAAGATTTTCGTTGGAAAATGGCTGTTGAAAAGTCACCAACGGTTGATGGTGATTGTCAAAAAATTTTCACTCATTGGTAGTGTGCAACAATGGCCGATAATGGTTGTAGCAGTGTGAGGTGATGGAAGAAAAGATTGATCAATTTTAATTAAAAATATTTTTATCATATTTTTTTATATTTTTAACAGAAAATGTTTGGTTGTCCGAATTTTTGTGGCTCGAATGTGTCAAAACGACGTCGTTTTATACTTAAAAGCGATGTTGTTTTGGGTGTTTCGGACCACCTATCATTGTTGATTTTTAACTATATCTTTGATAAAGGAAAAAATTCTTTTACTCGTCCTTTAGGGGGGAAAAAAATTCACCTTGAGATTGGGGGAGTTGCCACCAATAATTTTAAATTAGTCTCTTGAATATTTTTATAATCCTATCAGTCCTGCGTTGGATAAAATGGCACATTTGCTACAAGTTTACTTTAAGGACTTGTAATCCTAGTTTGGATATATTTGAAAATTCTCATATAAGAATCTTTCAAATTAAGCATTCCCACATACGAATAAAAGATAAAATTCCCACATTAAAATCTACAGAATAAGAATGAATTTTCTATCTGTTGAAATTCACCAAGCTATTTTTCCTATCTGTTCCATTTTTATTCTATCTGTTCAAATTCTCATACATACACACTGATATATAGAGAAAGGTCCAAGATTCCACGGGCTGAACTGAAAAAATTTAGACAAATAGAAGTTTGGATGCTAGTGCACCCAACAAAATTCAAAATGGAGTTTCTAAAGCTATTTAAGGGGCCAAGGATTTCTTGGAGCAAGAATTTCATGGAAGTAACAAAGTAAGAAATGTCAAACTCCAGGCATTACAAAGAGAATTTCAAAATTAAAAATTAAAAGATTCAGAAATTGTCCAAGTCTTTTTCTGAAGTCATTGGAAGTTGTTATTCAGCCTCTTCATAAATATGGGTAATAAGGATCTGTACAACTTGCCCTCCCCAGATCCCACTTTAGCAAGAGCCTCGTGCCCTATGTCGCCCTTGTTATAGTCAGGTTTTTGATCAGATGAGTGAAACTGTTTCTAATCAGAAAGTTATTAGAGAAAGTTTGTTTTAGGGTTTAGAGTTTTAGGGTTTAAGATGGGATGGGTTGGGTTGGGTTGGGTTGTGTGTTGATGCAAGAAGGAAAAGTAGTGACTTATGGTTCACGCCAATTGAAAACCTATTAGTAGAATTACCTTACTCACGATCTAGAACTAGAGGTGGTGATCTTTGCCTTAAAAATTTGGAGGAGTTATCTTTATAGGGAGAGGTTTGAAGTGTTTTCCGATCATAAGAATTCGAAATATCTGTTCTCTCAGAAATACTTGAATCTGAGGCAGAGGAAATAGATGGAATGATTTCGAGCTACATTACAATGCATGGAGTAGAAAGTCTGTGAGCAATGTATCGAGTCTTGCCGTGCTGGAATGGGAGATGTTGGGTATTATTGGTGAGTTTGGCTTGTGTCTTGGTGAGTCTGTTGAGTTGGTTACCTTGTCTACTGCTGTTACACAACCTACTTTGGTTAGTCGAGTTATTGAGGCACGACAACATGACTATGAGGTGGAAATTATCCGAGGAAAGATCTCCAATGGGAAAATAGAAAAGGGTTTGAACATCTACTCTGATTTGAGTGTGAGATACTTAGAATGCTTGTTTGTACCGAAATCTTGCCGAGAAGAAGTACTTCGAGAGTTCCACCATTCACGCCTTGCGGTATATCTAGGAGGCACGAAGATGTATCATAGCCTTTGTCGCCAGTTTTGGTGGAGGGAAATGAAGAGAGATGTGGCCTTATTCATTTCGAGGTGCTTTACTTGTCAGCAAGTGAAGGCCGAGCACCAAAGACCAGTTGATTTGTTACAAACTTTACTTATAGCCAAGTGGAAGTGGGAACATGTCGCTATGGACTTTGTTGTGGGTTTCCCAAGGACTTAACAGGGTAATGATGCTGTTTGGGTAGTTGTGGATTAGTTAACTAAGTCCACTCACTTTATTCCGATGCGTACGAGAGACTTAGTGGATTTCCTTGCCGAGTTATATGTTAGGAACATAATTCGACTTCACGGAGTTCTGGTGACTATTGTTTAGGATAGGGATCCGCGTTTTACGGCTCGATTATGGTAGAGCCTTCAAAGTGCCTTGGACATTAAGTTGACCTTTAGCACTGTCTATCATCCTTAGACTGACGGACAGTTTGAGTATACTATCCAGATTCTAGAGGACATGCTTCTGGCTTGCGTTCTCAACTTTAAAGGATCTTGGGAGAGACACTTACCTTTGATAGAGTTTGCATATAACAACAACTTTCAAGCAAGTATAGAGATGACACCTTTTGAGGCCTTTTATGGCCGACCTTGTAGGTCACCTGTTTGTTGGGCTGAGGTGGGTGATGCACCTATGTTGGGTCCAGAGTTTGTTTGAGGGACGACGAAGAAAGGTGCACTTATCTGTAAGAGGTTGGTTTCGGTTTAGGGTCATCAAAAAATTTATGACGACCTGAGAAGAAGACCCTTGTCTTTTGAGACGGGTGACCATATGTTTTTTAAAATTTCACCAAGATGGGGTTTGATAAGGTTCAGAAAGAGCAAGAAGTTGTCTCCAAGGTTTATTGGGCCTTTTGAGATTTTAGAGCGGATCAAGAAGGTAACTTACTGTTTAGCTTTGCCACCCTAATTTTTCGGGGTTTGCGATGTGTTTCATATTTGTATGCTTTGGAAGTATGAGCCTAATCCTTTACATATGCTAGATTGGACTAATTTAGAGGTAGATGAAGATGTCTCGTATGAAGAGAGACCAACTCAGGTTTTGGACACATGAGAGCAAGTCTTGTGAGGCAAGACTATCCCTTTGGTTAAGGTGTTGTGAAAACATCACAAAGTTAAGGAAGTGACTTAGGAACGTGAGGTTGAAGTCTGTGATAAGTATACGGACTTGTTTGTTAATGTTTAGGTTTCATTTCCTTGTAATTATAATTATGTTTTGTTGTAATAGATGAGCATAGTTAACACTTTGTGAGATTGATGTGGATATTGTGTTGAGTTGGTTATTATGTTTTCTATACTTTTGAGCATACATCGGTTGATGTTGTTGCTATGGGATTTATAGTGGGATGTTGTTTTCTGCGAAGTAGTTCGATTTCAAGGACGAAATTTCCTAAGGGAGGGACGTTATGGCAGCCCGGGTTAAGACTCGATCCTTTATACTTCTTGGTTTTGGGTTTTGCATCTGTTGGTGTTGTTGGCATCTGTTGGTGTTGTAGACATCTATTCTTGAGTTGAGAATTAGGCTTTGGAGGTATGTTTAAAACAGGTTGAGGTTGATATTTTTGGGATTACTTTGGCCGTGTGAACTTGAGTTTGCTCGAGCGGTGTTTTGGTCGCTCGAGCGGCCTTTCTTTTCTTCCAATTTTGGGTTTTTACAGTCTAAACTTTTGAGAGTTTGCTTTCTTCGCTCGAGCGTAGGTTTCGTAACTTGAGCAGTTTGTTCTGCAAGGTTGAACTTCTAGGAGTTTGGTTTCTTCACTCAAGCCTAGTTTTGATAGCTTAAGCGATATGTTGTGTCTAACGCTCGAGCTCAGATTTAACTGCTCGAGCAGTCTATTTGAATAAAACTGTGAGGAAAGTCACTTTTTGCTCCCTTTTTGATATCTCTCTCTTTACAAAAGATCTTTTTCCCTTTTGCTCTCACCTCTCTCTAGAAACCTCGTGAAAATCATCCGATCTACCTTGGTTTGTGAATTTCATGATCTTCGTGCTTTGGGATTAAAGGTTGAGCTTAAAGAGGGGGTCATTTTAATCAGAAAAGTTTGAGTTTCCGTCTTCGTTGGTTTTTAGGTGTCGTTCATCTCTTCTTCTCACATTGAGGTAGGGATTTCTTTAATGATTTGCATGTTGTTTAGCCTTGTTATGTGTTAGTTGAGTAAATTAATACTTTGGAAAACTTTGGATTTGATTAAAGCATAACTTGATTCATAAAAGAGGGGTTTTTGAGATGATTTCCTTTGAAATGTTTTTGGACTGTTTATGATGGTGAGTGGTATTGGAACTTGAGGAAAATTGCTTTTAAAATGCGAAATCTCTAATTTTTATCAAAACCCTTGAATTATTCTACGTTGAGAAACTATTTGTGAATTGAGAAATTGGGAATTTCATGATAAATTCGTGAACATAGGCTAATTCGAAAATAGATGGGACAATGAGAACTTGGATTCTTAAGGGAATAATGAGAATATATCATTGTGTTGATGTTGTTGAAATTATTAGTTATGCTCTTGATTTATATATTAAATAGAAATAACTGTTTTGACTATCGATAGAAGATAGCATAGTTCATTGTAGAAATTGCATGAGAGCTAGGTTAACTAAAACCCATTCACTCATGCACTCTATTTAATCAATTGTTTAATCTTATGAATTGAAAAGTGTTATTTTTGATAAAAATGAGTAAATACTGTGGCGAATTTGGTTAGGGGGTGTGGTTGTGATTAATTAAGTTGGCCTTTGTGTCCTTAGTGGAAGTCTAAAATCCGCACGGTTAGGATGCCTTCCTTTCGGTTAGTTGCCGATAAAGTGGTTTTGATAGTGCTTTTATAGCCTACTTACAAATATGTACCTAGAGATTACTAGTGTGTGTATTTACTGCTCTGTTTTTTGTTTTGAAACAAATTTATTAAATGTGATTTGAACTCTGGCACAACATTGTTTCAAAAAGGGGAAAACACATGTTTTGTAATGGCATTTCATATGCATTCACCATATGGCTTGGTTAAACATCATACACGTCATTAAACTTGTCTCTACAAGGCTTTAGCTTACCCTATGTGGAAAAACATTTCAGGTGTTAATGGTATGCCTCCGCTAAGAGGATAGCTTGGGATTACATTGGAGCTGAACGCACATTTTATGTTTTATTTTTGTGTAAGCCTAGGGCTTTTATGCATTGGGCTCAAGACCCACATTTGTTGTAATCAAGTATAATCTTGGAAACTTGTAGCCAATAAGACATGAATTTGTAATAGTTTAGATATTAATGCTTATCGAACACATGCTATAGATTCAGGTTTTAGAATCAGTGAATGTATTAATACATGTGATACGATTTTGTAATATTAACATTGTTGTTATGAATATAGAATATTTTTGGATTTAATTAAGCTTTCTCTTGTCAAATGAATATTGTATATACTTGAGATGTGAAATGAATAGTTGGAATCTCTATATTTTTGGGGCTTTGCATCAATGATAGCCTCCGAGCAAGGGAAAAAATGAAAACCATAATCATGGACCTTATAAGTGAGAAGAGGGTAGCCTTGGAAAGGAATGGTGCTTCCCCTCGTCAAGATCCCATCGCTTGTTTGCTTTGTATCCGCAATGAAGACAAATCAGCTCTACTGTTTGATGAGGAGATTGAGGACGACACGTGTAAAACCCAAGTTATGTATAGAATTATTTTATTGGATAGATTAGTAATTAAATTAATTTGTATGGTTAATTTAGTAATTTTAAGAAATTAGGTTAACAACCCTTTAAAAAAAAGAGAGAGAAAGAAGAAAAGGGGGATGTAACGCTCTCAAAATAAACCCATAAATCATACATTCATGATACAAGAAAGAGATATTATATTCCATACATCAGAGTGTTAAGTACAAAAGTATTACATGTTGACAACAAAAGTAAATGCCCTACGGGCTTACAACTTTCCAAGTCAACACTTGGGTTCAACAAAAGAAGAGTTCTAACTCTTTATACAAAATGAGCCCTTGGCTTGATTTACAAGTAATACAAAAAGATAACAACAAGAAGATCTTTCAGCCTCTAAGCCTCCCAAGCTACGTCCTTGGAGGTGGCATACCATTTGTACTTGAAAATGATGTCCCATATAAGGTGAGCCAATGCCCAGTAGAGATACACTAAACCAATTATGAGAAATAACTAAACCATTAGCATTCGATAAAAGGTTAACACTTATAAACCAACTTACAACACTTCCCAGTTTCATGACAAACACATTCGTATTTCATTCCACTTTCCTTTACTTATCCAGTTTAAAATCATAAACATGGTTCATTGTCTAGCCAAACAATTAAATGAGACTACAACTCACATTAAAACACTTCCATCATCCACAATTTAAATGAGACTACAACTCATAAGAAGACATTTCAATACTTCAATTATCTACGTTATGCAAACGTAATTAAGATTTCGGGACTTTCACCCTGGACACTTCGGCCAACTTAGTTATCAGTGGAGTCCATCCCCTATCTCCTCCCAAATGGGTTTGAGAGTACATCCTCTATCTTCTCTCAAACCATGGAGTACATCTCTTATCTCCTCCCAAACAATATACATATACAATGTATTTAAACACTTATCATATACAATGATCAATCAATACACATATTCGATGTATTATTCCAACCGTCACATATTCAATGTGATTAGTTTCAGTTTTCCCTAATCAACATACAGTGTCTACAACAATCAAGACTATCCTCCACTAATAGCCCAAAGCAGTTATTTTTAAACAGATAATAAATTTATCAAACAGATAAAATACCAACATTTTCATAGGTGAGTGATTAATTTATCCAACTACACCATTCAATCTCACAACTCCCCAATTTCATGATTTTCAACTCAATTTCACATTTCCCCAAATTAATTATTTAAGTTAATTATTCAACATAATTAGGGCATTTTTCCCTTATTCACAATGTTGTCCCTAAGGCCGAAATTTCACTTATATTTCATAAACAACCCCGGTTTCAAGTCTCTTACACATATTTGACTCAAACATGGAAAAACCCTATTTTATAAAATTCAAATCAAACCCTAACTCTCCTAAAATTACCATAATTCACCATCTAATCAAAATGACTAAAATTTATGTCAAAACCCATAAGAAGGAGTAGGGTATCCCTACCTCAAAAGAAGAGACCAAATGGAGAAGATGGAGTAAACTCAAGATGCTCCAAACTCAATGATTTTCGAATCAAAACGTAGCCCACACCAAGCTCTACCTTTCTTACAAAGAGGCTAGGATAGGAGACCACTAGAACTAGATGGATTTGTAGAGAGAAGGTATGTAGAGAGAGAGAGAGCAATCGTTCTAGGGTTTGAGTAAAAGAGATGAACAAAAAGTGAAGAAGAAGCTGCTGCTGCGAACTGATATATTCGAGCCTCGCTCAAGCGAATGAGTGGTCGCTCGAGCGACCAGACACAAAGAGACCTCGCTCGAGCGCAGAAAGCCTCGCTCGAGCCAACGACACGAAGCTTCAGGTCTGCAACCCAGAAGCACGCTCGAGCACAAGAATGCTCACTCGAGCGAAAAAACCCAAAACATAGTCCTCGCTCACTCGAGCGGAGGAAATCTCGTTCGAGCCAAGAAACACAACCTTCAGGTCCAAAACTAGACGCAGATGCACGCTCGAGTGAAGGAACCCTGGCTCGAGTGAAGGAACTAAAACACAGAGCTCACTCGAGCGACAAAAGCCTTGCTCGAGCAAAGACACCAAAAACTGGGTAGCCTGCATTTGTTTCGAAACACACCCAACCTGTTACAAACCTGCCCAATACATCCCAAAACTCAAATACAAGGAATTAAAGGATGAAAATACAACAACAGACATCCACGGAACCGAGTTCGGAATACAATAACCAAAGGAGGGAAAACCGGGATCGCTATAGGTTTTATATTATTTTTTATCAAAATTGCGCAGAGCAGTCCAGGAAGAAATGGCAGTAGGAAATTGAGGCTGCAAAACATTGTTGATATGTCCATTGATTGAGGTACTCTCTGCACCATTGTTTATTATATGTAAATGGATCAATAGGCAGTCAAAAGGTCATGGGAAAGGATATCTGTGTGGATGCCTAAGTGTTGAGATTTTGGATGCATGGTGCAACGTGTATGGTGTAATTGTGTGGGTTGTTGAAAACAGTGCAAACTATTGTGTAGGTGTAGTTTTGACAATAGATATTGGTATATTAGATAAGGTGTGTTTGACTATTAAATTTGGGGAATTGATATGATATTGCTTGTATATTAAAGCATTTCATATATACAGTGGGTTCTTGTGGATGTGTGAAAGACATAAAAATATTAATTTATTTGAGGTTATATTTATTAGGTTTGTGTGATTAAAGTGGTGGAGTGGGGTATTTGAGATTAGCTTGGGAAATATTATTTTAGCTTTTGAGGTAAGTAACCCTCTATCACCGTTGGTTCATTTTTATTCCTATTGAATCGTTTGGAATTATAAATATTTATTTATAGCCTTCTTTTTCTCCTAAAATAAAATATGGGTCAAATACAAAACAACATCGGATATTATTATGAAAATTATTTGAATATTTTGTGAAACTATTCTGAAAATATTACCAAATGTTTATTCTGAAAATATCGAATATTTTATTTAAAAGTTGTGTATTGTTTGAATTTTGAACATCACACTAGTCGGACTATGATTTGGACCCTAGCCAATGGGGGTTATTTATTGGCACATAATCTAGTTTCTTTTGGGGCTTCACCATCGGCCATGGTGTGGTTTTGGGCCTTGTCACGGGCTAAGCGACTGTGACTTGAGTTTTGTGAATCAAATCATTGAACCATTTGAATATCTAACCATCAATTTGAACAACGAAATTTCATCGAATTCCCTCATTGTCTTTTCTATTAAAATGTATTGCTACATTGTTTATTTTCAGCTATGGAACCATCTTACAAAATAATTGTTCATTTATTGAATTGTAGCAAAAATATATTTATTGGTTATTGACTATTTTTTTGTACACTTGATCCAACTAGCAGTGATGGTCGGTTATTTGCTACGCTGTCTAGCTTACCCTTATTTTATATTTTTCAGATTCTGAGGAGTAGAGCTGCGCGGGTTTTGTATTTGTGGGAGTGCCGAGAGTAGGACTATGATTTTAAGTTACTATTTTGCTAGTGGATTACATTAGTAGACTTGGTGGACAATTTCATATGAAAAGAATTATTTATTTTTATGGATTTTGGCATTATGATAATTAAAGATTTAAATTGAGTATTTTATATTGTTGGTTTGTTTGATTGGACTCTTAGCCTTGTATGCTCACTTGGATGAGTGTGCGGTGTTGTCATAGCGCTTGGGGTGTGACAACGCAGTCATTATAATGATTGAAGGATACGACACATCCTCCATCCTCCATCCTCCTTACCTTCTTGATTAGATTTTTAGCCAATGAACTATCCATTTACGTTACTATTGTTGAAGGTACGCATGCCCCAAACTAGCTCCCTCATTATGATTCATGAGAAAGATTTAAGAATTGAAAAGATAAAACAATACTAGAAAATAGAACATACTGAAAAATTATGTGCTTTGAGATTGCAGAACAAGAGGAAATTGCTAAAACCAAGACCCTGGGGGAGCTTCTCACATGGGATGGTCTTGCCAAGATGAAGTACACATGGAGAGTAGCAATGGAGACTATAACACTGTGTTTGGTTGGGGATTTGAGAAAGGATTTGGAAAGGAAAATGGAAAAAGAAGGTGAAATGTGAATAAAATATATCTACATTTCACCTAATTTCATACACCTTTTTCATTTCTTTTTCCAAATTCCCCGACCAAACACAGTGTAAAGATAACCCTTCTTGGGTTTTGTTCCTTTAGGAGGGTCCTCAAAGATACAGAATTTGGAGGATATCTAATACCATGAGGGTGGCAAGTATGTGTAAATATTGCTAATGCTTCCGTAATTGTAGATTAATTGCTGGAACAAATGTGTGCAATGTACATGAAATAAGAGCTAGATGTAACACACATTTATGATAAACAGGTAGTATGGACAGCAAGCATGACCCACATGGATGAGACAATTTTCCCAAACCCATCAAAGATCGATTGAACACGGTTTGAGCAGCAAGCACAAGCCCCTCCGTACTGCTTTGTGGCATTCAGAGGAGGACCAAGAATTAGTCCTGGGTATGAGTTCGCCAGAATTGAAACACTACTTGCAATTACTCTATTCAAATTAAAGTTGATTAAATCTTATTAGCAATTTTACCCATCGAAAATGATTTAGCTTAATTATAAGTTAGATTATGTGAACTAAATTAGTAATTTTACAGTTAAAAATGACAGAAAATTGATGTTTAAGTGATTTTTTTTGTTACAGTTTGTTTACTTTTTATTTGATACTTCAATTTAGATTATTTTGGTCATTTAAATAGTTCTATTTTTATTTGGAATATTTTTATCAAATTTTAGTATAAAGACCTTTCGATAATGAATATTTTTTTAGGCCTTTTAATAAATTTTATATTAGATTTTGATTAGTGAGGTCTTTTTTATTATTATTATTATTATTATTATTATTATTATTATTATTATTATTATGTTTCAATTTGCTGAATCCCAAAAGCAGAACTTAGGGCATTACCTTAATGGCTTAATAATGATTGAGTTGTCATTAAGTCAATTGTGCTACACTCTGTATATTTATATTAAATATTTCATTAAAAAAAAAACAAAAATTATATTCAATTAATCAAAAAGTGATAGAGGCCACGACTTGGAGTGATGATACTTGTGAAAAAGTGGAAGAGGGAGAGAATGCTTACTTGCTACCTTTCTCAGAGGGTGTGTGGTCCTTGTACATTACGTAAGATCCTTATTCAATCGATAGGTAATCTAAAATTGCTGTGAGTTTCATTATAAATTTTACTACATAAGGAATAAATAAAATTAATTGGCCTTCAAATCTACATATTTTCTTTGAGACCCATTCAACAACACTTGATAGATTTGTCAACCTATGAAATCATGCATAGGTCGTTTAAATATCTTGATGTCCATCCACATAGACAATATTATCAGGATTTTAACATGTTTTTCTTTTCTTTTCTTTTTTTGTCATTATCAATGTTTCATATCATAATCTTTCCTATTTTTTTTTCTTCTTTTAGGCAAGACAGGATGAAGCTTAATTAGATTATGAACTAGATTATGAATTTATTAAGAATAACTCTCATAAGTGGACAATTCGTGATTTACCTCAACCTATACCAAAAAATCATACAATTCTTGTCTGAAAGGAATCTGGTATTATAGAACATATAGACTTGTTTGGTGATTTTTTTGTCAAAAACTTATTTAAGAATTTTTTTTCTAAAATCTGTCCCATTTTTTAAGAAACACCAAAAAGTTATTTCCGCAATGTCAAAACTATTTTTTGTGCAAAAATGAAAATAATGCCGTTTTTGAAATTTTCATTTTTTTTTTTGTTTTTGAAAAAAAAAAAATGAACATTATATATAGAAAAATATAGATATCTATCCTTAATAGAAATATACTGCTAGTTTCTTATTGAGTTTTCTTTTTCTTTTTGCAGTTGTCAACCATAAAGAGCTACTCCCTATGGTTATGTGATGTCTACCTTACTTCAGATTTCATTGTGTAAGGGCATATGTTTCCTATGATTTGTGTTTTTAGATAATTGTCTTGCTTTGCAATATCAAAACTACTACTCTAAATAAAGGTATGTTTACCTAATGTGTGCTAAAGATGTGAAGAGTGAATAAAAGGGAAAAAAAAGTACCCAATGTGTGTAATTTTACTCTATTTGCATTGTAACGGAGCTTGTATCCAAAATTATTTATGTCAATTAACAATATTGTATGTTTGTTTTCATACTTGTTTGTATCTATGGTATTAATATATTACAATCTACTCTTTATTGAAATGTGATTGACTAATAACAATTCAGAGCACAACAATGAATTGTTGTTTGAATTTGTTAAGAGGAGATTGTAATTCATTTGAAGCAAGATTTTGTTAAGGAATCCAAAGAGGTGATACCTTGATTTATGTCAGGGAATCCAAAGTGTCCATACATAGAATCAATACATGTTATTTCAAACATGCATAGATTGGGACCTTTTTGCTTCTCATATTTCTTGAGCATTCAAGTGTAAAAATGGTGTTCAAAAGTCTCCAAGTAATCATGCTTGAATACCTTCAAAACCTAAGTGGTTTTTGCACAGGAGACGACTTTCCTTTTGAATGGTCATCCTTGGAACAACTTAGAGTGAGAGAATGGTCCAAAATGAAGATTTTCACTGCCGCTGCCACTACTTCCAGCGGGATCCAAAGCACACCAGCACTAAAGGAAGTTGTATTTGATAACTTCGAGAAAATACCGCTACAGTGAATGGACTTGAATCAGTTTGTGAAAATCCATTTGAAAGCAGAGGTAATTCTATTTTATACATTATTATGTAATTGGGAAATTCTACACTTTAGATATGCCACTGATTTTATTCGTACGACTTGGCGCCACATTTCATTTGGAGTGGACTGAAGGTATAAAATTTTCAAGAATTCTATAGAAATTCAGTTTGTCAATCAATAAGTGTATGGAAGTCTTATGTTGAGCTATGATTACCTGCCGGATGAGGAATCCAAGTCCTGCTTGTTGCTTTGTGTTTTGTTTCCTGAGGAGGCTAACGTCTCAGTAGAAATTTTGGTTCGATGTGACTGTGAGAAGTTGGAGGACATTATTGTAAATAAAAATCTAGGGAAAGAAGAACAAGAAGCTATAGTTGATAAGATGGTATTCAAAAATCTAAAAAAAAGAATCGGAACATCTTTCATGTCTCTATGGTTTCTGTACCAGGAGATCTACTTTGAATGGTCATCCTCAGATGAGTAATTGAGAAAGATTGCTCTAAAATCAAGACTTCTACTTCTGCCACTCCCTCCAGGGTCCAAAGCAAACTAAAACTGAAGACGGTCAAAGTGGATGATGTTGGTGTCTTGCTAACTCTTTTTATTGATGTATATTGTTGTGTTTACTTTGCAACAAATTCAATTTCATCAATAAATTTCCCTTTTCCTAATCAAAAAAAAAAAATAAAAAATAAAAGAAATGCTGAAGAACACAATGTACGGCGTTTGTCCAGAATATTTAGCCCAAATACATGGACCCTATTTTGACATAGAAGTGAAATATAAAGGCTTGTTGAGTTGAGTTGACTTTTGAGAATCATCAAACAAACATTTCAGACCTTCAGTGCTAGTGAACAATGACTTCACAGTTTATTGTTTGCTTAAAAATGGTTTCACATATTTCTCTTATATTCAGAAAGCACAGACTGCTTTTGAAGAGCGATCTGAGAACCAATTAACTTTATCTCGATGGAAGCTCTGTTAATGCTCACCTTTTAGTTTGTGTGCACCTCAGTTTGTGTGTGCATGCTTGATGCTAGATGAAGTACCAATAGAACTCACCTTCATAATTATCATAATTAATTTATTTTTTTTGTGCTTGTTGTCCTTAGTGTTTTTGAACAGGAGCCTCACTTTGCACTATTTGGATGTTACTTTAAATAAAGTTCATGTTTGCATTTTAGTTTGGCTTTGAATTAGTCATCTAAATTCGACATTGTGATATAGTTGATTGTATTGTGCATTTTCATAATACCTTGTGATCTATAGAAGAAAGTCTTTTCAACTCTAATGCTCCTATTCCAATCGATTAAATTACTTAGCGGGATAGAGTTAGCAAAAACTACTTTATTCACTCCTGTTCCAAAAACAAAAAGTCGGAAAAGCTCATCTTTTAATTATTTGATAGAGTAATTGATTGAGAATTGGGGTTTTAATAATTATATTTTTGTGTTCTCATCCAATTCAAGGAGGACTGTCTACATGCGTGTGCACACACACATTAGTAGGCCAACTCCATATTTACCAGTAACTGTAAAAACACTGCTGACTGTGCTATTGAACTGTTGTAAGGTTGTTTAATGAACAACTCACTTATCTTCTAAGTTCTTATCATTATATTTGTCATCATCATTATCATCATTATTTATACATGTAGACTCATTGCCTTTGTCTATCTATATGAAAATTCAGTGAGTCAAGCCTTTGTATAACATTTTTCTCAAGAAAAGGAAAGAATATCAAAAGGAAAAGAGAAAAAGGAGGAGCTAGTATATGTTCTTTGCCACCTGTTATCACTGGATGCAAAGTATCAAACATTATGCCAGCATACATCAAACCAAGAAAAGAATATTTTCATCTTCTTCACAATAGAATATTGGGGTTTCCATCTCCATTGTGAAGCCTGCAGCAGCTATTTGCCTTTCTCGTAATTGTTTACAGAAAGAGAGGTAAGCTTTGAATTCTAGCTTTGCCCTTTTCAATAATTTATGAAATTGAATATATAAATAATGCTAACTATTGTCCATTGCTTATTTTATTCATAATGCAAAGGTAACTATGTTTGAGTTAAGTTGAATTGTGTAAAAAGCTAACTGTATGTCTAAATGAGCTAAGTTGCATTGCATTCTATTCATAATGCAGAAACGTAAGGTGCATTGAAAATCTAAATATTTTGGCATTTTCTTTACCTTAATGACATGTGAGTTGCAATTAGCATGACCCACAATTCATATATGTGAACATACAAAAAGCAACTTAGCTCAAGAATAGTAGTTCTTTTCTAGTGACCTTTTAGTATGTAATTTCCCCCCCCCTCCCTGTATCTGAAGTATTAAATAGCTCTTAATTGTGCCCCAAATAACACCATATTGTCCATGCAAAAAATAAAAAATAAAAGGCAAGAAAGAAAGATGAAGAAAGAAATGAATCATCTTCAATATTCATCATGTAAGTTTGTTTCATCGAAAAAAGTCGTTCTCATATTTTAGTGTTTGGTACAATGGAACATAGAAGTCAATGGAAGACGTTTTTCAGCATTCAAGAAGATGACCTAATTTGATGGAAAATGTTTTTCATTTTTTGAAAGTAGAAAACATTGCAGAAACAACTTTTGGATCTAACGAGACATACCAATCTTACCAATGACACCGCGACCCTACCATATCCTTTAGCTACCATAGAATATCAAAGATTCTATGTCAAAAATTCAATCCCAAGATTTTAAGTGTAAGAAGTAGATCCGGACACAAGTTTTCTTGTTATTAATAACAGTAATATTCTAGCAAATTTCAGTGTTGCTTGTTCAATATTTTTCCACAGACATGGCAGATATTTTGCTTTACATTGTAGAAAAGTTAACGTTGTTAAATTGTTTGTGAAGCCAGTTAAACATCAATTCAATTGTCTGATTTATCAAAAGAAAAAGGTTGGAAGTCTAAGAAGTAAATTTGAAACATTAGAGGCTATGAGAGATAAGGTTCAGGGATTCATTTATCTAGCAATTAGGATTAGAGAAGAAATTCATGAAGATGTCAAGCACTAGATTGAAAAACTTAATGGGTTCATAGGAAGGGCTAAAGAGTCCTTGGAAGGTGGAAGTAATGTGAACGAGAGTGTTTTAATAGGTGGTTTTCTTAGTTGGTCACACTTTTGTTTTTCCTTATTTATTTTATTTATTTATTTTTTTTGGAGATGATTTGGTCACATGTTTCCGGCTAGGAAAAGAAGCAAACGAGAAAATGGATGAGGCTAAAATGCTATGGAAAGAAAGCAACTTCAATAACAAATCCATCTCTACACGTCCCTTGGGGATATAATTCATACCCTTAGAAAGGCTCTTGACTTATGAGACCACAAATTTGGCAATGTCAAATGAAAAAATCAATTTCTTCGGAATACATGGTAGTGGAGGTTGTTCGAAAGACAACTTTGGTAAGAGAAAAAAAAAATGCTAAATTGGATAAGCATTTGATGGCTATAGTGTCTTGGCACCCAGACATTAAAAATATTCAAGATCAAATAGCTGAGGTGTTGTGTTTGAGAATAATTGATCGGCCAAATGAAACTGAAAGATCAATTATATAATGTGCAAGACTCGAGGATGTCAACAGGATCCTTGTTATATTGGATGATGCTTTCAGAAACACTGCTAACTTTGCCATTGAGCTGTTATTTGTGAAACTGCATCTTCACTATGTATTTTGTTTGGGACTCTGATACTCTCATTACTAAGGACGAACAATATGAAAATGTTCAGACACATAAGTCCAAACAGAGAGTCACTGATAAGACATAGCTTGTCGTACGGTTAAATTTTGTTCAGTCCTATAAGTTTGAATAAGTGTAAAATGTTCGGTTATTTAGTGTCAAACATTCAATCTATTCAAACCTCTTCAAGCTCAGTCCAGCACAAGACATAGGGTCAACCATCCAAATAAAGTCAAAGAACTTTAAGGTGGCTTGGCAACAGCCCAAGAAAAAAAGCCTCCAGACCGGTCCACTTTTGGCTCATTTCAGTAGTGGAAGAACCCCAAAACACATGGGCAAATGCCTCATGGACTTGGCACAAAACTCAAAGCAAACAATGGCTCAAATTCATTACTGAAGCAAAGCAAGAGTCATTTCACCCCAACAAAACCAGCTTTCCAACCTTTTCAATAGTAGCCCACGGCTGCCCAACCGCAATCTAAAGCCTGGGAGACAAGCTAGAGTTGAGCCTAGTACCTCCCATGGCTTGGTCCAACCTTAAAAATCGAGGGATTAGATCATTGCGATGATCTTCAGATATGTTGATAAGTGGCCACTCATATCTAAGGGGGATACTTTTGGAGTAGTAGTTTGGTAGGCATGAAAGTGCCCAAAGTCCAAGTTAGCATCCTCTAGTACAAGCAACAAAGGAGCCAGTTGTCCTATAGACTTTTGGATACTTAGGACAGATATGTGCTATCAACTTCATATTGGCTGAGTTCCTTTCAGTCATGTCACCCTTTTTCAATTCTATTTAGCAACAGTTATAAACAACTCTCACTGCGAAAAATTACTACTTTTGGTAAGATCCTATTTACTACTTTTGCCAACAATCTAAACAGCTCACAAATCTGTCTTATAAGCATTCAATGCCCTTAAATACTTGTCGAAATCTGATTAACCCTAGGGGAAGCTCAAGGTCCCCTTTCTAGGCCATGACTAACACCCCTGCAACAATGTGCAAATATATTAATTATCGGTAAACAGTAAGATTCAAACACAATATCTATTGCATGCTCTAATACCATGATTTCGAATTGTTAACCGCCAACTTCATCTAAAAGCTTAAACTATTACAGAAAGAGATAAATTTAATTATTTTTTCAACACACCCCTCACATGTGGCCAAACTTTCTTTCATAAGCGAGCCAAAGACGTGCAAATATTTTAATTCTTGGGTTGGTAGTGAGGTTTAAACACAGGATCTATTGCGTGCTCTAATGCTATGCTAGATTGTTAACCACCATCTCATCTAAAAGTTTTAGTCATTAGAAATAGGGACAACTTTATTATTTATATCCTCAATACCCCCCCTTATATATGACCAAAATCTCATTTGTAAACACACAAAATATGTGCAAGTATTTTCAATTGTCGAATAGGCAGTGAGATTTGAACACTAGATTTATTACTTGATTTAATATCACTTGTTAGACTGAGTTCCACTATCTCTCTTAACATTATTAATTGGTTTTAGGTGAACTGGTGAAAGCTGGGACCATAAGTGATACTAGATCCCAGCTCCTATGTTTGAGTTACCCAGGGTGATTCCTTGCAGAAGGAGAAATCCACCCTAGTAGGCTTTGTGGACTAACAGTTGATAATGGACTAACCATCAGAAATTCAAATTTAAGCACAAAAGCTATACCAATTGGTTTTAGAAGAGATCCGAAAACTCAGTCTGACAAGAGTGTTGAGGATATAAATAATAAAGTATCATTCTCCTGAACAATTTAAGTTTTTAGATGAGTTAGTGGTTAACAATTTATAATATTAGAGCTAACAATAGATTTTGTGTTCAAGTGCAACCTCACCACTTACCAAATAATTAAAATATTTACACGTGTTTCGCCCACTTATGAAGAACAGCTTGGTTATACGCAAGGAATGTATTGAAATATAAATAAAAAAGTTATTTGGTTCTCTAATACTTTAAACTTTTAGATGAGTTGAGGATTAAGAATGGATGATTTAGTCAAGTGGCGTAGGATAACACTATTCTCAAGGAAATAATATGGAAAAGTAAAAGAGAAAAAGGAGCTTGTATATGTGCTTTGTCATCTTTAATTCCTTGAAGCAAAGGATCAAACAATATACATCAATGAACAAACCAAGAAAAGAATTGCATTCCCATTCTTAAACATAGAATGTTGAGGTCTCCATCTCCATCTCCATCGCGAACCCTGCAATAACCATTTGTTCACAGAAAGAGAGGTATGCTTCAATTTCTAGCTTCCCCTTTTCAATAATTTTAGGCAAGTAGTTGAATACATCAATAATGCTAACTGTAGTCCATTACTTGCTTATTCTATTCATAACGCAAAGCTAATTGATTTCTTATTCTATTCATATTGCTAAGCTAATTGAATATCTAGCATAAGCTACTGAAGTTGCGTTTTGTATGGCCACCGTTGTGTTAGTATTAAGGGGTAGTTTACATGGAGACTCCCTAAACTATTACCAAGTAATCACTTTGGCCACTTAAACTAAAATAATGTACAAACTGACTCCTAAATTATTGATAACATAAAACTCCTTTACGTTTAATTACCAAAATGTCCTACACCTCTTGTATCATTTTATCCCTTAAACTATCGTGGAATATCATTTTACCTCCTGAACTATAAAACATACAAATAGACCCTTAAATTATCAAAATGTCACACACACCTTGATGTTGTTAATGAAAATAGTAAAATGACCAAATTGCCCCCTCTTTTTGATACCTTACACACCCATTTTGAATCCCATTAGAAACCATTACAAATTTTTTATTTAAAAAAAAGAAGAAGAAAAGAAAAGAAGAAATCTTAGTCCCTAACCCTCTATCCATATCCCCTCATATCTCCACTCCATTCCAAAAAAATCCATTAAAAATTCTCTCTTTTTTTTTTAAATTTTTTTTATTATTATTGAATTTTAATGATTTTTGATGGACTTGAAAGAGAGAATGGTTTGTGTCAACTATTAAAAAAAGATGGAACAACTTGATCATTTCACTGTTTCCTTTAACGACATCAGAGGTTTTTGACATTTTGATAGTTGAAGCATCTAATTGTACATTTTTATAATTTAATTGGGTAGAGTGACACTTCATGGATGTTCACGGGGGCCCCCATGTAATTAACCAATTGCTAAATGGTACTTTGGTCATAAAATAATCAAAATTTTGACGCGTGACCCTCAATCTCACGATTTACTCATGGTTGAAGGACGGAATGGGTGTATGTGATGCATTTTGCTAGTTAAGGGGTCTAACTATACTCTTTTTTAGTTCAGAGAGTTAAAATGATACTTGAGAATAGTTTAGAGAGCCTTCATGTAAATATCTCTAGTATTAATTTGGGCATCAAATACAAGCCTCTTGTGATAATTGTTTTAAATTATTACAATTATTATTTGGGTTGAAGTTTGCTATGTACTTTAAATTTGGTCCAACAACTTTGAGATTGCACGTATAAATTTAAGGGTTAATTACCAACTAATCCTATTAAGTAGACTTAAATACTAATAGGTGTTATTGACTTTTTTAATGCACCAATAAGTCTTGCAATGTCTATATGTTGCCCTCATTAAATTTATTCCCTCATTAAATTTCTTTCTTTTATTATCTTGCCTCTTTTTCTTTCAGTTTTTTAGAAAACTTTTCTTCTTCTTGTACGTATTCTTCCTCTCTCTTTACCATTTTTCTAGAGAGCATCTCTCTTTCTATACCATTTTTGTAGAGAGCTTCATATCACCACTACCGTTGTTACACCACCATTATTGCTACACTACTACTGTCACCATGTCATCCACTCACCACCGCCGTCACCGTTTGGCCACCACCACCAACGTCATCGTTTGACCACAAGCACCGTTCACCAATCACCTCTATTATTGCCGATCTATACTTTACAAGATCTACACATCACCAGCTTCTTCCGTCGTCAGCACCGCACACTTCTTACCATTGTCTTCTTTCTTTGTTGCTGTCACCGGTGAAGATCTAGCCATTTTCAACTCATATTTTTACCAGTGACTTCAAATTCGGCCATTTTTGGATGCCGATTTGATCATGACATGGCTGCCGAAGCTCCTACCAATGAGATCGGATCTTTTTTTTCGCTCTCTCTCTCTATATATATATGGGTGTGTGTGTGTGTGTGTGTTGATGGATCTCCATAAATTTGTTTGTAAAGATCTAATTAACTAACATCTGTTATTTGTAATATCTGTATATTAAAAAATAATTTTACAGTGATATTTGTATGTTTAAGTGTATTGGTGTGTTCCTGTGAATGAATAAGCGAGTATGTATTATGTGAGTGTAAGTGTAAGAGTGAGACGTAGTAGTTGATTAAGTGGTCTGAAAAAAATTGATTAGTATTTTCAGTGATAAATTTATCACTGATACCAAATCTGAGGAAGTGGTGAGAGTAGTGACATAATGAAAAATGATATTGTTTTGCCTGAAAAAAAAATGGTCGGATAATTGTCAAAAATCATTGTTGGAAAATTATCGTCGGATGTTGGAGATGGCAGCCGAAGATTTGTTGACGGTCTGAGATGGTATCCGGTGATTGGAGCTGCTGGACATGGTCGCCAGTGATTGGAGTTGGCGGCCAAACATGGTTGCTAATATTTGGAGATGAAGGAGATGGTATTTTGGATATATTAATAGGTAAAAAAAGGAGCAGGACTTATAGGTAAATAAGTTTTTTTAATAGGATTGGCCTGTAAGTGTCCCTAAATTTAAGAGAATATTTTGTACCTAATGGTTAAAGCTTAAGTTTGTTCACAATAACCTTTGTGTAGGGTGTACAAATATCAAGTTCAGTCAGGTCGACACTATTAGGAGTGCAATTTGGGCGGGTTAAACCTGAGCAAACTAAGTCCAACCCGAATTTTTTTAGGGCTTGGACAAGATATTTTTTAATTCGGTACATGCTTGGACAAAAATTTAGAAGTCCGAATTAAATTTGGACAGGCTTGGGTAAAGACATCAAATAATCCGAGTAACTCTAAGCCCGAATTATATATATGAATATATAAAAATATTAAATATGCATATAAATTATTAGCCATTACATGATATTTATTTTTAGTATATAAAAAACGGGGTACTATGCCAACCCCCAGCTCTAGGCTAAGACCTCTCTTGAGAAGTATAAGGGCGCCATCCAAGGGGCTATGGTGTGTTGAGCCATTGTCAATGGAGTTTTCGGTACGACACTTACCGCTGAACCAACCCCCTGTTGGTAGCCATTACATGATATTAAAGTAATTTAGATCATTAGATCATATTGAATATGTATTATATATACAAGTAGCGCAATACAAAATCTTACATTTTTTATTTCCACTTATTAATTGTAAAGACTACTGTAGTGGCAAACAACCTTGGGATACAATTCGAGCAACTTTGGCAATTCGGATTTAAGTCTGGTCGGGCTTGGGTAGACAACCTCGGGTTACAATTCGGATCTGAGCCGGTCTCAACATAATTTGGGTTGGGCTTAAACAACCTCTCAACCCACTCCAATTACACCCCTAGACACTATAGAGTAAGAATATACGTGTCATTTCAAGCACTGCTCGACTCGAACATCACACCAAACTTACCTATTGTAACAGCGCCCGCGTGGGCCTCGTGCTACAGTTCGGACTCGATTTGTGTCACGGTTCTTAATCTGAACCAAAGAGTCCAAATCTGGCAAATCGTTTTGAGAAAACAGATTTTTGAAAAAGTAGTGCCAAACATGGACTGCTTTGCCAGATACAGAGTCGCCACCTAAATATTTTAAAATGGGGAAATTTAGGAAACCCTGACTCGGTGCCGAAGGCCACATGTCCGTCATCACCGGAGTTGTCTCGGCTCGGGAGCTTGGGTACGATCGGGGAAGGTCAGCTATGAGCACCCCCTTTCGCCCGGTCCGAAGACCGGCCTCTACTAACCGTGATATCCATTTTTGAAAACTTTATGTGTTCTTATTCTAATTATTAGCCTAGAATTACTATGTTATGCGCGCAGCAAACAAGTATAGACTAGATTGCCTAATTTGGAAATAAACATTGCATATCCGTTCGGTTTAAAAATGCTTTGGAATTTGCTACTCGCAAGTAGGCTAAAATACGAATTTCAACGAGTTTTTCCAACTCAAACAATCCAACCTTCACCCACAGGCATTCGAAACAGTTTAACACATAAGCATCTAGCCACATGTTAAGCATGCTGTTATGGCAACATTCACACTCGTGCGATATGCTAAAGCGGAAATACTTACATAGTACTCCGTGCCAAAACAAAGAACTTGTTAGCAATCATGCATGATCCAAGTCCATGTGAAGTGCCTAATGCATCGCATACAAAATGTCGCTAAGATAGGCTCGGCTAATCCTAGACATGTCATGTGAAAGTGCACGATTATCACGTATTCAGTTTGAAAATTGAAGTATTGATGCAATTAGCGTGATGTACCGAGCCTAATGCATGCAATACAAATGCATGGATGCACACATGCATAGCATAAGGTATGCTAATTTAAACATGCCCTAATACTAACCATCAAAGCAGGTAAGTAAAAGGGAAGAAAGAAGCGGGGATTGGAAGACATTCACACACCCACACACACTTATTACAGATTTGCCCTCGCTCGGAGGGACCGAATAAATATTACAAATTAACTAACTACGCAAGCTAATTAATATTACAAATTAACTAATTTAATTAACAAATTAAATTAAATTAATTAAAGCAGGAAAGCGTCTCGGGAGACGCGCCACCATGCGCAAGCTGCCTCCGTTTTCCTTCCTTTCCTCCTCTGGAGGCTGTCAAAGCCTCAGGACTACATCCTTGGACAGAGGGGATCATCACCGGCTGAATGAAACCTCCACCGGCAGTGTAGTATGGCCATCGGCACAAAATAGGGTCTGTCGGCAGAGAAAAATGTGCCGGTCGGCACATTACACTGCCGGTCGGCAGAGTATTCCTGCAGAACCTGCAACTCACAGCAACAAAGGGCAAAACAAGGCATGGCAGCATATTTCAAGGCATGTATGCATCAACCATGTCTCTTATCATTGTGATGACTCAAAGGGACATGTGCCTCGGTTCTTGGACCACCAATCATGCATTTCCATGCATGGTGGCCCAAAGAACCGAGTATGCATCTTTGATTTCAAATGTATGCACACCAATCAAACAAATAAGGCCCAATTCCTATCACCGATTCAAGGAACAAGGCATGCATGCAAAATGCAATGCAACCTAGGCATACAAGCTAAGGATGCAACATGGCATGGCAATCAACTCATGCGAGCATACAAGCATGCATATGGCAATACAAATGAGTGCAAAGATGGACTTAAACATGAATTAGGCGGCTCTAAAAAAGGGCCTAAAACAGTAGCCAATGTGCTAAAAGGTGAGGGCTAAATGGCATGCACACACACATGCACATAAGGACCAACACTTAAGCATGAATCAAACAACATTCAAGCACACTTGAAAGGAGGGATCATGGACTAATTAGCATGCAACATGGACCCTAAAATTATGTTTATAAAATGATGCCAAATCAAGTTATAAATCAAGCCAAAACATGCACCAAAAGGCCTAAGCGTTCAAAGCAAATCAATGAGGCATTGAACTACACTAAGCAAGACCAAACAAGGCATGCAAAGAGAGACCAAAATCAGAGGTTTAGCATGTTAAAACAAACCTAAAGGACCACTTAGATGGTATCTAAATGGCCCAAATACAAAGGCATATACCATGGCCAAAACATGGAGCATTGCAACACATGCTTTCAAAGCATTAAAGAGGCATGCGAGGCAATCAAACGAGCATGGAAATGGGACTGAAATAGCATGCAAGATGATTCCAAATCATCAAATTCATGCAAAGATGGCATGCTACACATGCACAAACTCAAGGCCAACAAGCCTAAATGCAAAGGAGCCATATAAGGCATGCAAAGATCGGCCCAAACGATTATGGACAGAGCTAAAGCATGGCAAAATAAGCACATAATCTTCACAAATGCAAGCCTAAAACATGCTCCAACAAAGGCTAACAACCTAGATCATGTTAAGGCACAAACATGGCATTACAAGGCAACTATGCTAAACATGCATAAGGTTCCAAAACCAACTTTAAATCATGTTATATCATGGATATATAAGCATGAAAAACAAACCAAACATGCTCAACACACACTCAAGCATAGGCTTCCTTAGGAAGGCCAAAATGTGCCCTTTTCAAGGACAACAAGGAGAGGGGGTGGCCCTCTCCTTCTTGGGACTTCAAACCATCATCTTCACCACTGAAATCCCTCAAGATTTCAATGGTGAAGAGACCTCAACACCAAAATCCCGGAGTTAACACAAAATGGCTTAAAATGAGGCCTTTTGAGGCCTAAGGGTGGTCAACACCCCTCAAACAACAAAACACTCTTAATAAAAAATAAAGAGGGCTTAAAAATAGAACTTTTTTATGTTATACAATAATCACAAAAACAGCTCTAAGATAGGTATAAAATTGATGCAAGAATGGGGAATAAAGGTGTAAGTTTCTTACCCTTGTAGTCCTCTTCAACAAGGATGCTCCAATGGCCTCCTTTGGCTCCAAATCAGTCAAGAAACTCAAGAACAACCCCTTAGAACTCTAATCTCAAGAGGAAGGTGAAACACTAGGTGTTTGTGTGCAATAGTAAGGCACAAAACACCTAGTGTGCAAAAATGGGAGGGAAAGAGAGATAGATTGTGTATGTCTAACCCTAACCCTAGAAAACCAGAGCTCTCCTCTGTCTTTTCTCTCTCAAAAAATGTCTAAGCCTCTCCCCCCTTCCCTTTTAGAGAGCTTCTCTCTATAAGCCTCTTGTAAAGCTTACAAGACAAGCTTTGCAAGAGGGAGATCCCTCCATACACGTGTATGGAGGGGAGCAAAAGTTATACAGCTGTCCAAAAATATCTGCAAAAGCAGATGAACAGCAATCGGCCGGCAAAAAATGCCATCTTGGCCAAACAAAGTGCCGACCGGCACAAAAAAGTGCTGACCGGCAACAAATAGTGCCGACCGGCAAACTATTTTGCCGGTGGCAGCAAAAACCAGCCGGTGGCATCTAGCCACTGCCGGTGAAGGGTGGGGATGGTCTACAAGCCCCACTCTGCCTCTCAAAGGCAAAACACAAGTGTTCGGTGCAAAACCAGACACTAAACGGTCGAGTTCGGAGATCCTGAGGCAAGGCACGCGAGCCGAGGCTTCCGGGAACTCCAAACGAACACAAACATGGATAATCACCGAGTGTTCAAACGGTGACGTCCAAGTCTTGAGGACGGTCAAAAATGGGGTGTCTACAGTTGCCCCTCTTTGACAGAACTCGAAAGTCATAACAATGACGGGAGTGAATGTCAAAGCCCAGAGACGACCCATTTTTGACAAGGCCGAAGACTTAGACAAACATGCAAGACAAATAAGGTATGCGCCCGGAGGCAGGGGCAAAATGCAAGACAATGCACGGAGCCGAGCATAACTTATGATCATGCAAGGAAAGCTGTAATGAAGCAAACATGCGACAATTTTAAGCTATCATACCAAACTACACTACAATGCAGAAAGGATGTAAGAGAATTATGGAATTCTCAATACGTCTCACTCGGGAGATACAATACCTGTGCGGCTCGTCTGGTTGCACCAGCTCCAAATGAACCGTACATACAATATCGTGCCTGAAAAAGAAAACAAACTTAACAGGTACAATATTGTTAGCAACATGCATGACAATGCAAAATGGATGCAAGACGATATGCGATATATACAAAACAATGTATAAACAATGCAAATGTAGATGCAATGTAATTGAAACAATGCAAGCTACATGCAAAGCAATTGAATCGTGATCCAATCACGAGCGGTTCGAAACCACACCTATGTCAAATAGATTGATGGAGATAACAAGTCTGTCTACCATAGAACGGTGAACTGAACTATGAGTATTGTAGACAGACGCAAGAACAAGCATTGGGTGGAATTGACATAAGTGGGGAAACAACCCGCTGGAGAAAGGACTACGATCCTAATGCCGGATGCAAAAATTACACTACAATGTAATGGGTGGATATGGCACGCAGGCCAAACCAAATCTTGCCTAGGAAAGGCATGCATACATACAAGCCACGTGTAACACAAAAAAGGTGCCGCAACCCTCAACCAACATATCAACGTGGAATCGGCGCGATACACATACAGAACTGTGTTCTAACATGAAAAGTAAGGGCACATACCAGACCAAGCTCAACCTGGAAAGGCGCAAGCCAAAGGCGGAAGGTGATGCAATGAATGCATGCAATCTACAATGCAATATCTACAAATATGCAATGGAATGGATATGGATACAATGGATATGGCACGCAAGCCAAACCAAATTTTGCCTAGGAAAGGCATGCACACGTACGAGCCATGTGTAACACAGAAAAGGTGCCGCAACCCTCAACCAACATATCAACGTGGAATCGGCGCGATACACATACAGAACTGTGTTCTAACATGAAATGTAAGGACACATACCAGACCAAGCTCAACCTGGAAAGGCGCAAGCCACGGGCAGAAGGTGATGCAATGAATGCATGCAATCTACAATGCAAATGCATGACAATGCACGATGATGCAATGACTATGATTGCAACTTTCCCTATCTTACCAACAGGGTGATATACTAGGTTGGTTCAGTATCCAGAACTGAGGCGTAGACATGCCGCCTCAACCTATGGGGCTTCCATACAGATTTCAAGCCGAGGGTAAACCCCTGGGTATTTAAACCAGACTTTAGTCTCGGAACTCCCGAACCTTTGCGTTCTAGGCATAAGCCGTTTGAACTCTAGTTTCCACCGTCCCAGTTGGTCTTCTAGGAACTCATCGCAAACATAGGCAGGTGGCTTTACCAGACCACCGAAAGTCGTTCGGGCACGACGAACACCAAAGGAATTGCACCTTTAGAGGATTTAAGGTCTCCTAGACCGTGATGCAAATGTATGCATGACAATGCATGTTTTTATTTGTTTTTAAATGCAAATGATGCATGAAATGCATGTTGCATGAAATGCGCGACAACACGCGGCTTAAGATATGTACAAAGCAATAGTGTGCACACCAATGCAATAAAGGTTTTGCACCTTCCAAGGATTTAAGGTCTCCTAGACGGTACGTGTTTAAGGTCTCGCCAGACCATGCGTGTTTAAGGTCTCGCCAGACCACGGTGGTATTTACAAGACACGTGACAATGCGCTGAAGGTTTCGCACCTCCAAAGGATTTAAGGTCTCCTAGACCGTGCGTGTTTAAGGTCTCGCCAGACCATGCGTGTTTAAGGTCTCGCCAGACCGTGCGTGTTTAAGGTCTCGCCAGACCGTGCGTGTTTAAGGTCTCGCCAGACCATGCGTGTTTAAGGTCTCGCCAGACCGTGCGTGTTTAAGGTCTCGCCAGACCGGCGGCATTGCACGACGGTATGATGCGCAAAATAGCGCAATGCGTTAGGCAACGCGAGTGCACAGGACAGTGCGATGGAATGCATGCAAAATGCAATGAGATGCGCAAAACAGCGCGAAATTGAAATGCACAAAACAGTGCAATGCGCAGAACAGCGCGAGGTTTGAAATGCACAAAACAGTGCAATGCGCAGAACAGCGCGAACAAAATACAATGCACAAAACAGTGCGATGCGCAGAACAGTGCGAACAATACAATGCACAAAACAGTGCGATGCGCAGAACAGCGCGAACAAAATACAATGCACTAACAAGTGCAAGTAAGGTGCGCAAGATAGCGCGAAGGAAATGCAATGATGACGCATGAGAAATGTGCACGACAATGCAAAGGGGTGCGTGTTGTAACGCATGTAACACGTGCATAACAATGCAAACGTGTGGCGCGTGACAGCGCGATGTAATGCACCGAAGTAGTGTGATGAGTTCGTGCAACACACATGGGGTAACTTTTGAATTTAAAAGGATACAAAAAGGATACACCTTGCATGAATTCGAGTGCCACGCACTGGAGACACGGCCCGCGGTCAGAACGGAGACCGGTTGAACATCGGAGATGCACTTTCTTGCACTTTCTTGAGCTATGAAGACCACAATCTTCTCAAATGGCCTAAACAAGGCTGTGGGAACCCTACCGGCAGTAAGGGGAGGCCACCGGCTGGCCATCGGCACAAAAACAATTCTATCGGCACAAAAAAGTGCCGGCCGGCACAAAACATTGCCGACCGGCAAACAGTTGCTGAATCGGGGCAGTTTTGTCTTTTCACTTCGGGCCTTATAAAATAGGGCTTGAAAACCCTATTCTTCACTTTTCCACCGCCGAAAATTCTTGCCCTCTCTCTCTAGAGTGCTTCTCTCTTATTTTTCGTCCGTTTCTTCGCGTTCTACGCCCGTTTCGTCGTCGGATTCGCGATCCTCTTCGCGTTTCGGACATTTTCCACCGATCACATTCTCGTTTCGGTGCCTCGTTCGGCGTTCTCGCCTTCTCGGGGTTTGTTCCCCTCACTTTCCTCTTCATTTCCGTGCCTCTTCACATTCCGGCCTTCCCGGCCATTTTCGACCCTCTCGGGAGTTGACTTTTCAGTTGACTCTTCATATTCCGGCTCGGTTTTCCTTTTCCGGCCATTTTCACACCACTCTCTACATGGCGGACGACATTCCACGTGGCGGGACTCCCCCGGACCACGAGATGGACCCCGGGGTCGAGCTCTTACCACTGAGCGAGCGCCCGTTCGACCCGGCGACCTACCGGCCGGCGATCCACGTTCTGCCCCCAGACGGCCTGCGTCAGTTCCGGAGCTTCGAGAGGTACGCTCCCCCTGAGTTACTGCTACGCGAGCCTACCTCCCACCTTTCATTCGGCACTCCCGAGGTAACTCTTCATCTTCTGCTTTACTTTCTGCAATGTAGGATACAAAACTGCCATAGTTAGCTGTATTCTTTAATTGCTGAAATCTGATATTGCCGTAGACCGTAGTTGACTGTAAACATACATACAACTGATATCTGCTTGAGACTGACACATGCACACACACTGCACTAGCCCTGAATCACTCAAACACACGGCACTCACTGTATTCTACTGCACACACACTGGTACCCAGTATTTGTCTGAATCTGTCAAACTTGCATACATGCCACATCTATTCTGAAACACCTAAACACGCTGACACAGCACACGTATTTTACTGTAAGCACACCGGCACCCGATATTTGCCTGAAACTGACAAACTTGCACACATGCTATATCTGTCTTTTCAAAACTGCATTTTGAATGTTGTCTTGCCATTGTCATTTTCTGTTTACAGGAGGGTTCCCATACCATTTGCGGGTATGGGAATACTGGTGCGCGGGAGTGGTATGACGAGCTCCCTGATGCGGTCCAGCACATCGTGGACCGAGCGGGCTTCGGCACCTTCTGCCGAGGGCTCTCTAGGCTCTCCACATGCAGACCTCTCCTTGCTGCTTTGGCGGAGAGGTGGTGGGACACCACCGATTCTTTCCATTTCTCTGCTACAGGGGATATGACGATGACCCCTCATGACTTCTCGATGCTCACAGGCATCGGGGTAGGGGGTGATCCGATCCCCTTCGACATAGCGATGGATGAGTGGACCGCCGCTCAGGTTCATTTACTGGGGGAGGCCCCTCCGCTAGCTCGCCCAGGCTTCGTCCGCTATTCCTGGTTCGAGGCACAGTTCAAGGTCCTGCCCGCATTGGGGGAGGAGACTCAGATGACCGAGGAGGACGTGGAGAGGTATGCTCGGGGCTTCCTCATGTTCCTGTTCGGGACTACTATCTTCGCCGACCGGGCGAACACCGTGCCTCTCTGCCTTCTCAGCGCACTGGTGGACGTCCGAGATATTCTGCACTTCGATTGGGGCGGCGCTGCTCTGGCCACCTTGTACGGATATATGAGCTCGGCTTCTCGCGGCAGCGGCCAGCTGCTCGGAGGTTACTGGCGAGCTTGGGAGGTACATTCCTTCTCCGCTTTTTCATTCCTGTCCGATATTCTCTGTACTCTGTACACTGCACACACTGCGGTCTGCTTTACACTCACTGTATACTGTACACACGGCACACACATACATTCTGCTTTGTTCTGTATACCCTGCTTTATCTGATGGTCATACTGACATCTGTTTTGCAGTTGTGGGTTTATGCCTACTTCTCTAGGCTTGCACCTGTGCCAGTTGCGGAGCCTCCTCCGGCTGTTCCTTTCTCGAGTCGCTTTGACGGGGGATGCACCCGGCGACCACGAGAGACGTTCGGCTTCTTCCGCCGATATTTCGACACCATCACCCCGGCCGAGGTATGCTTTACTTTCAGTTCATTTAGGCTTCGCTTTCCCACTGCATATTTCAATAACAGTAGATGACAAACTGTCTATCACTTTCAGATCACATGGCGGCCATGGGCTTCCTTGCCGTCGGCGATGCGGGGTCGGTTCCCTGGTGCTGAGGAGACCTCGCGTTTCCGGATTCTGCTAGAGGGCCCGGTCTGTCGGGCTTGGTACCTGGGGGAGCGTTTTCTACGCCAGACCCGCGGGTTACCTGAGCAGATAGTCCCGGCTCACCCTCCTGCAGAGATGAGGGAGACCGAGGGGCTGACCCCTGAGCAGTTGGATGATTACTCCATCGGCTGGGAGGAGGCCGGCTTCCGAGGCACCGGCGACTATCAGGAGTACGTGCGGACGTACCTGATGCGACCTTTGAGCGGCCATCGAGCAGAGGGGGCCATGCCTGTAGCATCGGCGGCTGGGGCCGGAGCAGGAGCAGGGGCCGGATCTTCGAGGAGGGCCCGGGTCCGTGGCAGGGGCGGAGTGCGGGGTGGACGAGGAGCTGGGTGGCCTGCCCTTCCTGCTGTACTGACTTTTCAGGGGCAGGGTGGGGCGACCTATCAGATCCCCTTCGCCCCTCCACCAGCTGGTCATGAGTTCACTGACATCCCCGACCTTCCGCCGGTATGTATCATTGCACTTCGTACAGTTATTTCATTTCAGTCTACTTGATATTCCACAGAATACTAATGCATCTGATACCTTTGCAGGCTTCCTCTGAGTACACCCGTCAGTCGTTGGCGATGAATGCCTCGATGATGGGGATGCTCCAGCGGACATTTGACCTCCTGGCTGTCTATAGCATACCGGTATGTCCTTCTGACACTGGCCTCAAACCATTCATACACTGCTTCGCATAATCTGATGCACGGCACAACACCTGATACACTGATCTCACAGTATCAGAACACTGCATACACTGCATTCTGCACTAAACTCTGTACTGACAAACTGCTCACGGCATTCATACACGGTACTCATACACTGCATTCTGCACTGTTAAACTACTCACGGCATTCTTACTGTATTCATACGCACTGCATTCTGCACTGTTAAATTGTCTACAGTATACTGATGCATTTCATTTTTGTGCACTTTTTCAGCCTCCTTTCCAGATTCCCGTGGCAGGAGGTGCTCCAGCTAGACCTGCTGTCCCTGCTCGGGGGAGAGACGAGGAGGGCAGGATATTTCCCCGCACTAGGGGAGGGTGGACTCACGTCGGGAGTAGCTCGCGAGCTCCAGTCCCGGACGATGATGACGAGGAGTCAGAGGCGGAGGCAGGGTCATCGGAGGAGGAGACCGGAGACGGTTCTAGCTCGGGCTCTGATGACGACGCTGTTGATGCTCCTGGACCCTCGTCCAGGAAGAGGACCAGGACAGACTGACGGCCCTTGGAGTCGCTGGACACAGATGCAGATTTTTGCTATCTTTTCCTCTTTGTACTTTTCTTTTTGGTTGGTAGATAGATTACCTTGTACTGCCACAGGCAGATTTTGTTTTCAAAGCTTGTACATTTGAAAAGATAATGAAATGAAACGGACTTTTTATCTGAAAAAGTGTTTACATTTACACATTTCATGTATTGCATCGCATCTCATCATGTTACATCTCAATGTAAATGGAATTGATTGGTTGTCTGAAAATTGAACACTTGCACTGTAATAATCAGATAACTTAAACAGCCAACAGCCAAAATAACCCCAGCAACCCACTGCCTGCTTCTGGACACACAGCCCTTGCTCTACTGGGGATTAATCTGTATACAGCCCAAAACACAGCATTCGGTTCATCATGCACACAGCAAATTCCAAACAAACAGCCCAATCTGACAAGACGGAGCTCAAAGACGGAACCGGTTGGAGTCGAAACACGCTCGAATGTAGAGAATGGCACAGCATTCTGAGCATAAATGATTTTTGAAATCAAATGAGGGTTTTTCAAACCGGGATATCGAGCCTACCACTGAACACAGCGGGGAGGACTTAAACAGAGAGGTACACGACCTAAACACAACGAGACACGCTCGGGAGAGACTCAAAACAAAAGACGAGACCGTCAAATGAAAGAGACACGACACACAGACGCGTAACCGAAGATGGGGGACCTCGGACCACGAGGAGCCAGTTCAATCTGGGTATTGTTTCCCACCCTTTCTGATTTGTGATTCTCACATCACTCGGCTCTCAAGCTCGGATTTTCTCTCAAAACCCTTTTCCTCACTTTTCTCTCAACTTACACCTCTCTATTCTTCAATCTCTCATTTTTCATCCCTTCCCAGGGTGATTGATGGGTGAACAGGAAGTTGCGGGTTCACGCCCGATGCCGTTAGCTCACCGCCATTCCTTCTGGCGGGCAGAGCGCTCTTCTGGCAAGTACGTCGGTGACGGGGGAAAGACAGAACGCCTGGCTCAACTGTGCCCCTAGTTCATCATTTTAACCATTTTTCGTTTTTGCTTTCTACTAAAACAGTTTTGATCAAAATGAGAGTCGGATTAACGTACTCGTTCGATTTTTGATTTGAAAGGCATGCAAGTCAAGCTGCAAGCACTGAAAGTTTTCCTTTTTGGATCCAAGACAATGGTCCAGTTTTGGAAAATGGAATAGTTTTCGAGAAAATAGTCAACCTCAGTAAAAATTTTCAAAAACTACTTTTCAAACAGCTGATGCTCAACAAGCATGGAACTTACTCTTCGAGATGCGCAACCTCGGATCGGAGGCAATGGAAAATTGCCCCTGGTTTAAAGGGGGTGGGAGGCAACGGAAAGTTGCCCCTAGTTTGAATGGCGTCTCACGACGGCTTGTGGCAACGGAAAGTTGCCCCTTGTTTGGGATGGTGCCGCAGCAATCCGCAGACAGTCTTCATTGGCGGTGGTCGACCTTTCAGACACAGAGGCGACGAAGACGGTCACAACACATATATGGACACAGTCACCTTGAAGGGTGTTGGCCACTGGACTTTGAGGTGAAATCGAAACCATTGCATGGACTGAGACGCTTATGAAAGCGTTGGGGGTTGGACTTCATGATGAAGTTGCCTACGTATCCCAAACATGGGAATCAAGCCTTACGTAGTTCCGGTTAAGGTCCACTCGGGTATTTTAACCTTCACTTTGTTTGGCTCTTATTTTTGCCAAGGCGCCCAATGCGGGTTTTCGACCTTGCGAGCTTCTTTTCAATTTTTTTTCTATTCTTTTCATTTCTATTTCTTCTTCATTTCTTTTGCATTTTTCTTTTTCTTTTCTTTTTGGTATCTTTTGCTTTTTTTGTATTTTTTTATTCTTTCTTTTGTATTTTTCTCTTGCTCTAACTTTTGCCTGGACCGCCCTTCCGGGTTTTCGGCCCAGCGAGCCTCTCAAAGGGTAAAAGTGTAGCAAGTCCATGCCAAATGGTTTTTTGAAATTGAAGCCTCTCGGTGTCTAGGAGAACGGCTGTTGCACTGATTTGCGGAGAATCCATCAGGGTTACTCTACGAGCTTCTTCCGGCGAGATCTACTCCTTCTGATTCGGCCTTGATGCTTCTCGATCGAAGGCTACCTCAAAACTGGCCACACGGGCCTTTCATGGCGTTTGTCCGTTGAACTTTCCGAACAGTTTGAATGGGTTCAAAGTCGGAACGGGTTGAATCTTGAGGCTGAGAGCGATCCTAAGCTGCGCAATCTCAAGAGCGATTCCACACAGGTCTTCACAAGGCCGCGTAAAATATTTGTTTTTGAAAGATTTTAAGAAGGCGACGAATCGCTCGCGCCGAAGATAGTGTGGAACCAATCTGGATCAGGCCAGGGTCCTTCTCAGTACTCACGCCGACAAGCATGGCTTTATTCACAAAAAGGCTTAGCACGCCTCTCTTTCTCTCAAAATGATCAAAATTTTGCAAAACCCGAGGAATTCCTTCCTCTTCGTTTTTATCACCGCAGTGTTCAAAAGGTTTTTTTTTGAAAAACTTAGGTTAATGCTATGAGTTTGGCGCGCAGGAGAGCAGGCGAGATGTACTGTCAGCCCAATCAAATTCTTTGGCACTTATGCTGAAAGCAAGCATGAAGGTTGAGATAGCAACAACTGTTTCAATCGGCTTTGTTGGTGCAACTGGCCCCTTGGTAGAGACAGACTCAAAACAAAACAGATAATTACAAAACAAAACGGTGTTCGAGGCAACAACCCCAGAATCACCTGGTATTATATACAACGGGGACTGACTCGATACAACAAGACAGCCACTTAAGCAGAAAAAGACTGACTCAAGACAGAGAGACAGACTCAAAACAAAAGACTGACTCGATATCCAAGCCAGGATTTACAAAACTCGGTTTCACCGATGCTCAAAAATGCGTGCCAGACGCTTCATCCAAAAATATACCAAATGTTGCCCGCAGGCGTTTCACTTCACATACTCGCAGTATCTGAGCCCTCGAAATCCAACAACTGAGTGGTGACGGGCTTGCCTGAGGTAGGTGGTAGGATAACCTTATTATCAATCAAATCCTGCACTTCATGACGAAGGCGGGAACATCCATCGGTGCTGTGACCGGACTGCTGGTGGTACGCACAGTACAAGGTAGCATCATGGGTGGCGGGGAGATTCTTCGGGAGCGGCCGGGGCTCCAAAGGCTTAAGATGCCCATTCTTCGCCAATATTAACAATGCCCTAGACAAAGGCATGTGGAGGTCGTGAAAGACCCTGCGCCCTCGGGGCAGGTACTTTGCAGTTTGAGGATTCTTGCCAGATGCGCTGGCGAAAGGATCGGCTGGCGCTGCCTTGGCTTTTTGAACCTTTCCCGGTGCAGGGTTGGGAACAACAGGAACTGTCTGGGCATGACGGGGCCCATCCCGGTTTTCTGCCTGGCTTGAACTGCCTTTGGTTGGAGCGGGGAAAGCATCATCTATAGCTTTGGTCACTATTGCAGATGTTTGTTGCCTGTTCATCCCTCTGGCCTTCAGAGCCTCGACTGCCCACATCAGTTGTTCAATGGGGTCGGCGTCTATCTTTGCCTTGTCCTTTCCCCTGGCCTCAGCCTGATCGAGGGTCTGGGTTGGTGCTGGCATGTCGTGGCTATAGCCGGAAGTCACCTCTGGCTGGCTGAGCTCTATCACAATACGCCCCAGTAGCGGGGGCTCCTGTGGTACAAAATTCCCGGCATACGGTGCCGCTGGCGGTGAAGCCGACATTCCATAGGCGAGGTCTGCCACAGACCTTTGGAGATCGCCTATCATCCCCATCAATTCGAAGGTGGTGGGCTCACGAGCCTGGTATAACTGGGGAGCCCAAACCGGGTGCACAACGGGCGACCTGGGCGGATATGACATACTGATGCTGGCCTCATTCTGTGGAGTGGTTCCCTGCTGTGGTGCGGCTGTCATAACCACAATTTCTTCTGAACTTTGTGCCGCCATAAATCCTGCCTCCGCAAAGGGGGGATACTGGTTGTTCTGTATCAACTCTGCAACTCTCTGAACTGAAAGAAAAACAGACAGCACTTCAGCCCAAACTGATCAAACACGGGTGTAGCCGAACAACTGTTCCCTACTGCTGATCACTGTTCCCAGATTTCTGTTCCCCAAAATACTGAATCTGATACCCGCGGATAACTGATTCTCACAACTGATACTGATACTGGTGTTCCCAGGTTAGATACTCTGGCTTGCGAACCGACATGTGCGTTCCTGTAGAGGGACACTCTTAAAGCACATAGCAAGTAAGAGAGAGCCAAAACACCCCTATGTTGGGGTAGGGTTTCCCTGTCCTATTTTGTCAGGAACTAGGGTTTCACTACGCACACAGCGGTTTCAAACAACCTAACAGCGGGTAAGCAACCTGTCCTAGTTTGGAATGGTCACTACGGATTCCGAATATGCACTAGGTCGAATGGTCAAAAAGGGTGCCCCGGTAAAACCGGGGTTTGTGTTCCCATACTGTCAGAGCCCATAGCCGGTCAGCCTTATGGACATGCCTTGACAAGACAAGCCTCCGGCAAACCGTTCAGGAATGGCAGATGGCAAACACTGTGTTCCTAGGCGCACCAATGCACATGCAATGCAAAGAGACACATAAGTGAAATCAAAACAGGATATTACGAGTTCGAGTCAAGCTCTCTAAATTCCCCAGCAGAGTCGCCAGAAACTGTAACAGCGCCCGCGTGGGCCTCGTGCTACAGTTCGGACTCGATTTGTGTCACGGTTCTTAATCTGAACCAAAGAGTCCAAATCTGGCAAATCGTTTTGAGAAAACAGATTTTTGAAAAAGTAGTGCCAAACATGGACTGCTTTGCCAGATACAGAGTCGCCACCTAAATATTTTAAAATGGGGAAATTTAGGAAACCCTGACTCGGTGCCGAAGGCCACATGTCCGTCATCACCGGAGTTGTCTTGGCTCGGGAGCTTGGGTACGATCGGGGAAGGTCAGCTATGAGCACCCCCTTTCGCCCGGTCCGAAGACCGGCCTCTACTAACCGTGATATCCATTTTTGAAAACTTTATGTGTTCTTATTCCAATTATTAGCCTAGAATTACTATGTTATGCGCGCAGCAAACAAGTATAGACTAGATTGCCTAATTTGGAAATAAACATTGCATATCCGTTCGGTTTAAAAATGCTTTGGAATTTGCTACTCGCAAGTAGGCTAAAATACGGATTTCAACGAGTTTTTCCAACTCAAACAATCCAACCTTCACCCACAGGCATTCGAAATAGTTTAACACATAAGCATCTAGCCACATGTTAAGCATGCTGTTATGGCAACATTCACACTCGTGCGATATGCTAAAGCGGAAATACCTACATAGTACTCTGTGCCAAAACAAAGAACTTGTTAGCAATCATGCATGATCCAAGTCCATGTGAAGTGCCTAATGCATCGCATACAAAATGTCGCTAAGATAGGCTCGGCTAATCCTAGACATGTCATGTGAAAGTGCACGATTATCACGTATTCAGTTTGAAAATTGAAGTATTGATGCAATTAGCGTGATGTACCGAGCCTAATGCATGCAATACAAATGCATGGATGCACACATGCATAGCATAAGGTATGCTAATTTAAACATGCCCTAATACTAACCATCAAAGCAGGTAAGTAAAAGGGAAGAAAGAAGCGGGGATTGGAAGACATTCACACACCCACACACACTTATTACAGATTTGCCCTCGCTCGGAGGGACCGAATAAATATTACAAATTAACTAACTACGCAAGCTAATTAATATTACAAATTAACTAATTTAATTAACAAATTAAATTAAATTAATTAAAGCAGGAAAGCGTCTCGGGAGACGCGCCACCATGCGCAAGCTGCCTCCGTTTTCCTTCCTTTCCTCCTCTGGAGGCTGTCAAAGCCTCAGGACTACATCCTTGGACAGAGGGGATCATCACCGGCTGAATGAAACCTCCACCGGCAGTGTAGTATGGCCATCGGCACAAAATAGGGTCTGTCGGCAGAGAAAAATGTGCCGGTCGGCACATTACACTGCCGGTCGGCAGAGTATTCCTGCAGAACCTGCAACTCACAGCAACAAAGGGCAAAACAAGGCATGGCAGCATATTTCAAGGCATGTATGCATCAACCATGTCTCTTATCATTGTGATGACTCAAAGGGACATGTGCCTCGGTTCTTGGACCACCAATCATGCATTTCCATGCATGGTGGCCCAAAGAACCGAGTATGCATCTTTGATTTCAAATGTATGCACACCAATCAAACAAATAAGGCCCAATTCCTATCACCGATTCAAGGAACAAGGCATGCATGCAAAATGCAATGCAACCTAGGCATACAAGCTAAGGATGCAACATGGCATGGCAATCAACTCATGCGAGCATACAAGCATGCATATGGCAATACAAATGAGTGCAAAGATGGACTTAAACATGAATTAGGCGGCTCTAAAAAAGGGCCTAAAACAGTAGCCAATGTGCTAAAAGGTGAGGGCTAAATGGCATGCACACACACATGCACATAAGGACCAACACTTAAGCATGAATCAAACAACATTCAAGCACACTTGAAAGGAGGGATCATGGACTAATTAGCATGCAACATGGACCCTAAAATTATGTTTATAAAATGATGCCAAATCAAGTTATAAATCAAGCCAAAACATGCACCAAAAGGCCTAAGCGTTCAAAGCAAATCAATGAGGCATTGAACTACACTAAGCAAGACCAAACAAGGCATGCAAAGAGAGACCAAAATCAGAGGTTTAGCATGTTAAAACAAACCTAAAGGACCACTTAGATGGTATCTAAATGGCCCAAATACAAAGGCATATACCATGGCCAAAACATGGAGCATTGCAACACATGCTTTCAAAGCATTAAAGAGGCATGCGAGGCAATCAAACGAGCATGGAAATGGGACTGAAATAGCATGCAAGATGATTCCAAATCATCAAATTCATGCAAAGATGGCATGCTACACATGCACAAACTCAAGGCCAACAAGCCTAAATGCAAAGGAGCCATATAAGGCATGCAAAGATCGGCCCAAATGATTATGGAAAGAGCTAAAGCATGGCAAAATAAGCACATAATCTTCACAAATGCAAGCCTAAAACATGCTCCAACAAAGGCTAACAACCTAGATCATGTTAAGGCACAAACATGGCATTACAAGGCAACTATGCTAAACATGCATAAGGTTCCAAAACCAACTTTAAATCATGTTATATCATGGATATATAAGCATGAAAAACAAACCAAACATGCTCAACACACACTCAAGCATAGGCTTCCTTAGGAAGGCCAAAATGTGCCCTTTTCAAGGACAACAAGGAGAGGGGGTGGCCCTCTCCTTCTTGGGACTTCAAAGCATCATCTTCACCACTGAAATCCCTCAAGATTTCAGTGGTGAAGAGACCTCAACACCAAAATCCCGGAGTTAACACAAAATGGCTTAAAATGAGGCCTTTTGAGGCCTAAGGGTGGTCAACACCCCTCAAACAACAAAACACTCTTAATAAAAAATAAAGAGGGCTTAAAAATAGAACTTTTTTATGTTATACAATAATCACAACAACAGCTCTAAGATAGGTATAAAATTGATGCAAGAATGGGGAATAAAGGTGTAAGTTTCTTACCCTTGTAGTCCTCTTCAACAAGGATGCTCCAATGGCCTCCTTTGGCTCCAAATCAGTCAAGAAACTCAAGAACAACCCCTTAGAACTCTAATCTCAAGAGGAAGGTGAAACACTAGGTGTTTGTGTGCAATAGTAAGGCACAAAACACCTAGTGTGCAAAAATGGGAGGGAAAGAGAGATAGATTGTGTATGTCTAACCCTAACCCTAGAAAACCAGAGCTCTCCTCTGTCTTTTCTCTCTCAAAAAATGTCTAAGCCTCTCCCCCCTTCCCTTTTAGAGAGCTTCTCTCTATAAGCCTCTTGTAAAGCTTACAAGACAAGCTTTGCAAGAGGGAGATCCCTCCATACACGTGTATGGAGGGGAGCAAAAGTTATACAGCTGTCCAAAAATATCTGCAAAAGCAGATGAACAGCAATCGGCCGGCAAAAAATGCCATCTTGGCCAAACAAAGTGCCGACCGGCACAAAAAAGTGCTGACCGGCAACAAATAGTGCCGACCGGCAAACTATTTTGCCGGTGGCAGCAAAAACCAGCCGGTGGCATCTAGCCACTGCCGGTGAAGGGTGGGGATGGTCTACAAGCCCCACTCTGCCTCTCAAAGGCAAAACACAAGTGTTCGGTGCAAAACCAGACACTAAACGGTCGAGTTCGGAGATCCTGAGGCAAGGCACGCGAGCCGAGGCTTCCGGGAACTCCAAACGAACACAAACATGGATAATCACCGAGTGTTCAAACGGTGACGTCCAAGTCTTGAGGACGGTCAAAAATGGGGTGTCTACACCTATTCAAAGCCTGAGCGATTTGTTTTCCTTTTTTCTTTTTTTCTTCTTTCTTTTTTGAAATTTTCTATTATTTGAATTTGGAACATTCACAAAATTTAATTGTAAAATAAATATAATCTTTTAAGAATTGTTTTGATTTAAACTCTAGAAAAAAGTATATACATGCATTTTTCTTTACAGGCTAGCACCAATAAATCCCATAACCCCATCTTATACACCAATAAGTCCTTTCTAAAATTTTATGAAACCAACAGTCCCATCTATGTGAAATTTACTTAATTAACCAATATATTTAGCCCCACATTAATAGTTGGCATATCCAAATTACCAAAAACCTATATTGTGAAATGACACATTTAACTAAAGCATACTAAGGGTTATTGTAGTCGTTAATGGGATGTTTGAAAATCCCACATATCCAGCTTTCCAAAACAAGAAAATACCATATCGGAATCTTCACCATTTTGAATATGCACAAAGAGACGATTGGGTTGTAGGATTTATCGGTATGTTGACTTGTGATGGGATGTGATTTGTAGGATGTATACTTCATCAGTATGTGGTTTTGTTGGATGTTGTTTTGTGGGGCGTTTAGGATTCATGGGGATGTGGTTTTGTTGGATGTGGTGTGTTTTTCACATCAAACGTGGCAATCGTGGGTAACATTAATGTCAAAGATTGAAGGATGTGGTTTTCACGGTAGATATTTTGTGAGGTGTGGTTTTGCTGGATGTGGAATTTTTGTTTTTTGTATGTGACGGCTTATTGATTTGTTCCACCACCTCAATGTATATATTGGCCTCCGTTCACCACCAAATGGGAATCCCACCCCAATCAAATGCATGATTCTCTCAATCTGATCCCACGAAATAATAGTTGTCTCCCCAACATTCCTTCTACAACAGATGGATCAAGTCAAATCTATGTGGAACAAGGCCATAAACGTAAAATTTCAGACAAGATAATATATGAAAACCATCTTACCAAAATTAGTGGGACTAATTGGTTCATAAGAAATCAAAAGGGACTAAATTGATCACAATTCTTCCAAAAGGGATTTACAGTTAAATTTTCCCTTTCTGTATCTAAATAATATAAAAATTAAAATTAAAATTTTATAAATGGATAAGTTGGCCCCGCTAAGTTAGAAGTCTTTATCCCAAACCTAGCCTCAAAATTAAATGGACTCAAAATTTTAGTCAACCCAATCCTACGAGCTGAATATTTTTCCCAAGTCTTAAAATTATCAGGTTGGGTTGGATAGGTTGTGCGGACTATTGTGCCTATGGCCACCCCTATGTGTGGGTACTTCCAAATTAAGGTGACCAATTTTCTCCTACCTCGCTCCAACCCCACATCCTTTGTCTCACGTTATACGGATTTTTCCTGCCCCAATAAAAAAAGTGGATTGGGAACGAGTTTTGATTCCCTCATCCTATGCTAACCCACCCCGCCCGAATTATATTTATTTAATATATTTATATATGAATAATATATATTCTTTTTTTAATATAATAAGATTAAACCACTAAAATAATACACTTATGATTCATTTTCACTAATATTTTTTCATTTAACATATTTTAACTTTCATTAATTATAAATTATTATAATCTCTGATCATCATTAGTATTTTTATTTTTTAGGTAACAAAATTAACCCACCCCGACACAAATCCGATTTAACTCGCCCTCGATATGATATGAAACATGGGCAGAAGATTACACATCTATCCCGTGATCATCCCTACTTCCATTAGGTCGTGACTTGGTTTAATGATAAGTGCCACTTGTTGGAAAATTATATGGTGATCTTAGAGTAAATACAAGCAGTGCTGTAACATGTTTTTAATTAATTAAAATAGTAAAACTCAATATTTTTTTTTTAAATTTTTAGAAGACAATGTCATCCTATAAATACCAAATAACTTTCACATCTATCATAGCGTTGTGGCATGAGTTTAATACAAAAAGTAGAGGTCTATTAGAAAATTTGTCAAAGGAAGACTAGTGTATTGAGCACAACGTTTGACACGTGAACTTGGAGCAAACAATGAGAATTTTGTTTGTCTCTAAAATACTAGATAAAATAAAAGATTATCTATTTTTAATTTTTTGTTTATCGTCTATTTTTTCAGATATAAACGGGATAAAATAGAATGGCTACGCTTATTGAATCAATTTAATTCTTTCTACAAATGATATACACGGAGAATCCTACAAAATGAACTGCTCGAATCATCGAAACATGATCTGTACTAGGCTCCATGGGCTTGGACAACACGTTCAATTTAAACATGAGAGAAACACAACCCTATAGAGTTCTAAGTTGGTTCCACGTAGGATGGAGAAAAACATTTTAAAGATAAGCACTGCTTTTAATATTATATATATCATTGGTTGGGAGCACTATATAGACAATGTCATATGATTATTGAATAATTACACATATTGATTATCTTTTGAGTAATTTTATTGTTGCGAGTGCAATTTTTCTTTCTTTATTTTATTTTCGGTGAATTGATACAAGATTAAGAAGAATTGCATCAAATCGGACAATCATAGTCTAACAACACATATTGGTAAGTATAATGACCAACACAAGAAGAAACAACACATAATGACAAAAAATCCTCATAGTGGGCGTCGTAGGATGAGATGGTGGGACCTAAAGGGGGGATAAACTAGAAATATTTAAGAATAGAATGGCTAAGGAAGGTACTTGGTACTTGGTACTTGGGACTTGGTACTTGGGACTTAGGACTTGGGACTTGGAAGATGATGCTAACACTATGTAGAACTTGATGGCCATTTATATGAGGAGAATCTTAAGGGAAGTTCTTGGAGAATCGAAAGGAAAGGGACCCAACTCTATGGAAATTTGGTGGAGGGAAGAGGTTTAAGCGGTAGTTAAGGCAAAAAAGAGTGCTTTAAAAAGTGTCAGAAGGATAGAACTGAGGAAAATCTTAAGAGCTATAAATTGGCTAATAAGGAGATAAAGAAAGTAGTGAGAGACTAAGTTGAAAGCTTATGATGACCTATACACTAAACTAGATAGTAAGGAGGGAGAAAAGAGGGTATACAAACTTGCTAAAATAAGGGAGAGGAAAACAAAAGATTTTAATCAAGTTAAGTTCATTAAGAGTGAGGATTCTAAGATATTGGTGAAGGATGAAGAAATTAAGGAAGGTGGAAGAACTATTTTGAGAAACTGTTAAATGAGAAATATGGAGGTACATTAATAGGGGAGTCAATAGTCAGTAATAGGGAAAACCAAGACTATAAGTTCTATCGCAGGATTATGAACTTTGAAGTGCAGATTGTACTTGAGAAGATGAAATCAAATAAGGCTTTAGGACTTGATGACATCCCTATTGAAGCTTGGAAGTGTTTGGGTAAGAAGGGGGTTGCTTGGTTGACTAGGTTGTTTAACAAGATTTTGTTGACTAGTAACATGCCAGATGAGTGGAGGAAGAGCATTTTAGTATCAATCTATAAGAATAAAGAAGATGTCCAGAATTGTAACAATTATAGAGGAATCAAGTTGTGTTATATAATGAAAGTGTGGGAGAGGGTGATGGAACGTTGATAGCGAGATATAACAGAGGTGCTAGAGAATCAATTTAGGTTTATGCTTGGTAGGTCAATAATGGAAGTGATCTATCCTTTGAGGAGAGTAAAAGAAAGTATAGAGAAAAGAAAAGAGTCATTCATATGGTGCTTATTGATTTTGAGAAAACATATGATAGAGTGTCTCGGGATATAATCTGGTGGGTGTTAGAGAAGAAATGGGTGACAAAAGGTTACATTGATGTGATTAGGGACATGTATGAAAGGGTGGCGATCACTATTAGATTGCCTACTGGAGAGACAAATGAATTTTCAATTACTATAGAGTTACACCAAGGATCTACCTTAAGTCCTTATCTTTTTGCTTTGGCTATGGATGAGTTGATGAGAAATATTCAGGATGATGTGCCATGATGTATGTTTTTTGCAGATGATATTGTATTAGTGGATGAGACTAGAGGAGTTAACATAAAGTTGGAGATTTGGAGAGAAGCACTTGAATCTAAAGGATTTCGAATAAGCAGAACTAAGACAGAATACATGGAGTGTAAATTTAGTAACAGTAACAATGAAAACAAAGAAAAAGTGTAGATTGAGAACCAAAAACTACTTAAGAGTGAACATTTTTGTTATTTAGGATCGATTATCACAACGGTTGGGGAGATTGATGGGGATGTGGTTTATAGAATTAAGGCGGGGTGGCTTAAGTAGTGAAGTGCGTCTAGGGTACTGTACGATAAACGAGTACCCACTAGACTAAAAGGAAAGTTCTACAAAACGGCTATTAGACCGATGATATTGTTATTAGAATGTGTTAGAATATTTCCTATTTTATTCTTACGTATATTCAGTATCCTTGTTTTATGCCTTGGGGCACTCCTGTAATTATGGTGATGATTTAATATAAAAGGAGATGAGATACCACTCATACCTCTAACTTTTATCTTCTAAAAATTGACATGGTATCAGAGCCACTCTAAAACCCTAGAAACCACTACCCTACAGCCACCATCACACCATCACCACACCACCACACTAGCCGCAATCTCTACCATACCAGTAGCTGTCCCTAGGGTTCTGCCAGCACCAGTCGCTGCCTCTTAGGGCTCCAACAGTACTAGTCGCATCCTCCTAGGACTTGGGCAGCCCTAGTCGCAGCCTCCTAGGGCTTCGATAGCACCCCAGGGCTCGTTGGAGCCTCCATTTTCCCAGCCCAGGTTTGTTGGCAGGCTTGGAGGTTCAGTCGGGGGTGTTTTTCTTCCCTCCTCAGGTTGCCGAGCTCTGGTTTGGTTGGGTCTCTCCCAGGAGCTCTGGTTCAGTTGGCTATCTCTTGGGTTTGGGTTGCATTGAAGTCATTATTCTGTGACCATTGGTGTTTAGTCTCTCTATTCATGTAATTCTCCTCTCTATTTTCTGTCTTCTTAAAAAAAAAAAAAATTGTTCTCTTATATTCATTTTGTTCTGTTTGGTATGTTCTCCCATCTTTGGGGTTTGTGATTAGACCAATGTTTGTTGTGAGGGTTCCTTAGTAGAGTATTCATGGTGGAATTGACTAGTGAGTCTATTACTTCGTAGCCTGCTCCTCATGGCGCGAGTCTTGTTTTGCCTACTACTATGACTGATTCCCTCAACCCTGGCCAGAAAATCACCACCTCTCTCTTTAATAGTCAGAATTATCTAGCATGGTTGTAGAGTTTGACTATTTTTTTGAAGAGCAAAGGGAAGCTGGGATATGTTGATGGGCGCGTTCAAGCCCCCAGTACCACAGATCTGGGTTATGATCAGTGGGAGATTACCAATTCTCTTATCATGGGTTGGTTGATACATTCCATGGTTTCCGAGATTGGTGAGGGATACTTGTCTATGGACACAACACAAGATATTTGGGAGGCTGTGGTGGCCACTACGTATTCCCACAAAGGCAATTTTTCACAGATTGTTGAGTTACGATGCGCCATTGACCGGTCTATCCAAGGTGAGATGACTATCCTCCAGTATTTTACTTTCCTTAGCAATGGGTGGAAGAGACTTGATCATCTTCAGGATTACAAGCCTATCTGTCCCATTGATTTTGCAAGGTACCAGAAATTTGTTGAACAAGTGCGGGTCTTCAAGTTTTTGGAAGGTCTGAATGTAGAGTTTGATCCTGTTAGAAGTCGTGTGCTTGGTATGGATGTGTTTCCTTCTGTCCAAGAAGCGTTTGCTTATATGCAGAATGAGGAGAGTCGTCGATCTGCTATGCGTCCGTGTGGCTCTTTTGATCAATCTGCCTTGGTCTCTGCACCCTCTCGAGATGGGGATCATAGTTCCCGTCGCCTTTCTGAGAAGGATACCCTCTTCTGTGACTATTGTCGTCGCCTTCACCACACCCGTGAGACTTGTTGGAAGTTGCATAGGCTGCCATCTAGGGGTCGTGGAGATCGTTCTGGTTCTCGAGGGAATTGCTCTAGTCCGTCTAGAGGTCGAGGGCCCAATGCCCAGGCCCATCATTTTGATACAGTTAAGTCACAATTCCCCCCTCCGGTTGTTTCATTTGCTAATATCTCTAGGTTTTCTACTTCTGAGTTGGAGGTTGCTCTTCGTCACTTGCTAGACCGTCGGGCATCTAGTTCATCTTCAAGTAACTTTGTCCATTCAGGTAACTTAGCTTCTTCTACAAGGGCTTTCCTATCTCATTAAATGTTGTCTTGGATTATCGATTCTGGTGCTTCCGACCATATGCTTGGGTCTTCTAATTTGTTCTCCGTATATACCCCTTCTTCAGGATAGGATAATTCATGCCACCATTTCTGCTGTGTCTGGGAAACGTTTAATTCATGTCACTACTTCCCTTCCTTTGTCTTCTGTACTACATGTTCCCAATTTTAGTGTTAATCTTTTATCTTTGAGTCGTATTACTCGGGACTTAAATTGTAGTGTGACCTTTTTTCCTAATCATTATCTATTTCAGGACCTTATCACGAGGAAGATGATTGGCAGTGTGGTAGAAACAAGAATGGTCTCTATATCCTGGATTAAGCAGACAAGCTGGTTCATTCATCCATTTAGTTACCATCTACCAAGGAAGACCTATGGTTGTGGCCCCGTCATCTTGGGCATCCATCTTTTTTGTTACTTAAGTATCTTTTTCCTTCAGTTTTTTTTTTGAAAAATAATGTTTCTTGAGTTTCACTGTGAGTCATGTCAACTTGGAAAACAACACAGAGCTTCTTTTGTTCCTTCTATTAATAAAAGTTTAGTTCCTTTTTCATTGATTCATTCTAATGTATGGGGTCCCTCTCGTTTTGTGTCTTTAATGGGTTACCGATGGTTTGTCACCTTTATTGATGATTGTTTTAGGACCACTTAGGTGTATCTTATGAAGGACAAACGTGAGGTTTTTCTGTGTTTCAAAATTTTCATAAAATGATTTGCACTCAGTTGGGGCGATTGTCAAAATTCTGTGTTCTGATAATTGGGGGGGGGGGAATACATTGACTCTGGCCTTGCCAGCTATTTTGCCACTCATGGTATTATTCACCAAACTTCTTGTACTAATATCCCTCAACAGAATGGTGTTGCAGAGTGTAAAAACCACCATCTTCTTGATATTGCGCATTGTTTGTCCTTTGAAATGCGTGTTCCTAGATCCTATTGGGGGGAAGCTGTTCTCACTACAGCCTTCCTTATCAATCGTCCGCCTACCCATGTTCTTAACAAACACACTCCTCTTCAGGTTTTGTTAGGGTCCCACTCTTCTGGTTTCTCCATTCCTCTTAAAACCTTTGGGTGTGTGTGCTTTGTTCATAACCATTCTCCTACCCGTGGTAAGTTGGATCCTAGGCCTCTTTGGTGTGTCTTCCTAGGTTACTCCGCCACACAAAAGGGCTATAAGTGTTATCATCCACCCTCTCAAAAATGGTTTGTCTCTATGGATGTGCCTTTATTTGAGTCTCAGTCCTATTTCTCGTCCTCCCCCGTGTTTCAGTCCTCCTTTTGGGGGAGCCATGGTGTGAAGCGATTCCTGTATCACTATCACCAGTAATTGAGCAGGTTGAGAATGTTAATGGTGACCTAGCTATTAAGAATGTTGAGTCTGAATCCGCAGTGAAAGATATTGAGTCTAAATCCACAGTGGAAGACGACAAAGTTTATGTCAGGGACAAGGATAGGAAAAAAGTTATTTGGGTACAAGAGAGCAATTCGGATTCTCCATTGCTATCTTCTCCTTCTGATGAGTGTCCAGAATCCTCTTCTTCTGATGTAACTCCAGGTAACTATTCTTTCTGATCTAGACGTTCACATTGCTAAAAGGAAGGGGGTTAGGTCTTGTACTCAGCGTCCTATTTCTCATTTTGTCTCCTACACTAATCTGTCTTCTTTCTATAAAGCTTTTCTTTTAAAGTTTCTTCTGTGAGTCTTCCTTCTAATTTTTAGGATGCTCTCTCTGCTCCTGAGTGGAAGCATGCCATGATGGAGGAGATAAGAGCCCTTGCTAAAAATGGCACTTGGAAATTGGCTGAGTTACCTAAGGGCAAACGACTTGTTGGATGTAAGTGGGTGTACACCATAAAGCACAAAGCCAATGGTTCAATTAAACGTTACAAGGCAAGATTGGTGGCCAAGGGCTTTACGCGGACTTATGGAGTAGACTACCAAGAGACATTTGCTCCTGTTGCTAAGATGAACTCTGTCAGAGTCCTTCTCTCCCTTGCCTCTAATCTCGACTGGCCTCTCCCTCAATTTGATGTGAAGAATTCTTTCCTTCATGGAGATTTGGAAGAAGAAGTGTACATGGACATTTCCCTAGGATTTGAGGATGTCAAAACCAAAGGAAAAATGTGCCGACTATGCAAGTCACTTTATGGACTCAAACAGTCTCCTAAGGCTTGGTTTGAGAGGTTTACTTAAGCCATGCTACGATATAGTTTCAAACAAAGTCAAGTTGATCATACTTTGTTCGTGAAACACTCCTCATATGGTAAGGCAACAACTCTTATTGTTTATGTGGATGATATTGTACTCACAGGGGATGATGTTGAGGTTCCTCGGTTAAAGGAGTATTTGGCCAATGAGTTTGAAATTAAAGACTTAGGCAGCTTGAAGTACGTTCTAGGTATTGAGGTTGCTCGGTCCAAAAATGGCATCTTCATATGTCCAAGAAAGTATGTGCTTGATTTTCAAAAAGAAACTGATATGCTTGGAAGTAAAGCCTGTGATACACCACTAGAGCCTGGATTGAAGCTTAGTGAGGATCAATGAGGTGAGCTTGTAGACAGGGGGAGATACCAGAGGCTAGTGGGTAAGCTTATCTACTTATCCCATTCGCGTCCTGGCATTGCTATTGTAGTGAGTATGGTTGGTTAGTTTATGCATGCTCTACGTGCAATTCACTTAGAGGCAATTATGCGGATTTTGAGGTACTTGAAGTCTTCTTCGGGAAAGGGTCTCTATTTCTTAAGAAATGGTCATCTTAGAGTGGAGGCATATACAGATGCTAATTGGGCTGGATCAGTCACTGATAGAAGGTCAACCTCTGGCTATTGTACCTTTGTTGGAGGAAATCTAGTAACTTGGAGAAACAAGAAACAAAATGTAGTTGCGAGGTCCAGTGCAGAGGCTGAATTTAGAGCTATGACTCAGGGTGTGTGTGAGCTATTATGGATTAGACTATTTTTGAGGGATTTGGGGATTCATCAGACAGATTCTATGAGGCTATACTGTGACAATACGGTAGCCATCAATATAGCTCACAATTCAGTTCAGCAAGATAGGACCAAGCATGTGGAGATTGATAGACATTTTATCAAGGAAAAGCTCACTAGTGGCACTATATGTACGCCATTCGTGAGGTCTGGTGACCAACTGGCTGATGTTCTCACCAAAGGATTAGGGAATAAACCATTCCGTGACATTCTTAACAAGCTGGGCATGAGAGATATTTTTACACCAGCTTGAGGGGGAGTGTTAGAATGTGTTAGAATATTTCCTATTTTATTCTTATGTATATTCAGGATCCTTATTTTATGCCTTAGGGCACTCCTGTAATTATGGTGATGATTTGATATAAAAGGGGGATGAGATACCACTTATACCTCTAACTTTTCTCTTCGCAAAACTGACAGTTGTATGGAATGGAGTGTTGGACAACAGAGAAACAACATGTAGATAAGATAAGTGTTACTGAAATGAAGATGCTAAGGTGGATGTGTGGCAAGACTAGAAAAGACAGAATTAGGAAGGAGTATATTCGGGAATAGGTAGGAGTAGCACCGATAGAAGATGAGTTGAGAGAGAATAGATTGAGATGGTTTGGTTATATTCAATGGAGACCAACAAAGACAGTAGTGAAGAGATGCGATGCAATAATGGTAGATGGAAGTGTTAGGGGACAGGGTAGATCTAGATTGACGTTGGCTAGCTTAGTAAATAGAGATATGAATCTATTTAATTTAACTAATGAAATGGCCTTTGATAGAGCCGCGTGGAGAAGAAGGATTGATGTAGCCGACCCCATTTGATGGGACTTAAGGCATAGTTTGGTTTAGTTTTTAACATTGATAAGGATTTACTTCTTGATCTTCTAATTAAAAGGATACAAAAGTGCTCAATTGAACTAAACCAATTAATTTTTTTTCTTTTATTCCCCATCTACCAAAAATCTACACCAAAAAGAACGAAAAAAAAAAATGGTTGTCAATGTCAAAAATTGAACCCAAAGATTTAATTGTAAGTAGACACACATAATTATTAATGCCAATAGTACAACAATTTTTTTATTTTTTGGGAGTCCCATACTACTGTGAAATGGTTCTTATTGAATATTTGCCTTCAGACATGGCTATGGCTGCTCTTGATGCTTTGATTTCCATTGGAGGAAAAGTTGTCGAATTCTTGGTGGAGCCAGTTGGGCGTCAATTCAGTTATGTCCTTCATCGAATCGAATACATTGAAGATTTGAGAGACCAAGTTGAAAAGTTAGAGCCTCAGAGAATTGATGTAGCAAAAAAGAATAGAGAAGAAATTCTAGAAAATGTCAAGAATTGGATTGAAAAAGTTGATGGCTTCATAGTAGAGGCTAAAAAGTTTCTAGAAGATGGTACCAATGTGAACCAGAAATGTTTCATTGGGCGGTTTCCTGATTTGGTCACACGTTGCCAGCTAGGTAAGGAAGCAAAAGATAAAGTTGAGGTGGCTAAAGATCTAGAAAAAGATGGCTACTTCAATAGCATATCCAAACCAGCTCGTCCTTTGGGAATAAAGTCCATACCCTCAGAAAGGCTTGTGACTTATGAGACCACAAATTTGGCAATGATGAGTGTAATGAAAGCACTAACTGATGATAATATCAACTTTATTGGAATACATGGTCATGGGGGTGTTGGAAAGACGACTTTAGTAAAAGAAATTGGGAAAAAAAGCTAAATCAGATAAGTTTTTTGATGAAGTTGTGATGGCTGTAGTGTCTCAAAACCCAGATATTAAAAAGATTCAAGATCAAATAGCTGTTATGTTGGGTTTCACCAAATTTACTGATCAGTCAAGTGAAATTGAAATAGGAAGCATGCTTCGTGCAAGGCTCAAGGATGTGAAAAAGATACTTATTATATTAGATGATATTTGGGACAGATTTGAATTGACAACCTTGGGCATTCCACTTGGCCAAGATCATGAGGGCTGCAAAATCATAATCACAACACGGCGTGAGCAAGTATGCAGAACCATGGCAAAGGAATGGGAGAGGACAAAGATAGTCTGGCTTGATGTTTTATCTGAACAAGATTCATGGGACTTATTTAGAAAAAATGTTGCCGATGTTGTTGACTCTTCTGCGTTAAATGATGTTGCTAAAGAGGTTTGTAAAGAATGTGGAGGGCTTCCCATAGCAGTAGTTACAGTTGGAAAAGCAATGAAAGGTAAATATAACCTTGAAGAATGGAAAAATGTAGCTCAAGAATTAAAAAAATCATTGCCAACAAACATTGAAGGCGTTGATCGACAAGTGTACAAAACTCTTAGGTTGAGCTATGATTACTTGCAAGATGCGGAAGCCAAGGATTGCTTCTTGCTTTGTTCTCTGTTTCCCGAGGATCATGACATCTTAATAGAAGACTTAGTACGGTATGGGATGGGGTTAAGATTATTCAAAAATGTTGATACAGTGCAGGAAACTAGGAGCAGAGCAAAGCCAGTGATCAACAATCTCATGGCTTCATGTTTGTTATTAGCTAGTGATGTACAAGATTGCATCAAAATGCATGATGTTGTGCATGATGTTGCCATATTTATTGGATCCAAAAAGCAGTTTGTAAAAGCTAGTTGCAATTTGAAAGATTGGCCAAATGTGGATAGTTTGGATAAATACACAGGCATTTCATTGACGAGAAATCAGATCAGTAACCTTCCTGAGGTCTTGGAATGTTCAAAGCTCCAAATATTGCCATTTCATGACAATCGAAATGCATGGTCATGTTCACATGAATTCCTTTCAAGGATGAAGGCACTTAGTGCTTTAGATTGGAGCCGACACTTCTACCCTCATCTTGACAATCCAATTTGCTGTCCTGATACTTTCAATAACCAAACGTGTCTTCGAACATTAGTTCTTGAAGGAATTAAGTTTGGGGATACTAAATTTCTTGGACAGTTAAAGACACTTGAAGTCCTTAACCTCAAGCGTGCCTTCTTTTCTAAGGTACCAAATGCTATAAGGGAGTTAACTAATCTAAGGTTGTTGGACATGACTAGAAGCTTTCATGAATTTCTTATTCTGGCCGCAATGGTATCGCCTTTATGCCATTTGGAGGAGTTGTACTAGTTTGGCAGCGTACCTTGGAGGATTGGAGATGCTGCAGTAGAAGTAGCTACTGCACTAAGATCTTGGCCTTGCCTAAAAGTGCTAACCATTTCCATACCTGACATTGTGCATATGCCTAAGGACTTTGTTTTTCCTGAGCTGGAAAGTTTTATTATCTTTATTGGAAAATCGAGTTGGGGATATGAAAATTATTCCCCAAATTATTTGAGACTTGGAAATTCGGTTGGACCCATGGTTAATTGGAGTAAATGGCTAAAGATGGTGTTGAAGAGAGCTATGCATCTATCCAAATTTACAAGCCGATGTAGAAGGTTTAAATGTCTTTGAGCATCTGAGGATTAAAGATTGTTGTCAATTTGAGTACTCGATCAACATAGAGGAATGGGGGATTTCACCACAGGCACAACCACCCGATCTGTGATTGTTGTTTAACATGGAAGAATTGAAAATCTGGAAATTGGATACTTTCAAAGGGATATGCCCAGGTGCACTTACTACTTCCAGCTGGGCATGCTTCCCAAAGCTCAGGAGTTTGGAAGTTAACGCATGCCCTGAATTATCAACTGTTCTTCCATTCAATTTGCTTCAAGGGCTACAACATTTGGAGAAGCTTTTTGTATCAGCATGTGAGAAACTGGAACAAGTATTTGATTTTGGTCCTGAAGGACATGGCATGAAGCATATATTGAACTGCTCCAGTCATCAACATGTGCAACTCGGCAACCTAAGATCTATGGAAGTCCATTCATGTGGCAAACTGAAATATGTCTTCCAACCTTCCATAGCTCAAGCTCTTTATCAACTTGAAGTGCTTTGGGTAAGTCGCTGTGAAGAAATGGAGGAAAGAGAGAGTGGATTACAAGATGGTTTTCAAAAGTCTCAAAGAAATCAATCTTGAATGCCTTTCAAACCTAAGTGGTTTCTGCACAGGAGGAGACGACTTTCCTTTTAAATGGCCATCCTTGGGAATACTTAGAGTGAGAGACTGCCCCAAAATGAAGACTTCCGCTGCCACTACTTCCGCTAGCACACCAAAATTGAACCAAGTTAGATTGGATGAATCCGAGACACTGCTACAGGGATGGAATTGAATCAGTTTGTGCAAAACCGTTTCAAAGCCACCTAGAGGTACTTCTCTATTTAACCACATTTAACATATATATATATATATATATATGTATTTATTTATTTATTATTTTTTTTATAGTAAATTAAATTGGGTCCTTGTCGATAAGACTAATAAACTAGTAAATCAAGGGAGTATATATTCATGATATATTGCGTTTTTGAATGAACTACCAATCAAATTATCAACTCCTCCTTGCTATGAGTAGTTGATAATTTAGTTTGTAGATAATTAGGGATCTCTAGTAATTTTGAATTATATTTAGAGCAATACTACATACACAAAATTTGTATACTTAAAATTACTATAAAAAATTAATATATGGTCGAGATTCATTCAAAATGTGGACTCCATTACATAAGAGTTGAATCTTAACCACATATTATTTTTCTAGGTATATATTTGTGCATGAATTTTGTGCATAGAGAGGCCTTTTATTACACTCAAATAACAGTTTAATTTTTTTTTATATAGATTACCCTTTTTAATGTAAAATTTATTGTTTTCTTTTATTATAGCAGTTAAAATATAATATATTGTCCCCTTTCGTGCATAGAATTCATTTTTATTTTTTAGTGTTAAGTTAAGTTGATGGATAAAGAAAATTTTCTTTTTATTGGCCTTTTACAGTAAATGTTGATTTATGCCTTCATCATCGAAGGCCTTTGACTATCTAAAAAAAAAATAAAAAATTGAATGCCATTGAACATGAGATAATAAATTATTTAATATTCTAGCAACTACTTACATGGTAGTACTTCCTACAATACGTAGAATTTATAACGATTTGAATAGTTCTATTTTTATTTGGGAGATTTTTATCAAATTTTAGTAAAAACCTTTGGACAATGAATTGTTTTTAGGCCTTTGGGTAAAGATAGAAGAAACCTAGTGGATTGAGGTAATGCCTTCCTTAAATAAAAAAGAAAAAGAAAATGCTAACAATGGATTTCTTTTTTTCTTTTGTTTTTTTGCCTCTTAATAAATTTTATATTAGGTTTTTATTAGGGATTTTTTTTTTTTTTTTTTTTTTGGTTTCAAGTTGCTGAATTCCAAAAGTGTGACCTTAGGTGATCGCCTTAATGGCCTAATAATGATTGAGTTGTCATTAAGTCAACTATGCTACACTACATGTATATTTATATTAAATATTTTGGGCTTGTTTGGTTTGTTTTTGGGAGAGTTGTTTTTGAAAAAAATTTTGGGGAGAGAGTTTAGAAATTTTTTTGGTTTGTTTGGTTGTATATTTTGGGAGAGTTGTTTTTTTGAGAGTTTGGGATGATTTGATATTTGGGGAGAATTTGAGTAGATGTGTGTGAGAGAAAAAGTGATTGAGAAGGAGAGAGGAGAGAGAAAAAGTGATTGATTGATGTGTAAGAGAGAGAAAGTGATTTTGAAATTTTTTTGAGAAAAACTCAAACCAAACAATTTTTTAGAAATTTTTTTTCTAAAACTCATCTCCCAAATGCAAACCAAACATACCCTTTATTTTTCTTAAGACCAAAGAAAAAAAATTATATACAATCAATCAAAAAGTGATAGAGGTCATGATTTGGAGTGATGATAGAAAGTGTTATTCGCCAAAAAGTGGAAGAGGGGAAGAATGCCTACTTGCTATCTCTCTCAGAGCAATTTGTGGTCCTTGTGCATTGCGTAAGATCTTTATTCAATCGATAGGTAATCTGAAAATCTTGTGAGTTTTCAATATAAATTTTACTACATAAGGAATAAATAACATTAATTGACCTTCCAATCTAAATATTTTCTTTGAGGCCCATTCAACATACACTTGATAGATCTGTCAGCCGATGAAATCATGCATATGTTGTTTAAATAGCTTGTTTTCCATCTACATAGACAATATTATCAGGTTTCTCATATTTTTTTTTGGTTGTCATTATGAATGTTTCCTATCATAATCTTTCCAATTTTTTTTCTTTTTCTTTTTTTTTTATTTTTTTTATTTTTTTAGGCAAGACAGGCTGGTACTCTTGAAGATGAAATCCATGCTGAATCTTAATTAGATTGTGAACTAGATTATGAATTTATGAGGAATAACTCTCATGAGTAAGTAGACAATTCATGATTTACCTCAAGCTATACCCAAAAACAATACAATTCTTATCTGAAAGGAATTTTCTATTACACAAAAATAGATATGTTTTGTGATTTTTTTTTTTGAATACTTTTTTCAGAATTTTTTTCTAAAACCTATCCCATTTTTTAGGAAACAACAAAAAGTTATTTCCAAAATTTGAAAAGCTATTTTTTGTGCAAAAATGAAAACAATATGAAGACAATGGTGTTTTTGATATTTTCATTTTTTTTTTTGTTTTTGAAAATAAAAAACAAAAAGGGAAACATTATATGTAGCAAAATATAGATATCTCTATCCTTTATAGAAATATACTACTAGATTATTATTGAGTTTTCATTTTCTTTTTGCAGTTGTCAACCATAAAGAATGTTGAGCTACTCCCTATGGTTATGTGATGCCTACCTTACTTAGGATTTTATTGTGTTAAGGGCATAAGATTCCTATGATTTGTGTTTCTAAATAATTGTCTTGCTTTGCAATATCAAAACTACTACTCTAAATAAAGGTATGTTTACCTAATGTGTGCTAAAGATTTGGAGAGTGAATAAAGGGGGAAAAAAAGTACCCACTGTGTGTGTAATTTACTTTCTCTGCATTGTAATGGAGCTTGTATCCAAAATTATTTATCCCAATTAACAATATTGTATGTTTGTTTTCATGCTTGTTTGTATCTGTGGTAAAAAATATATTGCAATTTGCTCTTTATTGAAATGTGATTGACTAATAATAATTCAAAGTACAACAATGAATTGTTGCTTGAATTTGTTAAAAGGAGATTGTAATTCATTTGAAGCAAGTTTTTGTTACAGAATCCAAAGAGTCAATGCCTTGATTTATGTTAGGGAATCCAAAGTGTCCATACATAGAATCAATGCACAATATTTCAAACATGCATCCGCTTAAAGGCTTCAACATATAGGGGGTGAATCCATCTAACATATATTAAGACTTTTCTTTTGCTTTTCTTCAGATATGGGACCTTTTTTTTTTTTGAACAGTAGATATGGGACCTTTTTACTTCTCATAGTTCTTAAGCATTCAAGTGTAAAAATGGTGTTCAAAAGTTTCGAAGTAATCATGCTTGAATGCCTTCCAAACCTAAGTGGTTTCTGCACAAGAGATGACTTTCCTTTTGAATGGTCATCCTTGGAACAACTTAGACAGAGAGAGTGCCCCAAAATGAAGACTTGCTGCCATTGTCGCTGTCGCTACTTCCAGCGGGATCCAAAGCACACCAAAACTGAAGGAAGTTGTATCTGATAACTTCAAGAAAATACCGCAATAGGGGATGGACTCGAATTAGTTCGTGCAAATCTATTTCAAAGCAGAGATAATTCTATTTTATAAATTATCATGTAATTAGAAAATTCTACACTTTAGATATGCCACTAATTTTATTTGTATGACTTGGCGCCACATTTCATTTGAACTGGACTAAAGGTATAAAATTTTCAAGAATTCCATAGAAATTCAATTTCTGGGAACAAAAGTTATATCTTCAACGGATGGTTGTTCATTTAGTCAATTATTTTTTACTATTAAGTTTTGAAATTCTTAGTAGCCATTCTTTCCCAAGTAAGGGTTGCTTGATGTGATGCTTTAGAAGGAATGCCAGCTCATTTAGTCGATCAAAGTTTTAATATTCTTAGTAGTCGTTCCTTCCCAAGTAAGGGTTGCTGGATGTGATGCTTTAGATGCTGGCGATGTTCTTGACTCCCCCACATTGAATGCCATGTTTGGGCAATGGAAAGTGGCAACTTATATACTTAAATAAATCTTTTCGAAAAAGCGTTGAAAGTGTCGATCAATTAGTGTATGGAAGTCTTAAGTTGAGCTATGATTAGCTGCAGGATGAGGAATCCAAGTCCTGCTTTATTGCTTTTTTGGCCCAAGTAACTTGTGGGTCGACCAACATGACCCAAAAGCTTAAGTCCAAGTTACTTAGTAGCAAGTTAGTGGTACTTTATATGCCCATGATCACCCAAGCAAACTTCCGATGTAGGATGGGGTTGTTACAAATTTGTTTCCTGAGGAGGCTAACATCTCAATAGAAATTTTAGTTTGATATGATTGTGAGAAGTTGGAGGACGATGTTGTAAAGAAAACCTAGGGAAAGAGAAAGAGGAACAAGAAGCTATAGTTGATAAGATGGTGTTCAAAAGTTAAAAAAAAAAAAAAAAAAAACGGAACATCGTTCACATCTCTATAGTTTTTGTACTGGGAGATCTACTTTGAATGGTCATCCTCAGATGAGTAATTGAGAAAGATTGCCCTAAATTGAAGACTTTTACTTCTACCACTCCCACCAGGGACCAAAGCAAACCAAAACTGAAGACAATCAAAGTGGATGGTGTTGGGATAATGTTCTGATTATGCAAGAGCACTTCAATGTCAAGGTAATCTCTCTCTCTTTCTCTCTCTTTCTCTCTCTCTGTGGTGTTGCCTCGGTAAATATTCTGAAATTCTAGCTTCAAAATGTAGTTTTGTAGTTGGCTTAGGATTCTCATAAAAGATTGTGAATGCTTGCCTTGCTTTTGTCTTTTAGCAGCTATGTTTTCTTGCTGTTTTGGGTGGTGTTAAGCTTTGTTGGGTCCTTTTCTCTCTTTCTCTCGCTTTGATTTTCTGGTTCCTGTTCGTTGATGTCTTGCCAACTCTTTTTATTGATGTACATTGTTGTGTTTACTTTGCAACCACTTCAATTTCATCAATAAATTTCCCTTCTCCTGATCAAAAAAATAAAAAATAAAAGAAATGCTGAAGAACACAAAATATGTAGCCCAAATACATGGACCCTGTTTTGACATAGAAGTGAAATATAAAGGCTTGTTGAGTTGACTTTCGAGAACCATCAAACAAACATTTTGGACCATTTCAGCACTGGTGAACAGTGAATTCACAATTTATAGTTTACTTAAAAATGATTTCACATATTTCTCTTATTCAGGAGGCACAGACTACTTCTGAAGAGCAATCTAAGAAACAATTAACTTTGTCTCAATGGAAGCTCTGTTAATGCTCACCTTTTAGCTTGTACAAGGGTGTTCTTCTTGTCATTAATGTTTCTGAGCAAGAGCCTCACTTTGCACTATTTGGATACTACTTTAAATAAAGGCCATGTTTACATTGTGATCTACTTGATTGTATTGTACATTTTTATAATACCTCGTGATTGATAGAAGAAAGTCTTTTCAACTCCAACGCTCCTATTCTAATCGATCAAATTACTTAGATTGATAGAGCTAGCAAAAACTACTTTATTCACTCCCACCTACATATATTCTTCATGCCGTTAGTGTTTGTACCACATACTATTTTGCATGACCAACACCAAAAAGAAAAAGTCGGAAAAGGTCATCTTTTAATTATTGGACAGAGTAATTGATTGAGAATTGGGGTTTTAATAATTATATTTTTGTGTTCTTGTCCAATGCAAGGAAGACCATCTACATGCGTGTCAGCACACACATTAGCAGTAAGTGTCCATCTAACAAAAACCTTAACAAAACAATTGGGATTTGGGAGCAAATTTAGCAAGAACACACAATTTCACTGAAACAGACCAGTAAATTTGCAGGCCAACTACATTTACCAGTAACTCTAAAAACACTACTGACTGTGCTATTGAACTGTTGTAAGAAAGGTTCTTTGATGGACAGCCCACTTGTCTTCCAAGTTCTTATCATTATATCTGTCATCATCATCATCATCATCATCATTGTTATTTATGCATGTATTTCATTTTTGGAGACTTGTTGCCTAGTCTATTAATATGAAAATTCAGTGAGTCAAGCCTGTGTATAACCTTTTTCTCAAGAAAAAGAAAGAAATCAAATGGAAAATGAAAAGAGAAAAAGGAGGAGCTGGTATGTGTTCTTTCCAACCTTTCATCCCTAGAAGCAAAGTATTAAGCATTGTGCCAGATACATCAAACCAGGAAAAGAATATTTTCGTCTTCTTAACAATAGAATATTGGGGTTTCCATCTCCATTGTGAACTCTGCGGCAACCATTTGCCTTTCCATAATTGTATGCAAAAAGAGAGGTAAGCTTTGAATTCTAGCTTTGCCCTTTTCAATAATTTATGGAATTGAATATATAAATAATGCTAACTGCAGTCCATTGCTTATTCCATTCATAAAACAAAGTTAAATATGTCTGAGTTAAGGTGAATTGTGTAAAAAGCTAACTTTTTGTCTGCGTGACCTAAGTTGCATTGCATTCTATTCATAATGCAGAAACGTAAAGTGAATTGAAAGTCTAAATATTTTTGTATTTTCTTTACCTTAACGGCATGTGAGTTGCAATTAGCATGATCCAGAACTCATATATGTACAAATACAAAAAGCCACTTTGGTCAAGAATAGTAGTTCTTTTTAAGTGACCTTAGTATGTAGGGTTTTTTTAGAATCTGAAGTATTAAATAGCTTTAAATTGTACCCCAAACAACACCATGCAAAAAATAAAAAATAAAAGGCAAGAAAGTAAGATAAAAAAAAAATCATCTTTAATACTCATCATGTAAATTTGTTTCAGTAAAAAAAGTTGTTTGCATATTTTAGTGCTCGGTATAATGGAAAATAGAAAACAATGGAAGACAATTTTCAGCATTCAACAGAAGATGACCTAATTTGGATGGAATATGTTTTTCATTTTTTAAAAGCATAAAACATTGCAGAAACATTTTCCAAGCACTAGATTGAAAAAATTCGAGAAGATGCCATGCGCTAGATTGAAAAACTTAATGGGTTCATAGGAAGGGCTAAAGAGTTTTTGGAAGGTGGAACTAATGTGAACAAGAGTGTTTTATAGGTGGTTTTCTGATTTGGTCACACTTTATTTTATTTTGTTTATACAGATGATTTGGTCACATGTTTCTGCTAGGAAAAGAAGCAAAAGAGAAAACGGATGAGGCTAAAATGCTATGGAAAGAAGGCAACTTCAATAACAAATCCAGCTCTACACATCCTATTGGGGATATAATTCATACCCTTTGAAAGGCTAGTGACCTATGAGGCCACAAATTTGTTAATGTCAAATGACAAAATCAATTTCTTTGGAATACATTATATTGGGGGTTGTTTGAAAGACAACTTTGGTAATAGAAACTGGCATGAAGAAAAGCTAAATTGGACAAGCTTTTGATGAGAGATGGCTATAGTGTCTTGGCACCCAGACATTAAAAATATTCAAGATCAAATAGCTTACATCTTGGGTTTGAGATTAATTGATCATCCAAATGAAATTGAAAGATCAATTATTTTATGTGCAAGACTGGAGGATGTGAAGAGAATCCTTGTTATATACATGTATTTCATTTGGGAGTCTCAGACTCTCGTTACCAAGGCCAAACAATATGAAAATGTTTAGACACTAAAGTCTGAACAAATAGTCGTTGATAAGACGTAGCTTGTCGGCCGGTCAAAATTTGTCCAATAAGTTTGAACAAGGGTAAAAAGACTTTAAGTGGCTTGGCAGCAGCCCGAGGAAAAAAGCCTTTAGAACAGTACACTTTTGGCTCATTTCAGCAGCAGAACAACCCTAAAACACATGGGCAAGTGCCTCATGGACTTGGTACAACAACTCAAAGCAAACAATGGCTCAAATCCATTATTGAAGCAATGTAAGAGTCATTTCACCCTAACAAAACCAGCGTTCCAACCTTTTCAGCAGTACCACGGCTGCCCAACCCTAATCTGAAGCTTGGGAGACAAGCTAGAGTTGAGCCTACATGGCTTGGCCAAACCTTACTCAGCTGTGAGAGATCAGCCCAGTACTTTTCAGCCTAGCCCGATTCGGCAAAGGCTATTTTCAACTTTGGTCATATCGACACTTTTTAGTTTTGTTCAACAACAGTGATAGACAACTGTCATTGCCAAAAATTATCATTTTTGGCAAGATCTTATTTGCTACTTTTGGGAACAATTTAACAGCCCACAAAACTTTCTTATAAGCATTCAATGCTCTTAAACATTTGTCAAAACTTGATTAACTATATTCATCTTTAAATAGAGGATCTTTCTCCCTCTTGAGGGCATACCTTGAAACTAGGGGTGGGCGCGGAGTCGGTTGAGGCCATGGAACCTCCAATCTGCCATCCGTCCGCCAAATTGGCGGATTGGAGAAAAGGAATCTGCATCCGTCCGCCAATCCGGCGGATGTGGATTGAGCGGTTTGGCGGTTTGGCGGATGGATACGAATCGGTTTGGCGGTTTAAAATTTTATAAATTTTCAACATAATTCAACTTGTGCACTTCCTTAAAAAAAAAAGAAAAGAAGAAAGTATTACAGTCAATGACTTAAAAAAGTATTACAATCACTGTATACCTCATCCAAAGAAAGAAAGTTTGAAACTTTAGAATATCACAATCACTACATACCTCATCCACGTATTACAATAACAGCGTGATTCATCCACATAAAGTATTACAATCTGTGATTCTTAAAATATAAAAATAATTCAAACCACCAAAACCATGACCAGAGCAGTAGTAGAGATTGTTGTATGTCTCCGTATTGTTACATCTATATATGTTTTGAAAACAAAAACCAACCGGCATATATCATATTTTCTATTTATTATTTTTAGAGTTAGATTTAAAAACTAAAAAATATAGATAAATAATACATTTTTTTTTTCAATTCAAAAAATATATTCAAGTTGAAAACTTTTTTTCAACAAAATATTTAAACTCTTTTTCAATTGAAAATAAAAACAAAATATTTAAACAAATTGAAAATACAAAGTCTTATAAATTAATAGGGGTGCTCGCGGTTTAGCGGTTTTGTTCGGTTGCGGCCAAAGGAATCTCAAATCCGCCATCTGTCAGCAAAATTGGCGGATTGGAGAAAATCAATACGCAATTGTCCGCTCGTCATCACGCATTCGTCCAAAATGCGGCGGATCGGTTCGGTTCGGTCAGTTTTGATGGATTGGTATATCCGTTGTTCACCCCTACTTGAAACATAATTGAGAAGGTTTGATTATATTTTAATAAAAAGACCTCCATTAATGAGTCTCGATACTTGACTCCTCTGCAACCAAAACATTCAGACTTCACTCCATTATTAACTGGCTTCCAAAAGCTCCATTTTGGTAATAGAATCGAAAATTATTGGATACTCCTGGACTACTACATGTCTATACTCTTTCACCAATCATCATTTATTATGTCTCTCATGTTCTTCAATTACCCAACACAAAATCATAACACATTCTCCATCAATCATAATAACATGGAACACCATGTGGCCATGCTTCTGGAGTACCCAATAATCACCCTAAAAGAATTTGACCCTACTCATTGGGACTCTTAGCTTCCTAAGCCACTCATAATGGTCTCCAGCAATGACTGAAACAACTTCTATTTGAAATCTAAACTCACCATATTCTAAGTCTTTTGCAAGTCTAAGAGATGACTTCCAGCCTAGCCCAGAACACAAGGAGATCAAGATGTTTTGGGGCCACATTTGTGTTGAGACTAGATCTATCTAAAACACCTAGGAGAAGCTCACGGCCCCTTTCTAGGCCCGTGACTAAGAACCCTGGCGCAACAATGTGTAAATATTTTAATTATCGGTAGGCAGTAAACACAATATATAGCATTAATATCATGTTGAATTGTTCACCACCAATTTCATCGAACAGATTAAACTTTCTTGCTTTAATACTATCTTGAATTGTTAACCAATATTATAAAAAGGGATAAATATAATTATTGTCTAATACCATGTTAAATTCTTAACCACCAACTTCATCTAAAAACTTAAACTATTAGAGAAAGGAATAAATTTAATTATTTTTTCAACACACTGCTCGTGTGGCTAGACTTTCTTTCATAAGTGGGCCAAAGACGTTCAAATTTTTTAATTATTAAGCAGTGAGGTTTGAACATGGGATTTGTTGCGTGCTAAAATACTATGTTAGATTGTTAACCACCATCTCATCTAAAAGTTTTATTTTAATTATTAGAAATAGGGACAACTTTATTATTCAATGAAGTTTTAACACATCTCATCTAAATGCTTTAGTTATTAGAAATAGGGACAGATAATAAGTCTTGTGTTCAAACCTAACTGTTAAGTATCTAACTCAAAATCAATTGGCAATGAGTGGAGAGACTCTAGAATTATATTAACAACGTTTAGGTGGCTTAGATTATCGATGTGGGTTTAAGTATAACACCGATCTCACCACTTACTAAATAATCAAAATATTTACACATGTTTGACCTCTTATGAAGGAAAGCTTAGTTATATGCAAGGATGTATTGAAATATAAATTTTCCTCATGTTGTTTGGTTCGGATGCCAATATAATAGGCCTGTTATAAAATTTAAAACTTTTAGTACTTGATTTCTAGTGTTGAAATATTTAAGTAAAGAAACTTTTAAATTTGAAAATTATAAGATAAATAAATGTGTTAGTTGAGAATGAATATGAAAAATATATTTCGTTGTGTGTATTCAGTATTTAATGACTAGTCTCTCTAACTTAAATTAAGATTTGTAATTTCATTTTGAGTCAATTTCCATATTTAAGTGGTAGGTAATTTTACATTACCAAACTCTCATATTTGTGAACCACTAAATGCATTTAGTTTTAAGCCTTGTTATCAAACAAGGTTTTAGTTGAAGTTGTGTGTGCTTTTTCAATTATGTGGAGGACTATGAATGTGTTCTCTACCGTTGCATTATTTGGTCTCCAGTTTACTGCGTAAAGGTGCTGAAAATATTTGTATGTGAGAGAGGATTTCAATCTTTTCTTGCTGTTAGGGTGCATACATTCTAGATGCATTATTCCAAACGGATACAGATGATATCTCATGAAAGGAGGACTGCTTTGTAGAGATCGCCATTGTTGATGTGTGGACTGTAACATTTTGCTCGCAAACCATACCAAACTAAGTCTTATGTACCAGTCTAATAATTAAAACTTTTAGATGAAATGTGTTCAAATAAAACATATTTGTCCATGTAAAAAACAAATAATTAAAGAAAGAAAGAAAGAAAATGAAAAAAAATAAAAAAATTCAGTTTGTTTTGGCAAAAACTTATTTTGCATTTTCTAGCATTTAGTATGGAAAATGTTATTTTTGGAAAGTAGAAGTTAATGGAAAGCTTTTTTCGGCTGTCAACAAAAGATGAACTAATTTGGATGGAAAATGTTTTTCATTTTTCAAAAAAGGTAAAAACCATTTTTCAGGATCTAATGAGACATACAACATCACCACTACCCTACTAGCACCACCGCTGCCCATACTAGCACCCTACCACCACCACCATCGCCAACATCACACCTACTACCCCCGCCTCTACCACCCTACCATCACTGTTGCTGCCACCACTGCACACCACTACCACGACAATCATCACTCTGCAAATAACCTCTTTGCTTTATAGATTTTAAGTATTATAAGTTACTAGAATAGTATGAGAAGGACTAATATAATTGTCTTCACTGTTATTGTAGTCTTATTGCAAATTATAGGCTGAAAGATTATCTTCCTCATTTCCATTATATTAAACTTGTACAGACCTTTCTAAATATGAACAACTAATCCCATGCCATACATTAGTTTTTCTGAGGGATGTGACATATATACCACTTAATGGTACACTATTTGGCTCAAACTTTTCCATATCCTTCAGCTACCTTGGAAAGATTTAAGATTAAGAAACTGATCCAAACACAAGTTTTCTTGTTATTAATAATGTTGGTGATAATTACAAATAAAACACCAGAAAATACAAAAAATAAAGTTACAATAATTATTGAAAGGGCTGAGGTGCAGGAAATTCGCTCTCTTTAAGGAGATTCAAGCGCTCTGCGGTTAGGCAAAGCCTCACACCAGTGCAACAGAAAAAACCTTGACTTGTGCCCCTCAGGATACAACAGCCCGACTAAGTCGTATGGTTAACCAATACTGTACAATTGGTTGAACCCAAAGCTTTATCACACACACCCTTTTTATTTGCCTGATAATCTCACACTAGACATAACAAAGGAACAAAACTTCTAAGGAACAAAAACTTCTTCTCTCGTGTCTATTTAAGATATGACATATGTTCAAAATATATAGAAAAGAAAACTTAATAAGCAAGGTTCTTGGTGGATAAGATAACAAGAGACTTGACCAAGACCTTGGAATGGATAGGAATGAGAAGACTTGAAGAAGACTTAGATGGATAAGTCTAGCAAAGACTTGGAGAAGACTTGGATATATAAGGCTAACAAAGACTTGGATGGATAAGGCTAGCAAAGACTAGGCAATGACTTATCTTGGAGCTTGGAAGATCATTATAATATTAAAATACCTGCTAACATTCCTCCACCTATTTTAATATTATAGGTAACAAAAACTGAGATTATTAGGCAAATAAGGATATTATGCATCATGGTAGGTGTGCTCTGCATTGAACCTCCATTAGTGAAACAATAGTATCTACTCTAGAGCCAATAGTATGCTCAGCATTGAACTATGACTACTTAAGGGAAATAAATAATTATTGGACACACATAATATTCCAGGTGTTCACAAAAGCTTTAAAAGCTAGCACATTACGGCCTTGTGCGATCCCAGGATTCATGAGTGTGTTTGAGAATTAACCCAAATCTCATAGGTAGCGGCCCCACTACCACACTCACATAGGTGAATTCTGTCAAGGGTGCTCTTGTAACTATGACACCCCACTCAATAAGAGCTACAGAAATTCATTAAGAGTTTTTTAATAACTCAACCTCTACAATGTTACAGGATAAATGCACTTACATCATAGGGATGGGTAAAAAGTAATTGGTGCATTTCTCACGGCCATCATATGATCGTTTTTCTCATTGAACCCAGTTACAGGATCTCTGGTCCCTGGGTTGAGTATCCTCATACATGGCTCCTGCTATATTCAATGGGCTTCAACCCCATCCCCCTCGATATATTCCAGACTCTATCTCTTGCTAAGGCCTTAGTTAATGGATCTGCAAGATTATCACCAGATTTAATATAATCCACATTTATGATGCCATGATTCATATAAGATCTCACAGTACTGTGTTTTTTTCTGATAGGTCTAGATTTATCGTTATAATGACAGTTATTAACTCGACCAATTGCTGCGGTGCTATCACAATGAATCAATATAGGTGGAATCGATTTTTCCCAGCAAGAGATTTCATTTAACAAATCTCTCAACCAATTTGCTTCTTCACTGGCTGTAGCTAAAGAAATAAGCTCAGCCTCCATTGTTGAATTAGCAATAATGGTTTGTTTTTTTGATTTCCAACTTATAGCACCACCGCCCAATGTAAATAAGTAACCAGTGGTTGATAATGAATCACCTGTAACGCCCTCAAAATAATAACATTAAACCCATCAATATAAACATGCATTTATATATAAAAGATTCACATTCTTTAATTCATCAGAGTATTTCATAACATAAGTATCACATGTTAACAACAAAAGCAAATGCCCTACGGGCTTACAGCTTTCCAAGTTAACACTTGGTTACAAAAGAGAGTACTAACTCAATTACAAATTAAGCCCTAGGCTTGAATTTACATGTAATACATCAAAAGGAAATAAGACAACAAAAGTCCGTCCGCCTCTAGCCTCCCAAGCTATGTCCTTGGAGGTGGCATGCTACCTGTACCTGAAAATGATGTTCCCATATAGGGTGAGCCACAGCCCAGCAGAAATATACTAAACCAACTATGAACAATGACTAAAAGATTAGCAATTGATAGATGGCCAACACTGATACATCCACAGGTATCACATCACAATTTCATAACATACAAGTCTATGTCACTTTTCATTCTCCACCTTTATTTAATAGATAAGCATATTAGCTATATCAACACATCAACAGATAAACATATTACACATCAACAGATAAGCATATTAGTTGTATCCACACTTCACTAGACAAGCATATGAGCTGTATCTACACTTCTCAAAGATAAGCCTATGAGCTGTATCTTCACTTCTCTAGACAAGCATATGAGCTGTATCTACGGAGTTCATCCCCCATCTCCTCCCAACACTATCCGGTTTAGAGGTTCATCCCATATCTTCCCCTAAACCGCGGAGTACATCCCCATCTCCTCCTCTACACACAATGCATATAAACACAAGGGTTCTATACACAATCAATCAATACATAAAAATAATGTATTCTAACCACCGTCATACTCTATGACTCATTCAAACGATTAGTTTTAGTTCGCCTAATCATCATGCATTGTCTACAACAATCAAGACTATCCTCTACCGATAGCCCAAAGCAGTTATTTCTAAACAGAAAATAAATGCACAAAAATGGATATTAAATCAACATTTCAACTAGGTGAGCGATAAATAATCCAACTACACCCTTTAATCACTTCCCTTTCCAATTTCCACATTCTCAATTCAATTCCTCATTTCCAACAATTAATTATACAAATTAACCAATCAATGTAATTAGGGCATTTTCCATAATTAACATTTCAACCCCTACGGTTCCTTTTTCGTCAATGTTTCAACATTAATTGCATTCCTTCATGCCAAACATGCATTTAGGTTTTATATAAATAAAACCCTAACTTTTGTAAAATTACACAAAAGCCTAAACTCTCTCAAAATTACCCAACAACCCCCAACATATCGAAATGCAAAAATTTAAAGACAAAGCTCATAAAGAGGAGTAGGATATCCCTACCTCGAAGTTAGAGCTCGGATGGAGAAGAGACCAAAACCAAGGTGCTCCAAAGACCAAGATTTTCGGATCAAAACGACGCCCTCAACGATCAACACAAATTTTACAAAGGCCGAAGGGAAGGAGGACACTCTAACTAGATCAAACCCTAGAGAGAAAGGAGTTTCTAGAGAGAGGGGCTCTCAAAAATGGGTTTTAGAAAAAGTAGGAGAGAGAAAGAAAAGCAAAAAGTGATTTAAAATCACCCAGCGGATAACTCATGTACGCAAGACCCGCTCGAGCGTAGAATAGAGCGCTCGAGCGTAAAGCACAAACGTCTGGTCCCACTCGAGTGCATAGATGACCACTCGAGCGCCAAGAAACAAAAGCAAAACACATCCGCTCGAGCGTGAAAAGCCAGTCCGCTCGAGCGCAGATTTTCATCTCCCAGAACCTTTCAGGAAAAGAACTACCTGCTCGAGCGCCAACAATCCCGCTCGAGCGCGATATGCTCGAGCGCAATAAACCCGCTCGAGCGTAGAAAACACACCTGCAGAAGTTTTGCAGGGCCACGAAATACTGGAAGTGTGAAATCCCCGCTTGAGCGCAAGAATACCCGCTCGAGCGGACAGCCTAAAAACTGGGCAACAGGGAATTGAAACCGAGGCCTAACTAACCTGTAACAACCCTGCCCAAAACATCCTAAAACTCAATCAAGTGGAATTAAAGGATGACAACAAGATAGATACAACTACCAACTTCACGGAACCGAGTCCGGAATACAACAGAACAATAAAGGGACAACCGGGATCGCTATATCACCTAACAAGGTATTCCAATCGGCATCACTGTAACCTTCAAGTACTGCAGGAAACTTATTATAAAACAAGCCATATTTTATGGTACCAGACAAATATTTCATAATACGCTCAATGGCTAGCCAGTGATCACTGCCAGGCTTGCTAGTAAACCTGCTAAGTACTCCAACTGCATATGCAATGTCAGCTCTAGTACAGTCAATCGCATAACGCAAGCTACCAATCATACTAGCATATTCCTTTTGATTAATTACATCCTCACCATTTTCAATAGGAAATAAATGCACATGAGGATCAAAAGGAGTAAGAACATGCTTGCAGTTATAAAAATTATATTTTCTCAAAATTTTCTCAACATAATGCGAGTGATCAAGAAATATACCATCACAGGTTTTGGTAATTTTCATTCCCAAAATATAGTTAGCCTCACCAAGATCTTTCATATCAAAATGGCTACTAAGCATATTTTTAGTTTCCACGATGATATGCAAATTAGAGCCAAATATAAGTAAATCATCCACATAGAGGCTAATAATGACATGTGAATTCTCTTCAGATTTATAGTAAATGCATTTATCACATTCATTCGTTTTATAGCCATTCTCAATCATGCAGTAATCAAATTTCTCAAGCCACTGTTTAGGGGCCTGTTTTAAGCCATATAGGGATTTAACTAGCTTGCACACTTTGCTTTCTTGACCGGGTTCCACAAAACCCTCAGCTTGATCCATATAGATTTCTTCACCCAGGTCTCCATTTAAAAAGGCTGTTTTAACATCCATTTGATGGGTTTTTAGATCGTGAATTGCTGCCACTGCAATTAATAATCTAATGGATGTAACTCTAGTAACCGGAGAAAATGTATCAAAAAAGTCAAGATCTGCTTGTTGTTTAAAACCTTTTGCAACAAGCCTTGCTTTATATTTATCAATAGTTCCATCCGGTTTAAGTTTTTTTTCTCAAAACCCATTTACAGCCAATAGTTTTACAACCTGGTGGTAAATCTACTAATACCCAAGTTTTGTTGGATAATAATGATTCCATCTCATCATTTGCAGCCTCGTTCCAAAAAACAGAGTCAGGAGATGCCAAAGCTTTTTGTAAAGTTAATGGAGTTTCCTCCACATTAAAAACATGATAATCAGGGCCAAAATCTTTTTCTAATCTGGCTCTTTTACTCCTTCTTGGTTCAAAAACTACAGTATCTTGGTTTTGTAAAAGAGGAGTAGAGGAGCCGGTTTCAGATAAAATATTTTCTTGATAATTTTGACCCCCACCATTTTTAGATTTAAAAAGAAATTTTTCTTCATGAAAAATTGCATCACCTGATTCAAAAATTATTTTGTTTTCAATATCAAAAAATCTATAGGCTGTACTATTTGTTGCATATCCAAGAAAAGCACAAGTGGCAGTTTTCACACCTACTTTAGGTCTTTTAGGGTCCACAAGTCTAACAAAAGCTAGACAACCCCAAACCCTCAAATATCTTAAATTTGGCTTATGCCCTTTCCACAACTCAAAAGGTGTAACTTTTGTTTTTTTATGTGGCACTCTGTTCATGACATAACATGCAGTTAAAATTGCTTCTCCCCACAAATTTGAAGGAGCACCTGCTTTAATTAGCATAGCATTTGTTAAATTAGTTAAAGTTCTATTTTTCCTTTTTGCTACACCATTAGATGCTGGTGAATATGGTGGAGTAGTTTCATGGATTATTCCCAAAGACTGAGCAAACGAGTTGAATCCAAAAGATTCATACTCCCGGCCTCTATCACTTCTATACCTTTTAATCTTTTTACCAAATTGATTTTCAACTTCAAGAAGGAATTCTTTAAATTTTTCAAAAGCACCACTTTTATTTTTCAACAAGTATACATAAGTGCATTTTGAAAAATCATCAATAAAAGTGATAAAATATCTATTTCCACCACGTGTTAAAATTCCTTCAAATTCACATAAATCAGTGTGAATTAATTCTAACAATTCAGTATTTCTCACCACACTTTTATGAGGCCTTTTAGTTATTTTTGCTTGACTGCAAACTTCATATTTCTCAAACTTATTTGTTAGTCTGGGAATTAATCCTAAACTACTCATGACTCCCACATATCGGCTATTAATATGACACAGACGAGTATGCCAAAAATTCATAGAAGACAGCATGTAAACAGAAACATGTGTTTTCTTATTCTCAACATTTAATTTAAACATTCCATCACAGGCATACCCTTTCCCCACAAATATGCCTTTTTTAGTGATTACATATTAGTCAGATTCAATAGTCTGCTTGAAACCAGCTTTGTTGAGCAAATAACTCGACATCAAATTTTTTCTCATGGACGGTGTGTACAACACATCTTTTAAAACAAGCACAAGTCCAGAGGTAAAATTTAGCTCAACATCCCCACACCCGAGCACCTTGGTTAAACTGGAGTCACCAAGCATAACAGTCCTCTCCTCATTAAAAGGAGTGAAATCTTTGAACCAATCTTTATCATAGCTGTAACGCCCTCAAAATAAACCTATAATATATATATCATTGACATGCAATATTAAAAGAAAGCAATTCATTATCTCATTCATCAGAGTACTACTATATGAAAACATTACATGTAACATCAAATTAAATGCCCTATAGGCTTACATCTTTCCAAGCCAACACTTGGACACAAAAATATGAGTTCTAACTCAAATACAAATAAAGCCCTAGGCTTACATGTTTATCAAATAAAAACAAATAACTAAAGATAGTCTTCTTCAAATCCAAAAGCCACATCCTTCCAAGCTAAGTCCTTGGAGGTAGCTTATCACTTGAACCTGAAAATGATGTTCCCATAAAGGGTGAGCCACAGCCCAGTAGAAAAATACTAAACCAAACATAAGCATTGAATAAAGTTATAGCATTCAATAGATGGTTAACCAAGATAATCAATTACAACATTATACAGTCTCATGACACTAATGTCTAAGACACGTTTTACTTTCCGACATTATCAATATGGCTCAGAACCTGGCCAAACTTACAACAGTGAACTATATATATATCATATTCACATTCTTCCAATGTCAACAAACAAATGAGACTCAGGCTCAAATCAAAACACTTCATACTTCCAGTTTGATACACATTTTAGTGCTGTATCAATAAAAACACTTCAATATAAATAAGCACACATAAAAGTGATGCTAATGAAGTCCATCCCCTATCTCCTCCCAAACAAAATCCGGTTTAGAGGTCCATCCCCTATCTTCCCATAAACTGTGGAGTACATCCCCTATCTCCTCCCACACAAAACAATGTATGTAAACACATAACATATACAACACACAATCAATACACATAATGTCTGTATTAATTCAACAGTCAAAATTGATGACTTAATCAATGATTAGTTTCAGTTATCCCTAATCCACATGCAGCGTCTACAACAATCACGACTATCCTCCACCGATAGCCCAAAACAGTTATTTCTAGACTTGGAAATAAATATATCAACAATTCAATAGGCGAGTGATTTAAATTATCCAACTACACCATTTAATCAATAAATTCCCCAATTCCCTTAAATTAATTATACAAATTAATTAATTAATACAACTAGGGTTTTTCCCAAAATTATCAAAGTAACCCCAACATATCAATATACCAAAACTTAGAACAAAACTTATAAAATGGAGTAGGAAATCCCTACCTCGAAGAAAATAACCCGAATGGAGAAGACAGAGATGAATACCCAAATTCCAATGTGCTCCAAATCACCAAATGTTCAGATTAAATGGAAGCCCTCGACTCACACACTCTTTTTAATGAAGGATCTAGGGTAGAAACACACCCTAAGTGGATCAAATCTAAGAGACAATGTGAGCAGGGTGAGAGAGAAGTCGAACCTTAGGGTTTGGAATCTAAAAAGAGGATGAAAAACTGATTAAAAACCCGCTGCTGTCTAATTAAACTGGTCAGGCTCGCTCGAGCGAAGACTTGGTCGCTCGAGCGACCAGACACACGAAAACCTCGCTCGAGCGAAGAAAAGCTCGCTCGAGCCAAGAATGCAATGCTTCAGGTCTGCAACCCTGGAGCACGCTCGAGCGACAGAATGCTCGCTCGAGCAAGGAACTCGAAAACATACACCTCGCTCGTTCGAGCGAAGAAAATCTCGCTCGAGCGAATAAGCACTGCCCTCAGGTCTATACCAGACGCAGTCGCTCGCTCGAGCGAAGAAAATCTGGATCGAACCAGAGGACACAAAAACAAACCTCGCTCGAGCGACCAAATCTTGGCTCGAGCGACCAACCCAAAAACTGGACAGCAACACTTGGTTTACGAACCCAACCAACCTGAAACAAACCTGCCCAACACATGCTATAACTCCAAATGAGAAAATAAAGGACGACAACAAAAAATATACAATGGCAGAATAAACGGAACCCAAGTCCGGATACAATAATCAAATGGGAAAAGACCGGGGTCGCTATAACCTCCCCCGCTTAAAAGAATTTCGTCCCCGAAATTAAGCATAAGTTTTTTAAAAAATAGGTTTTTTTTTTTTTTTAATATGGCAATTCAATAGTAAACAACTTGACCAAAACTAGTCATTTCATCTCTTATCAAGAAGCATCTCATAATGTGTATATAAAACAACATATATTTCAACCTGCATCACTATTATGCATTATTCCTTTCAATGTTAGCAATTCCCATATCATATTCAATTGCATGATATATACAACTCATTCAACAATGTAATCAACATATGCAATGTTACACTAAACTTCTATAATGAAGCAAGTTTCAAGATACACCCATTTACCAAAACATACTCAATGTCTTACAACTTAAGACATATGTAAGGCTCTTAAGTTCAACAATATTACAAAATCTAAATACAAGATTACAAATCGATAAACATGTCCGGGTATTTTTCGCGAACTTCCAACTCACGTTCCCAAGTGGCTTCCTCCACTCCGTGATGTTTCCACAAAACTTTGACCAAAGGGATGGTTTTGCCTCACAAAACTTGATCCCGCCTATCCAAGACCCGAACCGGTCTCTTCTCATACGAGACATCCTCATCAACCACTAAATCGGTCCAATCCAACACATGTGATAGATCCGGCTCATACTTCCGAAGCATACTCACATGAAACACGTCATGTACTCCGGATAGCTGCGGCGGTAAAGCTAAACGATAAGCAGCCTCGCCAATCCTCTCAAGGATCTCAAACGGACCAATGAACCGAGGGGACAACTTCCCGCTCTTCCCAAACCTCATCAAACCCCGCCTAGGTGATATCTTCAGAAAGACATGATCACCCACCTCAAACACCAAAGGTCTCCTCCTACGGTCTGCATAAGATTTCTGACGACTCTGTGCTGTAACAAGCCTCTTACGGATAAGCTCAACTTTCTCCATCATATCCCTCACCAACTCCGGACCCAACAGAGGTGCATCACCCACCTCGGCCCAACAAACAGGAGATCTACACGATCGGCCATACAAGGCCTCAAACGGTGCCATACCGATACTAGACTGGAAACTGTTGTTGTAGGCAAACTCCACCAACGGCAAGTGCCTCTCCCACGACCCACTAAAGTCTAGAACACAACCCCGAAGCATATCCTCAAGGATCTGAATAGTACGCTCGGACTGCCCGTCAGTCTGTCGATGATAAGCCGTGCTAAAGGTCAACTTAGTGCCTAAGGCACTCTGCAAACTCTGCCACAACCTGGCAGTAAAACGAGGATCTCTATCTGAGACGATCGTCACTGGGACCCCGTGCAACCTCACTATGTCCCGAATGTACAAGTCGGCATGATGATCTACCGAATCTCTCACGCGCATAGGAATGAAGTGCGCCGACTTAGTCAACCGGTCTACAACCACCCAAATAGCATCACCACCCCGCTGAGTCCTCGGAAGACCCACAACGAAGTCCATAGTGACGTGTTCCCACTTCCACTCGGCAATAGGCAAGGGTTGCAACAAACCCGCTGGCCTCTGATGTTCGGCCTTCACTTGCTGACAAATAAGGCACTTAGATACAAAAGCTGCCACATCTCTCTTCATACCCCGCAACCAGAATTGGCGACCCAAATCCCGATACATCTTAGTTCCTCCCAGATGCACCGCAAGACGTGAATGATGAAACTCTCGGAGTACCTCCTCTCGGCAAGACTCCGGCACAAACAGACGGTCTCGGTATCTCACACTCAGGTCGGGATACACCGTCAAACCCTTCTCAACCTTCCCACCGGAAATCTTCTCACGGAGGGTTTCTACCTCATGGTCACCCCTCTGAGCCTCTAACACTCGAGTCACAAGTGTAGGCTGTACAACAATAGAAAACAAGGCCGCAGCCTCAACGGATTCGCCCAGAAGTAAATTAAACTCCCCAAGTGCACCCAACATCTCCCATTCTTGGATGGCCATACTAGCTATGTCACCAACAGGTTTCCTGCTAAGGGCATCGGCCACCACATTGGCCTTTCCCGGATGATAATGCAACTCAAAGTCGTAATCCTCTATGAACTCCATCCACCTCTTCTGCCTCAAGTTCAAGTCTTTCTGTGTAAACAAATATTTCAGACTCTTATGATCCGAGAATACCTCGAATCTCTCACCAAAAAGATAATGCCTCCAAATCTTCAAGGCAAATATCACAGCTACTAACTCTAGATCATGCGTAGGGTAATTCTGCTCGTGAATTTTCAACTGACATGAGCCATAGGCAACTACTTTCCCTTCTTGCATTAACACACAACCCAGACCCTCTCGTGAGACGTCACAATAGACTGCATAACCCAACCCTCTCTTTGGAATAATCAATACTGGAGCGGTGGTCAGTCTAACTTTCAACTCCTGGAATGACTTTTCACAAGTCTCACTCCATACAAATTTGACTCCCTTCCGAGTCAATCTAGTCAAAGGTGAAGCTAACCTGGAGAAATCCCTTACAAACCGGCGATAATACCCAGCTAACCCCAGAAAACTGCGGATCTCAAACACACTCTTAGGCTGTGCCGAATCTTGCACTGCCTCAATCTTGGATGTATCAACAGACACTCCTTCCCCAGAAACTACATGGCATAAGAACTTGACCTCTTCTAGCCAGAACTCACACTTCCCAAACTTAGCATAAAGCTTATGGGCTCTAAGTAACTCAAGCACCACTCTCAAGTGTTCCTTGTGCTTCTCCTCAGAAGGTGAATAGATAAGGATGTCGTCCATGAAGACGACTACAAAACGATCTAAAAATTCTCGGAATATCCGGTTCATCAAATCCATAAAAACTGCCGGTGCATTGGTGAGTCCAAATGGCATCACCAGAAACTCATAGTGGCCATACCGTGTACGGAATGCCGTCTTCGGAATATCCTCCTCCCTGACTCTTAACTGATGATAACCCGATCTCAAGTCTATCTTCGAGAAACAACGGGAACCTTTCAACTGATCGAACAGATCATCTATACGAGGCATAGGGTACTTATTCTTAACTGTAGCCCGATTCAATTTCCGGTAATCTATACAAAGTCTCAAAGCACCACCTTTCTTTTTAACAAAGAGGGCCGGTGCTCCCCACGGCGAAACACTAGGACGTATATAGCCTTTGTCTAGCAATTCCTGGAGTTGAATCTTCAACTCAACTAACTCTGCTGGGGCAAAACGATAAGGTTCCATAGAAATCGGCGCCGTGCCGGGCACTAGGTCAATAGAGAATTCAATCTCCCGATGCGGTGGCAAACCAACAAGATCCTCGGGAAAGACGTCTGAGTACTCACAAACCACCCTTGGCAACACAATCTGAGTCTCATCATCCTCACTAATCGAAAGGTTAGCAAATAGACCACTAAGCTCACTCCGTCCTCGCGGAACATATCCCGGTGGCAACACACTACCAACCCGGTCCCCCAGAAAATGAAAATACTCTCCGCTCACGGTACAACAGGTGGCCCTCTGGCGGTAGCAATCAATAACTGCCCGGTATGACGATAACCAGTCCATACCCAAAATAACATTGAAGCCCCTCATAGGCATAACTACAAAGGAAAATGGGATTCTATGATCATCAACCTCTATATCACAACCCCTAACACCTTGTTTCAAGATCAATTCACCCCCAAGAGGTGACACTACACAAATAGGAGATGCTAACTGTGCTAACTCCAACTCCAAAACAGATGCAAATGCAGCAGACACAAAGGAATGGGATGCACCCGTATCAATCAAAACATTAGCAACCGAGTTGCAAAACAAGAAGGTACCTCTCACAACTGATGGTGTCGGCACAAGATCCTGCGCGGTAACAGCGTACATGCGCCCAGACGACCTCTGATCAACCTGCTCACCCCTAGGAGCGTAAGATTGCTGCACCGACTGGGACAACGAAGCCCCCTGATTGGCCCTCGAGGCCTGATCCGACTGAGCTGGCTGCTGACCCTGAATCTGCCTCAAACCAAATGCACCAGGGGTGACACCCAACTGCGGGCAATACCTCTTCATATGCCCTGGCTGACCACACTGATAACACGAGAGTGGCTGGCCTCTACCCTGACTCAGGCTCTGAGATCGAGCCGAAGATGATGCTGCTCTCTGCACTCCTCCCCTCTGAGGACAAACTGGAGACTTGTGACCCAGCTGGCCACACTTGAAACAGGTAATGTCTCCCTGACTGCCTTTCCCCGAACTAGCACTCGGCACAGGAAAAGTCGATCTAGAAAAGCTACCCTGAGACTGCTGAGGATTAAAACCCTTCTGTCTCCTACCATCACTCTGACCATCCTGACTCCTCTTGGAGCCCTTCTGTCCTTCCTCTTCCTCTTGCATCATGATTTCCATGTGGGCTACAGCATCAACCATACGCCCATAATCCCGAATCATAGTTCCCCCAACTCTCAGCTTGAGGCCATGCCTCAACTTCTTCTCAAACTCGATACAACGGCGTTCCTCAGACGCTACCAACTCAGGTGCAAACCTGGACAAACTAGTAAATGCAGCCTCAAACTCGGCCATTGAAGAACTCGACTGCTTAAGCTGGCAGAACTGGTCTCTCTGCTTTTCCCTAACTGCTGGAGATAAGAACTTTTCCTGGAAAGCATTCACAAAAGCCTCCCATGTACCTCCTATACGACCCTTAGTAAACTTCCACCACTGACCCGCATCCCCCTTCAACTGGAAAGATGCCAAGGTCACTTTCAACCCCTCGTCTTCGATGCCAAGCATCTCAAACGTCTTCGTTGTCTGTTCGAGCCATTCATCTGCCTTAAGCGGCTCTTTAGGATCACCCACAAATTCATCCGGATTAGACCGGAAGAACTCCCTCTTCAGAAAGGAAGGTCCTGCATCTGCAACAACATCCCGAGCTTGATTGTCAGCTCTGAGAATGCCTACTGACTCCCTGAATGCCCCTGCTATCCCTCGGGCTAGAGCGCCCATAGCCTGCTGGCCTACTGGCTTGGCCACATTGGCCTGGCCAATTCCCTCCTGAACTACTAGAATCTCCTCTGGCACAGGCACCTCCTGCCTACCCGGCTTACCACGCCTACCGCGTCCTCGTCCTCGTCCTGACATCCTAATAAAGGAAACAAAGACGTTAGCACATTAATAAATGTGCCGAAACTAAACACTCGCGTCCTAATACATGGGACAACAATAATTCATTCCACGTAAGCACATAATCACATAAGCACCTACGAATTTCATTCCTGAAAAATGATAGTCCCAATGCGTTACTATAGTTCCGGTTGGAAGCAGCAGTGATCAAGTGCCTTTCCAACAAGACTACTAGAAACTCAAGGGTCCAATCAACATCCTAGAAACTACATTCCATGCCCACATAATCGCATAAACATGTTATCACATAAGCATATAACATTACACTAAGTCTCTATCAAACAAGATGAACCCAATGTGATACTAATCACTTCCCACGTACCCAAAGTATTCAAACCCGGTACGCTCTGATACCAAGTTGTAACGCCCTCAAAATAAACCTATAATATATATATCCTTGACATGCAATATTAAAAGAAAGCAATTCATTATCTCTTTCATCAGAGTACTACTATATGAAAACATTACATGTAACATCAAATTAAATGCCCTATAGGCTTACATCTTTCCAAGCCAACACTTGGACACAAAAATATGAGTTCTAACTCAAATACAAATAAAGCCCTAGGCTTGCATGTTTATCAAATAAAAAAAAATAACTAAAGATAGTCTTCTTCAAATCCAAAAGCCACATCCTTCCAAGCTAAGTCCTTGGAGGTAGCTTATCACCTGAACCTGAAAATGATGTTCCCATAAAGGGTGAGCCACAGCCCAGTAGAAAAATACTAAACCAAACATAAGCATTGAATAAAGCTATAGCATTCAATAGATGGTTAACCAAGATAATCAATTACATCATTATACAGTCTCATGACACTAATGTCTAAGACACGTTTTACTTTCCGACATTATCAATATGGCTCAGAACCTGGCCAAACTTACAACAGTGAACTATATATATATCATATTCACATTCTTCCAATGTCAACAAACAAATGAGACTCAGGCTCAAATCAAAACACTTCATACTTCCAGTTGGATACACATTTTAGTGTTGTATCAATAAAAACACTTCAATATAAATAAGCACACATAAAAGTGATGCTAATGAAGTCCATCCCCTATCTCCTCCCAAACAAAATCTGGTTTAGAGGTTCATCCCCTATCTTCCCCTAAACCGTGGAGTACATCCCCTATCTCCTCCCACACAAAACAATGTATGTAAACACATAACATATACAACACACAATCAATACACATAATGTCTGTATTAATTCAACAGTCAAAATTGATGACTTAATCAATGATTAGTTTCAGTTATCCCTAATCCACATGCAGTGTCTACAACAATCACGACTATCCTCCACCGATAGCCCAAAACAGTTATTTCTAGACTTGGAAATAAATATATCAACAATTCAATAGGCGAGTGATTTAAATTATCCAACTACACCATTTAATCAATAAATTCCCCAATTTCATGAATTTAACCAAATTCCCCAATTCCCTTAAATTAATTATACAAATTAATTAATTAATACAACTAGGGTTTTTCCCAAAATTATCAAAGTAACCCCAACATATCAATATACCAAAACTTAGAACAAAACTTATAAAATGGAGTAGGAAATCCCTACCTCGAAGAAAATAACCCGAATGGAGAAGACAGAGATGAATACCCAAATTCCAATGTGCTCCAAATCACCAAATGTTCAGATTAAATGGAAGCCCTCGACTCACACACTCTTTTTAATGAAGGATCTAGGGTAGAAACACACCCTAAGTGGATCAAATCTAAGAGACAATGTGAGCAGGGTGAGAGAGAAGTCGAACCTTAGGGTTTGGAATCTAAAAAGAGGATGAAAAACTGATTAAAAACCCGCTGCTGTCTAATTAAACTGGTCAGGCTCGCTCGAGCGAAGACTTGGTCGCTCGAGCGACCAGACACACGAAAACCTCGCTCGAGCGAAGAAAAGCTCGCTCGAGCCAAGAATGCAATGCTTCAGGTCTGCAACCCTAGAGCACGCTCGAGCAACAGAATGCTCGCTCGAGCAAGGAACTCGAAAACATACACCTCGCTCGCTCGAGCGAAGAAAATCTCGCTCGAGCGAATAAGCACTGCCCTCAGGTCTATACCAGACGCAGTCGCTCGCTCGAGCGAAGAAAATCTGGATCGAACCAGAGGACACAAAAACAAACCTCGCTCGAGCGACCAAATCCTGGCTCGAGCGACCAACCCAAAAACTGGACAGCAACACTTGGTTTACGAACCCAACCAACCTGAAACAAACCTGCCCAACACATGCTATAACTCCAAATGAGAAAATAAAGGACGACAACAAAAAATATACAATGACAGAATAAACGGAACCCAAGTCCGGATACAATAATCAAATGGGAAAAGACCGGGGTCACTATAATAGCAGACATGCCTATTGGCACCAGAGTCTGCCCACCACCTTTCCACAGATTGAACCATAAAAATATCTGTGATCATAGCCACAAATAGTTCCTCGGTAACATTAGCCTGTGGTCGAGACTATTGTTTCCAAAATTTGCAAGTTCGAGCAATATGCCCACTTTTGCCACACACAAAACATGTCACGTTTGTCAAATCTTGTGAAGGGGGTTCTTGGTTCCATTTCTTTTGCATCGGGTAATTTTTATTTTGTGGCCTTCCGGTATTTTTTCAAATTTTCTTAACTGGCTTCAAGTGACTATTTTTATGAAATCGACCTTTAGGTAAAGTATTTCCAGAAGTTAAATTTACCTTAGCAGTGGAATGCTCTTGTGTCATAAGCGCATCTTGTCCTCGTGCTTCCTCCTCCACCCTAATCCGTGTGATTAGAGTCTCCAAGGATGTCTCTTTTTGCTTGTGACGCATCGACTTCTAGAACTCCCTCTAAGATGATGGAAGTTTGTCAACAATACCTGCTACAACAAGATTGTCTCCAATTTTAATGCCTTAAGATCTAACTTCACCTACTAACATCTGAAAATCTTGAACTTGCTCCACCACTGATTTTCCATCTATCATTTGATAGCGGAAAAAACAGCTTGCAGCATATTTTTTAGCGCCTGCCTCTTCAGTGTCATATTTGTTCTGCAAGGCTTTCCAAATTTTCTTGGCAGTGGTGTAAGTAGTATCATAATAATCATAAAATTGATTTGAAAGACAATTCAAAAGATAGTATCGACATTTATACTGATCTGTGTTGTATTTCTCGATTTTTTCAAGATGAGCAGCATACTCCTCGTCGGTCATCTCTTCAGTGGGGACTTTGTTCGGATTTTTCTTGGTCAAGATATAAGCCACCTTGAGGAGACAGAGGTAGAAAAGCACCTTGCCTTTCCATCTCTTGAAATGGGCTCCCTTGAACTGGAAGGGCTTGTTGAGATCGCCGGTATTCTTGTTGGGTTTCTCCAATACTGGCTTTATGGCTTTTTGCTATTTGAATCTCCTTAAAATTATTGGTGATAATTACAAATAAAACACCAGAAAATACAAAAAATAAAGTTACAATAATTATTGAAAGGGCTGAGGCGCAGGAAATTCGCTCACTTTATGGAGATTCAAACCCTTTGCGGTTAGGCAAAGCCTTACACCGGTGCAGCAGAAAAAACCTTGACTTGTCCCCCTCGGGATACAACAGCCCGACTAAGTCGTATGGTTAACTAATACTGCACAATTGGTTGAACCCAAAGCTTTATCACACACACCCTTTTTATTTGCCTGATAATCTCACACTAGACATAACAAAGGAACAAAACTTCTAAGGAACAAAAACTTCTTCTCTCGTGTCTATTTAAGATATAACATATGTTCAAAATATATAGAAAAGAAAACTTAATAAGCAAGGTTCTTGGTGGATAAGATAACAAGAGACTTGATCAAGACCTTGGAATGGATAGGAATGAGAAGACTTGAAGAAGACTTAGATGGATAAGTCTAGCAAAGACTTGGAGAAGACTTGGATAGATAAGGCTAGCAAAGACTTGGATGGATAAGGCTAGCAAAGACTAGGCAATGACTTATCTTGGAGCTCGGAAGATCATTATAATATTAAAATACCTGCTAACAAATAACATTAATATTCTAGCAATTTTCAAGTGTTGCTTGTTCAATGTTTTTACTCAGACATTTAATTTCCATCAGAGGAAAAGTAGTTGAGTTATTGGTGGAGCCAGTTAAGTGTTAATTGAATTATGTCATTCATCAAAAGAAATAAGTTGACAGTCAAAGAAGCGAAGTTGAAACATTTGAGGCTCTAAGAGATAGGGTTTCTGGATCTATTTATCTAGCAATAAGAATTAGAGAAAAAAATTGAGAAGATTCCAAGCACCAGATTGAAAAGCTAAAGGAGTTCATATGAAGGGCTAAAGAGTTTCTGAAAGATGGAACTAATGAGATTGAGTGTTTAAATAGATGGTTTTCTGATTTGGTCACATGTTGCCATCTAGGAAAAGAAGCAAAAGAGAAAACAGGGGAGCCTAAAATGCTATACAAAGAAGGCAATTTTAATAACATATCCACTCTACATATTGGGGATAGAATTCATACCCTCTGAAAGACTCGTAACTTGTGAGACCACAAATTTGTTCATTTTTAATGGCAACCCCATTTTCATCGAAAACATGGTATTGAGCGGTGTTGGAAAGACAACTTTGGTAAGAAAAATCAGAGAGAGGACAAAAAAAAAAAAAAAAAAAAAAAGAAAAAGAAAAAAAAGAAGCTAAATAAGACAAGCTTTTTTATGAGATGATGGCTATAGTGTCTTGGTACCCAGACATTAAAAGTATTCAAGATCAAATAGCAAACATGTTAGCTTTGAGATTAACTGATTGGCCAAATGAGATTGAAAGATCAAATATATTATGTGCAAGACTCAAGGATGTGAAGAGGATCATTTTTATATTGGATGATGTACTCAAAAACACTGCTAACCATGTCATTGAGCTTTTATCTGTGAAACTGCATCAGCATGCAAGGAAGGTAAGGTCCTTTAAGTGAGTGGGCAACCCAATTGGGAGTCTCATACTCTCGTTACACTGTGCTTATATAAAAATGCATTGAATGGAGCTGTACATTTTTCTGAGGAAAAGTATAGAATATTGAAAGGAAAAGGAAAAGAGAAAAGAGGAGCTGGTATATTTCTTTGCCACCTTTCTTCCCTAGAAGAAAAGAATCAAACATTGTGCTAGATACATCAAACCAAGAAAAGAATGTTTTCCCTCTTCTTAAACATATGTAGATGTATATTGATATCTCCATCTCCATTGTGAAGCCTACAGCAGCAGTTGTCTTCCGATTAATTGTTTACAGAAAGAGAAGCACACTTGAAATTCTAACTTCCCCTATGTCAATAATTTATGCTCTACATGTTATCATTTTAGTTGGTTCAGGCTTTTGTGTATGTTTATATTGATGTCTCCCTCTCCCTCTCCATCTCCATCTCCATTGTGAAGCTTGCAGCAACAGTTATCTTTCTCCTTCATTGTTTACAGAAAGAGAGGTACACTAAAAATTCTAACTTCCCCAATGTCAATAATTTATGCATCATATACAATCTCTATACGTCAGCCTTTTTTTTCCTACTTGGTTTACGGTTTTGAGTGAGTTTACATGTACAACTATTTTTAAGAGATAAAAAAATTGATTATGCCAAATGTTAGGTCTATATCCAATTTACTCGTCTCAAACCCCCATCAAACGGGGGATTAAGCTTGATTTATTTTTTTGACTACTACATTTTGTGTTGGGACACATGAATTTTGAGCAAATAAATGATATCAACTTTCATAGCTCCTAGCTAGGGTACATGATTTTCTTGGCAACAAAAGCAAGGGAACAGCAGAAGGAAAACTTATAGTCTTTTAAATGATTTAAGATAGCTGCTACAGTGTAAGCCCTAGAAAAGGTGCATATTATGTACACCCTCCTTACCACAACATGCACGATATTACCACAACATTTCATAACAAACATCACAAGAAGTTGTAATTTTTTTCTCCAAAAGGATTCATAATATTTCTCACCATAAATGGTTAACAGTATATGATATGTACATATATGATTCATTTCACCACAAAAAATTGTAATTTTATTGCATTGTCTCTCTTTTTAAGGATGCACACCATAGATTTCTTCAAGATTTAAAACATTTATGATTTTAATTGTTTATTTAGAAAATGTGCGCATTTGATTTTGTTGTTGAAAACAATTTTCTAGTCTCAAAAAACAAGAAGGAAAAAAAAGTAAAAAGAAAACTCATTTGATAAACTATTTTCAAAATCTTTTTTCGAAAAACACCTTTTGAAAACACCCCTTTCTAGAAAAAGTTAAAAAATAAAAAATAATTAAATTTTGAATTCTCAAAAACAGGATTTAGAAATAAAATGAGAGTGATGGCTTTTCAAACTTCTCGTTATTATTTTATTATTATTATTTTGAAAACATAAAAAAAAAAAAAGATAAAACGAATACAAAGAGTGAAAACAAAACAAAACAATCTGCGAAAAAAAATTCCATTAAAAGGACATGGGGTTTGTTAGTTGTAGAAAGCTACCACATCAAAATTTAACCACTAATAGGAATCACTACATTATAATCCCATAGGCAATATCTTATCTTCACTGCTATTTTTTTTTTGGCCAATAGATAGGAAAATTATATTGATGAAATCATTGGTCATTACAACCTACAACCCAGAGAAACTTCCATAGTAACCCAACTAGGATTGATTCCCACCCAGGAATAGTGAGACCCCAAAGTTGGGCATACTTGGCTACTCTATGAGCCTTCCTGTTACAATCTCTAGAAACAAAACAAAAAGGACAATTTTGAATATTCGCAGCAAGTCACAAAGTATTGTCAATGATGATCCCAACTTGATTGTATTTCTTAGCACCAATCCTAGGTCACCTTTTGGGTAAGTAAGTGTTTAATTACCAAAACAAGAATATACAATCAAGCTCAAGACATTGTCCAAATGGCTCATGTAGACATAGCCAAGGTTGGGCAGGCCAAAAACCTCACAACAGGGAAAACAAATCGACTTCGCATAGAAAGCAGTGAGAGGCTAGGAAGATAAAGTGAAAAAAATTAGACCTAATTGTACTGGTTGCCATGATTGAATCATCACCTCTGCATTTGTGTCATGAACATACTCTTGCTAGTACTCTGCGGCTTACGGAACAATTTTGTCGAACTCTCTACATTTGTTGTTGAACACCTAATCATGGTTTTCCTAATAAACCAGCAGATACAAGCCAACAGATCTATAATTTCTCCCCTTTCTGGTCCCTTGATCAAATCCCCCATATTCTTCCACCAACTTGCAAACTCAATATTCCAAGAGATTTTCATGTACCATCCAAAATGGCAACAACTACCAAACCTTCATCAATGCTTTAGGACATCTTAAAATCAGATGGATAACAGTTTAAGGCTCCAGTCCACATACTGCACACATTTTGCCAAATGGAACTTTCCTTTAAGTTATTTCCAGATGAACATTTTTTATTTTATCTTAGAGTCTTCCAATTCACCAGTTGTCCATCACTGCCACTAGCTCTGTTGATACGATAATGTTTTGGCAACAACATACACTGATCTAACAGAGAAGAACCCATCAAGAATCACTGCATCCCTTTGTAATTTTTTTTCCTACTCTCACAATGTCAACTTTCTATTCATTTTTTCCTTCATCAATAAGATCAGCAACTTTAGATACCAGGCTATCATTGGGCATTCTAGTTATGGTTCTAGGGTTCTAAGGATCAGATTGCCAAGGTTTGACCAAATCTGAGCTTCTTTTCCCATTAAAAACTCTATACCGCCAACCTGTTTCAATAACTTTCCTCCCCTCCAACAACCCATGCCAAACCCAAGACGAATTACTCATCGCCTTTCCCTCCATAAAGGAGCCATTAGGGAGAATTTAGCTCTTTAAACCCTAGAGTGATAAACGACTATTACCTAAATAATTAAATAGCTCTAAATTGTACCAAAAATAGTCCCATATTGTCTAATTAAAAAAAAAAAAAAAAAAAGAAGAACAAAGAAAACTCAGCTTCAATATTCATCACAAAACAAAATAAATAATTAGTTAAAAATAAACTAGTAGACAAATAAATTATCTATATATCACCAATTTTTTCCTCACCATGTTATATCAAGGATTCAAGGGATACATGGTAAACTATTATTCGGCTTCATTATTTATTTAATACTTATTTTTGAACAAGGAACCAATCGTAAGTATCTATGTAAGCGGTGATACAAAACAATCATAAATTTGAAAAATCAAGAAAACTGTGAATTTCCCAATTGGGTTTCTGAAATCAATGCCCCCCTTTGAAAGCTTAGATATCTTTACTACCACCATCCCTCCTAAAGCTCTATAATTATGTTTACATTATCTAATTATTAAATTCTGATATGTTTAATTTCCAGCCAATGGAAAGCCAACTTTTTTAATAGGGTTTTTACCAGCTCAATTGCATTGTTCAGTTTGTGTTGGGAAATAAGTACATATATGTTTATGTTAGAACTGCATCACATAATATAAATAATAATTATGCAAGACAAGTGAAATTCTACCTCAATTATGTAACGCCCTCAAATTAAACCCATAATGTACATAACATTAACGTGCATTATTAAAAGAAAACGAATCTTTTGAATTATTCATCAGAGTACTTTTATTAAAAGTCATTACATGGAACATCAAAATAAATGCCCTAAGGGCTTACATCTTTCCAAGCTAACACTTGGACACAAAAGAATGAGTATCAACCCATTTATAAGTTAAGCCCTTGGCTTGAATGTTTACATGTAACCTTATTTAAAATAAATAACTAAAGACAAGTCTTCAAAATCCGCATCCTTCCAAACTAAGTCCTGGGAGGTTGCTTATCACCTGAACCTGAAAATGATGTTCCCATAAAGGGTGAGCCACAGCCCAGCAGAAATATACTAAACCACATATAAGCAATGAATAAAGCAATAGTATTTGACAGATGGTTAACCAAGATAATCAACCACTTCATTTTACAGTCTCATGACACTATTGTCTAAGATACAATTTACTCTCCAATTTTATCAACATGGCTCAGAACCTGGCCAACCTACAACAGTGAATTACATATACCATATTCACATCCTTCCAATATCAACAAACAAATGAGACTCAAGCTCAATTCACAACACTTCATACTTCCAGATTGATACACATTTTAGTGCTGTATCAATAAAAACACTTCAATATAATAAGCACACATAAAAGTGATGCTAATGGAGTCCATCCCCTATCTCCTCCCAAACAAAATCCGGTTTAGAGGTCCATCCCCTATCTTCCCCTAAACCGTGGAGTACATCCCCTATCTCCTCCCACACAAAACAATGTATGCAAATGCAATGCTCAATCAATACACGTATTTTCTGTATCAATGCAATAGTCAAAGTTAATGACTTAACCAATGTGATTAGTTTCAGTTATTCCTAATCCACATGCAATGTCTACAACAATCACGACTATCCTCCACCGATAGCCCAAAACAGTTATTTCTAAACAGGAAATAAATGTATCAACTAACATAATTCCAACATTTTCATAGGTGAGTGATTAAACTAACCAACTACACCATTTAATCAATAAATTCATTAATTCCATGAATTTAACTAAATTCCCCAATTTTCCCTGAGTTGATTATATAAATTAATTTATCACAACAACTAGGGTTTTCCCGAAAATACCAAAGTAACCCAACACATCAAAATACCAAAACTTAGAGCAAAACCTATAAAATGGAGTAGGAAATCCCTACCTCAAAGAAAATAACCCAAAAAGGTGAAGAAAGAGATGAATGCCCAAAATACCAAAGTGCTCCAAATCGTCAAATGCTCAGATTAAATGGTAGCCCTTGCCTCACTCTATCTTTTTAATGAAGGATCTAGGGTAGAAACACACCCTAAGTGGATCAAATCTAAGAAAGAAGGTGAGTAGGGAGAGAGAGAAGTCGAACCTGGGGTTTTGAATCAAAAGGATATGAAAAAGACTGATCAAATCCCGCTGCTGTGTATATAAACTGGACAGGCTCGCTCGAGCGAAGACTTGGTCGCTCGAGCGACCAGACACAGAGAAACTACGCTCGAGCCAAGGAAGCCTTGCTCGAGCCAACAACTCAAATGCTCGTTCGAGCGAAAGAAAGCTCGGTCGAGCGAAGAACTCAAACCCTCAGGTCTGAACCCAGACACACGCTCGAGCGAAGGAACTATAGCTCGAGCGAAGGATGAACTAATTCGCTCGAGCGAAGAAAAGCTCGCTCGAGCCAAGAATGCTCAGCTACAGGTCCAAATCAAACACTACCTCTCGCTCGAGCGAACAACTACTCCCTCGAGCGAAGAACCAAAAACCTGGACAGCAACTCTTGGTTTCTAAACCCAACCAACCTGAAACAAACCTGCCCAACACATCCTATAATTCCAAAAGAGAAAATAAGGAATAACAACAACAACCATTATACAATGACAAAATCTACGGAACAGTCCGGATACAATAATTAAATGGGAAAAGACCAGGGTCGCTATAAATTAATTGTGGAAACAAAAACACATTTTAACTCTGCACAAGTTCAATATTAGAGTATGGTCATACCAAATTGAAGGAAATGTAGGGGATCGGGGATCCCGCCCAAGACCTTATGGAAATCATACCAAGCAGAAACACACACCCATATTTTAAGGAGACACCGTATTTAACGTGGTTCGACAATAATGCCTACATCCACGGGAGAGTTACCGTTTATCACTATAACAATGGAGAGATTACTGAAAGATTACAAAACAGGACTCATTCAACCGTCTCCCTCGCTCACACTGAGAGAGACAGTTTCTCTACCACACATCTCTCACTCTCTTTGGTTTGGTTTACTCACCCTCTTGCCTATCTAACACCTCCCTCATTTATACACAAATGAGGGAGAACCTCATTGGTTGCCACTTAACTCCGTCCACTCTCTAGTGGGTTGGAGTTGGTGAGCCACCCCCACCATTATCTAGTGGGTGCTCCGTTGTTGGGGATCTTCAAGTGGTGCATTATCACCCCCTCAACATGGGGTGATATATCTAACAAATCACCCCCTCAACCCATGTGAGGTGATCCACTGCACACACTGCTGCTAATCTTGTCACACCCAAAAAAAAAAAAAAAAACCAACAAAATCTTCATCTCCTCACTGAGATGCTGCATCCCTTGAAGCTAGACATAATACACCAGAGATACAAGAGGAGGAGGGAATCCTACATCCTCAACTCAACTCACACCATTCTCTGATTTGGAGAGAGCCTCTGCTCCTATCTCCCACAAATCTCTTCCACGCTTCCTATCTCGGATGTCTTTACCTACTATGCTTGAACTTGCGTAACTAAGATATCCGACACTCCCTGATTGAATGTCCTGCACCCCCTGATTGAGATGCCCAACACCCCCTACCCGTGATGCCTTGCACTCCTTTGAGTGCTCTGTGATATTGCAGCTCTTCCCTGAAATGCCACTATCCTGCCATATATCTCCTTGCACGGCCAAAACTGGAGCAACAGAAAACTCTTTATTTGTCTGGTCAACGTTCCGGGTTTTCTTTGCTTGGAGTTTCCCTTGAACTATCCTGAACTATCAGCATTTGCCCTTTGCACTCTTGAACAACTTCCTAGCGTTTCCACACACTTATTGTTCATGCCTTTTGCAATCCCTAATCTCCAGTTCAGTTATACATGTTACCTGCGTATCTATCACTTGTACTACTAGATGATGGTTGACAGTAACTCTTTCTTCCAAAGCAACTTCAAAAGATCTGTACAAGTCACCAACTATGCAACACCTAGCATAGTACCCGCACCCATACTTCTTGAGTGCTCATCGTGGCTCCATCTCTCCTCCTGTGCTCGAGCTCGCCTGAGAGATTCGTAACTACTCTGTTTCATTAAGAGGTGCGTTCACCGCCACAGAAGGAAAAAAAAAAAAAAATCGATACCATAACCTAGGTATCCAACCATTCAGTCAAAACGGAATACCATCTGTTGTACAAAACACAAGCGCTTTTCCCAAAAACATAACAGATTCCATTGCTCAAAATCACATTGAGCCAATGCAAAGGACATGCAGCACTAATCGAGCAAGCTCTTTGATTTTCTGCAACGCAAGCTCCACCATAGTGCCAAGTTTCGATTTCCATAGGCGCCAAACAAGTTGTCCTTGACAACTCCAAACAAACATGGTGAGCAACCCGCTTGAGCCAGTGCTGAGGAGAGTAAACAAGAGAGGCTTCAAATTCTCCGTCAAAGCAACTACGAAAGTGGTACCAAAAACATCATGTCCGATCAACCATCGAACACAATACTGCTCTTTTCAAGCTCGAATTAATCAAGAGAGCCAAACAAATTCTCCGAGAACTGAGGTAAGTTCTCCACCAAACAAAACTGGACTGTGGATGCAGTCAGGCTCTAACCAGTTCGGAAGTATCGAAACAAACTTCAAAGGAACTTACAAAATGCCAAGAGCCAAAAAAAATTCTAAAGTGTCGAGCAAACTCCAGATTCCTCCAACTGCAATTCCAACTGGCAGACACAAGATGATGCACCATCTTCACAGCTGCCAAAAACTGCCCAAAGGCGCGTGCACTGTAAATGCACAATTCCAACAGTCCCCGCTGACTCCACCGAGTCTGTAAACGATCTATCCCCTCCCAATCCAACGGCAGATTAAGGGATGGATCCCAACACATGAGATTCACAAAATCACCATCTTCACGTTTCTCCACAACAATCTCTTCCAATCTTCAAAGAACACCAACGGTCAGACCGCTTCTAGAGAAGCAAACACCCGGAGTCTGAATCGTCACCCAGGCTACCAATAGCTGATGTCTTCAAATATGGAACAGATTGCGAAAATGAAAATCCAAAAGAAGAAGAAACAATCAAGTCTCACAAACTGGAGACACCCCTGGATCTAATCAGACACGATCATAGATCCCAACTGTGATGATGAATCTCAATAAACCACGACTCTGAAAATCGCTAACAATCCCTAAAAGACCGTCAACAACAATGCCTCCAATAGGCATTGAACAAAAATGCCAAAGCTTCACCAAGATCTGAAGTAGATTGTCACACCTTCTTCAAATCGACAAATGTGGAAAAAGCTCCACCAAGATCTGAAGTAAGTTGTCACACCTTCTTCAAATCGACAAATGAGGAAACCAAGGCTTCACCAGATGCGAGTCTTCCAACAACGATCCATGAAGGATCTTCAATGCCTCCACAGAGGCCAATGCTAATAAAGTACTACTATTTGGACTTATTACATATGCCAAATCTCCATAGTACACTCTGCCAATGCTTGTTCTCTCTATCCCCTAGAGAAAAACCCAATGAACTCTGAAGTTCTGTAATTAACCCAAGAGTCTCCAAATGAACTGAGAACTTTTGCAACTGACTCTGAAGGGTCTTTAATTGGCTTCCAATTGGCTTCAACTGGGTGAACAAAATTTTCCACCCCCATCACCCACATGGATGAAAAAAAACCGTTGTACAAATATGCCTCCATTCCACCGAGCTTCCGAAGTGAATCTGCACCTCCTACTTGGAATGTCTTCAACCGTTACACATCATTCTGTATGGCTCGCCCCCTATCATCAGGAATGCTTATACTTTCCTTGTTGAGGTGACTTCACCCAAACTCTCTGGGTGCCCGTTGCGACTTCACTGCCACGAACCAGATTCAGGACAAAGAAAGAGATTTGCCTCTCCCTAGGTGCGCACTGTAGCGTCTTATCCCTTTCAATTTCTTTGTCTGGAGCTTTATTCTATGAACTAGTTGATGCTGCCAGGCCAAAATCCGGCACACTGCACCTTTGTACAACTTTGCTGCGTACTCTTGCACTGTTGTATACCTGCACCTTGTATGACATTCCTGTGTACTCATCTGTGCTATTGTGGCTACGTGCTCCTACACCTTATGTGTGCACTACTGCAGTTGTTGCCCTTCTACGTTCACATACTACCAGTACTTCTTGTATTATGTTTGACAGTAGCTCCAACTGTCACAACATTCCCCTGAGCCTGTACTGGTTTCCAAATCATCTATCTACTGATGAAGTGGACTTTTGATTGAACCAGATCTTCCGATCACCTCAACAACCAGGAAAGTTCCCAGGAAAGACTGGTGGGGTCACAACCGGTCCCACTTAAGAACCAGTCTCCTTAGACAGTGTCTTTTTGACAGAACTTTCCTAGACATTATTGATCTTGAGATAATCATGTGCAATTCTCCTAATCGCGCCCTAACCAATCCTGATTTCCATTGATTTGCCATTTGATCAAGCCTGATCTCATTTGGTCTTCAATGATCTATCTCGATCTGTATCTGGTTGTCCAATCTGGTCAGAATCTATCCATTCTAACCTCTTCAGTGAATCTGCAGCGTTCCACAATATCTGGCAACCTTCCTTCGACTATTAAAGATGACAAACTCCCATGTTTTAACCGTCTTTAAAAAAAAATCGTTTAGAATTTCACCATTCTGACCTCGCGGTTGCGTCCGGAACGGTCCGATTTGCTAGGACCAACCATCGCGGTACTTCCACCTCACTGAAAAATTTCTCCAAAATTGAGGCAAAATTACAAATTTCCCAAACACCAAGACCAAATAGTAATTTCACAAACTACAGGGGCCAAAATGAAATTTTCCAGAACCAAATTATAATTTTTGAAAACTTCAGGGACCAAATTACAATTTACCAAACTTTCAAGGGCCAATATGTAATTTCTTGAAACCTCTGGCCAACCTATAATTTCGAAAAGCATCAATTTAAACATCTGACCGTACAGATGGGTTTGGACTACTCCAAATAGTTGGAAACCACTATTGGATCGTTAGAAACGGACTCCGAATGGCCCAGATCAAGCCAGAATAGTTTAGACGCTTCAGATCTGCAGCTACACCTTAGCCGCAGAGCACTGGATTACTCCTCCTGCGGCTACACCTTAGCCACGTCGCATTGGATCCGTCCTTGGTGCGCTGACATAGCACGGTCATGCTGACGTGGCAGGGACTGGACTGCCACGTGTTGTTGACGTGGATAACACGTGTCTCTAACTGGATGGTCACGTGGCGCTGACATGGATGCCACGTGTGACTGACATGTGTTGTTGTGGTTGCTGATGTGGTTATGACGCGGTGCCACGTGGCGCGCACGTGGAGGACACGAGCTATGGCCACTCCCCTTCTTCCTTTCGCCGCGCGTGGGGCGCGTGCTCAAGATTGCGTCAACCCACCGCTTGACTGAACGGCGCGTGGTCGTGCGTGCTGAGACTGGGCCTCACGCGCTCTCTTTAGGAGGCGCGTGAGAGCGTGTCCGACCTCCCCTGGATTTTTGCTTTGCATTTTTGGGCTCAACAATGGGCTCCTCTCGTTGAGACCTTGCTCCTGGTATGCTCAAAACCTGATTTTGAGCAAATTCATTTCTGGACAGTTTCGGATAACACACTATTTTTGTTCCGAAAATGACCTACGAGGCTCTGATACCATTTGTAGGGGATCGGGGATCTCGCCGAAGACCTTATGGAAATCATACCAAGCAGAAACACACACCCACATTTTTAGGAGACACCGTATTTAACGTGGTTTGGCAATAATGCCTACGTCCACGGGAGAGTTACCGTTTATCACTATAACAACGGAGAGATCATAGAAAGATTACAAAATAGGTATAGCGATCCCAGTTTTCCTTTCATTGTTTAATTGTATTTCAGACTCGGTTCCGTGGATGTGTTGTTGTCTTTTTCTAGTTTCCATCCTTTACTCTTTGTATATGAGTCTTGGGTCGTGTTGGGTAGGTTTAAAACACGTTGGTTGTGTTTGGAAACCAAGGGTTAGTGTCCATTAAATTTTCATAATGGTTCATTTAATATCCTTATTAGTGGTTCATTTAATATCCTTATTAGTGGTTACAAACTTGTTCATTTAATATCCTTATTAGTAGTTCAGTTACTACCCTTATTAGTGGTCCATTCATATTCAAACTTGTCCATTCATATTTCTAACTAGTGTTCATTTAATTCTAGTTAGTGTTCATTTAATGCTAGTTAGTGTTCATTTAATTCTAACTTGCCCTTTCATTTTCCAATTAATGGGCTTTAATAACAACCTTTCAATATCACTTGTTCATCTCCTTTTGATTTCAAAACCCTAGAACCATCTTCTCGCTCTCCCTACACACCTTCTCTCTAGGTTTTCATCTCCCTCTAGTGTAAATCTAGACCAAGTCCTTTGTAAGAAAGGTAGAGTGGGTTGAGGGCTTCATTTTAATCTGAAAGTTTGGCGATTTGGAGCACTTTGGTTTTTGGCCTTCATCTTCTCCATTTGAGGTAGGGATTTCTTTGTTCTTTTTCAATACTCCGTCTATAGATAGACATGTGGTAATTTTGTATTGCATGAAAATCATATCCATGTTGGATTTGTTTGAAAAATCATGAGGGGAACCTAGGGTTGGTTGTTTGAGAATGGTTTTGTTATCACTGACTGTGGTTTGGACTAATTAGAGAGTAAAATTAGTATGTTATTGTTGAAAGAAGAGAAAGCCCTAAATTATATTTTGATTTGATAAAATAAAAAGGATTTACGGATTTTGATTTGGTAAAATAAAAAGGATTTACGGTTGAACAACGTTAGTAAATTTCTTTTGTTAATATGAGTTGTGTAGGAGGTGTTAACAGTTAAGGGATTAATTATGGTATTGGGGTTATTTTGAAATGAACGTATTGAATCAAGTTGGGTTATGGCTTATTATCCATGGAATTGATTTTGTAAAATGAAGAGAATGTAATCGATTTTGTGAAAAGGGAAAAGTGTTTTTGGAATAAGTGATGGAACATGTTGACTTATGAAAATTATGAAGTTGATCTTGAAAATGGTAAATAAAATGTTAACTCTATGTGAGTCTCGGAAAATAAACTTGAGAATTAAACTATTGTATCATGAGTGTCGAATACACACATTTGGGGGTTTTATCCTTACCCATCGTACTAGTGTCGTTGTTGGGTTTAAGGTTTGCTTGAGAGTTGAGTCTGTTTTATTAGGTGTACTGAATACATGCATGTAGAGGTTTTGTCCTTGGTCATCGGTGGAGGATGACATTGGTGTGTTGAATTGTGATGTATGCGTTACACTTGTGTTGGTTAAACATTATTGAATAGTTTATGTGTATGTATTACACTTGTTATTGATGCTTTGTTGTATTGAGGAATTTGTATATGATAATTGTTTACATACATTGTTTTGTGTGGGAGGAGATATGGGATGTACTCCACGGTTTAGGGGAAGATAGGGGATGGACCTCTAAATCGGAAACTGTTTGACATTGATACAACACTACAATGTGTATCATTTGTGAAGTATAGAAGTGTTTTTGTTTGATATTGATACAACACCAAAATGTGTATTATTTGTGAAGTATGGAAGTGTTTTTGTCTGAGATTGATACAGGACTAAAATGTGTATCTATTATGAGGTATGAGATGTTTAAAATGAGTTATTATCTCGCTTATCGCTTTGGCATATCCTTAGCTTACTGTGCATATAGCCGGTAAAGCAGAGTTTTAATTGTTATCGTCAGTGTGTCTAAGTATGTTATGGGTTGCGGTGGTTACAGTTTTGAAAGGCCGAGCTGCCTCATTTGTGGATTATATACATGTTGATGATTTGTTATTTCCCTTTTATTTAAGGCATGCATGTATTGATATGAATGTATTAGGAACAAACCAAAATGCCATTTTGAGATTTTGGAAAGTGTGAAGGAAAATGGGGTATTTGTGAACATGTTTTCAAAAAAGGTCATTTTGTTGTAAGTACGGAAAATGGGGGAAGAGTAATGGGCTTGGTGAAATTGTTTTTCTAAAACTGTTATAGTTATGAAAGTTTGGAAAAATGAGTAATAAAAAGGAAAGGGAAAAAGGTGAACCGCTTATAGCGTCGAATAAAATGGCTGTTTTCGAGAAAAGTTCATCCTTATGTATATTTTGTATAAACTACCACATTACTATTCTAGTATGAGAATGAACATTCATGATCATAGCTATCTGTAAGTTGTTATTGTTGGAGATCATGTTGAGATCCCTACTGGACTATATGTTCATCCCACGTTGTTGAATCTTTTTCAGGTGATAGCCAGGATGTTCTACAAGGTTTTGGATCTTCTTATTTGTTGGCCACGGGGCCTCTTTTGTGTTGGCGGAATGCCATTTATGTAAAAAGGTTATACCCTTCTTCTTGACTTTTAATGATGTAAGCCCAAGTGCAATTTATTTAGTGTTCTCATGTTGTATTTACTTGCATACGAATGAGAGCAATGTTATTCACTTCTACAAGTTGAATATACGAGTTTATTTCCGCATGTTATCTCTGAAATGGAATTAAGTAAATGAAATTAGTAATACTTCGAGTAATAAAAAGTGGGGCGTGACAACTTGGTATCAGAGCGAGCCGAGTTTGAATACTTTGGGCTCGTGGGAAGTAGTTTTTACTACAGTGGGTTTGCTTCATGTGGTGAGGACGTTGCATATAGTTAACATGAATGTTAGGACTTGTATGTTGCATTTATGTGGGCATGGGATTAAGTTTTCTGGATAGTACTCGTAGCCGGTGAACTTGCTTTGAGGTCCTCTTGGAAACACGCCTGATCAACGTGGTTTCTGATAGGAATTCCTTAAGAGTTCCGGGATGAGTGACTATCTTTATGGACTTGATTCGATTATGTGTTTAAATGTTTAAATGTTTATATGCAATAGAAATGTATGTTTAGGGTGGTAAGTGTATGCCTCGGGGAAGGCTATTGTGTTGTGCAGTAAGTGTGGTTTTGTTTTTGGACTTTATAGGATGTCTACACGAGGGAGCATGAGATTTGTATCTCGGGTTAGAGGAAATGGTACCAGTGTGTTGATTAGTGTTTTGGGCTTTGCTAGTTAATGAGTTTGTTGTAATCCCATCAGTTATATATTTGGGTGGTGTTCGTATTGTGACTTGTTATCGGTTGGTGACTATGTGTGGGTGAAATGAGTTAGTGGTGTTATTGGTTGTTGGGTATGGTTTGTGAGTGGGAAGAGAATTTCTTGAGTGGATGCTGACGGTAATCTTTGAAAGGAAAATCAGTTTGTGTCCTCGGATAACGAGGGTAACATTGGTTAAAATTGTCATTTGTATTAGGGATTGGGTGATTGAGGTTGACCATGTCAGTCTTGAGTTTGAGGAGAAGGGCAGGCTTGCTATGTAGGCTTGGGGGTGAAGACTCCCTTAAAAGCAGTGTTGGTGTGGTTCGATTTTAGGAAATCCGGTGAGATTCCAAAATTTGGGGGTTTGTGTAGGGAACTCCGTGTTTGGGGTAAATGGTTTTGAGTGGCACATCAGTGTGTCGTTTACTAGGTGTGGCGGTTTATTGAGTTGATTAGTCAACTTGTTGGCATCGGGTTTTGGTTGGCATTGGTCACCTTGAGGATAGTCGTGATTGTTGTAGACATTCCATGTGGATTAGGGAAAACTAAAACTAACCATATTGGTTAAGTCATTGATTTTGACTGTTGAATTAATACAGAAAATACGTGTATTGATTGTGTGTTGTATATGACAAGTGTTTGATTCATTGCATATGCATTTTGTTTGGGAGAAGATAGGGGATGTACTCCACGGTTTAGGGGAAGATAGGGGATGGACCTCTAAACCGGATATTGTTTGGGAGGAGATAGGGGATGGACTCCATTAGCACCACTATATGTGTGCTTATTGATTTTTGGAAGTTTTTTTTTTACATGTTGTTGATACAGAAAATTTGTGTATCAATTGAAGTATGGAAATGTTTATATATGAGTTGTAGTCTCATTTAATAGCTCAGCTAGGCAATGGGCCATGTTTATGATTTTAAATTGATTAAGTAAAGGAAGGTAGGATGAAATTCCAAAATCATGAATTTCTTATGCCTTATGTGTTGATAGCAAGGTTGTTATTTCTATTAACTATTATTATAGAAATGTTATGTTTTATGTTGGTTGTGGCATCACCGTGTGAGTGGTGGGTGTTATGTTGGAAATAGATTGGAACATAAATTCTTCCTAGTGTTTTGGCCTTCTAAGGGCGCTGTTAAAAAGGAAAATGTTGAGGATTCGATTTAATTTGAATGTTATGAGAATTTCCAAACGAGTAGTTTTTGGCAAATAAACTGGAGATGTTTATGTATTATGGGTTTATGAAAAATGTTTACAAAACTTTTGAGTTTCACATGGAAAATACAAAATTTATTTTTGAATGCCAATGTTGAAAATTTGATTATCTTTGAGAAATGTCTCATGAACAAAAGAATGATTTTTCTTATATTTATACAAAAGATTTGCTTTGATTGTCTTATGTGAAGTTATGAATGTTGAGTAGTGACATAGCTTGGAGCGCTAGTCGGGTGTTTTGGTGATTTGTTTCGGGAAGGGTTTGGTTTTGTTGAGGCTTTTGTGCCTGAGTGTTGCCTTTTGAAACGTGTCTCCTTGGTAAGCCCTTTCTTTTGTGAGAGTTAACCAGATGTTTGTGGTGAGAATAGTTTCTTTTCTAAGTGCTCGGGTGTTGAGTGCTATGTGATTAGTTGGCCTTGTGTTTCTGGTGTATTCTTAATTTCGGGGACGAAATTCTTTAAGGGGGGGAGGTTATAGCGATCCCAGTTTTCCTTTCATTGTTTAATTGTATTTCAGACTCGGTTCCGTGGATGTGTTGTTGTCTTTTTCTAGTTTCCATCCTTTACTCTTTGTATATGAGTCTTGGGTCGTGTTGGGTAGGTTTAAAACACGTTGGTTGTGTTTGGAAACCAAGGGTTAGTGTCCATTAAATTTTCATAATGGTTCATTTAATATCCTTATTAGTGGTTCATTTAATATCCTTATTAGTGGTTACAAACTTGTTCATTTAATATCCTTATTAGTAGTTCAGTTACTACCCTTATTAGTGGTCCATTCATATTCAAACTTGTCCATTCATATTTCTAACTAGTGTTCATTTAATTCTAGTTAGTGTTCATTTAATGGTAGTTAGTGTTCATTTAATTCTAACTTGTCCTTTCATTTTCCAATTAATGGGCTTTAATAACAACCTTTCAATATCACTTGTTCATCTCCCTTTTGATTTCAAAACCCTAGAACCATCTTCTCTCTCCCTACACACCTTCTCTCTAGGTTTTCATCTCCCTCTAGTGTAAATCTAGACTAAGTCCTTTGTAAGAAAGGTAGAGTGGGTTGAGGGCTTCATTTTAATCTGAAAGTTTGGCGATTTGGAGCACTTTGGTTTTTGGCCTTCATCTTCTCCATTTGAGGTGGGGATTTCTTTGTTCTTTTTCAATACTCCGTCTATAGATAGACATGTGGTAATTTTGTATTGCATGAAAATCATATCCATGTTGAATTTGTTTGAAAAATCATGAGGGGAACCTAGGGTTGGTTGTTTGAGAATGGTTTTGTTATCACTGACTGTGGTTTGGACTAATTAGAGAGTAAAATTAGTATGTTATTGTTGAAAGAAGAGAAAGCCCTAAATTATATTTTGATTTGATAAAATAAAAAGGATTTACGGATTTTGATTTGGTAAAATAAAAAGGATTTACGGTTGAACAATGTTAGTAAATTTCTATTGTTAATATGAGTTGTGTAGGAGGTGTTAACAGTTAAGGGATTAATTATGGTATTGGGGTTATTTTGAAATGAACGTATTGAATCAAGTTGGGTTATGGCTTATTATCCATGGAATTGATTTTGTAAAATGAAGAGAATGTAATCGATTTTGTGAAAAGGGAAAAGTGTTTTTGGAATAAGTGATGGAACATGTTGACTTAAGAAAATTATGAAGTTGATCTTGAAAATGGTAAATGAAATGTTAACTCTATGTGAGTCTCGGAAAATAAACTTGAGAATTAAACTATTGTATCATGAGTGTCGAATACACACATTTGGGGGTTTTATCCTTACCCATCGTACTAGTGTCGTTGTTGGGTTTAAGGTTTGCTTGAGAGTTGAGTCTCTTTTATTAGGTGTACTGAATACATGCATGTAGAGGTTTTGTCCTTGGTCATCGGTGGAGGATGACATTGGTGTGTTGAATTGTGATGTATGCGTTACACTTGTGTTGGTTAAACATTATTGAATAGTTTATGTGTATGTATTACACTTGTTATTGATGCTTTGTTGTATTGAGGAATTTGTATATGATAATTGTTTACATACATTGTTTTGTGTGGGAGGAGATATGGGATGTACTCCACGGTTTAGGGGAAGATAGGGGATGGACCTCTAAACCGGAAACTGTTTGACATTGATACAACACTACAATGTGTATCATTTGTGAAGTATAGAAGTGTTTTTGTTTGATATTGATACAACACCAAAATGTGTATTACTTGTGAAGTATGGAAGTGTTTTTGTCTGAGATTGATACAGGACTAAAATGTGTATCTATTATGAGGTATGAGATGTTTAAAATGAGTTATTATCTCGCTTATCGCTTTGGCATATCCTTAGCTTACTGTGCATATAGCCGGTAAAGCAGAGTTTTAATTGTTATCGTCAGTGTGTCTAAGTATGTTATGGGTTGCGGTGGTTACAGTTTTGAAAGGCCGAGCTGCCTCATTTGTGGATTATATACATGTTGATGATTTGTTATTTCCCTTTTATTTAAGGCATGCATGTATTGATATGAATGTATTGGGAACAAACCAAAATGCCATTTTGAGATTTTGGAAAGTGTGAAGGAAAATGGGGTATTTGTGAACATGTTTTCAAAAAAGGTCATTTTGTTGTAAGTACGGAAAATGGGGGAAGAGTAATGGGCTTGGTGAAATTGTTTTTCTAAAACTGTTATAGTTATGAAAGTTTGGAAAAATGAGTAATAAAAAGGAAAGGGAAAAAGGTGAACCGCTTATAGCGTCGAATAAAATGGCTGTTTTCGAGAAAAGTTCATACTTATGTATATTTTGTATAAACTGCCACATTACTATTCTAGTATGAGAATGAACATTCATGATCATAGCTATCTGTAAGTTGTTATTGTTGGAGATCATGTTGAGATCCCTACTGGACTATATGTTCATCCCACGTTGTTGAATCTTTTTCAGGTGATAGCCAGGATGTTCTACAAGGTTTCGGATCTTCTTATTTGTTGGCCACGGGGCCTCTTTTGTGTTGGCGGAATGCCATTTATGTAAAAGGGTTATACCCTTCTTCTTGACTTTTAATGATGTAAGCCCAAGGGCAATTTATTTAGTGTTCTCATGTTGTATTTACTTGCATACGAATGAGAGCAATGTTATTCACTTCTACAAGTTGAATATACGAGTTTATTTCCGCATGTTATCTCTGAAATGGAATTAAGTAAATGAAATTAGTAATACTTCGAGTAATAAAAAGTGGGGCGTGACAATAGGACTCATTCACCCGTCTCCCTCACTCACACCGAGAGAGGCGGTTTCTCTACTTCACATCTCTCATTCTCTTTGGTTTGGTTTACTCACCCTCTTGCCTATCCAACACCTCCCCATTTATACACAAATGAGGGAGAACCTCATTGGTTTCCACCTACCTCCTTCCACTCTCTAGTGGGTTGGAGTTGGTGAGCCACCCCCACCATTATCTAGTGGGTGCTCCGTTGTTAGGGATCTTCAAGTGGTGCATTATCACCCCCTCAACATGGGGTGATATATCTAACAGGAAACTGCACAAGTTCAACATTAGACAATTCATGCTTGTGATAGTGTATCCACAATTGCAGTGGAAATGATCCACTTCCAGCTGTGTTCCTCATTAGTCTGCAAACTAAATCACAATACATAGGATTTTTCAAACACCTATTTGCTCTATAGGATAAGTATAACGATGCACTTCCAGCAGTGTTCCTCATTTTCCTGCTAAACTAAATCATAATACAGAGGTTTTTTCAAACATCTCTTCGCTATATAGGATAAGTATTATAAGCTAGTACAATTGTATGAGAAGTGAGAAGACAAGATCTAAGTGCACTCCTTGTTTTATTTACTCTTACTGCAAGAAAGTAGGGCCTCTTCTTCATTTTAAAAAGTGATTATTAGCATAACATAAATATTATACTTGTAACTCAAGGCATTAAGGCTTTGCTTAAATAAATCTACAACATTAATCCCATACAATAGTTTATTTTTGGCGTATAACAAATATACCACTTGATACCGCACCATTTTGAATAAACTTGTCCATAACCTTCAGCAAGATAGAATATAAAAAATGCCGTATGTTAAACCTGGAGATTTAAGTGTAAGAGGTAGATCCAGACACAAGTTTTTTGTTATTAATAACAGTAATGCTGTAACAATTTTTAAGCGTTGCTCATACATTGTTTTTCCTCAGAAATGACAGATATTCTAATTTCCATTGGAGGAAAAGTCGCTGCATTATTGGTGGAGCCAGTTGGGCGCCAGATCAGTTATGTGATTCACAAAAAGAAATACATAGAAAATTTAACAATCCAAGTTGAAACTTTAGAGGCTCTGCGAAATGGAGTGAAGAGATCCATTGATCATGCAAAAAAAAAATAGAGAAGAAATTCGAGAAGATGTCAACCACTGGATTACAAAAGTTGATGGGTTCATAGTGGAGGCTAAAAAATTTCTGCAAGGCGGTTCCAACGTGAACAAGAAATGTTTCAGTGGGTGGTTTCCTGATTTGGTCACACGTTGCCGGCTAGGTAAAGAGGCAAAAAATAAAACAGAGGAGGCTAAAGAGCTACAAAAAGATGGCAACTTAACTAGCATATCCAACCCTGTAGCTCCCTTGGGGATAGAGTCCATACCCTCTGAAAGGTTCAAGCCTTATGAGTCTAGAAATTTGGTAATGACGAATGTAATAGAGGCACTGAGTATTGACAAGATCAACTACATCGGAATACATGGTATTGGGGGCGTTGGAAAGACAACTTTGGTAAAAGAAATTGGTAAACAAGCAAAATCTGATAAGCTTTTTGATGATGTTGTCATGGCTGTAGTGTCTCAGAACCCGGACATTAAAAAGATTCAAGATGAAATAGCTGGCATGTTAGGTTTCACCAGATTGTGTGATCAACAAAGTGAAATTGAAAGAGCAAGCATGTTGTGTGCAAGACTCAAGGATGTGAAGAAGATCCTTGTTATATTGGATGATGTTTGGGTCAAACTTAATTTGGTAGCCGTGGGCTTCCATTTGGCAATGATCACTGGGGTTGCAAAATCATAATCACAACACAGCATGAGCAAGTATGCAATTCCATGGGAATGGAAAGGCTAAGGACAAAGATTGTTCATCGTGGTGTTTTATCTGAAAAAGATTCATGGGACTTGTTCAAAAAGAATGTTGGCTATGTTGTTGACTCTAACGAGTTGAATACCATCGCTAATGAGGTTTGTAGAGAATGTGGAGGTCTGCCTATAGCACTTGTTACGGTTGGAAGTGCAATGAAAGGTAAAGATGAACCTATTTTATGGAACGAAGCAGCTCGAGAATTGAGAAAATCAATGCCAACAAACATTGAAGGTGTTGATCAACAAGTGTATAAAAGTCTTAGGTTGAGCTATGATTACCTGCAAGATGAGGAAGCCAAGGCTTGCTTCTTGCTTTGTTCTCTATTTCCGGAGGATCATGACATCTTAGCAGAAGACTTGGTGAAATATGGGATGGGGTTGAGATTAGTCAAAAATGTTGATACTGTGCAAGAAGTTAGGGGCAGGGCAAAGTCAGTGATAAGCAATCTCATAGATTCCTGTTTGTTATTAGCTAGTGATAAACAAGACCGCATTAAAATGCATGATGTTGTGCGTGATGTTGCCATATTTATTGGATCCAAAAAGCATTTTGTAAGAGCTGGTTGCAATTTGAAAGATTGGCCAAATATGGATAGTTTGGATCAATACACTGGAATATCATTGATGAGAAATCAAATTAGTAACCTTCCTGAGGTCTTGGAATGTCCAAAGCTCCAAATATTACTATTACAACACAATGAAAATGTACGGTCATGTTCACATGAATTCTTTTCAAGGATGAATGCACTTAGTGTTTTAGATTTGAGTCAATTATACTACCTTGTTGACAATCTAATTCGTAGTCCTGATGTTTTCAATAACCGAACGTGTCTTCGAACATTAGTTCTTGATGGAATTAAGTTTAGGGGCACTAAATTTCTTGGACAGTTAAAGACGCTTGAAGTCCTTAGCCTCAGGCGTGCCTTCTTTTCTGAGGCACCAAATGCTATACGAGAGTTAACTAATCTAAGGTTGTTGGACATGACTGGAAGCTTTCATGAATTTTTTATTCCGGCCACAATGGTATCGCCTTTATGCCATTTGAAGGAATTGTACTTGTTTGGTACCAAATATTCTAGGAGGATCGGAGACCCTGACCCTGCAGTAGAAGACCCTGCCATTGCAGCAGAATACCCAGTAGAAGAATACCTAGTAGAAGACCCACATGACCCTGACCCTGCAGTAGAAGTAGCTGCTACACTAAGATCTTGGCCTCGCCTAAAAGTGCTAACCATTTCCATACCTGACATTGCATATATACCCAAGGACTTTGTTTTTCCTGAGCTGCAAAGTTTTATTATTTTTATTGGAAAATCAAGTTTTGAAGGTACATATGAAGATTGTTCCCCAAATTATTTGGGACTTGGAAATTTGGTTGGAACCATGGTTAATTGGAGTAAATGGCTAAAGATGGTGTTGAAGAGAGCTACATATCTGAGGATTGAAGATTGTTCTGAATTGGAATACTTGATCAACACAGAGGAATGGAGGATTTCATCATAGGCACAACCACGTGATCTGGAATTGCTCATCAACTTGGAAGAATTGGAACTCAGAAGATTGGATAGTTTCAAAGGGATATGTGCAGCAAGTGCACTTAATACTTCCAGCTGGGAGTGGTTCCCAAAGCTCAGAAGCTTGAAAGTTTTTTCGTGTCCTTCACTATCAACTGTTCTTCTTCCATTCAATTTGCAACATTTAAAGGAACTTGACGTATTCACATGTGAGAAATTGGAACAAGTATTTGATTTTGGTTCTGAAGGAGAAGGCATGAAGCTGCTTTCTAGTTTGACAGATTTAACCCTAGGCGACTTGCCTAGATTGAAGCATATATTGAACTGCTCCAGCTATCAAAATGTGCAACTCAGCAACCTAAGAAGAATGTATGTCAGATCATGTGGCAAATTGAAATATGTCTTCTAACCTTCCATAGCTCAAGCTCTTCATCAACTTGAATCCCTTTGGGTAATTATGTGTGAAGAAATGGAGGAAATTGTTGCTGCCAAGCAAAACGATGGGCACGAAGAAGAAGAAGGGAGAGTGGACTACAAGATGGTGTTCAAAAGTCTCAAACAACTCCAACTAATAGGTCTTCCAACCCTTAGTGGTTTCTACATAGGAGGAGACGACTTTCCTTTTGAATGGCCGTCCTTGGAATTCCTTAGATTTACAGAGTGCCCCAAAATGAAGACTTTCGCTACCACTACTTCCGGCAGCACACCAAAACTGAACGAAGTTCAATTGGATGGATCCGCGATACCGCTACAGGGGATGGACTTGAATCAGTTTGTGCAAACCCATATCATTTCAAACCCCACCTAAGTTACTTCTCTATTTTACCACATTTAATGTATATATATATATATATATATATATATATGTATGTATATATATATATGTATGTATATCACGTAATTGGTTACTTATATTATGAGGCAATATTTTTTTAAAAATAAAATAAAATAAAATAAATAAATTGGGTCCTTGACTAATAAACTATTAAATCAATGGACTATATATATTCATTGTGTTTGTATGATCCATATCCGACTAATTTTAAATTTACAACATACACTTTCGTTTCGGAATAAATTTTAAGATGAAAATTCATGATATATTGTATTTTTGAATGAACTACAAATCAAATTATCAACTCCTCTCCTTGTTGTGAGTAATTGATAATTTAGTTTTTAGATAATTAGAGATCCCTAGTAATTTTGAATTATATTTAGAGCAATACTAGATATACAAAATTTGTACACTTAAAAATGCTCAAAAAATTTAATATATGCTCGAAATTTATTCAAAATGTGGACTCTACTACATAAAAGTTGAATCTTAACCACATTATTTTTTTAGGTATATTATTGTGCATGAATTTTGTGCATTGAAGCGCTTTATTACACTAAAATAACATTTTTAAATTTTTTTTATATAGATTACACTTTTTAATGTAAAATTTATTGTTTTCTTTTATTATTTAGTTAAAATTTAATATATTGTCCTCTTTCGTGCATATAGTTTTACTTTTATTCTTAAGTGTTAAGTTAAGTTGGTGGATAAAGAAATTTTACTTTTTATTGGCCTTTTACAATGAATGTTCATTTATGTTTCTATTATCGAAAGCCTTTGACTATCTAAAAAAAAATGAGATTATAAATTATTTAATATTCTAGCAATAACGTACATGGTAATGCTCTCTACAATGAACCATTTGAATACTTCTATTTTTGTTTGGCAGTTTTTTTTTATCAAATTTAAGTATAAGGACCTTTGGACAATGAATTTTTTTTTTAGGCCTTTGGATAAAGATGGAAGAGACCTAGTGGATTGAGATAATGCCTTCCTTAAATAAAAAAGAAAATGCTAACAATGGATTTCTTTTTTTCTTTTGTTTTTATGCCTCTTGATAAATTTTATATTAGGTTTTGGTAAGGGATTTTTTTTTTTTTTTGGTTTCAAGATGTCGAATTCCAAAAGTGAGGCCTTAGGCAATCACATTAATAGCCTAATAATGATGAATTGTTATTAAGTCAATTGTGCTACACTACATGTATATTTATATTAAATATTTTATTTTTCTTAAGACCAAAAAAAAATAAATTAAGTGATAGATATAGCGACCCCGGTTGTCCCTTTTCTGTCGTGTTGTATTCCGGACTCGGTTCCGTGAAGTTGGTAGTGGTATCTATCTTGTTGTCGTCCATTAATTCCACTTGATTGAGTTTTAGGATGTTTATGGGCTTGTGTTGAACAGGTGGGTTAAGCCTTGGTCTATATCCTTGTTGCCCAGGTTTTTGGTGTTACGCTCGAGCGGGTCATTTTGCGCTAGAGCGGAGTTTGGTTTCTAGTCTAGCGCTCGAGCGGGTGTTCTGGCGCTCGAGCGGAGATTGCACACTCCCAGTATTTCGTGTCCCTGCAAAACGTTTGCAGAGGTGTTTTTTACGCTCGAGCGGGTTTTTCGGCGCTCGAGCGGGTGGCGCTCGAGCGGGATTGTTGGCGCTCGAGCGGGTAGTACTGTCTTGGTGAGGGTTCTGGAAGAGGGAGATTTGCGCTCGAGCGGACTGGTTTTCTCGCTAAAGCGGATGTGCTTTATTCCTGTGTCTTGGCGCCCGAGCGGGCCTTATTGCGCTCGAGCGTGTCCAGATTTTTGTTTTTGGCGCTTGAGCGTCGTGTTCTCCGCTCGAGCGGGTCATACGTATATGAGTTATCCGCTGGGTGATTTTAAATCACTTTTTGCTTTTCTTTCTCTCTCCTACTTTTTCTAAAAACCATTTTGAGAGCCTCTCCCTCTAGAAACACCCTTGTCTCTAGGGTTTGATCTAGTTAGAGTGTCCTCCTTCTCTTCGGACTTTGTAAAAGTTGTGTGGATCGTCGAGGGCGTCGTTTTGATATGAGAATCTTGGTCTTTGGAGCATTTTGGTTTTGGCTTCTTCTCCATCCGAGCTCTAACTTCGAGGTAGGGATATCCTACTCCTCTTTATGAGCTTTGTCTTTAACTTTTAGTATTTTGAGATGTTGGGGTTGGTTTGGTAATTTTGTGAAAGTTTGGGGGCTTTTGTGTAAATTTACAAAGGTTGGGGTTTTAGCTACATATAACCTAGATGCACGTTTGGCATGAGAAAAGTGAAATTAATGTTAAAACATTAATGAAAATGGAACCTAAGGGTTGTAATGTTAATTATGGAAAATTCCCTAATTACATTGGTTAATTAATTTGCATAATTAATTATGAGAAATGAGGAATTGATTTGGAAAGTTGTGGGATTAAAGGGTGTAGTTGGATTATTTATCACTCACCTAGTTGAAATGTTGATTATATATCCATTGTTGCATTTATTTTCTGTGTAGAAATAACTGCTTTGGGCTATCGGTGGAGGATAGTCTTTATTGTTGTAGACAATGCATGATGATTAGGAAAGACTGAAACTAATCACTGGAATGTGTCATTGAGTTTGGCGATTGCACGAGTACATTAAATTTATGTGTTGTGTGATGATGTGTATAATTATTATTTATATGCATTGTGTTGTGTTGGAGGAGATAGGGGATGTACTCCACGGTTTAGGGGAAGATAGGGGATGGACCTCTAAACCGGATGTTGTTGGGAGGAGATAGGGGATGTACTCCGTAGATAGAGCTCATATGCTTATCTAGTGATGTATTGACAGAGCTCATATGCTTGTCATTGGAAGTGTGATAGTGCTCATAAGCATATCTGTGGAAGTGATGATATAGCTTGTATGCTTATCTGTTGGTGATGATATAGCTTGTATGCTTACCTGTTGGTGTGTGATATAGCTAGTATGCTTATCTATTATGAAATGGGAAAGTGCTTAATATGAGTTACTGTCTCATATGAGTTGTTTGGCCAGGTTCTGAGCCATGGTTGTAAACTGAGAATTTGGAAGGAATTGAAAAATGAATGGTAATATGGACTTGTATGTCATGAAAATGTAAAGTGTGATAAGGGAAAGTATCAGTGTTGGCCATCTATCAACTGCTAATCTTTTAGTCATTGTTCATATTTGGTTTAGTATGTTTCTATTGGGCTGTGGCTCACCCTATATGGGAATATCATTTTCAGGTACAGGTAGCATGCCACCTCCAAGGACGTAGCTTGGGAGGCTCGAGGCAGGCGGGCTTTTGTCGTTTTACTTCTTTGATGTATTGCATGTATATTCAAGCCAAGGGCTTAATGTGTAGATGAGTTAGCACTCTTTTGTTGTAACCAAGTGTTAACTTGGAAAGCTGTAAGCCAGTAGGGCATTTGCTTTTGTTGTTAACATGTAATACTTTTGTAAGGAACTACTCTGATGAATAGAAGAATATTTATCTTTATTACCAATGCATGTCTATATTGATGGGTTTAATGTGTTATTTTGAGGGCGTTACAACTTGGTATCAGAGCGTACCGGGTTCGAATACTTTGGGTACGTGGGAAGTGATTAAGATCACAATGGGTTTGTCTCGCTTGATAGAGACTTAGACGTAGTGTCATATGTTATGTGCTTAATTGATAACATGCTTATGTGACTATGTGGGTATGGGATTTAATTTATAGGATGTTGATTGGATCCTTGAGTTTCTGTGAGTCTTGTTGGAAAGGCAATTGATCAATGTTGTTTCTAACCGAAACTCTAGTAACGCCTCGGGACTATCATTATCCGGAAATGAAATTCGTAAGTGCTTATGTGTTTATGTGCTTACATGGAGTGAATTACAGTTGTCCATGCATTAGGACGCGAGTGTTATAGTCTCGGCACATTTATGAATGTGCTAATAGTCTTGGTTACCTTTATTAGGATGTCAGGACGAGGACGTGGTAGGCGTGGCAGATGTGGTAGGCAGGAGATGCCTTTACCGGAGGAGGTTCCGGCAATGCAGAAGGGAGTTGGTCAGGCCAACGTGGCCGGGCCAGCGGGTCAGCAGGCTATGAGTGCCTTGGCACGACAGATAGCAGGAGCTTTGGGTATTCTCAGAGCTGGGAATCAGGCAGCTGAGGCAGGGCCTTCTTTCTTAAAGAGGGAGTTCTTCCGGTCTAACCCGGATGAGTTTGTTGGGGATCCAAAGGAGCCACTGAAGGCTGACGAGTGGTTGGAACAAATGAGTAAGACGTTCGAGATGCTTGGCATCGAGGACGGGGCACTGAAAGTGACCTTGGCATCCTTCCAGCTGAAAGGAGATGCAGGTCAATGGTGGAAGTACGAGAAGGCTCGTGTTGGTGGTACATGGGAGGCGTTTGTAAATGCTTTCCAGGAGAGGTTCTTATCTGCAGTGGCTAGGGAGAAGCTGAGGGATCAGTTTAGCCGGCTTAATCAGCAGGGTATGTCTGTGGCAGAGTTTGAGACCACTTTCACTATTTTGTCCAGGTTTGCACCTGAGTTGGTGGCGTCCGAGGAACGCCGTTGCTACGAGTTTGAGCGGAAGTTGAGGCGGGGCCTCAAGTTGAGGGTTGGTGGGTCTTACATCTGAGAGTATAGACATTTAGTGGATGCTGCAGCTCATATGGAGCTCATGATGCAGGAGGAGGATGAGGGGCAGAGAGGCTCCAAGAGGAGCCAAGATGGCCAGGGCGATGGCAGGAGACAGAGGGGTTTTAACCCTCAGCAGTCGCAGGGTGGTGTGGCTAGATCGACCTTTCCAGTGCCGAGTGTGGACTCTGGGAGAGGTAATCAGGGGGATTTTACCTGTTACAAGTGTGGCCAGCTGGGTCACAAAGTTTCGGTTTGCCCGCAAAAGGGAGGGGGTCAGCGAGCTCCTTCTTCATCAGCTACACCTCAGGGCCAGAGTCAGGGCAGAGGCCAGCCTTTGTCTTGCTATCAGTGTGGTCAGCCTGGGCACCTGAAGAGGTATTGCCCACAGTTGGGTGCAACTTCGGGAGCGTCTGGTTCTAGGCAGACTTAGAGTTATCAGCCATCTCAGTCTGTGCAGGCCTCGAGGGCCAATCCGGGAGCTTCATCATCCCAGTCAGTGCAGCAGTCGTATGCTCCTAGAGGTAAGCAGGTAGACCAGGGGCCTACGGGGCGCGTGTATGTTGTTACCGCGCAGGATCTTGTACCGGCTCCATCAGTAGTGAGAGGTACTTTTCTGTTTTGCAACTCGGTTGCTGATGTGTTGATTGACACGGGTGCATCTCATTCTTTTGTATCTGCTGCATTTGCATCTGTTTTGGAATTGGAGTTGGCACAGTTAGCATCTCCTATTTGTGTAGTGTCACCTCTTGTGGGTGAGTTGATCTTTAAACAAGGTGTTAGAGGTTGTGATATAGAGGTCGCCGACCATAGGCTTCCTTTTCCTTTTGTTATCTTGCCCATGAAGGGTTTTGATGTTATTTTGGGTATGGACTGGTTATCGTCATACCGGGCTGTTATCGATTGCTACCGCCAGAGGGTTACGTTATGTACCTTGAGCGGGGAGTGGTTCTATTTCTTGGGAGACCGGGTTGGTAGTGTTTTGCCACCGGGGTATGATTCGCGAGGGCAAAGTGAGCTTAGTGGTCTACTTGCTAGCTTTGAGAGTAGTGAGTGTGGTGAGACCTAGCTTGTGTTGCCGAGGGTGGTTTGTGAGTATTCGGATGTCTTTCCCGAGGACCTTGTTAGTTTGCCACCCCACCGAGAGATAGAGTTCTCTATTGATCTATTGCCCGGCACGGCGCCGATTTCTATGGCACCTTATCGTTTTGCTCCAGCAGAGTTGGTTGAGTTGAAAGTTCAGCTCCAGGAATTGCTAGATAAGGGTTTTGTTTGCCCTAGTGTTTCGCCGTGGGGAGCACTGGACCTCTTTGCTAAAAAGAAAGATGGTGCCTTGAGATTGCGTATAGACTACCGGAAGTTGAATCGGGCTACGGTCAAGAATAAGTACCCTATGCCCCGTATAGATGATCTGTTTGACCAGTTGAAGGGTTCCTGTTGTTTCTCTAAGATATACTTGAGATCGGGTTACCACCAGTTGAGGGTCAGGGAGGAGGATATTCCTAAGACGGCATTCCGTACGCGGTATGGCCATTATGAGTTTTTGGTGATGCCATTCGGGCTTACCAATGCACCGACAGTCTTTATGGACTTGATGAACTGGATCTTCCGGGAATTCTTGGATCGTTTTGTAGTCATTTTCGTGGATGACGTCCTGATTTAGTCGCCTTCAGAGAAGGAGCACGAGGCACACTTAAGAGTGGTGCTTGAGTTACTTAGAGCCCATAGGCTGTATGCCAAGTTTTGGAAGTGTGAGTTCTGGCTGAGGGAAGTCAAATTCTTAGGCCACGTGGTATCCAGGGAAGGGGTGTCTGTTGATGCATCCAAGGTTGAGGCAGTGCAAGATTGGGCACAGCCTAAGAGTGTGTTTGAGATCCGCAGTTTTCTGGGATTAGCTGGGTATTACCGTCGGTTTGTGAAAGATTTCTCCAGGCTAGCTTCGCCGTTGACTAGATTGACGCGGAAAGGGGTCAAGTTTGTATGGAGTGAGACTTGTGAAAAGTCGTTCCAAGAGTTGAAGGTTAGATTGACCACTGCTCCGGTTTTGATTATTCCGGAGAGAGGGTTGGGTTATGCGGTTTATTGTGACGCCTCGCGAGAGGGTTTGGGTTGTGTGTTGATGCAAGAGGGGAACGTGGTAGCTTATGGCTCACGTCAGTTGAAAATTCACGAGAAAAACTATCCTACACACAACCTAGAGTTAGCAGTAGTGATCTTTGCCTTGAAGATTTGGAGGCACTACCTTTATGGTGAGAGGTTCGAGGTGTTCTCGGACCACAAGAGTTTGAAGTATCTGTTTACACAGAGAGACTTAAATTTGAGGCAGAGGAGATGGATGGAGTTCATTGAGGACTATGATTTCGAGTTGCACTATCATCCGGGAAAGGCCAATGTTGTGGCCGATGCCCTTAGTAGGAAATCCATTAGTGATGTAGCTTGTATAACCATCCCGGAATGGGGGATGCTAGGTGTACTTGGCGAGTTTGATTTGCATCTGGGTGAATCCGTTGAGGCTGGGGCCTTGTTTTCTGTTGTTGCGCAGCCTATCCTTGTGACTCGAGTGTTAGAGGCACAGAAAGGTGACCTTGAGGTAGAGTCCTTCCGAGAGAAGATCTCCAGTGGGAAAGTTGAGAAGGGTTTAACGGTGTAACCTGACCAGAGTGTGAGATACCGAGACCGTTTGTTCGTGCCGGAGTCTTGCCGAGAGGAAGTACTCCGAGAGTTTCATCATTCACGTCTTGCGGTGCATCCGGGAGGCACTAAGATGTATCGAGATTTGGGTCGCCAGTTTTGGTGGCGGGGTATGAACAGAGATGTGGCTATTTTCGTATCGAAGTGCCTTACTTGCCAGCAAGTGAAGGCCGAGCATTAGAGGCCAGCGGGTTTGTTGCAACCCTTGCCTATTGCCGAGTGGAAGTGGGAGAATGTCACTATGGACTTCGTTGTAGGTCTTCCGAGGACTCAGCAGGGTAGTGATGCTATTTGGGTGGTTGTAGACCGGTTGACTAAGTCGGCGCATTTCATTCCTATGCTCGTGAGAGATTCGGTAGATCATCTTGCCGACTTGTATATTTGGGACATAGTGAGATTGCACGGGGTCCCAGTGACGATCGTCTCAGATAGAGATCCTCGTTTTATCGCCAGGTTGTGGCAGAGTTTGCAGAGTGCCTTGGGCACTAAGTTGACCTTTAGTACGGCTTATCATCCTCAGACTGACGGGCAGTCCAAGCGTACTATTCAGATCCTTGAGGATATGCTTCGAGGTTGTGTCCTTGACTTTAGTGGGACGTGGGAGAGGCACTTGCCCTTGGTAGAGTTTGCCTACAACAACAGCTTTCAGTCTAGTATCGGTAAGGCACCGTTTGAGGCCTTGTACGGCCGACCGTGTAGGTCTCCGATTTGTTGGGCCAAGGTGGGTGATGCACCTTTGTTGGGTCCGGAGTTGGTTAGGGAGACGATGGAGAAAGTTGAGCTTATCCGTAGGAGGCTTGTTACAGCCCAAAGTCACCAAAAGAGTTATGCTGACCGTAGGAGGAGGCCTTTAGCGTTTGAGATAGGTGATCATGTCTTTCTGAAAATATCACCTAGGCGAGGTTTGATGAGGTTCGGGAAGAGTGGGAAGTTATCCCCTCGGTTTATTGGTCCCTTTGAGATCCTCGAGAGGATTGGGGAAGTGGCTTATCGTTTGGCTTTGCCGCCGCAGTTGTCCGGAGTGCAGGACGTCTTTCATGTTAGTATGCTTCGGAAGTATGAGTCGGATCCATCCCATGTGTTGGATTGGACCGACTTAGAGGTAGATGAGGATGCCTCGTATGATGAGAGACCGGTTCGGGTCTTGGATAGACGGGATCAAGTCCTGCGTGGCAAGACCATCCCTTTGGTAAAGGTTTTGTGGAAACATCACGGAGTGGAGGAAGCCACTTGGGAACGTGAGTTGGAGGTCCGCGAGAGATATCCATACTTGTTTATTGATGAGTAATCTTGTATTTAAATTTTGTAAGGTTGTTGGACTTAAGAGCTTTATATATGTCTTAAGTTGTGAAACATTGGTAATGTTTTGGTTTAATGAAAGTATGTTGTAGAACTTGCCTCGATATGGGAGTTGATTATAATGTTGCATATGTTGGCTATAATATAGAACTGGAGTTGTATCATGTATATTGATTATGATATGAACTGTGAACCATGTATGTTGGAAATGGTTGGAAATGGAAGAAAATTGCATGTTAATAATGAACGTGTAATATATGTTGTGAAATGCCTCTTGAAAAGAGATGGAATTGACCGGTAATGGGTCGGGTTGTTTAATATTATGTTGTAATATTGTTGAGAATGGAGAAAACCTGTTTTTGAAAAACTTGTGTTTAATTTCGGGGACGAAATTCTTTAAGGGGGGAGGTTATAGCGACCCCGGTTGTCCCTTTTCTGTCCTGTTGTATTCCGGACTCGGTTCCGTGAAGTTGGTAGTGGTATCTATCTTGTTGTCGTCCTTTAATTCCACTTGATTGAGTTTTAGGATGTTTATGGGCTTGTGTTGAACAGGTGGGTTAAGCCTTGGTCTATATCTTTGTTGCCCAGCTTTTTGGTGTTACGCTCGAGCGGGTCATTCTGCGCTCGAGCGGAGTTTGGTTTCTAGTCTAGCGCTTGAGCGGGTGTTCTGGCGCTCGAGCGGAGATTGCACACTCCCAGTATTTCGTGTCCCTGCAAAACTTCTGCAGAGGTGTTTTCTACGCTCGAGCGGGTTTTTCGGCGCTCGAGCGGGTGGCGCTCGAGCGGGTAGTACTGTCTTGGTGAGGGTTCTGGGAGAGGGAGATTTGCGCTCGAGCGGACTGGTTTTCTTGCTCGAGCGGATGTGCTTTATTCCTGTGTCTTGGCGCTCGAGCGGGCCTTATTGCGCTCGAGCGTGTCCAGATTTTTGTTCTTGGCGCTCGAGCGTCGTGTTCTCCGCTCGAGCGGGTCATACGTATATGAGTTATCCGCTGGGTGATTTTAAATCACTTTTTGCTTTTCTTTCTCTCTCCTACTTTTTCTAAAAACCATTTTGAGAGCCTCTCCCTCTAGAAACACCCTTGTCTCTAGGGTTTGATCTAGTTAGAGTGTCCTCCTTCTCTTCGGCCTTTGTAAAAGTTGTGTGGATCGTCGAGGGCGTCGTTTTGATCCGAGAATTGTGGTCTTTGGAGCATTTTGGTTTTGGCTTCTTCTCCATCCGAGCTCTAACTTCGAGGTAGGGATATCCTACTCCTCTTTATGAGCTTTGCCTTTAAATTTTAGTATTTTGAGATGTTGGGGTTGGTTTGGTAATTTTGTGAAAGTTTGGGGGCTTTTGTGTAAATTTACAAAGGTTGGGGTTTTAGCTATATAAAACCTAGATGCACGTTTGGCATGGGAAAAGTGAAATTAATGTTAAAACATTAATGAAAATGGAACCTAAGGGCTGTAATGTTAATTATGAAAAATGCCCTAATTACATTGGTTAATTAATTTGCATAATTAATTATGAGAAATGAGGAATTGATTTGGAATGTTGTGGGATTAAAGGGTGTAGTTGGATTATTTATCACTCACCTAGTTGAAATGTTGATTATATATCCATTGTTGCATTTATTTTCTGTATAGAAATAACTGCTTTGGGCTATCGGTGGAGGATAGTCTTTATTGTTGTAGATAATGCATGATGATTAGGAAAGACTGAAACTAATCACTGTGTGATGATGTGTATAATTATTGTTTATATGCATTGTGTTGTGTTGGAGGAGATAGGGGATGTAACGCCCTCAAAATTAACCCATTATATATATCATTGACATGCATTATTTAAAGAAGACAATTTATTAATTCATTCATCAGAGTATTACTAAATAAAGCATTACATGTAACATCGAATAAAATGCCCTACAGGATTACATCTTTCCAAGCCAGCACTTGGATTCAAAAATATAAGTTCTAATCTCAATACAAGAAAAGCCCTAGGCTTGAATGTTTACATGCAAAACTATTAACTAAAGGTAGTCTTCTTCAATCCAGAAGCCAAACCCTCCCAAGCTAAGTCCTTGGAGGTAGTTTATCACCTGAACCTGAAAATGATGTTCCCATAAAGGGTGAGCCACAGCCCAGTAGAAAAATACTAAACCAAACATAAGCATTGAATAAAGCTATAGCATTCAATAGATGGTTAACCAAGATAATCAATTTTATCATTAAACAGTCTCATGACACTAATGTCTAAGACACATTTCACTTTCCATTATTATCAACATGGCTCAGAACTTGGCCAAACTTACAACAGTGGATTACATATCATATTCCCATTACTTCCAATATCAACAAAACAAATGAGACTCATGCTCATATCAAAACACATCATACTTCCCATTTGATACACATTTTAGTGCTGTATCAATAATCATGTAAAAACACTTCAATATAATAAGCACACATAAAAATGGTGCTAATGGAGTCCATCCCCTATCTCCTCCCAAACAAAAATCCGGTTTAGAGGTCCATTCCCTATCTTCCCCTAAACCGTGGAGTACATCCCCTATCTCCTCCCACACACAAAACAATGTATGCAAATGCAATGCTCAATCAATACACATATTTTCTGTATCAATGCCATAGTCAAAATTAATGACTTAACCAATGTGATTAGTTTCAGTTATTCCTAATCCACATGCAATGTCTACAACAATCACGACTATCCTCCACCGATAGCCCAAAACAGTTATTTCTAGACTGAAAATAAATATAACAACAATTCAATAGGTGAGTGGTTTAAATTATCCAACTACACAATTTAATCAATGAATTCCTCAATTTCATGCATTTCACCAATTTCCCCAATTTCCTTAAATTAATTATACAAATTAATTTATTAATACAACTAGGATTTTTCCCAAAATTACCAAAGTACTCCCAACATATCAAAATACCAAAACTTAGAACAAAACTTATAGAATGGAGTAGGAAATCCATACCTTGAAGTGACGAACTCGAATGGATAAGATGAAGATGAAGACCCAAATTCCAAAGTGCTCCAAACCACCAAACGTTCAGATTAAATGGAAGCCCTCGACTCACTCTATCTTTTTAACAAAGGACTTAGGGTAGAAATACACTCTAAGTAGATCAAACCTAAGAGAGAAGGTGTGTAGGGAGAGGGAGAAGACGGTTCTAGGGTTTTAAAATCAAAAAGGAGATGAAAAATGATCTTGAAAGTCGGATCTCGGATTTTTATACCAGTCGCCCCGCTCGAGCGTGGAAACCCCCGCTCGAGCGCCACTCACAGACTCCCGCTCGAGCGGCCAAACTCCCGCTCGAGCGGCGAATGCACTCTCCCAGAAGTTTTTGCAGACAGGTCCCCGCTCGAGCTCCCAACTCCACGCTCGAGCGTCACTCACGACTTCCCGCTCGAGCGTCCAATCCCCCGTTCGAGCGGCCAACACTACACAGGACATACTGGATGGGTGTATTCCCCGCTCGAGCGTCCAAACCCCCGCTCGAGCGGACAAGCCAAAATCTGGGCAACTAGACTTGGTTCCTAAGCTCAACCAACCTGCTCCAAAACTTCCCAACACAACCCAAGACTCAAAATAAGAAAATAATGAATGACAACAACAATTATACAATGACGGAATCTACGAAACCTAAGTCCGGATACAATAATCAAATGGGAAAAGACCGGGGTCGCTATAACCTCCCCCCCTTAAAAGAATTTCGTCCCCGAAATTAAGCATAAGTTTGTAAATAAAAACAAATTTTTCTCAATTCTCAAAGATATTGTATAACAACAATAAACATCTTGACCCAATACTGGTCACTTCATCTCTTTATCAAAGGGTATCTCACAATATATATAAAACAACATATATTTCAACCTGTATCATTATTATGGATTATTCCTTTTAATGTTAACAATTCCCATATCATATTCAATCGCATGATATAAACAACACATTCAACGATGTACTCAATAGATGCAATGTTACACTAAACTTCTACAATGAAGCAAGTTTCAAGATACACCCATTTATCAAAACATACTCACGTTTTACAACTTAAGACATATGTAAAGCTCTTAAGTTTAACAATATTACAAAATCTAAATACTAGATTACAAATCGACAAACATGTCCGGGTATTTTTCGCGGACTTCCAACTCACGTTCCCAAGTGGCTTCCTCCACTCCGTGATGTTTCCACAAAACTTTGACCAAAGGGATGGTTTTGCCTCGCAAAACTTGATCCCGCCTATCCAAGACCCGAACCGGTCTCTCCTCATACGAAACATCCTCATCAACCACTAAATCGGTCCAATCCAACACATGTGATGGATCCGGCTCATACTTCCGAAGCATACTCACATGAAACACGTCATGTACTCCGGACAACTGCGGCGGCAAAGCTAAACGATAAGCAGTCTCGCTAATCCTCTCAAGGATCTCAAAAGGACCAATGAATCGAGGGGACAACTTTCCGCTCTTCCCAAACCTCATCAATCCCCGTCTTGGTGATATCTTCAAAAAGACATGATCACTCACCTCAAACAGCAAAGGTCTCCTCTTACGGTCGGCATAAGATTTCTGACGACTCTGGGCTGTAACAAGCCTCTTACGGATAAGCTCAACCTTCTCCGTCGTTTCCCTTACTAACTTCGGACCCAACAGAGGTGCATCACCCACCTCGGCCCAACAAACAGGAGACCTACACGGTCGGCCGTATAAGGCCTCAAACGGTGCCATACCGATACTAGACTGGAAGTTGTTGTTGTAGGCAAACTCCACTAATGGCAAGTGCCTCTCCCATGACCCGCTAAAGTCAAGAACACAACCCCGAAGCATATCTTCAAGGATCTGAATAGTACGCTCGGACTGCCCATCAGTCTGAGGATGATAAGCTGTGCTAAAGGTCAACTTAGTACCTAAGGCGCTCTGCAAGCTCTGCCATAATCTGGCAGTAAAATGAGGGTCCCTATCGGAGACGATCGTCACTGGAACCCCGTGCAACCTCACTATGTCCCGAACATACAAGTCGGCAAGATGATCTACTGAATCTCTAACGCACATAGGAATGAAGTGCGCCGACTTAGTCAACCGGTCTACAACCACCCAAATAGCATCACTGCCCCGCTGAGTCCTCGGAAGACCAACTACGAAGTCCATAGTGACATGCTCCCACTTCCACTCGGCAATAGGCAAGGGTTGCAACAAACCCGCTGGCCTCTGATGTTCGGCCTTCACTTGCTGACAAGTAAGGCACTTAGATACGAAAGCTGCCACATCTCTCTTCATACCCCGCCACCAGAACTGGTGACCCAAATCCCGATACATCTTAGTGCCCCCCGGATGCACCGCAAGACGTGAATGATGAAACTCTCGGAGTACCCCCTCTCGGCAAGACTCCGGCACAAACAGACGGTCTCGGTATCTCACACTCAGGTCGGGATACACCGTCAAACCTTTCTCAACCTTCCCACCAGAAATCTTCTCACGGAGGGATTCTACCTCAAGGTCGCCCCTCTGAGCCTCTAACACTCGAATCACAAGTGTAGGTTGCGCAACAACAGAAAACAAGGCCGCAGCCTCAACGGATTCGCCCAGAAGCAAATCAAACTCTCCAAGTGCACCTAACATCTCCCACTCTCGGATGGCTATACTAGCTATGTCACCAACAGGTTTCCTGCTAAGGGCGTCGGCCACCACATTGGCCTTTCCCGGATGATAATGCAATTCAAAGTCATAATCCTCAATAAATTCCATCCACCTCCTCTGCCTCAAGTTCAAGTCTTTCTGTGTGAACAGATATTTCAGACTCTTATGATCCGAGAATACCTCAAATTTCTCACCATAAAGATAATGCCTCCAAATCTTCAAGGCAAATATCACAGCTGCTAACTCTAGATCATGCGTAGGGTAATTCTGCTCGTGAATTTTCAACTGACGTGAGTCATAGGCAATTACTTTCCCCTCTTGCATTAACACACAACCCAGACCCTCTCGTGAGGCGTCACAATAGACTGCATAACCCAACCCTCTCTCCGGAATAATCAAGACTAGAGCAGTGGTCAGTCTAACTTTCAACTCCTGGAACGACTTTTCACAAGTCTCAATCCAAACAAATTTGACTCCCTTCCGAGTCAATCTAGTCAAAGGCGAAGCTAATCTGGAGAAATCTTTCACAAACCGACGGTAATACCCAGCTAATCCCAGAAAACTGCGGATCTCAAATACACTCTTAGGCTATGCCCAATCCTGCACTCCCTCTGTTTTGGATGTATCAACAGACACCCCTTCCCTAGAAAGTACATGGCCTAAGAACTTCACCTCCTCTAGCCAGAACTCACACTTCCCAAACTTAGCATAAAGCTGATGGGCTCTAAGTAAATCAAGCACCACCCTCAAGTGTTCCTCGTGCTCTTCCTCTGAAGGTGAATAGATAAGGATGTCGTCCACGAAGACGACTACAAAATGATCTAAAAATTCCCGGAATATTCGGTTCATCAAATCCATAAATACTGCCGGTGCATTGGTGAGTCCAAATGGCATCACCAAAAACTCATAGTGGCCATACCTCGTACGGAATGCCGTCTTTGGAATATCCTCCTCCCTGACTCTCAACTGATGATAACCTGATCTCAAGTCTATCTTCGAGAAACAACGGGAACCTTTCAACTGATCGAACAGATCATCTATACGGGGCATAGGGTACTTATTCTTAACCGTAGCCCGATTCAATTTCCGGTAATCTATACAAAGTCTCAAAGCACCACCTTTCTTTTTAACAAAGAGGGCCGGTGCTCCCCAAGGCGAAACACTAGGACGTATAAAGCCTTTATCTAACAACTCCTGGAGTTGGACCTTCAACTCAACTAACTCAGCTGGGGCAAAACGATAAGGTGCCATAGAAATCGGCGCCGTGCCGGGCACTAAGTCAATAGAGAACTCAATCTCTCGATGCGGTGGCAAACCAACAAGATCCTCGGGAAAGACGTCCGAGTACTCACAAACCACCCTTGGCAACACAATCTGAGTCTCAACATCCTCACTAATCGAAAGGTTAGCAAGTAGACCACTAAGCTCACTCCGTCCTCGCGGAACATACCCCGGTGGCAACACATCACCAACCCGGTCCCCCAGAAAATGAAAATACTCTCCGCTCACGGTACAACAAGTGACCCTCTGGCGGTAGCAATCAATAACTGCCCGGTATGACGATAACCAGTCCATACCCAAAATAACATCGAAACCCCTCATAGGCATAACTACAAAGGAAAATGGGATTCTACGGTAATCAACCTCTATATCACAACCCCTAACACCGTGTTTCAAAATCAATTCACCCCCAAGAGGCGACACTAGACAAATAGGAGATGCTAACTGTGCTAACTCCAACTCCAAAACAGATGCAAATGCAGCAGACACAAAGGAATGAGATGCACCCGTATCAATCAAAACATTAGCAACCGAGTTGCAAAACAAGAAAGTACCTCTCACAACTGATGGTGCCGGCACAAGATCCTGCGCGGTAACAGCATACACGCGCCCAGACGACCTCTGATCAACTTGCTCAACCCTAGGAGCATAAGATTGCTACACCGACTGAGACGATGAAGCCCCTCCCTGATTGGCCTTCGACGCCTGACCCGACTGACCTGGCTGCTGACCCTGAATCGGCCTCAAACCAGATGCACCAGATGTGCCACCCAACTGCGGGCAATACCTCTTCATATGCCCTGGCTGACCACACTGATAACACGAGAGTGGCTGACCTCTACCCTGACTCTAGCTCTGAGATCGAGCTGAAGAAGATGCTGCTCTCTGAACTCCTCCCCTCTGAGGACAAACTGGAGACTTGTGGCCCAGCTGGCCACACTTGAAACAGGTAATGTCTCCCTGACTGCCTTTCCTCGAACTAGCACTCGGTACAGGAAAAGTCGATCTAGAAAAGCTACCCTGAGACTGCTGGGGATTAAAACCCTTCTGTCTCCTACCATCATTCTGACCATCCTGACTCCTCTTGGAGCCCTTCTGTCCTTCCTCCTCCTCCTGCATCATAATTTCCATCTGGGCTGCAGCATCAACCATACGCCTATAATCCCGAATCATAGTTCCCCCAACTCTCAGCTTGAGGCCACGCCTCAACTTCTTCTCAAACTCAATACAACGGCGTTCCTCAGACGCCACCAACTCAGGTGCAAACCTGGACAAACTAGTAAATGCAGCCTCAAACTCGGCCACTGAAGAACTCGACTGCTTAAGCTGACAAAACTGGTCTCGCAGCTTCTCCCTGACAGTTGGAGATAAGAACTTCTCCTGGAAAGCATTCACAAAAGCCTCCCACGTACCTCCTATACGCCCCTTAGTGAACTTCCACCACTGACCCGCATCCCCCTTCAACTGGAATGATGCCAAGGTCACCTTCAACCCCTCGTCTTCGATGCCAAGCATCTTAAACGTCTTCGTTGTCTGTTCGAGCCATTCATCTGCCTTAAGCGGCTCTTTAGGATCACCCACAAATTCATCCGGATTAGACCGGAAGAACTCCCTCTTCAGAAAGGAAGGTCCTGCATCCGCAATAACAGCCTGAGCTTGATTCTCAGCCCTAAGAATGCCTACTGACTCCCTGAATGCCCCTGCTATCTCTCGAGCTAAAGCGCCCATAGCCTGCTGGCCTACTGGCTCGGCCACATTAGCCTGGCCAATTTCCTCATGAACTGCCGGAATCTCCTCTGGCACCGGTACCTCCTGCCTACCCGGCCTACCACGCCTACCGCGTCCTCGTCCTCGTCCTGACATCCTAATAAAGGAAATAAACAAAGACGTTAGCACATTAATAAATGTTCCGAAACTAAACACTCGCGTCTTAATGTATTGGACAAAAATAATTCATTCCACGTAAGCACATAATCACATAAGCACCTACGAATTTCATTCCTGGATAATAATAGTCCCGAAGCGTTACTATAGTTCCGGTTGGAAGCAGCAGTGATCAAGTGCCTTTCCAACAAGACTACTAGAAACTCAAGGGTCCAATCAACATCCCAGAAACTACATTCCATACCCACATAATCACATAAACATGTTATCACATAAGCATATAACATTACACTAAGTCTCTATCAAACGAGACGAACCCAATGTCAGGCTAATCACGTCCCACGTACCCAAAGTATTCAAACCCGGTACGCTCTGATACCAAGTTGTAACGCCCTCAAAATTAACCCATTATATATATCATTGACATGCATTATTTAAAGAAGACAATTTATTAATTCATTCATCAGAGTATTACTAAATAAAGCATTACATGTAACATCGAATAAAATGCCCTACAGGCTTACATCTTTCCAAGCCGGCACTTGGATTCAAAATATAAGTTCTAATCTCAATACAAGAAAAGCCATAGGCTTGAATGTTTACATGCAAAACTATTAACTAAAGGTAGTCTTCTTCAATCCAGAAGCCAAACCCTCCCAAGCTAAGTCCTTCGAGGTAGTTTATCACCTGAACCTGAAAATGATGTTCCCATAAAGGGTGAGCCACAGCCCAGTAGAAAAATACTAAACCAAATATAAGCATTGAATAAAGCTATAGCATTCAATAGATGGTTAACCAAGATAATCAATTTTATCATTAAACAGTCTCATGACACTAATGTCTAAGACACATTTCACTTTCCATTATTATCAACATGGCTCAGAACTTGGCCAAACTTACAACAGTGGATTACATATCATATTCCCATTACTTCCAATATCAACAAAACAAATGAGACTTATGCTCATATCAAAACACTTCATACTTCCTATTTGATACACATTTTAGTGTTGTATCAATAATCATGTAAAAACACTTCAATATAATAAGCACACATAAAAATGGTGCTAATGGAGTCCATCCCCTATCTCCTCCCAAACAAAAATCCGGTTTAGAGGTCCATCCCCTCTCTTCCCCTAAACCGTGGAGTACATCCCCTATCTCCTCCCACACACAAAACAATGTATGCAAATGCAATGCTCAATCAATACACATATTTTCTGTATCAATGCCATAGTCAAAATTAATGACTTAACCAATGTGATTAGTTTCAGTTATTCCTAATCCACATGCAATGTCTACAACAATCACGACTATCCTCCACCGATAGCCCAAAACAGTTATTTCTAGACTGAAAATAAATATAACAACAATTCAATAGGTGAGTGGTTTAAATTATCCAACTACACAATTTAATCAATGAATTCCTCAATTTCATGCATTTCACCAATTTCCCCAATTTCCTTAAATTAATTATACAAATTAATTTATTAATACAACTAGGATTTTTCCCAAAATTACCAAAGTACTCCCAACATATCAAAATACCAAAACTTAGAACAAAACTTATAGAATGGAGTAGGAAATCCATACCTTGAAGTGAAGAACTCGAATGGATAAGATGAAGATGAAGACCCAAATTCCAAAGTGCTCCAAACCACCAAACGTTCAGATTAAATGGAAGCCCTCGACTCACTCTATCTTTTTAACAAAGGACTTAGGGTAGAAATACACTCTAAGTAGATCAAACCTAAGAGAGAAGGTGTGTAGGGAGAGGGAGAAGACGGTTCTAGGGTTTTAAAATAAAAAAGGAGATGAAAAATGATCTTGAAAGTCGGATCTCGGATTTTTATACTAGTCGCCCCGCTCGAGCGTGGAAACCCGCGCTCGAGCGCCACTCACAGACTCCCGCTCGAGCGGCGAATGCACTCTCCCAGAAGTTTTTGCAGACAGGTCCCCGCTCAAGCTCCCAACTCCACGCTCGAGCGTCACTCACGACTTCCCGCTCGAGCGTCCAATCCCCCGCTCGAGCGGCCAACACTACACAGGACATACTGGATGGGTGTATTCCCCGCTCGAGCGTCCAAACCCCCGCTCGAGCGGACAAGCCAAAATCTGGGCAACTAGACTTGGTTCCTAAGCTCAACCAACCTGCTCCAAAACTTCCCAACACAACCCAAGACTCAAAATAAGAAAATAACGAATGACAACAACAATTATACAATGACGGAATCTACGGAACCTAAGTCCGGATACAATAATCAAATGGGAAAAGACCGGGGTCGCTATAGGGGATGTACTCCACGGTTTAGGGGAAGATAGGGGATGAACCTCTAAACCGGATGTTGTTGCGAGGAGATAGGGGATGGACTCCGTAGATAGAGCTCATATCCTTATCTATTGATGTATTGACAGAGCTCATATGCTTGTCATTGGAAGTGTGATAGTGCTCATATGCATATCTGTGGAAGTGATGATATAGCTTGTATGCTTATTTGTTGGTGATGATATAGCTTGTATGCTTACCTGTTGGTGTGTGATATAGCTAGTATGCTTATCTATTATGAAATGGGAAAGTGCTTAATATGAGTTACTGTCTCATATGAGTTGTTTGGCCAGGTTCTGAGCCATGGTTGTAAACTGAGAATTTGGAAGGAATTGAAAAATGAATGGTAATATGGACTTGTATGTCATGAAAATGTAAAGTGTGATAAGGGAAAGTATCAGTGTTGGCCATCTATCAACTGCTAATCTTTAAGTCATTGTTCATATTTGGTTTAGTATGTTTCTACTGGGCTGTGGCTCACCCTATATGGGAATATCATTTTCAGGTACAGGTAGCATGCCACCTCCAAGGACGTAGCTTGGGAGGCTCAAGGTAGGCGGGCTTTTGTCGTTTTACTTCTTTGATGTATTGCATGTATATTCAAGCCAAGGGCTTAATGTGTAGATGAGTTAGCACTCTTCTGTTGTAACCAAGTGTTAACTTGGAAAGCTGTAAGCCCGTAGGGCATTTGCTTTTGTTGTTAACATGTATTTCTTTTGTTGTTAACATGTAATACTTTTGTAAGGAACTACTCTGATGAATAGAAGAATGTTTATCTTTATTACCAATGCATGTCTATATTGATGGGTTTAATGTGTTATTTTGAGGGCGTTACAATAGAGGTCATGACTTGGAGTGATGCTAGAAAGCGTCATTCGCCAAAAAGTGAAAGAGGGGAAGAATGCCTACTTGCTGTCTCTCTCAAAGCAAATTTTGGTCCTTGTGCATTGCATAAGATCTTTATTCAATCGATAGGTAATCTGAAAATGTGGTGAGTTTTCAATATAAATTTTATTACATAAGGAATAAATAAAATTAATTGACCTTTCAATCAGCATATTTTCTTTGAGGCCCATTCAACATACACTTGATAGGTTTGTTAGCCTATGCAATCATGCCTAGGTTGTTTAAATATTTTATTTTCCATCTGCCTAGACAATATTGTCAGGTTTCTCACATATATATATATATATATATATTTTGTCTTATGAATGTTTCCTATCATAATCTATCCTAATTTTTTTTTCTTTCTTTTTTTTAGGCAAGACAGACTGGTACTCTTGAAGATGAAATCCATGTTGAATCCTAATTAGATTGTGAACTAGATGATGAATTTATGAGGAATAACTCTCACGAGTAAGTGGACAATTCATGATTTACCTTAAGCTATACCCAAAAAAAATACAATTCTTATATGAAAGGAATTTTCTATTACAGAAAAATAGACATGTTTTGTGAAAAAAAATTTTGAATACTTTTTTCAAAATTTTTTTCTAAAACCTATCCGATTTTTTTGGAAACAACAAAAAGTTATTTCCAAAATTTCAAATTTTGTTTTTATGCAAAAATGAAAATAGTACGATGACGATTGTGTTTTTGAAATTTTTTTTTTCTGAAAATAAAAAACAAAAAGGCAAAACATTATATCTAACAAAATACAGATATCTCTATCCTTCATAGAAATATATTGCTAGATTATTATTGAGTTTTCATTTTCTTTTTTGCAGTTGTCAACCATAAAGAATGTTGAGTTGTCCCCTATATGTGATGTCTACCTTAGGATTTTATTGTGTAAGGACATATGCTTCCTATGATTTGTGTTTCTAAATAATTGTCCGGCTTTGCAATGTCAAAACTACTACTCTAAATAAAGGTATGTTTACCTAATGTGTGCTAAAGATTTGAAGAGTGAATAAAGGGCAAAAAAAAGTATCCAGTGTGTGTAATTTTACTTTCTTTGCATTGTAATGGAGCTTGTATCCAAAATTATTTATCTCAATTAACAGTATTGTATGTTTGTTTTCATGCTTGTTTGTATTTGTGGTAAAAAATATATTGCAATTTACTTTTTACTGAAATGTGATTGACTAGTAACAATTTAGAGTACAACAATGAATTGTTGCTTCAATTTGTAAAGAGGGGCTTGTAATTCATTCAAATTGTTGCTTGAATGCTTGAAATTCAAGCGAAGCGAGTTATGTTACGGAATCCAATGAGTCATACTTAGATTTATGTTAGGAAATCCAAAGTGTGCATACTTAGAAATAATACATGTTATTTGCATCCACTTAATGGCTTAAAAATATATGGAGTAAATCCATCCGACATAGATTAAGACTTTTCTTTTGCTTTTATTCCAATATGGGACCAGTTTACTTCAAGAAATTCCAGCAATCTCCCCCTCAAATGTAAATTTATACATCGGGCAAAGTTTTCTCTCGAGTCTAATTTACTCACTATGTCTTATGCCTTGTAATGAGGTTTGTAACAAGTTACTTCAAAAAGATGAACTATCTTTTGCAACATTTCAAAAACATAGGATAATTATAAAAACATGTGGGAAAGAATGTTTCTTAAGCAATGAATCCTTAGCAATTGATTCTTATATTTATCTAAGTGAATATCCAATGATATTGAGGAAATAGAAAATGACACACATTAAGAAGACATAGGATCTCCATTTAGAAATAGAATTCCATTGCATGCCTCTTTTGCAAAGAAGTGCTTTAGTCACTCAGGTAATGTCCAAGCAACTCCTGTATAGTTTGTGGTCTATATGTCCAAGTCCAACGAATATCGACAAACAACATTTATTCATACATATCAACATCATCAATTACGGAAAATTTAATTGGAAGGAAGTTCTTAGTTACTATAGAAATATCCAAGCAAAGTGAATCGTAATATGTGGTCAGTTTTAATTTTCAATCAATAAAAATCAAAAGATTAGTTCGATGCCAGGTTTTATCCAACTCTGATAAAACCAAACCGTTAAACCCTAGTGAGCATGCTTGTAACTACAAAGGCACAACTAAGTCTGCCTACCATGGAATTTGTTAGCTATCTGAGCTTGCTAATTTTATTGCTTATCTTCCTTCTGTTAACCAAGAAATCTTCCAAAAGGCCCCCACAAACAAGATATATATGGAACACAAAAAACTGAGAAAAAATTTAAGAAAAAAAAAAGAAAAGAAAAAGAAAAAAAAATACATACTAAATCCTTAAGCAAGCTATGTGAAACACATCAAATTTTGATAGCATGAAAAAGGACAATTACTGTCCATCTTCAAACTCCTAGCTTTAGCATTGAGTACAACCTACCATGTCTTGCCTTGCTAACATTGAGGGTTAGCCAGATAGATGGGTTACCAAATGTAATGTCCAAATTTGAGTTTACTATTATGTAGCTTTCCATTCCCCCACCAGTTTGTATATATATATATATATATATTTATATATTGTAGCAAGCATCCACCTTACTCCATGTCTTGTTCACAAATGAGCATCCAAAAGCACATGATAATTGCCTTCCACTTTCTTTCGTTTTTCTTTTTCTTTTTCTTTTTTTTTTATCAACAAAAAAATCACTTTATTGATATTAATCAAGAAATGAAATACATCAATAAAGTAGAGGGAAGTGCAGAAAGAATCAAAGCTAAACCGAAAACACACACACACGCACACATAGAGAAAGAACAAACGCATAACTCATTCCCGCACAACTCAAAAGAGTAACAGAAAAACTTCCCCAAAACTTCCAAATCAAGAACAACCAACAACACAACCTTATAAGTTATAACTTAAGGCTATGAAAGCAAGACCTTGCTAGCCAGCAAAGCAGCAACCCTACACCACCAGCAACATCAAAGAACATATCAGTAGCAACAACAAGAACAATAAAAAAGAGCCAAACCCCCTTCGCACCTCAACCATCTTATCGCTTCAATGTCTGTCAAGGCGGCTTTAAAAGAAGCTTCAGTTTGAGTTTTCTGATCCCGTCAAGACAGCTAATAATACCAGACATTAGGTAATTGACAATACCAAAACAAGCTTTAGCCCAAAGAACGAACACAAGTTTACTAGGTGAATCAGGTCATGAACATGCTGTTTTGAGTGGTTAAAGACAGTAGCATTTTGAGCTAACCAGACAACCATGTACAAAAGGGTCATCCAAAGTCATTTCTCAAGGTTCCGAAAAGGAGGATCAAACCACCACATAAAAGGATCAAAGAGAGAGGCAGGGCAGACTAAACAAACATCACCCACACCAATTTAAACAACAAGACTAGTGTTCCCAAGTGAACTGACAGTGAATTAAGATATGGTATACATATTTGACAAATCTCAAACACACTGGACAAAGTGCTTAAAATTCATTTAGGATTACCCCTGTTAGATAAATTATCCTAAGAGGCTACTTTACATAGAATAGCTTGCCAACAAAATATTTTGACTTTGAATGGGCAAAGATTAATCCAAGCAAAGAGATGGGACTTGAGAGGAGAAACCTCAAAACCACAAGATAAATTTTCAGACATTATAAAAAGATCTAATTGAATAGGTTCCATCATTTTTATCCCACTTTCATTTCAGCTTATCCTCCATGTCAAGAGTCAAGCAAAGCGAATTAAGTTTATTCATTAAATTATCCAAAAGGACATTCTCCCAAACAAATAAACTCCTCCTGAATTGCAAACACCACTTGTTCAAGCTTCCATCGAACAAAAGAACATCATTAACCATAACAGATATCTGAGACAAAATCTAGAATAGTCTAGGAAACTCATCTTTCAAAGATTTATCACCGAACCATAAATCATGCCAAAACAAAACTTGACGTAGATCCCTGAACCAATCATAACAAAGAATCCCTCTTGAATAATATTCTTATTTGCAATGCAAAGACACTTGGGATCTACCAACATTAAGGTCTTATTTGATACCCTAGTATGAGTTGGGATTGGATGGGTAATTTGATAAGTATCACACAATCAAACATCATACCATTGAACTCATGAAACTACATACAAAAAAGGACTACAAAGTAAGGTTCATTTATGGACAACCCATGTGTAGACACCCCACTTTTGACCAGTCTTAAGATTTGGGCTCTCTTTCTTGGGTACCCAATGATGAAAATGAGATGTGCTAGTCCTATGAATCTCTTAGCAAGAAGTCTAAGCTACAAGCTTTAAACTTTCCAAACACCGGTTTTGGCCAAAATGCTTTTCGACGAAATGGGAACCTTTTTCAAAACGAGTTTGGTTGTGCAGTTCCAAACATTACCAATATATCCTGAGGCTCATTATTTCTCAAGCTAGAATACCACGCATTTTCAAACAAACAGAACAACAGATGCAATGGGAATGAATGGAAGAGGTGAAATCCTCTGAAATACCTGTTTCTCCTCTCAATTCAGGCTAACCTTACCTTGTTGATCTAACGATGTATTCTGACTGGCCGGACAACATAAGATGGCCGATCAAAAATGCATTCGGCCAGACATCAAATGGTGCAGCCGGCTGAATTGTCCGAGTACAGAGCATTTTTGGGAAGTTCAGCTTGTTTAACACACTTTTCATAAATATCTTAGATATTTACACCCGAGGCTCTATAGATAGAGCTCGTCAGTCCTTTCTAGGGTTTGGAAAATATGCCCAAGGCTAAGATAAGCCTCTTGACTTCTCTCACTTTCTCCTCCATCTCCTACCTACCACCCTCTAACTTCGAACAATCAAACACCATCAAAGCTTGATCCTAAGCTTCTTGTGAAAGTTCTTGGACCTTTTAAAACATATCTAAAAGGACTTGAGGGAATCAAGAGAGAGTTTGGTAAACAAAGAAGCTCATCCTCTTTAAAAGGTGAGATTATTAAACTTTTGACTATCATTTCTTCTCATTTCGTTTATTTTTGACCTTATTCTTCATTATATAACTGTTGTAAATATGTAACAAGTCCTCGTGGATGTGGAGGGAGTAGAAATTAGCCACCCATCCATTGAGTTGATAGTCTTTCTTTTCTTTCTTACTTTCTTTAGCTAAAGTCTCTTATTGTTGTATATTTTGGAACCTTGTTGATGTGATTGAGAGTAGAAATTGGCCATCCATTCACAAGTTTAATATGTAGAGTAGCTTTTCTTCTTGTTACACACTTTCTCTTCACATATCCTATCTTCTAATCACTTTGACCCATGTGTCTCAACTCTTCACTAAATGTCAACGAGTGCTAGGGGTTGTTTCATAGGATTGCTTGGATGATCCTTGGGATTTGATGTTGAAAAGGTTGTGTTCTCCCTTCTATCGAGCATTTGGGAAGTAAAACAAGAGATTTTATGTCAAAAGGCATTAAACTCTTTCTTCTCGATCATTTTTGAACATGGAAAGGGGTAGAAACACTCTTGTTCCATGAATAAAAGAAGAGTTTTCAATGGATTTTTGATGAATCCCTTACTTTCAAAGCAAAGCTTCCGCTAAGAAATGATGTGCATTAATCTACTCTCTCCAATTATAACATAGATTTGGGTACTAACATGCCCTTATTCACAAAGAGATGACGTATGTTCCCATCTATTTCTTCGGCTTGATTTTTTTTTTTTTTTGCTTTGATCCTCTTATTTCATCAATTTGTTGCAAAACAACTATTGTATATATATCTATTTATGCTATTGTGAAGGGTTGAGGCCCATCTACCTCTTCCCTAAGTGATTCCTGTAAGTGGAAGAGGTAGAAGGGATGAGCACCCCTTAGAAGATGTTCTTGGCTTCTGTTTTGGACTTTCTGCACTTACCTAAATCTCGAACGAAAGAAGAGTTCAGCCGGCCAAATTCCGATTCGGCCGAGCCATTTTATGTCCAACCAGATGATCTTTCCTAAGAATAGAGCAGACAGTTTCTAGGGGGTGCTCTCCTGGGTGGTTCTGGTGCTGTTGGACAGTTTATTTTAACTATTTAGTATAATTTGTTAAATTCAACAGTAACTTAGCCGAATTAATTCAATGTTGTAATAATTTCTCTAATCCCTATTCTTTTCTTTTATTATCTATTCAATTGTTGTAATAATCTCTCACTTTCTCCCCCTTCAATTTCTTATTCAAATTGTTGTAATAATCTTCCAACCCCACGTCTTTCTAAGCTTTTTATTTACAAGCTTTACGTATAGCATCATGTCTTATTTATCACGCTGATGTATTACATCCATTTTTCATGCACTAGGGTCTGGCTCATTTGCATTTGTAGAGTTTGTCACCCCATGTCTTGAGATGATATCCATGTCATGTCATGTCTTAGTATCCGAAGATGCATGTCATATATGTGTTGCATTAGTTATTTGTATATAGAATCATGCATTTACTCTAACCTATTCTTTTAGCTCACCTCGAAGTACTAGGTGAGCATTTCTGCACTTTAGCATATTGTGTGTATATTTCCTCTATCATGTTCATTGCTATACCATAAGGCCAAATGCTTAATTGAAATATCTGTATGAATGCCAGTGGATAAAAGTTGTGTTGCTTATATTGGAATGTGATTGATTTTTATGCTTCGGAGTTTGTACAAAATGGTTTTTCAAAAATGCATGAAATCAAAACATAACCAAAATCAGTGACACAGTCTAAATTTGATTGCCTCGGATAGTAATATTGGCAATAATAATAACCAGAATATGAATATATAGACTATAAAAATCGCATCATGACTTCGTAGAGACCGATCTTTTGATCGGGTGAGTGAGGGTGCTCAATTAATGACCTTCCCCCCTCATCCTTACATTCCCGAGCCGAGACACTTTGGTTATGACAGACATTGGCCTTTGGCACGACTCACGGTTTCCTAATTTTTCCAAAAGATTAGGTAGCGACACTGAGATCTGGTGATCTAGTCCATTTTTAGCAAAATATTTGTACTAAAACGATTTTTTACAAAAATTGTTGAATTTGGACTATCATCTTTCATTTCACATTGCACTAGTGAGACTAAATCAGAAAATTAGAAGTCTGAACTATTGGGTGCGCTTGGTAACCCCGAAGGCATCCCACTATGTCTTCTAACTTATTGTTCGCATCTTCATTAATATTTCATTTGGGAGATCATTTAATCCCTTTTGACGAAAATTTCACTTTGATTCCTATTATTTTAATTTGAACAATGTTAACCCTCAGATTCATCCAAATTAGCATCAAAACTTTCCACATCTACTTTTCATTTGTATAATTGTTCATAGAAAGGGAGGTATGCTTAAAAATCTTGCTTCTTTTTTTTTTTTTTTGGCCAGAAATTTAGCTAAGTAACTGAATGTAACGCCCTAAAAAAAATAAAATTAAACCCATCAATATTGACATGTATTGATATAAGAAATAAATCCTTTCCATTCATCAGAGTAGTTTATTACAAAAGGTAATACATGTTAACAACAAAAGTAAATGCCCTACGGCTTACAGCTTTCCAAGTTAACACTTGGTTACAAAAAAAAGAGTGCTAACTCAATACACATGAAGCCCTTGGCTTGAATTTACATGTATTACATCAAAAGATAACAAAACAACAAAAGTCTGTCTACCTCTAGCCTCCCAAGCTATGACCTTGGAGGTGGCATGCTGCCTGTACCTGAAAATGATATCCCATAAAGGGTGAGCCACAGCCTAGTAGAAATACACTAAACCAACTATGAACATTGACTAAAATAATAGCAATTAAAAGAAGGTCATCACTGATGCACCCACTTATATCACATTCCAGTTTCATGACATTAAGTCCATGTTACACTTCATTTCCATTTCTTTTTCAACTTTGAGTTTGAAAACACGGCTCAGAACCTGGACAAATAACTTAATGAGACTTGAGCTCATCTTTAAAACATTTTCTAAAATCATGATGGATACACATTGTGGTGCTGTATCAATAACATATAAAATTTCTTCCACATATCTCAAATAATACACATAGTAGTGCTGCATTAATGAAACAAAACACTTCCATACGTTTCAAATAATAAACATTGTAGTGTTGTATTAATGAAACAAAACACTTCTATTTCGCAGCCTGATGCACATTGTAGTGCTGTATCACTGTCACACAAAATCCGGTTTAGAGGTCCATCCCCTATCTTCCCCTAAACCGCGGAGTACATCCCCTATCTTTTCCCACACAACACAATGTATATAAACATAGATCATATACAGAGTCAATTAATACAAAAGTTAATGTATTATTCCAACTGCTATATTCAATAGCATACTCAATTGACTAGTTTTTGTTTGCCTAGTCATCATGCATTGTCTACAACAATCAAGACTATCCTCCACCGATAGCCCAAAGCAGTTATTTCTGAACAGAAATTAAATGCATCAAATGGATATATAATCAACATTTCAACTAGGTGAGCAATAATTAAATTCGACTACACCCTTTAACTCCATACATCCTAAATTTCACTTTCTCAATTCAATTCTTCATTTCTCCAAATTAATTATACCAATCAATTTAACCATGTAATTAGGACATTTTCCATAATTAACATAACAACCCTAAGGTTCCATTTCTTTCAATAGATCATTGTTAATCTCATTTCTTTCTATGCCACACATGCATATAGGTTTATATAAACAAAGCCCCAACTTTTGTAAAATTACACAAAAGCCCCAAACTTCCACAAAATTACTAAACCAACCCCAACATATCAAAATGCTAAAATTTAAAGACAAAGCTCATAAAGAGGAGTAGGGTATCCCTACCTCGAAATTAGAGCCAAAACGGAGGTGAAAACCCAAAATCAAAGTGCTCCAAATCGCCAAACTTTCAGATTAAAACGAAGCCCTCAACCCACTCTACCTTTCTTACAAAGGACTTAGGATAGATTCACACTAGAATGAGATGAAAACCTAAAGAGAAGGTTTGTAGAGAGAGAGAGAGAGAAGACAGATCTAGGGTTTTAAAATTTGAGAGAATGAAAATGTTAAGTGTAAACCCGCTGCTGTCTACTGATATATAACAGGCTCGCTCGAGCGAAGACTTGGTCGCTCGAGCGACCAGACACAAGAAACCCTCGCTCGAGCGAAGAAAGTCTCGCTCAAGCCAAAAACTCGAAGCTTCAGGTCTGTAACCTAGAAGCACGCTCGAGCGACAGAATGCTCGCTCGAGCGAGGAACTCGAAAACATACACCTCGCTCGCTCGAGCGAAGGAAATCTCGCTCGAGCGTAGAAACACAGCTCTCAGGTCCAGAACCAGACGCAAACGCTCGCTCGAGCGAAGCCACTCTGGCTCGACCCACCAGACACAAAAACTCAACTCTCACTCAAGCGAATAAAACCCTGGCTCGAGCGAAGAACCAAAACAAGAGGCTCGCTCGAGTTACAAACTTCTCGCTCGAGCGAAGGACCAAAATTCTGGGCAGCAACCATTTGCTCCCAAACACAACCAACCTGTAACAAACCTGCCCAACACATCCTATAACTCAAATATGAAGTACGAAAGAATGTAAACAAGATTTATACAACTACTAACATCTACGGAACTAAGTCCGGATCACTGTACAACAAGGGGTAAAAACCCGGGATCGCTATACTGAACATATAAATAATGCTAAATGTAGTCCATTAATTGCTTATTCTATTCATAATGCATAGCTAATTGAATGATCTGCATGAGCTACAAAGTTCCATTGTACATCAGAATATATGGTGGCCAATGGACATAACATGTATGGCCGCCGATGGGGTGTGGTGTGAGAATATTTTATGCATCATATAAAGTCTCTGTAATGTTGATTTTTTTTTTCAAGGTTCTGTGTTTATTTACATATAAGAACTATTTAGAGGGAAAATAGTTGACTCATCTACTTTCTCCCTGTACGATTCCATTTTGTTTCATGGCACATGAAATTTGAGGAAAGAAATGATTTCAAAAAATGCTTCAAAAAATAGGAAAAAATGGAAAATGTACGAACCGGGAAAAAAAATTCCATATTGTTAGGTCCCTAAGTCTTGTCAAACCCGCGAACAAACTTGTGTGGTTGAGTTGTAATTTTCTGTGCTTTTTTGTGTTGCTCGTTCGAGCGACGACGTGCTCGCTCGAGCGAAGGACTGCGTCTAGCTTAACACCTGAAAGAGATGAATGTGACTAGGTGGCTTGAGCGAAGAACTGCGTCTGCATAAAACCTGAAAGAGTTCATTTCTCGCTCAAGCGAAGACACTTATGGAAATCACGCGAGTTAAGGTTCTCGCTCGAGCGAGAGAATCTTCGCTCGAGCGAGCTTCAAAATCCGAATTTCTATAAGTAGTTGGTTTTCTCCAAAAACTAGGATTACTCTTTCAGATCTACTTTGAGGTTTTCTAAGGTTTTTTTCTGGAGAGTTTTTGTGAGTTTTTTCCTTGATAAAATTGAATGAGTATTAAACTCATGAATTGAGAAGCACATATCAAGGAGGTTGATCGAATACATACAAGAGAGTTATTCTTCGGTAGATTCCGAAGATTCAAACGTAGAGTTTCAAAAGGCGTTTGATTCTATATGTAGTCGTTAATTCGACAAGTGAAGTTGTGGATTCAACTTCAGGTTGATCGGTTCCGAGACGAAGGCTTGGTGAAAGAGCTATAGAAGGTGTGAAGACAAATGGACTGAGTTGGGTAATTTGTGTACTTTTGTAATCTTTCTTTCTTCAGTAGTGGATTGATTAGTGACATTTCGCCCATGGTTTTTTATTACAATTGAAGGTTCTTCAATTGTGGTTTTTCCACGTAAAAATCATTTGTGTCGATTTATTGTTTATTCCGAAAAACAACAATCTAAATCACTTTCGTAAGTGCTTGATGATTTAGATTGCGTGTTTTGAATAATTGGGATTTGGAATATTTTAATCTTGATCTAATCACGAATCACTTAGGATTTTCACATATGATAATGCCAATTTTGAGGTTTGAGGTTTGAGGTTTGAGGTTTGTGGTTTGGAGAAAGCTACCTTATTCTGTAGACTATGCAAACGGGTGCCAACGAAAAGAATTTCTGGAAGATTGAAGGAGATGTCTGCCATTTTTAATGTGTTTATTTTTGAAGATGCTATAGAAATGAACTTATTTACTAATAAAATTTCAGTATACCAAATGGAATCCAATGAACTAATATGAAGGAAACTTCAAAAAAAATATTTGTTAACACAACATTACTCTTTTATTTATTTATAAGAAATCCATCTTAGCTAGTTGGCAAGACTATGTTCAGATAGTAGAAATAGAGATAAAATTAGAATTTTATCTTAGTTCTCCTTCATTATGTTGTTTGAGTGCATTCAAATACGAAATATACAATATAATTTGGGGTTACCTTCCCAATGTGAGAATATCATTCCCCCACTCCTACAAAAAAATCTCATATTTCTTAAGCATTCAAGTGTAAAAATATGGTTCCACATTATTTAAAATTGAACTATTTTTCATGGAGAAATTTGTACTAATCCAAACAAACAACGAAACTATATTAACCTTGAAATCCTATTTTTTATAGGATTCATATTCTTTCTTTTTAAATCCTACCAACCAAACATAGCATACGAAACTTACTTCCTAGAAAAATCATCTACAGATGATCAAGGGGGCTACCATAGTAGAAAAAGCACAACTCACTTGCCTAGTGCAAGAAACCCCCTGAGTAAAAGTAAAAGAAAAAAACAAAAACAAAATCAGCTTTCAATATACTCATGACAAAATAATTACTTCTAAGCACAAATACACTAGTAGACAGATAAAATTAAAAATCAAGAAAATGATAGATCTCCCAATAATGAGATTCTAGCAGCACAGTAGTGCAAATTCTAACGGCACACTTCTGTCAAATTGGTTTCATATGCATTGTTTGGTTTGTGTTGGAGAATAAGTACATATATTTTATGCAAGTACTGCATCACATAACATAAATAAGAATTTACCCAAATAATTGTCAGAAACAAAAACACATTTAACTTAGCAGAATTTCAATGTCAAAGTATGCTCATACCAAATTGTAGGTGTAGACATTCTCCATAAAACAGTTCATGTATGTCTCAAGCTTCCAGCAGTGTTCCTCAATCTGTCAAACTAAAAACACACGACTTTTCAAACACCTTTTTGCTATATGAGAAGTTTTATAAGCTCTACAAGAATAGTATAAGAACGACAAGATCATATAGTTGCACTCCTTGTTTTGTTTACTCTTATTGCAAAAAGGGCTGAAAATCCTCTTTTTCTTTAAAATGTGACCTTTAGCATACCATAATATTGAACTTGTAAATCATGGCAGTAAGGCCTTATTAAATCAACAAAACTAATCCCATACAATAGTTTATCATCATACAATTATATCAAACCGGTGCCAATCAAAAAAAGAAAAAATCAATCCAAAGGTTTCAAGTGTAAGAAGTTGATCCAGACATAAGTTTTTCTTGTTTTTAGTAACAATAATACTCTCAACAATTTTCACATGTTGCTTATTCAATATTTGTCTTCAGATATTCCAATTTCCGTTGGATGAAAAGTTGCTAAATCAGTGGCAAAGCTAGTTGGGTGTCAGTTTAGTTATGTGATTCACTGAAAAAATACATTGAAAATTTGACAAACCAACTTGAAACGTTGGAGGCACTGTGAAATGGGGTGCATGGATCCATAAATGTAGCGACAGGAAATAGAGAAGAAATATCAAAATGAGCTCCACCTTACTTGGATGTCATTTGTGTGTGGCCAAATGTTTCCAACTAATTGTCTTGCTTTGCAATATCGAAACTGTTACTCTAAATAAAGGTCTAATTTGTGCTAAATATATGAAGAGAGAATAAAGGGGATAAGTGCACTCTTGTGTAAGTTTACTTTTTGCATTGCAATGGGGCTTTTGTCCAAAATAATTTCTCATTTTGGCAACCCCAAGGGGTTAGCCTGGTGACAAGGCCTTGAGTCTTGGGGGTGTGCTCCCTCCAAGATTCAAGGATCGAAATGTCTTAGGTGCTAACAATTCCTCGGGGCCATCAGACTGGGGGTAAACCCTTGACTTAACTACAATGCACTTACAGGAAATTCCTTGCCTAGGGCCTGTGTGCCCTTGGGGATTAGTCAGGCTGTGATCCGAACATCCCAATTGTAACGCCCTCAAAATTAACCCATTATATATATCATTGACATGTATTATTTAAAGAAGACAATTTATTAATTCATTCATCAGAGTATTACTAAATAAAGCATTACATGTAACATTGAATAAAATGCCTTACAGGCTTACATCTTTCCAAGCCAACACTTGGATACAAAAATATGAGTTCTAACTCAATACAAGAAAAGCCCTAGGCTTGAATGTTTACATGTACTAATAAATAAAAACAATTAACTAAGGTAGTTTTCTTCAAACCAGAAGCCAAACCCTCCCAAGCTAAGTCCTTGGAGATAGTTTATCACCTGAACCTGAAAATGATGTTCCCATAAAGGGTGAGCCACAGCCCAGTAGAAATATTCTAAACCACATATAAGCAATGAATAAAGCAATAGCATTCAACAGATGGTTAACCAAGATAATCAATTACCTCATTTTACAGCCTCAAGACACTATTGTCTAAGATACATTTTACTTTCCAACTTAATCAACATGGCTCAGAACCTGGCCGAACTTACAACAGTGAATTATATATATCATATTCACATTCTTCCAATATCAACAAACAAATGAGACTCAAGCTCAATTCAAAACACTTCATACTTCCAGATTGATACACATTTTAGTGCTGTATCAATAAAACACTTCTATATAAATAAGCACACATAAAAGTGATGCTAATGGAGTCCATCCCCTATCTCCTCCCAAACAAAAATCCGGTTTAGAGGTCCATCCCCTATCTTCCCCTAAACCGTGGAGTACATCCCCTATCTCCTCCCACACAAAACAATGTATGCAAATGCAATGCTCAATCAATACACGTATTTTCTGTATCAATGCAATAGTCAAAATTAATGACTTAACCAATGTGATCAGTTTCAGTTATTCCTAATCCACATGCAATGTCTACAACAATCACGACTATCCTCCACCGATAGCCCAAAACAGTTATTTCTAAACTGAAAATAACTATGTCAACAATTCAATAGACAAAAAATTCAAATTACCCAACTACGCCATTTAATCAACGAATTCCCCAATTCCATGAATTAAACCATCTTTTCCCAACTCCATGAATTAATTATACAAATTAATTTAATAATACAACTAGGGTTTTTCCCAGAATTTACCAAAGTATCCCCAACATATCAAAATACCAAAACTTAGAACAAAACCTATAAAATGGAGTAGGAAATCCCTACCTTAAAGAAAACAACCCAAATGGTGAAGACAGAGATGAGTGCCCAAATACCAAAGTGCTCCAAATCGCCAAATGTTCAGATTAAATGGAAGCCCTCGACTCACTCTATCTTTTTAATGAAGGATCTAGGGTAGAAACACTCCCTAAGTGGATCAAATCTAAGAGAGAAGGTGAGTAGGGAGAGAGAGAAGTCGGACCTAGGGTTTGGAATCAAAAAGAAGATGAAAAGGACTGATCAAAACCCGCTGCTGTGTATATAAACTGGATAGGCTCGCTCGAGCGAAGCCTTTGTCGCTCGAGCGACCAGACACAGAAAAGCTACGCTCGAGCCAAGGAAACCTTGCTCGAGCCAACAACCCAAAAGCTCGCTCGAGCGAAAGAAAACTCGATCGAGCGAAGAACTCAAATCCTCAGGTCTGTAATCAGACTCACGCTCGAGCGAAGGAACCATCGCTCGAGCGAAGAACAAACTAACTCGCTTGAGCGAAGAAAATCTCGCTCGAGCCAAGAATGCAGAGCTACAGGTCAATACTGGACGCCATCTCTCGCTCGAGCGACCAACTCCTCGCTCGAGCGAAGAACCAAAATCCTGGACAGCAACACTTGGTTTCTAAACCCAACCAACCTGAAACAAACCTGCCCAACACATCCTATAATTCCAAATGAGAAAATAAAGGACAACAACAACAATTATACAATGATAGAATCTACGGAACCTGAGTCCGGATACAATAATCAAATGAGAAAAGACCGGGGTCGCTATAACCTCCCCCCTTCAAAGAATTTCGTCCCCGAAATTAAGCATAAATTTTTTTGAAAACAGGTTTTTTTCTCAATTCCCAAAGATATTATAAAACAATAATAAACAACTTGACGCAATACTGGTCACTTCATCTCTTTATCAAGAGGCATCTCACAATATATATATAAAAACAACATATATCTCAACCTGCATTACTATTGTGCATTATTCCTTCCAATGTTAGCAATTCCCATATCGAATTCAATTCCAAAATATAACCATTGACCAAAACATACCCAGTGTTTTACAACTTAAGACATTTATAAAGCTCTTAAGTTCAACAATATTACAAAATCTAAATACAAGATTACAAATCAATAAACATGTCCGGGTATTTTTCGCGGACTTCCAATTCACGCTCCCAAGTGGCTTCCTCCACTCCATGATGTTTCCACAAAACTTTTACCAAAGGGATGGTCTTGCCTCGCAAAACTTGATCCCGCCTATCCAAGACCCGAACCGGTCTCTCCTCATACGAAACATCCTCATCAACCACTAAATCGGTCCAATCCAACACATGTGATAGGTCCGGCCCATACTTCCGAAGCATACTCACATGAAACACGTCATGTACTCCGGACAACTGCGGCGGCAAAGCTAAACGATAAGCAGCCTCGCCAATCCTCTCAAGGATCTCAAACGGACCAATGAACCGAGGGGACAACTTCCCACTCTTCCCAAACCTCATCAAACCCCGTCTAGGTGATATCTTCAGAAAGACATGATCACCCACCTCAAACACCAAAGGTCTCCTCCTACGGTTGGCATACGATTTCTGACGACTCTGTGCTGTAACAAGCCTCTTACGGATAAGCTCAACTTTCTCCGTTGTTTCCCTCACCAACTCTGGACCCAACAGAGGTGCATCACCCACCTCGGCCCAACACACAGGAGATCTACACGGTCGGCCATACAAGGCCTCAAAAGGTGCCATACCGATACTAGACTGGAAACTGTTGTTGTAGGCAAACTCCACCAACGGCAAGTGCCTCTCCCACGACCAACTAAAGTCTAGTACACAACCCCGAAGCATATCCTCAAGTATTTGAATAGTACGCTCGGACTGTCTGTCAGTCTGAGGATGATAAGCCGTGCTAAAGGTCAACTTAGTGCCTAAGGCACTCTGCAAACTCTGCCACAACCTAGCAGTAAAACGAGGATCTCTATCTGAGACGATCGTCACTGGGACCCCGTGCAATCTCACTATGTCCCGAATATACAAGTCGGCAAGATGATCTACCGTATCTCTCACGCGCATAGGAATAAAATGCGCCGACTTAGTCAACCGGTCTACAACCACCCAAATAGCATCACTACCCCGCTGAGTCCTCGGAAGACCTACAACGAAGTCTATAGTGACATGCTCCCACTTCCACTCGGCAATAGGCAAGGGTTGCAACAAACCCGCTGGCCTCTGATGCTCGGCCTTCACTTGCTGGCAAGTAAGGCACTTAGATACGAAAGCTGCCACATCTCTCTTCATACCCTGCCACCAAAACTGGCGACCCAAATCCCGATACATCTTAGTGCCTCCCGGATGCACCGCAAGGCGTGAATGATGAAACTCTCGGAGTACCTCCTCTCGGCAAGACTCCGGCAAAAACAGACGGTCTCGGTATCTCACACTCAAGTCGGAATACACCGTCAAACCCTTCTCAACCTTCCCACCGGAAATCTTCTCACGGAGAGATTCTACCTCAAAGTCACCTCTCTGAGCCTCTAACACTGGAGCCACGAGTGAAGGCTGTGCAATAACAGAAAACAAGGCCGCAGCCTCAACGGATTCGCCCAGAAGTAAATCAAACTCCCCAAGTGCACCCAACATCTCCCATTCTCGGATGGCTATACTAGCTATGTCACCAACAGGTTTCCTGCTAAGGGCATCGGCCACCACATTGGCCTTTCCCGGATGATAATGCAACTCAAAGTCATAATCCTCTATAAATTCCATCCACCTCCTCTGCCTCAAGTTCAAGTCTTTCTGTGTAAACAAATACTTCAAACTCTTATGATCCGAGAACACCTCGAACCTCTCACCATAAAGATAATGCCTCCAAATCTTCAAGGCAAATATCACAGCTGCTAACTCTAGATCATGTGTAGGGTAATTCTGCCCGTGAATTTTCAACTGACGTGAGCCATAGGCAACTACTTTCCCCTCTTGCATTAACACACAACCCAGACCCTCTCGTGAGGCGTCACAATAGACTGTATAACCCAACCCTCTCTCTGGAATAATCAATACTGGAGCGGTAGTCAGTCTAACTTTCAACTCCTGAAACGACTTTTCACAAGTCTCACTCCATACAAATTTGACTCCCTTCCGAGTCAGTCTAGTCAACGGTGATGCTAACCTGGAGAAATCTTTCACAAACCGACGGTAATACCCAGCTAATCCCAGAAAACTGCGGATCTCAAATACACTCTTAGGCTGTGCCCAATCCTGCACTGCCTCTATCTTGGATGTATCAACAGACACTCCTTCACCGGATACCACATGGCCTAAGAATTTGACTTCTCTCAGCCAGAACTCACACTTCCCAAACTTGGCATACAGCCTATGGGCTCTAAGTAACTCAAGCACCACTCTCAAGTGTTCCTCGTGCTCCTCCTCAGAAGGCGAATAGATAAGGATATCATCCACAAAAACGACTACAAACCGATCCAAGAATTTCCGGAAGATCCGGTTCATCAAATCCATAAAAACTGCCGGTGCATTGGTGAGCCCAAATGGCATCACCAGAAACTCATAGTGGCCATACCGCGTACGGAATACCGTCTTCAAAATATCCTCTTCCCTGACCCTCAACTGGTGGAAACCCGATCTCAAGTCTATCTTAGAGAAACAACGGGAACCCTTCAACTGGTCAAACAGATCATCTATACGAGGCATAGGGTACTTATTCTTAACCGTAGCCCGATTCAACTTCCGGTAATCTATACAAAGTCTCAAAGCGCCTCCTTTCTTTTTAACAAAGAGGGCTGGTGCTCCCCACGGCGAAACACTAGGACGTATAAAGCCCTTATCTAGCAACTCCTGGAGTTGGATCTTCAACTCAACTAACTCAGCTGGGGCAAAATGATAAGGTGCCATCGAAATCGGCGCCGTGCCGGGCACTAGGTTAATGGAGAACTCAATCTCCCTATGCGGTGGCAAACCAACAAGATCCGCGGGAAAGACGTCCGAGTACTCACAAACCACCCTTGGCAACACAATCTGTGTTTCCTCATCCTCACTAATCGAAAGGTTAGCAAGTAGACCACTAAGCTCACTTCGTCCTCGTGGAACATACCCCGGTGGCAACACATCACCAACCCGGTCCCCCAGAAAATGAAAATACTCTCCGCTCACAGTACAACAAGTGACCCTCTGGCGGTAGCAATCAATAACTGCCCGGTATGACGATAACCAGTCCATACCCAAAATAACATCGAAACCCCTCATAGGCATAACTACAAAGGAAAATGGGATTCTATGATAATCAACCTCTATATCACAACCCCTAACGCCTTGTTTCAAAATCAATTCACCCCCAAGAGGTGACACTACACAAATAGGAGATGCTAGCTGTGCTAACTCCAACTCCAGAACAGATGCAAATGCAGCAGACACAAAGGAATGAGATGCACCCGTATCAATCAAAACATTAGCAACCGAGTTGCAAAACAAGAAGGTACCTCTCACAACTGATGGTGCTGGCACAAGATCCTGCGCGGTAACAGCATACACGCGCCCAGACGACCTCTGATCAACTTGCTCAACCCTAGGAGCATAAGATTGCTGCACCGACTGAGACGATGAAGCCCCCCCCCTGATTGGGCCTCGAGGCCTGACCCGACTGAGCTGGCTGCTGACCCTGAATCGGCCTCAAACCAGATGCACCAGATGTGCCACCCAACTGCGGGCAATACCTCTTCATATGCCCTAGCTGACCACACTGATAACACGAGAGTGGCTGACCTCTACCCTGACTCTGGCTTTGAGATCGAGCCGAAGAAGATGCTGCTCTCTGAACTCCTCCCCTCTGAGGACAAACTGGAGACTTGTGGCCCAGCTGGCCACACTTGAAATAGGTAATGTCTCCCTGACTGCCTTTCCCCGAACTAGCACTCGGTACAGGAAAAGTCGATCTAGAAAAACTACCCTGAGACTGCTGGGGATTAAAACCCTTCTGTCTCCTACCATCATTCTGACCATCCTGACTGTGAGGCCCCTGAATTTTTTGTAAACCTTATTAGGTCCCTAAATTTTGAATTATTATAATAAAGTTTGAATTAAAATGAATGGAGTATCTTGAGGATTTCCAGTTCACTCTCTCATATCACCCCGGTAAGGCCAATGTAGTAGCAGATGCTCTAAGTCATAAGACCAGAGGGATGTTGGCTAAGATCTCCGTCAAGGAATGGGATATGGTTAATACACTCAGTGAGTTCAGGATCCAAGTAGAATCTCAAGACACAAAAACATCTCTTAGTACGTAGAAAGTGATGCCTAAGTTGATGAATGAGGTCGTGGAGGCCCAGAAGCATGATCTAGAGGTAGCCTACATCGAGGGACGTCTGGAGTTAGGAGAACCCATGCCCGGTTGGATAATTCACCCCGATGGGAGTTTTAAGATACCAAGGCAGATTGTTTGTACCAAGCGACGAGTTACTTAGAAAAAAAGGTACTGGAGGAATGCCATCATTAAAATGCACCAAGATTTGAAGAGGCAATATTGGTGGAATGGATGAAGATGGAAGTGGCTAAATTTGTAGCATGATGTCTGACATGCCAACAAATAAAGGCAGAACATCAGAAACCAGGAGGAATGTTGCAACCTCTACCAATAGCCGAATGGAAGTGGGAGTATATAACGATGGATTTTGTGACAGGGTTGCCTAAGTCACCTAGAGGGCACGATGCTATATGGGTAATAGTGGACCGCCTCACCAAGTCAGCACATTTCTTACCCATCCAACAGAATGCTTTTATTATTTAAGGGGGGATAGACTAATGATGCAACAAATCAACCAACACAATGGGAAGTGTAGATCGCCACATCAGGAAATTGGCAAAACAAGCCCCCACGCGGAAGCAGCAGCGTCATTACCCTTGTAGTCAACAATTCAAGAAGCTCGGAGATTAGCTTATCTCCTTAGTCATTAATCAGGGAGGAATTCGATTCAAGATGCTATTATTAGAAAGACCAATGGCGACTCTAGACAGAACGAAGAATAACATATAAAGAGAAGATGATCTGAATGATTTAAAAACACGTTGCCAGCACTAGGACGTAATTTCCCACAACAATTTCGAGGACGAAATTTATTTAAGGGGGATAGGTTGTGAGGCCCCTGACTTTTTTGTAAACCTTATTAGGTCCCTAAATTTTGAATTATTATAATAAAACCCTTAGTTCGTCGATTAATCGCAAATTAAGCCCTAGGACTGAGAATGCATCACGGGCGAATCCATACAAACCCTAATCGATCCTGGAAGCTTAGAAATCACTTCTAACACTCTAATATTAACTACTTAACTCTCAAATTTTAGATTAATAGCTCTAAACCTTAACTTTCAACATTTACTGTCATCGTTCGGTTATTTACCTTTAAATTCAAAGCAAGATAATACAAACTGAATTATTTTGAAATAGATACTTTAATTGAACCCAAGCCCGCACATTTTATTAAATCACAAATTGACCCCAAACAAGCACTATTATATATTTATATATATACACTTTTACCCAAAAATCTTTTTTTTAATAATATATTTTACAATTTCCAAGATTTGTACAATTATATATATATATGTAACATGTCCATCAATTCACCATCACATGGCTAGCCGTCATACCCCCCCTAGACTATAATCATTGTACTTTAAAATCTCTTGAAATCTTGGAGCAATAATGACTTTGGTACCTATAAAGATTTGCTATATATATGTGTGTACTTCAAACTAGAAGATATTTACATTAGTCCTAGACCTAACTAGATCATAATTAAATATATCATTAAGGTTCTAATCCTCCTCATTTCATTACATTTAATGTGAAGCCCCGGAAAAAATGTATTTTCCTTAAAGCCCCTCAGTTTCTTAAACTATTTCGAATCTTGCCGGATAGCATTTTTAATTTTTATCGGAACAGGAATTACACTAGCCAGATTAGGTTCCCTAACCTAATTTAATTTAATTCTACATAAGTAAGGTTCCAATACATGAGTTTAATTCCAAGCCCTCACTTCTTTAATTAAATTCTAAATTTACCCAAAACTAGTACTTGTACCTTGTACCTTGGTATACCATCAATCTTGCAATATATATGTATATAGGTATGTATACACCTTGAGGAATGTGCCTAGGACATAAAATAATAAAGAAATTTCCCTTCACCCTTCCCTATGGCTAGCCTTCTTAGAAGAAAGTGAGAAGCCAATTTCCAAGAAACATCATCATGATATTCTAGGAAACCCAAACCTAGTGACCTAGACCTAGGGTGCAAGTTTCAAAACTAGTTCCCTTTTAACTAAGTGTTGCCTAAATCATTGACCAAGCCTCCCTAATCCCTTCCATTTCCTTAGAATCCAAACAAATCCTAACATTTCCATCCATTTCCAACTAAGGGACTTTTTAGACTTTTTGCCTCAAAGGTTTGTCTATAAATACCAACACATCCCCCTAGCTTGCAAACACACATAACACACTCATCCACACACATATTCTATTAGAGAGAGGGAGGAGAGCAAGAGAGAGAGAAGTCTAGAGAGGGAGAGGGAGGAAGAAGAGAGCCTTCTTATGCAAACTTAGTAGGTAAGCCACAACACAACCTTCTCTTTCATTTTCCTTTTTCAAATACATGTTTCTAAGGGTTCTAATAATGTTTTCAAATCTGTTATTGCTAAGTTACTTTTGTTAAAAATGCTAAAAGTTGAGCATTTATTCCATCTCTCTTGTATTTTTCCCATTTTGGCACAAAACCATCTTCTTTTGTACCAATCTCTCAACTTTTCAAGAGCACTCTTTCAAACAAATTTTCTGAGTTAAACATGTGATAGTTAGCATATTTTCTTCACAAAAGAAATGAAACTTTCCCATGGTGGAACCCCCCTTTTTATAAATTTTCTTGTTTCGGACATTCTACCTTAAAACTTGTTTTTGCAGTCAACTTTCAAAAATTCCAGAAAAATGTACAAACATATTCTGAACCTCTATTTTATGTTAAAACCTTACTTAAGGAGTTATCTTTCAACTAAAATTGGTTTCATCGAAAAACATTGAGCGGTTAGCAAGAAAATCAAGTTTTCGTAACAGTCGACAGATCTGGGCAGATTCTGGACAGTGCTGAACTATTTTCTAAATAACTTAAAATCGGGAAAAGCAATCCCATTTCCGAAAAATGTTCTAGGAACTAGATCAAATTCTCTACGAACCATAGGAAAACCGAGTCCGGTGGATGAACCTAAGTAGTCCTTCCATATTAACCTTCATGTGATGTTAAATCTGGAAATTTGTTATGTTTGGATATTTTATACCCTTGTATTCGTGAAAATGTTTAATGGCTTATTATCATATCTTGGCATGATGTTGTATGGGTATGTTATGTTATTTATCTTCTTAACTTGAGGAGGCATGCTTATGTGAATTTTATTTTATCGTTTAGTTGAACTAACCTTGACTTAAAACACCTAATTCAACGGGAAACCTAATTGGGTGGGTATTGGGTTTTCGAACACTTGAGTAATGAAAAGATGAGAATTTGTGTTATATGGACTGTTGGGATGCGTTCCCTATTCGAAAGTTGAAGTCTTGCGCAAGTGGTTTTCGAAACCCTTGAACGGAGCGGTTGTATTCGGACCCTAGGTAGTTTGGTGTGAGGAGGGATTCGGGCAAGGCCCTATTTTACCGTCTCTTTTGAGGCCCTGCGGTTGGCGCTACGCGGTATATAACCGTTGGTAGGCATCCGAGGTTAGTTCTGCAACAAAGCAGCAAAAGAGGGGGCATACCGAATAATCCGCGTCCGATTCTTGTGGTTGGGAGGACGAAATCTCTTTGGGGGATTTCTAGTTTACTAACATCTAACTTGTAACCATTTATTTACTTACTTACTTGAGTATCATGCTTTACTACTTGATGTTATAATTGTGATTGTATATTGGACTGGGAAAAAGGGGTGGGGTGTGTGTGTGTTTACTGGGCATTCAAAGCTCACGGCGTATCATGCCAGGTGACGAAGAGGAACTCATAGCTGGAGACGTCGAACCTGAAACCTTTGAAGACTTTTGGCTATCCTAGAATATTAGAAGTTTCCTTTTGGATATTTTGTAAGACTCATTCAAAGTTTAAAACTTTCTTTTGGGATGTAATGTAATGGAACGAACTTTTGTAATAAAGGATATTCGTGGCTATATGTTCTATATATTTATATCGTTGCTTATGAGACCTTGTGTCAATACCTTTTAAGATCTGTCAAAAGCGTAGTGCGCTACCTAAGAAAGCTGGACTTAGAAGGGAGGCTATTTTGACTCCTCCGGCGATCTGGGATCTTACTTGGCTATTGACCATAGGACTCATTAGTGACTCTCCCTTGTCTGCAACCAATAGCGTAGAATCGGGGCGTCACAATTTGGTATCAGAGCCTAGGTTCAACCCTTACCCACGCGTTTCGACCTGCGGTTATAGACTACCTTGCCCAGACTATGTTATATTATTACACTACCTATTCTATCAAGGACATCGAAAATAGAATATTTCTTGACCTATCTTAGGAAATTTCTTCGAATTTCGGGCACCCCAAGATCAACTCATGAGCACCTACTTCAGGATCGTGAAATGGTTTTAACTTTGAGTGCAGCCTCATCGCGCAGTAGGGGGGAACTATTAGTTCTACGCGTCTTCTATCGATTGTCGTACCCTCATCTTGTATTCGTAGCCTTTATTCAATGTCACCCTTTCCCAAAACTTAGTCTTGTCCATCTAGTCTTGTTTTATATACCACTATTTGTAAATTTGACCTCCTTGACCCTTGAATATTTTGTTTAGCTCAAGGCTTCTTGTAAATAATTTCATTTTCTTTACTCGGTGATGAATCTTGGATATTCAGTTTGAAACGCGGATGGCCAACGCAGTTTCAAGTTAAATATCTAGTTTAGTCACTACATCTATAACCTTTTTCACATTGAAGTTCGAAACCATAACATCATACCATTCATCCATATCTCAGACAATCCTGATGTTATCACCATAACTGCTTCGTATTCTCCATCTCCACTTCAATCCAATTTTAAGGATCTTATTATGTACATGAAGTTGTGCGGTGTGAACACCCTAGGATAATCAAACTCTAACTTAAGATTAGTTGCTTACCCATAAGGAATTGCCTCTGTAGTTAGAAATTGACTTACGCTTCACCCCATTCATAGAAAAACAAATGGTGGACCATACTTCGAGACAAGTAATAGCATGAGCTTGCAAGCAACAATAGAAATGCGGTACCAGGAAATTGAAACCTTAAGAATGGACTAGCAAGCGTGGCTAAAACCCCGAACCCTATCAAGAATCAAATTTTGGAAGAGTCTTACCATCTTTGTGGAAATAATCGGCACAACATTGACCTCAGAATGAGGGGAGGTAGAATCCAAGAGGACTTGGAGCTTGTGGAAAGGAGACCCAACTTCATAAGGGACCAGAAAGGAGCAACTGGCAGAATCTTCGCCTTGCAAGAGGAAGAAGCGGACCCGTCTGTAATTTAGTACTACACAATTCTTGGGTGCATGTTTTATTTGATACTGGTGCATCACATTCTTCCATATCCTCTGCTTGTGCTAAGTCATTAGAACTTGAATGTGAACCTTTAGAAACTGCCTTAAGTGTAATGTCACATATGGGAGGATGCACTCGGGTAGGATTGATCTGTAAAGATCGTAAAATAGGAATGTCGAACCTACGCTTAACTTGCGACCTTCGTGTCATGGAAATGTCAGACTTCGATATCATCTTGGGCATGGACTGGTTGTCCGCCCACCGAGCGGTGATCAACTGTCGACAGAAGAAAGTGGTAGCTCGTACATAAGATGGAACACGTTTCCAGTTTAAGGGGGATAGACAAGACCCCATGATTTCAACAAAACATCGGATGCAGTGGCGCGATCAACTTGCCGGTAGGATAACAAGCCTGATTCTAAATGAGGAAGGCCAAGGGGAAATAGAACTCCCGCGCGTAGTATGTGATTATGCAGATGTATTTCTCATGAAATTGCCAGGATTGCCACCAACCCAGAAAGTAGACTTTGGCATCGAGCTACAACCTGGAACTACCCCAATATCCATGGCTCCGTATCGCATGGCACCAGCAGAACTACGAGAATTGAAGACACAACTACAGGAATTGCTCAAGAAAGGATTCGTTAGGCCAAGTACTTTGCCATGAGGAGCACCCGTGTTGTTTGTTAAGAAGAAAGATGGGTTGTTGAGGTTATGCATCGATTATCGTCAACTCAATCGAGTCACAATTAAAGATCGATCTTAGGTTAGGTTACCATCAACTACGAGTCAAGGAGGAGGATATACCAAAAACTGCTTTTCGTACTAGATGTGGCCACTATGAGTTTGTAGTAATGCCCTTCGGACTAACTAATGCACCGGCAGTATTCATGTGTTTGATGAATAAGATTTTTAGACCATACCTTGACCAGTTTGTAGTAGTGTTCATTGATGACATCTTGGTATATTCAAGGTCTGAAGAAGAGCATGAGCAACATTTAAGGACTATCTTCCAAGTTCTTAGGGATAATCGACTATATGCCAGGGTGAGTAAATGTGAATCCTGGTTAAATGAAGTAAAATTCTTAGGACACGTGGTATCAAGGAATGGGATTGCGGTAGATCCAACCAAGGTGGAGGCAGTATCAGATTGGAGACAACTAAAAACCGTGTTAGAAATCCGCAACTTCTTAGGATTGGTCGGTTATTACCGGAGGTTCATCCAAGATTTCTCCAAACTAGCTAAACCAATGACTCGTTTGACGCAAAAAGGAGTAAAGTATGAGTGGGATGAAAAATCCTTCCAAGAACTAAAGAAGAGGTTAACTAGTGCACCAATTTTGACCATCCCAGAACGAGAAGAGGGGTACACTGTGTATTGCGATGCGTCTAAAGAAGGATTAGGTTGCGTGCTCATGGAAAGGTGGTCGCGTATGGATCCAGGCAGTTAAAAACCTCGCGAGCGCAATTACCCCACACACAACTTGGATCTAGCAGCCGTAGTTTTTGCCCTAAAGCAATGGCAACATTACCCGTATGGGGAACAATTTGAGATTTTCACCGATCACAAGAGTCTGAAGTATCTATTCACACAGAAGGACCTTAACTTGAGACAGAGACAATGAATGGAGTATCTTGAGGATTTCCAGTTCACTCTCTCATATCACCCCGGTAAGGCCAATGTAGTAGCAGATGCTCTAAGTCGTAAGAGCAGAGGGATGTTGGCTAAGATCTCCGTCAAGGAATGGGATATGGTTAATACACTCAGTGAGTTCAGGATCCAAGTAGAATCTCAAGACACAAAAACAACTCTTAGTACGTAGAAAGTGATGCCTAAGTTGATGAATGAGGTCGTGGAGGCCCAGAAGCATGATCTAGAGGTAGCCTACATCGAGGGACGTCTGGAGTTAGGAGAACCCATGCCCGGTTGGATAATTCACCCCGATGGGAGTTTTAAGATACCAAGGCAGATTGTTTGTACCAAGCGACGAGTTACTTAGAAAAAAAGGTACTGGAGGAATGCCATCATTAAAATGCACCAAGATTTGAAGAGGCAATATTGGTGGAATGGATGAAGATGGAAGTGGCTAAATTTGTAGCATGATGTCTGACATGCCAACAAATAAAGGCAGAACATCAGAAACCAGGAGGAATGTTGCAACCTCTACCAATAGCCGAATGGAAGTAGGAGTATATAACGATGGATTTTGTGACAGGGTTGCCTAAGTCACGTAGAGGGCACGATGCTATATGGGTAATAGTGGACCGCCTCACCAAGTCAGCACATTTCTTACCCATCCAACAGAATGCTTTTATTATTTAAGGGGAGATAGACTAATGATGCAACAAATCAACCAACACAATGGGAAGTGTAGATCGCCACATCAGGAAATTGGCAAAACAAGCCCTCACGCGGAAGCAGCAGCGTCATCACCCTTGTAGTCAACAATTCAAGAAGCTCGGAGATTAGCTTATCTCCTTAGTCATTAATCAGGGAGGAATTCGATTCAAGATGCTATTATTAGAAAGACCAATGGCGACTCTAGACAGAACGAAGAATAACATATAAAGAGAAGATGATCTGAATGATTTAAAAACACGTTGCCAGCACTAGGATGTAATTTCCCACAACAATTTCGAGGACGAAATTTATTTAAGGGGGATAGGTTGTGAGGCCCCTGACTTTTTTGTAAACCTTATTAGGTCCCTAAATTTTGAATTATTATAATAAAGCCCTTAGTTCGTCGATTAATCGCAAATTAAGCCCTAGGACTGAAAATGCATCACGGGCGAATCCATACAAACCCTAATCGATCCTGGAAGCTTAGAAATCACTTCTAACACTCTAATATTAACTACTTAACTCTCAAATTTTAGATTAATAGCTCTAAACCTTAACTTTCAACTTTTACTGTCATCGTTCGGTTATTTACCTTTAAATTCAAAGCAAGATAATACAAACTGAATTATTTTGAAATAGATACTTTAATTGAACCCAAGCCCGCACATTTTATTAAATCACAAATTGACCCCAAACAAGTACTATTATATATTTATATATATACACTTTGACCCAAAAATCTTTTTTTTAATAATATATTTTACAATTTCCAAGATTTGTACAATTATATATATATATATATATATGTAACATGTCCATCAATTCACCATCACATGGCTAGCCGTCATACCCCCCCTAGACTATAATCATTGTACTTTAAAATCTCTTGAAATCTTGGAGCAATAATGACTTTGGTACCTATAAAGATTTGCTATATATATGTGTGAACTTCAAACTAGAAGATATTTACATTAGTCCTAGACCTAACTAGATCATAATTAAATATATCATTAAGGTTCTAATCCTCCTCATTTCATTACATTTAATGTGAAGCCCCGGAAAAAATGTATTTTCCTTAAAGCCCCTCAGTTTCTTAAACTATTTCGAATCTTGCCGGATAGCATTTTTAATTTTTATCGGAACAGGAATTACACTAGCCAGATTAGGTTCCCTAACCTAATTTAATTTAATTCTACATAAGTAAGGTTCCAATACATGAGTTTAATTCCAAGCCCTCACTTCTTTAATTAAATTCTAAATTTACCCAAAACTAGTACTTGTACCTTGTACCTTGGTATACCATCAATCTTGCAATATATATGTATATAGGTATGTATACACCTTGAGGAATGTGCCTAGGACATAAAATAATAAAGAAATTTCCCTTCACCCTTCCCTATGGCTAGCCTTCTTAGAAGAAAGTGAGAAGCCAATTTCCAAGAAACATCATCATGATATTCTAGGAAACCCAAACCTAGTGACCTAGACCTAGGGTGCAAGTTTCAAAACTAGTTCCCTTTTAACTAAGTGTTGCCTAAATCATTGACCAAGCCTCCCTAATCCCTTCCATTTCCTTAGAATCCAAACAAATCCTAACATTTCCATCCATTTCCAACTAAGGGACTTTTTAGACTTTTTGCCTCAAAGGTTTGTCTATAAATACCAACACATCCCCCTAGCTTGCAAACACACATAACACACTCATCCACACACATATTCTATTAGAGAGAGGGAGGAGAGCAAGAGAGAGAGAAGTCTAGAGAGGGAGAGGGAGGAAGAAGAGAGCCTTCTTATGCAAACTTAGTAGGTAAGCCACAACACAACCTTCTCTTTCATTTTCCTTTTTCAAATACATGTTTCTAAGGGTTCTAATAATGTTTTCAGATCTGTTATTGCTAAGTTACTTTTGTTAAAAATGCTAAAAGTTGAGCATTTATTCCATCTCTCTTGTATTTTTCCCATTTTGGCACAAAACCATCTTCTTTTGTACCAATCTCTCAACTTTTCAAGAGCACTCTTTCAAACAAATTTTCTGAGTTAAACATGTGATAGTTAGCATATTTTCTTCACAAAAGAAATGAAACTTTCCCATGGTGGAACCCCCCTTTTTATAAATTTTCTTGTTTCGGACATTCTACCTTAAAACTTGTTTTTGCAGTCAACTTTCAAAAATTCCAGAACAATGTACAAAAATATTCTGAACCTATATTTTATGTCAAAATCTTCCTTAAGGAGTTATCTTTCAACTAAAATTGGTTTCATCGAAAAACATTGAGCGGTTAGCAAGAAAATCAAGTTTTCGTAACAGTCGACAGATTTGGGGAGATTCTGGACAGTGCTGAACTATTTTCTAAATAACTTAAAATCGGGAAAAGCAATCCCATTTCCGAAAAATGTTCTAGGAACTAGATCAAATTTTCTACGAACCATAGGAAAACCGAGTCCGGTGGATGAACCTAAGTAGTCCTTCCATATTAACCTTCATGTGATGTTAAATCTGGAAATTTGTTATGTTTGGATATTTTATACCCTTGTATTCATGAAAATATTTAATGGCTTATTATCATATCTTGGCATAATGTTGTATGGGTATGTTATGTTATTTATCTTCTTATCTTGAGGAGGCATGCTTATGTGAATTTTATTTTATCGTTTAGTTGAACTAACCTTGACTTAAAACACCTAATTCAACGGGAAACCTAATTGGGTGGGTATTGGGTTTTCGAACACTTGAGTAATGAAAAGATGAGAATTTGTGTTATATGGACTGTTGGGATGCGTTCCCTATTCGAAAGTTGAAGTCTTGCACAAGTGGTTTTCGAAACCCTTGAACGGAGCGGTTGTATTCGGACCCTAGGTAGTTTGGTGTGAGGAGGGATTCGGGCAAGGCCCTATTTTACCGTCTCTTTTGAGGCCCTGCGGTTGGCGCTACGCGGTATATAACCGTTGGTAGGCATCCGAGGTTAGTTCTGCAACAAAGCAGCAAAAGAGGGGGCATACCGAATAATCCGCGTCCGATTCTTGTGGTTGGGAGGACGAAATCTCTTTGGGGGATTTCTAGTTTACTAACATCTAACTTGTAACCATTTATTTACTTACTTACTTGAGTATCATGCTTTACTACTTGATGTTATAATTGTGATTGTATATTGGACTGGGAAAAAGGGGTGGGGTGTGTGTGTGTTTACTGGGCATTCAAAGCTCACGGCGTATCATGCCAGGTGACGAAGAGGAACTCAGAGCTGGAGACGTCGAACCTGAAACCTTTGAAGACTTTTGGCTATCCTAGAATATTAGAAGTTTCCTTTTGGATATTTTGTAAGACTCATTCAAAGTTTAAAACTTTCTTTTGGGATGTAATGTAATGGAACGAACTTTTGTAATAAAGGATATTCGTGGCTATATGTTCTATATATTTATATCGTTGCTTATGAGACCTTGTGTCAATACCTTTTAAGATCTGTCAAAAGCGTAGTGCGCTACCTAAGAAAGATGGACTTAGAAGGGAGGCTATTTTGACTCCTCCGGCGATCTGGGATCTTACTTGGCTATTGACCATAGGACTCATTAGTGACTCTCCCTTGTCTGCAACCAATAGCGTAGAATCGGGGCGTCACATTGACTCCTCTTGGAGCCCTTCTGCCCTTCCTCCTCCTCCTGCATCATGATTTCCATGTGGGCTGCAGCATCAACCATATGCCCATAATCCTGAATCATAGTTCCCCCAACTCTCAGCTTGAGGCCACGCCTCAACTTCTTCTCAAACTCAATACAACGACGTTCCTCAGACGCCACCAACTCAGGTGCAAACCTGGACAAACTAGTGAATGCAGCCTCAAATTCGGCCACTGAAGAACTCGCCTGCTTAAGCTGACAAAACTGGTCTCGCAGCTTCTCCCTGACTGCTGGAGATAAGAACTTCTCCTGGAAAGCATTCACAAAAGCCTCCCACGTACCTCCTATACGCCCCTTAGTAAACTTCCACCACTGACCTGCATCCCCCTTCCACTGGAAAGATGCCAAGGTCACTTTCAACCCCTCGTCTTCGATGCCAGGCATCTCAAACGTCTTCGTTGTCTGTTCGAGCCATTCATCTGCCTTAAGCGGCTCTTTAGGATCACCCACAAATTCATCCGGATTAGACCGGAAGAACTCCCTCTTCAGAAAGGAAGGTCCTGCATCAGCAGCAACAACCTGAGCTTGATTCTCAGCTCTGAGAATGCCTACTGACTCCCTGAATGCTCCTGCTATCTCTCGAGCTAAAGCGCCCATAGCCTGCTGGCCTACTGGCTCGGCCACATTAGCCTGGCCAATTCCCTCCTGAACTGCCGGAATCTCCTCTGGCACAGGCACCTCCTGCCTACCCGGCCTACCACGCCTACCGCGTCCTCGTCCTGACATCCTAATAAAGGAAACAGAGACATTAGCACATTAATAAATGTGTCGAAGCTAAACACTCGCGTCCTAATGCAATGGACAACAATAATACATTCCACGTAAGCACATAATCACATAAGCACCTACGAATTTCATTCCCGGATAATGATAGTCCCAATGCGTTACTATAGTTCCGGTTGGAAGCAGCAGTGATCAAGTGCCTTTCCAACAAGACTACTAGAAACTCAAGGGTCCAATCAACATCCTAGAAACTACATTCCATACCCACATAATCACATAAACATGTTATCACATAAGCATATAACATTACACTAAGTCTCTATCAAACGAGACGAACCCAATGTGATGCTAATCACGTCCCACGTACCCAAAGTATTCAAACCCGGTACGCTCTGATACCAAGTTGTAACGCCCTCAAAATTAACCCATTATATATATCATTGACATGTATTATTTAAAGAAGACAATTTATTAATTCATTCATCAGAGTATTACTAAATAAAGCATTACATGTAACATTGAATAAAATGCCTTACAGGCTTACATCTTTCCAAGCCAACACTTGGATACAAAAATATGAGTTCTAACTCAATACAAGAAAATCCCTAGGCTTGAATGTTTACATGTACTAATAAATAAAAACAATTAACTAAGGTAGTCTTCTTCAAACCAGAAGCCAAACCCTCCCAAGCTAAGTCCTTGGAGGTAGTTTATCACCTGAACCTAAAAATGATGTTCCCATAAAGGGTGAGCCACAGCCCAGTAGAAATATTCTAAACCACATATAAGCAATGAATAAAGCAATAGCATTCAACAGATGGTTAACCAAGATAATCAATTACGTCATTTTACAGCCTCAAGACACTATTGTCTAAGATACATTTTACTTTCCAACTTAATCAACATGGCTCAGAACCTGGCCGAACTTACAACAGTGAATTATATATATCATATTCACATTCTTCCAATATCAACAAACAAATGAGACTCAAGCTCAATTCAAAACACTTCATACTTCCAGATTGATACACATTTTAGTGTTGTATCAATAAAACACTTCTATATAAATAAGAACACATAAAAGTGATGCTAATGGAGTCCATCCCCTATCTCCTCCCAAACAAAAATTCGGTTTAGAGGTCCATCCCCTATCTTCCCCTAAACCGTGGAGTACATCCCCTATCTCCTCCCACACAAAACAATGTATGCAAATGCAATGCTCAATCAATACACGTATTTTCTGTATCAATGCAATAGTCAAAATTAATGACTTAACCAATGTGATCAGTTTCAGTTATTCCTAATCCACATGCAATGTCTACAACAATCACGACTATCCTCCACCGATAGCCCAAAACAGTTATTTCTAAACTGAAAATAACTATGTCAACAATTCAATAGACAAATAATTCAAATTACCCAACTACGCCATTTAATCAACGAATTCCCCAATTCCATGAATTAAACCATCTTTTCCCAACTCCATGAATTAATTATACAAATTAATTTAATAATACAACTAGGGTTTTTCCCAGAATTTACCAAAGTATCCCCAACATATCAAAATACCAAAACTTAGAACAAAACATATAAAATGGAGTAGGAAATCCCTACCTTAAAGAAAACAACCCAAATGGTGAAGACAGAGATGAGTGCCCAAATACCAAAGTGCTCCAAATCGCCAAATGTTCAGATTAAATGGAAGCCCTCGACTCACACTATCTTTTTAATGAAGGATCTAGGGTAGAAACACTCCCTAAGTGGATCAAATCTAAGAGAGAAGGTGAGTAGGGAGAGAGAGAAGTCGGACCTAGGGTTTGGAATCAAAAAGAAGATGAAAAGGACTGATCAAAACCCGCTGCTATGTATATAAACTGGACAGGCTCGCTCGAGCGAAGCCTTTGTCGCTCGAGCGACCAGACACAGAAAAGCTATGCTCGAGCCAAGGAAACCTTGCTCGAGCCAACAACCCAAAAGCTCGCTCGAGCGAAAGAAAACTCGATCGAGCGAAGAACTCAAATCCTCAGGTCTGTAATCAGACTCACGCTCGAGCGAAGGAACCATCGCTCGAGCGAAGAACAAACTAACTCGCTCGAGCGAAGAAAATCTCGCTCAAGCCAAGAATGCAGAGCTACAGGTCAATACTGGATGCCATCTCTCGCTCGAGCGACCAACTCCTCGCTCGAGCGAAGAACCAAAATCCTGGACAGCAACACTTGGTTTCTAATCCCAACCAACCTGAAACAAACCTGCCCAACATATCCTATAATTCCAAATGAGAAAATAAAGGACAACAACAACAATTATACAATGACAGAATCTACGGAACCTGAGTCCGGATACAATAATCAAATGAGAAAAGACCGGGGTCGCTATACCAATGCCAATCCAAAAAAAAAAAAATATTTGGCCATCTGCTCTCTATTGGAATGTGATTGACTACTAATACCTCAGGAGTGCAAAAATGAATCGTTGCTTGAGTTGTAAGGGGTGGCCAAGGACAAAGAAGAGATTATGGTTCATTTGATGTGAGCTTATGTTGGGGAACCTGAAGGGTCCACCTGTGCAATAACTATGCCCAACACATTGTTTAGAACTTATACTGCTCTAGATGACAACAACTAGATACTTGTCTGGAATCTGTATTCCACCAATCTCACAGTCATTCTATCAGCAACCATCCTTTATTAAGTTAAAAAAAGAAATTTCTTGTAGCTCTACTATCAAAAAGCACTTTCTCTTGATTTAGTAAAGTAGTACAAGTGATGCCCCATTTTAGGAGGAGAAACTATGGACTCTCAAAAAAGGTTAGAAAAAATGCACAAAGTCTAAATCTATGTTTATATATTTGGATGCTTTTCACGCAAAAAAAGACAAAATGGGATTGGATTTCCACTCATAAGGAAGGATACATATCTTTGACAGGGTTGTATTTTTGGTTGAAAGTGTTCAAATTCTATAAAGGACGAGCTGTTCAACTTTGAAAACTTAGCTAAGGTCAAGGCCAACAGTATTCTATTGTACAACCACTTAATCTTAATAGTACAACAACTATTGTCATAGTACTGAAGTACCAAGGAAATCTTCAGTTCCCCTTGTTAGCATTGCATTCATAACAAAGTAAACTAAGCCTAACTAACCATGACATACTCGATGCAACCAACAAGCTCATACCTAGTGAAAAAGGAATAGGTTCATTCCTGTCAATAGCAAGAGCCCTCAAGTCTGCTTTAGGTCTAGTTTGATTTTCATGCTAGTTCTTACTCCAGCATGAAAGTTCCATTTTAGGGAAGGATGGCATACCGTAATACTTTTTGTTTTAACTTGTATGTGGTGCATCTGTTCAATATAAATTAAGACCCTTTCCTCTGACTGGTTACTCCTCTAGGGCTTAGCTCAACCATCATTCACCTTTTACTCTCTCTCCACATGTTCTCTTTTCATCATCTCTTCTTTTCAACAGTTTTTCTCTCTCCCCCCATCATTTGTCTTTCTCCCTTCTACTCAAACAACAACTAAGAAAGGTTTTTTAAAACTTCAAAACCCAGATGAAGTTTCTACTTTGGACCAACAATATAGAATGAAAACTCAGTTATAATCACTCACTGTTAGGGAATGGAGAATTGACTTATAAAACGACCAAGTAAAGATCTTAGGACTCACTATTTTTTTTTCTTGACAAAATGTCCCAAGGACTTCACATTTTCAAGGGAAAAAAGCCTATTTCTCAGCCTATGACCTAAACAAGCCTTACTAAATTTCAAAGACTCCAAAAACAGAAACCAGAAATAAGCTTCAATTGCTTAAGGACATATTAAGCACCCCAAAAAATTTTTGAAAAACCAATTTTTTATTCAAAAATCTTCAAGAGCAAGATGAACAACATCATTTTATCATCAATTCCTATATTATCAAAATTATCGGTGTAAAAAAGGGTGAGAGAGAGATATGGCGGGGAGAGAGAAAGTAATGAGAGGTGGAAAAGGTGATGATGTGAAATGAAGAGATGTTGCGAGGGAAAAAATTTCAAATGACCATAATTGTCATCTCGTCTCGTCGCACAATAAAAAGATAATGTGTCGTTATTTATCAAAAAAAAAAAAAAAAAGATAATGTGTTGTTATTGTCATTTGCCACCAATGCTTTTCCTTTTCTTCTTCTTCTTCTTCTTCTTCTTCTTTTTTGCAAAACTTTAAAATACCTCAACAAAAGATAAGTCACCAGGAAAAAAATGCCTGATGACAGGGTGATAAATGGCATTTTAACTATGGCTCTTGTTTTAATGTACATAACAAATTGTAGTGTACAAATAGTTTTATAATTAAGTTTGGACCTTTGTTGCTGCTCATTGGAAATAGAGCCCCTTTTGGAAGGAAGTGCTTTAGTCACTATGGAAATGTCCAAGCAACTCCTTTGTAGTTTATATGTCCATCGAATATTGACAACAACATCTATTCATATCAACATCATTAACTACGGAAAACATTGCAGGTCCTTTTTAAAAGGCAATGCTTTAATCACTATGGAAATGTCCAAGCAACTCCATCATATAGCTTATATGCCTAACAAATATTGACAACATCTATTCATATCAACATCAACTAAAGAAAACAAAAAGAAAATGACAAGCAAGATTGTAACTACAAAGACAAGAAGTATCTACAAAAAGAAAATGACATAGCAATATTGTAACTACAAAGACAACAAGGGCCAATCTCCCTCTCTCTCTCTCTTGCCCTCTCTCTCTCTCTCCCTCTCTCTCTCTCTACAAAAAGAAAATGACAAAGCAAGGTTGTAACTACAAAGACAACAAGGGCCAATCTCTCTCATTTGTTTAGGTAAAAGAAGGTTTGTTCTTATTACCTCAAAATTGCCCATATATTCTTCCACCACCTCAAAGTTTCAAAACCAAAACCAATATACCACTCTATCTCTCTCTCTCTCTCTCCCCCCCCCCCTTTTGAGCCATGGAATTTGTTAACTATCTGAGTTTGCTACTTTTACTTATTCCTATCTTCCTCTTCCTAACCAAGAAAACTTCCAACAAGCTCCCACCAGGTTCCAAGGGATTATCCATCATAAGCCATAGCCTCAGCCTTCTACATGCAATGCGAGCAAACAAGGGTGAGGCATGGTTCCATGAAAGAATAAGAAAATATAGTCCCAATTCCAAACTCAGCCTCTCTAGAACTCCTACAAATTTTCTCCATGGACATGCTGTAAACAAATTTATATACACGCGTGACAGCAAGAGGTTTTCCAACCAGCATCAATGAGGAGAGTCTGTGGTGAGAAAAATATACTGGAGTTGAGTGGCGAAAATCACAAGTGAATAAGGGGAGCACTTGTATCCTTTCTGAAGCCTGAAGCATTAAAGCAGTATGTTGGGACAATGGATGAAGTTAGAAAGCACATGGAGATGCATTGGTACGGCAAAAATGAGGTCAAGGTATGTTGCAACTATTGATGTAAATTTCAGAACTCTAGATTTAAATCCATAGTAACTAGTCAATAAAATTATAATGAAATGAAGTTCATTCTTTCTTTGCAAAAGCAAATCATGACGTCATGAGTGGAACAAGAGACGCACATGAGGTTTCTGTTTGGCTAGTAGCTATTTGAGAATCTATAAAACCAACCACATATACACATGGAGAAATGACAATTTCCATTGGACCTTAGACATGTTAACCTATTAATTTTTCCTCCTTGCATTAATAGTATGAAACAATTTGTTGATAATATAGGTGATGCGTTTGATGAAGACCCTCACATTCAACATTATTTGTTCACTCATATTTAGAATAGAACGAGGAGCAAGAAGAGATGCACTAAGAGGTTTGTTTCAAAACATAATTGAAGAAAATGCTGTCAGTACTAGTAAATTTGCCTTTCACATGCTTCAACCATAGCTTCCAACCAAGGGCAAAAATGAAAACCATACTCATGGACCTTATAAGTGAGAAGAGGGTAGCCCTGGAAAAAAAATGGTGCTTCCCCTCATCAAGATCTCATCACTTGCTTGCTTGGTATCCACAATGAAGACAATTTAGCTCTACTATCTGATGAGGAGATTGCGGACAATGTGTTCATTATAATGATTGGAGGATATGACACATCCTCCATCCTCCTTACCTTCTTGATCAAGCTTTTAGCCAATTAACCATCCATTTATGCTGTTGTAGACGTCCCCGAACGCCCCGGGAGGAACGAGCTCCCGTTCTGCTCATTTTGGGGTCACTACAGCTTAGGACTCTCAAATTTGTCACGGTTCTAAGTCTGAACAAAAGAGTCCAAATCCGGCAAATCGTTTTGAGAAAACTGATTTTTGAAAGAAGTGCCAAACATGGACTGCTTTGCCAGATACAGAGTCGCCACCTAAGTGTTTTTTAATGGGAAAATTAGGAAACCCTGACTCGGTGCCAAAGGCCACGTGTCCGTCATCCCCAAAGTTGCCTCGGCTCGGGAACTTGGGTACGATTGGGGAAGGTCACTTCGTGAGCACCCCCGCTCGCCCGATCAAAGATCGGCCTCTACTAACCGTGATATCTATTTTTGAAAACTTTGTGTGTTCTTATTCCGGTTATTAGCCTAGGTTACTATGTGATGCACACAGCATACAAGTATAGACTGGGTCGCCCGAATTAGAACAAAACATTTCATGCTTGTTTATTTGAAAGATGGTTTGCTACTCGCAAGTAGGCTTAAAATGCAGATTTTGCCACCCGCAGGTGGGCTTGGAAAAGATGGTTTTGCCACTATCTAGTGGGCTTAAAACACACATTTGATGAATTGTTCCAATTCAAAAAACCCAACCTTCACCCACAGGCATTCAGGCAGTTATATCACATAAGCATATAGCCTCATGGTAAGCATGCTATCATGGCATTCACTCACACGCATGCAAGGATGCTAAAGCATAAAGACTCACCGAGTACTCCAAGCCAAAATAGAAGTTACATTAGAAATCATGCATGATCTTAAGTATACAGAAATGCCTAATGCAACACATGCAAAGATACAACTATAGCAGGCTCGGCTATTCTAAGATGGCATATGAAATGCTACAACTATCATGTATTCAATTTGGAATTGAAAGTACAATGCAGTTAGTATGATGCGCCGAGCCCGGTGCATGCAATACAGATGAATGATGCAAAGATGCTGTCATACTGTATGCTAATTGAAATATGCCCTAATCTAACCATCATAAGCGGATAAATAAAAGGGAGAAAGACGTGGGGTTGGAAGACATACAACACACACACGCACACTTATTACAGTTATGCCCTCGCCCAGAGGGTCCGAATAAATAATACAGTCCCGAATAAAAGAATATTACAGTCCAAATATTACAGTCCAAATAATATACAAAGCAATGTATTTTGCTGCAACATAGAGCAGGAAATGGGCATAGCAATGTATTTTCACAGATATATGCATGCCTCGATCCTCGTGCCACCAATCACGCATATCGATGCATGATGGCAGAGGAGTCGAATTGCACAACTCAATATAGAATGAATGCACGTATAAACACAACAAGAACCTAACTCCATCATGGATGATCCGGAGTGTCGGTGACTAGGGAATTGAGATACGTTCCGTCACTCGGAGTACGGAATGTACCTCGTTTCCCGTGCCCGGGCTAACTCTTATCCCGAACACGATGCAATATGCATGACATGCACGAAATGCGACTAAGATACAATTCTAACATACACAATGCTATGAAAATGAGATGCCTCGAAATGCATGTACACGGGCACGCAAACCGAGAAAATGACATGAAAATATGATATGGGCTTACACTAACATGAGAGAGCCTCAGCCACACTCACATAAGAGGCCGATAGATGAAAATGAAGTGCCTCGAAATGCGTGCACAAGGGCACGCAAACCGAGGCAATGGCATACGCAATGCAATGTGGCTAGAATGGCATATAGAATGCAACATGGACTTATACTAACATGAGAGAGCCTCAGCCACACTCACATAAGAGGCCGATAGGTGAAAATGGAGTGCCTCGAAATGCGTGCACACGGGCACGCAAACCAAGGCAATGGCATACACAATGCAATATGGCTAGAATGGCATATAGAATGCAACATGGACTTATACTAACATGAGAGAGCCTCAGCCACACTCACATAAGAGGCCGATAGATGAAAATGAAGTGCCTCGAAATGCGTGCACACGGGCACGCAAACCGAGACAATGGCATACGCAATGCAATTGCATGGAAAATGATATGCAAACATGTTAATGGATTTTCAGCAATGAAATGTGGGGGAAAACAGCCCCGAAATAGGGCGAAAACACACTCGATGCATGGAATCTCTCCCGAAATGCAAAATTAGGCACATAGAATGAACTACAGCTATACAAAGCATGCATAATTGGTACATGGAATGAAAATACAGAAGCAAGGCAGCCCCAAAATAAGCATTTTTACAATACAAATCATGGCCAAACAGAAAACATAAATAGGGCAACAATGGCATGCAAAAATGGCCCTAAACATGAGATTATGAAGCAACTCACAGCTGCTAACTCCAAATAGGTTAGGGCCCTTCAACAACATTGAATAGGGGCCAAAAATAAGCCACTTTACAGAACTGTAAAAACCCTAAAAACAAACATAGATATGGCTAAGCTCTTATGCAAGAAAAAGGGCCAAAAGGTGGCCAAAGAGGCAAGTGGTATATGCAAAGCCCAAACTGAAAAATTCCCTTCTACAACATTGAAGAGGGACCAAAAATATGACTATTTACAGAACTGTAAAAACCCCAAAACAGTATACAAACATGTTAGAAATGCAATGCAAAATGAGGCTCAAAAGTGGCTTATAACACAAAGTATACAAAATATTCATCAAACAGCCAAAGGCCCTTAATGAAACATGAATAATGGGCCAAAATAATACTATTTTTAGTTCTGTAAAATGACCAAAAACCGAAGCATAATAGGCTGCCAAAGCATGCAAGAAAGGGGGACCAAGGAGGGATATTGAAGCAAGTGCAAGATGGGGGGCTCAAACAGGGTTGAGCCCTTAAGAAAAAGTGAAAAAGAGCTCAAAATAAGGCCACTTTCAGTTAGGGCCGGAGCTCAAAACAATAAGCATGTATGGCTAAGAAATGTTGCAAAATTAAGCTCAAAAGAGGGGAAATAGGACTTACCTTTGAAGACAAGTCTTGGATGCTTCTTGGCTTGAGTTTGCAGCACCCTTAGGCCTTGGAGAACACCTTCAAACTTCTGGAATGGAGGATAGAAGGGTGGGGGTTGGTGGTGTAGAAGAAATGGTGGTGTTGGACTTGGAGGTTTTCAAGGAAATGAGAGAGATGGAGTGGGATTTTTGTATGCAACCTTGAAGGTGATTTTTTTCTAACCTCTAATACAAGTGTTGGAGGCTGGTTATAAGGATCAAAAGGAGAGGGAGTATGGAAGGAAAGGGTGGGGGAAAAAGGACCAAGGCTTTCCCCCACAAACTATCCCCCGGATTGAGATCTTTTCTGGGGGAAACAGCTATACAGCTGTAAAGTGTGTAACTCAAGGAACATGGCCAGCCACCTTTTGGAGCTGCAGGTGGCCGACCGGCCACCCCCCCTAGCCGGCCGGCTAGGGGTCAAAAGGGTCAACTTCAATTAGTGGCCGGCCACCAACTTTTAGGATCCTCCCAAGTGTGTACACCACAAATATGTGGTTCAAAGTTCAAGAAAGTGGCCCAAGGATGTTCAACATTGGCTCAGAAGGAGGGGTTCAAAAGGGTCAAGCAACATTAGTGGCCGACCACCAACTTTTAGGGTCCTCCCATCTGTGTACATCACAAATATGTGGTTCAAAGTTCAAGAAAAAGGGCCCAGGTTGTTCAACATTAGCTCGGAAGTGAGAAAAATGGGCGTCGGAGGGCGCCGGAGGAGCAAAAAATGGTTGTTGAAACAATTGCTGGCCTCCCACCCTTTTGCGGCCTTCCTGGTGATAAAACAGAGGTACCTGCCAAAAATGAACAAAAACCGATGCAAAACGAATGCTCGGGGACCAAAACACGCAGTTCGGGGTCCCGAAAACGGGCTGTTAAGCACCGAAAGTGGCATTCAGCCACGAAGTGGGTTTCTCAGACCCCAGTGTCCCTCAAAAGGGAGCAGAAAGGAAGTATGCCAAAAATCAGAACAAACGGAGATGGTTAGGCGGTCCCGAACCGAGGCACACGGCCAACGGTCCCGAAAAACCGGAAACCGGACTCCGAAATGGGCAAAATGACCTGCGGCCACAAAATGTAGCCCACGGCCACTGAGAGATGGTCTACGGGACCTCTCCCTCGCCTCAGGAAAAGAAACAGAGAAAATTGAGCCTGGTTCGCAAACCGAGGTGAGGCACAAAAAAGGGTTCGGAAGTCCGGAGGCAGGGCTCACGGCCGCGACTCTGAAACTTCTGAACGAGCACATTATGCAACATCACCAAGCGCTCAATCGGTGACGTCTGAGTCTTAAGGTCGGTCAAAAATGGGGTGTCTACAGCTGTATGCCCCCAACTGGCTCCCTCATCATGATTCATGAGAAAGATTTAGAACTGAAAAGATAAAAGGATACTAGAAAATGGAACATACTAAAAAATTATCTGTTTTGAGATTGCAGAACAAGAGGAGATTGCTAAAAGCAAGACCCTTGGGGAGCTTCTCACATGGGATGATCTTAGCAAGATGAAATACATTTGGAAAGTAGCAATGGAGACTCTAAGGATAACCCCTCCTGGGTTCTGTTCCTTCAGAAGGGTCCTCAAAGATACAGAATTTGGAGGATATCCAATACCAAAAGGGTGGCAAGTATGTGTAAATATTGCTAATATTTCCATAATTGTAGATTAATTACCAGAACAAATGTGTGTAATGTAAATAAAATAAGAGCTAGAAGTAACACAAATTTCTAATAAACAGGTGGTATGGGCAGCAAGCATGACTCATATAGATGAGACGATTTTCCCAAATCCATCAAAGATCAATCCAACACGCTTTGAGCAGCAACCACCAGCCCCTTACTGCTTTGTGGCATTCGAGGAGGACCAAGAATGTGTCCTGGGTACGAGTTTGCCAGAATTGAAACACTAGTTTTACTTCGTGACCTAATTCAGATGTAAGCTTTCCTGCATTGACGATTCTTTCTGCAGAGATCCAATGCCAGTTTTCAATCAAGGGCTACCAATTCATATTAAACCAAAGAAATCTAATGGTGCGATTTAAGTTCACACAACTTTCATTGACCTTTGATGAAAAACAATATTTCCCCTATTGAATAAACCTAATGCATCGGTTTCGTGGAAACAATTCAGCTATAAAAGTAAAAAAATAAATTAAAAAAAATCACTTTCTACATTTTATTAACAAGATTTTGTTGCAGCAATTGTGCTGCAAGTCTTCTTCACAAGGTCAAGGGAATCACTCCTTGACAATTTGATTGATTTTCATTTCCAAGCACTGAAAAGGAATCAGTGGGAGCATTTATGTCACTATTACCATTTTGGTTCCTTATGAAGAAAATGGTGTATAATAAAAAATGCCAGTTATTTTGATGACCGTAGGCATAGCACCATTTCCAAAAAGTTCAAGTTAAGTCTAAATGCTATGTTGCCTTTAGTTCATTTTATCCCAGAGGAACTTTTATTGAACTTATGACATTCCACTTTATGAGTGGGGTTACGTGACACATCTATAGGTAATCTGTCTCACCTTAACTTCTCAATGGGTAAACATTTTTCTCCACAATGTTCAATTTGTCTAATCTGATTCATAATGAAATTTGGTCAAAACTTCATTTTTGCTTTCTGCCAAATATAAACTTTAAAATAAGAAATAAAGTTTGTTAAATAACAATTAAACTACCCACTCAATCAAACCAGAATCTAGAATTAGCCTACCAAGAAGTTAGTCGACATTTTTGTCAAGACTAGCATAATGCCTGATCCCTTTTTTCAATATTATGTGATATTGCAAAAGTACCATCTGAAGCTCATTCAAATCCCTGATTCCACAAGAATTTTTCCGGCACTAACATAATCAAATTTTATATCAATAAATTATCTAATATCATCTCATTCTAAGACAGGAACATATTAGACTCTGCTAACATTCAAGCTCATTACGATGGTGAAAAAACCTTAGCCTTAAAACTTCAAATCCTGTTGATCCCCATATGTTTTATGTTGATGTAAGAATTGGATGTGCAACTTAATATATCATGTAAAGTCCTGTATTTGATAAAATATAGACACTTCCACTATTTTTAGTCAGGAATCCTTACAACATAGAAAAGAATTATTTCAACAAACAGAACAAAACAAATTCAAACAGATACCAATAACGATCATATTACCAAATCAATAATATTAAATGTAAAAAGCACCTTTAAAGTATAGAGTCTATTACCACGTTTTGGTACTCTAAAAGCTTTTTTCCTTTGATTCATGGAATCCGCCACGAGTGATGCAATTTGTTCACTTTTTTGCTTCTCCACCTTCTCCTGCTCTTCTACTTGCCGCCCTCTTTTTTAATTGGGATCCACTTTCGAGGCCAAAGCCTCAACTTCCTGAGAGTACTAAATAACCCAAGGAACAGTGGCTACAAATGAGAATACAGAACATGGGTCAATTTCAAAGATCAACCTCTTTGGCGCCCCATGGTTCTAATCAAGCCAGCTGTAAATAGATTTGTACTCATTAATGATAGGATTGTACTTTCCAATGAGCAGCCACAACCCTTTGTTTAGTAAGCTTTTACTACCAAAAAAGAAAATACCCAAAAAAGAAGAATATACAACAGAACTCAAAACACTGCCAAGAGGCCACCTTGCTATAGAGGCACACACAAAGGACCTAACCTAGAAAGGAAAGCCCCTCACAACCGGAGAGGAATAGGCACAAAGGACACTCAATTAACAAGAGACACCAAACCCAAACCACCAAGAAACAAGCCACTCACAACCCAAAAGAATGGGCACAAAACACACTTCTCACAACTCGAGAAGCTAGACACAAAAACAAAACATAAAAAGAAAGAAAACCACTATCACACATTTTCTTGCAATTTCACAATAAAGTTCTTAGGATTGGTAGACAATTTAGCAAATGATTTTACCCATGCAAGCTTTAGATTAAGAATCTTCTTGTCGAGCTTCCTCTTGGTCTCATCTCTAGAACAAAGAATGCAATCCATATTTATTTTAGTTCATCCTTCTAGGAGTAGAAGACACATCTTTAGAAGTCACACTTTGAGAAAGGACAAGCCCATCCAAAGTCTCCTCCGTTGAAGGGGTGCTCATCATTTCCCTTTCATTCACATTCCCCAGGTTGTACAAACCTTTGGAATACACCTTCTCCTATTCCTTACCCTCGACCGCATTTGTTTTCTCCACCTTTTTCGAATTACACGATGCTAACATATCAAAATTATTAGATGAAGATGGAAGGTAATTGAATTCTACAAGAATTTATTGACGAAATATTACAAGCAAGTGAACAGTTCCAGACACCAGAAGCATTTATGACACAATAAGATTAAAGGGCTAATCATATAACACCTAGAGATGCATGATCAAAATATGGTCTACAAAAATTCTTAACCCAACCATTGCAATAAAATTTCACTTTCTAAAAAAGAAAGGAAAAATATCAACAAGAAACTAGTATTGTACATGTGCTTCTCTATGTCATTAACAAAGGTAGTAGAAAATCTCCCACTCAGTCTAACAAAAACTTTCTTACATTAACAGAACGCTCAATGTACCTAGAAAAGATTTCTTTGAAGCATATCGTATCATCAGCAGTAAGTTGAAACTAAGGTCTTAGGTCACTCACTAGAGCACTACTTTTGTGACAAGAATTAAATTCCCTTTAAACTAATGGAGTGTTCCTAGAAAAATTTTCCTTGCAACTAGCTGTAAGTTAAAAGTGAGGTAACTCAATAAAACAAGAATATTTTTGTCAAGAACTGACTTCAGTAAATCAAATGGGGAGTGTTTATCAAAATGACTATTACAGGATTTTTTTTTATCAGAAACAAAAAATAATATATTAAAAAGCATAAATAAAGAAAATTACACGAAAGTGGGAAACAAGAAGTCCACCAAAAAAAGATAAAAATAAATAAAAAGAGCAAAACTCATCAAGGTTATAGACTACTAATGACATACCGCCCACCGATTCTAAAAAACTAAAATAATTGAATCCTCTTAAAAGGAAAAGAAAGCAAAGCCCCAAATGAGGATAAAAAACACTCTATCCCAAAGAGAATCAATGTCCTTCATTTTGTCTACAAAGATTCTAACATATTGCACTCCAACCAAATACCCATGAACAAAAGACAATTCCACAAAGCCAAGTTTTCATGTTGGTACCCTAAGAGGCACGGGAACTTCTGTAGAGAAAGCATGTCATGTCCGATACCCGTGTCCGACACCAACACTCTTCGGACACTCCTAAAAGCGTGTCCAACACTTCTTCAATGTGTCCTAGTTAAAACATCAAATTCATAATACCAGACATTTTACTGACACTTCACGAACACTTTAGAGACACTACTTCAATCCTTCGAGCACATCTTATATGATGAATCCCTTAATGATAACAATATTCTGCATTCTGTTAAACACAATTTATGAACTATAAATATGTTTTGAAACATTTATAATATTAATACATCATGTGCATACAGTATTCTATAATTGTTTTGAATTACTTAGAATGTAATTGTTAAGTGAATGATATCTTGATGTTTAAGTTATGAAATATACAACTTTTTCATGTAATTTGTATAAACTTACATATATGACATACAATAAATTTGTAAAAATATAAAATTTTAACTTGTCCCAAGTGTGTCGTGTCCTGCATATTTTGAAAATTGATGTGTCGCACCTCCGTGTCCGTATCATGTCCCGTGTCCATGTCTATGCTGCTTATTTGATACCAAAAGCTCTAAAGTCTATTAAAAGCAATTGAGAGCAAGAAGATGAAGCCACCCAACACATATCCGCCGCTTGGAATAACTAGTGCCATATAGACAAGGCCAATGGACAATGCAAAAACAAGGGATCCAATGATTTCTCATTCCTGCTACATACAATACACCATTGAGGGCGAAGATCGCAATTGGGTCTTCTTTTTTGAAATATGTAATTGGTCATAAGACTCTTGTGAGCCAAACTCCAAACAAAAACATTAACCATTTGCTTCGTTTCAAATTGTTTCAAATCCTAGAATGATGGAGAAAAGGACGAGCATTGTGATTACCAATGATCTTCTTGAAAAATTATTTGCTTGAGAAGATCCCCGAAGAATTAAGTGACCAAATCCATTTATCATTGACATTAGGTCTTAAGGAGAAACCTTCAAGGATGCTCAACAAGGATGCCAAGTTGCCAATTCAATCAATTCACGATCATTAATATTTCTATAAAAAAATTGAAATTTCATGAAATTGGTGCCGATTGGGAAAGCACCATATATGCGATGGAGCATTATGAAAACAGACCAAATGGTACAAATGTGGGAATAAAACCTCAAAAGAAGAATCCCCAAGCCAAGTATCTTCCTAAAAAGGAACACTCCCACCATTTTCAACCCTTACAGAAAGGAAACAGGAGTACACCATCTAACGTAATTTTTTATTTTTATTTTTATCAACAACAAAAACAGAATTTATTGATAAAGAAAGCGAGGTTACAAGATGAGGACAATGAGTCCTCTTACAAGTAAAGACACAAAAAAACCACCATCAAATATAACGAAGAAAACAAACCAATATTCACAAACAGCTCTCTAATCATTAGATATCAAAAAAGTAAATGTACATTTCTTTTCATGCTAAGTTACTGATCAAACCAGCAATGGCGGGAGAGCAGTTGAAAGAAGAGATGAATTGAAGGTGAGAGAAGCAACATGAGAAGAATGCTGGTGAGACTGGGATGGGATAGGAAAAAATACAAGGCCTGAACAGAGATCTCTTGATGTACATGTTCCCTTTCCTAGTCCCAGCGTTCTTGTTATCAACCATTGCTTGGGTCTGCCGGTCATGGGGATGTGAATGTTACGACCTTTTCTTCAAATTTTCCACAACTTATAATGTAAAACAAGTGATTGAGGTCTGACAGTTATAGACCAGCAAACAATTAGGTAATAGATTCTCTAATGCTTCTGGAACATTAGTCCATCAATGAGATTAAATATCACTTAGACCTGATCAATAAGGTTTTCTGTGTAATATTCCCCTATCTTGGGGGTTGTTTTACTGAATAGATGAAATGTGGGGTGAAATTAGCAAAACAAAAACATCTGGAAAGAGATGGACATTGCATGACAAGAAGATCAAAAGTTATCACCTATCCATATCTATGGAGTCAGCCCCAATAGCATAGCAGTGCAGCCACAAATTAATTCCAAATAAGATGGCACGCACATAACAATTCTTTGACTGAAACTGCCATATACAGAAACAACATTCAAGGATCATAAAGCATTTAAGCACCTTCAATTTGATTATAAAATGGGGATACTAGCTCTATGAAGCTATATAAAATTGCATCAAGTACCAAGTTCTGATAATTAGATAATGCAGTAATTTATTTGCAGCATAAAATCCTCTCTATCACATTGTTAACTATAACAAAGAACCCCTTAGAAGATGACAACGATCCATGATCCATTCCTTTCTATGAAGATCATAAGGAAAAGAGTTTCCTGATCAAGAAATACTTTATGAACTTTCTGATTTATCAACAATCCATGATCCATTCCTTTTTGTTTTATAAAAAAATAAAAATTAAAAATTAAAAAGTAAAGTAAAGTAAAAAACAAAAAATTTTAGTGGGTTCAAAAATTAAAGTTCAAATCATATTAGGTAAGCCATTTACAATAGAATTTTAAAAGTTGGCCTGCCATTAAACGAATCAGTATTGTATCTGATAGACTGATCCTACTTCATTGAAGAACCAAAATATAGGCATACTTCAGTTGCCATACACAACTGTGCAAGGTAATCAAATTTAGAATGATTCAAAACAAAGAAGGTTACAATTACAAGACATGTGAATCCGGATTCCTTCTTAACAAACTTATCCTCTCTCTTTTCCAAATGAAAACTAAACATTAGGAGGAAACTGAACTTTTTGTTGCGACGTTATACAAAATGCATTTCATAAAGAAAAACGTATAATAAGACAGTGGCTCTAAGTATTGACAAACAACCATAATGTGGTATGCAATGCACCTCCTTCAAGTTGTACAACAGGAATATGCTTAATAAGAACACATAGTTCCAACATAATCAGATAATTTTGAACTTGAGAATGACTATCTTTGTCACTTAACCCCCCCCCCCCCAAAAAAAAAAAAAAAAAGACTGATTCTGTTCATTAAATAGTTACGAAAAGAATTTTCATTAAAAGAAAGACCTGGCTATTTAATTTTGGACTTTTTAAAATTGGAATAGACTGTAAAAGCATAACAGTAAGTTATTGTATACACATGAAGCTCTTGATCTACTGAACCATTTACCTGATCTTATGTAAAATTTATGCTCTAGATTCATTATATCAAAATTGATTATTCTTTTTGTTTGATCTTATGAAAAAGTTAACTATGGAAACAAAGGATAGTGGAGTTACTTTCCAAGCCTTTCACCTTCTCTTATCAACTCTACATCCCGTCCAAGTGTGAAGTAATTTAGCCACCAATCAAGAAAATACCCATGCCACAAATATAGCAAACATTGAAAACCACCCCTGTCAAACCACTTGACAATGAATGAGGAGATGATTCACCATTTCTCCTACATCTTAACCCACACTACACCATTGTGAAGAAATTCTCCCCTTTAAAATTTCCTATATGCCACAGCCAACCATCAGAATTATGCAACCTTGAAGAGCATTTAGCGCTTCAAACTCCTTTCTAAGAGCAAATGAAATATTTGCGGTACCCACCAAGACTTTATAGAACAATTTAAACTCAAATGTTTCATTTTTAGGGGAGAGCCACTGAATCTCATCATTTCCACTTCTCACAAAGATCACTTTATGTCTCAAAGGACACACCACCTTATTCTTCTAATCAAAAACCAAGATCCTATGTCTGACATCCCTACCACTCCATCACTCTCTTGCTTATTATAATCTCATAATCTGCCATTGCAGCATTCTTTTGTGCTACTATACCCTATTAAGAATGGGACAATGACTTCCAAACCAAACACCACGCCCAAAGTCTCTTCATCGTTTTCCTAATAAGGAAATTCACCCAACTTTCCTCATACCCTTCATACACTAACCCTTAGGAAGTAGTAGTCCAATCACTCAAATCTTCCCCTCTCACGAGCATATCCCAATAAGGTACTCACCTAACAGGCACGAACATGTGACACAATATGGACACAACATGACACATTGACCCAATAAATTTTAAAAAATGTAGGATATGACATGTGAGGGACACTCAAAATATATATAGTTTTATGACCCAATAAACTTCAAAAAATGTAGGATATAACATGTAAGGGACACTCAAAAAATATATAGTTTTATATATTTATTTATTTTATTTTTTTGATAACTTGGTATCGGCCTACTGGACCAACTAATTCGGGAGACCAATCGAGAGAGCAATCGCACCATCCACTAGCAAGGAGCCCAATTAAAGCCAGGGCAAAGCCCCGTTTGGATTGGCCCCAAGAAATTGTTTGCAACTAAAAGGTTTCGAACTTGAGACTTTGGGAGTGGAGTGGAGTAGGACAGGTTACTTGAAAATTCAAATTTATTGATACATCTAGGCCTAAGGCACAAGGCAACCATAAATCATAACAATCAGCAACACAAGTATCTAGAGACTACTATGCATGCACTCCACTAAACAATAATCATGCCATCTACATACGATAAATGAGGCTTTGAGATAAATACCCCTCTTATTCTATCCACTATAAAATCCTCTTTAGATTATCCTCAAGTCGATTCAACTCAAAACCTCAATTACCAAAATAAACATAAGACAAAGAGAGAAGTCTCCCTAAAGTCGTAGATATGGGAAGAGAAAAACAAGAGAGAGTAATTCATTCTAGTGGATAGTCAAAACATTCATATACAAGACTGTATTCACTCCTTTCATCTCTCCCAAAAGGTTGGCGATATTTTTAGTACATGTAAAAGGATATCCCATTTGTGCAATTGGCAATATATTAAATAGCATATATAGATGAGAATACCTATTCATGAATTGAACACTTCCTTGCCACATATGGTGTCATGTGGTATCATAGTAGCTAAGAAGAATAGACATGGACACGTGACTCAACACGAACATGCCAGCATGTAATTTTTCAAAAATTGTAGAACACGACACATAGGAGACCCTTGCAAAATATATAATTCTATATATTTAAATATATCATATATAAAAACAAATAATTATTATGTGTCATATATATAAATATTTACTTCAATGATAATACTTTTTGAAGTCTAAAAAAAGAAGAAAAAGTATACATTTACATTGTTTTTTTCTTTTTAAACATTAGATTTCAAGTTATTGTATTCAAACTTGTAATGTGTTTCACGTGTGTCTAAATGATAGACATGTCCCCAAGTGTCTAAAACATGTCTGAGTTAAAAAAATAAAAAAATAAAAATTAATAGTAAGACATTTTGGACATTTGTCCAACAAATATTTGGAATTGTTCATCGAGCGTTGTGTCATGTCAATGTCCAACATGGTGTCAAACATGACACACTACCTTCTGAGAAATGTCCATGTTTCTTAGCATAGTAGCGTCTACTACTAGTTTCTACATGAGTATTACATTGGTTGGCCTTCTTTATGAAAGTTTTTACTTACCTAAAACGTTTCCAAAAGTTTACATATATCTATACACATATATGCTATATGTGGTTATCCATTTTACCAAAATGAGGTTGGAATGGGTAAACTAGAATTTGAAAAATATTACTTAACAAAATAATCAAACTGTCTTGTTTGTTTCCTCTATTAGGTTCTTCCTAGCCTACTTCTGGGACCAGTACAGTAGAGGACACTTTGGCCAAAAACCATTCTAGGGGTGGGGTGGGGTGGGGGGTTCCATATCTCCTTTAGATACACAAAGCCCTCGTGCTCCTAATGTTGAGCTCGAACTATTGCTACTATGGAATTCGCGATCACACGAGTACTTTGCTTTCCAAAAAAGACGCCTTCGGTTCCCTTTACTCATAAAGGATCTGACAAACTCATTTGAAAAGTCGACTTGCTAAATCAGGTCATATAGAACACCAACACATAGAAAAAAGGGCTGAAGAAACTAGTCCATGCTCCTTATTGTAGTTAATATTCAACCATTAACCAACTTCTTTACTTTATTCGATTAGGATTTAAAAATAAATAAATAATAATAGTAATAATAAAGGAGGAGGAAAAAAGCACAACCTTTTCAATGTCCAAAAATTCCAAGTGGATATTTTTTAAAAGGATTAGTTGCTATGAAAACCTCAACATTTCAGACTCTATCATGTGGATAGCATACTTTGATTTATATGAGAGCTCCTCGATTATTAGCGTTTATAAATAAAGACATGTGCAACCAATGCATCATCAAACACGCCTACGATTCATTAATACGTTGAAAATGAGCAAACTTATTGTAACCTATGTGGTGCTCGAACAACTTTCATATACTTCTGTACATATATATTAACTTTCAAACTCTTTAACGAAAGATGGAACATTGTACCTTTTATGACTCAAACCCAGTCTTGTTTCTTTCAATCACCCCTTATAGGCGATAAGCACCTAAAAGGATATGCCCAAAAAGGTGAAAACAGAGAACTATCTGTTAGGGCCTACAAACTATTAGCGTTGCATAATTGCAAACTAAGTTGCGTGCATTTGGTTGAACTCTCATGGTCCTAATTCATTTTTTAAAAGAAGAAATCAGATTCTATTTAATAAGGGTATGTTTTTTCACACAGGCCAGCTTTTATCGCACACGGCGGTGTCCAATGTGCCAATTAAAAACCCTACAAGGTGTGTGTCCATGGGTAGTTTAAATACATGGTGTAAAGATGGTTAAAAACATCTTCAGTTCTACACACCAATAAACACTCAACAAATTAGCTGTCTTTTGTTATAAATGGTAGAAGTGTATCAACCCATTTAATCCAAGTGTAACAAACCGAAGCATTGTCAAGGCAGCCCACAAAAACAAACAATTTTAATGATTGGAACATTCAAACCAAGGAACTGCTATGTTGAGTCAATCCAATTATTCCAATCTCCATGGCGCTATACCATCACCAGTTTTCCGTGGCTTCTAAACTTGAAATCCACTCAATAATTAAAACTATTTGGGTGTTTGGGAATTAGCTTTTTTAGTGGCTTTTTGGCCTTTTATAAAAAGATGTACAGAAAAAGTAGAGAGAATGATTTTTTAGTGGCTTTTTGACTTTTTGGCTAAAAATCAATGTTCCCAAACAAGCTTGTGTTCGAGGTCAGTAAGTTAGAACCAAAGACAACATTCTTGGTTCCAAGGAAACATGTAACTAAGCCACAGGAGTAATTACTACCAGACTCGACCACTGCCCTCAATGAAATGTTCCAACCAAATAGATATTGAAAGCAAATAAAGAACATTTCTAAAAATGTGCAAGGGAAACCAAAAATAAGTTCTTTTTTTTTTTTTTTTTTTGAGCGATAAATGCTTGATTCGACAGAGAGAAGACAAAATGAGAAAGTTTTTACTTGCCAGACAATAAAAAATAAACTATGTTCACAGAAAACAACACAAACCTGATACAAGCACAAAATAAGTTCTAAAACAAGAATCCTATAAATATTATAACTCTCACATATTGAACTCATTGTGTGACTTACCATGTTTGATTCTTCATAAGCTTGGTCAATTACTTCGCTGCCAAAGTAAATTCAGTAGATTCTTCATGTCATACAGTTCTGCATCTCTGCTAAGGGACCATTTAGTAACACCATTCATTTCTTTCTTCTTTATCTCACATGATACTAAGAAATTAAATTCCGTACCTTCTAAAGTAAGACAATGCCAGATCTCTACTTTCTGAAGGTTTTTACATTTTGATAGAAAATTCTTCAGACTAACTTTTGAAATATGAACCATTTCTAATCTCAATAGTTTCAGTCCCTTTAGACTCTTGGCAATTTCAGGAGACAATTGTTGAGTTAAGACCAAGCCTAACAATTCTAGGGCTTCTAGCTTCTTGTAGTTTATGCCTATCACTTCAATGATACGAAAAATGTCAATATTGCATATAACTAGACCAATTGACATCACCTCCATCCTGTTCCAGTAGCTGATTGCCCTTGAAAATCCTTCATGTTTAATATTTCTCCCAAAAGGTAGGGAGAGTTCTCTGAGCTCTAGTGACCTACAATACGAACAATAAAATTTGTGCATAACTTACATGAATTATGAACAAAATTCTCTTGCACTGTTAAGATTTTTATGCTTTCTCTTGCAAATAGTCCAAGTCCTTCACTAGTTGCTCAAATCAAACCAGAAACATTTACTGAATAAATTAACAAGGAGATTATTTCTCAATAAAATTAAGGGCACCGTGTTGTCTGAGAACTAATATAGAGGAAAGAAAATTCTAAAACTTTTTTTCTTTTCAAAACGAAAAATGAAAAATAGAAAGTAATTTATCTATAATTTAAAAGTACAATTGTTTAATTGTCTCCAGGTAATGGTGGCTTACTATTCCACTACTCCTGCAAGTACCCCCACCCAATTAAAAGTGTATTCCATTCCATGTATTTTACTTAGAGAGAAACAATATAAGCCAAATCAGTGAGAGCAATCAGAACACAAAAGGACAACATAAGTTGGCAGCTGGAAAGTACATATAATGTCTATCTGAATCATCAGTTGCCAAAGAAAAATTATTTAGGAAAAGAATTATTATCTGCAAGATTCATATGGTAGTTTAAAAACATTGCAATAAAATAAACAGGTCAAAGAAGGCATGTAGCATTATGAGCAACCCCTATTTGGTAAGCTAGTCATAGGTGTGACATGACTTTAATATCCTTTGAACTTAGAGAAAAGGCCAATTCTCATATTAAAAAAATCATTTTTTTTTTGGGGGGGGGGGGGGCTATCTTGAGGCTGTTTTTGCAACCTACTCTGAGATACGAAACCAAGGGGATTCTAAGACTTTAGAACATTAACTGCTTATTCTCCCACACATTAGAAAAGAATTATCTGTTTTAATCACCCATCTGGATTCCTGCTTAATATTTTAGTCTAAGCTTAGTATCACATAGCTAACTGGATTTCTTTCCAACAAGCCTTGAGGCCCTTAACCTAACATCCAAAACCCTTACAACCTTGTTGCATAAAGATAAAAAAAATAAACTCTAGCATCTTTTTCCAAAATTTCACTAAATAATCACAATCAAAATTTCCTTATTATACACAAAGATTAAAAAAAATTCTTCCATCTGTTTTCATTTTCAAAAGCCAAAACCAACAAGCTTTCAACAACCTTAACCCTCCACATAATGAATTATATATGCAGCTCCACATAATGAATTGCATATAATATTATATTATTGGGTAGCACCCTGCCACATCACAAACAAATACACATCAAAGTAACCAAATAAACACCAGGAAATATAACACACATGCATATAAGGAACAAGTAAAAATCTGTACCAGAGCAATAAAAATTATAGAATTGCTCCGAAAGATGAAAACCCCATTCTTTCCACTGCCACTCAGTAACTACCAAATTATTCTCTATCATTTTGACATCCCAGACAATTCCCATTTTTTTCAGTTTTCTCAATTGTTGGTTTTCTCTCATTCAAATATATTAATTGTCCTTCAAATTACACCCAATACTTTCTCAAAGAAGTTATCAAATAAATTTTATGTTGCAAAATTGTTTACTCCATGCCTTGTAGTTTGATAGATGGCTGCCGTATCTATGAAACACAGACAGACAAACTACCAAATACATGAATACATACATCACATACAAACTGCCAAATAGATGAATACATATATCACATACAAACTACTACGGAATTGGGGTGGCCGCTATGTGGGAGGCACCTATAGCCACTGTTGCATTTGTATTCAATTTTATACTTTAAATCACATTTATCATTTTTGTTTTTTTTAGATACAAATATAATTTGATGAAAGATTTATCAATACCCGATCAAATTGATTTTTTGCAAGTATTTCTTCTCAATGTACCCTAACCCCGAAATGGGCCTAATGGGCACACCCCAATTCCCATACCTTTCAAAGTTTTATAAGTCATTATCCAAATTCAGAATTTCCAAAAATTACAGCTTTTAGACAAATTTGGACAACCTGGTCTTTTAAAAAAAAAGTAGCTAACTTAAACAAATTTCAACCGTATTTCCACAAAATTCAGATTTAAGACCAAATCTTTAATTTCAATAACACTTTTATGTTGTTGGCATCGACTCAATATTTAAATGGGGTTTTAGTTTAAGTTCCTGGTATTGAGATTTTATAAGATAAAATGCCTACAACATTTTCTTAGAAATTGGGGTCACTCAGCATTTACACAACAAAATTCAACACCGAAATTTCAATTTTCAAATAAATTTCTCTAGTTTCACATAGAAATTTCATCAGGGACCTCTCCTACTACCTAAAGTTAGAAGAACGTTTCATTAATTTTCCCTATTTAAAATTTCACTAAATTGACACCAAAAAAATTGGGAAATTCTGAATTTGGAGAAATTGATGTACCTTTCCGCAAGGTAAAGAAGGTGATGACCAGTCAATTGAAGAGGCCCAGAAGGAAACACTATTCTGGTAATCAAAGTAACCCTAATACCATATTCATCATCATCATCGCCACGTCTATACACATCCATGACACCATGAAGAAATTTCATCAGAAACGCCTTTTTGAAAATGGTAACTTTGGATCCAAACAGCCTCCGACAGCAATCGCAATTGAGAATGGTAAAATCGAGCGTGTTGTCACCATCTTCGCCGAACAAATGATCGAAACAAACGCGTCCCCAAGATTGACAAACCAAAGAAACGGTGGATATCAAGAACAAGGGTTTGAAAAGAGAGATTCCTATTTGGAAGAAGAACACATCTCAGCATTGTTGTTGTTGTTGTTGTTGTTAGCATCTCTTTTCCATGGGATTCTCTTTGCTTCGACTGCTTCTCTTCCAAATGATTGTCCTTCTCAGCCTCTTTTTGCTCTCCATTCTCTCTCGAATCCAATTGAATCAAATTAAATAGAAATTGAAATTGGCTTTTGTGGAGATTGGTGGTGGGGTTGGTGTTTCTGAGGAGGGTTTGTTTGTTGGTGCTGATGACTATGAGCATGAGGTCCCATGCTGCATGGTTGCCATGTGGTTAATGGGAATGCGTTATGAAATGAAAATCTGCCTAATATGGAATCACCTTTATTATTTTCCAGCAAAGGTAGGGACCACAAAACATAATTTTCATAATTTTTTAAATGATCTAAATTAGTTATATCATTATTAGACATAATTTTTTTAAAAGATTAAACACATCAATAATCAGTACATCTGGAATCATGCAAATCTCCTTTGTATGAGTCGATTCCTGACCGCACTGCCAAACATGTATTCAACTGGAGAGCACTGGCAGAATAGATGGTGCATAAATGACCTGTAACAGAAAAATGAGATTCCAGTGGTGGTTCGTCCTCCCGGGGGTACTCCGACAATCAAGTCAGTTATCTCTCAAACATAGCAAAAGTGTTTAATTCACTATTCATAATACAAAAAGCGTATCGTAGACCCACGAGGGTGCCTCTTCTTTTATAGCCAACATTGACCTAATCCCAATAGAAGCCTAACTCCAATGGATTCTGTCTCAATGCTAATCCTGGACTCTTAGTTAGATTGGGATAAACTCTCTAAGAGTCTTATCCTTATCCAAACCGAAGTCCTCCCCAATTCTAGGACTCTTGTCCCTTACTCCTATATCCCAGATCCCGGTATTCTCAAAGATAACCTCGGTCTAGCCGAGATTACCTCGGCATCATATCCAGGACACGTGGCACCTCGGCTGACACTTCGGTACCACCTCGGCCACGTGTTGTCATTCAAAAATTATGTCCCCACAACTGTCCCCTTGGTTCTATTACCTCGGCATCCTGAGGTGATGGAACCTATACCTTTTAAACTCATAAAATGTCGGCTAAACTTGCTCTATCTTTCACTACCGATGTTGGAACACATCGGCTTTCGTATGACAAACACTTCAGTGTGTTTGTATATTAATAACCAAGTCTGTTTAAATTCACTGAGCCGAGATCGCCCCCTTAGCCAAGGTCTTTGCTTCATTACACCAAGAACTCCAAAAGTTTTATCACGCGTGTGAGCTGTCACGCATAGTAGCTAAACCGTTTTTGCCACGCGTCCTTCTCTCACTGGACCGTACCTGACACGCGCCATCAAGTCACGTCACTTCTGCGTACGCCGTCTAACAAGCACGCCGTCCTAGGCATATTGATGGCATTTATGCTGCCATTCTACGTGTTTGATCAAAACCACTTCTCTCTCTCCGTCTTTTCACTTTTGCATCTTCGTCTTCGTGAAAACTCTCTCTCCTCCAAAATCCTCTATTGCTCCAAGCTCCTAAGCTCTGCAACTTGCTCCGTTCACCTCTTCTGGTGAGATCTTCACCGCTCCGTCGCTTTTGCTACCGTTGTCTGACTTCAACAAACCTCATTCCGGCCTTACATTCTCTGGTAAGCCATTGCTTTTCTTTGTTTCAGTTTCTTGCTTAACTTCACACTGTTGCGTTCATATGCTGCTATTGTGACTTTATTCATGTTTTTGATTACAAATCTGTGAGTATGGATTCAATTATGTATTTGAGCATGTTTATCTTACGATTCTATTTTTGCCTCATCCATTCTTGACTACACACACACTGCTCACATACTTTGTTCATTTTGCCATTGTCTTTTGGCCTCGCACCTCTGCACACACTCTATCACAGTGTTCTTGATGACTCATGACTGTTCTTGATTCTGAATCTTTGTCCTTGTTTCTGTTTTATGTTTTTTTTTTCCAGATTCTTGCCTTTAATTTGTTGTTTGTGTAAACTTAGGTTTTGGGATTTGTTGTAGAATCTTGATCTTTAGGAAAACCGAACCTAAAACCATTTAGATCTTCACTAATTCTTCCCCCAGTATACATTTAGCTTTTAGCCAAGGTCATTCAAACCTTCACAAAACACTTCGTTTTGAAATTCAACACCCTCTTCCCAACCCGACACCATGGGTATGTGGAAGTATAGGGTAGACACCCTAACTAAATTAGAGTACTTTTAGGCAGGAGTTTTCCATCCTGACCAATGTTCATCTCAGGTTGGCTGGAGAGGAAGACTCCATCATGCCTAAAGACAACTTTATGCCTTTCCCAGTAGTTGCCTATATAGAGTGTGGACTTAGGTTCCCCTTTGACACCCTTTTTCCGAGAAGTCCTACACTACTATAAACTGAACCCAATGTAGCTTGCCATTAACTCTTACCGAGTTATCAATGGTATTACTGCCTTAGCCAAAAAAGAAAATTCCAGAATCGCCCTAGCCGACATCCAATACTGTTATACTATGTACCGCCTGAAGTCGGAAAAGGGCCATATCTACTACCTTAAGCCAGGATCCACTGAATACAAAATTATCGTCGACCTCCCAGACTCCAACAAGGGTGCTGGAGATGATTATTTCATCATCTCGAGCAATTGGGAGTTCCTTCTAGACGACGAACTTCAGCTCTACCCTCTAAGCCGAACAGTGTTCAAAGAGGGAAATGGTAAGCGCCAAAGTGTCACTTTTACTTGCTTTCAAGCCTTTAATACTTTGTTCTTTTTACATATGTGCTAATGTCTGTTTTTCTTGTAGCTCTTCCGCAACCGGTAAAAGACTTTCGCAAAATTTTCTACCCAGCAAGGACCTTAAGAGGTTGTTGGGTCTGTTAATAAACCAGCGAAAGGCTCCTTTGCTGCTCAACTTCATTCCCACTTACAAGTTTGTCTTGGCCGACATCCCAAGAAAAAGTAAAAGTAAGTCCCCTCCATCAGTTATAACTCCTCCTCAATCTTCACCATCTCGGCCAGACCAGGGATCAACCTCTGATCCGACTGAGCAGTCATCAACCTCGACTCCACAATTAATCCCTCCATCTCAATGCAAACGCAGACGTCGAACTGCAATTGCTGCCGAGATGGGGCGTAAGAAAGCAGTTACAGACAACCTCCTAGCTGACATCCCCGACACTATCAATGCTCAACCAGCGCAATCCCAACCTCAGCCGAAGCCAAAACCCAAAAGGTTGAAGAAAGCTCAACCCAAGGCAACGGTGACTTAGATTGATACTAAGGACACCTTGCCAATATCAAAATTGGCAGAGAGCAAGAAGACCCCCTCTACCACCGAGAAGAGACCTGCTGAGGCCGAACCATCCCAATCAACTCGGTCGAAGAGGCCGAGGTTAGAGTCGGCCATAACCTCAGGGTCGATGAAATCAGATGCCCCTTGGGCTCCTCCAATCATCATCGAGGACAAACCGATCACAGTTGGTGACAGCGCCGACGACATCGAAGTCGGCGTTGCCTTCTCTACTGTCCTGCTTCTCTCCAACAATCTCAACCGAAATGTCGAGATGAGCAAGTACGAGAACTTCTCTCTATCGTTGCAGCACTCAGTACTAGTAAGCCCCCAACACTTAGTACTTTTTCATTCTCTGTTCTTCTATACTTAGAATTTTTCACTAATTCTTTGTTCTGTTCATCTTTTCTAGGCGATTCAGTACATCCACTCCTTCGCATGTTAGGATTTTGACATGAAGAAGGAGTCGGTCAACAAGAAGAAGGAGGCTACTAATCTGCAAAAGACCATCAGCAAGGCTAAGGCCAAAATGAAGACCCTGATTGATCAAGCCGAGGCAACCAAAAAGGCTCCGGACGAGGCCGAGAAAAAGGCCGACGTTGAAGAGGCCATTGCCAAGGTCCTTACGGCTGAAAAAAAAGAGGCCGAGGCCAAGATGGTTGAGGCCCAAAAGGAGCTTCAAGATGCCCTGGCCACAAAACAAGCTGAGATCAAGGCCGCCGATGAGAAGGCGTACGAAGAGGGAGCGGCCGACGTCAGGGAGGACTACAAAAAACAAGTGAATGAGGCATGCAACAAGGGTTTCACCCTTGGTTGGATGGCTGCCCTCAGAAAGCTTGATGTCCCCGAGGACTCCCCCCTTAAGAATGCCGATGACCTTCCCTTGTCATTCCCTCCTATACCAAGCCAATCCGAAGATGATTCTAAATCCGAGGAGAAGGCTTTGGTCAGGAAGAAAAAGGAAGCTGCTGGGGCCAAGTCCCCTACTCTGAATGAGCAAGTCATTGACTTGTCTCAGGATGAGGAGGGTGAGGCCGCCAAAGATGCCACTCATGAGAAGACAACATCGGACGCGCCTATCGCCGAGAAAAGTATCGACCATACTCTTCAAGAGATCGATGCTGAGCTCGCAGTTGAGAAGGCCGCCGAGATGTCTTCCCAACTGTCTTCTGAACTCCAAGCTAATGCTGATGCTGAATAGTCTAGTCGTTGATGTTTTTCTCTTTTTCCTGTACGTTGTACGTTTTTCCTTTCTGTTTGAATCAATGTAAGCTTTAATTTGGCCGACGTGCCTCTTTTGTAATTTGAACAATTACTCCTTAATGTCAGGCCGAAGTGTCTTCTTTCCTTAACTGACTGCATTCTTCAATTTCTTCTTTCAATGTGATTGAATGCTTGTCTTCCTTTGTATGTTTCTATACTTAGAATAATTTATATGTAATCTTCTCGGTGTGGAATACTTCGGCTATTCCTATTAATGGTTTATCTCGGCTTTGACCTAACACTTGAAAATATTTATAATATTTCACAAGTGTTATTTATAACTTGCCACTTTACTTAAGACCTATGCCTTCTATTATTGCAATATAACCTCGGCTTAACTTTAACTTGTAAATTCTTTAAAATTTCAACAAGTGTTAAACCAACTTCCTTTAATCATAACCTCGGGTTAACTTCAACTTGTAAATTTTTCTTATAATTTCGACAACTGCTAATCCAACCTCCAAACATCATTTTCCAGCCCTCTGCTCCCTAATGTGAACCTAAGTTCCACTTGCGTTCTCATTAAGCCTTGTTGTTGCGGTCAAATTCAAACAAAGGCTGGCCGAGGTAACCAACCTTGGTCTCTTTGTTAATCTGACTGACATGTACTTAGTTCCAGTCTGAGTCTGACTCTGCCGATATGACAAGTCCAGGTTATCCCAACTCAGTTCAACTCTATTATATGCAAGTAAAAGTTATACTCTGCCATGTAATAATTCTAAGTTATTCGTCATGTTTCGCTTAGAAACATCGCCAACTTAGTTCAACTCTATTATATGTAAGTAAAAGTTCTACTCTGCCATATAATAAGTCTAAGTTATTCATCATGTTTCGCTTAGAAACATCGCCAACTTCGTTCAACTCTATTATATGCAAGTAAAAGTTCTACTCTGCCATATAATAAGTCTAAGTTATTTGTCATGTTCCGCTTAGAAACATCGTCAAGTATCGGGTCAATCACACTACATAAGTTTGAAAATCAAGCTAAAACTTTATTATTACTTAGGCTAATAACAAAAAATATTTAAAAACAAGAAACTCTTAATGATAAAAAAAACTTCAAATTGCAAGTATTCGAAGGCCTTGGCAATTCTTTGCCGGCACTGTTTTCAAGCCGATATGCCCCATTGCCTAAGACCGAGGTGATGCTATAGGGTCCCTCCCAATTTGGGCCAAGCTTGCCCTCTCTGGGATTCTTCTTGTTGCCGACGACCTTTCTCAGGATGAGGTCACTAACTTGGAACTCTCGTGGGTTGACCTTCTTATTATAAGCCTTGACTAGTTGTTGCTGGTATGCCCCCAGCTAAATTGCTGCTTTCTCCCTTCATTCCTCTAAGATATCCAGATCTCAGGCTAATAATGCCTCATTGGTCCCATTTTCTACTCCCTGGGTCCTGATCCCTGGGATGCCAACCTCCAGTGAAATGACTGCTTTTGTGCCATAAGCTATGGAAAATGGGGATTCCCTAGTTGATCTTTTCGGCGTGGTCCGATATGCCCAGAGTACACTGGGCAACTCATCCACCCACTTTCCCTTTACTGCTTGCAGCCTTTTCTTAATCCCATCAAAGATAACTTTGTTGGATGTTTCTGCTTGTCCATTGCTTTGAGGAAAACTTGGGGTGAAAAAATAATTCTTGATTTTGAACTTTGCACAGAAGCTCTTGATTAGCTTACTGTCAAACTGTGTTCCATTATCAGCTATTATTGCTCTTGGGATCCCAAACCTGGTGATGATTTTCTTCCATATGAAGTTCTTCACATCAACGTCCCGAATCTTGGCAAGGGGTTCAACTTCTACCCACTTGGTGAAGTAATCTGTTGCTACCAGTAGGTACTTCCTTTGTCCAATTACTTGAGGCAGTTTTCCAACAAGATCCATGCCCCATTGGGCAAATGGCCAAGGGCTGGATACCGGGTTCAAGTCCACTGGTTGATGTATTAAAGGTGCAAACCTTTGGCATTTCTCACACTTTCTGACATAGGCTTCAGCATCCTTCTGCATGTAGGGCCACCATTACCCCTGAGTAATAGCCCTATGAGCAAGTGATTTGCCCCCAGCGTCGCTTCCACACACTCCTTCATGTATCTCGTACAGAAAGTCTTCAACCTGTGCATGATGTACACACCTCAGAAGAGGTCCATGCTGACTTCAGTTTGACCTTGTGCGCCTATTTTCGGTCATCTGGTAGCTTCCCATCTCTAAGGAATACTATTATTGCATCCATCCAACTTGGTCCCATCTCCACACACATTGCTTCACGCTCTGTGTTCAGTGGTTCTATGCTTGGACTTGACAAGTCGTCAACCATTATCGTTCTTGCCTCTCCAGGTTTCATTGCACTAGCCAGGTTGGCCAGAGCATCCGCATGACTGTTATCATCTCGGCTAACTTGCTGTAGTCAGCAATTCTGGAATAAGGCTACCAGTCTGCCCACTTCCTTTGCATAGGCCGACATCCTTTCATCTCGGGTTGCATATTCTCCTGTCGCCTAGTTGACTATAAGTTGGGAGTCATCAAAGACTATTACCTTGTTGGCTTCCATGGCTGCTGCCAGCTTTAATCCTACGATTAGTGCTTCATACTCTGCCTCATTGTTTGAGGCCTTAAACCCCAAACGAATGGATTGTTCCAGTATCTGCCCATCTGGTGATACTAGTACTACTCCTGCCCTTGCCCCTTGTCGGTTTGAACTCCCATCAACAAACGGCCAGAATGAGTCGCCGATGTAAATACTGTAGGGCCTGAGTTTTTCTTTCCTCCTTTGTTCTGCTATCCTTCACTGGGTTTCTTCTTACTCACTTGGATGCTGTATACCTCGGCTCAACGGAGCCTGGTGTATGCCGGCGTCTGGTGTGAATTCCGCCACGAAGTTGGCTAAGACTTGGCCTTTGATTGCCGTACTGGGTCTGAATTTCTGGTAATATTGGCCCAAGGCCACTACCCATCTGGCTATTCAGCTTGTCAGATCTCCTTGCTGCAACAGGGACCTTAAAGGATGTTTAGTTAACATCGCAATTTTGTGGGGTTTAAAGTAATGATTCAACTTCTAGGAAGCCATTACTAAAGGCAGTGTTAACTTCTCCAAGGGTAAGTACCTGGTCTCTGCATCTGCCAGTGTTTTACTCACGTAGTAAACTGCCATTTGCTCTCCCTTTTCTTCTCTAACTATTACTACACTCACTACATGCTCTGAAACTACCAAGTATAAGAATAACTCATCGCTAGGTACTGGATTTGAGAGAATTGGAGCTGTGGTCAAATACTTCTTCAAGTCGGCCAAGGCAGCTTTGCACTCTTCGGTCCACAAGAAGTCTGTGGCTTTCTTTACTAAACTAAAGAAAGGCTTACATTTATCAGAGCTTCTGTTTATGAATCTATTTAGGGCTGCAGCCCTTCTAGTCAACATCTGTACTTGTTTTGCCGATGTTGGGCTCTTCAGTTCTAAGATGGCCTTGATCTGATCTGGGCTTGCCTCAATGCCCCTTCTAGTAACCAAATATCCTAAGAACTTACCAGACCCAACTCCAAATGCACACTTCGATGCATTGAGTTGGAGCCGATATGTTCTAAGGATGTCAAAAATTGCCTTTAAGTCTTCTAGATGACCTTCAGGTTCTTTGGTCTTCACGACCATGTCGTCTATGTATACCTCCATAGTTTTGCCAATTAGTTGTTTGAACATCTTGGTCACTAATCTCTGGTAAGTCGCTCCTGCATTTTTCAACCCAAAAGGCATTACTCTGTAGCAATATAGCCCCTTTGGGGTGATGAATGTAGTATTTTCCTCATCTGGTGGGTATATTGCTATCTGATGGTACCCCTTGTAGGCATCCAGGAAGCTCATCCTTCCATGCCCTGAAGTGGCATCCACCAATTGGTCAATCTTGGGTAATGGAAAACTGTCTTTGGGTAAGCCTTGTTCAGGCTGGTGAAGTCCACGCAGATCCTCCATTTACCATTCTTTTTCTTCACGACCACTATGTTTGATAGCAATGTCGGGTAATTTACCTCTCAAATGGCTTCGGCCTCCAGAAGTCTATCCACTTCCTCTTCTACTGCCTCAACATGCATTAGTGTCGGCCTCCTTGCTCGCTGGATGACAGGTTTGGCCGACCTATCTATATTCAGTCTATGGCAAGTGACCTCGGGGTCAATGCTAGGCATCTCGTATGGTGTCCATGCAAACACCTCAAGGTTTGCTCTTAGGAATGCCTCTAACTCTTTTTCCTCTTTCTCAGATAAGCCCGAGCCGAAAAGGAAGAAGCGTTCTTCATCCCCTTGCTAGAAAAGGATTTTCTTTAGGGCTTCTTCACTCTTCTCGGCTGGCTCTTTGCCGACGTCATCCAGGACTTCCATATTCTCGTCCTCGATCTCTGCTGTTTCTGCTTCTCGTACGTTGCAGGTAGATTTCATTGCTGCCATGGAGTAATTTTTTGCCTGCAACTGATCCCCTCTGACCTCCTCTATTCCGTGTTCTATTGGGAACCGCAAATCTGCTGCAATGTTGAGGGAACAACCCTCATTGCATGTAGCCATGGCCTTTCTAGGATAGCATTGTAAGGGGAGGGGGTGTCGATTATGGTGAACTCTATTTTTATCATCTTGGTGCCAGCCTGTACCTCTAAACTAGCTGCCCTTAGGGGCCACGTCGGCGTTCCATTGAATCCAGTCATTGGGCCATTGGATTGTTCCATATCATCTTGGTGAAGGCCAAGCTCCTTGTAACACCTAACATACATGATGTCACAAGAGCTGCCTTGGTCAACTAAGATGCACTTTACTTTGCATTCTCCAATCTAGAGGGATATTACAAAGGCATCGTTGTGTGGATGTTGTACCATCTCCAGGTCTTCCTCAGTAAAGGACACCACTAGTCCCTGGCTCTTGTCTGCCCGACCTGATACACATGTTGTAGGTGTTTTACCTGCTGGGTTTCCTCCCTTATCTTATTCTCATTCACCTTTGAGTGAATCACATTGATCACTCGAGGTCCACCTGCTTGTCGTTGTGGTACTAGTGGGGGTGGTGCTGTTGGTGCTTGGGGCAGTCTTGCCTGCTCTTCCCTTGTCTTGGCCTCGTCTACCAGGTCCCTTAAATTGCCCTGTCTTACCAGGTCTTCCAGATGTGTCTTCAGGGCTCTACACCTTTGAGTCAGATGTCCAACCTCATTGTGGTAAGCACAGTGCTTGTCAAGGCTTCTTCTCATAAATTCGCCTGGTACCCTTGCTAGTGCTCTGTAATAGGGCTGATTCCAGATTTTCTCCCAGACTTTGTAGACAGGGATTCGGAATACAGTTGTGACTGCTTGTGCAGCCCTTAATCTCGTCTTTGGTTTGTTGTATCCACCATCACCTTGGCCTTGCTTTGGCGAGCCGTTTTTCTTCTCTGGTTTCGATGCCTTTGCCCCCGGCGTGTCCTCCTCGGCCCTAGCATATTTTTCCAGCTTGGTCGTGAGTTCCTCCATACTTTTTGGCAATGTTTTTGCCAGTGATTTTCGGAGTAGGTAATCATCTTTCAGGCCATTTTTAAACGATATGACTGCCACCTCTTGGTTGCATCCTGGTATTCGGTTAAATACCTCGTAATACTTTTTGGTATAAGCTCTAAGGCCCTCATCCTCGCCGATCCTTAGAGCCATCAGGGCGTCAACCCTTAATGGTTGTAGTTTATTTGTCACAAATCAAGCCACGAACATCTCGGCTAGGCCCTCCCATCTTTTCACGGTTCTTTTCGGCAACTTATGAAACCAATCTGAAGCGATTTCCACAAAGGACGAGGGAAATACCTTACACAACAGCGGCTCGTTTGCAGTATACAGTGCCATTGAGTTCAAATATAAACCGACGTGAAAGTTAGGGTCAGACTTACCGTCCTATATCTGCAACCTTGGCATGTGGAACCTTTTTTGGGGCCTCAAATTTCTCCAACTCCAACGAGAATGGTGTTCTCGGCTTGACCGGTGAGGTTACCTCGGCATCATGTTGCTTCCTTTGGAGGTAATCCCTTAGGTCCTCCTTGGTCCGTCCAGGACCTCGGCTGTCCCCGAATTTCAGCTTTTTCGGCTTGCTACTTCCGGTGTCATTGTGAGTCCTCTTGGACCTCTCTCCGTTAGTTGCGTCGAAACATAGTTCATCTCCTTGAACATGCCGGTGTTCTTTGGGGTCAGACTCCTTGGAACGATGCGTCCTCCATAAATCTCCCTTTCTTGGCTCTCCTCGCCCAACCTCTCCTGAAGGCCGGTGAGAGTGTTCCTTGGTCCTGGTGTGCTAGGGGACTGCAGGGACTGCCTTCTGTCCCTCTTTCTGGGCGTCCTTCTTGGCCGCTAGAATCGGCGTATCTTGCAGAGAGAATGATGGCTACATGACATTGTTTTGCATCATAAAATTGATGACTGACTGCAGGTTCGCCAATTTGTTTGCCATCCCCCTCATCTCGTCGTCCCTCCGTAGGCATCTATCTTTCCATTCTTGGAGGTTGTCTTCATTATAATATCTGCCTCGATCAGATTTCTTTGGCACGTCGCCCTCCTGGCCGACATCCTTTTCTTCGTGATTCTTATTACGAGTCTCTTCGACGTCAAGGTCAATATGTTTCCCACTCCCAGTAGGAGTGCCATCCCCAACCTTCTCTTTCTGTCCATTATTGGCCATCTATTCTTCTTTCTTTCCCATAGACGGCGCCAAATTGTATGAGTCGATTTCTAACCACACTGCCAAACATGTATTCAACTGGACAACACTGGCAGAATAGATGCCGCCTGAATGACCTGTAACAGAAAGATGAGATTCCAGCGGTGGTTTATCCACCCGGGGGTACTCCGACGATCAAGTCAATTATCTTTCAAAGATAGCAAAAGTGCTTAACTCACTATTCAGAATACAAAAAGTGTACGGTAGACCCACAAGGGTGCCTCTTCTTTTATAGCCAACAATGACCTAATCCCAATAGAAGCCTAGCTCCAATGGATTCTGTCTCAATGCTAATCCTGGACTCCCAGTTAAATTTGGACAAACTCTCTAAGAGTCTTATCTTTATCTAAACCGAAGTCCTCCCCAATTCTAGGACTCTTGTCCGTTACCCGCTTATCCCGGATCCCGGTATTCTCTCTTGTCCGTTACCTGCTTATCCCGGATCCCGATATTCTCGCATGTAACCTTGGTTTAGCCGAGATTACCTCGGCATCATATCCAGGACATGTGGCACCTCGACTGACATTTCGGTACCACCTCGGCCATGTGTTGTCATTCAAAAATTATGTCCCCACACCCTTTATGGAATCCCCAAAATTTTTATTATTTTTTATGTCTTTGTTTTAAAACGAGTAAAAAAAAAAAAATTAGTTTGCTGGGGGTGGTGGTAGAAAAGGTTGTTGATTTTTCTCACTGAAAAATGGTTGTGAAAGATTTTCATTAGAAAATGGCTGTTGAAAAGCCACTAAAAAGTTAATGGTGGTCGTCAAAAAATTATCACCCGTTGGTACTGTGCAACAATGACCGATAATGATGGTAATAGTGTGAGATGATGGGAGAAAAAATTGATCAATTTTAATTAAAAATATTTTTATCATATTTTTTTATATTTTTAACATGACAAAGGAAAAAGTTCTTTTACTCATCCTTTAGAAAAAAAAAATAAAAAAAAATCACCTTGAGATTGAGGGAGTTGTCACCAAAAAAAATTTAAATCAGTATCTTAAATATTTGTATAATCCCATCAATGCCAATAAAATGACAATTGCTACGAGTTTACTAGGGACGTGTAATCCTAGTTTAGATATATTTGAAAATTTTCATATAAGAATCTTTCAAATTAAACATTCCCACATATGAATGGAAGATAAAAATCTCACATTAAAATCCACAGAATAAGAATAAATTTCCTATCAGTTAAAATTCACCAAACTATTTTTCTTATTTATTCCATTTTTTATTTTATTTATTTAAATTCTTATACATACACACAGATATTTAGAGAGAGGTCAAATAAATCGTGAAGTAAAATTTCTCAAGTTTTTAATGCTATTATCAAATTCAAGTTTGTAATGCTATTATCAAATTTAATTAAAAAAATAGGATGATGACTATAATTGAAAACTATATTTAAATATATAAGACCCCAAATCACATGATTTGATTTTAAAAAATATTTAAGACCCCTGCATCATTATGAATGAATTTAAAATTCTAATTTACGAGTCTCTAACACTACTCTTTTATTAATGACAAAAAATTGCACATCAAATGTTCCCAAATGCAATACCCAAATGTGACCGACCAATATTACTCCATTTGATTTGGCCACACTAGCCAAAATTTTTAAGGAAAAAAAAAAAAAGAGGACCATAAAAAGACAAAAAAAGGTGGCTATAATATCACATAACACTCAAATCCATTTTTTTACATATCGTTTATAAGATATTTTTGAGGATGTTATTTTATTCATCACAAACCTCCAATAACCCAGCACACAAAGGTCTTGCTTCACATAATTCACAAAAAGTTGCCTCGAGCATATCATCTAGTTGAAAGAAAAGATAAACAATCGAATATATAGCATTAAGATGGTGTCTTAAGAACATGAACTATATTTCCTATGAATAAAAAAAGCATATAGAAAAACTATATTGAATGTTCCGCAGGCTGGGAGTAATACGTGCGGCACCCCAGCTGTGATTCTGGAGTGGGTTGCTGTAGAAAAATCATTGTCGGATCATTCGGATCAACATATCTACCAAATGAAAAATCGAAAAAAAATCAGGAATTATGAACCACAAAGGATAATCTTCAGCCATATACTTGCCTTTTTTGGTAAATGAAATCAAATTGAGGATCGTCTGTAGGCCAGCTACTAGGGGTCAGAATTTGCTTAAGAAGGCTCTCTTAGACCTCTTTCTTGATTCTATAGGTAGTGGTGTATGGCCATTCTTAGTTGGAGTGATTTGTTTAGTTAATTCCGTTAACAAACAATACCTCAAACCTGTTAACAGCTATGTGAAGGCATACCCTTCACAACTAACTTCTTAGAGGACTGGCCCTTTAGGACAAGGAAATTGAGGCTATAAATAGGTCTGTGATGCCATTAGATGTTCTAGGCCACCTTCAAGTTCTTGGGGTAGGTGTGAAGCTAGTTCCCGAGTAAGTAGCTAAAGCAAAAAGGCAAAGTGATTAACTCACGAATAGGACCTAAAGTCACTCACGCGTGTCTCATCATTTCATCCACTGGAGTTCGTGCTGCTTGCAAAGGATCTGCACGCTGCTCCTCCCTAGAAGCATATTGTTGGCTATACTACCTCACTGACTTGATCAAGTTGAAAAATAGAGGGACAAATGTTCCACAACCCCCTTCCATGAAGAGGATCTTAAAGGCATGAGTTGAGTACAGTGCCCTGTGCTGGTCATCTGGGACGACCTGGGATTGGTTAGAATAGGAATATGAGTTGTAATCTTAAATGTATGAGGCAGAGTACAATGTGAGTGAACTCGGAAAAACATTACAGAGACTTGAAAAAATGAAACAAAAATAAAAAGTGTACTTACAGGCTCCACAAGTCCAGAAATGTTGTTGCACAAGAATATTGGTTGGTTAAATTTTTCATCAAGGATGTGAAGCTGAAAATAAAGCAAGTTACAGATCAGAATGAGGTGAATCTATGCTTCAATATAACACACCTAAAGATATCAAATCTATACATAACCCAGTGTGTGTGATAGAGATTAGCGGCGATTAGTCGTTGACCTCTGGGAAGATGGTAGGCACTTCAATGACTTAAGATCACCGGAGGTGGAGGAGTAGAAGACCAAGGCAAGCTTAGAGAGAGAAGAGGTGGCAGTGAGAGACCTTGAACACTTAATGTATGTTATGTGATTCTTGTTGCTCTTGCTGTGTGTTTGTGGCTGCACTTATGATGCGTTATATAGACTCCAGGAGTATTGGAGCCCAAGCAACCTCAAGACAGGTGGCAAGCCCTCCTCAACTCGACAGGAGGATGATATCAGCCCTACTAGTTGTGTCCTATGATTCAGGTCCTCGGGGAGGTTGTATCATAGGAACTGCAGGGGTAGGTGTGATATCTTGAGAGGCGTATCATATGTGCATCAGATGTAAGTGTAAGGTCGATGTCTCTTTCTCTAAGCTAGGTCAAAAGGGGAGCTATCACTGCAGGGAGATAGCTACACGACCTTGACGATCCCGAGGTCTTAGCCTCCAATCCACAATCCTCCAATGATCCCAAGCGAGAGTGCCTAGGTCTTGCTCCCGACCTAGGCAGCCAAGAGGGTAAATGCATGGGTGAGCCAAGGGCTTGTCACGCCCTCAAAATAAACCCATAATATCATACAGTCAAGTTACAGGAAAGAGATATTATATTACAATCATCAGAGTAACCTTTCAAAATGTATTACACGTTGACAACAAAAGTAACCGCCCTATAGGCTTACAACTTTCCAAGTCAACACTTTGTTACAGAAAGTGAGTGCTAACTCAAATACATATTAAGCCCTTGGCTTGAATTTACATGAAATACATCCAAAGAAAACAAAACAACAAAACAGTCTGCCTGCCTCTAGCCTCCCAAGCTATGTCCTTGGCGGTGGCATACCATCGGTACCTGAAAATGAAGTCCCATATAGGGTAAGCCACAGCCCAGTAGAAATATACTAAACCAACTATAAACAATGACTAAAATAGTAGCATTTGATAGATGGTCCACACTTATATTCCAACGTATACCATGTTACAGTTTCATGCCAATCATGTCCATATTACAATTCATTTTCCATTTCTTATCCAACTTTAAGTTTGAAAACAAGGTTCAGAATCTGGCCACGTAATTTAATGAGATGATAACTCATCACTATAATACTTTCGAAATTCATAGTGGATACACTTTTTGGTGCTGTATCAAAGTCAACAAAAACATTTTCATACTTCACAAATGATACACATTTTAGTGCTGTATCAATCTCAAACAAAATCCGGTTTAGAGGTCCATCCCCCATCTTCCAATAAACCGTGGAGTACATCCCTCATCTCCTCCCACACAATACAATGTATATAAGCAATTATCATATACAAATTTAATCCATCACTTTAGACATGCATTGATACAAAAGAAATTAACCATTTCTATTCATCAGAGTAGTTCTTACAACCATATTACATGTTAACAACAAAAGCAAATGCCCTACGAGCTTACAGCTTTCCAAGTGAACACTTGGTTACACAAAAGAAGAGTACTATCTCTATACAAAATAAACCCTCGGCTTGATATACATGTAATACAAACACAGTAAACAAAAAAAAGAGTCTTCAACTCTCATCATCATCCAAGCTATGTCCTTGGAGGTGGATTGTTACCTGTACCTGAAAATAATGTCCCATATAGGGTGAGCCAACGCCCAGTAGAGATATGCTAAACACAGTATGAGCAATAACTAAGACATTAGCAATTGATAAATGTTCAATTTCCACCAATCAATACATAACCCATTTCCATTTCATGACCCCTGTGTTCGTGTTTCATTTCATTTTTCATGTCATATCAATTTCACAATTTACATCAACGGCTCAGAACCTGGCCAACCGCTTGTATGAGACAGTGACTCATATTAAACATTTCCCATTTTACAATGGATAAACATACTACTTCTATCAACATCTCAACAGGATAAGCATACAAGTTGTATCCATATTTCAACAGATAAGCATATTAGCTATATCAACACTTCCAGAGATAAGCATATGAGTTGTATCAACACTTCCATAGATAAGCATATGAGTTGTATCACCACATTATCTGACAAGCATATGAGTTGTATCAGTGGAGTCCATCCCCTATCTCCTCCCAAACAACATCCGATTTAGAGGTCCATCCCCTATCTTTCCCTAAACCGTGGAGTACATCCCGTATCTCCTCCCACACACACAACGTATATACACATAGGTCATATACACAATCAATCAATACATAACGTTAATGTATTCTATCAACTGTCATACTCTATGACATAACCAATTGATTAGTTTTAGTTTGCCTAATCATCATGCATTGTTTACAACAATCAAAACTACCCTCCACCGGTAGCCCAAGCAATTATTTCTAAACAGATAATAAAAGCTTCAACAGATAAAATATCAATGTTTTCAAGGGTGAGCGATTAATAAATCCAACTCCACCATTTCATAACATAATGAGCCAATTTCATTATTTCCAACTCGATTCCATAAGTCCACAATTTTCTCAAATTAATTATACTAATTAATTTATACAACAAATTAGGGTTTTCTACCCCATTTCCCAATATTGACCCAATGGTCTATATATCGCCAATCAACAACAATATCATTATTTTGAAACTCACAATACACATTTTTAGAATCAAAATAACAAACCCTCAAAATTACCCAACTTCCACACTTTATCAAAACAACCAAAAATCTATGTCAAAGACCATAAGAGTGAGTAGAAATCCCTACCTCAAATTCGGAGCCCAAGAGAAAAAGATGAAGAAACTCAACGTGCTCCAAAACTCAATATTCTCGGATCAAAACGTAGCCCTCGACGATCAACACAACTTTAACAAAGGCCGGTGGATAGTGAGACACTGTAACTAGATCAAACCCTAGAGAGAAGGGAGTTTCTAGAGAGAGGAGCTCTCAAAATGTCTTTTTGGAAAGTAAGAGAGAGAAAGAGAATGTAAAAAGTGATTTTAAAATGCCCAGCTACCAACTGATATACGACATTCCCGCTCGAGCAGAAAACACAATGCTCGAGCGTCAAGAATAGAAAACTGGATCCGCTCGAGCACAATAAGGGCCGCTCGAGCGCCAAGACACAAAGACAAGGCATACTGTAACAAGCCCGCGGGGGACCTCGCTGCAGCTCGGACTCGATTCGTGTCACGGTTCTTAATCTGAACCATAGAGTCCAAATCCGGCAAATCGTTTTGAGAAAACAGATTTTTGAAAGAAGTGCCAAACATGGACTGCTTTGCCAGATACAGAGTCGCCACCTAAATATTTTATTTTGGGAAATTTAGGAAACCCTGACTCGTTGCCTAAGGCCACGTGTCCGTCATCACCAAAGTTGCCTCGGCTCAGGAACTTGGGTACGATTGGGGAAGGTCACTTCGTGAGCACCCCTGCTCGCCCGGTCAGAGACCGGCCTCTACTAACCATGATATCTATTTTTGAAAACATTGTGTGTTCTTATTCCGGTTATTAGCCTAGGTTACTATGTGATGCGCACAGCATACAAGTATAGACTGGGTCGCCTGAATTGGAACAAAACATTTCATGTTTGTTTTTGAAAGATGGTTTGCTACTCACAAGTAGGCTTAAAATGCAGATTTTGCCACCCTCGGGTGGGCTTAGAAAAGATGGTTTTGCCACTATCTAGTGGGCTTAAAACAAATATTTGATGAATTGTCCCAATCCAAACAACCTAACCTTCACCCACAGGCAATCAGGCAGTTATATCACATAATCATTTAGCCTCATGGTAAGCATGCTATTCATGGCATTCACTCACACGCATGCAAGGATGCTAAAGCATAAAAACTCACCGAGTACTCCAAGCCAAAACAGAAACTACATTAGAAATCATGCATAATCCTAAGTATACAGAAATGCCTAATGCGACACATGCAAAAATGCAAACTATAGTAGGCTCGGCTATTCTAAACATGGCATATGGAATGCTACAGCTATCAAGTATTCAACTTGGAAATTGAAATACAATGCAGTTAGTATGATGCGCCGAGCCCGGTGCATGCAAAACAGATGAATGATGCAAACATACTGTCATACTGTATGCTAATTGAAATATGCCCTAATCTAAACATCATAAGCGGATAAATAAAAGGGAAAAAGACGTGGGGTTGGAAGACATACAACACACACACGCACACTTATTACAGTTATGCCCTCGCGTAGAGGGTCCGAATAAATATACGGTCTCGAATAAAAGAATATTACAGTCCAAATATTACAGTCCGAATAATATACAAATTCCTAATTAATTAACAAATTAACTAAGAAAATAAATAAAACTGGCATGCAAGCCAGGGACTGCCTTGCTTCTGATGGATGATGCATGTCCGGGTTGTCTTGCGCGGAAATCCACCGGGATGCCCCAATTAGCCTCTGTTTAGCAGTTATTCTTGAAACGCGTGCCAAGTCCCGAAAAGTTGCTGATTCTTCATTTTGTTGCAATAGAGAGCAGGAAAGGGGCATAACAATGTATTTTCACAAATATATGCATGCCTCGATCCTCGTGCCACCAATCACGCATACCAAGGCATGATGGCCGAGGAGTCGAATTGCACAACTCAATATAGAATGAATGCACATGAAAACACGACAAGACCTAACTCCATCATGGATGATCCGGAGTGTCGGTAACTGGGGAATTGAGACACATTCTGTCACTCGGAGTACGAAATGCACCTCGTTTCCCGTGCCCGGGCTAACTCCTATTCCGAACACGATGCAATATGCATGACATGCATAAAATGCAACTAAGATACAATCCTAACATACACAATGCTATGGAATGACATGCCTCGAAATGCGTGCACATGGGCACGTAAACCGAGAAAATGACAGAATGCGATCTAAGATACAACCTAGTATGCACTATGCTGTAAAATGAGATGCCTCGAGATGCGTGCACATGGGCACGCAAACCGAGGCAATGGCATACGCAATGCAATATGGCAAAAATGGCATATAGAATGCAACATGGACTTAAACTAACATGAGAGAGCCTCAGCCACACTCACATAAGAGGCCGATGGATGAAAATGAAGTGTCTCGAAATGCGTGCACACGGGCACGCAAACCGAGGCGATGACATACGCAATGCAATGGCATGGAAATGACATATAGAATGCAACATGGACTTACACTAACATGAGAGAGAGCCTCAGCCGCACTCACATAAGAGGCCGATGGATGAAAATGAAGTGCCTCGAAATGCGTGCACACGGGCACGCAAACCGAGGCGATGACATACGCAATGCAATGGCATGGAAATGACATATAGAATGCAACATGGACTTACACTAACATGAGAGAGCCTCAGCCGCACTCACATAAGAGGCCGATGGATGAAAATGAAGTGCCTCGAAATGCGTGCACACGGGCACGCAAACCGAGGCGATGACATACGCAATGCAATGGCATGGAAATGACATATGCAAACATGCTAATGAGATTTCAGCATTGAAATGTGGGGGAAAACAGCCCCGAAACGAAGCGAAAGTACACCCGATGCACGGAATGGTCTCGAAACATGAATTTTGGCACCCGAAATGGCCCATAGCTATACCAAACATACAAAATTGGCACATGCAATGAATAGACGGAAGCAAGGCAGCCCCTAAATAAGCACTTTTCCAGTTTATAGCATGGCCAAAAAGCAAACGAAAACAGGGAAAAACTAGCATGCAAAAAATGGCCCTAAACATGAGATTAAGAAGCAACTCATATCTGTTGTCCTCAAACAGGTTAGGGCCCTTCAACAAAGTTGAAGAGAGGCCCAAAATATGATGTTTTTCAGAACTGTAAAAACCCTGAAAACAAACACAGGTATGGCTGCACTCTTATGCAAGAGAAGGGGCCAAAAGATGGCCAAAGAAGGAAGTGGTATATGCAAAGCCCAAACTGAAAAATTCCCTTCTACAACATTGAAGAGGGACCAAAAATATGCACATTTACAGAAGTGTAAAAACCCCAAAACAGTATACAAGTATGTCAAAAATGCTATGCAAAATAGGGTCCAAAAGGGGTTAAAACACAAAATGTATAAAAGATGCCTCAAATCATGAAAGGCCCTTAATGAAACATGAAGAATGGGCCAAAATAAGACCTTTTCTAGCTCTGTAAAATGACCAAAAACAAAAGCATCATAGGCTGCCAAGTCATGCAAAAATGGGGATTAAAAGGGAGATATAACATGAAGTACATGAAATATGCCTCAAATCATGAAAAGCCCTTAATGAAACATGAAGAATGGGCCAAGATAAGACCTTTTATAGACCTGTAAATCGACCAAGAATGGAAGTAAGATAGGCTGCCAAGTCATGCAAAAATGGGGACCAAAGATGGATATAAAGACAAGTGGTACATGGAGGTCCCAAACAGTGATGAGCCCTTCTTCAATGTTGAAGAGGGGCTCAAAATAAGCCTAATATCAGTTCATGAGAAGCTCCAAAATAGATCATACATAGGCTAGAAAGAGCATGCAAAATATTGACATACAAAGAGGGTATTGAAGCAAGTGCAAGATGGAGGGCTCAAACAGGGTTGAGCCCTTAATGAAACATGAAAATAAACTCAAAAAAATGACCTTTTCAGTTTTGGTCGGAGCTCAAAACAATAAGCATGATGGTCAGAGGAATGGTGCAAAAATGAACTAGAAAAGAGAGGAAATGGACTCACCCTTGAAGATCAATACTTTTGTTGCTTCTTGGACCAAATTTGTTGCCTCTTAGCTGCTGGAATTCCTCCCCTTGCTACTGGATTGGAGTGGTGGTGGTAGAGCTTGGTGGTGATGAAGAAAATGAGGTGAAACTTGGGTGTTTTTGAGAAAATGAGAGAGATAGAGGGAGATTGGTGTATCAAGGCTTGAAGCAATTCTTTCTAACCCCTTCTTTAAGTGTTGGAGGCTGGTTATATGGAACAAAAAGAGGGTGTAAAGGTGGGGGAAAAAGGAGGCAAGCTTTCCCCCACAAAATATCCCCCGGATTGGGATATTTTCTGGGGGAAACAGCTATACAGCTGTAAAGTGAACAGTGTGAGGATCATGGCCGGCCAGGTATTTTTGTTTCAGGTGGCCGGCTGGCCACATCCCCTAGCCGGCCGGCTAGGGGTCAAAAGGGTCAAGTTAGTTTAGTGGCCGGCCACCAAATAATGGTGTCCTCCCATGTGCCTTCAACACAACCCTGTGGTTAAAAGTCGAAGAAAGTGGCTCAAGGGTGTTCAACATTGGCCCGGAAGGAGGGGTTCAAAAGGGTCAGGCAACATTAGTCGCCGGCCACCAACTTTTAGGGTCCTCCCATGTGTGTACATCACAAATATGTGGTTCAAAGTTCAAGAAAGTGGCCTCAAGGTGTTCAACATTAGCCCGGAAGTGAGAAAAACGGGTGTCGGAGGGCGAAAATGGAATCTAACTGGTTGCCAAGATAATTGCTGGCCTCCCACCCTCCAGTGACTTTCCTGGTGATGAAACAGAGGCACCTGCCAAAAATGAACGAAAATCGATGCAAAACGAATGCTCGGGGGCCAAAACACGCAGTTCGGGGTCCCGAAAATGGGCTGTTAAGCACCGAAAGTGGCGTTTGGCCACGAAGTGGGTTTCTCAAACCCCAGTGTCCCTTGAAAGGGAGAAAATAAGATGTATGCCAAAAATCAGAGCAAATGGAGATGGTTAAGCGGTCCCGAACCGGGGCACACGGCCAACGGTCCCGAAAAACAGGAAACCGAACTCCGAAGTGGGCAAAATGGCCTACGGCCACCAAATGTAGCCCACGGCCACTGAGAGATGGTCTACGGGACCTCTCCTTTCCCTCAGGAAAAGAAACCGAGAAAACCGAGTCTGGTTCGCAAACCGAGGCAAGGCACAGAAGAGGGTTCGGAAGTCCGGAGGCAGGGCTCACAGCCGCGACTCTGAGACTTCTGAACAAGCACAACATGCAATATCACCAAGCGTTCAATCAGTGACGTCTGAGTCTTAAGGTCGGTCAAAAATGGGGTGTCTACACATACCCGCTCAAGCGCGAAAGACTAGTCCGCTCGAGCGTAGACTTTCGTCTCCCAGAACTTTCACCAACAAGGTACTACCCGCTCGAGCGCCAACAAGCCCGCTCGAGCGCAACCCGCTCGAGCGCAATAAACCCGCTCGAGCGTAGAAAACACACCTGCAGAAGTTTTGCAGGGATACGAAATGCTGGAAGGGTGTAAACCCCGCTCGAGCGCTATACGACCTGCTCGAGCGGAATGAACAAAAACCTAGCAACAAGAATTTAGACCAAGGCTCAACCCACCTGCTCGAAACATACTCAACCCATCCCGAAACTCAAAAAAAAGAAGTAAAGGATGGCAACAAGGTATACAACCACCAACTCCATGGAACAAAAGTCCGAAATACAACAAATACCAAAAGGGAAGACCGGGATCGCTATAACCTTCCCCCCTTAAAGAATTTCGTCCTCGAAATTAAATGCAGGTTTTTCAAAAACAAGATTTTCTCAATTCCCAACATTATTACAGTGCGAAATTTAACAACTCGACGCATTACCGGTCTTTCCATCACTATTCAAGAGGCAATTCACCACATATCTCAATATGTATCAACAACATGCTTTTCCCGAAATTCAACAATTTCTATATACATGTTTCACAATTTCTATATCACATTCAACATTCATGATATATCTCCATGTCTACAATACATTGAACATATGCAATGTTATAACAAATTTCCATTAACCAAAACATTCACAATGTTTTACAACTTAAGACATTTATAATGCTCTTAAAGTTCAATGATATTACAAAATTTCAAACACATGATTACACATCAACAAACAAGTCCGGATATTTCTCACGGACTTCCAACTCACGTTCCCAAGTGGCTTCCTCCACTCCGTGATGCTTCCACAAAACCTTTACCAAGGGAATGGTCTTGCCTCGCAAGACTTGATCCCGCCTATCCAAGACCCGTACTGGTCTCTCCTCATACAAGGCATCCTCATCTACCTCTAAGTTGGTCCAATCTAACACATGGGATGGATCCGGCTCAGACTTCCGAAGCATACTCACATGAAACGCGTCATGCACTCCGGACAACTGTGGTGGCAAAACCAAACGATAAGCAACCTCCCCAACCCTCTCAAGGATCTCAAAGGGACCGATGAACGGAGGGGATAACTTTCCACTCTTCCCGAAACTCATCAAACCTTGCCTAGGTGATATTTTCAAGAAAACATGATTACCTATCTCAAACGCCAAAGGTCTCCTCCTACGGTCGGCATAACTCTTTTGGCGACTCTGGGCTGTAACAAGCCTCCCACGGATAAGCTGAACTTTCTCCGTCGTCTCCCTAACCGACTCCGGACCCAACAAAGGTGCATCACCCACCTCGGCCCAACAAACTGGAGACCTACACGATCGGCCATACAAGGCCTCAAACGGTGCCATACCGATACTCGACTGAAAACTGTTGTTGTAGGAAAACTCCACCAAGGGCAAGTGCCTCTCCCACGTCCCACTAAAGTCAAGGACACAACCTCGAAGCATATCCTCAAGGATTTGAATAGTACGCTCGGACTGCCCGTCAGTTTGAGGATGATAAGCCGTACTAAAGGTCAACTTAGTACCCAAGGCACTCTGCAAACTCTGCCACAACCTAGCAGTAAAATGAGGATCTCTATCTGAGATGATCGTCACTGGGACCCCGTGCAATCTCACTATGTCCCGAATGTACAAGTCGGTAAGATGATCCACCGAATCTCTCACGCGCATAGGGATAAAATGCGCTGACTTAGTCAACCGGTCTACAACCACGCAAATAGCATCACTACCCCGCTGAGTCCTCGGAAGACCTACAACGAAGTCCATAGTGACATGCTCCCACTTCCACTCGGCAATAGGTAAGGGCTGCAACAAACCCGCTGGCCTCTAAGGCTCGGCCTTCACTTGTTGACAAGTAAGGCACTTAGATACGAAAACCGCCACATCTCTTTTCATACCCCGCCACCAAAACTGGCGACCCAAGTCACGATGCATCTTAGTGCCTCCCGGATGCACCGCAAGGCGTGAATGGTGAAACTCCCAGAGTACCTTCTCTCGGCAAGACTCCGGCACAAACAAACGGTCTCAGTATCTCACACTCAGGTCAGGATACACCGTCAAACCCTTCTCAACCTTCCCACTGGAGATCTTCTCTCAAAGAGATTCTGCCTCAAGGTCACCTCTCTGTGCCTCTAACACTCGAGTCACAAGTGTAGGCTGCGCAACTACAGAAAACAAGGCCGCAGCCTCAACAGATTCGCCTAGAAGCAAATCAAACTCGCCAAGTGCACCCAACATTACCCACTCCCGGATGGCTATACAAGCTACATCACTAATGGATTTTCTGCTAAGGGCATCGGCCACAACATTGGCCTTTCCCGGGTGATAGTGCAACTCAAAATCGTAGTCCTCAATGAACTCCATCCACCTTCTCTGCCTCAAATTCAAGTCCCTTTGTGTAAACAGGTACTCCAAACTCTTGTGGTCCTAGAAAACCTCGAACCTCTCACCATAAAGGTAGTGCCTCCAAATCTTCAAGGCAAAAATCACTGCGGCTAATTCTAAGCCGTGTGTGGGGTAATTCTTCTCGTGTATTTTTAACTGACATGAGCCATAAACTACCACTTTCCCCTCTTGCATCAACACACAACCCAAACCCTCTCGTGAGGCATCACAATAAACCGCATAACCCAACCCTATATCCAGAATAATCAAAACCGGAGCGGTGGTCAATCTAACCTTCAACTCTTGGAACGACTTTTCACAAGTCTCACTCCACACAAACTTGACCCCTTTCCGCGTCAATCTAGTCAACGGCGAAGCTAACTTGGAGAAATCCTTCACAAACTGACGGTAGTACCCAGCTAATCCCAGAAAAACTGCGGATCTCAAACACACTCTTAGGTTGTGCCCAATCTTGCAGTACCTCAACCTTGGATGTATCGACAGACACCCCTTCCGCAGATACCACATGGCCTAAGAACTTGACTTCTCCTAGCCAGAACTCACATTTCCCAAATTTGGCATACAGCCTATGGGCTCTAAGTAACTCGAGCACCACTTTCAAGTGTTCCTCGTGCTCCTCCTCAGATGGTGAATAAACCAGAATGTCGTCCACGAAAATGACCACGAAGCGATCTAAGAATTCTCGGAAGATCCGGTTCATCAAGTCCATAAAGACTGCTGGTGCATTAGTGAGCCCAAATGGCATCACCAGAAACTCATAATGGCCATACCGCGTACGGAATGCCGTCTTAGGAATATCCTCCTCCCTGACCCTCAACTGGTGGTAACCCGATCTCAAATCTATCTTAGAGAAACAACGGGAACCCTTCAACTGGTCAAACAAATCGTCTATACGGGGCATAGGGTACTTATTCTTAACCGTAGCCCGATTCAACTTCCGGTAGTCGATACACAATCTCAAGGCACCATCTTTCTTTTTAGCAAAGAGGGCCGGTGCTCCCCATGGTGAAACACTGGGGCGAACAAAACCCTTATCTAACAACTCCTGGAGCTGAGTCTTCAACTCACTCAACTCAGCTGGGGCAAAACGATAAGGTGCCATAGAAATCAACGCCGTGTCGGGCACTAAATCAATAGAGAACTTTATCTCTCGGTAAGGTGGCAAACTAACAAGGTCCTCGGGAAAAACATTCGAATACTCACAAACCACCCTCGGTAACACAATCTGGGTCTCATCACACTTACCACTCATGAAGCTAGCAAGCAGACCACTAAGCTCACTCCGCCCTCGCGGATCATACATCGGTGGCAACACACTACCAACCCGATCCCCCAAGAAATAGAAACACTCCCCGCTCAAGGTACAAACCGTGACCCTCTGGCGGTAGCAATCAATAACTGCCCGGTATGACGATAACCAGTCCATACCCAAAATAACATCAAAACCCTTCATGGGCATAACAACAAAGAGAAAAGGAAGCCTACGGTCGGCGACCTCTATATCACAACCTCTACATCCGTGTTTCAAAATCAATTCACCCCCAACAGGAGATACTACACAAATAGGAGATGCTAATAGTGCTAACTCCAACTCTAACACAGACGCAAATGCAGCAGATACAAAAGAATGAGACGCACCCGTATCAATCAACACACTAGCAACTGAGTTGCAAAATAGAATGGTACCTCTCACTACTGATGGACCAGGTACTAGGTCCTGTGCTGTAACAGCATACACGCGCCCTGTAGGCCCTTGGTCCACCTGCTCACCTCTAGGAGCAAAAGACTGCTGCACTGACTGGGATGACGAAGCTCCCGGATTGGCCCTCGAGGCCTGCACAGACTGAGCTGGCTGATAACTCTGCGTTTGCCTAGAACCAGACGTTCCCGTTGTGGCACCCAACTGCGGGCAATACCTCTTTAGGTGCCCAGGCTGACCACACTGATAGCAAGGCAAAGGCTGGCCCCTACCATGACTCTGGCCCTGAGGTCTAGCTGAAGAAGAAGCAGCTTGCTGACCCCCTCCCTTCTGCGGGAAAACCGAAGACTTGTGACCCAGTTGGCCACACGCAAAACAAGTCAAGCCTCCCAAACTACCTCTGCTAGAGCCCGCACTCAGCATTGGAAAGGTCGACCTAGCCAAACCACCCTGAGACTGCTGAGGGTTAGAACCCCTCTGCCTCCTGCCATCACTCTGACCATCTTGGCTCCTATTGGAGCCTCTCCACCCCTCATCCTACTCCGGCATCATGAGCTCCATATGAGCTGCAGCATCCACCAAATGTCTATACTCTCGAATAAACGATCCTCCAACCCTCAACTTGAGTCCACGCCTTAACTTCCGCTCAAACTCAAAGCAACGGCGTTCCTCGGATGCCACAAGTTCAGGTGCAAACCTGGACAAACTAGTAAAAGTAGGCTCAAACTCGGCTATTGACAAACCCTGCTGTTTAAGCTGGCAAAACTGCTTCCTCAGCTTTTCCCTAGCAGCTGAAGACAAAAACTTCTCCTGGAAGGCACTCACAAACGCCTCTCATGCATTACCAACACGGCCCTTCTCGTACTTCCACCGCTGACCCTCATCTCCCTTCAGTTGGAAGGATGCCAAGGTCACCTTTAAAGTCCTGTCCTCGATGCCAAGCATCTCGAACGTCTCCTCCATCTGTTCCAACCACTCGTCAGCCTTAAGTGGCTCTTTCGGATCCCCAACAAATTCGTCCGGGTTAGACCGGAAGAACTCCCTCTTCAAGAAAGAAGGTCCTGCCTCAGTAACTTGATTCTCAGCTCTGTGAATACCCAAAGCCCCCGCTATCTCTCAGGCCAAGGCGCCCATAGCCTGCTGACCCGCTGGCTCGGCCACATTGGCCTGACCAACTCCCTTCTGCATTGCCGGAACTTCATCCGGTAAAGGCATCTCCTTCCTACCATGCTTTGCCACGCCTACCACGCCCTTGTCCAGACATCCTAATAAAGGTAACCAAGACTATTAGCACATTCACAAATGTGCCGAAACTATAACACTCACGTCCTAATGCATGGACAACTGTAATTCACTCGACGTAAGCACATAATCACGTAAGCAATTACGAATTTCATTTTCGGATAATGATAGTCCCGAGGCATTACTAGAGTTCCAGTCAGAAACAACATTGATCAAGTGCTTTTCCAACAAGACTCCCAGAAACCCAAGGATCCAGTCAACATCCCAGAAACTACGTTCCATACCCACATAGTCACATAAGCATGTTATCGATTAAACACCTAGCATATGACACTACATCCAAGTCTCTATCAAGCGAGACAAACCCATTGTGATACTAATCACTTCCCACGTACCCAAAGTATTCGAACCCAGTACGCTCTGATACCAAGTTGTAACGCCCCCAAAATAATACATAAAATCCATCGCTTTACACATGCATTGATACAAAAGAAATTAACCATTTATATTCATCAGAGTAGTTCTTACAACCGTATTACATGTTAACAACAAAAGCAAATGCCCTATGGGCTTACAGCTTTCCAAATAAAAACTTGGTTACACAAAAGAAGAGTACTATCTCTATACAAAATAAGCCCTCGGCTTGATATACAAGTAATACAAACACAGTGAACAAAAAAAAGAGTCTTCAACTCTCATCATCATCCAAGCTATGTCCTTGGAGGTGGATTGTTACCTGTACCTGAAAATAATGTCCCATATAGGGTGAGCCAACGCCCAGTAGAGATATGCTAAATACAGTATGAGCAATTGCTAAGACATTAGCAATTGATAAATGTTCAATTTCCACCAATCAATACATAACCCATTTCCATTTCATGACCCCTGTGTTCGTGTTTCATTTCATTTTTCATGTCATATCAATTTCACAATTTACATCAACGGCTCAGAACCTGGCCAACCGCTTGTATGAGACAATGACTCATATTAAACATTTCCCATTTTACAATAGATAAATATACTAGTTTTATCAACATCTCAACAGATAAGCATACAAGCTGTATCCACATTTCAACAGATAAGCATATTAGCTATATCAACACTTCCAGAGATAAACATATGAGCTATATCAACACTTCCATAGATAAGCATATGAGCTGTATCACTACATTATCTGACAAGCATATGAACTGTATCAGTGGAGTCCATCCCCTATCTCCTCCCAAACAACATCCGGTTTAGAGGTCCATCCCCTATCTTCCCCTAAACCGTGGAGTACATCCCCTATCTCCTCCCACACACACAACGTATATACACATAGGTCATATACACAATCAATCAATACATAACGTTAATGTATTCTATCAACTGTCATACTCTATGACATAACCAATTGATTAGTTTTAGTTTGCCTAATCATCATGAATTGTCTACAACAATCAAAACTACCCTCCACCGGTAGCCCAAGCAATTATTTCTAAATAGATAATGAAAGCTTCAACAGATAAAATATCAATGTTTTCAAGGGTGAGCGATTAATAAATCCAACTCCACCATTTCATAACATAATGAGCCAATTTCATTATTTTCAACTCGATTCCACAAGTCCACAATTTTCTCAAATTAATTATACCAATTAATTTATACAACAAATTAGGGTTTTCGACCCCATTTCCCAATATTAACCCAATGGTCTATATATCGCCAATCAACAACAATATCATTATTTTAAAACTCACAATACACATTTTTAGAATCAAAATAACAAACCCTCTTTTAAGATTTTGAAACCCTAAGTCCCAAAATTACCCAACTTCCACACTTTATCAAAACAACCAAAAATCTATGTCAAAGACCATAAGAGTGAGTAGGAATCCCTACCTCAAATTCGGAGCCCAAGAGAAGAAGATGAAGAAACTCAACGTGCTCCAAAACTCAATATTCTCGGATCAAAACGTAGCCCTCGACGATCAACATAACTTTAACAAAGGCCGGAGGATAGTGAGACACTCTAACTAGATCAAACCCTAGAGAGAAGGGAGTTTCTAGAGAGAGGAGCTCTCAAAATGTCTTTTTGGAAAGTGAGAGAGAGAAAGAGAATGTAAAAAGTGATTTTAAAATGGCTAGCTACCAATTGATATACAACATTCCCGCTCGAGCGGAAAACACAACGTAGCCTCAAACTCGGCCACTGACACGCCCTGCTGTTTAAGCTGGCAAAACTGTTCCCTTAGCTTCTCCCTTGCAGCTGAAGATAAAAACTTCTCCTCGAAGGTATTTACAAACGCCTCCCATGCACCACCAACACTGCCCTTCTCGTACTTCCACCATTGACCCGCATCTCCCTTCAGCTGGAAGGATGCCAGGGTCACCTTCAAAGCCCCGTCCTCGATGCCCAGCATCTCGAACGTCTTCTCCATCTGTTCCAACCACTCGTTAGCCTTAAGTGGCTCTTTCGGATCCCCAACAAACTCGTCCGGATTAGACCGGAAGAATTCCCTCTTCAAGAAAGAAGGCCCTACCTCAACAACCTGATTCTCAGCTCTGAGAATACCCAAAGCCCCCGCTATCTCTCCGGCCAAGGCACCCATAGCCTGCTGACCCGCTGGCTCGGCCACGTTGGCCTGGGTAACTCCCTCCTACACTGCCGGAACGTCATCCGGTAAAGGTACCTCCTGCCTACCACGCCTGCCACGCCTACCACGCCCTCGTCCTGACATCCTAATAAAGGTAACCAGGACTATTAGCACATTTACAAATGTGTCGAAGCTATAACACTCGCATCCTAATGCATGGACAACTGTAATTCATTCCACGTAAGCACATAAGCACTTTCGAATTTCATTTCCGGATATTGATAGTCCCGAGGCGTTACTAGAGTTCCGGTTAGAAACAGCATTGATCAAGTGCCTTTCCAACAAGACTCACAAAAATCCAAGGATCCAATCAACATCCTAGAAACTAAATCCCATATCTACATAGTCACATAAGCATGTTATCAATTAAGCACATAGCATATGACACTACATCTAAGTCTCTATCAAGCGAGACAAACCCATTGTGATCCTAATCACTTTCCACGTACCCAAAGTATTCGAACCCGGTACGCTCTGATACTAAGTTGTAACGCCCTCAAAATAATAACATTAAACCCATCAATATAAACATACATTTATATACAAAAGATCCGCATTCTTCGATTCAACAGAGTGCTTCATTACAAAAGTATTACATGTTAACAACAAAAACAAATGCCCTACGGGCTTACAGCTTTCCAAGTTAACACTTGGTCACAAAAGAGAGTACTAACTCAATTACACATTAAGCCCTCAGCTTGAATTTACATGTAATACGTCAAAAAGAAATAAGACAACAAAAGGTGTGTCTGCCTCTAGCTTCCCAAGCTATGTCCTTGGAGGTGGCATGCTACCTGTACCTGAAATGATGTTCCCATATAGGGTGAGCCACAGCCCAGCAGAGATATACTAAACCAACTATGAACAATGACTAAAAGATTAGCAATTGATAGATGACCAACACTGATACGTCCACATATATCACAATTTCATGGCATACGAGTCTATATCACTTTTCATTCTCCATCTTAATTTAATAGATAAGCATCATAGCTATACCAACACATCAACAGATAAGCATATTACACATCAACAGATAAGCATATTAGCTGTATCCACACTTCACTAGACAAACATATGAGCTGTATCTACACTTCTCAAAGATAAGCATATGAGTTGTATCTTCACTTCTCTAGACAAGCATATGAGCTATATCTACGGAGTTCATCCCCCATCTCCTCCCAATCCTATCCGGTTTAGAGGTACATCCCCCATCTTCCCCTAAACCGCGGAGTACATCCCCCATCTCCTCCTCTACACACAATGCATATAAACACAAAGGTTCTATACACAATCAATCAATACATAAAATTAATGTATTCTATCCACCGTCATACTCTATGACTCATTCAATCGATTAGTTTTAGTTCGCCTAATCATCATGCATTGTCTACAACAATCAAGACTATCCTCCACCGATAGCCCAAAGCAGTTATTTCTAAACAGAAAATAAATGCACAAAAATGGATATTAAATCAACATTTCAATTTGGTGAGCGATAAATGATCCAACTACACCCTTTAATCCCTTCCCTTTCCAATTTCCACAATTAGTTATACGAATTAACCAATCAATGTAATTAGGGCATTTTTCATAATTAACATTTCAACCCCTACGGTTTCTTTTTCATCAATGTTTCAACATTAATTTCATTCCTTCATGCTAAACATGCATTTAGGTTTTTATACAAATAAAACCCCAACTTTTGTAAAATTACACAAAAGCCCAAACTCTCTCAAAATTACCCAACAACCCCCAACATATCAAAATGTTAAAATTTAAAGACAAAGCTCATAAAGAGGAGTAGGATATCCCTACCTCGAAGTTAGAGCTCGGATGGAGAAGAGACCAAAACCAAAGTGCTCCAAAAGCCAAGATTTTCGGATGAAAATGACGCCCTCGACCATCAACACAACTTTTGTGAAGACCAAAGGTGAGGAAAACACCCTAGCTAGATCAAACCCAAGAGAGAAGGGAGTTTCTAGAGAGAGGGGCTCTCAAAAATGGGTTTTAGAAAAAGTAGGAGAGAGAAAGGAAAGTAAAAAGTGATTTAAAATCTCCCAGCGGATAGCTCATATACGCATGACCCGCTCGAGCGGAGAACACAACGCTCGAGCGCCAAGAACAAAAATCTGGACACGCTCGAGTGCAATAAGGCCCGCTCGAGCGCCAAGACACAAGAATAAAACACTTCCGCTCAAGCGCGAAAACCAGTCTACTCGAGTGTAGATTTCCCCCTCCCAGAACTTATACCCAGAAAGTACTACCCGCTCGAGCGCCAACAAACCCGCTCGAGCGCCACCGCTCGAGCGTAAAGAAACCCACTCGAGCGTAAAAATCACCTGCAGAAGTTTTGCAAGAACACTAAATATTGGAAGTGTGCAATATCCGCTCGAGCGCAACAAGACCCGCTCGAGCGGAACGACCAAAAACCTGGTAACAAGATTTTAGACCAAGGTTCAACCCACCTGTTTGAAACAAGCCCAACACATCCTATAACTCAAACAAAAGGAATTAAAGGACGACAACAAGATGGAAACAACTACCAACTTCACGGAACCGAGTCCGGAATACAACAGAACAGTAAAGGGACAACCGGGATCGCTATATCGAGCGTCAAACACAAAATACTAGACTCGCTCGAGTGCAAGAAGTCACCCTCGAGCGCCAAGACACAGAAACAAAACAGATCCGCTTGAGCGCGAAAACCAGTCCGCTCGAGCATAGATTCTCCTCTCCTAGTTCTTTTACAGACAATGAACTACCCGCTCGAGTGCCAACATGCCCGCTCGAGCGCGACCCGCTCCAGCGTAAGAAAAACCGCTCGAGCGTGAAAAACACACCTGCAGAAGTTTTACAGAGGCATGAAATACTGGAGTGTCTAAACCTCGCTCGAGCGCAACGAGACCCGCTCGAGCGTACCACCAAAGAAATGAACTCCGCTCGAGCGCAAAATCCTCCGCTCGAGCATAACACCAAAAAAATCTGGGCAACAACACTTGAGACCAAAACTCAACCTACCTGTTTGAAACACGCCCAACACATCCTAAAACTCAAACATAGGGAATTAAAGGATGACAACAAGATATACAACTATCAACTCCACGGAATCTAAGTCCGGAACACTGTACATAAAAGGGACAAACCCGGGATCGCTATAGGGCTCACCTCAGTAGCTAAGTAATCATAGGTGAGCCAAGCATAGGTGAACCAAGAGTCTGGCGACGTTGCCATAGAGTTAGGTGAGTGGGTAGAGAATACATTTCTTGAGTTATGAAGGGACATGAAGAGCTCTAAGTGAGCCAACTCCACGTGGCCTTGTTTCATTCTTGGTGGTATGCATGCCCCCGCTTAGGCTAGGCCTACAATCTCGACTCATTGTGGTGCCTCAGGGGTTTGCCACGTGAATGCGTAATGGTGATAACATACTCATCGTGGTGCCTCGGGGGTCTGCCACGTGGACGTGTAGTGGTGCTGACGTGACGCCCTTTGGGCTCGCCACGTGGCAAGTATAGTATAAATACCCACACCCAGCATAAAATAACATTAACAGAAGTTTTAATTTCCTCGCCATTGGCTATACTTAATGAGTGTAATCCCAGTCACTTGGGGTCTAGTACATTAATCCATCTTCTCTGTTCAACTTATAAAAACCCATATTCTTGCTTGAGTTTAATGAAGTTGAGTCATTTCTAGAAGCCTCGACTTAAAACCTGTTTGACATCCTTCTTGTCCTTTTCGCACCGTAAACTTGGATCAAGTCTAACAAACACTTATCCATCTTAACATTTTCATTTTAGTCTTTTGTTTAATATGTTATTCCTTAAATGTCCAATACAATATACCATACAACAAATTATCCAATTGTTGAACAGTAATTCACTTTCCAGCACATTCAATAGCATGGATAAGACGAGAAGCATTGCCTTGGTCCAAGATACATTTGGGAGAAGAATGGTTATTTATGATTTGGAAATCTCAACAAGTCTCTTTGTAATCCCTGTGCCAAATAACAACAATGCTACATCCCCCTAGTTTACCACCCCTAAACCATCCCTGATGATGTGGCATTGAGGTTAGACCCCACATGATGGAATATTTAACAAATTAAAATTTGACACTTGTCAAACACATGTTTTTAGGGGCGATAAATTAGGTGTCTCAAGCATTTTTCGCCAACTAATTAATATAAAATTCTAGATGAGTTTGGTTCCATGTAAACCTCCATCAAGATAAACAGATTAAAATTAAGTTCTTCAGTTCTAATCCTAGAGCACTACAGCAGCAACTCATACTAGTAAAACTATCAAAGTGGTATCAGAGCTCTTTGCTTTGATATCAACATAGGAATCTGCAGATAAGCAATATTGTAGAAGAGCATGGCATCCTCTACAAGTGCTGGAAGTTCCAAATACAGTTCTTCCATTTTATGATGGAGAAGGTTATAAGCATTGGAATGTCAAGATGTAAGATTCATTCAAAGTAGAAGGGTCGTGGAATGTTGTTGAGAAAATCTACACAAAACCAAAAGATGAGAGCCAACTTCCACGGGCTGAACTGAAAAAATAGACAAATAGAAGGATGGATGCCAGTGCACCTGTCACGACCCAAACCCGCCCCTATAGATTTAGCATCGTAACAGGCAAGTAATCCGTAGATTACCGAAGGCCTCTTGAACAGAAATCAATTTATTAGGGGCTAACGGAAGCAAAATACAAACATACATTGTCCATTGAGCTATGCAAACTTATATGAGACATAAAATATTTAAATTTTTTATATACATATATTATCACATTATTCCTAAGTCATCATATATACAAATGAAACTAAAGGGATCCATTCTAACTCAAGGCTTCTTGCATTTACTAAACATATTCTTATGGATCTTTCCTGCCACAAATTTCCAAATACATTCTTTGATTCCTTTGTTGGCTGGCACTGGCATGGACAATTTACGATTCATTATTTCTGTACTCATTCAAATTCTCTTTTTCCAAGAGGTTCTTTAAGAAATACACATTTATAACTTTGACGAAATTTATTTTCTTGTTTTCTATTACGTATTAACTCTTTTGAGTAGTATTAGAAGCGAACTTCTTGTTATGTTGTCTAGGTTAGGATTCAGAACCTAAATTATGTTATGTATTTATATGGTCATATTATAATTCCATTATAACTATTATTCATATACGAAATTACTATGTCTCTCTTCCCCTTATTATTATTATTATTATTATTATTATTATTATTATTATTATTATTATTATTATTATTATTATTATTTTACAGTCCATATATTTGGCTTCACAGCTTACATGGATTAAAAGGGTTCCTTTTTCAACGTTGACAATACGATCTTAGTAAATAAAATCGTTCTCCTTAAGATTTATCATTATCATTGTGAATAATTCTTCATTAAATGCTCCATCTTTCCACATTTGAAACACAATCCCGAAGTTCGATACCACTCCCTATATAACACTTGTAACAAATTGAACATTTTGGGGGTGAACTTATATCTTGCTTAAAATTACTTGTCTCTCCTACTTTTGCTTAACAATTAACACTCCACTTCTTAGACATATTCTGCAATTTCTTCTTTGACTTGACACTTTACTTTTTCTTCTCTTGTCTTTTTCTGTCTAAATAATCTAAAGTTTTACTACGCTTATACTTACTTTCCCAAATAAATTGGGTTCCCATTTCACATATTCTTTCATTACTAAATCTTTCTTTTTCAAATAGACTGATTTCTTTCTTGGCTTCTTAATCAATTACTACTAAATCAATGATTTATTCATTAACCAACTAATTTATGTTGATTGTTAACTTATTAATCTTCATTGAGTCATAATTCTTGCTTAGAAATGTGTGGGACGAGATGAGATGAAAATATGAACACATGATTCAAAAACCTTCTTAATTTGTCCAAATTTAAATTTTCATTTCCTTCATATCAAACCCAATTTCAAACTTATAAGTTCTAATATATGAATTAAGCTTCCAAAATATAATTCCAAAACTTAGGTTTAAACATGGTTTGTCTAAAAATATATAAACCCTTAAATATTTAAGAAAACTTGATCATTTTTAAACCATTTACATCAAAACTCCTTCAATATAAAAATTAGGCTCATTCTTCATGAACTCATAATTTTTCCAAAATTTAGTTCTTGTTATTTCAAAATATGAAATCAATTTTTAGAACTCTACGATGCATGTACATACGAAATTCAATATCATGAAAAATAACAAAAATCAAACTCAAATGATGATTTTATGAGGTCAATTTCCATATTCATTAACCTTAACCATGTTCATGAATTAATTCTTTAATTTCTCCAAATTGCATGTATAGCAATCCCGGTTTTCCCTTCATTGTTTAATTGTATTTCGGACTCGGTTCCGTGGATGTGTTGTTGTCTTATTCCTATTTTCATCCTTTACTCTTTGTATATGAGTCTTGGGTCGTGTTGGGCAGGTTTGAAACAGGTTGGGTGTGTTTGGGAAAACAAGTTGATTGTGGTTGGAAACCAAGGGTTAGTGTCCATTAAATTTTCATAATGGTCCATTCATATTCAAACTTGTCCTTTCAAATTCCAATTAGTAGGCTTTTATGACAAACTTGTTCATTTAATATCCTTATTAGTGGTTCATTTAATATCCTTATTAGTGTTCATTTAATGACAACTAGTTTTCATAATCCAACTAGTATTTATTAGTGGACTTTAATGAACCAATAAATCCTAACTTGACTTTTCAATTCTAACCAGTGGGCTTCTATGCCATGTTACACCAGATTTGCCTATAAATATCACCATTCCCTAGCATGGCAAACACTAGTAACACTCTCATACACACACATTCGACTAAAGGAGAGGAAGGAGAACAAAAGAGAAATCTTGAGAGGAAGAGGAAGGGATGGCTTGCTCTTCATTTTGATTCGAAAATTATTGGGTTTGGAGCACCTTCGAAATCCTTCATCTTCTCCATTTGAGGTAGGGATAACTACTCATTTTTATGATCTTTGACATAAACTTTTGGTCATTTTGATTTAATGTTGGAGTTGAGTAATTTTGGGCGTTAGGGTTTCAAAATGAATAAAGAGGGGTTTTGTTATTTTGACCAATACATGTGTATTTTGGGTTTTAAAATGATGGTATTGATGATTAGTAATGATATTTGAGCCTTTGGGTCAATATTGGAAAAGGGGGGAGAAAAGTCCTAATTTTTGATAAATTTATTAATTTATATAATAAAATTTTAGGAAGTTAAGGAAATATGAATTTGAGTTGGAAATAATGAAATTTAGTAATTATGAGAATGAATAGTGGAGTGGGATTGATTAATCACTCACCTTTGAAATTGTTGATAATTTATCTATTGATGCATTTATTATCTGTTTAGAAATAATTGCTTTGGGCTATCAGTGGAGGATAATCTTGATAGTTGTAGACACTGCATGATGATTAGGTGAATTAAAACTAATCGGTTGAATATGTCATTCAATATAACGGTTGGAATAATACATCGAATTTGTGTTTTGATTGATCGTGTATATGATAATTATTTGTATACATTGTATTGTGTGGAATAAGATAGGGGATGTACTCCATGGTTTAGGGGAAGATAGGGGATGGACCTCTAAATCGGGTTTTGTTTGGTAGGAGATAGGGGATGGACTCCATTGATACAACACTAAAATGTGTATCATTTACGACGTATGGAAGTGTTTTTATATGTTATTGATACAACACTAAAATGTGTATCATTTGTGAAGTATGGAAGTGTTTTGTTTGAGATTGATACAGCACCAAAATGTGTATCTATTGTGAAGTATGAAATATTGAATATGAGTTTATATCTCACCTGAAATAGAAATACTGTTGATATGAGATGTGGTCTCATTTAAATTGTTTGGCCAGGTTCTGAGCCATAGTTGTAAATTGAGTATTGGTAATAAATGGAAAATGGAATAACTCATGGACATCTTAGTCATGGAGTTGAAATGTGTTATAAGTGGATATAAGTTAAACATTTATCGAATGCTAATGTTTTAGTTATTGCTCACATTATGTTTAGCATATCTCTACTGGGCGTTGGCTCACCCTATATGGGACATCATTTTCAGGTACAGGTATGTTGCCACCTCCAAGGACGTAGCTTGGGAGGCTTGAGGTTGTTAGATTACCTTTTGTTGTTTTTGTTGTATTACATGCATGTCGATCCTAGGGCTTATTTTGTGTAGAGTTAGCACTCTCTTTTTGTAACCAAGTGTTGACTTGGAAAGTTGTAAGCCCATAGGGCAATTACTTTTATTGTCAACATGTAATACACTTTGTAAGAATACTCTGATGATTGTAATATAATATCTCTTTTCTGTACCTTGAATGTATGATATTATGGGTTTATTTTGAGGGCGTTACAGCATGCATGTAAAAATGAGACTCAAATTCATGCAAGATATTCAAAATCAAACCCAAAATAATTAATTTATAAGTTTATTTCCATAACCATGAACATGCACGTAACCCATTTCATGCTCAAAACACAATTCCTTTCTAATTTCATGAATATAAGCCCAAACTTAAAAATAATATGCTTAAATTGAATAAAATTCTTAAATTAAATTACATGCATGGGTTTAGGATTAACATCCAACTATTTCTTAGTTTTGAGAACAAACCAAAAACTCCATTTATCTTCAAGATTAATTCTAGATTTCCAAATATTTCTTCAATTAAACCCCAATTTCGGATTTATGTGTTTAATACATGTAGAGGGGACTATAATCTTTAGGAAAACATTTGTCTACAAAGAATTTGGAGATCAATTGACTTAAAACATACTTTCCATGAAATTTTCTTGAACCCTATCTCAACTCAAAGTTTCTTCAAATCTTTATTTTTAATTCTTTCAAAATCCATCTTGAATCAATTTATGTCTAGATTATTTAAACAATACTAGAAAGATGATGAAATTTCTTACCTATAATCTTCAATTTCGTGAATCCCTTCACAAATTCATTATTGAGTCTCCTCCTCCACTCTTTTTCCCTCTCGGTTCTCTCTCTCTCTCTCTCTCTCTCCCCCACGATTTTTTTTTTTTTTTTTGGTTCCAGCCAAATAGAATGAACACTCCCCTGTTTTATTCATATACCATATAATAGCCAAAGGTCTCCAATTTTCTAGACCTCTCTCAATGTTCACCAATGTGGTAATTAGTAGTACTAAATTAGCATACTAGTCACATATTAATTTAATTAAACACCAATTAATCTTAAGAAATCTTGATTCGTACATAATTTAATTAATCATAACTAATCACAACCCCCACATAATTTAATTGATCTAATTGACTTCAATTAAGTCCCAAGTAATTATATTAAATTTTATCATTTTGAATCAGATTTTTAATCGAACTCCCTAAAGATTCCAGATACCAAATTAAACTTATTTCCATCATCAATTTTGTTTCCTCACATCATTAAGACCTTTAATTTCAGATTAAACTCAATTTTTTTGTCAATAAATTACATATTCAAATTGGGCATCTCATAAGTAAATTTAATTCAGAATAACCACAATTACCAGTACTCACAATTTAATTAACTCCAATTTGGCCCCAATTAACCAAATCTTAATTTTACTAAACTAAATCGAAACTGAATCGAATATTTAATTAAACTCTCATATGGTCCAATACTCAAAATTAAACTGATTTAACTCATCAATTTCACAATTAAATCAAAATAACAACTAATTAAAATCCAAATCATCTTGATTAATTAGATATAAAATATCATACATGGCGGGATCGTCACAACACCCAACAAAATTTAGAATGAAGTTTCTAAAGCTCTTTAAGGGGCGAAGGATTTCTTAGAGCAAGAATTTCATGGAAGTAACAAAGTAAGAAATGTCAAACTCCATTACAAAAAGAATTTCAAAATCACAAATTGTCCAACCCTCTTTCTGAAGTCATGGAAGTTGTTATTCAGCCTCTTCATAAATAGGGGTAATAAGACTGCGTACAACTTGTACTCCCTAAACCCCACTTTAGCAAGAGCTTCGTGCACTAGGTCGCCCTTGTTTTAGTTAGGTTTTTTATCAGATGAGTGAAGTATTTTCTAATCAGAAAGTTATTGGAGAAAGTTCATTTTAGGGTTTAGGGTTTTAGGATTTGAGATGAGTTGGGGTTGTATGTTGATGCAAGAGGAAAATGTGGTGACTTATGGCTCACGCCAATTAAAAACCCATGAAAAGATTACCTTACGCACGACCTAGAACTAACGGTGGTGATCTTTACCTTAAAAATTTAGAGGCATTATGTGACAACCCGAAAATTTAAGTTGTTCCTTAAATTTTATACTAGTATTATGGTTGTATGTGATAATATATTATTAAATAAATAATAATAAATACATAATCTAATTTGGCATTGGATTATCAAATATGAGATTTGATGATACTACTAACTCCTGGTTAGACGGGTCGGGCTGATCCACGCTTCCCAAACAGTACCTGCACAAGAGTTCAACGGGGAATGGGGAGTCCCCCAGCGAACCCTCCGACGAGCAAGTTAGAAACAAGATTAATCGAATGTAGAGATGAGTAGATGATAGAGAACTTAACCTTCTTTTTGTCTTAGAAACCTACTTATATCCTTTGCTCATCATTTCCTTGTCCACTTCGACCTGTCATGTTGGTCGAAAGCCTATGTTCTAGCTTGCCTTGTTCATGGTGAGGCTGTTCTGTGCCGACGTGAAGGGGTTGTTGTAATAAATGCTGCAGGGAACTTCATTAATTGATGATGTGTAGTGCAATAACTCTACAGGATCTTTGTCTACTGATGTGGCTGGTTCTTCTCTTGATAAGTGTTTAGATGTCATTGGTTCTTGGTATAACATTGGATTCCAAGAATGTTGGGCTTTAGTATTTGAATCATGGATTGAGCCTTAAGTGGTGGGCCATATCCTTTATGGGCCCACATATGTCAAGAATAATTAGGGATTATTATTTGGGCCAAATTAATAAAAACATAGAATTATAATACTAGTTGGGCCAAATTAAAGTTAAAGATAGTAAATAAATAAATATAAAAGTAAGAATAAATAAATAATAATAATAATAATGGGTGTGGTAGTAAAATAAATAATTAATTTTCTGTTGGTATATGATAGAGTTTAATTTAATTAGAGATTAATTTATTTATATAGTTGTATTAGAAAATTGGGCCAAAATATAATTATCTTAAATATTTATTAAAGATAAGTATAAATCTATATAATTTATGAATCAAATCTGAGGAAGATACGTAGGTCACGTTCTTACCTCCCTATAGGGAGGAGGTGATCAACTGGGCAGAAAGAAAAAAAGAAAAGGGAAAGAAAGAAAGAAATGAAGGAAAAGGAAAAAAAAAAAAAAAAAAAAAAAAAGAGGAAGGAGAAGGGAAAGAAACAAAGAAAATGAAGAAAAAATAATGGAAGCCGAGAGGGTCTTTGATAGTGGAAACAAAAAGTGAGGTATTAAAGTTAAGGTGAGTTATATTATACATTGAGTTACCATAATATATTTTACGTATGTTTTGACTTACCATAATTTATTTTATGCAAGTTCTGTTTTATAAATTATTATAGATTATATTAATATTCCAATTACGTGGATTATTTTCTGAACCCTATTTGCTTAAAATGAAACCCATGGATATGCTTGTTTAACTTTTAATAATTATTTGACTATGATCTTATATACAATTATGTTTTGTAAGTATCACTACGGGAGTCCCACGCCTTGGGGAACTTAAATAACCATTGGCCTTTGTTCGGCCTCTATTTGGTTACTTTGTGACCCTCTATTGTCATGGATCTATGGACCTCTGTTCTGTGTAGAGATAAGTGCTACACTGTTGTGGGAGCCACCTCTATAATTTGTACAAGCCACCTCTTGAATCTGTATCTCTGTTTTGACTGTCACTCCTATGACCTTTGTTCTGTTCTGTTCGGTATCGTGGTTATGGCTATTTATTTCCATAATCTCAGTTTTACCACTTAAAAGGTTATTTGTTTAGACTAAGTTATTTTAAATATTTTAGTTACATAACTATCCATAGTTATTTTGTGTCCCATATACTCTTGGCATAATATTTCTCACTCTGCCATGTGCTTGTAGCTGTTTACCAATTTTCAGGAAACAGTGCAATTCATAAATAGCTTTTGGAAAGTCTTAGACGCGGGACTGCAGAATAGACACACACAGCACTTTTATGATATTTTTATATGTAAATATCGGTCTTTTTGGTCAATAAATTTTGTAATAAAAATAGAAGCTCTAATGATTATTTTGGTACCATCACTTAAATATTATTTCTGCTCGTGTTTATTAATTTTTTCAAGAATTGGCCGGAGGTAACTTCAGTTACTGGCCATCACGATGCTTAACCCTTGGGTACTGGGAGTGGGTCGTGACACATTATCTTTACGGGGAGAGGTTTGAAGTGTTTTCCGATCATAAGAGTTTGAAATATATGTTCTCTCAGAAATACTTGAATTTGAGACAGATGAAATGGATAAAATGATTTTGAGCTGCATTACAATGCATTGAGTAGAAATTCTGTGAGCAGTGTAGCGAGTATTGCCGTACGGGAATGGGAGATGTTTGGTATTATTGGTCAGTTTGACTTGGTCTTGGTGAGTCTGTTAAGTTGGTTACCCTGTTTACCACTGTTGCACAACCTATTTTGGTTAGTCGATTATTGAGGCACAGCAACACGACTATGAGGTAGAAATTATCCAAGGAAAGAGCTCCAATGGGAAAGTAGAAAAGGGTTTGAACGCCCACTCTGATTCGAGTGTGAGATACTTAGAATGCTTGTTTGTACCGGAGTCTTGCCATGAAGAAGTACTCCGAGAGTTCCACCATTCATGCCTTGCAGTACATCCAGAAGGCACAAAGATGTATCATGACCTTTTGTCACTAGTTTTGGTTGAGGGAAATGAAGAGAGATGTGGCCTTATTCGTTTCGAGATGCCTTACTTGTTAGCAAGTGAAATCCGAGCAACAAAGACCAGTTGATTTCATAAAACCCTTGCCTATAGCCAAGTGGAAGTGAGAACATGTAACTATGGACTTTGTTGTGGGTTTTTCGAGGACTTAACGGGGTAATGATGTTGTTTGGGTAGTTGTGGATTGGTTAACTAAGTCACTCACTTTATTCCTATGCTTACGGGGGACTCGGTGGATTTCCTTATCGAGTTATATGTTAGGGACATAGTTCGACTTCACAGAGTTTCAGTGACTATTGTTTAGGATAGGGATCCACGTTTGGCAGAGCCTTCAGAGTGCCTTGGGCATTAAGTTGACCTTTAGCACTGCCTATCATCCTTAGATCGATGGGCAGTCTGAGTATACTATCCAGATTCTAGAGGACTTGCTTCCATCTTGCGTTCTCGACTTTAAGGGATCTTAGGAGAGGCACTTACCTCTGATAGAGTTTGCCTATAACAATAACTTTCAAGAAAGTATAAAGATGGCACCTTTTGAGGCCTTTATGGCCGACTTTGCAGGTCACTTATTTGCTGGGCTAAGGTGGGTGATGCACCTATGTTGGGTCTAGAGTTGGTCTGAGAGACGACAGAGAAAGTTGCACTTATCCATAAGAGGTTGGTTTCAACTCAGGGTTGTTAGAAGAGTTATGTCGACCGGAGAAGGAGATCATTGTCTTTTGAGACAGATGACCACATGTTTCTTAAAAGTTCACCAAGATGGGGTTCGATGAGGTTCGGAAAGAGCGGGAAGTTGTGTCCAAGGTTTATTGGGCCTTTTGAGATTTTAGAGCAGATCGGGAAGGTAGATTACCATTGAGCTTTGCCGCCCTAAGTTTTAGGGCTCACGATGTGTTTCATATTTGTATGCTTTGGAAGTATGAGCCTGCTCCTTTGCATATGCTAGATTGGACTGATTTAGAGATAAATGAGGATACCTCGTATAAGGAGAGACCAGCTCAGGTTTCGGACACATGAGATCAAGTCATATGATTCAAGACTATCCCTTTGGTTAAGGTTTTATGGAAACATCATGGAGTCAATGAAGTGACTTGGGAACGTGAGGCTAAAGTCTGTGATAAGTATCCGAACTTGTTTGGTAATGCTTAAGTTTCATTTCCTTGTAATTATAATTATGTTTTGTTGTAATAGATGAGCGTAGAAAACACTTTGTGAGATTTTTGTGGATATTGTGTTGAGTTGGTTGTCATGTTTTCTATACTTTTGAGCATACGTCGGTTGATGCTGTTGTTGTGGGATTTGCGATGGTTGTTATTTTCTGTGACATAGTTCAATTTCATGGATGTAGTTTCCTAAGATGGGGAGGTTATGGCGGCCCAGGTTAAGATTTAATCCCTTATACTCCTTGGTTTTGGGTTTTGCATCTATTGGTGTTGTTGACATCTATTCTTGTCCTATGTTGTCCTTTGATTTGAGAATTAGGTTTTGGAGTTATGTTTAAAACAAGTTGAGGTTGGTATTTCTGTGATTACTTTGGCTGTGTGAACTTGAGTTCGATCGAGTGGTGTTTTGGTCACTCAAGCGATCTTTCTTTTCTTCTAGTTTTGGGTTTTTGTAGTTTGAACTTTGGAGAGTTTTCTTTCTTCGCTCGAGCGTGGGTTTCGTAGCTCGAGCAGTTTGTTCTGTAGGGTTGAACTTCTGGGAGTTTCGTTTCTTCGCTCGAGCCTAGTTTTGTCGAGTGATATGTTGTGTCTGATGCTCGAGCCAAATTTAACTGCTCGAACAATCTGTTTGAATAAAACTGCGAGGAAAGTCACTTTTTACTCACTTTTTGATATGTCTTTCTCTATAAAAGATCTTTTTCCCTTTTCCTCTCACCTCTCTATAGAAACGTTGCGAAAATCCTCCTATCTACCTTGGTTTGTGAATTTCTTGATCTCCATGCTATGGGATTAAAGGTTAAGCTTGAAGGGGGGGTCGTTTTAATCAGAAAAGTTTGAGTTTTCATTTTCGTTGGTTTTGGGGTGTTGTTCATCTCTTCTTCTTGCATTGAGGTAGAGATTTCTTTAATGATTTGCATGTTATTTAGCCTTGTTATGTGTTAGTTGGGTAAATTAATACTTTGGAAAACTTTGGACTTGATTAAAGTATAACTTGATTCATAAAAGAGGGGTTTTCGAGATGATTTCCTTTGAAATGTTTTTGGACTGTTTATGATGGTGAGTGGTATGGGAACTTGAGGAAAATTGCTTTTAAAATGAGAAATCTCTAATTTTTATCAAAACCCTTGAATTATTCTAGGTTGAGAAACTATTTGTGTATTGAGAAATTGGGAATTTCATAATGAATTCATGAATATGGGCTAATTAAAAAATAGATGGGACATTGAGAACATTGGATTCTTAAGGGAATGATGAGTATATATCATTGTGTTGATGTTGTTGAAATTATTAGTTATTGTAGACACCCTATTTTTGACCGACCTTAAGACTCAGACGTCACCGATTGAGCGCTTGGTGATGTTGCATAATGTGCTCGTTCAGAAGTTTCAGAGTCGCGGCCGTGAGCCTTGCCTCCGGACTTCCGAACCCTCTTCTGTGCCTTGCCTCGGTTTGCGAACCAGACTCGATTTTCTCTGTTTCTTTTCCTGAGGGGAGGGAGAGGTCCCGTAGACCATCTCTCAGTGGCCGTGGGCTACATTTTGTGGCCATAGGTCATTTTGCCCATTTCGGAGCCCGGTTTCCGGTTTTTCGGGACTGTTGGCCGTGTGCCTCGGTTCGGGACCGCCTAACCATCTCCGTTTGCTCTGATTTTTGGCATACTTCTTATTTGCTCCCTTTTGAGGGACACTAGGGTCTGAGAGACCCACTTCGTGGGTGAACGCCACTTTCGGTGTTTAACAGGCAATTTTCGGGGCCCCGAACTGCGCATTTTGGCCTCCGAACATTCGTTTTGCATCGGTTTTTGTTCATTTTTGGCAGGTACCTCTGTTTTATCACCAGGAAGGCCGTAGAAGGGTGGGAGGCCAGCAATTGTTTCAACAACCATTTTTCATTCCTCCGGCGCCCTCCGACGCCCGTTTTTCTCACTTCCGAGCTAATGTTGAACAACCTTGGGCCCTTTTCTTGAACTTTGAACCACATATCTGTGTTGTACACACCTGGGAGGACCCAAAGTTGGTGGCCGGCCAGTAATTCCACCTGACCCTTTTGACCTCCCCTTAAAAGTGGCCCATTCTCTCTCCTGCTTTACAGTTGCCAATTTTGAACCACAGGGTTGTGTTGAGGGCACCTGGGAGGACACCTTTTTATGGTGGCCGGCCAGAAAATCAACTTCACCTTTTTGACCCCTAGCCGGCCGGCTAGGGGGGGTGTCCGGCCGGCCACTTGCAACTCCAAAAAGTGGCCGGCCATAATCCTTACACTGTGCACTTTACAGCTGTATAGCTGTTTTCCCCCAAAAACATCTGTATCCGGGGGATATTTTTTGGGGGAAAACTTTCCTCCTTTTCCCCCACCTTTTCCCCACCTTTACTCCCCCTTTTTGGTCCATATAACCAGCAGGCAGCATTGGTCTTAGGGGTTAGAAAAAATTACCTTCAAGCTTGCATACAAAAATCTCCCTCCATCTATCCCTTTCAAGCAAAAAACTTCCTAAGTTCTACCACCATTTCTTCTACACCACCAACCCCCACCCTTCCATCCTCCATTCCAGAAGTTTGAAGGTGTTCTTTAAGGACTAAGGGTGCTACAAACTCAAGCCAAGAGTTGCTAAAGACTTGTCTTCAAGGGTGAGTTTCATTCCCTCTTTTTTTGGTCCATTTCTTTTATCATTTGTAAGCCATACATGCTTGCTGTTTTGAACTCAGGCCCTAACTGAAAGTGGCCTTCTTGTGAGCTCTTTTTCACTTTTTCTTAAGGGCTCAACCCTGTTTGAGGCCCCCATCTTGCACTTGCTTCAATATCCTTCTTGAATGCCATTTTCTTGCATGATATTTTTAGCCTATATGTGATCTGTTTTGGAGCATGATGCAAACCGTAGATAGGCTTATTTTGAGCCCCTCTTCAACATTGAAGAAGGGCTCATCACTGTTTGGGACCTCCATGTGCCACTTGTTATTATGGGCTTGTTTGGTTTGATTTTGGGAGATGAGTTTGGGAGATAAAAAGTACGAAAAGTTGTTTGGTTTGATTTTTTTGGAAAGATGTTTTGAAAAATTATTTTGAGAGAGAGTTTTGAAAAAAGTGATTGATTTGATGTGTATGAGAGAGAGATTTGTTTGGAAAACTTGTTTGGTTTACAAGTTTTGAAAAAAAATTTTGAGAAAATTTGTTTGGTTTGAGTTTTTCTGAAAACTCATTTGTAGAGAAATTTTCCCAAACTTTTTTGGGAAATTCAAACCAAACGAACCCTATATCTCTCTTTTGGTCCCCATTTTTGCATGACTTGGCAACCCCTTGTGCTTCTGTTTTTGGTCATTTTAAAGAACTAGAAACAGTCTTATTTTGGCCCATTATTCATGTTTCATTAAGGTCCTTTCATGGTTTGAGGCATCTTTTATACACTTCATGTTATATCTCTCTTTTGGTCCCCATTTTTGCACGACTTGGCAGCCCCTTGTGCTTCTGTTTTTGGTCATTTTACAGAACTGGAAACAGTATTATTTTGGCCCATTCTTCATGTTTCATTAAGGGCCTTTCATGGTTTGAGGCATCTTTTATACACTTCATGTTATATCTCTCTTTTGGTCCCCATTTTTGCATGATTTGTTAGCCTATTTTGCTTCTGTTTTTGGTCATTTTACAGAACTGCAAACAGTCTTATTTTGGCCCATTCTTCATGTTTCATTGAGGGTATTTCACTGTTTGAGGCATCCTCTATATACTTTGTGCTATACATCTCTTTTTGGCCATATTTTGCATGATATTTTTGGCTTGTATGCATGCTGTTTTGGGTCCGGCCATCAACTGTAAAATGCATTATTTTTGGTCCCTCTTCAGTGTTGTAGAAGAGTCTTTTTCTGTTTGGGCTTTGCATCTGCCACTGGCTTCTTTGCCCACTTTTTGGCCCATTCCTTGCATGAGAGTTTAGCTATATCTGTGCTGGTTTTTGTGGCCCTCCATAAACTGTAAAAGATCATCTTTTGGGCCCCTCTTCAACTTTGTTGAAGGGCCCTAATCTGTTTGAGGACAGCAGCTGTGAGTTGCTTCTTAATCTCATGTTTAGGGCCATTTTTGCATGCTAGTTTTGCCCTATTTCTGTTTGCTGTTTGGCCATGCTTTGAAATGTAAAAGTGCTTATTTTGGGGCTTCCTTGCTTCAGTATTTTCATTCCATGTGCCAATTATGCATGCTTTGTATAGCTGTAAGCCATTTTATGTACCTAATGTTGCATTTCGGTTTAATTCCATGCATCGGGTGTCATTTCGCCTTGTTTCAGGGCTGTTTCCCCCTTCATTTTGCTACTGATTTTTGTATATTTGCATATCATATTCCATTTCTTTTCCATGTCTCATTAGAGTGGCATTTCGATGCCTGAGGGTCGGTTCTCGGTTTGCGTACCCGCGTGCACGCATTTCGAGTTGTCTTGTTTTCATCTGATGGCCTCCTATGTGAGTGTGGCTGAGGCTCTCTCATGTTGGTGTAAGCCCATTATTGCATTGCGTATGCCATTCCATCCATAGCATTGTGTATGCCCGGTTGTATATTACCTCATTTAGCGTGTATGCCATTCCATAACATTGTGTATGTTAGGATTGTATCTTAGTTCCATTTCATGCATGTCATGCATATTGCATCGTGTTCGGGATAGGAGTTAGCCCGGGCACGGGAAACGAGGCGCATTTCGTACTCCGAGTGACGGAATGTGTCTCAATTCCCCAGTCACCGACACTCCGAATCATCCATGATGGAGTTAGGTCTTGTTGTGTTTTCATGTGCATTCATTCTATATTGAGTTGTGCAATTCGACTCCTCGGCCATCATGCCTCGGTATGTGTGATTGGTGGCACGAGGATCGAGGCATGCATATATTTGTGAAAATACATTGCTATGCCCCTTTCCTGCTCTCTGTTGCAGCAAAATGAAGAATCAGCAACTTTTCGGAGCTTGGCACGCTTTCCAAGAATAACTGCTAAACAGAGGCTAATTGGGGCATCCCGGTGGATTTTCGCACAATGCAGCCTAAATATACATCATTCATCAGAAGCAAGGCAGTCCCTGGCTTGCATGCCAGTTTTATTTATTTTCTTAGTTAATTTGTTAATTAATTGGGAATTTGTATATTATTCGGACTGTAACATTTGGACTGTAATATTCTTTCATTTGGGACTGTATATTTATTCAGACCCTCTGCGCGAGGGCATAACTGTAATAAGTGTGCGTGTGTGTGTTGTATGTCTTCCAACCCCACATCTTTCTCCCTTTTATTTATCCGCTTATGATGGTTAGATTAAGGCATGTTTCAATTAGCATACAGTATGATAGCATGTTTGCATCCATTCATCTGTTTTGCATGCACCGGGCTCGGCGCATCATACTAACTGCATTGTACTTTCAATTCCAAATTGAATACATGTTAGCTATAGCATTTCATATGCCATGTTTAGAATAGCCGAGCCTGCTATAGTTGCACTTTGCATGTGTTGCATTAGGCATTTCTGTATAATTAGGATCATGCATGATTTCTAATGAAGTCTCTGTTTTGGCTTGGAGTACTCGGTGAGTTTTATGCTTTAGCATCCTTGCATGCGTGTGAGTAAATGCCATGATAGCATGCTTACCATGAGGCTATATGCTTATGTGATATAACTGCCTGAATGCTTGTGGGTGAAGGTCGGGTTACTTGGATTGGAATAAATCATCAACTGTTAGTTTTAAGCCCACTAGAAAGTGGCAAAACCATCTTTTCTAAAGCCCACCCGAGGGTGGCAAAATCTGCATTTTAAGCCTACTTGCGAGTAGCAAACCATCTTTCAAAAACAAACATGAAATGTTTTGTTCCAATTTAGGCGATCCAGTCTATACTTGTATGCTGTGCGCATCACATAGTAACCTAGGCTAATAATCGGAATAAGAACACACAATGTTTTCAAAAATAGATATCATGGTTAGTAGAGGCCGGTCTCTGACCGGGCGAGCGGGGGTGCTCACGAAGTGACCTTCCAGAATCGTACCCAAGTTCCAGAGTCGAGGTAACTTTGGTGATGACGGACACGTGGCTTTAGGCAACGAGTCAGGGTTTCCTAAATTTCCCAAAATAAAATATTTAGGTGGCGACTCTGTTTCTGGCAAAGCAGTCCATGTTTGGCACTTCTTTTTTTAAAAAAAATATGTTTTCTCAAAACGATTTGCCGGATTTGAACTCTTTGGTTCAGATTAAGAACCGTAACACAAATTGAGTCCGAACTGTAGCATGAGGCCCACGGGCACGTCTACAGTTTCTGGTGACTCTGCTAGGGATTTAGAGAACTTGACTCGAACTCATGATATCTGTTTTTGACTACACTTGTGTGTTTCTTTGCATTGCATTTGCATTGGTGCGCCTAGGACACCGTGTTTGCCATCTGCTATTCCTGAACGGTTTGCCGGAGGCTTGTCTTGTCAAGGCATGACCATAAGGCTGACCGGTTGTGGGCTCTGCCAGTATGGGAACACAAACCTCGGTTTACTGGGGCACCCTCTTTGACCATTCCACCTAGTGCATATTCGGATCCATAGTGACCATTCCAAACTAGGACAGGTTGCTTACCCGTTTATAGGTTGTTTGAAACTGCTGCGTGCGTAGTGAAACCCTAGCTCCTGACAAAATAGGACAGGGAAACCCTACCCCAACATAGGGGTGTTTTGGCTCTCACTTATCTGTTATGTGCTTTAGAGTGCGTCTCTACAGGAATGCATGTATCAGTGTATGAGTTTGGGCATCAGGCCTGAGGGCGTCAGTTCAGTGTTGTGGATATCAGGCCTGTGGGCATCAGCCAGTATTTGAGAATCAGTTATCCGCGGGTATCAGATTCAGTCTTTGGGAACAGTGATACAGGGATAATAATCAGTGTTTGAGGACAGTGTGTATTCAGCTTATCGACTGTGTGTTGTTATGCCCGGCTGTGTGTCATGCATTTATTTTAAGCTGTTATGTTGTCCGTTTATCTGTTTATTTATTTCCTTATTGCTTTATTTATCTTTTATCTAGGGCAGTTCTAGCACAATTGCTTCAAACCCAGCAGATACCCCCCAAGCACTTTGGACACGAGGTCGCCGACTCAATCGATCTGAGGATCTAATTGACGGACAGCCAGTGTTCCATTCTCTACCCCCCGTTGTCAAAAGAAGGCAGAGAAAGCGCAGTGTATTTGAACAGAGATCACCAGAACAGTGGTTTCCCCCATTAGTGGATAGTCGGATTGAGATCCCCATTGTTGCTGTAGAGATAGATCTGCCGGTAGTTTAGATAAATCAAAACAGTATGGCAGCACCAACAGGAATTGAGGAGATGGTGCGCCAAATGCAAGAAACCATGCGGGCCATGCAGCAGGATGCCGTTCGCCGAGATGAACTCGCCAAGCAACAAGCCGAGATTATGACCCAGCAGGCTGAGCTGATTACCAGACTGCAACAACAGAATACAACATCTGCTTCACATCAAGTCCCCCCTTCACTAGGGGCTCCATTACCTGAGCAGACACCTGCTGTTCAGAACGCTCCTCCAAACACCCAGAATACCGTGCTGACTATCCAGAACCTGCAAGAGGACACGAACCTCCCAACGGGGCCAGCTCCGCCCGCACTTCCGCCACAACTGTCCAAGGCCCATACGCCCAATCATCTGGACTCTCCCTTTGAGTTTGAGATTGACCATACAGCTCTGAAATTAAGCAAGCTTGTGAAGCTCTTCAAAAAATCGCAAGGGGTGAAAGCTATTCCGGACATCGGAGATGGATATACCGATGTAGCCGTGACATTGCCCGATAGGTTCAAAATGCCGCAAATCGATCGCTTTGACGGGTCCGGGGACCCCATGGTTCATCCTCGGCTATTTTCAGACATTCTGAGGCCAATGGGCCTAATTAGACCTCAGAAGCTCTCACTATTTGGCCAGACTCTGTCGGGTGTGGCCGCCACCTGGTATGCAAAGCTAGAAGATGAGGTAAAGAGGAATTGGGATGAGATGGCTGAGGCCTTCGTTGCGCAGTATTCCTATAACACGTAAATCGAGGTCACAACTCGTGATCTCGAGACGATAAGGCAGGAGCCCAAGGAAACCTTTTCTGATTTTGTAACCTGGTGGAGGGCAAAGGGATGACCTTGAGGCCCACCGATAAAGATCAAATCCGGATGATTTTGCGCAATCTCCAACCAAAGCTGATGCAGAGAATGATTGTAATCCCCTTTCCCACCTTCTCAGATTTACACGAGATGGGGGTGCAAATTGAGGATGCCATGAAACAAGGTCTGATTGACCAAGACCGGGAGCAACCCCGGAGAACATTCAACCGAAACAACAATGCAGGCCCGAGTGGCGCTGCGACTGCAAGAGGTACAGAGGTGAGCATGGTCACCACCATTCCCCCTCCCCTTCCAAGGCTCATGGCGGCCACACCTTTCTCCGGCGCGTCCGGAAGCAACACACAAACCACCAGATTCCAACCTCGAGGCCAAAGAACCTTCACACCCTTATACATGCCCCTAACCAAAGCTCTGGGGGTATTGATCAGGAAAAAGCATTTGGAACCCCTAGAGCCGAAACCACTACCGAATCCACTCCCTCCCTCTCATGACCCAGCAAAATACTGTGCGTATCACCAACAACACGGTCACGACACCGACCGTTGTTTTAGATTGCGTCACGAGATCCAGGATCTTATTGACAAACAGGTGATCGCGCCTCCCGACAAACCCAATGTCACGACCAATCCTCTTCCGCCACATAACCATGCCCCCCTCCCAATAGAATCAACTTTATCCAAACTGGGGTCGCATCTTACGATCCTAGTATCTATATCACCCCATCCCACCTACCCAAGCCAGAGGTGTTCCTCCCCGACTGCACTGACTTCTTGTGCATGGTGGACATCTCCACAGCCCAACCAGAACCGACGGTGGTGACCATCGAAGATGGGATAGGGTAGACTTCGGAAGAGAATGGGATTGTTGAATCTGGGAATGAACAGAGTCTTGCTGGGGGAGCCTACGATCCAAGCGAGTACATCTTATCGGCGAGCCAGATTGGGCTGGGTATAGAATTGCCAGAAATGGGAGAACTGTGTGTAATCCAGGGAGATGGATTCAGGCAAGGGGCAGATGATCTGACAGCTATAGAGGAGGACTTTGCCAGCCTGCAATTTTTCGATGACCAGGAACCGGGGGATGCATCAATCAACTGGTTTGACTATGAAGAATCGGCAGAGGCCACTGGATGGCTCGAGGATCAACCAGATATAGTAGGGGAATCCCAACCAGAACAGGGCTCGGCAGGGGCAAGAGTATCAGCTGTGGCCAGAAGGGCCGGAAGTCAAGTTATATCGCCGGAGAGCGCCGGTGCTAAGAATTTCGCTCGAGACTTGGGCACTATGGATACGGGAATTGTTGAACAACCAGCTGTACTGACGCAGTCGGAACAAGAAAAGTTTGAGGATGCCGAGAGAATTGGGAAAGCTAAGGGCCCTGAGGGGACTGAGAGTGTTGTGTGCACGAAGATAGAGAATGTTGCGAGCATGTGGACGGAGAGCACTGCGAGTGCGAGTGGACCGGAGCCAGACAGGTGTCTGTTGGCTGCCAGCGGAATGTGGTGGGAAGATTACGACTTATGTCTTGCCCACACAGACGAAGACTGGGGAAGTGGCCAACCGGATGACACTTGGTATCTTGATGAAGTGGATCACATGATGAGAAACGGGCGGTACTTCAAACCCCTGCACCTAGACCAACCCGAGGCATCCGGGAAGGATAGAGAAGCCGAGAGGCAAAAAGAGAAGCAGATTGAGGAGGAAGCTGTGCTGAGACAGCTAAAGAAGATACAAGCAGACATCTCAATCTGGGGACTGCTTATGGCTTCACGGGTACACAGACAAGCTATTTTAACTGCTATGGACAAGTCCAAACTCTCCATCGATACTACACCAGAGCAGCTGGTTGGGCTGGTCTTCCCGGGAGGAGGTTCCCCGGCATTGACCTTTTCAGACAAGGAACTACCGCCTGAGGGCATAAATCACAACAAACCCCTCTACATTTCCGTGGAATGTAGAGATAAGTGGATACCGGTGGTACTTGTTGATACCGGGTCCGCTATTAATGTCTGCCCGACCAGAACAGCGTATGCAATCGGGTTGAAGCCCGCGGACTTTGTGCCGACCACTCAAGTGATTAGAGCATGCGACAACACTAGCAGGGAAGTGATGGGGATTGTCAAGATCTAGACCCAGGTTGGTCCAGGACAACACAACATCGAATTTCATGTCTTGGACGTTCTCGCAACCTTTAATCTACTTTTGGGGCGACCGTGGTTGCACCAGGTCAAGGCAGTCTCTTCCACTCTACATCAGATGCTGAAGTACCCTCATGGGAAGGGGGTAGCAATTGTTTTTGGGAATTCGTCAATCCATCCGCCGCCGGAAGTGTCCACGCCTGTTTTGGAAATCGAGCACGGCACTGAGGATGTGTTCTTATCCGGGTTCACTTTGGCTGAGGCTCGAGTGGTACAAAATATCATGGCTGTGAATGAGGGAATGTACGTCAGTGCTCAATCCGTCTACCTCATGAACAAGCTACAACACATCCCCGGAATGGGATTGGGAAGGAGCGGCCGGAAGGGCGTCTCAGCGCTGGCCGAAGTGCCACACAACCCTCACACCTTTGGACTGGGTTATCTGCCCACCAAAGAGGACTGGGTGAGGAAAGGAAAGGAAATGGCCAGAAGATCCAGAGCTAAGCAAGCTGGGAAGCCTTTCGAATTAATGTATAGGCCCATCTGGAGTACCCTGAACGGACGTTTCGTCCGGGAGGGGGAAGATTTTCCATTTTGCGGCTTCCCAGAACCATGGCTAAACGCGGAGAGGAAGCGCGTGCCTAGTTTCGAAGTCTTCTTCGACTTGCAACTACCCGGGGATGACGTTGCCGAAGTGCAGACAGACCCACCAGCTGAGGTTGAACAGAGCAAGGCAGTGCAGTCTGAGGATGTTGAACATGAGATGGGGGTAGCGCTTGCGAGTCTACTCTCAGATCCTTCAATCGACCAAATGTGCTTGGGGGATAACTCATCGGTTTCCATGATTGGGGATGAAACGGCTGCGGGCCTTCCAGCGACTATCTTGGATGCATCTATCGCACCCTCTCTCACATGGCTATACGAAGAGGGATTCTTATCCAGCAGTACCGGGTCAGGTAGTGAGCCGGAATCTGATTCCACCGAGTCCTGTGAGTCAGAATCAGGTTCCAGCTCGACTGAGTCTGAGTCTGGTAATCTTAGGGGTGATAACTCGGATACCACAGTTATGTCCAGGTCGTCTTTCTCTTTTTCATTTGAGTCTAATGTAACCGAGATTTCGGACGATTTGGATGAGCCTAATGAGAATCAGGTGACTGTGGTTTCTGAGTACTTCTCTGTGCCCTTAATTTATTGCATGAATTCAAACTTTCAAAATTTTGATAAAAACGACGAGGACGAAGTTCCTCCGGTTTTGCAACGTTTGATTGAGCAGGAGCATTTGTCAAACCCTTAACTGATGAAATCATTACCGTGAACATTGGTACTGAGGAGGACCCGCGGCTGGTCCAGATCGGGTCCACGCAGTCTTCGGGGGAACCCGAGCGCTTAGTCGCTTTACTAAAAGATTTCAAAGATGTTTTCGCGTGGTCCTACGAAGACATGCCTGAGATCGATCCTGAGATTGTACAGCATCGGATCCCCCTTGACCCCGAAGCCCGACCTGTTAAGCAAAAACTAAGAAGGATCCGCCCTGACTGGGCTCTCAAGATTAAGGAAGAGGTCACCAAGCAGATCGACGCAGGCTTCCTGCAGGTATCCGAATATCTGACTTGGTTAGCCAACATCGTTCCAGTGCCGAAGAAGGATGGCAGGATCCGGGTATGCGTGGATTTCAAGGATTTGAACAGAGCAAGTTCGAAGGACGACTTTCCCTTACCGCATATCGATGAGTTAGTGGATTTCACAGCAGGGCATGCTTTACTTTCATTCATGGATGGCTTCTTAGGGTACAATCAGATAGTGATGGCACCAGAAGATAGAGAAAATACTGCATTCACCACCCCGTGGGGGACGTACTGCTACCGAGTAATGCCATTTGGGTTGAAGAACACCGGAGCTACTTATCAACGGGCCGCAACCACCATATTCCACGACATGATCCACAAAGAGGTTGAGGTGTATGTGGACGACAAGATTGTCAAGTCCAAGGAAAGAGAGGGCCACTACACCGCCTTGCAAAAGTTTTTCCAAAGGATCAGAGAATTTCGGTTGCGGCTAAATCCTCAGAAATGTACTTTCGGTGTCACAGCAGGGAAAATGCTGGGGTTTCTGATTACACAGAGAGGCATCGAGGTTGACCCTTCAAAGATTAAGGCCATCTTAGAAATGTCACCACCAAGGACTGAAAATGAGGTGCGTGGCTTTCTGGGTAAAGTACAATTCATAAGACGGTTTATCTCAAAATTAACCTTGACTTGTGAACCACTTTTTGGTCTCCTGAAGAAAGGAAAGAAGTTTCAATGGGACGGCCGATGCCAAGCTGCTTTTGAACAGATCAAAGAATATTTACAGAATCCGCCTGTGTTGTCGCCGCCAGAGCCGGAGAAACCGTTGATATTATACCTCTCAGTAACTGAGACCACAATGGGTTGCATGCTCGCACAAAAATCAGAAGATAAGGTGGAGAGGGCAATCTACTATCTGAGCAAGAAAATGCTGGATTATGAAACCCGCTACACTCCACTTGAGAAGGCTTGCTTAGCTCTGGTATGGGCTACCAGGAAGCTGCGGCACTACCTGTTAGCTCACTCCGTAATGTTGGTTTCGCGACTAGATCCCATCAAATACCCTTTCGAGAAACCAGCACTTACGGGTAGGCTAGCTCGTTGCCTGCTGTTGCTCTCCGAATTCGATCTGAAGTATGTGACACGTAAGTCAGTTAAAGGAAGAGCAGTGGCAGAGTTCTTGGCCGACCATCCAGTAGAAGGAGGTGAAGCAGTCGAGTACTCATTCCCAGATGAAGCCATTTTGCACATCGACGACGAATATTGGACGATGTACTTTGACAGAGCGTCAAATCAATACGGGTATGGGATAGGGGTGTTGCTGATAGCACCCGACAATTCCCGTATCCCTCTAGCCTTCAAACTCTGATTTAAAGTCTCGAACAACGAAGCTAAATATGAGGCGTGCATTGCCGGTCTAGAAGCAGCCCTGGGACTAGGGGCAAGACGGTTGGACGTCATTGGGGATTCGAACCTGGTTGTATCTCAAGCAAACGGAGACTGGAAAGTTAAGGAAGAAAAGATGATGATGTACTACCAGACCTTGGATTTGTTAATCCCTCGGTTTGAGAAGCTAAACTTTGCTCATCTTCCAAGAGAGAACAACAGGTTCGCAGATTCTCTAGCAACTCTATCTTCCATGATAGACATCCCATTTGGAATCCGGATGCGTCTAGTCGTCATTGAGCAAAAATTTGCGGCAGCCTATGAGTCGATCGCTGCTATAGATGAGGTCCAGGACGAAAACCCCTGGTATTATGACATCTGGAATTTCTTGGAAATGGAAGTATACCCACCAGGGGTAAATGCCAAGGACAAAAGGGCAATCAGAAGAATGGCCGTTCAGTTCATCATCTGTGGGGGTAAGCTGTATAATAGAGGCCATCTGGGAATGCACAAGCTGTGTGTAGAAGTCGAAGAATCAAAGCGCCTAATGGAGGCCATCCATGGAGGAGAATACGGTGCACACATGAATGGGGTAATGCTGGCACGGAAGATCCTCAGACAGGGCTACTACTGGTCCACCATGGAGGAGGATTGTATTAGTTTCGTTCGGCGATGTCACAAGTGTCAAATTCATGCAAACCGCATGAACATTCCGCCGTCGAAGCTGTACAACATGACTTTGCCATGGCCATTTTCAGTTTTGGGAATCGATGTGATCGGCGCCGTCACCCCGAAGGGGTCAAATGGGCAAGAGTTCATCCTGGTTGCGATAGATTATTTCACGAAGTGGGTCGAGGCCCAATCATACGCGGTGTTGAAGGCATCACACGTCGCAAAGTTTATCAGAAACAACATCATTTGTCGCTATGGGGTCCCAAACGAGGTCATCTCAGACAATGGTTCCCACTTCAAGAAGGAAGTGATAGACTTGTTGGAGAAATACAACATGGCTTTTCATAAGTCATCTACATACCGACCGCAAACCAACGGAGCGGTCGAGGCCGCCAACAAGAATATCAAACGCATACTGCAGAAGATGGTGGAAACCTACCGGGATTGGCCAGATAAGCTGCCATTCACTCTGTGGGGCTACAGGACTTCAATCAGAACTTCTACCGGGGCGACTCCGTATTCATTGGTTTATGGGATGGAGGCCGTTCTACCTATTGAGATTGAGGTTCCGTCGTTACGAGTATTGGCTGAGTGCCAAATAGCTGAGGCAGACTAGCAGTAGAGCAGTTTTGAGGAACTCATGCTCTTCGATGAAAGAAGATTGAAAGCACTGTACCATATTCAAGGCTATTAACGCAGAATTGCCCGGGCTTTCAACAAGAAAGTTAAGTCCGGGAATCTAAAAGAAGGAGATTTGGTGCTCAAGGACAATCGAGCTCCCATCCACGACCCAAGGGGCAAGTTCAAACCCAATTGGACTGGTCCCTACATCATCAAAGCTATCTGGTCAGGTGGAGCTGTGGTTCTGATGGATCTAGATGGCTTGGAGTTCTCACAACCGATCAATATGGACAAATTGAAGAAATATTACCCTTGAGAGGCTCGCTAGGCCAAAAACCCGAAAGGGCGACCTAGGCAAAAGTTATAGCACAAAAAATTTGAAAATACAAAAACTGAGCTCGCAAGGTTGAAAACCCGCAAAGGGCGGCCTTGGCAAAAGTTAGAGCGTAAAAGGAGAGTGAAAATACCCGAGCGAACCTAGGCCTGAACTACGTAATGCTTGATTCCCATCTTTGGGATACGTAGGCAACTTCACCATGAAGTTCAGCCATAAACTCTTCCCCGATCAACTTTGTCCATTTTGACCATCTCAGTCATCTTTATCCATCAGCATTTATCGCGATCTCCGGTACAGTGCTATTCAGACTAGGGGCAACTTTCCGTTGCCACGACAGTGCCGCGGTACTCTTCAAACTAGGGGCAACTTTCCAGTTGCAGGGATCTGGGGTTGTGCATCTCAGTGACAGATCTTAGGCGTGTCCAGTTCTGATCCATATCGAAAATGGTTTTGCAAAGTTTTAGTAAAAGTTGATTTTGTTCAAATTAATCTTTTTACAACTTAGACCATTTTGGACCAAACGCGGAAAATTTTTAGTACCACAACCTTCAATTTCATTGATTTCAAAACAAAGTTCTCCTACTCTTGCATACAATCGAAGCTGCTTTTTTATTACATTCATAAAGAAAACTTGAAAGTGCTAGTAAAGCAATAAATCTGGGGCATGGTCGAATCAAGCACCCCTGCGCCCCCTCCCAGAGCTGGTCGAAGCCTCTGACGCCAAGCTAGGCCCAACCTGTGCCTCCTCATTGAACCAATCCAAGCACTCATCCGACAAAGTGCAACTGAAAGTGGGAGCAGGGGCCAGGAGTTCTCTAGTCCTCCATGCTGTGGCATATCGGGCAAGTTGTGCACCTCGGACCGGGAAAGTAGCCGGGTACTCAATCCCATCTGAAGGGAAAATCTGATCATGACCGAACTGGCGCAGGAACCGGAACGGGAAGTAAAATACACAGTGGGTGAGTGTAGACACCCCATTTTTGACCGTCCTCAAGACTTGGACGTCACCGTTTGAACACCCGGTGATCATCCATGTTTGTGTTCGTTTGGAGTTCCCGGAGGTCTCGGCTCGCGTGCCCTGCCTCAGAATCTCCGAACTCAACCGTTTAGTGTCTGGTTTTGCACCAAACACTTGCATCTTGCCTTTGAGAGGCAGGGAATGCCATGTAAGGCATCCCCACACACCACCGGCAGTGGCTGGAGGCCACCGGCTGGTCTTTCTCTTCCATCGACACTTTTGTTTGCCGGTCGGCACACTTTATTGCCGGTCGGCATATTATGTTGCCGGTCGGCACTGTTTTTTGCCGAAATAGCATTTTTGGGCAGCCGACCACTGTTCATCCACTTTATGGAGATATTTTGTGCCAGCTGTGATAGCTGGCACCAATTCTTCTCCCCTCCATACACGTGTATGGAGGGATTTCCCTCTAGCCAAGCTTGTTGTATAAGCTTTGCAAGAGGGAGTCCTATAAGAGAGGGGCTTTTCTCTTGGTTCTAGGTTAGAAAAACAGAAGCAAAAACCAGCCCTTAGCAATATAGATACGTATTATCTCTATACCTCCCCATCTCTCCTCCTTTGTGTGTGTTTTTTAGCTCAAAAGGTGTGTTTTACCTTACTTTTGCACCATTACACACACCATTACACCTTACTCCGAGATTGAGGGACTTGGAGGAGTTGTTTCTTGAGTTTTGGACTAGTTTTGATCCAAAGAAGGAGGCTAGACCATTTGTTCTTCAAGGGTTTTTCAAGGGTGAGCATCTTCCTTTTTATTCCCCAAACTTGCATTGGTTTTCTACCTATTTTGTTTACTGTTTTAGCTCTTGTGTATAACATGAAAAAGGCTTAAATTTTCCTACTCTAGCACTTTCATTAAGGTCATTTTGTGGTTTGAGTGCAAACTCACCCTCATAGGCCTTGTTTGGTCTATTTTGGTGCCTCTTTGATAAGGTTTTGTTCACTTCAGCATTTTGATCTTTTCATCACTAAAAATCAGTGTATTTTAGTGTCAAAAAAGTTGGTTTGAAGTCTTGCATAGGGGAGGGACACCCCTCTCCCTTTATGGTTTTGTTTCCTTGCTTTTTGGGCTCAAAAGGATAGCATGTGTGCTTGTTGTTTCTTGGCTTCATTTCAGTATTTTTTTAGGCATCTTAGGTCATATATAACCTCTGTTTTTGGTCGGATTTGGGCCTCCTTGTATGCTTGTAATACTTGCTTTGTATTGCTCCATCTTGCTTAGAAATACATCTCATGATTAGGCCATGATTCTTGTGAGAGTTGGTTTAGTTCCATGAAGTTCTTAGTGATGTTTTTCCATGCTTAAGGTTTATTGGTTATCCATTTAGTCATGCTTGACATGTTTGTTAGGGTTGCTTTGTATTTTAGCTTAAAAGTTTTGAGCATGTTGACCTCTAACATGTATGTTTGTGATTATCCTCATGATTTAACATCATCTAAGGACCACATTTTAGTCCAAGAATCATGCTTGTATGTGTGCATGCATGGCCTCTTTCATACCTTGAGGGTGTGTCCTCTTATGCCTAGGAGTGAGCCTTAGCGCATTCGTTTCATGGGGGATACTTTAGCTGCCATATTAGGAGTTTTTGGGGTCCTATTTTGCATGTCAAAACTCTGTTTTTACCTGTTTTGATCATGCCATGAGAGGTCATGTTGGTGGGGGGAAGTTGTCTCCTTTTGTGCCTTAACTTTGGGACCATAAGTTTGCTTGTTAACATAAGTTGATTGTTCATCATTTTGAGCACTTTTGGTCGCTGTTTTGAGAAGGGTGAGGGCTTGCCCCTTTGCCATTTTAAGCCCTCTTGCATGCTTGCTCCATGTTTGTTGCATAGTTGTTCCATTAAGCCTTGTAGCTTATCAATCCCATGGTCAAATTGGCCCATGTTTGCACCATTTTTGTACCTTGTATGCTTAGCATTGTACATTTGCCATGTTGGTTGCATAATGCTTGTTGTGCTTTACATCTTGGTGGCATGATACATTTGAGGCTTGTGAGCATTACATGCATTGCATTTACTTGGTTTGGGGTGTCAAACCAAGTGTGGGAATCAAGGACCATTCATACTTCAAGTGATGTAATGTGCCTCGATTCCCGGTCATCGGGACCTTTGACTCCAACTTGATAAGGCCTCGGTTTTCACTTTGCTTGTTACATGCATCTTCATTAAGTGGCAAATTCAATTCTTTGAGCCGCCATGTACCATTGATGGCTCAAAGGTCGAAGGTCATGCTTCTTTGAGTTCAAAATATGATAAGAAGTAGGACCATGCTTACATGTGTCCAAGAACTCCATGCCATGCACTGTCTGTTCTCTGTTTGCTGTCAAATTGTCTTCTGCAGGAAGTTTCTGCCGACCGGCAGAATTTAGTGCCGACCGGCACTATCTGGAGTGCCGATGAATCCGATAAAGTGCCGATGGAAATTGAGAAGTGCCGGTGGTAATTCTGTCTGGCCGGTGGTGCTCTGCTGGATGTTGGGAACTTGCTCCAGTGCTTTGGCAATTTTCAGGAAGACGAGGCAGTACAAACAGAGGAGGCAGGGGTACGGTACGGGTTTTTCGGGCGAGCCAAGTTCCGAGCATGCATCATCTGTGCACCCCGAGGCAGAGGCTGTGGCCACCCTCTTCTTTCTTTTGCTTCCTTTCTTTTAATTAATTAGGAAATTTTGTAATATTTTCATTTGTTTATTATTTGGGACTGTAATATTAATTCGAACCCTCTGAGTGAGGGTAAACATGTAATAAGTGTGGGTGAGTGTGTGTATGTCTTCCAATCCCCATTTCTTTCTTCCCTTTTATTTACCTGCTTATGATGGTAGATTAGGGCATTTTTGAAATTAGCATACCTTATGATATGCATGCGTGCATTCATGCATCTGTTGACATACACCGGGCTCGGTACATCATACTAACCGCATTCGTATTTTCAAATTCCAAAATTGAATACATGAATCAGTTGGTTGCATATCGTATGCCATATTTAGGTTAACCGAGCCTAACTAAAATTGCATCTTGTATGTGTTGCATTAGGCAAAATAACATGAACTAGGACACGCACATTTGCTAACTAGTTTATTGTTTTGGCACGGAGTACAATGTAAGTGGTTATGCTTTAGCATCCAACATGCGTGTGAATGTTGCCATAATAGTATGCTTGCCATGCGGCTAAGTGTTTACATGAGATAAATTGCTTGAATGCCTGTGGGTGGAGGTCAAATTGCGTAAGTTGGGATAATGCGTTAAAACTGTGAATTTTAAGCCCACTGGATAGTGGCAAAACCATTTTTTCCAAAAACCCACTTGAGGGTGGCAAAATCTGCATTTTAGCCTACTTGCGAGTAGCAAACCATTTTCAAAACAAACATGAAATGTTTTGTTCCAATTTGAGCGATTTGGTCTATACTTGTTTGCTGCGCACATAACATAGTAATTCTAGGCTAATAATCGGGATAAGAACACATAACGTTTTCAAAACTGGATATCACGGTTAGTAGAGGCCGGTCTTCAGACCGGGCGAAAGGGGGTGCTCATAGCTGACCTTCCCCGATCGTACCCAAGTTCCCGAGCCGAGGGAACTTTGGTGATGACGGACACGTGGCCTTCGGCACCGAGTCAGGGTTTCCTAAATTTCCCCATTAAAAAAACATTTAGGTGGCGACTCTGTATCTGGCAAAGCAGTCCATGTTTGGCACTTCTTTTCAAAAAAATCTGTTTCTCAAAACGATTTGCCAGATTTGGACTCTTTGGTTCAGATTAAGAACCGTGACACAAATCGAGAGTCCGAACTGTAGCGGTCCCTCGCGGACTTGTTACAGTTTCTGGCGACTCTGCTGGGGACTTTAGAGAGCTTGACTTGAACTCGTGATATCCTGTTTTGATCTCATTTATGTGTTTCTTTGCATTGCATGTGCATTGGTGCGCCTAGGAACACAGTGTTTGCCATCTGCCATTCCTGAACGGTTTGCCGGAGGCTTGTCTTGTGAAGGCATGTCCGTAAGGCTGACCGGCTATGGGCTCTGACCGTATGGGAACACAAACCCCGGTTTTACCGGGGCACCCCTTTTGACCATTCGACCTAGTGCATATTCGGATCCATAGTGACCATTCCAAATTAGGACAGGCTGCTTACCCGATATTAGGTTGTTTGAGAACCGCTGTGTGCGTAGTGAAACCCTAGCTCCTGACAAAATAGGACAGGGAAACCCTACCCTAACATAGGGGTGTTTTGGCTCTCTTTACTTGCTATGTGCTGTTAGAATGTATTTCTGCAGGGAAATGAACACACCAGTTTGTAAGTCTAGGCATCAGGCCTGAGGGCATCAGTATCAGCTTTAAGAGAATCAGTTATCTGCGGGTATCAGGGTTCAGTATTGGGAATAGAGATTTTGAGAACAGTGACCAGTATCGAGGAACAGTGTGTTCGGCTTATCGACTATGTGTTTTGAATATCCAACTGTATATTATTTGTTTATTTTATGCCGTTGTGCTGTCCAGTTGTTGGTTTATTTATTGCTTTATTTATCTTTTTGCTATGGTAGTTTAGCATCATTGCGTCCAACCCAGTAGACATTCCCCAAGCACTTTGGATCAGAGGTCGCCGGCTCCATCGATCTGAGGATCTGATAGAAGGACAACCAGTGTACCATTCTCTACCCCCCGGTTACTAAACGGAAAGCAACTAGGCAGAGGACACCGGTTCAACAATTAGTACAGAGGGCTTTGTCTACCCCACCTGTGTATAGTAGGGATCAGGATCCCGTTTCACCCACAGAGAGGGAACGCATACCAGCAATTCAACCAGAGCAGAACAGTATGGCTAGCTTAGAGGAGATGGTGCGCCAACTTCAGGAAAGCATGAAAATGATGCAGCAAGATGCTGCCCGACAGGCAGAATTTGCCAGGCAACAGGCTACAGTTACGAGTGAGCAAGCGGATTTAATTGGGAGATTGCAACAGCAAACTGAGGCATCACCTTCGCAGCAAATCCCTCCTCCATTAAGGGTTCCAATACCCGAAGAGACACCAAACGTCCGGAATGTCCAAGAAGATACAGACATCCCAACGGGGCCGGCTCCACCCCCGATTCCGCCTCAACAATCCAAGGCACCCACTCCCATTAATGTATCGGATTCTCCCTTTGAGTCTGAGGTAGACCCCATGACGTTAAAAATGCACAAGCTTGAAAAGCTATTCAAGAAATCTCAAGGTGCGAAGTCCATTCCGGACATTGGAGATGGATACATCGACACAGCTGTGACGCTGCCAGATTGGTTTAAGATGCCCCAAATCGATCGTTTTGACGGATCTGAGGATCCTATGGTACACCTGCGACTGTTTTCAGACGTCCTAAGGCCAATGGGCCTCACCAGATTACAGAAGCTGTCTTTATTCGGCCGTACCCTGTCGGGTGTAGCGTCCGCGTGGTACGCCAAGTTGGAGGATAACGTCAAGAGAAGTTGGGACGAGATGGCTGAGGCCTTCATCCTGCAATACTCATATAACACACAAATCGAGATCACGACCCGAGATCTCGAGACAACGAGACAAGAACCCAAGGAGAGTTTCTCAGAATTTGTAACCAGATGGCGAGCTAAGGCTTCGATGATGACCTTAAGACCCACGGACAAGGACCAGATTCGGATGATTGTGCGCAATCTCCAGCCGAGGCTAATGCAAAAGATGATTGTAGTCCCCTTTCCTACCTTTGCTGATCTGCATGAAATGGGGGTGCAGATCGAAGACGCCCTAAGACAAGGTTGGATCGATAATGACCGGGAGCAACCCCGCAGAAATTTTAATCGTAGTGCTAATGCAGGCCCGAGTGGTGCTACGACTGCCAGGACCTCCGAAGTGAGTATGGTCACCACTAACCCTTCCCCAAGAAATACGGCAGCCACGCCATTCTCCGGTGCGTCCGGAAGCAACTCACAAACAGCCAAATACCCTCCCAGAAACACCAGAACCTTCGCTCCACTTTATATGCCCCTGTCCAAAGCTTTGGGGGTTTTGATCAGAAAAGGGCATCTGAAGCCCCTAGAGCCGCGGCCCTTACCCGACAGACTACCAGCCACCCACAACCCAGCCAAGTATTGTGCGTTCCACCAGCAGCACGGTCATGACACTGACCTATGCTTTCGTTTACGTCATGAAATTCAAGATCTCATTGATAATGGGGTGATTTTACCCCCTGAGAAACCAAATGTTACCACAAATCCTCTCCCCACACATAACCAAGTTCCACCACCCAAAAGAATCAATTTCATCTACACTGGGGTCGCATCCTACGATCCTAGTATCTACATCACACCCTCCTACCTGCCTAAACCTAAAGTTTTCCTCCCTGATTGCACCGATTTGTGCATGATGGACGTCTCCATAACCCAACCCAAGCCAGTGGTGGTGACCATCGAGAACAGGAAAGAGGTTGTCAAACCGAAGTCTGCGGAGTCTGAGAATGATGTTGGGAATGCTTACAGTCCGCGTGACTACATTTCACTAGTGGGCCAGAATAGACCAAATGTTGGATTTCCAATCGAAGGAGAGCTGTGTGTAATTAGAGGGAACGGTCCAAGACAGGGAACAGATGATTTGGCAGCCGTGGAAGGGGATTTTGTCAAGTTCCAATTTCACGATGACCAAGACTCGGCCATCAACTGGTTCGATTATGAAGAGTCAGCAGAAGCCACGGGGTGGTTAGACGATCAGCCGGATGTAATAGGGGAGTTCCAGTCAGAACAAGGCCCGGCAGGGGCAGGAATGTCAACAACGGCCGGGAGTGTCGAAGAGCAGAATGCATCGCCAGAGAGCGCCGGTGTTGAGAGTTTCGCTCGGGAATGGAGCATTTTGAGTACAGGGATCAGTGAGCAACCTACTGCATTGACACAGTCAGAACAAGAGAGATTCGAGGATTCTGAGAGGATCAAGAAAGCAAAAGGCCACGTGGGGGTCGAAACCGCCACAGAAACGAAGGATGCTGCGAGCATAGGGATAAAAGGTACTGCAAGTATCGAGACAGTTGTGCCAGAACCAGACAGATGCTTGTCAGTCGCAGATGGTATGTGGTGGGAAGACGACGATCTATGTCTTGCCCACACGGACGAGGATTGGAAAGGTAACCAACCAGATGATACCTGGTATATCGGCGAAGTCGATCACATGACTAGGAGTGGACGGTATTTCAAGCCTCCACACCTAGATCAACCGGAGGCGTCTGGAAGAGATAATGAAGTAGAGAAACAAAAGGAGAAGCAACTCGAAGATGAGGCCGTATTGAGACAATTGAAAAAGATACAAGCAGACATCTCTATCTGGGGACTGCTTATGGCTTCTCGAGTACATAGGCAGGCTGTCCTGTCAGCCATGGATAAGGCCAAACTTTCCATAGATACCACGCCCGAACAACTGGTGGGCTTAGTCTTTTCGGGAGGAAGTTCCCCAGCATTGAGTTTTTCTGACAAAGAGCTGCCACCCGAGGGTGCGAACCATAACAAACCGCTCTACATCTCTGTCGAGTGCAGAGATAAATGGATACCTGTGGTACTTGTCGACACGGGGTCCGCCATCAACGTCTGCCCGGCAAGGACAGCTTATGCGATTGGTTTGAAAGTCGCAGATTTTGTGCCAACGGCCCAGGTGATTCGGGCATATGACAACACAAGCCGGGAAGTAATGGGGACAGTTAAGATTCAAACAAAGGTTGGGCCAGGACAGCACGAGATAGATTTCCACGTCTTGGAGGTTCCTGCAACGTTCAATTTGCTTTTGGGGCGGCCATGGCTGCATCAGGTAAAGGCGGTCTCCTCTACCTTACATCAAGTGGTGAAATACCCCTATAGGAAGGGAGTAGCCATTGTTTTTGGAAACTCATCAATTCATCCACCACCAGAGGTATCTACGCCTGTTCTAGAAATTGAGCACGGTATAGAACATGTGTTCATATCAGGTTTTACCTTGGTCGAGGCTCGGGTCGTACAGAACATCATGGCAGTTAACGAAGGGGTGTATGTCAGTGCCCAAGCAGTTTATCTCATGAACAAACTCCAGCACATCCCCGGGATGGGATTAGGCAAGAGCGGTAGGAAAGGCGCCGCAACATCGGCCGAAGTGCCACATAACCCCCATATCTTTGGTTTGGGCTACCTACCCACCAAAGAGGATTGGATAAGGAAAGGAAAGGAAATGGCCGGAAGGGCCAGGGCGAAACAGATGGGAAAGCCCTTTGACTTAATGCACCAGCCCATTCAGGGGACCCTGAACGGACGTTTTGTCCGGGAGGAGGAGGACTTTCCGTTCTGTGGCTTCCCAGAGCCGTGGCTCAACACGGAGAAGAAGCGCGTACTGGGATTTGAGATTTTCTTTGATTTATAGTTACCTGAGGATGACACTGCCGAAGGGCAGACAAATTTATCGGCTGAGGCTGAGCAAAGTAAGGAAGTGCAGTCTGAGGACGCCGAAAATGAAATGGGGGCAGCGCTGGCGTGTCTGCTTTCAGATCCTCCGATCGAACAGAGTTGCTTGGGGGATAGCTCCTCGGTATGTGTGATTGGGAATGAAGCGGCTGCGGGCCTACCATCAGCTATTTTGGATGCATCCATCGCACCTTCTCTCATCTGGCAATATGAAGAAGGCTTTCTATCAAGCAGCACCGGGTCAGGTAGTGAGCCGGAATCTGATTCTACCGAATCTTGTACGTCGGAATCAGATTCCAGCTCAACTGAGTCTGAGTCCGGTATTCCCGGGGGTGATAACCCAGATGCCACAGTCCTGTCTAGGTCGTCTTTTTCATTTTCTTTTGAGTCTGTTGTAGCAGAGGAATCCGACGGCTCGGAAGTATTTAATGAGAATGACGTGGATGTGGTTTCGAAGTATTTTTCTGTGCCTTTGATTTATTGCTTAAATCAGGATTTTCAAAATTTTGATGAAAACGACGAGGAAGAAATTCCTCCGGTTTTGCAACGGTTAATTGATCAAGAGCAGGAATGATTTGTTAAACCTTTAATGGATGAAATCACTACTGTGAATGTTGGTACTGAGAAGGACCCGCGGCTGGTCCAGATCGGGTCCACGTTGTCTTCTGAGGAACGCGAGCGCTTAGTCGCTTTGTTAAAAGATTTCAAAGATGGTTTTGCGTGGTCCTACGAAGACATGCCTGGAATTGATCCTGAGATTGTACAGCACCGGATCCCTCTTGATCCCGAGGCCCGACCTGTCAAACAGAAGCTCAGGAGGATCCGCCCTGATTGGGCCATTAGGATCAAGGAAGAGGTCACCAAGCAGATTGATGCAGGCTTCCTGTTGGTATCTGAGTACCCGACTTGGCTGGCCAATATTGTTCCGGTGCCGAAGAAAGACGGCAGAATTCGGGTCTGTGTAGACTTCAGAGATTTGAACAGGGCCAGTCCGAAGGACGACTTTCCCTTGCCGCACATTGATGAACTGATAGATTTCACGGCAGGACACACCTTACTTTCGTTTATGGATGGTTTCTCAGGCCATAATCAGATAGTAATGGCGCCCGAAGACCGGGAGAAGACTGCATTCACTACCCCGTGGGGTACATATTGTTATCGAGTAATGCCATTTGGGCTGAAAAACGCGGGAGCTACCTATCAATGGGCAGCAACTACAATATTGCATGATATGATCCATAAAGAGGTCGAGGTGTATGTGGACGACATGATTGTCAAGTCCAAAGAAAGAGAGGGCCACTACACCGCCTTACAAAAGTTTTTTCAAAGGATCAGAGAATTTCGGCTGCTGCTGAATCCCCAGAAGTGTACTTTTGGTGTTACAGCAGGGAAGATGCTAGGGTTTCTGATTACGCAAAGGGGCATCGAGGTCGACCCTTCCAAAATCAAGGCCATCTTAGAAATGCCACCACCGAGGACTGAAAAGGAGGTGCGAGGCTTTCTAGGCAAAGTGCAATTCATAAGGCGGTTTATCTCTAAATTAACCTTGACTTGTGAACCACTTTTTGGCCTCCTGAAGAAAGGAAAGAAATTCCAATGGGACGGCCGATGTCAAGCAGCTTTTGAGCAGATCAAAGAGTATCTACAGAACCCGCTTGTGTTGTCACCGCCAGAACCGGGGAGACCGTTGATATTGTATCTTTCGGTAACTGAGACCACCATGGGCTGCATGCTCGCACAGGAGTCAGAAGATAAAGTGGAAAGGGCTATCTACTATCTGAGCAAGAAGATGCTGGATTACGAGACCCGCTATACACCACTGGAGAAGGCTTGTTTGTCCTTGGTATGGGCTACCAGGAAGCTGCGGCACTACCTGTTAGCTCACTCTGTAATGTTGGTTTCACGTTTGGATCCCATCAAATATCTTTTCGAGAAACCAACACTTACGGGTAGGCTAGCTCGTTGGTTGCTATTGCTTTCCGAATTTGACTTGAAGTATGTAACACGCAAGTCGGTGAAAGGGAGAGCGGTAGCGGAGTTCCTTGCCGACCACCCGGTTGAGGGGGATGAAGCGGTTGAGTACCTATTCCCAGATGAAGCAATTCTGCATATCGAGGATGAAACTTGGATGATGTACTTTGATGGAGCGTCAAACCAGTATGGGTATGGGATAGGGGTGTTGCTGATAGCGCCTGACGATTCTCGTATCCCTTTAGCATTCAAGCTCCAGTTCAGAGTCTCGAACAATGAGGCAGAGTATGAGGCGTGTATTGCTGGTCTGGAAGCAGCCCTAGAGCTAGGGGTAAGACGGTTGGACGTCATTGGGGACTCGAATCTTGTTGTGTCTCAAGCAAAAGGAGACTGGAAGGTCAAGGAGGAAAGGATGATAATTTACCACCAAACCTTGGATTTGTTAATTCCTCGGTTCGAGAAACTAAATTTCACCCACCTCGTAAGAGAGAACAGCAGGTTTGCAGATTCGTTAGCAACTCTATCTTCCATGATAGACATCCCGTCGGGAGTCCGGATGCGTCCAGTCATCATTGATCAGAAGTTTGCGCCAGCATACGAGTCAATTTCCGCCATAGATGAAGCCCAAGACGGCAACCCCTGGTATTACGATATTTGGAACTTCTTGGAAAAGGAGACATATCCCCTAGGGGCAAGCGCCAAGGATAAAAGGGCCATTAGAAGAATGGCTATTCAGCTCATCATCTACGAAGGTAAGCTGTACAAAAGAGGTCATCTGGGAATGCATAAGCTCTGTGTAGAAGCTGAAGAGTCGAAGCGCCTAATGGAGGCCATCCACGGAGGAGAGTGTGGTGCACACATGAATGGAGTAATGTTGGCCAGAAAGATCCTCAGACAGGGTTATTACTGGTCAACCATGGAGGAGGATTGTATTGGCTTTGTTCGGCGATGCCACAAATGCCAGATCCATGCAAACTGTATGAATATCCCACCATCCAAGTTGTATAATATGACTTCCCCGTGGCCGTTTTCCGTATGGGGGATCGATGTGATCGGAACTGTTACCCCGAAGGGGTCGAACGGACATGAGTATATCCTGGTAGCGATAGATTATTTCACAAAGTGGGTCGAGGCCCAATCATACGCAGTGTTGAAAGCGTCGCACGTCGCAAAGTTCATCAGAAACAACATTATTTGTCGCTACGGGGTACCAAATGAGATCATCTCGGATAATGGATCCCACTTTAAGAAAGAAGTGGTCGACTTGTTGGAAAAGTATAACGTGGCTTTTCATAAGTCATCTACGTATCGGCCGCAAACCAATGGAGCAGTTGAGGCCGCCAACAAGAACATCAAACATATACTGCGGAAAATGGTGGAGACCTATCGAGATTGGCCAGATAAGTTTCCGTTTGCTCTGTGGGGCTACAGGACTTCAATTAGAACTTCTACCGGAGCAACTCCGTATTCGTTAGTTTATGGAATGGAGGCTGTTCTACCTATTGAAATTGAAGTTCCGTCTTTACGGGTATTGGCCGAGTGTCAGATAGCTGAGGCAGATTGGCAGCAGAGCAGGTTCGAGGAACTTATGCTCTTTAACGAAAGAAGACTGAAAGCACTGTACCACGTTCAGAGTTATCAGCGCAGGATTGCTCGGGCTTTTAACAAGAAGGTTAAGTCCAGAAATCTAAAGGAAGGGGATTTGGTACTCAAAGACAACCGAGCTCCCATCCACGACCCGAGGGGCAAGTTCGGACCCAATTGGACTGGTCCCTACATCATCAAAGCTATCTGGTCAGGCGGAGCTGTGGTTCTGATGGACTTAGATGGCTTAGAATTCTCTCAACCGATCAATATGGACAAGTTGAAGAAATACTATCCTTGAGAGGCTCGTTAGGCCGAAAACCCGAAAGGGCGACCTAGGCAAAAGTTAGAGCACAAAAAATTAGAAAATATAAAAACTGAGCTCGCAAGGCTGAAAACCCGCAAAGGGCGGCTTTGGCAAAAGTTAGAGCGCAAAAGGAGAATGAAAATACTCGAGCGAACCCAAGCCGGAACTACGTAAGGCTTGATTCCCATGTTTGGGATACGTAAGCAGCTTCATCCTGAAGTTCAGCCATAACACTTCCCCGATCAACTTTGTCCATTTGATCATCTCAGCCATCTTTGTTCATCAGCATTCGTTGGAATCTCCGGTGCAGTGCCACTCAGACTAGGGGCAACTTTCCGTTGCTATGCAGTGCTGCGGCGCTCTTCAGACTAGGGGCAACTTTCCAGTTGCAGGAATCTGGGGTTGTGCATCTCGAGTGACAGATCTCAGGCGTGTCCAGTTCTAATCCACATCAAAAATATCTTTGAAAAGTTTTAATATAAGCTGACTTTGTTCAAATAATCTTTTTACAACTTTGACCATTTTTGGACCAAGGTGGAAAATTTTCAGTGCCACAACTTTCAATTTCTTTGATTTCAAAACAGAGTTCTCCTGCTCTTACATACAATTGAAGTTGCTTTTTATTACATTCATGAAAGAAAACTTGAAAGTACTAATAAAGCAATAAATCTAGGGCATGGTCAAGTCAGGTGTTCCTGCGCCCCCTCCCAGAGTTGGTCGAAGCCTCTGATGCCAAGCTGGGCCCGATCTGTGCGTCTTCATTGAGCCAATCTATGCACTCGTCAGACAAAGTGCAACTAAAAGTAGGAGCGGGGGCCAGGAGTTCTCTCATCCTCCACGCAGTGGCCTGCCAAGCAAGCTGCGCACCTCGGGCTGGAAATGCAGCAGGATACTCTATCCCTTCTGGCGGGCAGGTCTGATCATGGCCAAATTGGCGTCGAATCCGAAATGGGAAATAGAATACACAATGAGTGAGACCAACCAGTTGAATCCCAGTCGGCCGAGGCGTATTGTAACTCATTGCCGGAAGGTTCAACCAAGGGCACCGCCAAGCAATACGGTCTGCGGACAAGTGGCACATCCAAGCGAACCACCATTCCTCATCCAAGGCATTGACTAGACGATGCCGGAAGAAGTAGCCGCGAGCTGAATATGCTGGGCAGGAGTCCACAACCTGCAATTTATCCATCAGCCACACCTGGGGAGGGATTGAAAAATGAGAGATTAAAGAATAGAGAGATGTACGAGGAGAGAAGAGTGAGAACGGGGTTTTGTGAGAAAAGACTGAGCTCGAGGGCCGAGTGATGTGAGCAATACAGAAATACGAGATCGGGTGGGAAACATTACCTGTAGTAGTAGTGGACTCCCCGCCAATCTGCACGTCTCATGACGGTAAAAGGCGTCTAAGCCCATTAGCGTCTCGGCCAGAGTCATCGCAATGCAGCTCTTGCCCTCCTTCAAGCCTTGGGCGACCTCAATCAGCCGGACACTAGCCCCTCCAGAGCCTGAGACGAATAGAAAATGGAATAGCATGCACAAGCAGAGGGCATGGCGCCGGAAGCCTTGCCAGTGATGGTTGTTGCGATCACCAGCATCGAAAAACCGATCCGTCAAACTCGGAATGTCCAGCATCCCGTCACAAATCAGAGACCGAGCGTCACGCATGCTGAGTCCACACATTCGCCCTAAGGATTGGGCATGACCAAAATTAAGTTGGGGCAGGAGCTCCTCGTCGCGCTCGAACTCCATTAGAGCTCGGAAATCTTCGAAGGTAGGACACATCTCTTGCCCGGCGAAGCTAAAGACATGTGTCACCGGATTCCAAAACCTTGCCGCGGCATGAAGAAACGGGAGATGCAACGGGGTACGACCCAGAGTGAACAGTGCATTTATGCCAAAGCCCCGGAAATTCACTTTTTCCGAGCCATCCAAGCTAGCAATCCAAGCTGTGAGATTTTGGGCAAGAAACTCTTCCATTGGAGCAAATCAGTGTGAAAATGAGAAAAACTACGAAGCTGGGATCTTTTGTAGGAGATAAGGTTGAGTGGGGGACAGGTGTCAACATTCTGGTGGTCCCCCTCGTTTAGTGCCGACCGGCCAAAAAAATATGCCGACCGGCCATTTTAGTTTGCCGACAAAACAGACATATGGCCGGTAGCCACTCCTTGCAGCCGGTGGTCCCTACACCATGCCGGTGGACTTCCTTCTGGTTTCCTGAGCTGTTTATGCTAAGAAGTGGGGAACTTCACCACCTCCAAACCCCCCCGCGATAAACTCTTGCGAAGCCACGCCCGTCTGCTTGTCGAGTTTGGAACATTTGCTTATCGAGTTGTATTTCGCTCTCTTGTAGCTCTCGATTTGTTTATCGAGTTGTATTCACACTTGTTTGGTTGTGTCATGTCCTTGTTTTGCTTATCGAGTTGTAAGTCGATTCACTACCTGATTATTACGATGGCAAATTTCCAAAATGAGTTCAATTTCGTTCACATTGTGGTGTGAAACCCTGCGATGCGATACATAGAAGATCCCCAAATGCAACATCTTTTGAATAAAATGATTCGTTTCATTTCCATCACATGTTTTGCAAAGTGTGTGAATTTTGAGAAAGAAAATAAACCTGCCTGAGGCAGTGCAATGTGCTTAAACTACTAGTAAAAAGGAAAATAAAGCGTAGAATGGCAGGGTAGCCAAGTATCAGAATTGATACCGGTGAAACTCCCCTTGCGACTAACGCACCTTCCGCATCTTTGTTCGGGTCAACCGCGTCATTGGACACTCTCACAATACGGGAAATCACACCTTTGAAACGTGAACCTTTGAGTTGACCTTAGGCCACAACTTCTGCGAGCAACGCTCGATGCGTGCGAAGAATATCCCGCCCCGTATCCTTTTCATGCTTTGTGAGCCCCGCAAATTGTTTCGATTATGCTGTGTAATAGTACGTTCCTTTACTTGCGTAGACTGCATGTTTTGATTGCGTAGACCGCATGTTTAATTTCAATACCTGCGTAGACCGCATGTTTATATTGCGTAGACCGCATGCTTAATTCCATTACTTGCGTAGACCGCATGTTTAGATTGCGTAGACCGCATGCTTAATTCCATTACTTGCGTAGACCGCATGTTTAGATTGCGTAGACCGCATGCTTAATTCCATTACTTGCGTAGACCGCACGTTTAGATTGCGTAGACTGCATGCTTAATTCCATTACTTGCGTAGACCGCATGTTTTGATTGCGTAGACCGCATATTTCTCAATTCCATTACTTGCGTAGACCGCATGTTTAGATTGCGTAGACCGCATGTTTTACCTGCGTAGACCGCGTTTTTAATTCCATTACCTGCGTAGACCGCATGTTTTGCTTCCGTAGACCGCATACTTGTTAATTCTGATACCTGCGTAGACCGCATGTTTTAAATTGCGTAGACCGCATGTTGATTTCATTACCTGCGTGGACCGCATATTTTGATTGCGTAGACCGCATGATTATTCCATTTCATTACCTGCGTAGACCGCATGTTTTGATTGCGTAGACCGCACATTTGTTAATATCATCACCTGCGTAGACCGCATGCTCATGATCAATTTTGTTGCCTGCGTAGACCGCATGCTTCATTTACATGTCTGTATTTTCGCAAGCATTGTTATGCTCCCCACTTGCTTTGCGCTGTCACGCATTTCGAGTACACTATTCTTGCATTGTCATGCATATTGCTAACAATATTGTACCTGTTAAGTTCGTTTTCTTTGCAGGCACGATATTGTATGTACGGTTCATTTGAAGCTGGTGCAACCAGACGAGCCGCACAGGTATTTTATCTCCGAGTGAGACGTATTGAGAATTCCATAATTCTCTTACATCCTTTCTGCATTGTAGTGTAGTTTGGTATGCTAGCTTAAAACCGTCGCATGTTTGCTTCGTTACAGTTTCCTTTACATGATCATAAGTTATGCTCGGCTTCGTGCATTGTCTTGCATCTTGCCCCTGCCTCCAGGCGCGTATCTTATTTGTCTTGTATGATTGTCTAAGTCTTCGGCCTTGTCAAAAATAGGTCGTCTCTGGGCTTTGACATTCACCCCCGTCATTGTTATGACTTTCGAGTTCTGTCAAAGAGGGGCAACTGTAGACACCCCATTTTTGACCGTCCTCAAGACTTGGACGTCACCGTTTGAACACCCAATGATCATCCATGTTTGTGTTCGTTTGGAGTTCCCGGAGGTCTCGGCTCGCGTGCCCTGCCTCAGAATCTCCGAACTCAACCGTTTAGTGTCTGGTTTTGCACCAAACACTTGCATCTTGCCTTTGAGAGGCAGGGAATGCCATGTAAGGCATCCCCACACACCACCGGCAGTGGCTGGAGGCCACCGGCTGGTCTTTCTCTTCCATCGGCACTTTTGTTTGCCGGTCGGCACACTTTATTGTCGGTCGGCATATTATGTTGCCGGTCGGCACTGTTTTTTGCCGAAATAGCATTTTTGGGCAGCCGACCACTGTTCATCCACTTTATGGAGATATTTTGTGCCAGCTGTGATAGCTGGCACCAACTCTTCTCCCCTCCATACACGTGTATGGAGGGATTTCCCTCTAGCCAAGCTTGTTGTATAAGCTTTGCAAGAGGGAGTCCTATAAGAGAGGGGCTTTCCTCTTGGTTCTAGGTTAGAAAAACAGAAGCAAAAACCAGCCCTTAGCAATATAGATACATATTATCTCTATACCTCCCCCTCTCTCCTCCTTTGTGTGTGTTTTTTAGCTCAAAAGGTGTGTTTTACCTTACTTTTGAACCATTACACACACCATTACACCTTACTCCGAGATTGAGGGACTTGGAGGAGTTGTTTCTTGAGTTTTGGACTGGTTTTGATCCTAAGAAGGAGGCTAGACCATTTTTTCTTCAAGGGTTCTTCAAGGGTGAGCATCTTCCTTTTTATTCCCCAAACTTGCATTGGTTTTCTACCTATTTTTTTTACTGTTTAGCTCTTGTGTATAACATGAAAAAGGCTTAAATTTTCCTGCTCTAGCACTTTCATTAAGGTCATTTTGTGGTTTGAGTGCAAACTCACCCTCATAGGCCTTGTTTGGTCTATTTTGGTGCCTCTTTGATAAGGTTTTGTTCACTTCAGCATTTTGATCTTTTCATCACTAAAAATCAGTGTATTTTAGTGTCAAAAAAATTGGTTTGAAGTCTTGCATAGGGGAGGGACACCCCTCTCCCTTTATGGTTTTGTTTCCTTGCTTTTTGGGCTCAAAAGGATAACATGTGTGCTTGTTGTTTCTTGGCTTCATTTTAGTATTTTTTTAGGCATCTTAGGTCATATATAACCTCTGTTTTTGGTCGGATTTGGGCCTCCTTGTATGCTTGTAATACTTGCTTTGTATTGCTCCATCTTGCTTAGAAATACATCTCATGATTAGGCCATGATTCTTGTGAGAGTTGGTTTAGTTCCATGAAGTTCTTAGTGATGTTTTTCCATGCTTAAGGTTTATTGGTTATCCATTTAGTCATGCTTGACATGTTTGTTAGGGTTGCTTTGTATTTTAGGTTAAAAGTTTTGAGCATGTTGACCTCTAACATGTATGTTTGTGATTATCCTCATGATTTAACATCATCTAAGGACCACATTTTATTCCAAGAATCATGCTTGTATGTGTGCATGCATGGCCTCTTTCATACCTTGAGGGTGTGTCCTCTTATGCCTAGGAGTGAGCCTTAGCGCATTCGTTTCATGGGGGATACTTTAGCTGCCATATTAGGAGTTTTTGGGGTCCTATTTTGCATGCCAAAACTCTGTTTTTACCTGTTTTGATCATGCCATGAGAGGTCCAGTTGGTGGCGGGAAGTTGTCTCCTTTTGTGCCTTAACTTTGGGACCATAAGTTTGCTTGTTAACATAAGTTGATTGTTCATCATTTTGAGCACTTTTGGCCGCTGTTTTGAGAAGGGTGAGGGCCTGCCCCTTTGCCATTTTAAGCCCTCTTGCATGCTTGCTCCATGTTTGTTGCATAGTTGTTCCATTAAGCCTTGTAGCTTATCAATCCCATGGTCAAATTGGCCCATGTTTGCACCATTTTTGTACCTTGTATGCTTAGCATTGTACATTTGTCATGTTGGTTGCATAATGCTTGTTGTGCTTTACATCTTGGTGGCATGATACATTTGAGGCTTGTGAGCATTACATGCATTGCATTTACTTGGTTTGGGGTGTCAAACCAAGTGTGGGAATCAAGGACCATTCATACTTCAAGTGATGTAAAGTGCCTCGATTCCCGGTCATCGGGACCTTTGACTCCAACTTGATAAGGCCTCGGTTTTCACTTTGCTTGTTACATGCATCTTCATTAAGTGGCAAATTCAATTCTTTGAGCCGCCATGTACCATTGACGGCTCAAAGGTCGAAGGTCATGCTTCTTTGAGTTCAAAATATGATAAGAAGTAGGACCATGCTTACATGTGTCCAAGAACTCCATGCCATGCACTGTCTGTTCTCTGTTTGCTGTCAAATTGTCTTCTGCAGGAAGTTTCTGCCGACCGGCAGAATTTAGTGCCGACCGGCACTATCTGGAGTGCCGATGAATCCGATAAAGTGCCGATGGAAATTGAGAAGTGCCGGTGGTAATTCTGTCTGGCCGGTGGTGCTCTGCTGGATGCTGGGAACTTGCTCCAGTGCTTTGGCAATTTTCAGGAAGACGAGGCAGTACAAACAGAGGAGGCAGGGGTACGGTACGAGTTTTTCGGGCGAGCCAAGTTCCGAGCATGCATCATCTGTGCACCCCGAGGCAGAGGCTGTGGCCACCCTCTTCTTTCTTTTGTTTCCTTTCTTTTAATTAATTAGGAAATTTTGTAATATTTTCATTTGTTTATTATTTGGGACTGTAATATTAATTCGAACCCTCTGAGTGAGGGTAAACATGTAATAAGTGTGGGTGAGTGTGTGTATGTCTTCCAATCCCCATTTCTTTCTTCCCTTTTATTTACCTGCTTATGATGGTAGATTAGGGCATTTTTGAAATTAGCATACCTTATGATATGCATGCGTGCATTCATGCATCTGTTGACATACACCGGGCTCGGTACATCATACTAACCGCATTCGTATTTTCAAATTCCAAAATTGAATACATGAATCAGTTGGTTGCATATCGTATGCCATATTTAGGTTAACCGAGCCTAACTAAAATTGCATCTTGTATGTGTTACATTAGGAAAAATAACATGAACTAGGACACGCACATTTGCTAACTAGTTTATTGTTTTGGCACGGAGTACAATGTAAGTGGTTATGCTTTAGCATCCAACATGCGTGTGAATGTTGCCATAACAGTATGCTTGCCATGCGGCTAAGTGTTTACATGAGATAAATTGCTTGAATGCCTGTGGGTGGAGGTCAAATTGCTTAAGTTGGGATAATGCGTTAAAACTGTGAATTTTAAGCCCACAGGATAGTGGCAAAACCATTTTTTCCAAAAACCCACTTGAGGGTGGCAAAATCTGCATTTTAGCCTACTTGCGAGTAGCAAACCATTTTCAAAACAAACATGAAATGTTTTGTTCCAATTTGAGCGATTTGGTCTATACTTGTTTGCTGCGCGCATAACATAGTAATTCTAGGCTAATAATCGGGATAAGAACACATAACGTTTTCAAAACTGGATATCACGGTTAGTAGAGGTCGGTCTTCAGACCGGGCGAAAGGGGGTGCTCATAGCTGACCTTCCCCGATCGTACCCAAGTTCCCGAGCCGAGGCATCTTTGGTGATGACGGACACGTGGCCTTCGGCACCGAGTCAGGGTTTCCTAAATTTCCCCATTAAAAAAACATTTAGGTGGCGACTCTGTATCTGGCAAAGCAGTCCATGTTTGGCACTTCTTTTCAAAAAAATCTGTTTCTCAAAACGATTTGCCAAATTTGGACTCTTTGGTTCAGATTAAGAACCGTGACACAAATCGAGAGTCCGAACTGTAGCGGTCCCTCGCGGACTTGTTACAGTGAGACCAACCAACTAGATCCCGATTAGCCGGGACATGCTATAGCTCATTGCCGGGAGATTGAGCCAAGGACAACGCCAAGCAATACGGTCTGCAGACAAATTGCACATCCAGTCAAACCACCACCTTTTATCAAGGGCATTGACTAGGTGCTGTCGAAAGAAATAGCCTCTAGCTGAGTAGGCCGGGCAAGAGTCCACAACCTGTAATTTATCCATTAACCATACCTGGGGAGGGATGAAAAATGAGAGAATAAAGAACAGAGAGATGTACGATGAGAGAAAAGTAAGACAAGGGTTTTGTGAGAAAAATCGAGCCTGAGGGCCGAGTGATGTGAGCAAATATATATGTGAGATGGGGTGGGAAACATTACCTGCAGCAGCAGTGGACTCCCAGCAAATCTAGTCGTCTCCCGGCGATGAAAAGCATCCAAGCCCATCAGGGTCTCGGCTAGGGTCATGGCAATGCAACTCTTCCCTTCCCTCAAGCCTTGGGTAACTTCGACCAGGCGAATGCTAGCTCCACCGAAACCCGAGGAAAGCAGAAAGTGGGACAACAAGCACAAGCAAAGGGTGTGTTGCCGGAAAATTTGCCAATAATGGTTGCTGCGGTCGCCGGCGTCAGAAAAGCGATGGATTAGACCGAGGATATCCAGTTCCCCATTACAGGTCAGAGATCGAGCATCATGAGCGGTGAGTCCGCACATCCGCCCCAAAGTCTGGGCATGACCAAAGCGAAACTGGGGCAACATCTCTTCTTCGCTTTCATATTCCATCAAAACTTGAAAATCTTCAAAAGTCGGACATACCTCTTGTCCGCCAAAGCTGAAGACATGCGTCACCGGGTTCCAAAACCTCGCCGCGGCATGGAGGAAAGGAAGGTGCAACGGAGTGCGGCTCAGCGTGAACAGTGCATTCAAGCCGAAACCTCGGAAGTTCAGCTTTTCCGAGCCATCTAGAGAAGCGATCCAAGCAGTGCGGTTTTCAACAAGAAACGCCTCCATTTCTAAATGCAAAACTGAGGTGAATTGAATCAACCATGGAGCTGGGGCTTTTAAAGAGTTAAAAACACTATTCAGGAGGACACGTGTCAGAAATTGGGTGGCTGCAGGAATAAGTGGCCGGCTGGCCACCTTTTCTGGCTGGCCGGCCATTTGCTTTTTGAAAATCAGCCGGCCACCTCCCACCCTCCATAAAACTGGCCGGCCATGCTCCAGTGTATCCCCTTGGCCCTGTTTTACCCTCCGAGGGAAAGTTTCAAGCATTTCCATGCATTGGATGTGTCAAAAGCCTTCATTTCCCTCCGTTTTGGATGCATTCCGTCGCCCAGATCGTCCGGAGTACACTTTGTGTTGTTGAGTTTTGTTTATCGAGTTGTTGTTTTGATTATCGAGTTGTCGTTTTGTTTATCGAGTTGTTTGTCGAGCTGTCGTGCTTTCGTGTTTTTTTGAGTTGTTACTCTCTGTTTAAGCAATCTTTATTTGAGTCTTGTTTATTTGCATTGTCAAGGTTATTGTATTTCGTTTATCGAGTTGTAAACTTGCTAAGATTTTGTTATATCTTGGAAAGTTAGGTTGTTGCGTCGGTTCACTACCTGACTGGGCAAAATGCAATGCATGTTTCCATTCAATCTCATTTTGGTGCAAAATGATGCGATATGATGCTAAGTGTTTAAAATACAATACTTTTTTTCAAAAGTTGTTTCGTCCCATCATGCCTCGCTGGTTACAACATTTTACAGACTAAGGCGCAAGTTTTACAGAAAATAAACTGCCTGATAATGTACAAATGTGCTATAACTACTAGCAAAAAGATAAATAAAACAGGAAACGGGCTACATCTGTGCTCTCAGGAGCGGGAATAAGAGGCCCTCCTCGTCCTCTTCTGCAGGACAACCTCTTCATCACCATCATCATCCGGGCCAGAGCTGTCGTCCTCTGGATCCCCCTCGGCTTCGTCTCTACTCCCGAAACCAAGACCGGAGTCCCCCTCCTCAGCAGATGTCTCTGACTGACGGTCTGTGGGGTCCTCCTCCTCCTCCTCCTCCTCCTCATCAGGCTCTGCCTCTATAACATGCGCCCTGCGTCTGCGGGAGTACCCTCCTCGAGCTTCTCGGAAAGGCCTAGATAGCCCAGATCCTCGGAAAGGCCTGGATGGCCCAGCTCCCTGAGAAGGCCTGGATGGCCTAGCTCCGTAAAAGGGCCCAGATGGCCCAGCTCCCCAAGGAGGCCCAGGTGGCCTGGCCGGCGGCTGAGCGTACATCGGGGGCATCTGAAAATAAAGGGTTCAATTCAAATACATCAGTCCAAATGTGTACATCAGATGCAGATACAAGAAGAAACTACATGAAATGAGTACATGTAAACGCAGTGTACAAGTGGGGTGTGTGTTAGATGTGCTCTACACAAGTAGCCTATCGATGCAGTAGAAATCAGCATGTCATCAGAAGTATGATAAATGCTAGAAAACTGAAGGGTACCTGAATGCCCGCGATAGACAACTGTGCCTCCCTCCGCAGGACCATGCCCTCGAGTGAGGCCACCAATCCGACCACCTCCTCCACGTACTCTCGGGGTGGCTACAAATAGGAGCTCATAATCATCAGTGAATAAATGAATGTCCAAATGTTTAAATGATGAATGAAAAATAGTGGAGCCTACTACTGGTGAGTCGGGATCAATGGCGTATCGATCACCAGGCATCGGAGGCTCTAGCGGGATCGGAGTCGGAGAGATAGCCCCATACTGCCACCCCATCAGCTCAGTCGGCATGTCTGGCCATCCAAGATGAGAATAAGTCGGAGGAATTGGAGGAACCGATCTCCCCCCACCTCTAGATGTACCAGCCCTGCTGGTGGAAGGGGCATCTGCAGCCCGAGCCCGGGCCTGGCTCGAAGATGACGTACCAGCAGACCTCGTCATCGGGGTGCGAACTCCCGTCAATGGAGGCATCAAATATGTATGACGGTAAGTGGCGTAGTCCCCCTCCTCGAGATGTAGCAAAGCATCACTACCCAGCATGGCACCGACTACCTCCTGGGAAGAGAGTCTATCAGCGGTCCGCATACCGGCTGGGGGTGCTGCGGGAGGATCCTGAGAATCGTACCCCCATACCTGACGCAGAAAGCGTTCCCCCAGAAACCATGCTCTACCAACTGGTCCTTCGAGCAGGACCCTGTACTGGGAGGTGCCCGATCCTCCGCCATACTGAAATCGGAGACCACCACCCAAGGGCGCCCAGGGCTACCATGTAATCTGCGGATAACAAATGCACGAGTCAATCAGAAATCGAGAATATGTGGAGCAAATCAAAGATGAAAATGGAAGGGGCCGAGAATTTTGAAATACCTCCGACGGTCGCACAGTTTCAAAATACTGTCGTAGATAAATGAGAGTCTCTCGGGGTCTCGGCCGGTGCGGGCCCTCGAATACCAGTGAATACGGGGTCATGAGAAGCCCTGCCACCTCCAACTCTGGGCCTAACGTCGGGAAGTATACGTAGAGCCATAACTGAGAAAAGCAGTGCAGAATGTATGTACAAAGTGCTGAGGGCAAAATATAGACTGTAAAGTGCACTGTGTGTGCAATGTACAAGTAATGAGGAGCAGAAATGTAAATCAAGAGGACAGAAAGTACCTCCCAGGCTCTCCAATAACCGCCGAGTAGATCTCCCTGCCCGCGGGATGTCGCGCTCATGTAACAATAAAGGGTAGCTAGGCCGGCGCCACCCCAGTCGTATCGACTGGCCTGTGATAGGTCAACCAGAGCGCTCAACAGATATAGCCCCACCGTGTTCCCTCTATCGGCAAACAGAGTAGTCCCGAAGAGGAACATAAGGAAACCGCGGGCATACTGCTCTGTCTCCTCAGGAGTCCCAGGCTCCATCTCCGCCCGCCGGAACTGGGAAGAGAACCAAGTGTATCGAACTCTCTCGGAGGCTCTGTTAACGGGCGGGCGAGCCCCCAGTAGATATATCCAAGCGGCCTCCCACTCGCCCATGTCCTCATCATAAGGGATGGACCAACCTCCTATGTCCAGGCCGGTCAACACAGCGAAATCCAGAGGCGTCATAGTCATGTCCCCAGTGGCAGAGAAATGAAAGGAGTTGGTGGTGTCCCACCATCTCTCCACCAAAGCCGCCATTAGTGTCCTCCTGGCAGGACAACGTGATAATCCAATGCAGAAGGCCCCGAACCCTGCCAGATCTACTAAATCCCGGACAGCCTCCGGGAGCTCAACATACAATTCCCTCGCGGCGGTGGAGCCATATCCCCGTACACCGCGAGAACCAACTTGCATTCAGAATGAATACATGTTTCAGTATAAAAATGAATGAGCTGTGTGCCAATGAAATGAATGAGCTGTGTGCCAGTGAAATGTGTGAGCTATGTGTTCAAAATGTGATGTTTAAGCTGCGTGCAAATGAATCAAATGTGGGTTGCGTGTTCACCTAAAGTTTGGGCTGCGTGTTCAGATTTCAGAAAATTTAAAGTTTGGGCTGCGTGTTCAGATTTCAGAAAATTTAAAGTTTGGGCTGCGTGTTCAACTTTCAATCAATGTGGGCTGCGTGTTCACCTAAAATTTGGGCTGCGTGTTCAGATTTCAGAAAATTTAAAGTTTGGGCTGCGTGTTCAACTTTCAATCAAATGTGGGCTGCGTGTTCACCTAAAATTTGGGTTGCGTGTTCAGATTTCAGAAAATTAAAGTTTGGGCTGCGTGTTCAACTTTCAATCAATGTGGGCTGCGTGTTCACCTAAAATTTGGGCTGCGTGTTCACCTAAAATTTGGGCTGCGTGTTCAGATTTCAGAAAAATCAAATGTGGGCTGCGTGTTCAGATTTGAGAAAATTAGAGTTTGGGCTGCGTGTTCAACTTTCAATCAAATGTGGGCTACGTGTTCACCTAAAATTTGGGCTGCGTGTTCAGATTTCAGAAAATTAAAGTTTGGGCTGCGTGTTCAACTTTCAATCAATGTGGGCTGCGTGTTCACCTAAAATTTGGGCTGCGTGTTCAGATTTTAGAAAATTAGAGTTTGGGCTGCGTGTTCAACTTTCAATCAAATGTGGGCTGCGTGTTCACCTAAAATTTGGACTGCGTATTCAGATTTCAGAAAATTAAAGTTTGGGCTGCATGTTCAACTTTCAATCAATGTGGGCTGCGTGTTCACCTAAAATTTGGGTTGCATGTTCAGATTTCAGAAAATTAAAGTTTGGGCTGCGTGTTCAACTTTCAATCAAATGTGGGCTGCGTGTTCACAATCAAATTTGGGCTGCGTGTTCAAATTTCAGAAAATTAAAGTTTGGGCTGCGTGTTCAACTTTCAATCAATGTGGGCTACGTGTTCACAATCAAATCTGGGCTGCGTGTTCAGAAAATCAGAGTTTGGGTCGCGTGTTCTACTCTCAATTAGTGTGGGCTGTGCGTTCACCTTCAACTTGGACTGCGTGTTCAGAAAATCGGAGTTCGGGCTGCGTGTTCTACTCCTAGTCAGTGTGTGCTGTGTGTTCACCTTCAAATTCGGGCTATGTGTTCGACAAATCAGTGTTTGAGTCGTGTGTCCACTTCTTAACTAATGTGTGTCGTGCATTCGCAATCAATTAATGAGCCGAGTGTTCAGAAATTCAAATGTTTAAGCTACGTGTTCAGGATGCAAACAAAGTACTATGTCATAAGCTAAACTGCGTGTTCAATCATGGCAAAGGCACGAAATGCACGAAAAATGCAGAAAATGAAGTAAATACCTCTCGTGCCTCGTAAGAGAGGTGATGCTCTGGCTCCCGCAAGAGTAGATCCCCAGGTGCTCGCTCATCAAAATCAGTGAAATGACGAAAAACGGCCCAGGGAAGGACATGTGCTGGCGGAGCATACCTCCCGGGAATAAAGGGGCGAACCCTCGGGGGCAAAGTCATGGCATCAAAATCATCCCCAGCACCCGAAAAACCTCCACCATGAGGAGAATTACCCGCCATTTTTCAGAAAATCTGCAAAAGGAGCAAAAATGAGCGAAAATGAGCCAAAATTGGAAAAAGTCAACAAAAGTCAACTCTCGGGAAATGAAAAAGTCAACAAAAGTCAACTGCCGAGAAAATCTTCCAAATATTGTGACAAACTCACCTCAAGTGGCGAAAATGAGAAAAGAAGCCCTGAAACCAAAATTTAATCAGTTCAAAGTGCTTGAAACTGAATGTTTTCGCGAAAACAACTTGCGTGGGACGTTGGAAAACGCGTATGGAACTCAGATCTGAGGGAGAAAATTGTTTGGGAAGCAAGAGAAGAAGATTTCGTGGCTGCATTTATAGGCTCAAAGTGTTTGGGTGAGAGAGCATGAAGAAAAGGAGGTGAAAAGACCAAATTGTCCTCGGATTTGGGCAGGTGGCCGGCCGGCCACCTTTTCTGGCTGGCCGGCCATTCTCTTTTTGGAAAACTAGCCGGCCACCTCCCACCCTCCATAAAACTAGCCGGCCATGTCCCCCACATGCTCACCTAGCTCTCTGCAAATTTTGAGGAAGATTGGAGTTCCCGGGACCTGAAAAAGTTCAAGGAAAGTGCACTTTCTGTTGCGAAATTGCTCCGCCGGAACTTCAGCTTCAAGTTCTGACATGTGTCTCGTCATCATTCATCAAAATCAAAGCGTATCCTTTTGAATGTGTTGTAGCCTTTCCAGGAAGCGGATTGGAGGCCGTGATCAAGTCGCCTTCGCCGAAACACGCGTTTCCTTGCTCGTTGTTTCGTAACAAACGGGCACCTTGACTTATGCTCATTTTGCACTATCATGCACATAACTTGCATTCTCATGAGCATACTTGCATTATTATGCACATTTCTTGATATTGCCATACCTCTATGTTTGAGCATGCGCTGTTACGCACGTTCCATTCTCGCATTGCGATGCATTCACTCATCGGCACTGCGTGTGTCAAACTTTCGGAATCAATTGAATATATGTCGGTAGCATATTGTGCTTGTTGAATTTCTCTCTTTTGCAGGCACGATATTGTATGTACGGTTCATTTGAGGCTGGTGCGACCGGATGAATCGCGCAGGTATCGTATCTTCTCCGTGTGAGACGTGGCGAGGATTGAATAATCCTCCGCATTCGTAACTGCATGAAATGTAGTTGTTGCTTTGCATTCTTGCTTAAAACTGTTGCATCTATTTGCGGATATTTGCTTCATTACAACTTGCTGCATTTGCACGATCATTGAGTTACCTTCGGCTTCTTGCATTGTCACTTTGCATCTTGCCCCCTGCCTGCGGGCACATCTCTATTTATCCTGTACGTTTGTCTAAGTCTTCGACCTTGTCAAAAATGGGTCGTCTCTGGGCTTTGACATTCACTCCCGTCACTTGTGACTTCCAAGTTCTGTCAAAGAGGGGCAACTCTAGACACCCCATTTTTGACCGACCTTAAGACTCAGACGTCACCGATTGAGCGCTTGATGATGTTGCATAATGTGCTCATTCAGAAGTTTCAGAGTCGCGGCCGTGAGCCTTGCCTCTGGACTTCCGAACCCTCTTCTGTGCCTTGCCTCGGTTTGCGAACCAGACTTGATTTTCTCTGTTTCTTTTCTTGAGGGAAGGGAGAGGTCCCGTAGACCATCTCTCAGTGGCCGTGGGCTACATTTTGTGGCCATAGGTCATTTTGCCCATTTCGGAGCCCGGTTTCCGATTTTTCGGGACTGTTGGCCGTGTGCCTCGGTTCGGGACCGCCTAACCATCTCTGTTTGCTCTAATTTTTGGCATAATTCTTATTTGCTCCCTTTTGAGGGACACTGGGGTCTGAGAGACCCACTTCGTGGCCGAACGCCTCTTTCGGTGTTTAACAGGCAATTTTCGGGGCCCCGAATTGCGCGTTTTGGCCCCCGAACATTCGTTTTGCATCGGTTTTCGTTCATTTTTGGCAGGTACCTCTGTTTTATCACCAGGAAGGCTGTAGAAGGGTGGGAGGCCAGCAATTGTTTCAACAATCAGTTTTCATTCCTCCGGCGCCCTCCGTCGCCCTCCGACGCCCGTTTTTCTCACTTCCGAGCTAATGTTGAACAACCTTGGGCCCTTTTCTTGAACTTTGAACCACATATCTGTGTTGTACACACCTGGGAGGACCCTAAAAGTTGGTGGCCGGCCAGTAATTCCACCTGACCCTTTTGACCCCCCCTTAAAAGTGGCCCATTCTCTCTCCTACTTTACAGTTGCCAATTTTGAACCACAGGGTTGTGTTGAGGGCACCTGGGAGGACACCTTTTTATGGTGGCCGGCCAGAAAATCAACTTCACCTTTTTGACCCCTAGCCGGCCGGCTAGGGGGGGTGGCCGGCCGGCCACCTACAACTCCAAAAAGTGGCCGGCCATAATCCTTACACTGTGCACTTTACAGCTGTATAGCTGTTTTCCCCCAAAAACATCTGTATCCGGGGGATATTTTTTGGGGGAAAACTTGCCTCCTTTTCCCCCACCTTTTCCCCACCTTTATTCCCCCTTTTTGGTCCATATAACCAGCAGGCAGCATTGGTCTTAGGGGTTAGAAAAAATTACCTTCAAGCTTGCATACAAAAATCTCCCTCCATCTATCCCTTTCAAGCAAAAAACTTCCTAAGTTCTACCACCATTTCTTCTACACCACCAACCCCCACCCTTCCATCCTCCATTCCAGAAGTTTGAAGGTGTTCTTTAAGGCCTAATGGTGCTACAAACTCAAGCCAAGAGTTGCTAAAGACTTGTCTTCAAGGGTGAGTTTCATTCCCCCTTTTTTTGGTCCATTTTTTTATCATTTGTAAGCCATACATGCTTGCTGTTTTGAACTCAGGCCCTAACTGAAAGTGGCCTTCTTTTGAGCTCTTTTTCACTTTTTCTTAAGGGCTCAACCCTGTTTGAGGCCCCCATCTTGCACTTGCTTCAATATCCTTCTTGAATGCCATTTTCTTGCATGATATTTTTAGCCTATATGTGATCTATTTTGGAGCATGATGTAAACTGTAGATAGGCTTATTTTCAGCCCCTCTTCAACATTGAAGAAGGGCTTATCACTGTTTGGGACCTCCATGTGCCACTTGTTATTATCTCTCTTTTGGTCCCCATTTTTGCATGACTTGGCAGCCCCTTGTGCTTCTGTTTTTGGTCATTTTAAAGAACTGGAAACAGTCTTATTTTGGTCCATTATTCGTGTTTTATTAAGGGCCTTTCATGGTTTGAGGCATGTTTTATACACTTCATGTTATATCTCTCTTTTGGTCCCCATTTTTGCACGACTTGGCAGCCCCTTGTGCTTCTGTTTTTGGTCATTTTACAGAACTGGAAACAGTATTATTTTGGCCCATTCTTCATGTTTCATTAAGGGCCTCTCATGGTTTGAGGCATCTTTTATACACTTCATGTTATATCTCTCTTTTGGTCCCCATTTTTGCATGATTTGTTAGCCTATTTTGCTTCTATTTTTGGTCATTTTACAGAACTGGAAACAGTCTTATTTTGGCCCATTCTTCATGTTTCATTGAGGGTATTTCACTGTTTGAGGCATCCTCTATATACTTTGTGTTATACTTCTCTTTTTGGCCATATTTTGCATGATATTTTTGGCTTGTATGCATACTGTTTTGGGTCTGGCCATCAACTGTAAAATGCATTATTTTTGGTCCCTCTTCAGTGTTGTAGAAGAGTCTTTTTCTGTTTGGGCCTTGCATCTGCCACTTGCTTCTTTGCCCACTTTTTGGCCCATTCCTTGCATGAGAGTTTAGCTATATCTGTGCTGGTTTTTGTGGCCTTCCATAAACTGTAAAAGATCATCTTTTGGGCCCCTCTTCAACTTTGTTGAAGGGCCCTAATCTGTTTGAGGACAGCAGATGTGAGTTGCTTCTTAATCTCATGTTTAGGGCCATTTTTGCATGCTAGTTTTGCCCTATTTCTGTTTGCTGTTTGGCCATGCTTTGAACTGTAAAAGTGCTTATTTTGGGGCTGCCTTGCTTCAGTATTTTCATTCCATGTGCCAATTATGCATGCTCTGTATAGCTGTAAGCCATTTTATGTACCTAATGTTGCATTTCGGTTTAATTCCATGCATCGGGTGTCATTTTGCCTTGTTTCAGGGCTGTTTCCCCCTTCATTTTGCTATTGATTTTTGCATATTTGCATATCATATTCCATGTCTTTGCCATGTCTCATTAGAGTGGCATTTCGATGCCTGAGGGTCGGTTCTCGGTTTGCGTACCCGCGTGCAAGCATTTCGAGTTGTCTTGTTTTCATCTGATGGCCTCCTATGTGAGTGTGGCTGAGGCTCTCTCATGTTGGTGTAAGCCCATTATTGCATTGCGTATGCCATTCCATCCATAGCATTGTGTATGCCCGGTTGTATATTACCTCGTTTAGCGTGTATGCCATTCCATAACATTGTGTATGTTAGGATTGTATCTTAGTTCCATTTCATGCATGTCATGCATATTGCATCGTGTTCGGGATAGGAGTTAGCCCAGGCACGGGAAACGAGGCGCATTTCGTACTCCGAGTGACGGAATGTGTCTCAATTCCCCAGTCACCGACACTCCGGATCATCCATGATGGAGTTAGGTCTTGTTGTGTTTTCATGTGCATTCATTCTATATTGAGTTATGCAATTCGACTCCTCGGCCATCATGCCTCCGTATACGTGATTGGTGGCACGAGGATCGAGGCATGCATATATTTGTGAAAATACATTGCTATGCCCCTTTCTTGCTCTCTGTTGCAGCAAAATGAAGAATCAGTAACTTTTCGGAGCTTGGCACGCTTTTCAAGAATAACTGCTAAACAGAGGCTAATTGGGGCATCCCGGTGGATTTCCGCGCAAAGCAACCTAAATATACATCATTCATCAGAAGCAAGGCAGTCCCTGGCTTGTATGCCAGTTTTATTTATTTTCTTAGTTAATTTGTTAATTAATTAGGAATTTGTATATTATTCGGACTGTAACATTTGGACTGTAATATTCTTTCATTTGGGACTGTATATTTATTCGGACCCTCTGCGTGAGGGCATAACTGTAATAAGTGTGCGTGTGTGTGTTGTATGTCTTCCAACCCCACGTCTTTCTCCCTTTTATTTATCCACTTATGATGGTTAGATTAGGGGATGTTTCAATTAGCATACAGTATGATAGCATGTTTGCATCCATTCATCTGTTTTGCATGTACCGGGCTCGGCGCATCATACTAACTGCATTGTACTTTCAATTCCAAATTGAATACATGTTAGCTGTAGCATTTCACATGCCATGTTTAGAATAGCTGAGCCTGCTATAGTTGCACTTTGCATGTGTTGCATTAGGCATTTCTGTATAATTAGGATCATGCATGATTTCTAATGAAGTCTCTGTTTTGGCTTGGAGTACTCGGTGAGTTTTATGCTTTAGCATCCTTGCATGCATGTGAGTAAATGCCATGATAGCATGCTTACTATGAGGCTATATGCTTATGTGATATAACTGCCTGAATGCCTGTGGGTGAAGGTTGGGTTACTTGGATTGGAATAAATCATCAACTGTTAGTTTTAAGCCCACTAGAAAGTGGCAAAACCATCTTTTCTAAAGCCCACCCGAGGGTGGCAAAATCTGCATTTTAAGCCTACTTGCGAGTAGCAAACCATCTTTCAAAAACAAACATGAAATGTTTTGTTCCAATTCAGGCGATCCAGTCTATACTTGTATGCTGTGCGCATCACATAGTAACCTAGGCTAATAACCGGAATAAGAACACATAATGTTTTCAAAAATAGATATCATGGTTAGTAGAGGCTGGTCTCTGACCGGGCGAGCGGGGGTGCTCACGAAGTGACCTTCCCCAATCGTACCCAAGTTCCCGAGCCGAGGCAACTTTGGTGATGACGGACACGTGGCCTTAGGCAACGAGTCAGGGTTTCCTAAATTTTCCAAAATAAAATATTTAGGTGGCGACTCTGTATCTGGCAAAGCAGTCCATGTTTGGCACTTCTTTTTAAAAAAAAATCTGTTTTCTCAAAACGATTTGCCGGATTTGAACTCTTTGGTTCAGATTAAGAACCGTAACACAAATTGAGTCTGAACTGTAGCATGAGGCCCACGGGCACGTCTACAGTTATGCTCTTGATTTATATGTTGAATAGAGATAACTGTTTTGGCTATCGATGAGGGATAGCATTGCTTGTTATAGAAATTGCATGAGAGCTAGGTTAACTGAAACCTATTCACTCATGCATTCCATTTAATCAATTGTTTCATACTTATGAACCGAAAAGTGTTATTTTGATAAAAATGAGTGAATACTGTGGCGAATCTGGTTAAGGGGTAGGAGTGGTTGTGGTTAATTAAGTTGGCCTTTGTGTCCTTAGTGGAAGTCTAAAAATCCACGCTGTTAGGATGCCTTCCTTCCGGTTGGTTGCCAGTAAAGTGGTTTTGGTAGTGCTTTTATAGCTTACTTGCAGATACGTACCAAGAGATTACCAGCGTATGTATTTACTGCCCTGTTTTCTGTTTTGAAGCAAAGATATTAATTGTGATTTAAACTCTAGCATAGCATTGTTTCAAAATGGAGAAAACACATGTTTTGTAATGGCATTTCATATGCATTTACCATATGGCTTGGTTCAACATCATACACGTCATTAAACTTGTCTCTACAAGGCTTTAGCTCACCCTATGTGAAAAAACATTTCAGGTGCTGATAGTATGCCTCCGCCAAAGGGATAGCTAAATGCACATTTTGTGTTTTATTTTTGTGTAAGCCTAGGGCTTTTATGCATTGGGCTCAAGTCTCACTTTTGTTGTAACCAAGTATAATCTTGAAACCTGTAGCCAATAAGGCATGAATTTGTAGTAGTTTAGATATTAATGCTTATCGATCACATGCTATAGATTCAGGTTTTAGAATCAGTGAATGTATTAATACATGTGATATGATTTTGTAATATTAACAATGTTATTATGAATATAGAATGTTTTGGAATTTAATTAAGCTTTCACTTGTCGAATGAATATTGTATATACTTGAGATGTGAAATGGATAGTTCGGGTCTCTATATTTTTTGGGCTTTGCATCAACGATAGCCTCCAAGCAAGGGCAAAAATGAAAACCATACTCATAGACCTTATAAGTGAGAAGAGGGTAGCCTTGGAAAGGAATGGTGCTTCCCCTTGTCAAGATCTCATCACTTGCTTACTTTGTATTCGCAATAAAGACAATTCAAGTCTACTGTCTGATGAGGAGATTAAGGATGATGCGGCCATTATAATGATTGGAGGATACAACACATCCTCCATCCGATTTACCTTCTTGATCAGGTTTTTAGCTAATGAACCATCAATTTATGTTGCTATTGTTGAAGGTATGCTCGCAACTAGCTCCCTCATCATGATTCATGAGAAAGATTTAAGAATTGAAAAGATAAAAGAATACTAGAAAATAGAACATACTAAAAAATTATGTGCTTTGAGATTGCAGAACAAGAGGAGATTGCTAAAAGCAAAACCCTGGGAGAGCTTCTCACATGGGATGTTCTTACCAAGATGAAGTACACATGGAGAGTAGCAATGGAGACTTTAACGCTGTGTTTAGTTGGGGGATTTGAGAATAGATTTGGAAAGGGAAATGAAAAAAAGAACGTGAAATATGAATAAAATATACCTACATTTCACCTAATTTCACACACCTTTTTCATTTCCTTTTCCAAATTCCTTTCCAAATCCCCCAACCAAACACAGCTTAAGGTTAACCCCTCCTGGGTTCTGTTCCTTCAAGAGGGTCCTCAAAGATACATAATTTGGAGGATATCTAATACCAAAAGGGTGTCAAGTATGTGTAAATATTGTTAATGCTTCCATAATTGTAGATTAATTACCGGAACAAATGTGTGTAATGTAAATAAAATAAGAGCTAGAAGTTACACAAATTTTTGATAAACAGGTAGTATGGACAGCAAGCATGTCCTACATGGATGGGAAAATTTTCCCAAACCCATCAAAGATTGATCCAACACGCTTTGAGCAGCATGCACAAGCCCTTCCGTACTGCTTTGTGGCATTTGAGGGAGGACCAATAATGTGTCCTGGGTATGAGTTCACCAGAATTGAAACACTAGCTATGATTTATTACTTGGTGACCCAATCCACATGGAAGCTTTCCTGCATTGATGATTCTTTCTGTAGAGATCTCATGCCAATTTTCAATCAGGGGCTTACCAATTCATATTAAACCAAAGAAATCTAATGGTGCGATTTAAGTTCATGTAGCTTTCATTGACTTTGATGAAAGACAACATTTCCCCTATTGAATAAACCCAATGTATCTGTAACAATTCAGCTACAAAAGTAAGAAACTGACCCTTCTTCTCGAGCGGACTTTGGATCTCAAAAAATTGACTAAAAAAAGTTATAAAATTTTGTTAAATATTATATTAGCCTATAAAAAAAAATCTTATTGAAATTTAAAAGGACTCAACAAAATTCAGGTTATGATTTAAAACTAATAGATGGTTGACATAATAAATTATTTAAAAATAATAGATAGCTGTTTTTATCAAAAGAAACCAAAAAACTTATTATGTGGTGAATTGTTTGAAATTATTGAACAGTTATGTTCTAAATGTATGGATTATATATAGAATACGATTAATTATATTACTTGCAATTACTCTTTTCAAATTAAAGTTGATTAGCAATTTTATCAATTGAAAATGATTTAGCTTAATTATAAGTTAGATTATGTGAACTAAATTAGTAATTTTACAGTTAAAAATGTCAGAAAATTGATGTTTAAGTGATTTTTTGTTACAGTTTGTTTACTTTTTATCTGATACTTCAATTTAGATTATTTTGGTCATTTAAATAGTTCTACTTTTATTTGGAAATTTTTTATCAAATTTTAGTATAAAGACCTTTCGATAATGAATGGTTTTTTAGGCCTTTGGATAAAGATGGAAGAGACCTAGTGGATTGAGAGAATGCCTTCCCTTAAATAAATAAATAAAAAAAAAAGAAAAGGAAAAAAAAAATGCTAACAATGGATTTTTTTTTCTTTTATATTTTCTTTTGTTTTTATGCCTTTTAATAACTTTTATATTTGATTTTGATTAGTGAGGTCTTTTTTTTTTTTTATTATTCAGTGTGTTTGGTTTCAGTTTTTTGAATTTAGTTTTCTAAAAATTGAATTTTTTGTTTTTCGTATTTTTTTGTTTTTAGTGAATATTTTTTAAAATTTATGTAATTTTTTTACTTTTTTAGATGCACCTTACTTAGATGTATTTAAATAGTATAATATTTGTGAAAAAATATTTTAAAAAATTAATAAATACACAAAAATACAAAAAAATATATATTGAATTTTCTTTTTTTTTTTTGTATTTTTTGGGTATTTAGTATATTTTTTAAAGTTTTTTTCACGAATATTATACTTTTTAAGTGTATTTATGTTAGGTGTGTCTAAAAAAAATGTTTAAAATATTGAAAAAAATTCATTGAAAACATTAAAATACGGAAAATAAAAAAATAGAATTTTCTTAAAACTGTTTCCTGAAAAATATAACCAAACAAGCTAATTATTATTACTATTTTGTTTCAATTTGCTGAATTCCACAAGTGAGACCTTACGCCATTGCCTTTGTGACGCCCTAAGTGTTTAATTAAATACCACATAAATATTTATAGCTATATATAAATATAATTATGATTGTTTGTGATAATATATTAATAAATAAATAAATTATAATAAATAAATATAAATCTAATTTGGCATTAGGTTATCAAATATGAAATTAATTAGGAATTATTATTTGGGACCAAATTAATACAAATTTGAAATTATAATACTAATTGAACCAAATTAGAATTAAAGATAATAAATAAATAAATATAATAGTAACAAATCTTATAATAACAAATCTCATAATAAGAAATCTAATAATAATAATAACAAATCTAGTGAGAATAAAAGTCTATGTGCTAGACAAATGAAACCACAGCCACATGGGGTGTCTACGATTAGAGAGGGTGATTCAGCAATTCAGACCATTAATACTACCCCCAGGTTGTGTATATAAAGGGATGGGTGGGGCTGTTAAGTGAGTAGGATGAAGGAAATAGAAGGGAAAAAAAAAAAGAAGAGCAAAGGAATAGCCGTGAGAAGGTAGCAAAAATAGGAGAGAAATAGTAAGACTCAATATCAGGTTGCATTATATTATACTTTGAGTCACCATAATATATTTTACGTATGTTTTAACTTACCATAATTTATTTTATACAAGTTATGTCTTGTAAATTATATTAATATTTCAATTATGTGGATTAATTTCTGAACTCTATTTGTTTAAAATGAAACTCATGGATATATTTGTTTAAATTTTAGAAAATATTTGACTATAACCTTATAAACAATTATGTTTTGTAAGTACCACCACGGGAGTCCCATGCCCTTGAGGACTTAAATAACCATTGGCCTCTGTTTGGCCACTTTGTGGTCCTCTGTTTGTCGTGGATCCATTGACCTCTGTTTTGACTGTCACTTCTGTGGCATCTGTTCTGTTCTGTTCTGTATCGTGGTTATGGTTATTTATTTATATAATTTTCGTATCTTAGTTTCTACCACTTTGAATTATTTTTTTTATTCAAATTAAGTTGTGTAAATATTTTAGCTTAACTAACTATTCCTGGTTATTTTGCATTCCCTATACTCTTGGCATGATATTTCTCACTTTGCTGTGTGCTTATAGTTGTTATCTTTTTAGGTGACGAGATGTAAGGGACACCCATAACCTCACGTAGTGGAACCCGCACGAGAATTTGATGTTGAATTATTATTTTGTTTTTTTTTTAATTTTTTATTTATTTTATTTTTGCTCCCTTTTGTTTTTACTCAGGGCTGGTCACTGAATAATAAAATAATAAAAGCCCTATAAATGTATTTTCTCTTATTAAAATAATAAAATGAAGTAAGTTTTGTATTTCATTATTTTTATTTCCTTTTGCCTCCGCCTGCGTCATTTAATTTGCCACGATTAGAATAAAGTAATGAGTTACGATTTCAGCCCAGCCCTAAGCCCCACGGTTAGGTCGTGGCAGCCTTAATGGCCAAAAAATGATTGAGTTGTCATTAAGTCAATTGTACTACACTCTGTATATTTATATTAAATATTTCATTAAACAAAAAAAAATTAACAAAAATTATATTCAATCAATCAGAAAGTGATAGAGGCCATGACTTGGAGTGATGATACTTGTGAAAAAGTGGAAGAGGGAGAGAACGCTTACTTGCTACTTTTCTTAGAGGAGTGTGTGGTCCTTGTACATTGTGTAAAATCTTTATTCAATCGATAGGTAATCTAAAAATGCTGTGAGTTTCGTTATAAATTTTACTACATAAGGAATAAATAAAATTAATTGGCCTTCAAATCTACATAGTTTCTTTGAGGCCCATTCAACAGCACTTGATAGATTTGTCAACCTATGAAATCATGCATAGGTTGTTCAAATATCTTAATGTCCATCCACATAGACAATATTATCAGGATTTTCACATATTTTTCTCTTTTTTTTTGGGGGGGGGGGGTCATTATCAATGTTTCCTATCATAATCTTTCCTATTTTTTTTTCTTCTTTCAGGCAAGACAAGATGACACTTAATTAGATTATAAACTAGATTATGGATTTATTAAGAATAACTCTCATAAGTAAGTGGACAATTCATAATTTACCTCAACCTATACCCAAAAATCATACAATTCTTATCTGAAAGGAATCTACTATTACGGAACATATAGACCTGTTTGGTGAATTTTTTGTCGAAAACTTATTTCAGAAATTTTTTCTATCTGTCCCATTTTTTACGAAACGCCAAAAAGTTATTTTTACGATGTCAAAACTATTTTTTGTGCAAAAATGAAAATAATGGTGTTTTTGAAATTTTCATTTTTTTTCCGAGAATGAAAAAACAAAAAACGAACATTATATATAGCAAAATGTAGATATCTATCCTTAATAGAAATGTACTACTAGTTTCTTATTGAGTTTTCATTTTCTTTTTGCAGTCGTTAATCGTAAAGAGCTACTCCCTATGATTATGTGATGTCTACCTCACTTCATATAGCGATCCAGGTTGTCCCTTTACTATTCAGTTGTATGTCGGACTCGGTTCCGTAGAGTTGGTGGTTGTATCTATCTTGTTGTCGTCCTTTAAATCCATACGTTTAAGTTTTAGGATGTGTTGGGCTTGTTTCGAGCAGGTGGGTTGAGCCTTGGTCTAAAATCTTGCTGCCAGGTTTTTGGTCTTTCCACTCGATCGGGTTTTTGAGCGCTCAAGAGGAGATTTCACACTCCCAGTATTTTGGTGCCCTGCAAAACTTCTACAGGTGCGTTATTCACGCTCGAGCGGGTTTCTTACGCTCGAGCGGGTAGCGCTCGAACGGGATTGTTGGAGCTCGAGCGGACAGTGCATTCTTGGTGTAGGTTCTAGGAGAGGGAAAATTATGCTCGAGCAGACTGGGTTTTCACGCTTGATCGGATGAACTTTATTCTTGTGTCTTGGCGCTCGAGCAGACCTTTTTGCGCTCGAGCGGATCCAGTTTTTTGTTCTTAACGCTCGAGCGTTATGTTTTCCGCTCGAGCGGACATGTCGTATAACAGAGGGCAGTTGGGCATTTTTGAATCATTTTTCTACACTTTCTCTCTCTCTCTCTTACTTTCCAAAAAGTTATTTTGAGAGCCTCTCTCTCTCTAGAAGCTCCCTTCTCTCTAGGGTTTGATCTAGTTAGAGTGTTTTCCTTCCCTTCGGCCTTTGTGAAAGTTGAATTGATCGTCGAGAGCTTCGTTTTAATCTGAAAAAGTTGAGATTTGGAGCACGTGGGGTTTTGGTCTTCATCTCCGTTTGAGCTCTAACTTCGAGGTAGGGATATCCTACTCCCCTTTATGAGCATTGTCGTTAAATTTTAGTATTCCGATATGTTGGGGGTTGTTGGGAAATTTTGAGAAAGTTTGGGCCTTTGTGTAATTTTACAAAAGTTGGGGTTTTGAATATATGAAACCTATATACATGTTTGGCATAGAGGAATGGAATAATTGTTGAAACATTGATGAAAATGAAACCTTAGGGTTGTAATGTCAATTATGGAAAATGCCCTAATTACATTGATTAATTAATTTGTATAACTAATTGTGAGAAATTGAAATGAGAAAGTCGAGATTGGGAATATATGGGATTAAAGGGTGTGGTTGAATCATTTATCGCTCATCAAGTTGAAATGTTGACTATTATATCCGTTGGATGCATTTACCTTTTGTTTAGAAATAATTGCTTTGGGCTACCGGTGGAGGGTAGTTTGGATTGTTGTAGACAATGCATGATGATTAGGCAAACTAAAACTAATCAATTGGATGTGTTATAGAGTATGACGGTTGAAAGAAAATATTAACTTTATGTATGGATTGGTTATATATGCTATCGATGTGTACATATATATGTTGTTTTGTGCAGGCGGTTTATTGGAAGAAAGGGGCTGGACCTCTAAACCAAATGGTTTATTGGAAGAAAGGGGCTGGACCTCTAAACCAAACGGTTTATTAGAAGAAAGGGGCTGGACCTCTAAACCGGAAATTGATACAGCTCATATGCTTATCTTTTGAGGTGTTGATATAGCTCATATGCTTATCTTTTGAAGTGTTGATATAGCTCATATGCTTATCCTTGGAAGTGTTGATGCAACTTGTGTGCTTATCTGTTGAAGTATTGATATAGCTAGTATGCTTATCTATTGTGAAATGGAACAAAAATGTTAAAGATGAATTATTGTCTCATATAAGTTGTTTGGCTAGGTTCTGAATTATGGTATGAATTGAGAATTGGATAGGAAACGAAAAGTGAAATGTAACTTGGACGTGATTGTCATGAAATTGTAACACGGTATAAAAGGGAATATAAGTGTGGACCATCTGTTGAATGCTATTATTTTAGTCATTGTTTATAATCGGTTTAGTGTATCTCTACTTGGCTGTGGCTCACCCTATATGGGAACATCATTTCAGCTACAGGTAGCATGCCATTTCCAAGGACATAGCTTGGGAGGCTAGAGGCGGACTGACCTTTTTGTTGTCTATTTTCTTTTGGTGTATTACATGTAATTCAGGCCAAGGGCTTAATATGTATTTGAGTTAGCACTCTATTTTCTTGTAACCAAGTGTTGACTTGGAAACCTGTAAGCCCGTAGGGCATTTGCTTTGTTGTCAACATGTAATACTGTTGTAAGAACTACTCTGATGAATAGAAGAATGTCGGTCTTTTGTATATCAATGCTTCTCAATATATTGGTGGGTTTATTGTATTATTTGAGGGCGTTACAACTTGGTATCAGAGCGTACCGGGTTCGAATACTTCGGGTACATGGGAAGTGATTAGTATCACATTGGGTTTGTCTCGCTTGATTAGAGACTTAGATGTAATGTTATGTGCTTATGTGATAACATGTTTATGTGACTGCCTGGGTATGGGATTTAGTTTCTGGGATGTTGATTGGATCCTTGGGTTTCTGTGAGTCTTGTTGGAAAGGCACTTGATCAATGCTGTTTCTAACTGGAACTCTAGTAACACCTCGAGACTATCATTATCCAGAAATGAAATTCGTAAGTGCTTATGTGTTTATATGCTTACGTGGAATGAATTACAGCTGTCCATCGTGTTAGGACACTAGTGAAATAATTTTGGCACCGTTGTTGTTGTGCTAATACCTTTGTTGCTTTTACTAGGATGCCTAGACGAGGGAGTTTTGATTTCCCTCCCTCCACACGGGAGGAGTTACGGAAACAGTTTGTGGAGTTACGCCAGGGTACTACACCTTTAGTGCAGTATGAAGCATGGTTCGCAAATCTGTCAAGGTTTACCCCGGAATTGGTGGAGACGGAGGAATTGCAGTGTTCAGAGTTTGAGAGTAGGCTATGTGATAGCATCCGGGAAAGGATCGCTGGGTCTTGGCATAGGAGCTATAGTGTGCTTGTGGGGGCTGCGGCTCATGTGGAGGCAGTGGTGCTAGCTATGGGCCAGAATAGGGAAGAGCCCACGGTGATGGGTGTTGGCCGGGTTAGGGAGGAAGCCATTGCGGAGACTCCTACGGCTTATAGGTACTCTAGGCCCGGTAAGAAGTGGAGGCGAAAGTATACTCAGTCCCAGGTTAAGTCCTTTTTCTTCATCTAGGGTTTCAGACTCTTTTGTTGGGAGGTCTAGAGAGGTTCCGGCATTGGACCAGTCTCAAAATAGGGAGTCTGTTAGTTGTTTCAAATGTGGTCAATTGGGCCACAAGGTCTCGGTGTGCCCACAGAGGAGGAGGGCAGGGTTGGCAGTCCGACCAGTAGTTGCACCACTTGAATCTCTTAGCCAGCCAAGTTTTGGGCTGATCGAATGCTCAGTGGGGAAGCAGTTGTTGAGGTCTCCATCAGCTCAGGCTTTGAACCAGTCTCGTGCTAGGGAGCCGCTTACTTGTTGGGTGTGTAATCAACCGGGTCATTTCAGCCGTTTATGTACTCAGCCAGGGGCTTCTTTGGGGGTTTTACAATCTAGTCGGGCCCAGCCTTATTCGACTGGGTAGGGGCAGTACCGTTTTAGGGGACAGTCAAGCCAGATTTCGAGGGCCTTGGGTAAGTCGAGTTCCCAAGTCCCAGTTGGGGAAATTAGTAGTTGTTCCAGGTGTGGCCAGATGGGGCACATCAGTAGTTCTTGCCCGTGGCTAGTAAGCTCATAGTTTATCTTGGGTCTAAAGATGACCAACTTTTGCGGTCCAGCGAGGGACGGTAGTTGTGGTAATACCGATAGGGTGGTTTTGTTTTGACTTATCCATTTTGTAATCGGTGAATTATCATTTTGTAAGCATTGGGTTCTGTTGTGTAACCAATGTGTTTTGGAAATGTTGGAATGTCAAGGTTGTTTGCTTCTATACATATGTTTATATGGTTATGTGTGCCAATGCTTATCTATTTTCTTGAAATGGGCAGATTAGAGCATCTAGTGACACTAAAAGTTCTATTGACGTAATAGGTTGTTATAAGACCATAAAATTTTTGGTAGTAATGCATTTATATGTGTGTAATTTGGTTTGGGAAAATGAGGGCTGAAGAACCATGTGTTCAAGTTTGGAAGAATTATTGAGGGATGCGTATCCCAATTAGGACTATTATGGGGCTAGAATAGTGTTACTTGCCGGGTGTGCGGAAATCCATGGCTACTACCCATTTGATCTTATGTGTATGGTAGAGATTTAGGTCTTTTGTTGGGAGAACTCCTCGAGTGGATGTGAAGTGTGTGATTAATACTAAGTGTGGTATGTAATTAATATGGTATTTTACGAGGACATAACTCATAATCTTGTTAGGATTAGACTTGTACCTTCGTGGTAGGTAACGTTGCCGAATTGGCATATGTACCGGTTGGTTGTTTCGATTGAGAGAGTGTTAGCCCTTATATGAGAGTTTGGTTGTTGGCATCGAGGAGTGGTGTGTTGTAAGCAGCTGGTGCTATATCTCGGGTAGTAGTATATGGGTGTTTCCTATGTTTTCGGGCTCCTTTATTATGATCGAATGCGATAGGTTTATACCTTAATACCGGGTAGGTCAGGTGATGCTGACGGTGGGATCGGTTGGGTGTATTACCTGTGGTTTGGGTGTGACTCGTGAGTTGAGTCACTGTGATAAGGTCTTTGTGAAGAAAGGTTCGGGTTGATAATGAGAAGGTTGAGGACTTTTACTCCTCTGGAAATTTAGAATGGTGCTTCTTTGAAAGCCTAGTCGGCGACGTGCGATAGTGTCGAGGTTGGTTCATGGTGGTTGCCTAGCGGTAGTTTTGACTAGTGGTTTAGCACGGAGTCCGAGCCTCCTGATGGTACTCTCAGGATAAGTGACAAGTAAGATGTGGAGTAACGAGTGAACCCTATGGGTTATTGAGGGATTTGGTGTGGGAGTAAGATGGCTTGCAAAATAAGGAGATTTTGCCTAGTACGGGTGGATGTGTTAGATGTGATGGTTTCGAGAATTGCGTGGTGTTGGCAAGGTTATGTGAGAATGTTCGAGGGAATGTGAGATTTGTATCTCGGGTTAGTGGGAATGGTACCTGTATGTTGGTTCGTGTTTTGGGCCTTGCTAGTTAGTGCGTCCGTGGTGATGTGGCGCCCCGATTCTACACTATAGGTTGTAGTCAAGGGAAGTCACTAGTGAGTCCTATGGTCAATAACCAAGTAAGATCCCAGATCGCTGGAGGAGTCAAAATAGCCTCCCTTCTAAGTCCAGCTTTCTTAGGCAGCACACTACCTTTTTGACAGATCTTACAAGGCATTGGCACAAGGTCTCATAAGCAACGATAAGGTATATACATAGGATATAAATACATACCAGCCACAATTATACTTGCTTCAAAAGATGGTTCCATTACATTACATCCCAAAAAGAAAGTTTTAAACTTCATATGAGTCTTACAAAATAACAAAAAGGAAATTTCTAGTATTCCTAAGATAGCCAAAGGTCTTCAAAGGTTTCCGGCTCGTCGTCTTCCGCTATGAGTTCCGCTTTGTCACCTGGCATGATACACCGTGAGCTTTGAATGCCCAGTAAACACATACACACCCCACCCCTTTTTCCCAGTCCAATACACAATCACATTTATAGCACCAAGTAGTAAAGCATGATACTCCAATAAACAAATAAATACATTAAGAGTTGAGTCAGATGTTAGTAACTAGAAATCCCCCAAAGAGATTCCGTCCTCCCGACCACAAGAATCGGACGCGGATTATTCGGTATGCCCCCTCTTTTGCTGCTTTGTTGCAGAACTAACCTCGGATGCCTACCAACGGTTATATACCGCGTAGCGCCAACCGCAGGGCCTCAAAAGAGACGGTAAAAATAGGGCCTTGCCCGAATCCCTCCTTACACCAAACCACCTAGGGTCCGAATACAACCGCTCCGTTCAAGGGTCCCGAAAACCACTTGCGCAAGTTTTAACCTCGAATAGGGAACGCATCCCAACAAATCATATATCACATTTTCTCATCTTTTCATTACTCAAGTGTTCGAAAACCCAATACCCACCCAATTAGGTTTCCCGTTGAATTAAGTGTTTTAAGTCAAGGTTAGTCCGACTAAACAATAAAATAAAATTCACATAAGCATGCCTCCTCAAGAAGATAAATAACATAACATACCGATACAACATTATGCCAAGATATGATAATAGGCCATTAAACATTTTCATGAATACAATGGTATAAAACATCCAAACATAACAAATTTCCAGATTTAACATCACATGAAGGTTAATATGGAAGAACTACTTAGGTTCATCCACCAGACTCGGTTTTTCTATGGTTCGTAGAGAATTTGATCTAGTTCCTAGAACATTTTTCGGAAATGGGATTGCTTTTCCCGATTTTAAGTTATTTAGAAAATAGTCCAGCACTGTTCCAGAATCTGTCCAGAATCTGCCCAGATCTGTCGACTGTTACAAAAACTTGATTTTCTTGCAAACCACTCAATGTTTTTCGATGAAACCAATTTTAGTTGAAAGATAACTCCTTAAGTAAGGTTTTGACATAAAATAGAGGTTCAGAATATTTTTGTACATTTTTCTGGAATTTTTGAAAGTTGACTGCAAAAACAGGGTTTAAGGTAGAATGCCCGAAACAAGAAAATTTATAAAAAGGGGGTTCCACCATGGGAAAGTTTCATTTATTTTGTGAGGAAAATATGCTAACTATCACATGTTTAACTCAGAAATTTTTTTTTGAAAGAGTGCCCTTGAAAAGTTGAGAGATTCATACAAAAAGAAGATGGTTTGTGCCAAAATGGGGAAAATACAAGAGAGATGGACTCCATACTCAAATCTTAGTATTTTTAACATAAAAACTTGATAATAACAGATCTGGAAAACATTATTTAGGATCTTCAAAAACATGCATTAGAAAAGGAAATGAAGAGAAGGTTGTGTTTGTGGCTTACCTTCCAACTTTGCACAAGAAACTCTTTTCTTCCTCCCTCTTCTTCTCTAGACTTCTCTTCCTTGCTCTCTCCCCCCTCTTTCTAACCAAAATGTGTGTGTGAGTGAGTGTGTTGTGTGTATGTTTGCAAGCTAGGGAGGGTGTGGTATATATAGGCAATTTTTGATGTAAAATGTCCTAAAAGCACATTAGTTGGAAATGGATAGAAAGGTTAGGATTTGTTTGGATTCTAAGGAAACGGAAGGGATTTGGGAGGCTTGGTCAATGATTTAGGAAACACTAGTTAGAAAGGAACTAGTTTTGGAATTAACAACCTAGGTCTAGGGTACTAGGTTTGGGTTTCCTAGAATATCATGATGATATATATTGAAAATTGGCTCCTCTCTTCTCCCTAGGATGATGAGGTTATTTTTTTATTAATTTTAGGTACAAGGGCACATCCCTCAAGGTGTATACATATATATATATTGCAAGATTGATGGTATACCAAGGTACAAGGTACAAGTACTAGTTTGGGGTAAATTTAGAATTCAAATAAAGAAGTGAGGGCTTGGAATTAAACTCATGTATTGGAACCTTACTTATGTAGAATTAAATTAAATTAGGTTAGGGAACCTAATCCGGCTAGTGTAATTCCTGTTCCGATAAAAATTAAAAATGCTATCTGGCAAGATTCGAAATAATTTAAGAAACTAAGGGGCTTTAAGGAAATAATTCAAATACATTTTTCCGGGGCTTCACATTAATTGTAATGAAATGAGGAGGATTAGAACCTTAATGATGTATTTAATTATGATCTAGTTAGGTCTCGGACTAATGTAAATATCTTCTAGTTAGAAGTACACACATATATACAGCAAATCTTTATAGGTACCAAAGTCATTATTGCTCCAAGATTTCAAGAGATTTTAAAGTACAATGATTATAGTCTAGGGGAGGTATGATGGCTAGCCATGTGATGGTGAATTGATGGACATGCTATATATATATATATATATTGTGTACAAATCTTGGAAATTGTAAAATATATTATTAAAAAAAGATTTTTGGGTAAAAGTGTATATATATAAATATATAATAGTACTTGTTTGGGGTCAATTTGTGATTTAATAAAAATGTGCGGGCTTGGGTTCAATTAAAGTATCTATTTCAAGTGTAAAATAATTCAGTTTGTATTATCTTGCTTTGAATTTAAAGGTAAATAACCGAACGATGACTGTAAAAATTGAAAGTTAAGGTTTAGAGCGATTAATCTAAAATTTGAGAGTTAAGTAATTAATATTAGAGTGTTAGAAGTGATTTCTATGCTTCCAGGATCGATTAGGGTTTGTATGGATTCGCCCGTGATGCATTTTCAGTCCTAGGGCTTAATTTGCGATTAATCGACGAACTAAGGGCTTTATTATAATAATTTAAAATTTAGGGACCTAATAAGGTTTACAGAAAAAGTCAGGGGCCTCACAACCTACCCCCCTTAAATAAATTTCGTCCTCGAAATTGTTGTGGGAAATTACGTCCTAGTGCTGGCAACGTGTTTTTAAATCGTTCAGATCATCTTCTATTTATATGTTATTCTTCGTTCTGTCTAGAGTCGCCATTGGTCTTTCTAATAATAGCATCTTGAATCGAATTCCTCCCTGATTAATGACTAAGGAGATAAGCTAATCTCCGAGCTTCTTGAATTGTTGACTACAAGGGTGATGACGCTGCTGCTTCCGCGTAAGGGCTTGTTTTGCCAATTTCTTGATGTGGCGATCTACACTTCCCATTGTGTTGGTTGATTTGTTGCATCATTAGTCTATCCCCCTTAAATAATAAAAGCATTCTGTTGGATGGGTAAGAAATGTGCTGACTTGGTGAGGCGGTCCACTATTACCCATATAGCATCGCGCCCTCTAGGTGACTTAGGCAACCCTGTCACAAAATCCATCGTCATGTATTCCCACTTCCATTTGGCTATTGGTAGAGGTTGCAACATTCCTCCTGGTTTCTGATGTTCCGCCTTTATTTGTTGGCATGCCAGACATCATGCTACAAATTTAGCCACTTCCATCTTCATCCATTCCACCAATATTGCCTCTTCAAATCTTGGTTCATTTTAGTCCCACCTGGATGTACCGCAAATGTAGAATGATGGCATTCCTTCAGTACCTTTTCTCTAAGTAACTCGTCGCTTGGTACAAACAATCTGTCTTGGTATCTTAAACTCCCATCGGGGTGAATTACCCAACCGGGCATGGGTTCTCCTGACTCCAGACGTCCCTTGATGTAGGCTACCTCTTGATCATGCTTCTGGACCTCCACGACCTCATTCATCAACTTAGGCATCACCTTCTGCGTATCAAGACATGCTTTTGTAATTTGGGATTCCACTTGGATCCTAAACTCATTGAGTGTCTTAACCAGATCCCATCCCTTGACGGAGATCTTAGCCAACATCTGTAGACGTCCCCGAACGCCCCGGGAGGGACGAGCTCCCGTTCCGTTCATTTTGGGGTCACTACAGCTCAGGACTCTCAAATTTGTCACGGTTCTAAGTCTGAACCAAAGAGTCCAAATCCGGCAAATCGTTTTGAGAAAAACAAATTTTTGAAAAGAAGTGCCAAACATGGATTGCTTTGCCAGATACAGAGTCGCCACCTAAATGTTTTTTTTTTAAATGGGAAATTTAGGAAACCCTGACTCGGTGCCAAAGGCCACGTGTCCGTCATCACCAAAGTTACCTCGGCTCGGGAACTTGGGTACGATTGGGGAAGGTCACTTCGTGAGCACCCCCGCTCGCCCGGTCAGAGACCGGCCTCTACTAACCATGATATCTATTTTTGAAAACTTTGTGAGTTCTTATTCCGGTTATTAGCCTAGGTAACTATGTGATGCGCACAGCATACAAGTATAGACTGAGTCGATTAAATTGGAGCAAAACATTTCATGTTTATTTGTTTGAAAATGGTTTGATGGTGCTACCCCCAGGTAGGCTAAGACGTGGATTTGCCACCCTCGGGTGGGCTTAGAAAAGATGGTTTTGCCACTATCTAGTGGGCTTAAAACAAACAGTTGATGATTTATTCCAATCCAAGTAACCCAACCTTCACCCACAGGCACTCAGGCAGATATATCACATAAGCATATAGCCTCATGGTAAGCATGCTATTCATGGCAGTCACTCACACGCATGCAAGGATGCTAAAGCATAAAACTTACCAAGTACTCCAAGCCAAAATAGAAACTACATTAGAAATCATGCATGATCCTAAGTATACAAAAATGCCTAATGCAACACATGCAAAGTGCAACTATAGCAGGCTCGGCTATTCTAAACATGGCATATGAAATGCTACAACTAACATGTATTCAATTTGGAATTGAAAATACAATGCAGTTAGTATGATGCGCCGAGCCCGGTGCATGCAAAACAGATGAATGAATGCAAACATGCTATCATACTGTATGCTAATTGAAATATGCCCTAATCTAACTATCATAAGCGGATAAATAAAAGGGAAGAAAGACGTGGGGTTGGAAAACATACATCACACTCACCCACACTTATTACAACATTGCCCTCGCGCAGAGGGTCCGAATAAATAATACAGTCCCGAATAAAAGAATATTACAGTCCAAATATTACAGTCCGAATAATATACAAATTCCTAATTAATTAACAAATTAACTAAGAAAACTGTAAAACTGGCGTGCAAGCCAGGGACTGCCTTGCTTCTGATGAATGATGCATGTCTGGGCTGCCTTGCGCGGAAATCCATTGGGATGCCCCAATTAGCCTCTGTTTACACTTGTTCTTGAAATGCGTGCCAAGCTCCAGAAAGTTGCTGATTCTTTATTTTGCTGCAACAGAGAGCAGGAAAGGGGCATAGCAATGTATTTTCACAGATATATGCATGCCTCGATCCTCGTGCCACCAATCACGCATGTCGATGCATTATGGCCGAGTAATCGAAATGTGCAACTCAATATATAATGAATGCACGTGAAAACACAACAAGACCTTACTCCATCATGGATGATTCGGAGTGTCGGTGACTGGGGAATTGAGACACATTCCGTCACTCGGAGTACGAAATGCACCTCATTTCCCGTGCCCGGGCTAACTCCTATTCCGAACACGATGCAATATGCATGACATGCATGAAATGCAACTAAGATACAATCCTAACATACACAATGCTATGGAATGACATGCCTCGAAATGCGTGCACACGGGCACGCAAGCTGAGGAAATGCATGAATGCGATCTAAGATACAACCTAGTATGCACTATGCTGTGAAAATGAGATGTCTTGAAATGCGTGCACACGGGCACGCAAACCGAGAAAGTGACATACGCAATGCAAATGATAGAGAAATATGATATGGGCTTACACTAACATGAGAGAGCCTCAGTCACACTCACATAAGAGGCCGATGGATGAAAATGAAGTGTCTCAGAATGCGTGCACACGGGCATGCAAATCGAGGCAATGGTATATGCAATGCAATGGCATGGAAATGGCATATAGAATGCAACATGGACTTATACTAACATGACAGAGCCTCAGCCACACTCACATAAGAGGCCGATGGATGAAAATGAAGTGCCTCGAAATGCGTGCACACGGGCACGCAAACCGAGGCAATGGCATACGCAATGCAATGGCATGGAAAATGGCATATAAAATGCAACATGGACTTATACTAACATGAGAGAGCCTCAGCCACACTCACATAAGAAGCCGGTAGATGAAAATGAAGTGCCTCGAAATGCGTGCACACGGGCACGCAAACCGAGGCAATGGCATACGCAATGTAATGGCATGAAAAATGATATGCAAGCATGCTAATGGATTTTCAGCAATGAAATGTGGGGGAAAACAGTCCCGAAATGAGGCGAAAACACACCCGATGCATGGAATAGTCCCGAAATATGAATTTTGGCACCCGAAATGGCCTATAGCCATACCAAACATGCACAATATGGATATGAAATGAAAATACAGAAGCAAGGTAATCTCAAGATAAGCATTTTACCAGTACAAATCATGGACAAACAGCAAGCAAAAATAGGGCAACAATGGCATGCAAAAATGGCCCTAAACATGAGATTATGAAGCAACTCGTAGCTGCTAACTCCAAATAGGTTAGGGCCCTTCAACAACATTGAAGAAGGACCAAAAATAAGCCACTTTACAGAACTGTAAAAACCCTAAAAACAAACATAGATATGGCTAAGCTCTTATGCAAGAAAATGGGCCAAAAGGTGGCCAAAGAGGCAAGTGGTATATGCACAGCCCAAACTGAAAAATTCCCTTCTACAACATTGAAGAGGGACAAAAAATAAGCATATTTACAGAACTGTAAAAACCCCAAAACAGTATACAAACATGCTAGAAATGTAATGCAAAATGAGGCTCAAAAGTGGCTATAACACAAAGTCTACAAAATATTCCACAAACGGCCAAAGACCCTTAATGAAACATGTTAATAAGGTCAAAATAAGACTACTTCTAGGCCTGTAAAAAGACCAAAAATAGAAGCATGATAGGCTGCCAAAGCATGCAAGAAAACGGCATTCAAGGAGGATATTGAAGCAAGTGCAATATGGAGGGCTCAAACAGGGTTGAGCCCTAAATGAAACAAGAAAATGAGCTCAAAAAAATGACCTTTTCAGTTTTGGTCGGAGCTCAAATCAATAAGCATGTATGGCTTATAAATGGTGCAAGAAATGGACCAAAAAGGGGGAAATGCTACTCACCTTTGAAGACCAATGCTTTTGTTGCTTCTTGGACCAACTTTGATGATTCTAAGCTGCTGGAGTTCCTCCCCTTGCTGCTGGAATGGAGTGGTGGTGGTGGTGCTTGATGATGATGAAGAAATGAGGTGTAGCACTTGGATCTTTTGAGAAAATAAGGGAGATACAGGGAGAGTTGTATGTAAAGCTTCAAAGCAATTTTTTTCCAACCTCCAAGAATAATGCTTGCAGCTGGTTATATGGATCAAAAGGAGGGGGAGCATGGAAGGAAAGGGTGGGGAAAAGGACCAAGGCTTTCCCCCACAAAATATCCCCCGGATTGAGATATTTTTTGGGGGAAACAGCTATACAGCTGTAAAGTGTGTTTGGTGAGGATCATGGCCGGCCCATTTTTGGGCTTGCATGTGGCCGGCCGGCCACCTCCCCTAGCCGGCCGGCCAAGGGTCAAAAAGGCCAAGTTGCTTTAATGGCCGGCCACCACATATTGGTGGCCTCCCAGGTCTCCTCTTCACAACCCTGTGGTTCGAATTTGGAAATTCTAAAACAGGAGAGAGAACAAGCCACTTCTAGGGGGGGTCAAAAGGGTCAGGTGACATTAGTGGCCGGCCATCAACTTTTAGTGTCCTCCCATGCGTGTACATCACAAATATGTGGTTTGGGATTGAAGAAAATAGCACCAAGGTGTTCAACATTGGCTCGGAAGGAGGGGTTCAAAAGGGTCAAGGAACATTAGTGGCCGGCCATAAAATTTTAGGGTCCTCCCATGTGTGTACATCACAAATATGTGGTTTGGGGTTGAAGAAAATGGCTCCAAGGTGTTCAACATTGGCTCGGAAGCGCGAAAAACGGGCGTCGGAGGGCGAAAATGGAATATAACTGGTTGCCGAGATAATTGCTGGTCTCCCCCCCTCCAGTGACCTTCCTGGTGATAAAACAGGGGCACCTGCCAAAAATGAACAAAAACCGATGCAAAACGAATGCTCGAGGGCCGAAACACGCAGTTTGGGGTCCCGAAAATTGCCTGTTAAGCACCGAAAGTGGCGTTCGGCCACGAAGTGGGTTTCTCAGGCCCCAGTGTCCCTTAAAAGGGAGAAAATAAGATGTATGCCAAAATTTAGAGCAAACAGAGATGGTTAAGCGGTCCCGAACCGAGGCACACGGCCAACGGTCCCGAAAAACCGGAAACCAGGCTCCGAAATGGGAAAAATGGCCTACGGCCACAAAATGTAGCCCGCGGCCACTGAGAGATGGTCTACAGGACCTCTCCCTCCCCTCAGGAAATGAAACAGAGAAAATCGAGTTTGGTTCGCAAACCGAGACAAGGCACAGAAGAGGGTTCGGAAGTCCGGAGGCGGGGCTCACGGCCGCGACTCTGAAACTTCTGAAAAAGCACATTATGCAATATCACCAAGTGCTCAATTGGTGACGTCTGAGTCTCAAGGTTGGTCAAAAAATGGGGTGTCTACAGTTGCCCCTCTTTGACAGAACTCGGAAGTCATAAGAATGACGGGAGTGAATGTCAAAGCCCAGAGACGACCCATTTTTGACAAGGCCGAAGAGTTAGACAGAGCAGACATGATAGACAAAGATGTGCCCGCAGGCATGCCTGCAGGCAGGGGCAAAATGCAAATGATATGCAGAAAAATTTTGAAGATTGGACTTATACGCTACGCGAAGCCGGTTTGAAAATTGAGGATTCATGCAATGCACTGTAATGTAGTGGCTAAAATGCAATGTAATGGCTAAGAGGTAATGGCGATGACTTACCTCATGCTGCTGGGAATCTTTCGCTTCTTCTTGGTTGAACTGCAGGTACTACTTTTCTTCCTGACTATGGTCGCAGCTTTCCCTATTCTCCGACAAGGTGACAGACTAGGTTGGTTCAGTATCCAGAATTGAGGTGCATACATGCTATCTCAACCTATGGGGCTTCCATACAGATTTCAAGCCGAGGACGTGCCCCTGGGTATTTAAACCAGACTTTAGTCTCAGAAATTCCGAACCTTTGCGTTCTAGGCATAAGCCATTCGAACTCTAGTTTCCACCGTCTCAGTTGGTCTCCTAGGAACTCACCGCAAACACAGGCAGGTGGCTATACCAGACCACCAGAAGTCATTCGGGCACGACAAACACCAAAGGAATTGCACCTTTAGAGGATTTAAGGTCTCCTAGACCGGGGAGTGCACAAGACAGTGCAAAGAAAAGTGAATGTACAAAACAGTGCTAAACAGATGCACAAAATAGTGCGATGCTAAAGATGTACAAAACAGTACGAGCAAGGTGAATGCACAAAACAGTGCGATACATATAAGGTGCGCAAGATAGCGCGATACAATGCACTAACAAGTACAGGTGAGATGCGCAAGATAGCGCGATGGAATGCATGCAAAATGCAAGTAAGGTGCACAAAACAGTGCAATGCGCAAGAAAGCGCGAATGATTTTGAAATGCACTAAACAATGCGAGTGATGTACGAAATGTAAACTGCACGAAACAGTGCGATGCGCAAAATAGCACGAATGATAAACTGCACAAAACAGTGCGATGCGCAAAATAGCGCAAGTGATAAACTGCACAAAACAGTGCGGTGCGCAAAATAGCGCGAGTGATTTTGAAACGCACAAGACAGTGCGACACGCTAAACAGCGCGACTGATTTTGAAATGCACAAGAAAGTGCGATTGATTTGAAATGCACTAAACAGTGCGATTGATTTGAAAATGCACTAAACAGTGCGATCGATTTGAAATGCACTAAACAGTGCGATCGATTTGAAAATGCACTAAACAGTACGATACGCTAAACAGCGCGATTGAAATGCACTAAACAGTGCGATACGCTGAACAGCGCGATTGATTTGAAATGCACTAAACAGTGCTAGTGAGATACAAAGTGTAAGTGCACAAGATAGTGCGAGTGAATGCATGTTCTATGCAAATGAGGTGTATTTTCTATGCAAGTATGGAAGAGTACATTTTCTATGCAAAAAATACGAGCATTTTCTATGCAAGAAATAGGAGCATATTCTATGCAATATTGAAAGCAAATTCTATGCAGAATCGAAAGCAAGCATATTCTATGCATGAATCATAATGATGCGCGGCACGCATGTCACAGAAGTGTATATGAAAGTGCACATTCTATGTAGTAAAGGAGCATCAAATATGTACTCTGGTGCCTCTGATTTACCTCTTAGAGGACTTTGCAACGCACTTAGCTTAAAGGGGCGCACCCTGTTCATATTGGCGAGAGGTAACATCTGCTGCTGCTGCTTTAATTGCCGTTCTGGCTTGAAGCATGCTTAAGCTTGGAGTAGAGGCCCGCTCATTCTTCAGGGCACTGGCAAGGCCTGAAGAGGTACATCCGGAGCACAATCACGAAGTTTGAAGAAGGTGAAACACACTCAGATGCTTCGGTTTTCCCTCTTTTCTTTTGCTTTGTAGTCTGGAACCCATATAGCTTCAAATAGGTCCTTGTTTTACTGTTCTTGCATGACCTAGGTTGAACCCTGCGGTTTTATGAAAGAACAAACTCTGTTTTGTACAAATGTGGAGAATGGCATGGCACTCGGAGCACAAAACGATTTTATTTTATTATTGATAAATGAGTTCTCGACCAGGTATTGAGCCTACAACTGAACACAACGCACTACGACTCAACAACGGAAATAAAAGGCACACTACCTAGACACATTGAGTAACACTCGAAACGACTCAAAACAAGAATCGAGATAAAACAAAAAGACACGACATTCAGACGTGCACAGGGAGCCTGTTTCACCGGGTAGTGTTTCCCACCCTTTCTCATTTGTGATTCTCGCATCGCTCGGCCCTCAGGCTCTGTTTTTTTTTTCTGAAAAAGCCCTTTTCTCACTTTTTCTCTCGACGCACATCTCTCTATTCTTTTAATCTCTCATTTTTCATCCCTCCCCTGGGTGGTTGATGGATAAACAGCAAATTATGGGCTCGTGCCCCTAGCATTCTGCTAGATTCTCTTTCTTCCACTCACAGCTAGTGAATTCCTCCCGCGGAAAGGTTGCGCTACAACTGGGTGTGTAGCAAATCTGTAGCTAACATCAGTTGATGATGCTCTGCTGGGGAGTTTGGATGTGATCAGACTTGTCTAGATAAAGGAGTGGAATATCTTGTCCCGTTCCGGTTCGTGCTTCGCACTTGGCTTGATACCTTGTTGCTTGGAGGATGAGAGAGCTTTCAGCCCTTTGTTGTTAACTTCAGTTGTGCCCTCTTCTGGCAGGTAGAATGCCCTTCTTGGCAAGTATGTGGACAATGGGAAAGATAGGAAGCCTGACTCAACTGTGCCCCTAGTTCATCATTTTGACCATTTTTTGTTTTAGTTTTCTCCTAAAAAAAAAAAATTTGACCAAAATGAGAGTTAGGTTAGCATGCTTGTTCAATTTTCTAATTTAAAATCATGCAAGTTAGGCTGTGAGCACTGAAAATTTTCTTTTTTTGGGTCCAAGAAATGGTCCAATTTTTGGAAAAGATGGAACAATTTTCGAGAAAATTAGTCAACCTCAGTAAAAATTCTCAAAAACTATTTTTGCAAACGGCCGATGCTTAACAAGCGCAGAACTTACTCTTAAGACGTACAACCTCAGATCTAGACGAAAATTGCCCCTTGCTTGAAGAGAGCTGCATGGCAACGGAAAGTTGCCCCTTGTGTGAATGGCACCGCAGCGCATTATAATCAGTCCTCGAAGCAATGATTGCAACCGAACTCTCGGATACAGAGAAGGCAAAGATTATCAGAACCCTTACATGGACATGATCGAATTTGAAGTGTTTTAGGGCTGGACTTCAGAATGAAGTTGCCTACGTATCCCAAGGATGGGAATCAAGCCTTACGTAGTTCGGGGTTAAGGTACACTCGGGTATTTAACCTCTCTTTTTATGCTCTAACTTTTGCCAAGGTGCCCGTTGTGGGTTTTCGACCTTGCGAGCTTTGTTCTTCTTTTTTCAATTTTTGTATCTTTTCATTCTTTTTTATTCCTCTTTTTTTGATTTTCTTCTTTTTTTTTTTTTTGCTCTTTTCTTTGCATCTTTCTTTTTTGTTCTTTTGTTCTTTTTTTCTTCTTTTCATACTCTAACTTTTGCCTAGACCGCCCTTCCGGGTTTTCGGCCCAGCGAGCCTCTCAAAGGGTAAAAGTGTGACAAGTCCATGCCAAATGGTTTTAGGATCTCGAAGCCATCTGTATCCTAAGAGAGTGGCTGTTGTATCGATTTGCAGAAGGATCCATCTTCGGCTCTTCGAGCACATCGGACATTTTCGCCCCTAGTTCGAGGGGTGTTTCTGTTCTAGCTTCGCAAGCTTCTTCTGATGAGATCTGATCTTCTTGACCTGACTTTCCTGGCCTCTTGTTCGAGGGCTGCTTCAAATCCGGCCACACAGGCCTCACATCATAGTTGACCGTTGAACCTTCTGAATTCAAGTTTCAAGGTTTGGAAGCAAAGGGGTTGAGTCTCGAGGCTGAGAGTGATCCTAGGCTGCACAATCTCAGGAGCGATTCCACACAAGTCTTCGTTGGACCGCGCAAAACATTTTGTTTTTGAAAATTTTTAAGAAAGCGACAAATCGCTCGCGCTAAAGATAATGTAGAACCAATCTGGATCAAGCCGGGATCCTTCCCAGTACTTACGCTAACAAGCATGATTTCATTCATTAAGGGCTTAGCACGCTTCTCTTTCTCTCAATTGATCAAAGTTTTGCAAATCCCGAGGAATTCCTTCCTCTTTGTTTTCACCGCGGTGTTCAAAAAGTTTTGAAAAACTTAGGTCAATGCAATGATTTCGGGGTGCAGAAGAGTAGGCGAAAAGTACTGCCGTTTCATTCAAACTTTCTGGCCCAACTGGCACAAAGCAGAAGCGAGCACAAAGCATAAAAAAACCGCTGCTGTTTTATTCAAATCTGTTGGTACAACTGGCTCCAAGGCAGAAATAGACTCACAAGGAAGCGAAAAGACAGACGCAAAACAAAATAATGATATCCGAGGTAACACCCTCGGAATAATCCGACTTCTGTACAACTGGACTGACTCGATACAACAAGACAGACCCTACTGACTCAGTAAGAAAAGACTGACTCTGTACAAAACAACAAGACTGACCCAATACCGAAGTCAGACAATACAAAAACCAACATTCACAAATGCTCAAAACAGTGCGTGCCATACACCATATCTGGAGTAAACTGAGCGCTGCCCGCAGGTGTTTCATCCCCCCAATCACATCACGTTATCCCCCAAGTTCACTGATCACGTGCCGATAGACTTCGCAGGACCTGGTGCGGGGATGACCCCGTTGTCAAATAGATCCTGTACTTCATGGCGAAGACGGAAGCAGGCGTTGGTAGTATGGCCAGTTTGTTGATGGTACGCGCAGTACTGGGTAATATCATGTGTAGCCGGAAGAGGGTTCGGGAGAGGCCGAGGCTCAAGGGGTTTGAGATGGCCTTGTCCAACAAGGATTTGGAGAGCTTTGGACAAAGGCATATAGAGGGCATGGAAGACCCTCCGACCTCGGGGTTGGTACTTCAAGGCTTGTGGATTTTTACTGGGCGCACCAGCAAAGGGATTGGCAGGTGCTGGCCTGGTTTGTCGATCTCTTCCGAGTGGAGGATTAGAGATAGCAGGATCGTCTCTAGTATGACAGTCCTTCTCCCGATGTTCCCTTTGATTCAGACCGCCCCCAACTTGAGCAGCGAAAGTGCCATCCACAACTTTTGCAACAACTGCGAGGACTTGCTCTTTGTTCAGTCCCTCAGCTTTCAAAGCCTCAATATCCCACCGAAGGTGTTGATGGGGACCAATGCCTGCCCCTACCTTGCTCCTACTAGTCGCTTCCACTTTGTCAAGAGATTGGCTTTCCTCAAATGCAGCCCGTCCCAACATCGGGGAGTCTTTCGACATGAAGTTCCCGGTATGTGGTGTGGTCGATGATGGAGCCAATGTCCCAGAGGCCAGATCCGTCACGGTTTTTTGAAGATCTTTAATCATTCCCATCAACTCGGAAGTAGTGGGTTCACGGGTTTGAGATGGTTGAGGTTCAGGTGCACCCATCATGCATAAGTCCATGCTTTCTGGGATAAACACCTCAAGCTTGGGTAGATGGGCCGGGGTGATGTATATGCTGGGGTCAAAGGTGGACGACAGTATGTGGATGTGATTGAGGTAAGTAGGAGATGTTTGGTCATTGGGGTCTGAAGGTGGAGTTATCGTCCGGTTATCGATGAGATTTTGGACCTCATGACGAAGGCGGTAGCAACGGTCGGTGCCATGACCGCGCTGCTGATGGTACATACAGTACTTGGAGGGGTTATGTCTGGCTGGGAGTGGGTCGGGAAGAGGTTGAGGATCAAGGGGTTTGAGATGCCCTTTTTCCATCAAGGCTTTTAGTGCGCTAGTCAGGCTCATATAGAGGGGGGTGAAAGTTCTACCCTGAGCTCGGGCTGGGCCAGCTGTTTGTAGGCTTGGTTTGGCAAAAGGGTCGGCTGTGGCGACTGTATTGATTTCGGTGGGTTTGGGAATAGCGCTACTACCAGCGTTGGTACTCCCTGAAATCACCTTCCTTGTCAGTTCCCTTGTCCTGGAATGATCCCGCTGTTGAACGCATTCTCGACTTGAACCCCCAGTTCATGCAAACTTTTGAAAGTGAATAGTGGAGCGACTATCAACCTTTGCAACATATCATGCTCGAGGTTTCGGACCATCATCTGCACTTGATCCCTCTCAGAAGGGCGACGATCTGTCATTTGTGCTGCCTTTGCTCTCCACCTTGCAACGAATTCCACAAAAGGCTCTGTTGGGTTCTGGCGAGTTGCTTCAAGCTCTTGGATGGTCATTTCAACTTGGGTATTGTAGGAATACTGATCGACAAAGGCCTCAGCCAGTTCTTCCCAGTTTTGCTTCACTGTATCCTCCAATTTAGCATACCAAGTGGCAGCTACACCCGACAAGGTTCTTCCATACAGAGAGTGTTTCTGTGGCTTAGTCAGACCCATCGGCTTTAGGACATCTAAGAAAAGTCGGATATGTACCATTGGATCTCCAGACCCGTCGAAACGGTCGATATATGGCATTTTGAATCTGTCTGGGAGCCGCACGGCAGACTCGGTGTACCCATCCTCAATGTCGGGAATGGAATTAAGGCCCTGTGCCTTTTTGAACTGCTTCTCAAGGTTCGCAATTTTCACTGCGGTCAGATCGAGGTCATTAGCATCGATGGGATAACGCCTCTCATTAGGCCGCACCAGGGGTCTAAAAACTTGGGCTTGAGCCAGCCCTTCTCGAGGATCTGGATCCCGCAAATCTTCAACTGCGGAATTGGGTCAAAGTTCGGCTGGGGTCCCAAAGCTGGATGTGAGGCAGATGCCCCAGATGGGCGCTGCGTTTCAATACTGGTCTCAGCCTGCATGGCAGTTCCCTGATTTAGCGCTGCTATCACAGCCGTAAATTCTTCCGAACCTTGCACCATCACGGTCTGCTGAGTCTGAACAAAGGTGATGTGACTGGCGACTGACGGATTAGATGAACAGATGAGCCCTGACCGGCTTTTCTTTACCTTGCCTCAGCGAAAGGACACTGATTGCCCTTGAACTGAATCTCTGACCTGACAAAGCCTATCAGCACAAGTTCGATGAACCTCGGGGATATCGGAGCCTTCTGAAGCTATAGTTCCAAGACTACCTAGCAAAAGAGAAAACAGACAGCACCTCAGCCTGATTCCATCTGAATAGATACGAGCATAGTTGAATGAGTGTGCCCTCTACTGAATTCTGTCCCAAAATTCTGCCCCAAATCTGAGTCTGATACCCACAGGTAAAGCTGACTCCAAATACTGAACTGGTGCCTGCAGGCCTGATGCCCAAACTTGTAAACTGATACATGCATTCTTGTAGAGACGCACTCTAAAGCACATAACAGATAAGTGAGAGCCAAAACACCCCTATGTTGGGGTAGGGTTTCCCTGTCCTATTTTGTCAGGAGCTAGGGTTTCACTACGCACGCAGCGGTTTCAAACAACCTATAAATGGGTAAGCAACCTGTCCTAGTTTGGAATAGTCACTATGGATCCGAATATGCACTAGGTCGAATGGTCAAAGAGGGTGCCCCGGTAAAACCGGGGTTTGTGTTCCCATACTGGCAGAGCCCACAACCGGTCAGCCTTATGGTCATGCCTTGACAAGACAAGCCTCCGGCAAACCGTTCAGGAATAGCAGATGGCAAACATGGTGTCCTAGGCGCACCAGTGCAAATGCAATGCAAAGAAACACACAAGTGTAGTCAAAAACAGATATCAAGAGTTCGAGTCAAGTTCTCTAAATCCCCAGCAGAGTCGCCAGAAACTGTAGACGTCCCCGAACGCCCCGGGAGGGACGAGCTCCCGTTCCGTTCATTTTGGGGTCACTACAGCTCAGGACTCTCAAATTTGTCACGGTTCTAAGTCTGAACCAAAGAGTCCAAATCCGGCAAATCGTTTTGAGAAAAACAAATTTTTGAAAAGAAGTGCCAAACATGGACTGCTTTGCCAGATACAGAGTCGCCACCTAAATGCTTTTTTTAAAATGGGAAATTTAGGAAACCCTGACTCGGTGCCAAAGGCCACGTGTCCGTCATCACCAAAGTTGCCTCGGCTCGGGAACTTGGGTACGATTGGGGAAGGTCACTTCGTGAGCACCCCCGCTCGCCTGGTCAGGGACCGGCCTCTACTAACCATGATATCTATTTTTGAAAACTTTGTGAGTTCTTATTCCGGTTATTAGCCTAGGTAACTATGTGATGCGCACAGCATACAAGTATAGACTGAGTCGATTAAATTGGAACAAAACAATTCATGTTTGTTTGTTTGAAAATGGTTTGATGGTGCTACCCGCAGGTAGGCTAAGACGTGGATTTGCCACCCTCGGGTGGGCTTAGAAAAGATGGTTTTGCCACTATCTAGTGGGCTTAAAACAAACAGTTGATGATTTATTCCAATCCAAGTAACCCAATCTTCACCCACAGGCACTCAGGCAGATATATCACATAAGCATATAGCCTCATGGTAAGCATGCTATTCATGGCAGTCACTCACACGCATGCAAGGATGCTAAGGCATAAAACTTACCGAGTACTCTAAGCCAAAATAAAAACTACATTAGAAATCATGCATAATCCTAAGTATACAAAAATGCCTAATGCAACACATGCAAAGTGCAACTATAGCAGGCTTGGCTATTCTAAACATGGCATATGAAATGCTACAACTAACATGTATTCAATTTGGAATTGAAAATACAATGCAGTTAGTATGATGCGCCGAGCCCGGTGCATGCAAAACAGATGAATGAATGCAAACATGCTATCATACTGTATGTTAATTGAAATATGCCCTAATCTAACCATCATAAGCGGATAAATAAAAGGGAAAAAAGACGTGGGGTTGGAAGACATACATCACACTCACCCACACTTATTACAACATTGCCCTCGCGCAGAGGGTCCGAATAAATAATACAGTCCCGAATAAAAGAATATAACAGTCCAAATATTACAGTCCGAATAATATGCAAATTCCTAATTAATTAACAAATTAACTAAGAAAACTGTAAAACTGGCGTGCTAGCCAGGGACTGCCTTGCTTTTGATGACTGATGCATGTCTGGGCTGCCTTGCGCGGAAATCCACTGGGATGCCCCAATTAGCCTCTGTTTACACTTGTTCTTGAAATGCGTGCCAAGCTCCAGAAAGTTGCTGATTCTTATTTTGCTGCAACAGAGAGCAGGAAAGGGGCATAGCAATGTATTTTTACAGATATATGCATGCCTCGATCCTCGTGCCACCAATCACGCATATCTTTGCATGATGGCCGAGTAATCGAAATGTACAACTCAATATAGAATGAATGCACGTGAAAACACAACAAGACCTAACTCCATCATGGATGATTCGGAGTGTCGGTGACTGGGGAATTGAGACACATTCCGTCACTCGGAGTACGAAATGCACCTCGTTTCCCGTGCCCGGGCTAACTCCTATTCCGAACACGATGCAATATGCATGACATGCATGAAATGCAACTAAGATACAATCCTAACATACACAATGCTATGGAATGACATGCCTCGAAATGCGTGCACACGGGCACGCAAGCTGAGGAAATGCATGAATGCGATCTAAGATACAACCTAGTATGCACTATGCTGTGAAAATGAGATGTCTTGAAATGCGTGCACACGGGCACGCAAACCGAGAAAGTGACATACGCAATGCAAATGATAGAGAAATATGATATGGGCTTACACTAACATGAGAGAGCCTCAGTCACACTCACATAAGAGGTCGATGGATGAAAATGAAGTGCCTCGGAATACGTGCACACGGGCACGCAAATCGAGGCAATGGTATATGCAATGCAATGGCATGGAAATGGCATATAGAATGCAACATGGACTTATACTAACATGACAGAGCCTCAGCCACACTCACATAAGAGGCCGATGGATGAAAATGAAGTGCCTCGAAATGCGTGCACACGGGCACGCAAACCGAGGCAATGGCATACGCAATGCAATGGCATGGAAAATGGCATATAAAATGCAACATGGACTTATACTAACATGAGAGAGCCTCAGCCACACTCACATAAGAAGCCGGTAGATGAAAATGAAGTGCCTCGAAATGCGTGCACACGGGCACGCAAACCGAGGCAATGGCATACGCAATGCAATGGCATGGAAAATGATATGCAAGCATGCTAATGGATTTTCAGCAATGAAATGTGGGGGAAAACAGTCCCGAAATGAGGCGAAAACACACCCGATGCATGGAATAGTCCTGAAATATGAATTTTGGCATCCGAAATGGCCTATAGCCATACCAAACATGCACAATATGGACATGCAATGAAAATACAGAAGCAAGGTAATCTCAAGATAAGCATTTTACCAGTACAAATCATGGCCAAACAGCAAGCAAAAATAGGGCAACAATGGCATGCAAAAATGGCCCTAAACATGAGATTATGAAGCAACTCATAGCTGCTAACTCCAAATAGGTTAGGGCCCTTCAACAACATTGAAGAAGGACCAAAAATAAGCCACTTTACAGAACTGTAAAAACCCTAAAAACAAACATAGATATGGTCATTCCAGGAGGAAACATGTTAATAAGGTCAAAATAAGACTACTTCTAGGCCTGTAAAGACCCTTAATGAAACATGTTAATAAGGTCAAAATAAGACTACTTCTAGGCCTGTAAAAAGACCAAAAACAGAAGCATGATAGGCTGCCAAAGCATGCAAGAAAACGGCATTCCAGGAGGATATTGAAGCAAGTGCAATATGGAGGGCTCAAACAGGGTTGAGCCCTAAATGAAACAAGAAAATGAGCTCAAAAAAATGACCTTTTCAGTTTTGGTCGGAGCTCAAATCAATAAGCATGTATGGTTTATAAATGGTGCAAGAAATGGACCAAAAAGGGGGAAATGCTACTCACCTTTGAAGACCAATGCTTTTGTTGCTTCTTGGACCAACTTTGATGATTCTAAGCTGCTGGAGTTCCTCCCCTTGCTGCTGGAATGGAGTGGTGGTGGTGGTGCTTGATGATGATGAAGAAATGAGGTGTAGCACTTGGATCTTTTGAGAAAATAAGAGAGATAGAGGGAGAGTTGTATGTAAAGCTTCAAAGCAATTTTTTCCAACCTCCAAGAATAATGCTTGCAGCTGGTTATATGGACCAAAAGGAGGGGGAGCATGGAAGGAAAGGGTGGGGGAAAAGGATCAAGGCTTTCCCCCACAAAATATCCCCCGGATTGAGATATTTTCTAGGGGAAACAGCTATACAGCTGTAAAGTGTGTTTGGTGAGGATCATGGACAGACCATTTTTGGGCTTGCATGTGGCCGGCCGGCCACCTCCCCTAGCCGGCCGGCCAAGGGTCAAAATGGCCAAGTTGCTTTAATGGCCGGCCACCACATATTGGTGGCCTCCCAGGTCTCCTCTTCACAACCCTGTGGTTCGAATTTGGAAATTCTAAAACAGGAGAGAGAACAAGCCACTTCTAGGGGGGGTCAAAAGGGTCAGGTGACATTAGTGGCTGGCCACCAACTTTTAGGGTCCTCCCATGTGTGTACATCATAAATATGTGGTTTGGGGTTGAAGAAAATGGGTCCAAGGTGTTCAACATTGGCTCGGAAGGAGGGGTTCCAAAGGGTCAAGAAACATTAGTGGTCGGCCATAAACTTTTACGGTCCTCCCATGTGTGTACATCACAAATATGTGGTTTGGGGTTGAAGAAAATGGCTCCAAGGTGTTCAACATTGGCTCGGAAGCGCGAAAAACGGGCATCGGAGGGCGAAAATGGAATATAACTGGTTGCCGAGATAATTGTTGGCCTCCCCCCCTCCAGTGACCTTCCTGGTGATAAAACAGGGGCACCTGCCAAAAATGAACGAAAACCGATGCAAAACGAATGCTCGGGGGCCGAAACACGCAGTTCGGGGTCCCGAAAATTGCCTGTTAAGCACCGAAAGTGGCGTTCGGCCACGAAGTGGGTTTCTCAGGCCCCAGTGTCCCTTGAAAGGGAGAAAATAAGATGTATGCCAAAAGTTAGAGCAAACGGAGATGGTTAAGCGGTCCCGAACCGAGGCACACGGCCAACGGTCCCAAAAAATCGGAAATCGGGCTCCGAAATGGGAAAAATGGCCTACGGCCACAAAATGTAGCCCGCGGTCACTGAGAGATGGTCTACAGGACCTCTCCCTCCCCTCAGGAAAAGAAACAGAGAAAACCGAGTCTGGTTCGCAAACCGAGGCAAGGCACAGAAGAGGGTTCGGAAGTCCGGAGGCGGGGCTCACGGCCGCGACTCTGAAACTTCTGAAAAAGCACATTATGCAATATCACCAAGTGCTCAATTGGTGACGTCTGAGTCTCAAGGTTGGTCAAAAAATGGGGTGTCCACAACATCCCTCTGCTCTTACGACTTAGAGCATCTGCTACTACATTGGCCATACCGGGGTGATATGAGAGAGTGAACTGGAAATCCTCAAATACTCCATTCATCGTCTCTGTCTCAAGTTATGGTCCTTCTGTGTGAATAGATACTTCAGACTCTTGTGATCAGTGAAAATCTCAAATTGTTCCCCATACAGGTAATGTCGCCATTGCTTTAGGGCAAAAACTACGGCTACTAGCTCCAAGTTGTGTGTGGGGTAGTTGCGCTCGTAAGGTTTTAACTGCCTGGATCCATATGCGACCACCTTTCCATTTTCCATGAGCGCACATCCTAATCCTTCTTTAGACGCATCGCAATACACAGTGTAACCCTCTTCTCGTTCTGGGATGGTCAAAATTGGTGCACTAATTAACCTCTTCTTTAGTTCTTGGAAGGATTTTTTTGTCCCACTCACACGTTACTCATTTTTGTGTCAAACGAGTCATTGGTTTAGCTAGTTTGGAGAAATCTTGGATGAACCTCCGGTAATAACCGGCCAATCCTAAGAAGCTGCAGATTTCTGACATGGTTTTTAGTTGTCTCCAATCTAATACTGCCTCCACCTTGGTTGGATCTACCGCAATCCCATTCCTTGATACCATGTGTCCGAAGAATTTTACTTCATTTAACCTGGATTCACATTTACTCGCCTTGACATATAGTCGATTATCCCTAAGAACTTGGAGGATAGTCCTTAAATGTTGCTCATGCTCTTCTTCAGGCCTTGAATATACCAAGATGTCATCAATGAATACTATTACAAACTGGTCAAGGTATGGTCTAAAGATCTTATTCATCAAACACATGAATACTACCGGTGCATTAGTTAGTCCGAAGGGCATTACTACAAACTCATAGCGGCCACATCTAGTACGAAAGGCAGTTTTTGGTATATCCTCCTCATTGACTCGTAGTTGATGGTAACCTAACCTGAGATCGATCTTTGAATAGCACCTTGAGCCTCTAAGTTGGTCAAAAGATCATCAATCCTCGGGAATGGGTATCGGTTTTTAATTGTGACTCGATTGAGTTGACGATAATCGATGCATAGCCTCAACAACCCATCTTTCTTTTTAGCAAACAACATGGGTGCTCCTCATGGCAAAGTACTTGGCCTAACGAATCCTTTCTTGAAGAATTCCTGTAGTTAATTCTCGTAGTTCTGCTGGTGCCATGCGATACGGAGCCATGGATATTGGGGTAGTTCCAGGTTGTAGCTCAATGCCAAAGTCTACTTCCCGGGTTGGTGGCAATCTTGGTAACTCCATAGGAAATACATCTGCATAATCGCATACTACACGCGGAAGTTCTATTTCCCCTCGACCTTCCTCATTTAAAATCAGGCTTGCTATCCTACCGGCAAGTTGATCGGGCCACTGCATCCGATGTTTTGTTGAAACCATGGGGTCTTGTCTATCCCCCTTAAACTGGAAACGTGTTCCATCTTATGTATGAGCTACCACTTTCTTCTGCCGACAGTCGATCACCGCTCGGTGGGCGGACAACCAGTCCATGCCCAAGATGATATCGAAGTCCGACATTTCCATGACACGAAGGTCAAAAGTTAAGCGTAGGTTCGACATTCCTATTTTACAATCTTTACAGATCAATCCTACCCGAGTGCATCCTCCCATAGGTGACATTACACTTAAGGCAGTTTCTAAAGGTTCACATTCAAGTTCTAATGACTTAGCACAAGCAGAGGATATGAAAGAATGTGATGCACCAGTATCAAATAAAACATGCACCCAAGAATTGTATAGTACTAAATTACAGACGGGTCCGCTTCTTCCTCTTGCAAGGCGAAGATTTTGCCGATTGCTCCTTTCTGGTCCCTTATGAAGTTGGGTCTCCTTTCCACAAGCTCGAAGTCCTCTTGGATTCTACCTCCCCTCATTCTGAGGTCAATGTTATGCCGATTATTTCCACAAAGATGGTAAGACTCTTCCAAAATTTGATTCTTGATAGGGATCGAGGTTTTAGCCACGCTTGCTAGTGCATTCTTAAGGTTTCAATTTCTTGGTACCGCATTTCTATTGTTGCTTGCAAGCTTCTGCTATTACTTGTCTCGAAGTATGGTCCACCATTTGTTTTTCTATGAATGGGGTGAGGTGTAAGCCAAATTCTAACTACGAAGGCAATTCCTTATAGGTAAGCAACTAATCTTAAGTTAGAGTTTGATTATCCTAGGGTGTTCACACAGCACAACTTCATGTACATAATAAGATCCTTGAAGTTGGATTGAAGTGGAGATGAAGAATACGAAGCAGTTATGGTGATAACATCAGGATTGTCTGAGATATGGATGAATGGTATGATGTTATGGTTTCAAACTTCAATGTGATCAAGGTTATAGATGTAGTCACTAAACTAGATATTTAACTTGAAACTGCGTTGGCCATCCGTGTTTCAAACTGAATATCCAAGATTCATCACTGAGCAAAGAAAATGAAATTATTTACAAGAAGCCTTGAGCTAAACAAATTATTCAAGGGTCAAGGAGGTCAAATTTACAAATAGTGGTATATAAAACAAGACTAGATGGACAAGACTAAGTTTTGGGAAAGGGTGACATTGAATAAAGGCTACGAATACAAGATGAGGGTACGACAATCGATAGAAGACGCGTAGAACTAATAGTACCCTCCCTACTGCGCGATGAGGCCGCACTCAAAGTTAAAACCATTTCACGATCCTGAAATAGGTCCTTATGAGTTGATGTTGGCATGCCAGAAATTCGAAGAAATTTCCTAAGATAGGTCAAGAAATATTCTTTTTTCGATGTCCTTGATAGAATAGGTAGTGTAATAATATAACATAGTCTGGGCAAGGTAGTCTCTAATCGCAGGTCGAAACGCGTGGGTAAGGGTTAAACCTAGGCTCTGATACCATATTGTGACGCCCCGATTGTACACTATAGGTTGTAGTCAAGGGAAGTCACTAGTGAGTCCTATGGTCAATAACCAAGTAAGATCCCAGATCGCTGGAGGAGTCAAATTAGCCTCCCTTCTAAGTCCAACTTTCTTAGGCAGCGCACTACCTTTTTGACAGATCTTACAAGGCATTGGCACAAGGTCTCATAAACAACGATAAGGTACATACATAGGATATAAATACATACCAGCCACAATTATACTTGCTTCAAAAGATGGTTCCATTACATTACATCCCAAAAAGACAGTTTTAAACTTCATATGAGTCTTACAAAATAACAAAAAGGAAATTTCTAGTATTCCTAAGATAGCCAAAGGTCTTCAAAGGTTTCCGGCTCGTCGTCTTCCGCTATGAGTTCCGCTTCGTCACCTGGCATGATACGCCGTGAGCTTTGAATGCCCAGTAAACACATACACACCCCACCCATTTTTCCCAGTCCAATACAAAATCACATTTATAGCACCAAGTAGTAAAGCATGATACTCCAATAAACAAATAAATACATTAAGAGTTGAGTCAGATGTTAGTAACTAGAAATCCCCTAAAGAGATTCCGTCCTCCCGACCACAAGAATCGGACGCGGATTATTCGGTATGCCCCCTCTTTTGCTGCTTTGTTGCAGAACTAACCTCGGATGCATACCAACGGTTATATACCGCATAGCGCCAACCGCAGGGCCTCAAAAGAGACGGTAAAAATAGGGCCTTGCCCGAATCCCTCCTTACACCAAACCACCTAAGGTCCGAATACAACCGCTCCGTTCAAGGGTCCCGAAAACCACTTGCGCAAGTTTTATCCTCGAATAGGGAACGCATCCCAACAAATCATATATCACATTTTCTCATCTTTTCATTACTCAAGTGTTCGAAAACCCAATACCCACCCAATTAGGTTTCCCGTTGAATTAAGTGTTTTAAGTCAAGGTTAGTCCGACTAAACAATAAAATAAAATTCACATAAGCATGCCTCCTCAAGAAGATAAATAACATAACATACCCATACAACATTATGCGAAGATATGATAATAGGCCATTAAACATTTTGATGAATACAATGGTATAAAACATCCAAACATAACAAATTTCCAGATTTAACATCACATGAAGGTTAATATGGAAGAACTACTTAGGTTCATCCACCAGACTCGGTTTTCCTATGGTTCGTAGAGAATTTGATATAGTTCCTAGAACATTTTTCGGAAATGGGATTACTTTTCCCGATTTTAAGTTATTTAGAAAATAGTTCAGCACTGTTCCAGAATCTGTCCAGAATCTGCCCAGATCTGTTGACTGTTACGAAAACTTGATTTTCTTCCAAACCACTCAATGTTTTTCGATGAAACCAATTTTAGTTGAAAGCTAACTCCTTAAGTAAGGTTTTGACATAAAATATAGGTTCAGAATATTTTTGTACATTTTTCTGGAATTTTTGAAAGTTGACTGCAAAAACAGGTTTTAAGGTAGAATGCCCGAAACAAGAAAATTTATAAAAAGGGGGTTCCACCATGGGAAAGTTTCATTTATTTTGTGAGGAAAATATGCTAACTATCACATGTTTAACTCAGAAATTTTTTTTTTGAAAGAGTGCCCTTGAAAAGTTGAGAGATTCGTACAAAAAGAAGATGGTTTGTGCCAAAATGGGGAAAATACAAGAGAGATGGACTCCATACTCAAATCTTAGTATTTTTAACATAAAAACTTGATAATAACAGATCTGGAAAACATTATTTAGGATCTTCAAAAACATGCATTAGAAAAGGAAATGAAGAGAAGGTTGTGTTTGTGGCTTACCTTCCAACTTTGCACAAGAAACTCTTTTCTTCCTCCCTCTTCTTCTCTAGACTTCTCTTCCTTGCTCTCTCCCCCCTCTTTCTAACCAAAATGTGTGTGTGAGTGAGTGTGTTGTGTGTATGTTTGCAAGCTAGGGAGGGTGTGGTATATATAGGCAATTTTTGATGTAAAATGTCCTAAAAGCACATTAGTTGGAAATGGATATAAAGGTTAGGATTTGTTTGGATTCTAAGGAAACGGCAGGGATTTGGGACGCTTGGTCAATGATTTAGGAAACACTAGTTAGAAAGGAACTAGTTTTGGAATTAACAACCTAGGTCTAGGGTACTAGGTTTGGGTTTCCTAGAATATCATGATGATATATATTGAAAATTGGCTCCTCTCTTCTCCCTAGGATGATGAGGTTATTTTTTATTAATTTTAGGTACAAGGGCACATCCCTCAAGGTGTATACATATATATATATATATATATTGCAAGATTGATGGTATACCAAGGTACAAGGTACAAGTACTAGTTTGGGGTAAATTTAGAATTTAAATAAAGAAGTGAGTGCTTGGAATTAAACTCATGTATTGGAACCTTACTTATGTAGAATTAAATTAAATTAGGTTAGGGAACCTAATCCGGCTAGTGTAATTCCTGTTCCGATAAAAATTAAAAATGCTATCTGGCAAGATTCGAAATAATTTAAGAAACTAAGGGGCTTTAAGGAAATAATTCAAATACATTTTTCCAGGGCTTCACATTAAATGTAATGAAATGAGGAGGATTAGAACCTTAATGATGCATTTAATTATGATCTAGTTAGGTCTAGGACTAATGTAAATATCTTCTAGTTAGAAGTAGACACATATATACAACAAATCTTTATAGGTACCAAAGTCATTATTGCTCCAAGATTTCAAGAGATTTTAAAGTACAATGATTATAGTCTAGGGGAGGTATGATGGCTAGCCATGTGATGGTGAATTGATGGACATGTTATAAATATATATATATATATATATATATTGTGTACAAATCTTGGAAATTGTAAAATATATTATTAAAAAAAGATTTTTGGGTAAAAGTGTATATATATAAATATATAATAGTACTTGTTTGGGGTCAATTTGTGATTTAATAAAAATGTGCGGGCTTGGGTTCAATTAAAGTATCTATTTCAAGTGTAAAATAATTCAGTTTGTATTATCTTGCTTTGAATTTAAAGGTAAATTACCGAACGATGACTGTAAAAATTGAAAGTTAAGGTTTAGAGAGATTAATCTAAAATTTGAGAGTTAAGTAATTAATATTATAGTGTTAGAAGTGATTTCTAAGCTTTCAGGATCGATTAGGGTTTGTATGGATTCGCCCGTGATGCATTTTCAGTCCTAGGGCTTAATTTGCGATTAATCGACGAACTAAGGGCTTTATTATAATAATTTAAAATTTAGGGACCTAATAAGGTTTACAGAAAAAGTCAGGGGCCTCACAGGTGACCCCATCGGTTGTATAGGGGTAGTGTTCGTATTGTGATTGGTTATCAGTTGTTGGGTTTGAGTTGTGAGTGGATGCTGGCAGCATTCTTTGAAGGAAGAACAGTTCGTGTTCTAGAGTAATGAGTATAGCGTTGGTCAAAGTGGTCCTTCGTGTTTGGGTTGTTATGATTGAGGTTGACCATGTCGGTCTTCGGCCAAGGAAGTGAGCAGGCTTGCTAGATAGCCATGGCGGGGGATGGTGATTACCTTAGACACAGTGTTGATGCGGTTCAATTTTAGGAGATCCGGTGAGATTCCAAAATTTGTGGTCTGAGTAGGGAACTCCGTGTTTGGGGTTAGTGGTTTGAGTGGCACATCAGTGTGTGGATCACTGAGTGTAGAGTTTATTGAGTTTATTAGTCAGCTTGTCGATATCGGGTTTTGGGTTGGCATTGGTCACCTTGAGTTTAGTCTCGTTTGTTGTAGACTTTGTATGTTGATTAGGGAAAACTGAAACTAATCGAACATGTTTTGTCGTTGAATCTGACGGTTGGAATAATACATCTTATATGTGTATTGATTGACCATTGTGAATGATTGGCTTTTTATACATTATGTATGTATGATGTAGGATTTGATATTGATACAGCACTAAAATGTGTATCATTTGTGTATTAAATGGGGTATTGTTGAGATGAGATGTACTCTCATTTGGTTGTTGGCCATGTCTTGAGCCGTATTTATTATATTTTTTTTTTGTAAGGGGAGGCAGGATGAAATTGCAAAACCATGAATTTCTTATGCCTTATGTGCTATTAGTACTATTGTTATTTCTATTAACTATCATTATGGAAATGTTATATTCTGTGTCGGTTGTGGCATCACTGTGTGAGTGATGGTTGTGGATAGTGCTGTTTTGGAAAAAAATGGAAAACAAAATTTTCCCAGCGTTTGGGCCATCTAAGGGTGTTGTTGAAAGGTTGATTTAATTCAAGGACTTTGAAGAATTCCAGATTAATCTTTTTGGCAAATAAACTGTGGATGACTCTGCGTTTCGGGTAACACCGTGTTTGTGAAAAATGTTTACAAAGCTTTTGAGTTTTCGTATGGAAAATGCAAGATTTATTCCGGAACGTTAACGTTGAAAATTTAAACATCTTTGAGAAATGTCTCTTGAACAAGAAAATGTTTTCTTATTAACTACTCTAAAGATTTGTTTTGGTCGTGTTGTTGAGTAGTGACTTAGCTTGAAGCACTAGTCGGTTGTTGGTGAATTGTTTCGAGAAAGGTTTGATTTTGTTGTGACGGTCACGTCTAGAATGTCGTCATTTGGAACGTGTTCCCTTGGTTAGTCTCTTCCTTGGTAAGAGTGGATTGAAGGTTCGTAGTGAGAGTAGCTTCTTTCCTAGTACTCGGGTGCTGGTGTTGTGTGATTTGTTGGCCTTGTGTTTTGGCGTATCCTTAATTTCGGGGACAAAATTCTTTAAGGGGGGGGGGGAGGTTATAGCGATCCCGGTTGTCCCTTTACTATTTAGTTGTATGTCGGACCCGGTTCCGTAGAGTTGGTGGTTGTATCTATCTTGTTGTCGTCCTTTAAATCCATACCTTTGAGTTTTAGGATGTGTTGGGCTTGTTTCGAGCAGGTGGGTTGAGCCTTGGTCTAAAATCTTGCTGCCAGGTTTTTGGTCTTTCCGCTCGAGCGGGTTTTTGAGCGCTCGAGCGGAGATTTCACACTCCCAGTATTTTGGTGCCCTGCAAAACTTCTGCAGGTGCGTTATTCACGCTCGAGCGGTGTAGATACCCCATTTTTGACCGTCCTCAAGACTGGGACGTCACCGTTTGAACACTCGGTGATCATCCATGTTTATGTTCGTCTTGAGTTCCCGGAGGTCTCGGCTTGCGCACCTTACCTCAGGATCTCTCGACTCGACTGTTTATTGTCTGGTTTTGCACCAAACACTTGTGTTTTGCCTTGGAGGGGCAGGGAATGCCTTGTGAGGCATCCCCACACATCACCGGCCATGGCCAGAGGCCACCGGCTGGTGTTTTGTTGCCATTGGCAATGTATATTGCCGGTCGGCATTCTTTGTTGCCGGTCGGCAGCCAATTTTGTCAAGATGGCAATTTTGAGCAGCCGACTACTGTTCATCTGCTTTTGCAGATATTTTAATACAGCTGTATGGCATTTTGTTCCCCTCCATACACGTGTACAGAGGGATGGCCTTCTTGTTAGCTTACCTTGTAAGCTTTACAAGATTGGCTCCTCTATAAGAGGAGCCCTCCCCTCTTGGCTTTAGGGTTAGACATTTTTAGAGAGAAAGACATTGTTAGAAGCTCTGGTTTTAGGGTTAGAACTTATACATATTCTATCTCTATATCTCTCCCTCCCTTGAGTGTTCTAGGTGTATTTGTTCATAGTATTGCACACAAACACCCACCATTACACCTTCCCTTGACTATTGGGGTTCTAAGGGATTGTTTTCAGAGTTTTGGAGCTAGTTTGGAGCTTAAGGAGCTGCTAGAGCTTCATTTGTGAAAGAGGTCTTCAAGGGTAACAATCTTGCCCTTTTATTCCCCATTCTTGCATACTATTTTTGCCTATTTTGGAACTGTTTTTGAGCTTAGTGTATAATATAAAAAAGTTCTTTTTTTTGGCCCTCTAAATAGTTTGTTTAGAGTGTTTTGTGGTTTGGAGGTGTTTGACCCCTCTTAGGCCTTGAGAGGCCCCATTTTGTGCTATTTTGAGTGAGCTACGGGACCTTGGTGTTTGGGCCTCCTCACCACTGAAATCTTGAGGGATTTCAGAGGTGAGGATGGTGCCTTGAGGTCCTAGGGAGGAGAGGGCCACCCCCTCTCCTTGTTGTCCTTGAAAAGGACCATTTTTGGCCTCTTGAGGGAGCACCTAGCTAAGCTTCATGTTGACCATGCCTTAGCTGATTTTTGTGCTTATTATGTCATAATATGCCTCTATTTTTTGTTGGTTTTGATACACCATCCATGCTTAGCATACCTACCTTGTAATGCCATGTTTAGGCCTTAACATGCCTTGGGTTGTAAACCATTGTTCAAGTATGTTTTAGGTCGAGCTTTGTGAAGCTTTTGTGCTTATTTTGCCATGCTAAAGGTCTGTCCTTAGTCATTTTGGTCGGCCATGATGTGTTTGGTATAGCCCCTTTGCATTCCGGCTTGTTGGCCTTAAGTGTGCGAGTATGTAGCATGCATTACTTGCTTTGTTTTAATGATTTGGCACCGTTTATAGCATCATTTCAGTCCCCTTAGCATGCTTGTATGCTTTCCTTGGATGCCTCTTTGATGACTTATGAGCTTGTGTGGTATGCTCCTTGAAAGTGCATTTGTGCATACTTTTGAATTCAAGCCATTTAGATACCATCTAAGTGGTCTTTTGGGCTTTGTTTTATATGCTAAAACTCTGTTTTTGGTCATTAAATTCATGCCATGTTTGGTCTTGCTAGGTGTAGTTCAATACTTCATTAGCTTGCCTTGAATGCTTGGGCCATTTGTTGCATGTTTAGCCTATCTTGTTTGCTTGGTTTGTGTCACGCCCCAAACCCGCCCCTAAAAGTTTGGGCATGACCTCTTTAGAGACGGACATATAACCTGGTAATATAGCATACGGGGCCTTATCGGAAGCACAAAAATAAATAGATAAATAATAATGAACAATTAAACTCCATTGAGCTACTCCTACATGCCAGGATCTCATTCATCACATGCATTATACCAGATAAATAAAGTTCCAAACTATATCCCAGAGTATGTACATACACATTTACAGTTCCAGCCCTAAAGTCGGGCGTATACAAAAACAAACATGAAAGGTATATACAACAACCTTAGATGGACACTCATAAGCAAACCAACATCTTGACAACTTAAGAAATTAAATGACTTAAACAGTGCCTGAACATATGAAGGTTGACAAAAGGAAGCGGCGTCTTGGCTAGGACTGACCGCCTGATTAGTGACCTACAGAAACAGACATAACAGAGGGTGAGCCGGGCTCAGTGAATAGTAATACATAAATAAACCAATGCTTAACTTGAAACATAATTCATATCAATGAATAAAAAGGTGCAGAGTTCACGTAGTTAGTCTGAATCTGTGCAAAGTACATAATGACCTTAGGCCCAATCCTGCAACATAAACATAATGGCTATAAAGCCTTTGAAATATGGTGGCACGAGGCCCTTGTAACTTGTGGTATAAAGCCCTTGTAACATATGGCATTAAGGCCCTTGAAAATGGCATGAAGCCCTTGCAAACATATTGGCATTAAAGCCCTTGAAAATGGCATAAAGCCCTTGAAAGTGGCATAAAGCCCTTGAAAATGGCATGAAGCCCTTGTAAACATATTGGCATTAAAGCCCTTGAAAATGGAATGAAGCCCTTGTAAACATATTGGCATTAAAGCCCTTGTAAATGGCATTAAGCCCTTGAAACATGCATGTATGAACCCAAGAGGTGTCTCACACGGATTCTAGAGGTGACTCACATTGTAGCACTTAGTTCCGTGTAGCACTTTGTTTCATTTCATAACAACTTATATAAATGGCCATAAGCCTCATAACTTTCATGGAATGGCTTTCAGCCTCATAATTTTCACATATGTATGGACTCAAGAGGTGGCTCATACAGATTCTAGCGGTAACTCGCACTGCAGCACTTAGTTCCGTATAGCACTTTGCTCCATACCAAAAATTAATAGGTTTTCTAGACCAAACCGTACATATCATGTCATATTATAAATATAATCAAATCATACATATTTTTTTATACTTAAATCATAAGCAGAAATCAAAAGTCATATTCGTAACATACTTGAATTTGTAACATACATGAACTTGTACCATGTGTAAACTTATAACATACTTGAACTTGTACCATACTTAAACTAAGAACATACGTAAACTTGTAACATACCTATACTTGTAACATGCTTAAATCTGTAACATACTTAAACTTGTAATGTACATAAACTTGTAACTTAATTACTTAAATTTATAACATACGTGAACTTGTAACATGCTTATACTTGTAATATACTTGAACTTGTAACGTACATACAATTGTAACTTAATTATTTAAACCACGGTATTATTACCCCTGGGTAAGGGCCATGTGCTAAGGATATCATGAATTCATTAATTCAAACGTAACAGATCATAACTAGAGCATTTCTTGATTATTTAGATTTGTTGGTCTTTAGCTCTTACATATATTGGCATTAACTTGTTGGCATTTAGCCCAAACATTATCATAGCAAACTTATTTCAGAGTCTTACAGAATTCCAGAATCATAGCAGGGTTGTTTCATTCTTTCTCTTACTTATGTACTTTCCTTGAATCATTTAGACAAACACATAACATTTATCTTCCTTGAATCATTTATATACATATGACATTTATCTTCCTTGAATCATTTACATACATATAACATTTATCTTCCTTGAATCATTTACATACATAAGTAACGGAATTAACAGAATACTAATGGCAAGCATTAGCGGTGGTAAAGCGTACTACTACTCACAGTGTTCAGGTGCGTCGTCCGTCCTTGTAGCTAATCCTACACAAGTCACGTAATTCAAACATAATTCATCATAGTACAACATCATTTAGTTCATTAACACCATTTGCAATTCAACATAATATAAAATAAACCCTTGAATCTCATTTTAACATTCCAAAACCGAGTTCATGTCATCCATATCCTTACTAAATTATTCCCCTAATTTTTTCTTTCCATGATAACATGAATTCCAACATTTATAACAAAGTTCAATCGCAAATTTTAAACATAATTTCCAAATATTTCCAAATTCCAATTAAACTTGAACACATCTAATTCAACACCTCAATTTCATTATTCTACTTTTAATTTGGGCCAAAACATTGGGTATCATCATTAATCAACCTAGGGTTTCAAGAAAAATGAGGATTTTTAACAAAAATTCACACTTATTAAATCGCCACTTTTAATTCCAATTTTCCCAATGATTTTACATCTAGGATTCACAATTCATCATTTTAACCCACCAATTTAACTTCCAACATCTCAAACTCTAAATCCCCAAATCTCATAATATGCCCTAGATGATAAAAATGAAGATTTTTGCATTAATATAATGAAGTTGCCATAAATCTATCCATAGATGTAAGTATTGAGGAGATCTAGAACCCCTACCTCGAAGAACAAACAAAGGAGCGAGCTTGGATGAGATTCCACCTCAATTTTGAAATTCAATCGGTTGGAAATGTTGACCCTTTCTTGTTCTTCATCCTTGATACAAGATCCATGGAGGATTTGTTGATAAAAGTGGAGGAAATCAAGGTTTTGGAAGCTAGGGTTTCGGACATGGAAGAGGGGAGAAGAAGAGAGGAAAAGAAATTGCAAGAAATGGTCCAAAAATCCCGTTTTTAGAGCTGCTGTCCCGCACAGACCGCACGTGCGGCGCTATTCCCCGCACGTGCGGCTCTGCTTCCAGCACAGATGTGAAAACTTCAAACGGGTATAACTCTCTTATCGGGACTCCGTTCTAGATCGTTCTTGTGTCCAAATCGAAGCCCCGGAAATAAGCTTTCCAATGGTTCTAACCTCACATTCAAATTCAAAGTGTGGAAAAAGAAAAGGACAAATGAATGACGGCTGATCGTAGGTTAATTATTCGAATTAAATTCGTTGGTCCAATCTTACTTTACCATCATACCACCACCTCAAACAATACCCCAAAATAAGGTAAGAACATTCCAAATACACTATTAAGAATGTCAAAAATGAGCCCATGCTCGAGCGGTGGGTAAAAAAAATTCCAAGCCGATACAATAAAGGTCACCATAACTCAGCAGATAAGTCTTTAATTCCGATAGATATAGTTGAATTAAAACACATTAACCCCTAATTAAATAAGGATGACTTTCTATACGCATTTTGGGGTCATTACAGTTTGACACCATGTTCTTGCATGATTTTCAGAGCTTAATGCATGCCCCATGTCCATGATTATTCCCTTTTAAGTGTGCTTGAAAGATGCCCCTTGATGCTTGAGTGTTTAGGCCTTAACATGCGCGTGTGTGTTTGTGTGTTTGGTCCCATCTTCTTAAGCTTTGGCCACTATTTTGGACCTAACTTAGAGCCGTCCAATTAGTGTAAGTCCATCCCTTGTATGCCATTCAAGTGTTGTTACATTATCCCATGTTTGCATACTTTGGTTGCATGTGTTGCATGCTTGAAATCATTTGCATTTGGCATGCATTCCCTTGGTCAAATTACTAGCATGTTGCATGATTAGATCACATCTTGCATGCTCTAAGTAGTTTGCATAGTTGTGGCATGCTTGTATGCTTGTTTGCTTAGTTTATGTACCTAGTGTGCATCACTTGCTTGTATGCTCATGTTGCATGCTAGCTCACATGATTAGGGTTCCATTGCATTGGCATGCATGCTCTACCTCTTGACCAAGTCATGATGGAGGTAGAAGCCTCTTGGTTTGATTGTGTGCATTGCATTTCATTTGACATCAAAATGTGCACACTTGGTCCCTTGGGCCATCACGCATGGAAATGCGCGATTGATGGTCCGAGAACCAAGGAGCATATCCCTTTGAGTCACTAACATGATAAGGGACATGATTGGTGCATACATTGCTTGAATTGCATTGCCATGCTATGCCTTGCCCTCTGCTGCTGTCAATTGCAGATTCTGCAGGAACTTTCTGCCGACCGGCAGTATCCAGTGCCGACCGGCAATCCCTCCTGGGCCGATAGCTTCACCAACAACCGGTGATCACATACCACTGCTGGTGGCCATTCTACTCAGCCGGTGGTGTCTCCCAATGTCCAGGGAAGTAATTATGAGACTTTGGCAGTCTTCAAAGAGGCAGAGCAGGGAAAACAGAGGCAGCCTATGCATGGCAGTGCACTTCCGAGCAAGACCCGAGCACGCGCGCATCGAACCCTCTTCCCGAGGCCCCTTTTACTGCTTTTCTTATGCTTACTTAATTTGTTAATTAATTAGGTGATTTGTAATAATTAATTAGCTTGCGAGTTAGTTAATTTGTATTATTCTTTCGGTCCCTCCGGGCGAGGGCGAATCTGTAATAAGTGTGGGTGCGTGTGTGTGCATGTCTTCCAATCCCCAATTCTTTCTTCCCTTTTATTTACCTGCTTATGAAGGTAGATTAGGGCATGTTTAAATTAGCATACCTTACGCTATGCATGCGTGCATCCATACATTTGTCTCGCATGCACCAGGCTCGGTACATCATGCTAACTGCATCTGTACTTCAATTCCAAATTGAATACGTGCATCAATTGATCGCATTTCACATGCCATGTTTAGGTTAGCCGAGCCTACCCTAATTGCATCCTGTATCTATTGCATTAGTCAATTTGACATGAACTAGGACCATGCATGTTGGCTAACTAGTTTATTGTTTTGGCTCGGAGTACTCGGTAAGCATTTATGCTTTAGCATATCGCATGCGTGTGAATGCTATCATGACAACATGCTTACCATGTGGCTAGATGCTTATGTGATAAACTGTTTGGATGCCTGTGGGCGAAGGTTGGATTGTCTGAGTTGTAAAAACTCGTTGAAGTCCGTATTTTAGCCTACTTGCGAGTAGCAAATTCCAAAGTGTTTTTCAAGACAAACGGATATGCAACGCTTATTTCCAAATTAGGCAATCTAGTCTGTACTTGTGTGCTGTGCGCATAAAATAGTAATTCTAGGCTAATAAATGGAATAAGAACACATAACGTTTTCAAAAACGGATATCATGGTTAGTAGAGGCCGATCTTCGGATCGGGCGAGACGGGGTGCTCATAGCTGACCTTCCTCGATCGTGCCCAAATTCCCGAGCCGAGGCAACTTTGGTGCTGACGGACACGTGGCCTCTGGCACCGAGCCAGGGTTTCCTAAATTCCCCCAAAATAAAATATTTAGGTGGCGACTCTGTATCTGGCAAAGCAGTCCATGTTTGACACTTCTTTTCAAAAATCTGTTTCTCAAAACAATTTGCCGGATTTGGACTCTTTGGTTGAGATTAAGAATCGTGACATAAATCGAGTCCGAACTGTAGCGGGGCCCCACACGGGGGCGTCTACAGTTTCTGGCGACTCTGCTGGGGATTTAGAGAGCTTGACTCGAACTCGTGATATCCTGTTTTGATTTCATTTATGTGACTCTTTGCATTGCATGTGCAGTGGTGCGCCTAGGACACCGTGTTTGCCATCTGCCATTCCTGAACGGTTTGCTGGAGGCTTGTCTTGTCAAGGCATGGCCATAAGGCTGATCGGTTATGGGCTCTGACAGTATGGGAACACAAGCCCCGGTTCTACTGGGGCACCCTTTTCGACCATTCGACCTAGTGCATATCGAAATCCATAGTGACCATTCCAAGCTAGGATAGGTTGCTTACCCGATGTTAGGTTGTTTGAAAACTACTGCGTGCATAGTAGAACCCTAGCTCCTGACAAAATAGGACAGGGAAACCCTACCCCAACATAGGGGTGTTTTGGCTCTCTTTACCTGCCATGTGCTTTTAGAATGTATCTCTACAGGAACGTACGCATCAGTTTGCAAGATTGAGTATTAGACCTGAGGGCATCAGTATCAGTTTATGAGAATCAGTTATCTGCGGGTATCAGGTTCAGTTTTGGGAACAGTGATTCTAGGGAACAGTGATCGGCAATAGAGTGCAGTTGTTCGGCTACACCTGTGGTTGACCTGTTTGGGCTGAAATACTGTTTGTTTTTCCTTTCAGTTCAGAGTATCCAGAGAATTGGTACAGAATAGCTAGTGTTCCCCTTTGATTGAGGCAGGACTTATGACGACACAGAATTCAGAAGAGATTGTGGTTATGACAGCTACGCTAGATCAAGGGATCACCCCGCGGGATGAAACCAATGTTGATATGTCGCATCCGCCTAGGTCACCTGTCACACACCCAGTCTGGGCCCCCCAGTTGTATCAGGCTCGTGAGCCCACCACCTCTGAATTGATGGGGATGATAGGTGATCTCCAGAGATCCGTGGCCGATCTGGCCTATGGAATGTCGACTTCGCCACCAGCGGCACCGTATGCCGGGAATTTCATGCCACAGGAGCCCTCGCTACTGGGGCGGATTGTGATAGAGCTCAGCTAGCCAGAGGTGGCTTCCAGCTACAGCTACGACATGTCAGCAACAACCGGGCTTCGCTCTGAAGTAGTAACCCAAACCCTTGACCAGGCTGAGGCTAGAGATAAGAACAAAATGAAGGCAGATGCCGATTCCATTGAACAACTGCTGCGGGCAGTCGAGGCTTTGAAAGCCGGGGGGATGAATAAGCAACAGATATCCGCAGTTGTGGCAAAAACTTTGGAGGATGCTTTCCCCACTCCACCTGAGGGTAGTTCAAGTCAGTCAGAAAATCGGGATAGGCCCCGTCATGCCAGAATAGTTCCTCCTATTCCCAGCCCTGCACCCAGGAAAGATCAGAAAGCCAAGGTGGCGCCTGCCGACCCTTTTGCTTGTGCGTCTGGTAAGAATGCTCAGACTTCAAAATGCTTGCCCCGAGGGCGCAAGGTCTTTCATGCTCTCTACATGCCTCTGTCTAAGGCACTTCAGATCCTTGCCGAGAGGGGACACCTTAAACCCTTGGAGCCTCGGCCTCTCCTGAAGAATCTCCCTGCTACGCATGATGCTGCTCAGTACTGCGCGTACCACCAGCAGACAGGCCATGCAACCGACAATTGTTTCCGCCTCCGTCATGAGGTGCAAGATTTGATTGACAATGAGGTTATCCTCCTGCCCACCTCAGCCAAGTCCGTTACCACCCAGTTATTGGATTTTGAGGACACAGATACTGCAAGTATGTAATCAGAAAGTGAACCACCTGCGGGCGACATTCGGTATATTTTGGATGTGGCGTCTGGCACGCATTTTTGAGCATCTGTGAACGCTAGTTTTGTAAATTCTGGCTTGGGTATCAAGTCAGTCTTTTGTTTTGAGTCTGTCTCTTTGTCAGTCTTTTTGCTTAAGGGTCTGTCTTGTTGTAGCGAGTCAGTCCCCTTTGTATAGAATACCAGGTGATCCCGGGGTTGTTGCCTCGAACACCGTTTTGTCTTGTAATTACCTGTTTTTGTTTTTGAGTCTGTTTCTACCGAGGGGCCAGTTATACCAACAAATCTGAATGAAAACAGCGGTGGCTATCTCATTTTCATGCTTGCTTCCAGTGTAAGTTAGTTGTGCCAGAGGATTTGAATGGACTGACAGTACATCTCGCCTACTCTCCTGCGTGCCAAATTCATTGCATTAGCCTAAGTTTTTCAAAAACCCCTTTTGAACACTGCGGTGATAAAAATGAAGAAGAAGGAATTCCTCGGGTTTTGTAAAATTTTGATCATTTTGAGAGAAAGAGAAGCACGCTAAGCCCTTAATGAATGAAATCATGCTTGTCAGCTCGAGTACTGGGAAGGACCCTGGCTTGATCCAGATTGGTTCCACACTATCTTCGGCGTGAGCGATTTGTCGCTTTCTTAAAAATTTTCAAAAACGAATGTTTTACACGGCCCTGTGAAGACCTGTGTGGAGCCGCTCTTGAGATTGTGCAGCCTAGGATCGCTCTCAGCCTCAAGATTCGACCTGTTTGTTTTGAACCACAAACTCATTCGGAACATTCAACAGTCAACTGTCGGAGGAGGCCCGCGTGGCCAGTTCTGAAGCAGCCCTCGAGCAAGAGGCACCAAAGCCGAATAAAAAAGATTAGATCTCACCAGAAGAAGCTCGTGGAGCAGCCATGGTGGATTCTCCTACAAATCATTGCAACAGCCGTCCTCCTAGATATAGAGAGGCTTCAACTTCAAAAACCATTTGGCATGGACTTGTTGCACTTTTACCTTTTGAGAGGCTCGCTGGGCCGAAAACCCAGAAGGGTGACCCAGGCAAAAGTTAGAGCAAGAGAAAAATACAAAAAAGCAAAAAAATACAAAAAAGAAAAGAAAAGAAAAGAAAAAAAAATGCGAAAAAGAAAAGAAAAAGAAATGAACAAAAAAAGTAAAATAAAAAGAAGCTCGCAAGGTCGAAAACCCGCATCGGGCACCTTGGCAAAAGTTAGAGCCTGAGAAAGTGAAGGTTAAAATACCCGAGTGTACCTTAACCGGAACTACATAAGGCTTGATTCCCATGTTTGGGATACGTAGGCAACTTCATTCTGAAGTCCAGCCCCCAACGCTTTCAAAGCATCTTGGTCCATACAATGGTTTTGATTTCATCTCAAAGTCCAATCGCCAACACCTTCAAAATGACTGTGTCCATATATTGGTTTTGACCATCTTCGTCTTCTCTGTATCCGAGAAAGTTCGGTCATGATCATCACCAGTGAGAACTGTTTACAGTATGCTGCGGCATCATCCAAACAAGGGGCAACTTTCTGTTGCCGTGAGTCGCCGTTCAAACCAGGGGCAACTTTCCGTTGCCGTGCAGCGTCTTTCAAGCTAGGGGCAATCTTCCATTGCCTCCGATCCGAGGTTGCGCATCTCAAAGAGTAAGTTCCATGCTCGTTGAGCATTGACTGTTTGTAATATAGTTTTTGAGAATTTTTACTGAGGTTGACTATTTTCTCGAAAACTATTTCATTTTTCAAAACTGGACCATTTTCTTGGACCCAAAAAGGAAAATTTTCAGTGCTTACAGCCTGACTTGCATGGTTTTCAAATTAAAAATCGAACAAGTACGTTAATCCAACTCTCATCTTGATAAAAACTGTTTTAGTAGAAAACCAAAACGAAAAAATGGTCAAAATGATGAACTAGGGGCACAATTGAGTCAGGCGTTCTGACTTTCCCTCGTCGTCAACATACTTGCCAGGAGGGCACTCTACCCACCAGAAGAAATAGCTGTGAGCTAATGGCATCGGGCATGAACCCGCAACTTCCTATTCATTCATTAATCACCTTGGGGAGGGACGAAAAATGAGAGAATAAAGAATAGAGAGGTGTAAGTTGAGAGAAAAAGCGAGCCAAAGGGTTTTAAGAGAAAAACCGAGCTTGAGTGCCAGAGTGATGTGAGAATCACAAATGAGAAAAGGGTGGGAAACAATACCCAGAGAAACTGGCCCCTCGTGATCTGAGGTCCCTCGTCGTCGTTAACGAGTCTGTATGTCGTGTCTTTTGTTTTGTTTATCTCAACCTTTGTTTTAGGTCTCTTCCGAGCGTGTCTCATTGTGTTTAGGTCGTGTACCCTTTTTGTTTGAGTGCTCCCCGCTGTGTTCAGTTGTAGGCTCGATACCCCGGTTGAAAACCCTTATTTAATTTCGAAAATTAGTCGTTTATGCTCAGAGTGCTGTGCCATTCTCTACATCTGTATGAAGCCAAAGAAAATTTTTTTGGGGCATTTGAGCGTGCTTCAACTGTAACTGGTTCCATCTTTGTGTTCGGTCTCGTCAGATTGGGCCGTTTGCTCAGGATTTGCTATGTGTAGAATGAACCGAGTGTGGCGTTAGGGGCTGTATGCAGACAAATCCCCAACAGAGTATGGGTTGTGCGTTCAGTTTGAGCAGTGTGTTGCCTGGGCTGTTTTGCTATGAGGCCGTTTGGTTATCTGATTATTACAATGCAAGTGTTCAATTTTTCAGACAATAGGTCAGATCCATTTACATTGAGGTGTAACATGATGTGATGCGATGCAATACATGAGATATGTAAATGTAACACTTTTTGGGCAAAAAGTTTGTTCATTTCATTATCTTTTTCAAGTACATAGCTTTGAAAACAAAAATCTGCCTGCGGCAGTACAAGGTAATGTAACTACCAGCAAAGAGAAGAAAAAAAAAAAAGAAAAGAGAAAAAAAAGAGAAAAAAGTACAAAAGGAAGAAAAGCAGCAATTTGGATCATCATCAGTAGTCTCGGGCTCGGGGATCTGTCCTCACCCTCTTCCTGGACGAAGGTCCAGGGGCATCGTCATCAGCGTCGCCATCTGAGCCTGAGTCTGAGTCGTCTCCAGCCTCCTCAGATGACCCGCCCTCTGCCTCTGCCTCGGACTCGTCATCATCATCATCGTCATCGTCAGGGGTCGGCGCCCGAGAGCTACTCCCGACATGAACACGCCCCCTGGTACGGGGACGTACAGCGTCTCCACGCCCTCCTCGAGCAGGAATAGAGGGCTTAGCCGGAGCACCACCCACCGGAGGAATCTGGAAAGGAGGCTGAAAAGCACAAAAGGCAAATACATCAGAATACTGTGAGCAGTGTATCAGTGCAAAATGTAGTGTACAGTGTGAGAATGCCGAGGCCAGTGTATCAGTGCAGAATGCAGTGTACAGTGTGAGAATGTCGTGAGCAGTTTATCAGTGCAGAATACAGTATACAGTGTGTGAATGCCGTGGGCAGTTTATCATTGCCGAGTACAGTGTATAAATGCAGTGTATGCAGTGTATCAGATGCTGTGAGATCAGTGTATCAGGTGTTGTGTCGTGCATCAGATTACGTGAATCAACTAATGAATGGTTTGAGACCGTCGTCAGAAGGACTTACCGGAATACTATAGAGGGCCAGGAGGTCGAAGGTCCGCCGTAGCATCCCCATCATGGACGCATTCAACTCCACGGACTGCTGGGTGTACTCGGAGGACGCCTGCAAGAGTACAAGACGCATCAGTATTCCGCGGAATATCAAATAAACTGAAATGAAATACCAATGCAAGATGCAAAATGAAGTAATACATACCAGAGGCAAGTCGGGGATACCGGATAACTCATGAGCAACCGGGGGAGGAGCAAAGGGGATCTAGTAGGTCGCCCCATCCTGCCCTCTGTATGTCAATAAAGTGGGCAGAGCAGGCCAGCTGGTCCCCCGCCCTCTCTGAACTCCACCCCTACCTCGGACTCGAGCTCTCCTCGACGCACCTGCTCCAGCCCCCGCTCCCGCTCCCGCTCTAGCTGCCGGCGCCGCTGGCCTCTCCCCCTCAGCTCGGCGACCACCGCTCAAGGGTCGCATAATGTAGGTTCGGACGTACTCCGCGTAGTCGCCCTCGCCTCTGTGATGCTCTGCATCCTAGCAGACGGTGTAGTCCCTCATCTCCTGGGCGGCGAACCTCTCGGTATCTCTCATATGGGCAGGAGGTGGACCCGGCACTATCTGCTCCGGTAAACCCAGGGTCTGACGCAAGAAACACTCGCCCAGGTACCAAGCCCGACAGACCGGACCGTCCAACAGAATCCGACAACGGGCAGCTCCCCTGCGCCCTCATAGTGATCCCTCACCACGGCCGGCAACGGAGCCCAGGGCTGCCAGGTGATCTGAAAATCAAATGCAATTTATTATCTACTGTTATTGAAAACATACAGTGCTAAGCGAAGCCTAAGAAAATTCTAAGGTTGAACATACCTCCACGGCGGTGATGGTGTCGAAGTAGCGGCGGAAGAAAATAAAAGACTCCCGTGGTCTCCGCACGCGTCGCACATCAAAACGGTGGGAAAAGGGGACGCCAAGTGGGGTCACCACATCAGGTACTGGGGCAAGCCTGGGAAAGTAGGCATACACCCACAACTGTAGAACAGATGTAAGTACGACTATCAGATAAAGCAAAATACAGAATAAAGAAGAAATGGCAGAGCCGTGTGTTGTGCAGTGTATTGTACAGAGTATACAGTGTGTGCAGTATACAGTCAAAGTAAAGCAGAGTATATGTGTGCCGCGTGTGCAATATATAGACAGTGAGAGGCAGACCGTGGTGTGTGCAGTGTACAGAATACAGAAAACGTAAAGCAGAAATGTAAAAGGGGAAGAAGATGTACCTCCCAAGCTCGCCAGTAGCCGCCAAGAGGCTGTCCGCTGAGGCGGGAAGAAGAGCTCATATAACAATACAATGTGACCAAGCCTGCGCCACCCTAGTCATAATGGCGGATCCGCCTGACATCCACCAGTGGGCTCAACAGGCATAGAGGCACGGTGTTCGCCCGGTCGACGAAGAGAGTCATCCCGAAGAGGAACATGATGAAGCCCCGCGCATACTGGTCCACCTCCTCTGGGGTCATCTGCACCTCCTCCGCCAAGGCCGGCTGGATCCGAAAATGGCTCTCAAACCAAGAGTACCTAACAAACCCTGCTCGAGCGAGGGGAGGCTGAGTGCCAAGTAGGTATAGCTGGGCAGCGTCCCACTCATCCATATCAGTGTCGAAGGGGATCGGATCACCCCCTACCCCGATGCCGGTGAGCATCGAGAAATCGTAAGGGGTCATCGTCATGTCTCCCGCAACGGAGAAGTGGAAGGAGTTGGTGGTATCCCACCACCTCTCCACTAGAGCGGCGAGCAAGGGCCTGCAGGTCGTGAGCCAGGGGAGCCCCCTGCAAAAGATGTCGAAGCCGGCCTCGTCGATGATATGACGAACAGCGTCTGGAAGCTCTAGGTACCAATCTCGAGCGACGACATTCCCATACCCGCGGATGGTTTGGGAATCCCCCTATAATCAAAAACAATTGCCAGGCAATATTCAAAATACAGTTTTAAGAAGCATATAGGTATACAGCATGTGTGCATGTTTTCAAATTCAAACAGACGTCGGGTGCCGGTGTACTTACAGTGAACTACAACGTGTGATGCGTCAGCGTGTTTGAGTGGTTCAGGGAAAATACAGCATGTGTGCATGTTTTCAGATCAAGCAGATATCAGGTACCAGTGTGTATGCAGTGAAATACAGTGTGCGCCGTGTGTTTCAGTGATTCGGGATCAGTGCAGTGTGTCTGCACGTGTAAGTTTCAAACAGATATTGGTTGTAAGTTTGTTTGCAATCAACTACAGTGTACAGTGTATCGGTGCATCCGGACTAAGCAGTTAGAGAACAGAATCAACTAATGGCAGTTATGTTCTACATTGCGAAAATTAAAGCAGAGGAAAGAATGTTACCTCGGAAGCGCCGAAGGACAGATGGGAGGTAGGCTCACGTAGGAGAAGCTCGGGTGCCACTCTCCTCTCGAAACTCCGGAACTGGCATAGTCCATCGGGGAGCATCACATGAACCGCAGGCCTGTAGGTCTCCGGATCGAACGGCCGGATATGAAGTGGCAAGGGGTAGGCCTCGGGATCCATCTTGAGCTCGGGAGCGGTCCCGCCCTGTGGAAGATCGTCCGCCATCTCGAAGAGAATGTGAAAATGGCCGGAAGACGAAAAACTGGGCAAGAAGGCGAAAAGTCAACAAAAAGTCAAACCCCGAGAGGCTCGGAAAAGGCCGGAAAAGTCGGAGTACGGAAAAGGTACGGGTATCGAGGAAAACTCGAGGGAAACAAGCCCCGAGTGGCGGGAATCAAAAAACAAACACCGAAATGAAGTTTCGTTCGGTTCAAAATGTCTGAAACGCGAAGGAGATCGCGAATCGAACAACGAAATGGGAGCTAGAATGCAAGAAAAGGAGGAGATCGAAGGACGAAAACACTTTAGAGAGAGAGAGGCAATTTTCGGGCAAGAGTATGTGAGAAATATAGGGCTAGAGGCCCTATATTTAAAGACCCACGGCCGAAATGTCAAAACTGCCCCGAACAGGGAGTTTTTGCCGGTCGGCCACACTATTTGCCGGTCGGCAATATATTGTGCCGATGGAATTTTATGAAGGCCGATGGACGGCCGGTGATGCATTCTGATGGCCGGTGGGCATCCGATGGCCTCCTACAATGGTTTTTGATCCTCCTACATCCTCGTTTGGGTTATATTTGTGGTTCAGGGCCTTCATTGCTCAAAACAGTGCAAAACAGTGCATCTCCGACGCTCAGCCGGCCTCCGTTTTGACCTCGGATCGTGCCCTCTGTATGTTGCACTCAAATTCGTGCAAGGTGTATCCTTCCCGTATCCTTTTGGCTTATTTACAAAATCTGAAGGTTATCCCACGAGCATCGCATTTCAATCGCACTGTCTTGTGCACTCGCGTGGTCTAAACGCATCGCGCTGTTTTGCGCATCTCATTACATTTGGCATGCATTCTATCGCGCCGTCTTGTGCATCCTAACTCATGATTCATCCGGTCTGGCGAGACCTTAAACCTCCTCGGTTGCATTGTCATGCATTCCAAACGGCGCGCATGGTTGCGCATTCGGGTTCACATGCATTGTCATCAAACGTGCGTTGTCACACACTTGCATCAACATGCATTATCATGCATCCCAAACAGCGCGCGTTGTCACGCATTCCATGCAACATGCATTTCATGCATCATTTGCATTTCAAAAAAAGCAAACAAGAAAATAGGGTTGCATTGTCATGCATCATCGTAAATAGTTGCATTATCATGCACAATTGTAAATAGTTGCATTGTCATGCATCATTGTAGTATAGTGCACATTGCATTGTAATTTGCATGCATTCACTGCATCACTTTCCATCTATGGCTTGCGCCTTTCCATGTTGAGCTTGGTCTGGTATGTGCCCATACTTCTCGTGTCAAAGCATAGTTCAGTGGACCGTTCTATGTTAGCCGCGGCTTGTTTGTGTACATGCCTTTCCTAGGCAAGATTTGGTTTGGCCCGCGTGCCATTTCCATTGCATTTTAGATTGCATGCATTCATTGCATCACCTTCCATCTATGGCTTGCGCCTTTCCATGTTGAGCTTGGTCTGGTATGTGCCCATACTTCTCGTGTCAAAGCATAGTTCAGTGGACCGTTCTATGTTAGCCGCGGCTTGTTTGTGTACATGCCTTTCCTAGGCAAGATTTGGTTTGGCCCGCGTGCCATTTCCATTGCATTTTAGATTGCATGCATTCATTGCATCACCTTCCATCTATGGCTTGCGCCTTTCCATGTTGAGCTTGGTCTGGTATGTGCCCATACTTCTCGTGTCAAAGCATAGTTCAGTGGACCGTTCTATGTTAGCCGCGGCTTGTTTGTGTACATGCCTTTCCTAGGCAAGATTTGGTTTGGTCCGCGTGCCATTTCCATTGCATCGTACCCTGCATGCATTCATTACATCACCTCCGCCTATGGCTTGCGCCTTTCCATGTTGAGCTTGGTCTGGTATGTGCCCATACTTCTCGTGTCGAAGCATAGTTCAGTGGACCGCTCTATGTTAGACGTGGCTTGTATGCGTACATGCTTTGCCTAGGCAAGATTTGGTTTGGCCCGCGTGCCATATCCATTGCCATTTCTGCAGCATTTTCATATTACATTGTAGTGTAATTGTCGCATCCAGCATTAGGATCATAGTCCTTTCCCTAGTGGGTCGTTGCCCCACTTATGTCATCCTCCCCCCCCAATACTTGTGCTTGCATCCGTCTACATTACTCATAGTTCAGTTGACCGTTCTATGGTAGACAGACTTGTTACCTCCATCAATCTATTTGACATAGGTGTGGTTTCGAACCGCTCATGATTGGATTATGATTCAATTGCTTTGCATACAGTTTGCATTGTTTCAATTACATTGCATCTTCATTTGCATTGTTTATACATTGTTTTGTATATGTTGCATATCATTTTGCATCCTTTTTTGCATTGTCATGCATGTTGCTAATAACATCGAACCTGTTGAGTTGTTTTCTTCGCAGGCACGATATTGTATGTACGGTTCATTTGAGGCTGGTGCAACCAGACGAACCGCACAGGTATTGTATCCTCCGAGTGGGACGTATCGAGAGTTACGTAATTCTCTTACATCCTTTCTGCATTGTAGTGTAGTTTGGTGTATGCTAGCTTAAAACTGTCGCATGTTATGCTTCGTTACAGCTTTCTTTGCATGATCATAAATTATGTCCGGCTCTGTGCATTGTCTTGCATTTTGCCCCTGCCTTCGGGCGCATACCTTGTTTGTCTTGCATGTTTGTCTGAGTCTTCGGCCTTGTCAAAAATTGGTCGTCTTTGGGCTTTGACACTCACTCCCGTCATTGTTATGACTTTCGAGTTCTGTCAAAGAGGGGCAACTGTAGACACCCCATTTTTGACTGTCCTCAAGACTGGGACGTCACCGTTTGAACAATCGGTGATCATCCATGTTTGTGTTCGTCTTGAGTTCCCGGAGGTCTCGGCTTGCGCGCCTTACCTCAGGATCTCTCGACTCGACTGTTTAGTGTCTGGTTTTGCACCAAACACTTGTGTTTTGCCTTGGAGGGGCAGGGAATGCCTTGTGAGGCATCCCCACACATCACCGGCCATGGCCAGAGGCCACCGGCTGGTGTTTTGTTGCCATCGACAATGTATATTGCCGGTCGGCAGCCAATTTTGTCAAGATGGCAATTTTGAGCAGCCAACTACTGTTCATCTGCTTTTGCAGATATTTTAATACAGCTGTATGGCATTTTGTTCCCCTCCACACACGTGTACGGAGGGATGGCCTTCTTGTTAGCTTACCTTGTAAGCTTTACAAGATTGGCTCCTTTATAAGAGGAGCCCTCCCCTCTTGGCTTTAGGGTTAGACATTTTTAGAGAGAAAGACAATGTTAGAAGCTCTGGTTTTAGGGTTAGAACTTATACATATTCTATCTCTATATCTCTCCATCCCTTGAGTGTTCTAGGTGTATTTGTTCATAGTATTGCACACAAACACCCACCATTACACCTTCCCTTGCCTATTGGGGTTCTAAGGGATTGTTTTCAGAGTTTTGGAGCTGGTTTGGAGCTTAAGGACCTGCTGGAGCTTCATTTGTGAAAGAGGTCTTCAAGGGTAACAATCTTGCCCTTTTATTCCCCATTCTTGCATACTATTTTTGCCTATTTTGGAACTGTTTTTGATCTTAGTGTATAATATAAAAAAGTTCTGTTTTTTGGCCCTCTAAATAGTTTGTTTAGAGTGTTTTGTGGTTTGGAGGTGTTTGACCCCTCTTAGGCCTTGAGAGGGCCCATTTTGTGCTATTTTGAGTGAGCTACGGGACCTTGGTGTTTGGGCCTCCTCACCACTGAAATCTTGAGAGATTTCAGAGGTGAGGATGGTGCCTTGAGGTCCTAGGGAGGAGAGGGCCACCCCCTCTCCTTGTTGTCCTTGAAAAGGACCATTTTTGGCCTCTTGAGGGAGCACCTAGCTAAGCTTCATGTTGACCATGCCTTAGCTGATTTTTGTGCTTATTATGTCATAATATGCCTCTATTTTTTGTTGGTTTTGATACACCATGCATGCTTAGCATACCTACATTGTAATGCCATGTTTAGGCCTTAACATGCCTTGGGTTGTAAACCATTGTTCAAGTATGTTTTAGGTCGAGCTTTGTGAAGCTTTTGTGCTTATTTTGTCATGCTAAGGGTCTGTCCTTAGTCATTTTGGTCGGCCATGATGTGTTTGGTATAGCCCCTTTGCATTCCGGCTTGTTGGCCTTAAGTGTGCGAGTATGTAGCAGTCCCCTTAGCATGCTTGTATGCTTTCCTTGGATGCCTCTTTGATGACTTACGAGCTTGTGTGGTTTGCTCCTTGAAAGTGCATTTGTGCATACTGTTGAATTCAAGCCATTTAGATACCATCTAAGTGGTCTTTTGGGCTTTGTTTTATATGCTAAAACTCTGTTTTTGGTCATTAAATTCATGCCATGTTTGGTCTTGCTAGGTGTAGTTCAATACTTCATTAGCTTGCCTTGAATGCTTGGGCCATTTTTGCATGTTTAGCCTATCTTGTTTGCTTGGTTTGACGCCATGTTCTTGCATGATTTTCAGAGCTTAATGCGTGCCCCATGTCCATGATTATTCCCTTTTAAGTGTTCTTGAAAGATGCCCCTTGATGCTTGAGTGTTTAGGCCTTAACATGCGCGTGTGTGTTTGTGTGTTTGGTCCCATCTTCTTAAGCTTTGGCCACTGTTTTGGACCTAACTTAGAGCCGTCCAATTAGTGTAAGTCCATCCCTTGTATGCCATTCAAGTGTTGTTACATTATCCCATGTTTGCATGCTTTGGTTGCATGTGTTGCATGCTTGAAATCATTTGTATTTTGCATGCATTCCCTTGGTCAAATTACTAGCATGTTGCATGATTAGATCACATCTTGCATGCTCTAAGTAGTTTGCATAGTTGTGGCATGCTTGTATGCTTGTTTGCTTAGTTTATGTACCTAGTGTGCATCACTTGCTTGTATGCTCATGTTGCATGCTAGCTCACATGATTAGGGTTGCATTGCATTGGCATGCATGCTCTACCTCTTGACCAAGTCATGATGGAGGTAGAAGCCTCTTGGTTTGATTGTGTGCATTGCATTTCATTTGACATCAAAATGTGCACACTTGGTCCCTTGGGCCATCACGCATGGAAATGCGCGATTGATGGTCCGAGAACCAAGGAGCATATCCTTTTGAGTCACTAACATGATAAGGGACATGATTGGTGCATACATTGCTTGAATTGCATTGCCATGCTATGCCTTGCCCTCTGCTGCTGTCAATTGCAGATTCTGCAGGAACTTTCTGCCGACCGGCAGTATCCAGTGCCGACCGGCAATCCCTCCTGGGCCGATAGCTTCACCAACAGCCGGTGGTCACATACCACTGTCGGTGGCCATTCTACTCAGCCGGTGGTGTCTCCCAATGTCCAGGGAAGCAATTCTGAGACTTTGGCAGTCTTCAAAGAGGCAGAGCAGGGAAAACAGAGGCAGCCTATGCATGGCAGTGCACTTCCGGGCAAGACCCGAGCACGCGCGCATCGAACCCTCTTCCCGAGGCCCCTTTTACTACTTTTCTTATGCTTAGTTAATTTGTTAATTAATTAGGTGATTTGTAATAATTAATTAGCTTGCGAGTTAGTTAATTTGTATTATTCTTTCGGTCCCTCCGGGCGAGGGCGAATCTGTAATAAGTGTGGGTGCGTGTGTGTGCATGTCTTCCAATCCCCACTTCTTTCTTCGCTTTTATTTACCTTCTTATGAAGGTAGATTAGGGCATGTTTAAATTAGCATACCTTACGCTATGGATGTGTGCATCCATACATTTGTCTCGCATGCACCAGGCTCGGTACATCATGCTAACTGCATCTGTACTTCAATTCCAAATTGAATACGTGCATCAATTGATCGCATTTCACATGCCATGTTTAGGTTAGCCGAGCCTATCCTAATTGCATCCTGTATGTGTTGCATTAGTCAATTTGACATGAACTAGGACCATGCATGTTGGCTAACTAGTTTATTGTTTTGGCTCGGAGTACTCGGTAAGCATTTATGCTTTAGCATATCGCATGCGTGTGAATGCTATCATGACAGCATGCTTACCATGTGGCTAGATGCTTATGTGATAAACTGTTTGGATGCCTGTGGGTGAAGGTTGGATTGTCTGATTTGGAAAAACTCGTTGAAATTCGTATTTTAGCCTACTTGCGAGTAGCAAATTCCAAAGTGTTTTTCAAGACAAACGGATATGCAATGCTTATTTCCAAATTAGGTAATCTAGTCTATACTTGTGTGTTGTGCACATAACATAGTAATTCTAGGCTAATAAATGGAATAAAACACATAACGTTTTCAAAAACGGATATCATGGTTAGTAGAGGCCGATCTTCGGATCGGGCGAGAGGGGTGCTCATAGCTGAGCTTTCCCGATCGTACCCAAATTCCGAGCCGAGGCAACTTTGGTGATGACGGACACGTGGCCTCTGGCACCGAGTCAGGGTTTTCTAAATTCCCGCCAAATAAAATATTTAAGTGGTGACTCTGTACCTGGCCAAGCAGTCCATGTTTCGCACTTCTTTTCAAAAATTTATTTCTCAAAACGATTTGCTGGATTTGGACTTTTTGGTTCAGATTAAGAACCGTGACACAAATCGAGTCCGAACTGTAGCGGGACCCCACGCGGGCGCGTCTACAGTTTCTGGCGGGTCTGCTGGGGATTTAGAGAGCTTGACTCGAACTCGTGCTATCTTGTTTTGATTTCATTTATGTGTCTCTTTGCATTGCATGTGCATTGGTGCACCTAGCACACCGTGTTTGCCATCTGCCATTCCTGAACGGTTTGCCAGAGGCTTGTCTTGTCAAGGCATGACCATAAGGCTGACCGGTTATGGGCTCTGACAGTATGAGAACACAAACCCCGGTTCTACCGGGGTACCCTTTTCGACCATTCGACCTAGTGCATATCGAAATCCATAGTGACCATTCCAAGCTAGGACAGGTTGCTTACCCGATGTTAGGTTGTTTGAAAAATGCTGCGTGCATAGTAGAACCCAAGCTCCTGACAAAATAGGACAGGAAAACCCTACCCCAACATAGGGGTGTTTTGGCTCTCTTTACCTGCTATGTGCTTTTAGAATGTATCTCTATAGGAACGTACACATCAGTTTGCAAGATTGAGTATTAGAGCTGAGGGCATTAGTATCAGTTTATGAGAATCAGTTATCTGCGGGTATCAGGTTCAGTTTTGGGAACACTGATTCTGGGAACAATGATCGGCAATAGAGTGCAGTTGTTCGGCTACACCTGTGGTTGATCTGTTTGGGCTGAAATACTGTTTGTTTTTCCTTTCAGTTCAGAGTATCCAGAGAATTGGTACAGAATAGCTAGTGTTCCCCTTTGATTGAGGCAGTACTTATGATGACGCAGAATTCGAAAGAGATTGTGGTTATGACAGCTACGCTAGATCAACGGATCACCCCGCGGGATGAAACCAATGTTGATGTATCGCATCCGCCTAGGTCACCTGTCACACACCCAGTCTGGGCCCCCCAGTTGTATCAGGCTCGTGAGCCCACCACCTTTGAATTGATGGGGATGATAGGTGATCTCTAGAGATCCGTGGCCGATCTGGCCTATGGAATGTCGACTTCGCCACCAGCGGCACCGTATGCCGGAAATTTCATGCCACAGGAGCCCCCGCTGCTGGGGCGGATTGTGATAGAGCTCAGCCAGCAAGAGGTGGCTTCCAGCTACAGCCACGACATGTCAGCAACAACCGGGCTTCGCTCTGAAGTAGTAACCCAAACCCTTGACCAGGCTGAGGCCAGAGATAAGAACAAAATGAAGGCAGATGCCGATCCCATTGAACAACTGCTGCGGGCAGTCGAGGCTTTGAAAGCCGGGGGGATGAATAAGCAACAGATATCCGCAGTTGTGGCAAAAACTGTGGAGGATGCTTTCGCCACTCCACCTGAGGGTAGTTCAAGTCAGTCAGAAAATGGGATAGGCCCCGTCATGCCAGAACAATTCCTCCTATTCCCAGCCCTGCACCCGGGAAAGATCAGAAAGCCAAGGTGGCGCCTGTCGACCCTTTCGCTTGTGCGTCTAGTAAGAACGCTCAGACTTCAAAATACCTGCCCCGAGGGCGCAGGGTCTTTCATGCTCTCTACATGCCTCTGTCTAAGGCACTTCAGATCCTTGCCGAGAGGGGACACCTTAAACCCTTGGAGCCTCGACCTCTCCCGAAGAATCTCCCTACTACGCGTGATGCTGCTCTGTACTGCGCGTACCATCAGCAGAGAGGCCATGCAACCGACAATTGTTTCCGCCTCCGTCATGAGGTGCAAGATTTGATTGACAATGAGGTTATCCTCCCGCCCACCTCAGCCAAGTCCGTTACCACCCAGTTATTGGATTTTGAGGACACAGATACTGCAAGTATGTAATCAGAAAGTGAACCGCCTCCGGGGCGGCATTCGGTATATTTTGGATGTGGCGTCTGGCACGCATTTTTGAGCATCTGTGAACGCTAGTTTTGTAAATTCTGGCTTGGGTATCGAGTCAGTCTTTTGTTTTGAGTCTGTCTCTTTGTCTTGAGTCAGTCTTTTTGCTTAAGGGTCTGTCTTGTTGCAGCGAGTCAGTCCCCTTTGTATAGAATACCAGGTGATTCCGGGGTTGTTGCCTCGAACACCGTTTTGTCTTGTAATTACCCATTTTTGTTTTTGAGTGTGTTTCTGCCGAGGGGCCAGTGGTACGAACAAATCTGAATGAAACAGCGGTGGCTATCTCATTTTCATGCTTGCTTCCAATGTAAGTTAGTTGTGCCAGAGGATTTGAATGGACTGACAGTACATCTCGCCTACTCTCCTGCGAGCCAAACTCATTGCATTAGCCTAAGTTTTTCAAAAACCCCTTTTGAATACTGCGGTGATAAAAACGAAGAGGAAGGAATTCCTCGGGTTTTGCAAAATTTTGATCATTTTGAGAGAAAGAGAAGCATGCTAAGCCCTTAATGAATGAAATCATGCTTGTCAGCTCGAGTACTGGAAAGGACCCTGGCTTGATCTAGATTGGTTCCACACTATCTTCGGCGCCAGCGATTTGTCGCTTTCTTAAAAATTTTCAAAAACGAATGTTTTACACGGCCCTGTGAAGACCTGTGTGGAACCGCTCTTGAGATTGTGCAGCCTAGGATCGCTCTCAGCCTCAAGATTCGACCTGTTTGTTTTGAACCACGAACTCATCCGGAACATTCAACGGTCAACTGTCGGAGGAGGTCGGCGTGGCCAGTTCTGAAGCAGCCCTCGAGCAAGAGGCACCAAAGCCGAATCAAAAAGATTAGATCTCACCAGAAGAAGCTCGTGGAGCAGCCATGATGGATTCTCCTACAAATCATTGCAACAGCCGTTCTCCTAGATATAGAGAGGCTTCAACTTCAAAAACCATTTGGCATGGACTTGTTACACTTTTACCCTTTGATTGGCTCGCTGGACCGAAAACACAGAAGGCCGACCCAGGCAAAAGTTAAAGCAAGAGAAAATACAAAAAAGCAAAAAAATACAAAAAAGAAAAGAAAAGAAAAAAAAAGAAAAAAAATGCGAAAAAGAAAAGAAAAAGAAATGAACAAAAAATGTAAAATAAAAAGATGCTCTCAAGGTCGAAAACCCGCATCGGACACCTTGGCAAAAGTTAGAGCCTGAGAAAGTGAAGGTTAAAATACCCGAGTGTACCTTAACCGGAACAACGTAAGGCTTGATTCCCATGTTTGGGATACGTAGGCAACTTCATTCTGAAGTCCAGCTCCCAACGCTTTCATAGCGTCTCGGTCCATACAATGGTTTCGATTTCATCTCAAAGTCCAGTCGCCAACACCTTCAAAGTGACTGTGTCCATATATTGGTTTTGACCATCTTCGTCTTCTCTATATCCGAGAAAGTTCGGTCATGATCATCACCAGTGAGAACTGTTTACAATATGCTGCGGCATCATCCAAACAAGGGGCAACTTTCTGTTGTCGTGAGTCGCCGTTCAAACCAGCGGCAACTTTCCGTTGCCGTGTAGCGTCTTTCATGCTAGGGGCAATCTTCCATTGCCTCCGATCCGAGGTTGCGCATCTCAAAGAGTAAGTTCCATGCTCGTTGAGCATTGACTGTTTGTAATATAGTTTTTGAGAATTTTTACTGAGGTTGACTATTTTCTCGAAAACTGTTTCATTTTCCAAAACTGGACCATTTTCTTGGACCCAAAAAGGAAAGTTTTCAGTGCTGACAGCCTGACTTGCATGGTTTTCAAATCAAAAATCGAACAAGTACGTTAATCCGACTCTCACCTTGATCAAAACTGTTTTAGTAGAAAACCAAAACGAAAAAATGGTCAAAATGATGAACTAGGGACACAGTTGAGTCCGGCGTTCTGACTTTCCCCCGTCGTCAACATACTTGCCAGGAGGGCACTCTACCCACCAGAAGAAATAGCTGTGAGCTAATGGCATCAGGCATGAACCCGCAGCTTCCTATTCATTCATTAATCACCTTGGGGAGGGAGGAAAAATGAGAGAATAAAGAATAGAGAGGTGTAAGTTGAGAGAAAAAGCGAGCCAAAGGGTTTTGAGAGAAAAATCGAGCTTGAGTGCCAGAGTGATGTGAGAATCACAAATGAGAAAAGGGTGGGAAGCAATACCCTGAGAAACTGGCTCCTCGTGATCTGAGGTCCCTCGTCGTCGTTAACGCGTCTGTATGTCGTGTATTTTGTTTTATTTACCTCAACCTTTGTTTTAGGTCTCTTCCGAGCGTGTCTCGTTGTGTTTAGGTCGTGTACCTTTTTTGTTTGAGTCCTCCCCGCTGTGTTCAGTTGTAGGCTCGATACCCCGGTTGAAAACCCTTATTTAATTTCGAAAATTAGTCGTTTATGCTCAGAGTGTTGTGCCATTCTCTACATCTGTACGAAGCCAAAGAAAATTTTTTTGGGGCATTTGAGCGTGCTTCAACTTTAACTGGTTCCATCATTGTGTTTCGTCTCGTCAGATTGGGCCGTTTGCTCAGGATTTGCTGTGTGCAGAATGAACCGAGTGTGGCGTTAGGGGCTGTATGCAGACTAATCCCCAACAGAGTATGGGCTGTGCGTTCAGTTTGAGCAGTGTGTTGCCTGGGCTGTTTTGCTATGAGGCCGTTTGGTTATCTGATTATAACAATGCAAGTGTTCAATTTTTCAGACAACAGGTCAATTCCATTTACATTGAGGTGTAACATTATGTGATGCGATGCAATACATGAGATATGTAAATGTAACACTTTTTAGGCAAAAAGTTTGTTCATTTCATTATCTTTTTCAAGTACATAGCTTTGAAAACAAAAATCTGCATGCAAAAGTACAAGGTAATCTAACTACCAGCAAAGAGAAGAAAAAAAAAAGAAAAGAGAAAAAAAAAAGAAAAAAGTACAAAAGGAAGAAAAGCAGCAATCTGGATCATCATCAGTAGTCTCGGGCCTGGGGATCTGTCCTCACCCTCTTCCTGGACGAAGGTCCAGGGGCATCGTCATCAGCGTCGCCATCAGAGCCTGAGTCTGAGTCGTCTCCAGCCTCCTCAGATGACCCGCCCTCTGCCTCTGCCTCTGCCTCGGACTCGTCATCATCATCATCGTCATCGTCAGGGGTCGGCGCCCGAGAGCTACTCCCGACATGAACACGCTCCCTGGTACGGGGACGTACAGCGTCTCTACACCCTCCTCGAGCAGGAATAGAGGGCCCAGCCGGAGCACCACCCACCGGAGGAATCTGGAAGGGAGGCTGAAAAGCACAAAAGGCAATTACATCAGAATACTGTGAGCAGTGTATCAGTGCAGAATGCAGTGTACAGTGTGAGAATGCCGAGGGCAGTGCATCAGTGTAGAATGCAGTGTACAGTGTGAGAATGCCGTGAGCAGTTTATCAGTGTACAATGCAGTATACAGTGTGTGAATGCCGTAGGCAGTTTGTCATTGCAGAGTACAGTGTATAAATGCAGTGTATGCACTGTATCAGATGCTGTGAGATCAGTGTATCAGGTGTTGTGTCGTGCATCAGATTACGTGAATCAGCTTATGAATGGTTTGAGACCGTCGTCAGAAGGACATACCGGAATACTATAGAGGGCCAGGAGGTCGAAGGTCCGCTGTAGCATCCCCATCATGGAGGCATTCAACTCCACGGACTGCCGGGTGTACTCGGAGGACACCTGCAAGAGTACAAGATGTATCAGTATTCTACGGAATATCAAATAAACTAAAATGAAATACCAATTCAAGATGCAAAATGAAGTAATACATACAGGAGGGAAGTCGGGGATACCGGCTAACTCATGACCAGCCGGGGGAGGAGCAAAGGGGATCTGGTAGGTCGCCCCATCCTGCCCTCTGTATGTCAATAAAGTGGGCAGAGCAGGCCAGCTGGTCCCCCGCCTTCTCTGAACTCCACCCCTACCTCGGACTCGAGCTCTCCTCGACGCTCCTGCTCCAGCCCCCGCTCCTGCTCCAGCTGCCGGCGCCGCTGGCCTCTCCCCCTCAACTCGGCGACCATCGCTCAAGTGTCGCATAATGTAGGTCCGGACGTACTCTGTGTAGTCGCCCTCGCCTCTGTGATGCTCTGCACCCCAGTCGACGGTGTAGTCCCTCATCTCCTGGGCGGCGAACCTCTCGGTATCTCTCATATGGGTAGGAGGTGGACCCGGCACTATCTGCTCCGGTAAACCCAGGGTCTGACGTAAGAAACGCTCGCCCAGGTACCAAGCCCGACGGACCGGGCCCTGCAACGGAATCCGACAACGGGCAGTCTCCCATGCACCCTCATAGTGATCCCTCACCACGGCCGGCAACGGAGCCCAGGGCTGCCAGTTGATCTGAAAATCAAATGCAATTTATTATCTACTATTATTGAAAACATACAGTGCTAAGCGAAGCCTAAGCAAATTCTAAGGTTGAACATACCTCCACGGCGGTGATGGTGTCGAAGTAGCGGCGGAAGAAAATAAAAGACTCCCGTGGTCTCTGCACGCATCGCACATCAAAACGGTGGGAAAAGGGGACGCCAAGTGGGGTCTCCACATCAGGTATTGGGGCAAGCCTGGGAAAGTAGGCATACACCCACAACTGCAGAACAGATGTAAGTATGACTATCAGATAAAGCAAAATACAGAATAAAGCAGAAATGGCAGAGCCGTGTGTTGTGCAGTGTATTGTACAGAGTATACAGTGTGTGCAGTATACAGTCAAAGTAAAGCAGAGTATATATGTGTCGCGTGTGCAGTATATAGACAGTGAGAGGCAGACCGTGGTGTGTACAGTGTACAGAATACAGAAAACGTAAAGCAGAAATGTAAAAGGGGAAGAAGATGTACCTCCCAAGCTCGCCAGTAGCCGCCAAGAAGCTGTCCGCTGAGGCGCGAAGAAGAGCTCATATAACCATACAATGTGGCCAAGCCTGCGCCACCCCAGTCATAATGGTGGATCCGCTTGACATCCACCAGTGTGCTCAATAGGCATAGAGGCATGGTGTTCGCCCGGTCGGCAAAGAGAGTCGTCCCGAAGAGGAACATGATGAAGCCCCGCGCATACTGGTCCACCTCCTCTGGGGTCATCTGCGCCTCCTCCGCCAAGGCCGGCTGGATCCAGAAATGGCTCTCAAACCAAGAGTACCTAACAAACCCTGCTCGAGCAAGGGGAGGCTGAGTGCCGAGTAGGTACAGCTGGGCAGCGTCCCACTCACCCATATCAGTGTCGAAGGGGATCAGATCACCCCCTACCCCGATGCCGGTGAGCATCAAGAAATCGTAAGGGGTCATCGTCATGTCCCCCGCAACGGAGAAGTGGAAGGAGTTGGTGGTATCCCACCGCCTATCCACTAGAGCGGCGAGCAAGGGCCTGCAGGTCGTGAGCCGGGAGAGCCCCCTGCAAAAGATGCCGAAGCCGGCCTCGTCGATGATACGACGAACAGCGTCTGGAATCTCTGGGTACCAATCCCGAGCGACGACATTCCCATACCCGCGGATGGTATGGGAATCCCCCTATAATAAAAAACAATTGCCAGGCAATATTCAAAACACAGTTTTAAGAAGCATACAGGTATACAGCATGTATGCATGTTTTCAAATTCAAACAGACATCGGGTGCCGGTGTACTTACAGTGAACTACAACGTGTGATGCGTCAGCGTGTTTGAGTGGTTCAGGGCAAATACAGCATGTGTGCATGTTTTCAGACTTAGGCAGATATCGGGTACCAGTGTGTATGCAGTGAAATACAGTGTGCGCCGTGTGTTTCAGTGATTCGGGATCAGTGTAGTGTGTGTGCACGTGTATGTTTCAAACAGATATCGGTTGTAAGTTTGTTTGCAATCAACTACAGTGTACAGTGTATCGGTGCATCTGGACTAAGCAGTTAGAGAACAGAATCAACTAATGGCAGTTATGTTATACATTGCGAAAATTAAAGTAGAGGAATGAATGTTACCTCGGAAGCGCCGAAGGAGAGATGGGAGGTAGGCTCACGTAGGAGAAGCTCGGGTGCCACGCTCCTCTCGAAACTCCGAAACTGGCGTAGTCCATCGGGGAGCATCACATGAACCGCAGGCCTGTAGGTCTCCGGATCGAACGGCCAGATATGAAATGGCAAGGGGTCGGCCTCGGGATCCATCTCGAGCTCGGGAGGGGTCCCGCCCTGTGGAAGATCGTCCGCCATCTCGAAGAGAATGTGAAAATGGCTGGAAGACGAAAAACCGGGCAAGAATGCGAAAAGTCAACAAAAAGTCAAACCCCGAGAGGGTCGGAAAAGGCCGGAAAAGCCGGAGTACGGAAAAGGTACGGGTATCGAGAAAAACTCGAGGGAAACAAGCCTCGAGTGGCGGAAATCAAAAAACAAACACCGAAACGAAGTTTCGATCGGTTGAAAATGTTCGAAACGCGAAGGAGATCGCGAATCGAACAACGAAATGAGAGCTAGAATGCAAGAAAACGAGGAGATCGAAGGACGAAAACACTCTAGAGAGAGAGAGGCAATTTTCGAGCAAGAGGATGTGAGAAATATAGGGCTAGAGGCCCTATATTTAAAGACCCACGGCCGAAATGTCAAAACTGCCCCGAACAGGGAGTTTTTGCCGGTTGGCCACACTATTTGCCGGTCGGCAATATATTGTGCCGATGGAATTTTATGAAGGCCGATGGACGGCCGGTGATGCATTCTGATGGCCGGTGGGCATCCGATGGCCTCCTACAATGGTTTTTTATCCTCCTACATCCTCGTTTGGGTTATATTTGTGGTTCAGGGCCTTTATTGCTCAAAACAGTGCAAAACAGTGCATATCCGACGCTCAGCCGACCTCCGTTTTGACCTCGGATCGTGCCCTCTGTATGTTGCACTCAAATTCGTGCAAGGTGTATCCTTCCCGTATCCTTTTGGCTTGTTTACAAAATCCGAAGGTTATCCCACGAGCATCGCATTTCAATCGCACTACCTTGTGCACTCGCGTGGTCTAAACGCATCGCGCTGTTTTACGCATCTCATTACATTTGGCATGCATTCTATCGCGCCGTCTTGCGCATCCTAACTCATGATTCAGCCGGTCTGGCGAGACCTTAAACCTGCTCGGTTGCATTGTCATGCATTCCAAACGGCGCGCATGGTTGCGCATTCGGGTTCACATGCATTGTCATCAAACGTGCGTTGTCACGCACTTGCATCAACATGCATTGTCATGCATCCCAAAGACCGCGCGTTGTCATGCATTCCATGCAACATGCATTTCATGCATCATTTGCATTTCAAAAACAGCAAACAAGAAAATAGGGTTGCATTGTCATGCATCATCGTAAATAGTTGCATTGTCATGCACAATTGTAAATAGTTGCATTGCCATGCATCATTGTAGTATAGTGCACATTGCATTGTAATTTGCATGCATTCACTGCATCACTTTCCATCTACGGCTTGCGCCTTTCCATGTTGAGCTTGGTCTGGTATGTGCCCATACTTCTCGTGTCAAAGCATAGTTCAGTGGACCGTTCTACGTTAGCCGCAGCTTGTTTGTGTACATGCCTTTCCTAGGCAAGATTTGGTTTGGCCCGCGTGCCATTTCCATTGCATTTTAGATTGCATGCATTCATTACATCACCTTGCATCTATGCCTTGCGCCTTTCCATATTGAGCTTGGTCTGGTATGTGCCCATACTTCTCGTGTCAAAGCATAGTTCAGTGGACCGTTCTATGTTAGCCGCGACTTGTTTGTGCACATGCCTTTCCTAGGCAAGATTTGGTTTGGCCTACGTGTCATTTCCATTGCATTTTAGATTGCATGCATTCATTGCATCACCTTCCATCTATGGCTTGCGCCTTTCCATGTTGAGCTTGGTCTGGTATGTGCCCATACTTCTCGTGTCAAAGCATAGTTCAGTGGACCGTTCTATGTTAGCCGCGGCTTGTTTGTGTACATGCCTTTCCTAGGCAAGATTTGGTTTGGCCGGTGTGCCATTTCCATTGCATCGTAGCCTGCATGCATTCATTACATCACCTCCGCCTATGGCTTGCGCCTTTCCATGTTGAGCTTGGTCTGGTATGTACCCATACTTCTTGTGTCGAAGCATAGTTCAGTGGACCGCTCTATGTTAGACGTGGCTTGTATGCGTACATGCTTTGCCTAGGCAAGATTTGATTTGGCCTGCGTGCCATATCCATTGCCATTTCCCTAGCATTTTCATATTACATTGTAGTGTAATTGTCGCATCCACATTAGGATCATAGTCCTTTCCCCAGCGGGTCGTTTCCCCACATATGTCATTCCCCCCCCCCAATACTTGTGCTTGCGTCCGTCTACATTACTCATAGTTCAGTTGACCGTTCTATGGTAGACAGACTTGTTACCTCCATCAATTTATTTGACATAGGTGTGGTTTCGAACCGCTCATGATTGAATCATGATTCAATTGCTTTGCATATAGTTTGCATTGTTTCAATTACATTGCATCTTCATTTGCATTGTTTATGCATTGTTTTGTATATGTTGCATATCATTTTGCATCCATTTTTGCATTGTCATGCATGTTGCTGATAACATCGTACCAGTTGAGTTGTTTTCTTCGCAGGCACGATATTGTATGTACGGTTCATTTGAGGCTCGTGCAACCAGACGATCCGCACAGGTATTGTATCCTCCGAGTGAGACGTATCGAGAATTACATAATTCTCTTACATCCTTTCTGCATTGTAGAGTAGTTTGGTGTATGCTAGCTTAAAACTGTCGCATTTTATGCTTCGTTACAGCTTTCTTTGCATGATCATAAGTTATGTCCGGCTCTGTGCATTGTCTTGCATTTTGCCCCTGCCTTCGGGCGCATACCTTGTTTGTCTTACATATTTGTCTGAGTCTTCGGCCTTGTCAAAAATGGGTCGTCTCTGGGCTTTAACACTCACTCCCGTCATTGTTATGACTTTCGAGTTATGTCAAAGAGGGGCAACTGTAGACACCCTATTTTTGACCGTCCTCAAGACTGGGACGTCATCGTTTGAACACTCGGTGATCATCCATGTTTGTGTTCGTCTTGAGTTCCCGGAGGTCTCGGCTTGCGCGCCTTACCTCAGGATCTCTTGACTCGATTGTTTAGTGTCTGGTTTTGCACCAAACACTTGTGTTTTGCCTTGGAGGGGCAGGGAATGCCTTGTGAGGCATCCCCACACATCACCGGCCATGGCCAGAGGCCACCGGCTGGTGTTTTGTTGCCATCGGCAATGTATATTGCCGGTCGGCATTCTTTGTTGCCCGTCGGCAGCCAATTTTGTCAAGATGGCAATTTTGAGCAGCCGACTACTGTTCATCTGCTTTTGCAGATATTTTAATAGCTGTATGGCATTTTGTTCCCCTCCATACACGTGTACAGAGGGATGGCCTTCTTGTTAGCTTACCTTGTAAGCTTTACAAGATTGGCTCCTCTATAAGAGGAGCCCTCCCCTCTTGGCTTTAGGGTTAGACATTTTTAGAGAGAAAGACATTGTTAGAAGCTCTGGTTCTAGGGTTAGAACTTATACATATTCTATCTCTATATCTCTCCCTCCCTTGAGTGTTCTGGGTGTATTTGTTCATAGTATTGCACACAAACACCCACCATTACACCTTCCCTTGACTATTGAGGTTCTAAGGGATTGTTTTCAGAGTTTTGGAGCAGGTTTGGAGCTTAAGGAGCTGCTGGAGCTTCATTTGTGAAAGAGGTCTTCAAGGGTAACAATCTTGCCCTTTTATTCCCCATTCTTGCATACTATTTTTGCCTATTTTAGAACTACTTTTGAGCTTAGTGTATAATATAAAAACGTTCTATTTTTGGGCCCTCTAAATAGTTTGTTTAGAGTGTTTTGTGGTTTGGAGGTGTTTGACCCCTCTTAGGCCTTTAGAGGCCCCATTTTGTGCTATTTTGAGTGAGCTCCGGGACCTTGGTGTTTAGGCCTCCTCACCACTGAAATCTTGAGGGATTTCAGAGGTGAGGATGGTGCCTTGAGGTCCTAGGGAGGAGAGGGCCACCCCCTCTCCTTGTTGTCCTTGAAAAGGACCATTTTTGGCCTCTTGAGGGAGCACCTAGCTAAGCTTCATGTTGACCATGCCTTAGCTGATTTTTGGGCTTATTATGTCATAATATGCCTCTATTTTTTGTTGGTTTTGGTACACCATGCATGCTTAACATACCTACCTTATAATGCCATGTTTAGGCCTTAACATGCCTTAGGTTGTAAACCATTGTTCAAGCATGTTTTAGGTCGAGCTTTGTGAAGCTTTTGTGCTTATTTTTCCATGCAAAAGGTCCGTCCTTAGTCATTTTGGTCGGCCATGATGTGTTTGGTATGGCCCCTTTGCATTCCGGATTGTTGGCCTTAAGTGTGCGAGTGTGTAGCATGCATTACTTGCTTTGTTTTAATGATTTGGCACCGTTTATAGCATCATTTCAGTCCCCTTAGCATGCTTGTATGCTTGCCTTGGATGCCTCTTTGATGACTTATGAGCTTGTGTGGTATGCTCCTTGAAAGTGCATTTGTGCATACTTTTGAATTCAAGCCATTTAGATGCCATCAAAGTGGTCTTTTGGGCTTTGTTTTATGTACTAAAACTCTGTTTTTGGTCATTAAATTCATGCCATGTTTGGTCTTGCTAAGTGTAGTTCAATACTTCATTAGCTTGCCTTGAACGCTTGGGCCATTTGTTGCATGTTTAGCCTATCTTGTTTGCTTGGTTTGACACCATGTTCTTGCATGATTTTCAGAGCTTAATGCATGCCCCATGTCCATGATTATTCCCTTTTAAGTGTGCTTGAAAGATGCCCCTTGATGCTTGAGTGTTTAGGCCTTAACATGCGCGTGTGTGTTTGTGTGTTTGGTCCCATCTTCTTAAGCTTTGGCCACTGTTTTGGACCTAACTTAGAGCCGTCCAATTAGTGTAAGTCCATCCCTTGTATGCCATTCAAGTGTTGTTACATTATCCCATGTTTGCATGCTTTGGTTGCATGTGTTGCATGCTTGAAATCATTTGCATTTGGCATGCATTCCCTTGGTCGAATTACTAGCATGTTGCATGATTAGATCACATCTTGCATGCTCTAAGTAGTTTGCATAGTTGTGGCATGCTTGTATGCTTGTTTGCTTAGTTTATGTACCTAGTGTGCATCACTTGCTTGTCTGCTCATGTTGCATGCTAGCTCACATGATTAGGGTTGCATTTCATTGGCATGCATGCTCTACCTCTTGACCAAGTCATGATGGAGGTAGAAGCCTCTTGGTTTGATTGTGTGCATTGTATTTCATTTGACATCAAAATGTGCACACTTGGTCCCTTGGGCCATCACGCATGGAAATGCGCGATTGATGGTCCGAGAACCATGGAGCATATCCCTTTGGGTCACTAACATGATAAGGGACATGATTGTTGCATACATTGCTTGAATTGCATTGCCATGCTATGCCTTGCCCTCTGCTGCTGTCAATTGCAGATTCTGCAGGAACTTTCTGCCGACCGGCAGTATCCAGTGCCGACCGGCAATCCCTCCTGGGCCGGTAGCTTCACCAACAGCCGGTGATCACATACCACTGCCGGTGGCCATTCTACTCAGCCGGTGGTGTCTCCCAATGTCCAGGGAAGCAATTATGAGACTTTGGCAGTCTTCAAAGAGGCAGAGCAGGGAAAACAGAGGCAGCCTATGCATGGCAGTACACTTCTGGGCAAGACCCGAGCACGCGCGCCTCGAACCCTCTTCCCGAGGCCCCTTTTACTACTTTTCTTAGGCTTAGTTAATTTGTTAATTAATTAGGTGATTTGTAATAATTAATTAGCTTGCGAGTTAGTTAATTTGTATTTTTCTTTCGGTCCCTCCGGGCGAGGGCGAATCTGTAATAAGTGTGGGTGCGTGTGTGTGCATGTCTTCCAATCCCCACTTCTTTCTTCGCTTTTATTTACCTTCTTATGAAGGTAGATTAGGGCATGTTTAAATTAGCATACCTTACGCTATGGATGTGTGCATCCATACATTTGTCTCGCATGCACCAGGCTCGGTAGATCATGCTAACTGCATCTGTACTTCAATTCCAAATTGAATACGTGCATCAATTGATCGCATTTCACATGCCATGTTTAGGTTAGCCGAGCCTATCCTAATTGCATCCTGTATGTGTTGCATTAGTCAATTTGACATGAACTAGGACCATGCATGTTGGCTAACTAGTTTATTGTTTTGGCTCGGAGTACTCGGTAAGCATTTATGCTTTAGCATATCGCATGCGTGTGAATGCTATCATGACAGCATGCTTACCATGTGGCTAGATGCTTATGTGATAAACTGTTTGGATGCCTGTGGGTGAAGGTTGGATTGTCTGATTTGCAAAAACTCGTTGAAATTTGTATTTTAGCCTACTTGCGAGTAGCAAATTCCAAAGTGTTTTTCAAGACAAACGGATATGCAATGCTTATTTCCAAATTAGGTAATCTAGTCTATACTTGTGTGCTGTGCGCATAATATAGTAATTCTAGGCTAATAAATGGAATAAGAACACATAACGTTTTCAAAAACGGATATCATGGTTAGTAGAGGCCGATCTTCGGATTGGGCGAGAGGGGGTGCTCATAGCTGACCTTCCCCGATCGTACCCAAGTTCCCGAGCCGAGACAACTTTGGTGATGATGGACACGTGGCCTCTGGCACCGAGTCAGGGTTTCCTAAATTCCCTCAAAATAAAATATTTAGGTGGCGACTCTGTATCTGGCAAAGCAGTCCATGTTTGGCACTTCTTTTCAAAAATCTGTGTCTCAAAACGATTTGCCGGATTTGGACTCTTTGGTTCAGATTAAGAACCGTGACACAAATCGAGTCCGAACTGCAGCGGGGCCCCACGTGGGCGTGTCTACAAGCGGGTAGCACTCGAACGGGATTGTTGGAGCTCGAGCGGACAGTGCATTCTTGGTGTAGGTTCTGGGAGAGGGAAAATTGCGCTCGAGCGGACTGGGTTTTCACGCTCGAGCGGATGAACTTTATTCTTGTGTCTTGGCGCTCGAGCGGACCTTTTTGCGCTCGAGCGGATCCAGTTTTTTGTTCTTAACGCTCGAGCGTTGTGTTTTCCGCTCGAGCGGACCTGTCGTATAACAGAGGGCAGTTGGGCATTTTTGAATCATTTTTCTACACTTTCTCTCTCTCTCTTACTTTCCAAAAAGTTATTTTGAGAGCCTCTCTCTCTAGAAGCTCCCTTCTCTCTAGGGTTTGATCTAGTTAGAGTGCTTTCCTTCCCTTCGGCCTTTGTGAAAGTTGTGTTGATCGTCGAGGGCTTCGTTTTAATCTGAAAAAGTTGGGATTTGGAGCACGTGGGGTTTTGGTCTTCATCTCCGTTTGGGCTCTAACTTCGAGGTAGGGATATCCTATTCCCCTTTATGAGCTTTGTCGTTAAATTTTAGTATTCCGATATGTTGGGGGTTGTTGGAAAATTTTGAGAAAGTTTGGGGCTTTGTGTAATTTTACAAAAGTTGGGGTTTTGAATATATGAAACCTATATACATGTTTGGCACGGAGGAATGGAATAATTGTTGAAACATTGATGAAAATGAAACCTTATGGTTGTAATGTCAATTATGGAAAATGCCCTAATTACATTGATTAATTAATTTGTATAACTAATTGTGAGAAATTGAAATGAGAAAGTTGAGATTGGGAATGCATGAGATTAAAGGGTGTGGTTGAATCATTTATCGCTCATCAAGTTTAAATGTTGACTATTATATCCGTTGGATGCATTTACCTTCTGTTTAGAAATAATTGCTTTGGGCTACCGGTGGAGGGTAGTTTGGATTGTTGTAGACAATGCATGATGATTAGGCAAACTAAAACTAATCAATTGGATGTGTCATAGAGTATGACGGTTGAAAGAAAATATTAACTTTATGTATGGATTGGTTATATATGCTACCGATGTGTACATATATATGTTGTTTTATGCAGGCAGTTTATTGGAAGAAAGGGGCTGGACCTCTAAACCAAACGGTTTATTGGAAGAAAGGGGCTGGACCACTAAACCGGAAATTGATACAGCTCATATGCTTTATCTTTTGAAGTGTTGATATAGCTCATATGCTTATCTTTTGAAGTGTTGATATAGCTCATATGCTTATCCTTGGAAGTGTTGATGCAACTTGTGTGCTTATCTGTTGAAGTATTGATATAGCTAGTATGCTTATCTATTGTGAAATGGAACAAAAATGTTAAAGATGAGTTATTGTCTCATATAAGTTGTTTGGCTAGGTTCTGAATTATGGTATGAATTGAGAATTGGATAGGAAACGAAAAGTGAAATGTAACTTGGACATGATTGTCATGAAATTGTAACACGGTATAAAAGGGAATATAAGTGTGGACCATCTGTTGAATGCTATTATTTTAGTCATTGTTTATAATTGGTTTAGTGTATCTCTACTGGGCTGTGGCTCACCCTATATGGGAACATCATTTCAGGTACTAGTAGCATGCCACTTCCAAGGACATAGCTTGGGAGGCTAGAGGCGGACAGACCTTTTTGTTGTCTATTTTCTTTTGGTGTATTACATGTAATTCAGGCCAAGGGCTTAATATGTATTTGAGTTAGCACTCTATTTTCTTGTAACCAAGTGTTGACTTGGAAAGCTGTAAGCCCGTAGGGCATTTGCTTTGTTGTCAACATGTAATACTGTTGTAAGAACTACTCTGATGAATAGAAGAATGTCGGTCTTTTGTATATCAATGCTTCTCAATATATTGGTGGGTTTATTGTATTATTTGAGGGCGTTGCACTTCAGATTTCGTTGTGTAAAGGCATATGCTTCCTATGATTTGTGTTTCTAGATAATTGTCTTGCTTTGCAATATCAAAACTACTACTCCAAATAAGGGTATGCTTACCTAATGTGTGCTAAATATGCGAAGAGCGAATAAAGGGGGGGGGGGAAAGAGTACCCAATGTGTGTAATTTTACTCTCTTTGCGTTGTAATGGAGCTTGTATCCAAAATTATTTATGTTAATTAATAGTATTGTATGTTTTTTTTCATGCTTGTTTGTATCTATGGTAAAAAAATATATTGCAATTTGCTCTTTATTGAAATGTGATTGACTAATAATAATTCAGAGTACAACAACAAATTGTTGCTTGAATTTGTTAACAGGAGATTCTAATTCATTTGAAGCAAGTTTTTGTTAAGGAATCCAAAGAGTCGATACCTTGATTTATGTTAGAGAATCCAAAGTGTCCATACATAGAATCAATACATGTTATTTCAAATATACATCCACTTAAAGGCTTAAACATATAAGGGTAGATCCATTTAACATATATTAAGGTCTCGTTTGGGAACATACTATTTTAGAAACATTTTAATTTTTTAGCTAAACTATGAAGTAAAAAAAACTAATATGTTTGGAATAATTTTTAAATTTTTTATGAAAAAAAAATGTATAAAAAGTAGAGATAAAAGAAAATCTTTAATTTTTTAGTATAAATTGCAAACATTTTAATTTTTTAAATAATTTCTTGACTTTTAAACTAAAACTATAACTTTGGCAAACGAGACCTAACAGTTTTCTTTTGCCTTTCTACCGATATGGGACCTTTTTACTTCTCATATTTCTCAAGGATTCGAGTGTAAAAATGGTATTCAAAAGTCTCCAAGTAATAGTAATCATGCTTGAATACCTTCCAAACCTAAGTGGTTTTTGCACAGGAGACGACTTTCCTTTTGAATGCTCATCCTTAGAACAGCTAAGAGTGAGAGAGAGGCCCAAAATGAAGATTTTTGATGCCGCTGCCACTACTTCCAGCGAGATCGAAAGCACACTAACACTGAAGGAAGTTGTATTTGATAACTTCGAGAAAATACCGCTACAGGGAATGGACTTGAATTAGTTTGTGCAAATCCATTTCAAAGCAGAGGTAATTCTATTTTATACATTATTATGTAATTGGGAAATTCAACAATTTAGATATGCCACTGATTTTATTCCTACGACTTGGCACCACATTTCATTTGAAGTGGACTGAAGTCTTCGGGGCATTTCCCTAAATAAGCCAAAATACTAGATCAATTCCCAAACTAAGCCTAGTTTTGAAAGAATTCCCAAAATAGGCTAAATCGTGGTTCACAACCACGATTTCAACACATATGCGCCTGTCTCGCGTGGAATTTGGGAAGTCTTAAAATCGTGGTTACAAAACGCGCTTTTGATTAAGAAATCGCGGTTATAAAAGGCGCTTTTAATTATTTTTTTTTCTTCTGAACTCGCTGTTCTAAACAACGCTTTTATCCAAAAAAAACTTTCTTCTGAACTCGCCGTTCTAAACCACGCTTTTATGGAAAAAAAAATTTCTTCTGAACTCGCTGTTTCGAACCACGCTTTTTGGCCAAAATTTTTTCTTTTGAACTCGTGGTTATGAACCACGCTTTTAGCCTAATTTTTTTTTTTTCTGAAAGCATGGTTCTGAACCACGCTTTTTGGCAAATTTTTTTTTTAGTTTCAATTTAACCGAAATTTGAAGAAGAAATTTTTTTTTTTGGTTTTTTTTTTCCTTCCTGTTGTCATTGTTTTAGTGATAATGTATTTCAGAATAATTTTTTAGGTTAAAATTGTTTTACTAAAACCGTTCTCATGTTAATTTTTTTTTCTTTTCTTTTGTCTTTATTTTGGGTTAGAATGTGTAATTCAGCATTTTTTTTTGGCTTGACTAAAGTAAATTTTTTTTTTTTCTTGCGTTTGTTTTGGGTTAGAAGGTAATAATGTAATTCATAATTTTTTTGAGCTTTAGTAAAGCCGTTTTGATGTAATTTTTTTTTTTTTATTTTTCTTTGTTTTGGGTTAGAAGGTGTTATTCAGTAATTTGTTTGGGCTTTAACAAAGCCGTTTTCATTTAAATATATATATTTTTTCTTTTGTCTTTGTTTTGGGTTAGAAGGTGATAATGTAATTCATAAATTTCTTTTCGCTTTACTAAAGCCGTTTTCATGTAAAGTTTTTTATTTTTTATTTTTTTCTCTTGTCTTTGTTTTGGGTTAGAATGTGTTATTCAGAGATTTGTTTTGGCTTTACTAAAGCCGTTTTCATGTAAATAATTTTTTTGTTTTTCTGTTGTCTTTGTTTTGAGTTAGAAGGTGATAACATAATTCATAAAACCTTGAGGAAAAAACACATAAGTCTCCCACAAAAATACATAGGTAGTACAGACATAAGTCTCGGACAACAATACATTGTGGACACCATGAACTGAACACACAATACATAGATAAACATAACAGTTAGATAGACAAATATTAGCCAGACAATCTGACAAACTCATTATGGAAACACTTACTCTAACACAGACATTACATATTAATGCATGACCTAATATTGCCGAAGTGTAGACATTAACACCTAATTCGCGCTTAAATCGGTAGGTGGCTCAGAGTCTGAATAATCCGAAAGCTTAGCGTCAGAGACAAGCTCAAGATCCTCCATGATACCCTTGATAGCCGCATTATTTGGTTATGTTTTGTTCTTTTGGGCATCCTTCTTAACTATGTATAGCTGCATATTGCGGGCTAACCTACGGCGCATTTGAGAAATCTCACGTTGTAGTCTTTCACATAGTCAACCAACATTATCAGGATCTTCCTTTTGGATCTCAACAGAACATGCTTTTGGCACCTTCAATCGATTTTCCTGACATAATCTTTCCATTTGGACTCGCTCTATAAATAGTGCGGGCCACATCAGAAGTCTAGCGTTTGCTAAACCATATCCTGTTTGATTATTTGATGGTTCCTCCACCAAACCACATGGATCTCGATAGTACTTGGGCATGACAAAATGTCGCTTCCCAAACCTATCATGATAAGCACAAGAGGCATCTAACAAAGTAAATGGTGTTTCATCTTCAGCATCGCCACTTCCCCTTCCCCCTCCTCGTCGTGAACTGTCACCCCTTTGCAAGTTCCTACCACCTCTGCGATTCCCACTCCCTCCCATGAACCATGTAGCCATGCTAATTTTTTAAAACAAATGAATGATAATTTGTAGGGCGAAATGAGTTGTAAGGTTGTGCCTTCACCTTTAGTCATTTATATAGTTGGTTATGAACAGCTTTAGAAAGATGGGCCTGCATGACAATCCCATATATACGAACAAGGTATGAGTTGTCACTAGAATGAAAAAATAGAGAAAAGGAAATATTGTGTACCAAGTCATGTGACTTGACAATCCATCTGCATATACCGACAAAGTAAGGGCATGCTCACTGTAAGGTAAATCAGTGAATTCACTGTTGCCATGTGACTTTCTGAATTGAGAATCCCACATATATTAATAACAAATGAGTTGTCACTGTAATAAAAAAATCGAGCAAAAAATCGGGAAAACCAAAGCCTATGCACCAAGTCACATGACTTGACAATCCATCTGCATATACCGATAAAATAAGGGCATGCTCACTGTAAGGTAAATCAGTGAATTCACTGTTGCCATGTGACTTTATGAATCCCACATATATTAATAAGAAATGAGTTGTCACTGTAATAAAAAAAATCGAGCAAAAAATTGAGAAAACCAAAGCCTATGCACCAAGTCACATGACTTGACAATCCATCTGCATATACCAACAAAATAAGGGCATGCTCACTGTAAGGTAAATCAGTGAATTCACTGTTGCCATGTGACTTTCTGAATTGAGAATCCCACATATATCAAATTGGTGTTGAGGTAAATTTGTTTGTGTATAATTAATTATAAATAGTGATTTTGACAAGCAAATCAAGTAAAACCAATTAGGTTTTAAATTTAGTTCCCCAACTGGACCAACCACTTGGCTTTGAGCTTGTTTGTCCTGCCCCCCAAGTTTAGTTATCTGTCAACTCCCCATTCCTTACCAGAGTCATCATTTTGACTGGACTTCCAGGAATTGGAAGGCGACTCTTTCTTCTTTCCCGATGGAGATTGAAATTCTTTACGTACAGGATCCCTATTTCACGAGCCCCAGTTAAGGGAAGCTTTTCACCGAGCTACCTGTTCTGTTTTATGTGTTGTTCAAGGGGTAGTTCGTTTGTATGAACTTTATTTAGTTCCCCAACTGGACCAACCACTTGGTTTTGAGCTTGTTTGTCCAGCCCCCCAAGTTTAGTTATCTGTCAACCCCCCATTCGTTACCAGAGTCATCATCTTGACTGGACTTCCAGGAATTGGAAGGCAACTCTTTCTTCTTTCCCGATGGAGATTGAAATTTTTTACGTACAGGATCCCTATTTCACGAGCCCCAATTAAGGGAAGCTTTTCACTGAGTTGCCTGTTCTGTTTTATGTGTTTTAAGTATTCACATAATTCAATATACATTAATCCATTCATTAATCTAGAACATTCATAACTCATTGCAATTCAATAAAGAAAGTCATGAACTAATAAATGTGCAGTTATATATGTAGTTATTTCATAAACTTCAGTTTCATAAAACAAATACTTGAAATACATCCATACGTTAGATGAACAACAACATTGTCTTACACTCCAGTAACGAAGATATGAGACAACGTACAAACATATATGAAAGATAAAGGTGTTTGATTTCTCATTCCTCATCTGACATGTAGTAGTCAGAGAGATATTTTTCATTGTTTAAGACATTATTTTGCTCAATCACTGTCAAATCTCTGTTGCTTGCTTCTGCCATTTCGGTGGCTAGCTGAAGCATGAAATGTCGACATCTCCGCATCAACATTCTATTGTTCTCCTTCTTAATTCTGCTAACTGCTTTTTCATAGTCACTCACATTTCGTCTAGCCATGGTAAATGAACGACGATGAGGTACCGGTGCCCCAAAGTTACGTAGATCATTAAACAATCCTTCTTGCACCGTTATCCTGAACGCCCATTCTGCTCGGATACCAGCATAATAATCCTTCGGACTGGAGTACTTTTCGCTCTTGTAGTCATAAGTAAATGGAGGTAGCAGCTACACTTTCGGATTTCTTTGCTGGCGTGAACTTCATGCACCTCTTGAAGACATTGTTCATAAAATAAACAATCAACTAAAATAGTAATTGTAGATATATTACTATTGTTATGACTTGAACAAACATCATACTGGGGGTGTCGCTATTTATAGACATCATACTGAGGGTTAACTAGAGATGATCTAGTGATGATAATGCATGCTGGGGCACTATGGAAGAAGTGATACCCGTGATATTATTTTTTAGCTTTTTATTTCATGCAATCCTGAGTACCCGTGACTTTGCGTATCTGTGATGTAGTCACGGACGTGGTTGTCAGATAAAATCATAATTGTAGGCCAGAGGATGACAATGCAATCCCTTCATATTGGAGTAGTGAGTTGTCACATCGCCACATGAAACTATTTTTTCATGCTTACTTTTTTAATACAGTAAGTAGTCACTTGGAATTAACGATTTCAGTACAAATTGGTGTTTTCAACAAATTATAAATGAAATTAAATGCTTAAATTTTCTTTGTTTTAAAGTAATATTATTCATAAACAGCCTATATTTTATCTTATTTTCCCTTAATGAACTTCACAGTCATCCCATTTTCTCATCTTTGCATTTTTTGCTTCTTTTTATATTCGGTAAATTACACTTTACTCTTTTAGTCCATAACATAATTCTTTATCAACACTATTGCCATGTGGTCGTATTGATGTGCCATGTGGTCGCAAAGTCAGAAAGTCACATGCATCACTGCATCACTGCACAAAGTCAGATGCATCACTACATCGCTGCACAAAGTCACATAGCATCTGAGGAAAAAACAAAGCATCCAAATTATTACATCTGTTCAAGTCATTGGCGAGCATCACTGACAAATGTTGGATGTATCACTGCGCCGAGCTAGAATTTATTATCGTACCATACCTACTGTGCCCTTGTGAATTATGCAATCCATTAAAATTTTGAGGGGGTGTCATAACAAAATAACAATAAATTAATAAATATGTCAATGCACCTAAAAAGTAAAACAAATTTGTGAATAAATATTTCCAAAAATTTAAAAATATTTTAAAGATTTTTAAATTGTAATTTCACATTTATTTTTTAAAAAAAATTTCAGGCAGAGAAATTTGACTAATTCAGACGTTTAGTCGGTTGATCAGCTTGGTTTTTATTTTTTTATTTTTTTTTATGTTTTTACTTTTTGTTTTGGAATAACAATAAATTATGCAATTCATAAAAGTCGAAGTGACAACTCCTATCAAGTTGATGCATAGTTGTTCAGGTCATAAAAGTTGACGTGACAACTCTGATGCATAGTTGTTTACAATATTTTGATACATACAGCTACCATGTGTATATATGGTATAAATATCGCATCATACCACAACAAAAGTTTTACAGCTATTTCGAGCGATATTATCATGAGATATACGGTGGTTGATCTATATTCAGCAATGGGTCGCTATTGGGTTGCAGATGGAGATGAATTTGAATACCCAATAAATCCAAATTTGCGTTACACACGTGCCACCGTCAATACCATGAGAGCTGAGTGGGAATTTCGCAAAACTCGAGCAAACGTTCTGGTTGGGCTATGTCGTGAAGTTAATCTTAAATTTCCTCACCGGTTAGCCATGCATATGCCAACTGACACTCCATAGTTGTTGCAAAGGGCATTGCATCGTATCCGCGACGAGGTTAATCGCATGACCGAACGTTTGCAAAGGTCCGGACTAATGAAGACCGCAAATGAGCGTGCCGAAGATGGGTTAATGGATGATGCACACCAGTACTACGCCTGTAGCATGGATGTTATGTATGAATCTGATATTGAGATGTCAGATGATGATGATAATTAATGAAATTGTTTGGATGAACGCCCAAACCATTTCTGTAATGCATGCAATTTTTAATGCTTATCCACGACTTATCAACGAAGGGAGATATTTCAATTGTTTTCGAATAGTTCTTGTAATTCTACCTTTGCTTTCTCTCCGTTATTGTTATTTTGAAGAATGCTACTTGAACTAGACTTTCATTATTTCATGCATTATTGATGTGGAATATAATAATGATACTTAATGAAGTACATGTTCATATAACAAATAGTTGAAATACATGTTTAAGCTAGATGAACAGCAAATATATAGGTGTACATTTTGTTTGGTTGTCATTGGTTTGTACATGAAAAGAAGACAGTGAATGCAATCATTTAGAAGAGTGAAAGAAAAGGGAAAACAAAATTATGTGTTTGTTTAGATATTTATTTTGTTTCCTTTTTATTCATATTTCTCCCCACAACTATCCATTATGCAATGTTTACATTTTTTTCCCAGATTTTTTTTGTATAAAATTTTTACTAACCTATAGCAACATAAGTGGTCCTCCAATCTCGCTCAATAATAAAATCCTATCAATTCTTATCCTTTTTTTCCTGTTTTCCTTTTCATTTTTATGGAAATCATCAAAACAAGTAAGAATAAAAAATTGCAAAATTATATTTTTCGATTAAATAAGTATGACACATTTACATCATCTGTACAAGTTTGATTTACAAAAACTATAAATAAAATAAACTATACACTCCACATCACACCCGCTAATGGCCTAACCTACCCCCAGTCCCACAACCCCGACCGTGGATCTCCCTCCTCAGTCTCCTACGGTAGACTCTCTAAATATCTGGCTCCCCAATCGTAAATGCGTATCCTGTGGAGCCTGTGAGTGTGACCCCCCCTCTACTGCATGTGCTACCCCTGATCCTGTCTGTGGCGGAAGATCGGATACTGCTGTGAGCTATGAAACTCCATCATCTGGTGCAACTATATCACGATATGCAACTGGAGCTCGACCTCTGCCTCTGCCCGCACCCCGACCTCGGCCACGACGTCCGTCACGACCAAAACCTCAGCCTCTCCCGCGCGCTCTGGGGGGCTCAATATCGGGCTCAGCGTCAACGTGGGAGATGTCAGTGAGAACTGCATCATGTGTACTCATGGTCGCGGTTGAACTGTCTGGTGGTGGTAACTGGGTGGGTGGGGTCACAACGTCATGCATGTATCGGGGCGGTGTCCAATCCGGGTTAGGCACATAAGGTATGCCAGTATGCTACGTAGAAAGTACGTCGAGGGAATCTGCAGATATGTATGGGGTAGTATGTGGTGGGGTGACTGATGTCGAAGGAGCTGATGTGGCAGGCGCTGACGTGGACGACACTGATGTGTCTGGAGCAGCTGCTGAAGTGTGTACACCGTAGTGGCCGTAATGCAAACGATCTCCCCGATGGGCAAGCTGGAATGCCTGGTACAATAACTTCTGAATCTCTACAACGACCTGCAAGGTATGTTGTCCATCACATCTCAAATGGGCGTCCTCAGCCAAGTGAAACGACCTCCCAACTCCAGCCACCTGAACAAACATTCAGACGTATTATTAGGCTACAGTTGACTGAAAGTAAATCAAGTATGATTTTAATAATTATCTGACACATAATATGATACTCACCAATGCCTCAAGATAAGGCCCAACTCCCTGATATCCAGACTCAGACACGTGGCTCGGATTCCCGACTAGTAGGTGTGTATGTCGCCGATACCACAACATGTAACGGTCGGAAGAGGGGATCACCTCATCGCTGTAGTCAGCCTGTACAGTATTGTCCCGATGGGCATCCCACAACTGTATATAGGGCATATAAAACAGAGGCCAGTCAGTGCCAGCTCAGCTACCCCTATCAGTGACGTGCAACTGCCACTCAATGTCGAACCGATCCGGCACGGACTGCACCCGACCAAACTGTCGGAGGACACGATGGGAGAGATGCCACTCAACCACGTCAAAATAAATAAGTGGCACTCTCGCCATCCATATCTCCTGACCTAGTCGACAGTAGTCAGGGAGCGTACTGAGGACCCCAGCGTAAGGCTGCCAGATAAACTACAATGACGACAAATAAGTTAAATTTTGCTCATGAACTCAAAACATGTACAATTAAGAAGACAACTAAAACGCAATCAAAAAATTTCATACCTCGCCTTCGATCATCCGGTCTAGCTGGTCTCTATAAACTACCACTACGTGGGTCGAGACGACCTCATGGCCCATGTCAACCCTCCACCGGCTACCTCGCGGTCCGGTGGGCAACTGGATGTCCCCCTCACCCATAGGAAGCTCACCAGGACCAACCAGTTGCCGTCTAGACGGGGCAATGCGAATCAATCTCTCCCATGCCCAAATCTGCAATAGTTTGAACACAATTACAATACTGATATATGGCATACAATATGAATTGACATGTAATAAAATTCTTACTAACCTGTAGCAACACAAGTGGTCCTCCAATCTCCCTCGTACCGACCTGAGCTGCTCGACATAGCATCTTATACAACCATGCCAGAGCCGCACTACCCCAGCTGTACTGCCCAATCTCCTCAATGTCTCTCAGCAATGGCAAGTACATCAGCTTGAGCAGGTTCTGTGACTTATCAGGGAGAAATACCCCCCCAATAAGCCACAAAATATATGTTCGGGTATGCTGTTGTACCAACTCATCTGGAGCATGATCTGGAAGATGAGCAACGTGACGGTGGCCTCCCCGATCGGGAAATGGAATGTATGAGTCTCTGTGCGCCACCTCTCGACGAGAGTAGTAATGAGCGCGTGGTCCAGTCGAATGTGCCCGATATGATACACACCATAGAATCCCGTGCGTAATACATACTGTAAGACTCTATGGTCCAACAGATACTCCCACAATCCAGAATCTGCCCGACGGCATGTCAACACGGTGCGTGCCTCATCCTGCACAACAGAATGACCAGTTTAAATAATAGCATTATCACGAAATATACAACAAAATGCAATATAATTGTAAGCGTAAAGTCCAACAAACGTTATTGCATACCGGACGATCCCACATACTGTCAGCCTGATGTGCCTGTCTGAACAGTGGAACCTCCTCAGGTACATGTGCCATGAAGCCTGTACAACTGAAATATTAGATCATCCATATCAAAATTTCATTTAATCATAACATAATAACAGAAAAACTATAATTATTGATTTTGAACTTAACGATTTAAAATACAATGAAGTAAATCTTATGGGTTCGAGAAAAGACAAATTTATGTGCCACTTACACGGAAGCAATTCGAAATTAATGATTACATTTATGGCATATTTGACAAAACTTAAATATTGACTTTGTAATGCTAAAAGTTTGAATAAATTATAAATTTTGCAAATTACATATAAAATTTTGTAATTGTGAACAATGATTGCAGTATTCCAATTTTTAAAATTTAAATTTATAATAGGTTAATTTTTTTAAAATTTGTAAATTTTTTAAATTATAAAATGCGAACAATAATTGCAGCATTCGATATTAAATTTATTCAAAAATATGAAATTTTGAAATGGTAGAAGAACTACGTAATTGAGTATAGAATCTTGTAATACACATTTCGAATCAAGTACACAGTGAAAAACTAGTACACATTTTCAATAAATTATACAAGTTTGAATAAATTATACACATTTTCAATTTTGCATTACACATTTTTGAATCAAGTGCACATTTTGTAATACACATTTTAAATGTACGACCCCGTTCACAAATAAAGAATTTAAAAATACATAATTCAATGATCTATTACAAATAAAGAATTTCAAAATGATATATTACAACATGTAAGTATTACATAGTCTTCATCAACCAAGTCACGCCGGACATGTTCGCCTGTCATGACCTGTCTGGTGGCACTCACTGCAACGAGCTATCAAACGCCTATCTGATATATCCATCTCATTTGGAATACGAGCCATAGATGTACGACCCCATTTTACTTCTCGCAGATGAAGTTCATTAGGCATTAAGGTCCACTGCAGATCATTCCAATAATCTTGATGAGGTATTGGGTTAAATTTAGTTTCCCAAACCCTCATGTATACAGGAAGCCTATATACTGGATCAACGTACTGGAATGGATTGTCACCGCATTCAGACATTACAGCGAGCATATGGGAACATGGATAGTGTCTTATCCCATATTTCCCACAACTGCACGTGGGTTGATTCATCCGCACAATCTGTCTATTGCGACCGCATCCACAGTAAAAAGATGTTTGCACCTCAAATACACGGCGGGGCCTATAAGACAATATTGATACAAAGTAATCAAGTTCATGTTTTTAGGTGTAATTAACTTAACAACATAATAATAACAATTTTTTCACATCACAAACTAACCTGTCATACGATATCAACTGGAAAGTATTTCCCCTTGCGATACCCTCCTCGATAGTTTTCTGCATCTCTCTAGGGTATTGGAACTCATTGCGTACATCTGTTTCAGCTTGGGCTCCCATCTTGTCAAAATATTTGACGAGCCGTCGAAATGTAAATTCAACCATAGCTGAGATTGGTAAGTTCCTTGCACCTTTCAAGACGCTGTTGAAGCACTCTGCATCATTACTGGTCAATACCCCCCAGCGATATCCACCGTCATATGCAAGGGCCCAGTCCTCAGGATTCATCTTGTGCACCCAATTGATGGCTTCTTGGTTAATAGCCTGTATCTGATCTAAGTAACCATTACACTTTCGTCGTTGATCAGCACTCTCTGCTTTCCATAGAAGTTGTTTAAGCTCCTTCTTTTTGAAATGTGTGTTAAAGTTACTGGAAACATGTCGAAGGCAGTGCCGATGACATCCAACAAATTGAAGCGAGGGATTCAGCTAATGCCGCCTCACAGCAGCTAAAATACTCTCAGCTCGATCAGATATCAAAGTCACTCATTGTCGGTCCATGACAATATGTTCCTTGATATTTTGAATGAAGAACGACCAAGACTCCAAACTCTCCCTGTCGACAACAGCGAATGCAAGCGGTAATATTTTTCCATTGGCAGTGACAATCGTTGCTACAAGCAACACACCAGTGTATTTACCGTATAAGAATGTACCATCTATAGTTATAACAGGCCTACAATATCTAAAGCCATCGATGACGCGTTTGAAAGACCAGAAAACAAAGTGGAAGATGGGCATAATGGTTATATGCCCGGTATATCTGTGCTTCCATGTCACGATGGTGCCAGGATTAGTTATAGCGATCCCGGGTTTTTACCCCTTGTTGTACAGTGATCCGGACTTGGTTCCGTGGATATTAGTAGTTGTATAAATCTTGTTTACGTCCTTTCATACTTCGTATTTGAGTTATAGGATGTGTTGGGCAGGTTTGTTACAGGTTGGTTGTGTTTAGGAGCAAATGCTTGCTGCCCAGAATTTTGGTCCTTTGCTCGAGCGAGAAGTTTGTCGCTCGAGCGAGCCTCTTGTTTTGGTTCTTCGCTCGAGCCAGGGTTTTATTCGCTAGAGCGAGAGTTGAGTTTTTGTGTCTGGTGGGTCGACCCAAAGTGACTTCGATCGAGCGAGCGTTTGCGTCTGGTTCTGGACCTGAGAGCTGTGTTTCTATGCTCGAGCGAGATTTCCTTCACTTGAGCGAACGAGGTGTATGTTTTCGAGTTCCTCGCTCGAGCGTGCTTCTGGGTTGCAGACCTGAAGCTTCGAGTTTTTGGCTCGAGCGAGACTTTCTTCACTCGAGCGAGGGTTTCTTGTGTCTGGTCGCTCGAGCGACCAAGTCTTCGCTCGAGCGAGCCTATTATGTATCAGTAGACAGTAGCGGGTTTACACTTAACATTTTCATTCTCTCAAATTTTAAAACCCTAGATCTGTCTTCTCTCTCTCTCTCTACAAACCTTCTCTCTAGGTTTTCATCTCATTCTAGTGTGAATCTATCCTAAGTCCTTTGTAAGAAAGGTAGAGTGGGTTGAGGGCTTTGTTTTAATCTGAAAGTTTGGCAATTTGGAGCACTTTGACTTTGGGTCTTCATCTCCGTTTTGGCTCTAATTTCGAGGTAGGGATACCTTACTCCTCTTTATGAGCTTTGTCTTTAAATTTTAGTGTTTTGATATGCCGGGGTTGGTTTAGTAATTTTGTGGAAGTTTGGGGCTTTTGTGTAATTTTACAAAAGTTGGGGTTTTGTTTATATAAACCTATATGCATGTGTGGCATAGAAAGAAATGAGATTAACAATGATCTATTGAAACTAATGGAACCTTAGGGTTGTTATGTTAATTATGAAAAATGTCCTAATTACATGGTTAAATTAATTGAAATAATTAATTTGGAGAAATGAAGAATTGAATTGAGAAATGTGATATAAGTGGGTGTATCAGTGATGACCAGCTTTTAATTGCTATTATTTTAGTCAATGTTCATAGTTGGTTTAGTGTATTTCTACTAGGCTGTGGCTCACCCTTTATGGGATATCATTTTCAGGTATAGATAGCATGCCACCTCCAAGGTCATAGCTTGGGAGGCTAGAGGCAGACAGATTTTTTTGTTGTTTTGTTATCTTTTGATGTAATACATGTAAATTCAAGCCAAGGACTTAATGTGTATTGAGTTAGCACTCCTTTTTTTGTAACCAAGTGTTAACTTGGAAAGCTGTAAGCTCGTAGGGCATTTGCTTTTGTTGTTAACATGTATTACTTTTTGTAATGAACTACTTTGATGAATGGAAAGGATTTATTTCTTATATCAATACATGTCAATATTGATGGGTTTAATGTTATTATTTTGAGGGCGTTACAATTAGATGTCTGTAATGCATGCATGAATTTAGGCAACTGCCTATATGATTCATCCCAATCACCGAATACCATTTTAATTGCCTTTGCCCTTGCATGCCACGCTTTCTTGTATGATATACTATAGTTCATGGTCTTTTTTATATCTTCGATCACATTCTTAATTGGCATATCAGGTTCATTCTGCATACGACAATCACATATGAGTTGAATTATCTGGGTGTGAACACTATAAACAAACAAATATGTATATATATGTAAACATTTATTTTTTATACTAACCGCAACTTGTCTCAAAATATGAGAAGCAATGTAACTGGAGCTAATATTAGTGTGGTCCATGTTCATTCGTGGGTATAAACAATGGTGAGGACCCCTGTACTGCTTTATTTCAAAAAGACCATGTTTCCTACTAAGAGATGCACGCAACCACCAACTGCAGTCGTGCTTGCAAGCAGACACCCAAAGGTCTCGCTTGGAGGTTACAACCTTATACTCTCGATTATTTGTTGCATGGTACAATTTCACAGCATGTAGAAGTTGCTTCTTATCAACAAAAACCATTCCTCTATCCAACTCTAGATTTTCAGCGCTCCAGATCTGGTTACGGGGAACGACATCACGGGTACTAATGTCAAAATCACCACCCATGTGAATGTTGTCATAGAAAGGGATTTCAACTCTAGGTGGAATGGGGGCATTTTCAGGGTCAACGATAGCGTAGGCGTCATATTCTTCATCATCATCATCATCTGATCCGCCTAATAAATTTTCTTCATCAGACATTTCATTGTCGTCATCGTTTAGGGCGACATCAGGACCGTACATGTCACTGTCAGCAAACTGCACCTCGTTCACTGTTTCAGCCATATTACCAGCAACTTCAACTGGAGTGGTATGATGGCTGCATGTGGGCACATCTTGTGTGTTATTGTCAAATTCATAATCATATCCACCACGTGAACTTGATTCTACACCATGGCCCTGAAATGACTGTTGTGTGTAGCACAGTGGATAACATTGACCTGATTCATACATAGGAGACTGAAACGCAGTTGTGTCAATTCCATGTGTCAGCAATGTAGTGAACGGACGACAATCCATTTGTGTCATGTTCGGGATATTGTGTACAACCTCTTTATCAATGTAGACTTCCAAACAATTTGGTGCTTGAAAACTTGGACCGATACTTAATACAGTGTTCAATGCCTCATCGTCATTGATCGGTAATATCTTGTATTTGTTGTGTGTTTGCCACTAGCGATAAGGATATCTACATTTGAAGGTCAATCGGACACTTTCCCCGTAACTTGCCACCTTTGACATAAACATCTCCTCCAAATTGCTAAGCGTGGTGCCAATTTGCACCACATATATCCGTTTCGGCTCAGCATCATATGAGACGCCTTCATTGGGATCCCGAATTATGTTTCCCCACCAGTAGAAAATAATTGGAACAGTCTCCATATACTTGCTTCAATTAAGACAAAATACATTAAAATAGCAACAATATACTTATATCTCCTTGTACTTGTAAAAGAATTATATGAATTTTAACTCATTCAATTACAATTACTCGTGATGCAAAAACTTTATTTAAGTAATCAGCAATTGTAATCCAACAGGCAGTATTGATTTTTTAATTAAAATATGAGTTAAAATAATGATAATGCTTTAGATTTTTTAGCTTTTTAAGAAACAAATCTTACAACACATACAAAATTAACATCATGCTCTTCTGTTATGCTTTTTACATTATTTATTATGATTAAGATCATTCTCTTGTGCACATTAAAACAAATTCAGCTAAGTTTTAGGTCTGAAAATCTTTTATTAATTTTGGATTAATTTTGTATAAATTATAAAAAAATGATTATAAATTATAAAGTAAAAACATTTGTAATCATTAAATAAATATAATTGATATAAGTTGATTTAGGTAATTGATAAATTATAAATCTAAGTAATTTGCATAAACTTATTAGTGTAAGTTGTTAATCTTGTTACTTTGAGTGTAGGTAAACTTATGAGTGTTGGAAAATCCAACAATCTTATGAGGTAGGTAAACTTATGAGTGTAGGTAAACCTAACTTCACATCAAAGTAACAACCTACACCAAAGTAACAATATTTCTAATTTACCTAAATTTCTAATCATTACATAAATTATGAGTGTAGGTTGTGACTTTATATAAATTATAAAGTGTTGGTAAACTTGATTTATACATAAAGAAATTTGATTTATACATATTCGTGACCACGCTTGTAAGTAAAATATGTAAAAACGTGTTTTCAAAACACATTTTGAACAAAAATTCAAAACCAGCACTCACTCTTCTTTGTCACAGACACTCACACTCACTCTCTCTATCTCTCTCTCTGACACACACACCCACAACACTCGCATGAAACATATATAATTTTTAATATATATAAATTTTATTTTATAAAATTCAGAACAATTATTTTTTTTAATTTAATTTTTCTTTCGAAATAATTTATTTTTCCAATTAATTTTATTTTTTTTTCAAAGGCAGGGGAATAACTGTCATAAACAGAAACCTCAGGGGTGTCAGTGTAATTTACCTAAATAAAAAAATTACATTTTAAGAATTAAAGTAAAAAAATAATCATTTTATATAGTTGATTACTATTTGCTATAATCAATTATTATTATATATATTTAATATTGGTCTGAATTTTACAAAATAAAATTTTTATATATTAAAAATTATATATGTTTGATGTGAGTGTGAGTGTTGTGGGTGTGTGTGTCAGAGAGAGGGATAGAGAGAGTGTTTGTGACAAACAAGAATGAGTGCTGGTTTTGAATTTTTTGTTGAATTTTTACATTTTACTTAAAAGTGGTTATTATCCACGGGTCAACAGTAAAACCGTGGTTTGCAAATACGTTTTCTGAAGATAAAAAGAATTACTTAACAAAAGCATGGTTATGTATAAATCAAATTTCGTTAATCAGATTTACTTTAAAAAAATAATTACTTAAAAATTTATGTGTAAATAAAATTTCCTTAAAAGCGTGATTTTTAACCACGTTTTGTTAATTAAAAGCGTGGATTGTACCACGCTTTTAAGATTTTACAAATTGTCCGCGGGAGGGCCACAAAAACAGTGAAAGCGTGGTTTGTAGCCGCGTTTTAGCTTAGTTCATGAATTCTGTCCAAATTAAGCCTACTTTGGGAAATAAATTACTATTTTGCCTTAATTTGGGAAAAGCTCCTAATTTGGGCAATGATTTAATCGTACGCATGTAAATGGCAACAATTTTAAAAACACTTATTTTGAGGATATTATTTCCCAATCTTGATCTATTCAGACATCAGTATTTCGATAAACTAGACATATATATCAATAATTTTGAATATAAAGACATTATGAAGATTCTTCTTTTATTTTTCTATTCATCTAATTTTATAGTATAATTTGTATCAAGTATTGTATTTATTCAGTGCGATTAGACAAAAGTAGACAAGTCATACAAAAATCTTAAATCATAGTGCAACTTTTTCTATGAAATTATTATTTTTTTCATTGAGTTGAAATGACTCCACTGATTTGTTCTTAATTTTTATTTTAATCATTGTTCACGTAATTTTTTAAAACTGGCGGTCCAATTAGTGAGATTATGGACAATTAAAGAGAAGCTATTTTTATTTGCTCAAGCTTCTGCCAATAGGGACCTTAATGACAAAGTTATTTGATAGGTTATTTCCTATGAGATTATTCCCTAACTTAGGGAAATAACCTCATGCGAAATAACGTAGGAAATAACTTAGGGAAATAACGTAAGAAATAACATAAATAAAAAATAAGTCAATTGGATAAAAATAAGTTATTTACGACTTTGTTCGAATTTAATTCAATTTATTACAATTATTAAAAACTTATGAAAAATGCATATATGAGCAATATGTGTCCCTCTTTAAGAGCAAATTTATAAACTTTACAAATTTATTGAGTTAAAATCAACTAACTTAGTAATTATTTTTCGTTAAAAATCCTAATGTCTTTATTTATTGGACGAAATTACATGTAGAGATGCCACCATGTTAAGGGTCAAAATTGAATTAATTAAAAGTATAAGAATAAAAATGACATAAGAAGCAAAATTTACAGACTACTAATATAATTTATCCTAAATTTAAAATTAAAAAAAAATGTTAAAAAATCAGCACTAAACAGTTGGTTGTGCCAACTTTTGTACTTATTTTTTTTAACTTATCAAACTTATTCAAGTTTTTTTTAACAAATATGAATTTCATTTTTTTTCCACCTCAACCCATTCGCTACAATTGAATTGCACAGGATGGGTTGTTTCAAACTTGCTTTTCTTTCATTTTTAATAAGTTTTTCCTTTGGCCGCAAAATATGGTTGGTGGTTACTATTCAAAGGGGGAAAAAATTGCAGGTTTCAATTAAAAAAAAGTGGTAAAAAGTTAAAAATTAATTGAATAAACATAATGCAGGCGCATAGAGAATAAGTCAATTGGATAATTCAAGTGGATAAAAATTATCGAGAATGAGTCATTTTATAAATAAAATATTTTAATTTTTGAAAACATAATTCTTAAACAAATAATTTTTTTTTTATATCAAATGTTTTGATAATAGCATTTTCCATGACGACTTGAAAGGCCTCTTTTGGCAAAGAAATAAAAATTAATTTTTTTACTTCCAATTTTTTGTGGATCAAATTTTTTGACCTCTAATGTTTTGGTAATTTTTTTGTGGATCACTTCTAAAAAGTCATTTATTTATATCAAATTTTTTGACTTCTAATGTTTTGGTAATTTTTTGGGAAAGAGGTAAAAAGGCATTTTGGGTTTCACTTAGACTATTCGCGGCGAAGGACACGGCCACCCTCTCATAACTGAAAATTTTCTCCCCTTTTTCCTTAATTTTCTCCTCATTTTCTTTTGACTGAACTTGCTTTTCTTTTATGCCAAACATCCCCTTATACTTTCCATAATAGAGAAATAAAAAATGATATAATGATCAGTTGGATCTATGGACTCGGGATCATTAGTACTAGACTAACCATGACAACTTTAAACATAGTTCCTTGTAATTCAATTTTGTATGACACTGATATATATTATATGATTCTCTTTTTATTTTTTTTTAATATATCGTAAATATTGTTAGGCTGTGCTTAATTTATTGGAATGAAAATAAAAGGAAATGGCATGATTATTCCTTAAATATGTTTTGATTAAAAAGAAAAATTTGTGGAAAGTGAAAGTGAAAGTGAAAGAAAAATATAATAATAATTTGGAAATTTTGAAAGAAAGGGATAGAAAATTTTGAAATTTTAATTATAGATAATTTTTGTACAGACAAAATTAGATTTTCTTGTGTTTTGCCATGTTTTTTTCCAAGAAATTATAAAGTTAATTACGATAATAATATACAAGAAAATTATTATTATTATAGATAATTATTTATTCATTATGTAAAAATTATTTGTTCCTAAAAAAAATCATATAACATTATTAAAAAAATTAAACTTATCATAAATTTCTTAAACCCTAATTTGTTAAACCATAACCCTCATTTCTGATTTCACAATTTAAAACCCTAACCCTAATTGAAAAATGATTTCACATTCATTAATTCAAAACCCTAACCGTAATTGAAAAACGATTTCACATTCATCAGTTCAAAACCCTAATTCAAAACCAAACCCCTCATTTCTGATTTCACATTCAATAGAAAACCATAACCCTCATTTTCTTATTTCTAACATAATATCTAAATTTTTCTAAACAGATTCAACATTCAACAGATTTCACATTCAACAGATGTCACATTGAACAGAAATCGGATTTCACATTCAACAGATTTCACAATTATAAACATATTTAAGATAAATATAAACCATTCAACATTCACATTCAACAGATTTCTAAACAGATTTCACAAATATAAACCTTAACCCTTATTTAAGATTTAAGATTTCACATTCAACAGATTTCTAAACAGATTTCAAACTCTGTAAACCCTAACCCTAATTTATTATTTCTAATTTGACAACATTTTCACATTCATGAACCCTATTCTATCAACATTACACGAAATACCAAAATAATGAATCTAACACAAAACACCAAAGTTGGCCAAAAGTGCCCGAAATTCTAAAATTATTGTGTATGGTATGGTATGGTTTAATTTTAAAATGTCCAATTCCCGAAAATTGTAAAATGTCCAAATGTCCAAAATTGGCTTTCATTTTTTAAGTTTAATTGGGTATGGTTTAAAAAAAATTGTAATCAAATTAAATTATTAAAATTATTCAACCAATTTGACCCAAATCATTTAGGATTTTTTTTTTGTCTACGTTTTTACATAATTTGTTCCTAAAAAAAATCATATAACATTATCAAAAAAATTTAACTTATTATAAATTTCTTAAACCCTAATTTTTGAAACCATAACCCTCATTTTTTATTTCACAATTTAAAACCCTAACCCTGATTGAAAAATGATTTCACATTTATCAATTCAAAACCCTAATTCAAAACCAAAACCCTCATTTCTCATTTCATATTCAATCGAAAACCATAACCCTCATTTTCTCATTTGAAACATAATATTTAAATTTTTCTAAACTTCAGGTTCATTCAACAGATTTCACATTCAACAGATGCCATAAATGTAATCCTAATTTCTCAAATTTCACATATACATTAACCAGATTAAGAGAGTATTTTTAAATCAGATTAGGGTTTTAACCATAGAACGATTATGGCATTTTCACAATTCATTTAGGATGAATTTAGAGTATTTTTATGGCATATGTAACAAAAATCTGATTCAATTCGAAGTTAATGTTAAATGTTAGATTTAACCATAGAACGATTTAGAAGCACATTCATGAACCCTATTCTACCAACATTATACCCACTTTCACAACCACAAAAAACACAATAAAGTAGATCAAGAGAGAGAGACAGAAGGCATACCAACGAGGGAGAGGCCAGAGAGCAGAAAGAGAGCTCGTGCACAGCGAGAGAGAGGGAGCAGTAAGAGCGAGAGAGAGAGAGAGAGAGAGAGAGAGAGAGAGAGAGAGAGAGAGCAGTAAGAGCGAGAGAGACAGGGCCGAGCGAGGGAGAGAGCAGGAGTGAACTGTGTTATCTAAGAAGCGTGATTGCAAATGACGGGGCTGGGGAGGGTTTATATCAGGTCTAAAAGCGTGGTTACAAACCACGAGATCACAAAATTGTATAAAAAGCGTGGTTCACAACCACGATTTCAGCAAAAAAAAATTTTAGCCAAAAAGCGGGGTTCGAAATAGCGAGTTCAAAAGAAATTTTTTTTTTCATAAAACCATGGTTTAGAACAGCGAGTTCAGAAGAAATTTTTTTTTGGATAAAAGCGTGGTTTAGAACAGCGAGTTCAGAAGAAAAAAAAATTAATTAAAAGTGCTTTTTATAACTGCGATTTCTTAATCAAAAGCGCGTTTTGTAACCACGATTTTAAGACTTCCCAAATTTCACGCGAGACAGGCGCATATATGTTGAAATCGTGGTTGTGAACCACGATTTAGCCTATTTTGGGAATTCTTTCAAAACTAGGCTTAGTTTGGGAATTGATTTAGTATTTTGGCTTATTTAGGGAAATGCCCCAAAGTCTTATGTTGAGCTATATTACCTGTCGGATGAGGAATCCAAGTCCTGCTTGTTGCTTTTTGTTTTGCTTCCTGAGGAGGCTAACGTCTCAGTAGAAATTTTGGTTCGATTTGACTGTGAGAAGTTGGAGGACATTATTGTAAAGAAAAACCTAGGGAAAGAAGAACAAGAAGCTATAGTTGATAAAATGGTGATCAAAAATCTAAAACAAAAATCCGAACATCTTTCACATCTTTATAGTTTCTATACCCAGAGATCTACTTTGAATGGTCATCCTCGGATGAGTAATTGAGAAAGATTGCTCTAAAATTAAGACTTCTACTTCTGCCGCTCCGTCCAGGGTCCAAAGCAAACCAAAACTAAGGACAGTCAAAGTGGATGATGTTGGGATAATGTTCTTCTGATTATGCAAACGCACTTCAATGTCAAGGTAATCTCTCTCTCTCTCTCTCTCTCTGGTTTTCTGGTTCCTGTTTGTTGCTGTCTTGCCGACTCTTTTTATTGATGTACATTGTCGTGTTTACTTTGCAACAAATTCAATTTCATCAATAAATTTCACTTTTCCTGATCAAAAAAATAAAAAAATAAAAGAAATTCTGAAGAACACAATGTACGGTGTTCGTCTAGAATATTTAGCCCAAATACATGGACCCTGTTTTGACATAGAAGTGAAATATAAAGGCTTGTTGAGTTGAGTTGACTTTTGAGAACCATCAAACAAACATTGCAGACCTTCAGTACCAGTGAACAATGACTTCACAGTTTATTGTTTGCTTAAAAATGGTTTCACAAATTTCTATTATATTCAGAAAGCAGAGACTGCTTTTGAAGAGCGATCTGAGAACCAATTAACTTTATCTCGATGGAAGCTCTGTTAATGCTCACCTTTTAGCTTGTGTCCACTTCAGTTTGTGTGTGCATGCTTGATGCTAGATGAAGTACCAATGGAACTCACCTTCATAATTATCATAGTTAATTTGTTTTTTTGTTGCAGCAAGTATTGCTAGCAGTGAAGAAGGCTGAGATTGTACGGGGATGTGCTTGTTGTCCTTAGTGTTTCTGAACAGGAGCCACATTTTGCACTACTTGGATGCTAATTTAAATAAAGTTCAGGTTTGCATTTTAGGCTTTGAATTAGTCATCTAAATTCGACATTGTGATATACTTGATTGTATTGTACATTTTCATAATACCTTGTGATCTATAAAAGAAAGTCTTTTCAACTCTAATGCTCCTATTCCAATTGGTTAAATTACTTAGCTGGATAGAGTTAGCAAAAACTACTTTATTCACTCATATTCCAAAAAGAAAAAGTCGGAAAAGCTCATCTTTTAATTATTTGACAGAGTAATTGATTGAGAATTGGGGTTTTAATATTTATTTGTGTTCTCATCCAATTCAAGGTGGACTGTCTACATGCTTGTGCACACATACATTAGTAGTAATTTTCCACCTAACAAACGCCATAACAAAACAATTGGGATTTGGGAGCAAATTTAGCTGGCATAGACAATTTGACTAAAATAGAGCAGTAAAATTGCAGCCCAACTCCATTTACCAGTAACTATAAAAACACTGCTAACTGTGCTATTGAACTGTTGTAAGGTTCTTTAGTGGACGGCTCACTTGTCTTCTAAATTCTTATCATTATATCTGTCATCATCATTATCATCATTATTTATACATGTAGACTCATTGCCTTTGTCTGTCTATGTGAAAATTCAGTGAGTCAAGCCTGTGTATAACATTTTTCTCAAGAAAATGAAAGAATATCAAAAGGAAAAGGAAAAGGAAAAGAGAAAAATGAGGAGCTAGTATATGTTTTTTGCCACCTTTGATCCCTGGATGCAAAGTATCAAACATTGTGCCAGCATACATCAAACCAAGAAAAGAATATTTTCATCTTCTTAACAATAGAATATTGGGGTTTCCATCTCCATTGTGAAGTCTGCAGCATGTAACGCCCTCAAAATAAACCCATAATAACCATAACATTAACATGCATTTATAAAAGAAAATGAATCATTTGAGTTAGTCATCAGAGTATTCTTATTGACAGACTTTACTTGTAACATCCTGCAACATCAAAATAAATGCCCTAAGGGCTTACATCTTTCCAAGCTAACACTTGGACACAAAAAGGATGAGTACTAACTCATTTACAAGTTAAGCCCTAGGCTTGAATGTTTACATGAAATCCCAAAAATAACAAAATAAAACATATAACTAAAGACAAGTCTTCAACATCCCAAACATCAAATCCTTCCAGGCTAAGTCCGTGGAGGTAGCTTATCACCTGAACCTGAAAATGATGTTCCCATAAAGGGTGAGCCACAGCCCAGTAGAAAAATACTAAACCAAATATAAGCATTGAATAAAGCTATAGCATTCAATAGATGGTTAATCAAGATAATCAATTTTATTATTAAACAGTCTCGTAACACTAATGTCTAAGACACATGTCACTTTCCATTATTATCAACATGGCTCAGAACCTGGCCAAACTTACAACAATGAATTATATAACATAATCACATTACTTCCAATATCAACAAAACAAATGAGACTCATGCTCATATCAAAACACTTCATACTTCCCATTTGATACACATTTTAGTGTTGTATCAATAATCATGTAGAAACACTTCAATATAATAAGCACACATAAAAATGGTGCTAATGGAGTCCATCCCCTATCTCCTCCCAAACAAAAATCCGGTTTAGAGGTCCATCCCCTATCTTCCCCTAAACCATGGAGTACATCCCCTATCTCCTCCCACACACAAAACAATGTATGCAAATGCAATGCTCAATCAATACACGTATTTTCTATATTAATGCAATAGTCAAAATTAATGACTTAACCAATGTGATTAGTTTCAGTTATTCCTAATCCACATGCAATGTCTACAACAATCATGACTATCCTCCACCGATAGCCCAAAACAGTTATTTCTAGACTGGAAATAAATATATCAACAATTTAATAGGTGAGTGATTTAAATCATCCAACTACACCATTTAATCAATAAAATCCCCAATTTCATGAGTTTAACCAAATTCCCCAATTTTCCTTAAATTAATTACTCCAATCAATTTAGCAATTTAACTAGGTTTTGTTCCCAAAATTATCAAAGTGTCCCCAACCTATCAAAATACCAAACTTAGAACAAAGCTTATAGAATAGAGTAGGAAATCCCTACCTTGAAGATCACAACTAAAATAGAGAAGATGGAGATGATGATCCAAAATCCAAAGTGCTCCAAATCCTCTCTTTTTCAGATTAAAAGAAAGATCTCGTGAAGCTCTACCTTTCTTCCAAAGGAACTAGGGTAGAAGACCACCGGAAATAGATCAAATCTAGGAGAGAAGGTAAGAGTAGAGAGAGAGACTCTCAAGGGGCGGTTTTTAAAAGTTAAGAGATGAAAAGGTAGGTCAAAAAGTGATCAGAAAAGTGAAAACACGGACTGATGTAGTCGACTCTACGCTCGAGCGTAAAAAGCCCCGCTCGAGCGTAAGACACAGAATCATGCTCGAGCGTGAAGAAAGCCGCTCGAGCGTCGATTGCACCCTTTCAGAAGTTTTGCAGGCGCTACGCCCGCTCGAGCGTCAAACTCCCCGCTCGAGCGGAGGAACAAAAACAAGGGATCACGCTCGAGCGTAAAAACTACCGCTCGAGCGGAAGAACTGCAGAGCAAAATACTGGGAGATGGAAAATCCCGCTCGAGCGTCAAAACTCCCGCTCGAGCGGAGAAGCAACAACGAAGGGCCCGCTCGAGCGTTAAAACCTCCGCTCGAGCGTGAAGGCCAAAATCTGGGCATCACCTAATGGCATCACTATCAACCAACCTGTAACAGACCCGTCCAACACAACCTATAATTCAAATACTAAGAGATTAAAGGACAACAACAACCAATAAGTAATGACAGGATCCACGGAACCTAAGTCCGGATACAATAATCTAAAGAGAAAAGACCGGGGTCGCTATAACCTCCCCCCCTTAAAAGAATTTCGTCCCCGAAATTAAGCACAAGGTTTTTTTAAGAAACAAGTTTTCTCAAATTCCAACAATATGTTAACTCAATAATAAACAACTTGACCCAACACCGGCCATTCCATCTCTCAACTAAGAGGCATGCCACAATATGCAAAACAAACATATATTTCAACCTGCATTAACACTATGCAATTTTCTTTCAATTTCAACAATTTTCAATATATTAAATATATACAATGTTCCATTAAACTTCCATTTCGAGGTAAGTTCCAAAATATTTCCATTAACCAAAACATTCTAAATGTTTTACAGCTCAAGACAAATATAAAAAGCTTTAAGGTTTGACAATATTACAAAATCTAACTACAAGATTACAAATCATTAAACATGTCCGGATATTTCTCGCGGACTTCCAACTCACGTTCCCATGTGGCTTCCTCCACCCCGTGATGTTTCCACAAAACTTTCACCAAAGGAATGGTCTTGCCTCGCAAGACTTGATCCCGCTTATCCAAGACCCTAACCGGTCTCTCTTCATACGAGACATCCTCATCAACTACTAAATCGGTCCAATCCAATACATGTGATGGATCCGGCTCATACTTCCGAAGCATACTCACATGAAACACGTCATGTACTCCGGATAACTGCGGCGGCAAAGCTAAACGATAAGCAGTCTCGCCAATCCTCTCAAGGATCTCAAAAGGACCAATGAATCGAGGGGACAACTTCCCGCTCTTCCCAAACCTCATCAATCCCCGTCTTGGTGATATCTTCAAAAAGACGTGATCACTCACCTCAAACACCAAAGGTCTTCTCCTACGGTCGGCGTAAGATTTCTGACGACTCTGGGCTGTAACAAGCCTCTTACGGATAAGCTCAACCTTCTCCGTCGTTTCCCTTACTAACTCCGGACCCAACAGAGGTGCATCACCCACCTCGGCCCAACAAACAGGAGACCTACACGGTCGGCCGTATAAGGCCTCAAACGGTGCCATACCGATACTAGACTGGAAGCTGTTGTTGTAGGCAAACTCCACCAAAGGCAAGTGCCTCTCCCACGACCCACCAAAGTCAAGAACACAACCCCGAAGCATATCCTCAAGGATCTGAATAGTACGCTCGGACTGCCCGTCAGTCTGAGGATGATAAGCTGTGCTAAAGGTCAACTTAGTGCCTAAGGCACTCTGCAAGCTCTGCCACAACCTGGCAGTAAAACGAGGATCTCTATCTGAAATGATCGTCACTGGAACCCCGTGTAACCTCACTATGTCCCGAATATATAAATCGGCCAGATGATCAACTGAATCTTTAACACGCATAGGAATAAAATGCGCCGACTTAGTCAACCGGTCCACAACTACCCAAATAGCATCACTACCCCGTTGAGTCCTCGGAAGACCCACAACGAAGTCCATAGTGACATGTTCCCACTTCCACTCGGCAATAGGCAAGGGTTGCAACAAACCCGCTGGCCTCTGATGTTCGGCCTTCACCTGCTGACAAGTAAGGCACTTAGATACGAAAGCTGCCACATCTCTCTTCATACCCCGCCACCAAAACTGGCGACCCAAATCCCGATACATCTTAGTACCTCCCGGATGCACCGCAAGGCGTGAATGATGAAACTCTCGGAGTACCTCCTCTCGATGAGACTCCGGCACAAATAGACGGTCTCGGTATCTCACACTCAGGTCGGGATACACCGTCAAACCTTTCTCAACCTTCCCACCAGAAATCTTCTCACGGAGGGATTCTATCTCAAGGTCGCCCCTCTGAGCCTCTAACACTCGAGTCACAAGTGTAGGTTGTGCAACAACAGAAAACAAGGCCGCAGCCTCAACGGATTCGCCCAGAAGCAAATCAAACTCTCCAAGTGCACCTAACATCTCCCACTCTCGGATGGCTATACTAGCTATGTCACCAACAGGTTTCCTGCTAAGGGCGTCGGCCACCACATTGGCCTTTCCCGGATGATAATGCAATTCAAAGTCATAATCCTCTATGAACTCCATCCACCTCCTCTGCCTCAAGTTCAAGTCTTTCTGTGTAAACAAATATTTCAGACTTTTATGATCCGAGAATACCTCAAATCTCTCACCATAAAGATAATGCCTCCAAACCTTCAAGGCAAATATCACAGCTGCTAACTCTAGATCATGCATAGGGTAATTCTGCTCGTGAATTTTCAACTGACGTGAACCATAGGCAACTACTTTCCCTTCTTGCATTAATACACAACCCAGACCCTCTCGTGAGGCGTCACAATAGACTGCATAACCCAACCCTCTCTCTGGAATAATCAATACTGGAGCGGTAGTCAGTCTAACTTTCAACTCCTGAAACGAATTTTCACAAGTCTCACTCCATACAAATTTAACTCCCTTCCGAGTCAGTCTAGTCAACGGTGATGCTAACCTGGAGAAGTCTTTCACAAACCGACGGTAATACCCAGCTAACCCCAGGAAACTGCGGATCTCAAACACACTCTTAAGCTGTGCCCAATCTTGCACTGCCTCTACCTTGGATGTATCAACAGACACTCCTTCACCGGATACCACATGGCCTAAGAATTTGACTTCTCTCAGCCAGAACTCACACTTCCCAAACTTGGCATACAGCCTATGGGCTCTAAGTAACTCAAGCACCACCCTCAAGTGTGCCTCGTGCTCCTCCTCAGAAGGCGAATAGATAAGGATGTCGTCCACAAAAACGACTACAAACTGATCCAAGAATTCCCGGAAGATCCGGTTCATCAAGTCCATAAAGACTGCCGGTGCATTGGTGAGCCCGAATGGCATTACCAAAAACTCATAATGGCCATACCGCGTACGGAATGCCGTCTTCGGAATATCCTCTTCCCTGACCCTCAACTGGTGGTAACCCGATCTCAAGTCTATCTTCGAGAAACAACGGGAACCCTTCAACTGGTCAAACAGGTCATCGATACGAGGCATAGGGTACTTATTCTTAACCGTAGCCCGATTCAATTTCCGATAATCTATGCAAAGTCTCAAAGCACCACCTTTCTTTTTAACAAAGAGGGCCGGTGCTCCCCACGGCGAAACACTAGGGCGTATAAAACCCTTGTCTAGTAACTCCTGGAGTTGGATCTTCAACTCAACTAACTCGGCTGGGGCAAAACGATAAGGTGACATAGAAATCGGCGCCGTGCCGGGCATTAGGTCAATAGAGAATTCAATCTCTCGATGCGGTGGCAAACCAACAAGATCCTCGGGAAAGACGTCCGAGTACTCACAAACCACCCTTGGCAACACAACCTGGGTCTCATCATCCTCACTAATCAAAAGGTTAGCAAGTAGCCCACTAAGCTCACTCCTTCCTCGTCGAACATACCCCGGTGGCAACACATCACCAACCCGGTCCCCCAGAAAATGAAAATACTCTCCGCTCACGGTACAACAAGTGACCCTCTGGCGGTAGCAATCAATAACTGCCCGATATGACGATAACCAGTCCATACCCAGAATAACATCGAAACCTCTCATAGGCATAACTACAAAAGAAAATGGGATTCTATGGTAATCAACCTCTATATCACAACCCCTAACACCGTGTTTCAAAATTAATTCACCCCCAAGAGGCGACACTACACAAATAGGAGATGCCAACTGTGCTAACTCCAACTCCAAAACAGATGCAAATGCAGCAGACACAAAGGAATGAGATGCACCCGTATCAATCAAAACATTAGCAACCGAGTTGCAAAACAAGAAAGTACCTCTCACAACAGATGGAGCCGGTACAAGATCCTGCGCGGTAACAGCATACACGCGCCCAGATGACCTCTGATCAACCTGCTCACCCCTAGGAGCATAAGATTGCTGCACCGACTGAGACGATGTAGCCCCCTGATTAGCCCTCGAGGCCTGACCCGACTGAGCTGGCTGTTGACCCTGAATCTGCCTCAAACCAGATGCACCAGGTGTGCCACCCAACTGGGGGCAATACCTCTTCATATGCCCTGGCTGACCACACTGATAACACGAGAGTGGCTGACCTCTACCCTGACTCTGGCTCTGAGATCGAGCCGAAGAAGATGCTGCTCTCTGAACTCCTCCCCTCTGAGGACAAACTGGAGACTTGTGGCCCAACTGGCCACACTTGAAACAGGTAATGTCTCCCTGACTGCCTTTCCCCGAACTAGCACTCGGTACAGGAAAAGTCGATCTCGAAAAGCTACCATGAGACTGCTGGGGATTAAAACCCTTCTGTCTCCTACCATCACTCTGACTATCCTGACTCCTCTTGGAGCCCTTCTGCCCTTCCTCCTCCTCTTGCATCATGATCTCCATATGGGCTGCAGCATCAACCATACGCCCATAATCCCGAATCATAGTTCCCCCAACTCTCAGCTTGAGGCCACGCCTCAACTTCTTCTCAAACTCAATACAGCGGCGTTCCTCAGACGCCACCAATTCAGGTGCAAACCTGGATAAACTAGTAAATGCAGCCTCAAACTCGGCCACTGAAGAACTCGACTGCTTAAGCTGGCAGAACTGGTCTCTCAGCTTCTCCCTAACTGCTGGAGATAAGAACTTCTCCTGAAAAGCATTCACAAAAGCCTCCCATGTACCTCCTATACGCCCCTTAGTGAACTTCCACCACTGACCCGCATCCCCCTTCAACTGGAAAGATGCCAAGGTCACTTTCAACCCCTCGTCTTCGATGCCAAGCATCTCAAACGTCTTCGTTGTCTGTTCGAGCCATTCATCTGCCTTAAGTGGCTCTTTAGGATCACCCACAAATTCATCCGGATTGGACCGGAAGAACTCCCTCTTCAGAAAGGAAGGTCCTGCATCCACAATACCAGCCTGAGCTTGATTCTCAGCTCTGAGAATGCCTATAGACTCCCTGAATGCCCCCGCTATCTCTCGAGCTAAAGCGCCCAAAGCCTGCTGGCCTACTGGCTCGGCCACATTGGCCTGGCCAATTCCCTCCTGAACTATCGGAATCTCCTCTGGCACTGGCACCTCCTGCCTACCCGGCCTACCACGCCTACCGCGTCCTCGTCCTCGTCCTGACATCCTAATAAAGGAAACAAAGACATTAGCACATTAATAAATGTGCCAAAGCTAAACACTCGCGTCCTAATACAATGGACAACAATAATTCATTCCACGTAAGCACATAATCACATAAGCACCTACGAATTTCATTCCCGGATAATGATAGTCCCAATGCGTTACTATAGTTCCGGTTGGAAGCAGCAGTGATCAAGTGCCTTTCCAACAAGACTACTAGAACTCAAGGGTCCAATCAACATCCTAGAAACTACATTCCATACCCACATAATCACATAAACATGTTATCATATAAGCATATAACGTTACACTAAGTCTCTATCAAACGAGACGAACCCATAATGATACTAATCACTTCCCACGTACCCAAAGTATTCAAACCCGGTACGCTCTGATACCAAGTTGTAACGCCCTCAAAATAAACCCATAATAACCATAACATTAACATGCATTTATAAAAGAAAATGAATCATTTGAGTTAGTCATCAGAGTATTCTTATTGACAGACTTTACTTGTAACATCCTGCAACATCAAAATAAATGCCCTAAGGGCTTACATCTTTCCAAGCTAACACTTGGACACAAAAAGGATGAGTACTAACTCATTTACAAGTTAAGCCCTAGGCTTGAATGTTTACATGAAATCCCAAAAATAACAAAATAAAACATATAACTAAAGACAAGTCTTCAACATCCCAAACATCAAATCCTTCCAGGCTAAGTCCGTGGAGGTAGCTTATCACCTGAACCTGAAAATGATGTTCCCATAAAGGGTGAGCCACAGCCCAGTAGAAAAATACTAAACCAAATATAAGCATTGAATAAAGCTATAGCATTCAATAGATGGTTAATCAAGATAATCAATTTTATTATTAAACAGTCTCGTAACACTAATGTCTAAGACACATGTCACTTTCCATTATTATCAACATGGCTCAGAACCTGGCCAAACTTACAACAATGAATTATATAACATAATCACATTACTTCCAATATCAACAAAACAAATGAGACTCATGCTCATATCAAAACACTTCATACTTCCCATTTGATACACATTTTAGTGCTGTATCAATAATCATGTAGAAACACTTCAATATAATAAGCACACATAAAAATGGTGCTAATGGAGTCCATCCCCTATCTCCTCCCAAACAAAAATCCGGTTTAGAGGTCCATCCCCTATCTTCCCCTAAACCGTGGAGTACATCCCCTATCTCCTCCCACACACAAAACAATGTATGCAAATGCAATGCTCAATCAATACACGTATTTTCTATATTAATGCAATAGTCAAAATTAATGACTTAACCAATGTGATTAGTTTCAGTTATTCCTAATCCACATGCAATGTCTACAACAATCATGACTATCCTCCACCGATAGCCCAAAACAGTTATTTCTAGACTGGAAATAAATATATCAACAATTTAATAGGTGAGTGATTTAAATCATCCAACTACACCATTTAATCAATAAAATCCCCAATTTCATGAGTTTAACCAAATTCCCCAATTTTCCTTAAATTAATTACTCCAATCAATTTAGCAATTTAACTAGGTTTTGTTCCCAAAATTATCAAAGTGTCCCCAACCTATCAAAATACCAAACTTAGAACAAAGCTTATAGAATAGACTAGGAAATCCCTACCTTGAAGATCACAACTAAAATAGAGAAGATGGAGATGATGATCCAAAATCCAAAGTGCTCCAAATCCTCTCTTTTTCAGATTAAAAGAAAGATCTCGTGAAGCTCTAACTTTCTTCCAAAGGAACTAGGGTAGAAGACCACCGGAAATAGATCAAATCTAGGAGAGAAGGTAAGAGTAGAGAGAGAGACTCTCAAGGGGCGGTTTTTAAAAGTTAAGAGATGAAAAGGTAGGTCAAAAAGTGATCAGAAAAGTGAAAACACGGACTGATGTAGTCGACTCTACGCTCGAGCGTAAAAAGCCCCGCTCGAGCGTAAGACACAGAATCATGCTCGAGCGTGAAGAAAGCCGCTCGAGCGTCGATTGCACCCTTTCAGAAGTTTTGCAGGCGCTACGCCCGCTCGAGCGTCAAACTCCCCGCTCGAGCGGAGGAACAAAAACAAGGGATCACGCTCGAGCGTAAAAACTACCGCTCGAGCGGAAGAACTGCAGAGCAAAATACTGGGAGATGGAAAATCCCGCTCGAGCGTCAAAACTCCCGCTCGAGCGGAGAAGCAACAACGAAGGGCCCGCTCGAGCGTTAAAACCTCCGCTCGAGCGTGAAGGCCAAAATCTGGGCATCACCTAATGGCATCACTATCAACCAACCTGTAACAGACCCGTCCAACACAACCTATAATTCAAATACTAAGAGATTAAAGGACAACAACAACCAATAAGTAATGACAGGATCCACGGAACCTAAGTCCGGATACAATAATCTAAAGAGAAAAGACCGGGGTCGCTATACAGCAGCTATTTGCCTTTCCCGTAATTGTTTACAAAAAGAGAGGTAAGCTTTGAATTCTAGCTTTGCCCTTTTCAATAATTTATGAAATTGAATATATAAATAATGCTAACTGTTGTCCATTGCTTATTTTATTCATAATGCAAAGGTACCTATGTCTGAGTTAAGTTGAATTGTGTAAAAAGCTAACTATATGTCTACATGAGCTAAGTTAGATTGCATTCTATTCATAATGCAGAAGCGTAAGGTGCATTGAAAATCTAAATATTTTGGCATTTTCTTTACCTTAATGACATGTGAGTTGCGATTAGCATGACCCACAATTCATGTATGTAAACATACAAAAAGCAACTTAACTCAAGAATAGTATTTCTTTTTTAGTGACCTTTTAGTATGTAATTTTTTTCCCCCCTGTATCTGAAGTATTAAATAGCTCTAAATTGTTCCCCAAATAACACCATATTGTCCATGCAAAAAATAAAAAATAAAAGGCAAGAAAGAAAGATGAAGAAAGAAATAAATCATCTTCAATATTCATCATGTAAGTTAGTTTCGGTGAAAAAAGTTGTTCTCATATTTTAGTGTTTGGTACAATGGAACATAGAAGTCAATGGATGACTTTTTTTAGCATTCAAGAAGATGACCTAATTTGGATGGAAAATGTTTTTCATTTTTTAAAAGTAGAAAACATTGCAGAAACATTTTCTGGATCTATCGAGACATACCAATCTAACTAATGACACTACCACCCTACCATATCCTTTAGCTACCATAGAATATCAAAGATTCTATGTCAAAAATTCAATCCAAAGATTTTAAGTGTAAAAAGTAGATCCAGACACAATTTTTCTTGTTTTTAATAATAGTAATATTCTAGCAAATTTCAGTGTTGCTTGTTCAATATTTTTCCTCAGACATGGCAGATATTTTGATTTACATTGTAGAAAAGTTAATGTTGTTAAACTATTTGTGAAGCCAGTTAAACATTAATTCAATTGTTTGATTTATCAAAAGAAAAAGGTTGGAAGTCTAAGAAGTGAAGTTGAAACATTAGAGGCTATGAGCGATAGGGTTCAGGGATTCATTTATCTAGCAATTAGGATTAGAGAAGAAATTCATGAAGATGTCAAGCACTAGATTGAAAAACTTACTGGGTTCATAGGAAGGGCTAAAGAGTCTTTGGAAGGTGGAAGTAATGTGAGCGAGAGTGTTTTAATAGGTGGTTTTCTTAGTTGGTCACACTTTTGTTTTTCCTTATTTATTTATTTTGGACAGATGATTTGGTCACATGTTTTCGGCTAGGAAAAGAAGCAAAAGAGAAAACGGATAAGGCTAAAATGCTATGGAAACAAAGCAACTTCAATAACAAATCCAGCTCTACACGTCCTTGGGGATATAATTCATACCCTTAGAAAGGCTCTTGACTTATGAGACCACAAATTTGGCAATGTGAAATGACAAAATCAATTTCTTTGGAATACATGGTATTGGAGGTTGTTCCAAAGACAACTTTGGTAAGAGAAATTAGCACAAAAAAAAAAAAAAAAGAAGCTAAATTGGATAAGCTTTTGATGGCTATAGTGTCTTGGCACCTAGACATTAAAAATATTCAGGATCAAATAGATGACGTGTTGGGTTTGAGAATAATTGATCGGCCAAATGAAACTGAAAGATCAATTATATAATGTGCAAGACTCGAGGATGTCAACAAGATCCTTGTTATATTGGATGATGCTTTCAGAAACACTGCTAACTCTGCCATTGAGCTGTTATTTGTGAAACTGCATCTTCATTATGTATTTCGTTTGGGACTCTAAGACTCTCATTACTAAGGACGAACAATATGAAAATGTTCAGAAACATAAGTCCAAACAAAGAGTCACTGATAAGACATAACTTGTCGTACGGTTAAATTTTGTTCGGTCCTATAAGTTCGAATAAGTGTAAAATGTTTGGTTATTTAGTGTCAAACATTCAATCTATTCAAGCCTCTTCAAGCTCAGTCCAGCCAACAATAACCCACAATGACATGGGGTCAACCATCCAAATAAAGTCAAAGAACGTTAAGGAGGCTTGGCAGCAGCCCAAGAAAAAAAGCTTTCAGATCGGTCCACTTTTGGCTCATTTCGGCAGCGGAACAACCCCAAAACACATGGGCAAGTGCCTCATGGACTTGGTACAAAACTTAAAGCAAACAATGGCTCAAATTCATTACTGAAGCTAAGAAAGAGTCATTTCACCCTAACAAAACTAGCTTTCCAACCTTTTCAGCAGTAGCCCCACGGCTGCCCAATCGCAATCTAAAGCCTGGGAGACAAGCTAGAGTTGAGCCTAGTACCTCCCATGGCTTGGTCCAACCTTACTCAGCATTGAGAGATCAGCCTAGCCCGATTCAGCAAAGGCCATTTTCAACCCATTTCTCCCTAAAAAATTGAGGGACTAGATCATTGCGATGATCTTCAGATATGTTGATAAGTGGCCAACTCATATCTAAGGGGGATACTTTTGGAGTAGTGGTTTGGTAGGCATGAAAGTGCCCAAAGTCCAAGTTAGCATCCTCTAGTAGAGGCAACAAAGGATAAAGAGCCAGTTGTCCTATAGACTTTTGGATACTTAGGACATATATGTGCTATCAACTTCATATTGGCTGAATTCCTTTCAGTCATATCACCCTTTTTCAATTCTATTTAGCAACAGTTATAAACAACTCTCACTGCGAAAAATTACTACTTTTGGTAAGATCCTATTTACTACTTTTGGCAACAATCTAAACAGCTCACAATTCTGTCTTATAAGCATTCAATGCCCTTAAACACTTGTTGAAATCTGATTTAACCCTAGGGGAAGCTCAAGGCCCCCTTTCTAGGCCATGAATAACACCCCTGCAACAATGTGCAAATATATTAATTATCGGTAAACTGTGATATTCAAACACAGTATCTATTGCATGCTCTGATACCATGATTTCAAATTGTTAACCACCAACTTCTTCTAAAAGCTTAAACTATTAGAGAAAGAGATAAATTTAATTATTTTTTCAACCCACCCCTCACATGTGGCCAAACTTTCTTTCATAAGTGGGCCAAAGACGTGCAAATAATTTAATTCTTGGGTTGGTAGTGAGGTTTAAACACGGGATCTATTGCGTGCTCTAATGCTATGTTAGATTGTTAACCACCATCTTATCCAAAAGTTTTAGTCATTAGAAATAGGGACAACTTCATTATTTATATCCTCAATACATCCCCTTATATATGACCAAATCTCATTCGTAAGCGCACAAAATATGTGCAAGTATTTTCAATTGTCGAATAGGCAGTGAGATTTGAACACTAGATTTAGTACTTGATTTAATATCACTTGTTAGACTAAGTTCCACTATCTCTCTTAACATTAATTGGTTTTAGGTGAACTGGTGAAAGTTGGGACGATAAGTGATACTAGATCCAAGCTCCAATGTTTGAGTTACCCAGGGTGATTCCTTGCAGAAGGGGAAATCCACCCTAGTAGGCTCTGTGGACTAACAGTTGATAATGGACTAATCATCAGAAATTCAAATTTAAGCACAAAAGCTATACCAATTGATTTTAGAAGAGATCCGAAAACTCAGTCTGACAAGAGTGTTGAGGATATAAATAATAAAAGTATCATTCTCTTGAACAATTTAAGTTTTTAGATGAGTTAGTGGTTAATAATTTATAATATTAGTGCTAACAGTAGATTTTGTGTTCGAATCCAACCTCACCACTTACCAAATAATTAAAATATTTGCACGTGTTTGGCCCCCTTATGAAGAACAACATGGTTATACACAAGGAATGTATTGAAATATAAATAAAAAAAGTTATTTGGCTCTCTAATACTTTAAACTTTTAGATGAGTTGAGGATTAAGAATGGATGATTTAGTCGAGTGGCGTAGGATAACACTATTCTCAAGGAAATAATATGGAAAAACAAAAGAGAAAAAGGAGCTGGTATATGTGCTTTGTCATCTTTAATTCCTTGAAGCAAAGGATCAAACAACATATATTAGGGAACAAACCAAGAAAATAATTGCATTCCCATTCTTACACATAGAATGTTGAGGTCTCCATCTCCATCTCCATTGCGAACCCTGCAATAACCATTTGTTCGCAGAAAGAGAGGTATGCTTCAATTTCTAGCTTCCCCTTTTCAATAATTTTAGGCAAGTAGTTGAATACATCAATAATGCTAACTGTAGTCCATTACTTGCTTATTTTATTCATAATGCAAAGATAATTGATTGCTTATTCTATTCATATTGCTAAGCTAATTGAATATCTAGCATAAGCTACTGAAGTTGCATTTTGTGTTAGTATTAAGGGGTAGTTTACATGGAGACTCCCTAAACTATTACCGAGTAATCACTTTGGCCACTTAAACTAAAATAATGTACAAACTGACTCCTAAATTATTGATAACATAAAACTCCTTTACGATTAATTACCAAAATGTCTTGCACCTCTTGTATCATTTTATCCCTTAAACTATCGTGAAATATTATTTTACCTCATGAACTATAAAACATACAAATAGACCCTTAAATTATCAAAATGTCACACACACCTTGATGTTGTTAACGAAAATAGTAAAATGACCAAATTGCCCCCTCTTTTCGATACCTTAGTCCCTAACCCTCTATCCCTATCCCCTCATATCTCCACTCCATTTCAAAAAAATCCATTAAAAATTCTCTTTTTTTTTTAAAACAATTTATTATTATTAATTTTTAATGATTTTTGATGAACTTGAAAGAGAGAATGGTTGTGTCAGATATTAAAAAAAAATGGAATGGTTTGATCATTTCACTGTTCCTTTAACGACATTAGAGGTGTTTGACATTTTGATAGTTGAAGCATCTAATTGTACATTTTTATAATTTAATTGGGTAGAGTGATACTTCATGGCTGTTCAGGGGGCCTCCATGTAATTAACCAATTGCTAAATGGTACTTTGGTCATAAAATAATCAAAATTTTGATGCGTGACCCTCAATCTCACAATTTACTCATGGCTGAAGTACAGAATGGGTGTGATGCATTTTGCTAGTTAAGGGGTCTAACTATACTCTTTTTTAGTTCAGAGAGTTAAAATGATACATGAGAATAGTTTAGAGAGTCTCCATGTAAATATCTCTAGTATTAATTTGGGCCTCTTGTGATGATTGTTTTAAAGTATTATAAATATTATTTGGGTTGAAGTTCGCTATGTACTTTAAATTTGGTCCAACAACTTTGAGATTGCAGGTATACATTTAAGGGTTAATTACCAACTAATCCTGTTAAGTAGACTTAAATACTAATAGGTGTTATTGACTTTTTGAATGCACCAATAAGTCTTGTAATGTCTATATGTTGCCCTCATTAAATTTCTTTCTTTTGTTATCTTCTCTCTTTTTCTTTCATTTTTTCAGAAAACTTTTCTTCTTCTTCTTCTTCTTCCTCTCTCTCTACCATTTTTCTAGAGAGCATCTCTCTTTCTCTACCATTTTTGTAGAGAGCTTCACATCACCACTACCGTTGTTACACCACAATTATCACTACACTACTACTGTCACCATGTCATCCACTCACCACCACTGCCGTCACCGTTTGGCGACCACCACCAACGTCATCGTTTGACCACAACCACCGTTCACCAATCACCTCTATTATTGCCGATCTATACCTTACATGATCTACACATCACCACCTTCTTCCGTCATCAGCGCCGCACACTTCTTAACATCGTCTTCTTTCTTTGTTCCTATCACCGGTGACTTTCAGATCTAGCCATTTTCAACTCATATTTTTACCGGTAACTTCAAATTTGGCCATTTTTGGATGCCGATTTGATCATGACATGGTTGCCGAAGCTCCTACTAATGAGATTGGATCTTTTTTTTACTCTCTCTCTCTATATATATGTGTGTGTGTGTGTTGATGGATCTCTATCAATTTGTTTGTAAAGATCTAATTAAATAAGATCTGTTATTTGTAATATTTGTATATTAATAAATAATTTTACAGTGATAAATTTATCATTACTTTTATTTTGTATGTTTAAGTGTATTGGTGTGTTCCTGTGAATGAATAAGCGAATGTGTATTATATAAGTGTAAGAGTGAGACTTAGTAATTGATGAAGTGGTCTGAAAAAAATTGACGAGTATTATCAGTGATGAATTTATGACTAATACCAGATCTGAGGAAGTGGTGAGAGTATTGACATAATGAAAAATGATATTGTTTTGCCTGAAAAAATGGTTGGTTAATTGTCAAAAATCATTGTCAGAAAAACATCGTCGGATGTTGGAGATGGCAACCGGAGATTTGCTGATAGTCTGAGATGGTATCCGGTGATTGAAGTTGTCGGACATGGTCGCCGGTGATCGGAGTTGGCAGCCAGACATGGTTGCTAATATTTGGAGATGAAGGAGATGGTATTTTGGATATATTAATAGGTAAAAAAAGGAGCAGGACTTATAGGTAAATAAGTTTGATTAATAGGACTGGCCCGTAAGTGTCCCTAAATTTAAGAGAATATTTTGTACCTAATGGTTAAAGGTTAAGTTTGTTCACAATAACCTATGTGTGGGGTGTACAAATATCAAGTTTAGTCAGGTCGACACTATTAGGAGTGCAATTTGGGTGGGTTAAACCTGAGCAAACTAAGCCCAGCCCGAATTTTTTTAGGGCTTGGGCAAGATATTTTTTAATTCGGAACATGCTTGGACAAAAATTTAGAAGCCCGAATTAAATTTGGACAGGCTTGGGCAAAGACATCAAATAATCCGAGTAACTCGAAGCCGGAATTATATATATAGATATATAAAAATATTAAATATACATATAAATTATTAGCCATTACATTATATTTATTTTTAGTAAATACAAAAGGGGGTACTATGCCAACCCCCCGCTCCAAGCTAAGACCTCTCTTGAGGAGAAGTATAAGGGCGCCATCCAAGGGGCTACGGGGTGTTGAACCATTGTCAAAGGAGTTTTCGGTACGTCACTTACTGCTAAACCAACACCCTGTTGGCAGCCATTACATGATATTAAAGTAATTTAGATCATTAGATCATATTGAATATGTATTATATATACAAGTAACATAATACAAAATCTTACCTTTTTTATTTCCACTTATAAATTGTAAAGACTACTGTAGTGGCAAGCAACCTTGGGATACAATTCGAGCAACTCTGGCAATTTGGATTTAAGTCTGGCTGGGCTTGGGCAGACAACATGGGGTTACAATTTGGACCTGAGCAAGTCTCAAAATAACTTGGGTTAGGCTTAAACAACCTCTTAACCTGCTCCAGTTACATCCCTAGACACTATAGAGTAAGAATATACATGTCATTTCAAGCACTGCTCGACCCCAACATCACATCAAACTTATGTATTCAAAGCCTGAGCCATTAGTTTTCCTTTTTTCGTTTTTTCTTCTTTCTTTTTTGAAATTTTCTATTATTTGAATTTGGAACATTAACAAAATTTAATTGTAAAATAAATATAATCTTTTAAGAATTGTTTTGATTTAGACTCTAGGAAAAAGTATAAATATGCATTTTTCATTATGGGCTAGCACCAATAAATCCCATATCCCCATCTTATACACCAATAAGTCCTTTCTAAAATTTTATGAACCCAACAGCCCCATGTATGTGAAATTTACTTAATTAACCCATATATTTAGCCCCGCATTAATAGTTGGCATATCGAAATTACCAAAAGCCTATATTGTGAAATGACACATTTAACTAAAGCGTACTAAGGGTTATTGTAGTCGTTAATGGGATGTTTGAAAATCCCACATATCCAGCTTTCTAAAACAAGAAAATACCATATCGGAATCTTCACCATTTTGAATATGCACAAAGGGACAATTGGGTTGTGGATTTTATGGGTATGTGGACTTGTGATGGGATGTGATTTATAGGATGTATACTTCATCAGTATGTGGTTTGGTTGGATGTTGTTTTGTGGGGCATTTAGGATTCATGGGGATGTGGTTTTGCTGGATGTGGTGTGTTTTTCACATCAAATGTGGTAATCGTGGGTAGCATTAATGTCAAAGACTGAAGGATGTGGTTTTCGTGGTATATATTTTGTGGGGTGTGATTTTGCTGGATGTGGAATTTTTTTGTTTTTTGTATTTGACGGCTTATTGATTTGTTCCACCACCTCAATGTATATATTGGCCTCCATTCACCACCAAATGGGAATCCCACCCCAATCAAATGCATGATTCTTTCAATGTGATCCCACGAAATAATATTTGTCTCCCCAACATTCCTTCTACAGCAGATGGATCAAGTCAAATCTATGTGGAACAAGGCCATAAACGTAAAATTTCACACAAGATAATATATTAAAACCATCTTACCAAACTCAATGGGACTAATTGGTTCATAAGAAATCAAAAGGGACTAAATTGATCACAATTCCTCCAAAAGGGATTTACAGGTAAATTTTCCCTTTCTTTATCTTTTATTATTATTTTAAATTTAATTTGTATCTAAATAATATAAAAATTAAAATTAAAATTTTATAAATGGATAAGTTGCGCCCGCTAAGTTAAAAGTCTTTATCCCAAACCTAGCCTCAAAATTAAATGGACTCAAAATTTTAGTCCAACCCAATCGTACGAGCTGAATATTTTTCCCAAGTCTTAAAATTATCAGGTTGGGTTGGACAGGTTGGGCGGACTATTGTGCCTATGGCCACCCCTATGTGGGGGTACTTCCAAATTTAGGTGACCAATTTTCTCCTACCTCGCTCCACCCCCACATCCTCTGTCTCACGTTATACGGATTTTTCCTGCCCGATAAAAAAAGTGGATTGGGAACGAGTTTTGATTCCCTCGTCTTATTCTAACCCACCCCGCCCGAATTATATTTATTTAATATATTTATATATGAATAATAGATATTCTTTTTTTAATATAATAAGATTAAACCACTAAAATAATACACTTATGATTCACTTTCACTTATATTTTTTCATTTAACATGTTTTAACTTTCATTAATTATAAATTATTATAATCTCTGATCTTTGATCATCATTAGTATTTTTATTTTTTAGGTAACAAAATTAACCCACCCCGACACAAATCCAATTTAGCTCGCCCTCGATATGATACGAAACATGGGCAGAAGATTACAAATCTGTTCTGTGACCATCCCTACTTCCATTAGGTTGTGACTTGGTGTAATGATAAGTGCCACTTGTTGGAAAATTATATGGTGATCTACAAGCAGTGTTGTAACATGTTTTTAATTAATTAAAATAGTAAAACTCAATATTTTTTTTGTTAATTTTTAGAAGACAATGTCATCCTATAAATACCAAAGAACTTTTCGCATCTGTCATAGCGTTGTGGCATGAGTTTAATACAAAAAGTAGAGATCTATCAAAAAATTTGTCAGAGGAAGACTTGTGTATTGTGCACAACGTTTGACATGTGAACTTAGAGCAAACAATGAGAATTTTGTTTGTCTCTTAAATACTAGATAAAATAAAAGATTATCTATTTTTAATTTTTTATTTATCGTCTATTTTTTCAGATATAAACGAGATAAAATAGAATGGCTATGCTCATTGAATCTATTTAATTCTTTCTACAAATGATATACACGGAGAATCCTACAAAATGAACTGCTCGAATCATCGAAACATGATCTATAGTACGCTCCATGGGCTTGGACAACACGTTCAAATTTAGACATGAGAGAAACACAACCCTATAGTTCTAAGTTGGTTCCACATAGGACAGAGAAAAACATTTTAAAGATAAGCACTACTTTTAATATTATATATATCATTGGTTGGGAGCACTATATAGACAATGTCATATGATTATTGAATAATTACATATATTGATTGTGTTTCGAGTAATTTTATTGTTGCGAGTGCAATTTTTCTTTCTTTATAGCGACTCCGGTCTTTTCCCATTTGATTATTGTATCCGGACTTAGGTTCCGTAGATTCTGTCATTGTATAATTGTTGTTGTTGTCCCTTATTTTTCTTATTTGGAGTTATAGGATGTGTTGGGCAGGTTTGTTTCAGGTTGGTTGGGTTTAGAAACCAAGTGTTGCTGTCCAGATTTTTGGTTCTTCGCTCGAGCGAGGAGTTGGTCGCTCGAGCGAGCTGTTGTTTTTGGTTCTTCGCTCGAGCTGGGGTTTAGTCGCTCGAGCGAGAGATGGCGTCCAGTATGGACTTGTAGCATTGCATTCTTGGCTCGAGCGAGCTTTTCTTTGCTCGAGCGAGTATTTCTTGTGTCTGGTCGCTCGAGCAACCAAGTCTTTGCTCGAGCGAGCTTGTCCAATTTAATTACGCAGCAGCAGGTTTTGATCAGTCTTTTTCAACTTCTTTTTTATTCCAAACCCTAGGTCCGACCTCTCTCTCTCCCTACTCACCTTCTCTCTTAGGTTTGATCTATTCAGAGTGTGTTTCTACCCTAGTTGCTTTATTAAAAAGATAGATGGAGTCGAGGGCTTTCATTTAATCTGAACATTTGGCGATTTGGAGCACATTGGTATTTGGGTATTCATCTCTGTCTTCTCCATTTGGGTTGTCTTCTTTGAGGTAGGGATTTCCTACTCCATTTTATAAGTTTTGTTCTAAGTTTTGGTATATTGATATGTTGGGGTTACTTTGATAATTTTGGGAAAAACCCTAGTTGTATTAATTAATTAATTTGTATAATTAATTTAAGGGATTTGGGGAAATTGGTTTAATTCATGAAATTGAGGAATTTATTGATTAAATGGTGTAGTTGCATAATTTATATCACTCACCTAGTGAATTGTTGGTATATTTGTTTCCAAGTCTAGAAATAACTGTGTTGGGCTATCGGTGGAGGATAGTCGTACTTGTTGTAGACACTGCATGTGGAATAGGAATAACTGAAACTAATCATTGATTAAGTCATCAATTTTGACTGCTGAATTGATACAGACATTATGTGTATTGATTGTGTGTTGTATATGATATGTGTTTGCATACATTGTTTTGTGTGGGAGAAGATAGGGGATGTACTCCACGGTTTAGGGGAAGATAGGGGATGGACCTCTAAACCGGACTTTGTTTGGGAGGAGATAGGGGATGGACTCCATTAGCATCACTTTTATGTGTGCTTATTTATATTGAAGTGTTTTATTGATACAACACTAAAATGTGTATCAAACTGGAAGTATGAAGTGTTTTGATTTGAGCCTGAGTCTCAATTGTTTGTTGGCATTGGAAGAATGTGAATATGAGATTTATATAGTTCACTGTTGTAAGTTTGGCCAGGTTCTGAGCCGTATTGTTAATGTTGGAAAGTAAAACGAGTTTTAGACATTAGTGTCATGAGACTGTTTGATGATGTAATTGATTATCCTGGTTAACCATCTATTAAATGCTGATGCTTTATTCAATGCTTATATTTGGTTTAGTATATTTCTACTGGGCTGTGGCTCACCCTTTATGGGAACATCATTTTCAGGTCCAGGTGATAAGCTACCTCCCAGGACTTAGCTTGGAAGGATTTGGATTGTGAAGACTATCTTTAGTTGTTTGTTTTTATTTGATAAATAATCAAGCCTAGGGCTTTATTTGTATTTGAGTTAGAACTCATATTTTGTGTCCAAGTGTTGGCTTGGAAAGATGTAAGCCCATAGGGCATTTAATTTGATGTTACATGTAATGTTTTTCTTTAGTAATACTCTGATGAATGAATTAATAAATTGTTTTCTTTAAATAATGCATGTCGATGATATACATATAATGGGTATATTTTGAGGGCGTTACATTCTTTATTTTATTTTTGGTGAATTGATACAAGATTAAGAAGAATTGCATCAAATCGGACAATCATAGTCTAACAACACATATTGATAAGTCTAATAACCAACACAAGAAGAAACAACACATGATGACAAAAAAATCCTCATAGTGGGGTGGGACCTAAAAGGGGATAAATTAGAAATATTTAAGAATAGAATGGGTAAGGAAGGTACTTGGGACTTGGGATTTGGGACTTGGAAGATGATGCTAACACTATGTAGAACTTGATGCCCAATTATATGAGGAGAATCTCAAGGAAAGTTCTTGGAGAATCGAGAGGAAAGGGACCCAACTCTAAGGAAACTTGGTGGTGGAGGGAAGATGTTCAAGCGGTAGTTAAGGCGAAAAAGAGTGCTTTAAAAAGTGGTAGAAGGATAGAACTAAGGAAATCTTAAGAGCCATAAATTGGCTAATAAGGAGATCAAGAAAGTAGTGAGAGAGGCTAAGTTGAAAGATTATGATGACCTATGCACTAGACTAGATAGTACGGAGAGAGAAAAGAGGGTATACAAACTTGCTAAAATAAGGAAGAGGAAAACAAAAGATTTTAATCAAGTTAAATGCATCAAGAGTGAGGATTCTAAGGTATTAGTGAAGGATGAAGAGATTAATGAAGGTGGAAGAACTATTTTGAGAAATTGCTAAATGAGGAACATAGAGGTACGTTAATAGGGGAGTAAATAGTCAGTAATAAGGAAAACCAAGACTATAAGTTCTATCGCAGGATTCTGAACTTTGAGTGCAGATTGCACTTAAGAAGTTGAAATCGAATAAGGTTTTAGGACTTGATGATATCCCTATTAAAGCTTGGAAGTGTTTGGATAAGAAGGGGGTTGCTTGATTGACTAGGTTGTTTAACAAGATTTTGTTGATTAGGAACATGCCAGATGAGTAGAGGAAGAGTATTTTAGTATCAATTTATAAGAATAAAGAAGATGTCTAGAATTGCAGCAACTATAGAGGAATCAAGTTAATGTTTCATATAATGAAAGTGTGGGAGAGGGTGATGGAACACTGATTGCAAGATATAACAGAGGTGCTAAAGAATCAATTTAGGTTTATGCCTGGTAGGTCAACAATGGAAGTGATCTATCTTTTGAGGAGAGTAAAAGAAAGTATAGAGAAAAGAAAAGAGTCATTCATATGGTGTTTATCGATCTTGAGAAAGCATATGATAGAGTGCCTCAGGATATAATTTGGTGAGTGTTAGAGAAGAAAGAGGTGACAAAATGTTACATTGATGTGATTAGGGACCAGTATGAAAGGGTAGTGATCACTATTAGATCGCCTGCTGGAGAGACAAATGAGTTGATGAGAAATATTCAGGACGATGTGCCATGATGTATGTTTTTTGCAGATGATATTGTGTTAGTGGATGAGACTAGAGAAGGAATTAACACAAAGTTGGAGATTTGGAGAGAAGCACCTGAATCTAAAGGATTTCGAATAAGTAGAACTAAGATAGAGTATATGGAGTGTAAATTTAGTAACAGTAACAATGAAAACAAAGGAGAAGCGAAGATTGAGAACCAAAAACTACCCAAGAGTGAACATTTTTGTTATTTAGGGTCGATTATCACAATGGTGGGGGAGATTGATGTGGATTTGGTCCATAGAATTAAGGCAGGGTGGCTTAAGTGGTGAAGTGCGTCTAGGGTACTGTGCGATAAACGAGTACCCACTAGACTAAAAGGAAAGTTCTATAGAACGGCTATTAGATCAGCGATGTTCTTGTTAGAATGTGTTAGAATATTTCCTATTTTATTCTTATGTATATTCAATATCCTTATTTTATGCCTTAGGGCACTCCTGTAATTATGGTGATGATTTAATATAAAAGGGGATGAGATATCACTCATACCTCTAACTTTTCTCTTCTCACAATTGACATGGTATTAGAGCCACTCTAAAACCTGAGAAACCACAACCCTACAGCCACCATCACACCACCATTGCATCACCACACTAGCCGCAATCCCCACCACACCAGCAACTGTCCCCCTAGGGTTCCGCCAACACCAGTCACAGCCTCTTAGGGCTCCAACAGCCCTAGTCGCATCCTCCTAGGGCTTTAGTAGCCCTAGCCGCACCCTCCTAGGTCTTTGACAGCACCCTATGGCTCGCCGGAGCCTCCCTTTTCCCAGCCTAGGTCTGTCGGTAGGCTTGGAGGTTCAGTCGGGGGTGTTTTTTCTCCTTAGGTTGTCGATAGCCTTTTAGGAGCTCTGGTTTAGTTGGGTCTCTCTCAGGAGCTCTGGTTCAGTTGGCTCTCTCTTGGGTCTGGGTTGCATTGAGGTCATTATTCTGTGACCATTGGTGTTTAGTCTCTCTATTCATGTAATTCTCTTCTCTCTGTTTTCTGTCTTCTTCTTTAAAAAAAAATGTTCTCTTAAATTCATTTTGTTCTGTTTGGTATGTTCTTCCATCTTTCGGGTTTGTGATTAGACCAGTGTTTGTTGTGAGGGTTCCTTAGTAGAGTATTCATGGCGGAATTGACTAGTAAGTCTACTACTTCACAGCCTGCTCCTCATGGCGCGAGTCCTATTTTGCCTACTACTACGACTGATTCCCTCAACCCTGGCCAGAAAATCACCACCTCTCTCTTTAATGGTCAGAATTATCTAGAGTGGTTGCAGAGTTTGACTATTTTTTTGAAAAACAAAGGGAAGCTGGGATATGTTGATGGGCACGTTCAGGCCCCCAGTACAACAGATCCGAGTTATGATCAGTGGGAGATTACCAATTCTCTTATCATGGGCTGATTGATACCTTAGTTGTAGGAATCGTGTAACTAGGTGGCGATTCCGAGTAAGAATCGCGATTCTGCGTTTTCTAGAAAGAAACGTGTAAGAATCATGTTTCTGTAGAGAGAGAAACGCAATTCAGTCCAAGATGGGATCGTAAAGAGGGGAGAGAGAGAGAGAGAGAGCCTAGCCTTCAACGTCGACATGAGAGGAGAAAGAAGGGTTGTTGAGAGAAACTTACAGTGGACCAGTGGTACTGTAGTTGGATTGGATTAGGGCTGAGATTAGGGCTTTGATTGCCTTCGTCACTCTCTTCTCTCACTATCGATCACGATCGTCTTCGTCTCTGAGGGCTTCGATCATCTTTGTCACTCTCTCGATCGTCTTCATCTCTACTTCTCTCCCTCTTCATCTCTCAATCTGTTCGTTCTTCTCTCTCTCTTCGTCTTTATGTTTTAATTGATCATATATAATCTATGTAATAAAATTTATAAATTATAATTTTTATCATATATAATAAAATTTCTAATTGTTATGTCTTAAAATATCATATATAATAATAAATTTTGTAAATTATTATTTCTTAACTTTTTAACATATAATAAATAAAAGAAATCACTAATTATTTTAAAGAAATCTAATTAAATCATATATTAAAAAAATTATAAAATAAAATATCTAACATTTCTTTTTATTATTTTAACATAATTTATTATTTATTATTTATTATAATTTTTTTATTTATAATATATATATATATATATCAATTAAAATAAAAAAATAAATAAACAATAACACATTATTTAAGAAATATAATAAATAAAAAAAATAATTAATGTGTATTAAAATGAAAATATTTATAAAAAAAATTCTAATGTGTATTAAAAAATATATATATATATTACCGCACCCTGAGGTGCTCCTAACTTAAGAAATGCTTACGCTTCCCCGCTCCCGCTCCCGCTACCGCTTCGTGCAACTAAGGTTGATACATTCCATGGTTTCGGAGATTGGGGAGGGATACTTGTCTATGGAGACAACACAAGATATTTGGGAGACTGTGGTGGCCACTACGTATTCCCACAAAGGCAATTTTTCACAGACTTTTGAGTTATGACGCTCCATTGATCGGTCTGTCTAGGGTGAGATGACTATCCTCTAGTATTTTATTTTGCTTAGCAATGGGTGGAAGAGACCTGATCATCTTCAGGACTACAAGCCTGTTTGTCCCATTCATTCTGTTGGGTACTGGAAATTTGTTGAACAAGTGCGGGTCTTCAAGTTTTTGGAAGGTGTGAATGTGGAGTTTGATCTTGTTAGGAGTCGTGTGCTTGGTATGGATGTGCTTTCTTCTCTCCAAGAAGCGTTTGCTTATGTGCAGAATGAGGAGAGTTGTCGTTCTGCTATGCTTCCGTCTGCCTCTTTTGATAGATCTGCCCTGGTTTCTGCACCCTCTCAAGATAGGGATCATAGTACCCGTCCTCCTTCTGAGAAGGATACCCTATTCTATGACTATTGTCGTCGCCCTCGCCACACCCATGAGACTTGTTGGAAGTTGCATGGGCTGCCATTTAGGGGTCGTGGAGATCGTTCTGGTTCTCGAGGGGGTCGCTCTGGTCCGTCTAGAGGCCGAGGGCCCAATGCCCAAGCCCATCATTTTGATACAGTTAAGCCACAGTCCCCCCCTCCGGTTGTTTCATCTGCTGATATCTCTGGGTTTTCTACTTCTGAGTTGAAGGTTGCTCTTCGCCACTTGCTAGACCGTCAGGCATCTAGTTCATCTTCAGGTAACTTTGCCCATTCAGGTAACTTAGCTTCTTCTACAAGTGCTTTCCTATCTCATTAAACATTGTCTTGGATTATCAATTCTGGTGCTTCCGATCATATGCTTGGGTCTTCTAATTTGTTCTCTGTATATACCCCTTCTTCAGGATAGGATAAAATTTGAATTGCTGATGGTACCATTTCTTCTGTGTTTGGAAAAGGTTTAATTCATGCCACTGCTTCCCTTCCTTTGTCTTCTGTACTACATGTTCTCAATTTTAGTGTTGAGGTTGCTCAGTCCAAAGATGACATTTTTAATAAGCTGGGCATGAGAGATATTGAGGTTGCTCAGTTGAGTCACACTACAATTTAAGTCCCGAGTAATACAACTCAAAAAAGTCACACTACAATTTAAGTCCCGAGTAATACAACTCAAGTAGTACTTTCTGTTAGAATGTGTTAAGATATTTCCTAGTTTATTCTTATTCAGTCTCTTTATTTGCTGTAATTGGCCTTCATTTAGGCCTTAACTTATGTTCATGATTTAATATAAAAGGGTATGATAAACCACTCATACTCTAATTTTTCCTCTTCTAAAAATAACATGGTATCAAAGCAGAACTCGAAGAAGAAGCAGAAAAAAAAAACTGTAGCCGTACCACCACAGCACCACCACCTCAGCTTGAAAGCCCCAGTCAAAGCCACCTAGGGTTCCGACAGCCCCAGTCGAAGCCACATAGGGTTCCGACAGCCCCAGTCGGAGTCACAACTCCAGTTGAAGGCATAGGCGCAACCCCTCGGGCTTCACCTGCACCCTAGGGCTGGTCGAAGCCTTCCTGCTCGAGCCATGGTCTTGGCTGCCTTGGAGCCCTGTGGTCTGTCTTCGTCGACATCTCTCTCTCGGTCTCTACATGTAACTCTTTCGTTTTCATCACTCTCTTTTTCTTCGTAATATGTAAGTCTCTCTCTGTCTGTCTTCTCCTTTTCTTAATCTCTCTGACGGTCTTCTAAAAAAAAAGAAAAGGAAAAAAAAAATAATGTTCTCGTAAATTTATTTTAAATTCATTATTATATTCTCCCATCTTTCGGATTTGTGATTCACTCTGGGTGTGTTTGTGAGGGATCCGTTGCGACGTCTTTATGGCCGAATTGACTAGTGAGTCTACTACTTCGCAGCCTGCTACACAGGGCGCGAGTCCTATTTTGACTACTTCGATGACCGATTCTCTCCACCCTGGCCAGAAAATCACCACCTCTCTCTTTAATGGTCAGAACTATTTAGCGTGGTCGTAGAGTTTGACTATATTTTTGAAGAGCAAAGGGAAGATGGGATATGTTGATGGGTGTGTTCAGGCTCCCAGTATCACCGATACAGGTTATGATTAGTGGGAGATTACCAATTCTCTTATCATGGGTTGGTTGATACACTCTATGGTTCAGGAGATCGGTGAGGGATACTTGTCTATGGACACAGCACAGGATATTTGGGAGGTTGTGGCCACTACGTATTCTCGCAAAGGTAATTTCTCACAGACTTTTGAGTTGTGACGCTCTATTGACTAATCTGTTTAGGGTGAGATGACTGTTCTCTAGTATTTTAATTTCCTTAGGAATGGGTGGAAGCGACTTGATTATCTCCAGGACTACAAGCTTGTCTGTCCCACAGATTTTGCTGGTTACCGGAAGTTTGTTGAACAAGTACGGGTCTTCAAGTTTTTGGAAGGTTTGAATGTGGAGTTTGATTCTGTTTGGAGTCGTGTGCTTGGTATGGATACGCTTCCTTCTCTCTAAGAAGCGTTTGCTTATGTGCAGAATGAGGAGAGTCGTCATTTTGCTATGCTTTCGGCTGTCGCTTCTGATCGATCTGCCCTAGTTTATGCTCCCTCTCGAGATGGGGATCGTGGTTCTCGTCTTTCTTTTGAGAAGGATACTCTCTTCTGTAATTTTTGTCGTCGCACTCGCCACACTTGTGAGACTTGTTGGAACTTGCATGGGCAACCATCTAGAGGTCATGGAGACCGTTCTGGTTCTCGAGGAGGTCACTCCAGACAGTCTCGAGGCCGTGGGCCCAATGCCCGAGCCCATCATTCTGATGCAGTTGAGCCACAGTCCATAGCTCCAGTTGATTCATCTGCTGATATCTCGGCGTTTTCTACTTCTGAGTTAGAGGTTGCTCTTCGCCACTTGCTAGACCGTCGGGCCTCTAGTTCATCTTCTGGTAATATTGCCTAGTCAGGTAACTTAGCTTCTTCTACAAGTGCTTTCCTCTCTCATCAAACGTTACCTTGGATTATCGATTCTGGTGCTTCCGAGCACATGTCTGGTTCTTCTAATTTGTTCTCCACGTATACCCCTTCTTCAGGGCAGGATAAAGTTCGAATTGCTGATGATACCATTTCTTCTGTCTTTGGGAAAGGTTTAATTCATGCCACTGCTTCTCTTCCTTTATCTTCTGTCCTACATGTTCCCAATTTTAATGTCAATCTTTTGTCTTTTAGTCGTATTACTCAGGACTTAAATTGTAGTGTGACAATAAGGCCGCCATTAATATAGCCCACAATCCGGTTCAGTATGATCTGACCAAGCATATGGAGATTGATCAACATTTTATCAAGGAAAGCCTTACTAGTGGTACTATATGTACGCCTTTCGTGCGGTATGCGGATCAATTGGCTGATGTTCTTACAAAAGGATTAGGGATTAAACTATTCCGTGACATTCTTGACAAGCTGGGCATGAGAGATATCTTCGCACCAGCTTGAGGGGAGTGTTAGAATGTGTTAGGATATTTCCTATTTTATTCTCGTTCAGTCTCTTTATTTGCTGCAATGGGCCTTCATTTAGGCCTTAACTTAAGTTTATGATTTAATATAAAAGGGTATGATAAACCACTCATACTAAATTTTCCTCTTCTAAAAATAACACTTTCTAGGTATTGAGGTTGCTCGGTCCAAAGATGACATCTTCATGTGTCAAAGAAAGTATGTGCTTGGTATGCTTGGAAGTAAAGCCTGTAATACACAACTAGAGCTTGGACTGAAGCTTAGTGAGGATCAATGAGGTGAGCTTGTAGACAAGGGGAGATGCCAGAGGCTAGTGGGTAACCTTATCTACTTATCCCATTCGCGTCTTGACATTGCTATTGCAGTGAGTATAGTTAGTTAGTTTATGCATGCTCTACGTGGAATTCACTTAGAGGTAGTTATGCGGATTCTGAGGTACTTGAAGTCTTTTCTAGGAAAGGGTCTTTATTTCTCAAAACATGGTCATCTTATTGTGGAGGCACATACAGATGTTGATTGGGCTGGATCAGTCACTAATAGAAGGTCAACCTATAACAACCCACATTCATGTCCTAGTCATGTTTGCATGCATTTATATGTTTTTCCATGTTAAGTTGATGTAACAACCCGTATTCATGTTTTAGTCATGTTCATGAGCATCTGTATGATTACGACTCGTTAAGCTTGAATTTCCATGTTCGTAACTTGTTTTGCCTAAGTAAGGTCCATGCCTTGTTTTGTGTTTATGTGATTTGTCTTAGTGTTGTGAACATGCTTTGTTCCTTCCTTGGTGTCTCAAGCCTAAGTTATGTCATGCCTAGGTCATGTTACGCCTAGATCATTCCAAGCCGAGGTCATCTTCAGTCTAGAATTGTCTTGAAACCACTTTGTTTGACCTCCACCTTTGCCTTGACATATTGGCCGAGATGTCATCATCTAGGCCGAGGTGTTCACCACCAAGGCCGAGATGTGTACTATCTAGTCCGAGATGTTACCTTTGCACCTAAGTGATCTTGTCATGGAGTGGTATGACCTAGACCGAGGTGTGGCACATCTAGGCCATGGTGTGGCACAGCTTAGTCAAGTGTTGTCCTTCCTAGCCAAGGTCATTGTCACCTTAGTTGCCGAAGCTTTGTTCTTAGCCGATGTCATCACTTGCCGGAGTGCCTTACCGAGTAGCTTGTTAGATACACTTTGTCATAGTCTTGTCTTGTCAATCTATCACCTTTTTTTAGGAGAGCCAACCAGTCGTTGCCACGTGTCCGAGCTGAGTGTTAAGTCAGCCGATAGAGAGAGAAAACCTATCATTTCTATATCTTTGTTTTGAAGAGGAGAGAGAATCTCTAGAAGAGGGAGAGGAGTTCTTGAGAGGAGGCAGATTTCCTAGCTTGATCCCTAGAGATCGAACCGTTAGATTCATGTTCTAAGGTTAGATTCTTGATTTGCTCTTGTCGTTCTTTATGTTCATGTTATTGCATTGGATGATTGAATATGATTTGGAAGCCATGCATTGTTTTGAAGTTCAGTTTTAGAAAGGGAAAATAGTATTCATGTGTTCTTCAAGAAAAGTCATGTTTTGATCCGAAAGCTCATGCCTAGATCCATGTTTTTGTGTTTGTTTTCATATGATTTTCAAGTATGGGTACCCAGGTCCATGTTTTCGAACTCATAGCATGAAATCCCAAATTTTGTAATGAAGAAGTTATGATTTTTAGCATTCATGTTCTTCATGATCTTCATGTTCATGTTCTTCATGTTCTTCACGGGTGGAAACCCAGATCTCCAGACCTCACTTCCCGAGGTGTAGTCGCCGAGATCACTCTTACCTAGACCTCACACTTAGGCCAAGCATCGTATCTCACCTTGGCCTACCTTGCATGATCACTTACACCTTTAGTTTGTCTTATGCGCTCCTCGGCATGCAGCCTCACGCCGAAGCCTGGGAAGCCACACCTCGGCTAGGAGGTGTGAGACCTCGGCTTAGACCTGGTTGGTACCCAGCATGTCTTCCTGACATGTAAAACAGTGTTTTGACTTCCAGCATGTTTTCCCGAGATCATTTGCATGCATGTAAGACTTGTTCGAAGAAGTATGTTCAGTAGACTTTGCCATATGTTTGTAAGACTCAGACCCTTGCCTTGATCGCGCGCGTCCCAAGAACTAGGTGAGTGGTATTTTTAATAAAGTTATGTTATACGTTTTGATAGAGGCTTTGCTTTGCTTTGTTTTGAAAGTATTTGCTAAGCATGAATAATATCCCTATTTTATGTATCAAGTATAAGTTTTGCGTATCAAGTATAAGTTTTGTTTTGATGACATTCTCGGAAAGTCTCTTGTGCTAGAGGACTCTAAACGTTCGCAGCACATCTTGTTTTGAAAGTCCCTTGTGCTGGAGGACTCTAAACTTTCGCAGCACATCTTGTTTTAAAAGTCCCTTGTGCTGGAGGACTCTAAACTTTCGCAGTACTCTCATGTTAGGAGGCTACGGGCCTTTGTAACATAGGTCCTTTGTGCTAGAGGACTCTAAACATTTGTAGCACCCTTGTTTGAGATATCTCCCTTGCCACCGACTGCCTTGTGCGGGTGGGTTTGTCTAATCGATTCCGGGTCGATTATTCCCTTGTTTTGGAAGTCCTTAGTGTCAGGGGACTATAATGCAACTACACATCTTGTATGAGGGTCCTTCCGTGCTAGGGGACTTTAAGCCTAGGTAGCACCGTCCTTTCGTGCTAGGGGACGTTAAGCCTAAGTAGCACCCTTGCTAAGATATCGGCCACCGACGGACTATGAACGGGTGTACTCGATGCCGAGGATATGCTTTTGTTGACGTATGTTAAGTAAGTAAGTAAGTTTTGAAAGACCAAGGTTTGAATGATGTTTTGTTTCAAGTCAAGTTAAGCTATGTTATGTATGGTTTTGATAAAGATATACTATGTATCGTTTTGAAAAGACCTTGGGAATCATTCATTTAACCCCTTTATTACTTATACCATTCACTGAGTATCCAAGCTCACCCTCCCTATGTATATGTAGGTAACAAGCAAGAAGTCGGCTACGCCGAGATGTGTGTTTTGCATGTATGTTATGTCGGCAGTGAGGATGTCGGCAAATTGGAAGATTATGTTTCATGATTTATGGCTCAAGTGTTTTTGTTTATGTCGGCAATCTTGAAGCTTATGTATTTTGAACATGTCGGCTCGAAAAGCCTTTTATCAAGATGTAATATGTATTTTTGTACTTCATTTTATTTGTATTCAAGTTTTTAAGTTATGTAAAGATGTATGTCATTCCATTTGACTCATGCACTGCTCTTATGGACCACTTGTATTTTAAATTATTGCTTCCGCACTTGTGAGCCCCATATATTTATACTCTGATTGTGTGTGAATTTTGAAAGTTGGCCTTCGGTAATCTCGGATTACTGGCCATCACGACATCAAACTACTAGGGGCGGTTTGGGGTCGTGACACAACCTCTGGCTATTGTACCTTTGTTGGAGGAAATCTAGCTACTTGGAGAAGCAAGAAACAGAATATAGTTGTGAGGTCCAGTGCAGAGGCTGAATTCAGAGCTATGACTCAGGGTGTGTGTGAGCTATTATGGAATAGACTATTTTTTAGGGGTTTGGGGATTCATTAGACAGATTCTATGAGGCTATACTATGACAATATGACAGCCATCAATGTAGGTCACGATCTAGTTCACCATGATAAGACCGAGCTTGTGGAGATTGATAGACATTTTATCAAGGAAAAGCTTACTAGTGGCACTATATGTACGCCATTCGTGAGGTCTGGGGACCAACTGGCTGATGGTCTCACCAAAGGATTAGGGAATAAACCATTCTGTGACAATCTTAACAAGTTGGGCATGAGAGATATCTTTGTACCAGTTTGAGGGGGAGTGTTAGAATGTGTTAGAATATTTCCTATTTTATTCTTATGTATATTCAGGATTCTTATTTTATGCCTTAGGGTACTCTTGTAATTATGGTGATGATTTGATATAAAAGGGGATGAGATACCACTCTTACCTCTAACTTTTCTCTTCGCAAAACTGATAGTTGTATGGAATGGAGTGTTGTACAATAAAGAAACAACATGTAGATAAGATAAGTGTTACTGAAATGAGGATGCTAAGGTGGATGTGTGGCAAGACTAGAAAAGACAGAATTAGGAAGGAGTATATTCGGGAATGGGTAGGAGTAGCACCGATAGAAGATTAGTTGAGAGAGAATAGATTAAGATGGTTTGGTCATATTCAACTCAGACCAACAAAGGCAGTAGTGAAGAGATGCGATGCAATGACGGTAGATGGAAGTGTTAGGGGACGGAGTAGACTTAGATTGATGTTGGCTAGCTTACTAAATAGAGATATGAATTTACTTAATTTGACTAATGAAATGACCTTTGATAGAGCCACGTGAAGAAGAAGGATTGATGTAACCGACCTATTTGATAGGACTTAAGGTTTAGTTTGGTTTGGTTTGGTTTGGTTTAGTTTTTAACATTGATAAGGATTAACGTCTTGACCTTCTAATTAAGAGGATACAAAAGAGATCAACTAAACTAAACCAATTAATTTTTTTTCTTTTATTCCCCTTCTACCAAAAATCTACACCAAAAAGAACCAAAAAAAAAAAAATGTTTGTCAATGTTAGAAATTGAACCCGAAGATTTAATTGTAAGTAGACACAGATAATTATTAATGCCAATAGTACAACAATTTTTTATTTTTTGGGAGTCCCATACTATTGTAAAATGGTTCTTATTGAATATTTGTCTTCATACATGGCTATGGCTGCTCTTGATGCTCTGATTTCCATTGGAGGAATAGTTGTTGAATTCGTGGTGGAGCCAGTTGGGCGTCAATTCAGTTATGTCCTTCATCGAATGGAATACATTGAAGATTTGAGAGACCAAGTTGAAAAGTTAGAGGCTCAAAGAAAAGATGTGGACGACTTCATTGATGCAGCAAAAAGGAATAGAGAAGAAATTCTAGAAAATGTCAACAATTGGATTGAAAAAGTTGATGGGTTCATAGTAGAGGCTAAAAAGTTTCTAGAAGATGGTACCAATGTAAACCAGAAATGTTTCATTGGGTGGTTTCCTGATTTGGTCACACGTCGCCAGCTAGGTAAAGAAGCAAAAGATAAAGTTGAGGTGGCTAAAGAGCTAGAAAAAGATGGCTACTTCAATAGCATATCCAAACGAGCTCGTCCCTTGGGGATAGAGTCCATACCCTCGGAAAGGCTTGTGACTTATGAGACCACAAATTTGGCAATGATGAGCGTAATGAAAGCACTAACTGATGACAAGATCAACTTTATTGGAATACATGGTCTTGGGGGTATTGGAAAGACAACTTTAGTAAAAGAAATTGGGAAAAAAGCTAAATCAGATAAGCTTTTTGATGAAGTTATGATGGCTTTAGTGTCTCAAAACCCAGATATTAAAAAGATTCAAGATCAAATAGCTGTTATGTTGGGTTTCACCAAATTTACTGATCAGTCAACTGAAATTGGAAGAGGAAGCATGCTTTGTGCAAGGCTCAAGGATGTGAAAAAGATCCGTATTATATTAGATGATGTTTGGGACAGACTTGAATTGACAACCTTGTGCATTCCACTTGGCCAAGATCCTGAGGGCTGCAAAATCATAATCACAACATGGCGTGAGCAAGTATGCAAAACCATGGCAAAGGAATGGGAGACAACAAAGATAGTCTGGCTTAATGTTTTATCTGAACAAGATTCATGGGACTTGTTTAGAAAAAATGTTGGCGACACTGTTGACTCTTCTACGTTAAATGATGTTGCTAAAGAGATTTGTAAAGAATGTGGAGGGCTTCCCATAGCAGTAGTTACAGTTGGAAAAGCAATGGAAGGTAAATGTAACCTTGAAGAATGGAAAAATGCAGCTCAAGAATTAAAAAAATCATTGCCAACAAACATTGAAGGTGTTGATCAACAAGTGTACAAAACTCTGAGGTTGAGCTATGATTACTTGCAAGATGAGGAAGCCAAGGATTGCTTCTTGCTTTGTTCTCTGTTTCCCGAGGATCATGACAACTTAATAGAAGACTTGGTACAGTATGGGATGGGGTTGAGATTATTCAAAAATGTTGATACAGTACCGGAGCCTAGGAGCAGAGCACAGTCTGTGATCAGCAATCTCATAGCTTCATGTTTGTTATTAGCTAGTGATGTACAAGATTGCATCAAAAAGCATGATGTTCTGCGTGATGTTGCCATATTTACAGGATCCAAAAAGCATTTTGTAAGAGCTGGTTGCAATTTGAAAGATTGGCCAAATGTGGATAGTTTGGATAAATACACAGGCATATCATTGATGAGAAATCAGATCAGTAACCTTCCTGAGGTCTTGGAATGTTCAAAGCTCCAAATATTACCATTTCAAGACAATCTAAATGCATGGTCATGTTCACATGAATTCTTTTCTAGGATGAAGGCACTTAGTGTTTTAGATTGGAGCCAACACTTCTACCCTCATCTTGACAATCCAATTCGTTGTCCTGATACTTTCAATAACCAGACGTGTCTTCGAACATTAGTTCTTGAAGGAATTAAGTTTGGGGACACTAAATGTCTTGGACAGTTAAAGATACTTGAAGTCCTTAACCTCAGGCGTGCCTTATTTTCTGAGGTACCAAATGCTATAAAGGAGTTAACTAATCTAAGGTTATTGGACATGACTGGAAGCTTTCATGAATTTCTCATTCCGGCTGCAATGGTATCACCTTTATGCCATTTAGAGGAGTTGTACTTGTTTGGCAGCGTAACTTGGAGGATTGGAGACGCTGCAGTAGAAGTAGCTACTGCACTAAGATCTTGGCCTTGCCTAAAAGTTCTAACCATTTCCATAGCTGACATTGCGCATATACCTAAGGACTTTGTTTTTCCTGAGCTGGAAAGTTTTATCATCTTTATCAGAAAATCAAGTTGGGGATATGAAAATTATTCCCCAAATTATTTGGGACTTGGAGATTCGGTTGGACCCATGGTTAATTGGAGTAAATGGCTAAAGATGGTGTTGAAGAGAGCTATGCATCTAAGTGTGGAGCATTTGCAGGACACGAAGAACATTTTTCCAAATTTACAAGCCGATGTAGAAGGTTTAAATGTCTTTGAGCATCTGAGGATTAAAGATTGTTGTCAAATTGAGTACTTGATCAACACAGAGGAATGGGGGCATTTCACCACAGGCACAACCACTTGATCTGCAACTGTTGTTTAACCTGGAAGAATTGAAACTCTGGAAATTGGATACTTTCAAAGGGATATGCCCAGGTGCACTTACTACTTCCAGCTGGGTGTGCTTCCCAAGGCTCAGAAGTTTGGAAGTTAACAAATGTCCTGAAGTTTGGAGAAGTTTTGTGTATCAGCATGTGAGAAACTGGAACAAGTATTTGATTGTGGTCTATGAAAGTCCATTCATGTGTGTAACAGCGCCCGCGTGGGCCTCGCGCTACAGTTCGGACTCGATTTGTGTCACGGTTCTTAATCTGAACCAAAGAGTCCAAATCTGGCAAATCGTTTGAGAAAACAGATTTTGTTGAAAAAGTAGTGCCAAACATGGACTGCTTTACCAGATACAGAGTCGCCACCTAAATATTTTTAAAATGGGGAAATTTAGGAAACCCTGACTCGGTGCCGAAGGCCACATGTCCGTCATCACCGGAGTTGTCTCGGCTCGGGAGCTTGGGTACGATCGGGGAAGGTCAGCTATGAGCACCCCCTTTCGCCCGGTCTGAAGACCGGCCTCTACTAACCGTGATATCCGTTTTTAAAAACTTTATGTGTTCTTATTCCATTTATTAGCCTAGAATTACTATGTTATGCGCACAGCAAACAAGTATAGACTAGATTGCCTAATTTGGAAAGAAACATTGCATATCCGTTCATTTCGAAAATGCTTTGGAATTTGCTACTCGCAAGTAGGCTAAAATGCGGATTTCAACGAGTCTTTCCAACTCAAACAATCCAACCTTCACCCACAGGCATTCAAAACAGTTTAACACATAAGCATCTAGCCACATGTTAAGCATGCTGTCATGGCAACATTCACACTCATGCGATATGCTAAAGCGGAAATACTTACATAGTACTCCGTGCCAAAACAAAGAACTTGTTAGCAAACATGCATGATCCAAGTCCATGTGAAGTGCCTAATGCATCGCATACAAAATGTCGCTAAGATAGGCTCGGCTAATCCTAGACATGTCATGTGAAAATGCACAATTATCACATATTCAGTTTAGAATTGAAGTATTGATGCAATTAGCGTGATGTACCGAGCCTAATGCATGTAATACAAATGCATGGATGCACACATGCATAGCATAAGGTATGCTAAATTAGACGTGACCTAATACTAACCATCAAAGCAGGTAAGTAAAAGGGAAGAAAGAAGTGGGGATTGGAAGACATTCACACACCCACACACACTTATTACAGATTTGCCCTCGCTCGGAGGGACCAAATAAATGTTACAAATTAATTAACTACGCGAGCTAATTAATATTACAAATTAACTAATTAACAAATTAACTAATTAATTAAAGCGGAAAAACGCCTCGGGAAGCGTGCCACCATGCGCAAGCTGCCTCTGTTTTCCTTCCTTTCCTCCTCTGGAGGCTATCAAAGCCTTAGGACTGCATCCTTGGACAGAGAGGATCATCACCGGCTGAATGAAACTTCCACCGGCAGTGTAGTATGTCCATCGGCACAAAATAGGGCCTGTCGGCAAAGAAAATTGTGCCGGTCGGCACATTACACTGCCGGTCAGCAGAGTATTCCTGCAGAACCTGCAACTCACAGCAACAGAGGGCAAAACAAGGCATGACAGCATATTTCAAGACATGTATGCACTAACCATGTCTCTTATCATTGTGATGACTCAAAGGGACATGTGCCTTGGTTCTCGGACCACCAATCACGCATTTCCATGCATGATGGCCCAAGGAACCAAGTATGCAACTTTGGTTTCAAATGCATGCAAACCAATCAAACAAATTAGGCCCAATTCCTATCACCAATTCAAGGAACAAGGCATGCATGCAAAATGCAATGCAACCTAGGCATACAAGCTAGGAATGCAACATGACATGGCAAAGCACTTATGCAATCATGCAAGCATACATAGGGCAATGCAAATGGATGGCAAGATGGACTTATACATGAATTAGGCAGCTCTAATAAGGCCTAAAACAGTGGCCATAATGACCAAAACAAGAAGCCAAAACACATGCACACATACACATGATGGAAGGCCTACACTTGGGCACAATTTAAACAACCCTCAAGCACACTTAAAAGGGATAAACGAGAGCAACTAGCATGCAACCTAAGCATTGAAATCATGTCATAAAATGATGCCAAATCATATTAAGCAAGACAAGCAAATGCATGTAAGCATGGTCTAAGCACTTGAAGCAAGTCATGAAGCTTTGAAGCATGTTTATCACAACAAACATGGCATGCATTGAACAACCTAAAACAGGTTTTTAGCTCATAACATGAGGCCCAAAAGACCACTTAGATGGCGTCTAGATGGCTCAAAGACAAAGGCATGCAAAGGCACCAAAACATGGAGCATTGCAACATATGCTTTCAAAGCATTAAAGAGGCATGTAAGGCAATCAAACAAGCATGGAAATTGGACTGAAATGACATATAGAATGATCCCAAATCACCAAAACAATGCAAAGATGGCATGCTACACATGCACATACTCAAGGCCAACAAGCCCAAATACAAAGGAGCCATATAATGCATGCTAAAATCGACCCAAACGACTATGGACAGATCTAAAACATGGCAAAATAAGCATATAATCTTCACAAATACAAGCCTAAAACATGCTCCAACAAAGGCTAACAACCTAGACATGTTAAGGCACAAATATGGCATTACAAGGCAACTATGCTAAGCATGCATGGAGTTCCAAAACCAACTTGAAATCATGTTATATCATGGATATATAAGCATGAAAAACATACCAAACATGCTCAACACACACTCAAGCATAGGCTTCTTTAAGAGGCCAAAATGTGCCCTTTTCAAGGACAACAAGGAGAGGGGGTGGCCCTCTCCTTCTTGGGACTTCAAAGCATCATCTTCACCACTGAAATCCCTCAAGATTTCAGTGGTGAAGAGACCTCAACACCAAAATCCCGGAGCTAGCACAAAATGGCTCAAAATGAGGCCTTTTGAGGCCTAAGGGTGGTCAACACCCCTCAAACAACAAAACACTCTTAATAAACAATAAAGAGGGCTTAAAAATAGAACTTTTTTATGTTATACAATAATCACAAAAACAGCTCTAAGATAGATGAAAAATCAATGCAAAAAAGGGGGAAAAAGGGACTAGTTTCTCACCCTTGTAGCCTTCTTCAACAAAGATGCTCCAATGGCCTCCTTGAGCTTGAATCCAAGACAAAAACTCCAAAACACACTCTTTAGAACCTCAGCTCCTAGAGGAAGGTGAAACACTAGGTGTTTGTGTGCAATAGTAAGGCACAAAACACCTAGTGAACAAAATGGAAGAGAAAGAGAGATAGGTGAGTGTATCTAACCCTAACCCTAGAAAACCAGAGCTCTCCTCTGTCTTTTCTCTCTCTAAAATGTCTAAAGCCCTCCTCTTTTTTTTGCCTTAGAGAGAGCTCTCCTCTATATGCCTCTTGTAAAGCTTATCAAACAAGCTTTGCAAGAGGGAGATCCCTCCATACACTGTATGGAGGGGAGCAAAAGTTATACAGCTGTCCAAAAATATCTGCAAAAGCAGATGAACAGCAATCGGCCGGCAAAAAATGCCATCTTGGCCAAACAAAGTGCCGACCGGCACAAAATAGTGCTGACCGGCAACAAAGAGTGCCGGCCGGCAAACTAAATTGCCGGTGGCAGCAAAAACCAGCCGGTGGCATCTAGCCACTGCCGGTGAAGGGTAGGGATGGTCTACAAGCCCTACCTTGCCTCTCAAAGGCAAGATGCAAGTGTTTGGTGCAAAACCAGACACTAAACGGTCGAGTTCGGGGATCCTGAGGCGGGGCGCGCGAGCCGAGACCTCCGGGAACTCCAAACGAACACAAACATGGATAATCACCGAGTGTTCAAACGGTGACGTCCAAGTCTTGAGGACGGTCAAAAATGGGGTGTCTACAGTTGCCCCTCTTTGACAGAACTCGGAAGTCATAACAATGACGGGAGTGAATGTCAAAGCCCAGAGACGACCCATTTTTGACAAGGCCGAAGACTTAGACAAACATGCAAGACAAACAAGGTATGCGCCCGGAGGCAGGGGCAAAATGCAAGACAATGCACAGAGCCGAGCATAACTTATGATCATGCAAAGAAAGCTGTAACGAAGCAAACATGCAACAGTTTTAAGCTAGCATACCAAACTACACTACAATGCAGAAAGGATGTAAGAGAATTATGGAATTCTCAATACGTCTCACTCGGGAGATACAATACCTGTGCGGCTCGTCTGGTTGCACCAGCTTCAAATGAACCGTACATACAATATCGTGCCTGCAAAGAAAACAAACTTAACAGGTACAATATGGTTAGCAACATGCATGACAATGCAAAATGGATGCAAAATGATATGCAATATATACAAAACAATGTATAAACAATGCAAATGCAGATGCAATGTATTTGAAACAATGCAAGCTACATGCAAAGCATTTGAATCGTGATCCAATCACAAACGGTTCGAAACCACATCTATGTCAAATAGATTGATGGAGATAACAAGTCTGTCTACCATAGAACGGTCAACTGAACTATGAGTATTGTAGACAGACGCAAGAACAAGTATTGGGTGGAATTGACATAAGTGGGGAAACAACCCGCTGGAGGAAGGACTACGATCCTAATGCCGGATGCAAAAATTACACTACAATGTAATGGATGAATATGGCACGCAGGCCAAACCAAATCTTGCCTAGGAAAGGCATGCATACATACGAGCCATGTGTAACACAGAAAAGGTGCCGCAACCCTCAACCAACATATCAACGTGGAATCGGCGCGATACACATACAGAACTGTGTTTTAACATGAAATGTAAGGACACATACCAGACCAAGCTCAACCTGGAAAGGCGCAAGCCAAAGGCGGAAGGTGATGCAATGAATGCATGCAATCTACAATGCAATATCTACAAATATGCAATGGAATGGATATGGATACAATGGATATGGCATACAAGCCAAACCAAATCTTGCCTAGGAAAGGCATGTACACGTACGAGCCATGTGTAACACAGAAAAGGTGCCGCAACCCTCAACCAACATATCAACATGGAATCGGCGCGATACACAAGAACTGCGTTCTAACATGAAATGTAAGGACACATACCAGACCAAGCTCAACCTGGAAAGGCGCAAGCCATAGGCGGAAGGTGATGCAATGAATGCATGCAAACTACAATGCAAATGCATGACAATGCACTATGATGCAATGACTATGATTGCAACTTTCCCTATCTTACCAACAGGGTGATATACTAGGTTGGTTCAGTATCCAGAACTGAGGCGTAGACATGCCGCCTCAACCTATGGGGCTTCCATACAGATTTCAAGCCGAGGGTAAACCTCTGGGTATTTAAACCAGACTTTAGTCTCGGAACTCCCGAACCTTTGCGTTCTAGGCATAAGCCGTTCGAACTCTAGTTTCCACCGTCCCAGTTGGTCTTCTAGGAACTCATTGCAAGCACAGACAGGTGGCTTTACCAGACCACCGAAAAGTCGTTCGGGCACGACAAACACCGAAGGAATTGCACCTTCAGAGGATTTAAGGTCTCCTAGACCGGAATGCAAAATGTATGCATGACAATGCATGTTTTTTTTTTTTTGTTTTGTTTTTGAAATGCAAATGATGCAAGTGAAATGCATGTTGCATGGAATGCGCGACAACACGCGGCTCTCGAAGTGTACGGCAATGCGAACACTAAAGGTCTTACACCTTCCAAGGATTTAAGGTCTCCTAGACCGTACGTGTTTAAGGTCTCGCCAGACCATGCGTGTTTAAGGTCTCGCCAGACCGTGGGGTACTGCAAGACGCGTGACAATGCGCTGAAGGTTTCGCACCTCCAAAGGATTTAAGGTCTCCTAGACCGTGCGTGTTTAAGGTCTCGCCAGACCGTGCGCGTTTAAGGTCTCGCCAGACCGTGTATTGTACGATGGTATGATGCGCAAGATAGCGCAATGCGTTAGGCAACGCGAGTGCACAGGACAGTGCGATGGAATGCATGCAAAATGCAATGAGATGCGCAAAACAGCGCGAAATTGAAATGCACAAAACAGTGCAATGCGCAGAACAGCGCGAACAATACAATGCACAAAACAGTGCGATGCGCAGAACAGCGCGAACAATACAATGCACAAAACAGTGCGATGCGCAGAACAGCGCGAACAATTTTGGAATGCACAAAACAGTGCAATGCGCAGAACAGCGCGAGGTTTGAAATGCACAAAACAGTGCAATGGTTTGAAATGCACAAAACAGTGCGATGATTTGAAATGCACAAAACAGTGCGATGCGCAGAACAGCGCGAACATTTTTGAAATGCACAAAACAGTGCGATGCGCAAAATAGCGCGAAGAAAATGTGATGCACAAAACAGTGCGATGCCAAGTGTGACGTGCATGCCACACGGAGTGTAAATGGGCTCAAATGCGCAACAACGCATGTATTCCGGAATGCATGACAACGCATGGAATGGAAATGCAATGATGCATGAGAAATGTGCACGACAATGCAAAGGGGTGCGTGTTGCAACGCATGTAACGCGTGCATAACAATGCAAATGTGTAGCGCGTGACAGCGCGATGTAATGCACCGAAGTAGTGTGATGAGTTCGTGCAACACACATGGGGCAACTTTTGAATTCAAAAGGATACAAAAAGGATACACCTTGTACGAATTCGAGTGCCACGCACTGAAGACACGGCCCGAAGTCAAAACGGAGGTCGGTTGAATGTCGGAGATGCACTTTCTTGCACTTTCTTGAGCTATGAAGACCACGAACTCCTCAAATGGCCTACACAAGGCTGTGGGAACCCCACCGGCAGAAAGATGAGGCCACCGGCTGGCCATCGGCACAAAAACAATTCCATCGGCACAAAAAAGTGCCGGCCGGCACAAAACATTGCCGACCGGCAAACAGTTGCTGAATCGGGGCAGTTTTGTCTTTTCACCTTGGGTGTTATAAAATAGGGCTACATGCCCCATTTCCTTACTTTTCCACCGTCGAAATCCTTCACTCTCTCTCTCTTAGAGTGCTTCTCTCTCATTTTTCGCCCGTTTCTTCGCGTTCTACGCTCGTTTCGTCGTCGGATTCGCGATCCTCTTCGCGTTTCGGACATTTTCCACCGATCACATTCTCGTTTCGGTGCCTCGTTCGGCGTTCTCGCCTTTTCGGGGTTTGTTCCCCTCACTTTCCTCTTCATTTCCGTGCCTCTTCACATTCCGGCCTTCCCGGCCATTTTCGACCCTCTCAGGAGTTGACTTTTCGATTGACTCTTCGCATTCCGGCTCGGTTTTCCTTTTCTGGCCATTTTCACACCACTTTCGATATGGCGGACGACATTCCACATGCCGGGACTCCCCCGGACCACGAGATGGATCCCGGGGTCGAGGTCTTACCACTGAGCGAGCGCCCGTTCGACCCGGCGACCTACCGGCCGGCGATTCACGTTCTGGCCCCAGACGGCCTGCGTCAGTTCCGGAGTTTCGAGAGGTACGCGGCCCCTGAGCTACTGCTACGCGAGCCTACCTCCCACCTTTCATTCGGCACTCCCGAGGTAACTCTTCATCTTCTGCTTTACTTTCTGCAATGTAGGATACAAAACTGCCATAGTTAGCTGTATTCTTCAATTGCTGAAATCTGATATGCCGTAGACCGTAGTTGACTGTAAACATACATACAACTGATATCTGCTTGAGACTGACATATGCACACACACTGCGCTAGCCCTGAATCACTCAAACACACGGCACACACTGCATACACACTGGCACCCAGTATTTGTCTGAATCTGTTAGATTTGCATACATGCTACATCTGTTCTAAAACACCCAAACACGCTGACACAGCACACGTATTTCCTGTAAGCACACCGGCACCCGGTATCTGCCTGAATCTGACAAACTTGCATACATGCCATATCTGTCTTTTCACAACTGCATTTTGAATGTTGTCTTGCAATTGTCATTTTCTGTTTGCAGGAGGGTTCCCATACCATTCGCGGGTATGGGAATACTGGTGCGCGGGAGTGGTATGATGAGCTCCCTGATGCGGTCCAGCGCATCGTGGATCGGGCGGGCTTCGGCACCTTCTGCCGAGGGCTCTCCAGGTTGTCCACCTGCAGACCTCTTCTTGCTGCTTTGGCGGAGAGGTGGTGGGACACCACCGATTCTTTCCATTTTTCTGCTGCAGGAGACATGACGATGACCCCTTATGACTTCTCGATGCTCACAGGCATCGGGGTAGGGGGTGATCCAATCCCCTTCGACATAGCGATGGATGAGTGGACCGCCGCTCAGGTCCATCTACTGGGGGAGGCCCCACCGCTAGCTCGTCCAGGCTCCGTCCGATATTCCTGGTTCGAGGCACAGTTCAGGGTCCAGCCCGCACTGGGGGAGGAGACTCAGATGACCGAGGAGGACGTGGAGAGGTATGCCCGCGGCTTCCTCATGTTCCTGTTCGGGACTACTATCTTCGCCGACCGGGCGAACACCGTGCCTCTCTGCCTTCTCAGCGCACTGGTGGACGTCCGGGACATCTTGCACTATGACTGGGGCGGCGCTGCTCTGGCCACACTGTACGGCTATATGAGCTCGGCTTCTCGTGGCAGCGGCCAGCTGCTTGGAGGTTACTGGCGGGCTTGGGAGGTACATTCCTTCTCCGCTTTTCCTTTCTGTCTCGTACTTTCTGTACTCTGTACACTGCACACACTGTAGTCTGCCTTAGACTTGCTGTATACTGTACACACGGCACACACATACATTCTGCCTTACACTGACTGTACACTGTTCACACTGTACACTGCACATAATACACGGCTCAACACACGGCTCTGCCATTTCTGCTTCATTCTGTATATTCTGCTTTATCTGATGGTCATACTGACATCTGTTTTGCAGTTGTGGGTTTATGCCTACTTCCCTAGGCTTGCACCCGTACCAGTTGCGGAGCCTCCTCCGGCTGTTCCCTTCTCGAGTCGCTTTGACGGGGGATGCACCCGGCGACCACGGGAGACGTTCGGCTTCTTCCGCCGATATTTCGACACCATCACCCCTACGGAGGTATGCTTTACTTTCAGTTCATTTAGGCTTCGCTTTCCCACTGCATATTTCAATAACAGTAGATAAAAAACTGTCTGTCACTTTCAGATCACATGGCGGCCATGGGCTTCGCTGCCGTCGACGATGCGGGGTCGGTTCCCTGGTGCTGAGGAGACCTCGCGTTTCCGGATTTTGCTGGAGGGCCCGGTCTGTCGGGCTTGGTACCTGGGGGAGCGTTTTCTACGCCAGACCCGCGGGTTACCTGAGCAGATAGTCCCAGCCCACCCTCCTGCAGAGATGAGGGAGACCGAGGGGCTGACCACTGAGCAGCTGGATGATTACTCCATCGGCTGGGAGGAGGCCGGCTTCCGAGGCACTGGAGACTATCAGGAGTACGTGCGGACGTACCTGATGCGACCTTTGAGCGGCCGTCGAGCAGAGGGGGCCAGGCCTGTAGCATCGGCGGCTGGGGCCGGAGCGGGAGCAGGGGCTGGATCTTCGAGGAGGGCCCGGGTCCGTGGTAGGGGCGGAGTGCGGGGAGGACGAGGAGCTGGCTGGCCTGCCCTGCCTGCTGTGCTGACTTTCCAGGGGCAGGGTGGGGCGACCTATCAGATTCCCTTCGCCCCTCCACCGGCTGGTCACGAGTTCATTGACATCCCCGACTTACCGCCGGTATGTATCACTGCACTTCGTACAGTTATTCAATTTCAGTTTAGTTGATATTCCACAGAATACTAATGCATCTGATACCTTTGCAGGCTTCTTCTGAGTACACCCGTCAGTCGTTGGCGATGAATGCCTCGATGATGGGGATGCTCCAGCGGACATTTGACCTCCTGGCTGTCTACAGCATACCGGTATGTCCTTCTGACACTGGCCTCAAACCATTCATACTCTGCTTTACATAATCTGACGCACGGCACAACATCCGATACACTGATCCCACAGTATCTGAACACTGCGTACGCTGCATTCTGCACTGTACTCTGTACTGATAAACTGCTCACGGCGTTCATACACTGCACTCACACACTGCATTCTGCACTGATAAACTGCTCACAGCATTCTTACACTGTACTCATACACTGTATTCTGCACTGATAAACTGTCTACAGCATACTGATGCATTTCCTTTTCGTGTACTTTTCAGCCTCCTTTTCAGATTCCCATGGCGGGAGGTGCTCCAGCTAGACCTACTGTCCCTACTCGGGGGAGAGATGAGGAGGGCCGGATATTTCCCCGCACTAGGGGTGGGCGTACTCACGTCGGGAGCAGCTCGCGAGCTCCAGTCCCGGACGATGACGACGACGAGGAGTCAGAGGCGGAGGGAGGGTCATCGGAGGAGGAGACCGGAGGCGATTCTAGCTCGGGCTCTGACGACGACGCTGATGATGCCCCTGGACCTTCGTCCAGGAAGAGGACCAGGACGGACTGACGGCCCTTCGGAGCGCTTGACACAGATGCAGATTTTTGTTATCTTTTCTTCTTTCCTTGTACTTTTCTTTTTTGGTTGGTAGATAGATTACCTTGTACTGCCGCAGGCAGATTTTTGTTCCCAAAGCTTGTACATTTGAAAAGATAGTGAAATGAAACAGACTTTTTATCTGAAAAAGTGTTTACATTTACACATTTCATGCATTGCATCGCATCTCATCATGTTACACCTCAATGTAAATGGAACTGATTGGTTGTCTGAAAATTGAACACTTGCACTGTAATAATCAGATAACTTGAACAGCCAACAACAAAATACACCCAAGCAACCCACTGCCTGATTCTGGACACACAGCCCTTGCTTTACTGGGGAGTAATCTGCATACAGCCCATAACACAACATTCGATTCATCCTGCACACGGCAAATTCTGAACAAACGGCCCAATCTGACAGGACGGACCTCAAAGATGGAACCGGTTGGAGTCGAAATGCGTTCAAATGTAGAGAATGGCACAACATTCTGAGCATAAGCGATTTTTCAAATCGAATGAGGGTTTTTCAAACCGGGATATCGAGCCTACAACCGAACACAGCAGGGAGGACTCAAATATAAAGGTACACGACCTAAACACAACGAGACACGCTCGGGAAAGACCTAAAACAAAAGACGAGACCGTCAAATGAAAGAGACACGACACACAGACGCGTAAACGAAGATGGGAGACCTCGGACCACGAGGAGCCAGTTCAATCTGGGTATTGTTTCCCACCCTTTCTGATTTGTGATTCTCACATCACTCGGCTCTCAAGCTCGGATTTTCTCTCAAGACCCTTTTCCTCACTTTTCCCTCAACTTACACCTCTCTATTCTTCATTCTCTCATTTTCCATCCCTCCCCGGGGTGATTAATGGATGAATAGGAAGTTGTGGGTTCACGCCCGATGCCGTTAGCTCACGGCTATTTCTTCCGGCGGGCAGAGTGCTCTTCTGGCAAGTACGTCGATGACGGGGGAGAGACAGAACGCCTGGCTCAACTGTGCCCCTAGTTCATCATTTTAACCATTTTTTCGTTTTTGCCTTCTACTAAAACGGTTTTGATCAAAACGAGAGTTGGATTAACGCACTCGTTCAATTTTTGATTTGAAAAACATGCAAGTCAAGCTGCAAGCACTGAAAATTTTCCTTTTTTGGGTCCAAGACAATGGTCCGGTTTTGGAAAACGAAATATTTTTCGAGAAAATAGTCAACTTCAGTAAAAATTTTCAAAAACTATTTTTCAAACAGCTGATGCTTAACAAGCATGGAACTTACTCTTCGAGATGCGCAACCTCGGATCGGAGGCAATGGAAAATTGCCCCTGGTTTGAAGGGGGAGGAGAGGCAACGGAAAGTTGCCCCTAGTTTGAATGGCGGCTCACGGCGGCTCGTGGCAACGGAAAGTTGCCCCTTGTTTGGGTGGTGCCGCAGCAATTTGCAGACAGTCTTCATTGGCGGTGGTCGAACTCTCAGACACAGAGATGACGAAGACGATCACAACAAATATATGGACACAGTCGCCTTTGGAGGGTGTTGGCGGCTGGACTTTGAGATGAGATCGAAACCATTGCATGGACTGAGACGCTTATGAAAGCGTTGGGGGCTGGACTTCATGATGAAGTTGCCTACGTATCCCAAACATGGGAATCAAGCCTTACGTAGTTCCGGTTAAGGTCCACACGGGTATTTTAACCTTCACTTTGTTTGGCTCTCACTTTTGCCAAGGCGCCCAATGCGGGTTTTCGACCTTGCGAGCTTCTTTTCATTTTCTATTTCTTTTTTTCATTTCTTTTCTCTTTTCTATTTTTTCTTTTCTTCTTTTTCAATCTTTCTTTTTGTATTTTTCTCTTTTTTTGTATTTTTCTCTTGCTCTAACTTTTGCCTGGACCGCCCTTCCGGGTTTTCGGCCCAGCGAGCCTCTCAAGGGGTAAAAGTGTAGCAAGTCCATGCCAAATAGTTTTTTGAAATTGAAGCCTCTCTGTGTCTAGGAGAACGGCTGTTGCACTGATTTGCGGAGAATCCATCAGGGTTACTCTACGAGCTTCTTCCGGCGAGATCTACTCCTTCTGATTCGGCCTTGGTGCTTCTTGATCGAAGGCTACCTCAAAACTGGCCACACGGGCCTTTCATGGCGTTTGTCCGTTGAACTTTCTGAACATTCTGAACGGGTTCAAATTCGGAAAACAAATAGGTTGAATCTTGAGACGGAGAGCGATCCTAGGCTGCACAATCTCAAGAGTGATTCCACACAGGTCTTCGCAGGGCCGCGTAAAACATTTGCTTTTGAATGTTTTTAAGAAAGCGACAAATCGCTCGCGCCGAAGATAGTGCGGAACCAATCTGGATCAGGCCAGGGTCCTTCTCAGTACTCACGCCGACAAGCATGATTTTATTCATAAAAAGGCTTAGCACGCCTCTCTTTCTCTCAAAATGATCAAAATTTTACAAAACCCAAGGAATTCCTTCCTCTTCGTTTTCATCACCGCAGTGTTCAAGAAGTTTGTTTTTTTTGAAAAACTTACGTTAATGCTATGAGTTTGGCGCGCAGGAGAGCAGGCGAGATGTACTGTCAGCCCAATCAGATTCTCTGGCACTTATGCTGAAAGCAAGCATGAAGTTGAGATAGCAACAGCTGTTTTGATCGGCTTTGTTGGTGCAACTGGCCCCTCGGCAGAAACAGACTCAAAACAAAAACAGATAATTACAAAACAAAACGGTGTTCGGGACAACAACCCCAGAATCACCTGGTATTATATACAACGGGGACTGACTCGATACAACAAGGCAGACCCTTAAGCAAAAAAGACTCACTCAACACAAAGAGACAGACTCAAAACAAAAGACTGACTCGACATCCAAGCCAGGATTTACAAAACTCGGTTTCACCGATGCTCAAAATGCGTGCCAGACGCTTCACCCAAAAATGTATCAAATGTTGCCCGCAGGCGGTTCACTTTACATACTCGCAGTATCTGAGCCCTCGAAATCCAGCAACTGGGTGGTAACGGGCTTGCCTGAGGTGGGTGGTAGGATAACCTTGTTATCGATCAAATCCTGCACTTCATGACGAAGGCGGGAACATCCATCGGTACTGTGGCCGGACTGTTGATGGTACGCGCAGTACAAGGTAGCATCATGGGTGGCGGGGAGATTCTTCGGGAGTGGCCGGGGCTCCAAAGGCTTAAGATGCCCATTCTTTGCCAATATTAACAATGCCCTAGACAAAGGCATGTGGAGGTCATGAAAAACCCTGCGCCCTCGGGGCAGGTACTTTGCAGTTTGAGGATTCTTGCCAGATGCGCTGGCGAAAGGATCAGCTGGCGCTGCCTTGGCTTTTTGAACCTTCCCCGGTGCAGGGTTGGGAACTACTGGAATTGTCTGGGCATGACGGGGCCCATCCCGGTTTTCTGTCTGGCTTGAACTGCCCTTGGTTGGAGCGGGGAAAGCATCGTCTACAGCATTGGTCACTATTGCAGATGTTTGTTGCTTGTTCATCCCTCTGGCCTTCAAAGCCTCGACTGCCCACAGCAGTTGTTCAATAGGGTCGGCATCTACCTTTGCCTTATCTTTTCCTCTGGCCTCAGCCTGATCGAGGGTCTGGGTTGGTGCTGACATATCGTGGCTATAGCCGGAGGCCACCTCTGGCTGGCTGAGCTCTATCACAATCCGCCCCAGTAGCGGGGGCTCCTGTGGTACAAAATTCCCGGCGTACGGCGCCGCTGGCGGTGAAGCCGACATTCCGTAGGCGAGGTCTGCCACAGACCTTTGGAGATCGCCTATCATCCCCATCAATTCGAAGGTGGTGGGCTCACGAGCCTGGTATAACTGGGGAGCCCAAACCGGGTGCACAACAGGCATCCTGGGCGGGTGTGACATACTGATGCTGGCCTCACTCTGCGGAGTGGTTCCCTGCTCCGGTGCGGCTGTCATAACCACAATTTCTTCTGAACTTTGTGTCGCCATAAATCTTGCCTCAGCAAAGGGGAGACACTGGTTGTTCTGTATCAACTCTGCAACTCTCTGAACCTTGAAAGAAAGACAGACAGCATTTCAGCCCAAACTGATCAATCACGGGTGTAGCCAAACAACTGTACCCTACTGCTGATCACTGTTCCCAAAAATCACTGTTCCCAAAATACTGAATCTGATACCCGCGGATAACTGATTCTCACAACTGATACTGATACTGGTGTCCCCAGGTTAGATACTCTGACTTGCAAACTGACATGTGCATTCCTGTGGAGCAGCACTCTAAAAGCACATAGCAAGTAAAGAGAACAAAACACCCCTATGTTGGGGTAAAGTTTCCCTGTCCTATTTTGTCAGGAGCTAGGGTTTCACTACGCACACAGCGGTTCTCAAACAACCTAACATCGGGTAAGCAACCTGTCCTAGTTTGGAATGGTCACTATGGATCCGAATATGCACTAGGTCGAATGGTCAAAAAGGGTGCCTCGGTAAACCGGGGTTTGTGTTCCCATACTGTCAGAGCCCATAGCCGGTCAGCCTTATGGACATGCCTTGACAAGACAAGCCTCCGGCAAACCGTTCAGGAATGGCAGATGGCAAACACTGTGTTCCTAGGCGCACCAATGCACATGCAATGCAAAGAAACACATAAGCGAAATCAAAACAGGATATCACGAGTTCGAGTCAAGCTCTCTAAACTCCCCAGCAGAGTCGCCAGAAACTGTAACAGCGCCCGCGTGGGGCCTCGCGCTACAGTTCGGACTCGATTTGTGTCACGGTTCTTAATCTGAACCAAAGAGTCCAAATCTGGCAAATCGTTTGAGAAAACAGATTTTGTTGAAAAAGTAGTGCCAAACATGGACTGCTTTACCAGATACAGAGTCGCCACCTAAATATTTTTAAAATGGGGAAATTTAGGAAACCTTGACTCGGTGCCGAAGGCCACATGTCCGTCATCACCGGAGTTGTCTCGGCTCGGGAGCTTGGGTACGATCGGGGAAGGTCAGCTATGAGCACCCCCTTTCGCCTGGTCCGAAGACCGGCCTCTACTAACCGTGATATCCGTTTTTAAAAACTTTATGTGTTCTTATTCCATTTATTAGCCTAGAATTACTATGTTATGCGCACAGCAAACAAGTATAGACTAGATTGCCTAATTTGGAAAGAAACATTGCATATCCGTTCATTTCGAAAATGCTTTGGAATTTGCTACTCGCAAGTAGGCTAAAATGCGGATTTCAACGAGTCTTTCCAACTCAAACAATCCAACCTTCACCCACAGGCATTCAAAACAGTTTAACACATAAGCATCTAGCCACATGTTAAGCATGCTGTCATGGCAACATTCACACTCATGCGATATGCTAAAGCGGAAATACTTACATAGTACTCCGTGCCAAAACAAAGAACTTGTTAGCAAACATGCATGATCCAAGTCCATGTGAAGTGCCTAATGGATCGCATACAAAATGTCGCTAAGATAGGCTCGGCTAATCCTAGACATGTCATGTGAAAATGCACAATTATCACATATTCAGTTTAGAATTGAAGTATTGATGCAATTAGCGTGATGTACCGAGCCTAATGCATGTAATACAAATGCATGGATGCACACATGCATAGCATAAGGTATGCTAAATTAGACGTGACCTAATACTAACCATCAAAGCAGGTAAGTAAAAGGGAAGAAAGAAGTGGGGATTGGAAGACATTCACACACCCACACACACTTATTACAGATTTGCCCTCGCTCGGAGGGACCAAATAAATGTTACAAATTAATTAACTACGCGAGCTAATTAATATTACAAATTAACTAATTAACAAATTAACTAATTAATTAAAGCGGAAAAACGCCTCGGGAAGCGTGCCACCATGCGCAAGCTGCCTCTGTTTTCCTTCCTTTCCTCCTCTGGAGGCTGTCAAAGCCTCAGGACTGCATCCTTGGACAGAGGGGATCATCACCGGCTGAATGAAACTTCCACCGGCAGTGTAGTATGTCCATCGGCACAAAATAGGGCCTGTCGGCAGAGAAAATTGTGCCGGTCGGCACATTACACTGCCGGTCGGCAGAGTATTCCTGCAGAACCTGCAACTCACAGCAACAGAGGGCAAAACAAGGCATGACAGCATATTTCAAGACATGTATGCACTAACCATGTCTCTTATCATTGTGATGACTCAAAGGGACATGTGCCTCGGTTCTCGGACCACCAATCACGCATTTCCATGCATGATGGCCCAAGGAACCAAGTATGCAACTTTGGTTTCAAATGCATGCAAACCAATCAAACAAATTAGGCCCAATTCCTATCACCAATTCAAGGAACAAGGCATGCATGCAAAATGCAATGCAACCTAGGCATACAAGCTAGGAATGCAACATGACATGGCAAAGCACTTATGCAATCATGCAAGCATACATAGGGCAATGCAAATGGATGGCAAGATGGACTTATACATGAATTAGGCAGCTCTAATAAGGCCTAAAACAGTGGCCATAATGACCAAAACAAGAAGCCAAAACACATGCACACATACACATGATGGAAGGCCTACACTTGGGCACAATTTAAACAACCCTCAAGCACACTTAAAAGGGATAAACGAGAGCAACTAGCATGCAACCTAAGCATTGAAATCATGTCATAAAATGATGCCAAATCATATTAAGCAAGACAAGCAAATGCATGTAAGCATGGTCTAAGCACTTGAAGCAAGTCATGAAGCTTTGAAGCATGTTTATCACAACAAACATGGCATGCATTGAACAACCTAAAACAGGTTTTTAGCTCATAACATGAGGCCCAAAAGACCACTTAGATGGCGTCTAGATGGCTCAAAGACAAAGGCATGCAAAGGCACCAAAACATGGAGCATTGCAACATATGCTTTCAAAGCATTAAAGAGGCATGTAAGGCAATCAAACAAGCATGGAAATGGGACTGAAATGACATATAGAATGATCCCAAATCACCAAAACAATGCAAAGATGGCATGCTACACATGCACATACTCAAGGCCAACAAGCCCAAATACAAAGGAGCCATATAATGCATGCTAAAATCGACCCAAACGACTATGGACAGATCTAAAACATGGCAAAATAAGCATATAATCTTCACAAATACAAGCCTAAAACATGCTCCAACAAAGGCTAACAACCTAGACATGTTAAGGCACAAATATGGCATTACAAGGCAACTATGCTAAGCATGCATGGAGTTCCAAAACCAACTTGAAATCATGTTATATCATGGATATATAAGCATGAAAAACATACCAAACATGCTCAACACACACTCAAGCATAGGCTTCTTTAAGAGGCCAAAATGTGCCCTTTTCAAGGACAACAAGGAGAGGGGGTGGCCCTCTCCTTCTTGGGACTTCAAAGCATCATCTTCACCACTGAAATCCCTCAAGATTTCAGTGGTGAAGAGACCTCAACACCAAAATCCCGGAGCTAGCACAAAATGGCTCAAAATGAGGCCTTTTGAGGCCTAAGGGTGGTCAACACCCCTCAAACAACAAAACACTCTTAATAAACAATAAAGAGGGCTTAAAAATAGAACTTTTTTATGTTATACAATAATCACAAAAACAGCTCTAAGATAGATGAAAAATCAATGCAAAAAAGGAGGAAAAAGGGACTATTTTCTCACCCTTGTAGCCTTCTTCAACAAAGATGCTCCAATGGCCTCCTTGAGCTTGAATCCAAGACAAAAACTCCAAAACACACTCTTTAGAACCTCAGCTCCTAGAGGAAGGTGAAACACTAGGTGTTTGTGTGCAATAGTAAGGCACAAAACACCTAGTGAACAAAATGGAAGAGAAAGAGAGATAGGTGAGTGTATCTAACCCTAACCCTAGAAAACCAGAGCTCTCCTCTGTCTTTTCTCTCTCTAAAATGTCTAAAGCCCTCCTCTTTTTTTTGCCTTAGAGAGAGCTCTCCTCTATATGCCTCTTGTAAAGCTTATCAAACAAGCTTTGCAAGAGGGAGATCCCTCCATACACGTGTATGGAGGGGAGCAAAAGTTATACAGCTGTCCAAAAATATCTGCAAAAGCAGATGAACAGCAATCGGCCGGCAAAAAATGCCATCTTGGCCAAACAAAGTGCCGACCGGCACAAAATAGTGCTGACCGGCAACAAAGAGTGCCGGCCGGCAAACTAAATTGCCGGTGGCAGCAAAAACCAGCCGGTGGCATCTAGCCACTGCCGGTGAAGGGTAGGGATGGTCTACAAGCCCTACCTTGCCTCTCAAAGGCAAGATGCAAGTGTTTGGTGCAAAACCAGACACTAAACGGTCGAGTTCAGGGATCCTGAGGCGGGGCGCGCGAGCCGAGACCTCCGGGAACTCCAAACGAACACAAACATGGATAATCACCGAGTGTTCAAACGGTGACGTCCAAGTCTTGAGGACGGTCAAAAATGGGGTGTCTACAATGTGGCAAACTGAAATATGTCTTCCAACCTTCCATAGCTCAAGCTCTTTATCTACTTGAAGTGCTTTGGGTAACTTGCTGTGAAGAAATGGAGCAAATTGTTGCTGCGAAGCAAAACGAAGGGCGTAAAGAAAAAGAAGAGAGAGTGGACTACAAGATGGTTTCTGCACAGGAGGAGACGACTTTCTTTTTGAATGACCATCCTTGGAAATACTTACAGTGAGAGACTGCCCCAAAATGAAGAGTTTCACTGCCACTACTTCCTTTTGAATCAGTTTGTGCAAAACTGTTTCAAAGCCACCAAATGGTACTTCTCTATTTTACCACATTTAACATATATATATATATATATATATCAGGTAATTACTTACATTATGAGGGAATGTTTTTTCTTATTTTAATTTTTTTTATAGTCAATTAAATTGGGCCCTTGTCGATAACACTAATAAGCTAAATCAAGGGAGTATGTATTCATTGTGTTTGTATGATCCATATTCGACTAATTTTAAATTTACATCATACACTTTAGTTTCAGAGTAAGTTTCAAGATGAAAATTCATGATACATTGTGTTTTTTAATGAAATACAAATCAAATTATCAACTCCTCGTTGTGAGTAGTTGATAATTTAGTTTGTAGATAATTAGGAATCTCTAGTAATTTTGAATTATATTTTGTATACTTAAAAATACTCAAAAATTTTAATATACGGTCAAGATTCATTCAAAATGTGGACTTTACTCCACTACATAAGAGTTGAATCTTAACCACATATTATTTTTCTAGGTATATTTTTGTGCATGAATTTTGTGCATAGAGAGGCCCTTTATTACACTCAAATAACATTTTAAATTTTTTTATATAGATTACACTTTTTAATGTAAAATTTATTGTTTTCTTTTAATATTGCAGTTAAAATTTAATATATTGTCCTCTTTCGTGCATAGAATTTATTTTTAGTTTTAAGTGTTAAGTTAAGTTGATGGATAAAGAAATTTTACTTTTTATTAGCCTTTTAGAATGAATGTTCATTTATGCCTTTAATATCGAAGCCCTTTGACTATCTTTAAAAAAAAAAAAAAAAAAAAAAAAAAAAAATCAAAGGCCATTGAACATGAGATAATAAATTATTTAATATTCCAGCAACTACTCAGGGTAATGCTTCCTACAATACGTAGAATTTATAACCATTTGAATAGTTCTATTTTTATTTGGGAGATTTTTATCAAATTTTAGAAAAGATCTTTGGACAATGAATTTTTTTTTAGGCCTTTGGATAAAGATGGAAGAGACTTGGTGGATTGAGATAATGCCTTCCTTAAATAAAAAAGAAAATGCTAACAATGGATTTCTTTTTTTCTTTTGTTTTTATGCCACTTAATAAATTTTATATTAGGTTTTGATAAAGAGATTTAAAGCCCCAATTTCCCGCGCTCTTACCTACTCGTTTGTCCAGTCTTTTCCTTTACTTCTATTGCTGTCAACTTCGTCTCGTTACCATCTCCATACTCACTCTCCTTACCCTCTTTATAATCTCTCACTAATGGCTTATTCTTACTCGAGATTACCAATTGTTGAGCACATACGTCCCTCAGTGGCTTTGAGGAGATGTATTAATGATGAGATAGCCAAGTATCAGGCACCAAAGGGTCATAACGTGATTGATGGATAGATCTTTGTCCCTCGCCACCATGCCCAAGGGGAGTTTGTTCTTGGCCCTATTTTCAAGGAAGCTCCTGCTTCACTTCCACTCTTGTATCCATGTTTGGAGGATCATTACCTTTTCTATGAAAGGAGTCTTAACTGGGGAAACTGGAGGGTTAATCGACCTCATCGTTGTTGGCTTACGTTGAAGACTAAATGGGATGAGTGGTATGATAGAGTAGTCGGAGCTCGAGAATAAGATTTGGAGGACCTCTGCATTCTCGACGCCTTTCGGCTTTCTAGGTTTGTCATTCTTGAGGATCCCACTACGTCAAAACAGGGGCATTAACGGCGGTTTTTTTAACGGCGGTAATGAAAACCGTCGTTAAAAGTACTATTAACGGCGGTAACGAAAACCGTCGTTAAAGGTATCATTAACGGCGATTTTGTTACCGCCGTTAATACCCACTTTTAACGGCGGTAACAAAACCGCCGCTAATGCCCAATCATTACCGCCGTTAATGACGACGGCCTTTGCCGGCGAAACTCCGGCGTGCTCCGGCAAAACCATCTACAATAAAGTAAAAATAATGTTTAAATATTTATTTAGGGAATACATTTCATGAAGCGTGGCTATGGTAGAGTGGTTAGTGTGGGTGGATGAGAGGTTGAGGGTTCAAGACTTGGGAAGTGCAAGAAGAAAGAACTATTTTTTGAAAAATTTGAACAACCGCCGTTTTTGGTCCTATGTTACCGCCGTTTTTGGTCGACTTTTAACGATGGTAGTTTACCTTTTTACGACGGTTGTACTTTTTCCGACATGCGCATAAACGGTGGTAACAAAACCGCCGTTAATACCGCCGTAACAGCGGTTTTACAGCCTTTAACGGCGGTAAAAAACCGCCGCTAAAGCCCAATTTTGGCGTAGTGTCCTTTTCTTTTCCCTGCTGCTGTAGACGTCCCCGAACGTCCCGGGAAAATCCCGTTTTGTTCATATGGGCTTACTAGAGTTCGGACTCAAATGTCACGGTTCTTAATCTGATCTCGCAAAGTGCAATACGAGATTGATAAACCACCAAAGAGTCCAAATCCGGCAAATTGTTTTGAAAAACTGATTTTTAGAAAGAAGTGCCAAACATGGACTGCTTTGCCAGATACAGAGTCGCCACCTAAATATTTTATTTTGGGTGAATTTAAGAAACCCTGACTCGTGCCTAAGGCCACGTGTCCGTCATCACCAAAGTTGCCTCGGCTCGGGAACTTGGGTACGATTGGGGAAGGTCATGCAATGAGCACCCCCGCTTGCCCGATCAAAGATCGGCCACTACTAAACATGATATCTTGTTTTTTTGAAAAACATATGTGCTCTTATTCCGGTTTATTAGCCTAGAATTGCTACGTGATGCGCATAGCATACAAGTATAGACTGGATCGTCTAAGTTGGAACGAAACCTCTCATGTTTGTTTTTGAAAGCGGTTTGCTACTCGCAAGTAAGCTAAAATGCGGATTTTGCCACCCTCAAGTGGGCTTAGAAAACATGGGGAATTGCCACTCTCAAATGGGCTTAAAACTTGCAATCGATGAATTGTTCCAATTTAAATAATCCAACCTTCACCCACAGGCATTCAGGCAGGTATATCACATAAGCAATTAGCCTCATGGCAAGCATGCTATTATGGCAGTCACTCACACACATGCAAGGATGCTAAAGCATAAACATTTACCGAGTACTCCAAGCCAAAATAGAAACTAGTTAGTAATCAATGCATGATCCTAGTTCATGTTAAGATGGCTAATACAACACATGCAAAATGCAACTAAGATAGGCTTGGCTATTCTAAGATAGCATATGAGATGCTACATATAACATGTATTCAACTCGGATTTGAAATACAATGCAGTTAGTATGATACGCCGAGCCCGGTGCATGCAAAACAGATGAATGGATGCAAACATACGAGCATAAGGATGCTAATTGAAACGTGCCCTAAAACTAACCATCATAAGCTGGTAAATGAAAGGGAGAAAGACGTGGGGTTGGAAGACATACATTGCACACATGCACACTTATTACAACTTTGCCCTCCTTGGAGGGTCCGAATGAATAATACACAACCAACTAGCTAATCTAAGCTAATTAAACTAATTATTACACAACCCAAATGAATAACGAATTACAGCTAATTATTACACAATACTAGCTAATTAACAAATTTAACTAAGGAAGCAAATAAACTAGCATGCAAGCTACATGAAATGGATTGCCTCAGCTCTGCCTTGAATGATAAAGGATGCATGCATGCTCGGGTCGCCTTGTCGGGAAATCCATCATGATGCCTCGACTCGCCATTGTTTGCAATTGATTTCAGAAAGTTGCACGAGCCTCCAGAGAGATGAAACTCCACCCAGGGAAGCTCTGGGAAGGCTGTTGACCAGCTATGGGCAAGGGAGACCACCTGCCGACCACCCTTGGTGGTCAAGACCAGAAAAGGTGGTCGGCCTGCCAGAAAACCTGGTCGGCCGACCAGTTCATTCTCCTGGTTTCTACTTTTTTCTGCAACAAAGGCAAGAGAGAGAGAGAAAGCAAGGTATTTTCAACATATGTGTGCCCGACCATTCTCCCCATCATTGCATAAGCTCTAGAGAGTGTAGTCCTCGATCCTCGAGCCACCAATCACACATCCCGATGCATGATGGCCGAGGAGTCGAATTGCACGACTCAATGGGACATGAATGCACATATAAGCAACTAAAACTAACAACTCTATCATGGATGGTCAAGAGTGTCAGCGACCGGGAATCGAGGCACGCTTCATCACTTGGAGTATAAAACGTTCCTCGTTTCTCGCATTTGGACTAACTCCTTTTCCAAACACAATGCAACAAGTAGAATGGCATAGTTACAAATGCAACTCTAGTATGCAATCCTAAATGTAATGCGACTAAGTGATGCAAACATGCAAAGGATGACATGAAAGCATGCAACTAGCATACACAATGCTATGGACTAATCAAGGGCATACTCAATGCACGTGGATTATATGGCATGCATACACAATGCACTAACATACGCAATGTTATGAACGAGGCATACGCAATGCAATGATCAAACATGCGATAACATGGACTATATGGCATACACAATACAAGATGGACTTAAACCAAGATGGATGGACCTCAGCCGCACCCAAATCAGTGGCCAAACATGATGAAAACAAGGCAATGACACATACACAAGCATGCACAATGCAAGGGATCAAAGTCTAAGGTACGAGATACAACTGTATGAAAGCATGGAAATGATGAAATATGGCATACGACAACACATGTTCCAACTCTGAAATGACATACAAAATGGTCCCGAATCATGCAAACAACTCATGTTATGCATGTTGAATGGCTCAAATATCGAAACTAGTGAAGTGCATTACACTTGAGGTATGCAAAGCAATGCCCAAATGAACAAACCAACCATAAATAGTCCCTATGCAGGCCGAAAACAATGGCAAAATGGACTAAGATAATGGCTTGAAATGCACAAAAATGAAGCTCATGCAATGGCCCATAAATGAGGTATACAAGCACAACTCCCAAACGCATTTAAAGAGTGGAAAACATGGAAACATGGCACAAGTATAGCCTCTGAGATAACATGCTCAATGATGCCAAGACATGGAAACACCTCAAGTTACGCATGCAAGGGGGTTTAAAACACGAGGCTAGGCAAGGGTATTACACTACAACCATGCATGGAAAGCATCATTCGACCAAGAGGCCTAAAAAAATAGAGCTGAGGCAGCCCAAAATATGAACAAAATCAACTTAGAGCATGGCCAAAATGTGCTAGAATCAAGGGCCAAAACCACATGCAATGTAAGCTAGTGAGCATGGTTTACAGTACAAGCATGTGAAGCATTCAAGAGGCCACTAAACTAGCAAAAGACAGAGGTATGACATGCCAAATAATGACCAAAAACCCACTGAAACAAGACCAATACATGCAAGAATGACATGCTCCTTTGATAAGCTATGAAGAGGGTTATTCTACACATGGAAGAGGCAAACATGAGGTGACCAAACCAGGCCTAGACAGAGTCTAGGCAAGTCCTAAAAGTCACTAAAAATGGCTTGAACCAAGGCTAGGAAGTGTGGAAATATAGGCTCCTTTGAAAGGCCAAAAATGCCAACAAACAAGGCCAAAAGGAAGAGGGTCTCCCCTCTCTGATTTAGGCCCTCAAAACTACATGCCAACCACTAAAAATCCACTGGATTTCAGTGGCTAAAAGGCCAATCAAAGATCAATAGAAAGGCCTCATGGTATGGCACAAAACAAGACTAAAATGTAGTATGCAAGAGGGTAGATGACCTCCAACAGGAAAATGGCCTTAAACAAACATGAAAAACACTGAAAAATGAAGCTTTTCTCAATTGACAACAAAGCCTAAATATGCATGAAAGTATAGCTAAGAGAATGATCAAGAAAAAGCTTAAAAGTGGGAAAATGAGCTACCCTTGGAGCTCAGCAAAAACCAGTAGGTTTTGAGACCAAAAACCAGTAGGTTTTGGGACCAAAAACCAAGCCTTTAACCTCTGAAAGTACCCTCCAAGAACCTTAGATTAATGGTGGAGGTGTGTGGCTATGAGGTGTGGTGCAATAGGCAAGAACCATGCACACTTGGAGCCAAAATAGAGAGATATAAAGGGAGATATATATTTTGCCTTCCAAGAAGTTCTGAACCCTCACAAAGGAGGGGGAGGCCTTCCTTTATAGACAAAGGAGGCCAAAGCTTCTCAAAGAAGCTAAAAACCAAGGCCAAAGATCCTCCACGTGTATGGAGGATGCAGTCTGTGCCTTCCAGCTGGCAACAACTCACAGAGACAAAACTCGAGGGAGCAGGCCGACCAGTTAAGGTGGTCGGCCAACCACTTCCCCTGGTCGGCCAACCAAGGCAAGTGGTCTCCCAAAAAGAAAGTTGGTCGGCCAGCCCATTTGATGGTCTCCCAACTGAATGCTAGCTAGTGGTATGGTGGGAGACCAGCAAATGTGGCTAAAAAACCAAGGAGACCAGCTTCCTGACAAGAAAATCGGCTGGCGGGGAAAAGTGGTCTCCAAGGAGAAAAGGTTGTCTCCCACCCTTGTACCACCTTCCAAACAATGAAAACAAGGTTCATGCCAAAAATGAACCAACACCGATGCAAAACGAGGATTCGGGGGGCAAAACACGCGGCCGGGTGCCCTGAAAGTAGGCTGTTGAGCACCAAAAGTGGTGTGCGACCACGAAGGTGGTCTCCCAGGCCGCAGTGTCCCTCTAGACAGAGGAAACAAGGTGTGTGCCAAACGGAGAACGTTAAGCGGTCCCGAACCGAGGCACGCGGTCGACGGCTCAGAAAATCGAAAACTGGTCTTCAAACGGGAACAGTGGCCTGCGACCACGAAAAGTAGCCTACGGCCACTGAGAGATGGTCTACAAGACCTCTCCCTCCCTTCGGGAAGAGAGAGCAAAACCTGGTCCGCAAACCGAGGCAAAGCATAAAAGGGTCCCGAGGTCTGGGGGTAAGGACGTCAGCCGAAACTCCGAAACCTCAGAACGAGCACAACATGCACAATCACCGAACGCTCAATTGTTGACGTCTGAGTCTTAAGGTCGGTCAAAAATGGGGTGTCTACAGTTGCCCCTCTTTGACAGAACTCGAAAGTCATAAGTGACGGGAGTGAATGTCAAAGCCCAGAGACGACCCATTTTTGACAAGGCCGAAGACTTAGACAAACAGGCGAGATAAACAAAGAGATGTGCCCGTAAGCAGGGGCAAAATGCAAAGGGGGAATGCACAAAGCCGAACATAACTTATGATCATGCAAAGAAAGCTGTAATGAAGCAAATACACAATAAATGTAACAATTTAAGCGAATGTTATGCAAAGCAAGTAAACATGAGCCAAACCACATCTCATGCAGAAAGAATGTAAGAAAATTATACAATTCTCACTGCGTCTCATGCGAAGAAGGTTAAAAACGACTACCAAGAACAGCCGGAGTCTCAAACAAAACAACTCTCAACATATCAAATGCAAAAGGAGAAAGCGAACAAATGGACACCGGAACGCATCTGAGTGCTCGAAACCGAAGACGTCCTAACGCACCACATGCAACAGGAGAAAAGGTATGAAAGAACACCGGAACTCATCCGAGTGTTCGAAACCGAAGATATCCTAACGCACTGCATGCGAGAGGAGAAAAGGTACGTTCAAACTGAACCGGAACTTTTCTTGAATGAACCGTACATACAATATCGTGCCTGTAAAAGAAAGGAACTTAATAGGTACAATATTCGTTAGAGATATGCATGGTAATGCAAATGAAAAGTGCGTGACGACGCAAGCGAAGTGTGGGTGCATGACAATGCAACCTAAGTGTGACTCATAACAATGCGGGAATGGGTGCACGACAATGCAACCTAAGTGTAACGCATAACAATGCAGAAGGGATGCAAGACAATGTAACCTAAGAGTGACGCATAACAATGCGGTGCATCAACAAGTGCAAGTAAGGTGTGCAAGATAGCGCGAACGATGCAATGCACTAACAAGTGCAGATGAGGTGTGCAAGATAGCGCGAATGATACAATGCACTAACAAGTGCAGATAAGGTGCACAAGATAGCGCGATAAAATGCAAGAACAATATAACAAAACGTGTAAGTGATTACAATGTAACGAAACAATGCAAATGATATGCAATGTATGTGAGATGTTCAAACCACAAGCAGTACAAAACCACACAAATATCATAAAGGGATGGAGATGCAAAATCAAACTACTTTTAACACAGAAAAGGCAGTGGGCACGAGCCGAACGACGCCTAACACAAGCTAAGTGCTTACATCCTAGTGCTGGCCACAACTCAGCATGGATGCTTACACATAACAGAACTGTGTTTCAACGTGAAAGGGATCCGAGCACATGCAAAACTATGTGTTTCGCAGAGAGACCACAAAGTACAAGTAATTTGGTGGCATGATATAAGTGGGGAATGATCTGTTGAGGAAAGATCGTGATCCTAAATGCTGAATGTAACAAACTAAAATAAGATGAAATTGATGCAATGGATGTATTGAATAAAGCGCGCGGCCAAACCATATTTTGCCTAGAAAAGGCATGGACACAAACAAACCACATCTAACACAGAAATAGTACCGTCACCCTCAAACCACAATTCCCTTAGTGGAATAGGCGCGTACACATAATCACATAACCATGCTTTAACGCGAAAAGTATGGGCACATGCCGGACTAAGCTTAACATGGAAAGGCGCAAGTGATATAATGGATATGCAGTAAATGCATGCAATATATTCTATGTGCAATGCAATGGACATACTAGATGATGTAGTAGTTAGGAAGTGAAGGTACCTTACAGGGGCAATTGGCAACGACCTACCTCGTGCTGCTGGGGACCTTCCCCTTCTTTTCGGTTGAACCGCAGGTACTACTTTTCTCCCTGACCATGGTCGCAACTTTCCCTATTCTCCAACAGGGTGACAGACTAGGTTGGTTCAGTATCTAGAATTGAGGCGCATACACATGCTATCTCAATCTATGGGGTGCCATACATATTTCAAGCCGAGGATATATCCCTGGGTATTCAAACTAGACTTTAGTCTCGGAAATCCCGAACCTTTGCATTCTAGGCATGAGCCATTCGAACTCTAGTTTCCACCGTCTCAATTGGTCTCCTAGGAACTCACCGCAAACACAAGCAGGTGGCTATACCAGACCATCGAAAGTCATTCGGGTACGACAAACACCAAAGAAATTGTACCTTTAGAGGATTTAAGGTCTCCTAGACCGGAAAGTGCACAAGACGGTGTGAATAAAGATGCAGGATTTAAGGTCTCCTAGACCAGAGGATTTAAGGTCTTCTAGACCAGCATAAAACAAATATGATGCAATGGATGTAACGGATAGAGCAATAGATGTAAAAGGAGCCGCACTCCAACCACACTGGAATCGTGAGAGGAGAAAGAACAAAGAAAGCCAATCAGGAGGACGTTCCACTCAACCGGAGATAAATTCCAAACACGCTGAAATCGTGTAAGGAAAGAGACACTCTAACCATGCTAAAATCGTGAGAAGAGGTCTGAAAACAATCGTCTAGGTGCATACACAACGCAACCTGAGATGAATTCCAAACACGCTGAAATCGTGCGAGGAAAACAACACTCTAACCACGCTGAAATCGTGAGAAGAGGCCTGAAAACAACCGTCTAGGTGCATACACAACGCAACCTGAGATGACTTCCAAACATGCTGAAATCGTGTGTGGAAAAGAACACTCTAACCACGCTGAATTCGTGAGAAGAGGCCTGAAAACAAGACGCCCAAGCGCGTACACGACGCAACCTGGGAAAGATTCCAAACACGCCGAAATCGTGTGAGGAAAGGGACACTCAAACCATGCTGAAATCGTGAGAAGAGGTCCAAAACAAACTATCTGGTGCATGCTCGGCGCAACCTAAGAAAGTCCCGAAGGACAACGATCCTAAACGTAGCTCGGCGTAAAAGGATAAATGGTACAAGATAACACAAGATGCAAATAAACGCAATAAGTGCGATGATACAGTACATGTTACAAACAATGTAGAGCATGATGTTTAGGGAATGCAATAAACATAGAAAGCGGCACTTTAGAAAGCACCTCATGGAGTAAGTGGTGGTAAACCGCTTTACTCTGATGGGGATCTCCCCTCCATTGTGTTCTTCGAACACTTACCTTCAACTCGCAGTACAAAGGTCCTGAAATGCTGACAAGGGGTGGCTTCTGTATGCAGAAACCACAAATGTTGTTTTCCTTCCTTATCATATTCACAACTTTCCCTCATTGCAAACATAGCCAAGATAACTTTGACGGGGAATGGTACTCAGGGAGAGCACTTCTGATCACCATTCTGGCCTGAAATAGTGAAACAATCAACACAGTATTTTGTTCACTTTGAACACACAGCTCGTATCAGCACACTACTCATTCTGAACACGCAGCTCATAACACAATATTCGTTTTATTCGGCACACAGCTCATACAAGACACTGCTCATTCTGAACATATGGGATGCAATGACGGAACTTGCAGAAATTGATACAAACTCAGATACCCGACATTTTTCCTTTTTTCTTTTGCTTCAAAGTTTGGAACCTATATAGCATTAGATAGGTCCTGGTTTTACTGTTCCCACATGACTCGGGTTGAACCTTGCAATTTTTGAAAGAACAAAATCTTGTTTTGCACAAATGTGGAGAACGACACGGCACTCTGAGCACAAAACGATTTTTTGAAATTGAGAGTGAGAATAAGTTCTCAACTGGGTATTGATCCTACGACTGAATACAGTGCACCACGACTCAATAAAGGAAAAGAAAAGGGCAAACAACCTAAACAAGTCGAGACACACTCGAAACGACTCAAAAACGAGAATCGAGACAAACAAAACAAAAGACACAACACTCAGACGAGTTACAAAGGCGAGAGACCTCTAAGTTCACGAGGAGCCAGTTTCTTCCGGTATTATTTCCCACCCTTTCTCATTTGTGATTCTCACATCACTCGGCCCTCAGGCTCGGTTTTTTTCTCTCAAAACCCTTTTGTCGCTTTTCCTCTCAGCTCACATCTCTCAATTCTTTAATCTCTCATTTTTCATCCCTCCCCAGGGTGGTTAATGGGTAAACAGGTAGTTACGGGCTCTTGCCCCTAGCATTCTGCTAGATTTTCTTCTTCTTCTCACAACAATGAACTTTCCCGCAGAGGGGTTGCGCTGCAACTGGGTGTGTAGCAAATCTGCAGCTGACATCGGTTGACAATGTTCTGCTGGGGAGTTTGGACATGATCAAATGTGTCCAGACGAGGGAGTGGAATATCTTGATCCATTCTAGTTCATGCTTCGCACTTGGCTTGATACCTCGTTGCTTGGAGGATGTTGAGAGCTTTCAGCCCTTTGTTGTTAGCTTCAGTGGTGCCCTTTTCTGGCAGGTAGAGTGCCCTTTCTGGCAAGTAGAGTGCCATTTTCTGGCAAATATGTTGACAACGGGGAAAAGACAGAACACCTGACTCAACTGTGCCCCTAGTTCATTGTTTTGACCATTTTTTGTTTTGGTTTCTACTAAAACAATTTTGACCAACATGAGAATAAGATTAACATGCTTGTTCGATTTTCTGATTTAAAATCATGCAAGTTAGGTTATGAGCACTGAAAATTTTCCTTTTTGGGTCCAAGAAAATGGTCCAGTTTTGAAAAAATGGAATAATTTTTGAGAGAATTAGTCAACCTCAGTAAAAACTATTTTTACAAATGGCCATTGCTTGACCAACGTAGAATTGACTCTTGAGATGCACAATCTCAGATCCAAAAACAATGGAAAATTGCCCCTTGTCTGAAGGACACTGCATGGCAATAGAAAGTTGTCCCTTGTTTGAATAGCACCGCAGCACACTGTATCGCAACGGAAAGTTGCCCCTTGTTTGAATAGTACCGCAGCGCACTGTAACCAGTTCTCATGGTAAAGGTCACAACCAAACTCTCGGATATGGAGAAGACCAAGATGACCCGTTCAATCTCATAGACGGGACAGTTGAATTTGAAGTGTTTTATGGCTAGACTTCAGAATAAAGTTACCTACGTATCCCAAACATGGGAATCAAGCCTTACGTAGTTCGGGGGGTAAGGTACACTCAGGTATTAACCTCTCCTTTTGCGCTCTAACTTTTGCCAAGGCTGCCCTTTCTGGGTTTTCAACCTTGCGAGCTTTGTTCTTCTTTTCTTTTCCATTCTTTTCATTTCTTTTCTTCTTTTTTCTTTTTCATCTTTTCTTTTCATTTTCTTCATTTTTCTTCTTTTCTTTTTTTTTTTATTCTTTGCATTTTTTTTTTGTTCTTTTTGTTCTTTTTCTTACTCTGACTTTTGCCTAGGTCGCCCTTCCGGGTTTTCAGCCTAGCAAGCCTCTCAAGGGTAAAAGTTTAGCTTTGTCCATGTTGAATGGTTTGAGATCTCAGTGCCATCTGAATCCAAGAGAATGGCTGCTGTTCGCTGATGATGTAGAAGTCCATCCAATGGAGGGTGAATTTGCCCCTAGTGTTGTAGATAGGAACTTGGTTGTGTTTCAGCAATACTTTCTTCTTTCCCCCTTCTGGGATTTGGCATTCTTGCCAGTCTTCCCTGGTTTGAGAAGTGACTCATCTTTCGCTCTTTGAGCACATCTGACATTTTGCCCCTAGTTCGGGGGGCGCTTCTGATCTAGCTTAACAAGCTTCTTTTTGATCACATCTGACCTTCTTGCCCCTAGTTCATGGGCTGTATCAAATCTGGCCACACAGGCCTTACATTGTGGTTGACCGTTGAACATGCTGAATTAAGGTTCAAGGTTTAAAAGCAAAGGGGTTGAGTCTCAAGGCTGAGAGCGATCCTAAGCTGCACAATCTCAAGAGCGATTCCACACAGGTCTTCGTAGAATCACGCAAAACATTTTTTAAAATATTTTAAGAAAGCGACTAATCGCTCGCGTCGAAAACAATGCAGAACCGATCTGGATCAAGCCAGGATCCTTCTCAGTACTCACATTAACAAACATGATCTCATTCATTAAGGGCTTAGCATGCCTCTCTTTCTCTCAATTGATCAAATTTGTTGCAAAACCTGAGGAATTCCTTCCTCTTTGTTTTCAACACAATGTTCAAAAAGTTTTGAAAAACTTAGGTCAATGTAATAATTTAAGGCACAAAAGAGCGGGTGAAATGTACCGCCATTTCATTCTAAACTGGCTGGTACAACAAGCTCAAAGTAGAAATAAGCACAAAGTACGAAAATCACTGTTGCTTTATTCAGATCTTCTGGTGTAACTGGCTCTACGGCAGAAATAGACTCAAAAAGAAAGCAAAGAGACAAACAAAAAACAAAATAGTGACATCCGAGGTAACATCCCCGAAATCACTCGACTCCTATACAACAGGACTGACTCGATACAACAAGACAGACCTTAACAAAAAGATTGACTCAAAACAAAGAGACAGACTCAAAACAACACAACTGAACTGACCTAAATACCAAAGTCAAAAACCACAAAAACTAGCATTCGCAAATGCTCAAAACAGTGCGTGCCATATGCCATATTTGAAGTAAACTGAGCGCCGCCCGCAGGTGGTTCAACCCCTAATTACATCACATTATCTTCCAGGTTCACTGATCCAGTGACGATGGACTTTGCTGAGCTCGGCGGGAGGATGACCCCGTTGTCAAACAGATCCTACACTTCATGGCGAAGACGAAAGCAATTGTCAGTGCCGTGACCGGTTTATTGATGGAAAACACAGTACTGGGCAGCATCATGCGTAGCCAGAAGAGGATTCGGGAGAGGTCGAGGCTCAAGGGGTTTGAGAAGGCCCTTTTTAGCAAGGATCTGAAGTGCCTTGGACAAAGGCATGTAGAGGGCATGGAAGACCCTACGACCTCGAGGTAGGTACTTCGAGGTTTGTGGATTTTTGCCGGCCGCACTGGCAAAAGGGTCGGCAGGTGCTGGCTTGGTTTTCTGATCTTTTTCGGGTGCAGGGTTAGGGTTGGAAGGACCGGTTCTGGTACGATGGTCCTTATCCCGATTTTTCCCTTGGCTTGAACTGCTCTCACTCTGAGTGTGGAAAGTGTCATCCACAGTTTTTACAGCAACAGTGAGCACCTGTTGTTTATTCAGTCCTCCGGCTTTCAAAGCCTCAACAGCCCACAAGAGTTGTTCATAGGGATCGGTGTTCACCTTCACCTTGTTCTTACCACTCGCCTCAGCTTGGTAGAAGGTTAGGGTTGCTACATCAGAGTGGAGCTCCGTTGTTGTCGACATGCCATTACCGAAACTTGGGACGACTTCAGGTTGGCTGAGCTCAATTACAATTCGCTCCAATAGCGGGGGCTCTTCCGGCATGAAATTCCCGGCATACAATGCAGGCGGTGGCGGAGCCGACATTCCGAAGGCAAAATCAGCCATAGATCTCTGAAGATCGCCAATCATTTCCATCAACACAAAAGTGGTGGGCTCACGGGTTTGAAATAACTGGGGTTCCTAGATTGGACGTGCGGCCGGTGACCTAGGCGGGTGTGGCAGGTCAACATCGGTCTCACCCTGTATGGTGTTTAGTGCCGTTGCCATGACCACAATTTCCTCTGAATTCTGTGTCATCATAAGTTCGCTAAATCGAACAGAGGTGATGCGACTGGTGACTAACGGATCTGATGAATCGGTGAGCCTTGACTGGCCTTTTTCTTGTTTTGCCTCGGCAAAGGAGAACACTGGTTGCTCTGAATTGAATCTCTGAACCTTGAAAGAGAAAACAGGGAGCATCTCAGCTCAATTTCATCAATACAGACATGAACATAGCTGAATAACTGTACTTGACCACTGATCACTGTTCCTTAAATTACTGCCCCAAAACTGAATCTGATACCCGCACATATAACCGATTCTCAAAATACTGATGCTCGCAGGCCTGATACCCAAACTTGCAAACTAATATATACAACCTGTAGAGACACACTCTGACAGCACATAACAAGCAAATGAGATCCAAAACACCCTAATGTTGGGGTAGGATTTCCCTGTCCTATTTTGTCAGGAGCTAGGGTTTCACTACGCATGCAGCGGTTTCAAACAACCTATAATCGGGTGAGCAACCTGTCCTAGTTTGGAATGGTCACTACGGATTCCGAATATGCACTAGGTCGAATGGTCAAAAAGGGTGCCCCGGTAAGAACCGGGGTTTGTGTTCCCATCGTGGAAGAGCCTGTAACCGGTCAGCCTTATGGCACGCAGCCTTTGGCAAACCGTTCAGGAATAACAGATGGCAAACACGGTGTCCTAGGCGCACCAATGCAAATGCAATGCAAAGAAACACATAAGTGTAATGAAAACAAGATATCATGAGTTCGAGTCAAGTTCTCTAAATCCCCAGCAGAGTCGCCAGAAACTGCGGATGTCCCCGAACGCCCCAGGAAAAATCCCGTTTTGTTCATCTGGGCTTACTACAGTTCAGACTCAAATGTCACGGTTCTTAATCTAACCTTGCAAAGTGCAATACGAGATTGATAAATCACCAAAGAGTCCAAATTCGGCAAATCGTTTTGAAAAACTGATTTTTAGAAAGAAGTGCCAAACATGGACTGCTTTGCCAGATACAGAGTCGCCACCTAAATATTTTATTCTGGGGGAATTTAGGAAACGCTGACTCTTGCCTAAGGCCACGTGTCCGTCATCACCAAAGTTTCCTCGACTTGGGAACTTGGGTACGATTGGGGAAGGTCCTGCAATGAGCACCCCCACTCGCCCGATCAAAGATCGGCCACTACTAAACATGATATCTTGTTTTTTTGAAAAACATATGTGCTCTTATTCCGGTTTATTAGCCTAGAATTGATATATGATGCGCACAGCATACAAGTATAGACTGGATCGCCTAAGTTGGAACGAAACCTCTCATGTTTGTTTTTGAAAGCGGTTTGCTACTCGCAAGTAGGCTAAAATGCGGATTTTGACACCCTTAAGTGGGCTTAGAAAACATGGTGATTTGCCACTCTCAAATGGGCTTAAAACTCGCAATCGATGAATTGTTCCAATTTAAATAATCTAACCTTCACCCACAGGCATTCAGGCAGGTAAATCACATAAGCAGTTAGCCTCATGGCAAGCATGCTATTATGGCAGTCACTCACACACATGCAAGGATGCTAAAGCATAAACACTCATCGAGTACTCCAAGCCAAAATAGAAACTAGTTAGTAATCAATGCATTATCCTAGTTCATGTTAAGATGGCTAATGCAACACATGCAAAATGCAACTAAGATGGCATATGAGATGCTACAGATAACATGTATTCAACTCAGATTTGAAATACAATGCAGTTAGTATGATGCGCCGAGCCCGGTGCATGCAAAATAGATGAATGGATATAAACATACGAGCATAAGGATGCTAATTGAAACGTGCCCTAAAACTAACCACCATAAGCTGGTAAATGAAAGGGAGAAAGACGTGGGGTTAGAAGACATACATTGTACATACGCACACTTATTACAACTTTGCCCTCCTCGGAGGGTCTGAATGAATAATACACAACAACTAGCTAATCTAAGCTAATTAAACTAATTATTACACAACCCAAATGAATAACGAATTACAGCTAATTATTACACAACACTAGCTAATTAACAAATTTAACTAAGGAAGCAAATAAACTAGCATGCAAGCTACATGAAATGGATTGCCTCAGCTCTGCCTTGAATGATAAAGGATGCATGCATGCTCGGGTCGCGTTGTCGGGAAATCCATCGCGATACCTCGACTTGCCTTTGTTTGCAATTGATTTCAGAAAGTTGCACGAGGCTCCAGAGAGATGAAACTCCACCCAGGGAAACTGTGGGAAGACTACCGACCAGCTATGGGCAAGGGAGACCACCTGCCGACCACCCTTGGTGATAAAGACCAGAAAAGATGTTCGACCTGCCAGAAAACCTGGTCAGTTGACCAGTTCAATCTCCTGGTTTCTGCTTTTTTCTGCAACAAAGGCAAGAGAGAGAGAAAGCAAGGTATTTTCAACATATGTGTGCCCGACCATTCTCCCCATCATTGCATAAGCTCTAGGGAGTGTAGTCCTCGATCCTCAGGCCACCAATCACGTATCCCGATGCATGATGGCCGAGGAGTCGAATTGCACGACTCAATGGGACATGAATGCACATATAAGCAACTAAAACCAATAACTCTATCATGGATAGTCAAGAGTGTCGGCGACCGGGAATCGAGGCACGTTTCATCACTTGGAGTATGAAACGTTCCTCGTTTCCCATGTTTGGGCTAACTCCTATTCCAAACACAATGCAACAAGTAGAATGGCATGGCATTTACAAATGCAACTCTAGTATGCAATCCTAAATGTAATGCGACTAAGTGATGCAAACATCCAAAGGATGACATGCAAGCATGCAACTAGCATACACAATGCTATGGACTAATCAAGGGCATACTCAATGCACGTGGATTATATGGCATGCATACACAATGCACTAGCATACGCAATGTTATGAACGAGGCATACGCAATGCAATGATCGAACATGTGATAACATGGACTATATGGCATACACAATGCAAGATGGACTTAAACCAAGATGGATGGACCTCGGCCGCACCCAAATCAGTGGCCAAACATGATGAAAACAAGGCAATGACACACACACAAGCATGCACAATGCCAGGGATCAAAGCCTAAAGTACGAGATACAACTGTACGAAAGCATGGAAATGATGAAATATGGCATACAACAACACATGTTCCAGCCTTGAAATGACATACAAAATGGTCCCGAATCATGCAAACAACACATGTTATGCATGTTGAATGGCTCAAATACCAAAACTAGTGAAGTGCATTACACTAGAGGTATGCAAAGCAATGTCCAAATGAACAAACCAACCCTAAACAGTCCCTATGCTGGCCCAAAACAGTGGCACAATGGACTAAGATGATGGCTTGAAATGCACAAAAATGAAGCTCATGCAATGGCCCATAAATGAGGTATACAAGCACAACTCCCAAACGCATTTAAAGAGTGAAAAACATGGGAACATGACACAAGTATAGGCTCTGAGATAACATGCTCAATGATGCCAAGACATGGAAACACCTCAAGTTAAGCATGCAAGGGGGTTCAAAACTTAAGGCTAGGCAAGGGTGTTACACTACAACCATGCATGGAAAGCATCATTCGACCAAGAGGCCTAAAAAAATAGAGCTGAGGTAGCCCAAAATATGAACAAAATCAGTTTAGAGCATGGCCAAAATGTGCTAGAATCAAGGGCCAAAACCACATGCAATGTAAGCTAGTGAGCATGGTTTACACTACAAGCATGTGAAGCATTCAAGAAGCCACTAAACCAACAAAATAAAAAGGTATGACATGCCAAATAATGACCAAAAACCCACTGAAACATGACCAATACATGCAAGAATGACATACTCCTTTGATAAGCTATGAAGAGGGTTATTCTACACATGCAAAAGGCAAACATGAGGTGACCAAACCAGCCCTAGATAGAGTCTAGGCAGGTCCTAAAAGTCACTAAAATGGGCCTGAACCAAGGCTAGGAAGTGTGGAAATATGGGCTCCTTTGAAAAGCCAAAAATTTCAACAAACAAGGCCAAAAGAGAGAAAGGTCTCCCCTCTCTGATTTAGGCCCTCAAAACTATATGCCAACCATTGAAAATCCACTAGATTTCTGTGGCTAAATGGCCAAGCAAAGATCAATAGAAAGGTCTCATGGTATGGCACAAAACAAGACTAAAATGAAGTATGGAAGAGGGTAGATGACCTCCAACAGGAAAATGGCCTTAAACAAACATGAAAAACACTTAAAAATGAAGCTTTTCTCAGTTGACAACAAAGCCTAAATATGCATGCAAGTATAGCTAAGAGAATGATCAAGAAAAAGCTTAAAAGAGGGAAAATGAGTTACTCTTGGAGCTCAGCAAAAACCAGTAGGTTTTGGGACCAAAAACCAAACCTTTCACCTCTGAAAAGTACCCTCCAAGAACCTTAAATCAATGGTGGAGGTGTGTGGCCATGAGGTGTGGTGCAATAGGCCAAGAACCATGCACACTTGGGGCCAAAATAGAGAGATATAGAGGGAAATATATATTTTGCCTTCCAAGAAGTTCTGAACCCTCACAAAGGAGGGGGAGGCCTTCCTTTATAGACAAAGGATGCCAAAGCTTCTCAAAGAAGCTAAAAACTAAGGCCAAAGATCCTCCATACACGTGTATGGAGGATGCAGTCTGTGTCTTCCAGCCAACAACTCACAGAGACAAAACTGGAGGGAGCAGGCCGACCAGTTAAGGTGGTCGGCCGACCACTTCCCCTGGTTAGCCGACCAAGGCAAGTGGTCTCCCAGAAAGAAAGTTGGTCGGCCAGCCCATTTGATGGTCTCCTAACTGAATGCAAGCTAGTGGTATGGTGGGAGACCAACAAATGTGGCTCAAAAACCAAGGAGACCAGCTTCCTGACAAGAAAATTGACTGGCGGGAAAAAGTGGTCTCCAAGGAGAAAAGGTGGTCTCCCACCCTTGTACCACCTTCCAAACAATTAAAACAAGGTTCATGCAGAAAATGAGCCAACACCGATGCAAAACGAGGATTCGGGTGGCAAAACGCGCGGCCTGGTGCCCCGAAAACAGGCTGTTAAGCACCAAAAGTGACGTGTGACCACAAAGGTGGTCTCCCGGGCCGCAGTGTCCCTCTAGACAGAGGAAACAAGGTGTGTGCCAAAAATTGTGCCAAACGGAGAACGTTAAGCTGTCCCGAACCGAGGCGCGCGGTCGACGGCTTCGAAAATCGGAAATTGGTCTCCAAACTGGAACAGTGGCCTGTAACCATGAAAAGTAGCCTACGGCCACTGAGAGATGGTCTACAAGACCTCTCCCTCCCTTTGGGAAAAGAAAGGAAGACCTGGTCCGCAAACCGAGGCAAAACATAAAAGGGTCCCAAGGTCTGGGGTAAGGACCTCAACCGAAACTCTGAAACCTCATAACGAGCAGAACATGCGCAATCACCGAGTGCTCAATCGATGACGTCTGAGTCTTAAGGTCGGTCAAAAATAGGGTGTCTACAGCTGCCCTTTGCGTTTGGAACCTTACATTTAACTTCTTTCAATTCTGGTATGGCATGATGGCTCCCACCGTTCTTGACATATGCCACATTCTAGGGCTTTCACCTGTTGGTGTCACTTTTGGCCCTCATTACCCAGACCTCAAGGTCTCTTTCTCCATTCCCTCTTGCAATTCTTCTTACATTGACTTTGTCACTTCTGAAAATAAGAAAGAAGGTCATATGACCGATCGTGAGCTTTTTTCTTTTCTTCTTTACTGGCTTTGTAAGTTCCTTTTTTGCACCTTTTTCCAGAGGATAATGCTTGAATTTGTCCCCCTTGCTAAGGCTTTGGCTTCAGGGAAGAGAATAGCACTGGCTCCTAATGTTCTGGGGCACATATACAGGGTCTATTCCCAATTTTGTGAGAGGCCTCTAGAGCCCAACCAAGGGGGTCCAATTTGGATCCTCCAACTCTAGCTTTTTGCAAGTTTCACTGAACTCCACTCTCGTAGCTTAAGGTTTCTGGTACAAGATCCTATTACCTACGGAGAGAAATATGTCAGAGTGTCTCTATACCCCTCCAGTTTTGCATATTACTTTTCCTTCTTTCATCAATTACCCCTAGCTGCTCTGCCATCTTTTTCTTGCCCTTTCGAAGCTACTATGGGACCAGCAAGGTTGAGGGATTTTTTGGCTCACTCCACCTACTCCCAGCCTATTCATAAAGACATGTGGGCCTCACTCCTATTTCTGAGGGAACTCTTTATTGGGACTTTGAATCCCAAAGCTTACAAGTGCATCTCCGAAGCCTACTACCCTACTCAATTCGCAAGGCAATTTGGGCTTAGCCAAGGGATCTTTGTTCCACTCTACAGCTTCTCCAACCCTAACCTTGATACTAGGACCTGAAGGTGCCAAAATCCAGGCTGGATGAAGCAACATCCAAGTTTAGAAGAGATTTTGTCAGTGTCGAATTTACACCTTTCATTGGCCATAGCAGGGCCATGACTAGGTTCAAGAACTGGTGGTCTGCTAACATGGAGGTGCAACTTGATGTCTCCACCCTGGACTTGTTACAAAATTTGGATTTGCCATCCCAGGGGGGTCATACCAAATCCACATAGGCTAGCATCACCATTACTTTTTGCCATACTGCAACCTTTCCATCCAAAACTACCAGGGCTGCTGCAAAAAAAGGTATCTAGTCTGTCCTTTCTTTTGTCTTTCCTTTCCCTCTTTTATACTACTCTCCTGCTCACAGCTTCTTTTATTGCTATAGGGACTTCACATGAGACATTATCTCAGAGGGCAAAAACTCTAGCCATACTGAAGGGGAAGCAACAGAAAAGAAAGTCCCATATTAGGCTCGAGCTTGTGGAGGAGGCCCTTGAAGTCCCTTCAGAACCAGAAGAAGAAGAAGAAGCCCCTCTAAAGAGAAAGAAGATGTCACCTTCTCTCACTGCCCAACTTTCTATAGATGCGGTTCATGAAGCAGCTGCCAAGGCAGTAGAATAGGAGCAGGCCAAGGAGGTCCTTGTATTTTAAAGGTCTGAGAAAAAGAGACAACAACAAATTTTAAAAAAAGAGGCTGCTGTTGTCAGGGCAACACAACAGGAGGCTGCAAAGAAGCCCAAAGTTGCTGAACATCACACCCTTTGCAGCTCCCCAACTATCATTACTACAATTGCTGATAACTCCTCTTGCTTCTGTTAACGCTTCTAGTTTTGATTTACCCTTTCATTTGTTTCATACTTCTTTTCTTTTGATATGCAGCAGCAGCTAGCCTACCTACTTCTCTGCTGCCTTCTGTTTCTCTTCCACCAAGTACCGAATGACCATTCCTAAGTTCTGTAGATCTGAAGAAAGCTTTGAAAGGAAAAGAGAAAGCAAATATTGATTTCTCGATGAGTGTAGAGCCATTGCAGATGATCTTTCCAATCCCAGCTTCTATACTCCCTATGGCCTATCCCTTACTTCCTTTCAAGCTTGACCTGCCAATCATCCTTTCTTCTCATTCTCCTAACCCTGTTGAGTTCCTTAACTGGCCTCTGGTGACCATTTCCTCACATTTTCTTCTCTCCACACCCCCGAGGGTCTTGTCAAGCCCTTTACCTTCTGAGAGTACACTTGTTACTCCATTTTCTAGACCAGCAATCAGTACCTTTAGGGATGGGACTGGAAGCTTACTAACACTTCCTTCACTGCGTTGCTCTAGTCCTCCCTCTTAGACCTGTTGGTGGCTAGGACCATTGATGCTGCTGAGGTATCCTCCTCTCATTCTCCTCCAACCATCACTTTAGCACCCACCAGTGGCTTCCCCACACTACATTTGTCAGACAAAGAGATGGACATCTTCGAAGCCGAATTGGCTAGTCTATTTGGCATATCTGCACCAGTGTTTTTATCTAGCAGTGAGGCAGAGCCCTTGGATCTAGTTGATTCATTCATGGAGATAATTGGAGGCTCACCTGCTGCTGAATCCTTCACTCTTCTTCCTCAGGTGGACTTGGAGGTCTGTCTGGAGTTGATTAGGACTTTCTCAAGGGTCCCATTCGAAGCTTTAGCAAAACCAATCATCAAGCATGGGTTCCTCAAATCCTACCAATTCTTTGAATAGACCAATGCCTCTTTCAGAAGTCACTTGTCTCAAGCAGCAGGAACCATCGAATTTTATGCCAACATCCATCAACTGGCCAAGGTTGCAGAGAACGAATTCCTAAAAGACAAGGAGTTTGTCTCCAATGTTCATTCTGTGGTTTTAATGCTAAAGGACAACACTCTTCTACCACACAGCTCTAGGCTCAACTATTGCATAGGAAGGCAAAATTAGAGAATGAACTAGCAGCGGTTAACCTGGCCTTGAAAGAGAATGCCCAGACACTATATTCCTCTCACCAGGGTCTATCAAACCACAGACAGGAGATGAACACTACCATTCAACTATTCCCAGCCCTTAAAAGTAGAGAACTCATTGTGAGGAAACAATTGAGACATTTTAATGAATTCTGGGCCATATTGTGGCAGAATGTACTTGACTTATTATAAAATGAAATCTTTTATTTGCCTAAGTGTGTTCTTATCTTTTGTTTGTGTTTTGTATAATGATCGTATATTCCTTGTGTGTCCCACATAGTTGGGTAATGATGTTTCAAATACTTACGATTAATTTTACTGGGATGCACATACCTATTTAGATTCTTCAAATGGTGCACCCCCTCCCCCCCCAGGCAGGACTCTATGGACTTGGTATGGTATGGTCCCTTCCAATTGGGTGACCACTTTCCAAACTTATGGCTTTCCCACTGGAAGTATTGTTTTCCACACCAAGTCCCCTTCATCAAAACTAATGTTAGACCCTTTTATTATAGCTTTTGGCTACTTTCCTCTTTTGTAGAAGGATGTTGTTTAGTGCCAAAATTCTGGCCTCATCTACATTTTTCAATTTCAAACACATGCTTTGGTGATACTGTTCAGTACTTAGGTGATCCTAGCATTTGACCCTTAAGGACTTTATATTGATGTCAACAGGTAATACTGCATCATGTCCATATACCAAGACATAAATGGTAATTCCTGTGCCTGATTTTTGGGAAGTCCTATATGCTCATAATACATCTAATAGTAAATTATTCCAATCTCTTGGATTGTCCTCAACAACCCTCAGTATTCCTTTTTTCAAGGATTTGTTTGATGACTCTACTTGGCCATTTGCTTGTGCATAATAGGCGGCAAAATTAATAAGACTAATTCCAAACTCTGATGCGAAAGCTTTTACTAGTTTTTCATCGAACACAATCCCATTACCCACAGTTATGGTCTGTGGAATACCAAACTTGTGGGTCAATTCTTTGATGAAGTCAATTACTTCTGTGTGATCCACTGTTTTATAGGGCTTAGCTTTGACCCACTTTGTAAAGTAGTCTGTAGCTACTAAGATGAAACAATGTTGTTTCAAAGAAGCTGGGTAAATTTTCCTTATCATATCCATTGCCATCCTCTAAATGGCCAAGGTTTTACTACTGCATGTAGATCAGTTATTGGAACATGTCTTATCATGCCATGTTTTTGGCATGCTTGGCAACCTTTTGCATACTGTAGGCAGTCCTTAAGGATGGTTGGTGTAGACACCCCATTTTTGACCGCCCTTAAGACTTGGGCACTACTGATGGTTTGCTCGGTGTTGAGAGATGTGCAGGGCAAAGAATCAGTTTCTCCGGCTAGAAGAGAGGCAAATCTTTCAAAACACTTTGTTTAGGGTTTTGGAGTTGAAGAAAAGAGGAAAGGAGAGGAGAAAACTAATTTGGGAGAAGTTCGGCATGAATCCGGGTAGAAGCGAGTCGAGCAGCCCTCGCTGAATCGGGCTTATCTGTCTGTACACTTGGAGTTTAGCTATGGGGCCACCACCATCAGAAAGCTTACTTCCGAGGCTTCATTTTGCACTCAAGAATCTCCTAGAGCCAAGTCCGGGTGGGGGAGATATGATCAGTTGAAGTCGGGCATCATCCCGGTTGGATCGAATCTGCGCGGCTTCACGGAAAAGGGCATAACTTTTTGCACAGAACGAATTTTAATGCAAGGTTTGCGCCATTGGAAAGATAACTTCCGGGGCTTCAATTTGGACACCTACAGATCATTTTTTGACATTGGAATCATCTTTCGGCAATCTATTTTTCCGACCGGAAAAATATTATGCCGACCGGCACTTTATTTTGGCCGACGACCAAATTTTCTGGCCGGTTTGCACCATTTGCACTCTCCAAGCCTGGTGCATCCCAGTTGTGCCAGTTGGAATGCACCAGCACACTCCCCCGTGCATATATGTTGCTATTTTGAACCTTTGCACACCCTTTGGCCCCTTTTCTTGCACCCTTTGCTCAAGGCTTCTTGAGGAAGCCTTGACCCCTTATCTTGGCTTCCTCAAGAAGCCTATCAGCTGTCCTAGCTTCTCCAATAAGCCTTGACCTCCTCTTTAAACCCCTTTGACCCTTTGAAGCTTGTCTTAGAAGCTTAGGATTGCCTATATAAGGAAGCCATCCTCCTCCATTGTTTTGGTTCAGCAAAAACCAGACCTAATACATACATATAACATATATATCACCCTCTCTCTCTATATCTCCCTCTCTCTCTACATTTCGGTGTGTTAGAGTGATCAAACACCCTTGTTCTTGGGCCATTTCTTCATCAACTCATAGCACAAGGCATCCAACGCCCATTCCAGCAGCTTGAGGCTGTTCTCCAGAGCTTAGGAGCACCTAAACTTGGTCCAAGAGGTGCTGGTTCATTGGTCTACAAAGGTGAGTCCTCTTCTTCCCTTTTCTAGCCTATTCTTGCATCATATCTAAGCCATAGTTTCTTGCATCTTTGGGCTCCGACCCAAACTGTAACTCATCATATTTTGAGGTCCTCTTCATGTTTGATTGAGGACCTCTTGCTGTTTGAGGACAGTAGCTTGCACTTGCTTCAATATCCTCCTTGAATGCCATAATCTTGCATAGAATTTTTGTCTTGTGTGTGATCTGTTTTAGAGCCTGATGTAAACTGAAAATAGGCTTATTTTGAGCCCCTCTTCAACATTGAAGAAGCGCTCAACACTGTTTGGGACTTCCATATTGTACTTCCCTTTATATCCTCTTTTTGGTCCCATTTTTGTATGTCTTGGAAGCCCCTGATGTTGCTGTTTTTGGACCTTAGTCCGAACTAAAAGTGTCTTTATTTTGACCTCCTGAACATGTTTTATTAAGGGTATTTTCTTGTTTGGTGAATGTTTTGTATACCTCATGCTATAGCCACTTTTGAGCCTCATTTTTGCATTGCGTTTCTAATATATTTGTATACTGTTTTTTGGGCTACCATAAACTGTAAATAGTCTTATTTTGGGTCCCTCTTCAACATTGTTGAAGGACCCTAACCTGTTTGGGGCCAGCACCTATGAGTTTCTTTTTAATCTCATGTTTAGGGCCATTTCTTGCATGCTAGTTTTGCCCTATCTTGGTTTGCTGTTTGACCATGTTTTGTACTAGTAAAATGCTAATTTTGGGGCTGCCTTGCTTCTGTCTTTACATTCCATGTCCATATCGTGCATGTTTGGCATAGCTATAGGCCATTTCGGGTGCCTAAATTCGCATTTCGGGACTATTCCATGCATCGGGTGTGTTTTCGCCTCATTTCGGGGCTGTTTTCCCCCACATTTCAGTGCTAAAATCCCATTGGCATGTTTGCATATCATTTTTCATGCCATTGCATTGCATATGCCATTGCCTCGGTTTGCGTGCCCGTGTGCACGCATTTCGAGGCACTTCATTTTCATCCATCGGCCTCTCATGTGAGTGTGGCTGAGGCTCTCTCATGTTAGTATAAGTCCATGTTGCATTCTATATGCCATTTTAGCCATTGCATTGCATATGTCATTGCCTCGGTTTGCATGCCCGTGTGCACGCATTTCGAGGCACTTCATTTTCATCTTATGGCCACTGATGTGGGTGCGGCTGAGGTCCACTCACATTGGTGTAAGTCCACCTTGCATTGTGTATGCCATGTAGTTGCATAGCATGCTTGTATTCTTGTTCGCATACTTAGGTTGCATTGCATCAACATGCATTCCTTGTCCCTTGATTTGGGTGATAGGGATTGGGAGTTTGTTTGATTGATTTGCATTGCATTTGAAATCAAAGTTGCATACTTGGTTCTTTGGGCCATCATGCATGGAAATGCGTGATTGGTGGTCCGAGAATCGAGGCACATGCCCCTTTGAGTCATTATCATGATAAGGGACATGGTTGGTGCATATATGCCTTGAATTGTGCTGCCATGCTTTGCCTTGCCCTCTGTTGCTGTCATTTGCAGATTCTGCAGGAATACTCTGCCGACCGGCAGTATAAGATGCCGACCGGCAATCTTTCCTCTGCCGATAGACTCCATTTTGTGCCGATGGCCACACACCAGTGCCGGTGGCAATTCTACTCAGCCGGTGGCCCTCCTCAGTGTCCAAGGAAACAGTCCTGAGGTTTTGGTAGCCTTCAGAGGGGCAGAGGAAAGAAAACAGAGGCAGCCTATGCATGGCGGCGCATTTCCCGAGACGGTTTACCTGTTTTTCTAGATTAGTTAATTTGTTAATTAATTAATTAATTTGTAATATTTAATTAGCTTGCGTAGTTAATTAATTTGTAATATTTATTTGGTCCCTCCGAGCGAGGGCAAACTTGTAATAAGTGTGGGTGCGTGTGTGCATGTCTTCCAACCTCCACTTCTTTCTTCCCTTTTATTTACCTGCTTATGATGGTAGATTAGGGCACATTTATTTTAGCATACCTTATGCTATGCATGCGTGCATTCATGCATTTGTTAGCATGCACCGGGCTCGGTACATCATACAAACTACATTGTACTTTTCAATTCCAAATTGAATACATGTTACTTGTAGCATTTCATATGCCATTTTAGGGTTAGCCGAGCCTGTTTAGATTGCATCTTTGCATGTGTTGCATTAGCCATTTTTTACATGAACTAGGATCATGAATATGATTACTGACTAGTTTCTGTTTTGGCTCGGAGTACTAGGTAAGCTTTTATGTTTTAGCATACCGCATGCGTGTGAGTGTTTCCATGACAGTATGATTACCATGAGGCTAGCTGCTTATGTGATATAACTGTTTGAATGCCTGTGGATGGAGGTTGAATTACCTAAATTGGGATAATGCATTAAAACTGTGAGTTTTAAGCCCACTAGATAGTGGCAAAATCATCTTTTCTAAAAGCCCACTTGAGGGTGGTAAAATCTGCATCTTAGCCTACTTGCGAGTAGCAAACCATTTTCAAAACAAACATGAAATGTTTTGTTCCAATTTGGGCGATTTGGTCTATACTCGTTTGCTGCGCGCACAACATAGTAATTCTAGGCTAATAACCGGTTTAGGAACACATGGGTATGTTTGGTTTGTGTTTGAGAGATGTGTTTTAGAGATAAAAAGTACGAAAACATGTTTGGTTTAGTTTTTTTTAAAAGATGTTTTGGAAAATTATTTTGAGATAGAGTTTTGGAAAAAGTGATTGATTTGATATGTGTGAGAGAGAGATTTGTTTGGAAAACTTGTTTGGTTTACAAGTTTTGAGAAATTTTTTTGGGAAAATTTGTTTGGTTTCATTATTTTTGAAAACTTATTTGTAGAGAAAATTTCCCAAAATTTTTTCAGAAAATCAAACCAAACGAGCCCATAACGTTTTCAAAATTGGATATCACGGTTAGTAGAGGCCGGTCTTCGGGCCGGGCGAAAGGGGGTGCTCATAGCTGACCTTCCCCGATCGTACCCAAGCTCCCGAGCCGAGACAACTCCGGTGATGACGGACATGTGGCCATCGGCACCGAGTCAGGGTTTCCTAAATTTCCCCATTTTAAAATATTTAGGTGGCGACTCTGTATCTGGAAAAGCAGTCCATGTTTGGCACTTCTTTTCAAAAAATCTGTTTCCCAAAACGATTTGCCAGATTTGGACTCTTTGGTTCAAGATTAAGAACCGTGACACAAATCGAGTCCGAACTGTAGCATGAGGCCCACGCGGGCTTGTTACAGTTTCTGGCGACTCTGCTGGGGATTTTAGAGAGCTTGACTCGAACTCATGATATCCTGTTCTGATTTCGTTTATGTGTTTCTTTGCATTGCATGTGCATTGGTGCGCCTAGGAACACCGTGTTTGCCATCTGCCATTCCTGAACGGTTTGCCGGAGGCTTGTCTTGTCAAGACATGTCCATAAGGCTGACCGGCTATGGGCTCTGACAGTATGGGAACACAAACCCCGGTTTACCGGGGCACCCTTTTGACCATTCGACCAAGTGCATATTCGGAATCCATAGTGACCATTCCAAACTAGGACAGGTTGCTTACCCGATGCTAAGTTGTTTGAAACCGCTGCGTGCATAGTGAAACCCTAGCTCCTGACAAAATAGGACAGGAAAACCCTACCACAACATAGGGGTGTTTTGGCTCTCTCTTACTTGTTATGTGCTTTTAGAGTGTATCTCTATAGGAATGCATATATCAGTTTGCAAGTTTGGGCATCAGGCCTGTGGGCATCAGTATTTGGGGAATCAGTTTTACCCGAGGGTATCAGTTTACAGGCAGATATTTGGGAAACAGTGATCAGTATTGGGTACATTCATCCTAGTATGCTCAAATCTGTTCCAGTGAAATTAGGCTGAGATGCTCTCTGTTTTCCCTTTTGCAAGGTAGTCCTGGAACCATAGCTTCAGAAGGCTCCAATATCCCCCGAGGTTCATCGGACTTGTGCTGATAGACTTTGTCAGGTCAGAGACTCAGTTCAAGGGTAATCAGGGCTAGAGAAGGCTAGTCAGGCACAGACCACCTGTACAACAGCTACCAGATCAGTGATCTTTGAGCAGTCGGGCTGAGATTTCCAAGTCTGCTACCGACACAGATATACCGGTTGTTCAGTTAGATTAGAACAATATGTCGAGTCTGGAAGAGATGGTGCGCCAACTCCAGGATAGTATGAAAGCCATGCAGCAAGACACTGTCCGTCAAGCAGAATTCGCCAAGCAACAGGCTGTGGTCATAGCCCAACAGGCAGAGACAATTGCCAGATTGGAGAAGCAAACTGGAGTATCTACTTCACACCAGGCTCCTCCCCCACCAAGAGTTCCCATACTCGGGGAGGCAACCCATGTCCAGGATGATACGGACATTCCAGTCGGGCCAGCTCCACCCCCGATTCTGCCTCAACTATCCAAAGCACCCACTCCTATCAACCAATCAGATTCTCCCTTTGAGCCCGAGGTGGAGCCCGTGGCATTAAAAATGCACAAGCTTGAAAAGCTGTTCAAGAAATCTCAAGGTGTGAAGTCCATTCCGGGCATTGAGGACGGGTACACCGACGCAGCTGTAACTCTGCCGGACAGGTTCAAGATGCCTCACATCGACCGTTTTGATGGGTCAGGAGATCCCATGGTCCATTTGAGCTTGTTTTCAGATGTTTTGCGCCCGATGGGCTTGACAAGATTACAGAAGCTCTCCCTTTTTGGCAGGACCCTGTCGGGTATTGCAGTCACCTGGTATGCCAAATTAGAGGATTCAGTAAAACAAAGCTGGGAGGAGATGGCCGAGGCCTTCGTCACACAATATTCATACAATACCCAAATCGAGATTACGACCCGTGATCTTGAGACGATGAGGCAGGAGCCGAATGAGAGCTTCTCAGAATTCGTGTCTCGGTGGAGGGCGAAGGCCTCGATGATGACCCTGAGACCCACTGACAAAGATCAAATTCGGATGATTGTGCGCAATCTCCAGCCCAAGCTAATGTAGAAAATGATCGTGATCCCCTTCCCTACCTTTTCAGATTTGCATGAGATGGGAGTGCAGATCGAGGATGCTGTGAAGCAGGGCCTTTTTGACCAGGAGAAGGAGCAGCCCAGGAGGGCGTTTACCCGCAGTTCGAATGCGACCACTAGTGGTGATGCAAGTGCAAGATCTCCTGAAGTAGACATGGTTACCACCACTGCATCAAAAACAGCTACCCCATTTACCGGTGCATCCGGAAGTAGCTCACAAAAAACCAAATATCCACCTCGAGTCAAAAGGGTCTTCACTCCACTTCATATGCCTTTGTCAAAGGCTCTAGAGGTCTTACTCCGGAAAGGACATCTGAAACCGTTGGAACAACGGCCCCTACGCGATCCTATCCCTGCAAAGCATGACCAGACTAAGTACTGTGCGTACCACCAACAAACCGGTCATGAGACCGATAGCTGCTTTCGTCTGCGCCATGATGTACAGGATTTGTTTGACAACAAGGTCATTGCCGCGCCAGCTCAGTAAAGTCTATCACCACTGGATCAGTGAACTCGAGGGATAGTACGAATATGTGATCAGGGGGGTGAACCACCTGTGGGCGGCACTCAGTTTACTCCAGATGTGGCGTTTGGCACGCACTGTTTCGAGCATTTTACGAATGCTAGTTTTTGTGTTTTCTGACTTGGGTATTGGGTCAGTCTTCTCAATTTGTATTGAGTCAGTCTTTTCATACTGAGTCAGTCGGGTCTGTCTTGTTGTATCGAGTCAGTCCTGTTTTGTTAAAGTCGGGTGATTCCGGGGGTGTTACTTCGGATATCACTATTTTGCTTTGTGTTTGTCCTCTTGAGTCTGTTTCTGTCAGGGAGCTAGTTGTGCCAACAGATTTGAATGAACAGCAGTGATTTTCACACTCTTGTGCTTGCTTCTACCATGTGCCAGTTGCGCTAGAAATTCTAAACGAGATGGCAATATTTGACTAGAAGCTGTGCCTTTTCTGTGCCTTGAAATCATTGTATCGACCTAAGTTTTTTTCAAAACTTTTTTTTGAACACTGCGGTGATAAAAATGAAGAGGAAGGAATTCCTCAGATTTTGCAAAATTTGATCATTTGAGAGAAAGAGAGGCATGCTAAGCCCTTAATGATTGAGATCATGCTTGTTAATGTGAGTACTGAGAAGGACCCTGTCTTGATCCAGATTGGTTCTACACTGTCTTCGGCGCGAGCGATTTGTCGCTTTCTTAAAAAATTTCAAAAAATATTTTGCGCAGTCATGCGAAGACTTGTGTGGGATCACTCTTGAGATTGTGCAGCTTAGGATCGCTCTCAGCCTCGAGATTCGACCCCTTACTTTCAAACCTTGAACCTGAGTTCAGAACGTTCAACGGTCAACCACAACGTGAGGCCTATGTGGCCATTTTGAAGCAGCCCTCGAACAAGAGGCACCAAAGTCAGATCAAGAAGATCAGATCAAAGGAAGCTTGTAAAGCTAGATCAGAAGCCCCCCCTCAAACTAGGGGCAAAAATGTCAGATATGCTTGAAGAGCCGAAGATGGATCCTTCAGTAAATCAATACAACAGCCACTCTCCTGGATACGGATGGCTTCAAAACCCTAAAACCATTTGGCATGGATTTGTTACACTTTTACCCTTTGAGAGGCTCGTTGGGCCGAAAACCCGGAAGGGCGACCCAGGCAAAAGTTAGAGCAAGAGAAAAATACAAAAAAGAAAAAAATGCAAAGAAAAGAACAAAAAAGAAAATAAAAAAAAAATGAAATGAAAAGAAATGAAAAGAAAAGAAATAAAAAGAATTGAAAAGAAAAGAAAAACAAAGCTCGCAAGGTCGAAAACCCGCATCGGGCGCCTCGGCAAAAGTTAGAGCCTAAAAAGGAGAGGTTAAATACCCGAGTGTACCTTAACCCCGAACTACGTAAGGCTTGATTCCCATGTTTGGGATACGTAGGCAACTTCATTCTGAAGTCCAGCCGTAAAATACTTCAAATTCAACTGTGTCCATGTGATGGTTCTAGTCATCTTTGCCTTTTCTGTATCCGGGAGTTCGGTTGCAATCATCGCTCTGAGGACTGATTACAATACACTACGGGGCCATTCAGACAAGGGGCAACTTTCCGTTGCCATTCAATGCGTTGCGGTGCCGTTCAAACAAGGGGCAACTTTCCGTTGCCATGCAGCCCTTTTCGAGCAAGGGGGCAATTTTCATCCAGATCCGAGGTTGTACGTCTCAAGAGTGGGTTCCGTGCTTGTTAAGCATTGGCCGTTTGCAAAAATAGTTTTTGAGAATTTTTACTGAAGTTGACTAATTTTCTCGAAAATTGTTCTATTTTTTCCAAAAACTGGACCGCTTCTTGGACCCAAAAAAGGAAAATTTTCAGTGCTCATAGCCTGACTTGAATGATTTCAAATCAAAAATCGAACAAGTATGTTAATCTTACTCTCATATTGGTCAAAATTGTTTTAGTAGAAAACCAAAACAAAAAATGGTCAAAATGATGAACTAGGGGCACAGTTGAGTCAGGCTTCCTGTCTTTCCCCCGTTGTCAATGCATCTGCCAGAAAGGGCACCTACCAGAAAAGGGCACCTCTGAAGCTGACCGCAAAAGGGCAGAAGGCTCTCACATCCTCCACGCAACGAGGTATCAAGCCAAGTGCGAAGCACGGACGGGAACGGATCAAGATATTCCACTCCTTTGTTTGGACAGATCTGATCATGTCCGAACTTCCCAGCAGAGCATCATCAACCGATGTTAGCTGCAGATTTGCTACACACCCAGTTGTAGCACAACCCCTCTGTGGGAGGAATTCACTGTTGTGAACAAGAGTCTGGTAAAATACCAGGGGCAAGAGCCCACAATTTCCAGCTTGTCCATCAACCACCCAGGGGAGGGATGAAAAACGAGAGATTAAAGAATAGAGAGATGTGCGCTGAGAGAAAAAGCGAGAAAAGGGTTTTGAGAGAAAAACCGAGCTTGAGAGCCGAGTGATGTGAGAATCATAAATAAGAAAGGGTGGGAATAATACCCGGTGAAACAGGCTCCCTGTGCACGTCTGTGTGTCGTGTCTTTTGTTTTGTTTGTCTCGATTCTTGCTTTGAGTCATCCCGAGCGTGTCTCGACGTGTTTAGGTTGTTTACCTTTTGTTTTCCGTTGTTGAGTCTTTCTCGCTGTGTTCAGTCGTAGGCTCAATACCTGGTCGAAAACTCATCTCTCAATTTCAAAAATAAATCGTTTTGTGCTCAGAGTGCTGTGCCATCCTTCACGTTTGTGCAAAACAAGATTCTTTTTTCCATAAAACTGCAGGGTCTACCCCCGATAAGTGTGAATGGTGAAACCAGGACCTATCTGAAGCTATGATGGTTCCAGACTGCAAAGTAAAGACAAAAGAGCAAAAATCGAAGTATCAGAGTTTGTGTCAACTTCAGAAAATTCCGTGATTGTACTCCGGACGTACCTCTTCAGGGCCTTGTCAGTGCTCCGAAATATGAGTGTACCTCTACCTCAGGCGCAAGATCAATCCTGCTTCAAGGTTATACACTCTTCCACTTACATTGTTATGCACCCACTTCACTTGCATTGTAATGCATTATACCTATCAAGTTTCTTCCTCAGTCATGCACGATATTGTATGCGTGGTTCATTCAAAGAAGTTCCGTTTTAAGGTCATTCACTTTCGTGTATCAATCACACACACTCACTTTAGTGTATCAATCACACTTCATTCGCTTAGTGTATCAATCACGCTTCGGTTACGCTCTCATTCATATAGTGTATCAATCACACTTCAATCACACTTCACTCGCTTTGAGTAACTATCACCCACATTCTCATTTAGTGTATCAATCACACTCTCTTCACTTAGTGTATCAATCACACTTCTTTCAGTTTGTGTATCTATCACACACATTCTCGTTTTCTGTATCACACTTTCAGTGTATCAATCACACTTCATTGATTTAGTATATCAATCATACTTGTTCACATAGTGCATCTATCACACTTTGTGTTCATTTTTAGTGTATCAATCACACTTTGTTCACTAAGTGCATCTATCACACTTCGTGTTCACCTTTAGTGTATCAATCACACTCTGTTCACTAAGTGCATCTATCACACTTTGTGTTCATTTTCAGTATATCAATCATATTTTGTTCACACTGTGCATCTATCACACTCTGTGTTCATTTTTAGTGTATCAATCACACTCTGTTCACATAGTGCATCTATCACACTTTGTGTTCACTTTTAGTGTATCAATCACACTCTGTTCACATAGTGCATCTATCACACTTTGTGTTCCCTTTTAGTATATCTATCATACTTGTTCACATAGTGCATCTATCACACTTTGTGTTCATTTTCAGTGTATCAATCACACTCCGTTCACACTGTGCATCTATCACACTTTGTGTTCATTCGCTTAGTGTATCAATCACACTCTGTTCACATAGTGCATCTATCACACTTTGTGTTCACTTTTAGTGTATCAATCACACTCTGTTCACATAGTGCATCTATCACACTTTGTGTTCATTTTCAGTATATCAATCATACCTTGCTCACTAAGTGCATCTATCACACTTCGTGTTCGCTTTCAGTATATCTATCATACTTTGTTCACTTAGTGCATCTATCACACTTCGTGTTCACCTTTAGTATATCAATCATACTTTGTTCAGTTAGTGCATCTATCACACTTTGTGTTCACCCTTTGTGTATCTATCACACTATGCTCACCACACTCGCTTAGTGTATCTATCACACGCTCACACTTTGCTTCATATAGTGTATCTATCACATGCTCGCTTTGTGTATCAATCACACCCGTTCGCTTTGCGTGTCAACCACACACTCTCGCATTGTGTATCTATCACACTATGCTCACTTTGTGTATCTATCGCATGTTCACTTTGAGTATCCATCACACTCTTTTCACTATGTGTATCTATCACACATGCTTGTCCACTTAGTGTATCTATCACACTTTGTTCACTTTTTGTGTATCTATCGCACATGTTCGTGAGAATTGCATAATTCTCTTACATCCTTTCTGCATGAGATGTAGTTTGGTTCATGTCTACTTGCTGGCATAGCATTCGCTTAAAATGTTGCATTTATTTTGCATAATTGCTTCATAACAGCTGCATTCGCGCTATTTTGCGCATCGCACTGTTTTGTGCAGTTCAACATTCGCGCTATTTTTGCGCATCGCATTGTTTTGTGTAGTTTACATTCGCGCTATTTTGCGCACCTCACTTGTACTTGTTAGTACATTGCATTGTTTTGAGGGCAAACTGGCTTCGCGTAGCGTATAAGTCCAACTTTCAAAATCGGCTTCGCGTAGCGTATAAGTCCAACTTTCAAAACTGGCTTCGCGTAGCGTATAAGTCCAACTTTCAAAACTGGCTTCGCGTGGCGTATAAGTCCAATTATCAAAGTCTTCCTGCATATCATTTGCATCATGCCCCTAAACTACGCTGGTTTGATTCCTTGCAAAGGGATACGTAGGTAGCCTGTGGGCACAACCATTTATTTATCGGTATTTTGTTTGTTTGTCCAAGTCTTCGGCCTTGTCAAAAATGGGTCGTCTCTGGGCTTTGACATTCACTCCCGTCATTGTTATGACTTTCGAGTTCTATCAAAGAGGGGCAACTGTAGACACCCCATTTTTGACCGCCCTTAAGACTTGGGCACTACTGATGGTTTGCTCGGTGTTGAGAGATGTGCAGGGCAAAGAATCAGTTTCTTCGGCTAGAAGAGAGGCAAATCTTTCAAAACACTTTGTTTAGGGTTTTGGAGTTGAAGAAAAGAGGAAAGGAGAGGAGAAAACTAATTTGGGAGAAGTTCGGCATGAATCCGGGTAGAAGCGAGTCGAGCAGCCCTCACTGAATCGGGCTTATCTATCTGTACACTTGGATTTTAGCTATGGGGCCACCACCATCGGAAAGCTTACTTCCGAGGCTTCATTTTGCACTCAAGAATCTCCTAGAGCCAAGTCCGGGTGGGGGAGATATGATCAGTTGAAGTCGGGCATCATCCCGGTTGGATCGAATCTGTGCGGCTTCACGGAAAAGGGCATAACTTTTTGCACAGAACGAATTTTAATGCAAGGTTTGCGCCATTGGAAAGCTAACTTCCGGGGCTTCAATTTGGACATCCACCGGCTATTTTGCGACATTGGAATCATCTTTCGGCAATCTATTTTTCCGACCGGCAAAATATTATGCCGACCGGCACTTTATTTTGGCCGACGACCAAATTTTCTGGCCAGTTTGCACCATTTGCACTCTCCAAGCCTGGTGCATCCCAGCTGTGCCAGTTGGAATGCACCAGCACACTCCCCCGTGCATATATGTTGCTATTTTGAACCTTTGCACACCCTTTGGCCCCTTTTCTTGCACCCTTTGCTCAAGGCTTCTTGAGGAAGCCTTGACGCCTTATCTTGTCTTCCTCAAGAAGCCTACCAGCTGTCCTAGCTTCTCCAATAAGCGTTGACCTCCCCTTTAAACCCCTTTGACCCTTTGAAGCTTGTCTTAGAAGCTTAGGATTGCCTATATAAGGAAGCCATCCTCCTCCATTGTTTTGGTTCAGCAAAAACCAGACCTAATACATACATATAACATATATATCACCCTCTCTCTCTATATCTCCCTCTCTCTCTACATTTGGGTGTGTTAGAGTGATCAAACACCCTTGTTCTTGGGCCATTTCTTCATCAACTCATAGCACAAGGCATCCAACGCCCATTCCAGCAGCTTGAGGCTGTTCTCCAGAGCTTAGGAGCACCTAAACTTGGTCCAAGAGGTGCTGGTTCATTGGTCTACAAAGGTGAGTCCTCTTCTTCCCTTTTCTAGCCTATTCTTGCATCATATCTAAGCCATAGTTTCTTGCATCTTTGGGCTCTGACCCAAACTGTAACTCATCATATTTTGAGGTCCTCTTCATGTTTGATTGAGGACCTCTTGCTGTTTGAGGACAGTAGCTTGCACTTGCTTCAATATCCTCCTTGAATGCCATAATCTTGCATAGAATTTTTGGCTTGTGTGTGATCTGTTTTAGAGCCTGATGTAAACTGAAAATAGGTTTAGTTTGAGCCCCTCTTCAACATTGAAGAAGGGCTCAACATTGTTTGGGACTTCCATGTTGTACTTCCCTTTATATCCTCTTTTTGGTCCCATTTCTGTATGTCTTGGCAGCCCCTGATGTTGCTGTTTTTGGACCTTGTTCCGAACTAAAAGTGGGTATTTTCTTGTTTGGTGAATTTTTTGTATACCTCATGTTATAGCCACTTTTGAGCCTCATTTTTGCATTGCGTTTCTAATATATTTGTATACTGTTTTTGGGGCTACCATAAACTTTAAATAGTCTTATTTTGGGTCCCTCTTCAACATTGTTGAAGGACCCTAACCTGTTTGGGGCCAGCACCTATGAGTTTCTTTTTAATCTCATGTTTAGGGCCATTTCTTGCATGCTAGTTTTGCTCTATCTTGGTTTTCTGTTTGACCATGTTTTGTACTAGTAAAATGCTAATTTTGGGGCTGCCTTGCTTCTGTCTTTACATTCCATGTCCATATCGTGCATGTTTGGCATAGCTATAGGCCATTTCGGGTGCCTAAATTCGCATTTCGGGACTATTCCATGCATCGGGTGTGTTTTCGCCTCATTTCGGGGCTGTTTTCCCTCACATTTTAGTGCTAAAATCCCATTGGCATGTTTGCATATCATTTTTCATGCCATTGCATTGCATATGCCATTGCCTCGGTTTGCGTGCCCGTGTGCACGCATTTCGAGGCACTTCATTTTCATCCATCGGCCTCTCATGTGAGTGTGGCTGAGGCTCTCTCATGTTAGTATAAGTCCATGTTGCATTCTATATGCCATTTTAGCCATTGCATTGCATATGCCATTGCCTCGGTTTGCGTGCCCGTGTGCACGCATTTCGAGGCACTTCATTTTCATCTTATAGCCACTGATGTGGGTGCGGCTGAGGTCCACTCACATTGGTGTAAGTCCACCTTGCATTGTGTATGCCATGTAGTTGCATAGCATGCTTGTATTCTTGTTCGCATACTTAGGTTGCATTGCATCAACATGCATTCCTTGTCCCTTGATTTGGGTGATAGGGATTGGGAGTTTGTTTGATTGATTTGCATTGCATTTGAAATCAAAGTTGCATACTTGGTTCTTTGGGCCATCATGCATTGAAATGCGTGATTGGTGGTCCGAGAATCGAGGCACATGCCCCTTTGAGTCATTATCATGATAAGGGACATGGTTGGTGCATATATGCCTTGAATTGTGCTGCCATGCTTTGCCTTGCCCTCTGTTGCTGTCATTTGCAGATTCTGCAAGAATACTCTGCCGACCGGCAATCTTTTCTCTGCCGATAGACTCCATTTTGTGCCGATGGCCACACACCAGTGCCGGTGGCAATTCTACTCAGCCGGTGGCCCTCCTCAGTGTCCAAGGAAGCAGTCCTGAGGTTTTGGTAGCCTTCAGAGGAGCAGAGGAAAGAAAACAAAGGCAGCCTATGCATGGCGGCGCATTTCCCGAGGCGGTTTACCTGTTTTTCTAGATTAGTTAATTTGTTAATTAATTAATTAATTTGTAATATTTAATTAGCTTGTGTAGTTAATTAATTTGTAATATTTATTTGGTCCCTCCGAGCGAGGGCAAACTTGTAATAAGTGTGGGTGCGTGTGTGCATGTCTTCCAACCTCCACTTCTTTCTTCCCTTTTATTTACCTGCTTATGATGGTAGATTAGGGCACATTTATTTTAGCATACCTTATGCTATGCATGCGTGCATTCATGCATTTGTTAACATGCACCGGGCTCGGTACATCATACAAACTACATTGTGCTTTTCAATTCCAAATTGAATACATGTTACTTGTAGCATTTCATATGCCATTTTAGGGTTAGCCGAGCCTGTTTAGATTGCATCTTTGCATGTGTTGCATTAGCCATTTTTTACATGAACTAGGATCATGCATATGATTACTGACTAGTTTCTGTTTTGGCTCGGAGTACTAGGTAAGCTTTTATGTTTTAGCATACCGCATGCGTGTGAGTGTTGCCATGACAGTATGATTACCATGAGGCTAGCTGCTTATGTGATATAACTGTTTGAATGCCTGTGGATGGAGGTTGAATTACCTAAATTGGGATAATGCATTAAAACTGTGAGTTTTAAGCCCACTAGATAGTGGCAAAATCATCTTTTCTAAAAGCCCACTTGAGGGTGGTAAAATCTGCATCTTAGTCTACTTGCGAGTAGCAAACCATTTTCAAAACAAACATGAAATGTTTTGTTCCAATTTGGGCGATTTGGTCTATACTCGTTTGCTGCGCGCAAAACATAGTAATTCTAGGCTAATAACCAGTTTAGGAACACATAACGTTTTCAAAATTGGATATCACGGTTAGTAGAGGCAAGTCTTCGGGCTGGGCGAAAGGGGGTGCTCATAGCTGACCTTCCCCGATCGTACCCAAGCTCTCGAGCCGAGACAACTCCGGTGATGACGGACATGTGGCCTTCGGCACCGAGTCAGGGTTTCCTAAATTTCCCCATTTTAAAATATTTAGGTGGCGACTCTGTATCTGGCAAAGCAGTCCATGTTTGGCACTTCTTTTCAAAAAATCTGTTTCTCAAAACGATTTGCCAGATTTGGACTCTTTGGTTCAAGATTAAGAACCGTGACACAAATCGAGTCCGAACTGTAGCATGAGGCCCACGCGGGCTTGTTACAGTTGGCTAATAATAAAAGTGCCTTCGAAGCAGCCATCTCATCTTAACATCAGGCTGGTGAGCACCGCAAATGCCCTCATGCACATCAGCCATGGCAGCCAATGCTTCCTTTGGTCCCAAACATTCTAATAAGAGACAATCTGCCCCTCTTTTACAAAGAGTATTCCCATGCAGCATGTATTACATAGACTATAATTTAAGCTTTCTGCTGGCCTTTGAAAATGGGCTAGTCAAATACCGAATTATTAGATGTCGCCAATCCTACTCTTCCAAGTCGTTTTGATTAGCTTCTACCAATAAACCTCGTTCGGCTAAGGGTGGTATCAACTTCTGATATGTTGCTTGGCCTGTATCTACCTAAATATTACTATTATATCTTTTGAAATTCAATTCTTTCTGAGCCACATTATTAGCCTTGTGATTCATGAATCTTGAAGTATGCGTTAATGTACAAGGGTTTCACATGCTAAGTCATTATTGATGTAGGAAATTTGAAGGGATATGATAAATTAACTATACTTACCTCTTCACTTTCTTCCTCAGTCCCCATAGACCCGGTTGCTTTAGACTTACCCTGAACTATGCTGGCTTCTGAGTCTTTGTTGGAAACTTCTATGGGGTCCTCATGCCCCTCTTGATTTCCTTCTTCTGCTTGAAATTCCTAAGGCAATATATATACCGTATTGATTGGTATTGGAGAGAATGAGCCAAATTGCACCACTGCCTATATTTTCTCTCCTTCTACGTTAACTAAACTAGATGCCTGGGGAGCATCTTCTATACTACATTCTGGAACCTCCAAGCTAGCAGGCTCCTTAACAGTAGCCTGTTGTTGATCTGTCGTGAACACAGACACTAACTGTTCAGCTATGAAAGCTTAGAACATAATTTTCTCAGCCAATACTTGTCCTTGGCCTAGTTCACTTTCCTTAGCTGTCTCACTGTCCTCATCACTCTCCATTGAAGCCTTTTCGAGGCCTACTAAACTTGACTGTTTTTTCAATTTTAGCTTAGTATGAACCTTAGCCAGCTTCTCTCTGCTAGCACTTCTGTTACGCTTGGGAACAAGCTTCGAACCTTCCCCATTTGACCTCTTGATTGCACCAAGGAGGTGCCCTCACCAGCTTCCCTGAAATCCCTCTGGTACTGAGTGAACCTTCGCTTAATCTTTCTCCCTTGAGATCTAGAGATGACAGGAACCATGTCTGGTTTTTTTGTTTTAGGATTTTTTAATAAAACCCAATTGTTTAGGGCCACCAAAGGAGGCTTACTCATTCTTTCCTTGCTTCCAAAGGCCTTCCCTTGGGTTGGTATCATCTTAGGCTTGTTCTGCATAACAAACCAATCTGGTACTCCTGGTACCCACGAACCAACTGTGCTGGCTGGGCCTGTTGCTTTTGTCTTCAAATGCCAATCATTGGTCTTAATTCCCTGTTTTAAACCAATCTCAGGCTTACTCACAAGCTTATTGGTTAGTATGTAGTAGTTTAGTGGTCTAGTTTCATACAATGGCCTCTTGTCTTTTGGCAGGCTCTTGGTGTCCAATGGCCTCTCCAAGGGTGGCTGCTGGTTAGAACCCCTTGGATATGCCCGCTTGTTGTAGACATTGATTGGCCTACGATCCCTCTGCACATCTTTGTAATATTGCTTCCCATCAACTAGAAGCCCCTTCAGCCATTTATAACTCAACCTACATCTAGGACACATCTATTGTATAACAGATGCTTCAAGTGAGTTACTATCTATGAACTCTTCACTAGGATCATCCTTTTGGCCTATGAAACTCTGCCTACTCGTTGGTGAAGACTGTGCATTCTTCTGAAAGGCATTTGGACCAGCCATATGCATCTGCACGTTGACCTCATCTATCTCTTTCAAGGAAAAAATATTTTTTCATCTTTTGGGCAAGAAAGTTTGGCGTGCCAACACTGGTTGCAGCTTTTTTGATTTTTGGAAAATGGTCAATGTCAATTCCTATTGCCTTATCTACCTTGGTTGGGAATTTCAATCTTCCTCTCCAAATATGCTCTTGAATCTTGTCTTGAAAAACAATGTATTTTTTAGTTGAATAAGACCAAGAATTATGTCATTTACAGTACATTTTGCCTCTTGTTTCCTTTGAAGTTGGAATCTTAACTCCCTTGGGCAATTTTTAAAAATGTGCCGCTAGCAAATGATCAAATATGTCATTTTCTTTTGATATATCGAAAGAGTGCTTCCTATAAAGATCTTTCTTTTTAAATTGTTGATCGATAATGGTTTCTTTCTGAATTAATGTTTCACAGATCATATAATCTCTGCTGCATCAATTTCAAAATTAGGGTCCCTATAATAGGTCATATAAGATGCATTATTTCGATCCAGTTCTTCTTCAAGGAGAGTCTCATATCTAGCAACTTTATAAGTTAATTCTACTGGATCTCCAAACTTTGTTGAATCAAACTTCTTTCGAAGCCTAAACTCCAGCCCATTTTGGGCCAATCTTACAAATTCAAGTTCAGGTAGTACAACCCTACATTTGTTTCCTGCCCTTTTGAATCTGGCAATGAATTAAGCAACCTTTTTACCAGGCCTCTAGCTCAACCTTGCTAAGTCTACCACAGATACTTCACGCTCTGTTTGGAAAAACTGGGCATGAAATATCTCTTCCATTTGTTGCCAAATCTGGATAGAGGCAAGTGTAAGGTTTGTATACTGTACGAACGCTGCCGCAATTAGAGAGTTTGGAAAAATTCTTAGTTTCATGTAATCATTGTTAGTGAATTCACCACATTGGCCTATAAACTTGGCAATGTGCTTTACAATTGACTGGTTTTTATTTCCATAAAAAAGGGCAAAGTCTAGTATCCTAAATCCCCTTGGGTATTCATGTTACCTATCCACCCATTCTGAGTATGGTTTTCTATACACAGGAGTCTGGACCCCCCGGGCCATGGGTCCACAAATTTCCTTAACAATGTTAGCAATTTGGTCCCAAGGAACCATATTTTGTGCTGGTTGGGCCATTACTGGAGAAACAAACACAGGGTTTGGGGGAACTCCATATGCTTGAAGTCTTCTTGGTCTATAAAAAGGTATATTTGGAACCGGTTGTCCCTGCTGTGCTGGTTGATGCTAAGGGTGTGGTTGCCCTCTTGGAGCAAACATCTGCCCTGTGAAAGGTACTGTGAAGGGGACTACAGAAGGAGGCACATGTGTTGTTTCTCCTCCAACAATAGAAATTCCTTCCAAACCCCCGGGTGTGAATTCAGACATAGGATTGGTAAACACCCATGTGCCAGACATGGGTTCAAACATAGGATTTGAGCACACTCGTATGCTATTCTCTTGTGTCAGCCCAAGCTCACCAATATGTATGGTTTCACTAGTAGACATTGGAGCATTTTGACTTGTCAGTGGTCTATGAGGAGCCTCGTACCATGATTGAGGTGTAGATGATGGTCTTTCATGGTTCTAATTGTTGGCTTGACCACTAGTCTGTCCATTATTTTGCATAGACTGTTTATCTCGAACCAATATATGCTGGTGAGTACTCATGTCCTCAACTTGCCTTGTGACAAGTGGTTGAAGAGAATTCATTTGATCCAAAAAAGATGTTGCCCATCTTTCTATTGTTTACATTAATTGCTACCCCATAGCATCTACTAACCCTCCCCATGGATTCATTGTATATTGCCCCTTCATTTGCCCCCTAGCTCGCGCTAAGGTTCCCCTTGGGAGGAGCTACTACCCAATACCCCAAGCATTGTGTTGTTTCGGATCCGTCCCAGTTCGGCCTTGGTCTGCAGAGCTAGTGCGCCAAATCCATATAGAGGGGCATGATTTTGTACCTTCGCACTGGTTGAGGGTAATAAATTCCCTTGGGGTGTCAATTCAAACCCCGTCGTCTACCTCCGAATTTCAGGAAACCCCAAAAGCCTTTCATTCTTCTACTTTGGTCTCGACGGTGCTCTGCCCAGACTCTCGCCGTCATTATTGCTGCCATTTTGGTTCCAGTCTCAAGAATCTCCGCTCATCGCTGTTTTTTCGTTGAATCTCTGTAAGTTCCCCTGAAACCTATCTTTTCATTTGCTTTTCTGTCCTCATCACTCTCTTTGGCCCTCTCGCCATTGTTTCTGGTGACTGGTTCTATTTCTTACTTAGTTGAGTCTTGTTCCTGCCCTACTAGGTCTAGACAATGGAAAAATTTCGAGCGTTAGAGGATACTCCTAAGGCTATGGCCTTGTTCCGCTATGACTATGGTATCCCTGAAGATGTGACCCTTTTGCTGGCGAGAGTTGACGCCAAGCACATGGGTACCAGGAACACTGTTGCTTTTTCCGTTGTTGTCATTGTTGAAGGAGGGGTCTGATTTCCCCTTGACCCCTTAGTACGTCGTTTCTTGCACCAAGTTCAACTTACCCCTATGCAAGTGTCCGTAAACTTGTTTCGAGTCGTCTGTGGTGTTTCCTCTCTTAACAAGACGTTGGGTCTTAATTTGAACATATGGGACATTTTAGGTTTTACACCTTTTCATATAATAACGATCATAGCATATATTACCTCCATGTCCGTTCGGCTGACTGTCACCTTGTCACCGACTTACCTTATTTTGACAAACACAATGATGATTTCTTACAAGTTGGTGGTAACTGGGAGTTCCTTGCTAGGACCGAGTTCTAATATGAGCAAATGACCCAAAAAGATGGCTACCTAGGTCTGAGTCTTGTGCCTTAGTATTTATGTACTTCTATTTTGTTTGAATGTTGTGCTAATGTTGTTCCTCATCTCTGTAGAAGCTTCCCATTTCCAGTGTAGGCCGAACCACGAGAACGTTGAGGTGATCAAGGCCGTTTTGAGATACAAAAAGAGGTCTGCCCCTGAACTATTGGATTACCAGGCAACATACCAAACCATAATCCTAAAAAAAGCAAAACTTGCTGTATCCCATCTCGATTCCGATGCTGAAACTGACACACCCCTTGCTCTTCTAGTCACAAACTGCCGCAGCGGCTAAAATTTATCTGCTGAGAAGACACCTTCTCTTGTTCCCATTTTTGTAGGGGTTGGATGAATGTCAAAATGGATAGTGTTAGTGGATCTGGAGGGGGAGGCTTTTGGCTCCTCTTTAGTTCTGGAGGACTCTCTGGTCAAGGCTGAGCCAAAGAGCCTTATAGATGTAAAATTGGAGATAGGAGCCTCTGGCCCTTCTGCCGCTGCTATCGAACCCGCTGCTTCAATCGCTGAAAGGGTGAAGAAGAGGAGGAGGGAGACTAGTAAGGCCATAGTTGGAGAGGTTTTTGAAGATCTTGTTGTGGATGAGTTTTTTGAGAAAGGGGAGCCGCCCATGCTTCATCAATGTGGGCCTATTTCTATTTCTGACTTAGTTGTTGCTTCTGGAGACTTCGCTTTTGATTTAACCAAATCCCTGTTGATCCCAGTAGATATGGTAGATCATAACGAACCTCGGGACATCCCCATCTGAAGGGAACCTTTCAAATGATGACTGTTGTGAGTGTTGCTTTATTTCTTTTTGTGTTCTTTACTAGTTTGTATCATTTCCTTTTCTTTAGTGCCTGTTTATTTGCTGTAGTGTATCCAGAGGATGCATCTGTCCATCACCTGAGCTGAGGAACTAGAGAAGGCTGTACTAGAGGCCGTTATGAATGTTGAGAGATTGATAACATATTTGGAAGCAGAGAAGGAAGGACGCAAGACTGCCGAAAGGGAGGTGTTTCGCCTGAACAAAGTTGTTGCTTCTGTTGAGAAGTCCAAGGAAGCTACTATTGGGGTCCAGGCCTAACTCGAAGGAAAAGTGGCTGAGCTGGAGGCGGTTATTGCAGTGATGGCTATTGAACGCTCAACTTTAGAGGCCAAGCAATGGCAGTAGGGTTGGGACGAAGCCGGAGTTGCTTACAAGGAGGTGTTGGTATTTCGTGATAAGCTCTTCTTGAAGGGTTGGATAAGTGCCTTGGCTATTGCTCAAATTCCTGAAGAGTCCTCTTTGTTTCAGAACATTCCAGTTCCCTCAAAGTCCTTAGGTTTGAAGGCTGCTGCCACCCCTACTACTCCTCCAGCAAGGATTTCCCTAGGAATTGACTTTGTAATCAAGAATCCTGAGAGCGGTGTTGCCAGTGAAGCAATAGATGCTGAAGGAAGTGAGAACTTGGAGACTGAGGCTATGGGAGATGTGGTTAAGGAGGCTCCTATTTCCCCGGATGTTAGAGTTGCCTCTACTTTTCCTCCCCAAGCTGACGTGGACAAAATTGTGAATGATGCCTCTGAAGTTCCTTCTGCTGATGAGAGTTAGAGTGGTTTCCATTTGAAAAGACTTGAAGTTTGCTCTTCTTTTTTTTTTTGATACACTGGAGCTCAGTCTTCCTGACGAGTTGCCTCATTTGATGCATGTTACAAAAATTTTTCTTTTTGTTGCTGTTTTGGTGAGGCCAGCTATGCCTTGGTTGAATGATGGAACTTTTTCTTGTTAATTTTTGTAATCTGATGCTCTGATGCTTTCTTATTCTAATGCTTGCCTTGTTTATATTGTTTGCTCTTGGTCGAGCATTGTTGGGACTGCAGGGCCGAATAGATGCTCGGTCTAGTCACTTGATATGCTTGGATTGAAATTGAAGAAGAATGGTTTACTTAGGTCCATGTTGAGTTAAAGAAAAACAATTGTTTGCCCCCCACCTGGAGCTAAGTAAGATTGGTATTGTAGATCTTTGCTCTTGGACAGAACTTATTGAAGTCTATTTCAGCTTGGAAAGCAGGAGTATACTTGAATGGAATGAAAAATAAAGAGACGTGGAGTCTTACTCAGGTCCAGGTTGGTTTTGAAAAACAATTGTTTGCCCCTACCTGGAGTTGAGTAAGATTAATGCTAGGAGTATGATCTTGAAGGGATTACCCAAGTCAGTTCCAACTTGTGCTTTGTATGGAGCAGTGTTGAAGTATTGATGTATTTATACTTAAGAAATTCTACGATTTCCAAAAAGAAAATGAACAGTGAAAATTCGTTAGTGTGGTTTCCTCCAAGCAATTCCACTTGGCTGAGGTCCATTTTAATTGCCAAACATAATTCCACCAAGCAATTCCACTTAGCATGTCTAAGTGCTAACCAAAACTAAATTTCGTTCAGTCGCTCTGAGATGAAGTCTGTTTGGTTAAAACCAAAGCTAAAGTCGTTTGGTTAACACCAAAGCTAAGTCCGTTTGATAATCATCAAAGCTAAATCCGTTTGGTAATCACCAAAGCTAAGTCAGTTTGGTAAACACCAAAGCTAATTACTCTTCTTTTGAAATATGCCCCTAGGACTTGGATTAAAATAATCTGTTCTGACCTCAAAGCTATATAGATCTTGAAAACAAAAGTTCAAAGAAGTGAAGAAGTATTCTCATTAAGAAACAGATAAATGCTTGTACACTTGATGGATAGATTTTGGGGGTCTAGTCTATTGATAGTATTTCTTGAGGTTGGCTACATTCTAGGGCCGAGATATGGCTTTGTTGTTGAGATCTTCTAGGTAGTATGTTTTGTTCCCAACTACAACTGTAACTTTGTAAGGACCCTCCCATTTAGGTCCCAACTTCCCTTCGCCAAGCACCTTTTTGTGGTCCATAACTTTACTCAGAACCAGCTCTCTAGGTGTGAATTGTCTTGGAAGAACTTTTTTTTTTTTTTTATCAAAACTCTTGATAAGCTGCTACTGATAGGCGACAAGTCTGATTAGTGCAGCCTCCCTTCGGCCTTCCGCCATGTCTAAGGCTTGTGCGATATCTTGTTCATTACTTGCATCTTCAAACAATTTCAATCAGAGGGTTGGGAGACTGACTTCCAGTGGAATAACAACCTTCATTCCGTAGGTCAAGGAGTACGGTGTTTCTCCTGTTGAACATCGTGCTGTGGTTCAGTAGGCCCATAACACATGGGGCAACTCCTTAACCCACTTGCCTTTTGCACTGTCAAGCTACTTTTTTACCCCGTTAATGATGGTCATGTTTGACGACTTCGCTTGCCCGTTACTTTGTGGGTAACCCGGAGAGAAATTTCGATATTCAATTCTGAGATCGGCACAGAACTTCCTGAAAATCTTTCTACCAAACTGCGTTCCATTGTCTGCAATCAGTACCCGTGGGATGCCAAAACGGACCACGGCATTCCTCATAACAAACCACTTTGTGTATGCTTCTTTGATGCTTGCCAGTGCTTCAACTTCCACCCACTTAGTGAAGTAGTCGGTTGCAGCGATGAATAAACGTCTGTTTCTAGTCCCCTGTGCCAAAGGTCCAACGATGTCCAAGCTCCACTGAGCAAAAGGCCATGGGCTAGTAAGTGGAGTAAGATTTTTGGTTGGCTGATGAATTAACGGAGAGAATATCTCACACTTATCACATTTCTGCACGTATTGTTGTGCATCTTGCTATATCTGTGGCCAGCAACCTTCCACCAATGTGGCTTTCACAAATCTCCTCGTGAATTTCACAAAGAACATCCTCGACAAGATTTGGATGCAAACATAATAGATAAGGGCCAAGGTAGGAGCGTCGATACAATTTCCCAGATGGTGAAATCTAAAACAGAGCTGATCAGTGCCAAATTTTATTGGCTTCCTTCTTGTCTTTGGGGAGAGTGTCTGATCTTAGAAAAACAAGTATTGGATCCATCCAGCTCGGTCCCAAGTTAGTGCAGAGGACCGGATCTAGAGTTGCAATGCTCGGTTCTGGCACAAACTCATCCTAAACTTTTCTAGCATCTTTAGTGTCCGCTGATGAGCCAAGTTAGGCGAGGGCATCAGCATGACTATTTCAGTTTCAATTGATCCATTCCACTAGCATGAATTGGAATTTCTTAAGTAAATCTCTTGCCTTGTCTGCATACATGGCCATTGTTTCATATCTTGCTTCATAGACCCTAGTGAGTTTATTGACAACCAACTGAGAATCACTGAAAACCAGGAGTTGATCTGTACTGAAGTATTCGGTACTATGGAATCCAAGTAGTAGGGCTTCATATTCTACCTCATTGTTAGAGGCCTTCCATCCAAGCTTTAGAGCTTGCTCCTAGATGAATCTTTCTGGAGATGTGAGTACCACTCCTGCCCCCGTTCCTCGGTTATTGGATGATCCGTCAACGTAGAGCTGCCAGATGTCCCCAATAAAGAGTTTCCATGCTTCCGAAGCACACTATTTGTTCAATTCGGTGGTGCGTGGCACCTGTATCGAGTTAGAGTTCTGATGTTCGATGCTTTGGGTGGGGGTGAATTCGGCGACAAAATCTGCCAAGACCTAGGCCTTGATTGCTATTATAGGTGATACTGTATATCAATCTCGCCAAGCTCAACCGTTCATTTCGCTGTTCGGCCCAAGAAATCAGCTTGGCCGAAGATAGATTTGAGGGGAAATTCAGTGAGGACATTGATGATATGACCTTAGAAGTAGTGCTGTAGCTTCCTTGAGAGAATGAGCAGAGCGTAAACTAGTTTTTTCAATGGTAGATACCGTGTTTCGGCGTCTAGGAGAGTCTTGCTGATGTAGTACAGTGGTCTTTGTTCCTTTTTAACTTCACGAATCAGAATTGCGCTTGTCGTATGATCTGAGACCGCCAGATATAGGTACAACTCTTCCTTTGGTTCTGGAGTGGAAAGGAGAGATGGTGTGCTGAGATATTTTTTGAGGTCTTGTAATGCTTTAGTACATTCAGAACCCCACTCGAATGAAGCCTTTTTTCTCAGTAGTTGAAAGAAAGGCTTCATTCGGTTTAAAGATTTGCTAATGAATCGATTTAGGGCTACCGCCATCCTGACTAATTTCTATAGTTACTTGGCCTTTGTTTGTATCTCAATTTCTTGAATTGCTTTGATTTGATCCAAATTTGCCTCAATTCCTCTGTGAGTCACCATGTACCCCAAGAACTTTCTTGTTCCTACCCCGAAAGCACATTTCAAGGCATTGAGGCGAAGTTGATGAGATTTTAGGATGTTGAAAACTTCTCTCAGATCTATAAGGTGCTTTGTAGCAGGCTTGCTTTTCACTACCATATCATCTATGTAGGCTACCATAGTCCGGCTGTGCTGTTCTTTGAACATTCGAGTTACCATTCACTGGTAGGTTGCTCCAGCGTTCTTAAGGCCGAATGGCATTACTTTATAACAGTAGGTGCCTCTCGGAGTAACAAATGTTGTCTTCTCTTGATCTGGGCCGAACAGTGGTATCTGGTGATAGCCGTTGTAAGCGTCCAGAAAGCTTATACGCTTATGCCCTGCTGTTGAGTCTACTAGTTGGTCTATGTGAGGCAAAGGGAAGCTATCTTTTGGACAAGCTCTATTGAGGCAAGTAAAGTCAACGCAGACTCTTCACTTTTCATTTTTCTTTTTGACTACGATTGTGTTGGACAACCATTATGGGTACTAAATTTCTTGGATTGTGTAGACACCCCATTTTTGACCGTCCTCAATTCTTGGACGTCATCGCTTGAGCACGTGATGATTATCCATGCTTGTGTTTGTTTTGAGTTTCGAAAAGTCTTGGTTGCGCGCCTTGCCTTAGAATCTCTTAACTTCTCTGTTTTGTGCTTGGTTGCACCAAGAGCTTGTGGATGTGTTCCTGAGGGAAGGGGGTAGCCTGTCGACCAAGTCTCCTGCCCACCGGCAATCTTGATTTTCAATCGGCCAAATGTGATGGCCGGCCGTCCAATTTGATTGCCGATCGACCACTTTTATGGCCGGCTGGCCAAGTGTGGTTTTCAACAAATATCTCTGTAGACAGCTGGCAGCTGTCATTTTAGGCCATACCCCAACCCATACCTGGACGTGGGAGTTCTGAGGAGCTGCAGATTGATATATTTCTATATCAATCAAGCTCTCTAATACAAGGGAGGGGAGATACAACTTTGAGCAAAAAAAATCTCTCTCTCTCTCTACATTTTCTGCCTCTCTCTAAGGTTTAGGGCTTGTTTGTGCTCAAAAGTGCATTTTCTTTGCACTTTTGCATACAAACACCTAGTTCTCTACTCCCTTTATTGAGCTGGGGTCCTTGGAGGTGATTTTTGGGGTGATTTGAAGCCTTTTTTTTTGTCCAAAAGTTGCTGATTTGCTGCTGTGCTTCAAGGGTGAGCTTTTACCTCTTTTAAGCCTTGTTTTCATAGCTTGTTTTGCCATATTTGCAACTGTTTTTGAGCTTAAAATATAACATAGAAAAGTCTTGTTTTTATCTGCCCTAAATAGTTTCTTAAGGGTGTTTTAAGTTTTGGGGTTGTTTGACCCCTCTTAAGGCTTGTTTAGCCCTTGTTTTGTGCCATTTCGGTTGAGCTCTGGGACCATTGTGTTTGGGCCTCCTCACCATTGAAATCTTGAGGGATTTCAGTGATGAGGATGGTGCCTTGAGGTCCTAAAAAGGAGAGGGCCACCCCCTCTCCTTGTTGTCCTTGAAAAGGGCCATTTTTGCCTCTTGAGGGAGCATCTTGTTTAAGTGTATGTTGGCCATGCTTTAACTAATTTTTGTGCTTATTATGTCATAATCTAGCTCTGTTTTCAGTTGGTTTGGACACACCTTGCATGCCTTGCATACATGTCTTGTAATGCCATATTTTTACCTTAACATGCTTTAGGTGTAGACCCTTGTTCTAGCATGATTTAGGGTTAGCTTTGTGAAGCTTACATGCATATTTTGATGTGCTACGGGACTGTTTTAGGTCATTTGAGTCATTCATGTCTCGCTTTGTATAGCTACCATGCAATCCCTCTTGAATGCCTTAAGTTTTGGCCTATCTAGCATGCATTACTTGCATTGTTTCAGTGGTTTGGAACCACTTACCATGTTATTTCAGTCCTTATAACATGCTTGTATGCTTGCCTTTGATGCCTCTTTGATGCCTTATGAGGTTGTGCCTTGTGCTCCATGTTTGGTCATTGTGCATGCCCTTGAATTTAAGTCATTTAGAGGCCATCTAAGTGGTCTTTAGGCTTTGTTTTAATATGTTGAAACTCTGTTTTGATCATTTAATTCATGCCATGTTTGGTTTTGCTAAGGGTAGTTCAATACCTCTTTAGCTTGCCTTCAGTACTTGGACCATTATTGCATGCTTTGCTTGTTTTGATTACTTGGTTTGGCACCTCTCTTTCATGCAATTTCAGAGCTTATGATACATGCCATATGCCCATGTTTGTCTTCCTTTAAGTGTGCTTAAAGGTTGCTTGTTTGATGTTCAAGTGTTAGCCCATTTGCTTGCATGTGTGTGTGTATTGGTTATCATTTCCATAGCATTGGCCACTGTTTTAGGCTTGTTTAAGGGCTGCCTAATTTAGTCTAAGTCCACCCTTTGGCATGTTGTTGCATGCTTAGCTTATGACATGTTGTTGCATGTTGAAATGATGTTGCATTTGGCACGTATTCTCCTCCTTGTTTTGGTTGCTTAACATGCCATATGTTTTGCATGCTTGTGTGTTGACATTGTGCCTTGTATACTCATTTAACTTGCATGCTTGTTATATGCCTTGCATGCTTCCCATATGCTCATGTTGCATGCCTAGTTAACATACTTAGGTTGCATCGCATTTGCATGCATCTTTCACCTCTTGATCAAGCCATGATAGAGGTTGAAACCCCCTTTGTTTGCTCATTTGCATTGTATTTCATTTAAAATCAAAGTGCATACTTGGTTTCTTGGGCCATCATGCATTGAAATGCGCGATTGATGGTCTGAGAATCGAGAACCGTGTCCCTTTGAGTCATAAACATGATAGGGGATATGTTGGTGCATGCATTTGCTTGAAATACATCGCCATGGCTTGCCTGCCCTCTGCTGCTGTCAAACAGGTTTCTGCAGGAAGTTTTGGCCGGCCAGCCATATATACTGCAGACCGACCAAATATATTTGGCCGAGAGCTCATTGGATGGTCGATGACCACTTCAAAATGGCCGGTGATGATCCCACTCAGCCGGTGGTGTTCCACAATACTCAGAGAAGCAACCTTGGGAGTTGTGCAATTTTCAGAGAAGCGGAACAGTCAAAGCAGAGGCAAACTTGTGCATGGCGTTGGATTTCCGAGCAAACCCGAGAACGCGCGCATTGGATCCTCTTCCCGATGCCTTTACTACTTTCTTAGCTTAGTTAATTTGCTTAATTAATTAGGTGGTTTGTAATAATTAATTAGCATGTAGGTTAATTAATTTGTATTATTCTTTTTGTCCCTCCGAGCGATGGTGAATTTGTAATAAGTGTGGGTGCGTGTGTGCATGTCTTCCAACCCCCACTTCTTTCTCCCTTTTACTTACCTGCTTTGATGGTTAGTATTAGGACATGTTTACTTTAGCATACATTATGCTATGCATGCGTGCATCATTCATTAGTCTTGCATACACCAGGCTCGGCGCATCATACTAACTGCATAAGTATTTCAAATCTAACTTGAATACGTGCTACCTGTGCATTTTCACATGTCATTTATAGACTAGTCGAGCCTACTCTAGTGACATTCTGTATGCGTTGCATTAGGCATTTAAACATGGACTTGGATCATGCATGATTGCTAACATGTTCTTGTTTTGGCACGGAGTACTAGGTGAGCTCTTTATGCTTTAGCATCTCACATGAGTGTGAACGTTAACATGATAGCATGATTACCATGAGGCTAGATGCTTATGTGATATAAACTGCTTGAATGCCCGTGGATGAAGGTTGGATTGTTTGAGATGGGATAACTCGTTGAAATCCGTATTTTAGCCTACTTGTGAGTAGCAAATTCCAAAGCGTTTTCCAAACAAACGGATATGCAATGTTTTGTTCCAATTTAGGCGATTTGGTCTATACTTGTTTGCTACGTTCATAACATAGTAATTCTAGGCTAATAAATGGAATAAGAACGCAACGTTTTCAAAACTGGATATCATGGTTAGTAGAGGCCGATCTTCGGATCGGGCGAGAGGGGGCTCCCGCCTCTAGGGGTTTGTCGACCTTTGAAATTATTGTTTCAGTGTGCTCAATTGAAGATCTTCGGCTTTTCTGCACAATGGACTGAGCAAAAGGGTTGACGTTGAGTTTATGGCAAGAAAATTCTAGATTTAGCCCCGAAGTATCATATGCTAACCATGCGAATACCTCCATATTGTCCCTCAGCAAATCCAACAATTGAAGTTTCTCATTAGTGCCTAAGGAGGTACTGATAAGAAGTACTTTTCTGGGTCATCTTCCGTTACTAAAACTTTCTCTAGATCCTCTACTATCTTCTCAACTGGGGTTCCACCGATATCTTCTAAGATCAGCTATTCTGTTACTTCAACTGTCTGAACCCGATTGCAGAGCTGTTTAGCCTTCATGCCTACCATGAAACAATGCTTTGATGCAACTTGGTTCCCTGAGATTTGATCTACTCCGTGTTCCGTCTGGAAATAGATGAGTTAGTGGTAGGTTGAGAGGACTGCATCCATTTAATGAATCCAAGGCCGATCGAGTATAGCATTGTAAGGAGACGGCGTGTTAATAACCAGAAATTCTATCTGAAGGGTCTTTGTCCCAGCCACAACTAGCAACACTATCCTGCCAAGTGGACATTCAGGCTGTGAATTAAAGCCGACCAACGGAGCTGCCGCTAGAGTGAGGTGTTGTTCAGAAAGACCGAGCTCTTGAACAAGTCGTAATACAATATATCTGCTACGCTACCCTGGTCTACCAAAACTCGTTTCACATCAAATCATTTTCCAATTCCTACAGTTATAATCAATGCATCAGTATGTGGGTGTTGAATTCCTTCTAAGTCCTTCTTTGTAAATAAAACAGTACATAAGGGAGTCTTAGGTATTGTTCGTACCTTTTTCGGTACTGGACCCACTAACATGACTTACTAAATTTGCACGACTTTTGCAATTTCCTCTTGAAGTGTCTTTCTCGCTCGTGATTGGTTGTACCATGAATTACATTTATGACCAATCGAGGCGGATGCTCTGTGTTTGGTGGGGGATTCCCCTGCTCGGTCACCACTTTGTTTGGATCAATGTATTCTTGGAGGTGCCCAATAGCTACCAAGTCCTCCAGGTGTTGCTTTAATGCTCGGCAGTTCTGAGTCACGTGCCTCCTATCCTGATGATACGTGCATCTAAGCTTTTGGTTGCACCGAGTTGGGTCCCCTAGCATCTTTGGTGGCCAAGTAAAGAACAACTCTCTCTTGATTTTCTCCATAATACGATAGATAGGTTCTTTGAAGACTATAACAATTGCTTCATGGGATTTAGACTTGTCTATTTTATTCACTACGACTCATCGGGGTTCCCCTTGATCTGCTCTTCTTCTATTTCCTAGAGTTGTTGGTTCGGCCGATGCCACTTCAATGGGAATCTGATCATCTTCAAGGCGAGCATACTGTTCAATCCTGCCACATAACTCCTTCAGTGTTGTGGTTGGGCGTTTGGTAAATGATTGTCTCAACTTGCTTTCTGGATGCATACCATGTTTAAAAGACATTACAGCCATCTGTTTGCTGTGGACATTTTCCTCCAAATCATTATACTCTTCCTAATATCGTCTTGCATAATTGCGTAGTGTTTTTTCCCGTTCCTTTCGGAGACCGAATAAGGTGTCGGCTCCTTCGGGATTTTGATGTTGGAAACAAATCTGGCGAAGAACTCTTCAGAGAGCTGCTTCTAGTCATAAATCGATCCAGTTGGGAGATGGTCGAACCATCTGAGTCTGGATTCTACCAGCCTGGATGGAGAGACTTTGCACATTAGTGCCTCATCTCGGCCCCACAAGGACATCATCTGCCGATAGTGGCTAATATGTGTTAGCGGGTCTGACTTCCCACCATATGACGTGAATTTTGATAGAGTGAACTTCTTGGGGGGTCTTATAGCTTTGATATTTGGGGAGAAAGGAGAGGAGACAAGCCAATCCAGTGTTTGGTGCTCTCTTTGATGGACAGTACGATTAAGGTGTTGAGCCTGACACTTTCGCCGTTGATCATTTTTTCTATTCCAGACCAACCAAGTACAGAGATCCTGAGGAGGATACTTTGTCTGCTGGATGGCCGTTTTCAGCCTTTTAGCTCTTTTTCGGTGTGAACCACCAGTGTGGCTGCTCGCTGCTTCACTTTGCACCGGGATTGGCTGATTTTGCTGCCTAGATTTGTTTTTGGGGACCTTCTTCACTGGTGGTTCAGGGGATGGGCTCCTCCAGCGCAGACGAGAGGGTTTTGCATTGGTCCCCTTCTCCCTCGAGTCGCCCATCATCCTTTTGAGTTGCACTTTTAGTTTCTGTATCTCCATTCCCATGTAATCAATGATATGATCCCCTATAGTATTTCTCTAACAAAAATTGGTGGGAAGAACCTCTAGCGAAGGGCTGTCGATGCTCAATAGATTCCGGAGTCCAGTTGTTGTTTCCGGTCTGCTCCTTCAAAGCTGCTGGCAGTGCCAGGCCCTTATCCTTAGTCTTCTCCGTTTGGGGAGTTAATGCTATGAGCGGAATATCTTTAATTCCCATCGTCGAAATCAGATGCAGAACTCGGAGATGAAGTCCGCCTTCACAGCACCAATTGTGCGTATCGAATACCCCACTAAATGATTGTGGACCTGAGATCCGCACCCTACTGAACTATCCAAGAATCGAGACCCTGCAATCAGTGAGTACTGCCAGAGCTGCCCGGCTGAAGCTAGCCAAATAACCCCTCTGGTGTGAGCGTAAGTGATCGGAGAAGATGGAATATGCTCTCTAAGTGTAGAGACTTGTGTTTAAGTGAGTATAGTATAGTTTAACTTAGTTACCTTCAATGTGAAGTCCTTGTAGTTTATATAGAACTCCTTGTTGCCCAAGATGGTTTCATGAAACTTTGGTGCTTCCATGCTCCCTTTAACATTGCTCAAGGTAGGGGACCATGAGGTAGTTGATAATGGATGCATATACTCATTGGCACCATGCTAATAACATACCACATTCCCTTGATGAACCATTTTCGTGATTCTAGGGGGAGGGGACCAGCTGAGGTGGCACTTTGCACATGCATGTATTCATAACTTTCACGTTTCTCTGAGAGGTTCCCTCAGCTCGGTACCGTTGTACCTCGGCTTGGCCCTTTGTGAGACTGCTTATAGAGATGGGCTGGCCCATTTAGATATCTTTGTGTGGACTTCGCCCACTTTGGTTTTTGGTGATGGGTTCGGCCCATCAGTTCGGTCCAAAGATTTAGTCTTGTAGCTTGGACCAGCCCAGTGACACTGTGGAGTGACCTTTCCACTACGAGTTGGGCCCAAGTGTTTGAAGACTTGGGTGGACAGTTGATCATGGAGTTGGGCTTGATTGGCTTACCCCTACATTCACCTGGCCCATTTGGAGTTGGGTTTAATGGATTGGGTTGGACCAAGGTTTGGATCCAACCCATTTGTATTTTGCCCCTTCAATAATATATATATATATATATATATTATGTTATGTGAGAGTTAACGTGTCATTTTTTATTTAATTTTAAACTGAAATCAACTTTAAAAGTAACTAAAAAGTACTTAAAATATAAAAGGTGAAAGCAAAAAATAAGATTTAAGCATCAAAATAAAAAAATAATCAAACTTAAAAAAAATGTGAAGTGTAATTTATCCTTTCATAACTTTCTCGCATCATACCGTCACTCATGACATTAAGGGTGTTTGATCTAGTGATATGATTCTTGCTTTGGGTGCAAGTGGTCTATTGCTTCGTTGAAGTCATTTTTTAACTAGGTGGCTATAATTTAGTTGGCTAATTTTTTGGTTAAAAAGTCTTTTTCAAAAGGGGACTCTTAAATTTCACTCTTAAGAATAAAATAAAGGTGTATATTTGTGAATTTTAACTCTCTTAATATGATAACCTAGCAAATAACCATTAAATTTACCAATAAAATAAAAATAAAAAAATTTGGTCGCTCATGCCTAGGTGTGAGCATCGTTCAGATTGGGGTAAAACCAGAACTAATCCGTTATTTACAGTTTCTGAAAAATTGGAACCAATCAAATCCGTTTAAATCGTGGAACCAATCCGTTTAAACACAGATTGGATTGGATTAGGACCACGGATTTTCATAATTAAATAACAAAACAGATATGTCCTATATAAAATTTCTTTTACTTACAAATAGATTGATTAATAATGATACAAGTATGGAAGATTGATTACTAGCAGATAGATTGATAAATTTTTCTACTCACAAATAGATTGATTAATAATGATACAGATTGATTAACAATGATACAAGTACCTCTTACTTAAAAATAGATAAAAACCGAAAGATAAAAACAGATTTATGCACACACCTATATAAAAATAGAAAAATAATCTGAGATGAACAATAATCTGAGATACACACACAATGGTCAACAATCAAGAGAGATTTTTTACAGATCAATAGAGAGAGAGAGAGAGAGAGAGAGAGAGAGCGCTCAAACAGATTTATTCATCAAATGTGACAAATATGTGGTGGAAAAATCAGCAAATAGAATATGATTCCCACAAAAACAAAATATAATATATACATACATATATATATATATATGGAGCTCACCGAGAGAGAAAGAGAGAGAGCTACAGCTACCGATCTAAGATGAATGATCTGAGATGGATGATGATCAGAGATGGAGGATCTGAGAGTGTTTGAGAGAGAGAGAGAGAGAGAGAGAGAGAGAGAGAGAGATAGATAGATATATAGATTAGAGTGTGAGAGGCAGTGAGTGGGCGGCGTGTGAGGTTGAACATCTGAGATGGATGATGATCGGAGATGGAGGATCTGAGAGTGTCTGAGAAAGAGAAGAGAGAGGGAGATGAGATGACAGTGTGAGAGGCAGTGAGTGAGTGAGTGGCGTGTGAGGTTGAAGATATGAGATGGATGATTGGAGATGGATGAGAAAGAGAAGAGATAAAGAGAGTACCCAGAGAGAGAGAGGGAGAGAGAGATAGAGAGAGAGAGAGAGAGAGAGATGAGAGTGTGAGAGGCAGCAGTGAGTGAGTGAGTAAGCTGAGAGGCGTGTGAGGTGAATTAGGATTAGCATTTAGCTTTTATATGAAACAAGAAATGATATTATGTATGAGGGTATATGGTATAAATATAGATTAAATCTATATGGTCTGGATTGGTTCCAATCCGAAACTGATCTGTGGCCTACGGATCTTTAAATCCGAAACCGAACTACGGATTCAAAAAACCAATCCAATCCTACCAGATTGGACTGGACCAGATCAGATTACGGATTATACGGATTCTTTGCTCAGCCCTACTTATACTTGATAGACCAATCCGCCATGACGAGACCTAATGTTTTTTATTAAAATTTTAAACAATAACTTAAAAAATGTCAAATAGTAAATGGTGGTTCAAAACCACCCAGGCCTTTCAAATAAAATAATATTAAAATGTGCCTTATAATGGTATCTATACCCTTGTTTAGCATAAGCTAAACAGGGGCTTTTTGACTAAAATAGTTACAAAAAAATAAAATAGGTTTTTTAGTCCAATAAGACAAAATGTCACATTCAAATCATAATCATTTCATTTTTTTCTCTCACAAAAGTTAAAAAAATCAAAGAGCCTATTCTGAATGAGCCTTTTTAGCCCTAGGCTAAAATCGTCAAAAAGCTATAATGCTAAAAAGTCAAACAGACATCCCACATCCCAAACAAACTTATAGTTTTAGGATAAAATTTGTTTAGTACGGTGCAAAATTACTCCTCCATCAAGCTTGCTAAATATTTGCAAAATTTACCATTGCTATAGTACCTTACTTCATCAAGCGAGGTACTATTCACTGGTGTAATAACCCCAACCTTCGATTAATGCTAAACCATGATTATTTATGCCTAATAGTAATTTAGAAAGAATTCAGAATTAAATTACATATGTATTGCATTATCTTTGTGTTTTTATTTGTTGGCCATAAAATGATCTGTTCATGTTTTGACTTTGAACTGCGAATTGAAAGCCTTATCGGTGACTGATTCAGAGATTGATTAATGTTTTATGCTAATTAGAATTTATATGATTTTATGGTAGATTTGATTGAAATGTGATTTAGAATGATTAAATTAGATTAAATAATGGTAAATTACATTAGTTGGCTTATTTACCAAAATACCACTTAATGGACCACTTTGTTAAACTTTGTCTAGAGCTTGATTTCATGTCATTTGCTCATCTTTGAGAGACCAAAACCGTAGGAGAGAGTGAGAGAGGAGAAGTTTGGTTTCATCTAGAGAATCACTTGGAGAACTTGAAGAATTGAAGAGTAGACTGCACAATTGAGCTTCCATTCTTGAAATTGAGCACTTGAGGTAGGAGACTCACCCTTTTAATTGTGAGTTTGAGTTGTTCTTGCATGATTCATGGTAAGGATAGTGATTTAAGGCATGAATTAGCTTAATATGTTGAATTGAGGCTTAAATCATGCATGCATGTTCATATCTTAGCATTTTGAAGTGTCTTCATGGAAGTTCTTGCATGCAAGCCCATATTCTAGCCTTAGTCCATGAATTCATCATGATTTTGAGCTCAATCTTACATTTGGTCATGTTTTAGAGCATTGGATTTAAAATGAACACTTGTATGTTAAGCTCTTGTTTTGTTCTTGAAGTTTTATTTGAAATTGTGTTCAATTGACTCACCCTTGGGCTTTGATTTTACAAATTGATCTTTGAAACATCTTATACTATGAGTTTACAAGTGTTTCCCAGAAAATGGGCCCAAAGGGTTGAGATTTTAGGTGTTGAATGCTTGGTTTGAGCTTGGGAGGCAAATCTGGAAATTCCAGAATTTGGCTTCCTCGCTCGAGCGAAGCATTCCATGCTCGAGCTGCCATCGTTTGTTCAGAGCTTCGCTCGAGCAAAGGAATGGTGGCTCAAGCGTAAATTGCAAGCTCTCAGGTTTTTGGTGCACGTAGACGCACGCTCGAGCGACGAGACCTACGCTCGAGCGAAGAGCTATGTCTCACACTCGAGCGAGCATCGAGCGTAAAATTTCAACAACCAGTACTTTTGCATTTTTACAGACCGCTCGAGCGAAGGAGTCTACGCTTGAGCGACCCCTTTGTTTTGACAAGCTCGCTCGAGCGAAGAAAGCCTCGCTCGAGCAAGACTCCTATTTTCAGCAAGTTTTGAAAAATATTTTTCAAGACATCTTTGCATCCTCATTCTATCCTAGGCATTCCTAGGCCATGTTTAAGAGTCTTTAGTGAGGATTTAAGGTTAGAAACACACTAAGAACCAACGACGTAAGTTTTGTGCAATTAGAATGTGTGTTTCAAGTGTGTGTCCGTATGTGTTATGTAGGTCACGTGCCGCGTATCGTGTGATCAATCTGCTCCGTCTGTCTGTTTCAAGGCCAACTGTGAGTAATAACTTAGTAAAGTTATGTTCAAACTGTTTCTACTTTCTGTGTGATAAAACAAGATCTGTTTTCCGAAATGATATGTTCTGTACAATGAATGATTGTTCAATTTTTGATACGTATTCGTGACATTCTTAGCATCATGTGATAGCTGTTAGCTGTTACCTGGTATCGGAGGTTCCTTTATGAAACTTATTTCTGTCTACACTCTGTTACCCATACTGGAGGCCCTGTCACGGGGGCTCAGCTTCTGTTCTGTTGCCCGGATCCGGAGGTTCCTTTACGGAACTGGTTATTCGTAACCTCATGTGTATACGTTCTGTTCTGTTTTGTTAATGCTAATGGATGTATCACGTAAACTTAATCATGACTTATGATTTCTGTCTGTATATGATCTGGACAAATGATGAATTTGATACAAATCTGAATTATGATTTCTGAATCTGTACGAACTCATTCATTGAAACCCTTTACTCTATTATTATTCACTGGGCTTTCGCTCACAATTTATATTATGTATGTAGGTGAGCTGGCACATGACCAGGGCCAGAGTTGACGGCCTGCTGTTCTGTTTTGTCAGCCAACTGTTGTGCCTCCCGCGGAGGTTCCGAACGAAGCCTAAAGCCATGGCTGTTTTTGTATTCATGCTAGTCTTTGTGTATGCTCTGTAAAGTCAGGTCTTGGGAAGTACATTTTGTAAATACCTTGTAAATATTGTGTATCTGGACTGGCATGTTTAAATATATATATATATAAGTTTTGAAATGTTCTGTCCCATGTACGTTATCACAGCTCATTGGACCTTGTCTATTTTGTATTATTGCTTCCGCAGCCCCTTATTATTTGCTAATCTGTTCAGAGGCCTTTGGTAATCCACAAATTACTGGCCGGTTACGGTGTTAAACCTACAGGGGCGGGTTTGGGTCATGACAACTGGCCATACGAAGAAAGCCAGACAATCGAGAGGACATTCGTTTGGACAACTGGTTGTTATTATTATTATATTTTCTTTTGGTCAAATCTTCAACTTTTTCCATCAGGAGGACATTCGATCGGACATCCGGACAACTAGCTAAAAATTTGTTGTGCCTAATGTAGTGTGTATATAAAAAAATTGTTATCTAAAATACAAAAAGTAGTTTTTTTGGTTAAATTTGACTAAAAATTTGAAGAGCTTGATATGATTGCTCTAATAATCCAACAAATGTTTTCTATTTGTGTGGACCCTATGATGGACATATAGGAGTGTAAAAATGGCCCGAAGCCCACCTACTGTCTGGGGTGGGCTTGTCCCGTTTAGGCCTGTTTGGGCTCGGGCTTGAGCCCAACCCGAGCTTTTGGGCTTGGGCCATCATTTTAAAGTCTAGCCTGGCTAGGCCCATGGACCAGCCCATCGGCCTGCTTAAGGCCCACTCAAGACCCGACTCGTCTGAGGCCCAGTGCCTTTTTTTGAATAAAATAATAAAATTTTAGTAGAAAAAATTAAAAAAACAAAAAAAAAATGTTCAGGCCCACTCAAGCCTAGGCTCAGCCCGCCTAGGACCCGAATACCCTTGGGCCTGGGCCTATTTTTTGGCCCGTGGACCGGCCCGACTTGGCCCAAATTTTGACGGGAACCCACGAGGCCTGACATGGGCCGGGTTGGGCCCGAGCCTGGGTGAGCCAGGTTGGGCGGGGGTAGATTTACACCCCCACCGACATACTCTGGAATATTGGAACAAAGACAAGAATATTAAAGTAAATTGTAAATTAATGGGACACTGAAAAAATAAGTGTACGATAAATGATTTTTTTTTTTTTTGGTGGCAATTGTACCTTATAAGGACTTGCACTATACAAAGAAAGTTTACACTACTATAAAAATATAATTTTTTTTTTCATTATCTCACGGTTTTAAAATATTATTTTATATCACTTATTATTTGACACTTATCAAATCATTTTGTAAAATCTTAATAAAAAGGATAAATTACAAATACACCCCATGAGATTTTATTAAAATACGAATCGTCTCCTATGGTTTTGAATATTACATTCTACCCCATGAGGTTTTTAATTTCATAACAAATTGTCCATTTTATTAATAAATCATCAAATCAATTAACAGTTTTTAATGATGTTAAAAATATGTTTCAATTAATAATTTAAGTAATTTTATTATTGTATAGGAGAGCAATTATGAATTTTATTATTTCAGTTAATTTTGTTAAATAAAAAATTCTAATAAGAATGTATTTATAATTTTTCAAATCACAAAAATCAATTTATATTTTAAGTAAACTTTAAGGGGTGTATTTGTAATTTATCCTAATAAAAAGTACTACATTCCACAATTTTAAATTGAGGCATCACTACATAATTTTCTTAATAATGGTCTTTTTAACTAGACCCTCTTCTTGACTAACAAAAATGCTTGAGAGTTTTAATTAAAGCCACCACTAATGATGTGGCAGTAGATCTCACCCACTGTCACAGTGTATGTTGTGTCTTTTTTTTTTTTCCTTTCAATTTTCACCTCACTAGTAGTGGATTAGATCTCTAAATCATTATTGCTTGACTAAATGAATGAGACGCGCCCATGTGACGTGCCTGACAATTATATATATATATATATATATATATATTATTTTCAAATAAATTTGTATAGCAAATTATAGAATAAATTATAAAAAAATTTCTTAAAATTTACTTAAGATATAAATTATCACTTGTGGTTTACAAAATTATAAATATCTCATTATTAGATTTTTTTATTTAATAGAATTAACTGAAAAATAAAATTTATAACTATTTTTCTATATAATAATAAAATTATTTGAATTATTAATTAAAATAAATTTATGACATCATTAAATTTTTTTGATAATTTATTAACACTAGAGGCGCTATTTGTTATGAAATTAAAAATTTCAAGAGACAAAATACAATTTTTAAAATCACAAGAGACGATTCGTATTTTAAGTAAATCTCAAGAATGTATTCATGATTTATTCAAATTATAAATACACCATTGATATTTACTAAAAATATAAATTCTCCTCTCATAGTTTGAAAAGTATAAAATACTCTTGTTAAAATTTTTCTTACAAATAATCTAATAGAAAAAACAATATATACATATATCCAAGTACTCTCTAATAACAAAATAAAGTTATGTTCTCCATTCATTCTTTATTGTTACTATTTATATTGCATTTTCACCAATAAAAAAAATCCAAATACTCTCTAATATTAAAATAAAATTATCATATTAAAATAAAATTGTCATATTATTTTCATTTTAATTCACTAATCACCAAATCTCCCTCTATAGTATCATAATATTCTCCTACTTTCCTTGACAATCTACCAAATGCTTATAAACAATAAGAATTATGGTATTATCAAGGACTTGAGATCACTTCTACCAAATGCCTGTCCCAAATGTTTGTCCCATTGCTCTAATCTTGACACATGTCAAGTAATGATAAATCAGCTAAACCTCCTTTCCATCTCCAAATGCCTGTCCCAAAATGTTTGTCTCATTCTGACGCTGCAGTGAGGGTGACCCCAGTGACGTGACGCACTGTTATTAGCTGAAAATAAAAAAATAAAAAATAAAAAATAATTTTTTTGGCCAATAGGAAGAGACCCAGCACCCCCACTGAGTCTCATGCATTTTCCATAAGCTAAACCTCCCTTCCATCTCCAAATGCCTTGTCCCATTGCTCTAATCTTGACACATGTCAAACCACCTTCCCGTCTCCAAATGCCTGTCACAAATGTTTGTCCCATTGCTCTAATCTTGACACATGTCAAGTAATGATAAGTTAGCTAACTCCGTCAAACCTCCTTTCCATCTCTCTCATTTCTCACATGATAAAAGCAATGAGACAAGCATTTGGGATAGGCAATTGGGCCAGTAAAAATTTTAAAAAAAAAGTTAGCGTTACTAATTGAATGATAGATGTGGTGCGATGATTGAATAAAATGATATTACTAATTAAAAGAAACAAGGAATAAGGAAGGTGAAAGAGATAAATAAATAAATGAAGTATTTAACTTCAAAATAAATTCATTGTTTACGTCATAAATTCTGTTAATTTGAATTAATTGTTGATTAATAATTGATAATCTCAAAGGTAAATTGTAATTTGTGACATGTGTCAAGCCAAACACTTTGTACTTGCATCAAAGGGAGTAGTTGAGTAAAAACTTTTACATTTTGGATCCGTTTGGCAAGATGGTGTATAGCGATCCCGGGTTTACCCTTGTTGTACAGTGATCCGGACATGTGTCCGTGGATGTTGGTAGTTGTTTATTTTCTAGTTTGCATCCTCTTTACTTTGTATATTGAGTTATAGGATGTGTTGGGCAGGTTTGTTACAGGTTGGTTGTGTTTGGGAGTCTAGTGTTGCTGCCCAGATTTTTGGACCTTCGCTCGAGCGAGGAGTTTGTCGCTCAAGCGAGAGTTGAGTTTGTCTGGTGGGTCGAGCCAGAGTGGCATCGCTCGAGCGAGCGCTTGCTCCTGGTTCTGGACCTGAGAGTTGTGTTTCTTGGCTCGAGCGAGATTTTCTTGGCTCGAGCGGTCTGGTTTGTTCTTCGCTCGAGCGAGGAGTTGGTCGCTCGAGCGTGCTTGTGGTTGCAGACCTGAGGGTTCGAGTTGTTGGCTCGAGCGAGCATTCCTTCGCTCGAGCGCACTTTTGAGTTTTTGGCTCGAGCAAGAGCTTCTTGGCTCGAGCGAGAGTTTTCTGTGTCTGGTCGCTCGAGCGACCAATCCTTCGCTCGAGCGAGCGTGTTTTATATCAGCGGAGAGTAGCGATTTTAAACATCACTTTTTCACTTTCTTTTTGATCCAAAACCTAAATCCGAGACCCTCTCTCTCTAAACTTACACCCTCTCTAAGATTTGATCTCCCTAGGGTGTGAATCTAACCTAGAGCCTTTGTTAAAAAGATAGAGGGCATTGGGAGCTTTGTTTTAATCTGAAAAAGGTTGGATTTGGAGCAAGTTGATCTTCGAGTCTTCATCTCCTTTGTGGCTTAAACTTCGAGGTAGGGATATCCTACTCCTCTTTATGGGTTTTGTCTTTAAATTTTGGTATTTTAAGATGTTGGGCTTGGTTTGGTAATTTTGTGAAAGTTTGGGGCTTTTGTGTAATTTTACAAAAGTTGGGGTTTTATTCATAATAAACCTAGATGCATGTTTGGCATAGAAGAAATGTAATGATTGTTGAATCATTGATAAAAATGGGACCTAAGGGTTGAAATAGTAATTATGGAAAATGGCCTAATTACATTGTTTAATTAATTGGGATAATTAATTGGTGAGAAATGAGGAAATGAAATGTTGATTGAATATCCATTTGTGCATTTATTTTCTGTTTTAGAAATAACTACTTTGGGCTATCGGTGGAGGATAGTCGAGATTGTTGTAGACAATGCATGATGATTAGGTAAACGGAAACTAATCAATGGAATGTGTCATGGAACTTGACGGTTGATAGAATACATTATTTGTATGTATTGGGTGATTGTATATAGAACCATTGTGTTTGTATACGTTATGTGTAGATGAGGAGATAGGGGATGTACTCCGCGGTTTAGGGGAAGATAGGGGATGTACCTCTAAACCGGATAGGTATTGGGAGGAGATAGGGGATGAACTCCGTAGACAGAGCTCATATGCTTGTCTAGAGAAGTGAAGATAGAGCTCATATGCTTATCTTTGTGAAGTGTGGATACAGCTTGTATGCTTATCTGTGGATATTGTTGTTATACATATCTGTTGAGAATGTGGATATAGTTTTTATACATATCTGTGGACATGATGATAGAGCTAGTATGCTTATCTGTTGTTAAAGGGAAAATGAAAAGTAATTGGGGCTTGTAAGTCGTTGACATAAATATGTTATTTATGTGATTGCATCAGTGTTGACCAACTATCAATTGCTAATGTTTTAGTCATTGTCCATGGTTGGTTTAGTGTATTTCTACTGGGCTGTGGCTCACCCTATATGGGAATATCATTTTCAGGTGCAGGAAGCATGCTACCTCCAAGGACATAGCTGGGAGGCTAGTGGCGGGCATAGTTTTGTCGTTTTACTTTTGATGTATTACATGTAATTTCAAGCCAAGGGCTTAATGTGTAAACGAGTTAGAACTCTTTGTTGTAACCAAGTGTTAACTTGGAAAGCTGTAAGCCCGTAGGGCATTTTGTTATGAGGTTAACATGTAATACTTATGTAATGGAATTCTAATGAATGAAAGGAATGCGGTTAGTTTAAATGTAAATGCATGTCTTATCTGATGGGTTTATTGTTATTATTTTGAGGGCGTTACAACTTGGTATCAGAGCGTACCGGGTTCGAATACTTTGGGTACGTGGGAAGTGATTAGGATCACAATGGGTTTGTCTCACTTGATAGAGACTTATATGTGGTATCATATGCTATGTGCTTAATTGATAACATGCTTATGTGACTATGTGGGTATGGGATTTAATTTCTAGGATGTTGATTGGATCCTTGAGTTTCTGGGAGTCTTGTTGGAAAAGCACTTGATCAATGCTGTTTCTAACCGGAACTCTAGTAACGCCTCGGGACTATTATTATCCGGAAATGAAATTCGTAAGTGCTTATGTGTTTATGTGCTTATGTGGAGTGAATTATTGTTGTCCATTGTATTAGGACACGAGTGTTTAGCTTCGGCACATTTATTAATGTGCTAATGGCTTTGTTTCCTTTATTAGGATGTCAGGACGAGGACGAGGACGCGGTAGGCGTGGTAGGCCGGGTAGGCAGGAGGTGCCTGTGCCAGAAGAGATTCCGGTAGTTCAGGAGGGAGTTGGGCAGGCCAATGTGGCCGAGCCAGTGGGTCAGCAGGCTATGGGTGCCTTGGCCAGAGAGATAGCAGGAGCTTTGGGTATTCTTAGAGCTGGAACTCAGGCAGCTGAGACAGGGCCTTCCTTCTTGAAGAGGGAGTTCTTCCGGTGTAATCCGGACGAGTTTATCGGGGATCCTAAAGAGCCGCTTAAGGCAGATGAATGGCTCGAACAGACAACGAAGACGTTTGAGATGGTTGGCATTGAGGACGGAGCACTGAAAGTGACCTTGGCATCCTTCCAACTGAAGGGAGATGCGGGTCAATGGTGGAAGTACGAGAAAGCTCGTGTTGGTGGTACTTGGGAGGCGTTTGTGAATGCTTTTCAGGAGAGGTTTTTATCAGCAGCAGCTAGGGAGAAGCTGAGGGATCAGTTTAGCCGGCTTAATCAGCAGGGATTGTCAGTGGCCGAGTTTGAGGCTACTTTTACCAGTCTGTCTAGGTTTGCACCTGAACTGGTGGCGTCTGAGGAATGCCGTTGCTATGAGTTTGAGCGGAAGTTGAGGCGGGGCCTCAAGTTGAGAATTGGTGGGTCTTATATTCGAGAGTATAGACACCTAGTGGACGCTGCAGCTCATATGGAGCTTATGATGCAGGAGGAGGATGAGGGTCAGAGAGGCTCCAAGAGGAGCCAGGATAGTCAGGGTGATGGCAGGAGGCAGAGGGGTTCTAACCCTCAGCAGTCGCAGGGTGGTGTTGCTAGATCGACCTTCCCAGTGCCGAGTGCAGGTTCCGGGAGAGGTGGTCAGGGGGATTTCACCTGTTACAAGTGTGGCCAGCTGGGTCACAAGGTATCTGTTTGCCCGCAGAAGGGTGGGGGTCAGAAAGCTGCTTCTTCTTCAGCTAGACCGTAGAGTCAGAGTTTGGACAGGGGGCAGCTCTTGACTTGTTATCAGTGTGGACAACCTGGGCACCTGAAGAGGTTTTGCCCACAGTTGAGTGCCACTTCGGGAGCGTCTGGTTCTAGGCAGACGCAGGGTTTTCAGCCAGCTCAGTCTGTGCAGGCCTCGAGGGCCAATCCGGGAGCTTCGTCATCCCAGTTTGTGCAGCAGTCTTTTGCTCCGAGAGGTGAGCAGGTAGACCAGGGGCCTACGGGACGCGTGTATGCTGTTACCACGCAGGATTTAGTACCGGCTCCATCAGTAGTGAGAGGTACTTTTCTGTTTTGCAACTCGGTTGCTAATGTGTTGATAGACACGGGTGCATCTCATTCTTTTGTATCTGCTGCATTTGCATCTGTTTTGGAATTGGAGTTAGCACAGTTAGCATCTCCTATTTGTGTGGTATCGCCTTTGGGTGGTGAGTTGATTCTGAAACAGGGTGTTAGAGGATGTGATATAGAGGTCGCCGACTATAGGCTTCCTTTTCCGTTTGTTGTCATGCCCATGAAGGGTTTTGATGTTATTTTGGGTATGGACTGGTTATCGTCATACCGGGCTGTTATTGATTGCTACCGCCAGAGGGTTACGTTATGTACCTTGAGCGGGGAGTGGTTCCATTTCTTGGGAGACCGGGTTGGTAGTGTTTTGCCACCGGGGTATGATTCGCGAGGGCGAAGTGAGCTTAGTAGTCTACTTGCTAGCTTTGAGAGTGGTGAGAGTAGTGAGACCCAGCATGTATTGCCGAGGGTGGTTTGTGAGTATTCGGATGTCTTTCCCGAAGATCTTGTTAGTTTGCCACCTCACCGAGAGATAGAGTTCTCTATTGATTTAGTGCCTGGTACGGCGCCGATTTCTATGGCACCTTACCGTTTTGCTCCAGCAGAGTTGGTTGAGTTGAAAGTTCAGCTCCAGGAATTGCTAGATAAGGGTTTTGTACGCCCTAGTGTTTCACCGTAGGGAGCACCGGCCCTCTTTGTTAAAAAGAAAGATGGTGCCTTGAGATTGTGTATAGACTACCGGAAGTTGAATCGGGCTACGGTTAAAAATAAGTATCCTATGCCCCGTATAGATGATTTGTTTGACCAGTTGAAGGGTTCCCGTTGTTTCTCTAAGATAGACTTGAGATCAGGTTACCATCAGTTGAGGGTCAGGGAGGAAGATATTCCTAAGACGGCATTCCGTACGCGGTATGGCCATTATGAGTTTTTGGTGATGCCATTCGGACTTACCAATGCACCGGCAGTCTTTATGGACTTGATGAACCGGATTTTTCGGGAGTTCTTAGACCGATTTGTGGTTGTTTTCGTGGACGATATCCTTATCTATTCGTCTTCTGAGGAGGAGCACGAGGCACACTTGAGAGTGGTGCTTGAGTTACTTAGAGCCCATAGGCTGTATGCCAAGTTTGGGAAGTGTGAGTTCTGGCTGAGGGAAGTCAAATTCTTAGGCCACGTGGTATCCGGGGAAGGGGTGTCTGTTGATACATCCAAGGTTGAGGCAGTGCAAGATTGGGCACAGCCTAAGAGTGTGTTTGAGATCCGCAGTTTTCTGGGATTGGCTGGGTATTACCGTCGGTTTGTGAAAGATTTCTCCAGGTTAGCGTCACCGTTGACTAGACTGACTCGGAAAGGAGTCAAGTTTGTGTGGAGTGAGACTTGTGAAAAGTCGTTCCAAGAGCTGAAAGTTAGATTGACCACCGCTCCGGTGTTGATTATTCCGGAGAGAGGGTTGGGTTATGCAGTTTATTGTGATGCCTCACGAGAGGGTTTGGGTTGTGTGTTGATGCAAGAGGGGAAAGTGGTAGCTTATGGCTCACGTCAGTTGAAAATACACGAGAAGAATTACCCCACACACGACTTAGAGTTAGCAGCTGTGATCTTTGCCTTGAAAGTCTGGAGGCACTACCTTTATGGTGAGAAGTTCGAGGTATTCTCGGATCATAAGAGTTTGAAGTATCTGTTTACACAGAGAGACTTGAATTTGAGGCAGAGGAGATGGATGGAGTTCATCGAGGATTATGATTTTGAGTTGCATTATCATCCGGGAAAGGCCAATGTTGTGGCCGATGCCCTTAGTAGGAAAACCATTAGTGATGTAGCTTGTATAGCCATCCGGGAATGGGAGATGTTGGGAGCACTGGGCGAGTTTGATTTGCTACTGGGCGAATCTGTCGAGGCTGCGGCCTTGTTTTCTGTTGTTGCGCAGCCTACACTTGTGATTAGAGTGTTAGAGGCACAGAGAGGTGACCTTGAGGTAGAATCCCTCCGAGAGAAGATCTCCAGTGGGAAAGTTGAGAAGGGTTTGACGGTGTATCCCGACCTGAGTGTGAGATACCGAGACCGTTTGTTTGTACCGGAGGCTTGCCGAGAGGAGGTACTCCGAGAGTTTCACCATTCGCGCCTTGCGGTGCATCCGGGAGGTACTAAGATGTATCAGGATTTGGGTCGCCAGTTTTGGTGGCGGGGTATGAAAAGAGATGTGGCTGTTTTCGTATCGAAGTGCCTTACTTGCCAGCAAGTGAAGGCCGAGCATCAGAGGCCAGCGGGTTTGTTGCAACCCTTGCCTATTGCCGAGTGGAAGTGGGAGCATGTCACTATGGACTTCGTTGTAGGTCTTCCGAGGACTCAGCGGGGTAGTGATGCTATTTGGGTGGTTGTAGACCGGTTGACTAAGTCGGCGCACTTTATTCCTATGCGCGTGAGAGATTCGGTAGATCATCTTGCCGATTTGTATATTCGGGATGTAGTGAGATTGCACGGGGTCCCAGTGACGATCGTCTCAGATAGAGATCCTCGTTTTACTGCTAGGTTGTGGCAGAGTTTGCAGAGTGCACTGGGCACTAAGTTGACCTTTAGTACGGCTTATCATCCTCAAACTGATGGACAGTCCGAGCGTACTATTCAGATCCTCGAGGATATGCTTCGGGGTTGTGTCCTGGACTTCAGTGGGACGTGGGAGAGGCACTTGCCATTGGTAGAGTTTGCCTACAACAATAGTTTTCAGTCTAGCATCGGTATGGCACCGTTTGAGGCCTTGTATGGCCGACCGTGTAGGTCTCCAGTTTGTTGGGCCGAGGTGGGTGATGCACCTTTGTTGGGTCCGGAGTTGGTTAGGGAGACGACGGAGAAAGTTGAGCTTATCCGTAGGAGGCTTGTTACAGCCCAGAGTCGACAAAAGAGTTATGCCGACCGTAGGAGGAGGCCTTTGGTGTTTGAGGTAGGTGATCATGTCTTTCTGAAAATATCACCTAGGCGAGGCCTGATGAGGTTTGGGAAGAGTGGGAAGTTATCCCCTCGGTTTATTGGTCCTTTTGAGATCCTTGAGAGGATAGGCGAGGTTGCTTATCGGTTAGCCTTACCGCCGCAGTTGTCCGGAGTGCATGACGTGTTTCATGTGAGTATGCTTCGGAAGTATGAGCCAGATCCATCACATGTGCTGGATTGGAGCGATTTAGTGGTAGATGAGGATGCCTCCTATGAGGAGAGACCGGTTCGGGTCTTGGATAGGCGGGATCAGGTCCTGCGTGGCAAGACCATTCCTTTAGTGAAAGTCTTGTGGAAACATCACGGAGTGGATGTAACACTATGGTAGTTGGAAATATCCGGACTTGTTTGTTGATGTGTGATCTTGTATTTAAATTTTACATTATGTTGAACTTAAGAGCTTTTATATATGTCTTAAGTTGTAAAACATTGAGAATGTTTTGATTATTGGAAGCATGTTTTGGAACTTGCCTCATATGGTAGTTGGATGTAACACTATATATGTTGAATATATTGTTGACATTGGAAAGTTAGTGCATAATGTTGGTGCATGTTAATAATACATATGTTGTTTACATATTGTGATATGTCTCTTGTTAAAGGGATGGGATGACCGGTAATGGGTCAAATTGTTGAATGTTAAAGTGTAACATTGTTTAAAATGAAGAAAAACTTGTTTTTGAGAAACTTGTGCTTAATTTCGGGGGCGAAATTCTTTAAGGGGGGGAGGTTATAGCGATCCCGGGTTTACCCTTGTTGTACAGTGATCCGGACATGTGTCCGTGGATGTTGGTAGTTGTTTATTTTCTAGTTTGCATCCTCTTTACTTTGTATATTGAGTTATAGGATGTGTTGGGCAGGTTTGTTACAGGTTGGTTGTGTTTGGGAGTCTAGTGTTGCTGCCCAGATTTTTGGACCTTCGCTCGAGCGAGGAGTTTGTCGCTCGAGCGATAGTTGAGTTTGTCTGGTGGGTCGAGCCAGAGTGGCATCGCTCGAGCGAGCGCTTGCTCCTGGTTCTGGACCTGAGAGTTGTGTTTCTTGGCTCGAGCGAGATTTTCTTGGCTCGAGCGGTCTGGTTTGTTCTTCGCTCGAGCGAGGAGTTGGTCGCTCGAGCGTGCTTGTGGTTGCAGACCTGAGGGTTCGAGTTGTTGGCTCGAGCGAGCATTCCTTCGCTCGAGCGCACTTTTGAGTTTTTGGCTCGAGCAAGAGCTTCTTGGCTCGAGCGAGAGTTTTCTGTGTCTGGTCGCTCGAGCGACCAATCCTTCGCTCGAGCGAGCGTGTTTTATATCAGCGGAGAGTAGCGATTTTAAACATCACTTTTTCACTTTCTTTTTGATCCAAAACCTAAATCCGAGACCCTCTCTCTCTAAACTTACACCCTCTCTAAGATTTGATCTCCCTAGGGTGTGAATCTAACCTAGAGCCTTTGTTAAAAAGATAGAGGGCATTGGGAGCTTTGTTTTAATCTGAAAAAGGTTGGATTTGGAGCAAGTTGATCTTCGAGTCTTCATCTCCTTTGTGGCTCAAACTTCGAGGTAGGGATATCCTACTCCTCTTTATGGGTTTTGTCTTTAAATTTTGGTATTTTGAGATGTTGGGCTTGGTTTGGTAATTTTGTGAAAGTTTGGGGCTTTTGTGTAATTTTACAAAAGTTGGGGTTTTATTCATAATAAACCTAGATGCATGTTTGGCATAGAAGAAATGTAATGATTGTTGAATCATTGATAAAAATGGGACCTAAGGGTTGAAATAGTAATTATGGAAAATGGCCTAATTACATTGTTTAATTAATTGGGATAATTAATTGGTGAGAAATGAGGAAATGAAATGTTGATTGAATATCCATTTGTGCATTTATTTTCTGTTTTAGAAATAACTGCTTTGGGCTATCGGTGGAGGATAGTCGAGATTGTTGTAGACAATGCATGATGATTAGGTAAACGGAAACTAATTAATGGAATGTGTCATGGAACTTGACGGTTGATAGAATACATTATTTGTATGTATTGGGTGATTGTATATAGAACCATTGTGTTTGTATACGTTATGTGTAGATGAGGAGATAGGGGATGTACTCCGCGGTTTAGGGGAAGATAGGGGATGTACCTCTAAACCGGATAGGTATTGGGAGGAGATAGGGGATGAACTCCGTAGACAGAGCTCATATGCTTGTCTAGAGAAGTGAAGATAGAGCTCATATGCTTATCTTTGTGAAGTGTGGATACAGCTTGTATGCTTATCTGTGGATATTGTTGTTATACATATCTGTTGAGAATGTGGATATAGTTTTTATACATATCTATGGACATGATGATAGAGCTAGTATGCTTATCTGTTGTTAAAGGGAAAATGAAAAGTAATTGGGGCTTGTAAGTCGTTGACATAAATATGTTATTTATGTGATTGCATCAGTGTTGACCAACTATCAATTGCTAATGTTTTAGTCATTGTCCATGGTTGGTTTAGTGTATTTCTACTGGGCTGTGGCTCACCCTATATGGGAATATCATTTTCAGGTGCAGGAAGCATGCTACCTCCAAGGACATAGCTGGGAGGCTAGTGGCGGGCATAGTTTTGTCGTTTTACTTTTGATGTATTACATGTAATTTCAAGCCAAGGGCTTAATGTGTAAACGAGTTAGAACTCTTTGTTGTAACCAAGTGTTAACTTGGAAAGCTGTAAGCCCGTAGGGCATTTTGTTATGAGGTTAACATGTAATACTTATGTAATGGAATTCTAATGAATGAAAGGAATGCGGTTAGTTTAAATGTAAATGCATGTCTTATCTGATGGGTTTATTGTTATTATTTTGAGGGCGTTACATGGTGTGTGGCTAAAATAGTCACAAAAAACAAAATAGGCTATTTTAGCCACAACAAACAAAACATCACATCTAACCCATAATCATTACACTCTTCTCTCACAAAAAAATTCAAAAAAGTCAAAAAGTCATTCCCAAACCAAGCTTTTTAGCCTAGGCTAAAATAGCCAAAAAAGTCAAAAAAGCCAAAAAGCCAACCCACTTCCCAAACCAACCCTTTGTACTAAAATTTACTTTGGCTTCTTTTTTGAAATTACGGCAGTTCACTTGTTGCACTTTTGTTAAATTTCACTTTGATCCCTACATATAAAATTGTGATAGTCAATTCTTTGTATTATTATTATTATTATTCTTTTTTTTTTTTATCAAATCTCACTTTAGTTTGATCCTTACACAAGTGTCAATGTCCCTCTTATGTTACTATATTGTTTAAATCTTTAATGAAATCTAATCATGTGATAAGGATGTGACTACGAAATGAGGGTAAGAGAGGAAAATTATCGATATTTTCTAACAATACACATTTTATCTCAAAATTTACATCAAATTATGATTGTGTTATGTTAAAAAAAAATGTAGATTGTAAATGATTAAGAAGATGAACTAGGGTTTGGATAAATTGGAATCACAAAACTCTATTTTTCGCAATAACACGGTCTTTTGTCTATTCCTCTTTTTCTCTTCGATTTCTCTACTTCATTTTTTGATTTCAAAAGTTATATTTTACTGCCTCTTCGTCCCAATTTTCAATATGCGAACATGTATATTGTATTATATAACTTTCACGTTCTTATCACGTAAGACAAATTGTGTATTGGTAAGAAATAGGGATAATTTTCCTCTTAACCTCATTTTGTAGTCATATTTTTGTTACATGACTGGATTCTATTAAAGATTTAAATAATGGAGTAACAAAAGAGGGACATTAACACTTGTGTAGAGACTAATGTGGGATTTGACCAAAAGTACAAGGGGTTAATTATTACGATTTGATGTGTAAGAACCAAAATAGAATTTGGCACAAAGTGTAAAGGTGCAAAGTATAATTTTTTTTATTGGCAAGATAAAGATTCATTGATATAAAATAGAAGTACAAGATATACAAACAAATTATATCAAGAAAACACCAAAAGCCAAGACAAAAAGAGCCGTCCAAAAAAAAACTATTGAGACCATAGTTGTTTGTGGGTTACTTCCGGACGCACCGGAGAATGGTGTGGCTGCCATATTTCTTGGGGAAGGGTTGGTGGTGACCATACTCACTTCGGAGGTCCTGGTAGTTGTAGTGCCACTCGGGCCTGCATTAGCGTTACGATTGAAAGTTCTGCGGGGTTGCTACCGGTCATTATCGATCAATCCTTGTTTCAAAGCGTCCTCAATCTGCACCCTTATTTCATGTAGATCTTAAAAGGTAGGGAAGGGGAGTACAATCATCTTCTACATTAGCTTCGGCTGAAGATTGCGTACAATCATCCGAATCTGGTCCTTGTCCGTGGGCCTTAAGGTCATCATCGAAGCCTTAGCCCGCCATCTGGCTACAAATTCGGAGAAGCTCTCCTTGGGTTCTTGCCTCGTTGTCTCGAGATCCCGGGTCGTGACCTCGATTTGTGTATTGTACGAGTACTGCAGGATGAAGGCCTCAGCCATTTCGTCCCAACTTCTCTTGACGTCATCCTCCAATTTGGCATGCCACGTGGCCGCTACACCTGACAGGGTCCGGCCAAATAAAGACAGCTTCTGGAGCCTAGTGAGGCCCATTGGCCTTAGGATGTCAGAAAATAATCTTAGGTGCACCATGGGGTCTCCAGACCCATCAAAACGATCAATTTGTGGCATCTTAAACCAATCTGGCAGCGTCACGGCTGCGTCGATGTATCCATCTCCAATGTCTGGAATGGACTTCACAACTTGAGATTTCTGGAACAGCTTTTCGAGCTTGCGCATTTTTAATGCCACGGGGTCCACCTCAGACTCGAAGGGAGAATCCGATTGTTTGATAGGAGTGGGCGCTTTGGATAGTTGAGGCGGGATCGGGGGCGGAGCTGGCCCCGTTGGAAGGTCGGTATCCTCTTGGACATTCCGGGCATTTGGCGTTTCTTCGGGTATCGGAACCCTTAGTGGAGAAGGGACTTGTTGTGATGCTGATGCCCCAGTTTGCTGCTGCAATCTCACGATTAAATCCGCTTGTTCACTCACAACCGTGGCCTGCTGTTTGGTGAACTCTGCCTGCCGAACAGCATCCTGCTGCATCATTTTCATGCTGTCTTGGAGTTGGCGCACCATCTCCTCTAAGCTACCCATACTATTCTGCTCTGGTTGAATTACTGGGTATACGTTCCCTCTCTGTGGGTGAAACAGGACTCTGATCCCTACTGAACTCAGGTGGGGTAGATAAGGCCCTCTGAACTGACTGCTGAACTGATGCTCTCTGCCTAGCTGTCCTCGGTCTAGTAACCGGGGGTAGGGAGCGGTACACTGGTTGTCCGTCTACCAAATCCTCAAATCGATGGAGCCGACGACCTCTGATCTAGAGTGCTTGGGGAATATCTACCGGGTTGGAAGCAATGGTGCTAAACTACCTAGCAAAAAGATAAATAAAGCGGTAAATAAACAAACAATCGGACAGCACAACAGCATAAAATAAACACATACAACACGCAGTTGGGCATTCATAATACACAGTTGGTAAGCCGAACACACTGTTCCCCGATACTGATCACTGTTCCCCAAATTTCTGTTCTCAACATACTGAATCTGATACCCGTGGATATAACTGATTCTCAAATTCTAATACCAATGCCCTTAGGACTGATACCCTAGTCTCGCAAACTAGTATGTACGTTCCTGTAGAGATACACTCTGAAAGCACATAGCAAGTAAGAAAGAGCCAAAACACCCCTATGTTGGGGTAGGGTTTCCCTGTCCTATTTTGTCAGGAGCTAGGGTTTTACTATGCACACAGCAGTTTCAAACAACCTAACATCGGGTGAGCAACCTGTCCTAGCTTGGAATGGTCACTATGGATTTCGATATGCACTAGGTCGAATGGTCGAAAAGGGTGCCCCGGTAAAACCGGGGTTTGTGTTCCCATACTGTCAGAGCCCATAGCCGGTCAGCCTTATGGTTATGCCTTGACAAGACAAGCCTCCGGCAAACCGTTCAGGAATGGCAGATGGCAAACACGGTGTCCTAGGCGCACCAATGCACATGCAATGCAAAGAAACACATAAGCGAAATCAAAACAGGATATCACGAGTTCGAGTCAAGCTCTCTAAATTCCCCAGCAGAGTCGCAAGAAACTGTAGCACGCGCCCGCGAAGGGGGCCCTCGCTACTACAGTTCGGACTCTCGATTTGTGTCACGGTTCTTAATCTGAACCAAAGAGTCCAAATCCGGGAAATCGTTTTGAGAAACAGATTTTTGAAAAGTAGTGCCAAACATGGACTGCTTTGCCAGATACAGAGTCGCCACCTAAATATTTTTTTAATGGGGAAATTTGGGAAACCCTGACTCGGTGCCGAAGGCCACATGTCGTAATCACCGGAGTTGTCTTGGCTCAGGAGCTTGGGTACGATCGGGGAAGGTCAGCTATGAGCACCCCCTTTCGCCCGGTCCGAAGACCGGCCTCTACTAACCGTGATATCTGAGTTTGAAAACTTTATGTGTTCTTAAACCAATTATTTAGCCTAGAATTACTATGTTATGCGCGCAGCAAAAAAGTATAGACTAGATTGCCTAATTTGGAAATAAACATTGCATATCCGTTTGTTTTGAAAAATATTTTTAGAATTTGCTGCTCACAAGTAGGCTAAAACACGGATTCCAATGAGTTTTTCCAACTTAAACAATCCAACCTTCACCCACAGGCATTCAAACAATTTATCACATAAGCATTTAGCCGCATGGCAAACATACTGTCATGGTAACATTCACACGCATGCGGGATGCTGAAGCATAAATACTTACATTGTACTCCGTGCCAAAACAGTAAACTAGTTAGCAAACATGCATGTCCTAGTTCATGTTAAGAATGGCTAATGCATCGCATGCAAAAATGCAATCTAGACAGGCTTGGTTAACCTAAACATGACATGTGAAATGCGATCAACTATCACATATTCAATTTGTGAATTGAAGTACAAATGCGGTTAGCGTGATGTACCGAGCCTAATGCATGCAATACAAATGCATGAATGCACGCATGCATAGCATAAGGTATGCTAATTTTAAAAATGCCCTAATCTACCATCATAAGCAGGTAAATAAAAGGGAAGAAAGACGTGAGGTTGGAAGACATACACACACTCACGCACACTTATTACATGATTGCCCTCACTCGGAGGAACCAAATAAATATTACAGTCTGAATGATAAGCAAATAAAATTATTACAGAATTTCTAATTAGTTAATAGAAAGAATGCAAAAGAAAGAAGAGGATGGCCGCAGCCTCTGCCTCGGGATGCGCGAGTGATGCATGCTCGGAACCCGGCTCGCCTGAAAAACCCGTACCGTACCCCTGCCACCTCTGTTTATACAGCCCTGTCTCTCTGAAAATTGCCAAAGTTCTAGAACAGGTTCCTTACATGCTGCAGAGTGTAGACACACCATTTTTGACCGTCCTCAAGACTTGGACGTCACCGTTTGAACACTCGATGATCATCCATGTTTGTGTTCGTTTCGAGTTCCCGGAGGTCTCGGCTACGCGCCTCGTCCCAGAATCTCCGAACTCGACCGTTTAGTGTCTGGTTTTGCACCAAACACTTGTGTTTTGCCTTGGAAGGGTAGGGTAGGGCTTGTGGACCATCCCCACCCATCACCGGCAGTGGCTAGAGGCCACCGGCTGGTTTTTGCTGCCACTGGCAATGTATATTGCCGGTCGGCACTATTTGTTGCCGGTCAGCACTATTTAGTGCCGGCCGGCACTCTTTTTGGCCAAGATGGCATTTTTGGCCGGCCGATTACTGTGCATCTACTTTTGCAGATATTTTAAGACAGCTGTCTTGCTTTTGCTCCCCTCCATACACGTGTATGGAGGGATCTCCCTCTTATGAAGCCTGTCTTGTAAGCTTTACAAGACAAGAAGTGCCATATAGAGAGAGAGGGGGTCTCTTGGCTGGAGAGGGGAGACATTTAAGATATTTTGAGAGCTTAGACAGCCATTGTTAGGGTTTGAGTTCTAGGGTTAGGGTTAGATACACATTCTATCTCTCTTTCCCTCTCTTTTGTGCTCTTGTGTGTGTTTTAGTCCATACTATTGCACACAAGCACCTAGTGTTCCACCTTACTCTTGGAACTGAGGTTCTAAGGGACTGATTTTGAGGTTTTGGTGTTGGATTCAAGCCAAGGAAGACCATTGGAGCATCATTGTTGAAGAAGGCTTCAAGGGTAAGAATCTCACCCCTTTTTACCCCATTTTTGCATTGTATTTCTACCTATCTTAAATTCATTTTTGAGCTTAGTGTATAATACAAAAAAGTTCTGTTTTTAGACCTTCTTGGTTGTTTGTTAAGTGTGTTTTGTGGTTTGGGTAAGTTTGAATACCCTTATGCCTTGAAAGGCCTCATTTTGTGCCCTTTTGTGTGAGCTCCGGGATTTTGGTGTTGGGATCTCTTCACCACTGAAATCTTGAGGGATTTCAGTGGTGAAGGTGATGCCTTGAAGTCCCAAGAAGGAGAGGGCCACCCCCTCTCCTTGTTGTCCTTGAAAAGGGCATGTTTTGGCCTCTTGAGAGAGCATTATGTTTGAGGGTGTATTGACCATGACTTGGCTGCTTTTTGTGCTTAATATGTCATGTTATGCCTCTGTTTTTACTTGGTTTTGGTACACCATGCATGCTTAGCATAGTTGCCTTGTAATGCCATGTTATTGCCTCAATGTGCCTTAGGTTGTTAACCTTTGTTGGAGCATGTTTTAGGCTTAGTCTTGTGAAGATTTTGTGCATGTTTTGCCCTGTTCTAGGTCTGTCCTAGGTTGTTTCGGTCGAATTTGGCATGCATCATATAGCCCCTTTGCATTCCGGCTTGTTGGCCTTAAGTATGTGAATGTATAGCATGCCATCCTTGCATTGTTTTGGTGATTTGGGACCATCCACTATGCCATTTTAGACCTTATTGTATGCTTGAGAGCTCGCATTTGATGTCCCTTTAATGCCTTGTAAGGTTGTCATCTCATGCTCCATGTTTTGGTGTTTATGCATGCCTTTGTTTTTGAGTCATTTGGATGCCATCTAAGTGGTCCTTAGGCCTTGTATTAATGTCCCAAAACTCTGTTTTTGGTCAATAAGTTCATGCCATGTTTGGGCTTGCTAAGTGTAGTTCAATACTCCATTGGTTTATTTTGAGCACTTAGGCCATTTGTTGCATGCTTGGCTTGATTTGTTGCTTGGTTTGACACCATGTTTTAGCATGATTTTAGAGCTCATATTGCATGCTAATTGTCCATGAAATCTCTTGTCGGGTGTGCTTGAATGTTGCTTGCTTAATGCGTAAGGTTTGGACCATAACGTGTGTATGTGTGCATGTGTGTTTAGCCTCCATTTTTGGGCATTTTGGCTACTGTTTTGGGCCCTATTAGAGCTGCCCAAATCATGTTCAAGACCACCTTTCCATTGGCTAGCATTGCCTCATGTTTGCTTGTGTGCTTGCATAAATGCCTTGCCATGTCATGTTGCATCCTTAGCTTGCATGCTTAGGTTGCATTGCATCTTGCATGCATGCCTTGTTCCTTGACTTAGTGATAGGAATTGCGCCTTGTTTGGTTTGATTTGGTTTGTATGCATTTGAAATCAAAGTTGCATACATGGTTCTTTGGACCATCATGCATGGAAATGCGTGATTGGTGGTCCGAGAATCGAGGCACATGCCCCTTTGAGTCATTATCATGATAAGGGACATGGTTGGTGCATATATGCCTTGAATTGTGCTGCCATGCTTTGCCTTGCCCTCTGTTGCTGTCATTTGCAGATTCTGCAGGAACACTCTGCCGACCGGCAGTGTAAGGTGCCGACCGGCAACAATTCCTCTGCCGACAGCTTCATTTTGTGCCGATGGCCACACACCACTGCCGGTGGTAATTCCACTCAGGCGGTGGCACTCCCCAGTGTCCAGGGATGCAGTCCTGAGGTTTTGACAGCCTCCAAAGGAGTGAAGGAAGGAAAACAGAGGCAGCCTATGCATGGCGGCGCGTTTCCCGAGGCGATTTTCCTGTTTTTCTTAGTTTTAGTTATTTTGCTTAGCTGATTAGGCAATTTGTAATTATTAATTAGCTTGCGTAGTTAATTAATTTGTAATATTTATTTGGTCCCTCCGAGTGATGGCATATTTGTAATAAGTGTGCGTGGGTGGTGTGTATGTCTTCCAATCCCCATTTCTTTCTTCCCTTTTATTTACCTGCTTATGATGGTAGATTAGGGCACGTTTAATTTAGCATACCTTATGCTATGCATGTGTGCATCCATGCATTTGTATTGCATGCATTAGGCTCGGTACATCACGCTAACTGCATTTGCACTTCAATTCAAAAATTGAATATGTGATAGTTGATCGCATTTCATATGCCATGCTTAGATTAGCCGAGCCTATCTAATTGCATCCTGTATGTGTTGCATTAGGCAATTTAATATGAACTAGGACATGCATGTTTTGCTAACTAGTTTACTGTTTTGGCACGGAGTACGATGTAAGTATTTCCGCTTTAGCATCCCGCATGCGTGTGAATGTTAACATGACAGTATGCTTGCCATGCGGCTAAATGCTTATGTGAGTTTAAATTGTTTGAATGCCTGTGGGTGAAGGTTGGATTGTTTGAGTTGGAAAAACTCATTGAAATCCGTGTTTTTAGCCTACTTGCGAGTAGCAAATTCCAAAGCGCTTTTCAAAACAAACGGATATGCGATGCTTATTTCCAAATTAGGCAATCTAGTCTATACTTGTTTGCTGCGCGCATAACATAGTAATTCTAGGCTAATAATTGGAATAAGGACACATAAAGTTTTCAAAATCGGATATCATGGTTAGTAGAGGCTGGTCTTCGGACCGAGCGAAAGGGGGTGCTCATAGCTGACCTTCCCCGATCGTACCCAAGCTCCTGAGCTGAGACAACTCCGGTGATGACGGACATGTGGCCTTCGGCACCGAGTCAGGGTTTCCTAAATTTCCCCATTTTAAAAATATTTAGGTGGCGACTCTGTATCTGGCAAAGCAGTCCATGTTTGGCACTACTTTTTCAAAAATCTGTTTCTCAAAACGATTTGCCAGATTTGGACTCTTTGGTTCAGATTAAGAACCGCGACAACAAAAATCGCGAGTCCGAACTGTAGCAGCGAGGTCCCCTTCCACGGGCGCGTCTACAGTTTCTGGCGACTCTGCTGGGGATTTTTAGAGAGCTTGACTCAAACTCGTGATATCCTGTTTTGATCTCATTTATGTGTTTCTTTGCATTGCATGTGCATTGGTGCGCCTAGGAACATAGTGTTTGCCATCTGCCATTCCTGAACGGTTTGCCGGAGGCTTGTCTTGTCAAGACATGTCCATAAGGCTGACCGGCTATGGGCTCTGACAGCATGGGAACACAAACCCTGGTTTTACCAGGGCACCCTCTTTGACCATTCGACCTAGTACATGTTCGGATCCATAGTGACCATTCCAAGAATAGGACAGGCTGCTTACCCGATGTTAGGTTGTTTGAAAACTGCTGTGTGCGTAGTGAAACCCTAGCTCCTGACAAAATAGGACAGGGAAACCCTACCCCAACATAGGGGTGTTTTGGCTCTCACTTACTTGCTATGTGCTTTTAGAGTGTATCTCTACAGGAATGCATATACCAGTTTGCGAGTTTGAGTATCGGGCCCGAGGGCACCAGAATCAGTATTGTTGAGGATCAGTTATCAAGAATCAGTTATCTGCGGGTATCAGATTCAGTATTTTGGGAACAGAAATCTGGGGAAATCAGTAGTAGAGTACAGTCGTTTGGCTACGCCCGTGTTTGATCAGTTTGGACTGGAATGCTGCCTGTTTTTCCTTTCAGCTCAGAGAGTCGCAGAGTTAATACAGAATAGCCAGTGTCTCCCCTTGCCGAGGCAGGATTTATGGCAGCACAAAATTCAGAAGAAGTTGTGGTTATGACGGCTGCATTGGAGCAGGGGACTGCTCCGCAGAGTGAGGCCAGCTTCAGTATGTCACACCCACCCAGGTCGCCCGTTGTGCACCCGGTCTGGGCTCCCCAGTTATACCAGGCTCGTGAGCCCACCACCTTTGAATTGATGGGAATGATAGGTGACCTCCAGAGGTCCGTGGCCGATCTGGCCTATGGAATGTCGGCTTCACCGCCAGCGGCGCCGTATGCCGGGAATTTCGTACCACAGGAGCCCCCGCTACTGGGGCGGATTGTGATAGAGCTCAGCCAGCCAGAGGTGGCTTCCAGCTACAGCCGCGACATCCCAGTATCAACCCAGACCCTTGATCAGGCTGGGGCCAGAGGAAAAGACAAGGCAAAGGTAGATGCCGATCCTATTGAACAACTGCTGTGGGCAGTCGAGGCTCTGAAAGTTAGTGGGATGAACAAGCAACAAACATCTGCGATCGTGATAAAAGCTGTGGATGATGCTTTCCCCGCTCCGATCAAAGGCAGTTCAAACCAGGCAGAAAATCGGGATGGGCCCCGTCATGCCCAGACAATTCCTGTCGTTCCCAATCCTGCACCGGGAAAGGGTCAAAAAGCCAAGGCAGTGCCAGCCGACCCTTTCGCTAGCGCCTCTGGCAAGAATCCTCAAACTTCAAAGTACCTGCCCCGAGGGCGCAGGGTCTTTCACGACCTCTACATGCCTTTGTCTAGGGCATTGCTAATATTGGCGAAGAATGGGCATCTTAAACCTTTGGAGCCTCGGCCACTCCCGAAGAATCTCCCCGCCACGCATGATGCTACCTTGTACTGCTCGTACCACCAACAGTCCGGTCACAGTACCGATGGATGTTCCCGCCTTCGTCATGAAGTGCAGGATTTGATCGATAACAAGGTTATCCTCCCACCCACCTCAGCCAAGTCCGTTACCACCCAGTTGTTGGATTTCGAGGGCTCAGATACTGTGAATATGTAAAGTGAACCGCCTGCGAGCGACATTTGGTGTATTTTGGATGTAGCGTCCGGCATGCATTTTTTAGCATCGGTGAAACCGAGTTTTGTAAATCCTGGCTTGGATATCGAGTCAGTCTTTTGTTTGAGTCTGTCTCTTTGTCTTGAGTCAGTCTTTTGTTTAAGGGTCTGTCTTGTTGTATCGAGTCAGTCCCCTTTGTATATACTACTAGGTGATTATGGGGTTGTTGTCCCGAACGCCGTTTTGTTATTATCTGTTTTTGTTTTGAGTCTGTTTCTGCCGGGGGGCCAGTTGCACCAACAAATCCGAATGAAACAGCTGTTGCTATCTCAACTTCATGCTTGCTTTCAGCATAAGGGCAAGAGAATTTGATTGGGCTGACAGTACATCTCGCCTTCTCTCCTGCGCGCCAAACTCATTGCATTAACCTAAGTTTTTCAAAAAAACAAACCTTTTGAACACTGCGGTGACGAAAACGAAGAGGGAGGAATTCCTCGGGTTTTGCAAAATTTTGATCATTTTGAGAGAAAGAGAGGCGTGCTAAGCCTTCTTATGAGTGAAACCATGCTTGTCGGCATAAGTACTGAGAAGGATCCTGGCCTGATCCAGATTGGTTCCACACTATCTTCGGCGCGAGCGATTTGTCACTTTCTTAAAAACTTTCAAAAACAAATGTTTTGCGCGGCCCTGTGAAGACTTGTGTGGAATCCCTCTTGAGGTCGCGCAGCCTAGGATCGCTCTCAGCCTCAAGATTCAACCCATTTGTTTTCCGACTTTGAACCCGTTCAGAAAGTTCAACGGACAAATGCCATGAAAGGCCCGTGTGGCCAGTTTTGAAGTAGCCTTCGATCAAGAAGCATCAAAGCCGAATCAGAAGGAGTAGATCTCGCCAGAAGAAGCTCGTGGAGTAACCGGGATGGATTCTCCTATAAATCATTGCAACAGCCATTCTCCTAGACATGGAGGGGCTTCTAGTTTAGGAACCATTTGGCATGGACTTGCTACACTTTTACCCTTTGAGAGGCTTGCTGGGCTGAAAACCCGGAAGGGCGACCCAGGCAAAAGTTAGAGCAAGAGAAAAATAAAGAAAAGAAAAAAATACAAAAAAGAAGAAAAGAAAAGAAGAAAAAATGCAAAAAAAAGAAATGAACAAAAGAAAACGAAAAGAAGCTCGCAAGGTCGAAAACCCGCATAGGGCACCTTGGCAAAAGTGAGAGCCTAAAAAGTGAAGGTTAAAATACCCGAGTGTACCTTAACCGGAACTACGTGAGGCTTGATTCCCATGTTTGGGATACGTAGGCAACTTCATCATGAAGTCCAGCCCCCAACGCTTTCATAGCGTCTCAGTCCATGCAATGGTTTTGATTTCATCCCAAAGTCTAGTCGCCAACGCCTCCAATGGCGACTGTGTCCATATATTTGTTGTGACCGTCTTCGTCATCGCTGTGTCCAAGAGCTCGACCACCGCCAATGAAGACTGTCTGCAGATTGCTGCGGCACCACCCAAACAAGGGGCAACTTTCCGTTGCCACGAGCCGCCGTGAGCCGCCATTCAAACTAGGGGCAACTTTCTGTTGCCTCCCACCCCCCTTCAAACTAGGGGCAATTTTCCATTGCCTCCGATCCGAGGTTACGCATCTCGAAGAGTAAGTTCCATGCTCGTCGAGCATCAGCTGTTTGAAAAATAGTTTTTGAAAATTTTTACTGAGGTTGACTATTTTCTCGAAAACTATTTCATTTTCCAAAACTGGACCATTGTCTTGGACCCAAAAAGGAAAATTTTCAGTGCTTGCAGCCTGACTCGCATACTTTTTAAATCAAAAATTGAACAAGTACGTTAATCCGACTCTCATTTTGATCAAAATTGTTTTAGTAGAAAGCAAAAACAAAGAATGGTTAAAATGATGAATTAGGGGAATAGTTGAGCCAGGCGTTCTGTCTTTCTCCCGTCATCGACGTACTTGCCAGAAGAGCGCTCTACCCGTCAGAAGAAATGGCCGTGAGCTAACAGTGTTGAGCATGAACCCACACCGTTCTATTTATCCATCAATCACCCCGGGGAGGGATGAAAAATGAGAGAATGAAGAATAGAGAGGTGCAAGTTGAGAGAAAAGTGAGGAAAAGGGTTTTGAGAAAAAAATTGAGCTCGAGAGCCGAGTGATGTGAGAATCACAAATTAGAAAGGGTGGGAAACAATACCCAGAGAAACTGGCTCCTCGTGATCTGAGGTCCCCCGTCGCTGTTAATGCGTTTGCGTGTCGTGTCATTTATTGTGTTTGCCTCAACCTTTGTTTCAGGGCTCTTCCGAGCGCGTCTCGTTGTGTTTAGGTCGTGTACCCTTTTGTTCGAGTCCTCCCACTACGTTCAGTTGTAGGCTCGATATCCCGATTTGAAAAACCCTCATTCGATTACAAAAATCGTTTATGCTTAGAATGTTGTGTCATTCTCTCTATTCGATTGTGTTTCAACCCTAGCCGGTTTCACCCTTGAAGGCCGTCTTGTCAGATTGGGCTGTTTTGTTTGAAGTTTGCCGTGTGCAGCATGAAACGAATGCTGTGTTATGGGCTGTATGAAGATTAATCCCCCAACAGAGTAAGGGCTATGTGTCCAGAATCAGGCGGTGGGTTGCTTGGGTTATTTTGCTGTTGGCTGTTTAGTTATCTGATTATTACAGTGCGAGTGTTCAATTTTCAGACAACCAATCAATTTCATTTACATTGAGGTATAACATGATGAGATGCGATGCAATGCATGAGATGTGTAAATGTAAACACGTTTTCAGATAAAAAGTCCGTTTCATTTCATTATCTTTTCAAATGTACAAGTTTTGGAAACAAAAATCTGCCTGCGGCAATACAAGGTAATCTAACTACCAACAAAAGGAAAAGTACAAAGAAGAAAAGATAGCAAAAATCTGCATCCATGTCGAGCACTCCGGGGGGCCATCAGTCAGTCCTAGTCCTCTTCCTGGACGAGGGTCTAGGAGCATCATCAGCATCGTCGTCAGAGCCCGAGCTAGTGCCTCCTCCGGTCTCCTCCTCTGATGACTCTGACTCCGCCTCTGCCTCCGTCTCTGACTCCTCGTCATCATCATCATCATCCGGGACTGGAGCTCGCGAGCTGCTCCCGACATGAGCGCGCCCCGCCTTCGTGCGGGGGAATACTCGGCCCTCCTCATCTCTCCCTCGAGCCGGGACAGAAGGTCCAGTTGGAGCACCTCCTGCCATGGGAATCTGGAAAGGAGGCTGAAAAAGTACATAAAAGGGAAATGTATGAGTATACTGTAGACAGTTTATCAGTGCAGAATGCAATGCAGAGTAGAGTGTATGAATGCCGTGAGCAGTCTATCAGTGCAGAATGCAGTATATGAGTACAGTATGAGAATGTCGTGAGCAGTTTAACAGTGCATAATGCAGTATATGAGTACGGCGTGTGAATGCCGTGAGTAGTTTATCAATGTAGAGCATAGTGCAGAATGCAGTGTATGCAGTGTATCAGATACCGTGAAATCAGTGGATCAGGTGTCATGCCGTGCATCAGATTATGTGAATCAGTGTATGAATGGTTTGAGGCCAATGTCAGAAGAACATACCGATATGCTGTAGAGGGCCAGGAGATCAAATGTCCGCTGGAGCATCCCCATCATCGAGGCATTCATCGCCAACGACTGACGGGTGTACTCAAAAGAAGCCTGCAAAGGTATCAGATGCATCAATATTCTGTGGAATATCAAATAAAATGAAATGGCTGTACAGAAGTGCAGTAATACATACCGGAGGTAAATCGGGGACGCCGATGAGCTCGTGACCAGCCGGTGGAGGGGCGAAGGGGATCTGATAAGTCGACCCGCCCGGTCCCTGGAAAGTTAGTACAGCGGGCAGGGCAGGCCAGCCAGCTCCCCGTCCTCCCTGCACTCCGCCCCTACCACGGACTCGGGCCCTCCTCCCAGCCCCTACTCCAACTCCCGCTCCGGCCCCAGTCGCCGATGCCACAGGCCTGGCCCCCTCTGCTCGACGACCGCTCAAAGGTCGCATCAGGTACGTCCGCACGTACTCCTGATAGTCTCCGGTGCCTCTGAAGCCGGCCTCCTCCCAGCCAATGGTGTAGTCATCCATCTGCTCGCTGGTAAGCCTCTCGGTCTCCCTCATATCTGCAGGAGGGTGAACCGGGACTATCTGCTCAGGTAACCCCAGGGTCTGGCGTAGGAAACGCTCCCCCAGGTACCAAGCCCGACAGACCGGGCCCTCAAGAAAGATCCGGAAACGCGAGGTCTCCTCCGCACCAGCGAACCGATCCCGCATCGCCACCGGCAAGGGAGCCCACGGGCGCCATGTGATCTGAAAGTGACAGGCAGTTTGTTATCTACTGTTACTGAAATATACAGTGGGAAAGCGAAGCTTAAATGAACTACAAGTAAAACATACCTCGGCAGGGGTAATGGTATCGAAGTATCGGCGGAAGAAGCCGAATGTCTCCCGTGGTCCCGTCGAAGCGACTCGAAAACGGGACGGCCATAGGAGTCTCCGCAACTGGCACAAGAGCGAGCCTAGGGAAGTAGGCGTAAACCCACAGCTTCAAGGTAAATACCAGTGCATTTATCAGAAAAAGCAGAATATATAGAATAAAGCAGAAATGGCAGAGCCGTGTGTTGTACAGTGTATTATGTACAGTGTACAGTGTGAGCCGTGTGCAGTCAGTGTAAAGCAGAATGTATGTGTGTGCCGCGTGTACAGTATACAGCAAGTGTAAAGCAGACTACAGTGTGTGCAGTGTACAGAGTACAGAAAGTACGAGACAGAAATGAAAAAGCGGAGAAGAAGTGTACCTCCCAAGCCTGCTAGTAGCCTCCGAGTAGCTGGCCGCTGCCGCGCGAAGCCGAGCTCATGTACCCGTAGAGAGTGGACAGAGCGGCGCCACCCCAGTCATAATGCAGGATGTCCCGGACGTCCACCAGTGCGCTGAGAAGACAGAGAGGCACGGTGTTCGCCCGATCGGCGAAGATGGTAGTCCCGAACAGGAACATGAGGAAGCCGCGAGCATACCTCTCCACGTCCTCCTGGGTCATCTGCGCCTCCTCCTCCAACACGGGCTGGACCCGAAACTGTACCTCGAACCAGGAGTATCGAACGAAGCCTGGGCGAGTTAGGGGTGGCGCCTCCCCCAGTAGATGGACCTGAGCGGCGGTCCACTCATCCATGTCGATGTCGAATGGGATCGGCTCCCCCCCTACCCCAATGCCAGTGAGCATCGAGAAATCGTAAGGGGTGATCGTCATGTCCCCTGCAGTAGAAAAGTGAAAAGAATCGGTGGTGTCCCACCACCTCTCTGCTAGAGCGGCGAGGAGAGGTCTGCATGTGGAGAGCCTGGAGAGTCCACGGCAGAACGCGCCGAAACCCGCTCGATCCACGATGCGCCGGACTGCATTAGGGAGCTCACCGTACCACTCCCGAGCGCCAGTATTCCCATACCCGCGAATGGTATGGGAACCCTCCTGTAAACTGACAATAACAATCACAAGACAACATTCAAAATGCAGTTTTGGAAAAGCAGATAAAGCATGTGTGCAAGTTTGACAGATTCAGGCAAATACCGGGTGCCGGTGTGCTTACAGTGAAATGCGTGTGATATGTCATCGTGTTTGGGTGTTTCAGAACAGATATAGCATGTGTGCAAATTTAACAGATTCAAACAAATACTGGGTGCCAGTGTGTATGCAGTCGAAATACAGTGAGTGCAGTGTGTTTGAGTGATTCAGGGCTAGTGCAGTGTGTGTGCATGTGTCAGTCTCAAGCAGATATCAGTTGTATGTATGTTTACAGTCAACTACAGTCTACAGCATATCAGTTTTCAGCAGTTAAAGAATACGACTAGCTATGACAGTTTTTGTATCCTATATTGCGAAAAGTAAAGCAGAAGACAAAGAATTACCTCGGAAGTGCCGAATGAAAGGTGGGAGGTAGGCTCACGCAGTAGTAGCTCAGGCGCCACATGCCTCTCGAAGCTCCGGAACTGACGCAGGCCGTCGGGGGGCAGAACATGGATCGCCGGCCGGTAGGTCGCCGGGTCGAACGGGCACTCGCTCAGTGGTAGGAGCTCGACCCCGGGATCCATCTCGTGGTCCGGGGGAGTTCCGCCACGTGGAATATCGTCTTCCATATCAAAAATGATGAGAAAATGGCCGGAGGAAGGAAAACCGGGCCGGAATACGAAGAGTCAACCGAAAAGTCAACCCCTGAGAGGGTCGGAAATGGCCGGAAAGGCCGGAATGTGAAAAGGCACAGAAATGAAGAGGGAAGCAAGGGGAACAAACCCCGAAAAGGCGAGAACGCCAAACGAGGCACCGAAACAAAAATGTGATCGGTTGAAAATGTCCGAAACGCGAAGAAAATCGCGAATCCGACGACGAAACGGGCGTAGAACGCGAAGAAACGGAGAAACGAGGATAGGGAAATGCTCTAGAGAGAGAGTGTGAAGGATTTCGGCGGAAGAGCAATGAGAAAATAGGGTTTTGAAACCCTATTTTAAAACACCCAAAGTGAAAAGTCGAATATGCCCCGACTCAGCAACTGTTTGCCGGTCGGCAATGTTTTGGGCCGGCCGGCACTTTTTTGTGCCGATGGAGTTATTTTTCAGCCAGTGGACAACCGGTGGCCTCCCCCTCCCGGCCGGTGATGTTCCCACAGCCTTGTTTAGGCCATATGAGGAGTTTTTGGTCTTCATAGCTCAAGAAAGTGCAAGAAAGTGTACCTCCGATGGTCAACCGGCCTCCGTTCTGACCTCGGACTGCAGCTTCCGTGCATGGCACTCCAATTCATACAAGGTGTATCCTTTTCGTATCCTTTTGACTTTTACAAGGTCCAAAAGTTGCCCCATGTGTATCGCATATCAATCGCGCTGTTTTGCGCATCGCACTGTTTTGTGCATTGTATATCATTCGCGCTTTCTTGCGCATCGCACTGTTTTGTGCACCTTACTTGCATTTTTCATGCATCCTATCGCGCTATCTTGCGCACCTCGCTTGTACTTGTAGGTACATTGCATTGTTTTGAACACAAACCGACTTCGCGTAGCGTATAAGTCCAATTGTCAAAATCTTCTTTCAATATCATTTTTGCATCTTATGAGGCATGCGTGGCTCATTTGTATCGTCTTACATTCCGTATAGCATGCGCATCGCACTTGCATCATGTGCATCTCAAAAAACAAAAAAAAAAAAAAACAATCATAGTGCATTGTCATGCATTTGCATTGTAGTTTGCATGCATTCATTGCATCGCCTTCCGCCTTTGGCTTGCGCCTTTCCAGGTTGAGCTTGGTCTGGTATGTGACCTTACTTTTCATGTTAAAACACAGTTCTGCATGTGTATCGCACCGATTCCACGCTGGTATGTTGGTTGAGGGTTGCGGCACCTTTTCTGTGTTACACATGGCTCGTATGTGTACATGCCTTTCCTAGGCAAGATTTGGTTTGGCTTACGTGCCATATCCATTGTATCCATATCCATTCCATTGCATATTTGTACATATTGCATTGTAGCCTGCATGCATTCATTACATCGCCTTCCGCCTATGGCCTGCGCCTTTCCAGGTTGAGCTTGGTTCGGTATGTGCCCTTACTTTTCATGTTAAAACACAGTTCTGCATGTGTATCGCGCCGATTCCACGCTGATATGTTGGTTGAGGGTTGCGGCACCTTTTCTGTGTTACACATGGCCTGTATGCGTACATACCTTTCCTAGGCAAGATTTGGTTTGGCCTGCGTGCAATATCCATTGCCATCTTCCTAGCATATCCATCTATATTACATTGTAGTGTAATTTTTGCATCCGGCATTAGGATCGTAGTCCTTTCTCCAGCGGGTCGTTTCCCCACTTATGTCAATTCCACCCAATACTTGTTCTTGTGTCTGTCTACAATGCTCATAGTTCAGTTGACCGTTCTATGGTAGACAGACTTGTTATCTCCATCAATCTATTTGACATAGGTGTGGTTTCGAACCGCTCATGATTGGATCATGATTCAAATGCTTTGCATATAGTTTGTATTATTTCAATTACATTGCATCTTCATTTGCATTGTTTATACATTGTTTTGTATATATTGCATATCGTTTTGCATCCGTTTTGCATCCATTTTGCATTGTCATGCATGTTGCTAACAATATTGTACCTGTTAAGTTTGTTTTCTTTTCAGGCACGATATTGTATGTACGGTTCATTTGAGGTTGGTGCAACTAGACGAGCCGCACAGGTATTGTATCTCCTGAGTGAGACGGATTGAGAATTGCATAATTCTCTTACATCCTTTCTGCATTATAGTGTAGTTCGGTGTATGCTAGCTTAAAACTGTCGCATGTATGCTTCGTTACAGCTTTCTTTGCATGATCATAAGTTATGTCCGGCTCTCTGCATTGTCTTGCATTTTGCCCCTGCCTTCGGGCGCCTATCTTGTTTGTCTTGCATGTTTGTCTAAGTCTTCGGCCTTGTCAAAAATGGGTCGTCTCTGGGCTTTGACATTCACTCCCGTCATTGTTAGGACTTTCGAGTTCTGTCAAAGAGGGCCAACTGTAGACACCCCATTTTTGACTGTCCTCAAGACTTGGACGTCACCGTTTGAACACTCGGTGATCATCCATGTTTGTGTTCGTTTGGAGTTCCCGGAGGTCTCGGCTACGCGCCTTGTCCCAGAATCTCCGAACTCGACCGTTTAGTGTCTGGTTTTGCACAAAACACTTGTGTTTTGCCTTGGAAGGGCAGGGTAGGGCTTGTGGACCATCCCCACCCATCACCGGCAGTGGCTAGAGGCCACCGGCTGGTTTTTGCTGCCACCGGCAATGTATATTGCCGGCCGGCACTATTTGTTGCCGGTCAGCACTATTTAGTGCCGGCCGGCACTCTTTTTGGCCAAGATGGCATTTTTGGCCGGCCGATTACTGTGCATCTGCTTTTGCAGATATTTTAAGACAGCTGTCTTGCTTTTGCTCCCCTCCATACACGTGTATGGAGGGATCTCCCTCTTATGAAGCTTGTCTTGTAAGCTTTACAAGACAAGAAGTGCCATATAGAGAGAGAGGGGGTCTCTTGGCTGGAGAGGGGAGACATTTAAGATATTTTGAGATCTTAGACAGCCATTGTTAGGGTTTGAGTTCTAGGGTTAGGGTTAGATACACATTCTATCTCTCTTTCCCTCTCTTTTGTGCTCTTGTGTGTGTTTTAGTCTTGTCGGGTGTGCTTGAATGTTGCTTGCTTAATGCTTAAGGTTTGGACCATAACATGTGTATGTGTATGTGTGCATGTGTGTTTAACCTCCATTTTTGGGCATTTTGGCTACTGTTTTGCGCCTTATTAGAGCTGCCCAAATCATGTTTAAGACCACCTTTCCATTGGCTAGCATTGCCTCATGTTTGCTTGTGTGCTTGCATAAGTGCCTTGCCATGTCATGTTGCATCCTTAGCTTGCATTGCATCTTGCATGCATGCCTTGTTCCTTGACTTAGTGATAGGAATTGCGCCTTGTTTGGTTTGATTTGGTTTGCATGCATTTGAAATCAAAGTTGCATACTTGGTTCTTTGGACCATCATGCATGGAAATGCGTGATTGGTGGTCCGAGAATCGAGGCACATGCCCCTTTGAGTCATTATCATGATAAGGGACATGGTTGGTGCATATATGCCTTGAATTGTGCTGCCATGCTTTGCCTTGCCCTCTGTTGCTGTCATTTGCAGATTCTGCAGGAACACTCTGCCGACCGGCAGTGTAAGGTGCCGACCGGCAACAATTCCTCTGCCGACAGCTTCATTTTGTGCCGATGGCCACACACCACTGCCGGTGGTAATTCCACTCAGGCGGTGGCACTCCCCAGTGTCCAGGGATGCAGTCCTGAGGTTTTGACAGCCTCCAAAGGAGTGAAGGAAGGAAAACAGAGGCAGCCTATGCATGGCGGCGCGTTTCCTGAGGCGATTTTCCTATTTTTCTTAGTTTTAGTTATTTTGCTTAGCTGATTAGGCAATTTGTAATTATTAATTAGCTTGCGTAGTTAATTAATTTGTAATATTTATTTGGTCCCTCCGAGTGAGGGCATATTTGTAATAAGTGTGCGTGGGTGGTGTGTATGTCTTCCAATCCCCATTTCTTTCTTCCCTTTTATTTACCTGCTTATGATGGTAGATTAGGGCACGTTTAATTTAACGTACCTTATGCTATGCATGTGTGCATCCATGCATTTGTATTGCATGCATTAGGCTCGGTACATCACGCTAACTGCATTTGCACTTCAATTCAAAAATTGAATATGTGATAGTTGATCGCATTTCATATGCCATGCTTAGATTAGCCGAGGCTATCTAATTGCATCCTGTATGTGTTGCATTAGGCAATTTAATATAAACTAGGACACGCATGTTTTGTTAACTAGTTTACTGTTTTGGCACGGAGTACGATGTAAGTATTTCCGCTTTAGCATCCCGCATGCGTGTGAATGTTAACATGACAGTATGCTTGCCATGCGGCTAAATGCTTGTGTGAGTTTAAATTGTTTGAATGCCTGTGGGTGAAGGTTGGATTGTTTGAGTTGGAAAAACTCATTGAAATCCGTGTTTTTAGCCTACTTGCGAGTAGCAAATTCCAAAGCGCTTTTCAAAACAAACGGATATGCGATGCTTATTTCCAAATTAGTCAATCTAGTCTATACTTGTTTGCTGCGCGCATAACATAGTAATTCTAGGCTAATAATTGGAATAAGAACACATAAAGTTTTCAAAATCGGATATCATGGTTAGTAGAGGCCGGTCTTCGGACCGGGAGAAAGGGGGTGCTCATAGCTGACCTTCCCCGATCGTACCCAAGCTCCCGAGCCGAGACAACTCCGGTGATGACGGACATGTGGCCTTCGGCACCGAGTCAGGGTTTCCTAAATTTTCCCATTTTAAAAATATTTAGGTGGCGACTCTGTATCTGGCAAAGCAGTCCATGTTTGGCACTACTTTTTCAAAAATCTGTTTCTCAAAACGATTTGCCAGATTTGGACTCTTTGGTTCAGATTAAGAACCGCGACAACAAAAATCGCGAGTCCGAACTGTAGCAGTGAGGTCCCCCTCCGCGGGCGCGTCTACACAGAGTACCACCGGCTGGGGGAAATTCCCACCGGCAGTGCAGAATTTCCATCGGCAGTGTTTGGATTTACCGGCCATTCAAAGATTGCCGGCCGGCACTGAATTCTGCCGGTCGGCAGAAACGTCCTGCAGAAGACAGTTTTGACAGCAAACAGAGAACAGACAGTGCATGGCATGGGGTTTCAGGCATATGTGAGCATGGTCATGCTTCCCATCATGCTTTGAACTCAGGGAAGCATGACCCTCAATCCTCGAGCCATCAATGGTGCATGATAGCCCAAGGGATCAAGTTTTCCACTTGATATAAAGATGCATGCGACACGCAAATGAGAGCCAAGGCCTTATCATGTCGAAGTCAAAGGCCCCGGTGACCGAGAGTTAAGGCGTGTTTCATCACTTATAGTATGAACACCCCTTAACACTCACACTTGGTTTGACACCCCAAACCAAGTAATGCAATGCATGTTATGCAAACATGGCTCAAAATGCAACATGATAACAAGATACAAGGCATACCAAGTGTCATGCAATTAGTATGGCAAGTATGCAATGCTAAGCATGCAAGATGTAAGTATAATGCAAACATGGACCATTTGAGCAATGGGATCAACATATTACAAGACTTAATGAAACAATCATGCAAAGGACATGAGACAAGCATGCAAGAGGGCCTTAAATGGTAAAGGGGCAGACCTTCACCCACCTCAAAACAGTGGCAAAAAGTGTCCAAAAGGTGGACCAATGCTCATGCCAACAAGCAAACCAAAGGTCCTAGGGTTAAGGCACAAAAAAAAAAAAAGGCATTTCAGTCCCACCAACATGACCACTCATGGCATGATTAAGACAAGTAAAAACAGAATTTTTACATGCAAAAATGGACTCCAAAACCTCCTGATATGGCAACTTAAATGGCTCCAAAGGGATGCATGCACCAAAGTCCATATCTAGGCATAAAAGGGCACACCCTCAAGGTATGGAAGAGGTCACAAATGTAAGCATACAAGCATGATTTATGGACAAAAATGGGGTCCTAAATGATGCCAAATCATGAGGATGATCATAGTTATGCATGCTAGAGGTTAAAATGCTCAAAGCTTACAAGCCAAAACATAAAAAGACGACATCAAACTATGCAAGCATGGCTGAAATGAAGGGCCAACAGACCTTAAACATGGTAAGACAATGCCAAAACCTTTATGAAACTAAGCCTACACATGCAAGAATCATGGCCCAAACACAAGGTGCCTTTCTAGCCCAAAAGGAGCAATGCAAAGCAAGTACTTTAAGCATGCAAAGAGATATAAATCCGACCAAAAATAGAGATTACATATGACCTAAAAACACCTAAAAAGTTCTGAAATAAGGCAAAAATCAAGCAAGCATGCATGTTACCCTTTAAGCCAAAATGCAAAGAAATAAGACAATGAAGGGAGAGGGGTGTCCCTCCCCTATGCAAGACTTCAAACCACCTTCCTTACCACTGAAAATCAACTGGTTTTTAGTGGTGAAAAGACCAACACACTCAAGCAAACAAGGCCTCACAAGGGAAGCACAAAAGGGGCCAAATAAAGCCTAATAAGGTGAGTTTGCACTGAAACCACAAAACAACCTTAATGAAAGTTCTAAAGCATGAAAATGTAAGCCTTTTTCATGTTATGCACAAAAGCTAAATCAGCAAGCAAGATAGGTAAAAAACTATTGCAAGTTTGGGGAATCTAAAGTAAAGTGCTCACCCTTGAAGATCCTTCAAAAAACAAATGGTCCAACCCTCTTCTTTTGATCAAAATCAGTCCAAAAACTCAAGAATCAACCCCCCAAGTCCTCATTCTCGGAGCAAGGTGTAATAGTGTGTGTATTGGTGCAAAAGTAAGGTAAAATCACACTTTTAGGCCAAGAAACACACACAAAGGGAGAGAGGGAGGGAAATATAGAGATAGGGTGTATCTATAAGTGTAAGCTCTGGTTTTTGCCTCCAAAGTTTCTAACCTAGATCAAAGAGGAGAGCCTTCCTCTTATAGAGGTCCCTCTTGCAAAGCTTACACAACAAGCTTGCTTAGAGGGACATCCCTCCATACATGTGTATGGAGGGAAGCAGAGTTGGTGCCAGCTATCACAGCTGGCACAAAATATCTCCATAAAGTAGATGAACAGTGGTCGGCTGCCCAAAAATGTCATTTTGACATAATTTAGTGCCGACCGGCAAGAAACAACGCCGACCGGCAATAAAAAGTTCCGATGGCAGCAAAAACCAGCCGGTGGCCTCTAGCCACTGCCGGTGGTGTGTGGGGATGCCTCACAAGGCATTCCCTACCCCTCCAAGGCAAAACACAAGTGTTTGGTGCAAAACCAGACACTAAACGGTCAAGTTCGGAGATCCTGAGGCAAGGCGCGTAGTCGAGACCTTCGGGAACTCCAAACGAACACAAACATGGATGATCACCGAGTGTTCAACAAACGGTGACGTCCAAGTCTTGAGGACGGTCAAAAATGGGGTGTCTATAGCCGCCTTCTTCTCTTCTGGCAAGATTCTATCTTTTAGGAAGGCAATGATGGGGTCCATCCAGGATGGTCCCAAGTTGGTGCAGAGAACTTCGGACTCTTCTAGTTCCTCAATGCTTGGCCGAAGTAGGAATTCTATCATCAAAGGATTGGGGAAAGCTGTTTGCGTAGATGCAAGGCCAGCTAGTTTGTCAGCCGTGTTGTTTTCTTCACGGTTGATTTGTTCTACTCTTATCGCGGTGAACTTCTTGATTTCTGTGCGCACCAGCGCCTGATACTTAGCCATTCTTTCATCCCCGGCTTCATACTCCACAGAGACCTGATTGACCACCAGCTTGGAGTCACTGAATACCAAAAGAGCCGACGCTTTCATTCTTATAGCACTTCTCAGTCTGGCAAGAAGGGCCTCGTATTCCGCCTCGTTGTTGGACGCCGGGAAGCCTAGCGTAATTGCTTGCTCGATAACCAGCCCATCCGGGGAAGTCAGCACAATACCCAGCCCGGCGCCATGTCTATTAGAGGCCCCATCAACGAAGAGCTTCCACATCTCGCCAATGAACAACTTCCAACAATCCGATGGGTTTTGGGAGTTTCTCAACTCCAAGGTTCCAGTCGGTGCATTCTGGTCTCTTTCCATGTCTTGGTCTAGCTCGTCTGTCAATGAACTATTCGGCTACTCCAGTTCAGCTGCCAATTGCTCTCCTTCCATTTGTGAGCCGACACTTGTCTCTATTGCCTGTACCATGGGCTGTGCCAAACCCGCACTAGTCAAACCAACCGGGCAAACCGGATGCATTCCAGGGGCAAATTTCGCCACAAAGTCTGCAAGAGCTTGAGCCTTGATCGCGGTATGCGGTTGGAACTTGATGTCATACTACCCCAATTCTACGGCCCATTTCAAAATTCTCCCCGTAAAGTCTGCTTTTTCCAAGAGCACCTTAAGTGGAAACTTAGTCAACACCACTATTGAGTGGGCATGAAAGTAGTGTGCCAGTTTTCTGGAAGCCATCATCAAGGCCAGGGCTAACTTTTTTAGCGGCAGATACCTTGATTCGGCCGGGAGCAAGGTCTTGCTCATGTAGAAGATGGGAAGGTGTTGGGTACCTTCAGCACGGACCAAAACCACACTCACCGCATGTTGAGAGACTACTAAGTAGAGATACAGTTCCTCGCCCGGCTTTGGTGTAACCAGGATAGGGGCTGAGGACAGGTACACTTTCAGATCCACCAGCGCACGAGCACATTCATCATCCCAGAAGAACTTAGCCTTCAAAGTTTTGAAGAAGGGCTTGCAACGCTCTGAGGACCGGCTTATAAATCTATTCGGCGCGGCTGCCATCCCGGCAAGATGTTGCACGTCCTTCGTGGAGTTTGGGCACTCCAGCTCTTGTATCTCCTTGATTTGGGATGGATCGGCTTCAATCCCCCGGTTCGTGACCAAAAAACCTAGAAACTTTCCGATGCCGACTTCGAAAGCGCACTTGCAGGCATTCAAACGAAGCTTGTGATGTTTTAGTATAGCGAACATCTCTGCTAGGTCGGTGAGGTGTTGTGACTTCTCCTTGCTCTTTACCACCATATCGTCGATGTAGGCCTCCATGGTGCGGCCCAGAAGGGGAGCAAACATCTTGGTTACCATCCTTTGAAAAGTATCCCTGGCGTTTTTCAGTCTGAACGGCATGACTTTGTAAAAATATAGGCCTCTCGGAGTGGTGAACGATGTGATTTCTCGGTCTGGTTCATACATGGCTATCTGGTGGTAGCCACGATATGCATCCAGGAAGCTAAATGTGACATCCCTGTTCTGTATTATGCTAATTGGTCCTTAAGTTGTTTATGGTTATGTGTTTAGCATGGTTTTGTATGCCATTATGTGAAAATATGTGGTTTTGAATTTCTATCTGTTCACCGTAGGAATATCTGTTTGATTTTACCGCTTCGGAAATTAAATTGGAGGCCTTATCAGCCACAGAACCCGAAATTGATTACGCCGTTGTGATTGGCATAATTTTAGAGCCTACGGTGAAATTTAATTGAAAATTGATTTGGGTTAGATTAAACCGATTAAATTGATGAATTAGAGCCCAACTACTTTATTATTATAATCTTGGCTTTAGTGGATTTTGTTGTCAAGCTTTAAACACTCAATCTCTCCCTCCCTAGCCTCATTTTGACTGATATTAAACTCAAAGAAGAGAAGAGAGGGCCGGTTGTAGAGAGAGAAAGGGAGAGACTTGTGTAATTTGGGCTCAAGACTTGGGAATTTGAAGATCTAGCTCAAGATTTGGCTAGAGCTTGAGGGTTGAAGCTCTTAGGTAAGTGAATTCATGGACTCTTGTTTGTAATTTGTAAGTTCAAAGTTGATAGAATGTTAAAGAGCATGTAATAAGTTGATTTTTGTTGAGTTTGAAGTCTTGGAACTCATGCATGTAAGAAATTACTTTGAATCTGCATGTTTGAGCTTGAAACACATGATTCATGTAGAGTTTTGGTTGAAACTCATGTTGTAATCGCCATTTGTACCATCTAAGTTGAGAATGATGAGCATCTCCCACATGCATGTACAAATCATGGGAGTATAAGTCTTGAATGTTTGAATTTTAGCATGTTGTTGATGGGTTTGAGATATTTTGGGACATGCATGTAGATAAATCATGAAATTGAGCTTCCTGATGTTGTAATCTTGTATTAGTAGCATGTTAGCATGTGTAAATGTGTAATTTGAGCCATTGCATGCAAGTATTGTAGCTGGAAAACTGATTTGGAGCTCAAGAACACAATCTGGGAAACCCAGAATTTTGATGTCCGCTCGAGCGGGGTAATGGCCGCTCGAGCGGGAAAATCGTGCTCCCAGCACTTTTGCAGAGTTGGATGTCCGCTCGAGCGGGACACCTCACGCTCGAGCGTGGAGTTTTGTAGACAGGCCTTCAGCTCGAGCGCTCTATTCCACGCTCGAGCGCATTTTTCATGCAACCAGTACTTTTGCAGCCCATAAGGGTCCGCTCGAGCGGGTAAGTACACGCTCGAGCGGGGACCCTAATTTCTGGAATTTTGTTCATGCGTTCTGTGTTTCGTTTTCCGTTCTCTTTCACTTGTAATCACTCTTAGGCGTGTGTTAAACATTATAAATGAGTTAATGAGATAAGAATAAAGCCTAAAGAGAAATATGTGAATTAAGGGAAGGATTGAATTGTTAATGACCCTTTTGTGTGCATGGAATGGGTAGGGTCAAGCTCCAGGGCGAATCCACAAGCCGATCACTGTGAGTAATATCAATATTTGAAAGCTTGTCAATGTCCAATTGTTTATTCCCTTATAAACTTTATGAGTTGTTAATTGGGATTGTGGACAAAAGTCTGACAGGAATGAATGAATGGACCAAAGGTCGTTTTGATATAAATGAATGGACCGAAGGTCGTTTTGATGTGAATGAATGGACCAAAGGTCGTCCGGATATAAATGAATGGACCAAAGGTCGTCCTGATGTAAATGAATGGACCAAAGGTCGTTTTGACACGTGTGAGTGGGCCGAAGGCCGTTTTGACATGAATGAGTAGTCCGAAGGCCGTTTGACATGAACGAGTGGGCCACAAGCCGTTTTGACAAGAATGAATGGGCCGAAGGCCATTTTGACAAAAATGAATGGGCCGAAGGCCGTTTCGACTTAAGTGAATGGGCTGAAGGCCGTTTTGCCATGAATGGAAACCCAAATGGGCCAAAGGCCAGAATGTTGGAACTACAGTTACTTGATTTGCATTTCGTATAGTCATATATATTTGATAATCAGAAGTATGAATTGGGCCCAAGGCCGTTTGGAGCATGTTGTTCTACATATTGTGATGTAACTATCATATTTGATATTATTCACTGGACTTTCGCTCATGCTCATTCATGTGTTTGTAGGTGAGCCAAGAGAAGTCCAGTCCCAGCCTCAGTGAAGTCTATAGGGAGCAACTAAGGTTTTGTGAGAGTCAGCCCTTGTGTCTCACGCACGAGACCCGTCTTCGCCCTTTTGTTATATATTTACATTTTGTCAGGTTGGCGAAGTTTTGAATACATCTGTATATAGTTTTCATGGGTTGACTTAGTTTGGATGATCCTGTCTGTAATGAATTTTGTGAAACTGTACCTTTGATGTGGGTTATTAACGTATCTGAGTATGGTTGTTTGATGTGCATATAAGCACGGCTCTATGGACAAAGTTTTTAATTTTTGCTTCCGTTTGGCCCCTTTACTCTGACAAGTCTCCTTCTTGTTTCGGTTTGAGGCCGTAGGTAATCACAGGATTACTGGCCGGTCATGTCCTTAACCTATAGGGGCGGGTTCGGGTCGTGACAGAGTAGTATCAGAGCACGAGTTAATAACTCACACACTTGTCCAAAAGAGCAATAAGCGTCTAGATAAGATCTAGGATGCATTCATGTGATAAGTACGGGTTTGGAAGCATTGATTATATGCTTAAATGTTTTGTTATGAATAATTATATGTGTAAGTTGTGAACTACTGGCATTGCAAATTATCTGGAAATATGTGCTCCTTAGTGTATGCATACTTGTGTACCTTTTGTATGAAATATAATGCAAGTTTAATCAGATGGTGAGAACCAGAGGTGATGAGTTAGAGGAATCCTCTACTGCCAGACTGGACAGAATGGAAAGACTGATCCAAGAAATGGCAGAAGCTTTGAGACAGCAACAGGAGTGGCAACAACAGTGGCAGCAACCACACCCGCCACCTCCACCTCCGGCACCACCTGTGCCAGATAATCAAAATGATGATCGGATAATTGCCCTCACCAAGGAGTTTAAGAAGATGAAACCACCACAGTTCCGTGGCGGACTAGACCCTCTAAAAGCCGAAGCTTGGGTGCTTGGGATCGAAAAACTGTTTGAAGTATTTCCGTGCTCGGATACACAGAAAGTGCTTCTAGCCACCTTTATGCTAGAAGACGAAGCGAGAAGATGGTGGATGTTGATGAGGGAAAACCACAGGGACGTTGATTGGGCGAAATTTTTAGAGATATTCTATGACAAGTACTTTCCGCAGTGTGTCCGGGACAGGAAAGTAGCAGAGTTCATGGAACTCAAGTAAGACAGCATGACTGTAGCTGAGTATGAGGCCAAATTTACCGAGTTGGCCAGGTTCGCACCACACGTAATTGACACTGATTATAAGAAGGCAAGGCATTTTGAAGGTGGGCTCCGAAGTGACATCCTAGAGAGAGTGAATGTCCTGAAGTTGGAGACCTACATCGGGGTGCTTGATCGGGCCATCATATCGGAGGCTAACATAGCTAGACAAGCTAAGCCAACAACCGAATGGAAAGGTAACAAAAGACATGGCTTCTTTTCGAAGAAGAAATTTTTGAAAAAGCAAAATACGGGCTCCTCGACTACTTCAAGTTCTTCCTGAGACACAGCTCCCATGTGCAACATTTGTAGCAAAAGGCACCATGGAGTCTGTTACCGTGCATCGGGAGCCTGTTTTAAGTGTAGAAAACAAGGGCATATAGCCCGAGATTGTAATCAGAATAGTGGGAAGATAGCTGCTGGCTTCACTGCATCGATCCCAAAGCCAGGAAACACATTGAGATCTGCTACTACTGGGGATACAGTGAGACAAGGGAGAGTTTTTGCACTCGTTCCGGGCGATACACGGAATGCCAATGCCGTTGTCTCAGGTACTATTTCAATATGTAACCAGGATGCCTTTGTATTAATTGATTCTGGATCAACACACTCATTTGTGACATGTACATTTGCATCTAGACTGAATAGACCCCTAGAGTTACTGCCATATTTGTTATGTGTGTCTGCTTCATCGGGGGAATCTGTGTTATGTGAATATATATATCGGTTTTGTGACATGCATATTGAGGATGCTACCCTATATGTAGATTTGTTGCCCTTGAACTTTAGACACTTCGATGTAATTTTGGGCATGGATTGGTTGACCAAATATTGTGCCACTATAGATTGTGTGACAAAGAGGGTTGTGTTTAAACCCCCAGAACAGAAAGAGATTGTGTTTGTGGGAAATGGGGTAGTGCCTCCACCATATTTGATATCTGCAATGAAAGCATGTAAATTGATCAGGAAGGGGTGCCAGGGTTATTTGTGTTATGTATTGACTGAACAATCCGTGAATGTTGAATTGAATAATATTCCTGTTGTTAGAGAATTTCCGGACGTGTTTCCGAATGAACTACCAGGGGAATTGGTAGACAGGGAGATAGAGTTTACTATTGAGACTGTGCCAGGCACCCAGCCTATTTCTAAAACCCCCTACAGAATGGCTACTTCCGAAATGAAAGAATTGAAGGAACAATTGCAAGACCTTCTTGATAAAGGGTTTATCCGGCCTAGCACTTCACCTTGGGGTGCACCAGTGTTATTTGTAAAGAAGAAGGATGGTACTTTGCGCCTGTGTATTGATTACCGGGAATTGAAGAAGGTAACGATAAAGAACAAATATCTCTTACCCCGTATTGATGACTTATTTGACCAGTTGTAGGGATCACAGGTGTTTTCTAAGGTTGATTTGAGATCCGGGTATCATCAGTTCAAGGTTAAAGCAGAGGATGTTGAGAAAACCGCATTCAGAACGAGGTATGGTCATTTTGAGTTTCTTGTTATGCCATTTGGACTGACTAATGCTCCGGCAGCATTTATAGACTTAATGAATAGAATTTTTAAAACCTACCTTGATGAGTTTGTTGTTGTCTTCATCGATGATATTTTAATATACTCTAAAGATAGACTTGAACATGAACATCATTTGAGGACTGTTCTACAAATACTTCGGGAAAGAAAACTATTTGCTAAATTAAAGAAATGTGAATTTTGGTTGGATGAGGTTGTTTCTTAGGGCATGTGATTAACAAGGAAGGAATTTCGGTGGACCCGCAGAAAATAGAAGCAATTGTGAATTGGCCTACACCAACTAATGTGACAGAAGTTCGCAGTTTTATGGGTTTGGCTGGGTACTACAGGAGGTTTCTAAAGGACTTTTCGAAATTAGCTGTGCCTCTTACCCAATTGACACGTAAAGGACAACCATTTGAGTGGAATAGTGAAAGAGAATCAGCCTTTCAGGAATTGAAGACAAGATTGACCACTGCACCAATTTTGACACTGCCTTCAGGTACGGAAAATTTTGTGATTTTCAGTGATGTATCTTATAAGGGTTTGGGTTGTGTGTTAATGCAGAACGGAAAGGTTATTGCTTACGCCTCCCGACAGTTGAGGCCACATGAGAAGAACTATCCAACACATGACTTAGAATTGGCCGCAGTTGTTTTTGCCTTGAAAATTTGGCGGCATTATCTGTATGGGGCAAAGTGTGAAGTCTACACGGATCAAAGGGAGATTTTGCAAGACTTTGAAAAGTCTGAAATTGAAGTGGTGGTATGTGAACAGGGCGGATTGATAGCCGCCATTACAGCCGAACCGGCAATTGTTGATGAAATCAAGCAGGAAACAGAAAGAAGATGAGTTCCTCAGAAAGGCAATTGATGAATTTGAAGTAAGCCCAAAAGCAGAGTTCAGTGTCGAGAATGGAATGTTGAAATTTCGAAACCGAATATGTGTCCCAGATATTCCGGAGCTAAGGAAGAGGGTTTTAGATGAAGCCCACAGATCCATATTTGCTATGCATCCGGGTAACAATAAAATGTATCGGGATTTGAAACAAACCTATTGGTGGCCTAAAATGAAGAAAGAGATTGCAGAATATGTGTCTAAGTGCCTCCAGTGTCAGCAAGTTAAGGCTGAACATCAGAAACCAGGCGGTCTACTTCAACCTTTCCCTATTCCTGAGTGGAAGTGGGAACATGTGACTATGGATTTTGTTGTTGGCCTAACTCGGACTTCTCGAGGTATGGATTCTATTTGGGTTGTAGTTGATAGACTGACTAAATCTGCACATTTTCTGCCTATCAAAACTACATTTACTGCTTATAGATTGGCTACTATTTATGTTGATGAAATTGTCCGTTTACACGGGGTTCCGGTGTCCATTGTGTCAGATAGGGATCCGAAATTTGTATCTAGATTGTGGAAAAGTTTGCAGGAAGCTATGGGAACAGAACTAAAGTTCAGTACTGCATTCCATCCACAGACAGATGGCCAGTCAGAACGAACGATACAAACTTTGGAAGATATGCTTCGCATGTGTGCTTTGGATTTCCAGGGGAGTTGGGAAGATTACTTACCACTTGCAGAATTTGCTTATAATAATAGCTTCCACTCCAGCATTGGTATGGCACCATACGAGGCTTTGTATGGTAGGAGGTGTAGATCACCTATTTGTTGGACAGAGGTCGGAGACAGAGCTTTGCTTGGGCCTGAAATTGTACAAGACACCTCTGAAAAGATCAAAACTATTCGGCAAAGGCTCAAAACAGCTCAAGACCGACAGAAGAATTATGCAGACGTTCGGAGAAGACCTCTTGAATATGAGGTCGGCGACCATGTGTTCATCCGTGTTTCTCCGATGAAAGGCCAAGTCAGGTTTGGGAAAAAGGGCAAGTTGTCGCCCCGTTACATTGGGTCGTTTCAAATTTTGGAGAAACTTGGTCCAGTTGCTTATAGAGTTGCTTTGCCACCGAGATTCGAGCAAATCCATAACGTGTTTCATGTTTCGATGTTGAGGGGTTACCTCCGAGACCCGTTACATGTGATTGATTATCATCGGGTAGCTATTGATGAGAATATGGAATACGCTGAATGGCCGGAAAGAATCGTTGACCGACAAGTGAAAGAATTGAGAAACAAGTCCATCCCAATGGTGAAAGTACAATGGAAGGAACACTATGGGACGGATACTATGTGGGAAAAAGAGGAGGAAATGCGACTACGCTATCCACATTTGTTTCTCGACGAAGGTAAATTCAGTTTGGAGGACCAAACTTCCTAAAGGGGGAAGACTGTGACATCCCTGTTCTGTATTATAATAATTGGTCCTTAAGTTGTTTATGGTTATGTGTTTAGCATGGTTTTGTATGCCATTATGTGAAAATATGTGGTTTTGAATTTCTATCTGTTCACCGTAGGAATATCTGTTTGATTTTACCGCTTCGGAAATTAAATTGGAGGCCTTATCGGCCACAGAACCCGAAATTGATTACGCCGTTGTGATTGGCATAATTTTTAGAGCCTACGGTGAAATTTAATTGAAAATTGATTTGGGTTAGATTAAACCGTTTAAATTGATGAATTAGAGCCCAATTACTTTATTATTATAATCTTGGCTTTAGTGGATTTTGTTGTCAAGCTTTAAACAATCAATCTCTCCCTCCCTAGCCTCATTTTGACTGATATTAAACTCAAAGAAGAGAAGAGAGGGCCGGTTGTAGAGAGAGAAAGGGAGAGACTTGTGTAATTTGGGCTCAAGACTTGGGAATTTGAAGATCTAGCTCAAGATTTGGCTAGAGCTTGAGGGTTGAAGCTCTTAGGTAAGTGAATTCATGGACTCTTGTTTGTAATTTGTAAGTTCAAAGTTGATAGAATGTTAAAGAGCATGTAATAAGTTGATTTTTGTTGAGTTTGAAGTCTTGGAACTCATGCATGTAAGAAATTACTTTGAATCTGCATGTTTGAGCTTGAAACACATGATTCATGTAGAGTTTTGGTTGAAACTCATGTTGTAATCGCCATTTGTACCATCTAAGTTGAGAATGATGAGCATCTCCCACATGCATGTACAAATCATGGGAGTATAAGTCTTGAATGTTTGAATTTGAGCATGTTGTTGATGGGTTTGAGATATTTTGGGACATGCATGTAGATAAATCATGAAATTGAGCTTCCTGATGTTGTAATCTTGTATTAGTAGCATGTTAGCATGTGTAAATGTGTAATTTGAGCCATTGCATGCAAGTATTGTAGCTGGAAAACCGATTTGGAGCTCAAGAACACAATCTGGGAAACCCAGAATTTTGATGTCCGCTCGAGCGGGGTAATGGCCGCTCGAGCGGGAAAATCGTGCTCCCAGCACTTTTGCAGAGTTGGATGTCCGCTCAAGCGGGACACCTCACGCTCGAGCGTGGAGTTTTGTAGACAAGCCTTCAGCTCGAGAGCTCTATTCCACGCTCGAGCGCATTTTTCATGCAACCAGTACTTTTGCAGGCCTTAAGGGTTCGCTCGAGCGGGTAAGTACCCACTCGAGCGGGGACCCTAATTTCTGGAATTTTGTTCATGCGTTCTGTGTTTCGTTTTCCGTTCTCTTTCACTTGTAATCACTCTTAGGCGTGTGTTAAACATTATAAATGAGTTAATGAGATAAGAATAAAGCCTAAAGAGGAATATGTGAATTAAGGGACGGATTGAATTGTTAATGACCCTTTTGTGCGCATGGAATGTGTAGGGTCAAGCTCCAGGGCGAATCCACAAGCCGATCACTGTAAGTAATATCAATATTTGAAAGCTTGTCAATGTCCAATTGTTTATTCCCTTATAAACTTTATGAGTTGTTAATTGGGATTGTGGACAAAAGTCTGACAGGAATGAATGAATGGACCAAAGGTCGTTTTGATATAAATGAATGGACCGAAGGTCGTTTTGATGTGAATGAATGGACCAAAGGTCGTCCTGATATAAATGAATGGACCAAAGGTCGTCCTGATGTAAATGAATGGACCAAAGGTCGTTTTGACACGTGTGAGTGGGCCGAAGGCCGTTTTGACATGAATGAGTAGGCTGAAGGCCGTTTTGACATGAACGAGTGGGCCACAGGCCGTTTTGACATGAATGAATGGGCCGAAGGCCATTTTGACAAAAATGAATGGGCCGAAGGCCGTTTCGACTTAAGTGAATGGGCCGAAGGCCGTTTTGCCATGAATGGAAACCCAAATGGGCCAAAGGCCAGAATGTTGGAACTACAGTTACTTGATTTGCATTTCGTATAGTCATATATATTTGCTAATCAGAAGTATGAATTGGGCCCAAGGCCGTTTGGAGCATGTTGTTCTACATATTGTGATGTAACTGTCATATTTGATATTATTCACTGGGCTTTCGCTCACGCTCATTCATGTGTTTGTAGGTGAGCCAAGAGAAGTCCAGACCCAGCCTCAGTGAAGTCTGTAGGGAGCAACTAAGGTTTTAAGAGAGTCAGCCCTTGTGTCTCACGCACGAGACCCGTCTTCGCCCTTTTGTTATATATTTACATTTTGTCAGGTTGGCGAAGTTTTGAATACGTCTGTATATAGTTTTCATGGGTTGACTTAGTTTGGATGATCCTGTCTGTAATGAATTTTGTGAAATTGTACCTTTGATGTGGGTTATTAACGTATCTGAGTTTGGTTTGTTTGATGTGCATATAAGCACGGCTCTATGGACAAAGTTTTTAATTTTTGCTTCCGTTTGGCCCCTTTACTCTGACAAGTCTCCTTCTTGTTTTGGTCTGAGGCCGTAGGTAATCACAGGATTACTGGCCGGTCATGTCCTTAACCTATAGGGGCGGGTTCGGGTCGTGACACTAAACCTCTGATGGCCAGCGGTCAAGTCCACCAGCTGGTCAATTCGTGGGAGGCGGAAGCTATCCTTTGGGCACACACGGTTGACCGTCTTATAATCAACGCACACCTGCCACTTGCCATTCTTTTTCGGAACCACCACCGTGTTAGATATTGCACTTCTTCTATTGCCCCCGCTTCCAACAAGTTCTTGACTTCTTCCGCCACTACCTCGGCATGGTGGAAGGCCGAGGGGCGCGTCCTCTGGATGACCGGCCTTGCATTTGGGAAGATATTCAACTGGTGGCAAATGAAACTAGGGTCGACGCTAGGCATATCGTAAGGCGTCCATGCAAAAGCCTCCATGTTGGTAGCCAAAAAGTTGAGATAATCAAGCCGCTCGGCGCTGGACAAAGATAATCCCAAGAGAAAGAACTTAGTTAGATCGTTGTCGCCGATGTGCACCTCCACCAAATCTTTGACCGATTTCTCCTCGGCCTTTCTTCTTACGTCTTCAAGGACTTCCTTTCCCTCTGGTCCCTCTATCATTTGAACAAATCCTTTAGCGGCCCGTCTGTCGTTCACCGCAACAAAGCACTATTTTGCCATCACTTGGTCTCTCCAAACCACTTCTATTTGCCCGGTCGGCGCCGAGAAACGCAGAACCTGATGGTAGGTCAACGCTACTGCTTGCATGGCGTGTAACCAGCCCCTGCCCAAGATTAAGTTGTAGGTAGATGGGACCTTGAGCACCCAGAATTATACTTGCTTTACGACTGAACCCGCCTTGACCGGCAATATGATCTTTCCTACTGGCCATTCTGGCTGAGAGTTGAAGCCAACCAGAGGAGAGGTCGCAGAGGCGAAGTCCTTGTCCTGTAACTTCATTTGCTTGAATGTGTCGTAATACATGATCTCCACTGAACTCCCTTGGTCAATGAAGATCCTCTTGATGTCGAAGTCTTTGACGCGAAGAGTCACTACTAGAGCATCATTGTGGGGCATCTGAATTCTCTCCAAGTCCTTACTTGAGAAGGTAAGGATATCATTTTCTTCGATTTTCCCTTTCTTCATAGCGGGCTGAACGGAGAGCACTTCCCTCATGTGCTCGGCTTTCTTAATCATTCCTCTTAGCTCGCAGACCCTTGCCGGTTCAATGATGCCATGGATGACATTGATTACACCTCGGGGCGCTGCCTCAAGGGAGGCTAGGCCGTTTGGCTCGGTTTTTCCCGGTGGAGTAGCTTTCATACCCCTATCGATGTATTGGTCAAGATGTCCCGTCGCCACTAACTCCTCCAAATGTTGTTTGAGTGGCAAGCAGTCCTCCGTTTGGTGCCCCCGTTTCTCTTGGAAGGTACAGCGATATCTTGAGTTGAATCCTCTCTGTGCACTCCCCAACTTGCCGGCTAGCGGACGAAAGGCTCACCTCGGATTTCACTCAGGATGCAGTAGATAGGGATTTTAAAGATCGTGGTGATATCGGTTCAGGCCTTCAATTTTCTTTTGGCATCTTCCACCTCGTCACGGGGAGCGTTAGCTCGGTCATTTCTGCGGCCTTTGTTTCTATCATCGCGGTTTGAGTTACGGCATTGATCTTTTGACCGGTCATGTGGGCAGTTATCCTCCTGCCCGACCGAGTGAACCTTCCCCACCACTCTTCTGTCCGCCGTGGTAGGATTAGCCTTCTCGGTTGTGGAGGCGGCATCATCCTCCACACGGATGTCTTCATTGACCGTTGCATCAAGGATTCCATGGTTGTGGGCTGGTGCATTGTAAGCGAATCTCGCAGCCTATGACCGACTGGGAGACCTCGCTTGTATTGAGTAATCGCCAGATTGGTGGGGCAGTCGAGGATCTCATTGTAAGTTTTCCAGTACTTCGTGTTATATGTCTTGACGCCCAGGAGATGGTCGACCTCCATCGGTGTTCGAGTGTTGGTTTTCAATCTGGTGACGAAGGCCTCCGCCAATTGCTGCTACCCCTCGATACTCTCCTCCGGAAGCCTTTCGAACCATTTCAAGCCTAGTTCTCCCAAGCTTGCTGGGAATATGAGGCACATCAAGGCGTCATTACGCCGATGTCCAGCCATTACTTGCCAGTAATGACTCACGTGCATGTACGGATCCGTCTTGCCGTCGTACAAGGTAAACTTAGGCTGCTGGAATCCAACAGGGAGTGGTGTACCCTCGATTTCTGGAGATAGCGGCGTGGCTGTAAGCCTCGCCAAATCTTTGTCCACAAGCGCTGGGGCCACCATTCTGGGTGCTGGCATTGCCAGTTCCTCACTACAATGGACTTGGGTGCTTAGCCTCTGTAACGCCGGCAATCTCTGAGTCTCTTTACAGCGTGCCCTCTCCTCCAACACATCTCTTAGGTCTCTGGAACGGGCAGAAAAAGAGTATTGCGACATCGACGATGGGCGTGAGGGACGGTAGGTGCTGTCGCGAGTGAGAGATTTTCCCTCTTGTGGGTTGGAGTCCCCAACCCCATAGCTCCTGGTGATAGAGAGAGAATGCGTCCTTCCTTGGCGACGACTAACAGAACAAGGAGACGGGGTGCGCTCACTGAGGTTGCCCTCTCCAGCAACACCCTTCCCCTTGATCTGACGTTTCAATACCTCTATTTCAGCCACCATCTTACGAATGAGGGCGTCCTGATCTTTGAGTTTGTGCTCCAGGCGCTGTGCATGCGAATCCCCCCGCCGACGACGGCCCTCTGGACTCTTCGAGCGATCAGTGCTCCTTGCGCGTTTGTCTCGCACACCTCTCGAAGAGGTCTCTAGGCCCGCCATGGCTGGAATGTTTGGGGGGCCTTCTTTCCGACGAACAGACTCTGGTGTGACACCATCAACGACAGACAGCGGAATTTCGTCGTTGTTAGCCATAGAAACGGTCGAAAAAGCTTGAAGAGCAAGGTTTGAGTGTCAAGTTTTTCCACAGACGGCGCTAATTGTACGAGGGTGAAATATCCTTTGTTTTCCATACTCCTTGAACTCAAGCTTCACATAATGGCGTCTGTCCTGGAAACAGAGAAATGGTGAGCTGCCCGGCGGTGTGTTGCCAGATAGATCCTCCGACAATCAAGTCAGATCATTCGAAGAAGAAGAAGAATGTTTTAGAGAGAGAGAGAGTCGTTCAGATAGCATACCTCCAACGTTCCCCTTCGTCCCTCTTTGTAGGGTGGCCATGCAGCCTTAGGGATTGTGCGCGCACTACTTCTGCTGTCCTTCTCTAGATAGGTAGCAGTGTTCACCTCCCACCACTTTACGCGTGTAAAGGCCAAAACCTCCAAATAAACGTGTGAAACTGCCAAACGATATTGACGCGTGCCAGGAACGGATTTCCTCTCCATCACACCATTGGCCCATATGGCACACCTGACCGGGATACCACGGCCGGCCTATCCCTTGTGAAAAATCACAACCACAATCAACAAGACCGAGTTGTAAGAATCGATCTTCTGAACTGATCGATCGGGGGCATTCCGACCTCCATTCCGGTCTAAACTCCTTTCGGGCTGTGTATGGCTCGGTCCAATCTCATCACTGTGGATTTGATCCAGTACCTAGCCGAATCACTGCTCAGTCTAGCATATGCATGATCCCATACTCCGATCGCCGGATCTACTTCGGCCCAGCGTGATTCACCGGGGAGCCGTTGTGACCAAGCAAACGATGTAACTTGGCCACTCGCCATAACCCGCGTTACCGTAGCTCGGCTGTACTATCCGGCGCAAATCTCCCTCTCATATATATATATATATATATGTGTGTGATAGAATAAATTCCTCAAACTGTAGCTTCTTGTAATTTAAGAAATCTGTTGATTTTGTTGTTGGGTTTACTTGTTAATTTATGCCTCTATTTTTTTTCATGGTTGGTGATGAAAGTCGGGCTTGGTGAGGTTGAAGTAACCAGTCTCTGATGTTAGTTTCAGAGAGAGAACGAAGCTACTTGCTTCAAAGGGAGAAGAAAAGTGCTTGCAATGCGTGGTGAGGAGGTGTTAGTTTGATAAAGATGGTGCGGTAAAGAGGGCTCTGGCGGTTTGATGAAGATGTTGTGGTGAGGAGATGAAGGTGGTTCAGAGAGAGAGAGAGAGAGAGAGAGTTCTTGCGTCTGAGAGGAAAAGACGAGAAATAGAGGGTTTGAGCATTTCAGAGAAGAGAAATCGAGGGAAGAGAGAAAGTGGGAGGGTAAAAATTGACCCCAGCTCCTGGGCAGCCCGAAACCCGTCTATAGCCCAGGGCGGACCCTACTCATTTAGACCCAAGTCCAATCCAAGATCTTAGGCTTAGACTATCATTTTGAAATCAGACCCAGCTCGCCTAGCTTGATCTATCGGCCCACTTAAAGCCCACTCAAGGCCTAGCCTGAGGCCTTCCCTGCACGAAGCCGTGTGTCTTTTTTAGTGAAAAATAAAAAAATTTTAGCTAAAAAAATAACAAAAAATAAAAAAATTTGTTCAGGCCCAGGCCCACTATCCCGCCCAAGGCTTGAATACCCCCGGGCCTGGGCTTGAGCCTAGGCTTAATTTTTTGGCTCGTAGGTCGGCTCGACCTAATCCGAATTTTGACCAGAGCTGGCAAGGACTGACATGGACCAAGCCAAATTTGCACCCCTAAGAGAATGTCATGACATGAGTGGGTCTGTTTTGCGTTTGAAGCTTGCCACGTAAATTAGACGGATTTGGGTAGCCTATTTTGCGTGGATCAATTATTTCTCATTTATTTTACTTATATTATACATAAGTGACTCTTCATCCAATAGCTAAATATCTCGATGGTATGTTATATAACAAAATCATTTATTGAATGCCAATCCCCAACTGAGTGATTATTCATTCACAATATAACACTTCAATTGTCTTACAATATTTTTATTTATATAATAATATAAATATACATAAGTAATAAATAGATTAAAATTAATTATAAATATAACTATATTTGAAAAGACATGGTTTTATATAGTTATGTTTAAAATTTCAAAATTTCTATTTTAACGTTCTATATAAAAGGATTCAAAATTTAAAATTATATAAAAAAAATTTTCCAAAAATTAATGAACTTGTAATGGAGTAGAAAGAGTAGTACCACAAAGGAAGAGAGAAGATGCATGTATCAAAGATAAATAATTAAATAATTGATTAACACTTTAAATTTTATTATTATTATTATTATTATTTTAATAACTTTGAAAAACTATTATGTGCTTTTGAAGTAATACTCTACACCCAGTGACAGAGCCACATGGTAATCAAAGGATCACGGGCTTCTTCCTTGGATTTTTTATTTTATTTTATCATATATATATAAATAAAATTTTAAATAAAAATAACATTTCGCAGTGCCGTCTTCCCAGGAGAGGCGGATTTCATTAGGGCTGCAAATGAACTGATCTAAGTCGAGCTTTGCTGAGCTCGAACACGGCTCGTTTATTTGTCGAGTTCGCTTATTGACCTCAAGCTCGGCTCGATAAGAAACTGGGCTTGACTCGGCTCGGTTCGTTAACATTAATAGAACTCGAGTTCGGCTAAACTCCGCTCGATAATTTTCTAATATTATTTATATATTATAATTTAAATAAAGATAAACGAGCCGAGCTTGCCGAGCCGAGTTTATGTAAGTTTAAGCTCGGCTCATTTACTAAACGAGCCTAATATTCGAACTTGAGCTCGGCTCATTTACTAAACAAATCAAGCTGAGCCAAACCCTTAGTGAGTTGAGCTGATCTTGTTAATGAAGAACTCGGTTCAGTTGCAGCCCTAGGTTTCACAGATTGCCGCATCGGTCTCATGCTAGATTAGATTGACAACCATTTTTAAATTTATGAAAATAATAGTGATTATTTTATTGAAAATGAAGTATTATAATAAATTATATTTTTATATATGAAAATTTTGTGAAAAAATCTCAATATAAATGTAATATCTATCATTATTGATATAAAAATATAATTAATTTCACTATATATATGTAAAGATTACTAGAGTATTAGTTATATTTGCATGTAGAGTCCACCCTTCATATGTTGCTTTTTTATTGGTAGGTAATGCATCATATGTCAATGATAACGTGATATCACTATTATATGAAATTTTTATTCAAATTTTGTAAAAATTTAATTTATCTTACCATTATATAATTTATTTTAAGACTTAAATATATGATTTTTTTACATTATCAATGATACATTAGTTACACGCAATACTTTATTTTCGATTTTACTTGAAGTCAATTATAAAATTTTATGTGAAATACTTTTGTAATAATTTTTCTAAGTTTGTGTGCTTAATATTAATTCAAAAATTATTATTATCTTCTTATTGTTGGTTACAGAAAGAAAAAAATTAAAGTTTTAATTAATAACCATTTTTGATTTAGTTTCCTAGTTCCGCCACTATCTACACCAATTGTCAATTAACACATATCATGATGTCACAAAATATTAAAAGTAATTGTTTTTAAAATAATGATATACAACCATAAAATGTTCACAAGAAAATTATTAATAATGATTTGGTTTGGATTTTGATCTATTACTTTATAATAAATGACATTTTTTTTTTATATACAACTAAGCTATTATGTCATTTTAGTTAAAAATTTTGTATAAAAATTCTAGTGAAATAATATTTACCAACAAAAAATAGTTATAAGTAAAAAATAAATAATGGTTGGTAGAGAGGAGAGAGAAATTATACACGAAATATGAAAATGGAAAAACAAAAAATGGTTAGAGATAAAAAAAATAAAAAAATAAAAAATAAAAAATAAAAAAGAAAAAAGAAAAAAGAAAAAGAAAAAATAAATGGTGTACCTAAAGGATGAAGAACTTAGGCCCCGTTTGTTTGGGCTTATGGCGAGGGGATTGAGATTGATAGTGAGGTAGAACCTACTATATGAGATGTTTATTTTAAGACATGGGGATGAGATTCCTAATCCCTTGGAATTAGGGTAGGCCTTAGAAGGGGGATTGGAATTGAGGAGGTGGAGGTGGAGTTGGTATTAGAAAAATAGTCCGCCGGACTATTTTTTTTTTATTTTTTACATGTTAGGTATTTTTTTTAACATTAATTTTTTATTTTTTGTATTTTTTGTTAAGTAAAAATTATTGTTTTATTTGTTTTATCTTTTTTTGAAATTTATTTATTTATTTATTTTTATTTTTTACATGTTGGGAATTTTTTTTTATTTTTGAACATTAATGTTTAATGTTTTGTATTTTTTGTATTATTTTATATAAAAATAATTTAACAATCCTTACACCAGCAACTGTCATTAAAACAAACACAATTTTGCTTAATCCCCTCAGTAACAATTCCCTCACTATCATAAATCATTGAGTAACAAGAAAGGCAACTGCTAGAAAGAGAGGAATGGAACAATGGAGGGGCAATGGTTGTTGGATTCCGGTAGTGAGGCATCGGAAAGGAAGTGGATCAAAATGTAGTGAAGCAAGGCATGGACTCTTTACGATTTTCGTGGACAACCTACCTCAATCAATGGATGTTCGATCCCTGTTCAAATTCTTCACAAAGGTTGGTATTGTGAAGGATGCCTATATACCTTTCAAAAGAAGAGTAGTGACAAACTCAAGATTTGGGTTTGTGAGGTTCGATTGCTCTGTAGCAGCTGATATTGTCATCCAAAAACCTAATGGACTGTTGGTGGATGATAGAGAGCTAGAAGTTAAAAAGGCTACTCGTGGAAGGGGTTCACGGGTGGAACAGAGTAAAAGGAGACTACAACCCATGAGCAGATTCTTAGGCACGGGCAACGTTAGGGTTCAATCGTCATGTGCAAGCCAAAAATCCTTTGCAGAGGTACTAAAAGGAAACATGCCTATGGTAGCTGGAAGTGTAAACACAACTGTAAAAGTTGATGAAGTTTGACATGGATGGCTTTACGAGAGTGCAATAATCAGACTTAAGAATGAATATTCCACGCATGACATTAGGAAAGTTTTGAAGGAGAAAGGGCTGGAACAGGTGTTAGTCAGAAAGGGCGGTGGGCATGATATAATCTTAACCTTCAGCTCCCAAGAGGAGCTGAAATCTAAAATCTCCAATATCAAAAAAATGCTTCAAGGAATATAGCCAGTCGGTGGGGGAATGGAAGCCAGGTTTCCACTATGAACAAGAGAGGTGTTTGTGGTTGAGGTGCTATGGTATACCATTAAATTTTTGGAACAGAAACACTTTCAACAGCATTGGAAACATCTGGGGTATTGTCCTCAATTTGGATGGAGATACTACTCATCAAAAGTCTTTCTCATATACCAAAATCAGATTGGTTACACCATATATGGAGCTTATTAACAAAACTATATTCCTAGAGTGCAAGGGTCAAATCTATCCCATCCTTGTGTGTGAAGACCATATAGCAGACATACCTTGAAGCATAATGGTATTGAAGATTGCAGCTCCAATGAAATATACAGCAGTAAAGAGGAAGGAAATTTCTCAGAGGAGAGTCGCAAGGAGAAGAAAGAAAATGATGAGGTGGCAGCAGAGTGTGGGAAGCTTACAGCTGAGCTGGCATGTGTTAATATGGTGGCACTGAAAAAGGAGCCTACAACTTGTCACAGTAGAGAGAAGGCAAGCACAGCAATTGAGGAGACGCAGAGGGATGGAGGCTGCAGCAGAGAGGAAGGAGTGTGTATAGAGGTAATGATGCTAGAGGAGACAGAGCACATACCAAAAAGTAATGATGGCAATCAGATATGTGCAGAGCAAGTTTCTACACCTGGTTTCAACAATAGATTAAATGGATCTAAAGAGGGTACCCAGCTCAGCATTAACCTTGAGGTGGATTTGACACTGTAGAGGGTTAGAAATTAAGCCCCAAACTAAGTATGGACCCAAGCACTGGGATTGCCCTAAAAAGGAGACCAAGGATAAAAAAAAAAAAAAAAGAGCATGGGCCAAAACGCAAGGGAAGTGGGCCAACAGGTGGGCTAAGGCAAGTTCGACCCACCAGGGCTCCAGATAGACTCTGCGAAGCAAAATGCCCAAGTCAAGTTGCAAAGGCAACACCTGCAACGGTGAAGTTGTCGAGGGAACATGTGCAGCAGTAAAGTTGCTAAGGCACTTTATCTCAGCGCTGCCATTCAATACATATCTTCGGTTCTACTGCCATTAGAAGTTGCTGAGGGAAAGAGAAAGCCAACGCAACAAAGTTGCAGAGGCAACACTTGCGACGACCAAGTTGTGGAGGCACTTTGTCTCAGCGCTGCCATTCCAAGTATCTTCGGTGCTGTCGCCATTACAAGTGATATTGGTGCCACAACCATCTAGAGTTGCTAAGGAAAGGAGAAAACTGAAGCAACTAAGTTGCAGAGGCAATACTGGCAACTCCCAAGTTGCGGAGACATTCTATCGGCGCCGCCATCTCTAATATCTTCGGTTCTCTGAACTTGCCACGGGAAATGGCTACCTCAGCAACTAAGTTGCAGAGGGGATATCCTACTAAGGTGATAACAACCTTTGGGAGAGGCTTCCCTCTACAAGTAAAGGCTAATGCTTGGCGCCGATAACAGGCCCAAAGACATTACTAGCTTAGGACTGATAGCAGGCCCCAAAGTTTATTAACTTAGAGCTGATAGCAAGCCCCAAGGCTTACTGATTGGAGCTGATAGCAGGCCTAGAGATACCAGTTTACCATGGTAATCCCACGAAGATAGGAGTAAGGTAGCCCGAATATAAGGGACTCCCTTTCCATTTACCCAGGTCATGGACCTACTTTAGTCGCACAGGCAGGACTGAGGAAGCCCCCTTGGGCTTCGTACTAAGGCACAACATGGTTGATAGCCGGCTTGGCTGTGGCCTTCACCCTGGGAAGCTGGGGAGTTTGTGGTTAGATAGTTAAGGGTGGAGGCTTCGCTGAGACGGGCACGAACGTAGTCGATAGCAGACTAATGAAGTCTTGAGAATGCATGTACTGGCCAAATAGAAATGAGAAGGCAAGTGCAGTGGTAAGGTTCACCACTGCAAGCGTACTTGCTAAGGTTCAAAAAGGTAGTTGCGAAGGCAAACAGATAGTACACAGTACATGTAGAGAGACACGTGGCACCTTCAGCCTAGTGGCTCAAGGCAGAATATTCCATGTGATCCATTGGGACACATGTCTTCTCTCTATTTGGCCACTTGGTGTCCTCTTGGCACCAAGGAAAAGCCTATAAATAGGACCCATTTCCTAAGGTTCAAAAAAGAAGAATTTTGGAGATTTAGGGGAAATGCTGCCCATTTTGGCACTGCCATTGTCTTCTTCTTGAGCCACTTGCTTCACCCTCACCCAGCTACACACTCTCCAACTCCCATATTGTTGCAGCTACTCATTCTTCAGCCACTTCCATCACTATTGGACCATTAACATAGTTTTGCCTCTCTAATCACCTCTCTAACCTTGAACCCCCCGACAAACACAATCAATATACAACAACTTAATTACTGGTTCCTCATTCAAGCCCATTGAATATTGTGATTTTAAGCCTGGTAACAATGAGATCTTGGCCTCTCATAAAGACTCTTCTAGGCCTATACTTAATGAATGAATGGCTTAATTTCTCGGTAGAAAGTGAAGAATATGAGGAAAGAAAGGCTTAGTTCGAAGGGTTCTCCAAGTTTTCTATACTGTATGGCTACAAAGCTGCTTACAAACCCATCTTCAAATATGTCATATACAGACCAGCAGCTACGGAAATTGCACAATCAGATTTTCCTGAGGCTGAATCAAACCAAAATTACCTTCTCCAAGAAGCCACAGCCACTATCCAATTGGGGAAAACACTTGGTATCAACTTTAATAGGCAAGAAGATGTTGCATTAGCCAAGATTATTGAATTAGAGCTCAAAGATAAAGAGAGAGTTAACAAAGATGGAAAGGCAAAATAGTAAGTTGCTGTGGAAGGGGAATTCTAAGTGTTTTATTTGTTTCACCATGAAGCTCTTATCTTGGAATATTAGGGGGTTAGGAAAGTCTGTGAAGAAAAGTAGAATCAAGAAGCTATTAAATGATAGAATTATTGATATTGTTTTCTTTCAAGAAACCAAGAAAGCTGTGGTATCAGATAATGTGGTTAGAGAGCTTTGGGGGAGCAAGAAAATGGAGTATATGTCGGTAGATCCAGAAGGCACTGCTGGTGGACTCCTATGCATTTGGGATCCAGATGTTTTTCAACTTGCTAGTTGTTGCTACACTAGGAGGTACATTTTGCTCTCAGGTCTACTATATAACTCCTTTGATTGTGTTTTGGTAAATGTCTATGCTTCAAATGATGCTAACAAAAGGTTTAGACTGTGGGAAAACTTGTTAAAACTCAAGGCTTCATTCCCAAAACCTTGGTGCATGGGTGGAGACTTTAATGAAATCAGACATATGGGTGAGAGGGTGGGCTGTTCTAGAAGAGACAAGGGAATGAAAGATTTTAATAAGTTTATTAGAACATGTAAGCTCAATGATTTACCTCTTTTGGGAAGAAAATATACTTGGTGTAATGCCCAGGAAACAATGAAGTGGAGCTGAATTGATACAGTGTTGCTCAGTCCTGAATGGCTGATTAACTTCAAATTGAAGCTTTGGGGGTTGCCTAGGTAAGTTTCAGACCACTGCCCATTGTTGATGATGGAAGATGAAAGAGATTGGGGCCCAAGGCCTTTCAGGTTCATTAATGCTTAGACCTTGGAACCCACTTTCTCTAAGTTCTTTGTTAATTTCTAGAACAACATCATTGTTACTGGCTGGGCTGGGTACATAATTTTGCAAAAAATTGAAACTTTTAAAGTTAGAGCTAAAAAAATTGAATAATGAGGTGTTTGGTAATATCAACACAAAGCTTAAGGCTTCAGAAGAAGAGCTACATGCAATTGACATAGTTGCTGAGGCTAGAGCATTACTTGACACAGAAAAAGAAACAGGAAGAGTGATCAGATGTGAAGTGTGGAAGCTTTATAGAATGGTGGAATGGTTATGGTTACAAAAATCCAGATTAAATTGAATTTTGAATGGAGATAAAAACACGAGGTTTTTCCATGTCTTTGCTAGCACTAGATAGAGTAGAAACCTTATCAACTCTATTTCAGTTAATGGGATATCTTATGAGGAACCTAGCAGGATTAAACTGGAGGCGTTGCTTCACTTCAAGGGTCATTTCGCTGAATCTTGGGCAAAAAGGCCTGTTTGGAGGAGGGGGGGGAGGGAGTTCAAATCTATTGAGCCAGATCTTATTTCTCAACATGTTGTATCAGATTTCAAGAAGAATGAGGTTATGGTAGTTATAAAGGAATGCAATAACAACAAAGCACCAGGCCCTGATGGGTTTAACCTGTTATGTTATTAGAAATTTTGGAAGATCATGAAGAAGGTTATCATACAATTCTTTAAAGATTTTCACACCCATAGCAAGCTTACTAATGGCATTAATAGTTCTTTCATTACTCTCATACCCAAGCTGGAGAATCCTAATGGTCTAACTAACTATAGACCCATTAGTCTAGTAGGCTCTCTGTACAAAATTTTGGCTAAAGTTTTAACTTGTAGATTGAAGCTAGTGCTACCCTCAATTATCGGTGAAACTCGAACTGCCTTTCTAGGATAGAGAAATATCTTAGATGGGGTATTCATTGCTAATGAAGTGATTGATGGCTGGAAGAAGACCAAGAAGTCAGGGCTAATTTTAAAGTTGGATTTTGAGAAAGCATTTGATTCGGTAAATTGGGAATTTTTAATTTCCATGCTGTCTAGTTTTGGGTTTGGGTCTAAATGGATCTCTTGGATGAAAGTATGTGTTTCTACACCTCGTATATCCATTCTTTTAAATGGATCACCAATAAAGGAGTTTTCACCTCAAAAAGGTCTTAGGCAGGGTGACCCCCTCTCACAATTCCTTTTCAATATAACAGCAGAAGGGCTCAACATTCTTTTTAACAGAGCACTCAATCTTGGCATTCTCAAAGGAGTGAAACTTGGGGCTAATGAGGTTCTCTTATCCCATCTTCAATTTGCAGATGATTCAATCCTTTTCTGTGATGCAGAGTGGGATCAGTTGGTACTTATTAAGTGATTCTTAGATGTTTTGAAACTCTCTCGGGCCTTAGAATCAATTATCATAAAAGTGTTGTGTGTGGGGTTGGTGTGTCTGATGAGCTTTTGTTGTCTTTTGCAAATCTTCTTAATTGTAAGGTGCAAAAACTCCCATTGAAAATTTTGGGGTTACTATTAGGAGCCAATCCAAGTAGGAAATCAATGTGGAAACCTGTTCTTGACAAAATCAAAGTTAAGCTTGCAGGGTGGAAGAGGAAATTATTATCTTTCGCAGGTAGACTAACCTTGATAAAATATGTTCTATCCAACCTCCCTGTGTTCTACCTCTCTCTATTCAATATGCCCGAAGGAGTTTCTAGAGAAATAGAGAAGATTGAAGCTGTGTTTTTGTGGGTGGCAATGATCTAAAGAGGAAAGTTCATCTAGTGAAATGGGTGGATGTAACAAGGAGTGTCAATCAAGAGGGTCAAGGTATAAGAAGGATTAGAGATGTGAATACTTGTTTACTACTCAAATGGTGGTGAAAATTTGGGAATCAAGTCAATGTGCTCTGGAGAAGGGCTATCTGCAACAAATATAAAATCAATGAAAATTGTTGGCATCCTCCATTGAGATCCCATTATAAACATTCTAGATTGTGGACTGACATTATCTCCATTGGGGCCTATAGTAGGAACATCTTCAACTTCTATTTGGATAATTGTTTACTTAAAGTGGGGAATGGGTCTAGAATCTTATTTTGGCATGACAAGTGGTGTGAAGGGTTCTGCTTTGAATCTGAATTCCCTCTTCTCTACAACCTTACTACTGACAAGGAAGGATCCCTTCATTATTTCTACCACAGGAAATCCAGCTCAAATAATTGGAATTTTCAGTAGAGAAGAGAGCTTTATGTTTAGGAATTACTTGAAGAAAACAAACTTGTTAATGTCTTATCCTCTTCTCATCCTCTGTTTCTTGACAATGTGGATTGCCAAGTTTGGGCCAATGGTTCTTTCTCTGTCTCTGCTCTTTATTCTTTCAGCAGCTCTCTGCTTGGCCCTCATCTCAAAATTTGTAAGTTTGTCTGGTACAATGCTCTTCCCCCCAAATTTCTCTTTTTTGGTTGGCTAGCTTGGAAAAACAGAATAAAGTCTGCAAAGTTTCTGCATAGATTAGGCATTTTAAGCAGCAGTGCATCCTCTCTCTGCCCATTTTGTAGCACTAAAGTTGAAACTGCTATTCATGTCGTGTTACACCACCCTTTCTCCTAGTTTATTTGGTCATCAGTGATACCTGTTTGGGGTTTTAATTGGTGCATTCAAGGTTCAGTTGAAGGTCTTTTCAACTGGTGGATGGGTGGAAAATTTAAGAGACTTCAAAAGAAAATCTGGAAAGCGATACCCTTAGTTGTTCTGTGGTCTCTCTGGAAACATAGGAATGAGTGTGCCTTCTCTATGTCGCAACCCAATTCCTCAAGTCTATATGAACTCATCAAAACTAGAACTGTTCTCTGGCTTAAAGCATCTTCAAAGGACTTTCCTCTCCCAGTTGATGACTATATGTTCAAATGGAATCAAATCAGATGCTAAATCAATTGGTGTAAACCAGGGGATAGGTTGCTAATCTGTTAGGCTGCTGATATGTTAATCCTAGTATTCTGTTTCTGTTTCTGGTAATCTGTTTATGCTGCTGATTGTTGATTGCTATTGCTTGTTGCTGCTAGTCTTGGTTGATGTGTTCTATTTTGCTTTATTGATCTTGCTTATTGCTGCTGCTAGTCTTAGTTGATTGTTGATTGTTGATTGCTGATTGCTGATTGCTGATTGCTAATGGTTGGATTGCTAGTGGTTGGTTTAATCAGTTGTTCCTGTAATTTGATTTTGTTATTGGTTTTGTTTGGTTATTCTTTTTCTTGTTGGTTTCTCACCAAGTGGAGCTTAGAGCTTAAGCTAAATTAGTTTGGGCCCTTTTCAATTTTTTTTGGACTTAAAACATACCTAATATATTACACTAAATTATAATAGAAGGAGGCTCTTTTTTTGGGTCTATTTTGAGGGGCCCTAGGCCATGGCCTGGTGGGCTTATGCCTAGGGTCGGCCTTGGAGACTAAATATAAACTAACCTTCAAATTGCCTCATATAGAAAGTGAAAAAATAATGAGTTCCACTATTGCATGAATATAATATTTATAGGGTGACGAGGATGTGAATGACTTCGAGAAAATGTAATTTATGACGGATAGAGTTTTTAGATAGGAGAAAAAATTAGTTAGAAAAAGAGTGTACAAGAAGAATTTTTTTCATCTTTCCTTTTATAAATTATAAATCATGGAATTATTATAGAAAATAATAAATTATGAGATTTTTTTATTTTTAAAATTTCAATATATTTTTTAAACTTAAAAATTCATAAATTTAGTATGGGATGTAGGGGACTGCCGTAGACCTTTGGTTGAAATGTCCTTTGCTATAATATATAATAGGGTACTCAGGTGATAAATCCATTTTTTGATTTTGTTTGTCCAAAAATTCAAACGCTAGAATATCTTATCAAAAAGGATAATCATTCCCAAATGACCAAACTACCCACGTGTATATATATGCATGCTACTTAACCGAAACCAAACCAAACCAATCCCTACACACACACACACACACACACAAATAATTTTAATTTTAAACTAACTATTAAAATTTAATTGTTAAAATAATGCCAAATTTTGTTATATACTATTACATTCTATATTGATTAGATGAATTGTTTACTATTTTAGTATAGAGGCATTAACCGGGCTAGGGTTAGATTGAGCTTAACTATATTAAAAAATTATATATCCACTCAACCCCAAAATAACATAATTGATTAATATAGCCATCTTCAATCCGGCCATACAAAATTTCAAAATTTCAAATCCACTCAATTAATCCATTATATATGGACTATTATTTATTTATTTATTTATTGTGTGTCTTGGAGTGCTTTTAAATGAAAATTTCATTTTTAATAATAATTCCAATTTGGTCCATCAGCAAAATTCAATTGAAAATGATTTTTGCTCTTTTAACAAATGTTTTAGTGTAAGCTCTAAAAAACAACACATTTTTTTATTGTTCATTTTTTTTATAAATGTTTTGAAAATATAAATTGGCAGAATGTTAAAAACAAATTATTTAAAAAAAATATTGTGTAGTTCAACCAAAAAAAAAGAAAAATGATTACAGAAAACTAAAATGAACCAAACTAATAATTTTGTAACATTTGCACTTAAAATAATTAATGTTAAAATAATCATTAATCTCATTTCACATATATTTGTTAAATTCATATATATGATTTATTTATTTATTTTTATAAAGAAAGTACAACTAAGTGGCAAAGTCATAATATTCTCAAACTCAAATACATTTTTTTGAGCTATTATTATTATTTTTTTCATGCCTTTTTAATCTTTAGTAAAACAAATTTCATATTTCACTATTTTTTTTTTTTTAGATACACTTAATCTAAAAGTACCTAAAAAGTAAAACTATCAAAAAAATTGAAAAAAAAAATTCACTATAAATGAAAAGATCAAAAATAAAAACAAAAACAAAAAAAGGCACATTTTTCACAATTTTTTGTCTTAACAGTAATTTTTTAAAAATTTTCTTTCATTAATATCTTAGTTTGTAGGTGAATTTGGCTGAAATATGTCATGACCCACTCCCCGTACCCAAGAGTTAAATATCGTGATGATCAGTAACTGAAATTATCTTCGGCCAATTCTTGAAAAAATAAATAAACGTGAGCAGAAATAATATTTAAATAAGGTACTAAAAAAATCATTAGAGTTTTCACTTTTATAACAAAAATTCATTGATCAAAAAGGCCGATATCTACATATGAAGAATAGAATTATAAATACTATAAAAGTACTATGTGTTTCTATTCCACAACCCCACGTCTAAGAATCTCCAAAAGCTATTTCTAAATTGCATTGTTTCCTGAAAATTAGTAAACAGCTACAAGCACATGGTAAAGTGAGAAACATTATACTGAGAGTATAAGGGTCAAAAAATTACCAAGGATAAACTTTAGGCTAAAATAGATAAAATAGAATACTTTCTATTATCATAAATAAGTTGCTCATATTATAACAGAAATCTGTTTCAGAAATCATGTGATATTATATGAAAATATATAACCACAATCATGGTACCGAACAGAACAGAACAGAGGTCACATGAGTGACAGTCAAAATAGAGGTCAATAGATTCATGACAATACAAAGGTACGGATTCAAGAGGTAGCTCGTACGGATTCTAGAGGTGGCTCCCACAATAATGTAGCACTTAGTTTCGCACAGCACTTTGCTCCGCATAGAACAAAGATCAATAGATCTATGACAAACAGAGAGCCACAAGGTAACCAATCAGAAACTAATGGTTTATTTAAATCTCCCAAGGTGCCTTAAATCCTACATTCTCTACACATGGCTTCTCCAACGGATTATACACCTTTGTTGTGCCACCTGTAAGTTTTATTGAGTAACCCCAAAGTAAATTAAATATCTTAGTACATTTTGGCCCATAAATTAAATTAATTGCACTATTAATTTAAATAATGATCTCAACATATAATTTTATACTACGGTCAAATTCCATACACATCGCACCTTGATCCTAATTCATCATATATAAAATTATATTCTTCTCATTTATAATTAGATAATATTAATAGGATAATTTAGAAAAATATAATAAAAATACCATAATAGTCAAAAAATATTATCGAATAATAATATAAGGTTAAAGCTTTTTTTTTTTTGAAATCATTTATAATTAAATAATACTAATATAAAAATTTAAGAAACAATTTAAATTTTTAGGTTGTTGCCAAATATGAAAAGTAAAAAGAGTTTAATGAACACACACACACACACACACACACACACACAAAACCTCATAAACACAAAAACAATTTTAAAAAATTAAGGCAAATTTACCTATAAATCACATATTGAGAAATTGTGATCCATTTAGTCCTAATTTTTTTTTAGAATAATTAGTCCCATTGATTTTGAAAATAGAGATTTATATATTATTTAAAAATTAAACTGACGATTATACCATTATTTCTATCATGTTCATTCTCTTTTTTTGTTTTGTACTAGAAAGGTCAAATTTGGGATTTTTTTTATATGAAAATCTTTTTTATTTGAAAAATATTTCAAAAGGAATTCAAAAATGATTTAAAATATAAGATTTTTCAAACAATCCAGAAAGATATGAAAATTTTCAAACATTTCAAAAAGAGTACAAAAAACTACTTAGTAAGTTTTGGCTAAATGTATAATTTCAAACTGTAATATTTTAGTGTAATATTTCAATATAACACTTAAAAAAATCTTAGTGTAATACCCTAATGTAGCACATAAAAAACTCCTTCCTGTACTTTTTCCAAACGTAACACTCCAATATAACACTTCAAAAAAACTCTTTAGTGTAACATTCTAATGTAACATGCAAAAGAATTACTTAGTATAATACTTTAATGTAACACAAAAAAAATCCTTTAATGTACATTTCTCAAATGTAAAACGCTAATATAATACTCTAAAAAATTCCTTAGTGTAACACTCTAATATAACACACAATTTTTTTTAGTGTAACACTACACATAAAAAAACTCCGTTGTGTACTTTTTTCAAACGTAACATTTTAATATAACACTCTGAAAACTCGTTAGTTTAACACTTTAATGTAACATACTTTAATGTTACATTTTGAAAAAGCATACAAATGAGTTTTTTTTGGGGTTTTTTACTGGCCGGTCCTACCTTTTACACTTATTCCCCTCTTAGTCCTAAGTTTTGCTCCTGTGCACCAACAGGTCCTGAGCCTTTTTTTTGGGTACCGTTTTACCTCTCCCCTATTTTGGCGCGTTTCTATTTGGATTTTCCATCAAAATATTGTGTTGTGAGTATGGGTTTGTGATTTGGATTTCTGTGGAACTTCACGATTTGCTAATGTATTATTGTGGAGCTTTGTGATTTGTGATTTCTGATTTTGTGCTAGGCGTATCTTTGCGATTTGTGATTTGTGATTGTGTGCTTGGTGAATCTTCCTATTTGCGATTTCGCGTTTGGTGTATAGTTACATTTTCTGATTTGCAATGTTGTGGAGTTAGGTCGATTGGTATGTTTGATTTTGATTTCAATTTCAATGTTTTGGTTCTTTTTAGTTTGAGTTGATGATTTTGATTTTGTGGTAATATTGTTGTTACTCTGTTGTTTCTGTTGCGATTGAATTTGTGTTTTGTTCATGATATTGAAAGTTTTGAGATATGTATATGTATAGAATTTTGGATTTTTCTTTTTTTTTTTGTTACAAAATTGTTTTGATTGAACACAGGTGCTGGTTTGTTATTTTATACAGTGATAATTTTATCACTGAGTATTTTGGGGGTGTTGTTGGATTAACTTTTTCAACAGTGATAAATTTATCAGTGAGTATGGGAATAGGAGATGAAAAGGTTGCATAATGTAATGATAAGATTCAAATTGAGTTAACATGTCTATTAAGTGTAACCTTTATTCACTGTTCTTGGTCTTTGGTGGTGTTAACTGTCAAAGTTATCAGTGTTCCTTTTTGGATGTGTTTGAGTTGGTTGATAATTTTATCACTGTATTTGATTTTGTTTTACGGTGTTTGAGTTGTTTGCTGAAATATAATTGTTGTTTGTTGCAGGATTTATAGTGATGGAGAATTATTTGTTTCTTATGTGTAAGTTTAGAGGTATATATGACATTGGTTATCAAGTATAATGATCGATTTAATTTCAAAGATTTAGTATATAAATTGTGTGCAAAGTAGAGTGAGTTAATTGGTAGTTCTTTGAATATATTGTATTCAATGCCTAGATATTCTTGTTGTGGTCTACAAAGTGAAGAGGATTTGGAGGTTATGGCTGGACTGGCACTTTCTTGTGATATTTATCGTATTGATGTTTTTGTAAAGTGTTGTTCTTTGGGTGAAGGTTATATGATTTGTGATGGTGAAGCTAGTAGTAGTAGTAGTAGTAGTAGTAGTAGTGTTGTTTGTGAAACTGATTTTTTGCCTTCATTTTATTCAAATCAACGAAAACCTTTGTTCTTCGATGGGTGGGTTAATTGTATGAAAGGAGTGGGACAAAGGTTTGCTCAAAGAGTTATTGATTTTCGAGATGCGTGGTCAAGAGTATTCTATTCATTCCGGTTTTGATTTTGATTTTGTTAAGAATGATAAGGATCGTGTCACTTTTCATTATAAGAGAAGAGTTGATTTGGGATATTTATGGAGCATGCATGGTAGAGTGGAAAATTATAGTAAAGCTTTTGTTATTAAACAATTTGATGATGTTCATACTTGTGGATCTTCTTTTCGTACAATTAAACATGCTAGGATGACTTCAAGTATGATTGGTGGGCTAATTTCAAGTGATATTCGTAATAAGGCTTTGACATTGGTTAGTGAGGTGGTTTGTGATTTCAAGGATTATTATGGAACATAAGTTTCTTATTGGCGAGCTTGGATGGGTGTTGAAAAAGCAAGGGGTCTTGTTTTTGGTGGCTATTCATCATCATTTGACGATATTCGTTGGTATGTTGATGCCGCTAATGATTGTAATCCGGCAAGTGTTTTTGATATGGAATTTGATATTGATAGTAAAGGAAGACATTTCAAATGCTTGTTTTTCGCTTTTGAGGAATGTATTCATGGTTTCAAGTATTGTCGGCCTGTGTTGATGCTTGATGGAACTTTCTTGAAAGGAAGACACAAAGGTTGTTTATTGGCTGCTACGGCAAAAGATGGTAACCAAGGTATATTTTGTGTGTATTTGTTATTATTATTAAAACAGTGATAATTCTATCATTTTTGTTAGTAGAGAGTGTTGATTATTGAGTATGGTCAATCTATTAGTGATAAATTTATACTGTATACTTTTGTTAAATTTTTATATTTATACAGTGATAAATTTATCTGTGGCTGGTGTTATATGTTATATACTTTGTGTTTTGATTTTCTTTTTGTAATTTTTTTATTTGTTATTGATAACATGTATATATATTTTGTTTGTAGGTTTTATATCCGTTATGTTTTGCTATTGTTGATAGTGAAAGTTATGACAGTTGGCATTGGTTCTTGTCAAAGTTATTAGTTATTTTGATTCCGGAGAGGGATATTGCATTTGTTACTGATCGACATGGAGGTTTGCTGAAAGCTTTAGCTAAGGTCTTTCCGTTTTCTTTTCATTCTTTTTGTCTAATGCATTTGAAGACAAACTTGAAGACTTATTTGTCAGTGAAGAGTCGTGAATCTAAAGAGTATTTGCTTACTCTTTTTAGTAGATGTGCATATGCTCCTACTATTGAGTTGTTTAATGAGCTATTTGAAGAATTTAAGGGTCGTTGTGGTCGTAGTGTTGAGAAATTTCTTGAGGATTTGCCTAATGAGTGTTGGTGTAGCGCTTATTTTCAAGGTAAGATGTGTGGTGAAATGTGCACAAATGTTGCGGAATCTTTTAATTCATGGATTAGGGATGAACACTATTTGTTTTCAACTAGTTTTGTTGATACTATACGGGTGAAACTAATGGAGCAATTTTTAAGAAGGAGAGAAGTTGGGAATAAGTGGAATCGTATCATGGATAGTTAAGAAATGTAGCGACGACATTTATGAAATCCAATTGGATCATTCAGTTATGGTTAATATTGGGAAACATTGTTGTTCTTGTCGATTGTGGGAAATTGATTCTAATCCTTGCAAACATGGTTTTTATGCTATAAAGAGGAGTGGGAAGGATCTGAATTGCTTTCTTGATGATTACTACCGTGTTAGTAGTTATTGTGATTCTTATTCACATTCTATCTATCCAGTTCCTAGTATGTGGAAGTCAAATGTAGTTGTTGATGATGACGTTGTTTTACCTCATCTTTGTAAGAGATCAGCTGGACGTCCAAGAACAGAGATAATACTTTCTAAGGGCGAAATCAAGAGAATTAGGTAGAGTAGCTGTAGAAAGATGGGAACTCATAATCGGAAGACATGTAAAGAAGCTTTGCTTTAGTTGTATTGATTTTAATTGAATTACTTTGTTGAGAGTTGAGAGGTGTTACTTGCATTGAATGATTGAGTATTTTTGGAAAGATGTATCATTTTGGTATTTGCATTGAATGATTGAGGAATTTGTTGAACATAAATTATATTTTTTGCTGATATTTTGGCAGGATTAAGTTTCACAGATTTATATTATTTGATTTAGGTTAAATGTAGTTGCTATTTTTGGTATTTTATAAAGTGATAAATTTATCATTGGTTGGTTTGGACAAGTTGGTGGATTATTTTTTTGTGAGAATGATAAATTTACCATTAATGTGGTTCTTGAATTTTGTTATTTTCGAGAATGATAAATTTATCACTGATTATGTGGGAAGAGTTGATGGTTTATTACATTTATGTTAGTGGTTGATAAATTTATCACTGTTATATCCAAGCAAATGTTCTTTTCTACAGTGATAAATTTATCATTATCTGGAGTTATCTAGTTTTCTCAGGAAAAATTTCCACAATACAAAGGTGTAGATCAAATCTCTAGAATACATAATTGCATATCTGTTGTGTTAACTGCTTTAAAAAGCAAAAAAAATTTAAGATCGACTACCATATTTATCTGGTTTAGCAACAAGTTCTCAGTCTGCATACTGTTTTGTGGTCACTCAGAAGCAAGCTTTGGATGTTTGAGTTGTTTAACTAAAATATCAAATGGTTTTGATTATTCAGAAATCACCAAGGATGTCATGTTCTTACATTCATTTTCAAACTTGGAAATATCTACAAATTGTAATAGTATTTTAATTTCCAATTTGGACAATGTAATAATGCTTATGTTTTAATTTTCAATTAGGTAAATTTTTTATTTATTTTTTATGGTGTTTTGTTTACTTGAATTGGGGAGAGAGAGAGAGAGAGAGAGAGAGTTGCTGGTTTTTTTGTTTGAACAGTGGTAAATTTATTAGTGTTCATAGTGATAAATTTGTTGAAACAGTGATAAATTTATCAGTGTAAACAAAACACTATAAAAAATAAATTTATCGGTATAGTGACTCCAAACCTGTTATTAACCTTTAAATTCAACACAAATACTCATATTAGAATCAATATTTTGAATGAAATTTGGATAACAAGACTGATATCAAAAGCCAGAACTGGTAACGATATGGCTAAAAAAGACTGAATGTTTCATTTAAATAAATTTGACATTGTAACAACCAAGCATTGTCCGTAACTTTGACATTGTAACAACCAAGCACTGTCCATAACTTTGACATTATAGCAACCAAGCATTGTAATATGCATTGGAGGAAAATAAGAACCAAAATCATCAAAATACAAGTAACACTGTAACAAGCAAACAAGCAAAATGTATGAAGTGTTGACATTCTAACAACCAAATGAATCAGTGTTTCCTTTTGTTTTCTTCTCTTCCAGATCTGTTGATTATTACAGAGGCAAGTCATCAATGTTTTCGTCAGGTATTTTTCTTAAGCAACTTGTTGGTCAGTCAAGAAGATAGTTAACATATCGGCTCTCAATTGATTACATTCTTCCTTGGAAAAAGTAGGCATTATGTTGCTTTTGGAAACATATTGCCTCATGATATAGCAAACAATGATTCCATAATCAAGCTTGCAAAAACATTTTGAAAAGAAAATATTATAATTTGGTTTTGTTGTTGTTTTTTTTTTTAATAACAGTGTTTTTGTTATTGATAAACTTACGACGTGTCTTCTTGTTGTAGGCTATTGATGACGCTTTGTCTGCTGTTGAAATTTATCAAGGTGGATGAGAGTTGGCTTCTCATCCTTTATGTACTTGTCAATAATCTCTCTCTGCAACATATACATTTGCATAATTGTTCTATTTGAAAGTCAGTTGAAACAATTAATGAGAAACTATGGATTTAAAGAATGATAAATATATTATTGTATAAATATTTGATGTATAATTGAGCATGGATCAGGATTGATGTATTAGATTCCAAATTGCAAAAGAACATGAAATGTCATGATGAAGATGAAAACAATTGATAATTTATCACTCAATGAGGTAAAGTAAGTAAATTTTATCACTCAATTAAGCAAAGTAAGCAAATCCATTATTATAACAAATTTTATCACTCGATTAGGCAAATTAAGCAAATCTATTATTGTTATAACAAATTTTATCACTGAATTAGATAAAGTTAGGAAATTCATCATTATATAGCAAATTTTATCAGTCAATTAGGCAAAGTAAGCAAATTTGCCATTGTATAGCAAATTTTATCACTGAATTAGTAAAAGTTAGCAAATGCATCATTGTATAGCAAATGAACATAATGATATGATTATTATGAAGTTGAATATCACTCATAAATTAATACTGTATGGTATAGATTCAAAATAGCTTCAAGTCGAATTTTATCACTCAATTATAGTTATGAAAGAATAAGGGAAGCAAATCCATCGCTATAACAAATTTTATCACTCAATTAGGAAAATTAAGCAAATCTATCATTCTTATAGCAAATTTTCTCACTAATTTGGGCAAAGTAAGCAAATGTGGCATTGTATAGCAAATTTTATCACTGGATTAGCAAAAGTAAGCAAATCCATCTATAGGAAATGAACATGAAGATGTGATTATTATGAAGGTGAATATCACTCATAAATTAATATTGCATGGTACAGATTAAAAATAGCTTCAAGTCGAATTGTATCACTTAATTATAGTTATGAAGAAGAAGGGAGGCAAATCTATCATTATAACAAATTTTATCACTCAATTAGGAAAATTAAGCAAACTTACCATTCTTATAGCAAATTTTATCACTGAATTGGGCAAAGTAAGCAAATCTATTATTTTATATTAAAATTTATCACTGAATTAGTAAAAGTAAGCAAATCCATCATTGTATAGCGAATGAACATGAAGATGTGATTATTATGAAGTTGAATATCACTCATAAATTAATACTGTATAATACACATTGAAAATAGCTTGAAGTTGAATTTTATAACTCAATTATAGTTATGAAAGAAGAAGGGAAGCAAATCCATCATTATAACAAATTTTATCACTCAATTAGGAAAATTAAGCAAACCTACCATTTTTATAGCAAATTTTCTCATTGAATTGGCTAAAGTAAGCAAATCTGTTATTGTATATCAAATTTTATCACTGAATTAGCAAGAGTAAGCAAATCCATCATTGTATAGCAAATGAACATGAAGATGTGATTATTATGCAGTTGAATATCAATCATAAATTAATACTGTATGATACACATTGAAAATAGCTTCAAGTCAAATTTTATAACTCAATTATAGTTATGAAAGAAGAAGGGAAGGAAATCCATCATTATAACAAATTTTATCACTCAATTAAGAAAATTAAGCAAATCTATCATTCTTATAGAAAATTTTCTCACTGAATTGGGAAAAATAAGCAAATATGTTCTTATATAGCAAATGAACATGAAGACGTGATTATTATGAAGTTGAATATCACTTAATTATAGTTATAAAGGAATAACGGAAGATGAATACGACTCACGTTTGATTCGCATGTTTGTTGAAGATGAACTAAACAAGGAATATAGATCGAAACGGTGGAAGATTTGTTGGGAATCTGTTCGGAATCAGAATATAGATCGAAATAGAGGTGATTTCTTTGGAAACAATGGGAGATTCAGGGAAAATCTCTTCGTTTGTTTTGATTTTCAAATTGCAAATCGCCTCAGAATGGTTTTCAAATCAGAACAATTGAAAAGGAGCGTGTGTGTCACGCGCGCAGTGGAGAGCTCATGATATCTTCTTTGCTTCACGCGTGTGGTGTGACATTGAGGGGTAAAATTGGAAACTAAAATAGGACAGGACTTGGTGGGTATTAATTTGTTTCCATGGGACCGGCTGGTAAGTCCCCCCCTTTTTTTTTAGTGATTTTGTGTGTTACATTGGAGTATGTTATATTGAAGTGTTACGTTTGGGATTACATTGATTGGAATTTTATGTTTGGGAAAAATACACTAAATATTTATTTATTTATTTATGGTATTACATTAGAGCGTTACGTTTGGAAAAAGTACACGAAAGAGTTTTTCGTTGAGTGTTACGAGTTGGTATGTTTGGAAAAATACACCAATTTTTTTTTTTTTAATGCATTACATTGAAGTGTTACGTTATTGAAGTTATATTAGAGTGTTACGTTTTTGTTCATAATATGAGATTTGTCCCAGAATGAGGGAAAATCCAAAACTTTTATAATGCGGATTGTTCAAATGTGTAATTTTACATTTTAAGAAACTTATTTTTATCCCTAAAAAATTAAACTCAAACATGTAAGTCACTACTCCTTAATTTCTACTTTAATAGGACCTTTGGATTCAAAAGAAAAAAAATGAGGACTAAACAGTTAACAAGATCACATTTTGGAATTTATTGGTTATTTATCCAAAAATTAAACCAAACAAATAAAAATAAATAAATAGTTATTAGTAATTTTTTTACATATGTACTTTCTAAGTAATAATTTAAAATACAATTTGAAAATATTTCCATATTAGTATTTCCACATCATTTTATGTTACTGTAATTGCAATGTAATATTATTTGAAAATAATTATTTTTTGTAACGCCCTCAAAATAATACACAATACCCAACATTTTAGACATGCATTGATACAAAAGAATTCAACCATTTCTATTCATCAGAGTAAATCTTACAACTGTATTACATGTTAACAACAAAAGCAAATGCCCTATGGGCTTACAACTTTCTAAGTTGACACTTGGTTACAAAAAGAAGAGTACTAACTCAATACATATTAAGCCCTTGGCTTGAATTTACATGTAATACATCAAAATAAACAAAAAGTGTCTTCAACTCTCATTATCATCCAAGCTATATTCTTGGAGGTGGCATACTACCTGTACCTGAAAATAATGTCCCATAAAGGGTGAGCCAACGCCCAGTAGAGATATGCTAAACACAGTATGAGCAATAACTAAGACATTAGCAATTGATAAATGTTTAATTTCCATAAATCAATTCACAACCCGTTTCCATTTCTTATCAGTTTCACAATTTACATCAACGGCTCAGAACCTGGCCAACCACTTATATGAGACTATGACTCATATTAAACATTTCCCATTTTATAATAGATAAACATATAAGTTGTATCAACATCTCAACAGATAAGCATACAAGCTGTATCCACATTTCAACAGATATGCATATTAGCTATATCAACACTTCCAATGACAAGCATATGAGCTGTATCAACATATTATCTGACAAGCATACGAGCTGTATCAGTGGAGTCCATCCCCTATCTCCTCCCAAACAACATCCGGTTTAGAGGTCCATCCCCTATCTTCCCCTAAACCGTGGAGTACATCCCCTATCTCCTCCCACACACACAACGTATATACACAAAGGTCATATACACAATCAATCAATACATAACGTTAATGTATTCTATCAACCGTCATACACTATGACATACCCAATTGATTAGTCTTAGTTTTCCTAATCATCATGCATTGTCTACAACAATCAAAACTACCCTCCACCGGTAGCCCAAGCAATTATTTCTAAACAGATAATAAAAGCTCCAACAGATAAAATATCAATGTTTTCAAAAGTGAGCGATTAATAAATCTAACTCCACTATTCCCCCACCTTTTCCCCTCCATTTCTCCCTCTCCTTGGTCCATATAACCAGCCTCCAGCTCTGGTTTGAAGGGTTGGAAAATTTCCCTAAGAGCCTCTTGCATTATATCCCTCCATCTCTCTTATTTCCTTCAAAAAACCTTCAAACCCTACACCATTTTACACTACACCACCAAGCCTCACACCACCACTTCCATTTCCAGCAGCTTGGAGGTCTTCTCAGAGGCTAGGAGGCAGCAAATTTGGTCCAAGAAGTTCCTAAAGGTTGGTCTACAAGGGTGAGTTACCATTTCCCTCTTTCTAGCTCATTTTTTGCAACATTTCTTAGCCTCTCTTTCTTGTATATTTGAGCTCCGGCCATAACTGAAAGTAGTGTTTTTTTGAGCTCTACTTCATGTTTCATTAAGGGACTTTTGTCTTTTGAGACCCTCTTGATGCACTTTCTTCATTATCCCTCTTGTATGCCATAATCTTGCATAGTATTTTTGGCCTATATGTGATTTGTTTTGGAGCATGATGTAAACTGTATATAGGTTTATTTTGAGCCCCTCTTCAACATTTAAGAAGGACTCATCACTGTTTGGGACCTCCATGTGCCACTTGTCATTATATCTCTCTTTTGCTCCCCATTTTTGCATGACTTGGCAGCCCCTTGTGCTTCTGTTTTTGGTCATTTTACAGAACTGGAAACAGTCTTATTTTGGAACATTCTTCATGTTTCATTAAGGGCCTTTCATGGTTTGAGGCATCTTTTATACACTTCATGTTATATCTCTCTTTTGGTCCCCATTTTTGCATGACTTGGCAGCCCCTTGTGCTTCTGTTTTTGGTCATTTTACAGAACTGGAAACAGTCTTATTTTAACCCATTATTCATGTTTCATTAAGGGTCTTTCATGGTTTGAGGCATCTTTTATACACTTCATGTTATATCTCTCTTTTGGACCTCATTTTGCATAGCATTTTTGACATATTTGCATACTGTTTTGGGTCTGGCCATCAACTGTAAAATGAATTATTTTTTTCCCCTCTTCAATGTTGTTGAAGGGCCCCTTTGTGTTTAAGGCCAGCAACCACCACTTGCCCCTTTGTCCATCTTTTGGCCTATTTCTTGCATGAGACTTTATCCATACCTGTGTTTGTTTTTGGGCTATTTTCTGAACTGTAAAAGATCATTTTTTAGGCCCCTCTTCAACTTTGTTGAAGGGCCCTAATCCATTTGAGGCCAGCAGCTATGAGTTGCTTCTTTATCTCATATTTAGGGCCATCTTTGCATGCTAGTTTTGCCCTGTTTCTGTTAGCTGTTTGGCCATGCTTTGAAATGTAAAAATGCTTATTTTGGGGCTGCCTTGCTTCTTTCTTTTCATTCCATGTGCCAATTGTGCATGCTTTGTATAGCTGTAAGCCATTTCATATGCCTAATGTTGCATTTCGGGACTCGTTCCATGCATCGGGTGTCATTTCGCCTTGTTTCGGGGCTGTTTTCCCCCTCATTTTGCTACTGTTTTTTTGCATATTTGCATATCATATTCCATGTCTTTGCCATGTCTCATTAGAGTGGCATTTCGGTGCCTGAGTGTCGGTCCTCGGTTTGCGTGCCCGCGTGCACGCATTTCGAGTTGTCTTGTTTTCATCTGATGGCCTCCTGTGTGAGTGTGGCTGAGGCCCTCTCATGTTGGTGTAAGCTCATTATTGCATTGCGTATTCCATTTCATCCATAGCATTGTGTATGCTCGATTGTGTACTACCTCGTATAGCGTGTATGCCATTCCATAACATTGTGTATGTTAGGATTGTATCTTAGTTGCATTTCATGCATGTCATGCCTATTGCATCATGTTCGGGGTAGGAGTTAGCCCGGGCACGGGAAATGAGGTGAGTTTCGCACTCCGAGTAACGGGACGTATCTCAATTCCCCAGTCACCGATACTCCGGATCATCCATGATGGAGTTAGGTTTTAGTTGTGTTTTCATGTGCATTCATTCCATATTGAATTGTGCAATTCGACTCCTCGACCATCATGCCTCGATATGCGTGATTGATGGCATGAGGATCGAGGCAAGCATATATTTGTGAAAATACATTGCTATGCCCCTTTCCTGCTCTCTGTTGCAGCAAAATGAAGAATCAGCAACTTTTCGGGGCTTGGCACGCATTTCAAGAACAGGTGTAAAAAGAGGCTAATTGGGGGCATCCCAGTGAATTTCCGCGCAAGGCAGCCCAGACATGCATCATTCATCTGAAGCAAGGCAGTCCCTGGCTTGCACGCCAGTTTTACAGCTTTCTTAGTTAATTTGTTAATTAATTAGGAATTTGTACATTATTTGGACTGTAATATTTGGACTGTACTATTCTTTTATTCGGGACTGTATATTTATTCGGACCCTCTGCGCGAGGGCACAACTGTAATAAGTGTGCGTGTGTGTGTTGTATGTCTTCCAACCCCACGTCTTTCTCCCTTTTATTTATCTGCTTATGATGGTTAGATTAGGGAATATTTCAATTAGCATACAGTATGATAGCATGTTTGCATTCATTCATCTGTTTTGCATACACCGAGCTCGGCGCATCATACTAACTGCATTGTATTTTCAATTCCAAGTTGAATACATGTTAGCTGTAGCATTCCATATGCCATGTTTAGAATAGCCGAGCCTGCTATAGTTTGCATTTTTGCATGTGTTGCATTAGGCATTTCTGTATACTTAGGATCATGCATGATTTCTAATATAGTTTCTGTTTTGGCTTGGAGTACTCGGTAAGTTTTATGCTTTAGCATCCTTGCATGTGTGTGGGTGCTGCCATGATAGCATGCTTACCATGAGGCTAATTGCTTATGTGATACAACTGCCTGAATGCCTGTGGGTGAAGGTTGGGTTATTTGGATTGGAACAATTGATTCAACTGTGAGTTTTAAGCCCACTAGATAGTGGCAAAACCATCTTTTCTAAGCCCACCTGAGGGTGGCAAATCCATGTCTTAGCCTACTTGTGGGTAGCACCATCAAACCATTTTCAAACAAACGAACATGAAATGTTTTGTTCCGATTCAGACGACACAGTCTATACTTGTATGCTGTGCGCATCACATAGTAACCTAGGCTAATAACCGGAATAAGAACATACAATGTTTTCAAAAATAGATATCATGGTTAGTAGAGGCCGGTCTCTGACCGGGCGAGAGGGGGTGCTCACAAAGTGACCTTCCCCAATCGTACCCAAGTTCCCGAGCCGAGGCAACTTTGGTGATGACGGACACGTCGCCTTTGGCAACGAGTCAGGGTTTCCTAGATTTCCCAAAATAAAATATTTAGGTGGCGACTCTGTATCTGGCAAAGCAGTCCATGTTTGGCACTTCTTTCAAAAATCTGTTTTTCTCAAAGCGATTTGCCGGATTTGGACTCTTTGGTTCAGACTAAGAACCATGACATAAATTGAGTCCGAACTGTAGCGAGGTCCCCCGCGGACTTGTTACAGTTTCTGGCGACTCTGCTGGGGACTTAGAGAACTTGACTCGAACTCATGATATCTGTTTTTTACTACACTTGTGTGTCTCTTTGCATCGCATTTGCATTGGTGCGCCTAGGACACCGTGTTTGCCACCTGCTATTCCTGAACGGTTTACCGGAGGCTTGTCTTGTCAAGGCATGACCATAAGGCTGACCGGTTGTGGGCTCTGCCAGTATGGTAACACAAACCCCGGTTTTACCGGGGCACCCTTTTTGACCATTCGACCTAGTGCATATTCGGATCCATAGTGACCATTTCCTAACTAGAACAGGTTGCTTACCCGTTTATAGGTTGTTTGAAACCGCTGCGTGCGTAGTGAAACCCTAGCTCCTGACAAAATAGGACAGGGAAACCCTACCCCAACATAGGGGTGTTTTGGGTCTCACTTATCTATTATGTGCTTTTAGAGTGCGTCTCTACAGGAATGCATGTATCAGTTTACAAGTTCGGGCATCAGGCTTGCGGGCACCGGTTCAGTATTTTGGGATTCAGTTTACCTGAGGGTATTAGTTTACGAGCAGAATTCTGTAGAGGCACAATCATTCAGCTCTGCTCATATGGGTTATCGTGAAAACAGGCTGTGATGCTCTCTGTTTTCCCTTTTGCTAGGTAGTCCTGGAGCCATAGCTTCAGAAGGCTCTGATATCCCCCGGGTACATTGGACTAGTGTTGATAGACTTTGTTAGGTCAGAAGTTCGATTCAAGGGAAACCGGTGTTCTTTCGCTGAGGCAAGGTAAAGAAAGGCCAGTCAGGGTTCACCGGTTCATTTGATCCGTCAGTCATCAGTCACATCACCTTTGTTCAGGCTCAACAGACCATGATGGCACAAGGTTCGGAAGAATTTGTGGCCGTGATAGCAGCGTTAAATCAGGGAACTGCCATGCAGGCTGAGACTAGTATTGAAACGCAGCGCCCGTCTGGAGCATCTGCCTCACATCCAGCTTTGGGACCCCAGCCGAACTTTGACCCAATTCCGCCAACTGAAGACTTACAGGGTCCAGATCCTCAAGAAAGGTTGGCTCATGCCCAAGTTTTCAGACCCCTGGTGCAGCCTAATGAGAGGCGTTATCCCCTTGATGCTAATGACCTCGATCTGACCACAGTGAAAATTGCGAACCTTGAGAAGCAATTCAAAAAGGCACAGGGCCTTAACTCCATTCCCGACATTGAGGATGGGCATACCAAGTCTGCTGTACAGCTCCCAGACAGATTCAAAATGCCATATATTGACTGTTTCGACGGGTCTGGAGATCCAATGGTACATATCCAACTTTTCTTGGATGTCCTAAAGCCGATGGGTCTGACTAAGCCACAAAAACTCTCTTTGTATGGAAGAACCCTATCGGGTATAGCAGCCACTTGGTACGCTAAGTTGGAAGATAAAGTGAAACAAAACTGGGAAGAACTGGCTGAGGCCTTTGTCGATCAGTATTCCTACAATACCCAAGTTGAAATGACCATCCAAGAGCTTGAAGCAACCCGCCAGAACCCAACAGAGTCTTTTGTGGAATTTGTTGCGAGGTGGAGAGCAAAGGCAGCACAGATGACAGATCGCCGCCCTTCTGAGAGGGATCAAGTGCAGATGATGGTGCGAAACCTCGAGCATGATATGTTGCAAAAATTGATAGTCGCTCCATTATTCACTTTCAAAAGCTTGCATGAACTGGGGGTTCAGGTCGAGAATGCGTTCAACAGTGGGATCATTCCCAGAACAAGTGAACCGACAAGGAGGGCGATTGCAGAGAGTACCAATGCCAGAAGTAGCACTATTCCCGAACCCACTGAAATCAATACAGTCGTCACAGCCAACCCTTTTGCCAAACCAAGCCTACGACCAGCCAGCCCAGCCCAAGCTCAGGGCAGAACTTTCACTCCCCTCTATATGAGCCTGACTAGCGCACTAAAATTCCTGATGGAAAAAGGGCATCTCAAACCCCTCGATCCTCAACCTCTTCCCGACCCACTCCCAGCTAGACATAACCCCACCAAGTACTGTATGTACCATCAGCAGCGCGGTCATGGCACCGACCGTTGCTACCACCTTCGTCATGAGGTCCAAAATCTCATCGACAATCGGACGATAGCTCCGCCTTCAGACCCCAATGACCAAACATCTCCTGCCTACCTCAATCTCATCCATATACTGCCATCCACCTATGACCCCAGCATATACATCACCCCGGCCCATCTACCCAAACCTGAGGTGTTTATCCCAGAAATTATGGACTTATGCATGATGGGTGCACCTGAACCTCAATCATCTCAAGCCCGTGAGCCCACTACTTCTGAGCTGAAGAGAATGATCGAAGATCTTCAAAGGACTGTGACAGATCTGGTCTCCGGAACATTGGCCCCATCATCGAGCACACCACATACCGGGAACTTCATGTCAAAAGGCTCCCCGATGTTGGGACGGGCTGCATTTGAGGAAGGCCAATCCCTTGGCAAAGTGGAGGCGAGTGGAAGGAACAAGATAGGGGCGGACACGGATCCCAATGAACATCTTCTATTGGCTGTTGAGGCTTTGAAAGCCGAGGGACTGAACAAAGAGGAAGTCCTCACAGTTGTTGCAAAAACTATAGATGACACTTTCGCTACTCAGGTTGGGGGCAGTCCGAATCAAAGGGAACATCGGGAGAAGGGCTGTCATACCAGAGACGATCCTGTTATCTCTAATCCTCCACTCGGAAGAGATCGACAAACCAGGCCAGCACCTGCCAGTCCCTTTGCTGGTGCGCCCAGTAAAAATCCACAAGCCTTGAAGTACCAACCCCGAGGTCGGAGGGTCTTCCATGCCCTCTATATTCCTTTGTCCAAAGCTCTCCAAATCCTTGTCGGACAAGGCCATCTCAAACCCCTTGAGCCTCGGCCTCTCCCGAAGCCTCTTCCGGCTACACATGATACTACCCAGTACTGCGCGTACCATCAACAAACTGGCCATACTACCAACAACTGCTTCCGTCTTCGCCATGAAGTACAGGATCTATTTGACAACGGGGTCATTGTCGCGCTAAGCTCTGCAAAGCTTATCGGCACTGGGTCAGTGAACTTAGGGGATAATGTGATTATGTGATCGAGGGATGAACCACCTGCGGATGGCGCTCAGATTACTCCAGCTGTGGTGGATGGCATGCACTGTTTTGAGCAATGTTCAAGTGCTGTTAATTTTGCATTCTGACTTGGGTATTGGGTCAGTCTTGTTGTTTTGTTTTGAGTCTGTCCTTTTGTTTTGAGTCAGTCTTTTTGTTTTGGGTCTGTCTTGTTGTACCGAGTCAGTCCTATTGTATAGGAGTCGGGTGATTCCGGGGGGGGTGTTACCTCGGGCATCACCATTTTGTTTTGTGTTTGTCTTTTCGTTTTGTTTTGAGTCTGTCTCTGCCAGGGAGCCAGTTGTGCCAATAGTTTTTTTGAATGAAACAGCAGTGATTTTCACACTCTTGTGTTTGCCTCGGTCGTGTGTCAATTGTGCCAGAAATTTTGAATCTAACGGCAGTACTTTTCGCCTACTTTTCTGTGCCTTGAATTCATTGCATTGACCTAAGTTTTCAAAACCTTTTGAACATTGTGATTGAAAACAAAGAGGAAGGAATTCCTCGGGTTTTGCAAAATTTTGATCAATTGAGAGAAAGAGATGCATGCTAAGCCCTTAATGAATGAAATCATGTTTGTTAACGTAAGTACTGAGAAGGATCCTGGCTTGACCCAGATTGGTCCCACACTATCTTCAGCGCGAGCGATTTGCCGCTTTCTTTAAAATTTTCAAAAACAAAATGTTTTGCGCGGTCCTGCGAAGACTTGTATGGAATCGCTCTTGAGATTGTGCAGTTTATGATTGCTCTCAACCTCAAGACTTGAGCCCTTGCTTTCAAACCTTGACCTTGGATTCAGAATGTTCAACGGTCAACCGCGATATGAGGCCTGTGTGGCCGGATTTGAAGTAGCCCTCGAACAAGAGGCCAGGAAAGTCAGATCAAAAAGATCAGATCTCATCAGAAGAAGCTTACGGAGCTAAAACAGGAGCCATTCTCCTGGATTCAGATAATTTCAGGATCTCAAAACCATTTGGCATGGACTCGTTACACTTTTACCCTTTGAGAGGCTCGCTGGGCCGAAAACCCGGAAGGGCGACCTAGGCAAAAGTTAGAGCAAGAGAAAAATACAAAAAAAAGAAGCAAAAAAAAAAATGCAAAAGAAAAGAAAAAAAGAGAACGAAAAAGAAAGATGCAAAGAAAAGAACAAAAAAAAAATGAAAATCAAAAGAAAAGAAATGAAAAGAATTGAAAAGAAAAGAAAAACGAAGCTCGCAAGGTCGAAAACCCGCAACAGACGCCTTGGCAAAAGTTAGAGCATAAAAAGGAGAGGTTAATACCCGAGTGTACCTTAACCCCGAACTACGTGAGGCTTGATTCCCATCTTTGGGGTACGTAGGCAACTTCATTCTGAAGTCCAGCCATAAAACACTTCGAATTGATTGTGCCCATGTAATGGTTTTGATCATCTTCGCTTTCTCTGTATCCAAGAATTTGGTTGTGTTCATCACTCTGAGGACTGACTAAAATGCGCCGCGGTGCTATCCATACAAGGGGAAACTTTCCGTTGCCATTCAGTGTGCCACGGCGCCATTCAAACAAGGGGCAACTCTTCGTTGCCATTCAGTGTGCCACGGCGCCATTCAAACAAGGGGCAACTTTCCGTTGCCATTCAATGCGCTGCGGTGCCGTTCACACAAGGGGAAACTTTCCGTTGCCATGCAGTGTCCTTCAGACAAGGGGCAATTTTCCATTGCCATGGATCCAAGGTTGCGCATCTCAAGAGTAGGTTCCGTGCTCGTTGAACAGTGGTCGTTTGCAAAAATAGTTTTTGAGAATTTTTACTGAGGTTGACTAATCTTCTCGAAAAGTATTCCATTTTCAAAACTGGACCATTTCTTGGACCCAAAAGAGGAAAATTTTCAGTGCTCATGGCCTGACTTGCATGATTTTAAATCAGAAAATTGAACAAGCATGTTAATCTAACTCTCATTTTGGTCAAACGGTTTTAGTAGAAAGCAAAAACAAAAAATGGTCAAAATAATGAACTAGGGGCACAGTTGAGTCAGGTGTTCTGTCTTTTTCCCTTTATCAAAATACTTGCCGGAAAGGGCACTCTACTTGTCGGAAAGGGCACCGTATTCGCCAAAAAAGGGCACAACAAAGGGCAGAAAGCTCTCACATCCTCCATGCAGCGAGATATCAAGCAAAGTGCGAAGCACGAACTAGAATGGGATAAGATATTCCACTCCATCATCTGGACAGATCTTATCACGTCCAAACTCCCCAGCAAAGCATCATCAACTGATGTTAGCTGCAGACTTGCTACACACCCAGTTGTAGCGCTACCTTTCCGTGGGAGGAATTCACTAGCTGTGAGTGGAAGAAAGAGAATCTAGCAGAATGCTAGGGGCACGAGCCCACAATTTGCTGTTTATCCATCAACCACCCAGGGGAGGGATTTAAAATGAGAGATTAAAGAATAGGGAGATGTACGGTGAGAGAAAAGTGAGAAAAGGGTTTTGTGAGAAAAACCGAGCTTCATAGCCGAGTGATGTGAGAACCACAAATGAGAAAGGGTGGGAAACACTACCCGGTGAACCAGGCTCCCTGTGCACGTCTGAGTGTCGTGTCTTTTTTGTTTTATCTCGATTCTTGTTTCGAGTCGTTTCGAGTGTTACTCGAAGTGTCTAGATTGTGTGCCTTTTATTTCCTTGTTGAGTCGTTTTGCTGTGTTCAGTCGTAAGCTCGATACCCGGTCGAGAGCTCATTTATCAATTCTAAAAATAAAATCGTTTTGTGCTCTGAGTGCCGTGCTGTTCTCCACATTTGTGCAAAACAGAATTGGTTCTTTCATAAAGTCGCGGGGTTCAACCCAGGTCATGTCAGAACAGCAAAACTAGGACCTATTTTGAAGCTATATGGGTTCCAGACTACAAAGCAAAAGCAAAAGCAAAAGCAAAAGAGGGCAAATTTTGAGCATCTGAGTGTGTTTCACCTTCAGAAAATTCTGAGATTGCATTCCACATGTACCTCTTCAGGCCTTCTCAATGCTCCAAAGAATGAGTGTGCCTCTACTCCAAGCTTAAGCATGCTTCAAGTCAGAATGGCAATTAAAGCGGTAGCAGATGATATCTCTCGCCAATATGAACAGGGTGTGCCCTTTTTGAACTGAGTGTGTTGCAAAGTCCTCTAAGAGGTAAATCAGAGGCACCAGAGTACATATTTGATGCTCCTCTACTGCATAGAATGTGAACTTTCATATACACTGTTGTTGCATGCGTACCGCGCATCGTTATGATTCAAGCATAGAATATGCTTACTTTCGATTCCACATAGAATATGCTTTGCTTGTTTCATGCATAGAATATGCTTGCTTTCAATATTGCGTAGAATGTGCTTTCATACTCGCATAGAAAATGCTTGTATCTTTTGTATGGAAAATGCCGCTATACTTGCATAGAAGATGCATTTTATCGCACTTTCTTGTGCATTTTATCTCACTCGCACTGTCTTGTGCACTTACACTTTGTATCTCACTCACACTGTCTTGTGCACTTACACTTTGTATCTCACTCGCACTGTCTTGTGCATCTTGTGGTCGTATCTCATTCGCACTATCTTGTGCATTTCAAATCACTCGCGCTGTTTAGCGTATCGCACAGTTTTTTGCATTTCAAATCACTCGCGCTTTTTAGCGTATCGCACTGTCTTGTGCATTTCAAATCACTCGCGCTGTTTAGCGTATCGCACTATCTTGTGCATTTCAAATCACTCGCGCTGTTTAGCATATCGCACAGTTTTGTGCATTTCAAATCACTTGCGCTGTTTAGCGTATCGCACTGTCTTGTGCATTTCAAATCACTCGCGCTGTTTAGCGTATCGCACTGTCTTGTGCATTTCAAATCACTCGCGCCGTTTAGCGTATCGTACAGTTTTGTGCATTTCAAATCACTCACGCTGTTTAGCGTATCGTACAGTTTTGTGCATTTCAAATCACTCGCGCTGTTTAGCGTATCGCACTGTCTTGTGCATTTCAAATCACTCGTGCTGTTTAGCGTATCGCACAGTTTTGTGCATTTCAAATCACTCGCGCTGTTTAGTGTATCGCACTGTCTTGTGCATTTCAAATCACTCGCGCTGTTTAGCGTATCGCACTGTCTTGTGCATTTCAAATCACTCGCGCTGTTTAGCGTATCGCATTGTTTTGTGCAGTTTATCATTCGCGCTATTTTGCGCACCTCCATCGCACTATCTTGTGCATTTCAAATCAATCGCGCTGCTTAGCGTATCGCACTATTTTGTGCATTGTACCATTCGCGCTATCTTGCGCATCTCACCTATACTTGTTAGTGCATTGTATCGCGCTATCTTGCGCACCTAATCTGTATCGCACTGTTTTGTGCATTCACCTTGCTCGTACCGTTTTGTATACCTTCAGCATCGCACTATTTTGTGCATCTGTTTAGCACTGTTTTGTGCATTCACTCTGCATCGCACTGTCTTGTACACTCACCTGGTCCAAGAGACCTTAAATCCTCCGGTCTAAGGAGACCTTAAATCTTGCATCATCATTCGCGCTGTTTTGCGCATCGCACTTGCAGTTATTCGTGCCGCCTCGTGCACTTTCCGGTCTAGGAGACCTTAAATCCTCTAAAGGTGCAATTCCTTTGGTGTTTGTCGTGCCCGAACGACTTCCGGTGGTCTGGTATAGCCACCTGCCTGTGTTAGCGGTGAGTTCCTAGGAGACCAACTGAGACGGTGAAAACTAGAGTTCGAATGGCTTATGCCTAGAACGCAAAGGTTCGGGATTTCCGAGACTAAAGTCTGGTTTAAATACCCAGGAGTATATCCTCGGTTTGAAATATGTATGGCAGCCCCATAGATTGAGATAGCATCTGTGTGCACCTCAATTCTGGATACTGATCCAACCTAGTCTGTCACCCTGTTGGAGAGTAGGGAAAGCTGCAACCATAGTCAGGGAGAAAAGTAGTACCTACGGTTCAACCAAGGAGATGCGAAAGATCCCCAGCAGCATGAGGTAAGTCATTGCCAATTGCCCCTGTAAGGTACCTTTACCTCTTAGCTATTACATTGCATTTTAGCCACTACATTACAGTGCATTGCACGAATCCTCAATTTTCAAATCGGCTTCGCGTAGCGTGTAAGTCTAATTTTCAAACCGGCTTCGCGTAGCGTATAAGTCTAATCTTCAAATTGGCTTCGCTTATCATATAAGTCCAATTATCAAAATATTTTTGCATATCATTTTGCATCCTGCCCCCTGAACTACGCTGGTTTGATTCCTTGCAAAGGGATACGTAGGCAGCCTGCGGGCGCAACCATTTATTTATCTATATTTTCGCATGTTTGTCTAAGTCTTCGGCCTTGTCAAAAATGGGTCGTCTCTGGGCTTTGACATTCACTCCCGTCACTTGTGACTTCCGAGTTCTGTCAAAGAGGGGCAACTGTAGAGACACCATTTTTGACCGACCTTAAGACATAGACGTCGCCGATTGAGCGCTTGGTGATGTTGCATATCGTGCTCGTTCAGAAGTTTCAGAGTCGCGGCCGTGAGCCCTGCCTCCGGACTTCCGAACCCTCTTCTGTGCTTTGCCTCGGTTTGCGAACCAGACTCGGTTTTCTCTGTTTCTTTTCCTGAGTGGAGGGAGAGGTCCCGTAGACCATCTCTCAGTAGCCGTGGGATTCATTTTGTGGCTATAGGCCATTCTGTCCATTTCGGAGCCCGGTTTCTGATTTTTCGGGACCGTTGGCCGTGTGCCTCGGTTCGGGACCGCCTAACCATCTCCGTTTGCTCTGGTTTTTGGCATACATCTTATTTTCCCCCTTTTGAGGGACACTGAGGTTTGAGAGACCCACTTCGTGGTCGAATACCACTTTCGGTGCTTAACAGGCAGTTTTTGGGGCCCCAAACTGCGCGTTTTGGCCCCCGAACATTCGTTTTGCATCGGTTTTCGTTCATTTTTGGCAGGTACCTCTGTTTCATCACTAGGAAGGCCATAGAAGGGTGGGAGGCCAGCAATTATTTCAGTAACCAGTTATATATCCTCCGGCGCCCTCCGACGCTCGTTTTTCTCACTTCCAAGCCAATGTTGAACACACTTGGGCCATTTTCTTGAACTTTTAACCACATATTTGTGATGTACACACATGGGAGGACCCTAAAAGTTGGTGGCCGGCCACTAATGTTGGTTGACCCTTTTGAACCCCTCCTAAAAATGGCCTATTCTCTCTCCTGTTTTACAGTTTACAATTTTGAACCACAGGGTTGTGATGAGGGGACCTGGGAGGCCACCAATATCATATGGTCGGCTACTAATTCTCATTGACCCTTTTGACCCTTGGCCGGCCGGCCATAAGAGGTGGCCAGCCGGCCACCTGCAACTTGGAAAAGTGGCCGGCCATAATCCTTAGGTTGTGTGCATTACAGCTATGCACTTTTTGTCCCCCAAAAATATCTTGATCCTGGGGACAGCTGTTGGGGAAAGGACTTGGTCCTTTTCCCCTCCATTTCTCCCTCTCCTTGGTCCATATAACCAGCCTCCAGCTCTGGTTTGAAGGGTTGGAAAATTTCCCTAAGAGCCTCTTGCATTATATCCCTCCACCTCTCTCATTTCCTTCAAAAAACCTTCAAACCCTACACCATTTTACACTACACCACCAAGCCTCACACCACCACTTCCATTTCCAGTAGATTGGAGGTCTTCTCAGAGGCTAGGAGGCAGTAAATTTGGTCCAAGAAGTTGCTAAAGGTTGGTCTACAAGGGTGAGTTACCATTTCCCTCTTTCTAGCTCATTTTTTGTAACATTTCTGAGCCTCTCTTTCTTGTATATCTGAGCTCCGGCCATAACTGAAAGTAGTGTTTTTTTGAGCTCTACTTCATGTTTCATTAAGGGACTTTTGTCTTTTGAGACCCTCTTGATGCACTTTCTTCATTATCCCTCTTGTATGCCATAATCTTGCATAGTATTTTTCGCCTATATGTGATTTGTTTTGGAGCATGATGTAAACTGTAAATAGGCTTATTTTGAGCCCCTCTTCAACATTGAAGAAGGGCTCATCACTGTTTGGGACCTCCGTGTGCCACTTGTCATTATATCTCTCTTTTGGTCCCCATTTTTGCATGACTTGGAAGCCCCTTGTGCTTCTGTTCTTGGTCATTTTACGGAACTGGAAACAGTCTTATTTTGGCCCATTCTTCATGTTTCATTAAGGGCCTTTCATGGTTTGAGGCATATTTTATACACTTCATGTTATATCTCTCTTTTGGTCCCCACTTTTGCATGACTTGGCAGCCCCTTGTGCTTCTGTTTTTGGTCATTTTACGGAACTGAAAACAGTCTTATTTTGGCCCATTCTTCATGTTTCATTAAGGGCCTTTCATGGTTTGAGGCATCTTTTATACACTTCATGTTATATCTCTCTTTTGGACCTCATTTTGCATAGCATTTTTGACATATTTGCATACTGTTTTGGGTCTGGCCATCAACTGTAAAATGCATTATTTTTTTCCCCTCTTCAATGTTGTTGAAGGGTCCCTTTGTGTTTAAGGCCAGCAACCACCACTTGCCCCTTTGTCCATCTTTTGGCCTATTTCTTGCATGAGACTTTACCCATACCTGTGTTTGTTTTTGGGCTATTTTCTGAACTATAAAAGATCATTTTTTAGACCCCTCTTCAACTTTGTTGTAGGGCCCTAATCCGTTTGAGGCCAGAAGCTGTGAGTTTCTTCTTTATCTCATATTTAGGGCCATCTTTGCATGCTAGTTTTGCCCTGTTTCTGTTAGCTGTTTAGCCATGCTTTAAACTGTAAAAATGCTTATTTTGGGGCTTCCTTGCTTCTGTCTTTTCATTCCATGTGCCAATTGTGCATGCTTTGTATAGCTGTAAGCCATTTCATATGCCTAATGTTGCATTTCGGGACTCGTTCCATGCATCGGGTGTCATTTCGCCTTGTTTCGGGGCTGTTTTCCCCCTCATTTTGCTACTGTTTTTTGCATATTTGCATATCATATTCCATGTCTTTGCCATGTCTCATTAGAGTGGCATTTCGGTGCCTGAGGGTTGGTCTTCGGTTTGCGTGCCCGCGTGCATGCATTTTGAGTTGTCCTGTTTTCATCTGATGGCCTCCTGTGTGAGTGTGGCTGAGGCCCTCTCATGTTGGTGTAAGCCCATTATTACATTGCGTATGCCATTTCATCCATAGCATTGTGTATGCTCAATTGTGTACTACCTCGTATAGCGTGTATGCCATTCCATAACATTGTGTATGTTAGGATTGTATCTTAGTTGCATTTCATGCATGTCATGCCTATTGCATCATGTCCGGGGTAGGAGTTAGCCCGGGCACGGGAAACGAGGTGTGTTCCGCACTCCGAGTAACGGGACGTATCTCAATTCCCCAGTCACCGACACTCCGGATCATCCATGATGGAGTTAGGTTTTAGTTGTGTTTTCATGTGCATTCATTCCATATTGAATTGTGCAATTCGACTCCTCGACCATCATGCCTCGGTATGCATGATTGATGGCACGAGGATCGAGGCAAGCATATATTGTGAAAATACATTGCTATGCCCCTTTCCTGCTCTCTGTTGCAGCAAAATGAAGAATCAGCAACTTTTCGGGGCTTGGCACGCATTTCAAAAACAGGTGTAAACAGAGGCTAATTGGGGCATCCCAGTGGATTTCCGCGCAAGGCAGCCCAGACATGCATCATTCATCAGAAGCAAGGCAGTCCCTGGCTTGCACGCCAGTTTTACAGCTTTCTTAGTTAATTTGTTAATTAATTAGGAATTTGTACATTATTTGGATTGTAATATTTGGACTGTACTATTCTTTTATTCGGGACTGTATATTTATTCGGACCCTCTGCGCCAGGGCACAACTGTATGTCTTCCAACCCCACGTCTTTTTCCCTTTTATTTATCTGCTTATGATGGTTAGATTAGGGAATATTTCAATTAGCATACAGTATGATAGCATGTTTGCATTCATTCATCTGTTTTGCATACACCGGGCTCAGCGCATCATACTAACTGCATTGTATTTTCAATTCCAAGTTGAATACATGTTAGCTGTAGCATTCCATATGCCATGTTTAGAATAGCCGAGCCTGCTATAGTTTGCATTTTTGCATGTGTTGCATTAGGCATTTCTGTATACTTAGGATCATGCATGATTTCTAATATAGTTTCTGTTTTGGCTTGGAGTACTCGGTAAGTTTTATGCTTTAGCATCCTTGCATGTGTGTGGGTGCTGCCATGATAGCATGCTTACCATGAGGCTAATTGCTTATGTGATACAACTGCCTGAATGCCTGTGGGTGAAGGTTGGGTTATTTGGATTGGAACAATTGATTCAACTGTGAGTTTTAAGCCCACTAGATAGTGGCAAAACCATCTTTTCTAAGCCCACCTGAGGGTGGCAAATCCATGTCTTAGCCTACTTGTGGGTAGCACCATCAAACCATTTTCAAACAAACAAACATGAAATGTTTTGTTCCAATTCAGACGACCCAGTCTATACTTGTATGCTGTGCGCATCACATAGTAACCTAGGCTAATAACCGGAATAAAAACATACAATGTTTTCAAAAATAGATATCATGGTTAGTAGAGGCCGGTCTCTGACCGGGCGAGTGGGGGTGCTCACGAAGTGACCTTCCCCAATCGTACCCAAGTTCCCGAGCCGAGGCAACTTTGGTGATGACGGACACGTGGCCTTTGGCAACGAGTCAGGGTTTCCTAGATTTCCCAAAATAAAATATTTAGGTGGCGACTCTGTATCTGGCAAAGCAGTCCATGTTTGGCACTTCTTTCAAAAATTTGTTTTTCTCAAAGCGATTTGCCGGATTTGGACTCTTTGGTTCAGACTAAGAACCGTGACATAAATTGAGTCCGAACTGTAGCGAGGTCCCCCGCGGACTTGTTACACATACTAACATGAAAGACGCCGTGAACCCCGGACAACTGCGGTGGCAAAGCCAAACGATAAGCAACTTCCCCAATCCTCTCGAGGATCTCAAAGGGACCAATAAACCGAGGGGATAACTTTCCACTCTTCCCAAACCTCATCAAACCTCGCCTAGGTGATATTTTCAAGAAGACATGATCACCTACCTCAAACGCCAAAGGCCTCCTCTTACAGTCGGCATAACTCTTTTGGCGACTCTGGGCTGTAACAAGCCTCCTACGGATAAGCTCAACTTTCTCCGTCGTCTCCCTAACCAACTCCGAACCCAACAAAGGTGCATCACCCACCTCGGCCCAACACACTGGAGACCTACACGGTCGGCCGTACAAGGCCTCAAACGGTGCCATTCCGATGCTAGATTGAAAGCTATTGTTGTAGGCAAACTCCACCAAGGACAAGTGCGTCTCCCACGTCCCAGTAAAGTCAAGGACACAACCTCGAAGCATATCCTCAAGAATCTGAATAGTACGCTCGGACTGCCCGTCAGTCTGAGGATGATAAGCTGTACTAAAGGTCAACTTAGTGCCCAAGACACTCTGCAAACTCTGCCACAACCTGGCAGTAAAACGAGGATCTCTATCTGAGACGATCGTCACTAGGACCTCGTGCAATCTCACTATGTCCCGAATATACAAGTCGGCAAGATGAGCCGACTTAGTCAACCGGTCTACAACCACCCAAATGGCATCACTACCCCACTGAGTCTTCGGAAGACCTACAACGAAGTCCATAGTGACATGCTCCCACTTCCACTCGGCAATAGGCAAGGGTTGCAACAAATCAGCTGGCCTCTGATGCTCGGCCTTCACTTGCTAGCAAGTAAGGCACTTAGACACAAAAACTGCCACATCTCTCTTCATACCCCGCCACCAAAACTGGCGACCCAAATCCCGATACATCTTAGTGCCTCCCGGATGCACGACAAGGCATGAATGGGGAAACTCTCGGAGTACTTCCTCTCGGCAAGACTCCGGTACAAACAAATGGTCTCGGTATCTCACACTCTGGTCGGGATACACCATCAAACCCTTCTCAACTTTCCCACTGGAGATCTTCTCTCGGAAGGACTCCACCTCAAGGTCACCTCTCTGTGCCTCTAACACTCGAGTCACAAGTGTAGGCTGCGCAACAACAGAAAACAAGGCCGCAGCCTCAACAGATTCGCCCAGAAACAGCTCAAACTCACCAAGCGCACCCAACATCTCCCATTCCCGGATGGCTATACAAGCTACATCACTTATGGATTTCTTACTAAGGGCATCGGCCACAACATTGGCCTTTCCCGGGTGATAGTGCAACTCAAAATCATAGTCCTCGATGAACTCCATCCACCTTCTATGCCTCAAATTCAAGTCTCTCTGTGTAAACAGATACTTCAAACTCTTGTGGTCCGAGGACACCTCGAACCTCTCGCCATAAAGGTAGTGCCTCCAAATCTTTAAGGCAAAGATCACTGCTGCTAACTCTAGGCCGTGTGTAGGGTAATTCTTCTCGTGTGTTTTCAACTGACGTGAGCCATAAGCTACCACTTTCCCCTCTTGCATCAACACACAACCCAAACCCTCTCGTGAGGCATCACAATAGACTACATAACCCAACGCTCTCTCCGAAATAATCAAAACCGGAGCGGTGGTCAATCTAACCTTCAACTCTTTGAATGACTTTTCACAAGTCTCACTCCATACAAACTTGACCCCTTTCTGCATCAATCTAGTTAACGGCGAAGCTAGCCTGGAGAAATCTTTCACAAACCGACGGTAATACCCAGCTAATCCCAGAAAACTGCGGATCTCAAGCACGCTTTTAGGCTGTGCCCAATCTTGCACTGCCTCTACCTTGGATGTATCAACAGACACCCCTTCCCCGAATACCACGTGGCCTAAGAATTTGACCTCTCCTAGCCAGAACTCACACTTCCCAAACTTGGCATATAGCCTATGGGCTCTAAGTAACTCAAGCACCACTCTCAAGTGTTCCTCGTGCTCCTCCTCAGAAGGCGAATAGATAAGAATGTCGTCCACGAAAACGACTACAAAACGGTCTAAGAACTCCCGGAAGATCCGGTTCATCAAATCCATAAAGACTGCCGGTGCATTGGTGAGCCCAAACGGCATCACCAGAAACTAATAATGGCCATACCGCGTACGGAATGCCATTTTCGGAATATCCTCCTCCCTGACCCTCAACTGGTGGTAACCCGATCTCAAGTCTATCTTAGAGAAATAACGGGAACCTTTCAACTACTCAAACAGATCATCTATACAGGGCATAGGGTACTTATTCTTGACCGTAGCTCGGTTCAATTTCCGGTAGTCTATACACAATCTCAAGGCACCATCTTTCTTTTAGCAAAGAGGGCCGGTGCTCCCCACGGCGAAACACTAGGGCGAACAAAACCCTTATCTAGCAATTCCTGGAGCCGAATCTTCAACTCACTCAACTCGGCTGGGGCAAAACGATAAGGTGCCATAGAAATCGGCGTTGTGCCGGGCACTAAATCAATAGAGAACTCTATCTCTCGGTGAGGTAGAAAACTAACGAGATCCTCGGGAAAAACGTCCGAGTACCCACAAACCACTCTCAGCAACACAGTCGGGGTCTCATCGCACTCACTACTCAGAAAGCTAGCAAGTAGACCACTAAGCTCACTCTGCCCTCGCGGATCATGCATCGGTGGCAACACACTACCAACCCGATCCCCCAAGAAATGGAAACACTCCCCGCTCAAGGTACAAACCGTGACCCTCTGGCGGTAGGAATCAATAACAGCCCGGTATGACGATAGCCAGTCCATACCCAAAATAACATCAAAACCCCTCACGGGCATGACAACAAAGGGAAAAGGAAGCCTATGGTCGGCGACCTCTATATCACAACCTCTAACACCTTGTTTCAAGATCAACTCACCACCAACAGGCGATACTACACATATAGGAGATGCTAACTGCGCCAACTCCAATTCCAAAACAGATGCAAATGCAGCAGACACAAAAGAATGAGATGCACCCGTATCAATCAAAACACTAGCAACCGAGTTGCAAAACAGAAAGGTACCTCTCACTACTGATGGAGCCAGTACTAGATCCTGCGCAGTAATAGCATACACGCGCCCTGTAGGCCCCTGATCCACCTGCTCACCTCTAGGAGCAAAAGACTGTTGCACTGACTGGGATGATGAAGCTCCCGGATTGGCCCTCGAGGCCTGCACAGACTGAGCTGGCTGATAACTCTGCGTCTGCCTAGAACTAGACGCTCTTGAAGTAGCACTCAACTGTGGGAAATACCTCTTCAGGTGCCCAGGCTGACCACACTGATAGCAAGACAAAGGCTGGCCCCTGCCCTGACTCTGGCCTTGAGGTCTAGCTATAGAAGAAACAGCTCGCTGACCCCCTCCCTTCTGCGGGCAAACTGAAGATTTGTGACCCAGCTGGCCACACGCAAAACAAGTCAAGCCTCCCTGACTACCTCTCCCAGAGCCCGCACTCGGCATTGGAAAGGTCGATCTAGCCACACCACCCTGAGATTGCTGAGGGTTAGAACCCTTCTGTCTCCTGCCATCACTCTGACCATCTTGGCTCCTCTTGGAGCCTCTCTGCCCCTCGTCTTCCTCCTGCATCATGAGCTCCATATGAGCTGCAGCATCCACCAAACGTCTATACTCTCGGATAAACGACCCTCTAACCCTTAGCTTGAGTCCACGCCTCAACTTCCGCTCAAACTCAAAGCAGCGGCGTTCCTCGGACGCCACCAGTTCAGGTGCAAACCTGGACAGACTAGTAAAAGTAGCCTCAAACTCGACCACTGACAAGCCCTGCTGTCTAAGCTGGCGAAACTGCTCCCTCAGGTTCTCCCTTGCAGCTGAAGATAAAAACTTCTCCTGGAAAGCATTCACAAACGCCTCCCATGCACCACCAACACTGCCCTTCCCGTACTTCCACCATTGACCCGCATCTCCCTTCAGTTGGAAGGATGCCAAGGTCACCTTTAAAGCCCCTTCCTCGATGCCAAGCATCTCGAACGTCTTCTCCATTTGTTCCAACCACTCGTCAGCCTTCAGTGGCTCCTTCGGATCCCCAACAAACTCGTCCGGATTGGACCGGAAGAATTCCCTCTTCAAGAAAGAAGGCCCTGCCTCAACAACTTGGGCCTGAACTGGATTCTCAGCTCGGAAAATACCTACAGACTCCCTCAAAGCATCGGCTATCCCTCGGGCTAAAGCGCCCATCGCCTCCTGACTTGCTGGCTCGGCCATATTGGCCTAGCCAACCCCCCTCCTGTTGTGCCGGAATATCATCCGGTAAAGGCATCTCCTGCCTATCACGCCTGCAATGCCTACCACGTCCTCGTCCTGACATCCTAATAAAGGTAACCAAGACTATTAGCACATTCACAAATGTGCCGAAGCTATAACACTCGTGTCCTAATGCATGGACAACAGTAATTCACTCCACGTAAGCACATAAACACATAAGCACTTACGAATTTCATTTCCGGATAATGATAGTCCCGAGGCGTTACTAGAGTTCCGGTTAGAAACAACATTGATCAAGTGCTTTTCCAACAAGACTCAGAGAAACCCAAGGATCCAATCAACATCCTGGAAATTAAATCCCATACCCACATAGTCACATAAGCATGTTATCAATCAAGCACATAGCATATGACACCACTTCTAAGTCTCTATCAAGCGAGACAAACCCATTGTGATCCTAATCACTTTCCACGTACCCAAAGTATTTGAACCCGGTACGCTCTGATACCAAGTTGTAACGCCCTCAAAATAATACACAATACCCAACATTTTAGACATGCATTGATACAAAAGAATTTAACCATTTCTATTCATCAGAGTAAATCTTACAACTGTATTACATGTTAACAATAAAAGCAAATGCCCTATGGGCTTACAGCTTTCCAAGTTAACACTTGGTTACAAAAAGAAGAGTACTAACTCAATACATATTAAGCCCTTGGCTTGAATTTACATGTAATACATCAAAATAAACAAAAAGAGTCTTCAACTCTCATCATCATCCAAGCTATATTCTTGGAGGTGGCATACTACCTGTACCTGAAAATAATGTCCCATAAAGGGTGAGCCAACGCCCAATAGAGATATGCTAAACACAGTATGAGCAATAACTAAGACATTAGCAATTGATAAATGTTTAATTTCCATAAACCAATTCACAACCCGTTTCCATTTCTTATCAGTTTCACAATTTACATCAACGGCTCAGAACCTGGCCAACCACTTATATGAGACTATGACTCATATTAAACATTTCCCATTTTATAATATATAAACATATAAGTTGTATCAACATCTCAACAGATAAGCATACAAGTTGTATCCACATTTCAACAGATATGCATAATAGCTATATCAACACTTCCAATGACAAGTATATGAGCTGTATCAACACATTATCTGACAAGCATACGAGCTGTATCAGTGGAGTCCATCTCCTATCTTCTCCCAAACAACATCCGGTTTAGAGGTCCATCCCCTATCTTCCCCTAAACCGTGGAGTACATCCCCTATCTCCTCCCACACACACAACATATATACACAAAGGTCATATACACAATCAATCAATACATAACGTTAATGTCTGCTATCAACCGTCATACTCTATGACATACCCAATTGATTAGTCTTAGTTTGCCTAATCATCATGCATTGTCTACAACAATCAAAACTACCCTCCACCGATAGCCCAAGCAATTATTTCTAAACAGATAATAAAAGCTCTAACAGATAAAATATCAATGTTTTTAAAAGTGAGCGATTAATAAATCTAACTCCACTATTCAACCATATAATGAACCAATTTCATTATTTCCAACTCAATTCCATATAGCTACAATTTTTCCCAAATTAATTATACCAATTAATTTATTCCACAAATTTGGGTTTTCTACTCCATTTCCCAATATTGACCCAACGGCCTATATGTCAACAACTAACAACAAAATCATTATTTTGAAACCCAAAATACATATCTTCGAATCAAAATAACAAAACCCCTTTTCAACATTTTCAAACCCTAACTTCCCAAAATCAACCATTTAACAAAATGCCCAAATATCTAGGTCAAAACACATAGTTGTGAGTAGGAATCCCTACCTCAAAAGATGACACCCAACGAAGAAGATGGCGAAAATGAAGTTGCTCCAAACCACGAGTTTCTCGGATCAAAAGATAGCCCTTGACGATCAACAACTTTTTTGTAAAGGCCAAAGGTGAGGAGACAACTCTTACTAGATCAATACCTAGAGAGAAGGCAAGGTTCTAGAGAGAGAAGCTCTCAAATGGATTTTTCGGAAAAGCAAGAGAGAGAAAGAATGAGAAAAAGTGATTTAAAACTGCCCCACAGCCAACTGATATACGACATACCCGCTCGAGTGAAGAACACAACGCTCAAGCGCCAAGAACAAAAATCTGGACACGCTCGAGTGCAAGAAGGCCCGCTCGAGCGCCAAGACACAAGAATAAAGCACTTCCGCTCGAGCGCGAAAACCAGTCTGCTCGAGCGTAGATTTCCGCCTCCCAGAACTTATACCTAGAAAGTGCTACCCGCTCGAGCGTCAACAAACCCGTTCGAGCGCCACCGTTCGAGCGTAAAGAAACCCGCTCGAGCGTAGAAATCACACCTATAGAAGTTTTGCAGGGACACGTAAAAACTGGGAGTGTGCAATCCCCGCTCGAGCGCAAGAAGACCCGCTCTAGCGGACCGCCTAAAAACTGGGCAACAAGGAATTGAAACCAAGGCTTAACCAACCTGTAACAACCCTGCCCAAAGTATCCTAAAACTCAATCAAGTGGAATTAAAGGACGACAACAAGATAGATACGACTACCAACTTCACGGAACCGAGTCCGGAATACAACAGAACAGTAAAGGGACAACCGGGATCACTATATTTTTTATATTATTTAGAAATAATTCTTAATTTGAAAATGGAAACCCTACACCTACAAAACTCAATTAGAAAATTAAATTACTTCATTAATAATGACTTTATAAATTTTCTTTAATTATATTTCTTCCAAAGACTAATATGAAAAGATTTTTAAAATTGTTCTTTAAATTTTGGAAAGATTATTATGGAAAGATTTTTAAAATTGTATATGTGTATGTATATATCTATGTGTGTGTGTGTGTGTTTCTGTCTCCAGATTTTTTTTTTGGTAGTTGATCTGTTGTGTTATGTATGTGTATATGTATGTTGTTATTTTGGTTGTTGATGTTGATTTTGATGATGTTGTTGATGAAAATGAAACTGATTGCACCATTGTTTCTTGTTCTTGTGTTGTGTTGAGCATTTGGTATAGAGAGATATTTGAACAGATAGAAAAATAATAATTTATTAATAGATATGTTTGGTTTTGCTTGATATTGCAACAGATAACTCTCTCATCTCTCTAGCAATTGCAACAGATAGATAAAAACTTCAATAGATAGAAAATATTTTGACATCAAATAGAGTTGGTTTGACAAATAGGAACAAAATTTGAACTGAAAAGATTAAAAAAAAAATTGAACAAATAAGGGGAAAATTGAATAGATAGACAAAAAATTAAATAGATAGAATTTTATTTGGACAAATATTTAAACAGATAAGGGAAATTTGAAATGAAAAGATTAAAAATTTAAACAGATAGGGTAAAAAATTTAAATAGATAAGAAAAAAAAATAAACAGATAGGAAAAAATTTGAACAGATAAGAAAAAAATTGAACAGATAGTCAACAAAAGTCAATGGATAAATTAAGGTGTAAAATTAGAAACAAAATGTCATTCCAAAACAATAAAAAAGACTTCTCAACAAATTATTTCACAAAAGGTTGATCCATCACTAATAAAAAAAAATATCCACTAGATTTAATGCTTTAGACACAATTCAAATTGGATTTATTTTCATTTTTCTCTTAAATTTATTGACCCAATAATATTTTTATATAATTGTATAGATAGAATTTTATATAGATAGATATAAATGTCATACCATAACTATTGAAATTAAAAATAGTAATTACATTATTGCATAGTTTGAAATCACAAAATTTAAGGAAATAATACTAATATATTATTGGTAATGATTAAGAGGATTTAGAAATTAACTTAATTTATGTAAATTAGATTTTAGAGTAACCACAAAATGACCTATGTATTTTATTTGTTAAAAAAATAAAATAAAAAAATACGAGAAAATTAGATTGAAATTTCCAACCTCAAAGAGGCCAACATTTTTGCTTATATTATCTATTATCTATTATAATATATATATATATATATATATATGTGTGTGTGTGTGTGTGTGTGTATAATTAGATTGAAAAAATCAATGGTTAATTGTTAGATTATCTAAATTGTATGTTTTATATAATAGCATACTAGCAATAAACCCGTGCTACACATGGAGTGAAAATTTTTTATTTTTTAAACACAAAATATTATAAAATAAAAATAATTCACCATATTTATTTGAACTCTAAAAAGCAATTACAATTAAAACAATACAGTTCAATAATTTTAAACTAACTATTAAAATTTAATTATTAAAAAAATGTCAAATTTTGTTAAGTACTATTATATTCTATACTGATTAGGTGAGTTATAGCAATCCCGATTTTCCCTCATTTGTTTACTGTATTCCGGACTCGATTCCATGGATGTGTTGTTGTCTTATTCTCATTCCCATCCTTCACTCTTGTATTTTGAGTCTTAGGTTGTATTGGGCAGGTTTGAAACAGGTTGGTTGTGTTTGGAAACATAGAGTTGATGCCCAGATTTTGACCTTCACGTTTGAGTGGGCCCTTTACTTTTGCTTCTCCGCTCGAGTGGGGATTTTGATGCTCGAGTGGGATTATCCAACCCACAGTACTTTTCTCTGCAGGTCATCGGATGCTCGAGCGTCCACTTTCACGCTCGAGCAAGGACTTCGTCTGCAGAACTTCTGGAAGTGTGCATTCGACACTCGAGCAGCGCTTTTTACGCTCGAGCGGACTGTGTATTATATCAGTCCGAGTTTTAGCTTTTTGGATCACTTTTTCGACCCACTCTCTCTCTCTCTCTAACTTTTCAAAACCCAAACTTGAGAGTTTCTCACTCTAGACTTCATCTTCTCTCTAGAGTTCCATCTAGTTTTAGTGATCTTCCACCCTTGTCCCTTTGTAAAAAGTGTAGAGCTTGGTGTGGGCTACGTTTGGATCTGAAAATCTTGGGGTTTGGAGAACCTTCGAATTTCTTCATTTTCTCCTTTGAGCTTCGAAATTTGATGTAGGGATAACCTACTCTATTCTATGAGTTTTAACATAAATTTTGGTCATTTTGATTTGATGGTGTTGCTTAGTCATTTTGAGAAAGTTAGGGTTTGATTTGAGGTTTTAAAAATGGGGGGTTTTCAAATGTTAAAACCTATGTGTGTATGAGACATTCAAAAATGAAATTGTTGTTGTTGTTAAATCGATGAAATTGAGCCTTTGGGCTAACATTGAGAAAAAGGGAAAAATGCCCTAATTATGTTGAATAATTAATTTGAATAATTAATTTGGGGAAATGTGAAAGTGAAGTGAAATTCATGAAATTGGAAAATTGTGGGAGTAAATGGCGTAGTCAGATAATTTAGTCACTCACATATGAAAATGTCGATATTTTATCTGTTGATAAATTTATTATCTGTTTAGAGATAACTGCTTTGGGCTATCAGTGGAGGATAGTCTTGATTGTTGTAGACTTTGTATGATGATTAGGGAAAATTGAAACTAATCACATTGAATATGTCATTGAATATGACGGTTGGAGTAATACAGCAAATTTGTGTATTGATTGATCATGGTATATGATAAGTGTTTAAATACATTGTATATGTATATGATTTGGGAGGAGATAGGGGATGTACTCCATGGTTTGAGAGGAGATAGGGGATGGACTCTCAAACCTGTTTCGGAGGAGATATGGGATGTACTCCATGGTTTGAGAGGAGATAGGGGATGGACTGTCAAAACCTGTTTGGGAGGAGATAGGAGATGGACTCCACTGATACAGCAAATATGTGTATCACTTGAAGTATGGAAGTGTTTTAATATGAGTTATATTCTCATGTGAATTGTGAAGTATGGAAGTGTTTTAATATGTGCTATAATCTCATTGAATTGTTTGGCTAAGTTCTGAGACATAGTTATGAATCGAAACTGTATAAGTGAAGGAAACTGAAATGAAAAATGGATGTACTTGATGTTGAATTGAAAAGTGTGTAAGTTGGTTTATAAGTGTCAACCATATATCAAATGCTATTGTTTTAGTTATTTCTCATACTTGGTTTAGTATATCTCTACTGGGCATTGGCTCACCCTATATGAGACATCATTTTCAGATTCAGGTGTTATGCCACCTCCAAGGACATAGCTTGGGAGGTCCTGGGAGTTGAAGACTATTTTATTTATTTTGTTATTTTTGGTGACACATGTAAATTCAAGCTCAGGGCTTATTTTGTTGTAGAGAGTTAGAACTCTCCTTTTATTTTAACCAAGTGTTGACTTGGAAAGTTGTTAGCCTACGGGGCATTTACTTTTGTTGTCAACATGTATTACTTTTGTAAAACTACTCTGATGTATGGAAATATGTTTTATTCTTCTGTCTATGAATATCATAAATGGTGGGTTTATATGTATTATTTTGAGGGCGTTACAACTTGGTATCAAAGCGTACCGGGTTTGAATACTTGGGTACATGGGAAGTGGTTAGTACCGCAGTGGGTTTGTCTCGCTTGTTAGAGACTTAGATGTAATGCTATATACTTATGTGATAACATATTTACGTAACTATTTGGGTTTGGAATTTAGTTTCTAGGATGTTGATTGGATCCTTGGTTTTCTGGAAGTCCTGTTGGAAAGGCACTTGATCACTGCCGTTTCTAACCGAAACTCTAGCAATGCCACGGGACTATCATTATCTGGGAATGAAATTCGTAAGTGCTTATGCGATTATGTGCTTACATTGAGTGAATTGCAGTTGTCCATTGTATTAGGACATGAGTGTTATAACTTCAGCACATTTGTGAATGTGCTAATGTCTTCATTACCTCTATTAGGATGCCAGGATGAGGATGTAGTGGTAGGCGAGGTAGGCCTAGGAGGTAGGAGATGCCTATACCGGATGAAATTTCGGCGCAGCAAGAGGGTGTTGGTCAGGCCAATGTGGCCGAGCCAGTAGGTCAGCAGGCCATGGGCGCCTTAGCCCGCGAGATGGCAGCAGCATTGAGGGAATCCATGGTCATTCTTAGGGCTAAAAATCAAGCCCAGGCCTATGTAGCTGAGGCAGGGCCTTCTTTTCTAATAAGGGACTTTTTCCGGTCAAATCCGGATGAGTTTGTGGGTGATCCCAAAGAGCCACTTAAGGCTGATGAGTGGCTTGCGCAGATGACGAAGACGTTTGAGAGGCTTGGTATCGAAGACGGGGCTTTGAAGGTGACCTTGGCGTCCTTCCAGCTGAAGGGAGATGTGGGTTAATGGTGGAAGTTTGTTCGAGGCCGTTTTATTGGGACTTGGGAGGCCTTTGTAGATGCTTTCCAGGAGAAGTTTTTGCCTCCCGTTGTTAGGGAGAAGTTGAGGGATCAGTTCTGTCAGCTCAAGTAGCTAAATACACCAGTGGCCGAGTTTGAGGCTGCATTTACCAGTTTATCTAGGTTTGCACTTGAGCTAGTGGCATCTGAGGAACACAGTTGTCTTGAATTTGAAAAGAAGTTAAGACACGGGCTCAAGACGAGAGTTGCGGGGTCCATGACTCGGGAGTATGGGCGCCTTGTGGATGCTGCGGCCCATATGGAGATTATTATGCACGAGGAAGAGGAGAGGTTGAGGGGCTCCAAGAGGAGTCAAGATAGCCAGGGGGATGGTAGGAGGCAGAGGGGTTTTAACCCTCAGCAGTCCCAGGGTGCGTTTGTGAGATCTACCTTTCCAGTGCCGAGTTCAGGTTCTGGGAGAGGTAGTCAGGGAGACGTTACTTGTTACAAATGTGGTCAGCTAGGCCACAAGTCTCCAGCTTGCCTGCAGAGGGGTGGAGGATAGAGAGTAGCTTCATCTTCGGCTCGTCCTCAGAGCCAGAGTCAGGGCAGAGGTCAACCGATTTCTTGTTACTAGTGTGGTCAGGCGGGGCACCTGAAGAGGTTTTGCCCGCAGTTGAGTGGCACATCTGGTGCATCTGGGTCGAGGCAGAGTTTTCAGCTAGCTCAGTCAGTTCAGGCCTCGAGGGCCAATCAGGGAGCCTCATCGTCTCATTCTGTGCTGCAGTCTTTTTCTCCAAGAGGTGAGCAGGTAGATCAGGGGCCTATAGGGCGCGTGTATGCTGCTACCGCACAGGATCTTGTACCGGTTCCATCTGTTGTGAGAGGTACCTTTCTATTTTGCAACTCGGTTGCTAGTGTGTTGATTGATGCGGGTGCATCCCATTCCTTTATATCTGCTGCATTTGCATCTGTTTTGAGGTTGGAGTTGACACAGTTAGCTTCTCCTATTTGTGTAGTATCACCTGTTGGGGGTGAGTTGATTTTGAAACAAGGGTGTAGAGGTTGTGATATAGAGGTCGCCGACCGCCGGCTTCCATTTTCTTTTGTAGTAATGGCTATGTCGGGTTTTGATGTGGTTTTGGATATGGACTGGTTATCGTCATACCGGGCTGTTATTGATCGCTACCGCCAGAAGGTTACTGTATGTACCTTGAGCGGGGATTGTTTTCATTTCTTGGGAGATCGGGTGGGTAGTGTTTTACCACCAGTGTATGATCCGCGAGGGCGGGGTGAGCTTAGTTGTCTTCTCGCTAGCTGTATGAGTATTGAGTGTGATGAGATCCAGATCGAGTTACCCAGAGTGGTTTGTGAGTATTCGGATGTTTTTCTCAAGGATCTTGTTAGTTTGCCACCCCACCGAGAGGTGGAGTTTTTTTATTGATTTAGTGCCCGGCATGACATCGATTTCCATGGCACCGTATCGTTTTTCTCCAGCCGAGTTGAGTGAGTTAAAGATTCAACTCCAAGAGTTACTAGATAAGGGCTTTATCTGCCCTAGTACTTCGCCGTGGGGAGCACCAGCCCTCTTTGTTAAAAAGAAAGACGGGACTTTGAGGCTTTGTATTGATTACCAGAAGTTGAATCGGGCTGTGGTTAAGAACAAGTACCTTATGCCTCGTATAGATGATCTGTTTGACCAGTTGAAAGAGTCCCGTTGTTTCTCTAAGATAGACTTGAGATTGGGTTACCATCAGTTGAGGGTCAGGGAGGAGGATATCCCAAAGATGGCATTCCGTACGCGATATGGCCATTATAAGTTTCTGGTGATGCCTTTTGGGCTCACTAATGCACCGGCAGTATTTATGGACTTGATGAACCGGATCTTCCGGGAGTTCTTAGATCGTTTTGTGGTCGTTTTTGTGGACCACATTCTGGTTTATTCACCTTCGGAGGAAGAGCACGAGGAACACTTGAGAGTGGTGCTTGAGTTGTTTAGAGCCAATAAGCTGTATGCTAAGTTTGGGAAGTGTGAGTTCTGGCTAAGAGAGGTTAAATTCTTAGGCCATGTAGTCTCCGCGGAAGGGGCGTCTATTGATACATCCAAGGTAGAGGCAGTGCAGGATTGGGCACAGCCTATGAATATTTTTGAGATTCGCAGTTTTCTGGAATTAGCCGGTTATAACCGTAGGTTTGTGAAAGATTTCTCCAGGCTAGCTTCGCCGTTGACTAGATTGACGTGGAAAGGGGTCAAATTTGTATGGAGTGAGATTTGTGAAAAGTCGTTCCAAGAGTTGAAAGTTAGACTTACCACCGCTCCTATTTTGATTATTCTGGAGAGAGGTTTGGGTTATGCGGTATTCTGGAGAGAGGTTTGGGTTATGCGGTGTACTGTGATGCTTCACGAGAGGGTTTGGGTTGTGTGTTGATGTAAGAGGGGAAAGTAGTAGCCTATGGCTCACGTCAATTGAAAATACATGAGAAGAACTATCCTACGCATGACCTAAAGTTAGCAGCTGTAATTTTTGCCTTGAGGATTTTGAGGCATTACCTGTATGGTAAGAGGTTCGAGGTGTTCTCGGATCATAAGAGTCTGAAGTATCTGTTCACACAGAAAGACTTGAACTTGAGGTAGAGGAGGTGGATGGAATTTATTGAGGATTACGACTTTGAGTTGCACTATCACCTGAGAAAGGCCAATGTTGTGGCCGATGCCCTTAGTAGGAAATCCATTAGTGATGTAGCTTGTGTAGCCATCTGGGAGTGGGAGATGTTGGGTGCACGTGGCGAGTTTGATTTGCTTCTAGGCGAATCTGTTGAGTCTGCGGCTTTGTTTTCTGTAGTTGCGTAGCCTACACTTGTGAATCGGGTGTTAGAGGCACAGAAGAGTGACCTTGAGGTAGAATCCCTCCGGGAGAAGATCTCCAGTGGAAAGGTTGAGAAGTGTTTGATTGAGTATCCTGACCTGAGTGTGAGGTACCGAGACTGTCTGTTTGTGCTGAAGTCTTGCCGAGAGGAAGTACTCCGAGAGTTTCACCATTCACACCTTGCGGTGCATCTGGGAGGTACTAAGATGTATCGTGATTTGGGTCGCCAGTTCTGGTGGCGGGGTATGAAGAAAGATGTGGCAGTTTTTGTGTCTAGGTGCCTTACTTGTCAGCAAGTGAAGGCTGAACATCAGAGGCCAGCGGGTTTGTTGCAACCCTTACCTATAGCCGAGTGGAAATGGGAGCAGGTCACCATGGACTTCGTTGTAGGTCTTCCGAGGACTCAGCGGGGTAGTGATGCCATTTGGGTGGTTGTAGACTGGTTGACTAAGTCAGCGCACTTGATTCCTATGCACGTGAGAGATTCAGAGATCATCTTGCCGACTTGTATATTCGGGACATAGTGAGGTTGCATGGGGTCCTAGTGTCGATCGTCTTAGATAGAGATCCTCGTTTTACTGATAGGTTGTGGTAGAGTTTGTAGAGTGCCTTGGGCACTACACTGACCTTTAGCACGGCTTATCATCCTCAGACTGACGGGCAATCTGAGCGTACTATTCAGATCTTTGAGGATATGCTTCGAGGCTATGTCCTTGACTTTAGTGGGTCGTGGGAGAGGCACTTGCCCTTAGTGGAGTTTGCTTATGACAATAGTTTCTAATCAAGTATTGGCATGGCACCATTTGAGGCCTTGTATGGCCGACCGTGTAGGTCTCTAATGTGTTGGGCCGAGGTGGGTGATGCACCTTTGTTGGGCCCGGAGTTGGTGCGAGAAATGATGGAGAAAGTTGAGTTTATCCGTAAGAGGCTTGTTACAGCCCAGAGTCGCCAAAAGAGTGCCGACCGTCGGAGGAGGCCTTTGGCATTTGAGGTGGGTGATCACGTCTTTCTGAAAATATCACCTAGGCGGGGTTTGATGAGATTTAGGAAGAGTGGGAAGTTGTCCTCTCGGTTTATTGGTTCCTTTGAGATTCTTGAGCAGATTGGGAAAGTTGCATACCATTTAGCTTTACCGCCATAGTTGTCCGAGATGCATGACGTGTTTCATGTTAGTATGCTTCGGAAGTACGGGCCGGATCCGTCACATGTATTGGATTGGACTGACTTAGAGGTAGATGAGTATGCCTCGTATGAAGAGAGACCGGTACGGGTCTGTAGACGCGCCCTCGGGCCTCGCTACAGTTCGGACTCAATTTGTGTCACAGTCCTGTATCTAATCTCGCGGAGTGCAATGCAAGACCGATGACTCATCAAAGAGTCCAAATCCGGCAAATCGTTTTTGAAAACAGATTTTTTTGAAAGAAGTACCAAACATGGACTGCTTTTCCAGATACAGAGTCGCCACCTAAATATTTTATTTTGAGAAAATTTAGGAAACCCTGACTCGTGCCTAAGACCACGTGTCCGTCGTCGCCAAAGTTGCCTTAGCTCGGGAACTTGGGTAGGATTGGGGAAGGTCACTTCGTGAGCAACCCCGCTCGCCCGATCAAAGATCGGCCTCTACTAACCATGATATCTAGTTTTGAAAACATTATGCATTCTTACTCCGGTTAATGGCCTAGATTTACTATGTGATGCGCACAGTATACAAGTATAGACTGGGTCGCCTGAATTGGAACGAAACATCTCATGTTTGTTTTAAAAACAGTTTGCTACTCGCAAGTAGGCTAAAATGGGGATTTGCCACCCTCGGGTGGGCTTAGAAAACGTGATGATTTGCCACTCCCGAGTGGGCTTTAAACTCACAATTGATGAATTATTCCAATTCAAATAACCCAACCTTCACCCACAGGCATTCAAGCAGTTATATCATATAAGCACATAGCCTCATGGTAAGCATGCTATCATGGCAGTCACTCACACACATGCAAGGATGCTAAAGCATAAACACTTACCGAGTACTCCAAGCCAAAACAAAAGCTATGTTAGAAATCCATGCATGATCCTAACTATACAGAAATGCCTAATGCAACACATGCAAAATGCAACTAAGATAGGCTCGACTATTCTAAAGATGGCATGTGAAATGCTACAACTAACAAGTATTCAACTCGGAATCGAAATACAAATGCAGTTAGTATGATGCGCCGAGCCCGGTGCATGCTAGACAGATGAATGAATGCAAACATGCTATCATACTGTATGCTAATTGAAACATGCCCTAATCTAACCATCATAAGCTGGTAAATAAAAGGGAGAAAGACGCGGGGTTAGAAGACATACATCACACGCACGCACACTTATTACAATTGAGCCCTTGCTCAGAGGGTCCGAATAAATAATACAGTCCGAATGAAGAATTACAGTTCGAATAAGTACAAAATCCTAATTAATTAACAACTTAACTAGGAAAGCAGGTAAATTAGCACGCAAATCCATGGTCTGCCTCAGCTCTGTTCCAAATGATGAATGCTGCATGCTCGAGTTGCCTTGCGCAGAAATCCATTATGATGCCCCAGTTTGCCTCTGTATGCAATTGTTCTCGAAATATTGCGCAACGCTCCAGAAGGCCGCTGATTTCTGATTTACTGCAACAGAGAGCAACAAAGGGGCATGACAAAGTATTTTCACATATGTATGCATGGCTACTCTTCAGGGAATGTAGTCCTCGATCCTCGTGCCACCAATCACGCATATCGATGCATGATGGCCGAGGAGTCGAATTGCACGATTCAATATGAAATGAATGCATATGAAAACACAACAAGACCTAAACTCCATCGTGGGTAATCCGGAGTGTCGGCGACAGGGAATTGAGACACGTTCCGTCACTCGGAGTACGAAACGTACCTCATTTCCCGTGCTTGGGCTAACTCCTATCCCAAACACGATGCAAATGGGATGACATACACAATGCGACTAACATACAACCTAGCATACGCAATGCTATGAAATGGCATACACAATGCTCTAACATGCGACATAGCATACGCAATGCTATGGACCGAAATGGCATACACAATGCACGATGGACTTATACCAACATGAGTGGACCTCAGCCACACTCACATCAGTGGCCATGAGATGGAAAAGAGACAACCGAAATACGTGCACACATGCACGCATACCGAGAACCGAACCTATGGCATAAAATGCCACTCTACCAAAGCATGGCAAGGGATGAAATATGGCATACAAACATGTAATTTCCAGCACTGAAACATGATGCTAAACGGTACCAAAACATGGAAATATGGCACCCGATGCATGAAATAAGCCCCGAAACTCAAAGTTAGGCACATGTATTGAATTATAACTTTGCAAAGCAAGCATTATTTGTCCACGAAGTACAAAGACAGAGCCAAGGCAATCCCAAAACATGCACATTTCCAGTTTAAAGCATGGCCAAAAAGTGCTAACATGATGGACAAAAATAGCATGCAAATTCGGCTAGCAAGCATGGTTTACATGGCATGTATATGAAGCGTATGAGAACTTATCAAACCAGCCAAAAATAGTGAATAAAACATGTCAAAATATTCCCAAATAACCACTGAAATGCAACCAATGCATGCAAAAATGATGAGTTCCTTTAGAGGGCCATACAAGGGGTTATTAAGCACATACAAGATAGACATGTAACATGGAAAAACCACCTCTGGAAATGAGTTATGACAGCCCTAAAACTCACCAAAAAAGGCCTGAAATTGATCAATAAAGCATACAATGAAAGGTCCTCTTGAAAGGCCTTAAGGAGGGTTGTTCCATACATGCATGAGGGACATAAAATATGGCCAAAAGGGCCTTGGACAGAGCTAAGACAGACCTCAAAACCCTCAGAATGAGGCCTGGAACATGACTTCAAAGCATGCAAAAAGGGGTCCCTTTGGAAGGCCAATCAAGACCACCAAACAAGACAAGGAGAGAGGGGGTCACTCCCCTCTGATTTTGGCTCTCAAAAATGCATCTAAGTCACTGAAAATCCACTGGATTTCAATGGCTAAGAGGCTAAACCATGGCCAATGCAAGTGCTCTAATATATAGCCCTAATCATGAAGAGATGAAGCATGCATAGGGGGACGATGACCCCAAACAGAAAGGAGACTTTAAACAAACTTGAAGAGGAGATTAAAGCAATATCTTTTTCAGTTTATGAAAAATCTCGAAAATGCTCACAAGTAAGGCTAAATATGATGCGAAAAAAGCCCTAAAAGAGAGATAGAGGGTAAGCGGAAGTAGATGACCTCAAAAAGCAAAGTGCCCTTAAACAAAGTTGAAGAGGAGCTCAAAATAAGACAGTTTACAGTTTAGGTCGAGGCCCAAAAATGCTTGCAAATGGGGCTAAGTAATGAAGCAAAATAAGGCTAGAAAAGGGGAAATGAAGACTTACCCTTGTAAAGCCGACCTCCAGCAGCTTCTGGAACAAGTTGGTGAGCTTTCAACCTCTATAAATGACCTCCAAGGTGCTGGAATGAATAAGGGAGGTGGTAGGCTAAGAGGTGTAGGGTAAAATGGCCAAGAATATTAGGGTTTGGAGCTTGGAGAAGAAGGCTATGGAGGATGGAGTGTGTATGCCTTAACCAAATGTCTAACCCTTGCAAAATGAGATGGAGGGTTGGTTATATAGAGGGAGAGAAGTAAGGCTTCTTGGAGAAGCCAAGAGAGAGGTTCAAAGCTTCTAAAAGAAGCTTGACCAAAGGGGTCAAGCTTCTTGAGGAAGCTAGACCAAAAAGGTCAAGCTTCCTCAAGAAGCTTGACCAAAAGGGTCAAACTCGTCCTACCAACCAAGCAAAGGGGTCAAAACCCCTTTTAAGGACCAAAATAAGGACAAAACCCTCGGACAGTGGGTCAAATGCTACACAGCTGGCATAGCTGTGCTGCACTTGAGAAGAGCAAAAAGCAGAAAGCTAGCCGACTAGCTAAGGTGGCTGGCCGGCCACTCCCCCTGGTTGGCCGACCAGAGGTCAAAAGGGTCATGCAAAAAAGCTGGTCGGCCTCCCCAGAAAGGTAGCCTCCCAGATGAGTAGAATACAGCTGTGTGGTGAAAAACCAGAAAATGTGCCCCAAGGAGAGAAAAACCAGTTTTTTAGAGGGGTTCAAAAGGGTCAAGAAGAATAACTGGTCGGCCTACCCATATTGGTGGCCTCCCAGATGAGCACAACACAATGATGGTGTGAAAAACTAGAAATTGTGGCTCAAAAGTGAGAAAAACCAACTTTCTGTCAGAAAAATCAGCTTTTGGAGAGAGAAAAAGAGAAAACTAGTTTTTCAGGGAAAAATGTGGCCTCCCACCATCCTACCACATCCCTAGCAATGAAAATAGGGTCCCTACCAAAAATGGACCAAGACGGATGCAAAACGAAGGTTCGGGGGCCAAAACGTGCGGTTTGGGGCCCCGAAAATAGGCTGTTAGGCACCGGAAGTGGCGTATGACCACGAAGGTGGTCTCCCGGGCCACAGTGTCCCTCTAAAGGGAGGAAATAAGGTGTGTGCCAAAAATCGGAGCCAACGGAAGTAATTAAGCGGTCCCGAATCGAGGCACACGGCCGACGGCTCCAAAAACCAGAAACTGGGCTCCAAACGGGAAAAATGGCCTATGACCACTAGGAGATGGTCTACGAGACCTCTCCCTCCTTTCGGGAAGAGAAAACGGAGGGAACGGGACCTGGTTCACAAACCGAGGCAAAGTACAAAAGAGTCCGGAAGTCTGGAGGCAAGGCTCGCAGCCGAGACTCTGAAACCTCAGAACGAACACAATATGCAATATCACCGAGCGCTCAATCGGTGACGTCTGAGTCTTAAGGTTGGTCAAAAATGGGGTGTCTACAGTTGCCCCTCTTTGATAGAACTCGGAAGTCAAGAAGTGACGGGAGTGAGTGTCAAAGCCCAGAGACGACCCATTTTTGACAAGGCCGAAGACTTGGACAAACAAACAAAATATAGATAAATAAATGGTTGTGCCCGCAGGCTGCCTACGTATCCCTTTGCAAGGAATCAAACCAGTGTAGTTCAGGGGTAGGATGCAAAATGATATGCGGGAAGATTTTGATAATTGGAATTATACACTACGCGAAGCCGGTTTGAAAATTGGACTTTATACGCTACGCGAAGCCGGTTTGAAAATTGGACTTATACGCTACGCGAAGCCTATTTTGAAAATTGGACTTATACGCTACGCGAAGTCGGTTTGAAAATTGGACTTATACGCTACGCAAAGCCGGTTTTGAAAATGGACTTATACGCTACGCGAAGCCGGTTTTGAAAATTGGACTTATGTAATGCACTATAATGACTAAAATGCAATGTGATAGCTAGGAAAAGGGAGGTACCTTACAGGGGCAATTGGAAATGACTTACCTCGGCAATGTCCTACCTCAAGCTGATGTGGGAATCTTCCTCTTCTTCTCAGTTGAACCACAGTAATACTTTTCTCCCTGGCTATGGTTACAGCTTTCCCTATTCTCCAACAGGGTGACATACTAGGTTGGCTCAGTATCCAGAATTGAGGCGCATACACATGCTATCTCAACCTATGGGGTTGCTATACAGATTTCAAGCCGAGGATACACCCCTGGGTATTTAAACCAGACTTTAGTGTCGGAAATCCCGAACCTTTGTGTTCAAGGCATAAGCCATTCGAACTCTAGTTTCCACCGTCTCAGTTGGTCTCCTAGGAACTCACCGCTAACATAGGCAGGTGGCTATACCAGACCATTGGAAGTCGTTTGGGCACGACAAACAACAAAGGAATTGCACCTTTAGAGGATTTAAGGTCTCCTAGACCAGAGAGTGCACAAGACAGTGCGAATGAAGATGCGAGATTTAAGGTCTCCTAGACCAGACGATAAAACAGATATGATGCAATGGATGTAACAGATGCGATGCAATATATAATAGATGCGATGCAACAGAGAGTACAATAGATACAAAGGGTGACATACCCCAACCACCCTGGACTCGTGAGTGGAGGCAGAACAAAGATAATCAATCAGGAGCGCGTTCCACGCAACCTAAGATAAATTTCAAACACGCTGAAAATCGTGTGAGGAAGGGGAGGCTCCAATCACGCTGAAATCGTGAGAAGAGGTCCAAAAACAACCTGTCCAGCGCTGGGATAAATTCAAAACACGCTGAAATCGTGCGAGGAAAAGAACACTCTAACCACGCTGAAATCGTGAGAAGAGGTCCGAAAACAACTGCTCAAGTGCGCGCACAACGCAACCTGAGATAAAATCCAAACACGCTGAAATCGTGTGAGGAATGGGACACTCAAACCACGCTGAAATCGTGAGAGAAGGCCTGAAAACAACCGCCCAGGTGCGTACACAACGCAACCTGAGATAAATTCCAAACACGCTGAAATCGTGTGAGGAAACGGGCACTCAAACCATGCTGAAATCGTGAAAAGAGGTCCGAAAACAACCGCCCAGGTGCGTACACAACGCAACCTGAGATAAATTCCAAACACGCTGAAATCGTGTAAGGAAACGGGACACTCAAACCACGATGAAATCGTGAGAAGAGGCAAACAAATTCCAAACATGCTGAAATCGTGTGAGGAAGGAACAAACTCTAACCACGCTAAAATCGTGAGAAGAGGTCAGGTAAACAACCGCCCAGGTGCGTACACGACCCAACCTGAGATAAATTCCAAACACATGCTGAAATCGTGAGAACAGGTCAGGTAACTCAGGAGCGCGTTCCACGCATCCTAAGTTAAGTCTTGGGAGACCACGATCCTAAACGCTGCCCAGCGTAAAAGGATAAACAATAAGAGATAATACAAGATGCAAATGAATGTAATAAGTGCGATGACACAGTACATGTTACGAGCGATGTAGAGCATGACGTTTAGGGAATGCAATAAACAAACAAAGTGGCACTTTAGAAAGCACCTCATGGAGTGAGTGGCGGTAAACTGCTTTACTCTGACAGGGAATGGTATTCAAGGAGAGTATTTCTGATCGCCATTCTGGCTTGAAACAGTGAAACAATCAACACAATATTCTGTTCAATTTGAACACACAGCTCGTATCAGCACACTGCTCATTCTGAACACGCAACTCATAACACAGTATTCGATTTACTCGGTACACAACTCAGTCTGAACAGACAGTCCGATCTGAAAAGATGGGATGCAAAAACGGAACCTGAAGAAGTTGAAACAAACTCGGATGCTCCAATTTTTCTCTATTTTCTTTTGCTTTGCAGTTTGGAACCCATATAGCTTCAGATAGGTCCTAGTTTTACTGTTCTCACATGACCTGGGTAGAACCCTGCAGTTTTTTTTTTTTGAAAGAACAAAATCTTGTTTTGCACAAATGTGGAGAACGACACGGCACTCCTAAGCACAAAACGATTCATTTTGAAATTGAGAAATGAATTCTTAACCGGGTATTGAGCCTACAACTGACCGCAGCCAAAACGACTCAACAACGGAAAACAAAGGTAGAACAACCTAAACACAACTCAACAAAGGAAAAATGAGGTAAAACAACCTAAACACATTTATTGACACTCAAGCGACTCAAAACAAGAATCGAGACAAACAAAACACACAGACACAACACTCAGCTGTGTTACAAAGGCAAGATACCTCTTGGTGCACGAGGAGCCAGTTTCTCCGGGTATTGTTTTCCACCCTTTCTTATTTGTGATTCTCACATCACTCGGCCCGCAGGTTCGGCTTTTCTCACAAAACCCTTTTCCTTACTTTTTCTCTCAGCGCACATCTCTCTATTCTTTAATATCTCATTTTTTATCCCTCCCCTGGGTGGTTGATGGATAAACAAGAAGTTGCGGGCTTTTGCCCCTAGCATTCTGCTAGATTCTCTTTCTTCTGCGCACAGCTAGTGAATTCCTCCCACAGAGGAATTGCGCTACAACTGGGTGTGTAGCAAATCTGCAGCTGACATCGGTTGACGATGCTCTGCTGGGGAGCTTGGACGTGATCAGATCTGTCCAGATGAGGGAGTGTAATATCTTGCCTCATTCCAGCTCATGCTTCGCACTTGGCTTGATACCTCGTTGCTTGGAAGATGTGAGAACTTTCTGCCCTTTTGTGGTCAGCTTCAGTGGTCCCCCTTTCCGGCAGGTAGAATGCCCTTTCTGGCAGATAGAGTGCCCTTTCTAGCAAGTATGTTGACAATGGGAAAAAGACAGAACACCTGACTCAATTGTGCCCCTAGTTCATCATTTTGACCATTTTTTGTTTTTGACTTTCTGTTAAAACAATTTTGACCAAAATGAGAGTTAGATTAACATGGTTGTTCAATTTTCTGATTTAAAATCATGCAAGTCAGGCTATGAGCACTGAAAAGTTTCTTTTTTTGGGTCCAAGAAATGGTCCAGTTTTAGAAAAATGGAATAATTTTTGAGAGAATTAGTCAACCTCAGTAAAAATCCTCAAAAACTATTTTTGCAAACGGCCACTGCTCAACGAGCACAGAACCTACTGTTGAGATGCACAACCTCAGATCCAAAACAAATGGAAAATTGCCCCTTCTCTGAAGAGAGCTGCATGGCAACGGAAAGTTGCCCCTTGTTTGAATAGCACTGCGGCACACTGTATGGCAACAGAAAGTTGCCCCTAGTCTGAATAGCACCACAGTACATGGCAACCAGTCCTCACTAGCACCACAACACATGGCAACTAGTCCTCACAGTGACAATTACAACCAAATTCTCGGATACAGAGAAGAGAAAGATGACCATAACCATCACATGGACACAGTCGGATTTGAAGTGTTTTACGGCTGGACTTCAGAGTGAAGTTGCCTACGTATCCCAAAGATGGGAATCAAGCCTTGCGTAGTTCGGGGTTAAGGTACACTCGTGTATTTAACCTCTCCTATTGCGCTCTAACTTTTGCCAAGGTCGCCCTTCCGAGTTTTCAACCTTGCGAGCTGTGTTCTTCTTTTCTGTTCAATTCTTTTCATTTCTCTTCTAATTTTTTTTTGTTTCATTTTTCTTCTTTTTATTCTCGCTCTAACTTTTGCCTGGGTCGCCCTTCCGGGTTTTCGACCCAGTGAGCCTCTCAAGGGTAAAAGTGTAGCTTTGTCCACGTTGATTGGTTTAAGATCTCGAAGCCATCTAAATCCAGGAGAATGGCTGTTGTTCGCAGATGATGTAGAAGTCCATCCAATGGAGGGTGAATTTGCCCCTAGTGTTGTGGATTGGAACTTGGTTGTCCTTCGGCAATACTTTCTCCTTTCCTCCCTTCTGGGATTTGGCATTCTTGCCGATCTTCGTCTTTGACTTTTCGAGCACATCTGACATTTTGCCCCTAGTTCGAGGGGTGCTCCTGATCTAGCTTCACAAGTTTCTTGATCTGACTTTTCTTGCCCCTAGTTTGCAGGCTGCTTCAAATCTGGCCGCACAGGCCTTATATCATGATTGGCCTTGGAACATTCTAAATCCAAGTTAAAGATTTTGAAATTAAGAGGGGTCGAGTCTCGAGGCTGAGAGCGATCCTAAGCTGCACAATCTGAAGAGCGATTCCACACAAGTCTTCGCAGGATCGCGCAAAACATTTTTTGAAATCTTTTAAGAAAACGACTAGTCGCTCGCGCTGAAGACAATGTTGAACCAATCTGGATCAAGCCAGGATCCTTCCAGCACTCACATCAACAAGCATGATCTCATTCATTAAGGGCTTAGCATGCCTCTCTTCCTCTTAGTTGATCAAATTTTATAAAACCCGAGGAATTCTTCCCTCTTTGTTTTCACCGCAGTGTTAGAAAAAGTTTTGAAAAACTTAGGTCAATGCAATGATTTCAAGGCACAGAAAAGTAGGTGAAAAGCACTGCTATTTCATTCAGAACTTCTTGCACAACTGGCACAAGGCAGAAGCAAACACATGAGTGTGAAAATCACTGTTGTTCATTCAGATTTGTTGGCACAACTGGCTCCTCGGCAGAAACAGACTCAAAAGAAAATGAAAAGACAAACACAAAACTAGCAAGTGATGTCCGAGGTAACACCCCCGAAATCACCCAACTCCAACAAAATAGGACTGCCTCGGTACAACAAGATAGACCTGACTGACTCAGTAAGAAAAGACTGACTCTGTACAAAATAACAAGACTGACCCAATACCCAAGTCAGAAAGTACAAATTAACAACATTCGCAAATGTGCTCAAAACAGTGCATGCCATCCACCATATCTGGAGTAAACTGAGCGCCATCCGCAGGCGGTTCATCCTCCGATCACATGGTCACATTATCCCCCAAGTTCACCGATCTAGTGCTGATAGACTTTGTAGGACCTGACGCGGAGATGACCTTTTTATCAATCAGATCTTGTATTTCATGGTGAAGACGGAGACACATGTCAGTGTCGTGGCCAGCTTGTTGATAAAAAACACAGTACTTCACCGGGTTGTGGGAGAAAGGAAGCTTATTCGGTAATGGTCGCGGCTCCAGGGGCTTCAGATGTCCCTTTTTGATCAGGACCCTCAAGGCCGTTGACAGAGACATGTCCAGTGGGGTGAACACCCTCTGGCCCCAAGGTGGGTATTTGGCAGGTTGTGAGCTAGTTGTGCTGGATGTACCAGCGAAAGGGTCAGTAGGTGTTGACTTTTGATGATCTCTTCCGAGTGTAGGATTGGAGTTGAAAGGGGTGTTTTTGGTACAATGGCCCTTCTCCCGGCTTGCTCCTTGATTCAAACAGCCCCCAACTTGAGTGGCGAAAATGTCGTCCACAGTTTTTGCAACAACTGCGAGCAGTTGCTCTTTGTTTAGTCCCTCGGCTTTCAAAGCCTCAACAGCCAACAGAAGATGTTCATGGGGATCCATGTCCGCCCCTATCTTGTTCTTTCCACTCGCCTCTACTTTGCCAAGGGATTGGCATTCCTCAAATGTAGCCTGTTCCAAGACTGGGGAGCCTTTAGTATGTGATGTGGTTGATAGCAGAGCCAATGTCCCGGAGGCCAGATCTGTCACAGTTCTCTGAAGATCTTCGATCATTCTCTTCATCTCAGAAGTAATGGGCTCACGAGTTTGAGATGATTGGGGTCCAGGTGCATCCATCATGCATAAGTCCATGCTTTCTGGAATGAACACCTTAGGCTTGGGTAGGTGGGCTGCGGTGATGTATATGCTGGGGTCGGAGGTGGATGGTAGTGTATGGATGAGGTTGAGGTGGGGAGGTGATGAGTCAGTACTAACCTGAGGTCCTTTGGGTGGAGCCAGGGTCCCTTCGTCAATAAGATCCTGAATCTTATGACGGAGGCGGATGCAACGGTTCGTATCATGACCGTGTTGTTGATGATAGACACAATATTTAGCTGGGTCATACCTTGGTGGAAGAGGATTTGGAAGGGGTTGGGGTTCTAGGAGTTCTAGGTGCCCTTCTTTTTGCAGCTTCTTCAAAGCTTGGGAGAGACTCATATAAAGAGGATTGAACTTTCGGGCTTGGGGCCGATTTGAGGTGGTTGGTTTTTGGCCATTGAGGGAAGTGGTGATAGTGTCTACTTCTGAGCATTTCACAGCTATGCTACCTTTAGTAATAGCATTGGAATTGTGAACAACATTTCTCTTCAACGGCTCATTATCTTCTGCAAAGATCCCTTGCCGGATGGCATCCTTGATTTGAACCCCCATTCCATGAAGGTCTGGAAAAGTAAACAGTGGTAGAACGATCATTTTCTACAATAACATGCCATGTAGATTTCGAATAATCATCCTGATTTGATCTTTGTCAGAAGGCCTTGTAGTCATCATTGAGGCTTTTGCTCTCCATCTCGTCACGAACTCTGAGAAACTCTCCTTAGGTTCTTGGCGGGTGACTTCGAGATCACGAGTTGTGACCTCGATCTGTGTGTTATATGAGTATTGAGCAATAAAGGCCTCAGCCATCTCTTCCCAGTTCCATTTCACGGAGTCCTCCAATTTCGCATACCAGATTACGGCTATCCCAGGCATGGTTCGGCCAAAGAGAGACAACTTCTAAGCTGTGGTCAAACCCATTGGCCTCAAGATATCAGAAAACAGGTGGATGTGCACCCTTGGGTCTCCAGAGCCGTCGAAGCGGTTGATATGTGACATTTTGAATCGGTCCAGCAGAGTCACGGCCGAATCGATATACCCATCCTCAATGTTCGAAATGCACTTCACACCCTGAGATTTCTTGAATAACTTTTCAAGCTTGCTTACTTTTAGTGCCATGGGGTCCACCTCGAACTCAGAGGGAGAATCCGATGGGTTGATCTGTGCCTTGGATAGCTTAGGTGGGATCGGGGGCGGAGCTGGCCCTGTTGAAATGTCCGTCTCTTCCTGGACATTTGCTGTCTCCTCGGGTGCTGGAACTCCTGGCGGGGGAGGGGCTTGGTGTGAAGCAGATGCTCTGGTTTGCTGTTGCAGCCTGACAATTAACTCTGCCTGTTGGGCCACTATTTCTGCTTGACGTGCAGCCACTTCTGCCTGGCGGGCAGCATCCTGTTGCATAGCCTGCATGGTTTTTTGGAGCTGACGCATCATGTCCTCCATATTAACTGAAAACTGTGGATTTTATTTTACAGGTTTGTATTCCCTCTCTGAAGTGAAAGTAGATATCTCAGCCCCAACTGCGCACAGGTGAGGTGGATAATGATCGTTGAGCTGGACACTGTTGAACTGGTGATCTGTGCCTGACTGGCCTTTTACCCTGCCTTTGGCGAAGGAACACTGATTTGCCCTTGAACTGAATCTCTGACCTGACAAAGTCTATCAATACAAGTCCGGTGTACCAGGGGGATATTGGAACTTTCTGAAGCTATGATTCCAGGACTACCTAGCAAAAGAGAAAACATGCAGCATCTCAGCCCATTTTTGCCAAAACAGATATGAGCGTAGCTGAATGACCGTGCTCTCTACCAAATTCTGCTCAAAGGTCCGCCTGCAAACTGATACCCTCAGGTAAAACTGATTCTCCACATACTGATGCCCGCAGGCCTGATACCCAGACTTGCAAACTGTTACATGAATTCCTGTAGGGACACACCCTAAAAGCACATAGCAAGAAAGTGAGAGCCAAAACACCCCTATTTTGGGGTAGGGTTTCCCTGTCCTATTTTGTCAGGAGCTAGGGTTTCACTACGCACGCAGCGGTTTCAAACAACCTATGATCGGGTAAACTACCTGTCCTAATTTAGAATGGTCACTATGGATTCCGATATGCACTAGGTCGAATGGTCAAAAAGGGTGCCCCGGTAAAACCAGGGTTTGTGTTCTCGTCGTGGCAGAGCCCGCAACCGGTTAGCCTTATGGCACGCTTCGCAAAGTGAGCCTCCGGCAAACCGTTCAGGAATAGCTTATGGCAAACACAGTGTCCTAGGTGCACCAATGCAAATGCAATGCAAAAAAACACATAAGCGTAGTCAAAACCAGATATCATGAGTTCGAGTCAAGTTCTCTAATTTTCTAGTGGAGTCGCCAGAAACTGTAGACGCGCCCTCGGCCCTCGCTATAGTTCGGACTCAATTTGTGTCACGGTCCTGTACCTAATCTCGCGGAGTGCAATGCAAGACCGATGAATCTTCAAAGAGTCCAAATTTGGCAAATCGTTTTTGAAAATAGATTTTTTTGAAAGAAGTGCCAAACATGGACTACTTTGACAGATACAGAGTCGCCACCTAAATATTTTATTTTGGGAAAATTTAGGAAACCCTGACTCGTGCCTAAGGCCACGTGTCCGTCTTCACCAAAGTTGCCTCGGCTCGAGAACTTGGGTACGATTGGGGAAGGTCACTTCGTGAGCACCCCCGCTCGCCCAATCAAAGATCGACCTCTACTAACAATGATATCTAGTTTTGAAAACATTATGCATTCTTACTCCGGTTATTGGCCTAGAATTACCATGTAATGCGCACAGCATACAAGTATAGACTGGGTCGCCTGAATTGGAATGAAACATCTCATGTTTGTTTTGAAAACAGTTTGCTACTCGCAAGTAGGCTAAAATATGGATTTGCCACCCTCGGGTGGGCTTAGAAAATGTGATGATTTGCCACTCTCAAGTGGGCTTAAAACTCACAATTGATGAATTATTCCAATTCAAATAACCCAATCTTCACCCACAGGCATTCAAACAGTTATATCATATAAGGACATAGCCTCATGGTAAGCATGCTATCATGACAGTCACTCACACACATGCAAGGATGCTAAAGCATAAACACTTACCGAGTACTCCAAGCCAAAACAAAAGCTATGTTAGAAATCCATGCATGATCCTAACTATACAGAAATGCCTAATGCAACACATGCAAAATGCAACTAAGATAGGCTCGGCTATTCTAAAGATGGCATGTGAAATGCTACAACTAACAAGTATTCAACTCGGAATCGAAATAAAAATGCAGTTAGTATGATGCGCCGAGCCCTGTGCATGCTAGACAGATGAATGAATGCAAACATGCTGTCATACTGTATGCTAATTGAAACATGCCCTAATCTAACCATCATAAGCTTGTAAATAAAAGGGAGAAAGACGCGGGGTTGGAAGACATACATCACACGCACGCACACTTATTACAATTGCGCCCTCGCTCAGAGGGTTCGAATAAATAATACAATCCGAATGAAGAATTACAGTTCGAATAAATACAAAATCTTAATTAATTAACAACTTAACTAGGAAAGTAGGTAAATTAGCACGCAAATCCATGGACCGCCTCAGCTCTGTTCCAAATGATGAATGCTGCATGCTCGAGTTGCCTTGCGCAGAAATCCATTATGATGCCCCAGTTTGCCTCTGTTTGCAATTGTTCTCGAAATATTGCGCAACGCTCTAGAAGGCCACTGATTTCAGATTTACTGCAACAGAGAGCAACAAAGGGGCATGACAAAGTATTTTCACATATGTATGCATGACTACTCTTCAGGGAGTGTAGTCCTCGATCCTAGTGCCACCAATCATGCATATCGATGCATGATGGCCGAGGAGTCGAATTGCACGACTCAATATGAAATTAATGCACATGAAAACACAACAAGACCTAAACTCCATCATGGGTAATCCGAAGTGTCGGCGACAGGGAATTGAGACACGTTCCGTCACTCGGAGTACGAAACGTACCTCGTTTCCCGTGCTTGGGCTAACTCCTATGCCAAACACGATGCAAATGAGATGGCATACACAATGCGACTAACATACAACCTAGCATACGCAATGCTATGAAATGGCATACGCAATGCTCTAACATGCGACCTAGCATACGCAATGTTATGGACCGAAATGGCATACACAATGCACGATGAACTTATACCAACATGAGTGGACCTCAGCCACACTCACACCAGTGGCCATGAGATGGAAAAGAGACAATCAAAATGCGTGCACACATGAATAAAACCACTGAAATGCAACCAATGCATGCAAAAATGATGAGTTCCTTTAGAGGGCCATACAAGGGGTTATTAAGCACATACAAGATAGACATGTAACCTGGAAAAACCACCTCTGGAAATGAGTTATGACAGCCCTAAAACTCACCAAAAGGGCCTGAAATGGATCAATAAAGCATACAATGAAAGGTCCTCTTGAAAGGCCTTGAGGAGGGTTGTTCCACACATGCATGAGGGACATAAAATATGGCCAAAAGGGCCTTGGATAGAGCTAAGGCAGACCTCAAAACAATCAGAATGAGGCCTGGAACATGACTTCAAAGCATGCAAAAAGGGGTCCCATTGAAAGGCCAATCAAGACCACTAAACAAGACAAGGAGAGAGGGGGTCACTCCCCTTTGATTTTTGCTCTCAAAAATGTATCTAAGCCACTGAAAATCCACTGGATTTTAGTGGCTAAGAGGCCAAACCATGGCCAATGCAAGTGCTCTAATGTATAGCCCTAATCATGAAGAGATGAAGCACGCATAGGGGGACGATGACCCCAAATAGAAAGAAGACTTTAACCAAACTTGAAGAGGAGATTAAAACAAGATCTTTTTGATTTTATGAAAAATCTCGAAAATGTTCACAAGTAAGGCTAACTATGATGCAAAAAAAGCCCTAAAAGAGAGATAGAGTGTAAGGGGAAGTAAATGACCTCAAACAGCAAAGTGCCCTTAAACAAAGTTGAAGAGGAGCTCAAAATAAGACACTTTACAGTTTAGGTCGAGGCCCAGAAATGCTTGCAAATGGGGCTAAGTAATGAAGCAAAATAAGGCTAGAAAAGGGGAAATGAAGACTTACCCTTGTAGAGCCGACCGCCAGCAGCTTTTGGACCAAGTTGGTGAGCTTTCAACCTCTATAAATGACCTCCAAGGTGCTGGAATGAATGAGAGAGGTGGTAGGCTAAGAGGTGTAGGGTAAAATGGCCAAGAATATTAGGGTTTGGAGCTTGGAGAAGAAGGCTATGGAGGATGGAGTGTGTATGCCTAAACCAAATGTCTAACCCTTGTAAAATGAGATGGAGGGTTGGTTATATATAGAGAGAGAAGTAAGGTTTCTTAGAGAAGCCAAGAGAGAGGTTCAAAGCTTCTAAAAGAAGCTTGACCAAAGGGGTCAAGCTTCTTGAGGAAACTAGACCAAAAGGGTCAAACTCCTCCTGCCAACCAGGCAAAGGGGTCAAAACCCCCTTTTAAGGACCAAAACAAGGACAAAACCCTCGGACAGTGGGTCAAATGCTTCACAACTCGCACAGCTGTGTTGCATTTGAGAAGGGCAAAAAGCCGAAAGCTGGCCGACCAGGTAAGGTGGCCGGCCGGCCACTCTCCCTGGTCGGCCGACCAGGGGACAAAAGGGTCAAGCAAAAAAGTTGGTCGGCCTCCCTAGAAAGGTGGCCTCCCAGATGAGTAGAATACAACTGTGTGGTGAAAAACCAGAAAATGTGACCCAAGAGAGAGAGAAACCAGCTTTTTAGATGGGTTTAAAAGTGTCAAGAAGAATTACTGGTCGGCCTACCCATATTGGTGGCCTCCCAGATGAGCACAACACAATGATGGTGTGAAAAACCAGAAATTGTGGCTCAAAAGTGAGAAAAACCAACTTTCTGTCAGAAAAATCGGCTTTTGGAGAGAGAAAAAGAGAAAACTAATTTTTTAGGGGAAAATGTGGCCTCCCACCATCCTACCACCTCCCTATCAATGAAAATAGGGTCCTTACCAAAAATGGACCAAGACGGATGCAAAACGAAGGTTCGGGGTCCAAAACGCGCAGTTTGGGGCCCCGAAAACAGGTTGTTAAGCACCGGAAGTGGCGTATGACCACGAAGCTGGTGTCCTGGGCCACAGTGTCCCTCTAAAGGTAGGAAATAAGGGGTGTGCAAAAAGTCGGAGCCAACAGAAGTAATTAAGCGGTCCCGAACCGAGGCACACGGCCGACAGCTCTGAAAATCGAAAACTGGGCTCCAAACGGAAAAAATGACCTACGACCACGAAACGTAGCCTTTGGCCACTTAGAGATGGTCTACGAGACCTCTCATTCCCTTCAAGAAGAGAAAACGGAGGGAACGGGACCTGATTCGCAAACCGAGGCAAAGTATAAAAAAGTCCGGAAGTCCGGAGGCAAGGCTCGTAGCCGCGACTCTGAAACCTCAGAACAAGCTCAATATACAATATCACCGAGCGCTCAATTGGTGACGTCTGAGTCTTAAGGTCGGTCAAAAATGGGGTGTCTACAGGGTCTTGGATAGGCAGGATCAAGTCTTGTGAGGCAAGACGATACCCTTGGTGAAAGTCTTGTGGAAACATCACGGAGTGGAAGAAGCCACTTGGGAACATAAGTTGGAGGTCTGTCGGAAATACTCGGACTTGTTTGTTAATGTTTAACCATGTATTGGGAATCTTATTTCTCAGTGAAGACTGGAAACATTGTATAAGTTTTGAGTTGTAAAACATTGTATATGTTTTGATTTACGGTAGTATTGTTGAATATGCCTTGAAAATGGAAGTTGAATTTAACATTGTATATGTTAATTATGTTTTAGATATTGTTGGCATTAAATATGTTATTGAATTGTGGAATACTTATGTTAAAACTATTGAATTTCAAAGAGGAGCATGTTGATAATGCATATTGAGTTATATTGCAATTTGCCTCTTGAAAAGAAATGGGATGACCGGTAATGGGTTAGGATGTTGAATACTGACTTATAATATTGTTGAGAATTGAGAAATCATGTTTTTGAAACTTATATCAAATTTCGGGGACGAAATTCTTTAAGGGGGGGAGGTTATAGCGATCCTGGTTTTCCCTCATTTGTTTATTTTATTCCGGACTCGGTTCCGTGGATGTGTTGTTGTCTTATTCTCATTCCCATCCTTCACTCTTGTATTTTGAGTCTTGGGTTGTGTTGGGCAGGTTTGAAACAGGTTGGTTGTGTTTGGAAACATAGAATTGACGCCCAGATTTTGACCTTCACGCTCGAGCGGGGTTTTTGACGCTCGAGCGGGCCTTTTACTTTTGCTTCTCCACTCGAACAGGGATTTTGACGCTCGAGCTGGATTATCCAACCCTCAGTACTTTTCTCTGCAGGTCATCGGACGCTTGAGCATCCACTTTCACGCTCGAGCGGGGACTTCATCTGCAGAACTCCTGGAAATGTGCATTCGACGCTCAAGCGACGCTTTTTACGCTTGAGCGTGAGTCTATGTCTGACGCTCGAGCGGGGCGTTCCACGCTCGAGCGGACTGTGTATTATATCAGTCCGAGTTTTAGCTTTTTGGATCACTTTTTCGACCCACTCTCCCTCTCTAATTTTTCAAAACCTAAACTTGAGAGCTTCTCACTCTAGACTTCATCTTCTCTCTAGGGTTTCATCTAGTTTTAGTGATCTTCTACCCTTGTCCCTTTGTAAAAAGTGTAGAGCTTGGTGTGGGCTACGTTTGGATCCGAAAATCTTGGGGTTTGGAGCACCTTCGAATTTCTTCATTTTCTCCTTTGAGCTCCGAAATTTGAGGTAGGGATAACCTACTCTATTCTATGAGTTTTAACATAAATTTTGGTCATTTTGATTTGATTGTGTTGCTTAGTCATTTTGAGAAAGTTAGGGTTTGATTTGTGGTTTTAAAAATGGGGGGTTTTCAAATGTTAAAACCTATGTGTGTATGAGTCATTCAAAAATGAAATTGTTGTTGATGTGAAATCGAAGAAATTGAGCTTTTGGGCTAATATTGAGAAAAAGGGAAAAATGCCCTAATTATGTTGAATAATTAATTTGAATAATTAATTTGGGGAAATGTGAAAGTGAAGTGAAATTCATGAAATTGGAAAATTGTGGGAGTAAATGGTATAGTCGGATAATTTAATCACTCACATATGAAAATGTCAATATTTTATCTGTTGATAAATTTATTATCTGTTTAGAGATAACTGCTTTGGGCTATCGGTGGAGGATAGTCCTGATTGTTGTAGACTTTGTATGATGATTAGGGAAAATTGAAACTAATCACATTGAATATGTCATTGAATATGACGGTTGGAGTAATACAGCAAATTTGTGTATTGATTGATCATGGTATATGATAAGTGTTTAAATACATTGTATATGTATATGGTTTGGGAGAAGATAAGGGTTGTACTCCATGGTTTGAGAGGAGATAGGAGATGGACTCTCAAACTTGTTTGGGAGGAGATAGGGGATGTACTCCATGGTTTGAGAAGAGATAGGGGATGGACTTCACTGATACAACAAATCTGTGTATCACTTGAAGTATGGAAGTGTTTTAATATGAGTTATATTCTCATGTGAATTGTGAAGTATGGAAGTGTTTTAATATGTGCTATAGTCTCATTGAATTGTTCGGCTAGGTTCTGAGACATAATTATGAATCGAAACTGTATAAGTGAAGGAAACTGAAATGAAAAATGGATGTATAGCGACCCCGGTCTTTTCCCATTTGATCATTGTATCCAGACTTGGGTTCCGTTTATTCTGTCATTGTATATTTGTTGTTGTCGTCCTTTATTTTCTCATTTGGAGTTATAGGATGCAATGGGTAGGTTTGTAGCAGGTTGGTTGAGCTTGGGAGCAAAGAGTTGCTGCCCAGATTTTTGACCCTTCGCTCGAGCGAGCAGTTCTTCGCTCGAGCGAGCTCTTTGTTTTGGTCCGTCGCTCGAGCCAGGGTTTCTTCGATCGAACGAGGATTGCGTTTTGAAGTAAGACCTGAGAGTAGAGGTTTTTGGCTCGAGCGAGCTTTTCTTTGCTCGAGCGAGTTAGTTCGTTCTTCGCTCGAGCGAGATTTCCTTCGCTCGAGCGTGTATCTAGTTACAGACCTGAGGGTTTGAGTTCTTCGCTCGAGCGAGATTTCTTTCGCTCGAGCGAGCTTTTGGGTTGTTGGCTCGAGCAAGGCCTCCTTGGCTCGAGCGTAGATTTTCTGTGTCTGGTCGCTCGAGCGACGAAGTCTTCGCTCGAGCGAGCCTGTCCACTTTATCTACGTAGCAGGGGGTTTTGATCAGTCTTTTTCATCTTCTTTTTGATTCCAAACCCTAGGTCCGACTTCTCTCTCTCCCTACTCACTTTCTCTCTTAGGTTTGATCTATTTAGAGTGTGTTTCTACCCTAGTTGCTTTATTAAAAAGATAGAGGGAGTCGAGGGCTTTCATTTAATCTGAACATTTGGCGATTTGGAGCACATTGGTATTTGGGTATTCATCTCTGTCTTCTCCATTTGGGTTGTTTTCTTCGAGGTAAGGACTTCCTACTCTATTTTATAACTTTTGTTCCATGTTTTGGTATTTTGATAAATTGGGGTTACTTTGATAAATTTGGGAAAAACCCTAGTTGTTTAAATTAATTAATTTGTATAATTAATTTAAGGGAATTGGGAAATTTGGTTAAATTCATGAAATTGGGAAATTTATTGATTAAATGGTGTAGTTGGATAATGTATATCACTCGCCCATTGAATTGTTGATATATTTATTTCCAGTCTAGAAATAACTATTTTGGGCTATCGGTGGAAGATAGTCGTGATTGTTGTAGACATTGCATGTGGATTAGGAATAACTGAAACTAATCACATTGGTTAAGTCATTAATTTTGATTATTACATTGATACAGAAAATACGTGTATTGATTGAGCATTGCATTTGCATACATTGTTTTGTGTGGGAGGAGATAGGGATGTACTCCATGGTTTAGGGAAAGATAGGGGATGGACCTCTAAACCGGATTTTGTTTGGGAGGAGATAGGGGATGGACTCCATTAGCATCACTTTTATGTGTGCTTATTTATATAGAAGTGTTTTTATTGATACAGCACTAAAATGTGTATCATTCTGGAAGTATGAAGTGTTTTGATTTGAGCTTGAGTCTCATTTGTTTGTTGATATTGGAAGGATGTGAATATGATATATATATAATTCACTGTTGTAAGTTTGGCCAGGTTTTGAGCCATGTTGATGAAGTTGGAAAGTAAAACGTGTCTTAGACAATAGTGTCATGAGACTGTAAAATGAAGTAATTGATTATCTTGGTTAACCATTTGTTGAATGCTATTGCTTTATTCATTGCTTATATGTGGTTTAGTATATTTCTACTGGGCTGTGGCTCACCCTTTATGGGAACATCATTTTCAGGTTCAGGTGATAAGCTACCTCCAAGGACTTAGCTTGAAAGGACTTGGACTTTGAAGACTATTTCTAGTTATTTGTTTTTTTTTTCATTGTTAGTACATGTAAACACTCAAGCCTAGGGCTTTATTTATATTTGAGTTAGAACTCATACTTTTGGTGTCCAAGTGTTGGCTTGGAAAGATGTAAGCCGTTAGGGCATTTAATTTGATGTTACATGTAATGTTTTTGTTTAGTAAGACTCTGATGAATATTATAATGAATTATTGAAGTGTTTTCTTTAAATAATGCATGTCATTGATATATATAATGGGTTAATTTTTTTGAGGGCGTTACAACTTGGTATCAGAGCGTATCGGGTTTGAATACTTTGGGTACGTGGGAAGTGATTAGTATCACATTGGGTTCGTCTCGTTTGATAGAGACCTAAAGTAATATTATATGCTGACGTGATAACATGTTTATGTGATTATGTGGGTATGGAATGTAGTTTCTAGGATGTTGATTGGACCCTTGAGTTTCTAGTAGTCTTGTTGGAAAGGCACTTGATCACTGCTGCTTCCAACCAGAACTATAGTAACGCATTGGGACTATCATTATCCAGGAATGAAATTCGTAGGTGCTTATGTGATTATGTGCTTACGTGGAATGAATTATTGTTGTCCAATGCATTAGGACGCGAGTGTTTAGCTTCAGCACATTTATTAATGTGCTAATGTCTTTGTTTCCTTTAATAGGATGTCAGGACAAGGACGAGGACGCGGTAGGCGTGGTAGGCCGGGTAGGCAGGAGGTGCCTGTGCCAGAGGAGATTTCGGTAGTTCAGGAAGGAATTGGCCAGGCCAATGTGGCCGAGCCAGTAGGCCAGCAGGCTATGGGCGCTCTAGCCTGAGAGATAGCAGGGGCATTTAGGGAGTCAGTAGGCATTCTCAGAGCTGAGAATCAAGCTCGGGATGTTGCTGCAGATGCAGGACCTTCCTTTCTGAAGAGGGAGTTTTTCCGGTCTAATTCGGATGAATTTGTGGGTGATCCTAAAGAGCCGCTTAAGGCAGATGAATGGCTCGAACAGACAACGAAGACGTTTGAGATGCTTGGCATCGAAGACGAGGGGTTGAAAGTGACCTTGGCATCTTTTCAGTTGAAGGGGGATGCGGGTCAGTGGTGAAAGTTCACTAAGGGTCGTATAGGAGGTACATGGGAGGCTTTTGTGAATGCTTTCCAGGAGAACTTTTTATCTCCAGCAGTCAGGGAGAAGCTGCGAGACCAGTTTTGTCAGCTTAAGCAGGCGAGTTCTTCAGTGGCCGAGTTTGAGGCTGCATTTACTAGCTTGTCCAGGTTTGCACCTGAGTTGGTGGCGTCTGAGGAACGCCGTTGTATTGAGTTTGAGAAGAAGTTGAGGAGTGGCCTCAAGCTGAGAGTTGGGGGAACTATGATTCGGGATTGTGGCGTATGGTTGATGCTGCAGCCCACATGGAGATCATGATGCAGGAGGAGGAGGAAGGGCAGAAGGGCTTCAAGAGGAGTCAGGATGGTCAGAGTGATGGTAAGAGACAGAAGGGTTTTAATCCTCAACAGTCTCAGGGTAGCTTTTCTAGATCGACTTTCCCTGTGCCGAGTGCTAGTTCGGGGAAAGGCAGTCAGGGAGACATTACCTGTTTCAAGTGTGGCCAGTTGGGCCACAAGTCTCCAGTTTGTCCTCAGAGGGGAGGAGTGCAGAGAGCAGCATCATCTTTGGCTCGATCTCAGAGCCAGAGTCAGGGTAGAGGCCAGCCACTCTTGTGTTATCAGTGTGGTCAGCCAGGGCATATGAAGAGGTATTGCCCTCAGTTGGGTGGCACACCTGGTGCATCTGGTTTGAGGCAGATTCAGGGTCAGCAGCCAGCTCAGTCGGGTCAGGCCTCGAGGGCCAATCAGGGGGCTTCATCGTCCCAGTCAGTGCAGCAATCTTATGCTCCTAGGGGTGAGCAGGTTGATCAGAGGTCGTCTGGGCGCGTGTACGCTGTTACTGCGCAGGATCTTGTACCGGCACCATCAGTTGTGAGAGGTACCTTCTTGTTTTGCAACTCGGTTGCTAATGTTTTGATTGATACGGGTGCATCTCATTCCTTTGTGTCTGCTGCATTTGCATCTATTTTGGAGTTGGAGTTAGCACAGTTAGCATCTCCTATTTGTGTAGTGTCACCTCTTGGGGGTGAATTGATCTTGAAATAAGGTGTTAGGGGTTGTGATATAGAGGTTGATTACCATAGAATCCCATTTTCATTTGTAGTTATGCCTATGAGGGGTTTCGATATTATTTTGGGTATGGACTGGTTATCGTCATACCGGGCAGTTATTGATTGCTACCGCCAGAGGGTCACTTGTTGTACTGTGAGCGGAGAGTATTTTCATTTTCTGGGGGACCGGGTTGGTAATGTGTTACCACCGGGGTATGTTCCGCTAGGACGGAGTGAGCTTAGTGGTCTACTTGCTAACCTTTCGATTAGTGAGGATGATGAATCTCAGATTGTGTTGCCAAGGGTGGTTTGTGAGTACTCGGACGTCTTTCCCGAGGATCTTATTGGTTTGCCACCGCATCGGGAGATTGAGTTCTCTATTGACCTAGTGCCCGGCACGGCGCCGATTTCTATGGCACCTTATCGTTTTGCCCCAGCCGAGTTAGTTGAGTTGAAGATTCAGCTCCAGGAGTTACTAGACAAGGGTTTTATACGTCCTAGTGTTTCGCCGTGGGGAGCACCGGCCCTCTTTGTTAAAAAGAAAGGTGGTGCTTTGAGACTTTGCATAGATTACCGGAAATTGAATCGGGCTACGGTTAAGAATAAGTACCCTATGCCTCGTATAGATGATCTGTTCCATCAGTTGAAGGGTTCCCGTTGTTTCTCGAAGATAGACTTGAGATCGGGTTATCATCAGTTGAGAGTCAGGGAGGAGGATATTCCGAAGACGGCATTCCGTACACGGTATGGCCACTATGAGTTTCTGGTGATGCCATTTGGGCTCACCAATGCACCGGCAGTTTTTATGGATTTGATGAACCGGATATTCCGGGAATTTTTAGATCGTTTTGTAGTCATCATCGTGGACGACATCCTTATCTATTCACCTTCTGAGGAGAAGCACAAGGAACACTTGAGAGTGGTGCTTGAGTTACTTAGAGCCCATAAGCTTTATGCTAAGTTTGGGAAGTGTGAGTTCTGGCTAGAAGAGGTCAAGTTCTTAGGCCATGTAGTTTCTGGGGAAGGAGTGTCTGTTGATACATCCAAGACTGAGGCGGTGCAAGATTGGGCACAGCCTAAGAGTGTGTTTGAGATTCGCAGTTTTCTGGGGTTAGCTGGGTATTATCGTCGGTTTGTGAAAGATTTCTCCAGATTAGCTTCGCCTTTGACTAGATTGACTCGGAAGGGAGTCAAATTTCTATGGAGTGAGACTTGTGAAAAGTCGTTCCAGGAGTTGAAAGTTAGACTGACCACTGCTCCAGTCTTGATTATTCCAGAGAGAGGGTTGGGTTATGCAGTCTATTGTGACGCCTCACGAGAGGGTCTGGGTTGTGTATTAATGCAAGAAGGGAAAGTAGTTGCCTATGGCTCACGTCAGTTGAAAATTCACGAGCAGAATTACCCTACTCATGATCTAGAGTTAGCAACTGTGATTTTTGCCTTGAAGATTTGGAGGCATTATCTTTATGGTGAGAGATTCGAGGTATTCTCGAATCATAAGAGTCTGAAATATTTGTTTACACAGAAAGACTTGAACTTGAGGCAGAGGAGGTGGATGGAGTTTATAGAGGATTATGACTTTGAGTTGCATTATCATCCGGGAAAGGCCAATGTGGTGGCCGATGCCCTTAGCAGGAAACCTGTTAGTGACATAAGTAGTATAGCCATCCGAGAATGGGAGATGTTGGGTGCACTTGGGGAGTTTAATTTACTTCTGGGCGAATCCATTGAGGCTGCGGCCATGTTTTCTGTTGTTGTACAGCCTACACTCGTGACTCGAGTGTTAGAGGCTCAGAGGGGTGACCTTGAGGTAGGAACCCTCCGTGAGAAGATTTCTGGTGGGAAGGTTGAGAAGGGTTTGACGGTGTATCCCGACCGGAGTGTGAGATACCGAGACCGTCTGCTTGTGCCAAAGTCTTGTCGAGAGGAGGTACTCCGAGAGTTTCATCATTCACGCCTTGCGGTGCATCCGGGAGGCACTAAGATGTATCGGGATTTGGGTCGCCAGTTCTGGTGGCGGGGTATGAAGAGAGATGTGGCAGCTTTCGTATCTAAGTGCCTTACTTGTCAGCAAGTGAAGACCGAACATCATAGGCCAGCGGGTTTGTTGCAACCCTTACCTATTGCCAAGTGGAAGTGGGAACACGTCACTATGGACTTCGTTGTGGGTCTTCCGAGGACTCAGCGGGGTAGTGATGCTATTTGGGTAGTTGTGGACCGGTTGACTAAGTCGGCGCACTTCATTCCTATGCGCGTGAGAGATTCAGTCGATCATCTTATCGACTTGTACATTCGGGACATAGTGAGATTACACGGGGTTCCAGTGACGATCGTCTCTGATAGAGATCCTTGTTTTACTGCCAGGTTGTGGCAGAGTCTGCAGAGTGCCTTAGGCACTAAGTTGACCTTTAGCACGGCTTATCATCCTCAGACTGACGGGCAGTCCGAGCGTACTATTCAGATCCTTGAGGATATGCTTCGGGGTTGTGTTCTAGACTTTCGTGGGTCATGGAAGAGGCACTTGCCGTTGGTGGAGTTTGCCTACAACAACAGTTTCTAGTCTAGTATCGGTATGGCACCGTTTGAGGCCTTGTATGGCCGACCGTGTAGATCTCCTGTTTGTTGGGTCGAGGTGGGTGATGCACCTCTGTTGGGTCCGGAGTTGGTGAGGGAAACGACGGAGAAAGTTGAGCTTATCCGTAAGAGACTTGTTACAGCACAGAGTCGTCAGAAATCTTATGCCGACCGTAGGAGGAGACCTTTGGTGTTTGAGGTGGGTGATCATGTCTTTCTGAAGATATCACCTAGACGGGGTTTGATGAGATTTGGGAAGAGCGGGAAGTTGTCCCCTCAGTTCATTGGTCATTTTGAGATCCTTGAGAGGATTGGCGAGGCTGCCTATCGTCTAGCTTTGCCACCGCAGTTGTCCGGAGTACATGACGTGTTTCATGTGAGTATGCTTCGGAAGTATGAGCCGGATCCATCACATGTGTTGGATTGGACCGATTTAGTGGTTGATGAGGATGTTTCGTATGAGGAGAGACCGGTTCGGGTCTTAGATAGGCGGGATCAAGTTTTGCGAGGCAAAACCATCCCTTTGGTCAAAGTTTTGTGGAAACATCACGGAGTGGAGGAAGCCACTTGGGAACGTGAATTGGAAGTTCGCCAGAAATACCCGGACATGTTTATTGATTTGTAATCTTGTATTTAGATTTTGTAATATTGTTGAACTTAAGAGCTTTATATATGTCTTAAGTTGTAAAACATTGAGTATGTTTTGGTAAATGGGTGTATCATAGAAGTTTAGTGTAGCATTGCAGATGTTGATTACATTGTTGAATGTGTTGTATATATCTTGCAATTGAATATGACATGGGAATTGCTAACATTGAAAGGAATAATGCATAATGGTGATGCAGGTTGAAATATATGTTGTTTTATATATTGTGAGATGCCTCTTGATAAAGAGCTCAAGTGACTAGTAATGGGCCAAGTTGTTTATTATTGTTATATAATATCTTTGGGAATTGAGAAAAACCTGTTTTCAAAAACTTATGCTTAATTTCGGGGACGAAATTCTTTTAAGGGGGGGAGGTTATAGCAACCCCGGTCTTTTCCCATTTGATCATTGTATCCAGACTTGGGTTCCGTTTATTCTGTCATTGTATATTTGTTGTTGTCGTCCTTTATTTTCTCATTTGGAGTTATAGGATGCAATGGGCAGGTTTGTAGCAGGTTGGTTGAGCTTGGGAGCAAAGAGTTGCTGCCCAGATTTTTGACCCTTCGCTCGAGCGAGCAGTTCTTCGCTCGAGCGAGCTCTTTGTTTTGGTCCGTCGCTCGAGCCAGGGTTTCTTCGATCGAACGAGGATTGCGTTTTGAAGTAAGACCTGAGAGCAGAGGATTTTGGCTCGAGCGAGCTTTTCTTTGCTCGAGCGAGTTAGTTCGTTCTTCGCTCGAGCGAGATTTCCTTCGCTCGAGCGTGTGTCTGGTTACAGACCTGTGGGTTTGAGTTCTTCGCTCGAACGAGATTTCTTTCGCTCGAGCGAGCTTTTGGGTTGTTGGCTCGAGCAAGGCCTTCTTGGCTCGAGCGTAGATTTTCTGTGTCTAGTCGCTCGAGCGACTAAGTCTTCGCTCGAGCGAGCCTGTCCAGTTAATATATGTAGCAGCGGGTTTTGATCAGTCTTTTTCATCTTCTTTTTGATTCCAAACCCTAGGTCCGACTTCTCTCTCTCCCTACTCACCTTCTCTCTTAGGTTTGATCTATTTAGAGTGTGTTTCTACCCTAGTTACTTTATTAAAAAGATAGAGGGAGTCGAGGGCTTTCATTTAATCTGAACATTTGGCGATTTGGAGCACATTGGTATTTGGGTATTCATCTCTGTCTTCTCCATTTGGGTTGTTTTCTTCGAGGTAGGGATTTCCTACTCTATTTTATAAGTTTTGTTCTAAGTTTTGGTATTTTGATAAATTGGGGTTACTTTGATAATTTTGGGAAAAACCCTAGTTGTTTAAATTAATTAATTTGTATAATTAATTGAAGGGAATTGGGAAATTTGGTTAAATTCATGAAATTGGGAAATTTATTGATTAAATGGTGTAGTTGGATAATGTAAATCACTCGCCCATTGAATTGTTGATATATTTATTTCCAGTCTAGAAATAACTGTTTTGGGCTATCGGTGGAGGATAGTCATGATTGTTGTAGACATTGCATGTGGATTAGGAATAACTGAAACTAATTTCATTGGTTAAGTCATTAATTTTGATTATTGCATTGATACAGAAAATACGTGTATTGATTGAGCATTGCATTTGCATACATTGTTTTGTGTGGGAGGAGATAGGGATGTACTCCACGGTTTAGGGGAAGATAGGGGATGGACCTCTAAACCGGATTTTGTTTGGGAGGAGATAGGGGATGGACTCCATTAGCATCACTTTTATGTGTGCTTATTTATATAGAAGTGTTTTTATTGATACAGCACTAAAATGTGTATCAATCTGGAAGTATGAAGTGTTTTGATTTGAGCTTGAGTCTCATTTGTTTGTTGATATTGGAAGGATGTGAATATGATATATATATAATTCACTGTTGTAAGTTTGGCCAGGTTCTGAGCCATGTTGATAAAGTTGGAAAGTAAAACGTGTCTTAGACAATAGTGTCATGAGACTGTAAAATGAAGTAATTGATTATCTTGGTTAACCATTTGTTGAATGCTATTGCTTTATTCATTGCTTATATGTGGTTTAGTATATTTCTACTGGGCTGTGGCTCACCCTTTATGGGAACATCATTTTCAGGTTCAAGTGATAAGCTACCTCCAAGGACTTAGCTTGGAAGGACTTGGACTTTGAAGACTATTTCTAGTTATTTGTTTTTTTTTTCATTGTTAGTACATGTAAACACTCAAGCCTAGGGCTTTATTTATATTTGAGTTAGAACTCATACTTTTGGTGTCCAAGTGTTGGCTTGGAAAGATGTAAGCCGTTAGGGCATTTAATTTGATGTTACATGTAATGTTTTTGTTTAGTAAGACTCTGATGAATATTATAATGAATTATTGAAGTGTTTTCTTTAAATAATGCATGTCATTGATATATATAATGGGTTAATTTTTTTGAGGGCGTTAAAGGATGTACTTGATGTTGAATTGAAAAGTGTGTAAGTTGGTTTATAAGTGTCAACCAGATATCAAATGCTATTGTTTTAGTTATTTCTCATACTTGGTTTAGTATATCTCTACTGGGCATTGGCTCACCCTATATGAGACATAATTTTCAGATTCAAGTGTTATGCCACCTCCAAGGACGTAGCTTGGGAGGTCCTGGGAGTTGAAGACTCTTTTATTTATTTTTTTATTTTTGGTGATACATGTAAATTCAAGCCCAGGGCTTATTTTGTTGTAGAGAGTTAGAACTCTCCTTTTGTTTTAACTAAGTGTTGACTTGAAAAGTTGTAAGCCTACGGGGCATTTACTTTTGTTGTCAACATGTATTACTTTTGTAAAACTACTCTGATGTATGGAAATATGTTTTATTCTTCTATCTATGAATATCATAAATAGTGGGTTTATATGTATTATTTTGAGGGTGTTACATGAATTATCTACTAAGCCTCCGTTTGGGAAGTGGGTTGGCTTTTTGGCTTTTTTAGCTATTTTAGCCTGGGCTAAAAAGCTTGGTTTGGGAAGGACTTTTTGGCTTTTTGGCTTTTTTGACTTTTTTTGTGAGAGAATAATGTAATGATTATAGGTTGGATGTGATGTTTTGTTTGTTATGGCTAAAATAGCCTATTTTGTTTTTTGTGGCTAAAATAGCCAAAAAAGCCTGAAAAAGCCCTTGCCAAACAGAGGCTAAGTATATTTAGGCGGTGTTTGGGAAGTCCTCAAGTAGGCTATTATAGCCTCAGGATGAAAAAAAGCCATTTAGCCTACCATTGTAGCTAAACCATTGATATAACTATAAAAAAAGAAAGAAAAAGAAAATAGCTCTGCAGCCTATAGACAATAGCTCTGCAGCCCGCCCCTATCACTTGATGGCTGTCCCACCGGTACAAAATGACACTTCTGCCCCTTTACACTAATTTTGAAAAAAATGAGATTAGGGACAAATTTGTCATTTCAACCTCAAACATCATTTCAACACACTTTTCAATACAACAACTCAAATAAAAATCAATCTCATATTCCCAAACACAAAATCTAAAATAACCTACTAAAATAGTCAAAAAGTCAAAAAGTCTAAAAAATAGCCACTTCCCAAACGAGGCCTTTGTATATGGGCATTAACCGGGCTACGGTTAGATTGAGATGAATTATGTGTCAACTCAACCCCAAACAACATAACTAATTAATATAGCCATCGTAAATTCTACTTTACAAAATTTCTAAATTTCAAGTCTGCTCAATTAATCCATTATATATGGATTATTATTATTATTATTATCATCATTATTTTGGATGTCTTGGAGTGCTTTTAAATGAATCTTTCATTTTTAATAATAATTCCAATTTGGTCCATTAGCAAAATTTCATTGAAATGATTTTTGCACTTTTAACAAATGTTTTAGTATAAACTCTAAAAAACACACACTTATTTTCTTATTGTTCATTTTTCTTTTATAAATTTTTTGAAAATATGAATAGGCACAATGTTAAAAATAAATTATTTTAAAAAATATTGGGTAGTTCCAAAAAAAAAAGAAGAAAAAAGAATTGATTGTAGAAAACTAAAATGAACCAAAATAATAATTTTGTAACATTTGCACTTAAAAGAATTAATGTTAAAATAATCATTAATCTCATTTCACATGTATCGTTAAATTCATATATGAGATTTATTTATTTATTTTATAAAGAAAGCATAACTAAGTGGCGAAGTCATATTATTCTCAAACTCAAATACATTTTTTTGAGTTTTTATTTTTCATGTTTTTTTTAATCTTTAGTAAAAAAAAAAAAATTCGTGTATCAATAATTTTTTTATTATAATTTTTAGATAAACTTAATCTAAATGCACCTAAAAAATAAAATTTTGAAAAAAAAAAAGAATCACTAAAAATAAAAAGTTCAAAAATAAAAACAAAAAAATGACACATTTTTTTTTGTTGTAATTTTTGTCTTAATAGTAATTTTTAAAAAAATTTCTCTCATTAATATCTTAGTTTGTATGTATTTGACAAATAAAAAGATTTTATTGAAGATCCAAAAAAAAAAAAAAAAACAAAAACACGCACACGGTCAGACACACACAAACAATTTAAAAAAATTAAACCAAACAAATAAAAATAAATAAAAAATTATTAATATATTTTTTTTAGAAAAAATTAGTGTAAAGTCTCTCTCCTATTTTTAATAATAGAAGAGATCTACAACACTATTTTATGATATCTAACATCCCTACAGAGAAATTTGATATCCCTCCCCCTTCAAACCCTCACTTTCTTCTCTTTCTCTCTCTCTCTCTCTCTCTCTCTCTCTCTCTCTCCTCGCTGCTCTTTTTCGATACCCAACTCTCAAAATCATCAGGCCTAGACTCAGACTCAAAGCAACAATTGTTGTGGTTGGAAGGGTGTCACTTGCGATCGAGCCGGTCGTATTACAGGTCTAAGCTCGTATTCGGTCACAAAGTGCAACTAGACAGAGGCCCTCAACACCGGAAAGGGAACGAAGTGGGTCAGCTAAGAAACGCCTCTCATACCCAGTTCCTGATCAACAGTCATACAGCAGTGCTGGAATTGGGATTGATTCCAAGTTTCAAGAGTGTGCAAGCAGGATTTGTGGGAATGGAACAACAGTCGAATTTGTCTTCATGTTATACAGACAGCATCGGTGGAGAAATTTCTCCATGTTCAACCACTGATTTAAGAAGGTGGTTAAGGTGAACCAATGGAGAAATGATGACTAATTGAATTTGGGACAACAGCAGTGATGAATGCTTGTTCTATTCTATAACGATTATTATTACCCTTTTGTATTAGAATGTGAGACCTAGATGTAGTCGAGATGGGAATGACCAAATGAGGCAAGCCAACGATTTTTAGGTCCTTTTGTTTCCCTCTAGCTGTTCTGTTGCAGCTAATTCAAGAAGCAGAATATGTGACATCTTCCACGTCTCTACTATTTCCCTCTCTCAAACTCACCCGAACCATTGACCGAGGAGATGTGCTAATATCACTGGTTTTTATCTCTTTCCTTTTGAAACTTACTACTCTCTTAGATTTTATTTTCTTTGGAAACTGATATGAAATAGTATTCTGATTTAGTAATTTCAATGAGGTGGTGCTTGCACCATAACCACAACAATTTTATTTTTTTTGATTATCATAATTTGTACCACATTAGTAATTTCCTCAGCACACCGCCTGCAGTTCCCTATCCATCCATCTCCATTGCTGCCACATCCACCTTTCTCTCTCCTTAAGAAAGCCACCACTCTCTCTCCACAGTAGCCACCTCCTTCCTTGCAACAACAGTAAGGCCTGAACTGAATTTTTTCTGAACTGAATTTTTCAGAAAGAAATGGTAAATCACGATCACCTGAACTGAATTTTCTCTGGGTTGAAACTAGAGAAATTCTCTGGTTTTTTAACTGAATTTTCTCTGGGTTGGTCCAGAGAAATTCTTTGGTTTCGAGCTGGAACCTGGAATGCTTAATTTGTATAAACCCAATGTTTGTGAAATCAAATTTTGAAACCCTCTTGTTGAGAAGGAGAGCAATATTGATGTTGTTCGGTTTCATTTCTCATTCTCTCCAGAGAAATTCGAATTTCTCAGGAGAGAATTTCTCTGGAAAATGCCATAGAGATTCTCATAATTTGCTTGACACCAAGAGTGAAGGCAAGCAAAGCAACAAATCACGGAGTTATTTGTGAGAAAATTAGAGAAAATTCAACCCTAGAGAAATTTCAAAACATAGAAAATCAAAAAAAATGAACAAACCAGAGAAATTTCAAATTTCTCTGGTTTTGAAATTTCTCTGGACAGAATTTCTCTGGATCAAATTGTGGGACCTTAGACATTATGAAAATATTAGATGTCCTTTATACTATAAAGTCTTAATATCAGGGACCCTAAAAAAAAACCCCTTTTTCTTATGTATGTACTTTCTCATTAATAATTTAAAATACAATTTTGAAAATATTTCCATGTTAGTCTTTCCATATAGTTTTGTGTTACTACACTACAAGAAATGTCACTTTTGGCTACCAAAATATTGGTCGCCAAAAGTCCAATTTTTGGTCGCTGAAACAATTTAGCGACTAAAATATTTTGTCGCCAAGCTCGTCGCCTTTACTCTGTCGGCGATAGTATTAGCGACTAAACTTTGTTTGGTTGCCGAAAGTGACTACATTTAGCTACTAAATTTAGTTTAGTCGGCAAATGTTATGTTTCTGCCACTAAAACCTTTAGTCGCCGAATGAGGCTTTTTGGCTACTAAGCTGGTTTGGTCGGGAAAAGTGTCACTTTTAACTACTAAATAATTGGTCACCAAAAGTACTCATTTGGCTACGAAACATTATTTACTCAGCAAAAGGTGCATTCGGTGACTAAAGTGTTAGTCAGTAAAAGTGCTACCATAAAATGAGAATGACTATTATAGACCAAACATTTTGGTCACCAATAGAATACATATTTTTAGCGACTAAGTAATTTTTGTCGTTGTTACTTTTTCCCACTAAAAGTTTCGTAGCCAAAAGCCTCTTAACATTCACTTCTTCACTTTTTGCCACCAAACATTTTAGTCGCCAAATGATACCATTTTTTTTCCATGACTAAAAAATTTAGTGGCCAATAGTTTCTTTCTCTCATTCTCAATTGTTTTAGCTACTAATTATTTGGTCGCAAAAACGTTTTGGGTTATGTTTTTGCTACTAAATTATTAGTAGCCAAAACTTTTGATTACCTATTTGGCTACCAAAACATTTGGTGGCCAAATAATTTTTTGTTTTGGTTTTTTTTTTTTTAAAAAAAAAAATTGTAAACAACCTGTCTTCATTATTAGTACAACCTGTACCTTGTATAAACAATATAATCCATCAACACAAAAATATATTATCAACCATTAAAGCATTCAACAACGTGCACACATTTCAGTTCCAAGCATCCAAAAAATTAATCTTCAACATCCAATTCTATGTATAATACAAATTCCATACACTCCAAGTCTAATCCAACGTCAATAATTTAAATCCATACATAATACAGGAATAAAAACAGTGGTTCGGGGGCTGTTTTGCATTTTCGCCTCCCGAACAAACTCTTCCATCTGTAGCCATCTTGTTGGCGTCTGAACCTTCAACTACCCTATTACCTTCTCCAGTATGATCATTGTACTGCTGTTTTCTCCATCGCTCTTGGTCCATTGATTGGCCTTGCAACTGATGATCTCCATCTGCTTCAGAGTGGATACAAAAAATAAAAACGTAGGTACTCATGACTAATAAAGCTAAAAACACCTTTTTTTTTCTTTTGTTCTAGAAATAGAAAAAATATACGAAAAAGTACCACATTTATTATATCACGGTATTCACTACAAAAAGGTTGAACACAAAGTTCACAGTTTCTTAGTGTAATGACCATACCCAGAATGTTTGCTTCACTATTTAAAACATTAAAATGACAACCACTTGTCTCAAATTTAAAGAAGAAATTCAAATTTTTTTTTTTATATAAAATTTTACAAGGCCATAAACAAGTTACATTCTAAAAATCCATTATAAACAACCTATAGAACTCTAGGTATCTATAGAACTCAATTTTTCGAACTTACTTCACCAACCTATAGAACTGTAGGTATCTAGATGCAATTTGTTTTCTACGACCATTAGAATTTGACATCATAAAGAAGCTTCACAATGTAGCATTTTCTACATGAAGAATATGTAAGCTACAATTCACACCACTATATTCTGTTGTTCAACCGGATTATCACTTGGTGGTAACAATGAAAATATGAAAAATGATGTCAATAAAGTAACACTACTAAAAAAAGGGCATATTGCAACGTTTGTTTTGTGGCGTTTATGGAAACGCCATTATAGATTCATTACACATCGCGTTTTGAAAACGTTGTCTTTGATCTCCGTTAAACGATGTCGTGTTGGGCCAATTTATTAACACCATCATGGACTCTGTCTCTCACTTTCTCTGCCTCTTCCACAATCCCGATTTGAAGCTCAAACACTCTCTCTCTCTTCCAAAACCCTTGATTTGAAGCTCAAACACACAGACTCTCTCTTTTGCTCGCTCGATCGATTGCAGATTTTGCATTGTATGTTCTTTATCACTGTTGATCGAAGCTCAACAACTCTCGATTTGAAGCTCAAACACACAGAACTCAACCGCAGCAGTTTGCTCTAGCTGTTCTTCATCGATCTTGAGGCTAATCGAGTGAGGACGGGCACCAGATGGTCCAGACTCCGATCTCTTTGTCTATTACTGCAAGCACTGCAGATCTCATGTCCTTATCACTGGTTCGCTTCTCTCTCTCTCTTCGTCTAATTCATCTCAATTCACCCTCACTTGCTTCTCTATTTGAATCTATCTATGTTATCTACTTACCTATATATACACACATTTATATGCACTAACTTCATTTCCACACACACACAAAAACTAAACAATATTGGATTATCATCTTTGATTTTGTTATTTAGAGTGTTTGTGTTTGCAGTTTTTTTTTTTTTAAAAAATTATTTTGGTTTTTAACTTGTTGAGACTGCTAGTGTCTGTGTTTGTGTTCTTCATCAAAATCGATTTGTGTTTCATCAAATCACAGATCCAAAATCCAAAATCCAAAATCGATCTGTTTTAGCGATCTCTCTTGCTTTTATCTCATGTACATTTTTCATTCTCTACTTTCTCATTGTCAAATCTGTTGATTAACTCTGTAATTTTTTCATTCTTTAGTTTAAAAAAAAGAAAAAACACGTTTATATAATTTGTGATGATCATGCTTTTTTATAATGTGATACCAATGGTGAGACAATGGTCTATTGGTAGGGCCCATAGGGATGTTTTCATTTGGATGATCTTGTTGGGCTTGTGTCTTATATTTCTCTGGGATTCATATAGTTATGGGTGTTTTACATGCATTTTAATTAGGTTGTCACTACAGGAAAAAGGGCGTACCATAATAATGAAGAATACTTTGTACTAGTATAAAGGAATGTGTCGGTTGGGCATGTTATTGTGGTTTTATTCAACCGTTGCATTGCTAGCTTTTGGAATCATTTACAACTTCATTTGCAACAGTGTTGGATGTGCTTTGACTTCCCTTGAACAAGTTCGTCATAACCTGTGTGATTATGTTTATTTCCATTTTTTAGGTTGAAGGAACTGACCTCTAGAACAAAGTTATAAATTTGTATTAGTTTTTCGTGTTAGTTTATCTGAAAAATGGTAGTTCATGGTTGGTGATGTCTGTAGGCTCTCCTGTTCCCCTGTATTAGTTTACCTTTTTTTTTTTTGCAAGAGTTTTTATACCATTGCTATGCTCTTTCTCCCAGTTGTCTATTTATTTTCTCAGTGTATCTGTGAACTGACATACTTTCTAGTTTGAGTTTAAATCCAGTTCAAAAACTTTGCTTCTTGAATGACTGACTAGTCATTTGGAAATGAATTAATTAATCATCAGTAGAGTTATATATGTGATCAGAAAGAACATAGCATGTTTAGCCATATGATATACTAAAATCAAACCAGCAATGTAACAGCCCACTGACAGACGATAGAATCTGTGTGCATTTTTCGTTTTCTGTCATATATTCTTTTTGTATATATATTTTTTTATATCCAGTATTTGGATGTTCAGGTGAAAAGCTTGAACCATTGAGTTGGGATTTGAGGATTCAAATAGCTGTAGATGTAGCAAGGGCATTGGAATACCTTCATGATGGGGTAAGCCATAATCTTTGACACAGATTTATTCCTTTTTTCCTGGCCTTTTTAGAGTATATGGATGTTATTAAAAAAAAATGGAAAAAGAAAAGAAGATGAAGCTATAGTTAGTTGTCATGTATAATTGCTTGGGCTCTTATGTAATTGGGTGCATATTATACTTGGTTTAAGCAGGTAGCTGATTTTGGGCTTTGATAAAGGCCATTGAGGCAGTTCCAGATTTGAAGACCTATTTGGCTGCAAGGTTTTCGCTCAAGGCAGGCATGAATTAACCCCTAAGGTAAGGTTGCACAAGCATCCCGCAAAGGCACTTCTAAGTACGTTATCAATCACAAGAACCTTAGAGAAGTATATTTAAAAATGTGGAGTGTGCCAAGGAATTCTTTTAGTTGCCTTGTATCCCTTTTCTTTTATAATAGTTTCCTATTGCTCATAAAAAAGGAAAGTTAGGAGTAAATCTACAGTCTATGACATTGAATTTTGATATGAATTTCTTCGTTACATATTACAGGTTACTTAAGAGGTTAGATTTTCCAGAAATGAAATTTAGCTTTTATTTTATGGGCTATGAGGTAAAGTGTTCTGCAGTACTTTTGCAATATATTTTTTTCTTTCTATTTCTATCTTCTAAAACCATGAGATTCTAATTTTTTTTTTCTGTTTCTGCCATACGTTCATTGATGTTCTTTTTAAACCTTGTTGCAAGGAGGAGACAGTTGATTGGTGCTCTGCCCTCTACAAAGAGGGATGAACACTTGGATGGAGTGGAAGACAATTGTGTAATTGATCCACATCATTAGGGATATTGTTGATAACTTGGGATATTAGCTCTTTCTAGGATGGTACACCTTTTGTCTTTTTAACTAGTACACGTACATGGGCTCCTCCTTTTGGTGATTTGTAGTGAATTCACTTAAAAACAATTATCTTGACATCACTCTCTCTTTCTCTCTCTCTCTCCCTCTCTCTCTCTCAGGACCTAACATCAGCTCCCAGCAATGCAGTTGATCGTACTGTTTGGACATTCAGTCAGAAGGCTACAATTGAGCTCACACAATATATTTTATTTTGATATCACCTTTTTTTTTTTCTTTTTTTTTTTTTGAGAACGTGGGTTTTGAGAGTTTTGGGACCCACGTTGTTTGGTAATCTTGATCCTATATCTTCAAGCTTTGTATTGTAAGCTTCACTTGCTTGTTGCATCTGTTGACAAGTGTTTGATTTTTTAAAACTTTCATGAAACAATGCTAATATGAAATTGCTGAATAATCAGTTTAGACAATTGCTGGCTTGCATAGAAATGGAGATTGGTCTATTCATTAGGAGAACATTGATGGTGGTGTTATTTTGTCTGTGGGTGCCCATGAAAGTCATGGCTAGGACTGGAAATGCTGGTGTTTCTTCCTCAGAGTCGAATGCAGTAAATATTGGAGCTCTGTACACCTTCAATTCTGTTATTGGACGATCAGCAAAGCCAGCAATTGAAGCTGCGATTGATGATGTCAATTCCGATTCAATTGTTCTTGTTGGGATGAACACACGCAAAGAGAAGCTCATTCATATATTTAGTTTTGGTATCTTTGTTCTTTCTTGTCTTTTTCTTCCAGTTCATTATTTCTCTCTGATTTCATTAGCCCTAACAGTGTTTTTTTGGATATATTCCATGTCTAATTTAGTCAATGATGGTTGATTGTTTCAGGCATCTGAGCTCAGCGAGAAGTTTGACGCCAACAAACACGTGGATTGAAGAGTATATTTTGTGTGGATTGAAGAGTACATATATTTTGTGAAGTAAAAATCTTATGAAATGTGTAATTAATTTGGTTCATAGATGAGTTGAATACTTTTATGTACTTTTCCCTAACATTGTATAATGTTTTATGATGGGTTGATTACAATATATTGGATGTATAAAAATTCTGATTAGCTTGATGCATGGTGATATGTGAATTTGAGCCATTTGTGTTCGTAGTTCAATTTTCAAGCCACATTCTTTAGTTAAATTCTTTGGCTTATGTTATATTTCACAGGAAAAAAAGAAAAAGAAAAAAAGGTGGCGTTTTTCAAAAACACCACTAAATGACGTCATCATGACGTCACACGTTAGTTTGTGACGGAAATGGAAGCGGATGTTAAAGATTTAGCAGCATTTTCAAAAACGCCGTCTTATATTTTAGCGACGTTTTTCAAACGTCGTAAAGCTATTGCGGTGGCCGTATTAGCGGCAAAAATTTTAAACGTCGCTTTAACTTTTTACGACGTTTTTCAGGCTTTTAGCGACATTTTTAAAACGCCGCTAAAACTCACATTTCCTGCAGTGTAACCAATTAACAATTCAGCAAAGAGAGAGCCAGATAACAAACATGAAGCTAGCATCCACACAAAGGCACAAGAACAAGATGCATAGATACTAGAGTAGATACAGTCGTTTTTGTTCCTCAATTTTCAAGCATTAATATATTGTAATCAGAATTTCTTGGATGTTTATGATCATGCAAGAAAAGATTAACCAGGAGGAATGTAGGCCATGGAAGTAAATTCAGAGAAAGGGCCATCTTTTACCTCTTTGAGATTGACCCATTCCCATGTTTCATCTGTTGTACTAATATCATAAACCAAAGCATGCCGGCCCTGGCAATTTTGAAAAAAGCAAGTTAAATTGCATGCCCATCAAATACAGAAAAATCTTTCAACAAACAAACAACCAGACATACCTCAACAGGATTGTAGTCAGTTATAACCGCGTCATAGAAGTTATTGTCTTCAGGCCACCTTGTCCAAACTTTCCTTCCAACTTATGGATCATAGTTTGCTGATTTTGGCTTCACACACAAATTATTCAATTTTTGTCTTTGACCACATTTTGCATCTCTCCAAGAAATTTCTCTAAAAAATAAAAATCTCTCCAACAGACATCTCCAACATCAAAAACTATATATATGAAATAAAAATCCCACAGCTGCAAAAAAGAAATAATAATAAAATAAATAAATAAATAAATAAAGGAAGGCAAAAGAGAAAAAGATGCATATATCTTTTCTTCTCTAGACGAGGGGAAGGGGAGCTTTTGTCCAGTCCTAAAACAATAGTTGAATACCTGTCCAATAATCTTCGATGGTCTAAAGTTGCTTCATCAACAGAAGGTATTTCTCCCATTAGTTCTAGGGACATGCTGCACAAATACAGCAACATAATAGTGAGTTTATTTATAACAAGTCATCAACAAACCATAGCAGATAGAAGCACATATGACAAATATGTGGAGAATGTCTAAATCAACCTGATAGCATTAGATATTGTTGTATTTCTTTATGTAGAATGGAGCTGTTTACTGTTTTTGTGTTGGTACCTCAAATATGGAACTGGTTAGGCTAAACTCTGGTGGTCTGTCTACACATTCTACTGGAGTGTTATGTGATCTGCTGTGTAAATCTATCTAGGTGTCGTGTCTGTCTGCTGTTAATGTTTATAAATTCTAGTTTGTGTTGTGCTTGCTTTAGTTTAGCTGCTATGAATAGCTGCCCCGGTGCTGTGTGGGAGTGTGTCTTTGCCTTGCTGCTGCTAGCTCTGTTTTGCTGCCGAGTGTTTTAATGGTTATGGAAATTGTGATGTCAAGTACACGTAAAACTCTATAGTGCAACTCATAAACTAATAATGGGGCTTTTAGTTATTATTTAACATAATAGTCTATGGCTGCTATCCTGACTTGTAGAAACACTAAACTTAAAATATTTGAAGTCTCCAATGTATTTTTTCCACCATGAGATCTATATATAGCTAAAACTTGAAATATGCTTCATATCAAGCACTATAATACACTGTCTACATAAAGAGATTGGCTAGAGAGAGAGAATGAAAACCTTAAAATTGGGAGCAGTTCTTCTTATATTGATGTAAATCAAAGTATAAAACATGCAGCGGAATAAAATGTTTAGATCATACCTTTTTTGATCTAAAACCTTGTAATAAATCACGTGCTTCCTGAATCTAGTCAAATAACCCAGCAGTGAAGTGATATTACAATATTGAATATCACCCACACAAACCACAGTGCAAATGGCTTTGATCGTTATTTTGGGAGAGAGTCAGTATCTTGAAAAAAAACAAACATACATTGTTTTTCCACTTAATCACCCATATCCCATATATCAGATATATAATCTATTTATCTCATTTATCCATTTGTTAAATGAGATAATATCTAATATCTATATCATCTATTCATATCATGATATGATAGATATATATCCTGAGTGGCTATCCAAATAGGTTTGAATTCAAATTCAAAACCCATTTGGATGAGGTTCAAAAGGTTCTAAGGGTCATGCCACATGGGCGCCCAATTTCTAACAATTGATCACATTTCTTGTAACATATTTTTTCTTCAACTCTTTGATCTTGCTTCCATGTTCTCAACTCAAAGTTCTGTAGCTGCTATCAGAAGGTGGGCTGAAGACCAACATGGATCCAATTTGCTTGTGCCTAAGCTATAATGGTTTAATCTAGTCTATAACTATCCAAAGATAGATGCAGTTAGGAAAATATAACAGTAATGTATAGAAATAATAGATACTAAGAAAATTTGGCAATTGGAGTAGGCTGATTCAGATCACATGGTCAGAATGTGATGAGGTAGTTTTATATGCAATAGTAATTTAGAAATAGTAGATACTAAGAAAATTAGGCAATCGGAACAAAGAAGTGAACACTTGCTTTCAAAATTATATATACATATTGGAACCAACAATGTAGAGACATGGATTCGGGTACAGTGTTCAAGTATCAAATCTTCACGAATTTAAATCTTATGACATTGAAATATGTATCTAAATATTAAATATAGTTACAAGGATGCGTCGTAGACACACACACACACATATATATATATATATATATATTACATATTATATAATATTATAAATTATGTAGAAATGTATATGAAATTAGATAGGATCTAGGAGAAAAATATGAAATTTCTATCTTTTATCTATAAAAATATTCTATTACTAAGAACTGTGAATTCTTATTCAAATATAATAAAAAAAATTACATAATCGAAGGCTTCAAATTAAATTTGGTGTTGGACACACATTCACACTCATACCCTTGTCTTATGACGTTGAGATATGTATCTAACTATTAAATATAGTTACAAGGATGCGTCATAGACACACACACACACACACATATATATATATATATATGTATATATATTACATATTATGTAATATTATAAATTATGTAGACATGTATATGACATTAGATAGAATCTAGGAGAAAAATATGAAATTTCTATCTTTTATCTATAAAAGTATTCTATTACTAAGAACTGTGAGTTCTTTTTCAAATATAATAAAAAAAATTACATAATCGAAGTGTTCAAATTAAATACGGTGTCGGACACACATTCACACTCATACCCTTGTCATATTTGGTGGATCCGAGTATTTTAAATATTCTCACAAGGGAGTGGGAGACAAAAATTTCATATGCCATGGGCACACCAACCGACCTAGCGTACTAAACTTTCCAAGAAAGAGGGTCCGCAATTCAGGGGGAGAGATAAAGTTTTAGAGTGTACTCAACTCTCTCACAAGGGGTATTCATTACTGTAATGAAAATAAAGGGAAAAGAAAAGAAAATTACAGGTAGCACAACTATATCTAATAAATAGAATTACATTTCTCTATGAAGTAAGAAATTAGGTAGAGCAAAGAAAATCATGGATTGCTAGACACATGCCAAACCAATATACTCCAAACATGGTATGAGAACAATGAAAATAGACTAACACTAACTAAGGAGAATTATGCAAATCACAGGAATTGAGGAAGCAGAGTAGATAAGTAGACAAACTATAAAATCAATAGACAATCAATAGACAATTTAATAGACAATTTCCATCAATTAACTCAACCATCTGCATTAGTGGTCAGGCCATAACCCATAAATGGTACTTAAAATTGCAATCAAAATAGCAATATCAAAAATTGAGAGCAGTGGATCAGCGGCGCACAAAAAGGATGACAGCACTATCAAAGAAATAGGACAATGGTAATAGTGAGAATTTGAGAATTTAAGAAATGACCTCCTCAAGTATTAAGTTGAAACAAAAATAAGAAAGTTCAGTGTATTTTCAACTTCCAGATTTTTAGGAAGCACAATGGTAGCTCATATAAGTGCAAGCGTTAGTGATTAGGCATGTTTATTAATGGTATTCATCTGCACATACAATGCAAACAAGATTTGAAAGGGTCTGATTCAGGAAGAGAAAACAATAAGCCAATATAACCAAAGTTAGTTGTCTTGGAATTATTACACTCCAGTGAACCACAGACCAAATTCTTATTACATGAGTTGGGGAACTTTCTGAAATTCAGTTCAGCAAATATCCGTGATTTCCCATCACCCAGTTCAGTAAAATGGATCAAAAGTGATCAAAACATATACATATACATAAGAAGCCCAAATTCACTCACAAAACCCCAAAACCCAAAACTAAAACCCCAAAACCCCTCACAATAATAGAAAATAGCAATTGTAACTATACGTCAAACCATCCAATTCCACCTCCCAAACATATATATAACCATAGAAAGACAGAGAAACCTTCTTTATGTTTTCCAGAAATAATGGCTACTTCCTATTATAGTCTGGTTACTACGTACTTTTGTACAGTCATTTTTCAACTAGAAATTAACAATGTTGAACAAGTGAATTTTTATCATTATTGCTATTACAGCAAGTAAGCTAGCACATTTATTTATTTATTTATGTTAAAGCATTGAGCTTGAGGTTATTGTTCAATCCCTATAACCCACCAAAAAGGACAAGGTCTACCAAGAAGCACTTTGCAGTCCCAGAAATATATATCACAAGCATGGTATAAATAATTTAACAATATTAGCAAAAGCGGGAAAGTTGCAGATAGAATCCTACCTAGGCCTCCTGTCCCAGATGCCTCAACATTTATAAAAGCTCCAATTGTGTCACGCCATTTATGTGATGTCATGAAGCCATGTGAACCCTGAAATGTTGGAGACCATTAACAAGTTCAATGATTATTAGCTGGAGAACACAACACTAGACTCCTATTAGCTTAAAATAGGCAATTGTGCAAAATAATACATTACCATTTACAACATTTGCCATTTGCAGTCTATCATACATTTTAAAACAACAATGGCTTATCCAACAGTGGCTTATGTTTCAGTGGCTTATCCAATATTTTAAAACAACAGTGGCTTATGATTCACCTCAGAATTTGGAGCCAGTAACACACTTGACTAGGAACAACATTAAAATAAACAAAATAAAAAATGTGAGTGTGTATTTGTATTACTTGCCTTTAACCCTGCATCAGGTGAAAAGATGCATTTTGATGTGATAGCTTGCCCCTGATCTAATAGCCATCCCACCCCACAGCAAGTTTGACCATCTTCTCTTTCCTTCAGTGACCTCCACAATTGCTTTGGAAGCAATACCAGATTTTGGTCGTCCCTCACTGACTTTTGCACACTGTCATCTAATAGTTCTTGCAGCACATTCTGAAACAATTGAAATTTGAAAACAATTAACGAATCAGGCTATGGAGTTATGTTTATATGCATCAAATTCATAAGCATCAATTGCATGGATGAAAATTTGTATTTTAACATGAGAATTTTAGGCTATACAAGATACAACTCAAATCCTAGTGAAGAAAGAATAATTAGGAAGTTATAAAAACAACATTTAAAAGACAACATGGATCCTACAAGACAACATGGATCCCATCCACCAACAAAATCCATATTCTATCTTCCAAAGTGAACTGGATATGTCAATAACATGCATCCCAATAACATGCTTTCAAAATCCAAAAGTGCCTACATTTTAAAATTTTCAATTTTGTTTGCATACCATTTTCCATTAGGGAAAAAAAATGAAAAGAGCAGAGGTAAAGAATAAAATATGAATCCAAAAGGCACCCCACTGTATCCCAGAAAACATGCTTTTATAATCCAAAAGTGCCTAAGTTTAACATTTTCAAAACATCATAACAGGGCAAGTGGATGAACTATCCAAACGGCCATGTTGCAAGCTCCTTAGGCAAGTGGATACATTACAGTATAATCTTTAATTCCTTAGGCAAATGCTTCTTTTAAACAATACACTCTTGAAAGAAAAAAGAAAAAAAAGATGCAGCTATTCATACAACATAAAATAATTTTTTTTTTTTTTTGGGTGCTGATTTTCCTAACCTCCTTTTTCTAATTGCAGAATCTCTAAGCACTAACTTCTGGATTAAAATGCAAATACTCCTTTAGTGTAACGCCCTCAAAATAATAACATTAAACCCAACAAATAAGACAGACATTGATATTTAAAAGTTCCACATTCTTTCATTTCTCAGAGTTTCATTACAAAAAGTATTACATGTTAACAACAAAAGCAGATGCCCTACAGGCTTACAGCTTTCCAAGTTAACACTTGGTTACAACCAAAAGAGTACTAACTCATACACATTAAGCCCTTGGCTTGTATTTACATGTAATACATCAAAAGTAAAACGACACCATTATGTCCGTCTTAGCCTCCCAAGCTATGTCCTTGGAGGTGGCATGCTTCCTGCACCTGAAAATGATATTCCCATATAGGGTGAGCCACAGCCCAGTAGAAATACACTAAACCAACCATGAACAATGACTAAAATATTAGCAATTGATAGATGGCCAACACTGATACAATCACATAAATCACATATTTATGTCATACGACTTATGAGTCCAAATTACTTTTCATTTTCCCTTTTTCAACAGATAGGCATATAAGCACTACCCACATTCTCAACAGATATGTATAACAACAATATCCACATTCTCAGATAAGCAAATAAGCTATATCCACATTCTACAACAGATATGTATAACAACAATATCCACAGATAAGCATATAAGCTATATCCACATTTCACAAAGATAAGCATAAGAGCTCTATCTTCACTTCTCTAGACAAGCATATGAGCTGTATCTACGGAGTTCATCCCCTATCTTCTCCCAACACTATCCGGTTTAGAGGTACATCCCCTATCTTCCCCTAAACCGCGGAGTACATCCCCCATCTCCTCCTCTACACATAACGTATACAAACACATTGGTTCTATATACAATCACTCAATACATGTAGTTAATGTATTCTATCAACCGTCAAGTTCCATAACACACTTCATTGATTAGTTTCAGTTTGCCTAATCGTCATGCATTGTCTACAACAATCACGACTATCCTCCACCGATAGCCCAAAGCAGTTATTTCTAAACAGAAAATAAATGCACAATGGATATTCAATCAACATTTCATTTCCTCATTCTTCTCAATTAATTATCCCAATTAATTAAACAATGTAATTAGGTCAATTCCCATAATTAACATTTCCACCCTTAGGTCCCATTTTCATCAACGATTTAACATCAATTCCATTTCTCTATGCCAAACATGCATCTAGGTTTATTATGAATAAAACCCCAACTTTTGTAAAATTACACAAAAGCCCCAAACTTTCACAAAATTACCAAGCCAAGCCCAACATCTCAAAATACCAAAATTTAAAGACAAAATACACAGAGAGGAGTAGGATATCCCTACCTCAAATTCGGAGTCCCAAAGGAGAAGACGACAAAACCCAACGTGCTCCAAAACCCAAGATTTTCAGATTAAAATGAAGCCCTCGACGATCAACAACTTTTTTGTAAAGGCCAAAGGTGAGCAAATCACTCCTACTAGATCAAAACCTAGAGAGAAGGTAGAGTCTAGAGTGAGAGGCTCAACGATGGTGATTTTGGAAAAGTAAGAGAGAGAAGAGAAAGTAAAAAGTGATTTGAAAAGTCACAATTTCGGGACTTAAACCCAGTCTCCCGCTCGAGCGTAAAACGCCCCGCTCGAGCGTCACTCACAGACTCCCGCTCGAGCGTCCAAACTTCCGCTCGAGCGCCGGATGCACTCTCCCAGCATTTATACAGAACCAGGCCTCCGCTCGAGCTTCCAACTCTACGCTCGAGCGTCACTCAGACAACCCCGCTCGAGCGGCCAATCCCACGCTCGAGCGTACAACGTTGCACAGGAAAAATACTGAATGGGTGTAATCTCCGCTCGAGCGCCAAAACCCCCGCTCGAGCGTACAGGCCAAAACGTGGGCAACTAGTTTTGGTTTCTAAACTCAACCAACCTGTAACAAACCTGCCCAACACATCCTATAACTCAATTACGAAGTAAAAAGGATGTAAACAAAATAATAAACAACTACCAACATCCACGGACACATGTCCGGATCACTGTACAACAAGGGTAAACCCGGGATCGCTATATTTAGTATTTTAAGAATTGCCTAACACAAAACAAGAACTGGGGAGATTACCCAGACAATGCAGATTCTACTTTAAGATGCTTCATCACTGTCGATTATCTAGTTTCTCAAACATTAATCGACTCATCATGCTTGTCAGTTCTGGTTACACGATTTATTGCTCCAGAGTATGCACTCCCAGGAACCTTGATCAAAAGGTCTTCATCTGTGTTCTCCAGACAACCTTCGTCCTGAAATTAATAGCACAAATCCAACTGTAGTTAACACAAGCCCAACATTTGCTTTCTGGAAGAACGTAGTACCTTTAGATTAGAATCAGTTTGGTCTGTTTTTTGAATATTTTTTAGGCCATTCATGATGGCTTTAAGTTGTTTCTTGGCCTTCGCCCTAAATTCAATGAAGTGTACGAGTTTAGGCCATTCAACAGGAGTTTCCATGATATCTAGTCCCCCAGAAATTATAATGAAAGGTATACTTATGAAATAGCAAATAAGTATACATAATTAAACAACTTAAATAGAAAGATAATTAAATTGATGATAACAAATCTCCCTACTGATGAAATTAGTTTCAATTTCCTGGCATAGTTAACTGAAAACAAATACACATGTTCAGTACCAACTAAATTAAATCTAGCCATTATGTGGATGATGGGTAAAATGATGCAACTAAGAAGATTTTGTTTAACAAAAAAATTGAAGGTTACATATCCTAGCAGTATATATTATTATACATAGAGTCAAACACAACCTAAAAATATTAAATGTTAGATAATTTCAAATAGTAATTGATAGCAATTGCAAACTGCAATTTTCAATTATACCTTGCACCAGGACTCGATGACGCATGTAAACACAATATGGGATTGTGAACTTCCTGAATGCATGCTTGTTGCTCCGACCTTCCTACTTGAAAGCCCCTGAGCCAGAAATAAAAGTTAACAAGCATAAAAGAAAATCCATGAAGTATCAACAAGTAGCAATCTGTAGCACTAATTCAATAAACAACAAGAAACATGCTCATGCAAAAAAGAACAAAACTTGAATGCCTTGTTATTTGCTACCTTAATTAATACAAGATCTCCGATCTGTTCATTGTATATTTGAGACAGCAAAAGATAAAAATCAACAGATTCATCAGTTGCCACTTCCAGGAAATTTTACAGATTCATCAGAAGAAGAAATCAAAAAACAAAAAATAAAAATCAACTTATAGAATACTACTTTCTCGAAGGACATGGATGTGTCAGATGTCTGTTGAATAAACAAAAAGTGAGTACCACACACTTTTTAAATTATAAAGAGGGAAAATTTTCAGGGGAAGAAAGGGGGAAGCACTTAATAAAAGGATGTGGTTGATCATGGAAGAATCTAGAGCCAATTTTGCAAGCATATAAAAATAAAAATTTCAATTGGGTTAAACTCTATTATAACTGCATGAAGAATGTTCAAATCCCCCACGAAACAATGTAATTTCTTCTTGGAAAGCATTAAAAATTTTCAATTGTTTTTATTATGTTATTAAAAATTTCTGTAAGATGGCATCAAGATAAGCATGCCTAGAAGTGCACTAATTATGGAAACATTATCAGTTGAAATTAATATGCGGCAAAGCTTAGAACCATAGATAAGAAACAATGCTTTTGGGAGATTGAATGCAGGACGTACTAGGGAAAAATTAGATAAGCTAGCTGAGATGCTACTATCATGTGATACAGAGGCTAATGTGTGCTCTAGTAACATGTTTGCTACGAAACTTTTGCAAGCATAAGGAGGCTAAAAAATCATGGAAGAAAAATTAGTAGTGGCAAAACCAGCAAAGTAGATATTGTCTAATTTCAGAAATTAATATCAAGAAGGGAGGAAAAAAAACAGATCCAAAAGGGCTTCTAAATAGTGAAACACCAATGATCCAAAAGGGCTTCTAAATAGTTCATGGCATCCTTAAATGAATAGCACAAAAAAAAAAGAAAAAAAGTAAAAATAAATAATAAATAAATAAATTCATTTGCAGTTGCTTATATGAAAGACCAATTTCATCAAGAAAATAAAAATTGTAGATTTCAAGTTGTTTCAATTTTACAGCCAAACAAGTTTAATATAAAATTTTAACCCAATTCCTATATATATAGATAGATATATATATATATATATATAGAGAGAGAGAGAGAGAAGCATACGCGAGACGGAGCATCAATGGAGCAGAGTTCATCTCAGCGATGAAGCCTCTGGATCTCGTGGCGGTTATAGCGATCCCAGTTATCCCTTTACTGTTCTGTTATTTTTCCGGACGCGGTTCTGTGGAGTTGGTAGTTGTACCTATTGTGTTGTCAACCTTTAAACTCTTTTGTTTGAGTTTTAGAATGTGTTGGGCTCGGTTATTTCAGGTTGGTAGAGCTTTAGCTCCCATTGTTGATGCCCAGTTTTTGAATGGTCCGCTCGAGCGGGGTTTTCACAGCTTTAGTATTTCGTGCCTCTGCAAAACTTCTGCAAAAGTGTTTTCTACGCTCGAGCTGGTTTCTTGTGCTCGAGGGGGTCGCGCTCGAGCGGGATTTTTAGCGCTCGAGCGGGTACTACCTTTTTCGTGTAAGTTTTGGGAGGGGGAAATCTACACTCGAGCGGACTGGTTTTCACGGTCGAGCGGATGTGCTTTATTCTTGTGTCTTGGCGCTCGAGCGGGACTTTTTGCGCTCGAGCGGACCTAGTTTTTGTTCTTGACGCTCGAGCGTTGTGTTCTCCGCTCTAGCGGGAGAGTCGTATATCAGTTGGCAGCTAGGCTATTTTAAATCACTTTTTACATCCACACTCTCTCTCTTACTTTTCTAAAACCCATTTTTGAGAGCTCCTCTCTCTAGAATCTCCCTTCTCTCTAGGGTTTGATCTAGCTAGGGTGTTCTCCTTGCCTTTGGTCTTTTTAAAAGTTGGGTTGTTCGTCGAGGGCTATCATTTGATCCGAAAATATTGAGCTTTGGAGCACGTTGAGTTTCTTCGTCTTCTCCGTTGAGAGCCATCTTTCGAGGTAGGGATATCCTACTCTTCCTTATGGATTTTGTCTTTAAATTTTAGCATTTTGATGTGTTGGGTGTTGTTGGGTCGATTTGAGAAAGTTTGGGTCTTTTGGGTAATTTTACAAAAGGTGGGGTTTCGTTTGAAATAGACCTATATGCAAGTTTGGCATAAAAGAAAATGAGTTGGATGATGGATCGTGGGTGAAAATGAAACCTTGGAGTTGTTTTGTTAATTGAGGTAATTTGCCCTAACTGTTTAATTAATTAACGTATATAATTGATTAAAGGAAATGAGGAATCGAAGTAAAAATGCTGAAATTAGGAATGTATGGGACTAAAGGGTGTAGATAAATCATTTATTGCTCACCTAATTGGAATGTTGATATATTACCCATTTGTGCATTTATTTCATATTTAGAAATAATTGCTTGAGGCTACCGGTGGAGGGTATTGTTGATTGTTGTAGTCAATGTATGATGATTAGGCAAACTAAAACTAATCAATCGGGTGTGTCATAGAGTATGACGGATGATAGAATACATTAACTTTATGTATTGATTGATTGTGTATATGACCAATGTGTTTATATGCATTATGTGTAGACAGTTGATAGAATACATTAACTTTATGTGTTGGTTGATTGCGTATGTGATTCTGTGTTTATATGCATTACTTGTGTATGGGAGGAGATGGGGGATGTACTCCACGGTTTAGGGGAAGATGGGGGATGTACCTCTAAATCGGTTAATGGTTAATGGTTAAGGGAAGATGGGGGATGGACCCAAGGTTGCAGCTCATATGCTCTCCCATTGAAGTGTTGATACAGCTCATATGCTTGTCATTGAAGTGTTGATACAGCTCATATGCTTATCTGTTGTAGTATTGATGTAGCTCATATGCTTATCTGTTGTAGTGGTGATATAGCTCATATGCTTATCTATTGAAAAGTTTGTTTGATTTGATATAGCACTAACATGTATATCATCATCGTTTGTGAAGTATGGAAGTAGCTTATGTGTTATTGATACAACACCAAAATGTATATCCACCTTGAATTTCGAAAATGTTCTAGAGATGAACTATAATCTCATCAAATGCTTTGACTAGAGTACTGAGCCTTGTTTTCAAACTCAAAGTTGAATAAGAATTGGAAAGTGAATTGTGACATAGACTTGACCGTCATCAAATTGTAATAAGATGTAATTGGATGTGTAAGTATCGACCATCTATCAGTTGCTAATCTTTTAGGCATTGTTTATAGTTGGTTTAGTATATCTCTGCTGGGCTGTGGCTCACCCTATATGGGAACATCATTTTCAGGTACAAGTAGCATGCCACCTCTAAGGACATAGCTTGGGGGGCTAGAGGCGGACATACTTTGGCTGTCTTATTTTCCTTGATTGTGTTACACATAGTTTCAAGCCAAGAGCTTAAGGTGTAATTGAGTTAGCACTCTCTTTTGTAACCAAGTGTTAACTTGGAAGACTGTAAGCCCGTAGGGCATTTGCTTTTGTGTTGTAAATATGTAACACTGTTGTAATGAAATACCCTGATGAATAGATGAATGTGGACCTTTATGTATCAATGCATGTCCCTATATGGATGGGTTTAATGTTATTATTTTGAGGGCGTGACAACTTGGTATCAGAGCGTACCGGGTTTGAATACTTTGGGTACGTGGGAAGTGATTAGGATCACAATGGGTTTGTCTCGCTTGATAGAGACTTAGATGTAGTGTCATATGCTATGTGTTTAATTGATAACATGCTTATGTGACTATGTGGGTATGGGATTTAGTTTCTAGGATGTTGATTGGATCCTTGGGTTTCTGGGAGTCCTGTTGGAAAGGCACTTGATCAATGCTGTTTCTGACCGGAACTCTAGTAACGCCTCGGGACTATCATTATCCAGAAATGAAATTCGTGAATGCTTATATGTTTATGTACTTACGTGGAGTGAATTACAGTTGTCCATGTACTAGGACGCGAGTGTTTAGTTTCAGCACATGTATGAGTGTGCTAACGTGTCTCTGTTACTTTTACTAGGATGCCTAGGCGAGGAAGTTGTGATTTCCCTCCTTCCGCTCGGGAAGTTACGCCAAGGTACTACACCTTTGGTGCAGTTCGAAAAATGGTTTGCAAACCTGTCGAGGTTTGCTCCAGAGTTGGTGGAGACGGAGGAATTGCGTTGCTTTGAGTTTGAGAGTAAGCTGCGTGGCGACATCCGTGATAGGACTGCGGGGCCTTGGTATAGAAGTTATAAGGTGCTTGTTGAGGCGGCCGCCCATGTAGAGGCTGCGGTGCTAGCAATGGGGCAGAGTGGGGAGGAAGCCATCTCGGCGACTCCTGTGACTCAGGGTGTTGGTAGGCCTTTTAAGAGGCAAAGGGGTTTAAACTCGCAGCGGGGAGGTCGAGCTAGAACTACCCTTCCAGTGTCAGATCTGGGTTCGGGAGAAAGTAAACAAAGGGGTGTCATTTGTTTCAGATGTGGTCTGTTGGGCCACAAGGTTTCGGGTTGCCCTCAGAGGAAGGGGGCAGGGTTACCAGTTCAACCAGTAGTTGTACCACCAGGATCATCTAACCAGCCGGGTTTTGGACTGATCAAATGCTCAGTGGGGAGGCAGTTGTTGGGGTCTTCATCAACCCAGATTCTGAACCAGTCTCATACTCATGCACCGCCTACTTGTTGGATGTGTAATCAGCCGGGTCACATTCGACGTTTCTGTAGTCAGCTGGGGGCTTCTTTAGGGATTTTACAACCTAGCCAGGCTCAGTTTCTTTTGACTGGGCCGGAACAGTATCGTTTTGGGGGACTAGCAGGCCAGATTGCGAGGGCCTCAGTGGAGTCGAGTTCCCAAGTCCCACTTGGGAAGTCTGCAGGTGTTCCAGATGTGGCCAGTTGGGGCACATTAGTAGTTCTTGTCCGTGGCTAGTAAGCTCATAGGTTATCTTGAGTTTGGGGATGACCAATTTTGGCGGTCCAGCGAGGGACGGCAGTGGTGGTAATACCGAGGGGTTGGTTTTGTTTTGACTAATCCGTTTTGTAACTGGTGAATTATCATTTTGTGGCCATTGGGTTCTAGCGTGTAACCAATGTGTCTTGGGAATGTTGAAACATCTAAACTGCTTGTTTATCTATATACATATATATATATATATATATATATATGCTTGGTTTGTTAATTTCCTTGGATTGGGTGGATTGGAGCATTGTGTAGCTTTAAAGTTTGATTGATGTGATAAGTTGCTGTAAGACCATAAAATTTTCGGTAATAGTGCATTCTTGTGTGTGTGTTTTGGTTTGGGAAAAGTGAGGACCGTTGAGCCGTGTTTTCAAATTTAGAAGGATCACTAAGGGATGCGTATCTTAATCAGAAGTGCAAGGGTGCGAGAACAGTTATACTTACCGGTGTTCGAAATTTCACTAGTGTTATCTAATCAATTTTACGCGTGTGAAAGTGATGTTAGTCTAATGTCGCGGGAACTCCTCGAGAGGATGTGGAGTGTGAGATTAACACTAGATATAGTCTGTAATTAACATGGTGTTTTGCAAGGGCATAGCGCATAATCTTGTTAGGATTAGACTTGTATTTTCGTGGTAGGTAACGTTGCCAAATTGGCATATGTTATTATTGGTCGTTCGATAGAGGGAGTGTTAGTCCCTATATCAGGGTGTGACTGTTAACATCGGGAACGGTACGTTTTGAGCAGCTGGTGTTATATCTCGAGTAGTAGATTATGGACGCTTCCTAAGTTTCTGGACTTCCTTACTTTGATCGAAAGTGATAGGTTTGTACCTTAACACTGGTTAGGTCGGGAGGTGCTATCGTGAGGATTGATTGGGTGTATAACCCGTAGTTTGGGTGTGAACCGTGAGTCGAGTCACCGTAGTAAGGTATTCACGAAGAAAGGTTTGGGGATTTTAATGAGACGGCTGGAGGCATTTGCTCCTCTGGGAATTTAGAGTAGTGCATCTTTGAAAGCCTTGTCGGCAACATGCGACAGTGTCGGGGTTGGTTCATGGTGGTTGTCTGGTGGTAACATTGGCTAGTGGTGTGGCACGGAGACTGGGTGTCTTGATGGTACTCTCGAGATGAGTGACAAGTAAGATGTAGAGTAACGAGTGGACCCTATGAGTTATTGGGGGACTCGGTGTGGGAGTGAGAGGACTTGCAAAATAAGGAGGTTTTGCCTAGTTCAGGAGAATGTGTTAGATGTGTTGGTTTCAAGAGTTGCGCGTTGTCGGCAAGACTATGTGAGAATGTTCGAGGGAATGTGAGATTTGTGTCTCGAATTAGTGGGAATGGTACCTGTATGTTGGTTCGTGTTTTGGGTCTTGCTAGTTAGTGAGTCCGTGGTGACCCCATTGGTTGTATAGGGGTAGTGTTCGTATTGTGATTGGTTATCAATTGTTGGGTATAGGTTGTGAGTGGATGCTGGCAGCATTCTTTGAAGGGAGAGCAGTTCGTGTTCTAAAGTAATGAGTATAACATTGGTCAAAGTGGTCCTTCGTGTTTGGGTTGTTGTGATTGAGGTTGACCATGTCGGTCTTCGGTCAAGGAAGTGAGCAGGCTTGCTAGATAGTCATGGTGGGGGGCAGTGATTTCCTTAGACGCAATGTTGATACGGTTCAATTTTAGGAGATCCGGTAGGATTCCAAATTTTGCGGTTTATGTAGGGAACTCCGAGTTTGGGGTTAGTGGTTTGAGTGGCACATCAGTGTGTGGATTACTGGGTGTAGAGCTTATTGAGTTGATTAGGCGACTTGCCGGTATCGGGTTTTGGGTTGGCATTAGTCACCTTGAGTTTAGTCTCGTTTATTGTAGACTTTGTATGTTGATTAGGGAAAACTAAAACTAATCGAACATGTTTTGTCGTTGAATCTGACGGTTGGAATAATACACCTAGTATACGTATTGATTGATCATTGTGAATGACTGGCTTCTATACATTATGTATGTATGATGTTTGGTTTGATGTTGATACGGCACTATAATGTGTGTCACTTGTGTATTAAGGGGGTATTGCTGAGGCGAGTTGTAATCTCTAAATTGTTGGCCAGGTTCTGAGCCATGTTTATGATCTTAAATTGGTTAAGTTAATGGAGGTAGAATGAAATTGCCAAAAACCATGATTTTTTTTTTGTTTTTTTTTTTTGTGTGCCTTATGTGCTGTTAATATTGTTGTTATTTCTATTAACCATCATTATAGAAATGTCGTGCCTCATGTTGGTTATGGCATCACTGTGTGAGTGATGGTTGTTGATAATGTTTTTCTTTGGAAAGAAATGGGAAATAAATTTTTTTTTTTTTTAGTGGTTGGGCCATCTAAAGGCGTTGTTGAGAAAATGATTTAATTCAAGGGCTTTGAGAAATTCCAAATGAATCTTTTTGGCAAAATAAACTGTGGATGGTTATATGTTTGGATGACCCCGTATTTGTTAAAAAAAAAAAAAAAAATGTTTACAAAACTTTTGAGTTTCGTGTTGAAAATGCAAGGTTTATTTTGAAATGTCCCATGAGCAAGAAAATGTTTTCCTTATATTAATGTAGAAGATTTGCCTTGATTATCCTTTTATCGGAAATTATGGTTGTTGAGTAGTGACTTAGCTTGAAGCGCTAGTCAGTTATTGGTAAACTGTCTCAAAAGGGTTGGTTTTGTTGTAGCTTTTGTGCCTAGTCAGTCTCTTCCCAGGTAAGAGTAAATCAAAGGTTTGTTGGGAGAATAGTTCCTCTCCTAGCACTCGGGTGTTGGTGTTGTGTGATTAGTTGGCCTCGTGTTTTGGCATTTCCTTAATTTTGGGGATGAAATTCTTGAAAGGGGGGACGTTATAGCGATCCCGGTTATCCCTTTACTGTTCTGTTATTTTTCCGGACGCGGTTCTGTGGAGTTGGTAGTTGTACCTATTGTGTTGTCAACCTTTAAACTCTTTTGTTTGAGTTTTAGAATGTGTTGGGCTCGGTTATTTCAGGTTGGTAGAGCTTTAGCTCCCATTGTTGTTGTCCAATTTTTGAATGGTCCGCTCGAGCGGGTCGTCTTGCGCTTGAGCGGGGTTTTCACAGCTTCAGTATTTCGTGCATCTGCAAAACTTCTGCAGAAGTGTTTTCTACGCTCGAGCTGGTTTCTTGTGCTCGAGCGGGTCGCGTTCGAGCGGGATTTTTAGCGCTCGAGCGGGTAGTACCTTTTTGGTGTAAGTTCTGGGAGGAGGAAATCAACGCTCAAGCGGACTGGTTTTCACGCTCGACCGGATGTGCTTTATTCTTGTGTCTTGGCGTTCGAGCGGGACTTTTTGCGCTCGAGCGGACCTAGTTTTTGTTCTTAACGCTCGAGCGTTGTGTTCTCCGCTCTAGCGGGAGAGTCGTATATCAGTTGGCAGCTAGGCTATTTTAAATCACTTTTTACATCCACACTCTCTCTCTTACTTTTTTAAAACCCATTTTTGAGAGCTCCTCTCTCTAGAATCTCCCTTCTCTCTAGGGTTTGATCTAGCTAGGGTGTTCTCCTTGCCTTTGGTCTTTTTAAAAGTTGGGTTGATCGTCGAGGGCTATCATTTGATCCGAAAATATTGAGCTTTGGAGCACGTTGAGTTTCTTCGTCTTCTCCGTTGAGAGCCATCTTTCGAGGTAGGGATATCCTACTCTTCCTTATGGATTTTGTCTTTAAATTTTAGCATTTTGATGTGTTGGGTGTTGTTGGGTCGATTTGAGAAAGTTCGGGTCTTTTGTGTAATTTTACAAAAGTTGGGGTTTCGTTTGAAATAGACCTATATGCAAGTTTGGCATAAAAGAAAATGAGTTGGATGATGGATCGTGGGTGAAAATGAAACCTTGGAGTTGTTTTGTTAATTGAGGTAATTTGCCCTAACTGTTTAATTAATTAACGTATATAATTGATTAAAGGAAATGCGGAATCGAAGTGGAAATGCTGAAATTGGGAATGTATGGGACTAAAGGGTGTAGATAAATCATTTATTGCTCACCTAATTGGAATGTTGATATATTACCCATTTGTGCATTTATTTCATATTTAGAAATAATTGCTTGAGGCTACCGGTGGAGGGTAGTGTTGATTGTTGTAGACAATGTATGATGATTAGGCAAACTAAAACTAATCAATCGGGTGTGTCATAGAGTATGACGGATGATAGAATACATTAACTTTATGTATTGATTGATTGTGTATATGACCAATGTGTTTATATGCATTATGTGTAGACAGTTGATAGAATACATTAACTTTATGTATTGATCGATTGCGTATGTGATTCTGTGTTTATATGCATTACTTGTGTGTGTGAGGAGAAAAGGGATGTACTCCACGGTTTAGGGAAAGATGGGGGATGTACCTCTAAACCGGTTAATGGTTAATGGTTAAGGGAAGATGGGGGATGGACCCAGGGTTGCAGCTCATATGCTCTCCCATTGAAGTGTTGATACACCTCATATGCTTGTCATTGAAGTGTTGATACAGCTCATATGCTTATCTGTTGTAGTATTGATGTAGCTCATATGCTTATCTGTTGTAGTGGTGATATAGCTCATATGCTTATCTATTGAAAAGTTTGTTTGATTTGATATAGCACTAACATGTATATCATCATCGTTTGTGAAGTAGGGAAGTAGCTTATGTGTTATTGATACAACACCAAAATGTATGTCCACCTTGAATTTCGAAAATGTTCTAGAGATGAACTATAATCTCATCAAATGCTTTGACCAGAGTACTGAGCCTTGTTTTCAAACTCAAAGTTGAATAAGAATTGGAAAGTGAATTGTGACATAGACTTGACCGTCATCAAATTGTAATAAGATGTAATTGGATGTGTAAGTATCGACCATCTATCAGTTGCTAATCTTTTAGGCATTGTTTATAGTTGGTTTAGTATATCTCTGCTGGGCTGTGGCTCACCCTATATGGGAACATCATTTTCAGGTACAGGTAGCATGCCACCTCTAAGGACATAGCTTGGGGGGCTAGAGGCGGACATACTTTGGCTGTCTTATTTTCCTTGATTGTGTTACACATAGTTTCAAGCCAAGAGCTTAAGGTGTAATTGAGTTAGCACTCTCTTTTGTAACCAAGTGTTAACTTGGAAGACTGTAAGCCCGTAGGGCATTTGCTTTTGTGTTGTAAATATGTAACACTGTTGTAATGAAATACCCTGATGAATAGATGAATGTGGACCTTTATGTATCAATGCATGTCCCTATATGGATGGGTTTAATGTTATTATTTTGAGGGCGTGACAGCGGTAGCAGTGGATCTATGAAGATCGGCGGAGGAGGAGGCGGCGTGAAATGAGCGGCGGTACTCATGATGACGATGGCGATAGCGGAGGAGGAGGAGGAGGAGGTGCTCCGGTTTCCGGCGAAGGCGAGGAAAAGCGGCAGTGAGAGAGGGAGGGGAGAGGAGCAACGCTGAAAATAGAGAGAGAGAGAGAGAGAGAGAGAGAGAGAGAGGGGAGAGGTGCTGATTATTTTAGGGTTTGGTTTGGTACAAAATATATATATATATATAGGTCATCTTTGGCAACTAAAATATGATTTGGTCGCCAAAGATTAAAAATTAATTTTTTTTTATTTTCATTCGGCTACTGTCACGACCCGAACCCGCCCCCATGGGTTAAGGACGCAACCGGCCAGTAATCCTAAGATTACCTACGGCCTCAAACCAAAACAGACTCAACACATCAGAGTAAAGGGGCCAAAAGGGAAGCAAAATTTAAAACTTTGTCCATAGAGCCGTGCTTATATGCACATCAAACAGACCATACTCGGATACGTTAATAACCCACATCGAAAGTACAGTTTGACAAAATTCATTACAGACAGGATCATCCAAAACGAGTCAACCTATAACAGACTATGTACAGACATACACTAGGCCCTTGCCAACAAGACAAAACATAAGTACATACAAAAAGGGCAAGGATGGCCTCATGTGTGAGGCACAAGGTTGACTCTCCCAAAACTCGTGTTGTTCCTAGCAGGCTTCACTGGGGCTGGGTTGTGCTTCTCTTGGCTCACCTACAAACACATGAATGAGCGTGAGCGATCGCCCAGTGAATAATATCAAACATGACAATTACATAACAAAATGTAGAACAACATGCTCCAAACGGCCTTGGGCCCAATTCATACTTCTATTTAACAATATATATATATAACTGTACAAAATTCAAATCAAGTAACTGTAGTTTCAACCATTCTGGCCTTTGGCCCATTCAGATTTCCATTCATGTCAAAACGGCCTTCGGCCCATTCATTCACGTCGAAACGGCCTTCGGCCCATTCATTCTTATCAAAACGGCCTTCGGCCCATTCATTCTTATCAAAACGGCCTTTGGCCCATTCATTCATGTCAAAACGGCCTTCGGCCCATTCATTCTTATCAAAACGGCCTTTGGCCCATTCATTCTTATCAAAACGGCCTTTGGCCCATTCATTCATGTCAAAACGGCCTTCGGCCCATTCATTCTTATCAAAACGGCCTTCGGCCCATTCATTCTTATCAAAACGGCCTTTGGCCCATTCATTCATGTCAAAACGGCCTTCGGCCCATTCATTCTTATCAAAACGGCCTTCGGCCCATTCATTCATGTCAAAACGGCCTTCGGCCCATTCATTCTTATCAAAACGGCCTTCGGCCCATTCATTCTTATCAAAACGGCCTTTGGCCCATTCATTCATGTCAAAACGGCCTTCGGCCCATTCATTCTTATCAAAACGGCCTTCGGCCCATTCATTCATGTCAAAACGGCCTTCGGCCCATTCATTCTTATCAAAACGACCTTTGGTCCATTCCCAACTAACAATTCATAAAGTTTATAAGGGAATAACAATTGGACATTGATAAGCTTTCAAATATTGATATTACTCACAGTGATTGGCTTGTGGATTCGCCCTGGAGCTTGACCCTACACATTCCATGAACACAAAAGGGGTCATTAACAATTCAATCCGTTCCTTAATTCACATATTCCTCTTTTAGGCTTTATTCTTATCTCATTAGCTCATTTACAATGCTTAACATAAGCCTAAGAATGCTTGCAAGTGAAAGAGAACGGAAAACAGAACACAAAATGCAAAAACAGGATTTCAGAAAATAGGGTCCCCGCTCGAGCGTGGACTTCCCCGCTCGAGCGGACCCTTAGGTCTGCAAAAGTACTGGTTGCCTTCAATTCCAGCTCGAGCGTGAACTCGGCCGCTCGAGCGGACTGCCTGTCTACATAGCTCCCCGCTCGAGCGTCAACTTCCCCGCTCGAGCGGGAACCATGTCTGCAGAAAATGCTGGGAGCTCGATTTCTCCGCTCGAGCGTCAGGTTCCCCGCTCGAGCGGACATCAAAATTCTGGGTTTTCCAGATTGTGTTCTTGAGCTCCCTTCAACATTCAAACCGTCATTTCATGCTTTTGGTTGCTCCAATTTCACATATACTTGTACTAACATGGTATAAACACCAAAATACATCTTCATGGAGCCCAATTTCATAAATCAAATACATGCATGGCTCAATTTAATTCAAGCTCAATTCTATCATACACATTCATGCATTCCAAAGCTCCTATCTTTAATTATTCAACATGCATGCTAATCTTGACTTCATTTTCATTCCAAATAATGCAAATGGTGCTCATTCTCATGGAGCTCAACAAAAACATGCTTGCATGTAAGATTTAACACCTTTATTTCCATATTCAACTTAATACATGCATGATTATGCAAAATCATGGTGATCTTACACATACATGTGCACATTAGCTTCAAATTCATCAATTATAGCACAGCTCTTGTTCTTGATCACCAATAAATCTTTAATTCACAAAATCACAAGTTCAATCTCATGAATTTACTCACCTAGGAGCCTTAAACACCCAAGCTCTAGCCAAATCTTGAGCTAAATCCCCAATTTCCCAAGCTTGAGCCAAAAATTACACAATTCTCTCCTTCTCTCTCTCTATAGCCGGCTCTCTCTCTCTTTATTTTGAGTCCCAAATTCAGCCAAATGAAATGAAGAAGAGAGGATGGAGAGTGTAGTGACTTAACAACAAAACCCACTAAGGCCAATATAATATTAATAAGGTAATTGGGCTCTAATTCATCAATTTAATCAACTTAATCTGACCCGAATCAATTTCTAATTAAATTTCACCGTAGGCTCTAAAAAGTATGCCGACCACAATGGCGTAATCAATTTCGGGTTCTGTGGCCGATAAGGCCTCCAATTTAATTTCCGAAGTGGTAAAATCAAACAGATATTCCTACGGTGAACAGATAGAAATTCAAAACCACATATTTTCACATAATGGCATACAAAACCATAACAAACACATAATCACATCTTATTAAGGACCAATTAACATATTACGGGACAGGGGTATTACAGTCTTCCCCCCTTTAGGAAGTTTGGTCCTCCAAACTTAATTCACCTTTAGTCAGGCACAATTCGGAAAACTTTTTATTCAATGGTTCCAACCCTTTTGGTAGTTAGCTGCTTAGTCTCAAAATCGAGCAACACTCTGCTCTCAATCAGTCAAAGACTCAACTTTTCCTCCATACAAGACTTGTATGGTGTCACACCAAACTAGAGCGCAAGCTACTGTCGTAGACAAAGTTTGCCAATGATGGATGGATTCCCCCAACTACCTTGGAAATCTAAAACATACATTTGGAGCATTCCCTCCAGAATAAAAAAGGTTCCTTCTGACTGTACATCAATTTACGGATGGAAAGTAACGCCGAATCATAATTCAGTTTCGTAACAAATTCATAATTCATCCAGATCATACACAGAAATCATAAGTCATGATTAAGTTTACGTGATACGTCCATTAGCATTAACAGATCAGAACGGAACAGAGTAGAACAGAACATATGCACGTGGGGTCACGAATAACCAGTTCCATAAAGGAACCTCCGGATCCGGGTAACATAACAGAACAGAAGCTGAGCCCCCATTGCCTCTTGAAGGCTTTTCAGAATTCAAACACATTTTAGAATTTCTGTCTAAACAATAGATACTGGGACCCCATGTAAACGAACGATCTTATCGATGTAAACAGTGGCTAGTCTACAAGCATCATACAAAATTTTATAGGGAGAAATGGGCAACTTCAATAACTTTACCTACAATAGCCCAAATGGGCCTTATACCTTGGGTGCTCAAGGTAGCCCCACAACGAAATTCGTAGCCACCTATTCCCATTTCCATTCCAAAATGGAGAGAGGTTGAAGTAGTCCCGCCACTATCTAAAATTCAACTTCGACCTGTTGGCACCAAAAAAAATATTTAGACATATTCACCAACTGACCTCTTCAAGGTAGGTCACCAACATATTTATTTCAATGTCAGCTAACTTTATCACAGAAGTTCGGTTTATTCCGTGTCACGAAAGTTCAATTCATTCTTCAATAATTCCACGATTCACAATCCAATTCGGTATTCAGTCTAGTGACGCATCACAGTTATCCAAGGTCAATCAAAAGTCTTCAGAAATTCAAAGTGGATCCAGACACTAATTCCCTAACCAACAAAGGTAGCATCGAGGCAATTACCCATACAACGCATATAGTCCGTACATCCCCATAGTACCAATTGTAAAATACAACAACACTGAGGCAATCGACCTCTAATAGAATACACGTATTCTCAGTTCATTCAACAGTTTACAATTTGCAATTCACAATTCAATAAGGCAATCCATATACGTAAATCCCCATGATGTCAAAGGCGTTATCAAAGGAGTCGATCGCATGCCAAACACAATTCACACATTCTCAAGGTTCACTCACAGAATATAATGACACTGGGTGGTTATTCACAAGACGTACTGAATTCGCGCATTTCCGGACAATCAGGGTTTTTCAAAGCTCCTTGGACGTTAAAACATTTACATAATACCAAAGGATGACATTCCGAACAAAACAAAGGAATAATCGTCTCGGAATCGAAGCACACCCGTTCGCGACCGTCGGTGGCCGATTCCAGATCGATTAGTCAAACCCACCCGTACGAAACCATCGGTGGCAAAAGGTATCTCAATCAAAGGTGCTACATAGGCTTAACGTCCCCTAGCACGAAAGGACACTCTAAGAATGTCATCAAAGCAACACAACACCATTCACTATAACCTGATTTTCCCAAAATCTGATAATACTGAAGCAACCACTCTCCCTTACAAAACATGTTCTGATCAGTCAAAGACAAAAGTTCAGTACTGCTCAAAATCAAATCAATCTACCGTCATCGGTTCCCATAGCGTCAAACAACAAAATGGAACAACACTCCTTACGACACCCAATCACGGGGTTTGTACAATTCGGTTCGTTTTTAACACATATGTCCTCAATAGTTGGGGATTGATTCTCAACGACGTTCATAGTTAGATCAATCTGTTGATAGCCCCCAAAAGGTCTTTCAAATAAGTCAAGTATCCCAAATGAATTCAAGTTTTGGGCCTATCAGTTTTTTCTGCCAAGAATAATCTGGCTATTTATTTATAGACAATTCTTAACCCCCTTTTTCAGAATCAACTTAGATAGAGGTTCTTATCAATCAACCCAAGCAAAGGTCTTGTCAGATTAGATCAAACAAGGGCTCCATCAAATTATATCAAATGAGGGTTCCATCGGAACAATATCAGGCAAAGGTTCTATTGGATCGAATCAGATAACAATTTTCTCAAACAGGGCACATTCGGTTCTGTAAGGCATACTTCGTTTGCTTAGGTACACGGTTGATAGTTTCTTAACTGCCCTAAGTTCATCAGTTCTCCAAGTCAAATCGGAGTCATTCATCACAACTGTTCATATCAAAGTGTTTCAAATTACGTACAATACGGTATTGTCCACATGAGTTCAGGTATAGTTACATAAGCATGCAAGTGTTCATATCAGGAGGTACGTATCATAATCAGTATAGCAGTTCCCAAATAAGCCTTATATGCAAGAACATGGTGCACAGTAATACATTATACAAAGTTCCTCGGGTACACATAGTATGGGATTGTTACGCAAAAGTTCCAAATTAGTCACATCACCCAGTCAACTTTCTACCAATCAAAATATATGGTCTCACAATTATAGAGTTTATCATTTAGGGCGCTCAACTTGGTCACACGATTTCAGAATCATAATCCCAGTGGTTTAGTCATTGAAGACGGTAGCATAATAAATCACCCTGAGCATAGGTGTAGATAGATACATGTGCATGTGCATAGTCAATCAATACCCCAAAACGTATTTCACAAATCTCCCAAACGGGACATATACCTCCAATGAATACAGTCTCGATCATGTGGGTCTAACCAATCTAGATACACATGCAGCAGATATGAAATATATGCCGATCCGAATCAAATGATATCTCAAGCGAAGACGTACAAACGTACTAATTCAGAATCAATCAACACATAAGCATTCATTTGTAAACAGTATAGATACCTGGGATAAGGGTTACAACATTCTGAGTGCTTTCTAGGATGAGTGTGATTACTCCATCCTGAGTAGCAATTCCTACCACTGGTACGGATTTAGCCAAGGCAGAGGATTCATTCACATTTCATTCAATCCGGGGACAGTTCCTTGCCGTATGGTCCATTTTACCATATCTATAACGAGCCCCAGAAGTCTAAACTCCTCGGTGTTTCTCACACTGGTGGTGGCAAAGGTTCTTGCCGTAGCGGCAACTGACGCTGTTGTCTCAAGATCTCTGCCAATTCTTGTACTACTCTTTCCGGACTATCAAGTCGGGCTGTGGAAGAACCTTCCAACCCGTATGCCCTTAACTTGCCCATACTCTACACAATTCTTATCAAACTTTACCGAATACTGGGATGCCCAATACGAAATTAAACACAAAATCACATGAGTACATTCGCACATAGGCACATTGTTATATTCTCCTTTCATATATCGTACGCAATTGATCACTTACGTAACAGATAATTGCATATTTATCAAATATCGCATGCTGAACATTTACTAAGTAATTATATACTCAAATCATGTTCATATTTCAAATAGACACCCGTAGGCAGAATTGAATGCACATAAACAACTTTTCATGTATGTGCATTATAACAAAATAAACTTGTTGTACACATTAGTGTAACAATTTATATCTCATTTCGAATCATGTGTGGTACTTCTTTTAGCGTGACATATCATGTTGGTCAAGCATATCAACATATCTCTTACATAGGCCACGGTATTATTTCCCCCGGGCGAGGGCCTGTGCCACGGTATTATTTCCCCCGGGCTAGGGCTTTATGACCATAAGCCACAGTATTATATCCCCTGGGCGAGGGCCTCCGCTAAGGATACCACAATTATGTTCAAGGAGAATTTAGGAAATCATTCATTTATATCAAACATAGCTTTATACACAATACAGAGATTCACAAGTATGCATACACCAGAGAGCATACGTATTCCAAAGGTTTACCATGCAAGCAATTTACAAATTATAGCACATGACTGTTCATACCGAAACACTTAAACATATTCTTGATGCTTTCAGATTTCTACTTATCACGTGAATGCATCCTAGAACTTTTCTAGACGCTTATTGCGCTTTTGGACAAGTGTGTGAGTTATTAACTCGTGCTCTGATACCACTCTGTCACGACCCGAACCCGCCCCCATGGGTTAAGGACGCAACCGGCCAGTAATCCTAAGATTACCTACGGCCTCAAACCAAAACAGACTCAACACATCAGAGTAAAGGGGCCAAAAGGGAAGCAAAATTTAAAACTTTGTCCATAGAGCCGTGCTTATATGCACATCAAACAGACCATACTCGGATACGTTAATAACCCACATCGAAAGTACAGTTTGACAAAATTCATTACAGACAGGATCATCCAAAACGAGTCAACCTATAACAGACTATGTACAGACATACACTAGGCCCTTGCCAACAAGACAAAACATAAGTACATACAAAAAGGGCAAGGATGGCCTCATGTGTGAGGCACAAGGTTGACTCTCCCAAAACTCGTGTTGTTCCTAGCAGGCTTCACTGGGGCTGGGTTGTGCTTCTCTTGGCTCACCTACAAACACATGAATGAGCGTGAGCGATCGCCCAGTGAATAATATCAAACATGACAATTACATAACAAAATGTAGAACAACATGCTCCAAACGGCCTTGGGCCCAATTCATACTTCTATTTAACAATATATATATATATAACTGTACAAAATTCAAATCAAGTAACTGTAGTTTCAACCATTCTGGCCTTTGGCCCATTCAGATTTCCATTCATGTCAAAACGGCCTTCGGCCCATTCATTCACGTCGAAACGGCCTTCGGCCCATTCATTCTTATCAAAACGGCCTTCGGCCCATTCATTCTTATCAAAACGGCCTTTGGCCCATTCATTCATGTCAAAACGGCCTTCGGCCCATTCATTCTTATCAAAACGGCCTTCGGCCCATTCATTCTTATCAAAATGGCCTTTGGCCCATTCATTCATGTCAAAACGGCCTTCGGCCCATTCATTCTTATCAAAACGGCCTTCGGCCCATTCATTCTTATCAAAACGGCCTTGGGCCCATTCATTCATGTCAAAACGGCCTTCGGCCCATTCATTCTTATCAAAACGGCCTTCGGCCCATTCATTCTTATCAAAACGGCCTTCGGCCCATTCATTCTTATCAAAACGGCCTTTGGCCCATTCATTCATGTCAAAACGGCCTTCGGCCCATTCATTCTTATCAAAACGGCCTTCGGCCCATTCATTCATGTCAAAACGGCCTTCGGCCCATTCATTCTTATCAAAACGACCTTTGGTCCATTCCCAACTAACAATTCATAAAGTTTATAAGGGAATAACAATTGGACATTGATAAGCTTTCAAATATTGATATTACTCACAGTGATTGGCTTGTGGATTCGCCCTGGAGCTTGACCCTACACATTCCATGAACATAAAAGGGGTCATTAACAATTCAATCCGTTCCTTAATTCACATATTCCTCTTTTAGGCTTTATTCTTATCTCATTAGCTCATTTACAATGCTTAACATAAGCCTAAGAATGCTTGCAAGTGAAAGAGAACGGAAAACAGAACACAAAATGCAAAAACAGGATTTCAGAAAATAGGGTCCCCGCTCGAGCGTGGACTTCCCCGCTCGAGCGGACCCTTAGGTCTGCAAAAGTACTGGTTGCCTTCAATTCCAGCTCGAGCGTGAACTCGGCCGCTCGAGCGGACTGCCTGTCTACATAGCTCCCCGCTCGAGCGTCAACTTCCCCGCTCGAGCGGGAACCATGTCTGCAGAAAATGCTGGGAGCTCGATTTCTCCGCTCGAGCGTCAGGTTCCCCGCTCGAGCGGACATCAAAATTCTGGGTTTTCCAGATTGTGTTCTTGAGCTCCCTTCAACATTCAAACCGTCATTTCATGCTTTTGGTGGCTCCAATTTCACATATACTTGTACTAACATGGTATAAACACCAAAATACATCTTCATGGAGCCCAATTTCATAAATCAAATACATGCATGGCTCAATTTAATTCAAGCTCAATTCTATCACACACATTCATGCATTCCAAAGCTCCTATCTTTAATTATTCAACATGCATGCTAATCTTGACTTCATTTTCATTCCAAATAATGCAAATGGTGCTCATTCTCATGGAGCTCAACAAAAACATGCTTGCATGTAAGATTTAACACCTTTATTTCCATATTCAACTTAATACATGCATGATTATGCAAAATCATGGTGATCTTACACATACATGTGCACATTAGCTTCAAATTCATCAATTATAGCACAACTCTTGTTCTTGATCACCAATAAATCTTTAATTCACAAAATCACAAGTTCAATCTCATGAATTTACTCACCTAGGAGCCTTAAACACCCAAGCTCTAGCCAAATCTTGAGCTAAATCCCCAATTTCCCAAGCTTGAGCCAAAAATTACACAATTCTCTCCTTCTCTCTCTCTATAGCCGGCTCTCTCTCTCTTTATTTTGAGTCCCAAATTCAGCCAAATGAAATGAAGAAGAGAGGATGGAGAGTGTAGTGACTTAACAACAAAACCCACTAAGGCCAATATAATATTAATAAGGTAATTGGGCTCTAATTCATCAATTTAATCAACTTAATCTGACCCGAATCAATTTCTAATTAAATTTCACCGTAGGCTCTAAAAATTATGCCGACCACAATGGCGTAATCAATTTCGGGTTCTGTGGCCGATAAGGCCTCCAATTTAATTTCCGAAGTGGTAAAATCAAACAGATATTCCTACGGTGAACAGATAGAAATTCAAAACCACATATTTTCACATAATGGCATACAAAACCATAACAAACACATAATCACATCTTATTAAGGACCAATTAACATATTACGGGACAGGGGTATTACAGCTACCAAACGATTTAGTAGCCAAAAGTGGGTCTACAGCGACTAAAAGGAATTTTGTCGCTGACAATATATGTTTGGCGACCAAAATTTTTCATACCAAACAATTTAGTAGTTAAAGGTACCTCTACGGCTACTAAAATTTCTTTTAGTCGCCAATTTTGATATGTTTATCTACTAAAAAATATTTTTAGTCGCCAATTGTAATATTTTTACCTACTAAATTTTTTTTAGTCACCAATAATCAACATTCCCCTACTAAAAAAAATTAGTAGCTAAAAAGTTGACTTTTGCCGACTAATATTATTTTTGGTAGCCAATTCCGTAACTTTTGGCGACTAAATTGTTTTTAGTAGCCAAAAATGGTTGGCAAAAATGTATTTTGTTGTAGTGCCATAATTGGAATGTAATATTATTTGAATATAATTATTTTTTGTGTTATTTAGAAATAATTTTTAATTTGGAAATGGAAACCCTATACCTACAAAAGTCAATTTTAAAATAAAAATTAATTTTAAATTAATTCATTAATAATGACTTTATAAATTTCCTTTAATTATATTTCTTCCAAAGACTAATAGGAAAAGATTTTTAAAATTGTGTTTTAAATTTTGGAAAGATTATCATGGAAAGATTTAGTTGTAGGCTTCCTTTTCAAATTAAGAATTATTTACAATTAAAAAAAAAGAATTATTTTCAAATAATATTACATTGAAATTATGGCATTACATTTCAAGGGAAAAAAAATAGAATAACAATTATCATATCTAAAGTGACACTTTAGAGATTTTAAAATGTAAACTTAAATTTATATAAATCTAATTGTGGACAATCATTGCAAGACATGGAACATTTAATGGTGTAATTTTTATTTTTATTTTTATTTTTAAAAAGTATCTTAAAAAGTAAAAAGTAAAAAACATTCTTCTCTTACTTTTTAATTTGTTTAAAATAATTTTGCCTTATAAAATATATGTTACACCAAATACTCTAACACAAATTATTAAATATGTATAATTGAATAAATCATGCCGAATATGAACAATATTCAACACATGCAAAACTAAATTATTTTTAAAAAATGTTTCCTAAATATAAAAAAAAAATTACTTTGGCTTATTAATTTTGTATAATTTGGCTATACGTAAACTTTAATCATGATTGATTTTCAAAATCTCTTAGAGTACTTTTTGCCTCTCATGTATAACTTGCTGCTAATAGATAAATTTAAGGCATTTAAAAGTATCTATGGTTGGAAACTCAAAAAAAAAAAAAAAAAAAAAGGTGCATGTTATAAGAAGAACAATTAAAATGCTTATCGTTAAAAAAAAAATATATATAGACTTTTTTTTCACCCTTAAATCTGAACACGAAGCTATCTTCTTTACATATTTAATCATCACAAATCCTCCATCATATTTCTCTAAAAAAAAAAAAAAGTAGAAACAACGCAAAACATTACTAATAGAAAATGCTCTATTAATAGAGTACTTTAGCAAATAGAAAATGTTCTAGTAGACAACATACCTTACTAATTAAAATTTATCAAATGATAAATGATTTTAGAATCGATCTACATTTTAGATTTGTCGATGCCGCTCTCCCCCTGGACCCTACAACTATCACCTCCGCTTTGACTATACCACACTTAGCAATGAATTTTGAAGAAAAAATTGGAACATAATCAATTAGAAAATAATAAATATTGGCTAACATTTAATATCTCTAGTAAAAGAGTTTAAAAGTATTGCGATAATCTATTGGATGAAATAATATTTTACACGATAAGCAAGTTTTATGTGAAGAAATTGTTCGTCATTGTGTAATAGCTAGGGTTTGTATAGAGAGGGTAGATTGGAGAAAAGAAGAAAGAATAATGAATTTTAATCTCTCATTTTGAATTTTTTTAAGAGAGAATAGACAAATCATGAAAGATTTACTTTTAACTTTCCTTTTAAAAAACATAAATCATTAAGTAATTAGTATTTTTATAATTATTACATTAATGTGTTAGCCAATACAATTTTTTTAAATTTATTTTTTAATTCAAAAATTCAGTTTGAAACTCTCAAAAAATTGCTCAAGAAAAGTCGTTTTACTATAATATATAATAATATAGATTACAAATTCAAACGTATGTGTCTCAAAGATTAGAACTAGGTTAATGGTGAAGGATTTTTAATTTTTAATTTAAAAAAAAAATTTATATCTCAAAACATATATATATATATATACACACACTACAGGAAATTTGTTTTTTAGCGGCGTTTTAAAAATGCCGCGAAAAGCCTTAAAAACGCCGTAATATCTTATAGCGACATGTAAAATTTTCGCCGCTGATACGGCCGCCGCAATAGCTACCCAACGTTTAAAAAACGTCGCTAAAAATATTAGACGGCGTTTCTTAAAACGCCACAAAATCTTTGACGACCATCTCACCCTCCGTCCCAAATTAACGTGTGACGTCATAATGATGTCATTTAGTGGCGTTTTTTGAACTTTTTTTTTTTTTCTTTTTTTGGGTTGGGTGGTAAGAACTAGAGGTCCAAAGACCAATTCCTGAAGACAGATAGACATTTTGACAACAAATTATAAACCCACCACTACATCAAGCAGCTGCATTCCAATTCACACAAAAATTATGGGATTAAAACAAGCCTAGGTATCAAAGTGGAGTAGTAGACAATTAGAATAATTTATAAACAAAAAAGTTTACCAAACATGTTTAAATGGTAGTATTAAATTTTTTTGTAAACATAAACAAGAAATTGAGAGCCTAAACTTTACCAAACAGCCTTCACATTCAAATAAAAATTTTCAAATGCATTGAAGCATAATGAACCATAAATGACCAACTTTTCTGTCAGTTCAGTGAGGCTGATTCATGGCTTGTAACAGAAAGATATCACTCAAACAAAGCAATGCTTTCATAAGCTCATTCTGTTTAAAGGTCACAATGAAGCCAATCAAGCCCACAAGGAATAGGGAAATCTTATAACAGTTCCCAAGAACACTGAAAAGATTTAAATTTCAATTGATATAACAATAGATCATATACACTGCTAGCATTGAAAAATGATATTGTGCACACTATATTTATCATTTTTGAGACCCATACAAAATCACAAAAAGGCCGTGTGTGTGGATAAATCCAGGGTTGAGAGAGCGATGATCTTGTTGCGTAGTCATGCCTGAGCAATTTACAGCAAAAGAATCCGAACAATGTATCCAAAGCTGATAAAGGTGGCCGGTGATTCGGACCATCCAAAATTCCAGAAACAGAACGGCTTTTGCTCCAGCAATCAAGGCCGAATCAAAGGGGCATATGAACCTAACATAAGCTTGATTGATTGTCCTGAATTACCTCAGAAAAACATCATTTACAACAGAGAATAAGTCCCAAAATTAAATAGTCAAGACAAGTTATAAGTTTTCCTAAACCAAATAGTAGATCAAGTTACAGAAACATATGTTGGCTTGTGGACAAAAAAGGGTAAAGGAAGGTCTGATACTAAATCACCATAACTAATACTGAGACTAGATATACAAAATCAATCAGAGTAGGACCTTAAAGTACTTATATAAAAATACACTATAGTCCGCAGCCAGTGTCTACAGTTCCACGATAGACATTCAGACAGTATGCCGCCTTCAAAAGAAAACCTCAGTGACATGCCTACCACTGCTTCATAACAGCCATTGCCAAAAGTTAACAAGGAGACAGGATGATAGATATTCAACCATCTTAGACAATTTATCCATCATTAAAAAAAATAAATAAAAAGAAGAAGAAAGAAAAGAAAAATCTTAGAGCATTATGAGCAACAAAATGATTGCATGCCCAAATTTTCATCATTGTCTAATAGCAAGCAGAGGTACATTTGGGACAACAAAACAACAGGAGATTACTTCCTTTCTTCACAGTGGATAAATGGTATAAACGGAAGTGGGAGACAACTATGGTTCCAGGATAAATCTGTCAATTTGTTACATTTAATTAAAGCTTTTGTCAAGCCTAACAATATGAAAAGGTAACAAGTTGTAACCTTGAGAATGCATCAATCACTCAACTGGTATTCCAATTCATATAGCAACTTATGATTATTATGACATGAAATGAACAAATATCAGATACACGTGTGAACTTGACTTTAACATTCAGCCCAACAAACATGATCAGGATTATTATAACATGAAATGAACTAATATCAGATATACATGTGAACTTGACTTTAACATTCAGCCCAACAAACATTATCAGGATTAGGAAATAAGACAATAACTCCATAGCATAAATATTTACCTTTTCCAAAGAGTAAAACTAAAAGGTCCTGAAACAACTGGTAGACAATGAATAAGCATTAATCTTTATTAACCACTTATAAAAAAAAATAGTTTAGGGCACAGTGAGTCTCTAACTTCTAATAGTAGACTTGCCAATACAGCAGTCATTGTGATCCAATTGTACAATCAAGATAATAACAGATCCGAAGTAACCCAGAAACAAGGCATTTCTCAATCTAAATGCACCAACAATAATATAATGGTCAACATATGCCTAAAACATTATCACAAAATTAAGCTTTATCTCCATGAAGGACTTGGCTTGCTCCACATTAGGATTCCAAATGAAATTCCAAAAAATTAAATCAAATTTAATGTTGTAGTAACCTCACCTTATGAAGCAATGTCCTGCGACTTGTCATATGTGCAGTAAGTGCTGGAATTCTTGAAACAGAGAGAGCATCAAAAAACAAAAGAACAATCACTTGCCACTGCTTCATTCTGAATGGGGGAAGTGGATCAATAAAAGACATCGTATCCAGCAAGTGCCTCTGTAAATAGAACTTCTGTTTGAGCATCTAAAACCCTTTACCAATTTTTCATCAAAATTTATTCAAAATTTGAGTAAAAAACTAGATTTGATATAAACTACTCCAATCCTTTCATCAAAATCTTTTAAAAATTCCCCTCTTCTCCAATGCTTTATATTTTCAAATTCAACAAATAAGTGAGAAGGAGAAAGCAATCCAACTAGAATGGTTTAGAATGAACCTGAGTTTGTCATATCTACTTCTTCTTCTTTTCTTTCTTTGATATGTGAACCTGCATTTGGTAAGAACAAATAACATGAATAAAATGTCATATGAAAATTTCATAATTAACTATTTACTCACTTCCTTGGACGAACGATGGCAATTAAATGATGAGGTGTATGCATGGGATTGTTGTTGTGAATGCACATGTGTAGCAGCTGGTGCAACAAGCCCACCCATGGCCTGTTGAGACTCCAATTGCTCTATTCATGCTTGTTGAGCTTGGATTGTGCCTTTCATCTCCATTTGTACTTTCTGTTGATTAAGCATAGCATCCATCATCTCTTTCATTTGCATCTCCATTTGTGCTTTATATTGGTTAAGTTGCTCTTGGACTTGCATTTGGATGATACGAGTTTGTTCTTGCGATTACCTATATCCGCCTCCAAAGGCATCTGTCGGAGAAGGACCCAATCCATATGTTCGAACACGACCAGGTCGCTCAGGCCCTAGAACCTGTGTGATAATTTCTTCATCTATAGCATTGGATTGCGCCCCAAGATCCTTCATTTGTGTCTACAATTGTTAATTAGTAATTAATCACCAATAAAATTCAGCCTACGAGCAAGACATAATTAGTTAATTCTCACTTCCAATTTGCAGGCACTGTTAAAGGTAACTCTCTATCAAATTTAACTATCTACTTTGTCTCTCTTCAAGTTTAGATTTCTACTTTATTCATCAGGTAGTTTCTACGTCAAATCTGTTCATAGTCTCTATGATTCAACTCACACTTGTGTGCCTATGTGGAAAGGTATATATAGTCTTCTACAGAATTGTGATATTTGCCCGATTGGTTTGGAGTAAGTGGATTGTTGCTTGTGATTTACGGATTAAAACCAAACAAACTACCAGTAAAATTTAAACAATTGCAAAGCACACATTATCATCCTCATCAATAAATACACCAACCAAAAATAATTACCAACTACCTTATATATATGTTAGTAGTAGATTTATGTCTTTAATTCAATAAGAGATCAAAATTACTTGGGTTGATATCATAATCATAGCTCCACTTAGTCTCTAGAGTGAGCACTTGAAATGATTTCTCAAACTAATCATAGCTATCAATGTTCTGCAAAATGCATTATTATAATTATGGTGCTACATACCATGACCTCAGCAACTTTATCATTACTTGGTTTGTTATCCTTCGAGTACCCAGCCATCCACACCTCTAAGCAAGTTGCAGGAACTCCATTCTTCTTATTAGTTTCCTACAATTACACTTAAAATTAAGTAACAAAATCAAAATATACAATTTCAATTTGAAATATAAAGAAACTATATACCTCTACTCGAACAACTGAGAATGGTTTTCTGCCAGTTATGTGATTTAATGTCTTCTTCTTCTGAATTTCTTTGTTTTTTGTACTTTTTTTCTGTTACATATGAACACAAACACAAGATAATTTATTAATTTAACAAACTCATCTTATGAGATTACGATAGAGATCAATAAACAATTTAAATGATACTTGTGCCTTCCGAGTGCCCCAATAATAGACTAAGCTTCGCCATTGATGCTCATGTACTCTTTCGGGTCGATGAGTTAACCTATCAGCATCGTTGTCGAATGGCGTATACCCCATTTGTTTAACTCTAGCCTTCCACTCTCTCCATTTTTTTCCAACAGATGCCAAAACAAATTTCTTCATTGACTCATCGGCATCTGTATTGACCTGCAAATAATTGGCAACTTTGTGACTATATATTGTGCCATGCCAGATGACTGAAGACTGAAACTTTATATTTCAAAAGTTGTTTACAAGATCACAGGCTTGTAGACATTTAAATGACAAGAATCAAGATCATAGGCTTACAAGTTGTTTTCAAGATCACAGGATTGAAAAACAACAAATTGAGTGTCTACCACAATATCAATATGTAAAAGGAGTTAATATTCAGTTAAAATTGATATGTAAAATACAATAATTCTTTTACCTTTACTTCTCTCCAAATTCTCTCTTTGTTTTCCTTCGGTACATGGCTCCAAGTTCTATAAGTGAGGGGCATAAGGTTCCCATCTCGAGCTAAAACACCCAAACGAGAAGCCAAGGGTGTATACCCGTCAACCACTTGGTTCAACTCATTAGGCACAATATGTAAAATGCCACCACTTGGGTTCCAATCACTACCATGCAGAATGATAAAAATTGACTCATCGGCATCTTGAAAGAATAATGTACATTTGGTTACTCTCAATATATGGGAATAAAAATAGAAAAGGAAAAAAATAGGGGGAGGATGTATTATCAGCACTGAAGATTCTAATATGCAAACATTTGGCTTCTATCTCCTACATACACCTATGAACACAACAAATACATGTAGTTATATACAGCACACAGAATTCATGCTAACACAATACCCAACTCCCATTTGCTCCCTCAACTATAGCCCCAAACAAGTGCATTGACCACGTGCTCTTAATGTTACATGGACTGACCAAGATCCTCCTCCCACTAAGAGAAAATCATCTTCTACGCAGATACTAAAAATTTCCCTTCCAAAAAGAGCATCAAATAATTTTCAGAAACTAAAAAATTATTAGTACAAAGAATGCAAAAAGAATCATTCAATGCCATACAAACATTAAGTGATCAATTGGACTCCAATTCCATCTGATTTTGCTGACATATACTAACCACCATCCCAAACCCAAGTTCCTTCATCCTTACATCTGTAGAGAAAGGAATAATGAAATGCAAAAATAAACTATGCTAAATGAAATAAAACCATACCAGCAGTAGTTTAAAAAAAAGAAATGTAAAACATCAAAAGAAAAAAGAACATTAACAAAGAAATCTAATGGAGTAATTCAATTGAATAAAATAATTCATACCAGCAGTAGTGTCATGTGTTGAACCAGTACTCGATGATGCACTAGGCAAGCTACTTGGAGGATACCATGACATGGGTGGATCAGGTATGATGCGTGTACTCTCGTCTGAACTCTCATCTGCACTCCCACTATAAGAACTCTCAGAATTTGCAGAGGCTGAATGTTGCCTCTGCCTAGAGCATCGTCGATCTGTCATGCTAGTTTACAGAAGACCACAAGCATACGTGTAGAATTTTATGGGTTAGCAATGAATACAAAGTACAATAGATACGATAGTGAATACATAAACAATAGAATTTTAATATCTAACAGAATATGATATTGTAATGTTACCAGTTCAACACCATTTTTGGCACAAAAGAATCTACTACATTAAGATTTTCCAAAATAGTAAAAAAATTTCTCTAGAAATTTAAATTTTAAACACAATCTTAATATAACAAGTATGATCATTCGCAAGGACGTAAAAGGATGTCTCAAGGACAATCACATTGAAAAGAAAACAAATGACGCATTTTAAAAGGAAAGGTTTCATTAACATGAATATCCATGCTAAAAGCACAAATGTAACAATGAATATGAAACAAAATTACAATATCATATCATTTCTTCATCATCTTCAGATTGTATCTGTGTCGATATCCCAAGAGGTCCAATAGTTTCATCAATAGTTGTTCCAACTTCACCTTTTCTAACCCAATTTATGTCCTCTTCACAAGCAAACGAAGTTGTATCTAACTCTTGGTCGCCAAATCCTTCCACTTCATTGTGATGTTCTCCATCATTAATTGGTTGTTCTCCACACACCTCATACAAGTCTCTAGGTTTCATCTTGACTACAACATCCCAATCAGCTCCAACAGGATCATTAACATAGAAAACTTGTTGTGCCTGAGATGCTAGGATGAATGGCTCGTCGCTATTTTGTTTCTTTGTACATAACAAATGATTGAAATTAACAAGTGTGAAACCAAACCCATCCTGCTTCAGTCCTTTGTTGTTGTCAATCCAGTCGCACATGAATAGCACATATCTACGGTCGTATGAGTAATACAATTCAGTAATATCTGTCACATATCCATAGTATGCTACTTCACCTTCCACGGGATTCATGTCTCTGGTACTTGTATAGCTACAAGTCTTTGCTTTCACCATAACCCCACTATTTTGAGTTTTTCTTCTCCACTCACGACTCCTCGTATGATACCTAGTACCAGTAATTATATACCCACTGAATCTCGTGGCCTTTTTACTAGGTCCCAATGCCAAATTTTTAATCTCATCTGACAACACAGCATTTTCAATAGCTAGAAGCTCTTCAACCTATTTTTAAAAAGTCAACAAAATTAAACACCAACTAACAGAGAATTAAAAATTGAAAACATGAGAATTGAAAATTAGAAACATGTAAGTTATTAGTACTTATATGAGAATTAAACCATCTGGGAAACTCATCATTGTGACGGTGATCCACATCAAAATCTTTAAGACGACGATGTGACCGCTTAATAAAATCACGATGTTCCCTATACATTTAAAGTACTTATAAAATGCAAGATACTTATTAATGGTATCAATAAAATTTTGGAACAAAGATTGTATCTTACTCTCGATATGGAACAACCGCAGCAGTGTTAAATAACACATACCGATGAGCTTGTACCCATTATGTGTTATCAAGCGCAAACCCTTTTCCTTTTCCTAAAGCATGGCCCAATAATATCCTAGGATTGTCGCTAACATCGTAATTCCTTATTGGTCGATTCAATTTTGACTCGACATCATCCAAGTACCTTGAGCAAAAGGTCATACACTCTTCAACTAAGTATCCTTCTGCAATTGAACCTTCTGGATGACTTCGATTACGCATATATGACTTAAGTGTCATAAGATACCTATAAACAAACAAATGCACACGACTTTCAATTATAAACAAATAAATGAATACAACTGTAAATTGGAGTAGAATTGCACACCTTTCTATAAAGTACATCCAGCGATATTGCATTGGACCGGCAATCTTGGCCTCCTCTGCTAGGTGAATAGGCAAGTGCTCCATTATATCGAAAAATGATGGAGGAAAAATTCTCTCAAGATGGCAAAGTGTAAGAGCAATTTGGGATTGAAGACGATCTAACCCATCTGGCTCTAGAGTTTTGGAGCACAACTGCCTGAAGAAATTGCTTAACTCAATCAATGGTTCAACAACTTTCTTCGGTAACAAATTTCTCACTACTATTGGAAGTATTTGTTGCATCAATATATGGTTGTCATGACTTTTCAGTCCAGATATGCTATGTTGTTTGAGGTTAACACAACGAGAAATATTGGATGCATACCCATCTGGAACTTTGATATTCTTCAGGAGTGTACAAAACAAACCTCTCTCTCTATTGTTCATAGCAAAACATGCAGGCGGCAAATAATACCTGTTCCCAACCCCTTTTTTAGGATGTAATGCCTTTCGAATTCCCATATCTTGCAAGTCTCGACGAGCATTTAAATTATCCTTTCCTTTCCCATCAACATTTAATATCGTCCACAGTACATTATCATACACGTTCTTCTCAATGTGCATTACATAAAGATTGTGGCGAATCAAATTATGCTCCCAATATGGAAGCTCAAAGAAAATACTCCTCTTCCTCCAATTATGATCCTCCTCGTTGTCCTCTTTTTCCTTTCCTTTCCTAGTTCTTTTTTTTTCTGTTAGTTGGTTGATGCTTAGGCCCTAGCTGTCGTAACACATTAGCCCCCGATAACTGAGTTGGACATGGTTCAAATTCAGAAGTTCCATCAAAAGACGCACCATCTTTTCGAAATTTATGACTCGCATTCAACCAGTGGCGATGCCCCATGTAACAAATTTTCCTTCCATTCTTCAAATACCGATGTCGAGTACGTATGTTACAACAAGGACAAGCTAAAACACCTTTCGTGCTCCATCTAGACAAATTTGCATATGCAGGAAAATCATTTGTTGTCCACAATAAGACCGCGTGCAATTGGAACATTTGATTAGTTTCTGCATCGTACGTCTGAACACCATTTTCCCACAATTCAATCAGTTCATCCACTAACAAGCGCAAGTAGACATCAATGTTATTGCCAGGTGAAGAAGGACCATCAATGAGCAATATCATCACCATATGAGGTTGTTTCATGCACAACCACGTTGGCAAATTATAAGGCATTACAATAATTGGCCAACTGCTGTGAGCAACATTCATTGCCTTGAATGGATTAAATCCATCCGCTGCTAAACCTAGTCTGACATTGCGAGGCTCACTCGCAAACTTGGGATACAAAGTATCAAAATTTTTCCAGACAGGAGAGTCAGCAGGATGTCTCATTTTGCCATCATCAATTCGGCCCTCTACATGCCATCTCATTAATGAAGCAGTTTTGGATGACATGAACAATCTTTGAAGCCTTGGAATCAAAGGAAAGTATCTCACAATCTTTTGGGGAATTCTTTGTTGCTTCGTTTTATAATCATTCTTCTCACCCTCAAACTATTTGTATCTAGGCGTCTGACACACTATGCAATCATCCCTACTAGCTGTCTCCTTCCAATACAGTGAGCAATCTCTTGGGCATGCATGTACCTTGTGATAATCGAGGCCCAATTCCCTAAGGAGTGCCCTCGTTGCATAGAACGACTTTGGCAAAGTTTCACCTTTTGGGAATGCATCCTTCAAAAGTTTAAGCAACATCGTGAAAGACTTGTCGCTCCATCCACTAAGGCACTTGATATGCAATAATCGAACAACAAATGACAGCGTTGAAAACTTGTGACACTCTGGATACAACTCTCTTTCGGCCTCCTTCAATAAACTGAAAAATCTTTCAGTTTTCTTATCCGGGCCTAGTTCGATATTAGAACTTCCTTTCTCATTACTAGCAAGATGAACCAAGCTTGGTGGAGGAAGTCCGAACCCCTCATATATCATTTCATTGACTTCATCGCCATCATTCGAATCACTGACATTCTCATTCAATGGCACAGACGCCGGTAAATCTTCCCCGTGAAAAATCCATCTGGTGTAGCTTGGAAGAAACCCATTGACCATTAAATGTTCCCCCAAAAGGTCTTTCTTTACTAGTTTGACATTTCGACACCGTTTACATGGACATGTGACTTCATTTGATAGAGGATTATTTTGGCATGCAAGTTTAACAAATTCCTTAACCCCTTCTATATATTCTGGATGCAACCTATGCTGATTTATCCAACTTTTATCCATCTGACTTCGTCTTACACTACAAATGTCACTGCCAAATCAACAAGGTTCAAAATTATCATTTCATTTTAATTATTCTTAACCTCAATTAAGTACATTACAATGCATGCGACATGACACCATTCACCGCTAACTCTTCTCTAATAGGTTGGTTCATCCTACTTTCCCATTCAGGAATGCACAATCTATATTGTAAAAAGTAGCTCATACCGCTCTATCCATCTCTAACGAAATTTCGGCAGCATCTCCCCATGATTCTCCAAGTACACGACATAGACTAGGTGTACTGCTACACCTTGTCTAGTATGCACTCAGAGAACATGAGAAGGTACTACACGAAATCTCTACGAGATGGACTACATTTAAGCGGTAGAACTACTAATTACAACATAGACTTGTGCTCCTGAACTGTCCCAATTGGACAATCCAAGAAGAGCTTCATCAAAGATGACTAGGTATCTCTAATGAAGATTCTTTGATGGGTCTAAGACTATTTATGTATGCATGGATAATTACTTGCTAAATTAACAACTATCATGATTATTGCATCCCGGTGGTGCAACCTGAATCAAAACTATCAAGCATACTAGAAGCATTTCTAGCATGAAGCATATTAATGAAGAAACTAAAAGTTTCTACAATGCTCTTGATAGATTATGATATAGAGATTCATAAAAAATGACTAGGTATCTCTATTTATCAAAAAACAAAAAGAAGACTAGGTATCTCTAATGAAGATTCTACAAGAACAACCAGATTATCACAAGTAAAGAATACCAAATGCTTATCGTCCTACCATAACAAATTAACAACAATATCAGTTACTAATGATAAAGTATAATATTAGTCCCATTCACAAGACGACAATAATACAAGCAGCTATAATTTAACAAACATAAAGTAATTTAAAAGTAACACAGTTTACACACTATATTCTGTTTAATCAAAAAGAGTAATAGAAATAATCATGAATGTGATTGGAAAAATCCACCTGTCTGCCCCTTGAAAACTTTTGAGAGACACCTGCAAACAATAAATTGCATTATTATAAACTCACTTTAAAGCACAATGATTCCCAAATGGACGATAAAAAGTAAGGAAGAGGAAATCTCCAAATGCAGACAAACAAGCTTTGGGATAGCTCTTTCGCACCTTCTTTTGAATTTCAAGTGGGTGCACCAAACCTTAAACTAAGTAAACATGTCAACCAGATCTTTGACAAGATTAGAACCAAACACATAAGGAGGGAAAGGTAGGCTTCAAATATCTTTTTTGGTTATTCCTTTCCAAATATTAATAATAAAAAAAGATTATTCCTTTCCACGTGATAAGAAATATTCTTTTTTGGTTATTGAAAAAGTTGGGTGGAAAAGTTAACTCTTTATTGTTTTTTTTATAATATCAATCAAGCATATATATATACATTGCTCAAATTTTTATTTTTTAAATTTTTTTTGTGCAAATTGCTGAATTGTTAAAATCTAACTTTATCTAGCTTTAAGGTAACATGAAATTTAACTGCCATGAAATTTATTGTGAAAAGATTTAATGGTGTTAAATACTGTGGATCATGGACCTGTAGTGAGCTCATAGGTCACTCAAATTAGTTCAAATTTGAAAACTAACCCTTTTTGTAAATACTTTTTTGAGTAGTTAACATTATTGTTTAAGATGAGATAGTATGATGAGGACATTTCTATTATGATCCTTTTATATTCTTTGTAGATGACAACATGGCCACTCTCTCTTTCCAGGCAGGTCTAAACTAAAACAAATGGATAGCATATATGCTCTCTCACCTTTTTAGTACCCACTAACTCATTGTTCAAACAAACTATAGCCTAACAGGAAAAGCAAAAAAGGAAAAAGGGGATGAATAAAGAATATAAAAACAATAAAAACCTCCACATTTATTCAAAGCATCCCAAGCAAGAATAAAAACAACTTACGAATTTGAAAAACATTTTCTAAGTTAAATCCAAGTTAAGCTAGGATATCTAGGTCTCTACCACCATGATGTCTAAAGCGGTATTATGTAAGAGAACCGAATGTGCTGCAAACTTTTGATGTAATCATCATGACATGTGTGGCTTGTTACTAGTCAGTGATTCAACAAACACAAACCAAGACAAAAGTAGAAATGTCGTGGTTAGGTAGTTTTGATGAGTGTTGCAACTTGTAGACTAGCTCCGTTGCATCGATACTACAAGCATCTCTCTGTTACTTGCACATATGTATACTTACACAAGCATGTTGGATTAGTGGTGTTAGGATGCATAATTTCAAAATGCACAAAATTGACCAAACTAAAACCAGTATGAGAAAAATAGTGGTGTTAGTGTGCTGACCTCTAGCTTTGAAATTTTGAGAAAAATAGGACAGCCAGCCAAGGTTGGATGAGCATGACCTCAGGCCACTCAAGCAAACTATAGAGGGGGCGGCCTAGAGTAGACATATTGCAAGCCCTGCCTGAAGCGTCTCTAAAACCCACTTGCGCAAAAGCATCATTCCATATTCCCTACAGAAGAATTACTGAGCTCTATTCTGGGGCATTGAGGGCACACCTAGATTCTAGTCCTATTAGGTTTTAACTAATACAAGTACATTACCTATAAACAATTGATGAAGGCTTTTTGCACACTCTTGAGAGAGAACCTAACACTCAACATTTTACAGTTTTTGATAAAGCCACATTGTTTTCAATCACTGGGCCTTGTGTTCTTCTAAACACAAAGAAAAGTTTCATGATCAAGCATTTTTCATAATTATTCGCAGATAGTTATGCCACATACCTACTTTGGTTAATTATTCCTTGAGTTAGTCCAATTCATTCTCAATGGATGCACAAACAAGTCTTGCCTCCATGATTTTAATAATAAGTATTAGGGAATATGAGATGGGGGTTACAAGCAAGTATAGGTCAATTTTATACCCTTCAATTGGTAGAGTTCATTTTCATATTCTCAGAGGCAAGAAATAACATGCCTCAAGCACAACTCTGCCACGTCGTCTCCATATTCTTTCAGTCCCTGATTATGATGGTTTTTAATATATTTAGTAGGAAAGTTTAAAAAAAAAAAAAGACTATTTGTATTAATACTCATAAGCACTTAATTCAAGACACGCCTGTATTAATGCATAATAATGATTGAATTGATACATAATCTCAAACAAGAAGCCAAGAGTTACAACTTTACATGCTAGAAGATACATATATATGGTTAGAAATTGATAAAAGGTTCGAATGGATGGATCCTTATCAAATTGGCAGTTACCAAAACCACGCGCAGCAACCAACAGTAGGTGCAGATAGGGCACACATTTCAGTTTTAACAGCCAGATCAGGATCAGTCGTAGTTAATTGTTCCACTTAGCACTAAGGGGTACTGATAAGCATATAACAAGAGGAACCTTTCCCCACCCAGTTTCCATGAATTTCTAAAGATTTAAAGGAGGGAAAGGTAGGCTTCAAATATCTAGAAGAATATTTCAATAATTTACTCTGTTTGTTACATCAAACTAAAAATTAAAAATCAAATTGAATATTTCAATAATATTCAATAATTTACTCTGTTTGTTACATCAAATATTCAATAATATTTCAATATTATTGAATATTTCAATAATATTTCATATGTAGTCTTCCTTTATCTTAATGTAGGTCTTTTCTCCCTCTAATAATAAAAATTAAAAATCAAACTGTTATTATTTCCGTTGTGAGAAATGTAAACGAAACATTAATAGCTTGATGTGTGTGCGTGAGAGAGAGGTGAGATACATCCACCAAATCTAAAACAATGAATCCAAAACAATGAACTCAAAACCATGACAAATCAGAGATCTGAGTTCATACAAAACAAATGCATATATAATAAAAACTTACAGATTTGAGTTCTGCAACAAAAAAAAGAGACCGATTGAGCGAGATCTGGAGAGCTTCAAATCTGCGACAGGTTCTGAAATCGACAGATCTGAAATCGATCGAGAGTGTTTGAAATCGAGTGAGAGAAAGTGTTTGAAATCGAGCGAGAAAGATTGGTTGAAATCGAGCGTTTCAAATCAGTGAGAGTGGGGGGTTTTTGAGCTTCAAATCGAAAGGGAGAGAGTCTGAGTTTAGAAAGTGAGACTGAGAGGGAGACTGAGAGTGAGACTGCGGGAGAGACGTTTTAAAAGGGACGAAGCATTGAACGGTGTTGACAAGTTGACCCAAACGGTGCTGTTTTACTGAGATCTGATACAACGTTTTTAAAAACGTTGTATTTAAATAATCTATAATGGCGTTTTTCATAAACGCCATAAAAGAACCGTTACCATAGCCGTCTTTTCCTGTAGTGACATATGGATAAACAATCATATATGTAAAAACCACCATGTGAGAAAAAACAAATTGATTTAGAAATTTATGACTCCACAAGTATTAAACGATTTTTATTTTTTTATTTTTATTTATTTATTCAAAAACACAAATATTTATGCTCGTATCTTATGTGACCATAGATGGGATGAGGAGCCAAACCAAAAATAAAAAAAAACCCCTAGAAGCTTAACCAGCAATCAAAACAAACCAGCAAAACAAAACCATCTAATTAAGTCCTTACAAACAAAACCATCTAACTAATAAGTTCTTACAATCCTCAACAAGGCCAACAACAACCAACAGACGAAAGGAGGTTATGCGTTTTTTTCTCCAAGTTCTCCTCCATTTCGGAGTGATTGATTTGATTGATCCCGGGCAAGGCATTTTCCATTGATTTTGGTTGGTTCAGAAGGTCTCTCTGGTGGTCTTCTTTCTTTTTGGGTGTCCTTCTTTTGTAAACTCAACTCAAGCTTTGTTTCTCAATCTCTTCATTGATGCTTATTGCATTGCAGGAGAGGGTAGACTTAGAACGTCAAGAGACAGAAGGATTTGCATTAGAATTCATATCTGATTACAACATGGAAGACCACAAGGCAGTGAAGAAATGAAAAGATCCAAAGGAAAAGGAAGGAAGTGATTTGTCCTTCTTCTACTCCTTTTGCAAAGCAGAAAGCTGCCACCCGCCAATGCAAAGTTCATGACTTGCCTTTCTTGCTAAAACAGGTCATTAACCTAGTTTTGGCATGATCTAAATCAATTTCAGAAGAAAAAAAAAATTCAAAATCAGTCACATGAAATAATCAAATACTAGAAACTAAAACAAACAAATAAATTAAGGAAATTACAGATAAGAGAGAATGAATGATACATATGCATACCAAAATTCTGGTAAAATCGCTTATCCACTAATTTCATCATTGGAGTTTTTGAGACTTGATCTTTATCTTCTTCTTCATTTTCATCTCCTTCTATGTTGAGGCCACAGTTTCTCATCTCAGCAGCCTTTGTTGGGTTGGTTTAGGTTTTCACAAATTACATGCATATATATACACATCCAATCCTTTCTGTCTAGGGTTACTTTTTGTATTTATTATTTTCCATATTAAATTTTTGGCAAGTAATAATAAATGCCTCGGATTGTGAATTGAATAATTCTAGGTACACTAAATGTGGTGGGTAAAAATTATACCACTTGATTGCGGCAGCGCTACGGTGGTGTTGGGATTAAGGGTCACTGTTGTGCCTTTAGCATAATGGTGACTGTTGTTCTTCAATTTGAAGTGTATTATGGGCTTATTTTTATGATCCGAACCATTTTTTTTTGTAGGGTTTGTTGAGTACTTTGTGTCTACCAAAAATCATATTAATCGAATATTAATAACTATATGATCGAATTGCATATTTTTTTATGCCATTTCTCAAAAGAAAAACTTATTGTTTATTTTTTTATTATCGATCATATAGTTATTGATATCCGATTAATATGGTTTTTGGTAGGCATGAAGTATTCAACAAACCTTACAAAATGAACGATTCAGACCATAAAAATAAGCCCATAATACACCTCAAATTGAGGCACAATAGTCACAGGTCACAACTATGCTAAAGGCACAATAGTGACCCTTAATCTAGTGGTGTTTTATCGCTTTGGACCTGAATCACTCACAAAAAGATGAAGGTTTGGGTAGGGAGCAGTTTGGGGACACTCCGATACTTAAGTTAGTAAAACAGTAGACAAATGTGCAAAATTATGTGAGTAAAGGTTCAAGTAGAAGTGATTGTACCTTAAACTTGGAGATTACCTTTATTTATAACCTGTTCCCACTAGCCGTTCTAGGTTGTTAGCCCTCTCATTTTTCAGGTCAATCCCTTTGCCCTAGGGATTGTGTTCTACATAATGTAGATTTCTAGGAGTTAGTTGGGCATAGAGTTTAAGAACACATCTTGACTAAGTCTACTTCCCTAAGGTGCCCTTTTTACTTCTTTGATCTTGACCTTAAATGTCTGGACCCAATTCTGGTCTAGGACTTCTGGTCCTGAACCTTCACGCTAGATCTAGTCCACTATATAGCGACCCCGGTCTTTTCCCATTTAATTATTGTATCCGGACTGTTCCGTAGATTCTGTCATTTTAGAATGGTTGTTGTTGTTATTCCTTATTTTCTCATTTGGAATTATAGGATGTGTTGGGCAGGTTTGTTTCAGGTTGGTTGGGTTTAGAAACCAAGAGTTGCTGTCCAGGTTTTTGGTTCTTCGCTTGAGCGAGGAGTTGTTCGCTCGAGCGAGAGGTAGTGTTTGTTTTGGACCTGTAGCTGTGCATTCTTGGCTCGAGCGAGCTTTTCTTCGCTCGAGCGAGTTAGTTCATCCTTCGCTCGAGCTATAGTTCCTTCGCTCGAGCGTGTGTCTGGGTTCAGACCTGAGGGTTTGAGTTCTTCGCTCGACCGAGCTTTCTTTCGCTCGAGCGAGCATTTGAGTTGTTGGCTTGAGCAAGGCTTCCTTGGCTCGAGCGTAGTTTCTCTGTTTCTGGTCGCTCGAGCGACCAAGTCTTCGCTCGAGCGAGCCTGTCCAGTTTATATACATAGCAGCGGGATTTGATCAGTCTTTTTCATTTTCTTTTGATTCCAAACCCTAGGTCCGACTTCTCTCTCTCCTTACTCACCTTCTTTCTTAGATTTGATCCACTTAGGGTGTGTTTCTACCCTAGATCCTTCATTAAAAAGATAGAGTGAGGCAAGGGCTACCATTTAATCTGAGCATTTGGCGATTTGGAGCACTTTGGTATTTGGGCACCCATCTCTTTCTTCACCTTTTGGGTTGTTTTCTTTGAGGTAGGGATTTCCTACTCCATTTTATAGGTTTTGTTCTAAGTTTTGGTATTTTAACATGTTGGGGTTACTTTGGTAAATTTTGGGAAAAACCCTAGTTGTATTATTGAATTAATTTGTATAAGTAATTCATGAAATTGGGAAAAGAGGGTTAAATTCACGGAATTGGGAAATTTATTGATTAAATGGCATAATTGGGTAATTGGTATCATTTGTCCATTGAATTGTTGACATGGTTATTTTCAGTTTAGAAATAACTGTTTTGGGCTATCGGTGGAGGATAGTCGTGATTGTTGTAGACAGTGCATGTGAATTAGGAATAACTGAAACTAATCACATTGGTTAAGTCATTACTTTTGACTGTGGCATTGATACAGATAATACGTGTATTGATTGAGCATTGCATTTGCATACATTGTTTGTGTGTGAGAGGAGATAGGGGATGTACTCCACGGTTTAGGGGAAGATAGGGGATGGACCTCTAAACCGGATTTTGTTTGGGAGGAGATAGGGGATGGACTCCATTAGCATCACTTTTATGTGTGCTTATTTATATAGAAGTGTTTTATTGATACAGCACTAAAATGTGTATCAATCTGGAAGTATGAAGTGTTTGATTTGAGCTTGAGTCTCATTTGTTGTTAATATTGGAAGGATGTGAATATGATATATGTGATTTCACTGTTATAAGTTTGGCCAGGTTCTGAGCCATGTTGATAAAACTGGAAAGTAAAACGTATCTTTGGCAATAATGTCATGAGTCTTTAAAATGAAGTAATTGATTATTTTGGTTAACCATCTGTTGAATGCTATTGCTTTATTCATTGCTTATATGTGGTTTAGTATATTTCTACTGGGCAGTGGCTCACCCTATATGGGAACATCATTTTCAGGTTCAGGTGATAAACTACCTCCAAGGACTTAGCTTGGGAGGGTTTGGCTTCTGGATTGGAGAAGACTACCTTTAGTTAATTGTCTTTAATTATTATTACATGTAAACATTCAAGCCTAGGGCTTTCCTTGTATTGAGTTAGAACTCATATTTTTGTATCCAAGTGTTGGCTTGGAAAGATGTAAGCCTGTAGGGCATTTTATTTGATGTTACATGTTATGCTTTATTTAGTAATACTCTGATGAATGAATTAATATATATTGTCTTCTTTAAATAATGCATGTCAATGATATATAATGGGTTAATTTTGAGGGCGTTACAACTTGGTATCAGAGCGTACCGGATTTGAATACTTTGGGTACGTGGGAAGTGATTAGTATCACATTGGGTTCGTCTCGTTTGATAGAGACTTAGTGTAATGTTATATGCTTATGTGATAACATGTTTATGTGATTATGTGGGTATGGAATGTAGTTTCTAGGATGTTGATTGGACCCTTGAGTTTCTTGTAGTCTTGTTGGAAAGGCACTTGATCACTGCTGCTTCCAACTGGAACTATAGTAACCCTTTGGGACTATCATTATCCGGGAATGAAATTCGTAGGTGCTTATGTGATTATGTGCTTACGTGGAATGAATTATTGTTGTCCATTGCATTAGGACGCGAGTGTTTAGCTTCGGCACATTTATTAATGTGCTAATGTCTTTGTTTCCTTTATTAGGATGTCAGGACGAGGACGAGGACGCGGTAGGCGTGGTAGGCCGGGTAGGCAGGAGGTGTCTGTGCCAGAGGAGATTCCGGCAGTTCAAGAGGGAATTGGTCAGGCCAATGTGGCCGAGCCAGTAGGCCAGCAGGCTATGGGCGCTCTAGCCCGAGAGATAGCAGGGGCATTCAGGGAGTCAGTAGGCATTCTTAGAGCTGAGAATCAAGCTCAGGCTGGTATTGCGGATGCAGGACCTTCCTTTCTGAAGAGGGAGTTCTTCCGGTCCAATCCGGATGAATTTGTGGGTGATCCTAAAGAGCCACTTAAGGCAGATGAATGGCTCGAACAGACAACGAAGACGTTTGAGATGCTTGGCATCGAAGACGAGGGGTTGAAAGTGACCTTGGCATCTTTCCAGTTGAAGGGGGATGCGGGTCAGTGGTGGAAGTTTACTAAGGGGCGTATAGGAGGTACGTGGGAGGCTTTTGTGAATGCATTCCAGGAGAAGTTTTTATCTCCGGCAGTCAGGGAGAATCTGCGAGACCAGTTTTGTCAGCTTAAGCAGGCGAGTTCTTCAGTGGCCGAATTTGAGGCTGCATTTACTAGTTTGTCCAGGTTTGCACCTGAGTTGGTGGCGTCTGAGGAACGCCGTTGTATTGAGTTTGAGAAGAAGTTGAGGCGTGGCCTCAAGCTGAGAGTTGGGGGAACTATGATTCGGGAGTATGGGCGTATGGTTGATGCTGCAGCCCACATGGAAATCATGATGCAGGAGGAGGAGGAAGGGCAGAAGGGCTCCAAGAGGAGTCAGGATGGTCAGAATGATGGTAGGAGACAGAAGGGTTATAATCCCCAGCAGTCTCAGGGTAGCTTTTCTCGATCGACTTTTCCTGTACCGAGTGTTAGTTCGGGGAAAGGCAGTCAGGGAGACATTACCTGTTTCAAGTGTGGCCAGCAGGGCCACAAGTCTCCAGTTTGTCCTCAAAGGGGAGGAGTTCAGAGAGCAGCATCTTCTTCGGCTCGATCTCAGAGCCAGAGTCAGGGTAGAGGTCAGCCACTCTCGTGTTATCAGTGTGGTCAGCCAGGGCATATGAAGAGGTATTGCCCGCAGTTGGGTGGCACATCTGGTGCATCTGGTTTGAGGCCGATTCAGGGTCAGCAGCCAGCTCAGTCGGGTCAGGCCTCAAAGGCCAATCAGGGGGCTTCATCATCTCAGTCGGTGCAGCAATCTTATGCTCCTAGGGTTGAGCAGGTTGATCAGAGGTCGTCTGGGCGCGTGTATGCTGTTACCGCGCAGGATCTTGTGCCAGCACCATCAGTTGTGAGAGGTACCTTCTTGTTTTGCAACTCGGTTGCTAATGTTTTGATTGATACGGGTGCATCTCATTCCTTTGTGTCTGCTGCATTTGCATCTGTTTTGGAGTTGGAGTTAGCACAGCTAGCATCTCCTATTTGTGTAGTGTCACCTCTTGGGGGTGAATTGATTTTGAAACAAGGTGTTAGGGGTTGTGATATAGAGGTTGATTATCATAGAATCCCATTTTCCTTTGTAGTTATGCCTATGAGGGGTTTCGATGTTATTTTGGGTATGGACTGGTTATCGTCATACCGGGCAGTTATTGATTGCTACCGCCAGAGGGTCACTTGTTGTACCGTGAGCGGAGAGTATTTTCATTTTCTGGGGGACCGGGTTGGTGATGTGTTGCCACCGGGGTATGTTCCACGAGGACGGAGTGAGCTTAGTGGTCTACTTGCTAACCTGTCGATTAGTGAGGATGTTGAGACTCAGATTGTGTTGCCAAGGGTGGTTTGTGAGTACTCGGATGTCTTTCCCGAGGATCTTGTTGGTTTGCCACCGCATCGGGAGATTGAGTTCTCTATTGACCTAGTGCCCGGCACGGCGCCGATTTCCATGGCACCTTATCGTTTTGCCCCAGCCGAGTTAGTTGAGTTGAAGATCCAACTCCATGAGTTACTAGACAAGGGTTTTATACGCCCTAGTGTTTCGCCGTGGGGAGCACCGGCCCTCTTTGTTAAAAAGAAAGGTGGTGCTTTGAGACTTTGTATAGATTATCAGAAATTGAATCGGGCTACGGTTAAGAATAAGTATCCTATGCCTCGTATAGATGATTTGTTTGACCAGTTGAAGGGTTCCCGTTGTTTCTCTAAGATAGACTTGAGATCGGGTTACCACCAGTTGAGGGTCAGGGAAGAGGATATTCCGAAGACGGCATTCCGTACGCGGTATGGCCATTATGAGTTTCTGGTGATGCCATTCGGACTCACCAATGCACCGGCAGTCTTTATGGACTTGATGAACCGGATCTTCCGGGAATTCTTGGATCGGTTTGTAGTCGTTTTTGTGGACGACATCCTTATCTATTCGCCTTCTCAGGAGGAGCACGAGGCACACTTGAGGGTGGTGCTTGAGTTACTTAGAGCCCATAGGCTGTATGCCAAGTTTGGGAAGTGTGAGTTCTGGCTGAGGGAAGTCAAATTCTTAGGCCATGTGGTATCCGGTGAAGGAGTGTCTGTTGATACATCCAAGGTAGAGGCAGTGCAGGATTGGGCACAGCCTAAGAGTGTATTTGAGATCCGCAGTTTTCTGGGATTAGCTGGGTATTACCGTCGGTTTGTGAAAGATTTCTCCAGGTTAGCATCACCGTTGACTAGACTGACTCGGAAGGAGTCAAATTTGTATGGAGTGAGACTTGTGAAAAGTCGTTTCAGGAGTTGAAAGTTAGACTGACTACCGCTCCAGTATTGATTATTCCAGAGAGAGGGTTGGGTTATACGGTCTATTGTGACGCCTCACGAGAGGGTCTGGGTTGTGTATTAATGCAAGAAGGGAAGGTAGTTGCCTATGGCTCTCGTCAGTTGAAAATTCATGAGCAGAATTACCCTACACATGATCTAGAGTTAGCAGCTGTGATATTTGCCTTGAAGATTTGGAGGCATTATCTTTATGGTGAGAAATTCGAGGTGTTCTCGGATCATAAGAGTTTGAAGTATTTATTTACACAGAAAGACTTAAACTTGAGGCAGAGGAGGTGGATGGAGTTCATAGAGGATTATGACTTTGAGTTGCATTATCATCCGGGAAAGGCCAATGTGGTGGCCGATGCCCTTAGCAGGAAACCTGTTGGTGACATAGCTAGCATAGCCATCCGAGAGTGGGAGATGTTGGGTGCACTTGGAGAGTTTGATTTACTTATGGGCGAATCCGTTGAGGCTGCGGCCTTGTTTTCTGTTGTTGCACAGCCTACACTTGTGACTCGAGTGTTAGAGGCTCAGAGAGGTGACCTTGAAGTAGAATCTCTCCGTGAGAAGATTTCCGGTGGGAAGGTTGAGAAGGGTTTGACGGTGTATCCCGACCTAAGTGTGAGATACCAAGACCGTCTGGTTGTGCCAGAGTCTTGTCGAGAAGAGGTACTCCGAGAGTTTCATCATTCACGCCTTGCGGTGCATCCGGGAGGCACTAAGATGTATCGGGATTTGGGTCGTCAGTTCTGGTGGCGGGGTATGAAGAGAGATGTGGCAACTTTCGTATCTAAGTGCCTTACTTGTCAGCAAGTGAAGGCTGAACATCAGAGGCTAGCGGGTTTATTGCAACCCTTGCCTATTGCTGAGTGGAAGTGGGAACACGTCACTATGGACTTCGTTGTGGGTCTTCCGAGGACTCAGCGGGGTAGTGATGCTATTTGGGTGGTTGTAGACCGATTGACTAAGTCGGCGCACTTTATTTCTATGCGTGTGAGAGATTCGGTAGATCATCTTGCCAACTTGTATATTCGGGACATAGTGAGATTGCACGGGGTCCCAGTGACGATCGTCTCAGATAGAGATCCTCGTTTTACTGCCAGGTTGTGGCAGAGTTTGCAGAGTGCCTTAGGCACTAAGTTGACCTTTAGCACGGCTTATCATCCTCAGACTGATGGACAGTCCGAGCGTACTATTCAGATACTTGAGGATATGCTTCGGGGTTGTGTTCTTGACTTTAGTGGGTCGTGGGAGAGGCACTTACCGTTGGTGGAGTTTGCCTACAACAACAGTTTTCAGTCTAGTATCGGTATGGCACCATTTGAGGCCTTGTATGGCCGACCGTGTAGATCTCCTGTGTGTTGGGCCGAGGTGGGTGATGCACCTCTGTTGGGTCCGGAGTTGGTGAAGGAAACGACGGAGAAAGTTGAGCTTATCCGTAAGAGGCTTGTTACAGCACAAAGTCGTCAGAAATCTTATGCCGACCGTAGGAGGAGACCCTTGGTGTTTGTGGAGGGTGATCATGTCTTTCTGAAGATATCACCTAAACGGGGTTTGATGAGGTTTGGGAAGAGTGGGAAGTTGTCCCCTCGATTCATTGGTCCGTTTGAGATCCTTGAGAGGATTGGCGAGGCTGCTTATCGTTTAGCTTTGCCGCCGCAGTTGTCTGGAGTACATGACGTGTTTCATGTGAGTATGCTTCGGAAGTATGAGCCGGATCCATCACATGTGTTGGATTGGACCGATTTAGTGGTTGATGTGGATGTCTCGTATGAGGAGAGACCGGTTCGGGTATTGGATAGGCGGGATCAAGTTTTGCGAGGCAAGACCATCCCTTTGGTAAAAGTTTTGTGGAAACATCATGGAGTGGAGGAAGCCACTTGGGAGCGTGAATTGGAAGTCCGTGAAAAATACCCGAACATGTTTATTCAGTTGTAATCTTATATTTAGATTTTGTAATATTGTTGAACTTAAGAGCTTTACATATGTCTTAGGTTGTAAAATGCTGAGTATGTTTTGGAAAAGGGGTGTATCTTGAAACTTGCTTCATTGTAGCAGTTTGGTATAGTATTGCATATGTTGATTACATTGCTTAGTGTGTTATGTATATCATGTAATTAAATATGATATGGAAATTGTTAACGTTGAAAGGCATAATGCATAATAGTGGTGCAGGTTGAAATATATGTTGTTTTATATATATTGTGGGATGCCTCTTGATAAAGAGGTAAAGTGACCAGTATTGGGTCAAGTTGTTTATTATTGTTATATACTACCTTTGGGTATTGAGAAAAAAAAAAAACCTGTTTTCAAATTTGTGCCTAATTTCGGGGACGAAATTCTTTGAAGGGGGGGAGGTTATAGCGACCCCGGTCTTTTCCCATTTAATTATTGTATCCGGACTGTTCTGTAGATTCTGTCATTTTATAATGGTTGTTGTTGTTATTCCTTATTTTCTCATTTGGAATTATAGGATGTGTTGGGCAGGTTTGTTTCAGGTTGGTTGGGTTTAGAAACCAAGAGTTGCTGTCCAGGTTTTTGGTTCTTCGCTCGAGCGAGGAGTTGTTCGCTCGAGCGAGAGGTAGTGTTTGTTTTGGACCTGTAGCTGTGCATTCTTGGCTCGAGCGAGCTTTTCTTCGCTCGAGCGAGTTAGTTCATCCTTCGCTCGAGCTATAGTTCCTTCGCTCGAGCGTGTGTCTGGGTTCAGACCTGAGGGTTTGAGTTCTTCGCTCGACCGAGCTTTCTTTCGCTCGAGCGAGCATTTGAGTTGTTGGCTCGAGCAAGGCTTCCTTGGCTCGAGCGTAGTTTCTCTGTTTCTGGTCGCTCGAGCGACCAAGTCTTCGCTCGAGCGAGCCTGTCCAGTTTATATACACAGCAGCGGGATTTGATCAGTCTTTTTCATTTTCTTTTGATTCCAAACCCTAGGTCCGACTTCTCTCTCTCCTTACTCACCTTCTTTCTTAGATTTGATCCACTTAGGGTGTGTTTCTACCCTAGATCCTTCATTAAAAAGATAAAGTGAGGCAAGGACTACCATTTAATCTGAGCATTTGGCGATTTGGAGCACTTTGGTATTTGGGCACCCATCTCTTTCTTCACCTTTTGGGTTGTTTTCTTTGAGGTAGGGATTTCCTACTCCATTTTATAGGTTTTGTTCTAAGTTTTGGTATTTTAACATGTTGGGGTTACTTTGGTAAATTTTGGGAAAAACCCTAGTTGTATTATTGAATTAATTTGTATAAGTAATTCATGAAATTGGGAAAAGAGGGTTAAATTCACGGAATTGGGAAATTTATTGATTAAATGGCATAATTGGGTAATTGGTATCATTTGTCCATTGAATTGTTGACATGGTTATTTTCAGTTTAGAAATAACTGTTTTGGGCTATCGGTGGAGGATAGTCGTGATTGTTGTAGACAGTGCATGTGAATTAGGAATAACTGAAACTAATCACATTGGTTAAGTCATTACTTTTGACTGTGGCATTGATACAGATAATACGTGTATTGATTGAGCATTGCATTTGCATACATTGTTTGTGTGTGGGAGGAGATAGGGGATGTACTCCACGGTTTAGGGGAAGATAGGGGATGGACCTCTAAACCGGATTTTGTTTGGGAGGAGATAGGGGATGGACTCCATTAGCATCACTTTTATGTGTGCTTATTTATATAGAAGTGTTTTATTGATACAACACTAAAATGTGTATCAATCTGGAAGTATGAAGTGTTTGATTTGAGCTTGAGTCTCATTTGTTGTTAATATTGGAAGGATGTGAATATGATATATGTGATTTCACTGTTATAAGTTTGGCCAGGTTCTGAGCCATGTTGATAAAACTGGAAAGTAAAACGTATCTTTGGCAATAATGTCATGAGTCTGTAAAATGAAGTAATTGATTATTTTGGTTAACCATCTGTTGAATGCTATTGCTTTATTCATTGCTTATATGTGGTTTAGTATATTTCTACTGGGCTGTGGCTCACCCTATATGGGAACATCATTTTCAGGCTCAGGTGATAAACTACCTCCAAGGACTTAGCTTGGGAGGGTTTGGCTTCTGGATTGGAGAAGACTACCTTTAGTTAATTGTCTTTAATTATTATTACATGTAAACATTCAAGCCTAGGGCTTTCCTTGTATTGAGTTAGAACTCATATTTTTGTATCCAAGTGTTGGCTTGGAAAGATGTAAGCCTGTAGGGCATTTTGTTTGATGTTACATGTTATGCTTTATTTAGTAATACTCTGATGAATGAATTAATATATATTGTCTTCTTTAAATAATGCATGTCAATGATATATAATGGGTTAATTTTGAGGGCGTTACACACTAGGACCTAAATCTCTATATTTTCAAATGATGAGTATTTTGGCCTGTCAGGAGGTCATTCTCACCAGAACTTCTAGTCTTGCTCGGTACAACTCATTTTAATTAGCCTCCTACAATTGCCTCTAACTCTAGTTTATTTTTTTTACTTTTATTTTTATTTTTATTTTTTCTTCTTTCTACTCCCAAAAGAAGTTGGAATTCCTATTGGGAATGAGTTGCTTTAGTCCTCGTCCACTATTCTAGGCTCGTATCAAGATGTAACGGTTCACCGTAATGGTTATGATCTGATACGTAACGGGAATTGGCTGATACAACTGTGAAATTGGTTCACACACCGAGGTGTATTCGATTCATGGCCTCGAATATCCGTTACGTGCCAACTGATATTTAGAACTACGGATAGAATACATCAGATTAATATGCATGAGGTCTGGGACAGGGATGAGAATTTATCAACTTGCCTAAATAAGAAATATTTGACTAAATTTCTCTTTTATTTAAGTTTTTTTTGAATTCAAACAACATTAATTATTTCAGTAGCTCAACTATGTTAGTTACATAAAGTTATCTTCAATGAGTTGCAAAATTGATACGGACAAGTTGAGTATAACTCCAATATAAAAACGACATAATTTCAACACTACATATATCGAAAAATCTTTAATCTCACATCTGGTAGAGAAAAAGATAAGGGATCCCAATTATTATTATTATTATTATTGCTATTATTATTATTATCTTGATTAACGAAGGCAACCCAACTATTACAAATATGCATTTTGGATTTTGCACAATGCAAAATCCTACATTGGTAAATTGCCAAGGCGTGATGTGTTCCTTATTTAAACTTTGTGCTCCTGTGTTGCGGTTGCGCAGTTATTGACTTTTTTTTTTAATTAGCAAAATAAAATATATTGATGTATCAACTGAGGTAGAGTAGTAAAAGACACATCAAAAAGCTAAGGGGGCAAAGCATCATAGCTTGAAGGGAGGATCCCAACTAGGTTGGTTGCCAAACTAAAAGAAACTTTGCAGAGAGATCAAATCTTATCTATTCATTCAATGAATATTCAATTATAGAGACTGAGATATTTATAAACCACAATTGCTAAATGACTCTAAGTAACTCTGGTTCAAGTTAACTAAATCATAACAAACCAGCTAACTCTAGTTTACTCTGTAATTGCCTAACTGTCTAATTGATGCTGTGGCTCAACTATTGAAGCTGCTGTTGAAGTTATCGACTGATGGAACTCAGCTGTGGGACTATAGTAGCTGGAGCTTGACTGTGGCTAAGGTAGCTATCATGTCTAGGCTCCTTATCATGCCCCCTTAAGCTAAGAGGGATGAAATATCCCAGAAGCTTGGTCTGAAGATACAAAAATCGAGAGATGAGAGAGGCATGAGGAATATATCAGCAAGCTGGTCCACAGATGAAATGAGATGAATAAGAAGTTTCTTGGCTGCAACGTTTTCTCGAAAATAATGGTAATCGACCTTAATATGCTTAGACCTAGCATGAAACGCAGGATTATTGGAGAATGAAATTGCAGACAGATTATCACCAGAGGGTAGGAGCTGGAACTGAAAAATGAAGATTAGACAGCAGCATTCCAAGCCAGCTCAGTTAGCAGCAGTTTGAGCAAGAGCTCTATATATTTAGCTTCAGTGGAAGATCTGGACACAGTAGGTTGTTTCTTGGCAAACCAAGAAATCAAATTAGGACCAAAAAACACACAATAACTAGTTGTTGATCTTCGATCTAAAGAGCAGCCTGCCCAATTTGAGTCAGAAAAGGCATGTAAGGTAAGAGAGCCAGGAGTAAATTGGAGACCTTGATGAAGAATGCCTTTCAGATATTTCAGAATTCTTTTAACCAAAGCATAATGACTGGTGAGAGGAGTCTAGAGAAATTGGCATGCATGGTTAACAGCAAAAGCTAAGTCAGGTCGAGTGATAGTAAGGTATTGTAAGGCACCAACAAGTTTGCGATAAAGAGAAGGTTGAGAGAAGGGTAAATTTGCTTGATTAGTAGAAGATTTTGTTACCCAAAAAACAACTTAAGAGGGGGTTGAATTAGGTTTTTACAATTAACAATTAATAATACCCTAATAAAAATGATGTCACACCCCAAATTTTAATTACTCGAAAACATTACCAAGAGCCTGAAATTTAGGTCCATTTTTTTTATTTATTAAAAATATCTATTACCCTTGAGTAATAGAAACATAATAGTACATGTTCTCTCCCTCATGATGAGTACAACAATAATAATAATACATTCCCACTTCTATTGTGGAGCTACAAATTAATAAATACAAACATCAATGTACAATGAGATTACACATAAGAGATACATGAACTTCTTAATCATTCAACCCAACAATCCGAAATCTCTTCCTGTAAAAAAAAAAAATGAAACAACAAGGGGTGAGCACAATTGCTCAGTAGGAATCTCACAGTTCTAAAACAATAACCATCCTATAGATAGAAGTGATCATGCATGCAAGGTGATACCATGTAGTAGATGACGTTTTGTAATTTCAAAATATCATACGTAGAGTATCTTTTTCTCAAGGTTTATTTGAACATTTAAGGAAAACCTTTGACCATCAAAACAATCCCTTTTCATTAGAAAACCATAAATCCGTTTTGAGAACAACATGTTTAAGGAATCACATAATTTTATATTTATTAACCCTTTCCAAAATATTTGTTATTAAATTCTCATCTTAACATTCCTCTTTTTATTCCCATTCTCCCCTCTTACTAGTTACATTTATTAAAACTCCATAACCTAAAATTCATGTTCCCTTAGTACCCAAAACAACCCTCATACACTCCATTCCCACCTGTCCATTCTTTATTGCTATTATTCTTTAACGTAGAAATCCAAGAACAATTACATCAAACCCACATTTGCATTATCAACCATAGCTCAACACATCACACAGACAATAAACCCTTTTTAATTCAATTTAAAATTCTTAATCTTTCCCTATAGATACAAACAACCCGGTGAGTTCTTTATCATCAATCCTTTATCCAAGTACCACTTCATTATCCATTCTTTTCAAATAATTTCTATATGCATTCCCATTCCATACCAATTTACACATCAAATGGTAATTTCACAAATTCATCACAAGTCACATATATCATCACTAAACTCAACACACTTCACAACACATTCCACCTTTTGCCGGCTTGATACGGCGGGATAGCGGACACCCAATTCATAACACATTCCACCTTTTGCCGACTATTATACGGCGGGAAGTGAACTCCCAAAATCATTTTCACAAAAACCATATCTTTTTCCGGAGACCATTGTCAACATTTTAAAAACCATCCCCCACATTTTCCGGCTATTATACGGCAGGACGTGGGCACCCAAAACATTTTCGAAAACCATCCGTTTTTCCACTTTTGTCGGCTACAATACGGCAGGACTGTGTGGACACCCAAAAATCATTTTTCCACTTTTGCCGGTTACAATTCAGCAAGACTATGTGGACACCCAAAAACACTTTTCCACATTCATCCAGCGATAAGTCTAGATAGGGTAATTGCGCACCTTGAATTCAAACCACCCCCACATTTACCGGCTATTATACGGACGGTCGTGGGCACCGAAAAACCATTTTTCAATTTTTTTTTTAAAAACAATCCCCCACATTTACCGACTATGATACGGACGATCGTGGGCACCGAAAAATCTTTTTTTTCAACTCCCCACTCGGGTACCAACACAACACCACCCAACACAACTCAACCCAAACTCCACACACCCAACACAACTCGACCCAAACTCAACACAACCCAACACAACATAACTCAAAATCAACACAACCCAACACAACACAATTCCACAAAACTCACTATGATTCAACACAATTCAACATAGTCAACTCACTTCAACATAATCAACACAATTATACATAGCTCAACACAATTCAACATAATTCAAGGTGAACTCTTAAACTTTCATTTCATCATTTCACCCCAAGGCTCATGTCATCTATATCATTAATAAATCATTTTTCCCAATCTTCATTTCACATTATACCATGATTTACAATGTCCATAATAAGGGTTCATTCGCTAATTTTTAACATGATTTTCAAACACTTTCAAAATTCAATTAAACTTGTATATATATAATTCAATACCTCAATTTCATGATTCTACTTTTAATTTGGGCAAAATCATTAATTATCATCATGAATCAACTTAGGGTTTTTAAGAGAAATTAGAGCTTTTCACAAAACATATTTTATTCCAACCCTACTATTACTTTTACATCCAAACTCATGACCCAAGATAATAACCCAACAAATAAACCCAACTCTCTTCAAACCCTAACCCCTTTTCTCGTGATTCATCACAATATGCATAAAAATATAAACTTTTGTGTTTATATAAAGAAAATACCACAAATCTATCCATAAAACGAGGATACTGAAAGAGAATTAGAAACCCCTACCTCTTGAAGCCAAGAGATGACGACCAAAACATCAATGGCGACGAAACCACGAACTCTTCGAACCAAAAGGATGCCCTTGATGAGATCTACACTTTTTCTCAAAGGACCATGATGAGATAATCACTCTAGGTGAGTAGATCTAGAGATCTTAGTGCCAAAAGCTTGAGTTTAGAAAAAGGAAAGGGAAGAAAAAGTCAAATAAAACATGTTTGGAGCCTATTTATAGTAGTAGAGAAGTAGTCCTAAGGTTAATAAAATAATAGGCCCAAAACCCCCCCAACGGTAAGGCCCAAAACCAGCCCAAAAATCTGGAAAAAAATGCGCAGGGGTCGACCCTTTGGGCAGGGGGGTCGACCCTTTATGTAGAAAAGACAATCTAGTACAAGCTAGGGGGTCGACCCTTAGTCAGGACATGGTCGACCCTATTTTTCAGCAACTAACATACACAGATTCTGCAATATAAGAGGGTCGACCCTTCCCGGACTGGTGTCTATCCTATTTTCCAACGACACCTTCAGAAACTTCACCAACGGGTAATGGTCGACTTTTAAGAAGGCTGGTGTCGACCCCAAGGCAAAATTTCTAAGTCTGCAAGGAATGTTTTGACAAGAACAATGCAAACAAACAAACCAACGAGTTTAAATCGGATCATACTCCTCCGAAACCAACATTCAACAACTTCGAAGACTCCCAAAAATAAAAATAAGGGAATTAAATACACTCTCCAATGGATTAAAGGATGCGGGTATTACAAATTATGACTAGCACAACAGATAAATATAGATAATGAAATAAAAATAATTAAAACAATTGTACTAAAAACTATGTCAGTTAATGATTTTAGCATAGTGAAAATGTGAAATACAGCTATGGTAATTTAAATAAAATAAAGAGATAAGGAAGATAGAGGCAAACAAATTTATAGTGGTTCGGCTTTAACTCGGCCTACATCCACTCCTCAAGCTTCACTTGAGATTTTCTATTATACTCTAGCTTCACAGGGTGCTACCAACCTTTTCACAGATGGAGAAATCCTTCACTGATTTTACACAGACTTTCTAAGTCCAAAAACACTGAGTGTACTACACTCTTACAAGGTTGAAAAGAAGGTGTTTTTACTTTCACAGAAAGCTACAATAGTTATCTCTCAAAGATAGATATAAAAATGAAGCTTTGGTTTTTCTGTAAATCTCACACAGGAAATATGAGCTTAATGCTATAAGGCTTAGTGTATAATTTCTGAGAGAAAGATGTAAACAAAATTGACGAATACTGCTCAGAGAATTTTTTAGAGAATGAGAATGATTTTTGATCAAGGAATATTTTCTGGGTTATCTCACTTGTATATTGTTACAGTATGTTGTTCACTTAAGCTCTAGTATATAGACTCTGATATATATATATATATATATAAATCATGAGGCTTATAGATCCGTTGAAAACATTTTGAATATAAATCATTCCATCATTACTAATTTCAACTTATGAGAGACAAGGCTTGGTCTGGAACAACTTTAATTGGAATACTAGCCGTTGTAGTTCAGTGCCGTTGAGAGCAGAATTCGAAACAAAGCAAAACTAGGCAAAAATAGCTTGGCCGGTCGTCCGGCCGAATGACCGGCCGGATGTCCACCCGGACGTCCGGAGCTTTGACTTTTTTGAACCTTTTGAACTGCTACTGTGCTGGACTATTTGAACATTTGTTTTGGGCTGTTTGAACCTCTGTTTTTGGGCTGTTTCAACTCCTGATTTAAGCAAATATTATATACATTCTAATAACATTTAGGATAAAATAGGTGAGAAATAATGCGGCTAAATAAATTCTGATTCTATTTTTCTAAAATAAATTAAAGCATAATTAAATAAATCATCAAAATAAATGTTGATTCTATTTTTTTTTTTCAAATAAATCATCAAAATAAATTTTGATTCTATTTTTCTTTTTCAAATAAATCATTAAAATAAATTTCGATTCTATATTTCTCTTTCAAATAAATTATCAAAATAGATTTTGAATCTATTTTTCTCTTCCAAATAAATTAAAACATAATTAAATAAATCATTAAAATAAATAAGTCTAACAATCTCCCCTTTTTTTATGATGGCACACAATGATGTTTTGATTTGATTTGGGAGTAAGAAAAGCTTCCCCTCAAGTCATGCTCCCTAAATTCATTTCTAAGTACATAGGTTAGCACAAGTGTAATAAATAAGCTTTAATTAGAGACATGATATGAGACTAAGATATCAAACTATAAATACATAAAATCATAATTTTCTCCCCTTGTGACATTATCAAAAGGGAATTATGGCTCAGAATCTAGAGGATGAGGATGAAAATGATAGTGGTAAATGGCATAAAAAACAGATAATCAAAACATATATATGATTCGCCTGTCTGTCTGTTTTTCGTCGAAAATCGCGTCGGACACGCGGCCTCGCTTTTGGGTCAGTCGACCGACAAAAATGAGACGGGTCAATCAACTGCCTCTGCTCTCTCTCCCTCTTGTCTTCTTCTTAATCACTCTTTTCTCCTTCTTCTTCCTCATTCGCTTCCATCCCTTTCTTCTTCTTTTTCTTCTTCGTGAGAAAGATAGAACAGAGAGACTGAGCAGAGCAGAAAGGTTGCCAAAAATGACCCTCTTTTCGATTATATCTCTCTCTCTCTCTCTCCTACTACATGGCCTCGTCCTGTCCCCTTACTCTCTTTCCGGACCTGAATGATCCTGTAAGCGTTGCTGGGTCGAGTGTCCCGACTCCTACTCTTCCCAACCTTTCTATGATGTCGATTGAGCAAATAATGGTAGCTCAATTAGACATTAAATCCAATCATTTCACATTGACATCTTGTATGGAGACGGTGACTGCAGTCACAAAATTGGCTCACTGACTACATAACAGGAAGAGTGAGCTCCATCAGGTCAACGCCCAACTCTCTCTGCTCCAGCGCATGTACAAGGATGCGCGAGTAGAGATTTGCGCACTGAAGGCAAAAAATAAAGAGCTTAAGTGGAAGACCACCTCCATGGCTTGATATGGAGTAACGTCATACTTGGCCTTTGACAGTCAGCGGGGAGTCGTCGCTCTCGGCAAAAACACAAGGGCAGGGCCTTCAAGGGTCGCCCAAGGTGATAAAAAGAAGAACAGATCGGTGGAAGAGGTGAGTAAGTGAGGTCGGCCAATGGCCGGAAAAAGAAAGGGAATTTTTTTTTTTATGTAAATATTTACATTTTGATTTGTTTTTGTTTTTATTTTTAATGTTAGCACTTGAAGATGAAATTAAAGTGCAGAAAATAATAAAAAAAAAATTAGGCCTAAGGTCAAAACAAAAATAATAATAAAAAAAATAATAACGAAAAGAATAAGATGAAAAGAAATAATTAAAGGAAATGAAGCCTATTAGCGAAACGAAAAAAAAGAAATAAAAGAAATTAAGCCTAATAGAAAAAATAAAATTAAAATAAAATAATACCAGCAGAAATTATACTTAATGGGACATCAGTGTTGCTGGAAGGGTAATGCAAAAAAAATAAATAAATAAATACCATGAGGGTTTTAAAGAAAATCAATGTATGCAAAGTCAATTTTACCTCAAGATGCAGAACCCAAAAAAATTACACAGTTGAGAATCGCAAACTGTTAAGGAGAATAAATGTATGAAGGACTTGAGAGCATTCAACTGATATAAATGTTTCCATATCAATGTAGCAATATACATATATCATTTTATAACAAAAATTCAAGTTTCATAGTCATAACAAAACTTTTTAAGTAGAAATCGATATTCCAATCTCGTCATGAATAAAATTGAAGCGATCCTCGCTTAGGGGTTTTGTAAAAATATCCATCAATTGATTGTTGGTGTTTACAAATTCAAGTACAATATCCCCTTTTTGAACATGATCTCTTAAAAAATAATGTCGAATTTCAATATGTTTTGTTCATGAGTGTTGAACCAGATTTTTGCTTAAATTGATGGCACTTGTAGTATCACATTTAATAGGGATATGATTATAATGCAAATCAAAGTCCTCCAATTGTTGTTTCATCCAAAGTATATGGTCACAACAACTTTCGGAAGCTATATATTCTGCTTCGGCCGTTGATAAAGCAACAAAATTTTACTTTTTGCTAAACCAAGATACTAATGAGTTACCAAGAAAGTGACAAGTGCCACTGGTGCTTTTTCTATTAAGTTTGCATCCGGCAAAGTTGGCATCCGAGTAACTAATTAAGTCAAATGTAACACCTCTAGGATAAAATAGTCCCAAATTTTGAGTGCCTATAGCGACCCCGGTCTTCTCCCATTTGATTATAGTATCCGGACTTAGGTTCCGTAGATTCTGTCATTGTATAATTGTTGTTGTTGTCCCTTATTTTCTCATTTGGACCTATAGGATGTGTTGGGCAGGTTTATTTCAGGTTGGTTGGGTTTAGAAACTAAGTGTTGCTATCCAGAATTTTGGATCTTCGCTCGAGCGAGGAGTTTGTCGCTCGAGCGAGCTGTTATTTTTGGTTCTTCGCTCGAGCCGGGGTTTGGTAGCTCGAGCGAGAGGTTGCGTCTGAGTTGGACCTGTAGCTGTGCATTCTTGGCTTGAGCGAGCTTTTCTTCGCTCGAGCGAGTTAGTTCGTTCTTCGCTCGAGCGATAGTTCCTTCGCTCGAGCGTGTGTCTGGTTACAGACCTGAGGGTTTGAGTTCTTTGCTCGATCGAGTTTTCTTTCGCTCGAGCGAGCTTTTGGGTTGTTGGCTCGAGCAAGGCTTCCTTGGCTCGAGCGTAGCTTCTCTGTGTCTGGTCGCTCGAGCGACCAAGTCTTCGCTCGAGCGAGCCTGTCCAGTTTATATACACAGCAGCGGGTTTTGATCAGTCTTTTTCATCTTCTTTTGATTCCAAACCCTAGGTCCGACTTCTCTCTCTCCTTACTCACCTTCTTTCTTAGATTTGATCTATTTAGAGGGTGTTTCTACCCTAGTTGCTTTATTAAAAATATAGAGGGAGTCGAGGGCTTTCATTTAATCTGAACATTTGGCGATTTGGAGCACATTGGTATTTGGGCACTCATCTCTGTCTTCACCATTTGGGTTGTTTTCTTCGAGGTAGGGATTTCCTACTCCATTTTATAGGTTTTGTTCTAAGCTTTGGTATTTTGATATGTTGGGGATACTTTGGTAAATTTTGGGAAAAACCCTAGTTGTATTATTAAATTAATTTGTATAATTAATTCATGGAATTGGGAAAAGATGGTTAAATTCATGGAATTGGGGAATTCATTGATTAAATGGCGTAATTGGATAATTTGAATCATTTGTCTATTGAATTGTTGACATAGTTATTTTCAGTTTAGAAATAACTGTTTTGGGCTATCGGTGGAGGATAGTCGTGATTGTTGTAGACATTGCATGTCGATTAGGAATAACTGAAACTAATCACATTGGTTAAGTCATTAATTTTGACTATTGCATTGATACAGAAAATATGTGTATTGATTGAGCATTGCATTTGCATTCATTGTTTTGTGTGGGAGGAGATAGGGGATGTACTCCACGGTTTAGGGGAAGATAGGGGATGGACCTCTAAACCGGATTTTGTTTGGGAGGAGATAGGGGATGGACTCCATTAGCATCACTTTTATGTTTGCTTATTTATATAGAAGTGTTTTATTGATACAACACTAAAATGTGTATCAATCTGGAAGTATGAAGTGTTTTGATTTGAGCTTGAGTCTCATTTGTTTGTTGATATTGGAAGGATGTGAATATGATATATGTAATTCACTGTTGTAAGTTTGGCCAGGTTCTGAACCATGTTGATAAAATTGGAAAGTAAAACGTGTCTTAGACAATAGTGTCATGAGACTGTAAAATGAAGTAATTAATTATCTTGGTTAACCATCTGTTGAATGCTATTGCTTTATTCATTGCTTATATGTGGTTTAGTATATTTCTACTGGGCTGTGGCTCACCCTTTATGGGAACATCATTTTCAGGTTCAGGTGATAAGCTACCTCCAAGGACTTAGCTTGGAAGGACTTGGATTTTGAAGACTATTGTTAGTTATTTGTTTTTTTTTTATTGTTAGTACATGTAAACACTCAAGCCTAGGGCTTTATTTGTATTTGAGTTAGAACTCATACTTTGTGTCCAAGTGTTGGCTTGGAAAGATGTAAGCCGGTAGGGCATTTACTTTGATGTTACATGTAATGCTTTTGTTTAGTAAGACTCTGATGGATATTATAATGAATTATTAAAGTGTTTTCTTTAAATAATGCATGTCAATGATATACATAATGGGTATATTTTGAGGGTGTTACAGTGCCAACAAGATATCTAAAAATTCTTTTAATTGCAGTAAGATGTGATTCCTTAGGATTTGATTGATATCTAGCACACATACAAACACTAAACATAATATTGGGTCTACTTGTGATTAAATAAAGAAGTGAGCTAATCATACATCGATATTTTGTTTGATCAATGGACTTACTTTTTTTCGTCCTTGTCTAACTTAATGGATGTGCTCATAGATGTTCCAACTATTTTTGAGTCATACATGCCAAACATTTTGAGTAGTTCTTTTGTGTACTTAGCTTGGTTGATAAAAATTCCTTCCTTACATTGTTTAATGTGAAGTCCAAGGAAATAATTTAGCTCCCCCATCATGCTCATCTCAAACTCACCTTGCATACACTTAGCAAATTTCTTACACAAGTTTTTATTAGTAGCACCAAATATAATATCATCCACATATATTTGTACAATAAGTAAATCATCATTTTCAGTTTTAACAAAAAGTGTTGTGTTAATTGTTCCTCTAGAAAAATTATTTTCAATCAAAAATTTACTCAATCGTTCATACCATGCATGAGGTGCTTGTTTCAAACCATATAAAGCTTTTGATAGTTTAAAAACATGATTTGGAAAACCATGATCTTCAAAACTTGGGGGTTGTTTAACATAAACTTCCTCATTTATGAAACCATTTAGAAAGGCACTTTTTACATCCATTTGACAAAGTTTGAAATCTCTAAAACATGCAAATGTAAGTAACATGCGAATGACTTCTAATCTAGCAACCGGAACAAAACATCGAAATCAATACATTCTTCTTGATTATATCCTTATGCAACAAGTCTAGACTTGTTTCTTATAATTGTGCCGGATTCATCAAGCTTGTTTCGAAAGATCCATTTGGTACCAATAATGGTATGATCTTTAGGTTTTGGCACAAGTTCCCACACTTTGTTTCTCTCAAATTGGTTAAGCTCTTCATGCATAGCTATCATCCAATGTTCATCGAATTCAGCTTCTTGAAAGTTTTTAGGCTCAATCTATGAGAGAAAAGCCAGGTTACTACAAATGTTTCTAAGTGAAGAGCGAGTTTCGATACCTTTTTTAGGCTCACCTAGGATTAAATCCGTAGGGTGATTATGAACAAACTTCCATTCTCTTGGTAAATCATCATTGTTTCCTCCTTCTTCTTGAGATAGGAGAATAGGTTGTTCAATCTCTTTTTTTTTTAACTTACATGATTGGTTCTCTTCTTTGTAGATACTTAATTTTTTATATTTGGTTCCAAATCTATATTATCACTAACAATTTACTTTTGAGCAGAGATGCTAGTTTCATCAAATGCCACATGTATAGATTCTTCCACAACAATAGTTCTTTTATTAAAAACACGATAAGCTTTGCTAGTTAAGGAATAGCCAAGAAAAATTGCTTCATCAGATTTTGAATCAAATTTACCTAAGTTATCCTTACCATTATTATGCACAAAACATTTACAATAAAAAACATGCAAGTGACTAGTGTTGGGCTTTCTATCATGCCAAAGTTCATAAGGATTCTTTTTGAGAATAGGTCTAATCAATGCACCATTTAAAATATAGCATGTGGTGTGAACGGCTTCGGCCCAAAAATATTTAGGAAGATTATTTTCGCAAAGCATTCTTCTACTCATCTCTTCTAAAGTTCTATTCTTCCTTTCTATTACACCGTTTTGTTGAGGGGTTCTAGGTGCTGAAAAATTATGTCCAATACCATGCTCATCACAAAACAATTCAAATTTCTCATTTTCAAGTTCTCTACCATGGTCGGTTCGAATATTAGTAACAAGAAAACCTTTTTCATTTTAAATTCTATGACAGAGTTTTGTAAAAGAATAAAATGTTTCATCTTTGTGTGCTAAAACATAACCCATGTAAATCTTGAATAATCATCAACTATAACAAGACAATAATGTTTACCACCTAGACTAGATGTCCTTGAGGGACCAAATAAATCCATATGCAATAGTTGTAAGTAAATGTCTAGTTGTGGAAATATGAGATTTTGATTTAAATGATGTTTTAGTTTGTTTTCCTTGTTGACAAGCACTATAAAAATGATCTTTTTCAAATTTAATTTTTGGAAGTCCAATGTTTAGCAATTAAATCCATATAAGCATGACCAAGTCTTCTATGCCATAACCAATTATTTTCATTATTAACATATAAACGTTTAACATCACTAGTATAGAGATCATTAAGATGAAAAAACATAAACATTATCATGGCGATTACCAACGAATAAAGCTTTATGATCATTTGTGCTTTCAATTGTGCAATGTGATTTCTCAAAAATAACTCGATTACCTTTGTCACATAATTGACTAATACTAAGTAGGTTATGCTTAAGTCCATCAACAAGTAAAACATTTTCAATAGAAGGATTAGGAGAAATACCGATGCTACCAATACCGATGATTTTTCATTTCTTGTTGTCTCCAAAAGTAACAAATCCTCAATCTTTCAATGATTGTTTAGTAAAGAATGATTTATCTCTGGTCATGTCTCTGGAACAGCCACTATCAAGGTACCACTTCTCTTCTTTAACTTTGGACTTAAAGCAAACCTATAAGGTGACAATCAAATGTTGGTTTTTGGTACCTATAATTTTTTGGGTCCTTCTTGGTTAGTTTTGTTAGATCCCTTAATAATCCAAATCTTTTTAATTCACATGTTCATATTCTTTTTAATGGACAGTAAGATATATAATGGCATTTCTTTCTACAATAATGACAAGTAATATAATGGTGTGTCATGAGAGGTGCCTTTTCAAAAATTGTATTGGGATTCTTTTGTTTCTTAATAGGGTCATATCCAATGCCCGCTTTATCGAAAACACATCTTTGATTTCCAAGAAGCATGTTGAGATTATTTCTACCTTTTACAAAATTTTCAAGTGTTTTCGTTAAATCATCAACATTGTTTTTTAAAGCAATTTTCTCATTAGAGATGATGTCAAAATCATTTTTCAAAACATTTTTTTCTTTCTTTAATTCTTCTACATTACTAGATAAAGATGCAACATATTTTTTTAACACATTATTTTTGGCATAAACTTTTCTAAATTCATCTTGTAGTTCATGGAATGCTCTTTCAAGTTTTTCATAAAGAGTTAGTTACCTCATCTTGAGTAGAGTCTTCATCTTCAAGAGCTATGAGACACAAGTTGGCTACTTCATTTTCAATTTCATCACTTGAGTTTTCATCTTCACTTTCTCCCCAAGCTGCTACCATGGCCTTCTTGTTTCTTTTGTAGACTTTCTATGATTTTTCAATTTTGGATAATCCATCTTCATATGTCCAGGATTTTTGCGCACATAGCAAATAATAGGTTCTTTCTTGTTATCTTTGTTGTACTCCTTTTTGAAAGGTCTTCTTCCTCCATAATTGTTTTTCTTGAAGTGTTTTTTGAGATTTCTACTAAACATGGTATAACTTTCATCCTCACTGTAGTTTTCATGTTCTCCTTCATTTGATGAGGCTTTGAATGCAATTTCACTTCTTCTTTTTTCAACATCTTCATGTCCTTTCATGGTGATCTCATGAGTCATAAGGGAACCCATAAGCTCATCCAATCCAAGTATGGAGAGATCTTTGGCTTCTATAATGGTGGTAACCTTTGCTTCCCAATTCTTTGGTAAACACCTAAGAATTTTTCTCACCAACTCACTGTTAGTATAAATTTTGCCAAGAGATTTCAAAGAGTTTACAATTTCAGTAAATCTAGTACACATACTTGAAATAGATTCATCAGAGGTCATTTAAAACAATTCATAACTATGAACAAGCATATCAATACGAGATTCCTTTACTTGGTTTGTACCGTCATAAGTTACTTCAAGTTTGTCCCAAATTTCTTTTTCCGAATCACAACTTGAAATTCTATTATACTCCTTAGAGTCTAATCCACAAACAAGGGTGAGTTTGGCTTTAGCATTGGCTTGCAATAATTTGTGATCTCTCTCATCACATTCATCTTTAGTTTTAGGTACACTAATATTGTTTACTAATTTGATAGGAATTTTTGGACCTTTGGTGACAATAATCCACATAGCATAATCGGTGGCTTGTCGGTATAGGGTCATCTTATCTTTCCAATGACTATAGTTGTTTCCGTCAAATAATGGTGGCCTATTGGTGGCTTGTCCTTCAGCAGTGCTAGTGCTAGCTAAGGTTGCCATGGATCGAAACTCTCAGATGGTTAAATTTAAAGCAAGAGTCTAGGCTCTGATACCAATTGTTACCCAAAAGACAACCTAAGAGGGGAGGTGGATTAGGTTTTTACAATTAACAATTAATAATACCCTAATAGAAATTATGACTATCACAACAAATAAATATAGATAATGAAATAAAAATAATTAAAATAAGTGTACTAACAACTATGTCAGTTAATGATTTTAGCACAGTGAAAATGTAAAATATAGCTATGGCAATTGAAATAAAATAAAGAGATAAAGGAGAGAGAGGCAAACAAATTTATAGTGGTTCGGCTTCAAGTTGGCCTACGTCCACTCCTCAAACTTCACTTGAGATTTTTTACTATACTCTAGCTTCACAGGCTGCTAGCAACCTTTTCACAGATGGAGCAATCATTCACGGATTTTACATAGACTTTCTAACTCCAAAAACACTAAGTGTACTACACTCTTACAATGTTGAAAAGAAGGTGTTTTTGCTTTCATAGAAAGCTACAATAGTTATCTCTCAAAGATAGATATAAAAATGAAGCTTTAGTTTTTCTGTAAATCTCACACAGGAAAGATGAGGTTAATGTTATAAGCCTCAGTGTATAATTTTTGAGAGAAAGATGTAAACAAAATTGAAGAACACTTCTCAGAGAATTTTTCAGGGAATAAAAATAATTTTTGATCAAGGAACAAAATGATTTCCATTTTTTTTTTTTTTTTTTGTAAATATTTACTCCAAATCCTTTTTCTTCTTTTTATTTTTTATTTTTTAAATTCTCCCTCAACATGGATGTACGCATCACTGTTTAATGTTCCTTTTATTTCAAAGTTCTACTTTTATCACTGACAATATTACTATAATCTTAATCCCAATTTGCCTAATCCAGCAATAAGCATGGCCTCATATCTTTTTCTTGGATTCGGACAATACCAAAAAATACAATATTAAGACACACAGTGTGCCAGCTTCCTCAAGTATGGATAAGGTGGTAGGTTGAAGGTATTATAAAAAAAGTGGCAAATGTGCATTATTGTAAATATAAAGACTTAAAGCACTGATTCACAATGAGTGTTTTAGGCTTGAGATGTAAGATAAATTGTATTTATTTTTGTGTACCATTGTAGTGATTGATATTAATTGATTAGAATTAAGTGTATGAAATTACGTAGAAATCCTAATTAAATACAAGATATATATAACTTTCTTATTTTTATCAAGTAGAAAGTTAAAGGGCCGGGCTTCCCTCCAGTCTGTGATCAGACTGGAGGGTACTGTTGGGCTCATGGGGGCCCACCAAAGGTCCCGTTTCAATCATCAAAACTGTTCAATGTATAGAACTCGTCGAGTACTATATGCTTGCGAACAATCATATTTATCGGACATTTTATGTATACATTCAATGAAAAGTATATTTTAGACATTTTCTGTATATTTACATTGAATTTAATGATTAAAATATTATTTTTCTATTGATTTTACTTAACAAAAATAGGTAAATAATTTTAATTAAAAAGAAATCAAAAAATTAGGATTTATATTTACAAAATTGAAAACTCATGATTTATTTTGTTACAAGACTTAATCCTAGGGTCAAGTCTTGTAATAAAATAAATCTTAAAATTTTTATTTTTATTTATTTTTTTGGTGTGTGTAATTATTTCCAATTTTATTGATGAAATTCAATTTACATAAAGTTTTGAGATCACATCAATAAAAAAAAGATAAGTGCACACAAAGTATCATGGCAAATTTTTTCAATCACAATTAAATTGGTATAAAAAAAACTAAGTACAATTATATACGAGAAGGTGGGTCAGAATCCAACCAAAACAGAAAGAAAAACCAAAACCCACCCACTAAGAAGCAACATCAGTTCGCACCAAATACAAAATCCATTATTATCAACAAATAGCCCAACTCAATTCCCAATGGAAGCTACCTCCAACAACCCAAACATTGGAATCCCATTAACTCACTAATTTAAAAAACATAGATTCAATTTTTATCTTTTTTTTAAACATATTTTAACAAAGATTTTTAACATATCCACTATGATTCTCTAGTAATGAATTATATGCAAGAGATCATAAATTTTGAATACAAATAATTTCAGACTTCACTCAATTTTTATCATATAAAATGCACTTTGATTCAATATTTTTAACACATTCATTGGAGTTCTTTAAGAGTGAATTGAATACGAGAGAACACAAACTTTGAATATAGAATCAAATACTACAACTCTATTAGAGCACCCATAGACTCACAAATTTAACAAACCTTTGATGCAAATATTACTTTTATAATTTTTTGTCATATAACACATTTTAAGAAATATTTTTTTAACACATACAATGTGAATGGTCTACGAGCAAATTAGAAACAACATCACCACAAGTCTAGAAATAATGAGGCGATACCACCTGCCTTTTTTCAGAATTATTATCATAAATAAAAAATGAAAAAGAAAATATTTGAAAAAATAAGTCAAAAAAAAATGTACAGTTAATAGAAATTGAGAGGCAAATGGAATTACTAGCCTGGATAGAGAGCACTTGGATGTGCAGCTTCATTGATGAGCTTAGAGCATCTCCAGTGGGTTTGGAAACCGCATTATGATCCTCAAGAGTGAACACTGATCTCCTACAATGAAGAGAGGTTGGCCGACACGTGTCCCACTCAGCCTCGACAAGTTGAGATTCAAACTCACCAAAACGATGTTATTTTGGTGAGTAAATTGAAAAAAAAAATTCAAATTCCCCTTGCAACTGCCTCTGCGATATGCGTATCTATGCAGATCAACAAAAACAGAGTGGGAGAGAGAAAAGAAAAGAGAGACGCCACCCCCTCCCTGCCTCCCAACGCTTCACTATGTAGACACCCCATTTTTGACCGACCTTAAGACTCAGACGTCATCGATTGAGCACTCGGTGTGGGTGCATGTTATGCTCGTTTCGAGTCTCCAGAGTTTTGGCTGAGAGCCTTGCCTCCGGGCCTCTGAACTCTTTTGTGCTTCAGCTCGATTTGTGGATCGAATTTTGCTTTCTCTTCCCGGAGGGAGGGAGGGAGAGGTCTTGTAGACCATCTCTTTGTGGTCGTAGACCACTTTTCCCGTTTGGAGACTAGTTTTCGATTTTTGGAGCCTTTGGCCACGCGCCTTGTCTCGGGACCGCTTAACGTTCTTCGTTTGGCGTGATTTTTGAACCACACCTTGTTGCCTCTTCCTAGAGGGACACTGTGGTCCGTGAGACCACTTTTGTGGTTGCATACCACTTTTGGTGCTCGTCAGCTAGTTTTCAGGGCTTTCAGTCGCGTGCTTTGCCTCCCGATCTCTCGTCTTGCATCCGTTTTGGTTTGTTTTTGGTACAAACCTTGTTTTCCCTGTTTGGAAGGTGGTACAAGGGTGGGAGACCACTTTTTCTCCTTAGAGACCACTTTTCCTTCTGCCAGCCAGTTTTTTGGTCTGATAACTGGCTTGCTTGGTCCTTAGGCCACATTTTCTGGTTGGCCACCACACCACTAGTCTTCTTTCATGCCCTGGACTCTCTCCCACCATGGCCGGCCAGTTGTTGCTCTGGAAGACCACTTGAAGTGGTCGGCTGACCACTTTAAGTAGCAGGCCGACCACTTCAAGTGGTCATTTCAAGTGGTCGGTTACTTTTTGGAGATATTTTCCTCCAGCTGTGCCAGCTGGAGGGCTTTAGAGCTATCCTCTATACACATGTATGGAGGGATTTGTTTGAAGCTTATTATCTCCAAGAAGCTTTTCCTTTTGTTTCTATAAGAGGGAGGCTTCTCCTCCCTCCTCTAGGTTCAGACAAAATGGGCTGAGAGTTATAGATATAACTTTGTATCTATCTTGCCTTTGTTCTTCATTTTATGCTTCAAAAGTGTAGATTTGTCTTAGTTTAACACACAAACACACACTCAAACACCATCCTTTGGTTGCTGAGGTGCTAAGGGGTTGTTTTTAGTGTTCTTGGACTGGTTTAAGCTCAAAGAACTTGCTGGAGTTGCAGTTCTAAAGGAGGTCTTCAAGGGTGAGTCTTTAACCCTTAAATCCCCCATTCTTGCTTAAGCTTTTAGACCAAATTGCATGCTGTTTTAAGCTTAACTCTTAACTAGAAAAAGTTTTGTTTTTAAATGCTTAAAATAATTATTTAAGGTCTCTTTTTCGTTTGGGGTGATTTACCCCCTCTTAGGCCTTGTTAGTCCCTATTTTGAGCCATCCCTTTAGGCTCTTGTTGACGCCTTTGTATGACCTTTCTACCATTGAAATCCAAGGGATTTTCAGTGATGGAAAGGTGGTTTTGGTGTCTTGAATAGGAGAGGGTCATCCCCTCTCCTTGTATTTTGTTTACTTGCTTCATATGTCTCATGTTTGAGCACCTTTGTTAAGCTTGTGTTGGCCATATCTTAGCTTGTATTTGTGGTTATTTTGTTGAGGCATACCACTATTTTTGCTTGGTTTGGTCACTCTATGCATGGTTAATACACTTGTAGTGTAAATCCCACAAACTAACTTTGTATGCTTCATGAAGTAGCATGTCATTCTAGCTTGTTTTCTTTCCATTTCAGCATGTTTTTGGTGATGTTTTGCCTTGTCATGACTCTGTTTTGGTTTGGTTTGGTTGGCCCTTGCATGCCTCATGCACTTGTACTGCAATTCCATGAAATAGCCTAACATGCATCATGCTTTGACATGTCATTTTAGCATGCTTTTGGCTTAGCTTTGAGAAGACTTTGTTCATGTTTTAGAATGTTTAAGGTTTGATTTGTGTTGTCTTGGTCATGCATGACTTGCTTTGTATAGCCATGGTTCAATCTAGCTTGTTAGCTTTGAGTATTGAGTCCTCTAGCATGCATCACTTGGACTATTTTAATGATTTGGCATCATTTGTAATGTGATTTCAGTTCATGTTTCATGTCCATGCATTCACATTTGTCACTTATTCAATGCGTTGGAGGGTTTTCCCTTTTATGCCTTAACATGAATCATTGCGTATGCCTTCATGCCATAGCTTGCGAGCCATCATTTCAATGTTTTTTGGGGTTATTATGTCATAATATAACTCTGATTTTTGTTGCTTAAGTCATTCCATGCTTGGTCTTAATAGGTGTAGTGGAATCCACCTTATTTGCCTTGTATGCATCATGCCTTATGCCCTTCACGTTAGCTTGTTTTGGCGTCCTTCCATACATGTTTTTAGTATCATTTTGACATGTTCTAGGACTATTTTAGGTTGCCTTTGTCATATGCTTCATGCTTTGTATAGCCGTAGTGCAATTGGCCTTGTTAGCTTTGTGTTTTGATGCCTCATGCATGTTATCTTTGAGCTATTTGGATGATTTGGCATCATTTAATACTTGATTTCAGAGCATGTAGTATTGTCATATTCCCACTTCATTCATGCTTTAAGTGCCTTTGAGTGTTGTGCATTGTTGCCTCTTTTATGGCCAAGTGTGTATGCTTGCATGCTTAGGCCTTTGAGTCCCTATCTCAGCATGTTTAGGCCCTTTTTTAGACCTATTTGACCTTTGTCCATGCTTAGTTCATACATATTTGTCATGTATTGCATGCCTCCTTTGTAGTCCTATTTGCTAGCTTTAATGCTTAAGGGTTCTAGCATGCTATGCTTGTATTATTTGAGTGGTTTGGCACAATTTCTCACTTAATTTCAGTGCACTTAGTGTTGTTATACTTCCATGCTTTTCACTCTTTAAGTGCTCTTAAGAGTCACACTTTAGTGCCTTAATTGGTGAGCCAATTGGCATGCATGTTTGTATGTGTTTTCAGTGCCTTCATTTTACCATGATGGTCTCTATTTTGGCATGACCGAGGTCTACCCACATTCGGTTTAAGCCCATTGAGCATTGTGTATGCCATGTCACATCGCATTGTGCATGTTATGTTGTTGTTTGCATTATGCATGCCATGCTCTTGATTCGCATTGTGTATGCCATGGTCATATTACATTGAGTATGCCATGTTAGTCATTGCATTAAGTATGCCAATTTACATTGCATTGTGTATGCCATATAGTTCATTCACATTGTGTATGCTAGCATGATTAATTGCATGTTTGCATGCTTGTCTCTCCTATGTTTGTATGCTTAAGTCACATTGCATGTTTGCCATGTTGTGTGTTTTATTGTGTTTGGAATAGGTGTTAGTCCAAACACGGGAAACGAGGGACGTTTCATACTTTAAGTGATGAATCGTGCCTTAATTCTCGGCCGTCGACGCTCTTGATCATACATGATAGCTTCTTATTTGGTCCCTCCGTCGAAAGGGCGTATTGTTGTAATAAACGTGCGTGTGTGTGATGCATGTCTTCCAACCTCCATTTCTTTCTCCCATTTACTTAACCGCTTACGATGGTTACATTTAGGGCATATTTCGATTAGCATACCTTATACTTGCATGTGTGCATCCATTCATCTGTATTGCATACACCGGGCTCGGCGCATCATACAAGCTGCGTTGTATTTTAATACCTATTTGAATACATGTACCAAGTTGTATTTCACATGACAACTTAGGATAGCTGAGCCTATTTAATTTCATTTTCGCATGTGTTGCATTAGCCATCTTAAACATGAACTATGATCATACATGATTTCTAACTAGTTCTTTGTTTTGGCTCGGAGTACACTGTGAGTGTTTACGCTTTAGCATACTTTATGTGTGTTAATGCTACCATGAAAGCATGCTTGCCATGAGGCTAACTGCTTATTTGATATAACTTCCTGAATGCCTGTGGGTGAAGGTTGGATCACTTGGAGCAGATAGGTGCTTTCTAGAGCGCCGCTATGTTTGTTTGTTGCATTCCTTAAACAACATGCATTGTATTGCAGTGTACCTATCGAGTTTCTTTCTCATTTATGCACGGTATTGTATGTACTATTCATTCAGAGAAGTTCTGGTTCAGTTTAACTGATACCTTCCTCCTCTCGGGTTTGGCGCGCGTTTGGATCCCTTTCTCCTCTCACGTTTGACACGCATTTAGATGACTGCGCTTTCTTGCACAATCCTTTCCTCTCTCGCGTGTGATACGCTGAGATGTTTTCTTTTCCCTCTCTCGCGTGTGATACGCTGAGAGATTTTTCCCTTTCCTCTCTCGCGTGTGATAAGCTGAGAGGTTTTCCTTTACTTTCTTGAGTGTGATACGCTGAGTGGTTTTCCTTTTCTCTCTCGCGTGTGCTACGCTGAGAGGTTTTCTTTTCCCTCTCTCGCGTGTGATACGCTGAGAGATTTTTCCATTTCCTCTCTCGCGTGTGATATGCTGAGACGTTTTCCTTTTCCCTCTCGCGTGTGCTACGCTGAGAGGCTTTCTTTTCCCTCTCTCGCGTGTGATACGCTGAGAGATTTTTTTCCCTTTCCTCTCTCGCGTGTAATACGCTGAGAGGTTTTCTCTTTCCTCTCTCGCGTGTGATACGCTGAGAGGTTTTCCTTTTTTTCTCTCGCGTGTGCTACGCTAAGAGGTTTTTCTTTCCTCTCTCGCGTGTGATACGCTGAGAGGTTTACCTTTCTTCTCTTGCGTGTGATACGTTGAGAAGTTTACCTTTCCTCTCTGGCGTGTGATACGCTGTGATACGCTGAGAAGTTTAACTTTCCTCTCTCGCGTGTGATACGCTGAGAAGTTTACCTTTCCTCTCTCGCGTGTGATACACTGAGAGGTTTACCTTTCTTCTCTTGCGTGTGATACGTTGAAAAATTTACCTTTCCTCTCTCGCGTGTGATATGCTGAGAGGTTTACCTTTCTTCTCTTACATGTGATACACTGAGAGGTTTACCTTTCCTCTCTCGCATATGATACGCTGAGAGGTTTACCTTCTTCCTCTCTTGCGTGTGATACACTGAGAAGTGTTTCCTTTTTCTTCTCTTGCGTGTGAAACGCTTAGAAGTGTTGCTCTTTCCTCTCCTGCATGTGATACGCTAAGAGATGTTGTGTTTGAGACTCCGGGTATTCTCAGTAGTCACTTTTAGCCTTCTCCGCATGAGGCGCAGTGAAAATTGTACAATTTTCTTATATCCTTTCTGCATGAGTTGTAGTTTGGTTTGAATTCGTTCGCTTAAACTGTTGCATTTATTATATATAATTGCTTCGTTACAGCTTTCTTTGCATGATCACAAGTTATGTTCGGCTTCTTGCATTGTCTTTTGCATCTTGCCCCTGCCTGCGGGCGCATCTCTTTATTATCTTGCCTGTTTGTCCAAGTCTTCAGCTTTGTCACAAATGGGTTGTCTCTGGGCTTTGACATTCACTCCCGTCACTTATGACTTTCGAGTTCTGTCAAAGAGGGGCAACTGTAGACACCCCATTTTTGACCAACCTTAAGACTCAAACGTCATCGATTGAGCACTCGGTGATGGTGCATGTTGTGCTCGTTTCGAGTCTCTAGAGTTTTCGCTGAGAGCCTTGCCTTCGGGCCTCTGAACTCTTTTGTGCTTCAGCTCGGTTTGTGGACCGAATCTTGTTTTCTCTTGCTGAAGGGAGGGAGAGGTCTTGTAGACCATCGCTTTGTGGTCGTAGACCACTTTTTGTGGTCGTAGGCGACTTTTCCTGTTTGGAGACTAGTTTTCGGTTTTTGGAGCCTTTGGCCGCGCGCCTTGTCTCGGCACCGCTGAACGTTCTCCGTTTGGCATGGTTTTTGAACCACACCTTGTTGCCTCCCCCTAGACGGACACCATGGTCTGCGAGACCACTTTTGTGGTTGGATACCACTTTTGGTGCTCATCAGCTAGTTTTCGGGGCTTTCAGCCGCGTGTTTTGCCTCCCGATCTCTCGTCTTGCATCCGTTTTGGTTTGTTTTTGGTACAAACCTTATTTTCCTTGTTTGGAAGGTGGTACAAGGGTGGGAGACCACTTTTCCTTCTGCCAGCCTGTTTTCTGGTCAGATAACTGGCTTGCTTGGTCCTTGGGCCACATTTTCTGGTCAGCCACCACACCACTAGTCTTCTTTCATGCCCTGGACTCTCTCCCACCATGGCCGACCAGTTGTTGCTCTAGAAGACCACTTGAAGTAGTCGGTCGACCACTTAAAGTAGCGGGCCGGTTCCTTTTTGGCATCATTTTGGAGATATTTTCCTCCTGCTGGCACAACCGGAGGGCTTTAGAGCTATCCTCCATACACGTGTATGGAGGGATTTGTTTGAAGCTTAGCTTCTCCAAAAAGCTTTGCCTTTTGTTTCTATAAGTGGGAGGCTCCTCCTCCCTCCTCTAGGTTCAGAAAAAATGGGCTGAGAGTTATAGATATAACTTTGTATCTATCTTGCCTTTGTTCTTCATTTTATGCTTCAAAAGTGTAGATTTGTCTTAGTTTAACACACAAACACACACTCAAACACCATCCTTTGGTTACTGAGGTGCTAAGGGGTTGTTTTTGGTGTTCTTGGACTGGTTTATGCTCATTGCTGGAGTTGCAGTTGTAAAGGAGGTCTTCAAGGGTTAGTCTTTAACCCTTAAATCCCCCATTATTGCTTAAGCTTTTAGACCAACTTGCATGCTATTTTAAGCTTAACTCTTAACTAGAAAAAGTTCTTTTTTTACATGCTTAAAATAATTGTTTAAGGTCTCTTTTTCGTTTGGGGTGATTTACCCCCTCTTAGGCCTTGTTAGGCCTTATTTTGAGCCATCCCTTTAGGCTCTTGTTGAAGCTTTTGTATGACCTTTCTACCACTAAAATCCAAAGGATTTTCAGCGGTGGAAAGGTGGTTTTGGTGTCTTGAATAGGAGAGGGTCATCCCTTCTCCTTGTATTTTGTCTACTTGCTTCATATGCCTCATATTTGAGCACCTTTGTTAAGCTTGTGTTGGCCATATATCAGCTTGTATTTGTGGTTATTTTGTTGAGGCAAACCACTATTTTTGCTTGGTTTGGTCACTCCATGCATGGTTAATACACTTGTAGTGTAAATCACACAAACTAGCTTTGTATGCTTCATGAAGTAGCATGTCATTCTAGCTTGTTTTCTTTCCATTTCAGCATGTTTTTGGTGATTTTTTGCCATGTCATGACTCTGTTTTGGTTTGGTTTGGTTGGCCCTTGCATGCCTCATGCACTTGTAGTACAATTCCATGAAATAGCCTAACATGCATCATGCTTTGACATGTCATTTTAGCATGCTTTTGGCATAGCTCTGAGAAGACTTTGTTCATGTTTTAGAATGTTTAAAGTCTGATTTGTGTTGTCTTGGTCATGCATGACTTGTTTTGCATAGCCATGGTTCAATCTAGCTTGTTAGCTTTGAGTATTGAGTCCTCTAGCATGCATCACTTGGACTATTTTAATGATTTGGCATCATTTGTAATGTGATTTCAGTTCATGTTTCATGTCCATGCATTCACATTTGTCACTTATTCAATGCGTTGGAGGGTTTTCCCTTTTATGCCTTAACATGAATCATTGCGTATGCCTTCATGCCATAGCTTGCGAGCCATCATTTCAATGCGTTTTGGGGGTTATTATGCCATAATATAACTCTGATTTTTGATGCTTAAGTCATTCCATGCTTGGTCTTAATAGGGTAGTGTAATCCACCTTATTTGCCTTGTATGCATCATGCCTTATGCCCTTCACGTTAGCTTGTTTTGGCTTCCTTCCATATATGTTTTATCGTTTTGACATGTTCTAGGATTGTTTTAGGTTGCCTTTGTCATATGCTTCATGCTTTGTATAGCTGCAGTGCAATTGGCCTTGCTAGCTTTGTGTTTTGATGCCTTACGCATGTTATCTTTGAGCTATTTGGATGATTTGGCATCATTTAATACTTGATTTCAGAGCATGTAGGATTGTCATATTCCCACTTTATTCATGCTTTAAGTGCCTTTGAGTGTTATGTAGTGTTGCCTCTTTTATGGCCAAGTGTGTATGCTTGCATGCTTAGGCCTTTGAGTCCCTATCTCAGCATGTTTAGGCCCTTTTTTAGACCTATTTGACATCTGTCCATGCTTAGTTCATGCATATTTGTCATGTATTGCATGCCTCCTTTGTAGTCCTATTTGCTAGCTTTAATGCTTAAGGGTTCTAGCATGCTATGCTTGTATTATTTTAGTGGTTTGGCATCATTTCTCACTTAATTTCAGTGCACTTAGTGTTGTTACACTTCCATGCTTTTCACTCTTTAAGTGCTCGTAAGAGTCGCACTTTAGTGCTCTTAAGAGTCGCACTTTAGTGCCTTAACTGGTGAGCCAATTGGCATGCATGTTTGTATGTGTTTTCGGTGCCTTCATTTTAGCATGATAGCCTCTGTTTTGGCATGACTGAGGTCTACCCACATTCGGTTTAAGCCCATTGAGCATTGTGTATGCCATGTCACATTGCATCGTGCATGTTATGTTGTTGTTTGCATTGTGCATGCCCTGCTCTTGATTCGCATTGTGTATGCCACGGTCATATTGCATTGAGTATGCCATGTTAGTCATTGCATTAAGTATGCCAATTTACATTGCATTGTGTATGCTAGCATGATTAATTGCATGCTTGTCTCTCCCATGTTTGTATGCTTAAGTCACATTGCATGTTTGCCATGTTGTGTGTTGCATTGTGTTTGGAATAGGTGTTAGTCCAAATACGGAAAACGAAGGACGTTTCATATTTTAAGTGATGAATCGTGCCTTAATTCTCGGTCGGCGACGCTCTTGATCATACATGATAGAGTTTTAGGCCTTATGTGTTTACTTGTGCATTCATTTTACATTAAATTGTGCAACTTCGCCTCTCCGCCATCATGCATTGAAATGCACGATTGGTGGCTCGAGGGTCGAGAACCACACCCCCTTGAGTTCATCACAAGATAGGGAGAGTGGTTGTGCACACATATCTTGCAAATACATTGCCATGCCCTTTCTTGCTCTCTGTAGCAACAAACTGGAATTCAGCAGCAACAACTGGCCGGCTAGCCAAAAAAACTAGCTGACCGACCACTTTTCCTGGTTTTCCACAACCAAAAGTGATCGGCAGGTGGCTGGAGAGACCAAAAGTGGTCGGCCACACTGCCACAGGGTTCCCAAGGTGGAGTTTCAGCTTTCTAGAGCTTGGTGCAAGTTTCTGAGGACAATTGAAAATAGAGGCAAATCGGGGCATCGCATTGGATTTCCGAATGAGGCGACCAGGCTTGCATGCATCCTTCTCCCTCTGAGAACCTCTTAGCTGCCATGCTTAGATAGCTAGCTTATGCTTTGGTTTGTACCTTAATAGTTAATGTATTTAGCTATTTCAATTCGTTTTGTAATAATTAGTTAACTAGGATTAGTTAATTAATTTGTTGTGTAATAATTAGTGTAATTAGCTTAGATTAGCTAGTTAGCTTCTTATTCGGTCTCTCCGTCGAGAGGGCGTATTGTTGTAATAAGCATGCGTGTGTGTGATGCATGTTTTCCAACCTTCATTTCTTTCTCCCTTTTACTTAATCGCTTACGATGGTTAGTTATAGGGCATATTTCGATTAGCATACCTTATGCTTGAATGCGTGCATCCATTCATCTGTATTGCATACACCGGGCTCGGCACATCATACAAACTGCATTGTATTTTAATACCTATTTAAATACATGTACCAAGTTGTATTTCACATGACATCTTAGGATAGTCGAGCCTATTTAATTTTATTTTTGTATGTGTTGCATTAGCCATCTTAAACATGAACTAGGATCATATATGATTTCTAACTAGTTCTCTATTATGGCTCGGAGTACACTGTGAGTGTTTACGCTTTAGCATACTGCATGTGTGTTAATGCTGCCATGATACTGCATGTGTGTTAATGCTGCCATGAAAGCATGCTTGCCATGAGGCTAACTGCTTATTTGATATAACTACCTAAATGCCTGTGGGTGAAGGTTGGATTAGTTGAATTGGAACAATTCATCGAAATCCGCATTTTAGCCTACTTGCGAGTAGAAAACCTCAAACCATTTTCCAAACAAACGGATGTGCAATGTTTTGTTCCAAATTAGGCGATCTAGTCTATACTTGTTTGCTGTACGCATCACATAGTAAAGATTAGCTAATTAATCGGAATAAGAACACATATGTTTTCAAAAATGAGATATCATGCTTAGTACAGGCCGATCTTTGATTGGGCGAGCGGGGGTGCTCATTGCATGACCTTCCCCTCTCGTACCCAAGTTCCTAGCCGAGGCAACTTTGGTGATGACGGACACGTGGCCTTAGGCACGAGTTAGGGTTTCCTAAATTTTCTCAAAATAAAATATTTAGGCGGCGACTCTGTATCTGGCAAAGCAGTCCATGTTTGGCACTTCTTTATTAAAAATCAGTTTTCCAAAATGATTTGTCGGATTTGGACTCGTTGGTGATTTATCGATCTTACATCGCATATTGTGAGATTAGATTCAGAACCATGACACGAGTCCGAACTTGTAGTAGCTAGAGAGCAAACGAATTTCGTGCCTTCGCGCGCGGAGCTCGGGAGTTCTCGGGCAGTTCTACGCACTGCCTTCGACGCCCTGCCACTGCCGATTCAAGAAAAATACATGTTTTTACTCCTCCAAAAATTCTCCAATATTTGGGTTTTGATTTGAAAATCTTGGATTTTTTTTTTTTTTTAATGTTAATGGTAATGCAAGTTTGTTGTTTGTTGAATGTGTTGATTGGGAGATTCTTACATGATTTTTTTGAAATCTACTTTTAGTGTTTTGAATTTTTATTTTTTTTTGTTTTTTGTTTTTTGTTTTTGATTTTGTTTTGAAATCTATTGTTTTTGTAATCTAACTGTGTATCTGTGTATGAACTGACTGAGACTGAGAATTATTTATGATAATATCTCTTTATTTGTGGAACAGTTAAAAGAGCCTGCGAAGTTCTAGTATAATAAAGGTATCCCTGTTTTGTTACCATGCCCTTTTTTTTTTTACCTTTTAAATTTTCAGAATACAATATTCTAATTTAGGTAGTTTGAATTATTCACAATGCTGAATTAATTGTTTGATCTAGAAATTTCCCTGTGTCATGACATGCAAAAGGGTTAAAAGAATTTATAAAAAAAAAAAAAAATGAGATTCATAAAAGATGGTTTGGTTAGGAGAGGGAGAGCCGAATTGGGTCTATGTAATTTAATTTCTACAAGTCAACTCTTGTAATGTTTTTATTTAGTTTGTATTATTTTGGAAACATAATTTAGTGTTTTTATGCTAATATTGACCACCTATTTATTTTTTAAGTGACTTGGCACATTGAAATGGAACCTAACAATTTTGAAAATGATAGGGGTGATTGTGATTGGAAGCCTAGAGTTTGCATGACATTTGATACAGAACAAGAAACATATCATTTCTACAATACTTATGGAGGAAGGTTGGGCTTTAGTATTAGAAGGGGTTATCTAAATAAGAGCAATGAGGGGCAAATCACTTCAAGGCAATTTGTTTGTAATAAGGAGGGGTTTCGGGTTGTCGGCAAGCGAGATCCGTTAACAAAAAATCCTAGATAGGAAGTGAGGATTGGTTGTCAAGCTCGACTTATCATTAAGTGGGATAGGAATATTAAGAAATTTTTTGTTGGTGATTTTGTTGAACAACATAACCATATCTTTGTACCAGCAGAATGTGCGCATATGTTATACTCCCAAAGGAAGATATCTGTTTCACAGGCAACCGAAATAGATTTAGTCGAAAAATCTGGAAACTGGAATCTGTCTTAATGCTGCATTGGAGCTCATGGGTAATGAAGTTGGTGGAAGGGAGTCGCTTGGGTTTGCAAAATTGGACCAAAAAAGTTATTTGAGAATGAAGAGGCAAAAGAGTTTAGAATATGGAGAGGCATATAGCATTTTGCAATATTTTTGTGAGGAAACATTAGAGAATCCATCTTTTTTTTTACTTGATCCAATTAGAAAACAAGAGGCAGATTACAAATATATTTTGGGCCGATGTTCAGATGATCATGGATTATGGGTAATTTGGTGATGTTGTGACTTTTGACACTACTTATAAGTTAAATAGTGAACATGGACCATTTACGTCTTTCGTTGGATTTAACCATCATCAGGAAACTGTTATATTTGGCACAACTTTAATGTATGATAAGACCACCGATTCTTTTTTATGGATTTTTAGAAGATTCTTGGAGGTGATGTCAAGTAAGGCTCCGAAAATAATTTTTACGGCTCAGGATGCTGCAATAGCTAAGGCCATACCTGTTGTCACGCCTAACACAAACCACCACCTTTACACTTGGCATTTAATGCAAAATGCATTAAGGAATGCAAATTCTTATTGGAATTGTGGTTTGTATAAGCTTATTTTGGACCAACTTTGAGCCCAAATTTGAGTGGCTCCCAAATGTCTTTTGGGGTGGGTCCAAAGAGGTGACGTGTTCCTTGCTGCATGGCAAGTCACACAGTGAACACGATTCATCAAAACTATTTATGAGTGAATGGGAAGTGGACGTCATTTTCGGGTTCGTGCAATGGACAATTAAAAAAGTAAAATGTGGGTTTCCTTGAAAAGGATTGTCCCACAATGAAACTTGAAGAGACCTTTTGTGAGTATGTAAGCTCTAGGTGGACAAACTTGGGTTGGGCCCAAGGGGCACCCCAAGTTTGTAGAAGAGAGAAGTTATGGAGAAAGTGGGCTTTGGCTCAAACCACCATGCGCGCCGCCGCCGACCAGTTGTACCGAGCGCGGATGTGGATTGGGTCGGTCCTAATATTAATTTTTTGGACAAAATTTATTTGAATTTTAAAAAAAAATTCTTGGTGAAAATTTATTTTTTCTTAGCGAAATTAATTCAAATTTTGCGCCAAATTTGAATCCAAAATAGTGCCTCTTTCAGTCCAGCAGGTTCAAACAGATTGATAGTTTGCACCAAACAGATTTAGTTTCTTCCAGACAGATTCAAACACATTTGAATTTCTTTTTGCACCTGTTCAATTCGAAATCATATTTGTTCATTTCAAAAAGTACCTGTTCAACCTTTTCTAAAGCTCACCAATCTGCCTATAAATACTACAATTATTCCAGGAGTTTGTTCAATCCGAAATTTTCTTGTTTTCCTTCCAGTTTTGATCTCTTGCATAAATTCTCTTCATATTAGTTTTAGACAATAATTTCAGAGAGTATAGAACGCAGGTTCTAGTTCGCCATATAGATTGTCTGGAGTGCTACTACAATCTGTGTAAAGAACTTTGTATCCTAGGAGATAGACGCCATTTATCTATAAGCACCGAAATGAGGTGAATCTGTCTTAAGGACAGAGTGTCACACACTCGACTTGATCAATTTTGTACTTATTCGTTTCGATAAATAAATTCTGCAAGTAATTTATTTTTATTTGTTTGATTTGGTTTCAAGTTATTTATTTTACATAGAAGATTGTTCCAACAATCTTAAGACAGATTCCAAATATTTTGTTTATACAGAGTTTTTCATTTGTTACTCTTCCTTCTTTTCTTCTTCTTACAGAAATTATTTTCTGTGATTATACAAGGTAATATTTTGGTTGGAAAATACAAAAAAGTAGTAATATACTGTTTGACAAATAGTAGTAATCTACTATTTATTTTCTTTGACAACTAGTAGTAATATAATGGTAGTCATTAGCAATTTCAGAATATTCACTTGTAAAGTTGGTCAAATATTAATTTTGGTTTTCAGAAATAATTTCTGAGTTTTCATTAATTAAAAATTCTTTTTCAATATTTTAATTTTTGAAGTGTTATAGAAATATTTTTCTGTGTGAAATTAATTTGTATAAATAAAATTTTATTTTGAAATTAATTAGAAATAAAAGTTTCAATTTTTTGTTTCTTTTATTTTTACAAAATTAAATTTTGTGTTTTTGGTTTAATTTTCTGTGTAGTATAAACTTCTAATTATAATTTTGTTTTATAATTTAGAATTTATGGCTGCTGAAACTAGTAAGACTGATGTTCAAACTAATACTGGTATGGTGATTGCAATTGCTCCAACTCCTCATTCTGTTGTGACTTTGTAGTCAATCACGGTGAAAAGCTAGAGAAGTTTTTAGGAACTGATTTTAAAAGATGACAGCAGAAAATGCTGTTCTATCTTACTACTCTGAACCTGACTCATTTTCTTTATGAAAATGCTCATACTCTAAAAGACGATGAAACCAACCGACAAGTGGTTGTTGCGATCGATGTCTGGAAACATGCTGATTTCCTTTGTCGGAACTACATTTTGAACAGGCTTGATAACACATTGTACAACGTCTACAACCTTATCAAAACGACAAAGGAACTTTGGGAGTCTTTGAAGAAAAAATACAAAACAGAAGATACTAGCTCGAAGAAATTCATAGTATGCAAATTTCTAGACTTTGTGATGGTTGATTCTAAGACTGTGATTAGTCAAGTTCAAGATCTCCAACTTATTTTGCATGACATTCATGAAGAAGACATGTCTCTCAGTGAATCCCTCCAAGTTACTTCCTTAATTGACAAATTACTATAAGGCTGGAAGGAATTCAAGAACTACTTCAAACACAAGTACAAAGAAATGACTTTGGAAGAATTGATTGTGCGTTTGAGGATTGAGGAGGACAATCACAATTCTGAGAAGCGGGCTGGTAAACATCCAATGGAGTCTAAGGCAAATGTGGTAGAACGTGTTCCAAAAGCAAAGAAACAGAAGTATTCTAAAGAAAGTTCCGCACAAGGATCTAAAGGAGGGAAAACTAAGAAGTACAACTTGAATGGCAAATGTTACATCTGTGACAAAGAGAGGCATCGGGCCAAAGATTGTCGTAGCAAGCGCAAAGGCAAAGGAAGATCAAACAAGAAACTTGCTGAAGCCAGTATGACCGAAGTTGACAAAATTTCTAATGGTGTAGATGACATAAATCTTTCTATAGTTTTTTCCGAAGAAAACCTTGTCGGAAATCCTAAAGAATGGTGGTTGGACACTGGTGTTACTCGCCACATCTATGCTGACAAAAAGATGTTCACATCTTATTCAGTGGTGGACAACGACGAACAACTTTTTATGGGCAACTCCTCGACTTCTAAAGTTGAAGGACAAGGAAAGATTATTCTGAAGATGACATCTGAAAATGAACTCACTCTCAACAATATGCTATATGTACCAGACATTCGTAAGAACCTCATCTCTGGATCTCTGTTAAGTAAAAATGAGTTTAGGGTAGTGTTTGAGAGTGATAAATTTGTACTTACTAAAAATGGGACGTATGTAAGGAAATGTTACATGTTTGATGGACTTTTCAAAATAAATATAATGACTGTTATACCCTCTATTATTAATAATAATACATCTTCTTCTTACTTACTTGAGTCTTCAAATTTGTGGCATGGTAGACTAGGACATGTTAATTATAGATCTTTGCATATATTAATTAACATGGTATGTTTACCTAAATTTGACATTGATTTAAATCATAAATGTGAAATTTGTGTTGAGGTAAAATTAACTAAAACTCATTTCCATTCAATTAAACGAAGTATGGAGTCACTTGAATTAATTCATAGTGACAATTGTGATTTTAAATCAATTCAAACTAGAGGTGGGAAAAAATATGTTATTACTTTCATAGATGACTATACTAGATATAGTTATGTTTATTTAATTTGAACCAATAATGAAGCTTTGGAAACTTTTATTCAATATAAGAATGAAGTTGAAAATCAACTTGGTAAGAAATTAAAAAACTAAGGAGTGATAGAGGTGGTGAATATGAATCACTTTTTGGTGAGTTTTGTAAAGAACATAGAATAATTCATCAAACTACCCCTCCTTATTCACCTTAGCAAAATGGAATTGCTGAAAGGAAAAATAGGACTTTAAAAGAAATAATGAATGTCATGTTAATAAGTTCTACATTACCTCAGAACTTGTGAGAGAAAACAATAGTTTTTTCTAATTATATACTTAATAAAGTACCCGAAAGAAAGTGAATCAAACACCTTATGAAATGTAGCATGGAAGACTATCATCCTAGAAATACTTAAAAGTGTGGGGGTGTTTGGCTAAAGTGGCTATTCCTAATTCTAAAAAAGTCTAAGATGCCCTAAAACTGTTGATTGCAATTCATTGGTTATGCCAAGAATAGTAGTGCATATCGGTTTTTGATTCATAAATCAGAACATTCCGAAATACATGTAAATACTATTATTGAATTTCGGAATGCATAATTCATTGAACATGTGTTTCCTTATAAAACTGGACAAGAGACTAGTACTAATAAAAGATCTTATGATGTTATTTCTAGTCATGATCAAGAACAAGATCAACAATAAGAGCAAGAGATAGATCAAAATAAGGAAGGAGAACCTAGACGTAGTAAACGTGCTAGAACCTCAAATCTTTTGGTCTTGATTTTCTAACTCTTTTGTTAGAAAATGAGCCTTGAACTTTTAAAGAAACTATGTCTAGTCCTGAGGCTCCATTATGGAAAGAGGTTGTAAATAGAGAAGTTGAATCCATCTTGCAAAATCACACTTAGGAATTGGTGGATTTGCCACCAGGTTGTAAACCTCTTGGGTATAAGTGAATTTTCAAGAGAAAAACAAAAACGAATGGATCAATTGATAAATACAAGGCTGGACTTGTGGTTAAAGGATATAGACAAAAAGAATGTCTTGATTACTTTGACACATACTCACCGATTACTAGAATAACATCCATTAGAATACTAATTGTCATCGCATCTTTGAACAATCTAGAAATTCATCAAATGGATGTGAAAACTGCTTTCCTAAATGGTGAGTTAGATAAAAAAATTTATATAGAACAACCAGAAGCATTTTTTGTTCCAAGAAAAGAAAATAAAGTGTGTAAATTGGTTAAATCATTATATGGTTTAAAACAAGCACCAAAGCAATGGCATGGGAAATTTGACAAGGCAATGATGTCAAATGGATTCAAAATTAATGAATGTGACAAATGTGTTTATATTAAAAACACAAACAAAGGTTATTTTATAGTATGTCTTTATGTGGATGATATGCTCATCATAGGTAGTAATAATGATAAAATTACCAAGAAAATTTTGATATAAAGGACATGGGGATTGCTGATGTAATTCTTGGTATGAAAATTACCAAACATCAGAAGGATATGTTTTGTCACAATCATATTACATTGAGAAAATACTTGAAAAATTCAGCAAAGATGATGATCATCTTGCTAGAACACTTGTGGATATTAATTTATATCTTTCTAAAAATGTACAGGAAAGTATTTTTCAATTATAGTATGCCCAAATTATTGGGAGCTTAATGTACTTGATGAACTGCACTCGCCCAGATATAGCTTTTGCAGTAAGTAAATTAAGTAGATATACAAGTAATCTAGGAGTAAAACACTGTAAAGCTATTATAAGGGTTCTCAGATATCTCTGATTTACTGGTGGTGTTGGGCTCAATTATACTAGATATCCAGCAGTACTTGAAGGGTACTGTGATGCAAACTGGATATCGGATACTGGAGACTGAAAACCCACCAGTGGGTATGTCTTTACTTTTGTAAATCTTCCAAACAGACTTGCATTGTTAGGTCTACTATGAAATCAGAATTTATAGCTTTAGATAAAGTTGGGAAAGAAGCAGAATGGCTTCGTCACCTCCTTGAAGATATTCCAATGTGGCCAAAACTAGTGCTTGTTATATGCATACATTATGATGGTCAATCAGTAATAGGTAGAGCACAGATTCATATATATAACAGTAAGTCGCGACACATTCATCGTCGACATAACACCATGAGACAACTACTCTCTAATGGAGTTATTTCCATTGAATATGTGAAGTCTAAAGACAACATAGCGGATCCACTAACGAAAGGGTAGCAAGAGAGTTAATTAAGAATTCATCGAGGGGAATGGGACTTAAGCCTATTAAATAAAGGGTTACCACAATGGCAACCCAACCTAGTTCATTGGAGATCCCAAGATCTAGGTTCAAAGGGACAACCGAGTTGTGTATGACTCACAAGGATCAATGGGGAGTCAAACTCCTATCCATTTCTATGATAAAATAGTGATGTCTGTAGCATTTTAATTTAAGTAATTCTTTTAATGATTCTTATATATAGGAATACCTAGTGGAGGATGGCTGGATACTCTTCATAAGAATCGCCTATATGAGTGTGAACTGGGCCGGTTCAATGAGATTTATGAAGGGCTACAACTCTCTAGAGCACTCATGAAAGATCGGGTTGTTCAGGGCCAAAATGAACACAATAGTGAGAACTAAACTCTGTCTGGTAATGTACTATGTAAGCTATATTATCTTGGTTTACACAAATGGCTGAATAATTCAAGACATCATGTTCACTGGTTAGTTAGTAAATACGATAGTGTCTCACAAGGAAAGGTTCAAAACCAAAAGCTACCTATCCTTTGCAAAATATTTTCAATTTCTGTACTCTCTGTAATTAGATCATGTTGTTGCATTTTCACTCCATCAAATTCCATTCATATGAGGGATTGTTGGAATTATGGTTTTTATAGGCTTATTTTGGGCTAACTTTGAGCCCAAATTTGAGTGGGTCCCAAACATCTTTTGGGGTAAGACCAAGAGGTGACATGTTCCTTGCCGCATGGCAAGTCATACGGTGAAGACAATTCGTCAAGACCATTTATGAGTGAATCGAAAGTTGACGTCGTTTTCGGGTTCGTGGAATGGACAATTAAAGAAGTAAAATATGGGTTTCCTTGAAATGGATTGTCTTACATTGAAACTTGAAAAAAAAAAATTGTGAGTATAGAAGCTCTAGGTGGACAAACTTGGGTTGGGCCCTAAGGGGCACCCCAAGTTTGTAGAAGGGAGGAGTTATGGATAAAGTGGGCTTTGGCTCAAACCACCAGACACGCGCGTGGGCCGTTCGTCCGTCCCGTCGGTCGAGTCGTGTCAAGTGCGGGTGTGGACTGTGGGTTGGGTCGGTACTAATATTTATTTTTTGGACAAAATTTATTAGAATTTTTTCCAAAAGTTTTTGTGGGAAAATTATTTTTTCTGAATGAAATGAATTCAAATTTTGCGCCAAATTTGAATTCAATTTTCTGTCCAACATAGTGCCTCCTCCAGTCCAACAGGTTCAAATGGATTGACAGTTTGTACAAACAGATTCTGTTTCTTCCAGACATATTCAAACAGATTTGAATTTCTTTGTGCACCTGTTCAATTCGAAATCAGATCTGTTCATTTCGAAAAGTACCTGTTTGGCTTTTTCTAAAGCTCACCAATTTGCCTATAAATACTACAATTATTCTAACAGTTTTTTGAATAAAAAATTCTCTTGTTTTCCTTCGAGTTTTAATCTCTTGCATAAATTCTCTTCATATTAGTTTTGGACAATAATTTCAGAGAGTATAGAACACAAGTTCTATCTCGCGCGTGCAGATTGTTTGGAGTGCTACTACAATCTGTGTAAAGATCATTGTATCCTGGGAGATAGACGCCATTTATCCATAAGCACCGAGGCGGGGCAAATCTACTTTAAGGATAGAGTGTCACACGCTCCACTTGATCAAATTTGTACTTATTAGTTTCGGTAAATGAATTATGTAAGTAATTTATTTTTATTTGTTTGATTTGGCTTCAAGTTATTTATTTTACACAGAAGATTGTTCCAGCAATTCTATCTTCAAGGATAAGGAGGTCAAGGATAAGGGAATGATGAATGTTTTATCCAAATTTATGTACGACATTGAGGATGAAGAAGAGTTTGCGTTAAAATGGGAGAAAATGCTTGACAAGTATGAAGTGCGAGATAATCATTAGTTGAAGTTAACATTTGGGGTCAAGGAAAAATGGGGTTGGCCATTTGTTAGAAATACATGCAGTGCAGCCATGAGTAGCACCCAACTTAGTGAATCCTTTAATGCTTTGTTAAAGGATTTCACTCAGTCTGATCATAACGTAATGCAATTTTTCATGCAGTTTGATCGAGTTCTTTGTGAGAAGAGGTACAAAGAGTTACAAGCCAAATATGCTCTATGCCAAAAGTTGCCAAGGGTGAATATAAAAGGGAAGATGATGGAGCAAGCTGTAGATATTTACACCAATAAAATTTGTGTAGAATTTCAGGATAAGTATGTCAAGTCCCTTGAAGTAAACATTCAAGAAACTGAACATGATGGTGAGAGTACTTTGTGTACAGTTCTTGATAGTGATGGTGTAAATGTAAGGAATGTGAGAGTGGAGTGTGGTGGTTCATTGACTTGCAATTGTAGGAAGTTTGAAATGAAGGGCATTTTGTGTAGTCATTATTTGAAGATCCTTAGAGACACCCTCAAGTTCAAAGGGATTCCTTCACAGTATATTCTCAAGAGATGGACTAAAAAACCAAGAGCTGAAAATGAGAAAGATAGGTGTAAGCATGATATTAAGGTTGATGTAAGATTGCATCAAACTTCACACTATAGACCATTGATGGCAATATTCAGAGCAATAGCCTATAGAGCTTCTGAAAGTAAGGAAACATATCACTTGACGGTAGAAAAAGTGGATGAATTAATTTAATCATTGAAAGCATGTTAAGTGAAAAATTCAATATGCTTTTTTCGGATACTATTGAACAAGAAAGCCCTCCTAACACATGCCCCGAATGCTTTGAAGTGGATGTTGTAGCGGATACAAATGTAGTTCAAGCAAAGGGACTCAAGAAAAGAGAATGCACTAGCAAGGGAAGAAGGTGGACAAAAGGTGGTTTGGAGCTTGCATTGGCAAAGAAAAATAAAACAAATCCACATAATGCTTCTCAACCTCCCATGTCGGTTGCTCCTCAACCTCCTCAACCATCTCCCTTGTTTTCGATGAGTATTCCTCAACCAGCTTCCTTGTTTTCGGTGAGTATTCCTCAACCGGCTCCTTTATTTTCAATAAGGGCCCCTCAACTTCCTTTTTCATTCTCAACGAGTGTTCCTCAAGTTAATGTTTCTTCGTCTCAATTTATGTATCCCACCTATGATGTAAGTTAATTTAATATTTATTTTATTATGTCTATTTGTATGTCACTATTACTATTTTAAATTGATATGTGGTTGTTATTGTTGCAGCCAAGTAATATGCCTTTTTCAATGCCATCGATGTATTCCATGCATGGAAGCTATCAAGCATTACTTAACAAGGCAAGCAGTTATGACTCGCAAGTCTCAAATAGTCCTGCATATAGTCAAATAATTTATTTTTCACCTTTCCTCCTTCATTTTGTCATTTATTTTAAGTTCTATTTTATTTTATGATTCCTTTGATATAAGACTATTTTCTTTCTTTTTTTTTTAGATACTACATGGGCATGGGAGTGGGAGTGGGAGTGGGAGTGGGAGTGGGCATAGGCATGGGCATGAATGTGGTCATTGGCATGATCATGTGGATACACTTTAAAATTTTAGAGTTTAAATTTTATTATATATATATATATATATATATATTGTGGGATATGGTATTCGTGTATGTAATATTGAAAACCTGTCATGTGGAAATTTTTTCTTCTTCTTTGGGGTCAAGGTTTAGTTATTTTTCTCTTGTTTTGAAATCACAATGCAACTAAAAATGTTGCTGAAAATTCTAGAATGTTGCTAAAAATTTTGCTGCAATGTTGTTGAAAATTTTGCTGAAAATTCTGATGGATCTATAATTTTTGCTGGAATGTTGCTTTTAAGTTGTTTTTTTCTTTGTTTTGAAATCACCATGCAGCTGAAATGTTGTTGAAAATTCTAGAATGTTGCTGAAAATTTTGCTGAAAATTCTGATAGATCTACAATTTTTACTGGAATGCTGCTTTTAAATTTCTCTTGTTTTTTTCGTGGATCTAGAATGTTGCTGGAATGTTGTCTTCTTCTTCTTGGAATTTTGCAATGTAGCTGTCTTCTTAAATTCAAATCACAATGCAACTGTCTTCTTCTTCCTGGAATTTTTCCTGAAAATGTTGTTGCCAGGTTAATACAAAGAGAACTTCCACGGAGAAGCGGGGGAAAAAAAATCAGCACTCAAAATAGAGTTTAGTATATAATTCAAAGAGGACCAAATCAACTCTATTTTAGCAAGAATTCAACAAATTATAGAGCAGACAGGTCCTGGATTGTATATTCACCATTCAAGGAGATGTAAATGTACAATTCACAAAGATAAAAATGAAACAAATCAGGGCATGATGAACCAATCTTTTTCTACATCCCTAAGAATTCGATATCTCATAGACACAACTTTCTGTTTATATCAAACAGAAAACCACACCAAAATTAACACAAATAAAAACACATTCACTATGCTTGGTTATCACTTTTCATAAAACACTTTTCATAAAATTCTACTTTCTTATTTTCCGTATGTTTTGTTTTTACTGAATTTTTTTAATATTTTGAGCAATTTTTTTAATTTTTAGACATACCTAACATAAATATACCTAAAAAGTAAAAAAAAAATTTGAAAAAAACCTTTTAAAAATTCACTAAATACCAAAAATATAAAAAAAAATATGAGAATTCAGTACATTCTTTTTATTTTTATGTATTTATTAATTTTTAAAAATATTTTTTCACAAATTTTTTACTTTTTAGATACATCTAAGTAAGGTGCATCTAAAAAGATAAAAAAAAATGTTTAAAATTTTAAAAATATTCACTAAAAACAAAAAAACATAAAAACCAAAAAACTCAGTTTTCAAAAAACTTAATTCAAAAAACTCAAACCAAACACACTGATTGGAATTAGAGAACTAAAGACATTAGTTTTAATCCATGTCGTAGAAACATTCTTCATGTCGATGCTGTTGCACTATACATTTTAGACAATCCCAAAACTTAATTTACAATAGACTAGTCCAAGTCCAAAACCAACTTAATTTACACTTAATATTTAAACAACAAAAGAAGAAGTTCAAATCCAATCAATACTATTATTATAATGGCGTAGTGCAACTTTTCTCGAAGTTCTCTAATCTCTACAACGATTTGTTTACTTTCTTTCCTACACTTTGTATTCATCTCTTCCAGCTCACCATTGGATACAATGAGTTTGTTGACCAAAGACTTGATATTATAATTTTCGTCGCTTTCCTCCCTTAGCATCTTCAACAATTGACGCTGCTTATGTAAAGACATCCACCACTAAAAGAAATCACATCCATTGGTGTTATTGAAAAGGGCAAGCAAAGTATACCATCCTTGGATTTTCCTTTGACTCTAAAATTTCGAATGCTACTCTCGCTTTGTAACGACATTTTCAATTTCTAAACTAAATTTCACTATTGTCACTCATAGATGCATTTGATGTTGACATTTTTTTACCTAAAATAACAACATATTATAAAGGTTCTAAATATGATAAATAAAACTAAGTAATTGTAGGATACGTAGAAGCTATCTTGTGCACCCTTGTATGGTGAGCAATAATGAGCTCCTTTTGCATCCCAAAGTGAGACAAAGACAAAAACAAAATTTGAGCTTTGCATAGCTGTATTTTGAATAGTGTATAATGTTTCTATCTAAGGGGTTGTTTGGGATGATCTAAATTTGTCTCTAAAAATTTTCAAAAATTGAAATTACTCCCAAGAAATGCTATCAGAAGAGGGACCAATAATGTTACGGAGTCACCTTTTTTTATTTTTTGTTCTTAGGTATGAACTGTTACTTTCAATGGTCAGTGCTATATGTTAAACAATTATCAATTAGTGCTTCTGCACATCTACACCTATTTTTTCTTCTTCACACACACAGCCAAAGATTTCAAGGTAACCCATCAAATATATTTTATACAGAAACAAAAGCCATAAACAGTAGAAGAAAGTGGAAGAGATTTGAAATAAATCAGGTAAGAATCTCTCAATCAACACATTAAACAATCTTATATTACCATTACCATTACCATTCAAAGAAAATCCTAATTTTTTTGAATTAAAACCCTAATATTTTAAGTTTGAAGGATGAACCTATGGTTTTTTTTTTTTGAATCTGTTGGAGTATGGCGGGTAGGGCGTCGGCGGAGGCAGCACGTTGGGGGTGGGAAAGGGCAGGGCAGGGCGGGGCGGCGATGTCCTCCTCCTTCTCTCTCATTCTCTCTCTCAAACTCTCCCTAGGAACGAATTGAAAAGAAACCCAAATTCAAAGAAATTTGAAGTTTTTTTTTTCAATTTACTCACCAAAACGACGTTGTTTTGGTGAGTTTGAATCTTAGCCCTTAGCGGCTGAGTGAGACACATGTCGGCCATCCTCTCTTCACTATAGGAGATCACTATAGGAAATCACTCTAGATGATCTTAACGCTTGCAAACCTACTGGTTAGTGCCAGAAAACTACAGTTAACTAACAAATAAATGAAAAATATGCTCCAATGATTTTATTAAAGTGCTTGTTAGTTAACAAGTTTGCTAACCCATTTGCTAACTACAGCGAGCTTGGTAAAAAGGAAGAGAGGAGCGAGGAAGAGAGAGTAGAAGAGGGAGAGTTGTCAGAGTTTTGTTGTGTAGCAGAACAAAGAAAATGAGTAAAAAAAGAAAGGGTAAATTACAAATACACCCTCTGAGATTTGTTTAAAATATAAATTGCTCCCTATAATTTGGAAAATTATAAATACTCCCTTATTAGAATTTTTTATTTAACAAAATTAACTAAAAAAAATGAAATTCATAATTGCTCTCCTATAAAATAATAAAATTACGTAATTATTAATTGAAACATATTTATAATATTATTAAAAAAAATTAATTGACTTGATGATTTATTAATAAAATGGGATTTTTTATGAAATTATAAACCTCTGGGGGTAAAATGTAATTTTTTAGAACCACGGGAGGCAATTCGTATTTTAATCAAAGCTCAGAAGGTGTATTTATGATTTATCCAAAAAGAAAAAGTAAAGAAGAGAGAAAGATATAAGAGGAAGCGTACTGGTTGCATATATATATATATATATTATTCACTTAGCTCGTATTTTAACTACATTATTAAAGCACACACCCACTCTCTAAACTAATAAACACTTAACACAAATGGGTCTTACTTTTTATACTTTTTGTCATATAACACACTTTAACAATCAATTTTAACACCACCATTAGAGATGCTTTAATGAGGCAAAGCACAAGAAAGACTCTTGATCTCAATCATCGTTAGCTGATCAACCCTTGGAATGATCTAGTTCAATTTCAGCATTAAAAAAAATCTTCAACATCAATCACAATCAAAGAAATCAAGTAAAACTACATATGCGTAATCCATACCAATATTTTGGTAAACTCGCTTATCCGTTGATTTCATCAATGAAAATTCATGACTCGATCTTCATCTTCATCTCTGTTGATGCCACTACTTCTCATCTCAGTAGCCTTTGTTGGGTTGGGTTGGGTTGAGTATTCTTGCATTTTATTTATACTCATTCACTAGTGTTGTTGTGCTTGCTTTTTTCACAATAAAGATGTCCCTTTTAATTTTTTTTAATAAGTACTCATAAGTGCTAGAAAAACTGATTAATGTATTTAGATTGTGTTAATAATAATATATATTTTAAAACAATGATTTTAAAAATAGTTTCAAATTTTGTAAAATTCTTGAAAAATGTTTTGGAAGGAATAAAAAGTGCGTCGTGATTTTCTTTTTCTCTAAGTTATTTGCAAAACGGGTTCTATTGTCTAATTAGGATGGATATGGAATGTTTCAAATCAGGTTAGAGCAACGATGGAATATGCATGGTTAACATGCATTAGGTTTGGAACGATTATTGGATGTGGTCACTCAGCCAAAAATAGTGATTTTCTAAAAAGATTAATTTAGATTATTTATTTTTACATTTTTTATGTTGACAATGATGATGGAGCGAAATTAGCCATACAATTCAACGGCATTTATGAAAACGCTAAATATAAGGGACTGCAAACGTTTGCCAAACATCAGAAACATAAGTCGACATTTATTGACACAAATATATGTAAGTGTTTTATAACAATTTTTAAAAATTGTGACACAAAAATACTATAGATTTGTATGGACACATCTGCTATACAATTATATATATATATGATACTCATAAGACTCATAAGTATAGACACGTCTGCTATGGATTTTTTCTGCCTTGCTACTGTCCAATTTATGTTTTTTTGTAAGTACTCATAAGTTCCATGAAAGACTCATTATTATTAGCATTGTGACAAAATAATAATAAATTAAGATTGTGATAAAAAAAATGTTTTAAAATATGATTTAAAAATGATTATGTTTTTCTCGAGTTCAAATTTAATTTGGCTATCATGTTTGGGTTTGTGAGACTCATTGCATATCCCATTTCAATGATTTGAACCATTCATGATATAAGGCTCTTTATATCTATTATATATGAAAAAAATCAGGTTAATTGATAATTGTAACATTTTCATTTTATTGTGTTTATCAATGAATGATCTATTTTGAAAAATACAATTATCGTACATTTTTTTTAGAGACAAATGCAAAATGAAAAAAACTAAGATTTTCAAATCGACATAATTTTTTAAATATATGATATACATAGATGTAAATCAGAGATCACAAAACTTGCAGCGGAATAAAATGTTTAGATCATACCTGATTCGATCTAAAACCTCATGGATAAATCACGTGCTTCCAGAATCTAATCAATCAATCCCAGCAGTGGGGTGATATTACAATGGTGAATATCACCCACACAAACCACAGTGCAAATGACTTGATCGTTGTTTCTTGGGAGAGAGTAAGTTTATGGGTTGAAAACAAAACCTACGTTGTTTCTCTCTTGGTTACCCATAACCATATGTCAGATATATATTATATTATTATTATTTATCCATATCAGTTAAAACTGATAATATCTATATCCTGAGTGGTTATCCTAAATAGGTTTGAATTTAATTCAAAACCTATTTGGATAAGATCCAAATTATGTTCAAATGGTCATGCCACATGGGCGCCCATTACTAACATCTCCCACTCGCACATGAGTTGGCATGACACTGCCACATCTCTGTCTCAATCTCCCAAAAATAAACAATCTCATACTATCCACTGCACCGTGCGACTGCTGAGAACACCTGCATGTGGGAGCTCTATACTAGAAACTCAAAATGAGCCAGCATAGAGACATCAACCCAAAAAGAACAGAAACAGTGTCTCATATACCCCAGACCCATCTAACTACACCGGTCCAAAAAACATCTCTAATCCCTCAAAAAAGAGCATGTTTGACCCTCTCAATTCTTGCAACATATTCACACTCAATTCGCCTCTCATACAGAGCGATGTGAGTTGCCGGCAGTGAATATACAACAGTGGTGTAATACTAGATGATCTTCCCTTTGCACTCATACCATTTAGTTTAGGATTGACCGCTTTCCCAGTGATGTCCCTTAAGGCCGAATCATGCATGACCGCAGGCAACATACCAAAGTAGCAGAACATCAACCCCTTACCTTATGACATAGTCAAAAGTCACAAAAGGGTACATAAATGAAAGTCATATCAATAATGACACGTAAGACTCACACGGTGAGGAAACAGGGATCTATTCTCTCCCCTCATTACTCGGTCGCCAAGCACATATAGTATGAATACATGTTACGGTGGAGTAACTCTTCCATAAAGAGTGATGTCATACTCGATACACCGTACAGATATTAGTCTAGTCGCTTTCTAGTGCCTAACCCGAATTCTCTATTTGCTCGCCTTCTAGGCGCCAAATGAGATCTCGTATCTGGCTAATCATAACAGGCACAACATGGAAAGTGGGTACTAACATCCATGTTTGGTCCTTAACACGACCTCATCTTGGTTATAACGAAGGCGACATACATAGTGGATGATTTAAGCCTCTCTTGGCTCCAAATAAAATAAACCACCAGTCTCATCCTTGCTCGCTCCCAAGCGCCAAGGGCGATTGCTCGTGTGAGTGAGCCAATCTTGCCTGCTGACAACATCATTTGCTAATCATTATGACACAAACCGTAATAGTGTCAACATCTCATCATCTCAAAATAAGTGATCGATTTTTTTAAAAAAATTGACCACATCTTGCGCAATTATAGATTCCAAACATAAGCCTTATCAGCACCTCTTGCGATAAGTATATACAACGGAATCCACCATGTGCGCCTCACATGAAATGATTTAAGATCACTACCTCTTGCGCAATAACCTCTCTAAAGATATTTTTGGTGACCAATTTGCGTTCATTCTTAATGCGCCCAACTAGCGCAGATGCGCCCAACCAGCACATTGAATTTTATAATGAACAAATTAATATGCTTCTAATAAAGCATTTTATCCACAGTCTAATGAGCAAGGTCAAAGTCTGAACAACTCAGTTAACCATTTATCAAAGATAACACTTATCATGCCGAATACGTCCACATAGCGTACTTTAGGCTCCCACAACAAAGAAAAGATCAAGGAATATAAGTCATCTGTTTCTCCCAAAGACAATCTGAGGATTCACTCAATAGCTAAGGCTCTAGCTTTTACCGATAGGTAAGTCAATGGATTTGCAATTTTGCATCTAGAATCATTCTAAGATATTCTCTATGTAAGTCATCGAAGACAGACCGAGAATTTTCCTAAAACAATCCCTAAGGATCGTACATCCGAGCATATAAATTACATCACCCATGTCCATCATATCTAAAATAGAGGACTGCCCACCCTAGGTGGCGACAACCTTATAAATTCTTGGCTCATAATGACTAAGTAAGGAAAAACTTCTTTTGGACCATTGATCATGCCTCAGTGGTCTTCATTGATCATCTTTGGCCTATCATGGCTTGACGAAATCTAAGAACTACTGTTTGGATAACTGCTTTAGGTTGTAAAAGATTTATTGGAACCAGCAACCTTTTTGCGCTCCTAACTTTTCACCATAAAAGCAGAAGGTAAATCCCTACGGATCTACTTATCCAATTCTCTAATGAGAAATCAGGTCACAATGTCCACAAATCAATGTTCCGAACTTATGTCAATTATAGCCTAAGTCAAAATAACCTCACTCCCCAGGAGGAAGTCTTCTCATGGTCTACACTTTCCTCAATGGTGCGACCATTCGGTATCTAGCGAGCCTTATGCCTCAACAATGACTATCCAAATTACGCATAACTTTATAACAGTTTTGCGTCATAATGGAAAGTCAACCAAATTATAAAAATGGTTAATCCTCAAAGACTTTGTCTTAAACTGCGCAACATTGATCCACTTTCTAAAAACAGGGGACTAGAGCCTTTGGCATTATCCTAGGCTCTTTATCATCTTGCGGAGCAATCATGATTGTTTCCCTCTCAATCACCCAGTGATGACGTGGAAAATTTTCACATTTGCTACCACGCAACTAAGAATGTAGAGTATTCTGCTCTAATGGAGTAATCCATTAGTAGACACATCGCTCCCACTGTCCCTAGGATATTAGAAATTTCTTTCCATTCTCAACTAGGCTACATAGAGCGCTATGCTTGGAATTCTCCATCTTATAGAGTTCCAAAAACTCTATTCACGTCACCTTTACTAATAAAACTTTATGTGACTTAGTTACACTACCACAAATCTGCTTACCTATATGCACATGACCCGGAGGGTTTGCATGACCGCATACAATAATGCGCCACACGACCCTTTGTGTTTACAAGACAGCATACAATAATGCGCTATAGAACCCTAGGTCTTAACTTCACAATCTTATGATAAGTAACATAAAGATAAGCTGCTTAACGGTTATAGATCGCCCATAGATGGCTCTCCACTAACCTATTACTCAAAATTGGAGTGTAAAATCTGATATGGAGGGCTCTTAGTTAGGGATATAGGCAACAAACTAGTGCAATTTTCAATTGGGAAATATTTTGCGCCATTATCCACCTAACATTAACAATATTTAATTCCTTATCTCTACTACACAATTGTGTTGTTGAGTACTAGGAATAATCAATTTTCTAAGCATCCATCTCTCTTCACAGAGTTTTCTAAAAATAACTCAAATAGATACTCGCCACCTTGGTCAAAACTAAAAACATGAAAGCTATTATCTAATTGATCTCGACCTCATATGTGCAATGTCAAAAATCGTCTCAAAACTTTTGACTTATGGGAGATCAAATAGTCTTGACTCAGATGCATATCGTAATCTATAAATGTGTCGAGATTGAGGCTTAGCTATCATACCCTCACACATATCTAGTCACAAATAACATAGTGGACTAAATGCGCAAATACAAATGACCTTCTACGGCTTTCCTACTTACTTGTGCGCACCCATTGCGAACAAAGTTACACATTACATGAGAGCAGGATGTCATAAGCGAGTGGGCCCGAGAAGGCCTACTCAAACCATCGTGTCATCATCTCATTAATGTGATTAAGTATAATAAGCCACTGGTTCATGACCAATGTCATAAACTAATTCCAATCATCTTAATGTGTGAGTTCTCAAAGACAAGTTTTAAAGGCTTAGGCCCAACTAGGTAATGACTCACGACAAAGTCATATTCACTAGATCATAAAAGGGATGTCATGGAGATATCAAGTGCGCCTAAGTCACAAATTTAACTAGTAAGTGCTAATCCCCTGCACCTTCAAGTCAATTTTATTCTCCATACACTTTACTGCATCTAGTTGAAAGATGACGATACTCCTCTTGCCATATCTATTTCTTGCTTCATAGTTACTTGCAATTAATTCTACTATCCACAAGAAGGAGAGAATAAGCTATCAACTATGACAGCTCCAAAGTAACTTAAGCGCGAATTAGGCTAAAGAGTCTAATTCAACACAATGCTCTCACAAGCGATGCGTCAAATTCTTAGAGTCATTACAACCTTGTCGGCCTTGACCTTTTCATTACTATGCTGCAAAGTTTGCGCTTAGTGGTAAATGTTATTCAAAACGTTAGCCTAGCTAAGGAATTATACAAAGAAGCCTCTCCTCATGTCTCACACTCAAGTGTGGAAATAGTAAGTGTCCAAACTTAGACAAGTTGGCAATGCTAATAGATTTTGCAGCCACTAAGCGCTAATCTTTTCACGTAGTGTTAATAGATTTTGCAACTTCTAAGCGCTGATTTTTTCACTTCACGTGATATTTCTACGCACACTATTATAGTGCATGAAATTTCGCTCAATCCACTCCCAATAATTGGGTAGAGAGCAAAACACTGCTCATACTGGCTACTCGTCTTACACTTAATGACTAATTTATTTAAGCTCGCATTTCTTGTATGACGTGACTCTTGAATGTTACTTCATCCAATGATGTAACATTATTTACAAGTCAAATTACAAAGTCAATCCGCGCAGCTCATTAGTCAAGATCATATACAGATCTATTGAGGGCTTACTAATTTCATAACTCCTAAACTCGCCAACCAAGACTATGTAGCGTGCCGCTAACTATGGCGCACACATTAGTTTTTATTGTGCCAAACAAGGCAACAAAAACACGGCGACTTTGAGTCATGTTTCCTTACTTTGGCTCAATTAAGGTTTGACCTAAAGTCTCCAAGACTTTTGCTCATCTAAAGAATGGGATTAGTTTGTTCACATTTGAACATCTCTACTAAGTTTAGGTCAACCAAATTAACTTCCATAAGCTAAATCAATTTAGAGAGAAATTCGCATTGGGATTAATTTGATTAGCATAATATAATTTTGCAGCAAAAATCTAAATTAAATAGTGACAATATTACACAAGTCGCAAGATCGAAAATCCGCTATGCTCGTAATCATCTCTTGCGCCACAAGTGACAATTATCCAAAATTTAGTTTAATTTATGCGCAAAATATTGGTTTTCGGGAGTTAATCTACAAAGATTTCTCTCAACCGAATAACCTCCCACTGACTATGGCATATACAAAGCACGATAAATTCCATACAATAGTATTTTAATGCAAATCTACAAACAACTCATGCTATATTTATTTAATAATGGAATTATAATAAATAAATAAATAATCATGCTCTTCTAATTACAACATATTACAAATCCAAAAAAAAAATATGCTGTATTCAATATTCAGATTATGCCATAATTAAAGTGTACATCATTTTGAAATTTTCTGGAATTTTTCTGAAATATTCTGGAATTTTAAATAACTAATAAACACACATAAAATTAGAAATAAAAAATCCAGAAACTGATAAACTGAAACAATATTACCAGTAGATAGTAAAACATTTCAGAAGTCCACAATAAAAATTTCAACCCCAGAAAATTAATTATGCAATACCAGAATCATTTTAAAGCATAAAAAATGAATTATTAACACAGAAAAAATATTTTTTATTTTCGTAAAATTTTCAAAATTTTACAGAATGTAGAAAAATTAATTCTGAGTCTAAGGGTACCAACCATGCTTAAAACAAAGCTATAACGAATAAATTATGGCCCATTAACGCAATTCAGAATTAAAAACAAACAAACAGAGCCTTAGAGCCAAGCCAGGCGGGAAAAACGGCTCCGCTCGGCTCGGCTCCGCTCAGCGCAACTCGGCGCGAGTCGGCTCAATGAGCGGCTCGGCGCGCGGCTCAGCCGCGGCTCGGCGCTCGACTCTAGCCCTCGGCTCGGCGCTCGGCTCCAGCACGCGGCGCGCGTGCGTGGACAGCGCCGTCGACGCGCGCGTGATGGCGCGTGCAGGCGCGTCAGCAGGGCATCCGGCGCATGGTGGCGCGTGGCTGCGCGTGGTGGCGCGTGGCACCGCTGGGAGGCGTCATACAGCGCGTGTATCACACGCGTCGCCTTCCCGGGTGTTTTCTGGTCCGATTTTTATACTGCCGGACTTCTTTTTTCAAAATAAAACCGTTTATGGTCTTAAAAAAGACATTAATGAACATAAAAAAAATATTTATGCTCTTAATCTAATCAAAGTAGATTTTTTTTTCTTTTACAAACATTCATGTATATATTGTAAACATACACATGTAAAAATAAACACATGATTAAAGGAAACACGAAAATATCCATCAAAGGCTCTGATACCAATGTAAATCAGAGATCACAAAACTTGCAGCGGAATAAAATGTTTAGATCATACCTGATTCGATCTAAAACCTCATGGATAAATCACGTGCTTCCAGAATCTAATCAATCAATCCCAGCAGTGGGGTGATATTACAATGGTGAATATCACCCACACAAACCACAGTGCAAATGACTTGATCGTTGTTTCTTGGGAGAGAGTAAGTTTATGGGTTGAAAACAAAACCTACGTTGTTTCTCTCTTGGTTACCCATAACCATATATCGGATATATATTATATTATTATTATTATTATTTATCCATATCAGTTAAAACTGATAATATCTATATCTTGAGTGGTTATCCTAAATAGGTTTGAATTTAATTCAAAACCTATTTGGATAAGATCCAAATTATGTTCAAATGGTCATGCCACATGGGCGCCCATTACTAACAATAGAGAATCTTATAAAATGAACAGTTTAGAACTTTAAAAAGGATCCGTGGTAGGGGCCTATCAACCCAAACATTATGGTCAAGTTGATATTTAAACTTAGGAATCCATTTAAAAAAAATTGTTTTAAGTTTACAAAACAGATTTCTATTGTCTAATTGGGAATGGAGCTAGTATGTCTCAAACAAAACTAGGGCGAGGATGAAATAGGCAAGCTTAACATGCATGACGTTTTGGACGATGATGAGATTTGGTCACCTAATTAACCAAAAGCGTGATTTTTTTTAAAATTCAACTTAGATTATAAATTTATTTGTTTTAAATTTTTTTATGCTGGCAATGGTAACAGATCGAAGTTAATTGTTCCAATTAGACTACATTTATGAAAATGCCAATTATAAGTGGCTGCATACGTTTGTTAAACATCATAAAAATAAGATGACATTTGTTGACACAGTTACGTACATGTATCTAATAATATAATTTTCAAAATCGAGATACAAAAACAAAACTATGCATTTTATTTATTTTTATTCTGTATACTTTGAATTTTCCTTTGTATAACTTCTATTTTAATTTTTTCATTATTAACCCTAGCACAATTAGAAGAAAAATTGGGTTACTTTAAATACACCTCTAATTTTCTTTACACTCACCTTCTATATATATATATATATATATTTTATCAGCAAAAAAAGAGACTATATTGATGAAAAATATAGTACAAAGTACATCATAACCACATCAATAGAGTAAGGCAAGTGTGTTCCTTTTATATAATATGCAAGTGTTCTTTATAAGGTTTAAGATCCAACGTGTATATAGTGGGTCTAAAGAAAAAGAAATAATTAATGTATTTAAAAGCGTTAGCGAAAAAATTTGTGGTTACCAACGAGGGTTGGTTGAGTTGCTAAGGATCGAATTCTTCTTTTTTTTTTTTCCAGTTATGTAGGTATCCTGAGTTAGTTCACGCACACCGAACTCTTCGCTTTCAAGACTTAGGTTCAATTCTCGCTGCAGCTGCAACTGCAACAGCCCTCTCACCTAAACTTTTTTCTTACCCAAGAAGAAGAAGAAGAAGAAGAAGGAGAAGAAGAAGAAGACATTTGTGGCTTAATTTAAACAAATTTAAGGAAAAATGTTATTTGTGAGCTTTGTCTCAACACACATCTTTTCTTTTCTTTTTTTTTTTCCTTGTGGAAGGTACCAAATCGACCATAGAGGTGCTTTTTTGAATCACAGCAAAATTTTCACTTTTAAGAATTGTTATGTCGTACTGTTTGTTTGAATTAAGATGGTAGAAGAGTTATGGCATTACTCATAGTACCAGGTGGATCAACGAGATCCAAATTGAATGGAAAAAAAAGTTCAATCACATGCATGAATAAATACTAGGAAAGTTTTTTACGCATATAATTTGTATGCGTAACATTCATACAAAATGAAATAATAAGAACATTTTTATAATTTTAAGTCACAATAATGTATGCTTTGATTTGGAAAAATAAAAAACAAATCACAAAAGATCACAAATATTTTCTATGAAAATTTTATTTGTTTACTATTATTCTAAAAATTAATGGGGATGGAGGCGAATTGAAATGCCTTTTTCTGGCATTGGCACCATATCACCTAAAACCTTTTCCTTGGAAAAAAGTACCTCCCCTTTATACTTTTTCACCACATTGTGGATGAAAGTTAGCACTACTAAACGAGCATACTCTTTTCCAAGGCAAAGTCTAAGCCCACCTCCAAATGGCATGTATGTGTATGGTGCCGGTGCTTCTCCGCCTTCGTACCTTAATGGATCAAATTTTTTTGGATCCTGAAAGTACACAGAATTTTTGTTTGTTGTATTAATTGTCCAATATACCTACAAACCACACACACAAATTAGTCTCAATAATTAAAGAAAAAAATTTTCAGCAACTGAAATTTATATATTATGTTTTGTTCTAATCACTAAGATCGATGAACCATGGTAACAATGCCACGTTAACAGAAATGATGTAATAGTAATACAAACGATCAGGTCGGGCCAATTTGTGTATACCATATATTATGTTTTGTTAATATTTTAATTTTAAAATTTCTTTAGTACCATATACATTAATAGTTCCTTCACTGTGCTTATTCCTAAGAGGGATAATCCTTCAGGATTGAGAGACTATAGGCCAATTAGTTTGGTTAGCTCCATCTACAAGATATTGCCCAAGGTGTTGTCCAAAAGAATGAAGCAGGTTCTCCCAGCAGTGATCAGTGAGGTGCAGTTAGCTTTTGTCAGTGGTAGGTATATTTTAGATGGTTTGATGATTGCCAATGAAGTTGTAGATGGGTGGCACAGAGCTAGGAAGAAAGGCATCATCTTGAAGTTGGATTTTGAGAAAGCCTATGATTCATTAAGCTGGGAATTTTTGCTATCAATGTTGGGTAGTTTTGGCTTTGGTGCTAGGTGGATTAGGTGGATGAAGACTTGTATTATAACAACTATGGTGTCTATATTAGTTAATGGTTCACCCACGGAGGAGTTTCAACCACAAAAGGGGTTAAGGCAAGGTAACCCTCTATCTCCATTTTTTGTTCATTATAGCAGTTGAAGGTCTTAACCTTTTGTTGGGAAGGGCTATTAAGAAGGGCCTGTTTAAGGGTGCATTAGTTGGCTTTGATCAGTTAGGCATTTCTCATCTTCAATTCGCAGATGATACTATCATTTTTTGTGAAGGTGGCTGTAGACACCCCATTTTTGACCGTCCTCAAGACTTGGACGTCACCGTTTGAACACTCGGTGATCATCCATGTTTGTGTTCATCTTGAATTCTCGGAGGTTTTGGCTACGCGCCTTGCCTTAAGACCTTTCGACTTGCCTGTTTTGTGTTTGGTTTTGCACCAAACACTTGTGGTCTTTGCACCTGAAGGCACGAAATAGCTTGTTGGCCATCCCCACACCTCACCGGCCATGGCTTAAGGCCACCGGCCATGTTTTGTTTCTATCGGCCAAATGTTTGGCCGGTCGGCACTCTTTCTGGTCAGCCGACCATTGTTTTGGTCAATTTGTCATTTTTGGCTGGCCGATCACTGTTCATCTGCTTTTGGCAGATATTTTGTGCCAGCTGTGATAGCTGGCACCCACTTTGCACCCCCTCCATACACTCCAAACACGTGTATGGAGGGATTTCCCTCTTGCTTAGCTTGTTTTATAAGCTTTGCAAGAGTGGATCTCTATAAAAGGAGGGCTTCTCCTCCCTCCTCAAGGGTTCCAAGAAGTTCAAGAGGTCTGGTTTTAGGGTTAGGGGTCTTGTATCTATCTTATCTCTATACCTCACTCTCCTTGCATATTTGTGTGTGTTTAGGGTGTTTTTGTTCTTAGTTTTGCACTAAGACACATAGTATTACACCATACCTTAGCTACTGAGGTACTAAGGAGTTATTTTCAGAGTTCTTGAGTTGATTTAAGCTTGGAAAGGCTGTTGGAGCTCCATTCTTGAAGGTGGTCTACAAGGGTAAGAACTTTACCCCTTTATTCCCCATTTTTGCATAGACTTTTAGCCATCCTTGCATCTATTTTTAAGATTAGTCTATAACTAATAAAAGTTTTGATTTTGAGTGCTTAAAATAGTTGTTTCAGGTCTCTTTGAGGTTTGGGGTTGTTTGACCCCTCTTAGGCCTTGTTTGGCCTCTTTTTTTGTGCACTTTTGGTGAGCTCCGGGACCACCTTGTGTTGGCCTCCTCACCATTGAAATCTAGAGGGATTTCAGTGGTGGGGATGGTGCTTTATGGTCCTAAGAAAGAGAGGGCCATCCCCTCTCCTTGTCGTCTTCAATACTTGTCATTTTAGTCTCATGTGTGAGCACTTTTCTTGAGTTCATGTTGGCCATGTCTTAAGTAGTATTTGTTCTTATTTTGCCATGATATAGCACTGTTTTTAATTAGTTTAGACACACCATGCATGCTTTCCGTACTTGTCTTGTAATGCCATGAAATTGCCTTGACATGCTTTGTGCTTTGAACCTTTTTTTTAGCATGATCTTGGCTTAGCTTTGTGAAGCTTTTATGCATGTTTTGATGTGCTTGAGGTCTGATTTTGGTCATTTGGGTCATCTATGACTTGCTTTGTATAGCTACCATGCAATCTCCCCTTGTAGGCCTTGAGTATTGGATCCTCTAGCATGCTCTACTTGCATCATTTCAGTGGTTTGACACCATTAGTCATGTCATTTCAGCCCATATAGCATGCTTGTATACTTGCATTTATGGCTCCTGTGATGTTTCAAAAGGTTTGTGTTTTGTGCACCATGTTTGGGTCATTGTGCATGCCTTTAGACTTAGGCATTTGGAATGCCATTTAAGTGTGTTTTTGGTCTTGTTTAGATCTGCATTGGGACTGTTTTAGGTCCCCATGGCCCTTTGGGGCTTGCTTCATTTAGCCTTGGTTTGAGTCCCGTGGCTAGTTTTCAAGTTTTGGGCTTGGTTGCATGTTTTGCTTACTTTGTTTAGTTGGTTTGGCACCATCCTTAACATGATTTTCAGAGTTTATCATGCTTACCATTTGTCCATATTTGTTTCCTTTTAAGTGTGCTTAAAAGTCCCTCTTTTATGCTTAAGTGTTTGACCATGTTTGTATGCATGTTTGTATGTAAATTTGACCTCATTTCTATAGCATTTGGCCACTGTTTTGGGCCTAGTAGAGAGTTGTCCATCTTGGTGTAAGTCCATCATTCGCATGTTGTTACATGCTTGCCTTGTATGTTGTTACACGCTTGGCCTTTGGCATGTTGTTGCATGCTATACATGTTTGTATGTTTAGATGCTTAGCCTATTAACATGTTGTTGCATGTTTAAGTGGTGTTGCATTTGGCATGCATCTTGTGTTAAGTTGCTTTACATGTTTCTATGCTAAGTCCCCCTCACATGTTGTTGCATGTTGGTCATTAGCATTATTGTTACATGTCTAGCATGCTTGCTTGCTTAGGTTGTATGCCTAGTACACATTGCTTATTTGCATGTTCATATTGCATACTTAGCTCGCATGCTCAGGTTGCATTTTGCATGCATACCTTGCCTCTTGAATCACCATGATAGGGGTTAGGTCCATTATTTGTTTATGTGCACTTCATTTGACATTGAAATGGCACACTTGGCCGCTTTGGCCATCACGCATTGAAATGCGCGATTGATGGTCCGAGGGTCGAGTACCAAACTCCTTTGAGTCACAAACATGATAAGGAGTGTGGTGGTGCAGACATTTTCTTTAAAATGCATTGCCATGCCTTGTTTGCCCTCTGCTGCTGTCAAAATAGGGTTCTGCAGGAAGATATGGTCGACCGACCATTCTCAGTGCCGGCCGACTAAATATCTTTGGCCAAGAGCTATACAACTGGTCGATGACCACTTTACCATGGTCGGTGACCATTCCTTATGGCCGGTGGCATCCCACAATGATCACGGAGTGATGCTGAAGCATCCCTCCCTGGGACTTGTGCAATTTTTAAAGGCACAGAGTAGTGTAAACAGAGGCAGTTTGTGAATGGTGGTGGATTTCCGAGCGAAACCGAGCACGCATGCATTGGACCTTCTTCCCGAGGCTGTTTTACCGCTTTATTAGCCTAGTTAATTTGCTTAACTAGTTAAATGGCCTGTAACTATTTAATTAGCTTGTGAATTAGTTAAATTTGTATTATTCTTTTGGTCTCTTCGAGAGAGAGCGAATTGTGTAATAAGTGTGGGTGCGTGTGTGCTTGTCTTCCAACCCCCACTTCTTTCTCCCTTTTACTTACCTGCTTTTGATGGTTAGTATTAGGGCATATTTCAATTAGCATCCTTATGTTATGCATGTGTGCATTAATTCATTTGTATTGCATGCACCCGGCTCGGCGCATCATACTAATTGCATAGTATTTCAAATCTAACTTGAATACATGTTATCTGTTGCATTTCACATGCCATCCATAGATTAGCCGAGCCTATTCTAGTTGCATTTTTCCTGCGATGCATTAGCCATCTTAACATGGACTTGGATCACACATTTGATTACTAACATGTTCCTTGTTTTGGCTTGGAGTACTAGGCGAGTGTTTATGCTTTAGCATCTCGCATGAGTATGAATGTTAACATGAAAGCATGCTTTCCATGAGGCTAACCGCTTAGTTGATTTACTGCCTGAATGCTTGTGGGTGAAGGTTGGATTGCTTGAATTGGGATAATTCATTGAAATCCGTGTTTTAGCCTACTTACGAGTAGCAAACTTCAAATCATTTTCCAAACCAAACGGATATGCGATACTTTGTTCCAAATTAGGCGATCTAGTCTATACTTGTGTGTTGTGTGCATCACATAGTAAATTCTAGCTAATTAATCGGAATAAGAACACATATGTTTTCAAAACGAGATATCATGTTTAGTAGTGGCCGATCTTTGACCGGGTGGGCGGGGTGCTCATAGCTGACCTTCCCCAATCGTACCCAAGTTCCTGAGCCGAGGCAACTTTGGTGATGACAGACATGTGGCCTTAGGCAACGAGTCAGGGTTTTCTAAATTTCCCAAAAATAAAACATTTAGGTGGCGACTCTGTATCTGGCAAAGCAGTCCATGTTTGACACTTCTTTCAAAAAAATCTGTTTTCAAAAACGATTTGCCGGATTTGGACTCTTTGGTGATTTATCAATCTCACATTGCACATTGTGAGATCAGATTAAGAATCGTGACAATTTGAGTCCGAACTGTAGTGAGCCCCAAATGAACAGAACGGGATTCCCTCCAAGGACGTTCGGGGTCGTCTACCATGGCATGGAGGAAGTCTAGAATGTTAAGAGGGTTTTGAGGTGCTTTGAGGTGATCTCTGGTCTAAGAATAAACTTCCACAAAAGTATGGTTTGTGGAGTAGGTTATCATGAAGACCAGACTAAGAAATTTGCTAAGGTGTTGAATTGTTTGCCTAAGAATCTGCCTATTAATTTTTTAGGCCTGCCTCTAGGGGCCAATCCTAGTTGAAAGAGCACTTGGTCTCCAGTAGTGGCAAAGTTTCAGAAGAAGCTCTCTTCTTGGAAGAGAAGACTGTTGTCTTATGCTGGCAGATTGACTTTGATCAAATCAGCCTTGTCCAATTTGCCTATCTACTTCCTTTCAATCTTTAAAATGCCATAAGTGGTCGTAAAGTCTATTTCTAAGATTCAAGCCAATTTTCTATGGAGAAGTTCTGCTACTAGTAGAAAAGTGCACATAGTCAAGTGGATGGAGGTCATAAAAAGTAAGAATCAAGGAGGTTTGGGAGTTAGGGACATAGGTGTGGTAAATGAATGCTTGTTGCTAAAGTGGTGGTGGAGGTATGCCAGTGATGGTAAAGCTCTGTGGAAATCACTGATCTGCTCTTGGTATGGCAAAATTGGTGGGGGATGGACACCTTCATTGAATCAGTCAGTAGGGGCCTCAGTGGTTTGGAAGGATATCTCACAGCTTTCTGTGGTTAATCAGCAAATGGGTGAATTTTTTGGTGAACAGGTTAAAATTATAGTTGGCAATGGGAGGAGAATAAAGTTCTGGTATGATCCTTGGTTAGGTAGCAGAGGCTTAAAGGCTGAATTTCCTAGATTGCTCAGTTTATCCACAGAGAATAAGGATTCTTTGCAGCAGCTCAGTGCAAAGTTGTGTGCCTCAGGAGGGTGGCAGCTTCATTTCTGAAGGAATCTCTTAGCTTCAAAAGAAGAGGATTTGCAGAGGCTGTTAGGCATGTTGTTCTTATCTCCTAGTCTCAGAGATGGTGTTGAGGACTCCTGCTCTTGGTTAGCAGAGAAGTCAGGGCAGTTTTCAGTTGCCTCTGTGTGGAGATAGAGGGCTGTAGCTAGTGGAAATGGTTTGGTAGTCCCAGCAGGGGTGTGGGTGAGAGTGGCCCCTCCAAAGATGCAGTTTTTCTGTTGGTTGGCTTAGCGTGGCAGAGTTAAAACCTCATCCTACCTTCAAAGAATTGGGGCTCTTCATTTGGGTGCTAGTAATTTGTGTATTTTCTGCCAAACTGAGATGGAAACTGTTGAACATGTGCTTCTGCTGTGTCCTCTAGTGTGGAAGTGCTGGTCTCACATAGTAGAGTGGTGAGACTAGGTTTGTGCTATTCCAGGTTCTGTAGAAGGCCTGTTGCAGTGGTGGAATGGTGGCAGGTTCAAATTCAAGTCTTGGGCACTCAAAGTATGGCAGATTATTCCCTCTGTAGTCTTATGGTCAGTATGGAAGTTGAGAAACCAATGCTTATTCAAGGATGCTCTTCCTGATCTCCAAGAACTCTATGAACAAGTTAAGTTGTAGGTAGCTTTGTGGTCCAAATGGCACTTGAAGGTGGATTATTCAGTCCATGATATAGTGTCCAATCTCTACCAAATCATATGGCAGTAAGGTTTCAGTACTTAAGAGGTTTGTTGTTTAAAATATGCAGTGGGCTTAGTAATATCTTGTTGGCAGTAGGCATGTGCTCTAGGTTCAGGTGGGATGTAGGTCTTTTGTCCAATTTAAATCAAACCAGGTTTGAATAATGGGCTTGGTTGGATGGACTTGAGTTGTTGGTAGTTCATCTGGTATGTCATTGCAGGTATTTCAGTTCAGTGTGGTTCTGAGTTTGTGTGTCAGTGTGGTTCTGAGCTTGTTCTGCTCAGTTTTTTGCTGTCTCCTAATTAAGTGTTGTGTGATTCTGGTTTATATCTGGAGTGTGGCAGAGCTAAGTTGGTCTGGTTTTGGCCTTCTGTATTTTGTTGTATGCTGCTGAAGTATGCTGCTGTTTGGCTTTCTGTATGTCTATTTGAGGCTAGTTTGGTTATGTCTGCTTCTGGTTTGATGTATGAGGTTGTTGGTTTGGGCTGATTCTGCTAGTCTGGTGCTCTGTTTTGCTGTATGAGGCTTATTGTTTGGCCTGATAATGCTAGTCTGCTGATTTTAGGAAGGGAGTAGTAATGCTAATGCTGTTGGAAGATGGCCTATTGTACGAAGCAAGTCTGCTTCTGGTGGCATGTTGGCTCAGATTTTGGGGTATATTTGCTCAGTTGTTCTTTTGTTTTTTCCTTCGTTTCTTTGTCATTGTTTTGCCCCGGTTGTTGGTTTCTCACCAACTAGGAGGTTGGAGCTTCTTCTAGCTCCAAGCTCCTCTTTATTAATGTAATTCGGTTGTTTTTCATCAATAAAGTTTTCTTTGCCGATCAAAAAAAAAAAAGAGTAAGAAAAGTAAATGAAATTATTATGTATTTTTCTTAAAATAGGAAAAGGGGAAAAAATGGGACACTTATATATAATTTTAGAGGGTGAAAATTGAAAATATATATATATATATATATATTATAAAATCATTGGCTAAAGAGTAACTGTTGAAAAGTCGAGCACATCCTAAGCCTATACGCCTATACCAAGCAATTATTCATTGCCCCAAAGACACGTAGCAATATCACAAATCAATTCAAGTCATTCATTTGTGCAAGTATACATAGAACCCACATAAATGAATGACTTGAATTAATGTATGACTATGTCACCTAGAGTATGGAATAATTTTTTCGAACAATCAGCAAGGTATAATTTTCCTAATCAGCAAGAAAAAAATTGAGATCCAAGATTTCAATCATTGGAAACCTATCTTTTCAAAAAGATTAAAAGATAGGGTCTCAAATCTCATTTTATTTGAAATAACCGATTACAAGTAGTTAGGATAACAGATGATGTGATAATTCTAGATGATTCAATAATAAACTAGTTTGAAATGTCATTTGATATATGTTTACACACCTTCTACCCCTTCGGAATGGTAAAACCAGCATAGGTGAAATCTGTTAAAACCTCTCTAAAGGTTCCTTGTTAGGGAGGAACAAGTCTCATAACTTCACACATTACATTCCATGAGTATTTCATTTTCAACATGTCATTCCAATAATCTAATAATTCTCTTGTCTTTCTATCCTTTGAGATCTTCAATTGCTTTGTATTTCAAACATGTAAGATCACATATGTTAAGTCCCTAGTTCCCAAATCCGTGAACAAACTTGATTTAATTGAGTTGTAATTTTTTCCTTTGTTTTGGTCTTCCCACTTGAGTGGGAACATTTGCGCTCGAGCGGAGTTTGCATTGTCTCAGTAGTTAGGCTTGTCTGTACAAATACTGAGAAGTGTGTTTTCGCGCTCGAGCGTGAGACCTGTTTAATCACACGCGTTTTAGAGACTCCGCTCGAGCGGCAAGTTCTGCACTCGAGCGGGGGACGTGGCCCCTGTTTTCTATATATATGTGTTTAAGTCTTTTTTTAGGGTTAACACTCCTAGATCCATTTTGGGGTTAGTTTGATAGTTTTCCTTTGATGCTTGCTTGAGTATTATACTCACATGGTTAGGTAATATACATCAAAGGGTTGGTTGTGTGATCTTCATCAAGAGTATTTTTCTTTAGTGGAATCAGGAGATTCAAGCATGGAGTGTCGAAGGAGTTTGATGTTGTGCTCAGTCTTTGATTCGACAATGGATGTTGTGGATTCAACATCAACCTAATCAATTCCGAGATGAAGGTTGTGGTGAAAGATATACAAAAGATTTGAAGACAAATTGAAAGCTCTTGGTTAATTTGTTTGGTATCTTTGTAATCTTTCTTTCTTCAGTAGTGGATTGATTTGTGGCGTTTCGTCTGTGTTTTTTTTTATCACAATTGGGGGTGCTCCAATTGTGATTTTTCCACGTAAAAATTGTTTGTGTCGATTTATTATTTTAAAAACAACAATTTAAATCACATTCGTACGTGCTTGATGATTTAGATTGTTAGTTTTAGTTTTTGGGAATTGGTACAATCAATTCTTGATCTAATCTTGATCTAATCAATTTAGCCACTAGATCAATGGCATGAAGCTCCTCCTCCATTTCTTTCAATGAATGAGTAACTTTTCCAAAAACCTCCACATTCCATTTTTTCAACATTGAACGTAGGGCCTTCAATTTGTTCATTATGACAAACCCTGCCCAACCAGTAATAGCAAAATCTTCCCAACATTTCTTTACAACCTCCCCAAATTTCGAATGTAGAGTCCAAGTATTTATGAAACGAAATGGCCTCCCTTCTATCCTCTGCAGTAACAAGGGGCAATGATCTGATACACTTCTATCCAAACCCCATAACTTTAGATGCAGCCTTTTTATCCACTCTATTGACATAAGTACTCTGTCGATTCGACTCCAACGTTCTTCATCATCAGAATTACACCAAGTGAACTGCCTATCCATCATGGGTAAATCAATGACCTCCATATTTTCTATAAACATATTAAACTATTTCATCCCTCTGTCTCTTTGAGAACACACCATTCTTTCCCCAAGATTTTTGATTTCATTAAAGTCACCAGCTAGACAGTAAGGATTACAAAAACTAGATTTCAATCCATACAACACAGACCAGAATCTTGATCTTGACCCAGACTTTTCTTTACTTGAGCCTTTCTCGTGAGTACCCGGCCTAACTTTTGATCCAGGTTTACTTCTAAGAACAGCACCTTTGCTCCAGCATCCCATACCCACTGTACCTCATTTCCTATCCTTTCTCCCACCACTGGTTTTCCCATGTTTATCTACCAAGATTCTATCGCCACCCCTCCTTATTAGCTTTTACCTCTGTTTTATCTCTCATTTTTTCCCACCTCTGATACCAAAAGCATATGTGGACTCAACAAATGATGATGATGACCCACTATCCTGGACTTGGGACACCTCAATAGCTGGGTTGCTAATGTTAACCATGGGCCCAAATACTAGCCCATCATACTAGGTCTTAACCAAATCCACTTCCAACGCTATCCTTGGCTTATCAAGCCCATTCCCACTAATGCTTCTCATATATCCATTGCCCACACCTTTCTTTTTTTTTTTTTTTTTTGGATACATCGGAAAGGAAACAAGAGCAGAAGAAAGAAAAAAAAAAAAAAAAAAAAAAAGAAGAAGAAGAAGAAGGAAAGAAGGGAGGCACACAGGAACTAGATTCTCCGATATGCCATTCCCACCATATCAGCCACAATTTGGCTTCTAACAACAATAGGTGGTTCATCTACCACCACCAATGGTTCTAATTGGTTAGCTCCCATGTTGGCTAATAAATTTGCACACTTGTTATCCTCTTGCAGAATATGTTGAATAGAGCAATTACACCTGCGGATAAGGTCTCTAGAATCCTCCACTATACTTCTGAAAGGGCAGTTTGAAGGTGGCCCCTTGTTAAGCAATTCTTCAGCTAAGGTAGAGTTCGTCTCGATGATAACTTCGTGCAAACCCTTCTCTAGCACCATTGTTAGCCCCCTATAAATACCCCACATTTCAGCCTCCAAACTATAACAAGAGTCAAGCTTGCCAAAAAATCCACACAACCAAGAGCCATTGTCATCCCGAAATACTCCGCCAAAGCCTCCTTCACCTAAATCACCTCGAGCACAACCATCAGTGTTGAGCTTGATTTTACCTGCAAATGGCGGAATCCATTTAACCATAACATGAGTTAATCTATTACTAGTCAAAGATATAGAGAAAGCATGTTTAATCTCATTAACATAATTAAATGTTAGAAAAATTGTTCTCTACCAAGAAGGAGCAATATCATGAAAAACTTTTCTATTCCTTTCTTTCCAAATTTTCCAAATAGTAACAGCAAAAATGAGGCCTCAATCTGGACCCACGTCCATGCTATTACGTAAATTGGATTTGAGCCAAACATTAAGGGGACTCAACATGGCCCTAGAACTTTGATAGCTTCCCATTAATTCATGCCAAACAAATCTGGAATAAGTACAACCACGGAGCAAATGTTCAACATCCTTCAAAAGATGATTGCATCTAGGACAATTTGCATTGTCCGTAATTCCCCTTTTTAACCTCATAGAATTGGTAAGGAGTTTACCATGAAGAGTCAACCACAAAAAGCCTTTAAGCATTTGTGGAATTCTTAATTTCCAAACCCAATCCATATTAATAGAATTGTCCATCGAACTAGAGGCCATTTGATAGGCTGTAGCGGTAGAAAAGTTGCCACTAGTGGACCCCTTCCAATGAGGAGTATCAGGATAGGTAACAAAACGAGATAAATTAACATTAAGCACATAATCAAGGGCTTCACTTGGAATGCAAGCCTTGATCTTATTCACATCCCACTCCCCAACATCATTCATAAGTTTATCCACAGTATCCATATTGATTGAACTATGATCGGGGTATTGTGAAGCTTCATCTGTCCATCCCCTACATTTAAAGTTTCGATGGCATTCAAATTTTCTTTGATATTTGTCTCCACGCTTGCTTTAATTACCCTTTGGCTTTCCAAACCCACTTCCATCGTCTCTTCCACTCTCGAGGTGGAGCCAATGTTAGACAGCCTCCCTGCTGCCATTGATTCAAGGTGTGCTAACTCAACCCTCTGTGCTCATGCCACATCAGCACACATGTCCATCATATTTTGGGTTGAGCCTTCCACCTCAGCCTCGGTCCCCTCTGCAATCTTGTCAGCCTCTAGCTCCTTTCCTGAGATTGCATTGCATAGAGCTACCCTCTTCTGACTTGACTTGCACTCACAAGGTTTACCAGTAAACTTAGTTACCAAAACTAGTTCTTCACACACTAACTGAATAGAGCATGTCTTGGCACCTAATTTCTATTACTGTGTTGATGAAGGTCATTACTTTGGTTGCAACCTTGATCCTTCCACAACTGAAGGATATGGGATTTGTTGTATCCTCATCGATTCGAATTACTTCCCCCCAAATGCGACCGATTTTATTAAATGTATCAGTGTTGCAGATATTCAATGGCACCCCCTAACAGCGCAACCATACTGCCCTTTCCTGTTCAAGAGGAACAAACTTCTGCCACTCAGTTACTGATTCACACCATTTTTTGAAACAATCATCCAAGAGGACCATCTGTGACTTCTTGTCCTCCACTGTCTTAAAGGACACTACAGCTATACGACCTCCCCATTTTCTTACAGCAATGTCCTTAGAACCTCTTTTCAAGACATCCTCTCGAAAGTTTGAGAAAGCATAGTAACTTTTTAGTTTGACAATAACACTCTCGTACAGCCATGCATTGCCTAATTCAACACCCAATATGACATGCCCTTCATTGGCTATTCTGTTGCCTTGTACCATATCTTCCACATAGGATTGATGCCCCATCTGACCCTTAAATGCCACATCATCAGTGCTTTCCAAATAGCATTGTGGTTTTCCTTTTCCACCATCCACATTCTTCATAGGCCTGCCTTCTCTCTCATTCTTTCTTGTCTTCTCAAACTCTACTACCTTCACTTGCAATTCCTTACCATCGCACCATAGGCCATGAGCTTTTTGAACAGCTAGTGAAGCTACCACCGGGAAATTATATCTAACAAAGCCAAATCGTATTTTTGGAGCCTTCCTAAGCTTGTTTGGGATGAAAACATCATTCACTACTCCGAATTTAGTAAATAGTGTAAACAAACCTTTTGGGTTCATCGACCATGGAAGGTTATCAACAAACACTGTAAAAACTCCTTGTTTACCTACTCGAGTAACCGCCCTTTGATCATATCTTCTCTTCCCAAATAAGACCGGCTGCTAGCCGCCCACTTCTGCTCCGCTTCCTCTTTGCCCTTTGATCCCAGTTAATGTCATATCCTGCGTGCTAGGCTCTTTTCTTGTTGCACACTCTTTTTTTTTTCTTTTATATCAAAATGACTTAATGTATAATAATTCTCAAAAGTATGACCTATTGCTAATGTATTATTATATTCATAATTTTTACTCTTTTTATTATTTTATTTTATTTTTGTTGTTTTCTACATTTTTCACTTGAAAGTGTCAGTTCTTTTCAATTTTTCATGGAAATTCATAACAATTGTCATGTGAAAAAAATAATAATCTGACCATATATTTCATCTCGTATGTGTATTCCCACTACAAATTACATATATATGTATATAGAAATCATTTTATATTAAAAATACTAGGGCCTACCATAACACACAAATTTTATGAACGGTATGGTGTAATGAAAATTTTATCAAACATATATATACATACAAAAATATAATCTCAAAAGGTTGTTAGTGTTAGTATATTGTATATTCATATTGTATATTAATAGTGTTAGTCATCATTGTAGTCCATTATTATGTTTATGCTTTCATAATTGTTGTTCCCTCTCTCTCTCTTTATGCTTTCGGTGCAACGGCACCCAATGTTCCTCTTCCTCTCTATAAAAGAGAGGTGTAAATCTCCTTGTAACACACAGATATACAACAACTGAACAATTCAGTATTTCTCTCTCTATTCTCTATCACTCTCTCAAATTATTGTTTCATGGTATCAGAGCCCAGTGTTGCATTTCTGGCAATTTTCAATTTTGGTGTTTAGTCCCGTACACAGTGGCATACATCAAACCGCTCGGAATTTCCTCACGATTCCAACGGCACCAAGCCCGTCCTCAGAACACGCTCCACGCGCCCTCACGCGCCACCTTTGTCTTCGGCGCGTCACCACCTCCGTCACCACTCTCACACGCGCCCGCACGCGCCATCTGTTGCACCTTGCTTCCGCCACGCGCCTCCACGCGCCCACACAACCGCGGCTGACGTCAGCCCTACCACTCCCGTACGCCGCGCCTGCTACTGTGCGCCTTTCGTGCGCCGCTTCACTAAAGTGCACCCGCGTGCGCCAAAACGGCTACCGTGCGCCGCGCCTGCGCCTGTCCGCTATCGTGCGCTGCCGCTTCCTGCTAACGTGCTCCTTCTTGCAGCCTGCTAACGTGCGCCGCTGACATCATTGCTGACATCATCTCTGTTCAGCATACCTTTCCTGGCTATTTTCGACCTTCCGGACTCACTGGTACACTCTGTTTTACCTAATTTTGCTCCTACAGGTCTATTCCTCTTGCTTTAAATCCTACTCAACTCGTATTATGGATCGTCCTGATGCCTCCCATCCCATTTCCGTTATTTTGAATGGTTCCAACTATGTTCTGTGGGCCCAAGCCATGTCTTCCTTCCTCAAAGGCAAGAAGCTCTGGCGAATTGTCACCGGGGATGTGACTAAACCGGTTAAAGACAGTGTCACTACTGAAACTACTGCTCATACTGCTACATATGAAGACCAACTTGAGGAATGGGACAGTAAAAATTACCAAATCATTACCTGGTTTCGTAATACATCTATTACCTCTATCAGTCTTCAGTTTGGTCGCTTTCAGCTTGACTCTGTAAATACTCCTGCAAAGGACATATGGAATTTTTTGAAAGAACGATACCAGACTACTGGTCTTGCCCATCAATATCAACTTCAGAACCAACTTCATCGCATGCGCCAAGAATCCACTCAGTCCATTAATGACTTCCTTTCTCAAATGTACTCTGTTTGGGATCAGCTTGCTCTTTCGGAACCAACTTGGCATAACCACGAAGATGCTGTTTTATTTACTATCTATCGCAACCAGCAAAGATTGGTGCACTTTCTCATGGCTCTTACTTCCTCCTTTGAGCCCGTACGTGCCTCTCTGCTTCATCGCCATCCATTGCCCACTCTTGAACAAGCAATTTCGGAGTTGCTCTCAGAGGAGACTCGTCTTGGTACACTTCAAACTCATCATGTGGACTCTGTTCTTGCCACTCCTCCGTCCCGGCCATCATTTACCCAGCGGCCCACTGCTTGCCTCTATTGTCAGAATCGGGGCCTTTCTTCAACCCATCTCCTGGTCAACTGCCCCGTCAGATCCTGCCGCTACTGCAACAAACTTGGTCCTGGTCATCTACAACAGGATTGTTATCGCAATCCTTCCCGATCATCCTCCAACAGCCACTCCTCTCGCGGTGGCTCTTCCCGGGGAAACTTTCATCGTTCCGGGAATCAGTCTCATCACACTGCTGCTGCTGCTTCCGGGAATCAGTCTCATCACACTGATGCTTCTGCCTCTGCGGAGTTCTCTGAGTCACCTGCTCCGTCTACATCTCGCTTTTCTCCGACAGATGTAGAGGCCATGCTCAAACAACTTCTCTCCTCATCTGGTACACCTCCTCCTACTGCTTTGTCTGTAATCCCAGGTAACTCTTCTTGGTATTTTGACTCTGCCTGTTGTAATCATATGACCTCCAGTTCTACTATCTTTTCTTCCTCCTCCTCATCTCCTCCTTTTCCCTCCATTCATACTGCTGATGGTTCCCTCATGTCTGTCCGTCATGTTGGTACTGTTTCCACCTCTTCTTTATCTCTACCTCAAGTTTATCATATCCCTGCTCTCACTTTAAATCTTATTTCCATTGGTCAATTATGTGAACTTGGTCTAACTGTCACATTTTCTGCTACTGATTGTTTGGTACAGGACCCTCAGACGGGGCAGACTATTGGGATCGGCCGTAAGCATGGACGTCTCTATGAACTCATTCACCTTCATGTTCCTACCTCTCCTCAGATCGCTGCTCCTACCTCTACTTCCTCATTATCTCCCTTTCATCTTTGGCATTGTCGTTTAGGGCATATTTCTGTTAATCGCTTAAAGTCTTTGGTTTCTAGTGGACAGTTGGGTCATGTAATTCCCGATCATTTCGATTGTATACCCTGTCAACTTGCTAAACAACCTGCTTTATCATTTAATAAAAGTACTTCTGTTTCCCTTGCACCTTTTGATCTTATACATTCGGATATTTGGGGACCCTCCCCTACTCCTACTATGGGGGGATCTCGTTATTTTGTTGTCTTTATTGATGATTTTTCCCGATTTACTTGGCTTTTTCTCATGAAACATCGGTCTGAACTTAAACACATTTATTATCGCTTTGCCCAAATGGTCCACACCCAATTCTCTAAAGTCATCAAAATTTTTCGCTCTGACAATGCCATGGAATATCGGGATTCAGATTTCCTTTCCTTTCTTCAGCATCATGGTACACTGCCTCATCGTTCTTGTGCTGGCACGTCCCAGCAAAATGGCCGCGCTGAACGGAAACATAGGCATATCCTTGACACTACTCGTGCTCTCCTTCTGTCTTCTTCCTGTCCTGAAAACTTTTGGGGGGAAGCTGCCCTCACTGCTGTTTACACTATCAACTGTGCTCCTACCCCTGTCATCCTTAATCAAACTCCCTTTGAACGTCTGCATGGCACTCCTCCTCCTTACGCCAATCTCCGGGTTTTTGGCTCTGCCTGCTTTGTTCTTCTTCAATCTCATGAACACACCAAACTTGAACCTCGTTCTCGTCTTTGTTGCTTTCTTGGATATGGAATTGAACATAAAGGCTTTCGCTGTTGGGATCCTATCTCTAAACGTCTTCGTATCTCTCGCCATGTCGTTTTCTGGGAACACCAAATGTTTTCCTCGCTCTCCTCATTTCACCTACCCACACTTTCCACTTCTGTACTGTTTACTAATCCTTCCATCGATCTTTTCTCTGCTGATTTTGATACAGGGTCTTCATTCATCGAGACGCCCTTGCTGACTCCTGATTCTGTCCAGCCTGCTCCCTCTGAAGGTCTACCTCTTATTGCCACACCTCCTTCTCCACCGGTTCTTCCTCCCACCGATCCTCCTACGGGTCGACCACGCCGGGTAACTCAACCTCCTCTCCACCTTCGTGATTATATTGTTGGATCTGCTGCCTTCTCTACTTATGAACCTACCTCCTATCGTGAGGCTTGTACTAATCCTCTTTGGCAGCAAGCTATGACTGATGAACTCCAGGCCTTGGACAAAGCTCATACTTGGGATCTTGTTGATCTTCCTCCTGGCAAGACTGCAATTGGCTGCAAATGGGTTTACAAAATCAAAACACATTCTGATGGCTCTATTGAACGCTACAAAGCTCGTCTTGTTGCCAAGGGTTTCAACCAGGAATATGGTATTGATTATGAGGAGACATTCTCTCCTGTTGCTCGACTTACCTCTGTTCGCAGTTTACTTGCCGTTGCTGCTGCTCGCCACTGGGGGCTCTTTCAGATGGATGTCAAAAATGCTTTCCTCAATGGTCATCTTCTTGAGGAGGTCTACATGCAACCTCCACCTGGGTCCACTTTTCAACCTCATCAGGTCTGCAAACTACAACGTGCTCTCTATGGACTCAAGCAGGCGCCTCGTGCTTGGTTTGCTACGTTCAGTTCTACCATTCATGACTTCGGGTTCACCTCTAGCTCCTATGACTCAGCTCTTTTTATACGATCTACTTCTCATGGTACCACTCTTCTTCTTCTATATGTGGATGATATGATTATCATTGGTAATGATGAAGCTGGTATTCTCCACCTCAAACAGTTTCTCCACCGACAGTTTGAAATGAAGGACCTTGGTACTCTTAACTACTTCTTAGGCCTTGAAGTCTCTCATGACTCTACTGGTTCCTATTTGTCCCAGGCCAAATATACATCCGATCTTCTGGCTCGTGCTGGTCTTAATGATTGCAAAACTACCTCTACTCCAGTTGATCCTCAGATTCGTCTCACTCCTCTCGATGGGACTCTTCTCTCTGATGCTACTCTTTATCGCCAGCTCGTCGGCAGTCTTGTCTACCTCACAGTCACTCGTCCTGACATTGCCTATGCTGTTCACATTGTCAGTCAGTACATGTCGGCTCCCCGCACTCCCCACTATACTGCTCTACTCCGCATCCTTCGCTACCTCAAAGGCACTCTGTTCCATGGCCTTCACTTCTCTGTTTCCTCCTCTCTTGAACTGCGTGCCTTTTCCGATGCTGATTGGGCTGGGGATCCTACGGATCGACGCTCTACCACCGGTTTCTGCTTCTTCTTAGGGGATTCTCTTCTTGCTTGGCGTAGCAAAAAACAATCCCTCACTGCCCGCTCTAGTACCGAAGCTGAATACCGAGCTCTTGCTGATACTACTCAGGAACTTCTCTGGCTTCGCTGGCTCCTTACTGATATGGGTGTTTCTTCCTCTGGTCCTACCCCTCTCTATTGTGACAATCAGAGTGCCATTCAGATTGCTCACAATGATGTTTTTCATGATCGCACCAAACATATTGAGATTGATTGTCACTTCATTCGCCAGCATGTTACCTGTGGTACTGTTCATCTTCTTCCTATTGCTTCAGTCGATCAACCCGCTGATATCTTCACTAAAGCTCATCCTCCTGGCCGCTTTCATGATCTTGTTTCCAAACTCAACTTGGTTGATGCTTTCCCTCCTTGAGTTTGCGGGGGGATGTTAGTATATTGTATATTCATATTGTATATTAATAGTGTTAGTCATCATTGTAGTCCATTATTATGTTTATGCTTTCATAATTGTTGTTCCCTCTCTCTCTCTTTATGCTTTCGGTGCAACGGCACCCAATGTTCCTCTTCCTCTCTATAAAAGAGAGGTGTAAATCTCCTTGTAACACACAGATATACAACAACTGAACAATTCAGTATTTCTCTCTCTATTCTCTATCACTCTCTCAAATTATTGTTTCAGTTAGAAATAGTAAAAGTGAAGGAATTAATTAATTAGTAAACTACAGCTTATATAAAAATGAATAAATGAATGAGAGTGAATTAATAACCCATTCATTGTGAAGTAGCTTGACCAAGCGTCCCTACTAATTGCCAAAAAAATCAACCACAATTTTTTTTTTTTAAATATCATAGTCCGCTTTTTCAAATTATATTTTTTAGATGCTACTTACAGATTTTTTATTTTGATAGTGTGTCAGATTATTTGATGAAGTTAATGCTTAGTAAAAAAAAATAATTTAAATAAATTTAAAAAAAAATAATTATTTAAAAATTAGAAAAATATATTTTTAACTTATAATAAAGTACTTTTGAACTTTTTTCTCAACTTCATGTTGTGTCATCGAGTTTTATTTATTCAACTAGTTTTTTGTAAACTTTTTTTGAAAGCGTATTTTTAAAACATGATAGGCTTGTGCAAGAAATTAGGCCATGTTTATCATGCGATTTGATTGTGAAATTATTTTTTAAGAAATTATGGATAGGAATATAAGAAATAAGTTATATCATGCGACCCACTATGGTTAACAAAGCGTAACACAGCTAATATACTAAATCCATCAAGCCTAAGCCCGAGCCTATGCCCAACAATTACTACTAACCACATACAAAGTCCATAATGAGGGAGAAATAAATAGTCGTCATAAAGGATAGCAAATTCCCCTCTATAGAAGTTAAACCCAATACCTCACACCATTGGTGTTACACAATCACTAAACCAAATGTCCTAATTCGTATTATGTTACTAGATGGGATAAATGGTTGGATATATGACATGATTATAGATAGAAGACTTATGGTGATAAATTATATTATGGAATCATAGGTAAGATAAATGATTTGATAGAAGGGATGAGATATTATATTTGATTTATGGTTGAATGAAAGAAAAAATTAATCTGGAGAAGCTAAATCCTTCTAATACTATAAATATTTCTGAAATTACTTATTTATCATTTTTCTCTATTTATACTTTGTACCAATATTAAAATTATCAAGAGAAACAACATATTAATAATCTGATGAGCCTAAATATTCTCCACGCTTAATTCCCCATTTTTTATTCCATAATCAAACACCGGACTAAATATTCATGTACTCCCACTTTAAATTTTATAATTAGTGCGGGCAAAACAAATGTGCCCTTAATGGATTGATTTGATTAATATTAATATTATTTTACACAATAAGATATTAGTAGTTTGGGTTTAATCTCACCTTGGTTGATGTCACTTCATTAATTTGAATCTAAAATCTCAAAATTTTTGAATTATTTTCTAACTTGTCAGTGTAAATTTTTTTTTGTTTTTTTTAACTATACCATTTAAATAATTTTCATGTTATTTTGGCATAACTAACTCTTATATTATTTTTTGAGTATTGAATCTATTTTCAAAAAGCGATTATCCTTTGTTAATGTGACAAATTTGTTAAAAAATCGACACAAGATTTGCTTTATCAAATTTTTTACCCAATATTTAAAACACTAATTAAAGGTTTTTTTTTTTTTTCTCTTTTTCTTTTTCTTTTTGTTTTTGTTTTTTTTATTTTTATTTTTATTTTTTTTTACTGAAGAAGAAGATATAGCTGAAATTAACACACCACTGAAATTGCTCTTAGGCATCACCCAAACTAGACCCTGTCCAGAACTTCCTTTCGCTTGAGTGCTCTGTCTGCTTTTCTTCTCGTTGGGAGGACGACCCCGTCCATGCCCACCAGCCTTGCCTTGACCTCTACCAGCCTTTCCACCTCGTTGACTCTTCTGTTCTCCCTGCCCATTTACCTGCCCTTCGCTGTCATCATCGTCGTCTTCGTCATCGTCGTCATCATCATCACTGTCCTCCTCTTTGTCCTCTAACTCTAATGAATCTTTTGACTTCTTCCTCTTATTAGAGTTTTCAGATGGTGCAATATATTGAGATTAGATATAATCACTACAACAAAAAGTACAAATGACAACTAAAAAAAAAAATTGTCGCTGAAAGTAGCACTTTCGGCGACTAAAATGGAATTAGTAACTAAAAGTAAAGACTTTTGGCGACTAAAACAATTTAGTAGCCAAATGTATAGTTATTGGCGACTAAAAATCAATTTAGTCGCCGATTATATGGGTTTTAGTGACTAAAGGTTTTTTAGTAGCCAAAAGTGACGGTTTTGGCGACTAAAAAACAGTTTGGTCACCGATTATACGTGTTTTGGCGACTAAAAACAGTTTAGTCGCTGAAAGTGAAGCTTTTTGGCTACTGAAAAAAATTTAGTAGCTAAAAACAGGCAATTGGCGACTAAAATTCATTTTAGTAGCCAAAAGGGGATGCAAAAACAGGTTTAGTCGCCAAAACTGGTTATTTTTAGGCGGAACTTATTTTTTTAGGGGCTAAAAAATTTAGTAGCCCAAAATTATAGAATTGGCGACTAAATAATGGATTTAGTCGCCAAAAGTGGCCTCAATTTTTTTAGTAAATAATTTGTTTTTTACATAAATTATATTTAATAAAAATAATTATTTACATATATATAGTTTTGTATTAATACTGGTCAATATACTATATAAATAATATATGTTGCATTTATATTTTTGTGATGGTATATTGGCATAGTGGGGAGAGTGTGTTGCTAAAGGTTTAGAATGTAGAAGGTTGGTGGTTCGAAACTTGGCAACAGCAAAGGGTAATTTTTTTTTTTTTCTGAAATATGCTTTTGGCGACTAAAATGTGTTGTCGCCAAAAGATTGACTATTGGCGACGAAAAACTTAGTCGGCAAATGTATATATAAAAAAAAATAATTCACTATTGACGACTAAAAGATTAGTCGCTAAATGTATAATTTTCAAAAATGCAATTGACTATTGGCGACAAAAGCTTTGGTCGCTGAAGATCTGTTTTTTGCCGACTAAAACATTTTTAGTCGCCAATACCTCCGACGACCATGTATTCGCGACAAAACCGGCGACTAAAATATTTAGTCGGGGAAAGTGAAAAGTCGACTTTTGCGACTAAAAAAGGACTTTTGGCGACTAAAAATTTAGTCGCCAAAGGTGCTTTTTCTTGTAGTGAATAGTCGGTTTGGGATAAATTTTTTTGTTTAGTTTTTTAATCTTTTGGTTATTTTAATTTGATTAAAAAAATTTGTTTGGGATAAATTTTTTCTGTGGTGGAGTTTTCCCATGACAACATTTGAAGGAAATGGAGGTGGAGGAGGTTGGATCCCAGTCGTGAGGCAGAGTAAATGAGGTGGAGCTCAAGGAAAAGAAGCTAGTTCTGGGCTGTTCACTGTATTTGTGGACAACCTACCAAAAGAAATTGATGCTAAATCTCTGTTCAAACTTTTCACAATGTTTGGTATAGTGAAAGATGTCTTCATCCCTTTCAAAAGAGGAAAAGTGTTAACTCAAGATTTGGGTTTGTGAGATTTAATTGTCATGTAGCAATAGTTATTGCAATCCAAAAGGCAAATGGACTTTGTGTAGATGACAGAGTGCTAGAAGTCAAAATGGCTACATATGATAGAAGCAACAGAGAGAAGCATAGCAGGAGAAGGCCCCAGACCATCGCAGGAACCTTTGAAAAAAACAGAAGGAGGGGCAAAATATCATATGTTGGTCAGAGATCCTTCACTGAGGTACTAAAAAGAGATACAACAATAGTGGCTGGGAAAGCATGCATGACCATTAAAGTCAATGAAGATGGCCATGGCTGGCTATGGGAAAGTGCAATAATTAGGCTCAAGACTGAATACTCCACCAAAAATGTCTAAATAGCCTTGAAGGAAAATGGGTTGGATCAGGTAATGGTGAGTAATGGGGGAGGTCATGATGTTGTGTTGACATTCAAATCCCAATAAGAGCCGAAAGCAAATATATGCAAGATTAAAGAACAGTTCAAAGACTGGAGCCAATTTGTAATGGAATGGAACCTAGAATTCCATATTCAACAGGAGAGATGTGTGTGGTTGAGGTGCTATGGCATACCCTTGAATATTTGGAATAGTAACACACTCAACAACATTGGAAGCATGTGGAGTACTGTCCTAGACCTGGATAGTGATGTTTGTCAACCAAAGTCCTTTTTCCTTTCCAAAATCAGAGTTGTGACATCATGTATGGAGCTCATCAACAAAACCATAAACTTGGAGTGTAAAGGTAAATTACACCCAATATTGGTTTGCGTAGAGCAAATCCAAATTGCACTAGATTGTAGTAGCAAGAAGTTTATTGTTAAGGAAGATTGCAACTCAAATGATGCCTGTTGCAGTGAGGATGATGAAAAGATTTCAGAGGAGTGTTGCAGGGACAAGTAAGAAGGTGATGAGGTGGCAAAAGGGTTTGGTAGGTTTGCTGTTGTGCTAGTTGGTTCCAGTGTGGGTGAGGAGGGGGATACAGTAGTAGAGGTGTCAAACTGCGATGGGGGCTATAGCAGAGATGAGGATGCATGCGTGAAGGAAACAATGATGGAAAAGTCAGCACACTGCCCAAAAAGTAAGAGTGTTGATCAAGTCATGTGTGCTAAGCAAGTTTTTACACCTGACTTCATCAAAAGTTTAAGTGAATCTAGAGATGTTCTTGGGCCTAGAATCAATCTTGAGGTGGATTTGGCCCACTCACCTGGTAAACACTTAATTAGCAGGCCTGGTAACAGTAGGCCTTTATCTCTGTACGACTCTCATAAGTCCATCAACTTGGGTCACATGACAATACTGGTTCAAATAGTATAGACATTATGTGTTCTAATGACCATGGCCAAGTTAGACTTGCTGCCATCATTCTTAAACCCCAACAAAAAGAAAAGCAAAAAAGGAAAAAGAGGCAACAGATGGAGGGTTTCACCAGTTTTGCTAAACTTCATGGTCACAAAGTTGCATCAACCAGTAAGCATCCTTCTAAGACTGTCATCTCCGGACTAGCTGCAACTGCAATTGCTCTTTCTGATTTATCTAAGGGTGATTCGAGTATGAACAAATGTCTCCTTAATGAAGCAAAAGCCACTATAATTGGGGAAAACTCTTGGTATGAACTATCAAGGGAAAGAAGATGTTGTTCTTGGAAAGATTGTTGAACTTGAGCTGAAAGACAAGGAGAGAATCAGTGAGGAAGAAAAGGCAAAGCAGTAAGAAGCCTTAGATGGGAGTTTTAGAGTTTGGTTTTGTTTCTCTATGAAGTTACTATCCTGGAACATTAGGGGTTTTGGAAAGCCTGAGAAGAGGGTCAGAATAAAAAAGCACCTAAAAAATAGACATATTGATGTTGTATTTTTCAAGAGACTAAAAAAGTAGTTGTTTCTAAAAGTGTTGCTAGAGAGCTCTAGGGGAATAGGAAAATGGAGTTTATGTCAGTGGATCCTGAAGGAATTGTCGGAGGGCTTCTATGCATTTGGGACCAAGATGTATTCCAACTATCTAGCTATTGCTGCAACATGAGGTTCATCTTACTTTCAGGTTTGTTATACAACTCATTTGATTGTATATTGCTTAACATTTATGCACCCAATAATGTCAGTAGTAGGTTCACTTTTTGGGACAAACTATTGAAGCTGAAGATTACCTTCCGTAATCAATTATGCATGGGAGGAGATTTCAATGAAGTTAAGCACATGGGGGAGAGGACAGGATGTTCCAGAAGGGACAGAGGGATGAAACAATTTAATGAGTTTATTAACAAATGTGAACTCAATGATTTACCCCTTTTGGGAATGAAATATACTTGGTGTAATGCACAGGCAGCAGAGAAATGGAGTAGAATTGATAAAATAATGCTCAGTCCTGAGTGGTTGATTAATTTCAAAATGAAACTTTGCAGGCTGCCCAAAATTGTTGTAGATCATTGTCCTTTGTTGATGATGGAGGATATTAGAGATTGGGGCCCAAGACCTTTCAGGTTTATTAATGTTTGGACTTTACATCCTAATTTTTCTCATCTTTTCGTTAATTTCTAGAAGAACAACACTTTTGATGGTTGGGCCGGGTTTGTAATTCAACAAAAACTGAAGCATCTAAAGCTGGAACTCAAGAAATGGAACTTGGATGTGTTTGGTAATGTTTCATCTAAACTTAAGGCCACAACAGAAGAATTGAATGCATTAGACTTAATTGCAGAAGAAAGAACTTTGCTTGATCTAGAAAATGAAAGAAAAAGAGTGGCAAGAGGTGAAGTGTGGAAGCTATATAGAATGGTGGAGTGGTTATAGCATCAGAAGTCTAGATTAAATTGGTCTTTGAATGGGGACAAAAACACCAAGTTTTTTCATGTTTTTGTTAGTTCTACACAGGGTAGAAACATGATTATCTCTATATTAGTCAATGGGGTGGCCCTTGAGGAACCTAGTAGGGTCAAGCATGAGGTTTTTCTTCACTTTAAGAGACAATTCTCTGAAAGCTGGGTCAAAAGGCTAGTCTTGGGAGGGGTTTCAAAACAATAGAGGCAAGCTATGTTTCTAATCATCTCATAGCAGATTTCTCTAAAGTAGAGGTTTTGGCAACCATTATAGAGTGTAATAGTAACAAAGCACCAGGACCAAATGGGTTTAACCTGTTATGCTACCAAAAAATTTGGAAGATTATAAAGCAGGACTTCTTGCAATTTTTTAGGGACTTTCACACTCACAGCAAGCTCTCTTATGGCATTAACAGCTCTTTCATTACACCCATTCCCAAGATGGACAAACCTGTTGGCCTAACTGATTATAGACTCATTAGTCTTGTGGGCTCTCTTTATAAAATTCTCGCAAAGGTCCTAACACACAGGTTGAAGTCAGTGTTGCCCACAATAATTGGTGAAACACAGACTGCTTTTCTATGTGGGAGAAACATCCTTGATGGGGTGTTTATTGCCAATGAAGTGGTAGATGGATGGAAGAAGGCCAAGAAACAAGGACTGATCATCAAGTTGGATTTTGAAAAAGCTTTTGACTCTATTAACTGGGAGTTCTTATTTTTTATGATGGCTAGCTTCGGTTTTGGGTCTAAATGGGTCTCTTGGATGAAAGCTTGCGTGTCCACAGCTAGAATTTCCATTCTTGTGAATGGATCACAACTAATGAGTTCTCACCTCAAAGGGGTCTCAGGCAATGTGACCCATTATCACCATTTTGTTCAATATAGCGGCTAAAGGGCTCGATATTCTTCTAAGTAGCGCACTTAATCTTGGTACTTTTGAAGGAGTGAAAGTTGGGGCTAATGAGGTACTTATTTCACATCTTTAATTTGCTGACTCAGTACTCTTCTATGAAACAAATTGGGGCTAGATGGTTTTTGTCAAAAGAGTTCTTAGATGCTTTGAAGTACTCTCTGGGCTTAGAATCAACTACCACAAGAGTGTAGTGTGCGGTGTTGGCGTGGATGATGAGTTACTATTCGCGTTTGCAAAACTATTGAATTGTAAGGTTCACAGTCTCCCCTTGAAGTTTTTGGGACTACCTCTAGGAGCCAACACAAGTAGAAAATCAACACGAAAACCAATGCTTGACAAAGTTAGATCAAGGTTGTCCAACTAGAAGAGAAAATTGATATCGTTCGCCGGTAGATTAACTTTGATCAAGTCAGCTTTATCCAGCTTACCTGTGTACTACCTCTCGTTATTCAAGATACCTGAAGGAGTGGCAAGACAGTTTGAGAAGATAGAGGCTTCTTTTTTGTGAGGTGGCAATGACCTGATGAGGAAAGTTCATCTGGTGAAATGGTTGGATGTAACAAAGAGTGTTGATCAAGGAGGCTTAGGCATCAAAAGGATCCGGGACATCAATACATGTTTGCTCCTCAAATGGTGGTGGAAATTTGGAACTCAAATTAATGCACTATGGAGGAGAGTTATTTGTAGCAAATACAAGATTGAGGATAGTTGCTGGCACCCGACAGTAGGAACCTATTATAAGCATTTTAGAGTGTGGAATGACATTGTTTTTATTGGGGATCATAGTAAGAATATTTTTAACTACTATTTGGTTAATTGCCATATCAAGGTAGGGGATGGGAATAGAATTAGATTTTGGCATGACAAGTGGTGTGGAGACATTTGTTTCAATGATGAATTCCTTTCTCTTTTCAATCTATCTACTGTTAAGGATGGTTCACCACAACACTTTTATGCAAGAAAAATCAACTCAAGTGATTGGGGTTTTCCCTATAGAAGAGTGTTGTATGCTTGGGAAGTGGGTGAAGAGTTTATGTTGGTTTCTACTTCATCCTCTGCTTCTTCCCCAAGTCAAAAGTGATTTGACAATTAGATTTGGTCTAGTGCAACTTCAGGTTCAGGAACTTTCTCAGTGTCTGCCTTATATTCTTTTAGTAACTCTCTTTTAGGCCCGACTCTCAAAATCAACAAGTTTGTATGGAGTAATGCCTTTCCACCCAAAGTCCATTTTTTTGGATGACTGGCCTGGAAAAACAGAATTAAATCAGCTATCTTCTTGCATAGAATTGCCATTTTGGAGAGAAGTGTCTCCACCTTATGCCCCTTTTGTAGTTCTGAACCTAAAACTTCTTCTCATGTTTTACTTCATTGCACATTTTCCTGGATCATATGGTCTTCGGTGATATACAGTTGGGGGTTTCAATGGAGCATCCCAAAATCAATGGAAGGCCTTTTCAATTGGTGGTTAGGTGGGTTATTCAAAAATCTTGACAGGAAAATTTGGAGAGCTATCCCCATTGTTGTTCTTTGGTCTCTTTAGAAGCATAGGAATGAGTGTGTTTTCTTTGGGGCCCAACCCAACTCCTCAGACCTTTGTCAGCTAATCAAAATTAGGACACCTTTATGGCTCAAAGCATCACTCAAGAATTTCCCCTGCTCAGTTAATGATATTGTGTTCAAATGAAGGCAAATCAGAGGTGGTTATTAAAGCTTCAATTGGTTCTGCTGCTAGCTGTTCTTTTTTTCTTTTCTTTGTCTTTCTTTTCTAGTTGGTTTCTTACCAACTTGGTGGTGTGCTAGCATATGATTTTGGCTCTCTCTAGTGCCAACCTAGTTGGGATTAGTTTGTGAGCTATGCTACTCTTTACAACCCTTTCCTTTATTGATTGTATCATTGTTTTACATTGAAGTAATCAATAAAGTTTCTTTTGCCGATAAAAAAAAATAAAAATGGACCTTGTCCATCCATGTCAAAACCATACACATCGTGTGGGTATTGTTTGGCAACTAAAAACAAATGGACAATCAATTTCATAGAATCAAGATTTGTTTGGATGGTAAGAATCCTTATCACATTTTCATTATCAATATCAAAAGAGCCATGTTGGAGACACCAAAGAAATTATCAAAAAAAAAAATATTAAATGCTTCACATTCATATGAGTGTTTGGTAATATTTTTAATAAAATCTATAGTGCCTATAGCATTTTTGGTATCAAAATTACAAGTTATCTCATTTATTTTAGTCAACAAAATTATCAAACCTACAACCAATACCAATTCTACAGCTGAATCTTCTCTACCAAAAAAGAATGGAAAAGAAATCCTATCAAATCAAGCTCTAATTAATTATAAATGATTAAGACTTTCCTCCCTTAAGTTGCGGTTTAGCAATTGACATTTTAAAATGATTTTTTAATTTTTTTCTTTTTTAACTTGGGACTAAAAGTTTGTTTGGTGGCTTTCTTGACCCTTGTGAGAAAAATAAAATAAAATCATTATGATTTGGATATGACATTTTGTCTTATTGATTTATTTAACTTATTTTGTCTTCTGTGCTTTTTTTTAGTCAAAAAGTCAATGCCAAACGAATCTGTTTGCTAAATCAGATTCCAAAAATAGAATATTTAAATAAAAATACTTGTTCATGATTATGTCTCAGAAACAAGCGAAGAAAGTAAATTAGTGGTATATTCCCAAAAATAATTACAAAATTATAAACACCATCTTTCAAAGATGTAATTGGGGATTTGTTTCGGTTCGTAGTAAGAGAGGAAAAGCTTGAATTGGGGGTCTGTTCCGGGATGAGGGGCTTTGTGAAACGTTTGGGAGGGGTGGCCGCTTGGGTAAAGAGCTTCCGAAGTGTGGGTAAAGTTGCTCTTGACTTTGGTTGAGCAACCTAATCAGATACATCCAGAGCATAATATAGTGTTGGCAATTCGAAGTCTCAAGTCGAAAGGTTGGAATTGTTCTTTACAGCACGTGTGAAGAGAACCTAATGGTTGTGCAGATAGAATGGTGGCAGAAGGTTTCCGAGTTACATTAGAATTGAAATTTATCCAGGATCTTCCCCGGTTGGTTAGACCTTTGTTGATTTGAGATTCAGTTGATTAGGGCTTCTCTCGAGGAGTAGTGTCTAGTTGTTCTGCTTTCATATTAGGCCTTTTGGCCTCTAACTTACCAAAAAGAATAAATTAAGGAAGACAATATAAATCACCTCATACACAAATTTGTAATAAGAGTATATGTCTCAATATTGAGTTTTTACTTGTTAAGATTCTTAACCAATTAGTCATTTGAGGAACTCAATTCTTCACCATAATTTCCTTCTTTTTGTTTTTTTGATTGACAAAAAGAAATCTCTATTGATGAAAAGAAGATTATATCAATAAAGAAGAGTTTGGATTTAGCACAAGCTCCAAGCTCCAGTTAGTGAGAAACCAACAAAGCAAAGCAAAAAAACAACAAGCCAACCAACAAATCAATATAGAAAAAACAAACCCAGAGGAGCTCCAATTGTTGTGTTGCCTCTAGAGCTAAACAGAGCAGCTGAAGCTTCCACAAAACACAGCCTAATCTGATGTGATTCAATCACCTCAAACAGACAGCCTAATCTGATGCAAATTAGAGACAAAATCATGAATCGAGTAATCAAACTGCAATACCCATTTGGCCCACAAAGCAATATGCACCTTAATCCTTTCATATAAGTCTTCAACAAGAAGTTGAGCCCCCTTAAATGTACAATCATTTCTTAATTTCCAAACATACCAGAGAACCACAGACGGAACTACCTGCCAAATTCTGGATTCCCTTGTCTTGAGCTTACTTCCAGACCACCATTGCAGCAGTCCTTGAACTGATCCAGGTATTACCCACACCAGATCCCACCACCTTACCATTACTGACTAGCACTCCCAGATCAGTGGACAAAAAAGTAACACATGCTCCAGAGTTTCCTCCTCAGCATTGCAGAACACACAAGAAGAACTAGCACTAGCAGCTAAGACCCCAATCCTTTTTAGGAAAGATGAAGTCTTTACCCTATCCTTCCAAGCTAGCCAACAAAAGAATTACATTTTTTAGGGAGCAGAATTTACCCATAACCCTGCAGGAACATTCATACCAGGTCCTTTCGCTGCCACCCACCACTTCCACACAGAGGACACTGAAAAATAACCTGAGTTGTTAGCTAACCATGAGCAAGAATCTTCAATATCAAACTTAATTGTAGGGGATGATGCCAGCAGCCTTAACAACCTCTGCAACTCCTCTTTTTCCCAAGCAAATAGCCTTCTTCTGAACTGCAGCTGCAGCACCCCTGAATTGCTCTTCTTTGCACTGATTTGATACAAAGACTGCTCATTCTCAGTAGATAAATGATGTAATCTGGGGAACTCAACCTTTAACCCTCTGCTACTAGCCTAGCCCTCAAACCAGAAATGCATTCTCCCCTAATTACCAACAAATACTTTTAAATGATCATCATAAAATTCTCCCAGATGCTGGTTGACTGACGGTAACTTCACAATATCTTGCCAAATATTAGACATCCCACTTGTGTGAGTCACTGATGGCATCCAACCCCCACCAATTCTAGCACACCTTGAACACAACACAGATTTCCACAAAGCTTTGTCTTCATTTCCATACCTCCACCACCACTTTAACAGCAAGTAGTCATTCACCTCTCCTAAGTTTCTTACACCTAAACCTCCTTGCCATTTACTTTTGGTTACCTCCCTCCATTGGACCAAGTGTACTTTCTTCTTATTTTCAGGCCCTCCCCACAGAATAGAGGACTGAAGTTTCACTAAAATCTTTAAAACCCCCTTAGGCATCCTGAACAATGAAAAAAAGTAAATGGGCAAATTTGAGAGAATAGATTTAATCAAAGTCAATCTACCCGCAAAAGATAACAACTTCCTCTTACAGGAGGACAGCTTCTTCTTCACCTTTTCTACTACTGGATTCCATGTGCTCTTCCTTCTAGGATTGGCCCCTAAAGGCAGACCTAAGAAATTAAAAGGCAATTTCTTAGTCAGACAGTTCAAGGTCTGAGCAAATTCCTTAGTTTGGTCCTCTTGAAAGCCCATACCACAAACAACACTCTTGTGGTAATTGACCTTTAGCCCAGACATCACCTCAAAGCACCTCAACACCCTTTTTATATCCAGCACTTCCTCCAAATCACCCTCATAGAAAATGATAGTATCATCTGCAAATTGGAGATGAGATATACTCAACTTATCAGCCAACTATGGCACCTTGAAATAAACCTTTCTCAGTAGCCCTCCTTAATAACATATTAAGAGCTCCGGCTACTATAATAAACAAGTAAGGTGATAGAGGGTCACCCTGCCTTAACCCCTTTTGTAATTGAAATTCCTCAGTGGGTGCACCATTAACCAAGATAGAAATTTTAGCAGTTGAAATGCAAGTATTCATCCAACTAATCCATTGTTCACCAAATCCAAAGTTTCTCATCATATATATTAGAAACTCCCAATTTATTGAATCATATACTTTCTCAAAATCTAACTTGAGTATAATCCCCTTCTTCTTAGATCTCTTCCACCCATCTACTACCTCATTTTCTATGAGCACCCCATGTAGGATGTACCTTCCACAAACAAAAGCAGACTGAAACCTCACTTATCACAGTTGGAAGAACCCTCTTAAGTCTTCTAGATAACACCTTGGCCAATATTTTATAAACTGAACTGACCAAACTAATTGGCCTATAGTCCCCCAAGCCAATAGGGTTATCCTTCGTAGGGATAAGAACAATAAATGAGCTGTTAATCCCTCTTGACAACTTTCCATTAGTGTGAAATTCATGTATCAACTAAATTATCTCCCCTTTCATTATTTTCCAACAACTTTGTATACAGGCCAGGTTAAAACCATCAGGACTAGGGGCCTTGTTCCCATCACAGTCTTGAATTGCTTCCCAAATCTCAACTTCAGTAAATACAGCTTCCAAACTCACTGCTGCTTCAGGGCTAATAGTAGCAAAAGGGCCTGTCATTTTTGGCCTTTGAAACCATTGCTCAAAAAATTGCTGACTAAAGTGCCTAACCACCTCTTATTTAACCAAAACTGGATCCTCCAGCCTCACACCCTCCACTACAACTGAGTCTAACATATTCTTTCTCTGCCTACTGCTTGCCATAATATGAAAGCACCATGTATTTCTATCACTGTAACACGTCCGCGAGGGACCCCGCTACAGTTCGGACTCAATTTTGTTACGGTTCTAAATCTGAACCAAAGAGTCCAAATCCGGCAAATCATTTTGAGAAAACAGATTTTGAAAGAAGTGCCAAACATGGACTGCTTTGCCAGATACAGAATCGCCACCTAAATATTTTATTAAGGGGGAATTTAGGAAACCCTGACTCGGTGCCAAAGGCCACGTGTCCGTCATCACCAAAGTTGCCTCGGCTCGGGAACTTGGGTACGATCGGGGAAGGTCAGCTATGAGCACCCCCTCTCGCCCGGTCCAAAGACCGGCCTCTACTAACCGTGATATTCTGTTTTGAAAACGTTTATGTGTTCTTACTCCGGTTATTAGCCTAGATTTACTATGTTATGCGCGAAGCAAACAAGTATAGACTAGATTGTCTAATTTGGGAATAAACATTGCATATCCGTTTGCTTTGGAAATACTTTGGATTTTGCTACTCGCAAGTAGGCTAAAACACGGATTTCAATGAGTTTTTTCCAACTCAAACAATCCAACCTTCACCCACAGGCATTCAAACAGTTTAACACATAAGCATTTAGCCGCATGGCAAGCATGCTGTCGTGTTAACATTCACACACATGCGAGATGCTAAAGCATAAATACTTACATCGTACTCCGTGCCAAAACAGTAAACTAGTTAGCAAAACGTGCGTGTCCTAGTTCATGTTAAATTGCCTAATGCAACACATACAGGATGCAATTTAGATAGGCTCGGTTAACCTAAGCATGGCATATGTAATGCGATCAATTATCACATATTCGATTTGTAAATTGAAGTACAAATGCAGTTAGCGTGATGTACCGAGCCTAATGCATGCAGTACAAATGCATGAATGCACGCATGCATAGCATAAGGTATGCTAAATTAAACATGCCCTAATCTACCATCATAAGCAGGTAAATAAAAGGGAAGAAAGACGTGAGGTTGGAAGACATACACACACTCACGCACACTTATTACATAATTGCCCTCACTCGAAGGGTACAAATAAATATTACAGTCCCAAATAGTAAGCAAATAAAATTGTTACAGAATTTCTAATTAATTAAAAGAAAGGATGCAAAAGAAAGAAGAGGGTGGTCGCAGCCTCTGCCTCAGGATGCGCAGATGATGCATGCTCGGAACTCGGCTCGCCCAAAAAACCCGTACCGTACCCTTGCCACCTCTGTATGTACTGCCCTGTCTCTCTGAAAATCGCCAAAACTCCAGAACAGGTTCCTTGCATGTTGCAGGGCACCACCGGCCAGGCAGAATTCCCACCGGCAGTCCAGGATTTCCATCGGCATTATTTTGATTTATCGGCCATTCAAAGATTGCCGGCCGGCACTGAATTTTGCCGGTCGGCAGAAATTTCCTGCAGAAGACAGTTTTGACAGCAAACAGAGAACAGGCAGTGCATGGCATGGGGTTTTCAGACACATGTGAGCATGGTCATGCTTCCTATCATGCTTTGAGCTCAAGGAAGTATGACCTTCGATCCTCGAGCCATCAATGGTGCGTGATAACCCAAGGGATCAAATTTGCCACTTAATGTAAAGATGCATGCAACATACAAATGAGATCCGAAGCCTTATCATGTCGAAGTCAAAGGCCCCGGTGACCAAGAATCATGGTACATTACATCACTTGAAGTATGAATGTCCCTTGATCCCCCCACTTGGTTTGACACCCCAAACCAAGTAATGCAATGCATGTTATGCAAACATGGCTCAAATGCAACATGACACCAATCATGCAAGACATAGCAAATGTTATGCAACTACCATGACAAATATGCAATGCTAAGCATGCAAGGTGCAAAATGTGATGCAAACATGGACCAATTTGACAATGGGATTAATATACTACAAGGCTTAATGAAGCAACCATGCAACAAATATGAAACAAGCATGCAATGGGGCCTTGAACCATAAAGGGGCAGACCTTAAACCACCCCAAAACAGCGGCCAAAAGTGCCTAAAAAGGGTGGACAAAAAAACTATGCCAACAAGCAATCCAATGGTCCCAAGGCTAAGGCATGAAAAGATGGCATTTCACCCCCCCCACCAACATGACTACTCATGGCATGACTAAGACAAGTAAAGACAGAGTTTTTACATGCAAAATGGGACTCCAAAGCCTCCTAATATGGCAGCTAAAATGCCTCCCATGAAATGCTACCACCAAGACTCATTTCTAGGCATAAGAGGGCACACCCTCAAGGCATAAAAGAGATCATACATGCACACATACAAACATGATTCTTGGGCTGAAATAGGATCCTAAATGATGCCAAATCATAAGGATGGTCAAACTACACATGCTAGAGGTCAAAATGCTCAAAGCCTACAAGCCAAAACACAAAGAGATGACATCAAACAAGGCAAGCATGACTGAAATGGATGTCCAACAGACCTTAAACATGGTAAAACAATGCCAAAATCTTCATGGAACTAAGCTAACACATGCAAGAATCATGGCCTAATCATGAGATGCACTTCTAAGCCAAATGGAGCAATGCAAAGCAAGTACTATAAGCATGCAAAGAGGCACAAATCCAGCCAAAAACAGAGGTTACATATGACCTAAAACACCCAAAAAACTTCTGAAATGAGGCCAAAATGATCATGCACACATGCTACCCTTTTAAGCCAAAAGGCAAGGAAACAAAACAATGAAGGGAGAGTGGTGTCCCTCCCCTATGCAAGACTTCAAACCACCTTCTTTACCACTAAAAAATACACTATTTTTCAGTGATGAGGAGATCAAAACACTGAAGTAAACAAAGCCTTACCAAAGAGACATCAAATGGTGCCAAACAATGCCTAATAGGGTGAGTTTGCACTCAAAACACAAAACAACCTTACTGAAAGTTCTAAAGCATGAAAATATAAGCCTTTTTTATGTTATACACAAAAGCTAAATCAGCAATCAAGATAGGTAAAAGACTATTGCAAGTTTGGGGAATATAAAGCAAGATGCTCACCCTTGAAGAACCTTTGAAGAACAAATGGTCCAGCCCTCTTCTTTTGATCAAAATCAGTCCAAAAACTCAAGAATCAACCCCCCAAGTCCCTCAATCTTGAAGCAAGGTGTAATAGTGTGTGTAATGGTGCAAAAGTAAGGTAAAATCCACCTTTGGGCCAAGGAAACACACACAAAGGAGGAGAGAGAGGGAGATATAGAGATAGAATGTATCTATATCTCTAAGCTCTGGTTTTTGCTTCTAAGTCTCTAACCTAGATCAAAGAGGAAAGCCCTTCCTCTTATAAGACTCCGTCTTGCAAAGCTTATACAACAAGCTTGCTTAGAGGGAGATCCCTCCATACACGTGTATGGAGGGAGGCAGAGTTGGTGCCAGGTATCACAGCTGGAACAAAATATCTCCATAAAGTAGATGAACAGTGGTCGGCTGCCCAAAAATGTTATTTCGACAAAAAAGAGTGCCGACCGGCAACAAACTATGCCGACCGGCAATAAAATATGCCAACCGGCAACAAATAGTGCCGGTGGAAGAAAAAGACCAGCCGGTGGCCTCTAGCCCCTGCCGGTGGTGTGTGGGTATGCCTCAGAAGGCATTCCCTACCCCTCCAAGGCAAAACACAAGTGTTCGGTGTGAAACCGGACACTAAACGGTCGAGTTCGGAGATCCTGAGGCAGGACGCGCGAGCCGGGTCTTCCAGGAACTCCAAACGAACACAAACATGGATAATCACCGAGTGTTCCAAGCGGTGACGTCCAAGTCTTGAGGACGGTCAAAAATGGGGTGTCTACAGTTGCCCCTCTTTGACAGAACTCGAAAGTCAAAATAGTGATGGGAGTGAATGTCAAAGCCCAAAGACGACCCATTTTTGACAAGGCCGAAGACTCAGACAAACATGCAAGACAAACAGGATATGCACCCGAAGGCAGGGGCAGAATGCAAGGCAATGCACAGAGCCGGGCATAGCTTATGATCATACATAGAAAACTGTAATGAAGCACACATGCGACAATTTTAAGCTAGCATATACCAAACTACACTACAATGCAGAAGGGATGTAAGAGAATCATGTAATTCTAAATACGTCTCACTTGGAGGATACAATACTTGTGCGGCTCGTCTGGTTGCACCAGCCTCAAATGAACCATACATACAATATCGTGCCTGCAAAGAAAACAAACTTAACAGGTACAAAATTGTTAACAAGATGCATAGTAGTGTACTCGAAATGCGTGACAGCGCCGTGACAGCGCAAAGCAAGTGGAGATCATAATGAAATTAATATGCGGTCTACGCAGGTAGTGAAATTAATATGCGGTCTACGCAATCAAAACATGCGGTCTACGCAGGTAATGAAATTAATAAAGATGCGGTCTACGCAATCAAAACATGCGGTCTACGTAGGTAATGAAATTAATAAAGATGCAGTCTACGCAATCAAAACATGCGGTCTACGCAGGTAATGAAAAGATGCGGTCTACGCAGTCAAAACATGCGGTCTACGCAGGTAATGAAATTAATAAAGATGCGGTCTACGCAATCAAAACATGCGGTCTACGCAGGTAATGAAATTAATAAAGATGCAGTCTACGCAATCAAAACATGCGGTCTACGCAGGTAATGAAATTAATAAAGATGCGGTCTACGCAATCAAAACATGCGGTCTATGCAGGCAATGAAATTAATAAATATGCGGTCTACGCAGTTAAAACATGCGGTCTACGTAGGTAATGAAATTAATAAAGATGCGGTCTACGCAATCAAAACATGCGGTCTACGCAGGTAATGAAATTAATAAAGATGCGGTCTACGCAGTCAAAACATGCGGTCTACGCAGGTAATGAAATTAATAACGATGCGGTCTACGCAATCAAAACATGCGGTCTACGCAGGTAATGAAATTAATAAAGATGCGGTCTACGCAATCAAAACATGCGGTCTACGCAGGTAATGAAATTAATAAAGATGCGGTCTACGCAGTCAAAACATGCGGTCTACGCAGGTAATGAAATTAATAAAGATGCGGTCTACAAAATCAAAACATGCGGTCTACGTAGGTAATGAAATAAGTATGCGGTCTTCGCAAGTAATGAAAGGTATTGTTACACAGCATGATTGAAACAATTTCTGGAATTCACAAGGCATGAAAAGGATACAGGGCAGGACATTCTTCGCACGCATTGAGCATTGTTCGCAGAAGTTGTGGCCTGAGGTCAACTCGAAGGTTCACATTTCAAAAGTGTGCGTCCTCGCATGGTTTAAAGTAACGAAGGTGCGCAAACGCGTCGTTGACCCGAACAAAGGTACGGAAGGTGCGTTGACCGCAAGGGGAGTTTCACTGGTTTCAATTCTGATACTTTGCTTCCTTGTCACTCTATGCTTTACTTTCCTTTTTACTAGTAATTTAAGCACATTGCACTGCCTCGGGCAGGTTTTATTCTTTTTCAAAGTTACACATTTTCCAAAACACGTGATGGGAATGAGACAATCCATTTTGTTCAAAAGATGTTGCATTTGTGGACTTTCTGTGCATCGCATCGCAAGGTATCACACCACAATGTGAACGAATTTTACTTTGGAAATTTGCATCGTAATAATCAGGTAGTGAATCGACTTACAGCTCGATAAGCAAATGTACAAAGGCATAATAGGACCAAACAAGCGTGAGTACAACTCGATAAACAAAAACTCAAGAAGAGTGGAATACAACTCGATAAGCAAATGTGCACTCACTTGCTAAGCAGACATACGTGATTTCGCAAGAATCGATCACCGGGAGAGGGATCGAAGGTGATGGAGTTCCCCAATGCCTAGCATAAACAGCTTAGGAAACCAGAAGGAAGCCCATCGGCTTGGAGTAGAGACCACTGGCTGCAAGGAATGGCTACCAACCATGAAATTTCTTGGTCGGTAAACTATCATGGCCGGTCGGCAAAAAGTTTGGCCGGCCGGCACTTAATGAGGGGATCACCAGAATGTTGACACCTGTCCCCCACTCAACCTTATCTCCTACAAAAGATCCCAACTTCATAGTTTTTCTCATTTTCACACTGATTTGCTCCAATGGAAGAGTTTCTTGCTCAAAATCTCACAGCTTGGATTGCTAACTTGGATGGCTCGGAAAAAGTGAATTTCTGGGGTTTTGGCATAAATGCACTATTCACTCTGGGCCGCACCCCATTGCACCTCCCGTTTCTTCATGCCGCGGCAAGGTTCTGGAATCCGGTGACGCATGTCTTTAGCTTCGCCGGGCAAGAAATATGTCCTACCTTTGAAGATTTCCGAGCCTTAATGGAGTCCGAGCGTGAAGAGGAGCTCCTGCCCCAACTTAATTTTGGTCATGCCCAATCCTTAGGGCGCATGTGTGGACTCAGTATGCATGACGCTCGGTCCCTAATTTGTGACGGGATGCTAGACATTCCGAGTTTGGCCAATCGATTTTCTGATGCTGGTGATCGCAACAACCATCACTGGCAAGGCTTCCGACGACACGCTCTCTGTTTGTGCATGCTATCCCATTTTCTATTTGTCTCAGGCTCTGGAGGGGCTAGTGTCCGGCTGATTGAGGTTGCCCAAGGCTTGAGGGAGGGCAAGAGCTGTATTGCTATGACTCTGGCCGAAACGTTAATGGGCTTAGACGCCTTTTATCGCGATGAGACGACCAGATTAGCAGGAAGTCCACTACTACTACAGGTAATGTTTCCCACCCAATCTCACATTTATGTTTTGCTTACATCACTCGGCCCTCAAGCTCGGTCTTTTCTCACAAAACCCCATCCTCACTTTTCTCTCATCGTACATCTCTCTATTCTTTACTCTCTCATTTTTCATCCCTTCCCAGGTATGGTTGATGGACAAACTGCAGGTTGTGGACTCTTGCCCAGCATATTCAGCTCGCGGCTACTTCTTCCGGCACCGTCTAGTCAATGCCTTGGATGAGGGATGGTGGTTCACTTGGATGTGCCACTTGTCCGCAGACCATATTGCTTGGCGGTGCCCTTGGCTGAATCTTCCGGCAATGAGTTACAACATGCCCCGGCAGACTGGGATTCAATTGGTTAGTCTCACTCACTGTGTATTCTATTTCCCATTTCGGATTCGACGCCAATTTGGCCATGATCAGACCTGCCCGCCAGAGAGGATAGAGTATCCTGCTGCATTCCCAGCCCGAGGTGCACAGCTTGCTTGGCAGGCCACCGCGTGGAGGATGAGAGAACTCCTGGCCCCCGCTCTTACTTTCAGTTGCACTTTGTCTGACGAGTGCGTGGATTGGCTCAACGAAGAAGCACAGATTGGGCCCAGCTTGGCATCAAAGGCTTCGACCAGCTCTGGGAGGGGGGGCAGGAACACCTGACTTGACTATGCCCCAGATTTATTGCTTTATTAGTACTTTCAAGTTTTCTTTATGAATGTAATAAAAAGAAACTTCAATTGTATGCAAGAGCAGGAGAACTCTGTTTTGAAATCAATGAAATTGAAAGTTATGGTACTAAAAATTTTCCGTTTTTGGTCCAAAAATGGTCAAAGTTGTAAAAAGATTATTTGAACGAAATCGGCTTTATTAAAACTTCTCAAAACTGGACACGCCTTAGATCTGTCACTGAGATGCACAACCCCAGATCTCTGCAACTAGAAAGTTGCCCCTAGTCTGAAGAGCGCCGCAGCACTGCACAGCAACGGAAAGTTGCCCCTAGTCTGAGTGGCACTGTACTGGGGATTCCAACGAATGTTGATAGGACAAAGATGACCGAGATGATCAAATGGACAAAGTTGACCGGGGAAGTGTTATGGCCGGGCTTCAGGATGAAGCTGCCTACGTATCCCAAACATGGGAATCAAGCCTCACGTAGTTCCGGTTTAGGTTCACTTGAGTATTTTCACTCTCCTTTTACGCCCTAACTTTTGCCAAAGCTGCCCTTTGCGGGTTTTCAGCCTTGCGAGCTCAGTTTTTATATTTTCTAATTTTTTGTGCTCTGACTTTTGCCTAGGTCGCCCTTTCGGGTTTTCGGCCTAGCGAGCCTCTCAAGGGTAGTATTTCTTCAACTTGTCCATGTTGATCGGTTGGGAGAATTCCAAGCCATCTAAGTCCATCACAACCACAGCTCCACCTGACCAGATAACCTTGATGATGTAGGGACCAGTCCAATTGGGTCTGAACTTGCCCCTCGGGTCGTGGATGAGAGCTCGGTTGTCCTTGAGCACCAAATCCCCTTCCTTTAGATTTCTGGACTTAATCTTCTTGTTAAAAGCCCGCGTAATTCTGCGTTGATAACTTTGGACGTGGTACAGTGTTTTCAGCCTTCTCTCGTCAAAGAGCATGAGTTCCTCAAACCTGCTCTGCTGCCAGTCTGCCTCAGCTATCTGACACTCAGCCAATACCCGTAAAGACGGAACTTCAATTTCAATAGGTAGAACGACCTCCATTCCATAAACTAACGAATATGGAGTCGCTCCGGTAGAAGTTCTAATTGAAGTCCTGTAGCCCCACAGAGCAAACGGCAACTTATCTGGCCAATCTCGGTAGGTCTCCACCATCTTCCGCAGTATGTGCTTGATGTTCTTGTTGGCGGCCTCAACTGCTCCTTTGGTTTGCAGCCGGTACGTAGATGACTTATGAAAAGCCACGTTATACTTTTCCAACAAGTCAACCACTTCTTTCTTAAAGTGGGATCCATTATCCGAAATAATCTCGTTTGGCACCCCGTAGCGACAAATGATGTTGTTTCTGATGAACTTTGCGACGTGCGACGCCTTCAACACCGCGTATGATTGGGCCTCGACCCACTTTGTGAAATAATCTATCGCTACCAGGTTATACTCATGTCCGTTCGACCCCTTCGGGGTAACAGCTCCGATCACATCAATTCCCCAAACGGAAAATGGCCACGGGGACGTCATGTTGTATAGCTTGGACGGTGGGATGTTCATACGGTTTGCATGGATCTGGCATTTGTGGCATCGCCGAACAAAGCCGATACAATCCTCCTCCATGGTTGACCAGTAGTAACCCTGTCTGAGGATTTTTCTGGCCAGCATTACTCCATTCATGTGCGCACCGCACTCCCCTCCATGGATGGCCTCCATTAGGCGCTTCGACTCTTCAGCTTCTACACAGAGCTTATGCATTCCCAGATGACCCCTTTTGTACAGCTTACCCCCGCAGATGATGAACTGAACAGCCATTCTTCTGATTGCCCTCTTATCCTTGGCATTTGCCCCTAGTGGATACGTCTCCTTTTCCAAGAAGTTCCAAATATCGTAATACCAGGGGTTGTCGTCTTGAGCCTCATCTATGGCGGAAATTGACTCGTATGCTGGCGCAAACTTCTGATCAATAATGACCGGACGCATCCGGACTCCGGACGGGATGTCTATCATGGAAGATAGAGTTGCTAATGAATCAGCGAACCTGTTGTTCTCTCTTACTAGCTGGGTGAAATTTAACTTCTCAAATCGAGGAATTAACAAATCCAAGGTTTGGTGGTAAATTATCATCCTTTCCTCTTTGACTTTCCAGTCTCCTTTTGCTTGAGATACAACAAGGTTCGAGTCCCCAATGACGTTCAACCGTCTTGCCCCCAGTTCTAGGGCCGCTTCTAGGCCAGCAATACATGCCTCATACTCTGCCTCATTGTTCGAGACTTTGAACTGGAGCTTGAATGCTAAAGGGATACGGGAATCGTCAGGCGCTATCAGCAACACCCCTATCCCATACCCATACTGGTTTGACGCTCCGTCAAAGTACATCGTCCAAGTTTCATCCTCGATGTGCAGAATGGCTTCATCTGGGAATAGGTACTCAACCGCTTCATCCCCCTCAACCGGGTGGTCGGCAAGGAACTCCGCTACTGCTCTTCCTTTCACTGACTTGCGTGTTACATACTTCAAATCAAATTCAGAAAGCAATAGCAGCCAACGGGCTAGCCTACCCGTAAGTGCTGGTTTCTCTAAAAGATATTTGATGGGATCCAAACGTGAAACCAACATTACAGAGTGAGCTAACAGGTAGTGCCACAGCTTCCTGGTAGCCCATACCAACGCCAAACAAGCCTTCTCCAGTGGTGTATAGCGGGTCTCGTAATCCAGCATCTTCTTGCTCAGATAGTAGATGGCCCTTTCCACTCTGTCCTCTGACTCTTGTGCGAGCATGCAGCCCATGGTGGACTCAGTTACCGAAAGATACAATATCAACGGTCTGCCCAGCTCTGGCGGTGACAACACGGGCGGGTTCTGTAGATACTCTTTGATCTGTTCAAAGGCCAAACAAGCCTTCTCCAGTGGTGTAAACCGTCTTATGAATTGCACTTTACCTAGAAAGCCTCGCACCTCCTTTTCAGTCCTCAGTGGTGGCATTTCTAAGATGGCCTTGATTTTGGAAGGGTCGACCTCGATGCCCCTTTGTGTAATCAGAAACCCTAGCATCTTCCCTGCTGTAACACCAAAAGTACACTTCTGGGGATTCAACCGCAGCCGAAACTCTCTGATCCTTTGGAAGAATTTTTGTAAGGCGGTGTAGTGGCCTTCTCTTTCTTTGGACTTGACAATCATGTCGTCCACATACACCTCGACCTCTTTATGGATCATATCATGCAATATTGTAGTTACTGCCCGTTGATAAGTAGCTCCAGCGTTTTTCAACCCAAATGGCATCACTCTATAACAATATGTACCCCACGGGGTAGTGAATGCAGTCTTCTCCCGGTGGAAACCCTGCGTCTGCCTAGAACCAGACGCTCCCGAAGTGGCACTCAACTGTGGGCAAAACCTCTTCATGTGCCCAGGTTGTCCACACTGATAACAGATCAAGAGCTGCCCCCTGCCCAAACTCTGACTCGGCGGTCTAGCTGAAGAAGAAGCAGCTTTCTGACCCCCACCCTTCTGCGGGCAAACAGAAACCTTGTGACCCAGCTGGCCACACTTGTAACAAGTGAATTCTCCCTGACTGCCTCTCCCCGAGCCTACACTAGGCACTGGAAAGGTCGATCTAGAGACTGCACCCTGAGACTGCTGAGGGTTATTACCCTTCTGTCTCCTGCCATCACTCTGACTATCCTGGCTCCTCTTGGAGCCTCTCTGACTCTCATCCTCCTCCTGCATCATAAGCTCCATATGAGCTGCAGCGTCCACTAGGTGTCTATACTCTCGAATATAAGACCCACCAATTCTCAACTTGAGGCCCCGCCTCAACTTCCGCTCAAACTCATAGCAATGGCGTTCCTCAGACACCACCAGTTCAGGTGCAAACCTAGACAGACTGGTAAAAGTAGCCTCAAACTCGGCCACTGACAAGCCCTGCTGATTAAGCCGGCTAAACTGATCCCTCAGCTTCTCCCTAGCTGCTGCTGATAAAAACCTCTCCTGAAAAGCATTCACAAACGCCTCCCAAGTACCACCAACACGAGCTTTCTCGTACTTCCACCATTGACCCGCATCTCCCTTCAGTTGAAAGGATGCCAAGGTCACTTTCAGTGCTCCGTCCTCGATGCCAAGCATCTCAAACGTCTTCGTTGTCTGTTCGAGCCATTCATCTGCCTTAAGCGGCTCTTTAGGATCCCCGATAAACTCGTCCGGATTACACCGGAAGAACTCCCTCTTCAAGAAAGAAGGCCCTGCCTCAGCTGCCTGATTCCCAGCTCTAAGAATACCCAAAGCTCCCGCTATCTCTCTGGCCAAGGCACCCATATCCTGCTGACCCACTGGCTCGGCCACATTGGCCTGCCCAACTCCCTCCTGCACTGCCGGAATCTCACCCTGTAACGGTACTTCCTGCCTCGCAGGTCTACCACGCCTAGCACCTCTTCCTCGTCCTGACATCCTAATAAAGGCAACACAGAACGTTAGCACATTCATAGGTGTGCCGAAACTAATCACTCACGTCCTAATGCATGGACAACTGTAATTCACTCCACATAAGCACATAAACACATAAGCACTGACGAATTTCATTTCCGGATAATGATAGTCCCAAGACGTTACTAGAGTTCCGGTTAGAAACAGCATTGATCAAGTGCTTTTCCAACAAGACTCCCAGAAACTCAAGGATCCAATCAACATCCTAGAAATTAAATCCCATACCCACATAGTCACATAAGCATGTCAGCATTTAAGCACATAGCATATGATACTACATCTAAGTCTCTATCAAGCGAGACAAACCCATTGTGATACTAATCACTTCCCACGTACCCAAAGTATTCAAACCCGGTACGCTCTGATACCAAGTTGTAATGCCCTCAAAATAATAATAATAAACCCATCAGGTAAGACATGCATTTACATTTAAACTAACTGCATTCCTTTCATTCATTAGAATTCCAATACATAAGTATTACATGTTAACCTCATAACAAAATGCCCTACGGGCTTACAGCTTTCCAAGTTAACACTTGGTTACAACAAAGAGTTCTAACTCGTTTACACATTAAGCCCTTGGCTTGAAATTACATGTAATACATCAACAGTAAAACGACAAAACTATGTCCGCCACTAGCCTCCCAGCTATGTCCTTGGAGGTGGCATGCTTCCTGTACCTGAAAATGATATTCCCATATAGGGTGAGCCACAGCCCAGTAGAAATACACTAAACCAACCATGAACAATGACTAAAACATTAGCAATTGATAGTTGGTCAACACTGATTCAATCACATAAATTACATATTTATGTCGACGACTTACAAGTCCCAATTACTTTTCATTTTCCCTTTTTCAACAGATAAGCATGCTAGCTCTATCATCATTTCCACAGATATGTATAAAAACTATATCTCACATTCAGATAAGCATAAAAGCTATATCCACATTCTCAACAGATATGTATATCAACAATATCCACAGATAAGCATACAAGCTGTATCCACACTCTACAACAGATATGTATATCAACAATATCCACAGATAAGCATACAAGCTGTATCCACACTTCACTTCACAAAGATAAGCATATGAGCTCTATCTTCACTTCTCTAGACAAGCATATGAGCTCTGTCTACGGAGTACATCCCCTATCTCCTCCAAATACCTATCCGGTTTAGAGGTCCATCCCCTATCTTCCCCTAAACCGCGGAGTACATCCCCTATCTCCTCCAAATACCTATCCGGTTTAGAGGTCCATCCCCTATCTTCCCCTAAACCGCGGAGTACATCCCCTATCTCCTCCTCTACACATAACGTATATAAACACATTGGTTCTATATACAATCACACAATACAAACAATTAATGTATTCTAGCAACTGTCAAGTTCCATAACACATTCCATTGATTAGTTTCAGTTTGCCTAATCAACATACATTGTCTACAACAATCACGACTATCCTCCACCGATAGCCCCAAGCAGTTATTTCTAAAACAGAAAATAAATGCGCAAATGGATATTCAATCAACATTTCATTTCCTCATTTCTCACCAATTAATTATCCCAATTAATTAAACAATGTAATTAGGCCATTTTCCATAATTACCATTTCAACCCTTAGGTCCCATTTTCTTCAATGATTCAGCAATCATTCCATTTTTTTCATGCTAAACATGCATCTAGGTTTATTATAAATAAAACCCCAACTTTTGTATAATTGCACAAAAGCCCCAAACTTTCACAAATTACCAAACCAAGCCCAACATCTCAAAATACCAAAATTTAAAGACAAAACCCATAGAGAGGAGTAGGTTATCCCTACCTCGAAGTTTTAGCCCAAAAGGAGATGAAGACTCCAAGATCAACTTGCTCCAAATCCAAACTTTTTCAGATTAAAATGAAGCCCTCGACGATCAACAACCTTTTTGTAAAGGCCAAAGGTGAGTAAATCACTCCTACTAGATCAAAACCTAGAGAGAAGGTAGAGTCTAGAGTGAGAGGCTCAACAATGGTGATTTTGGAAAAGTAAGAGAGAGAAGAGAAAGTGAAAAAGTGATTTGGAAAGTCACAACTTCGGGACTTTAACCCAGGTCTCCGCTCGAGCGTAAAACACCCCGCTCGAGCGGCCACTCACAGACTTACGCTCGAGCGGCCAACCTCCCGCTCGAGCGCAGAATGCACTCGCCCAGCACTTTTGCAGAACCAGGCCTCCGCTCGAGCTCCCAACCCTACGCTCGAGCTCACAACACTGCACAACAAGATACTGGATGGATGTAATCTACGCTCGAGCGCCAACACCTCCGCTCGAGCGTACAGGCCAAAAATCTGGGCAACTAGTTTTGGTTTCTAAACTCAACCAACCTGTAACAAACCCGCTCAACACATCCCATAACTCAAAATACAAAGTAAAGAGGATGCAAACTAGGAAATAAACAACTACCAACATCCACGGACACATGTCCGGATCACTGTACAACAAGGGTAAACCCGGGATCGCTATAACCTCCCCCCCTTAAAGAATTTCGCCCCCGAAATTAAGCACAAGTTTTCAAAACAAGTTTTCCTTCATTTTAGACAATGTTACAATTTAACATTCAACAATTCGACCCATTACCGGTCATCCCATCCCTTTTAACAAGAGACATTCCACAATATGTAAACAACATATGTACTTTCAACATGCATTAACATTATGCACTATCTTTCCAATTTTAACAATATATTCAACACATATAGTGTCACATTCAACTTCCATATGAGGCAAGTTCCAAACATACTTCCAATAATCAAAACATTTTCAATGTTTCACAACTTAAGACATATATAAAAGCTCTTAAGTTCAACAAAATGTAAAATTTAAATACAAGATTACATATCAACAAACAAGTCCGGATATTTCTCTCGGACTTCCAACTCACGTTCCCAAGTGGCTTCTTCCACTCCGTGATGTTTCCACAAGACTTTCACCAAAGGAATGGTCTTACCACGCAGGACCTGATCCCGCCTATCCAAGACCCGAACCGGTCTCTCCTCATACGAGGCATCCTCATCTACCTCTAAATCAGTCCAATCCAGCACATGTGATGGATCCGGCTCATACTTCCGAAGCATACTCACATGAAACACGTCATGTACTCCGGACAACTGCGGTGGTAAGGCTAATCGATAAGCAACCTCACCAATCCTCTCAAGGATCTCAAAAGGACCAATAAACCGAGGGGATAACTTCCCACTCTTCCCAAACCTCATCAGGCCTCGTCTAGGTGATATCTTCAGAAAGACATGATCGCCTACCTCAAACGCCAAAGGCCTCCTCCTACGGTCGGCATAACTCTTTTGTCGACTCTGGGCTGTAACAAGCCTCCTACGGATAAGCTCAACTTTCTCCGTCGTCTCCCTAACCAACTCCGGACCCAACAAAGGTGCATCACCCACCTCGGCCCAACAAACTGGAGACCTACACGGTCGGCCATACAAGGCCTCAAACGGTGCCATACCGACACTAGACTGAAAACTGTTGTTGTAGGCAAACTCTACCAATGACAAGTGTCTCTCCCACGTCCCACTGAAATCCAGGACACAACCCCGAAGCATATCCTCGAGGATCTGAATAGTACGCTCGGACTGCCCGTCCGTCTGAGGATGATAAGCCGTACTAAAGGTCAACTTAGTGCCCAAGGCACTCTGCAAACTCTGCCACAACCTAGCAGTAAAACGAGGATCTCTATCTGAGACGATCGTCACTGGGACCCCGTGCAATCTCACTACATCCCGAATGTACAAATCGGCAAGATGATCTACCGAATCTCTCACGCGCATAGGAATAAAGTGCGCCGACTTAGTCAACCGGTCTACAACCACCCAAATAGCATCACTACCCCGTTGAGTCCTCGGAAGACCTACAACGAAGTCCATAGTGACATGCTCCCACTTCCACTCGGCAATAGGCAAGGGTTGCAACAAACCCGCTGGCCTCTGATGCTCGGCCTTCACTTGCTGGCAAGTAAGGCATTTCGATACGAAAACAGCCACATCTCTTTTCATACCCCGCCACCAAAACTGGCGACCCAAATCCTGATACATCTTAGTACCTCCCGGATGCACCGCAAGGCTCGAATGGTGAAACTCTCGGAGTACTTCCTCTCGGCAAGACTCCGGTACAAACAAACGGTTTCGGTATCTCACACTCAGGTCGGGATACACCGCCAAACCCTTCTCAACTTTCCCACTGGAGATCTTCTCTCGGAGGGATTCTACCTCAAGGTCACCTCTCTGTGCCTCTAACACTCTAATCACAAGTGTAGACTGCGCAACAACAGAAAACAAGGCCGCAGCCTCAACAGATTCGCCCAGTAGCAAATCAAACTCGCCAAGTGCTCCCAACATCTCCCATTCCCGGATGGCTATACAAGCTACATCACTAATGGTTTTCCTACTAAGGGCATCGGCCACAACATTGGCCTTTCCCGGATGATAATGTAACTCAAAATCATAATCCTCGATGAACTCCATCCATCTCCTCTGCCTCAGATTCAAGTCTCTCTGTGTAAACAGATACTTCAAACTCTTATGATCCGAGAATACCTCGAACCTCTCACCATAAAGGTAGTGCCTCCAGATTTTCAAGGCAAAGATCACAGCTGCTAACTCTAGGTCGTGTGTGGGGTAATTCTTCTCGTGTATTTTCAACTGACGTGAGCCGTAAGCTACCACTTTCCCCTCTTGCATCAACACACAACCCAAACCCTCTCGTGAAGCATCACAATAAACCGCATAACCCAACCCTCTCTCCGGAATAATCAACACCGGAGCGGTGGTCAATCTAACTTTCAACTCTTGGAACGACTTTTCACAAGTCTCACTCCACACAAACTTGACTCCCTTCCGAGTCAGCCTAGTCAACGGTGACGCTAACCTGGAGAAATCTTTCACAAACCGACGGTAATACCCAGCTAATCCCAGAAAACTGCGGATCTCAAACACACTCTTAGGCTGTGCCCAATCTTGCACTGCCTCAACCTTGGATGTATCAACAGACACTCCTTCCCCGGATACCACGTGGCCTAAGAATTTGACTTCCCTCAGCCAGAACTCACACTTCCCAAACTTGGCATACAGTCTATGGGCTCTAAGTAACTCAAGCACCACTCTCAAGTGTGCCTCGTGCTCCTCCTCAGAAGACGAATAGATAAGGATGTCATCCACGAAGACAACCACAAATCGATCTAAGAACTCCCGGAAAACCCGGTTCATCAAGTCCATAAAGACTGCCGGTGCATTGGTAAGCCCAAATGGCATCACCAGAAACTTATAATGGCCATACCGCGTACGGAATGCCGTTTTCGGAATATCCTCATCCCTGACCCTCAGCTGGTGGTAACCCGATCTCAAGTCTATCTTAGAGAAACAACGGGAACCCTTCAACTGGTCAAACAAATCATCTATACGGGGCATAGGATACTTATTCTTAACCGTAGCCCGATTCAACTTCCGGTAGTCTATACACAATCTCAAGGCACCATCTTTCTTTTTAACAAAGAGGGCCGGTGCTCCCCACGGTGAAACACTAGGGCGAACAAAGCCCTTATCTAGCAATTCCTGGAGCTGAACTTTCAACTCAACCAACTCTGCTGGAGCAAAACGGTAAGGTGCCATGGAAATCGGCGCCGTACCAGGCACTAAATCAATAGAGAACTCTATCTCTCGGTGAGGTGGCAAACTAACAAGATCTTCGGGAAAGACATCCGAATACTCACAAACCACCCTCGGCAATACATGCTGGGTCTCACCACTCTCACCACTCTCAAAGCTAGCAAGTAGACTACTAAGCTCACTTCGCCCTCGCGAATCATACCCCGGTGGCAAAACACTACCAACCCGGTCTTCCAAGAAATGGAACCACTCCCCGCTCAAGGTACACAATGTAACCCTCTGGCGGTAGCAATCAATAACAGCCCGGTATGACGATAACCAGTCCATACCCAAAATAACATCAAAACCCTTCATGGGCATGACAACAAACGGAAAAGGAAGCCTATAATCGGCGACCTCAATATCACATCCTCTAACACCCTGTTTCAGGATCAACTCACCACCCAAAGGCGATACCACACAAATAGGAGATGCTAACTGTGCTAACTCCAATTCCAAAACAGATGCAAATGCAGCAGATACAAAAGAATGAGATGCACCCGTGTCTATCAACACATTAGCAACCGAGTTGCAAAACAGAAAAGTACCTCTCACTACTGATGGAGCTGGTACTAAATCCTGCGCGGTAACAGCATACACGCGCCCCGTAGGCCCCTGGTCTACCTGCTCACCTCTCGGAGCAAAAGACTGCTGCACAGACTGGGATGACGAAGCTCCCGGATTGGCCCTCGAGGCCTGCACAGACTGAGCTGGCTGGAAACCCTGCGTCTGCCTAGAACCAGACGCTCCCGAAGTGGCACTCAACTGTGGGCAAAACCTCTTCATGTGCCCAGGTTGTCCACACTGATAACAGATCAAGAGCTGCCCCCTGCCCAAACTCTGACTCGGCGGTCTAGCTGAAGAAGAAGCAGCTTTCTGACCCCCACCCTTCTGCGGGCAAACAGAAACCTTGTGACCCAGCTGGCCACACTTGTAACAAGTGAATTCTCCCTGACTGCCTCTCCCCGAGCCTACACTAGGCACTGGAAAGGTCGATCTAGAGACTGCACCCTGAGACTGCTGAGGGTTATTACCCTTCTGTCTCCTGCCATCACTCTGACTATCCTGGCTCCTCTTGGAGCCTCTCTGACTCTCATCCTCCTCCTGCATCATAAGCTCCATATGAGCTGCAGCGTCCACTAGGTGTCTATACTCTCGAATATAAGACCCACCAATTCTCAACTTGAGGCCCCGCCTCAACTTCCGCTCAAACTCATAGCAACGGCGTTCCTCAGACACCACCAGTTCAGGTGCAAACCTAGACAGACTGGTAAAAGTAGCCTCAAACTCGGCCACTGACAAGCCCTGCTGATTAAGCCGGCTAAACTGATCCCTCAGCTTCTCCCTAGCTGCTGCTGATAAAAACCTCTCCTGAAAAGCATTCACAAACGCCTCCCAAGTACCACCAACACGAGCTTTCTCGTACTTCCACCATTGACCCGCATCTCCCTTCAGTTGAAAGGATGCCAAGGTCACTTTCAGTGCTCCGTCCTCGATGCCAAGCATCTCAAACGTCTTCGTTGTCTGTTCGAGCCATTCATCTGCCTTAAGCGGCTCTTTAGGATCCCCGATAAACTCGTCCGGATTACACCGGAAGAACTCCCTCTTCAAGAAAGAAGGCCCTGCCTCAGCTGCCTGATTCCCAGCTCTAAGAATACCCAAAGCTCCCGCTATCTCTCTGGCCAAGGCACCCATATCCTGCTGACCCACTGGCTCGGCCACATTGGCCTGCCCAACTCCCTCCTGCACTGCCGGAATCTCACCCTGTAACGGTACTTCCTGCCTCGCAGGTCTACCACGCCTAGCACCTCTTCCTCGTCCTGACATCCTAATAAAGGCAACACAGAACGTTAGCACATTCATAGGTGTGCCGAAACTAATCACTCACGTCCTAATGCATGGACAACTGTAATTCACTCCACATAAGCACATAAACACATAAGCACTGACGAATTTCATTTCCGGATAATGATAGTCCCAAGACGTTACTAGAGTTCCGGTTAGAAACAGCATTGATCAAGTGCTTTTCCAACAAGACTCCCAGAAACTCAAGGATCCAATCAACATCCTAGAAATTAAATCCCATACCCACATAGTCACATAAGCATGTCAGCATTTAAGCACATAGCATATGATACTACATCTAAGTCTCTATCAAGCGAGACAAACCCATTGTGATACTAATCACTTCCCACGTACCCAAAGTATTCAAACCCGGTACGCTCTGATACCAAGTTGTAATGCCCTCAAAATAATAATAATAAACCCATCAGGTAAGACATGCATTTACATTTAAACTAACTGCATTCCTTTCATTCATTAGAATTCCAATACATAAGTATTACATGTTAACCTCATAACAAAATGCCCTACGGGCTTACAGCTTTCCAAGTTAACACTTGGTTACAACAAAGAGTTCTAACTCGTTTACACATTAAGCCCTTGGCTTGAAATTACATGTAATACATCAACAGTAAAACGACAAAACTATGTCCGCCACTAGCCTCCCAGCTATGTCCTTGGAGGTGGCATGCTTCCTGTACCTGAAAATGATATTCCCATATAGGGTGAGCCACAGCCCAGTAGAAATACACTAAACCAACCATGAACAATGACTAAAACATTAGCAATTGATAGTTGGTCAACACTGATTCAATCACATAAATTACATATTTATGTCGACGACTTACAAGTCCCAATTACTTTTCATTTTCCCTTTTTCAACAGATAAGCATGCTAGCTCTATCATCATTTCCACAGATATGTATAAAAACTATATCTCACATTCAGATAAGCATAAAAGCTATATCCACATTCTCAACAGATATGTATATCAACAATATCCACAGATAAGCATACAAGCTGTATCCACACTCTACAACAGATATGTATATCAACAATATCCACAGATAAGCATACAAGCTGTATCCACACTTCACTTCACAAAGATAAGCATATGAGCTCTATCTTCACTTCTCTAGACAAGCATATGAGCTCTGTCTACGGAGTACATCCCCTATCTCCTCCAAATACCTATCCGGTTTAGAGGTCCATCCCCTATCTTCCCCTAAACCGCGGAGTACATCCCCTATCTCCTCCAAATACCTATCCGGTTTAGAGGTCCATCCCCTATCTTCCCCTAAACCGCGGAGTACATCCCCTATCTCCTCCTCTACACATAACGTATATAAACACATTGGTTCTATATACAATCACACAATACAAACAATTAATGTATTCTAGCAACTGTCAAGTTCCATAACACATTCCATTGATTAGTTTCAGTTTGCCTAATCAACATACATTGTCTACAACAATCACGACTATCCTCCACCGATAGCCCCAAGCAGTTATTTCTAAAACAGAAAATAAATGCGCAAATGGATATTCAATCAACATTTCATTTCCTCATTTCTCACCAATTAATTATCCCAATTAATTAAACAATGTAATTAGGCCATTTTCCATAATTACCATTTCAACCCTTAGGTCCCATTTTCTTCAATGATTCAGCAATCATTCCATTTTTTTCATGCTAAACATGCATCTAGGTTTATTATAAATAAAACCCCAACTTTTGTATAATTGCACAAAAGCCCCAAACTTTCACAAATTACCAAACCAAGCCCAACATCTCAAAATACCAAAATTTAAAGACAAAACCCATAGAGAGGAGTAGGTTATCCCTACCTCGAAGTTTTAGCCCAAAAGGAGATGAAGACTCCAAGATCAACTTGCTCCAAATCCAAACTTTTTCAGATTAAAATGAAGCCCTCGACGATCAACAACCTTTTTGTAAAGGCCAAAGGTGAGTAAATCACTCCTACTAGATCAAAACCTAGAGAGAAGGTAAAGTCTAGAGTGAGAGGCTCAACAATGGTGATTTTGGAAAAGTAAGAGAGAGAAGAGAAAGTGAAAAAGTGATTTGGAAAGTCACAACTTCGGGACTTTAACCCAGGTCTCCGCTCGAGCGTAAAACACCCCGCTCGAGCGGCCACTCACAGACTTACGCTCGAGCGGCCAACCTCCCGCTCGAGCGCAGAATGCACTCGCCCAGCACTTTTGCAGAACCAGGCCTCCGCTCGAGCTCCCAACCCTACGCTCGAGCTCACAACACTGCACAACAAGATACTGGATGGATGTAATCTACGCTCGAGCGCCAACACCTCCGCTCGAGCGTACAGGCCAAAAATCTGGGCAACTAGTTTTGGTTTCTAAACTCAACCAACCTGTAACAAACCCGCTCAACACATCCCATAACTCAAAATACAAAGTAAAGAGGATGCAAACTAGGAAATAAACAACTACCAACATCCACGGACACATGTCCGGATCACTGTACAACAAGGGTAAACCCGGGATCGCTATACATACTTGCCTTGAAATATGCTGCCATGCCTTGTTTTGCCCTCTGTTGCTGTGAGTTGCAGGTTCTGCAGGAATACTCTGCCGACCGGCAGTGTAATGTGCCGACCGGCACCATTTTCTCTGCCGACAGCTTCAACTTTGTGCCGATGGCCATACAACACTGCCGGTGGAAATTTCATCTAGCCGGTGATGATCCCCTCTGTCCAAGGATGTAGTCCTGAGGTTTTGACAACCTCCAGAGGAGGAAAGGGAGGAAAACAGAGGCAGCTTGCGCATGGCGGCGCGCTTCTCGAGACATTTTACTGTTTTCCTAAATTAGTTAATTTGTTAATTAATTAATTTGTAATATTTAATTAGCTTGCGTAGTTAATTAATTTGTAATATTTATTCGGTCCCTCCGAGCGAGGGCAAATCTGTAATAAGTGTGTGTGGGTGGTGTGTATGTCTTCCAACCTCCCTTCTTTCTTCCCTTTTATTTACCTGCTTACGATGGTAGATTAGGGCACGTTTAATTTAGCATACCTTATGCTATGCATGTGTGCATCCATGCATTTGTATTACATGCATTAGGCTCGGTACATCACGCTAACTGCATTAGTACTTCAATTCTGAACTGAATACGTGATAATTGTGCATTTTCACATGACATGTTTAGGTTAGCCGAGCCTATTCTAGCAATATTTTGTATGCAATGCATTAGGCACTTAACATGGACTTGGATCATGCATGTTTGCTAACAAGTTCTGTGTTTTGGCACGGAGTACTATGTAAGTATTTCTGCTTCAGCATATCACATGAGTGTGAATGTTACCATGACAGCATGCTTAACATGTGGCTAGATGCTTATGTGTTATAATTGCTTGAATGCATGTGGGTGAAGGCTGGATTGTTTGAGTTGGAAAAACTCGTTGAAATCCGCATTTTAGCCTACTTGCGAGTAGCAAATTCCAAAGCATTTTCAAACCAAACGGATATGCAATGTTTATTTCCAAATTAAGCAATCTAGTCTATACTTGTTTGCTGTGCGCATAACATAGTAATTCTAGGCTGATAATCGGAATAAGAACACGTAAAGTTTTCAAAAACGGATATCACGGTTAGTAGAGGCCGGTCTTCGGACCGGGCGAAAGGGGGTGCTCATAGCTGACCTTCCCCGATCGTACCCAAGCTCCCGAGCCGAGACAACTCCGGTGATGACGGACATGTGGCCTTCGGCACCGAGTCAGGGTTTCCTAAATTCTCCCATAAAAAAAATATTTAGGTGGCGACTCTGTATCTGGCAAAGCAGTCCATGTTTGGCACTACTTTTTCAAAAATCTGTTTCTCAAAACGATTTGCCAGATTTGGACTCTTTGGTTCAGATTAAGAACCGTGACACAAGTCGAGTCCGAACTGTAGCAGCGAGGTCCCCCCCGCGGACATGTTACAGTTTCTGGCGACTCTGCTGGGGAAGCTTAGAGAGCTTGACTCGAACTCGTGATATCCTGTTTTGATCTCATTTATGTGTTTCTTTGCATTGCATGTGTATTGGTGCGCCTAGGAACACAGTGTTTGCCATCTGCCATTCCTGAACGGTTTGCCGGAGGCTTGTCTTGTCAAGGCATGTCCATAAGGCTGACCGGCTATGGGCTCTGACAGTATGGGAACACAAACCCCGATTTTTACCGGGGCACCCTTTTTGACCATTCGACCTAGTGCATATTCGGATCCATAGTGACCATTCCAAACTAGGACAGGTTGCTTACCCGATTATAGGTTGTTTGAAACCGCTGCGTGCGTAGTGAAACCCTAACTCCTGACAAAATAGGACAGGGAAACCCTACCCCAACATAGGGGTGATTGAGCTCTCTTTACTTGCTATGTGCTTTTAGAGTGTATCTCTACAGGAACGCATATACCAGTTTGTGAGTTTGAGTATCGGGCCCGAGGGCACCAGAATCAGTATTGTTGAGAATCAGTTATCAGGAATCAGTTATCCGCGGGTATCAGATTCAGTATTTTGGGAACAGAAATTTGGGAATAGTGATCAGCAGTAGGGTACAGTTGTCTGGCTACACCCGTGTTTGATCAGTTTGGGCTGAAATGCTGTATGTTTTTCCTTTCAAGGTTCAGAGAGTTGTAGAGTTGATACAGAATAACCAGTGTCTCCCCCTTGCTGAGGCAAGATTTATGGCGACACAAAGTTCAGAAGAAATTGTGGTTATGACAGCCGCACCGGAGCAGGGAACCACTCCGCAGAATGAGGCCAGCATCAGTATGTCATACCCGCCCAGGATGCCCGTTGTGCACCCGGTCTAGACTCCCCAGTTATACCAGGCTCGTGAGCCCACCACCATCGAATTGATGGGGTTGATAGGCGATCTCCAAAGGTCTGTGGCAGACCTCGCCTATGGAATGTCGGCTTCACCGCCAGCGGCACCGTATGCCGAGAATTTTGTACCACAGGAGCCCCCGCTACTGGGGCGGATTGTGATAGAGCTCAGCCAGCCAGAGGTGACTTCCGGCTATAGCCACGACATGCCAGCACCAACCCAGGCCCTCGATCAGGCTGAGGCCAGGGGAAAGGACAAGGCAAAGGTAGACGCCGACCCTATTGAGCAACTGCTGTGGGCAGTCGAGGCTTTGAAGGCCAGAGGGATGAACAAGCAACAAACATCTGCAATAGTGACCAAAGCTGTAGATGATGCTTTCCCCGCTCCAACCAAGGGCAGTTCAAGCCAGACAGAAAACCGGGATGGGCCCCGTCATGCCCAGACAATTCCAGTAGCTCCCACCCCTACACCGGGAAAGGTTCAAAAAGCCAAGGCAGCGCCAGCTGATCCTTTCGCCAGCGCATCTGGCAAGAATCCTCAAACTGCAAAGTACCTGCCCCGAGGGCGCAGGGTCTTTCATGACCTCCACATGCCTTTGTCTAGGGCATTGCTAATATTGGTGAAGAATGGGCATCTTAAGCCTTTGGAGCCCCGGCCAGTCCCGAAGAATCTCCCCACCACTCATGATGCTACCTTGTACTGCGCGTACCATCAACAGTCCGGTCACAGTACCGATGGATGTTCCCGCCTTCGTCATGAAGTGCAGGATTTGATTGAAAACAAGGTTATCCTACCACCTACCTCAGGCAAGCCCGTCACCACTCAGTTGTTGGATTTCGAGGGCTCAGATACTGCGAGTATGTAAAGTGAACTGCCTGCGGGCAACATTTGGTACATTTTTGATGAAGCGTCTGGCACGCATTTTTGAGCATCGGTGAAACCGAGTTTTTGTAAACCTTGGCTTGGATGTCGAGTCAGTCTTTTGTTTTGAGTCTGTCTCTTTGTCTTGAGTCAGTCTTTTTTGCTTAAGGGTCTGTCGGGTTGTATCGAGTCAGTCCCCGTTGTATATAATACCTGGTGATTCTGGGGTTGTTGCCTCGAACACCATTTTGTTTTATAATTATTATCTGTTTTTGTTTTGAGTCTGTTTCTGCCGAGGGGCCAGTTGCACCAACAAAGCCGATCAAAACAGCTGTTGCTATCTCAACTTCATGCTTGCTTTCAGTATAAGTGCCAGAGAATTTGAATGGGCTGACAGTACATCTCGCCTGCTCTCCTGTGTGCCAAACTCATTGCGTTAACCTAAGTTTTTCAAAAAAAAAAACAAACTTTTGAACACTGCGGTGATGAAAACGAAGAGGAAGGAATTCCTCGGGTTTTGTAAAATTTTGATCATTTTGAGAGAAAGAGAGGCGTGCTAAGCTTTTTTATGAATAAAGCCATGCTTGTCGGCGTGAGTACTGAGAAGGATCCTGGCCTGATCCAGATTGGTTCCGCACTATCTTCGGCGCGAGCGATTCGTCGCCTTCTTAAAAACTTTCAAAAGCAAATGTTTTACGCGGCCCTACGAAGACCTGTGTGGAATCGCTCTTGAGGTCGCGCAGCCTAGGATCGCTCTCAGCCTCAAGATCCAACCTGTTTGTTTTCCGACCTTGAACCCGTTCAGAATGTTCAGAAAGTTCAACAGACAAACGCCATGAAAGGCCCGTGTGGCCAGTTTTGAGGTAGCCTTCGATCAAGAAGCATCAAAGCCAAATCAGAAGGAGTAGATCTCGCCGGAAGAAGCTTGTGGAGCAACCTTGATGGATTCTCCGCAAATCAGTGCAACAGCCGTTCTCCTAGACACAGAGAGGCTCCAATTTCAAAAACCATTTGGCATGGACTTGCTACACTTTTACCCTTTGAGAGGCTCGCTGGGCCGAAAACCCGGAAGGGCGGCCCAGGCAAAAGTTAGAGCAAGAGAAAGATACAAAAAAGAGAAAAATACAAAAAGAAAGATTGAAAAAGAAAAAAAAAAAAAGCAAGGAAAAAAAAAGAAAAAAGAAATAGAAAATGAAAAGAAGCTCGCAAGGTCGAAAACCCGCATTGGGCGCCTTGGCAAAAGTGAGAGCCAAACAAAGTGAAGGTTAAAATACCCGAGTGGACCTTAACCGGAACTACGTAAGGCTTGATTCCCATGTTTGGGATACGTAGGCAACTTCATCATGAAGTCCAGCCCCCAACGCTTTCATAAGCGTCTCAGTCCATGCAATGGTTTCGATTTCATCCCCAAAGTCCAGTGGCCAACACCCTTCAAGGTGACTGTGTCCATATATGTGTTGTGCTCGTCTTCGTCATCGCTGTGTCCAAGAACTCGACCACCGCCAATGAAGACTGTCTGCGGATTGCTGCGGCACCATCCCAAACAAGGGGCAACTTTCCGTTGCCACAAGCCGTCGTGAGACGCCATTCAAACTAGGGGCAACTTTCCGTTGCCTCCCACCCCCTTTAAACCAGGGGCAATTTTCCATTGCCTCCGATCCGAGGTTGCGCATCTCAAAGGGTAAGCTCCATGCTTGTCGAGCATCAGCTGTTTGAAAAATAGTTTTTGAAAATTTTTACTGAGGTTGACTATTTTCTCGAAAACTATTTCATTTTCCAAAATCGGACCATTGTCTTGAATCCGAAAAGGAAAACTTTCAGTGCTTGTTGCCTGACTTGCATGCTTTTCAAATCAAAAATTGAACAAGTACGTTAATCCGACTCTCATTTTGATCAAAACTGTTTTAGTAGAAAGCAAAAACAAAGAATGGTTAAAATGATGAACTAGGGGCACAGTTGAGCCAGGCGTTCTGTCTTTCCCCCGTCACCGACGTACTTGCCAGAAGAGCGCTCTGCCCGCCAGAAGAAATAGCGGTGAGCTAACGGCATCGGGCGTGAACCCGCAACTTCCTGTTCATCCATTAATCACCCTGGGGAGGGATGGAAAATGAGAGATTGAAGAATAGAGAGGTGTAAGTTGAGAGAAAAGTGAGGAAAAGGGTTTTGAGAGAAAATCCGAGCTTGAGAGTCGAGTGATGTGAGGATCACAAATCAGAAAGGGTGGGAAAACAATACCCAGATTGAACTGGCTCCTCGTGGTCCGAGGTCTCCCATCTTCGTTTACGCGTCTGTGTGTCGTGTCTCTTTCATTTGGCGGTCTCGTCTTTTGTTTTGAGTCTCTCCCGAGCGTGTCTCGTTGTGTTTAGGTTGTGTACCTCTTTGTTTGAGTCCTCCTCGCTGTGTTCAGTGTAGGGCTCGATATCCCGGTTTGAAAAACCCTCATTCGATTTCAAAAAAATCGCTTATGATTAGAATCCTGTGCCATTCTCTACATTTGAACGCATTTCGACTCCAACCGGTTCCATCTTTGAGGTCCGTACTGTCAGATTGGGCTGCTTGTTTGAGAATTTGCCGTGTGCAGAATGAATCGAATGCTGTGTTATGGGCTGTGTGCAGATTAATCCCCAACAGAGTAAGGGCTGTGTGTTCAAGAATCAGGCAGTGGGTTGCTTGGGTTATTTTGCTGTTGGCTGTTTAGTTATCTGATTATTACAGTGCAAGTGTTCAATTTTCAGACAGCCAATCAGTTCCATTTACATTGAGGTGTAACATGATGAGATGCGATGCAATGCATGAAATGTGTAAATGTAAACACTTTTTCAGATAAAAGTCTGTTTCATTTACTTAGCTTTTCAAATGTACAAGTTTTGGAAACAAAAATCTGCCTGCGGCAGTACAAGGTAATCTATCTACCAACAAAAAGAAAAGTACAAAGAAAGAAAGAAAAGATAGCAAAAATCTGCATCTATGTCCAGCGACTCCAAGGGCTGTCAGTCCGTCCTGGTCCTCTTCCTGGACGAGGGTCCAGGAGCATCATCAGCATCGTTGTCAGAGCCCGAGCTAGAATCGCCTCCGGTCTCCTCCTCCGATGACCCTCCCTCCGCCTCTGACTCCTCGTCGTCGTCGTCCGGGACTAGAGCTCGCGAGCTACTCCCGACGTGAGTACGCCCTCCCCTGGTACGGGGAAATATCCGGCCCTCCTCATCTCTCCCCCGAGCAGGGACAGCAGGTCTAGCTGGAGCACCTCCCGCCATGGGAATCTGAAAAGGAGGCTGAAAAGTACACGAAAAGGAAATGCATCAGTATACCGAGAGCAGTTTAGCAATGCAGAATGCAGTGTGTGAGTACAGTGTATGAATGCCGTGAGCAGTTTATCAATGCAGAATGCAGTGTGTGAGTACAGTGTATGAATGCTGTGAGCAGTTTATCAGTGCAGAATGCAGCGTATGCAGTGTTCAGATACTGTGGGATCAATGTATCAGGTGTTGTGCCGTGCATCAGATTATGCGAAGCAGTGTATGAATGGTTTGAAGCCAGTGTCAGAAGGACATACCGGTATGCTGTAGACGGCTAGAAGGTCAAATGTCCGCTGGAGCATCCCCATCATCGAGGCATTCATCGCCAACGACTGACGGGTGTACTCAGAAGAAGCCTGCAAAGGTATCAGATGCATTAGTATTCTGTGGAATATCAAGTAAACTGAAATGAAATAACTGTACGAAGTGCAGTGATACATACCGGAGGTAGATCGGGGACATCGATGAACTCGTGACCAGCCGGTGGAGGGGCGAAGGGAATCTGATAGGTCGACCCACCCTGCCCCTGGAAAGTCAGTACAGCGGGCAGGGCAGGCCAGCCAGCTCCTCGTCCTCCCCGCACTCCGCCCCTGCCACGGACCCGGGCCCTCGTCGAGGATCCAGCCCCTGCTCCTGCTCCGGCCCCAGCCGCCGATGCTACAGGCCTGGCCCCCTCTGCTCGACGACCGCTCAGGGGGCGCATCAGGTACGTCCGCACGTACTCCTGATAGTCTCCAGTGCCTCGGAAGCCGGCCTCCTCCCAGCCGATGGAGTAATCATCCAGCTGCTCAGGGGTCAGCCCCTCGGTCTCCCTCATCTCTGCATGAGGGTGAGCCGGGACTATCTGCTCAGGTAACCCGCGGGTCTGGCGTAGAAAACGCTCCCCCAGGTACCAAGCCCGACAGACCGGGCCCTCATGCAAAATCCGGAAACGCGAGGTCTCCTCAGCACCAGGGAACCGACCCCGCATCGCCGACGGCAGCGAAGCCCATGGCCGCTATGCGATCTGAAAGTAACAGACAGTTTGTTATCTACTGTTATTGAAACATGCAGTGGGAAAGAGAAGCTAAACGAATTGAAAATAAAGCATACCTCTGTGGGGGTGATGGTGTCGAAGTATCGGCGGAAGAAGCCGAACGTCTCCCGTGGTCACCGGGTGCATCTCCCGTCAAAACGACTCGAGAACGGGACAGCCGGAGGAGGCTCCGCAACCGGCACAGGTGCAAGCCTAGGGAAGTAGGCGTAAACCCACAGCTGCAAAACAGATGTCAGTATGACCATCAGATAAAGCAGGATATACAGAATAAAGCAGAAATGGCAGAGCCGTGTGTTGAGCCGTGTATTGTGTGCAGTGCACAGTGTGAGCAGTGTACAGTAAGTGTAAAGCAGAATGTATGTGTGTGCCGTGTGTACAGTATACAGTGAGTGTAAAGCAAACCGCAGTTTGTGCAGTGTACAGAGTACGGAAAGTACGAGACAGGAGTGAAAAAACGGAGAAGAAATGTACCTCCCAAGCCCGCCAGTAGCCTCCGAGGAGCTGGCCGCTGCCGCGAGAAGCCAAGCTCATGTATCCGTATAGGGTGGCCAGAGCAGCGCCACCCCAGTCATAGTGCAAGATGTCCCGGACGTCCACCAGTGCGCTGAGAAGACAGAGAGGCACGGTGTTCGCCCGGTCGGCGAAGATGGTAATCCCGAACAGGAACATGAGGAAGCCGCGAGCATACCTGTCCTCGTCCTCTGGGGTCATCTGCACCTCCTCCAATGCGGGCTGGACCCGAAACTGTGTCTCGAACCAGGAGTATCGGACGAAGCCTGGACGAGCTAGCGGTGGGGCCTCCCCCAGTAGATGGACCTGAGCGGCGGTCCACTCATCCATGTCGGTGTCGAAAGGGATCGGATCCCCCCTTACCCCGATGCCTGTGAGCATCGAGAAGTCATAAGGGGTCATCGTCATGTCCCCTGCAGCAGAAAAATGAAAAGAATCGGTGGTGTCCCACCACCTCTCCGCCAAAGCAGCAAGGAGAGGTCTGCATGTGGAGAGCCTAGAGAGCCCTCGGCAGAAGGTGTCGAAGCCCGCTCGGTCCACGATGCGCTGGACCGCATCAGGGAGCTCGTCATACCACTCCCGCGCACCAGTATTCCCATACCCGCGAATGGTATGGGAACCCTCCTGCAAACCGAAAATGACAATTGCAAGACAACATTCAAAATGCAATTTTGAAAAGACAGATATGGCATGTATGCAAGTTTGTCAGATTCAGGCAAATACCGGGTACCGGTGTGCTTACAGTGAAATACGTGTGCTGTGTCAGCGTGTTTGAGTGTTTCAGAACAGATATGGCATGTATGCAAGTTTGTCAAATTCAGGCAAATACCGGGTGCCGGTGTGCTTACAGTAAAATACGTGTGCTGTGTCAGCGTGTTTGGGTGTTTCAGAACAGATGTGGCATGTATGCAAGTTTGACAGATTCAGACAAATACTGGGTGCCAGTGTGTAGGCAGTAGAATACAGTGAGTGCCGTGTGTTTGGGTGATTCAGGGCTAGTGCAGTGTGTGTGCATGTGTCAGTCTCAAGCAGATATCAGTTGTATGTATGTCTACAGTCTACGGCATATGGTGTATCAGATTTCAGCAGTTAAAGAATACAACTAGCTATGACAGTTTTGTATCCTACATTGCGGAAAGTAAAGCAGAGGAAAGAGAGTTACCTCGGAAACGCTGAAAGAAAGGTGGGAGGTAGGCTCGCGCAGTAGTAGCTCAGGCGCCGCGTGCCTCTCGAAGCTCCGGAACTGACGCAGGCCGTCGGGGGGCAGAACATGGACCGCCGGTCGGTAGGTCGCCGGATCGAACGGGCGCTCGCCCAAAGGTAGAAGCTCGACTCCGGGATCCATCTCATGGTCCGGGGGAGTCCCGCCACGTGGAATGTCGTCCGCCATGTAGAAAATGGTGTGAAAATGGCCGGAAAAAGGGAAACCGGGCCGGAATGCGAAGAGTCAACTGAAAAGTCAACTCCTGAGAGGGTCGGAAATGTCCGGGAAGGCCGGAATGTGAAAAGGCACGGGAATGAAGAGGAAAACGAAGGGAACAAACCCTGAAAAGGCGAGAACGCCAAACGAGGCACCGAAACAAGAATGTGATCGGTTGAAAACGTCCGAAACGCGAAGGAAAACGCGAATCCGACGACGAAACGGGCGTAGAACGCGAAGAAACGGAGAAAGAACGAGAGAAGAACACTCTAGAGAGAGAGAGCAAGAGATTTCGGCGGAAGAGATGTGAGGAAATAGGGCTTGAAGCCCTATTTTAAAACACCCAAGGTGAAAAGTCGAAACTGCCCCGAATCAACAACTGTTTGCCGGTCGGCAATGTTTTGTGCCGGCCGGCACTTTTTTGTGCCGATGGACTTATTTTGATGCCGGTGGCTAGCCGGTGGCCTCCCCTTTCGGCCGGTGGGGTTCCCACAGCCTTGTTTAGGCCATATGAGAAGTTTGTGGTCTTCATAGCTCAAGAAAGTGCAAGAAAGTGCATCTCCGACGCTCAACCGGCCTCCATTTTGACCGCAGGCCATGTCTCCAGTGCGTGGCACTCGAATTCGTGCAAGGTGTATCCTTTTTGTATCCTTTTAAATTCAAAAGTTGCCCCATGTGTGTTGCACACGTTCATCACACTACTTCGGTGCATTACATCGCGCTGTCATGCGCCTCGCGTTTGCATTGTCATGCACATACTACATGCGTTGTAACACGCACCCCTTGCATTGTCATGCACATTTCTCATGCATTATCATTGCATTTTTATTCCATGCATTGTCATGCATTTCGAAACACATGCGTTGTTAACGCATTTAAGCCCATTTACATTCCGTGTGGCATACGTGTCGCACTTGTATTATTTTGCATTAGCATACGTGTCGTCATTTGCATAGAGCATGCAGTACATCGCACTGTTTTGTGCATTGTATTTCGATCGCGCTGTGTTGCGCATCGCACTGTTTTGTGCATTGTATTTCAATCGCACTGTTTTATGCATTTCAAAATTGTTCGCGCTGTTTTGCGCATCGCACTGTTTTGTGCATTTCAAACTTGTTCGCGCTGTTCTGCGCATCGCACTGTTTCGTGCATTGAGTTGTTCGCGCCGTTTTGCGCACCGCATCGCACTGTTTTGTGCACCTCACTTGCATCTAGCATGTATCCTCTCGCGTTATTTTACGCACCTTACTTGTACTTGTTAGTACATTGCATTGTTTTGCATACAAACCGGCTTCGCGTAGCGTATAAGTCCAATTTTCAAAATTTCGCATTTTGTGTGGCATACGTGTCACACTTGCATCATTTTTGCATCTTTTGGGGCCCGCGTGTCTCATTTGTATCATCTTGTATCATGCTTCATTAGCATCGGCATGCGTGCCTCATTCTTGCATTGTTCCGCATGTTGCCGTCCGGTCTGGCGAGACCTTAAACACGCGCGCCGGTCTGGCGAGACCTTAAACACGCATGGTCTGGCGAGACCTTAAACACGCACGGTCTAGGAGACCTTAAATCCTTTGGGGGTGCGAAACCTTCGGTGCTTTGTCATGCATACATTTTGCATCACAGTCTGGCGAGACCTTAAACACGCACGGTCTAGGAGACCTTAAATCCTTGGGAGGTGCAAAACCTTGGGCACATTGATGTGTGCAGTTCACTTGCATTGTCATGCATTTTGCTAACAATATTGTACCTGTTAAGTTTGTTTTCTTTTCAGGCACGATATTGTATGTACGGTTCATTTGAGGCTGGAGCGACCAGACGAACCGCGCAGGTATCCACGGTCTAGGAGACCTTAAATCCTCTGAAGGTGCAATTCCTTCGGTGTTTGTCGTGCCCGAACGACTTTCGGTGGTCTGGTAAAGCCACCTGACTATGTTTGCGGTGAGTTCCTAGAAGACCAACTGGGACGGTGAAAACTAGAGTACGAACGGCTTATGCCTAGAACGCAAAGGTTCGGGAGTTCCGAGACTAAAGTCTGGTTTAAATACCCAGGAGTTTACCCTCAGCTTGAAATCTATATGGAAGCCCCATAGGTTGAGGCGGCGTGTCTACGCCTCAGTTCTGGATACTGAACCAACCTAGTATATCGCCTTGTTGGTAAGATAGGGAAAGTTGCGATCATAGTCATTGCATCATAGTGCATTGTCATGCATTTCCATTGTAGCTTGCATTCATTGCATTTCCCCCAGTAGATCGCATCATACTGCATTGTCATGCATTTTGTAAATATCCATTCCATTGCATATTTGTAAATATTGCATTGTAGCTTGCATGCATTCATTGCATCACCTTCCATCTATGGCTTGCGCCTTTCCATGTTGAGCTTGGTCTGGTATGTGCCCTTACTTTTCACGTGAAACACAGTTCTGCATGTGTATCGCGCCGATTCCACGCTGGTATGTTGGTTGAGGGTTGCGGCACCTTTTCTGTGTTAGACATGGCTTGTACGAGTACATGCCTTTCCTAGGCAAGATTTGGTTTGGCCCGCGTGCCATTTCCATTGCATTGTAGATTGCATGCATTCATTGCATCACCTTCCATCTATGGCTTGCGCCTTTCCATGTTGAGCTTGGTCTGGTATGTGCCCTTACTTTTCACGTAAAACACAGTTCTGCATGTGTATCGCACCGATTCCACGCTGGTATGTTGGTTGAGGGTTGCGGCACCTTTTCTGTGTTAGACATGGCTTGTATGTGTACATGCCTTTCCTAGGCAAGATTTGGTTTGGCCCGCGTGCCATATCCATTGCATTTTAGTTTGCATGCATTGCATCACTCTCCATCTATGGCTTGCGCCTTTCCATGATTGAGCTTGGTCTGGTATGTGCCCATACTTCTCGTGTCAAAACATAGTTCAGTAGACCGTTCTATGTTAGACGTGGCTTGCATGCGTACATGCCCTACCTAGGCAAGATTTGGTTTGGCCTGTGTGCCATATTCGTTTCCATTACATTGTAGTGTAATTTTTGCATCCGGCTTTAGGATCATCGTCCCTTCTCCAGCGGGTTGTTTCCCCACTTATGTCAATTCCACCCAATACTTGTTCTTGCGTCTGTCTACAATGCTCACAGTTCAGTTGACCGTTCTGTGGTAGGCAGACTTGTTACCTCCATTAATCTATTTGACATAGGTATGGTTTCGAACCGCTTGTGATTAGATCGTGATTCAATTGCTTTGCATGTTAATTTGCATTGTTTCAAATTACATTGCATCTTCATTTGCATTGTTTATACATTGTTTTGTATATATTGCATCCATTCTTGCATTGTTATGCATGTTGCTAATGATATTGTACCTGTTAAGTTTGTTTTCTTTTCAGGCACGATATTGTATGTACGGTTCATTCGAGGCTGGTGCAACCAGACGAGCCGCACAGGTATTGTATCCTCCGAGTGAGACGTTTTGAGAATTGCATAATTCTCTTACATCCTTTCTGCATTGTCGTGTAGTTTGGTGTATGCTAGCTTAAAACTGTCGCATGTTTGCTTCATTACAGCTTTCTTTGCATGATCATAAGTTATGCTCGGCTCCGTGCATTGTCTTGCATTTTTCCCCTACCTTCGGGCGCATACCTTATTTGTCTTGCATATTTGTCTGAGTCTTCGGCCTTGTCAAAAATGGGTCGTCTTTGAGCTTTGACATTCACTCCCGTCATTGTTATGACTTTCGAGTTCTGTCAAAGAGGGGCAACTGTAGACACCCCATTTTTGACCGTCCTCAAGACTTGGACGTCACCGTTTGAACACTCGGTGATTATCCATGTTTGTGTTCGTTTGGAGTTCCCGGAAGTCTCGGCTCGCGCGCCTTGCTTCAGGATCCCCGAACTCGACCGTTTAGTGTCTGGTTTCACACCAAACACTTGCATCTTGCCTTTGAGAGGCAGGGTAGGGCTTGTAGACCATCCCCACCCACCACCGGCAGTGGCTAGAGGCCACCGGCTGGTTTTTGTTGCCACCGGCAATATAGTTTGCCGGCCGGCACTCTTTGTTGCCGGTCGGCACTCTTTTGTGCCGGTCGGCACTCTTTTTGGCCAAGATGGCATTTTTGGCCGGCCGATTGCTGTTCATCTGCTTTTGCAGATATTTTTAGACAGCTGTATTGCTTTTGCTCCCCTCCATACACGTGTATGGAGGGATCTCCCTCTTGCAAAGCTTGTCTTGTAAGCTTTACAAGAGGCATATAGAGAGAAGCCCTCTCTAAGGCAAAAAAGGAGGCTTTAGACATTTTTGAGAGAGGAAAAATACAGAGGAGAGCTCTGGTTTTCTAGGGTTAGGGTTAGACATACACAACCTATCTCTCTTTCCCTCTCATTTTGTTCACTAGGTGTTTTGTGTCTCACTATTGCACACAAACACCTAGTGTTTCACCTTCCTCTTGGAGCTGAGGTTCTAAAGAGTGTGTTTTGAAGTTTTGGTGTTGGATTCAAGCTCAAGGAGGCCATTGGAGCACCATTGTTGAAGAGGACTACAAGGGTGAGAAACTAGTCCCTTTTTCCCCCATTTTTGCATTGATTTTCTACTAGTCTTAGAGCTGTTTTTGTGATTATTGTATAACATAAAAAAGTTCTGTTTTTAAACCCTCTTTGTTGTTTATTAAGAGTGTTTTGTTGTTTGAGGGTTGTTGACCACCCTTAGGCCTCCAAAGGCCTCATTTTGAGCCATTTTGTGCTAGCTCCGAGATTTTGGTGTTGAGGTCTCTTCACCACTGAAATCTTGAGGGATTTCAGTGGTGAAGATGATGCTTTGAAGTCCCAAGAAGGAGAGGGCCACCCCCTCTCCTTGTTGTCCTTGGAAAGGGCATATTTTGACCTCTTAAGGAGGCCTATGTTTGAGTGTGTGTTGAGCATGTTTGGTTTGTTTTTCATGCTTATATATCTATAATATAACATGATTTCAAGTTGGTTTTGGAACTTCATGCATGTTTAGCATAGTTTCCATGTAATGCCTTATTTGTGCCTTAACATGTTCTAGGTTGTTAGCCTTTGTTAGAGCATGTTTTAGGCTTGCATTTGTGAAGATTATGTGCTTATTTTGCCATGTTTTAGCTCTGTCCATAATCGTTTGGGTCGATCTTCGCATGCATTATATAGCTCCTTTGTATTTGGGCTTGTTGGCCTTGAGTATGTGCATGTGTAGCATGCCATCTTTGCATTGTTTTGGTGATTTGGAATCATCCTACATGCTATTTCAGTCCCATTTCCATGCTTGTTTGATTGCCTTGCATGCCTCTTTAATGCTTTGAAAGCATGTGTTGCAATGCTCCATGTTTTGGCCATGGTGTATGCCTTTGAATTTGGGCCACTTAGATGCCATCTAAGGAGTCCTTTGGCCTTGTTTTAACATGCTAAAAATCTGTTTTTAGTTGTTTAATGCATGCCATGTTTGGTCTTGTTAAAGTGTAGTTCAATGCCTCATTGATTTGCTTTGAACATTTAGGCCTTTTGGTGCATGCTTGGCTTGATTTGTTGCTTGGTTTGGCACCATGTGTTAGCATGATTTTAGAGCTTATAATGCATGCTAATTTGTCCATGTTTCCTTCTTTCAAGTGTGCTTGAATGTTGTTTGATTTATACTTAAGTGTTGGTCCTTATGTGCATGTGTGTGTGCATGCCATTTAGCCCTCACCTTTTAGCACAATGGCTACTGTTTTAGGCCTATTTTAGAGTCGCCTAATTCATGTTTAAGTCCATCTTTGCCATCCATTTGCATTGCCATATGTATGCTTGCATGATTGCATAAGTGCTTTGCCATGCCATGTTGCATCCTTAGCTTTTATGCCTAGGTTGCATTGCATCTTGCATGCATTCCTTGTCCCTTGACTTGGGTGATAGGGGTTGGGAGTTTTGTTTGATTGGTTTGCATTGCATTTGAAACCAAAGTTGCATACTTGGTTCTTTGGGCCATCATGCATAGAAATGCGTGATTGGTGGTCCGAGAACCGAGACACATGTCCCTTTGAGTTATCACAATGATAAGAGACATGGTTGATGCATACATGCCTTGAAATATGCTGCCATGCCTTGTTTTGCCCTCTGTTGCTGTGAGTTGCAGGTTCTGCAGGAATACTCTGCCGACCGGCAGTGTAATGTGCCGACCGGCACCATTTTCTCTGCCGACAGCTTCAACTTTGTGCCGATGGCCATACAACACTGCCGGTGGAAATTTCATCTAGCCGGTGATGATCCCCTCTGTCCAAGGATGTAGTCCTGAGGTTTTGACAACCTCCAGAGGAGGAAAGGGAGGAAAACAGAGGCAGCTTGCGCATGGCGGCGCGCTTCTCGAGACGTTTTACTGTTTTCCTAAATTAGTTAATTTGTTAATTAATTAATTTGTAATATTTAATTAGCTTGCCTAGTTAATTAATTTGTAATATTTATTCGGTCCCTCCGAGCGAGGGCAAATCTGTAATAAGTGTGTGTGGGTGGTGTGTATGTCTTCCAACCTCCCTTCTTTCTTCCCTTTTATTTACCTGCTTACGATGGTAGATTAGGGCACGTTTAATTTAGCATACCTTATGCTATGCATGTGTGCATCCATGCATTTGTATTACATGCATTAGGCTCGGTACATCACGCTAACTGCATCAGTACTTCAATTCCGAACTGAATACGTGATAATTGTGCATTTTCACATGACATGTTTAGGTTAGCCGAGCCTATTCTAGCAATATTTTGTATGCGATGCATTAGGCACTTAACATGGACTTGGATCATGCATGTTTGCTAACAAGTTCTGTGTTTTGGCACGGAGTACTATGTAAGTATTTCCGCTTCAGCATATCACATGAGTGTGAATGTTACCATGACAGCATGCTTAACATGTGGCTAGATGCTTATGTGTTATAATTGCTTGAATGCCTGTGGGTGAAGGCTGGATTGTTTGAGTTGGAAAAACTCGTTGAAATCCGCATTTTAGCCTACTTGCGAGTAGCAAATTCCAAAGCATTTTCAAACCAAACGGATATGCAATGTTTATTTCCAAATTAAGCAATCTAGTCTATACTTGTTTGCTGTGCGCATAACATAGTAATTCTAGGCTGATAATCGGAATAAGAACACGTAAAGTTTTCAAAAACGGATATCACGGTTAGTAGAGGCCGGTCTTCGGACCGGGCGAAAGGGGGTGCTCATAGCTGACCTTCCTCGATCGTACCCAAGCTCCCGAGCCGAGACAACTCCGGTGATGACGGACATGTGGCCTTCGGCACCGAGTCAGGGTTTCCTAAATTCTCCCATAAAAAAAAATATTTAGGTGGCGACTCTGTATCTGGCAAAGCAGTCCATGTTTGGCACTACTTTTTCAAAAATCTGTTTCTCAAAACGATTTGCCAGATTTGGACTCTTTGGTTCAGATTAAGAACCATGACACAAGTCGAGTCCGAACTGTAGCAGCGAGGTCCCCCCCGCGGACATGTTACAGTTTCTGGCGACTCTGCTGGGGAAGCTTAGAGAGCTTGACTCGAACTCGTGATATCCTGTTTTGATCTCATTTATGTGTTTCTTTGCATTGCATGTGCATTGGTGCGCCTAGGAACACAGTGTTTTCCATCTGCCATTCCTGAACGGTTTGCCGGAGGCTTGTCTTGTCAAGGCATGTCCATAAGGCTGACCGGCTATGGGCTCTGACAGTATGGGAACACAAACCCCGATTTTTACCGGGGCACCCTTTTTGACCATTCGACCTAGTGCATATTCGGATCCATAGTGACCATTCCAAACTAGGACAGGTTGCTTACCCGATTATAGGTTGTTTGAAACCGCTGCGTGCGTAGTGAAACCCTAACTCCTGACAAAATAGGACAGGGAAACCCTACCCCAACATAGGGGTGATTGAGCTCTCTTTACTTGCTATGTGCTTTTAGAGTGTATCTCTACAGGAACGCATATACCAGTTTGTGAGTTTGAGTATCGGGCCCGAGGGCACCAGAATCAGTATTGTTGAGAATCAGTTATCAGGAATCAGTTATCCGCAGGTATCAGATTCAGTATTTTGGGAACAGAAATTTGGGAATAGTGATCAGCAGTAGGGTACAGTTGTCTGGCTACACCCGTGTTTGATCAGTTTGGGCTGAAATGCTGTATGTTTTTCCTTTCAAGGTTCAAAGAGTTGCAGAGTTGATACAGAATAACCAGTGTCTCCCCCTTGCTGAGGCAAGATTTATGGCGACACAAAGTTCAGAAGAAATTGTGGTTATGACAGCCGCACCGGAGCAGGGAACCACTCCGCAGAATGAGGCCAGCATCAGTATGTCATACCCGCCCAGGATGCCCGTTGTGCACCCGGTCTGGACTCCCCAGTTATACCAGGCTCGTGAGCCCACCACTTTCGAATTGATGGGGATGATAGGCGATCTCCAAAGGTCTGTGGCAGACCTCGCCTATGGAATGTCGGCTTCACCGCCAGCGGCACCGTATGCCGGGAATTTTGTACCACAGGAGCCCCCGCTACTGGGGCGGATTGTGATAGAGCTCAGCCAGCCAGAGGTGACTTCCGGCTATAGCCACGACATGCCAGCACCAACCCAGGCCCTCGATCAGGCTGAGGCCAGGGGAAAGGACAAGGCAAAGGTAGACGCCGACCCTATTGAGCAACTGCTGTGGGCAGTCGAGGCTTTGAAGGCCAGAGGGATGAACAAGCAACAAACATCTGCAATAGTGACCAAAGCTGTAGATGATGCTTTCCCCGCTCCAACCAAGGGCAGTTCAAGCCAGACAGAAAACCGGGATGGGCCCCGTCATGCCCAGACAATTCCAATAGCTCCCACCCCTACACCGGGAAAGGTTCAAAAAGCCAAGGCAGCGCCAGCTGATCCTTTCGCCAGCGCATCTGGCAAGAATCCTCAAACTGCAAAGTACCTGCCCCGAGGGCGCAGGGTCTTTCATGACCTCCACATGCCTTTGTCTAGGGCATTGCTAATATTGGTGAAGAATGGGCATCTTAAGCCTTTGGAGCCCCGGCCACTCCCGAAGAATCTCCCCACCACTCATGATGCTACCTTGTACTGTGCGTACCATCAACAGTCCGGTCACAGTACCGATGGATGTTCCCGCCTTCGTCATGAAGTGCAGGATTTGATTGATAACAAGGTTATCCTACCACCTACCTCAGGCAAGCCCGTCACCACTCAGTTGTTGGATTTCGAGGGCTCAGATACTGCGAGTATGTAAAGTGAACCGCCTGCGGGCAACATTTGGTACATTTTTGATGAAGCGTCTGGCACGCATTTTTGAGCATCGGTGAAACCGAGTTTTTGTAAATCTTGGCTTGGATGTCGAGTTAGTCTTTTGTTTTGAGTCTGTCTCTTTGTCTTGAGTCAGTCTTTTTTGCTTAAGGGTCTGTCGGGTTGTATCGAGTCAGTCCCCGTTGTATATAATACCTGGTGATTCTGGGGTTGTTGCCTCGAACACCATTTTGTTTTATAATTATTATCTGTTTTTGTTTTGAGTCTGTTTCTGCCGAGGGGCCAGTTGCACCAACAAAGCCGATCAAAACAGCTGTTGCTATCTCAACTTCATGCTTGCTTTCAGCATAAGTGCCAGAGAATTTGAATGGGCTGATAGTACATCTCGCCTGCTCTCCTGTGTGCCAAACTCATTGCGTTAACCTAAGTTTTTCAAAAAAAAAAACAAACTTTTGAACACTGCGGTGATGAAAACGAAGAGGAAGGAATTCCTCGGGTTTTGTAAAATTTTGATCATTTTGAGAGAAAGAGAGGCGTGCTAAGCCTTTTTATGAATAAAGCCATGCTTGTCGGCGTGAGTACTGAGAAGGATCCTGGCCTGATCCAGATTGGTTCCGCACTATCTTCGGCGCGAGCGATTCGTCGCCTTCTTAAAAACTTTCAAAAGCAAATGTTTTACGCGGCCCTGCGAAGACCTGTGTGGAATCGCTCTTGAGGTCGCGCAGCCTAGGATCGCTCTCAGCCTCAAGATCCAACCTGTTTGTTTTCCGACCTTGAACCCGTTCAGAATGTTCAGAAAGTTCAACAGACAAACGCCATGAAAGGCCCGTGTGGCCAGTTTTGAGGTAGCCTTCGATCAAGAAGCATCAAAGCCAAATCAGAAGGAGTAGATCTCGCCGGAAGAAGCTCGTGGAGCAACCTTGATGGATTCTCCGCAAATCAGTGCAACAGCCGTTCTCCTAGACACAGAGAGGCTCCAATTTCAAAAACCATTTGGCATGGACTTGCTACACTTTTACCCTTTGAGAGGCTCGCTGGGCCGAAAACCCGGAAGGGCGGCCCAGGCAAAAGTTAGAGCAAGAGAAAGATACAAAAAAGAGAAAAATACAAAAAGAAAGATTGAAAAAGAAAAAAAAAGCAAGGAAAAAAAAAGAAAAAAGAAATAGAAAATGAAAAGAAGCTCGCAAGGTCGAAAACCCGCATTGGGAGCCTTGGCAAAAGTGAGAGCCAAACAAAGTGAAGGTTAAAATACCCGAGTGGACCTTAACCGGAACTACGTAAGGCTTGATTCCCATGTTTGGGATACGTAGGCAACTTCATCATGAAGTCCAGGCCCCAACGCTTTCATAAGCGTCTCAGTCCATGCAATGGTTTTGATTTCATCCCCAAAGTCCAGTGGCCAACACCCTTCAAGGTGACTGTGTCCATATATGTGTTGTGCTCGTCTTCGTCATCGCTGTGTCCAAGAACTCGACCACCGCCAATGAAGACTGTCTGCGGATTGCTGCGGCACCATCCCAAACAAGGGGCAACTTTCCGTTGCCACAAGCCGTCGTGAGACGCCATTCAAACTAGGGGCAACTTTCCGTTGCCTCCCACCCCCTTTAAACCAGGGGCAATTTTCCATTGCCTCCGATCCGAGGTTGCGCATCTCAAAGGGTAAGCTCCATGCTTGTCGAGCATCAGCTGTTTGAAAAATAGTTTTTGAAAATTTTTACTGAGGTTGACTATTTTCTCGAAAACTATTTCATTTTCCAAAATAGGACCATTGTCTTGAATCCGAAAAGGAAAACTTTCAGTGCTTGCTGCCTGACTTGCATGCTTTTCAAATCAAAAATTGAACAAGTACGTTAATCCGACTCTCATTTTGATCAAAACTGTTTTAGTAGAAAGCAAAAACAAAGAATGGTTAAAATGATGAACTAGGGGCACAGTTGAGCCAGGCGTTCTGTCTTTCCCCCGTCACCGACGTACTTGCCAGAAGAGCGCTCTGCCCGCCAGAAGAAATAGCGGTGAGCTAACAGCATCGGGCGTGAACCCGCAACTTCCTGTTCATCCATTAATCACCCCGGGGAGGGATGGAAAATGAGAGATTGAAGAATAGAGAGGTGTAAGTTGAGAGAAAAGTGAGGAAAAGGGTTTTGAGAGAAAATCCGAGCTTGAGAGTCGAGTGATGTGAGGATCACAAATCAGAAAGGGTGGGAAAACAATACCCAGATTGAACTGGCTCCTCGTGGTCCGAGGTCTCCCATCTTCGTTTACGCGTCTGTGTGTCGTGTCTCTTTCATTTGGCGGTCTCGTCTTTTGTTTTGAGTCTCTCCCGAGCGTGTCTCGTTGTGTTTAGGTTGTGTACCTCTTTGTTTGAGTCCTCCTCGCTGTGTTCAGTGTTGGGCTCGATATCCCGGTTCGAAAAACCCTCATTCGATTTCAAAAAAATCGCTTATGCTTAGAATGCTGTGCCATTCTCTACATTTGAACGCATTTCGACTCCAACCAGTTCCATCTTTGAGGTCCGTCCTGTCAGATTGGGCTGCTTGTTTGAGAATTTGCCGTGTGCAGAATGAATCGAATGCTGTGTTATGGACTGTGTGCAGATTAATCCCCAACAGAGTAAGGGCTGTGTGTTCAAGAATCAGGCAGTGGGTTGCTTGGGTTATTTTGCTGTTGGCTGTTTAGTTATCTGATTATTACAGTGCAAGTGTTCAATTTTCAGACAGCCAATCAGTTCCATTTACATTGAGGTGTAACATGATGAGATGCGATGCAATGCATGAAATGTGTAAATGTAAACACTTTTTCAGATAAAAAGTCTGTTTCATTTACTTAGCTTTTCAAATGTACAAGTTTTGGAAACAAAAATCTGCCTGCGGCAGTACAAGGTAATCTATCTACCAACAAAAAGAAAAGTACAAAGAAAGAAAGAAAAGATAGCAAAAATCTGCATCTATGTCCAGCGACTCCAAGGGCTGTCAGTCCGTCCTGGTCCTCTTCCTGGACGAGGGTCCAGGAGCATCATCAGCATCGTCGTCAGAGCCCGAGCTAGAATCGCCTCCGGTCTCCTCCTCCGATGACCCTCCCTCCGCCTCTGACTCCTCGTCGTCGTCGTCCGGGACTGGAGCTCGCGAGCTACTCCCGACGTGAGTACGCCCTCCCCTGGTACGGGGAAATATCTGGCCCTCCTCATCTCTCCCCCGAACAGGGACAGCAGGTCTAGCTGGAGCACCTCCCGCCATGGGAATCTGAAAAGGAGGCTGAAAAGTACACGAAAAGGAAATGCATCAGTATACCGAGAGCAGTTTAGCAATGCAGAATGCAGTGTGTGAGTACAGTGTATGAATGCCGTGAGCAGTTTATTAGTGCAGAATGCAGTGTGTGAGTACAGTGTATGAATGCTGTGAGCAGTTTATCAGTGCAGAATGCAGCGTATGCAGTGTTCAGATACTGTGGGATCAGTGTATCAGGTGTTGTGCCGTGCATCAGATTATGCGAAGCAGTGTATGAATGGTTTGAAGCCAGTGTCAGAAGGACATACCGGTATGCTGTAGACGGCTAGAAGGTCAAATGTCCGCTGGAGCATCCCCATCATCGAGGCATTCATCGCCAACGACTGACGGGTGTACTCAGAAGAAGCCTGCAAAGGTATCAGATGCATTAGTATTCTGTGGAATATCAAGTAAACTGAAATGAAATAACTGTACGAAGTGCAGTGATACATACCGGAGGTAGATCGGGGACATCGATGAACTCGTGACCAGCCGGTGGAGGGGCGAAGGGAATCTGATAGGTCGACCCACCCTGCCCCTGGAAAGTCAGTACAGCGGGCAGGGCAGGCCAGCCAACTCCTCGTCCTCCCCGCACTCCGCCCCTGCCACGGACCCGGGCCCTCCTCGAGGATCCAGCCCCTGCTCCTGCTCCGGCCCCAGCCGCCGATGCTACAGGCCTGGCCCCCTCTGCTCGACGACCGCTCAGGGGGCGCATCAGGTACGTCCGCACGTACTCCTGATAGTCTCCAGTGCCTCGGAAGCCGGCCTCCTCCCAGCCGATGGAGTAATCATCCAGCTGCTCAGGGGTCAGCCCCTCGGTCTCTCTCATCTCTGCAAGAGGGTGAGCCGGGACTATCTGCTCAGGTAACCCGCGAGTCTGGCGTAGAAAACGCTCCCCCAGGTACCAAGCCCGACAGACCGGGCCCTCAAGAAAAATCCAGAAACGCGAGGTCTCCTCAGCACCAGGGAACCGACCCCGCATCGCCGACGGCAGCGAAGCCCATGGCCGCCATGTGATCTGAAAGTAACAGACAGTTTGTTATCTACTGTTATTGAAACATGCAGTGGGAAAGCGAAGCTAAACGAACTGAAAATAAAGCATACCTCTGTGGGGGTGATGGTGTCGAAGTATCGGCGGAAGAAGCCGAACGTCTCCCGTGGTCGCCGGGTGCATCTCCCGTCAAAACGACTCGAGAACGGGACAGCCGGAGGAGGCTCCGCAACCGGCACAGGTGCAAGCCTAGGGAAGTAAGCGTAAACCCACAGCTGCAAAACAGATGTCAGCATGACCATCAGATAAAGCAGGATATACAGAATAAAGCAGAAATGGCAGAGCCGTGTGTTGAGCCGTGTATTGTGTGCAGTGCACAGTGTGAGCAGTGTACAGTAAGTGTAAAGCAGAATGTATGTGTGTGCCGTGTGTACAGTATACAGTGAGTGTAAAGCAGACCGCAGTGTGTGCAGTGTACAGAGTACGGAAAGTACGAGACAGGAGTGAAAAAGCGGAGAAGAAATGTACCTCCCAAGCCCGCCAGTAGCCTCCGAGGAGCTGGCCGCTGCCGCGAGAAGCCGAGCTCATGTATCCGTATAGGGTGGCCAGAGCAGCGCCACCCCAGTCATAGTGCAAGATGTCCCGGACGTCCACCAGTGCGCTGAGAAGACAGAGAGGCACGGTGTTCGCCCGGTCGGCGAAGATGGTAGTCCCGAACAGGAACATGAGGAAGCCGCGAGCGTACCTGTCCTCGTCCTCTGGGGTCATCTGCACCTCCTCCAATGCGGGCTGGACCTGAAACTGTGTCTCGAACCAGGAGTATCGGACGAAGCCTGGACGAGCTAGCGGTGGGGCCTCCCCCAGTAGATGGACCTGAGCGGCGGTCCACTCATCCATGTCGGTGTCGAAAGGGATCGGATCCCCCCCTACCCCGATGCCTGTGAGCATCGAGAAGTCATAAGGGGTCATCGTCATGTCCCCTGCAGTAGAAAAATGGAAAGAATCGGTGGTGTCCCACCACCTCTCCGCCAAAGCAGCAAGGAGAGGTCTGCATGTGGAGAGCCTAGAGAGCCCTCGGCAGAAGGTGCCGAAGCCCGCTCGGTCCATGGTGCGCTGGACCGCATCAGGGAGCTCGTCATACCACTCCCGCGCACCAGTATTCCCATACCCGCGAATGGTATGGGAACCCTCCTGCAAACAGAAAATGACAATTGCAAGACAACATTCAAAATGCAATTTTGAAAAGACAGATATGGCATGTATGCAAGTTTGTCAGATTCAGGCAAATACCGGGTACCGGTGTGCTTACAGTGAAATACGTGTGCTGTGTCAGCGTGTTTGAGTGTTTCAGAACAGATATGGCATGTATGCAAGTTTGTCAAATTCAGGCAAATACCGGGTGCCGGTGTGCTTACAGTAAAATACGTGTGCTGTGTCAGCGTGTTTGGGTGTTTCAGAACAGATGTGGCATGTATGCAAGTTTGACAGATTCAGACAAATACTGGGTGCCAGTGTGTAGGCAGTAGAATACAGTGAGTGTCGTGTGTTTGGGTGATTCAGGGCTAGTGCAGTGTGTGTGCATGTGTCAGTCTCAAGCAGATATCAGTTGTATGTATGTCTACAGTCTACGGCATATGGTGTATCAGATTTCAGCAGTTAAAGAATACAACTAGCTATGACAGTTTTGTATCCTACATTGCGGAATGTAAAGCAGAGGAAAGAGAGTTACCTCGGAAACGCTGAAAGAAAGGTGGGAGGTAGGCTCGCGCAGTAGTAGCTCAGGCGCCGCGTGCCTCTCGAAGCTCCGGAACTGACGCAGGCCGTCGGGGGGCAGAACATGGACCGCCGGTCGGTAGGTCGCCGGATCGAACGGGCGCTCGCCCAAAGGTAGAAGCTCGACTCCGGGATCCATCTCATGGTCCGGGGGAGTCCCGCCACGTGGAATGTCGTCCGCCATGTAGAAAATGGTGTGAAAATGGCCGGAAAAAGTGAAACCGGGCCGGAATGCGAAGAGTCAACTGAAAAGTCAACTCCTGAGAGGGTCGGAAATGGCCGGGAAGGCCGGAATGTGAAAAGGCACGGGAATGAAGAGGAAAACGAAGGGAACAAACCCCGAAAAGGCGAGAACGCCAAACGAGGCACCGAAACAAGAATGTGATCGGTTGAAAACGTCCGAAACGCGAAGGAAAACGCGAATCCGACGACGAAACGGGCGTAGAACGCGAAGAAACGGAGAAAGAACGAGAGAAGAACACTCTAGAGATAGAGAGCAAGAGATTTCGGCGGAAGAGAAGTGAGGAAATAGGGCTTGAAGCCCTATTTTAAAACACCCAAGGTGAAAAGTCGAAACTGCCCCGAATCAGCAACTGTTTGCCGGTCGGCAATGTTTTGTGCCGGCCGGCACTTTTTTGTGCCGATGGACTTATTTTGATGCCGGTGGCCAGCCGGTGGCCTCCCCTTTCGGCCGGTGGGGTTCCCACAGCCTTGTTTAGGCCATATGAGAAGTTTGTGGTCTTCATAGCTCAAGAAAGTGCAAGAAAGTGCATCTCCGACGCTCAACCGGCCTCCATTTTGACCGCAGGCCATGTCTCCAGTGCGTGGCACTCGAATTCGTGCAAGGTGTATCCTTTTTGTATCCTTTTAAATTCAAAAGTTGCCCCATGTGTGTTGCACACGTTCATCACACTACTTCGGTGCATTACATCGCGCTGTCATGCGCCTCGCGTTTGCATTGTCATGCACATACTACATGCGTTGTAACACGCACCCCTTGCATTGTCATGCACATTTCTCATGCATTATCATTGCATTTTTATTCCATGCATTGTCATGCATTTCGAAACACATGCGTTGTTAACGCATTTAAGCCCATTTACATTCCGTGTGGCATACGTGTCGCACTTGTATTATTTTGCATTAGCATACGTGTCGTCATTTGCATAGAGCATGCAGTACATCGCACTGTTTTGTGCATTGTATTTCGATCGCGCTGTGTTGCGCATCGCACTGTTTTGTGCATTGTATTTCAATCACACTGTTTTGTGCATTTCAAAATTGTTCGCGCTGTTTTGCGCATCGCACTGTTTTGTGCATTTCAAACTTGTTCGCGCTGTTCTGCGCATCGCACTGTTTCGTGCATTGAGTTGTTCGCGCCGTTTTGCGCACCGCATCGCACTGTTTTGTGCACCTCACTTGCATCTAGCATGTATCCTCTCGCGTTATTTTACGCACCTTACTTGTACTTGTTAGTACATTGCATTGTTTTGCATACAAACCGGCTTCGCGTAGCGTATAAGTCCAATTTTCAAAATTTCGCATTTTGTGTGGCATACGTGTCACACTTGCATCATTTTTGCATCTTTTGGGGCCCGCGTGTCTCATTTGTATCATCTTGTATCATGCTTCATTAGCATCGGCATGCGTGCCTCATTCTTGCATTGTTCCGCATGTTGCCGTCCGGTCTGGCGAGACCTTAAACACGCGCGCCGGTCTGGCGAGACCTTAAACACGCATGGTCTGGCGAGACCTTAAACACGCACGGTCTAGGAGACCTTAAATCCTTTGGGGGTGCGAAACCTTCGGTGCTTTGTCATGCATAAATTTTGCATCACGGTCTGGCGAGACCTTAAACACGCACGGTCTAGGAGACCTTAAATCCTTGGGAGGTGCAAAACCTTTGGCACATTGATGTGTGCAGTTCACTTGCATTGTCATGCATTTTGCTAACAATATTGTACCTGTTAAGTTTGTTTTCTTTTCAGGCACGATATTGTATGTACGGTTCATTTGAGGCTGGAGCGACCAGACGAACCGCGCAGGTATCCACGGTCTAGGAGACCTTAAATCCTCTGAAGGTGCAATTCCTTCGGTGTTTGTCGTACCCGAACGACTTTCGGTGGTCTGGTAAAGCCACCTGACTATGTTTGCGGTGAGTTCCTAGAAGACCAACTAGGACGGTGAAAACTAGAGTTCGAACGGCTTATGCCTAGAACGCAAAGGTTCGGGAGTTCCGAGACTAAAGTCTGGTTTAAATACCCAGGGGTTTACCCTCGGCTTGAAATCTGTATGGAAGCCCCATAGGTTGAGGCGGCGTGTCTACGCCTCAGTTCTGGATACTGAACCAACCTAGTATATCGCCCTGTTGGTAAGATAGGGAAAGTTGCGATCATAGTCATTGCATCATAGTGCATTGTCATGCATTTCCATTGTAGCTTGCATTCATTGCATTTCCCCCAGTAGATCGCATCATACTGCATTGTCATGCATTTTGTAAATATCCATTCCATTGCATATTTGTAAATATTGCATTGTAGCTTGCATGCATTCATTGCATCACCTTCCATCTATGGCTTGCGCCTTTCCATGTTGAGCTTGGTCTGGTATGTGCCCTTACTTTTCACGTAAAACATAGTTCTGCATGTGTATCGCGCCGATTCCACGCTGGTATGTTGGTTGAGGGTTGCGGCACCTTTTCTGTGTTAGACATGGCTTGTACGAGTACATGCCTTTCCTAGGCAAGATTTGGTTTGGCCCGCGTGCCATTTCCATTGCATTGTAGATTGCATGCATTCATTGCATCACCTTCCATCTATGGCTTGCGCCTTTCCATGTTGAGCTTGGTCTGGTATGTGCCCTTACTTTTCACGTAAAACACAGTTCTGCATGTGTATCGCACCGATTCCACGCTGGTATGTTGGTTGAGGGTTGCGGCACCTTTTCTGTGTTAGACATGGCTTGTATGTGTACATGCCTTTCCTAGGCAAGATTTGGTTTGGCCCGCGTGCCATATCCATTGCATTTTAGTTTGCATGCATTGCATCACTCTCCATCTATGGCTTGCGCCTTTCCATGATTGAGCTTGGTCTGGTATGTGCCCATACTTCTCGTGTCAAAACATAGTTCAGTAGACCGTTCTATGTTAGACGTGGCTTGCATGCGTACATGCCCTACCTAGGCAAGATTTGGTTTGGCCTGTGTGCCATATTCGTTTCCATTACATTGTAGTGTAATTTTTGCATCCGGCTTTAGGATCATCGTCCCTTCTCCAGCGGGTTGTTTCCCCACTTATGTCAATTCCACCCAATACTTGTTCTTGCGTCTGTCTACAATGCTCACAGTTCAGTTGACCGTTCTGTGGTAGACAGACTTGTTACCTCCATTAATCTATTTGACATAGGTATGGTTTCGAACCGCTTGTGATTAGATCGTGATTCAATTGCTTTGCATGTTAATTTGCATTGTTTCAAATTACATTGCATCTTCATTTGCATTGTTTATACATTGTTTTGTATATATTTCATCCATTCTTGCATTGTTATGCATGTTGCTAATGATATTGTACCTGTTAAGTTTGTTTTCTTTTCAGGCACGATATTGTATGTACGGTTCATTCGAGGCTGGTGCAACCAGACGAGCCGCACAGGTATTGTATCCTCCAAGTGAGACGTTTTGAGAATTGCATAATTCTCTAACATCCTTTCTGCATTGTCGTGTAGTTTGGTGTATGCTAGCTTAAAACTGTCGCATGTTTGCTTCATTACAGCTTTCTTTGCATGATCATAAGTTATGCTCGGCTCCGTGCATTGTCTTGCATTTTTCCCCTACCTTCGGGCGCATACCTTATTTGTCTTGCATATTTGTCTGAGTCTTCGGCCTTGTCAAAAATGGGTCGTCTTTGGGCTTTGACATTCACTCCCGTCATTGTTATGACTTTCGAGTTCTGTCAAAGAGGGGCAACTGTAGACACCCCATTTTTGACCGTCCTCAAGACTTGGACGTCACCGTTTGAACACTCGGTGATTATCCATGTTTGTGTTCGTTTGGAGTTCCCGGAAGTCTCGGCTCGCGCGCCTTGCTTCAGGATCCCCGAACTCGACCGTTTAGTGTCTGGTTTCACACCAAACACTTGCATCTTGCCTTTGAGAGGCAGGGTAGGGCTTGTAGACCATCCCCACCCACCACCGGCAGTGGCTAGAGGCCACCGGCTGGTTTTTGTTGCCACCGGCAATATAGTTTGCCGGCCGGCACTCTTTGTTGCCGGTCGGCACTCTTTTGTGCCGGTCGGCACTCTTTTTGGCCAAGATGGCATTTTTGGCCGGCCGATTGCTGTTCATCTACTATTGCAGATATTTTTAGACAGCTGTATTGCTTTTGCTCCCCTCCATACACGTGTATGGAGGGATCTCCCTCTTGCAAAGCTTGTCTTGTAAGCTTTACAAGAGGCATATAGAGAGAAGCCCTCTCTAAGGCAAAAAAGGAGGCTTTAGACATTTTTGAGAGAGGAAAAATACAGAGGAGAGCTCTGGTTTTCTAGGGTTAGGGTTAGACATACACAACCTATCTCTCTTTCCCTCTCATTTTGTTCACTAGGTGTTTTGTGTCTCACTATTGCACACAAACACCTAGTGTTTCACCTTCCTCTTGGAGCTGAGGTTCTAAAGAGTGTGTTTTGAAGTTTTGGTGTTGGATTCAAGCTCAAGGAGGCCATTGGAGCACCATTGTTGAAGAGGACTACAAGGGTGAGAAACTAGTCCCTTTTTCCCCCATTTTTGCATTGATTTTCTACTAGTCTTAGAGCTGTTTTTGTGATTATTGTATAACATAAAAAAGTTCTGTTTTTAAACCCTCTTTGTTGTTTATTAAGAGTGTTTTGTTGTTTGAGGGTTGTTGACCACCCTTAGGCCTCCAAAGGCCTCATTTTGAGCCATTTTGTGCTAGCTCCGGGATTTTGGTGTTGAGGTCTCTTCACCACTGAAATCTTGAGGGATTTCAGTGGTGAAGATGATGCTTTGAAGTCCCAAGAAGGAGAGGGCCACCCCCTCTCCTTGTTGTCCTTGGAAAGGGCATATTTTGACCTCTTAAAGAGGCCTATGTTTGAGTGTGTGTTGAGCATGTTTGGTTTGTTTTTCATGCTTATATATCTATAATATAACATGATTTCAAGTTGGTTTTGGAACTTCATGCATGTTTAGCATAGTTTCCATGTAATGCCTTATTTGTGCCTTAACATGTTCTAGGTTGTTAGCCTTTGTTGGAGCATGTTTTAGGCTTGCATTTGTGAAGATTATATGCTTATTTTGCCATGTTTTAGCTCTGTCCATAATCGTTTGGGTCGATCTTCGCATGCATTATATAGCTCCTTTGTATTTGGGCTTGTTGGCCTTGAGTATGTGCATGTGTAGCATGCCATCTTTGCATTGTTTTGGTGATTTGGAATCATCCTACATGCTATTTCAGTCCCATTTCCATGCTTGTTTGATTGCCTTGCATGCCTCTTTAATGCTTTGAAAGCATGTGTTGCAATGCTCCATGTTTTGGCCATGGTGTATGCCTTTGAATTTGGGCCACTTAGATGCCATCTAAGGAGTCCTTTGGCCTTGTTTTAACATGCTAAAAATCTGTTTTTAGTTGTTTAATGCATGCCATGTTTGGTCTTGTTAAAGTGTAGTTCAATGCCTCATTGATTTGCTTTGAACATTTAGGCCTTTTGGTGCATGCTTGGCTTGATTTGTTGCTTGGTTTGGCACCATGTGTTAGCATGATTTTAGAGCTTATAATGCATGCTAATTTGTCCATGTTTCCTTCTTTCAAGTGTGCTTGAATGTTGTTTGATTTATGCTTAAGTGTTGGTCCTTATGTGCATATGTGTGTGCATGCCATTTAGCCCTCACCTTTTAGCACAATGGCTACTGTTTTAGGCCTATTTTAGAGTCGCCTAATTCATGTTTAAGTCCATCTTTGCCATCCATTTGCATTGCCATATGTATGCTTGCATGATTGCATAAGTGCTTTGCCATGCCATGTTGCATCCTTAGCTTTTATGCCTAGGTTGCATTGCATCTTGCATGCATTCCTTGTCCCTTGACTTGGGTGATAGGGGTTGGGAGTTTTGTTTGATTGGTTTGCATTGCATTTGAAACCAAAGTTGCATACTTGGTTATTTGGGCCATCATGCATAGAAATGCGTGATTGGTGGTCCGAGAACCGAGGCACATGTCCCTTTGAGTTATCACAATGATAAGAGACATGGTTGATGCATACATGCCTTGAAATATGCTGCCATGCCTTGTTTTGCCCTCTGTTGCTGTGAGTTGCAGGTTCTGCAGGAATACTCTGCCGACCGGCAGTGTAATGTGCCGACCGGCACCATTTTCTCTGCCGACAGCTTCAACTTTGTGCCGATGGCCATACAACACTGCCGGTGGAAATTTCATCTAGCCGGTGATGATCCCCTCTGTCCAAGGATGTAGTCCTGAGGTTTTGACAACCTCCAGAGGAGGAAAGGGAGGAAAACAGAGGCAGCTTGCGCATGGCGGCGCGCTTCTCGAGACGTTTTACTGTTTTCCTAAATTAGTTAATTTGTTAATTAATTAATTTGTAATATTTAATTAGCTTGCGTAGTTAATTAATTTGTAATATTTATTCGGTCCCTCCGAGCGAGGGCAAATCTGTAATAAGTGTGTGTGGGTGGTGTGTATGTCTTCCAACCTCCCTTCTTTCTTCCCTTTTATTTACCTGCTTACGATGGTAGATTAGGGCACGTTTAATTTAGCATACCTTATGCTATGCATGTGTGCATCCATGCATTTGTATTACATGCATTAGGCTCGGTACATCACGCTAACTGCATCAGTACTTCAATTCCGAACTGAATACGTGATAATTGTGCATTTTCACATGACATGTTTAGGTTAGCCGAGCCTATTCTAGCAATATTTTGTATGCGAAGCATTAGGCACTTAACATGGACTTGGATCATGCATGTTTGCTAACAAGTTCTGTGTTTTGGCACGGAGTACTATGTAAGTATTTCCGCTTCAGCATATCACATGAGTGTGAATGTTACCATGACAGCATGCTTAACATGTGGCTAGATGCTTATGTGTTATAATTGCTTGAATGCCTGTGGGTGAAGGCTGGATTGTTTGAGTTGGAAAAACTCGTTGAAATCCGCATTTTAGCCTACTTGCGAGTAGCAAATTCCAAAGCATTTTCAAACCAAACGGATATGCAATGTTTATTTCCAAATTAAGCAATCTAGTCTATACTTGTTTGCTGTGCGCATAACATAGTAATTCTAGGCTGATAATCGAAATAAGAACACGTAAAGTTTTCAAAAACGGATATCACGGTTAGTAGAGGCCGGCCTTCGGACCGGGCGAAAGGGGGTGCTCATAGCTGACCTTCCTCGATCGTACCCAAGCTCCCGAGCCGAGACAACTCCGGTGATGACGGACATGTGGCCTTCGGCACCGAGTCAGGGTTTCCTAAATTCTCCCATAAAAAAAATATTTAGGTGGCGACTCTGTATCTGGCAAAGCAGTCCATGTTTGGCACTACTTTTTCAAAAATCTGTTTCTCAAAACGATTTGCCAGATTTGGACTCTTTGGTTCAGATTAAGAACCGTGACACAAGTCGAGTCCGAACTGTAGCAGCGAGGTCCCCCCCGCGGACATGTTACACCCCTATTCTTGCATGCCATTTTTGCCCTGCCTATGCTTGTTGTTTGGCCATGTTTATAACTGTGAAAGTGCCTTTATTGGGACTGCCTAGCTTCTGTCTTTGCATTACATGTCCATATTGTGCATGTTTGGCATAGCTATAGGCCATTTCGGGTGCCTAAATTCGCATTTCGGGACAATTCCATGCATTTAGTGTCATTTCGCCTCATTTCGGGACTGTTTTCCCCCATATTTTAGTGCTGAAATTCTATTAGAATGATTGCTTTCCATTTCTATGTCATTGCATCGCATTATATCATCGCCTCGGTTTGCGTGCCCGTCTGCACGCATTTCGAGGCACCTCATTTTCATCCTTCGGCATCCTATATGAGTGTGGCTGAGGCTCTCTCATGTTGGTGTAATCCCATCTCATATTTCTATGTCATTTACATTGCATTCTGTCATTTTCTCGGTTTGCGTGCCCGTGTGCACGCATTTCGAGGCATCTCATTCGCATTGCGTATGTCATTGCCTCGGTTTGCGTGCCTGTGTGTACGTATTTCGAGGCACTTCATTTTTACCTACCGGCTTCTCATGTGAGTGTGGCTGAGGCTCTCTCATTTTAGTATAAGTCCATGTTACATTTTCCATGCCATTTTAGCCATATTACATTGCATTCTGTCATTTCCTCGGTTTGCGTGCCCGTGTGCACGTATTTCGAGGCACCTCATTTTTACATTATAGTGCATGCTAGGTTGTATCTTAGATCGCATTCTGCCATCGCCTCGGTTTGCGTGCCCGTGTGCACGCATTTCGAGGCATGTCATTCCATAGCATTGTGTATGTTAGGATTGTACCTTAGTCGCATTTCATGCATGTCATGCATATTGCATCGTGTTCGGGATAAGAGTTAGCCCGGGCACGGGAAACGAGGTGCATTTCGTACTCCGAGTGACGGAATGTGTCTCAATTCCCCAGTCACCGACACTCCGGATCATCCATGATGGAGTTAGGTTTTATTGTGTTTTCATGTGCATTCATCCTATATTGAATTGTGCATTTCGATTCCCCGGCCATCATGCCTCGGTATGCGTGATTGGTGGCACGAGGATCTAGGTATGCATATATCTGTGAAAATACACTGCTATGCCCCTTTCCTGCTCTCTGTTGCAGCAAAATCAGGAATCAGCAACTTTCCGGGACTTGGCACGCTTTTCAAGAATAATTGTAAAACAGAGGCTAATCGGGGCATCCCGGTGGATTTCCGTGCAAAGCAGCCTATCATACATCATCCATCAGAAGCAAGGCAGTCCCTGGCTTGCATGCCAATTTTATTTATTTTCTTAGTTATGTTAATTAATTAGGAATTTGTACATTATTTGGGCTGTAATATTTGGACTGTAATATTCTTTCATTTGGAACTGTATTATTTATTCAGACCCTCTGCGCGAGGGCACAACTGTAATAAGTGTGCGTGAGTGTGTTGTATGTCTTCCAACCCCACGTCTTTCTCCCTTTTATTTATCCGCTTATGATGGTTAGATGAGGGCATATTTCAATTAGCATACAGTATGATGGCATGTTTGCATTCATTCATCTGTTTTGCATGCACCGGGCTCGGCGCATCATACTAACTGCATTGTACTTTCAATTCCCAAGTTGAATACATGTTAGCTGTCTCATCTCATATGCCATGTTTAGAATAGCCGAGCCTGCTATAGTTTCATTTTGCATGCGTTGCATTAGGCATTTCTGTATACTTAGGATTCATGCATGATTTCTAATGAGTTCCTATTTTGGCTTGGAGTACTCAGTAAGTTTTATGCTTTAGCATCCTTGCATGCGTGTGAGTGAATGCCATGAATAGCATGCTTACTATGAGGCTAATTGCTTATATGATATAATTGCCTGAATGCCTGTGGGTGAAGGTTGGATTATCTGAATTGGAATAAATCATCAAATGTTTCAAGCCTACCTGCGGGTAGCAAACCATTTTCAAAATCAAACAAGAAATGTTTTGTTCCAATTCAGACGATCCAGTCTATACTTGTATGCTGTGCGCATCACATAGTAACCTAGGCTAATAACCGGAATAAGAACACACAAAGTTTTCAAAAATAGATATCACGGTTAGTAGAGGCCGATCTTTGATCGGGCAAGCGGGGGTGCTCACGAAGTGACCTTCCCCAATCGTACCCAAGTTCCCGAGCCGAGGCAACTTGGTGATGACGGACACGTGGCCTTTGGCACCGAGTCAGGGTTTCCTAAATTTCCCATTTAAAAAACATTTAGGTGGCGACTCTGTATCTGGCAAAGTAGTCCATGTTTGGCACTTCTTTCAAAAAAATCTGTTTTTCTCAAAACGATTTGCCGGATTTGGACTCTTTGGTTCAGACTTAGAACCGTGACTGACAAAGTCGAGTCCGAGCTGTAGCGAGGTCCCCCGCGGGCTTGTTACAGTTTCTGGCTACTCTGCTGGGGATTTAGAGAACTTGACTCGAACTCGTGATATCTGTTTTTGACTACACTTATGGGTTTCTTTGCATTGCATTTGCATTGGTGCGCCTAGGACACCGTGTTTGCCATCTGCTATTCCTGAACGGTTTGCCGGAGGCTTGTCTTGTCAAGGCATGACCATAAGGCTGACCGGTTGTGGGCTTTGCCAGTATGGGAACACAAACCCCGGTTTTACCGGGGCACCCTCTTTGACCATTCGACCTAGTGCATATTCGGATCCATAGTGACCATTCCAAATTAGGACAGGTTGCTTACCCGTTTATAGGTTGTTTGGAACCGCTCTGTGCGTAGTGAAACCCTAGCTCCTGACAAAATAGGACAGGGAAACCCTACCCCAACATAGGGGTGTTTTGGCTCTCACTTATCTGTTATGTGCTTTAGAGTGCGTCTCTACAGGAATGCATGTATCAGTATATGAGTTTGGGTATCGGGCCTGCGGGCATCAGTTCAGTATTGTCAGTATCAGGCCTGCGGGCATCAGTTCAGTACATGAGTTTGGGTATCAGGCCTGCGGGCATCAGCCAGTATTTGAGAATTAGTTATCTGCGGGTATCAGATTCTGTTTTAGGAGACAGTGATACAGGGATAATAATCAGTGTTTGAGGACAGTGTGTATTCAGCTTATTGACTGTGTGTTGATTATGCTCGGCTGTGTGTCATGCATTTTATTTTAAGCTGTTATGCTGTCCGTTTATCTATTTATTTATTTCCTTTTCGCTTTATTTATCTTTTGCTAGGTCAGTTCTAGCACAATTGCTTCCAACCCAGCAGGCATTCCCCAAGCACTTTGGACACGAGGTCGTCGACTCCATCGATCTGAGGATCTAATCGACGGACAGCCAGTGTTCCATTCTCTACCCCCTGTTACCAGAAGGAAGCAGAAAAAGCGCAGTGTATCTGAACAGAGATCACCAGAACAGTGGTTTCCCCCATCAGTGGACAGTCGGATTGAGATCCCCATTGAGACAGATCTGCCAGTAGTTCAGACAAATCAAAACAGTATGACGGCACCAACAGGAGTTGAGGAGATGATGCGCCAAATGCAAGAAACCATGCGAGCCATGCAACAGGATGCCGTTCGCCAGGATGAACTCGCTAAGCAACAAGCTGAGATTATGACCCAGCAGGCTGAGCAGATTACCAGGCTGCAACAACAGAATACAGCATCTGCTTCACAACAAATTCCTCCTCCGGCGAGGGCTCCAATACCTGAGCAGACACCTGTTGTTCAGAACGCTCCTCCAAACACCCAGAATACTGTACCGACTATCCAGAACCTGCAAGAGGACACGAATCTTCCAACGGGGCCAGCTCTGCCCCCGCTTCCGCCACAATTGTCCAAGGTTCATACACCCAATCACCCGGACTCTCCCTTCGAGGTCGAGGTTGATCATACAGCTCTAAAATTGAGCAAACTGGAGAAGCTCTTCAAGAAATCCCAAGGGGTCAAGGCTATGCCGGATATCGAAGATGGATATACCGAGGAGGCCATAACACTCCCCGATAGGTTCAAAATGCTGCAAATCGACCGCTTTGATGGGTCCGGCGACCCCATGGTCCATCTCCGACTGTTTGCTGACATCTTGCGGCCAATGGGCCTAACACGACCACAGAAGCTCTCACTATTCGGCCGAACCCTGTCGGGTGTGGCCGCCCATTGGTACGCAAAGTTACAAGATGAAGTGAAAAAGAATTGGGATGAAATAGCTGAGGCCATTGTCGCGCAATATTCGTACAACACTCAGATCGAGATCACAACCTGTGATCTTGAAACGACAAGGCAAGAGCCCAAGGAAACTTTCTCGGACTTTGTGATCCGATGGAGGGCAAAGGCGTCAATGATGACTTTAAGGCCCACTGACAAAGATCAAATCCGGATGATCGTGCGCAATCTCCACCCAAAGTTGATGCAGATAATGATTGTAGTCCCCTTTCCTACTTTCGCAGATTTACATGAGATGGGGGTGCAAATCGAAGACGCAATGAAACAAGGTCTGTTTGATCACGATAGAGAACAAACGAGGAGGACGTTCAACCGTAACAACAATGCGGGCCCGAGTGGCGCTGCAAATACAAGAGCCTCGGAAGTTAGTATGGTCACCACCACTCCCCCTCCCCCTCCAAGGCCCATGGCTGCCACACCCTTCTCCGGCGCGTCCGGAAGCAACACACAAACCAACAGATTCCAACCGCGAGGCCAAAGAACCTTTACCCCACTATATATGCCCCTGACCAAAGTTCTGGGAATATTGATCAGGAAAAATCATTTGAAACCCCTGGAGCCAAAGCCATTACCAAATCCACTCCCCCCCTCTTATGACCCAGCAAAATACTGTGCGTACCACCAACAACACGGTCATGACACCGACCGTTGTTACAGATTGCGTCATGAGATCCAGGATCTTATTGACAAACAGGTGATCGCGCCTCCTGATAAACCCAATGTCACAACCAACCCTCTCCCACCACATAACCAACCTCCCCCTCCCAACAGAATTAATTTTATCGAGACTGGGGTCGCATCTTACGATCCTAGTATCTATATTACGCCCACCCACCTACCCAAGCCGGAGGTGCTCCTCCCCGATTGCACTGATTTCTTGTGCATGGTGGACATCTCCAAAACCCAACCAGAACCGACGGTGGTGACCGTCGAAAATAGGGCAGGGCAGATTTTGGGAGAGAATGAGATTGTTGAATCTGGGACTGGACAGAGTTTTGCTGGGAAAGCCTATGATCCAAGAAAGTACATCCTATCAACAAGCCGAATTGGGCTAGGTATAGAATTGCCAGAGGCAGGAGAGCTATGCATGATCCGGGGGGATGGATCTGGGCTATGGGCAGATGATCTGACAGTCGTAGAGGAGGACTTTGCCAACTTGCAATTTTTCGATGACCAGGAACCCGGGGATGCGTCAATCAACTGGTATGATTATGAGGGATCAGCGGAGGCCACTGGATGGCTCGAGGATCAACCAGATGCAGTGGGGGAAGCCCAACCAGAACAGAGCCCGGCAAGGGCGGAAGTATCAGTTGTGGCCGGAATGGCCGAAAGTCAAGTTGTATCGCCGGAGAGCGCCGGTGCTAAGAATTCCGCTCGAGACATGGGCATTATGGATACGGGAATTGTTGAACAAACAGCTGTACTGATGCAGCTGGAACGAGAAAAGTTTGAGGTGGCTGAGAGAATTAGGAAAGCTAAAGGCCCTGAGGGGACTGAAAGTGCTGTGTGCACAAAGATAGAGAATGTTGCGAGCATGTGGACAGGGAGTACTGCGAGTGCAACTAAACCGGAGCCAGACAGGTGTCTGTTGGCTGCCGATGGAATGTGGTGGGAAGACGATGACTTATGTCTTGCCCACACGGATGAAGACTGGGGCAATAATCAACCGGATGACACTTGGTACCTTGATGAGGTTGACCATATGACAAGAAGTGGGCGGTACTTCAAACCCCCACACCTGGACCAACCCGAGGCATCCGGGAAGGATAGAGAAGCGGAGAAACAGAAGGAGAAGCAGATTGAGGAGGAAGCTGTGCTGAAACAGTTAAGGAAGATACAAGCAGACATCTCCATCTGGGGACTGCTAATGGCATCACGAGTACATAGAGAAGCTGTCCTATCTGCTATGGACAAGTCCAAACTCTCCATAGACACCACGCCTGAACAGCTGGTTGGGCTGGTTTTTCCGGGAGGAGGTTCCCTGGCATTAACCTTTTCGGACAAGGAGCTACCGCCTGAGGGTACAAATCATAACAAACCTCTCTATATTTCTGTGGAATGTAGAGATAAGTGGATACCGGTGGTACTTGTTGATACCGGGTCTGCGATTAATGTCTGCCCGACCAGAACGGCATATGCAATCGGGTTAAAACCCGCGGACTTCGTCCCAACTACCCAAGTGATCAGAGCATACGACAATACCAGCAGAGAAGTGATGGGGACTGTTAAAATTCAAACCAAGGTTGGTCCAGGACAACACAGCATCGAATTTCATATCTTGGACGTTCCCGCAACCTTTAACCTACTTTTGGGGCGAAGCAGTCTCTTCCACTCTACATCAGATGCTAAAGTACCCTCACGGGAAAGGGGTAGCAATCGTTTTTGGGAATTCATCAATCCATCCGCCGCCGAAAGTGTCCACACCTGTCTTGGAGATCGAGCACGGCACGGAGGATGTGTTTTTGTCGGGGTTCACTTTGGCCGAGGCTCAAGTGGTGCAGAATGTCATGGCTGTGAATGAGGGTATGTACGTTAGTGCTCAATCTATCTACCTCATGAACAAGCTAAAACATACCCCCGGGATGGGATTAGGGAGAAGTGGCCAGAAGGGCGTCTCAGTGTTGGCCGAAGTGCCACACAACCCTCACGCCTTTGGACTGGGTTATCTGCCCACCAAAGAGGACTGGGTGAGGAAAGGGAAAGAAATGGCCGAAAGGGCCAGAGCAAAGAAGGCCGGGAAGCCATTTGAGTTAAAGCATAGGCCCATCTGGGTACCCTAAACGGACGCTTCGTCCGGGAGGGGGAAGATTTTCCATTCTGCGGCTTCCCGGAGCCATGGCTAAACGCGGAGGGGAAGCGCGTGCCTGGTTTTGAAATCTTCTTCGACATACAATTATCTGGGGATGACGTTGCCGAAGCGCAGACAGACCCACCAACTGAGGTTGAGCAATGTAGAACAGTGGATCCTGAGAGCACAGAGCTTGAAATGGGGGTAGCACTGGCGAGTCTACTATCAGATCCTCCGATCGACCAAGAGTGCTTGGGGGATAACTCTTCGGTTTCTATGATTGGAGATGAAATAGCTGCGGGCTTTCCAGCGCCGATCTTGGATGCATCTATCGCACCTTCTCTCATCTGGCAATATGAAGAAGGCTTTTTATCTAGCAGCTCCAGGTCAGGTAGTGAGCCAGAATCTGATTCTACCGAATCTTGTGTGTCGGAATCAGATTCCAGCTCGACTGAGTCTGGGTCCGGTATTCCTGGGGGTGATAACCCGGATGCCACAGTCCTGTCTAGGTCGTCATTTTCATTTTCTTTTGAGTCTGTTGTAACAGAAGACTCTGACGGCTTGGAAATATTTAATGAGAATGATGTGGATGTGGTTTCTGAGTATTTTTCTGTGCCTTTGATTTATTGCTTAAATCAGGATTTTCAAAATTTTGATGAAAACAACGAGGAAGAAATTCCTCCAGTTTTGCAACGATTAATTGATCAAGAGCAGGAAAGATTTGTTAAACCTTTAATGGATGAAATCACTACTGTGAATGTTGGTACTGAGAAGGACCCGCGGCTGGTCCAGATTGGGTCCACGTTGTCTTCAGAGGAGCGCGAGCGCTTAGTCTCTTTATTAAAAGATTTCAAAGATGTTTTCGCGTGGTCCTACGAAGACATGCCTGGAATCGATCCTGAGATTGTACAGCACTGGATCCCTCTTGATCCCGAGGCCCGCCCTATCAAACAGAAACTCAGAAGGATTCGCCCGGACTGGGCTCTCAAAATTAAGGAAGAGGTCACCAAGCAAATTGACGCAGGGTTCCTGCTGGTATCTGAATACCCAACTTGGTTGGCCAACATTGTTCCGGTGCCAAAGAAGGACGGCAGAATTCGGGTCTGTGTAGACTTCAGAGATTTGAACAGGGCCAGTCCGAAGGACGACTTTCCCTTGCCACACATTGATGAATTGGTGGATTTCACGGCAGGGCACGCTTTGCTTTCGTTTATGGATGGTTTCTCAGGCTATAATCAGATAGTAATGGCACCCGAAGACCGGGAGAAGACTGCGTTCACTACCCCGTGGGGTACATATTGTTATAGAGTGATGCCATTCGGGTTGAAAAATGCTGGAGCTACGTATCAACGGGCAGCAACTACAATATTGCATGATATGATCCATAAAGAGGTCGAGGTGTATGTGGACGACATGATTGTCAAGTCCAAAGAAAGAGAGGGCCACTACACCGCCTTACAAAAATTCTTTCAGAGGATCAAAGAGTTTCGGTTGCGACTGAATTCCCAGAAATGCACGTTTGGTGTTACAGCAGGGAAGATGCTAGGGTTTCTGATTACACAAAGGGGCATCGAGGTCGACCCTTCCAAAATCAAGGCCATCTTAGAAATGCCATCACCAAGGACTGAAAAGGAGGTGCGAGGCTTTCTGGGTAAAGTGCAATTCATAAGACGGTTTATTTCTAAATTAACCTTGACTTGTGAACCACTTTTTGGTCTCCTGAAGAAAGGAAAGAAATTCCAATGGGACGGCCGATGTCAAGCAGCTTTTGAGCAGATCAAAGAGTATCTACAGAACCCGCCCGTGTTGTCACCACCAGAGCCGGGGAGACCATTGATATTGTACCTTTCGGTAATTGAGACTACCATGGGCTGCATGCTCGCGCAGGAGTCAGAAGACAAAGTGGAAACAGCCATCTACTATCTGAGCAAAAAGATGCTGGATTACGAGACCCGCTATACACCGCTGGAGAAGGCTTGCTTGGCCTTGGTATGGGCAACCAGGAAGCTGCGGCAGTACCTGTTAGCTCACTCTATAATGTTGGTTTCGCGTTTGGACCCCATCAAATATCTCTTCGAGAAACCAGCACTTACGGGTAGGCTAGCTCGTTGGCTGCTGTTGCTCTCCGAATTTGATTTGAAGTATGTAACGCGCAAGTCAGTAAAAGGGAGAGTGGTAGCGGAGTTCCTTGCCGACCACCCGGTTGAGGGGGATGAAGCGGTTGAGTATCTATTCCCAGATGAAGCCATTCTGCACGTCGAAGATGAAACTTGGACGATGTACTTTGACGGAGCGTCAAACCAGTATGGGTATGGGATAGGGGTGTTGCTGATAGCGCCTGACGATTCCCGTATCCCTTTAGCATTCAAGCTCCGGTTCAAAGTCTCGAACAATGAGGCAGAGTATGAGGCATGTATTGCTGGCCTGGAAGCAACCCTAGAACTAGGGGCAAGACGGTTGGACGTCATTGGGGACTCGAACCTTGTTGTGTCTCAAGCAAAAGGAGATTGGAAAGTCAAGGAGGAAAGGATGATAATTTACCACCAAACCTTGGATTTGCTAATTCCTCGGTTTGAGAAGCTAAATTTCACCCACCTCGTAAGAGAGAACAACAGGTTTGCAGATTCACTGGCAACTCTATCTTCTATGATAGACATCCCGTCCGGAGTCCGGATGCGTCCAGTCATTATTGATCAAAAGTTTACGCCAGCATACGAGTCGATTTCTGCCATAGATGAGGCTCAAGACGGCAACCCCTGGTATTACGACATCTGGAACTTCTTGGAAAAAGAGACATATCCGCCAGGGGCAAATGCCAAGGATAAGAGGGCCATCAGAAGAATGGCTGCTCAGTTCATTATCTGCGGGGGTAAGCTGTACAAAAGGGGTCATCTGGGAATGCATAAGCTCTGTGTAGAAGCTGAAGAGTCGAAACGCCTGATGGAAGCCATCCATGGGGGGGAGTGCGGTGCACACATGAATGGAGTAATGCTGGCCAGAAAAATCCTCAGACAGGGCTACTACTGGTCAACCATGGAGGAGGATTGTATAAGTTTTGTTCGGCGATGCCACAAGTGTCAAATTCATGCAAACCGCATGAACATCCCGCCGTCAAAGCTGTACAACATGACTTCACCATGGCCTTTTTCGGTCTGGGGAATTGATGTGATCGGAGCTGTTACCCCGAAGGGGTCAAACGGGCATGAGTTTATCCTAGTAGCGATAGATTATTTCACAAAGTGGGTCGAGGCCCAATCATACGCGGTGTTGAAGGCGTCGCATGTCGCAAAGTTCATCAGAAACAACATCATCTGTCGCTACGGGGTGCCAAACGAGATAATTTCAGATAATGGTTCCCACTTCAAGAAAGAAGTGATAGACTTGTTGGAGAAATACAATGTGGCTTTCCATAAGTCATCTACATACCGGCCGCAGACCAACGGAGCGGTTGAGGCCGCCAACAAGAATATCAAGCATATACTACAGAAGATGGTGGGAACCTACCGGGATTGGCCAAACAAGCTGCCATTTGCTCTGTGGGGCTACAGGACTTCAATCAGAAATTCTACTGGAGCAACTCCATATTCATTGGTCTATGGAATGGAGGCTGTTCTACCCATCGAGATTGAGGTTCCGTCGTTACGAGTATTGGCTGAATGCCAAATAGCCGAAGCAGATTGGCAGCAAAGCAGATTCGAAGAACTCATGCTCTTTGATGAAAGAAGACTAAAAGCACTGTACCACATCCAAGGCTATCAACGCAGAATTGCCCGGGCTTTCAACAAGAAGGTTAAGTCCAGGAATCTGAAAGAAGGAGATTTGGTGCTCAAAGACAACCGAGCTCCCATCCACGACCCAAGGGGCAAGTTCAAACCCAATTGGACTGGTCCTTACATCATCAAAGCTATCTGGTCAGGTGGAGCTGTGGTTCTGATGGATCTAGATGGCTTGGAGTTCTCACAACCGATCAATATGGACAAGTTGAAGAAATATTACTCTTGAGAGGCTCGCTAGGCCAAAAACCCGAAAGGGCGACCTAGGCAAAAGTCAGGGCACAAAAAATTAGAAAATATAAAAACTGAGCTCGCAAGGTTGAAAACCCGCAAAGGGCGGCCTTGGCAAAAGTTAGAGCGCAAAAGGAGAGTGAAAATACTCGAGTGAACCTTGGCCTGAACTACGTAAGGCTTGATTCCCATCTTTGGGATACGTAGGCAACTTCACCTTGAAGTTCAGCCATAAACTTTTCCCCGATCAACTCTGTCCATTTTGATCGTCTCAGGCATCTTTATCCATCAGCATTTATCGTGATCTCCGGTACAGTGCTGTTCAGACTAGGGGCAACTTTCCGTTGCTATGAAGTGCCGCATTGTTCTTCAGACTAGGGGCAACATTCCAGTTGCAGGGATCTGGGGTTGTGCATCTCAGTGACAGATCTTCGGCGTGTCCAGTTCTGATCCACATCGAAAATAGTTTTGAAATGTTTTAATAAAAGTCGACTTTGTTCAAATTAATCTTTTTACGACTAAGACCATTTTTTGGGACCAAAAGCGGAAAATTTTCAGTACCACAACTTTTAATTTCATTGATTTCAAAACTGAGTTCTCCTGCTCTTGCATTACAATCGAAGTTGCTTTTTTTAGTACATTCATAAAGAAAACTTGAAAATACTAATAAAACAATAAATTTGAGGCATAGTTGAATCAAGTATCTCTGCGTCCCCTCCCAGAGCTAGACGAAGCATCTGATGCCAAGCTAGGCCCAACCTGTGCCTCCTCATTGAGCCAATCCAAGCACTCATCGGACAAAGTGCAACTGAAAGTAGAAGCAGGGGCCAGGAGCTCTCTAGTCCTCCATGCTGTGGCATATCGGGCAAGGTGTGCACCCCGGATCGGGAAAGCGGCTAGGTACTCAATCCCCTCCGGTGGGCAGGTTTGATCATGACCAAACTGACGCAGAAACCGGAACGGAAAATAGAATACGCAGTGGGTTAGACCAATCAATTGGATCCCAATCAGCCGAGACATACTATAGCTCATTGCCGGGAGGTTGAGCCAAGGACAACGCCAAGCAATGCCGTCTGCGGACAAATTGCACATCCAATCGAACCACCACCTTTTGTCAAGAGCATTGACTAGGCGCTGCCGAAAGAAGTAGCCTCGAACTGAATAGGCCGGGCAAGAGTCCACAACCTGCAACTTGTCCATTTACCATACCTAGGGGAGGGATGGAAAATGAGAGAATAAAGAACAGAGAGATGTACGATGAGAGAAAAGTAAGACAAGGGTTTTGTGAGAAAAACCGAGCCTGAGGGTCGAGTGATGTGAGCAAATATATATGTGAGGTCGGGTGGGAAACATTACCTGCAGCAGCAGTGGACTCCCGGCGAACCTAGTCGCCTCCCGGCGATAGACAGAATCTAAGCCCATCAGTGTCTCGGCCAAGGTCATGGCAATACAGCTCTTCCCTTCTCTCAAGCCTTGGGCGACTTCAATCAGGCGAATGCTAGCCCCGCCGAAGCCCGAGGAAAGCAGAAAGTGAGACAACAAACATAAGCAGAGGGCGTGTTGCCGGAAACCCTGCCAATAATGGTTGCTGCGGTCACCGGCGTCAGAAAAACGATGGATCAAGCCGAGGATGTCCAGTTCCCCACTGCAGATCAGAGATCGAGCGTCATGCGCCGTGAGCCCACACATCCGCCCTAAAGCCTGAGCATGGCCAAAATGGAGCTGGGGCAAGATCACTTCAGAGCATTCAGACTCCATCAAAACCTAAAAATCTTCGAAAGTGGGACACATCTCTTGGCCGCCAAAGCTAAAAACGTGCGTCACTGGATTCCAGAACCTTGCCGCGGCATAGAGAAAAGGGAGCTGTAGCGGAGTACGGCTCAGCGTGAATAGTGCATTCAAGCCGAAACCCCGGAAGTTCAGCTTTTCCGAGCCATCTAGAGAAGAGATCCAAGATGTGAGATTTTCCGCGAGAAACGCCTCCATCTTTGTGTAAAACTAAGATGAAATGAATGTTCCCGAAGTTGAGGCTTTTATAGAGGGAAAAACACTATTCACGGGGACACGTGTCAAAAACCAGGTGGCTGCAGGAATAAGTGGCCGGCCGGCCACCTTTTCTGGCTGGCCAGCCATTCTCTTTTTCAATAATGGCCGGCCAGCTGTCTCTCTCCACAAATTTGGCCGGCCGGCTCCCAAAGATGGCCGGCAATGCTGCAGTGTATCCCCTTGGCCCTGTTTTACCCTTCGAGGGAAAATTCCAAGCATTTCCGTGCAACGGGAGAGTCAAAGACCTTCATTTCCCTCTGTTTCGGATGCGTTCCGGTGCCCAGATCGTCAGAAGTACGCTCTGTTGTTGCTGAGTTTTGTTTATCGAGTTGTTGTTTTGCTTATCGAGTTGTTTGTCGAGCGGACGTGTTTCGTGTTTTTGAGTCATTGCGCTCTGTTTAAGCAATCTTTGTTTAAAGTCTTGTTTATTTGCGTTGTCAACGTTGTTGCATTTTGCTTATCGAGTTGTAAACTTCCTAAGGTTCTGTTATATCTTAGTAGGTTGAGTTGCTTAGTTTGTTGCGTCGGTTCACTACCTGACTTGGTGATTACACAATGCACATTCCCATTCAAATTCTTTTTTTTGTGCGAAATAAAATGATGCGATACGATGCTAAAAGTTTGAAATACAAACACCTTTTCAAAAGCTATTTCATTCCATCATGCTTTACAACGAACAAAGGTACAAGTTTTACAAAAATAAAACTGCCTAACAATGTGCAAAGTGCTACAAACTACTAGCAACAAGAAAAATAAAGCAGGAAATAACAGCATCAATGTCCTCGGGAGCGGGAATGAGAAGCACTCCTCATACTCTTCTGCGGGACAACCTCTGCACCATCATCATCATCTGAGTCAGAGCTGTCATCCTCAGGATCCCCCTCAGCCTCGCCTCTGTTCCCCGAACCAAGACTGGAGCCCTCCTCAGTAGATGTCTCTGACTGACGATCGGTAGCCTCCTCCTCCTCCTCCTCAGCATCCTCCTCCTCCTCATCAGGCTCCACCTCTACAATGTGAGCCCTGCGTCTGCGGACAGGCCCTCCTCGAGCTCCTCGAAAAGGCCTATATGGCCCGGCTCCTCGGGAAGGCCCGGATGGCCCCGCCCCCTGAAAAGGCCCGGGTGACCCAACTCCCTGAAAAGGTCCAGATGGCCCAGCTCCCCAAGGAGGCCCAGGTGGCCTGGCCTGCGGCTAACCGGACCATGAAGGCATCTGAAAACAAAGAGTTCAATTCAAATACATCAGTCCAAATATATACATCAGATGCAGATACAAGCAAAGGCTACGTGAAGCGGGTGCATGTAAATACAGTGTACAAGTGGGGTGTGTGTCAGATGTGCTCTACACAAGTAGTCTATCGATGCAGTAGAAATCAGCATGTCATCAGAAGTATGATAAATGCCAGAAAACTGAAGGGTACCTGAATGCCCACGACAGACAACTGTGCCTCCCTACGCAGGACCATGCCCTCGAGTGTGGCCACCAGTCCAACCACCTCCTCCATGTACCCTCGCGATGGCTGCAAATATGAGCTCATAATCATCAGTGAACAAAAGAATGTCTAAACATCTGAATGATGAATGAAAAAAAAAACAGTGAAGCATACCAGCGGTGAGTCAGGATCAATGGCGTATCGATCACTGGGCATCGGAGGCTCTAGCGGGATCGGGGTCGGAGAGATAGCCCCATACTGCCACGCCATCAACTCAGTCGGCATATCTGGCCATCCAGGATGAGGATAAGTCGACGGAATCGGAGGAACCGGTCTACCCCCACCTCTAGATGTACCAGCCCTACTAGTAGAAGGGGCGTCTGTAGCCCGAGCCCGGGCCTGGCCCGAGGATGACATACCGGCAGGCCTCGTCATCGGGGTGCGAGCTCCCGTCAATGGAGGCATCAAATATATGTGACGGTAAGTGGCGTAGTCCCCCTCCTCAAGATATAGTAAAGCATTGCTACCCAGCATAGCGCCGACTACCTCTGAGTAAGAGAGCCTGTTAGCAGTCCGCATACTGACTGGGGGTACTGCGGGAGGATCCTGAGAAAGATACCCCCATACCTGACGCAGAAAACGTTCCCCCAGGAACCATGCCCTGCCAACCGGCCCTTCGAGCAGGACCCTATACTGGGAGATGTCCGACCCTCCGGTATACTGAAGTCGGAGACCATCACCCAGAGGCGCCCAAGGCTGCCATGAGATCTGCGGATGATAAATGCATAAACCAATCAGAAATCGGGAATATACAGAGCAAATCAAAGATGAAAATGAAAGGAACTGAAACTTCTGAAGTACCTCCGAATGCCGCACAGTGTCAAAGTACTGTCGCAGGTAAATGAGGGTCTCTCGGGGTCTCGCCCGGTGCGGGCCCTCGAACACTAGTGAGTATGGGGTCATGGGAAGCCCTGCCACCTCCAACTCTGGGGCCAATGCTGGGAAGTATACATAGACCCATAGCTGAGAAAAGCAGTGCAGAATGTAAGTACGAAATACTGAGAGCAAAATACAGACTGTAAAAGTGCGCTGTGTGTGCAATGTACAAGTAATGAAGAGCAGAAATGTAAATCAAGGGGACAGAAAAGTACCTCCCAGGCTCTCCAGTAGCCGCCAAGTAAATCTCCCCGCCCGCGGGAGGTCGCGCTCATATAAAAGTAAAGGGTAGCCAGGCCGGCGCCACCCCAGTCATATCGATGGACCTGTGATAGGTCAACCAGAGCGCTCAGCAGGTATAGCCCGACTGTGTTCCCTCTATCGGCGAACAGGGTAGTCCTGAAGAGGAACATAAGGAAACCACGGGCGTACTGCTCCGTCTCCTCAGGAGTCTCGGGCACCATCTCCGCCCGCCGGAAATGGGAAGAGAACCAAGTGTATCGGACTCTCCCAGAAACCCTGTCAACAGGCGGGCGAGCCCCCAATAGATACATCCAAGCGGCCTCCCACTCGCCCATATCCTCATCATAGGGGATGGGCCAACCTCCTATGTCTAAGCCAGTCAACACAGCGAAATCTAGAGGCGTCATGGTCATGTCCCCGGTAGCAGAGAAATGAAAGGAGTTGGTGGTGTCCCACCATCTCTCTACCAAGGCTGCCATCAGAGTCCTCCTGGCAGAGCAACGGGACAACCCAACGCAGAAAGCCCCGAATCCTGCCAAACCTACCAAATCTTGGACAGCCTCCGGGAGCTCAGCGTACCAGTCCCGTGCGGCGGTGGAACCATACCCCCGTACGCTGCGGGAACCAACCTGCATTCAGAATGAATACATGTGTCAATAATGAAATGGGCTGTGTGCCGATGAAATGAAATGGGTTGTGTGCCGATGAAGTGAAATGGGTTGTGTGCCGATGAAATGAAATGGGCTGTGTGCCGATGAAGTGAAATGGGCTGTGTGCCAATGAAATGAACTGGGCTGCGTGCCAATGGAATGGGATGGGCTATGTGCCGATGAAGTGAAATAAGCTGCATACAAATAAAATGAAGTAGCCGTGTATTCAGAAGTGAAGTGTACGAACTGTGAGTTCGGTATAATCAACTTTCTATCAGTGTGGGCTGCGTGTTCACTATTAATCTGGGTTGCGTGTTCAGAAAATTTTAAGTTTGGGCTGCGTGTTCAACTTTCAATCACTGTGGGCTGCGTGTTCACTATCTAATCTGGGCTGCGTGTTCAGAAAATTTTAAGTTTGGGCTGCGTGTTCAACTTTCAATCAGTGTGGGCTGCGTGTTCACTATCTAATCTGGGCTGCGTGTTCAGAAAATTTGAAGTTTGGGCTGCGTGTTCAACTTTCTATCAGTGTGGGCTGCGTGTTCACTATTTAATCTGGGCTGCGTGTTCAGAAAATTTGAAGTTTGGGCTGCGTGTTCGAATTTCAACTAGCGTGGGCTGCGTGTTCACTATTTAATCTGGGCTGCGTGTTCAGAAAATTTGAAGTTTGGGCTGCGTGTTCGAATTTCAACTAGCGTGGGCTACGTGTTCACTATTTAATCTGGGCTGCGTGTTCAGAAAATTTGAAGTTTAGGCTGCGTGTTCGAATTTCAACTAGCGTGGGCTGCGTGTTCACTATTAATCTGGGCTGCGTGTTCAGAAAATTTTAAGTTTGGGCTGCGTGTTCAACTTTCAATCAGTGTGGGCTGCGTGTTCACTATTTAATCTGGGCTGCGTGTTCAGAAAATGTAAAGTTTGGGCTGCGTGTACAACTTTCTATCAGTGTGGGCTGCGTGTTCACTATTCAACTAGGCTGCGAGTTCAGAAAATTTAAAGTTTGGGCTGCGTGTTCAAATTTCAACTAGTGTGGGCTGCGTGTTCACTATTCTAATCTGGGCTGTGTGTTCAGAAAATTTAAAGTGTGGGCTGTGTGTTCACTTTCAAATTCGGGCTGTGTGTTCGACAAATTAGTGTTTGAGCCGTGTGATCACCTCTTAACTAATGTGTACTGTGCGTTCGCAATTAATTAATGAGCCGAGTGTTCAGAAATTCGAGTGTTGAAACTACATGTTCAGGATGCAAGCAAAGTACTATGTCATAAGCTAAACTGCGTGTTCAAGCATGGCAAAGGTGCTGAAATGTACGAAAAATACAGAAAATGAAGTAAATACCTCTCGGGCCTCATGAGAGAGGTGATGCTCTGGCTCTCGGAGAAGCAGATCCCCGGGCACTCGCTCGTCAAAGCTAGTGAAGTGACGGAAGACGGCACGAGGGAGGACGTGTGCTGGCGGATTGTACCTCTCGGGAATAAAAGGTCGGGTCCTCGGGGGTAGAGTCATGGGATCAAAATCTTCTCCGGCACCTGGAAAGCCTCGGCTGTGGGGAGAATTACCAGCCATTTTCAAAGAATCTGCAAAAGGAGAAAAAAATGAGCGAAAATGAGCCAAAATTGGAAAAAGTCAACAAAAGTCAACTCTCGGGAAATGAAAAAGTCAACAAAAGTCAACTCCCGAGAAAATCTTCCAAATATTGAGACAAACTTACCTCAAGTGGCGAAAATGAGAAAAGAAGCTCCGAAACCAAAATTTAATCGCTTCAAAGTGTTTAAAACTGAATGTTTTTGCGCAAACAACTTGCGTGGGGCGTTGGAAAACGCGTATGGAACTCAGATCTGGAGAAGAAAGTGTTGTAGGAGGCAAGAAAGGAAGAGATCTCAGCTGCATTACATAGGCCCCAAGTCTTGGATTGAAGGAGCATCAAAAAGGAGGTGAAAATACCAAAATACCCTCGGATTTGGGCATATGGCCGGCCGCCCACTTTTTCTAGCCGGCCAGCCATTTCCTTTTTGGAAAACTGGCCGGCCAGCTATTTGCTTTTTGGAAAACTGGTTGGCCACCTCCCCCTTCCCATATAACCGGCCGGCCATGTCCCTCACAGGCTCACCTAGCTCCCTGCAAATTTTGAGGAAGATCGGAGTTCCCGGGACCTGAAAAAGTTTAAGAAAAGTACACTTCCGGTTGCGAAATAGCTCCGCCGGGACTTCAGCTTCAAGTTCTGACATATGTCTCATCATCATTCATCGAAATCGAAGTATATCCTTTTTGAATGAGTTGTAGCCTTTCCGGGAAGCGGATCGGAGGCCGCGATCGAGTTGCCTTCGCCGAAACACGCGTTTCCGTACTCGTTATTTCATGACAAACGGGTACCCTGATTCATGCTCATTTTGTACTATCATGCACTTAACTTGCATTCTCATGAGCATACTCACTTTTTATGCACATTTCTTGATATTGGCATACCTCTATGTTGGAGCATACGTTGTCACACATGTTCCACTCTTGCATTGCGATGCATTCACTCACCGGCACTGCGTGTGTCGAACTTTCAGAATCACATTAAATATATGTTGGTAACATATTGTACTTGTTGCAATTTCTCTCTTTTACAGGCACGATATTGTATGTACGGTTCAATTGAGGCTGGTACGACCAGACGAATCGCGCAGGTATCGTATCTTCTCCGTGTGAGACGTGGCGGGGATTGAATAATCCTCCGCATTTCTTAACTGCATGAAATGTAGTTGTTGCTTTGCATTCTTGCTTAAAACTGTTGCATCTATTTGCGAATATTTGCCTCATTACAGCTTGCTGCATTTGCATGATCATTGGGTTACCTCCGACTCTTTGCATATCATTTGCATTTTGCCCCTGCCTGCGGGCATGCTTGCGAGCACATTTCTGTTTATCTTGTACGTTTGTCTAAGTCTTCGGCCTTGTCAAAAATGGGTCGTCTCTAGGCTTTGACATTCACTCCCGTCACTTGTGACTTCCGAGTTCTGTCAAAGAGGGGCAACTGTAGACACCCCATTTTTGACCGACCTTAAGACTCAGACGTCACTGATTGAGCGCTTGGTGATGTTGCATAATGTGCTCGTTCAGAAGTTTCAGAGTTGCGGCCGTGAGCCCTGTCTCCGGACTTCCGAACCCTCTTTTGTGCTTTGCCTCGGTTTGCGAACCAAGCTCAGTTTTCTTTGTTTCTTTTCCTAAGGGGAGGGAGAGGTCCCGTAGACCATCTCTCAATGTCCGTGGGCTACATTTGGTGGCCGTAGGCCATTTTTCCCATTTCGGGGTCCGGTTTCCGGTTTTTTGGGATCGTTGGCCGTGTGCCTCGGTTCGGGACCGCCTAACCATCTCCGTTTGCTCTGATTTTTGGCATACTTCCTATTTTCTCCCTTTTGAGGGACACTGGGGTCTGAGAAACCCACTTCGTGGCCGAATGCCACTTTCGGTGCTTAACAGCCCATTTTCGGGACCCCGAACTGCGTGTTTTGGCCCCCGAACATTCATTTTGCAACGGTTTTCGTTCATTTTTGGCAGGTACCTCTGTTTTATCACTAAGAAGGTCACTAAAGGGTGGGAGGCCAGTAATTGTTGCAGCAACCAGTTATACATCCTCCGACGCCCTCCGGCGCTCGTTTTTCGCACTTCCGGGCTAATGTTGAACACCTTGGGGCCATCTTCTTGAACTTTCAACCACATATTTGTAATGTACACACTTGGGAGGATCCTAAAAAGTGGTGGCCGGCCATTAATTCAATTTGACCCTTTTGAACCCCTCCTTCCGGGCTAATGTTGAACACCTTGGGGCCATTTTCTTCAAACCCAAACCACATATTTGTGATGTACACACATGGGAGGACCCTAAAAAATGGTGGCCGGCCACTAATGTTGCTTGACCCTTTTGAACCCCTCTTTCCGGGCTAATGTTGAACCCCTTGGACCCACATTCTTGAACTTTGAACCACATATTTGTGATGTACACACATGGGAGGACCCTAAAAAATGGTGGCCGGCCACTAAATCTGCTTGACCCTTTTGACCCCTAGCCGGCCGGCTAGGGGGTGTGGCCGGCCGGCCACCTGCAACAAAAGTAACTGGCCGGCCGAGTTCCTTGCACTGTTCACTTTACAGCTGTATAGCTTTATCCCCCAGAAAATATCAATATCCGGGGGATATTTTTTGGGAAAAAGTTGCCCTCCTTTTCCCCCACCTTTACACCCCCTTTTTGGCCCTTATAACCAGCAAGCTATATCACATTCAAGGGTTGGAAAAATTGTTCTTCAAGTCTCAAGATCCATATCTCCCTCCATCCTTCTCATTTTCCTAAAAAAACCTTAAGTCCTATACCTTGTGTTCTTCATCACCACCAAGCTCTACCATCACCACCTCATTTCCAGCAACAAGGAGAGCTTCTCAAAGGCTAAAGGAGCTACAAATTGGTCCAAGAAGCAACAAAAACTTTGGTCTTCAAGGGTAAGTGACATTTCTCCTCTTTTGACCCTTTTTCTTGATCCATTTGTAAGCCCTATATGCTTTTTGTTTCAAGCTCCGGCCCTAACTGAAAGGGGCCCTCTTTTGAGCTCATCTTCACTTGTCATTAAGGGCTCAACCCTGTTTGAGCCCTCCATGATGCACTTGCTTCATTGATCCTCTTATATGTCATAATCTTGCATGCTATTTTTGGCCCATGAGTAATCTGTTTTTAAGCATGTTGTAAACTGATAATAGGCTTATTTTGAGCCCCTCTACAACTTTGAAGAAGGGCTCAACACCATTTGGGACTTCCATGTTGTACTTACCTTTATACTCCCCTTTTGGTCCCATTTTTGCATGCAATGGCAGCCTACCATGCTTTTGTTTTTGGCCATTTTACAGTTCTGAAAAAGTGCTTATTTTCGTCCATTCTTCATGTTTCATTTAGGTCCTTTCATGGTTTGGAACCTCCATATGCCACTTCATGTTATATTTCTCTTTTATTCCCCATTCTTGCATGCAATGGCAGCCTACCATGATTTTGTTTTTGGCCATTTTACAGGCCTAGAGATGGCCTTATTTTGTCCTATACTTCATGTTTCATTAACATTTTTTTTCTGTTTGGTGATTATTTTGTATACTTCATGTTATAGCACCTTTTGAGCCTCAATCTTGTGCCTTTTTTTAGCATGTTTGTATACTGATTTTGAGGCTGCCATAAACTGTAAATGTGCATATTTTTGGTCCCTCTTCAGTGTTGTAGAAGGGAATTTTTCAGTTTGGATTTTTCTTATATCACTTGCTTCATTACCCCTCTCTTGGCCCCTATTCTTGCATGCCATTTTTGCCCTACCTATGCTTGCTGTTTGGCCATGTTTATAACTGTGAAAGTGCCTTTTTTGGGACTTCCTAGCTTCTGTATTTGCATTACATGTCCATATTGTGCATGTTTGGCATAGCTATAGGCCATTTCGGGTGCCTAAATTCGCATTTCGGGACAATTCCATGCATTTAGTGTCATTTCGCCTCATTTCGGGACCGTTTTCCCCCATATTTTAGTGCTGAAATTCTATTAGAATGATTGCTTTCCATTTCTATGTCATTGCATCGCATTATATCATCGCCTCGGTTTGCGTGCCCGTGTGCACGCATTTTGAGGCACCTCATTTTCATCCTTCGGCATCCTATATGAGTGTGGCTGAGGCTCTCTCATGTTGGTGTAAGCCCATCTCATATTTCCATGTCATTTACATTGCATTCTGTCATTTTCTCGGTTTGCGTGCCCGTGTGCACGCATTTCGAGGCATCTCATTCGCATTGCGTATGCCATTACCTCGGTTTGCGTGCCTGTGTGCACGCATTTTGAGGCACTTCATTTTTACCTACCGGCTTCTCATGTGAGTGTGGCTGAGGCTCTCTCATTTTAGTATAAGTCCATGTTACATTTTCCATGCCATTTTAGCCATATTACATTGCATTCTGTCATTTTCTCGGTTTGCGTGCCCGTGTGCACGCATTTCGAGGCACCTCATTTTTACAGCATAGTGCATGCTAGGTTGTATCTTAGATCGCATTCTGCCATCTCCTCGGTTTGCGTGCCCGTGTGCACGCATTTTGAGGCATGTTATTCCATAGCATTGTGTATGTTAGGATTGTACCTTAGTCGCATTTCATGCATGTCATGCATATTGCATCGTGTTCGGGATAAGAGTTAGCCCGGGCACGGGAAACGAGGTGCATTTCGTACTTCGAGTGATGGAATGTGTCTCAATTCCCCAGTCACCGACACTCCGGATCATCCATGATGGAGTTAGGTTTTATTGTGTTTTCATGTGCATTCATCCTATATTGAATTGTGCATTTCGATTCCCCGACCATCATGCCTCGGTATGCGTGATTGGTGGCACGAGGATCGAGGTATGCATATATCTGTGAAAATACACTGCTATGCCCCTTTCCTGCTCTCTGTTGCAGCAAAATCAGGAATCAGCAACTTTCCGGGACTTGGCACGCTTTTCAAGAATAATTGTAAAACAGAGGCTAATCGGGGCATCCCGGTAGATTTCCGTGCAAAGCAGCCTAACATACATCATCCATCAGAAGCAAGGCAGTCCCTGGCTTGCATGCCAGTTTTATTTATTTTCTTAGTTATGTTAATTAATTAGGAATTTGTACATTATTTGGGTTGTAATATTTGGACTGTAATATTCTTTCATTTGGGACTGTATTATTTATTCGAACCCTCTGCGCGAGGGCACAACTGTAATAAGTGTGCGTGAGTGTGTTGTATGTCTTCCAACCCCACGTCTTTCTCCCTTTTATTTATCCGCTTATGATGGTTAGATTAGGGCATATTTCAATTAGCATACAGTATGATGGCATGTTTGCATTCAGTCATCTGTTTTGCATGCACCGGGCTCGGCGCATCATACTAACTGCATTGTACTTTCAATTCCCAAGTTGAATACATGTTAGCTGTCTCATCTCATATGCCATGTTTAGAATAGCCGAGCCTGCTATAGTTGCATTTTGCATGCGTTGCATTAGGCATTTCTGTATACTTAGGATTCATGCATGATTTCTAATGAGTTCCTAATTTGGCTTGGAGTACTCGGTAAGTTTTATGCTTTAGCATCCTTGCATGCGTGTGAGTGAATGCCATGAATAGCATGCTTACTATGAGGCTAATTGCTTATATGATATAACTGCCTGAATGCCTGTGGGTGAAGGTTGGATTATCTGAATTGGAATAAATCATCAAATGTTTCAAGCCTACCTGCGGGTAGCAAACCATTTTCAAAAGCAAACATAAAATGTTTTGTTCCAATTCAGACGATCCAGTCTATACTTGTATGCTGTGCACATCACATAGTAACCTAGGCTAATAACCGGAATAAGAACACACAAAGTTTTCAAAAATAGATATCACGGTTAGTAGAGGCCGATCTTTGATCGGGCAAGCGGGGGTGCTCACGAAGTGACCTTCCCCAATCGTACCCAAGTTCCCGAGCCGAGGCAACTTTGGTGATGACGGACACGTGGCCTTTGGCACCGAGTCAGGGTTTCCTAAATTTCCCATTTAAAAAACATTTAGGTGGCGACTCTGTATCTGGCAAAGCAGTCCATGTTTGGCACTTCTTTCAAAAAAATCTGTTTTTCTCAAAACGATTTGCCGGATTTGGACTCTTTGGTTCAGACTTAGAACCGTGACTGACAAAGTCGAGTCCGAGCTGTAGCGAGGTCCCCCGCGGGCTTGTTACAGTCTCCAATCCCTATCATCCTCTTTTAGCAATATTGGACAATGATCTAAAATTGTTCTACATAAGCCCCATTGTTTTATGGCAAACTTCTCCGACCATTTTGGATCTAATAGAAATCGATCTATCCTGCTCCACCTATCTCCTTCCACTGCATTACACCATGTGTACTGTCTGTCTAGCATAGGCATGTCAATCAATTCCAACTTTTCTATAAACTCATTAAAGTCTGACATCCCCCTCTCGCTTCTAGAGCAGCCCTTTCTCTCACTCATATATCTGATTTCATTAAAATCCCCTCCTACACACCAGGGTAATGGAAAGTGTTGGTAAATACTCACCAAAGATTCCCAGATTTGTCTCCTCCTCATAACCTCATTTGGAGCATAAATATTAACAATAACACGTGAAAAAGAACTACATGCTATACCTGATAAAATGATGAAGTGCTTACTACTACAACAATCCGGAAGCTCAAAAACTTAAGGTTTCCAAACACACAACAGACCACTAGCACTTCTATCTGAGTCTACCAGCATAAACTCCATCTCCTCAAAAGGCCAAATTGTTTTGACAAATCTGTCATCCATTAAGCTTCTTTTAGTTTCTTTGATTAACAACACATCTATATCCCTTTCCCTCACTAGATTCTTTATTTCCTTCATTTTTTCTGGCCTTCTCAGCCCTCCAACATTCCATGATAAAATCTTCATTATAACAATCACAACTTGCACCTTAACCCCTTTTAGCAACTAGTTAGGATCTGGTTGTAGCTGCTTTAACTGCAATTCTTCTCAAGTCTTTCTCTTTCAATTCTACTATTTTGCTCACTACCTCCTCCTCTCGGCCTTGACCCTACATTCCTAACAAAGCTCCAACCTTCACTATTGACTGAGCCTCCTCAACTAGATTTCTCATTCTTTTTAGGGTCTGACTTTGGGAGATAGACAATGAATTGGCTGATGCCACTGCCGAGGCTCTGAAGATGGCCCCTCTTTGAAAACCAAGCCTACCTATCATGCCTTTTTGTTTCATATAACCTCCAACTATATCGATGTCCCTCCTTTGATCACTGTCTTTCTTTTCTAAATTACACCCTCTCTTTGCTACTACTGCATCCTTGAATTTCCTGCCTCGATCAGCCCTATTTACCATAGCCGTATGGATAGTTTGGACCAGAGTTGGTCTGATTTGGGTCTGGGCCACACAGTCACTGAGATTCGATCCCACCCCCTTATTTGGCCCACAGGGCTCAGGCCCAGCCTGCATGCCTTCAAGTAGAACTTCTAGAACTTTATTGGTCCTTGCACCCACTGGCCCACTCAGCTCTTTTAAAAAGCCCACAGTACATATATCCTCATCTAACTCATGAGTTTTATTCATCATTGCCTGCTGTGAATTGATTTCCTGCACAAGCCCTTTCTCCTTAGAGCATGCACCTACCAGGTCATTCCCCATGCTGCCCTCTCTGACAACTGCACCTGCTAGGTCATTCCCCATGCCACCCTCTTTGACAACTACAACTATTGCATGCTTACCATTATTTCCTTTAACCTGCTCATTTGATCTGGCCATCACTGTTTCCAATACCCTACTAATATCATTACAACCATCTATACCCTCCTCTTCTTTGTCTGAAGAAACTTGCCCTACAATCTTGTAATTACCACCATTGCCGGACATCTGATCTGCCCCTACTTTTGCATTGGAGTGCAATTGTTCATGTTGCATACTTTTGCTACTACTTGGATTCGAGAGTAAACAACTAGGGACTTCTTCATAGACCCTAACTGGAATGTGCTTACCTTTGTGCTCCAAAAATATTGCCACATTGATCATCTCCATGCACTTTGTTATCACTTTTACCTTAGCTTGCTGGAAAGTTTGTGGATTATTGATATCCTTTTCGAACTGAACTACCACCCCCCAATGACTACCAATGTTGTGAATAGTTGTAACACTCTAGAGATTTATGGGAATGCCGAAACAATTCAACCAGACGCATCTCTCTTACTCCACAAACTAACCTCTCCCCATTTTTAAATTGAATCACACCATTGCTTTCCCCACCCTTCTAGTTGTTCCTTCGCAACCTACATATGTTATGCTGAGGGAAAGGTTAACAGAACTACGCACCCAGCCCCCTCTCTTGCAACCATATCCTACATCCCTCTTTTGCAGAGTTCTGCTCTAAAGTACTTAAAAGCTAAAAAGCTGCTTAGTTGTACTACTAAGCTTTCATAATGCTAACCATTGCCTTCTTCATTAGTTTTTATTACCACCTGCGCATCCATGCTGGCTCTTTCCCTTGCTACTGCCTCCGCATAAGTCTTCTTAACTCAATTTTCCAGCCCCTGCTACATCTAGAACCCCCTGATTCATCCTTCTCCCATTTTCACCTCTATTCTACCCCCTTTGCTCCGGTTGACCAGATCTTTGAGGTTTTTGAATCTCTGCTCTTTTGACCCTTAATCCCTTGTTATCACACCACAGCCCATCTGCGTTCTGGATCGCTATCCCTACAGCCACTTCACAATCATATCTTACAAACCCAAATCTGGATCTTGATGCTTTCCTTCCCTTTCCTGGAATAAACACATCCTTAACTAAGCCAAACTTCTGAAATAGATCCATGGAATCTGGAATGTTATCTACGAATATAGTAACTATCATTGCCTTCTTCCGAGATCCATGCTGGCTACCCATTTTTCTCCTCTGTATCACTGGGTTCCAACCTCCTCTCTCCATAGCTATTTTCATTTCTAACAATTGAACACAAAGTAAAATCATAAAATACTATTGTGTGCGTGGGTAATTGTTGTTGTAAACTAAGCTTATTTCTTCCACCACAGAAGCTAGGACTAGGTGTTACAAAACTGTAGTTCAAGAATTGTTTCAATTTATTGTGTGTTTGAAGAAGGCTTAGAATTTAAGTTTGAATATATTGTATTGTATTATTGTAGCTCATTTAATGAATTCATATTGTAAATTTTCGTCTGTATATCTCGGTCTAATATATTTGTAAGTTCTAAGTGTGGGACTATAAGGAAGAATAAGAGAATAAGAAACAATCAAAGTTTGAGAGAAATAGAGTTTTGTTCTAAGCGGGTAACTAATTTTTTTCTCCGTGAATTAAAAGATCTCAATTAGTTCTTGTAGATGAAGTTTACGAAATCATTAAAAAAGAATAAATTAAAAAATATGGACGACTTTTTAAGATGTTTGAAATAGTGAAAATAGACAAATAATTTGAGACATAAGGGATTAATTGATTGGAAAAAGATAGAAAGTCTGATGAATTATTGATTTTTTTATCAACAATTATTTGTCCAAAGTTAAATTTAATTATCTGCACATAGTAAAAAATTACTATTTATATTGTAAAAAAGTTCATTTGTTTATGTAATGAATGGTCATTAGGATTTTAATATGAAATTAATATATTTAATATATGAAATGTTTTTAATTTTGAATTTTTTGATTTAATGGATTGGTTTAATAATGATATCAAATTATCGCCATATTTGACTTTTTTTAAAAAAATAAAACTAATTTAATGAAAATAAAAATAACTACCCATTACATGATCATCATCCTAACACATAATAAAAATTAATTTGGGAAAAAAAAATAAATGTCTAAAAGAATTTATCAATTTTACATAATTTTTTCTTTAGTGGGCAGAAATAATTTTTAAAAATTCAAAAATATTTTTTTAATATTTATTTCTGTCAAATTAGTTTATATTTTATCAAAGTGACGATTTTACCCTTGAAATTAAGTAATGGTATCTTCAATTGTTCTTATTTGGAACAAGATTCAAAATTCAGGGTCAAATGTATCATAATTGAAAAGTCAGGGACCTGACTGACACAAGACCCAATTATAAGAACTATTAGTATAATTCGACTTATTTTTTATTTTCATTTAAAAAAAATGAAATGAAATACATGTGAATGGGAGCAAATGGCCAAAATACATATGAAAACTAAGTGATTTAGAAAACTAAGCATTTGTAATATGTTTAATTAAATTTAAATCTCATCAGCCAACCATTACCTCCAGCAAAGTAATCTGTGCAAACACCTCATCATTGTTAGGCTCAACCTACAAAACCACCATAGATAAGCCGAGTACCATCCAGAAAATACCAGCACATAGAAAATTTATAAAGGCTTTTTTTTTTTTTTTTTGAAACTATAAAGCCCTCATGTTCACTAGTTAAAAAATTGACAATGTAATCAAAATGCTAAAAATGATAATCACTTGCAACACATTATTATTATTATTTTTTAAACTACAAAACCCACATGTTCACTAGTTAAAAAATTGACAATGCAATCAAAATGCTGAAAATGATAATCACTTGCACCACATTTTTTTTTTTTAAACTTCTCATGAAGACTTCTCCAAAATATTAGTATTAACACCTGGTTCAATTTTATGTTAATCATTTCAAGATTGAAGTGGGCAATGGCCTTAGAGTGAAGTTTTGGCATGATAAATGGTGTGGTGATGTATGTCTTAAAGAGAAATTCCCTAGATTATTCAGGTTATCTACTGAGCAAAGGGGATCTGTTCGGCTCCTTGTTGAAAAGAAAGAAAATTCAGAAAATTGGGTGTTTAGTTTCAGAAGGCAACTGTTTGTTTGGGAGGATGAGGAACTTATCAGGCTTCGAGAGGTACTGAGATTGGCTCCATCTCTTAATCTGGATGGTGTGGACAAACCAGTGTGGTCGGCAGCCAAATCTGGTCAGTCTTTTGTATCATCATTGTACAATTACACAGCAATAGAGGCTGCGGAGTTGGGGTTTTCTAGTAGGTCAATATGGGTGAACTATCTTCCACCCAAAGTGCAATTTTTTGGGTGGCTTGCTTGGAAACATAAAGTAAAGGCCTGTGTGTTTCTACAGAGGATTGGGATATTGGATGGAAGTGTATCTACTGATTGTGTGTTTTGCAAAAATGAGCCTGAGACAATAGAACATGTTCTTATCTTGTGCCTCATAGTTTGGAGGGTGTGGACACGTCTGTTACAGTGGTGGGGCATGCTTTGGGTGGTGCCAAACTCCGTCGAATGTCTGCTGCACTGGTGGGATGGAATATGGCTTAACAAAGCAGATAGGAATCTGGAAAGCCATTCCACTTGGAGCTTTTTGGTCAATTTGGAAGTGTAGAAATGATTGTGTATTCAATGGTGCTCAACCAAAAATGGGAGAGTTGCAGGAATTAATCATCCTCAGAGTTGCTATTTGGCTCAAGGCTTCATTCAAAGACCTCAATTCCTCTGTTACTGATTTTCTGTTCAACATTTATCAGATTAGGAAATGTATTGGTGGAAGGGTGTGAACTTGTCCATTTGTTGTGATGCTGGAGGGTGTGTTGTGCACTGGTGCTGCTGTGATGCTTTGAAGGGTGTGTTTTGCTGTGGTGCAACTAGTCCAATGTAGTGTTGATGTGCAGTGGCATTTTGCTGCTGTGATCACTGGTGCAACTAGTCCATTGCAGTGTTGATGAGCAGTGGCATTTTGCTGGGCAGTGTTGGGAGTTTCACTTAAGTCAGCTGTTGATGGGTGCTCTGCTTGGCCACTGTAGCATCCTGAACTAGAGATGGCTGCATCAGAAGTGTTTCAATGCTCTGCAGTTTTTTTGGAGTCTGGGGTGAAATGCTGAGTTTGGGCCTCTGCTGCAATTTCCCTTTGTTATCCTTCTTATGCTGTCTGCTGGTATTTTGAGTTCTTCAACAGGGCTATTGCTGTTACTACTGGATTGGTGTTCAATCTGTTCTGTGAAGTGTGCCCTGCCTGCTTCTGGTATTGCTGGGTTGCCTGCCTGCCTGCTGGTTTGGTGTTCATCTTTGCACTGCTGGACCGGCTAGAGTGGGGTGATGTTGCTGAAAGGCTACTATATTGTCTTGCATTACAGTATTCTGCAGCCCAAAGTGTCCTGCATCTGAACATAATTTGCTGGTTTTGGCTTTCAATGGTGGCATAAATGCTTGGAATCATCAATGTGTCGTACTGTTGCTTTCAATGGTGGCATATGGGTTGATTTGATTCGTTTGTCATCATCAGTGGGTCTACATCAGTGGGCCATCATCAATGTGTCATCATCAGCCCCTCTTCAATGGTGATAGTTTCTGCAGCTGGTGAAGAGTGCAGGATTGGTGTTCAACTCTGGAGTACTCATATTCTGCTTTTAGACTAATTACGCATTTTGGTTTGACTGGTGCTCTCAAGTGTGCCTTGCTTTTGGGTGGAGTCCATGTTTTGTGAGTGTGTTGTTTTGGTTTGCTCTGTTTTCTTCGTTGGTTTCTTACCAACACTGGCTGTTGCTCTTCCCTCCCCCCCCCCCTTCCTTGCTTTATTGATGTTTTTGCCTTGTACTTTGTACTTGTTCTTTCTGGCATCAATAAAGTTTCTTCTTTTGCCGATCAAAAAAAAAAAAAAAGGCACAACCAACAATTAATGCATTTTTATTGTCATTATTATTATCTGCTTTTGTGAGCCTGCATTTTTTTTTTTTTTAACATTTGAACATGAACATGCATTGATAGTTATGTGTTTTGATTCTTATGTTTAGTTATAATGCACTAATTATTTGGTAAGATGCTACTATTAGGAGTAATATATAATGCTATTGTTTGCTCCTATGTGTATATTAATGATAAATTTTTATCGATCTAATAATTGTAATATTTTAATTTTATCATGTTTGTCTCCAAAAATATTTCTATCAACTAAATTTTTTTTTTTTTGAAAGTAAATGCCATAAAAATAAATAAATAAAAACTATGACTATCTAATCGACCTATTTTTTTCGTAGATAATATACATTGGAAGTCTTATAAAATGAGTAATTTAGATTATTAATACATAACACTTGGTGGACTAAACTAGCCCATTAAATTCTCACGTGTATGATCATATTTGAACTTAAACAAACTCAATCCATTTGAATGAGTAGTACTAAATTGGATGAGGTTTGAAGAGATGTAAATTTGCACCGCATAAAATATCACTTTCGATAATGTTTATCAATAGAGAAATATTATGTACATCAAAAAAAAAAAAAAAAAAAATTATGAATCAAATGCACAAAAACTTTTATATAAAGGTAGGACCCATATACATGCATAAAAAAATTGGTGCACATAATACACAAAAATTCTCACCTAAAAATAACGCGTAGGTGTCACTTTCATGTGAGTGTTTATGTACATGTAGAATTGCTCCTATCAAAAATCTTTCACTGAACGAGTTAAGAAATTTCATTTTGTGTTATTCTTATTGGTTAGTTTTCTACCCTAGCAATGGCGGTGGATAATTTAGGCTTAGAAGTATGATTATGAATTTATGATAGGGTATTTGTGACTGACTTCAGCACGAAAAGTCTCTAGCCATGATGGGCCTATCTTTGATTGCCTATCGTGGTCACTGATGAGCTGTGGGGTGTTTCAACAATAAAAATAAAAAATAAATTATACTTTTAACTTATTTTAATTTAATTTAAATATTATTTTAATTCCTATATTTTAAATAGAACAAAAAAATAATAATAAAAATTTAGATAGAATGACTAAATTAATTGAAACTAAAATTTAATTATAGAGAGACTAAATTGTTCAAATTGAAATAAAATATATTAAAGTACAATTTGAGTAAGATGAAATGTGTAATTTACTCAAAAATAAAATTAAAAAAAATAAATGTGGGATCTTAACCTAAAATATGGTGGTAGTTTTAATGTCCTAAAAGCTTTATTACATTTCAGTGTGGTTAATTTAAAAACTAAAATCCATGATAACAGGCTGGGGGTGGCTAGGGGGAGCAAAGTTTTATATTCATTTATGTTGTTTTTAGTTTGGTTGTTGGAAGAATGTGCATGAAAATGAGATAAATTTGATGTAATTTGAAGAAAAATAAGGATACAGCAAGTAAAATTAACTACAACTTTATAGCTAATTTGAGGTTGTTCTTTAAACAAATATGATTCGCGTTTGTTTAGCAATTTGAATTACGAAATGGATCGCCCTACAATGCATCATTCTAATTATATAATCCCACATGGCAGCCCAGCGATTACACTAGGCATGTTTGTTTTTGATGGAAATGACTTTGGAATTGGAATAATAATCTAACAAAATATGTAATTTTATATTTTAGTAAGAAAATTAAGGTTGAGATTAGTAGTCTATTCAGATATGGTTATTCCTCATACGAGAGACTGTTGAACCCCAAGAAGAGAGTGAGATACAAAATAAAAGACTAAAAGGAGATTCAAACTAATTAGTTAAAAAATTAAGAATTTTGTTAATCCCTACTCATAATCCTAAATCAATTCAAACATGAGATCAGATATACAATCCAAATAGATTAATGATCCCAAAATTAATAGTGCTACGAGTGCTAAACTCATCTAATCATGTCGATCCAAATAAACATACATTTTTTGGTATGAGATAGCGGATTCAATTCCTATGGAGAGTAGTTTTATATTATGGCATTTGCACGTAGTTGTTTGGCTTGTGATGATTGTTGGGCTTGGTAATTGTTTATTAGATTTTAATTATTCTTCATGTAATATTTTTTATATTTGTAATTACTCTCTTACAAAAAGACAATATAATGATTACCATATTGATTAGGATTTGTAAGAACCTTTGTTATTAATTAGAAGTAAACAACATAAAAAATACTTTTATACCCCTTCCCCTCCCCTTATCCAAAACAACGTAGTTTCGGTGAACACCAAAATATACGGATTGCTGTTGAAATGTGCTATTGCCCATCTACCTGTAAAGTGTATCACTTTAGGCATGGAACTTTCTCTTCCATTGACTACATTACTTTCCCATTGATTACAAAATACACAGCAATTACAAATTTACAATGGATAGTAAGCAATTGCCTAATTGATCTTTGATATTCCCATCGTTTTTGCAACAAACTCAGATATTTTTCCTTCACTAAAGAAAAAACAAAAAATTGAGACCTTTTAATTGGCTAATGGTTCTGGATTGTTGTTTTCCTTACTGTGAAATATCCTGTGGTAGATTTCTGTCTCATGGATGATCAAAACTTAGGCCGGGGACATTTGGTTGTGCTTTCATTTCGACTTTTAATTTCATTTTCTCGAACAACAAAAAATATATTGTTTGCAAACTGTTTCCCAAAGTTATGTTTAGAAAACACCAAAACCATTGATTTCAAATTTTCAAAAACAGTTTTTGCACCATCAAAAAAATTTTAAAAAAAAAGACGAACTTTTAAATTTTATTTCATTTTTTAATTATTTTGTGTCCGAAACTATGAAAAACTAAAAAAAAAAAACAAAACAAAAACAAAAACACAACCATACATGCCACATTTTCAAACTATAGAACATGTTCCCTAAATTAACCATATTTTTTAACTACTGGAACAAGAATTTTGCACATAGTAGTAACATCAAAACATAGGCAATCAAAATGCTTCCTTCATTTCTACTTTACGTCATCTTCAATGTGTGATGTAGCCTTATATTCTTCTCCCCATATATCCTTCCCTGTGGATCAATCATCACAGATGCTTCTAAAACCATCCAATGATGCTTTGTCTTCCACCTAAACACCTTATACTTAACTTTAGTCTCCACAAACAACCTCAACCCAAAAACCCGGTCGGCAATTCCTCTCCAAAACACTCTATCACCATTGATCAACACATCCAACAGAAGATTCTTCTTGTGGCCTTGATAGAAACCCGGAATTGTTTTGGTGCCAATCGTATGGTCAACGTGAAATAAAGTAATTAAGATGTCATCGTAGAAGATGCCCATACCTTTGTTAGGATTTGATATTTGAAGAGTGAAAATGAGAGAAGTGTTTCTGTTAAGTTCATGTTGCTGGACTGTTGAATTGCTGGTGTTTAAGGCTGGAATGTAGATGTCTGCGACGGTGAAGACCGGGTTTTTGGGGATTAGACTTAGCCATACTACTACTGAGGCTAACCCTAACACTACTATGACTTGGAAGAACCACCAGTAGATAGAGAATGGAGTTTTTGAGATCTCTTTTTGAACCATTTTTAGTGAAATAAAAGGTAAAGCGGAGGTGAAAGGGTATATTACGGATTGATTTTATAGGGAGAGAAAGAAGCTGCATGTTGTGCCTTTCGGTGTCCCAAAAAACTGTTTTTATACAATTAATTAGCCTCTAAGTAAGTGACCGAAAACCTATATTAAGACGATGATACTACGTAAACTAATTAGTGTATTTGTTAGTGTTATAATATTATTATTGATCACATTTATTATATAAGTTATAAATATTTAAAATCATACAAATGATGCCTCATTTATTATAAGGAATCCCAACTCCAATCTATTAACAGATGATGTGACATCATTTGTATGATTTTAAATATTTATAACTTATATAATAAATGTGGTCAATAATAATATTATAATACTAATTACAGCAGGTTGCTGTGAGGCCCATTGGGACCGTGTCTTGAGTCTTTTTCGACTATCCAAACCATTAATATTGTAAGGTTCGTCGAATAGATCATTCATGCAAACAATCAAGTAAAATGGACATTTGTAGCCTCATAATAAGAGCACATTTGTTTTTTAAAAAATAAACGGTTAATATGATTTTAATAATTTTTTAAAAATAATTAGGACTGGATCATGGGATTATAAATGTTCGATTAACTTGATTTTTTATTTGAATAATATACTCGATAAACTTTACAATATAAACGATTTAGATTATTAAAATACAATGAAAAAATGCCTCTACAAGACCTCACGGTAGGGTTGATGTGCCATAAGGCACAGCAGCAACCCTCAGTCCTAGCATATTAATGTGTATATTAATTGGTACATATAACATTATTCATATTAAAATGGTACATAGTTACATGGCCTTTGGGATATCCTCTTAAGTGAAAAAGTTTATGGAAAATTACGGGAAAAAAAAGAAAAAGAAAAAATCACAGGGCTTAAGTTAGGCAACAAAATAAATTCTAAATTTTTTATTTTGTCAATTTAAAATTTTACTTTGGATTTGTTTTCAATGTAAATTATTTGTCTATTTTTGTTAAGTAAAATCGATAAAATAATGTATATTTTAGTCCTTATAAACTCACATTAGAACAAATAAAAGTCTGAGACCAAATATTTTGATCTCTAAAAGTGAAAATTTTGTTGTAAAATACATTTAGAGATCAATTTTTATCGTCATGAGGATAGTCGTTAAAAGGTCGTCTCGAAAAGTTCAAAACCAAGGCTTTTAGTGACAAAGTCACTAATAAATAGATTTTTAGAGACAAAATAATATGGTCTCAAAAAGATAATAATTCATTACTAATGTCCAATTTTTGCTGCTAAAAATATAATAACGACACTTTTCGGAATAAAAATATTTGGTCCCTAAAAAATAATTGTCCCTAAATTTTGGTCTCTAAAACTTTAATTTTTTGGTAGTGCCATAAAAAAAAAAGTATTTTAGACATTTTATATATATACTTACATTGAGTTTAAAATTTTAAAAATATTCACTAAAAACAAAAAAAAAACGAAAACCAAAAAACTCAGTTTTCAAAAAATTTAATTCAAAAAATTCAAACCAAACACACTGAATATTTTTTTTTATCGGTTTTATTTAACAAATAGACAAATAGTTTAAATTGAAAACAAATTAAATAATTAGAGTTTAAATTGATAAAATTAAAAAATTATTTTGTTATAAACTTCAAAGTTTAGGGTTTTTTTTTTTTTTTTTTTTTGTAATTGTACCAAAAGTTTATAATATATGCAAGATATGCACTAATTAGGAATATGGTATTGTCAACTTTTTATAGTAGTGATGCATATATGTAACGTATATGAATTTTCTTTTCATTTCACTTTTAAAAAATATATATACATATATATGTTAGTGACAATATTTAGAGTTTTTTTAATTTTTATTTTTGCGTCTTACGTAAATTCACACAGCTAAAACTATGTGTTCAAGGTTTCACAACATTTAGAAAATAATAGCCCATGGCTTAGTGACATGGAGGTAACATTTAAGTGCTTACAAAGATGAGGTTAAGAGTTTAACTCTCTCTTATAATATTAATTTAATAATTAATAATTAATTTTAAATAATTTAAAGTAAAATTATTTAAAAAATAATGTGTTATGAAACTACGTAAAAAAAAAAATGGTAATATTCATCTTGTGACAACCTTTTAACCAAAGTGCCAACAAAATTGGTCTACTTTTTGAAATGCTTGTTTGTTGGCCTTAGGCGTAAATTGACTTCTTTTGCTTTTGAATCTGTGCTTGGCCACATTAATTGTTAATCAGTGACAATGACTTTGTTTAATAATAATATTAAAATCATTGTAATTATATTTTATTTATTTTTTTAGGGGACAAATTTAGGCATTATTTGTTTCGATAAATTTTTTTCACATATTTAGTTATGCTCTTAAAATTAATATATTAATGATCGCATTAATGGTGATAGTAGTAGTGGCGGCAATGATGTGGAGGTGGAGGTAGAGGTAGAGGTGTTGGGGTGGTGGTGGTGGTGGTGGCAATAGTAGTGTAACAATGGCAATGGTAGTGATGTTGTATGGTGTGGTGTTGGTGGTGATGACAATAATAAGATGAAGGTGGCGGTAGTGATAATGGTAATGATGGTCGTGGGCGTGTTGGTGCCGGTGTAGTGGTAGAGGTTATAGTAGTGGTAGTAATGTGGTGACATTAATAAAATTTTGATTTGAAAAACATTTTTCACTTTTTAAATATATATATATATATATATATATATTTATCTAAATAGTCTTATTTACTATTAGCTATAAAATATTTTCTTGACTTTTATTTTTCGTTACATTAAATGCTAAAATGTATAAACGGAGCATTAATAATATCTTAAGATTGGGCTTCTTTCATGTTTACATCTTAACGAGACTTGTAATCAACCTCACGAGTTTATCAAATTCTCTCATGTTGAAATGTGAATATGAGATAAACCAAATTTTATATTGAATTAGGGACAAACCAACAGTTGAGCAAAAAGTGAATATTAAGCTATCAAAAAAAGTCTTTTAAATATACTTTGTATAATGGCCCCTTTTGGAGGATTGACTATTTTTAACGAAAAGATAATAATAATAATAATAATAATAATAATAATAATAATAATAATATTATGACAATTTATAATAATTTTTAAATTTATTTATTTATTTTGTTTTGACTAAAATCTTTACTCATCAAACGGGGTCTAATACATGTAACATCCTTTCCTTTTTTATTAGGCAAAGCCTGGGAAATCGGAAAAGCTAATTGTAATAACAAAAAATAAAATAAAAAATAAAGTTTCAATTTACTTTATTTCCATCAAACACACTCTGTAAAGTTTGTTCAGTGATTAGGAAAAGCATTATGATGAATCAGTTTCGACTAAGGGATTGGTTACTTTGGGCCTTTATATGTTGCTTCTGGCCCAAGTACCTCTAGCTTATCTACAAACGCGCTTGGGGAAATGATACAAAAAATGGGGGTTCCGTATGCAGGTGGTGTTGAAAACCAATATTAAAAAGGCATAAACAAAATATAGAGTGACATGCGGAGCAAAATACGGAATGAGATACAAATTTTTTATAAAGAGTATCTAACATATAAGTGTTATATTATGTGAGTCCCATCTTCTATAAAATATTTATATTTTATTTTGTGTTTGGTCTTAAACTTATGAGTGTTTAAATAGGAGGAAAAAATATTACACATTAATAAAAAAAAAATACATATATAATTATAATTATTAATATTTATTACTTTTCGGTCAATTTTTTTCATAACCTTCACTTACAAATTATTTTCCCTAAATAGAAAGAGGCGTACCTTGGATCTATTGAAAGGCGCTCAGACGATAAATCAATTTTTGAATTTTCTTTGTTTAAAGGTCCAGGCATTTAAACATTTTGTTCAAAAAGACAAGCTTATACAAAATGATCAAAACATCCCTATATATGTCATATACACAACAAAACCTCACATTTCCAAACAACCACATATTCTCTCTCTCTCTCTCTCTCTCTCTCTCTCTCTCTCTTCTCTTCTCTTCTCTTCATCGTCGCTGTTAACCACCTCTGTCGTCATCGATCTCCTCTGTCGTAGCTGATCTGGACTCTCTCTCCCTCCTCGCCGTCAATTTCTCTCTCGCCACTATCGTACTTCGCTGCCATTCGACGTCTCTCTCTCAATCTCAAGCCTCCAATCCGACCACTACCTTGCTCCATCAGCTAATAACTTTACTGTCAACATGAGGTCTAACCCTAGCTTGGACTCCAAATAGTGAATGATGTTGTTGATAGAGGTGGAACTAGGGTTTGTTTAGCGAAGAAGAAACTCTAAGGCTTGAGCTATGTCCTCCGAGTCTAGAGCTTCCTCCTCGCTGTTCGGCCTTTCTTTGCCCTAAAATCTCAAGTCCTCTGCTCTCAATCGCCTCAATGTCATCGATGACGTCAGTTTTCGGTCGGCAGAGCTCAAAAAAGGCCAAGCTTTGTCCATGTTTAAAGACTATATGTCTACAATCACCGATGAACTAAAAGGTATTAATTGACTTCAGTCCATAACAAATTTGGCCATTTTTGGACAGATAGTAAAAAGCCACTTTTGGCTTTTAACTTATTTTGAGTTACATCATCTCTCTAATTTTTTATATATTTTTTAAAAAAAAGTCAAAAAATGTCAGCTTTTAACCTATTTCTCAAACAAGCCTTAATATATGTATAGATGACTGAATATAGTATTGGATGATCCAATTCTAAATGTTGTTTTATGCATGTGTTTTTGTTTGATCCGATTGGTTTGTAGTTTGGAAATGGAGTCCATTATTGGATACAACATTGTTGGTGTTGGGTCTGAAATGAGGAGGAACATAGGTACACCAAGAAGATCGAATAGGTCTTGCAGATGGGTCAGCAACAGAGTCAGCCCAAGACACGGTTGTTTGTTGAAATGATTTTGTTTTGCTTGTATTTTTGCATATCTATTTTAGCAAATCTATTTTCTACTTCTTGTTGTTGATGGTTTTTTTTTTTTTTTTTTTTTGAAGATCTTTAATGGAAAAAATTGAAGAATTATTTTTTTTTCCTTATATTTTTGCAGATTTGTTCAAAAAATTGAATAGATAAATTGAACATCTTCAATTTTTTTTTACAGATCAATTCAAAAAATTGAACAGATAAAAGGCAGATATGTTCACAAAATTGAATAGATAAAAAAAGATTTCAACAAATAGAGAAATAAAATTTAGACCAATAAAAAACTGAACAGATAAAAATTAGAACAAGAATTAACACATATTTCAATAGATAAGGGAAAAATTGAACAAATAGGGGAATTTTTTTTTTGGATCTATAATAAAAAATTAATATATATTTCAATAGATTTTGTTTCAACAGATGAGAATAAAGAGAGACCCATAGAATTTAAACAGATAAACAGAAAAACCCACAGAATTTGAATAGATAGGAATTACAACAAATAGATTTTTTGAACAAATAATTTTAACAGATAAGGGAAAAAATTAAACAAGTAGTCAAAAAAATTAAACAGATCGGGTAAAAAAATTAAACAAATAGGGTAAAAAAATTAAACAAATGGAAAATTTTTTGAACAAATAGGAATAAATTTTGAACATATAGGAAATAAATTTGAACATATAGTCAATGAAAGTCAACAGATAAAAAGAAGTCAACAGATAAATTAAAGGGTTAAATTGTAAACAAAATGTCCTTCAAAACAAATAAAGAACTTCTTACCAAACTATTTTACAAAATGTGGACTTTTAACTAATAAAAAATATCTACTGGACCTTTTGTCTTATACCTTCCTTTGATTGGATTTATTACCAATTTTCTCTTCTATTAAATGGAATGTAGGGTCCAATTAGTGAAACTTAAAGCTATTGATTTTATCAAAGGGTTATTTATATCATGATAGTAATATATAAAAATGTATCACTTTCACTTCTTATACATTCTTTCAAGAACGCTTCTAAAAAATTTGTATTTGTATAATATTTATAATTGAAGGGAAATATATATATATATATATATACGGGTTTATAGATAAGAAGATAAAGTGATACTGGCTAATAGTTGGAGGTGTTAGTGTATTAACCTTTCATAGAACTCGTCAGGTAGATCATTCATTTGAAAAGATTAACTTGATCGGATATCGATAACTCTAAAAAAAAAAAAAAAAAATTACTTACCATCCCTTTTTTTAAAAAAAAAAAACATATTTGTTTCGATCATTGGTCACTGATATCCGATTTACCTAATCTTTGTATTGATAATCTACTTTGTGAGCCTTACAAAATGAACAATTTAAAATACTGAAGCCTAGTGACATAGACGCAACACTTAGGTGCTTCCAAGTGAGAGGTTGGGAATTCAACTCAATACCGAAACTAAAAATACTAAAATTACCTATAAAAAATAGGGATTCTTGGCCATAACTCCTTTCTAGAGCCCTTTTTTTCTTGAAAATGTCAAATTCTAATTTTTTGGCTAATAAACTCCTTCAAAATAAAGAAACCTTGTAAGGACGACAAAAATTTTCAGATTTATATTTTGTGTGACAAATTTACCGCCTTAACACACACACACACACACACACACACACACACTCTCTATCTCTCTCTCTCTCTATCTCTCTCTCTCTCTCCACCACTTCCACCATCGTCTACACCACTATCTTCATCACTATCTCCATTACCACCACTACCATGGCCATCACCATTTCCACCATTACCATCGTTTTCACCACCACTATCTCAACCAGCGGCGCCATGCCATTTTACCATTGGCAACCACCATCGTCATCCTTAGCCTCAAAGACCCCAGATCTAAGATTGAAGACCTCAGATGTAGCGATCCCAGTTTTGCCACTTCGCTGAGTATGTCGGGAATCGAGCTGCCCGGTCAGCTAGCGGGGGGTAATGCCCCTTGGCGGGTCCAAGGGCAGCACCCTGGTGGGAATTGAGCTACTCGGTTAGTTCGCGGGGGTCCAGGGGGCAGCGCCCTAGTGGCATTTAATGCAAAATACATTAGAAGTTGCTTGTCTGCTCGAGCGGCCGTTTATGCGCTCGAGTGGAGAATGTTTGGTTTCAAAAGTTTGACCTGTCTGCAAAAGTACTGGGAAAGTGTATTTGACGCTCGAGCGGGGCTTTCTACGCTCGAGCAGACCATATTATATCAGTTCGTGAATCTGATATTTCAGATCACTTTTTTATATATCTCTCTCTCTAAAAACCCTTTCCTCTCCATTCTCTCTGCATTTCCCTATGCCAAATTGGATCAAAACCTTGATTTCTCAAGATCCATTAGAGTTCTGTCATAAGTTTTTCATCAAAGTTGGTTAACTTCTTGAGGGCTTCGTTGTGTGCGGTGAAGATCGAGTTTCAACACCGTTGATTTTGAGGGTTTCATCTCATTTCTTCTTCAAAACTTGAGGTAGGGATTTTCTTAGAGTTATATATATATATATATATATGCAAGATCTATATGATTTTCAAAATCATCTTTCGATAGCTTTGAAAATTGATTATTGATTCAAGAAGTTAAGCGATTTTGAAAGTGGGTTTGTCTCTTTTTCTTTTAAAATGATCTTATGGGTTTTGATTTTCATTGATTAAAGAAAAGATGATTTTGGAAAGTTTTCTTTCAAAAGATTTGAGTTTTATAGTTTTGGTGAGAAAACCTAGAATTTGGGGATTTTTTTTAAAGAAGACTGAAAATCCATGAATGATATTGTTATATTTATTTTGTGTGTCAAAATAAATGGATGTTTGAAAATTTTCTTATTTATATTTATATAAATAATGAATTTCATGGAATATGAGAATTGTTGTTCATTTTGAAAATTATTGTTCAAAATACTGAAATAGTCTTGAAATAACTAATTGTCGAGGATACTTAAGAAGATGGAATTGTGTTATTCCTTGGATGATGAATTAAAATAAAAATATTTATATTCACCTTGTGAAATTGGCATATCAATTCATTTGATTATATAAAACTTTGAAAGTTGATTTGAAAAACTTGCATTGAGAAAAGAATGTTGAGAAACAAGTTTTTATGGAATGGTTTTGGGGTAAATACGTTGGTAAGTCTTGATAGGTGGTGTAGATGATATTGAATAAGTTGGCCTGAGAGTCCGGGTTGAAAGACCAAAAACCCGCACGGATAGGTGTCGAGCCTTCCGGTCAATACCGGTAAAAATGACAATTTGATAGTACTTGTATAGTCTACTTGTAGACACTGACCTAGGGATTACCAGAGTCGTATTTACCGCCCTTGAAATAAATTGTTAAGTTTTGAACAATTGACATTGCATGATATCGTTGAGCCTGATGGTTTTCAAAAGATGAAAATATGATTTATTTTCAAAAAGGGCATAGCATGGCATGTGCATTTCATCTCTTGAGACTTGTATAAAATGTAAACACTTTGTTAAGAATTTCCTACTGGGTTTTATGCTCACCCTACGGGTTTTTTGTGTAGGAAAAGATGTCGTGATCTCACCCAACTAGGAGCGTGTAAGTATGTATGTTGGGAGTATAATGCTCTCATTTTGCTATGACTCTGTGTGTAAGCCAAGGGTTGTGTTTGTGTGAGTTTAAATAACCGTTTTGTGTAACCAGGCTCAAGCCTTGGAAACTTGTAAATCCTTAGGGGCATGTTTGATTGGATAGATTAGAGTATGAGATTGGGATTATTAATCCATGGGCCCAATTATCCTATATTTGTTTTAACATTTTGGTTTAGGATTATTAATCTAATGGATAATTAATCCAACAAATTTGTAGGATTATTAGTAATGGGGTAGGGTTGGGATTATTAATCTAATGGATAATTTATCATATTAACCCAATTGGATAGTGAATACCACACTAATTTTGATAGGATTATTAATACCTCACTATTAGTCTTGTGAATCAAACATAGCCTAAGGGTATTTATTTATTTATTTACTTGTTATTGGATTAATATATTGTTGCATGAAAAACTATTGTATCATGTAATGTAAGTTTGGAGATTTATATTCAGTTTTCCTTGAAAGAGTCATGATTGTTGTCTTATCATTTGGGCTAGAAATTTGGGGCGTTACAACTTGGTATTAGAGCTACCGGGTTTGAATACTTGGAGCTCGTGGGAAGTGGTTGTTTAACCACAATGGGTTCATTTAGCATGCTTAAGAAGTGTTATGCATTTTGTGACTATGTGACAACATGCTTATGTGACTAAATGGGTATGGGATTGGACTTTTGAGATGTTGTTTGCTACTATTAAATTCCTTGAGGTCTTATTAGAAGGGTACTCGATCAATACTCATTCTACTAAGAATTCTTGGTTTTCATGGGACGAATCTCATCATAAGAGTATAATCCGTATGTGTTTACATGACTAAGTGCTTAGAGCATCTCCAATGAATGGCTAAATCAGCTGCCAAAGCCATAATATAGCAGCTTGGGCAATCTTGGCTTCTCCAATGGCATGCTATAACAGCTGCCAAATTTGGCAACTGCCAAATCAAGTGCCAAATTAGGCAGCTACTTTGGCAGCTGCCAAGTCACCCAAATTAAATTGTTTTCTTTCTTCTCTCCTTCCCTTCTTCCCTTTCAGTTGGGATTTTCCAGAATGCATGAAGTTTTATATAAAAATATTAAACAAGAATGAATAAGAATTCATCAATATTCCAAAATTCATCAATATTCAACAAATTCATCAAATTCATACCAAAAATAGATTTAAAAAATTTCATCAAATTCATCAAATTCCATACCAAATTTCAGAATTCATCAATATTCCAAATAATTTCAGAATCAAAATAATCCATTATAATCTCAAATAATCCAAAGAAAAATACCTGTATTTGATGGGGGCTACAGCTTCCATTGATCCGAAGATGGTATGAAATGGGGGCTACGGCTTCCATTAATCTCAAATAATCCCAAAATAATTTTTCGAGGCATTTTTCTTCAGATCGATCCAAATTTCATACCAGGTATTTTTCTTCAGATCGAAAAGGGTTGAAGCTAAGGGTAGAAAAGGGTTGGAGAAGAGGGTTGAAGAGAGAGAGAGAGAGAGAGAGAGAGAGAGAGAGAGCTTCGGATGAGAGAAGATGGGGGATGATCATTGATCTGAAGATAAAGTGGAAGAGGAGGAGATGCTGATCCGAAGCTGATCTGAAGAGGATGATCCGAAGCAGAGATTTGAAGCTCTCTCCCTCTAATCTTCACTCATCCAAAGTTTGTTTCGAAGCTGTGCTCTCTCTCTCTCTCTGAAGTTTCAAAGCTGTGCACTATCCCATTGATCTCTGAAGTTAAGAGTAGATCTGGAAACTTTCAATTATGGGAATTTGTGAAATCATCCAAAGTGTGCTCTATCCCATTGATCTCAACCGTTGATTAATAATAATCCAACGGCTGAGATCCAAGTGTGCTACTTTATTCATTAAAAAAAATAAAAAATAAATAAAAAATAAATATATTGCAAAAAGTATAATGCAAAAAAATATTATTTAATATTATAATGCTACTTTGTATTATTATTTAATATTTTCAATATAGTATAATGTAAAAAAATAAATATATTTTTTCAAATGAAGACAATAAAAAGATAAAATACATTAGCTGATATTAAATGAAGATAATTTTATTATAATAAAAAGACATTATAATATAAATATATAATTTTTTTCAATTTTTCAATTTTTTTTTATTTTTTATATTTGTCTAGTTGGGAATAATATAAATATATAATTTTTTTAACAAACATGTAAAAAAATGTCACAAAAGACAAAAAAATAAACAAAAATAAAATCACAAAAAACCTATATCCAAACAACACCTACAAAGTTGGAGAGAAAGTTGGTTGAGATTTGTCAAAAATAACAAATGACCATTGGAGCACTATTGCTATAATTTGGCAAAATAACACTATTCATTGTCAAATTATAGCAATAGCAACCCCAATATAGCAACAACCATTGGAGATGCTCTTATGTGGGGTGAAATTTAATTGTTATATAGTAGAGGAATATATAGCATTATTGTGATCAAACGTGTAAGGCAAGTTACGAGCACGTATGGGTTAGTGTGCTAAATTAATTCTATTGTCATTTATAGGATGTCAGGAAGAGGTTAAACCTGTGGTGGTAGAGGCGGGAGGTGTGATAGGGCTCGCTGAGGTGTGCATGAGGTACCGGTCCATGAGGTTTCGGTGCAAAAGGAAGAGTCCGGCCAAGCTAATATGGCCGAACAAGTGGGACAGGTAGGAATCCCGAGACAAACGGGTCAAACTACAAGCGGGTTAAGCTGCAATTGGGGCCCTAGCTCGAGAAATGGCAGGGGCTTTAAGAGAGTATATGAACTTGTTGAGGGTGGAGAATCATGCCCGAGAGAACACTGCGGAGTCAAGGGCGAATTTCCTTACTAGAGAGTTCTTGTGGGCCAAACTAGATGAGTTTCATAGTGGTCCCGAGCCCAAGAAAGTGGATGAGTAGCTCGAACAAACTGTGAAGACATTTGAGATGCTTCACATCAAAGATAGTGAACTAAGAGTGACTCTAGCGAGTTACTACCTTAAAGGAGACGTGGGTCAATGGTGGAAATATGCCAAGGGTAGAGTGGAGCCAACATGGGAAGCCTTTGCGATTGCTTTCCAAGATAAGTACATATCTCCCACTACTAGGGAGAGATTGAGGCAAGAGTTTAAAGACCTCAAACAACTCAACATGCCCGTGGCCAAGTTTGAGGCGGTCTTCTCTAGTTTGTCCAGATTTGCACCAGAGTTGGTGGCAACGGAAGAGCGTCGTTGCATTGAATTTGAAAAGAAATTGAAAACAAAAATTATGTTCAAGCTTTTCAGAAATATGATTCGGGAATATGACCATCTTGTGGAGACGGCGACACACGTAGAAATTTCCAAAAAAGTCGAGGAGGAGAGGCTTTGGAGTTCGAGGTCTAGGGGCCGAGAGTCTCAAGGAGACTATAGGCAGAACAAGAAGAGCATGAAGACCTATCCATCCCAGTCCCAACCACAGTAGTCTAGATCCACTTTTCCTTTGCCTACTGCAGGTCCGGGAAAAAGTGCATCGAGCAGCTTCTGGTGTTTCAAGTGTGGCCAACCGGGTCACAAAGCCTTCTCATGCGCACAGAAGAGAGGAGGGCAGTTAATAGTACCACCACCTAACCGATCTCAAAGTCAGTCTCAGTCTCAGGGGCCCCAGGGGCGCGTGTATACTATTACCGTGCCAGAGCAATTGCCAAAATCCTCAGTTGTGAGAGGTATTTTTGTTGTGTGTAATTCTTTGGCTAATATATTGACAGACACGGGTGCGTCTCATTCATTTATATCTACTGCATTTGCTTCTACATTGGGGTTAGAGGTAGCACAGTTAGTGCCTCTACTCAGAGTAGAGTCACCTGTTGGGGGTACAGTTGATTTAGACCGGGGTTGTCGTGATTGTGAAATAAAAGTTGCCGAGTGTCGACTTCCGTTTTCTTTTGTGTTGCTAGATATGTCGAGTTTTGATTTCATTTTACGCATGGACTAGTTGTGCTCTTATTAAGCTGTGATTGATTGTTATCGTCAGAGAGTTACTGTGTGCACTTTGGGTGGTGATCATTTTTACTTTCTGGGGAACCGAGTTAATAGAGCCTTGTCGCCAGTTGTTGACCCTCGTAGTAGGAGCAAGCTTAGTGGCCTTCTTGCAACTCTCTTGGATAATTAGAGTGAGAGGGCTTGTGTTCATTTACCAAGGGTAGTTTGTGAATACCCGGATGTCTTTCCAAAAGATCTTACTAGTTTACCACCTCACCGGGAGATCAAGTTCTCCATTGAATTAGTGCCTAGCACGGCACCGATTTCCATGTCACCGTATAGATTTGCACCCGTCGAATTGCATGAGTTGAAGATTCAACTCCAAGAACTTTTAGACAAGGGCTTCATTCACCCTAGTACATCGCCTTAGGGAGCACCGACTCTCTTTGCATAGAAGAAGGATGGGTCATTGCAGTTGTGTATTGATTACCGCAAGTTGAATAGAGCTACTGTTTAGAACAAGTATCCTCTACCCAGAACAAATGATTTGTTTGACCAACTTAGAGGGTCTCGTTACTTCTCAAAAATAGATTTGAGGTCGGGGTACCATCAGTTGAGAGTCCGGAAGGAGGACATTCAGAAGACGACCTTTCATACTCGTTATGGCCACTATGAATTCCTTATAATACCTTTTGGGTTGACCAATGCACCGGCTTCCTTTATGGATTTGATGAACAAAATTTTTCAAGAATACTTGGACCGTTTATTGGTCGTCCTTGTGGACGACATCTTGATTTATTCAACCTCTGAAGAGAAACATGAGACTCACTTTCGGGTAGTGCTGGGTTTACTTAGTAAGCACTAATTGTATGCCAAATTTGAAAAATACGAGTTTTGGTTAATAGTGGTGAAGTTTTTAGGGCATGTAGTGTCTAAAGAGGGAGTGACTGTGGACTCCTCAAAGATAGATGCTATACAGGATTGGGAACAACCCAAGAATGTTTTTGAAATCTAGAGTTTCTTGGGATTAGTGTGGTATTTTCGACGTTTTGTAAGGGACTTCTCTAGATTAGCTGCACTTTTGACTAGGTTGACTAGAAAGGATATCAAATTTGTGTGGAATGAGGCTTGTGAAAAGTCATTCTAAGAGCTTAAGACTAGATTGACTACCGTACCGGCTTTAATAATTCCAGAAAGGGGTTTGAATTACACTGCCTATTGTGATGCGTCTGGGGATGGACTTGGTTGTGTCTTGATGCAAGAGGGAAAAGTTGTGGCCCACGGTTCATGACAATTGAAAACTCATGAGAAAAATTACCCTACTCATGATTTAGAATTAGCAGCGGTGATTTTTGCTTTGAAAATTTGGAGGTATTAGTTGTACGGTGAGAATTTTGAAGTCTTCTACAATCATAAGAGTCTAAAGTATTTGTTTTCTCAAAAAGACTTGAATTTATGACAGCGGAGGTGGATGGAATTTATGGAGGATTATGACTTTGAGTTACACTATCATCCAGGGAAGGCCAATGTAGTGGCCGATGCTTTGAGTCAAAAATTTGTGAGTAGTTTTGCAAGTGTGGCCATTCAGGAATAAGATATGCTAGATGTTATTGGCAAGTTTGATTTGCACTTGGGTGAGTCCGGAGAGAGTGCTACTGTGTTTACTTTGAATGCTCAACCTAGCTTGGTTAGTAAGGTCATAGAGGCACAACGAGGAGAATGTGATATAAAATCAATCCGTGTTAAGATTTCTAATGGAAAGGAAGAGAAAGGTTTGAACGTTCACTCAGATCTGAGTATACGTTACCTAGATCATTTGTTTGTACCAGAATCTTGTAGGGAAGAAGTACTTCAGGAGTTCCATCACTCACGCCTTGCGGTACATCCGGGAGGCACTAAAATGTATCATGATCTTAGTCGTCAGTTTTGGTGGAGGGGTATGAAACGGGATATCGCTTTATTTGTATCGAAGTGCCTTACTTGTCAACAAGTGAAGGCCGAACACCAAAGACCAGCGGGTTTGTTACAACCCTTACCGATAGCCAAGTGGAAATGGGAGTGTGTTACCATAGATTTTGTAGTTGGGCTTCCTAGAACACAACGAGGCAATGACGTCGTTTGGGTGATTGTTGATAGGTTGACTAAGTCTACTCATTTCATTCCGATGTGCTCCGGCGACTCTGTTGAACGCTTGACAGAGTTGTACATTAAAGAGATAGTTCGACTTCATGGAGTCCCTGTGACTATTGTGTCAGATAGGGGTCGTCGTTTTATTGCTCGGTTATGGCAAAGCCATCAAGAAGCGTTGGGAACTAAGTTGACTCTTAGCACCGCTTATCATCCTCAAACCGATGGACAGTCGAAACGTACCATTCAGATTTTGGATGACATGATTAGAGCTTGTGTCCTTGATTTTAAGGGGCCTTGGGAAAAGCACTTACCATTGATTGAGTTTGCGTACAACAATAGTTACCAAGCTAGTATTGGGATGGCACCATTTGAGGCCTTGTATGGGCGACCTTGTAGATCATCGGTTTGTTGGGCTGAAGTGGGTGATGCACCGCTACTGGGTGCAAAAATTGTTAGAGAGACAACCGAGAAAGTTTTTCTCATTCGGAAGAGGTTAGCTACATCCCAAAGCCGACAAAAGAGTTTTGCCGATAAGAGGAGATGACCCTTATCTTTTAAAGTTGGTGACCATGTGTTTCTAAAAATCTCACCAAGGCGGGGTTTGATGAGATTTGGTAAATTATCTCCAAAGTTCATTGGGCCTTTTGAGATCTTAGAGCGAATTGGGGAAGTGGCATATCGGTTAGCTTTACTACTACAACTTTTAGGAGTTTACAACGTATTTCATGTAGCTATGCTTAGGAAGTATGAACCCGACCCTTCTCATGTGCTTGATTGGGCTGACTTGGAGATAGATGATGATGCCTCTTATGAAGAACGACCAGATCAAATATTAGATACCCGAAAGCAAGTGCTACAGGGCAAAACTATACCGTTGGTAAAGGTGTTGTGGAGACACCATGGGGTTAAAGAAGTGACGTCGGAACGGGAGGGGGAAGTCCGCTCCAAATATCCCCATTTTTTTGAAAATGCTTAAGTTGCTTTTCTTTGTAATATTCCCTAGTGTTAAGGGAAACATATTTAAAGTTGTTAACCACATATTGATATGTGCGTTGTTATTTTAAGCAAAAGGTTGTTTAGAGTTACCATTACTTTTTGGGAAATTTCATGTTTATAACGTATTTGAGAGGTTGTTGTTAATGAGATAACCATGGTGGAAATTGTGGAATTTAGTTGAGAGTTATTATTGTGATTTGAAAATGAAATAGCGTGGCTTTAATTGCTAGAAACCCTTTATTTGGGTAGTTTGATTTGAAATTTCGGGGACGAAATTTTTTAAGGGGGGAAGGTTGTAGCGATCCCAGTTTTGCCACTTCGCTGAGTATATCAAGGATTGAGCTACCCGGTCAGCTTGTGGGGGTCTAGGAGGCAGCGCCCCTTGACGGGTCCTAGTGCAGCGCCCTGGCGGGGTAGAGGGGCAGCGCCCCCGAAGCAAAAATACAAAATACATTAGAAGTTTCTTGTCCGCTCAAGCGGCCGTTTATACGCTCGAGTGGAGAATGTTTGGTTTCAGAAGTTTGACCTGTCTACAAAAGTACTGGGAAAGTGTATTTGACGCTCCCGCTCGAGCAGACCATGTTATATCAGTTCATGAATCTGATATTTTAGATCACTTTTGAATATCTCTCTGTCTCTAAAAACCCTTTTCTCTCAATTCTCTCTACATTTTCCTACGCCAATTTGGATCAAAACCTTAATTTCTTAAGATCCATTAGAGTTCTATCATAAGTTCTTTTTCAAAGTTGGTTAACTTCTCGAGGACTTCATTGTGTGCGGTGAAGATTGAGATTCGATACCGTTGATTTTGGGGGTTTCATCTCATTTCTTCTTCAAAACTTGAGGTAGGGTTTTTCTTAGAGTTATATATATATATATATATATATTTGCAAGATCTACACGATTTGTGAATTATCTTTCGATAGCTTTGAAAATTGATTATTGATTCAAGAAGTTGAGTGATTTTGAAAGTCGGTTTGTCTCTTGTTCTTTTAAAATGATCTTTTGGGTTTTGATTTTCATTGATTGAAGAAAAGATGATTTTTGGAAAGTTTTCTTTCAAAAGATTTGAGTTTTATAGTTTTGCTAAGAAAACCTAGAATTTGGGAATTTTTTTTTAAAAGAGACTGGAAATCCATGAATGATATTGTTATATTTATTTTGTGTGTCAAAATAAATGGATGTTTGAAAATTTTCTTATTTATATTTATATAAATAATGAATTCCAAGGAATATGAGAATTGTTATTCATTTTGGAAATTATTGTTCAAAACGTTGAACTAGTCTTGAAATAACTAATTGTCGATGATACTTGAGAAAAGAGAATTGTGTTATTCTTTGGATGATGAATTAGAATAAAAATATTTATATTCATCTTGTGAAATTGGCATATCAATTCATTTGATTACATTAAACTTTGAAAGTTGATTTAAAAAACTTGCATTGAGAAAAGAATATTGAGAAACAAGTTTTCATGGAATGGTTTTGGGATAAATACGTTGGTAAGTCTTGATAGGTGGTGTAGAAGATATTGAATAATTTGGCCTGAGAGTCCAGGGTGAAAGACCGAAAACCCGCACGGATAGGTGTCGAGCCTTCCGGTTAATACTAGTAAAAATGACAATTTGGTAGTACTTGTATAGTTTAATTGTAGACACTGACCTAGGGATTACCAGAGTTGTATTTACCGCCTTTGAAATAAATTGTTAAGTTTTGAACAATTGACATTGTATGATATCATTAAGCCTGATGGTTTTTAAAAAATGAAAATATGATTTATATTCAAAAAGGGCATAGCATGACATGTGCATTTCATTTATTGAGACTTGTATAAAATGTATATACTTTGTTAGGAATTTCCTACTGGGCTTTATACTCACCCTACGGGATTTTTGTGCAGGAAAAGATGTGGTGATCCTACCCAAGTAGGGGCATGGAAGTATGTGTGTTGGAAGTACAATGCTCTCATTTTGCTGTGACTCTGTGTGTAAACCAAGGGTTGTGTGTGTATGAGTTTGAATAACCGTTTTGTGTAACCAGGCTAAAGTCTTGAAAACTTGTAAACCCTTGGGGGTATTTATTTGTTTATTTACTTGTTGTTGGATTAATGTATTGTTGTATGAAGAACTATTATATCATGTAATATAAGTTTGAAGATTTATATTCGGTTTTCTTTGAAAGAGCCATGATTGTTGTTTTATCATTTGGGTTAGAAATTTGGGGCATTACATCAGATCTAAGATCTATCATCTAAGATTCAGGCTCCATTTGGTGGAGCTTTCAAAATATAGTTTCACACTCACTTTTGAGTGTGGTTTTGTTTAGCATTTTCAAAAATTAATTTCACACTCACTTTTGAAAACTTTTTCCAATGTGGGAAAATTTGAGCTAACCGGTCGTCTCACTAGATGTCCTACCGGATGTCCCACCGATTGTCCGGCATGTTGATTAGAACAATATTTTTTTTTTTTTGCATCTATTATTTTTATATTACAAAAAAAATATTTGTGAAATTTTTTTAAAATTTTTTATGAGCTTTAAATAGAATTTTGGGTTGTGTGTTTGGTTATGAACTGTAAGTTTTTATATCAAATATCATATGTTATATCACTCAATTCATACTCAATTTAAAACTCTTTTCAAAACTTATAACCAAACAAGTTTCCACACTCAAATCATAATTCCAAAACTCACAAACGCAAAATACAATTCTATTATCAAATCATAATTCTAAAACTCTACCAAGCACCACCTTATATTCTCTTCCATCTTTTTCTCTTTGTCTCCTCATCAAGATTTTTTTTCCATATAGTAAAATTTTACTCTAGTTTGAACCAGACCTGAGGCAATATATTTGCTCTCTTTATCTCTCTCTCTCTCTCTCTCTCTATCTTTTCTCTCTCTCTCTCTCTCTCTCTCTCTCTCTCTCTCTCTCTTTATACGTATATATTTTTATTTTAATGCAGTTTTTTGTCACTATCAGTTTGAATATTCATTTTGAGATCTCAAACGAAAATGTTATTTTAGTACGTTCAATAGCGAAATAGTAAAATTTTACTCTAATATAGAGTAAAATTTTAGTTTGTGTAAGAGTAAAATTTTACTGTTTATGTTATCAATTCAATATTCTGACTGATTTCTCATTTAATATCTATATGAATAATGGTAATAATTATAGTAAGTGTAGTGGTTAGTGATAATAATAGAAAAAATTCACTATTTACAATGTTTAAAGTAAATAGTAAAATTTTACGATCCAAATTAACAAAATAAAATTTTACTATCTGATAGAGTAAAATTTTACTGTCACCGGAGAATGTTGACAGAATTTTTTTGTCGATCGACAATGGTTACTGGAAAATTATCACCGGTCGAGGTGATCAACAGTGACCGGCGGTGGTCGGTGATGGTAAACAATGGTCAGTGGTGATTGTGGTAATGTAAGAAAATGATAGAAGTTAAGGGTATTATTGTCATATTTTTTTAAATATTTTGAATTTTGTCCTTAATGAATTAAATGTTTATATCTAGTCCTTTTGACAATAAAGTTTGAAATTGAGGGACTTATAACATTAGAAAAATGAGAGATATTGAATCTATCTATATATTATATAAGGAAAAGAGAGTTTTTAATGAAAAAAAAGCTAAGAGAGCTTTACGTGCTCAATCTAAATTTCTTGATTTTTTAATTTAAAAAAAATAATTAATAAATTACACACTCAAACACTTTATTTTTTAAATAAAGAATGTATTTTGTATTCCTAAAATCATTCTGCAAAAAAGGATTTTTAGTAGAAGAGCTAAGAGAGCTCTAAGTGCTCAATTTAAATTTCTTGATTTTTCAATTTTAAAAAATAATTAATAAATCACACACTCAAATACTTTCTTTTTTAAACAAATAATGCATTTTTTATTCCTAAAATCTTTCATTCCTTACAATCAAAGAAGGAATGAGTTTTTCAATTAAAAATTAATAATTAATAAATCACACACTCAAAAAAGGAGTTTTCCTATCTAAAAAAAAAAAAACAAGAGTTTTCCAATTTAAAGAAATTTAATAAATTACACACTCAACACTCAAAAACAAAGGAGTTTTCCAATTAAAAATAATAATAAATAACAAACTTAAGTCGTAAAATATTTTTTGTTAAAATATTTTAAATTCTTCACCAAATCATAAGATGATTTATATAATTAAAATTTTGTAACATTTTATTTTTCCACCATGGCCATTACTACTACTCGCTCAACATAGGATTTTGGTACTAGATTTATGTTTTAGAGAGCAATACTAAGCTCGGAAGGATGGTGGGCGTCGTAGGACGAGATGGTGGGACCTAAAAAGAGATAAACTAGAAATAGTTAAAAATCAAATGGATAAGGAAGGTACTTGGGACTTAGAAGGTGATGCTAACACTATGTGGAATTCGATGGCCAATTGTATGAGGAGAATCTCAAGGGAAGTGTCTAGAGAGTCGAAAGGAACGGGACCCAGCTCTAGGGAAACTTGGTGGTGGAGGGAAGAGGTTCAAGCGGTAGTTAAGGCAAAAAAAGAGTGCTTTAAAAAGTGGCAGAAGGATAGAACTGAGGAAAACCTTAAGAGCTATAGATTGGCTAATAAGGAGGTCAAGAAAGTAGTGAGAGAGACTAAGTTGAAAGCTTATGATGACTTATACACTAGACTAGATAGTAAGGAGGGAGAGAAGAGGGTATACAAACTTGCTAAGATACGGGAGAGGAAAACAAGAGATTTCAATCAAGTAAAGTGCATCAAGAGTGAGGATTCGAAGGTATTGGTGAAGGATGATGAGATTAAGGAAAGATGGAAGAATTATTTTGAGAAACTGTTAAATGAGGAACATGGAAGTACGATAATAGGGGAAAAAATAGCCAGTAATACGATAAACCAAGATTATAGGTTCTATCGCAGGATTAGGAACTTTGAAGTGGAGATTGCACTTAAGAAGATGAAATCAAATAAGGCTTTAGGACCCGATGATATCCCTATTGAAGCTTGGAAGTATCTGGGTAAAAAGGGAGTTGCTTGGTTGACTAGGTTGTTTAGCAAAATTTTGTTGACTAGGAACATGCCAAATGAATGAAGGAAGAGTATTTTAGTGCCAATCTATAAGAATAAAGGTGATGTCCATAATTGTAACAACTATAGAGGAATCAAGCTAATGTGTCATATAATGAAAGTGTGGGAGAGGGTGATGGAACGCCGATTGCGAGACATAACAGAGGTGTCAGAGAATCAATTTGGATTTATGCTTGACAGGTCAACAATGGAAGCGATCTATCTTTTGAGGAGAGTAATAGAAAAGTATAAAGAAAAGAAAAGAGACATTCATATGGTGTTTATCGACCTTGAGAAAGCATATGACAGAGTGCCCCGAGATATAATATGGTGGGTGTTAGAGAAGAAATGAGTGACAAAATGCTACATTGACGTGATTAGGGACATGTATGAAGGGGTGGTGACCACTATTAGATCGCCAGCTGGAGAGACAAATGAATTTCCTATCACTGTAGGGTTACACCAAGGATCTACCTTAAGCCCTTATCTTTTTGCTTTAGTTATAGACTAGTTGACGATAAATATTCAGGATGATGTGCCATGGTATATGCTTTTTGCAGACGATATTGTGTTAGTGGATGAGACTAGAGAAGGAGTTAACACAAAGTTAGAGATTTGGAGAAAAACTCTTGAATCTAAAGGATTTTGAATAAGCAGAACTAAGACAGAGTACATGGAGTGTAAATTTAGTAACAATAACAATGAAAGCAGAGGAGAAGTGAAGACTGAGAACCAAGAACTGCCTAAGAGTGAACATTTTCGTTATTTAGGGTCGATTATCACAACATCGGGAGAGATTGATGCAGATGTGGCCCATAGGATTAAAGTGGGATGGTGTAGGTGGAGAAGTGCGTCTGGGGTATTGTGCAATAAACGAATACCCACTAGACTAAAAGTTAAGTTTTATAGAACGGCTATTAGACCAACTATGTTGTATGGGACAGAGTGTTGGGCAACCAAGAAACAACATGTAGATAAGATGAGTGTGGCTGAGATGAGGATGGTAAGGTGGATGTGTGGTAAGACTAGACAAGACAGGATTAGGAATGAGTGTATTCGAGAATGGGTAGGAGTAGCACCGATAGAAGATAAGTTGAAAGAGAATCGTTTGAGATGGTTTGGTCATATTCAACGGAGACCAACAGAGGCAGTAATGAAGAGATGCGATGCTGTAACGGTAGATGGAAGTGTTAGGGGACGGGGTAGCCCTAGATTAACGTTGACTAGCGTTATAAATAGAGACATGAATCTACTTAATTTAACTAATAATATGGCTTTTGATAGGGCCGCGTGGAGAAGAAGGATTCATGTAGCCGACCCCATTTGATGGGACTTAAGGCTTGGTTTGGTTTGGTTTGGCCATTACTACTACTCAATGTATATATCAAATTTCATTATTTTTATACACACTAAACATTAATAGGGTTTCTTTATGACTCAAACTCTTAACTCAATTGTGGGAGTTCTAAAGGTTCAAACTAAATTTGTTGACTTCTAATTTTTTTTAAAAAGGAGAAACATCCATTGGTTATATGAAAAATTTTAGTAATGTTTATCAATATACACAAATGATTTAGGGGTTTAAAATTTAAAATTTAAACGTTGAGTCAAGAAGGTAATTATAGCATATATCTATGATTTGAGGAATTTTTTTACTAAAATTCAATTGTGAGAGCTCTAAAGGCTCAAACTAAATTTGTGACTTCTAATTTTTATTTTTATTTTTTTAAAAAAAAGAGAAACATCCATTGGTTATTATAAAATAAATTTTAAAATTTTAGGAACATTTATCAATATACACAAATGATTTAGGGGTTTAAAATTTAAAATTTAAACATTTAGTCAAGAAGGTAATTATGGTATATATCTATGATTTGAGGAACTTTTTTCCTAAAATAAAAAACCTACTTAATAAATCTCTGTAACTAGGATATTGAAAATTCCTTTCTAAAATAAATAATCTACATGCGAAACATGTCTCTGTACAACAAATCTGAGTTTCAATGGCATCAAATACACACCGTGAATACAATTTTACAACGCACAATGTAAAGCCGTGTTATAACTAGTCATAGAAAGTCATTCACTTCAACGACATGCCATAGTACGCCATTAAAACCCTTTAACAATGAATCTTGTGGGTCATTTTTTATTTTTCTACAACTACTCTTGAACGTCGTTAATTCAAAGTTTAAACCACAGCGTTCAATAGTAGTTGTTAAAAATTTAATATAACGGCCTATTTTGCTTGCCGTAGATAACTCAAGTTTCACAATATTTTTTGCATGCCATAGAATATATATATATATATATTCAATTTAGCAGGTTCTATTTTACCTATTCTGTACGATCTAAGAAAACATTACAAACAAGCTTCACAAACATATATATAAACATCAATTAACCACCAAAATATTAATTTAAACATAAAAAAAAAAAAATTGTCTATAAGTTCTGAATTTCCAAAAACTAACTACACATTCCAAACCATCCTAAAACTATGTTTCTAGACATAAAAAATTATCCTTAACTTCAAAACCATCCAAAACGTTCTAAATCATCCCAAAAAAAAAAAAAAAAAAAAACTATCCGTAAGTTCTAAACTATACAAAATTTATCCGAATTATCTTCTTGCAAGTGCACCATCATGCGCTGATTTAATTGCATCAACACTCGGCTTGTGCTCTGCATATCTTTGTATTAGGAAATTCCTAGCAGCTTGGATTTTGTCTTCAAAAACTTCGCTTCTTAGAGCAACCAAACTTGAAACAACATTAATAGAAAGAGCATATAATGGACCATAAGCATGGATATGGGATATATATGTAAAATTGACAGAAGTTTGAGTAGGGGGGGGGGGGGGGGGGAAGCAAGCAAAAGCACAAGTATGAAAAATGTGCAAGTTTACGTAGTTTCTCTATGAGAATGCTTCTTGCCCCTTGCACCTTTGCTTGGCTCCTACAAGTTCTAATTATTATTTTTTTTAAACTTTGTAAAATATCAATTTATCTGAAAGCTAGCTATATATCAACACAAAGCAACATATTGGTAACTTCTCCAATTTTCGGCGTGGGTAAGGATATTCAAACTTCAGCAAAATGGAATAATAATAATAATAATAATAATAATAATAATAAAAAAGGAGCAAGGGTGTTGGATCAGGAGAGTTGGAGAGGATCCAAGACCACCTCACAAAAACACACAGAGTACCACCAAATCCAACAAACAAAAGCAAAGAAAACAAGTCCAAAGAGACCATAACAACCCTCAATTCTATATATGTAGATAGCGATACATTGAAGTAAACAATACAATTATACAAGAAACATAAACATGAGATGAGATAAATCTGTTTAAACTAACAATATAGGAGCAAATTACAATTTATTTAGGATCCAACAAATTCCAACCCACCTAAAGACTAGTAATTCCCTATTTTCCTCCTATTTTTCCTAGATTCTCAGCAACCAAACAATGCATTCTAAGCTCTATAATATCTAACATATAAGTTTACATGCCTCTTCCTCCAATTGAAAAGAATAACTTGCCCAGAACTTTACTTTCTAAGTTGAAAAGAATTGCTTCAACCTTGTTCTAATTTCTTGATGATCAAGAACAAGTTTAAGAACAAAAATAAAAATTAAGCAATAGTTATGGAAGCTAAGGTGGGTTCCATTTAGGATGGAGATAATTAGACTCATCTCAATCTATCAAATATGAATTTTTTTATGATCAGTTGAGCAATGTGTTCACACAATGAAATTAATTCAGCTAAAGAGAAGCAAAATTGCATGTAAAAGAATAAAAGCAGCTAATCTTTTTGTACAAGGTCGGAAGGTCTATGTTATCAAATTAATTTTTTTATAACACACATCATACCATTAAACATATATATATATATATATATATATTTCAAATAATACGTGCATTGCACAGATCAACTAGTTATAAAGTAAAATAACGCAAAAATTAAAATATAAAAATTACAGAGAGAGAGAGAGAGAGAGAGAGAGAGAGAGAGCAACATCTCTTGCTTCAAAGAGACGCTTGAGACAATGAGGTTAATTTTCTCAATAAAGATAATATAATTTGAGTTTTAATAAATACCTATAACGTATTGGATTCAGTAACTTGAATTGATCATTTGGTTTTCCTTATTCTTCTTCATCCTTTTGGTCATTTCATGATTTTTATTGGTCACCAATTTGTTTTCAAAATTGTTATTTTTGATAATTAGTAGGACTTGTGTAATCAATCACCGAAGTCTTTCCTGTTGCATCTATCTCATGTCACTGACATTTTAGTAAGTAAAACATACGTAAGACCAAAAGGTTCCTATTACCAAAGTGATGACAATTGATCAATTCAAATAAATATGAAGGAACTGAAATAGTGGCAGCCTATAAGCAGCACAATTTCAATAAAAACAAGTAATAATAGAAGCATGAATCACAATCAATTAATGATATTTAAGAACAAAACCATAGAAGAACTAACTAGTAGCCTGTGCACGTTCTGACAAACATAAAATTAAAAAATTTACAATCAGTCACAAAATATTCTTATTTGCACAATATATATATATATATATATATATATATAATTCCAGCAACAAGGGCAGTACTCAATGACTACACAGGCATACAGAATGCACATTAATATGGTTTCGAAAATTCATTTGAAGGGGTGTGCTCAATCAAATAAGCATAACTTGCAACAGTAAATACTTACCAAATCATCATAATTAGCCCTAAAAAATCATTTTGTTATAGGAATCAGACCATCAATTTCACCAAATCAACACCACCAAGTTTACAAACTACTTAAAAAAAAAGTTTACAAACTACTTAAATCTCACAGTCATATTTTATAATCAAGCAAGCAACACACAAGCAGAACTCAAAATTTACACAATCAATGCAAAAACTCATACACAGTAGTAGACATATAAACAATAAGTGCAGAGGTCGCCAATATAATCAATGTCACGATAGCATGAACCGTCGATTTGTTGCCGCAAGACAGAGTCCCCAACCGGATCTCAATCACGTTCACCATCGAAAGCATCAAGAACAAGCACTCCATCACCTATCAAATAGCTGAAGCCAACATTCCGAATCTAAGAATCTTGAAATTAATGTGGACTCGGACCCTCATCGACATCTTTGATGTTTAAGAGATTGATGGCGAGCTTGGGGCCCTCAGCTACTAAGGAAGAGAAGAGAAAGAAGTTGAAGGAGATGACTTCGAAGACTAGAAGCTTCTTGCTGGCGACGACGCCGGCGTCGTAGGTGGAGGGGTTGTTGGAACAATCTTCTGTGTACAATAAATAAATTGAAATTAAATCAAACAAATAAAATAAATAGCATACCGAATTTATTTTACCGAACCGAATGAATAATAAAAAGATCAAGTCGAATGTGTGACACTCTATCCTTAAGACAAATTCGCCCTGCTATAGTGTTTACGAACAAGTGACGTCTATCTCCCAAGATACAATGATCTTCACAAATTGTAGTAGCACTCCAAACAACTTGTACGGCGAACAAAACCTTACGTTCTATACTCTTTTTAATTTTTCTAAAAATAATATGAGGAGAATTTATGCAAAGGAACAAAATCGGATAGCAAAATGATAATTTTCGGATCAGAAAAAATCGGCTAGAATGTCTAGGAATTTATAGGACTAAACAGGTTTAATTATTCAAACTGAATAGGTGGAATTTGAATCCAATAGGTGCATAATAGTTTAAACAGATAACTGTTGGGCAGTTTATATCTATTGGAAAAACTGCTGGCAGATTTGAATCTGTCTGGTAGTTTTAAATCTGTTCGGGTTCCAACACATCTGAAAACTGTTTGGACTGTTTAATTTGTTTGGAAAAATTGGACTGGAAGAGGAAATATTGGACAAGAAATTGAATTCAAGTTTGAATTAATTTCGTTAAGAATTTTTTGGAAAAAAATCAAATAAATTTCCTCAAAAAATTAATATTAGAACCGTCCCAACCCATACCCGCGCCAGGCACGGCTGGACAAACGGTGGCGCGCGTGGTGGTTTGGGCTAAAGTTCATTTTGTCCATAACTCTTCCCTTTCTACAAACTTGGGGTGCCCCTTGGGGCCCAACCCAAGTTAGTACACCAAAAGCTTATATACTCACAAAAACTCTCTTAAAGTTTCAATGTGAGACAATCCATTTCAAGGAAACCCACATTTAATTCTTTAAATATTTATTCCACGAACGTGAAAATGACGTCAAGTTCCCATTCACTCATAAATGGTTTTGACAAATCGTCTTCACCGTGTAACTTTCCATGCGACAAGGAACACGTCACCTCTTCGGACCCACTCCAAAAGACGTGTGAGACCTTCTCTATTTTGGGCTCAAAGTTGGCCCAAAATAAGCCTATAAAATCCAAATTTCCAACATGGATTTTCGAGGCTATGTTGGTTTGGGGTGGTAAGAGAGAGAGGCCTACAAAGACAACGATTGTGAGAAATACTCTGCCCCTAACAGTATTGAACGCACTCCCTCTCTCTCTTTTATGTTCCTTGTGATTAACCCTAGCCTTCTAAGTTCCTTTTGATTAGAAAGAAAGAGTTAAATGTATTTTGAATTCTTTTTTTTAATTTGTGTTTTGGCGCTTGGCGCTAAAGTTTTTTTTATTTTTTTATTTTTTCGCAACTTGTTTTTGGGTCATAGATTTTACGGCAAAAATTGCATGTTGGGGAAAGTAAAATATATTCAACGGAAGATATACGTGCGTCGTGGAAAGTGAAATTTTTAACGGCTGGCTTTTTGTGTGTCGTGAAATGTTCAATATTTTTAACAACTGATGTACACATGTTGTGTATAGTTGATGCATTAACAGCATGCCATATGCACGTCATAGAAAGTTTTATTATTTGTGGCTAACATTGCAAGCCGTAGAAAAATCATCGCTATTAGCATTCACGACCTATGCAACAGACACGTCGTGGTTGGAAAATTATTTATAACATGCAAAATTAGCAAGTCGTAAAAATGAAAAACCACGACTAACATTTACTGTATGTCGTTGATGTGAAATCGCAAAAATCCAATTTTGTTATAGTGTCTCACTATTATATAAATTAATCTCGTCTAATAACTAACTAATAATAAGTAATAAGTTAAATTTCTATTTCAACATAAAACGAAAAAGACAATATACAGGATGGGTAGAAAAAGTTGTGATACTTAGTTCGATCCATGGAAACTACAAGATATAAAAGAATACACCAATCCTAAGGATCCATAGGATTCATTGTGGATCCTATTAGAAATGGTTGGGAAAAATTCTGGAAAACATAATTTTTTTCTTAACTTTGCTCAATTATCTAGGTGGGACCTGTAAGCCAAAGTTGGCGGGTCTATGTGGTAACGTGTTCTATGGCACGTTGTGATTCACGTGGTAGATTTGGTTGCTCAAAACTATTGTCGAGTGAATGGAAAATTGAAGCGAAAGTGTGCTCCATGGAAATGGAGTTTTGGTGGAAAAACTTTAAAGGTTTGAACAAGGCATGTCCCACAGTGATTTGGTGGAAAGTTTTGAATGGGTTTATAAAGCTTGGGATTGGAACTTGGGGTGTGCCCCAAAGGGTACCCAAGTTTTGTAGAAATGGAGGTTATGGGCAAAATGGGCTAGATCCATTGGACCCAAAAATCACCACACACGCGCGCGGCGCCGTTCGGTAGGTCGGGCGAGCTGGGCTGGGCCTGGGCTTGGGCGCGGGTGCGTGGTGTGTGGTTGGGTTGGGCTTGTTCAGCCCAATACTAATCTTTTTGGGCCAAAAATATTTGGATTTAATTTTTTTTTTTTGAAATAAAATCTGTCCACCTGTCTAGAATTCAGATTAATTCCGGAATTAATCTGTTCCGATTTTTCTCTACACCCAAATAGGTCCCTACGGTTTTTATCCGTTTGAATTTTGAACCCAACAGATTTAAATATGTTCATTCAAAACCGAATAGGTTTCATACCTGTTCAAAATAGGTTAGCACCTGTTTAATTCAAAACCAATTGTCACCACTGCATCTATAAATAAGTAGCTCTCGTTTGATGTTTTCATTCAGAAAATTCGTACTTCCCTTCTGCTAATATATTCTGCATTTTGTTGTATTTAATTTTTGTAAGAAAGAGTGTAAACACTTAGTGTGTTCGTTGTTCGAATAAATTGTAGTGCTGCATTTATTCGTTGATAGATCATTTTATCCTAGGAGATAAACATCCATTTTCTGAAAGTACCGTGGAAAGAACGAATCTGTTTTAAGGACATAGTGTCAAACACTAGACTTGATCAGAATATCATTCAACAAATTAATCAAGTAAGTTAGTTATTTATTTTCTGGTTTTATTTATTTATTTAAATCAGATTTTGATTTTGTTTTTGTAACAAAATAAAAATCTGTTTTTATTTATTTTATTTTATTTTTCTGGTTTGATTTTTGTAATCAAACAAATTCTCTCATTTCCTTTATTTCTTTTGTATTCTAATTGTTGTTAAGTACACAACAGAATTTAATTTATTTAAATACAGTAAAGATTGTGCAACAGATCCAACACAACAATAGAAACATTTGAGTTGTTTAGTCTTACATTTTTTATTTAATTCAAAATCTTGTATATCTAGATAAGTATGTATCTATCCAAAATAGATGCAATAGAATTTGGAAGATCTCTTAAACATATTTTTCATTGCTTCATGTTTTACATAAAAAAGTATCCTCCTTACAATTTCATTTATTTTTTCGGTCTCATGTTTGCCTTCTTTCGAGACTTAGTCTTTAGCTCCTTCTTTAGATGCTTGCTTCAACTTATATGCTAGCTAACAAATGATTTTGTTGGCTTCAATGTGTAGGTAGCTAAAAGGATATCAAAGCTTCTAAATATTGGCAAAAAATCGAATCGAACTAAGTTTTCTAACATCATTTTAATGTTTAATTCAATATTGGAATCTCCAAACTAGTTCATACTGGCCATGAATCGATAAACTATGATATAATTTATACATAATATTTAAATATATTATTATCAAATATTTTTAATAATTAACTATTAATTTTTTAGATTAAGTGTAAGATTAAAGCTAGAATATGACATATAATTTCGGACAACTTTATCTTAGATAATTTTTAATATATGAATATATGTAACTATTTATTCCATAGTGTTAACATAAATATTTTATTTTTTTACCTAAGTTCAAATTTTTTGATAGATATGCATAAAATATCACTACAACATATATTTTGGTCTTTAAAAGTGAAAATTTTGTTGCAAAAGACATTTAAGGACCAATTTTCATCGTCATGAGGATAGTCGCTAAAATGTCGTCCCGAAAAGTCAAAAATAAGGCTTTTAACGACAAAATTTTGAAAATATCACTAATAAATAGACTTTTATGGACAAAATAATTTGGTCTAAAAGTGATTTATTTTTTGAGACAAAAAGTTTGGTCCCAAAAGGATAATAATTCATCACTAATTTCTAATTATTGTTGCTAAAAATATAATAATGACACTTTTCACAACAAAATTATTTGGTCCCTAAAAAATAATTTTCTCCCTAAATTTTGGCCTCTAAAATCTTAATTTTTTGTAGTGTATGTTCATATTTCTTATTTTTATTATAAAAATACTTATAGATATTTATTTACCGATTTATAAAATAAATAGGTCAAATGATTTGGGCATAGATCAAGACAAATTTTAATGATTAGGTGAATATCACGTCAGCATAAATATACAAGTCATTTATGTGTAACTCTGATAAAAATAAATAAAATTTAATTGATTATAAATAGTTTTACTACATATTTTAAATAAATTTTATATTATTATTTAATTGTAAACCAAATTTTGATTATTTATTTATACTTGTATATAGCATGAGTATATACCTTGAATTTGATCTCGTCTCGAATGGCTCGAATTTTGTTTTGCCTGTTATTCGGCTGGTCGTCCGGTAAAAAAGCTGGCAGTTGAGGTTGACAAGGTGACAACCGCGGTAAACAAGTGCTTCACCCGGTTGTCCGACCGGTGACTAGTGAACACAAATTCGAGTCATTTGAGACAGCTCAATTCAAGACCCTAAGAATTTCCCAATAAAAAGATAAAGATTTTTTTTTTTTTTTTTTCGCCAAATCGTATTGAAGATTGTGTGATCAAGTTTCCTTTTTTAACATATAATTTATATGGCAATCACGTTTAAGAGGAGGCAAATCAGTTTCAAAAATATTTAGAAATATAAAAGTAGGACTAAATCTATTAAAAAACACTACAATCACTACAACAAAAATTGCTTATAGCCATGTTTTTTAGACAACGTTTTTTTTTTAAATGCTGTGGAAGAGGTAAAGTGAAATTAAGACACACGTGTTCGACTTTATAACGGTGCTCCGTCTCTTCTGTACTCGTTTCTCTTTCTGTCATTTTGTTTTCTTTCTCCGTCCTAGATCTAGGGTTTTCTCTGTCTCCTCATGCTCCTTGAGAGATTCACCAGGGTTGATTTTGATCACTTGTTCAGATCTAATTCTAAATCCATCGATTCCTGCATCAATTTGGTTGAAATTTCTTGATGGTTTTTTTTTTTGTTTTTCTTGATTTTGATTCTGATGATTTTGTAGAGGAAGATGGTTCGGTTGAGTTGCACAAATCGGCGGTGTTACGAGACCAAGGAGTGAAAAGGGATCTCAATCATCGGGAATCAAGATCATCGGGAATAAGACAGGGATCGAGACTGATCAAGTCGGAGTAAGAGGAAACCAGCCGATGAAATTATAGGCTTTTCTGTTCCAAGAAAAGCTCGAGCGCGATGGCATTGGATGCGCTCTACCTACTGAAGCTCCTTCTCAGGTCTGGTCCTCCCATCGCTACCATTCCTCAGGTCCTCTCTCTCTCTATATTGCTCCATCAAATCTTCGATCTGGCCTCTCTTCAGTCGAATTTTACTCTTTTTAATCTTTTCACTTGCTATTTTTGGTCTGCTCTCTTTTCAATAGAATCTCATTCACTTTGATCTTTTTATTTTTCAATCTCACTATTTTCAAAATTTTCAATCTACGTTTGTATATTGGTAGAACATAATTTTATGTATTTCTAATGAACATAGATAATTAGACTACGTTATTCCTTTTTTGGCTTGAAGGAAGAACATTAGAATCCTTAATTTTTTTTCTTAAAAAAATGCGGTGTTGGTTGTAGGCCATTGGGCTCAGGATAAGTGGGTTTGTGTTTGCTTCTTTGGAGCTTCGGTTTTGGGCATCTTATCAAGGCCAGACTTTAGCTTGGACAGGTTAGATTCAGTTGATGCTTAATCATATTACTCCCTGAATCTTATGTGAAAACTTTGTTTATTTTCAATTTCAGCATCCTTTGGAAAGTGTACACGACATAGATATTTACTTCATATTCTAATAGTGCCCATTATCATGGCTGGAATTACTGTGCGTGGCGTGATGTACTATAGAAGGGCATTCTAATAGTGTCCATTATCATGGCTAGAATTACAGTGCGTGGCATGATGTACGATAGAAGGGCATTAATGTTACAGAGTTTCCTGGAAGGAAGATCTCTGGGAGGTATTTTGTTTTGTGAATTTTGATCAGTCCTAAGTACTATTTGAAGCAAAGGCATAGATATTCTTTCTCATCTATTTCTTGTATCAACATAGGATGATTATTCTCAAGCAAAAGTCCTAACAGCACAAGGTTTTTAGTCTTCCTTTGAAGCACGGGCACAAGCTAACTTAAAGTTCACTTATGTTATTTCTTGCCAAATTTATGGGCAACAAAAACATTGAAAGCTCCAAAGGTGGCTGATATTGCTCTTTTGTTGCAAAGGCACTTTTCAATATTAACTTTAATCTTATATGAACTTACTAGTTTCTTTTTTACCTGAACGCCTTTGTGTTCACGGACTATAACAGAATTTTTGGTGTGAATTAAAATAGTCTTATATTTGATCTTGTAGCTCAAAGGTTTTCAACACCGAAATTTTCAGGCTTACTAGGCTAGTGGCTCTGTAGTGTTAGGGGGAATGTGATGTCAATGCCATGTGCTCAGGCTTCTCATCTGAAGTTCCTGTCTTGAATATTCTAGTACATGAAAAATGATTTTTTTTTCCATATAATTCTAGAAACAATATATATATACATAATTCAATAAGCCTTTGTGTCAGTTATTTTGGGTCTGCTACTTGCATTTATTTCCTCCAACTGACTATTAGAAATGAATAAATCAAATTTAATTAAAAAAATATAGCATTATAAGAAATGAATGGCATGAATTCACAATTGATGCACACAAAAAAAATTGAGAATTAAGGAAGCTCTACCGAAACTGGGAAATCAGATGGCAAAGGAGCATGTGAGGGAATTGAAAAGAAATTGGTTGTCATGGATCCTGGAGGTAAAGGAAAACTTTCTGTTTACTAAGGGAGGCTAGGAGCTGAAATAACTAATAATCATGGTGGTGGTTTCACATTGTTGCCATCCTAGTGGAGCCCTCTTCTTATTGAGTGATCAGGAACTGAAGGTATAATTCAATTGTGTGTGCTGGAATGTTTCTAGCACATGCCTTTCTTAATGTTATATCATTGTAAATCATGTTCATCTGGCCAAGAATAATAAGCAATGGATCTAAATTTTGCTGATGGATCTAGCTGTATCATTGTCTGTGTTTGTCTGATATATATGTCTGTGTAAAAGAGATCTAAATCTTGGGTTAAATTCAAATGTCGTGTTATGTTTCTCGTTTATCTCTTTTATAAATGTCAAGAATTCATTTTTTTTATTCTTCTTCTAAATACAGGAACATGAGTTGATTATGGGTTTCAAAAACAGGACTTGCTGATGAATTTCCTCATCTAATCATTTCAGTCTTTATCTGTAAAATAAGTTCTTGTGATGGTTATACGGGTTAATTTTGAAAACTTTCAAACACTTTTGTGGGTCAAAAACACAGATTTTTGTTTTCTTAGTGTTCATAAGAGTTAATATGCGATCCACTGGTTAAGAATTATAATTTTTATGAATGTGTCTATGTAAGAGAGATTTAAATCTTGTATTAAATTCAAATGCTGTGTTATGTTTCTTGTCTATCCTTTTTTTTTTAAATGTCAAAAATTCAATTTAGCAAATTCACTTCACTTTGATTGCTCATGTTCTTTGTCTCTCTCTGTCTCTGTCTCTTGTTTTCTTCTTCTTCTTCTTCTTCTCCTTATTTGATTTTATTTGGTTTTTATTAACATGTGCAATTCATCTTTTATTAACATATGGACATATATATACAAGTCTCTAGATCTAGTTGCTTTTGTATGTATAGCATGTCAATCTCTTTGTGCAGCATTGGCGAGATAACTGATTTGAGATGTCTCTGTTGTTATCTGCTTTGTTCTTAGCCAATTCTTGTCGACGTTGAGTTGAGTAGAAGCAATCTGGAAATCATTTCCTCAGGTTAGCTTTTTCTCAGCTATTTCCTCTTTTTTTTTTCTTTTTTTTTTCCTTGTTGATTTCAAGCTATCAATCTACTCTGTGCTCTTTGTTTTGTATGCGCTTATTTTTTGTTTTCAGAAAAAATAGTTTTCTCATCTCTTATGTTTTTGATATTGGTTACTAGATTGGATTCTCGTTCATGCTTTTGCCTTCTCATCTCTAATGTTTCTCATCTCTAGTACTTTTGCTTTTGCCTTCTCTCTGTGCTTGTTCTACTTTGTTTGGTTTTTACTTTTTTGATAGGACATATTTGTGGGCGAGGAAAATGGGGAGGATGATGGAGTATTCAAATGGGTTGCCTCCTTTGCTGCTATGTCAGTTCACTTTGGTTAGCATTGTTAGGCTGGAAATCTATACCACAGTGCATTGATCCCTAAAAAAATAGTTGATTAGTTGGCTTTTTAGTCTCTTTGGTATGGTATGGATGAATAGTACAATGAAGTTGATCTTGAGTAAAAGGCAGTCAGTCAGTTAATTTGTGGGTTCAGCCTTCTTATGTTGATTTTCTGCTAAATGCTCATTGCTCATTGCTCATATTTTGTTGGAGACAGAGATGGGTCCCAAAACTTGCAGTGAGCTGGGTTGTAAGTCAACCAAAGCCCTTGATTGAATATTTAATATATTGTTCGAAATCCTAGTACCAAATTAGCCAATTTGTTTCCAATAACATGTTTTGATAAATTTCTTACAATTCATTTATGTTAGATGATGATGAGAAAAATATGTGAGAGGAAAAGTAAACCCATAATAAATCACATGTTCAAGGTGTAGTAGTTTTCTTGGCTTTTCTGCCCTTTGCATTTGCCATTCCTGTTGTCATTCAATACTAAGAGCTTGACAAACAATCTTGTTTGGCCAATGTGGGTAAATCAACATTACAAGTTCCTTCTTGTTGAATGATGGATTAGACAAAATCCACTACCTTAAAAGCTGCAGTTATGCTTTAGTCATTTTATCATTCACTTGCTTATTCACTTTCCCATTTGTATATTTACTGGAATATTTCATAAATAATTTCTGGTCAGGCTTTATATATGAACTACTGCGTTACATGTTTACTGCAGTTGTTGATTTTGGACCGAACGAATTGGAGAACAAACATGCTGACTTCACTTCTAGTCCCTAATATTTTCTTTAGTCTTCCTTTGGCTTTGTTTAGCTTCTTAGGGTGATTACCTCTAATTTGATGGTGAAACAAGTTTATTCCAATATACAAACATAATATGCATAAGCTTATTAGTATGAAAATTCAAGGTTTAGGCAGATAGACAAGTTTATTCATTGTGTCAACCTTGTAATAATTTTTATAGGCCTTGCTTAATCTGAGTGAATTAGAAAGACAGTAGCTTGTATTTTTATTTTCCCTTGTGCTATCAAAAAGGAATTACTCCATTTATAGTTCTTTGATAGTAGCCTGTATTTATAGCTATATTCTAAATGATAAGTTTTTGCCCAAATCGATTATGACAATGACTATTCAACTTTTGAATGTGATTTACTGGTTGAATGAAGCATTGCACAAAATATGATCTCAAAATTAGTAATGAGATTGTGTATTTTTGCAGTTATAAATTTGTTTATGTTAGATGTTTAGTGATGCTGCGTTGTGCTTGACGTTGAGGGAAATGATGGATAATGATTTACTGGTTAATGATGGATAATGCCTATATATTAATTGCTAGGTTGCATGTTGAGTTAGTGATAGATTTTGCAGATTTACTTACTGGGTTGTATGACGAATCATTTTTGTGCAATAGCACTTTTAAGACCACCATTTTTTAGTCTTCAATTGATAATGGCATACTCAATGGCTAATATTTATTGGATTGATAGTAGAATCCAACTATGCAATCAATTTTTTTCTACCTACTTTCTAATCAGATTGAGTTTGTCTTTTTTTCCTTTTGATTACAGTGAAAAAAGCTTTTATGATCTTCAGAATGACAAAGAATGGGAGGGCGCACTCCTTATTTTTTTTATTTATTAAAATGTAAAAATATTTGTAATTTTTATTTTTATTTTTATTTTTATTTTTTTGAGTTAACATATTGTGTTTTAAGGGTTCTTTTTTTTTTTTTTTTTAGTCATGAAAAATTGAAAAATGGATACTAACTCACATTATGGTATATATTTTGACAATGGTGATGGTGATGGAGAATAGGTTTGCTTTAAACAAAAGTTAAAAGCTCGTTAATTAAGAATTTTTTTTTTAAAAAAAGAGAAAAGGTGGCGTTTTTATAAAAACGTCGCAAAATATCGTCATGATTACATCATAGTTAACCCTTCTAACAGACAATGTTAACGGAGGTTAAGAATTAGTAGCGCTTTATAAAAATGTCGTCTAAACTATTTAGCGGCGTTTTTAAAATGCCGCAAAGATATGACGGCGGCCACATTGGCAACGAATTTTAAAAACGTCATTTTATCTTTTTGCGGCATTTTTGTGGTCTATTACGGCGTTTTACAAACGCCGGTAATTCCCCATTGTCCTATAGTGAATGGAATTATTTTGGTTACAATACTATTACATGTCATGAAAGAAATATTACGAAAAAATTTTATGAACATTCTTCACTCTTAGATTAGTTATAATATTTTATTATATGTTATGCAATCACTATTACATTAATTTTCTAAAACTTTTGTTGACATTTATTTCATTATACATATAATTACTCATTTACATTATAACAAAAAAGTTATGAGACCTAACCTACTATAAGACCTATGGATAGGATTTATTACCAATTTGTCCTAATTTTTTTGTATCCCAAGAAATAAGGGGAAAATGGCTATGTTTCTCTCCCGTTCCTGAGATGAAAGAACGAAAAGAAAATGAAAACACCTGTTCATTATTATTATAATTTAGGTTCAATGAAGAACATATTTAATATAGCTACCTTTAATGCTTTTTTTTTTTTTTTTTTTTTTTTTTTTCGAGAATCACATATAAGTGGGATTGGGAAAAAAAATATTTACAAAAATGTGATGAAAATCATAAATAATATTAATTAAAATTATAAACTTGTGCACTTTTTATAAATAATTTTTCTATTCCCCACTAATATGTAATTCTCCTTTTTTTTTTTGGTATTAAATTTAGAAATTTAAAATTTCAAGATTTACCCTATATTTCTTGAGGAGGAAGATTCCCTCCAATTCAAAATCTGGACAAGAGAGGACTATTTGGGCTCGTGGGGCCGACACAAATTCATTTCGATGATCTGAACTGTTCATTTTATCAAACATTTCATCTATTTCATTCACAAAAAAATTTAGATTGATCCAATAATTGAAAATTGTTCAATTTGTTATTTTTGTCATAAAAAAATATGATTTATTTTTTAAAAACACAATTATCGTTTATTTTTTTAGTAAAAGAATGTAATAAATTAAACAAGTTACGGTTATCAGATCAACCTAATTTTTTTTTATGGATGAAATATATGAAGTGCCCAATGAATGGTTCAGATCATCAAAACAGAGCTCGTGGCGGACCCCGTGAGCCCAAATAACCGCCTTAATTCCAGATCCTATATTGGAAGAAATCCTCCTCTATTTCTCACACATTAAAAGAATCTTTTTTCCAAAACTCCTCTAATATTAGGAGTTAGCAAATTAGTCAAATCCGTGCACTCAACTAAGAGGTCCCTCATTCGAATATTTCTATTTGTGTATGAGATTTATTGCCCATTTATTTGTTTGACGTTTCTCTCTAACTTTAGTAGCTTCCTCGTATTAATTATGTGTTATATTTGCTCTTCATTATGATTATAATTGAGGAATGCGTTCTCCTCTATACCTCTTTTATAGGTCCCAATTTGGACCCACTTGATCATCTGTGAGGCTTGGATGCAGGGACTAGGGGATCTTGCTATAACCTTGGTCATGATAGCCTGTTGTGGTGCCCCAGTGACGGATTTTCTCAAGTTTTTTTTTTTTTTTTTTTTTTGAATCGTTCATATTATAAGGTCTATTGAGTAAATCATCGATGCAAAAAATCAAATTGATTGGATATCTACAACTTTTGTTGGCTTTTCGGCTTTCGAAGGTTATTACAGTAATTTTGAGCATGCCAGCAAGGATCAATTAGTCCCTACAGAAATTTAATTGCCAACCAATTATTAGAGGATTGTATTTTAGTTCTTTCAGCCTAAATGAAGAGGACTTTTACTGGTGGCTTTACTTAGGAGAATTAAACTGACAATGATTAAATGAAGAACAATTGTAGCATTTCATTAAGTAAAAATTAAAGACTTACGATGATCCAATTCAGTCTCGTAGAGGTTTACAGCAACAATCTACTTGAAACTACTCCTATGAATGAAATGCAGTACAGGAATCTGAAGTACAGAAATATAAATGACAAGAAATGTAAAAACTGGAAAGAAAAATAAAGAAAATAAACTAGTTTTTGGATCTGAGTTCGTCCCCAATTCTGAAGCCTTCTCCGCTATTTATACTGTCTTGTGGTAACCGTCGAAATGAGCTTCTAACCGTCGAATTACTCTTCCGTGATTGATGATCATTCTTCCGTGATTGATGATCATGTTTCCTCACAGTTAGCTCCACTACGCCATGTCTGGAGTTAGGCTTCCCTCTTAATTTTGAATTCAAATGTACGAATAACCGTTAGAACCATGTCATCTTAAATTCCTTTGCTAATCTAGTGTTATGTAGATCCATTATAACCAATACTGAATGCCACGTGTGTGATTACGATTGAAGACTTGAATAGTCTTCTCATATTGCCCTTATTTTTCCACGCGTCGAACTGTGATTGGCCTGTACAAAATATATAGCCAACATTACCCCCCGCACTAATATATCCAATACTTGGTGATATTAGTGGATCAAGATATTTTCCCACGTCTTAGAATGCGCATGGGTTTCCGCATTTTTAGAAACACAACCGTCATTCATTGATGAACATTTGCATTAACTCTTCTTCGATCTCTTGAACATGCTCACTGTCTCAATATTTGAAAAGACCAATTCAGTTCTCATGGCTAAACAGACCTTTTCTTATCTCGATCAAGCATATGAAGAGTTGTTTGATAATATCGTTCGTCCTCGAAAGAATATTCATGCATTGATTAGCCACCTTTACCCACCTTCCTATATTCAAGTCATGGAAGCTTTTGCAAATTATCAACCTCTGGATTACGAACATATTGTCCACAATCCTTTGATTCAGAAATTTGCAAATATGGACATTGGAAGCTCTTCCTCTAACCCAAAGCCTTTTGGGTGGGATGAAGCTGCAAGTTCTTCCTCTATCTCACTATCACTTTCCATCAAAGCCTTTTCCAATCCTGCCAAACTGGATCGTTCTTTGGCTTTTAGTTCGGAGTGAACTTTGGCCAATTGTTCCTTGCTGCAACTCCTTTTGTCTTGAAGAGTCGACTTTGGATCATGATCTGATTTTGAATTCTCTTCTCTTTCTATCTGGCTCTTTGGTTGGACTAATGAAGAGCTTTTTCCACTTTCTTTCAGGTCCTTCTAGTACTGAGTGTACCTTCGTTGGATCTTCCTTCTTTGGGACCTAGAAATCACTGGGCCCATATTTAGTTCCTTTGTTTTTGGGTGCTTAAGTGTCATCCAATTGTTTAAAGCCACCAAAGGAGGTTTAACCATCTTATCTTAGTTCCCAACCACATTCCTTCGGGTAGACATCTCCTTAGGTTTGTTCTGCATGACGAACCAATCTGGAACTCCACGTACCCATGAACCCACTGGCCCAGTTGTTGAACTGTCCCTTTCGTCCTTCGAATCCACGTTCGAAGTTGGCTGTGAAGGCCACTGTTTGGCCCTGATCCATGTTTTGGGCCCAATTCAAGCCTTCGATGAAGGTAGTCACTTTTTGTCCTGCGTGAGGCTGGTCTAGGAGGCCAATCCCTGGCTTTGATCGCATAACTTGAACCCCTTTCAGATCTCCTTTCAGGAGGATTGCCCTCCATTCTGTAATAATTAGGTGGTCTAGATTCATGTAGAGATCTTTTGCCTTTGGAGTGCACTCTAGTGGCCGTTGGCTCAGCCATTAATGGCTGCTGCCTAACACCAGCTGGATACGCCCTTTTGTTATAAGCACTGGTTGGTTTAGGACGCCTTTGCACATCTTTGTAATACTGCTTCCCATCAATCGGAAGCCCTTTCAGCCACTTATAGCTCAACCTGCATCTGGGACATATTCTTTGTATGACAGCTGCCTCCAAAGAATCAGCATCCAGTGTTTCTTCATCAGAATCTTCCCTCTGGTCTGGAAGACCTTGTCTAATAGCTGACAGACTTCTAGTATCTTTCTTGACAGTAGTCTGACTGGCAACATGCATTTGCATATTAACCTCTTCTAATTCTTTCAAGGATAAGTTCTGAAAGTTTCGCACAATAACATTGGCTACCACTTCTCCAATTTCTGGGAATGGATTAGTGTCAATCCCCATAGCTTTTTCTACTTTAGCTGGGAATTTCAAACTTCCCTTTTCGAATCTGCTCCTAGATCGTGTCTCAAAAAACAATGCAGCTTTTAGTTAAGTGAGACCAAGAATTATGCCATTTACAATAGACTTTTCCTTTAAGTTCTTCAGGAGATGGAATTTTAACTCCTTTTGGTAACTTCAGGAAGTTTGCAGCAAGCAAATGATCAAAAATGCCATCTACCTTTGTCAGATCAAAAGAGTATTTCCTATGAAGGTCTTTCTTTTTAAACTTGTGGTCAATTATTGTGTCTTTATGAATTAATGCCTCACAGATCACAGGCTCTTTCCCTACAATCTCTGCTGTTTCAATCTCATAATTAGGATCTCTATAATACGTCTTGTATGATGCATTACTTCGATCTTGTTCTTCTTCTAGTAAATCTTCATACCTAGACTCCTTATAGGTTAATTCCACTAAGTCTCTAAACTCTGTTGAATCAAATTTCTTTCGAAGCCTGAACTCTAGACCATTTTGAGCCAATCTCACAAATTCAGGCTCTGGTAAGATGATCTTACATTTATTTCGTGCTCTTTTAAATCTGGCAATAAACGGAGTAGCCTTCTCATCAGGCCTTTGACTCAATCTTGCCAAGTCTACCATGGAAACGTCTGGCTCTGTTTGGAAAAATTGAGCATGAAATGCCTTATCCATTTGTTGCCAAGTTTCGATAGAGCCAAGTGTAAGGTTAATATACCATACAAAGGCTGCCCTAGTTAGAGAATTTGAGAACAATCTTAACTTCATATAGTCATTATTGGTAAATTCACCACACTGAGCAGCGAACCTAGCAATATGCTCAACCGTCGACTGGTTTCCATTTCCATAAAAAAGGGCAAAGTCTAGTATCCTGAAGCCTCTTGGGTATTCATGTACCTTATCTACCCATTATGGGTATGGTTTCCTATACATAGGAGTTTGAACCCCCCGAGCCATTGGTCCACACATCTCTCTAACAATATCAGCAATTTGATCCCTAAGGACCATATTTTGTGCTTGTTGAACCACTACTGGAGGAATAAACACAGGATTTGGTGGACAACCTTGCGCCTGTGGTCCTCTTGGTCCATAGGGTGATATGTTTGGGACTGGTTGTCCCTGTGGTACTGGCTGCTGTTAGGGATATGGGTGACCCCTTTGAGCCTGTCATGTAAAAGGACCTGCGAAAGGTGCTGGAACAAGTGTTGTGTCTCTTCCAATTGTAGGAAAACCTTCCAACCCCCCAGGTATAAATTCGAACAAAGGATTAGTGAACCCCCTCGTGCCAGGTATGGCTTCGAACATGGCATTTAGGAACATCCTTATGCCATTATCTTGTGTTGGGCCAGATCCACCAATTTGCATGGCTTCACTGTTAAGTAATGAGGCATTTTGATTTGCCATAGGCCTCGAAAGAGGGTCATACCAAGACTGGGGTAATGGTCTTTCATGGCTTTGGCTACTTGTTTGACCATTAGCATGTCCATTACTCTGTATAGGTCGTTTATCTCTAGCCAATCTTTGCTGAGGGACATTTAAATTTTCCTCTATATGCCTTGCATTTGTTGGTTAATGAGTACTCATTCGATCCAAAAATGATGTTGCCCATCTTTCCATGGTGTTCATTAACTGCTGTCCCATGGCATCTACTAAGCCTCCCCATGGATTCATTGGCTGAGTAGATGGAATAGTGGATGGTCCAATTCCTTGGCCTCATCCAATACTTTAAACATGCGGTACTTGTTCCGAAGTGCTTGTCTATTCAACCATAGGTTCTGATAAAATAGGTACCTCCACAAGATGTGTCATCACATTAAGTATTTCTACTTCTCCTTCTACACCTTCTTCCAAGCGTTCATTTTCTCATTGTCTCCTACGTCTAGCCATTTTAATTTGTCCCACTGGGCGTGCCAAAAATATATGTTGACTTTTTGGCTTTCGAAGGTTATTACAGTAATTTTGAGCGTGCCAGCAAGAATCAATTAGTCCTTACAAAAATTTAATTGCCAACCAATTATATATCAGACGATTGTGTTTTAGTTCTTTTAGCCTAAATGAAGAGTACTTTTACTGGTGGCTTTACTTAAGAGAATTAAACTGACAATGATTAAATGAAGAACAATTGCAGCATTTCATTAAGTAAAAATGAAAGACTTACAATGATCCAATTCAGTCTCGTAGAGGTTTACAGCAACAATCTACTTGAAACTACTCCTATGAACGAAATGCAATACAGGAATCTGAAGTACAGAAATATAAAAGACAAGAAATGTATAAACTGGAAGGAAAAATAAAGAAGATAAACTACTTTTTGGATCTGAGTTCGTTCCCCAATTCTGAAGCCTTCTCCGCTATTTATACTGTCATGTGGTAACTGTTGAAATGAGCTTCTAACCGTCGAATTACTCTTCCATGATTGATGATCATGTTTCCTCACAGTTAGCTCCACTACGCCATGTCTGCAGTTAGACTTCCCTCTTAATTTTGAATTCAAATGTACGAATAACCGTTAGAACCACGTCATTTTAAATTCTTTTGCTAATCCAGTGCTATGTAGATCCATTATAACCAATACTGAATGCCACGTGTGTGATTATGATTGAAGACTTGAATAGTCTTCATGTATTGCCCTTATTTTTCCACGCGTCAACCTGTGACTGGCCCGTACAAAATATATAGCCAACAGCTTTGTAACAATAATACATTTATTTTTAAAAATAAAAAAAAAAATTTACAAGATCTTAATATTTAAAAAAAAAAAAAAACAACCAGTCATGACCATGGGGTTGCGGACTTTTGATTAACTTGATTTTTTGCATGGATCATATACTCAACAAATTTTACAATATGAACAATTCGGATTATCAAAAAAAGATTTGAAAAAAATCCCCCACCGAGGCATTGCAACAGTTTATTGTGACTTTAGTCACAGCAGGATCACCTAATCTTGCAAAGTAGACTCTTTAGATTGAAGTCCACAAGAGAGGTATGGAGAGATGGAGTATGAATGAAAGCTTATCTTTATAGTTGATTGGGTTTCAAAGTAATGTTATATATAAATAAATCTCTCGAGATAAATATGAAAAAATCATGTAATTTAAGTGTAGAGGTGAGAAAAAATATAATAATTAAGGTCCCAATCTCATGTATTTATATTTTTAACCCAACAATCATCATAAGAAATAACATATAAACACATAACATAACTGAAAAAAGAGTAAATTGTTGAAAAGTTCAAGTTAAAGAAGATATAAGGCATTAGGTCCAGTGAATATTTTTTATTGGTGAGAGATCCACATTTTGTGAAATAATTTGGTGAGAAGTCATTTTATTTGTTTTGAAAGTCATTTTATTTCCAATTTTACTCTTTAATTTATCTATTAACTTTGTTTTTATCTATTGACTTTTGATGACCATTTGTTCAAAAATTTTCCTATCTATTCAATTTTTTTGCCATCTACTCAATTTTTTATGCTAACTGTTTGAATTATTTTCTATCTGTTCAATTTTTTCCTTTATTTATTCAAAATACCTATCCCAATTTTATTATCGGTTTAATTTTTTCACTTATCTGTTCAAATATCTGTCACAGATCATCACAAAGACAAATTTCTTCATGTTCAAAATTCTTTTTAATTTGTTGAAATAACAATTCAACAACAATTACAGATCATCACCAATTTCAACAGATATTTTATTTGTTAGATTGACTTTTCAACTAATCATCACCAACCAAATTTCAAATCACTCTCAATAGCTACACTAATTTTTTTTCCCTTCGTTCCTAAGTTAAGAAAAAAAAAAAAAAAAAAAAAAAAAATTCCAACAGGAAATAGAACAAATCGAAAGAAAATCAAAAAAAGCAAACATATTTTTTTTATTTATACAATTTTTTGTCTATTCAATTTTTAAACCTATTTGTTTAAATTTTATTTGTACAAATTTGATGTTCAAACTTTTATCTGTATAAATGTTTGTTCAATTTTTTTATCTATTTAATTTTTTTCTTATCTGTTGAAAGCATCTGTTCAATTTTTTTAGACAGAAAAAAATAATATTATAGATATATGATGCTTATCTGTTCAAAATAATTCCCAAAAAATCTGTTCAAACACTTATTCAAATCGATATTCTAGTAGTTGCAGACCAAACACTTATTTGTTGTATATAATATTATACCATGTTTTTGAAAAATGCATGATCTATTGTTTTTCCAGTAGATTGTATACTATTATACAACAACAACAAAAATAAAGCAGATCCAGCAACTCAAATCTATGTTTTGAGATTTTCTACAACTCTTGCCCTGTAACGCCCTATAAAAATAAACCCATCATGGCATACATTCACGATAAATAGAAGGGTTTTCATATTACAATCATCAGAGTATTCTTACAAAGGTATTACATGTTGACAATAAAAATAAACACCCTATAGGCTTACAACTTTCCAAGTCAACACTTGGTTACAAAAAGAAGAGTACTAACTCTACACAAATAAGCCCTTGGTTTGATATACATGTAATACAACCAAAAACAACAAAAAGAGTCTACAGCCTCAAGCCTCCCAAGCTACGTCCTTGGAGGTGGTATAACACATGTACCTGAAAATGATGTCCCGTATAGGGTGAGACAACGCCCAGTAGAGATATGCTAAACATAATATGAGCAATAACTAAAACATTAGTACTTGATAAATGTTTAACTCATATGTATACTAACATACAGTACAATCTAGTTCCATAATCCTTTACTTAACAAAAACTCAGCTGATAAACATGGCTCAGAACCTGGCCAAACAACTTAAGTGAGACTACATCTCATGCCAACAATACTCCAAACTGCCATTTTACGGAAATTGCGTCCGCGGGATTCGGCACCCATGTGTGATTATTCTCTCATGACCATTTTACGGATATTTCATTCGCGGGACTCGGCACCCATGTATAGATATTTTCGGATGACCATTTTACGGAAATTGCGTCTGCGGGAATCAACACCCATGTATAATTATATTCGAATTGCCATTTTACGAAAATTACGTCCGTGGGATTCGGTACCCATGTATAATTATATTCGAATGGCCATTTTACGAAAATTTCATCCACGGGATTCGGCACCCATGTATTCAAATACACAATTTGATTAGTTTTAATTCACCTAATCATCATGCAGTGTCTACAACAATCAAAACTATCCTCCACCGATAGCCCAAAGCAGTTATTTCTAAATAGATAATAAATGCCTCAACAGATATATATGATTGACATTTTTAGAAGTGAGCGATTAATAAATCCAACTCCACCATTCTATCTCACAATGAGCCAATTTCATTATTCCCAACTCAATTTCATAATTCCATAACAATGTCATTAGTTACACTAATGACTCAAATATACCTAAACATGCCATTTTTCCCCTTAAGCTCAATATTGACCCAAAGGTCTAAATATTATCAACAACACCAATAATCTCATTTCTAGACCCAAATACACATATACAGGCTGAAAATACAAAACCCTCTTTTATACATTTTGAAACCCTAACACCCAAAGTCACCCAACTCAACATTACATCAAAATGACCAATAGTTTATGTCAAAGACCATAGAAATGAGTAGTTATCCCTGCCTCAAGTTCGGAGCTCAAAGGAAGAAGATGTAGAAACCTCGAAGTGTTCCAAATCAAGAACTTTTTGGATTGATAGGAAGCCCACACCAAGCTCTACACTTTTTGTAAAGGCTCAAGGGTAGGAGATCACTCTAACTAGATCAAATCCTAGAGAGAAGTCAAGTTTTAGAGTGAGGTGCTCTCTAATGGTGGTTTTCGAAAAATAAGAGAGAGAAAGGATGTTGAAAAGTGATTTAAAATCACCCAGCTGCCATCTGATATACGACTAGTTCGCTCGAACGGAGAATAGGACGCTCGAGCATCAAGCACAAAAACTGAACCCGCTCGAGCGTCAAGACACAACTGTAAAACACACCCGCTCGAGCGCAAAGGGAAACTTGCTCGAGCGTAGATTACACTCGTCCAGTACTTTTACAGACAAAGAACACCAGCTCGAGTGCAAGGATACCTGCTCGAGCGCGACCCACCCGAGCGTAAGGAAACCCGCTCGAGCGTGAAAAATGCACCTGCAGAAGATTTGCAGAGGCACAAAATGCTGAAAAGTGTGTAAACTCCGCTCGAGCACAAAGGGACCCGCTTGAGCGGACCACCAAAAATCTGGGCAACTAGGAATGGGACTTAAGCTCAACCAACCAGTTCGAAACACGCCCAATACATCCTAAAACTCAAGTATATGGAATTAAAGGATGACAACAAGATATATATAACCACCAACTCCACGGAACCTATGTCTGGATACAACAATCAAAGAAGGAAGAACCAAGATCGCTATAACCTTCCCCCCTTAAGGAATTTCGTCCTCGAAATTAAATACAAGCTTTTCAAAAACATGATTTCTCAATTACCAACATTATTACAATGTAAAATTCAACAACTTGACCCATTACCGGTCATTCCATCTCTATTCAAGAGGCAAACTTCTAACATAATCTCCAACATGCATTATCAACATGCATCGCAAAACAAATTCAATGCCAATATTATATTTGCATTTCTAAAACAGAGTTAACATATGCATTGTTAAAATAAACTTCTATTACAAGACAAATTCCACAATATTTCCATAAACCAAAACATTCACAATGTTTTACAACTTAAGACATATTTAATGCTCATAAAGTTCATCACTATTACAAAATTCCCAATACATAACTATGCATTAACAAACAAATCCGGATATTTCTCACGGACATCCACCTTACGTTCCCAAGTGGCTTCCTCCACTCCGTGATGTTTCTACGAAACCTTTACCAAGGAAATGGTCTTGCCTCGCAAGACTTGATCCCTCCTATCCAAGACCCGAACCGGCCTCTCCTCATACGAGGCATCCTTGTCAACCTCTAAGTCGGTCCAATCCAATACATGTAATGGATCCAGCTCGTACTTCCGAAGCATACTAACATGAAATACGTCATGCACTCTGGCAAAGCTAAACGATAAGTAACCTCCCCAATCCTTTCAAGGATCTCAAAGGGACCGATAAATCGAGGGGACAACTTCCCACCCTTCCCAAACCTCATCAAACCCCGCCTAGTTGATATTTTCAGAAATACATGATCACCCACCTCAAACACCAAAGGTCTCCTCCTACGGTCGCATAACTCTTTTGGCGACTCTGCGCTGTAACAAGCCTCCTACGGATAAGCTCAACTTTCTCCGTCGTTTTCCTCACCAAATCTGGGTCCAACAAAGGTGCATCACCCACCTCGGCCCAACATACTGGAGACCTACACGGTCGGCCGTACAAGGCCTCAAACGGTGCCATACCGATACTGGAATGAAAACTGTTGTTGTAGGCAAACTCCACCAAGGGCAAGTGCCTCTCCCACGACCCACTAAAGTCAAGGACACAACCTCGAAGCATATCCTCAAGGATTTGAATAGTACGCTCGGACTACCCGTCAGTCTGAGGATGATAAGCCGTGCTAAAGGTCAATCTAATGCCCAAGGCACCTTGCAAACTCTGCCACAACCTAGCAGTAAAACGTGGATCTCTATCTGAGACGTTCGACACTGGGACCCCGTGCAAGCTCACTATGTCCCGAATATACAAGTCGGCAAGATGATCTACTGAATCTCTCACGCGCATAGGGATGAAGTGTGCCGACTTAGTTAACCGGTCTACAACCACCCAAATAGCATCACTACCCCGCTGAGTTCTCGGAAGACCTACAACGAAGTCCATAGTGACATGCTCCCACTTCCACTCGGCAATAGGTAAGGGTTACAACATACCCGCTGCCCTCTGATGCTCGGCCTTCACTTGCTGACAAGTATGGCACCTAGACACAAACGCTGCCACATCTTTCTTCATACCCCGCCACCAAAACTGGCGACCCAAGTCTCAATACATCTTAGTGCCTCCCGGATGCATCGCAAGGCGTGAATGGTGAAACTCTCGGAGTACCTCCTCTTGGCAAGACTCTGGCACAAACAAATGGTCTCGGTATCTTACACTCAGGTCGGGATACACAGCCAAACCCTTCTCAGCCTTCCCATTGGAGATCTTTTCTCGGAGGGATTCTACCTCAAGGTCACCTCTCTGTGCCTCTAACACTCGATTCACAAGTGTGGGTTGCGCAACTACAGAAAACAAGGCCGCAGCCTCAACGGATTTGCCCAGAAGCAAATCGAACTCGCCAAGTGCACCCAACATCTCCCACTCCCGGATGGCTATACAAGCTACATCACTAATGGATTTCCTACTAAGGGCATCGGCCACAACATTGGCCTTTCCCGGGTGATAGTACAACTTGAAATCATAGTCCTCAATGAACTCCATCCACCTCATCTACCTCAAATTCAAGTCTCTCTGTGTAAACAGATATTTCAAACTCTTATGATCCGAGAACACCTCGAATCTCTCACCATAAAGGTAGTGCCTCCAAATCTTCAAGGCAAAAATTATTGCTGCTAGTTCTAGGTCGTGAGTAGGGTAATTCCTCTCGTGAATCTTCAACTGACGTGAGCCATAGGCTACCACTTTCCCCTCTTGCATCAACACACAACCCAAACCCTCTCGTGAAGCATCACAATAAACTGCATAACCCAAACCTCTCTTCGGAATAATCAAAACCAGAGCGGTGGTCAATCTAACTTTCAACTCTTGGAACGACTTTTCACAAGTCTCACTCCATACAAATTTGACCTATTTTCGCGTCAATCTAGTCAACGATGAAGCTAGCCTGGAGAAATCCTTCACAAACTAGTGGTAATACCCAGCTACCCCAGAAAATTGCGGATCTCGAAAACACTATTAGGCTGTGCCCAATCTTGCACTGCCTCAATCTTGGATGTATCAACAGACACCCCTTCCCCAAAAACCACATGGCCTAAGAATTTGACCTCCCCTAGCCAGAACTCACACTTCCCAAACTTGACATACAGTCTATGGGTCTAAGCAACTCAAGCACCACTCTCAAGTGTTCCTCGTGCTCCTCTTCAGATGGTGAATAAATTAGAATATCATCCACGAAAACGACTACAAAACGATCTAAGAATTCCCAGAAGATCTGGTTCATCAAATCCATAAACACTGCCGGTGCATTGGTGAGCCCAAAAGTGTAGACGTCCCCGAATGCCCCGGGAGGGTGAGTCCCGTTCTGTTCATTTTTGGGGTCACCACAGCTCGGACTCTTAAATTGTCACGGTTCTTAATCTGAACCAAAGAGTCCAAATCCGGCAAATCGTTTTGAGAAACAGATTTTTTTGAAAAGAAATGCCAAACATGGACTGCTTTGCCAGATACAGAGTCGCCACCTAAATATTTTTTATGGGGGAATTTAGGAAACTCTGACTCGGTGCCGAAGGCCACATGTCCGTCATCACCAGAGTTGTCTCGGCTCGGGAGCTAGGGTACGATTGGGGAAGGTCAGCTATGAGCACTCTCTCTCGCCCGATCCGAAGATCGGCCTCTACTAACCATGATATCCGTTTTTGAAAACGTTATGTGTTCTTAAATCAATTATTAGCCTAGCGTTACTACATTATGCGCACAGCAAACAAGTATAGACTAGATTGCCTAATTTGGAAACAAGCATTGCATATCCGTTTGTCTTAAAAAAAGTACTTTGGGAATTTGCTACTCGCAAGTAGGCTAAAATACGGATTTCAACGAGTTTTTTCAACTCAAACAATCTAACCTTCACCTACAGGCATTCAAACAGTTTATCACATAAGCATCTAGCCACATGGTAAGCATGCTATCATGTTAACATTCACACGCATGCGAGATGCTAAAGCATAAATACTTACATCGTATTCCGTGCCAAAACAATAAACTAGTTAGCAAACATGCGTGATCCTAGTTCATGTCAAGTTGACTAATGCAACACATACAGGATGCAATTAGAGTAGGCTCAGCTAACCTAAACATGGCTTGTGAAATGCAACCAATTAATGCACGTATTCAATTTGGAATTGAAGTACAAATGCAGTTAGCATGATGTACCGAGCCCGATGCATGCGGGACAAATGTATGGATGCACGCATGCATAGCATAAGGTATGCTAATTTAAACATGCCCTAATCTACCATCATAAGCAGGTAAATAAAAGGGAAGAAAGAAGTGGGGGTTCGAAGACATTCACACACTCACCCACACTTATTACAGATTCGTCCTCGCTCGGAGGGACCAAAAGAATAATACAGATAATTAACCTACGAGTTAATTAAATATTACAAATTACCTAATTAGTTAACAAACTAACTAAGCTAGGGAAAAAAATAAACCGCCTCGAGAAGAGAGCTCGATGCAAAGCGTGCTCGGGTCTTGCTCGGAAGTGCACCGCCATGCATAGGCTGCCTCTGTTTTCCTTTCTTTACTCCTCTGGAGGCTGCCAAAACCTCAGGATTGCTTTTCTGGATACTTGGTGTAGACACCCCATTTTTGACCGCCCTTAAGACTTGGGCACTACTGATGGTTTGCTCGGTGTTGAGAGATGTGCAGGGCAAAGAATCAATTTCTTCGGCAAGAAGAGAGGCAAATCTTTCAAAACACTTTGTTTAGGGTTTTGGAGTTGAAGAAAAGAGGAAAGGAGAGGAGAAAACTAGCTTGGGAGAAGTTCGGCATGAATCCGGATAGAAGCGAGTCGAGCAGCCCTCGCTGAATCGGGCTTATCTGTCTGTACACTTGGAGTTTAGCTATGGGGCCACCACCGTCGGAAAGCTTACTTCCGGGGCTTCATTTTGCACTCAAGAATCTCCTAGAGCCAAGTCCGGGTGGGGGAGATATGATCAGTTGAAGTCGGGTATCATCCCGGTTGGATCGAATCTGCGCGGCTTCACGGAAAAGGGAATAACTTTTTGCACAGAAGGAATTTTAATGCAAGGTTTGCGCCATTGGAAAGCTAACTTCCGGGGCTTCAATCTGGACATCCACCGGCACTTTTTTGAAATCACCGGCCACCCATCGTCACTCTGTTTGTGCCGACCGGCAATTTATTGTGCCGACCGGCCATTTATTGTGCCGACCGGCAGATTAAAGTGGCCGACCGACAGTTTTTGCTAGCCGACGACCTTCCGGAGCATTCTACAGATTGGGTATATGCCAGCTGTGCCAGCTGGAGGGCACAGAATGGATCCTCCATACACGTGTATGGAGGATATGCACCCTTGTTTAGCTTCCTCAAGAAGCTTTACACTTTGTTTTGCCTATAAAGGAAGCTCTCCTCTTCCTTATACTAGGTTAGAAAAAACCAGCTGAGGCACCATTATACATACAAACCTATATCCATACATTCAACCCTCTCTTCCAAGCTCCAAAGTTCATTATCCTTGGCCATTTACACACCAAGCCATAGCACAACACCACCACTTCCATATTCCAGCAGCTTGAGGCTGTCCTCCAGAGGCTAAAAGCTCCCAAACTCAGTCCAAAGGTTGCTAAAGTTTGGTTCTACAAGGGTGAGTCTCATTTTCCCTCTTTTGCGCATTTTTTTGGCCTATATCTAAGCCATAGTTGCTTGCACTTTTGGGCTCCGACCTAAACTCAAAATCATCATATTTTGAGGTCCTCTTCATGTTTGATTGAGGACCTCTTGCTGTTTGAGGATAGTAGCTAGCACCTCCTTCTTTATCTCTCCTTTAGGCCCTAATCTTGCATGTTATTTTTGGCCTATGTTTAATCTGTTTTAGAGCCTGATGTAAACTGAAAATAGGTTTATTTTGAGCCCCTCTTCAACATTGAAGAAGGGCTCAACACTGTTTGGGAAGTCCATGTTGTACTCCCCTTTATATCCTCTTTTTGGTCCCATTTTTGCATGTCTTGGCAGCCCCTGATGTTGCTGTTTTTGGACCTTGGTCCGAACTAAAAGTGGCTTTATTTTGACCTCCTGAACATGTTTTATTTAGGGTCTTTGGCTGTTTGATGAATATTTTGTGTACTTCATGTTATAGCCCTTTTGTGGCCTTAATCTTGCATAAATTGTTTGCCATGCTTGTATCTGTTTTTGAGCCTTGCCCTGAACTGTAAATGTGCATATTTTGGGCCCCTCTTCAATGTTGTTGAAGGGCCCTAACATGTTTGGGGACAGCAGCTGTGAGTTGCTTCATAATCTCATGTTTAGGCCCGTTTTTGTATGCCATTTTAGCCCTATCTTTGCTTGCTGTTTGGCCATGCCATAAACTGTAAAAATGCTTATTTTGAAGATGTTTTGCTTCTTTCTTCATGCTCCATGTCCATATTGTGCATGCTTTGTATAGCTGTAAGCCATTTCGGGTGCCTAATTTCGCATTTCGGGAGGAATTCCATGCATCGGGCGTACTTTCGCCTCATTTCGGGGCTGTTTTGCCCCCTCATTTTGCTGCTGAAATCCCATTGGCATGTTTGCATACCATTTTAGCCATTGCATTGCATATGCCATTGCCTCGGTTTGCGTGCCCGTGCGCACGCATTTCGAGGCACTTCATCTTCTTCCATTGGCCACTGTTTTGGGCCTAACTAGAGCTGCCTAATTCATGTTTAAGACCATCCCTTGCTTATTTGCATGCTCACCTTGCATGTTTGCTTGTATCGGCATGTTGCATCCTTAGCTCGTATGCCTAGGTTGCATTGCATTGGCATGCATGCCTTGCCTCTTGATCATGTGATAGAGGTTGGGCTTTAGTTTGTTTGATTGGTTTGCATTTCATTTGACATGAAGGTTGCATACTTGATTCCTTGGGCCATCATGCATGGAAATGCGCGATTGGTGGTCCGAGAATCGAGGCACATGCCCCTTTGAGTCGCAAACATGATAAGGGACATGGTTAATGCATACATGCCTTGAATTGTGCTGCCATGCTTTGCCTTGCCCTCTGTTGCTGCCAGTTGCAGGTTCTGCAGGCTTTCTCTGCCGACCGGCAGTGTAAGGTGCCGGCCGGCAATCTTTTTCTGCCGACAGCTTCAATTTTGTGCCGATGGACACATGCCAGTGCCGGTGATGATCCCACTCAGCCGGTGGTACTCCCCAGTGTCCAGGGATGCAGTCCTGAAATTTTGGCAGCCTCCAGAGGAGCACAGGAAAGAAAACAGAGGCAGCCTACGCATGGCGGCGCGCTTCCCGAGGCGGTTTACTGTTTTCTTAGAATAATTAATTTGTTAATTAATTTGTAATATTTAATTAGCTCGCGTAGTTAATTAATTTGTAATATTTATTTGGTCCCTCCGAGCGAGGGCAAACTTGTAATAAGTGTGGGTGTGTGTGTGCATGTCTTCCAACCCCCACTTCTTTCTCCCTTTTATTTACCTGCTTATGATGGTAGATTAGGGCACATTTATTTTAGCATACCTTATGCTATGCATGCGTGCATCCATACATTTGTACTGCATGCATTAGGCTCGGTACATCACGCTAACTGCATTCGTACTTCAATTCAAAAATTGACTATGTGATAGTTGATTGCATTTCATATGCCATGTTTAGGGCTAGCCGAGCCTGCCTAGATCGCATTTTGCATGTGATGCATTAGCCACTTTTAACATGAACTAGGACATGCATGTTTGCTAACTAGTTTACTGTTTTGGCACGGAGTACGATGTAAGTATTTTTGCTTTAGCATCCAGCATGCGTGTGAGTGTTGCCATGACAGTATGCTTGCCATGCGGCTAAGTGCTTACATGAGATAAACTGCTTGAATGCCTGTGGGTGGAGGTTGAATTACCTAAATTGGAATAATGCATTAAAACTGTGAGTTTTAAGCCCACTAGATAGTGGCAAAATCATCTTTTCTAAAAGCCCACTTGAGGGTGGCAAAATCCGCATTTTAGCCTACTTGCGAGTAGCAAACCATTTTCAAAACAAACATGAAATGTTTTGTTCCAATTTGGGTGATTTGGTCTATACTTGTTTGCTGCGCGCATAACATAGTAATTCTAGGCTAACAATTGGTTTAAAGAACACATAAAGTTGTCAAAAACGGATATCACGGTTAGTAGAGGCCGGTCTTCGGACCGGGCGAAAGGGGGTGCTCATAGCTGACCTTCCCCAATCGTACCCAAGCTCCCGAGCCGAGACAACTCCGGTGATGACGGACATGTGGCCTTCGGCACCGAGTCAGGGTTTCCTAAATTCTCCCATAAAAAAATATTTAGGTGGCGACTCTGTATCTGGCAAAGCAGTCCATGTTTGGCACTACTTTTTCAAAAATCTATTTCTCAAAACGATTTGCCAGATTTGGACTCTTTGGTTCAGATTAAGAACCGTGACACAAATCGAGTCCGAACTGTAGGACGAGGTCCCACGCGGGCGCTGTTACAGTTTCTGGCGACTCTGCTGGGGAATTTTAGAGAGCTTGACTCGAACTCGTGATATCCTATTTTGATTTCATTTATGTGTCTCTTTGCATTGCATGTGCATTGGTGCGCCTAGGAACACAGTGTTTGCCATCTGCCATTCCTGAACGGTTTGCTGGAGGCTTGTCTTGTCAAGGCATGTCCATAAGGCTGACCAGCTATGGGCTCTGACAGTATGGGAACACAAACCCCGGTTTACCGGGGCACCCTTTTGACCATTCGACCTAGTGCATATTCAGAATCCATAGTGACCATTCCAAACTAGGACAGGTTGCTTACCCGATGCTAAGTTGTTTGAAACTGCTGTGTGCGTAGTGAAACCCTAGCTCCTGACAAAATAGGACAGGGAAACCCTACCCCAACATAGGGGTGTTTTGGCTCTCTTACTTGCTATGTGCTTTTAGAGTGTATCTCTACAGGAATGCATATACCAGTTTACAAGTCTGGGTATCAGGCCTGTGGGCATCAGCATCAGTATTTGGGGAATCAGTTTTACCTGAGGGTATCAGTTTACAGGCAGATATTTAGGAAACAGTGATCAGTATTGGGTACATTCATCCTAGTATGCTCAAATCTGTTCCAGTGAAATTAGGCTGAGATGCTCTCTGTTTTCCCTTTTGCAAGGTAGTCCTGGAACCATAGCTTCAGAAGGCTCCGATATCTCCCAAGGTTCATCGGACTTGTGCTGATAGACTTTGTCAGGTCAGAGACTCAGTTCAAGGGTAATCAGGGCCAGAGCAGGCTAGTCAGGCACAGATCATCAGTTCAACAGTCTTCAGATCAACAGTCATTATCCATCTCGCCTGTGTGCAGTCGGGTTGAGATATCTGCTTTTGCCACAGAGACAGATATACCGGCTGCTCAGTTAGATTAGAACAGTATGTCGAGTCTGGAAGAGATGGTGCGCCAACTCCAGGATAGTATGAAATCCATGCAGCAAGACACTGTCCGTCAAGCAGAATTCGCCAAGCAACAGGCTGTGGTCATAGCCCAACAGGCAGAGACAATTGCCAGATTGGAGCAGCAAACTGGAGTATCTACTTCGTACCAGGCTCCTCCCCCACCAAGAGTTCCCACACTCGGGGAGGCAACCCATGTCCAGGATAATACGGACATTCCAGTCGGGCCAGCTCCACCCCCGATTCTGCCTCAACTCTCCAAGGCACCCACTCCTACCAACCAAACAGATTCTCCCTTCGAGCCCGAGGTGGAGCCCGTGGCATTAAAAATGCACAAGCTTGAAAAGCTGTTCAAAAAATCTCAAGGTGCGAAGTCCATTCCGGACATTGGAGACGGATACATCGACGCAGCTGTGACGCTGCCAGATCGGTTTAAGATGCCACAAATCGATCATTTTGACGGATCTGCGGATCCCATGGTACACCTGCGACTATTTTCAGACGTCCTAAGACCAATGGGCCTCACTAGATTGCAGAAGCTATCTTTGTTTGGCCGGACCCTGTCGGGTGTAGCGGCCGCATGGTATGCCAAATTGGAGGATGACGTCAAGAGAAGTTGGGATGAGATGGCTGAGGCCTTCGTCGCACAATATTCATACAATACCCAAATCGAGATTACGACCCGTGATCTTGAGACGACGAGGCAGGAGCCTAAGGAGAGCTTCTCAGAATTCGTGGCCCGCTGGAGGGCCAAGGCCTCAATGATGACCATTAGGCCAACAGATAAGGATCAAATACGGATGATTGTGCGCAATCTCCAGCCTAAGCTAATGCAGAGAATGATTGTAATCCCCTTTCCCACTTTCTCAGATTTACACGATATGGGGGTACAAATCGAAGATGCAATGAGGCAAGGTCTGTTTGACCAGGATAAGGAGCAGCCCAGGAGGGCATTTTCCCGTAGTTCGAATGTGACCACCAGCGGTGACGCAGCTGCAAGATCATCTGAAGTGGGCATGGTCACCACCACCACACCAAGAGCAGCCACCCCCTTTGTTGGTGCATCCACTTCAAACCCCCGAACTTCAGACTATCTGCCCCGAGGCAAGAGGGTTTTCACCCTACTCTATATGTCTTTGTCTAAAGCCCTGGGGGTCCTACTCAGGAAAGGACATCTGAAACCGTTGGAGCAACGGCCTTTACCCGATCCTCTCCCTCCAAAACATGACCCGGCTAAGTACTGTGCTTTCCATCAACAAACCGGTCATGACACCGACAGTTACGTCCGTCTCCACCACGAGATACAAAATTTGATTGACAACGGGGTCATCCCCGCACCAGGTCCTGCGAAGTCTATCGACATTTGATCAGTGAACTTGCGGGGGGATAATGTGATGTGATCAGAGGTTGGACCACCTGCGGGCGGCACTCAGTTTACTCTAGATGTGGCGTTTGGCACGCACCGTTTCGAGCATTTTACGAATGCTAGTTTTTGTGTTTTCTGACTTAGGTATTGGGTCAGTCTTCTCAATTTGTATTGAGTCAGTCTTTTCATACTGAGTCAGTCGGGTCTGTCTTGTTGTGCCGAGTCAGTCCTGTTTTGTTAAAGTCGGGTGATTCCGGAGGTGTTACTTCGGATATCACTAGTTTGCTTTGTGTTTGTCCTTTTGAGTCTGTTTCTGCCAGGGAGCCAGTTGTGCCAACAGATTTGAATGAACAGCAGTGATTTTCATACTCTTGTGTTTGCTTCTGCCGTGTGCCAGTTGTGCCAGAAGTATTGAATGGAATGACAGTGCTCTTCGCCTGCCTTTTCTGTGCCTTGAAATCATTGTATCGACCTAAGTTTTTTTCAAAACTTTTTTTGAACACTGCGGTGAAAATGAAGAGGAAGGAATTCCTCGGGATTTGCAAAATTTTGATCATTTGAGAGAAAGAGAGGCATGCTAAGCCCTTAATGATTGAGATCATGCTTGTTAATGTGAGTACTGAGAAGGATCCTGGCTTGATCCAGATTGGTCCCACACTGTCTTCAGCGCGAGCGATTTGTCGCTTTCTTAAAAACTTTCGAAAAATGTTTTGCGCAGTCCTGTGAAGACTTGTGTGGAATCGCTCTTGAGATTGTGCAGCTTCGGATCGCTCTCAGCCTCAAGATTCCGTCCATTTGTTTTCAAACCTCGGACTTAAATTCAGAATGTTCAATGGTCAACCGCCATATGAGGCCTGTGTGGCCAGATTCGAAGCAGCCCTCGGACAAGAGGCAAGAAAGTCAGATCAAGAAGATTAGACCTCATCAGAAGAAGCTTGCAAAGCTAGAACAGAAGTACCCTTCAAACTAGGGGCAAAAATGTCAGACATGCTCGAAGAGCTGAAGATGAGTCCTCTTGCAAATCAACAGCCACTCTCCTGGATACGGATGGCTTCGAAACCCTATAACCATTTGGCATGGACCAAGCTACACTTTTACCCTTGAGAGGCTCGCTGGGCCGAAAATCCGGAAGGGCGACCCAGGCAAAAGTTAGTGCAAGAAAAAGAAGAAAAAGAACAAAAAAAGAAAAAAGAAGAAAAAAGAAAAAAAAGAGAAAGAAAAGAACAAAAAAGGAAAATCAATGAAAAGAAAAGAAATGAAAAGAATTGAAAAGAAAAGAAAAACAAAGCTCGCAAGGTCGAAAACCCGCATCGGGCGCCTTGGCAAAAGTTAGAGCCTAAAAAGGAGAGGTTAAATACCCGAGTGTACCTTAACCCGGAACTACGTAAGGCTTGATTCCCATGTTTGGGATACGTAGGCAACTTCATTCTGAAGTCCAGCCACAAACACCTCTAAAATCAATTGTGTCCATGTAATGGTTTTGATCATCTTTGCCTTCTCTGTATCTGAGAGTTTGGTTGTGACCTTCACTGTGAAGACTGACTACAATGTGCTGCGGTGCCATTCAAACAAGGGGCAACTTTCCGTTGCCATTCAACGCGCTGCGGTGCCGTGCAAACAAGGGGCAACGTTCCGTTGCCATGCAGCTCTCTTCGAGCAAGGGGGCAATTTTCCTCCAAATCCGAGGTTGTGCGTCTCAAGAGTGGGTTCCGTGCTTGTTAAGCATTGGCCGTGTGCAAAAATAGTTTTTGAGAATTTTTACTGAGGTTGACTGATCCCTCGAAAATTATTCCATCTTTTCCAAAACTGGACCATTTCTTGGACCCAAAAAAGGAAAATTTTCAGTGCTCATAGCCTGACTTGCATGATTTCAAATCAAAAATCGAACAAGTGTGTTAATCTAACTCTCATATTGGTCAAAATTGTTTTAGTAGAAAAACAAAATAAAAAATGGTCAAAATAATGAACTAGGGGCACAGTTGAGTCAGGCTTCCTGTCTTTCCCCCGTTGTCAGAACATACTTGCCAAGAAGGGCACTCTACCTGCCAGAAAAGGGCACAACTGAAGTCAACAACAAAGGGCTAAAAGCTCTCTCATCCTCCAAGCAACGAGGAATCAAGTCAAGTGCGAAGCACAAACTGGAAAGGATCAAGATATTCCACTCCCTCATCTAGACAGATCTGATCACGTCCAAACTCCCCAGCGGAGCATCGTCAACCGATGTCAATTGTAGATCTGCTGCGCGTCTGGTCGCATTGCAACCCCTCTGTGGGAGAAATTCACTGTTGTGAACAAGAGTCTGGTAAAATACCAGGGGCAAGAGCCCACAATTTCCAGCTTATCCATCAACCACCCAGGGGAGGGATGAAAAACGAGAGATTAAAGAATAGAGAGATGTGCGCTGAGAGAAAAAGCGAGAAAAGGGTTTTGAGAGAAAAACCGAGCTTGAGAGCCGAGTGATGTGAGAATCACAAATAAGAAAGGGTGGGAATAATACCCGGTGAAACAGGCTCCCTGTGCACGTCTGTGTGTCGTGTCTTTTGTTTTGTTTGTCTCGATTCTTGCTTTGAGTCGTTCCGAGCGTGTCTCGACGTGTTTAGGTTGTTTACCTTTTGTTTTCCGTTGTTGAGTCTTTCTCGCTGTGTTCAGTCGTGGGCTCAATACCTGGTCGAGAACTCATTTTCTCAATTTCAAAAAATGATTTGTTGTGTGCTCAGAGTGCTGTGCCATTCTCCACATTTGTGCAAAAAAGGAAATTTGTTCTTTCGAAAACTGCAGGGTCCACCCCCGATAAGTGTGAACAGTGAAACCAGGACCTATCTGAAGCTATGATAGTTCCAGACTGCAAAGCAAAAGCAAAAGAGCGAAAATCGAAGTATCTGAGTTTGTGTCAACTTCAGAAAATTCCGTGATTGTACTCCGGACGTACCTCTTCAGGGCCTTGTCAATGCTCCGAAATATGAGTGTACCTCTACCTCAGGCGCAAGATCGATCTTGCATTGTGATGCACGTTCCAATTGCATTGTTATGCACCCACTTCACTAGCATTGTTATGCTCATTCATTGCATTGATTTTGCACATCTATCCAGCATTGTCATGCTCATTACATTTGCATTGTCATGCACCTTTTCACTTGCGTTGTCACGCACTTTCCACTTGCATTGTTATGCACGCTCTCTTATTCGGAAACACTGGGATACGTCCTTATGCTTTCCCTTCTCATTCGGAAACTCCGGGATACGTCCCTATGTTTCTTTCTCTTTTTCCGAAACTTCGGGATACGTCCCTATGTTTCTCTTACCTTTCCGAAGCACCGGGATACGTCCCTATGTTTCTTCTCCTTTTTCGAAACACCGGGATACGTCCCTATGTTTCTCCTTCTTTCCGAAACACCGGGATACGTCCCTATGTTTCTTCTTCCATTCCGAAACACCGGGATACGTCCCTACGTTTCTCTCTTTTTCCGAGACACTGGGATACGTCCTTATGTTTCTCTCCCTTTTTCCGAGACACTGGGATACGTCCTTATGTTTCTCTCCCTTTTCCGAGACACTGGGATACGTCCTTATGTTTCTCTTCCTTTTCCGAAACACCGGGATACGTCCCTACGTTTCTTTCTCCTTTTCTGAAACACCAGGATACGTCCCTATGTTTCTTCTCCTTTGTCTAATCCTTGGGATACGTCCCTAACCCTTGGGATACGTCCCTAATCCTTGGGATACGTCCCTAACCTTTGGGATACGTCCCTAATCTTTGGGATACGTCCCTAACCATTGGGATACGTCCCTAATCCTTGGGATACGTCCCTAATCCTTGGGATACGTCCCTCATCTTTGGGATACGTCCCTAACCTTTGGGATACGTCCCTAACCTTTGGGATACGTCCCTAACCTTTGGGATACGTCCCTCATCTTTGGGATACGTCCCTAACCTTTGGGATACGTCCCTAATCCTTGGGATACGTCCCTATGTTTCTCTCTCTTCAGTTAAAAGCGTTCGGAATACGTTCCAATGCTCACACCATTCCGAAACACCGGGATATGTCCCTATGTTTCTCCCTGTCCCATTTCCCCACACAATTTTAGTGTGTTTGGAATTCATCTTAGGTCGCATTGTCATGCACACCTCTTCACTTGCGTTGTCACGCACATTCCACTTGCACTTGTTAGTGCATTGTATTTTGTTCGCGCTATTCTGCGCATCGCACTTGTTAGTGCATTACAAGTTGCTCGCGCTGTTCTGCGCATCGCACTGTTTTGTGCATTTCAAAGTTGTTCGCGCTATTTTGCGCATCGCACTGTTTTGTGCATTACATTTCCTTCGCGCTATTTTGCGCATCGCACTATTTTGTGCATTGCATTTGTTCACGCTATCTTGCGCACCTTACTTGCACTTGTTAATGCATTGTATTTTCTTCGCGCTATTTTGCGCATCGCACTGTTTTGTGCATTGCATTTCCTTCGCGCTATTTTGCGCATCGCACTATTTTGTGCATTGCATTTGTTCGCGCTATCTTGCGCACCTCAATTGCACTTGTTAGTGCATTGCATTTGTTCGCGCTATTTTGCGCATCGCACTGTTTTGTGCATTACATTTCCTTCGCGCTATTTTGCGCATCGCACTATTTTGTGCATTGCATTTGTTCGCGCTATCTTGCGCACCTTACTTGCACTTATTAGTGCATTGTATTTTCTTCGCGCTATTTTGCGCATCGCACTGTTTTGTGCATTACATTTCCTTCGCGCTATTTTGCGCATCGCACTATTTTGTGCATTGCACTTGTTCGCGCTATCTTGCGCACCTCAATTGCACTTGTTTGTGCATTGCATGTATTCGCGCTATTTTGCGCACCTCAATCACACTATTTTGTGCAGTTTATCATTCGCGCTATTTTGCGCATTGCACTGTTTTGTGCAGTTTACATTCGCGCTTTCTTGCGCATCGCACTGTTTTGTGCACCTTACTTGCATTTTGCATGCATCCATTCGCGCTATTTTGCGCACCTCACTCGCACTGCCTTGTGCATTTCAAATCACTCGCGCTTTCTTGCGCATCGCACTGTTTTGTGCACCTTACTTGCATTTTGCATGCATTCTATCGCGCTATCTTGCGCACCTCACTTGTACTTGTTAGTACATTGCATTGTTTTGAATACAAACCGGCTTCGCGTAGCGTATAAGTCCAGCTTTCAAAATCGGCTTCGCGTAGCGTATAAGTCCAACTTTCGAAATCGGCCTCGCGTAGCGTATAAGTCCAACTTTCAAAACCGGCTTCGCGTAGCGTATAAGTCCAACTTTCAAAACTGGCTTCGCGTGGCGTATAAGTCCAATTATCAAAGTCTTCCTGCATATCATTTGCATCCTGCCCCTGAACTACGCTGGTTTGATTCCTTGCAAAGGGATACGTAGGCAGCCTGTGGGCACAACCATTTATTTATCGGTATTTTGTTTGTTTGTCCAAGTCTTCGGCCTTGTCAAAAATGGGTCGTCTCTGGGCTTTGACATTCACTCCCGTCATTGTTATGACTTTCGAGTTCTGTCAAAGAGGGGCAACTGTAGACACCCCATTTTTGACCGCCCTTAAGACTTGGGCACTACTGATGGTTTGCTCGGTGTTGAGAGATGTGCAGGGCAAAGAATCAATTTCTTCGGCAAGAAGAGAGGAAAATCTTTCAAAACACTTTGTTTAGGGTTTTGGAGTTGAAGAAAAGAGGAAAGGAGAGGAGAAAACTAGCATGGGAGAAGTTCGGCATGAATCCGGATAGAAGCGAGTCGAGCAGCCCTCGCTGAATCGGGCTTATCTGTCTGTACACTAGGAGTTTAGCTATGGGTCCACCACCGTCGGAAAGCTTACTTCCGGGGCTTCATTTTGCACTCAAGAATCTCCTAGAGCCAAGTCCGGGTGGGGGAGATATGATCAGTTGAAGTCGGGTATCATCCCGGTTGGATCGAATCTGCGCGGCTTCACGGAAAAGGGCATAACTTTTTGCACAGAAGGAATTTTAATGCAAGGTTTGCGCCATTGGAAAGCTAACTTCCGGGGCTTCAATTTGGACATCCACCGGCACTTTTTGACCTCACCGGCAAACCATCGGCACTCTGTTTGTGCCGACCGGCAATTTATTGTGCCGACCGGCAGATTAAAGTGGCCGACCGGCAGTTTTTGCTAGCCGACGACCTTCCGGAGCATTCTACAGATTGGGTATATGCCAGCTGTGCCAGCTGGAGGGCACAGAATGGATCCTCCATACACGTGTATGGAGGATATGCACCCTTGTTTAGCTTCCTCAAGAAGCTTTACACTTTGTTTTGCCTATAAAGGAAGCTCTCCTCTTCCTTATACTAGGTTAGAAAAAACCAGCTGAGACACCATTATACATACAAACCTATATCCATACATTCAACCCTCTCTTCCAAGCTCCAAAGTTCATTATCCTTGGCCATTTACACACCAAGCCGTAGCACAACACCACCACTTCCATATTCCAGCAGCTTGAGGCTGTCCTCCAGAGGCTAAAAGCTCCCAAACTCAGTCCAAAGGTTGCTAAAGTTTGGTTCTACAAGGGTGAGTCTCATTTTCCCTCTTTTGCGCATTTTTTTGGCCTATATCTAAGCCATAGTTGCTTGCACTTTTGGGCTCCGACCTAAACTTAAAATCATCATATTTTGAGGTCCTCTTCATGTTTTATTGAGGACCTCTTGCTGTTTGAGGATAGTAGCTAGCACCTCCTTCTTTATCTCTCATTTAGGCCCTAATCTTGCATGTTATTTTTGGCCTATGTTTAATCTGTTTTAGAGCCTGATGTAAACTGAAAATAGGCTTATTTTGAGCCCCTCTTCAACATTGAAGAAGGGCTCAACACTGTTTGGGAAGTCCATGTTGTACTCCCCTTTATATCCTCTTTTTGGTCCCATTTTTGCATGTCTTGGCAGCCCCTGATGTTGCTGTTTTTGGACCTTGGTCCGAACTAAAAGTGGCTTTATTTTGACCTCCTGAACATGTTTTATTTAGGGTCTTTGGCTGTTTGATGAATATTTTGTGTACTTCATGTTATAGCCCTTTTGTGGCCTTAATCTTGCATAAATTGTTTGCCATGCTTTTATCTGTTTTTGAGCCTTGCCCTGAACTGTAAATGTGCATATTTTGGGCCCCTCTTCAATGTTGTTGAAGGGCCCTAACATGTTTGGGGACAGCAGCTGTGAGTTGCTTCATAATCTCATGTTTAGGCCCGTTTTTGTATGCCATTTTAGCCCTATCTTTGCTTGCTGTTTGGCCATGCCATAAACTGTAAAAATGCTTATTTTGAAGCTGTTTTGCTTCTGTCTTCATGCTCCATGTCCATATTGTGCATGCTTTGTATAGCTATAAGCCATTTCGGGTGCCTAATTTCGCATTTCGGGAGGAATTCCATGCATCGGGCGTACTTTCGCCTCATTTCGGGGCTGTTTTGCCCCCTCATTTTGCTGCTGAAATCCCATTGGCATGTTTGCATACCATTTTAGCCATTGCATTGCATATGCCATTGCCTCGGTTTGCGTGCCCGTGCGCACGCATTTCGAGGCACTTCATCTTCTTCCATTGGCCACTGTTTTGGGCCTAACTAGAGCTGCCTAATTCATGTTTAAGACCATCCCTTGCTTATTTGCATGCTCACCTTGCATGTTTGCTTGTATCGGCATGTTGCATCCTTAGCTCGTATGCCTAGGTTGCATTGCATTGGCATGCATGCCTTGCCTCTTGATCATGTGATAGAGGTTGGGCTTTAGTTTGTTTGATTGGTTTGCATTTCATTTGACATGAAGGTTGCATACTTGATTCCTTGGGCCATCATGCATGGAAATGCGCGATTGGTGGTCCGAGAATCGAGGCACATGCCCCTTTGAGTCGCAAACATGATAAGGGACATGGTTAATGCATACATGCCTTGAATTGTGCTGCCATGCTTTGCCTTGCCCTCTGTTGCTACCAGTTGCAGGTTCTGCAGGCTTTCTCTGCCGACCGGCAGTGTAAGGTGCCGGCCGGCAATCTTTTTCTGCCGACAGCTTCAATTTTGTGCCGATGGACACATGCCAGTGCCGGTGATGATCCCACTCAGCCGGTGGTACTCCCCAGTGTCCAGGGATGCAGTCCTGAAATTTTGGCAGCCTCCAGAGGAGCACAGGAAAGAAAACAGAGGCAGCCTACGCATGGCGGCGCGCTTCCCGAGGCGGTTTACTGTTTTCTTCGAATAATTAATTTGTTAATTAATTTGTAATATTTAATTAGCTCGCGTAGTTAATTAATTTGTAATATTTATTTGGTCCCTCCGAGCGAGGGCAAACTTGTAATAAGTGTGGGTGTGTGTGTGCATGTCTTCCAACCCCCACTTCTTTCTCCCTTTTATTTACCTGCTTATGATGGTAGATTAGGGCACATTTATTTTAGCATACCTTATGCTATGCATGCGTGCATCCATACATTTGTACTGCATGCATTAGGCTCGGTACATCACGCTAACTGCATTCGTACTTCAATTCAAAAATTGACTATGTGATAGTTGATTGCATTTCATATGCCATGTTTAGGGCTAGCCGAGCCTGCCTAGATCGCATTTTGCATGTGATGCATTAGCCACTTTTAACATGAACTAGGACATGCATGTTTGCTAACTAGTTTACTGTTTTGGCACGGAGTACGATGTAAGTATTTTTGCTTTAGCATCCAGCATGCGTGTGAGTGTTGCCATGACAGTATGCTTGCCATGCGGCTAAGTGCTTACATGAGATAAACTGCTTGAATGCCTGTGGGTGGAGGTTGAATTACCTAAATTGGAATAATGCATTAAAACTGTGAGTTTTAAGCCCACTAGATAGTGGCAAAATCATCTTTTCTAAAAGCCCACTTGAGGGTGGCAAAATCCGCATTTTAGCCTACTTGCGAGTAGCAAACCATTTTCAAAACAAACATGAAATGTTTTGTTCCAATTTGGGTGATTTGGTCTATACTTGTTTGCTGCGCGCATAACATAGTAATTCTAGGCTAACAATTGGTTTAAAGAACACATAAAGTTGTCAAAAACGGATATCACGGTTAGTAGAGGCCGGTCTTCGGACCGGGCGAAAGGGGGTGCTCATAGCTGACCTTCCCCGATCGTACCCAAGCTCCCGAGCCGAGACAACTCCGGTGATGACGGACATGTGGCCTTCGGCACCGAGTCAGGGTTTCCTAAATTCTCCCATAAAAAAATATTTAGGTGGCGACTCTGTATCTGGCAAAGCAGTCCATGTTTGGCACTACTTTTTCAAAAATCTATTTCTCAAAACGATTTGCCAGATTTGGACTCTTTGGTTCAGATTAAGAACCGTGACATAAATCGAGTCCGAACTGTAGCACGAGGTCCCACGCGGGCGCTGTTACACTTGGGAATGCCATCGGCTGGGTAGAATGCCCACCGGCAGTGGCATGTGATCACCGGCCATTGGTGAAGCTATCGGCACAGGGAGGATTGCCGGTCGGCACTTATCACTGCCGATCGGCAGAAAGCTCCTGCAGAATCTGCAATTGACAGCACTAGAGGGCAAGGCAGAGCATGGCAATACAATTCAAGGCATATATGCACCAATCATGTCCCTTATCATGTTAATGACTCAAAGGGACATGCTCCTTGGTTTTCGGACCATCAATCGCGCATTTCCATGCGTGATGGCCCAAAGGACCAAGTGTGCACGTTTTGATGTCAAATGCAATGCAAACCAACAAACCAATGGGACTCGACCTCCATCATGGCTTGGTCAAGAAGTAGAGCATGCAGGCCAATGCAATGCAATCCTAATTATGCGAGCTAGCGTGCAACATAGCAATGCAATGCAAGTGATGTACACTAGGCACACCAACTATGCAAGCAGGAAAACAAGCATGCAAGCCATGAGATAATGCCACCAACAAGTATGCAAGGCATAATGTGGGTGTTTAAGCATGTAAACAACACATGTGACTTCATTCAATCATCCAAGTTCAATTATTCAACAACTCACCAATATGCTACAACATACAAGGAGTACATGCAACAAACAAAGAGATGGACTTAAACATGATTTGGGCAGCTCTAATAAGGCCCAAAACAGTGGCCAAAGTGACCAAAATAAAGGACTAAATACACATGCACACATGCACATGATTAAGGGCCAACACTTAGGCACAAAAGGGGGACTCTCAAGCACACTTGAAAGAGGCATAATGCGGACATATGGCATGCAAGGTAAGCATTGAAAATCATGTTAAGATGGTGCCAAACCAAGCAAACAAAATAGACTAAGCATGCAATAAATGGCCCAAGCACTTGAAGCAAGTCAAAGGGGGTTGAACCATGACCAAGTCAACCAAGCCTCACAAGGCTAAGATGACTTAAAATAGGTTCAAGGCAGACCTAGACCATGCAAAGGGGGTCCCCTAGATGGCATCTAAGTGGCTCAAATTCAAAGGCATGTACGATGGCCAAAACATGGAACATGCTACACAAGCTTTCAAAGCATTAAAGAGGTGTCCAAGGCAAGCATACAAGCATGTCAAAGGGACTGAAATTACATGAAAAATGGTCCCAACCCACTAAATTAAGGCAAGGATGCATGCTATACATTCACACACTTAAGGCTAACAAGCCGAAAATGCAAAGAGGCTATATAATGCATGCCATGGCCGACCCAAACAACTATGGACAGACCTCTAGCATGGTAAAATTGTCATAGAAGCTTCACAAAACTAGACCTAAAACAAGCTTGAACAAAGGTTTTCAACCTAAGGCATGTTAAGGCAATAAAGTGGCATTACAAGGTAGGTATGCTAAGCATGCATGGTGTACCAAAACCAACAATAAAAAGAGGCATATTATGATATAATAGGCACAAAAAATAGTCAAGGCATGGTCAATATGAAGCTTAGCTAGATGCTCCCTCAAGAGGCCAAAAATTGTCCATTTCAAGGACAATAAGGAGAGGGGGTGGCCCTCTCCTTCTTGGGACCTCAAGGCACCATCCTCACCTCTGAAATCCCTCAAGATTTCAGTGGTGAGGAGGCCCAAACACCAAAGTCCCAGAGCTCACTCAAAATAGCACAAAATGGGGCCTTTCAAGGCCTAAGAGGGGTCAAACACCTCCAAACCACAAAACACTCTAAACAAACTATTTAGAGGGCCTGAAAACAGAAATTTTTTATATTATACACCAAGCTCAAAAACAATTTTAAGATGGGTAAAAATACAATACAAAATGGGGAATAAATGGACTAGTTTCTTACCCTTGAAGACCCCTTCAACAATGGTGGACCAGCAGCCTCTTTTCGGTTGAAACCAGCTCCAAAACCTCAAAAACAACCTCTTAGAACCTCAGTAGCTAAGGGAAGGTGAAACACTATGTGTTTGTGTGCAATAGTAAGACACAAACACACTTAAACACACACAAAGGTAAAAAAAGAGGGGTATAGAGATAGAATGTGTATCAACCCTAACCCTAGAACTCAAAACCCTAATGTGGCTATCTAAAATCTCTAAAGTGTCTAACCCTAAGCAAGAGAGGGAAGGGCTCCTCTTATAGAGCTTTTTGTCTTGTAAAGCTTACAAGACAAGCTTTTAAAGAGAGAGATCCCTCCATACACGTGTATGGAGGGGAGCCAAGTGCAAGACAGCTGTAATAAAATATCTGCAAAAGCAGATGAACAGTAGTCGGCTGCCCAAAAATGCCATTTGGCAAAAGGTAGTGCCGACCGGCAACAAAGAATGTCGACCGGCAATATATATTGCCGATGGCAGCAAAACACCAGCCGGTGGCCTCTGGCCATGGCCGGTGATGTGTGGGGATGCCTCACAAGGCATTCCCTGCCCCTCCAAGGCAAAACACAAGTGTTTGGTGCAAAACCAGACACTAAACAGTCAAGTTCAGAGATCCTGAGGCAAGGCGCGTAGCCGAGACCTCCGGGAACTCCAAACGAACACAAACAAGGGTAATCACCAAGTGTCCCAATGGTGATGTCCAAGTCATGAGGACGGTCAAAAATGGGGTGTCTACAAAAAGGCATCACCAAAAACTCATAGTGGCCATACCGCGTACGGAATGCCGTCTTCGGAATATCCTCCTCCCTGACCCTCAACTGATGGTAACCCAATCTCAGATCTATCTTAGAGAAACAACAGGACCCTTTCAACTGGTCAAAAAGATGATCTATATGGGGCATAGGGTATTTATTCTTAACCGTAGCCCGATTCAATTTCTGGTAATCGATACAAAGTCTCAAGGCACCATCTTTCTTTTTAGCAAAGAGGACCGGTGCTCCCCACGGTGAAACATTAGGGTGAATAAAGCCCTTATCCAGTAACTCCTGGAGTTCAATCTTCAACTCACTCAACTCGGCTGGGGCAAAACGGTAAGGTGCCATGGAAATCAGTGCCGTACTAGGCACTAAGTCAATAGAGAACTCGATCTCTCGATGTGGTGGTAAACTAACAAGGTCCTCGGGAAAAACATCCGAATACTCGCAAACCACAATCGGCAGTACAGTCTGGGTCTTATCACACTCACTACTCATAAAGCTAGTGAGGAGACCACTAAGCTCACTCCGCCCTCGTGGATCATACACCGGTGGCAACACACTACCAACCCGATCCCCCAAGAAATGGAAACAATCCCCGTTCACGGTACATACAGTGACCCTCTGGCGGTAACAATCAATAACTGCCCGGTATGACGATAACCAGTCCATACCCAAAATAACATCAAAACCCGACATAGCCATGACTACAAATGGAAATGGAAGTCGGCGGTCAGCGATCTCTATGTCACAACCTCTACATCCGTGTTTCAAAATCAATTCGCCCCCAACAGGCGATACAACACATATAGGAGATGCTAACTGTGCCAACTCCAACCCCAAGACAGATGCAAATGCAGCAGATATAAAGGAATGAGATGCACCCGTATCAATCAACACATTGGCAACCGAGTTGAAAAACAAAACGGTACCTCTCACAACAGATGGAGCCGGTACTAGATCCTGCGCGGTAACAGCATACACACACCCTGTAGGCCCCTGATCTACCTGCTCACCTCTCGGAGCAAAAGACTGCTGCACAAATTGAGACGATGAAGCCCCCTGATTGGTCCTCGAGGCCTGAACAGACTGTACTGGCTGCGAACTCTGCGTCTGTCTTAAACCAGACGCACCGGGTGTACCACCCAACTATGGGCAGAACCTCTTCAGGTGCCCTGCCTGACCACACTGGTAACAAGAGGACGACCAGCCTCTGCCCTGACTCTGGCTCTGAGGTCGAGCCGAAGATGAAGCTGCTCCCAGACCTCCTCTCCTCTGCGGGCAAGCTGGAGACTTGTGGCCCAGCTGACCACATTTAAAACAGGTAAAGTCTCCCTGGTTACCTCTCCCAAAACCCGAACCCGGTACTGGAAAGGTAGATCTTACTAAAGCACTCTGGGACTGCTGAGGGTTAGAACTCCTCTGCCTCCTACCATCCCCTTAGCTGTCTTGACTCCTCTTGGAGCCCCTTATCCTCTCCTCCTCCTCCATTATAGACTCCATATGGGTCGCAGCATCGACAAGACGTCCATATTCTCGGATCATGGATCCCCCAACCCTCATCTTGAGGCTATGCCTCAACTTCCTCTCAAACTCGATACAACGGTGTTTCTCAGACGCCACGAGCTCGGGTGCGAACCTGGACAAACTGGTAAAGGCAACCTCAAACTCAGCCACTGACAAACTCAGCTACTTGAGCTGACAAAACTGGTCCCTCAGCTTCTCCCTGACAGCTGGGGCTAAGTACTTCTCCTGGAAAGCATCTACAAAAGCCTCCCATGTACCACCAACACGACCTCTCATGAACTTCCACCACTGACCCACATCCCCCTTAAGCTGGAAAGATGCCAAGGTCACCTTTAATGCCCCGTCTTCGATGCCAATCATCTCAAATGTCTTTGTCATCTGCTCCAGCCACTCATCAGCCTTAAGTGGCTCATTCGGATCCCCAACAAGCTCATCCAGATTAGACCGGAAGAACTCCCTCTTCTGAAATGGAGGCCTTGCATCAACAACCTAGGCCTGCACTGGATTCTCAGCTCTAAGAATGCCTATGGATTCCCTCATTGCTCCTGCTATCTCGCGGGCTAAGCCACCCATGGCCTGCTGACCCACTGGCTCGGCCACATTGGCCTGGCCAACACCCTCCTGCTGCGCTGGAATATCATCCGGTATAGGCATTTTCTGCCTCCTAGGCCTACCTCGCCTACCACCACGTCCTCGTCCTGACATCCTAAAAAGGCAACGAAGAACATTAGCACATTCACAAATGTGCCGAAGCTATAACACTCCCGTCCTAATGTAGTGGACAACTATAATTCACACCACGTAAGCACATAATCACATAAGCACTTACGAATTTCATTTCTGGATAATGATAGTCCCGAGGCGTTACTGGAGTTCCGGTTAGAAACAGCATTAATCAAGTGCTTTTCCAACAAGACTCACAGAAACCCAAGGATCCAATCAAAATCTTAGAAACTAAATCCCATACCCAAATAGTCACATAAGCATGTTATCACATAAGCATATAGCACTACATCTAAGTCTCTATCAAGCGAGACGAACCCATTGTGGTACTAACCACTTCCCGCGTACCCAAAGTATTCGAACCCGATACGCTCTGATACCAAGTTGTAACGCTCTAAAAAAATAAACCCATCATGGCATACATTCACGATAAATAGAAGAGTTTTCATATTACAATCATCAGAGTATTCTTACAAAGGTATTACATGTTGACAATAAAAATAAACGTCCTATAGGCTTACAACTTTCCAAGTCAACACTTGGTTACAAAAAGAAGAGTACTAACTCTACACAAATAAGCCCTTGGCTTGATATACATGTAATACAACCAAAAACAACAAAAAGAGTCTACAGCCTCAAGCCTCACAAGCTACGTCCTTGGAGGTGGCATAACACCTGTACCTGAAAATGATGTCCCATATAGGGTGAGCCAACGCCCAGTAGAGATATGCTAAACATAATATGAGCAATAACTAAAACATTAGCACTTGATAAATGTTTAACTCATATGTATACTAACATACAGTACAATCTAGTACCATAATCCTTTACTTAACAAAAACTCAGTTGATAAACATGGCTCAGAACCTGGCCAAACAACTTAAGTGAGACTACATCTCATGCCAACAATACTCCAAACTGCCATTTTACGGAAATTGCGTCCGCGGGATTCGGCACCCATGTGTGATTATTCTTTTATGACCATTTTACGGATATTTCATCCGCGGGACTCGGCACCCATGTATAGATATTTTCGGATTGCCATTTTACGAAAATTGCGTCTGCGGGATTCAACACCCATGTATAATTATATTCGAATTGCCATTTTACGAAAATTGCGTCCGCGGGATTCGGCACCCATGTATAATTATATACGAATGGCCATTTTACGAAAATTTCATCCGCGGGATTCGGCACCCATGTATTCAAATACACATTGATTAGTTTTAATTCACCTAATCATCATGCAGTGTCTACAACAATCAAAACTATTCTCCACCGATAGCCCAAAGCAGTTATTTCTAAACAGATAATAAATGCCTCAACAGATATATATAATTGACATTTTTAGAAGTGAGCGATTAATAAATCCAACTCCACCATTCTATCTCACAATGAGCCAATTTCATTATTCCCAACTCAATTTCATAATTCCATAACAATGTCATTAGTTACACTAATGACTCAAATATACCCAAACATGGCATTTTTCCCCTTAAACTCAATATTGACTCAAAGGTTTAAATATTATCAACAACACCAATAATCTCATTTCTAGACCCAAATACACATTTACAGGTTGAAAATACAAAACCCTCTTTTATACATTTTGAAACCCTAACACCCAAAGTCACCCAACTCAGCATTACATCAAAATGACCAATAGTTTATGCCAAAGACCATAGAAATGAGTAGTTATCCCTGCCTCAAGTTCGGAGCTCAAAGGAAGAAGATGTAGAAACCTCGAAGTGTTCCAAATCAAGAACTTTTCGGATTGATAGGAAGCTCACACCAAGCTCTACACTTTTTGTAAAGGCTCTGTATACGTCCCCGAACGTCCCGGGAGGGAATCCCGTTTTGTTCATTGGGCTTACTACTGTTCGGACTCAATGTCACGGTCCTGTATCTAATCTCGCAAAGTGCAATGCAAGATTGATGAATCATCAAAGAGTCCAAATCCGGCAAATCGTTTTGAAAAACTGATTTTTAGAAAGAAGTGCCAAACATGGACTGCTTTGCCAGATACAAAGTCGCCACCTAAATATTTTATTTTGGGGGAATTTAGGAAACCCGGACTCGTGCCTAAGGCCACGTGTCCGTCATCACCAAAGTTGCCTTGGCTCGGAAACTTAGGTACGATTGGGGAAGGTCACTTCGTGAGCACCCCGCTCGCCCGATCAAAGATCGGCCTCTACTAACCATGATATCGAGTTTTGAAAACATTATGTGCTCTTATTCTGGTTATTAGCCTAGAATTACTATGTGAAGCACACAACACACAAGTATAGACTAGATCGCCTAATTTTGGAACAAAGCATCGCATATCCGTTTGTTTAGAAAATGGTTTGAGGTTTGCTACTCGCGAGTAGGCTAAAACACGGATTTCAATGAATTGATCCAATTCAAGTAATCCAACCTTCACCCACAAGCATTCAGGCAGTTATATCACATAAGCACATAGCCTCATGGTAAGCATGCTATCATGGCAATACTCACACTCATGTAAGGTGCTAAAGCATAAAAAACTTACCTAGTACTCCGAGCCAAAGAAAGAAGCTAATTACAAAACATGCATGAATCTTAATTATGCTGAGATGCCTAATGCAACGCATCAAAATACAATTAAAATAGGCTCGGCTATCCTAAGAATGGCATATGAGATGCAACTTGATACATGTATTCAACTTGGTATTGAAATACAATGCAGTTAGTATGATGCGCTGAGCCCGGTGCATGCATGACAGATGAATGATTCACGCATGCAAAGCATATGTATGCTAATTGAAACTTGACCAAGAACTAACCATCGAAAGCAGATAAGTAAAAGGGAGAAAGACGTGGGGTTGGAAGACATTCACACACTCACGCACACTTATTACAAAATTCGCCCTCTCGACGGAGGATCCGAAAGAATAATACAAACCAAATAAATAATTAACTACTCTAGCTAATTAATTATTATAGACCCTTAATTAATTAACAAATTAATTACAAAATAAACTAAATATGAAATTCAAAAGGCCGCTGCAGCTCCATCTCGAAATGATTGGATGATGCATGCTCGATTCGCCTTGCTCGAAAACCCATTGCCATGCCTCTGTTGCCTCTGTTTGCACTGTTCTGCACCTTTGAGAATTGTGAAAATCCTAAGGTTGCTTCTGAACCACTCCTTGAGCACTTTGGGATGCCACCGGCCAAGAGAAAACACCACCGGCCATGGAAATATGGTCATCGACCAAAAATGGGATCACCGGCTCGATTTTGGTAGTCGGCCGGCACTGAAAGTTGCCGACCGGCCATTTCTTCCTGCAAAACACTAGTTTTGCTGCAACAGAGGACAAACAGTGCATGGCATGGAATTTGCAAGCCAAATGTATGCATGACCACTCTCCCTATCATGCTATGAACTCAAGGGAGTATGGCTCTCGACCCTCGAGCCCCCAATCACGTATTTCGATGCATGATGGCCAAAGATGTCAAGTGTGCAAATCAATATGAATGAATGCAACAAAACAAATGAATGCTACACACTCTATCTTGTTGAATCAAGAGTGTTGGCGACCAAGGATCGAGGTTCGTTTCGTCACTTCAAGTACAAATGTCCCTCATTCCTCATGTTTGGTTTGACACCCCAAACCAAACACAATGCAATGCATGCAAGTATGCCAAATATAGTGCAATGCATGCAAACAATGCAACATGAGCATGCCAACTCAAAGTAATGCAATGTAACATGAATATGCCAAGTGCAACATGTCTCAAGCATGCACACAAAGACTAAAGTAGCGAGCATGCCAAATGCAAAGGAACCTACACAAGCATGTGACAAAAGGTAAACTAGCAAGTATGCAACAAGAAGTACCATGCTAAGCATGCAGCTATATACAAAGATGGACTTAGACCATAGTGGGAAGACCTCAGCCACGTCCAAAACAGTAGCCAAAGTGATGAATTAAGGTGCCGAAAGGGCAAAACACACATGTTCACACATTGATTCATAAACTATGCAACAATGCACAATCCTCAAATATGAGTGAGATGTGATAAACATGAGAATATGACAATGCAATAAGCTCTGAAATCATGTTAAGAGTGATGCCAAATCAACTAAACAAGACAAGCATAGCATGCTAATGAACTTAAAGCTCAAAGCTAGCCGAAGGACTTGAACCATGGCCATATCAACCAAGTCCCAAAGGACCAAGGTGACCCAAAACAGTCTTAGGGCAGACCAAAATAAGGCTAGAGCATGCATAGATTAAGGCCAAAACATGCTAAGAAAGGCGAGTACAAAACAAAGCATACACAAGGCCAAAAGAGGAAATCACACTACACCCATTACAACCAAGCATGGCATGACTTAATCAAGGAAAATTAGAGTTATAATGTGCCAAAAGGAGCCCCAAAACCCACTGATATGGCAGCCCAAGGACTTAAACAAAGAGGCATGCACAATAACCTATTTTAAGGCACAAAAGAACAACTCTTCAAGGCATTGAAAGGATGGTAAATGCAAGCATACAAGCATGGAGCATGGACTAAAATTGCATGATAAGTGATTCCAAATCACTGAAATAACCCAAATAAAGCATGCTCATGACTCATACACTCAAAGCTAACAAGCTAGGATACATGGTGGCTATTCAAAACATGGCAAACATGACTGAATCAACACCAAACAGAGCTTAAACATGTCACAACATGGCTAAAAGCTTCATGAAGTCAAGCTAAAATATGCAAGCATGATGGTCTAAATGCATGGCACATGTTAATAGAGGGGATTACAAAGCAAGTGCATGATGCATACAATAGGCCATCGAACCAACATGAAACAGAGGTCTAACATGATAAAATAACACCAAATACCCTCTGAAATGGTGCCAAATAAAGCTATGAAAACCTGCCACCTTTATGAGCCCTAAATGCAAGCAAATGAGTCATAAGGGGAGAGGGGTGTCCCTCCCCTATACAAGACCTCAAAACCACTTCTCTACCACTGAAAATCCTCTGGATTTCAGTGGTGAGAAAGCCAAAACAAAAGGGTTACAAAGCCCAAAGAGGAAGGCACAAAAAGAGACCAAACAAGGCCTAAGAGGGGGTGGACGACCCCCAACACAAAAGTGACCTTAATGAAACATCTTAAGCATGAAAATACAGAACTTTTATCAGTTATACACTAAGCTCAAAACAATATGAAAATAGGTCTAAAATCTTAAGCAAAAAATGGGAAATAAAAAGGTAAGTTCTCACCCTTGAAGAACACTTCAAGAACACCAACTCCAGCACCTCTTTTTGATCAAAAACTAACTCAAAACTCTGAAATCAACCCCTTAAAACCTCAGCAACTGAAGTATAGTGTAACACTAGGTGTCTTAGTGCAAAACTAAGAACAGAAACCCCTTTAGAACACTATTACACACACAACTATATAGAGAGAGGGAGCTATAGAAAGATATAGATATATAAGTTATATCTCAGAGTTGTTCAACCTGTGGAAAGAGAAGGAAGGCCCTCCTTTTATAGGAATTCAATTCCTAAGCTTCTTGGAGAAGCCAACACAAGGGAGCAAATCCCTTCATACACGTGTTTGGAGGGGGTATTGTGGATGCCAGCTGTGACAGCTGGCATAAAATATCTGCCAAAAGCAAATGGAAAGGGGTCAGCTGGAAAATATGGCCGATTGACCAACAAAAATGGCCGGCCGACCAAAAACATTGCCGACCGACCAAAATATTTGGCCGGTAGAAGAAAACAAGGCCGGTGGCCTCAAGACAAGGCCGGTGAGGTGTAGGGATGGCCAACAGGCCATTCCCTGCCCTCAGAAGCAAAAACACAAGTGTTTGGTGCACAACCAAGCATAAAACAAACAAGTCGAGAGGTCTTGAGGCAAGGCGCACGACCGAAACCTCCAAGAACTCAAGAGGAACACGAACATGGATGATCACCGAGTGTTCAAACGGTGACGTCCAAGTCTTGAGGACGGTCAAAAATGGGGTGTCTACAGGCTCAAGGGTAGGAGATCACTCTAACTAGATCAAATCCTAGAGAGAAGTCAAGGTTTTAGAGTGAGGTGCTCTCAATGGTGGTTTTCGAAAAGTAAGAGAGAGAAAGGATGTTGAAAAGTGATTTAAAATCACCCAGCTGCCATCTGATATACGACTAGTCCGCTCGAGTGGAGAATAGAACGCTCGAGCATCAAGCACAAAAACTGAACCCGCTTGAGCGCAAGAATACCCGCTCGAGCGCAAAGGGAAACTTGCTCGAGCGTAGATTACACTCGTCCAGTACTTTTACCGACAAAGAACACCCGCTCAAGCGCAAGGATACCCGCTCGAGCGCGACCCACTCGAGCGTAAGGAAACCTGCTCGAGCGTGAAAAACGCACCTGCAGAAGTTTTGCAGAGGCACAAAATGTTGAAAGTGAGTAAACTCTGCTCGAGCGCAAAGGAACCCGCTCGAGCGGACCACCAAAAATCTGGGCAACTAGAAATGGGACTTAAGCTCAACCAACCTGTTCGAAAGACGCCCAATACATCCTAAAACTCAAGTATATGGAATTAAAGGATGACAACAAGATATATATAACCACCAACTCCACAGAACCTAAGTTTGGATACAACAATCAAAGAAAGAAGAACCAGGATCGCTATATGCCCCAACGAAGTAAGCCTGAGATGGAGAATAAGATCCAGAATGTAAATCAGTAAATATATACAGAGATGCATATACATATACATATTTATATGTATATATACAATTGATAGTTGTATAAGAGGAGAGAAAGAAGTGTTACTACAACTCCGATCTATCACCGATCCAACAGATTCAGAGCTTTCACATCTCAGATCTATCACAGATCCAACAGATTTAGAGCCTTTACATCGCGCATCCGGTGATCACGATGGCTAATGTAACACGCAATGATGATATCAATATCGTCGCCGATACAAGCCTTGTGGACGATAGCTGTAACACTTTTGAAAATAATGACAATAATTCATCCCACAATAATTACCCATTAACGATACATTTCAGAATAAAATCTTTTTACATTCATATGTTCCAGTTGTACAGAAGATAGCACATGCAATTATATATTTTCATAAGCCCTAACCCTGAATTTATAGCATGTGTCATACACAAAATATATGAAATAAGAGTAAAATAGATAAATGAATGCCTTAATGGCTATAACTTTCCAAGTCGATGCTTAGTTCCAACAAAAGTGAATTTGAAACTCAATACAAATAAAGCCCTAGGCTTGTATAAAATAATTACAACAAAAAAATAAAATAAAATAAGAAGCTCTCAGCTCCAAGTCCTTCTAAGCTACGGCCTTGGCGGAGGCATATCATCAGCATCTGAAAATGGTTTTCCACATAGGGTGAGCCAGAGCCTAGTAAAGATACTATAACATAGTGTATGAGTTTTAACAAAGTTATAAGGTGAATGCATATGCAATGCTCATGCCAAAACATTTTATATATCTTTTAAAAAACCATGCAATGTTAGGTTTATATCACAATTCATGAAATTATCCCCTTTTACAATAAAAAACAGGACAGTGGATACAACACTAGGAATCTCTAGGACGTTCCTGCAAGTAGGCTATAACCACTACCCAATGTCATTTTTACTAGTATTAACCAGAAGACTTGGCACCTATCCGCGTTGGTTTTTGGACTTTCACCAAGAACACACAGACTAACATAATTCCACAACTACACCCCTATCTAAATTCACCAAGGTATTCACCCATTTTTCTCAAAATAAAATACATTTTCAATGTGTTAAATATGTAACAATGCTCAATGCAAATGGATAAGAAATTTGTTTCAATTTACCTAATTCTCATATAATTTCTACAACAATCATAGCTATCCTTCACCGATAGCCCAAAACAAATATCTCTAGACAGATAGATAATTTTCAATAAAGATATACTTTCCAAAATCTGAAGATGGGAGTGATAATGCATCATCATTCCTATTCTATAAAATCTTACATCATTTTCATTTCCTCTTTACAAAATCAAAGATTTATATTTTAGGACAAAATCTCATTTTCTTTATAAACTAATTCCAAGGATAAAAATCCACCATTTTATCACCACTCAACAACATTTACAAATCCACAATCATTTTCAAGGATTTATTTGAAAACCTTTATTTTGATTTCTACACCAAAACCCTAGATTTTTATCAAAATCCCCAAATCCCAAGATTTCTTTGGAAAGACAAATAACTAATTTAAAAATCATACTAAAATGTGGAGAAATACCTAACTCAAAGCTTGAAGACAAGGAAGAGAGAGAAGAAACTTTGAGGACGCCGAAAATCAACTTCGCTCCGATTAGCATGAAACTCTATGTGAGCTCTACCTTTTTTTATCAAAGGGACTAGGGTGTAAAAATCAATAGGTGATAGTGTTTTTTAAGGTAGAAGATGAGTTCTAGAGAGATAAGGTCTAGATTTAGGGCTTTGAAATGTTTTACAAAGAGAGATATGAAAAAGTGACTTAAAATGTGGTTCTTACGAACTGATATTACGCGCAGACTGCTTAACCGCAAGAATGGTCGCTGGAGCGACTAGACACAAAAGTAAGACAGCTAGAGTGCAAGAAACACCGCTCGAGTGAAGAATGTTTTACTTCCAGTAGTTTTGCAAACTTGTAAAAGTACAGCAAGTTCTCAAAGTTCGCTCAAACTTGTAAAAGTACTGCAAGTTCTCAAAGTTCTCAAATTTGTGTTCTGTTGTACTTCCAGTAGTTCTTTTATGAATGATTATATAACTGAGATATTATATTGTTTTGAAAGAGAAAGAATGTTTTTGGAAAATGGCATGCATATGCATTTCACCATATGATTTTGTTAAGTTTCATACGTTGTGTTGAAATATCTCTACTAGGCTTTAGCTCACCCTATGTGAAAAATAACTTTCAAGTGCTGATGATATGCCTGCATAAAAAAAGTAGCTTGGAAGGATCCTGGGGCTGAAAGCTTCTATTTGTTCTTTTGCGTAAATATTTGTTGTACAAACCTTGGGTTTTATATGCATGGAATTTAACTCATTTTGTTATTCCCAAGCATCGACTTAGAAAGATGTATGCATTAAAGATTAACTTATTTGTGCTTTCTTTTGTTTCATGTAATTATTACATGTCATATGCTATAGATTTAAGATTTAGGAATGTATATATGCATGTATCATCTTTTGTATGATAAAAGAGAATCAATGAAAGGTTAATATTATGTAAGTTTCTGTTTTTCCATTGAATATCATGATTTGGGTTATTGGTATTATTTTGAGCATTACAGCATGGACCTTTATGCAAAGAAAATTTAAATTTTGATTTATGGACCAAGTGCCCTTAAAAAAACCCATAACAGGAAAAAATAATAATAACAAATCACATAATATAATCACCATAATAATGTGACAAAAATACAAGACTAGCCCAGTCCAATTGACTCTGAAGGGCCAATTCAGAGAAGTGACTTATGAATTGAACTGGTGTTGGGACTTAAGTCAAATTAGAAACAATCAAAGAGTTTCAGGATCAAATTGAAAAATAAAAAATAAAATTTAAAGGCCATAGTAAAAATGCTACTTTGAAGGGAGAAAGTGCAATTTAATTGTGGGTGTTGAAATTTAACCTCACAAACAATCAAATCCGTCACCAAGATTTAGGGAACAAAGCCGAAGAGCACGCGATAGGATAAAAAACTCTAACACCTAAGCACAAGAAGACAACAAACACCGGTTGCTCGTCCACCTAGGGACATTCCGACGATCAAGTCAGTCAAACAATCTCACAAATATCTCGGCTTAAGTAAACAAATAACTTTTCAAGTAAAACATACGTTAGACCTACGGGGGTGCCTACCTGTTATAATCAGCAGTGTCTTTGTCCCCTAAAAATATCACCTCATAGGACTCTATCTCTTACAAGGATACCACTTATTCAAGACTACTCTTATTTAGATTAGAACAAACTCCCTCAAGAGTCTATCCTTACCCAAATAGGTAATCCAATATCACTTAGGACTTTTGTCTCTTATCTAAATATCTCAGATTCCGGTATGACCACGTCACACCTCAGCAATCCAAGACCACCCACGTGACACCTCGGCTAACCACCTAGGCCACGTGGACAACCTTTTATTTCCTACATAATTCTATAATAATACATGCGATTTTTGTTGCTATGATAATAGAATTATTATACTCGTGCTAAGGTAAATTTATAAAATATTATTTAATCTCTTAACAGACCTTATCTTTTTTTTATATTTCTTTGATCTTTGAGAGGTAAATCACTGTCTACATTACAATTTTCTACTTTTTTTTTTTCCTTTAAACTATTCTTTTGATCTTTAAAAGGTAATTGATAAACCTTTGTGTATGCAACTTCATATACGTCATCCTTTTTTTTTATAATGTTAGATTTATAACTTATTGATCCATGATTCTTTTATTATTTTAGTTTTATATCATTCTTTTATATGATGTCTGACTTTTATGATTGAATGATTTATACCATTTTATTTTACGATTTTTTTTTTTTACTCTTTTCCTCAAAATTATGCCATATTTTTTTTTCTTATCCTCACAATTACATCCTCATTTTTTTATGATATAATTTTTTTTCCTCACACTATTATGGGTATTATCTTAAGTTGTCTAAACTTAATAATATCTATGTGTTTTTACTAAATTATTATTTTTTTTTTTTAATTTTTGAAGAATAGATCAAATCCATATTCATGGATAGAATGAGAATAAAGTCAAAGGAAAGAAAGCAAAGTTGGCATGAAGGAGACATTTGCTTCTTCGTAGCAAATATGATAATTCATTAATAAGACTAACTCATCCACATATAGCAAAAGAGAAATGATTTTTTTGACTGTCACTAATTGTGTGCTAAGGAAAGCGTTCTCATCATGTTCAACTGATATTTTTTTTTTTTTTGACCGGCAAAGAAAGAGACTTCATTGATGTAAAAATCTAGTACAAGGTACAAAACAAATTACACCAATAAAAAGAAAAGGGAGGGGGGTGTTGGGATATATCTCCCTATTGGAGTTTGAGACCCAATTGGTTTATTAAAAGAGTTTTAATTTGGTTTGGTTTAGGTATAATATATTTTAATATATTATATCTAATTTTTTTTGGAAACCTAATTCAGTTTGGTTACAACTGGGATTTTGATAAAGCAAGTCCAAGATTGAACTATATACAAAGATTGGTATTGTTTTGGTCTTCTGAAGAAAAAAATCGGAGTGGAGGCAGCAACAGATTCTATTCGGTGAGAGTGCTTGTGTTTAATTCACTTTGGTGGGTTTTTCAATTGGTGTTGATTGTAGTAGTGTATTTGACTTGGTCAAATTCAATACCTTGGTTGCTGCTTTGGTTCGGTTGATGTTTGGTGACACTGATTTGGAGTATTATTTTAGATCTTCTTCAACTCTAGTTCTGAAGATTTGGTTCATCTATTTAGTGAGGTCTTTCCTCTTATTTATTTGTGATTATTTGGAATCCACCTAAGGGTGGTTTGTGAGACTATTCGTGTCTCGTTTGTAATCATTTGAAAAAATTTTGGTTGATAGTGGAATCGGATTTCGATCCCATGGACGTACCTCACATTGAGGGAACCACGTAAATTCTTGTGTTGCTTTTGATTTAATTTTTCTGCATTAGTTTTTATTCCCATTGATTGATTTACTTGTGGGGAATCACATATTTTTCCTAACAATTGGTATCAGAGCTTACAGTTTTTTTGAGTTTATTTATTTGTGTAAATCAATGGAGGGAAATGTGCGTCGTATGTCTAGCTTCAATGGAAGCAATTGGGTAACTTGGAAAACTAAAATAGAGGACCTATTGTTTTGTAAAGATTTGTATGGACCCATTGAGGGTGATAGTGGCAAACCCGAGGGTATGAAAGATGATGAATGGAATAGGCTTAATCGAAAAGCCGTTGGTGTTATCCGTCAATGGATTGATGACAGTGTGTTTCATCATGTTCCTACTGAAACTTCAGCACATGATTTATGGAAAAGATTAGAAGACCTTAATGATAGGAAATCAGCCACAAATAAAGCTTTTTTATTTCGTAAGTTGGTTAATTTAAAATATAAAGAGGGCAGCCCTATTCCGGAAGATTTTAATGAAATAAAGAGTATTGTTAACCAACTTGCTTCTATGAAAATTGTTTTTGATGATGAGTTACAGGCTTTGATGCTACTTAGTTCTTTGCTCGAAAGTTGGGAGACTTTGGTTGTGACAGTTAGTAATTCGGCACCTGATGGAGTTGTCACAATGGGCCAAGTCACTAATAGCTTGTTGAATGAAGAAACTAGAAGAAAATCAGAGAGCTCCTCTCATTCAGAAGCATTTGTTGTGAGAGGCCGAAGCAAAACAAGGGGGAGGAATAAGACTCCTTATGGTCGTGATCAAAACCGTGACAAATCAAGAGATGGTTCTTTTTCAAAGAAAGACATTGAGTGTCACTATTGCCATGAGAAAAGGGCACATGATGCGGGAATGCCGAAAGCTTAAGAACAAGGAGAAAAGGCGTGACTGTAGACCGCCCGGAACTCCGCTTCACGCATGAGGACGCGAATTGTAGTTCTTAGCTACTACAATTCAGACTCTTGTCACGGTTCTGAATCTAATCTCACAAAGTGCAATGTAAGATTGATAAATCACCAAAGAGTCCAAATCCGGCAAATCATTTTGGAAAATCAATTTTAATCAAAAAGCGCCAAACATGGACTGCTTTGCCAAATTTCAAAGTCGCCACCTAAATATTTTATTTTGAGAATTGTAGGAAACCCTAACTCGTGCCTAAGGCCACACGTCTGTCATCACCAAAGTTGCCACGGCTCGGGAACTTGGGTACGAGAGAGGAGGTCCTGAAATGAGCACCCTCGCTCGCCCGATCAAAAGATCGGCCTCTACTAACATGATATGTTGTTTTTGAAAACACATGTGTTCTTATTCCGGTTATTAATCTAGAATTACTATGTGATGTGCACAGTATACAAGTATAGACTAAATCACTCAAGTTGGAACAAAACATCTCATGTTTGTTTTTTGAAAATGGTTTGAAGTTGCTACTCGCAAGTAGGCTAAGTCGTGGATTTGCCACCCTCAAGTGGGCTTAGAAAACATGATTTTGCCACTCCGCAAAGTGGGCTTAAAACTCACATTTCAATGAATTGTCCCAATTCAAGCAATGAAGCCTTCATCCACAGGCATTCATGCAGTTAAACATTTAAGTAGTTAGTGTAACGCCCCACTTTTTATTACTCGAAGTCATAACCAAATTCATTTACTTAATTCAAGTTCAGAGATAACATGCGGAAATAAACTCTCTAGTCCCATGAGTAGAAATAAATAACAATTCTCTCTTTCGAATGCAAATTAAATACAACATGAGCATACTGAATAAAATGCCCAAAGGCTTACATCATTAAAAAATTAGGAAGAAGGGTGTAACCCTTTTACATATATGGCATTCCGCCAACATAAAAGAGGCCCCGTGGCCAACAAATAAGAAGATCCAAATCTTGTAGCACATCTTGCTTAATACCTGAAAAAGATTCAACAACGTGGGATGAACATATAGTCCAGTAGGGATCTCTACATGATCCTCAACAGTAACAACTTACAGATAGTTATGATCATGAATGCTCAATCTCATACTAGAATAATAATGTGGCAGTTTATACAAAAATATACATAAGTATAAACTTTTCTCAAAACAGTCAATCCATTCAGCGCTATAAGCGATTCATCTTTCATTTCATTTCATTATCCCTTGTTCCCAAACTTTCATAACAATAACAACTTCTTAGAAAAATCAATTTCTCTAAGCCCATTACCTTTCTCCCATTTTTCATACTTACAACAGATTTTCCCTTTTTCAAAATATACTTTCAAATACCCAATTTTCCTTCACACTTTCCCAAAATCTCCCAATGGCATTTTGGTTTGTTTCCAATACATTCATATCCATACATACATGCCTTTAATAAAAGGGAGATAACAAATTATCAACATGTATATAATCAACAAATGAGGCAACTCGGCCCTCCAAAACTATAACCATCACAATCCATGATATACTCAGATATACTGAGACAAAAACAATAAAACTCCGCTCTACCGGCTATATGCACGGTAAGCCGAGGATACAACTCTCACAACGGTATATCATTTTACCAGGCGCTACCTGGAAGGGTGTGGTACCTTAGATTCTCAGCGCAGTCAGTTCTCCAGGCGCTAGCTAGAAGGTAACAGTACCTCTGATTATAAGCGCAAGGTATAACACCAATAATCACAATACAACAGAGTATAACCAACAAGTGTAATACATACACATAAACTATCAAAATACATAAGTAATGTGTTAAAGTATACGAACACATAGGTATGTGTGGAGTACATCCCCTATCTCCTCCCACACACTGGAGTACATCCCCTATCTCCTCCCTAACAATTATACATATATAATGTACCATAGCACTTCATTACATAAAATGTTCAATTGACACAGATGTAATGCAAATACAACAATTCAAAACAACAATGTCATCCTCCACCGATGACTAAGGACAAAACCTCTAGATGCATGTATTCAGTACATCTATTAAAAGACTCAACTATCGTGAGATCTTAAACCCAACAACAACACTAAGATGATAAGTAAAGGTAAAACCCCAAATGTGTGTATTCAATACTCAAGATACAATATTCCAATTCCCAAATTCATTTTCCATTTTCAAAATCGACTTCTTCCACCACTTGTTCCAAAAACACCTTTCCCATTTCACAAAACCAATATTATTCCTCTCATGACTTTCCAAATCAATTATGCAAATTAATTCATAACAGTAAATTAGGGCTTTCCTCCCTCTTTCTCAATATTGACCAAAAAGGCTCAAATACCAACAACCAACAACAATAACCTCATTTCAGACCCAAAATACATATGTATTGGCCCAAAGTACAACAACCCTCTTTTAATTTATTAAATCAAATATAAATTAGGGCTTTTTCTTCTTTCAACAATGATATACTAATTTACACCCCAATTAGTCCAAACCACAATCAATGATAACAAATCCACTTTCAAACAACCAACCCTAGGTTCCCCCTCATGATTTTCAAAGAAACCCAACATGGATACGGTTTTCATGCAATACAAAACTGCTACATGTCTATCTATAGACGAAGCATTGTAAAATAACAAGGAAGTCCCTACCTCAAATTCGGAGCTCAAATGGAGAAGATGAAGAATTCTGAAATGCTCCAAACCTCAAGATTTTCGGATTGATAAGAAGCCCACACTGAGCTCTACACTTTTTACAAAGGCACTAGGGTGGAAGATCACTCAAACTAGATCAAACCCTAGAGAGAAGGTGTATTCTAGAGAGGAGCTCTCAAAAGAGAGTTTAGAATAGTAAGAGAGAGAAAGGAAATGTGAAAAGTGATTTAAAATCACCCAGCTGCCAACTGATATACGCATGACCTGCTCAAGCGGATAATAGGACGCTCAAGCTTCAAACACAAAAAACTAGACCCGCTCTAGCACAAGAATACCCGCTCGAGCGCCATGACATAACTTCAAATTACACCCGCTTGAGTGCAAAGGAAAGCCCGCTCAAGCGTAGATTACACTCCTCTAGTATTTTTACAAACATCGAACACCCGCTCGAGCGCCAAGAGGCCCGCTCGAGTGCGACCCGCTTGAGCATAAGGAAATCCGCTCGAGCGTGAAAAACACATCCACAGTAGTTTTGCAGATGCAGAAGATACTGAAAGTATGCAAACTCCGCTCGAGTGCGGAAGGGTTTGCTCGAGTGGAACACCAAAAATCCAGGCAACAAGGAATGGAACTAAAGCTCAACAAACCTGTTCGGAACACGCCCAATACAACCCGAAAACTCAAATACAACGAGTAAAGGATGGAAATGAGAACGCGACAACAACACCTCTACGGAACCGATTCTGGAATATAATAAAATAAAGAAAGGGAAAATCGGGATCGCTATAGTTAGCCTCATGGCAAGCATGCTAACATGGCAACATGCATATCTCATGCAGTATGCTAAAGCATAAACACTCACAGTGTACTCCAAGCCAAAAAAGAAGCTAGTTAGTAATCAATGCATGATCCTAATTATGTCAAGAACGCCTAATGCAGCACATGCAAAAATGCAACTAAGATAGGCTCGGCTATTCTAAGATGGCATGTGAATGCAGCAATTGATACATGTATTCAAATTGGTATTGAAATACAATGCAGTTTGTATGATGCGCCGAGCCCGGTGCATGCAAGACAAATGAATGATACAAACATGCAAAGCATAAGGATGCTAATTGAAATATGCCCTAAAACTAACCACTGAAAGCAGATAAGTAAAAGGGAGAAAGACGTGGGGTTGGAAGACATGCATCACACACACGCACACTTATTACAAAATTCGCCCTCTCGACGGAGGGTCTGAATAATAAGCTAAGCTATGTCTAAGCTAAGCTATCTAACAAGTCTAATAATCTAATTAACCTAGTTATTACACAACAAAACGAATTACTAGCTACAACTAGTTATTACAGTACTTTAACTAATCAACAAATTAATTAAGTTAAAAATTCAAGTTAAACAACAAGCAAAGCTGTAAATGAGGTTGCCCCAACTCTGTTCAAGAACATGAAAGGTGCATGCATGTTCGATTGCCTCGCTCAGAAATCCATCGCTATGCCCCAACTTGCCTCTGTTTGCATTTGATCTCAGAACACTGCACAAAGCCCTAGATAGCTTCTGCTCCAAAATGGGGACCCCCAGGAGGGTTGCCGACCAGTTGATGATGGTGTAGACCACCTAAGTATGCTGTAGACCAGAAAAAGTGGTTAGCCAGCCACTTTTACTGGTCTGCCGACCAGAAAATTCTGCACAACTCCATTTTGCTGCAACAGAGAACAAGAAGGGGCACAACAGTGTATTTACAAGATATGTGTGCACAATCACCCTCCCTATCATTTCTTAAGCTCAAGGGAGTGCGGTTCTCGACTCTCGGGCCACCAACCGAGCATCGTAATGCACGATGGCCGAGAAGCCAAGTTTACACAATTCAATGTCAATGAATGCACAAATAACACGTAAGATCCTTAACCTCTATCATGCATGATCAAGAGGGTCGGCGACCGAGAAATGAGGCACGTTTCATCACTTCAAGTATGAAACGTTCATCATTTCTCGTGTTTGGATTAACACCTTATCCAAACACAATGCAATGTGACATGAGCATGTCAAGCAAAATGCAATGCATGCACATGCAAGCAACATGCAAACACAATGCAATACAAAAACATGCAAACAACATGCTATTCTACCAATGCTAGGATGGCATGCCCAAGATTCTATCATCCAAACAATGCATGCATGGCAAGTTTAGAAGCTAAGGCATCAAATTTAGGAAAGAGCATCTCACAAGAGGCCTGCAATACAATGCTCAATGGACTTAAACTGAATATGGACAGACCTAAATCATGCCAAAACAATGGCCAAGGCACAAGGCTACCAATTGGGACTACACAAGAGGCATGCAACACCTGGCACAAATGATTGAACTAACCATGGACAGAGCTCAAATAGGTTAAAACAAAGACCATAACATGCTGGGATGGGAGCTCAAAAGTCTAGGCATGCATGCATACGCATTGGTCCACAAACAAGGCAATATGCATAACCCTTAAGAACATTCAAAGAATGAAAGAAGTGAGAATATGGCCATGCCATGTGCTCTGAAATAACATGTTAAATGATGCCAAATCATGCACATGTCACAAATGAAGCATGCTAAAGGCATGAAGACACAAGGCTAGCAAGGCCAATTGCACTACAACTATGCAATACATGAACCATATGGCCAAGACAACCCAAAACAGTCCTAGAGCATGTCAAAATGATGCTAAAACATGCATGGACTAAATCTAACACATGCTAGCATGAAGGGCATGAAGCATGGAGTATGGAAGGCCAAAGAGGAAGGTTACGCTACACCTACCAAAACCAAGCATGAGATGACTTTACCAACAAAAATCAGAGTTGTAACATGGAAAAATAAGACCAAATACACACTGATGTGGCAACCTAAAAGCTTAGGCAAGATGGCATGCATAATGGCTCATATTTAAGGCATAAGGCACCAACCCTCCAAAGCATTGAATGAGTGAAAGATGTGAGGGCATTGCAATGAAACATGCTCTGAAATTACATTCCAAATGATGTCAAATCATATGGATAGCCCAAATAATGCATGCTAGTGGACTCAAAACACAAAGCTAATGAACACGAATGCACTATGGCTATACAAAGCAAGGCATGCATGACCCAAAACACTTAAATTAGACCTTAAGCATGCTAAAACATGGCCAAAAGCTTGCTGAGATAGGACCAAAACATGCTAGAAAGATGAGCTATCAACACAAGCATGTAAGGCTAGTTTGCAAGGATTATACTACAAGTGTATAGAGCATGCAAGGGTGGCCAAAACTAAGCCAAAATAGAGATATGCCATGCTGAAATAAGGTCAAAAATAGGATGAGATGGAGCCAACATATGCTAGATAAACATGCTCAAACATGAGCCAAAAAGGCAAGCAACCAAGATACAAGGAGACGGGATGACCCCCTCCTATTTGGGACCACAAAACACACTTTCCACCGCTGAAATTCCTTTGAGTTTCAATGGTGAGAAGGCCAAAAAGAGGTGGTCCCAATAGCCTAAAAGGATAGCTCAAAACAAAGCCAAACAAGGCACAAAAGGGGGTAGACCACCCCCAACACCAAAGAGACCTTAAAAAAACATTTCAACCACTTAAAATTAGAAATTTTTGCAGTTGAAAGTTAAGCCTAAAACATCAATCAAATAGGGCCAAAAGCTTAATCAAAAACAAAGGTTTAAGGTGTTAGCAACTCACCCTTGAAGAACAACTTCAAAGCAGCAACTCTAGCAATCTTTTTGGACCAAAAGCAATCCAAAAACACCAAAACCAGCTTCAAGTTGCCTCAGCTCCAAAGCAAAGGTGTTTTACTATGTGTTTGTGTGCAAAAGTGTGAAGAAATGGCACTTTCAAGCACAAATATGAGACAAAGGGAGAAATATAGAGATAGAAGTGTATGCATAGCTCCAAGCAATTTTTCTAAACTTGGAGAAGGGAGAGAGGGCCTCGCTTTTATAGAAAAACATGTATCAAGCTTGTTGAGCAAGCTTGAAGCTCCAAGCAATCCCTCCATACATATGGAGGATGCTTGTTGTGCCCAACAGCCGGCACAGCTGGCAAGAAAAATATTTACAGAAAGTGTAGGAAAGCTGCCGACCAGTTGAAGTGGTCGGCCAGTTACTTGCACTGGTCAGCCGACCAATGAAAGTGGTCTGCAAGGAGACAAAGTGGTCGGCAAGGGGGAGGAGTGGTCTGGACAAAGAAAGCAAGGTGGTGGCATGGCTGCCGACCACTTTTGGTGGTCTAAAGACCACCATGACCAGTTGACCGACCAGAAAACTGGCTAGTAGGGAAGAAAAGTGGTCTTCAGGGGAAGAAACTGGTCTACACCCCTTATTCCACCCTCCAAGCAAGGAAAACAAGGTTTGTGCCAAAAACAAACCAAAAAGGATGAAAGACAAAAGTCCGCGGGACAAGGCGCGCAGCCGTATGCCTCGAAAACTAGTCTACGAGCACAAAAAGCGGTCTACGAGAGGGAAAGGTGGTCTACGACCACAAAAAGTGGTCTACAGACCTCTGTTTCCTTCTAGACCAAGGCAACAAGGCATGGTCCAAAAACCAGGCCAAAAGGAGAACGTTAAGCGGTCCTGAGACAAGACGCGCGACCGAAGGCTCCGGAAATTGGAAACGAGCCTACAGGAGAGAAAAGTAGTCTACGCCTACAAAAAGTGGTCTACGGACCTCTCTCTCCCTCCAGGCAAGGTCAACATGGCATGGTCCACAAACCAAGCCAAAACACAAAGAGTTCAGAGGCCGGGAGGCAAGGCACTCAGCCAAAAACTCCGAAAACTCGAAACGAGCACAAACATGCACAATCATCGAGCGCTCAATCGATGACGTCTTAGTCTTAAGGTCGGTCAAAAATGGGGTGTCTACAGTTGCCCCTCTTGGACAGAACTCGGAAGTCAAGAAGTGACGGGAGTGAATGTCAAAGCCCAGAGACGACCCATTTTTGACAAGGCTGAAGACTTAGACAAACAAGAGAGATAGCAAAGAGATGCACCCTCAGGTAGGGGCAAGATGCAAATGACATGCACAATGCCGAACATAACTTATGATTATGAAAAGAGGGCTGTAATGAACATCTAGATGCAAATGTTATGCAGAGAAATGTTACAGCAAACTTGTACACAAGCAAATAAGTAAACACGCCACGCGTGCGAACTACAAATCGAGCTACATTTCATGCAGAAAGGATGTAAGAAAATTATGGAATCTTAGCGAATATAGTGAGCATCTGTGATAGATACATAAAGCGAACGTGTGATAGATACACAAAGTGAGCATGTATTATAGATACACAAAGCAAATGTGTGATAGATACACAAAGTGAGCAAAGTGTGATAGATACACAAAAGATGAACGAAGTGTGATAGATACACTAAGTGAGCAAAGTGTGATAGATACACAAAAGGTGAACGAAGTGTGATAGATACACTAAGTGAACGAAGTGTGATAGATACACAAAAACGTGAACAAAGTAGGATAGATACACTAAGTGAACAAAGTGTGATAGATACACAAAAGGTGAACGAAGTGTGATAGATACACTAAGTGAACAAAGTGTGATAGATACACTAAGTGAACAATGTGTGATAGATACACAAAAGGTGAACGAAGTGTGATAGATACACTAAGTGAACAAAGTGTGATAGATACACAAAAGGTGAACGAAGTGTGATAGATACACAAAGTGAATGAAGTGTGATAGATACACAAAGTGAGCAAGCATGTGCGATAGATACACAAAGTGAACGAAGTGTGATAGGTACACAAAGTGAGCAAAGTGCGATAGATACACAAAGTGAGCAAGCATGTGTGATAGATACACAAAGTGAACAAAGTGTAATAGATACACAAAGTGAGCAAAGTGCGATAGATACACTAAATGAAGAAAGTGTGATAGATACACTAAATGAGAAAAGTGCGATAGATACACAAAGTGAGAAAAGTGTGATAGATACACTAAATGAAGAAAGTGTGATAGATACGCTAAATGAAGAAAGTGTGATAGATACACTAAATGAGCAAAGTGCGATAGATACACAGAGTTAACATGCGCGATAGATACACAAAACATAATCAATTTTAAACGGAACTTCTCTGAATGAACCGCACATCCAATATCGCCTGGTTACGCCAACTTCAAATGAACCATATATACAATATCGTGCATGAACGAGAAAGAAACTTGATAGGTACAATGCAATACAATGCATGATGTTTAAGGAATGCAATAAACAAACATAGCAACGCCTTAGAAAACACCTCATGGGGTGAGTGGCGATGAACCGCTCTACTCTGACAGGGATCTCACCTTGTGTTCTTCGAACTCTTACCTTGCATTCTTCGAACTCTTTCCTTCAACTCATAGTATAAAGGTTCTGAAATGCCGACAAGGATTCTTCACATAGAACACTTTGGATGCCACTTTTCTTCCTGACCATATTCACAACTTTCCCTATTCTCTAACGGGGTGATAGACTAGGTTGGTTCAGTATCCAGAATTGAGGTGCAAACACGTTATCTCAACCTATGGGACTTCCATACAGATTTTAAGCCGGGGGTACACCCCTAGGTATTTAAACCAGACTTTAGTCTCAGAAATCCCGAACCTTTGCGTTCAAAGGCTAAATCTTCCACAGTTCTTTGCAAATCTTCAATCATACTCCCCAGCTCAGAAGTAGTGGGTTCACGGGTTTGAAATGATTGGGGTTCAAGTGCATCCATCATGCTTAAACCTATGCTTTCTGGGATAAACACCTCGGGCTTGAGTATTTGGGTCGGGGTGTATATACTGGGGTTGTAAGCGGGTAGCAGTGTATGGCCGAGGTTGAGATGTGGATGAGGTACTTGGTCCTTGGGGTTTTGAGGTGGAGCTATTGTCCGGTTGTTGATGAGATTCTGGATCTCATGACGAATGCGGTAGCAACCATCGGTGCCATAGCCGCGCTGCTGATGATACACGCAGTATTTCGTGGAGTTATGCCCCACAGGGAGTGGGTTAGGTAGAGGTTGAGGATCAAGGGGTTTAAGATACCTTCTCTCCATCAGGACTTTTAGTGTGTTGGTTAGGCTCATATAGAGGGGGGTGAAAGTTCTGCCTTGAGCTAGGGCTGGGCTGGCTGTTTGTAGGTTGGTCTTGGCAAAAGGGTCAGCTATGGTGACTGTGTTGATTTTAGTGGGTTTGGGAACAGTGCTACTAGCATGGGTACTCCCGGAAAACACCCTCCTTACCGATTCATTTGTTCTGGGAATAATCCCTCTGTTGAACGCATTCTCAATCTGAACCCCCAGTTCATGCAAACTTCGGAAAGTGAATAGTGGAGCGACTATTAACTTTTGCAACATATCAAGCTCAAGGTTCTACACCACTATCTGCACTTGGTCCCTCTCAGAAGGGCGATCTATCATCTGTGCTGCCTTTGCTCTCCACCTTGCAACAAATTCCACAAAAGGCTGTGTTGGGTTCTGGCGGGTTGCTTCAAGCTCTTACAAGGTCATTTCAACCTGGGTGTTGTAAGAATATTGATCAACAAAGGCCTTAGCCAACTTCTCCCAGTTTTGCTTCACTGTATCCTCCAACTCGGCATACCAAGTGGCGGCTGCACCCGATAGGGTTCTGGCATACAAAGAGACTTTCTGCGGCTTAGTCAGACCTATCAGTTTCAGGATATCCACAAAAAGCCGGATATGTACCATAGGATCCCCAGACCCGTCGAAACGGTCAATATGTGGCATTCTGAATCTATCTGGAAGCCTTACGACAACCTCGGTATACCCATCCTCAATGTCATGAATGGAGTTAAAGCCTTGTGCCATTTTGACCTCCTTCTCAAGGTTCACAATTTTCTCCGAGCTCGGATCAAGGTCAGTAGTATCAAAGGAATAAAGCCTCTCAGCAGGCTGCGCCAAAGGTCTGAAAACTCGGGCTTGAGCCAACCCTTTTCGAGGATCCGGACCATGCAAATTTTCAGCTGGCGAAAGTGGGTCAAAGTTCGGCTGGGGTCCCGAAGCTGGATGTGAGGCAGATGCCCTAGATGGGCGTTGTGTTTCAGCATTGGTCTCATCCTGGATAGCAGTTCCCTGATTTAATGCTGCTGTCATAGCCACAACTTCTTCCGGACTCTGTGCCATCACGGTCTGCTGAGTTAGAACAAAGGTGATGTGGCTGGTGACTGTTGGATCAGATGAACTGGTGAGCCTTGACTAGCCTTTCTTTGCCTTGCCTCAGCGAAAGAACACTGGTTGGCCTTGAACTGAATCTCTGACCTGACAAAGTCTATCAATGCAAGTCCAATGTACCCAGGGGATATTAGAGCCTTCTGAAGCTATGGTTCCAAGACTACCTAGCAAAAGACAAAACAGGCAGCATCTCAGCCCAATTTTATCAGAACATATTTGAGCATAGTTGAATGACTGTACTCTTTACTGAATTCTGCCCGAAATTCTGCTTGTAAACTGATACCCTCTGGTAAAACTGATTCCCCCAAAATATTGATGCCCTCAAGCCTGATACCCAGACTTACAAACTGATACATGCATTCCCTGTAGAGACACACTCTAAAAGCACATAGCAAGCAAGTGAGAGCCAAAATACCCCTATGGACGGGTAGGGCTTCCCTGTCCTATCTTGTCAGGAGCTAGGGTTTCACTACGCACATAGCGGTTTCAAACAACCTACAATCGAGTAAGCAACCTGTCCTAGTGTGGAATAGTCACGATGGATTCCGATATGCACTAGGTCGAATGGTCAAAGAGGGTGCCTCGGTAAAAACCGAGGTTTGTGTTCCCATCGTGGCAAAGCCCGCAACCGGTCAGCCTTATGGCATGCTTTTCCAAGCAAGCCTCCGGCAAACCGTTCAGGAATAGCAGACGGCAAACACTGTGACTTAGGCGCACCAATGCAAATGCAATGCAAAGAAACACATAAGTGTAGACAAAACAACATATCATGAGTTCGAGTCAAGTTCTCTAAATCTCCAGCAGAGTTGCTAGAAACTGTAGACCGCCCGAAACTTCGCTCTGCGCGCGAGGGCGCGAATTGTAGTTCTTAGCTACTACAGACTCATGTCACGGTTCTGAATCTAATCTCACAAAGTGCAATGTAAGACTGATAAATCACCAAAGAGTCCAAATCTGGCAAATCATTTTGGAAAATCGATTTTAATCAAAAAGCGCCAAACATGGACTGTTTTGCCAGATTTCATAGTCGCCACCTAAATATTTCATTTTGGGAAATTTAGGAAACCCTGACTCGTGCCTAAGGCCACGCGTCCGTCATCACAAAAGTTGCTTTGTCTCGGGAACTTGGGTATGAGAGGGGAAGGTCCTGAAATAAGCACCCCCGCTAGCCTGATCAAAGGATCGGCCTCTACTAATATGATATGTTTGTTTTTGAAAACACATGTGTTCTTATTTCGGTTATTAATCTAGAATTACTATGTGATGTGCACAGCATACAAGTATAGACTAAATCACTCGAGTTGGAACAAAACATCTCATGTTTGTTTTTCGAAAATGGTTTGAAGTTGCTACTCGCAAGTAGGCTAAGTCGTGGATTTGCCACTGTAGCAGCGCCCGCGTGGGCCTCGCTACAGTTCGGACTCGATTTGTGTCGCGGTTCTTAATCTGAACCAAAGAGTCCAAATCTGGCAAATCGTTTTGAGAAACAGATTTTTGAAAAAGTAGTGCCAAACATGGACTGCTTTTCCAGATACAGAGTCGCCACCTAAATATTTAAAATGGGGAAATTTAGGAAACCCTGACTCGGTGCCGAAGGCCACACGTCCGTCATCACCGGAGTTGTCTCGGCTCGGGAGCTTGGGTACGATCGGGGAAGGTCAGCTATGAGCACCCCCTTTCGCCCGGTCCGAAGACCGGCCTCTACTAACCGTGATATCCGTTTTTGAAAACTTTATATGTTCTTAAACCAATTATCAGCCTAGAATTACTATGTTATGCGCGCAGCAAACAAGTATAGACCAAATCGCCCAAATTGGAACAAAACATTTCATGTTTGTTTTGAAAATGGTTTGCTACTCGCAAGTAGGCTAAAATGCAGATTTTCCCACCCTCAAGCGGGCTTTTAGAAAAGATGATTTTGCCACTATCTAGTGGGCTTAAAACTCACAGTTTTAATGCATTATTCCAATTTAGGTAATTCAACCTCCATCCACAGGCATTCAAGCAGTTATATCACATAAGCAGCTAGCCTCATGGTAATCATACTGTCATGTTAACATTCACACACATGTGAGATGCTAAAGCATAAATACTTACATCGTACTCCGTGCCAAAACAGTAAACTAGTTAGCAAACATGCATGTCCTAGTTCATGTTAAAAATGGCTAATGCAACACATGTAAAGATGCAATCTAAACAGGCTCGGCTAACCCTAAAATGGCATATGAAATGCTACAAGTAACATGTATTCAATTTGGAATTGAAAAGTACAATGTAGTTTGTATGATGTACCGAGCCCGGTGCATGTCAACAAATGCATGAATGCACGCATGCATAGCATAAGGTATGCTAAAATAAATGTGCCCTAATCTACCATCATAAGCAGGTAAATAAAAGGGAAGAAAGAAGTGAGGTTGGAAGACATACACACCACCCACACACACTTATTACAGATTTACCCTCACTCGGAGGGACCGAATAAATATTACAAATTAATTAACTACGCAAGCTAATTAAATATTACAAATTGCCTAATTTAATTAACAAATTAAAATAGACTAAGAAAAGCAGTAAACGCCTCGGGAAATGCGCCGCCATGCGCAAGCTGCCTCTGTTTTCTTTCCTCTGCTCCTCTGGAGGCTGTCAAAACCTCAGGGTTGCATCCCTGGACACTGGGGAGTGCCACCAGCTGAGTAGAATTGCCACCGGCAGTGCGGTGTAGTCACCGGCACAAGATGAATCCATCGGCTGCTTGTTTACTGCCGGTCGGCAATATATACTGCCGGTCGGCAAGGAATGTCTGCAGAACCTGCAATTGACAGCAACAGAGGACAAGGCAAAGCATGGCAGCACATTTCAAGGCATATATGCACCAACCATGTCTCTTATCATTGTAATGACTCAAAGGGACATGTGCCTCGATTCTCGGACCACCAATCACGCATTTCCATGCATGATGGCCCAAAGAACCAAGTATGCAACTTTGATTTCAAATGCAATGCAAACCAAATAAACACACAAGGAGGCCTAACCTCTATCATACTCATCTCAAGAGGCAAGGTGATGCATGCAAGATGCAATGCAACTTAGGCATACGAGTTAAGGATGCAACATGCTGATACAAGCAAACATGCAAGATGAGCATGCAAATAAGCAAAGGATGGTCTTAAACATGAATTAGGCAGCTCTAGTTAGGCCCAAAACAGTGGCCATAATATGAAAATAAAGTGCCTCGAAATGCGTGCACACGGGCACGCAAACCGAGGCAATGGCATACGCAATGCAATGGCTAAAACGGCATATAGAATGCAACATGGACTTATACTAACATGAGAGAGCCTCAGCCATACTCACATAAGAGGCCGATGGATGAAAATGAAGTGCCTCGAAATGCGTGCACACGGGCACGCAAACCGAGGCAATGGCATACGCAATGCAATGGCATGGAAATGATATGCAAACATGCCAATGGGATTTCAGCAGCAAAATGAGGGGCAAAACAGCCCCGAAATGAGGCGAAAGTACGCCCGATGCGTGGAATTCCTCCCGAAATGCGAAATTAGGCACCCGAAATGGCTTACAACTATACAAAGCATGCATAATATGGACATGGAGCATGAAGACAGAAGCAAGACAGCTCTCAGACAAGCATTTTTACAGTTTATGACATGGCCAATCAGCAAGCAAAGATGGGGCTAAAATGGCATACAAAAACGGCCCTAAACATGCGATTATGAAGCAACTCACAGCTGCTAACTCCAAATAGGTTTGGGCCATTCAACAACATTGAAGAGGGACCCAAAATATGCACATTTACAGAACTGTAAAAGCCCCAACAACAAACATGGATAGGGCTAAGCTCTTATGCAAGAAATGGGCCAAAAGGTGGCCAAAGAAGCAAGTATGCAAAACATTCATCAAATAGCCAAAGACCCTTAATAAAACATGACAAGGGGGTCAAAATATGGCTGTTTTTAGTTCGGACCAAAGTCCAAAAACAGCAACATCAGGGGCTGCCAAGACATACAAAAATGGGACCAAAAGGAGGATATAAAGGGGAGTACAACATGGAAGTCCCAAACAGTGTTGAGCCCTTCTTCAATGTTGAATAAGGGCTCAAAATAAGCCTATTTTCAGTTTACATTAGGCTCTAAAACAGATCATACACAGGCCAAAAAATACATGCGAGATTATGGCATTTAAGAGGGGTAATGAAGCAAGTGCAAGCTACTGTCCTCAAACAGCAATAGGTCCTCAATCAAACATGAAGAGGACCTCAAAATATGGTGATTTGAAGTTTGGGTCGGAGTCCAAAGATGTAACCACAAGGAGCTAAGATATAGGCTAAAAAAATGCGCAAAAGAGGGAAAGTAGGACTCACCCTTGTAGAACCAATCTTTAGCAACCTTTGGACTGAGTTTGGGAGCTTTTAACCTCTAGAGGACAGCCTCAAGCTGCTGGAATAGGCGTTGGATGCCTTGTGCTATGAGTTGATGAAGAAATGGCCCAAGAACAAGGGTATTTGGTGGTTGAATGAGAGAGATATAGAGAGAGATCAAGGGTTGTGTGTATGTATATCAGATATATCTATATATCTCTGGTTTTTTGTTCCAAAAAAATCCAACCCTAACAAAGGAGGAGGAGAGGTGCTTATATAAGCAATGCTAAGCTTCTAAGACAAGCTTCAAAGGGGCCAAGGGGTTCAAGGGGGGGTGCAAGGCTTCTAGAGGAAGCTAAAACAGCTGGCCAAGCTTCTTGGAGAAGCTTGGCCAAAAGGTTCAACCTTCTAGAAGGTTAAGGGGTTCAAAGGCTCACAAGGTGCAAAACAAACACACATGCACGTGGGGGATCGATTCTGTGCATTCCAGCTGGCACAGCTGGAATCCACTCAATCTGCAGAATGCTCTGGAAGGTCGTCGGCTAGCAAAAAAGGCCGGTCGGCCACTTTAATCTGCCGGTCGGCACAATAAATGGCCGGTCGGCACAATAAATTGCCGGTCGGCACAAATAGAGTGCCGATGGGTGGCCGGTGAGGTCAAAAAAGTGCCGGTTGGTGTCCAAATTGAAGCCCCAGAAGTTAGCTTTCCAATGGCGCAAACCTTGCATTAAAATTCCTTCTGTGCAAAACGTTATGCCCTTTTTCGTGAAGCCGCGCAGATTCGATCCAACCGGGATGATGCTCGACTTCAACTGATCATATCTCCCCCACCCGGACTTGGCTCTAGGAGATTCTTGAGTGAAAATGAAGCCCCGGAAGTAAGCTTTCCGATGGTGGCGGTGTCATAGCTAAACTCCAAGTGTACAGATAGATAAGCCCGATTCAGCGAGGGCTGCTCCATTCGCTTCCACCCGGATTCATGCCGAACTTCTCCCAAACTAGTTTCTTCTCTCTTCCCCTCCTTTCTTCAACTCCAAAACCCTAAACAAAGTGTTTTGAAAGATTTGCCTCTCTTCTAGCCGAAGAAACTGATTTTTGCCCTGCACATCTCTCAACACCGAGCAAACCATCAGTAGTGCCCAAGTCTTAAGGGCGGTCAAAAATGGGGTGTCTACAGTTGCCCCTCTTTGACAGAACTCGAAAGTCATAACAATGACGGGAGTGAATGTCAAAGCCCAGAGACGACCCATTTTTGACAAGGCCGAAGACTTGGACAAACAAACAAAATATAAATGAATGAATGGTTGTGCCCACAGGCTGCCAACGTATCCCTTTGCAAGGAATCAAACCAGCGTAGTTCAGGGGCATGATGCAAATGATATGCAGGAAGACTTTGATAATTGGACTTATACGCTACGCGAAGCCGGTTTTGAAAGTTGGACTTATACGCTACGCGAAGCCGGTTTGTATTCAAAACAATGCAATGTACTAACAAGTACAAGTGAGGTGCGCAAGATAGCGAGAACGAAATGTAATGCACAAAACAGTGCAATTGAGGTGCGCAAAATAGCGCGAATGGATGCATGCAAAATGCAAGTAAGGTGCACAAAACAGTGCGATGCGCAAGAAAGCGCGAATGTAAACTGCACAAAATAGTGCAATGCGCAAAATAGCGCGAATGATAAACTGCACAAAATAGTGCGATTGAGGTGCACAATATAGCGCGAATGTAAACTGCACAAAACAGTGCAATGCGCAAAATAGCGCGAACACATGCAATGCACAAGCAAGTGCAATTGAGGTGCACAAGATAGCGCGAACAAATGCAATGCACAAAATAGTGCGATGCGCAAAATAGCGCGAAGAAAATACAATGCACTAACAAGTGCAAGTAAGGTGCGCAAGATAGCGCGAACAAATGCAATGCACAAAATAGTGCGATGCGCAAAACTGCGCGAAGGAAATGTAATGCACAAAACAGTGCGATGCGCAAAATAGCGCGAAGAAAATACAATGCACTAACAAGTGCAAGTAAGGTGCGCAAGATAGCGCGAACAAATGCAATGCACAAAATAGTGCGATGCGCAAAATAGCGCGAAGGAAATGTAATGCACAAAACAGTGCGATGCGCAAAATAGCGCGAACAAATGCAATGCACTAACAAGTGCAATTGAGGTGCGCAAGATAGCGCGAACAAATGCAATGCACAAAATAGTGCGATGCGCAAAATAGCGCGAAGGAAATGTAATGCACAAAACAGTGCGATGCGCAAAATAGCGCGAAGAAAATACAATGCACTAACAAGTGCAAGTAAGGTGCGCAAGATAGCGCGAACAAATGCAATGCACAAAATAGTGCGATGCGCAAAATAGCGCGAAGGAAATGTAATGCACAAAACAGTGCGATGCGCAAAATAGCGCGAACAAAATCTAATGCACTAACAAGTGCGATGCGCAAAATAGCGCGAACAAAATACAATGCACTAACAAGTGCAAGTAAGGTGCGCATGATAGCGCGAGTGAATGCATGTTCTATGCAAATGAGGTGCATTTTCTATGCAAGTATGGAAGAGTGCATTTTCTATGCAAAAGATACGAGCATTTTCTATGCAAGAAACAGGAGCATATTCTATGCAATATTGAAAGCAAATTCTATGCAGTATCGAAAGCAAGCATATTCTATGCATGAATCATAACAATGCGCAGCACGCATGAAAGTGCACATTCTATGCAATGAAAGGGCATCAAATATGTACTCTAGTGCCTCCGATTTACCTCTCGGAGGACTTTGTGACACACTCAGCTCAAAAAGGGCACACCCTGTTTATGTTGGCAAGAGATAACATCTGCTGCTGCTTTAATTGCCATTCTGACTTGAAGCAGGCTTACACTTGGGGTCGAGATACACTCATACTCCAGAGAAATGGTGAGGTCTGAGAAGGTACACCTGGAATGCAGTCTTGAAATTTGCCGAAGCTGAAACACACTAAGATGCTCCAAATTTTTCTTTTTTCTTTTTGCTTTGCAGTCTGGAACCTATATAGCTTCAGATAGGTCCTTGTTCTACTGTTCACACTTATCGGGGGTGGACCCTGCAGTTTTATGAAAGAACAAATACTGTTTTGCACAAATGTGGAGAATGGCACAGCACTCTGAGCACAAGATGATTTTTTTGGAAATTGAGAAATGAATTCTTTAACCGGGTATTGAGCCGACCACTGGCCACAGCCAAAACGACTCGACAAGTGAAAAACAAAGGAAAACAACCTAAACACATCGAGTAACACTCGAAGCGACTCAAAATGAGAATCGAGATAGACAAAATAAAATACAAGACTCAAATGTGCACATGGAGCCTGTTTCCCCGGGTATTATTCCCACCCTTTCTTATTTGTGATTCTCACATCACTCGGCTCTCAAGCTCGGTTTTTTCTCTCAAAACCCTTTTCTCGCTTTTTCTCTCAGCGCACATCTCTCTATTCTTTAATCTCTCATTTTTCATCACTCCCCAGGGTGGTTGATGAATAAACAGGAAGTTGCGGGTTCTAGCCCCAAGCATTCTGCTAGATTCTCTTCTTCTGCTCACAATAGTGAACTTTCTCCCACAGAGAGGATGCGATGCGGCTGGATGTGCAGCGACGATGCTCTTATTGGGGAGTTTGGACGTGATTAGATCTGTCCAAACAAAGGAGTGGAATATCTTGATCCGTTCCCGTCCGTGCTTCGCACTTGGCTTGATACCTCGTTGCGTGGAGGATATGAGAGCCTTCTGCCCTTTTACGGTCAGCTTCAGTGGTGCCCTTTTCTGGCAGGTAGAGTGCCCTTCTTGGCAAGTATGTTGAAAATGGGGAAAAGACAGGAAGCCTGACTCAATTGTGCCCCTAGTTCATCATTTTGACCATTTTTTTATTCTGTTTTCTACGAAAACAATTTTGACCAATATGAGAGTTAGATTAACACACTTGTTCGATTTTTGATTTGAAAATCATGCAAGTCAGGCTATGAGCACTGAAAATTTTCCTTTTTTGGGTCCAAGAAATGGTCCAGTTTTTGGAAAAGATGGAACAATTTTCGAGAAAAGTAGTCAACTTCAGTAAAAATTCTCAAAAACTATTTTTACAAACGGCCAATGCTTAACAAGCACGGAACCCACTCTTGAGACGCACAACCTCGGATTTGGAGGAAAATTGGCCCCTTTCTCGAAGAGAGCTATATGGCAACGGAAAGTTGCCCCTTGTTTGCATGGCACGGCAGCGCGTTGAATGGCAACGGAAAGTTGCCCCTTGTCTGAATGGCACCGTAGTGTATTGTAATCAGTCCTCAGAGCGACGATTGCAACCAAACTCCCGGATACAGAAAAGACAAAGATTATCAGAACCATTACATGGACATGATCGAATTTGAAGTGTTTCAGGGCTGGACTTCAGAATGAAGTTGCCTACGTATCCCAAAGATGGGAATCAAGCCTTACGTAGTTCGGGGTTAAGGTACACTCGGGTATTAACCTCTCCTTTTTAGGCTCTAACTTTTGCCAAGGCGCCCGTTGCGGGTTTTCGACCTTGCGAGCTTTGTTCTTCTTTTCTTTTCAATTCTTTTCATTTCTTTTTCCTTTTTTGATTTTTTTTCGTTCTTTTCTTTGCATCTTTCTTTTTTGTTCTCTTTTTTTTCTTTTTGCATTTTTTGCTTCTTCTTTTTTTTGTATTTTTCCTTTTTTCCTTGCTCTAACTTTTGCCTGGGTCGCCCTTCCAGGTTTTCGACCCAGCGAGCCTCTCAAGGGTAAAAGTGTAGCTTTGTCCATGTCAAATGGTTCTGAGATCTCGAATTCGTCTGAATCCAGGAGAGTGACTGTTGTTCGCTGACAGTGCAGGAGTCCATCCCATGGGGGCTGGATTTGCCCCTAGTGTTGTAGATCGGAACTCAATTTTTCTTTAACAATACTTTCTCTTCCCTCCCTCTGGGATTTGGCGTTCTTGCTGGTCTTCATTGATTTGCAGGACGACCAATCTTCGGTTCTTCGAGCACATCTGGCATTTTTGCCCCTAGTTCCAGGGATACTTCTGATCTAGCTTTGCAAGCTTCTTTTGATGACATCTAATCTTCTTGGTCTGACTTCCCTGCCCCTAATTCATGGGCTGCTTCAAATCAGGCCACACAGGCTTCACATTGTGGTTGATCGTTGAACCTTCTGAATCCAAGTTCATTGTTTGAAAATGAGGGGTCGAGTCTCGAGGCTGAGAGCGATCCTAGGCTGCACAATCTCAAGAGCGATTCCACACAGGTCATCGCAGGACCACGCAAGACATTTTGTTTTTGAAAGTTTTTAAGAAAGCGACAGATCGCTCGTGCTGAAGACAGTATGGGACCAATCTGGATCAAGTAAGGATCCTTCTCAGTACTCACATTAACAAGCATGATCTCGATCATTAAGGGCTTAGCATGCCTCTCTTTCTCTCAATTGATTAAATTTTGCAAAACCCAAGGAATTCCTTCCTCTTTGTTTTTATCATAATGTTTCGAAAAAAGTTTTGGAAAACTTAGGTCATTACAATGACTTCAAGGCACAGAAAAGGCAGGTGAAGAGCACTGTCATTCCATTCAATACTTCTGGCACAACTGGCACACGGCAGAAGCAAACACAAGAGTGTGAAAACCACTGCTGTTCCATTCAAATCTGTTGGCATAACTGGCTCCAAGGCAGAAACAGACTCAAAAGAAGGCAAAAAGACAAACACAAAAAAAAATAGTGATGCCCGAGGTAACACCCCCAGAATCACCTGACCCTAACAAAACAGGACTGACTCGATACAACAAGACAGACCTGAAACAAAAGGACTGACTCAAAACAGACTCAAAACAACACAACAAGACTGACCCAATACCCAAGTCCGCATGTACAAAACTAGCATTCACAAATGCTCAAAATAGTGTGTGCCATACACCACATCTGGAGTAAATCGAGCGCCGCCCACAGGTGGTTCATCCCCCGATCACATCACATTATCCCCCAGGTTCACTGATCCAATGACGATAGACTTCGCTGAGTTGGTGCGGCGATGACCTTATTGTCAATCAGATCTTGTATTTCGTGGCGAAGACGGAAACAACCATCAGTGACATGGCCGACTTGCTGATGAAAGGCACAGTACTTGGTCGGATCATGGGAGGAAGGAAGTCTATCTGGCAGTGGTCGCGGCTCCAAGGGTTTCAAATTCCCCTCTCTAATCAAGATCCTAAAGGCCGCTGATAGAGACATGTACAGTGGTGCGAACACCCTCTGGCCTCGAGGTGGATATTTTGAGGTTTGTGGAGTTTTGCTGGATGCACCAGCAAAGGGATTGGCAGGCGTTGACTGGGTTTGCTGATCATTTCCGAGCACGGGATTAGGGTTGAAAGGAACATTCCTCGCACAAAGGCCCTTCTCCTGGCTTGCCCCTTGATTCAGACTGCTCTCATTCTGAGCAGCGAAAGTGTCATCCACAGCTTTTGCAACAACTGCGAGGACTTGCTCTTTGTTCAGTCCTTCAGCTTTCAAAGCCTCAATATCCCACCGAAGGTGTTCATGGGGACCAATGCCTGCCCCTACCTTGTTCTTTCCACTCGCCTCCACTTTGCCAAGGGATTGGCCTTCCTCAAATGCAGCCCGTCCCAACATCGGGGAGCCTTTTGACATGAAGTTCCCGGTATGTGGTGTGGTCGATGATAGAGCCAATGTCCCGGAGGCCAGATCCGTCACGGTTCTTTGAAGATCTTTAATCATTCCCATCAACTCAGAAGTAGTGGGTTCACGGGTTTGAGATGGTTGAGGTTCAGGTGCACCCATCATGCATAAGTCCATGCTTTCTGGAATAAACACCTCAGGCTTGGGTAGATGGGCCGGGGTGATGTATATGCTGGGGTCAAAGGTGGACAGCAGTATGTGGATGTGATTGAGGTAGGCAGGAGATGTTTGGTTGTTAGGGTCTGAAGGTGGAGCTATCGTCCGGTTGTCGATGAGATTCTGGACCTCATGACGAAGGCGGTAGCAACGGTCGGTGCCATGACCGCGCTGCTGATGGTACACACAGTACTTGGCGGGGTTATGTCTGGCTGGGAGTGGGTTGGGAAGAGGTTGAGGATCGAGGGGTTTGAGATCCCCTTTTTCCATCAAGGCTTTTAGTGTGCTAGTCAGGCTCATATAGAGGGGAGTGAAAGTTCTGCCCTGAGCTCGGGCTGGGCCGGCTGTTTGTAGGCTTGGTTTGGCAAAAGGGTTGGCTGTGGCGACTGCATTGATCTCGGTGGGTTTGGGAATGACGCTACTACCAGCATTGGTACTCCCTGAAATCACCCTCTTTGTCGGTCCCCTTGTTCTGGGAATGATCCCGCTGTTGAACGCATTCTCGACCTGAACCCCCAGTTCATGCAAACTTTTGAAAGTGAATAATGGAGCGACTATCAACTTTTGCAACATATCATGCTCGAGGTTTCGCACCATCATTTGCACTTGATCCCTCTCAGAAGGACGATCTGTCATCTGTGCTGCCTTTGCCCTCCACCTTGCTACAAATTCCACAAAAGGCTCTGTTGGGTTCTGGCGGGTTGCTTCAAGCTCTTGCATGGTCATTTCAACTTGGGTATTGTAAGAATACTGATCAACAAAGGCCTCAGCCAATCCTTTCCAGTTTTGCTTCACTTTATCTTCCAACTTAGCGTACCAAGTGGCTGCTACACCCGACAAGGTTCTTCCATACAGGGAGAGTTTCTGTGGCTTGGTCAGACCCATCGGCTTCAGGACGTCCAAGAAAAGTCGGATATGTACCATTGGATCTCCAGACCCGTCGAAACGGTCGATATATGGCATTTTGAATCTGTCCGGGAGCCGAACGGCAGCCTCGGTGTGCCCATCCTCAATGTCGGGAATGGAGTTAAGGCCCTGTGCCTTTTTGAATTGCTTCTCAAGGTTCGCAATCTTCACTGTAGTCGGGTTGAGCTCATTAACATGAAAGGGTCGAAGCCTCTCAGTAGGCTGCACCAGGGGTCTGAGCACCTGAGCTTGAGTCAACCTTTCTCGAGGATTCGGACACTGCAAATCTTCAACTGGCAGAAGTGGGTCAAAGTTTGGCTGGGGTCCCAAAGCTGGATGTGAGGCAGATACCCCAGATGGGCGCTGCGTTTCAATACTGGTCTCAGCCTGCATGGCAGTTCCCTGATTTAACGCTGCTATCACGGCCATAAATTCTTCTGAACCCTGTGCCATCATGGTCTGCTGAGTCCGAACAAAGGTGATGTGGCTGGTGACTGTCGGATCAGATGAACCAATGAGCCCTGTTTGGCCGTTCTTTACCTTGCCTCGGCAAAAGAACACTGGTTGCCCTTGAATTGAATTTCTGACCTAACAAAGTCTATCAGCACTAGTCCAATGTGCCCGGGGGATATCGGAGCCTTCTGAAGCTATGGTTCCAGGACTACCTTGCAAAAGAGAAAACAGACAGCATCTCAGCTCGGATATAATCATAGTGGAATGACTGTGCTCAATACTGATCACTGTTCCCCAAATATCTGTCCCAAAATTGATACCCTCAGGTAAAACTGATTCCCCAAATACTGATGCCCACAGGCCTGATGCCCAAACTTGCAAACTGATATATGCATTCCTATAGAGATACACTCTAAAAGCACATAGCAAGTAAGAGAGAGCCAAAACACCCCTATGTTGGGGTAGGGTTTTCCTGTCCTATTTTGTCAGGAGCTAGGGTTCCACTATGCACGCAGCAGTTTTCAAACAACCTAACATCGGGTAAGCAACCTGTCCTAGCTTGGAAGGGTCACTATGGATCCGAACATGCACTAGGTCGAATGGTCAAAAAGGGTGCCCCGGTAAAAACCGGGGTTTGTGTTCCCATACTGTCAGAGCCCATAGCCGGTCAGCCTTATGGACATGTCTTGACAAGACAAGCCTCCAGCAAACCGTTCAGGAATGGCAGATGGCAAACACTGTGTTCCTAGGCGCACCAATGCACATGCAATGCAAAGAAACACATAAGCGAAATCAAAACAGGATATCATGAGTTCGAGTCAAGCTCTCTAAACTCCCCAGCAGAGTCGCCAGAAACTGTAGCAGCGCCCGCGTGGGCCTCGCTACAGTTCGGACTCGATTTGTGTCGCGGTTCTTAATCTGAACCAAAGAGTCCAAATCTGGCAAATCGTTTTGAGAAACAGATTTTTGAAAAAGTAGTGCCAAGCATGGACTGCTTTGCCAGATACAGAGTCGCCACCTAAATATTTAAAATGGGGAAATTTAGGAAACCCTGACTCGGTGCCGAAGGCCACACGTCCGTCATCACCGGAGTTGTCTCGGCTCGGGAGCTTGGGTACGATCGGGGAAGGTCAGCTATGAGCACCCCCTTTCGCCCGGTCCGAAGACCGGCCTCTACTAACCGTGATATCCGTTTTTGAAAACTTTATATGTTCTTAAACCAATTATCAGCCTAGAATTACTATGTTATGCGCGCAGCAAACAAGTATAGACCAAATCGCCCAAATTGGAACAAAACATTTCATGTTTGTTTTGAAAATGGTTTGCTACTCGCAAGTAGGCTAAAATGCAGATTTTCCCACCCTCAAGTGGGCTTTTAGAAAAGATGATTTTGCCACTATCTAGTGGGCTTAAAACTCACAGTTTTAATGCATTATTCCAATTTAGGTAATTCAACCTCCATCCACAGGCATTCAAGCAGTTATATCACATAAGCAGCTAGCCTCATGGTAATCATACTGTCATGTTAACATTCACACACATGTGAGATGCTAAAGCATAAATACTTACATCGTACTCCGTGCCAAAACAGTAAACTAGTTAGCAAACATGCATGTCCTAGTTCATGTTAAAAATGGCTAATGCAACACATGTAAAGATGCAATCTAAACAGGCTCGGCTAACCCTAAAATGGCATATGAAATGCTACAAGTAACATGTATTCAATTTGGAATTGAAAAGTACAATGTAGTTTGTATGATGTACCGAGCCCGGTGCATGTCAACAAATGCATGAATGCACGCATGCATAGCATAAGGTATGCTAAAATAAATGTGCCCTAATCTACCATCATAAGCAGGTAAATAAAAGGGAAGAAAGAAGTGAGGTTGGAAGACATACACACCACCCACACACACTTATTACAGATTTACCCTCACTCGGAGGGACCGAATAAATATTACAAATTAATTAACTACGCAAGCTAATTAAATATTACAAATTGCCTAATTTAATTAACAAATTAAAATAGACTAAGAAAAGCAGTAAACGCCTCGGGAAATGCGCCGCCATGCGCAAGCTGCCTCTGTTTTCTTTCCTCTGCTCCTCTGGAGGCTGTCAAAACCTCAGGGTTGCATCCCTGGACACTGGGGAGTGCCACCGGCTGAGTAGAATTGCCACCGGCAGTGCGGTGTAGTCACCGGCACAAGATGAATCCATCGGCTGCTTGTTTACTGCCGGTCGGCAATATATACTGCCGGTCGGCAAGGAATGTCTGCAGAACCTGAAATTGACAGCAACAGAGGACAAGGCAAAGCATGGCAGCACATTTCAAGGCATATATGCACCAACCATGTCTCTTATCATTGTAATGACTCAAAGGGACATGTGCCTCGATTCTCGGACCACCAATCACGCATTTCCATGCATGATGGCCCAAAGAACCAAGTATGCAACTTTGATTTCAAATGCAATGCAAACCAAATAAACACACAAGGAGGCCTAACCTCTATCATACTCATCTCAAGAGGCAAGGTGATGCATGCAAGATGCAATGCAACTTAGGCATACGAGTTAAGGATGCAACATGCCGATACAAGCAAACATGCAAGATGAGCATGCAAATAAGCAAAGGATGGTCTTAAACATGAATTAGGCAGCTCTAGTTAGGCCCAAAACAGTGGCCATAATATGAAAATAAAGTGCCTCGAAATGCGTGCACACGGGCACGCAAACCGAGGCAATGGCATACGGAATGCAATGGCTAAAACGGCATATAGAATGCAACATGGACTTATACTAACATGAGAGAGCCTCAGCCATACTCACATAAGAGGCCGATGGATGAAAATGAAGTGCCTCAAAATGCGTGCACACGGGCACGCAAACCGAGGCAATGGCATACGCAATGCAATGGCATGGAAATGATATGCAAACATGCCAATGGGATTTCAGCAGCAAAATGAGGGGCAAAACAGCCCCGAAATGAGGCGAAAGTACGCCCGATGCATGGAATTCCTCCCGAAATGCGAAATTAGGCACCCGAAATGGCTTACAGCTATACAAAGCATGCATAATATGGACACGGAGCATGAAGACAGAAGCAAGACAGCTCTGAGACAAGCATTTTTACAGTTTATGACATGGCCAATCAGCAAGCAAAGATGGGGCTAAAATGGCATACAAAAACGGCCCTAAACATGCGATTATGAAGCAACTCACAGCTGCTAACTCCAAATAGGTTAGGGCCATTCAAAAACATTGAAGAGGGACCCAAAATATGCACATTTACAGAACTGTAAAAGCCCCAAAAACAAACATGGATAGGGCTAAGCTCTTATGCAAGAAATGGGCCAAAAGGTGGCCAAAGAAGCAAGTATGCAAAACATTCATCAAATAGCCAAAGACCCTTAATAAAACATGACAAGGGGGTCAAAATATGGCTGTTTTTAGTTCGGACCAAAGTCCAAAAACAGCAACATCAGGGGCTGCCAAGACATACAAAAATGGGACCAAAAGGAGGATATAAAGGGGAGTACAACATGGAAGTCCCAAACAGTGTTGAGCCCTTCTTCAATGTTGAAGAAGGGCTCAAAATAAGCCTATTTTCAGTTTACATCAGGCTCTAAAACAGATCATACACAGGCCAAAAAATACATGCGAGATTATGGCATTTAAGAGGGGTAATGAAGCAAGTGCAAGCTACTGTCCTCAAACAGCAATAGGTCCTCAATCAAACATGAAGAGGACCTCAAAATATGGTGATTTGAAGTTTGGGTCGGAGTCCAAAGATGTAACCACAAGGAGCTAAGATATAGGCTAAAAAAATGCGCAAAAGAGGGAAAGTAGGACTCACCCTTGTAGAACCAATCTTTAGCAACCTTTGGACTGAGTTTGGGAGCTTTTAACCTCTGGAGGACAGCCTCAAGCTGCTGGAATAGGCGTTGGATGCCTTGTGCTATGAGTTGATGAAGAAATGGCCCAAGAACAAGGGTATTTGGTGGTTGAATGAGAGAGATATAGAGAGAGATCAAGGGTTGTGTGTATGTATATCAGATATATCTATATATCTCTGGTTTTTTGTTCCAAAAAAATCCTACCCTAACAAAGAAGGAGGAGAGGTGCTTATATAAGCAATGCTAAGCTTCTAAGACAAGCTTCAAAGGGGCCAAGGGGTTCAAGGGGGGGTGCAAGGCTTCTAGAGGAAGCTAAAACAGCTGGCCAAGCTTCTTGGAGAAGCTTGGCCAAAAGGTTCAACCTTCTAGAAGGTTAAGGGGTTCAAAGGCTCACAAGGTGCAAAACAAACACACATGCACGTGGGGGATCGATTCTGTGCATTCCAGCTGGCACAGCTGGAATCCACTCAATCTGCAGAATGCTCTGGAAGGTCGTCGGCTAGCAAAAAAGGCCGGTCGGCCACTTTAATCTGCCGGTCGGCACAATAAATGGCCGGTCGGCACAAATAGAGTGCCGATGGGTGGCCGGTGAGGTCAAAAAAGTGCCGGTTGGTCTCCAAATTGAAGCCCCAGAAGTTAGCTTTCCAATGGCGCAAACCTTGCATTACAATTCCTTCTGTGCAAAAAGTTATGCCCTTTTTCGTGAAGCCGCGCAGATTCGATCCAACCGGGATGATGCCCGACTTCAACTGATCATATCTCCCCCACCCGGACTTGGCTTTAGGAGATTCTTGAGTGCAAAATGAAGCCCCGGAAGTAAGATTTCCGATGGTGGCGGCGTCATAGCTAAACTCCAAGTGTACAGATAGATAAGCCCGATTCAGCGAGGGCTGCTCCATTCGCTTCCACCCGGATTCATGCCGAACTTCTCCCAAACTAGTTTCTTCTCTCTTCCCCTCCTTTCTTCAACTCCAAAACCCTAAACAAAGTGTTTTGAAAGATTTACCTCTCTTCTAGCCGAAGAAAATGATTTTTGCCCTGCACATCTCTCAACACCGAGCAAACCATCAGTAGTGCCCAAGTCTTAAGGGCGGTCAAAAATGGGGTGTCTACAGCCACCCTCAAGTGGGCTTAGAAAACATGATTTTGCCACTCCACAAAGTGGGCTTAAAACTCACATTTCAATGAATTGTCCCAATTCAAGCAATAAAGCTTTCATCCACAGGCATTCATGCAGTTAAACATTTAAGCAATTAGCCTCATGGCAAGCATGCTAACTTGGCAACATACACATCTCATGTAGTATGCTAAAGCATAGACACTCACAGTGTACTCCAAGCCAAAAAAGAAGCTAGTTTGTAATCAATGCATGATCCTAGTTATGTCAAGAATGCCTAATACAACACATGCAAAAATGCAACTAAGATAGGCTCAGCTATTCTAAGATGGCATGTGAATGCAACAATTGATACATGTATTCAAATTGGTATTGAAATACAATGCAGTTTCTATGATGCGCCGAGCCTGGTGTATGCAAGACAAATGAATGATGCAAACATGCGAAGCATAAGGATGCTAATTGAAATATGCCCTAAAACTAACCACTGAAAGCAGATAAGTAAAAGGGAGAAAGACGTGGGGTTGGAATAATAAGCTAAGCTACGTCTAAGCTAAGCTATCTAGCTAGTCTAATAATCTAATTGAACTAGTTATTACACAACAAAACGAATTACTAGCTACAACTAGTTATTACAGTACTATAACTAATCAACAAATTAATTAATTTACAAATTCAAGTTAAACAACAAGCAAAGCTGTAAATGAGGCTGCCCCAACTCTGTTCAAGAATATGGAAGGTGCATGCATGTTCGATCGCCTCGCTTGGAAATCCATCGCTATGCCACAACTTGCCTATGTTTGCATTTGATCTTAGAACACTGCACAAAACTCCAGATAGCTTCTACTCCAAAATGGGGAGCCCCAGGAGGGTTGCCGACCAGTTGATGGTGGTGTAGGCCACCTGTAGGCCACCTAAGTATGCTGTAGACTAGAAAAAGTGGTCGGCCAGCCACTTTTCCTGGTCTGCCGACCAGAAAATTCTGCACAACTCCATTTTGCTGCAACAGAGAACAAGAAGGGGCACAGCAGTGTATTTGCAAGATATGTGTGCACAACCACCCTCCCTATCATTTCTTAAGCTCAAGGGAGTGCGGTTCTCGACTCTTCAGCCACCAACCGAGCATCGTAATGCACGATGGCCGAGAAGCCAAGTTTACACAATTCAATGTCAATGAGTGCACAAATAACACATAAGAGCCTTAACCTCTATCATGTATGATCAAGAGGCTCGGCGACCGAGAAATGAGGCACATTTCATCACTTCAAGTATGAAACATTCCTCGTTTCGCGTGTTTGGATTAACACCTTATCCAAACACAATGCAATGCAACATGAGCATGTCAAGCACAATGCAATGCATGCACATGCAAGCAACAGACAAACACAATGCAATACAAAAACATGCAAACAACATACTATTCTACCAATGCTAGGATGGCATGCCCAAGATTCTATCATGCAAACAATGCATGCATGGCAAGTTTAGAAGCTAAGGCATCAAAGCTAGGAAAGAGCATCTCACAAGAGGCATGCAATACAATGCTCAATGAACTTAAACCGAATATGGACAGACCTAAATCATGCCAAAACAATGGCCAAGGCACAAGGCTACCAAGTGGGACTACACAAGAGGCATGCAACACCTGGCACAAATGATTGAACTAACCATGGACAGAGCTCAAATAGGTTAAAACAAAGACCATAACATGCTGGGATGGGAGCTCAAAAGTCTAGGCATGCATGCATACGCATTGGTCCACAAACAAGGCAATATGCATAACCCTTAAGAACATTCAAAGAATGAAAGAAGTGAGAATATGGCCATGCTATGTGCTCTGAAATAACATGTTAAATGATGCCAAATCATGCACATGTCACAAATGAAGCATGCTAGAGGCATGAAGACACAAGGTTAGCAAGGCCAATTGCACTACAGCTATGCAATACATGAACCATATGGCCAAGACAACCCAAAACAGTCCTAGAGCATGTCAAAATGATGCTAAAACATGCATGGACTAAATCTAACACATGCTAGCATGAAGGGCATGAAGCATGGAGTATGCAAGGCCAAATAGGAAGGTTACGCTACACCTACCAAAACCAAGCATGAGATGACTTTACCAACAAAAATCAGAGTTGTAACATGGCAAAATAAGACCAAATACACACTGATGTGGCAGCCCAAAAGCTTAGGCAAGATAGCATGCATAATGGCTCATATTTAAGGCATAAAGCACCAACCCTCCAAAGCATTGAATGAGTGAAAGATGTGAGGGAATGGAAATGAAACATGCTCTGAAATCACATACCAAATGATGCCAAATCATATGAATAGCCCAAATAATGCATTCTAGTGGACTCAAAACACAAAGCTAATGAACAAGAATGCACTATGGCTTTACAAAGCAAGGCATGCATGACCCAAAACACTTAAATCAGACCTTAAGCATGCTAAAACATGGCCAAAAGCTTGCTGAGATAGGACCAAAACATGCTAGAAAGATGAGCTATCAGCACAAGCATGTAAGGCTAGTTTGCAAGGATTACACTACAAGTGTATAGAGCATGCAAGGGTGGCCTAAACTAAGCCAAAACAGAGGTATGCCATACTAAAATAAGATCAAAAATAGGATGAGATGGAGCCTACATATGCTAGATAAACATGCTCAAACACGAGGCCAACAAGGCAAGCAACCAAGATACAAGGAGACGGGATGACCCCCTCCTATTTGGGACCTCAAAACACACTTTCCACCACTAAAATTCCTTTGAGTTTCAGTGGTGAGAAGGCCAAAAAGTGGCGGTCCCAATAGCTTAAAAGGATAGCTCAAAACAAGGCCAAACAAGGCACAAAAGGGGGTAGACCACCCCTAACACCAAAGAGACCTGAAACAAACATTTCAAACACTTAAAATTAGAACTTTTTGTAGTTGAAAGTTAAGCCTAAAACATCATGCAAATAGGGCCAAAATCTTAATCAAAAACAAAGGTTTAAGGGGTTAGAAACTCACCCTTGAAGAATAACTTCAAAGCAACAACTCTAGCAACCTTTTTGGACCAAAAGCAATCCAAAAACACCAAAACTAGCTTCAAGGTGCCTCAGCTCCAAAGCAAAGGTGTTTCACTATGTGTTTGTGTGCAAAAGTGTGAAGAAATGGCACTTTCAAGCACAAATATTAGACAAAGGGAGAAATATAGAGATAGAAGTGTATGCATAGCTCCAAGCAATTTTTCTGAACCTAGAGAAGGGAGAGACGGCCTCGCTTTTATAGAAAAACATGTATCAAGCTTGTTGAGAAAGCTTGAAGCTCCATGCAATCCCTCTATACACGTATATGGAGGATGCCTGCTGTGCCCAACAGCTGGCACAGCTGGCAAGAAAAATATTTACAGGAAAGCTGCCGACCAGTTGAAATGGTTGGCCAGCTACTTGCACTAGTCGGCTGACCAGTGAAAGTGGTCTGCAAGGAGACAAAGTGGTCGGCAAGGGGGAGGAGTGGTTTGCCCAAAGAAAGTAAAGTGGTGGCATGGCTGCTGACTGCTTTTGGTGGTCCAAAGACCACTAAGACCAGTTGACTGACCAAAAAACTGGCTGGCAGGGAAGAAAAGTGGTCTTCAGGGGGGGAAACTGGTCTACACCTCTTATTCCACCCTCCAAGTAAGGAAAACAAGGTTTGTGCTAAAAACAAACCAAAAAGGATGAAAGACAAAAGTTCGCGGGACAAGGCGCGCAGCCGAATGCCTCGAAAACTAGTCTAAGAGCACAAAAAGTGGTCTACGAGAGGGAGAGGTGGTCTACCACCACAAAAAGTGGTCTACAAACCTCTGTTTCCTTCTAGACCAAGGCAACAAGGCATGGTCCAAAAACCAGGCCAAAAGGAGAACGTTAAGCGGTCTCGAGACAAGGCGCGCGGCCAAAGGCTCTAGAAATCGGAAACGAGCCTATAGGAGAGAAAAGTAGTCTACGACTACAAAAAGTGGTCTATTGACCTCTCTCTCCCTCCAGGCAAAGTCAACAAGGCATGGTCCACAAACCAAGCCAAAACACAAAGAGTTCAGAGGCCCGGAGGCAAGGCACTCAGCCGAAAACTCTAGAAACTCGAAACGAGCACAAACATGCACAATCATTGAGCGCTCAATCGATGATGTCTGAGTCTTAAGGTCGGTCAAAAATGGGGTGTCTACAGTGAAAAAAGTATGGTTAAGAAGCAAGAAGATACAACAACAGTTACTACCAATGATGATCTCATGGTCGTTTGTGAAGATGATTGCATCAATTTTGTGGGCCAAGAGACCAATTGGGTGATTGATTCCGGTGCTTCTTTTCATGTGACTTCTCGAGTTGATTTCTTCACTACCTACGCCAATGGAGATTATGGTTCTGTTCGAATGGGTAATGAAGGTTTGTCCAAGATTATTGGCATGGGTGATGTTTGCTTGGAAACAAATTTGGGCTGTAAGTTGTTGCTTAAAGATGTGAGGCATGTTCCCAACATTCGCCTCAATTTGATCTCTACCAGGAAGCTAGATGATGAAGGCTTTAACAACAAATTTGGCGTTGGAATATGGAAGCTCACAAAGGGTTCTTTGGTGGTGGCTAAGTGCAAGAAGACTCATACACTTTATTTGATGCAAGGAAAAATTTGTAAAAGTGTTGTCAATGCACTTGAAGATGATACTTCTACCGAATTGTGGCACAAGCGGCTTGGCCATATGAATGAAAAGGGGCTACAAGTTTTGTTCAAGAAAGAGCTTCTACCCGGTTTGAAAGGTACACATCTCAAAACTTGTGTTCATTGTTTGGCGGGTAAACAACATAGAGTTTCTTTTCAAAAAAATGTTACTTCTAGAAAAGAAAATGTTTTGGAGTTGATTCATTCAAATGTTTGTGGTCCTTTAAAAGTTAGAACGCATAGTGGTACACTTTATTTTGTTACTTTCATTGATGATTATTGAAGGAAAGTTTAGGCTTTTTTACTAAAAACTAAAGATCAAGTTCTAGAAGTGTTTAAGCATTTTCAGGCCATGGTTGAAAGAGAAACACAGCAGAAATTGAAGTGCATCCGATTAGACAATGGTGGCGAATACATTGGACCTTTTGATGAGAATTGTCGTAGCCAAGGTATTCGGCACCAAAAGACAGTTAAGAAGACTCCTCAACAAAATGGCGTTGCCAAGAGGATGAACCGCACCATTGTGGAAAGAACAAGGTGTTTGCTTTCACAAGATAAATTGCCAAGATCCTTTTGGGGTGAGGCAATGAGGACAACGGTTGATGTGATCAATTTGTCTCCTTCCTATCCTTTGAATGGTGATGTTCCTAAAAGAGTTTAGACTAGCAAAGATGTATCTTATGAGCACTTGAGAGTGTTTGGATGTCGAGCCTTTGTTCACATTCCAAAGGATGAGAGGTCCAAGCTTGATAGTAAGTCAGGACAATGTATTTTTCTTGGCTATGGGCGTGATGAATTCGGGTATAGATTATGTGATCTGGTCGACAAGAAAGTTATTCGAAGCTGTGATGTTGTGTTTCTTGAAGACCAAACAATTGAAGACTTTAACAAAGGTGATCAACCGGAGCCAAAACCTAGTGATCTCATTGACATGGATCCATCTCCTTCATCTTTAGTTGATGATGAACATGGGGCAGATGTGCAGCCACCTACTGAAGATGTAGAGGATGATGCTAATCCTAATGAAGTTGAGCCAGAAATTGAGGAAGAGTATCCAACTCAAGAGCCGCCACCACAACCTGAGTTGAGAAAATCTACAAGGGACCGACAACCTTCAAAAAAGTATCCTCCCAATGAATTTGTGTTGATTTCTGATCAAGGGGAGCCCGAGAGCTACCAAGAAGCGATTGAGTATGCAAAGAAAGATGATTGGAAAAAGGCCATGGAAGAGGAGATGAATTCCTTACCTGAAAATCACACTTATGATTTAGTGAAATTGCCTAAGGGGAGGAAAATTTTGAAAAATAAGTGGGTTTTCAAATTGAAGAATGATGGCAAGAATCTAAGGTACAAAGCATGTCTTGTTGTGAAAGGTTTCGGGCAAAAGAAAGGCATTGACTTTGACGAGATTTTCTCACCGGTTGTGAAGATGTCGTCTATTCAGATTGTACTTGGCATGGCTGCAAGTATGAACCTTGAAGTTGAACAACTTGATATGAAGACCGCATTTCTTCATGGTGATCTTGAAGAAGAAATTTACATGGAGCAACCAGAAGGCTTTGTGGAGAAAGGGAAAGAGAAATTTGTCTGCAAATTGAAGAAAAAGTTTATATGGCCTCAAGCAAGCCCCGCGGTAATGGTGCAAAAAATTTGGCTCTTTCATGATGAATAATGGTTTTTCTGAAACCACTTCGGACCATTGTGTGTTTGTGAAGAATTTCCCGAATGGCAAATTTATTATTCTTTTGCTTTATGTTGATGACATGTTAATTGTGGGTCAAGATTACACTATGCTTAACAGGTTGAAATTAGAGTTGAGTAAGTCTTTTGCTATGAAAGATTTGGGGCCGGCAAAGCAAATACTTGGTATGAAAATTATTCGTGATCGCAAAGAGGGGCTGATTTGGTTGTCTCAAGAAAGCTACATTAAGAAAGTTCTTGAGAGGTTCAACATAGATAAAGCAAAGCTGGTTGGTTGTCCACTTGTGGGTCATTTCAAGCTTAGTTCGAATCAATGCCCTACAAGTGAGAAAGACAAGGAAGAGATGCAAAAAATTCCTTATGCTTCAGCAGTTGGTTCTTTAATGTATGCCATGGTTTGTACAAGGCCGGATATTGCATATGCCGTTGGTGTGGTGAGTCGTTTTCTCTCTAATCCGGATAAAGAACTTTGGGCAGCGGTAAAATGGATTCTAAGGTATCTTCGAGGGACTTCGAAGGTATGTTTGTGTTTTGGGGATAGTAAGCCAATGCTTGATGGGTTCATGGATTCTGACATGGCCGGTGATGTTGATTCTAGGAAATCTACTTCGGGGTTATTGATGACTTTTGCAGGGGGAGCTGTGGCATGGCAATCTAAATTACAAAAATGTGTTGCTCTCTTAACAACCGAAGCTGAATTTATTGCTATTACAGAAGCTTGCAAAGAAGAGTTATGGTTGAAGAAATTTTTTGCAAGAGTTGGGTTTGAAGCAAGAAACGTATGTGCTTTATTGTAATAGTCAAAGTGCTATTCACTTGAGTAAAAATTCTACTTTTCATTCGAGATCGAAACACATTGATGTGAGATACCATTGGATTCGTGATGTGTTAGATTCGAAATTGTTGCAACTCGAAAAAGTTCACATAGATGATAATATTTCGGATATGTTGACTAAGACTTTGTCAAGGGACAAACATTTGAAGTGTCAAACTTTGGCGGGTATGGTTGATGTCTCCACCTAAGTCGATAGGGGGAGAATTGTTGGGATATATCTCCTTATTGGAGTTTGAGACCCAATTGGTTTATTAAAAGAGTTTTAATTTGGTTTGGTTTAGGTATAATATATTTTAATATATTATATCTAATTTTTTTTGGAGACCTAATTCAGTTTGGTTACAACTAGAATTTTGATAAAACAAGTCCAAGATTCAACTATATATAAAGATTGGTATTGTTTTGTTCTTCCGAAGAAAAAAATCGAAGTGGAGGCAGCAGCAGATTCTATTCGGTGAGAGTGCTTGTGTATAATTCACTTTGGTGGGTTTTTCAATTGGTGTTGATTGTAGTAGTGTATTTGACTTGGTCAAATTCAATACCTTGGTTGCTGCTTTGGTTCGATTGATGTTTGGTGACACTGATTTGGAGTATTATTTTAGGTTTTCTTCAACTCTGGTTCTGAAAATTTTGGTTTATCTATTTGGTGGGGTCTTTCCTCTTATTTATTTGTGATTATTTGGAATTCACCTAAGGGTGATCTGTGAGACTATTCGTATCTCGTTTGTCATCATTTGAAAATTTTTTGGTTGATAGTGGAATCAGATTTCGATCACATGGACGTACCTCACATTAAGGGAACCACGTAAATTCTTATGGTGCTTTTGATTTAATTTTTCTGCATTAGTTTTTATTCCCATTTATTGATTTACTTGTGGGGAATCACATATTTTTCCTAACAGGGGGTGCAGGAGCATCACAATGAGCTAAATCATCCCAACGAGGTTGGCACCATTATGTTCGGCTCATATTGAATGACAACATAGACCATAATGACAATTCTATAAATTTTGTGCCATAAACTTCTGAATCTGAAATGCACTCTAATGCAGTTCTACAAAACGGTAATATGTTTGTAATTGAAAATAATTTTATTAATTTTTTTATTAATAATTTTATTAATTTTTTATGTAGGTTTTGGTATCAACATGTTGACCCACATCAAGGTGTTTCCGAAAAAAATGTAATAGTTACAACAATGAAACATTCGCAAAAGGTAATATTTTGCCTCAATGAAGAACCAACATTACTTTTTCCATATATACTTCCAATGATTAGGACATTCTCATGCATTTTGTTTTCAAGCAAACACAAACCTTGAACCTTAGTTCAGCTAATAAATTTCATTGCAATCTATACTTCATATTATTAGAAGAGAATAAAAATAATTAATTTTTGAATTATGTTTAAAATTAATACTATTACTTTTTAATAGATCTCAAAAGGATCTATTTAGTTATAGAATTAATCTGTGATGCACACAAACACAAATTGTAGGAAAAATTACTTTTTAAAGATTAAATATTTTTATTATCAAAAGTTATTGTTGTTATACACACTACAAGAAAAAACACATTTGGCGACTAAATTTTTAGTCGCCAAAAGTGAATTTTTAGTCGCCAAAAGTCGGGTTTTAAGTTTCCCCGACTAAATTTTTTAGTCGCCGGCTTGGTCGTTGGAAAACTGTCGCGAAAGGTATTGGCGACTAACAAACTTTTAGTCGCCCAAAAACCAAGTCTGTAGCGACTAAAATTTTCGTCGCCAAAGCTCATTTATATTTTTTAAATTATACATTTGGCGACTAAATTTTTAGTCACCAATAGTGAATTATTTTTTTTTAATTTATACATTTGCCGACTATTTTTTTCGTCGCCAATACTGAAGCTTTTGGCGACCACCCGTTTTAGTCGCCAAAAGCTTATTTCAAAAAAAAAAAAAAAAAAAAATTACCCTCTGCTCTTCCCAATTCCACATTCTAAGCCTTTACCAACACACTCTCTCCACTATGCCACAATAACATCACATGAATATATATGCAAAATATATTATTTATATAGTATATTGACCCGTATTACTATTAAACTATATATATATATATATACATAATTATTTTTATTCAATATAATTTATGTAAAAAATAAATTATTTATTTAAAAAAAAAGGAGCCACTTTTGGCGACTAAATTTTTTTTTAGTTGCCAAAAACCTTTGTTTTGGCTACTACCAATAATTTAGTCGCTAAGAAAATTGATTTCCACCTAAAAATAACCACTTTCGGCGACTAAACTGATTTTTAGTCGCCAAAGCCGCTACTTTTGCCGACTAAACTCAATTTTAGTCGCCAATTGTCTACTTTTAGCTACTAATTTTTTTTAGTAGCCAAAAACCTTTACTTTTGGCTACAAAATTATTTTTTTTTGTCGGTAAAACACCTACAATCGGCGACCAAACCATTTTTTAGTCGCTAAAACCTATGCTTTTGGCTACTAATTTCTTTTAGTCGCCAAAAACCTTCACTTTTGGCTACTAAAATTGTTTTAGTCAATAAAACCCATATAATCAGCGACTAAACTGATTTTTAGTCGCCAATAAGTATACATTTGGCTACTAAACTGTTTTAGTCGCCAAAAGTCTTCACTTTTGGCTACTAATTCAATTTTAGTCGCCAATTGTCCTACTTTCAGCGACGAAATTTACATTTTTGGTCGCTAAAACTGCTTTTTGTTGTAGTGACATTTAGTGATGAATTATTTTGATCTCAAAAATATATTTTTTAGTGATATTTTTTAGTACTATTCTTGAGACTAATTTAGTGTTTTTTTTGTTTGATTTCTTGAGACAACTTTTTTCACTTTCAGAATCAAAAAATTTTGTACCTAAGACTATTTAATCATAAAAAAATAAATGATAATGTATCAAAACAAAACATTGGTCAAAACTAACACCATAATTAACTAAATACAGGTCATAATTAACACCATAATGAATCATAACTAAGTTATAACATATATAAAAATGAGTCATATCCAAACATCATTTGAGACATAACTACATATCTCTTTGTTCATAACTAAAATAACAACTACAAAATGTGATAACTAATCTACACTATTGTGGGTGTTGATTTTTGACTTCACGACCAAACAGATCTCCTGCCGAAATCTAGAGAACTTAGCTGGAAAGCACACGACAAAATAAATTAAGCCGAACACCTGTACACAAGAAAGCGAGAAATACTACAGTGACTCGTCCACCCAGGGACATTCCGATGATCAAGTCAGTCAATTTATCTCTCAAATATATCAAACAAGTAACACAACTCTCAATTAAAGTGTACCTTAGACCCATGGGGTACCTTATTTTTATAGTCAACAGTGCCCTTGTCACCTACAAGTCTTACTTCATAGAACTCTATCCTTTATAAGGATATCATTTATCAAAGACTTCTCCCATTTAGATTATGATCAACTCTCTTTAGAGTCCAAAATTACCCAAACTGGTAGTCCTACATCATCTAGGACTCTTGTCTTCTATCCAAATATCTTGGATTCTGACATTACCGCACCATATCTTGGCAATATCACAACAATCTCAGCATCATGGCTCACTCACGTGGCACCTTGGCGAACACCTTGGCCACGTGGCGCGATCCTAAAAGTACGTCTCCACAACTATTAAATAAGCAAAAAACTTTGTGAGAATTTTGTTGATAAAAATCTCAATATATTTTTCTCAAATTTCTAAATTTTTAAAAAGTAAAAATATGTGATATCACATTATTGATTCTAATCAATTTTTAACCTTATTTTTTTAATTTTAATGATCAATATGTCAATATTTTTTAAAATTTATTTGTTAATTAGAAAATCTTTATAATTTTCATCAATATGAAACTTTTTTTTTTTTTTTTGTAAATTAAGGATGAAAATCTTGATATTATTTTTCCAAATTTATGAATTTTTATCATTCGCTTGTTAATTATTTTCTATAACAAAATAAAAAATATATATATCTAAAGAGGTTGTCAAAAAATAACTTATTCACATAATGTCAAATATTTACTTCTTTTAAATTTTAAAATTATTAATTTAATTTTTAAGATAAAATTTTAATTATTTATTTAAGACCGATAGTACGGGTTTATATGTTATACATATACATATTGAATTACTTAACCTAATAAAACTATTAATGGTATACATATACATATTGAGATCATTCCTACAATTGATTAATGGCTGATGGTTGAAAAAACGATTGATGAAGCTGTAAGTTTATGAATAAACTTGTATATTCGAATTACAACCGATATATATATATAGCAAACCTTAACCTTATCTGAAATAGGAAATAAGAACCCTATACAATCAGTCTAATATTCCCGTAATCAATCTAAAATATACAATCAACCTAATTGATATATTTCCATAATTAACATATATTCTCACACCCTTGCTCAAACTCAAGGTGGTTTAGCAGTAAATACGGAGAGTTTGCCACGAAGAAACTGAAAGCAAGAAATGGTGTGAGTCTTCATGAAGAAATCAGCAAGTTGTAGTGCCGAAGAGATGAAACGAAGCGAGGTAGAGCCAAACTGTAATTGTTGATGTATAAAATGACAATCAATCTCAATGTACTTCCTCCACTCATGAAAGACAATGCTATGTGCAATCTGAATAACACTAGGGTTGTCACAGTAAAGAGAGTGGAGAAGACTGAGGGACACCCAAATCAATCAAGAGACAACGAAGCCAAACAATCTCAGTAATAACACGAGCCATAGCACGATACTCAGCCTCTACAGTGGAATGCGCAACAACAATCTGTTTCTCGCTCTTCCAAGAAATCAAGAAATCACCAAGAAACATGCAAAAGCCAGAAGTGGACTTGTAATCATTGACATCACCAGCCCAATCAGAATCAACATAAGCCACCAAGTCCAAAGAGGAAGTAGAAGACAACAGCAAACCTTGAAATATAATACCCCGAACATAGTGAAGAATTCGAACCAAAGCAGCTTAATGTGTAGAATGAAAAGCAGAAACGAACTGACTAACCACATGAACAGTATAGACAAGTTCAAGGCGAGTAACCGTCAGATAGACTAAGCAACCCACGAGCTCTCGATATAAAGTAGGATCATCTAGAAGAACACTATTAGTAGTGGTGAGCTTCACATTAAGCTCAATGGGGGTATCAGAAAACTTAGTCTCAGTAAGACCAACACGATGAATAACTTCATTGGCATACTTGATCTGAGATAAAAAGTAGCCATTGGGAGAAGAAGATACCTCAATACTAAGAAAATGCCGCATCATTTCAAAGGTGCAAAACAGATGTTGCTTGACCTTAGAGATAGCAAAAGAGTCAGAGCCAATGATGATCATATCATCCACATACAGTAATAAGGCAACAAATCCAGTAGAGGTGTGGAGAATAAATAAAACAAAGTTTTGAGGACAAGAATGACACCCAAGTGCAATAATAGCAGTCTGAAAGCGATCATACCAAGTATGAGAAGACTTCTTCAAACCGTACAGAGCATGTTGAAAGCGACAAACCTGTCCGATGGTATGGTGAAGGCCAGAGAGATGACGCATGTAAACCTCCTCTGTGAGATAGCCATTAAAAAAAAGCATTCTTATCATCCATCTGATAAAGAGGCCAGGAACGAACCGCAGCAATAGAGATCAAAGTACGGACAGTAGTCATCTTGGCAACAGGAGCAATGTCTTCTCATAATCAATACCATACTCTTGTGAGAAACCTTTGGCAACCAAGCGAGCCTCGTAACACTCAAGAGAACCATCAAAATGAGTCTTGACTTTGTAGACCCATTTACAACCAACCAGATTCTTACTAGCAGGCAAAGGAACCAACTCCCAATGACTAGTTTTCTGTAAAGCAAACAACTCATCCTCCATAGCTTGAATCTAATGGGGATCCTGACAAGCCTCTCTGTAAGATTAAGGTTCTGAAATAGAATGAATAGAAGACAAAAAAGTACAAAAAGAAACAGAAAAACATATATTAGACCAACCCAACATGTTTGGAGGATAACGTGCTCAAGTAGGATATCGGTGTGTAGCAGAATCAAAGTCGTCAGAAGCAGGAGGATCAATAATAAGAGTAGAGACAACTGGTGGATAGAGAGCTTGGTGACGGGAATAAACTAACAATGCAGGAGGAGAATGAGAAGAAAAGAGAGTAAGGTCATGGGAACAGTAGATATGTACTCATCAAGAGGGACCTCAGAAGGAAAGGGATTAATGTGAACCAAATCCTATTTAGAAACGGGAGCAGTGATAGGAGGAAGCTGAAAGAAAGGCAGACGTTCGAGAAAAGAAACATGACGGGAGACGTAAAGATGAAGGGAAATAGGGTCGTAATACCGATAGCCTTTCTGAGTAAGACTATAACCCAAAAAGACACAGAGGACAGACTTTTGTCTGATCTTTACAGAGAAGAAGGACAAAACAAGCAGGAGTAATTGGGAAGTTGAGAGAACAAAGCCTCATAAGGAGACCGTCCAGAAAGAAAGGGAGTAGGCATGCGGTTAAGAAGAAAAGTAGCAGTAAGAACTGTCTCTCCCCAAAACGAAGCTGGAACTAAGATAGAGAGAAGAAGAGACCTAGCTGTCTTAGGGAGATAACGGTGTTTACACTCGGGTCGACCATTTTGGGCAGGTGAATCAGCACAAGAAGTTTGGTGAATGGTATCCAAAGTGGCCAAATACTCACAGAACTTAGTTTTAAAATATTCACCACCCAAGTCAAATCGTGACAATTTAATGGTAGCCCCAAACTGTGTAGTGATCACAGATTGAAATGTTTGATTGATTTGGTAGAAGTCAGATTTATGAGTCATAAGATAAACCCAAGTATAACGGGTGCAATCATCAACAAAAGACACATAATATGCGAAACCCCCTTTCGTGAGAACAAGAGAGGGTCCACAGACATCAGTATGAACAAAAGAAAATGGAGAAACATAAACTGAAGTACTTTTATTAAAAGTAAAGCTGACATTGTGGGAAGTTTACATTCACAACATTCATCAATTTGACTAAGGGAAACTTTACCCAATAATCCTGACAGAGCTAAAGATCGTAACCGGTCAACAGACAAATGATCTAAGCGAAAATGCCATAAGTAAAACTGACTTGACTGAGAATCTAACTGAAATAAAGAAAAAGCAACTAAAGAGGTGGATTGATGGAGATGCAAGCTTTCTACCTCATTGAGATCTCCAGCTCTACGGTCGGTCCCAATATACTTCTTGGACACCCGATCGTGCACACAACAGACGGAAGAAGAAAAGATAACATCAAAACTAGAAGTATCAAGTTGACTGATAAATAATAAACTGATAGATAGCTGAGAAACATAAAGAACAGAGGGAATAATAACAACATATATGGCAGAGAGTAAGACAGACCCAATAGATAGAACAGGCATACTAGACCCATTATCAGTATTAACAGTAATATAAGAGGGAGGGGATACAATTTTGAAGTAAGGGAATGCGATGAGTCATATGATGAAAGGCACCGAAGTCAAAAAGCCAGACAGAAGAAGAGATACATGAAGAGGAACCAAACAATCGTAAATCAAGAGAGGTGATAGCAGAGGCAAATGAGGATGGCTGAGAGATGGACAAGAGATGCTAAAGCTAAGCCATCTAGGCACGCAAGGAAGCCAAGTCAGGATCAAAAGCTGGAGCAGATGCAATATAAGCAGTAAGAGGTTGAAATTGTGTTTAAGGTTGAGCAAACTAACGCCCCTTCTTGGGACAATTGTACTTCCAATGGTTCTTCTGATGGCAAAAAGCACACTCATACTGACCCCTTCTTGGGCTTTGCATTGCCTTGAAGCTGATGAGGTGGTGGGGTTGACAACAGAGGAGGCTAAGTCAAGAAGACAGATGGAGACAAAGTCTAACTGGCCGTTTTAAGACGAGTTTCCACATAGGAGAGATCAGACCAAGGAAGGATGCCACCACCGATAGCCTCATATTGAGGGGAGAGAGTCGTTAAGAACTGCACCAAACGACCTTGCTCTCGAAATTCAAGATAAGCGTCTAGTGTCTCGAGACTAGATGGTTCCATGAGGGCCAACTGATCCCAGAAATGACGACCCCACTATGTATAATAATTAGCATTTAATTAATTAAAGAGATTTGAATTTTAATTATCTATTATTCTAATTTAATCTGGATTTATGAAAATTATGGAGACTAATTCGTATATGATTCTATTAAAGATTTATTTTTAAGTTCGAAATCGAAAGGCTGAATGGCTCAAGAAAGTATAATTGGTGAATTGAATTATTTTAATTTCGAGTATCAGACCATATAAGAGTTTAATTAAATATTCGATTTAGATTTGTAAAATTGAGATTTGATTAATTGGGTCCGAATTAGAGTTAATTAAGTTGTACGAATTGGGAATTAAGATTATTATGAATTAAATTTACTTATGAGGGTCCAATTTGAATATGTAATTTATTGACAGAGATTTTAAGTTTAATCTGAATCAAAGGCCTTAACCATGTGAGAAGCCAAAATTGATGATCGAAATATGTTTAATTTGATATTTGGAACCTTTTGGGAGTTTGATTAAAAATTTGATTTAGATTGATAAATTTAATATAATTAATTGGGCTCTAATGGAAGTCAAAATAGACAAATTAATTAGGTATGATTAATTTAATTATGTGTCAATCAAGATTTATTAAGATTAAGTGTTACTCAATTAAATTAAGCGAAAACATATATCGAATTATGGAAGAATCTAGAATTGGGGGTGTATGTGGGTGTGGGTGTGGGTGTGTGTGCTGAGAAATCTAGGTGTGTAGAGAAATTTTGTGTGTGTACTAAGAAATCTGTGGGTATGTGAGTATGTGACTGTTGTGTTGGAGGCTCAATAGTGTTTGCACGTGTGCTTGAAGTGTCAACAAGAGAGGGTGTGGGTGTGCATCTCTTATTGGAAAGAGAAGGAAACTCATTAAATCAACTCTTTTGTTGGGAAAAATCCAAGGGAAAGAAAGAGAGAACTGAAAGAAAGTACAAGAAAGAGAGAGAGAGTTCAACTGTGTTGTTGGAAATTTTAAAGGAAGGCCGAGGGGAAAAGCTAAGAAAAGTGAAAGGAAGAGAGGAAACTCAAGAATTTGTGAAGAGATTCAATCATTCAACAACTCTAGGTAAGATTTCTAACTCCAATCTTGGAGTAAATCCTCCTAACATCTTAAATCAAGAAGAAATATAATCCAATTGTATGAAATTTTAAATATAATGAAAAGAAAAAAAATAAGTTCAAGAACTACGAAATTAATTTAGAAAATTTATCAATTGAGTTTAATTTGTGTCATTTCTCATGAATTTGGACTTTATCTTTACATACGTTAATGAATTTTTAATAATTTGATCCTTCAAAGTTATGTTTTAAAGGGCAAAGAGAAGAGAGCTTGAATTTAGGTTTGATATGAAGAAAAATGATTTTCTAAATTAGGATAACTTAGAGAGCAAAATTATGATTTGATTTTGATTTCAATTTTGTACATGCAACTGTTTTTCTAAAGTTTTATAGTTTTAATTTGATATTTTGAAAGGAATTAGTAAAAAGGATAAAGAAATTGAGTTAGGTTCAAAATTATTGAAGTTAATTTGGAAATTAATTATTTTGGGTTTGATTTTGAAAGTTATAATTAAATTAAGCTTCATAAATTACTTGCATTATGAATTTTCAAGGATTGAGCCATGCAATTTCATTATATTTGATTTTGAAGAAGAATTTTAGAAACCATGAGTTCATGAAGATATGAGTTTTGATTTTAAAATTTAAGCAAGGCTTTGGTCCAAATAAAATAATTATTAATTATGTTTCATGATTTTGAGTCTGGATTTTAAAGTATTGATGTATGAAAGTCTTTGTATTGAATTCTATTTCAAAAAAATTCATGAGTTTCATATTTAATGTCATACTTATGTTTCAAAGGAAAAGAAGTTGAAAATATTTGCATGCATGATGTTTTGATTTAAATTTGGACAATTTAATGAGAATTTGAGCAAATGATTTATAAATAAATAAGTGTTTATGTTCTCGAAAGTGTTTCCAAGGTTTTGATCAAGATATGCATAGGTTTAAAGATTGAAAAATGCATCTTGAAGCCATTTTTGTGAAATTCAGAATTCCGGAATTTTATAGACCACTCGAGCGCACATTGAAGCCTTCCAGTACTTTTACAGTCTTTTACAAACCGCTCGAGCGACTAAAGTTTCACTTGAGCGAACAACTCTTTTCAGCATATTTTGGAATTGCATTTAAGTTCATATTTTCAATCTCATCTCATTCCAAGCATTCTTAGGTAAGAATTATGACTCAGCAAGATTAATAAACTAACAATCAATATAAATTAGTTGGTTAAGGAATAAATCACTGATTTAGTAATAATTGATTAAGAAGCCAAGTAAGAAATCGGTCTATTTGGAAAGGAGGGACGTGGTAATGAAAGAATATATGAAATAACATCCCGATTCATTTGAATAAGAAGAATAAGCGTAGTAGAACTTCGGATTACTTAGATAGAAAAAGACAAGAGAAGTCAAGTTTAATCAAGAAGTGATATTGTGTTTCAATGTGTATATGTTATGTGTTTGTGCAGGTCACGTGCTATCGTCTGTCTACTTCTGGAGTTATCTATAAGTAACAACTCTGTAAAGCTATGCTTGATTATAAGTATTTTTTGACTGAAATGATATGATATGTTTTCTGAAATGCTATTTTGTGAATCATAAATGAATTTCCATTTTTCTGAAATGTATTCGTAGCATTCTTAGTTCACGTGACCCTCACCCGGGAGTAACAATACCGTGGCTTATGTTCATGTGGCCCTCGCCTAGAGGTAATAATACCGTAACCAACATGCACGTGGCCCTTGCCTAGGGGTAACAATACCATTGCCTATGTTCATATGGCCCTCGCCTTGGGGTAAAAATACCATAGCTATTTGTACACAAAGATATTGACCTTTATGGTCGTCGGTACCGACTATGCATGTGGGTCTTATGACCAATCTGATTTATTTGCTAATGGATGTACCACATATCACTGCTTATGAATTCTGTATAAGTATGTGAATCTAAATATGTTTCTGACATGAACTCTGATTTCTGAATCTGTTACGGACATCATTCATAAAAACCTTTACTCTATTGTTATTCACTAAGCTTCAGCTCACTGTATTATTTATGCATGCAGGTGACCAGGCGCATGACGAGGCCTAGAGCTTCTGTCTGGACTCTGCCTTGTCAGCTAACCTATGTGCCTCCTATAGAGCTTCTGGATATGTCAAGTGGTCATGGCTATGTGATTGAAGTTTAAGCTTTGTTTATTCTATAAATAGGGCTAAGACCCTTTTGTCTTATCTATATAGATGTGATGGCGTAAGGGTGACGTATGATATATGTATATAAAAAGTTTTAAAATTTTTCTATCTCATATAAGTCTGCACAACTCAATGAACATTGTATATTTTTTATTTGCATCTACTAGCCCTTAATAATTTGATTTCTGTTTATGAGGCCTTCGATAATCCACGAATTACTGACCGGTTACGATGCTAAACCTATAGCGGCGGGTTTGGGTTGTGATAGAGTGGTATCAGAGCGCGAGTTTATATCTCATGCACGTGTCTATTGAGCATTAGAATGTTTAGAATGGATTTAAGTTTCATGCATATAGTATATAAGTAATAAGTTGTGCATTTAGGAATATGTATATGTGTTTGTGTAATATGTTTGAGTATTGAAGCTAAGAATTAAGAGCTATTTTGGAATTGTGATAATTATAAGGAAATCGAAATGTGTTTAATAAATTTAGCAATGAGGCTAAAAGTTAAGAATTATTGTGGAATTTCTAATGTTACAAGGAAATCAGAATTTTTGGCCAAAGCATTGGTGAGTACAAGTATGTTGATTTGTGGAAACATGGTGTTATGAGGAATTAGAATTTTTAATGGAAGTCGTGAAAGCTATATGGGTTATATGTTGAATTGGACTATGAGAATATTTGGGAAATTGAGGAATTTGATGATCAATGAAATATGTGGAATTATGGTAATTGAGGATGAGAAAGTAATTTGATATGTAAGATAGTATATTTTGATGGGGAACCTATTATGTGAAATGTTAAACCGTAAAGTCTCATACCTTTGTTGAATAATCTTGAAAGTCTGATTGGAATCACGTTTGGCCAGCGTAGCTTCGAATCAGAAATTCTTGGGAAATTTCATGGGAATGAATAGGTTACCCTACCAATGTCCTTATATGCCTGTATGTGTATGCCTATTGGCAAATGATATGTGCTTTGTGTTATAATCTAAGTCAATTGATATTAACCCAAGTGTTATCAACCATCTTCTTGTGTTTAACCCTTCTCTTCTGTCATTAGGAAAAGATTATGAAAAGTATGAATGAAATAGAGGTTGAGTCCTCATTAGAATGATTAGACAAAGTAGAAGAAGTGCAAGAAAACATGGTGACAACTATTCAATGCTATCATACTTGGCAAGATCAAAAGAACAAGTTAGGTATGGAAGCAAAAAGTAAACCAAAGAAGAAGACTAAGAATTTGGTGGTAGGAGAGACGAGTAATTCTAAACATGGTTATAAAGGTAGTAAGTTTGTCCCAGTATGTTCAATATGTCACAAGTGTCATCGGGGATTATGCACTACAAGAAAATGCACCTTTGCCGACTAATTTTGGCAACTAAAACATTTTTAGTCGCCAAAAATATAATTTTTGGTGACTAAAATTTAATTTGGTCGGCATTGGTTCAATATTTACCTACTAAAATATTTTAGTCGATAAATATTTGTAATTGGAGACTAAATTTAAATTTAGTCGGCAAAAATTAAATTTTTCAACGACTAAATAGGATATTAGTCGCTGTTAGTGTACAATTTAGGCTAAGCAAAAAGAATTTAATCTGTAATATTTCTTTTTCCCCACTAAAATAGTACTTAGTCGCGAAATAGGACTTTTAGCGACCAAAAATTTCGTCGCTGTTGAGTCATAATTCATTCCTTTCCCGACTAAGTACAAAATTAGTCGGTGAAGGTTGAAATTTCAACTCGCGCCACTTCATTAATTGATGCACGCGCGTTGATCTATAGGCAACAGTATCACACACAAGTGAACAATAGTGTATCACACACACCTCACCAAATCTCATAGAACTTTTCCCCCCTCACCGTATTCTACTATACGGGCGATATTGCGATGGCCATGGCCACGGCCACCGACGCCAATCACCACCGTTGCAGCTCTCTCTCTCTCTCTCTCTCTCTCTCTCTCTCTCTCTCTCGCTTTCGCGCTCTATTTCTCAGTCTGTCTATGCGTCTCTCGCTCTCTCGTTCCAGCTCTCTGACACAGTCTATCTATGTATCTGTCTGTCTCCATCTCTCTCCATCTGTCTCCCTCTTTCTGTGTTTTCCCTATTTCTAACATTGTTGTTGTTTAATGTGTGTGAATGATATTTGAATGAACAATCCCAAATTAATTTTTAATCATTCAAATATGTAATTCATAAATTGATTAAAAATTTTGAACATGATGTTTAACGTGTGTGAAACTAACCTTGCAATAAGGTCATGAAAACAATACTAGGTTTCATTAATTTGGGATTGCAATAGCTCATATCTGTCTATCTTTGTCTTTCGCTGTCTCTTTCTCTCTCTCTGTCTCCCCCTTTCTGTGTTTTCCCCATTTCTGACATTGTTGTTGTTTAATGTGTGTGAATGATGTTTAATGTGTGTGAATGATATTTGAATGAACAATCCCAAATCAATTTTTAATTATTCAAATATGCAATTCAGAAATTGATTAAAAATTTCAAACATGATGTTTAATGTGTGTGAAACTAACCTTGCAATAAGGTGATGAAAACAATACTGGGTTTCATTAATTTGGGATTGCAATAGCTCATATTTGAATGGATTTGATTTTGAAAAAAGTTACTATGTGTTTTGTTCTTTTTGTTTGTTTGTTTGTTTGTTTGTTTGTTTATAGTGTTGTGAATGGATTGGATTTTGAAGCATGCTATGTTGGTTGTTTTGTTTATAGTCTTAAAGTGGATTAGATTTTACATAAATGTTTAACATTTTTTCAAAGGATATTATAAAGGGGAAATTATCATTCAAGGGATGTTTTTCAAAATTATTACATGAGAAAAAGTTTATAATTAAATTATTAATATTTATCATTTTTTTGCAATTTTTTTTATACCACTTTTCTGTTTTTTTTTTTTTTTTCCCCTATTATAAATACACCTTTTGAAGTTTATTAGAAGCATAATCTTTTTCCCCTCATGTTTGGAAAATTATATCTTAACCCTTGATGTTTCTAATCATATAACAACTGACATTTTTCCATTAATCAACTGCTAAGTGAAACTCACGGAATGTATGACGTAAGCAACAATTTTTTTTTTCTTCCAAAAATACATATATTAACCTTTGTAAAGTATTCACCCCCCTCCACCCCCCCCCCCAAAAAAAAAAAAAAAAAAAAAAAAAAAAAAAAAAAAAAAAAAAAACCTTTGTAATGTTATAAAACTTTATCTTCCTTTCTTTTTTTTTTTCTTTTTCCTATCCCACCTTCCTTAATCATTTCTACAACCAATTTTTTTTTCCCCAAAATTACATATATTAACCTTTGTAAAGTATTCACCCCCCCCCCAAAAAAAAAAACAAAGCCTTTGTAATGTTATAATAGTTTATTTTCCTTCTTCTTTTTTTTTTTTTTTTTTTTTTTGTAACACTACTTTGCCCAACATTTGAACAATCATCTTTCACTCTTGATCAGCACCACCATCATTATTGTCTACAAACATTTTGTGTGTTATCGAGAAGGGTTAGAGAATATTTGTGGCGATGTATAAAGAAACATTGGTGGTGCATAAATGAAAATGAGAGTAGTATGATAATTTCATTTTGGTAGTAGAGGGTACTTGGTTTATTTTATATTTTCTGTTAGCTCTAGGGGTGTTCGCAAATTGGGTTGGATTGGGTGGCTTCTTATTCGCCATCTGTTCGAACATAGACAGATTGGGAAAAATTAATCTCAATCTGTCCTCTTAGTTAGCGGATGTAGATTGATCAAGCCATGCATGTTGGTGGGTAGAAGTGGATTGGTTTTGCAGTTTGGGCTTTTCTGTTTTTTTATTTGGATGGGGGGGGGTTTCAAACTATTTTTAAATAAATCTTTACTATTTTGCGCTTAAAATTTTTTATGATAAAAAAAGGTCCAACTTTCATATTTTGCTATTTTTTTTTTTTACACAAAGAATAAAAGACTAATTTCATTTTCTTAGAAGTGTCAGTGAATCGGATTGGGTTGCGTGGCCTACCAACCACCATCCATCCGAACTTAGGTGAATTGAAAAAAATGCATCCACATTTGTTCACTCAGACTATTGAAACCATCTATTCTATGGCAGATTGGTTCAGGCCATTCGATTTTGGCAGATTTGGTGGATACTTTCCCACCCTAGTTAGCTCAATTGAAGAACAAATCTGATAACATGGTATTTGTAATTTCTTTTTCTCATCCACCCTTCCATGATCCCATGTATAATCCCATGAATGATCCTATGATCCCACCTTCCTCCTTTTCTTTTTATTTTTTCCTTTTCTCCCTCCCCCCCTCTTTTTTTTTTTTTTTTTTTTTTCCTCCCTGTTTATTTATTTTATTTTTTTCTTTTTGTTCACTTATTTTTATTTACACCGTGCCTTCAGGCATGGGGGTACACTAGTCCTTAAATATTTGGAGAGGAAAGAATTTGTACATGTATTTTTTCTACAAATAGAAAGGTTGGGTTGATCAAATGGAGAGAAGAAGTGAAGGAGAGTGTGTAAAGAAATTTTTTTTTCCAAGGTATCTTCCGAGAGAGTATGACAATTTCTACAATCACATGTATCTAATCTTCTTACCCTTAGGGCTTAGATGAAGCCCTACTCAAGAAACATTTGAGGTTCTATAATTAATTCTATAGTTGTATTATTTTTAGATAACAATTGCATAACATTTAAGGATTTTTCTACATGTAATGTTTTATCTCACTATTTGTGTTTGATCTATGTGATTTTAAATGCATAGTAGCACATGGCTCAAGTCTCTTTTGCAATGCTTCTTTTTTGATGATATAGATAGAATGGTCTTTTTTGATCGCTTTAGAACCGTTTCATTTCTGATTTTGAGGGGTCCATTAATCAGAGGCGGCACTAATATGGAAATAAAGATGATAAATCAAATATGCAAATGTAATTAGTCTATTTATTTCAACTTGCTAATTATCACATTAGCAGATTCCACATAGGGAATATATTATATTTACAGTCATCTGTCCAAAGATATACTTATTCGTCTAAAAATTAAATATATATAAATGTCATCTATCTTAATTAAAAATTCAAAATATGACGATCATATCATTCCGTTGTTGAGTATTTTTGTTTATTTGTTTTCCATTCCTACGTTAAAGTTTGCTTGACTTGTAGGGTTCACAAGATGGACAAGAGTTGGATGATAATAAAAGATAGGTTGAAAAGTGAAGAGTACCAACAAGGTGTTAAGTCATTTATTGACTTTGCTACGAAGGATTTAGGCCCACACGATGACATTCGTTGTCCATGTGTCGATTGCTTGAATGGCACAAAATATAGTCCACAAGTTGTACGGCTGCACTTGATTCGAAGAGGAATCGTGTGTTCTTATAGAACTTGGGTGCACCATGGGGAACATGTTCCATTGTGTCATGATCATCCTAGTGCGTCAAACATTGATGGTGAAAGATATGGAGCTGCAATTTTCGACATTGATGATAATTTGGGCGAGTTGCCTACTATGTTGGAAGAGATTTACATGAGTGGCCTCATGGATGATCATATCGACGAAGAATCTAATAGCTCGGAGAGAGAAAATTTGGTGAAGTTCATTAGGTTGTTTGATGATGCTCGATGCAAAGTGTACCCGGAGTGTGAAAAGTTTTCCGTGTTGCCCTTCGTTATTAAGATGCTTCATATTAAGGTGTGCAACAAATGGAGCAACAAATCTTTCGATATGGTTATGTAAGTTTTCAAAGACATTCTCCCGAAAAGTGTTGAAATAGTTCCGCGGACCCTTTATGAAGCAAAAAAGTTCTTACGTGAATTGGGTTTGGGATATGGGGCCATTCATGCATGCAAGAATGATTGTATTTTGTTTTGGAAGGATAATGCAAAACTGGAGAATTTGCCTACGTGTAAGGAGTCTAGATACAAGTTCAACAATCAGAGTGGTAAAAAGATTCCTCACAAAATATTGAGGTACTTTCCTTTGACACCGAGGTTGAAGAGATTGTACATGTCGAAAAAAGTCGCTACAGATATGAGATGGCACAAAGAGAAGCTTGTGGATGATGGAGTGTTAAGGCATCCAGGCGATGGTTAGGCATGGAAGGACTTTGATATGCAGCATCCTACGTTTTCTCTGGAACCCCGACATGTAAGGTTAGGGCTTGCCACGAATGGTTTCAATCCGTTTAGAAATATGAGCACATCGTACAGCATGTGACCCATACTATTAATGCCTTACAATCTTCCCTCGTGGAAGTGTATGAAAAAGCCATATCTGATGATGTCAATGCTTATTCTCGGTCCATCTTCTCCTGGAAGATCGATCTTTACTTGCAACCATTAGTGGATGAGTTAAAGAATTTGTGGGAGCATGGTGTGCAAACATATGATGCCACAATCGGTCAAATATTTACAATGCATGCAGCAGTCATGAGGACCATCAATGACTTCCCCGCATATGGTACCCTCTCTGGTTGGACCACAAAAGGTTACTTGGCTTGCCCTAATTGTAACATGGATGCATCATCTTAGCATCTGCGAAGTAAGATAGGGTATATGGGTGCCCGCCGCCACTTGCCCGAGAACCATATTTGGCGAAGAAGTAAGCTCTTTAATGGTCAGAACGAGCATCGGTCCAAACCTGTGGAGTTGTCGGGAGAACAAATACTACAGCAAATTGATTTAGGAACATATAGGCCGTATGGCAAGCATCTAAACAACTGAAAAAGACAACAGAATGAAAGTCCACCTTCTAATTGGACAAAAAGAAGCATTATGTTTGACTTACCCTATTGGAAAATGCTGAAGCTTCGACACAACCTTGATGTCATGCACATAGAGAAGAATATATGTGATAATATGGTTGGGACACTACTAAGCATAGATGGCAAGAACAAGGACACGGATAAAGCCCGCTTGGATCTAGCAGACATGCGGATACGAAAGGAGTTACACTTGAAGAGGCATTCTAATGGCTCATTTGAGAAGCCTTCGGCATCGTACACATTGTCCCCGGTAGAGCGACAAGGTTTTTGTGATTTCTTGAAATCGATTAAGTACCCTGATGGCTATGCAGCAAATATATCCAATTGTGTGACCGTTCAAGGTGAAAAATTAGCTGGCTTCAAAACTCATGACTGTCATGTCCTTCTACAATGACTACTTCCAATTGGGATGCGTGGCTACCTTTCCAAGGGGATTGGGACCACACTTTTTGAGTTGGGAAATTTTTTCAAACAGTTGTGCTCAAAGACATTGAGGGTGACAGATTTTGAGAAAATGGAAGAACAAATCGTACTTATACTTTGTAAGCTTGAGAAGATTTTTCCTCTTGCGTTTTTTGATGCCATGGTCCACTTGGCAATTCATTTGCCTCATGAGGCTATGCTTGGAGGGCCTGTGCAATATCGATGGATGTATCCTATTGAGAAGTAATACGACAAGTTCCCAAACATCCCTATTTACATATAGTATATAATGTAAACATTAACATTCAAATCATATTGGCATGTAGGATGCTCGGACTTCTGAAAAGATTTGTTCACAATAAAGCTTGGCCAGAAGGTTCCATTGCGGAGGCTTACATTTCAAAAGAGTGTACGACATTTTGTTCAATGTATTTAGACGGCGTTGAAACGATGTTTAATCGGGAAAAACTAAACTATGATGGGGTGACAACGGCCTGGGGTTGGCGATTTTCACTCAAAATGTTCGTCCATTTGGTCTACTAACAAGGGAAACTGATGTGTTTGTAGCTGACCGTAAAAGGGCTCGTTGGTTTGTCCTACACAATAACTTAGACGTGGAAGAAAATCTAGAGTACGCATCGAACCTGTGACAAACTATATGTGACCTATATGCTTTTTTTTTTTCATAATCATTCTTCAAATTACTTATGAATTATATTGTCCTACGTAGGGAACACAAGATGTTGTTGCAACAACATGGAAGTGCATGCGACATTGCCAAGATACAATGCAAAGAATTTCCTAAATGGTTCAAAGATTGCGTATGCTAAAATTCTTATAGTGTAGTTTACACATCAACTTAAGTTATGTCAAAAATAACATGATAGTTTTTTCTTATGTAGATGAACCAATTGCGGCACAACAAGTCACCTGAAGCAACTGATGAGATGTGGTCATTGGCAAATGGTCCTAACAGCTTAGTGAACACATATTCGAGATGCATTTGTAATGGCGTCCGATTCCATGCGCACGACCGTGACAACCGTCGTAAAACTCAAAATAGTGGATTGGTAGTGGAAGGGGACCATGAAGGCCAACTCATAAAGTTCTAGGACTACGTTTGTAAAGTTTGGGAAATAACATATTTGTTTAGGCACCGTGTTGTTTTATTCCAATGTGAATGGTATAACACCGGTAGTAACAGAACTTTGCGTGTCGAATCACATTTCACTACTATTGATATACGAAGTCGATGGTATAAAGATGACCCGTTTGTGTTACCAAGTCAAGTGCAACAAGTTTTCTACGTGCATGATACGAAGTTAGGTGCCAATTGGAGAGTAGTAGAAAAGTTTCAACAACGAAGAATTTGGGATGTGGCCGAGGTGGATGTGCCACAACCTGATAATGTGTTTCAACAGGATGAAAGCACTAATGTTGTACCAACTGAGCCTATGGATGACGATGTGGTGTTGCGTCGAGATGATATTGACGCTAAAACTATTCCAATGGAAGTTTTGCAATCTGATAATTGTGTACAACCCTTGTTGGTATGGATGATGACTTCATATGTGATGATGAAGATGAACTGACAATGGAGGGTGACAATGAAGAAGAAGATGAGCTTGACAGGGATTTTGATTCAGATATGGACATAGAGTGTTGATGTATGGGTTCTAAATTTGTATGTGTGATAGAGTCTTGATGTATGGGTTCTAAATTTCGATGTGTGTTCTTGGTAGTTGTTGTTTTGTCTTTTTGTCGTTTTGTTGATGTAATGGGGAAAGAGATGGAGGAGATTCCCCTTCTTCATGTGTTATGTAATTAGATAAGAGTTTAGTCCTTTTGTTTATATTGTTCTTCATGTCATCATGCTGAGCTATATTGTAAACTTTTTCGCAATGTTGAACCTGTTAAATTGATGAACCTCCTCATTTGACATTTATGCTTAACATTGGTTTATGTATATCACTTTTATTTGACAATCATTATCAATTAGTTTCCTATTGTTGTCTTGTTGTAATTTTGTGAATACTTGAGCACCTGTAATCAATCCATATTGGTCATAATATCGATGATGCATGTGATGCGTTTACTTAATATATCATGTTTGCAGCTACTTTGCAGGTACTAGCATGGTTCTTGGGACGAAAACAGAGCGGCGTAAGAAAACAGTAACTGACCCCATAGTATCACCCTCAGGAACATTTTCACCTATCATTGTCACACCATAGACTTTATCCGATGAGACACAACCGTCGGATGACACACAAACATTTGTGGAAGAGACACAGGCGCACGGCATAGGTAAGACCATTGTACGTTTTTGTTGCATCTTCAGGGTTGACTGACTACGGACTACAATGTTTATTCTTCTTCTTGGTAGTTTTGTAGGTGTGTTTCAGCCCCTAAAGATCACTTTACTTGACTTAAGCAACGGATTTTTCTTCATCTAGAAGAACAATTTCTTGCATGTATTAAAAAATTATAATTCTTTACAAAATTTGCTTGGATGATTGTTAAATTTAATATTAATTATTATTGATAATATGTTTGGGGCACTAATTGCATGTGAAGGCCTTACACTTGATGCCCCTCCTTGACCAGGGAAAAGTACGTCAAATCGTGTATGTGGTCTTACAGTCGGAAAAGGAGTGCACAAAAGGCTTGCGAGAAAAAAATGGAAGAAACTACATGTATATGTCAATCTCATACTTAATACACTCACTGGAGGGAATGTCACGCCTACCACAAATGAGTTGCGCTTGCAGATAAGGCGGTTGTGCCCCCTAAAGGGAGTGAGGTCATGGAAGAAAATTGATCAGAGTATCAAAGATGCTGTAGTACAAGTTATGCTAGTAATTTTGGACCTTAAACTAAATGTCTTCATTATGTAAAGTTCCAATTGCTGCATTCCATTTCTGTAATACGTCACACACTTATGCTTGCAGGACACGTTTGAAATTGGTGAGGATTTCCATACTGATCAACAAGCTCAAGAGATCGTTGATACGAAGGCGTATCTCTTGTACAAGGATTTTAGGTACACCCTGAAGCAACACTACGAAAAACTTGTAGAAGAGGGTGTTGATGACCCATATAGTCATCCGCCTAAAGGAGTTTGCTTGGATGATTGGAAACACATGATGTGGCTTAGAAGGATGAATCTCATTTGGTAACAAACAAATATAAACGACTCTATTGCTTTATTTGTGTATTATGCATTGATATGTACTAATTCTCGAATAATTCTTTTTTTTAGAAATGCTCTAAAGTTGGTAAAGCAAACTGGAGTTTGCTACCATACGATCACACTGGTGGATCTCGCTCCTTTTCAATACCAATGTTGCCCATGGTGAGTTACATACATTTGGAACATAATTGTCATCACTTATATATGTAAGATCAAAATCATGGTTATTATTGTGACGAATTAATTTTGTTGTTTGAAACTAACAGGTAGATGAAAATGGGGAGTTGGATTTTTCAGAATTTTATTCCAAATCACACAAATCGAAGAAAACAAACGAATGGATTGATCCCAAATGTGGTGAGCTACATGTAAGGTGTAAACTTTTTTGGCCAACCGTCGTAATATTGATGCCTATCTTATCACAAAATTGCATGTGATTCTTTGTGCCTTTGTTGAATAGTCTACTTTTTTTGGTAATGACAGGATGCGATGATGAATCTATAAGCGACAGCCACGAATGCGGGGACCCCATTAACACATGAGGAACTCTCACAGCAAGTGCTTGGACAGAGAAAGAATTACTTGCATGGATTTGAGATAGGCCCACGACCCCATTCGCCATCTGATAGTGCGGCACGATCTCGTGACAAACAAATGGAGGCAATGAAATCTGAGATTGACATTCTTCAAGAAAATTTGATGAAGAAGAAAGAAGAGCGCCAGAGAGATCGCGAAGAAATGATGAGGAAGAGAGAGGAGTTGATGAAAGAAGTAGAATAAGGAAAAAAAAGCAAGGGAGGTGCAACAAGAACAACTGAATCATTTGAACTCTGTGGTTTTACGACTCTCAACATTGTTGGAGGGTTCAAACAGGCATCATTGTATTTGGTAAGAAGAATTTCATTTGTATCATACTAACACTTATACAAACTTAGATTTACTTAGTCACTAAACAATACTATCTCTTTGTTGTTAAGCATGAGGGCAAGAAAAAATCATGCCATTGAAGAATTAAAATATGTATAGGTAAAGAGGGCCAATCATAGTACCCGTTATGCGATTTTTACCTTGAATGCTTCTATCACTGATCTTTAAGAGCTAGAGTAATCTCATCAGAGTTATGGTCCAAAAAAAAAAAATTATTATTTATTTTTCATTTTGTCAATAGGCTGAAATTTAATGTGCCAAATATTATTGAATATGGCCACTTTATAGCTGGAACAATAGACAAATAGAAATTCTTTTGTTTGGCACCAATAACACCAATGTGGAGCTATTATATTGTTGTAATACTATCTGTTATCTGCATATCCATTGAGCTCTCTGTCAGGATAAGTCATAGAAAATTCTCTTAAAAATGGCGTTTTGGGGCAAAAATTAAAAACAGCCCTTGAACGACCGTGTGGCTGACACAGACAGCTTCCCCATGTCAAATAGGACTTGTGACAACTAACGGAACGTAATTCGGACCTGTAGGTACAGAGTTAGAGCCGAATCCTCCCAAAACTTAGTCGGAAAAGGGCGTTTCGGGGGCGAAAATTCAAAACAACCCCCGAACGATTGTGTGACTCTCACGGATAGTTTGCCCATGACAAATAGGACTTGTGGCAACTGACAAAACATTATTCGAACCCGTAGGTAGAGAGTTAGAGCCAAATCTGCCCAAAACTTACTCGAAAAAGAGCTTTCCAGGGGCGAAAATTCATAACAGCCCCCGAAGTTATGAATTGTGTGTTTAAGATTTGTGTTTTTATTGTCCAATAGTTATGTCTATCTCTACAAACTTATAGAAGAAATTTGAAATTTACTTTAGTTGTTTGGAAGCCCTGTGAATTTGAAATTGTTTCCTAGTATTTGATATTCTTTCATGTTGAATGATTCTCTTTCTCTCTCCGTCTCCCCCAAATTCTCCCTCAGTGAGCACTGAGACATTCATGAGTGTGGATAATTTTAATTTTAAATTGATTAAATAAGAGGACAATTTTGTACAACAAATGTCAGTGATACAATATGTACCTACTTTATGTACTCAACAGATTCACTTCTTCTGAAACTTCATTTGTTTAGGAATCAAGCTAATGACTCTGCTACTGGTCTCATCACCCCAACAAAAAACACTACTGTTTTTAGAAAACAATCCACAATTGAACTCTGAACCAGCTGAGATAGACTTCACAGGTCCATCATCAAACACATGGTTTGCAGTCATGTTATAGCCTCAACAATCAACAATGGAAGTAGTACTAGTGTTTGTGATTGCATTTCTTATCTTTTCGATAAAGGGTTTTCTCAAACCACACAAATGGTGGTCTCCAGCGCTGATTTCAAAGTATTCAGACCCATTAAACATAGGTTGAGGAACCCCCATTTGTTAATGAAAGTTGGAATTATTGAAGAACTGGGAGTGTTTAGACTTGTTTATGAATGTAATACGCTTGTTTTGTTAAATTATTAGTCTCTTTTTTGTTTTGATGGAAGCATGGTTCAAGATCCAAACTATTGTCTATGATAGATTGACAATTTATTTCTTGAAATCAGTCACTTTATGGTTTTTTTCTTCAATTATATGTTTGGACAAGTAGCCCCCAAAACTGCAATTTACTTTAAATTTGTTGCTTTTCTGTGATTATTTTTATTGTATGTCAAAATATGTAGAGCCTCAAGGAAAATGATATGTTCATAGAAATGAAATGGCGCAAACAATGTCAAAAAATTGTTTATCTTGGGGTCTTTGTATTCTTACTTCCTGCACCATTTGAAGGGTTTAAATTATTTTATTATTGAATACTTGTAGAGCCCCAAAAAATTTCACTTAAGTTGCTTATTAGGTCTCAAGCACTCAAGCCGCAGTTAATGAGGATTCACTATTCTGGTGGCTGATATAAATCAATGTTGTTGCCTATAATATTATTATAAACTTCTTTCGTCAAATCCGTTAGGCATTTTTTGGATCATGATTTTGTAAAGGATTTGTGAAGGAAAAGGAAAAGGGAAGGGAAAAGTGAATGAAATTCCTTTCCCTATTGTGCAAATCCCTGCACGAATCCAAAATCCAAACACAACATTAATGTCTACATAAATATTTGGTTGGGAATTGTCACATGCTTGTATAAACCATTTGAATTCTAGAAGCATTTTGGTTAATGGTATCACAGTTACAGTCATGCGGTCATGTTTGGATTCATTCTAGTAAGAACCTTGTTCCTATTGTTTTGAGGAGATGTATGATTCAATGGCATATTATATGTGTGCAACATATGTTCCACAATCAAAGAAACGAAAAAATGATTTATGATAATATTATTGCAAAATTGTTTTGCTGAAAGTAGTTGTTTTTGTTTGTATAACATTTATCTGTACTGCTTAAAATAAATAAATAAAAACTCATGTTGCTTGGAAAGGATTCATAGCTCGTGGACTCCTATATAATTTTTCTGTTTTGGAACTCCTTGAATACCATACCTTGTTGAAGGCGATTCACAATAGAATCTCGCACAGTTCCTTTTGACCAAGATGTGAATGCCCATGACTGTCAATTATGTCTTCCCTGATCCTAATGTAGTCAAATCTTGTCTTGAGTTCCCAAAACCCACGTTCTAAATTGGATTTTACAATCGAAGAACACCCTGAAGATTACATTTTGGGGACATAAATTTAAATTGGTTTCCATTTACACCTCATAAAGTTCAATGGAAAAAGGGTAACTCATTCTTTGCAAGATGTATATCTTGATTTGGAGAGTAATAGTGGTGGTGGGAGTAAGAAATGCTATGCTAAAGATGGATTACGGGGGCGAAAATTCAAAATAGCCCCTGAACCACCATGTGACTCTCACGGGCAGCTTCCCCATGATAAATAGTACTTATGACAACTGACGAAATGTTATTCGGACCCGTAGGTTAGGAGTTAGAACCGAATACGCCCAAAACTTAGTCGAAAAGGGGCGTTTCAGGGGCGAAAATTCAAAACAGTCACTGAACCACCAGGTGACTCTCACGGGCAACTTCCTCATGACAAATAAGACTTGTGACAACAGACGGAATGTAATTCAAACCCGTAGGTTGGGAGTTAGAGCCGAATACGCCCAAAACTTAGTCCAAAAACGGCGTTTCGAGGGCGAAAATTTGAAACAGCCCCCGAACCGCCATGTGGCTATCACGAGTAGCTTCCCCATGCCAAATAAGACTTGTGACAACTGACGGAATGTAATTCGGACCCGTAGGTTGGGAGTTAGAGCCGAATAAGCCCAAAACTTAGTCGAAAAAGGGCATTTCGGGGGCGAAAATTCAAAACAGCCCCCGAACCACTATGTGGCTAACACGAACAGCTTCCCCATGCCAAATATGACTTGTGACAACTGATGGAATGTTATTCGAACCCGTAGGTTGGGAGTTAGAGCCAAATACGCCCAAAACTTAGTCGGAAAAGGGCGTTTCGAGGGCAAAAATTCAAAACAGCCCCCGAATCGCCATGTGGCTGACACGAGCAACTTACCCATGCCAAATATGACTTGTGACAACTGACGGAATGTTATTCGGACCCGTAGGTTGGGATTTAGAGCCAAATACGCCCAGAACTTAGTCGAAAAAGGGCGTTTCAGGGGCGAAAATTCAAAACAGCCCCCGAACTGTCGTGTGGCTGACACGGGCAGCTTCCCCATACCAAATATGACTTGTGACAACTGACGAAATGTATTGGAGATGTATAGTAGTGGAAAATTATGGGAAAAATATTCAGAAACCAATATTAACTCAATTTACGCCTTGTTATATTATATTAATTTCTTGAATGTACACCAGTGTGTCATATTATATTTAAGCTTTCATACAAGTATCAAAGTGGGAATGGTGTTTCTGAGGCCATGTGCTTCATGAGATATCAAGTATTCTTTATTTGATAAACTATTTATAGGTGTCTCCACATACATTTCTACATATTTCCTTTTATGATTGAACTTTATTTTTGTTATTATTTTTCTCACATGTTCTAATATCCTGAATGAAATGGCACTGACAAACATTAATAAGTAGGGATGGTTTTATATCCAATATAATGATTCAAGTGCCTTTTTCAAACAAATAATGAGGAAGTTGGTAAAAAGAATACTTTCTATTCACATTGGGCTTTGATATTGGTTTAGCCACAGAATTTGGATACATGTTGCATACAAATAGAAGATTGTTACATTAGCTTTATGTTAGTAATGAAAGATTTAGTAATGATTGTTCCACATTTAACAATGTTCCTTATAACAAAAGACTTTAGAAAGACTGATAATTGATTCATTATGGAAGGTTGCTTCTTTGATATGTTATTTGTCACTTGTTGCCAAATTCATTCATGAAGTTGGGCATTTTTGGGTCCAATTCTATTTTTTTTTTTTTTTTTTTGTAGATGACTTTGTTGCGTGGACTTTCAAAGAAATATTTTGGTGTATGGAGAACAAATTGTACTTTTGTATAGAAGTAATATAATACTTTTGTCGTCCCTGGCTTTTGTGTAGTAAACTATTACTGATACAAAAAACTTTTGGCAGCCAACAGATAATTACTGGCATGGTACATAGATCACCTTTTGTCGCTGTACATATATATGATTTTTGGTCATGGTACATAGATGTACTTTTGTCTTGGTACATACATCACCTTTTGTCGTGGTACAGATTACAATGGTAATTTGTACCATGCCAAACGGTCATTTCACATGGTAGTAAATGTAATTTTTGTATATGGAGGGCTTTGCTTTTTGTATGATTCTATATTTTGTATGGAATTATTATTTTAGTTTGGACAATAGTTGGTTTGTATATACTTGGACAATTAAAGTTATTTATTTCTTTGTATACGGATGTAGATCGTGGAATGATTGATAGTTTATGTATCATTTTATTTATATACGTGTTACAGTTTTCATGGAATACATACAGGTTATGGACACATTATAATATTTGCAATAAAACATAATGTCATGTTTTTGCCGACTAAACATTTTGTAGCAAAAAAATAAAAAATAAAAAAATAAACATTTGGTGACTAAACATTTTGTATCCAAAAGAAAATCAAACATTTGGTGACTAAATGTTTTGTAGCCAAAAGAAAATTAAACATTTGGTGACTAAAAGTTTTGTAGCCAAAAGAAAATCAAACATTTGGCGACTAAAATATTTCGTAGCTAAAAACAAAAGCTGAAGAATAAAAACACTTTTGCCGACTAAAAATTTAGTAGCAAAATATGTAGGAGTTTAGGCGACTAAATTTTTAGTAGCCAAAACAAAAACTATTTGCCGACTAAAATTTTAGTAGCCAAAACAAATGCTATTTGCCGACTAAAATTTTAGTAGCCAAAACACTAGTATTTACTTTAGGCGACTAATAAATTTAGTAGCTAAAAACTTTTTCCACGACTAACTCTTTGGTCATTAACAATAATTGAGGCTTTTGGCGACAAAAAAATTGGTCGGCGAAAATGTATTATTTAATTAAGTTTCCAACCTTTTGGTGACTAAATATTTAGTCGGCAAATGAATACATTTGGTGACTAAAATAAGTTTAGTCGCCAATTAGCTTTCCCGACTACTCTTCGGCTACTAGTTTTGCGACCAAAAAAATTAGTCGCTTAAGCGCATCGGTGACTAAAAATTGACTTTTGGTGACTAAAATTTTAGTTGCCAAAAGTGAAAATTCTTGTAGTGATGTCATCGAATTATCGGAGCATGTTTCAAGTGTGGAAAGATGGGGCAATAGATAAAAGATTTTTCCAAAGTCTAGGGAAAGCTCAAATGATATACTTGGTTCAAGGTTAATACTTAACTACAAATCAAGAGATCGGTAGGAATGTTTTAAATACATGTATATAAATCTGAAGTTAAAATGGTATGTATGTGTGACTTTATTTGAATCGGTCCTAATTAATATTTGATAAAGTTAGAATCCATCTATTTGACTATTTGAAACTCAATCTGAGATTGCTAAAGATTATTAGAATATCACCAATACTTAAGCAAAATAAAAAGACTAAACAATTTAAGTTAATGAAAATCGAGTATGACTCAATTTACTGAAATCATATTGTATTGGAACCATTTGAAAACATTGAAAATGACAATTTTATGACATACTGAATTACGAATCTGAAAGAATTTTCCCTTCAAAAAAAAAAGGCGAGAGAGAGAAGACATAGTAATATTCATACATGAACAATAACAAGATAAGAAGAGATCTCATAAACAATTGATACAGCTAGGATCCATTACTTGGATATTTGAGACTTGACCCGAAATTGTTAGAATTAGAAGAATGAGATCAAGACTTAACACAATTTGGAAAACAGATCATATCATATCACATTGATAACATTGGAAAAGTGACACTTGTAATTTAGTTAAGCTATCATATCTGAAGTGGTTAGAAAGGAATGATATGATGATCTTATAGACACATAATTGAATTTAGATTTTGAATCCTAACTTAGATAGCCTAACTCATTGTGAAGAAATTTAATTGTGGTGTTAAACGGAAGAAAGAAAGCGTGAAGGAAAATAAGAAAATAAATTTTCTTAGAATGATGACCGTATAATTCTTAAGGAACCTTTCGGAATATAAGAATTTTAATTAATTAATTGTAATGGTTTGAGAAAGTTAAAAGTTTAGCCCTGAGTTACCATATGACAAATTATCAAAGTTGATGAATATATCTATATATGCCTAAGGATTGGAATAAGTATGAAGACAACGTAATTTAAATTACTTACATGAGTATGATCATAATTTAGAAAAAGTGTATAAGTTCAGCTTTGATCTGTATGCCGTCTAAGGCTAATTGAATAGAACCTAACATTTGTCATTTTCGAAAAGGCTAATGAATTTTTGCAAGATATACTTCTGTTCTGACTCCAATACGCTTCTGTTCTGAATATGATATGTCACTCTATTTAAGAACCACCCTTAGTATTGGTATCCAAGATGCCTGTTTTATTCCATATGATTACATTTCATATAATTCAGAAATTTATGTTATAGATTAGCATGTGAAACCTTATTTGGGAATACTACATTATATACATAACTTAAAACCTTTGACATGGTCAATGAAAGTTAAATGATCGTTCTATTGAGGAATAATGAATTAGAATTGCGTAGGACTAATGTTAGGACTATTATAGTCAATAGACTTGAAAGACCAAGAACTTTTATATGTTATTAGTGGTGCATTGAATATTAAATTTAATATGAAGACCACATGCAAAATGTCAATAGTGGAATATTTTGATTTATTTGAAAAGTAGGGAGAATCATGAACATCCCTTGAAATAAATCTTCTACTATTTAGAGTAAATTGAATTATAGAACGATGAATTAAAGTATATGAGTTATGTAATTGATGACAATAGAGACGGTAGTGAATCACTAATTTGGGTTATTAACCGTTAAGTGATTAGGAAAGAAGTTCAATTTTTGTGAAGAAAATCAAATGAAAAGGAAGTTAGCTAGGAGAGGACATGAAATGACACTAGGCTATGTGACTAATTTTTAGTACAAGTATCTTAAGTTTAAAGGACCAAACTTTCTAAGGAGGAGAGACCGTGACGACCCCACCACGTATAATAATTAGCATTTAATAATTAAGGAGATTTGGATTTTAATTGCCCATTATTCTAATTTAATATGGATTTATGAAAATTATGAAGACCCATAATGTACATAACATTAACGTGCATTATTAAAAGAAAACGAATCTTTTGAATTATTCATCAGAGTACTTTTATTAAAAGTCATTACATGGAACATCAAAATAAATGCCCTAAGGGCTTACATCTTTCCAAGCTAACACTTGGACACAAAAGAATGAGTATCAACCCATTTACAAGTTAAGCCCTTGGCTTGAATGTTTACATGTAACCTTATTTAAAATAAATAACTAAAGACAAGTCTTCAAAATCCGCATCCTTCCAAACTAAGTCCTGGGAGGTTGCTTATCACCTGAACCTGAAAATGATGTTCCCATAAAGGGTGAGCCACAGCCCAGTAGAAATATACTAAACCACATATAAGCAATGAATAAAGCAATAGTATTTGACAGATGGTTAACCAAGATAATCAACCACTTCATTTTACAGTCTCATGACACTATTGTCTAAGATACAATTTACTCTCCAATTTTATCAACATGGCTCAGAACCTGGCCAACCTACAACAGTGAATTACATATACCATATTCACATCCTTCCAATATCAACAAACAAATGAGACTCAAGCCCAATTCACAACACTTCATACTTCCAGATTGATACACATTTTAGTGCTGTATCAATAAAAACACTTCAATATAATAAGCACACATAAAAGTGATGCTAATGGAGTCCATCCCCTATCTCCTCCCAAACAAAATCCGGTTTAGAGGTCCATCCCCTATCTTCCCCTAAACCGTGGAGTACATCCCCTATCTCCTCCCACACAAAACAATGTATGCAAATGCAATGCTCAATCAATACACGTATTTTCTGTATCAATGCAATAGTCAAAGTTAATGACTTAACCAATGTGATTAGTTTCAGTTATTCCTAATCCACATGCAATGTCTACAACAATCACGACTATCCTCCACCGATAGCCCAAAACAGTTATTTCTAAACAGGAAATAAATGTATCAACTAACATAATTCCAACATTTTCATAGGTGAGTGATTAAACTAACCAACTACACCATTTAATCAATAAATTCATTAATTCCATGAATTTAACTAAATTCCCCAATTTTCCCTGAGTTGATTATATAAATTAATTTATTACAACAACTAGGGTTTTCCCGAAAATACCAAAGTAACCCAACACATCAAAATACCAAAACTTAGAGCAAAACCTATAAAATGGAGTAGGAAATCCCTACCTCAAAGAAAATAACCCAAAAAGGTGAAGAAAGAGATGAATGCCCAAAATACCAAAGTGCTCCAAATCGTCAAATGCTCAGATTAAATGGTAGCCCTTGCCTCACTCTATCTTTTTAATGAAGGATCTAGGGTAGAAACACACCCTAAGTGGATCAAATCTAAGAAAGAAGGTGAGTAGGGAGAGAGAGAAGTCGAACCTGGGGTTTTGAATCAAAAGGATATGAAAAAGACTGATCAAATCCTGCTGCTGTGTATATAAACTGGACAGGCTCGCTCGAGCGAAGACTTGGTCGCTCGAGCGACCAGACACAGAAAAACTACGCTCGAGCCAAGGAAGCCTTGCTCGAGCCAACAACTCAAATGCTCGTTCGAGCGAAAGAAAGCTCGGTCGAGCGAAGAACTCAAACCCTCAGGTCTGAACCCAGACACACGCTCGAGCGAAGGAACTATAGCTCGAGCGAAGGATGAACTAATTCGCTCGAGCGAAGAAAAGCTCGCTCGAGCCAAGAATGCTCAGCTACAGGTCCAAATCAAACACTACCTCTCGCTCGAGCGAACAACTACTCGCTCGAGCGAAGAACCAAAAACCTGGACAGCAACTCTTGGTTTCTAAACCCAACCAACCTGAAACAAACCTGCCCAACACATCCTATAATTCCAAAAGAGAAAATAAGGAATAACAACAACAACCATTATACAATGACAAAATCTACGGAACAGTCCGGATACAATAATTAAATGGGAAAAGACCAGGGTCGCTATAACCTCCCCCCCTTCAAAGAATTTCGTCCCCGAAATTAAGCATGAATTTTTTTGAAAACAGATTTTTCTCAATTTCCCAATGATATAATATAACCATAATAAACAACTTGACCCAATACTGGTCACTTCATCTTTTTATCCAGAGGTATCCCGCAATATATATAAAATAACATATATTTCAACCTGCACCACTATTATGCATTATTCCCTTCAATGTTAACAATTTCCATATCATATTCAATTGCATGATATATATAACACATCCAACAATGTAACCAACATATACAATGTTAAACTAATCTTCTATAATGAAACAAGTTTCAAGATACAATCAATTACCAAAACATACTCAATGTTTTACAACTTAAGACATATATAAAGCTCTTAAGTTCAACAATATAACAGAATCTAGTTGTAAGATTACAAATCAACAAACATGTCCGGATATTTCTCGCGGACTTCCAATTCACGTTCCCAAGTGGCTTCCTCCACTCCGTGGTGTTTCCACAAAACTTTGACCAAAGGGATGGTTTTGCCTCGCAAAACTTGATCCCGCCTATCCAATACCCGAACCGGTCTCTCCTCAAACAAAATATCCACATCAACCACTAAATCGGTCCAATCCAACACATGTGATGGATCCGGCTCATACTTCCGAAGCATACTCACATGAAACACGTCATGTACTCCGGACAACTGCGGCGGCAAGGCTAAACGATAAGCAGCCTCGCCAATCCTCTCAAGGATCTCAAACGGACCAATAAACCGAGGGGACAACTTCCCACTCTTCCCAAACCTCATCAAACCTCGTCTAGGTGATATCTTCAGAAAGACATGATCACTCACCTCAAACACCAAAGCTCTCCTCCTACGGTCGGCATACGATTTCTGACGACTCTGTGCTGTAACAAGCCTCTTACGGATAAGCTCAACTTTCTCCGTCGTTTCCCTCACCAACTCTGGACCCAACAGAGGTGCATCACCCACCTCAGCCCAACAAACAGGAGATCTACACGGTCGGCCATACAAGGCCTCAAATGGTGCCATACCGATACTAGATTGGAAACTGTTATTGTAGGCAAACTCCACCAACGGCAAGTGCCTCTCCCACGATCCACTAAAGTCTAGAACACAACCCCGAAGCATATCCTCAAGGATTTGAATAGTACGCTCGGACTGTCCGTCAGTCTGAGGATGATAAGCCGTGCTAAAGGTCAACTTAGTGCCTAAGGCACTCTGCAAACTCTGCCACAACCTGGCAGTAAAACGAGGATCTCTATCTGAGACGATCGTCACTGGGACCCCATGCAATCTCACTATGTCCCGAATATACAAGTCAGCAAGATGATCTACTGAATCTCTAACACGCATAGGAATAAAATGCGCCGACTTAGTCAACCGGTCCACAACTACCCAAATAGCATCACTACCCCGCTGAGCCCTCGGAAGACCCACAACGAAGTCCATAGTGACATGCTCCCACTTCCACTCGGCAATAGGCAAGGGTTGCAATAAACCCGCTGGCCTCTGATGTTCGGCCTTCACTTGTTGACAAGTAAGGCACTTAGATACGAAAGCTGCCACATCTCTCTTCATACCCCGCCACCAGAACTGGCGACCCAAATCCCGATACATCTTAGTGCCTCCCGGATGCACCGCAAGGCGTGAATGGTGGAACTCTCGGAGTACTTCCTCTCGGCAAGACTTCGGCACAAACAGACGGTCTCGATATCTCACACTCTGGTCGGAATACACCGTCAAACCCTTCTCTACCTTCCCACCGGAAATCTTCTCACAGAGAGATTCTACCTCAAGGTCACCTCTCTGAGCCTCTAACACTCGAGTCACAAGTGTGGGCTGTGCAACAACAGAAAATAAGGCCGCAGCCTCAACGGATTCGCCCAGAAGTAAGTCAAACTCCCCAAGTGCACCCAACATCTCCCATTCTCGGATGGCTATACCAGCCATATCACCAATAGGTTTCCTGCTAAGGGCATCGGCTACCACATTGGCCTTTCCCGGATGATAATGCAACTCAAAATCATAATCCTCTATAAATTCCATCCACCTCCTCTGCCTCAAGTTTAAGTCTTTCTGTGTAAACAAATATTTCAGACTCTTATGATCCGAGAATACCTCAAATCTCTCACCATAAAGATAATGCCTCCAAATCTTCAAGGCAAATATCACAGCTGCTAACTCTAGATCATGCGTAGGGTAATTCTGCTCGTGAATTTTCAACTGACGTGAGCCATAGGCAACTACTTTCCCTTCTTGCATTAACACACAACCCAGACCCTCTCGTGAGGCGTCACAATAGACTGCATAACCCAACCCTCTCTCTGGAATAATCAAGACCGGAGCGGTGGTCAGTCTAACTTTCAACTCCTGGAACGACTTTTCACAAGTCTCACTCCATACAAATTTGACTCCCTTCCGAGTCAACCTAGTCAAAGGCGAAGCTAATCTGGAGAAATCTTTTACAAACCGACGGTAATAACCAGCTAATCCCAGAAAACTACGGATCTCAAAAACGTTCTTAGGCTGTGCCCAATCCTGCACTGCCTCTACCTTGGATGTATCAACAGACACTCCTTCCCCAGAAACAACATGGCCTAAAAACTTGACCTCTTCTAGCCAGAACTCACACTTCCCAAACTTAGCATAAAGCTTATGGGCTCTAAGTAACTCAAGCACCACTCTCAAGTGTTCCTTGTGCTTCTCCTCAGAAGGTGAATAAATAAGGATGTCGTCCACAAAAACGACTACAAACCGATCCAAGAATTCCCGGAAGATCCGGTTCATCAAATCCATAAAAACTGCCGGTGCATTGGTGAGCCCGAATGGCATCACCAAAAACTCATAATGGCCATACCGCATATGGAATGCCGTCTTCGGAATATCCTCTTCCCTGACCCTCAACTGGTGGTAACCCGATCTCAAATCTATCTTAGAGAAACAACGGGAACCTTTCAACTGGTCAAACAGGTCATCTATACGGGGCATAGGGTACTTATTCTTGACCGTAGCCCGATTCAACTTCCGGTAATCTATACAAAGTCTCAAAGCACCACCTTTCTTTTTAACGAAGAGAGCTGGTGCTCCCCACGGCGAAACACTAGGACGAATAAAACCCTTGTCTAGCAACTCCTGGAGTTGAGTCTTCAACTCAACTAGCTCGGCTGGGGCAAAACGATAAGGTGCCATGGAAATCGGCGCCGTGCCGGGCACTAGGTCAATAGAGAACTCAATCTCCCGATGCGGTGGCAAACCAACAAGATCCTCGGGAAAGACATCCGAGTACTCACAAACCACCCTTGGCAACACAATCTGAGTCTCATCATCCTCACTAATCAAAAAGTTAGCAAGTAGACTACTAAGCTCACTCTGTCCTCGCGGAATGTACCCCGGTGGCAACACATCACCAACCCGGTCCCCCAGAAAATGAAAATACTCTCCGCTCACGGTACAACAAGTGACCCTCTGGCGATAGCAATCAATAACTGCCCGGTATGACGATAACCAGTCCATACCCAAAATAACATCGAAACCCCTCATAGGCATAACTACAAAGGAAAATGGGATTCTATGATAATCAACCTCTATATCACAACCCCTAACACCTTGTTTCAAAATCAATTCACCTCCAAGAGGTGACACTACACAAATAGGAGATGCTAACTGTGCTAACTCCAACTCCAAAACAGATGCAAATGCAGCAGACACAAAGGAATGAGATGCACCCGTATCAATCAAAACATTAGCAACCGAGTTGCAAAACAAGAAGGTACCTCTCACAACTGATGGTGCTGGCACAAGATCCTGTGCGGTAACAGCATACACTCGCCCAGACGACCTCTGATCAACCAGCTCAACCCTAGGAGCATAAGATTGCTGTACTGACTAGGACGATGAAGCCCCCTGATTGGCCCTCGAGGCCTGACCTGACGGAGCTGGCTGCTGTCCCTGAATCGGCCTCATACCGGATGCACCAGGTGTGCCACCCAACTGCGGGCAATACCTCTTCATATGCCCTGGCTGACCACACTGATAACACGAGAGTGGCTGGCCTCTACCCTGACTCTGGCTCTGAGATCGAGCCGAAGATGATGCTGCTCTCTGAACTCCTCCCCTCTGAGGACAAACTGGAGACTTGTGGCCCAGCTGGCCACACTTAAAGCAGGTAATGTCTCCCTGACTGCCTTTCCCCGAACTAGCACTCGGTACAGGAAAAGTCGATCTAGAATAGCTACCCTGAGACTGCTGGGGATTAAAACCCTTCTGTCTCCTACCATCACTCTGACCATCCTGACTCCTCTTGGAGCCCTTCTGCCCTTCCTCCTCCTCCTGCATCATGATCTCCATATGGGCTGCAGCATCAACCATACGCCCATAATCTCGAATCATAGTTCCCCCAACTCTCAGCTTGAGGCCACGCCTCAACTTCTTCTCAAACTCAATACAACGGCGTTCCTCAGACGCCACCAACTCAGGTGCAAATCTGGACAAACTAGTAAATGCAGCCTCAAATTCGGCCACTGAAGAACTAGCCTGCTTAAGCTGACAAAACTGGTCTCGCAGCTTCTCCCTGACTGCCGGAGATAAAAACTTCTCCTGGAATGCATTCACAAAAGCCTCCCATGTACCTCCTATACGCCCCTTAGTGAACTTCCACCACTGACCCGCATCTCCCTTCAACTGAAAAGATGCCAAGGTCACTTTCAACCCCTCGTCTTCGATGCCAAGCATCTCAAACGTCTTCGTTGTCTGTTCGAGCCACTCATCTGCCTTAAGCGGCTCTTTAGGATCACCCACAAATTCATCCGGATTAGACCGGAAGAACTCCCTCTTCAGAAAGGAAGGTCCTGCATCTGCAGCAACAACCTGAGCTTGATTCTCAGCTCTGAGAATGCCTACTGACTCCCTGAATGCCCCTGCTATCTCTCGGGCTAGAGCGCCCATAGCCTGCTGGCCTACTGGCTCGGCCACATTGGCCTGGCCAACTCCCTCCTGAACTGCCGGAATCTCCTCTGGCACAGGCACCTCCTGCCTACCCGGCCTACCAAGCCTACCGCGTCCTCGTCCTCGTCCTGACATCCTAATAAAGGAAACAAAGACATTAGCACATTAATAAATGTGCCGAAACTAAACACTCGCGTCCTAATGCATTGGACAACAATAATTCATTCCACGTAAGCACATAATCACATAAGCACCTACGAATTTCATTCCCGGATAATGATAGTCCCAATGCGTTACTATAGTTCCGGTTGGAAGCAGCAGTGATCAAGTGCCTTTCCAACAAGACTACAAGAAACTCAAGGGTCCAATCAACATCCTAGAAACTACATTCCATACCCACATAATCACATAAACATGTTATCACATAAGCATATAACATTACACTAAGTCTCTATCAAACGAGACGAACCCAATGTGATACTAATCACTTCCCACGTACCCAAAGTATTCAAACCCGGTACGCTCTGATACCAAGTTGTAACGCCCTCAAATTAAACCCATAATGTACATAACATTAACGTGCATTATTAAAAGAAAACGAATCTTTTGAATTATTCATCAGAGTACTTTTATTAAAAGTCATTACATGGAACATCAAAATAAATGCCCTAAGGGCTTACATCTTTCCAAGCTAACACTTGGACACAAAAGAATGAGTATCAACCCATTTACAAGTTAAGCCCTTGGCTTGAATGTTTACATGTAACCTTATTTAAAATAAATAACTAAAGACAAGTCTTCAAAATCCGCATCCTTCCAAACTAAGTCCTGGGAGGTTGCTTATCACCTGAACCTGAAAATGATGTTCCCATAAAGGGTGAGCCACAGCCCAGTAGAAATATACTAAACCACATATAAGCAATGAATAAAGCAATAGTATTTGACAGATGGTTAACCAAGATAATCAACCACTTCATTTTACAGTCTCATGACACTATTGTCTAAGATACAATTTACTCTCCAATTTTATCAACATGGCTCAGAACCTGGCCAACCTACAACAGTGAATTACATATACCATATTCACATCCTTCCAATATCAACAAACAAATGAGACTCAAGCTCAATTCACAACACTTCATACTTCCAGATTGATACACATTTTAGTGCTGTATCAATAAAAACACTTCAATATAATAAGCACACATAAAAGTGATGCTAATGGAGTCCATCCCCTATCTCCTCCCAAACAAAATCCGGTTTAGAGGTCCATCCCCTATCTTCCCCTAAACCGTGGAGTACATCCCCTATCTCCTCCCACACAAAACAATGTATGCAAATGCAATGCTCAATCAATACACGTATTTTCTGTATCAATGCAATAGTCAAAGTTAATGACTTAACCAATGTGATTAGTTTCAGTTATTCCTAATCCACATGCAATGTCTACAACAATCACGACTATCCTCCACCGATAGCCCAAAACAGTTATTTCTAAACAGGAAATAAATGTATCAACTAACATAATTCCAACATTTTCATAGGTGAGTGATTAAACTAACCAACTACACCATTTAATCAATAAATTCATTAATTCCATGAATTTAACTAAATTCCCCAATTTTCCCTGAGTTGATTATATAAATTAATTTATTACAACAACTAGGGTTTTCCCGAAAATACCAAAGTAACCCAACACATCAAAATACCAAAACTTAGAGCAAAACCTATAAAATGGAGTAGGAAATCCCTACCTCAAAGAAAATAACCCAAAAAGGTGAAGAAAGAGATGAATGCCCAAAATACCAAAGTGCTCCAAATCGTCAAATGCTCAGATTAAATGGTAGCCCTTGCCTCACTATATCTTTTTAATGAAGGATCTAGGGTAGAAACACACCCTAAGTGGATCAAATCTAAGAAAGAAGGTGAGTAGGGAGAGAGAGAAGTCGAACCTGGGGTTTTGAATCAAAAGGATATGAAAAAGACTGATCAAATCCCGCTGCTGTGTATATAAATTGGACAGGCTCGCTCGAGCGAAGACTTGGTCGCTCGAGCGACCAGACACAGAGAAACTACGCTCGAGCCAAGGAAGCCTTGCTCGAGCCAACAACTCAAATGCTCGTTCGAGCGAAAGAAAGCTCGGTCGAGCGAAGAACTCAAACCCTCAGGTCTGAACCCAGACACACGCTCGAGCGAAGGAACTATAGCTCGAGCGAAGGATGAACTAATTCGCTCGAGCGAAGAAAAGCTCGCTCGAGCCAAGAATGCTCAGCTACAGGTCCAAATCAAACACTATCTCTCGCTCGAGCGAACAACTACTCGCTCGAGCGAAGAACCAAAAACCTGGACAGCAACTCTTGGTTTCTAAACCCAACCAACCTGAAACAAACCTGCCCAACACATCCTATAATTCCAAAAGAGAAAATAAGGAATAACAACAACAACCATTATACAATGACAAAATCTACGGAACAGTCCGGATACAATAATTAAATGGGAAAAGACCAGGGTCGCTATAGCAACTCATAATAAAACACTTCCATACTTCACAAATGATACACGGATTCGCTGTATCAATGGAATCCATCCCCTATCTCCTCCCAAATAATATCTGGTTTAGGAGTCCATCCCTTATCTCCTCCTAAACCGTGGAGTACATCCCCTATCTCCTCCCACACAAAACAATGTATATAAACAATTATCATATACACGATCAATCAATACACAAATTCGATGTATTATTCCAACCGTCATATTCGATGACATATTCAACCGATTAGTTTTAATTCGCCTAATCATCATGCAGTGTCTACAACAATCAAGACCATCCTCCACCAATAGTGTAGCGCCCTCAAAATTAACCCATTATATATCATTGACATGCATTATTTAAAGAAGACAATTTATCAATTCATTCATCAGAGTATTACTAAATAAAGCATTACATGTAACATCGAATAAAATGCCCTACAGGCTTACATCTTTCCAAGCCAACACTTGGATTCAAAAATATGAGTTCTAATCTCAATACAAGAAAAGCCCTAGGCTTGAATGTTTACATGTACTAATACAACTATTAACTAAAGGTAGTCTTCTTCAATCCAGAAGCCAAACCCTCCCAAGCTAAGTCCTTGGAGGTAGTTTATCACCTGAACCTGAAAATGATGTTCCCATAAAGGGTGAGCCACAGTCCAGTAGAAATATACTAAACCACATATAAGCAATGAATAAAGCAATAGCATTCAACAGATGGTTAACCAAAATAATCAATTACTTCATTTTACAGTCTCTTGACACTATTGCCAAAGATACGTTTTACTTTCCAATTTTATCAACATGGCTCAGAACCTGGCCAAACTTACAACAGTGAATCACATATATCATATTCACATCCTTCCAATATCAACAAACAAATGAGACTCAAGCTCAAAACAAACACTTCATACTTCCAGATTGATACACATTTTAGTGCTGTATCAATAAAACACTTCTATATAAATAAGCACACATAAAAGTGATGCTAATGGAGTCCATCCCCTATCTCCTCCCAAACAAAATCCGGTTTAGAGGTCCATCCCCTATCTTCCCCTAAACCGTGGAGTACATCCCATATCTCCTCCCACACACAAAACAATGTATGCAAATGCAATGCTCAATCAATACACGTATTTTCTGTATCAATGCCATAGTCAAAATTAATGACTTAACCAATGTGATTAGTTTCAGTTATTCCTAATCCACATGCAATGTCTACAACAATCACGACTATCCTCCACCGATAGCCCAAAACAGTTATTTCTAAACTGAAAATAACTATGTCAACAATTCAATAGACAAATGATTCCAATTACCCAATTACGCTATTTAATCAATGAATTCCCCAATTCCATGAATTTAACCATCTTTTCCCAATTCCATGAATTACTTATACAAATTAATTCAATAATACAACTAGGGTTTTTCCCAAAATTTACCAAAGTGTCCCCAACATATCAAATTACCAAAGCTTAGAACAAAACCTATAAAATGGAGTAGGAAATCCCTACCTCGAAGAAAACAACACAAATGGTGAAGACAAAGATGAGTGCCCAAATACCAAAGTGCTCCAAATCGCCAAATGTTCAGATTAAATGAAAACCCTCGACTCCCTCTAACTTTTTAATGAAGGATCTAGGGTAGAAACACACCCTAAGTGGATCAAATCTAAGAAAGAATGTGAGTAGGGAGAGAGAGAAGTCAGACCTAGGGTTTGGAATCAAAAGAAAATGAAAAAGACTGATCAAAACCCGCTGCTGTGTATATAAACTGGACAGGCTCGCTCGAGCGAAGACATGGTCGCTCGAGCGACCAGACACAGAAAAGCAACGCTCGAGCCAAGGAAGCCTTGCTCGAGCCAACAACCCAAAAGCTCGCTCGAGCGAAAGAAAACTCGATCGAGCGAAGAACTCAAACCCACAGGTCTGTAACCAGACACACGCTCGAGCGAAGGAATTATTGCTCGAGCGAGGAACAAACCAACTCGCTCGAGCGAAGAAAAGCTCGCTCGAGCCAAGAATGCACAGCTACAGGTCCAAATCAGACGCAACCTCTCGCTCGAGCGAACAACTCCTCGCTCGAGCGAAGAACCAAAAACCTGGACAGCAACACTTGGTTTCTAAACCCAACCAACCTGAAACAAACCTGCCCAACACATCCTATAATTCCAAATGAGAAAATAAGGGACAACAACAACAATTATACAATGACAGAATCTACGGAACCTAAGTCCGGATACAATAATCAAATGGGAAAAGACCGGGGTCGCTATAACCTCCCCCCCTTCAAAGAATTTCGTCCCCGAAATTATGCATAAGTTTTTGAAAACAAATTGTTTTTTTTTTACAATTCATTAGTAAACATCTTGACCCAAAACTGGTCATTTCATCTCTTTATCAAGAGGCATCTCATATTAAATATATAACACAACATATATCTCAACCTGTATCATTATTATGCATTATTCCTTTCAATGTTAACAATCCCCATATCATATTCAATTGCATGATATATATAACACACTCAGCAATGTAATCAACATATGCAATGCTATACTAAACTTCTATAATGAAGCAAGTTTCAAGATACACCCATTTACCAAAACATACTCAACGTTTTACAACTTAAGACATATGTAAAGCTCTTAAGTTCAACAATATTACAAAATCTAAATACAAGATTACAAATGAATAAACATGTCCGGGTATTTTTCGCGGACTTCCAATTCACGCTCCCAAGTGGCTTCCTCCACTCCATGATGTTTCCACAAAACTTTTACCAAAGGGATGGTCTTGCCTCGCAAAACTTGATCCCGCCTATCCAATACCCGAATCGGTCTCTCCTCATACGAGACATCCTCATCAACCACTAAATCGGTCCAATCCAACACATGTGATGGATCCGGCTCATACTTCCGAAGCATACTCACATGAAACACGTCATGTACTCCGGACAACTGCGGCGGCAAAGCTAAACGATAAGCAGCCTCGCCAATCCTCTCAAGGACCTCAAACGGACCAATGAACCGAGGGGACAACTTCCCACTCTTCCCAAACCTCATCAAACCCCGTCTAGGTGATATCTTCAGAAAGACATGATCACCCACCGCAAACACCAAGGGTCTCTTCCTACGGTCGGCATAAGATTTCTGACGACTCTGTGCTGTAACAAGCCTCTTACGGATAAGCTCAACTTTCTCCGTCGTTTCCCTCACCAACTCCGGACCCAACAGAGGTGCATCACCCACCTCAGCCCAACAAACAGGAGATCTACACGGTCGGCCATACAAGGCCTCAAATGGTGCCATACCGATACTAGACTAGAAACTGTTGTTGTAGGCAAACTCTACCAACGGCAAGTGCCTCTCCCACGATCCACTAAAGTCTAGAACACAACCCCGAAGCATATCCTCAAGTATCTGAATAGTACGCTCGGACTGTCCGTCAGTCTGAGGATGATAAGCCATGCTAAAGGTCAACTTAGTGCCTAAGGCACTCTGCAAACTCTGCCACAACCTGGCAGTAAAACGAGGATCTCTATCCGAGACAATCGTCACTGGAACCCCGTGTAACCTCACTATGTCCCGAATGTACAAGTCGGCAAGATGATCTACCGAATCTCTCACGGGCATAGAAATGAAGTGCGCTGACTTAGTCAACCGGTCTACAACCACCCAAATAGCATCACTACCCCGCTGAGTCCTCGGAAGACCCACAACGAAGTCCATAGTGACGTGTTCCCACTTCCACTCAGCAATAGGCAAGGGTTGCAACAAACCAGCTGGCCTCTGATGTTCAGCCTTCACTTGCTGACAAGTAAGGCACTTAGATACGAAAGCTGCCACATCTCTCTTCATACCCCGCCACCAGAACTGGCGACCCAAATCTCGATACATCTTAGTGCCCCCCGGATGCACCGCAAGACGTGTATGATGAAACTCTCGGAGTACCTCCTCTCGGCAAGACTCCGGCACAAACAGACGGTCTCGGTATCTCACACTCAGGTCGGAATATACCGTCAAACCCTTCTCAACCTTCCCACCGGAAATCTTCTCACGGAGAGATTCTACCTCAAAGTCACCTCTCTGAGCCTCTAACACTCGAGTCACAAGTGTAGGCCGTGCAATAACAGAAAACAAGGCCGCAGCCTCAACGGATTCGCCCAGAAGTAAATCAAACTCCCCAAGTGCACCCAACATCTCCCATTCTCGGATGACTATACTAGCTATGACACCAACAGGTTTTCTGCTAAGGGCATCGGCCACCACATTGGCCTTTCCCGGATGATAATGCAACTCAAAGTCATAATCCTCTATGAACTCCATCCACCTCCTCTGCCTCAAGTTCAAATCTTTCTGTGTAAACAAATATTTCAGACTCTTATGATCCGAGAATACCTCAAATTTCTCACCATAAAGATAATGCCTCCAAATCTTCAAGGCAAATATCACAGCTGCTAACTCTAGATCATGCGTAGGGTAATTCTGCTCGTGAATTTTCAACTGACGTGAGCCATAGGCAACTACTTTCCCCTCTTGCATTAACACACAACCCAGACCCTCTCGTGAGGCGTCACAATAGACTGTATAACCCAACCCTCTCTCTGGAATAATCAATACTGGAGCGGTGGTCAGTCTAACTTTCAACTCCTGAAACGACTTTTCACAAGTCTCACTCCATACAAATTTGACTCCCTTCCGAGTCAATCTAGTCAAAGGCGAAGCTAATCTGGAGAAATCTTTCACAAACCGACAGTAATACCCAGCTAATCCCAGAAAACTGCGGATCTCAAATACACTCTTAGGCTGTGCCCAATCCTGCACTGCCTCCACCTTAGATGTATCAACAGACACTCCTTCCCCGGATACTACGTGGCCTAAGAATTTGACTTCCCTCAGCCAGAACTCACACTTCCCAAACTTGGCATACAGCCTATGGGCTCTAAGTAACTCAAGCACCACCCTCAAGTGTGACTCATGCTCCTCCTCAGAAGGCGAATAGATAAGGATGTCGTCCACAAAAACGACTACAAACCGATCCAAGAATTCCCGGAAGATCCGGTTCATCAAGTCCATAAAGACTGCCGGTGCATTGGTGAGTCCAAATGGCATCACCAGAAACTCATAATGGCCATACCGCGTACGGAATGCCGTCTTCGGAATATCCTCCTCTCTGACCCTCAACTGGTGGTAACCTGATCTCAAGTCTATCTTAGAGAAACAACGGGAACCCTTCAACTGGTCAAACAGATCATCTATACGAGGCATAGGGTACTTATTCTTAACCGTAGCCCGATTTAATTTTCGGTAATCTATACACAGTCTCAAAGCACCACCTTTCTTTTTAACAAAGAGGGCTGGTGCTCCCCACGGCGAAACACTAGGACGTATAAAACCCTTGTCTAGCAACTCCTGGAGCTGAATCTTCAACTCAACTAACTCGGCTGGGGCAAAACGATAAGGTGCCATAGAAATCGGCGCCGTGCCGGGCACCAGGTCAATAGAGAACTCAATCTCTCGATGCGGTGGCAAACCAACAAGATCCTCGGGAAAGACGTCCGTGTACTCACAAACCACCCTTGGCAACACAATCTGAGTCTCAACATCCTCACTAATCGAAAGGTTAGCAAGTAGACCACTAAGCTAACTCCGTCCTCGCGGAACATACCCCGGTGGCAACACATCACCAACCCGGTCCCCCAGAAAATGAAAATACTCACCGCTCACGGTACAACAAGTGACCCTCTGGCGGTAGCAATCAATAACTGCCCGGTATGACGATAACCAGTCCATACCCAAAATAACATCGAAACCCCTCATAGGCATAACTACAAAGGAAAATGGGATTCTATGATAATCAACCTCTATATCACAACCCCTAACACCTTGTTTCAAGATCAATTCACCCCCAAGAGGTGACACAACACAAATAGGAGATGCTAACTGTGCTAACTCCAACTCCAAAACAGATGCAAATGCAGTAGACACAAAGGAATGAGATGCACCCGTATCAATCAAAACATTAGCAACCGTGTTGCAAAACAAAAAGGTACCTCTCACAACTGATGGTGCCGGCACAAGATCCTGCGCGGTAACAGCATACACGCGCCCAGACGACCTCTGATCAACCTGCTCACCCCTAGGAGCATAAGATTGCTGCACTGACTGGGACGATGAAGCCCCCTGATTGGCCCTTGAGGCCTGACCTGACTGAGCTGGCTGCTGACCCTGAATCGGCCTCAAACCCGATGCACCAGGTGTGCCACCCAACTGCTGACCACACTGAAAACACGAGAGTGGCTGGCCTCTACCCTGACTCTGGCTCTGAGATCGAGCTGAAGATGATGCTGCTCTCTGCACTCCTCCCCTCTGAGGACAAACTGGAGACTTGTGGCCCAGCTGGCCACACTTGAAACAGGTAATGTCTCCCTGACTGCCTTTCCCCGAACTAGCACTCGGCACAGGAAAAGTCGATCTAGAAAAGCTACCCTGAGACTGCTGAGGATTAAAACCCTTCTGTCTCCTACCATCACTCTGACCATCCTGACTCCTCTTGGAGCCCTTCTGTCCTTCCTCCTCCTCCTGCATCATAATTTCCATGTGGGCTGCAGCATCAACCATACGCCCATAATCCCGAATCATAGTTCCCCCAACTCTCAGCTTGAGGCCACGCCTCAACTTCTTCTCAAACTCAATACAACGGCGTTCCTCAGACGCCACCAACTCAGGTGCAAACCTGGACAAACTAGTAAATGCAGCCTCAAACTCGGCCACTGAAGAACTCGACTGCTTAAGCTGACAAAACTGGTCTCGCAGCTTCTCCCTGACAGCTGGAGATAAGAACTTCTCCTGGAAAGCATTCACAAAAGCCTCCCACGTACCTCCTATACGCCCCTTAGTAAACTTCCACCATTGACCCGCATCCCGCTTCAACTGGAAAGATGCCAAGGTCACTTTCAACCCCTCGTCTTCGATGCCAAGCATCTCAAACGTCTTCGTTGTCTGTTCGAGCCATTCATCTGCCTTAAGCGGCTCTTTTGGATCACCCACAAATTCATCCGGATTAGACCGGAAGAACTCCCTCTTCAGAAAGGAAGGTCCTGCATCCGCAATAACAGCCTGAGCTTGATTTTCAGCTCTGAGAATGCCTACTGACTCCCTGAATGCCCCTGCTATCTCTCGGGCTAGAGCACCCATAGCCTGCTGGCCTACTGGCTCAGCCACATTGGCCTGGCCAATTCCCTCTTGAACTGCCGGAATCTCTTCTGGCACAGGCACCTCCTGCCTACCCGGCCTACCACGCCTACCGCGTCCTCGTCCTCGTCCTGACATCCTAATAAAGGAAACAAAGACATTAGCACATTAATAAATGTGCCGAAGCTAAACACTCGCGTCCTAATGCAATGGACAACAATAATTCATTCCACGTAAGCACATAATCACATAAGCACCTACGAATTTCATTCCCGGATAATGGTAGTCCCAATGCGTTACTATAGTTCCGGTTGGAAGCAGCAGTGATCAAGTGCCTTTCCAACAAGACTACTAGAAACTCAAGGGTCCAATCAACATCCTAGAAACTACATTCCATACTCACATAATCACATAAACATGTTATCACATAAGCATATAACATTACACTAAGTCTCTATCAAACGAGACGAACCCAATGTGTTACTAATCACTTCCCACGTACCCAAAGTATTCAAACCCGGTACGCTCTGATACCAAGTTGTAGCGCCCTCAAAATTAACCCATTATATATCATTGACATGCATTATTTAAAGAAGACAATTTATCAATTCATTCATCAGAGTATTACTAAATAAAGCATTACATGTAACATCAAATAAAATGCCCTACAGGCTTACATCTTTCCAAGCCAACACTTGGATTCAAAAATATGAGTTCTAATCTCAATACAAGAAAAGCCCTAGGCTTGAATGTTTACATGTACTAATACAACTATTAACTAAAGGTAGTCTTCTTCAATCCAGAAGCCAAACCCTCCCAAGCTAAGTCCTTGGAGGTAGTTTATCACCTGAACCTGAAAATGATGTTCCCATAAAGGGTGAGCCACAGCCCAGTAGAAATATACTAAACCACATATAAGCAATGCATCAAGCAATAGCATTCAACAGATGGTTAACCAAAATAATCAATTACTTCATTTTACAGTCTCTTGACACTATTGCCAAAGATACGTTTTACTTTCCAATTTTATCAACATGGCTCAGAACCTGGCCAAACTTACAACAGTGAATCACATATATCATATTCACATCCTTCCAATATCAACAAACAAATGAGACTCAAGCTCAAAACAAACACTTCATACTTCCAGATTGATACACATTTTAGTGTTGTATCAATAAAACACTTCTATATAAATAAGCACACATAAAAGTGATGCTAATGGAGTCCATCCCCTATCTCCTCCCAAACAAAATCCGGTTTAGAGGTCCATCCCCTATCTTCCCCTAAACCGTGGAGTACATCCCCTATCTCCTCCCACACACAAAACAATGTATGCAAATGCAATGCTCAATCAATACACGTATTTTCTGTATCAATGCCATAGTCAAAATTAATGACTTAACCAATGTGATTAGTTTCAGTTATTCCTAATCCACATGCAATGTCTACAACAATCACGACTATCCTCCACCGATAGCCCAAAACAGTTATTTCTAAACTGAAAATAACTATGTCAACAATTCAATAGACAAATGATTCCAATTACCCAATTACGCTATTTAATCAATGAATTCCCCAATTCCATGAATTTAACCATCTTTTCCCAATTCCATGAATTACTTATACAAATTAATTCAATAATACAACTAGGGTTTTTCCCAAAATTTACCAAAGTGTCCCCAACATATCAAATTACCAAAGCTTAGAACAAAACCTATAAAATGGAGTAGGAAATCCCTACCTCGAAGAAAACAACACAAATGGTGAAGACAAAGATGAGTGCCCAAATACCAAAGTGCTCCAAATCGCCAAATGTTCAGATTAAATGAAAACCCTCGACTCCCTCTAACTTTTTAATGAAGGATCTAGGGTAGAAACACACCCTAAGTGGATCAAATCTAAGAAAGAAGGTGAGTAGGGAGAGAGAGAAGTCGGACCTAGGGTTTGGAATCAAAAGAAAATGAAAAAGACTGATCAAAACCCGCTGCTGTGTATATAAACTGGACAGGCTCGCTCGAGCGAAGACATGGTTGCTCGAGCGACCAGACACAGAAAAGCAACGCTCGAGCCAAGGAAGCCTTGCTCGAGCCAACAACCCAAAAGCTCGCTCGAGCGAAAGAAAACTCGATCGAGCGAAGAACTCAAACCCACAGGTCTGTAACCAGACACACGCTCGAGCGAAGGAACTATTGCTCGAGCGAGGAACAAACCAACTCGCTCGAGCGAAGAAAAGCTCGCTCGAGCCAAGAATGCACAACTACAGGTCCAAATCAGACGCAACCTCTCGCTCGAGCGAACAACTCCTCGCTCGAGCGAAGAACCAAAAACCTGGACAGCAACACTTGGTTTCTAAACCCAACCAACCTGAAACAAACCTGCCCAACACATCCTATAATTCCAAATGAGAAAATAAGGGACAACAACAACAATTATACAATGACAGAATCTACGGAACCTAAGTCCGGATACAATAATCAAATGGGAAAAGACCGGGGTCGCTATAAATAGCCTAAAGCAATTATTTCTAAACAGATAATAAATACATCAACAGATAAATTATCAACATTTTCAAAAAAAAAAGAGCGATTAATATATCCAACTCCACCAATCGATCTCATCTTAAGCCAATTTCATCATTTCCATCACAATTTCATATTTCACAACGAAAGTCATTAATTACACTAATGACTCGATAAAATCCAAATATGGCATTTTCCCATTTCTTTTCCAATATTGACCTAATGGTCCAAATATCATCAATAAACATTCACAACCTCATGTTAAGACCCATATACACATATATAGTTCAAAAGGAACAAAACCCCTCTTTTCAATATTTCAAATTTCAAACCCTAACTTCCCAAATTAAACCATTTATATAAAATGCCCAACATCTATGTTAAAGATCATAAAAATGAATAGTTATCCCTACCTCAAATGGAGAGACCAAATGGAGAAGATGAAGGATTTCGAAGGTGCTCCAAACCCAATAGTTTTCAGATCAAAATGAAGAGCAAGCCAAACCCCACACTTTTTGCAAAGGAACTAAGGAAAAGGATCACTCAAACTAGATCAAACCTTAGAGACAAATTGAAGTCTAGAGTGAGAAGCTCTCAAATGGAGGTTTTGAAAAGGTAGAGAGAGAGAGAATGTCGAAAAGTGATTCAAAAAGTGAAATCCCGAACTAATATAAAAACAGGTCTGCTCGAGCGTGGGATTCCCCGCTCGAGCGTCAGACACAAACTTACGCTCGAGCGTCAAAAGCACCACTCAAGCGCCGAATGCACACTTCCAGAAGTTTTGCAGACGATGGTCCCCGCTCGAGCGTGAAAGTGGACGCTCGAGCGTCCGATGACCTGTAAAACGAAAAGCTGAGAGATGAATAATCACGCTCGAGCGTCAAAACGCCCGCTCGAGCGGAGAAGCAACAACAAAAGGCCCGCTCGAGCGTGAAGGCCAAAATCTGGGCATCAACCTTTGGTTTCTAAACACAACCAACCTGTTTCCAACTTGCCCAACACAACCCAAGACTCAAATATAAAGAGTAAAGGATAAAAATGAGAATATGACCATAACACATCAACGAAACTGAGTCCGAAATACAATTAAACAAGAAAAGGGAAAACCGGGATCGCTATAACCTCCCCCGCCCCCCTTAAGGAATTTTGTCCTCGAAATTAGATACAGGTTTCAAAAATATGATTTCTCAATTCTCAATAATATTACAATTCAATACTCAACAACTTGACCCATTATCGGTCATCCCATCTCTTTTCAAGAGGCGAATTACAACATATGCTACAACATGCATTATCAATATGCATTCCTTGAATTTCAACAAATTCCAATACCATGTTCCATAATTCTATAACATATTCAATGCCAACAATATATTTGCATTTTCAAACATAATTAACATATGCAATGTTGAAGTAAACTTTCATTTTTTTCAAGGCATATTCAACAATTTCCATAAACCAAAACATATACAATGTTTTACAAGTTAAGACATATTCAATGCTCTTAAATTTCATCAATACAACAAAATTCCCAATACATGATTACATATTAACGAACAAGTCCGGATATTTCTCACGGACCTCCAACTCACGTTCCCAAGAGGCTTCCTCCACTCTGTGATGTTTCCACAAAACCTTCACCAAAGGTATCGTCTTGCCTTGCAAGACTTGTTCCCGCATATCCAAGACCCGCACCGGTCTCTCCTCATACGAGGCATCCTCATCTACCTCTAAGTCGGTCCAATCCAATACATGCGATGGATCCGACTCATACTTCCGAAGCATACTAACATGAAACACGTCATGTACTCCGGACAACTGCGGCGGTAAAGCTAAACGGTATACAACCTCCCCAATCCTCTCAACGATCTCAAAGGGACCAATAAACCGAGGGGACAACTTCCCACTCTTCCCAAACGTCATCAAACCCCGCCTAGGTGATATTTTCAGAAAGACGTAATCACCCACCTCAAATGCCAAAGGCCCCCTCCTACGGTCGGCATAACTCTTTTGGCGACTCTGGGCTATAACAAGCCTCCTACGGATGAGCTCAACTTTTTCCGTTGTCTCCCGAACCAACTCCGGACTCAACAAAGGTGCGTCACCCACCTCGGCCCAACACACCGGAGACCTACAAGGTCGGCCATACAAGGCCTCAAACGGTGCCATACCGATACTCGACTGGAAACTGTTGTTGTAGGAAAATTCCACCAAGGGCAAGTCCTTCTCCCACGACCCACTAAAGTCAAGGACATAACCTCGAAGCATATCTTCAAAGATCTGTATAGTACGCTCGGACTGCCCGTCAGTCTGAGGATGATAAGCCGTACTAAAGGTCAACCTAGTGCCCAAGGCACTCTGCAAACTCTGCCACAACCTGGCAGTAAAACGCGGATCTCTATCTGAGACGATCAACACTGGGACCCCGTGCAACCTCACTATGTCCCGAACATACAAGTCGGCAAGATGATCTACCGAATCTCTCACGCGCATAGGGATAAAGTGCGCCGACTTAGTCAACCGGTCTACAACGACCCAAATGGCATCACTATCCCGCTGAGTCCTCGGAAGACCTACAACAAAGTCCATAGTGACATGCTCCCACTTCTACTCGGCAATAGGCAAGGGTTGCAACAAACCCGCTGGCCTCTGATGTTCGGCCTTCACTTGCTGACAAGTAAGGCACTTAGACACAAAAACTGCCACATCTTTCTTCATACCCCGCCACCAAAACTGGTGACCCAGATCACGATACATCTTAGTGCCTCCCGGATGCACCGCAAGGCATGAATGGTGAAACTCTTGGAGTACCTCCTCTCGGCAAGACTCCGGCACAAACAAACGGTCTCGGTATCTCACACTCAAGTCGGGATACACAGCCAAACCCTTCTCAGCCTTCCCACTGAAGATCTTTTCCCGGAGGGATTCCATCTCAAGGTCACCTCTCTGTGCCTCTAACACTCGATTCACAAGTGTAGGCTACGCAACTACAGAAAACAAAGCCTCAGACTCAACAGATTCACCCAGAAGCAAATCAAACTCGCCAAGTGCACCCAACATTTCCCACTCCCGGATGGCTATACAAGCTACATCACTAATGGATTTCCTACTAAGGGCATCGGCCACAACATTGGCCTTTCCCAGGTGATAGTGCAACTCGAAATTGTAATCCTCAATGAACTCCATCCATCTTCTCTGCCTCAAAATCAAGTCTCTCTGTGTAAACAGATACTTTAAACTCTTATGATCCGAGAACACCTCGAACCTCTCACCATAAAGGTAGTCCCTCCAAATCTTCAAAGCAAAAATCACAGCTACTAACTCTAGGTCATGGGTGGGGTAATTTCTCTCGTGTATTTTCAACTGCCGCGAGCCATAGGCTGCCACTTTCCCCTCTTCCATCAACACACAACCCAAACTCTCTCGTAAGGCATCACAATAAACCGCATAACCCAAACCTCTCTCCGGAATAATCAAAACTGGAGCGGTGGTAAGTCTAACTTTCAACTCCTGGAACGACTTTTCACAAGTCTCACTCCATACAAACTTGACCCCTTTCCATGTCAATCTAGTCAACGGCGAAGCTAGCCTAGAGAAATCTTTCACAAACCAGTGGTAGTACCCAACTAATCCCAGAAAATTGCGGATCTCAAAAACACTCTTAGGCTGTGCCCAATCCTGCATTGCCTCTATCTTGGATGTATCAACAGACACCCCTTCTCCGGAGACCACATGGCCTAAGAATTTAACCTCTCTTAGCCAGAACTCACACTTCCCAAACTTGGCATATAGCTTATGGGTCCTAACCAACTCAAGCACTACTCTCAAGTGTTCCTTGTGCTCCTCCTCAGAAGGTGAATAAATCAGAATGTCGTCCACGAAAACGACTACAAAATGATCTAGGAATTCTCGAAATATCTGGTTCATCAAATCCATAAACACTGCCGGTGCATTGGTGAGCCCAAAAGGCATCACCAGAAACTCATAATGGCCATACTACGTACGGAATGCCGTCTTCGGAATATCTTTCTCCTTGACCCTCAACTGGTGGTAACCCGATCTCAAGTCTATCTTAGAGAAACAACGGGACCCCTTCAACTGGTCAAACAGATCATCTATACGGGGCATAGGGTATTTATTCTTAACCGTAGCCCGATTCATTTTCCGGTAATCAATGCAAAGTCTCAAAGCCCCATCATTCTTCTTTGCAAAGAGGGCCGGTGCTCCCCACGGCGAAGCACTAGGGCGAATGAAGCCCTTATCTAGCAATTCTTGGAGTTGAATCTTCAACTCACTTAACTCGGCTGGGGCAAAACGATACGGTGCCATAAAAATCGGTGCCATGCCAGGCACCGAGTCAATAGAGAACTCGATCTTTCGATGAGGTGGCAAACTAATAAGATCCTCGGGAAAGACGTCCGAGTACTCACAAACCACTCTCAGCAATACAGTCTGGGTCTCTTCACACTCACTACTCATAAAGCTAGTGAGAAGACCACTAAGCTCACTCCGCCCTCGCGGATCATACACCGGTGGCAACACACTACCAACCCGATCCCCCAAAAAATGGAAACAATCCCCGCTCAAGGTACATACAATGACCCTCTGGCAGTAACAATCAATAACAGCCCGGTATGACGATAACCAGTCCATATCCAAAATCACATCAAAACCCGACATAGCCATAACTACAAAAGAAAATGGAAGTCGGCGGTCAGGGACCTCTATATCACAGCCCCGACACCTTTGTTTCAAAATCAACTCACCCCCAACAGGTGATACAACACAAATAGGAGATGCTAGCTGTGCCAACTCCAACCCCAAAATATATGCAAATGCAGCATATATAAAGGAATGGGATTGTAGACGTCCCCGAACGTCCCGGGAGGGAATCCCGTTTTGTTCATTATGGGCTCACTACAGTTCGGACTCAGAAGTCACGGTCCTGTATCTAATCTCGCAGAGTGCAATGCAAGACCAATGAATCATCAAAGAGTCCAAATCCGGAAAATCGTTTTGAAAACAAATTTTTTTGAAAAAAGTACCAAACATGGACTGCTTTGCCAGATACAGAGTCGCCACCTAAATATTTTATTTTGGGAAATTTAGGAAACCCTGACTCGTGCCTAAGGCCACGTGTCCGTCATCACCAAAGTTGCGGCTCGGGAACTTGGGTACGATTGGGGAAGGTCACTTCGTGAGCACCCCCGCTCGCCCGATCAAAGATCGACCTCTACTAACCATGATATCGAGTTTTGAAAACATTATGCATTCTTATGCCGGTTATTAGCCTAGATTTACTACGTGATGCGCACAGCATACAAGTATAGATTTGATCGCCTGAATTGGAACAAAACACCTCATGTTTGCTTTTGAAATGGTTTGCTACTCGCAAGTAGGCTAAAATGCGAATTTGCCACCCTCAGGTGGGCTTAGAAAACAAGATGATTTGCCACTCTCAAGTGGGCTTAAAACTCACAGTCAATGTATTATTCCAATTCAGATAACCCAACCTTCACCCACAGGCATTCAGGCAGATATATCACATAAGCACATAGCCTCATGGTAAGCATGCTATCATGGCAGTCACTCACACACATGCAAGGATGCTGAAACATAAACACTTACCGAGTACTCCAAGCCAAAACAAAAGCTATGTTAGAAATCCATGCATGATCCTAACAATACAGAAATGCCTAATGCAACGCATGCAAAATGCAACTATAGTAGGCTCGGCTATTCTAAGATGGCATATGATGATGCTACAACTAACAAGTATTCAACTTGGAATTGAAATACAATGCAGTTAGTTTGATGCGCCGAGCCTGGTGCATGCAAGACAGATGAATGAATGCAAACGTGCGAGCATAAGTATGCTAATTGAAACATGCCCTAATCTAACCATCATAAGCTGATAAATAAAAGGGAGAAAGACGAGGGGTTGGAAGACATACATCACACACACGCACACTTATTACAACATTGCCCCCCCTCGAGGGGTCTGAATAAATAATACAGTCCGAATAAATGACAGCTACAGCTAATTATTACACAGCATTAACTAATTAACAAACTAGCTAAGTAAGCCTGTAAACTACATGAATGTGACTGCCTCGGCTCTGTTTTGGGTGACGATGGACGTATGCATGCTCGAGTCGTCTCGTCGGGAAATTCCATCGCGATGCCTCGCCTAGCCTTTGTTTGCAATTGATCTCAGAAACTTACACAAAGCTCCAGAAGGCTAAAACTCCACCTTAGGAAGGCTGCCGACCAGATATTGGCTTGGGAAATACCTGCCGACCACCCTTTGTGGTGGAAACAAAAAAAGGTGGTCAGCCTACCAGGAAGCCTGGTCGGCCAACCATTTTTTGCCCCTGGATTCTGGCTTTTCTGCAACAAAGGCAAGAGGGAGAGAAAGCAACGTATTTTCAACATATGTGTGCAAGACCACTCTCTCCGTCCTTGCACAAGCTCAAGGGAGTGTAGACCTCGATCCTTGTGCCACCAATTACGCATCTCGATGCATGATGACCGAGAAGTCGAATTGCACGACTCAATGGGACGTGAATGCACATATAAGCAAGTAAAGCCAACAACTCTATCGTGGATAGTCAAGAGTATCGGTGACCGGAAATTGAGACACGTTTCGTCACTTTGAGTACGAAACGCCCATTGTTTCCCGTGTTTGGACTAACTCCTACTCCAAACACAATACAATATGCATGACATGCACAAATGCAACTAGCATGCAATCCTAATGCAATGTGACCTAACCATGCAAACATGCAAGGATGAGATGCAAACATGCTACTAGCATACACAATGCTATAAACTATATGGCATACACAATGCGACTAACGACCTAGCAGACGCGATGCACACGCGAAGATGGACATACACAAAGACATAATCAAAGCATACAAAATGCGATGGTGAAACATGCAACAACATGAACCAAATGACATACACAATGCAAGGTGGACTTAAACCAATATGAGTGGACCTCGGCCACACTCAAATCAGTGGCCATGTGATGAAAATGAGACAACCGAGATACATGCAAATATGCATGAATGCAAAGGACCGATCCTAAGGCACAACATGCAACTCTAACTAAGCATGGCAAAGGATGAAATATGGTACAGAATGGCACATGATACAGCTCTGAAATGGCATAAAAGATGGTCCCGAAACATGCAAATATGTCACCCAATGCATGCTAAATGGCCCGGGTACCGAAACTAGTGAAGTACGTTACACTAGAGGTACCCAAAGCAATGCACAAATGGCAAAACCAACCCCAAACAGGCCCTAGGTAGGTCTGAAATAGTGGGAAAATAGTCTAAAATGATGGTTCAACATGCAAAGAAATGAAGCTCATTCAATGGTCCGAAAACAAGGCATTCATGGACAACTCTCAAGCACACTTAAGGAGTAGAAAACATGGCAATATGGCATTCAAACAAGCTCTGAAATATGATGTATAATGGACCCAAAACATGAACACACCTCAGTATATACATGGAATGAGCTTCAAAACTCAAAGTTAAGCATGAGTATTGAACTACAAGCATGCAAAACAAACATCATTCAATAATGAGACCCAAAAACAAAGCTAGGGCAGTCCAAAATACGCACAATATCAGTTTAAGGCATGGCCAAAAAGTGCTAACATGAAGGGTCAACCAAGCATGTGAAGTAATCTAGTGAACCATGATTTACACTACACGTATATGAAGCACATGAGGGCTCACCAAACCAACCAAAAAAAAAGAAGTATTCCATGCCAAAATATGCCCAAATAACCACTGAAACTCAGTCAACACATGCAAGAATGAAGTGCTCCTTTGAAAGGCCGTGCAAGGGGTTGTTCCACACATGTATGATGGACACACAAAATGGCAAAATGGCCTCTAGAGAGAGGTTATGATGGTCCTAAAACCCACCAAAAAGACCCTAAAATTAGTCTAGGAAGCATGCAAATGAAAGCTCCTTTGAAAGGGCTCGGATAGGATTGCTCTACACATGCAAAATAGACACTTCATATGGCAAAATGGGCTCCAGACAGGGCCAAGGCAGACCTTAAAACTCACTAAATAGGGCCTGAAATATAACTTCACAACATGCAAGTAGGAGCCCCTTTGGAAGGCCAAAAGGGCCAACAAATAAGACAAGGAGAGAGGGGGTCACCCCCCTCTAATTTTGGCTCTCAAAATAGTGTGCTAGCCACTGAAAATCCACTAGATTTCAGTGGCTAAAAGGCCAAACAAAGCATGAAACAAAGGCCTAGATGCAAGGCTCAAAACAAGATGCAAACAAGCATACAAGGGGGTAGATGACCCCCAACAGAAAAATGCCCTGAATCAAACTTCAAGAGGGGCTCAAAATAAGACTTTTTTCAATTTATGACAAATCTCTAAAATGCTTGCAAGTAAGGCTAAGATAGGAAGCAAAATAAGCCTACAAAGAGGAATGGAGCATACGAGGAGGTAGATGACCTCAAACAGAAAAGTGTCCTTAATCAAACTTCAAGAGGAGCTCAAAATAAGACACTTTTCAGTTTAAGACGAAACCCATAAATGCTTGCAAATAAGGCTAAAGAATGATGCAAAACAATGTCAAAATGGGGGAAATAGAGACTTACCCTTGTAGAGAAGACCTCCAGCAACTTCTGGACCAAGATGGTGAGCCTTCAACCTCTGAAAATCAGTTTGAAGATACTTGGATGGATGGTGGAAGTGTTGTGCTAAGGGTTGGTGTGCAAATGGCCAAGAATAATGGAGTTTAGAGCTTGGGATGGAGAGATATGGAGGGTTGTATGCAAAGTGTCTTAACCAAATTCTTCAACCCTTGCAAATGGAGAGGAAAGCCTCTCTTAAAGAAGACCAAGGGCCAAGGCTTCTTGGAGAAGCCTCAAGTAAAGGGTGCAAGCTTCTAAAAGAAACTAACCAAAAGGGTCAAGCTTCTTGAGGAAGCTAGACCAAAGGGGTCAACCTTCCTCAAGAAGCTTGACAAAAGGTCATGCTTCTCCTAGAAGCTAAGCAAAAAGGGCCAAAGCTTCTTTAAGAAGACAAACAAGAGGGTCAAATCTCGGAGGAAGGGTCAAATGCTTCACAGTTGGCACAGCTGTGTTGCACTCAGGAAGGCCAAAAAGGGGATGGTTGGCCAACCAGTTCAAGTGGTCGGCTGACCACTTGCCCTGGTTGGCCGACCAGGGTTCAAAAGGTTCAATGTGAAATGCTGGTCAGCCATACCAGAAAGGTGGCCTCCCAGATGAGTACAACACAACTGTATGGTGGGAGACCAGAAATTATGGCCTAAAAGAGAGGAACACCAGCTTTCTAGCAAGGTCCAAAAGGGTCAGGAAGAAAAGCTGGTCGGCCTACCCATATTGGTGGCCTCCCAAATGAGTACAACACAATGGTGATATGGGAGACCATAAATTATGGCCCAAAAGTGAGGGAGACCACCTACCTGCCAAGAAAACTGGCTGGAGGAGAGAGAAAAGTGGTCTCCAAGGAGAAAGATGGTTTCCAAGAAGAAAAGGTGGTCTCCCACCCTTGTATCACCTTCCTAACAATGAAACTAGGGTCCATGCCAAAAATGAACCTTGACCGATGCAAAACGAGGGTTCGGGGGCCAAAACGCACAGCCGGAGGCCCCGAAAACTGACTGTTGAGTGCCGGAAGTGGCGTGCGACCCCGAAGATGGTCTCCCAGGCCACAGTGTCCCTCTAAGGAGAGGAAACAAGGTGTGTGCCACAAACCGGAGCAAACGGAGGTAGTTAAGCAGTCCCGAACCGAGGCACACGACCGACGGCTCTGAAAAATCAGAAACTAGTCTTCCAAACGGGAAAAATGGCCTACAACCATGAAACGTAGCCTGCGGCCACTGAGAGATGGTCTACGAGACCTCTCCCTCCCGTCGAGAAGAAAAAATGGAGAAAACGGGACCTGGTTCGCAAACCGAGGCAAAGCACAAAAGAGCCCCGAAGTCCGGAGGCAAGGCTCTCAGCCGAGACTCCAGAACCTCAGAACGAGCACAATATGCATCATCACCGAGCGCTCAATCGGTGACGTCTGAGTCTTAAGGTCGGTCAAAAATGGAGTGTCTACAGGGATGCACCCATATCAATCAACACAATGGCAACCGAGTTGCAAAACAAAAAGGTACCTCTTACAACCGATGGAGTCGGTACAAGATTCTGCGCGGTAACAGTATACACGCACCCTGAAAGTCTCTGGTCTACCTCCTCACCTTTCGGAGCAAAAGACTGCTACACAGACTGAGACGATGAAGCTCCCTGATTGGCCCTCGAGGCCTGAACTAACTGTGCTGGCTGAAAACTCTGCGTCTGCCTCGAACCAAATGCACCCGATGTGCCAATCAACTGCGGGCAATACCTCTTCAGGTGCCCCGCCTGACCACACTGGTAACAAGAGAGTGACTGGCCTCTGCCCTGACTGTGGCTCTAAGGTCGAGCCGAAGATGAAGCTGCTCTCTGCCCTCCTCCCCTCTGCGGGCAAACTGGAGACTTGTGGCCCAGCTGACCACATTTGTAACAGGTAATGTCTCCCTGACTGCCTCTCCCAGAACCTGCACTCAGCACTAGAAAGATAGATCTCGCTAAAGTACCCTGGGACTGCTGAGGGTTAGAACCCCTCTGCCTCCTGCCATCCCCCTGGCCATCTTGACTCCTCTTGGAGCCCCTCAACCTCTCCTCCTTGTGCATAATAGTCTCCATATGGGCCGCGGCATCAACAAGGCATCCATACTCCCGAGTCATAGGCCCAGCAACCCTAACCTTGAGTCTATGCCTCAACTTCCTCTCGAACTCAAGACAATGGCGTTCCTCAGACGCCACTAGCTCAGGCGCGAACCTGGATAAACTGGTAAATGCGGCCTCAAACTTAGCCACTGATGAACTCAGCTGCTTGAGCTGACAGAACTGATCTCTCAACTTCTCCCTGACAGTGGGAGACAAAAACTTCTCCTGGAAGGCGTCAACGAAAGCCTCCCAAGTCCCACCGATACGGCCTTGAACAAACTTCCACCACTGACCCACGTCTCCCTTCAACTAGAAGGACGCCAAGGTCACCTTCAAAGCCGTGTCTTTGATGCCAAGCATCTCAAACGTCTTAGTCATCTGCTCAAGCCACTCATCAGCCTTTAGTGGCTCTTTGGGATCGCCAACAAACTCGTCCGGGTTAGACCGGAAGAACTCCCTCTTCAGAAAGGAAGGCCCTGCCTCAACTACATGGGCCTGGGCTTGATTCTCAGCCTTGAGAATACCTACAGATTCCCTCAAAGCTCCTGCCATCTCGCGGGCTAAGGCGCCCATAGCCTGTTGACCTACTGGCTCGGCCACATTGGCCTGACCAACACCCTCCTGCTACGCCGGAATCTCATCGGGTATAGGCATCTCCTGCCTCCTAGGCCTACCTCACCTACCACCACGTCCTCGTCCTGACATCCTTATAAAGGCAACGAAGAACATTAGCACATTCACAAATGTGCCGAAACTATAACACTCACGTCCTAATGCAATGGACAACAGTAATTCACTCCACATAAGCACATAATCACATAAGCACTTATGAATTTCATTTCCGGATAATGACAGTCCCGAGGTGTTGCTAGAGTTCCAGTTAGAAACAGCATTGATCAAGTGCTTTTCCAACAGGACTCCCAAAAACCCAAGGATCCAATCAACATCCTAGAAACTAAATCTCATGCCCATATAGTCACATAAGCATGTTATCACATAAGTATATAACATTACACTTAAATCTCTAACAAACGAGACAAACCCATTATGGTACAAACCACTTCCCGCGTACCCAAAGTATTCGAACCCGGTACGTTCTGATACCAAGTTGTAACGCCCTCAAAATAAACCCATAATCATACATTCATGGTACAAAAAGAGATATCATATTACCAACATCAGAGTATTCTTACTAGAAATATTACATATTGACAATAAAAGTAAATGCCCTACAAGCTTACAACTTTCCAAGTCAACACTTGGGTTCAATAAAAAATAGAGTTCTAACTCTTTACACAAAATAAGCCCTTAGCTTGATATACATGTAATACACAAAATAATCACAAAAAGGGAAGCCTTCAGCTTCTACAACCTCCCAAGTTGCATCCTCGGAGGCGGTATATCACCTGCACCTGAAAATGATGTCCCATATAGGGTGAGCCAAAGCCCAGTAGAGATATGCTAAACATAATATGAGCAATAACTAAAACATTAGCATTTGATAAATGTTTAACTCATACAAACCAACGCACAACACAATCTAATTCCATGACAGATATGTCCACATTTCATTTCACTTTTCTTTACTTATCAAATTTTCAAGTCATACCATGGCTCAGAACCTGGCCAAACAATTCCCATGAGACTACAACTCATGTCAGAAACCTTTCCAATATCAACAATTTAAATGAGATTATAACTCATAATAAAACACTTCCATAATTCACAATTCACATGAGATAGCAACTCATAATTAAACACTTCCATACTTCACAAATGATACATAGATTCGTTGTATCAATGGAGTCTATCCCCTATCTCCTCCCAAATAATATCCGGTTTAGGAGTCCATCCCCTATCTCCTCCTAAACCGTGGAGTACATCCCCTATCTCCTCCCACACAAAACAATGTATATAAACAATTATCATATACACGATCAATCAATACACAAATTCGATGTATTATTCCAACCGTCATATTCGATGACGTATTCAACCGATTAGTTTTAATTCTCCTAATCATCATGCAGTGTCTACAACAATCAAGACCATCCTCCACTGATAGCCCAAAGCAATTATTTCTAAACATATAATAAATGCATCAACAGATAAATTATCAGGATTTTCAAAAAAAAATGAGCGATTAATATATCCAACTCCACCATTCGATCTCATCTTAAGCCAATTTCATCATTTCCATCCCAATTTCATATTTCACAACGAAAGTCATTAATTACACTAATGACTCGATAAAACCCAAATATGGCATTTTCCCATTTCTTTTCCAATATTGACCTAATGGTCCAAATATCATTAATAAACATTCACAACCTCATGTTAAGACCCATATACACATATATAGTTTAAAAGGAACAAAATCCCTCTTTTCAATATTTCAAATTTCAAACCCTAACTTCCCAAATCAAACCATTTATACAAAATGCCCATCATCTATGTTAAAGATCATAAAAATGAATAGTTATCCCTACCTCAAATGGAGAGACCAAATGGAGAAGATGAAGGATTTCAAAGGTGCTCCAAACCCAATAGTTTTCGGATCAAAATGAAGAGCAAGCCAAACCTCACACTTTTTGCAAAGGAACTAAGGAAGAGGATCACTCAAACTAGATCAAACCTTAGAGACAAGTTGAAGTCTAGAGTGAGAAGCTCTCAAATGGAGGTCTTGAAAAGGTAGAGAGAGAGAGAATGCCGAAAAGTGATCCAAAAAGTGAAATCCCAAACTGATATAAAAACAGGTCCGCTCGAGCGTGGGATTCCCCGCTCGAGCGTCAGACACAAACTTACGCTCGAGCGTCAAAAGCGCCACACGAGCGCCGGATGCATACTTCCAGAAGTTTTGCAGATGATGGTCCCCGCTTGAGCGTGAAAGTGGACGCTCAAGCATCCGATGACCTGCAGAACGAAAAGTTAAGAGATGAATAATCACGCTCGAGCGTCAAAAGCCCCGCTCGAGCGTGAAGGCCAAAATCTGGGCATCAACCTTTGGTTTCTAAACACAACCGATCTGTTTCTAACCTGCCCAACACAACCCAAGACTCAAATATAAAGAGTAAAGGATAGAAATGAGAATATGACCATAACACATCCACGAAACCGAGTCCGAAATACAATTAAACAAGAAAAGGAAAAATCGGGATCGCTATAAAATGAGCCTAGCTCAATACAATTAAAGCCCTTGGTTATACAAAAGAATACACAAAAAAAAGAAGCTCTTGCTCCCAAACGTCCCTCCAAACTATTGCCTTGGCGGAGGCATATAACCAACACCTGAAAATGGTTTTTTCCAAATAGGGTGAGGCAAAGCCCAGTAGGAATAATCTAACACAATATATGAGATTTAACAAAGACATAAGTACAATGTGCATATAAAATGCCTATGACAAAACATTCACATTTTTATATAATCATAAAATACCTAGTTCATATCTTATTCCATTTTCCTTCAATTCATAAGCCAATTTCATTATCTTTTAACAACCTAACTGAGACTGCAACTCAGCGGTTATCTAATCAAAATAATTACCACACAAACACTTCAATCTGCCATTTTACAAAAATTTCGTCCACTAGATCGGCACCCATGTATGCACGCAGTTTCGGGACTTCTACCAAGGACACTCCGGCCAGCTTAATTTCAATGGAGTCCATCCCCTATCTCCTCCCAAACATGGAGTACATCCCTTTCTCCTTCCAAACATCATACATATACAGTGTATTTAAAACATAATCATATTCAATGACATCCAATAATAGATTAGTTTTAATTCACCTAATCCTCATGCAATTTCTACAACAATCATGGCTATCCTCTACCAATAGCCCAATACAGTTATTTTTAAAATAGATATTCAATCTCAAGATAGATAATTTATTCAAAATTTCTAAAGGTGAGAGGTAATACATATCCAACTCCACCAACTTGTAGACACCCCATTTTTGACCGACCTTAAGACTCAGACATCACCGATTGAGCGCATGGTGATGTTGCATAATGTGCTCGTTCAGAAGTTTCCGAGTTGCGGCCGTGAGCCCTGCCTTCGGACTTCCGAACCCTCTTTTGTGCTTTGCCTTGATTTGCGAACCAGGCTCGGTTTTCTTTGTTTCTTTTCCTGAGGGGAGGGAGAGGTCCCGTAGACCATCTCTCAGTGGCTGTGGGCTACATTTGGTGGCTGTAGGCCATTTTGCCCATTTCGGAGTCCGGTTTTCGGTTTTTCGGGACCGTTGGCCATGTGCCCCGGTTCGGGACCGCTTAACCATCTCCATTTGCTCTAAATTTTGGCATGCATCTTATTTTCTCCCTTTCGAGGGACACTGGGGTCTGAGAAACCCACTTCATGGCCGAATGCCACTTTCGGTGCTTAACAACCCATTTTCGGGACCCTGAACTGCGTGTTTTGGCCCCCGAGCATTCATTTTGCATCGGTTTTTGTTCATTTTTGGCAGGTACCTCTGTTTTATCACCGGGAAGGCCGTAGAAGGGTGGGAGGCAAGCAATTATTTTGGCAACCAGTTATGTTCCATTTTCACCCTCCGACACCCGTTTTTCGCACTCCCGGGCCAATGTTGAACACCTTGGAGCCATTTTCTTCAAACCTAAACCACATATTTGTGATGTACACACATGGGAGGACCCTAAAAGTTCATGGCCGGCCACTAATGTTGCTTGACCCTTTTGAACCCCTCCTTCCGAGCCAATGTTGAACACCTTGGAGCCACTTTCTTCAACCACAAACCACATATTTGTGATGTACACACATGGGAGGACCCTAAAAGTTTATGGCCGGCCATTAATTCCATTTGAACCTTTTGAACCCCTCCTCAAAATGGCTTGTTCTCTCTCCTGTTTTAGAGTTTCCAAATTCGAACCACAGTGTTGTGAAGAGGAGACCTGGGAGGCCACCAATATGTGGTGGTCGGCCACTATTTCAAGTTGACCCTTTTGACCCCTAGCTGGCCGGCTAGGGGGGGTGGCCGGCCGGCCACCTGCAGCAAAAGTAAGGGGCCGGCCATGTTCCTCATGCTTGGTACTTTACAGCTGTGCAGCTGTTTCCCCCAGAAAATATCCCAATCCGGGGGATATTTTGTGGGGGAAAGTTGGCCTCCTTTTCCCCCACCTTTACACCCCCTTTTTGATCCTTATAACCAGCTGGTGGCATCACATATAGGGGTTGGAAAAATTGTTCTTCAAGCCTCAAGATCCATATCTCCCTCCATCCTTCTCATTTTCCTAAAAAACCTTAAGTCCTATACCTTGTGTTCTTCATCACCACCAAGCTCTACCATCACCACTTCATTTCCAGCAACAAGGAGAGCTTCTCAAAGGCTAAAGGAGCTGCAAATTGGTCCAAGAAGCAACAAAAGATTTAGTCTTCAAGGGTGAGTAACATTTCTCCTCTTTTGACCCTTTTTCTTGATCCATTTGTAAGCCCTATATGCTTTTTGTTTCAAGCTCCGGCCCTAACTGAACGTGGCCCTATTTTGAGCTCATTTTCACTTTTCATTAAGGGCTCAACCCTGTTTGAGCCCTCCATGATGCACTTGCTTCATTGATCCTCTTATATGTCATAATCTTGCATGCTATTTTTGGCCCATGAGTAATCTGTTTTTGAGCATGTTGTAAACTGATAATAGGCTTATTTTGAGCCCCTCTCCAACACTGAAGAAGGGCTCAACACCTTTTGGGACTTCCATGTTGTACTTACCTTTATACTCCCCTTTTGGTCCCATTTTTTGCATGCAATGGCAGCCTGCCATGCTTTCGTTTTTGGCCATTTTATAATTCTGAAAAAGTGCTTATTTTGGTCCATTCTTCATGTTTCATTTAGGTCCTTTCATGGTTTGGGACCTCCATATGCCACTTCATGTTATATCTCTCTTTTATTCCCCATTTTTGCATGCTATGGCAGCCTACCATGCTTTTGTTTTTGGCCATTTTACAGGCCTAGAGATAATCTTATTTTGGCCTATAATTCATGTTTCATTAACATTTTTTTTCTGTTTGGTGATTATTTTGTATACTTCATGTTATAGCACCTTTTGAGCCTCAATCTTGTGCCTTTTTTTTAGCATGTTTGTATATTGATTTGAGGTTTGCCATATAATGTAAACATTCATTTTTTTGGTCCCTCTTCAATGTTGTAGAAGGAAATTTTTCAGTTTGGATTTTGCTTATATCACTTGCTTCATTACCCCTCTCTTGGCCCCTATTCTTGCATGCCATTTTTGCCCTACCTATGCTTGCTGTTTGGCCATGTTTATAACTGTGAAAGTGCCTTTTTTGGGACTTCCTAGCTTCTGTCTTTGCATTACATGTCCATATCATGCATGTTTGGCGTAGCTATAGGCCATTTCGGGTGCCTAAATTCGCATTTCGGGACACTTCCATGCATTTAGTGTCATTTCGCCTCATTTCGGGACTGTTTTCCCCCATATTTTAAGTGCTGAAATTCTATTAGAATGATTGCTTTCCATTTCTATGTCATTGCATCGCATTCTGCCATTGCCTCGGTTTGCGTGCCCGTGTGCACGCATTTCGAGGCACTTCATTTTCATCCATCGGCATCCTATGTGAGTGTGGCTGAGGCTCTCTCATGTTGGTATAAGCCCATATCACATTTCTATGTCATTGCATCGCATTCTGCCATTGCCTCGGTTTGCGTGCCCGTGTGCACGCATTTCGAGGCGCCTCATTTTCATCCATCGGCATCCTATGTGAGTGTGGCTGAGGCTCTCTCATGTTGGTATAAGCCCATATCATGTTTTAATGTCATTTGCATTGCGTATGCCATTGCCTCGGTTTGCGTGCCCATGTGCACGCATTTCGAGGCACTTCATTTTTATCCATCGGCATCCTATGTGAGTGTGGCTGAGGCTCTCTCATGTTAGCATAAGTCCATGTTGCATTCTATATGTCATTTTCATGCCATTACATTGCGTATGCCATTGCCTCGATTTGCGTGCCCGTGTGCACGCATTTCGAGGCACTTCATTTTTACCTAACGGCTTCTCATGTGAGTGTGGCTGATGCTCTCTCATATTAGTATAAGTCCATGTTACATTTTCCATGCCATTTTAGCCATATTACATTGCATTCTGTCATTTCCTCGGTTTGCGTGCCCGTGTGCACGCATTTTGAGGCACCTCATTTTTACAGCATAGTGCATGCTAGGTTGTATCTTAGATCGCATTCTGCCATGGCCTCGGTTTGCGTGCTCGTGTGCACACATTTCGAGGCATGTCATTCCATAGCATTGTGTATGTTAGGATTGTACCTTAGTCGCATCTCATGCATGTCATGCATATTGCATCGTGTTCAGGATAAGAGTTAGCCCGGGCACGGGAAACGAGGTGCATTTCGTACTCCAAGTGACGGAATGTGTCTCAATTCCCTAGTCACCGACACTCCGGTTCATCCATGATGGAGTTAGGTTTTATTGTGTTTTCATGTGCATTCATCCTATATTGAATTGTGCATTTCGATTCCTCGGCCATCATGCCTCGGTATGCGTGATTGGTGGCACGAGGATCGAGGCATGCATATATTTGTGAAAATACACTGCTATGCCCCTTTCCTGCTCTCTGTTGCAGCAAAATCAGGAATCAGCAACTTTCCGGGACTTGGCACGCTTTTCAAGAATAATTGTAAAATAGAGGCTAATCGGGGCATCCCGGTGGATTTCTGCGCAAAGCAACCCGGACATGCATCATCCATCAAAAACAAGGCAGTCCCTGGCTTGCATGCCAGTTTTACCGCTGTCTTAGTTAATTCATTAATTAATTAGAAATTTGTACATTATTTGGGCTGTAATATTTGGACTGTAATATTCTTTCATTTGGGACTGTATTATTTATTCGGACCCTCTGCGCGAGGGCCACAACTGTAATAAGTGTGCGTGTGTGTGTTGTATGTCTTCCAACCCCACGTCTTTCTCCCTTTTATTTATCCGCTTATGATGGTTAGATTAGGGCATATTTCAATTAGCATACAGTATGATGGCATGTTTGCATTCATTCATCTGTTTTGCATGCACCGGGCTCGGCGCATCATACTAACTGCATTGTACTTTCAATTCCCAAGTTGAATACATGTTAGCTGTCTCATCTCATATGCCATGTTTAGAATAGCCGAGCCTGCTATAGTTGCATTTTGCATGTGTTGCATTAGGCATTTCTGTATACTTAGGATTCATGCATGATTTCTAATGAGTTCCTATTTTGGCTTGGAGTACTCGGTAAGTTTTATGCTTTAGCATCCTTACATGCGTGTGAGTGAATGCCATGAATAGCATGCTTACTATGAGGCTAATTGCTTATATGATATAACTGCCTGAATGCTTGTGGGTGAAGGTTGGGTTACTTGGATTGGAATAAATCATCAAATGTTTTAAGCCTACCTGCGGGTAGCAAACCATTTTCAAAAAAAGCGAACATGAAATATTTTTGTTCCAATTCAGGCGATCCAGTCTATACTTGTATGCTGTGTGCATCACATAGTAACCTAGGCTAATAACCGGAATAAGGACTCACAATGTTTTCAAAAATAGATATCATGGTTAGTAGAGGCCGGTCTATGACCGGGCGAGCGGGGGTGCTCACGAAGTGACCTTCCCCAATCGTACCCAAGTTCCCGAGCCGAGGCAACTTTGGTGATGACGGACACGTGGCCTTTTGGCACCGAGTCAGGGTTTCCTAAATTTCCCAAAATAAAATATTTAGGTGGTGACTCTGTATCTGGCAAAGCAGTCCATGTTTGGCACTTCTTTCAAAAATCTGTTTTCTTAAAACGATTTGCCGGATTGGGACTCTTTGGTTCAGATTTAGAACCGTGACTACAAAGTCGAGTCTGAGCTGTAGCGAGGTCCCCCGCGGGCTTGTTACACAACTATTTCAATATTCATCAAATTTCATATTTACAACACCAATTTCATTTATTTATACAAAATAAATATTTAAATCATTTTAGGGCAAACTCCATTTTTTCCCAAATATCAACCCAAGGCCAAAATCAACCATATTGTAGCTATACCACCTTTTATTTAACCTCATAACCATTTCCACAGCATACACTTAGAAACCCCTCTTTTGATTTTACAACCCAAACCCTAGGTTTGTCCAAAATACACCCAAAGCTCACCATTGTTACATAATCACCAAATAGCTAAGTTAACCATATGAAAGTGTAGAAAATCTCTGCCTCAAGCTTAGAAGACCAAAATAACAAAGGAGAAACTTCAAAGACATCGAAACCAACTTCTACTCGGCTCAAAACGAAGCTCTTGAGATACTTTACTTTTTTTCCCAAAGGCACTAGGGTGAAGATCCCAATGGATCTAGGTGAAATAGTAGAGAGAAGATGAGTTTTAGAGAGAGACTCAAGATCTAGGTTTTAGGAAAGTTTTAGAAGAGAGAAGAATGAAAAAGTGATGAAAAATGTCATTTTCGCAATCTGTTATACAAGCAGTATGCTCGAACGTGAAAAGTGACGCTCGAGCATCAGACACATTGTTCCGCTCGAGCACAAAATGCATACTTTCAGAAGTTTTGCAAACGAAGGACGTCACTCTAGCTCAAGATTTGACGCTCGAGCGTCCACCCGCTCGAACGTAGTAACGCCGCTCGAGCATAGAATATACTCTTCTAGTATTTGCAAGTCTGTAAAAATACTGAGAGTTTGCGAAGCCCGCTCAAGCATAAGAATAGTCGCTCAATCGGAGGAACAAAAATTGCAAAGCCCGCTCGAGCACAAGAATGACTGCTCGAGCGGAGGAGCAAAAATCTGGGCAACAAAGGTTTGGAAAAACAAGCAACCAACATGTTCCAAACACACAACTACAATCCAGTAACCAAATTTAAGGGGGATTAAAGGGAAAAACGACAATGAACAACATTCAGAAACTATAACCTCGAGTCCGAAATGCAATAAGAGTCGGGTCAGAACCGGAATCGCTATAATTTGATCCTTCAAGGTTATGTTTTGAAGAATAAAGAGAATAGAGTTTGAATTTAGGTTTGATATGAAGAAAATTGATTAAATCTAAATTAGGATAAGTTAGAGAGCAAAATTATGATTTGATTTTGATTTTAATTTTGTACATGCAATTGTTTTTCTAAAAGATTTATAGTTTTAATTTGATATATTGAAAGCAATTAGTAAAAAGGATAAATAAATTGAGTTAGGTTAAAGGTTAAAAATTATAGAAGTCAATTTGGAAATTAATTATTTTGGGTTTGATTTTGAAAGTTATAATTAAATTAAGCTTCATAAATTACTTGCATTATGAATTTTCAGGGATTGAGCCATGCAATTTCATTATATTTGATTTTGAAGAAAATTTTAGAAACCATGAGTTCATGAAGATATGAGTTTTGATTTTAACATTTAAGCATGGTTTTGGTCCAAATAAAATAATTATTAATTTTGTTTCATGATTTTGAGTTTGGATTTTAAAGTATTGATACATAAAATTTTTTGCATTGAATTTTATTTCAGAAAAATTCATGAGTTTCATGTTTAATTTCATACTTATGTTTCAAAGGAAAAGAAGTTAAAAATATTTTCATGCATGAAGTTTTGATTTAAATTTGGACAATTTAATGAGAATTTCAGCAAATGATTTATAAATAAATAAGTGTTTATGTTCTCTGAAGTGTTTTCAAGGTTTTGATCAAGATATGTATGGGTTTGAATATTGAAAAATGCATTTGGAAGCCATTTTTGAGAAATTCAAAATTCTAAAATTTTATAGACTGCTCGAGCGAACAACTCTTTACAGCATATTTTGGAATTGCATTTAAGTTCATATTTTCAATCTCATCTCTTTCCAAGCATTCTTAGGCAAGAATTATGACTCAACAAGATTAATAAACTAACAATCAACATAAATTAGTTGGTTAAGGAATGAATCACTGATTTGGTAATAATTGATTAAGAAGCCAAGTAACCTGGAAAAGAGGGACTTGGTAATGAAAGAATATGTGAAATAACAACCCAATTCATTTGAATATGAAAGAATAAGCATAGTAGAACTTCGGATTACTTAGACAGAAAAAGACAAGAGAAGTCAAGTTTGATCAAGAAACGATATTGTGTTTCAATGTGTATATGTTATGTGTTTGTGTAGGTCACGTGCTATCATCTGCCAAATCTATCTGATCTGTCTGATCTGCTTCTGGAGTTATATGTGAGTAACAACTCTATAAGCTATGTTTGATTATAAGTATTTTATGTCTGAAATAATATGATCTATTTTCTGAAATGCTATTTTATGAATCATGAATGAATGTCTATTTTTTTGAAATGTATTTGTGACATCCTTAGTTCATGTGGCTCTCGCCTGGGGTAACAATACAGTGGCTTATGTTCATATGGCCCTCACCCGGGGGTAACAATATCGTGGTCAATATGCACGTGGCCCTTGCCCATGGATAACAATATCGTGGCCTATGTTCACGTGGCCCTCGCCCGGGGGTAACAATATCGCGACCTATGTTCACATGGCCCTCGCCTAGAGGTAACAATACCATGGCTAATTATGCACAAAGATATTGACCTTTACGGTCGTCAGTATCGACTATGTGTGTGAGTCTTAAGACCAATCTGATTTGTTAGCTAATGGAAGTACAACATTTCACTGCTTATGAATTCTGTGTAAGTATGTGAATTTCAATTTGTTTCCGATATGAACTTTGATTTCTAAATCTATTATGGACATCATTCATAAAACCTTACTCTATTGTTATTTAGTGGGCTCATGCTCACTGTATTATTTTTGTAAGTAGATGATCAGGCATGTTACCAGGCCTAGAGCTTCTGCCTGGACTCTGTTTAGTCAGCCAACCTATCTGCCTCTCGTGGAGGTTCTGGATATGTCAAGTGGTTATGGCTATGTGATTAAAGTTTAAGTTTTGTTTATTCTGTAAATAGGGCTAAGACTCTTTTTGTCTTATCTATATAGATGTGATGGCGTAAGGGTGACGTATGATATGTGTATATAAAATGTTTCAAAAAAAATTTGTCTCGTGTAAGTCTGCACAGCTCAATGGACATTGTATATTTGTTATTTGCTTCTGTTAGCCCCTAATAATTTGATTTCTATTTATGAGGCCTTCAGTAATCCACGAATTATTGGCTGGTTACGATGCTAAACTTATAGGGGCACGTTTGGTTCGTGACACCAGAGACCAGTCATCTCAATGTAGAAGTCCTGAATAGATTGATCCCGCTGACGAGCACTCCGAATAGTTGTTTCCAACTTATACCGTTTGGCAAAGTTGGACTGCTGATACATACCTAATAAATAGTCCCACACCTCCTTAGCAGTACTGTATTTGGAAAACATCATTACAATACGGTCATCCATTGAATTATGAAACTAGATCAGAACTTGGGCACTATCACAATCCTAAGTGTCACAGGAAATCAGATATCCTTCTTGTTTCGGGTCCAATGGACAAGGAACAAAACCAGAAACATAGCTTCATTTTTTCTAACCAAGAATGAAATTTTTCATAACACTAGCCCAATAAGTATAATTGGCACCAGTGAGTTTACATCTGATGGCTTGGATTTTAGTGTCTTTCATCGTAATAAAATAGGCTTTATAGAACTGATGGGTTAAAAGTAGAATAAACAAATAATAGAAGGGCCAAACTATAATAAAACAGAGTTTATATGACAGAGATATATGATACCACCAGATGATCAAATAACAGTGAGAGAGAGAGAGAGAGAGAGAGAGAAAGAAAGAGAGAGAGAACTGGACCAGTCAAAACAGAGAAACAAGGCACCAGTCGAAACAAAGAGATAAGGTAGCTTGATGTCGCTATAACCCAACCTCACAAGTCTAACAATGACGGCGACTCAACTTCATGATTCTAATGACAGATCACGAACTAGAGAAATCACGAACTAGAGGCTAGGGTTTTCGCGAATGGGTCGCGAGGTAGAGAACGAGAGAAAGAGATGAACCAGATGACCAGACGAAGGATAACTCGGGACCTTTGATCGAACTAAACGAACCCAGAAGAAGAAGAGAGAGTCACGACCTGCAACTCAGAGACAACTTCTAGGGTTTCGGTTCAGAGATAGCTCTGATACCATGTAACTTTCTGAATAAACTTATATATTCAAATTGTATCTAATACAAAGATTACAACCTATATATATAGCAAACCTAAACCTAATCTGAAATAGGAAATAAGAACCCTATACAATCAATCTAATATTCACACAATCAATCTAAAATATACAATCAACCTAATTGATATGTTTCCATAATTAACATATATTCTCACAGAAGCTTGCACGTGATGTACAAGCTTACATTACATAATGCTTGGACCTTTTTAGCCATAATAGTTGATGCTTGGAATTGAAGGGAATATGCAGGAGAAACTCCTGCCAGCAAAGGCAAGATGCAATGCTGACGAGGGCTATGAGGGCAAGAAAGAGCATTTACGGTGGTGGGCAAAGTTAGATAGGATAGCAACGGCGGATAGGGATAAAAGGTGGGGCAGCTTAGTGGTCGGAAATATGAGAATGCAAGGCAAGGGCTGAAAAGGAAAAATTGGTAGTTGGTGGTAGTCGAGAAAGGGAGATGGGTTGGCTAGAGGTGGCTACAATGGTTGGGAAAGGAAGGTGTAGTTGGTTAGGATTAGGATTTGTATAGTTAGGGCTTTTAGAAAGGAGAACTACATGAAGGTAAGAGAAGGAAAAATAAATTACCAACACATGAGAGGGTGCATGTGCAAATCTTTCATTTGCACCCCACGACGTATAGACACACTTGCACCCCCATGTGTTGGTAATTTATTTTCCATTCTTCCAATTACATATAGTTCTCCCTTTTTAGAATTCTGTAGAAGAAGTTGAAGAAAATGAGGACACAGTTGTCATTTTCTATTTTAAATGCACTTTAATTTAAACAAAAAAGGAGATCCACTCTCAAAATTGGAGAGTGTATTACACTCTCCATTAATTTGGATGGAAAGTCTAAAAGCCAATGGTTTCAAACCCGGACCGGACCGGCCGGTTGAACCGAAAACCGGGCCTTGTTCCGGTCCGGTCAACCCCCTAAACCCAAAGTGGCACCAAAACCGAGAAAAAACCGGTGGTCCAGTGGTCGAACCGGTAAAACCGGTGACCCGGACCGGTTCGGGAGGGTTAGACCGGTCTTTTTTTTTCGGTCTTACTTTTTTTTTTTTTCTTTCTTTCTTATATATTTATATATATATATATATATTTTAAAATTTTGACTAAAAATTCTTATTTCCAGAGTCTCCTCTCATAAGGAAGAGTCTCATTGAAAGCTTGAGAAGTTTATGAAAGTTTATTCCTATTTATAGGAAAAGATTTTTCAAAGAGAACCTACAAAATTCTATGTGGGATTCAATCAAATTATTTGAAACAGATTGATTGGAGGGAGAGTTGAAAATTTCATTTCCCTCCAAGATTAAATCTAGCGTTCAATCAATTTATTTGGAGGGAATGTTTAAAAATTTTAATTTCTTTAAAATAAGTGACTTTTTTTAATCAATTATGACTTTATTAAATATTATTAATAAATACTATGCAACAATTTTTATTTTTATTTGATTATTTATATATATTTTTATTTATTTATAATTTATAATTATATTTTTTAATTATATAATATTAATCACTACAAGAAAAAACACTTTTGGCGACTAAATTTTTAGTCGCCAAAAGTCTTCTTTTAGTCGCCAAATGTAAGATTTTCACTTTTCCCGACTAAATATTTTAGTCGCCGTTGTGGTCGCCAATACATGGTCGGCAATACCTTTGGCGACTAAAGATTAGTTAGTCGGCAATATACAGGTCTTCAGCGACTAAAGTTTTAGTCGCCAATAGTCGATTCCATTTGTGAAATTAGACATTTAGCGACTAAAGTTTTAGTCGCCAATAGTGTTTTTTTTTTTTATTATTTATACAATTGGCGACTAAAGTTTTCGTCGGCAATGTCACTCTTTTTTGGCGACCATAGCATTTTGTCGCCAAAAGCATTTTTCAAAAAAAAAAAAAAAAATACCCACTGTGCCTCAGCAGCTCCCAAGCTTCGAACCTGCAACCTCCAAGCTCCAAACACTCAACCATCACATGAATATAATTGCAACTTATATTATTTATATATTACTTTCACCAGTATTAATACAACAAAATATATATAAATATAATTATATATATTCAAATATAATTTATGTAAAAAATAAATTATTTATTAAAAAAAATTTATCTAACTTTTGGCGACTAAATCCATTATTTAGTCGCCAATTCTACAATTTTAGGCTACTAATTAATTTTGCAGTCGCTAAAAAAAAAATGTTGCGCCTAAAAACACACCTTTTGGCGACTAAACCTGTTTTTAGTCGCCAAAAACGACCCCTTTTGGCTACTAAACTGAATTTTAGTCGCCAATACTCAGTTTTTAGCTACTAATTTTTTTTTGTAGCCAAAAAACTTCACTTTCAGCGACTAATCTCGTTTTAGTCGCCAAAACACCTACCATCGGCGACCAATCTGCTTTTTAGTCGCCAAAACTAGCACCTTTGGCTACTAAATTGTTTTAGTCGGCAAAAACCATCACTTTTGGCGACGAAAATTGTGTTAGTCGCTGAAACCCATATAATAGGCGACCAAACTGATTTTTTGTCGCCAATACATATACATTTGGCTACTAAATGGTTTTAGTCGCCAAAAGGCTTCATTTTCGGCGACTAAAATGGATTTAGTCGCCATTTGTGCAACTTTCAGCGACGAAATTCATTTTTTTAGTCGCCAATGGTGCTTTTTGTTGTAGTGAATTATGACGTCACGGTTCGACCGCTTTGACCCGACGGTTGAACCGGTAACCCGTCGACCCGGTCCCTTTTCCGGATCGCTCACCGGTCCGGTTTTGAAAACATTGATAACAGCTGTAATTTAGTCTAAAACCATAAGGGGGCAATCTGACTATATTTGAACTACTGGGCAAGTGTTCCAACCTCAAATCACAAGAGGCTAAAGTGAATTTTTCCTATTTTATTCAAATGCAATTTGATAAAAAAAAAAAGATTATCGATATCTCATCAATTTAATTTTTATAAGTATACTCTAATAAGTGAATGATTTTGATTGTCAAAATAAGTCTCCAAATGGATTTTATGAGCTGCACAAATATGACTGCTATAATCCCGCACAATAACCACCTCAACTTCGGTAAAATCACATCTACATCACCAAGGCTTTCCCAATTCTATCACCTCCACGTATGATCAAACCGCACGTGTATTTTCCATCCTGAATCTATTTATTTGAATTTCTTCATTTTTATGGATTAAAAGTTGTGGTAGATTTATGGGATATTGACATATTGTGATAAAACATTAGTGAACATTAATGGATGCCAAAATTTGAAAATTAGTCATGGATAAAACTCTTGCTCTGGACTTCTTTCCCTCCTTCATAAAGGGCATTACCATGTTCCAAAGTCCAAAATTACCACAAGAAATTTGCTATTCTTGTTTCATATGTGAATGAAATACTTTAATCATGAACAACGTGATTGATGGCAACAAATTGGTTTAAGAAATTTCCACATTTATTACTAAGAAATTAATAAGTATACAAACTTAGCCAAAACATCTTTGCCACCAAAAAAAAAAAAAAAAAACACTAATTATCCTCTGACCCTTATTTTATATTTCTCTAGGATATAGCTTAATCTTCTTCTTACCTGAAATCTTCCCATCCGAACCAATTGGTAGATGACCCTGCAAGGTAAGCTGATGATGATTAATCGTCCAACCCCACAACTCATATCGAATTCTAGTAACCAAACTCACCTTCAACTCCACGGTCGAATTCGACATTGCTGCTTTAAGAAGTTTGGTCCTTGCATGGGCCCTCACATGGTGGATTAATTTTTGGCTAGTCCTTCCCCTTTTTTGGTGAAAACGATGTACAGTTATCTCACCAGGAGTATATTCCCCATAATAGAACTTCAACAAGGTGTTGGTATGGTGAACACCATACTGTTGATTAGGGTTTTGAATCTCAAGCGCAAACGATAACCTGACATTGTGACCACCATGATTGACCCTAGAAGTAGTCGTGTTAATGTGGTTTGGATGAGTTGAGATGTGGAAGCTCACAATGGTGTAGTTGGGTTGTGTAGGGCTTAGAGATAGCAATATTAAGTAGAAAAGGAAGCACCAAAGCATGGAGACATGGAGAAGAAACATGGCAAAGGTTTTGGATTCCCCCATATTTTTTTCTTGGGCAGAGTCAAGATTGAGAGAGGGAGGTTTTGAAGCTATTTTTACAAAATCTATTTGGTGTACAATTTGGTGCTGATATAGTTTTCATAAGAAGATAGAAGAGAAATGATTGATATATATACACTTAAAAAGGTTGGTTATGTTATTTTTTATTTAAGGTATAAAGAAGATGCTTTTGCTTCTCTTCAGTGCTTATTCAATTTTTTCTTTTTTCTTTTTTTCTTTTAATAGGTAGAAGTCGATTGTTAGTTGTTAAAATACATTTTAAGGTTTTGTGGAGAAGCGAGTGACTATATGACTTGTGTTTGAAAGTTCTATCTTTTTTTAGCAATTTTTTCTTTTCTCCTATTTCTTGTTTCATTCCATATTATTGTGCTCCTCTCCACTACATATTTGTAATGGAGCTTATTGACGTATATCCTGTGTTGCATTATTGTAATGCACTTTGGTTTTCATCAGTATTTTTTTTTTTTTTCTGATTAAAAAAGAAAAAGAAAAAGGGTATTTTTATGAGGTATGAAAGTTCTATCTTCTATGCAATGATTCTGATTAAAAAAGAAAAAGAAAAGGGTATTTTTATGAGGTATGAAAGTTCTATCTTCCATGCAAAGATTCACTAGTGGTTCGAGTCAATCTTCCAGCAATGGGTACAATCACTAACCAATGGGATGTTGGAAACAAATTACTTTAGTGCTACGCTGAATGTGTCTACTTAAAACATAAACAAGAATTGAAGGAGAAACCTTTAAAAATACAAAAATGCTAGAGGTTTCAAAAATTTTACCAAAAGTTTTACCAAATGTCTCACATGTGTGTGGGTCCACATGGGACCCACATTGTGTGGGTCTCACACCCATGTGAGACATTTGATAAAACTTTTGATAGAATATTTGGGGTCTCTAACATTACTCTTAAAAATAAATAAATAAATAAATTGAACCAAAACCAAAACTGAACAAAATAGGAAAACAGAGACTGAGTGAAACAGAGAACATACACTTTAACTTTCAGTTACTATCAATTTAAAGAAAAAAATAATAATAAATAAATAAATAAACAAGGGGAAAAAAAAAAGGAAGAAGAAGAAGAAGAAGAGAGAAAAAAGAAAGAAAGAGAGTTGATCAAAGCTAGTGTATCAAACTATCTCGTTGAGACAAATTCCATACCTCGCAGTGGTTTTTGATTGCAATCTTTTACAAGCCTGCCTGCCACTACGGTTATCTATCGATCAGGTGTTTAAATTACCTAGTAAATCAATAATCGAATCAAATTGACCACTTTAAGTTGGGTTGGCTTGGTTTGGAAGTGTACTGATTTGATTCCGGATCTTCAAATCATCAAATCCATAGGATTGGATTGGATTGGTTCTTAATTTAGACTTTCCCTAAACTCAACCAATTCGAGAAACGAACCTATTATATTTTTAAATTTTATTTATATTGATATGTCTTCACCTTATTACTCTATTACAATAAATTTGATTGCACCTAATAATTTTTTTGTATACAAGAATTATTAGGTAAAAGAAGTACTGGAAATTTGAGTCAGATTTCACAGTTGATTTAATTTATATTGATTGTATTAATGCATTTAATTTGTATTAATTATATTTAAACTTGAGTTTGATTTAATTTGTATATTTTTTAATCAACGAAAGTCATAAAATTAGTTGTTAGATTAGTACATTGGGAGAGTTAAAACTCACCCATTCACCTTGTAAAAAAAATTTACCTTCCTATTCCACTACTAAGAGTGGAACCCAAGATCTCCTCCTTAGGAGAGACATGGTAGCCAATGGGCTAGCCAACTAGACTAGAGCCCCTTGGTTTGGATTAGGGTCTTCAAATAGCCCGCGGACAAAAAATCCGATATGATCAAATCCAAGCAATCTGTCTCGTAATTCAACCCAGCCCGCTTGAGTGTCCAATTAGTCACAATCCAAAAAAAATGATTTAGAGTTTTGGACAAAGGTTTGTAACTCGAGTCCGCCCATAAATCTACCGTGTAAGAGTCTGCATGGGTGTCACGACCCAAACCCGCCCCTATAGGTTTAGCATCGTAACCAGCCAGTAATCATTGGATTACCGAAGGCCTCTAAATAGATTAACAAGATTAAGGGGCTAGCGGAAGCAAATACATAAATATAGTTGTCCAATGAGCTGTGCTGACTTATATGAAACAGAATATTTAAAACTTTACATACATAACCGGTAGTCAACCATACATTATACCCACACACATTACAGTATTTTAAGTACAGCCAACAGCATCAAATCAAGTCTTAAATAAACAGAAATCACAGAACTTAAACACAGGACGCTTCAGGAATCTCCACGTGAGGCACAATGGTTGGCTGACAACGGAACACAGATCCAGACAAAAGCCTTCAGACTCAAACTCCAGAATGCTCACCTATACACACACACACATATATATATATATATATATATATACAAACAGTGAGCTAAAACCCAGTGAATAACTTTAAGGTAAAGAGGTTAGTGAACGAAATCCGAACATATCATAAGCGGAAAATAGATCATAGCATAATCATCCTCATATCAGAACATAATAATGGTACATCTCATAGAACACATCACAGAACGTCTTCCAACTAGAGTAATCGGTTCCGGATACCGATTAAACACATATCACCACAATGAAGTGGCTAACGAGATCTCGTAAACTTGTATGTCATGGACCCGCATTTTCATACCGTCCCCCATGACTTGGGACTATCTATGGATGCCATAATAGATTTCAAACTTGGGATGTTCATTCACGTAAACAGATATCATTTCAGAAATCATAGCTTATCACATTTCATTTGGAACATAATTCATATGAACGTATCTTTACGATAACGTTACTCACAGTGGTTCCAGTAAGCGGTCAATCAGTCCTTGAGTCTTGACCTACAGCCACAAAATACATAACACAAGCATATCTTATCATTACACATTCATGTGGCCAACACAGCTTAGCTTTTATTACGTTGGTTCTTGTTCTTTCTTATCACAATGCTTAAACACACACACATACACACTTGCAATTCCTTGACTTAGTACATTCATTTCTTAGTGTGTTTCTAATCCATAATCTCATTATCAAAGCTTAATTAGGTCTTAGGAATGCCCAAGATGCAATGAGGATGCCAAAACATGAATTGGAACACTTTGTCAAATTTTTCTGAAAATGAGGTCCTGCTCGAGCGGACATGCAGACAATGAATCTTCGCTGGAGCGTGGCTTTCCCCGCTCGAGTGGACTGTAAACTCTAAAAAGTACTGGATGCAAGGTTTTCACGCTGGATGGGCGCTCGACCCACGCTCGAGCGTGGTGCATGAATTCAGGGTTCACGCTCGAGTGTGAAAGTCCCCGCTCGAGCGTGGGTCAAATTTCTGGAAAATCCAGATTGACTTCCCAAGCTCAAAACTTGAATTCAACCATCCAAAACACATCTCTTGGGCCCCAAAACTAGAGATAACATAGTAAACTTGTAAAACATGATGAATTAAGGATTATTTCATAAAATCATGGCCCAAGAGTTTACCAAAAGTTCACAATTTCAACTTAAACTTTAAGAATGTTCATGAACACAACATGCATGGATTTTCTTGGTCTTAAGCTTCCCAAAACATGATCAAACACCACAAAACAACTTGAAACCTGATGCTTTCTCCAAATGAAGATGAATTTCAAACATGCAAGAGAGGATTCATGGAAGTCATGCTCAATTTGTAAGAAAATGTACATGCATGCAAAACTTTTCAATCTCTTTGCTCCAAAACTCATGAAACTTGTAAATTGAGCTCAGAAGCTCCATGCATGTAAGAAATCCCTTTTCAAAATATGAAATCAAGGTTCAAAACATGATAATTCAAACATGGATGATATGAATCATGTTCAAAATGATGAAATTAAACTAAACTAAGCATGCATGTATGAATTAACTCTAAATTCATCATCTTTGATCTAATTCTTGTACATAATCACAAATTCTTCTTGAAATGATCTACTTGATGGTTAAAAATCATAATTAAGTCTTAAATCCTTACCTAGAGTCTTCAATTAGCTAGGTACTTGCACAATCTTTGATCAATTCAAGCTATAGCCTTCAATTTCTCCTTAATCTCTTCTTATCTCTCTCTAGAATTGCACTCTCTCTCTCTCTCTCTCTAAAATGAATTCTCAGATTTTGGCACTAAGAGGTAAAAGAATTGAGCTCAAAAATGAGTTTAAGAGTTACATGTATAACCATGGTGCTAAAATACATTAATTAGAACATAAAGCTTGCCAAACACAACTTAACGAATCAGACTGAATCAATTTTTAATAAAATTTGCCATATGGTTCTAAAAATTCCAAATAACACATCGGTGTAGTCAATTTCGATTTCGGATGCCGATAAGGCTTTCGATTTACATATTAAAGTGGAGTTCCAAACAGATATTTCTATAAGTAACAAATAGAAAGTCAAAATCATACAAAGTGTAGAATAAACACATAATTTATTTTAATCCTCTCATTAAATACGAATTAGTGGCTAATTACGGATAGGGATTGTTGCAGTCTCCCCAACTTAAAAAGTTTGGTCCTCCAAACTCAAGTTATCTTATATCAAAAGAAATGATGTTCATCGCAAATATAACTGCAATTTTTTACAAAACAGGAGCATAACCATATTCATAAATATGCTCATAACCCAATCTCGACCTTAGCTTCGTGCAGAAACAGAATCATAAATCATATACAGAGATTAGGGTTCGTATCAAAACAGAGTCTTATACACATCCAGATTTTAATTAGAAACAGATTCATATACATGTTCGTATTCACATTCTTGTCCAAATCATACACAGATGTCACAAGTCTTGCTTAAACATACGTGATACATCCCTTAGCATATACAGAACAGATACAGACACATGAGGGTTACGAATAACCAGTTCCATAAAGGAACCTCCGATACCGGGTAACAGCCAACAGATATCACATGATGCTAAGGATGTCACGAATACATATCATAAATTGGACAATCATTCAGCATACAGCATATAGCATTTCAAAAAACAAAACTTAGTTTGTCACACAGCAATAAATACAGTTGGACATAACTTTATTAAGTTATTACTCACATTACTTATATCAAGTACTTATGGGACGTCATAGATTCACACTGTTTCCCATTATTAAGTCACAGAGACTTGATTTACTCACTTTCGAGTCATCCATCCGGTCCTTGTTCGATTTGGTTTTCAATCCGGTAATTTTATTACAGTTAATCCAGGTCATTCTGAAGTTATCATTCATATACTATTCATCAGCCTCAGTTTCCATAGATTCAATCGTACTATGTGTTAATACAGAAGCAGTCATACTGATTGCATATCCTTCCAAGTAATCAGGGTTTAGAATCGAACCAATCTGCTGTCAATAAATTCCATCAGTTTTGAAGTATAGTAACACAAAAGCAATCATTCTCTTAGTCAAACAAGTTCATGGTAGTAACGGTAATACCGGAGTAATTAACCACGTGTCATGTATACGGTATTCCCATATTCCCCAAGCACAAGTTACCAAATTTCATAATCTTATTCACGTGTTTCCCAATCGGTTACAGGCATATAGTAAGAAGCTATTCGTAATCACATAGTCTGCTGTTGACGGTTCATATTCTTCCTAAGGGTTCAAGATTGATTCTAATTCTCATTCGGTTAGTTCCCTTAGCAACACGGCCCTGTTATTCAATCATAAGCAATTCACAATCCCCCATAACGTAATCAAATCAAGTAATAGTTCTCAACAAAGTCTCCTCAGATCAAATCAATGAAAGTTCTACCGGGTCATATCAGATGAAAGTTCTACCCAGTCATATTAAATAAAAGTTCAAGGCGTGAGTCATCAAACAGAAGTTCTCTCAGGTAAACAAAGGTCTCATCAAACCATGGTTCTGTCACATTAGATCAGGTAAAGGTTCTAGCCTTATTATTTCCAAACGAGGTACATTAATTCTATAGTTCATACTCCATTCGCTTAGGTGCATCGTTAGTAATTCCACAATTAGTCTAAGTTCATCAATTCTCACAGTCACATCAAAGTCATGTATCATAGAAGTTTATGTCAAAGTGTTTCAGGTCATATACAATGTGTTTCCTCCCAATAATTCTACAAGTAAATGCACGGGCATGCAGTTATTCACATCGAGAGGTAAGCATTACAGTCAGTATAGCAATTTCCCAAATGAGTTTTGCATGTAAGCATAAGGTACACAATAGCAGATTGTTATACAGAAGTTTCAAATTGGTCATACAATCATTAAAGCATGGGCTCACTGGTCTAGTCAAACAGTTTTGTCAATGTTCAACAATCACAATCCACAGTTTAGAGTTTATCATTCAAGGTTTAGTCACACAATCCCAGAGTCATAGTCCCAACGGTCGAGTTATCAAACAAATAATCATATCAATCATTCTGAACAAAGGTATAGTCATATAGGTGCATGTTCAGAATCTAATAACATTCCCAATACGGATTCACGAGTTCAATGTACAGATGAGCACAAAACAGTTTCTCCAGATACGATGGTTAAGGCAACAAGTCATAAGTCTACTCAGTCTAAACACAAATGCAACGGATACAAAGTGTGTGTCATGTTTGATTACTAACATCCCACGCAAAGGTATAGATATATGTAGGTCCAAACAAATTCCATATACAGTCAATCATACTATGTCCCCATGTTTAACAGTTCGAGCATGGCTCACAAGGTCGGTCACCATGGTTTATATCAACATTAGGTCTCAAAGTGTTCATTAACCACGGTTCGACCCCATTAATTCTAATAGTATTGCAAGCATGGGAATATATATACAGGTACGAGTCTAGGATCAATTATCATTTAGGCATTCGTTCGCAATTCATAAGCAAAAGTTCATTCTTCCAAACTGACATAAGTTCTCAATTTCGAAAATTCCACATACGACGGTTCACGTATATAATTCGAGTTCATGGGTCTAATCATTCAATGATGTCAGTCAATATATTACAATTCAGTTGAAGTCATGGTCATACAGATTTCCTAAATCACTTTTCATACATACATTTATACACAAATAAGGTAATACCTGTGTCATTTGTTTCAGCATTCCGAGTATCTACCAGAACTAGGATGTAAACCCTTCCTTGCCTCTAGGTACAGGAACAAAACCATTCATATTAGCATTAGGCTTAGTGTTGTTCAGATGAGCTCGTAAGTAAGACTTAGCCAAGCGTCCTTTCTGTCCACATCTAAAACAAGCCCCTGATAGGCGGCAACAAATGCCCCAATGTTGTTTCCCACATTCTTTACAAATAGGTATACCATTGTTCACATTGCTTCCCCGACTCTCTTTGTTCACAGTTATTGCCCTAGATTTTTCATTTGTAGAGGTCATCGAATTACTAGTCATTTCGACTTTCTGTTTCTTCTGTTTCGTTCTCTCGGATTCAGTTGATGATGTTGATTTTGATATTTTGAAGGCTGCTATGTTTGCCTCGGACATTAAGGCCCTATCAAGAATGTCCACGTACTTTGGCAATTTTAAGATGCCAACTCGATCAAACACATCTAAGTCCAGCCCACCTTCAAATTTCCTAGCCTTTTTGTAGTCAGTGTCTATCATGTGGGGTACATAACGGGCTAACTCAGTAAATTTTGTTTCATATTCAGCCACAGTCATTTTGCCTTGTTTTAGTTGTTCAAATTCGGATATCTTCCTATCCCGGATGCATTGGGGAAAATATTTTTTGAAGAAAATTTCTTTAAATCTATTCCATGTCACACATTCATTCTCATTCCGTACTAACATCCACCATCTCCTAGCTTCTTCCTTCAGTGTGAATGTTGCCAACAAAACTTTCTATGCCTCAATACACGAAAATACTTCAAACATTTTCTCAGTTTCTAAAACCCGAGCCTTGGTTTTTAACGGTTCAATAACCCCCTGAAATTACGGTGGTTTCATCTTATTATATTTCTGTGTCAGTGTTATCATATCATAATTAGCTGGTTCATGTACATGTATTTGCCCTTGTTACTGTTGTTTCAGATTTTCGGTTAAGGCTTCAACCATTCTTTCTAACTGGCTAATTCTAGCGTCAGAAGATTCAAATTCGTCTATATTCCTTGTCCGTTCCATGGGCTACACACAAACAGGGTGCTTATTAATATAAGAAAAGCTCTCATTGATTCCACATTCGGTATTGAAATTAACATTACATGTTATTTCACTTAACTTCTTTGATCATGCTCAAAGGCTTTATTTCGTTTCATTTTCAATAAAGATACGTTCATAATAGTTCGTACACTTAAACATGGTAATGCAATGCCCCTATTTCATTTCTAGGACATCCTATAACTCATATGAACTTGTGTGTGCAGTATAACTCGTGCTCTCATACCACTCTATCACGACCCAAACCCGCCCCTATAGGTTTAACATCGTAACCGGCCAGTAATCCTTGCATTACCGAAGGCCTCTGAACAGAATAACAAGATTAAGGGGCTAGCGAAAGCAAATACATAAATATAGTTGTCCAATGAGCTATGCTGAATTATATGAAACAGAATATTTAAAACTTTACATACATAACCAGTAGTCAGCCATACATTATACCTACACACATTACAGTATTTTAAGTACAACCAACGACATCAAATCAAGTCTTAAATAAACAGAAACCATAGAACTTAAACATAGGACGCTTCGGGAACCTCAACGTGAGGCACAATGTTTGGCTGACAACAGAACACAGATCCAGACAAAAGCCTTCAGACTCGAACTCCAGAATGTTCACCTATACATATATATATACAAACAGTGAGCTAAAGCCCAGTGAATAACTTTAAGGTAAAGGGGTTCGTGAACGAAATCCGAACATATCATAAGCGGAAAATAGATCATAGCATAATCATCCTCATATCAGAATATAATAATGGTACATCCCATAGAACACATCACAAAACGTCTCCCGACTAGAGTAATCAGTTCTGGATACCGATTAAACACATATCACCACAATAAAGTGGCTAACGAGATCTCGTAAACTTGTATGTCATGGTCCCGCATTTTCATGTCGTCCCCCATAACTTGGGACTATCTATGGATGCCATAATAGATTTCAAACTTGGGATGTTCGTTCACGTAAACAGATATCATTTCAGAAATCATAGCTTATCACATTTCATTTGGAACATAATTCATATGAATGTATCTTTACGATAACATTACTCACAGTGGTTCCAGTAAGCGGTCAATCAGTCCTCGAGTCTTGACCTACAACCACAAAATACATAACACAAGCACATTTTATCATTACACATTCACGTGGCCAAAACAACTTAGCTTTCATTACGTAGGTTCTTGTTCTTTCTTATCACAATGCTTAAACATACACACATACACACTTGCAATTCCTTGACTTAGTACATTCATTCCTTAGTATGTTTCTAATCCATAACCTCATTATCAAAGCTTAATTAGGTCTTTGGAATGCCTAAGATGCAATGAGGATTCCAAAACATGAATTGGAACACTTAGTCAAATTTTCTGAAAATGAAGTCTACGCTCGAGCGTGGGTTTCTCCGCTCGAGCGGACATGCAGACAATGAATCTCCGCTCGAGCGTGACTTTCCCCGTTCGAGCGGATTGTAAACTCTAAAAAGTACTGGATGCAAGGTTTTCACGCTCAACGGGCGCTTGACCCACGCTCGAGCGTAGTGTATGAATTCAGGGTTCACGCTCGAGCGTGAAAGTCCCCGCTCGAGCGTGGTTCAAATTTCTGGAAAATCCAGATTGACCTCCCAAGCTCAAAACTCGAATTCAACCATCCAAAACACATCTCTTGGGCCCCAAAACTAGAGATAACATAGTAAACTTGTAAAATATGATGAATTAAGGATTATTTCATAAAATCATGGCCCAAGAGTTTGTCAAAAGCTTACAATTTCAACTTAAACTTTAAGAATGTTCATGAACACAACATGCATGGATTTTCTTGGTCTTGAGCTTCCCAAAACATGATCAAACACCACAAAACAACTTGAAACTTGATGATTTCCCCAAATGAAGATGAATTTCAAACATGCAAGAGAGGATTCATAGAAGTCATGCTCAATTTGTAAGAAAATGTACATGCATGCAAAACTTTTCAATCTATGCGCTCCAAAACTCATGAAACTTGTAAATTAAGCTCATAAGCTCCATGCATGTAAGAAATCCTTTTCAAAATATGAAATCAAGGTTCAAAACATGATAATTCAAACATGGATGATATGAATCATGTTCAAAATGATGAAATTAAACTAAACTAAGCATGCATGCATGAATTAACTCTAAATTCATCATCTTTGATCTAATTCTTGTACATAATCACAAATTCTTCTTGAAATGATCTACTTGATGGTTAAAAGTCATAATTAAGTCTTAAATCCTCACCTAGAGTCTTCAATTAGCTAGGTACTTGCACAATCTTTGATCAATTCAAGCTATAGCCTTCAATTTCTCCTTAATCTCTTCTTATCTCTCTCTAGAATTGCACTCTCTCTCTCTCTCTCTAAAATGAATTCTCAGATTTTGGCACTAAGAGGTAAAAGAATTGAGCTCAAAAATGAGTTTAAGAGTTACATGTATAGCCATGGTGCTAAAATACATTAATTAGAACATAAAGCTTGCCAAACGCAACTTAACGAATCAGACTGAATCAATTTTTAATAAAATTTATCATATGGTTCTAAAAATTCCAAATAACACATCGGTGTAGTCAATTTCGGTTCAGATGCCGATAAAGCTTTCGATTTACATATTAAAGTGGAATTCCAAACAGATATTTCTATAAGTAACAAATAGAAAGCCAAAATCATACAAAGTGCAGAATAAACACATAATTTATTTTAATCCTCTCATTAACATCATTAACTACGGATTAGTGGCTAATTACGGATAGGGTTGTTACAATAGGTAAGTTTGATATTTAGTATCCGCCCACCCCACTTGTAGGTTTTATGTGTTACTTGATTATATGAGTTGTAAAAAAAATAAAAAATCAAAATACTTGAATTATGTTAAAAAGTAAACCCAAAAAAAAAACTAATGAAAATATTTTTAAAATGTGAATGAAAAGTGTATAGAATTTAATAATACAAGTGTAATGAAAAATGTGTAGTTTAGTTCATTTCATTCGGCCCATAAAATTTGGGCTTATTAGCGGGACATGATTTTAATTTTTTAAATAAGCACGGCCTATACCAGTCCGTTGACTGGTCAAAATTTGAAAAACCTGTTAAAATATGGAATTTGGACCCAATAGTTACAGGGTTGGGTAAGCCCGTCCCGTCCCATTGATGACCCCTAGTTTGGATTTAATTTGTATTGACTTGCATTGAATAATATTTTACTCTTTATTTGTGTTATATTTAAATGTTAAAGACTTATTTATTTTGACAGATTTACTTATTTTTAATATAGTGGAACTGTGGTTTTAACTCGAGCTATATTAGGTTAGATTGAATTGGTTCTAATGCATGGTTGGTTTTGTTGCAAGTCCAAAAACTTAAAGCGGATTATGATTTTGTTGGTTTCAAATTTAATACCAAACTGAATTAAACCAGCCCATCAATAATGGATTTACACTAGCTACTACCTTTCAACCATTATGTCAAATTTTAGTTTTGTTGATCAATATCTCACTCGCTCCTTAATAATTTTTAGCCAACAAATATTTGTTGTAAATCTACTCATAGAAATAAACACATTACAATGTAGACGTACCTGAAAACACGTATGGATTCAAATCATTTTTTACAATATGAAAATTTTATGGTTGGATTACTGGATATTACATTTAACTAAAGCTAAAATTAAAAAGTTATACTTTTTAAGCTACAACAAAGAGCCCCAATATCACTTCTTAACTCAAAGAAAACCTATGTCATATATATATATATATATATATATATATATATATATATATATATGTATATATATTCAGAAAATTTGACTAAATTTTTTCATTTCTTATACGACTAACATGATGAATTCCAACAGCTTGCTTGTTTTCATTTTTCAAAAAACACTTTTCAAAAAATTCTACTTTCTTATTTTTCGTGTTTTTTTGTTTTTACTGAATTTTTTTAATATTTTAAGCAATTTTTTTACTTTTTAGACACACCTAACATAAATACACCTAAAAACTAAAAAAAAAATGTAAAAAAAATCTTTTAAAAATTCATTAAATACCAAATATATAAAAAAAAATATAAGAATTCAGTACATTTTTTGTATTTTTATGTATTTATTAATTTTTTAAAATATTTTTTCACAAATTTTTTACTTTTTAGACATATCTAAGTAATGTCATTTAAAAAAGTAAAAAAAAAAAATGTTTAAAAATTTAAAAATATTCACTAAAAATTAAAAAAATTAAAAAAAAAAACACAAAAACTAAAAAACTCAATTTTCAAAAAACTTAATCCAAAAAACTCAAACCAAACACACTGCTTATTTTTTAAATATGATAATCCCTACATATACACATAGTTTACTGCATGAATACAAAGAATAAATAAAATAATTATAGCAATAACTATCACTTCTCATTATCTAACGTGATATTTAATTAGGTAAAACCTTGATGATATCATGAAAGAAAATAAAAATAAATAAATAAATAAATAAAAGGGAGCTAAAGCAAAAAAGACCAAAAGAAGCTTTGCCACTATCCTTAAGTAGGCATTAACTTCGAACTGAAGGATTGTCTTAAAAAGTTATTTATTTATTTATTTTATACTCAGTATGCGGTCCAAGTTGAAAACCAATTCTACCGTCCATTAATGGATTCTATGAAATTATTTACATCGGAGAAATTTCAAACCTAAGATTACGAAAAAAAACATATGCTTAGGTCTCAGACTTTAATCACTAGACTAACCCTTGAGCCTAATTTTCTCTAGGGGTGCAACTCGGACGGGTTCGGTCGGGTTGGGGGTCTGCCCAAGCCCGACCCGAATTGCCCGAGGCAATGCCCAAGCCCGCCCAAGCCCGACCATGAACCCGAGCATTGCTGCCCAAGCCCGGCCCAAGCTTTGCCCGAATTGCCCAGATTGCCCGAATTGCCCGAATTGCCCAGATTGCCCGAATTGCCCGAGTCCAGAAACCTGTAGGTAGATCTAAGGGTAGACATAAAAGATAATAATCTAATGGTAGAAGATTAACCAAAAAAAAATAAAAAATAAAAATTAAGACAAACTCTTTTACTTAATAGAAGACTAACCAAAAAAAAAATAAAAAATAAAAAATAAAAATTAAGACTAACTCTTTTACTTAATTTATATATATTATATAATTTATTAAATTATATATTATATATTATATTAAATTCAATTCGGGTTCGGGTTGCTCGGGTTGGCCATTGGTTCTGCCCAAGCCCGGCCCAAATTGCAATTCGGGCATCAAAAATCTGCCCAAGCCCGTCCAGATTACAAGATATAGATGCCCAAGCCCTAAAAAAACTCGGACTGGGCTCGGGTTGCTCGGGTTGAGCCCGCCCGAGTTGCACCCCTAATTTTCTCAAAAAGTTAAAGCGGCTAAGTGGCTTGCTTATTTGTCTTGTGTGGAAAAAGAAATTAATTAAAAAAAATTAAAAATATTAAAAGAGTGCTTTATTTATATTATTTTTAAAAAATTAAAAAATTAATTTTTTTAGTGACATGTATTTTAAAATGTACAGTGATTTTAAGTTTCTTAATAACTGCCTTTAAGGAACTCCCTAAGAAATAAATAAATAAACAAATCTCCTAAATTAAACTTGCAATGCTTTGTTTAACATAAAAAATATCAATATAAATTCGTATTGAGTAGCATGAATCTTGATAAATAACAAACAATAACACTTGACTTGTGATGGGCATGGCCCATACGGCCTAGCCCAAACCGCAATTGCTTCAGGCAGCCCAAGCGGCCATTCAGTTATAATCTAGTAGGTGAAACTCAACAACAGGCCCACCGAAGAACCCATGTTGGCCCAGCCCCTGTGACACTTAGACACCTGTTAGGCAGGGAGTTAGTCACGTGGCACACAAAGATCCTGTAGAGTTATTGAGCTCAAACATTAAGCATTAAATGAAGATGTCATAGCATTAATTATAACAAGACCTCTCGTCTCCTGCTATGGTGAAACTGCCATAGCTGACGACAAGTCGACCATAGACTTTCGGCCAATAAGATAGTTTGAATAGACAACAAAATGATGAGAAAAAAGATATAAGGAAGCTTATAAAGAATGTAAAAGACAACAAGTAATACTCTCTCTCTCTCTCTCTCTCTCTCTCTCTCTCTCTCTCTCTAACAACTCTCATTATCACTTCCAATTAGGGGTGCTCGCGAATCGGTTTTGCGCGGTTTGCGGTTCAATTTTGACCCGCCCGCATGTATGTGGTTTAGGAAAAAGTCAAACCGCAACCGCCCGCAGTGCAGTTTGCGGTTTGTACGAATAGGGTTTACGGATGTGCGGACGGTTGCAGGCGGTTTGCGGTTTGCGGTTTGCGGTTTGGTTTTGACCTTTTAAAAACTAATTTTTGAGTTTTTTTTCCCATTTTGTAAATATTTATTTTGGATCATTTTCTTTCAATTTTCTAATAATACAAAATTAAAGTATAAGATCTAGTATCATTGGCAACTGCTGAGGAAATGAACGTGAGATGTAAACAAAACTTACACAAGATGTAAACAAAACCATTTTAGCAATTTTAGGATCACTTCAGTCAAATAATATCATCATAGCTATTCGATACATATTATAAAATTAAATAACTCAATTGTTAAACACATGACAAATGCAAAAGAGAAAAGTAAGTGGTAACTCACAGGTTCTAAGATATGCAAATCCTTAAGAGGGTTCATTCCATCTGTACCCCCAAACACAAACAGATTATCTGCCACAGTGGTACAGCTATGGCTGTCCCTACGCACCGGTGGTGTGCCTTTTATCACAGGTTGACACCATGCCCGTGTAGCTACACACAACAATATACATATAAGAAAAAAAAAATCTATATAAAGGCCAACAGTCCATGTGTTTTTATTAAAAAAAAAAATTAAAAAATATATTTGGCTAAGTGCGGACGGGTTGTGGTGGGTGCGGTTCAAACCCGCAACCCGCAAATCTTATATATTCTAAACCGCACCCTACCCTATTCACTTCGTGAAACTGCCCATACATGTGCGGTTTGGATCGGGTAAGGCAGGTTGTGCGGGTTAGATAATCCTATGCCCAGCCCTACTTCCAATCTAACTTAATCATTGGAGTGTCCACGGGGAGAAACCACTCTAGTCTTGGTACCTCCCTACCGGACCTTTTGTAGGCACCCATTAAGAAAACGAAGACCAACAGACTTGTAGGATGCGTAGATCAATCCAACCCATCCTCCATTGACCATATTGCATTATCAGTTGGCACCGTCTGTGGAAATCGCCCTTGGTTGGCAGTTATGTTCATTGTCATCGGAAGAAGTTCCACCATCACCCATCTTCTATGTCAGAGTGGATGGTTACGATGAGATTCATGACTTCGCAACACAATACTGGTAACCCCCAAGCTGAGTCCTCCAACCTATATTTATATTTCGCAAAACTCACTAACAGCATCAACCGACTAGTCAAACAAAACCAAGCCTTGGTTAACGCTTTGCTCTAACGTGACTTACCTATCCCTCCTTCACCGCCACAAGAAATCCCTCTAAACCCAAAACAAGCCCACCATTATCATCCCTTCCCACCATATCTGTCCCAAGGGTCATTTTCGCCCTTCGTACCACAGCCTTAACCATCGAACCTTGAAGGTCTGCACGTCCTTCCTCTAGGCTCACGGTTTTACTAGGAGAGGCCACCGCTTTTCCACAATCACCCTCCACAGCACCATGCTACTATCCATGAGGGAGAAGATAGCATTGTTTGTAGACACCCCATTTTTTACGGCCTTTATAACTTAGATGCCATCACTTACACACCTAATGATAAGCCTATATGCTTGTCAAGTGCTCGAAGTCCTCAGCGGAATGTCACAGCTTTGAACCTTTCAAACCTTGCACCCCTGTTGCCCTGTTTTGGACCAAACCAAGTGATTTTCAAGCCTGCAACCTCTGGTGACCTGTCGGCCACCTATATGGGCTGCCGGTCATCACTCTTGGTTGCCTGCCACCAATGTCTTTTGCAGATATTTTGTGATAGCTGTGCCAGCTGTTTGCACAGATGCTTGCATCTGCTCCCACGTGTATGGCTGGATGTTTATGAGGGAAATTCATGTTTTTTATATATAGATGACCTCCCTCTCATATTTGGAGGTTAGAAAAATTTTGGAGCAAAATTTTTCCTTTCTCTCCACAACTTTCTCTCTCTTTCTCTTACAAATTTCTCAACCTTTGCTTGCATATCCTTCACCTTTGCTTATACACTCTTAACCAAACCTCTTCATATTTGAGCTGAGGTATCTTTGAGCCTTGTTTGAGCTCTTAAATGTGTGTTTGCTTTGGTTTATTACTTGGAATTGGTTCTCCTCTTCAAGAGGTATAAGGCTTCACCTCTTTACTTGTTGTATCTACTCTTTTCCTTGCTATTTTTCAATTTTTTTTGGGCTACAAAAATTTTGTATTTTGGGCTGAAGCTTGGGTTTTAAGGCCAATAAAGGTTGAGGGGTGGTTTACCTTTCTTTACACCTTGTCCTCAAGGCCTTTACCCTTGTGTTTCCCACATTTGCACTATCTTTTATTGAGCTTTTAAACACTAATTTTTAGAGCTATTTCAGTGGCTAAAATCATGGTTTGAAGTCCAAAATTAGAAGGCTTAGCCTCCCCTCCTTGTGTTTTGCATACTAGTCTAGCATGCTCCATATTTTAGCATATTATTCTAGCTATTTTTGTCTTAATTTCAGCATGTTTTAGGACTAACTTTAGCTTATTTTAGGACTGTCTTTAAGTGTTTGTTGCATTTGAGCCTTTTTTTTTTTTTTTTGCATGCTTGTAGTGTAATTGTCCTCATGAGTTTGGGGTTTTAGGCCTTAGACATCATCTTATTTGAGTTGGTTGTATTCATTTATGGCTTTTTATACTTATGATCACTCTTAATCACCTCTGCAACCTCCCTCATTTCTTGTCTTTTGTTTTGTTTTGAAAGTGGTTTCAAACAACTTGTTTGTTTAAGCATGAGATTGAGATATCATGCTTAATGGTTTAATCCATTTGGGAGTTCATTACCAACGGTATGATGTCTCTTTCATGTCCAAAACAACTTTTGGTTTGAGCCCTCTTTCCATTAGAGGACTTAAATTCACCTTTGGACTCAAGTTATTAAAAAATGGTTGGTAAACTAAAATGAAGTAATAAAACTTAAGGCTAAAAAATGATGCAAGATAATAACTTATTTGGGTTCAATCAGACGTTAATTGAACACTTGAGTCTTGAGTTTTTTCATACTCATTAGTGATGAAAATGGTTCAAAATTCATTGTCAACTACTTCCTTTGATCTTTCATGAGAGAGAGGTAGTTTTGAGAGTCTTATTTTATTGTATTTATCAAACTTGCACCCTTTGGTTCATAGGCCATTATGCAATGAAATTGCTTTCATTGATGGTTTGTGAACCACGCTTACTACTCCTTTGAATTGTTCATGATATGGAGGGTTAAATTGTGCAAACAAACCCTTGAGAATACACTGTCTTTGCTCTAGTTGCTCTCTATTGCAGCAAAGAAGTTCTGTCATCAGTGGCCGGCAGGCCATCATCAGTGGATGGAAGGCCCTCTACCGGCCACCAGTGCAAAATTTAGCAATGTACTCCCCCAGAGAAACAGAGTTGGTCTGGAAGTAGAAATCAGTGCAAGTGATCTACTGTGCAACAGAGGCATTCAGCAGTAGAAACATTGACTTTTCGGGTGAAAACCGTATTCATGCATGAGTTCTCCATTGATCCTTGGGAACCGCGTTGTAACAATAGTAGTGTTGTGCTTGAAGTAGTGGCTTTGTAAATTAATTAGTTAGAATAGTTAATTCGTCTCGTGTTGTAATTATTTTAATTAGCTAGATTAGTTAATTAATTCGGTTTGCAATAATTAGTTAAGTAGTTTAGCTATTTATTCATCTGGGTTTGTAATAGTTGCTTAAATAGCTTAACTTTAATTAGTTAGCTAGTTAGTTTATTCGGACTCTCCTTTGTGAGAGCGCAATGTTGTAATAACGTGTATGTCTTCCAACCCCACATCTTTCTCCCTTTTATTTACTAGCTTATGATGGTTAGTTTAGGGCATCGTGTTTTATTTAGCATATTTCATGATTTACATCCACTTGTATTCCATGCACTAAGGCTTGGTTCATCATTCTAATTTGCATTGTTAGTTTAAATATTTCTTTGAATACGTGCTTACACTGCATGTTATCAAATTGATTCACATGTCATTTTAAGTGGCCAAGTCTATTTAGATTGCATATCACATGTGTTGCATTAGTCATGTTGCATAAGTTGGAATCATGCATTTTTCTAACTCATCTTTCTTTTGGCTTGGAGTACTAGGTGAGCCTTTACTCGCTTTAGCATATCACATGTTGATGTTGTCATGTCTAGCATGCTTGCCATGAGACTAATTGCTTAAATAATAAATTGTTTGAATGCCTGTGGATGAAGGCTAATTGCTTGAATTAGAATAATTTGAGTAATGTTTATATGTAATCACTTTTTCAAATGGTACATATTCGAAACAATTTTGCAAAAAAACAAGAGCCAAATGTTCCAATTCTTGTGATTTAGTCTATACTTATGTGTGTGCACATCACATAGTAAATGCTAGCCTAATAAATTGAAACAAGAGAATATAATGTAAATAAGATTCATATCATGATTAGTAGAGGCCGATCTTTGATCGGGCGAGCGGGGGTGCTCAATTCATGACCTTTCCCTCTCGTACCTAAGTTCCCGAGTCGAGACAATCTTGGTGATGACGGACACGTAGCCTTTGGCACAAGTCATGGGTTTCTTAAATTTTCCAAAAATATTTAGGTTGCGACTCTCTATCTGGCAAAGAAGTCCATTTTTGGCAATTTGATTCAAAATCGATTTTTCAAAAGATTTACCAGATTTGGACTCTTTGCTGCTTATCTATTTCACATTGCACTTATGGGATTAGATTCAGAACCGCGGGAGTCCGATACTGTAAGGCTTATTCGACTTCCGAAATGGGGGGCGAAAAAGTTAGTGTTTAACCCCCACTTCATGCTAGAGGGGACAATGCTCCCATTTAGGATGAAGAACTACGGGCCATGAAGCTCCAGCTCTAAAGGGCCATACAAAACATGCAGAACAAACCTTCTTTTACTGTCAACTCCCTTTTTACTACTTCTATTAGGAACAAGCCTCTACTCCCTAAGTTCAAAATGTCGTCGATTGATACCTTTGATGGTACCACCGATTCGGTCGACCATGTGGAAGCATATTGAACACTCATAATGCTCCATGCCTTTCCAAACGAAATCATGTGTCGCACTTTCCCCATCACATTGAAAGGGTCGATGCAACTCTAGTTTAGTCAGCATCAACCAAACTCTGTCAGTTCCTTTCAACAACTCAACTAATCTTTCTTAAGCCATTTCATTGGTTCCTAGCGGCAGCGACATCCGACGACTCAGCTGCTAAATATCCGGCAGACAGAAACGGAATCACTACGCAGCTTTGTCACCCGTTTCAATACAGAGGCCTTATAGGTTGAAAAGAACGATAACAAAAGTCATTTTCACAGCCTTCATAGCTGGCTTGCGCTCATCGGATTACCCCACAATCCAAGGAAATGAGAAAAGAACTTGAGCCCAAGCACTCACAATGTGCTCACTGACCTCTTCAATATGCAGACCGACCCCCACACTCTGCCCGACCAGCTCCTACCCGTCCACCTGGTCGGTTCAAATGATACACACCTCTCAACTCACCTATGGAGCAAGTCTTAAACCAAATTCAACGTGACTATAACCTCAAATGGCCCCAACCATCAAGATCTCCCTCCAACCAGCGGGACCAATCCAAATATTTCTGTTTCCATCGTGACCAGAGCCATAACACTGAAGAATGTGTTAACCTTAAAGACCAGGTCGAGGATTTGATCTGCCAGGGGCGCCTCAATCGATTCACTATAGCCCGTTCCCCACCAAAAAGCCACGGTCGACCCCCCATAGTAAAATGACAGACGTACTCCTCCCAGGCAGCCTGAACAACCCAAGCAAAATGATGACAAAGCTCAACAACAACCTCGAGCACAATGTGGGGCTGCACCCTCATTGGGCGAGATTGGGGTTATCGCGGGAGGACTCGCGTGCGGCGGACCATCTTGGTCGACACAGCGAGCCAAGCTTAGAAAGATCAGACAAGGCTCGGATAAGGAAGTGGCGACCATGGACCGACCCTACAAGTAACCCAAATAATGGTCGTAACGACTACAGATTGTACAGTAATCCACTACCCCGATGACGACCCCCTAGTCATTTCTACTCTCTTATCGAACTACAAAGTCATTTGAGTACTTGTCGATGATGGCAGTTCATCAGATATCATCTTCCTTAGTGTCTTCTGACAGCTCAAGATCGGGGAAGAAAAGCTGTCGCCCCTACAAACCCCACTAGTCGGATTCACTTGAGATCAAATGACCTCCATAGGCTCCATAAGCCTTCCAATCATCATTGGAGAATATCCACGACAGTCCACCAAACTTCTCACCTTTCTCGTTGTCGACTGTCCTTCCGCTTACAATATTATCCTTGGATGCACGGCTCTCAACACCCTCCAAGCTGTAACGTCCACTTATCAGTTGGCCATAAAGTTTCCGACTAAATAGGGGGTCGGCACTATGAGAGGTGAGCAGATGGTAGCTAGAGAATGCTACGTAGCCTCGTTAAAGGAGGTCAAGATGAGGGAGGCTATGATCATCGAAGACCTTGACATCAGGGATGAAGAGGAATTAATCAAGGGGAACTAGTGGAAGAATAAGTCAAAGTACTCATTGATTCTACCGACCCAACGAAAATAGCTAAGATTGGTAGCCAGTCGTTCCCTCAGACCAAGGTCGACCTTACAGCTCTTTTAGCCGAGCATAACGATGTCTTTGCTTGGACTCATTCGGACATACCAGGCATTGATCCTTCTTTTATTACTCATCGCCTCAACATTGAGCCCCAGTTCTAGCTATTCTGACAAAAACAGCGCATTTTCCATCTAGAGCGCAATAATCTCATCGCTGCAAAGGTAGACAAGCTGTTGAATTCATAAAAAAAAAAAAAAACAAACAAACAAACAAACAAACAAACAAACAAACAAACATGGACTATCCCAAGTGGATATCCAACGTGGTCTTTGTTTGCAAAAGTAACAATAAATGTAGACTTTGCATTGACTACTCTGACCTCAATCGAGCTTGCCCAAAAGATAGCTATCCATTACCCAGGATAGATCTATTAGTCGATGCAATAGGAAGCCATCAGATGTTTAGTTTCATGGATACATTTTCAAGTTATAACCAAATCTTAATGCATGCAGCTGATCAGGAGCACACATCTTTCATTCTGACAGGGGGACTTACCATTACCGTGTGATGCCATTCGGTCTGAAAAATGCAATAACCACTTACCAATGACTAGTTAATGCCATTTTCAAAAACCAGATAGGTAGGAACACGGAGGTCTACGTTGATGTGTAGACACCCATTTTTGACCGTCCTTAAGACTTGAGCGCCTCAGGTTGATCACTCGATGATGAATTAGTACGCTATGTAAACGTTCAATTTCTTTGGCAAGGAGCCTCGATTTTGAGTTTCAAAAGCCTAGAACCCTGCACCTCCTTTGGACCAAAACCCAATTTTTCCAAGCCTGACCATACAAAGGCCTACGGGCCAACAGGTGACTGGCTGGCTAGAAATTAGTGGCCAGCTGTCCCCTACCTAGCCAGCCGGGTTTCCCTGCAGAACAGATATTTGTTGCCAACTGTCCCCCCATGTGCATACACTGCACCAACTAGCTCCATACTGATATTTTCGAGATAGCAACCAATTTTTCTATATATACTTGAATATTCATTTTGGTTTTAGGTTAGAAAAATTGTCCAAAGCTCAAAAACTTGGTAAGCACTCTCTCTCTCTCTCTCTATCTTGCAATATACATACACTATACATACACTTCCTAAACCAAAATTTTAAGTCTCCTTGCTAAGGTTCTTAAGCTAAAATTTCAACTCTTGAGGGTAATCACTTGTTGGTTTGTGAATCAAAGTGTAACCTCTCTTCAAGAGGTATAACTTTTGCCTTCTTTAAACTACTTCTTCCCTCTCTTTTCTTACTGTTTTTATACTATTTTTGGACTATTTCTATGGGTTGAAACTTGTGACTTAAAGCTACCAAAAGTAGAGGGGTTAACCACCCTTCTTTAAACCTTATTCCATAAGTTTTTGTCCTTGTGTTTCCCACTTCTTTCTCAACCTTTGACCATTGATTTTCAAAGTATTAAAAGGACAAAAAATATGGGGTTTTGAGGACCAAAAATGGGAGGGGTTAGCCACCCCTCCTTAGGCTTGCTTACTAGCTTTACTTCTCTCATTTTGCTTACTTTTTTTTGGCTCTTTCAAAGTATTTCCAGCACTATTTTTGTGAGTTTTAGGATTGTTTTAGTGTGTTTACTTTATTTATGCTTTGCATAGTATGCTTGTAGTGTTGTAGTCCTCATAGGTTTAGTGGTTTAGGCGTTAAACACCAACCTATTTGAGTTGATAGCTTTCATTTTCATACATATGCTTACACTTGTAATACTCATCTATGCACTCTCCTTCCTTTCTTGGTTTTCTTTGTTTGAGAGATATTTCAAATGAGTATTATTTAAGGTATGCGAAAGAGACTTTCCATGCTTAATGGTTTAATCTCTTCAGAGGTTTATTACCAAGGCATTACATCTCTCTCATATCAAAAACAACTTCTTGTTTGACACTTCTCTTCATTAGTGGACATAACTCCCATTTTTGGACTAAAATGATTAAAGAATGGAAAGGTAATTAAAAAGGGGTTAATAAAATTAGACTAAAAGAAGCAAGAGAATAAAATCAAGTTGAGTTCAATCGAACGTTAATTGAACCCATTGAGTCTTGAGTCATTTCATACTCTCTAGTGATGATAATGGCTCAAGAATCAATGTTTACCACTTCCCTTGAGGTAACTCCATGATAGGGAGGAGGTTTTGTTGGTCTTTCCTTTTCATTCATTGAGCCTTTGTACCATCGATTCATAGATTATCACACAATAACCTTGAGATCATTAATGATTTATGAATCGATTATACTCCTTCCTTGATCAATTTCATGATAAGTAGAGGCAGAAAGGATAAACATCCCCTGGAAACACTCTGTTTTTGCTCTATTTCCATACTGTTGCAACAAGGCAGTACCGGTCGGACAGCCACCTTTTGTTAAGCAAGCAATGTCATTTTCATAGCAAAATGGAGTAAAAGCTGGGGCAAAAACAGAATTATTTTCTGACTACAAACAGAACGGTTCATGCAGCAAAACAAAGGAGTCTTTGAGAGGATGTTCTCAGTTGCGCACGTGATTCTTCAGCTCCCGTTCGAATTAATTATCTTAATTGCTCATAGATTAATTAGCATGTTGTAATTAAGTAGTTAAATTCCTTTGAGTTTGTAATTAGCTTAATTCTAATTTTTAGTAATTAGTTGGTATAGTTAATTCATTTATTTGGTAATGTAATAATTAGCCTAGTTAGGACATTCATTCGGACCCTTTTACATGAGGGCAAAATTATAACATTGTGTATGTCTTCTAACCCTCATTTCTTTCTCCTTTTTATTTACCCGCTTATGATGGATTTCATATAACATCATGTTTTCCTTAGTATTCTCTATGACTCGCATCTGTTCGTTTTGCATGCATAAGGGTTCAGCTCATCATACTAATTAATGTCAATTTCAAATTCCTTACTCGAACACGCGCTTTATTGCATGCCTTGAATTGACTCATGTGCCACGCTAATAACCAAGCCTTTTAATTGCATGGTCTATGCGTTGCATTAGTCATGTTGTATTGTTTAGGATCTTGCATTTTTTTTTTTTCTAACTATTTTATTTCTTTTGACACACCTCGGATATTTGGGGTAAGCAATTTTTGCTTTAGCATATTGCATGCGTGCAATTGTTGATATGTCAAGCATAAACTACCATGAGGCTACATGCTTAGTTTATATACCTATTTAAATACATGTGGATGAAGGCTATTTCGCTTAAGTTGGATGATTTGATTAATATAAATATGGGCTTACTTTTTCGAAGTGACACATATTCAAAACAATTTTCAAACAAATATGAAATCAAAGCGTTCCAAGTTTTGTGAATTGGTTTATACTTGTGTGAATCACGTAGTAAAGCTAGCATGATAATCAGAACAAGAGCATATACTGTACATAAAAATCACATCATGATCAGTAGAGGTCGATCTTTGATCGGGTGAGTAGGGTGCTCAATTCATGACCTTCCCCTCTTATGATTTTGAAAAGTTTAATGAGGTTGATTAGCTCAAAATTTTACCTTTTACAACACAGACCATTCTTAAAGTAAAAAGGAAAATTTTCAATGCTCACAACTTTAATTCTATTTATTTCCACACAAGTATATTTTCTAACTCTCAGATTAAATCAAAGTTGTTTTTACATCATAAAACTTGAAAAGAAATGTCAAAGCAATAAACTAGGGGCATAGATAAGTCAGGTGTTCCTATGTCTTCTACTCGCGCTTATGGAAGTCTTTGCCACCAAGAATGGCCCGACTTATGCCTCATCCTCGAGCCAAGCCAAGCATTCGCCAGAAAAGGCGTAACTGAAGCTAAGGTCAAGGGCCAGAAGTTCTCTCGTCCACCAAGCAACAAGGTATTGGGTCAAGTGCGAGGCACAAACTGGAAATGGAGCTGGGTATTCCACCATTTCCTCCAGACAAGTCTAATCATGTCCAAACTAGCGCCTGAACCGAAAAGGAAAATAGAAGACCCAATGAATGAGGCCAATCAACTGTATACCCAGCTGTCGAGACATGTTGTAGCCCATCTTAGTCAAGTTAAGCCAGGGGCAATGCCAAGTAATGTCAATCACAGATCTATTGCACATTAAGTCGCACCACAATCCCTCTGAAGGGAAGTCCATTAGCCACTGGCGAAAGAAGTAGGCTCTGGCTGAATACTCGGGACAAAGGTCCACCACTTTCAACCTATCTATCAACCATACCTGGGAAGAGATGAAAAATAAGAGAGAGCGAAGAATAGAGAGATGTACGTGGAGAGAAAAATAAGGAAAGGGTTTTGAAAGAAAAATAGAGAGTGAGTGTCGAGTGATGTGAAAAATCATCATAAATAAGAAAGGGTGGGAAACACTACCTAGAGAAGCAGTGGACTCCCTACAAACCGAGTAGTCTCTCGCCGATGAAAAGCATTTAAACCCATCAAGGTCTCGACTAGTGCCAAACCAATACAACTCATACCCTCTTTCAGACGTTGGACCACTTCGATCAATCTAATGTTGGCTCCGCCATAACTAAGGGCAAGAAATAAGTGCGTAAACAAGCATAAGCAGAGAGCATGCTGGCAATGACTTTACCAGAGAAGAGAACCTTTGTCTCCAATGCCTGAAAATCGATGAATCAAACCAGGAATGTCCAACTCCCCGTCATGAGCCAAGGATCAAGTCTCATGTAAAGTAAGCCCACACATCTGTTCTAGAGCCCGTGCATGGCCAAAATGGGGATAAGGCATAATCTCCTCATCGCATCGGGATTCCATTAAAGCCTGAAATTCTTCAAGCGTAGGGCACATTTCTTGTGCTCCAAAGTGAAATACGTGCGCAACCAGGTTCCAACAACGGACCGCGACGTGAAGGAATGGAAAACAAAGCAAAGTATGGCTCAACGAAAAAAGAGCGTTTATTCTGAAACCCCAAAAATTTACCTTTTCCGAGCCATCCAAAGTGGCTATCCAATCCTTGAGCTTCTCGATAAGGAATATCTTTATTTTCAGACAAAATAACAGCAATAATGAAGTTTTGTCGAAGAAATAGCAAAGAAAGACCTTTTATAGAGGATAAGGTTGTCTGGGTGGATGCCAGCAGTTAGCCGTCCCTTCAGGTGGCTAACCAACCAGCTCTGCTAGCTAGGCAGTTAGGCAACATAGTTTTGTTTTGGTCTTTTTGCTTTAAGGTCTTGTTTTGAGTCCTTTGTTTCCAGCAATTGTAAATAGCTGTGTATAGGTTGTTTTTAATTTATTTTTCATTTATCGAGTTTTATTTTACATTTTGGGTCAGTTGTCAGCTCAATATCCGGTTACGAATATCATTCAAATATAGGCATTTGCAGTTTCAAATTCAGTTCCAATTTTATGCAAAGTGTGGTGCCATGCTTGAGATGCAAAATAAAACTCTTTTTATAAAACTACAGGATTTTAGCCTAATCATAGTTTGTACAAAAGAGGAATTACAAGTGTTTCAAAACAAGAAGTAAGAGTCCTATCTAAAGCTATACACGTGCTAACCTACCAAAACAAAATAAAATAAGCAAAAGAGTACAAAAATCTGCACCAGTCACATCAGGCAGCTCATATAGCGACCCCGGTCTTTTCCCATTTGATTATTGTATCCGGACTTAGGTTCCGTAGATTCTGTCATTGTATAATTGTTGTTGTTGTCCCTTATTTTCTCATTTGGAATTATAGGATGTGTTGGACAGGTTTGTTTCAGGTTGGTTGGGTTTAGAAACCAAGTGTTGCTGTCCAGGTTTTTGGTTCTTCGCTCGAGCGAGGAGTTGTTCGCTCGAGCGAGAGGTGGCGTCCAGTATGGACCTGTAGCTTTGCATTCTTGGCTCGAGCGAGTTTTTCTTCGCTCGAGCGAGTTAGTTCGTTCTTCGCTCGAGCGATAGTTTCTTCGCTCGAGCGTGAGTCTGGTTACAGACCTGAGGGTTTGAATTCTTCGCTCGATCGAGTTTTCTTTCGCTCGAGCGAGCTTTTGGGTTGTTGGCTCAAGCAAGGCTTCCTTGGCTCGAGCGTTGCTTTTCTGTGTCTGGTCGCTCGAGCGACCATGTCTTCGCTCGAGCGAGCCTGTCCAGTTTATATACACAGCAGCGGGTTTTGATCAGTCTTTTTCATCTTCTTTTGATTCCAAACCCTAGGTCCGACTTCTCTCTCTCCCTACTCACCTTCTTTCTTAGATTTGATCCACTTAGGGTGTGTTTCTACCCTAGATCCTTCATTAAAAAGATAGAGGGAGTCGAGGGCTTTCATTTAATCTGAACATTTGGCGATTTGGAGCACTTTGGTATTTGGGCACTCATCTTTGTCTTCACCATTTGTGTTGTTTTCTTCGAGGTAGGGATTTCCTACTCCATTTTATAGGTTTTGTTCTAAGTTTTGGTATTTTGATATGTTGGGGATACTTTGGTAAATTTTGGGAAAAACCCTAGTTGTATTATTGAATTAATTTGTATAAGTAATTCATGGAATTGGGAAAAGATGGTTAAATTCATGGAATTGGGGAATTCATTGATTAAATGGCGTAATTGGGTAATTGGAATCATTTGTCTATTGAATTGTTGACATAGTTATTTTCAGTTTAGAAATAACTGTTTTGGGCTATCGGTGGAGGATAGTCGTGATTGTTGTAGACATTGCATGTGGATTAGGAATAACTGAAACTAATCACATTGGTTAAGTCATTAATTTTGACTATGGCATTGATACAGAAAATACGTGTATTGATTGAGCATTGCATTTGCATACATTGTTTTGTGTGTGGGAGGAGATAGGGGATGTACTCCACGGTTTAGGGGAAGATAGGGGATGGACCTCTAAACCGGATTTTGTTTGGGAGGAGATAGGGGATGGACTCCATTAGCATCACTTTTATGTGTGCTTATTTATATAGAAGTGTTTTATTGATACAGCACTAAAATGTGTATCAATCTGGAAGTATGAAGTGTTTGATTTGAGCTTGAGTCTCATTTGTTTGTTGATATTGGAAGGATGTGAATATTATATATGTGATTCACTGTTGTAAGTTTGGCCAGGTTCTGAGCCATGTTGATAAAATTGGAAAGTAAAACGTATCTTAGACAATAGTGTCATGAGACTGTAAAATGAAGTAATTGATTATCTTGGTTAACCATCTGTTGAATGCTATTGCTTTATTCATTGCTTATATGTGGTTTAGTATATTTCTACTGGGCTGTGGCTCACCCTTTATGGGAACATCATTTTCAGGTTCAGGTGATAAACTACCTCCAAGGACTTAGCTTGGGAGGGTTTGGCTTCTGGATTGAAGAAGACTACCTTTAGTTAATTGTCTTTATTTATTAGTACATGTAAACATTCAAGCCTAGGGCTTTTCTTGTATTGAGTTAGAACTCATATTTTTGTATCCAAGTGTTGGCTTGGAAAGATGTAAGCCTGTAGGGCATTTTATTCCATATTACATGTAATGCTTTATTTAGTAATACTCTGATGAATGAATTAATAAATTGTCTTCTTTAAATAATGCATGTCAATGATATATAATGGGTTAATTTTGAGGGCATTACAGCTCAAGAGGCCCTCTTCGCCCTCTTCCATGGAAGGGATTCAGGGGCACTATCACCATCGGTGCTACTATCATTAGAAGAGTGGGACTCAGAACCAGAATCGACATCGCCCTCTCTACTCCCTAACGCAGAGCTGATCTCGTCCTCTCCACTCCCTGACTCAGAGCCAGCACCATCATCCCCAGTCTCAGACTTAAAGCGCCTGCTCCTTGTCTCCTCAGCGCCACTGGTCTATGCGTCGTCTCCACTCAAAGGCGGCTCTGAGGATGAGAAGGCCTCTTGCACCTCAAACTCCTCACTCTCACTCCGGGCACCCCTGCCTCTACCCTCACCCCTACCGCGAATAGGAGCCTGCCTACTTCTTCTCCCTGCAACCAGAGAAGGCACCATTGGTGCCGCCGATGTTACCGATGCCGTTGGTGCCATCTGTGCATGTGGAACCTGAAAACAAGAATCAGAGTATCAGAACACAGTATGAGTATGATGCATAATACAGATTCAGTAGGGGTATGATACAGATTCAGTATGAGTACAGATGTCATTACAGAATGATGCAGATTCAGTATGAGTATGGTATATCAGTATTGTTTGATGCACAGGGTCAATATGAGTATGACATATCAGTACAGTGTAATATAGAGTTTGTATGGGCATGAATCAGTGCAAGTTAGTGCAAGTCAAAACATGAGGAAAAAAAACAGAATACCTAGATACTGTGGATTGTAAGCAGCGTCTCTCTCCTCTACATTGTTTAGACCAGAGAGGCGACCAATTGGAGGAGACCGTCCGTGCACGCTATGGGTGCCTGCAAGTGAGTTTGACCAATCAGTATCCAAACTATAAAGCAAGGTCTATACCTGCTGCACGTCAAGATCCCTGACGTACCCATGCTCCACCTCTGGTGGCTCTATCGAAATCTGATAAGTTGTCTCGCTCAACCGCCAACATGGGATCGCTGTCAGAATCACTGGCCAACCGACTACGTGCACAGCAGGGGGAGCTCCACCAATATCCGCCTCGACCACACAAGCAACACCTCCAGCCATAGGGGCACCTGCAACACCTCCTGTGCGAACTCTAGTCAGGGGTGGCATCAGATGAGTCCTGAAGAAGGCCCCATAATCCCCAACCCCTTGGAAGAAAACATCGTTCTGCCCTACCATTTAATGTACAATAGCCTCAACTGGGAGGCTATCAGTTGTTCTTATGGATGCCGAAAGAGGGACAGAAACAACTAGAGCAAGTAGGCCCTGTGTCTAGCGCACGAACCGCTCTCCCAAATACCATGTCCGGCAGAAAAGGCCCACTAGCAAGATTTGAAACCGGGGGGTAGCCCAGGACCCGGCATACTGATCCCGTATCCTGGCCGGCATTATCGCCCAGGGCTACCATACGATCTGCAAATAAGGGATTCACAGTTATTAGTCGTCGTTAGTGGTCAAAATCAGTTGTTAGAATATGAATCAAAGCATTAGCTGTGGAAATGAAGCAGGAGTGAGTATGGTACCTCTTGCGCCGTCACTATGTCAAAATATTGGCAGTAGTAGGCAAAAATGGTATCGTCGCGATGTCGAGAATGGTATCTCCTATAATATCACCCGAAATAAGGCACGGTCGGCTCTATCTCATCCCTTGGAACTGGGCCAAGGGCAAGGAAATATGCATATAGCTAGAGCTGTGAATAAGAGATCAATTTGTGAGCCAACAATGTATAAACAGAGATGAAGACAAAAAGTGCAAAACAGAAAGGACAATATGAATGAAGATAGAATGTATAGAGTAGAAAGAAACTGAAAATAAAAGAACAGTGTGTACCTCTCAGACTCTCCAGTAGCCTCCAACCTTGTTCTTCTTTTTGCGGGAACCGGAGCTCATGTACCCATACAAGGTAGCGAGGCCAGGGCCACCCCAATCATAGAATCGGGCCCGGGACAGCACCACAAGAGCACTCAGCAGGTACAGACCTACGGTATTCCACATGTTTGCAAACAAGGTGATACCGAGGAGATAGATCAAAAAGCCCCAGGTGTACTACTCCACCTCCTCCTAAGTCTTTGGCTGACTCCCATAAAAATGATCGTAGAACCAACTGTATCAAACCATAGCCGACCTGTCCAGTGGAGGGCGTGCCCCAAGCAGATATATCCAAGTTGCCTCCCACTAGTCCATGTCAAGGTCGAAAGGGATCGGATCACCCCTACTCTCAAGCCTGTAATCATCGAGAAGTCAAAGGGAGTCATTGTCATCTCCCCGATGGAAAAGAAGTGGAAGGAGTTTGTGGTGTCCTACCACCTCTCCACCAAAGATCCAAGTAGAGCTTGCCTGGCCAACAGCCACGAAAGCCTAGAGCAAAATAGGCCAAAGCCCACCTCGTCAACAATCACACGGACCCGACTAGAGAGCTCATGAGTCCAGTCCCGTCCCTTACGATCACCGCTCCATATCGTTTCCAAGAGAAAGCGACAACCTGTGTTGACAAGAAAACAAAGTATCAGATGCATAACAGAATGAAAGACGGTAATGAAAGGCAGTAATGAAATGACAAAACAAGCAAAGTGCATGAAAGTAAAGTTTTTACCTCAACAGTGTCATGAGAAAGATGGGAGGCCCGCTCCCTCAATAGGACATCCTCGGGCATGTCCATAGCAAAATCCTCGAACCGTAGCATCCCCTAGGGGGCCATCGTATGTGTTCGGGGGTGGTAAGTGGCCGGATCAAAAGGTCCCACCCTCAGTGGTGGCAACTCCGACTCATACCCTAGAGGGTATATCTCCTCCACCTCAATATCAGTGGCGATGTCCTGCGCCACCCCGTTAGCCTCGTTAACTATCAGCTCCTCAACCTCTAGAGGGGCACTGCCGTGTGGAATACCATCCGCCATGGAGAAATATGGGAGAAAATGAAGAAAATGAGGAGAATAAAACTTGAAAATTCAAACCCTAGGAGAGAGAAAATGAGAGAAAAAGTCAAAACCCAAGAAAAAGTGTGAAACCTAAGAACAACACGAGGGAAATGAGCCCAAAGTGAAAAAACCCAAAAACTCAGTGAAAACAAAATCCAATCGATTCAAAACGTAGAGGCCAAAGGTGTTTTTTGAAGAAAAAAAAAATTGCGTGGAGCGTTGGGTAACGTTTGTAAAGCACAAATATAGAGAGAGGAAACACCTAGAGTGACAGAAGGAGTGTTTTCGAAGGAGGGGAAGGAAATGAAGTTTGGTTGTGTATTAAATAAGCCACGGGCAAAAAGGACCAAATTGCCCCCGAAAACCCATTGAGTGGCTAGCCAGCTACTCAAGTGGCCGGCCGACCAAGAAGCTGGTCCAATGTGGTTTTTTTCGCTGAGGTCTTGCCTATTCTATACATGGAGAATCCTGTATGCATCCTAACGTGAAGAATTGAAGAATCCAGGTTTGTTTCCTTCATAGAAAATTCCAAAATGTGATTCTGAATATGTCGTTTCAAATCTCGTCGTTTCTCTAAAATAGAAAATGCCCCAACCTCAAGTTTGAGCAAGTTTTATCGTTTTGAGCATGTAAGAACCTCCGAGCAGTAAGCCAGAGATCTTTATGAGGTGTTTTCAAAATACTATTTTTTGTTTATCTTTTTCGATTCTGTTGCATGTTATATTGCATAGAACATGCATCGTTTTGTACTTCGCATCAATTATGCCGCATTATGTTGCATTCATAAGCGTCTCGCTTTTTATTTATTGTATCTGTCCTTGTCACATGAGTGTGATTCGGCTTGCAACCCTTAACCCCTCTACGTGGAAGTGTAGTTGGGTTGTTCTTGTCCTATCTATGCAGAAGTGTAGTTTGGATTGTTTCTTCTCCTCTCTATGTGGAAGTGTAGTTAGGATTGTTCTTGATCTCTCTACACGGAAGTGTAGTGAGGATGGTTTCTTTATCCTTTCTACGCAGAAGTGTAGTAAGGCCTGTTTCTTGTTCCTCTTTACGTGGAAGTGTAGTTTGGATTATTCTTGTTCCTCACCACGCAGAAGTGTAGTTTGGATTGTTCTTGTTCCTCTCTATGCGGAAGTGTAGTTAGGTTTGTTGCTTTCACCTCTCTACGCAGAAGTGTAGTTTGGTCTGTTTCTTGGTAACCACTCCACGCAGAAGTGTAGTTTGGTTTGTTTCATGTCCTCTCTACACGAATGTGTAGTTAGGACTGTTTCTTATTAACCTCACTACACGAAAGTGTAGTTAGGATTGTTTCTTGTACGTGGAAGTGTAGTTAAGATTGTTACTCGTTCATGGTTTCATTTGTTGCATTGTATTGCATCTCATCTTTATAATTTTCGGGCGGTATGCTCATCGATGGTTTCAACTGTTGCCTTATATTGAATTTCATTTACACAATTTTAGGGCGGCATGCTCGTTTATGTTCTCAACTGTTGCATTGCATCATATATTATTTTGTTTTTCATTCTGCCCCTGAACAACACTCATTTGGTTTCTTGCAAAGGGATACATAGGCAACCCTTGGGTTCAACTAATTGGATCTGCATTTTGATTACTTTGCCAAACTTTTATGGCCTAGTCAAAATGGGTTGTCTTCGGGCATTGACATTCACTCACGTCATTTCATGACTTCCAGCTCTGTCAAACATAGGCAACTATAGACACCCCACTTTTTATCGCCCTTAAAACTTAGGTGCCTCAAGTTGATCACTTGATGATGAATTAGTACACTGTGTAAACGTTCGATTTCTTTCGCAGGAAGCCTCGATTTTGAGTTTCAGAAGTCTGGAACCCTGTACTTCTTTTGGACCAAAACCCAATTTTTTCAAGCCTAATCACCCAGAGGCCTACTGGGCAACATGTGGCCGGCTGGCCAGAAATTAGTGGCCAGTCGTCCCCTACCTAGCCAACAGGCCAGCTAGGTTTTTTGGAAGAATAGATATTTGTTGCCAGCTGTTCCCCCATATGCATGCACTGCACCAGCTGGCTCCATACAGATATTTCCAAGATAGCAACCTATTTTTCCATATATACTTGAACATTCCTCTTGGTTTTAAGTTAGAAAAATTGTCCAAAGCTCAAAAACTTGCTAAGCACTCTCTTTCTCTATCTTGCAATATACATATACTATACATACACTTCCTAAACCAAAAATTTGAGTCACCTTGCTGAGGTTCTTAAGCTAAAATTTCAGCTCTTAAAGGTGATCACTTGTTGGTTTGTGAATCAAAGAGTAGCCTCTCTTCAAGAGGTATAACTTTTGCCTTCTTTACACTACTTCTTCCCTCACTTTTGTTGTTGTTTTTGGATTGTTTTTATGGGCTGAAACTTGTGACTTAAAACTACCAAAGGTGGAAGGGTTAACCACCCTTCTTTGAACCTTATTCCATAAGTTTTTGTCCTTATGTTTCCCACTTCTTTCTTAACTTTTGACCACTGATTTTCAGAGTTTTAAAAGGAAAAAATATGTGGTTTTGAGGTCCAAAAATGGGAGGGGTTAGCCACCCCTCCTTAGGCTTGCTTACTAGCTTTAATTCTCTCTCGTTTTGCTTACTTTTTTTGGCTCTTTCAAAGTATTTCCAGCACTATTTTTGTGAGTTTTAGGACTGTTTTAGTGTGTTAACTTTATTTATGCTTTGCATAGTATACTTGTAGTGTTGTAGCCCTCATAGGTTTGGTGGTTTAGGCCTTAGACACCAATCTATTTGAGTTAATAGCTTTCATTTTCATACATATGCTTACACTTGTAATACTCATCTCTGCACCTTCCCTCCTTTCTTAGTTTTCTTTGTTTGAGAGTTATTTCAAATGTGTGTTGTTTAAGGCATGCGAAAGAGACTTTCCACGCTTAATAGTTTAATCTCTTTAGAGGTTCATTACCAAAGCATTACATCTCTCTCATACCAAAAATAACTTCTTGTTTGACACTTCTCTTCATTAGTGGACATAACTCCCATTTTTGGACTAAGGCCTTGTTTGGCAAGGGCTATTTTAGCTTATTTTAGGCTAAAATTCACAAAAAGACAAAATAGGCTAAAATAGTTAATAAGACAAAACGTCACATCAAACCCATAATCATTTCACTTTTTCTTTCCAAACATCATATCCAACTAAAAAAATCCAACAATCTTCCCAAACACAAAAAATTTAACCTACTAAAATAGCCAAAAACTAAAATAGCTTACTAAAATAGCCAACTTCCCAAACAAGGCCTAAAATGATTAAAGAATGGAGAGGTAATTAAAAAAGGGTTAATAAAATTAGACGAAAATAAGCAAGAGAATAAAATCAAGTCGGGTTCAATCGGACGTTAATTGAACCCATCGAGTCTTGAGTCATTTCTTACTCTCTAGTGATGATAATGCCTCAAGAATCAGTGTCTACCACTTCCTTTGAGGTAACTCCATGATAAGGAGAAGGTTTTGTTGGTCTTTCATTTTCAGTCATTAAGCCTTTGTCCCGTTGATTCATAGATCATCACACAACAACCTTGTGATCATTGATGATTTGGGAACCGATTCTACTCTTCCCTTGATCAATTTCATGATAGGAAGAGGCAAAGAGGATAAACCCTGGAAACACTCCGTTTTTTCTCTATTTCCATTCTGTTGTAGCAAGGCAGTACCAAGAAACAGTGGCCGGCCGGCCACCCTACCATCTAGCCGTCCACTTTCCTTGGCCGGCCGGCCACCTTTTGTTGAGCAAGCAGTGCCATTTTCATGGCAGAATAGAGCAGAAGCTGGGGCAAAAATAGAATTATTTTCTGACTGCAAACAGAACAGTTCAGGCAGCAAAACGGAGGAGTTTCCGGGAGGATGTTCTCGGTTGCGTGCGTGATTCTTTGGCTTCCATTCGAATTAATTAGCTTAATAACTCTGAGATTAATTAGCATGTTGTAATTAATTAGTTAAATTCTTTTGAGTTTGTAATTAGCTTAATTCTAATTTGTAATAATTCGTTAGTATAGTTAATTCGTTTAGTTGGTAATGTAATAATTAACCTAGCTAGGACATTCATTCAGACCCTCTTACATGAGGGAAAAATTATAATATTGTGTATGTCTTCCAACCCTCATTTCTTTCTCCCTTTTATTTACCCGCTTATGATGGATTGCATATAATATCATGTTTTCCTTAGCATTCTCCATGACTCACATCCATTCGTTTTCCATGCATAAGGGTTTAGCTCATCATACTAATCAATGTCAATTTCAAATTCCTTACTCGAACACGTGCTTTATCGCATGCCTTGAATTGACTTACAGTCCATGTTAGTAACCGAGCCTATTAATTGCATGTTGTATGTGTTGCATTAGTCATGTTGTATTGTTTAGGATCATGCATTCTTTTTTCTAACTTTTTCTTTCTTTTGACTCACCTCAGATATTTGGGGTAAGCAATTTTTCCTTTAGCATATTGCATGTGTGCAATTGTTGATATGTCAAGCATAAACTACCATGAGGCTATGTGCTTAGTTGATATAACTGTTTGAATGCCTGTAGATGAAGGCAATTTTGCTTAAGTTGGATAATTTGATTAATATAAATGTGGGCTTACTTTTTCAAAGTGGCATATATTCAAAACAATTTTTAAACAAACATGAAATCAAAGCGTTCCAAGTATTGTGAATTGGTCTATACTTGTGTGAATCACATAGTAAAGCTAGCACAATAATCGGAACAAACATATACTATACATAAAAATCACATCATGATTAGTAAAGGCTAATCTTTGATCGAGTGAGTGGGGTGCTTAATTCATGACATTCCCCTCTTATACCTAGGTTCCCACCTCTTCAATAGTTTTCACATCAAGCATATCCCCAGATCAGAAAACTCTCAAGCAGATGAAATGGCCCAATTAGCCTCAGCAAACCAATCAGATCTTAGACACGACGTCCGAATCGAATACCTAACCCATTCAGCAATTTCACCAGATTAACAAGCGATCCACTTGCTCCAAAACGAGCATGTTCCATGGATCGAAGACATTATCACGTTCTTAGAGCAGGGGATGCTACCAAAAAATAAGAAGGAGACCGACAATGTCAGAGCTCGGTCGTCTAATTATGTCATCACTAACAGCATCTTGTACAAATGGGGATTCTCACGGCCATACCTCAGGTATCTAAAAGCTGATTAAGCTACCTATGCGATGAGAGAGATACGTGAAGGAGTTTGTGGAAACCACTCTGGGGGATGGTCTTTGGCCCATAAAATTCTCCACACGGGCTACTTCTAGCACATGCTTAGTCAAGACGCCAATGATTTTGTGCTAAAATGTGACAAATGCCAATGCTTCGCCAACATACCTCATGCCCCTCTAACAGAGTTGATCACACTCAGTAGCCCATCTCCCTTAGCCAAGTGGGCATCAACCTAATCGGTCCCTTGCCCATTGGCAAAGGCTAAGTCAAGTTTGTTGTGGTTGCCATTGACTACTTCACCAAATGGGTGGAAGTAGAGCCTCTTGCTAAGATCACTGAACAGAATACCACCAAGTTCATCTGGAAGTCAATAGTTTGCCTATTCGGGATCCCTCAAGCCATTGTATCAGATAATGGCAAATAGTTTGACAACGTCAACTTCAAGAAATTCTGTGAGGAACTCAACATCAGGACATGTTTTTCCTCTCCAGGCCATTCCCAAGCTAATGGGCAAGTCGAAGTCACCAACCAGTCTCTGTTAAAGATCATCAAGACCAAATTAGAAACCGCTAAGGGACTATGGACAGACAAGCTACCAAACGTACTTTGTGCCTATTGGACGACAGCAAGAACTCCCATTAGGGAGACCTATGTCCGTCTAACATATGGCACTGAGGCAATCATCCCCGTAGAGATCGGTCTACTACCCCCCCTCCGAGTAACACAACCGAACTCAGAACTAAACAAAGAATTGCAACGAGACGAGCTAGACCTAATTGAAGAACTACAAGAGTTGGCCGCTGTCAAGTTGGCCCCATATCAATAGAGGATGCAGAAACATTAGAACTACAGAGTCAGACCCAGAGGATTCGTAATAGGAGACCTGGTCATACGAGAAGCAACTCTCGCCACCAAAAACCCGACCGAGGACAAGCTAGCAGCTAAGTAGGAAAGACCTTACATTGTCAAATCCAGGTCATGGCCAAGCACTTACCATCTACAAGATATGAAGGTCAGAGACCTCCCTCATCCATGGAATGCTGAGAATTTAAAGCGGTATTTCCAGTAAAATGACGTCTTTTCTTGTTGTATTGTTCATTTTGATGTTCGAACCACTTGTTTATTTTTATCATTTCAATACAATGTATAAGCTTACAATGGCAGGACTACGCATTAATGACAAAGTTATTCAACCCCCATTATTCGTGTTGTACATTTTGTGAGTATTGCATTGCGTTGAGCATGAAGAGCTCAGCCAGACTGAGCATAACTAGCCTCAGCCACACTGAGCATGAAGAGCCTTAGCCAGACTGAGCATGAAGAGTTCAGCCAGACTGAGTCAAGCAAGCCTCAGTCAGACTGAGTCAAGCAAGCCTCAACTAGACTGAGTCAAACAAGCCTCAACCAGACAGAGCATAACAAGCCTCAGTCAGACTGAGCGTGACTAGCCTCAGCTCGACTGAGCGTGACTAGCCTTAGCCAAACTGAATCAAGCAAGCCTCAGCCAGACTGAACACGAAAAGCTTAGCCAAACTAAGCATGCAAAACACATGCATAACTCAGCCAGACTGAGTCTAACAAGCCTCAGTCAAATAATATTGTTCCATTCATTAAAATGTACCCGGTTAAACTTACAATTCACCAATTCACCTTTTGTTTTTGGACAAATCCAGTTTTTATACACTTTACAGTTTTCAAACTCCTTTTTATTCTTTATTTCAACTACTGTAAAAGGTACAGGGCCAGCTCATCACACAATAATGAAAAATACACACCAATAACAATTTGTCACTTCACAACTTACAAAACCAGTTTTCATATTATAACATAAGTCCATTACAAACTAAAACATTTTTCTTACAAAAGCAGATCAAAACAAAACAAACAAATATAAATACAACTATGCCCCTACCAGCTTAACTAGCCCCCCTCCGTCTCCTTCCTCCTAACTGGACACGAGATCTTCTTCTTCAACCCCCTCGTCCAGTGGGGTTTGGGCAACGTCTCCTTCTCCTGGCTTTATGAGGGTGAAGTCAATGTCTGGGAAGACCTCATCTACCCTTTGCTGGAAGGTAACCCATCCTCTATCCCAATAGATGCTTAGCTGGTGCTTGTAGTAGTCAGATTGCTGAAAGTTCTGGATTATTTTCGACTTAGTCTGCTCTTCCACCAGTTCAACAACAGCCAAGTTTGATGGTCCAACCTCGCCTCCCCCCTTCATGGCCAAACTCCTGGCTGAGGTAGAATCCACCGCAACTTGAAATTCTGTCGACTGCTTGAATTGTTCCATCACTGCTGTGTACATATCAAGGTAGGACGCCCTTCCTGACGCCAACTCTTCAACCTTGGCCCTCTCTTCCTCCACCATCTTCTTTTCTATGGACAGCGCCTTTGTCAACTCTATGATTTGTGCACCCAACTCCTCTTTCTCTTTCAAAGCTGAGTCACACAAATCCTCATTATTGCTTAAGGCCTTTTCCAACCGCTCCTTGGCAGTTTGATAGGCCTCATCCACCTCTAAACTCTTCTTTCGTTCGTTCGCCATCTTAAGCTCTAGCCCCACCACCTTGCAGCGGGCAACTTCTAAGTCTTTGATGCCGTGGCCCAGCTGAGCTCTGGACTCTACCAACTCCATTTATGCCCTCATCTTCTCCCCCTTTGCATTCTCAGTTGCGTGGCTCTACACGAGCGCTAACACTTCAAATTTTTTACAATTTTGGACGAGTAAGAGCCCTTTGCCGCAGGCACTTTGGGCCAATTTGCACAGCAACTTGACTTCGGCCTTAGCTATTTTTGCTTCAGCATTTGCTTGCTCGGCCTGTGCCTTCACCTCCTTCAACTCCACCATCGCCCCAACCTCCTTGTCCAAAAGCGATATGGCCAGCATCAATGCCTCCATCTGCGCTGAGCCTAGGACCTTCCTGAGTTCACCCTCACTGAACCTAGATGCATCTCTGACCGCAATGTCATCCACTACTCCAAGCATTTGCTCATAAGAGGCCTTCACGTCGCCCAGTAGATTCACAGATTCACCAGGGTCACTCCCACTACGGTACTAAAATGCCAAGCGGTGGTACTCCTACCCTGCACGCCCACTACCCTCTCTATTACGCTTGCTTCTATTTCAGTTGGGCATGAGGTTGTCTCTTCTCTATCCACCACGGTCTTCTCCCCCTCCTTAATATCGCTCTCCTCTGGCTGGGGGCGATCTCCCTCTTGGCTCGCCTTTTGCTATCTTGGTTCACTTAGCCTACTTTGTTCCACCACGGGAGGGTCAGCTTCGGTCATTGACGTGTCAACTGCTGGCCTTAAGGGCCTCTTTTCTACCCTCGCTCCCTCTACTATCCCTTCTTTCCTTTTCTACAGGCTGGGCTCTTCACCTCCACCCTTGGACGGGCCCCTTTTCTTCTTCTCTCTCACTTGCTTCACCTCCATTCTGCTTCTCGCCTTTAGCAGGTCAAATGGAGCCTTCAACGGCACAAAAGTCCTCAAATCCCCCTCTTCCAAAGCTTTGTATCGTGGGTGAGTCGACCTCTTCGTGACCAACTTAGAAGCTGGGCCCAACTCCGTCTCCTTATATTTTTTTGCTATTGCTAAGATTCGCCTATCTTCAGCTTCTTGTGCTTTTCTCATCGCCTCCACTTCTTCAGGGGCAGGATCCCCCCCCCCAACTGGTTATGGCCCCAACTTCAGAGCAAACAAGACCGAAGGGTTAATGAGGTCGTCTTTCACCTACTTCACCCTTCTCTCCGCTGTAGCATCCAACTTTGGTTCGAGGGATTTGGTTGGGATTTTCCACATCCTCCGCACCACCTCCCACCATCCACTAATATGTAAAACCAATTTGTGCGCCATCCCCTCACGGATAAGGGAAGCCCTGTCACCAACTCTCTACCCGCTACTACATGTAGAGTCACCCATGTCTCATGTTGGCTTGAGGCTTTATAGTAAGAGAAAAATTCATCTACTGTCATCGCCTCCCCATTGATTGCTCGTGGCCAAAAGATTACACAAGGGAACAAAATCTTCCACGCATTTGGCATCAGCTAGCCCGACGCCACCACCAGTCGATTCAACACGTCGATGACGAGCTGTGGGAGTGGCAGTCTCAACTCCCCACTAGTGCCTCTTCATATAAAGCAAACTCCCCCGGCCGTGTGTCTAACGCCCTCTCTGCTGTTGTTGGCAACCTCAGCTCCACGCTCGTCGAGATCTGGTATTTGGTACGCAACTCTTCCAGATCCTCTAGCGTCATCGTCGATTTACCTGCCTTGGTATGCCAATGTCAGGGGCAATTTGGCTCAACAACTGAGCAGTCGATATCATCATTGTCGGAATAGGTCATGGTGGCCTCTCCACTATCTTCTCAACCAGCCTCTCCACTTTATACTTCTTTGCAAGGGCCACCCCGTCGTCATCCCCTAGGGCATCAGGGGTCATGGTATGGACTCTCTCTTATGCCATATCCCTTATGTTTCTATAAATCGCTTCGGTGGCAAGGGCGAGGACATTCGAGATGTGAAGTAAAGGGGCTTCCGTAGCTATGAATGAGGAGAGGTCTGGAATACGTTGGTTCTTAGCAATCAGGTACGAAAATTGCACACGTCTAAACGCCCAAGGTTTGCTTGTGTTTTAGGGATTGCCAGTTTGAAAACACTTTTGCCAAGAATGTGGAGGGAATAAAAAGTTAGGTAATGGGAGTGGAACGAAATGAAAAGCCTTTTTTACCTCCCACAAACGATTCAAACTCCCCATCAACAGCCTAGACTGCATCACGTTGACGGCCACGATCACTTCCTCCACGACTAACTTTCTCTCTTCCGTCCCGTCTGTCCTCCATCGCATCATCACACGCACCGATGCAACTCGAGCCCCGTGCACCATCAAAGCCGTCAAGTCAACCCTCAAGATCCCATGGTCGACTACCTCCACGATTGACCACCTCAACAATCGGCCACCTTGACGGTCGGTCACCATAACGGTCGGCCACCTTAACGGTCGACCACCTTGATGGTCGTTCACCTCAATAGTCAGTCACCTTGACGGTCGACCACCTTAACGATCGATCAGCTCAACGGTCGACCACCTTAACCGTCGACTACCTTGATGGTCGGTTACCTTGGCGGGCATCCATCTTAAAGGTCGACCACCTTGACAATCAGTCACCTCAACGGTCGACCTCCATAATTGTCGACCACCTCAATGGTTAACTACCTTGACGATCGGCCACATCAATGGTCAACCACTTCCCCAGTCAGCCACCTTAATGGTTGGCTACCTTGACGGTCAGTCACCTCAACGGTTGGCCACCGTGACAGTCAGCCACCTCAACAGTCGGCCATCTTGATTGGCCATCCCGACGGATGACCATTTCCACGATCAGCTCCCTTGACGATCGGTCACCACGACAATCGTCCACTCTCGCTCCTCCTCATCCGTCTACTCTCTCCTCGTTCGGTCCCATCTTTGGCAACTTGGGGTACTACCATCATTTTTCTTATTCCCTTCGCTAGTTTAAAGCTATGCTCGGGAAAAGAGGACTACTGATGGGCATGGCCCACATGGCCGAGGATAGCCCAAACCACAACTGCTTCTGGCGGCCCAAGCGGCCATTCAGTTATAATCTTGTGGGTGAAACTCAACAACAGGCCCACCGAAGAACCCATGTTGGCCCAACCTTGTGATACTTAGACACCTGTTAGGCAGGGAGTTAGCCACGTGGCAAACAAAAATCCTACAGAGTTATTGAACCCGAGTATCAAGCATTAAATGAGGATGTCATAACATTAAATACAACAAGACCTCTCGTCCATTGTTATTGTGAAACTGCCATGGTCGACGACGAGTAAACCATAAACTTTCGGCGAATAAGATAGTTCGAATGGACAAGGAAATGATGAGAAAAAATATATAAGGAAGCTTGTGAAGAACATAAAAGATAGCAAGTAATACTCTCTCTCTCTCTCTCCCTCCCTCTCCCTCTCCGTCTCCAACTAGTCTCTCTATCACTTCCAATCTAACTTGATCATCGAAGTGTCCACAAGGAGAAACGACTCCAGTCTTAGTACCTCCCCACCGGACCTTTTGCAGGCACCTATTAAGAAGACGAAGACCAGTAAACCTGTGGGACATGTGGATCAGTCCGACCCATCCTCCATTGACCATATTGCATTATCAACTTGAATTATAGATTAAGAGTATTTAGAGAAAGTTATCTCTCTATCTTGATTGTAATTTTTTTTTTTATCATATTTAAACAACGACGATGGTAGTTGTAGATGAATTATATAAATCTCATATTCTTGTACATACATTTAATTTACCATTTAAATTCGTTATTTCTCTCTATTTTCATATCTCAACGATTCTAATTAAATGTTTCGCTAACAACTTGTCTCTTAAAATGTTAATTGTGTCGTACATCATCCCATCCTACTTACATTTTTTAAGAGTAAATTATGGTAACCTTCCCTAATGATTCCCAAATTTATAGTTGATTCCATTTGTACGGAAAAATTACACCCTCCCTCCCCCCCCCCCCAAAAAAAAAAAAAACATTTGAGTCACTTTTCGCTAATCCTACCTCATTAAGGATTCACCATAGACATGGACCCCCCTCCCCCCAACACACACACAACACACACACACAAAACACATTTGAGTCACATTTCACTATCCTTCCTCATTAAGGATCCACCATGGACATAAAAGCAAAATTATTATGAATTTCTTATTTTTCTAATTTAGTTTAGAAAAAAAAATTAATAAAACATCTCTCTTTAATTTTAGATAGTAGGAGAGGTTCAATAATTTTTTTTTCTTATTAATAAGGTTCCTCAATAATAATATTATTAGAAAAATTTTAACTTGTCACAAAGTTGAAATTTCTCTACTCTGTGAAGAGAAAAAAAAAAAAAAAAAAAAAAAAAAAAAACTCTATGAAAATGTTGGAGTTTGTTTGAGAAATGGGTTTGGCTCTAAATGCCTTGTTTGGGATAAGTTTTTTAGCTTTTTTAACTTTTTGTAAAAGAAATAATGTAATGATTATGGATTGAATGTCACATTTTATCTTATTGGGTTAAAAAACATATTTTTTCTTTTTATAGTTAAAATAAACCCAAACTAAACCCCACTCAAGTTGCCAAACAAAAGCTAAGAAATCTCAACTATTACAAAAATGTTCTATGTTTTTCATCTTATAAAATCCGTCTTAAACTAAAAAGTCTTTTAGTTTCCTTCTTTTTTTTTTTTTTTTTTTTTTAATTATCATTATTTCCCTAGATGGGTTAATGAATTGGGCCAACTCAATAGAAATGCATCAACTCAGTAAAAACTGGACATCTAAATTTGAGCTCGTTTGGAAAGTTAATTTTTTTACTATTTTAATTTGGTTTAAAAAAATGATGTTTGGGAAGATGATTTTTTTTTTTTTTTTTTTTTTGTACTTGATTTGATGATTGTGAAAGAAAAAATAAAATAATTATAATTTAGATGCGATATTTTATTTTATTGATTATTTTAAGATTTTTTTTATCTTTATTAACTATTTTAATAAAAAAATCTTCTGCCCAAACAGTATACTCAGAAACTGTATTTGCACTATGTCAAATTAACAAATCTAAATTTGTCATTCCATTTCATACATTTATTATTGCTGACAACAAATTTATGTATACAACAACAACAACAACAATAATAACAACAGCAAAAATTTGAGGTCCGAAAATTTGGAATCAAGAATGTACCCATAAGTAGATTGTATGGTAAAAATTAAACTGATGAAATGTGTGATCCATATATTAAATGAATCTGAACCATTGATATAAAATTTTAAATAATTTTTAATTTTTTTTTTTTTTTTTTTTTTGAGAACATGAAAAACAATATATTAATAAAACAAGAATATATAATTAAGACCCCAAAAGGTCATTCCAACCAAACAACAAAAGAAAAAAAAAACAACAAAAAAAAAATAAAAAACAAATTCGTCAAAAAAAACAGCTACGATCTAGGAAAAACCACTGATCTGTTCAAATATGTGGTCTGAAAAGCAAAATCTGTTTAAAAATTCGCCGTCCCTGTCGACAACGTCCTCATCGTCGTTGCCCAACGCTGCCGCCGCCGCCACCACTGTCGCCGAAGAAGAAAGAACACCCACAATAGTATGGGAAAAGGGTTTAGAGAGGAGGGAACCATTATAAGTATCAAAAAATCAAAAATCTATGCCGAAATCAGAAGAAAAAACTCTCAAAAACTTTTGTTTCAGACATAAAAAATTCAAATATATATTCTAAGGGTCTGTTTGGTAACGTTTACGTTTTCAGTTTATATTTGCAAAAATTTTATAAATTAGTTTTTGTTTATTTTTTGCTTATTTTTAGAAAAACATAAATTACAAACGCATTTGGTAATTAACAAAATGTTTAAAAAATTTTAAAAATATAAAAAAGAGTGAGAAATGACAAGTGGTGGCAAGTGGAAGACGGTGGTGGAAAGTGGTGACGGTGAGTGGTGGGTAGCAAGTGGTGGTGGGTGGGTGGTGGTGGTTGGTGGATGGGTGGGTGACAGTGGCGGGTGGTAGCGAGTGGGTGGTGGTGGTGGTGGTGATGGTGGTGGTGGCGGGTGGTAGGTAGTGGTGGCAAGTAGGTGGCGGATGGCGGGTGGTGACGGGTAGGTGGCGGGTAGTGGTGGTGGGTGAGTGGGTGGGTGACGATGGCGGGTGGTGGGTGGTGGCAGCAGGTGGGTAGCGGATGGCGGGTGGTGGTGGATAGTGGCAGGTGGTGATGGTGGGTGGGTGGGTGACGGTGGCGCGTAATGAGTGGTAGCGAGTGGGTGGTGGTGGTGGCAAGTGGGTGGCAGATGACGAGTGATGGTGGGTGCTTGTGGGTGGTGGCGGGTGGTGGTGGTGGTAATGGTGGGTGAGTGGGTGACGGTGGCGGGTAGTGGCAGGTGGGTGGCGGGTGGGTGGTGGTGGGTGGCTGGTGGTGGCAGGTGGCTGGTGAGTGGTAGAGGCGAGTGGTGGTGGCGGACAGTGGATGGTAGTGGCGGTTGGTGGGTGGTGGCAGGTGAATGGCAAGTGGGTGGTGGGTGGCGGGTGGCGGTGGTAGTGATGGTAATGGTAGCGAGGGGTGGGTGGTGGTGGCGAGTGGGTGGCAGGTGGGTGGTGCTTGGTGGGTGGCAAGTGGGTGGTAATGGCGGGTGGTGGCAGGTGGGTGGTGAGTGGTGGTGGTGGGAGGTGGGTGGTGGTGGCGGAAGACGGTGGTGGAAAATGGTGGCGAGTGGTAGCTATTGTTGGGTGATATAAAAAAAAAAAAAAAAAAAAAAAAAAAAACTCAAAACTCAAAACTCAAAACGGAAACACATTTTTTGAATTTACATTTTTTGGTCAAATTTATAAACTGAGACCACTGATTTATAAATCAAAAATTACGAAATAATTTTTTATTTGAATTTTTTGAATTTTTATAAATATAAACAGAAAACTGAAAACGTAAGTGTTACCAAACGACACATAAATAAATCTACAGATCTACATTTTAAAAATAAAAAAAAAGATCGCGGAAAAGTTATCGGAGCTCGGGCAACCACGCATGATTTTGACTTTCTGTTTTGTCTTTTATAGGGGTAGGCGCGGGTCAGTTGTGGCCACGAAATCTCCAATCCGCCATCCGTCCGCTAGATTGGCGGATTAGAGAAAATCAATCCGCATCCATCCGCCAATCCGGCGGATGTGGATTGAGCGGATTGGCGGATTGGCGGATGGATGCGAATCGGTTTGACAGTTTGAAATTTTATAAATTTTCAACATAATTCAACTTGTGCACTTCCTCAAATAAAAAAAAAAGAAAAAAAGAAAGAAAGTATTACAGTTAATGACTTAAAAAAATATTACAATTACTGCATGCCTCATCCAAAGAAAGAAAGTTTGAAACTTTAGAATATCACAATCACTACATGCCTCATCCACATATTACAATCACAGCATGCCTCATCCACATAAAATATTACAATCTGTAGTTCTTAAAATATAAAAACAATGCAAACCACCAAAACCATGAACAAAGCAATAATAAAGATTGTATATCTCTGTATTGTCACATTTATATATGTTTTTGAAAACAAAAACCAACCAGCATATACTATATTTTCTATTTATTACTTTTAGAGTTAGATTTAAAAACCAAAAAATATAAATAAATAATATGTTTATTTTTTTCAATTCAAAAAATATATTCAAGTTAAAAAAAAAATTTCAACAGAATATTTGAACTCTTTTTCTATTGAAAACACAAACAAAATATTCAAACAAATTGAAAACACAAAGTCTTATAAATTACTAAGGGTACTCGCAGTTTGGCGATTCGGTTGCAGCCAAAGGAATCTCAAATCCGCCATCCGTCCACCAAATTGGTGGATTGGAGAAAATCAATCCGCAACCGTCCGCTCGACATCACGCATCCGTCCAAAATACGACGAATCGGTTCGATTCGATCGATTTTGACGAATCAATATATCCGTTGCTCACCCCTACATCAAAGTCTTTATAAACCCCGCCTTTAGCTCAGACTCTCCATTTTAAATCTTTAACTACTAATACACTCACGATGGACTAAACAAAAGTTAAAAAATAAAAATAAAAAAGTGCCAACGTAATAAAATAAAACTAGCATATCACCGAACGAATAAAATAATATATTATTTAATAAAAATATTATAATTATATTTAATTTTTTTATATTATATAAAATAAAATTTAAATAGAAGTTAACCAATCAAAATTGTCTTAATTGTTTAAAATTAAAAAAAAAATTAGTATAAAATATTAATCATAAGGCTTCTCATTAAAAATCTTATTTTGCTTGTATAAATGGGTGTATAAGATTCACTTCATGTAAGTAAAAAAATTCAATTTTTCTTTCTTTTCTTGATGTGTGATTATAAAATAAAAATTAAATGAAAGCTATGGAGATTTTCTTAATTATTTAAACGTTAACAATTGTTTTGGTGAGAAGTTTATTTTGAATTAAGCAATCTTAGCCATTTAATTTTTAATTAGGCCAACCTTTAATTTATTTCAAAGCAAACAAATTTAATCAATATATTTTGATAAAACTGCTAAAATCGCAGTTAAACCAGTGAATCAGTCAAACCAAAAACAGTTCACCCTATCGGCTAGGTCAAGGGACCAACCAACTTATACAAAATTTAATTAATTAAAACTTTTAAATTTTATTTTAATTTTAAAATTTAAACTGTCTTGAACTAAAATATGCACAACACTACAATATTAAATGGGATCATAAGGTTTATATAGTGAAACAACTCAATTTCTTCTCATTTTCCTAATGTAGGATTGTAAAATAAAAGTTAACAATTGTTTGGACGAAAAGTTCATTTCTAATCAAGTTATCCCAGTCGTTCAAATTTTAATAAGATCAATCTTAGTTTATTTCAAATCAAACAAATCTAAGCAATATTTATATAATAAAGCATAACGGTTTTTGAAAATATGTCAAAATGTATCAGAAATACATTTCATTTGAATGGCTCAGATCAATTCTAATAAACATCCATGGCTGAGATGATTTTCATTCCCGTCAAAACACTATGTGCTCTCTCGCTCTCCCACCTACCCACGTCTCTTTCCACATTCCGTCTTTATCTCTCTCTCACTCTCCATTACACATCTCCTCCCCATTCCCTCTTTTTCTCTCTCCCTATTTGTTATTCTTCCAGAACCACCAAAAACACCTGCCTTCCCAACTTTCCTCTATTTCTCTTATCTCTTGCCTCTGTATCTGAAACTTTTTCTCTTTGTTTCACTTTTTCGGGTTGATGATGATCTACGGATGATGGTCCAAGTTCGGCTTTGTTCCAATCAATCGGTATATCTTCTTCTTCTTCAGCTATTACAAGGCAAACAACTTCCACAAATCTTCAAGGGCTCTTTGATTTTCAAATCCACAATGCAACAAAGAGAGAGAGAGAGAGAGAGAGAGAGAGAGAGAGAGAGAAGCACGAGAGAAACAAGGGGGATGAGGGATGTCACGAGATAAAGGAACAATTGAATTGTCAGTGAAATCGATAGCCCATCTTCGATTCATTGCCACTCTTTTCCTTTTATCCATTCAAAAACAAAACATTTTTTTTTCATATATCTGAAACTGGTAATTTATGAATCTTTTTCTCTTAATTTATGAATATTTTTCTCTTTGTTTCACTTTTTCAGGTTGATGATGATCCAAGTTAGGTTATCTTCTTCAACTATTACGAGGCAAACAACTTCCTACCCATCGTTGTTGCAATTCAAACCCATCGTTCATGTAAGATTGAGAATTGTTTCAATGTTTTTTTATTTTGTGTTTCACTCGATTTGTGCCTCTCCCCTTCTCTCTCTATGTTTGTTGTGTCTGTTCTTGAATTTCCCTTGCTGCAAAACAGAGGTAAGTTTATCAGTTCTTTGTGTTGACAATCCAGAGGCTTCAATGTTATTTTACATTGTTTATGGGTCATTTACATTGGGCTTCAATGTTATTTTACATTGTTTATTAGAATTCCATTCTTTCAAACACACAATTTTATTAATTAAACTCAACTCATCTCAATCTAATACATTTTATTAATTAAACAAAATCTAAACCCATCCAAGCACCGAACTGGTTGTGGTGACTATTGAGTGTAGAACACCATTGAGTGTTTTTTATTTTGTTGTGTACTGGTTATCTTGACTGGAGTGATCCTCCTATTAAAATTAGAATTGGATTTTTTTGAGAATTTACCCAAATTAAAGAATCTCATGAATATCAATTTATTTATATGTGTCATTGTAGCAGAATGTTCATGTTTATGTTCAAATTTTGTTTACCATAGCAAACTTGAAATAAACTGTTGTTGTTAATTAAGCTCAGCTCATCTCTATCTAATACCCATCCAAGCACCAAGAACTACATTAGTTTTTGAACTGGTTGTGCTGACCATTGAGTGTAGAACACCATTTACTGTACACTGGTAATTTTTTATTTTGCTGTACACTGGTTAGTTTTTCCAATTTCCTATAGAACACCATTGAGTGTTTTGCTCATTACCACTGGTTGGTTTTTTCATCCTTTCATCTCCCCACTATTCTTCATTGTTCTGTTCTTGGAACATTTTGATATACTATATATATATATATATACATATTGAAAGAAAAAAAGAGAGAATATTTGAAAATCAGCCAAAACAATTCCAAGAATTCCTAGATTCTAAATTTAATAAGCAGAGCATTGTAAGGCATAATTTTGCTAGATAACATGCACACAAGGAATATATGCATTTTTCTATGAATGTGAAATCAAATAATTAGCAATTTGAATAGTAGGTGCATGTATTAGGGAAAAAACCCTAACTTATCAAATTTCTTTTCTTATTTAAATTTTCGTTCTTTTGGGGAGAGAAGAGGAGGGGATGCTTCATTTTTTTAGGCAAGTTTAATAGAATTTACCTTAGCCAGTTATACCATCAATAGAATGTACCTTTATTCTAACCAATTCACAAGAATAACTACCAAAAAGAATAGGAGGTTGGAGTGGGAATCAAATAATTGTGATTGCCTGTTATGGTACTTCCTAGGCCTCCCCCCTTTCCTTTTTCACTGTAAAGTATTTGATTTTATATCATTTAATAATATTGGACTGGACTCCTGATCAAGCTTCCTTGGCACCATCTCTATCAGATGTTTATTTCCATCACTGCTGTTTGCAGAAATACAATGACACCTCATTGATTAGTTACCTGGCCATGTTCACTAACTGCTCAAGGTATGAATTTTGTTATCTTGGATGGAATTCATTTTTTCTCAATATTGAACTCCTGACTAGGAAAAAAAATCAATTTTTTTGCTGCACTTCCAATTCCTTGGGTTCTTATTTTTAGGGGGTGTGGGTTGTTTATATGGTTGGTTTTGAGTTGGGTGACATGCAGAATGAAACCTAAATAGTGGATCAAATGTATGAAATATTGTCTTTAGGATTGATTTTTGCCATTTGATCTCAATCAAAACCTTTTGACTGTGTGAAATAAAAAGGTTACTAAACCAAGGATATTGTCAGTTCCTCCTCCATGTCATATTTTACTTTTATATTTACGTCCTTATAATACAAGACATGGAAACCCTGTCTCATAATCCATTGGAAAAACCTATATCCATCCTTATATGAATGCTATGGCCTTGCATCTATTCATTTATCTATTTGTATGTTTTTTTTGCCTTTTGAGTTGTATATATTAGTTTTGACTTGCAGCCATTTCATGTTTATTTGTCCCTACTAAATTTTATCTTTATTTTTCTAGGCAATACTACTAATTTCTATATACTGTGATTTATTTAGTTTAAAATCAATCTACAAATAGATTGAAAATCACACTCCAAGAGTTGGTAATAAAGGTTTTTTGAATCTTTAACATATTTTCTTCTAAGATATTTGGACGGCTCAGATCTTATCAAACTACAAAATAATGGTTATGATGTATTTAATGTGTACATTTTCTACTTTCCCGTTTTTCTCTCTTACTTTTCCTTTTCTCACCCACCCTCCCATGATCCTATGAATAATTTCATGATCCCACCTTCCTCCTTTTCTTTTTATTTTTTTTTATTTCCCCCATTTTTTATTTTCCTCCCTTTTTTTTTTTTTGTTTTTATTTTTTCTGTTTTCTCATTTTTATTCACTTATTTTTATTGAAAGCATGGGTATACACTAGTATATATATAGAGAGAGAGAGAGAGAGAGAGATTTGTTATATCCAATTGGCAGTAGGCCTTTTGATTTGCAAGCGATGTTTTCAAAATGGGCATGTGAATGGGCCAACATCTACGATTGGGTCTCTCCATGAATGCAAATGGGGGGATTATTCAAAACTTCTAACAAAAATGCTAGAGGTCCAAAAATTCTACCAAAAGTTTTATCAAATGTCTCACATGGGTGTGGGATCCACATGGGACCCACATTGTGTAGGTTCCACACCCATATGTGACATTTGGTAAAAATTTTAGTAGAATATTTGGAATCTCTAGCATTACTCAACTTCTAATTTTTGAGTATATTTTATTTAATTATTTAAAATTTTATATTACTCTCAGTACACTCTATTATTTTTCTCAAATTACTCTTAAGTAAATCCAAATAATAAATAATAAAAAAATTAAAAAAAATTAAATTATTTTAAAAACTTTTCAAACTGATACAGGGACACGAATTACAACAAAGGCATCAGCTAAGGCAATCGCCATAATCAGAGGCACCATCAGCAAACTTCTCGTACTAACAAGAAAGATTAGTTCTCATTTAATGTACTATTTAAATGATAAATTAAGAACAATTCTAATAATATGTTATTGCTAATCTAACTAGTGGGCCTTTTAATTTTTTTCCAAAAAAAAAAGGTTATAGAAAACAATTAAGGGTACTCTATAAAAATTGTGAAACCCCTTTATATAAATACTTACTCCCTCTTTGATAAGTTGTTTCAAAAAATCAAACATTTTTCTAGCGTTTGGGGTTTCAAAATAATAATAATATAAAAAAAAGTAAAAAAAAAACATATTGATGATAATAATGTGTTTTTATAAAGTGGATTGAAGTTTTGGAGAGAAGAAGAAGAAGAGAAAATAACTTTGATCTCTTGGAAAAGAAGATGCAGAGATTTGAATAGAAATAATTGATTAAGGTGTACCATGAGAAAATATATATATATATTATTTTAGAATTTAATATGTACTATACTTATTAGTAAATATTCATATTATGATATAATAAAAATTAAAATTTATGAATTTAAATGTACGTACTGAAATATTTTTTTGGGTTCAAAATGGAATGCCATGCAAATGCATCGATTAGTAGTGGGCCTTTTGAAATGGGCTAGTCAAATTGTGACCAGGCCTCTTTTTTAAACCTAATGCGAACAAATGGATCAGAGCATTTAAACTAAACAAGCACACAGTACTGAGCTGATTAAGCAAGGGAATCAGATTAATCACCCAATAGAAATTTCACATAGTGTTTAGGTCAATGGAATCATGCTCTAGTGAGACATTTTTTTTAGAAGGGTTGGGTTTTCGAAAAATTTAATATAAATTTGAGAAAAATTTTCAAAATCCGAAAGTTTATGGGAGTCATTACATGTCTCGTTTTGATAATTTAAACCATTTATAAAATTCTCTGTGTATATTATCGATAAAAAAATTAATTTGATCCAATAATTGTAATATTTTTTATTTTATGGCATTTATTTTCAGAAAAATAGACGAGAAGTATTTTTTTAAATATACCATTCATTTTTTTTGGAGAGAAATACAATCAAATAAAAATATTACGATTATCGGATTGATCTTTTTTTATGAATGATATACATTGAGGACCTACCAAATGAATGATTCAAATCATCGAAACGAGATCTGTGGTGAGTATTACGAGTCCCTCAAGTTCTCCAAAATTTATATTTGAATTTGAGATAAACTAACCCTTTTTTGAGAAACAAGGACCAGTAATGTTAAAAATAAATAAATTTATGGAAAGGTGTACTGAAGTGTATACACTTGACAGTGGTTTTTTAATTTTTAAGTTTAATGATGAGCAAACTTTGGATAAAAAATTCAATAATGGTCCATACAACTTTGGTAGGAAGCTTCTACTCATTAGGAGATGGTATCCAAGGATTCAATTAAAGATGCAAGAGCTCTGTAGTGCCCCAAATGGGATTTAACTTTTATAATGTGCCATTGGAACTTTGGACATTGAAGGGTTTGAGCTATGGATTTGGTGACTCAACCAAAAGGAAAATTATCTTACGCAATAATATGTGTTAAAATTCAAGGTTCCTATGAAATTCCCAAATCATTCAAGCATGATTTAAGTGTGCTTCCTGGACAATATATAGGATCACCCTTCTATTCCCTTTCTCTTCCAGAATTTAGCATTTTAGTCACCATCATGACCTTGTCCTACTATATTGCATAGACTTTTTCTTTACAAGAAGGCACGCTTAATTCTTTGACAATCTAATACAGGATTTAGGGTGTGGGGAATAGCTACTTACTGATAGAGAACCCAAGTCTCAATTCTCCTCTTCTATATATATATATACACTTCTCTCTGGGTTGTGTTGTAATGTATGGATACAATGCACTTCACCAATTTGGCATTTATTCGGATCACAGAAAAGGAAAACTCTAAGGCCATATTTATTCGGACTGACTAGATAAGAGGGGATTGTAATCTATCAGACTGTTAATCTTAAGATACATAGTCCCTAGACTATTTAGTTGGAAATGATGTGTATCCATGTAGTCATGAAATTAGATGTCAGGAAATGACTATTCTATTGTTTGGGATATTATAAAGAATGATAAATGCTCAAAAGATTATTTTATCCTTTTGAATTGTTTACTAAATAATAGGAATATTAAATCTAAGTTATAAATTATATTTTAATTTTTGGTTAGAACTTTTAAAAAATTAAATAAATAGAACATCAATAAAAATTAAATAAATTTATTTTAATTTTTAATTGAGACTTTAAATTTTATTTTACTAATAAGTACAATAATCCGGAGGGTCAAAAATGTCATTTTACCCTCTTATCCGGAGAAGGAGTTATCCCACAATTTTGTATCTCACACCGTTCATGGGACACAATAATCTCACAAATAATGAATTGATAGTTCAATTAAACTATTAGTCTGACTTATATTTTTTAGATCAAACATCAAACTATTATATGAAATGAACATAGAGCGCTATCATCTCCCTTAATTTTCTTTTCTTCAAAACCACGGCAAAACCACCCCCAAAACAAACACCCCTTAATTCTCTTTTCTTCGAAACCACGGCAAAACTAGGTCCACGCCTTATCTCGGCGAAGCTCCTTTAAGGACCACCCTTGCACTGTTGCACAAGGGTAGTCCACTGCATAGATTACCATTGTATCTTACATTTTTATTATATTTGTTTACTGAGCAAAAAGAAAAAGATTCATTCTTGAGCGTGACCTACATCACAAATTTAGAATTACACCTCACTTTCTGAGCTTTTTTCTTTTCTTTTCTTTTCTTTTTTTAATTTTTTTTTGCGAAACATTCTTGGTAGATAACATTTCTAAACTATATTTTGAAGATAGCTAAAGAGCAATTCCAACGCTGATATTTTCACCACTATAATCTGAAAACGATTAAATGTACACAATTTTGCCACATATATGATATGAGCAATATTACAGCCAGCCTTTTTTGAAGCAGGCTACTCTTCCAAAATATCATGCTTTCTTTATCTTCAAACTTTTCTCTTATTATGCAAGGTAGTATTGAGGAGCAGAGTAACTTTTCATCCTTGCTCACAAATCAATTCAATCTCAGCTATGCAAAAAATTTCAAGGAGTAGACATAGTAGATGTAACTTGGGGCATGAGGGTGTGTTCTTTTCAGATCTCAGGTCCAACTTTTATTAGGTGATTAATTTCTTAGGGTCACGTCTACGTGAAAGTAGGGCCGGTCTTGAAATTTAGAAGGCTTAAGGCAAATTTCATAAATGGGGGCCTCTCTTGCATTAAAAAAAAAAAAATTCATAGATAAAACGATAAGTTACAATTTTTTTATTTGTTTGTAGGCACAAAAAAAAATTACTTGTACATATAATCATTAAAATTATAAACAAAACAATTTAATGAAATAAAATTAGGGCAAAAAAATTAAAAAAAAAAATTATTCAATTAAAACTGATAAAGACCTAAGTAAAAAAATTGGGACAAAATTATTTATTCCACTAAAATCTAATAAATAGAGAAGGTAAAACAAAAAAAATTAGGGTCCATATATTGTATGTATTGTTCTTTTTGCGCCCGAACACTTTTTTTTTCATATATATTTTCATTTTAATAAATATGGGTCAAACTACACTTATAAATAAATATGAGTTAAACTATACATGGACCCAATAAAATATTTTGGGACCCTTTAAATTGATTCTAAAAAAAAAGAAAAGCATTAGACCTATAACATTTTATTAAATTTGAAGTCCTATTTTTGGGCTAAAATTTGGAGGCCTAAAACATGAGCCTTACTGGCCTTAGGCCAGCGCTGATCCTACGTGAAAGGGACGTTTGCGTTGATCCTAAAATTAATTGAGATGAATGTAAGTTTGACAGAATACCCGACTATCAAAAAATTACATCAAATGAGTTAAAATAAAAAATAACTTCATCATGCATTTATATTACAATTTCAAATTTTGAGGCCACTTTATCGACAAAAACTCAAGTGAATGGAGTTGGTGAAATTGACTTGGACAAGGGCACCCCACAGTTGCGTAAAGCATAATCACTCTTCGATCAAAACAACTCACAAAACTACAAACTGCTCAACACTTCAACCCACAAAAGCTCATTTGTCTGATAACAAATAATCATTTCTCTCCATAATAATAATTTCTTCTTGATTATCCAAATTCAGAAGCTACTCATTGTCCCACCAAAAACCACATCTGGAGGCTGACATTAAAAATTGCAACATATCAGTTGATTTATAGTTTGTAACGGGATATAATTATTTTTCAGGCCATTACACAAACTGTGACGGGATGATATTTCTATAAAAATGGTTAAGAAATTTTACAATCATGACACCCGATTCTCGATACATACCAGCTGATACTACCATACTGATACTGTGATTTAGAATCATGGGTGAAGCAAACATAAATCAACCCCCCCCATCTCTCTCTCTCTCTCCCCTTATTAGCATACTTGTAGTTTCAGTAAAATGTCATTTTCAATTTCAATTTTAACAGTCGACTTCTTACAGTTTAAGTCAAATTACATATAACCCTTCTGTCTATCTACCGTTGATTAGATTGAAAAAAAAATTAAAAACAAGGGGATCATAGTAAGATTTTGGTGAAAATATGAGGACTATACTAAGATTTTAGTGAAAGTTTAGAGACGGTAATCAAGCGAAAAAAATGCATTGTATGATTCATATAACAAATTTGGTTAGCCTTGTTAATTAACCCCAGATGAACAGAATAATAACATGAGAATTTGACTTACGTTGTACAAGATTGATTATTATTATTAAAAATGAATGTGAAATTTTAATAGAAATACAAAAATATTATGTAAGGGTAAAATTTGCTTTACCCCTGCGGTATAAGCCATTTACACTTCACTTCTTATTGTTAATGTACACTAAACCTAACCCACTAACCTAACCCACTACATCCACCCCACTAAACCTAACACACTTACCATCTCCACTACCACCCACCACCTCCACTACCATCCACTACCACCACTCACTTACCTCACACCTCTCCTATATAATATCTTGTAACATACAAATCAAACAACAATCTTGTAACACATCAATAGATATCAATCAATAATATCAATCATCAATACATATTTCATTCTCTCTATTTTTTTTATATACATCAAATTTAACATGGTATCAGAGCAAGGTTAAGAACCTGGTTATTCTGCTTCATCGGCGGGCGGCAGCCTCGCCTTGGCCGCCCGCCGGACCTCTACACATACCCTAGCTTCCTCTATCTCAGTCACTGTCCTAGCCCCTCCCTCGGGCATGGTCTTTCTCTCTCTTTCTCCGGGGTGTGTATGTTGGGTCTCTCTGGAAGCAGACGTAACAGACGCCCTGAAAGATCAATCCTCTGAATCCCCTTCCCGGATGATGCTTCTTTGCACAAAATCCCGACCACCTCCTCATTCACCTCCCTTGAGCTTTCCTTGCCAAGGAGATTTCCATCCCCGAAACCAGGCAGGAACTTTCTGCAAAGCCAACTTCTGCTCTTTTGCATCTTGTAGAAGAACTTCCATACGCATGGCTAAATCATTTAACTCTTCTAACTTTTCCTTGGTTCCACCACGCCGCCAATCGCGGCAGCCACCGCCGCCGACCTCGGCCCCGACGCCGCCTTGTACAGCGCCCCTGTGCCCAGATCCGCCTACCACATCGGCGCCGTCGGCTGAGGATCCGACGGTCGGATCTTCGTCAGCGTCAACCTTGAGTTCCCTGGTCTCCGCCGCCCCCTGCGGCCATTGCCGCCAGTTCCTGCAGGAGCTCCGCCACGCCTCCGACCTCCAATTCTTCATCACATCAGACAGACAGAAACCCCCTCCTAATTTTCTCTTTTCCCAAACGCGATTAACAGATTTAGAGCATCTCTCTCATATCTGCAAATATGAGCAAGGGATCAGTACTTTTCTCTCTCCTCATGGTCTCCACTTTCTTTTCCTTTTTTTTATAGTTATTTTACTCCCTCTTTTTTGATCAGAAAACGAACCATACACCCTTCATCTCCCTTTTTCATTAGTGTCGGCCCCGTCCAAGTACATTTGCATCTCACATTCCTTTTTAATTTTTTATTCCTTTCACAAATCCACCACTAGCACTCTTTCACACCATTAGCACACCTTTTCTTTTATTTATTTATTTTACTTTTTTTTATTCTCTTTATCCTATACCCTTCCGTCCATGTTCCCCACTCCCACTCTCTCTTTTTTTTCAAAATCATTGTCTTTTCCTTCCCATCAACTCTCTTTTTAAAATAAATGATTCTCCCTCCACCCACCACACCACCTTATCCTCATCATTCCCTCACTACTCATATATATGTATATATATTTTATTATAATATCTTACCCAAGGCCAAAGGACGATTTCACACAAAAAAAAAAAAAAAAAAAAAAAAAACATAACTCGTTTTACTTTCACAAACTTATCCTTTCTTTATATCGGGATCAAATCCGATCACACTTTTACACAAAAGACAAAAAAAAAAAAAAAAAAAAAAAAAAAAAACAACCACAAACAAACACCCAAAGCTTTGTTTTCTTTTCTGCAGCCGGCCACCCACCGCCCTCACTTCTTCGCCTATTCCGCCGGTCTCTTCTTCTTGCCTCCGTCCTGGGCGGCCCTTGCCGGTGTTGCCTCCGTGTTTCCCACTCCACTGGGCATCATCACTACGCCCTGCTCCTCCACTGCAACATATGGCGGCCCTCCAAATCGGAACATCACGGTGGCCTTCCGCTTCAGCTCCTTGTTTTCTGCCCTTAGCACGCTTATCTCTGCTCGCGCATCCTTATACATGCGTTGGAGCAGAGCCAGCTGGGAGTTTAACTGCTGCACCTCATTTGTCCTACTCTGCAGCCGGTGCGACAGATTTGTAACCGCCGTCATGGACTCCACACATGTCTTCAACGTATACTGATTGGCCTCCACATCCGACTGCACCGCCATTTTTTGCTCCACAGACCGCATCGGAAAGTTCAGCGGAGCAAACCCAGCAGTGTTTGGTTGCGGTTCACTGGCCACTGCACCAGTTCTCTCTCCTGTGGACTCGTTGAGGTCGGGAAAGAGGGTGAGCAGCCCGCGGGACGACGAAGCCATTTTCTGGGCAACAGCAACAGAGTGTTACAGACTATCTCTCTCAGCAACACGACCTCTCTTTCTCAGCAAAATGAAGAATTTTTCAGAGGTTTCTCTCAGTTTTTCTGTCTCAGTTTCTGCCTCCTCCGCTTCGGTTTATAAAGACCATGACACAGAGACAGCCACGCGCATCCTGCGCCGCTCGGCGCTCGCCGACAACCTGGCACGCCTTTTCATGGCACGCCTTTTGATGCATTTGGGCACGCCTTTTGATGGCACGCCTTTTGAGGGTGCGGGCACACCTTTTAAGGGCACGACTTTTGAGGGCTCGATATCTACATCCATGTATATCTTTTGGGCAGCCTATATACACACTCATACAGTGTCTTCTCTACCGGTCCGCTTTATCAATCCCTTTTCAACCTCAAATAGGTTTTTATCTTCACACCTATTTGAGTTTGAGGGGGGGTTATACACAGTATCATGTATAAGTCACTCATGGCGCACTCCCTAAGTCGCCCCCTTGGTACATCATCACAATTTTCTACAACGGTCCGACATGACCCCGTAAACTGTCTTCAACAACGGTCCGACATGACCCCGTAAACTGTCTGCTCCAACGGTCCGACATGACCCCATAAACTGTCCCGACATTGATTCCGGTCAGCTTCTACAATGGTCCAACATGACCCCATAAACTGTCTTCTACAACGGTCTGACACGACCACACAGTGTCTGCTACAACGGTCCGACATGACCCTGTAAACTGTCTGCTACAACGGTCCGACATGACCCCGTAAACTGTCCTGCTACATCGGTCCGACATGACCCAGTAAACTGTCTTCTACAACGGTCCAACATGACCCCGTAAACTGTCTGCTACAACGGTCCGACACGACCATACCGTGTCTCCTATCCTGTTTTGTTTTTTATTTATCAGTTTACTTTTCTGTTTTGTTACTCTCTTCAAACTCAAGTTGGTTAGTTCCTATCCTCCTTGAGTTTGAGGGGGGCTGTTAATGTACACTAAACCTAACCCACTAACCTAACCCACTACATCCACCCCACTAAACCTAACACACTTACCATCTCCACTACCACCCACCACCTCCACTACCATCCACTACCACCACTCACTTACCTCACACCTCTCCTATATAATATCTTGTAACATACAAATCAAACAACAATCTTGTAACACATCAATAGATATCAATCAATAATATCAATCATCAATACATATTTCATTCTCTCTATTTTTTTTATATACATCAAATTTAACACTTATTATTTGAAAATAACTACCTACCCTTTCTACGGTTTTAGTTGTTTTGCAATTTCCCTCTCTGCAGTTTTTTATTCCGTCTAAATTGACAAAATTTGCCATACATGTGCGGAAAAATAGAGTAGGTACTAAAAAAATTAATTTATAAGCTGAAATATGATGGAAAAACACAAATTTGTCCAAAATTTCATCATCCCCACTATCATCTTATTCCCTACAATTGTTTAAAAGTTTTTTTTTTTTTTTTTTTTTTCAACTTCTTCTCAAATCTTCCTCTTCCTCTTCCATGGAATAGAGCCCATCTCCATTCATTTCATCCTCTGTCTGGGAATCCAACACCAAGATCATCACCAATAATTTATTTATTTTTCCAGCTCCATCTCTTTCTCCTTCAATTCAATCTCATCTCTTTCGCTCATTCGCTTCACCTTTTTGAGAATTGTTTTCTTGAACCAAATTGTTTCCATGAATTGTAAAGCTCAGATTTATATAATTGGATTTGGGTCGAGAAGTCTACTCACTATTATCTGCAGTGGCAGAGACAATTAGGAATAGTTTGGGATGTCCTAAATAAGTGTACTTTTTGACTTTTTATGACAAGATGTGTAGAAAAGTAGAGAGGAGATGTTGATTGATGTGATTCAAAAAAGATAAAAAGATGGACTAAAATAGGTTATGCCAAACCACCCCTTAAAGTTAAGGAGCACGTACTCTTAAAGTTTTGATAATTAGACTATTGTTCCTATATAAAGATTATATATTATTTATTTCTAATAAAAGTTTAATAGTATCTTTTCTGTAAATCATGTAAAATTCTAAACATTTTTTAAATGAGCCGTGCTACCGACCCCCAGTGGGGCGACCCCCACTGACAACTCCCAGTGAGGTGTCGCCTCCCCATTGGCTGAAAACAAAAAATAAATAAATAAATAACAGTTTTTTTTTTTTGCACCAATCACACGTAACCCCCAGTACCCCCTCTGGGGTCGGAGGCTTTTTCCTTTTTAAATTTTAAAAATATTCTATTATATTCACCTTTTCATTTTTGTACACCCTTAGACCATCTCCAACGGTTCAGCAAATCTGGCATCAAATTTGAAATTTGGTGCAAAAGGCACTTTTTGAAGGTCCAACGGTTTCACCAAACTGGTATCAAATTGAGAATTAAACAAAAAAACCATCAAACTGAGAATAGAATACAGGTTTTATCAAATTACTGTGCGTGATCGTTAAAGCAGAAAAGCTTGAGAATTTTACACATGGTGGTCGACCACCTGGATGACCACCTGGTCGACCCCTTGGTCGACCACCCGGTTGACCAACCGGTCGACCAGTGCATGCAAAAATTGGCCTGCGAACTGGTTCACACAGTTCAAAAAGGTCCCAAAAAAATAAAATAAAATAAAAATTGGCTTTACTGGTCGACCAACCGGTTCACCCATGGGATTTTGATGCACCGTTGGAGCAACTGATATCAAATTGAGAAAATGAGTCATTTTTTACTCAAATTTGGTGAAAAAGAAGTTCACCGTTGAAGATGCTCTTAGTTAACAAGTCAGAGTAGAAATTGAATAAATTAATAATTCATTTTTTATTAGATAATTTGTTTAGTTGGTTATTTCTTTTTATTAATTGAGTTTGTGGTGTTAAACTTATTAATTATAAATTTAGTTATTTGTTTGTTCCTAATGTCGGATTAATAAATGTTAATTACCAATTTAGAAGTCACATCACGTATACATCTCAGGATAATTACAATATTATACCTTATTAATTGATGAAAAATACACAAAAATGCATATAAGCTTAATAATACCTTGTTATTACTTGTTATAAAGAGAAAAAATAAGAGTAAATTAAAAACGCATCCTCTGAAATTTACTTAAATTATAAATTACTCATTGTAGTTTTAGAAATTACATTATGCCTCTTAAAATTTTTAATTTTATAACAATAAGTCTTTTTATTAATAAATTATCAAGTTAATTAACAGTTTTTAATAATGTTAAAATTTTATTTTAATTAATAATTCAAATAATTTTATTATTGTATAGATGAATAGTTAAAATTTTTATTTTTTAATTAATTTTGTTAAATAAAAAATTTTAATAGAGAAATATTTATAATTTTTCAAATTTCAAGAGGCAATTCATATTTTAAGCAAAACTCATGTGATGCTACCTAAAAAAAAAATTATATTGTAATTAATGTATACCTCTACTCTGAATTTCTAATTTCGCCACGGATTATATTGGTCTCCGGCGAAAACCATGAAGGAGATTTCATCTTCTCCACTATCATCTTCTCCCCTAAAATCTAACCCTAACTCTGAAAACCCTAACCTTAACCACCCTCTCCTACTTCCAGATACCTTTTAACGTGGCCGTAGGTGGTCGATCTGAGGGTGGGGGGTGGCGATGGGTGGTCGATTTGATGGAGTAGGTGGCGACGGCGATGGGAAGCGATGGCGATCAGTGAGTTAGTGTGAGGGAAGCCCCTATCTTCGCAATCTACTCAAATTCCACACAATATGAGCTCAAATCTCTTTTGATTCTCAAGATCTGTGCCACAAAATTCATTATATTTCAAGCATTTGTGTGTTTGCTCTGTTTCTTGAGAAGAATTGAGGCAAAAGCTGGAATGGTTGCTGGATCATACAAAAGGAACGAGTTGATTGGAATTCGGCACGATTGTATTTTTAGGCATACCCATTTCGTTTGAAGTTTTGTTGTTTACCTGCTTGAGACATATATATGTATAAAATATACTTATATTTATATATATGCTTTATTATGTTGTATTATATCTTATATTTTTTTATAATGTAATGTGAGATTAAATTAGAAATAGAGTTAAGAATTTAGAAAAGTTATGTGATTAATTAAATTAAATTAATTGTATAGTAGAAGAGATAGAATGAGGAAACAGAAAGAAAAAGGAAAAAAATATATATATATATACTATATTAAATTTATTTTACATTTTTCGTTAGCAGTTTTAGTGTAACATTTTAATTCAAAATCACAAACAACATAAGTAACTATTTTCAAATAATAGAGAGTAAAGTGCAAATGCCTAAACTACAAGGGAATAAATAAATGTAATTAATAGGCTTCGTTTGAGAAGAATGGTTGGGTTGGGTTGGATTTAGGACTATTTTAGTTACAAAAAGAAAAAATAAGTTTTTTTAGTTTAACAAGATAAAATATTACATTCAACTCATAATTATTACATCATTTCTCTTATAAAAAGTCAAAAAAGTCAAAAAATCATTTCCAAACAAGACTTTTTAATCTCGTACTAAAATAATAAAAAAAAATTAAAAAACCAACCTACATCCCAAACTAACTCATAAAAAGTTAATCATATACTTATCTGCTTGACTAGTTCCCATCATGATGATCAGTTTTGTAGTGGAGTCACTGATACCAACTTCTTCGTGATCTTTCTCAAGCTTGTATGTTTCACGTAACTTGGGAACTTGGAAGAAAATTTAGATGAAAATTTTCCAGCCAACCAACCAAACAAAACCGCGTGGTGGGATTTGCACCGGCCAAAGTATGGAGTGCATACTTTACTGTGAGATGTGATGCTCCTCCCTCATTCGGTGGTCGGCCTCATTGTTCCCATAAACAAAATGTGTGTAAATTTATATTCCCCACACACATACGCAAACAACATAGAAGTGGGCAAGGGGGAATGACAAGTAGATGATGTTTGTAAAGTGGAAGACTCTTGACACGAAGGAAGTGGGTGAAATGTGTACTTAAATTTTCACTTTAAAATCATTATTATGGGCTACAAGTGACACTGATGAGGGTCCAAAACAAAAATGTTATAAATTCATATATATATATATATATATATATATACATATATGTGGGGTGGAAATCTAAGTCCATCCCAACTTGAAATATGGATCCAAAATACTCAGAAAAAGTCTAAGGTCAAGTTTGGTTATCCTAAATAAGTATACATTTTTTATCTTTTTTTCATCACATCATCTCTCTATTTTTCTGCACATCTTTTTGTAAAAAGACAAAAAATACACTTATTTAGATCATTCCCAACGACCTTTAAATTTGATAAAGTTCAGATCGATGAAAGACCGACCAGATTCATTATATCTAAAAGAACAAGATGCGATTCAGAAAATAAATTGACTGACGCAATGATAGACAATCTATCTACATAGATCTAATGGTGGAGGATTGGGATAAGATGGTTACTGCTCAAGGGATTACAAAAGGCAAGGTTGTCTGATCAATTCAAATCAACAATCTTGGTGCAACTTGGCCATTACGCAGAGATCCATAGTCTAATAAGAGGGGGATCGTCTGATAAGCAAAGATCCAATGACCAATATTAAATACAAATTGGTCAATAATAAAAGTGGCCCCTGACAGGTGCTAGATTTTCAATCAAAAAGAGATCAACCGTTAAAGATGACTTAATACTCAGTTATAAAAAGGGAATCACATGAAGAAGTGGATAGGCCAAGATAATCTAAAAAATATACATTTCAAGCAAATTAAACTTTATTTTTACCATTATAAGAATATTCGATCAAACTACTGACTTGATCATCGGATGATCCTCCTGACCTAACAAGTTCGGGGGTGATCACTAACTTGGGTTTCCCTTGTGCGCAGAGGGGTGGGCGCATCATCTTGCCAATCTCGTGTGGAGAGAATTTCATCATTCATAATAAATAAATAAATAAATAAATAAATATATATATATATATATATTTAAAAAGTAAAATTTAGATACAAACACATTATTAGAATTCAAAGTTAACAACAAAAGTATCATGTCAATTTCGATTTTAAAATCCTTTTAATGGTTTTGAAAATAATTGAAACACGTTATTAAAATTCAAATTTTTTTTTTTTTTTTTTGGGGGAAAAATTAAAATTCAAAGTTGGTGGTCTATAAGCATTAGGTCAATTTAAATTTTAAAATCACCTTATAATTGTTTTTGAAATTTGAAATAAAAAAAATGTTGGTGTAGTTATTTCACAATGGGGTTGACTTCTCTCCAGTTTGTTATCAGACTGAAGAGTACTGTTGGGCTCATAGGGGCTCATCACGAGTGTCGTTTTGATAATCTAAACCATTTAATATGTGGAACTCGCCGAGTACTATAAGTTTGAAAAAAATCACATTGATTAGATATTGATAGCTACGTGATCGAATTAGTTTTGTATTAAAAAAAAGTAAAAAAATAAACAGCTGACAGATATCTAATCCGATCAGATGGCTATTGATATCCGATCAACGTGATTGTTTACAAATATATAGTACTCGATGAGTTCTACATATTGAACGATTCAGATTATCAAAACGAAACTCATGATAAACCCTCACAAGCTTAAAAATACCCATCAATCCGATTACAGACTAAAAGGACGCCCATCCCTTTCACAATGATCATGAAATTGACGTCTTAAGTAATATGGACTATTCAAATCCTTTGCAAAGTGCTCATAATTTAAAGGAAATAAAGTGGCTGCTGGACTCACTACAAAGTAATTACTGTTGTACTATTAGATAGGTCTATTTTGAGATTTATTTTGATAATTTAAACTGTTTGTGTCAATCTAATTGGGATCTTAAAGTTATGCTGTGATGCTTCTATATATCCCCCCGTTTTATTGATATATTTCATCTATTGTGTTCATCAATAAAGTTTTTTTTTATTGATAAAAAAAATATATATAATATATCTTAAAAAATTCAAATTAATCAGATATCATTAACATTTAATCGATTCTCGTTTTTATTTAATTTTATACTTCAAATCACATATGTCATTTATTTTTGTAAATATAAATGTGAGTCGATGAAAAGATTAATGATGTCCGATCGATTTGAATTTTTGCAGGTATGTTGTACTTAATATACTATAAAAACTGGACGGTTTAGATTATCGAAACGAGTCCCGAAATAAACTTATATAATGATACAACAGTGACTACAGTGTTGGAAGCACAACAACCACCCCATTTCTTAATTTAAAGAGTTATGCTATGAATACCAAAAATTCTACTAAATATTTGAAATGTCTCACATGCACCATGTGAAACATTTAGTCAAATATTTAGTAAAATTTTTGTAATATAATGTATTACGTAATTTTAATCTTGGTGAGCTGAGATCACCCTAATGGGAATCTTATTTACCAAAAGGTTTTGTATACTAATAACGTATTACGTGATATTATCTTCTACCAATCACAAATATATATATTTCTTATTATTTTCTAAACTAGTGAATCGTATCGTTAAATCCAATCATAATAATAGAAGATACCACATGAAATATACTCTACCTGCATATTTACATATTTAAATGGGCGAATTGCACTAAAGGTCCCTATAGTTTAGAGTTTGTGTTACTTTAGTCCATGACTTTTCAATTGTGACATATTTGATCTTGAATCTTGAATCTTATTCCAAATAAGGACAAATGAATATACCATTACTCAATTTCAAGGGCAAAGTCGTTAATTTGATAAAATAAAAACTATTTTGACAAAAATAAATGTCAAAAAATATTTTAAATTTTTAAAAATTATTTCTACCCACCAATGATAAAATTATATAAAATTGATAAATTTTTTACAAATTAATTATTTTTTTTTACCAAATTAATTTTTATTATATGTTTTGATGATGATCATGTAATAGGTAGTTATTTTTATTTTCATTAAATTAGTTTTAGTTTTTTTAAAAGTCAAATATGGCGACAACTTTAATATCATTATTAAATCAATCCATTAAATCAAAAAATTCAAAACTAAAAACATTTCATATATTAAATATATCGATTACATATTAAAAGCCTAGCAACCACCAATTATATGATCCAAACACATAATAAAAATTAATTTGGTAAATAAAATAAATAAATGTGTAAAAAATTTATCATTTTTTACATAATTTTATCTTTGATAGGTAGAAATAATTTTTAAAAATTCAAAAATATTTTTTTGACATTTATTTTTGTCAAATTAGTTTATATTTTATCAAATTGACAACTTTGCCCTTGAAATTGAGCAATGTATTTTCAATTGTCCTTATTTGAAACAAGATTCAAAGTTTATGATCAAATGTGTCACAATAAAAAAGTCAGGAATCAAAGTGATGCAAACCCCAAACTATAAAGACTGTTAGTGTAATTCGCCCTATTTAAATTTGTTGGACATGCCGATATTTGTTGGACACCTTGTTTGGTTTTGATTAATTTTCTAAAATTAAGTTTTTTATTTTTAATGTTTTTATTTTTTTATTTTTAGTAAATGCACATAACTTAGGTTCACCAAAAAAAGTAAAATATTTGTGAAAAAATATTTTAAAAAATTCAATAAATACACCAGAATATGAAAATGTACTCAATTTTTATATTTTTTTGTATTTGATGAATTTTTTTTAAAAATGTTTTCATAAATATTATACTTTTTAAGTATATTTAGGTTAGGTGCATTTAAAAAATAAAATAAATTTCTTAAAATATCAAAAGTTTTGACTTAAAAAAAAAAAGACACAAAAAATAAAAAATTTAGGGTTTGTTTGGTTTGGTTTTGGGAGATAAATTTTTTTTAAAAAAAATCTTGAGAAAAGAGTTTAGAATTTTTTTTGGTTTGTTTGGTTGTATATTTTAGAAATAGTTTTGGAGTATGAAAGTTTGGAATGATTTGATATTTTGTTGTAATTAAGTTGATGTGTGTGAGAGAAAAAAAATGGATTGAGAAAGAGAGAGGAGAGAGGAGAGAGAAAAAGTGATTGATTGATGTATAAGAGAGAGAGAGAGAGTGATTTTAAAAAAAAAAATTCAAAAAATTTTCAACCAAATAAAATGTTGAATTTTTTTTTTCAAAAATTGTTTTTTAAAAAATGACTCAATTTTCTGAAACCAAGTAAATATTGTTGGGATCCAAATCCTTCAAACAAATTGATAATTTCAAGATTAATGAGAAATCTCACATTACATTACAATAGAAGAAACCACATAATTGAATTCATGAACATATAAAAAATTCCACCAAATTTTATTTGTTGGTTTTTATTTATGACTATCAGGGACGGAGGCACGTTGGGACCAAGAGAGTCACATGCCCCTCTTCAATTTTTGGAAATTACACTTTTACCCTTATTTAAAAAACAATTAATTTTAAAATTCAAAATATGTCACAATTTTTTGTATCTCATCTTCTATTTTTGTTTTTGTTTTTTATTTTTGACAAAATCTTTGCAAAACCAACATGATTAATCTATTAGTCCGAATTCTTGCATTTTCATTATGAGGTTAGAGGTTCAAATATCTCAATCTGATTATTGATTGCATTTCCCATGTTATTTATTTATGATTTTTCTCTCATATCTTGAAAATATTTATTTATATTAATTATATGGTGTATTGATTTTCATTATGATTATAATTTATTAGTTTCATTATAGCATGATTCATTAATTAAAAATAAAATACAAATTCCCATAATTTGTCACTCTAAATATTTAATTTTGTTAAAACATTTTCTTTTAAATTCTATATTATTTCTCTCCTTTCTCTCATGTCTTTCTCTTCCCTCTCTGTTTTGTTTTTGTTTTGTTTTTGGGTATAATTTTGTCCTTCTCATTTTTAATTATAGTATGTGATCTCATTTTAAATTATAATGATCGTCACATTAACAAAATTGAAATAGCAAATCATATTAATAATAAATCAAAAATAAAAAATAAAAAAAAAATTAACTAACTTTAGCATAACTTTAAAATTTTAAATCTGAAATTATATTCATTTTTAGTTGTTTTACCCTCAATTAAAAGTCAAAATTATTTGCATTGTGATAGATCGCTATAATCTTAACTCAATGTTGCCCCTTCTAAGTCAAAATTCTGGCTCACTATTGCTATATCTATATTTATATATATATAAATCGCTTACCTGCTTGAGATTCGCCATTTTCTTTAATTTTGCTTTTTATTTTGAATAATTTACTAATTGTGGCCTATATGTTGAGTGAAATTTTTTTGTAATTACGCAAATATTCTTAGTCAATTATGAATTAAGATTTTTCATAATTACGCAAACATTTTTGGTCAATTATGAAATAAGTTTTTCCGTAATTATGCAAACAATCTTGGTCAATTATGAAATACAAATCTTTTATTTTTTAACAAATTACAAATATACCCATAAGGTTTGTTTAAAATATAAATCGGTCCTATAATACTAGAAATTACATCTATTGTTTGTTATAAATTTTAATTTAACACAATATTGAGGAAAAATATGTATATATATATATATCCTCCTATGCAATAATAAATTATCAAAAATTTTTATTAAAAATATTTCTCATATCATTAAAAAATGTTAATTGACTTAATGATTTATTTATTAAAAAATGGTTACCTAAAAAATATTGTTCATATCATTAAAAATTGTTAATTTACTTAATGATTTACATATTAATAAAATTGGTCATTTGTTATGCGAGTATGATTTATGTATTAATAAAATTAATCATTTGTATATATATTCTTTTGCTTCTTTATTTATTCAGTAAATTATTTTAATAGTTTTTTTTAGATAGGAAAATTATCCTAGTATTCGTTTTATGTTTATTTGTTGAGAAAAGCTACACACCATAATCTTTTTTATAAATTCGGAAGAAATATTAAAGACTCATAAATTCATCCAAAATGATATTGTAATAGAATTGGAGTCTACATTATTAGGTGTATAAAAAATTGAAAAATTATACATCTCATATCATATAATTCTATCATATATTTAATGAATTATTCTATTTAATTTCATAGAACAATATTCTAATTTTTAAAAAATTATCAAAATACAAAATTTAAATATATTATAAAAATAATCCTTACCTTGCACGGGCTTTTTTGAACTAGTTTATATATAAGCAGTGCTTGGTTTTTGCTCTAGTATAAGCAGGTTTGTTTTTTGCTATTTGTTGCCAAATTTGCCGTTTTATGATTTGTGAAAAAAGAAATGTTATAGGTCCTAAATTTTCTACTAAATAAATTATTAAATGTCTCACATAAATGTGAGTCATACTCATATGAAATATTTAGCCATTTATTTGATAAAAAATTTAATATATCTAATATTATCCTTGTAAAAAAGATCTGCTGCTTATCAAATTTGAAGGATACTATGTTTCATGCCATATGCTATTATTATCTACTGTTATTCCTACTTGTTTTCGCTGCCGCATGCCTAGAGATAACAGAGTGCAGTTTTGGATATTTTATAAAAAAATAATCTTGCACCAATCACAATTTTTTTTTTTTTTTTTTTTTTTGTGAACAGAAAATAGTTGTCTCTTATTATCTGAATTATTTTGGAGAAATAGCAAAGGAAAACTAACAGTGCAGTGGTTATAAACAATATATTCAGACACATGAATATATAATTATTTTTTAATATTATAAATTTTATCATTAATATGTAAATATTTTTTTAAAATTACATTGAAATGAAAATCCCCCAATAGTAAATCAGTAGTACTTTTAGGATAAATCACTAATATATCTCATGAGATTTGTTTAAAATACGGATTGTCCCTTATAATTCTGAAAATTGTAAATACTTCTCTTGTCATATTTTTTTTATTATTGTCTCATACGCAACAATAAAATTACTAATTAAAAAATATTTTTGACATCATTAAAATTATTAATTGACGTAATGATTTATAAGTAAAATGGATAATTTGTTATGCGATTAGAAATTGAAAGAGGCAAGATGCAATTTTGAAAGTTACACGAAGTAATTCATATTTTAAACAAACCGCAAGAAATGTGATTGTAATTTACCCATGTATTTATCTATTTGATATAAATAAGGGTAAATTATATTTTAACCCTGTCAACTATTGTTCCATATCATTTTACTTATTTAACTAAAAATTAAAACACTCAACCCCTCATCTATTAATTTATTTATTTTTTCATTTTGAATCTTAATGACAAAAGTTTCTAAAAAAGTAACCAAAAAAAAAACAAAATTAAAAAAAGTTCACTAAAGATAAAAAAAAATAAAAAATAAAAACTCCAAAATAACTTTTAAAAATTAAACAAAACAGACTGATAATATCATTTTAAGTATTCCATTTGAGATATCATGTGCAAGTCACATGTTAATTTTTCATCTATTTAACATTCAAATCCGTAAGAGAATGTTTACATTGATACAAGTTAATAGTTTAAAAGGAAATAACGAAGCATTTTTTAATTAATGAGATAAAATGATATTGAGTAATAATTCAAAGAAAGAAGTGTAATTATCTTATTACTAAAACGGTTTTTTCGTATTAAAAATACCACTATAAGATGATAATTTAAACAAGTATAAATTAAATTTACACCTCTTGAGATTTGAGTTTAATACATATCACCTCTGACGTTTGGGAAATTATACTAACTTCTCTGTCATTGTAATTATTTAGACAGAATGAAGACATTGAACTCATGTACTCTTTCTTTTCTTGTTTTGCTTTACTTCCTTTGTTTTTTTTTCTCTTTCCTTTCCTTTGCTTTACTTTTTTTTTTTTTTTTGGCAATGCAACTTCCTCTATTTTTCTATTAGGAGTTGTTGCCTTCTATATAAATAGGAGGTTTGTGAAATGACACTATTAATCATAGGGGTGGAAATATAATTTTCAAAACGTCAGTGGTGGAATGCAATTAGACCAAACCTTAAGGGGTGTCAGTGTAATTTACCCTTTAAACAAAAAAAATAAATAAATACAAATAAAAATAGATAACTGCCTAATGCTTGCGTGGATAGAAACATCGAATAATCATTCTATTATATTTAACTTCTATTAAAAAAGAATCTTGAATTAAAAAATAAAAATTAAAAAATAAATAAATAAATAAAAGAGAAAAAATGCAGGTCGCCCATGCCTCCCACGGGCCTCATATACACTAGTGTGTATATATACATATATTTTCCAAGGCCTTCTCTTTGAATGGTGAACCATAAGAGAAGTGATGAGCTGGACTTGATGTGGTATCTTGGTCGGAAACTCTGTTTCAGAAAGTTTGTTCGAACTGTAAAAACTTAGTTTAGTGTGCGTAAGCTAGCTCAAAAATACCCTATATAATAAAAAATAAAAAATTCATTAACTGTACCATAGAACCACTGTTGGTTCACCTACTATAATATTTTCAAATGTGGAATAAAATATACTACTATCTGTTTAGGCTGTAGATTCACTTCACTTTGATTTCTATCCATGGCTCTTCAATGCTAGCTGATTCAAGTTGAAGGGGGTGCCCTGAGGAGTGGTGGTTGAGTGTGTTTGTGTTCTGGGTATTCATCTCAGAAAAACAGTTGTCTGCTCTGGTGTTGAGCCTGCTGGAGATTTTTTTACTACTGCTGTGCTGTTGAGCTTGCTGGGTTGGGTATGCACCAAGATGGTGGCTGTTGCTACTTCTACAGCTTGGGTGCAGCATGGATGGACTGCATATTGGTGCAGCATAGCAGCCTGGCTGTGTATTTTGATCTGTTATGCTTGTTGGTGCAGCATAGCAGCTTTGGTTTTTAGTCTGATCTGTCACCATGGGTGGACTGCTGGCTAAAACAGACTCTGATCTGTTTGGGTGGTGTTTTTTTTTGTTCTGTTTACTCTGCTGGTTTGTGAGGTCCGGGTTGTGTGGTTTGGTTTGGTTTGTGGTCTGTCTCTTTCATTGGTTCCTCACCAACCTTGGGGTGCTAGCAAATGATAGGATGGGTTCTTTGGTGCCAACCTAGTTGGGATCATTTACCTCATTGTGATGCTCCTGCACTCCTCTTTTCTTTATTGGTGTAATTTCTTTCGTACCTTGTACTAGCTTTCACATCAATGAAGTTTCTTTTTTTGCTGATCAAAAAAAAAAAAAAAAAAAAAAAAAAAAGTAATCAACTTTATATCTTTATATATGTGAAGATCATGTAGTCAAAACTTAAGCAGTCCTTTTAGGTTGTGTATGATCATGAGTTTGAATAGAAATTTGAAAAAAAAAAAAAAAAAAAATGGATAAAATGTAAGTCAAAGTAATTATATTTCGTTTACATTTTACCCATCTTTTTTGTTTCTCTTTTCAAATCTCTCTAAATTTATGATCTAAACACAATTTTAAAGTTTTTCTTGAGTCTAAGCCTGTGGTTCAAGTGGCAAGATAGCTTTAGACAAGCACAACACAATGAAAAGAAAAGAAAAATTGAAAAACAAGAAGGAAAGGTAAAGCACAAGGAAATCATATAGCCTTTTTTTTTGGGAACTAATCATATAGCTTATCATGAATGAAAAGTATGTATTGTTCAACTTAATAGTGATTATCTCATGCTATTTATGATGATAATCATCCAAACCAATCCCAGAAAAGGGAGAGCTTGAAGTGACCTTTTCCCCCCACAAACCACCTTCTTTGACTTGTGAACTGCGCAATGTCTGAAAACAATACTAGTTAAAAGATTCACTTGACTTTCCAATTTGTATTTACTTCTTCAACAAGAGAGAAATCTAAAAAGTTTTATTTTATTTTTTTGGTGTGTTTTTATTTACAAATTACACCAATCTCCTTTAAAGCTGAAAATTTATTAGACAATTTTGAAGTACCATACGTTATGCTATTGAATGTTCTAATATTTCAATTGGATAACACAATAGGAACTTTTGTGTGTGATGTTGACTAGAGCGGTCAATATCCAACACCACACCAATTTGAAATGTGGTGTGTAAATGTGATACAAATAGTCTTTTTTTTCTTTTTTTTCTTTAGGGCCATACGTGGCTGATAGACTATTTTCTGTCACTTTTGTCAAGTTAAGTGTTTATAGTTGCTGATAAAAAAATAGTTAAATGTCTATAGTCTAAATACAAAAGCAAAAGAGCATGTTCTCATACCTATTTCATATTGTCACGTCGCTAAAATGAAACATTGCAAAAATGTCTTATATCTATTTTATATTGTTATATTATCAAAATTAAGAGATGGTTTGAAGGCATCACAAAAAATTCAAAAGGCAAAAAAAAGTCATTCCAATGGTTACATCACATATTTTTCTACACATCCGTTTGTGAAAAACTTAAAAAATAAAAAAATAATAAAAAAAAAACAAACGACCACTAAATACTAGAAAAATTATGAGACAGATCATGGTACAGGGGTGGGACAGATGATCACAACCCAAAGATAAAAGCTTTTTTCTCTATCGCAAGAATCACCTTTTTTTTTTTTTTTTGATTGAGGAAAGTTAGTAGTTATTAGATTAGCATTTAGGGGAGTTGAAATCTCACTCTCTCTTTGCAAACACCTAAATCTTGTTTCGTATTCCACTCCTAAGAATAGAACCCAATATCTCTCCTGAAAACAGACTTTGTGGCCAAAGCACCAAATGGATATATCATAAATTTGATGATTTGGTGAAGAAAGAAAAGCATCTAAACAGTTCAAGGATGTGTCCACCACTCAAAACAATTAATCACCAAAATGTAAACGAATTGGCGTGAAATCGCATGGTTTGGAGATATATATAAGCCATTAATCCTCTTTGTGAGGATGGGTGTTGGCTATGATTGTTATATATTATATTATTCAATATGTTATCTATTGAAAATAAATAAATAAATAATAAAAAAATAAATTAATCAAACAAGTCAAAATACATATATTTGAAAGAGAGGGGGAAAAGGGGAAGAAAAAAAATAATCAATAAAATTGTTTGCAACTGATAATTATCTCTCTAATTTTTTAATATCCCACGAAAGATAAAAACAAAAAGAGAAAGAACAGATCTAATATAATCTAGAGTTTAGAAATTATTATTATTTTTTTTTTCAAAGAATAACAAATCAGTGTATATTGTGAAAAAAAAGAAAGTAGTTTTGAATGAATGGTAAACTTATTAAGGTCATAAACATTTTCATGTGTATGTAATTATTTTTTGAAAGCATGACTGATTTTGTAATTTTCGTTTTGCTTTTTTTTGGCCTGACGTTGGCCACCACGCAACCATATTAGTGGTCGTTGTACAATGACCCAGTCTTAAAGGTTTAACATTATTATATTCAATTTTTCACTTTACACGTAAAAAATATATATATATATATATATATTTATTTATTTATTTATAAAAAAAATATAAAATTTAATAAATAGAAAAAATAGAAAAAAATTAATTTTTATAACAGAAATTTGTAAATTTTATATTTTTTAAATGTATCTAAATAAAATGGATCTAAAATTTTGAAAAAAGTAACTGAAAAATTAAAAACATCCGCTGAAAACAATATATATATATGGATTGAAAATTAAAAACTAATTTTTAAAATTCAAACCAAATAAAGTGATTAATTTTTGTTTCAATATTTCAATAGCAACAAACATAACAATGTTAATGAATTATTCTTTAAAAAAAAAAAAAACAACAACAACAACAACAACAAAGTTAATGAACAATTTGAAATTATCAGATCATATGATGAGATCCCCCAAGAGAACGAAATTATTAAGATTGATCTCTATAATCATATAATTACTTAAGAAAGGATAACTCAGTTAATATATGTTGCGATTTCTCATTTACTTAGAGTATTATGTAGACAATATCGCATAATATTTTAAAACTATTTAATAATTTTTCTCAATATTAATAGATAATGTTATACGAACAAATTTTTTATATAAAATGACATGGCTATTTGTGATTTTTTTCATTTCAAGTAAAAACACTTAGCATTGTGACCAATGACAAAAGTATTATTGTCACATCATTTTGAATGAATTGTATATATAAAAAAATTATTTGTTAAATATTTTTCTAAGTGGAATGCTTGCAGTTTAGCAAATTAAGTTAATGATTCTTTTTAAACTCAAACTTCAAACCTCTCTCTAAAAACATAGAGGTAAACATTATTGGAGCTGCACTAATATTTATATATACAGTCCTAGAATTATTTAGAGGTAAACATTTTTGGAGTTACACTAATATTTATATATATACTCCTAGAATTATTTTCCAATAGTTTGTTGTCCAAAAGAAATTGTTGGCATAATTGTTGATATAATACTAGCAATTAATTAACATAGTGGATTCTACTATTTTATTAAAAGAGAAGGGTATACAACACAATGCCAATTTGGATTTTCAATGTATAGACAGAAAAAAAGAAGAAAAAGTTAACATTCAAATACAGCTTAAGAAAGGGTGATGTATCAATAAAATCTTAAATAATTGTCTTATGAACCGTTTGGCCTTTCGTTTTTTGTTATGGATTTAAAGGTTCCATTCCACTGCAAATTACATAAAGGGGCAAGCTTAAAATGCGCTTGTGTTATGTGTTAAGGGTCAAATATGAATTTTCTTACAATATTAAAATTACAAATGTGGGTTTTGTCAATGTAGACTTTTATGCTCTTTCCTTCTTGATGAACGAATCTTACATTACAAACATGGGAAGATTCCTCAATTCACTATCACATTGTTCAGTTCACTTGGAAATGTTGCATTCATAAATAGGAATGATGGATTTCTACTTCTAGTTGCCAATTTCACATCGAATTTGTAGTGCAAAAACCCTATATTGTCGAAACCCTATAGTTCGCAACCCCAGTTGTTCCATTGATTTAAACATTACAAAACAAATCTTCATTCGTTAATGGAAATGTGAGATTTGGGTCCATATATACCGATTGCATAAAGCGAGTTTGGGGGTACAAACCCTACATTGGCAAAGCATGGGATTGGGCAGATGTAGAATTGAAGAACTGATTGTCGAGCTCGATGTTGAAGGTTAATGACAATGAAACAAGGTCTGTAATGTTTGATTTTTAGATGATCGTAATGTGTAATATCATGTTAGGGTTTATTTTGTGGTGGGTTTTAAAAGGATGTATATGTTCCATTTATTTTAGTTGAATGTTTGTAGTGTTCGTTTGTCCATGAGGCATGTTTGATGTCAACGATGTGTTGTGGTTATTGTAATGTGATAATGTCGTAATTGAATGTTAGTTCAAATTTGGGTCAGCTCTAGTGTTAAAGTAACGCATAATATCTTCACGTTACATTTGGGTGCCCTATTTTGGGATTCAATTTGTTGAACAATGGGTTGGTGATGTTCACCTCCAACCAACGTTATCAAACAAATATCTTGCACAAGTCAACATTCCATTCCCATCACAAAAACCGAATCAAACATTAGGCAAAAGTGAATCACCAAAAGGTATTGGTGTCAACTCAAATGGCACCAAATCAATCAAATACAACTTTTCAAAACAAAAAACGATTGGTTCATAAAAAAACTCTTAAAACTAAATGGATCAACTTTTCCTTATATGAGATTTACTATTGGTAAATTTTCCCTGAAGAAATTATCACAAAACTATGTTTACTTTCTGTTAGCAAAAATTTAGTTTAGGCCCAATCGACAGTAATTGATTGACAGACTTAACAGACTTTAAATAAACACAAAAAGATCAGACTTTGTGGTTAAGTCCTATGCCTTAAACAAATTAAAATAAAGAAAAAATGGAACATAACAGAATATGTGTTAATTCGAATAAATTGTCACTTGTCTCTAGTTACAAGAACTTGAACAAGAACAAAAACAAAAAATTGAATAACTACAACAATCAACCGAAAGAAGAGAAATGGGGGGGTTAGAAAACCTACTAGTTTAATCTACTCCTAAAAATGACCAACTTAAACTACTAAATATTTCTTCACGAATTGTGAGTGGTTGATGGGATGATTGATTAATGCCTATTTGTATCTCTCTTGGCCTATTTATAGGCTCAACCACATAAGAGAAAGAAATAACCTAAGCCCAGAATTTCCTCAATAAGCCCATGATTTCCTCAACATGATACATATCCCATCTTTGATAGGAACTATTTTATAGATTTTGTGCTTGATTTGATCCTGGCTCCTTGATCTGAACAACTAACTATCAAATTGCTTAATTGCTAACTTTATGACCCTCTATTTAACATGTCATCATGTCATATCCTTAACACATCTATCATGCCACGTTAGCATGCATGTCGATAGAAATAATAACAATCAAAACAAATGTAGTCAAGGTTATTCATTGAAATAGTTTATAATTTCAATCGACAGACCATAATTGAACTTGGCCATAATTAATAGGCCACAATCGACAGAAAAATAAAATGTGATGCAAACAATGCCCCCTCATTTAAATGGATTGAAAAATGAAATCTAGTTAAATGATTTATAAGGCGGTTTACCACAATCGACAGAAAATATTTTATGATGCAAATAATTTAAATTCTTTAAGAGTTATATTACACCCATAGTAATTTTTAATCTATCACTGTCGATTGGCGAACACTTCATCTTTGGCTCTGTTGAGTGACATAACAAAGAGTCGCATCCCTTATTTTTAAAATAAAACAATTCTTTGTTAGTTACAATTTGGCTAATTAAAGAGAATTCACTACATATAGCATTTTTCAACCATTGTTTTTCAAACCATGTCATGAAAATTAATTTTTGGTATGATCCACAAATCCAAAGTGGGTGTTGGATCCCAAAACTCACATAATTGAATGTTATGAAAAATTCATAAAATTTGACACTTTGAATAATGACAAAAAATTCGCATTCAATAACTGTGGGTTCATAATTTTCAGCCATCTTTCTCTAAGTTCATAATTTTTAGCCTTCTTTGGCTTAAAATCATGCCCCCAGGTGAATTTTTATCATCATTTTGTGATATTTTTAAACATTTTTTGAGAGAAGAGGTTGTCCTTCTTTTTTAACCATTAATGGCTTATCAACTTTTGCCACGTTTGGCAAAACATCGTGCCCTCCAAGTGAACTTTTATCATCAGAATACTCAATATTTTTTGAGAGAAGGGGTTGTTTTTTAATTTTAGCTATTAGTGGCCAATGAAAATTGTAACACTCCCAAAAATATTACATCTGACTCATCTAGATTAACTCATATATGTAGTCCAAACCCCATTACTTTCAATTATTAACATACAGGAACAACGAGTATTATCAACATTTAAATAAACAATATTCATATTGAATTCCCATCCTTTCCTTAATAACATTCAACGTGAGATATAACAAAAGAGTGAACACATGCATTAATATTTTCATCATCCCTAAGAGATGAATCTATAGCATGTGATAATAATAAGTTAAAATAATTTAAATACAAATTAATGCTTTAATGGCTATAAGTTCCAAGGCTTTGCCCAGTTACAACAAAATGGTTTTCAAAACCCAAAAATAAATAGCTCTTGGCTTACAAAACAAAACAAATAAACAACTGAGCCTTGCTCTCCAAAACGATCCTCTACGCTATCACATCGATGGAGGCACACCACAATCACCTGAAAAATAGTTTCACTAAGAGATGAGTATAAAGCCCAGCAGATATAATCTAAATAAAGTGCACGCAGTTTAACAATATCATGAGGTGCAATGCATATGAGATGCCAATGCCAAAATCATAGGTTTTCTCATTTTAAAATTCCCATGCCATGCACTTGTTCGAAAACATAACCAATTCAATCATCCATTTGATAAATTAAGGGGCAGTAAATACAACACTGGTAATCCTTAGGCTGATATCTACAAGTAGACATAACTAGCACTACCAATCTCCACTTTACCAGCTTTGGTCTTTCACTTTGGACACTCAGGCCAACTTAAACAATACCAATCTACACCCCATATCCGGATTTACCAAACGTATTTACCCCATAACTTAACACATTTCAAATATTCTCAATGAATCAATTTGAAAAATCAATTTCTCAAATCTAATCAAACCAAACCATACCAAGCCTTAAGTCCTATCAAATAGGGTTGTCTACAAGAATCTTTCTTCTCCACGTGGCCCTATCAAAGACTATTTCATTAGTCAAATTAAGTAGATCCATATCTCTATTTACAATGCTAGCCAACGTTAATCTAGGCCTACCCTATCTCCTAACACTTTTATCTACCGTTAGAGCATCGCATCTCTTCACTACTGCATCTGTTGGTCTCCGTTGAATATGACCAAACCATCTCAATCGATTCTCTCTCAACTTATCTTCTATCGGTGCTACTTCTACCTATTATCGAATACATTCATTCCTAATTCTGTCTTGTCTAGTCTTGCCACACATCCACCTTAGCATCCTTATGTTAGCCACACTTATCTTATCTACATGTTATTTCTTAATTGCTCAACACTCCGTCCCATATAACATTGTTGGTCTAATAGTCGTTCTATAGAACTTACCTTTTAGTCTAGTGGGTATTCGTTTATTGCACAATACTCCAGACGCACTTTTTCACTTACACCATCCCATCTTAATCCTATAGGCCACATTTGTATCAATCTCCCCTAATGTTGTGATAATCGACCCTAAATAACGAAAATGTTCACTCTTAGGCAGCTCTTGGTTCTCAATCTTCACTTCTCATCTGGTTTCATTGTTACTGTTACTAAATTTACACTCCATGTATTCTGTCTTAGTTCTGCTTATCTGGAATCCTTTAGATTCAAAAGTTTTTCTCTAAATCTCCAACTTTGTATGAACTCATTCTCTAGTCTCATCCACTAACACGATATCGTTTACAAAAAGCATACATTATGGCACGTCATCCTGAATATTTATCGTCAACTCATCCATAACTAAAGCAAAAAGATAAGGACTTAAGGTAGATCCTTGGTGTAACCCTACAGTGACAGGAAATTCATTTGTCTCTCCAATAGGTGATCTAATAGTGGTCACCACCCCTTCATACATATCCCTAATCACATCAATGTAACCTTTTTGTCACTTCTTTATTCTCTAATACCCACCATATTATATCTCGAGGCACTCTATCATATGCTTTCTCAAGGTCGATAAATACCATATGAATATTTCTTTTCTTTTCTTTATATTTTTCTATTACTCTCCTCAAAAGATAGATCACTTCCATTGTTGACCTGCCAAGCAGAAACTCAAATTGATTCTCTGACACCTCTGTTATGTCTCGCAATCGGCGTTCCATCATCCTCTCCCACACCTTCATTATATGACACATTAGCTTGATTCCTCTATAGTTGTTGCAATTCTGGACATCTTCTTTATTCTTATAGATTGGCACTAAAATACTTTTCCTCTACTCATCTAGCATGTTCCTAGTCAACAAAATTTTACTAAACAGCCTAGTCAACCAAGTAATCCCTTTTTACCCAAACACTTCCAAGCTTCAATAGGAATATCATCGGGTCCTAAAGCCTTATTTGATTTCATCTTCTTAAGTGCAATATCCACTTCAAAGTTTCTAATCCTGCGATAGAACCTATAGTCTTGGTTTATCGTATTACTGGCTATTTCTTCCTCTATTACCGTACCTCCATGTTCCTCATTTAATAGTTTCTCAAAATAGTTCTTCCATCTTTCCTTAATCTCTTTATCATTCACTAATACCTTAGAATCCCCACTCTTGATGCACTTAATTTGATTAAAATCTCTTGTTTTCCTCTCCCGTATCTTAGCAAATTTGTATACTCTCTTCTCTTCCTCCTTACTATCTAATCTAGTGTATAGGTCATTATAAGTTTTCAACCTAGCCTCTCTTACTACTTTTTTGACCTTTTTATTAGCCAATCTATAGCTCTTAAGATTTTTCTCAATTCTATCATTCTGTCACTTTTTAAAACACTCTTTTTTTGCCTTAACTACCGCTTGAACCTCTTCCATCCACCACCAAGTTTTCCTAGAGCGGGGTCTCGTTCCTTTTGGCTCTCCAAGCACTTCCCTTGAGATTCTCCTTATACAATTAGGGATTTTTGGTAAGACCCCCTTTTTTGGACATTTTTTTAAGATAAAAGACAACTCAATAAATTTTCCTTCAAAAAGTACCTGAGTAAGAGAAGCCCAACTCAATAAGGACATTTTATAATTTGTTTTTTCTTTTTGACCATATTGCCCTCATATATATATATATATATATATAAACAATCTCAGTTCATGCATAAAACGATCTTGAAAATGATCTACAAAGTGAAGATGATCTGCGAAATCCATGAAGACGATCTCAAAGTCTAAAGATCTCACCGCCAACGATCTCACCATTGGTCAACAATACACGATCTCGCCATCCAAGATCAACACTCTCAATTAAATGAGAGATTACGTTGCAAAGCTATATAAATCTGTTGTTATTTTTGATTTGTTTTTGTTGATTTGCTGAGTTCAATCAGGTGTATACTCTATTTTTGTTTGACATGATGAAAGTAAAATTTTACTCTAGTTTGTGCTCTGTTTTTGTTTGACAGAATGAGAGTAAACTTTTACTCTGGTTTGCGCTCTGTTTTTGTTTTATAAAATGAGAGTAAAATTTTACTCTGGTGTTATCTGTTATATTTTCTTAACATGCAAGTAAAATTTTACTTTATTTCAGAGTAAAATTTTACTTCATTTCAGAGTAAAATTTACTTTGAATTGGAAGTAAAATTTTACTGTGTTGTTGAATGTTCATCTATGCAGTTTCTGATTTGCTTTCTGGTAAAATTTACTCTGAATCTTCAGAGTAAAATTTTACTTTATTTTAGAGTAAAATTTTACTGTATTTCAGAGTAAGATTTACTCTGAATTGAAAGTAACATTTTACTGTATTGTTGAATGCTTGTCTATGCAGTTTCTGATTTGTTTTTTAGTAAATTTTACTGTATTTCAGAGTAAAATTTACTCTGAATCTTAAAGTAAAATTTTACTGTGTTGTTGAATGTTTGTCTATGTATAAGAGAATACACTTTATTTTTCATTAACCAGAGTAAAATTTTACTGTTGCGAAAACAGAGTACATATTAGATAAATGACTTATTATCGAATTTTGCTTTAAATCTATGAACAAATAAACAAAAAATTCTCGATTTTTTATTGTAATATATCAATTTATCTTTTTATCAATTTATCATATATGGACATATATGAGGTCATTTTATCTCAAATCTAAAACTATTGATCTTAAACATGAGTTCATAGGCATCAAATTTGAGATGGTGATGGATTTCAATGGACGATTTCAAGATTTCGATTTTGTGAGATGGATCGAAAATGGAGATCAAAAGGGTTTAGGGTTTAAAAAGAGAGAAAATAAAGGGAAGTGAGAGAATACAAGTAATGTAGAGATAGAAAGGGAAGAGAAATGGTTCAGCTAGGGTTTTGGATTATATAGAAGGGCATTTCAGCCTTTTCATCATATTTTTTTATTTGAGGGACTTTTGAAACTATTATTTTATTTGGTGGGTTTCACACAAAAAAACCCCATAGAAGGGACTTTTCACCAAAATCCCATACAATTAACCATCGAGTTCTACATAGTGTTATCATCATCTTCCAAGTCACAAGTACCTTCCTTATCCATTCTATTCTTAAATATTTCTAGTTTATCTCATTTTAGGTGCCACCATCTCGTCCTGCAACGCCTATCACCCTTCCTAGCTTGGTATTGCCCTCTAAAACATAAATTTAGTACCAAAATCCTATGTTGAGAGGCTAGGCTCTCTCCAGGAATCACCTTACAATCATTGCATTTTAAGCGATCCACTTTTCTCACTAAGAAGTAATCTATTTGGCTCTTAACTGACCCACTTTAAAAGTTATTAAATGCTCCTATCTTTTCTTATACATAGTATTGGCCACCACCAGATCAGAAGCTAACGCAAAATCTAAGATACTCTCTCTAGCTTCATTTTTGTCACCAAAGCCGTATCCACCATGCACCATTTCATAGCCTAGTTTGTCTATGCCTACATGACCATTAAAATCTCCATCTATAACCAGGTTCTCTCCTACGGGTATCTCTTGTAAGATCTCATCCATTTGCTCCCAAAATTTCCTCTTAGTTTGATCATCTAATCTTACTTGAGAGGTGTATGCACTAATAACGTTCACTATATTACCTCTAATAACTAGTTTAATTAACATAATCTTATCCCCTTTCCTAATGATCGCCACTACGTTCTCCATAAGACCTTTGGCAATTATGATTCCTATCTCATTCCTGCGTCTATCCTTACCACTATAATACAGTTTAAAATCGATATCCTTAATTTCCCTATCTTTCTCACCCATCTACTTAGTTTCTTGTATACAAGCTATACTAACTCTCCTCCTAATCATAACATCTACCAATTCCATCATCTTACCAGTTAAGGTTCCTATATTCTAAGTGGCTACCCTAAACCTATAGTCTTGGACTAGCTTTTTTACTCGCGCTCGTCCAGAAAAACGCAGGAACCTTTGTCCATTTTCACCGCGCCCAGGCGTCGATGCAACGCCCCTTGCTCACTTTTCAAAACACCCGGAGGCAGGTGCAACGTGTCACTTAAGGGAACGACCTAGCATTTAAACGATTCAAAATAGGATTCATTGTCATAAGGGATCCGAGCGACTTTTTTACGTGTTGGCTGTCGGCTACCTAACACACAACCTTACTTCTTAACCCAGGCTTAGAACCGGCGAAGTTGTTAACAACCCCGGTGGAGTTCAAATCTAATGTGAGGATTAAATCATGAGATTATACAATATTCAATGTCATGCATGAATTTGCAAATATTTTAATTTACCTAATTCACATGCAATTTCTACAACCATCAATACAACTCTCTACCGGTTGTAAAAACAATTATCTCTATACAAAATGTAAATTTCAAGAGACAATAAATAACGCATAATCCTGCATCTTTAATAAATTCAACATATGAGTAACAATCATATGTTCAATCTCCTCTTTCCCAACTCAACCAAAACTCACAATATTCTTCAAAAAAAAAAAAAAATTCATCAATTTTCTCTTTTATTCAAACTCAAGAATTCACCAAGAATATTCAAAATGCTAAAAATAACATAAGTTTCTTTCAACATTTCTCAATACCTTAACTTGAAAAATAAATAGTTCAATATTTTCAAATCAAACAATTTTCGAAAGGAACCTCAATGGTTTTCAATATTCCCAAAAACATTTTCATCAATCTCATTCATTTGAACATCCACTTTCAAATTCTCATTTGTTCAAATAAAAATATGTTTTTAACCTTTCTTTTCACAAACTTAGCCAAAAATCTTAATCTTAGCATTTTAAATTTCTAGGGTTTCTCTAAAATTTGGGAATTTTTCATTAAAAAAAATACATTTCCTCAAAATCCACGAGTCATACAAAATCTCGCACAACTAATAAGAGATTTTCAAAAAAAAAAAAAAAAAAAAAAAAAAGTTAAGAGCTTCCCCATTTTTATGCATTTAATGTATCATTAATAAAATCATAATCTTTTCAAATATCACACTATCAAAATAACACATAATAAAGCTAAAACACGTCTACAATGTTTAGAAAATTCCTACCTCAAGATTTAAAAAAGGAGAAGGAAGAAAAACCCAAAATCAACTTTGTCGAATTTCAATTTCCACCGATCAAAATATAGCTGTTGATGTGTTCTCCAATTTGGTCTAAAGAACTAGGATTAAAACCTTACAAATTCTCATAGATCAAGGGATTTATGGGTTGAATGTTAAAAGAAAGGTCAAATTACCTACACCTCCCTTGAGGTTTAACGAAATTACAGATTCTTTCCCGAGGTTTCAAAAATTATATCGCGCCCTATCGCAATTAACATCGTTAACAGATATCATAAATTGACTAAAATGCCCTTTTGACAAATAAGGGCAAATTACCTACACCCCTTGAGGTTTAGCTAAATTACATATTCCCCCTGAGGTTTAACTAAATTACAGATTCCCCCTAAGGTTTAGCTAAATTATCATTTTTAAATAAGTTATGAAATACAAAAACACTTATCACACTACAAAAAATTAAGATTTTAGAGACCAAAATTTAGGGACAACTATTTTTAGGGGACCAAATATTTTTGTTGTGAAAAGTGTCGTTATTATATTTTTAACAACGAAAATTGAACATTAGTGATTAATTATTATCTTTTTGATGTCAAACTTGTTGTCTCAAAAAATAAACCATATTGAGACTAAATTATTTGTCTCTAAAAGTCTATTTATTATGGATATTTTCAAAATTTTATTGCTAAAAGCCTTATTTTTGACTTTTCGAGCGACTTTTTAGCGACTATCCTCACGGCGATAGAAATTAGTCCTTAAATGTCTTTTGGAATAAGATTTTTACTTTTAGAGATCAAAAAAATTGGTTTCTAAAACCCTTATATGTTATAGTGTCAAATAGTGAAAATATCATAAAATTAACAAATAATTAAATAAGTTAAAAATACAATAAATGACATGTCAAAAAATTCTTAAAATATGTTTGGTTTGATTTTTAGAATTTTTTTTAATTTTTTTCAAAGAAATTAAAAATTAATTTGGTTAAGAAATAAGAAATAAGAAATAAAAAATAATTATTATATTTATATAATTTTATCTTTTGAGTGGTTAGAAATAATTTTTACAAATTAAATACATATTTTCATATTTATTTTTATTAAATTAGTCTTTATTTTTTTTTTAAATTCTGAAATTTTTTTGTAAACAACAAATCAAATATGGTTCCAAAAATTTAATTTTTTTTCTCCATCTAACATAATTCTATTGTAAATTTTATTGATTTACCAAAGAGATTTTAGTAGGGGTAATATTGTCTATTAATTTATATTTTGGTGATATTAACTAATCATTCATAACGTTTAGTTAATGGTAAAGACTAAATTGTTATGCGAATACAAACTTTGGGAGGCAGGATATAATTTTAAAAGCTTAGAAAGATTCTGTAATTTAGTTAAACTTAAAGGAGGTGTAGGTAATTTGCCATAAAAGAAAAGAAAAAAAAAATTAATAGAGAATGAGACAGAAGCAGCCGTGGGAGAGATGAAGCCACGAAGATGATGAACTCTCTGCCACAAAGAAAGAAAAAGAAAGGAGACGAGGAAGGGGAGGGCAGCCCCCACGTGGGCTTGTCCTTCCTTGATAAATAATAGAGCAATGTTATATATCATTAATTTATTATCATTAATACTACTATTAGTGAGGTGGTAATTGAAAAAAAAAAAAAAAAACAAGACACAAAACACATGTGGCAGTGGGTGTACACATCATTAGAGTCACCACTAATTAATAGTCTAAAGCATTTTTATACATAATATATATATATATATATATTTCAAATATCTGTATATCTATCAATCTATTTATATATGTTTATATAAATCACTAAAAGTACATCATAATAATATCATTAGAGATTTTAAATCACAAAAAGTACATCATAATAATATCATTAGAGATTTTATAACATATAATATAAAACGGTATAATTGATTTTTTTGCCATAAAATATATATTTTATTTGATGATACACATCAAAAATATTCGTAATTTTCTTATTATAGTAAAATAAATAATAACGATGATAATAATAACACAATAATATAGGCGGTTACAAACGAGCTGTGATTCAATCAATTGAATCTAAAATGAATTGAATTTAATAATCTAAAATAAATCTCCAATTAAGATTAAAATATAACACTACGCCAAAATTGGGCTTTAGCGGCGGTTTTTTACCGCCGTTAAAGGCTGTAAAACCGCCGTTAAAGCCTTTAACGGCGGTATTAACGGCGGTTTTGTTACCGCCGTTTATGCGCGTGTCGGAAAAAGTACAACCGTCGTAAAAAGGTAAATTACCGTCGTTAAAAGTCGACCAAAAATGGTGGTAACATAGGGCCAAAAACGGCGGTTTTTTACCGCCGTAAATAGGTTCAAATTTTTCAAAAAATAATTCTTTCTTCTTGCACTCCCCAAGTCTTGAACCCTCAACCTCTCATCCACCCACACTAACTACTTTACTATAGCCACTCTTCATGAAATATATTCCCTAAATAAATATTTAAACATTACTTTTACTTTATTGTAGATGGTTTCGCCGGAACTCGCCGGAGTTTCGCCGGAGCACGCCGGAGTTTCGCCGAAGTTTCGCCGGCAAAGACCGCCGTCATTAACGGCGGTAATGATTGGGCATTAGCGGCGGTTTTGTTACCGCCGTTAAAAGTGGGCATTAACGGCGGTTTTTTTAACGGCGGTAACAAAACCGTCGTTAATGATACCTTTAACGACGGTTTTCGTTACCGCCGTTAAAAAAACCGCCGTTAATGCCCTGTTTTAGCGTAGTGTAAAATAATCTAAATATACTCAAAGTGGCCACCACCATTAACATAATTAAATATGAACCAAAATAATTAACTGTGCTAATCAAATAAGACCAAAAAATTAAAAGGTGAAGCATTAATAAATCTCAAAATGTGATCTTGTGAATAATTTAATCTTTTTCTTTTTCTTATGAACCCAAAGGTCCCATTAAAGCAGAAATTACATAAAAGGGTAGTCACTTTCATGTTTGAATTTAATTTTTCAGGGATAAAAGTGGGTTTCTCAAAATGTAAAATTACACATTTAGACAATTTGCACTATAGAAGGTTTGGATCTTCCCTCATTCTAAAATAAATCCCACATTATGAACAAAAACCTAACACTTTAATGTAACACACTAAAAAATTCATTGGTATATTTTTCCCAAATATAACAACGTAACATTAAAAAAAAAAAAAAAAAACTCTTTAGTCTACTTTTAAAAAAAATAAAAAATTCCTTAGTGTACTTTTTTAAAACTTAACTTTTCAATCAGTGTAATTCCAAATAAATACTCCAATGTAACACACAAATATACTAAAAAAACTCATTAGTGTACTTTTTCCAAACGTAACACTCACAGTTTGAAATTATACATTTTGTCCAAAACTTACTAAGGAATATTTGTACTCCTTTTGGAATGGTTTGAAGAATCTTATATTTTTTTTAGTATTACATTAGAGTGTTACGTTTAGAAAAAGTACACTAAGAATTTTTTGTGTGTATGTTACATTGGAGTGTTTTTTGGAAAAAATACACCAAATAGTTTTTTTGTATGTTACATTAAAGTGTTAAGCTAAGGAATTTTTTTGATATGTTATATTGAAGTGCTATGTTTAGAAAAAGTGCGTTGAGTTTTTTTGTGTGTTACATTAGAATGTTACACTGATGAGTTTTTTTGTGCGTTACATTGAAGTATTAAGCTAAGGAATTTTTTTGTATGTTATATTAGAATGTTACACTGATGAGTTTTTGTGTGTTACATTAGAGTGTTACACTAAGGAGTTTTTTTACAGTATTATATTAGAGTGTTACATTTAGGAAAAATACACTAAGAAGTTTTTTTGTGTGTTACATTAGAGTGTTACACTAGAGTGTTACACTAAGGAGTTTTTATGGAGTGTTATATTAGACAGTTACGTTTGGAAAAAATATAGTAAGGAGTTTTTTTGTGTATTGCATTAGAGTATTACAATAAAGAATTTTTTTGTGTGTTACATGAGAGCATTATACTAAGGAGTTATTTTGAAATGTTATATTGGAGTGTCACATTTGGGAAAAATACAGTAAAATTTTTTATATATGTTACATTCGGGTGTTATACTAAGATATTTTTTTAGTATTACGTTGGAGTATTACAGTTTGAAATTATACATTTGGCCAAAACTTACCAAATAGTTTTTGTACTCCTTTTGAAATATTTAAAAAATCTCACATCCTTTTGGAATGTTTGAATAATCTTATATTTTAAGTCATTTTTGTATTCTTTTTGAAATATTTTCCAAATAAAAAAGATTTTTATATAAAAATTTATCCCATATATTGTATGCCTACCTTTTTTTAACACAAAAAAAAAGAAAAGAAAAAGAGAAGGAACATAATAGAAATAAGAGTGTAACCGTAAATCTAATATTTAAATAATATATTAAATCTACATTTTCAAAACCAATAGGACTAATTGGTCAATAAAAAAATCCTTAGGACTAAATGGATTACAATTCCTCAAGATAAGATTTATAAGTAAATTTTTCAAAATTAAATTTATATACAGATTTAATACTAAAAAAATCAAGAGTAATTAAAACTCAAAAATTTCCAACTAGGTCCCACAAAGTCAAAATTGAATGGTAATGTGATATGTTTTTCACAAATTTAAATTAAATGGTCCACCACACAACAACTACCATCATAATAACAACGAATTTAAACAAATTTAGAAATCTGTATCAATTCAACTACAACTAATACATGTGCCCACAATTATATTAACAAAATTACTAAATGGATACCAAAAAAGAAAATAAATAAATTGAATTTGATTCGACTCATTACAACAAAAATTTTCAAAGTCATAGTATCTTCATGACTTGGTATGGTAACTGTGTGAGTGATTTTCTGACCACACTGCCAACTTAGTATTCAGCTGGAAAGTACTGGCAGAATAGATGGCACCTGGCTGACCTGCAACAGAAAGAAAAGATTCCGGCGATGGTTCGTTCACCTGGGGGCACTATGACGATCAAGTCAGTATATCTCTCAAAGATAATCAATAGTGCTAATCTCACTGTTCAGAATATAAATTGCGTACCTTAGACCCATCGGGGGTGCCTCTCTTTTATAGTTAACTCAATCCTAGTCCCACTAGAAGCCTAGCTTCAATAGACTCTTGCACAGTGCTTATTCTAGACTCTCCAAGAGATAAAAATAAACTCCCTAAGAGTGTTATCCTTATCCATGCTAAAGTCCTTCCTCATTCTAGGACTCTTGTCCCTTATTCGCTTATCTCGGATTCCGATATCTTCGGAGATAACCTCGGCCTAGCCGAGGTCACCTCGGTGTCATAACCAGGACACGTGGCACTTCGGCTGACATGTCGGCATCACCTTGGCCACGTGTTGGTACTCAGAAAATATATCTCCACAACTGCCCCCTAGGTTCTATTACCTCAGCATTCTTAGGTGATGGAACTTATATCGGTACTTCCTGCCAGTACATCGGCTTAAAACATCTTCTAGCCGAGATCATCATATAGGCTGACATGTCTTTTTAAAGATCAAGACCTCCAAGTGTTCTCCCATGCATATGAGCTGTCATGCATCACAATTCAACCGTTTCAGCTACGTGTCCTTCTCTTACTGGATCGTACTTGGTACATGCTTCTAAATTGTCTTGCGTATGCGTGTGCTGTCTGACGCACACGTTGTTTTAGGTATATTAATTCTATCTTGCCGCCGTTTCAAGTTTTAACAAAACTTTATCCCTCTCTTCGTCACTTCACTTTTTGTTCAATCCTCTAGCTTTTTCTCTTTCTAGCTCTTAGCTTTCTCAAACCCTCCATTGTTCAAGCTTTCTTAGCTCTGCAACTTGCTCCGTTTACCACTTCCGCACTTGGTTTTCACCGATCTTCCGCCTTCGCAACCGTTGTCTGACTTCGGCAATCCCCATTCCGGCTTCCATTTTCCTGGTAAGCCGCTGTTTCTTCTTGTTTTATTTCTTGTTGCTCTCTAAGAAGTTTTTACTTCATTATTTGGTCACCATTGCTGTTTTACTAAGTTTTTGATTTATGAATCTTGTACCTGAGCGTATTTATTTCACAACTTTGCTCTTTGCCCATGTCTTGAATACACGCACTGTTCACAACTTTTTTGCACCTTTGCCACTGTTCTTGATTTCATACCCTTTGTACTTACGATGTTCTTGATAGTCCATCTTTGTTCTTGAATCTGAACCGTATTCTTGTTTCTGTTTGCTGTGTTTTTCCAGATTCTCATCTTTAATCCTTGCTTCCATAGATCTAGGTTTGGGATTTGTCTGTAGAACCCACGAATTTTTAGGAAAAACTGAAACGATTCCCACAAATTCTTACCCAGCAAATTTTTAGGTTTTCGCCGAGATCTCAATAACCCTTCTAAGGTGTTGTTTGGCAAGTTGGTTTGTGGCTAAAATAGTCACAAAAGACAAAATAGGCTATTTTAGACACAACAAACAAAACATCACATCCAACCCATAATCATTACACTCTTCTCTCACAAAAAAAGCCAAAAAAGTCAAAAAAAAACCAAAAAGCCAAAAAGTCCTTCCCAAACCAAGCTTTTTAGCCCAGGTTAAAATAGTCAAAAAAGTCAAAAAGCCAAAAAGCCAACCCACTTCCCAAACGGAGGCTAAAACACCTTCATTCTGAAACCCAGTTCCTCCTAGTTAGGTCGATATCATGGGTATGTGGAAACATATGGTAGATACCCCAACCAAGTTAGTCACTTTGGCCGTGAGTTTGACATCCCTGCCGACGTCCATCTGAGGTTGGCTGGGGAGGAAGACTCTATCATACCCACAGCTGATTCCATGCCCCTTCCTGTTGTAGCTTTCATCGAGTGCAGACTTCGGCTCCCACTCAATATCCTTTTTCGTGAGATCATTCACTACTATAAGTTGAACCCAATGCAACTTGCCATCAACTCCTACCGAGTTATTAATGGCATCATAGCCTTAGCCAAACAAGAAAACGCTAGGATTACCTTAGCCGATATCCAATACTGCTACACCATGTGTGGCCTCAAAAAAGACACATGCTATATTTACTACCTTAAGCCGAGGTCCACGGAGTACAAAATCGTAGCCGACCTCCCAGACTCCAACAAGGGAACTGGGGATGACTATTTCATTACCTCGGGGAACTAGGAGTTTGCTCCAGACGATGACCTCCATCTCTATCCTCTTCCTCAGACAGTTTTTGTGGAGGACAATGGTAAGAGCCCTGCGTTCATACTTACTTGTTTTTCAAAGTCTTCAATACTTTATCTGCTTCTAACGTTTGTTTTTCTTGCAGCTCTTCCTCAGCCACCAAAGGGCTTTCGTCAGTCTTTCTTTCCCAGCAAAGACTTAAGGAAACTTTTGGATTTGCCAGTTCTCAAACGGAAGGCCCCTATTCTACTCAATTTCATTCCTACGTACAATTCAGCTCTTCCCGACGTGCCCAAGAAAAAGAAGAAGAAGAGTCTGTCTCCTTCTTCCGCCACAACTCCTCAAGCTGCCTCCACATCTCAGCAAGATCAAGGATCAACTTCTGATCCAGCCGAGCAGCCGTTAACCTCGGTTCCATATTTGATCCCGATATCCTAACGCCAATGTCGGCGACGAACCGTTTTTTCTGCTGTGATGGGCCATCAAAAAGCAGTTGCCAAAGATCTTTTGGCCAGCATCCCATCAACCATTGACGTTGCACCAACGCAATCTCAGCCCCCTGTGAAGCCGAAAAGAATAAAGAAGGCTCAACCAAAGGCAAAGGTGACTCAGGTTAACACTGAGGACACCTTGTCGATCTCCAAACTGGCTGAGAGTGATAAGTCCCACTCTGCTACTGAGAAGAGGCGTGCCGAGGCCCAACCATCTGAATCCCTAAAATCAAAAAAGCCGAGGTCATCTGCTGCAACCACATCGGGGTCTCGAAAGCGCGATGCCCCTTGGGCCCCCCAAATCACATTGGAAGATAAGCTAGTTAGGGCTAACGATAGTGCCGATGACATAAACGTCAGCGTTGCCCTTAGTACCGCTCTCCTCCTTCCTGGCAATCTTGACCGGAACGCCGAGTTGAGCGAATATGAAAACTATGCCCTGATGCTCCAGCCCTCTGTCCAAGTAAGTGTCTCTATTTGGTCATTTTGCTTTCTTTCTTGTACTTAGAAAATTTTCTAACAACTTTTGTCTTGTTCACTTTTAGGCCATCCAGCATGCTCATTTCTTCTCAATACAATCCTTTGAGAACCGGAAAGAATTGGTCGATAAGAAGAGAGAAGTTTTCAGTCTTCAAAAGGCCAACAAAAGCTTACAATAAAAAATGAAGAAGTTGGAAGACCAGGCCGAGGCTGCTATCAAGGCCCAAAATGTCGCCGAAGAAAAAGCAGAATCTGCCGAGGCCATTAAGAAGGTTCTTGAGTTTGAAAAGAGAGAGGCCGAAGAAAAGATGACCTAGGTCCAGACAGAACTTTAAGACACCCTGGCCACAAAAGAGGCCAAAGTCAAGGCCGCCGACGAGAAGGGCTATAACAAATGGGTGGCCGATGTCACGGTCGAATATGAAAAGCAAGTGAAGCAGGCATGCAACAAGGGTTTCACCCTTGGTTGGATGTCTCTTTTTAAAAGGCTTGAAGTCCCAGAGGACTCTCCCCTTAGGAATGCCGACGCTATTCCTCTTTCGTTCCCTCCAACTCCAAGTCAATCCGCCGACGAATCTGAGTCCGAGGAGGAGACTTTGGTGAGGAAACCAAAGGAGACTGCTGGGATCAAGTCCTCTTCTTTGAATAAGCAGGTCCTGGACTTGACTCAAGATGAGGAGGGTGATGAGGTGCCCAAGGAAGCTACCCCCGAGTAGGCATCATTGGACATGCCTCTTGCCGACAAGAGCCTTGATTAAACTCTTCAAGAAATTGATGCTGAGCTTGCGGGCGAGAAGGCGACCGAGATGTCCTCCCAACAGTCTTCCGAGGTCCAGACCCAGCTTATTAAGGAGCCTGAAGAATCTTAATTTTGGTGTCTTTTTCCTTTGTTTTTCGCCTTTTGTATTTCTTTGTTTTTGGGACAATGTAAACTCTTCGTATGGCTGATGTGCTTTCTTATGAATACAACTTCCTTCTTTCTGGAATGCTTGTATGTTTGTCTTCCCTTTATTGCTCTTGTATGACTTTCATACTTAGAATAATTTTGTGTCTTCAAAATGCTCCTTAGTCTTGTGCAACCTTCTCGGGGTGAAACACCTCGGTAATACAAACTGATGATTTACCTCGGTAAATACCCAAGTATCTTTCTTGGTACAACCTTGGTTTCACTTGTAAATTTTTTTATAAAATTTCAACAAGGGTTTAACCTTAGTCTAACTTCAACCTGTAAACTTTTCTCAAGTTTCAACAAGTGTTAAACGTTATCTCGGTTTAACTTCAACTTGTAAACTTTTTAAGTTTCAACAAGTGTTAAACATTATCTCGGTTTAACTTCAACTTGTAAACTTTTCTCAAGTTTCAACAAGTGTTAAACATCATCTCGGTTTAACTTTAACTTGTAAACTTTTCGCAAGTTTTAACAAGTGTTAAACATTATCTCGGTTTAACTTCAACTTGTAAACTTTTCTTAAGTTTCAACAAGTGTTAAATATCATCTCGGTTTAACTTCAACTTGTAAATTTTTCTCAAGTTTCAACAAGTGTTAAACATCATTTCGGTTTAACTTCAACTTGTAAATTTTTCTCAAGTTTCAACAAGTGTTAAACATTATTTCGGTTTAACTTCAACTTGTAAACTTTTTAAGTTTTAACAAGTGTTAAACATCATTTCGGTTTAACTTCAACTTGTAAACTTTTCTCAAGTTTCAACAAGTGTTAAACATCATTTCGGTTTAACGTTAACTTGTAAACTTTTCACAAGTTTCAACAAGTGTTAAGCATCATCTCGGTTTAACTTCAACTTGTAAATTCTCTCAGAATTTCATCAAGTGTTAAACATCATCTCGGTTTAACTTCAACTTGTAAAGTCTCTTAGAATTTCAACAAGTGTTAAACATCATTTCGGTTTAACTTCAACTTGTAAATTCTCTCAGAATTTCAACAAGTGTTAAACATCATTTCTCTTCTCTCTGCCCCCTAAGGTGAACCTAAGTTCCACTTGGGTTCTCATTATACATGTATTCCAAAAACATCGGCAAGTATCTTATCAGTCATAAACGTAGAAGAATTCTACTAAAACTTTATTCATTACGTCGGCAAAAAACAAGGAAAATCTAATGGTAAAAAAATTTCAGATTACAAGTATTCCAGGGTCTTGGCAACTCTTTGCCCTCATTATCTTCAGCTAAGCCCGAGCTGAGAAGAAAGAAGCATTCTTCATCCCCTTCCTGGACGAGGATTTTCTTCAGTGCTTCTTCACTTTTCTCGGCTGGCTGCTTGCCGAGATCCTCTAAGATCTCCACGTCTTCGTCTTCGATCTTTGCCTTCTTTGGTTCTCTTATGCTGCAGGTGGATTTCATTGCTGCCATGGAGCAATTCTTTGCCTGTAGCTGATCTCCTCTGACCTCCTCAATCCCATGCTCTGTTGGGAATCGCAGTAGTTGATGCAATGTTGAGGGAACAGCCCCATCGCATGCAACCATGACCTTTCCAAGATGATATTGTAAGGGGAGGGTGTGTCGATTACGGTGAACTCTGTCTTTATCTTCTTGGTGCCAGCCTGCACTTCTAAGCTCGCTGTTCCCAGTGGCCATGTCGGCGTTCCATTAAACCCCACCATTGGGCTATTGGATTGCTCTATATCGTCTGGGTGAAGGCCAAGCTCCTTGTAACATCGGACGTACATGATGTCACAAGAGCTGCCTAGGTCAATCAGGATGCATTTTACTTGGCATTCCTCAATCTGGAGGGATACTACCAAGGCATCATTATGCGGATGTTATACCATCTTAAGGTCGGCTTCAGAAAAGGACACTACTGGTCCTTGGCACTCCTCTGTCCGACGTCTCTTCTCCCTGACTTGGTAGACATGATGCAAGTGCTTCACCTTTTGGGTTTCCCCCCTAATTTCGTTCTCGTTAACCTTCAAGTGAATTACATTAATTACCCGAGGTCCTCCTGCCTAAGGTTGCTGTGCTGGAGGAGGCGGAGCTGCTAGTGCCTGAGGCAATCTTGCCTGTTCTTCTCTTGTTCTGGCCTCATCGACAAGGTCTCTCAGATGGCCTTTCCTTACCAGGTCTTCCAAGTGTGTTTTCAGGGCTCTGCAGCCCTAAGTCATATGCCCGTCTTCATTGTAGTAAGCACAATGTCTGCCAAGGTTTCTTCCCTTAAATTCTCCTGGTGCCCTTGCTGGTGTTCTGAAATAGGGTTGATTCTGAATTTGATCCAGGACTTTGTGAATTGGGATTCGGAACACAGTTGTCACTGCCTGTGTAGCCCTTAGTTCTGTCTCTTGCTTGCTCGATCCATTGTTACCTCGGCCTCGCTTCGGCGAGTCGTTTCCTTTCTCTTGCTTTGTCTCCTTAGTTCCCGACGTATCTTCCTCAGCTCTAGCATACTTCTCAATTCTAGCCATGAGCTCTTCCATGCTTTTTGACAATGTCTTTGTCAAAGATTTTCATAGTGGACAGTCGTCTTTTAGGCCGTTCTTGAAAGATACGACCGCCACCTCTAGATTACACTCTAGTATTCGGTTGAACACCTTATAGTATCTTTTTGCATAGGCCCTAAGGCCTTCATCCTAACTGATCTTCAGAGCCATCAATGCATCCACCCTCAATGGTTACAACTTGTTTGTCACGAACCTAGCCACAAACATCTCGGCCAGGCCTTCCCAGGTCTTCACACTTCCCTTCGGTTGTTTGTGAAACCAATCTGATGCAATCTCCCCGAACGATGAGGGGAACACTTTGCAGAGCAACGGCTCGTTCCCACTATACAATGCCATTGAGTTCAAGTATAATCCAATGTGGAAGTTAGGGTCTGACTTACCATCGTATATTTGGAACCTCGGCATACTGAATCTCTTCGGAGCCTCAAATTTGTCTAACTCCACTGAGAATGGTGTTCTCGGCTTTTCAGGAGAAGTTACCTCGGTATCGGCATTCTGCTGCTTCATCTTGAGGTAATCTCTCAAGTCTTCTTTGCTCTGCCCAGGAGCTCGGCTATCTCCTGACTTCAGTTTTTTCGGCATACTACTCTCAGCTTCATGGTGGGTCCTTTTTGATCTTTCTCCGTGAGTTGTGTCGAAGCAGAGCGCCTGCCCCTGAACATGCCGATGTTCTTTGGGGTCTGCCTCCTTGGCGCGATGCATCCTCCACGACTTTTCTCTCCTCGACTCTTCTCTCCTCGACTCTCTTCGTCCGACCTCCTTTGAAGGCTGGTGAGAGTGTTTTTCACTCCTGGTATGCTGGGGGATTTCTAGGATTGGTTTCTGCCCTCCCTTCTATGCATTGGCTGCTGGAATCGGCGTACCCTGCAGCGGGAACGGTGGCTGCATGACATTGTTTTGCATCATAAAATTGACGATCGATTGCAAGTTTGCCAATTTGTTCGCCATCTCTTTTACTTTTTCATCCCTTCGAAGGCATCTATCTTTCTACACTTGGAGGTCGTCTTCGTTATAATACCTGCTTTGTTCTGGTTTCTTTGGTATGCCGCCATCCTGGCCGACGTCTTTCTTGCTGTGATTCTGGTCACAAGTTTCTGTGTTGCGGCTGTTTTCTTCGACGTCAAGGTCGATAGGTCTACCACTCCCAGCAGGAGTGTCGTCCCCAATCTTTTCCTTCTGTCCGTCACTGGCCATCTATTATTCTTTCTTTCCCACAGACGACGCCAAATTGTGTGAGTGATTTTCCAATCACACTGCCAACTTAGTATTCAGCTGGAGATTACTGGCAGAATATATGACACCTGGCTGACCTGTAACAGAAAGAGAAGATTTCGGCAATGGTTCGTCTACCCGGGGGCACTCTGACGATTAAGTCAGTATATCTCTCAAAGATAATCAATAGTGCTAATCTCACTGTTCAGAATATAAATTGTGTACCTTAGACCCATCGGGGGTGCCTCTCTTTTATAGTTAACTCAATCCTAGTCCCACTAGAAGCCTAGCTTCAATGGACTCTTGCACAGTGCTTATTCTGGACTCTCCAAGAGATAAAGATAAACTCCCTAAGAGTGTTATCCTTATCCATGCTAAAGTCCTTCCTCATTTTAGGACTCTTGTCCCTTATCCGCTTATCTCGGATTCCGATATCTTCGGAGATAATTTCGGCCTAGCCGAGATCACCTCAGTGTCATAACCAGGACACGTGGCACCTCAGCTGACACGTCGGCGTCACCTTGGCCACGTGTTGGTACTCAGAAAATATATCCCCACAGTAACCCTTTGAGCCACATACCGTGGCTCTTCATAAATGATTGACTCTTAAAAAATATGTGTATTAACCGTATGAGCAACATTATTTTCATATCTTAATTTTTCATTATCCATTATGCCTTTTAATTGTTGTTTCCAATATAGAATTTCTTCATCAATTAGAAAAATTTGGTCTTTAAGTCGATAAATTTTTCCATCACAGTAATTTCAATCTCTTTGCGTCAAATAATATAGAGATGATGAAATTATTTGAAATTTTTCATGTAAAGAGAATTAATTTCTTCTTTTAGGGCTAAAATTTCACTGCCGCACTAATAAATTTCATTCTCACAACGTCAAATCATTCTTTTCACATCATTTGTCATGCCATTATACTGAGAATAAATGGTAAAACCACCACCCTAAACACTAACAATTTTTAGAATATGAGGCATTCCACTGATAATCTGTATTTATAGGAACCCTGCTACTTCATTGGCGATTTGTATCCATAGGTGCACAAGATGTAAACATACCTGTTGAAGGTATGATTCCATAAGAATAAGTCTATTTCTTCATCATCGTCACTTCAAGTTAGAATAGTCCCACTAAGCGTACCAATTTATGTTTGGAAAAATTCAATTTAGGCCCAATCGACAGTGATTGATTGACAGATTTAAATAGTTTTTAAATAAACACAAAAAGATTAGACTTTATGGTTGAGTCCTGTGCCGTAAACAAATTAAGGACTTCCCTAGAGATAATTAAGTAAAGAAGAAATGGAACATAACAGAATATGTATTAATTCGAATAAATTGTCACTTGTCACTAGGTACAAGAACTTAAATAAGAACAAAAAATTGAATAAATATAGCAATCGATATAAAGAAGAGAAATGGGGATTGGAAAAACTACTAGTTTAATCTACTCTTAAAAATGGCTAACTTAAACTACTCCTGAATACTTTTTCACGAATTGTGGGTGGTTGATGAGATGATTGATTGATGCCTCTTTATATCTCCCTAAACCTATTTATAGGCTCAGTCACATGAGAGAAAGAGATAACGTAAGCCCACAATTTCCTCAACAAGCCCATGATTTTCTTAACATGATACATATTCCATCTTTGATAGGAACCATTTTGCAGATTTGGTACTTGATTTGATATTGACTCCTTAATCTCAGTAATCAACTTTCAAATTGCTCAATTGCTAACTTTCTGGCCCTCCATTTAATATGTCATCATGCCACGTCCTTAACACATCTATCATGCCATGTTAGCATGCTTGTCGATAGAAATAATAATAGTAAAAACAAATGTAGTCAAGGTTATTCTTTGAAAATAGTTCATGATTTCAATCGATAGACCATAATTGAACTTGACCATAATTAATAGATCACAATCGACAAAAAAATAAAATATGGGCCAAACACTTTCGCAGTCATTTTTTAATTGTTACATAAACCCCTCTTTCACGTAATAAGGTCAACTTAAAGAATAAAATAGCAAATTATGAGCAAATAATATTTTAGCGAGACAACCTTAATATAATTATATTATTATATATAAGAATTTTTTAAGTATACCAAAAATACTTATAAGAAAATTGGTGATAAATTCAATTTAAAAAGTGTCTTAGTCATTAGGTCTAGTGAATTTTTTTTTATTGGTAAGAGGTCCACCTTTTGTGAAATAGTTTGGTGATAAGTTCTTTTGTTGGTTTTGAAGGACATTTTGTTTCCAATTTTATCTCTTGACTTCTTTTTATCTGTTTACTTTCGTTGACTATCTGTTAATTTTTTTTCCTATCTGTTCAAAAAAAAAAAAATCCCTATTTGTTCAAAAGATTTTCTGTCTGTTCAATTTTTTTCAATTTTATATCTATCTGTTCAATTTTTTCCTAAATTCTATCTATATGTTAAATTTTATATCCATATGTTCATTTTTTCCTCTAAATTCTATCTATTCAATTTTATATCTATCTAGTCAATTTTTTCTCTTAAATTTTATCTATCTGTTTAATTTTTCCCTAAATTTTATTTATCTATTTAATTTTTTTTCTATATGTTAAAAATCTGTGTTAACTTTTTTGTTTATGTATTTCAATCATTATCATTAACATCAATTTTTTTTTTCCATATTTCCTTCATACATACACACATTCACAGATATACATACATACACTCATAGATATACATACATACACTCACAAATATACAAATACCGGCAGCTATATGTTGCAATCCAAACCAAATCATATCTGTTCAATTTTCTCTTTTTTAATCTGTTGTATTTTTTGAACCTATCTTTCAAATATTATTTGTATAAGTTTTGGCTGCAACAACAAACTATTGAAATAATTATTTGTTCGACACAAAAACAAAAACAAAAACAAAAACAAAAATTGTCCTAATCAAACAAAGAGAATCCAATATCTTTTAATTTTTTTGAACATATCTATATTTTATCTATTCATTTTCATCATCTTTTAGATTTCCTATAGTTACAGATCTAATTCTCCAAATTCAAATACCATTGAAGCACCTACAAACTTGTTTTTATCATCATTATCGACAGCATTTATCATCATCATCATCAACAACAACAACAACAACAACAAAAAGTAACAAAAACAAGGACAACAACAAAATTCAAAGCCAAGATTTGTTCAATCTTAACAAATCTGTTACAATAAGAAAAAAAAAAATCAAAGCTAAAAGTATATAATTTATCACGAGACCAGAAACAAGAGACCAAATCAGAGGTCGAAAACCTAGAGAAACGAGAGAGAGAGAGAGAGAGAAGTAATGGTTTGAGACGTAAGTGTTCAACGTCGGCATATGGAAACATCTTCGATGGCTTTGAAACCGATAGAGATCTAGGAAACAACCTCACCAGTTCCAGATCTAGAACATGCTGTCGGAGATCTGCAACCGACGTACCACCAAATGAGAAAAGTGGTAAAAGCGCCTCACTGTCAACGGAGGTGAGAAGAAGAGAGAGAGACGACGGAGGGAGACAGAGCAGAGAGAGAGTGAGGGGGAAGAAAATGAGTGAGAGTGGCTTGTTAGGGTTTTGACTATATGAAGAGATATATTTATATAAGAAGGGTATCTTGGTCCTTTTGCTTCAGTTTGTCCTTATGAACAAACTATTTTTGAACCTTTGGCCAAAAAAAATCTAATTTTAGACTTTTGACCCGAGCTCCCAATACTTATATCCTACACAAAATAAACTTGCATCCCATATTGTATCATCCCAAAATACTTTTGCACAACACATGCGTGTCATTTATGAGTAATTTCATGTATTCAAAATTTGTTTATAAATCTTTATACTAATGACAAAATGAATGAGTCAGAATTTTAGTCATAAAAAATAATAATATTATTGTAATTTGTAAAATCATTACTGCACATAAAATCTTAAATGTACAAATGACATCACGAAAACATCACAATAAGTATATCCTATTTCTAATTGGAAACAGATTCTTCCAATTTCATATCAGGATTTGAGGGATTATTCAACTTCGTGGGCATTACGGATTTTGTTGTAATAATTTTAACATTTTATTTTGTAATTCTCTTTGTATGTATTATTTTTATGAAAAAAATATATCGATCTCATAACCATAATATGCTAAATTTATGACGTTTGTCTAAAACACTTAATGACAACGATGTTTTTTAAAATGAGATTTGGCTCCTCTTTAGTCCGTCATTGCTCTAGAGGGTATTGTTAGGCCTTTTTGGACCCTAATCCGGACTCATCTTGATAATCCAAACCGCTCACTGCATAGAGCCCATCGAGTATATCATCCCTGCAAATAATTATGCTAATTGGATATTGATAGTCACTTAATTAGATCACATTTCTTTCACAATTTATTTGAAAAATTATACTTGTCATTGACGGAAATGTGATATAATAAAATATCTATCGATATCCAATTAATGTGACTTTTTACAGGGATGATATATTCGACGAGACTTTTTACAGGGATGATATATTCGACGAACTCTATACATTAATATTGAATGATTTTAATCATCGAGATGGTACCAGATCAACGCCCACAACAGTCCAACAACACCTTCTAACCCGATAACGGACTAGAAAGAAGTCAAATCCTTTAAAATAAATTATCATTTATTTATTTTTTAATAAATACGATAAATAAAAATAATATGTACAAAACCTAATAAAATAAACTGTTTACATCATTAAAGATGTTCAAATGTTGCGTGAAGAAAAATTTAGCCCTTTCAAGTCTCGTGGATATTTGGCGTCTTCCTTTTGACCGGGCAAAATTAAGACACATGATAAGAAGGATATAGTAATCTTTGGAATCTTTATTTTCCCTCGCTCTCCAACGAAAATTGCCGTCTCTCACACTCACCCAAACCAAAAAGCAAACAATTCATACTTACATACAACTATTTATATATGTATCTATTGACTTGTTTTTTTTGGTGATTAGAACGTTGAGAGCCTATAAAATGTTCGATTTCTAGATGATCCTAATGTGTAACATCATGTTAGGGTTCATTTTGTGGTGGGTTTTAAAAGGATATATATGTTCAGCTTATGTTAATTGAATGTATGTAGTGTTTATTGTCATGAGGTATGTTTGATGTCGATGTGTTGTGATTATTGTAATGTGATAATGTTGTAATTGAATGTTAGTTCAAATTTGGGTCACCTCTAGTGTTAAAGTAACGCATAATATCTTCACATTTTTATATTTGGGTGACCTGTTTTGGGGTTCAGTTTGTTAAATAATGGGTTGGTAATGTTCACCTTTAGCCAACCTTATCAAACAAATATCTTGCACAAGTCAACATTTAATTTTCGTCACAAAAATTGAATCAAACATTAGGTAAAAGTGAATCACAAAAAGGTACTGACGTCAATTCAAATGACACCAAATCAATCAAATATAACTTTTCAAAACAAAAAAGACTAATTAATTCATAAAAAAAAAAAACTCTTAAAACTAAACGGATTAACTTTCCCTTGTATGGGATTTATTATTGATAAATTTCCCCTAAAGAAATTATCACAAAACTATGTTTACTTTCATAGTTATTTTTTATGGTTACATAAACCCCCCTTTCACCTAATAGGGTCAACTCAAGGAATAACAGCAGTAAATTATGAGCAAATAATATTTTAGGGAGACAGTCTTAATATAATTATATTGTTATTATATATAAGAATTTCTTAAGTATACAAAAAAATGAACTTGCTTCCCATATTATGTCATCCCAAAATACTTTTGCACAACACATGCGTGTCATTTATGAGCAATTTCACGTATTCAAAATTTGTTTATAAATCTTTGGAAAATGTTTGAGGGTCACAATTTTTGTGGCTCAAATGGCTCAAAATTGTCAAAACGACGTCGTTTTGACAATTTTAAAGTTGTTTTGTACTCAAAACGACGTCGTTTTAGCAATTTCGAGCCGTTTGAGCCGCAAAAATTGTGACTCTCAATCATTGCCGTAAATCTTTATACTAATGAAAATGAATGAGTCATAATTTTAGTTATAAAAAATGATAATAATATTGTAAATTGTAAAATCATTACAGCACATAAAAACATAAATGTACAAATGACGCCACGAAAACATCACAATAAGGATAACGCATTTCTAATAGGAAACAGATTCTTCCAATTTCATATCAGGATTTGAGGGATTATTCAACTTCGTGGGGGCGTTACGGGTTTTGTTTTTGATAATTTTAATCTTTATTTTTTAGTGTTACTATAATAATTCGAAAATTTAAATTGTTCCTTAAATTTTATTTTAGTATTATTTAATTATAAATGAGAAAAATCCTAAATATTTAATTAAATATTCCGTGAGAGTAAAATAAAATATTGAATGGGTAAGTGTAATTAAATTAGGGATTATATATTATCGGAAAAAAAAAGGGCATATAATTAAGTTAAGATTTGGACCAAAATAGAATTTAACCTAAAGTTAAACATTCTAGATAAGCATGAATTAATGGCTTAGGACACGTAACCTTCTGGCTTGGTGCAAAGAATGGTGGCTTAGTGCAAAGAATGAGAATTAGACACGTGGCAGCCTGGTGGCTTGGTGCCCACGGCTACCTCTCTATAAAAGGGAGGATTTGCAGGGGTGAAAGAAAAAAAAGAAAAGAAAAGAAAAGAAAAGAAAAACCAAAACAAAGTGAAAATATTGAACGAAGGCAACTATTAGGTGAGATGATCTTTGACGGTGGAAAGTAAGAGTGAGGAATCACTATTAAGGTGAGTTATATTATACCTTGAGTCATCATAATATATTTTACGTATGTTTTGAGGTACCATAATTTATGTTACACAATTTATATTTTATAAACTATATTAATATTTCGATTACGTAGATGGTTTTCTGAACCCTATTTGTTTAAATTGAAACCCATTGATATATTTGTTTAAATTTTAATAATTATTTGACAATTATTTCATAAGCAATTATTTTCTATAAGTACCACCATGGGAGTCTCACGCTTTGGGAGACTTAAATAACCATTAGCCTTCTAATTAGTCACTTTGTGACTCTCTGTTTATCATGGATCCACTGACACTTTGATTTCTAATGTGGAGCAAAGTGTTGTATGAAACTAAGTACTATACTATTGTGTGAGCTACCTCTACAGTTCATACGAGCCACCTCTTGAGTCTATACATCTATTTTGTTTTTGGTGTGTAGCAAAGTGCTGTATGGAGGAAAGTGCTACACTAGTACTTTAATATCAAGCTTGTTTAGCCAATAATTATCCATGGTGATTTTATGCCCTTATACTCTTAGTATAATATTTCTCAATCTGTCATGTGCTTATAGCTGTTTACTAATTTTCAAGAAATAATGTAATTCAGAAATAACTTTTAGAGAGTCTTAGACGCGAGTTTGCAGAATAGACACACATAGCACTTTTATAATATTTATGATTTCTATTCTTCATATGTAAATATCAGCCTTTTGGTCAATAAATTTTGTTATAAAATAGAAGCTCCAATGATTATTTTAGAACTCTCACTTAAATAATATTTCCGCTCGCATTTGTTTATTTGCTCAAGAATTGGTCGGAGGTAGCTTCAGTCACTGGCCATCATGATACTTAACCCTTAGGTACGGAGAGCGGGTCGTGACAGTTACTATTAGTACCACATTAATTATTTTCGACATCTCATTTTTTAGTTTTTTTTTTAAAAATTATTTTATTTCAATAATACCCTCAAATGAAATTACTAAAAATGACATCGATAATTTTGAAACGACTCATCTCACAATTAAGCCCACACACCCATTACATCATGAGTTAGGGTTTATGAGAGCATCCACATCCATCACAATCCATCCATCTTTCCCAAATCCCATCTTCAAAATCTCGAAAACTCTAAAAGAACAATATTCTGATGGTAGCAGTGACAATCATTTTATTACTTATGCTTCTCCAACAATGACAATGAGTGGAAGTTTTTCAAACAAGAGAAGTACAACAATAAAAATTCAGAGGCAGTTTATAACTTTGATGGTGTTCTTAACTCAGAGAAAATTGGCCTTATAAGGGTAAGTTTCTTAAAAAAAAATGGCACAAATAATAAAAACTGTTCGTCATTTTCTTGAGACTGAACACCCGAACATATGATCAAAATTCGGGAATATACGTTCGAACATTCTTCATTTGTTCAGGAATAGATAACCGAACATTTCTTATTTGTTCGCTAATAGATAATCGAAACTCGTGGATATCGTATGAGAGGGTAATTTATGATCTGGAGTTGGGCCGAGGTAACGGCCGAGCAGGTTGAGGGCCCAACGGTGCATGGGGCCGAGCTGATCAACTATCCGCCCGGAAAGGGGCTGCCAGAACTTGGGCCGGGCAGAGTTTGGACTGTGTGCCACCCCGGACCGTACAGAAACTGCTCGGCCAGGAAGTGACCGATCGGACCAGGATGCTCGGTCCGAGGATGGTCAAAGCCAGACAGACCGAGTGACCGGCGCCCGGAAAGGCGTGGTCAGCCGAGGTAGTTGTATGACCGGCAGGAAGGCCGGTCAAAGTAAGTATCCGGGCTAGGCTCAGCGGGGATGCCGCTTAGCCCGGTCCTCCGTGTGTTTATCCGGTTAGGCGCTTGAAGTATGAAGCATGGTATGACCGAGGTAGGGCAGCTCGGCTGCCGAGCTCCAGCTGTGATGACAGGCAGTTGAGATTAGGTGATGAATGACATGGATTATGCTGACAGATGGGATAGCAGAGCCACGTGTCAGGAGATGGCAGGGAGTGGATATGGGGCTCAGTAGGTATATAAGCATGTCTGCGCCCCCATACGCAACACACGAACATCTCTGTAAGAAATTCTTACACTCAAACACTCTCTCCCTTCTCTCTATCCATCCTAGGGTGTGTGCTAACTTGACCGTCAGAGGGTTTTTCCGGCCACACACCGCCGGGTAGCTCACCGTTACTTGCTCGCAGGTGATCGGACATCGACGGAGCTCGGAAGAAAGGAGTACGGGCTTGCCGGAATATTTGCTCCCCGTACAATTGGCGCCGTCTGTGGGAAGTTTTCAGACAAAACATTGTCTTCCAGGCTCGTCTGATCGCCGTCCATGGCGAATAACGACGAGTTTCCGTTGTCCGCCATCGACGGAGCCACCCCGGAGTATACCCGAAGGAGAGAGGGACCCCCTGCCGTCCATCCAATGGCTGACTTGGGGACGCCCACTGGAGGACAGTCAGGAGACGCGCGGGATAAGCGCGGAAGGAGTCATGGTCATTCACGGAGTCCAGACGGTCACCGGCGGAGGAGAGACTCGCACGCCAGGCGACTGGAAAACAAGTTAAGGGACCAAGACGCTGTCATCAGGCGGATGGCGGCGGAGATGGAGGATCTTAAGCGGCATGTCAAAGGGAAAGGTGTAGCTGGAGTGGGAGACCACAGTGAGCGCACTCCATCCCGCCGGTCAGGCGATCAGAGTCAGCGACGTACTCAGTCCATTTCCATCACCAGGAGTTACCAGGTTGGTGATTCCGACGTGCATGCAGAAAAGTCTAGCGCGCAAGACAGCACCTACAAACCCTCACGTCCGGCGACGACGTCGAGGTACTCTTATTCTGCTCAGTCAGAGGACCTAAGGGCAGTGTTAAGGGAGCGGGCTCGCCGGCGCGAAGCCCAGAGAATACCAGCTTTCCAGCGGCTCTCCTACGGGGTTCACGCCAGCGAGGAGGTCGGAATGCCTTCACCCCGCCAAGCAGTGCCAATATTTGAAGATACAGACCTGGCCAGGCTGAGTGCCACCCCTTTTTCCCTGGAAATAGAAACAACACCGCTTCCGGCAGGCTTCCACCAGCCTAAGTTCACGCTCTACGACGGCAAAACCGATCCTTATATGCATGTGAGCCACTTCCGACAGGTCATGGCCGGACATAGGCGAAATGACGGACTTATGTGCCTAATCTTCCCGTCCAGTTTGGGTGAGCTGGGCTTAAAGTGGTTTGAGAGGTTGCCGGAAGGGAGCATACAACGGTGGCATCAGTTGGCCGAAGCGTTTGTTACGCGCTTCAAAACCAACACAAAAACACCAAAGGAAGTCGATCACTTGCTGAGTGTCAAGATGGAACCGTGCGACACACTGAAGGCATACAATTCAAGGTATTGGGAAACCTTCAACGAGATCCTGGATTGCCCGGTCAACCTTGCAATCACGCAATATAAGCGCGGTCTCCCGGTCGGACATAGACTGCGGGACTCGCTTACCATGCACCAGCCGACCTCCATGGGCCAGCTCATGCAGCGCATCAATGAGCACATCCGAGTAGAGGATGATGCGTCAGCTTCCACCGTGAAGGCAACTCCGGTCGGAACAGACAAGAAGACAGCAGGCAAAGTGCACGCAGTTGGGCAAGAGTCCAGCCGCTCAAATGACCGAGCAGAGGAATCAGACCGAGGTTCAAATCGTAAAAATCGGGGTAGAGGACGTCGGAATGACCGGGATGATTACCCCCGAGATGACGTTGAGGACGCAAACAGAAGAATGAAGGCGAGGACTGGCATAACCACGGTCTTCAAGATTCCAATCTATCGCATACTTAGTGAAATCCGAGACGAGGAGTATGTCCGGTTTCCTGCTAAGTTGGGCGATGGACAAAAGGGCTACAATCCGCGGTATCGTTGTACGTTTCACCGGGAGAGGGGCCACCGGACTGAGGATTGTTTGCCTTTGCGACAACACTTGGAAGAACTGGTTGCGGCCGGGCATCTGGACCTTTACATTGATGGCGGCGTGAAACCAAATCAGGCTCCGGTCGATCCCAGGGGACAGGATGACCGAGATGCACCACCACAAGGAGTTATTAATGTCATCCACGGCATCGTGGAACCGGAGCGTGTTTGCGAACTCCGGGGCATGATCAAGAAGGCAGAGCATATGAGGGAAGTTTTGTCAGTACAGCCTGCCATCAAAAGAGGGAAGACAGAAGAGAAAGACGTGATTAGTTTCACCTCAAGGGATTTAGAGCGTATCCAGATGCCGCACAACGATGCTCTTGTAGTAACACTACGCGTCAAAGAATTTGATGTTAGACGGATCTTGATCGATCAGGGAAGCTCGGTCGAGATCATGTATTATGATGCGTTCAAACAGCTCAAACTCCGTGAGACAGACTTGGCTCCGACCACTTCGCCACTGGTTGGATTTAACTCGCAGCCGGAGTGGCCATTGGGAAAGATTATTCTGCCGGTCAAAGCGGGATCCGTGGTCAAGCAAGTGGAGTTTTGGGTGCTACAAGTGCCTTCAACGTACAACCTTATCCTTGGAATAGGATGGCTTCACGCCATGCAAGCCGTAGCATCGACCTACCACCAGGTGATGAGATTCCCCTCGGCTATGGGGGCAATCGAGGAGATTTGGGGTGATCAGGTCATGTCCAAGCAATGCTTCGTGGCGGTCAACGGGAGCCGAGCTGCCAAAGGATTCGTTCAAATGATCGAGGGACCGGAGGACCGGAGTGTCTTGGATGATGTTGGCACCAAAGCCGAAGACAAGGCTGTTGAAGAATTGGTTGAGGTGCGGATTGATGCCGAGCAGCCGGACAGATTCTTCTTGCTCGATTCAAGTCTCTCGGCCATGGAGAGAATCGAGATGATTGAGTTTTTGATGGCGAATATCGAAGTCTTTGCATGGTCGCCCTACGACATGCCTGGCCTTGACCCAAGCTTTATCTGCCATCACCTCAATGTCTTCCCTGGAGCAAAGCCAGTCATCCAGCGAACAAGGAGATCGGCGCTGCATCACGCCGAGGTAGTAGCAGAGGAGGTAAAGAACTTGCTTGAGGCACGAGCAATACAGGAAGTGCACTACCCTCGGTGGATTTCCAACACGGTAGTGGTGCCTAAGAAGAATGGAAAATGGCGAGTTTGTGTCGACTACAAGACAGTCAACCGAGCTTGTCCAAAAGACAGCTTCCCTTTGCCGCGCATTGACCAGCTAGTGGATTTGACGGCTGGACATAATCGGCTCAGTTTCTTGGATGCGTACCGCGGCTATCACCAGATTGCCATGCATGGGCCTGACCAGGAGATCACCTCTTTCACGACTCCAAGGGGACTCTTCTGCTATCAAGTTATGCCCTTTGGTTTGAAAAACGCCGGGGCAACCTTTCAGAGGATGGTGACCAAAATGTTTGCTCCTTTGCTCGGCCGGACAATGGAGGCTTACATCGATGATATGGTGGTAAAGAGCCGACATGAGGCAAACCATTTGTCCGACTTAGCCGCGATGTTCGCCATTCTGAAGAAGCACAAGCTGCGCTTGAACGCCTCGAAGTGTGCCTTTGGCGTGGGATCCGGGAAATTTTTGGGATTCTTAGTCACGAACCGAGGCATCGAAGCAGACCCTACTCAGATCAGAGCCGTGCAAGAATTGAAGCAGCCCAGCTCGGCTAAGGACGTGTAGCATCTGGCCGGGATGGCCGCCGCGCTTAATCGATTTATAAGCCGGTCATCAGATCGCTGCCGCCCTTTCTTTCAAGCATTGAAGTCAAAGTTCTCATGGGATGACGAGTGTGACCGAGCTTTGGCTGAGCTCAAGGATTATTTGTCTTCTCCGCCGCTGTTGGTTACACCAGAGCCAGGTGAGGAACTCTACCTTTACCTTGCCGTCTCCCAGCACGCAGTAAGTGCGGTGTTAGTCCGGGCTGAAGGAATCAAGCACCTCCCAATTTTTTACGTAAGTAAGACCTTGCTGCCGGCTGAGACGAGGTACTTGCCGCTGGAAAAGCTTGCGTTGGCACTGATGATGGCTTCGAGGAAATTGGCACATTATTTTCACGCCCATACCATCGTCGTACTGACCGAGTTTCCCCTCAAGGCCTTGTTTGAACGCGCAGACTTTTCAGGCCGAATTTTAAAATGGGCAGTCGAGTTGGGACAGTTCGATGTGAAGTTCTAGCCGTGCACCGCAATCAAAGACCAAACCTTGGCCGATTTTGTTGCCGAGTTCTCACCTGGCACTCATCCGGTATGCCCGGTCGACATTGCCGAGGTAGATGATGAGACGCACGCAATGCCAACCGAGGAACAACCAGTTGAAGAAGGAAGCGCCGCGGAGTTAATGCGCACCATCGACGTTCCCTCAGTTTGCACGGTCATACCACCCGGTGATGCGATGACGGAGTTGTGTATCACCAACCCATCCACTCTGTCCGGTACCGCATCACCAAGGGGGGAAGGAATGGTTCCACACAGCTCAGAACTTGATGATTCGCCTACGGACTTGGGCATTACAGACCGACTTGCGGAGTCCGGTGTCGAATCACCAAGGGGCACTGAATTTGAACCGGTCAGAACCAAACTTGACACCGCACAGCCGAGCAGTTGTGATCCCATTGCCCTTCGCAACTCTCAAGACCCATCTGACTGCTGGAAGCTTTTTGTGGGGGACATGTGGAAGCTTTTTGTTGATGGAGCGTCCAACCGCCATGGTGCCGGCCTAGGTATTGTTCTTATATCCCCGGACGGCCTAACCATTGAGCATTCTATCACACTTGGCTTCCCGGCGTCTAACAACGAGGCTGAGTACGAGGCGCTTCTTGCCGGGCTCAAGAGCGCAATTCAAATGAAGGCTGCCGAGCTCCTGGTATACAGTGATTCCCAGCTTGTGGTTAACCAAGTTTCGGGGATTTATGAAGCGAAGGACGATAGGATGGCGAAGTACCAAGCTCTGGTCAGGGACCATATCAAGCAGTTTGAGGCAATCAGAGTCCAACGGATTGGCCGGGAAGAAAACAGCCGAGCTGATGAACTCGCCGGCCTCGCTTCCATGGTAGATAGTACGTCTCCAAACACCCTGTTAATTGACTTCCTTCCGTGGCCGAGCATTGAAAACGCCGGGCAGACTTATGTACTCTGCGCCGAGTTAGGTCCTTCATGGATGGACCCCTTGATCTTGTTCCTCAGAGACCGGACTCTTCCAACAGACAAGAAAGAAGCACACAAAATCCGGGTGAAGTCAGAGCGGTTTTGGCTCTCTCCATCTGGCGCGTTATATAAGAAGTCCTTCACCGGTCCTTATCTCAAGTGCGTGCACCCGAATAGTGTGGAGGCCTTCTTGTTTGAAATTCATGAAGGCATTTATGGCAGCTACATAGGGGGCAGGTCCTTGGCCTACCGAGCTATTTCGCAGGGATACTGGTGGCCGTGCATGCAGGCCGACGCGCAAAAATATGTCCGCAAGTGCGAAAAATGCCAGAAATTCGCCCATCAGATCCACCAGCCTGCCAGGGAACTTCTTCCCCTCACCAGTCCTTGGCCTTTCGCCATGTGGGGGCTAGATATAGTGGGACCACTGCTAACAGCACCGGGCAACCGGAAATTCTTCATCGCGGCCACAGATTACTTCACAAAGTGGGTTGAAGCTGAGCCCTTGGCAACCATCAAAGAGAAAGACGTGAAGCGATTTGTCTGGCAGAACGTGGTCACGCGGTTTGGCGTCCCCAAGATTTTGATCTCTGACAACGGCACCCAGTTTGACGGTCGCCTATTCAGAGGATTTTGTGAAGATTTGAAGATAGAATTCTATAACTCCACCCCGGCCTACCCGCAGTCCAACGGTCAAGCCGAAGCATCAAACAAGACTATACTAGATGGGTTGAAGAAACGGCTGGAAAAGGCTAAGGGCAAATGGGCTGAAGAATTACCTAGCGTCCTTTGGGCATACCGAACAACCCCGCGACGTTCGACCGGGGAAACTCCATTTGCTTTGGATTTTGGCATGGAGGCGGTCATACCTTTGGAAGTTGGAATGCCCACCCTTAGAAGCGAAAGTTTCGAGCCCGAGCTAAATGCCGAGGCTATTGCCTTGGAGCTCGACCTAGCGGAAGAGCGCTGGGAGAAAGCCCTCATCCATGTGGCCGCCTACCAACAAGAGCTCTCCAAGAAGTATAACAAGACAGTGCACCCCAGACCGTTCAAAGTTGGAGATTGGGTTTTGAGGAAGATTATGGGCAACACCCTGGTGCCAGGAGAAGGCAAACTAGGGGCAAATTGGGAAGGACCCTACAAGATCACTGGTCTGGCTGGCAAGGGGGCTTACCACTTGGAGGATCTAGAGGGAAGAGCCATACCCCGGCCATGGAATGCAGCCAACTTGAAATTGTATTATTTTCAAGCTTTTACTTTCCTCTTTTTGTAAAGAAATTTTTTGGCTTGCAAAGCAGAATGTAATTCTTTTTGTCAAATTATAGAAGCAATTTTTCTTTAGCACTTGGATTATTGTTTTAATGTTACGGACCGAGATGATGTACTCCGGTTGGAAGAGTTGGTGTCTTGCCCAACTTAGGATTCCCAACCGAGATGATGTACTCCGGTTGGAAGAGTTGGTGTCTTGCCCAACTTTGGATTCCCAACCGAGATGATGTACTCCGGTTGGAAGAGTTGGTGTCTTGCCCAACTTTGGATTCCCAACCGAGATGATGTACTCCGGTTGGAAGAGTTGGTGTCTTGCCCAACTTTGGATTTCCAACCGAGATGATGTACTCCGGTTGGAAGAGTTGGTGTCTTGTCCAACTTTGGATTCCCAACCGAGATGATGTACTCCGGTTGGAAGAGTTGGTGTCTTGTCCAACATAGGATTCCCAACCGAGATGATGTACTCCGGTTGGAAGTGTTGATTTGTTCGACTTTGTTACAGCCGAAGTGGCTATTTCGGTTCATGAATTTGTCTTGTTCTGCTGAAGTGCTTAGACCGTGTTATGTATTCCGGTCGACAAAGTGTTTAAACGATGAGTTATACCGAGATGTTTTGCTGAAGACAGAACTGATTACAACCGTGCATACACTTGCAAAAATTTGAATTTTCATTGATAAGAAATTCATTACAAACGGAGGGGACAGAGCTCGGTTACATCAAAAAAGTTGGAAGCAAAAATACAAAAACAAGGAAAAAGAACACTAAACTAGGGGGGAGAGATTGGTGAACTCGTCTTCGCCGGCATCAAGGTTGATGGCAGGGCTGACTTCTTGGGCACCGGGCTCAGCACTGCCGGGCTGTTCTGGCACCTCGGCCTCCTCTGCCTCCGAATCTGTGTCGTCCTCTCCATCTTCAAGTCCCTCCTCGGCCTCCGCTTGCAAAGCGCTGAATACGTCGTTTGCGTAAGGCACAAGGTAGACCGGTAGGGAAGCTGGAGGAGGGTTGGCAAATACGTCGGTGTCGGAGCCTTGGCCGAGGTGTTCGCAGGCGGACTTCCAACCGGCCTTGAAGTAGATGTCTTGTGTTGCAAAGACCTGCTTCTTGTAGCTCTGCTCGGCCTCGTTGAACCCAGCGTTGTTGGCAGCCCGACAAGCTTTCCTCTTCGTCTTCTTCAAGGTGTCAACCTCGGCCTGGAGCTCACTTTGTTTTTTCTCGGCTGCGTTCAGCTGACCGAGCAGTTTGTTATTGTCAGCGTTTGCTATCTGGAGGGAAGCCTTAGCCCGGCCGAGCTCGGCTTGAAGGCTCTCTACCTGGCTGGCTGTGTCGTTTGCCTTTTGCCTAAGTCGGTGGATGCGCTCCAAAACCAGGTGTTGTTTTTGAATGGCCTGCAAAAAACAAAGTTGATTAGAAGCGGAACCGGGCAAACACTTGGGGAAATTTTCAGAGCTGCATTGACTTACCCTGGCCATGGACTTCACGGATGACTTGACCAACCGAGTGTCAGGGACGTGGTCACTGCCGACCACGTCGCTCGGTAGTAGGAATGCTTTGGACAGATCAAAGGCGAGCAGATGCTCTTTGTCAGCCTTGATCGAGGCCGTTGCTGGGATGTCCTGACCCCGGTGTTTCAACTGGGGACGCCAGGCCGGTATTGGGGTGGGGGCGTCAGTCGGGTGCTCGGTAGTTAGCTCGGCGACTAACTCGGCGGATGGGTCTGCCCGAGCCCTTTTCCCGGCGCGCCGTGCAGGTGGTTCTCGGCTGGATTGACCGGTCGTTTGAGAGGCAAGGACGACCACAGCGCCACTGGATTGACCGGCAACGGGTGAGCGAGTTGCAACGCTCGGCAGCTCAGCGGATGTGGCGGTGAGCAGGTTCTTGATTCTGCTGCGCTTGGCCATCTCTTGTTCCTCGGTCAGGCGAACGAGGGGCACGTCTGGCAGAGTAGGATCCGGTGGAGGTGTTGGAGCTCGGAGGAAGTCGGTGACCTTACTCCGGCGGGGAGCAGAGTATCTATATGTGGGATTGTAGCCGAGCAGCTGGTGACAATCTCGGTCGCGGTAGTGAAGTGCGGTCCTAATTGCCTCTACGTTGGGGGAATTGTAGTTGGCTTGCAAGGCTTGGATGGCTGCAAAAGAAACAAGAGAATCATTAGTCTACAGAAACGTCAAGTATATAAATCGAGATAATTTGCACGGCTTACATGTGCTCCAAAAATTTTTGCTAATCATCCAGCCCGGTACCTCGGCTGTCTCGTAGTTACCAGACACCCAGAAGAAATCATCGTTGTGAAGATCCTTGTCTGGTGTGCCGGTCACGATTTTCTCTCTGCCCGGTCTAATCTTGAGGTAATAGGCGAGACCGTCGCCGGTGTGGCCCAAAGTGTATTGGCGTAGGACCTCGGCTAGACCTAGGCTAATGCCTAACCAGTTGTTCAGCTCATGAACGCCGTTTATTATCCTGTACGTGTTGGTGGACACTTGGGTTGGCGCTAGCCCGGTTCGGCGTAAGAACTCGGTAATCAGTGGGTTAAGAGGGAAACGAAGGCCCCCTTCGACAATAGACAGCACGGTGAAGGGGCATTCCTCCCTACCCCAAGGCGTGGTCTCTTCTTCGGCCAGCTCGAGATGGACGTCGGCCGGGACGTCGTACTCCTCTCTGAAAGCGGCTAGCGCGGCCGGAGTATCCACTAGGAAGCGAAATTTCCCCATTTGTGGCTGACTTACTATAGCCCGGTTGATGGGTTGGGCACGGTGGTAAATTGCTGCAGCTCGGTCCTGAGAGGTTCAGGAATGACAGTGGTCCCCTTGGACTCTGCAGGAAAAGGATGGCAAGTGTAAGTGAGCGTGGTTTCGCAATAGGAGCTAGACTTCAGCTCGGTCAGTAAGGGTGCCAAACCACCTCGGTTGTCTAATTAAGGAGCTCGGTCGCCCAAGCAGACCTGATGTTAGCCCGGTTGAGCGACCAAGTCCTTTGGTTATCTCGGTTTTTGCTGTGGTTGAAACAAACATGTTGTTTGCCCGGTTTGGTTGGTTTTTTGGATCAAAAGAAGGCCCAGAGCCCGGTTCACCCCAGTTCTTCAGCGTTCTTCAGGAAGACGAAGAACACCAAGAACAGTGGGAGGTTTGGGACGTTTTCTATGGCCTTTGCCCTAAATGCTACGTTTTTGTACCCTAATGTGTGTAAAATAAAAGAAAATAGCAACGTAAGAGGGATTGAGTATCTTACCTATGAAGGGCTGAAGGCGTTCTTCCTAAACACGAAGAATGACAGAATGGCAGAAGAGGTGAGGTCGAGAGTGCTGGAGCTCTGAGGTTGAATATCGAAGTGGCAGTAGGAGTTGGAGTTTGGGGGAGGTCTTGTATGTATAGGCAGGAAGGAGTCCGCCCAAATTCAAAATCTGACAAAAACGGCGGGTTGGCTTCTCGATGACCAATGGGAGCTCGCCACGTGTCACCACTTATGGCTACGTCAGGACTGAAGCGACGGGTTGAAGAGACGAAGAGCCAACCGAGCTATTTTTGACGAAAAGGCTGTAAGCCGAGGAACATGACCGGGGAAGGATTGCAGATTAGCTCGGTGAAGCTTTGGCATCTTGGGAACCGGGGAAACGTCATCTCGGTCGAAGTGAGTAATCCCAGTCACGCTTTCGCGGACGGAATTAAGGGGCAATTGAGAGGGTAATTTATGATTTGGAGTTGGGCCGAGGTAACGGCCGAGCAGGTTGAGGGCCCAACGGTGCATGGGGCCGAGCTGATCAACTATCCGCCCGGAAAGGGGCTGCCAAAACTTGGGCCGGGCAGAGTTTGGACTGTGTGCCACCCCGGACCGTACAGAAACTGCTCGGCCAGGAAGTGACCGATCGGACCAGGATGCTCGGTCCGAGGATGGTCAAAGCCAGACAGACCGAGTGACCGGCGCCCGGAAAGGCGTGGTCAGCCGAGGTAGTTGTATGACCGGCAGGAAGGCCGGTCAAAGTAAGTATCCGGGCTAGGCTCAGCGGGGATGCCGCTTAGCCCGGTCCTCCGTGTGTTTATCCGGTTAGGCGCTTGAAGTATGAAGCATGGTATGACCGAGGTAGGGCAGCTCGGCTGCCGAGCTCCAGCTGTGATGACAGGCAGTTGAGATTAGGTGATGAATGGCATGGATTATGCTGACAGATGGGATAGCAGAGCCACGTGTCAGGAGATGGCAGGGAGTGGATATGGGGCTCAGTAGGTATATAAGCATGTCTGCGCCCCCCATACGCAACACACGAACATCTCTGTAAGAAATTCTTACACTCAAACACTCTCTCCCTTCTCTCTATCCATCCTAGGGTGTGTGCTAACTTGACCGTCGGAGGGTTTTTCCGGCCACACACCGCCGGGTAGCTCACCGTTACTTGCTCGCAGGTGATCGGACATCGACGGAGCTCGGAAGAAAGGAGTACGGGCTTGCCGGAATATTTGCTCCCCGTACATCGTAGAATCCACAAAAGGGGAATTTTGAATCAACAACAAAAAAAAACCTTACATTTATTTTCTCAGGTCATGAACAAGTATGTGGAGATGAAATAATAATCACCTTCATAGATTTTTTTTAGGATTTTTGAGAGAGAGACTTTTTGGGATGTGGGGGTGTGCATTCAATTGAATGGGTGAAATATTTTCACAAGAATAATTTTGGTATTATTTGAGGGAAGAAAAGAAATTTTAAGGGTTTTAAAATTTATAAGTAGGGATCTAAAGAAATAGGAAGCCCAAAATAATTGATGAGGTGCAAATAACAACACTCTTTATTTTGTAAATCTCTTTGTGTATATTATCTTTATGAAAAAATATATCGATCTTATAATCATAATATGCTAAATTTATCACGTTTGTCTAAAACACTTAATGACAACGGTGTTTTTTAAAATGAGATTTGGCTCCTCTCCAGTTCACCATTGGATTAGAGAGTATTGTTAGGCTGTTTTGGGCCCTAATCTGGACGCATCTCAATAATCCAAACCGTTCACTATATAAAACCCGTCGAGTATTTCATCCCTACAAAAAATCACGATAATTAAATATTAATAGTCACTTAATCAGATTACATTTCTTTCACAATTTATTTTAAAAATTATACATGTCATTGCAGAAATGTGATATAATAAAATATCTATCGATATCCGACCAACGTTATTTTTTATAAGAATAATATACTCAACAAATTTTACACACATTAATTGGTTTTAATCATCGACACGGTACCAAATCAATGCCCACAACAATCCAATAGGACCGTCCAACCCGGTAACGAACTGGAAAGGAGTCAAATATTTTAAAATAAATCATCATTTATTTTTTTTAATAAATACGATAAAATAAAAATAATCTATACGAAACCTAATGCACTAAACTGTGTACATCATTAGACCTGTTCAAATGCAGAGTGTAGAAAAATCTAGCCCTTTTAATTCTCGTAGATATTTGGGTCTCTCTTTTGACCGGGCAAAATTAAGACACATGATGAGACGGATAGTTATCTTTGGAAGGCTTGTTTGGTTTGATTTTGGGAAATGAATTTGGGAGATAAAAAGTACAAAAAGTTATTTGGTTTTGTTTTTTTGGAAAGATGTTTTGGAAAATTATTTTGAGAGAGAGTTTTGGAAAAAGTGATTGATTTGATGTGTATGAGAGAGAGATTTGTTTGGAAAACTTGTTTGGTTTACAAGTTTTGGAAAATTTTTTTGGAAAAATTTGTTTGGTTTGAGTTTTTCTGAAAACTCATTTGTAGAGAAATTTTCCCAAAAATTTTTGGGAAATTCAAACCAAACGAACCCGTATGGTTCTCACACTCAAACGAAAATTGCCGTTTCTCACACTCACCCAAACCAAAAAGCAGTTAACAATTCATACTTACATACATGACATGTACCTATTGACTTGTGTTTTGGTGAATAAGAATGAAGAATTGTCTCCGATTATAACGTTGTGATCAGGACACTTAATTTCTCAATTAAAGTTTATTTATTTATTTATTATTATTATTATAATATTTGATCATTATTTTTATTTTAACTAACAGTTATTTATTTATTTATTTTTTAACTTTGACCTTTTATATTTCAAATTTTTTTCATTTTACTTCTCAAGTCTACTTTTGATAAAAGTTATACACAATAAAAGTTATATAATCTCATTTTGATATTTACTCACTATTTTTAAAAATAATAAATTATATTGATATTTCTTAAAATTAAAATAAAATATAATAAGTTTTTATAATTTTGATATAATCATATTGATATCTCTTTTTATAAAACTAAAAAATTAGAACTAATACAAATAATATAAAGACATAAAAATAAACAACATACAATATTAATTTTTTATTTATATAATTAATTTTTTTAAAAAAAATATATAAGATAATTATATTAAAATTATAAAAATTTTGTTATATTTTTCTTAAAATTTCAAAAGACCCCATTATAAATTACCCTTTTAAAAAGTCTTAGGCACCTACTTCTTCTCAAAAACAGTTCAAAAGAGTTTTTCTTCATTATAATTAAGGGGAGTTGGGGTATTGTGGAATTGATTATAATTTATTCTTGAAATTGACAAATTGACGAAAGATGAGATGTGTTTTGTGTGTACGTCAATGGATCAGGTGGTGGATGGTGATTGCCCATTTCGGTGCGCGAGCTGACTTCCCCCCTCTCCCTACGCTATTTCTGTTTTTTTTTCTTCCACTTGTTCTCTCTCTCTCTCTCTCTCTCTCTTCTTTTTTCTTTTTGTAAGAGGGGCTAATTTGAGCCCACTAAATTATTTAGGCCCAATAGCCCAAGATTAGTGGGCCCGAATTTATCGCAAGTTCAAGATTGGTGGGCTCGGATTTATCGCCATCAAACGGGCCAAATCGCTCTTAGCCTCGAAAGGGTTCGGATCCACGAACCTAGAGACTTACTCAAGCCCGGACTCGAAAGGGTATTAAGCAAGCCTAGAGATCCGAGGCACTCGGACTCGAAAGGGTTCGGATCCACGAACCTAGAGGTCCGAAACACTTGGCTTCGAACGGATTCAGACGCAATCTAGAAGTCGCTCCGTTAATGAGTCCCAGAACACTTGCGGGCTCGGAGCTTTCCGGGGTCTACGTACCAGAACCATGGGCGTAATGGAGTCCGAACAAAGGACCCGATCCCGAGGACGGTGAGTGGAGATAAATTCACTCTTCGGTTAAACTAGCCTATACCCGGGTCGAGGTGGCACGACCCCGGGGGGTCCATGAGACTCGGCAATACTTTGCGGCAGGACGTCCTCTGGGACTACCCCTGACCCTTTGGGATGATTGGGGATCATTGGTTAGGTGTGGCTAAGAAGAAGGGTTCGCCGAGGAAGTGATCTCCTCTTCGGGGTTTTCTCATCCTCGGAGAAGTCACCTCCTCGGAGAGGTCACCTCCTCGGACAAGGTGGTTAGAGAGAATATCTCCCATGTGCCTTGCACATGGGCTCCATCCTACATCATGAGGTGCCTATAAATAGCACCCACCCATAGCTTTACAAGGGATGGATTTTGGAGACTTTTAACTCTTGGGAAAGAACTAATTTCCCTTCTCCATTATCAACCTTGAGAGTGAAAGTGGGAGATCAATGGGAGAGCCTTGCCATTATTCTATTCTCTAGCCATTTTGCCTTCTTCTTCACCCAATCTCTTATCTCCATCATCTCCTTGGTTGTTGTGTTCCTAAGTTGAGATTATTAAAGAATCTAAGCCTCTCATCATATTCTAGAGAATTCGAAGTTGATCTTCAAGGATCTTTGAAGATCTTCGAATTTTCTAACTACTTTCTTGAACCCTTTCCTACATTTTGGCGACTCCACTGGGGAGGCGGATTGGTTAATGGTCTCAACGAGATCTGGAATCCACACAACTCCAACAAGGATGGCGGGAGAAGATGAAGTTCACCAACAAGGATCCTCTAATGGTGGTGATGACAGGACCACGGCTCCAGATCAACCACTTTTGCTTGAAGCCATTCAAGGACTTCAAAATACTCAACAAGAGATTCTTACCACTCTTCAGAATCTCACTCACACCATGATGGTGATGAGTTCTAACTTTGCATCGGCGCCAAACGGAAATCAAACTGTTGGTGGAGTTATTCCCGCCGGAGCGCAAAATCAAATCCAAGGAGAAGTAAGCCCCAATCAGCCTATGGCTCATGGCAACACGGCCACAGTAACACATGCTCAAACCACAGTAGGCGGCGGCAGTTTGCCCATGCCCGGGCTCCATGGCGTGCCAAGCCAAGATCCAATGGTGACTAGGGGAGTTTCTAGTGTAATGAATGGTGCTCCGGCAACTGTTGGTGTCCAGGAAAACATAAGGAGCGTGATGGCGCAAAAGGGAGCTCTGCCCGTACCTAATCTCGTCACGCCACCAGTAAATGTTACCCAAGCACCAAGCGGGCCTCCTTTGGTGCCGACAACAAATCTGCAAGCACAACCCGGTATAGCGGCGCCGTACGGTGGACTTTACGGGCCTCAATTCAATATCCCATCACCAACTGGCTTGTCTATAGGCGCTGATGGCCAGTATCGTCAAATGTCCTCACCAATGATGAATTCGCAGCACCAGAATGGCCAAGACGCCCCTAGCTCAATCTTCGGGTACATAAGCCAAGTCCCGGGAATACCACCATCAAACTCTCTCCCTCAACAGTTTCTCACTCTTGCCGATGTGCAGGCCATGTTCGATCTCGAACGGGGCAAGAGGACCTTACCCTCTTTGCCTGATCCAGATGTCAAGCCGCCTTACCCCATTGAGATGCTGAGTTATCCATACCCTGAGGGGTATACAGTGCCGAAGTTCATCAAGTTCGACGGCAAACAAGGAAATGCCCGAGAACATGTTGTGCGATTCATCGAGACTCTAGGTATTCATGGTTCAAACCACGTCCTCCGACTGAGAGAATTCTCTAAGTCCCTCACCGACCGAGCATATAGTTGGTATGTTAATTTGGCCCCAAACTCTGTCCGAAGTTGGGAGGAAATGGTTAACAAATTCCACTCCAAGTTCTTCCAAGTGGCGGAGAAGGTGACCACACTTACATTGTGTAAAGAGAAGCAACAAGAAAGTGAAGACATCATTGACTACGTTAAAAGGTTTCAGGACAAGGCCGTGGATTGTCATGAAGCAGTTGAGGAGAGTTATCTGGTTCAAATTTGTCTAGAAGGGGCATTGAGCAGGTACAAAATGTTTCTAGTTAATCACAAGCTACCCACCTTCTCGGCATTAATAGAAGCAGCTCGGAACATTAGCATTCCTCAGGCTCAGGAGTCCGGATTTAAGGCCAATTACAAGACTAGTTTCAAATCGTCTCGTGGACCTATTGTTGCTGTTGCCTCTGCCCCAGATACCCGAAATTCACAAAGAGGAGGTCATACAGGCCAGAAGAGAAAGCAATATAATGGTGAAAAGGGGAATGTTTCTTATCCATGTGGAATCGAGGAAGTGAAAGCTCTAGTTAAGGAGTGGGTGGCCGACGGAGAGCTAAAATTGCCTTATGTCGAAGAAATGCCATCAAAAAAGGACCGCGAGAGCCCTGAATTTTGTGTCTACCATCGTACATTGAAACATCCGACAGAGAAGTGTTGGACTCTCAGGAAAATCTTCAAAGATAAAGTCGAAGCAGACGAATTGAGGTTCAAAAAGCAAGGGACTCAAGACATCCGAGAACAACCATATCCTCAACACCGAGACAAGGGCAAGAATGTTGCTATGATAGCTTATGAAGGCCCAATGATCGAGGCTATCGTTAATCTCGATGACGATGACTGTTATCTGGACGACATCCTCGAGCCAGAGGGTGAGCAAGTTTACTATGGAAGTGCTCCCTTTGATCTAGAAGGAGGAGAAGAATACTATGGAAGAGGAGGACACCATGTTTATGTGGCATCTTATTTTGAGGAGACCGAGGAGATGGTTAACTACGAGCCTCCAAGAGTGGAAAAAGATCCGGATCACTATGCCAAAACCCTGCAAGACTGTGTAAAGTTCAAGCAGTTCTTTGACCAGCTTGGACTTTCCAGGGAGGCAAGAACGGAAATCACCAAGTCTATCATTAATATAGCCGAGGCACACCATGAGGAATGCATGTCGACTGAGGGGTCTATCCCGAGGAAGGCAAAAGAGCAATCTAGTGCCATTACTTTCTCCGAGGCTGATCGAAAGTATCCTTTTTCTCACAATCGCCCGCTTTATGTGACTGCTTTTATTAACGGGGTTGAGTTCAAAAGGGCCTTTCTAGATAGTGGAGCCTCTATCAACATTATGACTCGCGCTACTCTAGAAAAAGCCGGAATCTCTGAAGAACGCATTGTGAAGCAGCCGATAGTCATCACTGGCTTCGGTGGAGAAAGGAGAGTTACTATCGGATGCGTAACAGTTGATTTAGCCGTTGGAAAAATTCGCTCGGCCACCAAGTTCCAGATTATCGATTCTGAGACAAATTATCACATCATTCTAGGGAGGACCTGGATGCATAGATATGGGGCTGTACCATCGAGTTATCATCAGTGTGTTAAGGCAAAATGGGGAAAGAAGACGGTGACAATTCAGGCTACAGAAAGGCCTTTCGAGATCCATGAAGCTCATTATTCTGATGCCATCTACTTCACCGAACTGGCTGTCGAAGAAGTTCCCACCACCTCTAAGCCTCGAGGGGTCAAAATTCCTCGTTGGGAGAATATCAAAGATGACAAGGAGCTGATGGCAGAGTCAAGTAAGCGGGCAATGTCTAGACCAGAAAGTCCGCCTATTCCTCGGAAGGTGATGAAAGTTCGAGAAAGAGGCAAGATGGTGTACTATTTATGATGGTGCATGATGGCCACAACCCGAGCAGCTGGTGAAAGCTTTCCAAATGATCTTGCAACTCTAGGGGCAAATTTCAACATTCCGTGGAAGAAGTCTATCTATGACATTTACAGTTTGCATTTACTACATTGTCCAAGAAGTTCTATCTTTCTTATGTTATGAAGAAATTTACTTCCTCCATATTATGTATCTCCATTAAAAGTTATTTTTCTCTACATTGTATATCTTCATTGTGTTATGTTGCTTGAAACAGTTTTCAATTTTTGTTGCCCCTCAAAGAAGAAAAAGGAACGGTAGACTCAGTTACCAACCTGAAGGGAGTTTTCTTGACACAGTAGAAGTATACTTCCACTCGGACCTCCGAAGAGCAGCCATGGCTTCCATCAATGCAAGCTTTGAGGGTCTTTCTTGCTGAAGTAGAGTGTGTGCTCCCACTCGGACTTCCGAAGAATAGCCCTTACTTCCATCAATACGAGCTCCGAGGATCTTTCTTTTCAAAGTAGAGTGAACTCTTACTCGAACTCCCGAGGGATAGCTTTTGCTTCCATTAGCTGCCGAAGTAGAAGTGCGCATCCACTCGGACTTCCGAGAGACAGCCTTGTTTCTGCTCGGACTTCTGAGGGAGAGCCTTCCAAGGGACAACTCTTGCTCTCATTAGTGCGGGTCCGAAGAACAGCCCTTGATTTCATCAATACGAGCTCTGAGGGTCTTTCTTTTCAAAGTAGAGTGGACTCTTACTCGAACTCCCGAGGGATGGCCTTTGCTTCCATTAGCTGCCGAAGTAGAAGTGCACATCCACTCGGACTTCCGAGGGACAGCCTCGTTTCTGCTCGAACTTCTGAGGGACAGCCTTGCTTCTGCTCGGACTTCTGAGAGACAGTCTTTACTTCTGTTGGTGCAAGCTTGGTAGACTCGGTTATCTTCCAGAGGAATCTTTCTTGCCAAAGTAGGGTGTGTCCTACCGTCGGACTCCCGAGGGACAGTCTTGCTTTTGTTCGGACTTCCGAGGAACAGCCCTTACTCTCATTAGTGTGGGTTCCAAGGGCCCCGAGGACGTGGATTTCAATCAAGAATTTATTTGTCTGAAATAGTAAAACCAACAAATGAGACAAACAATATCAATTTCAAATCATGATTCAGGCATTATCAGAATGGGGCAACATCAACAAATAATAATTATCTATTTAAGCTACAACAATTTTATTACTCTGAGCAAGTTCATGAAAATGCAACTATCAAGTTTTTGTCTCTCCGGGCTGGTTCCTCTCAAGCCGACGTAAAACTACAACGGTCACACAAAAATTTTGGCATCAGCTATGTATTTCCCAAGCATCCACAAGTTAAACAAACAACAATATATCATCTTTATTATTCAACGAGAGGAAGAGGGAGCCGAATTTCATACTCACAAATTTGGGACTGTTAGAGAGGTGAAGTCCGAAGCCGATGTTGGAAATATAACCTGAAATCAGAGAGGCTTTACAGATTGTAATCAACAAGACTGGGCTAGGCTTGGCAGGACCACACACGTTGCGTTGAGTGGGCGAACGTGCGTGGTCGGCGTCGGACAAGTTGAAGCCGGAAGCAACGCTGGTACCACAGAAGAGTCAGCAACCACACACGTTGCGTTGAGAGGGCGAACGTGTGTGGTGTGCGTTGGAACCGTCGAAGTCAACAATGATTGGGGCTGGAACCAGTGAGTGTAAAGCAAGGCCAAGATCTATGTATTCAGAGCTTTGAAAAATGTTGCTAAGCCAGGAGGGCACACCAACGATGAGCCAAACAGCGTCAGGCAAGGCCACACACGACGCGTTGAACGGGCGACGTGTGTGGTTTGCATTGGACCGTCAAAGCCGAAGGAAGAGTTTCAGCAAAGAGAGGCCGATGGTAGGCTGGTTCGGTCTTGGCGCAAGGTATCAAGCGTGACATCATTCCTATCACATCTCCACCCTTGACATCAATATTTCAATGCAAGCATCAAGTATTCTATTAATATTAGAATGGCCAACACAAGTGCCTGAAAAAAAAAAATGAAGCTCAATATTCAACATAATCCCATCGTGCCTTCTCTCAAATGATAAAAGCCAACAAGCCATATTCAAGTCAAGTTCATCAATAGAATTTCGTAGCTCAGACATGGATTTGAAATCTGTTTTCTTCAAGTTATATAAATCGGGGCAGGTTCAATAGTGTATTACCCATCTCAGGCCAAAATTGCAAAATTCAATATCTGGGCATTTTACTTCTCTCAGTGACCAAGCAATTAATATGGGTTTAACAGAGTCTTATTCTCTTTCTCAAAGAAAAAAAAAAAAAAACAATGAGCAGCAATCAACAAATCAAAATCAGCACCAAGGATAGTCGGAATAGTTCGGCGATGGCACAGACAGTGAATAAGAATGGACATGGACAGACCGACGATCACCTCAGCATTCGTGAGCTTGCTCAGATCTGGCAAATTCGAAGCCTTAAACGCTTCATTAGACGGTGCAAAAATCGTCAATCCAGTATTCACAACCTTCCGATACACATTCAACACACCAGTCTCCACAATCAACGACGCAAAAGTTATACACCCAGCCTTCACAATCACATCAGTGATATTCACATCGGAAGCCGACCCAGCCGACGAATTCAAAATCCCGGGCGCAATGATCAGCTCGCTGATCTCCAAAACCGCAGTACTATACGGTACTTTCTTCACCTCTTTAATGTAAGTAGAGTCGAGAGCTGATCCCGGAGCCGCCGATCGGAATCCGACCTTGCCGCCTTGTAAGTCGGTGATGTTGACGAAGCCGACTCCGTTTTCAGCTTCGCCGGTGGTCTGGTAGAGAGTGGTGACGGTGGCGGTGGCGAGGTCGTGGAGCTTGGCAGCGTCGAAGTAGTCGAGGAGGATGTGGATGCTGAGTTCGGCTTTGACGATTGAGAGGGGGTGTTTGGATGCGAGGATAGACATGGACGTTTCGTTGAGAACCAGGACTGTGATGGTCTCGCGACTGTTGATTTCGTCACAGAGCCTTGTTTGGGTGAGGTAGCTGTTGAAGAGAGTGTAGTCTGGGAAGGAAGAAAGGATCTCTGTGATGTTGTGAGCTTTCATGGTGGGAATGGTGATGATGAGAGAGAGTGTGAGGATGAGGATGGCAGAGACGGAGACTGGAGATGCAATGGAGGTCAGTGAGCAGATTGTTCCTGAAGAAAAAGCTGGGTTGGTCTTGTTCAAGAAGAAGAAAAGCTGGGTTAAAGAAAGAAAGAAAGAGGAAGGTTGATTGATTTCGGCGGCTCATCAAAAAGAAAAGTTTGTGAGATTTAGGGTTTTGAGCCATTTCTTTAAATAAATAAAAAAAGGGTGTGATGCATGGAATATGGCCTCAGATATTCTTAATATATATATGCATGTATATATATATTAAAAAAAAAAAAAAAATCCAACCCATTTCTAAGCCCATAAAAAAAGTGTTTAGACGTAAAAAAAAAAAAAGGGGGGGTTTTGTATTTTTCAATACTTGAAAAAAAAAAAAAAAAAAAAAAAAAAAAAAAAAAAAAAAAAAGAGTACAAAAAAATAGATTTTTTGCTTGTCAATTTTTTCTGTAAATTGAAGTGCGTCATCAACTTTATCCATAGGCTCTGTCGTGACAAAACGTTTTTTTTTTTTTGGGGAACGTGATGCGAAACAGGGTCGAAGAAATGACAGTATGCATGTCTGAGAAATTTAAAATTTCTCATACACGCAAGGGGCAAATGTAAGAGGGGCTAATTTGAGCCCACTAAATTATTTAGGCCCAATAGCCCAAGATTAGTGGGCCCGAATTTATCGCAAGTTCAAGATTGGTGGGCTCGGATTTATCGCCATCAAACGGGCCAAATCGCTCTTAGCCTCGAAAGGGTTCGGATCCACGAACCTAGAGACTTACTCAAGCCCGGACTCGAAAGGGTATTAAGCAAGCCTAGAGATCCGAGGCACTCGGACTCGAAAGGGTTCGGATCCACGAACCTAGAGGTCCGAAACACTTGGCTTCGAACGGATTCAGACGCAATCTAGAAGTCGCTCCGTTAATGAGTCCCAGAACACTTGCGGGCTCGGAGCTTTCCGGGGTCTACGTACCAGAACCATGGGCGTAATGGAGTCCGAACAAAGGACCCGATCCCGAGGACGGTGAGTGGAGATAAATTCACTCTTCGGTTAAACTAGCCTATACCCGGGTCGAGGTGGCACGACCCCGGGGGGTCCATGAGACTCGGCAATACTTTGCGGCAGGACGTCCTCTGGGACTACCCCTGACCCTTTGGGATGATTGGGGATCATTGGTTAGGTGTGGCTAAGAAGAAGGGTTCGCCGAGGAAGTGATCTCCTCTTCGGGGTTTTCTCATCCTCGGAGAAGTCACCTCCTCGGAGAGGTCACCTCCTCGGACAAGGTGGTTAGAGAGAATATCTCCCATGTGCCTTGCACATGGGCTCCATCCTACATCATGAGGTGCCTATAAATAGCACCCACCCATAGCTTTACAAGGGATGGATTTTGGAGACTTTTAACTCTTGGGAAAGAACTAATTTCCCTTCTCCATTATCAACCTTGAGAGTGAAAGTGGGAGATCAATGGGAGAGCCTTGCCATTATTCTATTCTCTAGCCATTTTGCCTTCTTCTTCACCCAATCTCTTATCTCCATCATCTCCTTGGTTGTTGTGTTCCTAAGTTGAGATTATTAAAGAATCTAAGCCTCTCATCATATTCTAGAGAATTCGAAGTTGATCTTCAAGGATCTTTGAAGATCTTCGAATTTTCTAACTACTTTCTTGAACCCTTTCCTACATTTTGGCGACTCCACTGGGGAGGCGGATTGGTTAATGGTCTCAACGAGATCTGGAATCCACACAACTCCAACAAGGATGGCGGGAGAAGATGAAGTTCACCAACAAGGATCCTCTAATGGTGGTGATGACAGGACCACGGCTCCAGATCAACCACTTTTGCTTGAAGCCATTCAAGGACTTCAAAATACTCAACAAGAGATTCTTACCACTCTTCAGAATCTCACTCACACCATGATGGTGATGAGTTCTAACTTTGCATCGGCGCCAAACGGAAATCAAACTGTTGGTGGAGTTATTCCCGCCGGAGCGCAAAATCAAATCCAAGGAGAAGTAAGCCCCAATCAGCCTATGGCTCATGGCAACACGGCCACAGTAACACATGCTCAAACCACAGTAGGCGGCGGCAGTTTGCCCATGCCCGGGCTCCATGGCGTGCCAAGCCAAGATCCAATGGTGACTAGGGGAGTTTCTAGTGTAATGAATGGTGCTCCGGCAACTGTTGGTGTCCAGGAAAACATAAGGAGCGTGATGGCGCAAAAGGGAGCTCTGCCCGTACCTAATCTCGTCACGCCACCAGTAAATGTTACCCAAGCACCAAGCGGGCCTCCTTTGGTGCCGACAACAAATCTGCAAGCACAACCCGGTATAGCGGCGCCGTACGGTGGACTTTACGGGCCTCAATTCAATATCCCATCACCAACTGGCTTGTCTATAGGCGCTGATGGCCAGTATCGTCAAATGTCCTCACCAATGATGAATTCGCAGCACCAGAATGGCCAAGACGCCCCTAGCTCAATCTTCGGGTACATAAGCCAAGTCCCGGGAATACCACCATCAAACTCTCTCCCTCAACAGTTTCTCACTCTTGCCGATGTGCAGGCCATGTTCGATCTCGAACGGGGCAAGAGGACCTTACCCTCTTTGCCTGATCCAGATGTCAAGCCGCCTTACCCCATTGAGATGCTGAGTTATCCATACCCTGAGGGGTATACAGTGCCGAAGTTCATCAAGTTCGACGGCAAACAAGGAAATGCCCGAGAACATGTTGTGCGATTCATCGAGACTCTAGGTATTCATGGTTCAAACCACGTCCTCCGACTGAGAGAATTCTCTAAGTCCCTCACCGACCGAGCATATAGTTGGTATGTTAATTTGGCCCCAAACTCTGTCCGAAGTTGGGAGGAAATGGTTAACAAATTCCACTCCAAGTTCTTCCAAGTGGCGGAGAAGGTGACCACACTTACATTGTGTAAAGAGAAGCAACAAGAAAGTGAAGACATCATTGACTACGTTAAAAGGTTTCAGGACAAGGCCGTGGATTGTCATGAAGCAGTTGAGGAGAGTTATCTGGTTCAAATTTGTCTAGAAGGGGCATTGAGCAGGTACAAAATGTTTCTAGTTAATCACAAGCTACCCACCTTCTCGGCATTAATAGAAGCAGCTCGGAACATTAGCATTCCTCAGGCTCAGGAGTCCGGATTTAAGGCCAATTACAAGACTAGTTTCAAATCGTCTCGTGGACCTATTGTTGCTGTTGCCTCTGCCCCAGATACCCGAAATTCACAAAGAGGAGGTCATACAGGCCAGAAGAGAAAGCAATATAATGGTGAAAAGGGGAATGTTTCTTATCCATGTGGAATCGAGGAAGTGAAAGCTCTAGTTAAGGAGTGGGTGGCCGACGGAGAGCTAAAATTGCCTTATGTCGAAGAAATGCCATCAAAAAAGGACCGCGAGAGCCCTGAATTTTGTGTCTACCATCGTACATTGAAACATCCGACAGAGAAGTGTTGGACTCTCAGGAAAATCTTCAAAGATAAAGTCGAAGCAGACGAATTGAGGTTCAAAAAGCAAGGGACTCAAGACATCCGAGAACAACCATATCCTCAACACCGAGACAAGGGCAAGAATGTTGCTATGATAGCTTATGAAGGCCCAATGATCGAGGCTATCGTTAATCTCGATGACGATGACTGTTATCTGGACGACATCCTCGAGCCAGAGGGTGAGCAAGTTTACTATGGAAGTGCTCCCTTTGATCTAGAAGGAGGAGAAGAATACTATGGAAGAGGAGGACACCATGTTTATGTGGCATCTTATTTTGAGGAGACCGAGGAGATGGTTAACTACGAGCCTCCAAGAGTGGAAAAAGATCCGGATCACTATGCCAAAACCCTGCAAGACTGTGTAAAGTTCAAGCAGTTCTTTGACCAGCTTGGACTTTCCAGGGAGGCAAGAACGGAAATCACCAAGTCTATCATTAATATAGCCGAGGCACACCATGAGGAATGCATGTCGACTGAGGGGTCTATCCCGAGGAAGGCAAAAGAGCAATCTAGTGCCATTACTTTCTCCGAGGCTGATCGAAAGTATCCTTTTTCTCACAATCGCCCGCTTTATGTGACTGCTTTTATTAACGGGGTTGAGTTCAAAAGGGCCTTTCTAGATAGTGGAGCCTCTATCAACATTATGACTCGCGCTACTCTAGAAAAAGCCGGAATCTCTGAAGAACGCATTGTGAAGCAGCCGATAGTCATCACTGGCTTCGGTGGAGAAAGGAGAGTTACTATCGGATGCGTAACAGTTGATTTAGCCGTTGGAAAAATTCGCTCGGCCACCAAGTTCCAGATTATCGATTCTGAGACAAATTATCACATCATTCTAGGGAGGACCTGGATGCATAGATATGGGGCTGTACCATCGAGTTATCATCAGTGTGTTAAGGCAAAATGGGGAAAGAAGACGGTGACAATTCAGGCTACAGAAAGGCCTTTCGAGATCCATGAAGCTCATTATTCTGATGCCATCTACTTCACCGAACTGGCTGTCGAAGAAGTTCCCACCACCTCTAAGCCTCGAGGGGTCAAAATTCCTCGTTGGGAGAATATCAAAGATGACAAGGAGCTGATGGCAGAGTCAAGTAAGCGGGCAATGTCTAGACCAGAAAGTCCGCCTATTCCTCGGAAGGTGATGAAAGTTCGAGAAAGAGGCAAGATGGTGTACTATTTATGATGGTGCATGATGGCCACAACCCGAGCAGCTGGTGAAAGCTTTCCAAATGATCTTGCAACTCTAGGGGCAAATTTCAACATTCCGTGGAAGAAGTCTATCTATGACATTTACAGTTTGCATTTACTACATTGTCCAAGAAGTTCTATCTTTCTTATGTTATGAAGAAATTTACTTCCTCCATATTATGTATCTCCATTAAAAGTTATTTTTCTCTACATTGTATATCTTCATTGTGTTATGTTGCTTGAAACAGTTTTCAATTTTTGTTGCCCCTCAAAGAAGAAAAAGGAACGGTAGACTCAGTTACCAACCTGAAGGGAGTTTTCTTGACACAGTAGAAGTATACTTCCACTCGGACCTCCGAAGAGCAGCCATGGCTTCCATCAATGCAAGCTTTGAGGGTCTTTCTTGCTGAAGTAGAGTGTGTGCTCCCACTCGGACTTCCGAAGAATAGCCCTTACTTCCATCAATACGAGCTCCGAGGATCTTTCTTTTCAAAGTAGAGTGAACTCTTACTCGAACTCCCGAGGGATAGCTTTTGCTTCCATTAGCTGCCGAAGTAGAAGTGCGCATCCACTCGGACTTCCGAGAGACAGCCTTGTTTCTGCTCGGACTTCTGAGGGAGAGCCTTCCAAGGGACAACTCTTGCTCTCATTAGTGCGGGTCCGAAGAACAGCCCTTGATTTCATCAATACGAGCTCTGAGGGTCTTTCTTTTCAAAGTAGAGTGGACTCTTACTCGAACTCCCGAGGGATGGCCTTTGCTTCCATTAGCTGCCGAAGTAGAAGTGCACATCCACTCGGACTTCCGAGGGACAGCCTCGTTTCTGCTCGAACTTCTGAGGGACAGCCTTGCTTCTGCTCGGACTTCTGAGAGACAGTCTTTACTTCTGTTGGTGCAAGCTTGGTAGACTCGGTTATCTTCCAGAGGAATCTTTCTTGCCAAAGTAGGGTGTGTCCTACCGTCGGACTCCCGAGGGACAGTCTTGCTTTTGTTCGGACTTCCGAGGAACAGCCCTTACTCTCATTAGTGTGGGTTCCAAGGGCCCCGAGGACGTGGATTTCAATCAAGAATTTATTTGTCTGAAATAGTAAAACCAACAAATGAGACAAACAATATCAATTTCAAATCATGATTCAGGCATTATCAGAATGGGGCAACATCAACAAATAATAATTATCTATTTAAGCTACAACAATTTTATTACTCTGAGCAAGTTCATGAAAATGCAACTATCAAGTTTTTGTCTCTCCGGGCTGGTTCCTCTCAAGCCGACGTAAAACTACAACGGTCACACAAAAATTTTGGCATCAGCTATGTATTTCCCAAGCATCCACAAGTTAAACAAACAACAATATATCATCTTTATTATTCAACGAGAGGAAGAGGGAGCCGAATTTCATACTCACAAATTTGGGACTGTTAGAGAGGTGAAGTCCGAAGCCGATGTTGGAAATATAACCTGAAATCAGAGAGGCTTTACAGATTGTAATCAACAAGACTGGGCTAGGCTTGGCAGGACCACACACGTTGCGTTGAGTGGGCGAACGTGCGTGGTCGGCGTCGGACAAGTTGAAGCCGGAAGCAACGCTGGTACCACAGAAGAGTCAGCAACCACACACGTTGCGTTGAGAGGGCGAACGTGTGTGGTGTGCGTTGGAACCGTCGAAGTCAACAATGATTGGGGCTGGAACCAGTGAGTGTAAAGCAAGGCCAAGATCTATGTATTCAGAGCTTTGAAAAATGTTGCTAAGCCAGGAGGGCACACCAACGATGAGCCAAACAGCGTCAGGCAAGGCCACACACGACGCGTTGAACGGGCGACGTGTGTGGTTTGCATTGGACCGTCAAAGCCGAAGGAAGAGTTTCAGCAAAGAGAGGCCGATGGTAGGCTGGTTCGGTCTTGGCGCAAGGTATCAAGCGTGACATCATTCCTATCACATCTCCACCCTTGACATCAATATTTCAATGCAAGCATCAAGTATTCTATTAATATTAGAATGGCCAACACAAGTGCCTGAAAAAAAAAAATGAAGCTCAATATTCAACATAATCCCATCGTGCCTTCTCTCAAATGATAAAAGCCAACAAGCCATATTCAAGTCAAGTTCATCAATAGAATTTCGTAGCTCAGACATGGATTTGAAATCTGTTTTCTTCAAGTTATATAAATCGGGGCAGGTTCAATAGTGTATTACCCATCTCAGGCCAAAATTGCAAAATTCAATATCTGGGCATTTTACTTCTCTCAGTGACCAAGCAATTAATATGGGTTTAACAGAGTCTTATTCTCTTTCTCAAAGAAAAAAAAAAAAAAACAATGAGCAGCAATCAACAAATCAAAATCAGCACCAAGGATAGTCGGAATAGTTCGGCGATGGCACAGACAGTGAATAAGAATGGACATGGACAGACCGACGATCACCTCAGCATTCGTGAGCTTGCTCAGATCTGGCAAATTCGAAGCCTTAAACGCTTCATTAGACGGTGCAAAAATCGTCAATCCAGTATTCACAACCTTCCGATACACATTCAACACACCAGTCTCCACAATCAACGACGCAAAAGTTATACACCCAGCCTTCACAATCACATCAGTGATATTCACATCGGAAGCCGACCCAGCCGACGAATTCAAAATCCCGGGCGCAATGATCAGCTCGCTGATCTCCAAAACCGCAGTACTATACGGTACTTTCTTCACCTCTTTAATGTAAGTAGAGTCGAGAGCTGATCCCGGAGCCGCCGATCGGAATCCGACCTTGCCGCCTTGTAAGTCGGTGATGTTGACGAAGCCGACTCCGTTTTCAGCTTCGCCGGTGGTCTGGTAGAGAGTGGTGACGGTGGCGGTGGCGAGGTCGTGGAGCTTGGCAGCGTCGAAGTAGTCGAGGAGGATGTGGATGCTGAGTTCGGCTTTGACGATTGAGAGGGGGTGTTTGGATGCGAGGATAGACATGGACGTTTCGTTGAGAACCAGGACTGTGATGGTCTCGCGACTGTTGATTTCGTCACAGAGCCTTGTTTGGGTGAGGTAGCTGTTGAAGAGAGTGTAGTCTGGGAAGGAAGAAAGGATCTCTGTGATGTTGTGAGCTTTCATGGTGGGAATGGTGATGATGAGAGAGAGTGTGAGGATGAGGATGGCAGAGACGGAGACTGGAGATGCAATGGAGGTCAGTGAGCAGATTGTTCCTGAAGAAAAAGCTGGGTTGGTCTTGTTCAAGAAGAAGAAAAGCTGGGTTAAAGAAAGAAAGAAAGAGGAAGGTTGATTGATTTCGGCGGCTCATCAAAAAGAAAAGTTTGTGAGATTTAGGGTTTTGAGCCATTTCTTTAAATAAATAAAAAAAGGGTGTGATGCATGGAATATGGCCTCAGATATTCTTAATATATATATGCATGTATATATATATTAAAAAAAAAAAAAAAATCCAACCCATTTCTAAGCCCATAAAAAAAGTGTTTAGACGTAAAAAAAAAAAAAGGGGGGGTTTTGTATTTTTCAATACTTGAAAAAAAAAAAAAAAAAAAAAAAAAAAAAAAAAAAAAAAAGAGTACAAAAAAATAGATTTTTTGCTTGTCAATTTTTTCTGTAAATTGAAGTGCGTCATCAACTTTATCCATAGGCTCTGTCGTGACAAAACGTTTTTTTTTTTTTGGGGAACGTGATGCGAAACAGGGTCGAAGAAATGACAGTATGCATGTCTGAGAAATTTAAAATTTCTCATACACGCAAGGGGCAAATGTAAGAGGGGCTAATTTGAGCCCACTAAATTATTTAGGCCCAATAGCCCAAGATTAGTGGGCCCGAATTTATCGCAAGTTCAAGATTGGTGGGCTCGGATTTATCGCCATCAAACGGGCCAAATCGCTCTTAGCCTCGAAAGGGTTCGGATCCACGAACCTAGAGACTTACTCAAGCCCGGACTCGAAAGGGTATTAAGCAAGCCTAGAGATCCGAGGCACTCGGACTCGAAAGGGTTCGGATCCACGAACCTAGAGGTCCGAAACACTTGGCTTCGAACGGATTCAGACGCAATCTAGAAGTCGCTCCGTTAATGAGTCCCAGAACACTTGCGGGCTCGGAGCTTTCCGGGGTCTACGTACCAGAACCATGGGCGTAATGGAGTCCGAACAAAGGACCCGATCCCGAGGACGGTGAGTGGAGATAAATTCACTCTTCGGTTAAACTAGCCTATACCCGGGTCGAGGTGGCACGACCCCGGGGGGTCCATGAGACTCGGCAATACTTTGCGGCAGGACGTCCTCTGGGACTACCCCTGACCCTTTGGGATGATTGGGGATCATTGGTTAGGTGTGGCTAAGAAGAAGGGTTCGCCGAGGAAGTGATCTCCTCTTCGGGGTTTTCTCATCCTCGGAGAAGTCACCTCCTCGGAGAGGTCACCTCCTCGGACAAGGTGGTTAGAGAGAATATCTCCCATGTGCCTTGCACATGGGCTCCATCCTACATCATGAGGTGCCTATAAATAGCACCCACCCATAGCTTTACAAGGGATGGATTTTGGAGACTTTTAACTCTTGGGAAAGAACTAATTTCCCTTCTCCATTATCAACCTTGAGAGTGAAAGTGGGAGATCAATGGGAGAGCCTTGCCATTATTCTATTCTCTAGCCATTTTGCCTTCTTCTTCACCCAATCTCTTATCTCCATCATCTCCTTGGTTGTTGTGTTCCTAAGTTGAGATTATTAAAGAATCTAAGCCTCTCATCATATTCTAGAGAATTCGAAGTTGATCTTCAAGGATCTTTGAAGATCTTCGAATTTTCTAACTACTTTCTTGAACCCTTTCCTACACTTTTTTAATTTAAATTTTTGGATTAATACATTTTAACCCCATGATTTGGTTCGAAAACACTTTCCCTACTTATAATTTAGTAAGTACATAATTTGGATAATTCTATTTTCACATATCAACTTTTCTCAGTGCACACACTCAATGAACACCTTTTTAGTACATATCAAAAAAATAAAAATTCACAACACAATCTTTTTACAGCAATGCTACAGACGCTAGGGGTGGGCGCGGGTCGGTTGCGGCCACGAAACCTTCAATCCGCCATCCGTCCGCCAGATTGGCGGATTGGAAAAAATCAAACCGCATCCGTCCGCCAATCTGGCGGATGTGGATTGAGCAGATTAGCGGTTTGACGGATGGATGCGAATCGGTTTGGCGGTTTTGAATTTTATAAATTTTTAACATAGTTCAACTTGTGCACTTCCTCAAAAAAAAAAAAAGAAGAGAAAATATTACAGTCAATGACTTAAAAAAGTATTACAATTACTGCATGCCTCATCCAACGAAATAAAGTTTAAAACTTTAGAATATCACAATCACTGCATGCCTCATTCACATATTACAATCACAGCATGCCTCATCCACATAAAATATTACAATTTGTGGTTCTTAAAATATAAAAACAATTCAAACCACCAAAACCATGAATAGAGCAATAGTAGAGATTATATGTCTCTGTATTGTTACATTTATATATGTTTTTAAAAATAAAAACCAACCAACATATATCATGTTTTCTATTTATTACTTTTAGAGTTAGATTTAAAAACCAAAAAATATAGATAAATAATACGTTTATTTTTTTCAATTCAAAAAATATATTCAAGTTGAAAACTTTTTTTCAATAGAATATTTGAACTCTTTTTCAATTGAAAACACAGACAAAATATTTAAACAAATTGAAAACACAAAGTTTTATAAATTACTAAGGGTGCTCGCGGTTTGGCGGTTCGGTTGCGGCCAAAGGAACCTTAAATCCGCCATCCGTCCGCCAAATTGGCGGATTAGAGAAAATTAATCCGTAACCGTCCGCTCGTCATCACGCATCTGTCCAAAATGCGGTGGATCGGTTCGGTTCGGTCGGTTTTGGCGAATCGGTATATCCGTTGCTCACCCCTAACAGACGCCCAGTGGGGGTGACCCCCAGTGACCCCCAGTGCCACGTGTCAGCCTGGGATTGACTGAAAACCAAAAAAAAAAAAAAAAAAAAAATTGTTTTTTTGACCAATGGGAAGGGACCCCCAGCACCCCCACTGGGGGTCCGAAGCTTTATTCATCTTTTTATTCCAACAATATCCCTATCTTCAATTTTAAAACTCTAATTTTTCTTCCATCCACCCATCCCCCCTTCGCTGCTATTACCACCACTCTCAATCCTTCATTATCACCACCACCGTCACTCCCAACTCATCTACTTATGTCCTAAACCTAGATATTATTATAAGATATGACAATATCATAATTTAAATGACAGTATCATAAGATATGTTGATATATTAATTCATATATTAATTGGTGCACATAATATCACTGTATCAAAAAAAAAATACAACTCACTACAATCCACCAGAAACCACCCATTGCACGTGGCAAACTAGAGAACCTAATACCAACCATTAATTAACACCATGATTCTAGTAAAGAGAATGTAAGAGAGAAAATAATATATATATATATATATATATATATGGTAAACTGATTGTTTTTAGATTTTGAGTGTGTAAGAAAAAAAAATTAAAATAAAATAGAAGTGAATTTTTTTCTTCACAAATTTAAAATTCAAAAACTTTTAAGTGATTGTCACAAAATTATTTTCTTATGATTCTCATTGCAAGCCCCCATCAAATGATGCCGAAGAGAAATAACTAATATTTCGAGCATATAAATTTCTTAAAACATAAAATATTTGTAAAATGTCTTTTTAATGTCTCAATTTAATCTCCTTTAAATGTCTTTCATGACAATTTCTTAGTTTAATCTCCTTTAAATGTCTTTTTAATGAAGTGAATCGTGGTAAAGCAGACGAGCACAAATTATGTCCGATAACATTACTTTCATAGCCCTTTTAATCTTTTCATTAACCCCTCTCTAGGATCAACTCCTGTAAAAAGAAAGGTTGTAGTCATAAATTTATAAATTTTGAATAAATATTATAAAAAATGCTAACAATTGTTTTTAGGATGTATTGAAATGGATAAAAAAGGGGGGGAAATATCAAATCAGTATAATTTTTTTAAAAAAAATAATTAAAAAATAATGAAAAAATTTATAACTATTAATAATTAAATTTATAAACTTTGTAATGAATATGCAATTATTTTTCTAAAATCCCACTGAAATGTAATTATTCTTAAAAAAAAAAAATGTATTGAAATTGATTTTAAAATGTAAATAAATATGTAAAAGTATTTTACAATGTATAAAAGTTATTCTATTTTTTTTTTCTTGTCTTTTGCTTGTTTATTGACCGCCCAATAATATTAATATATATTTTCAATCTCATAAAAATCCATAAGAAGATTGTAATTTTTAGGTCGTTGTTCGATGTTTACAAAGTGCAAAATATTTGGACATAACATATACGTATGATTTATGTATAATTATTCTTATTTAAAATTTATTTATAAAAATTTGGCCACTCAAGCATAAATCTAATTTTAAAATTTCTGAGAGGAATAGCCACAGCCTCTAATCCTCTAGGGTAAAAAAGACAATTTAAAAAACTATACTGTTGCTACATATTTGTCTACTTTTCTAATATTTCATCTATTTGTCCAAGTGATCTATCTATTTAGTGTCACCTATCTGTCCACATTTTACCTATCCATATATCTATCTGTCCACCTAATCTACATGTCTGCCTATATAACCATCATTACCACTGCTAACTATTGCCAATTACCACTACCAACCATTGCTGGCTATCTCCTCGAACGACTTTTTCAATGACTTTTCCAACACTTTTTCTAGAGGTGGCAACTTTTATAGTGACAAGCTCGATAGTCTAGCGACGATCAAATGACAATGGTAAAAATAAAAAATATATTTTTCAAAATAATAATTTATTCTTCTCACTAAACAATTTAATTAAAAATGTCTTTATAATAAAAAATAAAAAACAAAAACAATTCTTAAGCCTAAGGCCATACGCCTAGAAATGATTTTTTTTAAAATAAAAAAAATCCTTTAAATTTGTATGAGATGGCAAATAAGTCAGTTGAAATTTTTGTGATAAAAAATAATAAATAAATAATGCAATTAATTGTAAAAGCGTTACTACACAGAAATGTATGCCATCACCTAATATAAACACCACCGAGTACATGAAAACATCACAAATTCTCTCTCTCACTCTCTCTCTCTCACTCTCTCTCTCTCTCTAATCCTCCTAGAATTTTCCCATCTTTTTTTCTCTCCCACTTCAACAAAATTTGCAGTCTCTCACACACCCAAATAAAGAAATAGTTACTAATTAGTTCACCAACAATTCATACATATATCTATCAATTATCTTGGTTTTGGGAATCTAGGAAGAAACAAGAGGGCATTGTCTGGTGTAGTAAGGTCTGTCAAGCTTTTTTCTTTTTTTTATTATTATCATTCACGAGAGTTGGTTCTATCTCTATTGTGAAATCAATTTCATTATTCATCAAATTGACTAATTGAGATATAATCAGGTGGTGGGTAGTGATTGCCCAATTCGGTACGCAAGCTGTTGAGAAACTGACTTTCCCTCTCTCTCTCTTGCACTTTCTCTCTGTTTCCCTCTCGTCCAGAAAGTGATTCAAAATGGCGGAAAATCCAAAGTTGGTGAGCATCGGTTTTATGGGTTTTATGGGTTTCTTGTTTTATTGTTCTTAGATTTTTCTTTGACTGTTTCATTGGGTTCTGAGTTATACAGATTTTTTAAACCGAAAAAACTAAATTTTTATTTCTGTTTAAATTTTTTCTCAGGCGGACATGGGAACCCAGAAAATCTCTGTTTCTGAGCAAACAAACAACTTACAGTTCACGAATTTCAAATCTGATAGCTTCGTAGTGGACATGGAACGCTTGTCTCATCTCACCGATAAAGACATAACTGCAAATTCAAGATTCACAGTAAGTTTTTATTTATTTATTTATTATTATTTTAATTTGATCATATTTTTGTTTTGGTTTGTTTCTTTAATTATGCTCTGTTCTGTTGATTGTAATCACCTATGCTCTGTTTTGGTTCAAATTCATCTGAATTTCTCTTTTTTTTTTTCCTCTTCCACGAAAGATTGATTACCCATTAAATATTAAGCTTAATGAGGTTTCTGAGATAACACGTCATTACCATTTATTGGGATTGGTTTGTTTTGACAATACACTAAAAAATTCAAAATCAACTTTTAATTCATTTGAAATCACATCATTTTTAAACATAAAACAGTGAAATTTTTTTTTAAAAAAAAGTCAAAAGATCAGTTTTTACATGTTTTCAAAACATCCCATTATCTAATGAAGATTAAATTCATTTAAATTTGAATTCTTGCTTTTCATTCTCTCAAATTTACCTAAAATTCTTAAAATTGAATAATTGAATGTTTTTTGAAATATATATGTATATATATATATATATATATATTATACTTTATAAAAACAAGTTAATTTGGTGTGAGTGGTAAATTGAAAATTTTTAATCTTTTGTTTGGTTATAACTTTAGGAAAAATTACAAATATTTACCCAAAAACTTATTATGAAAAAATTTATGTTTTTAATTATCAATATTTATAAAACTTACTACTTATCTATGAAACACGGGTACGGGTATGAATATTGGTATTAGTATGATACGTGTACATTGATACGGTGAAATCTAAAAAAAATATGGTACGGATACAATTTGGTACACTTATAAAAAAATATTTATTTTTAGTTTAGAGTAGTGTAAAAATTAATTAAACTGTTTAATTTGTTAAGATCCAACCTACAATTATAATATTTAATATTAAAAGTAAAATTATAAAATCAAAATTAAATTTCAATATATTAAATGACTTACAAACCATAGTTTAATTTTAAATTCATGCTAAGAATAAAATAAAAAAATAAAAAAGAAGTCTAGTGAAATGAGTTTTATTCCTATAGTAGAAAAAATATTGTTTTAATTGAGATACGGTATATCTTGAGTATAAACTAGATATGTCTAAGTATATCAAAAATTAAGAAAAAAAAAATTTAAGTATGTGTTTCGTGTACCCGGTACGTATGTAGAAATACTATACGTGATACTATATGTTGGTAAGTATTTGGTATGGATACGACGTGTTTTTTGAAATATTCATTCTTCATAGGTACTTATTTATAATTATTCGTCAAAACTACTCCTGAATGAAGTGAAATTTTCCCCAACTTTTAAGGGAAAATTGTAAAATACTCCCATTCAAATTTGCACTGAACTTATATAACTAGAAGCTACTTAATTTGATGTATTACGTGCATGCAGCAACTTGTAATATGTTAATATTTGTATTGTCTTTGGATTTGGGTAAAAAGTTGCAGAGAAACCTTTCAAGAAAGTTGTCGCAACATCGAGGCAGTGAGAAGAAGATTAATCCAAGTATTGGCAATGAAAATGACAATGGCGTTGTCTCTACGTCTTCACCTAGAGGTAAATATTGCTTCCACTACACACAAAATAAATAAATAAATAAAGCAATCTCATTTCTATATTTAAATTCACGATCATTTAGAGAGAGGAATTAACAAAGCAAGGGACAGTCTCTCTTAAAGTTTGTCATTTAATTATGCTCAACCATCTAATTTCATATGATAAAAAATGTGACTATTAGTTCAGATATGAAAATATAATATTAATTGAGATTAGCTAATGCAAAAATACGTGCCACTTGTAGTTTCAAAATTTTGTATTATATGTATACCAACATGAATCTAGCACGCATCAAGATCGGTGACTAAATCAATTTGTTTGTCAGCAAGTTTATTGAGAAGTCTGATTGGATGTGATTAATATTCATGAATTAATTAATTTACGTATTAGTTTTATCGAGACATGCAGATTACTCGCATTTTAATATTAGTAATCATTACTTATTTTTATTTTTTCAAGCCATCAGACAGGTAGGATATGGCTTGAAGAAAAAAAAAAAAAAAAAAAAAAAAACATTGATGAGGAGACAACAAATTTGGGATGAAGTAGGTAGGGTAGATGTTGGTTGATGAATATTAGGTTGGATACACAATGCAAATATTTAAAAGTCAACACAAAACTTATGGCAAATTATTAGGTTGTATAATCATTAGAGTCTTCAAAATATGGCTATGTATGAGGACAAATTATTCAGTACAATATGCACCAACGTTGCAAAGTCAATATTCATCATCTGTTTGTGAGAGCTCACACGACCTGCGCAAATGGATAATTTCCAGGCATTGTTGCATATTGTACTGAATAATTTTTTTATGACATTGTCGCACACTTTATTGTATGATTATTCCGGCTGTACAATGTCGACCATCAGACAATAAATGACATAGATTTGAAACCTCAGTTCCCTTTGATATGAAAAGGGACACAACAAAATGTGATTCACTTTTGTTACTGTACTCCAAACTAGGAAGGACATGCCCTTGGATTGTAGGACAGATGATGGCAAGGTAACATATGCTATGTATATTGACTTACCTAGTATTTATTAAATGCAGCTACTTCAACTGGGGCTACCACGCCTGAAAAGCCCATGGTGGTTACAGTGGGGACTAGTACAGATCAACCTAAGACCCCACACCTCCATCATCAAATCACTATCATGACTGGAAACATCGGTGCCACCACTACCGAAAGCAGAGGCAACGGCAAGAGATTCAGTTTCCGGCGCTCTCCTTACTCCTGGGCCGTTGATCCTAGGAGGATCGTTTTCTTGTTTGCCACCTTGTAAGTTTGCTACCCTACTACATTTTTATGATTTTAGTCCATGAATTAATTTGCACATGATTTGAATTTGTGACTACTTTACGCAGGTCTCTATGATAACCTAGGCCAAATAGTCCAATTTTTGGCCAATTTTTTTACCAATTTTTTTTTCCATTTTTTTTCGATATACTAAAAACATAGTTCAATTTTCGTTGGAAATATTTTTATATAAGCAACTATTTTGACATGCAACATACTTCTTTACTAATTAAGTGACATCTACACAAAGTGCTCCCGATCAACGAGGCCACACAAAAAAAGAAGGGTATGACTGACCTTTTCTTTAGAAATGATAGCTGCACAAATTTAAAACAATGAAAATGCACGGAAAATATAATGTGTGGCTGAGATATATTTTGCATATTATTTGGATTATATTTAAAATCAATCTAAACCACAGACGTTTTATATATTTTTCTATATTTTAATTCTATACATGTAGCATTGTTGACCTTTTCTCGTGCCCAAATAACCATGTAACAAGTAGTCTTATTGGTCCAGAAGCTCTTATATGGATTGCTGTTAACACTATAAATGGTTGAAACAATTGTGATTCTGATGGGAAGTTCTGGATTCACTTCTTGTTTCTGACAGGTCAAGCATGGGAACTATATTACTGATTTACTTCACACTTTCCATGGGCAAAATTAGTGGGGATGACAGTGCTATGAATGTGTAGTGGTGACAAGCAATGCTGGCTCTAAATAAGAGAGAAAAGAAACAGAAGATAATTCTAGCACTCCTAGTCGCACAATGTGATAAAAATGATACTAGAAATTTCAAAATGCGATCGTACAGTTGAGACTAAGAGTATATTGGGACACGACTCGAATGATCTCATGCTTTAGAAATAACCGGCTTTCTTTCATTAAGAATATTGCGACAAACGATAGTGGAAGCACAAAAAGAAAGCAAAAACAAACCGAGCTTCCATGACGACAAAGAAGATGGAATATTGAGACAGCGAAAAGCAAAGAAAAGCTTCAAATTCGGCAAATTTTCACTTTCCTCAGGACACATTTTTAATATTATTTCGAGACAAAGACAAGAACATAGAGCACTATGACAAAGATGGGGAATCTTTACTAATATATGATCAAAATGTGCTGTAACCTTTTTTTTCTGCTTGAGTTTTTTTTGTTGGTATCTCTCTGCACAGCTCAATAGAGGATTACAAAGTTACTTTTGATTTCCTTTCTTTTTCCTTTTTGCCTTAAATTCAGTGTGCTGTGTTTTTAGTTGTATGTGTCTTTCATGTGAGTATGGCAAAGGAAATTGAAGACACCTATAGAGGCAAGAAGTATATGCATGTCCAATGCACAAGGTACTCTGTTTCTGAGTGGGACAAATCATGGGTTGTTGAACATCCTTGGTGAGATTGAGAATGGTCATGAATCAAATTTCAGATCATGTGTCTACTTCAAAACAGTCCCAATTGAATGTACTGGGTGACTTGGTTTGGGACTGAAAGCCCAATTGACTAACCTCAAGATGACTGATTTGGATAATAAAAAATTATTGAGATTTTGCAGCCTAGTTGAGGGGATCAACCCACCATGTTTTCAGATCCTTAATGTTGTGTTTGGTTGGAGGATTTTGAGAGAGATTTGGAAAAATAAATGGAAAAGGTAGGTGAAATGTGAATAAAACATGTCTATATTTCACCTAGTTTCACACACCTTTTCCCTTTCCCTTTCTAAATTCCTATCCAAATTCCCCAACCAAACACACTATTAGAGTACCTGGATGTAATAACGGATCGCCATTATATCATGTAATAGTTATTAAATAGTCATATGAACTTATTTTCATTTCAAATTAAGAAAAGTCATTACGATAGGCAACGTAATTTTTTCACAACTCTTGAAAGATGTAATGGAGATGAAAACACTTCATTTTTCCTCCAATGAAAAGTTTATGGGGCCAAGTCTAATTGTATATCAGAATTTATTTCAATTCAAATAGTTTCTAGGTATTAAACTGATGTAATTACAAAAATAATGGTCTAATTGATTTTTGAGAGAAATATAGTTTGGAGTGTAAAATGAAATCTCCTCAAACATATTGGATGGGAGCAAGACAAGCAAAAGTGTTTTTCATGGTGAAAAAAATCATTGCCAAAACACAATATTTCTTCGCTTAAGTGTTGTTGCCAAAGGTTGTTACATGTTGGGGCGAGAGTCAACAGTTGTTGCTAAAAGTTATCACAAGTAGGTGCGAAAGTCGAAAGTCATTACTATTAGCGATGATACTCTATACATGTCTCTTCTTTTTCTTTTCTTTTTTTCAAAAAAAATTGCCTTTCTTTTTTTCAAAAAAAATTGCCGAAATCCATATATAATTTTCACATTTTACTCCTAATTTACACGAGGAAGATTTAACCGGGTCGAGAAATCTAATTGAAATACTTTCTATATATTGAAAACTAAATTGATACAATTTAAATATTTTGGCCAAAATGACAAGAATTACAAAATTTGAGGGTGACATGGGTAAACTCATAAAGGCTATAGCCCACTGTGAACAACCCAAGCCCACTGTGAACAACCCAAGCCCACCACTTAGGACCCAATACATAATCCAATTAATGAAGCCCAGCACCGCTGAAGCCCCACATAGCAATAAGAACCAATGGCATCAAGACACATGGCAAGAGAATGGTAAGCCATATCAGCAGACAAAGATCTGCAAAGTTATTGCTACGCCACATCGCCATTAATGAGGCCCCTTACAGCATTTAATGCGATAACCCCTCTCCGTCGGGACAGCACGCCTTCACCCTGAACAAGGTAAGCTACAGCATAGACTTTCGGCCAAGGTGACAGGTCGGAAGGGACAACGAAATGATTACCAGAAGATATAAGCAGACGTTGAAGACAAGAAGAAGGGTAAGCTTTCTATCTCTAATCTCGCTATATACTCTACTCCCCTTTCTAACTTGCTCGTCAGAGGGTTCGTTGGGGGACTCCCCGTTCCCCGTTGAACTCGTGTGCAGGCCTTCCGATGGTCTTGGTCATTCGGACATAGGCGTGAGGAGCGTCGATCAGTCCGACCCGGTTCATTGGAACGAACTGTACCATCAGTTCGATAAAGGGGTGGAGGTTAGTGAATTCCAAGATGAAGTCAGCAACAGCCTGTCCCTTAATTGTTGTCCGAGACCGATAGGAGATATCAAACTGACTGAGTTCGACCGACCATTGCATAAGCCTGCCGGAAAGCTCTGGTTGTTGCATTATTTTCTTCAATGGTTGGTCAGTGAGGACCACTATGGAATGGGCTTGGAAGTAAGGACAGAGTCGTCTAGAGGCAGTGACCAAGGCCAAGGATATTTTTTCTAACAATGGGTAGTTTTGTTCTACTCCCCGAAGAGCCCGACTGATGTAGTAGACCGGTCGCTGGACAGAGCTGTTTTCCCTAACGTCTTTCGGTGGTCTTGGTCATTCAGACATAGGCGTGAGGAGCGTGGATCAGTCCGACCCGATTCATTGGAATGAACTGTACCATCAGTTGCCGTCGTCTATGGGACCTTTCTTACTCTGTGCGCCAGTTGTGCTTATTGTCGCCGAAGGCCCTTTCCCAATAACCCCTTCCTGTCACCTACGAAGGTGAATGGTCACGACTAGATCCATGGCTTCCCACCCCAATGTTCCTGACCACCAAGCCGACCCTCCTAATCCAAACAACCCACCACAATACTTTACCGAGCTCACCAACAGCATTAACTGCCTTGCCGAGCAGAACCAAGCTCTAATCAATGCCTTGCTCTAATGAGACCTTCCCATGCCCCTTCCATCACCTTCAGATATTCCACCCAACCAAGAACGAGCCCCAAGCCATACTATCCAGCAGCCTTATCCACCCAACTTGGAAGGCTTGCACCCTCCTCCCCCAAATATAAATCCACCACCCTAAGCCCCACATCTATCGGTCCTGGCACCAATCCCTGAAGGAGAGGCCAGTACCGTCCAGCCCCCGCTGCCCTTCGGTGGTGACAACATTTTTCTCTGGGACGTAGAACTCCGAGCCATGAAGTTCTAACTCCAAGGGGCCATGCAGAACATCCAGCATAAACCCTCTACCACAGCTAACTCGCCATTCGTTGCCTCTATTTGGGACAAACCTCTACCTCCCAAGTTCAAAATGCCCACCATCGACTCTTTTGATGCTACGACGGACCCAGTCGACCACTTGGAGACCTACAGGACTCTCATGATCCTCCATGTTTTCCCTGACGAAATCATGTGCCAGGTTTTCCCCGTGACACTCAAGGGGTCAGCTCGACTTTGGTTTAGTCAACTGCCAGCAGACTTTGTCTCCACTTTCCAACACCTTAGTGACTCTTTCCTCAGCCATTTCATTAGAGCCCAGCGCCAGCAGCGTCCGGCAACCCAATTCCTCAACATCTGTCAGACCGAGGGGGAGTCGTTACACAGTTTCATTACCCGCTTCAACACCGAAGCCCTGCAAGTAGTGGAAAACGATGACAAGGTCATCCCTACCGCTTTCATGGCCAGTCTGCAATCATCTGACTTCCTTTTCTCCCTCTCTAAAAACCCCCCGACCTCCATGGCAGCCCTACTCTCCAAAGCCCAAAAATACATGAATGCTTAAGATTCTCTAGTCGCCCGGCAAGATCCTATAACCAAAAACCCGACCCCCAGAGAAAAGAGAAAAGATTCAGAAACCAAAAATACCTAGTACAATAATCAAACATCTCATTACACTGACTGACCCCCCAGAACCGACCGGTTGGCCCCAGCCAGACCGCCCGGCCGGTTCGAGCGGTGCACCCCCCTAAACTCCCACATGGAACAAGTCCTCCATCAGATCCAGCGGGACTACCCCTTAAAATGGCCCAACCATCACGGGCTCCTTCTAATCGGAAAAACCAGTCCAAATATTGTCGTTTTCACCAGGATCACGACCATAATACCGAGAAGTGTGTTAACCTCAAAGATCAGGTCAAGGGCCTGATTCGTTAAGGATGCCTCAGCCGATTCACGGATACTCGCCCTCAGCAGAGGCAGCAGACTGAATCCATCAGAAACAACCGCCGGCGCACCCCTCCCCGACAACCAACACGGCCTAACCAAGGTCATGATCGCCCTCCACAGCAACCTCGGGCACAAGGTAACCCCGCCCCGCCTGTTGGAGAAAGCAGAGTTATCTCCGGCGAGCTTGCTTGTGGAGGGCCATCCTGGTCGGCTCAGCGGGCAGAACTAAGAAAAATAAGGCAAGGCTAAGACAAAGAAGTTGTCACGTTGGACCGACCCCCCAAACACCCCAAGAAGTCGACCGAGACTATCACCTTTACGGACGCCGACTGCACAGGCATCCGTTATCCTCATGACGACCCTCTCTTCATTTCCGCCATCCTCTCCAATTACAAGGTCAGACGGGTTTTCGTCGACAACGGCAGTTCTTCAGACATCATCTTCCTCAATTGCTTCCGCCAGCTCAAGATTGGAGAAGAAAGTCTGTCTCTCCTCCAAACCCCTTTGGTCAGTTTTACTGGCGATCGGGTAACATCCATCAGCTCCATCGATCTTCCTATCACAATTGGCGAGTACCTGCGGCAGACCACAAAGTTGTTCACCTTCCTCGTTGTTGACTGCCCCTCTGCCTACAACATCATCCTTGGCCGCACTGCCCTAAATGCTTTCCAAGCTATCACATCCACTTACCACCTTGCCATCAAGTTCCCCACCGATCTTGGGGTCGGAACAGTGAGGGGAGAGCAAACCGTGGCCAGAGAATGTTATGTCGTCTCACTTAAAGAAGTCAAGCTGAAGGAGGCTATGATCATTGAATGACTCGATGTTAGAGATGAGGACGAGCTGGTTAGAGGGGAACCAGTGGAGGAGCTCGTCGAGGTCCTCGTCGACCCCACTAACCCGGCCAAAACCGCCAAGAACGGCAGCTAACTATCCCTCCAAGCGAAGGCCGACCTCACCGCCCTCCTAGTTGAACACAACGACGTGTTTTCCTGGACTCACTCCGATATACCGGGTATTGATCCCTCCTTCATTAGCCACCATCTTAGTATTGAGCCCCATTTCCAACCTATCCGCCAGAAGCAGTGCATTTTTCACCCGGAATGCAATAACCTTATTGCTTTTGAAATAGACAAAATCCTTAAGGTACAGTTTATCACTAATGTGGACTACCCCAGATGGCTATCGAATGTGGTTCTGGTTCATAAAAACAATGGTAAATGATGACTCTGTGTCGACTACTCCGACCTCAACCGAGCTTGCCCCAAGGACAACTATCCTGTCCCTCGCATAGGTTTGCTGGTCGACGCCACGGCCGGTCATCAAATGCTTAGTTTCATGGATGCCTTCTCTGGATACAATCAAATCTTGATGCACCTATCTAACCAGGAGCACACCTCCTTCATCACCGACCGAGGTACCTACCATTACCGTGTGATGCCATTTGGGTCGAAGAATACCGGGGCCACTTACCAACGGTTGGTCAATGCCGTCTTCCATCATCAGATAGGCCGGAACATGGAAGTATACGTCGATGACATGCTGGTCAAGAGCAAGCTCTCCACCGATCATCTGGCCGACCTGGAAGAAACCTTCGCCACCCTACGAAAGTACCAGATAAAGCTCAATCCAAAAAAATGTGCCTTCGACGTAGGATCTGGGAAGTTTTTGGGATTCATGGTCAGTCAGCGGGGCATCGGGGCTAACCCCGAAAAGATCAAGGCCTTAATCGAAATACAGTCACCCAGAATAGTCAAGGAGGTTCAGAGGCTTACTGGCCGAGTGGCCGCCCTTAACCGCTTTATTTCCTGAGCAATGGATAAGTGCCTCCCCTTCTTCAAAGTCCTTCGGCAAACTTTTGAATGGACGACAGAATCTGAAGAGGCCTTTCAACAGTTGAAACAGTGTATGGCTAACCCCCCTACTTTCTCAAGCCATCACGGGTGAACCCCTCTTCCTCTATCTAGTCGTGTCACATACTACAGTTAGTGTAGCACTCGTCAGGGAAGACAGCTCTGTCTAGCGATCGGTGTACTACATCAGTTGGGCTCTTCGGGGGGCAGAACAGAACTACCCATTGTTAGAAAAAATGTCCTTGGCCTTGGTCACCGTCTCCAGACGACTCCGCCCTTACTTCCAAGCCCATTCCATAGTGGTCCTCATTGACCAACCGTTGAAGAAGATAATGCAACAACCAGAGCTTTCTGGTAGGCTTATGCAATGGTCGGTCGAACTCAGTCAGTTTGATATCTCCTACCGGCCACGGACAACAATTAAAGGACAGGCTGTTGCTGACTTCATCTTGGAATTCACTAACCTCACCCCGACCACAACTCCTCTAACCCCACCAACCCATACCGAGCCAGAAGACCCCCATTCTTGGACCTTCAACGTCGACGGATCATCTCGCAAAGAAGGCAGTGGGCTGGTCTCATCCTCACCGCCCCTGACGGTGGTTATTTCAAATGTGTTCTCCGCTTCTTGTTCGATGCAAGCACAAATGAGGCCAAATATGAGGCACTGATAGCAAGTCTCCACCTAGCCAGAGACATCGGTGTCAGCCACATCCGGGTGTTCAGCGATTCCCAGCTTATCGTCGGCCAAATTACGGGAGAATTCGATGCCAAGGAGGACACCATGCAGGCATATAGGGATATTGCTCTCCCCCTTGCTCGCCTCTTCAATACCTTCCACATCAAGCACATCCCTCGGACTAAAAACTCCAAGGCAGATGAGATGGCCCAATTGGCTTCTGCAGACCTATCAGACCTAAACCATGGTGTCCGCCTCGAATACCTGTCCCACCCGGCCATCTCCCCCAACTTGTAGGAAGTCCACTTCCTCCAAGATAAACCTATCCCATGGGCGGCAGACATCTTTCTGTATCTGACAACGGGAGAACTTCTAGATGACAAACAGGAGGCCGCTAAAGTCAGGGCCCGGTCGTCTAATTACACCATTGTCAGCAGCCTCTTGTACAAATGTGGCTTTTCACGCCCGTATCTACGAGGCCTCAATCCCGCTCAAGCAACCTATGTGATGAGGAAAGTTCATGAGAGTATCTGTGGTAATCATTCGGGCGCTCAATCCCTTGCCCATAAAATACTTCACACTGGTTATTTCTGACCTACTCTCAATCAAGATGCGACTGACTTCGTACTCAAATGTGATAAGTGTCAACGTTTTGCCAACATCCCCCATGCTCCTCTTACAGAATTGATCACGCTTTGCAGCCCCTACTTATTCGCCAAATGGGGGGTCGACTTGGTTGGCCCATTGGCTACTGGCCGAGGCCAATCCCGCAATTGTCGCCATCGACTACTTCACTAAATGGGTGGAAGCAGAACCCCTTGCTACCATTACTGAGCAGAACACAACCTGATTCATCTGGCAGTCAATCGTATGTAGGTTTGGCATCCCTCAAGCCATCGTCTTCAACAACGACAAACAATTCAACAACGCCAAGTTTAGGAAATTCTGTACAGAACTCCAAATCCAGCCATGTTTCTCTTCCCTAGGTCATCCCCAAGCCAATGGCCAAATTAAGGTCACCAACCGTTCTTTCCTGAAGATCATCAAAACCAAGCTGGAAGCTGCTAAGGGACTTTGGGTTGAGGAATTACCTAATGTACTCTGGGCTTACCGCACCACTGCTCGAATTCCCACTGGGGAGACCCCCTTTCGCCTAACATACGGCGCTGAGGGGGTCATCCTAGTGGAAATCGGTCTGCCAACCCCAAGGGTTTTATACCCGAATCCAGAACTAACCGAAGAGTTGCGTCGGGCAGACCTAGATCTGATCGAAGAACTCTGAGAAACCATCGCTGTCAGACGGGCCTTATACCAACAGAAAATGAGAACACACTACAACCACAAAGTCAGACTAAGGGAATTCGTTGTGGAGAACCTTATTTTGCGAGAAGTAACTTTTGTCACCAAAAATCCGACTGAGGGCAAACTGGCAGCCAAATGGGAGGGACCTTACGTTGTGAAAGTGTCACGACCCAAACCCGGCCCTATGGGTTTAGTACCGTAACCGGCCAGTAATCCGAGATTACCGAAGGCCTGCAGAACAGTAATACAGTAAAACAGAGTACAGGGCCTGGCGGAAGCCAATACAGTAATTAAACAATGTCCAATGAGCTGTGACAGTCTGTATGCAAAAGATTTTTCCATGCATTCATACATAAACAGTGCAGAACAATATGTACAATACTTACATCTATTCAAACTAGGGACTCAACCCTAGATACCAGTACAGAAAACATTCCGTCTGTACAAAATTTACAGTCACACAGTACAGGGACCTAATCCCTTGATAACAGTACAGTAACACTTGGTCTATACAGAACAGTAAAAAACTACAGAAGGGGGAAAAGAAACAAAACACCCCCAAGCCCTAGCATGGCAACTCGGAACCTCGCAGTGAGGCACAAAAGCTGGCTCGACAAAACTGGAGTCTAACCCTGACGCTCCTAGCTCCGATCTGGTGCCTGTACACCTACATATATATATGAGCAGTGAGCTAAAGCCCAGTGAATAACATAAAGCGTAAAGGGGTTTAGAATGAATGTCCTTACAGTAATGAAAACAGTTCAATTCAATCAGTATTTCAGTTGTTCAGTACAGTAAACAGTCATATGTGGTACATCCATTAGTATAACAGTAACAGTAGGTCTTAAAAGACCGAACAGTAATGATGGCCATCAGTCAGTAAACAGTAGTGACTCCACGAGGGAACCGACAGAGATCTCTGTAACAGTAACAGTAACAGTAAACAGTAAGTACTAAGGATGCCACAGTACAGTTCAGAAATAAAGGACATACATTCATTCAGTAATACCAGTTCAGTAAAACAGTTCAGTTCAGTATTCAAAAGATATCAGTTGAACATATCTTTACACAATTGTTACTCACAGAGTTCTGGGCTACAGTATGCTAGAGCGTGCCTCCCCAGTTGCCAACCCTACACAGTTCACAGGTTGAACACACACTAAGCTACACAGTTGGGAAATATTATAACTTAATCCCTAATTTGCCTTGGTGTGTTCTACAACGATATCCTCATCTAAATGTCTTAAAATAGGCCTAAGAATGCCTAGGATGGGATGAGGATGCAAAAATACACTTAGAAAACATTTCGCAAAGTTTGCTGAAAATAGGAGCCTCGCTCGAGCGAAACTTTCTACGCTCGAGCGTAAGTCCAAAATCAAAGGCTTCGCTCGAGCGAGGAATCCTTCGCTCGAGCGGTCTGCAAAACAGTAAAAGTACTGGATGCTGAAATTTTACGCGCGATGGTCGCTCGATGGTCGCTCGAGCGGAGCCCTGGACAAAGGTGCTCGCTCGAGCGGGGAATCCTTCGCTCGAGCGAGGAAGCCAAATCTGGAATTTCCAGATCTGCCTCCCAAGCTCAAACCAAGCATTCTACCACTCCAAACTCGACCTCTTGGGCCCAAATTCTGGAAAACATCACTAAATTCAATGTATAACAAGTTTCAAAGCTCAATTTGTGAATTCAAGCCCCAAAGGTGAGTCAATTAAAGCCTCATTCAAACCCATTTTCAAGAATAACATTCAAACATGCCATGTATGAGTTTTAAACCAAATTAAAGCTCCAAAGCTTGATCAAATGAGCTCATTTCTTTTCAAACCAGTTGGAAACATGGTCTATAACAACAATATGAGCATGCATGTACTAATGTCCATGTAATCAACCTCAAAATGCAACAATACCAACATGCATGCAAGAAATGATCTTCAATCCATCATTAATGAACCAAATCATGACTTAGCTCTACAAATTAACATGAGCCATGCAAGAACTAGCTCAAACACATCAATAAAGGTTGAGTTCTCTTACCTAGAGCCTCAATTACAAGTGTAGGACCACAAAGCAACAATCAACCTTCAATTCTCTTCAAATTCTAAGCAATATTGAAATGAACTCAAGACTCTCACTTCCTCTCTCTCTAAATTCGGCTAGATCAAGAAGAAATGGCTGAGCAAATGTGTTTTGATTCAAGTATAAGGCTCAAGTGTGTATATGAGATAGTGGCCCACTCAAGGGCAAAACGGTAATTAAGTCCAACTCTTAAATTAGCTTATTTTAATCTAATTTAATCATACCTAATCAATTTTCAGATAATTGTACAATAAAATCACATAAATTACGAGGGTCACAGAACACTAATCGGTTTCAGATTCGGCCGCCGATAAGGCCTTCAATTAGCAGTTTAAACATATGAACATGAACAGATAATCATACAGTCAAGAAGATATAATGCAATTTAACTAACATATACTCAATCAATTCGGTTTCCAGTTTCAGTCAGTCAGTTATCAGTCATTATCCGTTTCGTTTAACAGTAATCGGTGATTATCGGTAATCAATTAGTCATAAATCAGTAAACAGTATGAGGGTTGTTACAGTCTCCCCTCCTTATAAAGAGTTTAGTCCTCTAAACTCGAGTTACCTTCATTCTGGAAGAAAACACGATTCAGTGGAAACAGTTCAGGATATCTTTTGGCCATGTCATCTTCCCTTTCCCAAGTGGCGTACACGCCACCATGGTTCTGCCAATCAACTTTCACTAACGGGATCTCTTTGTTCCTCAGTTTCTTGATTCGTCTGTTTACAATCTGTATAGGCCGTTCCTCGTAAGTGTAGTCATCACTCAACACTACGTGGGTAGGCTCTATTATATGGAAGTGATCCCGGAGATAGTCTCTCAACATAGAGATGTGGAAGACGTTATGCATGTGCTCCATTTCAGGAGGAAGCGCAACTTGATACGCCACCGGATTGATTTTCTCAATGATCTCGTATGGTCCGACGTATCTCGGTGCTAACTTGCCTTTGACTCCAAAACGAGTCTGGCCTTTCATTGGTGTCACTTTCACAAAAACGTGATCACCCACTTCATATTCTCTGTCCCGTCTTCTGACATCTGCATAACTTTTCTGTCTACTCTGTGCAGTTTTCAGTCTTTGCTGTATCAGTTTCACTTTTTCAGTTGTTTCATACACAATCTCGGGCCCAAGCAAAGGCCCATCTCCAACTTCTGCCCAGCAAATCGGAGATCTACATTTTCTGCCATACAATGCCTCAAAAGGCGCCATACCAATACTCGAATGGTAGCTGTTGTTATAGGCGAATTCAACTAATGGCAGATGACTTTCCCAGTTTCCCTGAAAATCAAGGACACACATTCTCAATAAATCCTCCAGAGTTTGGATGGTCCTTTCTGATTGGCCATCTGTCTGAGGATGATAGGCACTACTCAGTCTCAGTTCAGTACCCAGTGCAGTTTGTAGGCTTTGCCAAAACCTCGATGTAAACTTCGAATCCCTGTCAGAAACAATAGACACAGGCACTCCGTGCAGTCTTACAATTTCATCAATATAAATAACAGCCAATTTGTCCGCATTATAAATCGTCTTGACAGGTAAGAAGTGAGCAGATTTGGTTAGTCTATCAACAATAACCCAAATTGAATCCATACCTTTTCTGGAGCGAGGTAATCCCACAATGAAATCCATCGTGATATGCTCCCATTTCCACTCTGGTATGGGTAGGGGTTGCAATAATCCGGCAGGTCGCTGATGTTCAGCTTTGACCTGTTGGCAATGAAGGCATTTGGATACAAAATCAGCAATTTCTTTCTTCATTCCCGGCCACCAGAAATTCTGTTTCAGATCTTGGTACATTTTCGTATTCCCCGGATGGATAGACAATTTCGAATTGTGGCCTTCTTGCAGAACTTTTCTTTTCAGTTCAGTATCATTCGGTACACACAGTCTTTCTTGAAATTTCAGTACATTATTCTCAAATTTGAATCCCGGTCTCGGTTTGGATTCTCTTTCCTCGATGATCTTCTTCAAGAAATCATCCAGTTGCTGTTTCTCTTTAATCTCTTCAATCAGTGCCGGTTGAGCAGAAATAGCAGCTAAGGTTCCACCTTGTTCTCGTAAAACAATTTCAATTTCAGATTTTTCAAGGTCACAAAGCAACTCTTTCTGTCCGGTGAGCAAACATGCTAGATTTCCAATCGATTTTCGGCTCAATGCATCAGCAACGGTATTGGCTTTTCCCGGATGGTACAGTATCTGTAGGTCATAATCTTTAATCAGTTCTAGCCATCTCCGTTGTCTCATGTTCAGTTCTTTCTGTGTGAAGAAATACTTTAAACTCTTATGGTCGGTGTATACTTCACATGTCACCCCATACAGATAGTGATGCCAAATTTTCAGTGCAAACACCACTGCAGCAAGTTCCAGGTCATGGGTCGAGTAGTTCTTTTCATGTGGTCTCAACTGTCGGGAAGCATAAGCAATAACTCTCCCATTCTGCATTAAAACGCATCCCAAACCCTTATAAGAAGCATCACTAAATACAGTATAACCATCCGTACCTGAAGGTAAGGTAAGAACCGGTGCAGTCACTAATCGAGTTTTCAACTCCTGGAAAGCAGATTCTCTTTGGTCAGTCCAGTCAAATGATGTCCCCTTCTGAGTTAACTGAGTCAATGGTAGAGCAATTTTGGAGAAATCTTTGACAAATCTTCTGTAATATCCAGCCAATCCCAAAAAGCTTCGGACTTCAGTCACATTTGTTGGTCTAGGCCAGTTCACTACAGCTTCAATTTTCTGCGGATCAACAGAAATTCCGTTTTTGCTAACAACATGCCCCAGAAACATAACATGATCAAGCCAGAATTCACATTTAGACAGTTTAGCATACAGTTTCTGTTCTCTTAAGGTTTGTAGGGCAAGTCTCAGATGTTGTTCATGCTGTTCTATACTTTTGGAGTAAATCAATATGTCATCGATAAATACAACAATAAAGTCATCAAGGTATGGTTTAAAAATTCTGTTCATGAGGTCCATAAAAGCAGCTGGTGCGTTCGTGACTCCAAAAGGCATAACTAGAAATTCATAATGGCCATACCTCGTTCTAAAAGCAGTTTTATCAATGTCTTCCGGTTTAACCTTCAGTTGATGGTATCCTGATCTGAGATCAATCTTAGAAAACACTTGTGCACCCTGTAACTGGTCAAATAAATCATCAATGCGTGGCAATGGGTATTTGTTCTTTACAGTTACCTTATTCAGTTCACGGTAGTCAATGTACAGTCTCAGTGAGCCATCTTTCTTCTTGACGAATAAAACAGGAGCACCCCATGGCGAAGTACTAGGTCTGATAAACTTCTTATCCAGCAGTTCCTGCAGTTGTACTTTCAATTCTTTCAGTTCAGTTGGAGCCATTCTGTATGGAGCTTTAGAAACTGGTTGTGTTCCGGGAATCACATCAACGGTAAATTCAATCTCCCTGTCAGTCAAATCTCCTGGAAGATTATCTGGAAAAACATCTGGAAATTCTCTGACTATAGGAATACAATTCACATTAGTTTTAATACTATCATCAGCAGACACAGTCAGTACAGAACACAGATATCCTTTACAGCCCTTTCTAATCAGTTTAACAGCCTTCACAGATGAAATCAAATACGGAGGAGGTACTACTCCACTCCCATTAAACACAAATTCAGGCAAACCAGGTGGACGGAAAACAGCTTGCTTGGTCACACAGTCAATAGTGGCATGATATTTTTGTAACCAATCCATCCCCAATATTACGTCAAAATGATCAATGTTCAATGGCAGTAAATCAATAAACAGATGCATATCCCCAACAATAATTTCACATGCGGGATACATATATGCACAGGTCATAGATCCTCCTACGGGTGATGATACGGCTAGCAGATAGTTCATAGGTTCTAAGGGTCTATTCAATTTCCGTGAGAAAGCATGCGATACATAAGAATGTGTAGACCCCGAATCAATCAATACATATGCATTTTGTGTACAAATAGAGAGAATACCTGACACAACGGTCTCGGTATTTTGCACGTCTCCCGGTACTAGGGCGAACACTCGGCCCTGCCTCATGGGCTCTTTCCCGGTAGCCCTGGGGTTAGGCTTTGGTGCTACAGTTGATGCTGCTGCGCTTGGTACAGCTTTACTACTGGCTTGTGGAGCAGAGGGGCAGTCTTTAACCATGTGGCCCACCTTGCCACACCTGTAACAGGCTCCAGATATTCTGTAGCAGACCCCCTTGTGCTTCTTGCCGCACCCAGGACAGGGTGGTATGAACCCACTCCCTTGGCTGGGGCTAGTCGTCAACCCCGTGTTCTGTTTCTTGTTGGCTGGGTTGTGCTTGCCTTTCTTGAATTTGAAACCCTGCCTTTTACCATGCCATTCAGTTGTTGGCGTTTCAGATTGTTTTACTGCTGCAATGTTCGACTCGGCCATCAATGCCCGGTCGAGAACACCCACAAAAGTCGGTAATTTCAAAACATTTATCCGGTCAAGTATTGCCACATTAAGGCTGCCTTCAAATTTTCTGGCCTTCTTATATTCGGTATCCACCATGTGTGGTGCATAACGGGCAAGCTCAGTGAATTTTGTTTCATACTCTGCAACGGACATTGTGCCCTGCTTCAGCTGTTCAAATTCAGTCACTTTTCTATCCCTGACACACTGAGGGAAGTACTTTTCAAAGAAGGACTCCTTGAACTGAGCCCAAGTCAAAACAGTGCTTGTATCGCGGATCAACATCCACCACCTTCTAGCCTCTTCTTGTAGGGTGAAGGTAGCTAACAATACTTTGTTTGCTTCTGAGCACGGAAATACTTCAAATAGTTTTTCTGTTTCAAGCACCCAAGCTTCAGCCTTTAACGGTTCAAGGCCTCCCTGAAAGGATGGCGGTTTCATCTTGCTGAATTTATGGGTGAGAGCAATAATATCCCCATCATTCACATTCACATTAGGCTCCGGCTGTACCGGAGGAGGAGGAGGAGGAGGCGGTTGGTTCTGTTGTTGTTCAAGTCTAGCAGTTATCAGTTCGATCATTCTTTCCATTCTTTCCATTCTTGCCTCAGTAGATGAGGACTCAGGTTCATTTGCATTGTCCATTTCACTATAAGCAGTTATAACAGTTTTAAACATAAGCAGTCATTTGTTTAACAGTTTAACACATTAGCAGATATTCAGTCATAACATAACCACACACTTTTCAAGTTCATGAGATGCCCTAATAACTTTTCTAGGACACCCTATAGCTCATTTGGACACGTGTGTGCGGTATAACTCGTGATAAGTATCGCTCTGATACCACTCTGTCACGACTCAAACCCGGCCCTATGGGTTTAGTACCGTAACCGGCCAGTAATCCGAGATTACCGAAGGCCTGCAGAACAGTAATACAGTAAAACAGAGTACAGGGCCTGGCGGAAGCCAATACAGTAATTAAACAATGTCCAATGAGCTGTGACAGTCTGTATGCAAAAGATTTTTCCATGCATTCATACATAAACAGTGCAGAACAGTATGTACAATATTTACATCTATTCAAACTAGGGACTCAACCCTAGATACCAGTACAGAAAACATTCCGTCTGTACAAAATTTACAGTCACACAGTACAGGGACCTAATCCCTTGATAACAGTACAGTAACACTTGGTCTATACAGAACAGTAAAACAGTACAGAAGGGGGAAAACAAACAAAACACCCCCAAGCCCTAGCATGGCAACTCGGAACCTCGCAGTGAGGCACAAAGGCTGGCTCGACAAAACTGGAGTCTAACCCTGACGCTCCTAGCTCCGATCTGGTGCCTGTACAGCTACATATATATATGAGCAGTGAGCTAAAGCCCAGTGAATAACATAAAGCGTAAAGGGGTTTAGAATGAATGTCCTTACAGTAATGAAAACAGTTCAATTCAATCAGTATTTCAGTTGTTCAGTACAGTAAACAGTCATATGTGGTACATCCATTAGTATAACAGTAACAGTAGGTCTTAAAAGACCGAACAGTAATGATGGCCATCAGTCAGTAAACAGTAGTGACTCCACGAGGGAACCGACAGAGATCTCTGTAACAGTAACAGTAACAGTAAACAGTATGTACTAAGGATGCCACAGTACAGTTCAGAAATAAAGGACATACATTCATTCAGTAATACCAGTTCAGTAAAACAGTTCAGTTCAGTATTCAAAAGATATCAGTTGAACATATCTTTACACAATTGTTACTCACAGAGTTCTGGGCTACAGTATGCTAGAGCGTGCCTCCCCAGTTGCCAACCCTACACAGTTCACAGGTTGAACACACACTAAGCTACACAGTTGGGAAATATTATAACTTAATCCCTAATTTGCCTTGGTGTGTTCTACAACGATATCCTCATCTAAATGTCTTAAAATAGGCCTAAGAATGCCTAGGATGGGATGAGGATGCAAAAATACACTTAGAAAACATTTCGCAAAGTTTGCTGAAAATAGGAGCCTCGCTCGAGCGAAACTTTCTACGCTCGAGCGTAAGTCCAAAATCAAAGGCTTCGCTCGAGCGAGGAATCCTTCGCTCGAGCGGTCTGCAAAACAGTAAAAGTACTGGATGCTGAAATTTTACGCGCGATGGTCGCTCGATGGTCGCTCGAGCGGAGCCCTGGACAAAGGTGCTCGCTCGAGCGGGGAATCCTTCGCTCGAGCGAGGAAGCCAAATCTGGAATTTCCAGATCTGCCTCCCAAGCTCAAACCAAGCATTCTACCACTCCAAACTCGACCTCTTGGGCCCAAATTCTGGAAAACATCACTAAATTCAATGTATAACAAGTTTCAAAGCTCAATTTGTGAATTCAAGCCCCAAAGGTGAGTCAATTAAAGCCTCATTCAAACCCATTTTCAAGAATAACATTCAAACATGCCATGTATGAGTTTTAAACCAAATTAAAGCTCCAAAGCTTGATCAAATGAGCTCATTTCTTTTCAAACCAGTTGGAAACATGGTCTATAACAACAATATGAGCATGCATGTACTAATGTCCATGTAATCAACCTCAAAATGCAACAATACCAACACGCATGCAAGAAATGATCTTCAATCCATCATTAATGAACCAAATCATGACTTAGCTCTACAAATTAACATGAGCCATGCAAGAACTAGCTCAAACACATCAATAAAGGTTGAGTTCTCTTACCTAGAGCCTCAATTACAAGTGTAGGACCACAAAGCAACAATCAACCTTCAATTCTCTTCAAATTCTAAGCAATATTGAAATGAACTCAAGACTCTCACTTCCTCTCTCTCTAAATTCGGCTAGATCAAGAAGAAATGGCTGAGCAAATGTGTTTTGATTCAAGTATAAGGCTCAAGTGTGTATATGAGATAGTGGCCCACTCAAGGGCAAAACGGTAATTAAGTCCAACTCTTAAATTAGCTTATTTTAATCTAATTTAATCATACCTAATCAATTTTCAGATAATTGTACAATAAAATCACATAAATTATGAGGGTCACAGAACACTAATCGGTTTCAGATTCGGCCGCCGATAAGGCCTTCAATTAGCAGTTTAAACATATGAACATGAACAGATAATCATACAGTCAAGCAGATATAATGCAATTTAACTAACATATACTCAATCAATTCGGTTTCCAGTTTCAGTCAGTCAGTTATCAGTCATTATCCGTTTCGTTTAACAGTAATCGGTGATTATCGGTAATCAATTAGTCATAAATCAGTAAACAGTATGAGGGTTGTTACAGAAAGCCAGACCACGTCCAGGCACTTACCGACTTCAGGACATGGAAGGTTGAGACCTCCCTCATCCTTGGAACGCTGAGCATTTGAAGCGCTATTTTCAATAAAAGTTGTATTTTTGTATTGTCCAATTGCTGTATGTTCTTTTTGACAATCTGCACACTTGAATGTTCTCATTTTCTCCTCATATGGTGTAAATCTATGATCCAATGGGCTACACTTTGTATGACAACAAGCTTATATCTCAATTATCTGTGGTATTCCAATAATGCTTTGATTGTAGCCTCAGCCAGACTGAGCATGAAGAACTCAGCCAGACCGAGTCAATTAAAGCCTCAGCCAGACTGAGCACAAAAAGCCTCAGCCAGACTGAGCATGAAGAGCTCGGCCAGACCGAGTCACTTAAAGCCTCAGCCAGACTGAGCACAACAGGCCTCAGCCAGACTGAGCATGAAGAACTCGGCCAGACCGAGTCACTTAAAGCCTCAGCTAGACTGAGCACAACAAGCCTCAGCCAAACTGAGCATGAAGAGCTCGGCCAGACCGAGTCACTTAAAACCTCAGCCAGACTGAGCACAACAAGCCTTAGCCAGACTGAACATGAAGAGCTTGGCTAGACAGAGCACAAAAAGCCTCTGCCAGACTGAGCATGAAGAGCTTGGCCAGACCGAGTCATTTAAAGCCTCAGCCAGATTGAGCACAAAAAGCCTCAGCTAGACTGAACATGAAAAGCACGTCCAAATCAAGTTACTTCAAGCCTAGGCCAGACTGAGCCACCATTGCAACTTCATGATCATAAGCATAGTGGCCATAAGCGTTTCGCCAGACTGAGTTACTTCAAGCCTCAGCCAGGCCGAGCCACCATTGCAACTTTATGATCGTAAGCATAGTGGTCATACTTAGTCAAATTCCAGTCCAACGTTTTCCAAATCAGACTGGTTCCTTGCTGGGTTAGGATTCACAAACTTCGCGTCTTTAACACTTTTACAAGTTAAACTTCACTGTACATTGAGTTTTCCTTACAGTCACTCTGCATTGAGGTTGCCTTACATTTTAAACTTCACTTTACATTGAGTTTTCCTTACATTTTGCACTTCACAATGATTTATACACAAGCCTTATACAAGTCACCATTCTCATTCATTTCAGATGCACAAACAAAAGCAATAACATAAAAACACGACTCAAAATTTTATTTATTCACAAACTTGTACATAAATTTATTACAACCATTCAAAAACAAAAAAAAAAATAAAAAATAAAAAATATCCAAAACTCTAAGTACATATTTTCTCCACTCCACTCACTCCTCTTCTTCACTTGAGGCGAGATCTTCCTCTTCAATGCCCTCATCTAAGGGGGTCTGGACCACGTCGTCTTCGTTAATTCTAACACTGCTGAAGTCTATGTCTAGGAACAACTCTTATGCTTTACGCTTGAACATTTTCCAACCACTGTTCCAGAATTCAGTCATTTCGTGTTTGTAGAAGTCCGACCGCTGGAAGCTCTGGATCACTTCGTCTTTGCTCTTGTTCCCAGCGGTCGTCCCCGACGGACCAGCCCCCCCAGTCTCCTCTCTTACCAAGTTGCTGGCAATAGCAGCATCGATGACCATCTGAAAGTCAGCAGACACCTTAAATTGCTCTACTGTTGCGACGTATAGATCAGGGTATGCTGCTCTTTCAGAGGCTGCCTTAGTTTTTTCTTCCTCCAACTCCTTCTTTAACCTCGTCTTTTCCTCCATTGCCCTAGCACGCTCATCTTCCAGCTCCTTCTGCAGCCCAGCAATCTTCAGGTCTGCTTCATCATTTTCTTTGATCTGCTGGGCGCGCAGTTTTTCATTGCTGGTCATAGCCTCTTTAAACCACTCGGTAACGACCGTGCAGGCATTTTGAGCATCCCCCAGTTTCTTCTGCTCACCAACCAGCTGGAACTCGAGTGACACTACCTTGCGGCGTTCGTCCTCTAGCTTCAACTTGACCGCAAGCAGCTCAGCATGGGCTCGAGCGGTAACATTGCGTTGTACGATCGCCAACACCTTCATCTTCTTCGCCTTCTAAGCCTTCCCCAACCCCCTGGCACACGGACTCCGCACAGCCCTCCTCCAACCCACGCTCTCCCTCTTGAAATTTTCAAGTTGGGCCTCCACCTGCCCTAACCTCTCCCTCTCTCTCCTCAATTCACCCTTCACCACCGCCGCCTTATTCAACAGGGCTCCTGCTAAGGCAGCCGCCTCCATCTGGGCTGAGCACAACCCCTTCATCAGCTCAGCCTTAGTATAACCAGCCACTAAGCGAATGACTGCGTCTTTCACGAACCCCAAGAGGCGGTCTACAGCCATCCTAGCCTTTCTCCTTTCCTTTTCCACTCGCCCAGACGTAGTAGGGATGTGGTAGAAGGCGATTTTCAACCCAGGCCTCTCTCCCTCTCCTTGGGATGCCAGACCCTCCTGTGGTTATGGCTCTTCCCTTGGCTCTACCCTTGGCTCAACGCCGACCCCACTACTTTGCATTTGCTCCCCAAGGCCAGTCGCCCCACTCTCTACTTCTTTGGTTGCCCTCTCCAACCCTATTTTAGGGGTCCCCTCTGCCTTCCCCGCCAGGGGGGTCTGCTCCGTCGTTACCCCCTTCCTCCTCTTCAAGGCAGGCTCTTCTTCATTCCTCCTCACTCTTCTCTTCTTCTTCACCACACCCTCCATTTCCTTGTAGGCTCTCTCCTTTAAAAGATCAACTGGGGGCGGTCGTTGCTCAAATCCACCTAAGTCCTTTTCCCCCAGGGGTTTGGGACGCTGTCGGATCCTCTCCCTCGCGATCGGCTTCGGCGGTCGGTCTGTCTAGGACTCTTTGAACTTGCTGGCTTTGGCGAGGATGGTCATATCCTCAGCATCTTGCGCTTTCCTTCTCACCTTTAACTTCACCGGTCCCAAGTCTCCACCGATCGGCTAAGGACCCAACCCTGCCGCAAACAAGGCTGACGGCTGAACAAGCTCGTCCCATCTGGCGCCCTCCTTCTCCCTCTATTCCTTCACCTTCTTCACTCTCGCCTCTGCTGCTGCCCTCAATTTTGTCTCCATAGACTTGGTGGGCACTTTTCAAACTGTGCGCACTCCAACCCCTCCGTTGGCGGACACATAGAACCACCATGGCTTCCACTCCTTTATCGATGATGGCAACTCTGCCACCAGCCCCTTCCCTGCCGCCGCCTGCAAAGTGACCCAAGTCTCTTGCTGTCCCGATGCCTTGTAGCACACAAAAAACTCGTCCACCGTCATTTCAGCCCCCCGTACGCCTTCAGCCACGCGCTTGCACAAGCCAGCAAGATTTTCCACGTATTGGGCATCAGTTGGCCTGGAGCTACCTCCAACCGGTTCAACACGTCCACCACTATCTAGGGTAGGGGCAACCTTAAACCCCCCTTTAGCGCCTCCTGGTATAGGGCGAATTCCCTTGATCGAACATCAGATGCCCTCTCCTATGATTCCGACAGTCTCAACTCTATCTCTGCGGGAATCTGGTACTTCTTCCGCATACCCTCCAGCTCTTTCGCGGTAATGATCGACTTATCGGCCTTTGTATGCTAGTGATCTGGTTCTACCTGGCTGATTGGCGTCGGCGCCGCTATCATTGTGGACGAACGAAGTCGGCCCGACGGCTCCCCCCCACTTCTCACTTGCTTCTTTGTCCTGTATTGCTCCGCCAAATCCATCGCATCGTCGTCCCTCAATGGATCAACCCTGGCGTTTGCAGCATCTTCTTGGGCCATTTCTGTGGTGTGTCTACGAATAGCTTCGGATGCGGGCGTAAGGAAATTCAAAAAATGTCGCAAGGGTGTATCACTTGCAACGAAGGAGTCTACATTTAGAATGTTTTGATTTTTCGAAAAAAAGTAGGTAAAACGTATAATACCAAAAGCCTAAGACTTGCCTGTATTCCAGAGGTCACAATTAATTTTTGCCAATTTGAAAAATTTTCAACCATCTGCCAAAACTATCTTTTCAACACCCATAATGACCTATCGTTTCACTTCTGACCTAACGCCTAACCTTCCCCACCACGTGATTCTGCCACGTGTACGACCACGATTCACTGCCCCCTTCCCCTACTTTGTCTTTTCCACTTCAAGTCACTACGTAACCCGCCGCCTCTTGAGCCCGGCACCCCGCTACCTCCCCATTCACGATCGGCCTTTCTCATGGCCGGTCCCTCCACTCGGCTACCCTTCGCGGTCAACCCTTCTCGTGGTCAGTCCCTCCACTCAGCGACCCTTCTCGGTCGGCCCTCTTCATGGTCGGTCACTCCACTCGGCCACCCTTCGCGGTCGGCCCTCCTCGTGGTCAGTCTCTCCACTTGGCGACCCTCCGCGGTCGGCCCTCCTCATGGTCGGTCACTCCACTCGACCACCCTTCGTGGTCAGCCCTCCTCGTGGTCGGTCCCTCCACTCACTGACCCTCCGCGGTCGGCCCTCCACATGGTCGGTCCCTCCACTCGGCCATCCTTCACGGTCGGCCCTTCTCATGGTCGGTCCATTCACTCGATCACTCCTATCGGTCGGCCTCCATCCTGCCGGTCTCTAACAACTCTCATTTTCTTCATTATTCCCTTCGTTGGACTAAAGCTGCACTTGAGAATGGGGGACTACTGACATGGGTAGACCCATAAAGGCTACAGCCCACTATGAACAACCTAAGCCCACTACTTAGGGCCCAATACATAATCCAATTAATGAAGCCCAGCACCGCTGAAGCCCCACATAGCAATAAGAACCAATGACATCAAGACACATGGCAAGAGAAGGGCAAGCCACATCAGCAGACAAAGATCTGCAAAGTTATTACTACGCCACATCGCCATTAATGAGGCCCCTTACAGCATTTATTGCGATAACCCCTCTCCGTCGGGACAGCACGCCCTCACCCTGAACAAGGTAAGCTACAGCATAGACTTTCGGCCAAGGTGACAGGTCGGAAGGGACAACGAAATGATTACCAGAGGATATAAGCAGACGTTGAAGATAAGAAGAAGGGTAAGCTTTCTATCTCTAATCTCGCTATATACTCCACTCTTCTTTCTAACTTGCTCGTCGGAGGGTTCGCTGGGGGACTCCTCGTTCCCCGTTGAACTCGTGTGCAGGTCTTCTGGTGGTCTTGGTCATTCAGACATAGACGTGAGGAGCGTGGATCTGTCCGATCCGATTCATTGGAATGAACTGTACCATTAGAGGGCAAAAAGTGTGCCTTTTTTTTTTTTTTTTAATTGAATTTTCACATTTACCCCTAACTTTAATGCCATCAACAGATAGAGTTAGGTTGGGAACCAAATTGAATTTTTTTTTTTTTTTTTTCATACATTCAGGACTAAATCGATTGAATTTAAATATGAGGACAAAATGACACAAATAGCAAAATTTGGAGACTAGAAAAACATAATTAATCCAATTTATTATGTAACTTTACAAACGAAATAAATTAAATACTGATTAAGATTCCCTCTATTACATAACTGAGTACCTCTTACACTTTCAAGGCACAAGACAAGATTGGATGAAACATACATTGCATTCCCAAACCATAAAACAATGAAATGAACCATTTCAGAATTTCTTTATTATTGGAGATCAAGATGAGAATTACTGCTTTCCTGCATCAAATCCTAGGATGCATGGAACTTCTTGTTGAGACTACAATTGATGAAGAAACAACTTTTTGAAAAGCATGATATGGTTTACAAATCACCATTGCTAAGTGATTAAATAAGGCCATTTCAATTGCTATAAGGTTACAATATGATTTACTTACCATATGCAAAACCTAATTTAGTTGTGCAAAAATTCAACAACAAATGGCTTGTCTTATATAGAACTATCAAACAAGAAACCTAGGAAGCCCTATTTTGTGGCCAAATCTCTTGACATCCTCTTGGACTTGTTGTCTGAATTCTCTAAAGCTAAACCTTCTATAGATTGAAGGCTCAACACAACTCTGCATCAGAGTGTCATAGGATGGACAAAAGAAGTATGCAGTAGAGAATCTCTCCATTTTCTTGTTGGCCACAACCCGGTGTTCAACACTCCTATAAACACCATTGCTCCATACCTGCATCACAAATTTAAGTGACACAAACAATGTTAGAGGACTACATTGCACATAAGTGTGAGAATTTTTACAGCGCATTAAGCTTATTCTGCTCTCGACACAAATGCAAAAGTACCACGACACGAAAATAGGTAAAGTAAACAGCTCAAGTTGGTTTCAAATCAACTTAACTCGAATTTGACAAATAATACTAAATGTTCCATGACATGTTTGAATCCTTTGTGTAACCTCATATTTTTTTCTCTCTTTTTTTTTTTTTTTTTGAATAGCACAAAAAAACTTTATTGATGAAAGATTAATTCTTTTGTATAACCTCATCTAATTGAATAAAAAATAAGGTTAATTACATTTTACCCCCTTCAATTATTACTGAATATCACATTACCCCCATCAATTTTACAATTAGATCTTCAGACCCATCAACTATCAAAATTGTTTCACTTTCTCCCTCCATAAGGGGGATTTTGTACTTTCTTTTTATTATTATCATTGTGAGGTCTAAATATATAATTTTAAAGTTGAAGGGATAGTGTGATATTCAGTGATAGTTGAGGGAGGTGAAGTGTAATTAACCTTTCATATGATCATGTCATGTCATTTAGATCTATGTTGGATTGGTGTGGTGTTAATATATCATGTTAAAATTTTATCTTTAATTAAAAATACCAAGCATATGAAGACATTAAATTTATTTTTCAACAAATTGAAATTTTACGAAACTAATTTCTATTGGATTGAATTATAGGTTAATTGCACTTTATTATCCTCAGCTACAACTGAATTTCAAAGTTGAGAGGATAGAATATATGGTTTCAAAGTTGAGAGGATAAAATAATAATTAATCATAGTTGAGAGGGGCAAAGTGTAATTAACCCTCACATGAAAAATAAATAGATAGAATTAGTATTAAGATCGATCCAAATGACATAATACGATGAGATAACAGGACACGAAGACAATCAACATGACACAATTCTCACTAAAACAAGTAATGAGCCAGTTTTAGCAAATAAAAATGAAAATGGGGGAAATGTACCTGAAACAAGTCACCAATGTTAATGATGAGGGCATCAGGATTAGGTTTAACTGCAATCCATTTCCCATCTTTCACTAGCTGCAATCCTCCAATTTGATCTTGATGCAATACAGTGAGGAAGTCACTGTCTGTGTGTGGTATTAATCCAAAGATCTCAGAAGATATTGGACATGGTGGGTATCTGTTCATTCGGAGATAGCAAGTACTGGGCACACAATTTTCTTTGAAAAATGTGGCTTTGTGACCCATTTTCTCTGCCAATATTTCAGCAAGCTTTTGTGCCAAGTCTGAAACTGTTGTGGCAAATTGTTCCATTGTTGAGCTGAATACAAATGTAAGGAAGATTGTAAGAATTTTGCTAATGTATACTTTTACCACACATGCTAGAAATTTAGAAAGATTGTACAACTTGCATAAAAATGTGAGTACTAAAGAATGTACTCCCTCCGTCCCAAAATAATGGTCCCTTTTAGGGAATCTAACTTTTTTTGGTAGTACAATTATTGCATTTGAAAAAAGTTGATTTTCCAAAATTATCCTTTTGATAGTACATTTTTTGGAAATATCAATGCATAATTGTACTTTTTATGTTGTTTATTAATTTAAAAGAAGGGTAAAATAGGAAATTTATATTATTTTTGTACTTGATTTTTGAAGAGGGACTAATATTTTGGGACAATGAAAAATGGAATAAGGGACTAATATTTTGGGACGGAGGGAGTATAATATTTTTAAACATCATTATTAACTGTTGCTCTAAAAATGCATGTTGACAAGACCTTAGTTATCCAACTTCAAGAGGTTGGTTTATTTAGTAGTCAAGGAGACTGGAGGTGTGTTCATTCTCCCATGTTTGGATGGGAAAAAGTGTATGGATAAGTTAACTGAGTTGGACTGCAAGAGTGACTATTTGGGAGAGGGTAGGGGTTGGTTTGGTTTGGGATGAAGATATGGGCTATTCCATCATCAATTGGGCTGGAAATAAACAAGGGACACACGAACTAATTGGATAGCCTTATTCAACGTGAGGTTTATTAGGCATGCCGCATGTATATATAATTTTGCTAACTACCTTTTTAAGGTACTTTCAGCAGGTTTACAAATTCAAAAAAATAAAAAAAAATAAAAAATACCCAGAATACAAAATGAAAAGCTAAGATTCATTCATGGAATGAGGCTCACACAAGAAAGATTAAATCTACACAATAAATTTACATTTATTAGTCAGTTTCTAAGTTTATTTTCTAGGTTTAGAGAATTTTTCTTAAAAAGTTTTCTTACAAAATAAATTTCAAAAAAAAAAAAAAAAGAAAAGAAAAAGAAATGTAACTTCAATACTGATCTACCTGTACAAGATAATCTATAACATTTTTTTTTTTTTTGGTGAATTAGGAGAAGTGGAGAGAGGGATCTAAAAAATAATGTTACATTTTACAAATCCTTTGATTTTTTTTGGGTAATTACAAATATACCCTTGAAGGTTGCTTAAAACATAAATTACTCATTGTGGTTTAGAAAATTACAAATATCCCATTTTCATATTTTTTTTATTTAACAAAATTAACTGAAAAATAAATTTTTTAACTGCTCTCTTATACAATGATAAAATTACTTGAACTATTAATTGAAATAAATTTCTAATGTCATTAAAAACTATTAATTGACTAATAATTTATTGATAAAAGGGTCATTTGTTATAAAATTAAAAATTTCAAAAAACAAGATGTAATTTTTTAAATCATCGAAAACAAATCGTATTTTAATAAATTTCAGAGATATATTTATAATTTGTCTTTTTCTTTTTTTGAACTGCACCACTTCAAACACTCAAATACATTATTGATAGGCAAAGGTCATATTATTGTACTAAGTGGGGCTGACCTTGATATAAGTGAGATTGTGCTAGATCAGGTTGATTAGCAGAGAGAGAGAGAGAGAGCATGCATGCATGCAACTTCACGTACATGAAGGTATTGAAAGGGCTATTAAGATTGCAGTGGTTGCAACTTGCAAGTGAAATCTCCCAAGTAATTTGTACATGGAAAAGTATGTTCTTTGGCACAGTCTCACTATAAAAAGAAACCTTTTTTTCAAAAAGAGTAAATGACAGACACAAAACAGCTGTATAATATGACGAAAGTACTGTGTTCACAAGATGCTTCGTCACTTCCTCCCCCCATCTCTCAGTGTGTGTGTCCTCCATCTAACATTGCCATGTGAATCGTGGCCAGACAGTACATCTGTCTTACAGACATATTCACGAATTTGTACTAAAAGAAAGGATTGATAGATAGGATTCTCATCTTCCTAAAACATCTCTAATCCACAATTTTATATGGACATGTTATTGTTAAATTGTAATACTGCTATATTGTCAGTAAAAGAATATTTTGTAGCTCGAATCTTTCTTTCTCGAATCTCCTGACTATTTAAAATGACGTCGTTTTGAACAATTTCTTTTCTTTTTTTTCCCTTATGTCTGAAACAGAGAGAGCAGAGAGAAGAGAGAAGAAGAGGAAGAGAGAAAGAGAAGAGAGAGGAAGAGCGAATGGAGAGAGAGAGAGAGAGAGGGTCGATTGTCGCTGCCTTTGCCTCCGCCTCCGATCGTCGCAGCCCGGCCTCTGATCTCTGTTCTTCACCTCCAATTTGTGTATGAGGATGATGTGTTAAAGTTTTTTTTATTTTTTTTATTTCTTTTTTAAGATTTTTAGATTTTTTTTTGTTGATATCTATGGATGATGATGTGTTTGGTTGATGATGACTATTCTCTCTCTCTCTCTCTGCTGTGTTGATACATTTTTTTGTTGATCTCTATGGAGGATGATATGTTTGGTTGATGATAATTATTCTCTCTCTCTCTCTCTCCTGTGTTGATGAAGATGTGTTGGGTGGTTGATGAGGATGATTCTCTCTCTCTCTACTACTCTCTTCTTCTCTTCTTTCTTCTTCTTCTTCTTCTTTGTTCTTCTTCTTTTTTGATTTTTCTTCTTCTGCCAGTTATTAGAAAAAAAAAATAAAAAAAAAAACAAAACGACGATTCGATGTCGTTTTAAATTCGGGACAAATTCAAACTCGAAAATTTCAAACTACGTAGTATAACTGTTGTCAAAATTATAACAATCATGCTTTCAATGCACAAATATTATATTTTGGCACAATCATTTTTTTCGCCACATGCCGACACTACCAATGTGGTGCGCTTAGTCTCTCATGAAATTGAGTTTACCCAGCGTCAGACAAAAATGAAAGCTAAAAATATATTTTTGAATTTTAAAAAATATTTTCACTTATAATTTTTCTACTTTTGTTCATACTTTTTCACCTACTTTGTATTTTTGTGAATTCTTTTCTGATTATATATACATTTTTTATGCTTTTGTGGAGTTTTCATATGTATGTTATGTATGAATATATATATATATATATATATGCATCCATTCAAGTTTGGTGATTTTATTTATTTATTTATTTTTTTCAAGGATCCAAAATGAAAAGTTAATGAGAAAATATATGGTTTTGATGAGTTGGCAGATTTGCCAATTTGCCAAACTGTCAAATCTTGTGCCAATCTGCCAAATTTGGCACATTTGTCAAAATTTAGCAAGTACACTGGTGTTCAATTTCTGCACTAGTTGCTATTAGGATTGAAAATGAGTTCATAAACAAGTTCAGTTCGGTTTGTCAAGTGCTCAGCTTAGCATGATGCGTTTAGTAAATGAGCCGAGTTCAAATTCAAATATTAGGCTCGTTTAGTAAATGAGTCGAGTTCGACCTCACATAAGCTTGGCCCATTTATCTTTATTTAAATTATATAATAAATACATTATTTATATATTAAATAATATTTATATTTATTATATAATTTAAATAATATTAAAAAAAATTTATCGAGCCGAGCCGAGCCGAGTCGAGCCGAACTCGAGTTTCATTAATATTAACGAGTCGAGCTTGAGCCAAGTTCCTTATCGAGCTGAGTTCGACCTCAACAAACGAGCCGGATAAGTAAATGAGCCGAGCTCGAGCTCAGCAGAGTTCGGCTCGGCTTGATTCGTTTGTAACCCTAGTTGCTATATTATAACTATAGCAACGGTGACAGCTAGGGGGTGAGTATGGTTTGGATTGGTTTGGATTAGGATAAAATTAGGATTAATCCGTTATTTACGGTTCTTAAAAAATTAAAACCAATTTAATCCTTTTAAATTGTGGAATCAATCTGAACCAATTCATTTAAATATAAATTGAATCGGTTTAGGACCACAGATTCACATAATTAAATAATAATAAAAAAATTTAGAACATTTTAATAAAAGCATAAACATAACATCATCTTAGTTCTGCAATAGTAACATATCTTTCTATAATAACGACATACACATACTGTTTTAAAATTTAAACAATTATAAGAAAACTGATTTCACTATAAATATTTAGACCATTACAAATTAAAACTAAAAACTAACAAACAAAAGCAATAAAAGAAGATACTATACGAGTTTAGGTTTGAGTTTATGTTTTATATAGAATAAGATAAGATACTATGCATGAGGGTGTATAATATAAGTATAGACTATTTGTATACTGTTCGGATTTGTTCCAATTTGGAACCGTGGGGTTGAATCCGGAGCCAATCTATGGACTATGTATTTTTAATTTTCCAATCTGAAATTGAACCACGAATTCAAAAAATCAATCTAAACCTACTGAATTGGACTAGACCGAATCGAATTACAAATTTCATGAATTCCTGACTCAGCCCTAATTATAACAACTGCATTAGAGCTACTCGTATTTCTTTCTTTATATACAGTAATAACAACTAAGCATCGAAAATTGATTTATTTATTTTAAAGTAAATTATATTTATCCACCCCCCCCCCCCCCCCAATGTATATATATACTGTTAATTAAAAATAAGGTAGGGGAAAGGGTTGTCGTGGTTCAAACCCCTACCAAATGAACTTGCCCACAATGGCCGAACCAGTGAAACTTTAAAAAATAGAAAAGAAAAGAAGAAAGAAAAAAACAAGATGTATTATAACTATTACACTAAACAGTGAAAAAGAAAATGAAAAAAAATAGTGATGCTTGAAATATTAACAGATATACTAATAAATATACTAACCCATTGGTATTCGTTTTGCATCAATAATTTTTTTTTATAATATATATATATATATACTAATTAAGAAAGAAAAACTTGATCATGGGTGGCAACCCTTGATTTGAGATTTACCTAATATTGTGTTACTTGCTATATTTGTTAATATGTTTGTATTGTTTCTAATAATAATAATAACATATTGCATTAGTTGCTCACAATAGTGGGTCTCTTGCTTACAATAATTTTTTTTTTTTTTTTTTTTTTTACACCATGTGAATTGACCTAGGTTGTACTTGAGTGTGATGTATTATATATCATTTTCTTGTGACAAAATCATCCAATTGAGTTCGTTAGCAGTAAGGTCAAAATGGAATCCAATTATTAAAACGAATATTATGGAATGATAATCTCTTTGTGGTTCTATTTAAATGTTCCAATCTAATCTTTTGCCAACCCCTTGACACCTCAGTCATTTGTTAAAGGAAAATATTTGAGATTTTAAAAAATGTTTCACAATTCAACTCATTGATGTGATATGTGTCAGTTTTTAATTGGTTATATATTCAATTATATGAGAATCATCACCCTTATTACATCATTATAGATACATTTATAGATGCAAAATGTGAATCTCTAGCATTATTATTTTCCAAAATGCCGAAACCATCAAATCACCAAGTGGGGTGTGTTTGGATAAACTTTCTACATTGGTGAATGTTAGGTACAAGGTAAAAATAATAGTGGCTATGATAGCACTTGATATCTATCCCCTCATTATCTTAAATTAGCACTAATACTGCCCTTAAATTTGTACAATATATTAAATAACAATATTTGGAATTCAATAAATATCACTCTATAATAATATCATGAACATCAAACAATATATTATGAGAATTAGATGATACAGTTGTGAATTTTTAAAATCATTCTTGATCATAAGAGAACTTGTGAATCAATTATGAACTGGGTCGATACGTATGTAACTTTTATTTGTACTAGTATATCATAATATACGAATATTAATATGTTACACACTATTAAGTATCAGTTAATATTCAAAATAATATACATGTAATTAAGTTATGAATCCCACCAATATGGGAGTGTCTGTGTCGCATTCTATGTTGAGAAATGCACTACACATCACCGAGATTTCTATCAATGTAGATATGAAATGATATAAATGTATAACAATCTTATTTTGTGATTTGTTGATGTTTTAATAACAAAGATGACATAGAAGAGAGTTTTGTGAAGTAGTACCTGAGAGTGGTGAGACCACCCAAGCCACAAATATCGTCCAAAGGAACATGAAATGCTTCAGACCAAGATATCTGCCTCAGGCAAGTCGCCCATGGTGTTCCCCACCGGTAACTACCCGCCGAGAAATTCATATACCCTTCTCTTATCTTCTCCCTAAAAGGCCTCTTGAACACCTTCACTTGCTCACATCTCATTCTCTCCAAAATCTCTGTAGAAATCCCATGGTTCACAACTTGGAAGAACCCCCATTCTTGTGAAGCTTTAGCTATCTCTCTCTTGCACTCTTCTCTCTCTGATTCTCCGAGCTCTAACCGGCTCAAATCAATCACCGGTAATTCACATTCTTTGACGATGATGAGCTCGTTGGCGTGGTTTGATTCTGCTTCGGTGTAGTTGAGGAAGAGGGTTTTGTAAGCCTCTTGAAATGGTGGCTCTGATGAGTCCATGCTTGAAGACTGAAGAAAGTGGATTTAGGAGGACATTAATATGAAGAAGAGTTCGATGTGGTTAAATCAAGTTTGTTTTTCTAGGAAAACATGGTCCAGGTTCGGCATAAATGATAATAAGCTCTTAGTTTTAGACAACACAACTATGGAGAGACAAACTATGGATATAGGGTGGGAGGAAAGGTTAAAAACGTAAATAAATAATGTTATACAAATAGTAAAATTTATTGATCAATACGAAAATTACTCTTCATTTCTCATTTATAGTAAAGTTCCGTAAAAATATTTCAAAATTTTAACAAAATGTTACTGTTATATTGTTTATTTGATCATATTTGTATAAATTAAAATAAAATAAAAAATAATTTGTTTTCAAAAACACAATGATTGTTAATTTTTTTTAGACAAACTCAATAAAATAAAAGGGTTACAAATATGGGATCGATTTAATTTTTTGTGTAATTGATATCGATAAAATAAAATTTAGATTGGCAAAACGAGATCTACACTAATCTCATGAATCCGGATAGCATCCCCAATCCAGACGTGGACAGGAGGGTATAAATATTTTGTACAAAAAAATTGGGGGGTTATTGACAAACAGAAGAGAATGAAAAACCATGTTTTGTAATGTTTCTTGCTCTTTGTTGTCGATGATAATGGTATAGTGTGTCTCCTTTCCAACGTTTAGTTTAGACTATAGAGACAAAGGTTGTTCCATGTCTTTTAGAGAGAGAGAAAGAGGAGAGATAGTATTGGGCTATAGGCCCGTGATAGTCAATGGACCCGTTCAAAAAGGGCCCAAGACAATGCAAAAAGCTAGCTTTAAGTAGGGCCCACAATCAATCAACGAATTATTTAATAAATAAACAAAAATAAAAAATGAAAAAAGAACAAAGAAAAAAGAAAGTTTTCAAGCGTGATTTACACAAGTATCATGATCAATTGATTCGGTTTAAAAGGGGTGCTATGAATTAATTTAGTTGGAATTGTGGAGTTTGACTATGATATATATTTTTTTTTATTGATGTATACTCTTGTTTGTATGAGTTTCTTTTTCATTAATAAATTTTTTTCGCTGTTAAAAAAAAAAAATTTTGAATTAACTATGTCAAATTATAAACTTGTAGTCAAAGAACTCATTCTTAATAAAAATAAATAAATAAATTTACAGCTTAAAATGTTACAATAATAAAATGTGTGCAGAAAAAATGTGAAAAAAATAATGAAAGTATTGATGTGTGACAGTGCGAACCATACATTGGATGAAATGTGACCACATAATGACTTTTGAGTGTATATTCTGATATTCATTTATTTAGTTTACAAGTTATTAAAAAATTGTATCGTCATAATTTGTTTTTTTAAATTTTGTGGGCACTAGCTTTTCAATTTTCAATAAAAAGCTATCATGATTAACCCACGTATAGCCCCACGTATATAAATAGAGTTGGGTAATTTACTTCTCTTCAGATTGTTAGCATAATTATAAGGATAAGGATGTTTTTGGGTCCAACATTGGCGTTGTACAGGGCGTTTGATTTATTACGAATCTCATTTTAATAATTTAAATTATTTATTTTGTTAAGTATTTCGTATATTTTATTTATGTAAAAAATTAAGTCGATCTAATAATCTTAATTTATTTAATTTAATATGTTTTTCACTAAAAATAATTATGATTTATTTTAAAATATACAATTGTTGTCCATCTTTTAAATAAAAAATATAATAAATTAAATATATTATAATTATCAAACCAATTTAATATTTTACATAAATAAAATATACAAAATACCTACTAAAATAAATAATTAAAATAAGAATCATGATAAACCCAACGTCCTCAAATAACACCCTCTAATATTGGACAGCAGGGATCTGCCTCCTAATTATAATAATAACTTCCCCGCACTAATGACAAAGTTGACATAACTAACAATCAATGTGAAATTACTTGTTTACCCTATTCTAATATATTACTTTTTACCCTTATCTTCCCAGATTAACCTTCATGTAGAATTTTTTTATTTTTATTATTGTTTTTTTAAAATTTACTCATTTCATTCGTAGTATCAGCAATGCCACCACTCCTGTAGGGAAATTATTTAATAACGTGATAATATTTCAGGTCAATTACTAATAAAAATTTTAGAAATTAGAGTTTGTTTTTGGGAGAGTTGTTTATGAAAAAAATTTGGGAGAATTGTTTTATAAATTTTTTTGGTTTGTTTGGATATATATTTTGAAAGTTATTTTGGAGTTTGGGAGTTTGGAATGATTTGATATTTTGTTATAATTGAGTAGATGTGTGTGAGAGAAAAAGTGATTGAGAAGGAGAGAGGAGAGAGAAAAAGTGATTGATTGATGTAGAAGAGAGAGAAAGTGATTTTGATTTTTTTTTGAGAAAAATCTCAAACCAAACAATTTTTTGGAAATTTTTTTTCTAAAACTCATCTCTAAAACTCAAACCAAACATACCCTTAATATTTTATTAAAAGTTTTATCAAATATCTCATATGAGAGTAAGATCTACATGAGACCCACATTATATGAGTCTCACACCTATGTAAGACATTTGATAAAAATTTTGATAAAATTTTTGGTATCTCTAACATTATTCCAATTACTAATTACTTAGTTCTCATGTTGTTCTCTATCCTTAATATAAATCGTGAGTCCTTATCCCTCTCTACCAATCAAAACCTTATAGAACATCATGAATCTATATTTTGAAAATACTGAATAATCACTCCACATCCACAGCGGTACAGCATTGCAATGCCAGTGTGCCACCACACCTCATTTTTTTCTCTTTTTTCCTCTCTTCTACCAAAACTCGCACAAATTATTTAGCACAACTAAAATTAGTACAAAATAGAGCAAAACCAACGCACAAAGGAAGACATTTCGAAAGAAAAACATAGCAAAATCAAAGAAAAACAAAGCAAATCATAACGTATACATGTCAGTAAAACCTATACAAAAGCAAAGACAAAAAACATTAGAAAAATTCACACATAATCACTGTTCACACAAAATCATTGAAAAGCGTCATAGTAGTCCTAATTGTTCTTGATTTTGCTCTGGCCTAGTTGGTATCTCGTCACTGGAATGAATTCCCTCTCTTCTCTTTCATTGTTGCCGCACTCGTTTCGATATATATATATTTTTGTTTTTGCCTTGGTTTTGCACATGGTTAACTGCTTAGATGGTACCAACACAACTGAGATGATTTCAAAGCAGTGATGCAGGTTCTTGGACCTCAGCCTTTTTATACACTATCATGTCTATCACTATTATCCATTGATAAAACTCTCTTTTTTGTCGACAAAATAAAGGAAAAGACAACTCATTGATCTGGACCCCTTCCTACTACTATGGCACCAACATCTTTCAAGTGGTATGTTGTCAAAAGATTATGATTTTGAATAAAAAGATGAGTTTCTTCTTGTTTTTACAAGAGCAATATGTTTTGGCATGAGACAATTGACAAGGGTCTACAAACTTGAAGTAAAAATCCACCTTGTAACAATGAAACTAAGGACCAAGGAAAAAGGAATCAGCTCACGTTGGTTGCTAGGTGTTTCCCAAACCTACAACTAATTTTTAGTTCTTGTGCTTCCCCCACACTACAAGAAATGTTATTTTTGGCCACAAACAAATTCATTGCAAAAAAATAAAAAATTTGTCTCTAAATTTCTTCTTTGTCCTTAACTCAATTGGCACAAGCCTGTCATAAAAAGTAAAACGCGATGACATTTCACCATAAGTTATAGGAAGTTATATATCAATGATGTTTTTCACCTCTTAATAGAAAGATCTATACAATAAATGTTATGTACGTATAAGAGGATCACTGTATCCCTAAACTATATCAATCACATACTAATAACTCATGTTTCTCCCATCAAGTTTTGCTTAAAATTAATTTATAAACTGTATTTTTTTTTTTGAACAATTTATAAACTGTATTTAGATCTAAAATTTATACGGGAAAAATAAAAGTAAAGAAAAAATGAATAAATATAAGTAAAAAATTTCACCATTAAAAACAATTCACCATTAATTAATTACTTTTATCTAGAATTTTACCCATTCACTCTATACATGGAGACTCACAATCCACCAATTAAAAATTTATTCCCAAACATATTAACTTTTATTCATTTCATAAAAATTAATTTTTTTTTTAAAAAATATACTAAAAAAACCAGAATCCATACAACATCTAAAATATCAAGCACCTTTCTCCCTTCCTAAATCTAAAACCCAAATTTGCCTCTTTGGATATGGAGTTTTTTTGGGGGGAGCTCAACAATAGTAGCAACGAGGTAATAAAATATACTTATACACAACTTTTAATCCCAAGAAAAATCATGAACAAAAATACTCATTTTTTTTTCCTTTTACCTGGCTTTGATGCACTGGAATTTTATCAATCTTCACCATTGCTTGGTTCGATGGGCACCAGTTCTCCACCATTGTTGAGAAAATAACAAGAAAACCTAAGCTAGTGAGTTTTGCAACTAATAACTATAGGATCATCCCAACATCACTTTTAAATATAACAATAATAAAGCTTAAAAGATAACTACAAGAATGAAAATAATTAAAATTACTTGCATGGCAATGCACGAACACGTCTACGTTGACATCTACTTGTATTTTTCGAAACTGGTAATAAAGAAATTGATTATCACATATTTTCAGATTTTTTTGACTTTTTAGGATGGATTGAAGATATATATGTTATTCATGTCTCAGTCCAATATGACAGGTAAATTATAATAATTTTTTGATATTTTATGTAAAGGCATACAAAAAAGTAAAGAGAACAATTAATAACTTGAGGTTTGGAAAAATATAAGTAAGACCGCAATTTTAGCATTGATATGCTGACTTTCCTTTTTGTTAGGGGTGATGTTTGGGTAGACTCAACCTAAGTAATCCGAACTTAGTCCGAAATATTTTAAGGCATGGACAACATATTTTTAAATTCAATGCAAGTTTGGGAAGAAATTCTATAAAGGCTGAATTAAATTTGGTCTTGCTTAAACAGAGGCACCAAACAACTCGGAATCCAAATTATATATATATAAATATATATATATTAAATATACATATAAATTATTAATCATTAAAATTTTTCAAATAATTTGGATCGTTAGATCATACTTACTATATATATATATATATATATTATATACGTACATAAAAGTACAAATTTATATTTTTCGTTTCTCACTCAAAAATCATATAGGCGTGGCACACAGATCATTCAATTCTTATCTCCACCTCTCCTTCTCATACTATACAAATTATTTATTTTGATGCTATTATTAATGACTTTACCCCAAAAAAATATATATTAATAGAGTTTAATTCTAAATTAATCAACATAAAAAAATAAAAACTCAAATTTATTTGCAATTCAAGCAATTTAGACTTAATTCGGATCGGGCTTGAGCAGACAATCTTAAATTACGACTTATGCTTGAGCGAGTCTAGACAACTCGCAACACAACTTGGGCTGCATTTGGTCCTATAATACTGCCGTTTTTGGTCGATTTTTAACAACGATAAGTTACCTTTTACGATAGTTGTACCTTTTTCAACACGAGTATAAACGGCGGTCCTAAAATACCGCCGTTAAAGACTTTAACAGCGGTTTTACATCCTTTAACGACGGCAAAAAACCGCCGCTAAAGCCCAATTTTGGTGTAGTGTAGTAAGATTAAAATAATCGAAACTAATGCAAATAATGTAAACTCATATATATATATATCTAATATAAAATAAAGGAAAAATTATGCAAATAATCCTTGTACTTTACACGATGTGTTAATTTGGTCATTATAGTTTCAATTTACTCGATTTTATCCATTAATTTAACGGATTGTATCATTTTAGTCCAATAAATAACGGTTGTTAAGTTAATTTAACAGAAAGTGAAACAATGTATCAATTCGGTCCCTGTATTTTTCACAATATGTCAATTTAGTCCCTGTCAAATTCGAAAAAATTGATACTACAAGGACCAAATTGACACATTGTATATAGCAGAGGGAACAATTTAACACATTGTTTGACATTCCGTTAAATTAACTTAACAACCGTTATTTATTGGACTAAAATGACACAATCTATTAACTTAAGGGGCAAAATCGAGCAAATTGAAATTACAGGGATCAAATTGACACATTGTGTAAACCACAGGGACTATTTGCATAATTCACCCTAAAATAAATAATAATATTATTTTTAGATTAATATAATTAACGATCAATTTCTCTAATAAAATTTGGAAAAAATTATGCAAATAGTCCCTATAGTTTACACGATGTGTCAATTTGGTTCATATAGTTTCAATTTGCTCGACTTTGCCCCTTAATTTAACGGATTGTGTCATTTTAGTAAAATAAATAACGGTTGTTAAGTTAATTTAACGAAAAGTTAAACAATGTGTCAATTTGGTCCCTATATTTTTCATAATGTGTCAATTTAGTCCTTGTCAAAATCGAGAAAATTGAAACTATAAGGACCAAATTGATAAATCGTGTAAAGTATAGGGATTAAATTGACATATTGTTTGACCTTTCGTTAAATTAACTTAATAACCGTTACTTATTGGACTAAAATGACACAATTTGTTAAATAGAGAGACAAAATCGAACAAATTGAAACTACATAGACCAAATTGACACATCATGTAAACTACAGGGACTATTTGCATAATTTACCCTAAAATTTGTTGTCTGTATACACATAAGAGATCAAATATTACAATAATTGTACATACAATAACAATCTTACTAAAAATATAATACATCAAACGTGATTAGTTATTAAAAAAATAATAATATTTAAATACTCAATAATATTTAAAAAATATATTTTTAGTAAAATTTTAAATACACGTTGCATTACTCCAACTATTAACCAACGCTAGGGCATTACCCCCCAAAAAAGATATAACGAATCTTAAAAATTTTAGAATTTTGTCAATTGATTTTTGAAAGTGTAAAGCGTGACTTCCTCCTTCTGCATTGCGCATACTCCTTCAATCCAAACAAATCCTTGTAAGATCTTCTCAGCTTTCGCCTGAAATAGAAGTAAAACTCTAGTTGATGGTACTGGAATTAGCACTCCGACAAGCAAGTTAGCTTCTATGGAAATATTATTTTATTTTTTATTTTTTGGTTTCTTAAGGTACAAGTTTTTAGAACGTACATATTCCTTCAGCCTCCTTTTTCCTTTTATAGAGTCATTTTCCTTAATATTTTCTCCATGTAGCTTAGCCTTTCATCATCACTTTATCCAAGTCCATCTCCTTATTATACTTTTTAGAAAGGGACAACCCGGTCGCACTTAATAGGACCATGCCAACTTACTTAACATACTTGGCTCCAACATACATCACAAGTACCATTAACTTGACGTTCTCTTCATTTTGTTTTTTGTGTCTATTCGACAATGACTTTTAGTCCAATGGGTTTTGGCTTGGCCTATCTCGAATGGGTTTGGATGGACTCTGTTTGCCGTTTTAGATATATCTAATTTTGGCTTCCATAATTGCCCCTTGAGTACTGGGTTAACTCATATGCCAAGTCGGCTGCATGCTCGGCTCTTGTTGGGCCGACTTCATACAGATTTTGAAACTAATTATACCTCATGCCTAGAAATTCGGGCGTGTGATGGACATGCGATAGCTAACATGATGGGTGGGACCCAATGGGAACTATGTAAAGCTTTCCGCTCTTTCACTCTATTATAAAAATCCGCCACCTCTTTCTCTTCCTCTTCACTTCTTAAAAGACTTCATTCCTCCACCTTTTTTGTTTCTGCCACTTGATTGCAACTGTAGCAACCCTCATTTGTTCAGATACTCCTCGTTTTGATCTTGTAAGTCTTCTGAACCCCCATTTTCATTTTACTTATGCTTTTATTGAATTTTTAACATTGCTCCACAGCCAGTCCACATTTTTGCCTCAAGTTTGTCCATCCTTAAACATCTCCATGGAAAACTACCTGAAAGCCTTGCTCTTTAAGACCAAGGTAGCCGCTTTTCACCGCCATTATTCTATTCTCGACGATGTTCGAATAGAGCTTGTCGCAGACATGGTGGTGGACATGGAGAGAACGGACACTAGTACCATAGCGTTTTTGTTGTTAGTTATTGCCGAAGGCGGAGTACGATTTTCCCTTCACCCTTTTCTGCAAACTGTTCTTCATTATTGAGGGTTGATTCCCTCACAATTGAATGTAAACTTTTACCAAATAATCATGGCCATCGTAGCACTCAATCGTCGATTACGAATTAATCTGGGCATCCTTATTATTCAGCACTGCTATGTAATTGCCAAATCATTTGGTCGGTTACGACGATTATTTTTAGGGCCAAGGACACAGATCACCAACTAGTGACCATGCTTGCCAACTCAGGAAAGAGGGTGGATGATGTTATGGTCCTAATCAGTGGAAATTGGGAATTCAACACAGAGGAAGACCGTTCAAACCCAATTCCTAGGCAAAAAAGGGGAACCAGGTAGCCGAGTAATTCATAAGTCATTTTTAATTTTATTCGGCACTTAATGTATTAACAACTTTCTTTCTTGTAGGTAATGATCTCAAAAAGGCGATCACTTTAGAGGATGAAGCCGTTCTGGCCCAAGTTAAAACTACTCTGGAGTACACCGGCCCAGAGAATCTCGAAGGGCAAGGTCGTGCTGTCCATATTCTTCTGAGATACGATCCATCTTACTCCACTTTTGCTGCTGCCAATCATATTCCTATTCCTGAAGGAGAACAACAGTTTACTGTTTTGGTTTTCAAAAGTTACGTTAACTTGAGGGACGTAGGAATCGTTGAAGTAGCGGATAGTGAGAGTAGCGAAGAGACCACTGACGCAACCAATTTCGGTACTGAATGAGTAGATTCAGGTGCCGATAACAAAGACGCCAAGCAAGCACAACAGGGAAACAATTCGGCTATCGAGATTGTCGAAAGTGAAGAATCCAACCAACAGAATCTGGAATGAGTGTCGTCTAGAAGGTGGGTCTCTTTCGCTTGCCTAATTTGCCAAGAGGAGAAATGCCAAAAGGATGGTGGAGAAAAGGAAAATGGACACCACAGGAGGTAGCCAAGAAATCGCCCCGCCAACGATGACCCATTCGAAAGAGATCACTACTCACTTCGTCCCTACGGAATTGGCATAACCAATTCTCAAACCTACGACCAAAGAAACGATAGCCGAGAAAAGAGATAAGAAGTGCCCTGCCGAGTCCACTCAGATGGTTTTCTATTCAGCCAAAGATAAAGGGATCGCACGTCTCACCAGGTGCTTCGACAGTGAAAGAGCCTGGCGTTGCACTGAGTATGGCTACTGCCATTATTCTTCCTTTGGACAAGGCAACGTTTTGTGCTGAGCCAAACGTTGTTTCAATTACCATAGCTAAACAATTGGCTATTATGGTGAGTTAATTTTAACAAATGTATAATTCGGTAAAACCTCATTGTTTTCTCAATATACATATATATTATTTTGCAGGCAGCTGAGCGGATTGTTGAGATTGGCCATCGCCATCATGATGTTGTTGAGTTAATCAATTAGCTTAAAGTAGAAGTGGCGGCTGAGCAAGGTAGGACAAAGTCTGCAGCTGCCGAATTGGCCATAGTAACGTAAAGAGTTGAAGCCGAAGCAAAGAAGGCTGATGAGGAACATACAAAAGCCGCTGCTGAAGAAGAAAAGACAAAACATGTCGACCTGCTGCGTCGTGTTGCCGAAGAAAAGGCAAATCTTTTTTATGCTGCTTTGAAAATGACAAATGAAAACCTGGAGAGACTCAGGGCCAAGCTGCTGGAAGCGAAGAAGGTGATGAAAGAAACATAATCGACGGGGTCTAAGGCCTTTGAAGAGAAGGATATGTTGGTTATGGAAAGGTATGTCGACAAGGCCTTGAAGTTTGAGAACTAGGGCTTCAAACATGACTGGCTCAAGGCATTGGTAGCCGCACAAGTGACGTTTGACATGCCGATTTCATTTTAGTAAGAAGATATGGAGATGCTGAAGTCAAACCCGGAGTAGTTCTGAGGCTAAATAGTTAGACTAAGTGCTTTAGTTGTAATGCAGTTTGTTTTGTTACTTTGTTATTTTGTTTCTTTTTTTCTTTTTTTTTAATCGATGTGCTAGGGTCATTTTGATATGTAAAGTGACCAACTCATGAATCAAGTCAGTTTATAAATGAAAACATTCTATTGTGCATCAAAATTGTTTTATTAAATGGGTGTAATTGAGCTGTACTTATCATTTTTGAATTGATGCTCGTACAATCGACATCATGTAATTATTAAGCAATTTGAACAATGTTAATTCAGCATCGTTTTGTGATTTGGAAAATGAGGTAGACTTTACTGCCAAATAGATCCGAATACCTGCCCTTACAATGATTAAGAGACCAAGGGTAAAAACATGGGCCTGAACCAGATGGCAAAGTAGGAGTCGAGCGATCGAGTTGTCATTTCTCAAATGTGGTGCACTATGTTAATTCGGCATCTTTCTGTGATTCACATGACTTATCTGCCAAATAAATTCATATATCTGCCCCTGTCCCAGTTGAGAACGGGTGCATTGTGCATGAAGTAGACTTTTTTGCCGAATAGATTCATATATCTGTCCCTACCCAGTTGAGAACGGGTGTATTATGCCTGAGGTAGACTTTACTGCCTAATAGATCTGCATACTTGCCCTTATGGTGATTAAGAGACCAAAACATGGACTTGAACTCGAAGGCGAAGCAGGAGTTGGGCAATCGAGTTGTCGTTTCTCAAATGAGGAACACTGTGTTAATTAGGCAGCTTTCTGTGATTCACATGACTTATCTGTCTAATAGATTAATATATATACCCTTGCCCCAGTTGAGAACGGATGCATTGTGCATGACCAAATGCATACTGCTGAGTTACGGGTGGGGTACTACTTGAGTCCAAGTAGATTCATATATCTTGCCCTGCCTTGGTCGAGAACGAATGAATGGTACGCCAAAAATGGGCCAATCACGTATGATACTTATCAGCGATGCGCACTAATGATTAATGAAATGAAGCATACATGGGTCATTTTGGTAATATCAAGGGTAGTGCCTCTGTAGTTAATATAAAGTTGTATACTCAACAAACCTATAACTAGTTTGGTTACTTTAAATAGATTTATCACATTCGATGAAGAGATTTAGTTTTTGCAAAGGGTCCACTAGAGCAACACCAAACAAAGAAAAAATTCTTTCCTTCTTCAAAGTTCGCAGGATCATGTATGTCAGGAAGGCTTTTATTCAATAGCAAAGGAGAGGGGAAGAGTTTGGCAAAGCTGGGGTCTTTGCTTGCTTAGTGTTTGCTTGCTTGTAATGACGAATGTAAGTGCCTCATCATCTGCATGCAGTGTCTTTGCTTGCTTGTAATGACGAACGTAGTCTGCGATGTTCAACTTTCCATTGCATAGAGTGAGCGACGGCGCTTTAAACTTTTTAGGCAAGACAACCTTTACAATTTTACGAACAAAAGGATTGTACTTATCTTCTGAATCTGAGTCTTCCTTCTTTCTCATGCGTCGATCCTGCAAAGAATCTTCTCCATCAGTCGAACTGAAATCATCACTTCGTGTTTGTTTCTTGGGTTCTGACCGAGATGAATTTGAAGTGCTGCTATCATGCCCTCGAGGATGACGTTGTCACTTCTTTTACACACCTGGTGATCGATTGCGCTCACGGTGAGGTGGCATTTGTTGGGATTTTGGCAATGCTCATTCTCTGCTACCATGTCCTCGAGACGTTGTTTATTACGTTGCATTTGATTCATCAATGTTTGCATGGCATTCTCTGTGGATGTTGAAAGCCAAAATGCGGTTAGTGGATCAAAATTCAAAGACCTTCTAGCAGGGGTTTCTTCTAGACTGAGAGTTACTCCTACTATGGCATTATCAACTTCGGTGATTAGAGGATATTGATTTGGATTTGTCATGGACGAGTTTGAGTATTCTCACATACAACGTCAATTATGGGGAGGTGGTTTTGGAATACTCCTTCAATCTAAACAAGCCCTTGTAAGATCTTTCCAGCTGTCACTTGAAACAGAAGTAAAACTTCGGTCGGTGATGTCAGAATTAGCACTCTGACGAGCAAGTTAACTTCTATGGAAAGATTAGTTTTTTTTTTTTTTGGTTTCTTAAGGCACAAGTTTTTAGAACAAACATCCTTCTTCAGCCTCAATTTTCTTTTTAAGAGTCATTCTCCTTGATATTTAGGTAAGTTAGCCTTTGCAATTTTAGGCAAGACAACCTTTGCAATTTTATGAACAAAAAGATTGTACCTATCTTCTGAACCTGAATCTTCCTTCTTTTGCGTGCATCGATCCCGCGAAGAATCTTCTCCATCAGTCGAACTGAAATCATCACTTCGGGTTTGTTTCTTGGGTTCCGACCGAGATGAATTTGAAGTGCTGCTATCATGCTCCCGAGGTTGACGTTGTCGATTCTTTTACACACCTGGTGACTGATTGCGTTCGCGGTGAGGTGGCATTTGTTGGGACTTTGGCAACACTCATTCTCTGCTACCATGTCCCCGACACATTGTTCATTACGTTGCATTTGATTCATCAATGTTTGCATGACATTCTCTATGGATGTTGAAAGCAAAAATGCGGTTAGCGGATCAAAATTCAGAGACCTTCTAGCAGGGATTTATTCTAGACCGAGAGTTACTCCTACTATAGCATTATCAACTCCGTGTCTGAAGGATATTGATTTGGATTTGTCATGGACGAGTTCGAGCATTCTCACATACGGCGCCAATTGTGGGGAGGTGGTTTTGGAATACTCCTTCAATCTAAACAAGCCCTTGTAAGATCTTCCCAGCGGTCACTTGAAACAAAAGCAAAACTCTGGTCGGTGGTGTTAGAATTAGCACTCCGACGAGCAAGTTAACTTCTATGGAAAGATTAGTTATTGTTTTTTTTTTTTTTGGTTTCTTAAGGCATAAGTTTTTAGAACATACATCCTTTTTTAGCCCCAATTTTCTTTTTCTAGAGTCATTCTCCTTGATATTTTCTCCATGTAACTTAACCCTTCATTATCACTCTGTCAAGGCCCATCTTCTTACTATACTTTTTGGAAGGGGACAGTCTGGTCCCACTTAATGGGACCATGCCGACTTACCTGATATAATCGGCTCTGACGTACGGCACTGTAGACATCCCATTTTTGACCGACCTTAAGACTCAGACGTCATTGATTGAGCGCTCAGTGATAATGCATGTTGTGCTCATTCGAGTTTCCAGAGTTTTCGGCTGAGTGCCTTGCCTCCAGGCCTCTGAACTCTTTGTGCTTTGGCTCGGTTTGCAAACCGAACCTTGTTTCTCTTCCCTGGAGGAAGGGAGAGGTCTGGTAGACCATCCTTTTGTGGTCGTAGACCACTTTTCCTGCTTGGAGACTAGTTTCCGATTTTCGAAGCCTTCAATCGCGCGCCTTGACTCGGGACTGCTTAACGTTCTCCCTTTGGCATGGTTTTTGAACCATACCTTGTTACCTCTGCCTAAAGGGACACTGTGGTCCGGGAGACCACTTTTAATGCCCGTAGACTAGTTTTCGAGTCTCCTGGCCGCGCGCCTTGACTCCCGAACTTTCGTCTTGCATCCCTTTTGGTTTGTGTTTGGCACAAACCTTGTTTTCCTTGTTTGGAAGGTGGTACGAGGGCGTGAGACCAGTTTTTTCCCTTGGAGACCACTTTGCTTCCTGCCAGCCAGTTTTCTGGTCGGTTAACTAGTCTTCCTGGTCTTTGGACCATCAAAGGTGGCCGGCCACCACACCTTTAGCTTTCTTTCATGCTGCTGACCATCTCCCACCATGGCCGACCAGTTTGCATTTTGGGAGACCACTTATGGTGGTCGGCAGACCACTTCAAGTAGCTGGCCGACCACTTCAAGTGGTCAGTTGCTTTTTATCACATTTTTGGAGATATTTTCATCCAGTTGGCACAGCTGGAAAGCACCAGAACCATCCTCCATACACGTGTATGGAGGATGGCCTTGGACCCCAAGCTTGTCCAACAAGCTTGAGCCTTGGTTCTCTATATAAAAGAACCTCCCCCCTCATCCTCTAGGTTCAGAAAAAAGTGCTAGAGCTATACATGTACACCTTTGTCTCGATATTGCTCATGTTCTTTATTTTTGTGCTCAAAAGTGTAGTTTTATCATACTTTAACACACAAACACACACTCAAACACCATCCTTTAGTTGCTAAGGTGCTTAGGAGCTGATTTTGGGGTTGTTGGATTGGTTTGAGCTTGGAAAACCTACTGGAGTTGTGGTTTTGAAGGTGTTCATCAAGGGTGAGCTTCTAACCCTTAAATTCCTTGATTTTGCTTAAGCTTTTGGACCTATTTACATGCTTATTTAGGACTGACTTTCTACTACAACAAGTTCTTATTTTTCATGCTTATCATGTTTGTTTAAGGTCACTTTTGTGTTGGGGGTAGTCTACCCTCTCTTGGGCCTTATTTGGCCTTGTTCTTGTGCCAATCTTTTAAGCTATTGGGACCACCTTGTTTTGGCCTTTTCACCACTGAAACTCAGAGGAATTTCAGTGGTGGAAATAGTGTTTTGAGGTCCCAAATAGGAGAGGGTCATTCCCTCTCCTTATGTTCTTAAATACTTGCTTCATTTGCCTTATGTGTGAGCATGTTTGTTAAGCTTATGTTGGCCATATCTTAGCATGAATTTGGGGTTATTTCAGTATGTCATGCCACTGTTTTGACTTGGTTTTGTCATCCCTTGCATGCCTTATACACTTGTAGTGTAAATCTCAAAAACTAGCTTTATATGCTTCATGAAGTAGCATGTCATTCTAGCTTGTTTTCAGTCCATTTTAGCATGTTCTTGGTGATGTTTTTCCATGTCATACCTCTGTTAAGGTTTGGTTTGGTTGGCCCTTGCATGCTCCATGCACTTGTAGTGCAATTCCATGAACTAGCCTATTGTGTATCATGCTTTAGCATGTCATTCTAGCATGCTTTTGGCTTAACTTTAAGAAGTTTTTGTCCTTGTTTTAGTATGATTTAGCTCTAATTTGCGTTGTTTTGGTCATGCATGCCATGCTTTGTATAGCTATAGTGCATTCTAGCTTGTTAGCTTTGTGTATCAAGTCCACTAGCATGCATTGCTTGGCCTATTTGAATGATTTGGCATCATTTATTATGTGATTTTAGTTCATGTTTCATGTTCATGCACTCACATCTTTCACTTATTCAATGCGTTGGAGGGTTTGCCCTTTACGCCTTAACATGAGTCATTGCGTATGCCTTCATACCTTAGCTTGCAAGCTATCATTTCAGTGTGCTTTGGGGTTATTTTTCCATGATATAACTCTGATTTTTGTTGGCGAAGCCATCTGATGCTCGGTCTTGATAGGTGTAGTGTAATCCACCTTATTTGTCTTGCATATATCATGCCTTATGCCCTTCATGCTAGCTTGTTTTGGCTTCGTTTCATACATGTTTTAGACTCATTTTGACATGTTCTAGGACTGTTTTAGGTTGCTTTGACCATATGCTTCATGTTTGGTATAGCTATAGTGCAAGTGCTCTTGCTAGTTTCAACCTTTGGGTACCATAGCATGCTTCATTTGTGTTGTGTACATGATTTGGCATCATTTAACATGACATTTTAAAGCATCTAGGACTGCCATGTTCCCATTTCTTTCATGCTTTGAGTGTCTTTGAGTGTTATGCATTGTTACCTTGTTTGTGGCCTAGCATGTATGTTGTCTTGCCTAGGTCCTTGAGCCCTCATCTTAGCATGTTTTGGTCTTTGTTTAGGCCTAATTAAGCTCTGTCCATGATTGGATCAATCATTTGTGCCATGTATTGCATGCCCTTTGTGTAGTCCCTTTAATGGCCTTGTGCCTTAGGCCCTTTTGCATGCTTTACTTGTGTTGTTTGAATGATTTGGCATCATTTCACACTTGATTTCAGAGCCTTTAGTGTTGTCGCACTTCCATGTTTATCACTTCTTCATCATGCTTGAGAGTTGTGTTCTTAGGCGTAGTTGATGGGCCATTGCATGTGCACGTTTTGCCTTGCCTTAGTTTTATCATTATGGCCACTGATTTGAGCATGACTTAGGTCTGTCCATTTTGGTTTAAGTCTATTGAGCATGTTTGTTTACATGTTATTTGCATTGTGCATGCTTATGATATATTGCATTGTGTATGCCATGTTATTCATTGTATTGAGTATGCCATGTCGCGTTACATGTTGTTGCATACTTGTCCCTTGCATTACATGTTTACATGCTTGAGTTGCATTGCATTTGTTTGGATTAAGTGTTAATCCAAACACGAGAAACGAGGGACGTTTCATACTTGAAGTGATGAAACGTGCCTCAATTCTCAGTCGCCAACCCTCTTGATCAATCATGATAGAGGTCAAGGCTTTATGTGTTATGTGTGCATTCATTTCATATTGAATTTTGTAATTTGGCTCCTCGCCCATCATGCATCGAGATGCGTGATTGGTGGCCCGAGGGTCGAGAACCACACTCCCTTGAGCTTATGAAATGATAGGGAGGGTGGTTGTGCACACATACCTTGCAAATACATTGGCATGCCCTTTCTTGCTCTCTGCTACAGCAAACTGGTGAAGTACAGCAAAAACTGGCCGGCCAGCCAGAAAAACTAACTGGCCGACCACTTTTTCTGGTCTGCAGCAACAAAAAGTGGTCGGCCAGTGGCTGGAAGCATCCCTAGGTGGTCGGCCATGTTCCTACAGGTTCCCATTGTGGAGTTGAAGCTTTCTGGAGCTTGGTGCAAGGTTCTGAGGATAGTTGCAAACAGAGGCAAGTTGGGGCATCACGACAAATTTCCAAATGAGGCAATCGGGCATGCATACACTTATCGCCTCGAGGCTCCTGTTTCACTACTTTCCTTAGCTAGCTTATGCTTTGGCTTGTACTTAATTAGTTAATGCGTTTAACTATTCAATTTGTGTTGTAATAGTTTAATTAATTAACTTGTTAGTTAATTAGTTTTGTGATGTAATAATTAGTTTAATTAGCTTAGATTAGCTAGTTAGCTCTTTATTCGGACCCTCCGTCGAGAGGGCCAACTGTTGTAATAAGCGTGCGTGTGTGTGATGCATGTCTTCCAACTCCCATTTCTTTCTCCTTTTTACTTAACCGCTTACGATGGTTAGTTTTAGGGCATATTTCGATTAGCATACCTTATACTTCCATGCGTGCATCATTCATCTGTTTTGCATGCACCAAGCTCGGCGCATCATACTAACTGCATTGTATTTCAATTCCAAGTTGAATATATGTATCGAATTGTCGCATTTACATGACATCTTAGAATAACCGAGCTTATCTTAGCTGCATTTTCCATATGTTGTATTAGCCATCTTAACATGAACTAGGATTATGTATGATCTCTAACTAGTTCTCTGTTTTGGCTCGGAGTACACTGTGAGTGTTTACGCTTTAGCATAATGTATGTGTGTTAATGTTGCTATGTTAGCATGCTTGCCATGAGGCTAACTGCTTATTTGATATAACTGTTTGAATGCCTGTGGGTGAAGGTTGGGTTGCTTGAATTGGAACAATTCACTGAAATCCTCGATTTAGCCTACTTACGAGTAGCAAACGTCAAACCATTTTCAAACAAATGAACATGCAATGTTTTGTTCCAACTTAGGCAATCTAGTCTATACTTGTATGCTATGCGCATCACATTGTAATTCTAGGTTAATAACCGGAATAAGAACACATGTGTTTTCAAAAATAAAATATCATGCTTAGTACAGGCCGATCTTTGATCGGGCGAGCGGGGGTGCTCATTGCATGACCTTCCCCTCTTGTACCCAAGTTTCCGAGCCGAGGCAACTTTGGTGATGATAGACACGTGGCCTTAGGCACGAGTCAGAGTTTCCTAAATTTTTCCAAAATAAAATATTTAGATGGTGACTCTATATCTGACAAAGCAGTCCATGTTTGACACTTCTTTATTAAAATCAATTTTTCAAAACGATTTGCTGAATTTGGACTCTTTGGTGATTTATCAGTCTTGCATTGCACTTTGGGAGATTAGATTCAGAACCGTGACATTGAGTCTGAACTGTAGTAGCCTCAGAACAAAACAGATTCGCGCCCTCACAGCGCGGAGCCGAGGAGTCCTTCGGGGCAGTCTACTGGCACATGTACCCTTAACTCGACATTTTCCTCATTTTGTCTTTTGTGTCTATTCGACAATAACTTTCAGTCCAGTAGACTTTGGATGTACTCTGTTTACTATTTTAAGTATATTTATTTTGTCTCCCACAGCCCCCACCATGTTTCAAATTCCACATATCAAAAAGTGGCCCTCATTATTTTATAATAATATAATTTCATAATTAATAAGTAATGCTATATAAATTTTACAATTTTTTTTATTTACAAAATATTGAAGTAGGTTTTGTTTTAAATTTTATAAATATTTAAAAAAAAAAATTTACTTGACACGTCTATTAGTAAGAAAAATTTGTAATTTTCTTTTAGTTTATATAAAATTTTTCTTTTGATAACCTACTTTGATAGGTGAACTTTACCTTTGGTTCTCCTTCTAGACGCAAAATAATAAAATAAATAATACTAGAATGATTAATTTTTTTTTTACCGCAATTTATTTAATGCTTTTTGTGTCTATACTGGATTTGTTTAATGGGTCTCATCGCTCATATTTATTACTAATGCAGTATTGACATTCAAGATGATAGACAAAATATTGTAAAAAAACATACAACAATACTACAAATTCACTCTTATTAACCCAAAATTTATCGAGAAAAAGATATTAGTGGCTCAGATTCATTTTATATATAGATCTCACACTTCATCAATTTAATCTCTATTATAAAAACACATTCAAGATAAATTCGGGATCCATAAAGGTGGGTTCCTAACATTTTTCATAAAAATATAATCATCATAGCATTATTAAAAATAAAATAGTGAAATAAATGTGACGATAAATAATGTTACAATTATTATCTTTTCATGTTACATTTAAATTATCATCTCATGTGATACATGTACAATCATTGGTGCAATAAATCTCCCTTGGCAAATTCCACTAATACATAAGACCAATATTACATGCACTAATTTTTTTTTTACTAAATGTAGTTAATTTTTTATATACCTTTTAATTAAAAAAATTTAAAAATTAACTAAAATAACTTAGTTTTCAAAACAAAAAGCACAAGTATCCAACTATCCTTTGATGTCTAATTATAACTACTTTTTTTTCTGTACTTTTTTTTTATACAGTAACTCATTTAATTTCTTGTACATTTGGTAAAAGTGTTGGTGCCTATAGAAAGAAGTGATACTTTGGACACTTATGTTTTAATAAAAAAATTTAATAAGAATTTCAGTACATATAAACTATATTTGGTGTAAAAATATAACAAAGTGTAACATTGTTTTTTTTGATTTCATAAAGTTTAGAATAGAGTGAATAGAAAATAATCAACACATAAAAGTCTATAAACAAGTTTGGTGCAGTTTTTTATAAATTAAAAGTTAATAATTAAAAAGGAGAATTTAAAACCCTTTTCTCCCACTCAACTATTAGATAATTAAATTTTTTTAATAATTTAAGTTATTTCTATTTAATAAACTGTACGTTAAAATTATATTACAATCAACTTATTTAAAGAATAACAAACAGCCAAAATATATAACATAATTAAAGGAGCATTGCACTATCAATAAGATTAAGAAGCCTCCCAATTTACCCAAATATTTATCAACTATCCACATGGCAGCTCACCTCAAAGTGGAAGCTTTTATGAAAAAAAAAAAATAACATTTTAATTAATTAAGTTATCAATTGCAGTTGGTAAATTGGGAACCCTCCCTAAACCTATTGTTGCACTATTTACTTACATACAATAAGAAGAATAGAGCACTTGGCTAGCTGTCATGTATATTGTGATTGTGTATATGTATGTAGGAGAGAGAGAGAGAGAGAGAGAGTAGTCCAGAAGGATCGAGCAGAGAGATTTATATAGGGGTCATCAATCATTGAAATTGGAATAATAATGTGAAGATAAGAAGGATTGAGAAGTCTATGCGTCAAAAAAGAACACGCGTCTCTCAAAACTATCATAGAAATCTATAGCTTCTATTCTTTCTACCTACTACCTGTTTCAAGCAAGGAACCTGTTGTGCATTACTGTGAAGATTTTTTTTCCTTATTTGTTACTTTACTACAGGTATCCAATCCATGAGAAAGAGACAGACAGAGAGAGAGAGAGTGAAGATTTTTTTCCTTATTTGCTACTTAGTGCTGGTATAGTATCCAAACCATGAGAGAGAGAAAGTGCTTTGATTGAACAGGTGTATATTCAACCAGGTCGATGTCTATCAACAACAATGTCATTCACACCCATTTCATTTGGTTCTCATTCTTCCAAGTCTTTTGCCTCCCTTATTTTTTTCTCTCTTTGTCTCTCAAATCTGAGAAACAGGGCACGTGACAAAAAACACTGGACCCCCAACTGTGAAATCACAAGCAACAACAACTAACACAACTCCAGAAAATATGTGATTATGATTGTTGACAATATTTCTACAATAACTTTTTCAACAGTTTAGTCGGCAAAATAAGACGTACAATAGTACTGTCTCAAAAAAGTCCACAGAAGTTTGAAACGAAGATAACCTCAACTGGTTGACCTAGCTCGTGAGCACAATATGGAGTATAGGGGTTATGGAGTGTCGGGGTGTGCTTCTTCTAAATCTCAAGTCCAATACTCGCTAATAATAATAAGGTCATTGGAGCCAGTTCATGCAGGGCCTTTGTTCTAGTTTTAAATGAGGCCCCAGCAGGTAGGTGGTGAGATCTCCTATGATTAGTCGAGTTACGCGTAAGAGGACTCAGATATCCGATTATCCAAAAAAAAATTTAAAAGAAGATGGATAGAGAGGTAGTGAACAGCTTTAAAGAGTAGGTTTGGTCCGGTTTTGAAAATAGTGGAATTTTTAAATCGGTTGGGTTCTCGATTCTAAGGCTTTAGTACATTGTTTAACCTAACTGATTTGTGATATATTTGTTTCTTAAATTGTGAAATTTACCAGCTCTAATCTGTCTAACTTTACTAATTGTTTATTTCTTTACTATTATAAAATATATTTCATATTTTTTATTATATGAAATTTTTCGAACCGTTGAATTGAACCAAATCAAATTGTTTTTTATAGTTCGGTTCTAGTTTGATTGAAAGAACTAAAATAACTTTAATGAGAAAAAGAAGTATCTCTTGCCATGTTGTTCAAGTCTATTAATCTTGTGTTAGTTGATCAAGCCATAAATATGTAAACAAAACACCGAAAGATTTGAAAGAACTGAATTTCAAGCCTATTCTATATGTTAATTGACGTCTAGATCTGTGTTTGATGGCAATCGTAGACTCTTTACAATAGATAGACTTCGACCAACATTCCTGATTATAACTAACTTCTCACCATCAGGAAGTTGTAACCTCCCATAATACCACTTCTGTATAGGGTATAAAAATGACCCGTCGTCGGCTTGAAGCTTGCTTGCGGTCCAACCAAAACCCGAGCCTGAGCCTAGCCTAAACCCTCGGGCCTAGGCCTATGCCTAGGCTTGGCTGTGTGTTTTCTGGCCCAGCCTGTGAGCCTGGCCCATTTGGCCTAGCCCAAGACCCAATCCAGGACCACTCTAAAGCCTTCCAGAGGCCAAACGTTATTTTAAAGCAAATTTGATAAAGAAAAAAAAAAACTATAAGACCCGACCTAGGTCCAAGCCCAAGTCCGAATTTCCCTAAGGCCTAGGCATGGGCCTAAGCCGAGTTTCGCGTCCGGCTTGACCCAATTTTTGGCGAGAGCTTACAAGGTCTGAAAGCTGGTCGGGCTGAGCTTGAACCAAAATTACACCCCTCCTTCTATAGTGGATAGTTTACCTCATATCAATTACCCATGTTTTATTTATTTATTCAAAAATAAATATGAATAACTGGCTACAAATCTTATTTGGTGAAGGTTGTGGTAAAGTAAGTCTCTTGTAGAGTTTTTCCTTTTTTATCTCAACAAGTCTTTTTTTTTTTTTTTTGGTAGCTCTAAATGCACTCTAAAAATTAGATTGGGCACCTTATTACTTTGAACACGTCAATTTAAAATTTAAAATTTTATTTATTTATTTTGAACATCTCAAATAATAAAAATTATAACCACTACAAGAAAAAACACTTTTCGTGACGAACATGTTTGGTCGGGAAAAGTACCATATTTGGTCACTAAAACCTTTTTGCGACCAAAATACGTTGGTCGCGAGTTGGTCGCTAAAGCCTCGTGACAGATAGTTTTCTGCGACTAAAAAAGCCTTTGGTCGTTAAAAGTGACCATTTGCGACCAATTTTTTTGGTCGCGGAAAGTCCAATTCATATTAGCCAAAGGGAACTTTTAGCGACCAAAAAAAGTGACCATTGGCGACCAACTTTTTTGGTCGCGAAAAGTCCAATTCATATTAGCTAATAGGGAACTTTTAGCGACCAAAGATAAGTTGGTCGCCAAAAGTCAGCGCCTTGACCCAAAAAAATTAATTCTTTTGCGCTGCCTAAGACTTGAACTCCTGACCAAGGAGTCACCATGCACCCAATTCACTCTGCCAATAACATGCTTCTTGTTCATGTTTGGTAGAGAAAATATATAACCCATAAAAATTGGGTTATATATTATTTTATAAAATTTTTAATGCCTAAACAGAAAAATAGCATGTAATTACAGTAGTATCCATTTTTTAAAAAAATTATCCCGCCATAACTTTCTGCGACCAACTTTTTTTTTTGGTCGCCAAAGGGTAATCTTCCGCGACCAAAAAAGCCTTTGGTCGCCAATAGTATACTTTCCTCGACCAACTTTTTTCTTTGGTCGCCAAAGGGTAATCTTCCGCGACCAAAAAAGCCCTTGGTCGCCAATAGGTATACTTTCCGTGACCAACTTTTTTTTTGGTCGCCAAACGGTATACTTTTTGCGACCAACTTTTTTTTTGGTCACCAAACGGTATACTTTCTGCGATCAACATTTTTTTGGTCACCAAAAGGTATACTTTCCGTGACCAAAAAAGCCTTTGGTCGCTAAAAGGTATACTTTCCGCGACCAACATTTTTTTGGTTGCCAAAAGGTGATCTTCTGCGACCAAAAAAGCCTTTGGTCGCCAATAGGTATACTTTCCGCAACAAACTTTTTTTTTGGTCCCCAAAAGGTGATTTTTCGTGACCAAAAAATTGTGGTCGCCAAAAGTTAGATTCGCAGAAAGTGGACTATTTACGACAAAAAAAAAAAGGTGGTCGCCAAAAGTATTTTTTCTTGTAGTGAACCCTAAAAACCCAAAAAGCCTAGAAATATAATACATATCTATTTTTTGCACGCCATTAGTCATTCACGAAAGAATAACATCAGAGGAACCCCCATATTTCCAAACTCGTCGTCGCCAACACAAAATGAATACTCCAAGCAACGAAGAAGGTTATTCATCGGAGATGAAGGTTCTTCTTCTAAAGTTTGCCAACGAAGGTTAGCCGATGAAGGTTCTTCAACGGAGATCATCTGAGTCTCACTGACGACCCAAACTAGTAACAAGATAACATCACAATGTAACTTCGGACTGGAAGAAACATTTGCAAATGGAACCTTCGACGTTTTGATTTTAGGTGAAATTATTCTGCATTGTAAGTTTTAATTCCTAGAAGAATCATGTGCAGTAGCTATACATATTAGAGGGAAATTGGATTGCTCGTGTAATCATACAATATACTAAGATACAGAAAAATGAGCAATATTGTTGCGTATGAATAGAGTGTTCAGAACACTTTGATTTATATATTTTTAAATGTCAAGTACTTTTTGGCCATTTTAAATAGAGACTAAATAGTAATAAATAAAAATTTGTTAAATTGAGGTGGCCAACCTAATTTTTTGAATGCAAATAGAGCCATCCTTTTTTTTTTTTCGAACTATTTTTATTGCTAGACAATTTCACCCTTAATTAAAAGAGGGGAAGGAGCTCATGCGTGAAGAGGGCTAACCTCTGTGCTCGCTGATGTGGCAAATGTTTGCCATTTTATATTATAGAATAGAGCATAACTACTTAACCGGGTTTATTATAGAATTTCTCTCACTACAACAAAAGTAACCTATGGTGACGAAAACTAGTGAAGAAAATAAAATTCGTCACTAAATGAAAATAATTCGTGAGGAATTTTTAAATTTTGTCACATATGATAAAAAAATAAAAATGATAGGTGACAAAATATATTTTCGTCAATAAATATTTCATTTTAAGTGAGGAAAACTTAAGTTTCGTCACCAAAAATTTTCCCGCTATTTTTTTTCGGTGGCGCCAAAATTTTGGGACTTTTGGTGACAAAAAAATTTGTCACTAATTATAAAATTATTTGTGATGAATATATTTTCGTCACCAAAACGTTTTAATATTTCTGATATCTTTTGGTGAGGAAATAATATTGTCACCAATTTTGGTGGAAAATTTTTGATATATTGAGCGGCAATAAAAAAAAAAAGGTATTAATTTTTTTTATCATTTTTTTTTGTTTATCATCTCTCTCTCTCAAAATAGGGTATTAATTTGTCTTACCTCTTGCTCCTCTACCACGCCGATCGCCATTGTCGCCTCTATTAGTCTTGTCGATCATCACCGCCAGTAGCAGCCTTGCCGATAACCGCCACATCTTCTTCGCTTGATGATTTGGTACATGATTTCTCTTCGCTCTTTCTTTGGTGTCTCTTTCTCTTATTCTCTGTTTTGGTATGGTGACAAAAATTAGTGAAGGAAACAAATTTCGTCACTAAATAAGAATAATCCGGAATTATAAATTTTATCACGTATAATAAAAAAAATAAAATAATAGGTGACGAAATTTATTTCCGTCAACAAATATTTACTTTTAGGTGAGAAAAAAAATAAGTTTCGTCACCTAAATTTTTTCCACTAACTTTTTTTTATGATGTCAAAATTGTCAAAATTTTGAAAGTTTTGGTGAGAATTTTGTATAAGTTTATTATGCCTGATTAGTTATAAACTCAAATTTTGTATAAACTCAAATTTTGGGGCTTTTCACCAATAATCTCCAACTCCTTGGTATCGAGAACTCCAAACACCAGATCGACGACGGTCTCCCTGCCCTTTACTCCTCTTCCATGGCCGCCACTGTCTTCACCCTCACATCCACCGCACACCACCACCACCACCGTCTTCACCATCTTCGTGCCATTCTCGGACGACGACGATATGAGACATGAAGGCTTCAAATCTGTTGGATTTATGGTAGATCTGAGATGTGAGGGCTCTTCCTCCGCTGCTACAACCACCGAGATGAACGATGGGGGCCAAATCTGTGTTCGATTTTTGTTGGTTCATAATCTATGTTCAAAGTTATATATATATATATATATATTTAAAGCTTCAGTGATTTCTATATGTGTGTGTGTGTAATTAGGTATCTGATTGTTCGATTTCCAAACCCTAATGGCGGAAATTGAAATTCGAAGTCTGTATATGTGTGTAATTGGGTATCTGATTGTCAAACGTGTGGTACATCCAAGTATGCATAGGGTTTATTTTCCTTTGTATCACTCTGCAAGCTTTGTCTATTGCATTAATTTTGCATTAGATTTTGGTCTACATGCCTTGAATATGTTTCAGTATCTTTTGTAAATCTTACTCATAATCTTACTCTTTTTATAGCTCTGTATCTTTTGGAAAATATTCTCAATACTCCTTTTTTCAAGCATTTTTTTTGTGCCATAGATCTGTTTTTATTGTGATGACATGGTATCTTCCTTGGCTTGCAGTCAGTATATGAGTGCATTGAATATTCACTAGCTAGCAGTAAGTATTTAGGGTTTTAAGCTTGTTGAGTTGAGTTGAGATGAGAGTTTGCTTGCATGAATGCACTGTTAAGGGAGCTTTGTTCGTACTTTTTCAGTATTATTTTGGCTTTATAGCTTAAATATGATTTCTGCTTGAAACCTCAGTGTAGGGCTGTACTTTAACTGTCAAACTGCAATCCCATTTCACCTTACTGTTCCCAGAACCTTGAGGTTGTACACGTGTAATTGAAGAATTTCATTGGTTAGCCAGGGACATGGCCCTTTCATTGCTGTTTTCCTACTCTTATATACTCGTAGAATCTTGCTTGCCTTTAACTTTCTTATTGCCAAATATTTTGTTTTGAAAGTAGCAACCCAATTGATCATATTAACATGTATTGTTTTGAAATTTTATTGCTGAATAGCCATTGTGCATACATAATTCTTATGGATTCAATACATGACGTGAATTTTCAGATTTTAGAGCATCAGATTTTAGTAAGTTGGTTTGTTTGACATGCTATTGTAGCTGATTTTTTTGTTTTTGTTTTCAAGATTGAACCAGGTAGTCAGGCTGAGCAAGCTCCTCCATCAACTGTATTTTTGTTGGCTCCTGGGGATATGCATGGCTTCAAATTCTTGACCATCTCAGTTGCACCTAGTCCGGTATTGTTTCTTTAATTTCATCTGTTGTCTCACATGTGTTCTCCATTTCATAGTATCACAAGTATATATGCATCAGAAGGTTTTGTGAAACCCTTTGGCTGCTTGTGTTTGTTTATATCAGAAAAATTCTGGCATAAATTCACCGTAGTTAATTTTCCAAAGCAATCTCAGAAATCAGAGCAATGCATATTATTTGAAAAACATTGTTTGTAGCATGACTTTCTCTTTAATATTGCCAATGCAATTGCCATTGGAAAAACATGAGATCTTTAGAGCCACTTTACTAAAGACTGGATATGCACTGATGTTTTTATTTCTAATTTTTCTTTTCCCCCATTTGTTTTATGTTTGAATATCTTGTTTATTGTGCCCTTCCTTCTATTTGAATGTCTTTTTGGAGTGTTGCGTAAAAATCAAAGCATTGATGCTGTTTGCATTAGCCTCGCCTGGAGTCCAGCCTCAATAAAGCCTTTTAAATACACAAGTTTTGCTTTGAGTGGCTGTGTTGTTGTTGTTTCTTTTTCTCTTTCTTTTCTTTTTTTCCCTGTTGCTAAATGAATTTCTATTTTCTAGTATGATGATATTCTCATTATGCCATAATCTTTGTTTGTTTTGAGGAGTCTCTCATTTTCTCATCCTATATGCATGTTATATTGTGATACTCTGTTGATCATACAGATTTTATATCCTTTGTATCTGCGGTATCTTTTGAATGTTACTTTTTCTCTTGTTGAATGTGATGAGCATCTCTCAGTTACTTTTGAAAGAGGTTTAAGTTGAGAATGTATGTATTATGACTTTCGGGCTCTCAAACTGTTTCAGGAAGGCCTCCACCTGCTGCTTCCATGGCAGTTGGACAATTCTTTATTCCAAAAGATGGGGAATTAGAGTTGTCTCATCAGTTGTTGCTTCTCTCAACTTATTCTCCGAAGGTCAGCACTTCCATAAAGCAGCTTCTGGACGTGTGATTTAATCTGGATTATATAGTTTTATTCATCTACTAACGGCTTCATTACTTAAATTTTGCACAGGACATAATATTGAAGGAGGACCATCCTCTTGATTTCAATATGTCATTTGCTATTAGCTTAGGTCTTTTTCCTGTTAAACTATCTCTGGAAACTACAGGATGTGGAATAAAAAAATCTGTACTCCCCGTTGAAGAGGCTGGAGATCTGGAGAATGGCAGTAAGGCTTTCTTTATGTATTTATTTTCCATGAAGTCAACTTGATTTCAGACATGGATTATATATATATTAATTTGTGGAATATGATGAACATAAGTAACCTCATTAAGGTTTTCCTGTAGATGATGATCTTGTATAATTTGCGCATAGTTGGATTGTAGCCCCTTCTTTTGTGTCTCTTAATTGAAATTTTACTTATCAAAAAAAAAGAAGAAAGGCTTTTCTAATTGTCAGGTTTTCATACCCTGACAACATCGGCCTCTCGTGGAGATTTAAAAACATGGAAAAGATGGTTTTCTGAAATTACAATTTAAATATGAATTTTCCATTTGTTGAGTGTTTAGAGTTTTACTAAGGTGTTTTAACCTTAACATTGACACAATAATAAACCTGTCAGTTGATGGCAGTTTCCTAAATGGTAGGATTTGGACTTACTAGTATGAATCTAAAAACCTTAACTGAAGGTTCGGGTTTTTTTGGTATTTTGAATATTGTATATCTTCTTTGGTTTGATTTAAATTTGGATAGTTGGGGCATCATTATTCTTCTTTTCAATGTTTAGCTTAAAAAATTATGATCTCTGGATTTCCTTACTATCAGAGGTTTTTTTTTTTTTTTTTCCATTTCTTTTGATCAGGTTTTTGTTTTCTATTTCTGCTAAGGGTAGCTCTTTCCTGGTAGCAGGACTTTGCAAACTGCACTGTTTTCCACCTGTGGCACTTGCTTGGGATGCTACATCAGGTCTTCACATATTTCCAAATTTGTATTCTGAGACAGTTATGGTGGATTCTTCACCAGCACTCTGGAGTTCAACTCAGGGGTTCAAGAAGACTACCGTTTTGTTACTGGTATTGTCATCTAATGTTTAATAAGTTTCCTGTCTTGTAATAACCATACAATATAGGATTAATACAATTCACAGTTCTATTTCTCCAACCTTAAAAATTAAAGGTTTTGATTTCTGCGTTTTCTGTCATATTTTATTTATTTATTTATCGTTTGTGTGTGTGAATGGGGACTAGTGATTTCAGTAATTTGTGTTTGCCACGTGTTCTGGTTTTTGCAACTAACTTCTGCAGCTTGTTGGGTTGTGCGCTGCTATCTGTTACATGGCGATTTGGCTTGGATACACAGACATGCACTTAATCTTTGGTGTATCTATGACTTTGGAGCATGTGTGGCTCAGCAGGGAGAGCTAAATAATCAGTTGAAGCAGTAGCTCTAGAAGTTCTACGTATGCTATTCCAGTCTATATCTCTACCAATGATAGGAATCGCCACTTCTTTTGTAACTGACTTTAAATACAATAGTTTTATCTGTTTCTCATTCTTCAGATGTTCTAGCCAATTCGTATTCAAGCTTTGAAACTTGATGTTGTTGATGAATATTTTTTTAGATTGTGAATACTTTATTCATTTACTTGCCTAGTGCTCATGTTATAGGGCTGTAAACAAGCGAAGTCATGCCAAGTAGTTGGTTGCTCAAATTTAGCTTGAAAAATGAACAAGTTTCAAAATGAGTTCAAGTTTGACTTGTTTACCGTTGAAAATGTAGCGTGATTTGTTCACATACCGAGCTAATCCCAAAGTTTGTCTCGTTTTATAGTATTAGATGTGTGTTCACTGAATGGTCTCAGTGATCTCAGCTTTTCAAGTCTTTTTCCAAGAGCTTTACACTGCTTTTGGTAGAACATGCTAATTTTTAATATACTGTTTCAGATATGAAGCATGGGTCATTTATAATTTCTTGGCATTGTGCCTGGCATGGGTGGGTGGACCAGGAGCTGTTGTGTTGAGTTTAAGTGGTCGGGTTCTGAAGCCAAGCTGCTATCTGATGACATGCTGCTTTTCTCCCATTCCATTAGATGGGTGAGTATGTTTTAAATTAACCAGCCATCTATTGTGATTGGTTTTTGATGCATGGTGACAACCCTCAGGGTCCAAGTAATTTGAGGTTTTATTTAATGAATTTTGGAAATGATTGGAAGGGATAGTGCAATCTTTATATTCCTGAGTTGGAATGATTTGACTGGACTTATAGGTTCCTCATTCTTGTCTGTCACCCATGATGTTTTTGAAAATTTGGGATGGTACATGTTTTTTTTTTTTTTGCCTGACAATATGATGGGTATAGTTTAGAACTTTAAGGACAAGTATGGAGATTATTTTATCCCCAGTTTCATTCCAGTGATCCCACATTTGAAGATTGCATCTCTTAGTTCATGTTTGATGAATCACTTTTCTGAAACTGTTAAAGCTATGCAGGCGCTTCATACGGAGATGCAAGCAAGGTTGTTTGCAGTTTGTGATACTTAAGCCTGTTTTAGTGGCAGTTACATTCATACTTTATGCAAAAGGGAAATATCATGATGGGAATTTCAGTGTGGACCAGTCATACCTTTATCTCACCGTCATCTATACAGTATCGTACTCAGTGGCGCTCTATTCGTTGGCCTTGTTTTATGTGGCGTGCAGAGATTTGCTTCAGCCATTCAATCTAGTTCCAAAGTTTATCATAATCAAGTCTGTTGTTTTCTTGACCTATTGGCAGGTAGGATCTTGTCTAATTTTGTCATTATTTTATCACTGAATTGAATTCCCAGCCTTTTCTGAATCCTAATTCTAGAATGGTGCATTCCTTATATTAATGCCTTACTTTCTGGGATTTTATTATTTACAAGAATAATTACATTTTATCCCCTTGAGATTTTTGACAATTAGAGAGACCATTCTTGTGGTTTCTGAAGTTACAGTTCCCTCCATTTTTGTTTCCTATTATAGTTCTCCTTCCCTACTATTATTCGACCATTATTTTATTGACATATGCTTTAGTGATTAAAGTTTTCTCAATATCAAGATGACACTCTGGCTCTTATTTGATTTCTTGACTGAATAACAATACTATTGTGCCCTTACAAAACTATTCTACAACCAATATCCATGTGGAACCACTACTCACATTATTGTTCAATTTTGTTTTATGTCCAGAGCCAATATGTTATCCTTAATTCACACTGTGCTCCAACATCAAACACTATCATCTCCACTTTTAACCATCAATATTTTAGTCTTTGCAGACCCTTTTATCTCCTTAAAGCATCCATCAAGTTCATAGATGATCCAACAAATGGTTGCCACCACCATGACAATGTATTGGAACCGCCATCAATTATCTCTCTATTTCCATCACATCTGCAGAGTTAAACCTGCCACCATGTCCATCTCTTTAGTCAAAATAAATAATATCCTATTTCTTTATGTTTTCTTCGAGTTTCATTTTTCTTCATTCCCTCCCACATGACTTTCTAGAACCTGTTATGTCCATCCATTTCAATTGATCCCTTGTTACTGATAGAAGGAGAAATAAGTGGTAGGGATTATATTATATGATTTGAACCTTTGACATTTTGTATCCACGACAAACTTGCTTCCAGGATGTGCCACACCTATTCAATTAGTCAAGAAGTAATTATTGAATGCAAATGGACCCTTTGTTGAATAAAGGAATTAGATGTTATTAAGAAAATATCATAAAAGAATCATGGAATTTGATAGAAATGGAGAAAGGAATTGATAAAATCTTCCTACAAAAAGGTACTTATATATTATGGGACCTAGCATATTATTTCATAACATGGAATTGAGGACAATGGAAGAAAGCTGCCATGACCTCTTATTATCATCAGTGTTTTTTATCTTTCCATGTTTGTTGACAATTCACATTTCCTCATGATGGACCCCTTGCCACAGTTAGTCAAACCTTGCAGCAACTCTCTGAACACATCAGCATTTTGATGTGTAGTAGATTCAAAACTGACAATTGTGCCCACTGCAATTATTGTCATTATCATATTTCATCTTCATCTTCATCTTCCATAGCTTTTTTGTGGCTGCCACAATGAAAACTGTCTCTATGCCAGTTGGTTTTTATTTTCCTCTATTAACAGTATTATGGTGATCAATATTTGAATAGAAAAAAAACAGATGGTAATTGATTGTTTTTGTTTGGTGGTGAGACAATTGGAGGATAAGTGATGAGAAGGACATCCTGTACATTCATGAATACATATTTTCTGACTAAAATAGCCTATGTAGGAGCCGCTTGGCATTCTTTATCTACTAACCTGTAAGGGTTGGGGGAAGGTGGTTTGATATGTCAATAAACCATTGGGGAAGCTAAGTGTAATGTAAGAAACCTAAGGAGAGTTTTTCTAATCGTAACCTCAAGAGAGGTCACTGTAATTTTCCTTTTCTAGAAATATAATCAAGGTGTAATAGTTTGTGATGTGAATTTTGTGATCACTTCCTTCTCTAAAAAAACAGCTGGTGCTTGATTAGTTGTAAGAATGCCAACTCCCCAAAATTGTAGTTAAATAACTTGTATGTTTAATGCTGGAAGCAATGCATACCTTGGAATACCTTCTGAATGTGGCCCAAACAGGTTTCTGGGTGCCTTTTTTTTTTTTCACTTTGTTTCTTTTTGAACAAAGGAAATTGGTGTAAAGTGTAAACAAATAATACAGTGTGCATGGTTTCCTATTGGATATGCATAAAAATTGTTTTTTTTGCTCATATTGTAGCTGGATTTTGCATTGATATAGATGTGGGATTTGTAAGACTTCCAGTATGTTTCTTATTATCTTTCTCTTCCATTAGGGTGTTCTTGTTTTTCTTGCTGCAAAATCTGGATTTATAAAGGATACAGAGGAGGCTGCTGAATTCCAGAATTTTATAATTTGTGTTGAGATGCTTATTGCAGCTGTGGGCCACCTTTATACATTTCCATACAAAGAGTATGCTGGTGCCAATATTGGTGTCTCTCGTGGGTTCACAGCGAGCCTTGCGCATGCTTTGAAGTTAAATGACTTTTACCATGACACAGTCCACCAGGTGAGTTATTCTACTTATCTTCTGCTCATGGGCTCCTTAGAGACTGTATCTCATTTTTTAGCTCTGTTTGGTGCATCTTATGGAGTTGCTTGTAGATTTTTTTATTTAGGAAATGTGTGCCAAAGTATTTGGTGCGCTTTTGTTTACAACTTACAAGGCAAAAATAACTTAAATAAGTTGAAAAAGACTTATTATTAGGAAGTAGGGGAATGGGTGTTTTCAACTTTTGCTTTCTAATTATCAGCTATTAGCTTGTAAGAAGCTTCACCTCTAAGTTGCACCACCTGCCTGATGATCAGTTTTTATTTCATGTCTTTTCTGGAAAAAGGAAATTTAAATAATTTTAATAGTAGTTGGGCCTTGTATCACGGGAAACAGTGTTTCCATATAACAAAGAAATAATGCACAACAAAGAAAAAGTGTTTCCATATAACAAAGAAATAATTCTAATATGTTCCTTTAGAACTTGTGTTTAGAACTTTCTGTTTTTAGGTTGTTAGAGGGAGATGAGTTTTAAATTTTCCTTCCCTACGAGGGAGAGAAAGATGAGAGGGATGAAATGTGCTTGTCCACTAGGTGTTAGGGTTGGGTTTGGCCATGCATGGTGGTGTCCTGGTGGACTGTGTCTTGCAAAGTCACCCAACCTAGGTGTTTGGGGAAGTGGATATTGGGTTTTGTTTTAGCCATGAGGCTATTGGTTGGTGGTGGCATGTGAAATATAGGAGGAAATGAGAAGGGGAATGGCGAGTGGGTCTGCTGCTGTAGAAAGGAGGAGGAGGGAGAGGGAATGAAGAAGAAAATAATAGAAAAAGACAAATTGAAAAAGGGGCAAAAGTATCTTTATATATATTTCTTAACACACGCTCAATTTAGTGTGTTAACGCATGGTTAACTTAACTAGAATTTGCAACGTTTGCACTTTACTCCAAATTTCAAGAGGGTTATGTGTATATTTTTAAACATGAAAGAGGTAAAGTGTTTTTGGACAAAACCATATAAAATATAATTAACCCAAAATGTTTGGAGATCTAATTGTGTTTTTATTTCAATATCTATTCGTGTGTATTTGTTTTTGTTTTTATGTTTGCTTGCATGTGTGTTTTGACCTTTTACCTCGTTGAAGTTCAAAATAAAATAGGAACATATTTAGATTTAAATGAAAATGGTAACTCCTATAAAAACTATTGATTGATTAGGTTGTGAACACGTCATGTGATTCTCTTTGGTTCTTGTTGGCATTAGTGCTAGTGATACATGGTGTTCTTGCAATCTTTTGTCATCTTCTGTTATCTGTGTTGCTTATCATTAAGGATTACTTCAACTCTTTGAAGTTTTGGATTGTTATATGCATTTCTATTAAATTGGTTTATAAATAAAATTATTTAAATATGATTTTAGATGTAATTAATAATATATTAATGTCTTCCTTATTTATTTTCTTTGCAGATTGGTTTTTGATGACGTTTGGAAGCATATTTGCAAATCAAGATCAAGTGTTGAATTATTTATTTATTTCCTGAACTGATACTTAGTTGTAGTTGCAAATCAAGATTGAGTGTTGATTTTTTTTGTGGACTCCACATTAGTTCATTTTGGGATTTGCTTTGATGATTTTTTTGTTATACATAATGGATTATTATTAAAGTTGTTTGATGGATACATTTTGATTTATAATATAATGGTTTAGTGAATTTTTGTGTGGAGTGGTGTATAATAGCTAGTGGATTTCTTAGTACAATTAAAAGGCTATTGGGATCTGAGCAGGGATATTTGTGAAATAATAACTTAAATTGAATATAAAATATGGAACAACTTTAGTGACGAATTTTTTCGTCATTTGTACTTCTTATTATGACAAAGTGATTATTCGTCACTAATAAACTTTTTTTTGTGACAAAATTTACTGTAGTTTATATATGAAAGTTTTTATTTATTTTGTTGTTTGGTGACTAAAAATTTTGTCACGTATATATATTTATGACGAAATATATTTCGTCACCCATATATGACTTTTGAAGACAAAAAATTTCGTCACCTTTACATCTTATTGTGACAATTATTTCCTCATCAATGATCAACATGCGTGACAAATTTATTCGTCAACTAAAGTTATAAATATGGTACTGAACAACTATTTGGTGACGAAAATGAGAATTTTTTGCGACAAAATTTTGTTTTATTGGTGACAAAAAATTATGACTTTTGAAGACGAAAAATTTCGTCATCTTTACATCTTATTGTGACGAAATTATTTCCTCATCAATGATCAACATGCGTGACAAATTTATTCGTCAACTAAAGTCATAAATATGGTACTGAATAACTATTTGGTGACGAAAATGAGAATTTTTGGTGACAAAATGTTATTTTATTGGTGACAAAAAATTTCGTCACTGAAGTAATTTCATTGGTGACGAAATTATTTTTCGTCACGTTGGTTTTTAGTGACAAACATTCAATGACGAAACCGGTGACGAAAATATTTCCTCACAAATATCTATAGTGACGAAATTAGCTCTTTAGAGACAAAAAAATTTCGTCATTCAAGACCCAACTTGTTGTAGTGTCTATTATTAATATTCCAAAGGATTATTATACTTTAGTCGATTAACAAGAAACTTATTATAACTAACTCCACTAAATAAAAAATAAAAATCTTGTAAATTCTATGTATACAAACTTATTTACCAATAGGTTAAAAAATATGAAGAAAAAGTTATGGAAGTTTTTATTTCCACACGTCATTTGATCTATGTGCGCATATACTTAATGAATAAAAATTTTATTACAATTTTATCTCTAAATAAAATTACTAATTTAGACATTAGCATACACATTCCACCTTATATCTAAATTTTCTCACTACACATCTTTTGAATTAAAAAAAAAAAAAAAAAACTCACAACATATAATATTAAACACATTAAACCCTACTTCTATTCTTCATTGTTACCTTATTTTAGTCCTTCTGTTGCCATCAAACTCTTTAATTAGCCTAGTATTTGAGTCATTTTTCTTCTCTCAAATCCCACCCTTATTGTTTATTTGTGTTATAGAGGGTTTGTAAAATAAAAGTTCAGATTTTGAAAAGGATATCATCATTTACAATAACATTAGCAATGAAAATGTGTGTTTTCACGTTCACAATCATCTTTTCGTTAAACTAGTACTGAAACTAGTCTATACTTCTGACATTCAACTTCCGAAGTAATCAAGATATTTTGGCAATCTACTTCCGAATTAGACATATTATCTCGACTATCAAATTCTAAACTGGGTATATTTTGTTCACTGTCAACTTTCAAACAAGCAGAATGGTTCTATAGACGAGAAGATGACCAAAAACGATTGAAAAGGCTTTAAAAATTATTATAATTTTTTTTTTTTAAAAAAAATAAAACTTTGCAAAATTATATATACAAATCTATAAAAAAGAGTAAACTAATAGCAAATCTACAACATAGAAACCCTAATGGAGGTTCTTTCATGGAGGTTTAACTTCTTCTTCTGGTTTTTGGGGCTGTGATATGAACATAGTGTGTAGTTTTGTGTGTGTGTACGTTATTTAGGGTGTGTGTAGACTTTTACATATGAGGTATATTTGGAATAAAAAATGTAAGGAGTGAACAATATTAAATGTTCATAATTTTTTTAGTGTGTGACAAAGGAGGAAGGGGGTGGTGCTGCTAAGGGAGGGTCATTGAAGAGGGAAAGCATCTGGGGAAGGGTTACTGCAGAGGGGGGAGGGCTGGGGGGTCACCGGAGTTGGTGGGGAGGTGGTCGGCGTTGGAATGGAAAAGGCGTGAAGCGTGTAAAGAGAATGAATATACTTTTTATTGAATCGATACAATTGTTACAGGAAGAAGTTATATTTATACACTTTAATGACTCTTAACTATAACTACCTAACCTTGAATCTAACTACTAAACCATAGTTAACACTGGATAGTTAATCTATAACAAACTAACAACCTATAACAAAATAATAACCTATACAGCTGGATATTACACATGTGTGACTTATGCTATAGATGGAACTGCTGTAGCTTGCTCTGTATCTGTTGCAGGTTTTGCAGATTGCTGTGACTTATCATACCCCTGCAAGCTCAAGGGACTGGGAAGGACATTGAGTTTGAGCTGAAGATATTGAAACCGAGCAACGGATAGAGGTTTAGTAAAAACATCAGCAACTTGATCTGAAGTGGGAATATGACAGATATGAAGCTTCTTCGATGCAACCCTTTCGCGAACAAAATGATAATCCACCTCAATGTGTTTAGTACGAGCATGAAACACAGGATTGTTACTCATAGCTATGGCAGATAAGTTGTCACACCATAGGGTAGGCACAGGAACAAAAATATGAAGGTCAACAAGCAACATTCCAATCCAACTAAGTTCAGCTGAGGTTTGTGCTAAAGCTCTATATTCAGCCTCCGAAGATGATCTAGACACAGTTGGTTGCTTCTTGGCAGACCAAGAGATAAGATTAGGACCAAGATAGACACAGTAACCAGTGGTGGACCTGCGATCAAGGATATTACTTGCCCAATCTCAATCTGAATATGCATTGAGAAGAAGAGGGCCAGAAGTGAAATGAAGGCCATAAGATGAGGTGCCTTTGAGATATCTTAGTAATCTTTTGACTGAGGTAAAATGGCTAGTCAGAGGAGAGTGCATGAATTGACAAAGATGATTAACCACAAAGGCTAAATCTGGTCTAGTAAGGGTAAGATATTGCAAGGCTCCAACCAAACTGCGGTACAAAGCTGGCTGAGAAAAGAGAGAATCTTCTGCTGCAGTAAAAGCACTAGAAGAAGACTTAGTAGCCATGGGAGAAGAGTAAGATTTGCAGTCACTCATACCAGCCTTGGCCAATAAATCTGAGGCATATTTTTGTTGAGAAAGCACATAACCATAAGCATTTTTTTATGACAGATATACCCAAGAAGTAATTAACAAAGCCAAGCTCCTTCATGGAAAAGGTTGTATGCATATGTGTAATGAGAGAGGTAATATAGAGAGGATCACTTCTTGTGAGAAGAATGTCATCTACATAGATGAGAAGAATGGTAATAGCAGTAGAAGTTTTCTTAATAAAAAGAGAAGAGTCACAATGGCTTTGAACAAATTGATGAGTGAGAAGAAAATTTGAGAAGGTAGAGAACCAAGCTCTAGGAGCTTGCTTTAAACCATAGAGAGCCTCGTGTAACTTGCAAACAAGCGGAGATTGATTTGGTTGAACAAAGCCTTGATGCTGAACCATATAAACTTCTTCTTCAAGAACACCATGGAGAAATGCATTAGATATGTCAAGCTGCTTGATGGGCCAATCAAAATGTAGAGCCAGGCACAACAGAATTCTAATAGTAGGTTGCTTAGCCACAGGACTAAAAGTCTCATGATAGTCCACCCCTTCAGTTTGAAGAAAGTCCTTGGCAACTAACCTTGCCTTATATCTGGCTATAGAACCATCTGAATTTTTCTTGATTCTATAAACCCATTTGCAGCCTATTGCTTGTTTTCTAGGTGGAAGATCAACTAAAGACCAAGTACCTTATTTTTGTAATGCTTGAAATTCTTCAAGTATAGCAGTTTGCCAAACAGAAGAAGAAGATGCTTGCTGAAAAGTTTGTGGTTCAGACTGAGGAGAGAAAGAATAAAGACAAGTAGTATGAGAAGCGGTTGATTTGGATCTGGTAATCATGGGATGAGTATTAGAAGAAATATAGGGAAGATCAATAGAGATTTTGGAAATAGCAATCTGATCAGAAAGGACAGTAGATAGAAAAGGAATAGAATTGGAAGATACTGGTACTGGTTGAGCTCCTGAGTGAGTAACAGTAGGAGAAGAGGAAATGGTGTGAGCTGCTGGAATTGGGTGAGCTGCTGGAGTAGTTGCAACTGCTGGAACTGCTGAAATTGTGTGAGCTGCTGGAGCAGTTGCAGCTGCTGGAATTGGGAGAGCCGCTGGAGTAGGTGTAGTGTGAGATGAAGAGAAAGGTGAAGACCAGAAAAATTGCTGGAGAGAGACAGCAGTGACAGAGGAAGACAGTTTGGAAGAAGTCTGAAAAGGAAAGAAAGACTCATCAAACACCACTTGTCTGGAGATGTAGACTTTTCCTGTGATGGGATCAAGACACCTATAACCTTTGATGGAAGGTTGATAACCAAGAAAGACACAAGGAAGAGATCTAGGTTGAAGTTTATTAGTGGTGTATGGTTTGAGCCAAGGATAACATCTACAGCCAAAGGATCGCAAGAGCATATAATCAGGTTTATGTTTGAATAAGACCTCATAGGGAGTAAGATTTTTAAGCTTGAGAGTAGGATGTCTATTAATCAAATAGACAGCTGTTGCAAGAGCATCAAACCAGTAAATCAAAGGTAGAGAAGAATGATGCATGAGGGTAATAGTAGTTTCAATGAGGTGCCTATGTTTCCTTTCAGCTACACCATTTTGTGAAGGTGTATGTGGACAAGTTAGTTGGTGATCAATGCCTTTACTTGTAAGAAAATTTTGAAATGGTGTACTAAGATATTCCCCTCCATTATCACTGCGAAGAATCTGAAGTTTAGTTTGAAATTGAGTCTCAACAAATGATTTAAATTCAAGAAATTTAATAAAAACTCCACTCTTATAATGCAATGGAAAAAGCCAAGTAAATTTGCTAAAGTCATCAATGAAAAACACATAGTACTTAAAACCTGAAACAAAGGAAGCAAAAGGGCCTCAAACATCTGTATGGATAAGAGCTAAAGGTTTATTTACAGTGGAATTAGACAAATGAAAAGGCATCCTATGGCTCTTTGAAACACAACAATGTTCACACAAACTAGAGCCTTTATTAGACAAAACCTTAGAACCTAGATTATTATGAGAAAGAACATGATGAAGCTTCTTAGAGGAAGGATGACCAAGTCTGAAATGCCAATTAGGTGTTACTGCAGGTGATGAAGAGTAAGAAAAACAAGCTTGAGAAAAGATAGATGCAGCAGATGTAAATACAACAGGAGAGGATGCACCAGAAGGAGAGACACTGAATGGATAAAGGCCATTTGTGTAGCTTCCTTTATACAAGATTTTCTGAGTAATCTTGTCCTGAATAACAAAAGAGCGTTCATCAAAAGTGATAGTGTAGTGATTATCTCTGGCTACCTGATGAACAAAGAGCAAATTGGATGAAAGTGTAGGCACATGAAGTAGCTTTGTAAGATGAAAAGGAAAAGAATGAGTAGGAAGAAGACCTGTTCCAGTGTGAGCAATGGTATGTGTAGAACCATCACCAACTGCAACTTGATCTTGACCATAATATGGCTGAGGGAAAGAGAGCTGACTTAGATCAGGTGTCATGTGACTAGTGGCTCCGGAGTCAAGAAACCAGTGCTCAGGCTGTGACTGATTTGAGGATGATGCAACATAAGCTTTGGACTGAGGCTCTGTAGAAGCAGACTACTGAAAAGCTGTGTTTAACTTGTACCAGCAGTCTAGAGCAGTGTGATTAGTCTTTCCACAGATTTGACAGATCACATTTAAAGAATTAGTATTGGCAGTAGCAGCTTGAGGAGTGTAAGGGTAGCTATAGCTGGATCTGCCAGCTTGAGGACTGTAAGCATAGTTGAATCTGCCTCTTGAAGAGTGTGAGCCTCTCATCTGTCCTCTAGACCTACCTCCATCTCTGCCTCTGTAAGAACCACCTCTGCCTCTATAATAGCCTCTAGTACTGCCTCGATTAGAATAATTTCCTTTATGTGCCGTATAAGCAATGGAGCTTGGAAGATCTGAGGCATGTGCATGCTTAAGAGAGGACTCCACATGAATAGACTCTGAACAGAGTAAAGAACACAACTGATCTAGAGAAATATGATCTGATCTTGTGTGGATAGCAGTTTTTGTAGCATTATATTCCTCAGGCAATCCATTTAAAATCAACAGAACTAAATCTTCATCATCAATAGGAGATGATGTAAGAGCAAGCTGATCAGATAATACCTTGAATTGATTTAGGTATTCTTCCATTGTTGTCCCTTTCTTAACAATCTTACTCAACTTGATCTTCAACTGATGTATGTAAGATCTAGACAGTGAAGTAAATTGTTTGGCAAGAACAGTCCAAACTTCATGACTGGTTTGACATTGAATAACAGTAGTGAAAATGGATGAAGACAAAGTTGCAGTAATGCAACTTAACAGATGAGCATCAATAGTGGTCCATAGTTCATGATTCGGATTAGGAATTGCAAGATTATTAGAATCTAGAATCATTGCAGGAGGACATACCTCTGATCCATCTACATAGCCAAGAAGTTTTGTGGCTTTCAAGATGTTTTGCAACCGATTCTTCCAAATTATGTAATTGGATGAATCAAGCTTGGTAGAAACAAAAGAACTCAGATTAGAAATTAATAATGTGAGATTCGAAGGTAAGTGTAGACACTCCATTTTTGACCAACCTTAAGACTCAGACGTCACCAACTAAGCGCTCGGTGATGTTGCATATTGTGCTCGTTCTGAGGTTTCAGAGTCTCGGCTGTGAGCCTTGCCTCCGGACTTCGGGACTCTTTTGTGCTTTGCTTCGGTTTGCGAACCAGGTCCCGTTTTCTCTATTTTCTCTTCCCGAAGGGAGGGAGAGGTCCCGTAGACCATCTCCCAGTGGCCGTAGGCTACGTTTCGCGGTCGTAGGCCATTTTTCCCGTTTTGAGGCCAGTTTTTGGTTTTTTGAGCCGTCAGCCGTACGCCTTGGTTCGGGACCGCTTAATTACCTTCGATTACTCCAGTTTTTGGCACACACCTTATTTCCTCCCTTTAGAGGGACACTGTGGCCCGGGAGACCACCTTCGTGGTCATACACCACTTTCGGTGCCTGACAGCCTGTTTTCGGGGCCCCAAACTGCGCGTTTTGGCCCCCAAACCCTCGTTTTGCATCCGTCTTGGTCCATTTTTGGTGGGGACCCTATTTTCATTGTTAGGGAGGTGGTAGGATGGTGGGAGGCCACATTTTCCCCTAAAAAACCAGTTTTCTCTTTTTCCCTCTCCAAAAGCCGATTTTTTTGACAGAAAGCTGGTTTTTCTCACTTTTGAGCCACAATTTCTGGCTTTTCATACCACCATTGTGTTGTGCTCATCTGGGAGGCCACCAATATGGGTAGGCCGACCAATAATTCATCTTGACCCTTTTGAACCTTGCTAAAAAGCTGGTTTTCCTCTCTCTTGGGTCACATTTTCTGGTTTTCCACCATACAGCTGTGTTGCACTCATCTGGGAGGCCACCTTTTTGGGGGTGGCCAGCCAAAAATTCTTCTTGAACCTTTTGACCCCTGGTCGACTGACCAGGGGGAGTGGCCGGCCGGCCACTTGAACTGGCCGGCCTGCTTCTTGCTTTTTGCCCTCTCTGAATGCATCACAACTGTGCCAGCTGTGAGGCAATTGGACCATCCTCCATACACGTGTATGGAGGATATGTGAAGCCCTTTTGGGATATTTTAGAGCCTCTCCTCTATAAAGGGGAGGCTGATCTTCTTTAGAAAGGGTTGAACCTTTTGGTTAGAACTTATACACCTCTCTCTCTATATCTCTACACTTGAGCCTCCAAACCCTAGTTTTCTTAGACCATTTGCACTACAACCCTTAGCACCACACCTTCCCCATCCATTCCAGCACTTTGGGATTGATTTGCAAGGGTTGAAGGTTCACCAACTTGGTCCAAAAGCTCCAGCTTTGCAGCTCTTCAAGGGTAAGCACCTATTTCCCTTAAACTTGCATTTTTTTTCTCCATTGATTAGCCTTACTTGCAAGTATTTCTGGACTTTGTCATAAACTAAAAAGTATCATATTTTGAGCTCCTCTTGAATATTTATTAAGGACACTTTTCTGTTTGAGGTCTCCTACACCCTTGTATGCTTTGTCCCTCTTTGTAGGCTTATTTTGCATCATATCTTAGCCCTACTTGTGAGCATTTTCGAGATTTGTCATAAACTTGAAAAAGTTTTTTTTTGAGCTTATAAACATGTTTGTTTAAGATACTTTCTCTATTTGGTGTCATCTACCCCCTTTCATGCCTTATTTCCTCATGTTTTGAGCTATGCATGTGAGCACTTGCATTGGCCTTGATTTGGCCTTTTAGCCACTGAAATCCAGCTGAGCTTCAAAATCATAGAGGGGTGACCCTTTCACCCGTCATTCTCTTTACTAGCTTTGTTGGCCTCCCAAAGGGACCCTCACTTGCATGTTGTGAAGTCACTTTTTGGACTCAATTTGGTGAGTTTCAAGGCCTGCCTTAGCTCTATCCAGAGCCTCTTTGGTCTTATTTTATGTCTATGATGTATGTGTAGAACAATTCTATTCAAGGCCTTTTGAGGGGGGCCTTTCATTGTATGCTTCATTAACCCATTTCAGGGACAATTTGGTGAGTTTTAGGCTTGTCATATTTGATTTCCAGAGTTGGTTTTGCCATGCTAAGTGTCCTTGTTGTATGTGTTGAGTAACCCCTTGCATGGCCCTCCAAAGAAGCTCATCATTTTTGCATGCATTGGATGCATTTCAGTGGTTATTTGGGGTTTATTTGGCATGAAATACTTCTATTTTTAGCTGGTTGGGTGAGCTCTCATATGCTTCATTTAGCTGTAGAACAACTCATGGTTCACTAGCCTATGTTGCATGTTGTTTTGACCCTTCATGTTGGCACCTTTTGGCAATGCCTTGAACTGATAATGTGCTCATTTTGGACTATCCTAGCTCTGTTTTTGGGTCTTGTGGTTGAATGATGTTAGTTTTGCATGCTTGTAGTTCAATGCACTTGTCTATCTTCGAGTTTTGAGGTTCGTTGCATGCATGTACTGAGATATTTCCATGTTTTGAGCCTATCATTCATCACATTTCAGAGCTTGTTTGAATGCCATGTTGCCATGTTTTCATCTCTTTAAATGCGTTTGAGAGTCGGGCTTGTATGCCCCATTTACCGACCATTGAATGAGTTCCATTTCGTCGCATTCCGAGCCATCATTTTAGGTCAATTTCCCACCATTTCAGACCTGCCTAGGGTCTGTATTGGGTTGGTTTTGCTTTTGGTGCATTACTTTGGGTACCTCTAGTGTAATGCACTTCACTAGTTTCGGTACCCGGGCCCCCTAGCTTGCATTGTGTACCATATTTGCATGTTTCGGGACCATATTTCATGCTGTTTTAGAGCTGTAATTTATGCTATTCCATGTCATGTTTCATCCTTGCCATGCTTTGGAAGAGTGGCATTTCATGCCTTAGGTTCGGTCCTTGGTATTCGTGCATGTGTGCACACATTTCGGTTGTCTGATTTCCATCTGATGGCCACTGATGTGAGTGTGGCTGAGGTCCACTCATGTTGGTGTAAGTCCATCATGCATTGTGTATGCCATTTCGGTCCATAGCATTGTGTATGCTAGGTTGAATGTTAGAGCATTGTGTATGTAATGTTACATCGAGCATTGTGTATGCCATTTCATAGCATTGCGTACGGTGGGTTGTATGTTAGTCGCATTGTGTATGCCATCTCGTTTGCATTTTATTTGGGATAGGAGTTAGCTCAAGCATGGGAAACGAGGGATGTTTCGTACTCCGAGTGACGGAACGTGTCTCAATTCCAGGTCGCCGACACTCTGGATTACCCATGATGGAGTTTAGGTCTTGCTGTGTTTTCATGTACATTCATATCACATCGAGCTGTGTAATTCGACTCCTCGGCCATCATGCATTGAGATGCGTGATTGGTGTCACGAGGATCGAGGACTACACTCCCTGAAGAGTAGTCATCATACATATGTGAAAATACTTTGCTGTGCCCCTTTCTTGCTCTCTGTTGCAGCAAATCAGAAATCAACAGCTTTCTAAAGCCTTGCACAGCATTCCGACATGAATTGCAAACAGAGGTGAATCGGGGCACCGCAATGAATTTCTGCGCAAGGCAACTCGAGCATGCATCTTTCATCATTTGAAACAGAGCTGAGGCGGTCCATGGATTTGCATGCTAATTTACTTGCTTTCCTAGTTAAGTTGTTAATTAATTAGGGTTTTGTACTTATTCGAACTGTAATTATTATTCGGACTGTATTATTTATTCGAACCCTTCGAGCGAGGGAAATCTTGTAATAAGTGTGCGTGCGTGTGATGTATGTCTTCCAACCCCACGTCTTTCTCCCATTTATTTACCAGCTTATGATGGTTAGATTAAGGCATGTTTCAATTAGCATACTTATGCTTGCATGTTTGCATCATTCATCTGTTTTGCATGCACCGGGCTCGGCGCATCATACTACTGCATTGTATTTCAATTCCAAGTTGAATACTTGTTAGTTGTAGCATCTCACATGCCATCCTTAGAATAGCCGAGCCTATTGTAGTTGCATTTTTGCATGTGTTGCATTAGGCATTTTTGTATATTTAGGATCATGCATGGATTTCTAACATAGCTTCTGTTTTGGCTTGGAGTACTCGGTAAGCACTTATGCTTTAGTATCCTTGCATGCGTGTGAGTGACTTCCATGATAGCATGCTTGCTATGAGGCTAACTGCTTATGTGATATAACTGCCTGAATGCCTGTGGGTGAAGGTTAGATTATCTGAATTGGAGCAATGCATTGACTGTGAGTTTTAAGCCCACTAGATAGTGGCAAAATCATGTTTTCTAAGCCCACCCGAGGGTGGCAAATCCATGTCTTAGCCTACTTGCGAGTAGCAAACCATTTTCACAACAAACTTGAGATGTATTGTTCCAATTCAGGCGATCCGGTCTATATTTGTATGCTGTGCGCATCACATAGTAAATCTAGGCTAATAACCGGAATAAGAACGCATAATGTTTTCAAAACTAGATATCATGGTTAGTAGAGGCCGATCTTTGATCGGGCGAGCGGGGGTGCTCACGAAGTGACCTTCCCCAATCCTACCCAAGTTCCCGAGCTGAGGCAACTTTGGTGATGACGGACACGTGGCCTTAGGCAACGAGTCAGGGTTTCCTAAATTCCCCCAAAATAAATATTTAGGTGGCGACTCTGTATCTGGCAAAGTAGTCCATGTTTGGCACTTCTTTCAAAAAAATCTGTTTTCAAAAACGATTTGCCGGATTTGGACTCTTTGATGATTTCATCGGTCTTGCATTGCACTCTGCGAGATTAGATACAGGACCGTGACAATTGAGTCCGAACTGTAGTGAGGCCCAAGGGTGCGTCTACAGTTTCTGGCAACTCTGCTGGGGACTTAGAGAACTTGACTCGAACTCATGATATCTGGTTTTGACTACATTTGTGTGTTTCTTTGCATTGCATTTGCATTGGTGCGCCTAGGACACCGTGTTTGCCGTATGCTATTCCTGAACGGTTTGTCGGCGGCTCGCTTCGAGAAGCATACCATAAGGCTGACCGGTTGCGGGCTCTGCCACAACGGGAACACAAACCCCGGTTTTTACCGAGGCACCCTTTTTGACCATTCGACCTAGTGCATATCGGAATCCATAGTGACTATTCCAAACTAGGACATTTTGCTTACCCGATTAGGTTGTTTGAAACCGCTGCGTGCGTAGTGAAACCCTAGCTCCTAACAAAATAGGACAGGGAAACCCTACCCCCAACATAGTGGTGTTTTGGCTCTCACTTGCTTGTTATGTGCTTTTAGAGTGTGTCTCTACAGGGAATGCATTTGTCAGTTTGCAAGTCTGGGTATCAAGCCTGCAGGCATCAGTATTTGGGAGAATCAGTTTTACCTGAGGGTATCAGTTTACAGGGCAAAATTTTGGGCAGAATTCTATAGGGAGCGCAGTCATTCAGCTTCACTCATGATGGTTCTGATGAAATCAGGCTGAGATACTGTCTGCTTTCTCTTTTGCTAGGTAGTCAGGGAACCATAGCTTCAGAGGGCTCCAATATCCCACGAGGTTCATCGGACTTGTGCTGATAGACTTTGTCAGGTCAGAGATTTAGTTCAAGGGCAATCCGTATTCCTTTGCCAGAGGCAGGGTTAAAGGGCCAATCAGGCACAGATCACCAGTTCAGCAGTTACCAGATCAGTGGCCCTTATCCACCCCACCAGTGAACAGTCAGGCTAAGGCCTTAACTTTTATCACAAAGATAGATATACCAGTCAGTCAGCCGGAACAGCAGAACATAGTAGGGATGGAGGAAATGATGCAGCAACTCCAAGAAAGTATGAAACTCATGCAGCAAGACGCTGCCTGCCAGACGGAATTTGCCAAATAGCAGGCTGCGATCATGGCTCAACAGGCAGAGTTAATTACCCGGCTACAGCAACAAACCGGAGCATCTGCTTCGAACCAAGCCCATCCCTCACCAGGAGTCCCAGCACCCGAGGAGGCACCAAATGTCCAGGGAGATACGGACATTTCGACAGGACCGGCTCCGCCCCCAATCCTACCCCAATTATCCAAAACACCCACCAACCTGCCGGATTCTCTTTTTGAGTCCGAGGTGGACCCCACAGCATTGAAGGTGAGCAAGCTTGAAAAGCTATTCAAGAAATCTCAAGGCGTCAAGTCCATCCTGGACATTGAGGATGGGTATACCGATGCGGCCGTGACGCTACCAGACCGCTTTAAAATGCCACATATTTACCGCTTTGACGGGTCCGGGGATCCCATGGTGCACTTACGGCTGTTTTCAGACATATTAAGGCTGATGGGCCTTACCGGACTACAGAAGCTTTCTTTATTCGGCCAGACCCTGTCGGGTGTGGCGGTCATCTGGTACGCAAAACTCGAAGACGATGTTAATAGGAATTGTGATGAGATGGCTGAGGCTTTTGACGCTCAGTACTCCTATAATACACAGATCGAGGTCACAACCCGTGATCTCGAGACAATTAGCCAGGAGCCTAAGGAGAGTTTTTCTGACTTCGTAACCCGGTGGAGGGCCAAGGCCTCAATGATGACCACTAAGCCCACTGACAAAGATCAGATTCAGATGATTGTGCGCAATCTCCAACCCAAGCTTATGCAGAAAATTATCGTTCTCCCCTTCCCCACCTTTTTAGACTTATATGAGATAGGAGTACAGATCGAGGACGCTATGAAGCAGGGCCTTCTTGACCAGGAGAAAGAGCAGTCCAGGAAGGCGTTTTCCCGCAGTTCAAATGCGACCACCAGTGGTGATGCAGCTGCAAGATCTTCTGAAATGGGCATGGTTACCACCACCGCATCAAAAACAGCTACCCCGTTCACCGGTGCGTCCGGAAGTAGCTCACAAAAAGTCAAATATCCGCCTCGAGTCAAGAGGGTTTTTACCCCACTTTATATGCCTTTGTCAAAGGCTCTAGAGGCCTTACTCCGGAAAGGATATCTGAAATCGTTGGAACAACGACCTCTACCTGATCTTCTCCCTCCAAAGTATGACCAGACTAAGTACTGCGCCTACCATCAACAAACCGGTCATGACACTGACAGTTGCTTTCATCTGCGCCATGATGTACAGGATCTGTTTGACAACAAGGTCATCGCTGCACCAGCTCAGCAAAGTCTATCGCCACTGGATCAGTGAACTTGGGGGGATAGTGCGAATATGTGATCAGGGGATGAACCACCTGCGGGTGGCACTCAGTTTACTCCAGATGTGGCGTGTAGCACACACTGTTTTGAGCATTTGCAAATGCTGGTTTTTGTAGCTTCTGACTTGGGTGTTGAGTCAGTTCTATGGTTTTGCTTTGAGTCTGTCTCTTTGTTTTGAGTCTGTCTTTTTGATTAAGGGTCTGTCTTGTTGTATCGAGTAGTCCTGTTGTACAGAAGTCGGGTGATTCTGGGGGTGTTACTTCGGATATCACTATTTTGTTTTGTGTTTGACCTTTTGTTTTCTTTTGAGTTTGCTTCTGCCGGGGAGCCAGTTGTGCCAACAGATCTGAATGAAACAACAGTGATTTTCACACCCTTGTGTTTGCTTCTGCCTTACGCCAGTTGTGCTAGAAAGTTTGAATGAAAGGACAGTACTTTTTGCCTGCTCTTCTGTGCCTTGAAATCATTGTATTGACCTAAGCTTTTCAAAACTTTTTCTAACACTACGGTGAAAACAAAGGGGAAGGAATTCCTCGGGTTTTGCAAAAAATTGATCAATTGAGAGAAAGAGAGGCATGCTAAGCCCTTAATGATTGAGATCATGTTTGTTAATGTGAGCACTGAGAAGGATCCTGGCTTGATCTAGATTGGTTTCACATTGTCTTTCGTGCGAGCGATTAGTCGCTTTCTTAAAAGATTTCAAAAAATATTTTGCATAGTCCTGCGAAGACCTGTGTGGAATCGCTCTTGGGATTGTGTAGCTTAGGATCGCTCTCAGCCTCGAGGCTCGACCCCTTTACTTTCAAACCTTGAACTTGGATTCAGAATGTTCAACGGTCAACCACAATGCGAGGCCTGTGTGGCCAAATTTGAAGCAGCCCACGAACTAGGGGCAAGAAAGTTAAAGGAAGCTTGCGAAGCTAGATCAAAAGCCCTCAAACTAGGGGCAAAAATGTCCGATTGTGCTCGAAGAGCCGAAGATGGATCATTCCGCAAATCAATGAAGATCGGCAAGAATGCCAAATCCTAGAAAGGAGGAAAGAAGAAAATACTGTTGAAGGACAACTGAGTTCCTATCCACAACACTAGGGGCAAATTCAGCCCCCATTGGATGGACTCCTGCATCGTCATGGAACGGCAGCCATTCTCCTGGATTCAGATGATTTCAGGATCTCAAAACCATTTGACATGGACAAAGCTACACTTTTACCCTTGAGAGGCTCGCTGGGCCGAAAACCCAGAAAGGCAACCCAGGCAAAAGTTAGAGCAAGAAAAAAAGAAGAAAAAGAACAAAAAAAAGAAAAATGCAAAAGAAAAAAAGAAGAAAAGAAAAATGCAAAAAAAAAATGACGAAAAAAAATAAAAAAATCTTGAAAAGATTGAAGAGAAGAACAAAAAGAATTGAAAAGAAGAAGAACAAAGCTCGCAAGGTTGAAAACCCGGAAGGGCGGCCTTGGCAAAAGTTAGAGCGCAAAAGGAGAGGTTAATACCCGAGTGTACCTTAAACCCGAACTACGTAAGGCTTGATTCCCATCTTTGGGATACGTAGGCAACTTCATCCTGAAGTCCAGCCGTAAAACACTTCAAATTGATTGTGCCCATGTAATGGTTTTGATCATCTTCGCCTTCTCTGTATCCGAGAATTTGGTTGTGTTCGTCACTCTGAGGACTGACTACAATGCGCTGCGGTGCCATTCAAACAAGGGGCAACTTTCCGTTGCCATTCAATGCGCCGCGGTGCCGTTCAAATAAGGGGCAACTTTCCGTTGCCATGCAGCTCTCTTCAGACAAATGGGCAATTTTCCATTTGTTTTGGATCTGAGGTTGTGCATCTCAAGAGTAGGTTCTGTGCTCGTTGAGCAGTGGCCGTTTGCAAAAATAGTTTTTGAGAAGTTTTACTGAGGTTGACTAATTCTCTAAAAAATTATTCCATTTTTCTAAAACTGGACCATTTCTTGGACCCAAGAAAGGAAAATTTTTAGTGCTCACAACCTGACTCGCATGATTTTCAAAATCAAAAAGTTGAACAAGCATGCTAATCTAACTCTCATTTTGGTCAAAATTGTTTTAACAGAAAGCCAAAAACAAAAAATGGTCAAAATAATGAACTAGGGACACAGTTGAGTTAGGCTTCCCGTCTTTTCCCCGTTGCCAATGCATTTGCCAGAAAGGGCACCATACTTGCCAAGAAGGGCACTCTTCTTGCCAGAAAAGGGCACAGCTGAAACTGTCAACAAAGGAGCTGAAAGCTCTCTCGTCCTCCAAGCAACGAGGTATCAAGCCAGAACTGAAATGGATTAAGGTATTCCACTCCCTCATCCGGACAGATCTGATCACGTTCAAACTCCCCAGCGGAGCATCGTCAACCGATGTCAATTGCAGATCTGCTGCGCGTCTGGTCGCATTGTAACCCCTCTGTAGGAGAAACTCACTGTTGTGAACAAGAAAGAGAATCTAACAGAATGCTAGGGGCAAGAGCCCGCAACTTCTTGTTTATCCATCAACCACCCAGGGGAAGGATAAAAAATGAGAGATTGAAGAATAAAGAGATGTGCGCTGAGAGAAAAAGTGAGGAAAAGGGCTTCTTCAGACAAGAAAAGGAGAGCCTGAGGGCCGAGTGATGTGAGAATCACAATGAGAAAGGGTGGGAAACAATACCCAGAGAAATAGGCTCCCTGTGTACATCTGAGTGTCGTGTCTTTTTGTTTTATCTCGATTCTTGTCTTGAGTCATTTTTGAGTGTCTGTGTTTGTGCTTAGGTTGTTTTATCTTTTACTTTCCGTTGTTGAGTCATTTTTGCTATGGTCAGTCGTAGGCTCAATACCCGGTCGAAAACTCACCTCTCAATTTCAAAAAATAAAATCATTTTGCGCTCTGAGTGCCGTGTTGTTCTCCACATCTGTGCAAAACAAGATTCGTTCTTTCGTAAAATCGCAGGGTTCAACCCAGGTCATGTTAGAACAGTAAAACTAGGACCTATTTGAAGCTATATGGGTTCCAGACTACAAAGCAAAAGAAAAGAGAGAAAATGTCAGGTATCTGAGTTTGTTTCAACTTCAGTAAGTTCTGAGACTACATTCCATGTGTACCTCTTCAGGTCTTGCCAATGCTCCGAAGTATGAGTGTGCCTCTACCTCAAGCTCAAGATCAAGTCTGCTTCAAGCTAGAATGGCGATCAAAAGTGCTGTCCCTGAGTACCATTCCCTGCCAGAGGCATCATGGCCATGTTTGCAATGAGTTTCTAGGAGACCAACTGCGACGGTGGAAACTAGAGTTCGAATGGCTGATGCCTAGAACGTAAAGGTTCGGGATTTCCGGGACTAAAGTCTGGTTTAAATACCCAGGGGTGTATCCCCGGCTTGAAATCTGTGTGGAAGCCCCATAGGTTGAGATAGCGTGTATGCACCTCAATTTTGGATACTGAACCAACCTAGTCTGTCACCTCGTTGGAGAATAGGGAAAGTTGTGAATATGATCAGAAAGAAAGGCGGCATCCAAAGTGTTCTACGTGAAGAACCCTTGTCAGTATTTCAGAGCCATTGTACTGTAAGTTGAAGGTAAGTGTTCAAAGAGCACGAAGGGAGATCCCCATCAGAGTAGAGCGGTTCATCGCCACTCACCCCATGAGGTGCTTTCTAAAGCGCCGCTAGGTTTGTTTATTGCATTCCTTAAACATTATGCACTGTATTGCATTGTACCTATCAAGTTTCTCTCTCATTCATGCACAATATTGTATGTACGGTTCATTCAAAGAAGTTTCGTTTGAGATCATTTATTTAGTGTATCAATCACACTTCATTCAGTTAGTGTATCAATCACACTTCATTTATTTAGTGTATCAATCACACCTCATTCACCTTTAGTGTATCTATCACACTTTCTTCATTCGCTTAGTGTATCAATCACACTTCATTTATTTAGTGTATTATTCATACTCTCCTCACTTAGTGTGCCAATCACACATTCTCATTTTCTGTATCTATCACACACATTCTCATTTTCTGTATCTATCATGCACATATTCACTTCATTTATTTTAGTGCATCCATCACACTTCATTATCTTTTGTGTATCTATCATACTTTGTTCACTTAGTGCATCTATCACACTTTGTGTTCACCTTTTGTGTATCTATCATACTTTGTTCACATAGTGCATCTATCACACTTTGTGTTCACCTTTTGTGTATCTATCATACTTTGTTCACATAGTGCATCTATCACACTATGTGTTCACATTTAGTATATCAATCATACTCTGTTCACATAGTGCATCTATCACACTTTGTGTTCACCTTTTGTGTATCTATCACACCTGTTCACTTAGTGCATCTATCACACTTCGTGTTCACATTTAGTATATCAATCATACTCTGTTCACTTGGTGCATCTATCACACTTCGTGTTCACATTTAGTATATCAATCATACTCTGTTCACATAGTGCATCTATCACACTTCGTGTTCACCTTTTGTGTATCCATCGCACTTGTTCACATAGTGCATCTATCACACTTCGTGTTCACATTTAGTATATCAATCATACTCTGTTCACTTGGTGCATCTATCACACTTTGTGTTCACATTTAGTATATCAATCATACTTTGTTCACATAGTGCATCTATCACACTTCGTGTTCACCTTTTGTGTATCCATCGCACTTGTTCACATAGTGTATCTATCACACTTTGTGTTCACCTTTAATGTATCAATCATACTCTGTTCACATAGTGCATCTATCACACTATATGTTCACCTTTAGTGTATCAATCACACTTTGTTCACTTAGCGCATCTATCACACTTTGTGTTCACCTTTAGTATATCTATCATACTTTGTTCACATAGTGCATCTATCACACTTCGTGTTCACCTTTTGTGTATCCATCACACTTGTTCACATAGTGCATCTATCACACCTTGTGTTCACCTTTAGTGTATCTATCAGACTCTGTTCACTTAGTGCATCTATCACACTTCGTGTTCACCTTTTGTGTATCCATCACACTTGTTCAGTAAGTGCATCTATCACACTTTGTGTTCACCCTTTGTGTATCTATCACACGTGCTTACTCACTTTGTGTATCTATCACACGTTCGCTTTGTGTATCTATCACACATGCACACTGTATTCGCAGTGAGAATTGCAGTAATTCTCGTACACCCTTTCTGCATATAATGTAGTTAGATTTGTGTATGCTTGCTTAAAACTGGTGCATCCATTGTGAAAATGTGCTTCATTATAGCTTGCTGCTTTGCGTGATCATGAGTTACGTCCGGCTTGGTGCATATCATTCTGCACTGTGCCCCTGCCTGCGGGCACATCTTTTATCTCGCTTGTTTGTCTAAGTCTTCGGCCTTGTCAAAAATGGGTCGTCTCTGGGCTTTGACATTCACTCCCGTCACTTATGACTTCCGAGTTCTGTCAAAGAGGGGCAACTGTAGACACCTCATTTTTTACCGACCTTAAGACTCAGACGTCACCAACTGAGCGCTTGGTAATGTTGCATATTGTGCTCGTTCTGAGATTTCAGAGTTTCGGTTGCGAGCCTTGCCTCCGGACTTCGGGACTCTTTTGTGCTTTCCCTCGATTTGCGAACCAGGTCCTGTTTTCTCTGTTTTCTCTTCCCGAAGGGAGGGAGAGGTCCCGTAGACCATCTCCCAGTGGCCGTAGGCTACGTTTCGCGGTCGTAGGCCATTTTTTCCGTTTGGAGGCCAGTTTTCGGTTTTTTGAGTCGTCAGTCGTACGCCTTGGTTCGGGACCGCTTAATTACCTTCGATTACTCCAGTTTTTGGCACACACCTTATTTCCTCCCTTTAGAGGGACACTGTGGCCCGGGAGACCACCTTCGTGGTCATACGCCACTTTCGGTGCCTGACAGCCTGCTTTCGGGGCCCCAGACTACGCGTTTTGGCCCCGGAACCCTCGTTTTGCATCCGTCTTGGTCCATTTTTTGTAGGGATCCTATTTTCATTGTTAGGGAGGTGGTAGGATGGTGGGAGGCCACCTTTTCCCCTGGAAAACTAGTTTTTTCTTTTTCTCTCTCTAAAAGCCGATTTTTTTGACAAAAAGCTGGTTTTTCTCACTTTTAAGCCACAATTTCTGGCTTTTCATACCATCATTGTGTTGTGCTCATCTGGGAGGCCACCAATATGGGTAGGCCAACCAGTAATTCATCTTGACCCTTTTGAACCTTGCTAAAAAGCTGGTTTTCCTCTCTCTTGGGTCACATTTTCTGGTTTTCTACCACACAGCTGTGTTGTACTCATCTGAGAGGCCACCTTTTTGGGGGTGGCCAGCCAGAAATTCTTCTTGAACCTTTTGACCCCTGGTCGACCGACCAGGGGGAGTGGCCGGCCGGCCACTTGAACTGGCCGGCCTGCTTCTTGTTTTTTGCCCTCTTTGAATGCATCACAGTTATGCCAGCTGTGAGGCAATTGGACCATTATGGAGGATATGTGAAACCCTTTCGGGATATGTTAGAGCCTCTCCTCTATAAAGGGGAGGCTGATCTTCTTTGGCAAGGGTTGAACCTTTTGGTTAGAGCTTATACACCTCTCTCTATATCTCTACACTTGAGCCTCCAAACCCTAGTTTTCTTAGACCATTTGCACTACAACCCTTAGCACCACACCTCCTCCATCCATTCCAGCACTTGGGGACCGATTTTCAAGGGTTGAAGGGTCACCAACTTGGTCCAAAAGCTCCAGCTTTGCTGCTCTTCAAGGGTAAGCACCTATTTCCCTTAAACTTGCATTTTTTTGCTCCATTGATTAGCCTTACTTGAAAGTATTTTTGGACTTTATCATAAACTAAAAAGTGTCATATTTTGAGCTCCTCTTAAATATTTATTAAGGACACTTTTCTGTTTGAGGTCTCTTACACCCTTGTATGCTTTGTCCCTCTTTGTAGGCTTATTTTGCATCATATCTTAGCCCTACTTGTGAGCATTTTCGAGATTTGTCATAAACTTGAAAAAATTTCTTTTTAAGCTTATAAACATGTTTGTTTAAGATACTTTCTCTGTTTGGGGTCATCTACCCCCTTTCATGCCTTATTTCCTCATGTTTTGAGCTATGCATATGAGCACTTGCATTGGCCTTGATTTGGCCTTTTAGCCACTGAAATCCAGCGGATTTTCAGTGGCTTAGATGTGCCTTTGAGCTTCAAAATCATAGAGGGGTGACCCTCTCACCCCTCATTGTCTTTACTAGCTATGTTGGCCTCACAAAGGGACCCTCACTTGCATGTTGTGAAGTCAATTTTTGGACTCAATTTGGTGAGTTTCAAGGCCTGCCTTAGCTCTGTCCGGAGCCTCTTTGGTCTTATTTTATGTCTATGATGCATGTGTAGAACAATTCCATTCAAGGCCTTTTGAGGGGGGCCTTTCATTGTATGCTTCATTGACCCATTTCAGGGACAATTTGGTGAGTTTTAGGCTTGTCATATTTGATTTCCAGAGTTGGTTTTCCCATGCTAAGTGTCCTTGTTGTATGTGTTGAGTAACCCCTTGCATGGCCCTCCAAAGAAGCTCATCATTTTTGCATGCATTGGATGCATTTCAGTAGTTATTTGGGGTTGATTTGGCATGAAATACTTCTATTTTTGGCTGGTTGGGTGAGCCCTCATATGCTTCATATAGCTGTAGAACAACTCATGGTTCACTAGCCTATGTTGCATGTTGTTTTGACCCTTCATGTTGGCACCTTTTGGCCATGACTTGAACTGATAATGTGCTCATTTTGGACTACCCTAGCTCTGTTTTTGGGTCTTGTGGTTGAATGATGTTAGTTTTGCATGCTTGTAGTTCAATGCACTTGCCTATCTTCGAGTTTTGAGTTTCGTTGCATGCATGTACTGAGATATTTCCATGTTTTGAGCCTATCATTCATCACATTTCAGAGCTTGTTTGAATGCCATGTTGCCATGTTTTCATCTCTTTAAATGCGTTTGAGAGTCGGGCTTGTATGCCCCATTTACCGACCATTGAATGAGCTCCATTTCATCGCATTCCGAGCCATCATTTTAGGTCAATTTCCCACCATTTCAGACCTGCCTAGGGTCTGTTTGGGGTTGGTTTTGCTTTTGGTGCATTGCTTCGGGTACCTCTAGTGTAATGCACTTCACTAGTTTCGGTGCCCGGGCCTCCTAGCTTGCATTGTGTGCCATATTTGCATGTTTCGGGACCATATTTCATGCTGTTTTAGAGCTATAATTTATGCTATTCCATGTCATGTTTCATCCTTGCCATGCTTTGGTAGAGTGGCATTTCATGCCTTAGGTTCGGTCCTTGGTATTCGTGCATGTGTGCACGCATTTCGATTGTCTGATTTCCATCTGATGGCCACTGATGTGAGTGTGGCTGAGATCCACTCATGTTGGTGTAAGTCCATCGTGCATTGTGTATGCCATTTCGGTCCATAGCATTGTGTATGCTAGGTTGAATGTTAGAGCATTGTGTATGCAATGTTACATCGAGCATTGTGTATGCCATTTTATAGCATTGCGTATGCTGGGTTGTATATTAGTCGCATTGTGTATGCCATCTCATTTGCATTGTGTTTGGGATAGGAGTTAGCCCAAGCACGTGAAACGAGGGACGTTTCGTACTCCGAGTGACGGAACGTGTCTCAATTCCAGGTCGCCGACACTCTAGATTACCCATGATGGAGTTTAGGTCTTGTTGTGTTTTCATATACATTCATATCACATCGAGCCATGCAATTCGACTCCTCGGCCATCATGCATCGAGATGCGTGATTGGTGGCACGAGGATCGAGGACTACACTCCCTGAAGAGTAGTCATGCATACATATGTGAAAATACTTTGTTGTACCCCTTTCTTGGTCTCTGTTGCAGCAAATCAGAAATCAGCAGCTTTCTAAAGCCTTGCACAGCATTCCGGCATGAATTGCAAACAGAGGCGAATCGGGGCACCGCAATGAATTTCCGCACAAGGCAACTCGAGCATGCATCTTTCATCATTCGGAACAGAGCTGAGGCGGTCTATGGATTTGCATGCTAATTTACTTGCTTTCCTAGTTAAGTTGTTAATTAATTAGGGTTTTGTACTTATTCGGACTGTAATTATTATTCGGACTGTATTATTTATTCGGACCCTCCGAGTGAGGGCAATGTTGTAATAAGTGTGCGTGCGTGTGATGTATGTCTTCCAACCCCACATCTTTCTCCCTTTTATTTACCAGCTTATGATGGTTAGATTAAGGCATGTTTCAATTAGTATACTTATGCTTGCATGTTTGCATCATTCATCTGTTTTGCATGCACCGGGCTCGGCGCATCATACTAACTACATTGTATTTCAATTCCAAGTTGAATACTTGTTAGTTATAGCATCTCACATGCCATCCTTAGAATAGCCGAGCCTATTGTAGTTGCATTTTTGCATGTGTTGCATTAGGCATTTATGTATATTTAGGATCATGCATGGATTTCTAACATAGCTTCTGTTTTGGCTTGGAGTATTCGGTAAGCACTTATGCTTTAGCATCCTTGCATGCGTGTGAGTGACTTCCATGATAGCGTGCTTACCTTGAGGCTAACTGCTTATGTGATATAACTGCCTGAATGCCTGTGGGTGAAGGTTATATTATCTGAATTGGAGTAATGCATTGACTGTGAGTTTTAAGCCCACTAGATAATGGCAAAATCATGTTTTCTAAGCTCACCCGAGGGTGGCAAATCCATGTCTTAGCCTACTTGCGAGTAGCAAACCATTTTCAAAACAAACTTGAGATGTGTTGTTCCAATTCAGGCGATCCGGTCTATATTTGCATGCTGTGCGTATCACATAGTAAATCTAGGCTAATAACCGGAATAAGAACGCATAATGTTTTCAAAACTAGATATCATGGTTAGTAGAGGCCGATCTTTGACCGGGTGAGCAGGGGTGCTCATGAAGTGACCTTCCCTAATCGTACCCAAGTTCCCGAGCCGAGGCAACTTTGGTGATGACGGACACGTGACCTTAGGCAACGAGTCAAGGTTTCCTAAATTCTCCAAAAATAAATATTTAGGTGGGAGCTCTATATCTGGCAATTCAGTCCATGTTTGGCACTTCTTTCAAAAAAATCTGTTTTCAAAAACGATTTACCGGATTTGGACTCTTTGATGATTTCATCGGTCTTGCATTGCACTCTGCGAGATTAGATACAGGACCGTAACAATTGAGTCCGAACTGTAGTGAGGCCCATGGGCGCGTCTACAGTAAGGCTGATGAAGTAATTACAGATGTTGTTGCAGATGGTGCAGGTGTGATGTTTGAAGAAGCCATAGCTGAAGCTTTGAAGCTTTCTTGCTCGTAAGAGCCTAAAGCTCTGATACCATAAAGAGAATGAATATATTTTTTATTTAATTGATACAATTGTTACAGGAAGAAGTTATATTTATACACTTCAATGACTCTTAACCATAACTACCTAACCTTGAATCTAACTACTAAACCATAGTTAACACTGGACAGTTAATCTATAACAAACTAACAACCTATAACAAAATAACAACCTATACAGCTGGATATTACACATGTGTGACTTATGCTATAGATGGAACTGCTGTAGCTTGCTCTGTATCTGTTGCAGGTTTTGCAGATTGCTGTGACTTATCAGCGTGAAGCAACATAGTTTTTTGGGATTTTATTTTTTTATTTATTTTATTTTATTTATTTATTTATTTATTCAGAGTTACACTCCAAAACAATGTCATTTTGGAGCACTACAAATGCCACTACAGAAAGACCACTATTGTCACGACCTAGACCTGCCCCAAAAGTTTAGGTCATAACTGACCTGTACCTAGGCGTCAAAACAATATTAAATAATATAATTTATTCAATAATGGGGCTTAAAGTGGTAGCAATTAAATAAAAGAATGTCCATTGAGCAGTGCATATATACCAAGATCACTATGCATCTTCTCGTAGACGGAGAAGTTCACATGCACAATTCAAATATAAATACAATACAAGCCATGTATATATACAAAGAGTTAATAACCCAAAAGTTACATGAAATGTTTAACAAAAGCCACCAAGAACTTAACAAAAATGTGGCATTAAAGGAACTCCTTAAAAGGCAAAAGACTCCAACTTTGGGCTTAACAAACAAGTTCACAAAAGTCGCTTGAAGCTGACCTAGGGCTGGCCTCCAAGCTGACCACCTACAAAACATACATAAATATAGAATGAGCTAGGCATAGTGAATAATAATAATGTATGGAGGCATGTAAATGAACATGTGTCTTAAAAATATGTACATAACACATGCATGTCCTTTTTATCAACACATTCCAGAATGGCCTTGGGCCCACATAAGACAGAACAGCCTCAGGCCCAATAATAATAGAACGGCCTCAGGCCCATTTCATATGCCATTGCTGTCAAATGCTCAACTATTTTAACCAAAGCACAAGTTATAAAAAACATCTCATTCGTGAACGGAAATATATATATATATATATATATATATATATATATTATAACATTCAACATATTGTTACACTATTATTACTCACAGTGATCCGGTTGTGAAATGATTTCCTCCGGCGAGTGACCTATACATTACACATAGAAATTGATAAGTAATGCATTCTTTTCTTCGTTTATTATCTTTCCTCATTCTTTCTTTTCGTTTATTTCTTATTCATTTTTAAGTATTTTAGAGGGATGAAATATACATATTAACAGATTCAGAAGGTCGAAAAGGGTATCAGAAAGCAACAGAATTTTTCCCAATTCCCGCACATGCGGAGGTCCCTCACCGCACGTGCGGAGAGGTGTGCCGCACATATGGCCCCGCACGTGCTTTTAGTTTAGAATGCCAACATTTGCCTCCTCTGTTTTCTGCACGTGCGACTGTGAGCCCCGCACGTGCAGTTCTAGGCACTATTTGTGCAGTCCAAAAAAATGCAACAAAATCAAGTTTTCCAAATACATTTCCAAGGCTCAAATCAAGCAATTTCTCTTAAAAAATATGATATATGAACATATTAAGCATGAAACACAAGCTCAATGGAATCAAACTTCTTTAATTGGACATATAGAACTCTAATTCCCACGACTTTCATTTTCTTTATCTTTTCATATATATATATATATATATATATATATACATATACATGAACTCAAAGCATGCATAGAGGTAAGAGATTAGGAATAGTTCCTCACAATCCAACTCAAATCAAACTAAACATGAAAGAATCTACTCTTAAGTCAAATAAATGTAAGATATCTATGCTCATTTCATAATATTTGGTCAAACAAAATCATATCTCATAAACCCTAACTTCCATGGGTGTCAAAGCTTCATTTTAGTCTTGACTGAAACTAATTGAGCAAGATGTAGAGTATTCTTGGTGAGTTAAACATACCTTAAGCTAGATTCGTTGAATCCCCTCTTCAATTCTTCAATCTCCAACCCCTAGGTTGAGTTCTCTTCCCCCTTCTCTCTTTTCTCCTATTTCCTTCTCTAAAGCTCTTCCCAGGAGATATTTGTTTATGTTTTGCCTAAGTCTCCTTCTTAAGGCTCAAGTGTATATATATCTCCTATAACTAAAAGACTTAAGCTTCTTGAGTCAAAAGTAGGCTTTAATTAAGAAATTAGCCAAATAAAGCCAAATAAATCATTACGAATCAAATTTTTACAAAACTTCATATTATGTCCTAAAAATCATGGTCATCATAATTGTAAAGCCAATTCCCGGTTATCGCACCTCTAAGGCTTCCAATTTTCAATCTAAAAGTTGTAATTTCAACAAATTTTCTTATAATTGGCAGATACAATTCCATCAACATGTAATTCACACTTTAAAACGCAGAATTTCACATCAACATATAATCACACATAAAATGAGGGATTTAATGCATATGAGAGGGTCGGATTATTACAACTATAGAGGATCCGAACTCTATTCTCCCCTCCTCTCTCTTTCTCAAAGACCTCGGGGACCTAAAAATTGGGATTAAAATTGAAGTTTGAATCAATTAACATGACTATTGAATGTTTGTTATTATAATGGGTGAGAAAAATGAGGCGCGGAGGGGCGAGTTAAGAAGTGGTAATGATTGAAGGGATTGGCATCGACAAAAATGGCCTACTTTTTGTATAAATAATTTTTTTTAAATAGACTTTACAAGTTATTTTTTAATTTGATATAATTAATTGTAATAATTTTTTCTATTTAGTGTAATAATCCCATATTCAAAAAATAAAAGGCATTATTTTAAAATTTTACCTTAAGCTTTTAAAAGAGTTGGATTACCATGTCCCTCTATATGCCATATACCCAATAATATAATATAGCAAAAAAAATCGATAACATGTAACTCTATGTGTTAAAATCTAACCACATAACCAATTTATGATCTTTTTCTTTCTGACCACACAACCGATCTCTAATGTTCCTCTTTTTGATCGCCTCTTTCTAACACAACCAATCTCTAATCTTCTTCTTTTTTTTTTTACCGCACAACCAATTTTTGATGTTCCTCTTTCTGATCGCCTCTTTCTGACTACACAATCAATTGTTGATATTCCTCTTTTTGACCACACAACCAATCTCTGATTTTCCTATTAAAATTTGGGAATAAAGCTAAAGAACACGCTACTATTGCCCAAATCCACACTTACAAGACCGAGATCAATATTAACCCGGTTGCCCGTCAACTAAAAACTCACTCTAATGATAAAGTCAATAATCAACTCACAAGAGAAAAAATATATAAACAGCTGAATGCACTAAATCACACATACCTCATCCATGGGAGTGTTTGCCTTTAGATAGGAGAAAAGTCTTTAACACACTAAACCTAAGAGTCATTCATTCACTAAAACTCATGTCCTTACTAAATATCTCGACTTAGACATAAATAGTTTCTATCAATGTTTTAAAAATCGGATCGGTGAGTGAACCGAAAAAATGATCGGGTGGACGAATCACTGGTTCAACCATCGGGTTGAACCGGAATCGAACCGTGACGTCATAAATATATTAAAATTATATTTAAATAAAAATATAAGTAATAAAATTATAAATTAAAAATTTTAGTAATCTTAAATATTTCTCTTAATACTTTTTTTTATTAAAAAATATAAAAATATATTTAAAAATATTATTAATTTTAATTTTGGAAGAAGAAATCAAATATTCAATGTTCCCTCTATATGATTTTAATTCAAATAATTTGATTGAAAGAAGAGCAAAAATTTTGGAGGGATATCAAAATTTTCCTCCAATAAATTTAATTGAATCCCATAGAGATTTCTTGAGCTTTTGTGGAAGAATTTTTTTCTTATAAATAGATAGAAGCTTTCACAATAATTTCAAGTTCTCAATGGGATTCCTCACAAAAGAAGACCCTTAAAAGAGAGTTTTCAATTAAATTTTATTATTTATATATATATAATATATATATATATATATATATAATATATATATATATATAATAAGAAAGAAAGAAAAGAAAGAATAAAGAAAAAAATACAAAAAATTCTTTTTATCAACTCGGTGAACCGGAACCGGATCAACCAGTTCGGCGGTTCATCCGCCGATTTTTTCGGTTCTCTCAAAATAGGCCGGTTTTCCACTATGACCGGTTTAGTGGGTGTACCCGGACCGGAACCTCGACTGGTCGGCGGTTCAACCGGTTGAACCGGCCTGTCTGATCCGACTTTTAAAACCATGGTTTCTATACCTCGATCGGTCACATTCGCCATGTGACACACCTCAGTCTGAAATCCTGCCACATAGATAAGTCCAAAATTATATATCCACCATAACAAATTATTTCATTCATAATTTTAAGGGCGAATTACACTAATAGTCCTTGTAGTTTAGGAGCTGTGTCACTTTGGTCTCTAACTTTTCAATTGTGATATATTTGACCCTGAATTTTGAATCTTATTCTAAATAAAGACAATTAAAGATATTTACTTTGCAAATAGTCCATTTCAAGGCAAAATTGTCATATAACTTATTTTTTATTGGTTAACTTGTATATTGTTTGAAATGTAATGGCCTTTTTTAATGAATAATGTTGAAACTTTCTTGGTTATAAAGTTCTGTTTTGTTTGATTTTTAAAATCTATTTTCAAAATTAAATTGGTGAAAAAATTAAAAACATGTCATTTTTTTTTAAACTATAATTTTATCTTCTGGGAGAGTAGAAATAGTTTTTAAAATAAATTTTTTTATATTTATTTTCGTTAAATTAGTTTCTATTTTTGCAAAAGTCAAACATGATGATAATTTTGATGTCATTATTAAACCAATATATTAAATTAAAAAATCCAAACTAAAAACATTTCATAGACATATTGATTACATATTAAAAACCTAATAGCTATCAATTACATGATAACTATCTAAAAATATCTGTTAACAATAAATATAACAAACTATTATACGATAACTATCCAAAAATATCAACAAAAATAACCAATCATTATAGGATCATCATCCAAACACACTAAAAATTAATTTGTTAAAAAAATAAAAATATAAAAGATTTATCATTTTTATGGGTAAAAATAATTTTTAAAAATTCAAAATAATTTGTTGACATTTATGTTTGTCAAACTAATTTATATTTTATCAAATTGACGACTTTGTCTTTGAAATTGAGTAATGATATCTTTAATTGCCCTTATTTGAAATGAAATTCAAAATTTAGAATCAAATATATCATAATTAAATATTAAAAATTAAAATGATATAAATCTCAAACTATAAAAACAGTTAGTATAATTCGCCTTAATTTTAATTTTGATGGAAAGTGAACGTGCCAGCCACCGTTGGTAGTTGAAACTTGAATGAAATATGAGTGAAAGGAGGAAATGGGTCCCAAAATGATGGACTTAGGATTCATTTGCTTTCAGAGGTAAAATAAAGAGAATTGATAGTGAGTGAATTAATAGTGAGAGGATTATTAATGAGGAGATTAATAACAAGGAGATTAGTAAAATTGTATTTATTTTGATGATAGTTATTAGTACAGAAATTATTAAATCAAATAAATATAAAGTATTAAAACAAATTAAATTATGATTTTTACTTACTCAAAAAAAAAAAAAAAAAAAACCATTAAACTTTAAACATTAATGTTAAAAAAAAATGCCCAACATGTAAATAAAAAAATTTACAGTTGACCGGTCAGACGTCTAGCCGGAAGTCCGAGAGGACGATTGGTAATACCCTAAGCTCAACAGACTATTTTCTAATACCATCTCCTCACCCAGACTAATAATACCCTCGCCAAAGCCTATCGTAGCCTGAAGGAGACTACAAATCCAAAACCCTAAAATCAAAACAAACATAAGACATCTTTATCATTTATCATTCACAATCCAAAATAAACTGTACTAGAGGAAAACAAACGGCCCCTGAGATGCAACCAACCTCCCATCTAAGAAAAAGGTGCAGCTAACTTTAACTACATTCACCAAGCAAAACGCGTCCAATCAATGATCTTGTATCATATTATAAAGAGATGATTAAACATATAGGCCACCAGTGAAGCGACTATCGTATCCCTGGTAAGGAATTCACTCTAGATTTTTAGTGATGAATAGTGAATATAAATTATATTTATTTAGTTTATAAAACTTCAAGTTAGTAGTCCCTCCGGACTATAAAAGGTCTTGAACGAGAGATTAATAGTTTGGGTTAAGAGATAGTATTAGAAAATAATTCACTTGTCTTAGAGTGTTGCCAGTTGTTCGCCCGGACCTTTGACCGATCGACTACAATTTTTTTATTTTTTTATTTTTACATGTTAGGAATTTTTTTTTCAACATTAATGTTTAATGAATTTTTTTTTTGTTAAGTAAAAATCATAATTTAATTTATTTTATTATTTTATATTTATTTTCTATTTATTTAATTTAACAATTCCTACACTAACAACTATCATCTAAACAAATACAATTTCACTAATTCCCTCACTATCAATTCCCTCACTAATAGTCCGCTTACTATTAATCTTTTCACTATCAATTTATTCCATTATACTTTTAAAAACAAACAGGCCCTAATGTCAAACCTGGCCTTAAGATTTTCAGGGCCCAAAGCCAATAATCAACTAATAAATTTTTTAGGCCCTTCACATTTTTTTTTCATTGAAAGAAAAAAAATGAAAAAAAAAATGGAGATAAAAGACAAAAGATTTGTGTGAAAATCACAAAAAAATACTTAATATTACATTACAACAATTAATAAATGTCGTTTGATCCTCGCTTTTCTTGCATTTTTAGAAACAAATAAATCAATCCTACTTGCATAATCTAGTTTTTTTACAAAATCATTTTCAATGGATAACAATATTAATTATTTTAAATGGCCTTTCAAATTTTTAATGGATCAATTTATTTTAAGTTAGTTTGGGTCTTCCTTAATTTTTTTTTTGGATTTAAAACATACCTAATATATTACAATAAATTATAATAGGATGAGACCTTTTTTTGGGTCTATTTTCAATAGATAACAGTGTTAATTTTTTTGAATGGGCATTTCAATTTTTTAATGAATCAATTTATTTTAAGTTAGTTTGGACATTCTTTAATTTTTTTTTAAATTTAAAACATACCTAATATATTATGTTAAACCATTTTTTAAATCTATTGTAAGGGGCCTTACGCCATGGCTCCAAAAATGGTGAAATCAAACATTTTATTTAGATTAGTTAAATACATATATATATATATATATATATATATATTATTTAGACTCAGCTTTTACATTTCAGCTCCATTTGTTTTAATATAAAATATTTTTTTTACATAAATTGATTTTGCATTAAAAAAAAATCATTATATCTTTTGTGTTTAGTAGATATTTTAAAACAATTATTATTATTATTATTATTATTATTATTATTATTATTATCATCTTTGCATTGGGTAAAAGCTAATAAAATGTAGGGCTGAGCAAGAAATCCGTAAAATTCGTAATCCGATCCAGTCCAGTCCAATCCGATAGGTTTGGATTGGTTTTTCGAATCCGTGGTTCGGTTCCGGATTGAAGAATTAAAAATCCGTAGTCCACGGATTGGTTCCGGATTGAACCTCACGGTTCCGGATTGGAACCGATCCGGACCGTATACAAATAGTCTATATTTTTATTATACATCCTCCCCCATAGTATCTTCTCTTATTCTATATAAAATCTAAACTCAAACCTAAACCTCGTATAATATCTTCTTTTATTACTTTTGTTTTTTAGTTTTTAGTTTTAATTTGTAATGGTCTAAATACTTATGATGAAACTAATTTTTTTATGATTGTTTAAATTCTAGAACATTATGTCGCTATTATAAAAAAACATGTTGCTATTGTAGAACTAATATAGCGCTATGTTTATATTTTTATAAAATTAAAGTATTATATATATATATATTTTTTTTTTGTTATTTAATTATTTGAATCCGTGGTCCTAAACCGATCCAATCCGTGTTGAAATGGATTGGTTCGGATTGGTTCCAAGATTTAAACGGATCGGATTGGTTCCGATTTTTCAGGAACCGTAGATAACGGATTGGTCCTGATTTTATCCCAATCCGGTCCAATCCAGACCATGCTCACCCCTAATAAAATGTCACCCTTGTTTACTTTTAAAAAAATCATTGTGGTGGAATAGCCAGCAAAAAGTGAGCTTCCTAAAGATGAACTTACAGAATTTTTAATGGTTAGTCAATTTTTTTTTTTTTTTTTTTTTACTATGGCAAATATTTTATTTAATTTTTATTCTACGAAATAATAAAAATGGATAAAATATTTTTTAAAAATCTTTGTGCTGAAAAAAAAATACTTTACATGGAAATAAACTAAGGCCTCGTTTGGGAACAGGCTAATTTAGTAACTTTTTAGCTATTTGGCTAAAAAGGTAGGTAAAAAAAACTTGTATGTTTGGGATAACTTTTTGGCTAATTACGAAAAGATGTGCAAAAAGTAAAGAGAAAAGAGAATCTTCGACTTTTTAGTATGAGTTGTTGGCTTTTTGGCTAATTTAGTAACTTTTTGGCTAATTGACTAAAAAAGTAAATCCCCAAACGGGGCCTAAGTCTTTCCTTCCCCAAGTTTTAATTGACAACTTTAATTAGTTAATTTTCATACTCATATGATCTCCAGAAGATATATAATTTACACTCCCTAATTTTTTGAGAATGTTAGTAATATATGGATTTGGGGTCACTGTTGTGCTTGATGCACAACATTAATTGTTGTGTAGCTCGTGAGAATCGTTTTGGGTCTTATTTTAATGATCTGAACCATTCAAATTTTAGAGAATATTGAGAAGAATATACTTATAAAAATCAAGTTAATCAAATATCGGAAACCCCTTCATCAAATCGCATTTGTATTCAGTTTGATACATATATATTTATTTTTTTTATATACAGATGTTCTTTGATGAATGGGTTATCAATATCCGATTAACTAGATTTTTTACATGTATATTCTTCTTAATATTCCTTACAATTTGAACAATTTAGATCATCAAAATAAAGCCCAACACAAGTCCCACAAGCCACACAACAGTCACCGTTGTGTATCAAACACAACAATGACCCCAAATCCGTAATTGTAGACACCCCATTTGTCACCGCCTGCAAGACTTGGGCACTTTGTCCTAGGCACTCGATGATGAAAGTTACATTGTGTATGATTTAAATTCTCAACGAATGAATCCAAGGTTGAGTTCTAAAATAGTCCCAAAACTTTCGTATTTACTTGGTTCTTACCTCAGAGGTCCTTTTTTGTACATTGTGCCACCCTACACTAAGCCTCAACCAGAAGAACAAGAGAGCACATTGGGGCCTAGCCTCATTAGGGGCCGGTCATGCCTTGTTGGTAAGAAAAACTGCTCTAAGCGAGAGCCCGCCAGCTGTCTATTTTTTAATATATTTTCAACCTATTTTGCTCAAATTCTATAAATATGAGGTTATATCTCTGTTTTGAGGGTTGAAAAATTTTCAAAAAAGTTTATACACTCACTTGAGAGCTCCTTCTTCCTTACCAAGCTATCTTTGAGCAAGCTTACCATCCTTGAGCTATATCTATACACTATACACACCCTCAAACCTTAACCTTGGAGTCTTGGTTGAGCCTTAAGAATCATAATTCAACCTTGAGAGTGTGCTAGGATTGAGTTTGATTTGCAAGAAAAGCTTATTCCCTTCAAGAGGTATAAGCTTGTCATCTTTGTTTTTGCTTTCATTTCAATCTATCTCTATCTATTTCTTGTGTTTCTGTGCTGTTTTGGATCCATTTCAAGTGGTGAAACTTGGGTTTGAATAGCTACCAAAGGTAGTAAGGATTAACACCCTTACTTGCACCTAACTCCATAGCTCATACCCTTGTTTTTACACTCGTTTCTTTGACTTTTTAAACTATTTTTCAGAGTTTAAAAAGGGCTAAAAAAACATGGTTTGAAGTCTCAAAAATGGAGGGGTTAGCCACCTCTCCTTGTTTTTGCTTACTAGTTTAGTGTCTTCTTGCTTTTACCTATCTTTTTGTGCTCTTTAATACACTTGCAGCTACTTTTTTTCTTTCATTTTTTTTTGTGTGTGTATGTTTTGGGGCTGTTTAGGTTGTTCTAATTCATTTAATTAGATTATGCTTTAAATATCATGCTTGTTGTGTTGCACGTCCTCATGGCTTTGGGTGTTTAGGCCTTAGACACCGAGTCATTTGAGTTGATAGCTCTTGTTCATTGCTTAGTTATGTAAAGAGTTCCATTCAAAAACTTTGCATAATCTTTCTGTACCCTCCCTCTTTTCTTCTTTTCTCTTGTTTAAGAGTTATTTTAACCGATTGATGGTTATTCAAGGCATGAAAAAGAGACCTATGCTCAATGGCTTGATCTCTACGGAGATTCATTCCCAAGGCATAGTCTCTCATTCATGCTATGGATCACTTCTTGTTTGACATGTTTTCCCATTTAGTGGACTTAACCATCACTTTGGACAAATTGATTAAGTAATGGTAATGATTAATAAAATTGGCTTAAAATCAATGAAACCAACATAAAAGGATGTTTAGAATTAGTTGGATGTGGGCGAACATTATGCCAAGTCCATCGCTTCAAGAATTGTCACTTATCAATTCATGATATGTTGTTGAGACTTGAGACGTGTCTACCTCTCTCTTTGAGCTAAATTCATGATAAGAGGGAGGGGTGGTCACCTTTCATTGCATTCATTGATTTTTTGTCCAAACGTGTTCCAAATCATCAAGCCATCATCTTGTGCTTATTGATGATTTGGAACCAAACTTGTTCTTCTCTTGTGTTTCCCCATGACAGAGAAGAGTAGGAAGGACAAACAAAGCGTAAGCTACTCTGTTTGCACAGTTTTTACCTCAGAGCACAAAAACAGGTTTTGCATGAAATTTGGGGACAACCGGCCTCATTGGGAGCCGACCGAGCCTCATTGGGAGCCGGCCGACCCGCCCCAAATGTTTGGTAAACAGTGGATTCTGGCAGAAACAGAAGGCAGTGGCTGAGGGTGAAACAGAGCAAGTCTGGACAGACAGAGCAGTTTTTGAACACTGTGCATGAGATCGTTATGCCTCATTGTTGCTTGTATTAATATTATAATTGTAATTATTATTGTTGTAAATAATTATTGTTGTAATTATTATTGTTATAATATCATTGTTGTAAATTAAATAATTAGCTACCTATTCATCAATCATTTGGTTTTGTAATAACTAGTTTTAATTCGGACACTTGGACACTCATTTGGACCCTCTTGCATGAGGGTAAATATGAAATAATGTGTGTATGTCTTCCAACCCCATTTCTTTCTCCATTTTATTTACTTGCTTATAATGGTAGCATAGAGCATCATGTTTTCTTAATATTTTTCCATGACTTGTATCCATTTGTCTTGCATACATAAGAGTTCAGCTTATCATTCTAACCGATGTCAAGATCAAAATCTTTGCTTGAATACGTGTTTTATTTCATGTCTTGGATTGAATCAAATACCATGCTAGTAGCCGAACTTGTTATTTGCATGATTGTATGTGTCACATTAGTCATATTGCCTTATTTAGGAGCATGCATGTTTTCTAATTATTTTGCTTTGTTTGGTTTGTTTCGGAGTACTAGGTAAGCACTTATTGCTTTAGCACGTTGCACTGCATGTGATTGTTGCCATGCCAAGCGTGATTAGCATGAGGCTAAATGCTTAAATGATATAACTCTTGAATGTATGTGGATGAAGGCTAATTTCTTGAATTGGAATAATTTGAGTAATGTACATATGAGATCACTTTTTCAATTGGTACATATTCAAAACAATTTTCAAACAAACATGAAATCAAAGTGTTCCAATTTTTGCAAATTAGTCTATACTCGTGTGCGTCACATAGTAAATTAGCCTAATAATCGGAGTAAGAGCATATAGTATAAATAAGAATCATATCATGATTAGTAGAGGCCGATTTTTGATCGGGTGAGTGGGGTGCTCAATTCATAACCTTCCCCTCTCGTACCTAAGTTTTCGAGCCGCGACACTTTGGTGATGACGGATAAGTGGCTTTTAGCATGAGTCTCGGGTTTCCTAAATTTCCTAAAAATATTTAGACGGCGACTTTGTAATCTAGCAAAGCAGTCTATTTTTGACATTTTGATTCAAAATTGATTTTCCAAAAGATTTGTTGGATTTGGACTCATTTGTGTTTATCTATTTCATATCGCACTTATGAGATCAGATTCAAAACCACGGGAGTTCAAACTGTAAGGCTAGTCGTATCCGAAAGGAGCACAAAAAGCAAGCTACAGTTTCTGACGACTCTGTTGGGGAATTAGAGAACTTGACTTGAACTTCATGATGTGAAATTTTTATCTACACTTATATATTCTTTGCATTGCATTTCCATGGTTACTTTAAGTCACTATGTTTTCCATCTACTATTCTTGGACGGTTTGCTGGAGGCTTGCCCAAAATGCTCGCCAAAAGGCTAATCGGTCATGGGCTCTGTCATGCTGGAAACACAACCCTTGGATTTAGACTACCACTGTACCGCTTGATCCTCCTTTCACTTCCCGGTGTTAAGTGTGAGAGGTATATTAGGTAGTCTTGCTGAGGTACCCTCTTTACCATTTGGCCTAGCTGCATGTAGTAAGCCATAATGACTATTCCAAACTAGGACATGATGCTCACCTGCATGCAGGATTGCATGAAACCGCTTGTTTGAAAAAGTGAAGCCCTAGTTCATGAAAAAAACTAGGACAGGGTAAGCCCCCCCACCTTCATAAGGGTGTTTTTGGCTCTCTTTTAACTGGTATGTGCTTTACAGTGAAACTGTATAGGAATGTACATATCAGTTGCAAGGTTGGTATCTATTTTGAGGTAGGATTCAGTGTGGAGTGCAGTCTTACAACTTTGATTATGTCTGTGTTGATAACATCTTAGCTGAGGTGTTGTGTGGTTTCTTACTATTTTCTTTCTTTTTCTTTTTGTAAGTAGTTAAAAACCATAGCTTCAGAAGGTTCTGATATCCCCCAAATACTCTAGACTCATGTCGGAAGTTTGTGCAAGGTCGAAGATCTTATTCAGGGACAACCTGTGTTTGCCTCGCTATCACCAATTATAAGGAGGGGAAGAATCAGACAAAGTTCACCTGTCCAGTTTTTACAGTAGCCACCTCTCAGTTCAACTACATTTAGTCCGGTTCGAGAATGGTTAGCTACTTCCAGTTCAGCTCAAGAACGGTCACCTATTCCAATGGCACAGTATCCCCCGACAAATATTTAGGACTTAATACTCCAACTGCAACAAAACAGTTAAGGCACTGCAGCATGATGCGGCCCATCAGGCCGAGATTATAACTAGGCTACAGCAATAGCAACCACAACCGGCTGCGGCCTCTGCGTCCTATGTATCCACCGCGTTTATCCTTGTGCCCGATGCCACTGTTAATACTACTGCTGCTCAGGATCCATAAACCGAGGGTATTTCAGTTTTCCCAATCCCAGCAGAACCCATCCCAGCACAAGCATCCAAAGCCTCAGTTTATCAGACTAAGGCACCGTTCAAATTCGAGATTAATCCTACTGAGCTCAAAGTCAACAAATTAAAGAAGCTATTCAAAAAAACGCAAGGAGCCAATTCCATTCTGGACATAGAGGATGGATACCTCGAATCTACGGTTATATTGCCAGAGCGGTTCAAGATGCCACACATTGACCGCTTTGATGGTTCCGGAGACCCGATGGTTCACTTACGATTGTTTTCGGACATCTTGCGGCCGATGGGCTTAACTAGGCTGTAGAAGCAATCACTCTTTGGTCGCACCATGTCAAGCATAGTTGCCATTTGGTATGCCGAGTTGGAAGATTCAGTAAAACAGAACTGAGAGGAGTTACCCGAGTCCTTCATCACTCAGTATTCTTATAATACTCAAATCGAGGTCACAACTCGTGATCTCGAGGCGACGCGTCAAGAGCCAAAGGAAAGTTTCTTCGAATTTGTGATAAGATGGAGGGCTAAAGCATCCATGATGACTATTTGACCTTCAGAAAAAGATCAAATCAGAATGGTTGTTAGAAATCTGCATGGGAAGTTGTTGTAGAAAATGATTGTTCTCGCTCTATTTACTTTCAAAGAGCTTCACGAAATGGGGATACAAATCGAAGATGCTATGAAACAGGGGATTATTACTGACCATAAGGAGTCGGCTAAGAAGCCGTTTGTTCGTAGTACCAATGCTGCCAGCGGTAGCACAACTACGAGGTCGACCCCTTCGCCAACATAGACCCACAAACACCATCCAATCTTACCCGACCCCCGAGTAGAATTTTCCAACCATTATAGATGACTCTATCAAAAGCCATGGCAGGTGTTGATCAAAAAAGGGCAACTAAAACCCTTAGAACCTTGCCTACTTCCCAACCCTCTTCCATCCAAGCATGACCCCACAAAATACTGTGCATTCCACCGGCAACATGGTCACGGAACTGACCAATGCTATTGCTTGCATTATGAGATTCAAGATCTCATTGACAACAAGGTCATCGCTCCACCCTAGAAACCAAATGTAACTACAAACCCGCTTTCCACCCATAACCAAATCCTCCCACCTCAAAATTTTCACCTCATCCATACACTGTCCACTTTATACAACCCCAGCGTCTATATTACCTCCTCACACCTACCGAAATCGACGGTGTTCGTTCCTGAGGGCACAGACTTGTGCATGATGGACACATCTAATCTACAACCTGAACTTCACAGATCGGTGGTGGTAACACCTGCGATAAAAGAGATGCTGACCTTAGAGGGAGGCACTAATCTGCTATCAGAATGTCCTGGGGATCCATCTGAAAGCAAGCACGACCCGAGCCATTATATTGTTCATACCACTCAACTAAGGCTTGAGGTGGTGCCACCAGCATCGGCAGACATTAATGTGGTCAGGGAGGATGGCCCAAACCAGGGATTGGATGATCTAGCTAACCTAGAGGAAAATCTAAACAACCTGCAATTTTTTGATCAGCATGGTCAAAGAGATGTACAGATTTTGTGGTTCGACTTGAATGAATCGACTGATAATGCCGGATGGCTGAGTGATAAGCCAGACAAGAAAAAAAAACTGGAGGTAAAACAGAGGGAATGAAAACTAAGATAGCTTTGGCAGTCGGAGAGGCTGATGAGAAAGGAAAATTGCTAGAGAGCACCTGTGCGGGGAAATCCACCCAAGCCGTAGGTGTTATGGGAACGACAGACACAAGATAAGAAGCTGCACTGGAGTAATTTGAAAGAGAAAGAATTGAAGACAACTAGAAAATTGCAACTGCATGTCGCCTTGAGAGTAGACACTTGCGGTGTAAAAATGATTCAGGTAGAGCCGGACAATTGTTTGTCGATAATTGATGGCGAGTGATGGAATGACAATGATTTGCATTTGGCCCATACTGACGAAGACTGGGGAGACTGCAGCCCAGATAATACATGGTATTCTGAGGAGATAGACCATCTCACCTGAAATGGACGGGACTTTAAGCCACCACATTTGGATCAAGCAGAGCCATCAGGAAAGGATCGGGAGGTCGAGAAACAGAAGGAGAAGCAATTAGAAGAGGAGCTAGTTCTGAAGCAGCTCAAGAAGATTCAAGCCAATATCTCTATCTGGGGACTTTTTATGGCTTCACGGGTGCACCGACAAGCAATCTTGTCGGCAATGAACAAGGCTAAATTGTCCATTGATACTAAGCATGAGCAAATTGTGGGTCTGGTCTTTCCAAGTGCAACTAAGCCAATGCTCACTTTCTCTGACAAAGAGCTACTGCCGGAAGGGTCGGCTCATAGCAAGCCATTATACATCTCTGTAGAATGTTGAGAGAAGTGGGTGTCAGTGGTGTTGGTAGATACTGGTGCTGCCATTAATGTGTGTCATTCTCGAACTGTCTATGTGGTTGGCCTCAAACCGGCAGACTTCATCCCCATAACCCAGGTGATACAGGCGTATGAAAACACAAGTAGAGAATTCATGGGTATAGTGAAAGTGCGAGTCTAGGTGGACCCGTCTGAGCAAGAGATCAAGTTCCACGTACTGGATATGCCGACAACCTTTAACCTGCTATTAGGGAGGCCTTGGCTACATCACATAAAGGCTGTCTCGTCCACCCTTTATCAGATGTTGAAGTATCCTTATAAGGGAGGGGTAGCAACAGTTTTTAGGAACTCATCCATCTACCCACTTCTAGAGGTGGCTACACCAGTGCTCGAGATCAATCATGGCAATGAGGATGTATTCCTCTCAGAATTTACTCTGGCGGAAGACCGAGTAGTGCAGGCAGTTTTGGCCGCAGACGAAGGTATGTATGTCAGTGCCCAGTCCGTCTACTTCATGAACAAACTGCGGCATATTCTGGGAATGGGGCTCAGAAAGAGTGGACGAAAGGATGTTGCAGCATTAACAGAGGTGCCACACAACCCACACGCCTTTGGGTTGGGATATGTGCCAACCAGGGAGGACTGGATCAGAAAATCAAAGGAAATGAAAGGCAAAGTCAAAGCCAAGAGAGCTGGAAAGCATTATGGCCTCATCCATAGGCCAATCCGGCAGATGTTAAAAGGCCGTTTTGTCCGAGAGGAAGAGGATTTCCTTTTTTATGGCTTTCCTAAGCCTTAGGTAAATTCCTTGAAACAGCGTGTCCCCGGATTCGAGATTTTCTTTGATCTACAACTGCAAGACAGTGATGTGGAAACGCTGAACCAAGCATCAACAATGACCAAAGCAAAGAGGATGATTCATGCAATAGTGAGGTTGCCATAGGGGCAACACTGGCTGATCTCTTAACAGAGATCGACCCGTAAAACTTGGGAGATAACTTTACTGTCTCCATGATCGGGAAGGAACCGGCTGTAGACCCAACCAGTTGTATTCTGGATACATTGAGGGCACCATGTCTTACTTGGCAGTTAGAGAATGGCAATCTTTCCAGTTCGAAATCGGATGATGATGAGCCAGAATCTGATTCCACTGAGTCTGTGGAGTCAGGATCAGATTCAAGTCAGTCTAAGGAGTCAGAGTCTGGCATTTCCGAGGGTGGTAACCCAAATGCCAAGGTCTTGTCGAGTTCTTCTTTTTGTTTTGCTTTTGAGTCTGTTGTAACAAAAGAGCTGGAACTTATGAATAAGAACACTGCAGATTCTATGTAGTACTCTGTGCCGCTGGTTTATTGTATTGACCAAGATTTTCAGAATTTTAACAAAAACGAAGAGGAAGAAATTTCTCTGGCTTTGAAAAACTTGATTAATTGAGAGAAGGAGAGGCGTGCTAAGCCTTGTATTGATGAAATCACTGCCATTAATGTGGGTACTGAAAAGGATCCGCGCTTGGTCTAGATCGGGTCCACGTTGTCTTCAGAGGAATGCGAGCGTTTAATCGCTTTATTAAAAAATTTCAAAGATATTTTTGCATGGTCCTACGAAGACATGCTTGGAATCGACCATGAGATCGTGCAGCACCAGATCCCTCTTAACCCTGAGGCCCGACTAGTCAAACAGAAGCTGCGCCAAATTCGTCCGAATTGGGCATTGAAAATCAAGAAGGAGGTCACCAAACAGATTGATGCAGGATTCTTGTTAGTATTTGAGTATCTAACCTGGTTGGCTAATATCGTCCCAGTGCCGAAGAAAGACGGTTGGATTCGGGTTTGTGTCGACTTCAGAGACCTGAACAAAGCGAATCCAAAATACGACTTTCCATTGCTGTACATAGATGAGTTAGTGGACTTTACTACTAGCCATGCCTTGTTTTCTTTCTGGGTATAATCAAATTCTTATGGCACCAGAAGACAAGGAAAAGACTACTTTCACCACACCATGGGGTATGTACTGCTACCAAGTCATGTGTTTTGGGTTGAAGAATGCTGGGGCTACCTATCAGAGTGCTGCGACCACTATTTTACATGACATGATCCACAAAGAGGTTGAGGTGTATGTGGACGACATGATTGTCAAGTTCAAAGAGCGAGAAGGCCACTACATCGCACTGAAAAAATTCTTTCAACAGATTAGGAAATACAGATTGAGGTTAAACTCGCAAAAATACACCTTCGGCGTAATGACAGGGAAAATGCTGGGATTTCTAATCACGCAACGGGGAATTGAAGTAGATCCTTACAAAATCAAAGCCATCTTAGAAATGCCACCACTAAGGACAGAAAAGGAGGAGCGCGACTTTCTGGGTGAGGTGCAATTCATAAGACGGTTTATTTCCAAATTAAACTTGACTTGTGAACTACTATTTGGTCTCCTGAAGAAAGGAAAAAGTTCCTATGGGATGATCGCTATCAGTTTACCTTCGAGCAGGTCAAGGAATACCTCCAAAATCCGCCTGTTTTATCACTGCTAGAGTCGGGGAAGCCTCTAATTCTGTATTTGTCGGTAACAGGTTCAACCATGGGGTGCATGTTAGCTCAAGAATCTGAAGATAAGATGAAGAAGGCTATCTATTACTTGAGCAAGAAGATGATGGACTATGAGACCTGCTACACTCCCCTCGAGAAAGCTTGCCTAGCCTTGGTATGGGCTACCAAAAAGTTGAGGCACTACTTGTTAGCTCACTCCGTAATCCTGGTTTCAAGATTAGATCCTATCAAATATCTCTTCGAGAAACCAGCACTTATGGGTAGGCTAACTCGTTGGTTGCTTTTTCTCTCTGAATTTGATCTTAAATATGTCATGCGTAAATCTGTTAAAGAGAGAGCTATAGCAGAATTCTTGGCAAACTACCCTGTAGAAGGAGATGAGGCAGTAGAATACTTGTTCCCAGATGAAAATATTCTGCAAATAGAAGAGGAAACTTGGACTATATATTTTAACGAAGCGTCCAATTAGTACGGGTATAGGATAGGTTTATTGCTGATAGCACCCGATGATTCTCATATACCCTTAGCCTTCAAACTCTGGTTCAAAGTGTCCAATAACGAAGAAAAATATAAGGTGAGTACTGTTGGTTTAGAAGCTATCCTAGAACTAAGGGCAATAAGGTTGGATGTCATCGGAGATTCGAATTTGGTTGTTTCTCAAGCAAATGGAGACTGAAAAGTCAAAGTTGAGAAAATGAAGGTTTACCATCAGGCCCTGGATATTCTAATTCCGAGGTTTGAAAAGATAACATTTACGCATCTACTGAGAGAGAACAACAAGTTTGCTGATGCTTTGGCAACTTTATCTTCTATGGTAGACATCCCACTGGGAGTGAAAATGCATCCAATTATTATCGAACAGAAATACACGCTGGCTCATGAGACTATTGCCGCAATAGATGAAGTGCAAGACAAAAACCCTGGTATTACGATATTTGGAACTTTCTAGAAAAAGAGACGTATCCACCAAGGGCAAATGCTAAGGATAAATGGAGAATACGACGTTTGGCCGTCTAATTTATTATCTGTGGAGGTAAGCTGTATAAGAGAGGTCATCTAGGAATGCACAAGTTGTGTTCAGAGGAAGAAGAATAGAAGCGTCTCATGGAGGCTATCCACGGAGGAGAGTGTGGGGCACACATGAATGGTGTAATGCTAGCCCGGAAGATCTTCAGACAAGGTTATTACTGGTCAACCATGGAGAAGGATTGCATTAGTTTTGTACGGCGATGCCACAAATGCCAGATCCATGCCAATCGCATGAACATACCATCGTCTAAGCTTTACAATATGACTTCACCATGACCTTTCTCAGTTTGGAAAATCAACATTATCGGTGCAGTCTTGCCAAAGGGGCCAAATGGGCACGAGTTTATTCTGGTAACGATTGAGTACTTCACGAAGTAGGTGGAGCTCAGTCCTATGCAGAGCTAAAAGCGTCGCATGTAGCCAAGTTTATCAGAAATAATATCATCTGCCGGTATAGAGTTCTAAACGAGATCATATCAGATAACGGCTCACACTTCAAGAAAGAGATGGTGGATCTTCTTGAGAAATATAACGCGGCTTTTCACAAGTCATCAACGTATAGACCACAAACCAATGGAGTTATTGAGGCCACCAACATGAACGTTAAGAATATCCTACAGAAGATGGTTGAGACCTACAAAGACTGGTTGGATAAATTTTCATTTGCTCTCTGGGGCTACAGAACGTCGATTCAGACATCCATAGGGGTAACCCCCTATTCTCTGGTATACGGGATGGAAGCCGTTCTTGTAACAACCCTGATCTGTAATTAATTACTAATCTATAATTAAGGATGTTAATTAAGTGATTAAAATAAATTATGTGTTTATTGTGTATTTTGCATGCTATTTGACTTTCTATCTGTTAATCGTAGTAATATCTGTTGTGAAATCTGCTTTGATATGAAAATTGAAAGCCTTATCGGCATCCGAAACCGAAATTGGTTACATGAATATGTTATTTGGAATATTTAAAACACTTTGGTAGGGTTAATTAAATATTGATTCAGTTTGGTAAATTAAGTTGTGTTTGGCTAGCCTAATGTTCTAATTATTGTATAATAGCATCATAACTATATATATATATATATATATGAGCCCTTAAGCTCATTCTTGAGCTCAATTTGCTTCATTTGAGTGAAAAATTTTGAGAATTTATTTTACACAGAGAGAGAGAGAGAGAGAGAGAGAGAGAGAGAGAGAGTGCAATTCTAGAGAGAGTAAAGAAGAGATTGAAGGAGAATTAAAGATCTTGGCCAGAATCCATCAAAATTAAACTAGAACAAGAGTAATTCAAGACTCTAGGTAAGCTTTTGACTACTAATTCTTGAAGATTAGGTGTTGTAGAGATTAATTCATGGAGTTGTTATGATCGTATGAATGTATTTCACATAAGTTTGTGAAGAAGATGAAGAATTGGATTATAATTCTTACATGCATGTATATTGTCACGCCCTGAAAATAATCCCACATAACTATTACGTCAACCCACTTCCAAAATGAGATATTAACCAAAATCATTTACATAGTTCCAAATGTTTACCAAAGTATTCTCACATGCCATTATAAATTTATTTTCAAACTAGTACATGAACCTATAGCATGTAAAAGAAATCATTAAATCACAACAAATAAGGCCCTCAAGGGCTTAAAAGTTCCAAGGCAATAGCCCGGTTACACATAATGGTCTCACGGACCCAAACACGTTAGCCCTTGGCTTACAAAGATATCACAACAGAATAAGAGTTAAACTACTCTTCTTCAAAACATCTCCACGCCCTTAGCTTGGCGGGATCTCCACATCTTTACCTGCACCAATTCCCATAGAGGTGAGCATAAAGCCTAGTAGAGATTTCTCGCAAAGTATATACAGTTATGCCAATTCCATCAACGTTAAAAAGAAATGCATATGCAATGCCATGCAAGTGTCAATGATGAAAGAGAATTTTATTTCAATGCACTATTTCAAAATCAACATGTTCTCAACAATATTTTGTAATCTCATCACTTTCAAACTTCCAATATTTAAATCAACGGGGGCAGTAAATACAACACTGGTAATCCCTAGGCTGGTGTCTGCAAGTAGACTCTACAAGTACTACCAAACTGTCATTTTTACCAGTATTAACCGGAAGGCTCGACACCTATCCGTGCGGCTTCGGGTCTTTCACCTTGGACACTCAGGCCAACTTATCAAATTCATCTACACCCCCTATCCGAACTTACCAACATATTTACCCCATACACATTTCCATTAGTTCTCATTACAATGATCTTTCTCAAAATGAATACTTTTCCAACTCATGTCATGATGTGCAATAATGACATTAAAACAATTGAGAACATGATGCAATAACTACTAACCCATAGCATTCTTTTATATTCAAAAACATTCCTACAACAATATTCAACATCACATTTTCATTTCCTCCTTACCACGTTCTTTCACAAGATACCCATACGTCTCCAACGCATGATTACGATTTCTCATTTCACACAATAGCCATGTGTCTTCGACATACCACAACAATTTCTCAACATTAATTCATCGTGACCAAACTTTCAATATGGCTAACATGCCATCATTCATTTCACTTTTCCACTACACTATAATTAAGCATTTTCACGTCACTTATGGAACTCAACGACTTGCCATCTTACCACTTTACACAAATATACAATTATCAATGGATTTTAAAAGAGGACTTAGTCTCCAACACATATATACATCATGAAGTTGCTATTTCGTTAGATATTTGGTGAGATCAACTCTCATACTTCCTCTTGATACAAGAAAATAAATAATTTCAAGGCATCTTCATTATTTTTCAAAAAGCCCCAATTTCTAGGGTTTCCATTGAAAGAAAAATTTTATCATTTTCTAAGAGAAACTCCACCATAATCATTCATCATGAGTTTTATAGAGGGAAAACCCCAAGAAGTAGTAAAAAGATAGAGATTTCAAACCCATTTTCAAGACTCTTAACATTTTGAAACCAAAATCTAAAATTTAGCACAAAACTACAAGAATATTTTTAAATCAACACCCAAATAGCAAAACTATATATATAACTCAAAAAATCCCTACCTCAAGGCCTTTGAGAAGATGGAGAAGAGAAAACCTAGCTTAGATGGATGAGAGAGCTTTGATTTCTACCCACCAAGTGAAGCCCTAGCTTTGGATCTTCAAGATTTGAGGGAAAATGTTGATGATATTGCTCCAAGAATCAAAGAGTTTTGGCTGATTGAGGTGTTTTCTAGGGAGAAGAAGGAGAGAAATTAGGTTTAGAATGAGAGAAAAATAAGTTAGAGATGATATATATTCGGACCAAAACGTTATAAGAAAATAGGGCACGGACTGCCCAGTTGGCCGCTCGTGCGCCCCACCTTGACCGCTCGTGCATCCCATTTTCTCTGCTCGTGCACTCTAGGTAGAATCGATTTTTTTGGGTCTAAGCCTCCACTGCTCGAGTGGCCTAGCCCACCGCTCGTGCAGCCTAGGGCCCCGCACATGCGGCCCAAGCCCAGCCACCAAAAATTTTCGCTTCGCTCCTGGCACTCCGGACTCACCTGTACGCCCTTCAGAACAAGCAAAATTCAACACTGACAAAAACAAGAACTAGAATTTTAAGTTGGGGAACCATTTCCGAATGCTTCAAACCCAACGAAGGCAATTAGAGAATGAAGCGATGGAAGAAAGAGAAAGGGAAGGAACCCGGCCGTCACATATATATAAGTGTTTAATCATCACTTTGATCATGAGTTTTATAATTTGTGTTGGGTTTGGAGTATGAGATGTACATGCATGCATATGTCAACAAGTTTTGTAAGTAAATTCCATGCTTGAGGAGTCTTAGGCAAGAATTAAGAAAAGAATTCTACTTGCATGCCTAAACATGTTGGGTTTTGCTATGTCAAGTATGATTTTGATCATTTATGTGGAAATTATGGATAATTGGCACATGTATGTTTGAATCATCATATATTACCTCTTAAATCATGTTTTGAAAAAGATTTTTGTATATGTTTGAAGCCTTAAAGCTCAATTTTGCTAAAAGTATGGACTTTGATCAAAAGAGTTTATGAAACTTACATGCATTGAGGTTTTGAACCCAAGTTTGGTTAAATTCATGAGTTTTGAGCTAAAGGTTTGTAAAGGATCATGTATTGATGTGTGTGGATAAGTTTTCTAAGTTTTTGAACATGTCATGCATGAGTTTGCCTTTGAAATTGCATGTTTGGAGCTCAAGACTCTGTTTCGAAAACCCAGAATTTTTGTAAGCCGCTTGAGCGAAAGATTTGCCGCTCGAGCGAACATGTTTAACATCCAGTACTTTTGTAGAGTTTTGGGATTGGCTCAAGCGACAGAACCTACGCTCGAGCGACTACCCTTGTTTTTGATCCTCAGCCTGAGCGACCAAAGTTGCGCTCAAGCGTAAAAATCGAGCTCCCAGAAATTTTACAGAATTTTTGCAGTCTACTCGAACGAAGACCCTATTTTCAAAAATTTGACTAGGTGTTTCAACTCATATTTTGGCATCCTCATTACATCCTAAGCATTCCTAAGCCTTAATTAATTCATAATAATAAGGCTATGAATTAGAAACACACTAAGAAAGGAATGTACTAAGTTAAGAGATTACAAGTGTGTGTTTTGAGCAATGTGATAGGAAAGAACAAGAATCAATGTAAAGAGAACTAAGCCGTGATGGCCATATGAATGTGTAATGATAAAATATGTTTGTGCTATGTACATTTTGACTGTAGGTTAAGAATTGGAGACCGACTAACCGTTTTTGGATACCCACTATGAGTAACGTTATTGTAAAGATATATTCATACGAATTATGTTCCAAATGTGATTTGATAAGTTATGATTTCTGAAATAATATTTGTTTACATGAACGAATGTCCTATGTTTGAAATCTATTATGGCATCCATATATAGTCCTAAATCATGGGAGATGGCATGTTAATGCGGGTCCATGACATATAGGTGATTACGAGATCTCGTTAGCCACTTCATTGTGGTGATATATTTTTAATCGGTATCCGGAACCGATTACTCTAGTCGGAAGACAATATGATTGTAGACACCCCATTTTTTACTGTCCTCAAGACTTGGTCGTGCTTGCAGGTACATCCAACCAAAAGTTTGATTGCTCATCGAGTACTTGACTTTCGCGGCGGAATGTCACAAGTTTGAGCTTTCCAAACCCTGTATCCTTTTTGCCCCATTTTTGGACCATGTGTTGGTCCTTTCAGCATGATTCTCATGGGTCACTGCCGGCCACTGTTTGGCACTGCCGGCCATGGATTCTTCCCTGCCTGCTACTGATGAAGCCTGCCAGCCATCAATGAGGCACTGCCGGCCACCTCTGATGGCTAGTAGAACCCTTTGTCTTAGCAGATTTCATGCCAGATCTTTTGAGCCAGCTCATCCCTCCTCCATACATGAAGCCCTTTCCAAGCTTGTTGAACAAGCTTTGCATTGTTTTCCTCTATATAAAGAGAGGCTCTCCTTCCTTTACAAAGGTTTAGCACATTTTGAAGAGTTACATCTCTCTCTCTATATATTGTGTTTGTTTGTGCTCTAAAGTCCTTTTTTCTTTCACTTTTGCACTACAACACCTAGTGATACACCACCATCTTTGAGCTGAGGTTCTTGGGAGTGTTATTTGAGCTCTGAAAGTTGGTTTTTGACCCCTGAGATTGTTGGTTTCGAAGTTGAGCTTCAAGGGTGAGTATATTCCCCATTTTAGCATTTATTTGTATCTCATTTTGGCCATCCTTTCATATTGTTTTAGGCCTTTCTTTCAACTGAAAAAAGTTCTGTATTTAAGTGCTTTTGGTGATTGTTTAAGGCCTCTTTGGTGTTTAGGGTGTTCTACCCTCTTGTATGCCTTGTTTGGCCTTGTTTTGTGCCATGCTTTAAGGCCTTTGAGTTAGTCTTTGTTTGGCCTTTTAGCCACTAAAATCCAGTGGATTTTCAGCGGTAGGCATGTGGTTTTGAGGCCTAAAATTAGAGGGGGGTGACCCCCTCTCTTTTTGTTTTGTTTGCTTGAGTTATTGGCCTATCAAAGGAGCATATGTCCCTATACTTTTGAGGCTTAGTTTAGGCACTTTTTTATGACTTTTAGGACCTGCCTTAACTCTGTCCTTGGCTGGTTCGGTCACCTTGTGCATGCTTCTTGTATGTGTAGTGTAATCCCATTTGTGGCTCATCAAAGTAGCATGTCTTGCTAGCATGTATTGGCTTCATTTCAGTGGGTTTTTTTTTATCATCATTTGACATCTCATAACTCTATCTAAAGTTGGTTTGGTAGTCTTTTGAGTAGCTCATGTACTTGTAGAACAAATCTTGCTTACTAGCCTTGTGTGCATGATGTTTTGGCTCATCATTCTAGCATATTTTGGCTTTGCTCTAGCATGATTTTATTCATATTTTGGGTTGTTCTAGGACTTTTTTGGGCTGCCATGGTCATATCACTCATGTTTTTTTATAGCTATAGAGCAAATGCTTTGACTAGCCTTGAGTTTTGAGGGAGCTTGCATGCTTAACTTGTGATGTTTGCATGCTTTGGCATCATTTTAAGTGTAATATTACTGCATATTTCATTGTCATATACTTGCCTTTGTCATGTTTTCAATGCCTTGGAGAGTTGGTGTTTTAGGCCTCATGAATGGATCATTGTGAATGCCTCTATGCTTAGCTCTTTCGGATGCCATCTCAGTGGGTTTTTGGGCTTATTTTGACATGTCACAACTCTAATTCTTATTGGTTAAGTCATGCCATGTTTGGTTTTAATAGGTGTAATGTAATACCCCTTTGTAGCCTTGCATGCTTCGTGTTTTCGGCCTTTTGTTCTAGCTTGTAATGGCTAGGTTCATGCATGTTTTTAGACTCACCTTGACCTACCTTGGGACTGTTTTGGATGCCCTTGCCCCTTTAAGGCTTGCTTTGCATGACCATGGCTTAAGTCCCTTTGCTAGTTTTGAGGTTTGAGCTTTCTTGCATGCTTTATTTGTCTTGCTAGGGTGATTTGGCACCGTTCCATGCACGTTTTCAGAACTTATGGTGCTGTCACATATCCATGCTTGTCACTCTTTAAGTGTGCTTAAGAGTCGTATCTGTGTGCTTTGATCCTTGAGCCAATTAGCATACATGTTTGCCTTGCATTTTCATGCTTTTCATACCATCATTTTAGGTCTAATGGCCACTGTTTGGGCATGACTGAGGTCTACCATTTTGGCTTAAGTCCATTGAGTATGCTATGTATATTGCATTGAGTATGCCATATTTCTCATTGCATGTAGTATGCCATCCTACATTGCATTGTGCATGCCACGTGGTTATTTGCATTGTGTATGCCAAGTTATTTCGCCTTGCATTAAGTATGCATGTCCCTAACATTGCTAATTTGCCCTTGTAGCATTACATTGTGCATGCATGCATTAGCATTGTTCGCATATCATTAGCTTTGATAAGTTAATCATGTCACATTGGATTGAGTATGCCATGTAGTTGCCTTTTTGCATGCTTAAGTCATATTGCATGTTTGCCATGCTTGTGTTGCATTGTTGTTTGGATTAAGTATTAATTCGAGCATGAGAAACGAGGGACGTTTCATACTTCAAGTGATGAAACGTGCCTAAATTCTCGGTCGCTGACGCTCTTGATGACGCATGATAAAGTTTTAGGCTTTATATGTTTATTTGTGCATTCATTTTACATTGAATTTGCACATGTTGGATCTTTGGCCATTATGCATCAAGATGCGTAATTGATGGTCTTGGATCCGATTATGCCTCTCCCTTGATGTTTTGAGGTGATATGGGGTGGCATAGTGCGTACATATCCTTGGGAGACCCTCCATTTCCTCTATTTTGTGCTCAGTTGCAACTTGGTGTCACAGCACACCAGTGGCCGGCAGCCTCTTATTGTTGGCCAGCAGCCCTTCATTCTTGGCCAGCAGTTCTTACTCTTGGACGGCAGGGTGGTCAGCAGAAGCTCCTCATGGCCAGCAGGCCACTGGTGCACTCCCTAGCATGTTTTTGGTAAGATCCAGTAGCTAGTTCTTAAGGACACCCTACAGACAGAGCCTCAAGAGAGCAACTGGAGAGCTTTTCAGGGCAGCAATCGAGCATGCATCTTTAACTTCTTCAAGACAGAGCTGAGGCGGCCTAGTCTATATATTTTAATGCTTTATTTGTTAATTAGCATTTGGTTTTGTAACCTAATTAATTTGTTAATTAGTTAAAGTTTTGTAATAATTAGTTGTAGCTAGTTATTCAATTTGGTTGTGTAATAGTTAGTCTAATTAGATTATTAGATTAATTAGAATAGCTTGGCATGGCTAACTTAGCGTATTCATTCGGACCCTCTTTCGAGAGGGCCAATTTTGTAATAAGTGTGCGTGTGTGTGATGCATGTCTTCCAAACCCACGTCTTTCTCCATTTTACTTACCTGCTTTTGATGGTTAGTTTTAGGGCATGTTTCAATTAGCATCCTTATGTCTGCACGTGTGCATCCATTCATCTGTCTTGCATGCACCGGGCTCGGCGCATCATACTAACTGCATTGTATTTCAATACCGATTTGAATACATGTTATAAAGTTGCATTTCATATGCCATCTTAGAATAGCCGAGCCTAGTTGCATTTTGCATGTGTTGCATTAGCCATCTTAGCATGAACTAGGATCATGTATTGATTACTAACTAGTTGTTGTTTTGGCTCGGAGTACACTGTGAGTGTTTATGCTTTAGCATACTGCATGTGTGTTAATGTTGCCATGAAAGCATGCTTGCCATGAGGCTAATTGCTTATTTGATTAACTGCCCAAATGCCTGTGGGTGAAGGTTGGATTGTTTGAATTGGAACAATTCATTAAAATCCTCGATTTAGCCTACTTGTGAGTAGCAAACTTCAAACTGTTTTCAAACAAACAAAAATGCAATGTTTTGCTCCAACTTAGGTGATCTAGTCTATACTTGTATGTTGTGCGCATCACATAATAATTCTAGGTTAATACACCGGAATAAGAATGCATATATTTTCAAAAACAAGATATCATGTTAGTAAAGGCCGATCTTTGATTGGGCGAGTGGGGGGTGCTCATTGCATGACCTTCCCCTCTCGTACCCAAGTTCCCGAGCCGAGGCAACTTTGGTGAAGACGGACACGTGGCCTTAGGCACGAGTCAAGGTTTCCTAAATTTTTCCAAAATAAAATATTTAGGTGGCGACTCTGTATCTGGAAAAGCAGTCCATGATTGACACTTCTTTACAAAAATCAGTTTTCCAAAACGATTTGCCTGATTTGGACTCTTTGGTGATTTATCGGTCTTGCATTGCACTTTGCGAGACCAGATTCAGAACTGTGACATTGAGTCCGAACTGTAGTAGTAGCTAAGAACAATAATTTGTGCCCTCGCGCGCGGAGCGGAGTTCCGGGCGGTCTACAGTGATATATTCTATTAGATGGACCATTATTATGTTCAGATATAAGAATTGCTTCTATTATGATCCGTTTTATGACTATGATATGTTCGGAATTCGTTCACTATCCTTATTACATTGATGTTATTCACTGGGCTATAGCTCACTATTTGTATATATATATATGTAGGTGAGCGCGTACAGGACCAGGCCTAAGGGCTTCTGTCTGACTTCTGTTTTGTCAAGCCGACCACCGTGCCTCACGTAGAGGTTCTTGAGGAGTCGTGTGTTATAAGCTCTGGTTATTTCTGTATATAAGACTTGATTTATTTTTGTTGGCTGTACTTAAGATGATATTGTTAAGTGTGTAGGTATAACGTGAGAATGATTTTTGGTTATGCATATAAAGTTTTAAATATTATGTTTCATATAAGTCAACACAGCTCATTGGACGATTATATTTATTTTTTTGCTTTCGCTAGCCCCTAATTATGTTATTCAGTTTAGAGGCCTTCGGTAATCCCAGGATTATTGGCCGGTTATGATGCTAAACCTATAAGGGCAGGTTTGGGTTGTGACATAGTGGTATCAATGCATGAGTTATACCGGACACATGAGTCCATATGAGCTGTAGGATGTCCTAGAAAAGAAATAGGGACATTGCATTATCACGTGCAAGTCTGTGAACTGTTATGAACATATATGAAATGAAAAGAAAATGAAAATGAAAATGAAACCTATGAGCATGAACAAAGAAGCTATGTAGAATAACATGTAATGTTGATTTCGATATTGAATATGTAATTCTTGTGAACATGAACATATGAACATGAAAGACTATGTGAATAACATGTAATATATTTGCATTGAAATAAAATGACGAACTTGTTTGATAAGAAATGAAAATGAAAAATGAAATCAGTAAGGACTTTTCCTATGTTAATTACTACCCTATTTATGTATAAACAAATGGAAAGGACAAGGAATGCAAATGAATCTGAATCTTCCGATGCTAGAATTAACCGGCTAGAAAGAATAGTTGAAGCCTTAACTGAATCTTTGAGACAACAACAACAAAGGCAAATACATGTTCCTCCTTTACCATCCCTGGTACAGCTTGAATTAGCTAACAATGATATGATAACTTTGACACAGAAATACAATAAAATGAAACCATCGGAATTTCAGGGGGCTATTGAACTGCTAAAAGCTGAGGCTTGGGTTATAGAAACCGAGAAAATATTTGAAGTATTTCCATGTACTGAGGCACAAAAAGTTTTGTTGGCAACATTCACACTTAAAGAAGAAGCTAGGAGATGGTGGATGTTAGTATGAAATGATAATGAAGGTATGACATAGGATAGATTTAAAGAGATTTTCTTTGAAACATATTTTCCCTAACGCATCCGAGATAGGAAGGTATCCAAATTTGAACAACTAAAACAAGGCGACATGACTGTGGCTGAATATGAAGCAAAATCTACTGAACTAGCCCGATATGCACCACACATGATAGACACTAACTACAAAAAGGCTAGAAAATTTTAAGGTGGACTTGAATTAGATGTGTTTGATCGAGTTGGTGTTTTAAAATTGTCGAAGTATGTGGATGTTCTTGATAGAGCCTTGATGTTTGAGGCAAACATAGCAGCCTTGAAAATATCAAAGTCGTCATCATCAACTGAATGAGAGAGTAAGAAACAAAAGAAACAAAAAGTTGAACTGACCAGTAATTCAATAACCTCCATGAATGAAAAATCTAAGGCAAGAACTTTTGACAATTTAAGTTGGGGAAGCAAAGTGAACAATGATATACCTATCTGTAGAGAATGAGGGAAACAACATTGGGGTATTTGTCGCCACCTATCTAGAGCCTGTTTTAAATGCGAAAAGAGAGGACACTTGGCCAAATCTTGTCCACGAGCTCATCCGAGCAACAATAGGCCTAATACTAGTACAACTGATTTTGTTCTTGTACCTAGAACAAATACAATTTTTATTCCCAGGGCCAGCAATCTTAGGCAAGGAAGGGTTTACACCCTAGTTCCAGAAAATGCCTGGAACACCAAGACGACTGACACAGGTACTATTTTAATTATGTGCAAATATATGTGTGAAAATCGATTTGGGAATTCGTATAACCTTTGGCATGAGATGAATTGTTAATATGTTGACTGAACCATTTGAATTATTAGAATCATAAGTCTATGCTTCATGACCTATTTTTTATTTTTTTTATTTTTTTTTACAATTATGTGAAATTTTGTTAGAACTAATAGGATAAAACTCTAATTATCGAACATTTTTTAAACTCTATGGATTTGACAAATTACCTATGCTATGGAAAATTTTTGGACTTGTTTATACATGCATACCTTTGCTTGGGACATTAATTGATTCGAACTTGACACACTCTTTTGTATCTACAGTATCATGAAATCATTGCCTTAACTATTGTATCTGGGGAGATTGTTTCGTGCTCATCCGTATATCAAACTTGTGAATCCGTACTGGGAGTGTTATTAGCTTCTAGACATGCACATATATGACTATACCTTTACTCGGAATGATTTGTCATGCCGACTAGACTATCAAGACTATGGCTTTAGGATTGTGTGACTAAATGGGCACCCCAAATGATGAACTCTAGATTCTGTGAGACTGTGTACTATGATTACTAAAAATTGACTAGACTATTTGACTATTGGGTTTTGAGCCTATGCTTTAGTGACTGTATGACTGATTTGGAACTTCTACATAACAACTTGCTATTATGTGCCACCGAGGAACTTTGTATGATACATTGTTGTGTACCGTATGTCTACATGAAAGACTTATTTGGAAACTACTATATTAACTATGATACTTACCTCTTGATATGAACAACTGTATGCCTGTGCACCTACATGTGTACTTATTTGAAGAATGCCACATTGTATATGACCTGAAACACTTCGATATGAACTATTATGATACATGACTCTGATGTGATTTTCAAAACTGATGAACTTAGAACAACTGTGGAACTATTGATTATGTACCTAAGAGAATGTAGTATGAACTATAGAACCAAATGTACTTCATTTGAAAATGATGGGTACAGAACTTTTATTTGATCTGATTTAATAGAACTTTGGTTTGTTGGGGCCTTTATTTGAACTGATAGAACTTTCGTTTGATGACACATGCTATAAACTTTTGTTTGATCTAACTTGATGGAACACTAATGTGACCTGATAAGGCTTTCATTTGATTTGATCTGAGGAGACCTTTACCTAAATTGAGAACCATGATTTATTTTGATTACGTTATGGGGGATTGTGAATTGCTTATGATTGAATGACCGGGTTATGTTGCTAAGGGAACTAATCGACAGAGAACTTGAATCAATTTTAAACACTTATGAAGAATGTGAACTGTCAATAGCAGACTATGTGATTATGAACAGCCTTTAACCATGTGCCTATAACTAATTAGGAAAACACCCGAATGGGATTATAGGATTTTGCAATTTATGCTCTAGGAATATGGGAATATTGTATATATGACACGTGGTTAATTGCTCGAGTATTACTGTTACTACCATGAACTTGTTTGAATAAGAGAATGGTTGTTTTTATGTTATTGTACTTAGAATTTGATGCTATGGGACTTGGCGACAACAAACTAGTTTGATTGCAAACCTTAACTACTTTGAAGTATATGTAATTAGTATGTTCTGCGAATGATTACTTTAGAATTGTGTTCACTGCTATGGCGTTAATACATGAATTTACCTTGAATACTGATAATTTCTGAATGACTTTGAATAACTGTGGCGCATTGCTGAATTGGATATCGAATTGAACAATGAACTGTTAAATGACTGGAAAACAAATCAAGTCTCTGTAACAAGCTGGATACGGAGGAAACCACTAAGAAAATGGAAAACAGTGTGAACTTAAGACATCTAATCTGCATCTGATATATATATATATATATATATATATATATATATATGTGTGTGTGTGTGTGTGTGTGGTAACTCAAGTTTAGAGGACCAAACTTCTTAAGGTGGGGAGACTGTAACAATCCCGATCTGTAATTAATTATTACTCTGTAATTAAGAATGTTAATTAAGTGATTAAAATAAATTATGTGTTTATTGTGTATTTTGCATGCTATTTGACTTTCTATCGGTTAATCGTAGTAATATCTGTTGTGAAATCTGCTTTGATATGAAAATTGAAAGCCTTATCGACATCCAAAACGGGAATTGGTTACATGAATATGTTATTTGGAATATTTAAAACACTTTGGTAAGGTTAATTAAAAATTGATTCAATTTGGTAAATTAAGTTGTGTTTGGCTAGCCTAATGTTCCAATTATTGTATAATGGAATCATAACCATATATATGAGCCTTGAAGCTCATTATTGAGCTCAATTTGCTTCATTTGAGTGCAAAATTCTAAGAATTTATGTTAGAGAGAGTGCAATTCTAGAGAGAGAAAAGAAGAGATTGAAGGAGAATTAAGGATCTTGGCTAGAATCCATTAAAATTAAGCTAGAACAAGAGTAATTCAAGACTCTAGGTAAGCTTTTGACTACTAATTCTTGAAGATTATGTGTTGTAAAGATGAATTCATGGAGTTATGATCATCTGCATGTATTACACATAAGTTTGTGAAAAAGATGAAGAATTTGATTATAATTCTTACATGCATGTATATATAAGTGTTTAATCATCACTTTGATCATGAGTTTTATCATTTGTGGTGAGTTTGGAGTATGAAATGTACATGCATGCATATGTCAACAAGTTTTTTAAGCAAATTCCATGTTTGAGGAGTCTTAGGAAAGAATTAAGAAAATAATTCTACTTGCATGCCGAAACATGTTGGCTTTTTCAACGTCAAGTTTGAATTTGATCATTCATGTGGAAATTATGGATAATTGGCATATGCATGTTTGAATCATCACATATTACCTCTTAAATCATGTTTTGAAAAGATTTTTGTATATGTTTGAAGCCTTAAAGCTTAATTTTGCTAAAAAAACATGGACTTTGAGAAAAAGAGTTTATGAAACTTACATGCATTGAGATTTTGAACCCAATTTTGGTGAAATCCATGAGTTTTGAGCTAAAGGTTTGTAAAGGATCATGTATTGATGTGTGTGGATAAGTTTTCTAAGTTTTTGAACATGCCATGCATGAGTTTGCATTTGAAATTGCATGTTTGGAGCTTAAGACTTTGTTTTGAAAACCTAGAATTTTTGAAGTCGCTCGAGCGAAGGATTTGCCGCTTAAGCGAACATGTTGAGCATCCAATACTTTTATAGAGTTTGGGGGTTGGCTCGAGTGACAAAACCTACGCTCAAGTGACCACTCTTGTTTTTGATCCTCAGCTCGAGCGACCAAAGTTGTGCTCAAGCGTAAAAATCGAGCTCCCAAAAGTTTTACAGAATTTTTGCAGTTCGCTCGAGCGACCAAACTTGCGCTCGAGCGAAGACCCTTTTTTCAAAAATTTGATTAAGTGTTTCAACTCATATTTTGGCATCCGCATTGCATCCCAGGCATTCCTAAGCCTTAATTAAGCCATAATAATGAGGATATGAATTAAAAACACACTAAGAAATGAATGTACTAAGTTAAGAGATTGCAAGTGTGTGTTTTGAGCAATGTGATAAGAAAGAACAATAATGAATGTAAAGATAACTAAGCCGTGATGGCCATATGAATGTGTAATGATAAAATATGTTTGTGCTATGTACGTTTTGACTGTAGATCAAGAATTGGAGACCGACCAACTATTTTTGGATACCCACTGTGAGTAAAGATATTGTAAAGATATGTTCATATGAATTATGTTCCAAATGTGGTTTGATAAGTTATGATTTCTGAAATAATATTTGTTTACATGAATGAATGTCCTGTGCTTGAAATCTATTATGGCATCCATATATAGTCCCAAGTCATGGGGGACGGCATGTTAATGCGGGTCCATGACATATATGTGTTTACGAGATCTCATTAGCCACTTCATTGTGGTGATATGTGTTTAATCGGTATTCGGAACCGATTAGTCTAGTCGGAAGACGATGTGATGTGTTCTATTGGATGTACCATTATTATGTTTGAATATAAGAATTGTTTCTGTTATGATCTGTTTATGACTATGATGTGTTCGGAATTCGTTCACTAACCTCTTTACATTAATGTTATTCACTGGGCTATAGCTCATTGTTTGTATATATATATATATAGGAGAGCGTGTATAGGACCAGGCCTAAGGGTTTCTATCTGACTTCTATTTTGTCAAGTCAACCATCATGTCTCACGTGGAGGTTCCTGAGGAGTCGCGTGTTATAAAGCTATGGTTGTTTCTGTATATAAGACTTGATTTGTTTTTGTTGGCTGTACTTAAGATATTATAGTTAAGTGTGTGGGTATAACGTGAGAATGATTTTTTGGTTATGTATATAAAGTTTAAATATTCTGTTCAATATAAGTCAACACAGCTCATTGGATGATTATATTTATGTATTTGCTTCTGCTAGCCCCTAATTATATGTTATTCAGTTCAGAGGCATTCTGTAATCCCAAGATTACTGACCGGTTACGATGCTAAACCTATAGAGGTAGGTTTGGGTCGTGACAATTCTACCAATCGAAATTAAAGTACCGTCCCTACGAATTATGGCTAAGTGTCAGATAGTAGAGGCGGATTGGCAATAGAGCAGATTCGAGGAATTGATGTTGTTCGATGAAAGGAGGCTGAGGGCATTGTATCACATCTAGGGCTACCAGCGCAGAATTGCCAGCGCTTTTAACTAGAAAATTAAGTCCAAGAATCTCAAGGAAGGGGGCATGGTACTGAAAGACAACTGAGCTCCTATCCATGACTCTAGGGGAAAGTTCCGACCGAATTGGACTGGCCCTTACATCATCAAATCTATCTAGTCAGAGGGGCGATTATTCTCAGGGACCAAGATGGCCTGGAGTTTTCACAGCCGATCAATATGGACAAGTTGAAAAACTAATATCCCTGAGAGGCTCGCTAGGCTGAAAACTCGAAAGAGCGACCTAGGCAAAAATTAGACCATGAAAAATTAAAAATATAGAAAAACTGAGCTCGCAAGGTTGAAAACCTGAAAGGGCGACTTTGGCAAAAGTTAGAGCACAAAAGGAGAGAGTTAATACTCGAGTGAACTAGAACCGAACTATATAAGGCCTGATTTCTATCTTTGGGTTACGTAGGCAACTTCATCCTAAAGTTCGGCCATAACCAACTCCAACTCAATTGTCCTATTCGTTCACTTTGATCGAGCCATCTTTCTCCATTATCAGTTAGCTCGATTGTGTGATCTTCTTTTTTTGGTCAAAAGGTCTGGTTGTGATACACCACTACAGTTACGGGCAATTACGATCTGTTGATTCGAGGCTGTGCATCTTGAGGATTGATTCTGCACATGTCAAGCAGTGATCATTTCCAAAAATAGTTTTGAAAAGTTTTAATAAAAGTTTATTTTTCTCAAAATTTACCTTTCACAACTTAGATCATTTTGGGACCAAAATGAAAAATTTTAGTGCTCGCAACTTTAATTCCATTAATTTCAACAAAAGTACATTCTCCAACTTTATGATATAAATCAAAGTTCCTTTTACATCATAAAACTTGAAAAGAAAAGTCAAAGCAACAAACTAAGGGCATAGATAAGTTGGGTGGTTCTGCATCCTCTGCTCATGCTCGTGGAAGTCTCTGCAGCCAAAGTTGGCCCAACCTGTGCTTCGTCCTTAAGCCAAGTCAAGCACTCACCAGAAAGGGTGTAACTGAAGCTAGAGGCAAGGGTCAGAAGTTCTCTTGTCCTCCAAGCAATGAGGTACCAAGGCAAGTGTGAACCACAAATGGGAAATGAAGCTAGGTATTCTATCCATTTTTCTGGACAAGCACGCAGTGCATAAGGCCAATCAACTATATACCTGGCTATTGGGACATATTGTAGCTCATCTCAGTCAAATTGAGCTAGGGGCAACGTCAAGTTACGTCAGTCGTAGATCTACTGCACATCAAATCACACCACCATCCCTCTGAAGGGAAGTCCACTAGCCATTGGCGAAAAAAGTAAGCTTTAGCTGAATATTCGGGCAAAGGTCCCCCACTTTCAGCTTATCTATGAGCCATACTTGGGAAGGGATGAAAAATAGGAGAGATAAAAAAAAGATAAAGAGATATACGTTGAGAGAAAAGTAAGAAAAGGGTTTAGAGATGAAACTAGAGAGTGAGTGCCGACTAATGCGAGGAATCTTAAATAAGAAAGTGTGGGAAACAATACTTGAAGAAGTAGCGGACTCCTTGCAAATCAAGTAGTCTCTCGCCGATGAAAGGCATCCAAACCTATCAGGGTCTCAGCCAGCGCTAAACTAATGTAGCTCTTACCCTCTTTCAAGCATTGAGCCACCTCAATCAACCTAATGCTGGCTCCGCCGCAACTAGGGGCAAATAGGAAGTGTGCAAGTAAGCATAAATAGAGGGCATGTTGCCGATAACTTCGCCAAAGAAGGTCGCCTCTGTCTCCCATGGCGAAAAATCGATGAATCAAACTTGGGGTGTCTAACTCCCCATCATGAACCAAGGATCGAGCCTCGTGCAAAGTGAGCTCACACATCTATCCCAAAGGCTAGGCATGGCCAAAACAGGGCTGAGGCATGATTTCTGCGTCGCGCTGAGATTTCATCAACGTTTGAAATTCTTTGAGCTTCGGACACATTTCTTGTGATCCGAAGTGAAATACATGTGTGATCGGGTTCCAACATCAAACAATAGCATAGAGGAACAGGTAAAAAAAAAAAAGAAGAAGAAGAAGAAGAAGAAGAAGAAGAAGAAAAAGAGCGAAGTACGACTTAAAGGAAAAATAGTGTTTAGGTCGAAACCGTGAAAGTTCACCTCTTTCAAGCCATCCAAAGTAGCTATCCAATTTTGAAGCCTATTGTTGAGCAGCATCTCCATCTTGAGAGCAAAATACCAAAGACTTGTGATTCTACCAAAAAAAATAGCATGGAAGCATCATTTATAGAGTTTGAAAAGAGGCAGTGCATGATAGCTGGATCCCACTGGCTGACCTCATTTTTGGGCCTGACCGAGCCTAAATGTTGGCCCAGGCTAGGCAGGTTGCAGAAAGTAGGTTCTGGCCTTGAAGTGTTGTGATTGTGTTTTGAGTCTTGTTTTGTTTATATCAAGTGTTCGTTAGTGTTTTCGAGTTGTTTTCATTGTGCTTTTCTGTTATTAAGTTGTATTTTACATTTTGTCCAGTTGTAGGTTGTCATCTAATTTAAGAATGAATGCAAGAGCAAGAATTCGCAGTTGTAAAGTCTTGTGCAAAGTTACCATGCAAAGGTTGTGACATTCATCACATATTATGCAAGAGGAGATCATCCAAATTTTTTCTCTTCATTAACTAGCAGGTCTAACCCTAATCATTGTTTTACAAAGACCAAAAACAAAAGAAAAGTCTTCAAAAACAAAATACACAAGTCTATCTGAAGCTACATAGTTCATAACTACAAAGCAAAAGAAAATAAAGGAAAAATCAACACATCTTCGCCCTCTTCCTCCTCGGTTGCGGAGAAGGTACGTCATTGTCATCACTGGAACTGCTAGACTAGACGTCGACCTCATCCCCCTCATCCATGGGGGTCGTGTACTTATCAAAGGACTCTTTGGAGAGTAAGCGCTGTCTCACTCGACCCCTCCCCCAATTAGCCCATCCTCTGCCTCTCACTAGGCCCCGTCTTTGTCTTCTAGTTAGAGGAGGTCCAGCAGGCGTAGCTGGTACTTGCTCAAGCTGAAAGAGTACAGATATCAGAATTAGATAGTGGAATTAGATATCAGAATAAACTAACAGAACTGAAGGTAATATAACAATAGTAGGCTATGGATAAAGTATACCTCGATCCCATGGGTGACTAGAGCGGTTTGCCTACTCCGCACCATCAAAGCCAGTCTGTCAACTGTCCAGAGGAGGTTATCCACACACCCCGTAGACCCTTGCAAAAGAGAAAAGATTTGAGAATATGAAACAAAGTGGTAAAGCACAATAAACAAAGTAATAAAGCATAGTGAGCAGAAAGTGATCAAGTACAATGGGCAGAAATAAAGAGAAGTGTGTACCTTCTCGAAGCCAGAAACAATCACCAACCTGCAATCCCTCTCTTCAATGCACTCAAGAGGGATTTGCTCAATCACCCCATCTGGTTGTATGTATACGACCTCTGTCGATATCACAAGAAGCCCAAGAACGGAAGCTGCAGCAAGATCCCCTCTAGCCGCAGCGGCAGCAACCTCAGAAACGACACGAACCACACAAACCACGCCCTGGGTAAGAAAAGCCATCACCCGAGTCTATAAGAGGGCAATGAAGTTGCCGCCTCCATGATATCAGTCACCATCCTCTCCCTGTATGAGGTGATCGATCAAGGGCCCATCCTGGAGGTCGTCGGTTATCCTCACGCCAGAAGGAGGAGGATGTGGGACATCAGGGTCGGCCTAGGCCAGGTCTGGCAAATGAATTGCTCCACCAAATAGTATGCCCTGCCAAAAGGGCCCTCAAACAAGATCCGCATAGTAGAGGCCTCCCATGCGATAGCGTAAGTCACCATCGACACCGGAGGGATACCCGTCCAATGGTGCCAGTTAACCTGTGAACATAAGATGTAAGGCAAGAATAAGGTATCCGAGTTGAACAACAATATAGAAATAGCAGTATGGAAACAACAGTAAAAGATCAAGGCCAATGTCAGATTTTTGTTGCCCTATCTGCGGTGATAGTGTCAAAGAAGCGGCGAAAGTAAGGGAAGTCTTGGTCAACATGGCAGCGCCGCTCGAATCGGGAGTTGAAGTACCGAGAGCGGGGTACTAATAACTTAATCGGCCTCACTGGGATCGGAGCCAAAGAAGTGAAATACGTGGAAACCCATAGCTGTAAGAAGAGAAAGATAAGTGAAGTAGATGAGCAGATATAAATAGAAAATACAAAGCATGAGTGAGCAAAAAATGCAAAGTTGAACAGAATGCAAAGCTGAATAGAAAAGTAAGTGTGAGGTATACCTCCCAAACCCTTCAGCAACTACCAAGTGAATCCGCTTTGCGGCGGGATACGAAGCTCATGTAGTAGTACAGGGTGGCCAAGCCAGCAGCACCCCAATCATACTCCGCCACATGCGACAGGTGCACGAGCGCGCCCATGAGGTATAACCCTATGGTATTTTCCCCGTTTGCAAATAGGGTAATACCGAGGAGATACATGAGAAACGTCCTCCGGGGTGACTAGCTGAAGGTCGGTGAAGTGATTCACAAGCCAACTATACCACACTATCTCGTGGCTAGTAGCGTGTGGAATCGCCCCGAGAAGATAAAGCCGTGCAGCTCTCCACTGCGTCATATCGAGATCGAATGGGATCTGGCCGCCAACCACTACCTGTAGGTCGATGAGCATTAAGAAATCGTACGGGGTCAAAGTCAGCTCCCCGATCAATAGAAAGCGGAACGAGTCTATGGTGTTCCACTACCTTTCCACCAGGGCCCCGTAGAGCAATGGCTCAGCCCTCATCTGTACCAGTCCCACGCAGAAAGGCCTGAAGCCGGTGGCATCAACCAGTGTGCGGATCTTTCGCATGAAGCCTCTCATACTAGTACCGAGGGCTAGATATGGATTCATAACTGCCAATCCTCCTGTCTATCACTTGTAGGTTGGGAATGTTATCAATGTTTGCTTGGCATAAAAGGCAAAATATGTACAAAATAAAGGAAAGATTGCTTACTGTGGAGGCATGGACGGACAAGCGGGCTCTCACAGCAGAATGTCCTCATCGATCTCTAGGATAAGGCCCTCGAATCTCAAGATATCACCGCGGGTCAGAGTGTGTGTGTGAGGCTAGTAGGTGGCCGCATCAAAAGGCCTATCAGCAAAATACGACAACGCGGGCTCAGGAACGTTCTCAGCCTCTATATTCTCACCTAGAACGGCACCAATACCCACAACGGGGTTAAGGATTAGAACCTCATCACTAGCCATAGTGCGAAAAGTGGAAAAAATGAAGAAAAAATGAGCGAGTGAGTGAGTTTGAGTAAAAGTCCCAAAAAACCCCAAAAGTCTAAACCCTATGAGAAAGAAAACAAAGAGAGAGTGAGGAATCAAAGGGGAAGAGAAAAGAGTGTGGGTAAATGTGTGAGAATCTAAGAAAACCAAGGGAAATCCCCAAGCTCAACCAAATCAATTTTTATTCGGTTCAAAATATAGAGGAGTAAAAGGGTTTCACGAAAACAATTCGCGAGGGTTGTTGGTTAATGCGAGAAGAGGGAAAATCTAGAGAGAGAGGAAGGTTAGAGAGAGGAAAGGGAGTTTTGGATAGGTGTGTGTATGGAAATGAGGGTTGGGTTTGTTTAAAACAACCGTGGCTCGCGAAATGACTAATATGCACCGCTGTCGCTGTAGCTGTCACAACCCGGCTGTGGACTCGCCTTTTTCCGCGCCTCGCCTTTTGGAAAGGGTTTGAAATGATGGCCTCACAGTTCAGACTCCCGCGGTTCTAAATCTTATCTCACAAGTGCAATGTGAAATAGATAAACACCAAAGAGTCCAAATCTGGCAAATCTTTTTGAAAAATCGATTTTAAATCAAATAATGCCAAAATTGGACTGCTTTGCCAGATACAGAGTCGCCATTTAAATAATTTTCTTTGGAAAAATTTAGGAAACCCTGACTTGTGCCAAAGGCTATGTATCCATCATCACCGAAGTTGCCTCGGCTTAGGAACTTGGGTACGAGAGGAGAAGGTCCTAAAATGAGCACCCCTGCTCGCCGGATCAAAGATCGGCCTCTACTAATCACGATATGATGTTTTATAAACATTATGTGTTCTTATTTCAGTTATTAAGCTAACCTTACTATGTCACGCATACAAGTATAGACTACATCGCAAGAATTGGAACATTTCAAGTCATGTTTGCTTGTGAAAATGGTTTGAATTTGCCACCCTCGAGTGGGCTTAAAGATGCGGATTTGCCACCAAACATAGAAGGCTTAAAGCATGATTTGCCACAACAAAGTGGACTTAAAACACACATTTGTTGAATCATTCCAATTCAAACAAGAAGCCTTCATCCACAGGCATTCATGCAGTTTAGCATTTAAGCACATAGCCTCATGGAAAGCATGCTAATCATGGCAATATGGCAATCACACTCATGCAAGTATGCTAAAGCATAAAACTCACCGAGTACTCCAAGCCAAAACATAAACTAGTTAGAAAAATGCACGATCCTAACTATATAAGATGCCTAATACAACACATGCAATAATGCAATTAATAGGCTCGGCTACTAATATGGCATATGAATCGATTTCAACAACATGCAATTAAACATGTATTCAAATAAGATATTGAAACAACAATGCAGTTTTAATGATGCGTTGAGCCTTGGTGCATGCAAGACAAAATGAATGTATGCAAACATGCAAGCATAAGGTATGCTAATTGAAACATGATCCCTAATCTAACCATCGAAAGCGATTAAATAAAAGGGAGAAAAACATAGGGTTGGAAGACATACATACACGCATGCACACTTATTACAATATCACGCCCTCGCGAAGGAGGGTCCGAATGAATAAGCTAACCAACTAGCTATGCTAATTAAGCTAACTAATACAAAACAAAATTTAACTAACTATTCTAAGCTAATTAAATATTACAAATCAAATTAATTAGCTAAACACTTGGCTAATTAAGTACAAAGCAATTAAACTAATTAATTGGCTACCGTTAATTAATTAAACAAAGCAATTAAATGGCCTCGGGAAGTGAAGGATGCATGCATGCTCGATATTCCACCTGAATGGCCACTATTTTGCTGCTATGAGCCTCTGTTGCATAAAAGCACTTACACTTTTCTCTTCTCCAGATCACATCTGTTCTGCCTCAGGAACAATTTGCTGAATTTTATTGGTGGCCGACAGGGGGGCTGGTTGGCCACTGTTAATGGTTGGTCGGCCACTGGTGGTGGCTGTCGGCCACCACTGGTTTGGACTTCCCTGTTGCAATAGAGAGTACAACAGAGCAAAAAAGTGTACTTTTGCAGGTTTGTTTGTACTATTTGCACTCCTTATCATCGAACAAACTCAAAGGAGTGAAACTCTTGGCTCTCAAACCATCAACCAAGCAATTTCCATGCATGATGGTCAAAGAACCAAGTTTGTACAAGTTTAATGAGTGCAAAACAAGACCCAAAAAGACCACCACCTTATCATGCATGATCAAGGGTGATGATGACCAAGGAAAATGACACATTTCATCACTTTTGAGTATGAAATGTCCCATTTTCCTTATGTTCGAATTAACGTCCGATTCAAACACATGTAATACAACATGAAAGATGCTTATCTCACCTCTTTTACTTGTTTATTTTGTTTACTCATTTTACATTACCGATTCATTCTTTAATCGATTATGTCCACTGTTAGTAATAAAACCCCTAAAGGATTAAACCATTAGGTGTAACACCTTAATTTCACACTTAGGCAAACAAATGGTTTGAAACCACTTTCAAAGTAAACAAAAGAGTGAAGAATGGAGGGAGGTAGCAGAGATTTTAAGTGTCGAAATGAAGTGCAAAACAACACTAAAACATGCTTTCGACTCAAAACAATGGTGATTAAAGCATTAAAACACCAAGCTAGTGAAGGAACTAACACTACAACCATGCAATACAAGCCTCAACTGAATTAACCAGCCCAAAACAAAGCCAAAAACATGCTGGACTTAAGCTAAAGTAAGCTAGAAAAAAGTGTTAACTCATGAAGCTAACTAGACATGCAAACAAAACACAAGGAAGTGAGGCTAACCCCTCTAATTTTGGACTTCAAAACAAGGTTTTTACCATAGAGAAAACTCTAAGATTTAGTGGTTAAAAGACCCAAAAAAATTGTTTTGAAAGTGATGAAAAAATGGCACAAAAGCTTAACAAGCTAAGAAGCAAAAAAGATGTACAACGCCCTAACTCAAAAGGGGCTCAAACCACCACTTTTATGTAACAAAAACAGAGTTTTTGACAGTTCAAAATCAGCCCAAAAACAGTTTGAAAAGATGACAAAACAAGTATTGAAAACGAGCTTAAATAACAAGTGTTATACCTCTTGAAGCTAAGGCACAAAATAGGCAACAAACCAAGCCTAAACCTCCTTCTAGTGCTCAAACAAGACTCCAAGTAATCTCAGCTCAAAGGTGAGAGTATTTGGTTAAGGGTTGATATGCAAAAGCTAAGAGAAACTAAGCTACAAGGCACAAAATATTAAGAGAGAGAGAGAGAGATCTAGAGATATATATATATATATATATATATATATTTGGTCTAAATCTTCTAACCCTCCAAAATGGGAAAGGAACCCCCCATATTTACATAAAAACACCCCTTGAGCTTAGATACATTCTACTATACAAGTGTATGAAGATGCAGCTCAGTGTGCAATAGCTGGCACAACTGTCAATAAATATCTGAAAAAAGAGACTGGTGGCTGTCGGCCACCACTGATAGCCGACCGGCCACATCCATGGTCGACAGACTCATCCCATGGCCGACAGCCTTGGGGGGTGGCCGACAGGTCACCAAGAGGTCTAGACACCAAGTTTTGGTCCAAAACAAGGCATAAAAAGAACAAGGTTTAAAGGCTCAAAGACAGAGCATTCCACCGAGAACTTTGCGCACTCAAAACAAACACAAACACATAATCATCAAGTGCACAAACGATGACGCCCAAGTCTTGAGGACGGTCGAAAATGGGGTGTCTACACCGGCCGGCTCTATTTGAGCTCGACCGTGCTTCGTTTAGGCCCAGCCGGCTCCTAATGCAACTCAGTTTTGTTTTTTTTTTTTTTGTATTGGGCCTGTAAAGGAGGAAAATGAAAGAAAAGACAAGGAAAAAAAAAAGAGCAGCGAAGAGAAGAAAAGGAAAAAACAGAGGAAGGAAAAAAAACAGAGCAAAAAACAAATAGACGAGAAAAAAAGAAAATACAAAAGGAGAGAGAAAGAGCTTTGTTCTTTTTGTGTTGTTTTGTTTAAATTTATATCTTTCATAGGTATGTTGTTAAGCCTATTTTTGAAACAAATCGGCAAAATTGATTTTTAAATTGATAATTTGAGCATCGTTTTGATTGTGTTGATTCTATTTTTGTTTAGTTCGTGAGAATTCACATTTGAAGCTTCGTTAAAGTCATGTTTACGTTTTGTACCTTGATTTGCGTTTATGCTTTCTACCTTGTTTTGGGTTGTCTTCGTGGGCTTCACACTTCGTTGCTTCCACATTTCCTCCTTTTACGTGAGACGCATTAGGTTGTGTTTTTTCATTCGATTAAAAGCATCAGGTGTACCTAGTGTTCACACTATCTTTCCTCCTTTCGCGTGAGATGCATTAGGATTGTTTTCTCTGTTAAAAACATCAAGTGTGCTTGGTGTTCACACAACCTTTCCTCCTCTCACATGAAACGCGTTAGAGTCGTTTTATTCGATTAAAAACAACAGGTGTTCCTGTTGTTCACACCACCTTTTCTCTTCGGTTAAAAACATCAAGTGCGCCTATTGTTCACACCACCCTCCACCCTCGCTATGTGACACGCATTTAGGAGCTTTTCCCTTCTCTACGTGAGACGTAGTTTGACTTACATTTTCACGCATCGTTTTTGCGTGAGACACAGTTTGGTTTTTATTTTTCTTCTCCTCTTACGTGAGACGTGTTTGGGGTTGTTGTTTGCTTTCTCGTTTCTGTGTGAGGCATAGTTTGTTTTGTTAAATGACTCAGACTTTGGAGTTTGTCTTTTCTTTTTCCTTTTTTGTAATTGTCCCAAAATAAATTTTTTTTAAAAATTTTGAAATTGTGTTTAAACAAAAATTTATCTTATTTTTCATATTTATTTATTTATATTTTTTGGGCAATCGATAGGAGAGTAATTACAAAAATGAGAAATATTTATATAATTAGATAGACTACTAACCCACAATAACTAAAAAATTAACAAAGTCTAATACAACCAATATACCAAGCCCACCAAGCCCAAGCACAAGCCCAACAACCAAATAATCACCACAAACTCCATAATTGAAAAGAAATAAACAACCATCACAAAGAGTATCAAACTCCTCTCTATAATAGTTGAATTTAATATCTCACACCACAAAAATTGTCATATAACCATTAGGCCAAATGTGCTGATCATATCTTATTTTCGAGTTAGTGAGCACATTTCGACAAAAATGAAGTAAATCATTTGCTTCCCATATGCATTATAATTTACAAATATCTGCACATTTAGACAAACATTGTTACAATTGAAATCATTCAATTGCTTCTCTGGCATAATATATGAGAGTAGAGGGCCCACTTGTCCAAATAATAATAAATACATAAATAAACCATCAATCACATAATGCTCAAGCCAATAATATTAGGAAAAATAAATAAATAAATAAACAGAGATAGAATCTGTCATGAGAATGTTATACAACAAATAGACATAGAATATCTCTATGTTATACTATAAATAAATAAATAAAGGAGGCCTCTCTAACTAAATAAAAGTTTGTCGTAAAAGCATCTCGTTGTGCCCTCGCCCTCTTCCTTTTTTTTAATTGATTTTTAAATTCATCAGGAACATTAAGTTCATGATTTTATTTTACTTTATTTTTTTTGAAACATTTATTTGCATAGTGACTTGATTTGTAATATTTTTTAGTAGAATAATTGTGACTTTTGCGGATAGGTGCTCTTCGGGAAGAGGATCCTGACACAAGAGGAAGAATAGAATTGTAACCAAATTGATAGCAAAATTGACTAAGTTCAGTATGACCAGTGGTTCTTTCTTTCTTGAGTGGATTTTTAAGTTTGATATCGTTACATAAGAATAATACTTCAAATTTCAAATATTAATTCACCCAAGGTATATTGATTGTAGTAATGATCTTTTAAACAAAAAATTAATCCACCTTAGCAAATTTCCATGGTCTTGTCCTGTTTTCAACGTTAACAAAAATGTTTAACTAGAAAGAGAAACACCTCGATTGTTTATTAATTATAAATCTCTTAATGTTGTCCTACAATGGATCCGGTATCCTATCCTCAACAAGAAAGATTTATTAAATCGACTATTTAAAGCCAAAATATTTTCCAAATTTGATATAAAATCTGGGTTTTGGCTAGTCTAGCTCACTGAAAAGGATTGCTACAAAACTGCCTTCACAATCCCTTTTGGCCACTATAAGTGGAATGTTATGGCATTTGGTTTTAAAAATGCTCCCTCTGAGTTCGAAAATATAATAAATGATACTTTCAATCCCTATATTGCATTAACAATAGTTATTTGATTATTAAAATTATAACATATACATTTATTTCAGGTTTTAGAACATTGTGTTTTTATTTTTTATAAAGGGTTTATTACACTTTATACTCTTAAACTGTGTCCAAATCATATACTTAGTTTTTGAACTATAGATTGAGTTTATTAAGTCTCTAAAGTATATAAATCAAACTCTATTTAGTCCCTAAATTATCAATTGAGTCTATTAAATTCCTAAAATATTTAATTCAAACACATTTAGTCTCTAAAATGATAACAAAAATAAAATATAAGCCCATAAATATTATAAATTAGTAAAAAACCTTATCTAATTAAAATTTTATTTAAAAATAAAAAAAATTAAAAAAAAACCTTAAATTTTTTCTGTCTTTGAAAAATTGGCGTCAGTTCTTATGATGAATTTCCTTTATAAGGCTAAGGGTAATTATCTATGATATTTTCTTACTTCTCTTCTACAATAGTTACGTGATTACCTTTATGTACCATAATGGTTATAATTTATAATTGATTGTATTAAGTTTTTCGCTAAGTTAATTTTATAAGGGGAGATTTGCAGTTGGTAATTGCAAAAAAGTATTACCTATGTGTGGAAACGTGTATAATTTTAATTGTAAATAATGATAAATTTTATCATTAATTTGTAAATATTTTCAAGTTATACACTGATTTGAAATTCTCCCCTTTTATAACTCACTTAATGTATTAATTTGTTCTATTATTATTTGTAATGAAGTATTATTATTTAAATTATCTAATTTTACTTCTTTAATATATCTAATACCCATATAATTTTATTGGCAAGACTAAGAAATGATGTTCTAATACTAATTTAAACACACAATGAAATAATATACATTTTAAAGACAAAATAAAATTTTAAGATTTTTCTGTAATACAATCTTTATTAGGTAGGCTCTTTTCCTAATTTATAATACTTATGGACATATATTTTATTTTTTGTATTTTTTTTCAAGAACGAAATAGATTTGAATTAAATATTTTAAGAACTTAATAGATTCAATCGATAGTTTAGAGAGTAAATAGAGTGATTTGTATACTTTAGGGATTTAATAGACTCAATCAATAATTCAATAACCAAGTAAATAATTTGGTGATAGAAAATGTAATAAACCCTTTTATAAACCTACAAAATCTTGCATGAATTGAATTATTAATTATTAAAAAAAATATTTTGATTGGGAAAGATTATGGACACTTGATGGTTATCAAGACCAAAAAAATTAAAATTAGAATAAACACAATTGTTTTGATTGTAAATGTTATGAATTTTAAATAAATAAAAATTACAGTATTAAAATTTTAAAAAAAAAAATCAGTGTGAATGGCCTAATTAAAATTTTCACCTTAGGTCTCAAATAAGTTTGAACCATCTCTGCACAACACAGATTGTTGTTGCTATTGTTATTGTTGATATTTGCATTGTCTTGTCTCTATTACATCGAGGGGGCATCTCTAATGAACACCAAGAACCCGATTCGTCGGCAGGACTTATTGGTCCCTCGAGTGTACATCCACAATTTGGCTTATGAGTAACGCTAAGGTCCATTGGGACATAGGGTACATGATTTGATGACTAATTTGGTGGCTAATTTAGGAGTGAAAGTGTAATAAACCCTTTTACAAACATATTAAATCTTGCATGAATTGAATTCTTAATTTAAAAAATAAAAAATAAATAAACAAAGTATTTTGATTGTGAAGATTATGGACACTTGATGGTTATCAAGAGCAAAAAAATTAAAACAAGAAAAAGCAAAAATTGTTTTGATTGTAAATGTTACAGTATTAAAAATTGAAAAATTTAGTGTGAATGGCCTCAATTAAAATTTTCGCCTTGCGTGTCAAATAGGGTTGAACTACTACTGTACAACAACAAAAGTTATTGTTGTTATTACTATATATGTTGATGTTTGAATTGTCTTGGCTCTATTACATCAAGAACTTGATTAGTCGGCAGGACTTATGGGTCTCTTGAGACTCGGCGTGCATTCACAATTTGGCTTATAAGTAACACTAAAGTCCATTGGGATATAATGCACATGATTTGATAGCTAATTTGATGGGTAATTTAGGAATAGAAAGTGTAATAAACCTTTTTATAAACACACTAAATCTTGAATGAATCGAATTCTTAATTATAAAAAATAGCTTTTTGATTGTGAAGATTATGGACACTTGATGGTTATCATCAAGAGCCAAAAAAATTAAAATTAGAATAAACAAAATTGTTTTGATTGTAAATGTTATGAATTTTAAATAAAAAAAAATTAAAGTATTAAATATTAAAAAAAAATTAGTGCGGATGGCCCCAATTAAAATTTTCTTCTTAAGTCTCAAATATGTTTGAACTGCCTCTGCACAACACAAGTTGTTTTTGTTATTCTTATTGTTATTGTTGATGTTTTGTCTTGGTTCTATTACATTGAGGAGGCACCTCTAATAAATACCAAGAAGTCGATTAGTCGGCAAGTCTTGTGTGTCCTTTGACACTCAGCGTACATCTATAATTTGATTTATGAGTAACACTAAGGTCCATTGAGACATAGGGTACATGATTTGATGGCTAATTTGGTGGCTAAGAGTAAAAGATAGGGGATTGAGATATCGTTGAGCTCTTTTATTTGGATTAAAATCAAGTAAGAATCATCGTCGTCACATAATTCAAGACAAGAATGTGACCTCAACAAAAGTGTTGAATCTTACTCTTGGGTTATGAGATTAGAATTTTGCATCCGGTCCTCCTCACAATCACATTTGGCGATGCTACAGCACAATACCAACGTGTACAAAAAAAAAGGTTTGATAATAATGGAATTGTTAAAAGATAGATGTCTGATTTTATTTTTATTTTTTTAACACAAATATTTTTGATTGTTTGCCACAATTATACATGAAGATTCAGTGCATCAAACATGTTCATGGATGTCTATATCAAAGCTGTTGTGTTAATGTCATGACTGGAGGGTTCAAGAAGTGGGAGGTGGAATGGGCTTGGCTGGTCATGTCCTTATTAAGACATCTAATAAAATCACAATCATCTCTCAATGATTGTGAGCCAAAAGATTCGAGGCCTTTCCATTTCAATGTGCAGTGTTTGTCTGATGACATATGGCATTTTGCAAGAAGTTATTTGGTGCTCCGGACCACAGTCACATGGTGTTTCAAATTGAATGTGATTGATTCACTTATTTTTATTTCAACAATAGTTGAGAGCTCTAATACAATTTAATGATGAGGAGAATGCCCATGTGAAGGTGGAGCCCACTCTCCTCTCTCTATCTCTCTCTACTCTCTCTCTTCCACCTCATTAGAGCTCCATTTAGAACTCTCAAATTAGAAGTATGTATCATTACTCTTTTTATTTATAATGAGAGAATAGTAAGGAATATGGCAATTGGTGATTGATTAGGGGCAAGATACGTGGTGCCCTCCAATATCTAATAATTTTTCATTTTGAAAAGTGTATACAACTGCTAAAAATCAAATCATGTGGATTGTTGGGATGGTATTCCTTGCAATCTTTTCTATTGGAAAAATTATTTAGTGGTCCCGAATCAAGATGATGTGATGTCTCAACTTAATTTTTATTAATTGAAATTGTGAGATTCATTTCTTTTGTTAGTTTTGGGAAGATAACAAAATAAGTGTCAAAAATTAGGTAGTGTGGAGCAATACTTCAACAAACCAAATAAAATCCCTCTATTACAATAAAATGATCAGTAAAAACTAAATGCAAAATGTGGTACATGCATGTAGAGGCACTTCGTTCACTTAAAGGAATTGTGTGGATACTTGTTTTTTTTAAATGGAAAATTCTGATAAACAGAGAGGCAATCTGTCCATTAGGTCAAGTAAGCAGTCTCTAAAAGTCTCATACAGATACTAATTAATAGTTTTTACCTTGATCAAAAATTGATAGACACACTAATTAATCATGTTTTGTTTTATGAAATTAACGAGAAATGTTATTTTAAACTAAAATCATTCATTTTATAGAACAAAATTATTCTTATCCATGTCCGATTAAATTAGTTTTATACATATATATATTGTTTTTTTCAAGACTTACCAAAGGATCCACAAAATGAAACATTGAGAATTATAGAGGAATTTAAGAAATAATTGTTTAAATTAATATTTAAATGTTAGAAAGTTTCAAATTGAGTTATGGCCTAAAACTCTAATAATAGTTGGGTTTCCCTTACATAAATTGATTTATTAATTGATTTTTTTATTAATAGATACAAAAGTAAATGAGATAAAGAGAGAGAATATGAGTTAAGAAAGTAAAATGTGATGCATCATACAAATTGGCCAAGGGAAACCAGAAAAAGGAAAAATTATTGTTTACTCCTGGGACAAGTTGAGGTGATGTTCCAACTTGATTGTTATTGGTTGAATCAGCAGGACTTATCATATTTCTATCTCTTTTTAGGATAGAATGAAATATTTATCTCCCAATGAATAATATACAATAATACTCCGAGGCCAACCAAAAACTTCCCCAGAAAAGGAGGAATTGGCCGTGGATGACGTTCCTACCCATATATTTATTAATAAATACTGCTCTATCTTTATGTTTAGTGATGAAAAAAATAAAAAAATAAATAAATAAGATTGATGATGTCATATCTTAAAAAATTTTAAATGTTCATTTTGTACTTTTTCTTATTATTTCTTCTTTCTATCATTATGATTACAGTCTACGACTTTTTATCATTAAATTTTACCTGAACATATTCTTATTGAGTGATAATATACAAACATAAATTTTATATAAAATTTTCAAATACAATGATATAGCTAATGGTGACTTTTCACTTTAAAACAAAACACCCATAAACATGATTTATATTTACAACAATATCACTATCACAACATTTTTATGATATTTTTTGTATCGATTTTTATATATGAATATAATTTTTCATTTTATTTCTACCATCATTTTTCTTTCTCGTTTATTCACCCACATTTATTACAATATTACCAAATACCGTCATTCACATAAAATCCATCCAACCACCCAATCAAACTTGAAAGTACAAAAATACAATGCATATAGATACGTTTACACAAAAATAACATCAACAAAAATGTACTCCACACCGTCATGGAGTTTTTAGAAATAATTTTCTGAGTTTTTAATTGGGAGATTTGGTCAAAACCCCATCATAATAAAATTTTAATGCATTAAGGAGAAACACAAAAAGTTTTTCCTTAAAAAGTCTATCAAATATCATTATTATTAAAATATTAAATTTTAAAATAATATAACTTTTAATATAAATGTCGATTTTTTATAAAATTAATTATATTTTTAAAATTCTCTCATCAAGATCTATCAAATATGATCTATGTCGACTATGAAATTCTTTATTAAAAAAAAATTATTACCATTTAAATTGATGTAAACAGTAACGGTGACATGTACTCTGTTTGACAGTAACATGTTACTTTGTCTCACAATAACATATTGTTCTATTTGACAATTACTCTGGTTTACAGTAAAATGTTACTCTGTTTAACAGTAATATGTTACTCTGATTCACAGTAACATGTTACTCTGGCAATATTATTTAAGAAAAAAAAATTACTTTATCCTTACTCAATTATGCGTTTTCTTTTTAGGGGGTTTATGAAGAAAAATAAATTAGACTGTCATTTTCACCAAACAAATGTCTAATCAAGGAGTTTTGACTAAATTTCTCTTTTTAATTTATATTTTTGTATTTTTTTATAATTTTTAATATTTTAATCAAATTATTTTTACTTTTGGATCAATTTAATCTAGATACATTTCCAAAAGTATAAAATTTTTATAAAAAAATTTAAAAAAAAATCATTGAATACAACAAAATAAGATAATGTACTGAATTTTTATATTTTTTTTGGATTTGATGAAATTAAAAAAAAATCACAAAATATTATACTTCTTATGTATATCTAGATTAGGGGTGGCTTAAAAAAATTACTTAAAATATTAAAAAAATCAATAAAAATAAAAAACACACAAAATAAAATAAAATAAAACAAAAAACTCATTTTTTTGCATGAGTCAAATCAAAGAACATGATTGTTATTTCTTTTAAAATGATATAAATAAAATATTTATATTATTTTATTATTTGCTATGTATAAAAGCTAAAGGACAAATATGTCATTTTAATCAGGCATGGGATAAGTGTAATTTTTTAAATATACAAAAAAATTTGTATTAAACAGATACCTTAGGGATGTCAGTGTAATTTATCCCAAAAAAAATAATTTAAAAAATTACTTATTTATGACATTAGATTAAAAAAAATTAATTTATGTATTTGATAATGAGTTTTTCTCTTTCTTCCTCTACTTTCTGAAATGTGAGCTAGTAGTTGTGATGGCCTTTGACTGCTCGTTTGGAAACAGATTATTTTAATAATTTTTTTAATTTTTTATAAAAAAATATATAAAAAGTAAAAAAATGATATCATAATTTATAATAATTTTTTAAATTTTTTAACATTTTAACTGAAATATATAATTTACAAAGGAAACCTGAATCAACGATGAAACTCTGTTTCTGTCATGTCAATCAGGTACATCCTTTCCTCTTTCGTAATATTTTATTAGCTATTAAAATAATATTTACTATTTTGTCCAGTTAAAATTACATTTTTTTTTTATTTGTTAGTTAAAATTACATTGTTCACTAAATTAATGCATTTAGGCTATGTTTATATAAATGGATTAGTTCATGAATTAATTGGCTAGAAATGATAGATATCATATATTTATTTTATCGATTAGATGTCTACAAATAACTGTTTTTGTGAATCTCATATTTGATTAAAAATTATAAATTATTGAAAGACCATTTTGTCTTTTGAAATTGTTTATATTTTATTTTATTTATTTAAAGTATATCTTATTTTATTTATTTGAAGTATATTTTATTTTATTTTACAAAGATCACTTTTAATCTTATTTAAATATGACATTAGAAGTATATTTTTATTCATGATTTTGTTAATACAAAAAAAAAAATTATGAGCAGACTATTAAATATTATGAAATTAATTTACACGTGTTTAAAAAAATTCAACATGTTTAAAAAAAATATAAAATAAATAAATTTTACATACTTGGGGTCAATTTCATCATTTAACTAATTAATCAAAATGGTTGTTCAGTCCACCCATTTTTGTCCCACATCCTCCGATGGAATTGAATTATCTCACATATAGCCATGTTTGTTTGGGCGGACTGAATTATCATTCCCATGACTAATAGTCCTAGGATTACGAATTCGTTGGATTATGATCCTATCTTAACTAATAGTCAAGTTTAAAATAATTAGTCCGTACTTCAATTGTTTAACCAAATATCGGATTAATAATTTTATTAGACTATTAGTCCAATCTCAAACTCATGTCCACCCAAACAAACATGGCCATAAGGGATTAGTAATCCAGCTAGATTATTAGTCTAACTTTTACTTTTTCAATCAAATATTGAACTATCCATTCTATTAGACATGAAATCTAATTCTATGATTTAATCCCATCAAATAACCACCCCCTTAAGAGCAACTTCAGTATGATAATAGTTGTGCCAAATTTGGCATTGTATAAAGTTATAATATTGACTAGTTGATCTTTTCAATAAAGATTTTTACATTTATATAATTATAATTATTATAGTGTAACTATAATTATTATAGTTTATATTATTATCATTTTTATTCAAGAAATTAAAATCCTCACCACGTTATTAAAATCTTTACATATTCTTATTAATTTATTAATAACAATTAAAACCTTCACGAGATTTTTTTTCCATTAATAGCAATATCAAAGCGGCAAGATTTCAAAAAGCTAATGAATCATGAAATAACCCTTAACTCTATCTCCAAACTTCTTCCTTTTGAAGGCCTAATGAAAAGAAGAAGAAAAAAGAAGTAATAAAAAGAATAAAGTAAGAGATGATTTGAGCTTTTATTTTTATAATTTGATGGAGAATTCAAGCACTCAAAGATGTGAGACAAGAGAGGAAGACTAGACTAGATAAACAAAAACAAAAAAAGTAAGAGTAAAAAAATAGATGAATGAAAGGACGGGCAAAAACAAAAATGACATGATTATGACTATACACATTTTCAACATGGAGCATAAGACACAAGCTTATTATCAACAGCATAAACATAAGATTTATGTTAAAATAATGGCACATTCAATCAATTCTTTTTTCTTCTTTTTTATGAATCTTTTTTTATTTTTCATGATTAGATATTGTATTTGTTTGATTTAATAAACCAAACCAAAGCTTAAGTCTCATTAAATGGGGTCGATTACATGAATCCGTCTTCTCCACTCGACTCTATCTAAAGTCATTTCGTTAGTCAAATTAAGGAAATTTATATATCTATTTACTATACTAGTTCACGTCAATATAGGTCTACCCCTTTCCCTAACACTACCATCTACCGTCACTGTATCACATCTCTTCACAACTGTCTCTGTTGGTCTCCGTTGTATATGACCAAACTATCTCAATCTATTCTCTCGCAACTTATCTTTTATCGGTATTACTCCTACCCATACTCGGATATACTCATTCCTAACTCTATTTTTTCTATTCTTGCCACACATCGAACTTAGCATCATCATCTCAGCAACACTCATATTCTCTACATGTTATTTCTTAGTTGTCTAACATTCCGTCCCATAGTCATTCTATAGAACTTCCTTTTTAGTTTAATGAGTACTTGTTCCTCGTATAGTACTCCAGACGCACTCCTCCACTTAATCCACATCACCTTAATTTTGTGGACCACATCTGCTCCAATCTCCCCAATCATTGTGATAATCGATCCTAAATAACAAAAATATTTACTCTTAGGTAGTTCTTAGTTCCCAATATTCACTTCTCCTCTGCTCCCATTGTGACTGTTACTAAAATTACACTTCATATACCCTATCTTAGGGGGTGTTTGGAAAGAGCTTTTTTTTTTTTTTACTTTTTTGGGTAAAATCCACAAAAGACAAAATAGGCTAAAATAGCAACTAAGACAAAATGTCACATCAAACTCATAATCATTTCACTTTTTCTCTCACAAACATCACGTTCAACTATAAAAAAAATCAACTATATTCCCAAATACAAAAATTTTAGCCCACTAAACTAGTCAAAAACTAAAATAGCCTACTAAAATAGCAACTTCCTAAACACCCACTTAATTCTGTTTATCCTAAATCCTTTAGATTCAAGTTTTTTTCTCCAAATCTCTAACTTAGTGTTAACTCCTTCTCTAGTCTCATCCACTAACACGATATAATCAGCAAAAAGCATACACCGTGGCACATCATCTTGAATATCACGCGTCAACTCATCTATAACTAAAGTAAAAAGATAAGGACTTAAGGTTGATCTTTGGTGTAATCCCACATAAATTGGAAATTTACTCGTCTCTCCAACAGGCGATCTAATAGTGGTCACCACACCTTCATACATATTCCTAATCACATCAATATAACATTTTCGTCACCTCTTTCTTCTCTAACACATACCAGATTATATTCTGAGGTACTCTATCACATACTTTTTCAAGATCGATAAAAACCATATCAATGTCTCTTTTATTTTCTCTATACTTTTTTATTACTCTCCTTAAAAGATAGATCGCTTCCATTGTTGACCTTCCAGACATAAACCCAAATTGATTCTCTGACACTTCTATTATATCTCACAATCGATGTTCCATTACTCTCTCCCACACTTTCATTGAGTGACACATTAATTTGATTCTTCTATAGTTGTTACAAGTCTAAACATCTCCATTATTCTTATATATTGGCACTAAAATACTATTGCCCCACTCTTTTGGCATTTTCCTAGCCAACAAAATCTTACTAAATAACATAGTCAACCAAACAATCCCTTTCTCACCCAAACATTTCCACGCTTCAATAGTTATATTATTCAATTTCATCTTTTTAAGTACAAACTCTACTTCAAAGTCCATAATCCCACGAAAGAACCTATAGTCCTCGTTTTCTTATTACTGCCTACTTCCTCCCCTTTTGACCTTCTCCATATTCCTCATTTAACACCTTCTTAAAATAGTGCTTCCACCTCTCTTTAATCTCTTCATCATTCACCAACACCTTAGAGTTTTCACCCTTGATACACTTAACCTGATTAAAATATCATGTTTCCTTCTATCTTATCTTAGCAAGTTTGTATATCATCTTCTCTCCCTCCTTACTATATAGTCTAGTATATAGGTCATCATAGGCTTTCAACTTAGTATCCATCATTACTTTTTTAACCTACTTATTGGCCAATCTATAGTACTTAAGGTTTTCCTCAATTCTATCATTTTGTCACTTTTTAAAGTTCTTTTTTTTTTTTTTCTTTATTACCGTTTGGACCTCCTCCGTCCACCACCAAGTTTCCCTAAAGTTGGGTCCCTTTCCTTTCGACTCTCCAAGAACTTCCCTTGAGATTCTCTTCATGCAATTAGTCATCGAGTTTCACATAATATTAGCATTATCTTCTGAGTCCCAAGTATCTTCTTTATCTATTATATTCTTAAATGTGTCTAGTTTATCCCCTTTTAGGTCCCACCATCTAGTTCTGTGATACCCACTATCTTTCTGAGTTTGGTATTGTCCTTTAAAGCATAAATCTAGTACCAAAATCTTATGTTGAAACGTCAAGCTCTCTCCAGGAATCACCTTACAGTCATTGCCTTTTAGACGGTCTCATTTTCTTACTAAAAAGTAATCTATTTGGCTCCTAACTGACTCACTCTTAAAGGTTATCAAATGATCATCTCTCTTCTTATACATAGTATTGGCAACTACTAGGTCAAAAGCAAACACAAAATCTAAAATACTCTCTCTAGCCTCATTTCTATCACAAAAATCATACCCACCATACACCCTCTCATACCCTAGTTTATTTACTCCTACATGGCCATTGAAATCACCACCTATAACTAAGTTCTCTCTTGCGGGTATCTCATGTAATATCTCATCCATTTGGTCCCAAAAAACTCTTTTAGTCTGATTATCTAATCCTACTTTGGAGGCATATGCACTAATAACGTTCATTATATTCTCTCCAATAACTAGTTTAACTAACATAATCCTATCACCTATTCTAATGATCTCAACTACATTTTCTAGAAGTCTTTTGGCAACTATTATTCCTATCCCATTACTGTGTCTATCATTCCCACTATAATATTGCTTAAAACCGGTATCCTCTATTGCCCGAGCTTTCTCACCCGTCCACTTAATTTCTCGTATGCAAGTTATACTAACTCTTCTCCTAATCATGACATATACTAATTTCATAGTCTTACCCGTTAAACTTCTTATATTCTATGTGGCTATCCTAAACCTATAATCTTGGACTAGTCTCTTTATCCGTGTTCGTCCAGAAAAACGCAGAAACCTTTGCCTATTTTTCACTGCACCCAGGCGTCGATGCGGCACCCTTTGCTCACTTTTCGAAACACCCGGAGGCAGGCACAACGCGTCACTTAAGGTAAACAACCTAGTATTTAATTAATTTAGAATATTAGGCTTTATGTCATATTTGTTTGATTTGATGTAACTTTAAAATTAAAATAGAACAAAAAATACTAGTACTACATTACTTAAGTACTAGTATTATTTTAACATAATAAATATTGCACTAGTGAAACATCTTGTAACAAAATTTGTATAGAGTGCACTTTTTGCTATGTTAAAATAGTACAAAAAATATTACATCAATAAAGATACTCTGCGAATGTTTGGGAAGTTGGGTTTGAGGATTTTTTGACTAAAATAGCCATAAAAAACAAAATAGGCTTTTTAGTCCAATATGACAAAACATCATATCCAACTCATAATCATTACATTCTTTCTCTCACAAAAAAGCCAAAAGCCCTTCACAAACCAGGCTTTTTAGCCCTAGGCTAAAGTAGCTAAAAAGGTCAAAAAGTCAACCCACTTCCCAAACGAAGCCTTTAAGGTTATATTATCTCCCCTTGTCACGACGTAAACCCGCCCCTATAGGTTTAGCATCGTAACCGGCCAATAATCCTAGGATTACCGATGGCCTCTGAGACAGATTAACATAATATTAGGGGCTAGGGGAAGCAAATAACAAATATACAACCTCCATTAAGCTGTGCAGACTTATATGAGATAGAAAAATTTTAAACTTTTTATATACATATATACATATCCTCCTTACGTCATCATATATACACAGATTAGATAAAAGGGACTTAGCCTTATTTACACACAAAGACTTGTTTAACCAAACAAGAAAACAAAACTTAAACTTTAAATCACAAGCCATAGCCACTTGACATATCCGGAACCTCCATGGGAGGCATATAGGTTGGCTGACAAAAACAGATTCCAGGAAGACGCCTCTAAGGCTGGTCACATGTCTGATCACCTACATACATATATGTATAAACAGTGAGCTGGAACCCAGAGAATAATAATAAAGTAAAGGGTTTAATGAATGTTGTCCATAATAGTTACAGAAAACAGAATTCAGTATTTATCAAAAATGGATTCATAATCATGTTAAGAAATCATAGTTCATAACAGATATAGATTCAGAATTATATTCACAATCAGAATTTACAGTTAATCATATGTGGTACATTCATTAGCACAAGTAGAAACAGTTGACCCATTAAGGGACGGCCATAAAGGCATACAGTTGACCCATAAAGGGATGGCCATAAAGGCATACAGTTGACCCGCATGCATGGAGACGGTACAGTTGGCTCATGAGACGTACAATTAACCCATAAATGGGACGTATACATAAGGATCCATAACAGTTGGCTCATGAGCCGTACAGTTGACCCATAATTGGGATGTAACAGAACAAATAACATATGTCATCTGAAGCTTAGAATACCACGAATACATTTCAGAAATATTGGAAAACCATTCATTTATGCAAAAAATAATAACATCTTAGAAAACAGATCATCTTATATCATTTAGAAAATACTTATAATTGAACATAGCCTTACAAAGTTATTACTCACAGATGGCTCTGCTAACAGATCAGATAATGCAGACAAATCAGATAGATCAGGCAAAAGATAACGCGTGACCTACACAAACCCATAACATAAACACATTGAAATACAATATTAATTCTTTGATCAAACTTGACTTTTCTTGCCTTTTTCTGTCCAAGTAGTTCGAAGTTCTACTATGCTTATTTTTTCTTATTCAAATGAATCGGGTTCTCATTTCATATATTCTTTCACTACTAAATCATTCATTTTTGAATAAACCAATTCCTTACTTAGCTTCATAATCAAGTACTACTAAGTTAATGACTTATTATTTAATCAACTAATTAATGTTAATTGTTAGCTTATTAATCTTTATTGAGCCATAAATCATGTCTAGAATGCTTTGGAAAGAGATGAGAACAAAAATATAAACTAAATTCAATTTTCAAAATGTACTGAAAATAGTTGTTCGCTCGAGCGAACCTTTAGTCTCTCGAGCGGTCTGTAAAGACTGCAAAAGTACTGGAACCCTTCAATGTGTGCTCGAGCGATCTATAAAATTCTAGAATTCTAAATTTCTCAAAAATAGCTTCCCAGTGCGTTTGCAATCCTTAAACCCACACTAATCTTGATCAAAACTTTGAAATACAATAGAAAACATGAACACTTATTCATTTATAAATTATTTGCTCAATCTTGAAACACAACATTTAAATCAAAACCCATGAACTCATGATTTTAAAATTCCTTCTTCTTTTTTTTTTTTTTTTTTTTTTGTCAAAATCAAATGTACAATAAAATTGCATGTAATTTATGAAGCATAATTTAATTACAACTTTCAAAATCAAATCCAAGATAATTAATTTCTAAATTACTTTCATAAACTTGAACTTGGCTCCAATTCTTTATTTTCTTGTCAATTTCTTTTTAGCTACATAAAGTTGACTTCAAGCTATTTTTTATTTTCCTTCAAAACATGAATTTAAAGTTATAACCTTCTTAAAAAAATTTAAAAAAAAAAATCATTTGCATGTATGAAACATATATCAAAATCCAACCAATTCTACCTTATCAAGCTCAAACCATAATTATACTCTTAATTTACACCAAAACTCAAAAACTTGAGCTCCTCTTTCAATTTCTCTTCTTTTCTAGTTTTTCTTTCATTAGTTTTTTTTTTTTTTTTTTTTTTTCCTTCTTGAGCTGAAATTTCCATCTTTTCCAGCAGCTAGAATGAAGTGGACTCTCTCTCTTTCTCTCTCTCGGTTTCCCTCTCTTTTCTTTCCTTTTTCTCCCTTTTTTCTTCCAGCAAAGAAGTTGAGGCCAACCCTCAAAATATTACACACATGTACATACCTTCATCACTTGACCCACACAAGAACACGTGCACACACACTTGTCAATACACCCACAGAATTCTCAGCACACCCACACCCACACCCACACCCACAATTCTAGTTTGTTCCATAATTTAATTTATGTCTAGGATTACTTTAATTAAGCATCACTTAATCTTAATAAATCTTGGCTATCACAAAATTAATTAATTATAACTAATCTCAAATCTCACATAATTTAATTCGTCTAATTTGACTTCCTTTACTGCTCAATTAATTGCATTAAAATTTATCATTCTGAATCAAATTTTTAATTAGACTTCCAAAAGGCTCCAAATATCAAATTAAATTTATTTTTATCATCAATTTTCATTTCTTAAATCATTAAGGTCTTCAATTTTAGATTAAACTTCAAAATCTTCGCCAATAAAATACATACTCAATTGAATATCTCAAAAATAAATTTAATTCATAATAACCTTAATTCTCAATTCTCATAATTTAATTAATTCCAATTCTGACTCAATTAATCAAGTCTCAATTTTATAAATCTGAATTGAATATTCAATTAAACTCCCATATGGTCCGATACTCGAAATTAAAATAATTTAATTCACCAATTATACTCTCTTGAGTCATTTAGACTTTCAATTCTTAGGCCCAAAATAAATCCTCAATAAAATCATATACGAATGAGTCTCCATAATTTTCATACATCCCAGATTAAATTAGAATAATCAGTAATTAAAATTCAATCTCCTTAATTAATTAAGTACTAATCATTATACGTGGTGGGCTCGTCACACCCTCATTTTCTGGTCCCTTTTCCTCTTCCAATTTCATGATGTGCCAAGTTTTAATGTACCAATTTTTAATTAAAAAATAATTATTTTCGCATATGGTGAAAGTTCAAAGACAAGAAAAAGTAAAGTGTAAATGATTTAAAGTGAAATTAAAGCTTTTAGCCTAGTAGTTGTGTATAGAAAAGAGTTTGATTCATATATGAATTCATTATGTCAAACTTTGCATGATACTATCAATCATTCTAAATTTTAGTACCATGAACACCATTAATTTTTTAAAATTTATTATACTATTCCAAAAAATGTAATGTCATTTATTTTTTATATGAATTTAAAATTATTATTTTTAAATACTAACCACATTAAAAATAATTTTAATTCAAAATACAATTTAAAAGCACTCTATCAAAAAGGACTGTAGCGAAATTTGATAGAATGAGGGTGACCACACCATAATTTGATGGTTCCCTCCACACTCAATCATAACTCAATTTATTCATGATGAACCTTCCCGCATGAAAGGAGAACAATCTAAAAGCAATAGTTTCAATTTGAAAGCCAAAGAACACAAAGAATTGTAACTATTGATGTTGTGAAACAACACCAAGAGTTGTGTCCATTACCAAAGGCCACCATCATGTATGTAAATACACATGGTTGTAGTGTTATAAAACTACTTCAATATTACAAATCTTTTTCTTTTGCTTTGTTCTCGGATTGTCGACTTTCTTGCGTGATAAACATCCTCACGAGGTTATCGATCATTGTAGCTCAGCTTTTCGTGCTCCTTTCGAAAGACGATAAGCCCTACAGTTCGGACTCATGTGGTTCTGAATCTGATTCCACAAGTGCAATGTGAAATAGATAAATACCAAAGAGTCCAAATCCGACAAATCTTTTGAAAAATCAATTTTGAATCAAAATGCCAAAAATGGACTACTTTGCCAGATACAGAGTCGCCACCTAAATATTTTTGAGTAATTTAGGAAACCCATGACTCGTGCCAAAGGCCACGTGTTTGTCATCACCAAGATTGGAACTTAGGTACGAGAGGGAAAAGTCATGAATTAAGCACCCCTGCTCGCCCGATCAAAGATCAGCCTCTACTAATCATGATGTAAATCTTATTTACATTATATGCTCTTATTCCGATTTTATTAGGCTAACTTACTATGTGACGCACACAAGTATAAACTAATTTTCAAAAATTGGAACATTTGATTTCATATTTGTTTTTTAAAAGAGTTTGTGAATGTGCCACTTAAAAAAGTGGGCTCAAATGTACATTAATCAAACTATCCCAATTCAAGCAACTAGCCTTCATCCACAGGCATTCAAACAGTTTATTACTTAAGCACTTAGCCTTATGGTGCACATGCTTTGACATGGTAACAACTACACTCATGCGATATGCTAAAGCAAATAAAAGCCCACCTACTACTCCAAGCTAAAAAAGATGACAAAGTTAGAAAAATGTGTGATCCTAACAATGCAATGTGACTAATGCAACACATGCGATATGCAATTACTAGGCTAGGCTACAAATACGGTGCATGAATCAATTTGACAGCATGCAGTCTAAGCATGTCCTCAAAGAAGTATCAACTCGCGATGCAAGTTAGAATGATGCGCCGAGCTCAATGCATGCAAGACAATGGGTGCAAGGCATGAGAGATACTAAACGAAACATGATGCCCTAAACTAACCATCATAAGCAGGTAAACAGGAAAATAAAAGGGAGAAAGACGTGGGGTTGGAAGATATACACATTATTACAATTGTGCTCTCGCACAAGAGGGTTCAAATAAATTAACTAGCTAAGCTAATTATTACTAATTAACTAACTATTACAACAACAAATTTAACCAACTATTCTAACTAATTAAAGAATTACAACGCAAATGAAATCAATCTAACTAATTAATTAATTACAACAAATTAACTAGCTACTCTAATTAATTAATAATTACAACGCAAATTAACTAGCTATCTAACTAATTAACAATTACAACACAAAGTGAATTAATTTACAACACCAAATGAACTAGCTAGCTAGCTAGTTATTACAAGTCCACAAGTGAACGGGCCTCAATAAGTAAGGGAAATGCTTATGAATGCACGGATTTCCACCCGAAAGGCCCACTGTTCTACTGCCAGAATGCCTCTATCGTAATATTAGAACATCTTTTCACCTCAGCCTCTGCTCTGTTCTATTCTAAAAAGTTGCTGCTTAGTTTGACAAAAGGGGCCGACAAGCCAGAAGTAGTGGCTGGCCAGCCACAAATGGTAGCCTACTGTCCAAAAGAAATGGCCTGCCAACCAGAACAAGTGGCCAGCCGGCCAGTGAAGCTTGGTTCCTCTTGCTACAACAGAGCACAAACAGAGCATCCTCAGGGGATGTTTGTACACCTTACCCTTTCTTATCATCAAACAGCTCAAATGAGTGGCAAGCTCAATTCACAAGCCATCAATCGATGCAATTTCATTGCATGATGGCCTATGAACCAAGGTGTACAATTTCAATAAATGCACAATAAAAGACTCTCAAACCTCCTCCCTATCATGGATTGATCATGGGAAGTGGTTGACCTTAGAAACTTGAACCATTTCATCACTAGCAAGTATGAAATGCCTCAAGTTTTCATGTGTACAATTAACGTCTGATTGAACACCAAAGTGCTTATTACCTTGCACCAATTTTAGTCCCAATTTTATTACTTCATTTTGATTACCACCATTCCTTAGTTCATTAAATCCAATAGTGATTTTTAAGTCCTCTAATGGAAAGAAATATCAAACAAAGAGTCATTTTAGGCATAAAAGAGACACTATGTCGTTGGTAATGAACCCCCAAAGGGATTAAACCATTAAGCACAATACCTCAATATCATGCTTAAACAAACACTTGGTTTGAAACAACTTTCAAAACAAAGAAAAAAAAGCCAAGAAAAAAGGGAGGTTGCAAAAGTGATTAGAGGTGATCACAAGTATGGATAGTAAGAAATAAATGCTATCAACTCAAATAGGTTGGTGGCTAAGGCCTAAACCTCCAAACCTATGAGGACCATTACACTACAAACATGCAATACAAGGCATAAATGGAACAAGCACACTAAAACATTCCTAAAACACCTAAAAACAGTGTTGGAGTTGAAGGCAAAAGAGCTAAAAGAGTAAGTTACAACATGGAGCAAGTTAAGCTAGTAAACAAACACAAGGAGGGGAGGTTACCCCCTCCATTTTTAGGACTTCAAAACATAGTTTTAGCCTTTGAAAAACCTCTAAGATTTAGTACTAAAAAACTCAAAAAAAGTTGACAAAAATGTGGGAAACACAAGGGCAAAGGCTTGAGAAATGAGGTGCAAAGAAAGGTGATCCACCCCTCCGCCCTTAATAGCCTTAAACCACCAGTTTCAGCCCAAAAATACAGAGTATAAACTGTCCAAAAATAGTCCAAAAACTGTAGGAAAGATGGCACATAAAGGAAAGAAACAAGCCAAGACTTATACCTCTTGAAGAGGAAAACCTTTTCTAACTGACAAACCAACACTTACACACCCTCAAGAGCTCAAAGTAGGCTCAAAAGTACCTTAGCTCAAATACCACAAGGTTTAGTTTAGAGTGTATAGGCAAAAGCCTAAAAATTGGCAAGAAAGAGAGAGGGAATTGTAGAGAAAGAGAAATATTTTTGCTCCAAAATTTCCAACCCTCAAAAATGGAAGGAGAGGTCTTCTATTTATAAAAAAACATGAAACTCTCTCAGAAATATCCATACATACATGTGTGGGCAGATGCATGCACCTGTGGAGACAGCTGGCACAGTTGGCATAAATATCTGCAAAAACACACAAGTGGCCAGTAGGCCACACAAATGGCCGACAGCCCACATTGGTGGCCAGCAGCCCACATTAGTGGGCCTACAGGTCCTAGGGTTTTTAGACTTGAAAAACTGTGGCTTTTGGTCCGAAACAAGGCAAAAGGTGTGTAAGGTTTGAAGGCTCAAAACTGTGGCATTCTACTGAGGACTTCGAGCATTTGACAAGTATATACAAATTCTTCATTGGGTGCACAAGCGGTGACGCCTAAGTCATAAGGGCGGTAAAAAATGGGGTGTCTACAATCATCGCTGTTATTAATTTATTCTTTCAGTGGTATCAGAGTCAGCTTTAACAGTAAACACAAATGTCAAAATTTCAATCTGACAGAACAAAATTTTCATAAATTCTTTTGTCGGAAACACAAAGCATCATTGACAACAAACTTTATTCGTAAAACTCCTTTGATTCTCTACACTTTGAACCGATCAAATTTTGTTTTCGTCGCTTTTCTTGAGGTTTCACCACTTTAGGCTTGTTCCCCTCAAGTTTCTCTTGGGTTTTGTGAACTTTCCCAGATTTTGACTTTTTCTCCAATTTTCTCTCTTCTAGGGTTGACATTTTTCAAGTTTTCCCTCTTTTCTCCATTTTTTCTCATTTTTCAGCCATTTTCCAAATAGCAGACGATGTTCTTCATGACAATGCTCCTCCCGAGGTTCCACCTCCACTATCACCCATTGTCGAGATTAAGGAGCTGGCGGTCGCCGAGGCCGGTGAGGCGACGGAGGGCATTACGGCTGACCTTGAGGTGGAGTTTGCTCCAGAGCTCAAGCCTAGGCTCGAGCCTGAGCCACTACCACTGGGGATATGGCCCATTGATTCGATGGCTTATCATCCTCGTACGCACATACTGCCACCAAGAGGCATCAGGCACTTTAGCGATTTTGCTAGTGGCATGCCAGAGGACATTCTACTAAGGGAGTCAGACTCCCATCTCTCCGTCAGCGCTACCGAGGTACGAACTCTATTTTCATGTTTTCTTGCCTTTCCTTTAATTGTATTTCTTGCACTGCCTTTTATCTGAATGCTCTTTTATCACTATCTTTCATCTGCTTTACTTTTTCTCTACCACAGGGGGACTCCTGTGCTTACAGGGGGTATGGGGCGGCGACAGTGAGAGACTGGTATTATGAGCTCCCTCCAGAGGTCCATAACCTTGCTGACGAGGCCGGCTTTAGCCTATTCTGCTATGGACTTTCACGACACATAGCGAGCTAGGCTCTTCTCGGAGCATTGGTGAAGAGGTGGTAGGACACCACCAACTCCTTCCACCTCTCTTCCGCCGGGGAGATGACGATGACTCCCTACGATTTCTCTATGATCATAGGATTAGGAGTAGGGGGTGATCCGATCCCCTTCGACATGGACATGGGCGAGTGGAAAGAGGATTGGATCTACCTGCTTGGAGCGCACCCACCTCTGTCTAGACCAATGATGGTGAGATACAGCTAGTTCTCTAAGCACTTCTATGGAAATGAGCCCGAGACACCGAATGCGGTAGAGCAGTATGCCCGGGTCTTCTTGATGTTTCTCCTCGGTACCACCTTGTTTGCGAACAAGTGGAACACCGCAGGTTTATACTTACTGAGCACCCTCATGACCCTACCCCGGGTCCGATTCTATGACTGGGGTGGATCTGGCCTCGCCACACTCTATGGCTACATGAGTTCCACTTCACACATGAGAGGAGAGCAGGTCGGAGGCTACTAGAAAGCCTAGGAGGTATGCACCACACCTTTCTGCTTTTGTACTTTTTATTCAATATATGTTCATCTACTGTGCTTTCTACTTTGCACTTTCTGTTTTATATCTGCTCATGCCTTGTGCTTTCTAGTTTGCACTTTCTGGTTTACATCTATTCATGCATTGTTGATAACATTGTTGCCCTTTTCTTGCAATTATAGGTTTATGCCTATTTCCCAACTCTGGCTCGACGGCCTATAGATGAGATTTCCCCTATGGTGCCTTACTCACGACGGCAGGTGCCGGCACCAAAGCCGTGATGACACGACCTTTACCTTCTACCGTCAATACTTCAACACAGTGGCTGCCGACAAGGTAACCTGAAACTCACAGTCATTTTTTCTTTACTACTGCTCTGATTCATATTTCGACATCCGACAGCAACTAACAATCTGTACATTCTCTATTTGCAGATCACGTGGCGGCCTTGGGCGACGATGCTGGCTGGAGTGAGGGACCAGTACACTGAGGCTTGGGCCACATCCCGATTTCGAATTTCGCTAGAGGGCCCAGTTTGTTGGGCCTAATTCTTGAGTGAGCGGTTTGTATGCCAAACAGCAAATAGCCCGGATCAGCATCCATGAGGACAACAAATAGCCTCCCAGTTAAGGCAATTATCCAGTTCATGGTGGGCCTAGATGCTGACTTCTTCAGAGTGGGAGGCGACTACACGACGTTCATCCAGACTCATCTCATGCCCCCCTTGATAGGCGTTCGCGCGGGTGAGGCAGCAAGTGCTCCCGTGGCGGGTGAGGTGACTTAGGTGACCAGGGCCGATACTAGAGCGGTCTCTCCCATTGGGTAGATTACCGGTTGGCCGGAGATTCCCACTATGCTTACATGTTAACGGCCGACCGGGACAGCCTACTAGATTCTGATCGAGCCAGCAGAGGCAAGGCACAGGTATGTCAAAGCTTAAGGCACACCTCAGGTATAGACCACACTTTATAATTTACACCCCACATTTTTCATTTCAGATATTGATTATTCTAGATATTGATCATTCAAATGCACTTGCAAGCACCCACGAAGTATACAAAGAGCCTCATCGAGCTAGTTATTTCTCTGATTGGCATGGTGTAGAGGAGAAAGACGCTGCTTGGTCTCCATGGTATTCAGGTTAGTTTCCTCTATTTCAGCATACATTTCGCTACTAACTCTGTTGTGCACCACATTATCATATTCCCACTAATACATTGGCATTTCCATTGTAGTCTTCTCAAACTGCACTAATACACTGCATTGGCACACTATACTCATACTGTATCTGGTTTCTATATGACGCTTATTCTGCATTCTATGCCTGTGTCTAACACACACACTGTAGTTGATATGTTGACAACCGTTTTTTCCAGATTCCATCTATACCAAGGGCACCAGTGGCAGCACCAGCACCAGCACTGGCAGCACCTCCTCCAGTAACAGGGAGGAGAGAGAGACAGGTCTCAACACGTGGCCGAGATGTGCGTCGCGGTCGAGGCAAGGATAGGGATACCCAAGGCCAAAGCAGTCCCTCAGAGCCTATTTTAAGTGATGATGATGCTGAGACCAGTGACTCCGAGGAGGCAGCGAGTCGACATTCTAAGCCGTCTGAGAGAAAAGGTGATGATGCTGGCTCGGGGTCCGGGAGCGGAGATGACACTTAGGTTGGCTCTGAAGCAGGGAGTGGAGATGATGAGATCAGCTCTAGCTCAAAGTCTTATTCTGACAGTGGTGCTGATGGAGACAGTGCCCTTGAGTCCCCTTCAAGGAAAAGGACGAAGAGGGCCTCTCGAGCTTAAGATGACTGGCGCCGATTTTTTTACTTTTTGCTTAGTTTCTTTTATTTTGGTAGTTTAACACATGTATAGCTTCATATAGGTTTTACTTTTACTTTTGAAACTTGTACTTCCTTTGTAAAAAACATGATTGGAATAAAACCTCACAGTTTTTATGGAAAGTGTTTTTGTTTTTGCATCATGAGCACCATATTTGCATGAAATGGAAATAGAGTTGAATTTGAAACCAAAAAAAAAAATTAAAACTTGTATTAGCACCGCGTTCTTAATTGGGTAATGAGGCAACCAATGACCAAAATACAAAATACAACTCAATAAGCAAAGAAAAAATAACACAAACACATATGTACATACTTGCTCAAACCAAAAGACTCAAAACACAAAGATCAAGACAAAACCAGGCTCCCAAAACTGCTTGGCCAAGTGGATAGCCGGCCACCACTGGTGGAGGGTAGGCCAGAAAAAGTCGACGGCAAGCCACAATTAGTGACTTACCGGCCACTAATGTGAAGAACCACCAGAAAGCTGACAGTTGGCCTCCACTCATAGCCCTATCGTCTACAAAAGGTCCTCCTTCGTGATTTCTTCTCCAAAACCTCATTTTAGCTGTTGTTTCTTCCACAAATGGAGATATTTCTTGCTGAAAAGCTCACGGATTGGATAGCCACTTTAGATGGCACGAAAAAGATAAATTTCTGGGGCTTTAGCATAAACGTGATTTTTCCGTTGGGTCGTACTACACTTTGTTTTCTGTTCCTCCATGCTGCAGTCTGATGCTGGGACCCGATTACGCATGTCTTTTGCTTCGGAGTACAGGAAATATGTCCGACCCTTGAAAAATTTCAGGCACTAATGGAATCCTAGCATGATGAGGAAATCATGCCTCAGCCCTGTTTTGGCCATGCCTTAGCCCTAGGACGGATGTGTGGGCTCACTTTGCACGAAGCTCAATCTTTGGCTCATGACGGGGAGCTGGATATACCCGCCTAGGTTCACCAATTTTCTGACATTGAAGACAAAGGCGACCTCCTCTAGCGAGGCTTTCAGTAACAAGCCCTCTATTTATGTATGCTTGCGCATTTCCTTCTTGACCCTAGTTGCGGCGGAGCCAACATCAAGTTGATTGAGGTGGCCCAACGCTTGAAAAAGGGTAAAAGCTGCATTGGTTTGGCCCTGGCCGAGACCCTAATGGATTTAGATGCTTTTCATCAGCAAGAGACCACCAGATTTATGGGGATTCCACTACTGCTCCAGGTATTGTTTCCTACCTTTTCTAATATATGCCTCACATATCACTCAGCACTCATGCTCTATTTTCTCTCAAAGCCCTTTCTTTACTTTTCTCTCTACGCACATCTCTCTATTCTTTAATCTCTCTTATTTTTTATCACTTCCCAGGTATGGCTCGTGGATAAGCTGAAGGTGGTAGACCCTTGCTCCAAGTATTCAGCTCAAGCTTATTTCTTCCGCCAATGACTAGTGGACTTTCCCAATGAGGGTTGGTGGTGCAACTGGATGTGAAGCAGGTCTGCAGCTAACATAGCTTGGCATTGCCCTTGGCTCAATCTGACTGAGATGAGTTATAGCATGACTCGGCAGCCTGGCATACAGTTGATTGGCCTCACACACTGCGTGTTCTACTTTTCCTTTTGGTTCAGATGCCAATTTGGACATGATCAAACCTACCCAAAGGAGGGGGTAGAATACCTGGCTTCATTCCCGATTCGTAGTCCACACTTGGCTAGGTACCTCGCTGTTTAGAGGACAAGAGAGCTTCTGGCCCCTACCTCTAGTTTCAGTCATGCCCTTTCTGGTGAATGTTTGGCTTGGCTTGAGGATGGCGCACAAGCCAAGCCCACTTTGGCTACAGAAGCTTCCGCAAGCACGAACAGGGGACGCAGGAGCTCTTGACTCACCTATGCCCCTAGTTTATTGCTTTGACCTTTCTTTTCACGTTTTATGATGTAAAAGCAACTTTGATTTGTATCAGAAAGTTTGGAGAACTTTATGTTGAAATCAATGGAATTAAAGTTGTGAGCACTAAAAATTTTCCTTTTCGGTCCAAAAATGATCTAAGTTGTAAAAGGTAAAATTTTGAACAAAATCAACTTTATTAAAACTTTCCAAAACCATTTTCAAAAATGATCACTGGCTGACACACATATAATCGATCCTCAAGATGTACAACCCCAAATCGGCAAATCATAACTGCCCCTGATTGAATACCATTACTGCTCTGCATTATAACCAGCTCTTCTTCCCAGAATGAAGATCACAACCGAACTAATAAATGATGAACAAAGATGGCCTAATTAGAAAAACGGACAGGACAATTGAGTATGAGCTAATTATGGCTGAACTTCAAGATGAAGTTGTCTACGTATCCCAAAGACGAGAATCAAGCCTTAAATAGCTCAGTTCAAGTTCACTCGAGTATTAAGGCCTCGTTTGGGAACAGGCTAATTTAGTAACTTTTTGGCTATTTGGCTAAAATATGAGCTAAAAAAAACTAATATGTTTTGGATGACTTTTTGAATTTTTACAAAAAGATGTGCAAAAAGTAGAGAGAAAAGAGAATCTTTGACTTTTTGGTATGGTTTGTTGGCTTTTTGGCTAATTTAGTAACTTTTTGACTTTTTGGCTAAAAATGAGGGTTCCCAAACGAGGCCTAACTCTCTCTTTTTGTGCTCAAACTTTTGCCAAAGTCGCCCTTTAGGGTTTTTAACCTTGCGAGCACAATTTTTCTTTATTTCTAATTTGTCTTGCTCTAACTTTTGCCTAGGTCGCCCTTTAGCGAGCCTCTTAAGGGTAATATTTCTTCAACTTGTCCATATTAATCGGCTGTGAAAATTCCAGGCCATCTAAGTCCATAGGTTTAACTACTCATCCTGACCAGATAGCTTTGATGACATAAGGACCAGTCCAATTGGGTCTGAATTTGCCCCTAAGGTCATGAATGGGAGCTCAGTTGCATAGTTATAAAAACCTGCCAATACACTACGTATTGGCCGATACGTATCGAAAAAATAGGGCACCGCGACGGATACAGGCCGGTATACCGCTGAGATTGAAAACTGTAGGTGTATCGGCCAAATCCTAATACGCATCGGTTTGTAACCATTACACAACCCGTTACACAAGCTGCGACGGGCCGATACTCACTGGTTCAGACTGGTACGGAAAAAAGCTAAAAAACCTTTGAAATGATTTTTAAAATTTCGCTGCCACGACACCCGATTCCCGATACGTACCGATCGATACTACTGATACCAATACTCCGTGATCGATACCATTACAATATCCAATACTACGATTTAGAACCATGCTCGGTTGTCTTTCAGCACCATGCCTCCCTCCTTGAGATTTCGGGACTTAACTTTCTTGTTAAAAGCCTTAGCAATTCTGCACTGGTAGCCCTGAACATGATACAATGCCTTTAGCATCCTCTCATCAAATAACATTAATTCCTCAAATCTGCTCTATTGCCAACCTGCCTCCGCTATCTAACACTCAGTCATAACTCGCAGCGACGGGACTTCAATTTTAATTGGCAAAACAGCTTCCATCCTGTAGACGAGAAAGTAAGGGTTGCCCCTGTAGATGTTCGAATCGAATCTGGCCAGTCCCTGTAAGTCTCAACCATCTTCTGCAAGATGTTCTTGATAATCTTATTGGCGGCTTCAACAACTCCATTGGTTTATGACCTATATGTAGATGACTTATGAAAAGTCACATCGTATTTGTCCAACGAGTCTATCACCTCTTTCTTGAAGTGGGAGCCATTATCTGATATGATATCGTTCGGGACTCCATACCGGTAGATGATATTGTTTCTGATAAATTTGGCCACATGTGATGCCTTCAACACTACATAGGATTGAGCTTTCACCCACTTTGTAAAGTAATCAATCGCCACCAAGATATATTCTTGCCCATTCGACCCCTTTGACAAGACAGCACCGATAACGTCGATTCCCCTGACTGAGAAAGGCCATGGCGAAGTCAAGTTGTACAGCTTTGACGGCGGAATATACATGTGATTGGCATGAATTTGACATTTGTGGCATCGCCGCACAAAACCAATACAATCCTTCTCCATGGTGGACCAGTGGTAACCTTGCCTGAAAATCTTCCAGGCTAGCATCACACAATTCATATGCGCCTCGCATTCTCTGCCGTGAATGGCCTCAATAAGGGGCTTTGATTCTTCTTCCTCCACATACAACTTATGCATTCCCAGATGACCTCTTTTATACAGCTTACCCCCACAGATGATAAATTGGACGGCTATTTGCCGTATTCCCCGTTTGTCTTTGGCATTTGCCCCTAGTGGGTACATCTCCTTTTCCAGAAAGCTCCAAATATCATAATACCAGGGATTTTTTTCTTGCACTTCATCTATTGCGGAAATAGTTTCATAAGCCAGCGTGTATTTCTATTTGATGCTAATCGGACGCATCCGAACTCCAAGTGGGATGTCTACCATAGAAGATAGAGTTGCTAAAGCATCAACGAACCTATTGTTCTCCCTTAATAGATGCGTGAATTTCAACTTTTCAAACCTAGGAATCAGAACATCCAGAGTCTGATGGTAAACCTTAATTTTTCTCTTCTTTGACTTTCCAGTCTCCATTTGCTTGAGAAGCAACTAAGTTCGAGTCCCCGATGACATCCAACATTATTGCCCCTAGTTGCAGGGCGGCTTGTAAACCAGCAATACACACTTCATTATTTGTTTCATTATTGGACACCTTGAACTGAAGTTTGAAGGCTAAAGGTATGTGGGAGTCGTCAGGTGCTATCGGCAACACACATATCCCATAACTGTACTGATTGGACGTTCCGTCAATGTACATCGTCCAAGTTTTCTCTTCAACTTGCAAAATGGCTTCATCTAGGAACAAGCATTCCACTGTCTCATCTCCTTCTACTGGGTGGTCTGCCAGGAACTCTACTACAGCATTTCCCTTGACCGACTTACAGGTGACATATTTGAGATCAAAGTTAGAGAGAAGAAGCAACCAACGGGCCGGCCTACTCGTAAGTACTAGTTTCTCAAAAAGATATTTGATGGGATCTAATCTCGAAACTAGGATTACAGAGTGAGCTAACAAGTAGTGCCTCAACTTCTTGGTAGCCCATACCAAGGCTAGGCAGGCTTTCTCCAAAGAAGTGTAGCGAATCTCATTATCTAGCATTTTCTTACTCAAGTAGTAGATGGCTTTCTCTACCCTATCTTCAAATTCCTAAGTGAGCATGCATTCCATGGTAGTATCTGTTACTGACAAGTACAAAATCAAAGGTTTCCCCGGCTCCGGTGGCGACAACACAGGTGGATTCTGGAGGTACTACTTAACTTGTTCAAAGGCAAACTGGCATCGATCATCCCATCGGAATTTCTTCCCTTTCTTCAGGAGACTAAATAGTGGTTCACAAGTCAAGATTAATTTAGAAATAAATCATCTTATGAATTGCACTTTGCCTAGAAAGTCTCGTACCTCCTTTCAGTCTTTGGTGTTGGCATTTCTAAGATGGCCTTGATTTTGGAATGATCTACTTCAATGCCCCTCTGTGTGATCAGAAAGCCCAGCATTTTTCTTCTTGTTATGCCAAAGGTGCATTTCTACGGGTTTAACCTCAATTTGTATTTCCTGATCCGTTGAAAGAATTTCTTCAGCGCGGTGTAATGGCCCTCTCGTTCTTTGGACTTGACAATCATGTTGTCCACGTACACCTCAACCCATTTGTGGATCATGTCATGCAGAATGGTGGTCGCAGCCCTCTGATAAGTAGCTCCAGCATTTTTCAAACCAAATGGCATAACCCCGTAGCAATAGGTAACCCACGGCATAATGAATGTTGTCTTCTCTCTGTCCTTGGGTGCCATCAGAATCTGGTTGTACCCGAAAAATCCATCCATAAATGATAGCAATACATGGCCCGTAGTGAAGTCCACTAATTCATCAATGTGCGGCAGAGGAAAGTCATCATTCAAACTGCCTCTGATCAAGTCCCGGAAGTCTACAGACACCTGGATTCTACCATCCTTCTTCGGCACTGGTTATAGCTCAGCTTTTTTGCCCCCCCTTTTTGAAGTTTGAAAAGAAGCCCTACAGTTCGGACTTACACGGTTCTGAATCTAATCTCACAAATACAACGTGAAATTGATAATCATCAAAAAGTCCAAATCCGACAAATCTTTTGAAAAATTAATTTTGAATCAAAAATGCCAAAATTGAACTATTTTGCCATTTATAAACCCATGACTCGTGCTAAAGGCCACGTGTCCGTCATCACCAAAGTTGCCTCGACTTGGGAACTTAGGTACGAGAGGGGAAGGTCATGAATTGAGCACTCCCGTTCGCCCGATCAAAGATCGGCCTCTACTAATCATGATATAATTTTTATCAACATTATGTGTTCTTGTTCTGGTTGTTAAGCTAGCATTACTATGTGATGCGCACAAGCAAATATAGACTAGTTTGCTCAAATTGGAACAACTCAATTTCATGCTTGTTTTTTGAAAATGGGTTTGAATTTGCCACCTTAAGTGGGCTTAAAGTTTGCGAATTTGCCACTCAACAAAGTGGGTTTAAAGTTGTGAATTTGCCACTAGACATAGTGGACTTAAAACATATATTCGTTGAATCATTCCAATTCAAACATCAAGCCTTCATCCACAAGCACTCAAGCAATTTAACAAGTAAGCATTTAGCCTCATGGCAAGCATGCTAGTCACGGCAATCACTCACACTCATGCAAGTATACTTAAGCACTAAAAACTCATCTAGTACCCCAAGCTAAGAAGATATGAGTTAGAAAAATATGCATGATTCCTAACTATGTTAAATGTCTAATGCAACACATGCAAAGAATACAATTAATAGGCTCGGCTACTAATATGGCATATGAATCGATTTTGATAACATGCGGTTAAACACGTATTCAAAGAAGTATTGAAATGACAATGCAGTTAGAATGATGCGCCAAGCCTTGGTGTATGCAATACAAAATGAATAGATGCAATCATAAGGTATGCTAATTGAAACATGTTCCTAATCTAACCATCAAAAGCGGATAAATAAAAGGGAGAAAAACGTGAAGTTGGAAAACATACACATTATTACATTACGCTCTCACGAAGGAGAGTCCGAATGAATAAACTAACTAACCAAGTTAAGCTAAGCTAATTAAGCTAATTATTACAAAACTTGAATAAACAGCTAAACTAATTAACTAATTTGTTACAACACTTGAATGAATAATTAACTAACTATCTAAGCTAATTAATTAAGAAACTAGGATAAGCTAATCAAACATTACAATATTAACTAATTAGCTACAACTAATTAGTCTAATTAAATATTACAACACAATTAATACACAACCAATAATACTAATGAAATAATTAGTTGCATTTGATAAGGACATAAGGATAAAGGTTGTATGCGCCTCGTTTGAAAGTTACTCTGTCTGCTCAGGCCATCTCTGTTTCACCTTCAGCCACTACCTCTGTTTATGCAAAACCGCACTCCTGGCCACACACCAAGGGTCGGCCGTACATACAATATTGTGCACTTCTCAAATGAACCGTAATATCGTGTGGTAAAAAATGATGAAATGAATTATGAACTGAACATGACAAGTCATCAATGACCAGAATAGTTTAAACAAGATAAATCACGATGTTAAACTAAAATCAATATAAATCAAATTATGCGCTCACGCAACGAAACAAAACAAAATGGATATCTTGCTCCGTCTCTTCATTTCCTTTGATCTCTTGCTATTTTGCCCTCATTCTTTTTTTTCTCCTCTCACTCTTTTCTTTCTTTTTCTTCTTCTCTTTTTTTAACACTCATTTTTCTTGTTATCATACAACTCCTTACTACACTTAAATCAAAACCCACGATCAAAAACTCAAAATTAAAACCGAAAATTAAAGCTCAAAATTAATATCCAAAATTATAACTTAGAATTAGAATAATGATGAAATAAAACAAAATAAAATAAAAATAAAAATCAGCAACACACAAAAAAACAAAACAAAACAGAAAACAACAAAACATAAAAAAATAAAAAATAAAAATAGAATTGAAATCATCGAAGGCCAGTTTGGCCTCGGCGATGCATGGCCAGGCTTCGATAGCGCCGGCCAGCCTTCGACAGCGGTAAAGGGCAGTTTGGTAAAAGCCACGCCCCTGGCTATTTAAAACACAAAACATCTCACATTTGGATCACAACCTAGGTCGAAAATCCCCCCTCTTTTCTCTCTAAACTTCCATTCACTCTAGATTTCCTCTTTTTCATGAGTTTACCCAACAACCCTCACAAAAATTTCCTAAAACAACTTGTTTTCCTCTTTATTTTGATCCGATTGAAAATTGTTTTGGTTGAAGTTTAGGTGTTCTCTTTGTTTTCTCTCACTTTTTCCCACACTGCTTACATTTTTCTTCTATCCCCTTTTGATTTTCCACAATTTCTTCACTATCTCTCTCTTAGGGTTTGGGATTTAGGATTTCACCTATTTTCACTCATCCCTTCACATTTTCTTCACTTTTTCATGGCTGGTGACGAGGTTCCCATTCCGGAGCCTGCCATAGGTATTGGTGTTGCCCCTGGTGCAAACATAGAGGCGAAGGAAGCTATTGCATTGCTTCCCCTTGCCGAAAGGCCTTTTGATGCAACCACATACCAGCCACGTACACATGTGCCACCCCCTGGCGGCATCTTGAGATTCGAGGGCTTCATTCTAGGGTTGGATGAGGATACTCTATTGCGAGAGCCCATGTAGCATATATCTGCTGATGCTTCCACAGTACACAACTTTTTTCCTATTTTACTTTGCATTTTACTTTGCACACATGTTGAAATATTGAGCTTGATGAACAAATCACTCATCCCTGCTGCACATATACTGATAAAACGTCCAATTGATAGGTGATCGCCAAGAGGATAGGCGAATACGGCTCTATATCCGGCCCATGGCGTTGGTATGAGTGGCTTCCTGCAGAGGTCCTCATTTTGGTAGATGCTACTGTCTTTGGGCCCTTTTACTCTGGGCTCATACAGATGAGGCTAGAGTCTTGGCTTAATGGGGCCTTAGTAGAGAGATAATTGGACACCTCCAGCTCATTTCGCTTCTCTTCTACCAGGGAGATGACATTAACCCCATATGACTTCTCGATGCTGACCAGGTTGTGGATTGGGGTCAGCAGCCTAGTCCCTTTCGATCCAACTATGACTCAGTGGAGAGATGTACAGCTCCAGCTTCTCGGGGTGATCCCAGACACTACCAGCCATGGGATGGTACGCTACAGCTGGTTTTTTGAGCATTTCTCTGGCACACAACCAGCCATTGCAGACGAGGTTGCCCAGTACACCCATGGCTTCCTCATATATCTTATTAGTACTACCCTATTTGCAAAATAACGTGGGATTATACATTCTAGGAGCACTGGTACACCTTCCTCGGGTGACGGATTACGACTGGGGTGGCACAGGTCTGGCCACCCTAAACTGCTACATGAGCTCCGTTTCCCACCGTAAGGTGGATTCACTCGGTTGCTACTAGAGGGTTTGGGAGGTACACCTACGTTCACCTTTTTTATATGCTTTACATTCTGTTCACTATTGCCTTTCTTGCTCATTTGATTTATTTTCTCATGTCATCTGTCTGCCTTTGGTTTACAGCTTTGGGTCTACCCATATTTCACTTCGTTGGCTCTGGTTCCAGTGACACCGATCAAGTTGTATATACCCCGCTCTCAGTACTACAGCTGGCGATTCGAGCGACGTCGCCTTGTAGATCGCACCTTCTCATATTTCTGCCGCTTCTTTGACACTAACACGGCAAATCAGGTATTGCATTGTTTCCCACACTATATGATCACCCTTATACTGTTGTACTGTTGTATTGTATCATATTGACATTCTTATATTGTGCTGACTGCTAACACTGCACTAATTCTGACACCGTACTGCCATTCTAACATCACACTAATATCTGACACTGCACTAATTTTCTCAGGTTGACTGGCACCCTTGGGTAGGCATTCCCTAAGTGTCGAGAGTGACGTACACCGCTGCTTGGCATGCTTCCACGATGAGGATCCTATTCGAGGGCCCTTTTGGCCAGGCATACTACCTGGGAGAAAGATTCATCCGACAGATGCGGGGCATTACTGACCCTGATATTCCACATCCTCCTTTTGTCGGCATGAGGGTGGTAGATAATTTACAGGATGGTCCTGAGCTGGACCTCTTGATGATAGGTAAGGACAGCGATCGTCACCACGAGCCCGGCGACTTTACGACTTTCTTACACACTCGGGTGATAGCGCCTCTTACTCCAAGCATGGCTCGAGCTGTGCCAGAGGTTGCTGCTGTTTCTGCCGCTAGGGCTGGCATGTGCCCATTGGAGGTACCCCTGCCTTTGCTCCCATTCCTGGATTGCATGTGCTTTCCATCGAGATCATATACATGCGTCCAGATGAAGTGATCGAGCAGATCCCACTTGAGCCCATCGAGGAGAGGGACCGCAGACTTGTGTTTGCCCCTGGCGTTAAGCAGGTACACTTTCTTTTTATGCTAGTCCATGCTGCACCTTGGCTTATTCTCAACCATTACTATTCACTGTTCAGTTACTTCTATCTGCTTTTCTCAGTTTCTGTTCTTTTGTAGATTCCCCGGGCGTACGGTGATGAGCTTCTTCGGACGATCGACCGACTACTCATCAAGGTACGAAGGAGGCAAACTGCCTTAGTTATCCACAGGATTGAGGTACATTCTGTGTGTAGCCTACTGTCATTGCCATACTATACACTTCTGATCACTTTATCTAATATCCATTCTTTTCAGCTTGAGTCGGCGCCGACAGTGCCTGTAGGATCTTCCGTAGCCAGTAGGTGGAAACTGGGGCCAGTGAGCGGCCGAGGAGGCACTGATCGGAGGAGAGGTTGAGTGAGGCAGCGCTCGCCTTCCGAGGAGTCTTTTGACGAGTCCACGACCCCTGAGAATGAGGGAGAGGAGATTTACCTGCAATCAAGCAACCCTAGTGATGACAGCGATGCATCTCCTCTACAGCCGAAGAGGAAGAGAGCGAGGATGGGCTACTGATGACGATGATGATTTTGCTTTCATTTTTATTTTACTTTCATTTTGTTACGTAGTTATAAAACTAGCTTCGGATAGACCTTTTGCTTTTCAAAAACTTTTTTTTGTTTTGGTTGTGTAAAACACTGATCGGGGTTGGGCCTGCCAGTTATGAAAGGCAAGTTTTGTCGAATGTTTTCTTTGCACAATATGATGAACTGCATTACCCTTGCATTTGTAACCTTTGACACTGTGAATGCTTTACTTTTAAATTCATTCATGAATCGGATAATGACTTACAACCGATCAAAACATAAAATACAACTCGACAATGGAAAAACGAAATGAAAACAACTCGAAAAAGCTAACAAATACTTGGTACAAACAAAACAAAACTCAAAAGGTAAAGTTGAATTCCATCCAAACAAAGGTCAGCTTTTGTTGCAACAGATCTGCACTAGGCTAGCATCAAGACCCGGCCGAGCTTCACCAACGCACAGCCGGCTATCACTAATGCACGGCCGGCCATCAGTGTGATGTCGGTCAGTGCTGTCCAGCTGTCACGCTCAGCTCCTTCTCAGACTCTATAAATAATGCTCCCATGTTGTTTTTCTGGCAAACTCACAAGTCCTTGATAGTTTGCTCTCAAAATGGAGATGTTACATGTCAGCAAGCTTCGGGACTAGGTAGCCGCTTTGGATGGCTCAGAAAATGTGAATTTCTATGGCTTCAGCCTAAATGCCCTTTTTCCTTTGAGCCGCACTTCTCTGTGCTTTCCATTTTTTCATGGCACGGTTTGGTGTTGGAACCCGATCACACATGTCTTTAACTTCGAGGGACAAGAAATATGCGCGACAATTAAAGAATTCCAAGCATTAATGGAATCCCAGCGCGATGAGGAAATCATTTCTTAGCCCCGTTTCGGCGACGTCCAAGCTTTGGGACGAATGTGCGGGCTTACTCTATATGAGGTTTGATATTTGGTCCACAATGGAGAACTAGATATTCCCAGTTTGATTCATCGATTTTCTGACATTGGTGACCAAGGCAACCTTTTTTGGAGTGGTTTTAGGCAACATGCCCTTTGCTTGTGCATGCTGGCAAACTTCTTTTTTGCCCCTAGTTTCGGCGTGTCTAGTATTCGGCTAATTAAAGTGGCCTAAGGTTTGAAAGAAGGCAAGAGTTGTATCAGCTTGGTGCTGGCCGAGACTTTAATGGGCTTAGACACCTTCCATCGGCGAGAGAAATTCACAGGGAGTCCACTACTTCTTCAGGTAATGTTTCCCATCCTTTCTAATATGTATTTCTCACATCTCTCAGCATTCATGCTCTTCTTTTCTCTCAAAGCCCTTTTCTCACTTTTCTCTCAACATAGATCTCTCTATTCTTTTATCTCTCTTTTCTTTCATCCCTCTTCAAGTGTGGCTTATGGATAAGCTGAAGGTAGTGGATTCTTGCCCTGAGTACTCAACTCGAGCATACTTTTTCCGCCAACAGCTAGTGGATTTCCCGAATGCAGGATGGTGGTGCCACTAGATGTTCAACAGGTCTGCTGCTGACATTGCTTGGTATTTCCTTGGCTTAATCTGACTGAAATGAGCTACAGCATGACTCGGCAACCTAGCATTCAGCTGATCGGTCTGACACACTGTGTATTCTACTTTCCGTTCTAGTTCAGATGTCAGCTTGGACGTGACCAAACCTGCCCAGAGGAGGGCGTAGAGTACCCAATTTCATTCCCCATTCGAGGTTCATATTTAGCTAGGTACCTCACTACTTGGCGGACAAGAGAACTACTGGCTCCTGCCCCTAGTTTCAGTTGCGCGCTTTCTGGAAAGTGCCTGGCTTGGCTCGAGAATGAGGCACAAACCGGACCCACTTTGGCATCAGAAGCTTCCGCAAGCACGAGCGGGGGACGCAGGAACACCTAACTCATCTATGCCCCTAGTTTATTGCTTTGATCTTACTTTTCAATTTTATGAATGCAATAAAAGCAACTTTGATTTGTATCGAGAGTTGGAGAACTTTGTATTGAAATCAATGAAATTAAAAGTTGTGAGCACTGAAAATTTTCTTTTTGGTCCAGAAATGGTCTAAATTATAAAAAGTAAAATTTGAGCAAAGTCAACTTTTATCAAAACTTTTCAAAATCATTTTCGATAAGGATCACCACTTGACACACATGGAATCAATCCTTGAGATGTACTACTCCGAATTCGAAGATCACAAATTACCCCTTGATTGAATAATGTTGCTCAACACTGTAACCAGCTCTTCTTTCAGAGTAAGGATCACAACCGAACTTTCAGATAAAGAACAGACAAAGATGACCTGATCAGACACATGGATAGGACAGTTGATTTGGAGGTGTTTACGGCCGAACTTCAAAATAATGTTGCCTACGTATCCCCGAAGATGGGAATCTGGCCTTACGTAATTCGGTTTGAGTTCACTCAAGTATTAACACTCTCATTTTACGCTCTAACTTTTGCCAAGGCCGCCCTTTAGGGTTTTCAACCTTGCGAGCTCAATTTTTCTTTATTTCTAATTTTTTTTGTGCTCTAACTTTTGCCTAGGTCGCCCTTCCGGGTTTTCGGCCAAGCGAGCCTCTCAGGGATAGTATTTCTTCAACATGTCCATGTTGATAGGTTGGGAAAATTCTAGGCCATCCAGATCCATGAGAATAACAGCTTCACCACACCAGATAGTTTTGATGATGTAAAGACCAGTCCAATTGGGTCTGAACTTGCCCCTAAGGTCATGGATGGGAGTATGTTGTCTTTCAGCACCAAATCCCCTTCTTTGAGATTTCGGGACTTAACTTTCTTATTAAAAGCCCTGGGAATCCTGTGTTGATAACCCTGAACATGGTACAATGCCTTCAGCCTTCTCTCATCAAACAGCATCACTTCTTCGAACTTGCTCTGTTGCCAGTCCGCCTTTGATATTTGACACTTAGCTATAACTCGCAGCGACGGAACTTCTATTTCGATTGGCAGAATAGTTTCCATCCCATAGACAAGAGAATAAGGAGTTGCCCTAGTAGACGTTCAGATTGAAGTTCTGTAACCCTAGAGTGCAAATGGCAATTTATCTAGCCAGTCCTTGTAGGTCTCAACCATTTTCTGCAATATATGCTTGATGTTCTTGTTGGACACCTCAACAGCTCCGTTGGTTTGCAGCCAGTCTGTAGATGACTTATGAAAAGTCACGTTGTATTTCTCCAACAAGTCAATTACTTCTTTCTTGAAATAGGAGTCATTATCTGAAATGATCTCATTTGGGACTCCATATAGGCAAATGATGTTGTTTCGGATGAACTTAGCCACATGCACTGCTTTCAACATTGCATAGGACTGAGCTTCTACCCACTTTATGAAATAATCGATTGCCACCAGAATGTATTCATGCCCATTCGACCCTTTCGGTGTAACTGTGCCGATGACATCGATTCCCCAGACTGAGAAAGGCCATGGTGAAGTCATGTTGAACAGTTTCGACAACGGGATATTCATACGATTTGTATGAATTTGGCATTTGTGGCATCACCAAACAAAACCGATACAATTCCCCTCCATGGTAGACTAGTAGTAACCTTGCTTGAGAATCTTTCGGGCTAACATTACTCAGTTTATGTGCGCTCTGCACTCTCCTCTATAGATGGCCTCCATCTGCTTCGACACACAACTTGAGCATTCCCAGATGATCTCTCTTGTAGAGTTTACCTCCGTAGATGATAAATTGAATGGCCATCCGCCGTATTTCCCTCTTATCTTTGGCATTTTCCCCTGGTGGATAGACCTCATTTTCCAAGAAGTTCCAAATATCATAGTACCAAGGGTTTTGATCTTGTGCTTCATCTATTGTTTCGATAGTCCCATAGGCCGACGTATACCTCTGCTCAATGATGATCGGATGCATCCGGACTCCAAACAAGATGTCTATCATAGAAGATAGAGTTGATAAGGTGTCGACAAACCTGTTGTTCTCTCTCAGCAGATAAGTGAAAGTCAGTTTTTCAAACCTAGGAATTAGAACATCCAAGGTCTGATGATAGATCTTCATCTTTTCTTCTTTAACCTTCCAATCTCCTTTTGCTTAAGACACAACTAGGTTCGAGTCCCCAATAATGTTCAACCTTTTTGCCCCTAGTTCCAGGGTGGCTTCCAAACCAGCGATACACGCCTCGTATTCTGCTTCGTTATTGGATACCTTGAACCGGAGTTTGAAGGGTAAAGGTATATAGGAATTGTCGAGTGGTGTCAGCAACACACCTATCCCATAACCGTATTGATTAGACACTCTGTCAAAGTACATTGTTCAAATCTCTTCATTGACGTGCAGAATAGTTTTATCTGGGAATAGGTATTCTACCACTTCATCTCCTTCCACTGGGTGATCTACCAGGAACTCTGCTACTGCTCTTCCCTTGATCAACTTGCGAGTGACATACTTTAGATCAAATTCAAAGAGAAGAAGCAGCCAATGAGCTAGCCTACCCGTAAGCACTAGTTTCTCAAAGAGATATTTGATGGGATCTAATCTTGAAACCAGAATTACGGAGTGAGCTAACAAGTAGTGCCTCAACTTCCTGGTAGCCCATACCAAGGCTAAGCAAGCTTTCTCCATCAGCGTGTGTAACGGGTCTCGTAATGCAGCATTTTCATACTCAAATAGTAGATGGTTTTCTTCACCCTATCCTTAGATTCCTGAGCAAGCATGCATCCCATCGTTGTGTCCATCACTGATAGATACAAAATCAAGGGCTTTCCCGGCTCTGGCGTTGACAACATGGGCGGATTCTAAAAGTAATGCTTGATCTGCTCAAAAGCAAATTGACATCGATCATCCCATCAAAACTTATTTCCTTTCTTCAGGAGACCAAATAGTGGTTCACAAGTCAAGGTTAATTTAGAAATAAACCATCTTATGAATTGCGTTTTTCCCAGAAAGCCTTGCACTTCATTTTCAGTCCTTGGTGGTGGCATTTCTAGGATGGCCTTGATTTTGGAAGGATCTACCTCGATGCCCCTCTGTGTGATCAAGAAACCTAGCATTTTCCCTGTTGTTACGCTGAAAGTACACTTCTGTAGTTTCAATCTCAGCCTGTATTCTCTGATCCGTTGAAAGAATTTCTTTAAGGCGGTATAGTGGCCCTCTCTTTCCTTGGACTTGACAATCATGTCGTCCACATACACCTCGACCTCTTTATGGATCATATCATGTAGAATTATGGTTGCAGCCCTTTGATAGGTAGCCCCGGCATTCTTCAGTCCAAACGGCATCACCCTGTAGTAGTAGGTTCCCCACGACGTAGTAAAAGTAGATTTCTCTCTATCTTCGGGTGCCATCAGAATCTGGTTATACCCAAAAAAATCCATCCATGACGGAGAGCAATGCATGACTCGCGGAGAAGTCTACTAATTCATCGATATGCGGTGGAGGAAAGTCGTCCTTCGAACTGGCTCTGTTCAGATCTTTGAAGTCCACACACACCCGAATTCTATCATAATTCTTCGACACTGAGAAAATATTGGCCAACCAAGTGGGATACTCAGATACTAGCAAAAACCCTGCTTCTATCTGCTTGGTGACCTTCTCCTTAATCTTCAAAGCCCAATCCGAGTGTATTCTCTACAACTTCTGTTTGATGGGTCAGGCCTCGGGGTCGAAAGGGATCCAATGCTGTACAATCTCAGGATCGATTCCAGGCATGTCTTTGTAGGACCACGCGAAAACATCTTTAAAATCTTTTAATAAAGAAACTAAGCGCTCGCACTCCTCTAAAGACAACATGGACCCGATATGGACCAGATGTGGATTCTTCTCAGTACCCACATTAAAAGCAATGATTTCATCAGCAAGAGGTTTTGCAAACCTTTCTTCCTCTCAATTAATTAAAATTTTCAAAACCAGGGGAATTCTTTCTTTTTTGTTTTCATTAAAATTTTGAAAATCATAACCAATGCAATAAATAAGTGACACAGAGAAATACTCGGAACCTGCAGTGGCATTCTCATTCACAAGGTTAAGCTCATCCTATTCTTCAGTTACAATCGACTCAAATGAAAAAGAAAATAACGACCTGAACAAAACCTTGGCATCCGAGTTATCAACGCCAAGAATACCGAATCCAGACTCAGAGGAACCGGAATCAGATTCTGACTCCACAAACTTTGTGGAATCAAATTCTGGTTTGTTACCCAACTCAGAACTGCTAGACATGTAGCCCTCCTCTAGCTGCCAAACGAGGGATGGTACGTCAGATGCATCCAAAATGCTGCTAGAAAGATTCACACTCGGTTGGTCCCCGATCATGGAAATGGTCAGGTTATCCCGCAAGCTCTCTAAGTCAATCGGAGGATTCGAAAGGAGGCATGCCAGTGCTGCTCCTACTTCAAGCTCACCGTTGTCGGAATCACTTTCTATGCTCCGCTCAGCTTCAGCAACCAATTCAGCCTTTTTCTCTGTATCACTGTCTTGCAGCTGCAAGTCAAAGAAAATCTCAAAGCCAGGAACCTGCTACTTCTTAAAGTTGAACCAGGGTTCAGGGAAACCGCAAAATGGGAAGTCTTCACCCTCCCGAACAAAATAGCCATTCAGGGTCCCCCGGATTGTTCTGTGAATAAGTTCATAGTGCTTACCGATCTGCTTAGCTTTGGCTCTGATGGCCATCTCTTTCCCTTTCCTAACCCAATCCTTTTTGGTGGCGGTATAGCCAAGACCAAAGGCGTGTGGGTTATGTGGCACATCGGTCAATACGGTAACGCCCTTCCGGCCACTTTTTCCCAACCCCATTCCTGGCACGTGTTGGAGCTTGTTCATGAAGTAGATTGATTGGGCGCTGACATACAAGCCCTCATCAGCTGCCAAGATGGTTTGCACTACCCGAGCCTTAGCTAGAGTAAAATCCGAAAGGAAAACATCCTCTTTGCCATGAACAATTTCTAGCACAAGCGTAGTTACCTTTGGCGGAGGATGTATAGATGAATTTCTGAACACAATAGCCACCCCCTTCCCATGGGGGTATTTCAGCATTTGGTGGAGGGTAGAGAAGACAACTTTTACTTGGTGCAGCCACGACCTCCCTAGTAGTAGATTGAATGTGGCCGGTACATCCAGGACATGGAACTCAATGTCCTGTTGAGCTGGGCCCACTTGAACTTTGATCTGTACTGTGCCCATAACCTCTCTGCTTGTGTTGTCATATGCCCGAATCACCTAGGCTATAGGCACGAAATTTACTGGTTTCAGACCAATGGCATAGGCTGTACGAGATGGGCAGAAGTTGATTGTTGACCTAGTATCAACAAATACCACTGGCACGCACTTTTCCCTACACTCCACTGATATGTATTAAGGTTTGTTATGTGCTAAGCCCTTTGGCGGCAGTTCTTTGTCTGAGAAAGTTAAAGTTAGCGTAGCACCACCCGGGAAGACTAATCCGACAAGCTGTTCAGTAGTCGTGTCAATGGACAATTTGGCCTTGTCCATCGCTGATAGCACAGCCTATCGGTGCATGCGAGAAGCCATGAGCAGACCCCAGATTGAAAAATCGGCCTAGATCTTCTTTAACTGTTTCAGCACTGCTTCTTCTTCTAACTATTTTTCCTTTTGCTTCTCTAACTCTTTATCTTTTCTGGAGGCTTTAGCTTGGTCCAAGTGCGGGGGCTTCTACTCCTCGTCATATGGTCAACCTCTTCAGAGTACCAAGTGTTGTCTAACAGGTCTTCACCCCAATCCTCATCAATGTAGGCCAGATGTAGATCATCATCTTCCCACCATGCACCCCCAGCAGCCAAAAACAGTTGTTCGGCTCCGGTCTAATCATTCATTTGTTAAAAACATTCCCCATAGGGTGTTAAGCTACTCCAGCTTCCTGTTTGTCTTCGTCCCTTTCTTGTACAAGCAGCTTCAACGCGGCTTCCTATTCGGTACCCACGGTACTTACGGCGTCCAATTCCTGAGCTAGATTCTTGATACCGGTGCTCTCCAGCAATTTCCCCTTGTCCTCAGCCATTCCAGCCATTGTAGTTGTTCTCGCTTCCTTTTCTTCAGGTTTTCGTTGAGTTTCCTTCTCTTGGTCAGGTTCATCACTAAGCCACCCGGAGTTGCCTGTCAACCCATTCAAATCAAACCAATCAATCTGCACATCCCCATGATCCTGTTCATTGTAGAACTGCAAATTGTCTAAATCTTTTTCTAGTTCGGCTAGATCATCCAGACCTTGGCTTAGGCCATTCTCTTGAACCACACTGACCGTCACTGCTGTTGACAATACCACTTCGGGGTTTGGCTTGGTCAACTGGCACAATCTAACAGCACGGGTCATACCCTTCCTCAGATAAATCTGCAAAGCTCTCAAGCAATGGGCTAACACTCTCCTCCAAGGCTAACTGCCCTCCTTCTACCACTGCCACCACCACGGGTTCAGGTTAAAGTATGGATGTGTCCATCATACACAAGTCCGTGATTTCAGGAATGAACACAGCCAGTTTGGGTAGGTGGGAAGGGGTAATATATATGCTGGGGTCATATGGGATGGCTAGTGTATGTATTAGATTTAGGTTCTGAGATGGGGGAACTTGGTTGTGGGCTGGGAGAGGGTTGGTGATTACATTTGGCTTTTGGGGTGGTGCTATCACCTTGCTGTCAATGAGATCTTGAATCTCATGACGCAGTCTGTAGCATTGGTCGGTGTCATGACCGTGCTGCTAGTGAAAAGTGCAGTATTTGGCCGGGTTGTGTTTAGGCAAGAGAGGATCGGGTAGTGGGCGTTGTTCTAATGGCTTAAGATGCCCTTTTTTAATCAGCACCCTCAAGGCTTAGGATAAAGGCATATATAGTGGGGGTAAAGACCCTTTAAGATTGGGCTTGGTTGTATGAGGTTTATGGATTTGTACTGGCGAATGGGTTGGCAGTCTTGGGTGTTGGGGTGACAACATTCACATCAGATGGTCGCGCAATTATGCTTCCACTCGTGGTTACATTGGAACTGCGTGTGAAAGGCCTCTTAGGCTGCTCTTTTTCATCGGTTATCAACCCCTGTTTCATTGCACCTTCAATCTGAACCCCTATCTCGTGGAGCTCAAGGAATGTAAACAATGGCAAGACTATCATCTTCTGCAATAATTTTTCTTGCAGGTTGCGGACCACCATTCCGATTTGATCCTTCTCAGATGGCCTGATAGTCATCATCGAAGCCTTGGCCCTCCACCTAGTTACAAAGTCCGAGAAGCCCTTCTTTGGCTCCTGACAGATTGCTTCAAGATCACGGGTTGTGACCTCGATCTGGGTATTATAGGAGTACTGTGCGATGAAGGCCTCAGCTATTTCCTCCCAACTCCGCTTCACAGAGTCCTCAAGTTTTGTATACTAGATTGCCACTATTCCTGACAAGGTCCGGTAGAAAAATGGCAGCTTTTGAAGTCTAGTAAGGCCCATTGGTCGTAGGATGTTTGAGAATAACTGCAGATGGACCATGGGATCCCCAGAGCCATCAAACTGGTCTATGTGAGACATTTTGAATCTGTCTGGTAGAGTTACTGCGGAGTCGGTGTATCCATCATCGATGTCAGTGATTGAGTTCACACCCTGTGCCCGCTTGAAAAGCTTTTCTAGCTTGTTAACCTTCAGTGCAGTGGGGTCAACCTCGAATTTAAATGGCGCCTCAGTTTGGTACACTGGTGCCTTGGAGGCTTATGGTGGGACGGGGTCTACCGGGCTACCCAAATTCTCTTGGACATTGACACTGATTCCAGGTGCTGGAATACCCACTGGAGGTAAATGGGAAGCAGAAGCCGCTGCTTGTGGTGGTTGCTATTGCTGCAGCCTATTTATCACTTCCGCTTGATGGGCTGTAACTTCAGCTTGGCGGGCAGCATCTAGCTGCATGGTTTCCACTATTTGTTGGAAATGACGGATCAAGTCCTCCATACTGGCTGCTGCAAGGTATTGAGTCATTTGAATAGGCGGGTGATCTCTTACTGTCCTGGATATAGAAGATTGTTCCTGACTGAATGTAGGTGATTGTTGCACTGGTGAATGATGCCTAACCCTCCTCCGTCTAGTAACCGGTGGGAGTGAAGCAAACACTAGTTGTCCTCTGACAAGATCTCCATATCGATAAAGTCTTTTTACACGGGTCCAGAGTGCTTGGGGGGTAACGGGATTGTCCAAAGCAATTATGATTAACTACCTTGCAAAAAAGAAATAAAGCAAAAAGAAAGTGAAAATCAGAAATCGCACAGCACCCCAACTCAGATGTAAACAAGACACAGTTGTAATCATAAGTTGTAGAACCGTACTCAGTACTGATTTATGCCCCCAAATCTGATACTCAAACTCGTAACTGATGCGTACATTCCTGTAGAGTTTCACTCTAAAAGCACATACTAGTTAAGTGAAAGCCAAAAACACCCCTATGATGGGATAGGGTTACCTTGTCCTAGTTTCTTCAGGAACTAAGGTTCACTATTCAAGCAAAGTGGTTTCACACAATCCTGGATTCGGGTAAGCAACCTATCCTAGTTTGGAATAGTCTCTACGGCTTTCGATATGCAACTAAGTCGATTTGTCAAAAAGGGTACCTTAGCAAGACTACCTAATATACCTCTCACTCCTAACACCGAGAAGTGAAAGGAGGATCAAACGGTACAGCGGTAGTCCAGACCCAAGGGTTGTGTTCCCATCATGGCAGAGCCCGTAACCGGTCAGCATTTTGGAAAGCTTTTCCAAGCAAGCCTCCGGCAAACTGTTCAGGAATAACAAATGGCAAACACAGTGACTTATGTGCACCAATGCAAATGTAAATGTAAAGAAACACATAAGTGTAGATAAAATGTCATATCATTAGTTTGAGTCAAGTTCTCTAAGTCCCCAGTAGAGTCGCCAGAAGCTGTAGCTCAGCTTTTTTGCGCCCCCTTTTAGAAGTTTGAAAAGAAGCCCTATAGTTCGAACTCCCGCGGTTCTAAATATAATCTCACAAGTGTAATGTGAAATTGATAATCACCAAAGAGTCCAAATCTGGCAAATCTTTTGAAAAATTGATTTTGAATCAAAAATGCCAAAATTGGACTGGTTTGCCAGATACAGAGTTACCACCTAAATATTTTATTTTGAGAAAATTTAGGAAACCCATGACTCGTGCCAAAGGCCACGTGTCCATCATCACCAAAGTTGCCTCGACTCGGGAACTTAGGCACAAGAGGGGAAGGTCATGAATTGAGCACCCCAGCTCGCCTAATCAAAAATCAACCTCTACTAATCATGATATGATTTTTATCAACATTATGTGATCTTGTTCCGGTTATTAAGTTAGCATTACTCTATGATGAGCACAAGCAAGTATAGACTAGTTTGCTCAAATTGGAACAACTCGATTTCATGTTTGTTTTTCGAAAAGGGGTTTTGAATTTGCCACCTCAAGTGGGCTTAAAGTTTGCGAATTTGCCACTCAACAAAGTGGGCTTAAAGTTGTGAATTTGCCACTAGACTTAGTGGGCTTAAAACGTATATTCGTTGAATCGTTCCAATTCAAACATCAAGCCTTCATCCACAAGCACTCAAGCAGTTTAACATGTAAGCATTTAGCCTCATGGCAAGCATGCTAGTCATGGCAATCACTCACACTCATGCAAGTATGCTAAAGTATTAAAAACTCACCTAGTACTCCAAGCTAAGAAGATATGAGTTAGAAAAATATGCATGATTTCTAACTATGTTAAATGTCTAATGCAACACATGCAAAGAATGCAATTAATAGGCTCGGCTACTAATATGGCATATGAACCGATTTTGATAACATGCAATTAAACACGTATTCAAAGAAGTATTGAAATGGCAATGCAGTTAGAATGATGTGCCGAGCCTTGGTGTATGCAATACGAAATGAATGGATGCAAGCATAAGGTATGCTAATTGAAACACGTCCCTAATATAACCATCAAAAGCGGATAAATAAAGGGGAGAAAAATGTGGGGTTGGAAAACATACACATTATTACATTACGCTCTCACGAAGGAGAGTCCGAATGAATAAACTAGCTAACCAAGCTAAACTAAGCTAATTAAGCTAATTATTACAAAACTTGAACAAACTGCTAAACTAATTAACTAATTTAGTACAACACTTGAATGAATAATTAACTAACTATCTAAGCTAATTAATTAAGAAACTAGGATAAGCTAATCAAATATTACAATATTAACTAATTAGCCACAACTAATTAGACTAATTAAATATTACAACACAATTAATACACAACCAATAATACTAATGAAATAATTAGTTGCATTTGATAAGGACATAAGTATGAAGGTTGCATGCGCCTCACTTGAAAGCTACTCTATCTACTTAGGCCATCTCTGTTTCACCTTCAGCCACTGCATCTGTTTATGCAAAACTGCACTGCTGGCCACACACCAAGGGTTGGCCGTGCATCACTGATGGTCAGCCGTGCATCCATTTTGTGCAAAGCTCTGTTTCTGTGCTCTGAGGTGAAATCAGTGCAGATAGAGCATTTTCAAGCTCTGTTTGTCCTTCTTTCCTTTTCTGTTATGGGAAAGCCTCAAGACAAGGTTGGAATTGATTCTAAAACCATCAATGAGCAATATGATTGCATGATGATCTCGGATTCAATTTTGGATAAAAGTTGATAAAAATGCAAAGAATAGGACCACCCCTTCCTCTTGTCAAAGTATGAACTCAAAAAGGGAGGCAGTAACGCTTCAAAAATCATCAAAATGCTATGAATTAACATGTGTAGACACCCCATTTTCGACCGTCCTCAAGACTTGGACGTCACCGGTGGAACACTCGGTGATCATCCATGTTCGTGTTCGTTTTGAGTTCCCGGAGGCCTTGGTTGTGCGCCTTGCCTCAAGATCTCTCAACTTGTTCGTCTTGCGTTTAGTTTTGCACCAAATACTTGTGCTTTTGCTTGAGGGGCAGGGAATGGCTTGTTGGCCATCCCCACACCCCATCGGCCTTCCCTTTGCATCACCGGCCATTAATTGCTGCCACCGGCCATGGTTTCTTAATACCAATGGCCGGTCGGCACTCTATATGGCCGGCCGGCACTTTATTTGGCCGGTGACCTATTTTGCTGGCCGGTGTGACCCTTTTGCACCCTTCAGACTTGGTGCATGCCAGCTGTGCCAGCTGGAATGCACCAACACTCCTCCCCGTGCATGAAGTGGCTGTTTTGAGCCTTTGCACCCCTTTTCCTTCTAGAAGGTTGAACCCTTTGGCCAAGCTTGTCCTAGCTTCCTCAAGAAGGCTTGACTCCTTTGCCCCCTTTGCCCCTTTCACTTAGCTTCTTTGAGAAGCTTAAACAATTTCCCTTTGCCTATATAAGGACCCCTCTTCTCCCATTGTCAAGGGTTGGTGGTTTTGAAAGAAAAACCAGAGCTTATACATATATATATCTGATATATACACCCTCTCTCTATATATTTTACTCTCTCTCCTCCCTTGTGTGTGTTTTGTGGCCTAAAAGTGTATTTTTACCTTAGTTTTGCACTAAGACACACACTACCACACCTTGCTTCGAGTTTGAGAGACATTGAGGGTTGATTCTTAAGGTTTTGGACTGATTTTGGTCAGAAAAGAGTGGCTGGACCAACTGTTCTTGAAGTGTTCTTCAAGGGTGAGTTTCTTGCTTTATTTTCCCCAATCTTGCATTGACTTTTCACTACCATGCTCTCATATTTTGGCTTCACTTTGTGAAGTTCTTGACCATATTTTGTCATGCATGAGGTCTGTTGGCCACTGATTTGGTCTTGTTTAACATGCTTGATATAGTTGTTTTGCATTTTGGATCATGAGCCTTGAGTGTATGGATAATTAACATGCCTAGCTTGGCCTATTGTCATCATTTGGCATTAGTTGAGATCATATTCCAGTCCATATAATGCAGTCTTACATTGTCCTTTGTGTCTCTTTCAATGCCTTGAAGTGTTGTGTTTTCATGCCTTGACATGTGCATTGTGTATGCCTATGTGTTTGGGTCATTTTAGGGCTGCCATACCAGCGGGCTTTGGAGCTATTTTGCATGCTAAAATTCTATTTTTTTGGGTTGTATAGTTCATGCCATGCTTGTTTGGGTTAGTGGTAGTGGAGTGCCCTGTTGTTATGCCTTAGCCTTGGGCCCCTTTTGACTTCCATACTTGTAGTGCATTTTGTCCATCACTTGAGACACTTTTGACCACTGTTTTGGGGGCTGTTTGAGGCCTCCCGTTTCAGTCTAAGTCCCTTCTCGGACATGGTTGTATGCGTGACTTGTTGCCTCTAATCGCATGCTTGTAATGTACCATATTAGCATTGCATGATGAGTTGCATTGTAGCATTGCATGTTAGGAACATTGCATGCTTGCCATGATATGTTGCATTACATTTGGCATGCTTTGCATTTTAGTGATATGTTGCACTTTCGAGCCATGTTTGCATAACATTCATTGCATTGCTTGGTTTGGGGTGTGAAACCAAGTGTGAGGGGGGAGAAGTATTCATACTACAAGTGATGTAATGCGTCTCAACTCTCGGTCACCGAGGCCCTTGACTTTGGCATGATAGGGTTTTGGTATTCATTTATATGTTGCATGCATTTTCATTGAATTGCAACCTTGGCTCCTTAGGCCATCACGCATCAAAATGCATGATTGATGGCCCGAGGGTCGAGGGTCATGCTCCCTTGAGTCCCTTGCATGATAGGGAGTGTGCCCATGCTCACATTTGCTCGAAACTTCCATGCCATACACTGTCTGCCCTCTGCTGCTGTCAACTGCAGGTCTCAACATGAAGATTTGGCCGGCCGGCAATCATGAGTGCCGACCGGCAAATAATTTTGGCCGAGAGCAAAATCGTTAGCCGATAACCTCATTCCCATGGCCGGTGGCCTTTTGATTTGGCCGGTGGAACTCCACTGCACTCAGAATGAATTTCAGAACAGTTCAAGAGACTTTCATAAATTTCAGAGGGGCAGGGCAGTGTCAACAGAGGCAACAGTGCTATGGCAGCAAATTTCCGGGCGAGACGAGTCAAACTTGCATCATTCGCGCATCCCGAGGCGGGGGCTGTGACCACCTTCCATTTGCATTTAATTTATTAATTAAATTAGAAGTTTTGTAATAATTAATTTAGTATTATTTATTCGGACTGTAATATTTATTCAGACCCTCCGAGCGAGGGCAATTGTGTAATAAGTGTGCGTGAGTGTGTGTATGTCTTCCAACCCCACGTCTTTCTTCCCTTTTATTTACCCGCTTATGATGGTAGACTAGGGCATATTTAAATTAGCATACCTTATGCTATGCATGCGTGCACTCATACATTTGTCTTGCATGCACCGGGCTCGGCGCATCATTCTAACGGCATTTGTATTTCAATTCCAAATTGAATACGTGATTAGTTGTATCATTTCACATGTCATTATAGATTAGCCGAGCCTATCTTAATCACATTTTGCATGTGCTGCATTAGCCATCTTAACATGAACTAGGATCATGCATATGATTACTAACTAGTTTTTGTTTTGGCTCGGAGTACTCGGTAAGCATTCATGCTTTAGCATACCGTATGCGTATGAGTGTTGCCATAACAGCATGATTACCATGAGGCTAGCTGCTTATGTGATATAATTGCTTGAATGCCTGTGGATGGAGGTTGAATTACCTAGATTGGGATAAAGCATTAAAACTGTGAGTTTTAAAGCCCACTTGATAGTGACAAAATCATCTTTTCCAAAAGCCCACTCGAGGGTGGCAAAACCTGCATTTTAGCCTACTTGCGAGTAGCAAACCATCTTCAAAACGAACATGCAATGTTTGTTCCAATATAGGCGATTTGGTCTATACTTGTTTGCTGCGCGCATAACATAGTAATTCTAGGCTAATAAATGGAATAAGAACACATAACGTTTTCAAAAACGGATATCACGGTTAGTAGAGGCCGATCTTCGGATCGGCCGAGAGGAGGTGCTCATAGCTGACCTTCCCCAATCGTACCCTAGCTCCCGAGCCGAGGCAACTTTGGTGATGACGGACATGTGGCCTTTGGCACCGAGTCAGGGTTTCCTAAATTCCCCCATAAAAAATATTTAGGTAGCGACTCTGTATCTGGCAAAGTAGTCCATGTTTGGCACTTCTTTTCAAAAATCTGTTTCTCAAAACGATTTGCCGAATTTGGACTCTTTGGTTCAGATTAAGAACCGTGACACAAATTGAGTCTGAACTGTAGCACGAAGGCCTCACGCGGGTGCGTCTACAGTTTCTGGCGACTCTGCTGGGGATTTAGAGAGCTTGACTCGAACTCGTGATATCCTATTTTGATTTCATTTATGTGTCTCTTTGCATTGCATGTGCATTGGTGCGCCTAGGACACCGTGTTTACCATCTGCTATTCCTGAACGGTTTGCCGGAGGCTTGACTTTGTCAAAGCATGCCATAAGGCTGACCGGTTGTGGGCTCTGACAGTATGGGAACACAAACCCTGGTTTTACCAGGGCACCCTTTTCGACCATTCGACCTATTGCATATCGAAATCCATAGTGACCATTCCAAATTAGGACAGGTTGCTGACCCGATTATAGGTTGTTTGAAATTGCTGCATGCATAGTGAAACCCTAGCTCCTGACAAAATAGGACAGGGAAACCCTACCCCTCTATAGGGGTGTTTTGGCTCTCTTTACTTGCTATGTGTTTTAGAGTGTATCTATGCAGGAGAACACACATATCAGCTCGCAAGTTTGAGTGCCAGGCCTGCGGGCATTAGTGTTTTTGGGAATCAGTCATCTATGGGTATCAAATTTAGACTTTGGGACAGCAATTTGGAAACGGTGATCAGTGATTAAGGAACAGTACATCTAGCTTGTGGGCAATTTGTTGTGACACCCAACTGCGTGTTGTGTTTATTTTACATTGTTACGCTGTTCAATTGTCCGTTTATTTATTTACTTTATTTATCTTTTTACTAGGTAGTCGAGCACAATTGCTTCTGACCCAGTAGATATTCTCCAAGCACTCTGGATTAAAGGTCGTCGGCTCCATCGATCTGAGGATTTGGTAGACGGACAACCAGTGTACCACTCTCTACCCCCGGTTACTAGACGGAGGGCAGTTAGGCAGAGGATATCAGTTCAGCAGTCAGTACAGAGGGCTTTGTCTACCCCACCCGAGTACAGTAGGGATCGGGGTTCTGTTTCTCCCACAGAAAGGGAACATACACCGATAATTCAGTCAGATCAGAACAGTATGGCCAATTTAGAGGAGATGGTGCGCCAGCTCCAAGAGAGTATGAAAATGATACAGCAGGATGCTGTCCGACAGGCAGAGTTCGCCAAGCAGCAGGCCACGGTTGTGAATGAACAAGCAGAGTTAATCGTAAGGTTACAGCAACAAACCGGAGCATCTGCTTCACAACAAGTTCCTCCCCCGCCAGGAATTCCCACCCCCGGGGAGACAGCTAATGTTCAGAATGACACGGACATTCCCACGGGACCACCTCCACCCCCGATCCTACCCCAAATCCAACCCTAGTTATCCAAAACACCCACCAACCTACCGGACTCTCCCTTTGAGTTCGAGACAAATCCCACAGCATTGAAGTTGAGTAAGCTCGAAAAGCTGTTCAAAAGATCCTAGGGAGTCAAGACCATCCCTGACATCGAAGATGGGTATACCGACACAGCTGTGACGCTGCCTGACAGATTCAAAATGCCGCACATTGATCGATTTGATGGGTCTGGGGACCCCATGGTGCACCTGAGATTGTTTTCAGACATCTTAAGGCCAATGGGCCTCAGCAGACTTCAGAAACTGTCTCTGTTCGGCCGAACCCTGTCAGGTGTGGCGGCCATTTGGTATGCCAAATTAGAAGATGATGTCAAGAGAAACTGGGACGAGATGGCCGAGGCCTTCATTACGCAATACTCATACAATACACAAATCGAGATTACAACCCGTGATCTCGAGACAATAAGGCAAGAGCCTAAAGAGAGCTTCTCAGAATTCGTGACTAGATAGAGGGCCAAGGCTTCAATGATGACCCTAAGGCCTACAGACAAAGACCAAATTCGGATGATTGTGCGCAATCTTCAGCCAAAGTTGATGCAAAAGATGATTATACTCCCCTTCCCTACCTTTTCTGATCTACATGAAATAGGGGTGCAGATTGAAGATGCCTTAAAGCAAGGCTTAATTGATAATGACGGGGAGCAACCCCGAAGAGCTTTCAACCGCAACACTAATGCAGGTCCGAGCGGTACTACAACTACAAGAGCCTCCGAAGTGAGCATGGTCACCACCAACCCCCCTCCAAGAACCATGGCAGCTGCGCCATTCTCCGGCGCATCCGGAAGCCATACCCAAACGGCCAAGTACCCACCCAAAAACACGAGAACCTTCGCTCCACTATATATGCCCCTATCCAAAGCTCTGGGGGTTTTAATCAGAAAAGGGCATCTGAAGCCCTTAGAAACGCGGCCTCTACCAGAAAGACTTCCCCCTACCCACAACCCAGCCAAATATTGCGCATTTCACCAACAGCACGGTCATGACACCGATCTGTGCTTCCGATTACGTCATGAGATTCAAGATCTCATTGATAACGGGGTGATTCTGCCTCCCGAGAAACCCAATGTTACAACAAACCCTCTCTCCACACATAACCAAGCTCCACCGCCTAAAAGGATCAACTTCATCCAAACTGGGGTCGTGCCTTACGATCCTAGCATCTATATCACTCCTTCCCACCTGCCTAAACCAGAGGTACTCCTTCCCGACTGCACCGACTTGTGCATGATGGACACCTCCATGACCCGACCTAAGCCAATGGTGGTGACTATCGAGAACAAGGGAGAGGAGATCCCAAAGGAGAAGAAGGTTGTTGAGTCAAAATCTGCAGAATCTGGGAGTCGTGTTGAGAAGACATATAGTCCGGGTGACTACATTTCATCAATAGACCAGGATGGGCCAGATGTGGAATTACCAACAGGAGGAGAACTGTGTGTGATCCAAGGGGATAGTCTGGGACGGGGAACAGATGATTTAAAGGCTGTGGAAGAAGACCTTGCCAATCTCCAGTTTTACAGTGACCAAGATCCAGGGGGCGCAGCAGTCAACTGGTTTGACTATGAGGAATCAGTAGAGGCTACTGGGTGGTTAGATGATCAACAAGATGTAGTGGAAGAATTCCAACCAGGACAGAGTCCGACAGGGGCACGAATGTCGGCGATAGTCGAAAGAGTCAGAGAACAGAATACATCGCCGGAGAGCGCCGGTGTTAAGAATTCCGCTCAAGATTGGAGCATTCTGAATGCAGGAATTATTGAGCAGCCAGCTGTGTTGATACGGTCGAAACAAGAAAGATTTGAAGATCCCGCGAGAATCAGAAAGGCAAAGGCTCATGTAGGGGCTGAAAATTGCTGTGTGCGCAGGAACAGAGAATGCTGCGAGCGTAGGGGTGGAAGATACCGTGAGTGCGAGAACAATCATGCCAGAACCAGACAGGTGCCTGTCGACTGCTGATGGAATGTGGTGGGAAAATGAAGATTTATGTATTGCCCATACGGACGAAGATTGGGGGAACAACCAGCCCGATGACACCTGGTACCTTGGAGAAGTCGACCACATGACAAGAAGCGGACGGTATTTCAAGCCCCCGCACCTAGACCAGCCGGAGACATCTGGGAAAGATATGGAAGCTGAGAGACAGAAAGAGAAGCAAATCGAAGAAGAGGCTGTACTAAAGCAGTTAAAAAAGATACAGGCAGACATCTCCATCTGGGGACTGCTTATGGCATCACGAGTGCACAGACAGGCTGTCCTATCAGCCATGGACAAGGCAAAGCTTTCGATAGAAACTACGCCAGAACAGCTAGTAGGCTTAGTTTTTCCGGGAGGAGCTACCCCGATGTTGACCTTTTCTGACAAAGAACTGCCACCTGAGGGTGCGAACCATAACAAGCCACTCTATATCTCCGTGGAATGCATAAATAAATGGATACCCGTGGTACTCGTCGACACAGGCTCCGCCATCAATGTATGTCCAGCAAGGACTGCCTATGCAATTGGCTTGAAGACCGCGGACTTCGTACCAACAGCCCAGGTGATTCGGGCATACGACAATACAAGCCGAGAAGTCATGGGAACTGTGAAGATCCAGACCAAGGTTGGGCCAGGGCAGCATGAAATTGACTTTCATATCCTAGAGGTTCCCGCCACTTTCAATCTACTGTTGGGGCGGCCGTGGCTGCATCAAGTCAAGGCAGTCTCTTCTACCTTGCATCAAATGGTGAAATACCCCTATGGAAAGGGAGTAGCCATTGTTTTTGGGAATTCATCAATCCATCCACCGCCGGAAGTATCTACGCCAGTTTTGGAAATTGAGCACGGCATGGAGGACGTGTTTGTGTCAGGTTTCACCCTTGCTGAGGCTCGGGTTGTACAGGACATCATGGCCACTAACGAGGGGGTATATGTCAGTGCCCAAGCGGTATACCTCATGAACAAGCTTCAACATATCCCCGGGATGGGATTGGGAAAGAGCGGCCGGAAGGGAATCGCAGCATTGGCCGAGGTGCCACATAACCCACATACCTTTGGCTTGGGTTATCTGCCCACCAAGGAGGATTGGACAAGGAAAGGAAAGGAAATGGCTGGAAGAGCCAGAGCGAAACAGATGGGAAAGCCTTTTGACTTAATGCACCGGCCCATTCAGGGTACCCTGAACGGATGCTTCGTCCGGGAGGGGGAGGACTTTCCGTTCTGTGGCTTTCCAGAGCCGTGGCTGAACGCGGAGAGGAAGCACGTGCCAGGGTTTGAGATTTTCTTTGACCTGCAGTTACCTGGGGATGACGTTGCCGAAGAGCAGATAGACCCATTAGCTAAGACCGAGCAGAGTAAGGAAGTGCAGTCTGAGGACGCTGAAAATGAAATGGGGGTAGCGCTGGCATGTCTACTTTTAGATCCTCCGATCGAACAGAAGTGCTTGGGAGATAACTTCTCGGTATGCATGATCGGGAATGAAACGGCTGCGGGCCTACCATCAACTATTTTGGATGCATCCATCGCACCCTCTCTCATTTGGCAATATGAAGAGGGATTTTTGTCCAGCAGCACCGATTCAGGTAGTGAGCCGGAATCTGATTCCACCGAGTCTTGTGAGTCGGAATCAGGTTCCAGCTCGACTGAGTCTGAGTCCGGTATTCCTGGGGGTGATAACCCGGATGCCACAGTCCTGTCCAGGTCATCTTTTTTTTTCTCCTTTGAGTCTGTTGTAACAGAAGAATCGGACGGTTTGGAAGTATTTAATGAGAATAATGTGGATGTGGTTTCCGAGTACTTTTCAGTGCCTTTCATTTATTGCTTAAATCAGGACTTTCAAAATTTTGACGAAAACGACGAGGAAGAAATTCCTCCGGTTTTGCAACGATTAATTGATCAAGAGCAGGAAAGATTTGTTAAACCATTAGTTGATGAAATCATTACTATGAATATTGGTACTGAGAAGGACCCGCAGCTGGTCCAGATCGGGTCCACGTTGTCTTCGGAGGAACGCGAGCGCTTAGTCGCTTTATTAAAAGATTTCAAAGATGTTTTCGCGTGGTCCTACAAAGACATGCCTGGAATCGATCATGAGATTGTACAGCACCGGATCCCTCTTGACCCCGAAGCTCGACCTGTCAAACAGAAACTCAAAAGAAGGATTCGTCCAGACTGGGCCATCAAAATTAAGGAAGAGGTCACCAAGCAAATCGATGCAGGCTTCCTGCTGGTATCCGAATACCCGACTTGGTTGGCCAACATTATTCCAGTACCAAAGAAAGATGGCAAGATTCGAGTATGCGTGGATTTCAGGGATTTGAACAGAGCTAGTCCAAAGGACGACTTCCCCTTGCCACGTATTGATGAGTTGGTGGATTTCACAGCGGGGCATGCTTTGCTTTCGTTTATGGATGGCTTCTCAGGTTACAATCAGATAGTAATGGCACCCGAAGACCGGGAGAAGACTGTTTTCACCACCCCGTGGGGAACATACTGTTACAGAGTGATGCCGTTTGGGTTGAAGAATGCTGGAGCTACATATCAACGAGCCGCGACCACGATATTGCATGACATGATCCACAAAGAGGTGGAGGTGTACGTGGACGACATGATTGTCAAGTCCAAAGAAAGAGAAGGCCACTATACCGCCTTGCAAAAGTTCTTCCAAAGGATCAGAGAATTCCGGCTGCAGCTGAATCCTCAGAAGTGTACGTTCGGTGTTACGGCAGGAAAAATGCTAGGGTTTCTGATTACACAAAGGGGCATCGAAGTCGACCCTTCCAAAATCAAGGCCATCCTAGAAATGCCACCACCAAGGACTGAAAATGAGGTGCGAGGCTTTCTGGGTAAAGTGCAATTCATAAGACGGTTTATCTCAAAATTAACCTTGACTTGTGAACCACTTTTTGGTCTCCTGAAGAAAGGAAGGAAATTCCAATGGGACGGCCGATGCCAAGCTGCTTTTGAACAGATCAAGGAATACTTACAGAACCCGCCTGTGTTGTCACCACCAGAGCCGGAGAGACCGTTGATATTGTATCTTTCGGTAACCGAGACCACAATGGGCTACATGCTCGCGCAAGAATCAGAGAACAAAGTGGAGAGAGCCATCTACTAGCTGAGCAAGAAGATGCTAGAGTATGAGACTCGCTACACACCGTTGGAGAAGGCTTGCTTAGCTTTGGTATGGGCTACCAGGAAGCTGCGGCACTACCTGTTAACTCACTCCGTAATGTTGGTTTCACGACTCGATCCCATCAAATATCTTTTCGAGAAACCGGCACTTACGGGTAGGCTAGCTCGTTGGTTGCTGTTGCTTTCCGAATTCGATCTAAAATATGTGACGCGCAAGTCAGTTAAGGGAAAAACAATGGCAGAGTTCTTAGCCGATCATCCAGTGGAAGGGGGTGAAGCAGTTGAATACCTATTTCCAGATGAAGCCATTTTGCACGTCGACGACGAGTATTGGACGATGTACTTTGACGGAGCGTCAAATCAGTACGGATATGGGATAGGAGTGTTGCTGATAGCACCCGATAATTCCTGTATCCCTCTAGCCTTCAAACTCCGGTTCAAAGTCTCGAACAACGAAGCAGAATATGAGGCATGCATTGTCGGTCTAGAAGCAACCCTGGAACTAGGGGCAAGACGGCTGGACGTCATCGGGGACTCGAACCTTGTTGTGTCTCAAGCAAAAGGAGACTGGAAAGTCAAAGAAGAAAAGATGATGATGTATCACCGGACCTTGGACTTGTTAATTCCTCGGTTCGAAAAGCTAAACTTTGCTCATCTACTAAGAGAGAACAACAGGTTAGCAGATTCTTTAGCAACTCTATCTTCCATGATAAACATCCCATTCGGAGTCCGGATGCGTCCAGTCATCATTGACCAGAAATTTGCGCCAGCCTATGAGTCAATTGCTGCTATAGATGAGGTTCAAGACGAAAACCCCTGGTATTACGACATTTGGAATTTCTTGGAGAAGGAAGCATACCCGCCAGGGGTAAATGCCAAGGATAAAAGGGCAATCAGAAGAATGGTCGTTCAGTTCATCATCTGTGGGGGTAAGCTGTATAAGAGAGGTCATCTGGGAATGCATAAGCTGTGTGTTGAAGCCGAGGAATCGAAGCGCCTGATGGAGGCCATCCATGGAAGAGAATGCGGTGCGCATATGAACGGAGTGATGCTAGCACGGAAGATCCTCAGACAAGGTTACTACTGGTCCACCATGGAGGAGGATTGTATCGGTTTTGTTCGGCGATGCCACAAATGCCAGATCCATGCAAATCGCATGAATATTCTGCCGTCGAAGCTATACAATATGACTTCGCCATGGCCATTTTCAGTTTGGGAAATTGATGTGATCGGGGCTGTCACTCCGAAGGGATCGAATGGACATGAGTTCATCCTGGTCGCGATAGATTACTTTACAAAGTGGGTCGAGGCCCAATCATATACGGTGTTGAAGGCGTCGCACGTTGCAAAATTTATTAGAAACAATATCATCTGTCGCTATGGGGTCCCAAACGAGGTCATTTCGGATAATGGTTCCCACTTTAAGAAGGAAGTGATTGACTTGTTGGAGAAATATAACGTGGCTTTTCATAAGTCATCCACATACCGGCCGCAAACCAACGGAACGGTCGAGGCCGCCAATAAGAATATCAAACACATACTGCAGAAGATGGTGGAAACCTACCGGGATTGGCCAGATAAGCTGCCGTTTGCTCTGTGGGGCTACAGGACTTCAATTAGAACTTCTACCGGAGCGACTCCGTATTCATTAGTTTATGGAATGGAGGCTGTTCTACCTATCGAAATTGAGGTTCCGTCATTGCGAGTATTGGCTGAGTGTCAAATAGCCGAAGCAGATTGGCAGCAGAGCAGGTTTGAGGAACTTATGCTCTTTGATGAAAGAAGACTTAAAGCACTATACCATGTTCAAAGTTATCAGCGTAGAATTGCCCGGGCTTTCAACAAGAAAGTCAAGTCCAGGAATCTAAAGGAAGGAGATTTGGTGCTCAAGGACAATCGAGCCCCCATCCACGACCCGAGGGGCAAGTTCAGACCCAATTGGACTGGTCCCTACATCATCAAAGCTATCTGGTCAGGTGGAGTTGTGGTTCTGATAGATCTAGATGGCTTAGAGTTCTCCCAACCGATCAACATGCACAAGTTGAAGAAATATTACCCCTGAGAGGCTCGCTAGGCCAAAAACCCGAAAGGGCGACCTAAGCAAAAGTTAGAGCAAAAAAAATTAGAAAGTATAAAAACTGAGCTCGCAAGGTTGAAAACCCGCAAAGGGTGGCCTTGGCAAAAATTAGAGCGAAAAAGGAGAGTGGAAATACTCGAGTGAACCTAAGCCTGAACTACGTAAGTCTTGATTCCCATCTTTGGGATACGTAGGCAGCTTCATCCTGAAGTTCAGCCATAAACTTTTCCCCGATCAGCTTTGTCCATTTGATCATCTCGGTCATCTTTGTCTATTCAACATTCAAGAGTCCGGTTATGATCTCTGGTACAGTGTTATTCAGGCTAGGGGCAACTTTCCGTTGCCATGTAGTGCTGAGGTACTATTCAGACTAGGGGCAACTTTCCAGTTGCTGGGATCCGGGGTTTGTGCATCTCAGTGACAGATCTCAGGCGTGTCCAGTTCTGATCCATATCGAAAATAGTTTTGAAAAGTTTTGATAAAAGTTGACTTTGTTCAAATTAATCTTTTTACAACTAAGACCATCTCTAGACCAAAACGGGAAATTTTCAGTACCATAACCTTCAAAGTTCATTGATTTCAGTACAGAGTCCTCCTGCTCTTGCATACAAATTGAAGTTGCTTTTTATTACATTCATTAAGAAAACTTGAAAGTACTAATAAAGCAATAAATTCGGGGCATAGATAAGTCAGGTGTTCCTGCGCCCCCTCCCAGAGCTGGTCGAAGCCTCTGATGCCAAGCTGGGCCCTTCCTATGCCTCTTCATTGAGCCAATCCAAGCACTCATCAGACAAAGTGCAACTAAAAGTAGGAGCAGGGGCCAAAAGTTCTCTAGTCCTCCACGCTACGGCCTGCCGAGCAAGTTGCGCACCTCGAAACGGAAAGGCAGTCGGATATTCTATCCCCTCTGCAGGGCAAATCTGGTCGTGGCCAAACTGACGCTGGAACCAGAACGGGAAATAGAATACGCAGTGGGTCAAGACAATCAACTGAATCCCGATCTGTCGGGACATGCTGTAGCCCATTGCCGGTAGATTGAGCCAAGGGCACCGCCAAGCAATGCGGTCTGCGGACAGGCTGCACATCTAATCAAACCACCATCCCTTGTCAAGGGCGTTGACTAAACGTTGCCTGAAGAAGTAGTCGCGAGCTGAGTATGCTGGGCAAGAGTCCACAACCTGCAACTTATCCATCAACCACACCTGGGAAGGGATGAAAAATGAGAGAATAAAGAATAGAGAGAAGTACGATGAGAGAAAAGTGAGAAAGGGGATTTTGTGAGAAAAACCGAACTTGAGGGTCGAGTGATGTGAGCAATACATATGTGAAATTGGGTGGGAAACATTACTTGCAGCAGTAGTGGACTCCCCGCAAATCTGGTCGTCTCTCGGCGATAAAAGGCATCCAAGCCCATCAACGTCTCGGCCAGAGTCATGGCAATGTAGCCCTTACCCTCCTTCAAGCCTTGGGTAACCTCAATCAACCGGACGCTAGATCCCCCGGAGCCTGAGGAAAATAGAAAATGAGATAGCATGCACAAATAGAGGGCATGTCGCCGGAAGCCTTGCCAATGATGGTCGCCGCGGTCACCGGTATCCGAAAACCGATGAATCAAACTCGGAATATCTAGCATTCCGTCACAAATCAGAGATCGAGCGTCATACATAGAGAGTCCACACATTCGCCCTAAGGTCTAAACATGACCAAAGTTAAGCTGGGGTAAGATCTCCTCGTCACGCTCAGATTCCATTAAAGCTTGAAAATCTTCGAAGGTAGGGCATACCTCTTGCCCGCTAAAGCTAAAGACATGAGTCACTGGGTTCCAAAACCTCGCTGCGGCATGAAGAAACGGAAAGTGCAGCGGAGTGCGACTCAAAGTGAATAGTGCATTTATGCCGAAACCCTGGAAATTCAGCTTTTCCGAGCCATCCAAGTTGTTAATCCAGGACGAGAGATTCTGGGCAAGAAATCCCTCTATTTCGAGCAAATCAGTGTTGAATTGAGTAGAACTACGAAGCTGAGGCCTTTTGTAGGGGATAAGATTGAGTGGAGGACAGGTGTCAACATTCTGGTGATTCTTTCATTCACGGCCGGCCGGCCAAATATAGTGCCGACCGACCACCACTTTTGGTCGGTGACAAGTTATCATGGCCGATGGCCTCCACCCTTGGCCGGTGGTCTTCCTCCTTGTTCTATGAACTGTTTATGCTGAGAATTTGGGGAATGCCACCACTTCCAAGGCCCCCCCGATGATGGATTTTGCGGCGTTACGCCCATTTGCTTATCGAGTTGTTGTAAATTTGCTTATCGAGTTATATTTCGCTCTTTTCAAGTCTTTTTTTGCTTGTCGAGTTGTACGCGCACGTAGCTAGCTTATTGAGTTTCCTTGCTTTGCTTATCGAGTTGTAAGTCAGTTCACTACCTGATTATTACGATGCGAATGCTCAATTTTCAAACCGAGTTCAATTTCATTCACATTGTTATGTGATACCATGCGATGCGATGCTTGGGAAGCACAAATGTATCATCATTTTGAATAAAATGGTTGTTTCATTTCCCTCATGTGTTTGGCAAAATACACATTTTGGAAAAGGTAAAACCTGCTTAAGGCAGTGCAATGTGTTCAAACTACTAGTAAAAAGGAAAGTAAAGCAAAAAGAAGAGCAGGGCAGCAAGGTATCGGAATTGATGCCAGTAACCTCCCCTTGTGGTCAACGCATCTCCCGCGCCCTTGTTCGAGTCAACTATGTGATTTGGCGCCTTCATTACTTGAGACAGTGCAAGAAAGTACACTTTCGGAACATTAGTAGGCCTTCGAGTTGACTTTAAACCGTGTCTTCTATGAGCGATGCTCGGTACGCGCAAGGAACGTCCCTTCCCGTATCCTTTTTGTATCTTGTGAATTCCACAAATCACTTCAATTATACCATGTTACAGTGCTTGGCATTTCAACATCATGAATAACTAGTCCTTACCATATTTCAAGTTCCTTTTATACACATTGCTTGCATAGACCGCATGCTTTACTTACATGTGTTCAATTTCAAGTCCCTTTTATACACATTGCTTGCGTAGACCGCATGCTTTACTTACATGTGTTCAATTTCAAGTCCCTTTTATACACATTGCTTGCGTAGACCGTATGCTTTACTTACATGTGTTCAAGTTCCTTTTATACACATTGCTTGCGTAGACCGCATGCTTTATTTACATGTGTTCAATTTCAAGTTCCCTTTATACACATTGCTTGCGTAGACCGCATGCTTTACTTACATGTGTTCAAGTTCCTTTTATACACATTGCTTGCATAGACCGCATGCTTTACTTACATGTGTTCAAGTTCCTTTTATACACATTGCTTGCGTAGACCGCATGCTTTACTTACATGTGTTCAATTTCAAGTTTCTATACACATTGCTTGCGTAGACCGCATGCTTTACTTACATGTGTTCAAGTTTCTTCATACACATTGTGCACATTGTCACGTGTTCTTTACTTACATGTGTTTGTGCCTTCACGGCATTGTTATGCGTCCCACTCAACTTGCGTTGTCACGCACTTTCGATCGTGTGTTATGTATGTTGCTAACAATATTGTACCTGTTAAGTTTGCTTTCTTTTCAGGCACGATATTGTATGTACGGTTCATTCGAGGCTGGTGCAACCAGATGAACCAGACAGGTATTGTATCCTCTGCGTGAGACGTATTGAGAATTGCATAATTCTCTTACATCCTTTATGCATTGTTGTGTAGTTTGGTGTATGCTAGCTTAAAACTATCGCATGTTATGCTTCGTTACAGCTTTCTTTGCATGATCATAAGTTATGTTCGGCTTTGTGCATTGTCTTGCATTTTGCCCCTGCCTTCGGGCGCATATCTTGTTTGCCTTGCGTGTTTGTCTAAGTCTTCGGCCTTGTCAAAAATGGGTCGTCTCTGGGCTTTGACAATCACTCCCGTCATTGTTATGACTTTCGAGTTCTGTCAAAGAGGGGCAACTGCAGACACCCCATTTTTGACCGTCCTCAAGACTTGGACGTCACCGATGGAACACTCGGTGATCATCCACGTTCGTGTTCGTTTTGAGTTCCCGGAGGCCTTGGTTGCGCGCCTTGCCTCAGGATCTCTCAACTTGTTCGTCTTGCGTTTAGTTTTGCACCAAATACTTGTGCTTTTGCTTTGAGGGGCAGGGAATGGCTTGTTGGCCATCCCCACACCCCATCGGCCTTCCCTTTGCATCACCGGCCATTAATTGCTGCCACCAGCCATGGTTTCTTAATACCAATGGCCGGTCGGCACTCTATATGGCCGGCCGGCACTTTATTTGGCCGGTGACCTATTTTGCTAGCCGGTGTGACCCTTTTGCACCCTTCAGACTTGGTGCATGCCAGCTGTGCCAGCTGGAATGCACCAACACTCCTCCCCGTGCATGAAGTGGCTGTTTTGAACCTTTGCACCCCTTTTCCTTCTAGAAGGTTGAACCCTTTGGCCAAGCTTCTTGAGGAAGCTTGGCCATCTGTCCTAGCTTCCTCAAGAAGCCTTGACTCCTTTGCCCCCTTTCACTTAGCTTCTTTGAGAAGCTTAAACCATTTCCCTTTGCCTATATAAGGACCCCTCTTCTCCCATTGTCAAGGGTTGGTGGTTTTGAAAGAAAAACCAGAGCTTATACATATATATATCTGATATATACACCCTCTCTCTCTATATTTTACTCTCTCTCCTCCCTTATGTGTGTTTTGTGGCCTAAAAGTGCATTTTTACCTTAGTTTTGCACTAAGACACACACTACCACACCTTGCTTCAAGTTTGAGAGACATTGAGGGTTGATTCTTAAGGTTTTGGACTGATTTTGGTCAGAAAAGAGTGGCTGGACCAACTGTTCTTGAAGTGTTCTTCAAGGGTGAGTTTCTTGCTTTATTTTCCCCAATCTTGCATTGACTTTTCACTACCATGCTCTCATATTTTGGCTTCACTTTGTGAAGTTCTTGACCATATTTTGTCATGCACGAGGTCTGTTGGCCACTGATTTGGTCTTGTTTAGCATGCTTGATATAGTTGCTTTGCATTTTGGATCATGAGCCTTGAGTGTATGGATAATTAACATGCCTAGCTTGGCCTATTATCATTATTTGGCATTAGTTGAGATCATATTCCAGTCCATATAATGCGGTCTTACATTGTCCTTTGTGTCTCTTTCAATGCCTTGAAGTGTTGTGTTTTCATGCCTTGACATGTGCATTGTGTATGCCTATGTGTTTGGGTCATTTTAGGGCTGCCATACCAGCGGGTTTTGGAGCTATTTTGCATGCTAAAATTCTATTTTTTTGGGTTGTATAGTTCATGCCATGCTTGTTTGGGTTAGTGGTAGTGGAGTGCCCTGTTGTTATGCCTTAGCCTTGGGCCCCTTTTGACTTGCATACTTGTAGTGCATTTTGTCCATCACTTGAGACACTTTTGGCCACTGTTTTGGGGGGTGTTTGAGGCCTCCCGTTTCAGTCTAAGTCCCTTCTCGGACATGGTTGTATCCGTGACTTGTTGCCTCTAATCGCATGCTTGTATTGTACCATATTAGCATTGCATGATGAGTTGCATTGTAGCATTGCATGTTAGGAACATTGCATGCTTGCCATGATATGTTGCATTACATTTGGCATGCTTTGCATTTTAGTGATATGTTGCATTTTCGAGCCATGTTTGCATAACATGCATTGCATTGCTTGGTTTGGAGTGTCAAACCAAGTGTGAGGGAGGAGAAGTATTCATACTACAAGTGATGTAACGCGTCTCAACTCTCGGTCACCGAGGACCTTGACTTTGGCATGATAGGGTTTTGGTATTCATTTATATGTTGCATGCATTTTCATTGAATTGCAACCTTGGCTCCTTAGGCCATCACGCATCAAAATGCATGATTGATGGCCCGAGGGTCGAGGGTCATGCTCCCTTGAGTCCCTTGCATGATAGGGAGTGTGCCCATGCTCACATTTGCTCGAAAATTCCATGCCATACACTGCCTGCCCTCTGCTGCTATCAACTGCAGGCCTCAACAGGAAGATTTGGCCAGCCGGCAATCATGAGTGCCGACCGGCAAATAATTTTGGCCAAGAGCAAAATTGTTAGCCGATAACCTCATTTCCATGACCGGTGGCCTTTTGATTCGGCCGGTGGAACTCCACTGCACTCAGAATGAATTTCAGAATAGTTCAGGAGACTTTCATAAATTTCAGAGGGGCAGGGCAGTGTCAATAGAGGCAACAGTGCTATGGCAGCAAATTTTCGGGCGAGATGAGTCAAACTTGTGTCATTCGCGCATCCCCAGGCGGGGGCTGTGACCACCTTCCATTTGCATTTAATTTATTAATTAAATTAGAAGTTTTGTAATAATTAATTTAGTATTATTTATTCGGACTGTAATATTTGTTCGGACCCTCCGAGCGAGGGCAATTGTGTAATAAGTGTGCGTGAGTGTGTGTATGTCTTCCAACCCCACGTCTTTCTTCCCTTTTATTTACCCACTTATGATGGTAGACTAGGGCATATTTAAATTAGCATACCTTATGCTATGCATGCCTGCACTCATACATTTGTCTTGCATGCACCAGGCTCGGCGCATCATTCTAACGGCATTTGTATTTCAATTCCAAATTGAATACGTGATTAGTTGTAGCATTTCACATGTCATTATAGATTAGTCGAGCCAATCTTAATCGCATTTTGAATGTGTTGCATTAGCCATCTTAACATGAACTAGGATCATGCATATGATTACTAACTAGTTTTTGTTTCGGCTCGGAGTACTCGGTAAGCATTCATGCTTTAGCATACCGTATGCGTGTGAGTGTTGCCATAACAGAATGATTACCATGAGGCTAGCTGCTTATGTGATATAACTGCTTGAATGCCTATGGATGGAGGTTGAATTACCTAGATTGGGATAAAGCATTAAAACTGTGAGTTTTAAAGCCCACTTGATAGTGGCAAAACCATCTTTTCTAAAAGCCCACTCGAGGGTGGCAAAACCTGCATTTTAGCCTACTTGCGAGTAGCAAACCATCTTCAAAACGAACATGCAATGTTTGTTCCAATATAGGCGATTTGGTCTATACTTGTTTGCTGCGCGCATAACATAGTAATTCTAAGCTAATAAATGGAATAAGAACACATAACGTTTTCATAAACGGATATCACGGTTAGTAGAGGCCGATCTTCGGATCGGGCGAGAGGGGGTGCTCATAGCTGACCTTCCCCAATCGTACCCTAGCTCCCGAGCCGAGGCAACTTTGGTGATGATGGACATGTGGCCTTTGGCACCGAGTCAGGGTTTCCTAAATTCCCCCATAAAAAATATTTAGGTGGCGACTCTGTATCTGGCAAAGCAGTCCATGTTTGGCACATCTTTTCAAAAATCTGTTTCTCAAAACGATTTGCCGGATTTGGACTCTTTGGTTCAGATTAAGAACCGTGACACAAATTGAGTCTGAACTGTAGCACGAAGGCCTCACGCGGGCGCGTCTACAGTTTCTGGCGACTCTGCTGGGGATTTAGAGAGCTTGACTCGAACTCGTGATATCCTATTTTGATTTCATTTATGTGTCTCTTTGCATTGCATGTGCATTGGTGCGCCTAGGACACTGTGTTTGCCATCTGCCATTCCTGAACGGTTTGCCGAAGGCTTGACTTTGTCAAAGCATGCCATAAGGCTGACCGGTTGTGGGCTCTGACAGTATGGGAACACAAACCCTGGTTTTACCAGGGCACCCTTTTTCGACCATTCGACCTAGTGCATATCAAAATCCATAGTGACCATTCCAAATTAGGACAGGTTGCTTACCCGATTATAGGTTGTTTGAAACTGCTGCGTGCATAGTGAAACCCTAGCTCCTGACAAAATAGGACAGGGAAACCCTACCCCTCTATAGGGATGTTTTGGCTCTCTTTACTTGCTATGTGTTTTAGAGTGTATCCATGCAGGGGAACACACATATCAGCTCGCAAGTTTGAGTGCCAGGCCTACGGGCATCAGTGTTTTTGGGAATCAGTCATCTATGGGTATCAGATTTAGACTTTGGGACAGCAATTTGGAAACGGTGATCGGTGATTAAGGAACAGTACATCCAGCTTGTGGGCAATTTGTTTTGACACCCAATTGCGTGTTGTGTTTATTTTACGTTGTTACGCTGTTCAATTGCCCGTTTATTTATTTACTTTATTTATCTTTTTACTAGGTAGTCGAGCACAATTGCTTCTGACCCAGTAGATATTCCCCAAGCACTCTGGATTAGAGGTCGTCGACTCCATCGATCTGAGGATCTGGTAGACGAACAACCAGTGTACCACTCTCTACCCCCGGTTACTAGACGGAGGGCAGTTAGGCAGAGGATATCAGTTCAGCAGTCAGTACAAAGGGCTTTGTCTACCCCACCCGAGTACAGTAGGGATCAGGGTTCTGTTTCTCCCACAGAAAGGGAACATACACCGATAATTCAGTCAGATCAGAACAGTATAGCCAATTTAGAGGAGATGGTGTGCCAGCTCCAAGAGAGTATGAAAATGATGCAGCAGGATGCTGTCCGACAGGCAGAGTTCGCCAAGCAGCAGGCCACTGTTATGAATGAACAAGCAGAGTTAATCGTAAGGTTACAGCAGCAAACCGGAGCATCTGCTTCGCAACAAGTTCCTCCCCCGCCAGGAATTCCCACTCCCGGGGAGACAGCTAATGTTCAGAATGACACGGACATTCCGACAGGACCACCTCCACCCCCGATCCTACCCCAAATCAAACCCCAGTTATCCAAAACACCCACCAACCTACCGAACTCTCCCTTTGAGTTCGAGACAGATCCCACAGCATTGAAGTTGAGTAAGCTCGAAAAGCTGTTCAAAAGATCCCAAGGAGTCAAGACCATCCCTGACATCGAAGATGGGTATACCGACGCAACTGTGACGCTGCCTGACAGATTCAAAATGCCGCACATTGATCGATTTGATGGGTCCGGGGACCCCATCGTGCACCTGAGATTATTTTCAGACATCTTAAGGCCAATGGGCCTCAGCAGACTTCAGAAGCTGTCTCTGTTCGGCCGAACCCTGTCAGGTGTGGCGCCCATTTGGTATGCCAAATTAGAAGATGATGTCAAGAGAAACTGGGACGAGCTGGCCGAGGCCTTCATTACGCAATACTCATACAATACACAAATCGAGATTACAACCCGTGATCTCGAGACAACAAGGCAAGAGCCTAAAGAGAGCTTCTCAGAATTCGTGACTAGATAGAGGGCCAAGGCTTCAATGATGACCCTAAGGCCTACAGACAAAGACTAGATTCAGATGATTGTGCGCAATCTTCAGCTGAAGTTGATGCAAAAGATGATTATACTACCCTTCCCTACCTTTTCTGATCTACATGAAATGGGAGTGTAGATTGAGGATGCCTTAAAGCAAGGCTTAATTGATAATGACCGGGAGCAACCCCGATGAACTTTCAACCGCAACACTAATGCAAGTCCGAGCGGTACTACAACTACACGAGCCTCCGAGGTGAGCATGGTCACCACCAACCCCCCTCCAAGAACCATGGCAGCTGCGCCATTCTCCGGCGCGTCCGGAAGCCATACCCAAACGGCCAAGTACCCACCCAAAAACACGAGATCCTTCGCTCCACTATATATGCCCCTATCCAAAGCTCTGGGGGTTTTAATCAGAAAAGGGCATCTGAAGCCCTTAGAAACGCGGCCCCTACCAGAAAGACTTCTCCCTACCCACAACGCAGCCAAATATTGCGCATTTCACCAACAGCACGGTCATGACACCGATCTGTACTTCCGATTACGTCATGAGATTCAAGATCTCATTGATAACGGGGTGATTCTGCCTCCCGAGAAACCCAATGTTACAACAAACCCTCTCCCCACACATAACCAAGCTCCACCGCCTAAAAGGATCAACTTCATCCAAACTGGGGTCGTGCCTTACGATCCTAGCATCTATATCACTCCTTCCCACCTGCCTAAACCAGAGGTACTCCTTCCCGACTGCACCGACTTGTGCATGATGGATAACTCCATGACCCGACCTAAGCCAATGGCGGTGACTATCGAGAACAAGGGAGAGGAGATCCCAAATGAGAAGAAGGTTGTTGAGTCAAAATCTGCAGAATCTGGGAGTCGTGTTGAGAAGACATATAGTCCGGGTGACTACATTTCATCAATAGACCAGGATGGGCCAGATGTGGAATTACCAACAGGAGGAGAACTGTGTGTGATCCAAGGGGATAGTCTGGGACGAGGAATAGATGATTTAATGGCTGTGGAAGAAGACCTTGCCAATCTCCAGTTTTACAGTGACCAAGATCCAGGGGGCGCAGCAGTCAACTGGTTTGACTATGAGGAATCAGCAGAGGCCACTAGGTGGTTAGATGATCAACCAGATGTAGTGGAAGAATTCCAACCAGGACAGAGCCCGACAGGGGCACGAATGTCGGCGATAGTCGAAAGAGTCAGAGAACAGAATACATCGCCGGAGAGCGCCGGTGTTAAGAATTCCGCTTGAGATTGGAGCATTCTGAATGCAGGAATTATTGAGCAACCAGCTGTGTTGATACTATCAAAACAAGAAAGATTTGAAGATCCCGCGAGAATCAGAAAGGCAAAGGCTCATGTAGGGGCTGAAATTGCTGTGTGCGCAGGAACAGAGAAAGCTGCGAGCGTAGGGGTGGAAGATACCGCGAGTGCGAGAACAATCATGCCAGAACCAGACAGGTGTCTGTCGACTGCTTATGGAATGTGTTGGGAAAATGAAGATTTATGTCTTGTCCATACGGACGAAGATTGGGGGAACAACCAGCCCGATGACACCTGGTACCTTGGAGAAGTCGACCACATGACAAGAAGCGGACGGTATTTCAAGCCCCCGCACCTAGACCAGCCGGAGACATCTGGGAAAGATAAGGAAGCTGAGAGACAGAAAGAGAAGCAAATCGAAGAAGAGGCTGTACTAAAGCAGCTAAAAAAGATACAGGCAGACATCTCCATCTGGGGACTGCTTATGGCATCACGAGTGCACAGACAGGCTGTCCTATCAGCCATGGACATGGCAAAGCTTTCGATAGAAACTACACCAGAACAGCTAGTAGGCTTAGTTTTTCCGGGAGGAGCCACCCCGATGTTGACCTTTTCTGACAAAGAACTGCCACCTGAGGGTGCGAACCATAACAAGCCACTCTACATCTCCGTGGAGTGCAGAAATAAATGGATACCCGTGGTACTTGTCGACACAGGCTCCGCCATCAATGTATGTCCAGCAAGGACTGCCTATGCAATTGGCTTGAAGACCGCGGACTTCGTACCAACAGCCCAGGTGATTCGGGCATACGACAATACAAGCCGAGAAGTCATGGGAACTGTGAAGATCCAGACCAAGGTTGGGCCAGGGCAGCATGAAATTGACTTTCATATCCTAAAGGTTCCCGCCACTTTCAATCTACTGTTGGGGCGGCCGTGGCTGCATCAAGTCAAGGCAGTCTCTTCTACCTTGCATCAAATGGTGAAATACCCCTATGGAAAGGGAGTAGCCATTGTTTTTGGGAATTCATCAATCCATCCACCGCCGGAAGTATCTACGCCAGTTTTGGAAATTGAGCACGGCATGGAGGACGTGTTTGTGTCAGGTTTCACCCTTGCTGAGGCTCGGGTTGTACAGGACATCATGGCCACTAACGAGGGGGTATATGTCAGTGCCCAAGCGGTATACCTCATGAACAAGCTTCAACATATCCCCGGGATGGGATTGGGAAAGAGCGGCCGGAAGGGCATCGCAGCATTGGCCGAGGTGCCACATAACCCACATACCTTTGGCTTGGGTTATCTGCCCACCAAGGAGGATTGGACAAGGAAAGGAAAGGAAATGGCTGGAAGAGCCAGAGCGAAACAGATGGGAAAGCCTTTTGACTTAATGCACCGGCCCATTCAGGGTACCCTGAACGGATGCTTCGTCCGGGAGGGGGAGGACTTTCCGTTCTGTGGCTTTCCAGAGCCGTGGCTGAACGCGGAGAGGAAGCACGTGCCAGGGTTTGAGATTTTCTTTGACCTGCAGTTACCTGGGGATGATGTTGCTGAAGAGCAGACAGACCCATTAGCTAAGGCCGAGCAGAGTAAGGAAGTGCAGTCTGAGGACGCTGAAAATGAAATGGGGGTAGCGCTGGCATGTCTACTTTCAGATCCTCCAATCGAATAGAAGTGCTTGAATGCCTGTGGATGGAGGTTGAATTACCTAGATTGGGATAAAGCATTAAAACTGTGAGTTTTAAAGCCCACTTGATAGTGGCAAAACCATCTTTTCTAAAAGCCCACTCGAGGGTGGCAAAACCTGCATTTTAGCCTACTTGCGAGTAGCAAACCATCTTCAAAACGAACATGCAATGTTTGTTCCAATTTAGGCGATTTGGTCTATACTTGTTTGCTGCACGCATAACATAGTAATTCTAGGCTAATAAATGGAATAAGAACACATAACGTTTTCAAAAACGGATATCACGGTTAGTAGAGGCCGATCTTCAGAACGGGCGAGAGGGGGTGCTCATTGCTGACCTTCCCCAATCGTACCCTAGCTCCCGAGCCGAGGCAACTTTGGTGATGACGGACATGTGGCCTTTGGCACCGAGTCAGGGTTTCCTAAATTCCCCCATAAAAAATATTTATGTGGCAACTCTGTATCTGGCAAAGCAGTCCATGTTTGGCACTTCTTTTCAAAAATCTGTTTCTCAAAACGATTTGCCGGATTTGGACTCTTTGGTTCAGATTAAGAACCGTGACACAAATTGAGTCCGAACTGTAGCACGAAGGCCTCACGCGGACGCGTCTACAACATGTGACGACTCTTGACATAAGTAACTTGGCATAACGTCCGGCCAAGTTGAAGCCATTTTAAGCCTTTTTTTTTAAGTGTGTTGATCCAAGTTTTAAACCAATTTTATTAGGCCTTGCCATTCTTTAGTCCATTTGTCCATGGTGATGTTTAAAGTCCTCTAAACAAGAAGTAATGTCAAACAAGAGGTTCTTCTAAAGCATGAGGGAAAGGCCACACCGTTGGCAATGAATCTTTGGAAAGATTAAGCCATCAAGTAGGAACTTTTCTTACATGATTCGAACAATCTCAATTGGTTGAAATCATTCTCAAGTATGAAAGAGATGAATGATGGATTGATGGATTGATTATTAAACTTAGACTCCAAACATGGAAATGAACAAAGAAAGCTTAACAAGTAACAAGTATGCCAACTTATGAGATCACAAATGTACTAAACAATGCATGAACCAATTAAAAAGGCTTGGACAACCTTAAAACAACCCTTAATACATGAAAATCAGAGATAGAACATGCATGAAAAGAGCTTGAAAAGCTAGATAATAAAGAAGAGAATTAAGGCTAGTAAGCAAGGATAAGGAGGGGTGGCTAACCCCTCCACCTTTGAAGCTTTAAAACATGGTTTTTAGCCTTTCTAAACCTCTAAAACTCAGTGTAAATATCAAAGAAAAATGGTGAAAAAGAGAAGGTTTAAGTTATAAGCAAAGGTATAAAAAGAGCAAACTCTCTCTACCCTTTTGGTAACTCTTCAAACCCAACTCCAAACACTTCAAATGAGTTCAAAACAACTCAAAACAGCAAGAACTATGAAGTAAGTGATAGAATTGAAGGCAAAAGAGAAGAATACAAGCTTATACCTTTCAAGGGGTAAGCTTGTTGTTGATGCTTCAAACTTGATTTCAATGTACTCTCAAGCTTGAATTATACTTCTCCAAGATCAACCAAGGCTCTAGGGTGGTAAGACAAGGTTGTATATAGTGTATAGAGGTGGTATAAACAAGGTTGTGTATAGTGTACAGAGGTGGTATAGAGGAGACAAGAGCTCTCAAGGTGTATATATGACTTCTAGATTTTTATTCAACCCTCAAAACAATCCTAGAGCTTCGGTTTTATAGAATTCGAGCTCAAAAGGTGATAAATATCTTCAAAAATAGACAGCTGGCGGCCTTCCACCCAGAACAGTGTTTATCGCCATCGAGGGTCGGCAGGCTATTCATAGCCACGGCCGGCCATCACTGATGCACGGCCGGGCCTTGATAGCCTCCCCTGTTTTTTTGGTTCAAACTCAGCTTAGGGTAGGAAAACATCCAAAAATGAAACTCATGGATTCAAACAAGTTAAATGTTAATGATTTGAGGTTATTTCGGGAACCTGATTGAATCCGAATTGCTGCGAATTCATAATTCAACTTTCATCATCAAGTGTATTGAACCAAGCGCCTAAGTCTTACGGGTGGTCAAAAATGGGGTGTCTACACTGGGACGATGTTGGCCAACCAAGTCAGGTGCTCAGATACTAACAAGAAACCTACCTCGATCTGTTTGGTGACCTCTTTGTTGATATTCAACGCCCAATCCGAACGAATTTTACGCAGCTTCTGCTTGACTGGTCAAGCCTCGGATTCAAAAGGGATCCGATACTGTACAATCTCAGGATTGATTCCAGGCATATCTTCATAGAACCACGTGAAAACATCTTTGAAATCTTTTGACAAAATGATTAAACGCTTGTGCTCCTCCGAAGACAACATGGACCCGATCTGGACCAGGCGCAAATCCTTCTCAGTACCCACATTAATGGCAATGATTTCATCAGTACAGGGTTTAGCAAACCTCTTCTCCTCTCGATTAATCAAGTTTTTCAAAACCAGAGGAATTTGTTCCCCTTTGTTTTCATTAAAATTTTGAAAATCTTGGTCAATACAACAAACCAACTTCACAGAAAAGTACACAGAATTTGCAGAGTTCTCATTCAAAATGTCCAGATCTTCGGTTACAGACTCAGAAAAAAAGATGAATGAAGACCTAGACAGGACTTTGGTATCCGGGTTACCACCCTAAAAAATACCAGACTTAGACTCAGAAGAACTTGAATCTGATCCCGACCCCACAGACTCAGTGGAATCAGATTTTAGCTCATCACCCGACTTAGAACTAGAAAGATAGTCTTCCTCCAGCTGCTAGATAAGAGATGGTGCCCCTGATGCATCCAAAATGCCACTGGTTGGGTTCACACCCGGTTCTTCCCCGATCATGGAGATAGTAAAGTTATCCCCCAAATTCTCTAGGTCAACCGCAAGATCCGTTAGGAGACTAGCTAATGCCACCCCTACTCCAGGTTCACTACCATCTGAGTCACCTCATGTGCTCTGTTTAGTTTTGATGTTTGGTTCAGCCCCTTCATCATCATCACTATCCTGCAGCTGATGATCGAAGAAGATCTCGAACCCAAGGACACATTGCTTTGAGGAATTCACCTAAGGCTTGGGAAATCCACAAAAAAGGAAATCTTCTCCCTTCCAAACAAAGAGGCCATTCAGTGTCCCCTGGATTAGCCTGTGAATGAGTTCATAATGCTTTCCAGCTCTCTTGGCCTTGGCTCTGCCCTTCATCTCTTCTCCCTTCCTGATCCAGTCCTCTTTGGTGGGCACATAGCCCAGTCCAAAGGCATGTGGGTTGTGTGACACATATGTTAGTGCTGCAACACCTTTTCGACCACTCTTTTTTAGCCCCATTCTTGGAATGTGCTGCAGTTTGTTCATGAAGTAGATGGACTGGGCACAGATGTACAAGCCTTCATCTGCAGCCAGAATAGTCTACACTACCTGGGCTTTAGCCAAAGTGAATCCCGAGAGGAACACATCCTCATCGCCATAGTTGATCTCCAGCACTGGCGTAGTTACCTCTGGCGGTGGATGGATAGATGAATTCCCAAAAACAATTGTCACTCCTCCCCCACGAGGATACTTCAACATTTGATAGAGAGTAGAAGAGACAACCTTCACATGGTGCAACCAGGGCCTCCCTAATAACAAATTAAAGGTAGCCGGTACATCCAAGACATGAAACTTGACCTCTTGCTTAGTTGTGCCCACTTGGACTCTGACCTGCACTGTGCCCATGATCTCTCTACTCATGTTACCATATGTCCGTATTACTTGGGCTGTGGAAACAAAGTCCGTTGGTTTAAGGCCAGTTGCATAGGCGGTGTGAGAAGGACAGACATGATGGCTGAACCGGTATCTACCAACACCACTGGTACCCATTTCTCCCTGCATTCGATAGATATGTACAACGGTTTATTGTGAGCCGAGCCCTCCGACGACAACTCTTTGTCAAAGAAGGTAAGGGTTGGCCTGGCACCACTTGGAAAAACCAAACCCACAAGCTGCTCCGGCGTGGTGTAAATGGACAATTTAGCCTTGTCCATTGCTACAACACTATCTGTCTGTGTACCCGGGAGGCCATGAAAAGACCCCAGATGGAGATGTCGGCTTGGATTTTCTTTAGTTATTTCAACACTGCCTCTTCTTCTAGTTGTTTCTCTTTCTGTATCTCGGTCTCTCTGTCTTTTCCATACACCTCTGTTTGATCCAGGTGCTGTGGTTTAAAATACCGTCCACTTCTTCTCAAATGGTCTATTTCCTTGGCATACCACGTATTGTTCAGAAAGAAATCGCCCCAGTCTTCATCAATGTAGACCAGATGCAGATCATCATCGCCTCACCATTCGCCCTCAACGGCTGACAAATAGTTGTCCAACTCTGCTTATATTATCTTCACATCATAGGTATCCCCACAAGGTGTTGTGAATTTACAGTTTCCTGGCTGTCCTCAATCCTTTCTTATTTAAACTACCTCAGTGCAACTTCCTATTCAATATCTCCAGTGTTCATAGTGTCCACTTCCTGGGCTGGGTTTTCCATACCAACGCTTTCCAGCAGCTTTCCTTTCTCATTAGCCCTTCCAGCTACTATAGTGATCTCTACTTCTTTTCCTTCTAGTTTCATTCCAGTTTCTTCTTTCTTGTCTGGCTCATCACTCAGGCATCTAGTGTTGTCAGTTGATCCATTCAGGTCTAACCACCAGATCTGCATATCTCTCTGATCCTGCTCATCAAAGAACTACAGGTTGTCCAAATCCTCATCGAGTTCTGCCAAATCATCTAACCCCTGGCTCGAGCCATCTTCCCTGACCACATTGATGTCTACCAAGGTTGGCAGCACCAATTCAGGCTTGATTTGACCAATTGACACAATGTAGCAACTTAGATCATACATCCTACCGGATAAGTCCTCAAGAAACTCCGACAACGAATTTTCACCTCCCTCCAAGGTCAACTCCCCTTCCACGGTAAATCTCATCACCACAGGCTTGGGTTGAAGGTTAGACGTGTCCATCATGCACAGATCTGCGCTTTTCAGAATGAACAACATGTATTTTGGTTGGTGGGAGGGAGTAATATATACACTAGGGTCAAAAGGGGTGGCTAGTGTATGGATCAAATTAAGATTTCGAGGTAGGGGGACTTGATTATGGGCTGGGAGTGGATTTGTGGTTACATTTGGTTTCTAAGGTGGAGCGATCACCTTGTTGTCAATGAGATCCTAAATCTCATGACGTAATTGAAAGCACTGGTCGGTGTCATGACCCTGTTGTTGGTGAAACACACAGTATTTTGTGGGGTTGTGTTTGGGTGAGAGAAGGTCAAAAGGTGGGCGAGGTTCTGAGGGTTTGAGGTGCCCTTTTTTGACTAGCACCTTCATGGCTCGAGAGAGAGTCATGTACAGTTGGTTGAAAGTCCTCCGGGATTGGGTAATGTTGGACGGTGTTTGTGAGCTCGTGTTGGCAAAGGGGTCGGCAGTCTTGGTTATGGTGACAACACTTACATCTGACGGCCTCGCAGCTATGTTACCACTGGCAGCATTGGAATTGTGAACAAACAGCCTTTTTGTCGACTCCTTCTCATCTTTAATAAGCCCCTATTTCATGGCGTCTTCAATTTGCACTCCCATTTCATGAAGCTCTATAAATGTAAATAACGGGAGCACAATCATCTTCTACAACAGCTTGCCATGCAGATTCCAGACAACCATCCTGATCTGATCCTTCTCGGACGGCCTTGTGGTCATCATCAAGGCTTTAGCTCCTGACCTGATCCTTCTCGGACGGCCTTGTGGTCATCATCAAGGCTTTAGCTCTCCACCCTGTCACAAATTCAGAGAAGCCCTCCTTCAGCTCTTGGCATGTTGCCTCAAAATCCCGAGTTGTGACCTAGATTTTAGTATTGTACGAATACTATGCAATGAAGGCCTCAACCATCTCCATCCAATTCTGTTTGACAAAGTCTTTCATCTTAGCATACCACATAGCCGCTATACCTGACATGGTATGACCAAAGAGAGACAGCTTCTGTAGTCTAGTCAAGCCCATCGACCGTAAGATGTCCAAAAGTAGTCGTAGGTAAACCATCGGATCTCTGGAACCGTCAAAACAGTCAATGTGTGGCATTTTAAACCGATTTGGCAATGTCATTGCAGAATCGGTATACCCATCTTCTATATCCGGGATGGAGTTAACCCTTTGTGCTCTCTTGAATAACTTTTCCAATTTATTGACCTTGAGTGCAGTTGGGTTAATCTCAAACTCAAACGGAGCCTCAGTCTGATAAACAGGGGTTTTGGAGGCTTGTGTTGGGATTGGCTCTACTGGATTGCCCTGGTTTTCTTGGATATTGGCAGTATGAGAGGTGGCTTCGGGTGCTGGGATACCCGTAGTAAGGGCATGGGATGCAGAAGCCACAGCTGACTGTGGTTGCTATTGTTGTAGCCTGGTTATAACCTCAGCCTGGCGGGCTGTGACCTCGGCTTGGCGGGCAGCATTTTGCTATAGGGTCTTAATTGTCTGCTGCAAATGGTATATCAGTTCTTCCACATTGGCTGGGGCATACTGTACCATTAGAATAGGTATTTGACCACGTGCTGCGCTGGAAGTAGATGACCATTCCCGGACCAGACTAGATACAGATGAGTTGAGACATAACTGCTGTAAAAATCGAACTGGTGAATTCTGCCTAATTCTCCTCCATCTTGTAACCAGTGGGAGCGAGGTAAACACAGGCTATCCCCGAACAAGATCCCCAGCTTTACAAAGTCTTCTAACTCGGGTCCAGAGTACTTAGGGGATATCCGAACTTTCTGAAACTATGGTTTTAAACTACTTAGCAAAAAGAAATAAAGCAAAAGAAAATAGTAATCAAAAACCGCACAGCACCTTAGCTAAAATGTTATCAACACAGACATGATAGTTGTAGGACCGTACTCCACACTGAATTCTGCCCCCAAAACAGATACCAAATTTGTAGCTGCTATGCACATTCTTGTACAGCGTCAATCAAGCAATTTTCACACAATCCTATATTTTTTGGTGATTTGGATCAGTCACTGAGGCTTTACTATATGCAGCTAGGCCAAATGGTCAAAGAGGGTACCTCAGCAACACTACCTAATATACCTCTCACACCTAACACCGAGAAGTGAAAGGAGGATCAAATGGTACAGCAATAGTCCAGATCCAAGGGTTGTGTTCCCATCATGGCAAAGCCCACGACCGGTAAGCTTTTTGGCAAGCCTCCAACAAACTGTCCAAGAATAGCATATGGCAAACACAGTGACTTAACCGCACCAATGCAAATGCAAATGCAACGAAACATATAAGTGTAGATAAAATTTCACATCATAAAGTTCGAGTCAAGTTCTCTAAACTCCCCAGCAGAGTCGCCAAAAACTGTAACTCGACTTTCCGTACTCCTTTCGGAAGATAATAAGCCCTACCGCTTAAATCTGATTCCACAAGTGCAATATGAAATAGATAAATACCAAAGAGTCCAAATCCGAAAAATCTTTTGGAAAATCAATTTTGAATCAAAATACCAAAAATTGACTGCTTTGTCAGATACAGAGTCGCCACCTAAATATTTTTGGATAATTTAGGAAACCCATGACTCATGCCAAATGCCACATGTCTGTCATCACCAAGATTGTCTTAGCTCGGGAACTTAGGTACGAGAGGGGAAGGTCATGAATTGAGCACCTCTGCTCGTCCAATCAAAGATCGGCCTCTACTAATCATGATGTGAATCTTATTTACATTGTATACTCTTGTTCTGATTTATTAGGCTAACTTACTATATGACGCACATAAGTATAGACTAATTTACAAAAATTGGAACATTTGATTTCATGTTTGTTTTTTAAAAGAGTTTGTGAATATGCCACTTAAAAAAGTGGGCTCAAATGTACATTAATCAAACTATCACAATTCAAGCAACTAGCCTTCATCCACAGGCATTCAAACAGTTTATCACTTAAGCACTTAGCCTCATGGTGAACATGCTTTGACATGGTAACAAGAACACTCATGCGATATGCTAAAGCAAATAAAATCTCACCTAATACTCCAAGTCAAAAAAGATAATAGAATTAGAAAAATGTGTGATCCTAACTATGCAATGTGACTAATGCAACACATGCGATATACAATTACTAGGCTCGACTACTAATATGGCATATGAATCAATTTGATAGCAAGCGGTCTGAACACATACTCAAAGAAGTGTTAACTAACGATGGGAGTTAGAATGATGCGCCGAGCTCAATGCATGCAAGACAATGGATGCAAGGCATAAGAAATGCTAAACAAAAAACGATGCCCTAAACTAACCATCATAAGCAGGTAAATAAATGGGAGACAGACGTGTGGTTAGAAGACATACACATTATTACAATTGTGCCATCGCGCAGGAGGGTCCGAAAAAACTAACTAGCTAAGCTAATTACTACGAATTAACTAACTATTACAACAACAAATTTAACCAACTATTTTAGCTAATTAAAGAATTACAATGCAAAATTAATCAATCTAACTAATTAATTAATTACAACAAATTAACTAGCTACTCTAATTAATTAATAATTACAATGCAAATTAACTAGCTATCTAACTAATTAATAATTACAACACAAAGTGAATTAATTTACAACACCAAATGAACTAGCTAGCTAGCTAGTTATTACAAGTCCACAAGCAAACGGGCCTCGATAGGTAAGGGAAATGCTTATGCATGCACAGATTTCCACCCGAAAGGCCCACTATTCTGCTGCCAGAATGCCTTTGTTGCACAATTAGAACATCTTTTCACCTTAGCCTCTGCTCTGTTATGTTCCAAAAAGTTGCTGCTCAATTTGACAAAAGTGGTCGGCAGGCCAAAAGTAGTGGCCGGCCAACCACAAATGGTAGCTTGCCGTCCAAAAGAAGTGGCCTACCGGCCAAAACAAGTGGCTGGCCAACCACTAAAGCTTGGTTCCTCTTGCTACAACAGAGGACAAGCAGAGCACAAACAGAGCATCCTCAGGGGATGTTTGTACACCTTACCCCTCCTTATCATCAAATAGTTCAAAGGAGTGGCAAGCTCAATTCGCAAACCATCAATCGATACAATTTCATTGCATGATGCCCTATGAACCAAGGTGTACAATTTCAATAAATGCACAATAAAATACTTTCAAACCCCTTCCCTGTCATGGATTGATCAAGGGAAGTGGTTGACCTTAAAAACTTGAACCATTTCATCACTAGTAAGTATGAAATGCCTCAAGTTTCCATGTGTTCAATTAACGTCCGATTGAAAACCAAAGTACTTATTATTTTTCATTATTTTTAGTCCTAATTTTATTACTTCATTTTGATTACCAACCATTCCTTAGTTCATTAAGTCCAATAGTGATCTTTAAGCCGTCTAATGGAAAGAAATATCAAACAAAAAGTTGTTTTGGGCATGAGAGAGACACCATGCCGTTGGCAATGAACCCCCAAAGGGATTAAACCATTAAGCACAATACCTCAATCTCATACTTAAGCAAACACTTGGTTTGAAACAACTTTCAAAACAAAAGAAAAAAAACCCAAGAAAGGAAGGAGGTTGCAGAAGTGATTAGAGGTGATCACAAGTATGGAAAGCAAGAAATAAATGCTAACAACTCAAATAGGTTGGTGGCTAAGGCCTAAACCTCCAAACATATGAGGACCATTACACTACAAGCATGCAATACAAGGTGTAAATGGAACAAGCACACTAAAACAGTCCTAAAACACCTAAAAACAATGCTGGAATTGAAGGCAAAAGAGCTAAAAGAGTAAGCTACAACATGGAGCAAGTTAGCTAATAAACAAGCACAAGGAGGGGAGGCTACCCCCTCTATTTTTGGGACTTCAAAACATGGTTTTAGCCTCTAAAAAACCTATGAGATTCAGTACTAAAAAGCTCAAAAAAAGTTAACAAAAAGGTGGGAAACACAAGGCCAAAGGCTTAAGAAGTGAGGTGCAAAGAAGGGTGATCCACCCCTCCACTCTTAATGGCCTTAAACCATGAGTTTCAGCCCAAAAATACAGAGTATAAACAGTCCAAAAACTGAAGAAAAGATAGCAAATAAAGCAAAGAAACAAACCAAGACTTATACCTCTTGAAGAGGAGAACCCTTTCTAAGCGACAAACCAACACTTACACACCCTCAAGAGCTCAAAGTAAGCTCAAAAATATCTCAGCTCAAATACCACAAGGTTTGGTTTAGAATGTATAGGCAAAGGCTTAAGAATTTCCAAGAGAGAGAGGAAATTGTAGAGAGAAATATTTTTGCTCCAAAATTTTCAACCCTTAAAAATAAAAGGGGAGGTCTTCTATTTATAGAAAAACATAAAACTCCCTCAAAAATATCCATACATGCACGTGTGGGCAGATGCATGCACCTGTGGAGACAGCTGGCACAGCTAGCATAAAGATCTGCAAAAACACACAAGTGGCCAGCAGGCCACACAAATGGCCGACAGCCCATATTGGTGGCCAGCAGCCCACATTAGTGGGCCTGCAGGTCTTAGGGTTTTTAGGCTTGAAAAACTGTGGCTTTTGGTCCAAAACAAGGCAAAAAGTGTGTAGAGTTTAAAGGCTCAAAGTTGTGGCATTCTGCTGAGGACTTCGAGCACTTGATAAGGATGTACAAATTCATCATTGGGTGCGCAAGCGGTGACGCCCAAGTTATAAGGGCGGTCAAAAATGGGGTGTCTACAATCATCGCCGTTGTTAATTTATTCTTTCAGTAATATCATAGTCAGGTTTAATAGTAAACGCAAATGTTGAAATTTCAGTCCAAAAGAAACAAAATTTTCATAAATTCTTTTGCCGGAAACACAGAGCACCATTGACAAGCAAGCATTCAGTTTGATAACTTTAATTTGTTTATTCGATTATCACCAACGTATTGTAAACCCAAAACACTTATCCGAAAACAATAACAATTGGTGATAACGAAGTCGAGACAGTGACTTATCTTGTGAAAATCGACAAAAATTTTTATTTTTTGTTTTTATTTTTTTGTATCTTTGGTTCCAAACTCTCGCTGCGGTCGGAGAAAACCACCAAAACGGTAATAATATCGTTGTTGTTGAAGAGCTCTGTTTTTGTTTTATTTATGGGCTAGATCACAAGACAAAAATTAAAGGCCCAAATTCAAAACATTAAAAATATATATATATAAAAAAAAAAGCATAATTATCAATCACACATTTACATTTATCTATTATCATTATTATTCTTTTTTTTCTTTTCTTTTCTTTTTTTTTTTGGATTAGTTAGTAAGGAACTCCAAAGTTTTTTTTTTAAAAAAAAAGAAAAAACTATTGTATCCACATTTTTATTTTATTGTAACACATTTTTTTTTTAATGGCAATTAAAAATGCTATTGATGCTTCAAAAATTGAAATGCTTGCTTAATCGAAATAATTTTTGAGTATGAAAGCGTCATATTTCTTATCTTCTTATACATGAGAAAACTTTGTATACTCTATCAACTGATAAACCAAATGATGATTCTAATTGGGTTCAAAACAAATGGATAGATGATGATACAATGGCAAAGCAACCATGTTACATAATATGAAAAACAATATTATTCCACTATTTAAAGAACATGAAATTGCAAAACACTTGATAGAAGCACTAGAAAGTAAGTATGGTGTTCGATCAGGCACTCAAATACAATTGCTCTTGGACAAATATAATAGCACTTATATGAGTGATAATGATGTGTTGGTAATCAAGTTAATCAAATGGAATTAATTGCTACAGATTTATCCAACACTGATCACCTTTTGTCGGACAAGATGCAAGTAACCACCATACCTAATAGTCTTCCATTATCTTGGGATCATGTTGTCACATCTCTAACTCATAGCGGAAGAGAGATTTCAATGGTGACTTTGCTCGTACTCCTAGTTTTGGAAGAAGAAAGAATGAAGTGAAGGCATAAAGAATGATTGTCTTCTAATTTGTTGTTGGCACAATCTTCGACGCTGCCACAGAATAATTTCCACACGCCATTCAACAAAAGAAAGACTACTTCTTTCAAGAAAAAATGGAAAAAGGGATTCCATAAAGGAAGCCAGAAGCAACAAGGGTGGCAAAAACAACAAAACAACAAGAATTAGTCAGGCCTATGCTACAATTGTGGTCAAAAAGGTCACATCAAAGCCACATGCCCTAAAAAGAAGCAGAGAAAGGATCATAACCCCATTGCCATAACGGTTTCTGAAGCAATGATAATTGAACCTTTATCAAATTCATGGTGGATTGATTCTACAACAACTAGGCACATAATGAAAAGCAAAGAAATGTTAATGGATTTCACTGAAAAGAAGGTTGGTGAACATAGAGTCTATATGGGCAACAACTTTTATAGTGATGTTTTAGGCATCAGCAATTATAAATTTTCTATTAATGGATCTTCCATCGTACTTCATGATGTACTTTATGTATCCAGCATCCTAAGAAATTTAATTTTAGTTCCAGCATTAACCCAAAAGGGTTTTGAGATTAATTTTATGCTTGACACAATGTTAATCAAGAAAGGAAGTGTATTAGGGAAAGGTGTAAGAGTGAATGACATGTACTGTCTTCCTATTGATAATAATAAAGTATGTATTTTTGATTATTTGCATGCCTCTACTAGTAATAGTTCTAATTTATGGAATTTAAGAATAGGTCACATTAATAAAAATAAAATGTCTAGAATATGTAAAAGCAGACTATTGCCTAAAGTGTGTTTCGATGATTTTGATACATGTGAACCATGCATCAAAGGAAAAATGACTAGCAAGCCATTTTCAAAACATTGAAAGTCATCAAAATTACTTGAAGTAATTTATTCTAACATTTGTGGCCCTTTAAGAACTAAGACTCATTGAGGCATGGAATACGTTATTACTTTCACTGATGATTATTCTAGATATGAACACATCTACCTTCTTTAAACACAAATCAGAGGCAATTGAAAAGTTTAAAGAATATAAATTAGAGGTAGAAAAGCAACTTGGTCCGTCCATTAAAGATTTAAACAATGATAGAGGGGGTGAAGATGAAGCTATGAATTCTTTCTACACGAAAAATGGCATAAAACATTTGTTTATAATTCCATACACTCCATAACAAATTGGGATTGTAGAAAGATGAAATCGTACTCTAATGGAAATAACAAGGTCTATGATGGCACATACTGATCTTCTTATTCATTTTTGAGAAAAAGCCTGATCAACCGCTGCACACATATTAAATAGAGTTGAAACAAAAGCCAAACCTTTAACTCCTTATAAACACTGGAATGGTACTAAACCTAATGTTCTAAATCTCAAAGTTTGGCAATGTAAAGCACATGTACTTATTCCCAAACCTTTAAGGGATAAATTGGGAAGTAAAACTTGGAAATGCAAGTTTATTGGCTATGTCGAAAATGGAAGTGGTTATCGTTTTTACCATCCTAAATCTGGATTAATAGAAAGTCGAGATGCTATTTGTCTTGAATCAACTGATCTTGTTACTCCAATTGACCAACTTGAATTGCTCTCTGTGGTATCTCAGGATTCTTCTATCCCCTATTTGCCACCAAAACCACCAGTTCTCCCAAATCCACCTCATAGTGGGAGGAAACGCAAACTACGTGACGTTATTTTACCTGCTTCGAATCCTGAGATAAATGGGAGTAAGAGAGCAAGACATCCATCTACATTTTTGAAAGATCATTATGTTTTTCAAGTTGAAGACCTTAGTAACTTAGTAGATGATCCATCTACACAATGGCTTGAGACTATGAATGAAGAACTTGACTTGATCAAAAAAAATAATGTTTGGGAATTAACTAATCTCCCAAATAAAAGAAAAGCCATTGGTTGCAAGTGGGTTCTTAGAAAGAAATTCAAAGTAGATGGAAGTTTGGAGAAATACAAGGCAAGGCTAGTAGCTAAGGGATTCACTCAACAACCTGGAGTAGACTTCGTAGATACGTAAACTTTTGTTGCAAAATTTGCCGCAATAAGGATTCTAATGGCAGTCATGGCCAAGATAGATCTAGAATTGCATCAGTTAGATGTTAAAATAGCTTTTCTCAATGGAGAATTAAAAGAAAAAATTTATATGACGCAACCTGATGGTTTCCAAATCCAAGGCAACGAAGATAAAGTCTATAAGTTGAAGAGATTCCTGTATGGACTCAAATAATCTTCAAGACAATGGTACTTGAAATTCCACCAAGCCATTTTAGAAATGAGCTATGTTGTGAGTCCACTAGATCACTGTGTTTATATTTGGAAAAATGATGACAAATTAGCAATATTGTCTTTGTATGTGGATGACATATTGTATGCAGGAATTTGTCTAAATATGATTAAGAAGACCAAAACTTTTTGGCATCTAGATTTGAAATGAAAAACATGGGTCTTGCAACCTATGTTCTAGGAATTAGAATTTCAAGAGATAGAAATTCGAAATTATTATATCTAGATCAAGAAAAATATCTGGAAAATGTGCTCAAAAGATTCAATATGGATAATTGCAATTCTTTAAGCACACCTATTTGCAAAGGACAAAGTCTTAGTAAAAGTATGAATCCTCAAAATAAGTTTGAAATTGAGGATATAAGAGATGTCCCATATGCTCAGGCAGTAGGCAGCCTAATGTATGCTAAGGCATGATATCTGTCATGTAGTAGGATTGATAAGTAGGTTTTAATCCAATCCAAGTAAGAAACATTGGCAAGCAATTAAAAGAATATTTAGATATTTAAAAGGTACTAAGGTTTTAAAATTGTGTTTTGGTTTGTGTAATCTATAAATAAAATAATGCACTATCGCAGATTTTGCAGGAGATGTAGATGATAAAAAATCTACTGGTGGTCATGTGTTCTTGTTTGGTGGAATAATAGTTTCTTGGTTAAGTAAGAAATAGAGTTGTGTTGCAAAGTACACTATGGAAGATGAGTACATAGCTTGCAGCGCAGCAATTAGTAATGCAATCTGATAAAGCGATTTGTTGACAATTTACAATTAAGTATACCTGCCAGACCAGTCAATATGTTTTGTGACAATCAGTCCGCCATCTCATTAACAAAAAGTAGAGTGAATAGCTCTAAGGGAAAACATATTGATGCAAGTTGTTACTATATTCAATATATAGTGGAGAGTGGAGAAATTAAAGTCAACTATACACCCTCAAAAGAGATGGTGGCTAACCCTATGACCAAAGAATTGTCTCTAGAGAAAATTCGGAGAATATGTAGCTAATATGGGATTGAAAAATGCCTAGCTTGGTGGTTTAGCTACTTATATAAGAGCATAGTTGGATGACTCTGGGGACGCTTAGATAACGAATGTTATGCGACTCTATCTTGCATGGAAACATGTATTTGGTCAAGTAATAAGATAAAGGAACTGACAAGGTACAGACATCAAAGTTAGCATAAGATGTAAAGTCCATGATATGCAACATGCTGACTAGATGATATTGCTTGCATGATCAGCAAAAAGTCATTGATAAGGTCTGTTAAGAAAAACCTTCAGGAATGGGCCTTAGAGAAAGTATTTAACAATAATTTCAGCGCAGGTCAACACATAAAGAATGTGTGCGACTGAAGTCGTCAATGGTGATTGGGTATGGACCGTGAACCCAGCATTGAAAATTGATGCCGTTCATTTGAAATATAGTGAATTGAAGTCATCTAGAGTGTGCTGTTAGTGGGAGAACACATTCGTACGAGTGCAGTCAGATTGGTGGCAAAAATGTGCACACGTATAGCCAAGTCACAATTGGACGTAGATCTATGAGGTAAATTCATAGATGAAAGTTGGCATGAGGCAAAATATTGGTACCAATGTAAACATGCCCAACTCAGGTTTTATCACCTCATTATGATGTGATCAAGTGGGAGATGATGGAATGAGAGTGACCACACCATAATTCAGTGGATCTCTCCACACTCAATCATAACTCATTTGATTGGTGATGAACCTTTCTGCAGGAAAGGAGAACAATCTGGAAGCAATAGTTTGAATTTGAAAGCCAAAGAACACAACTCTTAGACAAAGCATTGTGACCATTGATATTGTGAAATAACACCAAGAGTTGTGTCCATTACCAAAGGTCACCATGATGTATATAAATACACATAGTTGTAGTGTTATAAAACTATTTCAATATTACAAATCTTTCTCATTTGCTTTGTTCTTGGATTGTCGACTTTCTTGCGTGATAAACATCCTCACGGGATTATCGATCATCGCCGTTGTTAATTTATTCTTTCAGAATTTAGTGTAAAGTCCAATTTGGAGAATTTGTTTAGTCATAGATTTTATGAAAATTCTTATGATATGATAACTCCTATATATTTAGAATATTCTAGGAGATCCTTTTTTTTAATCAGATGTTATTTCATGACAACTTTACCCTTATTTTGGTCAATATGCTTATATTATAAAATTTTTTTTATATATTTCAAAATTATATAAGTTTTAAAATACACATCAGTTTTTTACAAAATTTAAATTTTTGAAAACTACTCAACGAGATTTATCAAATAAGATATCAATTGAATATAATTTTGTAAAATGAAAAAGTAAATAAATAAATCACCTTTTTTTTTGGATTTGAAAGTGTTAAATTTTTTCACTTCTACAATTTCACACTTTTGAGAAATGTTGTCACAGGACTCTTCCTCTCGGATTTATATATATAATAGTATAAATTTTCTAATAAGTGTGAAAATTATAAATGTGAATATTCATACTTTCAATTAGTAAATATTATGAATTTCTGAAAAGTATAAAGGTTAGTGTGAATAATCATACTTTTTAAAATATTTTCACACTTTCTAAAAATTAATATTATTTTAATTTATTTAAAATGTGAATATTTGCACTTTTAAAAAATTTATTTTATTTTTATGCATATAAAGCGTGAACATTCATATATATATATATATATAAAGTATGAATATTTATAGTTACAATTTTACGTTTTCCAAAAAATTATATAGTTTTATTTTATGAAAAATGAGAATATTCACATTTTTAAATACTATTGGATCTTTAAATCATTCACTTCCAAATAATCTTATATGCTTTTTCACTATTGACTTCTTTTAAAAGCCTTTTCAAACTTTTAAATTAGTGTCTTCTTATTCAAACTGATTTTGTATCCATAAATTAATGTAATCCTAACCAAAGAATCTTCAGATTTTATTTTATTTAAAATTTTTGAATTTCCAAATTTGCTTCAATGTTTTTTTTTATGCTTAATTATATCCATTTATGTAACTAGTGACAATAAAGTTATTTTGTATCACACAAGACTTGATGAGTTACAAGAATTTTCATAAGAGTAAATGGAACTTAACTTGTACAAAGGGGATATTTTAATAAGAGTTAGGTTTCTCGCATGTTGAGATCTCAATATTAGAGAAATAGAGAGACCTATAGGGCTCATCAGGAGTCCCGTTTCGATTTTGTAAAGTTTTCAATATATAATATCCATGAAAAAAATTTGATTAATTCGATAATCATAACATTTTCATTTTATAGTGTTTGTCTCTAAAAAAATAGATAGTCTATTTCAAAAATATGTTTGTTATCCATTTTTTGGATACAAATGTAATAAATTGAAAAAGTTACCATTTTTGGATTGAAGGCCCTATAAAATGAACGGTTTGGATCATTGAAATAAGACTCGTGATGGGTCCTATAAACCCTTCAAGTTTTTTCATGTTGGAATCTTAACATGAGAGAATCCAACCCTTTTAATTAAGAATTTGGCTTCTTACATGTTCATATCTCAACATAAGAGAATTTAAGAGCCTGTGGAGCTCATCACGAGTTTCATTTCGATAATCTGAACATTTAACTTTGGAGGACCCTTAATGTATATCTTCTATGAAAAAATTAAATTGATCTGATAATTATAATATTTTCATTTTATAATGTTTGTCTATAAAATAAAATAAAAAATAGATGATTTATTTTCAAAATATATTTGCCATCTATTTTTTTTTTTTTTTTTTTTTGGAGAAATGTGGTAAATGAAAAAATTATGATTATTGAATCAAAGTAATTTTTTTATGGATTATATACATTGAGATAGGAGTGGACAAACGTTGAGCCGGCCCAGGTTTTGGCCAGGCTAACACTACATAATAAGGGATTTTGTTTCTCCCCAGGCCCGACCTAGCCCTAACATCGGGCCTTTTTATCTACCTAAGCCCAGTCCAAAAAATAATTATAAATCACAAGCCCACCCATCAGACTATATGTTTAAAAAAAAAATTAAATTATTCCATAATTAAATTCAATCGCACATTATATTTTTTAAATAAATATATTGATATCATTATAAATTGAAAATTTTTGTATGTAAATTGTAGGATTTCTTTAATAAATTCAATCACAAATCGCTACAAATGTGAGTTTCAATAAAATCAACAAAAATAAACTCTAGATCCCAATAAAAAAATATATGTTTTAATGTATTATAAATAATTAATTAATTAATTAATTTAATAACAGGCCGAGCCGGGCCGGTCCTGGTTGAAAATATAATCCCAAATTCAACCCATTAATATTTCAGGCTGAAAATATTAACTAGCCCGGCCCTATGGGCTAAAATAACATTCCCAAGTTCTAGAAAAATAGGATTTGGTCGGGCGTGCTGAGCAGACCGACAGACTGATGTCTACCCTTACACTGAAGACCGTACAAAATGAATATTTCGGATCATTGAAACGGAACTCATGATAGGTCTCACGGGCCTCTCAAATTTTCTCCTGTTGAGATATAAATATGAAAGAAACCTTTAATAAATTTATTTAATGCAAGTTTTTTTTACAGATAGAGGCAAAAGCAGTGGTTGATTTATGATGGCTAATCTCAGGCTTCTTGCTCTTGATGCATATAAGCATCTTGTATAGCATATTCTGGTTTTTAGAAAGATTTAAATTTTGTCATAATTTATAAAACACTTTGCTTTCAAATAGGACTTTTTGTTATCTTCATTCGAACTCCAATTTTGTAAAGTTTGGGCCAATTGACTTGTTTTGGGCCCCTTTGGTATCTTCAAACCCCTCACTCACACCGAACTGAATTGAATGTTTGTTCAGTTTTTTGATCCTAGAAAACACAAAATCGAAGGGAAATATTAAAATGTGCACCTCTAAAAAGGTATAAATCATAAAAATAAAAAATAAAAAATAAAAAATAAAAGGTTATGATTTTAGTGAAAGTTATTTATAACGAAGTTATAATGTGCACTTCTAAAGTTATGAACAGAAAAATTATGATTATTTTCGTAAAAATCATAATTTTTGTGATGAGTAAAAAATTATGTAGCATTTTTTTTATAAAAATTATATACATTTTCAATAAGGTACATATCATTGTACACTCCAAAAAGAGTGCACCTGGTAATCTTTTCCATATCAAGATGATCAGTTTGGTTGAAAACTGTTACCAAATCCCAACGGATTGATCCAATTATTTTTAAGTTGTGTTTAAATTATGAATTTATATAGAGATTTAAAAATAAAAAGGAAAAAAATGTGTAGAATGTATTATATTTTATTTATCTTTCAGATATTTTCTTTTTCAAATTTCAAACCATACCTGAATTCATTATTTAAACTCAACTTTCAACAATAGGCGAAAATCACTATTCTACACTTTTCCGATACATGAAATCTTGTGCAATTAGCGATGATCATTTTACAAGTCTAAAACCTCGTATTAATTCACTATTCTACACTTTTCCGATACCTGAAATCTTGTGCAATTAGCAATGATCATTTTACAAGTCCAAAACCTCGTATTAATTGAAATAGGGTGAATCTCTCTCGATGCATTACATCATTTTATACTTTTGATTTCATATTTTTAATGAAATTGTTACTTTACTGATAAATAAATAAATAAAAAATTGAAATAGGGTGTGCAATTGTAAACTTAAAAATTAGACTTTTGACGATATTTTATAAACAATGGATTTCAACCAATCATAAGTTCTTTGACAGATTCTACCTTAACAAAAAAAACTTAGACCTTTAGAAATTGTGTAATAACTACTGGAAAATGATAAATACACACACACACACACACAAAAAAAAATCGTAAAAGATAATGTGATAATTGCATTTTTACAATTATAAACACAATGAATGACCAAATTTCTAATTTTCAATGAATAAAAAAATATCATTCTAATGAAGTTTTTGTTTATAAACTATGCTTGTATAAGATTTGTAACTCTCCTAGTTTGTTATAAAAGTTGTACAGTGCTTAAAAAACCGTTCACCAGATTGTATTTTGGTTTCATCCTCAATGGAACCACTTGATCGGGAGTTATTATTTTCACACATCAATTTCACTATGTGTACATATTTAATGAAAAATATTTTATTACAATTTTAACCTTAACAAATTACTAACATAGACATTAGCTTACACACTCCACTTGGAATTCATATTTTATCAGTACACATCTTGTAAAACAAAAAAATCTCAATACATATCTATTATGAAAAAAAATATTATCTTACTTCTATTGTCACCTTCAAAAAAAAAATTTCTTACTCACCCTTTGTCATCTTCCAAAGGTTCTTATCGTTCCTAATCCATTATCCACCTATTTTAGTTTACGTTAACACCTTCTAAAGGTCCTCATCTTTTTCAATCCATTATCAAACCCTTTCATTACTCTAGATTGAGTTCTTCCTCATTCAAATCTCACCATCATTATTCAGTTGTTATGAAATTCAAATCTCACCATCATTATTAGTTGTTACAGAAGATTTGCATAATGAAAGCTCTAATTTTGAGAAGGATATCGTTATTTATGACAAAGATATCAATGAAAATGTGAGTTTGAATGTTAAACGTTCTCTGTTTTTTTTTCTTTTTTTTTTTCAGCATTATTAGGTAAACTAGGGTCGAAAATTAAGTTTTTCGATAACCAAGTCCTGAACATAATTTTTCTTTTGAGCAACCAAGTAACAAATAAAAAAAAAATTCCGGCTATCAAGTTTTGAACAAATTTTTTTTTTTTTTGTGGTATTGTAATTCCGAACTCCTATAATTTCGATTCTGAACTTTCTGAATCCACATGCTATTGGTGTTTTGGCTATTGTCAACCTGTTTTTAATTTATTTTTTATTTCTATTGTTAGCTTTTTTATTGTTTGAGTCTTATCTATTGAAAATAGTGATTTAACTTTCTTCAATTAAGTTAGGGTGTGTGCACATAGATTTGGCAATTTTTATTTATTTATTTTTTAGGTAACAGAGCAATTAAATAAAAATATTTTGGTAAAAAGTTTTTCACCATTACAGATGGACCCCTACAATTGGTCAAATAAAATATCATCATCATAGCTGATATAGTTAGGTACTGTAATTTTTTATTTTTGACTCAGTAAATACCATGTACTACTTGTGCTATATATATATATATATATATATTTTTATCGGTTACTTTTGTACTAGGATAAATTATCATTTTCTTCATTTGAAAATAGTTATTCGAACTTTCTTTAATACTGGTGAGGTGGCTGAGTGCAAGGCACGCAATCAAATGCCCGTAACAAATGCCCACTATAAGGTGTAAAATTGTTTTAATTGTAATTGGTTGTTTTGTTTGGTAAATAATGTTACCAACCAAAGAGAAAATTCAGAATTTTTAGACCTTTCTTTATATTTAATAAAAGAAGATGCAAAAGTGTTAATAGTAACATGCACAACTAAAATAACAATTGTCAATGTGTGAATATCATGAGCCTGTGTGTGCTGCATTATGTATGCAAAAGTTGAAACTATAAATTAAGTTCAGTTTCGATAGACTAATTTAATCTGAAAACTAATATAATCTATCATGTGCACTGTTGTTGGTGAAGAGAAACATAATTTGTGAAAATTTTAGAAATTCCCTAAATGTTGATTTGTGATTATGTATCAATTTTAAACAGTAAACAACAATCTCAATCAAACAATCAAGACAAATCGACACAACGATTTTACGTGGAAAAATCACAATTGGAGCACCTCCAATTGTGATAAAAAACCACCGGCAACAGTCACAAAACAATCCACTAAGAAGATATAAAGGAATTACACAGGTATACTCTCAATTACCTAGCGAATCCACGCCCGAATTGAACCAACCCTTATGTGCCTCTTCTAACCCCGTCTTCACCTCGGAATTGTCTTGACAATGAGTCACTCTAGAATCCACCAAAGCTTCAGGCTCGAATTCTTCAGAATCCACCGAAGAACAACTCTCTCTTTTGTGTAGAACAAAAAAACAATCCTTTGATGTATACTCTTTAAACCATGAGTTGAATACTCAATCAAAACATCGAAGAAAACTAGTAAGATATCCCCAGATATAAATCTTAATATCCAAGAAGAAGATCCGGAGAAGTAATCCTAAAATTTAACAGAAACACGTACTTATAGAAATCTGAATCGCGATGCTCGCTCGAGCGATGACTCTCTCGCTCGAGCGAGGAACAAAAAACGCGTGTTTTCCATAAGTAGCTTCGCTCAAGCCAAACACCCTGCGCTCGAGCGTAAAATCATCTCTTTCAGGTTTTTATACGGACACAGCCTTTGCTCAAGCGAGAACTCCTTCGCTCGAGCAAGCAAGGGCGAACATGCAACTTCGAATGCAATTTTACATTTTGCTTCGGGGGCGCTGCCTCAGACCCGCCAAGGGGCGCTGCCCCCTGGCTGACCGAGCAGCTCGATCCCCGTCATAATCAGCAAAGTGGCAATCTTGAAAGAATTAACATCACAAAACTTCTCTGTAAGTCACAATTTGGGTTGGATTCGCATCTAAAAACTCATAGCCTCACTGAAATCAAAAGTGCGAAAACAAGTACAACTGAAAGGAGTTTTGTCAAATGGGATTGCCAAGAATAAAAACCTAACAATCTCCCCCTTTGGCAATGCCGTGACAAAACACACCTAACAAATTAAATCCTAAACACCTCAACCCATTACAGCCAATAAAAACAAACTTCTTTCTCAAGGTCATGATCTGCAAAACAACTATTAGTCCATAATCTCCAAAACAACTAATAATCCCACAAGAGTATATGAAAAAAATAATAAACATATGGCTAGATTATCTTGAAGCATTTGAAGCATGAGATGGAAAACATAAATAGATGCGACTTGGAGATTTTAAAAACATGTAGCATGAATAGATGAAAACTAAAACACATGCACCCGACCGACCCATGGCATGAAAACTTGAAATCCTAAGACATGGATGCATGAAATCCTAAGACATATGCCCCGGACAACATCACCCCCCCTTTTTGTCATGAATTGACAAAGGAAGATCAATCAACCAAACCAAGATCAGAAACCACACAAGCAATGACATGCTGACGTAAATATGAGGAGCATGCAAGAAGGAAATGGTCAAAGTGTTCATGCTAACAAACTCTTGCAATGATAAACCAAACTCCCCCACACTAAAAGTACCCACAAACACTGAAAACAGTGAACAAAAAGAAAACGACAAAAAAAAATATGGTGGAGCAAACAAGAAATCTCAGATTTGTACCTTAGTACACACAAGATTATCCAAGAAACACAATTACTTGAAAACACAATGTGTACAGTCTCTAGAAGATTCCTCATAAAAGAAAGTGATGCATTATGTGAAAAGCATAGATCCCATGATAAAAGTGTGTGGGTGGCTCTTGGAGTTCGACAAACACAAGATTTAAATCCTAGCAGTGATCTGAAAACTGGACCTCCAGCAAGAGAATCTAAGCACAACTAAGGAAAGTCAAACCACTAGGAAACAAGGGGTATTTGGTGAGTAAAGGCGGAGGCTCCCCCTTAATCAATGAATCCTTTACTTGTTCCTTTTTTTTCACATCTTTTTCTTTTCTTTCTTTTGCACATCTTTTTTTTTTTTCCTTTCTTTTGCACATTTTTTTTCTTTCTTTTGCACACTCATTGGTGGCTGACACGCTCAAGAGTATAAAAACCAAACCAGAAAAGCATGGATATAATAAGGATGGCCTAGTTGGTGACTCTGAGATAGCCTTTTCCTCATGGCTGGACTACAGAGAACAGAGGGAAAAGCCATAGAGATGCAAAAAGATGGAAGATGGTTAAGAGACTCAACATCACCCATGATATGCTAGTATAGGTCAATTCCTCTAGAAAAGCAAAAGATACAATGCCAGAAATCCATAGAAAAAAAATAATCACTGAGGCAAAAGACTCCAAAATTTGCTAATCCAAGAGTGTGTACAGAATGAGACATACTAATCAAAAAACACACACTCCAAAATAAGTAATGACCACAGAAAGCACACACATATTAACATGTAATGGATATTCTTATCAATTCCAATATGCACCAAGGACATCTCAAAAAAAGTTCAAGCTTGCAAAACCATACTAAGAAAATCTTTTTGGATTTTTTTTTTCTTTCAACAATAAAGCAAGACAAAAAATGAACAAGCACACATTTTTTTTTTTAAACAAAGCAAGACAGAAACACAAACATGCACACATTTAACGACTCATAAAAGAAAAAAAAAACATACAAAATCCCAAAAACTAAAAAGAATAAACAAATTAACACAAGTCAAGTTTTCTCACCCAAACTACTTTAGTATGAAAAAAGTTGTGAGAATTGCAGTTCTTGGGTGGTGTCTTGACGTTGCGGTTCCCTTTCCCTTCAATGGGAACCCGTCTAGACTTAGTGTCCAACTTCCTATTCCTATGTGCTTCATAAGTTTGGAGATTTCCAACCAAGTGATCCAGCTTGAGGTTGTCAACATCTTGAGCCTCTTCAATAACCGTAACTTTTGGTTGGAACCGATCGGGCAAGGATCTCAAAATTTTTCCCACAACTTTGGATTCTGGTATTTTTTCACCTAAATTGAAGCTGGAATTTACAATGTCACTCAACTTCGCATAAAATTCATCAACGGTCCCACTATCTTTCATTGAAAGGTTTTCGAAACTAGTCGTGAGCCTTTGAAGTTTTGAGCGTTTAACAGAAGGAGTGTCCTCATGAATAGTTTGTAAGATATCCCAAGCCTCTTTTGCGACTTCACAACTGCAAATACGACTAAACTCTTCAGGTGTGATAGCGCAAAAGAGAGAATTGATAGCTTTACTATTCCAGCTACTATTTTGGTAATCAATTGTGTCCCACTTATCAATTGGTTTGGGGAAAGTTACTCCATCAACGGTAATTATTGGTTCGGTCCACCCATTCATGACAGATTGCCAAACTTTTTCATCAATAGATTTCAAAAACGATCTCATCCGAGCTTTCCAAAAAGAATAATTGGATCCGTCAAGTAAGGGTGGTCGAACCATAGAATTTCCCTCACGTATTGAATCTATTATCACAAATCAAACAAGATCTCGTTCTAAAAGAATTTTTTTAAAAAAAATTGAACGACCTGCTCTGATACCAATTGAAAAATCTAGAAATCCCCTAGATGTTGATTTGTGATTATGTATCAATTTTAAACAGTAAACAACAATCCCAATCAAACAATCAAGACAAATCGACACAACGATTTTACGTGAAAAAACTACAATTGGAGCACCTCCAATTGTGATAAAAAAAACCACGGGCAACAGCCACAAAATAATCTACTAAGAAAATATAAAGGAATTACACAGGTATACTCTCAATTACCTAGCGAATCCATGCCCGAATTGAACCAACCCCTATGTACCTCTTCGAACCCCGTCTTCACCTCGGAATTGTCTTGACAATGAGCCACTCCAGAATCCACCAAAGCTTCAGGCTCGAATTCTTCAGAATCCACCGAAGAACAACTCTCTCTTTTGTGTAGAACAAAAAAACAATCCTTTGATGTATACTCTTTAAACCATGAGTTGAATACTCAATCAAAACATCAAAGAAAACTACCAAGATATCCCCAGATATAAATCTTAATATCCAAGAAGAAGATCTGGAGGAGTAATCCTATAATCTGACATAAACACGTACTTATAGAAATCTGAATCGCGATGCTTGCTAGAGCGAGCGAGGAACAAAAAACGCGTGTTTTCCATAAGTGGCTCCGCTCGAGCCAAACACCCTGCGCTCAAGCGTAAAATCATCTCTTTCAGGTTTTTATACGGACGCAGCCTTTGCTCGAGCAAGAACTCCTTCGCTTGAGCGAGAACTCCTTTGCTCGAGCGAGCAAGGGCGGACATGCAACTTCGAATGCAATTTTGCATTTTGCTTTAGGGGCGCTGCCCCGGACCCGCCAAGGGACGCTGCCCCCTGGACCCCCGCGAGCTGACCGGGCAGCTCGATCCCCATCATAATCAGCGAAGTAGCAATCTTGAAAAAATTGACATCACAAAACTTCTCTGCAAGTCACAATTCGAGTTGGATTCGCATCTAAAAACTCATAGCCTCACTGAAATCAAAAGTGCGAAAACAAGTACAACTGAAAGGAGTTTTGTCAAACGAGATTGCCAAGAATAAAAACCTAACAATTTCAAATATAATTCTCTTTGAAATGCTTCCCAAGAGTAGCTTCATCAATCACGGGCCCTCCATTGTAGTTTATAAGAATTCATTCCCACATATGTAAATTGGAAATTTTAATTGAGGGCCACTTGTATTTATCTTCTTAATGAAATCATTAAGAAAAAGAAAATGTTCATTTAATACTTTATGATCTTGACTATTAAGAGTCTTTGTTTATTTATTATATGATGCCTTGTTTTGTTTATGACTCATGGCAAAGATCCCTTTGATCCAGAAGGAGGAGAAGAATACTATGGAAGAGGAGGACACCATGTTTATGTGGCATCTTATTTTGAGGAGACCGAGGAGATGGTTAACTACGAGCCTCCAAGAGTGGAAAAAGATCCGGATCACTATGCCAAAACCCTGCAAGACTGTGTAAAGTTCAAGCAGTTCTTTGACCAGCTTGGACTTTCTAGGGAGGCAAGAACGGAAATCACCAAGTCTATCATTAATATAGCCGAGGCACACCATGAGGAATGCATGTCGACTGAGGGGTCTATCCCGAGGAAGGCAAAAGAGCAATCTAGTGCCATTACTTTCTCCGAGGCTGATCGAAAGTATCCTTTTTCTCACAATCGCCCGCTTTATGTGACTGTTTTTATTAACGGGGTTGAGTTCAAAAGGGCCTTTCTAGATAGTGGAGCCTCTATCAACATTATGACTCGCGCTACTCTAGAAAAAGCCGGAATCTCTGAAGAACGCATTGTGAAGCAGCCGATAGTCATCACTGGCTTCGGTGGAGAAAGGAGAGTTACTATCGGATGCGTAACAGTTGATTTAGCCGTTGGAGAAATTCGCTCGGCCACCAAGTTCCATATTATCGATTCTGAAGCAAATTATCACATCATTCTAGGGAGGACCTGGATGCATAGATATGGGGCTGTACCATCAAGTTATCATCAGTGTGTTAAGGCTAAATGGGGAGAGAAGACGGTGACAATTCAGGCTACAGAAAGGCCGTTCGAGATCCATGAAGCTCATTATTCTGATGCCATCTACTTCACCGAACTGGCTGTCGAAGAAGTTCCCACCACCTCTAAGCCTCGAGGGGTCAAAATTCCTCGTTGGGAGGATATCAAAGATGACAAGGAGCCGATGACAGAATCAAGTAAGCGGACGATGTCTAGACCAGAAAGTCCGCCTATTCCTCAGAAGGTGATGAAAGTTCGAGAAGGAGGCAAGATGGTGTATTATTTATGAAGGTGCGGGGAGTCGGTTTCTTCAGTCACCGACTCCGAGTCAAAAGAAGAGCCTCCTGACAATGATATAGTAATAAAGCCTGAAGTGGCTCCAGAATGTATGCAAGATGGGCCGAAGCCTCAGCCCGAACAACTTATCGAAATAGATCTGAGTGATGGACAAGATGCACCGAGGCCGGTATTCGTAAGTTCGAGCCTTAGCCCAGAAAAGCGGGAACAGTTGTTAAAGTTGATAAGCCGATACTCAGATGTGTTTGCTTGGTCATATAAGGAAATGCCCGGACTAGATCCTGACCTAGTCTCCCACTATCTTGATGTGTTCCCAAACTCCAAGCCAATTAAGCAAGCTGCTCGAAAATATCATCCAGATCTCGAAGAGAAGATTAAGGAGGAGATTGAAAAACTTCAACAGGCTGGTTTCATTCGGCCAATACAGTACCCCACGTGGTTAGCAAACATCGTGCCAGTAAAGAAGAAGAATGGCCAAATCAGAGTATGTATAGACTTTCGAGATTTGAACAAATCTTGCCCGAAGGATGAATTCCCTCTTCCTCACATCGACACCCTCGTGGATACTACCTCGGGACACCAGATGTTCTCATTCATTGATGGATTCAGTGGATACAATCAGATTAAGATGGCTGAAGAGGACGCAGAAAAGACCGCTTTTAGAACACCTCTCGGAAACTTCTTCTATACAGTCATGCCTTTCGGACTCAAGAATGCCGGTGCAACTTACCAAAGGGCTATGACTGCAATCTTTCATGACATGATCCATCATGAGATGGAAGATTATGTTGATGATCTAGTGGTGAAATCCAAGAAAGAAGAAGACCATCTCCGAGACCTTGAGAAGGTATTTAAGAGGTGCCAGAAATTCAAAATGAGGATGAATCCTCTCAAATGTGTTTTCGGGGTAACGGCCGGGAAGTTCCTCGGGTTTCTTGTACATAGGCATGGTATCGAGGCAGATGAAGACAAGGTCAAATCTATCAGAGCAATGCCTCCCCCGCATTCTCAGAAGGAGTTAAAGAAGTTCCTCGGGAAGGTGTCTTGTATTCGGAGGTTTATCCCAGCACTGGCAGAGATCTCTGCGCCTTTCGGCTCTTTGTTAAAAGGAGATGCCAAGTTCGCGTGGAACCAAGAGCACCAAAAGGCCTTTGAGAGAATCAAGGCGGCCTTAACCTCACCTCAAACCATGATAGCCCCGCAGCCCGGGGTCCCTCTAATATTGTACCTAACTTCAACCCCCAAGTCCATAGGGGCATTATTGGTCCAAGATATAGATGAAGCAGAACGCCCGGTGTATTACATCGGCCGGAAGATTCGAGGAGCAGAAGTCCGATATACTCCGATAGAGAGACATTGCTCAACTTTGGTATTCACCGCCCAAAAGCTCAGACATTACTTCTTAGCACATCAGATTCAGATTGTTACTATGAGTGATCCAATCCGATACCTCATCAGCAGACCTACTATAACCGGGAAGGTGGCAAGAAGATTCGGATTCAAGGGGACTCAAAGTTGATAGTGAAGCAAGTTTCAGGACAGTTCGTCTTAAAGGAGCCTGCCTTGGCCACATATCGAACAACAGTCCAAAGGCTTCTTGACAAATTTCAGAAGGTCGAAATAGAGCATGTGCCTCGTTCCGACAACAAGTTTTCAGATGCCCTCGCAACATTAGGGGCAAGAGTTGACATTCCAGAGGAAGAGGCAACAATTGTTATCAAGAAGAGAACAGAACCTTCAATAATACCCGAAGACAAAGACCTTCCGGAGGACTGGAGAGGAGAAGTCCTCGAACAACTCAGAAGCAAAGTTTGAAAACTGACTATGGCCAAGCTTGCCCAATTCACAATTATTCAAGGTGAACTTTACTTCTGAGGAGGTACCAGATTCCTAGCCCGGTGTGTTGGCCAACAAGAAGCAAGCTTCCGACTACAACAGATTCATGAAAAAATCTGCGGGGATGGGATATCAGTCTGTACAGAAAGATCCAAAGACATGGCTATGATGGTATATGACGACCACAACCCGAGCAGCTGGTGAAAGCTTTCCAAATGATCTTGCAACTCTAGGGGCAAATGTCAACATTCTGTAAAAGAAGTCTACCTATGACATTTACAGTTTGCATTTACTGCATTGTCCATGAAGTTCTATCTTTCTTATGTTATGAAGAAATTTATTTCCTCCATATTATGTATCTCCATTAAAATTTATTTTCTCTACATTGTATATCTTCATTGTGTTATGTTGCTTGAAACAGTTTTTAATTTTTGTTGCCCCTCAAAGAAGAAAAAGGAATGGTAGACTCAGTTACCAACCTGAAGGGAGTTTTCTTGACACAGTAGAAGTATACTTCTACTCGGACCTCCGAAGAGCAGCCATGGCTTCCATCAATGCAAGCTTTGAGGGTCTTTCTTGCTGAAGTAGAGAGTGCGCATCCACTCGGACTTCCGAGAGACAGCCTTGTTTCTGCTCGGACTTCTGAGGGAGAGCCTTCCGAGGGACAACTCTTGCTCTCATTAGTGCGGGTCCGAAGAACAGCCCTTGATTTCATCAATACGAGCTCCAAGGATCTTTCTTTTCAAAGTAGAGTGGACTCTTACCCGAACTCCCAAGGGACAGCCTTTGCTTCCATTAGCTGCCAAAGTAGAAGTGCACATCCACTCGGACTTCCGAGGGACAGCCTTGTTTCTGCTCGGACTTCTGAGGGAGAGCCTTGTTTCTGCTCGAACTTCAGAGGGACAGCCTTGCTTCTGCTCGGACTTCTGGGAGACAATCTTTATTTCTGTTGGTGCAAGCTTGGTAGACTCGGTTATCTTCCAGAGGAATCTTTCTTGCCAAAGTAGGGTGTGTGCTACCTTCGGACTCCCGAGGGACAGTCTTGCTTCTGTTCGGACTTCCGAGGAACAGCCCTTGCTCTCATTAGTGCAGGTTCCAAGGGCCCTGAGGTCGTGGATTTCAATCAAGAATTCATTTGCCTGAAATAGCAAAACCGACAACTGAGACAAACAATATCAATTTCAGATCATGATTCAGGCATTATCAGAATGGGGCAACATCAACAAATAATAATTATCTATTTAAGCTACAACAATTTTATTACTGTGAGCAAGTTCATGAAAATGCAACAATCAAGTTTTTGTCTCTCCGGGCTGGTTCCTCTCAACCCGACGTAAAACTACAACAGTCACACAAAATTTTGGCATCAGCTATGTATTTTCCCAAGCATCCACAAGTTAAACAAACAACAATATATCATCTTTATTATTCAACGAGAGGAAGAGGGAGCCGAATTTCATACTCACAAATTTGGGACTGTTAGAGGGGTGAAGTCCGAAGCCGATGTTGGAAATTCAAGTTGAAATCAGAAAGGTTTTATAGACTACAATCAACAGGACTGAGCTAGGCTTGGCAAGACCACACACGTTGCGTTGAGTGGGCGAACGTGCGTGGTCGGCGTCAGACAAGTTGAAGCCGGAAGCAACGCTGGTACCACAGAAGAGTCAGCAACCACACACGTTGCGTTGAGAGGGCGAACGTGTGTGGTTTGCATTGGACCGTCGAAGCCGAAGGAAGAGTTTCAGCAAAGAGAGGCCGATGGTAGGCTAGTTTGGTCTTGGCGCAAGGCATCAAGCATGACATCATTCCTATCACATCTCTACCCTGGACATCAATATTTCAATGCAAGCATCAAATATTCTATTAATGTTAGATTTGTCAACATGAGTTCAAGATTTAGCAATAAGAGTTCAACAGTAACTATTCCAATATTCATGAGGATGACGATGAATAAATTCACATGAGACAACCGGTGAATGCTCAATATTTTTCAATAGTTCTATTTGTATCAAAATTATCAAGCCACGGGCTCAAGTTATAAATATCAGGAGGTGTGCAATGTCATGGTGTGTTTTTATCTTGCAAAATCAACAGTGAAATTCAACAGCCCAGTTTTGAAGATTTATCTATATCCAGTCCATCAATAAAAGTGCCAAATCTCAAGTAAGGGTTTCAAGATGTACATAATCAGAGCCAGTTAAAGAGATCCGAAGTGATAAAGAAGAATGAAGTTTCTCAAATGAAGACCAAAGCTCGTCAAAATGAAGAGCTAGCTTGGGTCCAAGAACAACCAGGACAGGTCCGCAACGACACGATGGAGGGCAGAGACGCAGCAGTGACGACGGCGTCGAGTGATGACAGTGCTTGGAGTGGAGGAGCAAGGCAAAGCCGCGGTGCGAACAAGGCACGCGCGAGCTGACAGCGCTCAGTTGAGTAAATCAGCAGCGCAAGACGCGAGCAGCATGTGTAGGGTCAACACAAGCAAGGCCACGACGGATATGGCTGAGTCACTGCGTCCCTAGGCTGTGGTTGACAGCGGCAGCAGACGGTGTGCAAGTGACGGGGTAGCTGGGCAGACCGACGCCGCGTTGAAAGGGCGACGTGGTCAGCGTTGGCCAGATCACAGTTGAAGACAGTGGGTCGGCAGCAGAGTTGCAGCAGTCGGCAGTGAGCAAACCCGAGGCAGAGCTGCTTGAAGAAGAAGAAGGAAAGCTGCTTGAAGAAGAATAAAATAGCTGCGTCTCTCTATGTAGAGAAACAGAGCGCCGTTGTGTAACAAAGAAGAAAATAGAGGCTACATTGATTAGGTTTTGTCCTCATCCTTAAATAAGAAAAAGGTGTGACCCTGATAGGTTACTCAAATGACCTAAGGATATATATATACAAATAATGGGCCTTATCCTTCTAAAATAAAAAATTGATGGTGGGTGTGCTTTATTTTTAGCTTGGAGTGAAAAATATATATATATATATATTGAGAAGTTCTGTAAAAAAAAAAAAAAAAAAAAAGTACAAAAAAATAAATTTTTTGCTTGTCAATTTTTTCTGTAAATTGAAGTGCGTCATCAACTTTATCCATAGGCTCTGTCATGACAAAATGTTTTTTTTTTGGGGAACGTGATGCGAAACAGGGTCGAAGAAATGACAGTATGCATGTCTGAGAAATTTAAAATTTCTCATACACGCAAGGGGCAAATGTAAGAGGGGCTAATTTGAGCCCACTAAATTATTTAGGCCCAATAGCCCAAGATTAGTGGGCCCGAATTTATCGCAAGTCCAAGAATCGGTGGGCCCAGATTTATCGCCATCAAACGGATTGAATCGCTCTAAGTCTCGAAAGGGTTCGGATCCACGAACCTAGAGACTTACTCGAGCCCGGACTCGAAAGGGTATTAAGCAAGCCTAGAGATCCGAGGCACTCGGACTCGAAAGGATTCGGATCCACGAATCTAGAGATCCGAAGTACTTGGCTTCGAACGGATTCAGACGCAATCTAGAAGTCGCTCCGTTAATGAGTCCCAGAACACTTGCGGGCTCGGAGCTTTCCGGGATCTACGCACCAGAACCATGGGCGTAATGGAGTTCGAACAAAGGACCCGATCCCGAGGACGGTGAGTGGAGATAAATTCACTCTTCGGTTAAACTAGCCTATACCCGGGTCGAGGTGGCACGACCCCGGGGGGTCCATGAGACTCGGCAATATTTTGCGGCAGGACGTCCTCTGGGACTACCCCTGACCCTTTGGGATGATTGGGGATCATTGGTTAGGTGTGGCTAAGAAGAAGGGTTCGCCGAGGGACTGATCTCCTCTTCGGGGTTTTCTCATCCTCGGAGAAGTCACCTCCTCGGAGAGGTCACCTCCTCGGACAAGGTGGTTAGAGAGAATATCCCCCATGTGCCTTGCACATGGGCTCCATCCTACATCATGAGGTGCCTATAAATAGCACCCACCCATAGCTTTACAAGGCATGGATTTTGGAGATTTTTAACTCTTGGGAAAGAACTAATTTCCCTTCTCCATTATCAACCTTGAGAGTGAAAGTGGGAGATCAATGGGAGAGCCTTGCCATTATTCTATTCCTTCTTCTTCCCCCAATCTCTTATCTCCATCAAGGAATAGAATAATGGCAAGGCTCTCCCATTGATCTCCCACTTTCACTCTCAAGGTTGATAATGGAGAAGGGAAATTAGTTCTTTCCCAAGAGTTAAAAATCTCCAAAATCCATGCCTTGTAAAGCTATGGGTGGGTGTTATTTATAGGCACCTCATGATGTAGGATGGAGCCCATGTGCAAGGCACATGGGGGATATTCTCTCTAACCACCTTGTCCGAGGAGGTGACTTCTCCGAGGAGGTGACTTCTCCGAGGATGAGAAAACCCCGAAGAGGAGATCAGTCCCTCGGCGAACCCTTCTTCTTAGCCACACCTAACCAATGATCCCCAATCATCCCAAAGGGTCAGGGGTAGTCCCAGAGGACGTCCTACCGCAAAATATTGCCGAGTCTCATGGACCCCCCGGGATCGTGCCACCTCGACCCGGGTATAGGCTAGTTTAACCGAAGAGTGAATTTATCTCCACTCACCGTCCTCGGGATCGGGTCCTTTGTTCGAACTCCATTACGCCCATGGTTCTGGTGCGTAAATCCCGGAAAACTCCGAGCCCGCAAGTGTTCTGGGACTCATTAACGGAGCGACTTCTAGATTGCGTCTGAATCCGTTCGAAGCCAAGTACTTCGGATCTCTAGATTCGTGGATCCGAATCCTTTCGAGTCCGAGTGCCTCGGATCTCTAGGCTTGCTTAATACCCTTTCGAGTCCGGGCTCGAGTAAGTCTCTAGGTTCGTGGATCCGAACCCTTTCGAGGCTTAGAGCGATTCAATCCGTTTGATGGCGATAAATCTGGGCCCACTGATTCTTGGACTTGCGATAAATTCGGGCTCACTAATCTTGGGCTATTGGGCCTAAATAATTTAGTGGGCTCAAATTAGCCCCTCTTACAGTTTAGGATTGGATGAAGCCTTATGTAAAATGGATAATAAATAACCATTAATTTAAGGGGGAAAATAAAAATTATACTAAAGATTATTAATATGCCTTGCCTGTCTCTTGGAGAACCTCAATGATGGTTGGATTTTTTTGATGTAGAACCACAAAAGTAGATAGCGCTGCTTTCAAGAAAAATGAAAGTCTTTTTAGGATCATATCATTGTCCAGCAATACAATATAATGACAAAAGGTGCAAAAAAATTTGAGATTTTTACTTTGGTACTTCCTTGCCAGCCACCTAAATTTTGAAGCCTTTGTGTCATGGTAGGGGAGCAGATGTACATTTGATAGCTTTGTTATATTCTTGATTATTGCGCATGATATGTTTAAGAATACCCAAAAACAGAAGAGGTACTTGGTAGCAAGAAACTAATGCAATTGTAGCATGAGCAGTTCCATTTTGACCTGCTACAATGCAGCAACAGTCTTTCCTTTAAGCAAGTTTTGCACACATCTATTAAAGAATTGAAGTCAATTCATGTAATTTTTCTGGTGAGGAGCGTACAAAATGATTATTAATTATGAAATATAGACAAGCAATGAGTGAAGAAAAGGTGTTTATTGATGAGGAAGCCACCTGTGATATAAGCCTGCTCTCATGAATTGATTTGGTTCAACAATTCTTTTGGCGGTAGTAAAGAAAGTGAAACTGTTGACTCTGATGTTGTCTCCCTAATCAGATGAACATTGTATCAATGTCAACCTTTTTTGAATCATGGACAGTTAAAATTTTATTTGTTTATCTAATGAAGTATATGAAATATCTAACATATTAAATTAAAAAAAGTACAATAAAAAAAGGGAAAAAAAAGATTACTCATGTTCAAAGTAATACCAAAGAATATTCAATTAAAAAAAAAATGATAAATTACAAATACTCCCCTTGAGATTTGCTGAAAATATAGACTACTCCCTGTGGTTTGAAAAATTACAAATACTCCCTTATTAGAATTTTTTATTTGACAGAATTAACTAAAAAAATGAAATTTATAATTGCTTTCCTATACAATAATAAAATTACCTAAATTATTAATTAAAACATATTTTTAACATTATTAAAAACTGTTAATTGATTTGATGATATATTAATAAAATAGGCTACTTGTTATAAAATTAGAACTGTCAGGAGTGTAATATAATTTTCAAAATCACAGAGAGCGATTTATATTTTAATCAAATTTTAAGGAGTGTATTTATAATTTATCCTAAAAAAAATAATGGATTATGAATGTATGGCCTTCAAGATTTGGGCAACATTGCTTCCCATTTTCAAGGCTCCTAATATAAGTGCTATTTTTTAATTTCCTTCTTTTTACCTAAAACCCACTTAACCTCAGTCATTCTTCTTATTATACTTAGCCCAGGTTTGGCAATATTATTTTTTAATTTAAAAGGTAAAAAGTTACTAAAAAAAATTTAAAACCTAATAACTTATATTAAAAGATTAAAAATTCTCTTTTCTCTTTACTTTTTGTACATATTTTCATAAAAAATTAAAAAATCCTCACAAATATACTAATTTTTTTATATCATATTTTAACTAAAAAACTAAAAAAAAATTGTTCCAAACAAGACCTACCATGATATAAATCCTTACAAAGATTCTCCAAAGAGTGCTTAATTTTTTTTTCCCCACAAACAACCACTTCCCAATAAAGGGTTTTTTTTATTATTATTATTAAACTTTTATCTTTTTTTCTGAATCCGACATATTGGCTCCCATTTTGCTGATTATACTATGTCAAAAAACAAAAGCAAAACCAAGCCATTTTTTAAGTTCCATATCCACTTCCTTTTAGTTTATAAAATACTGAAATGATATATTTTATTATTATTATTAAACTTTTATCTTTTTTTCTGAATCCGACATATTGGCTCCCATTTTGCTGATTATACTATGTCAAAAAACAAAAGCAAAACCAAGCCATTTTTTAAGTTCCATATCCACTTCCTTTTAGTTTATAAAATACTGAAATGATATATTTTATTATTATTATTAAACTTTTATCTTTTTTTCTGAATCCGACATATTGGCTCCCATTTTGCTGATTATACTATGTCAAAAAACAAAAGCAAAACCAAGCCATTTTTTAAGTTCCATATCCACTTCCTTTTAGTTTATAAAATACTGAAATGATATATATATATATATATTTGTAGTGCTTTTTCTTCTTAGTTACAGAATTGCTAAAGAGTGGCCACCGAAAGGCAAATTTGAAGTTTAGATTTCCATTATCACTATAGGAAAATATACTTTTTGACGTCTAAAAATGCTGATTAAAAAAGAGTTAGTCGTCAAAGTTATATACTGTAGCTACTAAAAAATATTTGGTCAGCGAAGGTACACACTTTAGCTACAAAAAATAATTTAGTTGGCATTTATTTTACTTTTGGCTACTAATTGAGTTTTAGTAGTTGAAAAAAGGATTTGAGGCGACTTAAAAAAAAATTGGTCCCTAGATGTACAATCTCTGGCTACTAAAAAAATTTTTATCAGTATTTATTTTACATTTGGCAACTAATTAATTTTTAGCCATTGAAAATATGGTTTTGGGTGACAAAAAAAAAAATTTGTCTCTAAATGAACAATTTTTAGCTACTAAAAATAATTTAGTCGGTAATTATTTTGCTTTTAATGACTAAATTTTAGTCTGCAATAAAATTTACCCATAAGTCCTAGTTTTTGAAACGTTGAACCATTTAGTCCTAGAAGTTTTTTTATGCTCCATTTAGTCCCATTTTTACATCAACATGATGTGAATGATGTAAATGATCTGATGTTTCATTCTATAATTTCAAAATTTATTGAAATCTGATGAACATTAGATGTTTTTCATCCTATATTTTCAAACATTATTGAAATTTGATGAACATTAGATGTTTGAAATCCAATGTTTGTAACATGACTCTGATGTTATTAACATTGTATCTGATGTTATTAACGTTGTAATGGGACCTTTCAGTCTATAAAAAAAATTTTAGGACTAAACAGTGCATAAGTTATTAATTTGAGATTTATTGGTGCATCCCCCTAAAAGTTTTACAGGAAGGATTTCAAATTTTGAAGGGATTGATGAAATTAATTAGCGACTAAAGTATTTAATCGAAAAAATACCTTTATTTATTATTGGCGACTAAAAAAAGTTAGTCGGGAAAAAAAACTAGGGTTTAAAAAATACACTCCACATGCTGATTCTCTAACTCCCGCACGCGTCTATCTGTCTCTCTCACTCTGTGGCTCTCTCTCTCACGCCTCTGCCCTCCTCCAGCTATCTCTATCGCTTTTGTCTCCATCGCTGTCAGGAACAGAAGCATCACCGCCATCGCACATGAGCACCACCGTCGATCCACCGTTAGAGCATTACCCCAGGTATGTCCTCTCTATTTCGCCCTCTCTCTGTCTTTTTGTATCTGTTCCCCTAATTTTAGCCTCTAGGGTTTTCTTCTTCCATTCGCATACCTTCACACAAACCCAACCCCAAATCGACCCACCCATTGCCACTGACGAATGACTGTGATTTTGGGTTTTTTTTTTTTGATGGTTTGATGATATTGATTCATGATTTATGATTTAAAAAAAAAAAAAAAGGTTATGAAGATGAAGAAAAGAATTTGTATGCATATGTATATAAAATATGCATTTGGGCATTGATTTCGACAGGAATGAAGAGGTTTTCCATAGAGAAATTGTTGAGATAGAGTTGAATAATAAATCAAAGTTTAAGAAGAGCAGTCGGTAAAGGAGTCGAAGCTTTACTTACTGCTCTATTTTGATCTCAGGATTGTGGGTTTGATGGCTGCCTTTATCCTTGTTTATCATTTACATTTTTTTCTAGTGTTTTTGTTGTATTTCAGTCCTTCTACTGTATTGTGCTGCTTCATTTGCTTATTTGTTTGAAAATCTGGTCTAAGTGGAGGTACGTAGTGTGTGGTTTTGATGACTGGTGTGTTTTGAGAGTGGTTGCCAGGGGACCCTTTTGTTCTTTCTTCATTGCTTTGTCTGCTGGATGGCACTTAGAAGCATTTTTTGAAGGTAGCATGAGGATATCCAAAAGCATCATTGCTAGTGTGTGTGTGTGTATGTATGCATATGTATATAAATTATATGAATTTGTATGTTGATTGAATTGTTCTTCTAGTAGTAGTAGCCATCATCTTTCACCAATTGGCACCCATTGTAAAGATAACAAGGGGGGATGAATCTGAATATGAACAAATCATATATATACATATTTTCTTGATGCCTGCAATCCAACTGTTTACACTTCCCTTGTAATTTTCTCTATTCTAATTAACACATTTAATTGTGATATTCTTGGTGAATTATTTGGTCATGTACGGAAGAGGCAGCCTTGGGCAGATCCGAAAATTGTCAAGGTAACATATATGTATACTAGTATATTTATTTGATATGAAATGCTTTTCTTAGTTTTTAACAGATGATATAATTTCAGAGGCTTATTGAGGTATTTCAATAATCTTTTTAGTTACACTTCGTTGTTGTCTTTTGGAACAGTAACTCATAGATGCAAACTTATATGCATGTTGGGGAAAGGATTGCAGCAGATGATGAAAATCCTATTAAAAAGAAGAAGGAGAAGCTTGTTAAGGTTGAAGTGGGCACAGCTGCATGCCTCTCTGTTGCCCACATATATTACTCATCAGTTGATTTAAAGTTTTCTCATGTCTTTTGATCTATTTTCATATATCTAGGAATGTACTACTGCCCTGGATACTCTGCCAAAACCATCTGAAGAAGAACTCAATCCCTATTTGATATTCCCTTCACCAGAGGAAAATTATAAGGTAGGTACCCCACTGTCTGATCTTCATATCAGTTTGTTTTAACTCTTTTTGTTTGTTAACTTAACATTTACATCCTTCTACTTTTACCCACCAAAAAAAAGATCCTTCTACTTTCTGCCTTTTTTAAAGACATCCTAGTTATACTATGCATGAATATTTGGAAACTTAATGGTAAAAGCTATGTATAGTGTTTAGTTTTTTGAACTTCTCATCTGGTAGAAGCATGTAAAATCTTATTGGTATTGTGTTGACTTTTTACCTTATCTAGCCATTGCTTTATTATTCTAAATTTCTCACTATCATAGGATTTTGTTAACACGTATAACCATCTCATGGGTCCCTAGAATTTTGCACCCTTGGCCTAGAACACTTTCTATGAAAATTTGTGTGTATCATGAGAACTCCTCTCTCTTGTCTCTTGGCTGAAGTTCGATGTGAGAAAATGGGTGATGAAATCGATGTATGTGGTAGATCTATAAAGAAATCTTAACCTTGTGCGTAGATTTGCTTAACTTGCAATTCTTGTACTTTCTTAGGCGAATACAGTGAGATAAACTTGTGTTTAGATTTGCTTTCTATTTTTCAAAAGATAGTGTATTAAATGCTATTTCTTTTTCTTGTGATCTTAAATTGCAATTCTTGTTCTTGATTAGGCAAATACATGACAAATTTGGTAAACTTGTGTTTAGATTTGCTTTCTATTTCGAAAGGATAGCATATTGAATGCTATAATTGCTATACTTTCTATTTGTGTCACAACCCAAACCTGTCTCTAAAAGTTTAGGCCATGACCGACCTACATTTCGGCAATTCTTTCTATTTTTGGGTTTAATTCACACATTTAAACATGAAATTTCACATCAAACATATAATCACACAGATAATGAAGGAATTAGAGTATAAGTAGCATATGAGCGAGTCGGGTTATTACAATTTGGCTACCATGTATTGTTTTTATGTTAAAGCATAGTGGGAAAAGAATGGCTTTAGTGGTTCTTTCCAAGGGAAATTTGTCATCATTAACATTACAAATCACAATATTAAGGCAAGCTGAAATCTCGCTCTTTGATTCCTCACTTTTGTCACTGTGTACTTACTTGTATCCAAAAATAATAAAATAAGCAAAAAAGAATTGGTCACATGAACGTTTTGCTTATTTTTGTCCACTAAGGTTTCTCACTTTTATTTATATCTAGAAAGAATTTGTTACATAACAAATTTGCCTTTTGTCTTTGTGCCTATGGACACCTTGCTTCCAATACATTTTTGCATCTTGTTTCGTAGGTTACCAAAAAAACTTCCCGGGTGATCTCAAGTATTTATTGCAGATCCCATGCTGGCTTTAGGTATTTTTGATTTTATATCAGATTGCTTTCTGTGATCCCAAATGCTCAATTACTACAAGAGAAGAACATATGACTTGAAAAAGGTGCTGCTTTTTAATTTATTATTAATTGTCATTTTTTTCAGTGTTCTGAAATAAGACAATAGGAATTGAGCTAATGTTGTAAGCAGCTTTCTTATTTACAATGACATCATAATGTTTCTGCAGATCGTAGAATATGCAAGGAAAAATGATTTCACTTCTATTATAGTTGTTCATACTAACTGCCGGAACCCAATTAGCATCCTCAGACCTTTTTCTTTTTTCCTTCACTTATATTATTTTAATGGGTAAATTACACCTACACCCCTGAGATTTGGGTTTAATACATATCACCCCCGACGTTTGGAAAATTACACTAACCCATTGTCATTGTAATTATTTAGATGAAATGAAGATATTGAACTCATGCACTCTCTCTTTTCTTGCATTGTTTTACTTCCTCTTTTTTTTTTTTTTTTTTTTTTCCCTTTCCTTTGCTTTACTTTTTTTTTCAATGTGATTTCCTCTGTTTTTCTATTAAGAGTTGTTGCCTTTTATATAACAAAGGAGTTTGTGAAATGAGAATATTAACCACAAGGGTGAAAATGTAATTTTCAAAACGTCAGGAGGTGAGATGTAATTGAATCAAATCTCAGAGGGTATCAGTGTAATTTACCCTATTTCAATTGCAACAGTTATGATAGTCAATTATGGTGGTTGTTTTGTAGATGCTCTCCTTGTCATTGGTTTAGCAATGAATACTCTGATTGGTTCAGCAAATTTTTAGCTCTCTCTCTCTCTCTCTCCTTCTTTGAGTGTGTGTAGTCTAGTTACCAATCTAGATATATACATATCAAATATTCACTCCGTTTGCCCATTTTTGGTAGTCCTGCTTTATGTGTCATCTATGAAGCACGGACACCTCTCCGAGGGCTCCGTACCAGTGTCGGACACGGACACGCGGTGGACACGTGTCCGATACGCAGCAGAGAGTGTCCCCTTTTTTTTAAAATTTTTTTACATCTGGACACTTTGGGACACGTTCAGAGGTAATTTCATAATTTACAAAACTTTTTTTGGGGTCGATTTGTAAAAAAACAAAAATAGAGCAATGTTTGCCTAATTCGATTAGAACAGAAGAGAAAGGGAGAGAAAGAGAGGAACTGGTCACTTTTTAGTGGTCGCTCGTCGTAGCTCATAGCTCGTCGCTCGTCGCTCGTCTCGTCGTCACTCGTTAAGGTACTCTGCTCTTCTTCGATCTTCTTCTTCTTCTTCGTCCTTTGTCTCCGATCTCTCTCTCTCTCTCCCTCTCTGTCTGATTTTATTTGTTCTTTTATTTTTTTTTCTTTTATATACTGAGTGATGTTGATCCCCCCCTCTCTCTTCTATTTTTTTTTTCTATTTTCTTTTTCTATCTTCAATTTTTTTTTTCTATTTTATTTTTCTGATAATATATATAGATATATATTATATACTAATATATATACATATATATTTATATACTAATATAGATATATATATTTGAACAAAAAAAATCTTTTTTTTCCTCTTTTCTTTTTTTCTGTTTTTAGATATTATTATTTGCTTAAATAAATTATTTTTATTTATAGAAAAATTTTAATTTGTGAATAATATTTAATATTAAAATAAATAAATAATATTTATATTTTTTACTTTTACATATAATAAATAAATAAAATTATATATATTGAACGTGTTCCTAGCGTGTCGTGTCTCTTATTTTTTGAAAATTTGCATTTTCCTGTGTCCGTGTCATGTCCGTGTCATGTCCCGTGTCCGTGCATCATAGTGTGTCAGTCTTAAATTCAAAACATTTAATAATCACTGGCCCATGTTACCCTTCTTCAAAATTATATTTATAAACAATCCCATTTCAAATGTGCTTTTCGTAAACTTTACTGTGTACATGGTCAATCATGCCATATGGAATGGAATGGAGTTGGAGTATCTGTATCTATTGCTGACTGTTATGTGTCTATTATTATCTCATATAGGCTAATACAGTCTCTTTTCTCACAAGATCCAAATTTTCGTGGACGCCAAGTGGTAACCTTCCACAATCAGCGAGATTTTATATTATTTTGCCATTATCAGTGAGTGTTTGTTACACTTGTGGGATGCTCTGTTTTGAAATTCGACTATGAGGATTTTACACTTTGTTGTTATGCATGAAGGTACATTTTTGAAACCAAATAAAATAAACAGAGCGATTCAAAAGGTGGTAAACTGGTCAAGGACAACAAGGATGAAAATGACACACAAGACAAAACAGTAACATGTTCTGTTTGCTGGCAACATTTGATATTTGTTAAATTTGCATATCAGTTATGCCAGTGAGTATTTCTTGTTGGAACAATCTTCTATGTATAATAAATAAATTGAAATCAAATCAAACAAATAAAATAAATAATTTATAGGATTTATTTTACCGAACTGAATGAATAATTAAAAAATCAAGTCGAGTGTGTGACACTTAGTTCTTAAGACAGATTCGTCCCGCTACGGTGCTTAGGGATAAATGGCGTCTATCTCCTAGGATATAATAATCTTCACAAATTGTAGTAGCACTCCAAATAATTTGTACGGACGAACAAAAACCTTGTGTTTTATATTCTCTTTAATTTTTTTTAAAAACTAATATGAAGAGAATTTATGCAAAGAAGCAAAATAAGATAGCAAAATGAAAATTTCAAATTATATTCAGATGTCCAAGACTGCTGGAAATGGCCTCTATTTATATTTAAACAATCTGTCCAAACAGGTAGGTAATTTGAATGAACAGTTGCAACAGATATAATTCAAATTTCAAAGAGATAACTACTTCCAACTGTAACAAATCTGCTGGCAGTTTTGGACAGATAACTGCCCAGCAGTTTGGATCTGTCCAAGTAGTTTAAAACCTATAAACAGTTTGAATCTGTTAAAAATTTGAATCTATTGTGGACTGGAAATGGTACATTTATAAATAGAAAATTTAAATTCAAATTTGGAATTAATTTCCCGCAATAATTTTTGAAAAAATTTAAACGAATTTTGTTCAAAAAATTAATATTAGAACCGACTCAACCGACATCCCACACCCGGCTCGACCTGCCGGTCGGCCGAACGTGACACACGTGCGCATGTGGTAGTTTGAGCCAAGGTTCCTTTGTCCATAATTCCTCCCTTCTACAAACTTGGGGTGCCCTTTGGGGCCCAACCCAAGTTAGTACACTAAGAGCTTATATACATACACAAGCTCTCTTAAAGTTTCAATGTGGGACAAGCCTAACAAGAAAACCCACATTTAATTCTTTAAATGTCCATTCCACAAACCCAAAAACGACGTCAAGTTCCCATTCACTCATAAATGGTTTTAACGAACTGTCTTCACCGTGTGACTTACCATACGGCAAAGAACGCGTCACCTCTTTGGATCCATCCCAAAAAAAGTTTAGGACCCACTTTATTTTGGGCTCAAAGTTTGCCCAAAATAAGCCTATAAAACCAAAATTTTCAACAATCCCCCACATAAATAGAATTTGACGGAGAGAAAATGCAACAATATGATCTAATTACAGAGAGTACAGAAATTGAAAATATTCTACAAAGGATAGGTAGCTTTTGAATTTGAATCTCACCTTGTGAAACACTGTCGAATTTACTAGCTAACTAGTGAACATGATGTCTTGAACTGTTCAGTCATTTGTGTAAACCAAGACAATAGAGCTCACACAAAATATTATCAGATATAGTTTAGTTCTCGCTATTGTGTTCATTTTGGCCCTGAACAACCTGGTCTTTTATGAGTGCTCCAGAGAATTATAGCCTTTCACAAATCTTATAAAACTGGCCCAATTCACACTCATATAGGTGATTCTTATGAAAAGTATTCAACCATACTCCACTAGGTATACCTAGATATAAGAATCATTAAAAGTATTACTTAACCTAAAATGTTGCAGACATCACTATTTCATCATAGAAATAGGTAGGAGTTTGACTCCCCAGTGATCTTTATAAGTCATACACAACTTGGTTGTCCCTTTGAACCTAGATCTTGGGATCTCCAGTCAACTAAGTTGGGTTGCCATTGTAGTAACTCTTATTTAATAGGCTTAAGTCACATTCCCCTTGATGAATTCTCAACCAACTCTCTTGCTAACCCTTTGGTTAGTCGATCCGCTATGTTGTCTTTAAACTTCACATATTCAATAGAAATAATTCCATTAGAGAGTAGTTGTCTCACGGTGTTATGTCGACGACGAATGTGTCGCGACTTACCATTATACATATGACTCTGTGCTCTACCAATTGTTGATTGACTATCACAATGTATGCATATAGCAGGCACTGGTTTTGGCCACATTGAAATATCTTCAAGGAAGTGACAAGCTATTCTGTTTCTTCCCCAGCTTTATCTAAAACTATGAATTTTGATTCCATAGTAGACCTAACAATGCAAGTTTGTTTGAAAGATTTCCAAGATACAGTCGCCCCACCAAGAGTAAAGACATACCCACTTGTGAATTTTGAGTCTCTAGTATCTGATATCCAATTTGCATCACAGTATCCTTCAAGTATTGCTGGATATCTAGTATAATTAAGCCCAATATTAAGAGTAAATCTGAGGTATCTTAGAACCCTTATAATTACTTTCCAGTGTTCTACTCTTGGATTACTCGTATATCTACTTAATTTACTTACTGCATAAGCTATATCTGGGCGAGTGCAATTCATCAAGTACATTAAGTTTTCAATAATTTGGGCATACTCTAATTAAGAAATATTTTCCTGTACATTCTTAGAAAGAAACAAATTAACATTCACAGGTGTTCTAGCAAGAAGATCATCATCTTTATTAAATTTATCAAGTATTTTCTCAATGTAATAAGATTGTAACAAAGCATAACCTTCTAATGTTTTGGTAATTTTCATACCAAGTATTACATCAGCAACCCCCATACCTTTCATGTCAAAATGTTTATTCAACATTTTCTTGATAGTTTTAATCATGTTATTATTACTATCTATGATAAGCATATCATCCACATAATGGCATACTATAACATAGCCTTTATTGTGTTTTTAATATAAATACATTTGTCACATTCATTAATTTTGAATCCATTTGATATCATTGCTTTGTCAAATTTCTCATGCCATTGCTTTGACGCTTGTTTTAAACCATATAATGATTTAACTAATTTACACACTTTCTTTTCTTTTCCTAGAACATAAAATCCTTCTGGTTGTTCCATGTAAATTTCTTCATCTAATTCACCATTTAAGAAAGTGGTTTTCACATCCATTTGATGAATTTCTAGATTGTATATAGATGCAATGGCAATTAGCATTCTAATGGACGTTATTCTAATAACCGGTGAGTATGTGTCAAAGTAATCAAGACCTTCATTTTATCTAAAACCTTTGACCACAAGCCTTGCCTTGTATTTGTTAATTGATCCATCCGCTTTCATTTTTCTCTTGAAAATCCACTTGTACCCAAAAAGTTCACAACCTGTTGGCAGATTCACCAATTCTCAAGTGTGATTTTGCAAGATGGATTCAACTTTGCTGTTTACAGCTTCTTTCCATAAAGGAGCCTCAGGACTGGACATGGCTTCTTTAAAAGTTAAGGGCTCATTTTCTAACAAAAATGTTAGAAAATTTGGACTAAAAGATTTTGAGGTTCTAGCACGTTTACTATACCTAAGTTCATCTTCCTCATTTTGATCTATCTCTTGCTCTTGTTCTTGATCATATTCTTGATCCTGACTAGTAATAGCATCATGAGATCTTTTATTATTACTAATCTCTTGTCCAGTCTTATTTGGAAATACATGTTCAAAGAAAGATGCATTCCGAGATTCAATAATAATATTTACATGCATTTCGGAATGTTCTGATTTATAAATCAAAAACCGATGTGCACTACTATTCTTGGTATAACCAATGAAAATGCAATCAACAATTTTAGGAGCTATCTTAGTTTTTTTAGGACTAAGAATAGCCACTTTAGCCAAACACCCCCACACTTTTAAGTATTTGTAAAATGGTACTCTCTCATGCCACATTTCATAAAGTGTTTGATTTACTTTCTTTCGGGGTACTTTATTAAGTATAATTAGCAAAAAGTATTGCTTCCCCCCACAAGTTCTGAGGTAATCCAGAACTTATTAACATTGCATTCATCATTTCTTTTAAAGTCCTATTTTTCCTTTTAGCAATTCCATTTTGATGAGGTGAGTAAGGAGCGGTGGTTTGATGAATTATTTCATATTCTTCACAAAACTCACCAAAAGGTGATTCATATTCACCACCTCTATCACTTCTTAGCTTTTTGATTTTCTTTCCAAGTTGATTTTCAACTTCACTCTTATATTGAATGAAAGTTTCCAAAACTTTATCCTTGGTTCGAATTAAATAAACATAACTATATCTAATATAGTCATCTATAAAAGTGATAAAATACTTTTTTCCACCTCTAGTTTGAATTGATTTAAAATCATAAATGTCACTATGAATTAATTCAAGTGGTTCCGTACTTCGTTCAATTGAATGAAAAGGAGTTTTTGATAATTTTGCCTCAACGTAAATTTCACATTTATGATTTCAATCAATGTCAAATTTAGATAAACATTCCATATTAATTAATCTACGCAAAGAACCATAGTTAACATGTCCAAGTCTACCATGCCATAAATTTGAATACTTAAGCAAGTAAGAAGAAGATGTATTTTTATTAATAACAGAGAGTACAATAGCCATTACATTCATTTTGAAAAGGCCATCAAACATATAACCTTTTCCTACATACATCCCGTTTTTGGTAAGTAAAAACTTGTCACTTTCAAAAACTAGCCTAAACTCATTTTTACTCAACAAAGATCTGGAAACAAGATTCTTGGGAATGTCCAGTACATGCAATACATTGTTGAGAGTGAGTTCCTTTCCAAATGTCATCTTCAAAATAGTCTTTCCTTGTCCTTCAACTTTAGAAGTTGAGGAGTCGCCCATAAAAAGTGTTCACCGTTGTTCACTACAGAATAAAATGTGAATATCTTTTTGTCAGTACAAATATTGCGAGTAACACCAGTGTCCATCTACCATTCTTTAGGATTTCTGAAAAGGTTTGGCTCAAAAACAACTGCAAAAATATTTATGACATCTACACCATTAGAAATTATATCCACTTCGGTCATATTGGCTTGAGCAACCTTCTTGCTTGATCTTTCTTTACCTTTGCAAAAAACTAGTTCCTAAGAACTTTTCTGGTTTTTTACCATAATTCACTAGCACAATCCAAACATAAGGAAGAGTTGGCGCAATTGTAGCCACCATACCAGTACTAGTTTGAACATTAGTTTGACCAGTTTCAGTAGCCATAAATTCTAATTTATGAAACAAAATTATAATTAGAATTTTACGCAGAAAATTTAAACCAAAGCCACAGAATTAAATTCTGTAAAATAAAATAAACAAGAATTGTAACTTTTATTTTCAATTAATTGAAAATAAAATAAAATTTTATTTAACCAAATTAATTCTATATAGAAAATTAAATTTCTATAACACTTCAATAATTAAAATACCGAAACAGAATTTTAATTAATGAACAGTTAGAAATAATTTTTGAAAACCAAAATTAATTTCTGATAAAATTCCACAAATAAATATTCTGAATTGTTAATGACACCAGAAATTACTGCCAGTTGTCAAAGAAAACAGACAGTATATTACTACTATCTGCCAAACAGTATATTACTACTATTTGTTTTTTCAACCAAAATATTATTTTGTAAAATCACAGAAAATAATTTCTGTAAGAAGAAGAAAGAGAAAAGGAAACAAATGAAAAATTCTGTATAAACAGAATAATTCGAATTTGTCTTAAAATTATTGGAACAATCTTTTGTGTACAATAAATAAATTGAAATCAAATCAAACAAATAAAATAAATAACTTACAAGATTTATTTTATCGAACCGAATGAATAATTAAAAAATCAAGTGAGTGTGTGACACTCTGTCCTTAAGACAGATTCACCTCACTACGGTGCTTACAGATAAATGGCGTCTATCTCCCACGATACAATGATCTTCACAAATTGTAGTAGCACTCCAAACAATTTGTACGGTGAACAAAAACCTTGTGTTCTATACTCTCTTTAATTTTTCCTAAAAACTAATACGAAGAGAATTTATACAAATAAGCAAAACAGCACAGCAAAATGAAATTTTCAGATTATATTCGGATGTCCAAGACTGCTGGAAATGGCCTCTATTTATAGGCAAACAATCTATCCGAACAGGTAGGTAACTTGAATGAACAGGTGTAACAGATATAATTCAATTTTTGAACAGATAACTGCTTCCAACTGCAACAGATCTGCTGGTAATTTTGGACAGATAGCTGCCCAACAATTAGGATCAGTCCGAGTAGTTTAAAACCTGTAAACAGTTTGAATCTATTAAAATTTTGAATCTGTTGTGGACTGGAAATGGCACATTTATGAACAGAAAATTTAAATTCAAATTTGGAATTAATTTCCCGCAATAATTTTTGAAAAAATTCAAATGAGTTTTGTCCAAAAAATTAATATTAGAACTGACCCAACCCACAACCGCATCCGACTCGGCCTGCAGCAACGGCTTGCGCGCGCGTGTGGTGGTTTGAGCCAAGGTTTCTTTGTCTATAACTCCTCCCTTCTATAAACTTGGGGCCCAACCCAAGTTAGTACACCAAGAGTTTATATACAAACACAAGCTCTCTTAAAATTTTAATGTGGGACAAACATAACAAGGAAACCTACATTTAATTTTTTAAATGTTCATTCCACAAACCCGAAAATGACGTCAACTTCCCATTTACTCATAAATAGTTTTAACGAACCGTTTTCACCGTGTGACTTACCATACGGCAAGGAAAATGTCACCTCTTTGAACCCACCCCAAAAAACGTTTGGAACCCACTCTATTTTGGGCTCAAGGTTGGCCCAAAATAAGCCTATAAAACCAAATTTTCCAACATTTGCAAGACCTTTATGAACTGGCGGTGGAGCTAATACAAAGGCGCCATGCTTACATTGATCATCAAGTTGCTAATTAACTTCATATCAATATCATTTGCCTAAAATTTTATTTCATACATTATTTCGACACTTTGAGCTTTGTCCTTCAGTGCTTTTTAATACTAATGCCTCCTTAACTACTCCTTATATTTTTGAGCCAATAATTCATTTGAAAAGATTAATTACAATTGAATTTTATATAATTTTAAAGGATTATTGGTTGCCTTACAGACATTCAAGTTTTACACAATTTTCTTTTATATATACATTCAAGTATACAAAACTAATGATTAATTTGAAAAGATTAATTACATTCGAGTTTTATATAATTTTCTTTTTATAATTTGAAATGCCAATGTTATTCAGTCAACATGAATGATTAATTTTATTTTTACAGATGATTTTTGGCATGGAAGTGTGGATATTCTTTTTTTTTTTTTTTTTTTGTCTATGGAGGACATTATTTTTGTATCATCTGTTATTACGTCACCCTCTCTTTTTGTGTAGATTAATATTGCTCATGCAGATAACTATTGGCCCGGTACAAATTACTTTTGATGTGGTATAGATTACCGTTTTGGCATGGGACAGATTATATGATATTGTGGATGTTACCTTCTTCTTCTTTTTTTCTTTTTTTCTTTTTTTCTTTTTTTGAATGGAGGACATGATTTTTGTATAATCCTCAGTTTTATATGAAATTACTATTTTAGATTGGATTATACTTGGTTTGTATGAAATTTTTATTACATTTGGAATTTGACGTTAAATATGAATTTTTTGGATGGTTGAAAGTAAAATATGTGCAGGCTGTGCAATGATTGATAATATAATCAGCATATCTATTGTTTTGTTTATATACGGGGTACAAGTTGCACAAATAATGGAATAAATATAGGTTGTGGAGAAATTAATTAAAAAAAACAGTAAACAAAGTATTTGGGACTAAATATTTGGTAGCCAAAAAAGCAAGCAAAGGTTTTTTGTGACTAAATATTTAGTAGCATAAAACAAATAGACTTTTTCCAACCAAATAGTTAGTAGCCAAAACAAATAAAGATGGGAAAAAAAACCCTTTGCTGACTAAATATTTTAGTCATGAAGAAACATGACATCCTTTGGTAACTAAAATATTGTCGCAAAATATAATGCAACTAAAATATTTATTTTTTGGTGACTAAAATGTTTAGCCGTAAACAACGGCGACTAAAATATTTGGTCACTAACTATAGTACTATTTGGGACAAAAATTTATTGGCGACTAAAACTTTTAGTCTCCAACGGCTAAATTCATTTTTATGTGGAAACTTTCGGCGACTAATATTTTAGTAGCCAAAAAGTTACCTTTGGCGACCAATAAATTTTTAGTAACCAAAAGTTGTAAATTAGCGACCAAACAAATTTTAGTCGCCAATACTATAGTTGACAAGGTAACCCTAACTAGCTAGCGACTAAAATTTTTAGTTGCCATTAACTTTCGGCGACCAAAAATGAGGCTTTGGCAACTGATTTTTTAGTAACTGAATGTGTATTTTCCTGTAATGTCCCCATTCAGGGACGAAGCCAGGGTTCGATCATTGGGGGGGCCAAAATAATGGCAACGAGATAAGTTCCACCAGCCATACGAGTTTAGCTAGATCTATTTTATCTGTAATAAATTTTAAATCAAATAAAAGTAAATTAATAAAAAATTTAATAGGGCTGTTATATATCGCTTAAATGTTTTATCAAAAAATTTTACTTTCATGTAGCTTCTCATATGGCATGATGGGTTTTATCATACGCGTCACATATATACAAGCATTTATTGTGCACATACTCATAGAAAATAAAATAAAAAAATTAAAATAAATGTGGTGATAAATAAATAGCGTATGGCTTGAAATTTAAAGAAGTAATAACAATGTAAATCAGTAATAAATCAATGAAAAAAATATGAATGTAAATCATAGTTGTCACGGCCCAACCTGCCCCCTTAGGTTTAGTGCCGCAATCGGCCAATAATTCGCGATTACCAAAGGCCTGACTGAACAAAGCAAATAAATGGGGCTAGCGGAAGCTACTATGTAAGAAACAAAACGTCCATTGAGTTGTGCATTTACATGAGGCAAAAGACATTGCTATACATATATATATATATATATACATATACCTACGTAGAAGTACAATATGCTATTACAAGTTTGTTTTAAAAGACAATAAAAGGGAAAAAGATACACCCATGGACAACTATTCCTGACCAAACACATGGGCGCACAACAAAAGGGTAAGCATTGGCCACAACAAAACTTGGGTAGACAGGAACCTCGCAGTGAGGCACGATGGCTAGCTCGACAAAACCAGAGTAAGACTGACGCCACTATGCCCTTTCTTGAGCAGGATCACCAACATGGTATACCAAAATGTGAGCTAGGGCCCAGTGAATAACAACCAAATAAAGAGATTATGAATGTTAAGTATAACACAAGAAACACAAGCTAAGCAAGTTCATACGATACTTGAGAAGCATAATAATTCGCGCAGAATATTTAAAAGCAGCAAACATAGGTAGTCTAGAAGACCAGATAGGCGATCAGGGAGACCGAACAGACGGTCATGAAGATCGAAAATCAGATATGATAGCTATTGCCACGTTAAAAAAGAGTTCCATGAAATGGAACTAACAAAACTATACTGATATGAAGAGGTGCCAAAGTTATCATAGTAACTAATGGAAATTGGAACAAAATTATCATTCTTTCACAGGAGAAACATATCAGAATAACGCATTCGTTCACATGAGAAACATATTAGAATAACACATAAGTTGAAGCAGAGAGAAGATAATTTAAATCATATACATATATATATATATATATATTTACAACAGTGTTACTCACAGTCCGTTTCGTGTTGTAGACGACTGGAATGAGGCGTTTGACCTACACAAACAAATATAAGCATTGTCCACCTAATACGTCGAACACCCACGGAATTAGTTTCACAACTTAGGGATTCATGGGTTAAAATGTAAATCACTCTTGTTAAACGTTCATGCCATGCAATTGGACATCATTTACGAGCGTAAAACACGCTAACGGAGGCCCGAGAGTGAGATAAATAACACAGAAAAGTGAAACGGAGGCCACCAACCAGCCGCACGTGCGGAGGTCCATGGCCGCACGTGCGGGACCCTCTCCTCATGTGCGCCGCACGTGCACCATCAGGTGTTTTTTAAGCAGAAAGCTTCCCAATTTTTCCCCTGTCTTCCGCACGTGCGGGCCTACCCGCTGCACGTACGCCATTGCACTCCCGCACGTACAAGCTCCCCAGCCGCACATGCAGTTCTAGGTGTTCCAGAATCAAGTTTTTGCCTTGTTTTTTGGAACTCCAAATCCCCAAAAATTAAACCCAAATTCATTCAAATGGAAGTCCAAAAATTACGAAACATAGTAATAAAACATTTACTAGAAATAGGGTTTAGAAGTCAAGCATCAATTTCCTTAATCTCATAAACAACTCAAGGATTAAAGAGGAAATACACATAGTAATAAAATCATGAACATATGGTTTAATTTCACATAAGATCATAGGGGTGAGCAAGGTTATGGAAAATTCCTCTTGTTGGGGTTTCTAGCATAACTTTTACCACTCAAAACCACATCCACTCCTCAAATTCCATGATCCCAAAATGAAAATCCCTATCATGCAAAGACTTAGAAAGAATTCTTACCTTATCAAGTTGATTCGATGGAATTGCTTCTAATTCTCCTCCTTTCGCTATTCTCTCTTCTCCTCTTGCTCTTTTGAACTCACTCTTAGATTATGCCTGTCTCTCCCTCTCCCCTTCTTGTGAAGTCAACAAACATATCTTTATATATAATAAAAGTTAAGTGATTTAGTGCCCATGGAAGTAAGTTATATCCTTTTTCATTATTTTATACCTTACTATGGCCTAGGTTAATTAACCTTACTCACTTAATCCATTACCTAATTTTGTAACTCAACCATTTAATAACTTAATATAAGGGAACACACCTAATAGCAACACAATGCACACAAAAAAAAATAGGCATATGAAGTACAGATAAATGCATAATTCAGTTTAATTATAAAAATAACAATTAAGGAAAAAGGCGGGTGTTACAGTCTCTCTCCCTTAGGGCGTTTGGTCCTCCAAACTTATGTACCTTCTTCCGTATAAAGTGCAGGCTCCAATGGAAAAAGTTCAGGATATTTCTCTTGCGTGTCACTTTCTCGTTCCCAAGTTGCATGCAGGCCACTATGGTTTTGCCAATCCACCTTTACCAACGGGATTTCTTTATTTCTCAACTTTTTAATTCGATGACTAACGATTCGGATGGGGCGTTTTGTATATGTATAATCATTACTCATTGGTATCTGAGTAGGTTCAATAATTTGTTGAGGGTCCAATAAAGACTTTCTTAGCATGGAGATATGGAAGATGTTATGCATATGCTACATATTCGAAGGTAGGGCTATTCGGTATGCCACAGGACTTAGTTTCTCGATGATCTCGTATGGTCCTATGTATCGAGGCGCCAACTTATCCTTAACGAGTATGCCCCTTCATTGGCGTAACTTTAATAAAAACTTGGTTTCCTACTTCATATTCTCTTTCTCGTCTACGTACATCAGCCTAACTTTTCTGCCGGCTTTGGACGGTTTTCAATCGCTGTCAGATTACCTTTACTTTCTTGGTGGTCTCTTGCACCAGTTCGGGTCCCATCAATGTTCTATCTCCAACTTCTGCCCAACAAATCGATGATCTGCATTTCCTGCCATAAAGAGCCTCGTATGGTGCCATGCCAAGACTCGAGTGATGGCTGTTGTTGTATGCAAATTCAACTAATGGTAAGTGCGTCTCCCAGTTTCCCTGAAAATCCAGTACACACATATGCAGCATATCCTCCAACGTTTGAATCATTCTTTCTGACTGGCCATCGGTTTGTCGATGATACGCACTGCTCAACCTCAGTTCCGTTCCCATTGTTTTCTGCAAACTTTGCCAGAATCTTGAAGTAAACTTCGGATCTCTGTCCGACACAATCGATATAGGTACTCCATGCAGCCTTACAATCTCATTCATGTACAGGGTAGCCAGTCTATCCACATTATATGTCGTTTTTACCGGTAAGAAATGAGCAAATTTTGTTAATCGATCGACAATTACCCAAATAGAATCCATACATTTACTAGAGCGAGGTAGGCCAACCACAAAATCCATTGTGATGTGTTCCCATTTCCACTCTGGTATTGGTAATGGTTGGAGCAACCCTGTGGGTTGTTGATGTTCTACTTTAACTTGCTGGCATTGCAAACACTTGGATACAAATTCGGCAATTTTCATTCCTGGCCACCAAAAATTCTTTTTTAAGTCTTGATACATTTTTGTGTTCCCCGGATGAATAGAGAATTTGGAATTGTGGGCCTCTTGGAGAACCCGTCTCTTCAAATCACTATCATTTGGTACACATAACTGCTCTTGAAATTTGAGAATGTCGTCCCCAAAACCGAATCCTGATCTAGGTTTAAAATCCCATTCGTCCACTATTTTCTTGAGGAACCCATCTTGCATCTATTTCTGTTTGATCTCTTCAACTAGCACTGGCTCATGCACTACTGTTCCCTGTCTGGTGAGTAAATAGGTTAAAGTTCCCATAGCCTTTCGACTAAGGGCATCAACTACTATGTTGGCTTTTCCAGGATGATACATGATTTGTAAATCGTAATCTTTGATTAACTCGAGCCATCTTCGCTACCTCATGTTTAGTTCTTTCTGAGTAAGGAAATATTTTAAACTCTTGTGATCTGTATACACCTCACATGTAGCCCCATACAAATAGTGGTGCCAAATCTTTAATGCAAAAATTACTACAACCAACTCCAGATCGTGAGTTGGGTAACTCTTTTCATGCGATCTCAACTGACGAGATGCATAGGCAATCACCCTTCCATTTTGCATTAACACATACCCCAAACCTTTATAGGAAGCATCACTGTAGATGGTAAAGCTATCGGTGCTAGAGGGTAAGGTGAGGATCAGTGCTATCACAAGCCTTGTCTTTAACTCCTGAAAAGCAATCTCTCTTTGGTCAGTCCACTCAAATGATACCCCTTTTGTGTTAATTGAGTGAGTGGCAAGGCAATCTTGGAGAAGTCCTTCACAAATCGGCGATAGTATCTAGCTAGGCCCAAGAAACTGCGAACTTCGGTCACATTCGTTGGTCTTGGCCAATTTACAACGGCCTCTACTTTTTGTGGATCAACAGAGATACCTTCTTTCGTTATCACATGCCCCAGAAATGTCACACTATCTAGCCAAAATTCACATTCGACAACTTAGCATACAATTTCTTCTCCCTCAACGTTTGAAGAGTAAGTCTCAAGTGGTGTTCATGTTCTTCCTTGCTCTTAGAATAGACCAAAATGTCATCATAAAAACTACAATGAATTCATCAAGAAATGGCTTAAAAACTCTGTTCATTAAATCCATAACAGCAGCTGGTGCATTAGTAACTCCGAAAGGCATAACGAGGAACTCATAGTGACCATATCTGGTTCGAAAAGCAGTCTTCTCCATATCTTCAGCTTTAGCTTTTAGTTAGTGATATCCAGATCGTAGGTCAATTTTAGAAAATACTTGTGCCCCTTGCAGCTGGTCAAACAAATCGTCAATACGTGGCAACGGGTATTTATTTTTTATTGTCACCTTATTCAATTCCCAATAATCAATACAGAGTCTTAAAGTTCCATCCTTTTTCTTGACAAATAGCACTAGAGCACCCTACGGAGAAGTACTAAGCTTGATAAATTTCTTACTTAGTAACTCTTGTAATTGAGTTTTCAACTCTTTTAACTCGGTAGTTGACATTTGGCATAAGGTCTTGAAAATCGGTTGGATACTTGGTACTATCTCAATGGTGAACTCGATTTCTTTATCAATCAAATTCTCGGGTAAGTCATCTGGGAATACATCTGGGAATTCTTCCACTACAGGAATACCACTTACATCTGGTTTAGTAGTAGTGGGCATGGTTAGTACCGAACATAGGAATCCCTTATAACCCTTATTAATCAATCTATTCGCTTTCATGGCAGAGATCAAACATGGGGGGGGGGGGGGTATGACACTGTCCCCGCTAAATGTCAACCTAGGCCTTTTAGGTAAACAAAACACAACTTGTTTGGTTGAACAATAAATTGTCGCACAATATTTTGTTAACCAATCCATCCGCAAGATGACATCGAAATATTGCGTATAAATGTAGTAAATCCACATACAAAGTCATGTCTTCAATAAGGATCTCACATGCAAGATACATAGATGTACAAAGCATAGTTCCTCCCGCTGGAAAGGTTACAACTAACACATAATCCATCGGTTTCAAGGGTCGAAGTAGTTTTGAAGCAAAAGCATAGGATACGAAAGAATGTGTGGACCCCGAATCGATTAATACATGTGCATGCTGAGTACAAATAGGGAGAATACCTGACACAACTATCTCTGCTGTCTGCACATCACCCAGCACCAATGCAAAAACTTGTCCTTGCTTTAAAGTTTCTTTTCCCGAAGTTGCTTTCGAATTTCCCTTTGGTGCTGACACTGATGCAGTTGAATTAGCCCTCGATTGGCTTTTGCCTTGAGACACTAAAGGACAATCTTTAATCATATGACATGTTTTTCCACACTGGAAGCATGCACCAGAAATCCTACGACAAACTCCCTTATGTCTTTTTCTACACTCCGAGCAGATGGGTGTGTCATTCCCCTGACTTAAGTTAGTGAATGATCCTATATTCTGTCTCTTGTTTGGTGGAGAATTGAAGTTATTCCGACTCTTCTTGAAATTAGACCCCGACCTTTTTCCCTTCCATTCACTCACCGGTGCCTTCGTTTTTGTTAGAGCAGCAACTCGATCAAGAACCTCAACAGCTAAACCACTTTCAAATTTTCTGGCTTTCTTATAATCGATGTCTACCATATGCGGCGCATAGCGTGCAAGCTCTGTAAATTTGGCCTCATACTCTACTACTGTCATGGTACCCTGCTTGAGCTGCTCAAACTCCGTCACCTTACGGTCTCTTACACACTAGGGAAAATATTTTTCATAAAAAGCTTCCTTGAACTGTGTCCAAGTCATGGCGGTTTGCTGATTTCGGACGAGCATCCACAATCTTCTTGCTTCTTCTTGCAAGGTGAAAGTTGCTAACAAAACTTTCTGTTCTTCAGTACATGGAAATACTTCGAATAACTTTTTAATCTCCAAAATCCAAGCTTCAGCTTTCAGTGGCTAAAGGCCCCTCGGAAAGGTAGGTGATTTTAGCTTATTAAACTTCTATGTCAGGGTAATAATGTCTCCGTTATTGAGTGGTTCCACTAAAGCTGGTGGCGGAGGAGGTGGTGGAAAGGGTTGTCTCAGTTCTTGTCTTAATGCTTCCATTAACAACTCCACCATTCGCTCTAATCGATCCATTCTTGCGTCAGAAGTTTCAGATGTCTCTACAAGTCTTGTTCCGTCCATTGGCTATAGATAAACAAAGTGATAATAAACATAGGACATATAAAGTTTACAAATACATTATAACTACATAAGCACATTAGAGAAACCACTTACACTCACACTTGCAACTAATGTGCTCTAACTTCTTTTCTAGGACATCTTAGAGCTCACTTGGACATATATGTGCGGTACAACTCGTGCTCTGATACCACTCTGTCGCGGCCGAACCCGCTCCCAGGCCGCAACCGGCCAGTAATCCGCGATTACCAAAGGCCTGACTGAACAAAGCAAATAAATGGGGCTAACGGAAGCTACTATGTAAGAAACAAAACGTCCATTGAGCTGTGCATTTACATGAGGCAAAAGACATTGCCATACATATATATATACATATACCCACGTAGAAGTACAATATGCTATTACAAGTTTGTTTTAAAAGACAATAAAAGGGAAAAAGATACGCCCATGGACAACTATTCCTGACCAAACACATGGGCGCACAACAAAAGGGTAAGCATTAGCCACAACAAAACTTGGGTAGATGGGAAACTCGCAGTGAGGCACGATGGTTAGCTCGACAAACCAGAGTAAGACCGACGCCACTACGCCCTTTCTTGAGTTGGATCACCTACATGGTATACTAAAACGTGAGCTAGGGCCCAGTGAATAACAACCAAATAAAGAGGTTATGAATGTTAAGTATAACACAAAATGAAACACAAGCTAAGCAGGTTCATATGATACTTGAGAAGCATAATAATTCGCGCAGAATATTCAAAAGCAATAAACACAGGCGGTCTAGAAGACCGAACGGGCGGTCATGAAGACCGGACAGGCAGTCATGAAGACCAAACAAACTGTCATGAAGATCGAAAATCAGATATGATAGCTATTGCCATGTTAAACAAGAGTTCCATGAAATGGAACTAACAAAACTATACTCATATGAAGAGGTGCCAAAGTTATCATAGTAACTAATGGAAACTAGAATAGAATTATCATTCTTTCACAGGAGAAACATATCAGAATAACACATTCGTTCACATGAGAAACATATCAGAATAACACATTAGTTGAAGCAGAGAGAAGATAATTTAAATCATATACATATATATATATATATATATATTTACAGCAGTGTTACTCACAGTCCGTTTCGTGTTGTAGACGACTGGAATGAGGCGTTTGACCTACACAAACAAATATAAGCATTGTCCACTTAATGCGTCGAACACCCAAGGAATTAGTTTCACAACTTAGGGATTCATGGGTTAAAATGTAAATCACTCTTGTTAAATGTTCATGCCATGCAATTGGACATCATTTACGAGCGTAAAACACGCTAACGGAAGCCTGAGAGTGAGATAAATAACACAGAAAAGTGAAACGGAGGCCACCAACCAGCCGCACATGCAGAGGTCCTTGGCCACACGTACGGGACCCTCACCGCACGTGCACCATCAAGTGTTTTTTAAGTAGAAAGCTTCCCAATTTTTCCCTTGTCTTCCGCACGTGCGGGCCTACCCGCCGCACGTACGCCATTGCACTCCCGCACGTGCAAGCTCCCCAGCCGCACGTGCGGCTCTGGGTGTTCCAGAACCGAGTTTTTGCCTTGTTTTTTGGAACTCCAAATCCCCAAAAATCAAACCCAAATTCATTCAAATGGAAGTCCAAAAATTACGAAACATAGTAATAAAACATTTACTAGAAATAGGGTTTAGAAGTCAAGCATCAATTTCCTTAATCTCATAAACAACTCAAGGATTAAAGGGGAAATACACATAGTAATAAAATCATGAACATATGGTTTAATTTCACATAAGATCACAGGGATGAGCAAGGTTATGGAAAATTCCTCTTGTTGGGGTTTCTAGCACAACTTCACCACTCAAAACCACATCCACTCCTCAAATTCCATGATCCCAAAATGAAAATCCCTATCATGCAAAGAATTAGAAAGAATTCTTACCTTATCAAGTTGATTCGATGGAATTGCTTCTAATTCTCCTCCTTTCCTTTTTCTCTCTTCTCCTTTTGCTCTTTAAAACGCACTCTCAGATTATGCCTGTCTCTCCCTCTCCCCTTCTTGTGAAGTCAACAAACATATCTTTATATATAATAAAAGTTAAGTGATTTAGTGCCCATGGAAGTAAGTTATATCCTTTTTCATTATTTTATACCTTACCATGGCCTAGGTTAATTAACCTTACTCATTTAATCCATTAACTAATTTTGTAACTCAACCATTTAATAACTTAATATAAGGGAACACGCCTACTAGCAACACAATGCACAAAAAACAAAATTGGCATATGAAGTACAAATAAATGCATAATTCAGTTTAATTATAAAAATAACAATTGAGGAAAAAGGCAGGTGTTACAATAGCAATATCAAGATGTGTTGCTAAGTGAAAAGGAAAAGACTGAAAAGGGACATTGGTAAAGAAAAAAGGAAAAGAAAGATGTTATGAATCATGAAAATTTATCTTCAATTTTATCCCAAAATTGTATGTGTGATGTAGATTTAAAGTTAATGAGACGTGAGTCATACTTACAATGAATATAAACTATTGATTTTTTCCTAAAAAAATTTTTGAGTACTTTTTTCGGAGTTTGTAACATTGCTAAACTAATTAAATTGCAAGAAATGAATTGTATCATAAAAAAAGGTTTGAAACAGCTCCAAAGTACATGGAGAACATGTTGTTTAATAAATTTCTTTGAGAGTACAAGATACCTACGAAAATACAAAATAAAAAGTAAGATAAAATGGAAAGTTGAGATCATTTGGACTTCACTTAGAGACTAGGAATGGATGGGCAAAATAAATTTGGAGGAACCATTTACTGCAGTGCCATGAAAATATATAGAAGATGCCTAGTATATGCAGTGTATTCTCAAAAATTTGCAGGGGCCAGATCCCCTGTACCCATATAATAAGAGGTGGCCCTCCAAAAATGAAACCAAAATGCAAACTACAAGGGAAGAAAAATTAAAAAAGAAAAACCTTTGTTAAGTTAAATAAAATGAAACATTGTTTTTCACACAACAAACAATAAACTTCAGTACAAAACCAATTCCGCATAATTAATGTACAATACATAAAAAGAATTTAAAACATCCTAAATTTGTTTAATGAGATCTCAACAAACTTCTATATGGAAACTCAATTTGCAAAAATTAATTTTGTTGAGATATATGCTGTGTTTGGTTAGGGGATTTAGAGAGGGATTTGGAAAGGGAAATGGAAAAGGTGTGTAAAACTAGGTGAAATGTAGGTATATTTTATTCACATTTCACCTAACTTTTCTCTTTCCCTTTCCAAATCCCTTCTCAAACCCCCCACCCAAACACAGCATTAGAGTTTAAGTTAAGCTAAACAGCGAGAGGGAAATAAAAAATAAACAAGGAGAAATCTAGTGGGTCTATATAAAGTTCAAAACCAAAGATAAAGTTTGAAACTCTGCTTTTTTTTCTTTTTTTTTTTGGGTACAAACATAGAGGAAAACCAGGAGGAAACTCAAAACAATGAATAAAAAGTGAAGAAAAAAATAAAATCCACGCAAGAAACTTAATGAAATTAAAATCCATCACTCTAATCTACCTCTAATGATGCTGGAATCAGGTAGACAGATGAAAAAAAAAAAAGGGGTAAGAACACAAACATAAGGACAACCAGCATAAATAAATTGGAATTGAAAAGAGAACTATGGAAATAAACCAAACTTGTAATGTAGAGCATCTATTTGCAATGCAAACAGAAGAGAAAAAGCAAGAAAAAAGAAATGAATAAAATATGAGAGGAAGATAAAAGGAACATATGAGAATCAAATAGTAGAAGATAGAACAAAAAGGCACACGGTGTACTTCCAGCAATTATTCAGTAATTTCGAAGTATGGACACGTAGTATTTCATAATATTATAATTGGTGAAGAAGGTAGGTAGGTGGGTATTGTGTTGGTAATTAAGGAACATGAAACGATATATTGAATAATAATTGATTGAAGAGTACAAACACGTGATAATCTGAAAATATTAAATAATTTCCTGTGCAGTTCTCTGTTTCATGATTATACTAGCATTCTTTTGAAATTTATGTTCCAAAATTACCCTTAAATACATGGACACAATTCAAAGATGACTAGAAAGCAAGGGCAAGCAAGTAATTCGAAGTTGCACACAATTCAGGCTTTTGTTCATTTTTGTACTAAACTCAACAAATATTACAATTTCACTTATACCCTCATATTATTTCGTTTATTACTACTACAACAGTTGAACTTGTAAGGTAAAAAAAAGGGTAAAACGGTGATTCTACTAGGGATGAAAAAATCATTGTTCATTACATCGAGGCTTTATATACATCGTATGAAAGGTTTAAGCTTGGGTGTTTACCTAGATTTGAGTTCGTTTTGGATAGTGTATATACTTTTGTTTGTTAACGCATATTTGGAATAAAAATATATGAAGTGAGCATATATTATATAAAGTGCTGCTATTAGTACCCTATGAATTATTTTAGATCCTTTAATTTTTAGTTTTTTTTTTTATTATAATAATAAACTCAAATAAAATTACTAAAAAAGACATTATTAATTTTAAGGCACCCCATCTCATAATTAAACCCACACACCACTACATCATGAATTAGGATTTATGAGAGTACTCACCGCCATCACCACCCATCCATCCTTCCCAAATCTCACCTTCAAAACTTACCCACCCTCAAAACCTTGAAAACCCTTTGGCAGCAATATTCCGGCGATAACTGTAGCAACCATTTGATTACCCACACTTCTCCTACAATGATAATGAGTGGAAATTTTTTCAGCAACCACAACTTCATGAAATGAGAGGAGTACAACAATAAAAGTTCAGAGAAAGTTCATAGCTTTGATGGTGTTCTTAGCTCAGAGAAGATTAGCCTTGTAAGTGTAAGTTTCTTAAAAAAAATAGCAAAAATAATAAATTATGTTCGTCATTTTTTCGGAACTAAACTCCTGAACATATGACTGAAATTTAGAAACACAAGCCCGAACATTGTTTATTTGTTCGGGAACAGGTAACTGAACATTTATTATTCGTTCAGGAATCGGTAATTGAATATTAATCACCGAAGAAAATGATGAGGTAGTAGAGAGAGAGAGCAGAGACAATAATCACACTTGGCTTTTCTTCTTGTTCATGGGTTTTGTTAGAGTTTTTGGAAGAGAGATTTATTTGGGGTGTGGAGGGTGTGTATTCAATTGAATTGATAGAATATTTTCACAAGAATAATTTTGATATTATTTGGAGGGAGAAAAGAAATTTTAAAGGTTTCAAAATTTATAAGTGGGGTCCAAAGAAATGAAGGGTCTAAAATAATAAATGAGGTGCTAATAGCATCACTCATTACATATTAGCGGTGTGGGGCACACGCGATACTTATGCATTTTTAAAAAAAAATAAATTATAATATTAAAATAATATTAATTTTTCTTCAAGTATATTTTTAAGTTTTGTTTTTTAATTTTTTTTTAGAACAATTCAAATAACGTTGTGAGAAAGCTCATGCAAAAAAATAAATACTATTTTTAATTTTAATAACTTTTTGTGTCCTCCTTATCTATTCTATTATTAAAAAGTAACACCTACTTTGGATTTCTTATTTGGGTTTTCTTTATTCTTAAATTTGTGTGTGCTTTTGATTTCAAAAAAAAAAAAAAAAAAAAAACCTACATAACTTTATAAATTTATTATCTATAAATTTATTTGCTTAATAAAATTTAAAACTACATTTGTACATAATTTCTCAAGGTATCCTATTTTTATTTTTTTTAATTTATATATATATATATATATTTGGAGTTTTCTTATTAGCTACAAATAGACTATTAATCAATAAATATAAAAATAAACAAATAAATTGAACCTTATTTGATATAACAAACAAATTGAAATGTTACTCATACATAATTTTATAGCTATCCTATTTATTTTTTGTTGTTAATTTTAAAATCTTTTGGAATCTCCTTATTATATAATAATGAGTAATTTTTTTTAAGGTCTCTCATATTAAGATTTTATAACATAAAAAACATGAAATATTTTTGTAGTAGTTGGTTGGGGTCCCTCAAATTTCGATCTAGAGAAATTTTGAAGCAAAGAAATTTCGATCCAGAAAATTTTCGAAGTAGAGAAATTTCAATCCAAAGAAATTTCAAAACACAGAGAAACTTGTCTGAATTTTTTCTAGTTTGAAATTTCTTTGGTTTGCTCACAAATTTCAATGTTTTGACCAATTTTGTTTGATTTGCTCATAATTTTTTCTGTGTTTTGGACAAATCAGAGAAAATTGAGCTACTCACAAACCAATTTTTCTATAACTTTTACAAGAAAACACTATGCTAAGTTCATCAAATAACTTAAAATACAAAATCTAATTACAGTTTAAAAAATAGCAAACACTTTCCAAAAGATCAAAAAATAAAATTTGAAGTTAGAAATCCAGTAAAAATCAAACAAGCAACATAGATCAGTGGGAGCTTAATGTAGGTAGGAAAAATTCAAATGCCACAGAAAATTCGAGAGAAAATCAAAGAGACAACTAGTTAGAGAAAATCAAGCAAGACACAAAGAAAAAGAGAGTCTAATGTGTTCACAGATAATTAATCTAAAGGGGATATCTCAGTACCAGCGAAAATTCATCTCAAAGGAAAAATTACATGTAAGGAGACAACTAATCAGTGAAAATCAAACAAGTAATCTAAATTAGTGAGAGTTTAATGTTTTTAGGAAAAATTCAAATGCCAGAGAAAATTTAGCTCAAGGAACAACTAACTAGTGAAATTTAAACAAATAACACAAATTAGTTGGAGTTTAATGTGGCCAGGAAAAATTAAAATGCCAGAGAAAATTGAGGAGAAAATTAAAGAGACAATTAGCCATACAAAATCAAGTAAGACACATAGAATAAAATGAATCCAATGTGTTTAGAGAAAATTGTGATGCCAGAAAAAATTCATCTCAAGAGGAAAATTACACACAAGGAGACAGCTAACCAATGAAAATCAAACAAGCAACATAATTTGATGGGTCAGGAAAAATTCAGATGCCAGAGAAAATCAAATTTTGGCCCAAACTTAGAGAAATTTAGACCCAACTCAGAGAAATTTTGCCTAATTCAAAGAAATTTAGAGAAATTTCTTTGATTTTCTCTGTGTATTATATAGAGAAGAAAGATAAGGAAAAAAAAATAGAATAGTTTCTTGTTAACCCTTTAATTCTTCCCTCTATAAGGGAAGTAATTTAACAAGTGATGCAAATATGTGTATTTCAAATATATATATATATATATATCGTCTGTACAGAAAATAGGGACATGGTCACCAATATATTTGTCATTCAACTTTATATTCACTTTTATGTATAGTAGAGTCAAGAAAGAATATACACCCAAACAGCTATGGAAGCTTAAAAATGTCAAATTGTAGGAAAAGAGGAAGATAGCAGAGATATCATCCACTGCCATACCTATTTTCTTAGGTTTCCAAGCACAAACCGCATATTGGACTAATCTTTTAGCTGATTCTTCCTGAAACACCATCACAAACTTCAATCCTTCTTTTATATATATATATAGAGAGAGAGAGAGAAAGAGAGAGAGAGAGAGAGAGAAAGAAAGAGAGATGTTGGATATCACCCCATGTAAGGGGTGATTCTCTCCTCCATGTGAAGCAGAGCAGCAAGTTAAGGAAGACAGCTATCAACCGACAAGCCACAAAGGTAGACGGCCACCGAAAGAAGAATAAGAGGGTTAACAGCCAGCTTACATGAAAGACTCTCTCTCTTACCATTATGTGTATAAATGGAGAGGGTGAGGGAGTGAGAGTGAGTGAGAACCAAAAAAAATATAAAGAGATGTGAGGCAAAGAGACCGTTTCTCTCGACGTGAGAGATGGAGACGGGTGAGTGGGTGAGTGAGGATGATATGAGCTTCTCATCTATTGTAATCTCTTTGTAATCTCTCCATTGCTATAGTAATAACTGGTTACTCTCCCGTAGACGTAGGCATTGAGGTCGAACCACGTTAAATATGATGACTCCTTGTGCGCGTGTGTGTGTGTGTGTGTTCGTGTTTTTTCGCTTGGTATGATTTCTGGAAGGTCTTGGATGGGATCTCGGATCCCCAACAAGTGGTATCAAAGTGAGGTTGTGAAAAATAACGTGTTTTTCTAAAATGACCCAAACATCAAGTTGCTTGCAATCGGGTTTTGAGCATACTAGGAGAAAGGTCTCGATGAGAGTAATCCAAACCCAGAAAAATGATCCCAAATGGAGACTGTAGTGGGACTCACGCGCCCTCTAAAAATGGCGATTGAGGATCACTTTTGGATACATGTCACACTCGCAGCGAGAGGTTGAAAATGACCATGGTTCACCATAGCCGTAGTGTTTAAATATTAGTTGAGGAAAATAAAACACAAGGTGTTGTTCTGGTAAAGTGGATAAGGTGATGTGGTGTGTATGTGGTCAGGGGTTCGAAACCCCCTAGCTGCATCTTGAGAATTATTATTATTTTTTAAGTAGAGAATGATGCCGCGTTGATGCAAGAGTGACATCAGTAGGCGGGTGGTGGATCATCCAAATCCAACTCGACCCATGAGGGTCTGACCCAAATAACATCAACAACCCAAGTATGTAGGCCAGAGCCGACCCAAGAGGGGTCCCAAGTAGTTACATCAGCATGACATGGTGGTGACGTCAGTGATGACCTGCGGCAGACTGTGTCAAAAGAGGAAGATGGAATATTCTATTAATAATGGAATATTTTCCTAAAGTTCTAAAAATTATAATTTGGTCCATAATTTTCAAAAAATTGTGGTGTGACCCAACTTTCAGGAAAAAATTTCAGTGAGGTCCCCAGAAGTGCAGCAAAGGTTGGTCTAGCTAAATGGACCGTTCTGGACACAATCGAGAGGCCAAAATGGTGAAATTTTGAGCAGATTCTAAAGATTGCCAAAAATGTGAGTTTGTCATCTTCAATAATTGAAGGAAGGTTGCCGAATATTTGTGGAACGCTGCGGATTCACTGAAGATGTTAGAATAGTGAGATTCTAACCAGATTGGACAACCAGATATAGATTGAGAGAGATCAAGATTGGTCAGAGGCGATGAGAGAATTGTAGATAATTATCTCCGGAGTTGATCGGAAGATCTGGTTCAATCAGAAGAGAAGACCATTCATCAACAGATAGATGATTTAGTAACCAGTACAGGCTTAGAGAAATGCCATGGCAGTTGGAGCTACTATATACGATTAGGTACTGGTGGTATGTAGATAAGTAGAACAATGGTTGCAGAGAAGCATACTGTGCGCAAGCATAGAGGTACAAAAGCACAGATGGGTATGCAAAAGTGTCGTGCTAGGTGCAGATGTATAAGTGCAGAGAAGGCGCGGGTAGAGCGTGGAGCAGCGAGTTATTGAAAGTTCACAGAAACTTCTAGACAGAGAAATTGAGATAGATAAAACGTAAGAATGCGCGCTAAGGAGTGATAAGTCTCTTTTCTCTATGGTGCTTTTTTTGGTTCCATGGTAGCGGAGGCTAGAATTGATGCGGATCTCTCAAGCGAGCCCGAGCACAGGGAGACCAGAAGCCATAGGTGCGAGCACTATGCAAGAAATTGCATAACTAACGATGCTTTGACAGATGGAGCTACTGTCAACCATCAATCTGCTGAACAACAAATTAGAGATTGCAAAGGCACAAACAACGAGCGCATATGGAAATGCTAGGATGTTGTTTAGGAGTGCAGAAGGCAAAGGCTGATAGTTTAGAAGAAAAGCTCCGACCAAAGAAAATCGAGGACGTTGATGAAACAAATGACAAGTTTTCTGTTGCTTTGATGACTGGTTGTGCGAGGTGATACATGTTAGTCAAGGGCATCCTAGGCAGGGGGTGTAGGGCATTCAATCAGGGGGTGTCGAATATCTTGGTTATGCAAGTTCAAGCATTACAGGTGAAAATATCTGAGATAAGAAACGTGGAAGAGATTTGTGGGAGATAGGAGCAGAGGCTCTCTCCAAATCAGAGAGTAGTATGAGTTGAGTTGAGGATATACGATTCCCTCTTCCTCTTGTATCTCTAGTGTATTATCTCTAGCTTCAGGTGATACAGATGTCTCATGAGAAGATGCAAAATATGCTGATTTTTGGGCATGACAAGATTAGCAACAGTGTGTACAGTGGATTACCTCACATGGGTTGAGGAGGTGATTGTTGGATATCAGCCCATCTGAGGGATGATTCTCTTCTCCACGTGAAGCAGAGTAGCAAGTCAAGGAAGACAGTTGTCAACCAACAAGCCGCAAAAGTGAGTGACTACCGAAATGAAAAGAAGAGAGCTGACAACCAACTCACACGAATGACACTCTCTCCTACCATTATGTATATAAATGAAAAGGGTGAGGGAGTGAGAGTGATTGAGCAACCAAGGAAAATATAGAGAGATGTGAGGTAGAGAAACCGTCTCTTTCGATATGAGAGAGGGAGATGGGTGAATGGGTGAGTGAGGATGGTGTGAGCTCCTCCACTATTATAATCTCTCCATTGTTATAGTGATAATCGGTTACTCTCCCGTAAACGTAGGCATTGAGGTCAAACCATGTTAAATATGGTATTTCCTTGGGTGTGTATGTGTGTGTGTGTGTGTGTGTGTGTGTGTGTATGTGTGTTTTTCTGCTTGGTATGATTTTGGAAGGTCTTGGGTGGGATCTCAGATTCCTAACAAGAGAGAGAGAGAGAGAGAGAGAGAGAGTGAGTGAAAGTCATAATCAAAGATTTGCAGTGTGGACCAAAATTCACAAATATATATATATATATATATATATATATAGAGAGAGAGAATACGTAGACGGAAGAAAGAGAAGAGACGGAAGAGAAAGAGAATAGAGATTTGGTATATATATATAGTGAGAGGTGGAGAGAGAGAGAGAGAGAGAGAGAGAGAGAGAGAGAGATTGGTGTGAGTGAGGGACCTTAGGCTACAAACAAAAAAAATATTGTGGACCTCTCTCATTACTAAAAGTTGGAGAGGGATGTTAGACCGTTTTTCCCTATAATATAACTTCTTATTATATATCATAATAAATAAAAATAAAAAATAAATAAATTGAGAGAGAATTAGGGAAAAAGTTTTGGTTAGTAATACATACCGAATACAAATAAACAATTGAAAGGGTGAGAATTTGGTTAATCACAATTGATATATCATAATAAAATAACATAATATAATAAATAAAATAAATAAATGGAAATTGAGAAAGAGAACAAAGTTTGAGTAAAAAAATTGAGAGAAAGAATTAGGAAAAATATGGGAGAATTGATCCATCACAATTGATATATGATAATAAATAAATAAAATAAAAAGAAATTGAGAAAGAAAAAAGTTTCAATCAAAAAAAATTAAGAGAACGAACAAGAGAAAACAGTAAAGAAATGATTTATCACAATTGATATATCGTAATAAAAAAATAAAGCAAATAAATAAAATAAAAAGAAAATTTGAGAGAGAAACTTGGGTGAAAATAAAGCGTACTTAACTCTATATTGAAAAAAAAATAAAATAAAAAATCTACAGTAATCCATCAAAAAAATAAAAGAATTTGAGAAAGAAAAGAAAATTCAGTTAAAAAAAATTGAGATAGAGAATTGGGAAAAACTGTGAATAACTGATTGATCAGAATGGATATATCATAATAAAAAAATAAAATAAAATAAAATAAAAATTAGAAAAAACAAGTTTCAGTTTAAAAAAAAAATTGAGAGAGAAACTGTAGTTTTTTTTTAACCAACTCTAAAACTCAAATAATCAATAAAATAAAAATAAAATTGAGAAAGAGAAAAACGTTTCAGTTTAAAAAAAATTCGAGAGAAATAAAATGGTGCAAATGGATTTAAAGAAAGTGATTATATGCATAAGAGATTGAAAAAAAAAAAGGGAAAAATATGCTCTGTTTTAAAAAGAGTAGACAAAATCTTAGACGACATTGCGAGTCGTCGCTCCTCTCACGCCCTTCTACTACTGCTGTGCTGCATTTGCTACCATGTGAATTTTCGTTTGACAATAATAAAATATACATTTTTTTAAAACGGTTTTTTTCTTTTTTTGTAAAAAAAAATTAAGAACAATGAATTCTTTCTTTAAAAAGAACACAAAAAAAAAAACAAATAAACAAATAAATTTTATTTCTTATACTGTACTTTTTTTTTCCTCAAAGAACTTGATAGCATAATGGCAAAATTTAAGAACATTGAATTTTTTTTTTTCTAAACACACACACAAATTTAACATTAAAGAAAAATCCAAATACCCAAAAAAAAAATCTTTTTTTTTTTTTTTTCCTACAGAACCTGATAACATAATGGAAATTTTAAGAATATTGATTTTTTTTTTAATAACACACACACAAAATTAAGAAAACAAAGAAACAAACAAATTTTTAATACTTTGCTTTTTTTCTCCAAAGAACCTGATTACATAATGAAACTTTTTTATGAAGAAAATAAAAATTATAATTAATAATATTACACTTACAATGTAAGATGAGTAGTAGATATGTATTTTAGATAATCACTCCATTAACTTGCAATAGAATTATAAGATTGTAATGTTCTTGAATAGTCTTCCTCCACATAAAAAAAATAAAAAAAATAAAAAAATCTTGAATACTTAAACAGTCTTTCTCCAAAAGAAAAAGAAAAAAAAAAGTAAAAGTAAAAGTTTTTGAATGAAGTGAAGATGGTGTAACTTCTTCTCATAGTAGTTTGTTATAATTTTTTTTTTTAAAAAAAAAAAAAGCAAAAGAGAGAGAATGGGGTTTTTTTTTTAAAAAAAAAAAAAAAAAACTAAAAAGAAAGAAAAGATGGTGAAACATGGAACTACATTGCAATTTGTGAAATGTGGGAAGTGGAAAAGTGGAAATTATTTAGTGAGTTAGTAATTTATGAGTTTACTTTTATTACAAATTGATATAAGTTTTAAAACGGTGGTATTATATGTACTAACTAATGTATTAATTAGTGTACTAATACGCATTATTATTGACCTCACTTATTATATAAATTATAAATTTTAATTTTTTTTAATTATATCTCATTATTAATTAATATACTAATTAGTATACTAGTTGATATATATAATATTATTTATTTTAAAATAATATAATTATTTAGGAAGTGAAGGCTGTTTTAAAGAAAATAGTAAAAATTTATGAGGCCATAGCTTTAAGATTTCAAAGTGAATGTTCCTTTTTAATAATAGAATACATTTATTCTTTCAATGTGTGAATTGAAAAAATGTCCACAAAATAAAAATGATGCATGAAAAAAAAAGTTTCCAATTTAATCACTAGAGTCGGTGGTGTTTGGGAAGTTTGAGACTTGAGTTCTTTTTTATTTTTTTTACAAAAAGATAAATTTTTTGTAAAATTAAAAAAAAAACACATTTAAACAAAATATCATATCCAATTCCATAATCATTTCACTTTTTCTCTCACAAATATCACATTCAATCACAAAAAAACTCAACTATCTTTTCAAACAAAAAAAAAAAATTCTCTAATAATATCCTATAACTACAAAAACTTACATAAAAACTTACTCCTCAAACACCACTGAATTATCAGAAACTCATGCCAATCAACGGTTGTGATTTCTTGTGCACAGAGTAACGTGTCCTAATAGGGGTGAGATTCGTCGCGGCGGACATGGCAACACTATATAATTAGGGATAAATTGAAATGATCTAAATAAGTATATTTTTTAATTTTTTATAAAATATGAATTGGGTTTGAAGTGATGTAATAGAGATGTGATGTAACTTAAATAAGATGATGTGGCTTAAATAGAATATAAATAGAATAGTGACTTTTTGACTTTTTTAGAGTATCCCAAACAAGGGCATAATTTTAATATTGGATCTTTATATTTGTTCAAATTTAGGCCTCGTTTGGGAACAGACTAATTTAATAACTTTTTAACTATTTGACTAAAATATGAGCTAAAAAAAACTAGCATGTTTGTGATGACTTTTTGACTTTTTACGAAAAGATGTGCAAAAAGTAGAGAGAAAATAGAATCTTTGACTTTTTTGTATGTGATGTTGACTTTTTGACTTTTTTTTAGTAACTTTTTGACTTTTTGACTAAATGGGTTGGTTTCCAAACGAGGCCTTAATCTAAAAAATAATTATAAATCTCAAATTCATCGATCAGAGTGTATGTTAAAAATAAATTTAAAATATTTTATAATTAAATTTAATCATATATTATATTTTAAATAAATACACTGATATTATTATAAATTGAATAAATTTGTATATAAATTGAAAGAATTTTTAAATAAATTCTATAACATACCACCACAAATATGAATTTCAATAAAATCAACAAAAATAAAATTTAAATCTCAATAAAAAAATATATATATTAATATATTATAATTAATTAATTTGATAACAAGCCGGATCAGATCAAGTTAAATTAAAAATGTAAATTCCAAAATTAACCTATTAGTATGGGGTGTTATGGCAACAAAATAAAAAGTCAATTTTTAATTTTTTTTTCATTTTAAATCACATTACTTTTCATATTTTTTATCTATAAAAAAATAAAATAAACTAAAATAATTAAAAAATTATTTTTTTACCAATTTCTCGAAACACCATATCATGCTAAAAATATTGATGATGCAACCCGAGAAATAACTTTTCCAAAAGCAAACAAGCTGATCTGCTGGATCTCATGACCAACAGAAAAAAAAAATGAAAAAAAAAAGTCAAATCTCAGAACCTACTTCTATACATTTACGTAATTCGGCAACATAACGAAGGACAAATATGTCAATTCACAACCACTATACCAGCACCGCTTTGAAAAGTAGAAATCTATAATTAAAGAGACAGAGCAAGCAGCCACAGAGAAACTCCGACGAAGACGACGATGGCGCCAACACCAGCAGCGATCCGGTGCTCCGGCGTCGCATCTGGTCTCCTGCTGCTCCTCTTCTTCCTTCTCATCCAACCGTCAATTTCCATTTACTGCGACGAAGACGATTGCTACGATCTTCTAGGGTTCATCTCTCTCTCTCTCTCTCTCTCTCTCTCACTCCTCTGCTCAGCTCATTACTGATTGCATTCATCTTTATCTTTTCTAGGGTTTCTCAAAGTGCTAATTCTTCAGAAATCAAGAAAGCCTACTACAAACTCTCCTTGAAATAGTAAGTTTCGGTTTATATATATATATATATATATGTATGTATGTATGTATGTAGACATTTACGGAGACATGTGTTCATTTTCCATGATTTGTGTGCAGTCACCCGGATAAGAACCCCGATCCCGATTCGAGAAAGTTTTTCGTTAAAATTGCTAATGCTTATGAGGTATTTACCGCTTCTTAATTTGATGATCCTGAATTGCTTTTGTAATTTTCATACCTAGTGATCACATTAGTCGCTTTTTAAGTTTTTTTCTTTCATCTTAGCATTGTTATGTATTACTTCACACATGAATCTATGATTTAGCTAGAAATGAAGCATTTGTAACCTCAACATAGATGACAAATAAAAGTCCTACATTTTTTCCATCTTATTCAATTTCAAGTGTATTTCTACATAATTTACAACAAGGGCCGGCTCAAGACAAATTGAGGCCTAAAGCAATAAGTTACAATGAGGTTTTTTACAAATTTTTAATATTATGTAAAATTATTATTTAAAAGTTATTTTTCTAGGATTTTGATAGACGATATTACCAATTATATCAAGTTTTGTTGATATATTTTTTTAAATTAGTAGTATAGTTAATCCACTTATTCTCTTTTATGCCAATAATACAAGCATTTGGGAAGGACCAAACCTTTTTTTTTTTAACATAGTTTAATACTTCAATTAATTCTAAAAATTCTTCTAAAATTGTATTGTCTCATTACCAAATTTCTCATCAATTCCAAACATTAAGGAAGATGAAAATGTAATATTTTCTATTGTTACACACTACAACATATTTGGAAGAAAAAAAAATGCTACACAAATTTATAATTTTTATTAGTGTTTTTTTTTTTTTTTTTATAATTTTTATTGATTGATCCTTGAGCAATAAAAATTTAGAACTTGAAATGAGATATACTACAATATTATTATCTATGTTACATGGACTCTTCAAATTAAATCAAATACCCGTGTCGGACACCCGACACTCGGACAAGGGTATGGGATATGTGTCGAATACTTTTCAACGGATACTTCTTATATAATTGTATATAACACTATTATTATATGTATATATTGTTATATAATTGCTATAAATGTCATTTTGACACTATAAGTTAAATATAATACCATTTTATCTCACATATTAGATTAAAAATATAAAAATATGACATTTTTTTGCCGAGTCCGCGTATCCTTAAATTTATGATTTGATGAGTCCGACCTCTAGATACATACCCGCACCCGACATCCGTACCCGAGTCCATGTAACATAGATTATTATAGAGAAAATGTCATACAATTTGTAAGAAAGATGTCACAAGAGTAAGAAATGTTTGTAAAAATTGTTAGTTTAGCAAAAGAATTCATATTATAGATTTATTTTAGTTAGTAAAAGAAATTACTAAAAAATATTTATTTGTATAATATTACTCTTTTTAAATAACAATGTTAGGCATTCTTTCTTAATGGGTGGAGCCTTTTTTTTTAATAAAAGAATGATAAAATTATATAGGCCTTAATTATAATTTTCAAAAATTTGGGGCCTTAGTTATATTTGTGGCCTAAAGCATTGGCTTTGATGGCTTAAGGGTTAAGCCGGCCTTGTTTACAACAATCTTATCTAAGAATGTTATATAACATGTCAGTGTTTTAAAAGGCACGCTTAGGCGCGCGCTTGTGCCTTGCACTTCGAACAGGTCGAGGGAAGGCACAATACGTGAGGCGCAGCTTAGGCGCTGAGGCGAGGGTTTTTTTCCGAGGCACGAGGCATAGGCTTTTTTTCGAGGCGCGAGGCGCGAGGCGCGAGGCGCGAGGCGTGAGGCGTGGGCTTTACAGCCTTTACCTATTTTTCTACTCCAACTGTTGACTAAGTGCTTTTTGTGTAGGTATACCTACAGGGATTCAAAACTCTTCAATATAAAATGACCAAACATGATCAAAAGAGAGCAAAAAGTGATAAAAGATTGAATGTTATGCTTTATATCTTTTGTTGGATATTATATTTCTAATTTTTAAAAGATTAAAGTTTTGTTTGAGAACAGACTATTTTAGTAATTTTTTGACTTTTTATGAAAAGATGTGCAAAAAAATAGAGAGAATGATGTGACAACTTATAATGATTTTTTGACTTGTTGGCTAAAACTAAAGGTTACCAAACAAAGCCTAAATGTTATATTTAAAGATTATCGAAAATGGTTGTGATCTTTGAAATTCTATATATATTTATGTTGAAAAGTTTGTCTATTTTATAATTTTGATTTTCTTCTACTACTTGTGCTTCGCTTTGGTGAGGCATGAGCCGCACCTCGCCTCGTGCCTCGTGCCTCGTGCTTAGACTATAGGAGACTTTATCACCTCGGTACACCTAGAGCCTTTTAAAACACTGTAGTATGTAAATATATGTGTGTGTCCATAATGAGTCACCGTACACATATTCTATTTTGGATTCATATCACAATATCCTAAAATTTAAAGTTGATGAAGGTCTGGCGCTTGGACATGCAGCCGTACGTGGTACTCATACCCAAGTCTATATAACATAAGTAGAAACAATCAGTGTGTTTGGTTTGAGTATTCTGAATTAAGTTTTTTGAAAACTGACTTTTTTGGTTTTCGTGTTTTTTTTGTTTTCAGTAAATATTTTTTAAATTTTAAACATTTTTTTTTACTTTTTTAGATGCACCTTACTTAGATGTATCTAAAAAGTAAAAAATTTGTGAAAAAATATTTTAAAAAATTAATAAATACATAAAAATACAAAAATGTACTGAATTCTTGTATTTTTTTTTTTGTATTTTTGGTATTTAGTGAATTTTTAAAAGATTTTTTTACAATTGTTTTTCTTTTTAGGTGTATTTATGTTAGGTGTGTTTAAAAAGTAAAAAAATTGCTTAAAATATTAAAAAAATTCAGTAAAAACAAAAAAACACGGAAAATAAGAAAGTAAAATTTTCTGAAAAGTATTTTTTGAAAAGTAGAAACAAGCAAGGTATATTATTTTGATTTCCTCATTTAACATATTTTCTTTAAAATTTTTGTATATGGCTTGCAATACTATTTTTGTTGGAATTTCAAGAATGTGGGGCCGAAACAATATTGAATTTACTTCGTTTTGCGCTTATAGTAGAAAGGAATTGTCTCACTTTTCACAGATTTTAAAAGATGAAGCCACGAGGGAACAATATGATTATGCAATTGCACATCCAGAGGAGGTAAGTAGACTTTTTTTTTATTTATGCCAATTGCAATTTATTCATTGTATCCTTATTGAGGCTTGGAAATGCTAAGGTAAGGAGGGTGTGTCTTAGTTAACAAGGTTTTAATGACTAGAAAAATACCTGGTAGTTTGAGAAAAAAGTATATTAGTACATATATAAAAATAAAGGAGATATCTAAAATTGCAACAATTATAAAGTCATCAAGTTAATGAGCCATACAATGAAATTGTGGAAGAGAGATTGAACATCTATGAAGCATGGACACGCCAGATTTCATGCCGTGGCAGTGTCTGACACGGGGACACGCCGGGGACACGGGGACACGCCGGGGACACGTACGGGACACGCCGGATGGCGTGTCCCTTTAATTTAATTATTTTTTTTGCAGGGACACGGAGGAGACACGGCGGGGACACGCGTGTCCACCAAATCTGGACACGCGTGTCCAAATCTGGACATAAAGAGCAAAAGAGAAGAGTAAAGAAGAACAGTAAAACCTGGTCTTCGATCCAGTTGAGTCGCCTGTCGACCTCCATTCAGTCGACCACCGTAAGTCACTCTCTCCCTCTCGGCTGTCGACCTCCATCCATGACCTCGACCTCAACTCGCCTCGCCTGTTGACCTCCATCCGTAAGTCTCTCTCTCTCTCGTCCCTGTCTCTCGCCTTTCCTCTTGCTCTCTCTCTCTCTCTCGTTCTCGCATCGATCGCGCATCGATCGCGTCGATCGTTCTCGCATCAATCGCGTCGCGTCTCTCGCTCTCGCGAGAGAGATCGTCTCTCGCGTCTCCGATCTGTTCTGATGCTATCGCCTCTCTGATCTGATTCATATATAATATATATATATATATTTATTAGGTTTAATATATATATATATGTTTATTTATTTAATATTAGTAAAAAAATATATTAGGTATAATATATATATGTATGTATTTATTTAATATTAATAAAAAGGCATATCTTATATAATATATAAATATAAGATATAATATATACTTATATATATTAATAAATAAAAAAAAGTAAAAAAAATAAAATAAAATAATTAATAGAATTATGTTTATTTAAAAATATAATAATTAAATAAAATAATTAACTTGTATTAAAACAAAAATATTTATATAAAAAAAAATTTGCCGTGTCCCCAGCCGTGTCCGTGTCCCCATTTTTTTAAAAATTCCGTGTCCCGTGTCCGTGTCCGTGTCCGTGTCCGTATGCGTGTCCGTGTCCGTGCTTCATAGTTGAACATCCCTTAAGGATAAGAACAATCGTATTAGAGAATCAATTTAGATTTATGCCTGATAAATCAACTATGGAAGCAATTTGTTTACTAAGAAGATTACTAGAAAAGTACATAGATAAAATGAGGAATCTACATATAGTTTTTATAAATATGGAAAAATGCTTGTGATATAGGGTGCCCAGAGATATAATATAGTGGGTAGTGGAGAAAAAATGTGTAACAAAAAGGTAATTTGATGCAATAGAAGACATAAATAACAAAGATGTGACTACAATTAGATTACTTGTAGGAGAAACTAATGAATTACTAATAGGGGTGTTCAAAAATCCGAATTACCAAAAGATCTAACCCAAACCCAACTGACCCGACCATAATATGGGTGGTTTCGCCAATCAAGCAGTTGGCTGCAATTCAGTTTCATAAAAAAATTTTAATTTTTGATTGGATGTTAGGCTGAATGATTCAGAATCTGTCTAACCCGAACCGACCAAATTATGTATATGCATATATTTATCTTCTTCAATAATGGTGTCAGGTTTGTTTACCTAGATATTTTAAACATGCAAGACTTATCTTTAATTTTAATTCTTTTCTTCCCAAAGCAAATATATCTCCTGATGCACAAACTGACCCTTCCCTTTAATAAATAAATGAATAAAACAAATGATTTCACTACACAACTCTTTTGTCTCCCCACTCCTTAATCCACTCATTTCTCTCTCTCATCTTTCTCTTACACATTCTTATCTCCATTTCTCTCTCTTTATATCTCTCTCACCCTTCCCATCAATAAATTAAAAGAAAAAAACCCTTCCCAAGAAGAGATTGGACAACTCACTAGGTCTCCTCAATCCTCCCGTTTCTCTCTCCCTCACACCTCTCATCTTCCTTTCACCCACACACTTTCTTTATTTCTCTATCTATCTCGCCCTCTTTCGTCTCTCTTTTTCTATCAAACATTTCATTTCCCCTCTCTTGTCTCACCAGCTTATTTTTCTTCCTTATACTAGATTTACATCTCTCAAGATTTGCACTCTCTCAATATGTCACTCCTTTACTTGCAACTAGAACTTCTCACTCTAAGATCATGACAGCAAACAGCCTAAGATTGTGGTGGAGGGAGGCAATGGCGCAAAAGCATGGCAGTGAAACCCTCAGCTCTTCATCCTTTGAAAATTCTCTCCTCTTTCCCATACCCTCTAGTTTGAAATCTATTGTTCAAGCTTGATTATAGCAACTACCAAAGTCTGGCCGTAGTTTCTCCCATCCAAATCGAACGGTTTCGAACAACGATTTGGTCGACATCAGATGATTTTTTTTCCAAACCAAAGTTGTCTGTTCGGGTGACAGTGAACGGCAAAACTGAGCTGATCGGACCCATGAACAGCCCTAATTACCAATCACTGCAAGGTTTCATCAAGGGTTAGCTTTACTTCTTTACTTATTTGTTGTAGTTATGAATGAATTAATTAAACCCATTCAAGATGACGTCTCATGGTGTATGTTGTTCACTGATGATATCGTTCTAGTCTAAGAAGCAAGGACACTTCTACAAAGGAAGCATGACATGTCCAACACCTATGTTTGACACCGACACTCTTTGGACACTTCTAAATGTGTGTTCAACTCTTCTTCAACATGCCTTAGTTAAAAAATCAAAGTCATAATATTGGACATTTTATTGACACTTCACAGACATTTCAATGACACTAGTTGAAACCATCTGAACACATCTTGTGTGATGAATACCTTCCTAATAACAATGTATTGCATTCTTCAAAACACCAATTATGCACCCTAAATATAATACATCATGTGGTATTATAATGTTCTATATTTGTTTTGCATATCTTAATATTTGAAGTTATGAAATATATAACTTTTTAATCTAATCAGTGTTATGTTACATATATATATATATTTGTATTATCTTTGAATACATTATTCACATATATGACATTGAAATATAATAAATTTGTAAAAAGTATAGAATTTTATGTGTCCCAAACTTGTCGTGTCTTGCATTTTTTAAAATTGGCATGTTAGCTTGTCACATGTCCATGTATGTGCTACTAAGGTTCTAGTGGATGAAATTAACACTAAATTAGAAATCTGGAGATGAGCACTCAAGTTAAAAGGGTATAAGTTTAGTGGAAATAAATCGTAATAGATGGAATAGAAGTTTAGCAACAATAGAAGTGGAAATAATGGAAAGTAAAGATTGAAAATTAGGAGATAACAAATAGTGAACATTAAGAAGGATGGTGAGGTTGGAGATGATTTGATTCATAAAATAGGTTGTCTCGAGTGGAGGACTGTACATGTGTGATCAATGAATATCAACAAAATTGATAGTAAAATTTTATAAAACAACTATAAGGTCATCGATGCTTTGCAAGACATAGTGTTGGGCAACTAAGCAGCAACATGTATATAAAATTAGTGTAGTCGAGGTGAGAATGCTTAGATAGATGTGTGGTAAGACTAGAAAAGATAGAATTAGAAGTGAATATTTCATGAAATGGTAGGAGTAGAACTTAAGTTGAGAGAAACAAATTAAGATGGTTTGGTCATGTACAACGAAGATCTATAGATGCAACTGTAAGAAATAATGATAAGATCAACATAAATGGAGATGATAGGGGGAGGGAAGACCTAAGTTGACATGAGATGCAGTAGTGAAAAAGATGTGAACTCATTTAATTTAATTGAACATATAGCTCTTGATAGAGTTGAATGGAGAAAAAAGATTTCATGTAGCTGACTCTACTTAATTGGGACACAAGGCATAGTTTGATTTGGTTTGGTTATAGGTATGTAGACAAATTATTAAAAACTGGTTTCCTATCAGCTGCATTCCATTATCTACTATCTATCATTTCTCTATAGTTTTCCTTAGCCAGCATCACAATCAGATATTTAAGGGCTTCTAACTCAGTTTCTAGTATATTCTAGATCATTGTACGTGTCAATGTTTATGGCTTAAGAAATACTAATGTTATTTAGTAGTTTAACCTTTTCCCTGCACACCTTGATTATTACTTCTCAGTTGTTTGAATTAGTATGAAATTTTGTCTCTAGATTAGGTTCGTTACCTCAATTTCTCGAAGTAGGCTACTCACCGAAGAAATATTGAGTTCCTAGAGAACTTACTACTAATTGTGAAAACATTAATTCATTAATTTAGTTTAAAGTTGATAAAAACTTCATTTGTGGTTTATCAGTGCTGCAGTTTTTCAAGCATGGTTTAGGATACCTACGTGATATTGTCCATTGCAGGTGACTTTGTTTGGGGCCTGAAAAGTCCGAAGGTCATGAACCATGCTTCTAGTAGTTGTGGGAGTAAAATGTTTTCTAAGCTGTTCTGTTTTGTCAAAATTAACACTGAAAATGATTTTGCTGCGTCTACCCATATTGCCTTTTGCTTGGTTTGAATCTTTGGATATATTTTGTGACTTTCACAGTGGATATATGATGTGAGCTCCAGTTCTGTGGGACTGTTATATGTTCTGGCCAGAGACATTTTGGCACGTGTTTATAGTTATGTTATGTTCTTTAGTCTAGGAGGCAGAACATGTAGGATAGGAGATTCGTAGAGAGCAGTCCAATTACTCATGAGGCAAACCAGATTGAGAGTGTATCTACTAGCTCAGACCCATGGACATGAATTCTGGTCCTGTGGTCCTGGTGGTTGAGAATTAGTTATAGCCCAAGGAAACAGGCAGTTGTTATCCTATGTAGTACCCTAGTGGTTCAAGGACTAACGGATGGTAATAGAATTCTGGCTGTAGATATTCTGATGTCTTACCTTGTGCCATGATTAGGTAGTATAAGATTGGCTTGTGCAAAAATTCAAGTCATAATAAACTGAACAATGAAAATCTCTGTGAATAGTAATTTTCAGGTGTACTCCCCAATTCAGCTTAACAGTTCTAGTTATGTTTGTTACACTTTGTTATTTTGATTTTTCCCCCCTCTTTCACAAGACAAGGAAAAAAGATAACCAAACTTGCAATTTTGAACATGCAACATACCATTTATTGGAAATTGTTATATTCTTAATGTGATGAGACTCAACATACAAACTTTAGTAAGTTTGCAAATCATCCTTATGATATGTATGTGTGCGTATATAAATTTTTCCAGCTGTTGGAATTCTACTTGATATTGATTATCTTGAATTTATCGTAGGCATGGATGCCATACAACCCTGTGCCATTTCATAGTAAACAATTTTGGTCTTCAATCATTGTATTCAATTCAAAGATCTTGGCAATTACAAATTCATTCGAAATATCTAAGATGTTAATCTATTTTGGGTTTAGCTTTAGGCATGCAGTGTGTTCTGTGGTAGTCATTTTAGTTTCAGATGTGTTCTTTTTCATTTCAAGACAAGATCTCACCTACTTTAATCTAAACCTCTGGATTGAGTCATTTGCTTTGTGCCATGGTTTTTCGGTGTTACATTATTTAGAGCATTTTGTGGTAAAATATGTAGTCTTGATGTATTTTGGCTTTAAAACCTTGTCATCTACAAATTTTTCCTTACATTTTTTTGATGTTATGCTACTGTATGGGCATCTCTTTCTCTCTAGGAAAGAACATGTTTGTTACAAAGTGATTATGTGTATTTCATGGCATCAATCATTTATTTGCCAATGCTCAACAATTTAGTTTTACTGAACTTCAGATTGCAACTGTTATCAATAAGAAAGTTTCTGGTTTTTTCTTGATCTAGGTATTTTACAATGCAGCTCGCTACTACCACGCATACTATGGCCACAAAACAGTGAGAACTTCTTCATCTCTTCCCTGATGTTGTACATTTTTTTTTTTTGGTTGGAAATTATTTCCAATATTGCACAGAACTTTGCATTGCTGTGTTGTATATTACTCCATATGTTTTCTGTCGCCAGGATGCTCGTGCTGTCCTTGTGGGTCTTCTTTTGGTTCTCTCAGCATTTCAGTATCTAAATCAATGGACGAGGTATAATCAGGTAACTGGATATGTCAAATATTATTCAACATGATATTAGTGCTGTCTTCTTGCCATGATGTTTGATGAAGAAGCCAAATGTTGGTATGCAAGTATGGCCAGAAAATTTCAGTCAGCTGACAGTTCTGATCATTATCATTAATTTCTAATTTCTATTCCCAGTGCTTGTACAATGGGCGATCCATGAAATTTTGCATCTTTGCTAAATACCGAATGCTATATTCTAAAAAAACAATGATGTTAATTGTGAATTACCTCTTTATCTTCATTAAAAATTATTTTTATCAATGATGGTATTTTTGCCTTGGAAATATGGTCATACTGTGCCGTTACACACTCATCATTTTTATTTGTTAGTATTCATTTATTAAAGGGAAAGTGTGATATTGTCTTAACTACATTATTAAATTGTAGGGATTGGTAAAATAAATAATTATATATATATATATATGTATATAATGAAAAGTCTGTTTGATTATGCTAAAATGCTGGTTTTTGTCTCCGCCTGTGCTTAAAATGTCTTAATTTGTTAATACTTATGGATAACCACTTCATCTTGCAGGCTATTGACATGGTCAAGAAGACTCCAGCTTACAAAAATCGGCTTCATGCACTGGAACTTGAACGCAGTGGAGGGATGACAAACAAGAAGAAGGGTCAAAAACCGATGGACAAGTACAAGCTTGCTTAGTGTTTCATAATTGCATGATGTTTTTTTTGTTGAACATATATGTGGACAAGTGATGACGTGTGGTTCTTTTGAACTTTTCTGCTTTTGTACAATTCCATTTTATGGTTCATAACTGTGGTTAATATGGGGTGAACCATGTTTTCATGATAGGAAGATGACAGAAGACCTCAGCAAGGAACTTGATCTGCAGATAACGGGAGCTGAAAAACCATCCATGTGGGAACTTCTTGGTGTTCGCTTCATACTCCTACCATACACTATTGGAAAGGTTAGAAAAAAATTACAAAAAAATTTAAACGATGGTGAAACTTCTGGTTTTGATCTGTTTCTATGTCAGTCTTCTGCTTGGCAAAAACTCAAAAAACTGATCTTAGGTCATTCGCTTCCAGAATTACTAATCACTTTTCTATTTTACAGCTATTGTTATGGCATGCATGTTGGCTCTGGAGATATCAGGTTAAACGAGCTCCACATTCCTGGGAAGATGCTTCCTACCTAACTCGAAGATCCCTAGGGGTCTCTCTTGATAAATGGAGAAGCATAGGTATATATAGAATTTTCTCTCAGTCATCACCATCTATTTGAAGATCATTTAAATTCTTGCAAGGGGAGCATTTCCTGTATATGCTATTTGTTTGTTTCAACCATTTGTCATGGGCTGTTGTGTAAAAAATTATGTATTATTGATTGATTGTTGATATTACAAGATTGTTGTCTTTACAATTCCTATACAATCTATATATAGAAGAAAATGTGGTAGTAGGTGTAGTGGAGGTGATAGTGGGTTAGGTGAAGTGGAGTGTGTGGTGAAGTGGAGGTAGGTGAAGTGGAATGTGTAGTGGAGTAGGTGAAGGTAGTGGAGTGTGTGGTGAAGTGGAGGTAGGTGAAGTGGAATGTGTAGTGGAGTAGGTGAAGGTAAAGATGGGAAATTCTAACAGCCCCCCGCAAACTCAAGGAGGATAGAAACTAACCAACTTGAGTTTGAAGAGAGGAACAAAACAAGAAAATACATAAAAATAAACGAGGATAAGAGACACTGTATGGTCGTGTCAGACCATTGGTGAAGACACTGGATGGTGGTGTCATAACGTTGTAGAGGACACTGAATGGGGGTGTCATAACCATGTAGAGGACACTGTAAGGTGGTGTCAGACCGATGTAGAAGACAGTTTATGGGGTCATGTCGGACCGTTGTAGCAGATAATGTGGTGACAGTTGTTGTGACAGTTTACGGAGTCTTGCTGGACCCTTGTAGAAACTAACCGGAATCAATGTCGGGACAGTTTATAGAGTCTTGTCGGACCCTTGTAGAAACTAACCGGAATCTATGTCGGGACAGTTTACAGAGTCTTGTCGGACCCATAAAGGAGCTAACCGGTATCAAATGTCGGGACAGTTTATAGAGTCTTGTCGGACCCATAAAAAATCGCATCCTCAAAAGGTGCGCTCAATTTTTCAAAAGGCGTGCCATCAAAAGGCGTGCCCACTTTATCAAAAGATGTGCCATGAAAAGGCGTGCCAATTTGTCGGGCGGCAAGAGGCGCGCGATGCGCGTGGCTGGCCCTGGCTATTTAAAACAAGGTTGAGGCGAAGGCTGTGCATACGAGTCTGAAACCTCTGAACGCTCGGAGAGCTTGTCTCTGCAAATCTTGAAACACCCGGAAACCAACCCTTCTCTGAAACACTTAGCAACTCAAAAACATGGCCTCTTCTTCCCGTCCAGCTACCCAGAACCTGCTCACGCTCTTTCCAGAACTGAACGAGCCCACAAGAGAAATAACTGGTGCGGTGGCCAGTGAACCGCAACCAAACACCTCTGGTTTTGCTCCACTGAACTTTCCGATGCGGTCGGTGGAGCAAAAAATGGCGATGCAAACTGATATTGAGGCTAATCAGTATACTCTGAAGTCATGCGTGGAAACCATGACGGCGGTCACAAATTTGTCGAACCGGCTGCAGAGTAGGACAAATGAGGTGCAGCATTTAAACTCTCAGCTGGCTCTGCTCCAACGCATGTATAAGGATGCGCGAGCAGAGATAAGCGTGCTAAGGGCAGAAAACAAGGAGCTGAAGCGGAAGGCCACCGTGATGTTCCGATTTGGAGGTCCTCCATATGCTGCAGTGGAGGAGTATGGGGGAGTGAACGTGCTCGGTGGACAAGGAAACACGGAGACCGGACTGGCACGGGACACCCAAGATAAAAGTAAGAAGAAGAGACCTGCAGTAGAATAGAGAAGGGAAAAGAAAAATCCCACTGTGGGTGTGGTTGTTTTTTGTTTTTTTTTTTTTTTTTTTTTTGTTGTGTGTGTGTAAAATGATGATCGGGGTGAGGCCCGATATGAATAAAATGAGTTTGCAGTTCGTCTTCTGCCTCTGTTTGTTTTTTTTTTTTTTTTTTTTTTTTTATAATAATAACAAGAATAAGAAAATGAGATCATGGAGTGGGCGGTGGTGACAGGTGGTGGAATGCACATGGGTTGGTCGAGTGGGTTTAAAATAAATGTAGCCGACACTGTGAGAGAGAGAGCTTCTCGGTATTGGGGTGTAGTGGGATTAAAGAAATAAAAGAAAAAAAATAAATGGAGCCGACACTGTGAGAGAGAGAGAGAGTGGGGGGAGTAAAATATTAAAAATGTTTGAGTGGGTGAGATGATGTAGCCAAGTTTACTCCTCAGATCCTTCTCCTTTGTTCTCTCTTTCGACCGCTCTCTGTGTTATATCTTGCATCCTTGTTTTAATCACGCTCTGGTCAAGCGGCCATGCGTCATCCACCAGATTTTGGATCCTTTTATTTCTAAATAGTGAGTGAGAGAGAAACAGAGGAGAGAGAGAGAAGCAGAGTGATGGGTTGTTCGAAGATTTCTTTCTCGGCGGCAGCGATGGTGGTGGTTGTGCTGATGGCCACAACAACAACCAGAGTGGCGGAGGGGCGAGGTATCCGATCTGTCCACGGGCTGTGGCGCGAGAGATGAGGTGACTTCGATGGCGTAGAAGGCCGCGAAGGAGGTGTCGACGCCATGGAGGGAAGCCGAACACGGCCCCGGCTCGAGGTGCTTGCTCGGCATCTCTGCTCGCGTCGTTGTCTGGTGCACCATCGGGGTCTTCGGGAAGGAGAGAAGATGATCAGCGCGAAGCTTGAAATGAATTGAAATTTGGGTGATTGTTGTGGATATATGTGTATGTCGTTCGGCGGATTTGAAGGCGATAACAGCCGATCCGGCGACGGAAGAAGCAGCCATGGAAGCTCCAAAGTCCAGCCCACTGGTTTAACAAACAATCTTTTTTTTTTTTTTTTTTTTTTTTTTTTTTTTTTTTTTGAGCCCCGACCTCCTCTGGAATTTAAACCACCTCCTGAAAAGAGAAAATGCCCACAGTATACAAGGTTGAGGTCCGGCGGGCGGCCAAGGCGAGGTTGCCGCCCGCCGGTGAAGCGAAAAATACTAATTTCTTAACCTTGCTCTGATACCATGTAAAAAATTATGTATTATTGATTGATTGTTGATATTACAAGATTGTTGTCTTTACAATTCCTATACAATCTATATATAGAAGAAAATGTGGTAGTAGGTGTAGTGGAGGTGATAGTGGGTTAGGTGAAGTGGAGTGTGTGGTGAAGTGGAGGTAGGTGAAGTGGAATGTGTAGTGGAGTAGGTGAAGGTAGTGGAGTGTGTGGTGAAGTGGAGGTAGGTGAAGTGGAATGTGTAGTGGAGTAGGTGAAGGTAAAGATGGGAAATTCTAACATGTTGTCCATTCCAAAAGAAACCTAACCCAAAAAAATATGATAAACCAGAATATTGGTTGAGTGGTTAGTCCCAGCCCCTGCACATATATCACTTGTACAGTTGCACTGATATGATTTTGCATTCCTCATATTTGTTGTACTGATCTGATACTGGGTGTGGTTTTTTTAGATGAATCAACGCAAGAAGATCTTATTCAGAGACGTTTATGGGAAAAATCCAACTTGGAGAGCTACCTAGCAGAAATGCGTAAAGAATCAAAGCGCAGAAGATAGTGAAATTTGTTGCCCGCAGTGTCTTTCACCCTGTAATCGGACAACATAATTTTTTTATACGAAGGCTATACACAAAACTGAAACCCAATCATGCTTCAACAGCAGAAGTTTGGGTCCATGGTTGATATTGGAGAGGCGGAGGATAATTATTTTTTGAAGCATCCCTCTATTTAGTTGGAGTCCATAACAAAGTTGTAGAACTTGAAATATGACAGAGGGTCGGCTCATAAGAAAGATTTTTGTGGAGTTTATTTAATTGTCATCCATAACATGATTTAATATTACAATATGATGCTGATATCAGGTACCTGTCTTTGTGATCCTATATACTCCTTGTATTTGATTTTAGGCAATAAAAATGAAAATTCATGAGAAGTATTCAAGTGTAGGTTCCTTTGATTTCTTTAACAATGCGTGGAAAATGTTACTCATTGTGACCTCTGATCCTTGGCTTTGTTATTTGCATGATTGTTTATGTTCCTTGAGTTTCTTCATATTCTAACCATTATATTGTTGAAGATATATATAGGAAGTGTTCAAATAGGAATAAACAGTGTGGATCTCATGAATTTAGCTTGCTATCTCGAGCAATGGATGCAATTTTTGAAATGGCATATGCAGATATGAAGTTAAATAGTGCTCTCTTTAATGGAAGGCTTGCTGATACATAGGAAAGAGCCCCGCTACATCCACACAAAATTTGGCAGTCCGACCCCTGACTGACGTGACTTCACTTTGGAAAGGTAGAATCCCATCTCTCTTCTTCTTCCTCTTCTTTCTTCTCCTTCTCTGTTGGTGCTTGCCTCCTTTGCCACCCTCAGATCTGAATCTGTGAAGAAAAAAAAAAGAATGGCCACCAACCTCCACACCCTTGCCACCACTCCTTTGCCAACCTCCACACCCTCGCCGCCACTCCTCCACTGATCACCATCGCGCCTCCACAGTCCCCAATCACTTACGCAGCCTTCCTCCGTTGTCCAAACCACACCATCGGCCACACCCTAGGTCGCCACCCAAAACCCTTCACCTTCCTAGATCCATCTTCCTCCGTCGTCCAAACCACACCATCGGCCACACCCTAGGTCACCACCCAAAACCCTTCACCTTCCTAGATCCATCGTCAATCACCACCATGAACCACCCACTCCCTTTCACGAACCTCACTGCCGCAAGTCCAAACCCCTTTTCTGCTGCTACAAATTGCGGGTCATTGCATCGGAGAGAGAAGCAAGAATGGTAGGGAAACATCGGAGAGAGAAGCGAGAATGGTAGGGAAAGAGAGCGTCATTGGAAGTTTGATGTCGGTGGTGGATGGCGTCAGCAAGAGGGTAGAAGAAAGAGATGGGAGTTTTGAGAGAGAGAGAGAGAGAGAGAGGAGCGTGAGTTGAGATTTGGATGTGAGAGATTGAGAGGAGCGCAGGTTTCAAATGGCGCCAGCTAATTCGGGGCAATTGGGGCCTCCTTTTTGTGTGGGATTAAACATTTATCCATAGGAAAGAGTAGGGTTGCCCTTAATTTGAGATTTGTATGATTGCTTTGACATGAAGATGGAACAATGTGAAAATGGGGCAGACTCTGCAATTCATGCTATTTTATAACATAATTTTCAAATTTGAGTAGTTTTGAATTTATTTTTTTGACTTATTCCTTTTGAGCAAACTATACTCCTGTATTCCGTTGTGTTCGTGGCTTCCTCCGGACAGAATGATTTGGCATTACTCCAGGTGTGGCGTTTTCACTGTTAAATCTGCTTATGATCTGGGCCTTTCATCAACAAATTTGGAGCTGCAAGCGAGTAGGTCTGATGGTGGCAAGGGTTTGGCTAGTTTTTGGAAAGCTTGTAGAAATTGAATATCCCGCCTAAAGTGAAAATATTTGCATGGAATGTGTCTTAACATCCTCCCAGTGAAGGCAAAGTTGATCTAGAAAAAAATCCCAATTTCCGGTGAATGTGAAGTGTGTGCGAATCAGATGGAGACAACAAGGCACTGCCTGTTTGAATGTGAATTTGCTAAGGAGGTGTGGTCGGCAGTGGGTTTGAGCAATCTTTGGGCGTGTGGGAGGAATTGTGGAATACTTGATTGGGTTTGGCGCTTGCTTATTCATAATGGGGCTGAGGTTTTGGGTTTGGTTTTTGCAATCTGTTGGAGGATATGGCTCAATAGAAATCAGTGGGTATTTGGGAGTAAGTATAAATCGGCAAGTCAGGCTGCAGCATTGGCTAGATGTAGTCTGGATGAGTTTATTTTTGTGAGAAGTCAAGTGCACATTGTTGAACAACCTTGTTTGGTGGAGCAATGGTCTTCCCCTCCTATTGCCAGCTGCTATATGGTAAATTGCGACGGTGCAACATTCAAAAGTGATGGCTTTTCTGGTATTGGTGTTGTGGTGCGTAATGAGAGATGATCGGTGATGGCTTCGTTGTTTGAGAAAAATCCCATTGATGTTAGATATAGATTGCTTGGAGGTGTGGCAGCTCTTCGTGGTGTATTTTTGCACAAGAATTGGGGCTCACTTCGATCCAATAGGAAGGGGATTGTATTGATGTGATAAGAGCTATTGGTGGAGTCGAGTCTGAGTGATCTCCCTATGGGCATTTTGTGGCTAGTATTCGGCAAGTGATGGATTCTTTTCAGATGCACCAGGTTTCGCATGTTTGTAATCAGGGAAATCATGTAGCGCATTGTTTAGCTCGAATGACAATTTGGTTTGAAGGGGTGAGAGTTTGGATGGAAGATGTTCCTTCTTCGATTCAATATCTTGTTCAGTTGGAGGCTTTGCTTGAGAGTTCTTAGTTTGTGTATTCCTCTATCTAAAAAAAAAAAAAATATAGAAATTACGATACTCAACCTCCTTGATCTACTAATTTTTTTAGAAAATTATAAATACACCTTAGATTTGTTAAAATTATAAATTCTCCTTTCACGTTTTGAAAATTACAAGCATCTCTTTGTCAGAATTTTATTTATTTTATTTTTTTGTAACTAACCTAACAGAAAAAATAAAATTATCCAAATATATTCTATATCAAAACGAAATTATCAAACTACCTTCATTTTCATCCATAACCACTAAATCTTTCTCTTTACACCACTACAATATTTTCTAACTCTGACATACAAAATATTTGTAGATAGTAATGACAGTGATGCTGATCAAGAGTGTGAAAAGATGGTGCGATGGTTGAGCAAAATAGTATTACTAGTACAAAAAAAAAAATGAGAAATAAAGAAAAAGAGATATGTAAAAAGAAAAAATAAAATAAAATGTTTTGCCTTCATAAACGTGAATATAGATATTTTTAGAATTTTTTATATATTTTATGTTAATGATTGATTAACAGAAGAGGTCAATTGTGACGTGATTGAAAATTTTAAAAAGTAAAATGTAATTTCCTAAACGTGTGATAGAAATTTGTATTTTTAATAAATTTTTAAGAGGTGTATTTTAAATTTACTCTTTGCATTTTGGGATACAGAATTTGTTTGGGGGAATTAGAATAGGCACTCATGCCTTAAGTCAATTTCTGAATTTTTTTTTTTTGGTGATTAGACCCAAACTCTAATCTCTTTGGCCAAAAGGATAACTATCTGTTGAAATCAATATATGTGTTATCTGTTAAAATTCATTAAACTAATTATTTGTTGAAATATAACATGTCACTAATTCAACAACATATTTATTGAATATTACACATTTATTTATTTAACCACTACTATCTACTGTCGCTGACCGCCAGTAACTGCTGTCAGTGACTTTTTTGGTAACTTTTCTAGCTAATTTTTTGGCACCTGTGACTTTTTTTAGTGTGTCTTTGTCACTAAATAAAACTTTACCTTATATCTAAGGATGTAAATGAACAAAGCTATTTGTGAACAAATTAGACCTCGACTCAGTAAGTGCTCGTTCAAACTCAATTCGTTAAATTTTTTTCAAGTTTGAACTCGTTAAAATCTTAATAAATAAATTCAAACATACTAAAGTTCGGCTCATTAGGTTGGCTAATTAGTTGGGCTCGTTTAATATTAATCTAAATAATAAAATAAATATGTTATTTATATATTAAATAACGTAAAAATATGTATAAATAATAGAATAAATATGTTATTTATAAATTTAAATAATGGAAATGTAGATAATAGCTAAATTTATTTATATATAAATAATTGGTACGTATAAATAATACATTTATATAATAGTGGTGATAGATGTTATTATTTGATAAGATATTAATTTCTTTAGTATGTTTACATATATTGTATATATAATTATATAATAAATGTTTCAATTGTAACTTTAGTTTCATATGTAAGTATGAATTTATAATTCTTTTTTTTTTTTACTCGTTAAAGCTTGTGAACAAGTTCGAACTCGAGTTAGCTTAAGCCAACTAGGCTCGAGCTCGATTCGTTAAATTTTTGTTAAGCTCGAACTCGAACTCAAACTCATTAAAATCTTAATAAACAAGCCTAAACATACTAAAATTTGGCCCAGCTCATTTATAACTCATACTTATCTCTAATACCGTATACCCCACTTGAAATTGACTTTACACCAATTTTTTCAATTAAAATTCTGTGTAAATTTAAAAATAAGAGAGAGAGAGAGAAAAAAAATTATAAATCTAATCTCAGGAGAGTATAAGGTATTACGTCTAGTATATTTTTTATTAGTGAGAGGTCCACCCTTTACGAAGTAGTTTAGTGAGAAGTCCTTTCGTTACTTTTGAAGGACATTTTGTTTTTAATTTTATCCCTTAATTTACCTGTTGACTTTTTTTTGTTGACTTTTCATTGACTATCTATTTAAATTTATATCCATCTATTCAAATGTTGTTTCTATCTATTCAATTTTTTTTGTCTATCTGTTCAAATTCTTGTCTTATATTTTTTATTTGTTGAAATTCTTGTCCTATCTTTTCCTATCTGTTAAAATTTTTGTTCTAATTTTTTTATTTGTTGAAATTCAAACTTATTTTCTTCTATCTGTTGAATTTTGCAAACCTATTTTTTTCTATTTGTTTATTTTTTTTTATCTATGAAAAGAAATTATATATATTTTTTATCTATTGAAGTTTAAATCTTTGTGATTGAAATACATTAAACCTCTATCTGTTTAGATTTTGAACAGTTCTATCCTATCTGCAATATGTTTCATCATCATCATCATCAACAACAACAACAACTAGCCACAAAAAAAAGAAAAAGAAAAAAAGAGTAATATGTTGAGAGAAGATCGAATTAAGATCTATATCTAGCTTAAAATAACATCCAATTAGTATACATTAATTTGTATTTGGGACGAGAAAGATTGGATACATACCTAATATTTGGCATAGTGCACAAAGCGGTTGCTCCGTGACTTCAACCCATACCTAATATTTGGATACATAACTCAAGATTATTAGGCCAAGATTTTACCATTAAACCAATGGTAAAACTTGACTTACAGTGTATGAGATCAAGTAGATATTGAAGTGTTAGAAAAATCAACTGGATTCAACAAATCAACTCGAAATCACTTGTTCTGCAAACATTACAATGATTTTTGAGGGAATCAAAGCTCATTTAATAACTAAAACCAAATCAAATTAGAAAGATGAAGTAGAAATCATGTACAAATCCATAAGGTAAAAAATAGAAACGTGTATAAGAAAAATTATTTCTACATCAAAACAAATTCAAAACCTTAAACACTTGTTGAATATTAGAATTTCGATCAATGAGAAGATTCGTCGGGATTTGATGATACTGATGTTGTATTATATTCTGCAATCACATGAAAAATAAGTAATTGGAGAAAAAAATGCAAATATTTATGTAAGAACACCGCGTAGAGCTCTTTTGTCATGATCCGACTGTTATGATCATTGTCGAAGAAATCGAACACCTCGCGTAGCTCTGAGTTGTAAGCCGACGACTCAAATGTTGGTTTGGAGACTTGATTCAACCTCCATACCCAACTCGCCAAGGAGATCCGATTTGCCATCAGATGTAATGGAGAAGAAGTCACTATGATAGCGTTTGACGAGTAACAGGTGAAGATAGTGGTGCCGACGTAGATGACTGGACGCGTTGGAGCAATGACAGTGAAGGTAGCGGAGTGGTGGCTCAGCAACGAAGATAAAGACACAAGAGAAGAGAGAGAGAGAGAGAGAAAGATCTAAGAGCATCTCCAACGATGAATCATTTATTTCACCAAAATTGAGTAAAAACTTCATCTGATATCCAGCATTCCAACAGAGCATTTTTGGCTATTATCAATATATAGGTCGATCGAGCAAACAACCAGCCAGACGTCTGGTCGGCAAGAGCAATCCATTACTTTCAAGAGTATGCTTTGTTGTGAGAAGTTTTCTACTAATCAGATGATTAGGGGGACAACCGATCAGATGTTCGGCCGGTCGTCTGGTTCTACAAAATCAACGGTACCAAACAGTGAAATGTTGAACGCTTTCAGACATCCTCTCTTTAATGAAACATTTTTGATATTCTTAATTTGATACCGGTTTGATGAAACCGTTGGAGTTGAAAAATGACTTCTTTTTCATCAAATTCAAATTTGATGATAACTTTCATGCAGCGTTGGAGATGGCCTAATGAGAAGAGAGAAAGAGAGAGATCTAAAGACTGTTAAAAAGCTAAAAGTCAGTTTTTAAACTTATTTTGGGTCACATTATCTCTTACACTTTTTACACGTTTTTTTAAAATAAGTTAAAAAAAATTAAAAATTCAACTTTTAATCATCTTATCAAAATAGGCTTAAAAAGAAGAGAGAGATATGAGATATGAGATATGAGAGTGAGATACAATCAATGCGTGAAAGGGGTAGTTTGGTATCTTTATAGACATTTTGGGGTGTTTGTTTGGATTTTTTTAGTCAAGCTATAACTTCTAATTTTGGAAAATTTATTTTGGACTATTTGGTTAAATTTATTTCAAACAGTTTCTGATTTTAACAACTTATTTTAACTCCAAAAAACTAATTCTGAGAAGTTGCCCACCCCTTACTCTTGATTATCAGCTTCAGCTGTGCACATATTAATTTATGATTTTACTCTTAGATTTTTTTAAAAAAAAAAAGAAAAAGAAAAAGACCTAAATAGACTATAATTTTTTTTTAATGAGAAAACCTAGACAAATAGTGAATAATAAAAAATAAAAATTAATTGAAAAAGTTACTTCACAGCTTATTTAATAAACATTACTCAGCAATTTAAATTTATAATTCAACAGTTACACCAAAAAGATTAACAACTTCTAATTAAAGTTATAATTTATAATCTTTTAAACTATAATTTATAATATATTTTAACAGTTACACCTAATATGTGGACGGTTGCCAAAAGAAATTCAATTTTAAAATTTTGGCACAAGAACCAAAAAAAAAAAAAATTAGACACTATACTTTATCAATGTTAATAATTAAAAAGGAAAATTACAAACACTTCTCAAGATTTGGTAAAAATATAAATTCTCCTGAGATTTATGAAATTACATCCCGCCTCCTGAAGTTTATATTTTCATAATACATTGTTCCTTGAGGTTTTTATTTCCATACAAATTTTTCCTTAATTTTTTTTTAATTTATTATAAAAATTTGACCTTCACAGAACAATTTATGATTTCTCAAATCTCTAAAAAAAAAATTATATTTTTACCAAATCTCGCGAGCTGTTTATAATTTGCCCTAATTAAAATCATGAAATTAAAAAATTACACTGCAGCCCGTTACACAACTCCAGCGGAGTAGTTCCCATTCTCTCTCTCTCTCTCTCGTTGCGGAGGAGCTGCTTTCCAGTGTCATTTCTCTCCTCCATCTCTCCACCGGATCTCAAAACCAAAAAACAACACCCAACCCATTCGGTTGTTTCTAGGGTTCTCAAAACTCACCCCCTTCTGTCACTGGTCCTCTTGATCTTCAAGCACTCTTCGCTTTCTCATGCAATCATAATCATTTCTTCAATGGCCAACTCTCCTCCTCAGGTGTTCCTTTTCCCCCAACTCGTGTATTCTATTATACAATATATTAGCACTTCGCTTTTTTGTAATTATTATTCTTATTATTATTATTTTTTAATTGTATGTGAAGGTTGGGTTCTTGGTTCCTCTGAACAACAATTTAGAAGAAGACACTTCAATACCCAAATTATCAATTTCCCAAGGCTCTAACTTTGTGGGCCGCAATTCCATTCCACTCTCCGACAAGCGACTCAGCCGCAAACATCTCAACCTCGTCGCCTCTTCCGACTCTTCTGCTCATCTCATTATGGTATTCATTCCCTTATATCTATTCCCATATGTCTATATATATATATATATATATATATGTATATGTATTCAAATTTGAGTAAAAAGTTTATTTGATATGAGCCACTTCAATGGACAAACTCGAATTTTAAGCATAAATTATAAATTTGAGTAAAAGCTTAACCCTTTACCATTTGCTTCATCTAATTTGATTTCAAATTTGAGTGACAAAAGTTTGATTTGATATGAACTACTCCAATCTTTTTGAAAATTCCACTCTTATCCAAAATTTTTATTGAATTTGATGAAGGATAGTTCTTAATTTGATGAGCATTTGATGAAAGGATTGGAGATGATTTTTGAGTACTTTTTCATCAAAATGAAGGGTTGGCAGGCAGAGTGGTAAATTTGAGAACGCAAAAAAGTAATACTAAAAAAATTTGGTAAGTTTGGATCGAGTAGTGGGAGGGCGTTTTGAGTATTTGTTTACCCATATTTAAGTTTGATATTGGTTGAGTCAAGAATTGGAGTTGCTTTTACATATCTATATATACGGATACATACCCAGATTCTAGAATTTGTGTCAAATGAAATGTTTGAAATCATGTGATGATAAAATTTGATCACTTTTGGTTTATCTATTGAATGGTATTGTAGGAAGGAACAAACCCAATTGTTATAAGATCCCAGGACCAGAGGAGGAAAATTTTGTCTCGAGAAAGAGTGAAAATTAAACATGGTGACATTATTGAGTTGATACCAGGGCATTATTATTTCAAATATGTAACGTTGGCTCCCGAGAAAAACTCATCTTCACCCAGTGACAAGAGGAAAAGGACTCCAAAGGAAAGTAGTGAGCCTAGTGAAAGTGAGATGCAAAGTGTGAAGAGGAAGAAGCAAGTGTCTGATGATGAAGCTCTAGCAAGAAATTTGCAGGTATTATTGTCCAACACCAGTTCAATACATAAAAGTTACTTTAATTTTAAATTTTTTATTAAATGAAGGAAAATTCCAATAGAAGAATTGGGATAAAGTGTGCATTTACATAGATGAGATCACTAATCAAAGAGTAGTGGATTTACATGTGCAAAACTATTAATCAGCAATAGAATTCTTCCGTGGAATTTGTTCCCTGAATTGATCACTTTTTCTACCTTTCCTTTGCATGGAAGTCTGAGCTGTATGATGATAATCTAGCACGGGACAACTCTCTGGAGGCAATTCGTCATTTCAAGGTTCCTAATGAGAAATTACCTTCAACTTTCCGACTTATGCGAGTGAAAGGGCTTCCAGCATGGGCCAATACCTCTTCTGTTTCTATAGGGGATGTGATTGAGGTAGCAAATCTTCATTTCAGCATAATAAAGTTAAATTTTGCAGACATTGATTAAACTAGTTATATCATTGGCTCTCTTCTTAACAAAACATTTCCTCAATTGTGTGAAGGTCATCTAAGACATAGTTTTAAGTTTACCCCTAAATTTCTGAGCAGGTACCATTTGAGTGAGTACTTGACCAGCATTTGGGTTTAGTTAATATGTCCTGTGGGTGACTATTTATTAATGCAAAATATTGAAATGGCTTTCATAAACTGGCTGACAGATAAAATTCTCCGCTTAAAGACAGAAATGTGTATGTTCAGTGTGTATGAAGCACAGATACTTCAAGAAGGAAGTCGCATTTGTATCGGATACTGATACTCGTGGATATGTATCCGATACTTCCTAAACATATCTGATACTTGGTAGTATTGTTTATTTTTATTTTTTTTTAAAATTTTGAGAAGTATCAGATATTCTAAGTCATGTATCCAAACTATTATGAAATTAAGATCGTAATATTTCCTGCGTAGCTATAGAGTTGTTAACATAAATACAATAATAGTTTTCATTTCAATACTCAGTTTACTTGTTAGGGAATAAGAAAATAACATGATACTAAAATTGGATTTCAACAATTAAAAAAGCAAGAAACTTGCGTACAGCACATTAGTATGTAACACTTTTAGGTGTGAAAGGGAAAAGCACAAGGACAATATAAATAATTTAAACGTGATAGTGAAATGGAATTTTCACAGGTTGTATTAAAAAAAATAGTAAATTGACTACTATCTCATAAACTAATACCTAGATGCTAAAGTTGAGCTTGTGTATAATACAATATTAGGAACTATAATTTTTTTACGAACGTATCCTAGGCATACCCCCGTGTCTTATTTTTGTAAGTCTTGTCATATCGCCGTATCGTACTAGTATCCCATATCCCATATCCATATCCATGATTCATAGTTCAACGTGAACGAAATGAAAAGTTAATCTTAACTATTTCATAAAACTCCTGAGATGTAAATCCCTCAAAATTACTTGTGTCCTTGGAATTTGTTGGCTTGTAAGAAACTGTTCCATTTTGAGTACTAACTAGATATTACAGGGATAGTTTAATGTTGTTAATTTTCTCTTGGAAGGCCTTTTAAATTCTATTTTTGGTCCTGTATTGGTGGATATACAACTGATAGTTTTATTTATTGATAAATAGGTTTTTTGTTTATTTATTTGGTAGGGGAATGTTGTCATGGCTGTCCTTTCAAATTACATGGTGGACATGGATTGGTTGATTTCTGGTGAGCATGATTTATCATAGTTCTATCCTTTGTTTTTATTAATGGTCGCAACTTTGAATATTCTTGTACTTTCCTCTGGTATAAGTACTTCAAGTTTGAGATGATCATAGATTAAAATAAGCTTGTTGAGGTGTCAATCTTTTCACTTGCACGAGCTGAGTACACTGTAGCTTCTTTAATTTTTGTGTGTGTGTGGTTTAACTTGGGGTCATGCTGCTAACAAATATGATTTATAGTTTACAAGCATATGCTCTCAATCTGCTAAAACTTGTCTTCAACTTTTTATGCTCCTATTGCTTGTGCAAGCTTGCAGCTTATAAACTCTTGATAATTATTTGTCTGTTCAATTGAATATTTAGTGTGTGCATATATCATTGATTAACCACAGTTCATTTTATCATTGCTCTCAAATTCTGAGCCTTTTATGCAAGGATCAAAATTTTGTTTTGGTACATTGTTTTGGTTAGCTTGGAAATAGAAATGTTTCAGAAACATTTTGGAAACATAAGGAAAGTGGCAAAAGATTTTGAAAATTTATGAAAAATGTTTGGAAACAAAAACTAAAAAACCTACATAAATTATAAATATATATATTTTCAATAATTAAATAATTGAAATTGCTGAGGTCCATGAATGTTAAAGCTCATAAACAAATGGTTTAAAGACCTAGTTGGGGAGGGCTTTGTCCATTATAAATTACTAGTGACAATCTTTGATAAAGAAATATTTTGCAATAATAAAAAAAGAAGATACGTGATTTAATGAATGCTTATTTTATCTTTTATCTATCTCTCTTTTTTTTAGCTTTTCTGATTCTCTAATAAATTTAATATTTTTCTTTGATCTCAAATATTTTCTTTTGACAAAAAGAAGCAAATAGTAATGACCTTTGTTGGATATTACTGGTAGATTTCGAAACTACTTATTCTTTCAATATGTCTTGTAGTGTTTTGGCATGTTTCGGTGGAAACATTAGAATTTTGGTATTTCTCTAATGTTTCATTATGGTTTCCTAAGAAATAAAAGCATATCCCAATGGAAAAGAAATGAAATTTTGTTCCTTACTTTTATGTTATGGTATAATTGCATTCATTATGCCTTTTAAGGTTGCATGTCTGTTTTCAATATAATTTTTTTTAGATCTACTTGAAGTAGGATCTTGATCAATATTTATACACTTGCATGATATACACACACATACCCACATAAATATTTTTGGGGACTCCTTTAGATCTCATGAATATTTTGACCACTTTAGATGGTTATTCTTATTTTATGGTTATAGGTGTAGTTCTTATTGTTACCCCTTCCAGCAGTGGGGAATTTCATGTGTACGTTTTTCATGGACCTACCTATCCCATCCTCACCTTGTAATAGCAGATCATTTTGTCCTTTGTGGTGCAGCATGTCCAACACTTAAAAAGGTTCCTCATGTGTTGGTCATTCATGGAGAGAGTGATGGTACGCTGGAGCATATGAAGGTTTGACATGAGATTAAGTTATAATAATCTCCATTTATGCGCTTGAAGCCTTTAATTGGGTGGATGAACTTTAATTTTGTTAGATGTTTCTAGAGAAGCAAGCCAGCAAATTGGATTCTGCACAAACCCCCATTACCAATTTCGTATGGGACCCACCATTCAAAAGCCATGCTTCTTGTTTATCCTCGAGGAGTGAGAATTATTGTACATACAGCAAACTTGATTTATGTTGACTGGAACAACAAAAGCCAAGCTCTGTGGATGCAAGATTTCCCTTGGAAGGACGGAAATAATTCAAGCAAAGGATGCGGATTTGAAAGTGACCTGATTGATTATCTTAGTGCGTTGAAGGTACTATAACATTTGACATCATATTTGACTGCTGAAGTTTAGATGCTCACACAATTTTTTTTGATTTATCTAATGCTTTTTTGTTGTAGTAAGCACTAGGTCAGAATTTTGGTTACTATAATTTTTGTTATTGCTTTTTATTTTCTGCTTCTCTATTTAATTTTTAATCATTTTAAGAGGAAGTGATCTTTCTACTTATTGTGTGCATGATTTGATACATTTACTACTCTCTTTTTTTTATTATTATTTTTAAATCTTTATGTGTATTAGATAATTTTTTGCCCTTTAATGCGATCTCAAACGTTTCCATCATTTTTCTTGTGCCTACGTTATGATCTATCAAATTTTCTTCTGTTTGATAGGTTCCAGACTATTGTACTTTATCATTAATTACACATTTCTTTCTATTGTAGCATATCACCTCATTTCTGAATTTGTGAAACATTATCTACTGGATTGTTTTCAATGGAGTTTAGATTCTGTAATTTGACTATTTAATTACAAACAAATAGAACCCAAAGTCTTTGAATGATCTTGTCTGCATTGACATTTCTCCTTTTGGCATGCAACCCCTGCTGAAAGAAGTAGGTTTAGTACTCTGCTAAACTGTCGGAGAGTTAGATTTACTCACATTCAACTCTCTCTCTCTCTCTCTCTCTCTCTCTCTCTCCATATATATGCATGTGATATATATGCACCCAATTGGCTAATTCAGCCATGGTGTTTTGTGTTCAACTATTCTTTTTTCATTTTCAAATCTGTTTGTGACATTCAAATCTTCTTTTATTTTCATCAACTGAACCCAACCTTGGATGATTAGTTATGGATTTTTGTCATTCTTGAGGTGTAAATATGTGTGCAAACATTGGTGAATGTTAAGTTATGTACATGAGAGTATTAGTGTCATTGTACTTATTATCTTATTAATATAAATACAAGGGCTTAGTGAGGTAAGAAACCTATTTAGGTTTTGTGCCTCCTGTTCCAGCAAATCTCTCTCTCTCTCTCTCTCAACTATTATGCTACAGTTTTAACTGTGAACAATGGGCTCCTTCTACTTCTTTTGTTTAATATATATATATATATTTATTTATTAGTACCTCTTTTGTCTAATATACGTCTTCATTGCCTGTTCACACTGTTATTCTCGCTTTTAGTGCCTAAACTTCCTACCGCCTCTCCCAATGACCATCTCATTTTCCTTTTCTATGCTACAAGTAAAATGTAGTATGTTCGTTGGAGCTGTAATACAAATCCCTCATATCTTATTTTATGAAAGCGGTTCAGTTGTTTTCTGTGCCTCAATTAATGAACGTTAGCTTTCTGCAAGTGTGAGGGACCATTCCTTGATGCAGTGTTAAAAGCGCAATCTGTTAAGCATGAGATTGTGGATTCAAGTGTGATAGCAGCCACTTTATGCATATGATGCCAAAAGTTTGGTCTGTATCCAACCCTCCAGTTCAAGGAAATGTACATGGGAATGGGCTTGTTTAGTTCTCAGGAAATGTAAGAAGCAATCATTTGTTAGGAACTATGATAAGATTGAACAAGAATGTGGGAGGACGAGAAATTTTGACTGATATCATTTTTCCAAAGTCTAAAGTAAAAATTTATGTTGTGAAACTACATTTTAGCTATTTTACTTGGAAACATGTGGCTGTGAAATTAATTTATATTCTATTGTTTCATTAGAAGAGACACTGTTGTGTCATATAAAACATATTAGTTTACCTTCCCAAACTCTCTCTCTCTCTCTCTCTCTTAATGTGTGTGTGTTTTTGGTCCACAGGTGGGAGGAGGGGTTTCACTAATTAAATTTTTTTATTGCTGATGTTATTGCTGTGCTTATCTTACTCATAGACCATGTTTGTTTGGTGGGGTTATTTCTCCCACAAAATGGTGGGGTTATTTCTCCAGATTAGGTTCCCTCTTCCATCTAACGGTAAAAAATAATCCTCAAGATATTATTCCATGCTGTATCTTACTCCAACTAAATTTAGTACAATAATGCCATGGTATATATAATCCCATCCAATAATCCCAATTCCCATGGTATAAAAAAATGTGGAATCCATCATATTACTCATCTCCTTATCCCCTAATCACATTCCATCAAACAAATGTGGACTGCGAGTTAATCAGATTTACTATACCTGTGAGAACTGTGGGCACATAGTACCATACTTTCTTAGTGCGTATGTATAGATGTATTTTCTCAATTGATCATTTCAGCCATGTTCACAAGAGTACTATTGATGTTCTTTTAAATGTTTACAGTGGCCTGAATTTACTGCTAATATACCAGCTCTTGGCAACTTCAATATCAATTCAACCTTTTTCAAGAAGTTTGACTACAGCAGTGCAGCGGTATTTGTTTAGTCCCTTGATTTTTTTTTTTCGTCCCCTGAAATTGTATCGTGTTCTTTTTGGGACAATATGATAGTGAAGATAGGGCATTCTAACATATGCTACATGGCACACACCACCTCCTTTTCTAGCAATTTCTTACAAATTTTAAAAGATGATGTAGCTCTAGGCTTGCTGATGTTGCCTGAGAACACTGATGAATATCTCATTTTCAATGCTCATATGTGCATCATATTTACCTTCTCATTTTCCTTTCATCTTGGTATGGCAGGGAGCATTGGTTTCAGCCTTGGTAATGGTTGATTTTATTTGACACTAGTCAATATAAGGAATGTACAAGTAATGCATAAAAATTCTAAAAAGCAAAAAACAAGGAAGAAATATTGAAAAGGTTAACATTGGAACCGTAAAGTTGGTAGAATCAATCTTCTTTATACATAAGATTGTGCTTATTTAATTAGTCAATGCTATTCATTTGTTGTAGTCTGTAAAGTTTTGATTTTAATAAAATCAAAAGCATCATCTCTCCCTAAGAGGCACAAACACTTCTAAGCAGGTGTCTCCGTGTCATGTTTGAGATTGACACTCATCGGACACTTCTTAACATGTGTCAGACACATGTCCAAATGTGTCATATTATTTTTAACAAATTTCAGACCTAGACACTAAGGGAACACACATCTATCGCTTAGACACATGAAACACATTATAAGTTTGAACAAAATAACTTAGATGATACAATGATAAAAGAAAAAACAATAAAGATTTATACATGTTAATCCCTCTTCCTTTATACTTAAAAAATTAGTGTTGTGTTGCATTTTTCATTATCTTTAAAAGAAATATTCTTATATGTGACTAACAATAAATGTTTAAAACTATATATTGTGTCCCCCACTTGTCGCGTTCTACATTTTTTGAAAATTGATGTGTTGGCATGTCCGTGTTGTGTTTGTAAATTTGAAAATCAAGCTAGGAAAACGAAAACCTTTTTTATTTATTTATTAGTATTTGTTCTTCATGGCCATGTTGCATGTTCGCGTCTGTGCTTCTTGGATCTTTCCCTTCATGAATTTCAAAAACCTTAACCACAGATTAACACAAGAATTATGATAATTGTTTTTCCATTCTTTAGGATTTAGGTTAGTGATACTGTTGGATACAAATATTATCTGGGATAGTATATTTTGGCATGCTACATTAAAATAAATAAATAATAATGATAACAAACTAGGTAACTTATTTGCTGATGCATAATGGAATCTTAGATTTGCATTGTAATTTGTCATCATAAATCTGTTACTTCAGATAACTTATCTGAGACAGGGCTTCTGCTTAGCTGTGTTTGATTCTGCCAATTAAGATGTGTCCAGTAATACATCTTGGTATTGGCTTCTACTCATCACAATGTTTGGTATTTTAGCCAATCAATTATTCTTAATGCCTAAGAATTCAGATAAATGAACTCAAATAAGTGCTTTGTCCTTCTTTTTCTACAAATTCATTGCCATATCTAGTAGAATTACCATAGCTTATTGACTGGCTATGAAGCATGCTAGTGAATCACGAGGAATAGTGCTTGCCCAACTTTGTGCTGTACTCAGTTTTGTCTTCTTCTTTCTTGATTTCTGTTTTGTTGATAAGTACCATGCTCATCAATTCTATATTCACAATATTTCTGAAAACCCATGATATATGCGTTGGGGTCCCAAACTCAGTGAAGTATCTGAAATTGTGATGCTTTGCGTTATGGATTGTCTTCTTAAAACTGTGCCAGTCAATCTTATTTTTAGTTTGCTGATGAATAACAAAAATACTATTACAGCTGTGATCTTCTTAATACTGCACTTTCATTATGTATTTTCTGAAATCTGTTATTTACATAATTTGTAGGTTAGGTTAATTGGGTCTGTCCCTGGATATCATAAGGGTCCTAATTTGAAAAAGTGGGGACATATGAAGTTGCGTACCATTCTCCAGGAATGTATCTTTGACAAAAAGTTTCGCAAGTCTCCTCTTGTTTATCAGGTAGTGCCTGATCTCTCTCTTGAATTTGTACAGGATATTTGTCCAATTAATTATGCATACACGCTATGTTTTAATCCATCTCCCTTCTTTTAATTCATTGCAGATTTCATCTGACCATTCTGCGTACGTATACTAAACATAAATTCTAGGTATTTGAAAAGGAAACAATGAATGAAAGTAAGAAAATAATATACATGGGGAAGTTGAAAATCACAATCTCTTTCATCCGGTTCAAGGACTACAAGAATAGGACCATCTTGTATTTGCATCTAGACAAAGATTAGGCAGTCTTCCAATAAAAAGACTGCTTTGAAGGTAGTCCTTCAATCTTATGTGGTTTTAGGAATAGTCTTTCTATTTGGTGCTATTGTGTTGATATGTGAGACCGGTAAACTCACCTGAAATGTGCTTAGTGGAGTGTTCATTCCTGGCCACGTTAGGTAGCTGATAGCTGGTGTAAAACCCAGAAATATTACTTTGGGATGTAATTCTAGAAATGGAAATTGGTAGTCTAAATCTTGTCCGTAAGGCTGAGTTTGTTTAGGATGAAAGTGGTAGTGGTGAGGGAAAGAAAAAAATGGAACTTGTTATGAGTTTCTTTAGAATGAAAGGCGTGGAAATACAAGAAAGTTTTTTATGTAGAACTCATATTAGCATGGTAACTAAAATTTTAATTCCTTGCAAAGAACATAGAAAACACAAGAAAATCTATAAATTTATCCATGCAGGGGGTTACCTATAATTAAAATTCATTCTTATCAAATGCTTGCAAGGAAATATACTTTCCTTTCCATTATTTTCTTTCACTTACTTACTATCACTTTCACTTTCCATCATTTTTTCTTTCTAGTCAAACGGAGCCTAATGCTTTCATATTCGTACCTTGTTGCAGTTCTCTTCCCTTGGTTCATTGGATGAAAAGTGGATGTCTGAGCTAGCATCCTCAATGTCATCAGGAGTCTCAGAAGATAAAATGCCTCTGGGTTTAGGGGAGCCCCTAATAATATGGCCTACTGTGGAAGATGTCAGATGTTCATTAGAGGTAATATCAAGTAGATTCTAAATGTCTGCCAATTTTTACCTAGTATTTTTGCTAGTGTAATGTTATGATCTACAAAATCTTTTAGGCCTTGGCTTAACTTCATTACAGAACAGACTATCCCATCTTTTTTTTATCTTAAACTTCAGTTCACCAATTTATATAATTGAGAATTTGCATCCATAAGAAACATAAAGAAATTTGAATTAAAGTTCTCAGCGATTACTTGTTTTATTTATTATTTTCCTTGTGCATGTCAATATCTGGTTATTCTGTTGATGTTTAGCTGTCATGTATGCTGTCACTGAGCAAATTTTTTTTGTTAATTTTGGTCCACTGATTACCTGCTTATTCTCCAGGGTTATGCTGCTGGAAATGCGGTTCCGAGCCCACTAAAAAATGTGGAGAAAGAATTCTTAAAGAAGTATTGGGCAAAGTGGAAAGCAAGCCACACTGGTCGCTGGTAAATTCATTTCCTTAGTTCTGAAGTGTGGCAATTGTTATTGCTGTAAATCAAATAGAAAATGAAATTTGTTTGATCTACTTTTTTTATAAAGTATAATTCTATTGGTTTACAAGTGTAATGATATTGTGATAGAGCACTCTTGCTTCTTTTCAATATTTGCATTTTGCAATTGTCGTTAGTAATTATGCACTAATGCATATTAATGCTTCAATGTTTCAGTCGTGCAATGCCTCATATAAAGACATACACACGTTATAATGATCAAAACCTTGCGTAAGAGTCCATCTCAGACTTCTTACTAGTTGAAATTTGATGTTTTTGCCTCATTATTAGATCATTGTACCATGTCATGGAGATTGTTCTTCACTCCTCTCTTGACAGGTGGTTCTTGCTAACTTCAGCAAACCTAAGCAAAGCTGCCTGGGGGGCACTCCAGAAAAACAATTCTCAGCTGATGATCCGTTCTTACGAGGTTTTCGCTTCATAATTAATCTGCCTTGTCACGTCAAAAAATTAAACAAATCAATTTATGTGTGCAAACACATGGAAGTATCTCTGCCTCTACATTTTTGTTGAAATTTGATGAGTATATGGTCTATTCATTGTTAAATTTTCTTTCTGCTATTTCCATTATAAATTTGATTCATCTTTTGACACAACTTAAGTGATATTTTCAGCTTGGAGTGCTCTTTATACCTTCTTTGATCAAACATGATTGTGTGTTTTCTTGTACAGATGATGGGAATCCATCAGAGGTAACAGCTACATTTTGCTCCTGGTTATGCGTTTTTCCTGTCAATTTGTTTTCTGTTTCAATTAAAAAAAATGGTCCACAAATCTGTTATTCCTGGAGTTTCAGGGTAAATGCAGTAAATCATCAGAAAGTTCTGAAGCGAAGAGATCAAAGCTTGTGACCCTAGCATGGCAAGGAAGTAAGAACACTGATTCATCTGCAGTAATTCCATTGCCTGTGCCTTATGAACTTCCTCCAAAACCATACTCTTCTGAAGGTTAGCGTTGCTTCCCTGTTGATCCCCCACGTTTTTCTCAAGTTGCTTTTAGCTAACATTGATTTTGTTTCTATCGTATACAGATATCCCATGGTCGTGGGACCGGCGATATCACAAGAAGGATGTCCATGGTCAACTTTGGCCTAGACAAGTTCAGCTGTATACTTCCCAATGACACACGGGTTGAATCCGGATAAAAGAAGAAATGTCAAGTGCATATGCTTTCTTTGTCTAAATAATGGGTCAAATTGGGTTGAAGGGGGAGGGTTCATCTTTAGCCAACATGCTTTGACCAAATTTATTTGCTTTTTAATGTGAATATTTGAATGTTAAGATCACCGGATTTTACTTTTCTTTCTTTTTGACTTGTAAAATTTGGGTTTATGGGTGAGACTTGATTTTAATTTTTTAAATAGACCCAATCCGTACCAATCCATTGATTAGTTAAAATTCAAAAAATCTATTAAAATATAAAATTTAAATACAATAATTACGAGATGGATAAACTTGACTATCTCACTAATCACCTTGCGTGTATAGTACATCAAACCAATGTAATTTTGTGACATAAGAGGGTAAACATAACATTATAAATATTGTAGAATTATTGAGGCCTTCTTTTGAAAAGTAGGTTAAAAATTACTTGTTAACTTTTATTTTGGGTCGTATTATCTCCCATAGGTGGGGGATCTGTAATTTTATAGATCCACATTTACAAAAAATTTGAGACTTATAATATTTTTCCTTTAATAATCGAGGAATATCACACACCTCTTAAATATTTTATTATTCATTTCTTATATGACTTGTCACGATATTTAATGTCTGAATACACGTGGGAGTGAAATAAAAGATGAAAATAAATTGGATGGTAAATATATATTTATTGATGATGAATTTTATTAAGTTGTACTCTTAAGGTATATGTTCCAAAAAAAAAAAAAATGTACATTTTCTATCTAAAGAGCGAGTTTTGCTAACAAATATTTTTAAGACACAAGAAAAAATAATAAAAAAATATAACACAAAATACATTTTATGGGAATCAATAAATTTTTTTAACATTTTTATCTATGAGGGCATTGATTAATATTAGAATTGAGGTAAAAAAATTTTTGAAAATATTAAAATGTACATCAATTTTAATTAAAAAAAGCCAATTATGATATGAAAAACCTTTAAAATCTCTAAAAAAATCTCTTGATTTGATGCACAATCAATTATACACTCAATTATATAGGGTTCCACTATCTTATCACATCATTGTTGGTGAATTTAGGAGTCTAAATTATAGGTCTCTAACATTTTTCTTATGATATTTGTGAGTTTTGTTTATGACTCATTGTAGTATTATTTGTGACTTAATTATAGCTTATTCTAATATTGGTTATGATATTGTTATAAGTTGGGGCCTTTTGGGAAGTTGTCGAAAAAGCCAGCTTTTTGGCTTTTCAGCTTTTTTAGTCAAAAAATCAGCTTTTTTATTCAAAACAATTCAGTTTTTTGTCAAAAAAATCATTAAAAAAATCAAAAAGTCAAAAAATTAACTTTTTACTAACTTCCTAAAATACCACATTATTGTTGTTATTTTGGTTATAATCGAATAGATCATTAATTATAGCTTAAGTGATGTTTGATTATGATTCTTATATTATGTTGTGGTTTTGATTATGTCATGTGTATTTTTATTGTAATTTTGATTATAATTAAAGTCATCTTTAGTTATGTTTCAAAAGTATTTGAATATGATTTATGCTGTTACGACGGAAAATACGTGTATATTGTAATAGGAAAATTTTACTATGCACACTTTTTGAAACATGCATATCATATACATCTTTAGTTATTTAATTTTTTTTTTAATTATAACTCGTGAGATTTTTAATTATGGTTCATGTGATATTTAGTTGTGATTTTTTTTTTAAAATTATAACTAAAAAAATATAGACTAATATTATTTTTTTCTTTAAATATAAATATATATAGTATACACTTTTTGATGAAATGTAACATAATCTTTCCCATAAAACCATCTCCAATGGTTCACCAAAACTGATATCAAATTCAAATTTTGATGAAAAAGCTACTATTCACTACTCCAATGGTTGCACCAAATGAATATCAGATTGAGATTTCATCAAACAATTCATCAAACTGACGACGAAATACTGATTTTACCAAAACACTGTTGGTGACCGTTGGAGGGAGGACCCGGTCGACCAACCGGTTGTCCGGCCGGTTGACCAACCGGTCGACCGAATTCCTTTGAAATTGATAGGTTTAAACCGGTCAAAAAAGGTTCAAATAGGTAAAAAAAATATATATATATATATATATATATATATATTTTTGCTTTACGCCGGTCAACCAACCGGTCGACCCAAACATCTGCACTTTATTCATTTGATGAATCTCTGAGAATGGAAACTGCAAATATGAAGCTGGACATGTTTACATCATGACAATTGTTTAATCATACATTCATCTGAAGCTGGACATGTTTACATCATGACATCGTGACAAGCTGCAATTGTTTACAAATATGAATATGCAAATATGAATTTATGAAAGCTGAAATTGTATACATCATGACAACCCAATTGAAACAATTGGTGGGTTTTCATCATTTGAAACAATTTCAGAAATAGGTCGACTCACTAGCAAACATCTTTACAGAAAGCTGCAATTGTTTTATCATTGAAATATTCTAAAAAACATAGCGTTGAAACGTAGCGTTCAAAAAAAAAATATTTACGGTTACCGGTCAACCCACCGATCGACCAACCGGTTGACCCATGAGATTTGATACGGGATTTGATGCACTGTTGGAGCGAGTGATATCAAATTTGATGAAATAGATCATTTTTGACTCAGATTTGATAAAAAATCTAATTCACCGTTGGAGATGCTCGAATAACATTATCTTTAAAAAAAATATCTAAATTCAACCTAAAAAATTTTTATGGTGTTGTCAAATATTTTTGTGATTTTTTTATATTCCAACTTCCAAAGTTTAGAGTCCGTCACCAACCCTACTTCCGGGTCTCTTCCTCGTCTTTATTCTTGGATTCCAAATCCCAAACTTCCAAACCTTGCCGTTTAGTTTATGCAAAGACAGCTCACATATTACACGTGTCTCAATCTTATTGGACCCGTTAATTAGGTATCTCCGTCTCTCTTCGCTACAAATACAACCCACACCCATACCCTCTTCTCCTCACAATTCAATCCCCAACCTCAAACTACTCTCCAATTCATTTCTCCACAATCCCCAAGGTGTCATATCCTTCTCTTCTCTCTGTCTCTACAGATCTGTGTTTATTTATTTATTTATTTTTCGAGATTTGAAGATTTTTTTAATTTGTGATTGTTGTTTTGAATTGTTCGATTTATGTTGTGGTAGTTTTGAGATTTGGATTTGAAGATTTTGATTTCTGAATCTTGTTATGAATTTTGTTACAGATGCAGATCTTCGTTAAGACTCTCACTGGAAAGACTATCACTCTCGAAGTCGAGAGCTCTGACACCATCGATAACGTCAAGGCCAAGATCCAGGACAAGGAAGGAATTCCACCGGATCAACAGCGTCTCATCTTCGCCGGAAAACAGCTCGAAGACGGCCGAACCCTCGCCGATTACAACATCCAGAAGGAGTCCACACTCCATCTCGTCCTCCGCCTCCGCGGTGGGATGCAGATCTTCGTCAAAACCCTCACCGGCAAGACGATCACTCTCGAAGTCGAGAGTTCCGACACGATCGACAACGTCAAGGCCAAGATCCAGGACAAAGAAGGAATTCCACCGGACCAACAACGTCTCATTTTCGCCGGAAAACAGCTCGAAGACGGCCGAACCCTAGCCGACTACAATATCCAGAAGGAATCGACTCTCCATCTCGTTCTCCGCCTTCGCGGTGGAATGCAGATCTTCGTGAAGACTCTCACCGGAAAAACCATCACTCTCGAGGTCGAAAGCTCCGACACGATTGACAACGTCAAGGCCAAGATCCAGGACAAGGAAGGTATTCCGCCGGACCAGCAGCGTCTGATCTTCGCCGGAAAACAGTTGGAGGACGGCCGAACCCTAGCCGATTACAATATCCAGAAGGAATCGACTCTCCACCTTGTGTTGCGTCTTCGAGGTGGTATGCAGATCTTTGTGAAGACTTTGACTGGGAAGACGATTACTTTGGAGGTGGAGAGTTCGGACACAATTGATAATGTGAAGGCGAAGATTCAGGATAAGGAGGGGATTCCACCTGATCAGCAGAGGTTGATCTTCGCCGGAAAACAGCTTGAAGATGGTCGGACCTTGGCCGATTACAATATTCAGAAGGAGTCGACTCTTCACCTTGTGCTGCGTCTCCGTGGTGGTTTCTGAAGATTCAATGGTTTTATGATCATATTTTGTGTGATGTTTCTGTGAAAACTAGTTGTGATTTCGGTGGCCTTGTTGTGGCGGATAAATAAAATTGTGCTTTGTTATAATACTTGTTTTTACGCAATCAAAATTATGAACGTAGTTGTTGGTAATCATATTTGGTGTGATGTTTCTGTGAAAATTAGTTGTGATTTCGGTGGCCCTGTTGTGGCTGATAAATAAAATTGTGGTTTGTTATAATACTTGTTTTTATGGTAATCATATTTTGTGTGACGTTTCTGTGTAAATTAGTTGTGATTTCGGTGGCGCTGTTGTTGTGGCTGATAAATAAAATTGTGCCCTGTTATAATACTTGTTTTTATGCAAACAAAATTATGAACGTAGTTGTTGGTAATCATATTTTGTGTGATGTTTCTGTGAAAATTAGTTGTCATTTCGGTGGCCCTGTTGTGGCTGATAAATAAAATTGTGCTATGTTATAATAGTTGTTTTGTGCAGTCAAAATTATGAACGTAGTTGTTGGTTATCTGAAATTCTAGGCCCAAGTTTTATTTTATCTAGAATTTTTATTTATTTATTAAAAACATAAAATTAAAAATATAAGGTGGTTAAGTGCGTAGAAAAATGTTTGAAAAGTGAATAAATTAAATTTCTTTATTAAAAACATGAAATTAAAATTATAAGATGGTAAAGTGCATAGAAAAATGTTTGAAAAGTAAATAAATTATTCTATTATTGCTCACCACAAAAATAAAAAATAAAAAATAAAAAAAATAATAGAAATATTAAGTCGAGGACTTGGATCTTCTTTCTATTTTTACCGGAGTCCAGATCGATTTAAATTGCTTATATTGTTTATAATCAACTGAAAAATTTTGTTTATATAGAAATGAAATTCAAGCTTGAACAATCACCGTTAATTCAGCTAATGGCAAAATTTTACCAAAGAAATTTAGGTCACGTTTGGTAGTTTGGTAGTTTTAGAATTATGATTTGAATGTGGAGTTTGTTTTATTTTTGTTTGTAAAGGTCTGTTTGGCAACCATTCTGTTTTTAATTTTTAATTTATATTTACAAAAATTAAAAAAATTGTCATAAAAACTTGTTTGATAATTTTTTTAGTTTATATATGGTTGTTTCAGTTTATAAATTTGAGAAAATTTGAGTTTACGTTTTCAGTTTGCAATCTTTTTTTTCAAATAATTTTTTTTTCAATTACTTTTTTTTTCAATTAAACTTTTTTTCAATTTTTTCAATTAATTTTTTTTTCTAATTATAATATGTGTGATCCCATTGTCATAAATAATAAAAATAAATATAAATATTTTAGACTTGAACAAGCATATTTTTTAGTTTATGTTTTTAAATTTTTTTAAACATTTTGTTCAAACCAAACACGTTTGTAATTTATGTTTTTCTAAAAATAAACAAAAACCAGTTTATAAATTTTACCAAATGCTACCTAAATGTTTGAATTATGATTTGAAATAGAAAATTTGTTTATTATGAGTTTTGAAAAGAGTTTTAAAGTGTTGAATTTTTGATGTGATATATGAAATGAGAAAAATTATTTTGTTATGAGTATTGAAAACAGTTTTCAAAACTTAATTTAAAAAGTTATAACTCATAATCAAATACACAACTCAAAATTTTGTCAAAAATTCTGTTTAAAAGTCATAATTAAACTCTTTTAAAATTCAATTAAAAAAATTAATTATTGAAAAAAATAACATAATTTTTTTTAATTGAAAATATTATAACAAAAATTTTATTTTTTTTCAAAATAAAAATGTAATTAGTTTTAAAATGACTTTTGATTGTATATTTGGTTGGAATTATTTTTTTTAAACAATTTTGTTTTAAAATGTTTTTAAATTTTTAATAATTATTGTCGTAAATCAATTGTTATTTATTGTATTGTTATTTTCAAATAAATGGCCAAAAAATTTGTGGGTGTTGATTTTTGACCACACAACCAAATGGGGAACTTAGCTGGAGAGCACTGGCAGAATAGACTAAGCTCGAACAACCTGTCGCAGAAAGATAAAATTCCGACGGTAGTTCGTCTACTCGGGGGCACTCTGACGATCAAGTCAGTAATCAATATCTCTCAAAGATAGCATTTTGTGCTTAAACTCACAAGAAATGGCTTACCTCAGACCTATGAGGGTGCCCTACTTTTATAGTCAACACTGACTTGATCCCTGTAGAAGTCTCACCTCAGTGGACTCAAACTCAATGCTCATCCTGGACCTCTACCTAGATAGAGATAAACTCTTATTGAGTCTTATCCTTGTCTAGACTGAGATCCTCTCCTGTTCTAGGACTCTTACCCGTTATCCGCTCATCTCGAATTTCGGCATCTTCGCAGGTAACCTCGGCATCAGGATCAGGCCACATGGCACATCGGCTGACATTTCTGTGTTACCTTGGTCACGTGCTGTCATTCACAAAATATGTCCCCACAACTACCCCTTAGATTCTATTACCTCGGCAACCTGAGATGATAGAACCTACATCGCCTATTTGCATGTTTATGTCAGCTAAAATTCATTCTTTACTTTCGACCGAGATCATGACTCGTCGGTTTCAAGTGTTCAGGACTCAGCTGTCCATCTTTAACAATGACCAAGGCTCAAGAACCAAGTTCCTTGAGTTCCTAAACCGAGATCGTTCCTCCAGCCGAGGTTTTCGCTTCATTAAATCAAGAACTCTAAGAGTTGTACCTGCTCATGAGCTATCATGCACGATTTTTCTCAACCGTTTCCGCTACGCGTCCTTTCCTTATTAGTTCGTACCTGACACACGCTATCAGGTCCCGTCGCTTTTACATACGCCACCTGACAAACACGTCGTTCAAGGCATTTTATTATGGTTTGCCGCCTTTTCGAGTTTTACTAAAACTCTTTCTTCTCCCTCTGTCTTTTCACTTTCACGAATTCAATTTGCCTGGTCTCTCTCTCAGACTCTCTCTCTCTCTCTAACATTTCCAAATCTTCCATTGTTGCATTCACGAGCTCTCTGCAACTGAATTCTTCGTTACCGCCGTCACACCACTCACTATTTGACTTTGATCGCTCACATTGTCTGACTTTGGCATATCTCACTCCGGCTTCAATCGGTAAGTCCTCCAATTCCTTTTTATTTTAATTCTCCGTTGTTGTTTACTATCCTTAGCCATGCTCATATGACTTCCTTTTGAATTTTGCTATACGTTTCACTTCACACCTGTTTTTGTGGAATCTGTCTATGCATTTGTAGTTGTCTTCTGTTTCTATCTTCATTTTTGGTCAACATTTCTGGAATCTGTTTACCATAACATGATCTTTTCTTGAATTTGAGAGTGCGTATTGCTTCCAGTTTTTGCGCACTGCCTTGCACACACTCACTCATTGTTCTGCAAATTTATGATTTTCCTGACTCTTGAATCTTGGTTGCCTTCTTGATTTTTGAATCATGCTCATTTTTCTGCTTTTCTTGTTGTATTTCCAGATTTTTCCCTCAGTCCCTATTTCTGTAGTTTTTAGGATTGGGATTTGCCTTAGATCCTTGTTCTTCTCTTAGATCTTCAAAAACCCTTGTACAAGTCCTTGTTTAGGTTTTAGCCGAGGTATTCAAACCTATATCCATCAATCTGTTGTCCAACCACTATTAGCCGAGATAATGGGTATGTTCAGGTGGAGGGTAGATACCCCAGAAAAACTTGAGCACTTTAAGAGAGAGTTTTCTATCCCAACTGACGTTCAGATTAGGTTAGCTGGGGAGGAGGATTCCATTATGCCTGACAGAGACTCTATGCCCTTCCTCGTAGTTGCCTTTATAGAGTGTGGACTTCGGTTCTCCTTAGACACTATTTTTCGTGAGGTCCTTCACTACTACAAACTTAACCCCATGCAACTTGCCATTAACTTATATAGGGTTATTAATGGCATAATCGAATTGACACGCTGAGAAAAGGCCAAAATCACTTTAGTCGACATTCAGTATTGTTATACCATGTGCGGCCTAAAGTCTGAAAAGGGCTACATTTACTATATGAAACCCAAATCCACTACCTACAAAATCATAGCCGACCTCCCAAACTCTGCCAAGGGTGTTGGATATGATTACCTGATCTTCTCGAGCAACTGGGAGTTTGCTCCTGATGATGATCTTTCTTTCTTCCCTCTGCACCGATCGGTATTTAAAGAGAGTGATGGTAAGAACTGAGTCATCCTTTTAATCCTATTTCTGTTAGGACTTGTCAACTCATATATCTCTTTTTGAATGTTTTTTCTTCTTGTTCTCTTTTGCAGCTGTGAAAACTCATATTTAAATTATTCTTGAAAGAAAATAAATAAATAAATAAATTAATTAGTTTTAAATTAACCAAATCCTATCACTAACAAAGACCCTATTAAGAATGATAATTTTGTGGGTGTTCAATATTTGTTGTTTATAAATTAGTTTAATTCGGATTCAATATAATAATTATTCTTACTAAATACCTTAGATAAAAATCTCAGGGTATCAATTTTCAGAACCCCTACAAATACACACACAAAAAAAAATTAAAATAAATAAATAAATAAAAAATACAAACAAACAAACCGTGGGCGAACAACCCACAGCTCCTACCAAACCCACCATCTTTTAGAATTTAGGATAGCCATAAAATTTAGGGAAAGCTTGTAAAATTTAGGGAAAAGCTTATAAAATTTAAGGAAAGCTTGCTCTTAGAAATTGGAGAAAGGGAATGGGATTTTTTGAAAAAAAAAAAAAAATGTGTGAGAGAGTGGGAGAGAGAGAGCTAACCTCGGAGGGAGTCTTTAAATTGCATCTAGTAGAGTTCATATTTCTGCACAGAGAGTTCATATTTCTAGACTAAGCATAAACCATTACATCCAAATAGAGGGAATTCTGGTGGAAGAAGAGGAGGAGATTGAGGTTGCATATTTTCCTACCATTTCATTATTCCATTTCAACCCTACCATTAAGTAAGAAAACCCTCTCAACCCTCTCATTTTTTTTATATAATTGAAATTTTTCAGATTATGTACATTTGATACATTGTCTAAAACTGTGTTGAATCTGCCAGCATGTTTGCCCGAATTTTTAGACAATTTTATACTCAAAATTTCGATATTAATTCTTCTACAAAGTTGTTGATAATTATGTCTAGTTCATCCAGGAATTTTTGCAATAACTTTTGAGCTCTCTACGAATTTATACAAATTTTTAATTAAAACTGAAGCTGTGTTGAGAATAATCTGTTTGAATCTGCCAACCTGTTACCCGAATTTTTAGATAATTTTACACTCAAAATTTCGAGATGATTTCTTCTACAAAGTTATTGGTAATGATGTCTAGTTTGTCCAGAAATGTTTGGAAACAATTTTTGAGCTCTCTACGAATTTATACAAATTTTTAATCTGAAACTGTGTTGAGAATAATCTGTTTGAATCTGCCAGCATGTTTACCCGAATTTTTAGATAATTTTACACTCAAAATTTCGAGATTATTTCTTCTACAAAATTATTGATAATAATATCTAGTTTGTCCAGAAAGTTTTGGAAACAATTTTTGAGCTCTCTACGAATTTATACAAATTTTTAATCTGAAACTGTGTTGAGAATAATCTGTTTGAATCTGCCAGCATGTTTACCCGAATTTTTAGATAATTTTATACTCAAAATTTCGAGATGATTCCTTCTACAAAGTTGTTGATAATGATATCTAGTTTATCCAGAAATTTTTGGAAACAATTTTTTAGCTTTTTACGAATTTATACAAATCTTTAACTAAATCTGAAACTGTGTGACAGATTTTACCTTGTATTTGAAAATTTATTTAAAATTCTATACTAAGCCAAATCTGGTAATTTCTAACTAAAAGATGAAATTTGAGAAGTCTAGTTTCATGATAAATTGTTATATTATGGGTTTGACCTATAAATTTAAGCATGGAATTAATAGAAGGAAATGTGAGAAATCTGTGTCAGAAACACCCTTGGAATTTTCAAGAATTATTTATAATTTATTTTTGGAAAATGCTTTCTGAAAAATGACCATAACATGTTTATGGATTATTCTGTAGATTGATATGAATTTTAGAGTTGTATAAGTAATGTATTTAAAATTTTACTTGCAAGACATATATTCTGAAATTTTTTTCTGGACAGGATAAAATCACCACTTTTATATTATACTAGTCTAATTTAGTAAATCAAAAATTTGTGCAGGTGTGCATTTATGGTTTATTTCTTGTATTTAAGTTATTATGTTCATACCATGGTTTTAAGTAATTGTTTACTAAATTTTGTACATTGAACTATTATTGGGTGACATGCATAATATTTTATGTTGGGAGTTTTTCTTTAGTTGGTATAACGTTATTGGTGATTGAGATTTGAATAATTTGTGTTTAGTATATAAATTAACCAAAAGGATTAACGGTATATAATGAGTTACTGATGAAGGGTTAATACCGGGTATTCAGGGTGAGCCCTGGTTTTGAGAATTCTCACGTAAATTATATTGCGAAACTCTAAGATCGCACGGGACTTATTTCAACCCTTTTCGGTATTCGATTTTGGAATAAGGGTGGATGTGCAGGTGGCACACAGGGAGGTTACTTACCCCTGGCAGACCGTTTCTTTGGGGCAGACCACGGATGCCACTACTTGGGTATATAACTCCGGACGTGGGCATCCCTGGTAGTTACGGTTGGTAACATTTAAATATTTGACCAAGGGAGGGTTTCAAATTAACCGTTGCCATACTTAGTGGTTGGTAAGTTAAATCTCTTTGGTGAGATTTCGAGTGTCACCTAATTTATTAAAATTACTGAAATTATTCTAAGGGTTGTAATTTATGTGTACAATTATATTGTTATCTCATGTTTAGAATCTTATTATCTTTCTCTTAAAAAGAATGGTAGGTTGGTTACGTTTTCTTATTGTATTGCAAAACTCATGGCATATATTTTGTTGCCCTGGCGTTTCATGCCAGATTATGTCGAAGAAGGGACTGGGGCTGAAACTGGAGCTGCTGCCAATGTCGAACCTTGGCTGACTTAGAGTCAAGATTTTATCAGAATAAAATCCTGTTATCCCTTGTATTAGGATTAAACTATGTTGTGACGTTGTGTGTGAACTTGTAGTTTTATTTTGTCGTTGGACTTTGGCTTTGTAAGAACTTAAAAGTTCCTAACTAGTAGTTAAAATTTTATCTAGTAAGTTATTGTTATTTAAATCTGATGACGTTTAAAAAAAAAAAAAAAAATTTGGGGCGTCACAGCAGCTCTTCCTTAGCCGGCAAAGAATTTTCGACAAACTTTTTTCCCCAGCAAGGATTTGAAAAATCTACTATATTTGCCAGTTGAAAAACGCAAGGCCGCACTACTCCTCGATTACATTCCGACCTACAAGTTGGCCCTGCCTGACGTTTCCGCCTGTGACAACTCTCACCTCCAATTAGTGCTAATCTGTGATTAAGCATGATGAGTAATTGACTGTGATAAAATCCTGAACTGATTATATGAGTGTGTTGCTTAATTGCATTTCTATCTGTTTATCACAGAATGATCTGTCCATGTTTTGGTTTTGTATTGCGAATTGAAAGCCTCATCGACGACCGATTCAGAAATTGATTAGTGTTTTATGCTAGTTAGAATTTATGTGATTTTATGGTAGGTTTAATTAAAATTTGATTTGGTATGATTAATTAGATTAAATAATGCTAATTTACACTAGTTTAAGTTATTTACACAATTGCCACTTAGTGGCTTGATTCAAGACCATCCATTTTCTACTCCATTCATGTTTGTTATATCATCCATTTCATCTTCCAAGACCAAAACCGTGAGAGAGAGAGAGAGAGAGAGAGAGAGAGAGAGAGAGAGAGAGAGAGACTTGAGGGAGATTGAATTGGTCTAGAAATTTGATTTGGATTTTGAAGAATTGTTCATTTGCACAAGGACCTTGCTTAAGTAAAGCTTAATTGAAGAGCCTAGGTAAGAGCTCAACCCTTTAATTTTGTTTTTGAGCTATCTAGAGCTTGTATATTAATGAAATAAGTGAATTCATGGTTAGTTGAGTTAGAATTCAAGAGAATGAAGCTAATTCATGCATGCATGTACATGTTCTTGAATTTTGAGATTGCTTTCATAAGAATTTCCACATGCATGTCCATATTTTGGTTGTAGTCCATGAATTTACCATGATTTTGAGCTCAATCTTACATTTGGTCATGTTTTGGAACATTAGAGTTCATGGGAACTCATGCATGTATGATTTTGCTTTGTTCTTCATGTTTATATTTAATTTGGTGTTCAATTGGCTTACTTTTGGGCTTTGGTTTTATCAAATGATCTTCAAAACATGTGGTAATATGAGTTTCCAAGTGTTTTCCAGAAAATGGCCTAAAAGATTGAGTTTTGATGTGTTGAATGCTTGGTTTGAGCTTTGGAGGCAAATCTGGAAAACCCAGATTTTGGCTTCCTCGCTCGAGCGAAGGATTCCACGCTAGAGCGAGAACCTTTGTTTTCTGATTCCGCTCGAGCGACGGAATGCTAGCTCGAGCATAGATTGCAAGCTCTCAGGTTTTTGTGGACGCAGACGCATGCTCAAGCGACGAGACCTGCGCTCGAGCGAAGCTCTGTGTCTCATGCTCGAGCAAGAATCGAGTGGAGATTTTCAACAACCAGTACTGTTGCATTTTTACAGACCGCTCGAGCGAGGAAGTCTATGCTCGAGTGACCCCTCTGTTTAGGTAAGCTCGCTCGAGCGAAGAAAGCCACGCTCGAGCGAGACCCCTGTTTTCAGCAAATTTTGAAAAGTGTTTTAAAGTACATTTTTGCATCTTCATTCCATCCTAGGCATTCCTAGGCCAAGTTTAAGGTATCTTAATGAGGATAATCTCATAGAACCGTACCAAGTCAAGATAGGGACTAAGTTAGTGATTCCCAAATGTGTAACTTAGTGTGTGTTCATTCTGCAACTGTGTAGAGTTGGCATCCGAGGACGCTGATTAGCTTGCCTATAGCCCAGTACTCTGTGAGTAACAATGTTGTAAAGATATGTTCAATTATGATTATTTTCTGAATGATCGACTGTACTGCTTCCTGAAATGATATTGTTTACTGAATGAATGTTTGTCCTATTTGTAAACTGTACTCGTGGCATCCATAGCAACTTACTGTTACTGCTACTGTCACAGAGATCTCTGTCGGTTCCAATGTTGGGACCACTACTGTTTACTGTTTGATGGCCATCAACTGACTGTTCAGTCTGTTAAGACCTACTGTACTGTTTTGCTATTGGATGTACCACATATAACTACTATGGTTTCTAAATAACTGCTGTGGCACAAAATATGAGCCGCTGATTGAATAACTGATCTACAGATGCAATTGACTATTTTAATTACCGAAAGGACATTCATTCTTAACCCCTTTATGCATTTGTTATTCACTGGGTTTTAGCTCACTATTTATATCTATATGTAGGTGTCCAAGCACTGCACCGAAGTTAGGAGCGTCAAGTTAAGCTCCCGTTTTGTCAAGCCAACCATTGTGCCACACCTCGAGGTTCCGAGTGCGTTAAAGCTAAGGCTGTTTTTGGAGTGTTTTAGATTCACCCTTTTGTCTCCGTTTTGTATTGACTGAATAAGACTTGACTGTACAGTTGGTGAAGGGATTTGGTCCCTAACCTGGATGTTTGTATATGTGATGCATGTATATATGTTTTGGTTATGAATGTGGCTTGTTCATAAAAGCCTTTTTGCATTCAGATTTTCACAGCTCATTGGACATCTTTTTATTACTGTTTGGCTTCCGTCAGCCCCTTACTCTGTATTACTGTCATTACTATCAAGCAGGCCTATGGTAATCACGGATTACTGGCCGGTTACGATGCTAAACGCATAGGGGCGGGTTTGGGTTGTGACACCGCCGAAGCAAGACTCCTCTTTCTGTCACAAATCCTCCAGCCTCTTCATCGCCTAGGCCAGACCAGGCCTCCTCCTCAGATCCAGTTGAGCTGCCATCAACCTCTGCCCCACAACTTATCCTGACATCCCAGCGCCAATGCCGACGTTGTGACCCAGCAAACGTACCAGCAGGCAGGACTCGTAGTCGTAAACATCAAGACTTGGAGGCGTCGGCTTACGATCCAACGAACCCACTAATAGCCTTGCCAGCAATTCATTTCGGCATCAAAGTTACCCCAGCTGCTACTGCCAAAGACATGGGCCGAAAGCTGTTGTTGAGGACCTCTTGGCTGACTTGCCAAGAGTGGTCACTATCGCCTCTTGTTCACCGTCTCAATCTTAAGCCAAACAAAAACCAAAAAGGGTAAAGAGGACTAAGGCAAAAGCCTCTACTACCCAAATTGAATATGAAGATACAATAACAACCTCCAAACGCCGAAATTAAGAAAACAGCCTCCGCTGCCAAAAAGAGACCTGCTAAGGCCGATCTAACTAATACCGCTCAGTCAAAGAAACCGAGGTCCGAAGCTGCGGCAACATCGGGTGCATTTAAAGCTGATGGACCCTGGGCTCCTGCCATCACGATTGGGGACCAACTAATTAAGGCCAGTGACAGTGCCATTGACAATGTTGAGGTCGGCATCGCACTTTCCACAGCCGTTCTTCTCCGAACTGATCTAAATCGTATGGTTGAGATCACGCGATATGAAAATTTTTCTTTAGTGATGCAGCACTCTGTTCTGGTAAGTCTTCAACTCTTGTCTTTTCTGTCTTTTTACTTTTAGTTCTCATACTTCAAAATTTTGCTAATTTGTTCATCCCTTTTCTTCTAGGCGATCCAGCATGCTTATTCCTTTGCAATGAAAGCCGAGGATTTGAAGAAAGAATTGGTCCACGAGACCAAAGAGGCTGTTGGCTTCCTTACCTGTTTAAATAATGTCGAGGCCAAAATCAAAGTTCTGCTGGATCAGGCCAAGGCAGCCAGATGAGCCCAACACCAGGTCGAGGAAAAAGCTGAAGAGGCTGAGGTTGCAGCTGAAGTACTAAAGTCTGAGATCAAGGATGCCGAGGCCAAAACTACCGAGGTCATAGCAGTGCTCCAAAAAGTACTGGCTACAAAGGAAGCCGAGATCAAGGTGACCGATGAGAAATCTTTTTTAAAGGGACAAGCTGCAGTCCGTGATGCGTACAAAGATCAAGTCAACCAAGCCTGCAACCAAGGCTTCTACCTCGGCTGGACTGCAACTCTCAACAAATTATCTGTCCCTATGGATTCCGACCTTTGAGATATCAATAAACTCCAAGTGCCTTTCCCTCCGAATTCCAAAAAGTCAGAAGGGGAAGCCAACGAGGAAGAAACTGACGCAGAGGATGTTGAAGAAGATGAGGGGATCGTTGTTAGGGCCAAGTCTCCAACATTGAATGATCAAGTCCTGGACTTGACTCATGGTAAGGAGGAAGACTTGGCTTCCAAGGCTCCCTCTCCCAAATAAACAACTTCTGAGGCTGAGGTCCAGGCAGCCGAGAAGAGCGTGGACTAGACCTTGTTGGAAATTGATGCTAAGATGGCGGCGGCGGAGAAGGAAGCCACATTGCCAATCGAGGTCGACACAACGCCAATAGCCGAGGTTGAACAATCTGAGACCAGTGCCCATGTCTCTAACACTTAGAATTTTCTTTTCTTTTACTCTGAGCGTTTTCCTTTTTAGTTGTAACTTCTCTTTTGTAACTTGGACAAGTAACCTCTTATGCCAGGCCGAAGTGCCTTTTTGTATTCGAACAAGTTTCTTCGGTGAATGCATGTCTTTTCTCCTAAGTGTTGAATGTATGCCATCCTTCTTCTATGCATATTTTTACACTTAGAATATTTTTTGCATTTCTTCAAAGCACAGCTTAACTGTGTAATCACTTTGGAGTATGGTACCTCAGATATAAACCTTGACTGTTTGTTTTGGCTAAAAATTAGAATACATCAGCTAACACTTAAAAATATTTCGAAATATTTTTACAAGTGCTTGTTTATTTAAACTTATTCAGTCAAGTACTGCTTTTTTACTTCCACTTGTTGTCTTCTATCAAGACTTCACCCTTTCAACCTTTCCAAGCTTGGCAACCTGGTTGGTCATCTTGGCTAACTTCAACTTGTAACTTTTTTTGAAATTTCAACAAGTGTTAAGCCAACTTTAACTTGTAAATTCTTCTAAAAAATTTCAACATGTCCCAAACTCTTAAGTTTGTTCATCATTCCAGCTTCCTGCCCCCTAATGTGAACCTAAGTTCCGTTTAAGTTCACATTATGCATTTATAGTCTTTTGCCGAAGTCAGATTCAAACAAAGACTAGCTGAGGTGTTCAACCTTGGTTTCTCTGTTAATCCGACAAAAGCACACTTAGCTCCACTCTGAGTTTAACTCTGCTGACATGGCAAACCTAGATTAATTCAACTTAGTTCAACTCTATTATATGCAAGTATAATTCAACTCTGCCATATAGTAAGTCTAAGCTATTCGTCAGGTTTTATTCAGAAATATCGCCAACTTAGTTCAACTCTATTATATGTAAGTATAATTCATCTCTGACATATAATAAGTCGAAGTTATTCATCATGTTTCATTAAAAAATATCGCCAACTTAGTTTAACTCTATTATATGCAAGTATAATTCAACTTTGCCATATAATAAGTCTAAGTTATTCTTCATGTTTCATTCAGAAATATCGTCAACTTAGTTCAACTCTATTATATGCAAGTATAATTCAACTCTGCCATATAATAAGTCTAAGTTATTCGTCATGCTTCAATCAGAAACACTGTCATAGGAGTGGTCAGTCCTATCGCATAAATTTAAAAATTGTAAAGATCAAACTAGCATGCTTTTATTACTTCGGCCAATAAAATTATGACATAAACTTCAAAAACAAAAAAAAAAATGATAAAAAAACTTCAAGTTGCAAGTGTTCTAGGGTCTTGGCAACTCTTTGCCCTCAGTGTCTTCAAGCCAATAAGCCCTATTACTGGCAACCGAGATGATTTTATAAGGCCCATCCCATTTTGGGCCAAGTTTTCCCTCCCTAAGATCCTTCTTGTTGTCGATGACTTTTCTTAGGATGAGGTCTCCAACCTTAAACTCTCTTGGGTTGACCTTTTTATTGTAAGCCCCAGTAAGTTGTTGCTGGTATGCCTCCAACTGAATTGCTGCTCTCTCTCTTTTCTTCTCCAACAGGTCTAGATCTCGAGCTAGGAATGCCTCATTAGTCCTATTCTTTACTCCCTAGGTTCTGATTCCTGGGATGCCGACTTCCAGTAGGATAACTGCTTCAGTGCCATAAGCCATGGCAAATGGAGACTCCCCAGTTGATCTTCTTGTCGTAGTCTGATATGCCCAGAGTACATTGGGCAACTCTTCCACCCATTTTCTCTTTGCTGCTTCCAGCCTCTTTTTGATCCCATCCAAGATAGTTTTATTGGATGCTTCTGCTTGACTATTGCTCTGAGGGAAACTTGGAGTAGAGTAGTAGTTCTTGATTTTGTACTTTGCACAGAAGCTTTTGATTAGCTTACTGTCAAATTGTGTAATATTGTCTGCTATTATTGATCTTGGGATTCCAAACCTGGTGATGATGTTCTTCCATATGAAGTTCTTCGCACCAATATCTTGAATCTTTGCAAGGGGTTCAGCTTCTATCCACTTTATGAAGTAATTAGTTGCTACCAGCAGAAACTTCTTTTGCCCAGTTGCTTAGGACAGTTGTCCAACAAGATCCATGCCCCATTGGGCAAATGGCCAAGGGCTGGATACTGGGTTTAAATCAGCTGCCAGTTGATGTATCAAAGGTGAAAACCTCTGACACTTCTCACACTTTCTGACATAGGCTTCAGCATCTTTTTATATGTAGAGCCACCAGTACCCATGAGTAATAGCCCTATGAGCAAGTGATCTACCCCTAGCATGACTTCCACATACTCCTTTGTGTATTTCATACAAGAAGTCTTCAGCTTGGGAGGGATGCATGCATCTTAAAAGGGGACTAGTGAAGGATCTCCTGTAGAGATGGACATCTGCTGTTAGGCTAAATCTGGCTGATTTCAACCTGGTCTTATGTGCCTCTTTTCGGTCGTCTGGCAGCTTGCCATCCCTAAGGAACATCACTATTGCATCCATCCAACTTGGTCCCATCTCCACATATATTGCTTCTTACTCTGTGATTAATAGTTCCACACTTGGGCCTAAAATATAATCACCCAGTATTGTCCTTTCCTCTCCTAATTTCATTGCACTAGTCAAGTTAGCCAAGGCATCGGCATGGCTGTCATCATCTAGGCTAACCTATTGTAGCTGGCAATCCTGGAACAATGCTAGTAGTCTAATGATTTCCTTGACATAGGCTATCATTCTTTCATCTCAGGCTGCGTACTCGTCTGTTGCCTGATTCACAATAAATTGGGAGTCACGAAAGACAACCACCTCATCGGCTTCCATTGCTGCTTCTAACTTCAACCCTACGATTAGTACCTCATACTCTGCTTCATTGTTTGAGGCTTTGAACCCCAAACAAATAGGCTATTCTAACATTTGCCCATGTGGTGATATTAACACTACCCCTGCCCCTACTCCTTGACGGCTTGAACTTCCATCAATAAACAGGCGAAAGGAGTCGCCGATGTAGATGTCGTAGGGCGTTGGTTTTTCTTCTTTCTTCTGTTTTGCTTGAGTGGGGTTCTTTGGCCCTACCTGGGTTTCTTCTTGCTCTCCTGGGCACCCTAAGCCGCGGCTCGATAGAGTCCAACGTGGGATGACACCAGGTGTGAACTCGGCCACAAAGTTGGCCAAAACCTGTCCCTTAATTGTTGTTCTGGGCCTAAATTCCTTGTCATATTGGCCCAGCACTACTGCCTATGTGGCTACCCTGCCTGTCAGATCTCCTTGTTGCAACAGGGACTTCAAAGGATGCTCAGTCAGTATCACGATCTTACGGGCTTGGAAGTAGTGATTCAGTTTCTTCGAAGCCATTACTAGGGTTAGTGTCAATTTTTCCAGGGGTAAGTACCTGGTCTCTGTGCTTGCTAGGGTTTTACTCACAGAGTATATTGTCATTCGTTCTCCCTTCTCTTCTCTAATTACCACTGCACTCACTGCGTGCTCTAAAACTACCAAGTATAAGAACAGTTCCTCTCCAGGTACTAGATTTGAAAGAACTGGAGTTGTTGTTAGGTACTTTTTCAAATCGGCCAAGGCGACTTTGTACTCTTCTGTCCACAAAAAATCTGTGGTATTCTTTAACAAATTAAAAAATGGTTTACACTTATCCAAACTTTTGCTTATAAACCTGTTTAGGGCTGCGGCCCTTCCAGTCAACATCTGCACTTGTTTTGCCAATGTCAGGCTTTTCAAGTCAATGATGACCTTGATTTGATCCGGGCTTGCTTCGATGCCCCTTCTGGTAACCAAGCATCCCAGGAACTTACCAAACCTGGCTTCAAATGCACATTTTGAAGCATTGAGTCGAAGCCGATATGTCCTCAGGATGTCAAAAACTGCCTTTAAGTCGGCCAGATGATTCTCAAGTTCTTTGGTCTTCACGACCATGTCATCAATGTACACTTCTACTGTCTTGGTAATCAGATGTCTAAACATTTTGCTTACTAATCTCTGGTAGGTTGCTCCTGTATTTTTCAGTCCAAAAGGCATCACTTTATAGCAGTACAACCCTTTTGGGGTGATAAATGCAGTCTTCTCTTCATCAGGGGGATACATTGCTATCTGGTGGTATCCCTTGTAAGCATCCAGGAAGCTCATCCTTCTATGCCCTGAAATGGCATCTACTAACTGGCCAATCTTAGGAAATGGAAAACTGTCCTTAGGGTAAGCCTTATTCAAGCTGGTGAAATCAACACAAACCCTCCACTTGCTATTCTTCTTTTTCACCACTACAATGTTGGACAACCAAGTAGGGTAATTCACCTTGCGAATGGCTTTGGCTTCTAGCAATTTGTCCACTCCTCCTCAATCGCCTCAACATGAATCAACGTTGGCCTCCTCGCTCGCTGAATGACAAGTTTAGCCAACCTATCTACATTGAGCATATGGTATGTGACTTTGGGGTCAATGCTTGGCATCTCATATGGCGTCCAGGCAAATACTTCTTTGTTAGCCCGTAAGAAAGCTTCCAACTCCTTTTCCTCATCCTCGGCCAAGCTTGAGCTGAAAAGGAAGAAGCACTCTTCAACCCCTTTTTGGATCAGAATTTTCTTCAAGGCTTTCTCACTCTTCTCGACTAGTTCTTTGCCGACATCATCTATAACTTCCATGTCTTCGTCTTGAATTTCTACTGTTTTGTTTCTTACACGTTGCAGGCGAATTTCATTGCTACCATGGAGCAATTTTTTGTCTGCACCTGATCTCCCCTAACTTCCTCAGTTGGTGCAGCGTTGAAGGAACAACCTTCATTGTGTGCAACCATGGCCTCACCAAGATAACATTGTAAGGGGAGAGAGTGTCAATTACTGTAAACTTTGTGCTTACATTCCTGGTGCCCGCCTGCACCTCCAGATTTATTGCTCCCAAAGGCCATGTCGGCGTTCCATTAAACCCAACCATTGGGCTGTTAGACTACTCCAAATCATCGTGATGAAGGCCAAGCTCCTTGTAACACCTGACATGCATGATGTCACAAGAGCTACCTTGGTCGATCAGAATGCGCCTTACCTGGTATTCTCCAATCCTGAGGGTCACCACTAGAGCATCATTGTGGGGATACTGCACCATGTCTAGGTTCGCCTCAATAAAGGACATCATCGATCCTTGGTACTCGTTTGTCCTAGGCCTCTTTTGCTAGAACTAACATACGTGCTGTAAGTGTTTCATCTTATGAGTCTCCCCTCGTATATCATTCTCATTAACCTTCAAGTGGATCACATTGATCACCACAGGTTTTAATTGTTGTAGTTATGGCGGAGGTGGTACTGCCGGTGCCTGGGACAGCCTCCCTTGCTTTTCCCTAGGTCCCTCAAGTGACCCTGTCTGACCAGATCTTCCAAATACGCCTTCAGGACTCTACACACCTGAGTCAGGTGCCCATCCTCATTGTGGTAAGCACAATACTTTTAAAGACTTCTCTCCATAAATTCGCCAGGAATCCTCTCCGGCGCTCTATAATACGGTTGGTTCCTGATCCTTTCTAGAACTTTATAAACCGGAATCCAAAACACAGTGGTGACTGCCTGTGCCGCCCTCAGTCCTGTTTCTTGTCTATTAAATCCAGTATTACCTCGGCCTTGCTTCGGCAAGCCGTTTCTCTTTTTCTGCTTCGGTGCCTTTGTTCTTAGCGTATTCTCTTCTGTTCTGGCATATTTCTCGATTCTTGCCATGAGCTCCTTCATACTTTTTGGCAGAGTTTTTGCCAGCGACTTCTGAAGCATGTAGTCATCCTCTAGGTTGTTCTTAAAAGACAAGACCGCCAACTCCTGCTTGTATCATAATATTCGGTTGAACACCTCATAATACTTTTTGGCATAAGCCCTAAGGCTCTCACCCTCGCCAATTTTCAAAGCCATCAGGGAGTCTACCCTTAATGGTTGTAACTTGTTCGTGACAAACCTGGCCACGAACATCTCGGCCAGGCCTTCTCAACTCTTCACAGTTCCTTTCGACAACCTGTGAAACCAATCCGATGCAATTTCCCCAAAGGATGAGGGGAACATCTTACACAACAACAGTTCGTTTCCTGTATACAAAGCCATTGAATTTAAATATAAGCCGACATGAAAATTCGAATCGAACTTACCGTCCTATATCTAGAACCTCGGCATATGGAATCTTTTTGGGGCATCAAACCTATCCAACTCTATTAAGAATAGCGTTCTCGGTTTGATGGGGGATGTGACCTCAGCATTCAGCCGCTTCCTTTAGAGGTACTCCTTCAAATCCTCCTTAGTTCGACCAGGAGCTCAACTGTCAACGGATTTCAGCCTTTTTGGTGCGTTGCTCCTGATGTCGTTATGTATCCTCTTGGACTTTTTTTCATTCACCATATCGAAGCAAAGCTCCTTCCTCTGAACGTGCTGATGTTCTTTGACATAAATTTCCTTGGTACGAGGCGTCTTTTGAGACTATCTTCTCACCGACTCTACTCGCCCGACATCTCGTGAAGGCCGATGTGAGTATTCCTTTACTCTATCATGCTGGGGGATTGCTGGGATTTCTTTCTGCCTCTCTTTTTGGGTGTCGTTCTTGGCCGCTGGAATTGGCGTGTCCTTCAATGGAAACGGTGGTTGCATAACGTTGTTCTACATCATGGAGTTGACAACCTATTGTAGATCTGCCAACTTGTTTGTCATTCCCTTCATCTCGCCGTCCCTCCTCAGGCATCTATATTTCCATACCTGGAGGTTGCTTTCATTATAATACTCATCTCGGCCTATCTTCTTTGGTGCATCTGCCTCTTAGCCGACATCTTTCTCCCTAGGATTCTGATCCCGTGGTCCTTCATCACGGCTTTCCTCTTCTATGTTAGGATCTGCATTTTTACCACTCCCACTAGGGATGTCGTCTCTAATCTTTTCTTTCTGCTCATTGTTGGCCATCTATTCTCCTTACGTTCCCACAGACGGTGCCAAATTATGGGTGTTGATTTTTGACCACATAACCAAATGGGGAACTCAGCTCGAGAGCACCGGGAGAATAGACTAAGCCCGAACAACCTGTCGCAGAAAGATAAGAATTCGGCGGTAGTTCGTCCAACTAGGGGCACTCCGACGATCAAGTCAGTAATCAATATCTCTCAAAGATAGCAATTTGTGCTTAAACTAACAAGAAAAAGCTTACCTTAGACCTATAAGGGTGCGCTACTTTTATAGCCAGCACTGACCTGATCCTTGTAGAAGTCTCACCTCAGTGGACTCAAGCTCAATGCTCATACTAGACCTCCACCTAGATAGAGATAAACTCTTCTTGAGCCTTATCCTTATCCAGACTGAGATCCTCCCATGTTCTAGGACTCTTACCCCTTATCCACTCATCTCGGATTCCAGCATCTCCGCATGTAACCTCAACCTAGCCGAGATCACCTCGGCATCAAAACCAAGCCACGTGGCACCTCGGCTGACATTTCTGTGTCACCTTGGCCACGTGTTGTCATTCACAAAATATGTGCCCACAGAATTTGTCAGGCATTATATATATATGGTCAATCTAAAAATATTTACAATACAGGGAAATAAAATGAAATACAAACTGAATTTGTCAGGAATTATATATATGGGCAATCCAAAAATATTTACAATTTACACAAAATATAGAATGAAATAAAATGAAATACGAATGAGCCGATATTGGACCGCCCGTCGTCTCCCCGGATGACCGCCCATGTGTGAATTGGCTCCACCAACACTTGCTTTCTGTTCTATTCTTCTGTGCCTATTTTCAACTTCAGTTTGACTAAAAAGAATCTTAACAAAATCATTTTCCAATTAGTGTTAATTTATGAGTTTTGAATTAATTATCAATTCACAAAATAAGTCAAACAAATGATTAGATAATCATCCAAAAATATTTCTAACAATCTCCCCGCCATACTGTTTTTGATGTGTCTTGCATTAAAAAAAAAACTCCCTTTAATTTTTAATCCCCTAAATGTTTGCTTAACAATTATTTGCACCTCTTCTCTCAACATGTTAATTAACCTTAATTCAATTCTGGAGCTCTAAATTTTTGTGTCTTGATTATCATCTGAATTGTCGTTATCTATCTAGCACACAATTTATATGTAAACTAAGCTTGTGTGGAAATTGAAAATTCAGAAGACCTTGTACAACTTGTGCATAAGTCCTAAGAAACTTTTTTCCATAGAACCTCTTGTTCCAGTCAAAATGCAAGAAAATCATATGAATCAATTCTGTGTCAGTTCAAATATGATAAATGAAGATTAATCACAAAAATACTTAAAGAGTGTTGCGAAATCGAAGTTTAAACAGTCTTATAAGAAAGTAGAAGAAGAAACAGAAAGCAAAAGAAGGAACAGAAAGCAAAAGCAACAAAAGAGGGCCGAACAACCAAGGAGTGGTTGACCGGCCGGAAGTCCTGGTGGACACCGGCCACATGTCCTGGTAGACGACCGGCTCAGCCACTTTTGCCCAGATCAGAGATAACTCATTCCGCTTCTCAACTATTCCATACCAAATCGACTATAGGACATACATATTAGATGAGCAAGAGTTGAATAGTTATTACTGGTGACGGAGTAGGTACAGTGGTTGGATGTGCATTGTTTCAGACGTCCTTTGATTCAAGAAAAGGCTTCACAAATTTGATGTAAGACAAACAAACTTGGGAATTAATCACAAAATCAATTAGTTGCATATAGAACTTAGACATATATTTGGACAGAAATTTATGAAAAATGTACCTCTTTGTTGTCGTTGCTTCGTTTCCCAGAGGGTGAATCGACCACAATGCACAAACTGAAAGTCAGTTGATTTGTGGGAGCTCGTCGATGCCAATTTATGGGTGGGAAGGAATCGGTTCATAGGCATGGTTGAAATTTGAAGGTTAGAGTATCGTTCAAAGAGAGGAGGAAGTGATTGAAGAGCTGCAGGTCACCCGTGAAGCATCTTCAGCTTTGATCTTCTTTGGCACATGAACCTTTTCAGAATGAAGAAGATGAAAGAGAGGGTATGTGTCACGACCCAAATCCGCCCATATAGGTTTAGTGTCGTAACCAGCCAGTAATCTGTGATTACCAAAGGCCTGCTTAACAGTAATACAATAACGGGGCAGGCTAAAGCCAATAAATAAGAAAACAGAATATCCAACGAGCTGTGAAGAATTAACTGAAGCAAAATAAACTTTCATATAGACACATATGTACAACAGTTCACACCAAGTTGTATGCCAAAAACATAAACAAAAAAGAGATTTCAATCCCATTATCAAAAGGTACACCAATATCATAAACTATTCATAACATATGATCGAATCCCAAAAGGGTGATTTTCATACCACCCGAAAGCCATGACACCTGACTGATGGGAACCTCGTGGCAAGGCACAAAAGTTGGCTTGACAAAACTGAGGCTAGGTCGACGCCACTACGTCCCCTCCTGCACTTAATGACCTACATACATATATAAAAGAATGAGCTACAGCCCAGTAAATAACAACAGTGTAAAAAGATTAAGAATGATGTCCTTACTGTAATGCAAATCGGTTATTTATAATAGTAAACAGAAAGTCAGAATCATTTGCTTAGTAGATTCATATTTCATACAGAAAGCATAGTAGTCATACATGGTATATCTAATAACAGAACAGTGCAGACGATCATGAAGACCGAACAATCAGAATCAATGGATGTGCCATCAATACAGTAAACAAAAGTTCCAAGAGATGGAATTGACAGAGATCTCTGTAATAGTAACAGTAAACAGATGCTAAGGATGCCACGAATACAGTTCAGAAAAACAGGACAATTATTCATTTATACGGAAAAATATCATTTCAGAAACAAAGTATAGTATAAGTCAGAAAATACTCATAATTGAACATATCTTTACACGATTGTTACTCACAGTTGGCTCCTGGAAATGCATGGGTAAGATGCGGCGTTTGACCTATACAATAGATTTAAACACAATAGTTTAACATACTATCCTCTCATGCAATCACTTCTTAACCTATTCGTTACTTAGTCACTAATTTTTCTTGTATTCATAAGATGCAAATGCACATGAAAAACATTTGAAAACCATGCAACTAAAGACCTAGAAGTGAGAGAAAACAGAAAGGAAACAAAATAGAGTCGGCCCTGCTGACCGCACGTGTAGTGGCCTTGGGCCCCTCATGCAAGTAGAATGCAAAGGTGAGCAGGAGAAGGTCACCTGCCCGTGTGGTGGCCATGGCCACTCGAGCGGTAGCCTGGCCGTTTGTACGTGTCACGACCTAAACCCGTCCCTATGGGTTTAGCACCGTAACTGACCAGTAATCCGAGATTACCGAAGGCCTGCTTAACAGTAATACAGAGTACAGGGGCATGGCGGAAGCCAAAACAGTAATTAAACAGTGTCTAATGAGCTGTGACAGTCTGTATGCAAAAAGACTTTTCATACATATATACAATCAGTGCTAAACAGTTTGTTAGGGGTGAGCATGGTTCGGATTGGATCGGATTGGGACTTAATCCCTATTAAGACAGTACAGTACAGCGTTACCAGCCTATACAACATTACAAACAGATACAGAGACAGACGGGGGAAATTAAAACACCTCTAAGCCATAGCTTGGCAGGCTCGGAACCTCGCAGTGAGGCACATAGGTTGGCTTGACAAAACTGAAGTTTACCCCGACGCTTTTAGCAACGGTCCGGCGCCTGAACACCTACATATATATATGAGCAGTGAGCTAAAGCCCAGTGAATAACATAATGCATAAAGAGGTTAAGAATGAATGTCCTTACAATATTGAAAGCAGTCAATTCAATCAGTATATCAGTTATTCAGTCATTACAGTCATATGTGGTACATCCAGTAGCAAAACAGTACAGTAGGTCTTATCAGACCGAACAATCAGTTGATGGCCATCATATCAGTAAACAGTAGTGGTTCTAACATGGGAATCGACAGAGATCTCTGTAATAGTAGCAATAACAGTAACAGTAACAGTAGTTGCTAAGGATGCCACAATACAGTTCATAATTAGGACATCATTCATTCAGTAACAGTATCATTTCAGAAAACAATACAGTTCAATTGCTCAGAAGATAATCATATTTGAACATATCTTTACATAGTTGTTACTCACAAAGTTCTGGGCTACAGTTAAGCTAGAGTGCGTCCTCAGATGCCAACCCTACACAGTTTACAGGATGAACACACACTAAGTTCACATTCGGGAAACAAAGACTTAGTCCCTACTTAGACTTGGTGTGGTTCTATATCTATATCCTCATTAAGATGCCTTAAACTAGGCCTAAGAATGCTTGGGATGAAATGAGGATGCAAAGATGCACTTTAAAAGCATTTTCAGAATTTTCAGAAAAACAAGGGTCCCGCTCGAGCGTAGGTTACTCCGCTCGAGCGTAAATGCAGACAAAGGTTTCCGCTCGAGCTCATACTTAGACACTCGAGCGTACTTCAAAACAGTCAAAAGTGCTGGATAGGTGAAATTCACGCTCGATTGGGCGCTCGACACCCGCTCGAGCTTAAGACACAAGGTCTCGTTCGAGCGTCTATTACCTCGCTCGAGCGGACATCAAAACAGTGCAAAGTACTGGGAGCACTAATTTCACGCTCGAGCGCCAGTCACCCCGCTCGAGCGTGAGTTTAAAATCTGGAATTCCCAAATTTGAACCTCAAGTTCAAATTCAACTTCAAATGTATCAAATTCGATTCCTTTGGGCCCATTTCCTGGAAAACACTTCAAAACTCATAGTTTAACATGATTCAAAGCTCAATTGTAAAAATCAAAGCCCAAAGGTAGTTCAAATAAATTCAATTTCAAACCAAAACTCAAGAACATAACTCAAACATGACATGCATGGGTTTAAACCAATTTAAAGCTTCAATTACTTGCTTAAATGAGCCAATTCCTTCAAAACCAAGATGAGTTCATGGTCCAATGCAAAAATATGAACATGCATGTCGCAAATTTATGAAGAACAACCTCAAAAATGCAAGAGTATGTCGTGTATGCAAAGATTAAGCTTCAATTCAACAACTTAAGCTAGTTCTAGACTCAAACCCTTAATTTAGACATGAATCATGCAAGAACAAGCTCAAATCATAAACAAGAGGGTAATTATACTACCTTAGGTCTCCAATGCAAGACAAAGGAGCTCAATTTGCAATCTATACTTCAATTCTTCCACAATTCAAGCCATTCTCCTAGTTGATTCTACAATTCTCCTATTTCTCTCACTCTAGCCGGTCAAGAACTCAAAATGGTTGATGAAAATGTTTTGGTCAAGTGTGGTACATGAGATACAATAAGTCCTAGCATTGTCCACTAACATGGCATAAAGGTAAATAAGGCAACTTATGTAATTTAACTTAATTTAGTCTAATTTAACCATACCAAATCACTTTTTAATTAAATATGCCATAAAATCACATAAATTCTAATGATCATAAAACATCAATCAATTTCAGGTTCGGCTGCCGATAAGGCCTTCAATTCGCAATTTACAACATAAAACATGGACAGATAATTAAACAGTCAAACAGATAGACATGCATTTAAACTAGTATATTCAATCAGTCAGTTCAGTATTTCAGTCGATTCAATTACTTATCATAATCAGTCTCAGTTTAGCAGTAATCAGTGGGGTTGTCAGTAATCAATGGTGAGGGTTATTACAGTCTCCCCTCCTTAAAAAGAGTTTAGTCCTCTAAACTCGAGCTACCTTCATTCTGGAAGAAAACAGTATTTAGAGGGAATAGTTCAGGATATCTCTTGGCCATGTCATCTTCCTTTTCCCAAGTGGCATACACGCCACCATGGTTTTTCCAGTCAACTTTCACTAACGGAATCTCTTTGTTTCTCAACTTCTTGATCCGTCTGTTCACAATCTGAATAGGCCGTTCTTCATAAGTGTAGTCATCACTTAGCACTACACGGGTTGGCTCTATCACATGAAAAGGATTCCAGAGGTAGTCCCTCAACATAGAAATGTGGAAGACGTTATGCATATGCTCCATTTCAGGAGGAAGCGCTACTTGATACGCCACCGGATTGATTTTCTCAATAATCTCATACGGTCTGACATATCGGCGCCAGTTTGCCCTTGACTCCAAAACGAGTCTGGCCTTTCATCGGTGTCACTTTTACAAAAACGTGATCACCTACTTCATACTCTCTGTCTCGCCTTCGGACATCTGCATAACTTTTCTGTCTACTCTGTGCAGTTTTCAGCCTCCGTTGTATCAGTTTTACTTTCTCAGTCGTTTCATATACAATCTCGGGCCCAAGTAAAGGCCCATCTCCAACTTCTGCCCAGCAAATCGGAGATCGATATTTCCTGCCATACAATGCCTCGAAAGGCGCCATACCAATACTTGAGTGATAACTGTTGTTGTAGGCGAATTCGGCTAATGGCAAGTGGCAAGTGGCTTTCCCAGTTTCCCTAAAAATCAAGGACACACATTCTCAGTAAATCCTCCAGAGTCTGGATAGTTCTTTCTGACTGACCATGTGTCTGAGGATGATATGCACTACTCAGTCTCAGTCCAGTACCCAATGCAGTCTGTAGGCTTTGCCAAAATCTCAATGTAAACTTTGAGTCCCTATCAGAAACAATGGACACAGGCACTCCATGCAGTCTAACAATCTCATCAATATAGAGCTTAGCCAATTTGTCCGCATTATAAATTGTTTTGACAGGTAAGAAGTGAGCGGATTCAGTCAATCTATCAACTATAACTCAAATTGAGTCCATACCTTTACTGGAGCGAGGCAAACCAACAATGAAATCCATGGTGATATGTTCATATTTCCACTCTGGTATAGGTAAGGGCTGCAGTAAGCCTGCGGGTCGTTGATGTTCAGCTTTAACTTGTTGGCAATGAAGACACTTTGATACAAAATCAGCAATTTCTTTCTTCATTCCCGGCCACCAGAAATTCAGTTTCAAATCTTGATACATTTTTGTATTCCCTGGATGGATAGATAGTTTTGAATTGTGGCCCTCTTGCAGAATTCTTCTTTTCAGCTCAGAGTCATTCGGTACACACAATCTTCCTTGAAATTTCAGTACATTATTCTCAAATTTGAAATCCAGTCTCAGTTTAGATTCTCGTTCATCGATGATATTCTTTAAGAAGTCATCATGTTGTTGCCTCTCTTTAATCTCTTCAATCAGTGCCGGTTGAGCAGAAATAGCAGCTATTGTTCCACCTTGTTCTCGCAAAACAATCTCAATTTCAGACTTTTCAAGGTCACAAAGCAACTCTTTCTATTCGGTGAGTAAACAGGCTAAGTTCCCAATCGATTTCCGACTCAATGCATCGACAACGGTGTTGGTTTTCCCTGGATGGTACAAAATCTGTAGGTCATAGTCTTTAATCAATTCTAGCCATCTCCGCTGTCTTATGTTCAGTTCTTTTTGTGTGAAGAAATATTTCAAAATCTTGTGGTCGGTATATACTTCACATGTAGCCCCATAAAGGTAGTGACGCCAGATTTACAATGCAAATACTGCTGCAGCAAGTTCTAGATCATGGGTCGGGTAGTTCTTTTCATGCGGTTTCAGTTGTCGGGAAGCATAGGCAATAACTCTCCCATTCTGTATTAAAACACATCCCAAATGCTTATGAGAAACATCACTAAAAATGGTAAGACCATCCGTACCTGAAGGTAGGGTAAGAATCGGTGTAGTCACAAGTCGAGTTTTCAACTCTTGAAATGCTGATTCCCTTTGGTCAGTCCAGTCAAATGATATCCCCTTTTGAGTCAATTGAGTCAATGGTAAAGCAATTTTAGAGAAATCTTTGACAAATCTTCTGTAGTATCCAGGTAATCCCAAAAAGCTTCGGACTTCTGTAACATTTGTTGGTCTAGGCTAGTTTACTACTGCCTCCACTTTCTGCGGGTCAACTGAAATTCCATCCTTGCTAATAACATGTCTCCAAAACATAACATGATCAAGCCAAAATTCACATTTAGACAGTTTATCAAAAAGTTTCTGTTCTCTTAGGGTCTGTAAGGCAAGTCTCAGATGATGTTCATGTTCTTCTCTTCTCTTGGAATAAATCAGAATGTCATCTATAAATACAACAATAAAGTCATTGAGGAATGGTTTAAAGATTCTGTTCATGAGGCCCATAAATGCAGCAGGTGCATTGGTAACTCCGAAAGGCATAACTAAAAATTCGTAATGTCCATACCTCATTCAAAAAGCAGTTTTATCAATGTCTTCTGGTTTAACTTCCAGCTAATGATATCCGGATCTGAGATCAATCTTAGAAAAAACTTGAGCACCCTGTAACTGATCAGATAAGTCATCAATACGCGGCAGTGGATATTTATTTTTCATAGTTACCTTGTTCAATTCACGGTAGTCGATACAGAGTCTCAGTGAGCCGTCTTTCTTTTTCACAAATAAGACAGGTGCACCCCACAGTGAAGTACTAGACCTGATGAACTTTTTGTCTAACAGTTCTTGCAGCTGAATTTTCAGTTCTTTCAATTCGGTAGGTGCCATTCTGTATGGAGCTTTAGCTACTGGCTATGTACCCGAAATTACATCAACGGTGAACTCAATCTCCCTATCAATCAAATCCCCTGGTAGATTATCTGGGAAAACATCTGGGAATTCTCTGACTATAGGAATACTGTTCACATTAGCATTATTGTCAGTAGGTACAATCAATACATAACACAGATACCCTTTACACCCCTTCTTAATCAATTTACGGGCTTTCATGGATGAAATCAAATACGGGGGAGGTACTACTCCAACCCCATTAAACACAAATTCGGGTAAACCAGGTGGACGGAAAATCACCTGTTTAGTTACACAGTCAATAGTAGCATGATATTTTTGTAACCAGTCCATCTCCAATATTACATCAAAATGGTCAATGTTCAATGGCAGTAAATCAATATACAGATGCATATCCCCAATAATAATTTCACATGCAGGGTACATATAAGCACAAGTCATAGATCCCCCAACAGGTGAAGATACAGCTAATAGATAATTCATGGGTTCTAATGGTCTATTCAATTTTCGCGAAAAGGCATGCGACACATACGAATGTGTAGACCCCGAATCAATCAGTACATAAGCATTTTGGGTACAAATAGAGAGGATACCTGCCACGACGGTCTTGGTATTTTGTTCGTCTCCCGGTATGAGTGCGAACACTCGGCCTTGCCTCATAGGCTCTTTCTCAGTAGCTTTGGGATTGGGTTTTGGTGCAGCAGCTGATGCTACGCCACTGGCTATAGCTTTACTATTGCCCTGAGGAGCAGAGGGGCAATCTTTTACCATGCGGCCCACCTTGCCACACCTGTAACAAGCACCGGATAATTTATAACAAACCCCTTTGTGTTTCTTACCACATTCAGAACAGGGCGGTATGGAACCACTTCCCTGACTGGAGCTGGTGGTTGACCCTGAGTTTTGCTTTTTGTTCAGTGGGTTATTCCTACCTTTCTTGAATTTAAAACCCCGTTTCTTTCCACGTCACTCAGTTGCGGATGTTTCAGTCCGTTTCAAAGCTTCGATATTTGCTTCGGCCATGATGGCCCTGTCAAGAACATCTACATATTTCAACAGTTTCAGTACATTTATTCTGTCAAGAATTTCCACATTCAGGCCGCCTTCAAACTTCCTGGCTTTTTTGTAATCTATATCAACCATGTGGGGTGCATATCTAGCAAGTTCGGTGAACTTTGTTTCATACTCTCCTATGGACATGGTACCTTGTTTCAACTGTTCAAATTTAGTCACCTTTCTGTCCCTGACACACTGAGGGAAATACTTTTCGAGGAAGGACTCCTTAAATTGAGCCCAAGTTACAACAGTGTTAGTGTCACAGACTAGCATCCACTACCTTCTCGCTTCTTCTTGCAAGGTAAAGGTGGCCAACAATACTTTATGTGCTTCAGAGCACGGGAACACTTCAAATAACTTTTCTGTTTCAAGAACCCAGGCTTCAGCTTTTAATGGTTCAAGGCCTCCCTGAAAGGATGGCGGTTTCATTTTGTTAAACTTCTAAGTGAGAGCAATTATATCCCCATCATTAACATTCGGTTCCGGCTGTATCGGAGGAGGAGGTGGGGGTTGTTGGTTCTGTTGTTGTTCTAGTCTTGCGGTTAGTAGTTCCACCATTCTCTCCAACCTCGCCATTCTTGCCTCAGAGGATTCAGTTTCATTAGCAGTGCTTGCATTATCCATTTCACTATATGCAACATAGTAATAATAAACATAGGAAGTTGCATACTTTAAACATTTAAACATAAGTAGTTACATGTTTCAACACATTAACACATATTCATGTCATGTCCACACACACTTTTCATGCTCATGTGATGCCCTAATTGCTCTTCTAAGACACCCTATAGCTCATTTGGACACGTGTGTGCGGTATAACTTGTGGTTAAGTATCGCTCTGATACCACTCTGTCACGACCTAAACCCGCCCCTATGGGTTTAGCACCGTAACCGGCCAGTAATCCGAGATTACCAAAGGCCTTCTTAACAGTAATACAGTAATACAAAGTACAGGGACATGGCGGAAGCCAAAACAGTAAGTAAACAATGTCCAATGAGTTGTGACAGTCTGTATGCAAAAAGACTTTTCATACATATATACAATCAGTACAAAACAGTTTGTACAACATTTACAATCATCTAGGTCAGGGACTTAATCCCTATTAAGACAGTACAGTACAGCGCTATCAGTCTATACAACATTACAAACAGATACAGAGGCAGACAGGGGAAATTAAAAAACCCCTAAGCCACAGCTTGGCAGGCTCGGAACCTCGCAGTGAGGCACATAGGTTGGCTTGACAAAACTGGAGTTTACCTCGACGCTTCTAGCAATGATCCGGTGCCTGAACACCTACATATATATATATGAGCAGTGAACTAAAGCCCAGTGAATAACATAATGCATAAAGAGGTTAAGAATGAATGTCCTTACAATATTGAAAGTAGTCAATTCAATCAGTATATCAGTTATTCAGTCATTATAGTCATATGTGGTACATCCAGTAGCAAAACAGTACAGTAGGTCTTATCAGACCGAACAGTCTGTTGATGGCCATCATATCAGTAAACAGTAGTGGTTCCAACATGGGAACCGACAGAGATCTCTGTAACAGTAGCAATAACAGTAACAGTAACAGTAGTTGCTAAGGATGCCACAATACAGTTCATAATTAGGACATCATTCATTCAGTAACAATATCATTTCAGAAAACAGTACAGTTCAATTGTTCAGAAGATAGTCATATTTGAACATATCTTTACACAGTTGTTACTCACAAAGTTTTGGGCTACAGTTAAGCTAGAGTGCGTCCTCAGATGCCAACCCTACACAGTTTACAAGATGAACACACACTAAGTTCACATTCGGGAAACAAAGACTTAGTCCCTACTTAGACTCAGTGTGGTTCTACATCTATATCCTCATTAAGATGCCTTAAACTAGGCCTAAGAATGCCTAGGATGAAATGAGGATGCAAAGATGCACTTTAAAAGCATTTTCAGAATTTTTAGAAAAACAAGGGTCCCGCTCTAGCGTAGGTTACTCCGCTCGAGCGTAAATGCAGACAAAGGTTTCCGCTCGAGCTCATACTTAGACGCTTGAGCGTACTTCAAAACAGTCAAAAGTGCTGAATAAGTGAAATTCACGCTCGATTGGGCGCTCGACACTCGCTCGAGCTTAAGACACAAGGTCTCGTTCGAGCGTCAATTACCCCACTCGAGCGGACATGAAAACAGTGCAAAGTACTGGGAGCACGAATTTCACGCTCGAACGCCAGTCACCCCGCTCGAGCGTGAGTTCAAAATCTGGAATTCCCAAATTTGAACCTCAAGCTCAAATTCAACTTCAAATGTATCAAATTCGATTCCTTTGGGCCTATTTCCTGGAAAACATTTCAAAACTCATAGTTTAACATGATTCAAAGCTCAATTGTAAAAATCAAAGCCCAAAGGTAATTCAAATAAATCCAATTTCAAACCAAAACTCAAGAACATAACTCAAACATGACATGCATGGGTTTAAACCAATTCAAAGCTTCAATTACTTGCTTAAATGAGCCAATTCCTTCAAAACCAAGATGAGTTCATGGTCCAATGCAAAAATATGAACATGCATGTGGCAAATTTATGAAGAACAACCTCAAAAATGCAAGAGTATGCCATGCATGCAAAGATTAAGCTTCAATTCAACAACTTAAGCTAGTTCTAGACTCAAACCCTTAATTTAGACATGAATCATGCAAGAACAAGCTTAAATCATAAACAAGAGGGTAATTATACTACCTTAGGTCTCCAATGCAAGATAAGGAAGCTCAATTTGCAATCTATACTTCAATTCTTTCACAATTCAAGCCAATCTCCTAGTTGATTCTACAATTCTCCTATTTCTCTCACTCTAGCCGGTCAAGAACTCAAAATGGCTGATGAAAATGTTTTGGTCAAGCGTGGTACATGAGATACAATAAGTCCTAGCATTGTCCACTAACACAGCATAAAGATAAATAAGGCAACTTATGTAATTTAACTTAATTTAGTCTAATTTAACCATACCAAATCACTTTTTAATTAAATATGCCATAAAATCACATAAATTCGAATGATCATAAAACATCAATCAATTTCAGGTTCGGCTGCCGATAAGGCCTTCAATTCGCAATTTACAACATAAAACATGGACAGATAATTAAACAGTCAAACAGATAGACATGCATTTAAACTAGTACATTCAATTAGTCATTCAGTATTTTATTCGATTCAATTACTTATCATAATTAGTCTCAGTTTAGCAGTAATCAGTGGGGTTGTCAGTAATCAGTGGTGTGGGTTATTACAGTACGGTGCTCAAGCATAATGCAATTTTGGCCAAAAGAGGGTTGGCCGCTCGTGCGGTGGCCCAGGCCGCACAAGCAGTCTGGGTGAAGTCCAGTCTGAAAATCTGCTTCAAAGTTGAAGCTTCATTTTTGCAAATCCAACTTCAAATGCATGACAATCAAAAACCAAAACTCACAAAACCATGTTGAATAACCAAGTTCTAACTTTAAACTAAACCATGTCTTCAAAACAAACCCATTTGCATTGAAAAAGAAAAGAAAAAAAAAATTGAATTTAAGGGCAAAATCAAGAACCATGGAAATGTAAATGTTCAAACTCAAAATCCATGAATTTCTTCCTCCATCTACAAGAATCATGCAAGAAACAAGTAATTGAACAAGAATGATGCTATGTATGACAAAAGCTTCAACTATTTCTTTCAATTTCTCTTTTTAGGGTTCTTGACGTGAACTACACCACTCAATCCCTAATTTTGCACTTTGATTCTATGAGTTCAAGGATAACACAACTTAAATTCAAGAATTTAGAGAAGAATTCTTACCTTAAAAGGTTAGTTTGGTGAAGATTTGTTCAATTCCCTTTCTTTCCCTCTTCTTCTTCTTCTTCCTCTTGTTCTCCTATATCTCTCTCTCTCTCTCTCTTTCTCTTTCTCCCTTATCTATTGTTGAGCTCCAAACACAAAATATCTATCTCTAATACCCCTAACCAAATTTAAGCTTAAAGCTTAAATAAAATTAAATCAAATTCACTTACTCAAGTCAAACCTCATTATAACCTGATTTAACTAATTCCAAACTTAATCTTATTAAAGTGAATTAGACTCTAACTACCTAGTCCAGCATTTAATTTTAACCTTATAATTTAACGATTCAGACAGGTCTTTTTCACACACTAACATATCTATCATTCAAAACATACTTCCAATAACTCATGGCACATAATTAACACACATATAAGCATATAAGTCACATAAAAGCACATAATTAAGGTAACCTTCAGATTTAACAATTAATCAAGGAAGCGGGTGTTACAGTCTCTCCCCCTTAGGATGTTTGGTCCTCCAAACTTAATTACCTTTTTTTGGAAAGAGTATAGGGTCTAATGGAAACAATTTGGTGTATCTTTGCTTCATATCTTCTTCTCTTTCCCAAGTCGCATAAATTCCACTGTGATTTTGCCAATCCACTTTTACCAATAGGATTTCTTTATTTCTCAACTTCTTGATTTGGCAGTTAACAATCCAAACGACCCATTCTTCGTATGTGTAATCATCACTCACGGGCACAGGGGTAGGCTCAAGGACATGAAGTGGATCCCGAAGGTATTCTCGTAACATAAACACATGAAAGACGTTATGCATATGTTCCATATCAGGAAGTTGGGCTACCTGATACGCTACTGGATTAATTTTTTAATGATTTCATATGGCCCAATATACCGAGGGGCTAACTTTCCCTTTGTCCCAAAACGAGTCTGCCCTTTCATTGGGGTGACTTTGATAAAATCATTGTTGCCCACTTCATATTCTCTGTCTCGTCTACAAACATCCGCATAGCTTTTCTGTCGGCTTTGTGTTGTTTTCAACCGTTGATGAATTAGCTTTACTTTTTCCGTTGTCTCTTGCACAATTTCGGGTCCCAACAAAGGTATGTCTCCAACCTCAGCGCAACATATCGGTGATCGGCATTTCTTCCCATATAAAGCCTCGTATGGTGCCATGCCAATGCTTGAATGGAAGCTGTTGTTGTATGCAAATTCGACTAAAGGTATATGAGTCTCCCAATTCCCTTGAAAGTCCAGTACACACATACGTAACATTTCCTCCAGCGTCTATATTGTCTTTTCTGATTGGCCATCTGTCTGTGGATGATATGCACTGCTTAATCTCAAATTGGTTCCCAATGCCTTTTGCAAACTTTGCCAACACCTTGAAATGAACTTTGGATCCCTATTAGAAACGATTGAGACAAGCACTCCATGCAACCTCACAATTTCATTGATATACAGTGTAGCCAACTTATCCACATTATAAATTGTTTCGATAGGTAAGAAATGAGCAGATTTTGTCAAACGATGAACAATTATCCAAATTGAATCCATACCTCTATTGGAGCGGGGCAGTCCAATGACGAAATCCATTGTAATATGTTCCCATTTCCACTCCGTTATCGGTAATGGTTGCAGTAATCTCACGCGTCATTGATGTTCCGCTTTAACTTGTTAGCATTGTAAACACTTCGACACAAATTTGACAATTTCTCTCTTTATTCCCGGCCAGCAGAATTTTTGTTTCAAGTCTTGATATATTTTAGTGTTCCCCGGATAGATGGAAAATTTTGAACTATAGGCATCTTGCATGATTCGTTTCTTCAAGTCACTATCATTCGATACACATAACCTTGCTTGAAATTTCAACACATTATTGTCAAAAGAAAAGTCCAACCTCGGTTTAGATTCCCGTTCATCAATCATTTTCTTTAGAAACTCATCATGTTGCTGTTTCTCGTTAATTTCCTCTACAATCACCGGTTAAGCAGAAATCGCAAAACAATCTTTATTTCACACCTCTCTAAGTTATGCAACAATTGTTTTCGCCCAGTGAGTAAACAAGCCAAGTTTCCAGTTGATTTTCGACTGAGGGCATCGACAACGATATTAGTTTTCCCTAGATGGTACAAGATTTGCAAATCATAGTCTTTTTATCAATCTAGCCACCTCTGTTGTCTCATGGTCAACTCTTTCTAAGTAAAGAAATATTTGAGACTCTTGTGATCCATATAAACCTCACATGTTGCCCCGTATAGACAGTGGTGCCAAATCTTTAATGCAAAAACCACTGCGGCAAGCTCTAAGTCATGAGTCGGGTAATTCTTTTCATGTGGCCTCAGTTGGCGGGAAGCATATGCAATCACTTTTCCGTTTGCATCAACACACACCCCAAACCTTTATTAGATACATCACTAAAAATTATAAAACCATCTGTGCTTGAGGGTAAGGTAAGAATTGGTGCTATTACAAGTTGAGTCTTCAATTCTTGGAAGGCTAACTCCCTCTAATTAGTCCATTCGAATGGAACCCCCTTTTGTGTCAACTGCGTAAGAGGCAAAGCAATTTTGGAAAAATCTTTTACAAATCTGTGATAGTATCCAACCAAGCCCAGGAAACCGTGGACTTTCGTAACGTTGGTCGGTCTAGGCCAATTTACAACTGCCTCTGCCTTTGGAGGATTAACTGAGATTCGATTTTTAGTTATCACATGCCCCAAAAACATAACGCTATCAAGCCAGAATTCACACTTAGACAGTTTAGCATACAATTTCTTCTCTCTCAAGGTTTGTAAAACAAGTCTCATGTGATGTTCACGTTCTTTTTTACTTTTGGAATAAATCAGAATGTCATCGATAAAAACAACAATAAACTCATCTTTGAAAATTATGTTCATTAGATTCATGAAAGTGGTGCGTTAGTAACCCTGAAAGGCATAATAAGAAATTCATAGCGGTCGGCTTTAACTTTCAGTTTGTGGTATCCGGATCGAAGATCAATCTTAGAAAATACTTGAGCCCCTTACAACTGATCAAATAAGTCATCAATGCAGGGCAATGGATACTTGTTATTTACTGTCACCTTGTTTAATTCACGATAGTCAATGCAAAGTCTTAGGGAACCATCCTTCTTCTTCACAAATAAGACTGGAGCACCCCAAAGTGAAGTGGTAGATCTAATAATTTTTTTGCCAGCAACTCTTGTAACTGGGTTTTCAACACTTTCAATTCAATCATCGACATTCGGTATGAGGTTTTGGAAATTGGTTGTTGTAGCTCGACTTTTCGTGCTCCTTTCAGATACAACTAGCTCTACAGTTCGGACTCCGGTGGTTTTGAATCTGATTCCACAAGTGCAATGTGAAATAGATAAACACAAAAGAGTCCAAATCTTGCAAATTTTTTGAAAAATGGATTTTGAATCAAAATGTAAAAAATGGACTACTTTTCCAGATACAGTGTTGCCATTTAAATATTTTTGAAAAATTTAGGAAACCCATGACTCTTGCCAAAGGCCACGTGTCCGTCATCACCAAGATTGTCTCAGCTCGGGAACTTAGGTACGAGAGGGGAAGGTCATTAATTGAGCACCCCACTCGCCCGATCAAAGATCGACCTTTACTAATTATGATGTGATTCTTATTTACATTATATGCTCTTGTTCTGATTATTAGGCTAGCTTATTATGTGATGTGCATACAAGTATAGACTAATTTGTAAAAATTGGAACACTTTGATTTATGTTTGTTTTGAAAATTGTTTTGAATATGTACCACTCGAAAAAGTGATCACATATATACATTACTCAAATTATTCCAATTCAAACAATTAACTTTCATCTACAGGCATTCAAGCGAGTATAGCATTTAAGCATTTAGCATCATCGTAAGCATGCTAAACATGACAACAATCACACACATGCTGTGACGACCCTGACCTCCGAACTAGTACATTATATAATTTAAATAAGTTTAATTGCATGATTATGTGCTTGATTGTGTGATTACATGTTTAATTCTATAATTATCTATTGATATATGGAATATCTATTTAAATTGATAGCTTAGAGTCGGAAATTGGGAGCCTAAACGGCTTCAGGAACCGAAATTGACTAGCCCAATTGGCTAATTAGAATATTTAGAATTTTATGGCAACTTTAATTGATGTTTAATTTGTATCAAAATAATTAGAATAAACCGATTGAATTAGTTAGAGTTAAGCTTAATTAATTAATCCTAACCATATTTGATTAGGCTAACTTAATCACATCCTATATAAGACCCAAATTAAGCTTATGAGCTCATTTTTATATACACACTCAACGGAGAATTGAGAGAGAGGAGAGGAGAGTTCAACATTTAGAGAGAGAAAGAGGAGAATTGTAGAGAATTAGTGAAAGATTCAAAGATTGGAGCCATAATACACTTGAATTCAATACTAGGTATGGCATTCATCACTAATTCATGTAGTTATGGCACATAGTAGTTGAATTCCTCTCATTTTTTAACTCATTGGCATGTTATTGGAGAAAAGAAGCTATGAGTATCATAAAAATGGAAGAATAGAGTTGAATTGCTTACATGCATGCATATTTTGAGTTAACCTCCATGAAATTCATACATGCATGGCACAATTATACCTAATTTTGGAGCATCCTTCATGTTTTCATGCTTTTCATGTCACTTGATCATATTTTGAACATGTTTTGGAGAAATGTACACTCAAATTGAGTTAAACTTATTTTATAAATTGAGGTTGGAGTCATTGGTTGGGAAATTACCATGATTTTGGATAATTGGGTTCAAATTGGAAGTGTTTTCATGTTATATAGTGACTCTCCATGTTTTTATACCAAAAACACAAGATTTGAAGCTTTGAGTACTATGTTTGAACTTTAAACACAGTTCTGGAAATTCCAGAATTCGTGATGTCCGCTTGAGCGAGGGAGTCCACGCTCGAGCGTGGAATTCGGGCTCCCAGAAGTTTCTGAAATTTTACAGTCCACTCAAGTGACCAAAGTAACGCTCGAGCGAGGACCCTTTTTCTCAGTCTTCCACTCGAGCAACCATCGAGCGAGAATTTCATGTATCCAATACTTTTACAGACCGCTCTAGTGACAGAAGTTACGCTCGAGCAACCACCTTTGTTTTTGAACCCCCGCTCGAGTGTAGGAAGTTGCGTTCGAGCGGAGACCCTGTTTTCAGCGAAATTTTACTAACTCTTTTAAGTGCATATTTGCATCCTCATGCCACTCCAAGCATTCTTAGGCACCATTTGGACTCCGATAATCATACAATAAGTTAGAGATGCACAAAGAGAATTGAATTAAAATGAAATGGAGTTTCATTTGTACTTTGTTATGTGCTTCGTTTAGGTGGACGTCCGAGGCTTAGTGTCATCGCAAACCACTGTGAGTAATAACCTTATAAAGATATGTTCAAATTATCTTTTTTTTCGAAAATGTTATTGCTATCAAAATGGATATGTGATTGATTGAATGAATTCTTAAAATGATTTGATAATTGATAGCATGGCTTGTTGAAATGTTATGTCCTTTAATGAATGGAGTTCTGTTTTGAAACGATATTGTGGCATCCATTAAATATAGGCCCTTACTTGGGGGTAATAATACCACGGCTAGGCCCTTGCCTGGGGTAACAATACCATGACTAGTATGATATGTTATCATTGGAATAATATTTGTCACTTCATGGATATACCACATATAAAGTTACGAATGGCTTTTGTCACTGCAAAGAGATGCTATTATTGCTAATCAAAATGTTTTGTTGTGAATTTGATCTAATATGGCAAATATCTCTCTTTGAAAATGATTTAAGATTCATTTCGAAATTGTAAGACATGTTTTTATACTATTGTTGAACTTCATTCATTTAATCTCTTTATTCTGTTATTACTCATTAGGCTCTAGCTCACTATTTATATATATATATTAGAATTGGCAACAAAAAAATTATTTTAGTTGCCGTATATTGAGTTTTGGCTACTAAAATCATTTAGTCGCCGAATAGAAAATAAATAATTATTTTTTATCTTTGGCGACTAAAAGTTTGGTCGCCAAAAACATATTTTCAGTAACAAAAATAAATTTTAGTCGCCGTATATCGAGTTTTAGCTACTAAAAGCATTTAGTTGCTGAATAGAAATAAAAAAATATTTTTTATCTTTGACAACCAAAAATTTGGTAGTCAAAAACTTATTTTCAGCGACAAAAATAAATTTTAGTCGCCAAAAAACCAAAATATTTGGGGGGATTTTTCAAATTTTGGAGGGTTTTATAAATTAATTGGCGACTAAAAATATTTTCAAGTTTGATATCTCCCCAAAAAGATAAAAAGTGAAAAAGTTACTCAAAAAATTAAAAAGTTATCACTATTCACGAAAAAAATATTAAAAAATTAATTTTTTACACATCCATACAACTCAGCAATCATGTTTTTTCAGCGCTGTACAGAGTTTGTTAAGAAAAATTGCACAGTTTGAGTTCAATTTTCACACATTGCTGTTCGGCCCGTGGGAGCTCATCACGGGTCCCGTTTTGATAATCCGAACCGTTGAATGTATAGAACTCGTTGAGTACTATATGTCTGTAAAAAATCACATTGATCGAATATCGATAACTATATGATCAAATCAGTTTTGTATAAAAAATGGGATGCTATTATAATTAACGATTGAAAAAAACAAATCTGATCAGATGACTATCGACATCCAATCAACGTGATTTTTTATAGGCATATAGTACTCGACAAGTTCTACATATTGAACGGTTTAGATTATCAAAATGGAACCCGTGATGACCCACACGGGCCGAACAAAACCGTTCAGGGCAATGTCCGAAAAGTAGCCAATAGTTTCTTTCCATCAATTCGGCTGTGCAGATTGTACGGCTGTACAACACACATCTTTAATCTTCTCCTACACACTTCTTTATACAATTTTTTAATACACATTTTTCCATAAAAAGTTAAAAAATTAACCCAAATATTCATATTTTTTTCCTCAACTTTTTAGTCACAAAAAGTGCATTTATTTAACACACTCCAAACAACCCCTAATGGTGTAATATATATATACTAGTGTATGCCCGTGCCTAAAGGCACGGTGTAAATAAGTTGGGATTAAAATGCAGTTGTAATTTATACATATTATGTTGAAATTTATGAAATCTGTGTCATTTTTTGATAAAGATACTAAGAAAATATAAAAAAAAATATTATTCTTCTTAAAGAATTTGTAACAATTTTACTTGTACCACACGCTGTACAGAACTCAAATAAAATAACAACTCCCCCTAAACAAAATATAGAAATCAGCGCTATTGTATACTCATTAACGTTCTATAATAAAAGGAATAAAAAATTACTGAACACCACATAAAGCACACCAACAAATGCTCTGCAATCTCAACAAATTAAATTGAAAATTAAATATCAAACAATGTGTACCAACCTGTACTCTGCAATTCCAAACTTAGGGGATTCCAAAACTTAGCACAAAGTTATTCCCAAAGTAACTCAAAATTTACCAACATATATTGTCTTAAGCGAGGCATTTATTTTGTTTCTAAGATTAATCTGTGTTCACCAAAAAAAAAAAAAAAAAAAAAGAGATTTATCTATGTTTATCTTCCCTTTCTTTGTTTTTTTTTTTTTCAATTTTTTCAATCCTTAGTATGCACATTTTCTTTTTGGTTTAAATCTTCAACACATACTCCCAACAATCACCAAAATTTGTAATGGCCAAGCCACCATTTTCTAAAGGCGAGAAAAGAAATCTAGTGTACAGTGCATGAGTCAGTCAAATAAGCCATTATATTAGGTTTCTCATAGGTCATACCAATTCATTCTATTTCATTCCACTACTTTACATTCACCAAAATCACTTACAGAAAAGCTACAAAGACTACTACAACAGCCTTTACTAAGCTCCATAAGAAAAGAAAGATTGAGAAAAATAATCTAGTGGAAAAAGCAAATGAAAGCTAAAAGTTTGAGCAATACTATTTTTTTATCATGGTTTACTGCTCATTAGTCCCATTTTGCTTCCATCTTTTATGCAAATGGAAATAGAGCTTTTGTTTAAAACATAACTACAAAATGAGGAGAGGGAGAAATGTTTTATAAACCCAATAATCACTGAAGACCCAATAAGTAACAGACCAAAAAATTTAACTTTTATCAAATTTATATGAGTAATGAAATAGATGTAATAAAGAAAAATTGTGTGAGAGGATTTATACCTTTGATTATATCGAGAACCTAGAAATTGATGACCACCAACAAAAAACATAGCACAATACGAAAACAACATAAAGTAACAAACTAAAATTTGGGAGAAAACTAACGATTAGAGGTACAAAGGAAATGACATATTTATCAAAACTTTAATGAAAAATATTACCAAAGAAATCAAAAAATTGATGAATTGCAGCAAGAGGAAAGCAGATATTAGAAATTGAATTATAGAAATATAACAATCGAAACGAAGGAAAGAAAATAATTAATCAAAATATCATTAATGTTTGTAGACAGTGCAAGGGAAAATATACATAGATGTCCATTATACACGGAGTAAGTAAAAGAAAATAACGGTATCTTAGGTGACTCTGTCAAGGCTCGAATCACTTTCATAGTTCATTATCAAAGAGAATCAACACAGATGTCCATACTCTACAGAGTATAGCATTTTCAAAATGAAAAAATCACACACCTAAAACACTAACTAAAGAAAAATAATAATTTTGTTACAAAGATGAATGGAGTGATTGACAGCAAAAAAAAAAAAAAAAAAAAAATCCCGTCATTCAAATGTAGAGCATTACCCAAATCAAATTGATTCATTAAAATCTCAATTCAACTGAAACACATGCATAACAAAACAAATTAGAAAAAATGTAATTGTTTAAGTTTTAAGCACTGCTTGAGTTATCGAGTCTAAAAAAGAAGGGAAAAAATAATAATAAACAAAGCTCAAAGTTTAGTTTCTATCACAACATACCAATCCACATTTTCAAATAATAATAAAAAATTAGGTTTCTTACATATTTGTACCTCAATGGAGGCTCCACTTACCGTCATCAGCCAAGTCTCAAATTCTACAGGATTTAACCACTATCATCAACATCTGAAGCCACGGTGTATACCCGTGCCTGAAGCCACGGTGTAAATAATGTTGGGATTAAAATATAATCATAATCCTAACACTATTTAATCAATTATCAATTTAATATAATTGTAATCCCAACCCTTCAGTCTATTTTGAAACTGTCATTGCCTAATGTATACTCTTCAAAGTCAATCAAACAGTAAATCATTGAAAACGAAAACTCTCCTTTAAAAAAATCATCTCTTCTATCATTATAATTTGTTTCTCCTCAAATTTTCATTGCAAAATCAATAAAACATTATAATCTATTGACAAACTCTCTCTCTCACCTGCTTTCTCTATCTATAATTACATTTTGATATCAACAAAATAGAACACATGAAGCATTTGACCCCCTTGGGATCACTTAGTACACCCTCATTCATTACCAAAAAAAAAATGACAATCTCTGACTTAAGAAACCCTTCTTTCTATTTACATTACATAAACAAAACAATTCACACCTTAATTAATAAAAAATAAAAAATATATAAACCTCTATCTCTTACAATGTACAAAACAGGTGAAACAAAGAGTAAGCCATTGAAGTATTCTAAATAAATAAAAGATGGCACAATATAGTAGATAAAATAAAACGAACCTGAAAGGTTAAATTGGGAAAAGGCATAGTGGTGTAATGCAATGCCAAATGGTAGAGTTGCACTTCTTAGATTTGTGACGACCACCGATTCTTCCCAAAGCGTAACTGATGATCTCTTCGTTGAGTCGAATAGCTTACACGTATCTCAGAGATGTTGAAGCTTGAGAAAAATCAAACATGATATATACATAGCAAGTTTATTCACAGAATTAATTTTCCTTGATTTTGAGACCACCCTTTAAAAGCAGAACTACTGTAATCCCAAATTTGAAGAGTGAAAATGGCAGTAAAAGATAAAAGAAAAAATCATTAGGCTTTTTTAAAAGTACTTGTACTTGATTTCAAGAAAACATATCCTGGTGATGATGTGTTTCGACTATCATCATAAATTTGTTCAAAACCTTAATTGTGTTATTTCTTTTTCTTTTTTTATAATAAAAAAAAATTACAAATTAGCCAAGTTCTTTAAACCTATCAATTCCACAAAACCATTCAAATGGAGAAAAATGTCAACCCTTCATAACATGAATTCAAGAAACATCACGGTACAGGGAAGGTTCAAAATAGAACCATGAAGCAAGCAATTAAACCCAAACGCAGAAAATTCACTTGACTCAACATTCAGGCCTGTATCTTTTGAGTGAAAATTTTGGCAATGAGAGCAATCCAAGTAATATTTAAAATATACAAACATTTATAAATTAATGTACATACAATAAGGTTCCTTACAACAGTACTCTTAACCAAAAAACACTTCCAATGAAAGTACATACACACACCAGCAACATGATCAATACAGGAATAGAATTTTAACCTTCCAGCATCTAATAGAAACATTATTTTCCAAAAATTTTGTAAGTCCATTAGTGAGATTAAGCAATTTTATTTTTTATTTATTAAAGTTTAAGAATCAAGCAATATACCTTAAAAGCCCCAGCAGTTGCTCTCGAATCGCCAGTATCTTGTTCAAGAATTTCTGTCCTTGTAGAGCCAGACCTTGTGAGTGCATTTTCTGAGGAACTCAATGATGACTCAAGATCTATAACTACACTTCTCTTTACAGGTGCGAGAGGAAGTGCTCTCAACATATGATTCTACTTGCCATCCAAGGACTGGAAAACAATAACTTGGATTCTTCCAACCTGAAAATCCCAGAATGTTTTAAAAATAACCATGCTTCCACGTATTTTTATAAAATTTCCTTTTGACTTGTCAGTAACTACCACAAACCTTATGCACATCTTCACTAAAACATGAAAATATGAGTCCAATGAACCCAGAATCTAGAAGTTGATACATGGCTTGCGTCCGCACATCTGAAGAAGACATAAAGATTTAACAAATCTTATTTTAGCCAATAATAGAACTACTGGCAGAAAATTAAAAAGAAAAGGTTTCAAATAAAGCCCCAAACATGAAGAATGAATGAAAGCATTGAAATGTTCAACCAACACGTTTTATATTTAGAAACATTTAGATATTCACATAAAACATTTTGTTGTTAATTGACACTTACCAACATGGGGAAGGAAGAACGGTGATGTAAGGATGTGAATGGTACCAACCAATTACTCTTGTTGTTCTTCCTGTTGCTGAAGTCATTATGTGCTATACAGTTAATCACACAAAGCCTCAGAACAATCTCAATTATGGTACTGACAACTACTGTAGCATGCAATGCAGACTATTCCATGCTAATTATTGAGAAAACTAAACATGGATGCTTGCTTATATAGTTGACAAAACAGGAATAAACGGAAAATTCAGTTGTATGATGAGCTATAAGATTTACTGCTAATTATGAAAGTAAACGCAAAATTGCGTGTATACATATATGGAAATAAAAAATATATATTCCAAAATATAATATATAATATAGAACCTTCTGGTGAGATAACCATGTTTTCTATGAATAATAAAGCACGAACTGGACACGTCGGAAATGCGAATTGGAGTGTCCGATGTTATTTATTTAATTTCACTAGGCCATGCTAGGGACACACTACAGGCACTGGGAATTTGAGATGGAAACTATGGAGACACACTCAGGAGTTAAACCGAAAACAAAAATAACCATTAGCCATACAATAGCCGAGTTCGAAGCCATACAATAGCCGAGTTCGAAGGAGGAGAGGAGAGAATAAATCATTGTCCTTTTCACAAAATTAGGGATACATAAAATAAATCAAGCTAACTAACTAAAATTGTGTTTCAAGTCTTGTACAGTGGTTAGTGGACAAAATGTTAAGATTCAAAATTTAATCTCTTTCCTTCCTACATTCCCTTCAAAAATAGCTTTGGAGTCCAATATGCTCCGTAAAAACAAAGCAAACAAATAATTAAACCAGTTAAGCATTGAATTTGAAACCTAGACAGTTTGGCTAAGCATACCATCACACAATTTGCAAATGCACACACACACACACACATATATATATATATATATATATATATATATTACCAAATCTTATTGAGGTAGTCCAGACGTTCATGTTAGTCTCTCTCTTCTAATTGATAAATATTTCAATATTTATGGTAACTAATATCCAAAATCAACACATGAACAATTTTACACAGGACACAAACCAGAATACTAACAATTACGGCATTGAGAGAGAGAGAGAGAGAGAGAGTGGCTCTCAATGGAAACCTTAGATTTATCATCCAGCTCCAACTTTACCCGATGATGATGAGGAGGAGGAACTTCGTGTAGCCCTGCCAATTTCATCGCTAGAAATCCAGATCTAGGGTTTCGAAATACAAAAACAGAGAGAGACAAAGAAGTAGAGGGAGAAAGTGATCAAATTTAAGCAGGGGAGAGATTACCTTTGTCAATGGGTCGCCTGATTTCTTTTCAGTAGCAAGATCTAAATCTTCTGTTACAAACCCAAAAAACTTAATCGGTTGTAGAGAGAGTTATATAATATGATAATCCAATCCACAAAACAGAGAGAGAGAGAGAGGTTTTACTTTCGGGCATGGCAAGGATTTTGGAGAGAGAGAGGATTGGGACCAAACTTTTCTCATATGGTGCGGCCGTCGGATTAGCTTCCGATTCAACTTTCATGTTTGCTGGGAATCATCGACCACTAAGACTCTGCTGCTGCTACTCTCTCTCTTTCGCCTATCGTTGAGGAGGAAGTGGGGCTGTTAAAGCAGAAGAACAAAGAGTGAGAGAGAGATAAGAGGGACAGTTGCGGGAGAGAGAGAGGGAGTTGTAGAGACGTATTTGGCAGACGTGGGAGAGAGAGAGCAGAGAAGGTTTGAGCGGGAATCAAATTGATCTGCACCCTTAATATATTTTTAGGATTGATCTCAGCCATTCAAATGAAGTGTATCTCACATACATTTTATACATTTTCAAAAACCTTCCTCCCTTATTATATAGATATATATATATATATATATATATGTAATTGTAGGTGGGAAAACTGAACATCAGAGTTAGATAGCCTTGAGTTTACCCAGGACAACCTTTTGTGGAGCTTCCAAGTGAAGTAATCAGGCTTGGGTTGAGCCATGCTTGTCGAACCCCTTTTGTGTGGTTTAATGGTTTTGTATTTGTACATAGTTGGGGTTGTATTTTTGTAAGATATGAATTTGTACTTATGTTGGGTGTAACTTGAAACAAAAACCTTGCTTAACATATTTGCTCTCCTCATATATGCACGGCTCAATGGATGAATTCTATAACATTTTAGACTTCCGCTAAGCCTCGTACTTTATATTAAAGGTTTATTTGTATGGAGGCCGTAGGTAATCTATGATTACTGGCCAGTCATGACGCTAAACCTATAGGGGCGAGTTTGGGTCCTGACACATGCGATATGCTAAAGCAATAAAAGCTCACCTAGTACTCCAAGGCAAGCCAAACAAAGCAAAATAATTAGAAAACATGCGCATTCCTAACTAATGCGATATGACTAATGCAACACATACAAGATGTAATTAATAGGCTCGGTAACTAATTATGTCATTTGAAACAACTTGATCGCATGCGGTTTAAACACATATTCAACGAAGTATGTAAACTACAATGCTTTGTTAAAATGATGAATCGAGCCTTGATGCATGAAAGACAAGTGGATGCAAATCATGGAATATGCTAAATGAAACATGATGTTCTAAACTACCCATTATAAGCAAGTAAATAAAAGGGAGAAAGACGTGGGGTTGTAAGATATACACATTATTACAAGTTTGCCCTCGAGCGCGAGGGTCCGAATGAATGGACTAGTTAATTACTACGAATTAACTAACTATTACAAACCAAATGAAGCAAATTAACTACACTAGCTAATTAACTAATTATTACAACAACAAATTTAGCTAGCTACTTTAGCTAATTAAATAAGTACAACACAAAACTAACTAGCTATTCTAACTAATTAGTTGCAAATTCGCTACTCCAAGCACACCATACTAATATTACAACATCATTGTGACCGATCCTGAGAATCGAGGGATGGCTAATACATCGATGTGGATTTCCACCCAATAGTGCTCTCCATTTTGCTACCGGAATGCCTCTGTTGCACAGTTAGAAAATCGCACTGTTTTTCCACCTCAGCTTTTGCTCTGCTCTGTCTGAAAAAGGACACTGCTTGGCTGGAAAAGTGACCGGCAACCTAGAAGTAGTGGTTGGCAGGCCACTAATAGTGGGTTGCCGTCTAATAAAAGTGGTCTGTCGGCCACTGATGTTGGTTCTTTCCTACAGCAACAGAGGACAAACAAAGCACAAACCAGATTATTTTCAGGGGATGTTTGTTCACCCTGCCTCTCCTTATCAGCAAACAGATCAAAAGAGCGGTAGGCTCAATTCGCAAGCCATCAATCGATGCAATCTCATTGTGTGATGACTTATGAATCAAGGGACATAATTTCAATAAATGCATAAAAAAAGACCAACAAAACCTCCTCCCTATCATGGATTGATCAAGGGAAGTGGTTGACCTTAGAAACTTGAACCATTTCATCACTAGCAAGTATGAAATGACCCAAGTTTTCATGTGTTCAATTAATGTCCGATTGAACACTAAATTGCTTTATTATCTTGCATCACTTTTAGTTCCAATTTTATTACTTCATTCTAATTACCATCCATTCATTAGTTCATTAAATTCCAATAATGATCTTTAACTCCTCTAATGGAAATGAGCATTAAATGAAGAGTTGTTTTGGGTATGAGAGAGACACCATGCCGTTGGTAATGAACTCCCAAAATGATTAAACCATTAAGTACGATACCTCTATCTCAAGGTTAAACAAGAAATTATTTTGAAACAACTTTCAAAACAAAGAAAAAGCCAAGAAATGAGGGAGGTTGCAGAGGTGATTAGAGATGAACACAAGTATGGAAAGTAAGAAATAAATACTATCAACTCAAATAGGTTGGTGGCTAAGGCCTAAACCACCAAATCTATGAGGACCGTTACAGTATAAGCCTACAATACAAAGCATGATTGGAACAAACACCTAAAAAACAGTGCTAAAATAGGCTAAAACAGTGTTGGAATTGAAGTTAAAAGAGCTAGAAAAGAAAGCTACAACATGGAGCAAGTTAAGCTAGTAAGCAAGCACAAGGAGGAGAGGCTACCTCCTCTATTTTTGGGACTTCAAAATATGATTTTAGCCTCTGAAAACCTCTGAGATTCAGTAGTAAAAAGCTCAAAAAAAGATAATAGAAATGTGAGAAACACAAGGGCAAAGGCTTAAGAAGTTAGGTATAAAGAAGGGTGATCCACCCCTCCACCCTTAATGGCCTTAAACTGCAAGTTTCAGCCCAGAAATTCAATGTAAAAATAGTCCCAAAATAGTAGAAAATATGGCAAATAAAGAAGGAAAACAAGTTAAGAATTGTACCTCTTGAACAGGGATACCCTTTTTGAGTTACAAACCAACAATTACATACCCCCAAGAGCTAAATGCAAGCTCAAAAACACCTCAGCACAAATACCACAAGGTTTGGTTTAGAGTATATAGGCAAAGAGTGAAGAACTTGCAAGAGAGAGAGAGAGAGAATTGTAGGGAGAGAAATATTTTTGCTCCCAAATTTTTCTAACCTTTTAAAATGTGAGAGAGGGTTCTCTATATATAGAAAAACATGAGACCACCTCAGAAATATCTATATAGACACGTATGGACTGGTGCATGCATCTGTGGAAACAACTAGCACAACTAGCAAAAAGATCTGAAAAAACACACAAGTGGCCAGCAGGCCACATTAATGGTCGGCAGTCCACACTAGTGAGTCTGCAGGTCCTAGGATGTTTAGGCTTGAAAAACTATTGTTTTGGTCCAAAAACAAGGCAAAAGGTTTATAGGGTTTTGAGGCTCAAAACTGAGACATTCTGCTGAGGACTTCGAGCATTTGACAAGCATATACAAATTCATCATTGGGTGCACAATCGGTGGTGCTCAAGGCGTAAGGGCGGTCAAAAATGGGGTGTCGTAAGAACTCGAAGTCAGGACATGACGTATGTGAATGTCAAAGCCCAACAATGACCCATTTTGACAAGGCCATAAGACTTGGGCAAACAATTAAGACATAAATAAAATTGGTTGCGCTCGCAAGCTGCCTACGTATCCCTTTACAGGGAATCAAATCAGCGTAGTTCTAGGGTAGGATGTAATGATATGTATAAAAAAAAACTTTGAAAGCTGGACTCACATGCTTCACGAAGCCGGCTATTTTGAAAACTCATGATCATGCAGGATGATACACTAAGCAATAACAGATGTGATAAGCAATAACAAATTAACAACATGTGAATGAAATTGAACTGGATTTCACACGGAAAGGACCCAATATGTGCACTCTAACCACGCTATATCCGTGAGAAGAAGAGAGAAAAACTGCTCAGGGTCGTGTTTCACGCATCTAGAGATACTCTAATCACGCTGAAATTGTGAGAAGAGGAGAAAAATAGCTTAGAGTCGCGTTTCAAGCGACTTGAGATAAAAGAAAAACCGCTTATGGTCGCGTTTTATGCGTACTCAGATAAAAGAAAACCGCTCAGGGTCGTATTTCACGCGTCCTGAAATACTCTAATCATGCTGAAATCGTGAGAATGAGAGAAAAACCTCCCAGGGTCACGTTTCATGCGTCCTGAGATAAAGACCGCTTAGGGTTGTATTTCACACGTCCCGAGATAGATGCAAAAAGATGAGATTATGCAATAGATACACAATGTAATGAAAGTGTGTGATAGATGCACGAAGTGAACAAGTGCGATAGATGCACAAAGTGAACAAGTGGGATAGATGCACAAAGTGAAAAAGATTACAAATCAATACAGTGACAACGCATGTTACATACCAGCTAGACAACCGATGTATGATGTTAATTGAAAGCATGTTCTATGCAAGAAACAAGAGCATATTCTATGCAAGATTGAAAGCATATTCTATACATGAATCATGAACGATGCAAGGCACATATGCAACATAAGTGTATATGAAAATGCACATTCTATGCAACAAAAGAGAACAAATATGTAATTTGACAGAACGAACAAAAATGATGTTTGGCGACAACCTCTAACTTATCCCTCGGAGACTTTGCAACATGCTTAAAAAGGATACACCCTATTCATATTGGCAAGTGGAGAACGTTCGTCCGCCGAAACACAGTGAGTATTGGAAACGGCGCAATCAGAACACAGTTTCGAGCTCCTAAAAAACCAATCCGGACATAAAAGAGAACCCCTCATACACTACTAGGGCAAAAGAGGAACAAAACAACACTAGGCCACAAATGAGGACAGCCGGCCACCAATGAGGCCTGCCGGCTACTAATGTAAAAATCGGGGCAGAATTGTCATTTCGGCATGGGTCTTTATATGCATATCACCACACCTCATTTCCTCTCACACCCTAGTCCGAAAACGTTCTCCCTCTTTCTCTAGGTGCTTCATCTCTCTAGATTTGTACTTTCTACGCGTTTTCCAACGCTCCATGCAAACTTTTTTCGTAAACCCTCTTTGATCCTCTACAGTTTGAACAGATTGGATTTTGTTTTCGTTGATTTTTTTTTTCATTTTTATCACTTCGGGCTTGTTTCCCTCGAGTTTCTCTCAAATTTTGCGAACTTTCCTGGGTTTTGACTTTTTCTCCCATTTTCTCTCTCTTAAGGTTGACTTTTTCTAAGTTTTCTCTCTTTTCTCCATTTTTCTTCATTTTCACCCACTTTTCATTCACTTTCCAGATGGTGGATGATGTTCCACATGATGGTGCTACTCCTGAGGTTTCACCTCCACTTTCACCCCCTATCGAAGTTGAGGAGCCGGCGGTCGCCGAGGCTGATAAGGCGGCGAAGGGCATTACGGCCGACTTTGACGCAGAGTTCGCTCCAGTACTCGAGCTTGAGCCACTACCACTGAGGATACGGCCCTTTGATCCAGCCACTTATCACCCTCACATGCACATGCTAGCGCCTGGCAGCATGATGCGTTTTGACGATTTTGCTGGTGGTATGTCAGAGGACGTTTTGCTGAGAAAGCCATACTTCCACCTTTCCTACGGTGTTTTTGAGGTACAAACTTTATTTTCATGCTTTCTTGCCTTTCATTTGACTGTATTTCTTACGCTGCCTTTCATCTGATTGTATTTCTTACATTGCCTTTCATCTAAATGCTCTTTCATCACTGTCGTTCATCTGATTCACTCTTTTTTTTGCCATAGGGGGACTCCAATCTTACAGGGGGTATGGGGCTGTGACAGTGAAAAATTGGTATTATAAGCTCCCGCCAAAGGTTCGCGACCTTGTTGACGAGGCTGGCTTCGGCTTATTCTGCACTGGACTCTCAAGACACATGGCGAGCCGAGCTCTATTCGGAGTGTTGGTGGAGAGGTAGTGGGACCCCACCAACTCTTTCTACCTCTCTTCCGTTGGGGAGATGACGATGACTCCCTACGACTTCTCCATGATCAAAGGCTTAAGAGTAGGAGGTGATCCGATCCCCTTTTGGCATGGATATGGGCGAGTGGGAGGCAACTTGGATCTACCTACTTAGAGCACGCCCACCTCTATACAGACCAGCGATGGTGAGGTACAGCTGGTTCCCCGAGCACTTCTACGGGAGTGAGCCCGAGACACTGGAGGAGGTAGAGCAGTATGTCCAGGGCTTCTTGATGTTCCTATTCAGTACCACCTTGTTTGCGAATAGATGGAGCACCACGGGTTTGTACTTATTAAGCGCCCTCGTAACCTTACCCCGAGTCTTGTTCTACAACTGGGGTGGAGCTGGCCTCGCCACACTCTATGGCTATATGAGTTCCACTTCCCGCATGAGGGAAAAGCGGATCAGAGGCTACTAGAGAGCCTGGGAGGTATCCACCACACCTTTCTGCTTTTACACACTTTCTGTTGCAGTTATGGGTTTATACCTATTTCCCAGCTCTGGCTCTAGAGCCAGTAGATGAGATCCTTCCCGTCGTGCCTTACTTGCGGTGATATGACGGCCGGTGCCGGCGTCGGAGCCATGATGACATGACATTCACATTTTACCGTCGATATTTCAATACGGTGGTTGCCCATGAGGTAATCCGAAACTCACAGTCATTTTTGCTTTACTACTGTTCTAATTCATACTTCGACAACTAACAATAACTAAGAATATGTACACTCTCTGTTTGCAGATCATGTAACAGCCCTGAGCGATGATGCCAGCTGGAGCGAGGGACCAGTATGCCTAGGCTTGGGCCACATCTCGATTCTGAATTTTGCTAGAGGGCCTAGTTTGCCAAGCTTGGTTCTTGGGTGAGCGTTTCATATGCCAGACTCTGGGTTCATCCGTTCCAGTCATTTCTATGCCACCTCAAGCATCCATACGGACAGCAGATAGCCTCTCGGCCGAGGCTATTATTCAGTTTATGGTGGGGTTGGATACCGCTTATTTTAGAGCGAGGGGTGACTATGCGACGTTCATCCAGACTCATCTCATGTCCCCTCTGGCGAGTATTAACGCAAGCGATGCAGCAGGTGCTCCCTTGGTGGGTGAGGCCGCCTAGAAGACCGAGGCTGATATTAGGGGACCCCTCCTATTGTACGGGTTGCTGGTTGGCCAGTGATTCCCACTGGGCTCACATGTTGGCGGCCGACCAAGTCAGCCTATCAAATTCTGATAGAGCCACCCGAGGCACGGCATGGGTATGTCAAAGCTCGTGGCGCACCTCAGGTATGAACCACATTTTACAGCTTGTAACCACACTTTTCCTTTCCAAATATTAATTGTTCCAGATACTGATCATTCAAATGCACTTACAGGTACCGACTGAGTATACAGAGGGCCTGCTCTAGCTGGTTGATTCTTTGATTGGTATAGTGTAGAGGAGAGAGACATTACTTGATCTCTACAGTATTCAGGTATTTTTTCTTATTTTCCACATACATTTCACTGCTACACCACACTATCGCATTCCCACTAGTACACTGATATGCATACTGTAACATTCACACCACTTCACACTGCATTACTTCACAGCACTGATACACTATACTCATATTGTACCTTTTGCACTCATTCTGCATACATACACTGTATCTGATATGTCGACACTTGTTTTCCAGATCCTATATGTACCCAGGACACCAGCAGTAGTGGCACCAATGGCACCTCCTCTGGCGATAGGAAGGAGAGGTAGACAGGCCCCAGCATGCGGCCGAGATGAGTGTCGAGGTCGAGGCAGAGGCAAAGGCAGGGGTGCTCGGAGTCAGAGTAGCGAGGCCGAGCCCGTATTGAGCGAGGATGATACTGAGACCCGCGACTCTGAGGAGGTAGTGAGCTGATATTCTAAGGCGTTTGAGAGTGGGGGTGATGATGCTGGCTCGAGGTCAAGAAGCGGAGATGACGCCGATGCTGGCTCTGAGGTAAGGAGCGGAGATAATGAGATCGGCTCTGGCTCAAAGTCTGATTCTGATAGCGGTGATGACGGAGACAGTGCCCCTGAGTCCCCTCCGAGGAAGAGGACGAAGAGGGCCTCTCGAGATTAAGATGACTAGTGCCGATTTTGTACTTTTTGCTTAATTTCTTTTATTTTGGTAGTTTAGCACATGTATAGCTTCAGATAGGCTTTTACCTTTTGCTTTTGAAAACTTGCACTCTCTTTTGTAAAACCTCTGATCGGGAAAAAACCCTGCAGTTCTATGAAAAGAGTTATTGTTTTTTACATCATGAGCACCACATTTGCAAAATGAAAATGGAGTTGAATTTGAAACCAAAAACTAAAAACTTGTATTGACACGAAGTTCTTAATCTAGTAATGAGTCAACCAACGACCAAAATACAAAATAAAACTCGATAAACAAAGCAAAAAAAATTTAAACACAGATATGCACACTTACTAAAACCAAAAGACTCAAAACAAGACCTCAAAACACAAAGGCCAAACAAAACCAAATTGCCAAAACTGCCAGACCCATAAGTGGACGGCAGGCTAGAAAAAGTGGGCGGTTGGCCACTAAAAGTTGGTTGCCAGCCACTTGTGATAGATCCACCAAACAACTAACAATGGCCTCCACTCACAGCCCTATTTTCTACAAAAGGTCTTTCTTCGTTATTTCTTTACCAGCTCTTCATTTTTGCTGCTGTTTCTTGAACAAATGGAGATATTTCTTGCCGAGAAGCTCACAGATTGGATAACCACTTTAGACAGCACGAAAAAGGTAAATTTTTAAGGTTTCGGCATAAACGCACTTTTTTCGTTGAGTCATACTCCACTTTACTTTTCGTTCCTCCATGTCGCGGCCCGATGCTGGGACCCAATTATGCATGTATTTCGCTTCAAAACACAGGAGATGTGCCCGACTCTTGAAGAATTTTGAGCATTGATGGAAACTCGGCTGTCACGACCCAAACCCGTCCCTACAGGTTTAGCGTCGTAACCGGCCAATTATCCTTGGATTACCAAAGGCTTCTTGACATAATGACATATAGTTAGGGGTTGCAGAAGCAAATATACAAAATATACGAAGTCCATTGAGATGTGAAGACATACATAGAACTGAAAATCTTAAACTTTATATATATAGAAGTGACGTCATAGGTACAGTATTTACACATCACTATCAAGTACATACAAAAGGGGAAACTGTTCATAAAACAAAAGAAACGGTCTTATACATCCATATTGACACAGCCACAAAACATGACTTGATCTGGAACCTCCTCGTGAGGCGCAAAAGGTGGCTGACCAACACAAAATACCCCAGGCATCATCTTAAGCCTGATCACGAGCCTACTCACCTACATACATAATAAATAACTAGTGAGCGGAGGCCCAGTGAATAAGAACAAAGTAAAGGGGTGAATGAATGATGTCCCATAACTGTGGCTGAAACTGAAATTCACATTCGTATTCTCATTCTGAGTATATATAGAATTTAGAGTTCATGCTTAGTCTTGCATAGTACATCCATTAGCGCTGACTAATCACGCACAGAATGTCTTAAATCATACTTGTCAGTTCTATATAAGAACCTCCGCCCGGGTAAGAATAACTTGTCAGTCCCATAAAGGAACCTCCGGACTGGGAACTTGTAAACTTGTCAGTTCCACTTAGGAACCTCCAGCCGGGAATAAATAGCTTATTAGTCCCATAAGGAATCTCCGGTACCGGGAACTTGCATATACTTGAATCATGGCATTACTTGAATCGTAGCATAATGTCATAAGTGCTTGTTAGACTTGAACAAACATTCAAAGCATAAAACATAGAACAGTTCTTAATCCGTGAGCGGAAAATAATTTACTTGAACATAGCTTTACTAAGTTATTACTCACAGATAATAGATGCTCCAAGTAAACAAACTGAGCAGCCAATTCAGCTTCCTTGAGGCGCGTGACCTAAACAGCACGGTAGATACATACATTGAAACACACGTTTGGATTATACTTAACTTATTTCGTTTGTTCTTAGTGTGTTTCTACCCCTTTATCCTCGTTACGATGTCTTAATCATGGCCTAGGAATGCCTACAATGGAATGAGGAAGCAAAAATACACTTGAAATCATTTTTTCAAAACTTGCTGAAAACAGGATCTACGCCTGAGTGTGGCTTTCATCGCTCGAGTGGACATGCAAGGGGTTAGGGTTCGCTTGAGCGTGACTTCCCTCGCTCGAGCGGACTGTAAAATCAGAAAAAGTATTGGTTGCTTGCTTTTCACTCTCAACGAACGCTCGATCGTGAGTGAGGCCCAAACCCTCGCTCGAGCGTGACTTCTGTAGCTCGAGCATGCTACAAGGCATAAGGACTCCTGAGGGCTTGCATTTCATGCTCGAGCGTGATTTAAGTCGCTCGAGCGGAAGTCACGCACTCTGAGTGGTCGCTTGAGTGTGAACTCATGCGCTTGAGTGTAGATGCAAATTTTGGAATTTCCAAATTGATCTTCAAGCTCAAAACTCAAATTTTAAAGCATCAAACTCAATTTTTCTGGGCCAAAACTTGGAGAAATACTTAAAAACTCATAAAACATCATGAATTACGGATCATTTCATAAAATCAAGGCCCAAAAGCATGCCAATTGTACACAATTCCAGCATAAACTTTATGGATGTCCCAAAACATGACATGCATGAAATGATTAAGCTTCAAATCTCGAAATCATGATCAAATGAAATGAAAGGATGTAAAACATGATGAATTCTCAAAACATAGGTGAGATGAACACATGCATGAAAGAATTCTTTGAAATCATGCCCAATTTGTGAAGAAAAGAACATGCATGCATGGTGTGGCTCAATTCTCCTCAATTCTAGTGCAATTCCCTCATGAATTCACCTAATTCACTTAAAGTCTTGTAGAGTCTAACTCAATTACACAATTAAGAGTTTGATTCCTTACCTAGAGACTTGAATTCACAAGAGTTGAAATTGAAACTTTCAAATCTTCTTTAAATGTCAACAATTCCTAGCTATTCCATGGTTTGAGTTCAATTTTTCTTCCCTCTCTCTCTCCCTCACGTTTAGTGCTTGAAGGTGGGAAGTAAGAGTGTAAAAAACATGTAATAAGGTGTAGAAGTGGTCTTGCATAAGCCCACTTAGTGGCATTTAAGTAATTGGCTTAACCTAAGTTAAGTAGCATTAATTATTCTAATTTAATTGTTTCAAATCAAATTTTAATTAAACTTACCATAAAATCCTATAAATCCTAATTAGAATATAAATCAAGTCAATTTCTGAATCGGATGCTGATAAGGTCTTCAATTCGCAAATCGAGACTAAAACATGAACATATCTTTCTACGTCAAACAGATATAAACACAAAATGATGCAATGCACATATAATTAGCTCAGGGTTTCTTTTTAATTACTTATTTGGCATACTTAAACATGAATTAGCGTTAATCATGGGTTGAGGTTGTTACACCGGTGCCATGAGGAAATCATGCCTCAGCCCCGTTTTAGCCACGCCTAGGCTCTGGAATGAATGTGTAGGCTCACTTTGCACGAAACTCGGTCGTTGGCCTATGACGGAAAGCTAGATATATCCAGTTTGATTCATTGATTTTCTGACATTGGTGACAGAGGTGATCCTGTCTGGCGATGTTTTCAGCAACATGCCCTCTGTTTATGTATGTTTCACATTTCCTTCTTGCCCCTAGTTACGGCGGAACCAGCATTCGGTTTACCGAAGTGGCCCAATATCTGAAAAAAGGTAAGAGTTATATCGGTTTAACACTAGCCGAGACCCTGATGGGCTTAGATGCTTTTTATCGGCGAGAGACTACTAGATTTGCGGGGAGTCCACTACTTCTTTAGGTATTGTTTCCCACAATTTCTGATATATGCTTCGCATATCACTCGGCGCTCATGCTCTATTTTCTCTCAAAGCCCTTTCTTTACTTTTCTCTCCACGTACATCTCTCTATTCTTTAATCTCTCTTAATTTTCATCCATTCCCAAGTATGGCTCATGGATAAGTTGAAGGTGGTGGACCCTTACCCCAAGTATTCAGCTAGAGCTTATTTCTTCCCCCAGTGACTAGCGGACTTTCCCAATAAGGGATGGTGGTGTAATTGGATGCACAACAGGTCTACAGTTGACATAGCTTAGCGTTGCCCCTGACTCACTCTGACTGAGATGAGTTACAACATGACTCGGCAGCCTGATATATAGTTGATTGGCTTTATGCAATGCGTATTCTACTTTCCCTTCCAGTTCAAATGCCAGTTCGAGCATGATCAAACCTGCCCAGAGGAGGGGGTAGAATATCCGGCTTTATTCCCTATTCGTGCTTCACACCTGGCTAGGTACCTTGCTACTTGGAGGATGAGAGAGCTTCTAGCCCCTGTCCTTAGTTTCAGTTATGCCCTTTTTGGAGGGTGCTTGGCTTGGCTCGAGGATGAGGCACAAGTCGGGCCCACTTTGGCTACAGAAGCTTCCGCAAGCACGAGCAGAGAACGCAGGAGCACCTGACTCGCCTATACGCCTAGCTTATTGCTTTGACCTTTCTTTTCAAGTTTTATAATGTAAAAACAACTTTGATTTGTATCAGGGAGTTAGAGAATGTATTTGTGTTGAAATCAATGAAATTAAAGTTATAAGCACTAAAAATTTTCCTTTTGGTCCAAAAATGGTCTAAGTTGTAAAAAGGTAAAATTTTGAACAAAACCAACTTTTATTAAAACTTTCCAAAACCATTCTCGAAAATGATCACTACCTGACACACACAAAATCAATCCTTAAGATGTACAACCCCAAATCGGCAAATCATAACTGCCCCTGCTTGAATACCACTACTTCTCTGCATTGTCACTAGCTTGTCTTCCCAAAATAAAGATCACAACCAAACTAACAGATGATGAACAAAGATGACCTGATCAGGAAAACGGACATGACAGTTGAGTTATAGATAGTTATGGCTGAACTTCACGATGAAGATGTCTACGTATCCCAAAGATGGAAATCAGGCCTTACGTAGTTCGGTTCAGGTTCACTCGAGTATTAACTCTTTCCTTTTGCACTCTAACTTTTGCCAAAGTCGTCCTTTAGGGTTTTTAACCTTACGAGCTCAGTTTTTCTTTATTTCTAATTTTTCTTACTCTAACTTTTGCCTAGGTCGCCCTTTCGGGTTTTCAGTCTAGCGAGCCTCTCAAGGGTAATATTTCTTCAACTTGTCCGTATTGATCGGTTGTGAAAATTTCAGGCCATCTAGGTCCATGAGAATAACTGTCCCTCCTGACCAGATAGCTTTGATAATGTAAGTACTAGTCCAATTGGGTCTGAAATTGCCCATAGGGTCATAGATAGGAGCTCGGATGTCTTTCAGCACCATATCTTCCTCTTTGAGATTCCTAGACTTAACTTTCTTGTTAAAAGCCTTGGCAATTCTGTGCTGGTAGCCCTGACCATGATACAATGCCTTCAGCTTTCTCTCATCAAACAGCATTAACTCCTCAAATCTGCTCTATTGCTAGTTCACCTCCGCTATCTGACACTCGGCCATAACTCGCAACGACGGGACTTCAATTTCGATTGGCAAAACGACTTCCATCCCGTAGACGAGAGAATAAGAGGTTGCCCCTATAGATGTCCAGATCGAAGTCTTATAACCCCAGAGTGCGAATGGCAGTTTATCTGGCCAATTCTTGTAGGTCTCAACCATCTTCTGCAAGATGTTCTTGATATTCTTATTGGTGGCTTCAACAGCTTCATTGGTTTGTGGCCTGTATGTAGATGACTTATGAAAAGTCACATTGTATTTGTCCAACAAGTCTATCACCTCTTTCTTGAAGTGGGAGCCGTTATCTGATATGATCTCGTTCGAAACTTCGTACCAGTAAATGATACTGTTTCTAATAAACTTGGCCATATGCGATGCCTTCAACACTGCATAGGATTGAGCTTCCACCAGCTTTGTAAGGTAAACAATTACCATCAATATATATTCATGCCCATTTGATCCTTTTGACAAGACAACACCGATAACATCGATTCCCCAGATTGAGAAAGGCCACGGCGAAGTCATGTTGTAGAGCTTTGACGGCGGAATATTCACGCGATTGGCATGGATTTGACATTTGTGGCATCGCCTTACAAAACCAATACAATCCTCATTCATGGTGGACCAGTAATAGCCTTGCCTAAGAATATTCTGGGCTAGTATCACACCATTCATATGCGCCCCGCATTTCCGCCGTAGATAGCCTCCATAAGGCGCTTTGATTCCTCTTCTTCCATACACAGTTTATGTATTCCAGATGACCTCTTTTATACGGCTTACCCCCGTAGATGATAAATTGGATGGCCATACCGTCTTCTCCGTTTGTCCTTGGCATTTGCCCCTGGTGGATACATCTCATTTTCCAAGAAGTTCCAAATATCGTAATACCAGGGGTTTTTGTCTTGCACTTCATCTATCGTGGCAATAGTTTCATAAGCCGGCGTGTATTTTTGTTCGATGATAATTGGACGCATCCGGACCCCAAGTGGGATGTCTACCATAGAAAATAGAGTTGCTAAAGTATCAGCGAATCTATTGTTTTCTCTTAATAGATGCGTGAATGTCAACTTTTCAAACCTCGGAATTAGAATATCTAGGGTTTGATTTGACTTTCCAGTCTCCATTTGCTCGAGAAACAACCAAGTTTGAGTCCCCGATGACATTCAACCTTATTGCCCCTAGATCTAGGGCAAACCAGCAATACACACTTCATATTCTGCATCATTGTTAGACACCTTGAACCAGAGTTTGAAGGCTAAAACTATATAGGAGTCGTCAGGTGCTATCAGCAACACTTAGATTCCCGTTCAATTTGTTTTCTGTTTCAATTAAAAAAAATGGTCCACAAATCTGATATTCCTAGAGTTTTAGGGTAAATGCAATAAATCATCAAAAAGTTTTTGAAGCGGAGAGATCAAAGCTTGTGACCCTAGCATGGCAAGGAAGCAAGAACACTGAATCATCTGCAGTAATTCCATTGCCTGTGCCTTATGAACTTCCTCCAAAACCATACTCCTCTGAAGGTTAGTGTTGCTTCCCCGTTGATCCCCCACGTTTTTCTCAAGTTGCTTTTAGCTAACATTCATTTTGTTTCTATCGTATACAGATATCCCATGGTCGTGGGACCGGCGATATCACAAGAAGGATGTGCATGGTCAACTTTGACCTTGACAAGTTCAGCTATATACTTCCCAATAACACATGGGTTGAATCCGGATAAAAGGAGAAATGTCAAGTGCACATGCTGTCTTTATTTGGGTTAATGGGTCAAATTGGGTTAAAGGGGAGGATTAATCTTTAGCCAACATGCTTTGACCAAATTTATTTGCTTTTTAATGTGAATATTTGAATGTCAGGATCACCGGATTTTACTTTTCTTTCTTTTTTTTCCTTGGTATTTATTACGGGAATGAGACTTGAAACAAGTGAGGTAAAAGGGTGACCCGACCATTATGTCACTCAGTTATTTTTGTATTGTGCTTAATTTCTGCATATTAGAAGGGTGGCATGCACTACGTGCTTCAGAAGTGGTTTGGATTTTAGTGAGAATTTAACTGCTGATATGTAAAGAATGTTGATGAATTTGATATGTTTTTACGTTTTTTTTAGCCGTCTCATGAGTTAAATGGAACTCTTGCGAACAAGGAAATTGTGAACTTCTTGTTGTTTAGTCCAAAAGTGAGAGTTTTAAAAAAACATGAGTTTTATTAAAAATAAAAATAAAAATAAAAACTCATTTTATTTTTACTTTATTAAATATAAAAAATATTGATGATATTATAGTGCCAATAGAGAATCTGTTGTTTAATATCTTGTCACAGTAAATAATTTACTAGCATTTTTTTTTTTTTTCAATTTGCGGAGTGAAAATTTTAATTTTTGATTGATTTAAGTTAAAAAAAATGAGAAGAAATTTAAGGCCCTCATTTGGGATCGATATTTTTAATAGATTTTTTACTTTCTATAAAGATACTGAAAAAGTAAAAGAAGCCCACTTACATAAAAATCCAAGCCGAGAGGACCACTTGCTAGAGACCGCAACTTTAAAAAATGAATCTTTTCTCTTAGAAAAACAAAGAAAAAAGAAAAGCAACTCCATTTCGTAGCTTGAAATGGCGTGGATCGAAAGGTCCGAATTGTTTTGTATATCCATACCTTTTTTTTGTACACCCACCCTTCCTCTGTTCATCCCCCCCCTCTGGAAAACTCACACACACACACAGCTCCGTTCATCCCCTCCCTTTGGTGTCTCTTTTTTTTTTTTTTTTTCAGAAGAAGTAGAAAATCAAAGGAGGAGGAAGAAATGAGGGAGGAGGGAGGAGGGAGGAGGAGGAGGAAGGAGGAGAAGGACTGTAGGGGGCCCAATTATTAGGGCTGGAGGCGGAGGCGGAGGCGGGTGGCGGAGGCGACGAGCTGCGAGCTGCGACGGCAGGCGGAGGCGACAAACGAGCTGCGAGCTGCGATGAGGCCGGTGGGCGGAGGCGGCGGAGGCACTGGCCCTTCCTCTCCTCTCTCTTTCTCCCTCTCTCCTCCTCTTCCCCTCTGTTCTCCTGTGTTCAACGAAGTTCAACGAAGAAGAAAAAGAAAATCGCAAAACGACGTGATTTTCAAATTTCGGGCCATTCGACCCTCACCCATTTCGAGCTACTACCTATTTTTCAAAGAAAAGCCCATCTCTTTGTTTAAAATAATGTTAAATTATACTTTAATTAATAATAGAGTTTGTTAATGATTGTCCTTAATTATTAAATGATTATATATATTTTGACATATTTTTCTTAAAAAAATATATAAGTATTTAAATTTTTTAATAATAAGTATTTTTAAGATGCTCATTAATAATAATTTTAACAAAATGCTATATCATTTAGGTCTCGTTTGAGAACTCTCATTTTTAGTCAAAAAGTTAAAAAATTATTAAATTAGTCAAAAAGTCAACAATCCATACCAAAAAGTCAAATATTCTCTTTTCTCTCTACTTTTTGAACATCTTTTCGTAAAAAGCCAAAAAGTCATCCCAAACATACTAATTTTTTTTAACTCATATTTTAGCTAAATAGCCAAAAAGTTACTATATTAGCTTGTTCCCAAACGAGGCCTAGTGTTATTATTAGATTGATACAACTGAGGGTCCTCAAACGGCCCGCAAAAAAAAAAAAAACTCGATATTATTTAATCTGATCAACTCGTTTCATGACTCATTTCAGTCTTAAGTATTCAGTCTGTCTTAATACATAAAAAATGATTTAAAACTTTGGACAAAGGTTTGTAATCCGAGCTCGTCCATAAACTTGGCCCGTAAGGGACCGCATAGATAAATCTAATGTTTAGTTTGATTTTTTTTAGTATAATATTTAGTTTGCCTTTTTTTTATTCTCATGTTTAAAGTTTTTATTTTTTTTCTTGTGCTTTTTCCCCTTCACTTGTAGGTGTTTTATGTCGCTTGATTATTTTTTAATTATGAGATGTAAAAAGGTAACCAAAAAAACAAAATATTCAAAATATTTGAATTATATTGGAAAGTAAACAAGAAAAATAATTAATAAAAATATTTAAAATATGTGAATGAAAAATATGTAGAACTTAATAATATAAGTGTAATGAAAAATGTGCAGCCTAAATCAATTTAATTTTGGCTTGTAAAATTTGAATTTATGGAGAGATGCAATTTTAATTTTTTAAATAGATTCAACTCATACCAACCCATTAATTAGTTAAAATTCAAAAAATCTATTGAAATATAAAATTTAAATACAATAATTACGAGATGGATAAACCTAACCATCTCACTAATCACCTTACATTAGTTTGATGTATCATCCATCAAACCAATGTAACTTTGTGACATGAGAGGATAAACATAACATTATAAATATTGTAGCATTATTGAGGCCTTCTATTAGCAAGTTGGTTAAAAATTACTTCTTAACTTTTAATTCATTTTGGATTGCATCATCTCCTACTGGTATGGGGTCCGCAATTTTATAGATTCATACCTATAAAAAAATTGAAACCTGTAATATTTTCCTTTAATAATAGAGGAATGTCACGCATATCTTAAATATTTTATTATTCATTTCTTGTATGACTTGGCACGATATTTACTGCTTGAATACACATGGGAGTGAAATAAAAGATGAAAATAAATAGGATGGTAAATATATATTTATTGATAATGAATTTTATTAAGTTGTATTCTTAAGGTATGTGTTCAAAAAAAAAAACAAAAAATGTACATTTTCTATTTAAAGTAAGAGTTTTGCTAACAAATATTTCTAAGACACAAGAAAAAATAAAAAATAAAAATATATAACACAAAATACATTTTATTGGAATCAATAAATTTTTTAAACATTTTTATCTATGAGGGCATTGATTAATATTAGAATTGAGGTAAAAAAAAATCTTGAAAATATTAAAATGTATATCAATTTTAATTAAAAAATATCAATTATACATGCGCCAATTATGATATGGAAAATGTTTAAAATCTCTAAAAGAATCTCTTAATTTGACGCACAATGATGTGACATGCTTGAGAGGGTAATTTTTGTAAAAATTGGGCCGAGCTGGGAGATGGTCATTATGGCCCACAATACGAAGGGCTGAGTAAAAAAGCCGTAAAGTTACTCCGGCCCAAGAGAAGTACATAATTACTCCGGCCCGAAATAAATGTAATGTTACTCCGGTCCGGAAGCGACTTGGAGTTAGGCCGGTCTCAGGGTTAGTCCGGTCATGGCGTATTGTGGTTAGATCGGTCAGAACCTTGCTACTCGGTAGCTCGATCTAAACACACCCTGATTTGTACAAGAGAGAACCGAGATAAGGAGCAGTAAAAGGAAGAACCGAACTAAGGATAGTTCAGCCTACTCTGCGGCTCAGCATAGCCATGATTACTTCGGTCATGTTGGAGTTCGGGCATGGTAAAAACCATCTCACTTGGTTTAAGCAGTGAGGGGGGTGTTAAAGGATAAGCATTATCTTTTAGGAGTATAAATCCTAGCAGGACTCTGCATGGAGGAGTAGAAGTCCTACTAGGATTGTGCCACATGAAACCTATAAAAAGCTCACAAACATCACCTTTGGGGAGGTAACACACAACTTTGCTTTCTGAATACACAGAGCTTTTGTCTATTTGTCAAGCTTACTGACTTAGGCATCGGAGAGGTTTCCGGCACACACCCGCCGGCTAGCTCACGATTGTGTTTTCAGGTGATAAAGCGACGTCGTACGGAGGAGCGCAGACTTGATTAACAGGATTATACGAGAAGGATTATTTCTTTCCCGTACAATTGGCGCCGTCTGTGGGAAAAACAGACAGAACAAAATCTCTTGATTAAGCCTCTCCTCTTTAGAAACAATGGCGCACAATGAAGATTTACCACAGTCTGCCATCGACGGGCAAACACCAGATGGGGGTGCAAGGCGTGAAGAACTACCTTCTATCCCTCCCATGGCAAATTTGGAGCCCCAACGACATAACACCAGGAAGGATACTAGGGGGAGGCGGACTAACAGCCCCCGTCACTCTCGTTCGCAAAGTCCTGACAGGCAAAGGCGGAGGATTGATCCTCAAGCTCTAGAAGACCGCGCGAAGGAGCAAGATGAATTAATAAGGAAGATGGCGGCGGACATGGAGGCCTTGAAGCGCCAGATGAAGAAAAAAGAAGTGGCGACAGGAGAGGGGCGCAAAAACAAGACGCCCCCTCGCCACTCAAAAAATCGTAGTAGGAATACCACACCCTTGCAAGGAGAGAGCAGAAGCCTCAGGACAGGCGATACTCAATCCTGGTCTTCTAGAACTCGTCACTCCAAGTCTGAGAGGACGAGATCTGAAAGATCATACACTGAGGAAAGCACATATTGGCCCTCGCATTTGCACCAAACCAGATCTAGACAGACGGAGTTACCCAGATCATCCGACTTACGAACTGTGCTCGAAGAAAAGGCACGATGCAAGGAGGATGCCAGGGCGCGGGATCCACACAGAGTTTCTGCCTTACAGCGGTTGGCTCCTCGGACGCATGGAAGCGTCGAGGTTGGAATGCCAATACCGCGCCTTGCCTACGAACCAACGGACAAAGCATTAGCAAGGCTACAAACTTCGCCATTTGTTCCGGCGATTGAAAACGCGCCCCTACCATCAGGCTTCCTTCAGCCCAAATTCACTACATATGAAGGGAAGACGGATCCCTACTCATACTTGAGCCACTTTCGCCAGGTCATGGCTGTATACAGGCGAAACGAGGTCTTAATGTGCATACTCTTCCCATCTAGCTTTGGCGACCTAGGCTTGACTTGGTTCGAGAAACTTCCAGAGGGCAGCATAGCCTCGTAGGCGCAATTGGCAAAGGCGTTCGTAACACGGTTCCGAACAAACACTAAAGCCCCGGTGGAGATCGACCAGCTACTCTCCATCGACATGGGCGATAAAGAGACCCTAAGATCCTACAATAGTCGCTACTGGGAGACATTCAATCAGATTGGGGACTGCCCCACCAATCTCGCCATTGCACAGTATAAAAGAGGCCTTCCAGTCGGGAACAGACTAAAGGACTCGATCACTATGACGCCACCCCTCACCATGGAAGCCTTGATGGAAAGAGTGCATCAGCACATCAGGGTAGAAGAGGATGGCGCACGTGCCAAAGCAAAATCTGGGGCGACCGCAGTACCAGAAAAGAAAACCTCAGCAAAGGTCAATACAGTAGATCGTCATAACAGAAACGGACGTGGCAGGCGTGACAATGGAGAGGACCCAGATAAAAGATGGTTGAGGGTTCGCACGGCCATAACCACGATCTTCAAGAAACCGATCTATCGAATTCTAAGTGAAATAAGAGATGAGCCTTTCGTCAAGTGGCCAGCCAAGCTAAGAGAAGCTCAGAAGGACTATGACGAAAGATCACGGTGCACCTTCCACAAAGAAAAGGGGCACCGCACTGAAAATTGCACGCCATTGAGACAGCACTTGGAGGAATTGGTGACAGCAGGTCACCTGGATAAGTACATCGAAGGAGGGGCCCAACCGGCCCCTTAGGACCATAACCACCCCAACGGAATGCCGATTGACGCCCCACCTCAAGGTGTTATCAATGTGATACATGGAGTCTTTGAACCTGAGTGTGTATGCGAGCTCAGGGGATCAATCAAAAAGGCTGAGCACTTTAGAGAGGTGCTAAGTGCCCAACCTGCCATCAAGAAGGGGAAAACAGAGGCAACAAACGTCATGTCTTTTTCGGATAAAGACTTGGATCGAATATACTGTCCTCACAATGATGCCCTAGTCGTCACTCTCCGAGTTAAGGATTTTGACGTCAAGCGGATTCTGATTGACCAGGGTAGTTCATGTGAAATCATGTACTACGAAACATTTAAACAATTAAAGCTGCAAGACAAAGACTTGGCGCCTGCCGTATCTCCCCTAATTGGATTCAACTCCATGCCAGAATGGCCCGTCGGTAAGATAATTCTTCCAGTCAGAGCAGGAAGCGTGACGAAACAAGTGGAGTTCTGGGTATTAAAGGTCCCCTCCACTTACAACATCATCTTGGGCAAAACATGGCTGCATGCCATGCGATCGGTGGCGTCATCCTACCACCAAGTAATGCGGTTCCCCAACGACACCGGTATAATTGAAGAAGTCTATGGAGATCAGATCATGTCGAAGCAATGCTTCGTCACGGTGAATGGCAGCCGCGCTGCCAAAGGATACGTTCATTCGGTGGAAGAACCTGAGAGTAATGAGCTATTCGCAGATGTCGGCAAAGCGGCTGATCAGAAAGCAGTGGAGGACTTGGTAGAGGTAAGAATAGATGAAAAGAACCCGGATAAGTTCTTTTTGCTCGGTTCGTCGTTGTCCAGCACTGAGAGATTAGAGGTCTTAGAATTCTTAACCTCTAACATCGAAGTGTTCGCCTGGACGCCCTACGACATGCCAGACATTGATCCAAACTTCATCAGTCACCAACTTAATGTCCACCCATCTGCCAGACCAATCATCCAACGAACACACAGATCGGCACTCCACCATGCCGAGATAGTGGCGGAAGAAGTAAGTAACCTGCTGGAGGCAGGAGCAATTAGAGAAGTACACTACCCAAGATAGATCTCCAACACAGTCGTAGTGCCAAAGAAGAATGGCAAGTGGCGTGTCTGCGTCGACTACAAAACAGTCAACAAAGCGTGCCCGAAAGACAGCTTTCCTCTACCGAGGATAGATCAACTAGTAGACCTAACGGCGGGGCACAACCGACTTAGCTTTCTGGATGCATACAGAGGCTACCACCAGATCGCCATGCATGAACCAGACCAGGGGGTCACATCCTTTACAACTCCAAGAAGACTATACTGTTACAAGGTCATGCCCTTTGGCCTAAAGAACGCAGGGGCAACATTTCAACGGATGGTCACGAAAATGTTTGAACCATTGTTAGGCAGAACAATGGAGGCTTACATCGACGACATGGTGGTCAAGAGCAAGGATGAGAATGACCATCTCAAGAACCTAGGTGAGATGTTTGAGATCCTGAAGAAACACAAGTTGCGCCTCAATGCATCTAAATGTGCATTCGGAGTAGGATCTGGCAAATTCCTAGGCTTCCTTGTGACCAACCGCGGTGTAGAAGCAGACCCCTCCCAGATCAAAGCAATCCAGGATTTAGAGAGACCAAACTTAGTAAAAGAAGTACAGCAACTCACCGGCATGGCGGCTGCACTCAACCGATTCATCAGCCGGTCGTCAGACAGACTACGACCATTTTTTCAAGCATTAAAAGTCAAGTTCGAGTGGGACGAAGAATGCGACCAAGCTCTGGAAAGCTTGAAGGAATATATGTCTTCCCCACCACTGCTTGTTACCCCAGTACCTGGTGAAGAACTTTTCTTGTACCTGGCAGTCTTTCAGCACGCAATTAGCGCAGTGTTGGTTCGTGCAGAAGGAATCCAACATCTGCCCATCTTTTATGTCAGCAAGACATTGCTGGGAGCTGAAACAAGGTACTTGCCACTGGAAAAGTTAGCATTAGCCTTGATGATGGCCTCCAGGAAATTGGCACACTACTTTCACGCCCACACCATAGTTGTCCTCACAACTTTTCCACTAAAAGCTTTGTTTGAAAGGGCGAACTTTTCTGGGCGAATCTTGAAGTGGGCAGTAGAGTTGGGACAATTCGACATCAAGTTCCAACCCAGAACCGCAGTAAAAGCCCAATCCTTGGCAGACTTCGTCGCAGAGTTTACTCCTAGAAGTCATCATATCTGCCCAGCCGACCTAACTGACACAACCGAACTAGGAATGGAAGTTGACGCCGGAATAGCGCAACCCTTAGCAGAAGGTACTCAGCCAGACTCCAAGGCAGACCAGATTAAAGACAGCAAGGAAGAAGCAAACCACGCTACACCAAATCAAGACTCACCAACAAATAAAGACTTGGTACAATCAGATAGTGAGGGGCAGACAGCAAGCATGGACCTTGAAGAAAACACCAGCGACATTCTTGATCCCACAACATCATCTAACCCCTCCACTTGCTGGAAGTTGTTCGTTGGAGAGATGTGGAAGCTCTTTGTGGATGGAGCATCCAATCGGCATGGTGCAGGACTTGGCATAGTCCTCATCTCTCCAGACGGCTTAGTAGGAACAGACAATCAACCTTGGCTTCCCAGCATCAAACAACGAAGCAGAGTATGAAGCGCTTCTTGCAGGCCTCAAATCAGCATTCTATATGAAGGCCACCGAACTAATGGTCTACAGCGACTCACAGCTGGTGGTAAACCAAATTTCTGGCGACTATGAAGCAAAGGATGATAAGATGGCCAAGTACCAAGAATTGGTCAAAACAGAGATCAAGTAATTTGAAGTAGTAAGGATAGAACAAATTGGCAGGGAAGAAAACCGCAGAGCAGACGAACTAGCAGGCTTCGCCTCAATGGCAGATACCTCCATCCCTCATCCACTACTGATCGACTACCTACCTAGACCAAGCATTGAAGGCCCCGAAGCAGAAGAGGTTTGTTGCGCAGAACTAGGCCCCTTTTGGATGGATCCCATCATCCTGTTCTTAAAAGACAGCATCTTACCAGAAGAGAAAAAAGAAGCCAACAGAATAAGAGCGAAGTCGCAGCGATTTTGGCTCTCCCCATCTTTGGCATTATACAAAAAGTCATTCTCAGGACCTTACCTAAAGTGTGTTCATCCCAGTAAAGTGGAAGCATTCTTGTTCGAAATACACGAAGGAGTATGCGGGAGCCATCAAGGTGGAAGATCGCTAGCTTACAAGGCCATTTCGCAAGGATACTGGTGGCCATACATGCAGGCAGACTCGGAGAAATATGTAAAGAAGTGCGAAAAATGTCAGAAATTCGCACATCAAATACATCAACCAGCTAGAGAACTCCTTCCATTGACTAGCCCATGGCCTTTCGCAATGTGGGGCTTGGACATTGTAGGACCACTTCCAACAGCACCCGGAAACAGGAAGTTCTTTCTCGCAGCAACAGACTACTTCACAAAGTGGGTGGAAGCCGAAGCATTGGCATCAATCAAAGAAAAAGATGTGAAGAAGTTCGTTTGGCAGAACATCATCACTCGGTTTGGCATACCAAAAGCCCTAATTTCAGACAATGGCACTCAGTTCGACGGCAGAATCTTCAGAAGCTTTTGTGAAGAGTACAAGATAGAGTTCTATAATTCTACACCGGCATATCCTCAAGCAAATGGCCAAGCAGAAGCATCAAATAAAGTCGTCTTGGATGGACTGAAGAAAAGGTTAGAGAAAGCAAAAGGCAAGTGGGCGGATGAACTTCCTCATGTTTTATGGGCTTACCGCACCACACCTCGACGATCAACAGGAGAGACACCATTCTCCTTAGCCTACGGAATGTAAGCAATAATCCCACTGGAAGTTGGCCTCCCCACAATTCGAAGCGAAAATTTTGATCCAGACTTGAATGGAGAAGCCATAGCATTGGAACTCGACCTTGCGGAAGAAAGAAAAGAAAGAGCACTGGTTCACATTGCCTCATACCAACAAGAGTTATCCAGAAAATACAACAAAACGGTGCATCCAAGACAATTCAAGATCGGAGATTGGGTACTGCGCAAAGTGATGGGAAACACCTTGATACCAGGAGATGGCAAGTTAGGGCCAAACTGGGAAGGTCCTTACAAAGTGGTTGGGTTAGCAGGCAAAGGGGCATACCATCTAGAAGACAAGGACGGCAAAGCAATCCCTAGGCCATGGAACACGGCCAATCTCAAGTTATTTTATTTTTAGCTTTCTTCTTTTCAAACATGTGTAATTTCTTTTTCCTCAATAAAACAATCGATTCTTTTCAGCATGAGTTGTTCTCTGTAAAAGTTAGCTTTAGTGAAGTTTAGGTACATTGCAAACATTTTATTCTAAGTTAGCTGGAAAAACTAACTTAGAGATTGGCTGGAATAAACAAACACCTCTCCTAAGCCCAAGATAAGGATCCAGGCTGTAGGACGTTTGGTCGGAATAACCAAACATCTTATTCTAAGTTGGCTGGAAAAACTAACCTAGAGGTTGGCTGGAATAAACCAACACCCCTCCTAAGCCCAGGATAAGGATCCAGGCTGCAGGACGTTTGGTCGGAATAACCAAACACTTTACTCTAAGTTGGCTGGAAAAACTAACTTAGAGGTTGGCTGGATTAAACCAACACCCCTCCTAAGCCCAGGATAAGGATCCAGGCTGCAGGACGTTTGGTCGGAATAACCAAACAATTTATTCTAAGTTGGCTGGACAAACTAACTTAGAGGTTGGCTGGATTAACCCAACACCCCTCCTAAGCCCAGGATAAGGATCCAAGCTGCAAGACGTTTGGTCGAAATAACCAAACAATCTATTTTAAGTTGGCTGGAAAAACTAACTTAGAGGTTGGCTGGAATAAACCAACTCTTATTACTCATCAGCCGAAGTAAGTTTTCGGCAGAAGAGTGGTTGGCTGGAATAAACCAACTCTTATTACTCTTCAGCCAAAGTAAGTTTTAGGCTGAAGAGTGGTTGGCTGGAATAAACCAACTCTTATTACTCTTCAGCCGAAGTAAGTTTTAGGCTGAAGAGTGGTTGGCTGGAATAAACCAACTCTTGTTACTCTTCAGCCGAAGTAAGTCTTAGGCTGAAGAGTAGGTTGGCTGGAATAAACCAACTCTTGTTACTCTTCAGCCGAAGTAAGTTTAAAGCTGAAGAGTGGTTGGCCGGATTAAACCAACCCTTAGTACTCTTTACCTAAAATAATTACATCGGCTAAAGAGTGGTTGGCTAGTAAGCATAGTCTGACCAACTAAAAAACCGAAATAACACGTGAAGGAAAGAAAGCAATCATTCAAAAAGAAGAAGTACAAACAAACCAACAAACCGACATAACACTGGACTCAAGAGAAAGTTTTCAAATACCATGTCCATAACAATTTTCATTACAGAGAAAGGGACTCAGCCCGGTTACAAAAGAAAGAAGAAAAAGTGCAAAATCAGCTAAAAAGGTCATCTATTTCAGCATCTAACTCGGCATCAACCCGAAGCCCGGTTTCAGACGGAATTACAGTTTGAATTGGGAGCTCAGTCTCGGCCTGGAGCTCAGCCTCAGTTGGTTGCTCAATAGGCTCCACTCGAAGTGATTGGTTAGCTGAGGTAACTAGTCTGGTAAGACGTGATTGCTCAATAGGCTCCATCTCTCATTTCGGTCAAAGCTCTTTGCTTGTTAGCATTAGCCGAGGTAACTAGTCCGGTTAGACGTGTTACCTCAGCCTCCAACTTGGTCATTTTTGCCTGGGATTTTTTCAGCTCGGTGGTCTTGGCTTCAGCTTCGGCCATGGCCTCCCTGGTAGTCCTCCTAAGCTCCAACACTCGCTTGTGGGCGATGTTGTTCTTCTGAATGGCCTGCAAAAGAGTAGTCATTTTCTTTTAGAACCGAACTGAAAGTCGGAAAAAATTGGAAGGATGAAAAAGCAAAGAAGAGAATTGTCTACCATGATCATGGACTTTGTTGAAGATCGGATGGCCTTCAACTCGGTGTTCAGTTGATTATGGTGCTCCATGTCTTTTGGAAGGCACACACTTTTGGCAAGGTTGAAAGCTAGTGTGTGATCCTTCTCAGCGACCACCGAGTCAGCATCTTGTATATCTCGGTTCTGAAACGTGAGCTTGGGAACCCACCTGGAGGCAGATCGGTCAGCTGGCTCCGGTTGTGAGATTGGTGGGGGGCTCGGTGGAATGATGGTTTCATCCTCATCTACTAAGCGTGGCTCGGTCTGGTTGGTCTGGGCACGCTTCTTTGACCGAGATGAAGAAGGTTGTTGCGTTGGCAAGGCTACCACGGTCTCAATCGTTTGGCTTGGTGGCGGTACTTTGGGTCTGTTGGTCTCGGTCAAGAGGGCCCTGACTCTGTTTCTCTTGGCCATTTCTTCTTCAGCGGACAGTGGGACTAGTCTGATTTCTGGCAAGGTTGGGTCCGGTTCTGGGGCCTCTTCTAGCAGAAAGTCGGTCACTCTCGTTTTTCGGCGGCCACTGTATCTATAGGTCGGCTCGAACTTTAGCAGCTTGGCCCAACTACGTTCTGGATACCGTAGTGCGGCGCGCAAGGTCGCTAGATTGGGGTAGCTGTATAGAGAATGGAGGTGGGCAGAATCTGCGAAAAAAGACAACTGTTAGTTCGGCTGAAAGATTGAAAAAACCGAAATATAGTAAAGCACGCAAGAAAACCGAAGTAAATATACCGGGTTCTCTTTTTTTCCAGTTTATACGTCGGCCAGGGATCCGGGCTTGCTAGTCTTCAAAATTCCCAGACACCCAGAAAAAATTGTCGTCATTCAAGTCTTTATCCGGTGTGTTTTTATTTTCTCACGTCGGCGACGTATTCTGAGATAGTATACCCAGCTGTCTTCCTTCGAACCAATGGAGTATTGGTGGAAGATTTCGGCCAGACCGAGGTTCAGACCGGCTTGGCGCTTTAGTTCGGCTATTCCCATTATGATACGGTATGAATTGGTGGATAGTTGGGTTGGGCATAGTCTGGTTTACCAAAGAAACTCACAAATTAAGGGTTGGACCGGAAATCGCAATCCGGTTTCAATTATGGACAAAAGGGTGAAGGGGACAAAGCCTTCATTTCCCCAGGGTATGACATCTTTTTCGGCCAAATTCAAGTGGACGTCATCGGGTATATTGTAATCTTTTCGGAATTCGGCTAGACCGCCCGGAGTATTTACTATATATCTATACTTCCCCATTTATTGTATAAATTATGAATAACTTAGTTCGGTCCAAAAATTGTGCTCAGTAGCACGGTTGAGCGCGCAGAGGAGTGCCTGGGCAACCTAAGTCTGTAAAGTAGAAAACAAAGGGGTTAAGCACAGATCATTGGACCGTGCTACAAAACAAAAGTAACAAATAGGAGCCCTACTTCGGCTATGTGGATGCTACAGGTTCTATCTCGGTTTCTGCAAGGAGATTGGTAGCTCGGTTTGAGCAGGGCTTTTATTAGTTCGGGTTTGGCAAGCGTGTAGATATCTCAGTTGTGGAAACGGTTCTGTTTGACCGGTTGATCATCTAGGGGCAGCTTTCTGAGTTCCATCTAAAAAACTATGAAAGCTGGTTTAGCCCCAAAGACCTAGATCGGTTGGAGTTCAGGTATCTCTGTATACTAAGTGCAAACCTAGTTCGGTTGGTTACCTCGGCTAAGGTCTATCAAGAAGTGATTTCTTATTTAAAGCTACTGGGGTAAACATGAAGTGTTAGTCCGGTTGTAAGCCAACTAGACTCTTTACCTAGCTTAAATAGTATCCTAGTTCGGTTGCATCATGATTCTGGATCAAAAACTAGTTTTCTACAGGATATTACATATACTCATGTGTTCTATTGTTAAGTTTTTTCCATAAAAGTACAGAGCAAAGAAAAATAGAAAAAGTGTTTGCAAAAAGCACACAAAAACAAAATATGGATTGAACAGATACGAAAACAAAACAGAGCAAGAAAAATGGATTTGCTTACCAGATTGAAGTAGAAGACCTGGAGATGGAAGCAACGGCAGTAAAAGAGACACACGAAACAAGCTTCACAGTTGCAAAAGTTGGAGAGCAATGGAGCTTGAAAGAAAGAATGAGGGAAATAAAAAAAACAGTGGTAAAGCCAAAGATGAGAAGGTTGTTTTGTGAAAAGGACGAAAGGGGAAAGGGCGGGACTGTTCAAATTTCACGAAGAACGAAGACGGCGTGACAGCCATCCTCAGTCAATCAGTGCGTGCCACGTGTCCTGGGAAGGAGGAACGATTCAGTTGCTGTGATTGAAGAGACGTTCTGACCGGACAAGCAGAGCCCGGTGTAAAATTAGCTCGGCTGGAATGCTTAAGAGTTTTAGCTCGGCTGGAAAGGCTAAAGGGTTTTTTTAGCTCGGCTGGAAAGGCTGAAAAACTTTAGCTCGGCTGATAGACGGGTAATCCCTATCATGCTGCGCAGATGGAATTAAGGGGCAATTGAGAGGGTAATTTTTGTAAAAATTGGGCCGAGCTGGGAGATGGTCATTATGGCCCACAATATGAAGGGCTGAGTAAAAAGGCCGTAAAGTTACTCCGGCCCAAGAGAGGTACAGAATTACTCCGGCCCGAAATAAATGTAATGTTACTCCGGTCCGGAAGCGACTTGGAGTTAGGCCGGTCTTAGGGTTAGTCCGGTCATGGCGTATTGTGGTTAGATCGGTTAGAACCTTGCTACTCGGTAGCTCGGTCTAAACACACCCTGATTTGTACAAGAGAGAACCGAGATAAGGAGCAGTAAAAGGAAGAACCGAACTAAGGATAGTTCGGCCTATTCTGCGGCTCAGCATAGCCATGATTACTTCGGTCATGTTGGAGTTCGGGCATGGTAAAAACCATCTCACTTGGTTTAAGCAGTGAGGGGGGTGTTAAAGGATAAGCATTATCTTTTAGGAGTATAAATCCTAGCAGGACTCTGTATGGAGGAGTAGAAGTCTTACTAGGATTGTGCCACACGAAACCTATAAAAAGCTCACAAACATCACCTTTGGGGAGGTAACACACAACTTTGCTTTCTGAATACACAGAGTTTTTGTCTATTTGTCAAGCTTATTGACTTAGGCATCGGAGAGGTTTCCGGCACACACCCGCCGGCTAGCTCACGATTGTGTTTTCAGGTGATAAAGCGACGTCGTACGGAGGAGCGCAGACTTGATCAACAGGATTATACGAGAAGGATTATTTCTTTCCCGTACACAGGGGTGGAGCTACTTAAGGCCTAGGGGGGTCACGTGCCCCCCTAAATTTTTAATATTTATACTGTTACCCATATAGAGGTATCCTTTATAAAATTATAAAATTTTTTCTTTTTTAAAATTTTTAAAATTCTCTATTTTATTATTTTGATTATTCTTGTACACTTTTAATTAATAGGTTAAGGTAATAATTGATAATTTATTTTTTATTATGGGATTTGTTTAGTTGCTTATTTCTCCTTATTGTGGAACACTTTTTTTTTTTTTTTTTGAGTTGATAGGATTGAACTTATTGATTATTTGGTTAATGAAATTTAGTTATTGATTGTGGATATATAAGTCACCTTAATGTAAATATAAGGATAATTGGAATAAAAATAAAAATAAAAATAAAAATGTATAAGTTTAATAATATCTTATTGTTACTTGTTATGAGAGAAGAAGAAAAAAAAACTAATGTTGTGATTAATGTGTGTCTCCTCTATATTAAATTTCTAGCTTGTCACTGTGACATGATAGATGTAAACTTTTAATTTTTCATACACTCAATTATATAGGGCTTAACTATCTTATCACATCATTGTTGGTGAATTTAGGGGCCTAAAGTGTAGGTCTCTAACATTTTTCTTATGATATTTGTGAGTTTTATTTATGACTCATTGTAGTATTAGTTGTGACTTAATTATAATTTATTCTAATATTGGTTATGATATTGTTATAACTTATTATTGTTGTTATTTTGGTTATAACCGAAAAGATCATTAATTATAGCTCAAGTGATGTTTGATTATGATTCTTAGTGCTCGTTTGGGAAGTTAGGTTTGGAATTTTTTTGGCTAAAATAACTACAAAAAATAAAATAAGCTTTTTAGTTTAATAAGACAAAACACCACATCCAACTCATAATCATTACATTATTTCTCTCACAAAAGTCAAAAAAGCTAAAAAGTTCATCCCAAATAAGGCTTTTTAGAGCTCATTTGGGAAGTTGAAGTTTGAGATTTTTGGCTGATAGCTGCAAAAAAACAAAATAGACTTTTTAATCTAATAAAACAAAACATTACATTTAATCTATAATCATTACATTCTTTCTTTCACAAAAAGTCAAAAAAATCAAAAAATCATTCTCAAACGAGGCTTTTTAACCCCATGCTAAAATAATCAAAAAGTTAAAAAGTCAATCCACTCTCCAAACGAACCCTAATGTTATGTTGCGGTTTTGATTATGTTGAGTTATGCGCATTTTTATTGTAATTTTGATTATAATTAAAGTCATCTTTAGTTATGTCTCAAAAGTATTTGATTATGATTTATGGAGTTACGACGAAAAATGCATGTATATTGTAACAAAAAAATTCTACTATACACACTCTTTAAAATATATGTATCATATATATCTTTAATTATGTAATTTTTTTAATTTAATTATAACTCATAAGATTTTTAGTTATGATTCATATAATATTTAGTTATGATTTTTCTTTTAATTATAACTAAAAAAAATATGAACTTATATTTTTTTTTCTTTAAATATAAATATATATAATATACACTTTTTGATGAGATGTCGCACAATCTCTCCCATTGTAACATTCTCTTTAAAAAAAATATCTAAAAAATATGAAAAATGCTTGAGAGCATTAAAAATAGAGCACTAAAAGGAACACTAATGATGTGGCAGTAGGCTCCGTCTATTTTCTATGCCTTGTTTTTTTTATTTTTTTATTTTTTTTACCATTCTCAATGTATTAGTACTATTAATAATATATTTTTTAGTGGTCTAAATCATTGTTGAAAAAATATATGGTGCTGTCTAATATTTTTGTGATTTTTTTATATTCCAAGTCCAAAGTTTAGAGCCCGTCACTAACCCTACTTCCGGGTCTCTTCCTCGTCTTTATTCTTCGATTCCGAAAAACCCAAACTTCCGAACCTTTAATGCAAAGACAGCTCACATATTACACGTGTCTCAATCTCATTGGACCCATTAATTAGGTATCTCCGCCACCCTTCGCTTTGCCGTGGCAAATTCGCCAAACCCCCATCTATAAATACAACCCACACCCATCCCCTGTCCTCCTCACAATTCAATCCCCAACCTCAAACTAATCTCCAATTCATTTCTCCACACAACCCAAGGTATCATATCCTTCTCTTTTCTCTCTCTCTCTCTACAGATTTGTATTTTTATTTTTATTTTTTTATTATATTTTTGAGATGTGAAGATTTCTTTAATTTGTGATTGTTGCTTTGAATTGTTCGATTTATGTTGTGGTAGTTTTCAGATTTTGATTTGAAGATTTTGATTTCTGAATCTTGTTATGAATTTTGCTACAGATGCAGATCTTCGTTAAGACTCTCACCGGAAAGACGATCACTCTCGAAGTCGAGAGCTCCGACACCATCGACAACGTCAAGGCCAAGATCCAGGACAAGGAAGGAATTCCACCGGATCAACAGCGTCTCATCTTCGCCGGAAAACAGCTCGAAGACGGCCGAACCCTCGCCGATTACAACATCCAGAAGGAGTCCACACTCCATCTCGTCCTCCGCCTCCGCGGTGGGATGCAGATCTTCGTCAAAACCCTCACCGGCAAGACGATCACTCTCGAAGTTGAGAGCTCTGACACGATAGACAACGTCAAGGCCAAGATTCAGGACAAGGAAGGAATTCCACCGGATCAACAGCGTCTGATCTTCGCCGGAAAACAGCTCGAAGACGGCCGAACCCTAGCCGACTACAATATCCAGAAGGAATCGACTCTCCATCTCGTTCTCCGCCTTCGCGGTGGAATGCAGATCTTCGTGAAGACTCTCACCGGAAAGACCATCACTCTCGAGGTCGAAAGCTCCGACACGATTGACAACGTCAAGGCCAAGATCCAGGACAAGGAAGGTATTCCGCCGGACCAGCAGCGTCTGATCTTCGCCGGGAAACAGCTTGAGGACGGCCGAACCCTAGCCGATTACAATATCCAGAAGGAATCGACTCTCCACCTTGTGTTGCGTCTTCGAGGTGGTATGCAGATCTTTGTGAAGACTTTGACTGGGAAGACGATTACTTTGGAAGTGGAGAGTTCGGACACCATTGATAATGTGAAGGCGAAGATTCAGGATAAGGAGGGGATTCCACCGGATCAGCAGAGGTTGATCTTCGCCGGAAAACAGCTTGAAGATGGCCGGACCTTGGCCGATTACAATATTCAGAAGGAGTCGACTCTTCACCTTGTGCTGCGTCTCCGTGGTGGTCTTTGAATTGTTTTATGATCATATTTTGTGGTGATGTTTCTGTGACAACAGACCCTCTTGTGGCTAATAAATAAAATTGTGCTTTGTTACAGTACTTGTTTCTATGCAATCAAAATTATGAACGTAGTTGGTAAATCTGAAATTCTAGGCCCAAGTTTTATTTTATCAGGAATTTTTTTTTTTATATTAAAAATATGAAATTAAAGATATTCTCGTTTAGGAATATGTTAATTTAATAATTTTTTTATTATTTGATTAAAATATATCTTAAAATAGATTAATATGTTTGAGATAATTTTTTAATTTTTTACGAAAAGATGTACAAAAAATAAAAAAAAAAATTTTGATTTTTTAATATAAATTATTAATTTTTTTACTAATTTATTAAAAAAAAATTTCCAAACGAGACTTAAGCCCACAGAGAAGGTTTGAAAAGTGAATAAATTAACAGCAACGATAAAAGATTCCATAAAATATAACGCCGGAACTTGATCGGAATTATTCACGTCACTGTTTGATACAATTTTTTTTTTAACGTCACTGTTTGATACAATTTTTTTTAAAAAAAAATTTAAATATATCAATGATTTTTTTTTTAAGGAATCTCAAACATTTTTTTATAAATTAATCTATTATTGCAACTTCCGCACACAAAAAACAAAAAAAAATAGAAATATTAAGTCGCACTTGATCTTCTTTTTATTTTTATCCTGAAAAAATTTGGGAGTCCAGGTCTGTCACCAATTGAAGATTAAGGGTGGTTTAGAATGATTTAAATAAGTATATTTTTTGACTTTTTAAGAAAAGATGTATAGAAAAATAGAGAAGTAATACAATAAAAAAAATAAAAAGATAAAAAGTATACTTATTAGTATAACCCAAAAAAGGCTGAGTTGATTTAAGTTGCTTATATTGTTAATCAACTGAAAAAATTGTTTATATAGAAATGAAATTCGAGCTTGAATAATCACCTTTAATTTCACTAATGGTAAAAATTTCATCAAAGAAATTTATGTACGTTTGATAGAGTTTTAAAATTATGATTTGAGTGTAGAGTTTTATTTTAAATTTGTATTTTAATTATGATTTGAAAATAGAAAATTTGTTTGTTATGAATTTTAAAGAGTTTTGAATTGAGTGTTGAATTTTTAATGTGACATATGAAATGAAAAAAGTTATTTGGTTATGAATATTGAAAAGAGTTTTCAAAACTTAATTTTAAAGTCATAACTCATAATCAAATATATAACTCAAAAATTTTGTCGAAAATTCTATTCAAAAGTCATAATCAAACTCTTTTTAAAATTTAATTAAAAAAATTAATTATTAAAAAAATAACATAATTTTTTTAATTGAAAATATTACAACAAATTTTTTTTTTTCAAAATAAATATGCAATTAGTGCTTTAAAATGACTTTTGATTGTATATTTGGTTGGAATTAATTTTTTTAAACATTTTTGTTTTAAAATGTTTTTAAAGTTTTAATAATTACTGTCACAAATCAATTGCTATTTATTGTATTGTTATTTTCAAATAAATAGACAAAGAATTTGTCAGGCATTATATATATCAAAAATGATTTGGACCCCCACGACCCCCTCTGGCTATGATTGGCTAGTTTTTTTTTTTTTTTTCCTCCTCTAATCACCAACCCCCACGTGTGTGTGGAGGTGGTGATTGGAGGGGGTCTCAATCACTTCTCTATGTAATGGTCTAGACTCCTACTGGGGGTGACCCCTAGGGCCCCCAGTGGGCTCTGACTGGTCAATTTTTTTTTTTTTTTTTATCCAATGACCAACCCCCATGTGTGTGTGAGGGGTGGTGGGGGTGGGACTTACTAGGGGTCTGCAGCAAAGTTGCTTCTCTCTCTATATATATATATGGTCAATCTAAAAATATTTACAATGTACACAAAATATACAATGAAATAAAATGAAATACAAACTGAATTTGTCAGACATTATATATATAAGGGCAATTCAAAAATATTTATAATGTACACAAAATATACAATGAAATAAAATGAAATACGAACTGAGTCAATATTGGACTGCCCGTCATCCCCCGGACGACCGCCCATGTGTGAATTGGCTCCACCGGCTCCTGCTTTCTGTTTTGTTCTTCTATGCCTATTTTCAGCTTCAATTTAACTAAAAAGAATCTTAACAAAATCATTTTTCGATTAGTGTTAATTTATGAGTTTTGAATTAATTATCAATTCACAAAATAAATCAAACAAAAGATTAGATAATCATCCAAAAATATTTCTAACAATCTCCCCACCATATTGTTTTTGATGTGTTTTGCATTAAAAAAAACTCCCCTTAATTTTTAATCCCCTAAATGTTTGCTTAACAATTTTTTGCACATTTTCTCTCAACATGTTAATTAGCCTTAATTCAACTTTGGAGCTCTACATTTTTGTGTCTTAGTTATCATCTGAATTGTTGTTATCCATCTAGCACACAACTTATATGTAAACTAAGCTTATGTGGAAATTGAAAAATAAAAAGACCTTGTACAACTTGTGCATAAGTCTTAAGAAACTTTTTTTCCATAGAACCTCATGTTCTAGTAAAAATGCAAGAAAATCATATGAATCAATTTTGTGTCAGTTCAAATATGATAAATGAAGATTAATCACAACAAAACTTAAAGAGTGTTGCGAAATCGAAGTTTTAACAGTCTTATAAGAAAGCAGAAGAAGAACAGAAGAAGAAACAGAAAGCAGAAGCAGCAAAAGAAGGCCGAACCACCAAAGGGCGGTCGACCGGCCGGAAGTCCGGGTGAACGACCAGCCAGGTGTCCTAGTAGACGACTGGCTCAGCCACTTTTGCCCAGATCAGAGATAACTCATTCTACTTCTCAGCTATTCCATACCAGATCCACTAAAGGGTATACATACCAGATGAGCAAAAGTTGAATAGTTGTCACCGATGACGGTGTGGGTACAGTGGTTGGATGTGCGTTGCTTCAAACGCCCTTTGATTCAATAAAAGGCTTCACAAATTTGATGTAAGACAAACAAACTTGGGAATTAAGCACAAAATCAATCAGTTGCATATAGAACCCATACATATATTTGGACAGAAATTTATGAAAACTATACCTCTTTGTTGTGGTTGCTTCGTTGCCCGGAGGGTGAATCGACCACAACGCACAAACTGAAAATTAGTTGATTTGTGGGAGCTCGTCGATGCCAATTTATGAGTGGGAAGGAATCGATTCATAGGCATGGTTTAGATTTGAAGGTCAGAGTATTGTTCAAAGAGAGGAGGAAGTGATTGAAGAGCTACAAGTCACCCATGAAGCATCTTCAGCTTTAATCTTCTTTGGCACATGAACCTTTTCAGAATGGAGAAGATGAAAGAGAAGGTATGTGTCACGACCCAAACCTAAACCCATCCATATAGGTTTAGTGTCGTAATCAGCCAATAATCCGTGATTACCAAAGGCCTGCTAACAGTAATACAGTAACGAGGCAGGCTGAAGCCAATAAATAAGAAAATAGAATATCCAATGAGTTATGAAGACTTAAATGAAGCAAAATAAACTTTCATATAGACATATATGTACAACAGTTCACACCAAGTTGTATGCCAAAAACATAAACAAAAGAGGGATTCCAATCCCATTATCGAAAGGTACACCAATATCATAAACTATTCACAACATATGATTAAATCCTAAAAGGGTGATTTCCGTACCACCCGAAAGCCATGACACCTGACCGATGGGAACCTTGTGGCGAGGCACAAAAGTTGGCTTGACAAAACTGAGGCTAGGTCAACGCCACTACATCCCCTCCTGCACTTGATCACCTACATGCATATATAAAAGAATGAGCTAGAGCCCAGTGAATAACAACACTGTAAAAAGGTTAAAAATAATGTCCTTACTGTAATTCAAATCGGTTATTAATAACAGTAAACAGAAAATCAAAATCATTTGCTTAGCAGATCCATATTTCATACAGAAAGCATAGTAGTCATATGTGGTACATCCAATAGCAGAACAGTATAGAAGATCATGAAGACCGAACAATCAGAATTGATGGACGTGCCATCAATACAGTAAACTGAAGTTGACAGAGATTTCTGTAACAGTAACAATAAACATATGCTAAGGATGACATGAATACAATTTAGAAAAACAGGACAATCATTCATTTACACGAAAAAGTATCATTTCAGAAACAGAGTATAGTATAAGTCAGAAAATACTCATAATTGAACATATCTTTACACGATTGTTACTCACAATTGGCTCTTGGAAACACGTGGGTAAGACGCGGCGTTTGACCTAAACAATAGATTTAAACACAATGGTTTAACATACCATCCTCTCATGTAATCACTTCTTAACCCATTCGTTACTTAGTCATTAATTTTCCTTGTATTTATGAGATGCAAATGCACATAAAAAACATTTGAAAACCATGCAACTGGAGACTTGGAAGTCAGAGAAAACAGAAAGGAAACAAAACTGAGTCGGCCCTGCTGACCGCACATGCGGTGGCCTTGGACCCCTTGTGCAAGTATAATGAAAAGGTGAGCAGAGGAAGCTCACCCGCTCGTGCGGTGGCCATGGCTGCTCCATCGGTAGCTGGCCGCTTGTACGGTGCTCAAGCAAAATGCAATTTTGGCCAAAAGAGGGTTGGCCGCTCGTGCGGTGGCCCAGGCCGCACGAGCAGTCTGGGTGAAGTCCCAGACCAAAAATCTGCTTCAGAGTTGAAGCTCCATTTTTGAAAATCCAACTTCAAATACATGACAATCAAAAACCAAAACTCATAAAAACATGTTAAATAACCAAGTTCTAACTTCAAATTAAACCATGTCTTCAAAACAAACCCATTTGCATTGAAAAAGAGAATATCAAAAATTTGAATTTAAGGGCAAAATCAATAACCATGGAAATGTAAATGTTCAAACTCAAAATCTATGAATTTCTTCCTCCATCTACAAGAATCATGCAAGAAACAAGTAATCGAACAAGAATGATGCTACGTATGACAAAAGCTTCAAGTATTTCTTTCAATTTATCCTTTTAGGGTTCTTGACGTGAACTACACCACTCAATCCCTAATTTTCCACTTTCATTCTATGAGTTCAAGGATAACATAACTTAAATTCAAGAATTTAGAGAAGAATTCTTACCTTAAAGGGTTAGTTTGGTGAAGATTTGCTCAATTTCCTTTCTTTCCCTCTTTTCCTTCTTCTTCCTCTTATTCTCCTGCATCTCTAGAACTCTCTCTTTTCTCTTCTCTCTCCCTCTTTCTCTCTCTCTCCTCTCTGTCTCTCTCTCACTCAGATTTAGTCTCTCTGTCTCTCTTACTTGTTGTTGAGCTCCAAACACAAAACATCTATCTCTAATACCCTTAACCAAATTTAAGCTTAAATTAAATTAAATCAAATTCACTTAATCAAGTCAAACCTCATTATAACCTAATTCAACTAATCCCAAACTTAATCTTATTAAAGTGAATTAGGCTCTAACCACCTAGTCTAACATTTAATTTTAACCTTATAATTTAACGATTCAGACAGGTCTTTTTCACACACTAACATATCTATTAATCAAAACATACTTCCGATAACTCATGGTACATAATTAACACACATATAAGCATATAAGTCACATAAAAGCACATAATTAAGGTAACCTTCAGATTTAACAGTTAATCAAGGAAGCGGGTGTTACAGTCTCTCCCCATTTGGATGTTTGGTCCTCCAAACTTAATTACCTTCTTCCAGGAAGAGTGTAGGGTCTAAAGGTAACAATTCGGTGTATCTTCGCTTCATATCTTCTTGTCTTTCCCAAGTCGCATAAATTCCACTGTGATTTTGCCAATCCACTTTTACCAATTGGATTTCTTTATTTCTCAACATCTTGATTTGGCGGTTAACAATCCGAACTGCCCATTCTTCATATGTGTAATCATCACTCATGGGCATGGGGGTAGGCTCAAGGACATGAAGTGGATCTCGAAGGTATTCTCGTAACATAGACACATGAAAAACGTTATGCATATGTTCTATATCAAGAGGTTGGGCTACCTGATATGCTACTGGATTAATTTTTTAATGATTTCATATGGCCCAATATACCGAGGAACTAACCTTAGCCCCAAAACAAGTCTGCCCTTCCATCAGGGTGACTTTGATAAAACCATGGTTGCCCAGTTCATATTCTCTATCTCGTCTACGAACATTCACATAGCTTTGCTATCAACTTTGATAAAACGAGTCTGCCCTTTTATTTTTTTTTTGGTATAACGTTTAGTTTTTTTTTTTCTTTTTATTCTCATGTTTAAAGTTTTTATTTATTTTTTCTATATATTTTTTTCCCTTCACTTGTAGGTGTTATATGTTGTTTGATTGTTTTTTAATTATATGAGATGTAAAAAGGTAAAAAAAAAAAAAAAATCAAAATATTTGAATTATGTTAGAAAGTAAACAAGAAAAACAACTAATGAAAGTATTAAAAATATGTGAATGAAAAATATGTAGAACTTAATAATATAAGTGTAATGAAAATTTTGTAGCTAAAATCAGTTTAATTTTAACGTGTAAAATTTAGACTTATGGGTGAGACACAGTTTTAATTTTTTGAATAAATTCAATCTGCACCAACCCATTAATTGATTAAAATCCAAAAAATCTATTAAAATATAAAATTTAAATACAATAATTACGAGATGGATAAAGTCGACCATCTCATTAATTACCTTACATTGCTTTGATGCACCATACATCAAACCAATATAACTTTGCGGCATGAGAGGGTAACCAACATTTCAAATATTGTAGCATTGTTGAATCTTTAATAATAGAGGACTATCACGCACCTCTTAAATTTTTTTATATGACTTGTCACGATATTTAATGCTTGAATACACATGGAAGTGAAATAAAAGATGAAAATAAATAGGATGTTAAATATGTATTTATTGATAATGAATTTTATTAAGGTGTGTTCTTAAGGTATATGTTAAAAAAAAAAAATGTACATTAAATATTTCTAAGACACGAGAAAATATAATAATAAAAATATAACACAAAATACTTTTTTAATTTTTATTTTATCGAAATCAATAACTTTTTTTAACATTTTTATCTATGGGGGCATTGATTAATATTAGAATTGAGGTAAAAAAAAAAAAAAAAATCTTGAAAATATTAAAATGTATATCAATTTTAATTTAAAAAAATCAATTATACATGTGCTAATTATGATATGGAAAATGTTTAAAACTTCTAAAAGAACCACTTAATTTAATCCACAATGATGCAGTATGATATGTGTAAATTTTTAATTTTTCATACACTCAATTATATAAGTGTTGGCTACATATTTTGTACAAGCCAATTACAATTCGACGCGTGGCGAAATAAGGGTAATATAGGAAGACTATTCAGGTCCTCGATCCTGATCGTACACGTGGCAGTTAGCATTAGTTATTAAGAGATCTGAGTAGCAGCGGATCAACAAAGAGATACAAAGTGACGTGGCTTCAACAGTTACTCGCATTTCAGATTCAATTTAGGAGGGAAGCTTAACTGCAAGTCATGGCGTAATGGAGCTAATATTGGGGCAAAATGATCGATGATCATGAAGGAGCAGTTCGGCGGTTGGAAATGCAATTCGATGGTCATCTTAGAGCAATATAAATAGTAGAGAAGGCCCCAGAAAAAAAGCCCCAGACTCAGATCAAAAAATCCAGTCCTTTATACTTATTTTCCTTTCTAGCTTTACATTTATAATTTTTACATTTACAGTTCTTTACATTACTGTACTTTAAAATTCCTGCACTGCACTTCGTTTCATAGGAGTAGTTCCAAGTAGAGTTGCTGTAAACCTCTACGAGACTGAGTTTGGATCATTGTAAGTCTTTTCATCCTAATGAAATACTTCGACTGTTCTTCAATTTATTGTTATCTATTTAATTCTCCAAAGTTAGGCCACCAGTAAAAGTCCTCTTCATTGAGGCTGAAAAAACTAAAACACAATCGTCTGATAATTGGTTAGCAATTAATTTTTTGTAAGGACTAATTGATCCTTGCTGGCACGCTCGCAATTACAACAATAACCTTCGAAAGCCAAAAAGCCAACATATATTTTTGGCACGCCCAGTGGGACTACATTTAAAATGGCTAGACGTAGGAGACAAGGAGAAAATAAACGCTTGGAAGAAGGCGTGGAAGGAGAGGTAGAGATACCTAATCCAGAGGATAATGTGATAACACATCCTGTGGAAACTTCCATTTTATCATAACCTATGGTCGAACAGACCAGTACTTCAGAACAAATACCACATGTTCGTAATATTGGACGAGACCAAGGAATTGGACCATCCACTGTCCCATCTACTCAGCCAATGAATCCATGGGAAGGCTTAATAGATGCAATGGGACAGCAATTAATGAACACAATGGAAAGGTAGGCAACATCCTTTTTGGATCGAATGAATAACCACCAACTAACAAACGTAAGACACATAGAGGAAATTTCGAATGTCCCTCAACAAAGATTGGCTAGAGATAAACAGCCTATGCAAGTTAATGGACATTCTAATGGTCAATCTAGTAATCAGAACCATGAAAGACCATCACCTCAGTCTTGGTACGAACCTGTTCCAAGGCCTGTAGTAGGTCAAAATGTCTCAGTACTTAACAGTGAAGCTATGCAATTTGGTGGAACTGGTCCAGTACAAGAAAATGGTATAAGAATGGTTCCAAATCCGATGTTCGAAACCATACCTGGCACAATGGGGTTCACTAATCCCTTATTCGAATTTATACCCGGAGGGTTGGAAGGTTTTCCTACAAATAGAAGAGACACAACACCAGTTCCAACACCTTTCGCAGGTCCTTTCGTAGGACAAATTCAAAGGGGTTACCTACACCCCCAACAGCAACCTGCACCACAAGGACAACCAGTCCCAAACATGCCACCTTATGGACCAAGAGGACCACAAGCATAAGTTTGTCCACCAAATCTTGTGTTTGTTCCTCCAGCGGTGGTTCAGCAGACACAAAATATGGTCCCTACGGACCAAATTGCTGACATCGTTAGGGAGATGTGTGGACCAATGGCTCGGGGGGTCCAGACTCCTGTATACAGAAAACCATACCCAGAATGGGTAGATAAGGTACATGAATACCCAAGAGGTTTCAAGATACCAGATTTTGCCTTTTTTTATGGGAATGGAAACCAGTCAACAGTAGAGCACATCGTTAGGTTCGCTGCTCAATGCGATGAATTCACTAATAATGATTATATAAAGCTAAGACTATTCTCAAACTCTCTAACTGGGGGAGCATTTGTATGGTACATTAACCTTACACCTGGTTCAATCCAAACTTGGCAACAAATGGAAGAGGCCTTTCATGCCCAATTCTTCGAATCGGAGCCAGAGGTTTCCATGGCAGACCTGGCAAGGTTGAGTCAAAGGCCTGAAGAGAAGGCTACTCAGTTTATTGCCAGATTTAAAAGGGCTCGAAATAAATGTAGAGTCATTTTGCCAGAGCCAGAATTCGTAAGATTGGCTCAAAATGGTTTAGAGTTTAGGCTTCAAAAGAAGTTTGACTCAACAGAGTTCAGGGACTTAATGGAACTGACTTACAAAGTATCTAGATATGAAGCATTACTAGAAGAGGAGCAAGATCGAAATAATGCATCATACAAGACATACTACAAAGATCCTAACTATGAGATTGATGCAGCAAAGATTGTGGGAAAAGAACATGTGATCTGTGAAGCATTGATTCATAAAGATACTACAATTGACCAGCAGTTTAAAAAGAAAGACCTTCACAGGAAATACTCTTTCGATTTAACTAAGGCAGATGACATCTTTGATCATTTGTTTGCGGCCAATTTCCTTAAGTTACCAAAAAGGGTTAAAATTCCATCTCTTGATGAACTTAAAGGGAAAGTATATTGTAAATGGCATAATTCTTGGTCTCGCTCGACTAAAAACTGTGTTGTTTTCGAGACAAGATCCAAGAACAAATTCGGAAATAGAGTTTGAAATTCCCAGCCAAAGCTGAAAAGGCCATGGGGATCGACAGTAATCCATTTCCAGAAATTGGAGAGGTGGCAACCAATGTCATTATGCCAGATTTTCAGAACCTGTCTTTGAAAGAATTGAAAGAAGTCAATGTGCAGATGCATGTGGCCAACCAGACAGCAATCAAGAAAGACACTAGAAATTTACCAGCTATTGGACAAGGTTTCTCACACCAGAAGGAAGACTCTGAGGAAGAAGCACTGGATGACGATTCCTTAGAAGCAGCTGTAATGCAGAGGATGTGTCCTAGGTGCAGACTAAGCTATAAATGGTTGAAAGGACTCCCGATTGATGGGAAACAATACTGCAAGGATTAGGGGTGTTCGCGGATCGGTTTTGTGCGGTTTGCGGTTCGGTTTTGACCCGCCCGCATCTATGCGGTTTGGGAAAAAGTCAACCCGCAACCGCCTGCAGTGCGGTTTGCGGTTTGTGCGGATAGGGTTTGCAAATGTGCGGGCGGTTTGCGGTTTACACTTTTTTCTTTAAAAATTAATTTTTGAGTTTTTTTTTCCCAGCGAATTTAGGCAACAGATTCATTTTATATATTTGTGATAACAATTTTTTGATGAGTTTACAAGTAAAAATTGAATATCAATGCATTAAATGAAAGTACCCAAAACAAAGAGACCCTATACTAGCATTTTTGCCATGAAAAAAATGTATATCAATGCATTGAAGGTTGTACTCAATTAGAATTGTCAGTTCAGTAATCAATAATCAAACTATAAGTTCTATCGACTATTAGAAGGAAAATTTTATTAGGAAAAAGTGGATGAATCACCAATGAAAATCATATAAGAAACCAAGTTTAGGACTTGATAATTCTACGGCATTAAGAAAGTTGAGAAATACTTAAAAATAAGGATCCTAGTGCCAAAGAGAATATAATGGCGCTCCTGTAAAAGTTACAAAGTTAGTATATAAAAAAAAAATAATAATAATAATTAAAGTGCGGGCGGTTTTTGCGGGTTGCGGGTTTAAACCGCAACCCGCCCGCAACCCGCAAATTTGTCATATTTCAAACCGCATTCACCCGCATTATGTTTGCGAAACCGCCCATTTATATGCGGGTTGGGCGGATTAGGCGGTTTAAACGGTTCGGATAAACCGTTGCCCACCCCTAGCAAGGATGTGCAGAGACGTCCTAGACCAACCAATGCTTACAATAAAAGGCTATATCCATCTGGTGTCAGGCAACAGACATTGAGGGTTGAACCATCAGTTGATAGGATGCTTTCCAAAGGCAAGTGGCCTTTACACCAATCCAGGCCAGCTAATTATTACAGAATGGAGAGCAGTCTTTCTGAGAGGAGATTGGAGAGGAGGTCAGTTTATGGGATCAAAGCCAGAGATTAGTCCCCTAAACCAGCCTCACACAAGACAGAAAGAGGACGTCTTCATTGAAGGCTGGAGTTGGGCCCAAAGCATGAGGTCAGGACCAAGCAGTGGCCTTTCGCAGCTAGCTTCGATGAAGGCTTTGAAGGAAGAAGGAAGTAGTTCCACGGCAAGGTCAGTAGGTTCGTGGGTACCTGAGGTCCCAGACTGGTTTGTAATGCAAAACAAACCTAGGGAGGTATCTACTAAGAGAGAGGTTGCTGGAAACCAAGGTAGGATGGTCAAACCACCTTTGGTGGCTTCAAACAATTGGGTCTTGCTTAAGCACCCAAAAACAAAGGAACCAGATATGGTCCCCGTGATTTCTAGATCACAAAGGAGAAAAATTCAGCGTAGGTACACTCAGTACCAACGAGACCTGAAAGAGAATGGAGGGAATTCTTCATTGGAGCAGACAGAGGGAAAGAAGAATCCAAGTCAGACCATACTCCAAAACCAACTCTACAAGGCAAAATGGGTTGCAAAAGAGAACAGTTGGCCAAAGTTCATTCTGAACTAAAAGCCAGAGAGAAGTCCAGTTTAGCAGGATTAGAGAAGGCATTGATGGAAAGTGACAGCGAGGCAGAGACGGAAGTTGGCTTAGGCCAAAAGAAAGAAATGGCTGAAGAAGAAATGTTTGAAGCCTTCATGGCTGAACAAACATTTCTGGTTGAAAAACCAGTCGTGACAAACCATTCAAACGATAAAGTACCAGAAAGCAGCATGGAGGATGCTTCTGGAATGACTGAACAAGGTGGCCAAAAGGAGAAGCAGACACAGCCAGCCATCCAATTTGGCTCAGTGTCAGTGAATATGGTACACATACTATCGCATGAAGTCCAAGCTGGAGATGAGAATCAAGAGGGGCAAGAAATTGACCCAATTCCAATCTCTAGTGAAGACTCACAAGTGAATATAGTACAAGATAATTCCAGAATGGTTACCCCAATGGAAACTGAATATGAGAGTGAAGAAGTGGTAAGTATTAACCTCTCGTATCCTTTTGAAGATCCCTCGAATTCTATGACACAGCATGTTAAGCCATTGTATATTAAGGCCTTCTTCGATGGGATACAGTTGAACTGAGTCTTAGTAGATAATGGGGCAGCGGTGAACTTACTACCAAAATCTTCCTTGAAGAAATTAGGGAAAAGGAATCCCAGGTTAATCCCAACCAGTACAACCATTGCTGGTTTGCTAGGGACAAACAGATGGCCCAGGGAATTCTACCCATTAACCTGAGTGTGGGAACCAGGGACTGCATGACGGTGTTCTTCGTCATCGACAGTAATGCTAAGTACAATGCTTTACTTGGTAGAGATTGGATCCACACTAACAAATGTGTGCCTTCCTCTTTGCATCAGAAAATAATGATGGCTCTAGGTAATGGGGAGACAGAGGAAATTGATGCAAATCCTCAACTTTTCATAGCCTGCGCAGACTTCGCAGAAGCCAAGTTGTATATTGAGGGAGTGACACCACTCAATATACTGATGAAATCTGATGGCTCAGTCGAAGTAACGGCTGATGAGGAAGTGACACACCTGAAGCACTTAGTCTAGGAGAGTGTTGATGAATAGGTGGTCGTTAAAGATGACAATAATGCCTAGTTGTAGGCAGCAAGATGAAGCACCAGAAGCCAAGTCTTTGGCTTTAATTAAGTTTTCGATATTGGATGTAAAGTCAATAGTCCAGAAAGTGCAGGAGCAAGAGAAAGAAGCCATGATAATTGGCTACAAGCAGGAACAGCAACAAGCCAGAGTTTTGGCCCTTGATAAATACTGTGCATTGGACATAGAAACAAAAATCCAAGAAATACAGGAAGAAGAAGCCTTGTGGACAAACTTCGTCTATGAGGAGGAGGGTAAAGAGGTTGAATCAAAGAACCTGGAAACAGAACACGGCAAGGAGATTGCTTCGAAGCTAGAAGGAATCAAAGAAGGAGCTCCAGTAAGTGCTCAGATACAAGACCCCTTAGAAGAAATAAATTTAGGGTAAGATTCTGTACAATAACCCATTTATATAAGTGCCTGGTTGAATACTCTTGACAGGAACCAGTTGTTGGCTATTCTGAGGAGATATAAAGATTGTTTCGCATGGTCTTATAATGAACTACCAGGATTGGATAGGTCATTAGTGGAACATAGGCTCTCTATGAAGCCTAACTTCAAGCCATATAAACAAAAACCAAGAAGAATGGGTCCAGAAGTAATTTAGAAAGTTAAAGAAGAAATTCTTAGACTACTCAAGGCAGGCTTTATTAGGACAGCCAGGTATGTTGAATGACTATCTAATATTGTGCATGTAGTTAAGAAGAATGACAAAATGAGGGTATGCATTGATTTTAGAAACCTAAATCTAGCAACTCCAAAAGATGAATATCCTGTGCCTATAGTAGATTTGCTGGTGTACAGTTCAGCAGGACATCAAATTTTATCAATGATGGATTGTACCCTTGTGCCTCTTCTAGGCATCGGGCGACATGCACTGTCTTTGTAGGCATGGAAGATGTATACCATGCCACAAGCAGATTCTCCTCCAAATTGCGTCGGTGGTCAATGGGCACGTAAGGATAGACCACCGAGCTTCGCGCATAGGAAGGGAATTCTAAAGGGTCAGTAAACTCAACAAAGTGATGGTTGATTCGCTCCCTTAAATCACAGGCCTCGGGTTTTGACCAGTTTGTCCAGTCAGAAGCCCTAGAAGAGGAAGAAGTTGCCGTCTTATCCCATGCAGAGGGCAGTGAAGGAAAATGTCCCATGTCCATATTTGCAACTTTCTGAATCAAAGGATTGAGAGCAGTTTGTTCGTAGTCTGAGGATGAGTCAGAAAAAGACCTTCCCATGTCCATATTTGTAAGTTTCTGAATCGAAGGATTAAGGGCAATATGTTCGAAGTCCAAGGGTTGATAATCTGCAAAGGCAACCATGACCTGAATATAGAAGGGTGGGTAAAGGTGCTAATTAATGCATGAAGGTTCTTTCGAGGAGGAACAACATCATCATATGACTCTTCGTGTGCTCGATCAATAAAGGGGATAATTGATTCGGCCATAAAAAATGTACCAGTCTGTTCGAATACTAAGGTGGTGGAGGTGTTCAAAAGATTGAAGGGGAGTTTAAATGCAGATGATAAATGACAGTTGTATTCTGGAAACCATTCACATTCTAAGACATAGGAAAAGACTTTGATCCACTAATATCACCAAGTATTGGTTATATTAGTGCGGGGGGTAATGTTGGCTACATATTTTGTACAAGCCAATTACAATTCGACGCGTGGCGAAATAAGGGTAATATAGGAAGACTATTCAGGTCCTCGATCCTAATTGTACACGTGGCAGTTAGTATTGGTTATTAAGAGATTTGAGTAGCAGCGGATCAACAAAGAGATACAAAGTGACGTGGCTTCAACGGTTACTCGCATTTCAGATTCAAATTTAGGAGGGAAGCTTAACTGCAAGTCATGGTGTAATTGAGCTAATATTGGGACAAAATGATCAATGATCATGGAGGAGCAGTTCGACGGTTGGAAATGCAATTTGATGGTCATCCTGGAGTAATATAAATAGTAGAGAAGGCCCCAGAAAAAAGCCCCAGACTCAGATCCAAAAAACCAGTCCTTTATACTTATTTTCCTTTCCAGCTTTACATTTATAGTTCTTTACATTACTGTACTTTAAAATTCCTGGACTGCACTTCGTTTCATAGGAGTAGTTCCAAGTAGAGTTGCTGTAAACCTCTACGAGGCTGAGTTTGGATCATTGTAAGTCTTTTCATCTTAATGAAATACTTCGACTGTTCTTCAATTCATTGTTATATGTTTAATTCTCCAAAGTCAAGCCACCAGTAAAAGTCCTCTTCATTGAGGCTGAAAGAACTAAAACACAATCGTCTGATAATTGGTTGGCAATTAATTTTCTGTAAGGACTAATTGATCCTTGCTGGCACGCTCGCAATTACAACAATAACCTTCGAAAGCCAAAAAGCCAACAATAGGACTCCACTACCTTACCACATCATTGTTGGTGAATTTAGGGGCCTAAATTGTGGGTCTCTAACATTTTTCTTATGATATTTGTGAGGTTTGTTTATGACTCATTGTAGTATTGGTTGTGACTTGATTATAATTTGTGATATTGGTTATGATTTTGTTATAACTTATTATTGTTATTATTTTGATTATAACTAAAGAGATTATTTGATTATGATTCTTAATTATGTTATGTTGTGGTGTTGATTATATTGAGTTATGCTATTCTTATTGTAATTTTGATTATAATTAAAGTCATCTTTAATTAGGTCTCAAAAGTATTTGATTATGATTTATGAGGTTACGATAATATTTTAATTATGACTCATGAGATCTTTAGTCATGATTTTTGTAGTGTTTGGTTATGATTTTTTTTTAATTATAACTAAAAAAATATCAACTTACGTAATTTTTTTCTTTAATTATAAGTACACTAGCGTATGCCCGTGCCTGAAGGTGTAAATAATGTTAGGATTAAAAAAAAATGTTAGGATTAAATTCACAGAACTTTTTACAAAAACTCACTTTTACTTATATAATATATAGCTAGTTAGACAGATGTGCCTCGTCAAAAGTGTAATTAACTCTTTTTTTTTTAAAAAGGATAAGGAGAGATTCTCTCTCTCTAGGACCCATGCATCACAATTGACACACATTTCCAGAGACATGGTTTTCATTTTTCTTCATCTTTCTCACCTCTAGGATCCCCAAATTCCTCATACATATATACACACATTTGCAGAGATATATCTATATATATAGATACAAATCAATCACAATTTGTATCATCATCAAAAACCCAAACTTTCTCTCTCTGTGCGAAAATGGCTTCAGTGATACACACACATTTCTTTTTTTGATCTCTCATTTTTAACACCATTTGAGAGTGTAACTTAACTAGTTTATCGAGATGTAAGTAGCCAAATCTTTTGAAATGGCATATAGTTGTCCTGTAGCATGTCTAAAATACCTGTTTCCTGCCTCCCCGAATTTCCAATATTCAGGTTCATGGTACCTCACTCCCCTGTTCCACAGAGTGCACAAATAAGACATCTAAAAGCTTAACACTTTCTCAACATCCAGTTAACAGCAAGAATTTTAGGACAAAATTCCACTTACTTCTGAGCAAGGACAGGACTAGATTTCATACATCCGATATACACCCGTGGCTTTTTCCTGTATCTTGCCAAAGTTTCTCCTAGTGTTGCTGCAACATTTACAACATCTTACCCAATGCAACAAAATAAATAAATAATTTGTAAAGTTACAAACATATATAATTTCATTTTCAAGTAAAACTTATTTAATCAATCATATCAGTCGTGGATTTGAATTTAGAGGTTCATATGAACATGGGCATTTGAAGTTCTACCCCGATTGGGAATTTAAAAGTTGTAACACATTGAAGCAACAGAAGCAGGAAAATATGACTTTGTCTTCACATAAAAATCTGCATCCCACGAAGCTGGAGTCTGCATAAAAACCCAATTCAAGTAAAATTAATACATTAAAGACTATCAAATCTGTGAATTTAATAGTTTGTTGAACTTAATTAGCAAGAAAAACAGAGTAAGGGTGTTGAATACTCACAGAGGCCGACTATAGGTGGTAAATTCGCAAGCTTTGAATAACTTATTCTCTGCAGTGTGAGATAAAATCGACATGAGATCTGGGAAAAAGGTATAGATTTTCTTCTTTGCTATATATTTTTCTGGGATAGTATATGACCCCGATATGTGACATAGAACAAATAATTTTCCTAGCCGTTTAGTTGTGTTTCTGTTTGTAGTTTTTTTGAAAAACGAAGACAATGAAAAATTCTAAAAATGGCCATCATTTTAATATTTATGATTATATATACATATGAATACTCGAAAATAAGTACTTGTTTAGTTGTGTTTTCATTTTCTGTCATCTGTTTTTCATTTTTGGAAAAATACCCAGAAATGTGACATAAAACTGGATAATTTTCCTACATAGCCATGTCAGAATATTTTCCTAAAACTAGTTTTCTGCAGACAGGCATTGATTGGAGGAAATTATGGCCTTCTCAACACTACAACATTTATCCGTAATCCGGATTATCACGGGTTAGTCAATATTGAGATTTTCTAATACCCTTTACTATTTAATAAAGCTGAAATTATCATTTTGACACATTTATTCTATATTATTGTTTGGTTGGCTCTTCTACAGTGCTCTTCTGTGGCATCGCTTAATGGGAAAGATTGTACTTCAGACCACTTATGACAGTTCCCCTTATCTACGCGTATATTCTCATTGTTCAAAGAAAGAAGTAAGCGAAATATTCTTAACCTTTTTTAGCTTAATTTCTCTTTCTTCTCAATAATATATCATTTAGCTATCACTTCATTAATTAAATTTATTTACTCTATTTTATCTCAGTCGGGCATTTCACTGCTTCTAATCAACATGTCAAATTCTACTACCTATGAAGTTTCGGTTGCGGATGACTCGAACTTCTATCCTGACAACTATGATGATAACCAACAACAAATCCACAGGGAAGAGTACCACTTGACTCCAAAGGATGGCAATATTCAAAGTGATGTGTTGATGTTAAATTGTGTCCCCTTGGTGCTCACAAAGTCAAAGGATATACCAGCTATGCATCCAGTGCTCGTGCATGCTTCAAACCCTATCAGTGTTGCACCTGATTCTATTGTTTTTGCAACTCTTAAAGATTTCAAAGCACCAGCTTGTTCTTAGGAATTTTTCTTTATGTCACGTTATTAGAGATCTTTGGTTTATTCTATTGGGTATATATTTACAAATGGTAAAAATGGGATTCTCTTATTTTGTTTCATTTCGTCACATTAATCAGAAAATATAAGTTAAAAACACAATAAAATGTCATATTTCTGGGTATTTTGAATAATGCCCTAAGGCTATGTAGTAAATAATCAAAAAATATTCTCACCTAATAATCAGATAATTTTCATTTTCATTTTCTGATATGGCTATGTAGCCATATTCTCACCTAAATATTCTCACCTAAAAACACTTAAATTAGGTGAGAAGTGTTTTCATTTTCTGTCATCTGCTATGAAGAATGAATAATGCCCCTGCTCTCATGAGTCATATCCCCAGTTTAAGGTGAATACACAATGAAATGTATTGAAAATTTTATTACGCGTGTATAGACTGACTATGCATTTTTGTGGAAATGATGATAAACAGAAATGAACCCAAGTCGAGGATTTCAAAGCAAACTGAATATGTTCGCAATTAGAATCTCACCTGGAAATTTTCTACTTTCTTCAGAAGCCTTTGAAGGCAAAATCTGAAATTTCAAGTAGAAACTGAAATCATTACCCAACTAATAAAAAACGCAAAATTGAAATCAAAATGGCAAGAGAAGAAAACGAATCCGGAAAGCTCCAATCGGAATTTCAAGCAGAAACTGAAATCATTACCCAACTAATAAAAAACGCAAAACTAAAATCAAAATGGCAACAGAAAAAAACGAACCCAGAGAGCTCCAATCGGGGTTCGAAGCAGAGAGAGAAAGAAAAGACGGCGGCGACAACTGGGAGGGTTGCGAGTGGGAGGGTTGCGAGTGGGAGGGTTGCAAATTGAAACCACTGAGAGAGAATGGGGGAGAGACAGAAATCGGGTAGGAGGGTTACGAATTGAAGCCAGTCGGAGAGAAGGGGGAGATAAAGAAGAGGGAGATAGAGATAAGGAGGGAATTGGAGGAGACGAATTGAAGCCAATCGAAGAGAATGGGGAGATAAAGAAGAGGAACAAAGAAGGAGATAGAGATAAGGATGAAATGGGAGGAGACGTGCAACAGAAAGGGGGAGAGAGAGAGAGAGAGCAGAGTGTGTTTGGACAGGAAACAAATTACTCTCAACCGTTAGATATTCAGTAGGATTGATCTAAACCATTCAAATGAAGTGTATCTCTGATACATTTTATATATTTTCAAAAATCGTTGTGTCTTATTATATAGATTAAATTAAAATGTAATTTATTAAATTCATTGCTAAAAATTTGAGGTTAAAATATAATTGTTGGTTTTGACTTTTAAATGAATTTTGTAAAATTATTGGGCCATAAATGCACCCCAATAAAATTAAAGTAAAAACTGGAAAAGATAATTTATTGTAAGAATATGTCTCGTGGGCTTTGTCACCGAGGTGGATAACAAAGTTTTGTTAAAAAAAAAAAAAAAATTCCTTTTCCCAGTCTTTAAACAAATAACATCACCCTATTACCTCTCTTCTCTCTCTCTCTTTTTCACTTGCCTTGTGAAAAGATTACATTTTAATAGTAAAACATAAACTACTTTGATTACTATTTTTTTTTTAACAGAACTCAATTCAAATTTTGAGTTTAAATTTGTCCACCAAAAAAAAAAAAAACATTTCCAAAAAACAATTTCACATGCCCTTTGCCTCCAAATCCTTCCCTACTTTCTTTTTACCTTTCCTATACTAACTACAAAAACACATAAATCTAGGGCATGCTCTTCACTTTAAGAAGTCCCATAAAACCCATAAAAAAGAGGGACCAATTTCACACTTAAAAAGCCATCAACCCATACACTTTCTTTAGGAAGTCCCCTTCTCAAGACACTCCTCCATCTACCCCCACTCACTTTATATAGAATAGAATGAATTTATATATAAATACTGGTTAAGATATAGAATACTGATAAATTAAATGTGACAATACAATTTTTATTTTATTTTTTTGATTTTTTGTTTTTAGCTCACCAAAATATTCAAAATTACATCCCAACTAATCTTGAGATATATGTATTTCGTATATACCAAGTAATTTCCGTCATTTTCATAAAATCTTAAAAAAACTAACAACCATATATTGTAGTCAAATATTTTTTCCAAATCATTTTTTTTAAGCTCTCTAATTTCTAAAAAAAATAAATCATAAAAATTGTAACAATATATTCAATAGAAATCAAAACCTAAATATTCAATAGAAGTAACCAAACACCAAATATATTCAAAAAAGCATACATACAGATGTATGTATGTTTCTACAATTTAAGTAGTATTCAAAAGCATACCCACTTTCCCCTCTCTCTCTCTCTCCATTTTCTTTTCTCCTTTTCTTAGGTTCTCAGAAATCTTATGATGATCAACCTTTCTCTATGGTGTTTGGTTACTTATATAGACTTCAAAAAGCTGTAAACAATATATCAAAACCCAAATATATTGTAGGTTATTAATAGCAACAAAGATACGATTTAACCAAAAAAAAAAAAAAACATTTCCAAAAAACAATTTCACATGCCCTTTGCCTCCAAATCCTTCTCTACTTTCTTTTTACCTTTCCTATACTAACTACAAAAACACATAAATCTAGGGCATGCTCTTTACTTTAAGAAGACCCATAAAACTCATAAAAAAGGACCAATTTCACACTTAAAAAGCCATCAACCCATACACTTTCCTTAGGAAGTCCCCTTCTCAAGACACTCCTCCATTTACCCCCACTCACTTTATATAGAATAGAATGAATTTATATATAAATACTGGTTAAGATATAGAATACTGATAAATTAATTGTGACAATACAATTTTTTTTTTTATTATTTTTTTGATTTTTTGTTTTTAGCTCACCAACATATTCAAAATTACATCCCAACTAATCTTGAGATGTATGTATTTCGCATACCAAGTAATTTCCGTCATTTTCATAAAATCTTAAAAAAACTAACAACCATATATTGTAGTCAAATATTTTTTCCAAAACATTTTTTTTAAGCTCTCTAATTTCTAAAAAAAAAATAAATCATAAAAATTGTAACAATATATTCAATAGAAATCAAAACCTAAATATTCAATAGAAGTAACCAAACACCAAATATATTCAAAAAAACATACATACAGATGTATGTTTTGTTTCTACAATTTCAGTAGTATTCAAAAGGCATACCCACCTTCCCCTCTCTCTCTCTCCCTCTCTCCATTTTCTTTTCTCCTTCTTTTCTCAGGTTCTCAGAAATCCTATGATGATCAACCTTTCTCTATGGTGTTTGGTTACTTATATAGATTTCAAAAAGCTGTAAACAATATATCAAAACCCAAATATATTGTAGGTTATTAATGGCAACAAAGATACTATTTTGGTTCACTACAACAAATATACTATTTTAATAACATACAAAGACTGATCTAATATACAAAGACCCACACTATTTTAACCCAAAAAAAAATAACTTGATTGTGTTGAAATAGACAAATTTTCATGAATCAAATTCCCAAGTTTAGAGAGAAATTAGAAGAGAGAAGTTATTTGGTGTGATTTTGATTTTGTTGTTGCCTCAAGAAACTTGACTGTGTTGAAATAGAAAAAAATTCGTGAATCAAATTCCCAAGTTTAGAGAGAAATTAGAAAAGAGAAGTTAAATTAAGGCCAACAGCAAAATCAATTTGAGGCAACAACAAAATCAAAATTAAAATTGAGGCAAAATCAAAATCAAAATTAACATGAATCAAATTGAGGCAATAGCAAAATCAAAATCACACCAAATAACTTGAGGCAACAACAACCTAACAAAAGTCAATCAAAGTCACACCAAACTAAACATTAGACCAAATAAATTCAAAGAAAGAAACAGAGGAATAGGGGGTTCGGGGTTAGGTAGAGAGAGAAAGTAAGAGAATAAGTTATTCTTCAAAGCTTGACAACCACTCACCACTCCTGAATTCACCTCCAAATTCAGACCCAGCTCACCAAATTAGCTCCAAACGTAGAAGCACTCCTAAGTTTCCATCAAACAAATCCAATGACACCAACCTACCAACAAAACTACTTCTATTAAGTCTTAAAACTCAAAACCCAATAAAAATTCTCTTTTTTCTGGCAATAACAAACACAATTGGGTACAAACAAATCAACATAATTTGAAACACATCAACTATACATAAACACAATTACAAACTAATCGAGACCCACAATGGAATTGAAGTCACTATCAAAAAATAAAACAAAAGAACACTCACCGATCAATGGAAACGGTGTATACAGAGAGCTCTGAAACCGAAATGCTATTTTTCGGAGAATTGTTTTAGAGCAATCCAAATACCTAAAAATGATATCCAGAAAATACCTAATTAACAAATCAATTTAAGGTTTAGAAAAACAAAAATCAAAATCAAAATCAAAATCAAAATGAGTACTCTGTTACTTTGTAAGGGTCAGACGTGGGTATATTTAGGCGGCAATCGCCATTCATCTGAACCATCGATATAAACTTAAATTCATCTTATCCGTTAATATCAAATATATCTCTGATACATTTTATATATTTTCAAAAACCCTTTCCCTTATTATATAGATGGGTTTGGGGTTTGGAATCAGATATAGACATACATCTTGGAATCATGTATAGAGAATTCTCCATTCTCCCTTTGGAGCACCTCATGCCAACACGAAAATGGTGTTTTTGATCATAATCCACATAGCAAACATCCACACCAAACCAAATCTATATAAGTTTGCATAACATCAATCTGCCTTTAAATAATCTTTAACTTTATATAACATCAATCATTTTCAAAGTTTGTCAACAATAAAACCAAAAATAGTGTAAATTCTACACTCGAACTCTCTAGATAAACTTATTGACGTGCAATGCATGTGCTTACACTACTACACATAGTCAAAAGACGCTTTATAAGTAAAGAATCATCTTTTAGCTATCAAAACAAATATTCAGAAAGTGTATTAGTATAGTCACAAATTACTTTCACATATACATATGACAAAGTTTCAGATTTACACTTGAAAATGAAATGCATAATTACATACACTTGAAAATGACAAATCAAAATAAGTTTCTTCATCAACAAAAGGGCATAAATCAGTTGTGACAAAAGTAACTATAAAACTAATGATGTCTAAGCTCTCCTACACTCCAAAAAAATTACCAAATCATTTATAAGAAGTATCTAGACGAAAATCGGAATACTTAAGACGAAGCTTTAAATATAGAAGGTTTAGAATATATAAAACTCAACAAATTGCTTAAAATTTGAAAGATTCTAAATGACTCAAATAGCACGATGAAATTCTCAACAACCAATCAGAGAATTCTAAAAAAATAAGAAGACTTTTGCTAATGAAAGTTTGAAAAGTATGATACTACAAATTCAAACCAATTAAGATATTAATTTCAAAATCAATTAACTGAAAAATTCAAATCCTAATCTTTAACACAAAGAAGCCATGCATTTGACCATGAATTTGAATCTTAGTAAATAAAAACTCGAACTCAGTTTTATAGCTTTAAAACAAATTAACTCGTTAATTCTATAATTATGTTAAGAGTCCATTGATTGAATTTACAAAATCATTGCATTCATATAATGTCCCAATGTGACTAAACTAATCATGTAAATGAAAAAGTACTTTAAATAAGAGTAATTACACAGATGATTAATTTGGAAGTCATTAATTACATCAACTACGACAATTTTAAAAGTGAAATTGTTGCATTAAAAAATAACTATAGTAAAAGGACTTTAAAGTGGTCTAATAGTCATTTTAGTAACTATATATGAAATAAATAATAAAAAAATCAAATCAAATCAAACAGATTAAAGGAATGTTATTCAGAGGGAAAAAAAATGTCTGATATGAATTGCTAGCATATCACTCGTGCCTAAAGGCACTCTCATATAAACAACTTAAATGGTTGAATCTTTTCTGTATAAAAAATAAAAAAATAAAAAATAAATCATACAACATGGAAGTTTGAAGAGATTACCTTAATTGGAGAGTTCAAGGGTGCCATTGGTTTGTTTCCTTCTATCAATGAACAACCCCGGACTCTTTCAAAAGCTTCTTCATCTCATCCAATTCCTATAGATTCATATCCAACCAACAATAGTAGAGTATTTAGCATGAATAAGAAAGAAGATCAAAAAAGCAAAAGTACTTTAGGAACATGACATATTTCAAAAAATTATTTAGGAACATATAGTCTAAATAGGAGAGTATTTAGGAATATGACATATTTTCATAGTATATACCGTGGAAAAAAGTAGAAAATTTAAAATTTACTTTGCAAAAGTGTCACCCTTCCAAAAATATATATTTAAAAAAAATTCCATTTTCACTACTAAGGTAACTATGGAACATAAAACTTTATAAAATTCATGTGAGTTTACCACTTTGGATGCCATTTAGGATAAAGATGAAAGAGAAATGTGCCTTCAAACATTATCATATCTTTTCAAACAAATTGAACGAAGTATGCACAAATTGTCGCTCACTCGAGATTGCCACTCTTTCAACACTCATCAATCAAAGAAGTGCACGTTTAGTTTAATATTGTAACTCCCAGAACAATAAATACAAAATCATTAGAGAGATACAAAATGTAGACCTATAAAAGGGAGCCGATATTACCATTCGCTTCTAGTCTTCATTCACCTGTAAAATACAGAAAAGAACCAATATGATAAGGCAAGAGGCTACCCAATTCAAAACAAACAGACGCATTGTCACACTATTAAAAGGTTTTTCATAGACCACCCATTTCAAACTAAACACAAACAATGTTGCACAATAATAATAGATTTCCCAATGCAAACACTACCAAAAAACACAACACATTGTCAACACAGATACAAATTAATGACTGATAAAAACATTAAATTACAAAAATCATTCAATATTTTCTTTGAGTTTTATTTTTTTCAACTCTTACTAATGTTAGAGGGAAAATTTAAGAAATAAGTGTTCCTAAGGTCTTTGGTATACAAAGAAGAGATTTCATTACATATTTTCATTATGTGATTAAATTCAAAAAGCAAACTCTTTGCTTGGCAATTCAACAACAAACTCTAACTAACTTAATCTCTAATAAACATAAATCATCAAAACACCATAATAAATCAACATAAATCAAATTAATTCATAATAATAATAATAATAAATTAATCTACAAATAAAGCTCTTAGATCTGGGAATAAGAACCAACGCCATAGACACTGCCCAATTCAAAGCTCTTAGATCTGGGTATGTTCCCTCCATTGGAAGAATTGCTCTCAATCCTTAGCTTTGAATCAAAATTCTAATAATTTAATATAAGACTTATTTCACACTATATAAATAACGTAAAATTTATTATTTTAAGTAATGTATTTATTATTTGATTTTTTTTTTTAAGTTGCAATAAATGGATTTATTTTTTTCCCACAATTTACATTACTTATTTATTCATATGTATAAAAAATTATTATTTCATATTTTCTCAATCATATATTATTTTCAATTTTTATTTTCGAGTCATTAAACTTCTAATTGATGCATATTTAAAAAATACAGGTTAATATATCTTACATAATTACAAAAATTAAAAAATAAATAAATATAGAAGTAAAAAAATCAAAATAAAAAATCTAATGGCCCTCCAATAAATTACAATTTTTTAATTTCACAGCTAAAATCAAATAGCACAACCATAATCATAGGCAGATATTGAAGATGTAGATAAACAGTGACAATGATCAAAACAATCACTCCTAAAAGCAAAAAACAAACGGAAAAAATACTTAAAAAGGAAAAAAAAACAAAATAGAAATCATATGAAGCATATATGCAGAGAAAAAGATCAAAAAAATCAATCAATTCGAGGAAACCAATCGATTTTGTTGATCAGTTTGTACCTTAACAGTGGCGGTGCTAAGCGATGATCTTCGAAAGGTTCGAAGACCCTGGAATTTGTATAGAGAAATCTAGGGTTTTTTGGGGTTTGCTTGTGTTGTCGCAATGTTCTTTATTATAATTTGATCACAAAAAACAAAGAGGTGTGTGTGTGTATGTAGAGAGAGAGAGAGAGAGAGAGAGAGTGTCGATGTCAAAACACCTAAACCATTAAGATATGCGTATAAACTAACTCACTCTCTCTGGTTTTCTATCTCATCATCAAGATCGTCACGGAACTCAATTAACGATGGGTTTGAATTGCAGCAACGATGGGTTTGAAGAGAGCGGGTGCGAGTGCGAGGAGGGTAGGTGTCGATGAGCTAAGTTCGATCTTCCCCTTCAATGGCGGCGATGAGCGAACGTGTGTAGAGAGGGCCAGATGTGTAGAAAGAGAACATGTAAAGAGAGGCGTCTGTTTGGGCAGACGTGAGAGTGAGAGAGAGATGAGCGTTTTGACAAAAATCAAACATCATCTCAACCATTGATATTTATTAGAATGGATCTAAATCCTTGATTCAAAATGTATCTCTCATACATTTTAAGACATTTTCAAAAATCTTCTTGCCTTATTATATAGATATAATATATACTTTTTGATGAGATGTACCATAATTTTTCCCATTGTAGCATTATCTTAAAAAAATATCTAAATTCAACCTTAAAAAAATAGATAGTGTTGTCTAATATTTTTGTGATTTTTCAATATTGCAAGTTCTAATAGAGTCCGTCACCGTCACCAACTCTACTTCCGGGTCTCTTCCTCGTCTTTATTATTGGATTCCAAACCTTGCCGTTAAAATCTATGCAAAGACGGACAGCTCACATATAACACGTGTCTCAATCTCATTGGACCCATTATTAGATATCTTCGCCAACCCCTCATCTACAAATACAACCCCCGCCCATTCCCTCTTCTCCTCACAATTCAATCCCCAACCTCGAGCTAATCTCCAATTCACTTCTCCACAGTCCCCAAGGTATCATATCCTTCTCTTCTCTCTCTGTCTACAGATCTGTATATTTTTTTTGAGATTTGAAGATTTTTTTAATTTGTGATTGTTGTTTTGAATTGTTCGATTTATGTTGTGGTAGTTTTCAGATTTTGATTTCTGAGTCTTGTTATGAATTTTGTTACAGATGCAGATCTTCGTTAAGACTCTTACCGGAAAGACGATCACTCTCGAAGTCGAGAGCTCTGACACCATCGACAACGTCAAGGCCAAGATCCAGGACAAGGAAGGCATTCCACCGGACCAACAGCGTCTCATCTTCGCCGGAAAACAGCTTGAAGATGGCCGGACCTTGGCCGATTACAATATTCAGAAGGAGTCGACTCTTCACCTTGTGCTGCGTCTCCGTGGTGGTTTTTGAATTGTTTTATGATCATATTTTGTGTGATGTTTCTGTGAAAACAAGTGGTGGTGATTTCGGTGGCCCTATTGTGGCTTATAAATAAAATTGTCCTTTGTTATGATACTTGTTTTTATGCAATCAAAATTATGAACGTAATTGTTGGTAATCTGACATTCTAGGCCCAAGTTTTATTTTATCCAGAATTTTTTTTATTTTTATTAAAAACATGAAGTTAAAAATATAAGGTGGTTAAGTCCATAGAAAAGATTTGAAAAGTGAGTAAATTAACAGTAATGATAAAGATTTCATAAAATATAACCTCACAACTTTTAAATTGATTCGAAAGTTAATCCGAATTATTCATGTCCCTGTTAAACATAATTTTTTAAAAAAATTGAAGCACATCTAATATATCAGTATCAATAGTTAATATATCAGTGGGTCATGAAAGTTCTGCTTTGTGAGGACTCCAAAATATTTTTCATAAATTAATCTATTATTGCAACTTCCACACTAAAAATATATATATATATATATATATTAAGTCAAGGACTTGATCTTTTTATTTTTACCCCCAAAAAATTTGGGAGTCCAGATCTGTCACCAATTGAAGATTAAGGGGTTGTTTGGGGGCGTCCGGATCCTCTAGAGTAACTCTCTAGAGTGATCCTCTAGAGTGGATGATCGGACGGTTCAGAATCATCCTCACCAAAACGACGTCGTTTTGGTGAGGACAAAAAAAAAAAAAACTTTTTGCCCGATTTCAAAACAACGAACGAGGGTTCCTGTTGAATGCAAATCTGAAATTAGAGAGAGAGAGAGAGAGAGAGAGAGAGAGAAGGGCACCGTCGCCGCTGCCGCTGCCGCTCGCCACACCGCTGGGTCACCATACTCAACAAATTGAAAGAAAAAACCACAGGTTCGTTTCATCCTTTAAACTTCAAAAAATTTAGGGCTTTGATTCAAAAAATTAGGGAAAAAATCAAAAAATATGATCTTACGGTTTTGATTTGAGACCTTTTTACATGATTTATTTCAGATCTATGCTTAGAGGAACCGAACTGTAGATGATTGGAATCATCAAAGAAATTTATGAATATATTTATATATATATATATATATATATGCATCTGTGTGTAATGGGCCTGAAATGGGCATTTAATCTGTGTGTAATTTAAATTAACGACACAAAGCTGTAGTATTTAAATTCCAAACATGGGCATCTGTATGTAATTTAAAATGACCCTCTATTTGTATAATTTAATCTGTGTGTAATTTAAATATAGTATTTCTCTGGTTGATCATAAAATAGGCATTCTGAGTTTGGAAGACAGAGGAATGTAAGAGAATGATATATGTAATTAAGTTTGTTTAGAGTCAATGAGCACTAATTATATTTGGTGTTTCTTCACCTAACACTAATTTCACAAATATTATTGTATCTCCTTTTGTTTTATTAACCTCTACCACTTGCTACTTTTTTGTCTACAATTATCCCTACTCCATTCATATGTTTTTCTTTTTCAGCATACCAAATTTTATATCATGTGCTTTCAAATTCGTTAGATTTTTTCTTACCCATTTAGTTTCTTGTAAACAAATAATATTAGTTCTCTTTTTAAAGTGTGGGAACCCTTGCTTATTTTTCACCACACCTGAGCAGTGATGTAACTAGTGACTTGGAAGAACTCCCTTGCTGATCTGTGAGGCACGATCCACATTAGGACTGAAATAGGGTTTTAGCTTATGTCACATGGGAAAGGTTAGATGTCACTTCAACTGTTCTGGTTGGTTGGGATGTTGCAGAGTTGTGTGATTGTGTTTTGAATATGTCATGTATACTCGAGCTTTTTAATTCATAGTTTACTTGTCATTCAATTCATAGGGTTGCTTTAAAGTTGGTAGTGGGAAGTTCCACCTTAATATAATCTTCTTTGATAATATCTGACATTATTAGTTCTGTGAACTGTCTTGTTGACTTGGGCTTGCGAATTAATAGTTCTCTTTTCATTTCAACTTGGCTTGAATGCACCAGCAACTGAAGTTGGACACTCCTAATCAGTATGTGTTTTTCAACACTATAATTACTTGATTTGTCGGAAGTATATGCTTCACATCAATATCTGTTACACTACATATTTGCTGCAAAACAGTAATGCACATTTTCAACAAGTACTAATATAGTTGCTCTTACAATTTCTTGTAAATGCTTATTGCTTTATGTATAAATAATTGAAGAAGCTTTTTATTCTTTTTTCTTTTTTCAATTTTCTTTTCCTTTTTCCCCCCCTCTACAAACCCAATATCCTAAGTATTTTTCCACACCCAAACATAAAATAAAATTAAAGATGAATCTGTTGGTATTTTTTATGCAGATAAACAAATGACTTCATCTTCTACTAATAATACGAACTTGACATTAAAGCCAAGGTTTTGTAATTGTGGAAGAATAGCTTTCGTGCGTATTGTGCGAACCAATGCAAATGGAAATAAAGGACGTGTCTATTTTGTTTGCCCAAGAAAATATGTAAGTACCTGTTTTATAAATGAATTTGTTAGTTTTACAAATTTCGTTTGTCCTTTATTGATTAACTAATTCTTGTCCATTGTAGTCTACGAACAACCACTGCAATTACTTCAGGTGGTTCGCAGACGACGACGACGACGACGACGACGACATTACCGCATCAGCTTCAACCAATGCTGGACCTCGGTCAACAACAGAAGAAATTAATGATCTGAGGACAACGCTTGGTGAGCATGATAGAAGGCTTGAAAGGATGGAGAAGATGTTCAAGGCAATGACTTATGTCATTGTATTTTGTGTATTTTTGTACTTTATCTTGTAAATGACTCAATGTAAGCTACTTTGTGTATTTTGTGTATTCAAGAACAATGTACTTTTGTATTTTAGGTTTTCGAACATGCTATGAATGTAATGTACTTTTGTTCTTGTTTTGTAATATTTTTTTGGTGCTTAAAAATCTTATGGCTTGCAAAAACAAGTGTATAACAGGTTTGTTTGAGATGAAATCTGTTTGAGATGTATGCTGCCAAATAGAGATCACTCTACTTGGCAGACCTTGTTTTTGACTTTTCAAACAATACATAGATACTTTTCCAAAAACAGGTTGAAATGTATGCTGCCAAATGTATGCTAAAGTTGAAATGTATGCTGCCAAACAGGTTGAAATGTATAACAGGTTGAACGTTTGAGATGAAATCTGTTGAATTATTGGTTTGTGAAATCTATTGAGTGTATAACAGATTTGTTTGAGTTGAACATGTTGAATTGAATAACATGTTCAATGAACAGGTTGAATAACAAGGTGTGCTACCAAACAGGTTGATTATGAACAGGTTGAAATGTATGCTGCCAAACAGGTTGATTATGAACAGGTTGATTAATATTTTTGCCCTTGCAAGTATAGCATGTGCAATGCCCAAGCCGCTTTTCCATCAACAAATGCAACGACAATTAGCATTTGGACCACGTAACCTACAACCAAAGTTCTAGGACAAAATTGATGCAATTGAAAATGAAGAGACGAAATTGCCGCAACGAACCACAAGAACCACCTCCGTAATTTATCCAAGAGTTTTTTTTTTTTTTAACCAAACTGATTGTTTTTGTAATTTACCATTGAATGGTATTTTCACTAAATTTGGATACTATGTTTATTTCATTGGAATGATTGGTTCATTCTATCAAAGATGTCTACTCTAACATTTGATTCAGTAAAAAAAAAAAAATTATTAAAAAAAATGCATTATCAAAATGAAAATCCCAAACACTACCTAAGAATTTTCACAAGCATAACTATGCCAGTAAAAGAGGCTCACAAGTTGGCAAATAGCAAGGCTAGGCTTTTTAGTGAAGCAATACTACAGAATCTGTTTTTTACATCAATTAACAAATTTAAAAAGTAATAACACCTCAATACAGAAGAAAAGCCGAAATGGAAGAAGCTTTAAAATAGATTAATAAATACATCCCCAAATCCAGCTGCGACATATATTTATATATTTATAAAATACAAATGGCAGCAATTCCACAAATGGATAACATTGAGTCAATATTTCATCAGCCTTCCTCTCCAAACTCTCTTGTGAATCTCTCATGCACGTCAAGGTCACCTTTGCTCACAGTTGGCCTCTGTCGGGCAAGGACCTTATCAAAATCGGTTTTTGAGATGGGTGGCGGAGTGATCTGCACAGCCATTCATCAATAGAAATTAACAGTTTGGTGGGGGGGAGGAGAACCATTAAATGAACAGTTTGCCCTTGAACAGTTACATACTTGTGGCAAGCTACTTAGATACCAACATATAAGACCAAAAGCAAACAAAAGGAACTCAATTAACCAACAAATCAAATAAATTAAACGAGGAAATATATCTGTTGATATCATTTATATCAGATCCAGATGAAAGCTCGTGAATACTTGTGGAATATGAATTTTTTGAGTGAAGCCCATTATCATCCAACTCAAGACAATCGACAACAAATACACTATGTTTTGATTCTTTTGAACTATTTAAATTTTGCAAGCGCAACAGTTGTCCTTCTAGTTCTTGAATTTTTGACACGTAAGTCTTCACCAAATTTACATTCAAAGCCCACAAACCAAGGAGCACATTCTGAAAAAGTGAAAATTCTGTGCTATACCTCAAGTTCCTCAAATGATGCACCCGAGTCTCCACGAAAGAAAAGAAGCTCAGCCTGCAATTGTTCAATTTGACTTCGCATTCTTTGCATTTGAGCTGCCATTGGGTCACGGTTGATCTAAAAACAGAAACAAAATTAGACATAGCTAAAAGCATAGCACACAAAAATAGTAAAATAGTGTTAGATAAGAAAACTAACAATCGCTTTGTTTTGAATGTTGCGAGCACGATTTGCATACTTCAAAGTGTTTACGGTCTCCTCTGCATTTGTGTCTGCTGGACTTACACAAGCTACATTTGTAAACAGGGAAAAAGAAAAAGGACACTGGGGCATTAGAAAGCAAAAGTATAAGATATCTTAGGTAATTTAAGTTCATTACTAACTAAAACATAAGCACAAAATATATGATAAGTGTACCTATCATAACTATTTTTCTGTTTCCTCCAAGGGAATCCTAGAATATCACATGCCAGATTAGTCACACATATTTTCATTACTTGAATGAAGTAAAGCAGCAATCAAATGAACAATAACTTTGCTCAACAGCCAAAAATGAACTAGAGACTATCTGGGATCAATTTGCAAGGCATGTCTAATGAAAGCATATAAGAAAAACCATATAATCAAATTTAAATTTTCACATTACACCGGAATTTTCTGTGCTTTCATATTTCATATTTATTAAAAACTTTTTTACTTCATAAGGTGTTCACAAGCTAACATAGGGCATGTAATGCATAAAACATGAGGCTTATCTTAAATAGTAAACTCAACTACTTAGAAATTCTTATCAGGTACGGGTTCAACTATATCTCAGACGCACTATATCATATAGCTTTACCCAATTATCAAGTGCCTAACACCAGTACTTCACAAATTTAGAAAAGTTCATGTAACATAGGTCAAACTTTCCAAATGAGAACACATAACATGAGGAGACTCCCTAATAGGAATACACATCTTGGGCTGAGTGCTACAATAGGAGTGGAAACAATAGCTCAACACAATTACATAACTCTATTAATTACATTGGCACGTGTGATGTCATGCAATCATATCTGAGCTCTAAAGAAGATTGCTATCAGATTGAATGATAGTGATGCAGCTGGTTACATTAGAATCTAGCAATGTTGAGACTTGTTTATGGAAAACTAGAAATCAAACTAAGCTAATTTTGCAAAAAACTAATAAATACAATACTTTACCATTTCAAATCTGGCATTACGTGCAGAACCATGCCAAGTGTTGGGATTTGAACTTGGGAAAATCCAATGGGAAGTGGTGTTCATGTCATCAACCTGCATACCATTTTTAACAGAATTAATACAAGAAGTAAAGAAAATAATTACAAAAAGAAATTTATAACTTGAAATTTATACTCTGGCTCATTAGCAAAAAAGGATACTAGTGCATCATGAGCATCACTAGACTGCACGAGCACAATGAATGCAGGAAGACAGACCCGACTGTACAACCTGCATACTCTAGGAGAACGAAAGGCATGAGCATATCTGATTCTGGTTAGCAAGGAGAACCTGTGCTCAGGAGGTACATTGTAGCTCAGGAGGTACATTGTAGTCCTCAACACAGTGCTTCAAAAGCAACAGATCATCCTCCTTCCGGAAATGGAGATATGGGATATGAATAACACACCCATGTGAACCTATGCTGCTGTTGTGCCCTTACACCAGCAGCTGCATCTGTTGTGGCCTTACACCAGCAGCTGCATCCGGAATGCTGCCATAGAATGGCACTATAACAAAAACCAACAACAGGTCAGTGTGCTATTCCACACTTACACATTATCTTGTGCCCAAGACAGGTACTTCACAATTTGCATGAGGCAACAGTAAATAGAGTGAAATATTATTCCACCTTTCCTAGAATGCTGCCACCAGGAACAACCTTACACCAGTGGCTGTTGAATCCATGCTGTTTGTATGCTTCATATATATGCATAACTAAGATATATGCATAACTAAGAGATATGCTTCAACAGATTACATATGCTGCTGCCCAACACAGTACCAGCAACATTATCTTACTAATGCATATATATGAAGCTCATTCGCCTAATTCCTAATCTCTAACACAGTACGACCATCCTTATCGTAGTTATGTATGAAGCTCATTCTCCAAAGTTTCAGCAACATTTGCACAGAAAATTCAACAAAAATGAAGCAAAAACTAATCAAAAGTTCATCAACATTTGAACATAAATTTTAGCAAAAATTTAAGCAACAATTGAAACAAAATTTCAGCAACATTTCAGGTTTTGAATATTACATATCCAACAAAATGCCCTTCACAAAAATTCCGAAAACAAAATAACACTAAGATGTTCGCTTGTGATCGACACCCCCATGCCCACGGCCACAGCCACGACCACGACCACGGCCGTATAGTACCTACAAAAAACAAGATATTAATATTACATCAAAGGAACCATAAATTAAAATGGAACTTTAAATGAATTAATGACAAAATCAATGAGGAAAGGTGAAAACTAAATTACTTCACTACAGGCGGGACTATTTGAAGCTTGCGAGTGATAACTACTTGCATTGTTAAGCAATGCTTGATAGGTTCCATGGACGGAATACATCGATGGCATTGAAAAATGCATATTGTGATGAAGAAAACTTGGCTGCAACAATAGCAAACACATATCAATCTAAAATGATAATAGTCACCTACAAATCCGTATTAACACTTTTTATTAAACTAACTTACATCATAGGCGGGATACATAAATTGAGATGGAGAATCTCTAACTTGAGGAACACTCGGTGAGAATGGAGGGAGTTGAGGAACACTTGAAAATAAAGGAGCCGACTGAGGAATTAAGGGAGGTGCTTCAGGAGCACTTGCCGGAAATAAGGGAGGACTTTGAGGAGTAACAGACATGGAAGTTTGAGAAGCATTATGTGAACTTGTTTTATTTTTCTTTGCCAACGCAAGCTCCAAACCACCTTTTGTCCGCCTCCGTCCCTTGCTAGTGCACTCTTTTCTCTTGAGTCCTTTTGCTTGGACTACATTTTTATCCGCTACACCATCCACTTCAAAGCTTTCGGGGCATGTGTTGGGGGGGCTTTCTTGTTGAATAGTATCTGAACAAGGCATATTGAATTTTGCGGTTAACATGGTTTCAATGTCTGCAATTAATTCATCCGCTTTCTCTACCGTCAAATTATATGTTTCCTCACTTTCAGAAGCTCTACACGCTACTGATCTGAATATTGCCATCAATGACCTATAACGTGAAGTTTGATGCAACCTTACATCAACCTGAATATCATGCCCACACCTATCTTTCACATTTTCAGATCTTGCTTTTTTAGTCCATCTCTTCAGAATATATTGTGAATGAATCTCTTTCAAATTGAGTCTTTCTCTAAGGATCTTCAAACAATGACTACACAAAATGCCCTTCATTTCAAACTTCCTACAATTGCAAGTGACCGAATCATCACACTCCTGCCTCACCTTCCTCACCTTTATACCATCACTATCAAGAACCGTATAAACGGTACTCTCACCATCATTTTCAATTTCTTCAATGTTGACTTCAAGGGACTTGACATACTCATCCTGAAATTCTTCAAAAATTTTATTTGTGTAAACAGCTGCAGCTTGCTCCATAATCTTCACTTTAATATTCACCCTGGGCAACTTTTGGCATAGAGCATATTCAGCTTGTAACTCTTTGTACCTTTTCTCAGACAGAACTCGATCAAAATGCATGAAAAATTGCATTAAGTTATGATCAGACCGAATGAAATCCTTCAAGAAAGCATTAAAGGATTCACTAAGTTGGGTGCTACTCATGCCCGCACCCCATGCATTTCTAACATATGGCCAACCCCATTTTTCCTTGACCCCAAATGTTAACTTCAACCAATGATTATCTGTTACTTCATACTTGTCAAGCATTTCCTCCCATTTTAACATAAACTCATCCTCATCCTCAATGTCGTACATAAACGTGTATAAAACACTCTTCATCCCCTTATCCTTCATCGCCTTATCCTTGAAGATAGAATTTGCATGCCTTAATGCATTTTGCATCAAATGCCAAGTGCAAAGGCGGTGGGTTGTGTTAGGCATGACAATAGGTATGGCCTTAGCCATTACAGCATCCTGATCCGTAAAAATTGTTTTTGGAGCCTTACTTGACATTGCCTCCAAGAATCTTCTAAACAGCCATATGAAAGAATCGGCGGTCTCATCATACATCAAAGCTGCACCAAATACCACAGTTTCCCTATGATGGTTTAATCCAACAAAAGACGCAAATGGTCTATGTGCACTATTTAACTTGTAAGTAGTGTCGAAAGTGACAACATCACCAAATTGCCCATAATCCATGATCATCTGAGCATCGGCCCAAAATATGTTCGTAATCTGCTCCTCGTTATCTAATTGGACCGAGTAAAAAAAAGATGGATTCTCCAATGATTTGTCACGAAAATATTGCAAAATGCTACCTGCCTCCCCATATGCTAAACTGTTTTGCCTCTTCGTTCTCAAATAATTTTTTTGGTCAAGTTTTGTAAACCCAAGCGACTCCCTTCCACCAACTTCATTACCCATGAGCTCAAATGCAGCATTAAGACGGATTCCAGATCTTTCGGCTAAATCTATTTCGGTTGCCTGTGATGCAGATATCTTCCTTTGGGATGGTAACATATGCGTACATTCTGCTGGTACGAAGATATGATTATGTTGTTCAACAAAATCACTAACAAAAAATTTCTGAATATTCCTATCCCACTTAATGACAACTCGGGCTTGACAACCAGTCCTCACTTCCTGCCTAGGATTTTTTGTTAATGAATCTCGCTTGTCGACAACCCGAAATCCTTCCTTATTACAAACAAATTGCCTTGAAGTGATTTGCCCGTCTTTGCTCTTGTTTACATAACCCCTTCTAATACTAAAGCCCAACCTTCCTCCATAAGTATTATAGAAATCATATGCTTCTTGTTCTGTATCAAACGTCATGCGAACTCTAGGCTTCCAATCACACTCACCCCCGTCATTCTCATGATTGTTAGGTTCCATTTGAATGTGCCAAGTCACTTAAAAAATTAAGAAGTGCTCCATATTAGCATAAAAACTGTATACAAACTAAATAAGATAATCAACGAATAACAAATGTACCACTTGAATATATATAAAGAAACAAGGAACATTATAGATCAAGAAATGGTTTAGAAAATGCAATTAACAGTGCATGGAAAAAAAAATGAGAGAGGGCATGTCTCATGTTATTCATTTTTATTGTTGATTGGATTACAAAGTTCAAAGAGAACAGTCTCTGCAACATACTGAACACACTGAAAGAGAATCAAATTCAAATCTATATATATATATATATCTAAACTATTGTTCCAAATATATAATTAAAAATATGTTACCTAAACTATTTATGTTGCTTCAGTCAATAAACAGTGCTGCATACTCCTGGTGGATTCAATTTTGACTTAAAGTTTAAATTCTACTAGTACATAAGCCACTGCAAACTGTTTGGCCATGCCTCCTTTAAGGATCAATGTATTTCTTTTGTAGTTTTGTTCCCTTTTTTTTTTTTTTTTTTTATAACTACTTCACTAATACTTTCAATAAAATTCTGAGTGTGCCTCTTATTAAAATCAGTTTGAGAGTTCAGTTGTGTTTCTTTTGGGCTTCAAAGTTTAAGTTCCATATACTAATGATTCTTTCAGGGTTCAATTATCAAACATGGAATTGATTGTTAAATTTACAGACATGAATTCTAGCCTAAGAGAAACTTCGATTCACACAATCCCTTCTAAAAAAACAATCCTTGTTCAGATACTAAAATTGATGTCTGAATCTGTAAAGAGCATCAATTCGTTCGTGTACAGCTTCATACATGATTCACTACCTATACTACTTAGGCCTAACAAGTGGTTCACCTCCTAACAGATGATTCACTACCTATAATTATATTCCTACAATCCTTGTTCAGACACTAAAATTGATGTCTGACATGAATCTGTGGGTTTGGTCTCTTCTAAAACATGAATCTGTAAATTTAAAAACAATCCTTGTTCATATATGTATAAGAGAAACTTCGATTCAGACACAAACCCACAGATTCAGAAACTTCGATTTAGAAGAGACAAAAAAAAAAACAAAATCGAACTATACCTATATGCGTTTCAATCGGTTGGAGCAGAGCAGGGAGCAGGGGCGATGGCACGACGGCACGACGGCGGGGCAACGGGGATGCAGGTATCGGCCTCAAACAAACTCTTCTTCACTCTCTTGTTTCGCTCGCTTCTTCCCGCCGTCTGTCTGTATAGTTCTTCAATATGTGGGGGGAAGTTTGAAATCCCCGAATCTGTTTTTTTTTTTTTTTTTTTTTTTTTTTTTTTTTTTTTTTTAAAGTCCTCACCAAAACGACGTCGTTTTGGTGAGGCTTAACCACAGCCGTCGGATCATCCACTCTAGAGGATCACTCTAGAGAGTTACTCTAGAGGATCCGCTCGCTTGTTTGGGGTGTCTTAAATAAGTGTATTTTTTGTCTTTTTAGACTAAAAAATTGAGGAAGAAAATATGGATGTTTGGGTTAATTTTTTAACTTTTTATGAAAAAATATGTAATAAAAAATTGTAAAAATTGATTTGTAGGGAAAAATAAGGATTGAGAGTTGTGGAGCCGTAATTGTTGACTTTTGGTAAATAGTATTAATTTTTTAACTTTTTGAGTAACTTTTTGACTTTTTAACTTTTTTGTAATATGCCAAACTTGACCTAATTCTCTTCTGATTTAAATTGCTTTTATTGTTTATAATCAACTGAAAAAATTATTCATATAGAAATGAAATTTCAAGCTTGAATAATCACCGTTAATTTCACTAATGGTAAAATTTTACCAAAGAAATTGAGATTTTCATTAGCAATAGAAATTTATTTTTTAATGTGCTAGTCTAAAAAATTTCACATTATCAATGGAAAAATATTTTAAATTAAAATTTGTCAAGATATGATTTAGTTTTAAAAAATATGTTTATTGAAGGAAGATACTAAAAAAATTGGCAAGGTTTTCTCCTGTGCTTATTTAAACATTTATATGGGTTCGTTTGGGAAAGTTTTGTTTGAAAAGAATTTTTGATTTTTTTGATTTTTTTGTAAGAGGAAAAAGGTAATAATTATGGGTTAAATGTGATGTTTTATCTTATTGAGGTAAAAAATCTATTTTATTTTTTTATGACTAAAATAGCCAAAAAAACCTCAAACTTGGCTTGCCAAACGAAGCCTATAATTTGATTGGAAGTTTTAATGGTCAAGTTGTAAATTTAAAAATTATAAAAATTCTGGATAAAATTTGATTTTCGTTTAGTATGCGGATTAATTTTTTGACTTTTTGACAATTTTAATCTGAGGCTAAAAAATTTCGTTTGTGATGAGTTTTTTTTATTTTTGTGAGAAAAAATAAAATGATTATGATTTAAATATAACTGTAAGAATTTTTCTTAAATATGACTTAATGTGGCTTATGCATAATTATACTAGATTCATCTCATTAAGTAAAATACATGTACATCAATTAGATGGTGACTAATTATTGATGAATGCACCTATATATACAATGTATAGAAGACTAATGCTAATGCACATTGAATGTGATGAATTCATTATGAATGAATCTTAGAGATGCACATTGAATGTGATGGATTCATTATGAATGAATCTTAGAGATGCACATTGTATCTATTATGAATATGTAAGATACATTAGTCTTATCTAATGAATTCATTAAATATAAAAGATGCATTATGTATCATGAAAGTATAAGATACATTAATCTATTTAATGAAGTTTATTGAATGAATGGTTCTTTGATAGGAAGAATATTAGTATAAATAGTGTAAGGTCCCAAACCATACTTTCCATCAAAAAACTTAAGTTGTCACCACATGAAGGCTCTCATCGCCTAGAGAGAGAGAAGTGGTTTGAAGATCTTAGACAAGTCAAGAACTTAAAGATCAAGATCTTCCATTCAAGATTTCTTTTTCTTAAAAGAGGATTTCATACTATCATGGATCAAGGTATGTATTCACTTATTTTGTATATTAGAAATTCATATAGTTTTCATGTATGGAATTGAATCCTTAATGGTTTTTAGTTTATGTTCCGCAAAGTTTTCTATCAATTGGTATCAGAGCCATGGTTCTCAATTTTGATGCATGAAACGTATAAGTATGAATTTCATTTTATGATGATGTTCGGTGTAACAAGTGCAAAACCTTGATTTACACTTGTCCAATTTTTTTTTTTTATTTTTGGCCAATCTTTTATTCTATTGATATTAAAATAAAAATTGAAAATTATTGAACAAGTGGTAATTAAGATAATGTTTTATGCACTTATAATGTTTTGTTACACACCTTATGAGTTGAAACATTGTTGATCAGCCCAACGGAGGTTCAACACTATGTATGTTTGAACAACCAAGATGATTAGTATAATAAATATAGCATTAAGTTTTTCTGCCCAACGGTGATAAACTTCTCACGTGCTTTAGTTAATAAAATAAAGGAAAATGTCTCGTAACTCAAATTTTGTGGCTCAAAAGTGGGTCAAATGGCCAAAACGACGTCGTTTTGGCCATTTTTATGTTGTTCTGTACTCAAAACGACGTCGTTTTGGCCATTTGAGCCACTTTTGAGCCACAAAATTTGAGCTACGTAGCATTGTCGTAAAATAAAATAAGAGACATTGAGTTTTTCTGCCCAACGGTGATAAACTTGTTACGATCTTAATGATTGTTTTATTTTATTTTATGTTGTTTATTTTTATTAGTCATCTCATTTACTTTTATGAATTGTTAAAATATATTGTTATTCGGCCCAACGGAAGGATAACTTGATTTCGTATCTAACTAATTATGTTTTATAGTTAGATATATTTAACTTGTGGTGTTATTTTTATGAGATGTGAAAAGTAGTTTTCTTGATTATATTATGTAATGGATATTATGTGTTTGCAGCATTGAATCCTACTTCCATTAATAGTTACTTGTCTGGTATTGAAGCTTTGAGTGGAACTAATTTTAAGAAATGGAAGGAACAAATTAGAATTGTTTTGGGAATTATGGATTTAGACTATGCATTAAGAGAGCCAGCTCCTACAAAGCCTAATGATACAAGTTCTAAGGAACACATGGCTTTATATGAAAAATGGGAATGCTCTAATCGCTTAAGTCTAATGATAATGAAAGGCTCAATTACGCCTGCAATTCAAGGAGCAATTCCTGTTTTTGAAAGTGCAGTGAGCTATATGAAATCTATTGAAGAACAATTCATTGGAACTTTCAAATCCCTTGCTAGTACTCTCATGATTAAAATGATGACAATGAAATATGATGGTTTGAGTGGTGTTCGTGAACATATCTTAAAGATGAATGACATGGCCTCTTAATTAAAGGGAATGGACATGGAAATTTCTGAAGGTTTTCTTGTTCATTTCATTATGATTTCTCTTCCTGCGCAATTTGGTCCTTTTAAGATCAATTATAATACGCAGAAAGATAAGTGGAAGATGAGCGAGTTAATTGCCATGTGTGTTCAAGAAGAAGAGAGGCTTAAAGCTGAAAAGCCTGATATGGCTCACCTTACCACTTTGGGTCCAACCAAAAAGATTTTCAAGAAAGGCAAAAGTAAGAAGAAGAAGAATGCAAATGATGAAACTCACAAGGCTAATGAAGAAAATAAGATTCGATGCCATTTCTGTCGAAAGAAAGGTCACATAAGAAAGGATTGTCTAGGTTTTAAAAGTTGGTTGGACAAGAAAGGTAACACTCAATGTTTTGTGTCTTATGAATCCCTTTTGGTAGATGTTCCAGCAAATTCTTGGTGGATTGACACTGGTGCAAGTATTCACATAACAAATTCCTTGCAGAGATACCTTACAAGTCGGAAATTAAATAAAGGAGAACGAACCATTACGGTTGGGAATGGAATAGAAGTGGACGCTGAGGCTATTGGCACCCTCCGTTTAATTTTAGACTCTGGTTTCATTTTAGATTTAGTAAACACAGTTTATGTTCCTGTTTTTACTAGAAACCTAATTTCTGTTTCACAACTTGATTCTTATGGTTATGAATTTAAGTTTAGAAATAATAGAGTCTCTTTATTTCACAATTCTCATATGATTGGTTCTGGTACTTTATATGGTAATCTTTATTCATTGAATTTAGATTCCACTTATGCATAATCTCTTTTATCCTTTAATGTAAATGACTTGGTAAATAAAAAGAGAAAGCGAGTGAATGAAAATTCATCCATGTTGTGGCATAAGCGCTTGGGCCACATATCAAGAGAAATGATGGAACGTCTTATTAAAGATGGAATTTTAAGTTCACTTGATTTTTTTGATTTTAGTACTTGTGTGAATTGCATTAAAGGAAAATACACAAAGACAAAGAAAAAGGGTGCTACTAGGACTACTGAATTATTAGACACAATTCATACTGATATATGTAGTCCTTTTACTGTTCCAACTATTTCTGGACATAAATATTTTATTACTTTTATTGATGACTTTTCTATGTATACTTACGTGTATCTTATTCGTGAAAAATCAGAAGCACTGGATATGTTCAAACTCTATAAAGCTGAAGTTGAAAATCAACTTGGCAGACGAATTAAAAGTGTAAGATCTGATAGAGGTGGTGAATATTATGGTAGATTCACTGAGTCGGGTCAAAATCCAAGTGCTTTTGCTTTATTTTTGGCTGAGAATGGTATTGTTGCTAACTACACAATGCCTGGTACACCTGAGCAAAATGGTGTAGCTGAGCGACGAAACCGTACTCTTTTGGACATGATGAGAAGCATGATGAATAATTCTTCTTTGCCAGATTACTTGTGGGGTGAAGCTTTAAAAACTGCTGTACATGTTCTTAATAGGGTTCCTAGTAAGGCTGTGCTTGTAACTCCTTATGAGTTGTGGGTTGGTAGGAAACCTAATTTGAATTATTTACATGTATGGGGTTGTCCTGCTGAAGCAAAAATTTTCAACCCACAAATAAAAAAATTAGACCCTAGGACTATAAGTTGTTATTTCATTGGATATCCTGAGAGATCAAAGGGTTTTAGATTCTATTGTCCCACTCATAGCACTAGAATTGTTGAAACTAGAAATGCCGTGTTCTTAGAGGATGAAAACATTAGTGGGAGTATGAATCTCAAAAATATTTCTTCGGAGGAAAATTGTGATTTTACACCTTCCACGATTATCCAAGAAATTGTTGTACCTGAACCTATTGGTACACAAGAGATTTCTCACATTGAAAAAGAAGTTGTCCCAGTTGCAGAACAACCTTTACGCAGATCACAAAGAGAAAAGAAACCTGCCATATCAGATGACTATGAGGTTTACCTAAATGAGTGTGATATAGGCTTGGAGAACGATCCTGTTTCTTATGCCCAAGCCATGAAAAATGGAAATGCAACTCAATGGTTAAATGCCATGAAAGATGAGTTAAAATCCATGAAAGACAACAATGTCTTGGATCTTGTAGAATTGCCTAAGGGAGCCAAAACTGTTGGATGCAAATGGGTTTTTAAAACCAAGCGTGATCCTAAAGGTAATGTCGAACGATACAAGGCCAGATTAGTTGCTAAAGGATACACTCAAAAAGAAGGGATAGACTATAAGGAAACTTATTCTCCTGTTTCTAATAAAGATTCCTTGAGAATAGTCATGGCCTTAGTAGCTCATTATGATTTAGAGTTACATCAAATAGACGTTAAAACAGCTTTTTTGAATGGTGACTTGCATGAAGTGGTCTACATGGACCAACCTGAAGGTTTTCAGGATGAAACCAAGGAAAATATGGTTTGTAGGCTTAAGAAGTCCATATATGGTCTAAAGCAAGCATCTCGACAATGGTATCTTAAATTTCATGAAGTTCTCACCAAATTTGATTTTAAGGATAATGTGGTTGATCAATGTGTCTACCTTAAAATCAGTGGGAGCAATATCTGCATTATAGTTTTGTATGTTGATGATATATTGCTTGCTAGTAATAATTTGGGAATGATACATGAGACAAAGAAATTCCTTACGAGAAATTTTGAAATGAAAGATCTTGGTGAAGCCTCTTTTGTCATTAGGGTAGAAATTCACCGAGATAGGTCTCGTGGTATTTTAGGATTGTCCCAAAGAGCCTATATCGCAAAGGTTCTTAAAAGGTACAACATGCAGAACTGTTCAAGTAGTGTTGCCCCTATAGTTAAGGGTGATAAATTTAGTGAATTTCAGTGTCCCAAAAATAATTTAGAAAGGGAACAAATGAAAGAAATTCCTTATGCCTCTGCAGTTGGGAGCATTATGTATGCTCAAGTTTGTACACGTCCTGACATAGCAATTGTAGTTGGTATGCTGGGTCGATACCAAAGCAATCCCGGACTTGATCATTGGAAAGCAATTAAGAAAGTGTTGCGATATTTACAAGGCACTAAGGATTACATGCTCATTTATCAAAGAACAGACAGCCTTGAAGTGGTTGGTTATTCAGATGCTGATTTTGCTGGATGTAAAGACAATCGAAAGTCCACTTCTGGGTACATTTTTATGCTTGCTAATGGACCCATTTCATGGAAGAGTCATAAGCAGACTCTGACAGCTTCTTCCACTATGGAGGCAGAATTCATAGCATGTTATGAAGCCACATGTCATGCAGTATGGCTAAAGAATTTCATATCTGGATTACAACTTGTCGATTCAATTTCGAAGCCCTTACAGATTTACTGTGATAATGATGCTGCTGTGCGGGTCTCCAATAATAACAAAACTTCAGGAGGATCAAAGCATATTGATATCAAGTATCTAATTGTTAAAGAAAGGGTTCTGAATCAGACTGTTTCCATATCTCATATTGGTACTACACTTATGTTAGCAGATCCTTTAACTAAAGGTCTCACGCCTAAGCTTTTTCAAGAACATGTTGCGCGCATGGGCTTAGTAGAAAGTTTATCATGTTTATATTTGAAATGAGTGTATTATGTTCATGATAAATGTTATGTTATAATCATCTTCTGTTAATAATGATTATGTTTGTCGTTTTCATTCTTCATACTTGTGCACAATTTAGAACAAGATGTAAACAACGGGACCGTTATAGATGAATTAGCATTAATCACCATTATGTTGCTAATGTCATCTCTGTGTTTTAAGATTCACTTATTCATGTTGATGGAAAATATTAACACTATAACCATTGTACAGTCTTGATCAATGTGTAAATCACTGACTACGATGATTTGGTGCTAATAATTTCATTGAACAGAATCTAATGGTGATGGTGCAATCTTCTAGTGGGAGAACGTTGGCCATATTATGATAATCTAGTGACGTAATATAATCATGCAAGCCAAGTGGGAGATTGTAAGAATTTTTCCTAAATATGGCTTAATGTGGCTTATGCATAATTATACTAGATTCATCTCATTAAGTAAGATACATGTACATCAATTAGATGGTGACTAATTATTGATGAATGCACCTATATATACAATGTATAGAAGACTAATGCTAATGCACATTGAATGTGATGAATTCATTATGAATGAATCTTAGAGATGCACATTGAATGTGATGGATTCATTATGAATGAATCTTAGAGATGCACATTGTATCGATTATGAATATGTAAGATACATTAGTCTTATCTAATGAATTCATTAAATATAAAAGATGCATTATGTATCATGAATGTATAAGATACATTAATCTATTTAATGAAGTTCATTGAATGAATGGTTCTTTGATGGGAAGAATATTAGTATAAATAGTATAAAGTCCCAAACCATACTCTCCATCAAAAAACTTAAGTTGTCACCACATGAAGGCTCTCATCGCCTAGAGAGAGAGAAGTGGTTTGAAGATCTTAGGCAAGTCAAGAACTTAAAGATCAAGATCTTCCATTCAAGATTTCTTTTTCTTAAAATAGGATTTCATACTATCATGGATCAAGGTATGTATTCACTTATTTTGTATATTAGAAATTCATATAGTTTTCATGTATGGAATTGAATCCTTAACGGTTTTTAGTTTATGTTCCGCAAAGTTTTTTATCAATAACATTTTGCCATATTAATTTTTTCGAAAATGTCTCGTAGCTCGAAAGGGTCGAGCTCGAAACGGCTCGAAAATGGAAGAAGAGGGGAGAAAGAGAGGGAAGAGGAGAAGAGAGGGAGAAAGAGAGAGGAGAGGGCTCGTCGCCGTGGGTCGTCGCCGATCGTCGCAGCAGACCGTCGCCTCGCCCAGCCCCGGTCGTCTACCCAGCCCCGCCGACGTCGCAGCACCACCGTCATCTGCCCAGCCTCCCCTCCTCCTCCAACTGGTTTTTATGGCCCCCTCCCCTCCCTCCTCCTCCTCCTCCCCTCCCTCCTCCTCCTCCCTTCTCTTCTTCTCCCTTCTTCTTCTTCTTCTTCTTCGTTCTATAACAAAACCAGGGAAGAAAGAAAGAAAAAAAAAAAAATTCGACACCAAAACGACTTCGTTTTGGTGTCGAGCCGCGATTTCGAGCCGCGGTTTCAAGCTACGTAGCATGGTCGTAATTTTTTAACCTATTTTATATTTTTTTGGCTAAAATATCCAAAATAATTTATGCCAAACATAGCCTTAATGTCGATTTGGTTTAAGAAGAGAAGAAAAATTTTAATAATTTTATTTAAATTTAAATATGATATCAAATTGGAGATGCCAAACTAATGGACAATTTAAGGGGATAAGAGGCACTAAGAGCATCTGCATTAGACTCTCTACAATAGTTTTGAAGCTATTGTAGAGAGCATCAACATTAAATCCTTCCTCCATTTGCCTCAACAAATTTTTTGTAAATTAACTTTTTGTTAAATTTGCTACAATACCTCAACAAAAACAAAGAGGCACTGTTCATTAACTACATTATTTTTTATTATATTTTCTAGAGTAAAACTGGACCAAAATCTTTAAACCGGCTGTCCACTCGGATGTCCTGTGAGTACCTGTAGCAGAAGAAAAAAAATGTCCAAAATTAGCCTAACTGGTTGATCGGTCAGTGGCATTTTTTTTTTTTTTTTTTTTTAAGAATTGTTTGGGTGGCACCTCATCAATTTAATAAAAAAAAGAAAGAATAACAAATACAATAAGAAATTAATATTTTAATAAGATTCAGTTAGAATAGAGAGTTTGATACAGTGAATACTAAAAAGGTGACTAGTTAAAATAGAAAAAATGAATTTTGGATTAAATTTGACTAAAAATTTGAAGAGGCTGATGCAGATACTCTAAGTGTACTTATTTAGATTATATCACTTTTTTATTTTTCTATATATCTTTTCGTAAAAAGTTAAAAATATATTTATTTAGATAATCTATCAAACAATCCCTTTACACCAAGGACATAGAAAAAGACTTGTACTACAAAATATTATTATTATTATTTATTTATTTATTTTAGAACAGGTAATTTCATTGCTGAAAAAGAAGATTTAGGGAAAGAAAAAAAAAAAAAAAAAGTGATTGTGGAAACTGAAGCCCAAGAAGTTGTGAAGCTACTTGTAGAAGACCCTGGAGAGAAACACATGTACAAAGGTCCGATAGAAGATGCGAGGATCATATTCAATGGCTGCCAGTGCACTACCCAACATGTTTATCGTGAAGGAAATCTCTGCGCGGATGCTCTAGCCAAATTGGGAGCTGCTCAACCTGAAGACATCTTAGTTGTTAATGACCCTTCTACTGAGATTAAGAAGCTGCTAGTTGCAGACATGCTGAAGTTGGGTAGAGAGAGGGTCTAGTCCTTTATTTTGGGTTTTATTTTCCATTGTATCCAAAAAAAAAAAAAAATGACAATGAGAAAAGACAGAGTTGGAGGTACATTATTCATCCAAACAGATAATCCCGGTAAAGAAAGAAAAATATTAGAGATCTCAGAAGTTTTACTAAATTTTTTATCAAATGTCTCATATGGATGTGAGACCTACATCATGTGAGTCCTATATGAGTCTCACACTCATGTGAGATATTTGATAAAAATTTTAATAAAACTTTTAAGATCTCTAACATTACTCATGAAGAAATTGCCATTCTACCAAGCGGTGTGCTATCTTATTCCCAAGGCATTTGACAAGAGAGAAACAAACTCGCAGAAATCTACCACACTTCTCAAAAGCTTTGACAAATTATTGCAATTATAAAAGTAATAATAGATTTATTTTTAAACATATATTTATCTTCTATTTTTTTAAAATTAAGTAATTCGAAATAGAAAATTATCAGATTGATTTAAAACTGAACGATTGTTGGATTGAAATGAGATCTGCGATGGTTTCATGAGCCTTTCAAATTCTCATAAGTTCAAATTTCAATTTGAGAAAAGTTCAATGAAAACAGGTAAAATGTCTCTTTTGATGAAGAGCATGTTAGAGACACAAAAATAAAACTTCACTAGTAAAACTGCTTAGATGTCCATTTCGTCTCTTGTGTTGGAATGGTTCTAAGGCCATGTTTGTTTGGCGATTAGGTTGAATGAGATTATGAGTACGGTAAGATTGAGTGAAGGAATTAGTAATGTGGTGGTATTAAATTAGAGATGTAAGATAAAAGAACATTTGTTTATATACCACGAAATTAGTAATATCATAGCAACAATTTAGGGCAAAAGTGTATTTCAGTCTTTAATCCAAGAGATTGATTTGTCAATCCCATCCCATGCGAGGGTGTAGAGGGTCAGAAATTAAACCCCAAATTAAGTATGGGCCTAAATGCTGGGGTCGCCCCTTTAAGGCAACTAGGAATGACTGAAGGAGCATGGGCTAAAGCCCAAAGAAAGTGGGCCAATAATGGGCTGAAGCAGGTCCGATCCGTGAAAGGTCCAAATGGACTCCATGAAGGAAAATGCCTAAGTCAAGTTGCAGAGGCAACACATGCAACGGTCAAGTTGCAGACGCAACACATGCAGCGGGAAAGTTACTGAGGCACTTTGCCTCAGTGCCGCCGTTCCTAATATCTTCGGTAGCCGAAGTTGCTGAGGGAAAGAAAAAGCCGACGCAACTAAGTTGCAGAGACGACAGTCAAGTTGCGGAGGCACTTCGCCCCAGCGCCGCCATTCCAAGTAATGTCGGTACTACAACCATCTGGAGTTGCTGAGGGAAGGAGAAAATCGATGCAACTAAGTTGCAAAGGCAGTACTTGTAGCGCCCAAGTTGCGGAGGCATTTTGTCAGCGCCGCCGTCTCTAATATTGTCGGTCTTGTCATTTGAACTTGCTACGAGAAATGATTGCCGCAGCAACTATAGCCGCCACAACCAACTTGCAGAGGGAATATCCCACCAAGGTGATAGCAGCCTTTGGAAAAAGCTTTCCTTCTACAATTAAAGGCTATTGCTTCGTGCTGATAGTAGGCCCCAAGGCATTATTAGCCTAGGGCTGATAGCAGGCCCCAAGACTTACTGGTTGGAGCTGATAGCAGGCCTAGAGATACCAGTCTATTGCGGTGATCCTGCGAAGATGGAGCAGGGTAGCCTGAGCATAAAGGACTCCCTTTCCATTACCCAAGTCATGGACCTGCCTTAGTCGCACAAGTAGGACTAAGGAAGCCCCTTTGGGCTTAGTACGAAGGCACAACATGGCTGATAGCAAGCTTGGCTGTGGTCTTTACCCTGGGAAGCTGGGGAGTTTGTGGTTAGGTGGCTAAGGGTAGAGGCTTTGCTGGGATAAGCACGAACATAGTTGATAGTAGACTAATGGAGTCCTGAGAATACATATACTGACCAAATAGAACTGAGAAGGCAAGTGCAACGGATGGACGAGGATTGTATTGGCTATAAAAGGAGGGCGCCCTCATGGGTCTAAGGTACGCAAATTATATTTTGAATAGTGAGTTAAGTATTTTTGCTATCTTTGAGAGATAACTGACTTGATCGTCAGAGTTCCCCCGGGTGGACAAACCACCGTCGGAATTTCTTCTTTCTGTTGCAGGTCGCTCGGGCTTAATCTATTCTGTCAGTGCTCTCCAGCTAAGTACTAATTTGGCAGTGTGGTCAGAAATTGGCACACACATAATTTATATATATATATATATATATATATAATATTATGTATGTATATATATCTACTAATATGGAAGATTAAGATTATTTAGAATTTTATGAAGAAAAAAAAAGTATGAGTGCGGGTGGAATGTGTGTGAATGTGGGTAAAACCCGTAATCTGTCCTTAACCCGAAACATGAAAATATTTCAAACAACATTTGACCCTACTACATGTTCGAAATCACCCGCACATACGCGAATCAAATTAGATTGAGTTTTCACGGGTCGAATGATCCTATGCTCAGCCTTAATAAAAAAAACTACCAAATAAGCCAATGTGAAACCCATCTCATTAGCAATTCAATTCCACTCCCTAATTCGCCAAACAAATATCACCTAACCTAAGATATAAAATAAAAAGAATAAGAGAATGAAAAGGTGGAATGTGCATTTCGTTTCAATCTATTCCGTTATACTAAACTTTTGAATGTTTCAATCTTTTCCGTTAATTTGACTTCACACTTCATATTTAGTCAATTAATACGGCAAGTTTTGTTTGGAAAATATTATTTTAGGGGAAGGTAAGAAAACATTCACAAATTAATGAAAAAATTTCCTATTAAAAGTTAAACTCATGAAATTGATATTTATTTTTGATCTTTTCACCAATTTGTTATTTCTCTACCTTTATTTATCCTTTTTAAATGCCCGCTTATTCAGTTATCCAAATCCTCAAAATTATATGGGTAAACTACACTATAAATTTTTAAAAAAATATATTAAAATTTTAAAATTTGATATAATTATGTTGATTTTTTTATAATAAGACTAAAGAAATCGAAACTAATATAAATGGTATAAAAATAAATATTTAAATATAAAAGAGATAATAATATTATTTTTTTATTTATATGACTAGGGATAACAACGAGACAGGTATAGGCTAAGGGACATTTACCCCACTTTCACCCCTGTTTAGTGAACATTATCCCATACCTAACCTTTCCAGCGTAGACCTCTCTTCTTTTTCTTTTTTTTTTGATGCATGTAGACCTCTCTTCTATCTCCACCTCACCCCATCCCGACTCCACCCACCAAGTTTAACTTTACAACTTATATATTTTAGTATTGAATTTTAATAATGTGATGTTGTAACTTTATAACTTTAGATGATAAATGATTTGTAACAATTCGTGTTGGCATTGAGCTTAATAGAACTGTCGAATACATGGAGAGAGAATGATGCACCGTTTGGGAAGTGATTTTGTGGGTTTTTTTTACTATTTTAGTCATAAAAGACAAAATAGTCTATTTTAGTCACGACAAACAAAATATCATATCTAACCCATAATCATTATACTGTTCTCTCACAAAAAAAAGTCAAAAAAGCCAAAAAATTCTTCCCAAACCAAACTTTTTAGCCTAAGTTAAAATAGTCAAAAAAGTCAAAAAGCTAAAAAGTCAACTCACTTCCCAAACCAATCCTGAGTGTGGTATCAAGAAATCATAAAATAGAAGAAAAATAAAATCTTAAGGATAATTTTATATTATTAAAAAATATGTTAAAAAATGAGACATCTATTTAATAATACACATAATAGTGAGTGCGAGATTATTCTTCTTCATACCCGGCCCAAAACTATATTTACTATGTTTGGTTATTATTTATCAAAAACACTTTTTAGAAAATTATATTTTTTTATTTTTCGTATTTTTTTGTTTTTACTGAATTTTTTTAATATTTTGAGTAATTTTTTTTAATTTTTAGATATACCTAATATAAATATACCTAAAAAGTAAAAAAAATTTGAAAAAAACCTTTTAAAAATTCACTAATTGCCAAAAATACAAAAATATTACGAGAATTCAGTACATTTTTTATATTTTTATGTATTTATTAATTTTTAAAAATATTTTTTCACAAATTTTTAACTTTTTAGATACATCTAAGTAAGGTGCATCTAAAAAAGTAAAAAATTATTTAAAATTTTAAAAATATTTACTTAAAACAAAAAATATGAAAATCAAAAAACTCAATTTCAAAAAACTTAATTCAAAAAACTTAAACCAAACACACTGATTGGTTTTTATTTTATTTTATTTTATTTTATTATCTCACCTCCAAATCTGATTATACCCTATTGAGAAACTTCCAAACTCATTTTATTAGAGTTAGAGAGGGTCGGAATATTTTGCTATCTCTATATATGACTATTGAGTTTTTAATAAAAACAAAATTAAAGTATATATAAAAATGAAAATTTTAATGAATCTAATGTAATTTTGTTAAATTTATAAAACATATCTTTATTTTAAATATAGGGTGAAATCAATGCAATTTACCCAAAATTTACCTTTATTTACCCGAGAAGTAAAAAATAAAAAAGAAAAGGATAAATTACACTTATTTCTCCTGATATTTCTAACAAATATAAGGACCTCCCTTATAGTTTTAATAATTACAGAAACCTTCCCTATTTTAACTGATAATATAAAGATTTTCCCATTTTTGGACTTCCGTTCACACAACTAACAGAAACTGCTTGGTTTTCCAAAAACACTTTTCAGAAAATTCTACTTTCTTATTTTTCATGTTTTTTCGTTTTTACTAATTTTTTTAATTTTTAGACACACCTAACATAAATACACATAAAAAATATATGAGAATTTAGTATATTTTTCATATTTTTATGTATTTATTAATTTTTAAAAAATATTTTTTTCACAAATTTTTTACTTATTAGATACATCTAAATAAGGTGCATCTAAAAAAGTAAAAAAAAAAAAATTTTAAATTTTAAAAATATTCACTAAAAACAAAAAGACACGAAAAATAAAAAAACTTAATTTCCAAAAAACTCAAACCAAAGGCACACTATAATGCTCTCTAGTGTCTTGAATTCATCTATATATACCAATACAGAGGCACTTGAATAAACTTCATATTCAATAAGTATAAGTCACCCATTCTCACCCAATCCAATGATTGTAAAAAAAAAAACTTGCAAACAAAGCAATACCCAATTTAATTGATTTTTCAAATCTTATATCTATGAACCGATACATATATATAAACACATGCAAACATATTTTTGATTTCAAACAAAGAAAATAAAATTCAAATAAATTAATTTCTAAATCTATTTAACATTCAAACATGGGAACAACTTTTTTTCTTTCCTTCTAAATTTAAGATACATATATATATATATATATATATATACACACACACACATAGATTAAAATTCAAATAGGAACTTGTTTGGATTTCCAGCAAATAATAGAAACCCAATTCAACTCTAAATCTTATATATACAAAACATATACATAGATACATATAAATCAGTGGTGTGGGGTTTGAGTGGCTAAATTGCTTAAACGACCACCACTGCCTTCCACTTTAACAATAAGAGTTTCACCCCGACACAACAATAAACCCCAAAAGCTTCATAATATTCAAACCATTAATTCCAATAAAATGCCTTTAAGTTTGTATGAAATTACCTTCTTCCAAAACAAATGAAACATTATCACAGAAAGCCAAATAAAAGTACACAATCAGACTCATAAAACCAGTAAAATGCATAAATTACCGCCAAATTTGGATCTTTAAGCCATCAAAACACAAAATGGAACATAAAATCCAAAACCCTGAGGCCATGTTTGTTTGGGTGGACATGAGATTGGGATTGGACTAATAGTCCAATAAAATTATTAATCCGATGTTTGGTTAAACAATTTAAGTACGGACTAATTATTTTAAACTTGACTATTAGTTAAGATAGGATACATAATCCAACGGATTCGTAATCCTAAGACTATTAGTCATGGGAATGCTAATCCAGTCCGTCTAAACAAACATGACCTGAATGTCTATTCAAGCTTTATTTCTAACCCAGAAAGCTTAAATTATTCACTTACACATAAATTAAGACCCAAAATGAAAAATTCCATGCAAAGAAAGAAACATTAATGAAAAACTTAAAGCCAAAGAAGTTCCAAAAGATTAAACAAAGGGAAAGCAAATCAATAGATACGATGTTGGACAATCTTCACTGTATTTAAAAAATTTAATTCTATTGTGTACACAACAACAATTAGAATTTAAAAAAATAAAGAAAAGGAAAGAATTTGTCTGATTACAAAAATCAAACTCGAAATAAAAATAAATAAATAAAAACAGATTTTATTTTGTTACAAAAACAAAATTTAAATCTGATTTTAATAAATAAAAACAACACTGAAAATAAATTAAATAACTTACTTGATTTAATTTCTTCGAATTAGTTTCTGATCAAGTCCAGTGTTTGACACTGTGTCCTTAAGATAGATTCGTCCTCTCCACGGTGCTTTCAGAATTTGGACGTCTATCTCCCAGGATGAAATGATCTACCACAAACAATAGCAGCACTGCAAATTGTTTGCCTTACGAACACACTAAGTGTTTATACTCCTTCTTTCAGAAATAAAACGCAACAAAATGAAGAATAGAATAAGCAGAGGTGAAATACGAAATTTCTGAATGAAAAACATCAAATGAGGGTGGTCCTATTTATAGATGTAATGGTGGCTCTTGGTTTTAAATTGAACAGGTATGATACATGTTGGTTTTGAATTCAAACAGATTTGAATCTGTTAATAATTCAAACAGATAGCAAAAAACGGGAAGGGCCCTGTTTGGGTGTGCACTAATTCCAAACTAGTTTATTTCTGTTTGAAAACGGGAAGGGCCCTGTTTGGATGTACAGAAAATCCAAATCAGTTTAATTTGAATTCTGGATTTTATTTTACCAAAAATAAAATCAAATTCAAATGTTTTTGGCCCAAAAAGATTAGTATTAGGCTGAACAAGCCCAACCCAACCACACACCACGCACCCGCGCCCAAGCCCAGGCCCAGCCCAGACCGCCCAACCGGATGGAAGGCGGCGGCGCGCGCCTGTGTGGTGATTTTTGGGTCCAATGGGTCTAGCCCATTTTGCCATAACCTCTCCCTCTAAAACACTTGGGTACCCCTTGGGGCACACCCCAAGTATCTCACCCAAGCCTTATAAACCCTTTCAAAACTTCCCACCAAATCAATGTGGGACAAGCCAATTTACAACCTTAAGGAATTTCCACCAAAACTCCATTTCCATGAAGCACACTTTGGCTTCAATTTTCCATTCACTCGGTAATGGTTTTGAGCAACCAAATATACCACGTGAATCACAACGCGGCATAGAACGCGTTACCACTTTGACCCGAGTAAATCGACACTCGAGGCCCACCTAAAAAATATACCAAACTTGAGAAAAAATTCTGGTTTTACCCAGAATTTTTCTACCATTTTCAACAATCCCCCACATGAATGGAATTTGATGACAACGGAAATGTAACAATATGCAGACTTTAACGAAAGAGTATAAGTCGAAAATATCTTGCATCAGGATAGATAGTTTTCGGCCTTGAACCTTCCCTAGTGATAACCTATCGGACTTACTGACTAACCAATGGACGCGATGCCTTGAATTGTTCAGCCGTTTGTGTAAGCCAAGACAATAGATTTCACACAAAATATCTTCTAACACATCGTGGTTCTCATTGTTGTGTTCATTTTGGCCTTGAACGCGCCTGGTTTTCATAAGTGTTTCTAGAGAATTTAGCCTTTTCATTCTCAAAGAACCGGCCCTAGTTCAACACTCATATAGGTGATTCTTATTGTGAGTATCTCCTTATACTCGTCTTGATTTTATACCTTAATCAAGATATAAGTAATCATTAAAAGCAAAGCTTATCCTTATATCCCTGCATACAACATATGTTGCAGATATCACTCTCACCATAGGAATGGGTAGGGAATTTTTAATCCCTTGGTGATTTCTGGTGAGCCATACATAACTTAGTTGTCCCTTTGAACTTAGTTCTTGGGATCTCCAGTCATATAAGTAGGGTTACCATTATGACGACTCTTATGTAATAGGCTTTAATCCCATCCCCTTCGATGAACTATACACTAGCTCTTTTGTCAAACCTTTTGTTAACGGATCCGCAATATTCTCTTTAGATTTTATATAATCTATTGAGATTATTCCGTTTGACAACAATTGCCTTACAGTATTATGTCGACGACGAATATGTCGTGACTTACCATTATACATATGATTCTGTGCCCTGCCTATTGCAGATTGACCATCACAATGAATGCAAATAGCTGGCACAGGTTTTGGCCACATTGGAATGTCTTCTAAGAAGTGACGAAGCCATTCTGCTTCTTCACCTGCTTTGTCTAAAGCAATGAACTCAGATTCCATTGTGGATCGTGCGATGCAAGTTTGTTTCGTGGACTTCTAAGAAACAACAGCGCCTCCTAGAGTAAAGACATATCCACTAGTGGATTTTGAATCTTTAGTATCCGATATCCAATTGGCATCACAATAACCTTCGAGTACTGCTGGATATCGAGTAAAGTTCAAACCATGATCACGAGTAAATCTTAGATATCTAAGAACCCGAATGATCGCTTTCCAATGGTCTTCTCCAGGGTTACTAGTGTACCTACTCAATTTACTGATAGCATAAGCTATATCAGGACGAGTACAATTCATTAGGTACATTAGGCTTCTAATGATTTGGGAGTATTTTAACTGAGACACTGCATCACCTTTATTTTTCGATAAATAAAGACTGATGTCTACAGGTGTTCTAGCTAAATTCAAATCATCCTTGATAAATTTATCAAGAATTTTCTCAGTATAATGAGATTGAGATAATGCATATCCGTCGGATGTTTTAGTAATTTTCATTCCTAATATAACATCTGCGACCCCCATATCATTCATATCAAATCTTTTGTTAAGCATCTGCTTAGTTGATTTGATCATGTTTTGACTGCTTCCAATGATAAGCATGTCATCCACATAAAGACAAACTATGACATATCCTTGGTCAGTGTTTTTAACATAGACGCATTTGTCACATTCGTTTATCTTAAACCCATTAGTAAGCATTGCATGATCAAATTTTTCATGCCATTGCTTAGGTGCTTGTTTTAATCCATAAAGGGATTTTACAAGTCGACAAACTTTCTTTTCTTGCCCTGATACTACAAACCCTTCGGGTTGTTCCATATAGATCTCTTCATTTATATCACCGTTTAAGAAAGCCGACTTAACATCCATTTGATGTATTTCTAAATTAAACAACGCTGCCATAGAAATAAGCATGCGAATGGATGTTATTCTTGTCACAGGGGAATATGTGTCAAAATAATCCAGACCTTCCTTTTGTCTGTAACCTTTAACAACAAGTCTTGCTTTATACTTGTCAATTGAACCATCTGCTTTCATTTTTCTCTTGAATATCCATTTATATCCAAGAAGTTTAGAACTCGGTGGAAGATCCACCAATTCCCAAGTATGATTTTGCATAATGGATTCAATTTCATTATTAACAGCCTCTTTCCACAAAGGTGCTTCAGGACCTGTCATTGCTGCCTTAAAGTTTTGAGGTTCATTTTCTAACAAGTATGTCAGAAAATCTGGACCAAAGGATTTTGATGTTCTCGCTCTCTTACTTCGTCTTGGTTCATCAATTAAATCTTGTTGGTCGAGACCATTACTAGTCTCTTGTGTTTGATTGTCATTAGTCTCTTGACTTTGTGTACAATCATAAGTTCTTTTTTGTGAACTTAATTCCTGTCCTTTCTTATAAGGAAAGACATGTTCAAAAAATACAGCATTCCTTAACTCTATAATAGTGTTCACATTTATATCAGGTATTTCTGATTTATAAGTCAGAAACCGATATGCACTACTATTCTGAGCATAACCAATAAACACACAATCTACTGTTTTTGGTCCAATCTTAGTCTTTTTAGGAATAGGAACTTCAACTTCTGTCAAACACCCCCACACTTTTAAGTATTTGTAGGAAGGCGGTCGACCTTTCCACAATTCATAAGGAGTGCTGTTGGTTTTCTTGTAGGGTATTCTATTAAGAACATAATTAGCAGACAATATTGCTTCCCCCCACAAGTTCTGTGGTAAACCTGAACTTAGTAACATGGCATTCATCATTTCTTTGAGGGTTTTATTCTTCCTTTCAGCAATTCCATTTTGCTGTGGAGAATAAGGGGCTGTAGTTTGGTGAATAATGCCATATTGTGCACAAAATTCATTTAATGGTGCATCATATTCACCACCCCTATCACTTCTAACCATTTTAATGGTTTTACCAAGTTGATTTTCAACTTCTGTTTTGTAGAGTTTAAACATTTCTAAGGCTTCATCTTTACTTCTAAGTAAATAAACATAACAATATCTTGTGCAATCATCGATAAATGTTATGAAATACTTTTTGCCTCCTCTAGTTTGAATAAATTTTAAATCACATACATCAGTATGAATTAATTCTAGAGGTTCGGTTTTTCTTTCAACCGATTTAAATGGAGCCTTAGTTAGTTTCGCTTCTATACAAATTTCACATTTATGATTAGGATTAATTTCAAACTTTGGTATATGATCTAAACCAATTAATCTACGCAAAGCATCAAAATTCACATGTCCTAATCTACCATGCCATAAATTTGACTCAAGAATATAAGCAAACGATGTGTTATTCTTATTCATAGTAACTTTCGGTACAATTGTCATTACATTCAACTTAAAGAGACCATCACTCATGTATCCCTTACCAACATACATACCACTCTTTGTTAATACAAATTTATCAGACTCAAAGACAAGCCTAAAACCATTTTTACTTAACAAAGAACCAGAAACTAAATTCTTCCGGATGTCAGGTACATGCAGTACGTTGTTGAGGGTCAGTTCTTTCCCTGATGTCATCTTCAAGATAACTTTTCCTTGTCCAGCAACAGTAGAACTAGAAGAATTTCTCATGAAAAGTTGTTCACCATTTGCAGCCTCATTGTAGGTAGTGAACATCTTCTTGTCCGCACATATGTGACGAGTTGCTCCAGTGTCAACCCACCATTCTTTGGGATTTCCAACCAAGTTAGCCTCAGACACCACAGCAAAAAGGTTGATGTCATTCACTCCGTCAGAGATGTAATCCAATTCTGTTACATTGGCCTGATTGGTAGTCTTCTTACTTGTACTTCCATGATCCTTCTTAGGGCGGCGGTAGTCAGAAGCTCGATGTCCAATTTTGCCACAGTTATAGCATTTTCCTTTGAACTTCTTGCTACTATCGCCTTGTTTAGGACCATCTCCAGTAAACTTTCTCTTTTTGTTATGTGGTTTATGAACCTGTTTAACCACATTAGCCTTGGACTCAATGGGATTTTTCCCATTCCTCTTTTCAGCCTTTCGGTTATCTTCCTCAATTCTTAATCTTACAATCAATTCATCCATAGTCATCTCTTTGCGTTTATGTTTTAAATAATTTTTGAAATCTTTCCAAGCCGGTGGTAACTTTTCCACTAAAGCAGCGACTTTGAATGACTCGCTAAGAGACATACCTTCTGAATGAATATCATGCAAAATTATTTGAAACTTTGAACTTGAGATATTACCGTTTGGGAGTCTACCATAACAAAATCCAGAAATTTACCGACAACAAATTTCTTCGTGCCAGCATTTTCTGTCTTGTATTTCTTCTCCAAAGAATCCCACAATTCTTTTGCTGTTTTCAGAGGACTGTATACATTATACAACATATTGTCAAGGCCATTTAAGATGTAGTTTTTGCACAGGAAATCTGAATGTTTCCAAGCATCTACAGCGGCAACAACTTGCCGATCACTTTCACCCTCTTTAAGTGCTGGAGCCTCTTCATGGAGAAACCGGGCCAAATTAAAAGTCGTAAGATAGAACAACATCTTCTGCTGCCATCTCTTAAACTCGGTACCGTTAAATTTTTTTTGATTTTTCTCCATGATTGATTGGTTCATGAACATGGTTCTGGATAGGGACCGATGTAGGTGTAACAATAGGAGTACCACTGCAAGAGGCAGTTTCAGTTGTAGTAGCCATAATCTCTGATTACAAAAATCAGAAAAAATTAAAACACAAATTAATTTTCTAGTTACTAAAACCAGAAAATAAATTATAACAACAAAATAATTTTATTTTCCTTGTTACTAAAACTAGAAAAATAAAATATCACAATAATTTTCTGTAATACCAAATAATATTCTGCAATTGTTAATGACACCAGTATATTACTACTAGTTGTCAAAGAAAAAAGACAGTATATTACTACTATCTGTCAAATAGCATAAATCACTATTTGTTTTTCCAACCAGAATATTATTTTGAAAACACAGAAAATTAAATACAATGAAGATACCAAAAAAGGATTATGTCTTAAGATTGTTGGACAATCTTCACTGTATTTAAAAGATTTAATTCTATTGTGTACACAACAACAATTAGAATTTAAAGAAATAAAGAAAATGAGAGAATTTGTTTGATTACAAAAATCAAACTCGAAATAAAAATAAATAAATAAAAACAGATTTTATTTTGTTACAAAAACAAAATTTAAATCTGATTTTAATAAATAAAAACAACACTGAAAATAAATTAAATAACTTACTTTATTTAATTTCTTCGAATTAGTTTCTGATCAAGTCTAGTGTTTGACACTGTGTCCTTAAGACAGATTCGTCCTCTCCACGGTGCTTTCAGAATTTGGACGTCTATCTCCCAGGATGAAATGATCTACCACAAACAATAGCAGCACTGCAAATTGTTTGCCTTACGAACACACTAAGTGTTTACGCTCTTTCTTTTCAGAAATAAAATGCAACAAAATGAAGAATAGAATAAGCAGAGGTGAAATACGAAATTTCTGAATGAAAAACATCAAATGAGGGTGGTCCTATTTATAGATGTAAAGGTGACTCTTGGTTTTAAATTGAACAGGTATGATACCTGTTGGTTTTGAATTTAAACAGATTTGAATCTGTTAATAATTCAAACAGATAGCAAAAAACGGGAAGGGCCCTGTTTGGGTGTGCACTAATTCCAAACTAGTTTATTTCTGTTTGAAAACGGGAAGGGCCCTGTTTGGATGTACAGAAAATCCAAATCAGTTTAATTTGAATTCTGGATTTTATTTTACCAAAAATAAAATCAAATTCAAATGTTTTTGGCCCAAAAAGATTAGTATTAGGCTGAACAAGCCCAGCCCAACCCAACCACACACCACGCACCCGCGCCCAAGCCCAGGCCCAGCCCAGACCGCCCGACCGGACGGACGGCGGCGGCGCGCGCCTATGTGGTGATTTTTGGGTCCAATGGGTCTAGCCCATTTTGCCCATAACCTCTCCCTCTAAAACACTTGGGTACCCCTTGGGGCACACCCCAAGTATCTCACCCAAGCCTTATAAACCCTTTCAAAACTTCCCACCAAATCAATGTGGGACAAGCCAATTTACAACATTAAGGAATTTCCACCAAAACTCCATTTCCATGGAGCACACTTTGGCTTCAACTTCTCATTCACTCGGTAATGGTTTTGAGCAACCAAATATACCACGTGAATCACAACGCGACATAGAACGCGTTACCACTTTGACCCGAGTAAATCAACACTCGGGGCCCACCTAAAAAATAAACCAAACTTGAGAAAAAATTTTGGTTTTACTCAGAATTTTTCTACCATTTCCAACAATGAAATCAATACCTTGTGCAAGCGTAACTCAGTCTGAGTGAAGTTTGAATATATATGCATTTGAGACTTGTCCAGAGAAATTGGTACCCATAATACTATTAAAAGCTTCCTATTTTGGGTTTGTCGATGGTGGTTATGGTGGAGCCATGCGATTTCGAAGGTCGTTGTTGGGGTCTTTGTAGACTGTAATGGTGTGATTTAACAGAGTTGGTTTTGGGTTTGACTCGATATAGGTGTGATATAAAATTTGGGTTCAAGTGCAGTAGTTGGGGGTTTGTGGATATGGCAGATTCAGTGCAGGGTTGTGGCTTCGGTGGGAGAAAGGGGTTATCATCTCTCTCTTCCTGTTTCTCTCTCTCTTCTTTGTTATCTTTTCTTTTCTATTTTCTCTCATCAACATCCTTAACATAAAAATAGGAATTTGTACCCGATGATAACCCTCATTCCTCTCACATTCTTCCTTTATATTTTTAGATCTGGCGATGGCGATGGGCGAGTAAGGGTGACGGCATGGCTGGATTGCGACTGAGCAAGAATGAAGTGAGAGGGACAATCGGAAGAGAGGGGAAAAAGGGCGGTGATGGAGAGAGGTCGCCATTGGAGGAAGGATGTTGAGGAGAATTATTGCCGGTGGCGTTTGGGATTGCCGGAGGCAGTTGTATTGATGATAGCCGAAGAGATTATGGATATGAAAGAAGATGCAAAAGGGGAGAGAGAGATAGATAGAGAGAGAGAACGTGGAGAGATAAGTAAGAGATATTTAGGGATCAAAAGAGTATTTTCGTCTTTTCGTGCTCTAAAGTAAGGGTAATAAGGTCATTTAGTATATGCAAGTAACGTCGTTTGTGCAATTTGACAGAGTGAGAGAATCTTGACAATATCAATTAAAATAGGAGAGATTTTGTAATTATTCAAATTATAGGGAGATTCCTGTATTTATTAGAAACTTTAAGGGCAGTGAATGTAATTTATCCACAAGAAAAGTACACTTTATTCAAAACGTAAAATACTGAATGTTGAATCAGTTTAGCACTCGTTTGGGGAGTTGGGATTAAAATAATCATAAAAAAATAAAATAAGTTTTTTAATTTCAGGTTAAAATATATTACATTTAAATCATGATTTTTCTATTTTTTTTTTTTTACAAAAGTCAAAAAAATTCTAAAAGTCCATCCCAAATGAATTTTTTTAATCCTAAACTAAAATAACTAAAATTGGAGTTTCTATTTGCACACCACCTATTCTCTCAATTCACAACATTATCTCAATTTTTTTTAATTACCATTATATCCTTTAATTAAATTACTTACACAATCCTCCCTCTCTCTCAACTCACTACCGTCAGTTACCACCTCCTTCCAACTCCACGACCGCCTGCTACCATCTCCTCCAACCCCCCCACTAGCACCGATTGCCACCCCTCACCTCCAATAGCACCATTCCCACCTAGGGCTGCAAACGAATCGAACCAAGCCGAGCCGAGCGGAGCCGAGCTTTGCTGAGCTCGAGCTTGGCTCGTTTACTTATCAGGCTTGTTTATTGAGCTTGAACTCGGCTCGATAAGAAATTGGGTTCGAGCTTGGTTATTAACATTAATGAAACTCGAGCTCGACTCGATAATTTTTTTAAAAAATATTATTTATATTATTATTTATATATATATTTATGTATTATTTACTATATAAATAACATATTTATTATATAGTTTAAATAAAGGTAAATGAGCCGAGCTCAAGCTTATGTGACCTCGAGCTCGGCTTGTTTACTAAACGAGCCTAATAATCGAGCTCGTGCTCGGCTCGTTTACTAAACGAGTCGAGCCGAGCTTGTTCATGAACAACTCAGTTCATTTGTAGCCCTATTTCCACCCACCTCAACCCCACCACCGCTGGTTGCCATCTACTCCACTTCTACTGCCTCTTTCGCTGCTTCCTACCTCTGGCACCATTTTCCCTCTGCAACAACTCTCAAGCGCCCTCTTTGGCGAACCTCTCCCATCGCAACCTCTTCTTCTCTTCTTCGTTTGCTCGTTCCCTCTTTATTCGATTGATCATCGATCGATCTTAGTCAATTGCGAGGGTTAGGGGTAGCGGTCACTAAGGTTATGATAATGATGGGGTGTGGTTGTGGAGGTGTCGGAGTGGGGCGGAGTTGAGGCAAGGAAAGGCTGAAGGAGTCTGGAACAGAAACGGTGGCAGTCGGGATGTGATACAGATAGGGCTGAGCAAAGAATCCGTGAAATTCGTAATCCAATCTAGTCCAGTCCAATCTAGTAGGTTTGGATTGGCTTTTTGAATCCGTGGTTCGGTTTTGGATTGAAAAATTAAAAATCTGTAATTCACAGATTGGTTCCGGATTGAACCCCACGATTCCGGATTGGAACCGGTCCGGACCGTATACAAATAGTCTATATTTTTATTATACACCATCCTACATAGTATATTCTCTTATTTTATATAAAACTTAAATCCAAACCTAAACTTGCATAGTATCTTCTTTTATTATTTTTGTTTGCTAGTTTTAAGTGTTAATTTGTAATGGTCTTAAATACTTATAGTGAAACTAGTTTTCTTATGATTGTTTAAATTCTAGAACAGTTTGTCGCTATTATGAAAAGACATGTTGCTATTGTGAAACTAATATGGTGCTATATTTATATTTTTATGAAATTAAAGTGTTATATATATTTTTGTTATTTAACTACGTAAATCCGTGTTTAAATGGATTGGTTCGAATTGGTTCCACAATTAAAACGGATTGGATTGGTTCCAATTTTTCAGGATTCGTAGATAACGAATTGGTTCTGGTTTTACTCCAATCTGGTCCAATCCGGACCATGCTCACCCCTAGTTATGAAGGGTGGATGAGGGCGGGAGTGGGTCGCCGGAGCTGGTGGTGACTAGGTTGAAGGTAGGTAGGGTTAGGGTATTTTGGGCATAAAGGAAGTGAATTGAGAAAATAATAAAAAATGAAGATGGTGTGGAGGCGTGAACTAAAAATAGTGTGTATTAAGGTGAACTATAGCATGTAAATAGAAGCTCCCAACTAAAAAAAAAATAAAGGAGTACTTACGTATAGGTCTTAATAAGTGAACTTATTGTCTAATAGATTATATGAGAAAAATTTGTCATAAAAAAAATCACTAATTATAAATTTTAGCGACAATTTATAAAAATTATGACAAAAAAGTCACTAATTATCAATTTTTAGAGACGTATGTAAAAAATTATCACAAAAAAATTATTTTTAACTACAATATTATTAAGACTTATTTTCAATAAGACTTGATGAGAATTACTATTAGGACCTATTGATAGTTTACCAAAAAATAAAAAGTTACCCAAGTTACCCACACCGCAAATGAAGCCTTGACCTAAGGCCGTGTTTGGTATATGGTCTAACTCTGTGGTCTAAAAAAGTCCTCTCTCAAGTTATAAATTAATCCAATCTCTCTCCTCATTTCTATCTTATTCTTATTCCCAAACACCTCTCTTTCTCTCTACCGATCTCTCGCGTTCTCCTCTCTACCGCTCTCTCGCGTTCTCTGGAAGCTTGGTTCTTCAATTGCTCGATCTCCAATCTCTTCTGCAACTTGCCTGAAACCCTAACCCTTCCTTCAGATCAGGTGAGTCTGATTTTTTCCGTGGTATTTGTATCTCTGTTGGTATATCATTTTTTGTTTTGATTATCGTTGCGATCGGATCGTTCTCTCTCTCTCTCTCTCAATCACTAGTATTGGGTGAAATTGTTGAGTTATTGTGGTGTGCACGCATGGTGCCCTAAATTTCGTGGCTTGATTTTGGTAATTCATGTGTGATTTTGCTAAAATGATTGTAAATTTTTGTGGGTTTGGTGTGATTTTCGTCCGATGGTAAAATTAGAGAATCGTTATATGTGTTTCTCTGGATTTTGATATAAAGATTTCTTCTTTTGAGAATTACAAGTGTCTTTTGATGTGGTTGTTGTCACAAATGATGATTATTTTTACACACATACATGATTACATATGTGATTCATTGGGTAAAGGTAAATTTGGATAATCCAAATTACCTCATCTTGTACTACGTTTATTGAATCTTGTTAATCAACATCTAAGGTTTGAGGAAAATATTCGTAGTGGAACGATATGATAGACCCCTTGATCCGGTGAATTATGGAACATATATTCTTCAGTCATGATAATATTTATGATTTGTATTTTTGTAATGATGAATCATTGAAATTCAAGTTCCTATAATACATTTTGAGTATATTGGATAATTATTTAATAATCCCGGAGTAGCTTGCAGTAATGTCTGTGGTGTTTCAAACAAACCATGTAGTGAAAGTTTTTATAAGTGGACGTGACAACTCACCTTCCTTAGGTAGTTGATAGACAAATGATGAACTTCACTAGTTCACCAATTAGTGTGTATTTTGCGATTTTTCATTTGATTGTAGTACCACATGACACAATATCATATGTTATTCCACTAGTACTTAATATTTTTTTCCCATTATTTATTAGCTTAATTTTAGAGTGATTTGTTGATTTTAATTACTATTTTAGTCATTTAAATTTGTATTGACCTGATCGCTTAGACTTGTCAATACTTTCATTCCCCCCCCCCCCCCCCCAATCCCCGAGATATGAAATATTGACTTCAATAATTTAGATTATGTTGATGGAGAAAGATGTTTAGTTAAAACGAGTTGGAAAGTTGGATGGAAATTCTTTATAGGGAATTTAAAATTTAGGATCTTTGTAGAACAGGGAGAGGGAAATTTAGGATGTGCAGTAGAGAACAAGCTATTTGGATTTTGGAGCAAAACAAGAGCTAGAAATCAGGGTTTCTTATGGCAATCTGGATTTGAATTTGCATTTGAATGCCAAATCTAAGGATTTGGAAAGAACATTTTGAAATTCTTAATGCAAATCCTTTTTTTTTCTTTTTAAATTTTTTTAGGCTAAACATTAAATCAATGAATTAAGGTATGAACTGCCTTTTTTACCCCTCTTCTTTTTTGAAGCAATTAGGCAAAGATTTGAGTATGACTAGTATTTATGCTTAGTATTTATTTATTTATTTATTTTAAATTATGGATAATGGTATTTGATTACCAGTGACACTTCAAAAGCATTGACTGAAGTTTGGTGTAGATCTATCATTTTAAGTTCTTAATTGAAAATTTTAAATAGGCAGACAAATTATATTTTAAACAAAAAATGCTTCGCATGAAGATCACCCAATTTCAACCAAAGTATGCGATTTATGGACAAATTGATGATATGTACAATTGTTTATGTATACATAGTATGTAAGAAGCACATACATGGACACTTGACACATCATCAACGTGCTGACACATTTTTAAAAAAAAAAAAAAATGTAGTACATGACGCACGGGGGATAAGTGCAAAATATATGATATATATCTATATAAGAATAAAATATTATAATATGTCATATATATGAATAATTTATTTAAAGATTATAATCACGCAAAATATACAGTTCTATGGGAATGGTCACAAATTTAAGTTGTTTTTTTATTTATTATATATATTTATTTATTTATTTATGATTATATTCTAATTTATTTTATTTAAACTTGTAATGTATTTCATTTGTGTCTTAGTGATAGACACGTATTTTTCAAGTGTTTGAAGAGTGTTCGAATCGAGATTTTTTATTTTATATATATATATATATAAAATGGTTGGACATGTATCCCTGGTAAGCAAGGTTTTAAAAAGCGGCTGCAACCGTTACGTAGTTACGTAACGGTTGTGGTGGTTTCCGCCACCCGTTACGGCCGCTTTTGCAGCGTGATTGAGATTCACAGGTGTCGGCCGTGAAGGCTGCCGTAGTGGTCGTAACGATGCCGTAACGGCTTGTTACGCACCGTTACATAACGGTTTCAAACTGTTTCTTTCGAAAAAACACACAAAAAAAAAGAAGCTAAAAATGGGGAAAAATGGATAGAGAGAGGAGGAAAGATAAAGAGAGAAGATGGAGGAACAAGAGAAGAGGGAAGATGAAGAACATGTTATTGATTTGTTGAAGCTCTAAGACTTATGCTATTCTATTTAGCTGTTATCACTCAACTATTTTGTTTGTATATGTCTATCTATATATTGTTTAATAATAATAATAATAATAAGTGTGATCATTATCTATTTGGCTTGGTTAAAATATGTATATATATATGTATTTAGGCTCTTATTTGTTCTTTTACTTTTGTCATTGTTTATCTTATATATAATTGTTAGTGATTGATTTTTTTTGTATAATATAAACTTATAAAGTCATTAATTATTAAAATAAAATGTAAAAAATTCAGTTTTTAGCGATTTAAAAATATGTAATATATTGGATCATACTTAAAAATTTACAAAAATTGATCAATATTTATTTTAAACCCAATAAATATGATCATGGAAAAAAAATATGCGTATCGGTAAGTTTTTTTCAAATTGTGCGAAAAATAAAAAAATTCACGGTTTCGGTTACCGCAACTGTTATGCTACGGCCTTTACACCCCGCAACCGTAACCGTGCCACCACCACCGTTAGGGCGACCACAACTGTTTTTCAGAACCTTGCTGGCAGGTATTGGAAAGTGTTTGATGAGTATTGTGTCGTGTTTTTTGTGTGGTGTGTGACAAAACGCCACCTTCGTAGAAGTGTCCATGCTTCTTAGCATAGTATCATGAAAATTGAGGAAGCAATATATATGTCATTTCATTCCATAAAATGAACTCAAATAATATTATTTAATAAAATGAAGCATAAACAAATACACAGACAAAACTTACTTATAAATGTGGGTTATGTTTTGGATGAAACATAGGAGATGGCGAGAGATTCGGGAGAGGATGAGGGTCATAATCATATATTAGAGAATACTTTTTTTCCCCTTGGTGGAGAGGGGTATACTTCTAAGAGGGAGAATGTGAAAAGGAGAGCAAAGAGATGTGGAAGACTTGTAAAGGGGTTCAATGAGTGAAAGGTTGGGACTGTTGCTGAATAAAACTTCACAAAATTATGCCTGTTTCTTTGCACCTTACTAGGCAGTCAATGGTTTGAGGCCCCCCTTTCCCCTAGTTATGGCTTCCAATGGACCAAAAAAAGAAAAAAAGAAAAAGACCAGGACTGGTATGAAATCTGCAGTTCTGGGCTAGAAAAGCAATTGGTGGATTTGTATGAATTGTGATCACTTTGTAATCAAAGGATTGTTGCTGAATTGGGCTCCAGGATATTGAATCCTCTTAGCTCATATGCAAAGATCCAGTTTAGCCCAAGACATACAGAACAGCTAGAAGATTATGGCTTGGAAGAGCAAGAAATTGGCTTTCTTGTAGGTAAATTTAAGAAAAATGTGAAAGGTTGTCAACTTTGGCTTGACATCATTACTGTTTAAGCCTTCAGGAGAAAGAAGCCATGTACCGAAAATTCTAAATCACAATAGAAACCTGCAACTAAATAGCAAGTTAAAAGTAGTTTCCCATGAACCATCAGGAATTATCAAATTTGTTTGTTGTGGTGGAAAGATTTGATGCTTACATTTGTCTCATAAAAAATAGAAACTTAGGGATTGTTTGGCTTGCATTATCTGGCCAATTAATACAGTTTCTTGGTTGTTCTCTTAACGTATTCTAGTTGGTCTCAAGAATTTTCTGTGACCATTTGGGGGCAGTGATGTATTGTTAATCTAATATCTTAACCAGCCAATTATTAAAGATCTTTAGTGATGCTTTGTCAGTTTCTAATATCAATTTTTGATATCATGTATCTATTATGATGTATGCTTCTGCAGTATAGTAAGATATAATACAATAAATTAACCACAATCCACCTGTGATTTACTGATTTTTATTTTAAAAAAAAACCACTCATGACTTTGGAAATATATTGGACTGTACTCTCTACCATAAATTGCCAATTTAGAACTTGCATTACTGTGGGATTACATCATGATACATTATTTTTTCTCCAATCGAATGTTTTCTAGTCCTCCCATGTTTCAGCAGTAATTACTAATTTCATGTGATCCAAGCAATTGAGATGATGATGGCTAGTTGGCTTGATTTGATGTTTGTAGATTTTTTATTCCTTCCTTCTTGGTTACACACTGATGGTATCATCAATTTTGTTTCAGTTCTGAGCACTTGTATTTAACAGCAAAAGAACATTTGTCTGTTAGTTTGGTCCCATCAATTCTAGCAGCCAAGTTTCATGTCTGAACTCGACGTCCAGATTCCAACTGCCTTTGGTATGTGTTTCATTCAGTTTTTCATTTAATGTTTGAGTCTTTGACCTGTAAAATTGAATTGTTTGTCAGGCAAAAGTAGTCCTTTTGTGTAATCCCTTAGCACTGCTAGTTATATGACACTGTTGGGCAAGTATGAAATAGCGATTTGGGACAAAAGCTCCTTACCACAGGGTCCCCTCTCTCTTTCCTGTTTTCCTGGTCTGGATTAAAAATGTCCTTTTAAGAATGCGATTATTAGGGCTATGTCAGTATGAAATGAAATGAGCAATTCTGGAATTTGTATGCATATATCTTTTGATTAGCATTATGATGAGAATCAAACTGAGGCGTATTTTCATTGTTATGAATAATAGATCCATTCGCTGAGGCAAATGCTGAGGACTCAGGTGCTGGATCATCAAAAGAGTATGTGCATATTCGCATACAGCAGCGTAATGGTAGGAAAAGCCTGACCACTGTCCAGGGTTTGAAGAAGGAATTCAGCTACAATAAGATACTCAAGGACCTTAAGAAGGAGTTTTGCTGCAATGGTACTGTAGTCCAAGACCCTGAGCTGGGCCAGGTGAGCTTGTGCTACTAGCTGCCAGTACAATATGTCCTCATTTCTGTTGCTGTTACTCTTGTAGTCGTATGCCTGACTTCACAAAAATTATGTATTGGACTCAGGTTATCCAACTTCAAGGTGATCAGCGAAAGAATGTCTCTACTTTCCTTGTTCAGGTAATTCCCATACCTCACGTTGATTATATAAATCGGGCTTTTAGGGCCTGTTTGGTAACACTTATGTTTACTGTTTTTTTTGTTTATATTTGCAAATTTTTTGAAAAGTGTAAACAAAAACTCATTTGGTAGTATATTTTTATTTTAAAAAATTTGTTTAAAAAAATAAAAATGTTTGCAAAATTTATTATATTCTTGTGACCACAAAAAAGTTGGTTTCAAAATTTGTTTTTGTTCCTTCTTCTCTTACACCCTCCAGCCTCTACCTACTATCCAATGGCCACACCCGACTACCGTCATCGGTAACCACCTCCAACAGCCACCTTCTCGCAGCTGGCCACAGTTTCCGACCGTTATAAAACCACCTTTGGCAGCCAGCAACAACCTCCGAATCACTACCACTGGCAGTCAACTACTAACTTCGGCCACTATCTTTGACCGTCCGACAACCATCTTTGGCCAGCATCTTCCGCCAACCGTCCTTTCATTTGTTTTCAAAACAAGTTTTTAAAACACGTGTATTCGAACACGTTTTTGTTTTTCATTTATATAAAAAAATATAACATAAACATGTTTAATGTTTTTTATAAACAATAATAATGAACTGTAAATGTTGCGGGTTGGCTGAAATTCCTGTTTTGACTGTTGTTTTGTGTGAACACAGGCTGGAATTGTGAAGAAGGAACATATCAAGATCCATGGTTTTTAAGTAGAAGCCAGTCACAGCAGATTGTTCCTCTGTGGTATCAAATTGCTTCTGTAATCAAGTATAAAACTATAGAGGGCTCCTAATATTTGAGGCCTAATGCATGTATTTTCAATCTGTGTTTAGCTGCTGCTTTTAAGTTCAACTGTTAAGAAATGTCGACCAGTGTTGGTTGTTTTCTGAGTAATCAGTGTTTTGTTGTTGTAATTTAAAAAACTTAATTTCTGTGTAATCTGTGATGATAATGAATTGTTGCTATGCCTCCATCTTTATACAGAATGATATTGTTAGCTGGTATTTACAAGTAATGTGTTTTAATGTTTTCATTCCAATCTTGCTTTTTTATTTGTATTTATGTTTTTATGGCCATTCCACTTTCTGTTGGTAGCCTTTTTTTGTGGGGCGTGTCAAAACACTCATTTGAGCGGTATATTGCATATTTGGAGTTGAAGATTGGGGAATAACTGCAAGCAAGCAATAGTTCTTGAGAATACATGTATGCATATGCAATCCCTGTTTGGCACCAGCTTAAAAAAGTCCTAGTTCCTTCAATTTGTTTTTAGATTTGTCATTTTATTCACTTTTCTAGTCTGTCTGGTCTAGAAAGATTTAAACAGAAAAAAAAAAGTTTTCAAAATAATAATAAAATAAAATAAAAGTTTACTAGAAATTAAAAAGTTGAATGATTCAGATCTGTTTTTGGGGTTTTTAATGTATATTTTAATTTTTTCTTTCTTTCTAGATATGTCTAATCTAATAAAATCGGAAAGTGTAAGGTTTTAGAAAATTTTGTTTATTTATTTATTTTTTTGCTAAAAAACAAAAAAGAACTTACAAAAAATTGTGAAAAAAATACTTGACAAACCTCATTTGTTAGATGAATGGCTTTTACCACTGCTCAACTATTTATCTCATAAATCTAATAGTCAAGATGAAAAAAAAACCAAAAAAAAAAAAAAAATTTTTTTGTTTGGTTTTAGTTTTCAAAATTTACCTTTCAAAAAATTATACTTTTTTGTTTTTTGTATTTTTTTTTTAATTTCACTATATTTTTTTAATATTTTAAGCAAATATATTTTTAAAATTTTTAGACACACCTAATATAAATACACTTAAAAAGTATAATATTTGTGAAAAAAAATCTTTAAAAAATTCATTAAATACCAAAAATATAAAATAAAAAAAATTCAGTATATTTTTCTTATTTTGGTGTATTTATTAATTTTTTAAAATATTTATTTACAAATATTTTATAATTTAGATACATCTAAGTAAGGTCATCTAAAAAAATGAAAAATTGCTTAAAACCAAACCAAACCAAGCCTTAAGTCCCATCAAATGGGATCGGCTACATGAATCCTTCTTTTCTACGCAGTTCTATCAAAAGCCATTTCGTTAGTCAAATTAAGTAGATCCATATATCTATTTACAACGCTAGTCAACGTTAATTTAGGTCTACCTGGTCTCCTAACATTACCATCTACCGTCACTGTATCGCATCTCTTTATTACTGCCTCTGTTGGTTTCCGTTGAATATGACCAAACTATCTCAATCGATTCTCTTTAAACTTTTCTTCAATCGGTGCTACTCCTACCCATTCCTAAATACACTCATTTCTAATTCTGTCTTGTCTTGTCTAGTCTCATCACATATTCACCTTAGTATCCTCATCTCAGCAACACTTATCTTATCTACATGTTGTTTCTTGGTTGCCCAACACTCTATCCCATACAACATCGTTGGTCTAATAGCCGTTCTATAGAACTTACATATTAATCACCTTACAATCACTGCATTTTAGGCGGTCCACTTTTTCTTACTAAAAAATAATTTATTTGGCTCTGATCCACTATTAAAGGTAATCAAATGCTCCTTCCTCTTCTTATACATAGTATTGGCCACCACCAGGTTAGAAGCCAATGCAAAATCTAAAATACTCTCTCCAGCCTTATTTCTGTCACCAAAACTATATCCATCATGCACTTTTTCATAGCCTAATTTATCTATGCCTACATGGCCATTGAAATCTCCACCTATAACTAGGTTCTCTCCTATGGGTATCTCCTGTAAGATCTCATCCATTCGCTTCCAAAAATCTCTCTTAGTCTGATCATCTAATCCTACTTGAGGGGCGTATGCACTAAGAACGTTCATTATATTTCCTCCAATAACTAGTTTAACTAACATAATCATATCCCTTTTCTTAATAACCGCTACTACATTTTCTACAAAACCCTTGGCAACTATGATTCCTACCCAATTCCTGTATCTATCCTTATTACTATAATACAGTTTAAAACTTGTATCCTCAATTTCCCTAGCTTTCTCACCCGTCCACTTAGTTTCTTGTGCACATGCTATACAAACTCTCCTCTTAATTATAACATCTACCAATTCCATCATCTTACCAGTTTAAGTTCCTATATTCCAAGTGGCTACCCTAAACCTATAGTTTTGGACTAGTTTCTTTACCCGCACTCGTTTAGAAAAATGCAGGAACCTTTGCCCATTTTTCACCTCATCCAGGTGTCGATGCGGCGCCCTTTGTTCACTTCTCGAAACACCCGGAAGCAGGCGCAACGCGTCACTTGAGGGGAACAACCTAGTATTTAATCGATTCAAAGTAGGATTCATTGTCATAAGGGATCCGAGCGAATTTTTTTATATGTTGGCTATCGGCTATTTAACACACAACCCTCCTCCTTCAAAAAATTGAAAGGAAACCCACTGAATAATAATTTCATCCACCATTGCTAAGTACATGAATTTGCTAAATACATGAAAAGAAATGAATGAGCAGAAGTTAGATCAGTAAAAGTGAAGTTAGGTGGTTCAAGGATCTTCCATGCCAGCTTAGATCCTTCACATTTTGTTTTTTACTTGGATTTAGCACTAAATTTTTTTTTAAAAAAAATTAAAATAAAAAAGATAGAAGGAAAATCTAAAGAGATAGAGTTCGATCAATTATATTTTCAATCACGGTATCTAATGTTCTTTATGGATGAGGGGTCCCTGCTGTGGACAATTCACAGCCATCACTGATGTGTGTTAAAACGCCACCGTTTTAACTGTTTTTTTTTTTTTTTTGGAATATGTGAGGGTTCATTAACTCTTCTTCCACTATAACAAACAAAACAATAAACCTAATAGGGACGCCGCCGTCTTCTCTGTAAGCAAAAGGTATCTATTTACATGGAGTGAAAAGTTGTTTTTTTTTTTTTTTTTTTTTTAAAACATTTTTGTGTTCTCTTAAATAGATTAAATAGTGTTCTCTATCTTTGCTTCACCGTTCTTCTGCTGGATTTACAGACCATTATTGTTCAACAAACTGGTATGCATATCTATATATATATATATATATATGTTTTGTATTTTATTTTGTATAGTATGTTAGTGGGTTCAACAAGTATAATAGTTTGGTTTATTTTTTGTGAATGGATTAAGAAACACAATTATATATTATAAGAAAATTTCTTTATTATGTAATTTGTTTTGTACATATTATGTATTTTTGTATAAATATTATATAATTTTTTAAGGAGTTACGATAATTTGTAATGCATAATTTTTTTTTATAGCAATGTTATGTATTTTTGTGGAAATATTACACATTTTTATAACAATATTATGTATTTTTATAATAATGTTATGCATTTTATGGTCTAAAAAAAGTTTCAATAAAAAAATCTATAACCTTACTATAAAATGCGAATTTAATTTTTTGATCATAAATTTTCATAACTCAATAAAAAATGACATAACATTTGTGACAAAAATGCAAAACATATATCAAAAATTTATATAATAAGAGAGCATATGATTCACATCTTTAAGCGTGCCTGCCAAAAGATTCCCTATATTATATAATATACTAATTCTAATATAATTTTGCAATTGTATATTATAATCTACTCAGATATAATAAATTTCCAATGTTACTGTACAAATTACATACCTTTTTTTTCCTCTCCCCTATCCTTTTAATTAATTTAAATTAGTAATTGATTTATTAGATTTCATTGAATTGTTTGATTACTCAGCATTTAAAATTAATTAATAACTTTTTTGTTCAGATTCTTGTTTCGTTTAATATATATATATATATATATATATATATTTTCCATATTTGTTAGTGTTGAAATGGAGGATAGTATAATAGATGATGGTGGACTTGAGGGATGCATCGAAGAAATGGGAGAGTTGGCCAAGGATAAATCACCATATCTTGGTATGGAGTTTCCATCAAAAGAAGCTGCATATGAGTTTTATAATGAATATGGAAGAATTGTGGGGTTTAGTATTAGAAGAGATTATTGTAACAAAAGTAAAAAAGATGGTGTTATGACTAGTAGAAAGTTAGTTTGTTGTAAGGAGGGAGAAAGGGAAAAAGATAAACGGTACACAATGATAAAAAATCCTCGAAGTGAGACAAGAACAAATTGTAAAGCATTCATGCATATATCTTTTAAGCGGGAGTTGTCGAAGTGGATTGTGTCGAAATTTGATAACAACCACAACCACCCTTTGCATCTTCCTCAATGTACTCATTTGATGCCATCTCAGAGAAAGGTATGTAATGCTCAGGGTATAAATATTGATATAGCTGATGAGACTGGAATATCTCTTAAGGCTTCACATGATCTTATTAGTGCTATAGCAGGAGGGAAGGAATTTGTAGGGTTCACGCGGGAGGATCAGAAAACCTACTTACGTGCAAAAAGACAACGAAACTTGCAGTATGGTGAAGTAGAGAGTTTGTTAAGATATTTTCAGCAGCAAGTGGCAAAAAATCCATATTTTTACTATGCCATTCAGTTGGATGTAGATGAGATGATTACTAATATTTTTTGGGCTGATCATCAAATGATAACAGATTATGGGCTTTTCGATGATGCATTGTCATTCGACACAACTTTTCTAACAAATAAGGAGTATCGTCCACTTGCTTTATTTTCTGGCTTTAACCACTTTAGAATGACAGTGATTTTTGGTGCAGCATTATTGTATAATGAAACTGCAGAGTCATTTGAATGGTTATTTGAAACATTTTTGAATGCAATGTCAGGAAAAAAGCCTGTTAGTTTTTTCACAGATCAAGATCAAGCAATGGCTAAGGCAATTTCACAAATCATGCCTGAGGTTTTTCATGGGTTGTGCACTTTTCACCTAATGCAAAATGATTTGAAGCATTTAGGTTACTTGTTTAAGAGTGGTTCAAAATTTAGTAGCGATTTAAAAGCTTGCATTTATGACAACGAGAATGAGCATGAATTAATTGAAGCTTGGAATTCTTTGATTGATAAATACAACTTGCAAGAGAATGAGTGGATGAAAAGAACTTGGAGAAAAAGAGAGCAGTGGGCGCATGTGTATATGAAGTGGGTATTTACTGGAGGAATGCGAAGCACACAACTTAGTGAAAGTCTAAATGGAACATTAAGGGGATATTTGAAAGGTGATCATAACATTATTCAATTTTTTACTCATTTCAATCGGATTGTTGTAGATAAGCGGTATGAGAAAATTTCTGCAATATATGATTCTAGACAAAAGTTGCCAAGAATGAAATTGAAAAAGTCTTCCATTTTAATCCAGGTTGCCAGTTTGTACACCCCTCCTATCTTTGATTTATTTCATTGTGAGTTAGATACGTCCCTTTGTTGTCAAGTGAAGCAATTCCACGAGTTAGAAGGAGAAGTTAAGTGCGTGATTGGCTTGTATGGTAATGGTGAAGAGTGTATTGTGGAGGGTAGAGTGGAAGTTACTGGGCTAAGAGGAGAAAAAAGCTGTCAAGAAATACATTGTACTTGTAAGAAATTTGAGAACTTTGGAATTTTATGCAGTCATATAATCAAAGCACTTGATAGAATGAATGTTATGAAAATTCCCGAAAGGTATATATTAGGCCGATGGAGATTGGATGCAAAAGATTGTGAAGTTGAAGAGAAAAATGTTGTAGTGGATGAGGATGATCCGAAGTTGTTAATATTAGCACGTTATAGAGATCTTTGTCCAAGAATGGTGAAACTAGCAACTCAAGCATCTATGCACAAACCTGCGTATCAATTGGTTGATGAAGGAATTAAGGAATTGTGTGTTAAAGTAAATAATATGATGAAGGGAGTTAGAAATTTTGGTACCAATGAATTGGATGTGGATGACCCCAACTTTGCACAAGTTAAGGGCATAAAGAAGAAAGATGTTGGACACAAAGGGAGGGGTAAATTAAAACCTTGGCATGAGATGATGAATAAGAAGACAAAAGTTGTTTCACAACCTACCCGCCTTAGTAAGGTATTACCTACATACTTTTGAAATTTCAAATGACATGAATTTATTTTTTTTAAATTGTGTAAAGTATTGATGACTTTTTGAATTTCTTTAGACTATTGGTCAATCAAGCAACACTACAAATGTTCAAAATTCATCCTCAAGCCAACCACAAGTTAGCTATTGTTTTATGTTATTTATTTATTTATTATTATTATTATTATTTTTTTATAAATTGTGTAATGTATTGATAAATTTAACAACTTATTTAGACTATTGGTCAATTAAGCAATATCACAAATGTTGAAAATTCATCTTTAAGTCAATCACAGGTTAGCTCTTGTTTTATGTTATTTGTTTATTTTTTAGACTACATTGTATTAGTGTATTTACTTTTCATGGTGTTTTATGGAGTACGATGTTGGGAGTCTCTATTGGCCACAATTGATAAATTATTGGTATAATCTTCTCACACGTGATACTAATTCATACTTACCAAGGTATCCACAATCACAACCTTTGTCTTTCCAAGCATCACAAAGTCCACAAAGTTCTCAAGTAAGTAATATATATATATACATATATATATATATGTGTGTTTGTAATGTAATTTAGTCCATAAACTTTATTCTAATGAATTTTCTTTTCTTTTATTTTTTTTATAGGGAATATCACTTAATCTAGTGAGGCACAATCCAATGGAGACCGAATTTAGAAATGAGAGTTCTTTTGATTTTTCTATTTATTCCCAACCGTCTTCACAAAATTGACATGAGAATCCACTTTGTAGTTTTTGTTTTGAGAATTGAAATTGAAGATTTTTAGAATTTTGTTTGGATAATTTAGAATGGTTGAGACAGATTTTGAGATATTTGGTAAGAGATTTTGAATTTTGAATGCCTCAGGATTTTGTTTTATTTATTTTTATACAGATATTGGATGTGAATTGAATATATTTTGGCCTTAAGTTGGTTTTTTTTATTTTTTATTTTTTTATACAACTATTTTTTTTTTTGAAGTAACATTTTTTTTGCTTATGGTTTGATAAATTGATTTGTTCAAATACAATTTTTTTCCCTTTCAATTTCACTTTTGATGCATTTAAGCCAGTTTTGAAAAATTCAAAGCATGTATGGTTTTTTTTTTAATTTTAATTTTAAAATTAATCTTTTTTAAAAAATACAATTTAGTTTAATAAATTGATTTGTTCCATGAATTATTTTTATTTTATTATATTTTCTATTTATAAAATAATTTTTTTTTAACACAAACTCACCTCTTCAACTTTACACGGCTGCGGGACCCAGAAGATGGCAGAGTACCTGCTAGGTTGATTTGTTTTGTTTGTTATAGTGGAAGAAGAGTTAATGAACCCTCACAGATTCAAAAAAAAAAAAAAAAAAAGAAAAAGAAAAAAAAAAGTAGTTAAAACGGTGGCGTTTTAACACACAGACGGTTGTGAATTGTCCACAGCAGGGACCCCTCCTCCGTTGTGTGTTGTGCAAGTGATTATTTCGTAATCTTGAAATATTACTTTACATCATTTGTCACTTGACAAATATCTAGTTATCTTCTATGGATAAGATTTCTGTTCAGTCCTAATCTTTTATTAGAGAGGATTGTTCGGACCTGTAGGGCTCATTACATGTTCCGTTTCGATGATTTGAACAGTTTATTTTATCGAGACCTTGCATCTATATCATCCATAAAAAAAATTCAAGTTGATCGGATATTCATAACCCCATTATTTTATTAGATTTGTGACAAAAAATTGATGATCTGTTTTTCAAATAAATTGACTGTTAATTTTTTTCGATATAAATTTTATAAAATGAAAGGGTTACGAATATCGAATTAATTTTTTTTAATTTTTATAGATGATATGGCTCGTAGTGAGTCCCACGTAACCAAATAATCTTCTTCAGTCCAGATTAGGACTGAAAAAAAGCCTTACCCATCTCATATAATGCTAACAAAAAATGTTGAATCTCATAATTTTAACCAATCAATCACAAATTGCTTGCATGATTTTATTTATTTTTTTATTGTCCAAAGGAGGCCTAATATATGTGGGCCCCAATACATGGCGTCAGTGTTTGGGGTTTTGTATTTTTATTTATTTATTCAGCAATGATTGAGGGTCACAATTTTTGTGGCTCAAATGGCTTGAAATTGCTAAAATGACGTCGTTTTGAGTACAAAATAACTTCAAAATTGTCAAAACGACGTCGTTTTGACAATTTTAAACCATTTAAACTATAAAAATTATGATCCTCAAACATTTTCCTTATTTATTTTTGGGGGTTGAGATTTTTGTACTTTATTGTGTGTGGCTTCTTTCATTTGTCATTTTGAAGTGGGTGACCCATAATGGGGAGATTCCATTTTTGCTTTTAACAATTCATATACCCTACTATCATTCTAAATTGCTAACCAATCCAAATCTACTTAGCATGTTGTCCACTAGCTCTGCCTTGGATCTCTACCTATCCATTTATCTATCTATATCATGACTCTGCCTTGGATCTCTACCTATATATTTATCCACATATATATAAGCTTATATAATTTTTTTTTATAGTTGATATAACACCACTGAAGTGAACATTATAAAAATAATAAACACATTATTAGTTTCTAATGAAAAGTCATTTTTGTTCAGTACCTTTTGACTTATGCACATGGCCTGAAGCGCTTCTGAGTTATGTGTGTAGTTAGGAAAATCACAACAACAACACCATCACTTTTTCATCCAACAACACAATCACTTTTATTCATTAATTTGTTAGTTTGCATATTCAAAACCTGTTTGGTTAACTTGCCATCCTGCACAATTCGTTGGTTCGAAACTGCTATAAATTTCATTCGATCCATCAATTTTGAAGATAGACCGGTTGGTTGTTGGTTAAGAAATTGTTAGCCCGCTGAGAACGATTTGGTTGACATTATTTTTTTTAAATTGCCCAAACTAACCATGCACAAGGACAGAACTATACTATGGACTAAGGGGTTTGCAAATTTTATAACAGAGTAATATTAAGAATCTCAAATATTTTACTAAATGTTCTACTAAATGTCTTACATGGGTTTGGAACCCACATGAGACCTGTGGGAGTCTCATACCTATATGATATATTTGGTAGAACATTAAGTAAAATATTTGAAATTCTTAATTTTTTTTTTTTTTTAACAAGTAATACTATTTCTGATACATGGCCCCCCTCTTATTTCATGCCTTCTGCTCATATTTTCATCCCTTTCTCTGTTTTTGTTTATATTTCCATTCATTTATCTGTTTTTCCTTTATGTTTGGATCTAAAATTTAGATAAAGATTTGTAGAAAGAAAAAAAGTGAGAAATTTGAAGAAAATTTAATTTTTTTCTCTAATTTTCTCACATTCTCCTTTTCCTTTTAATGATGTAAACTGTTGCATGTTAGTTGTTAATTTATTTAGAAATTAATCAACTAAAACCCAACTTCCTGCCACATTTGTATAAGTAAATTTGGAAGTGATATTTTGAAAGTCTTTAACATTATCAAATCAGATTGTGTGAACAATGATGATTACTTATTTTAAATGGTAAAAAAAAAAAAAAATTCATTTTTATATGCGTCCCAACCGGTCCTACCCCCGTGGAAACCATCGTAATACTTTTTACTAGCCTCAATAATGAAATTATGATTCCATCCCTCAATAATGAAATTATGATTCCATCCTTACTCGCGCACATTTCTAGTTAGAGGATAGTTCTTAGAAGTTTATTTATTTTTTAAATAGTAATAATATACAAATTAAAAATATATATGAAATGATGTAGTAAAATGGTGAAATTGCAAAAAAAATGGTATCCAACTCAAAATAATTGTAATGTAATGAAAGTACAAACAATACATGCATTAAATTGTGCAACTAAATCTTGTACTTCTACATTTTTACAATTATTTTGAGTTTATATCATTTTATTGTAATTGTCCCTAGTAAAATTGTGGGCCCATAACTTAAAATATATATATATATATATATATACGTCATTAATACATCGATCTCATTTGACAACATTAATATGTCAAAAAGTTGATTAATGGCGTTTGATTGTAATTTTAAATTATAATTATTTGACCTTTTCAATTTATTTAGCCAAAAAAAAGTTTAAAAAAATTAAGTTATAATTTATAATTTTTTTTGGCTTATTCGAAATCCTTCAAATATATATGGATAAAATAGCACAATCTCTTTTGTCTTAATTATATTTGTAAAAGAAATTATGGATAATTGCAGGGAAAAAAAAAAATTCTATGTGACATTCTACAATCAAATAGGTTAACGTTTTCCACACATTATCAAAAGTAAAATGCATTTATGGCTAATTATAATTCATTTACATTAATAATATAAAAAATTGTAATTATAAAAATTAACATATAAGTGATATTAAATAAAACCATTATTATTGTAATTCTCAAAAACATTTTCATTTATATTATATGACATATTCGTGGATATTTTAATATGATGAAAATGACTTGACTATTTTGTAATGGCTAGAGTATATATTCATTGGCATTGAAAGACACAACGTGCCACCATCACATAACATAACAAATGTGGTCCTTCATAGGCTTTCCCATATGCTTGTTATACCTTTCATAAATCATATATTATGTTTGAATGATAGTAATTTTGAATAAAATGAAAATGTGATTTCAAATCATTATGATTATAATATTTGGAACTAATTGAAATAAAAAAAAGTAATTATTGATTATCTATTTTAATAGGAATAACGTTTTTAAACTAAGAATCTAATACGTTCACTTTTTTTATGAGAATCTCACATTCTGAGATGAATATTAAATATTTAGGAGTTTTATTTTATGATTCCTGATATTCGAATTTTATAAAATAATGACATGCAATATTTTTATAATAGTTGGGGTCCCTTAACATTTTCATAGAGTTCCAGCTCTTCACAGAGAAATTTCTTTTTTTATAGAGAAATTTAAATTTTTTACTTAGAAATTTCAGCTCTTCAATTTCTCTATGACGAGCTAAAATTTCTTTAATAATATTATTGAGAGACTTTAACTAATAAGAAAAAATATATTGGACCTTTCTACCATCCAAAATTGGAGAGAGATATTTCACTAATTTTTTCAAATATTTAAGAGTAAAAAAAATAATTGAATCCACAATACTTTTAATTTTGTTATTTTTCCTTTGAGGGTTTCTAGCAAAACCAAACGTTTCAATAATATTAACACAGGAAATTTAAACACAGCCATAAAGAAATCATAAGAAACATGCCCTCAGTAAAGCTTTAAAACAATAATCTGAAGTCTGATGGTATATTTTTGAATTAGGAATTGATTATTATTTGAGGGCCTAAAATTGTTTGGCTCGAAATTGGTTCGAAACCTAAAACGATATCGTTTTGGGTTCTCTTATCAGTAACTTATAATAAAATTCTCTTACCGGTAAGATATATTTAAATTCTCTTACCGGTAAGATAATCCAAAACGACGTCGTTTTGAAATATGGGCAAATTTCAGTTTGAAAATTTCGGGCCCTGTAGCAGCTCTGTTCTGAATTTAAGTAACAATTTAGAAAAAGAAAATAAAAAGTTAAAAAAATATATGAATATAATATAAATTAAATTTTTCTTTGATCTTTTTTTTTTTTTTTTCAAGTTTATCTAAATTCATGATTTAAATACAATATAAAAGATAAAATTTCCAAAAAAGTGTTAAAATTTTGTTTTCTGTTTTTCAAGCCACCTTCAGCCAACTATGATGGCACATCTAGTCAGGGTACTCTTGATTTGGTTTTGAACGGTTCAGTTTGTAGTTTAGATTCGTCTGCATACATACGGTTTGGAAAAAATTGAATCTATAATCGCCCGCAATGCAGGTTGTGATTTGTGCGGATAGGGTTCGTAGATGTTGCGGGCGGTTTGCGGATTTGACTTTTTTCTTTAAAAATTTATTTTTGGGCCTTTTTTATTTTTTATTTTTTTCCCATTTTGTAATATTTATTTTGGGTCCTTTTTTTTTCTCATTTTCTAAAATGCTCAACATTAATAATTAATGAATTAAAACTTATAAAATAAAAATATTAAATAAAATATAATTAATGCTCAACATTAATAATTAATGAATCAACATTCATTAACTTTTACATTATCCAAAATACAATAATAAAATAACAATAAATTGTTGTCAAACTTCATCAAATTTAAACCCATTAAATAAAATAAAAACATTTACAAACTCGCAAATTCCATCATAAATCACATCTAACTTTCAAATATTCCAATTTCATGCATATGTTTGATGAAAAATATATAATTTAATCTTCGATTTTCATTATTCCTTTGACAAAAAAAGTGTAAAAGAATAAAGTAATGAAAAGATAAACAAATGTGTATATATTATATCTCAATATAGTAAGAAAATGTGTTGAGTATATGAAAAATTTACCAATGAGCAAATGGATATAAAAGTACAATTATAGCATCAATATATAGTCTAAATGAAGATAGGATGATTGAAATCAACCGTTCAAATTTTTAAATAAGGAAAAAAAAAAAAAAAGGTTCAAGTACGGGCGGGTTCTTGCAGGTGTGGGTAAAACTTGCAACCTGTCCGCATTCCGCAATAATGCTATATTCCAAACTGCATCGCCTCGCATTTTGTTTGCAAAACTGGCTATTTATATATGGATCGATTCGGATTAAATGAGTTGCGTGGTTCAAATAACCCTATATCCAACCCTCCATCTAGCTACAAAAAGTGATGTTATTGCCGGTTGATTGCTAACAAATGATAGAAGACTTGTAATGCTAACATGTAATGCCTAAAATTGTACAATTGAATTATTGTCGGTTGATTGCTAACAAATGATAGAAGACTTGTAATGCCTAAAATTGTTCAATCGAACTATCATATGCAGGGACAGAATCTGAAATTTCTTTGCGGGGTCAAGACATGAATAAATTCTTTTATATGAATTGAGATAAATTATTATTTTTTTGAATTCAACAAATAAATTAAAATTTAATATTAAATTAGTAGGTAAAAAATAAAATAGCCATGTATTTAGTGAATTTAATAGATGAATAAAGGTAAAGTCATATATTAAATAATTATTTATATAAATCAACTCAATTATCTATCAAAGTGGAACTCGACATTCTTTCGTATCTCGAAAGTTTTCAATGATTGATTCCGTGATAAAATTTTCAACAATTTTTTTTTCAATATACACAAGCAAAGAGTTTGTAAGAAATTTATTTTTCATTTTATTGCGAAGTCTAATTTTAACAATTTACATGACTAAAATAATCGTTTCGTAATTCCTGTAGAAAAAAGAAGTATACTTTTAATTATATTTTATTATTTATTCTATGTTCAGTCAAATTTTTTTTTTTTGGGGTGAAAAGAAGAGATTTGGGCCATCTAATGAATATGTGGCCCCATGCTACTCAACAATAGCAAAAGTAGGGGCCATCTTTTTCTAAAATTTATATATTATTAATAATTTTTATTTTTTAAATTTTTTATTTTAGTGAGAGGGCAGTGATAGGTGTGCAAAAATGGTTTGAAATTCGTGGGCGGTCCAAAGCCCAATCGAGGCCCGAGGTGGGCCAGACCTGTTTCGGCCCGATTAAGCCCAGGCCTGAGCCCAGCCCAGTAATTTGGACATGGGCCTGAGCCTTCCATTTGAAGTTTGGCCCAGCCCATTAGCCCGACCTGTTAACCCAGCCCAAAAAAAATTTCAGGCCTTGCGGGCGGCCAACTAGGTCCGGCCCGGCCCGACTCGACCCAACCCATAGGGCCCTCTCTCTACCAAAAGTCAAATTTCAAAAAAATAAAAATAAAAAGTAACTTACAATGGTTAAATAATTAAAAAAATAATAAAAAATAAAAAAAAACTTGATCATGCACAAAAAACCAAAAACAAAACAAAACAATGAAAAACAATAAAGTTGCAAGTTGCAACTACTTGCAATGAAAAAGAAAAAAGAAAATATATATATATATATATAAACAAATTGTCAAAAGGTGACCTGCTGCCCAATGCCCCCGCCCTACCCTTGCGAGTGCTTGCCCTTCCTTTGCATCATGTGTCACATCACTCTGTATGCCACATGAAGTTAAGTTGCAAATTGAAATTAAAAACAAAAATGTCTGCACCTCTGCAGACTTAAAAAAATTAAAAAATTAAAAAAAAAATTAACGATCATATTGCCGTTTCATACAACGGTAATATTTATTTATTTATTTATTTATACATTTACTTCAACCTTTTAAGCTACTATAAATATCCAATCTTTTCCAAAATAAATTTCACAAATAATTTTCTTTTAAACTCTCTCAATCTCTCTTAAATTCTCAATCTCTCTCAATTCTCAATTAATTTTGAAGTGTCATCCCTAAGTGACAATTGTAATTGTGCAACAAGAAAATTTTATCAGAAGAAGTTAATTTTTGTATCGCATTCGCTAGTTGGTAACATTAATTAGTTTAATTAAATTTATCAGCTACTCATTTTTTTTAATTAATTATTTTTGAATATATATTAATTTTTACTCATTGTATTGACATATTATTTAAATTAATTGTTAATTTTTATATGTTGTTTTACTTACATTACTGTGGAGCATAATATTTCTAATGTTTATGTCGATCTTGATACATATACTACACAACATGAATATGTTGATTCTCCTTCTAATATCCCTCTTCTAACAGTTGGATCATCATTTAGGAGCAGAAGTAGTAGTGTTTGGGAACATTTTAAAAAAATATATATAAACAATCCTGATTTACATTTAAAGAAAAATATGAATATTGTGTACATTTACTTAGTACTGCATCTGCAGGGGGTATTAGTCATTTAAAAAGGCATGCTAACAAACATTTACAAAGTCAACAACCTGATATTCAAAGTCAAATGCAATTAGGGGTTTCATCAATTGGTAATTTGTAAACATTTTCATATGATCCTATACATACATAAAATTATATAGTTAATTATATTATTAAAAAAAACAACCTTTTACTAATAGTGAATGCCCTGATTTTACCAAAATGATTCACGAAAGTTTTGCACCGCAATATTAAAATTTTTCAAGAAATATTACTAGAAATAGGATTTTAAAGAAATTTGAGGATGTTAAAAGTGAATTATTTGACATTTTTAAAAATTTGAATGGAATAGTTTGTTTAACATCTGATCTGTGGTCAAATAATGGTTTTGAATATCAATGTATCACTTCATATTTTATTGATAATGATTGGAAATTAAATAATAGAATTATTTCATTTAATTAGTTGAACTTCCATACATTAGTCATTCGCTTGGTGTAGAAATAAGAAATGCATTATATGAATGGACTTTACAAAATAAAATATTTACGATTAATTTTGATAATGCAGTATATTATAATCAAATTGTACCCCATTTAAAATCAACTTTACAATTACTTGTTAATGGTGATTTTTTTCATGTTCGTTGTTGTGCCCATATTTTAAATTTGATTGTTAAAGAAGCTATGCATGTATACGAGACTTTTGTACTTGTAATAAAAAATGCAGTTGTTACTATTATGTCTTCTGCTAATTGAATTTCGGAATATAGAAAAATTTGTCAATGAAAAAATATGTCATTTAAAAAATTAATTTTAGATATAGATAGTAGGTAGAATTTGACATATAATATATTAAATATAGCTTGTAAACAAAGAAAAGCAGTAAATTTATTTTTTACAACAACATCAATAGGAGGAGTATTGACTCCAACAGAACTTAATTGGCGCTAAGTAGTCTTGTATAAAAAAAAATTTCAAAATTTTTGAAATTTCAACAAAATTATCTTCTTATATGTATATATATTCATACTTCACCATTTGTTTTACATATGCTAGCAAAAATAATTAAAATTTTCGTAAAATATATGGGTAATAAATATTATGTAACCATTATAACTTCAATAAAAGTAAAATTTGATAAACATTTTGATCATTTGCCTTATCTATAAGATTTGGCTATAATAATTAATCTTAGGTGTAAAGAAATTGGTTTACAAGAATTTTTAGAATGTCTTTTCGTTGATCAAACACAGTTTGCCTCTATTATACAAACATACAACAGATTATTTGAAGAATATAGGGCAGCTACATTTGTAAATATATCTACACACACTACACTAGCAGTCTCATCTCGAGGCGGGAGATAAAGTGTTTTTTCAGCAATAAAAAGTAAAAAAAATATCTTAACATACAAATGTAAGCAGATTTGAACTACAACGGTATTTGGAAAGCTCGTCAGTGGATGATTCTGATGATTTTGACATGTTGGAATGATGGAAACAAAATGAAACTATATGGCCGGTGGTTTCACAGATGACCCATGATATACTAACCGTTCTTATTTTTACAGTTGTTTCGAAAACAACTTTTAGTACAGGTGGATAGGTGCTGGGTGATTACTGGAGCAGGCATTCACCTCAAATGGTTAAGGTACTGATGATATCTAGAAATCATATGCATGCAGTTATAAGAAAGACAAAATTATAGTGAAAATGAGCGAATTCAAAATGATTTGGATGACATATCCTCGGACAATGCGACTGCAATGTTTGTCTCCTCCGATGATTGATCAACAGTTTATTTTTTACTATTTGATTTCATTTTTTTAAAAATTTTTTTATTATTAGATTATTGAGGTGGAGTATAATGCAAATGATTGGTAGGCTTGTAAGTGCCAACCTAGTTGAGATGTACTTGACCTATAGTGATGCAATTATTTTACTATCATTAATAATCTACACGTATTTTATTTAATAATATCAATTTTTATAATATTTTATTTGATTTTGAAATAAAAATTATTCATTCAATAAATGTTATATAAATAATTTAATATTGTAATATTGGAAGTTTCATTTTCATATATATAAAATTATTCATTTCGAAAGAAAAAATATAGCGACCCCGGTCTTTTCCCATTTGATTATTGTATCCGGACTTAGGTTCCGTAGATTCTGTCATTGTATAATTGTTGTTGTCGTCCTTTATTTTCTCATTTGGAGTTATAGATGTGTTGGGCAGGTTTGTTTCAGGTTGGTTGGGTTGGAAACCAAGTGTTGCTGTCCAGTTTTTTTTGGACCTTCGCTCGAGCGAGGAGTTGGTCACTTGAGCGAGCTGTTGTTTTTGGTCATTCGCTCGACCCAGGGTTGGTCGCTCGAGCGAGAGACTGCGTCTGGGCTCTAGACCTGAGAGTTATGTTTCTTGGCTCGAGCGAGCTTTCCTTCGCTCGAGCGAGAGAGATGTATGTTTTCGAGTTCTTCGCTCGAGCGAGAATTTCGTCGATCGAGCGAGCTTCTGGGTTGCAGACCTGAAGCATCGAGTTCGTGGCTCGAGCGAGATTTTCTTCGCTCGAGCGAGGTTTCTTGTGTCTGGTCGCTCGAGCGACCAAGTCTTCGCTCGAGCGATCCTGTCAGGTTTAAATACGCAGCAGCGGTTTTTAAAACGTTTTTTTTTTCACATTCTTTTGATCCTAAAACCCTAATTCCGAGTTCTCTCTCCCTCTACTCATCTTTTCTCTTAGGTTTCATCACCTTTTAGGGTGTTTCTACCCTAGTTGCTTTATTAAAAAGATAGAGTGAGTCGAGAGCTTCGTTTTAATCTGAGAGTTTGTAGTTTTGGAGCACTTGGGTTTTTGGGTCATCATCTCCGTCTTCTCCTTTTGTGTTCTTCGTTCGAGGTAGGGATTTCCTACTCTATTCTATAAGTTTTGTTCTAAGTTTTGGTATTTTGATATGTTGGGAGTACTTTGGTAATTTTGGGAAAAACCCTAGTTGTTTTAATAAATTAATTTGTATAATTAATTTAAGGAAATTGGGAAATTGGTTAAAGGCATGAAATTGAGGAATTCATTGATTAAATGGTGTAGTTGGAAAATTAAAATCACTCGCCTATTGAATTGTTGATATATTTATTTCCAGTCTAGAAATAACTGTTTTTGGGCTATCGGTGGAGGATAGTCGTGATTGTTGTAGACATTGCATGAGGATTAGGAATAACTGAAACTAATCACATTGGTTAAGTCTTTAATTTGACTATTGGATTAATACAGAAAATACGTGTATTGATTGAGCATTGCATTTGCATATTGTGTGGGAGGAGATAGGGGATGTACTCCACGGTTTAGGGGAAGATAGGGATGGACCTCTAAACCGGATTTTGTTTGGGAGGAGATAGGGGATGGACTCCATTAGCATCACTATTATGTATGCTTATTATATTGAAGTGTTTTTACATGTTATTGATACAGCACTACAATGTGTATCAAACGGGAAGTATGAAGTGTTTTGATATGAGCATGAGTCTCATTTGTTTTGTTGATATTGAAAGTAATGTGAATATGTTGTATAGTTCACTGTTGTAAGTTTAGCCAGGTTCTGAGCCATATTGATAATAATGAAAGTGAAACGTGTCATTGACATTAGTGTCATGAGACGGTAAAATGATATAATTGATTATCTTGGTTAACCATCTATTGAATGCTATTGCTTTATTCAATGCTTATATTTGGTTTAGTATTTTTCTACTGGGCTGTGGCTCACCCTTTATGGGAACATCATTTTCAGGTTCAGGTGATAAGCTACCTCCAAGGACTTAGCTTGGAAGGATTTGGCTTTTGGATTCTGAAGACTATCTTTAGTTATTTGTTTTTCTTTGATAAATAATCAAGCCTAGGGCATTATTCGTATTTGAGTTAAAACTCATATTTTGTGTCCAAGTGTTGGCTTGGAAAGATGTAAGCCCATAAGGCATTTGATTCAATATTACATGAAATGTTTTTATTTAGTAATACTCTGATGAATGGGATAATGAATTGTTTTATTTTAATATTGCATGTTAATGATATATATATAATGGGTTTATTTTGAGGGCGTGACAAAAAAATTACATAATTACATACTTTTTTTAGTTATAAGTTCATAATTAAAAAAATATAAGTCATACATAATTAAATTTAAATATCACCATGAAACATAACCAAATAAAACATCTCATTAATATTAACCAAAATACTTTAGTATAATTTTTATTTTATTTTTTATTCCTAATAAATAAATAAAAAAAGACCCGACGAGGCTTGGACTGTGGCCTAGGCCCAAGCCTTAGGCCCGGTTCTAGGCCTTATTATCACTAATTTTGGACTTGGGCCCCACTTTGGCCCATGGGCCGACTTGGTTCGGTTTGTTAAAAAGGAGAGAGCCCACGAAACCCGCTTAGACCGGCCCGAGTGTCCGGGCTCGAGCCATTAATACATCCCTAGGCTGTAGCCTCTATGGGTCTAGTCGTGGGTCCATCCCTGATCATATGCTTCTTTTACTTTTCTCCTCTTCTTCTTGTATTTTTTTTTAATGTATTATTATTATGTATTTATTTGTTTATTGTTATTATTATTATTTTTTGTGATGATAAGTAACCTGCAAACCATTTCTGTTTAATTAGCACAAAACTTAGGCATGGTTTGGGATGATTAAATAAGTGTATTTTTTAACTTTTTATGAAACATAGATTGAATATAGGTTGGGTTTGAAGTGATATGTTAGAGAGGTGATGTCACTTAAATAAGATGATGTGACTTAAATAAGATAGTACCTTTTTAACTTTTTGACTTTTTTAGATCATGCCAAACAAGGCTTTTACTCACAAGTTTCTTCTGTTTTGTCCCAATAATATATATACATTGTTGGAAAAAAAAATAAAATTAAAGCATCTCTACCCGAACATTCCAAAATTATTTGTATGTCAAATTATTTTATTTATTTTTTATTTTTTTAAGACTTAGGTGAAAAATTGACAAATGTAAATTTAATCTCTCTAAAAATAAATACTTTACTTGATATGTCAAATTTATTATTTCAGTATATTTTTACTTTAAGCTTGTCGTATTCATATCACCATTTTGTAGAAACATACTTTTGCTATAAAAAAATTAAAGTTTTAGATACTAAAATTTAAAGGTAAAATTATTTTTTAGAGATTAAATATTTTTGTTACGAAAAGTGTCGCTATTATATTTTTGGTAACAAAAATTAGACATTAGTGATAAATTATTATTCTTTTACGACCAAATTCTTTGTCTAAAAAAATAAATCATTTTGAGACCAAATTATTTGGACTCTAAAAGTCTATTTATTATTAACATTTTCAAAATTTTGTCGCTAAAAGTCCTGTTTTTGACTTTTCAAAACGATATTTTAGCGATTACCCTCACGATAATAGGAATTGATCCCTAAATATCTTTTACAACAAATTTTTATTTTTAGAGATCGAAATATTTAGTCTATTAAAAAAAAAGAAAAGAAAAGTAAAAGTAGTTAGAGCAACTCCACTGGAAAACCAAATGATAAGAATTGACAACCTGAAAAGCCTCCACCCGGAACTTCAAAATTTGAGTTGTCATTAGACATGGCATAACTTTGAGTTCACGCCTTTCTATTTTATTATTTTTATTGAGAATGTAGTCATGCCAAAATTAATAATACAAAAAGTAATAAAATAATAAATTTGGCATACGTGAAATTGCCATTCAAACTTTCAAAAAAATTTAACATATCAAATTTGAAGATCTAAACAATGGCAAAACAAGAATATTGAGAAAGCTTATACATCAAAGTGATTGTGCTATAATTATATGTATATATGACAACAATTAATAAATAATCAGTTATTGCTTTGTTATCATATTTTCTTTCCAACCAACTGATTGATATTCAACTACCTATCAAAATTATGGAGAAATGCAATGTGTGCATTGTGCTTTTCTCTTGTTTTTCAACTACCATTCCTCACTTCTTTGATCACCATCCATTCTCACTCTCTCTTGAGTATGCTGATTATAATTATTATTTAAAGCAACTCTAATGTCTGAACTTTCATAGGCTCTTTGAGCATTTAATTCTCATCCCCAACTGGGTTACTTTGAGAATCACTAACAAGTCTCTTTCTCTTATTCTCTTTCTGTTCAAATGGCTGACTCAGAACACTCTTCTTCTGATGAGACTTCTTTTGATTCTTCAGGTACATACACACCTATTTAATGCCTTTTAACCTCTTCTCTTCCTTTTCCTTTTGCATCAAGTCACTCACTTTCACTCAATCTTGTCTCTAAAGCTTACTTCTCTTCAAAACATTCCTTGGTTTTTATATTATGTATATATATATTACAAAGTGAAGGTTGGAGTTGGTGTAGATTGAACCCTGCTCACGCTGAAATTGCCTCAAGTAGTTACTAAAAGTTGGGAATTGCTGGGAACGGTTACCAACTCTATCTAACTATTTTAATGAATAATTATTGGATCTAACTGATTCACAGTGTGTGCAAAACTTCTAGTATATATATATATATGGATTTTGTCTCTTGAGTCCTTGCTTTATATGGCCATGCCAAATGGTGCTAGCACTTGTTTTTTTTTTTTTTAACTTCTTATTTTTTACTGAGAATGTTCTGTTTCACTCTCCTCATCTTGTGCCAAACTCGTTCTACTTTTGGGGGACTTGGAACTGCAACATAAAAGCACAAGGCATGCTGACTTGTTTTCTTTTCACCTTCTTTTATAACTCTAATATTAATTATTGGTTTTAGAGGAAACAATTTTGTATACCAATAGGTATCAAGTTGCACTACTCTTTCACCAATCACAAATATATATGTCCCAAGTGTTCCTTAAACACTCAACAATATGGCTGATATTCTACTGTTTTTCATCAATCATAAGAGTGAAAAGGTACCACATAGATATACCCTATCCACATACTCATTTTAGAGAGTAAGATTCTCACTCAATGCTTTGCTTCTTTATGCACTTGGCTGTTTGTTTCAGAGGAAAGTAGTAAAAAAACCGAGCATGAATTCTCCGAAGACGAGGAAACACTGATCATTAGGATGTACAATTTGGTTGGGGAGAGGTTAGCTCTTTTTTTTTCAATTTTTTTTCATGAACTCTTTCAAATCTTCAACAATAATCATGATTCAGGTGGTCTCTAATTGCTGGAAGAATCCCAGGAAGGACGGCAGAGGAAATCGAGAAGTACTGGAACTCCAGATACTCAACAAGTGAATGAAATTTCATGCAACTCACTACTCAGTTGTGTTAGTTTTCTAAGTGAAACCTAGTGATTTTTGGTGGAGAGAGAGAGACAGAGAGAGAAATATGATCTGGGTTTCATCAATGTCACTTGTCTCTTTATGTGTGATATGTTTTTAAGGTTTTTGAGGAGTTTAATTAATTGTTCTTTGTCGTGATATTCCTATGTGAAAGCATATATGTATATGCCTCACTTTCTTATATAAATTTTTCTGTCTGCTTTCTGTTTGTTTCCATTTTTGTTGTCTTTCTGAGCTTTTTACCAAACTCAAATGTATGTTGAAAACAAAATTTTTAAACTCTAGACACTCCCCACTTTTAAACTTATTTCACAAACACTTTGTTTGTTTTAAAAACATAACTTCAAGAATAAAGTTGGAACTTGTTAGAATATATTTTGAAAACATGACTTCAAGAGTTTGAATTGAATTTTTAAAACGACTTGATTTTCATAGCTCTTTCTTTTGGAGCAGCTTGAAAGTATCATTTCCTAATTTTTAGATAATCAATTTTTTTTTTTTCAACTTATTAAAACTATTTTTTTTAAAAAATACAAGAAGAAATCACACCAAACCGTCTAACACGTTCTTAAAATTTAGAAAATTATAAACAATTCATATATACTACAAACAATCCTTTAATATAAACAATCGAAACTTTGGCCTATGGAAAAACAATACAAGATTTTTATCTTCCCTTTTGCCCCTAAAAAATAATACAGAGTAATAATAATAATAAAAAAAATATTTTTTATATTTTGTGATTAAAATAAAGCTTTTAGGTTTTTGTCCCCCATGAACGAAAACAGAAGAAGTTTGTTTCTGGTGGTCTTTAAGCTGTTTATGTAGCTGTTTTCGTTTTCTTCTTACTATCTGTCTCTATGCATTTTTTTCCACAATACTTTAATACAAACGGGATTTTAGCCCAATTTAGGCTAAAATCCACAAAAAAAACACAAATTAGGTCAAAATAGCTAATAAGACGGTTAATGAGTCTAACGGTACTTTTTAGTCTAGAAATCATAGGGAATTATGTTCTTATAAATGATAAGGGTTGTGTGCAAATAGGTTAAACCATGAGGGGTGTTTGGGAAGAAGTTTTTTAATTTTTATTTTTTGAGTTAAAATAGTATTGAGAAGGGAATTTATGCCGAACAAATGGACCAAGCTTTTGTTTTGGACCGAACAACCCGATTTGCTCGTCTAAGATGTTGGATCATGCTGGGCGGTAAACGTGGATTGCGGTCAGAGCTAAGCACGCACCTTGGTGATGGGTCAGGCTAGGTTAGAATTAGGTCGTCAACATAGACCGCGCTAAATAGGGAATAAGCCACAAGTATGAACTAGGCTAGGCCAAGATGAGATCGCTGCCTAAGACCGAGTTAAAGCTCCCAACCAAGCTAACGCGAGAGCTACGCAGATGGCGAACAGTGAGGGTCTTAGCCGAGCTTGGCTGAGTTGGGGGACCAGTGTGGTTGTGAGGGGCATCGACTGGTCTAAGAGCAGAATGCCCTTGTGGGATTGATCGAGTCTCGAAGTTGGCCTAATTCAGCTTGGCGCAAGGTTGTCCTAAGCTATAGCACTTTGAGAATGACACAAGTGATTGTTCGGTTGGGGTGCTCCACGTGGTCCAATGGCATAAGGAGAGGAATCCACTCTAAGTGCGCGTTAATATCGTTTGGCGGTTTGACTAATATTGTTTGGCAATATTGACGTGTACATGTGTAAGAAAATGAGAGGACAGTACAGCTACGCATCCAATAAAGAGCGACAAAAATAGTGCGAGCACAATCTTAGACTGCAAGGCCAGCCTAGATAAAGGACGCAATTAGACTCTAAGAAGGATAAACAAACATTGGCTACACTCTCACTCTCTCTCCATTCCTTCTTCTTCTTCAGGTGATCGTCGAAGGGGTTTTTCGACAAACCACTCCCGAGGTAGCTCACTATTGTTTTGTTTGCAGTAAGCAAGACGCCATTCGAAGCAAGACAAGCTTGGTAGCAAAGTGTATGGACGACGATGAATATTTTTTTTCTCGTACAAACATTAAAAGATAAAATAAGTTAAAATAATTAATAAGATAAAATGTCACATTAAATTTATAATTATTTTATTTTTTTCTCTCATTAATATTACATCCATTGATAAAAAAATCTAACTCTCTTTTTAAATATAACTATTTTAATCAATTTAAAATAATCCACTACTAAAACAGCTTATTAAAATACACAACTACGCAAGGGAGCCAAATAAACAGACAGCATAAAAACACCGCCTCACATATTTCTGGTGGTCCATGAGCTGTTGACGTGAGTGTTTTTGTTTTCTTCTTCCTATTTATCTCTATGCACTACTTCTTTTTATTTTTTTATTTTTTTTTGAGGACTTTTCTACACCACTGTAATACAAACAAACAAATGAACAGACAGACTGACAGACACTGCATGAAAACACTGCCTAACAGCATATCCAGTGGATTAGTTAATGAACTTGTTTGGAAAAGGCTAAAAGTTGGTTTTTTTAAGTTAAAATTTACAAAAAATAAAAAAATAAAAAATAAAATAATTAATAAAATAAAATATCATATCAAATTCATAATTATTTTATTTATTTTTCTCACAAACATCACATTTAAGTATAAAAAAATCCAACCATCTCCCCAAACATAAATTTTTTTGCCTATTAAAATAATCAAAAATTAAAATAACCTACTAAAATAACCAACTTCACAAATAACACCAGTGAAGTCTAACAATATAATAAATAGAATGTTTTGCACAATGTTATAATAATGATGATAATAAATAATAATATATAAAATTAAAGATTATAATACACCAGTGAAGTCTAACAATATAATAAATAGAATGTTTTGCACAATGTTATAATAATGATGATAATAAATAATAATATATAAAATTAAAGATTATAATACATACTTCTTAAAAGATATGTATTATATGCACCTCATGACTATAAAAAAATGACATAATTTTATATTTTTTGAGTTATAATTTTTTTTAAAATTCATAACTAAATACAAAAAAATCATAACTAAATATTTTAAAATAATATCATAATTAAATAAAAAAATTAGTTATAACTAAAGAAGAAAATGACATGACTAAGAGTGCATATGGTGTGAGGGTATGTATAATAGAATTCTTCATAATAAAAATCAAGTGTTGAAAAATGTAACTGTGAGACTTTAGGAGTCACATTGTCATTGTACTAAAATTGTTTTTCCTCCACTCGTGAAAGTACAATCGAAGTGAAGTAATTTTAAGATAAAATCCATGTCGTTCACACAGGGCATACCTTGTACTAAGGCCACTAAGGCTTGTACCTTAGGTCCAAAATTTGGTAGTATATTTAAAATTTAAATATTGGGTCCAATTAAGTTCCATATTAACAGGTTTCAAAAACTTCTATTGGGTCCAATTAAAAAACAAAACATTTAGTCACAAATTTGGTTGGGTCCAATTAAAAAAAATAAATTAAAACATATACAAATATACTTGGCCCAAATAATTGAATAAATAAATTTGACTTAATTTTTCTCTCTCATAAACTATCGGATTTTAATGGATAAATAATTTTAAGCTATGTCTTTATCATATTTTAATTGAATAAAGTTTCCTTAATTTTTTTACCCTAATTTTGTTTCATTCAATTGTGTTTCATAATTTCTTTACTATAAGATATCAGATAGTGAGTGGATTGTGTGTTTTGTGTGAAAAATTAATTATATAGTCATGTTTCCTTTTTCATTTATGTTTGTTTTACACTGCTAGTGAAGCAAAATTATTATCCCACTCTTCACTTTAGCACAATGTGAAATCATTTATGTTTGCTTCACACTGCTACAACATTTCATTAATTAGATTTGTTGATTGATTAGTTTGTTTGTTGATTTCAACTATACACTTTTGGTAACCTTTTTTTTTGGCACTCTAGAATGAATATATTTAATATCTATTTTGGTATCAATCAGCCGTATAGTGGTACCAAATAGTGTGATTTTTTCTATTTATTTATGAATATAGGCCCCATTTGTTGGTTTTTGCCTTAGACCCCTAAAAACTCAGGACCAGTCCTGTACTCACAACATTCCTCATCTAGTGTTCACGACCACCAAAAAGTTTGAACCAAGTCACGAGCTAAAATTACTCAAAATATCAATATAAAATATAAAGAGTTCTCATAAAATCTTCCATCTCACACATCATCTTTTCTATCTTCTTCTCCACACAAAAAACCCTTCTCTCAATTTTTACACAACTCATATAAGTATATATTGATAGATGAAAGAATTAAAATTCTATTAATATATATATATATATATATATTAAACATGACATAAGTGCAATAATATTATCTAATAAAACTCTTGTAATGGAAATAATTAAAATTTTAATTTATGTTGTAATGGTCAAACAAATTAAATAGTCAGAATAATAATCCTATTTTTATTAAAAAAATTTAACAATCTCCCACTTTTAATAAAAATAATTTTTTTAATATTTTCACAAAATTTATGATATAGCCCCACATTTTAAAACTACAACTTGAAAACAATATAAACAAAATATATAATATGGGGCAACATATACTGTGTAATAGGTGTACGTATCTTCTGGATTTGAACCTTACTTAGTGTTAACAATTTTCCTTCGAAGAATCATATTGAACTAAATCTTAAACTAGATTCTTTGGACCGAAGGTTAACATGTCACGCACACAACACTAGTATTGGACAATAGTTCGCGGGTTAGTGTTTTTAATAGCCATGCATTCTGGTATTGATTTTCATGAAATTTTTTGAGACTAGCCCAAGTCCCACAATCGTAGTCTCATGACGGTTCCCATTTAGTAGAATCCTCTAAAGATACAATGACAGAATGTACCTTGCAAGAGATTGCTTGCCTTGGATTCATTCAAGGTAAACCCCTTCCTAACCAATCACTCATCATCATTGTTGCCTTAAGGATGGGTAGGAGAACCACTCTTGTGGTGTCTCTTACAATATGAAGTGTTGCAATCAAGGCACGCCATAAGGATTGTTTCTCCCCCACTAAACCTCCTGCACAGGGTTGCCAATCATAGAGGTTGAGTTACTTCTTTAGAGCTTTGCCCATCCCCATCAACAAGTAAATATGGATCTAGGCTCACTAGTCCCGAGTCAATAATTCCTCAAGTTTATTAAGAGGGAGAATTATACTGACGGTTCATATAATTTGGAGTTCATATCACTTTGATCCTTAACTTTTTAATTGTAACACATTTGATTCTAAATTTTAAATCTTGTTTCAAATAAGGACAATTGAAGATATCATTGTTTAATTTTAAGGGCAAAATCGTCAATTTGATGAAATATAAACTCATTTGGCAAAAATAAATGTTAAAAAAATATTTTTGAATTTTTAAAAATTATTTTTGATAACGTTCTTCTTCCCGGGTGAATGGGTCGGACTGGTCCAGGCTCTTCAGGTTCCGGTTCGGGGTGATGATTCCGTCAAATGACCTGCATGCAAGCCCAAAAGGGAACGGGGCAGTCCCCCAGTGAACCCTCCGGCGTGAGAATTAGTAGAGGAAGAAGTAGGGAATATGGAGAGAGGGATCAAGAGAGAGATAACTTAACCTTATTCTTGTCTTTCTATCCTTGCTTATATCCTTTGGTTATCATTTCCCTGTCTCTTGTGACGTGCTTCCTTTCGCCGAAAGCCTGTGCCGTAGCTTACCTTGTTCAGGGTGATGGGGCTCTGTTCCAACGGGGGGGTGTTGTCATAATAAATGCTGTGATGGGATGCATTAATGGTGATGTGTTGTGATAATAACTCTGCAGATCTTTGTCTGTTGATGTGGCCCGTGTCCCACCTGCTATGTGCCCAAATGCCATTGGCCCTCCATATCTAGATGGCCTCCAGCTGTCCTGGGCTTTGCCAACCGGGTTATGCCATTGGTCCCAAGCGATGGGTTTGGGGTGGTTTACTGTGGGCCGTATGCCTTGTGGGCCTATCCGTGTCAGTAGTCCCCCATTTCCGAGTGCAGCTTTAGCCCAACGAAGGGAATAGTAATAAGGAAGAGAAGTGTGAACCGAGTGGAGAGGCCGACTGGAAGTCGTGCCGACCGCAAGGGTGACTGAGCGGGAGAAGCTGACCGTGAGGCATGCCGACCGCGAGGGTGGCCGGGCTGGAGGGGTCGACCGTGAGGCGTGTCGACCACGAGGGTGGCCGAGCGGGAGGGGTCGACCGTGAGGCGTGCCAACCGCGAGGGTGGCCGAGCGGGAGGGGTCGACCGTGAGGCGTGCCGACCGCGAGGGTGGCCGAGTGGGAGGGGGCGACCGTGAGGCGTGCCGACCGCGACGGCGCGGGGCTCAAAAATGTGATGATGTGAAATGGAAGGGCGACCGTGAGGCGTGCCGACCGCGACGGCGCGGGGCTCAAAAATGTGATGATGTGAAATGGAAAGGACAGGGTAAGGGGAGAGGACAGTGCATCGTGGCCATACACGTGGCGATATCGTGGGGGGAATGAAATGTTGGTGCGGAAATGAAACGATAGGTCACGAGGGGGGTTTTGAAAAGGTGGTTTTGGCGGTTGATTTGAAAGGTTTTGAAACGGGCGAAAATTAATGTGGATCCATGGGATACGGGTAAAACCGTGGGTTTTTGGTATAATGCGTTTCACCTACCTTTTTACAAAAACTCAAAATATCCAAGTGTTAATTCCTTCACTGCGTACGACATATCTGTGTAGCATCCTCTCAACTTCCTTGCGTCTGCGTCAGAAGTGTTTTGTAAGCAAACCCTAGAAATGGCGCAAGAAGAAGTAGACAATGTGAGGGTAGACCCGTTAGGGGATGATGATGCGGAGGAGTTAGCAGCGCGATACAGGACGGAGGTGCGAATGGTGGGGGAAACGGTGGGAGAATCGCAGGCGTCGGTCCTGGTATTGGCGCCACAGCCACTAAGCCAGGTAGAGCCAGATCAGTGGCACACTAAGGCGGATAGATCCACACTCACGGCGGCGGATTTAGAGGTGATTAGGGGACGGTACCAGATTCCAGCGGAGGTAGAGTTACGGCTGCCAACATCAGGGGAAAGGCCGTCTACTGTGAGGCTAGGGGAGTTTTCCCTGTACGAGGAGGCGCTAAAAGAGGGGTTGAGGCTGCCACTGCCTCAAGTGGTGGTTGACGTGCTAAATCGCCTGGAGGTAGCGCCGGGGCAATTGATGCCCAATGCGTGGAAGATTCTGCTGGCCTGTGCGAGTGCGTGGCCTAAGGCGAATGTGGGGGGAGGCCATGACGATAGACGAGTTCTTCTCATGTTACAAGGCGTCGGGGCAGCAAGAAACTTGGGTCACCCTACAGGCGGTGATGGGGAGGGGATTGGTGGCAGGGCTGCCTACGTCGATCAAGGGGTGGCAGCCACGGTGGTTCTTCGTGGCAGTTAATGGGGGGATGGGGGTACGCACCATCTGGAAGGTGCCAACCCGGTCGATGGAGTCGAGACTGGGGGCGGTGGCGGAAGAGAGGGTGAAGAGAGTGAAGGAGTGGAAAGAGAGAGAGAAGGCCAAATGGGACGATCTTGTCCAGCCGTCTGCACTGTTTGAGGCGAGGCTGGGACTGCAGCCGAAAGGTGGAGACCTCGGCCGGGCGGAGTTGGAGGAGAGGAGAAGAGCGCAGGAGGTAGAGGATCGAGCCGTTATGGCCAAGGCCGCGAAGTTGATGGAGGCGCAGAGGGACCGACCGCCTCAACCGATCGCGCGGGAGAGGATCTGACTGCGTCCCAGGCCGTTGGGGGAAAAAGACTTAAGCAGCTTTGAGCCGCGGCCGCCGCCTGTAGACCCTGTAAAAGAAAAGGCCAGAAAGGGGGTGGAGCCCTAAAAAAGAAGAAGAAGAAGAAGAGGAGTGCCCCAGAGGAAGCTGCAGAGGAGTCTGGGGCCAAGAGGGCGAAGGTGGCCCCAACGGAGGTGGAGGTCCCTGTGGCAAAGGACGCCCCAGAGGTGGTGGAGATCATCCCCACGGTGGAGGTTGTGGAGATTGCTCCACCAGTGCAAGTGGAGACTGGGGTGAGTGAGACGGCGCCGAGCGGAGGGGAACAGGTCCAGAAGAGGCCTGACCCCCAGGAAGGAGGGGTTCGTCTGGCTACGGCGATTTATCATGTGCGCGTGGTGGCTGGAAGGTTGGAGGGAGAAGAAGGCCCAGCCAGGGCGGGGGCAGACCGCCTGGTGAAGATTGTGGAGGAGGGAGCTCTGCGCGCTGCATCTGGGTATAATGAGGCCGACCTGCTGAGGGGGTTATGCTCCGCCCAAATGGAGGTAACTACCTTGGCGGGGGCCCTTCTTAGGAAGGCTGGGGCTGCCAAGTTGAAGGCTGAGGAGGCCAGGGCCCAGTTGGCCAAATTAAGGAAGGACAATGCCGACTGGAAGACTGCCCATGCTGATATGCCAGCAGTCAAGTTGGAACTAGAGGACACACGCCGTAAGGTTGTGTCGCTTGAGTTCCAACTGGCTGGTGAACAGAAAAAGTTGGAAGAGTCTGAGAGGGCCTGCGCCGTGGCAATCGAGTGGCATGAAGAGGCCATGACCAGCAATAAAGAGCTGGTCAGGCAAAAGGATGAAGCGGACTTCAGAATTGGAGATCTGTTGAAGGAGTTGGGGGAGGAGCGTGCCAAAGCAGAGAAGGAGAAGGGGAGGCTTCTGAGGGAGTGGGAGATGGAGAAGGCGAAGGCAGCGGCAGAGCTGGAGACTCTGAGGAAGGAGGTGGAAGAGGAGAGGGCGACGACGGTTGCTGAAAGGGGGGCCCTGCAAAGGGAGCTGGACGAGGAGAGGGCGAAGGTGGCGTCTGAAAAGGCGGCCTACCCTGATCTATACGTCGCAGCAGTGGAGCAATATAAAGGGTCCCCTGAATTTCAGATGGTGGTGGATGCTGCTGTCGCCAGGAGTCTGGCTGGTCAAGAGTCTGGGGGGGTGAGCCCATCAAGGAAGACTGCTGGAGGTAGGACAGAGGCAGAGGTGATTGAAAGCTTCCAGCAGTCAGACTTCTATAAGCACGAAATGGCCGAGTTCTGGGACAGCGGTTGGAAAATGTTCAAGCGCAGAGCTGAAGAGCTGTTCCCACACTTGGACCTTAGTAGTGTGACAATAGGCGAAGATGATGTGGCCCAGACCCCCCTGGACGAAGGCGTTGAAGAAGAGGATCTGGCATATAGCGAGGAGGAGTAGCCAAGGAGAAGAAAAACTGGGCGTGCTCTGTGTTTGTTTGTTTTTTTTTTTTTTTAAACTTGTAAACACATTGTAAAGGAATGAGTGAATGAATGAAGGTATGGAGAATTTAACTATAATGAAGTTGTGTACAAAGATTATTTAATTGTAATGGATGAATGTATAGCCAGTTGAATTTTGTGTATTTTGCTTATGTTGCCAGCATGAATGAAATGTTGTGATTAAAACTGGTCATAAAGATTGGGTCAATAAAAATATCGTGCAACGTGAAAGTTAAAAGTTCCTCCCTGCGGAGTGCGATTGGAGTTGTATGAAAATTGAAAAGATAATGGAAAAATTGGAGTAAGAGGCAGGTTGTAAATTGTAACTAAATAGTTGGCAAATAATCTGATTAGTAAATGTAATACGTGAGAGTATGTGGAGAATTTAACTAGGTAAAGACGTGGTCTTGGAACTGTGAAGAAGCTTCAAAATGTGACTAAGTGTTGAAAATGTGGTTCTGCTAGGCATTGAAGTGCTCAGTCAGGCCGAGGCTTTTGAAGTGCTCGGTCTGGCCGAGGCTTTTGAAGTGCTCGGTCTGGCTGAGGCTTTGAAGTGCTCGGTCTTCTGAGGCTTTTGAAGTGCTCGGTCTGGCCGAGGCTTTTGAAGTGCTCAGTCTGGTTGAGGCTCTGAAGTGCTCGGTCTGGCCGAGGCTTTTGAAGTGCTCCGTCTTGCTGAGGCTTTGAAGTGCTCGGTCTAGCCGAGGCTTTTGAAGTGCTCAGTCTGGCTGAGGCTCTGAAGTGCTCGGTCTGGCCGAGGCTTTTGAAGTGCTCGGTCTGGCTGAGGCTCTGAAGTGCTCGGTCTGGCCGAGGCTTTTGAAGTGCTCGGTCTGGCTGAGGCTTTGAAGTGCTCGGTCTGGCCGAGGCTTTTGAAGTGCTCCGTCTGGCTGAGGCTTTGAAGTGCTCGGTCTGGCCGAGGCTTTTGAAATGCTCGGTTTGGCCGAGGCTTTGAAGTGCTCGGTCTGGCCGAGGCTTTTGAAGTGCTCGGTCTGGCCGAGGTTTTTGAAGTGCTCGGTCTGGCTGAGGCTTTGAAGTGCTTGGTCTTCCGAGGCTTTTGAAGTGCTCGGTCTGGCCGAGGTTTTTGAAGTGCTCGGTCTGGCTGAGGCTTTGAAGTGCTTGGTCTTCCGAGGCTTTTGAAGTGCTCGGTCTGGCCGAGGCTTTTGAAGTGCTCGGTCTGGCCGAGGCTTTTGAAGTGCTCAGTCTGGCCGAGGCTTTGAAGTGCTCGGTCTGGCCGAGGCTTTTGAAGTGCTCGGTCTGGCCGAGGCTTTTGAAATGCTGCAAGTGAAAAAGTTATGGGAGCGACATAGAGACAGTTGAATTATGAAAACCGAAATCACCAGGCGGAGTTTGCATTATGTATAAAAAGGGAAATACAACGATATTATCAATACAAAAGTACGAATTATTGATAGTAACGCTTCAAATGTTCCGCATTCCAGGGATGGGGCAGGTCTCGGCCTTCCATGTCTTGAAGTCGGTAAGTGCCTGGTCGTGGTCGGGTTTTCACAACGTAGGGCCCCTCTCATTTGGCTGCCAGTTTGCCCTCGGTTGGATTCTTTGTGGCAGGAGTCACTTCTCGTAAGACAAGGTCCCCTACGGAGAACTCTCGTGGTCGGACTCGGCGGTTATAGTGTGTTCTCATTTTCTGCTGGTATGAAGCCAATCTGACAGCAGTGGTCTCTCTGAGCTCTTCGACGAGGTCCAAGTCTGTCCGATGGAGTTCTTCGGCTGCGGCCAGGTCCGGATGTAAAACCCTGGGGGTAGGCAAACCGACTTCTACCGGAATAACTGCCTCAGCGCCATATGTTAAGCGAAAAGGGGTTTCTCCAGTGGGAGTGCGAGCAGTGGTTCGGTAAGCCCAGAGTACGTTTGGTAGTTCCTCGGCCCAAAGGCCTTTAGCAGCTTCGAGCTTGGTTTTGATGATTTTCAGGAGGGAACGGTTGGTGACCTCAACTTGGCCGTTTGCTTGAGGGTGACCGGGGGAGGAGAAACATGGTTAAATCTGGAGGTCGGCACAAAATTTTCTGTACTTGGCGTTATCGAATTGTTTGCCATTGTCCAAGATGATGGCCTGAGGGATGCCAAATCGACAAATGATCGATTGCTAGATAAACCTGATGGTGTTCCGCTCGGTGATTGTGGCAAGGGGTTCAGCCTCGACCCACTTGGTAAAGTAATCAATGGCAACAATCGCGAACTTGGTCTGGCCTCGACCGGTGGGAAGTGGACCAACCAGGTCGATCCCCCACTTGGCAAACAGATAGGGGCTGTAGTGTGTGATTAGCTCTGTAGGGGGGGCCATGGGGGATGTTGGCGAAGCGTTGACATTTGTCGCATTTGAGTACGAAGTCGGTCGCATCCTGATTAAGAGTTGGCCAAAAATGCCCCGTACGGAGTATCTTCTGGGCAAGGGACCTGCCACCTGAGTGATTACGACAAATTCCTTCATGGATCTCCTGCATTACATAAGTTGCTTGGGCGGGGTTGAGGCACCGTAGATACGGCCGGGAGAAACCACGCTTGTACAATATACCGTCCAGAATGACGTAATTGGACGCTCGGGATCGGACTTTGGCAGCCTGTTGCTGGTCATCTGGGAGGGCTCTTGTGGTCAAGAATAGGAGAATGTCGGATGCCCAAGGGATGGGTTCATTTTGGATGTATTGTACGGCTTGCAGAGCTGGTGAGATGGCTGGGTGGTGTAGATATTCGACGCGGACATCATGGCTGAGAGTAGGGTGGTCAGCAGAGGCCAACTGAGCCATCTCATCTGCTTTGGAGTTTTCCCCCCGAGGAATGTGCCTGATGTGGAAAGTATTGAAGAGGCGAGCAAGGGGGAGTGCCAGATCTCTGTAAGCTCGCATCTTGTCGTCCTTGGCGTCAAAGTCCCCCGTCATCTGTCCGACGACGAGTTGGGAGTCGCTGGATACTCGGAGGTGACTGACCCCTATGTCCTTGGCAAGGTGGAGTCCTGCTATTAATGCCTCGTACTCGGTTTCATTGTTGCTTGCTTCAAACAAGAAACGGAGGGCACATTTGAAGTAGCCGCCCTTAGGGGAGGTGAGGATGAGGCCAGCACCGCTTCCTTCTCTTCGGTACGAACCGTCGACGTTAAGAGTCCAAGAATGGGGATCTTCTGGCTCTGTTGGAGTTGGTAGGAGCGGGGGTGCAGTGGTCGGGATCGGCTTGGTGAACTCCATGATGAAATCAGCTACAGCTTGCCCTTTGATTGCTGTCCAAGGGCGGTAAGAGATGTCGAACTGGCTGAGTTCTACGGACCACTGCATCAATCTACCTGAGAGTTCTGGTTGCTGCATGACCTTCTTCAGGGGCTGGTCGGTGAGGACCACTATCTTCTCTGGGTTGAGCTTCATCTGGTACTTGCGCAAGGTGGCGAAGGTCTCACGTAAATCAGTAAGGTGATCGGAGGAGTATTTTCTTTTGACTAGCATGTCGTCGACGTAGACTTCCATATTCCGGCCTATTTGGTGATGAAAAACGGTGTTAACCAGCCGCTGATAAGTGGCCTCAGCATTATTCAGTCCGAATGGCATTACACAGTAGTGGTAGGTACCTCGGTCGGTAATAAATGATGTGTGCTCCTGGTCAGATGTGTGCATCAGGATTTGGTTGTACCCAGAGAAGGCATCCATGAAGCTGAGCATTTGATGACCGGCTGTGGCGTCGACCAGCAGATCTATGCGAGGAAGGTGGTAGCTGTCTTTGGGACAAGCTCGGTTCAGATCAGAGTAGTCGACATAGAGCCGCCATTTGCCATTGTGTTTGCGGACGAGGACCACATTGGACAACCACCTAGGATAGTCCACATTTTTGATGATTGGGCCTCGAGGAGTTTGTCAACTTCGGCGGCTATAAGGGTGTTGCGCTCCGGATGGAAAATGCGTTGCTTCTGGCGGTGGGGTCGAAAGTGGGGTTCGATGCTGAGGCGATGGGTTATGAAGGAGGGGTCGATGCCTGGCATGTTAGAATGGGTCCAGGCGAATACATCTCTGTGCTCGGTTAAGAGAGCAGTAAGGTCGGCCTTGGCTTGGGCGGGTAATTGACTGCCGATCTTGGCGGTTCTGATTGGGTTGGTGGGATCGATGTTGACTTCAACAAGTTCCTCTACAGGTTCACCTCTGACCAGCTCGTCCTCGTCTCGGACGTCAAGCCCTTCGATGATCATGGCCTCTTTTAGCTTGACTTCCTTGAGTGAGGCGACATAACACTCCCTGGCCAAGGTTTGTTCTCCTTTGACAGTTCCGACACCGAGATCGGTAGGAAATTTCATGGCCAGATGATATGTGGATGTGATGGCTTGGAAGGCATTTAGGGCTGTGCGGCCAAGGATAATGTTGTAAGCGGAGGGGCAGTCGACCATAAGGAAGGTGAGCAACTTAGTGGTCTGCCCGGGTGCTCGCTGATGGTGATAGGCAGATCGATGGAGCCGATGGAGGTCACTCGGTCGCCGGTGAAGCCGACCAGAGGGGTTTGGAGAGGGGACAAGCTCTCCTCCCCGATCTTGAGTTGGCGGAAGCAAATGAGGAAGATGATGTCTGAAGAGCTGCCGTTGTCTATGAGGACTCGTCTGACCTTGTAGTTGGAGAGGATGGCGGAAATGACAAGGGGGTCATCATGTGGGTAACGGACTCCTGCACAGTCGGTGTCGGTGAAGGTGATGGGTTCGATCCATTGTTTTGATTGTTTGGGAGGTCGGTCCACCGTCGCCACTGCTTTGTCTAAGCCTTGCCTGATTCTTCTGAGTTCTGCCTTCTGAGCCGAGCGGGATGGCCCCTCTCAAGCAAGGCCCCTCAAAATGACTCTGATTTCTCCGACTGGTGGAGGGGGATTTCCCGGAGGCCGAGGCTGTGGTGGCGGGCAATCGTGGCCTTCGTTTGGTGGGGCTTGATTGCGGGGTGGTGTGCGTCGGCGATTGTTCCTGGGAAGGTCAGTTCTTTGCCTCTGTGCGGGGCGGGGGTCTGTGAATCGGCTGAGGCGGCCCTGGTGGATGAAGGTCTCGACTTGGTCTTTGAGGTTGATGCACTCGTCGGTGGTATGGCCATGGTCTTGGTGGAAGCGGCAGTATTTGGACTGATCTTTCCGGGTGGAAGGGTTTCGGGACGGTAGGGGCCACTTGAGGGGGTAGTCCCACTGGATTTGATTAAGGACGTGCTCCATGGGGGAGTTGAGAGGTGTGTACCGCTCAAACCGACCGGGCGGTCTGGTCGGAGTCGACCGGTCGGTTCGGGGGGGTCGGTCATTATAGTGGGGTGTTTGGCTATTATACTGGGCGGTTCTGGGCTCGGAGTCTTTCCTCTTTTCTCTGGGGGTCGGATTTTTAGGGGTCGGCTCTTGCCGAGCGGCCAGGGAATCTTCAGCATTCATGTATTTCTGGGCTTTGGATAGTAGAGCTGCCATGGTGGTTGGAGGGTTTTTGGAGAGGGAGAAAAGGAAATCAGACGACCGCAGGCCGGCCATGAAAGCGGTGAGGATGACCTTGTCGTCATTCTCCGCTACTTGAAGGGCTTCGGTGTTGAACCGGGTGACAAAGCTGCGGAGCGACTCCCCCTCGGTCTGACGAATGTTAAGGAGCTGGGTGGCTGGGCGTCTCTGACGCTGGGCTCCAATAAAGTGGCACAGGAAGGAGTCACTGAGGTGTTGAAAGGTGGAGACGGAGTCCGCCGGTAGTTGGCTAAACCACAGCCGAGCCGATCCCTTCAGTGTCACTGGAAAAGCTCGGTACATGATCTCGTCAGAGAAGGCATGGAGGATCACGAGGGTGCGGTAGGTTTCCAGATGGTCGACTGGGTCCGTCGTGCCATCGAAGGAGTCAACGGTAGGCATCTTGAACTTGGCAGGCAATGGTTTGTCGCGGATGGAGGCAACAAAAGGCGAGTTGGTGGTGACTGAGGGCTTGTGCTGAATGTTCTGCATGACCCCTTGTTGTTGGAGTTTCATAGCTTGGATTTCAACGTCCTAGAGGGGAATGTTGTCGCCATGGTCGGTCAATGGAGGCTGAACACTGCTAGCTTCCCCCTCAGGAGCCAGTGCTGCGACTGGCGGGCGTGGAGGTGGGGGTGGTAGGTTTTCATGTTGGGGAGGAAGGGGCTGCGAACCTTCTGGGTTAGGCGGAGGGGGTTGTGGAGCAGTATGGCCTGGGGTTGTTCCTTGGTTGGGTGGGATATTTGGAGGTGGAACGGGGGGGTTTCTTTGGAGTAACGCATTGATCAGGGCCTGGTTTTGCTCGGCCATGCGGTTAATGCTGTTGGTGAGCTCGATGATGTATTGTGGTGGGTTGGTTGGGTGGGAAGGATCTGTTTGGTGATCGGCGGCGTTGTGGTGAGAAGCCATGGACCTAGTCGTGACCATACACCTGGACGGGCAAGAGGGAAAGGTGATGGTGAGAAGGGAGGGCTCCGACGGTAGTGAACACAACTAGCGCACGGATAAACCACTAAGTTCCCACAGACGGCGCCAACTGATAACGTTCTTCTTCCCGGGTGAATGGGTCGGACTGGTCCAGGCTCTTCAGGTTCCGGTTCGAGGTGATGATTCCGTCAAATGACCTGCATGCAAGCCCAAAGGGGAACGGGGCAGTCCCCCAGTGAACCCTCCGGCGTGAAAATTAGTAGAGGAAGAAGTAGGGAATATGGAGAGAGGGATCAAGAGAGAGATAACGTAACCTTATTCTTGTCTTTCTATCCTTGCTTATATCCTTTGGTCATCATTTCTCTGTCTCTTGTGACGTGCTTTCTTTCGCCGAAAGCCTGTGCCGTAGCTTACCTTGTTCAGGGTGATGGGGCTCTGTTCCGACGGGGGGGTGTTGTCGTAATAAATGTTGTGATGGGATGCATTAATGGTGATGTGTTGTGATAATAACTCTGCAGATCTTTGTCTGTTGATGTGGCCCGTGTCCCACCTGCCATGTGCCCAAATGCCATTGGCCCTCCATGTCTAGATGGCCTCCAGCTGTCTTGGGCTTTGCCAACCGGGTTATGCCATTGGTCCCAAGCGATGGGTTTGGGGTGGTTTGCTGTGGGCCGTATGCCTTGTGGGCCTATCCGTGTCAATTTTATTCACTAAAGATAAAATTATGTAAAATTGATAAATATTTTAGACATTTATTTACTTTTTTTTTACCAAATTAATTTTTATTATGTGTTTGGATGATAATCATGTAATGAGTGGTTATTTTTATTTTCATTAAATTAGTTTTTATTTTTCCAAAAGTCAAATATAACGACAACTTTGATATCATTATTAAACTAATACATTAAATCAAAAAACCCAAAACTAAAAACATTTCATATATTTAATATATCGATTATACATTAAAATTTTAACAACCACCCATTACATGATCATCATCCAAACACATAATAAAAATTAATTTCGTAAAAAAAATAATAAAATAAATGTCTAAAAGATTTATCAATTTTACATAATTTTATCTTTAGTGGGTAGAAATAATTTTTAAAAATTAAAAATATTTTTTTGACATTTATTTTTGTTAAATTTGTTTATATTTTATCAAATTGTTGATTTTGCCCTTAAAATTCAGCAATGGTATCTTCGATCGTCCTTATTTAGAACAAGATTCAAAATGTAGAGCCAAATGTGTCACAATTGAAAAATCAGAGACTAAAGTAGCACGAACCTCACACTAAATAGACGGTTAGTGTAATTAACCATTATTAATAATATTTGCCTCAATATTTGACTCCATAAGTCATAAACTTTTGAGCTTCTCAAGCTTCACTTTATTTTTCATATTGTCTTCTCAAGCCTAATTGCTAATTAGCAACATATTTTTCCATCTCATGCAGTATACACTCATTAAGTCTTTTTCGGTGCAGCACATCTCTTTTTATCTTTAAACACACGTAAAATATTTTCAAACACAATTCTCTAATGAACGAAGTTACTCTCAAGATAAATATGATTTTAAACTAATACAATTACAAAATAATAAAAAGTCATGTTTTCTTCCCATTGGTGCCGGCACCTCGAATATCAATTACTCAAAGTACCAAGCTTTCTTCATACATTGCATTAATAACATATACAATGGTCATGCCATTTAATTGTGATAAAAATCTTTAGTAAAGAATTTATTTTCAAAACGCAATAAACTAGATAAATGCTAGGCCTTCACAATTATCAAATTTGTTTAAACCAAAATAAATATTTAAAAATAGGTCCTAAATTTTAAACAATACAGATTCAGCAATTCTCCAAGACAGAAATTAGTGTAATCTCACAAATGCTTCACATTTCAAAATTTTCCTTTCACAAAACAAAAGTATTACCCTCCTTTTATATATGGTCATCTCATTTTCCCTTTCCTTTTGAGTTTGAACAGAATTTCTGAGAAAGCTTCAATAAGATAAACGAAATCATTTTAGAATCTTTCTCACTTTTAAAATTGTTCCCAAACCAACTTTAAACATTTAATTTGAATTATTTTAAAACAATTTAAGAAAGTTGAATTTTCACAAAAGTAAGTATAAGCCAACTGCACAAATAAATATTTAACTTCACATTAACAATCTCTCAAAGACTTTATAAGAATTTTAACAAAATCTCAATTTTAACAATTCTTGCTGCAAGACTAGATGATGAGTATAAAATATATATATTGTGGGGACATAATTTCTGAATGACAACACGTGGCCGAGGTGACACCGAAGTGTCAGCCGAGGTGTCACGTGTCTTGGTCAGGACACTGAGATGATCTCGGTTAGGCCGAGATTATTTGTAAAGAAACCGAAATCCGGGATAAGCGGATAAGGGACAAGAGTTCTAGAATGGGAGAAGACTTCAGTTTGGATTAAGATAAGACTCTTAGAGAGTTTATCCTAATCCTACTGAGAGTCCAATATTAGCAGTAATTCTAAATCCATTGAAGTTAGGCTTCTATTGGGATTAGGTAAGTGTTGGCTATAAAATAGAGGCACCACCATGAGTCTAAGGTATACTTTTTATGCTCTGAATAGTGAGTTAAGCACTTTTGCTATCTTTGAGAGATAACTGACTTGATCGTCGGAGTGTCCCCGGGTGGATGAACCACTGCTGGAATCTCTTCTTTTTGTGACAAGTCGTTCGGGCTTAATCTATTCTGCCAGTGTTCTCCAGCTGAGTGTTTGATTGACACTGTGGTCGGAAATTAACACACACAATTTGGCGCTGTCTGTGGGAAAGAAAGGAGAATAGATGGCCAACGACGGACAGAAAGAGAAGGTTGGGGACGACACCCCTACTGAGAGTGAGAAACATATTGACTTTGACGTAGAAGAAGACAACTGCAACGAAGAGACTCGTGATAAGAATCACGGAGGAAAGGACGTCGGCCAGGAAGGCGGCCTAACGAAGAAATCAGACCGGAGTGGGTATTATAACGAGGACGACCTCCAGGTATGGAAAGATAGATGCCTGCAGAGGGACGACGAGATAAAGGGAATGGCGGACAAATTGACGGACCTGCAAACGGTCGTCAATTTCATGATGCAGAACAACGTCATGCAGCCACCGTTCCCGCTACAAGATACGCCTATTCCAGCGGCCAAGAAAGGTGCCCAGAAAGGGGGGCAGAAAATGGTTCCTGCAGTCCCTCAGCATGGCGGGACCAAGGGACAATCTCACCGGCCTTTGCGGGAGGTCGGGCATGGAGAATCCCAGAAGACACGTCGACCAAAAGAAACCTGCACCAAAGAACATCGGGATGTTTAGGGGAAATAACTCTGTTTCGACACGACCAATGGAGGGAGGTCTAAAAGGACTCACAATGACATCGGAAGTAGTGCACCAAAGAGTCTGAAATTCGGAGATAGCCGAGCCCCTGGATGAACCAAGGAGAATTTGAGGGATTACCTCCAAAGAAAGCGACAAGATACCGAGGAAACCTCTCCGGTTAAGCCAAGGACACCGTTCTCGGTAGAGTTGGACAAATTTGAGGCCCCGAAAAGGTTCCACATGCCGAGATTCCAAATATACGATGGTAAGTTGAACCTGAACTTTCACGTCGGCTTGTACCTGAACTCAATGGCATTATACACCGGGAACGAGCCGTTGCTCTGCAAGGTGTTCCCCTCGTCCTTTGGAGAAATTGCATCAGACTGGTTTCACAAGTTGCCGAAAGGAACTATGAAAACCTAGGAAGGCCTGGTCGAGATGTTCTTGGTCAGGTTTGTGACAAACAAACTACAGCCATTAAGGGTGGACTCCCTGATGGCCCTGAGAATCAGTGAGGATAAAAGCCTTATGGCTTATGCCAAGAGGTATTTCGAGGTGTTCAACCGAATACCAGGATGCAACTAAGAGGTGGCGGTCGTGTCCTTTAAGAACGGCTTGAAAGATGACTGTCTGCTACGAAAATCAATAGCAAAGACACTGCCAAAGAGTATGGAGGAACTCATGGCCAGAATATAGAAGTATGTAAGGGTTGAGGAAGACACGCCGGGGACAAAGGCATCAATACAAGAAAAGAGAAACGGCTTGCCGAAGTGAGACCGGGGTAACACTGGATACAACAAACAAGAGACAGGATTAAGGGCTGCACAGGCAGTCACAACTGATCCCTCCAACTTGAGTGAGCAGATCCAAGATTTCAGAAGACACGATCTCGGCTTAGATGATTAGGTCCAAGAAGAGAAGAGCTCAGCCTAAGTGAGCAGATCCCAAATTCTAGAAGACAAGATCTCGGCCTAGATGATTAGGTCCGAGTAGAGAAAAGCTCAGCCTAAGGTCCACAAAGGAGTATGTGGAAGCTATGCATGGGGCTATCCCTTACTCATAGAGCAATATCGCAGGGATTCTTTTGGCCTTACATGCAAAAGGAAGTGGAAGCTTATGTAAAAAAACGTGAAAATGTTGTTGAAATCCACCTGCAACGTGCGAGAGAACAACAATTTGGCTGGGGGCATACCAGCAATAACTTGCTAAGGCTTACAACAAGAAGGTCAACCCAAGAGAGTTCAAGGTTAGGGACCTTATCCTGAGAAAGGTTATCGGCAATAAGAAGGATAACAGGGAGGCCAAACTTGGCCCAAATAGAATCGTCTCGGTTGCCGGCAATGGGGCATATCGGCTGAAGTAATAATAAAGTGCTAGTTTGATTTTTGTGAATTTGAAATCTGTGTGATAGGACCGACCAATCCTATGACGATGTTTCTGATTGAAACATGACGAATAACTTAGACTTATTATATGGCAGAGTTCCTACTTGCATATAATAGAGTTTAACTAAGTTAGCGATGTTTCAAAATGACGAATAACTTAGACTTATTATATGGCAGAGTTCCTACTTGCATATAATAGAGTTGAACTGAGTTAGCGATATTTCTGATTGAAACATGACGAATAACTTAGACCTATTATATGGCAGGGTTTCTACTTGCATATAATAGAGTTGAACTGAGTTGGCGATGTTTCTGATTGAAACATGACGAATAACTTAGACCTATTATATGACAGAGTTTCTACTTGCATATAATAGAGTTGAACTAAGTTGAATTAACCTGGACTTGCCATATTGACAGAGTCAAACATAGATTGAAACTAAGTGCACTTGGGTAAGATTAACAAAAGAACCAAGGTTGAGAACATCGGCTAGTCTCTGTTTAAATATAGACTTCGGCAACAAGGTCAGAGCCATATGCTTAATGAGAACCCAAGTGAAATTTAAGTTCACATTAGGGGGCAGAGGGCTGGAGAATGATGCTTGGGAGCTAGAATTTTCAAGCCAAGATCGGTTTAACACTTGTTGAAATTTTAAAGAAAAATTTACAAGGTGAAGTTAAACAAAGGTCATGTTTAACACTTATTGAAATTTTTAAGAAAAATTTACAAGTTGAAGTTAAACTGAGGTCATGTTTAACACTTGTTGAAATTTTATGAAAAATTTATAAGTTGAAGTGAATCTGAGGTTATGTTAAAGGAAGATTGGTTTAAACACTTGTAGAAATTTTTAAGAAAAATTTACAAGTTAAGCCAAAGTTGTATTGAAAAGAAGTACCTATGTACTTGCCGAAATAAACCGTTAGTGGTTTAACCGAGGTATTCCACCTCGAGGAGGTTGCACAGTTAAGGTGTACATTGAAGAATGATTATTTAGATTACAAAAATGGCACGTCGGCCAAATTAAAGCTTACATTGTTTCAAAAAGTAAGAAAAAAGTACAAGGTACAAAGAAAAACACAGATTGATAAATGAGGAAATAGTGACTCACCAAAGAAAAATGAAGCCGGTGTTGAGTACGTCGGAGTCAGATGATGGCAGCAAACGGAAAGGATCAGCAAAAACCTTGCCGGAGGAGGTGAACGACGGTGATTGCAGAGAGCTTTAGAGCTTGAAGCAATATGAGGATTAAAGAAAGTTAGAGAGAAAAAGCTTGCACGAAGATGAAGATGCAAAACTGAAAAGACGGAGAGAGAAAAGTGATTTTGATCAAACACACGAAATGGTGGCAAAAACGGTTGAGTTGCTGTGCATGACAACTCATACGCGTGATGAAACTCTTGGAGTTCTTAATTTAATGGAGCAGGACCTCGGCTAGGAGGACGATCTCGGTTGTGAAACTTGAACAAAACTTGGTTTTTTGGTTCTAAGGCATTGATGAAAACAGACTAAGTCGTGGTCATATTTGAGCCGACGAATGATGACCTCAGTAATGAAGGATAAAACGAACTTAGCCAATGTACTAAATGAAAGGAATGATATAGGTTCTATCACCTTAGGATGCCAAGGTAATAGAACCGATGGGGCAGTTGTGGGGACATAATTTCTAAATGACAACACGTGGCCGAGGTGACACCGAAGTGTCAACCGAGGTGTCACGTGTCTTGGTCATGACACCGAGATGATCTCGGCTAGGCCGAGGTTATCTGTGAAGAAACCGAAATTCGGGATAAGCGAATAAGGGACAAGAGTCCTAGAATGAGAGAAGACTTCAGTTTGGATTAAGATAAGACTCTTAGAAAGTTTATCGTAATCTTACTAGGAGTCCAAGATTAGCAGTAATCCTAAGTCCATTGAAGCTAGGCTTCTATTGGGATTAGGTAAGTGTTGGCTATAAAAGAGAGGCACTCCCATGAGTGTAAGGTATGCTTTTTATGCTCTAAATAGTGAGTTAAGCACTTTTGTTATCTTTGAGAGATAACTGACTTGATCGTCGAAGTGCCCCCGGGTGGACGAACCACCGTCAGAATCTCTTCTTTTTGTGACAGGTCGTTCGGGCTTAATCTATTCTGCTAGTGTTCTCCAACTGAGTGCTTGATTGGCAGTGTGTTTGGAAATTGACACACACACACACACACACATATATATATAGATATATATATAGAGAGAGAACACTTTTTGTAACTAATAATTTGTGAGCAACTAATGGGATGCAAGCTTACACTCGATGGCCATAAATTACAAAATATTTATATTTCCTCATTTAATTATTTGATCAATCATTAATCAATCATAGATCAATTATAAAACACAAATAAATAAAACATAAAATTAGAAGAATATTGATCAGGAACATCCAATCTAATATATAAGATTCTTGCATATACATCACCAAATTTTTTTTTATGAGTACACAAAAGTAGGCTCACTTTATTTTAAATATTTTTAACTTTTATTTAAAAATTATAGAACCAAGATTAATGGCATAACAACTCAAAACCATTTCCCACACACGAAAACTATCTTCTTAACATTAGGAAAGTTACATGCAATTCAACAAGACATAATTAAAAGAAGGGCCTGGCTTTGGTCCAGTCTACCATCAGACTGGACTGTGCTGTTGGGCCCATGGGGGTCCACCACGGGTCTCATTTTGAAAATCTGAACTGTTCAATGTGTAGAACTCGTTGAGTATTATATGATTGTGAAAAATCACGTTGATCGGATATCGATAGCTATGTGATCAAAATAGTTTTTTATCAACCGTTAATTTATTCACCGTCTATTTTTTTATATACAAAATTGATTTGATCATATAGCTATCGATATTCGATTAACCTGATTTTTCACAAGCAAATAGTACTCGACGAATTCTACACATTGAACGGTTCAGATTTTCAAAATGGGACCCGTGGTGGGCCCCCACGGGCCCAACAGCACGGTCTAGTCCAATGGCGGGCTGGACCAAAGCCAAACCTTAAAAGAAATTGTTTTATATGGATATTGAACAAAATAATTTTTCCCACTACATTCCAATCCAAAATATTTTCCACCAACAAATGTGGAGACAATTAATTCGAGCAATAGGCGTATTAAACGGCTAACCATTATAAAGAATTAAAAACACATGAACACACATGAACACATTATATTAAATCATGTAATTTATGGAATATAATAAACATTCAAACATTTGTAACTCATGAATTCAGTTCACTACAATTAATGTGAATGATTTCAGATTGAAAAAATATAAAACATTGATCAAACTCCAAACTAACTCTTCAAAATATGCAACCCTTTTTCAAAAATAAAATAAACAAATAATTTAAAGAGGAAAAAACAATAACTCTGCCATCAATTATAATTATGTAACTAGCTCAAATAACATAATTGAATTTATCCCACATTTTTCAAACCTTTAAAACTCCCAAAACCATCAATTTTCAAATGATATATATCATAACCAATTAAATGTTTTTAATATATATAAATTCTTTGTAACTCTTTATAAAAGATATATGAGGCTAATCAATTTACAATTCAAGTCTCCCACTATATATTAAACAACATTTATGGTGAATTCAAAATTAAACTATGAAATAAATATTATGGCATTTACCCATTGTAAATCTAATTTGCATTTTGTATTAAATTTGTAACTCATAAAATAGCAAACCTATGGTAGCTTTGATCCCTAAAAATGAGTACTCTTCCAATCTGAATGAATATAGACCCATTAGCCTTGTTGGTTCACTGTATAAAATATTGGCTAAGGTGCTATCCAATAGATTAAAGAAAGTGATGCCAATGATAATTAGTGAGGTTCAAATAGCTTTCGTAGGGGTAAGGAATATTTTGGATGGTGGATTGATTGCAAATGAGGTAGTAAAAGGGTGGAAGAAAGCTAGGGGGAAGTGGTATTGTGCTCAAGCTTGATTTTGAGAAGGCTCATGACTTTGTCAACTAGGAGTTCCTTTTTTCAATGGTGTCAAATTTTAGTTTTGGGATGAAATGGGTGGAATGGATAAGAGCTTGTGTTACAACTACTAGAATTTCAATTCTGGTTAATGGCTCACCAACCTCAGCATTTTTTCCTCAAAGAGGCCTCAAACAAGGTGATCATTTATCACCTTTCCTATTCAACATAATGGCTGAAGGGCTGAGTGTATTGTTGGTCACATCAAAGCATTTGGGATAGCTAAAAGGGGCATATGTTTGGTCAAGTGATCTAAGGATTACTCACTAACAATTCACAGATGACACCATATTGTTTAGTGAAGCTGAGAAGATGGAAATAGTAAACATAAAAAGATTATTGAGATGCTTTGAGATATTATCTGTATTATAGATTAACTACCACAAGAGTGTGGCTTGTGGAGTGGGGGTGTCTGATGAGCTTAGCCAAGATTTTGCAACAAAACTCAATTGCAAGCACCAGAGATTGCCTTTAAAGTACCTGGTTCTACTTTTGGAGGCAAGTCCTAGTAGAAGTACATGGCAACCTGTGTAGCACCTATATCCTTCAAAGCTTTTGGGAAGTGTATTTGAATCGTTTATTTTATTTTGAAAATCTTTGGTGTTGTTATATCTTGGTTTTGGAGGAATACAAATCGATTTAAACATGTTGGGATTGTTCGTTCACGCTTGTTTACGTTAAAAAGTTGTTTGGGAACTTAGAAATTCTATTCTAGGGTCGACACGAGCCTTCCTAAGGGTCGACCCATACCTGTTGGTGAAGTTTCTGGAAGTGTTGATGGAATTTAGGGTCGACACCAGCCTTAATGGTGTCGACACCTGCTTCTTGTTGCTGTCCACAAAGGTCGACACCAGTCTGGGAAGGGTCGACCTTTGCATGTTGCTGAATCTGAAAGTTGCTTGCTAGAATTTAGTGTCAACATCAGTCTGGGAAGGGTTGACACCTTTCCTATTGAACTCTTTTCTTTTCTGTCTGAAAGGTCGACATCTCTGCTGCAAGGGTCGACCCCTGCGAGTTTCTTTTTTTTTTTTTTTTTTTTATTCAGATTTCAGTCCGATTTGGGCCCTACTTTTTGGGAATTTTGGCTTGTTCTTTTGGGTTGACTTTGTGACTTCATTTTACTTTGACTTAACACTATAAATAGGTCTCTCACTTAACATTTTCTTTACTTTTTCTTCTCTTCTTCTCTCTCCAAATCGTGAGTCCTCTCTCTCTCTCCAAAATCACTTTTTGCTCAAAGATCTTTAGATCTACTCACTTGGAAGCATCCACTTCAAGAAAAAGCACCTTTGGCGACTAAATTTTTAGTTGCCAAAAGTCTGTTTTTAGTCGCCGAAAGTCGAGTTTTTACTTTTAGCGACTAATTTTTTTAGTCGCCCGTTTTGTCGCGTATATATGGTCGCCGGAGGTATTGGCGACTAAAATTTTTTTAGTTGGCAAAAAATAGTTCTTTAGTGACCAACGATTTAGTCGCCAATAGTGATTTACACTTTTTAAAATCACACATTTAGCGACTAATCTTTTAGTCGCCAATAGTCCATGAATCGCTGACTAAACCATTTAGTCGCCCAAAATAAACACTTTTGGCGACTAAAATTTTAGTCGCCAAAGGTGCTTCCGTGAAAAAAAAAAAAAAAAAACCAACTTTTTTGCTTTTTCTGAGATTGGAACCACCAATCTCTCCCACATTCTAAACTTTTAGCCACACACTCTCTCCACTATGCCACTACAACACCACATAAATATATATGCAACATATATTATTTATATACTATATTGACCCGTATTAATATCTAGCTATATATATAAAAATAATTATTTTTATTCAATATAATTTATGTAAAAAATAAATTATTTACTAAAAAAAAAAATAGATCACTTTTGGCGACTAAATCTATTTTTTAGTCGCCAATTGTATAGTTTTGGCTACTAATTATATTTTAGTCGCTAAAAAAATTCATTCCTGCCGAAAAACCTCCACTTTTGGTGACTAAACTGAAATTTAGTCGCCAAAACCTCTACTTTGAGCGACTAAACTGCATTTTAGTCTGCAATTCTTGACTTTTAGCTACTAAATTTTTTTTAGTAGCCAAAAAGCTTCACTTTTGGTTACGAAATTGATTTTTATCGGTAAAACACGTATAATCGGCGACCAAACTATTTTTTAGTCGCCAAAACCTATGCTTTTGGCTACTAAATGTTTTTAGTTGCCAAAAACCTTCTCTTTTGGCTATTAAAATTTTTTTAGTCGCTAAAACCCCTATATTCGGCGACTAAACTGACTTTTAGTCGCTAAAACCCCTACAGTTGGCTACTAAACTGTTTTAGTCGCCAAAAGTGTTTGGCGACTAAATCCATTTTAGTCGCCAATTCTGCTACTTTTAGCGACGAAAAATCCATATTTAGTCGCGAAATCTGCTTTTTCTTATAGTGATCTCCTCGCCTTGTTTCTTTGAGATTAAGTATAGAGCTTGTCAAGGGTTTCGTTTTGATCGGGGCAAATCATTGTTTCGTCGCCGTTGACTTTTGGGCTTTTCTCCTTTCTCTCTCTTCTAAGCTTGAGGTAGGGATCTTTTCTACACTTTCATATAATATTTAGCTTAGTTATTTGTATCTTGTGTAACAATGATATGATTTGGGAGTGTTTAAGGCAAACCTAGGGATTGGGCATAAAATGGAAAGAGGGATTTTTGGATGAAGATGAAATAAATGCTTGAGGGGTTTGAAAATGATGTTGTATTGTGTATAATTTGATGATTTTGGCACTTGGCTAATATTTGGAAAAAATGGGAGGGGGGGATTTGCCCTAATTGAATCAAATTATTATTTTGTATAAATAATGGAAATTGACATTGAAAATGTGAAATTGAAAGGGTATTGATACGAATGGTGGGATTGGTTATGTGTTATTCCATTATTTGGTAGTTTCAAATAAACTATCTATTATGAGATTTTATATCTGTTTAGAAATAACTGTGTTGGGCTATCGGTGGAGAATAGCTATGATTGTTGTAGAAATTGCATGCGAATTAGGTGAATTGAAACTAATCACTTGTGCTTGTCATTGAATATGACTATATTTTATACATTGTATATGTATGGTTATTTGGGAGTGGAAAGAGGATGTACTCCATCGTTTGAGTTTGTGATTAAATGCATTGCATATATATGAATGATTGTTTGGAAGGAGAAAGGGGATGGACTCCATTATAATTAAGTTAGCTGGAGTATTCTGGGTGAAAGTCCCGAAATTATACATGGGTGCCTAGCCCGCGGACGAAATATCCATAAAATGACAATTGTAGTGCTTGTATAGCCTATGAATACATGGGTCTCATTTGACGGTTTCCTGCGGACGAAATATCCGTGAAAGAATACATGGGTCCTGTTTGACGGTTGTCTGCGGACGAAATATCCGTGAAGGAAAAGTTTGAAGTGCTTACATGTTGATAATGTGGTTCTAGAACTAATGAGTTGTAATCTCATTTAGGTTGTTGAGAAACGATAAAATTGACTTATGTAATTAAATGAAATAAAGGGAAATGGCTTAAAGATTGAGTTTGGTAATTTAAGACTATACAAAATGTAGATGCCTTTATCTTTGACGTTGTATATGTATAGTGTACTTATACCTTTGCTAAATTTCATATATTGTGTTAGATGATTTCTACTGGGTTGTGGCTCACCCTACTTGGAAATAACATTTTCAGGTAATGATGGTATGCCTCCACGAAGGCAATAGTGACGGAGAAACTTTTGGAAGTAAGGGCTTCTCGTTTTGATTTTATATTTTTGTAAAGTCAAGGCTTAAGATGTAATGAGCGAAGCTCACTTTTGATTGTAACCAAGATATGTCTTAGAAAGATGTAAGCTTGTAGGGCATTTAATTTGTTGTTATTAATTTGCATTACATGCTGCAAATTCAAAATGAACGTTTATAAATGTATAATGTATGTAATCCCTTTTGTAATACAAATTCTGTTATGTGAAATTGTACTAATTATGTTATATTCATTTCTCTTATGAGTTGAGTTTATTTTTTTGTATTATTTTGAAGGCGTTACAACCTGCGATTGACAAGTGTAAACCTAGGCTTGTCTCATTGAGGAGAAGAGTTCTATCATTTGTAGGGAGGTTGACATTAATCAAATCAGTGCTATCTAGCCTCCCAATCTATTACCTCTCTATGTTCAAGATTCCAAAGGGGGTAGCTAAGGAAATAGAAAGAATCCAGTCAGCTTTTCTTTGGGGAGGTTTTGATTCTGATCTCAGAAGAAAGGTTCATCTGGTTAAATAGGAAGAGGTTACCAAAAGTAAAAGTCAAGGGGGTTTGGGCAATAGAAGGGTGAGAACAATGAATGTGTGTCTACTTTTGAAGTGGTGGTGGAGGTTTGGAACAGAAGAAAATTCAATGTGGAAAGACGTAATTTGCAGACAATTCAATGGGTTTGAAAGGGGTTAGCTTCCTTTAACTGAAAGAAGATTCAGACTGTCCAAAATCTGGAATGATATCATTGGAGCTGCAACATCCATGGCTGACCTACTTGACTTCTTCAGTCTTAGCTCTGCTATTGTGTTAGGTAATGGAAGAAGAACATTATTCTGGAGGGACAAATGGGCTGGAAATATCTGTCTTAGGGATGAGTTCCCTAGACTATTCTCCCTATCTAATGAGAAGTTTGGGACTGTGAATATGTTTTACAGCATAAGAGATGCACAAGGGAATTGGTCTTTAAATTTTAGAAGAGCCTTATTTTCATGGGAAGTGGAGGAGATGAATAGACTGTCATTTGCCTTATCTAATGTCCCAGCACTCAGAGAGAATGTAAATGATGGCTTGAGGCGGACTACAGCTTCAACAGGTTTGTTTTAGTGTTTCCTCAGTTTATCACTGGTGTGAGCATGCTTGCGGTCCTATTTGTAAAGTTGCTGCTTCTTTGTGGTCCATTGTAGCTCCTCTTAAAGCCTAATTTTTTGGATGGTTGGTATGGAGAGGAAGAATGCTAGCCTTCTAAGGAGATTGGGAATCCTAAATGGAAATGCTAATGTTTGTTGTGTGTTTTTTGCAAAGATGAGGAGGAGACTATTAATCATATTTTGCTACATTGTCCTTTTGTTTGGTTGATTTGGACTCACATCTTTAGTTGGTGGAGTTTATATTGGGTCTTACCTGGGACAGTGGTGAGTGTTACATAGTTGGGTTGGCTTTCAACTGAAGAAGCAGGAAAGAAGGTTATGGAATACTATTCCAGCAGCAGTTCTGTGGTCTATCTGGAAATTCAGAAACTCTTGTGTTTAATGGGGTGTAGCCTAATCTGGAGAAAGCTTGTGAGATCATTATAGTGAGAATTGCAGTGTGGTTGAAGTTTTCCTCTTCTTCACAGGCTTTCTCTGTCAACGATTTTATCTATAATTTGCAATTTTGCAGCAAGTTAGAGTTTGCATTAGTCTTATTTTGGGTGTGTCCTGCCCGGTTTCCAGTGTCTTGTTGTTTGGTTTGATTTCCCACAAAACTTCGAGTGCAAGCATATGATTGGACGGATATTTCGTACTAATATAGTTGAGATGATTATGTGTTACTATGATACTCTTTGTATATGACCTCATTTCATTGCTTGTTTTATTATACTTGTACATTTTTATTTTGTCAATAAAATTTTCTTTTTTGTTAACAAAAATAAAATAAAATAACAATAATAATATCGTATCATATATTTATAACAATTGATTAGGTAATAGAGTAGAGCTAAATAAGTTACATATGACATGAATAAATAAAATATAGATAAATGCTTGTATGGCTATGACACGACCAAAATGATTAACTAAAAGCAAATATGACCAATCACATTTACAAACATTATTGCCTGCACCTAATTTGTTCCATAAACCCCATTTTTACAGATTTACACATGTAATAGCCAGGGGCGACGCTACCCTTTACCTAGGGTGTCACCTGAACCCCCTCAATGAATTTTTTTTTTTCTTATTTATTATTATATAGATATTAGAATTTATGAAAAAAGTCAACAACTGAATCCATTAAATTATAATTTTGAACCCACACTTTTCACACCCACTACTTTTTGAACCCTCTAATAAATTTTTTTTACTTTATGACTTTTTTTCTTTTTTAAATGATATGTCTACTTTTTGTTTAAATATTTTATATGTAAAAAAGTATAATTTTGTAGTCTTGTTTTGGGAGATCAGTGGATGAATGATTGTTTAGTTTTATATATTGAGAATGATGTATTTAATAGTGTTAATAATGAGCTTATTATGTAACGATTTCAAAATATGAAATCTCGTTATGGTTAATTGTAAAAGCTCATATATTAATATGTCTTTTTGTTTAAAGAATAGTATCAGTATATTGACATTCTTTTTATTTATAATTTGAAATTTTAAATTAATTTGTTAATTTTTTGTAAATAGGTGACACATATAATTGATGTGAATTTTTTTGTATATATGTTACTTAAATTTTGATTGACATTACCAACAATAATTTCTGGAGTCGCCACTGGTAATATCCATTCACACGCAATCCAAGCAACTTCAATAGCAGTGGCAATATACAATCACTACATGGTACCATTTTTCATACCTTTCGGTTTAAACAACGATTAACATTCTCTTTAATCAAAACAATAAAATCTAATTTATTCTTAACACATACAAATTTTTATTTAAAACAATCAAAACCGAGACACTTATTAGTTTCATTAAGCAGAAACCTTAAAGCATTGAGGATATCAATATTATATTCCAAAGAAGATCAAACAACACTAATAACATGGACACAACATGACATTTTTATCCTAAAGCACCAATCAAGTTTTAAGCATGCTAATCAGATTAACGTTTCAAACCTAAGGTTGTAATTTTTGTCTAAACTGTGGTTATTTCGTCAATATCAAAACGCATTCATATTCAAGAATATTTGGTACTTGAAACTACATTTAAAAAAAAAAAAAAAAAAAAAAAAAAAAAAAAAATCTGAAACTGAACTAGAATGTCTATTCCCCAGATAATAATTTTATTGATAAGAAATTCACCCAACATGGAAGAGATGGAAGCTAAATATGAATAGCATTAGCAAATGATATGGTGGAGATATACAATATACACGTATTAACACCTAATATTACATTGCAACACTATACATTAACTAGTAGTAGAATATGAATACTTGCTTATAACTCACAAGATCAAATATTTTCCTTTATAATAGAAAATGGATCATGTTATAAAATAAAACCTCTAATAGCCAACTCCTGTACTCGCAGTAAGACGTCTACCAAAATATAAGGGGTGTTTGTTTTAACTTTTCAGAGTCAATTTATGACTTTTAGCTTTGAAAAAGTTATTTTGGACTGTTTGGTTAAACTTATTTCAAACAGCTTCTGATTCTACCAGCTTATTTTAACTCAAAAAAACTGATTCTGAGAAGCTGCTCAACCCTTACTTCTGATTATCACCTTCTGCTGTGGACATATTAATTTATGGTTATACTCTTAAATTTTTTTATTTTTTATTTTTTAAAAAATAGAAAAAGACTCAAATGGACTATAGATTATTATTATTATTTTTTATGAGAAATGTAGACAAACAAAAAATAAAAATTAATTGAAAAAACTATTTCACAGCTTATTTAATAAACACTACTCAGCAATTTAAATCTATAATCCAACAGCTACACCAAACAGATTAACAACTTCTAATTAGAGTCATAATCTATAATCTGTTAAGTTATAATCTATAAGCTGTTTTAACAGTTACACCAAACGGGGCCATAATATATAGCCACACAAAAGTTATGGCCTTAACCTAAACAAGTTATAACAATTGAAGATATTGAACCCCAAAATTGAGATTATTTTTTAAAACCAAAGCTAAAATTGATTTCTTGCCAAGAAGCCAAAGAAGATATATTCGATCATGTTACCATAGGAAACAATAAAGGCAATTTTACGAATTCTATATTTATTTAGAAACAGTAAAGCCTGAACACTTTAAATTAGGAGGGCTTGCGATACGGTTTTAGATGATTCAGTTTGCAGTTTGGACCCACCCACATATGTGCGATTTGGGAAAAATTTAACCTACAACCGCCCGCAGTATGGATTGCAGTTTGTATGGATAAGATTTGCGGATATGCGGGCGGTTTGTGGCTTGGACTTTTTTCTTTAAAAATTTGTTTTTGGGACTTTTTTTTTTCCCCGCTTTGTCAATATTTATTTTGGCCCATTTTTTCTCTCATTTTCTAAAATGCTAAACATTAATAATTAATGAATTAAAACTTATAAAATTAAAAACACAACAAAATCAATTTCTAGCACAAGAAAATCATTCAAAATCGTAAATTTTTAAATAAAATCATAAACTAACACAAGCACATCTTTCAAAATTATAAACTAAATCATCAAAATCATTCACTACCTAACAATATAATTAAAGTAAAATCATTTAAAATCCAAAAATATTTAGGATAGAATGAATGAAATCAATGGTTCAGGTTTAAAAAAATAAAAAGAAGAAAAAGTCTCAGTGCGGATGGGTTTTTGCGGATGTGGGTAAAACCCGCAACTTGCAAAATGCCATATTTCAAACAGCATCCGCTCGCATTGTGTCTGCAAAACTGCCCATTTGTATGCGGATCGGTTCAGATTGTGTGGTTCGAATAACGTTATGCCCAGCCCTACTTTAAACAATCAAATTTGAAATAGTTTATTTGTTTATTTTAAGATCAGCAAAGAAAGAATACTTTACTGATGATATGAAAAATACATAAAGTATAACATACATCAAAAAAGTAAGGGGAAAGCTACAAGCATCATAACTAGACTAACGATTCCAACTAGGTTGGCACCGAAAACTAGCACAATCATATGCTAGCAACCCCAGGTTGATGAAAAACCAACCAAGAAAGCAAAGAAGAAAAAGAAAAAACAACACACTCCTAATGATCAATAGCAGCCAAGACCCCTAACCATCAGCTAGCACATCCCACTGTCATCAAATGATAGCCAAACTTCTACTGCAAACACAAGCCTTGATCTGATGAAGAGTAGTGACAATATCCTGCACTGAATACTGCATCCCTTTTATATTAGATTTACTCCAAAGTGCTACCATCACTTTCACAAATTTTGATAGTTCATTCCAATCAACTGATTTACCATTAAAAAGACATTCATTCCTTGCTTTCCATATTGACCATATGACTACTAGGGGTACTAATTTCGACATTTTAAGAACCACCTTATTAAATTTGGTGCCTGCCTGCCAGTGCAATAGATCCTCAACTGAACTAGGAAAAACCCACACCAAATTCCACCACTTCATCATATCAGTCCATACTTTCCAAGCTAAAGGGCAAAACATCATAACATGATGGGCTGACTCCTCCTCTATTTTGTAGAATAAGCACAATGAATTTGATTCATCATTTAACACTGCAAATCTCTTCATAACATTTGTAGTTTTAAGTCTACCTCTTCATGCTAAGCACCCACAAAATTTTACCTTGGGTGGAGCTACATTGTCCCATAATTCATTAGTTACTCTGACAATAAGGCATTTTGAAGACTCTTATTAACTCCATGTTGCTGCTACTATGAATGTTCCTTTTGGATTTGCCACCCATTTGCACTAATCCCCAGACTCCATAGAAAGGGTAGATGCTTCCCTGAGCAATTCCTGAAGCCTTAGGACCTCCCCATCCTCCCAAGCTAACAAAGATCTTTTGAAAAGCAGATTACAATCATTAGAGTGGTCCTTCCTCTAGTAAACCTACATAATAGTGCTTTGTTTCTCCTCTAATAAGGTATATAATCTAGGAAACTCCTCCTTCAAGCATAGATTGTTCAACCACTTATCATCCCAAAATTGAATTCTTCCTACATTCCTTTGCTACTAATTTAAGATTTGATAAATAAAATTCAACTAGAGTAGGTCTTTGTGCAACAAGCTGAAGAATATCATACCAAATCTTGGACATTGAAACATTATCCGAAATATTTGGAACCCAACTACCCCCAACCACACCATACTTACAACACATAATTTGTTTCCACAAAGCTCTATCCTCTTTCCCAAACTTCCACCACCATTTGAGTAAAAAACAATCATTGAGTTCTCTAAGGTTTCTAACTCCCAAACCCCCTTGATCAATGTTTGCTAATATCTCCTTCCAATTTACCATGTGAACTTTCTTCTTAGTTTTAGTATCACCCAACATAAATGCTGCCTGAATCTTGTCTAACTGCTTAATTACACCCATAGGTAGTTTAAAAATTGATAGGAAGTATGATGGTAAACTAGAGAGAACTAACTTAATTAGTGTTAATTTATCAGTAAAAGAGAGCATTTTCCTTTTCCATGAAGGTAGTTTCTTCTTTACTTTCCCAATCACCAATTATTCTTTCTTTTTGGATTTTCCCCAAGAGGTATGCTCAGATAATTAATGGGAAGATTTTGGGTATGCCCAAATTTGAAATAATTCTTGCACAAGAATGTTGACATACTTAAAACCAATCAAATATGAGAATGACAATATTATCAATTTAGCTAGATCTACAAATAATTTAGGAAAAAAAAAAAAACAGTCATAGATTGTTAGTTTAGCAATATAATAAATAGAATATTTTGCACAATTTGTTGGACAATCTTCACTGTATTACGAATAAATTATGTTTGTGTATTTAATAACAAACAAAACAAATAAAGAAAAGAAGAGAGATTGTTTGATTACAAAAATCAAACCAGAATATAAAATAAATAAGCAAAAACATATTTTTATTTTGTTATAGAAATAAAATCAAAATTTGAAACTAAAAAATAATAAAACAGAAAGTAAATTAATTACTAACCTTATGTATTTATTAAACAAAATTCTGATCAAGTCCAGTGTTTAATATTATGTCTTTAAGACAGATTCGTCCTCTCCATGGTGCTTTCAGATTATGAACGTCTATCTTCTAGGATAAAATGATCAACTACGAATAATTGCAGCACAACAAATTATTCGCACAACGAACACACTTTGTGTATACACTATTTCTCATAGGAAAATTAAATGCAGCAAAATGCAGAGAGTAATTACAGAGAGAAAAACGAGTTTTCTGAATGACAAAAATCAATAGAGGGTCTGTCTATTTATAGGAGAAAATGTGGTTGTTTAGTTTGAATTAAACAGTTGCAAACCTGTTGGAATAGGTATTAAACGTGTTCAGTTTGAATGAACAGGTAAGGAACCTGTTGGGTTTAAATTTCAAACAAATATTCATCTGTTCGGGTAGGGAAAAAATTGGAGCCAATTTTGAAATTAATTTCCGAAATTCAAATTCCAAAAAATTAGAACTTAATTTTAGAAAATTAAAATTCAAATGTTTTTGGCACAAAAAATAATTATTATTGGGCCGCACAAGCCCAACCCAATCTCACACCCGTGCTCCAACCCAACCCAGCCCGACCGCTGCGGCGCGCGTGTATTTATTTTTGGGTCCAATGGATTTAGCCTACTTTGCTCATAACCTCACCCTTCCACAAAACTTGGGTATCCCTTGGGGCCCTCCCCAAGTTACAAACCCAAGCTTTATAAACCCATAAAAGTTTGCCCACCAAACTAATGTGGGACAAGCCTTAAACCAAACCTTAAGGAATTTTCACCAAAAACTCCATTTATGTGGAGCTCACTTTAGCTTCAATTTTCCATTCACTTGAAAATGGTTTTGAACAACCAAATATACTATGTGAATCATAACACGGTATAGAACGAGTAATCACATAAACCCGCCAACTTTGGCGAATGGGTCCCACCTAAAAAATAGAACTAAGTTGAGGAAAAATCTATTTTTTTCCAAAACTATTTCTAACACAATTACATTATAATAATAATGACAATGAATAATAATATATATAACAAAAAATCAAGTGTAGGAAAACATAATTATGAGACTTTGAAAGCCACGTTGTCATTGTCTTAAAACTCCATTTCATTCCCTTATGAAGGTACAACTAGAGTGAAGTAATTCTAAGATAAAACTCATGTCGCTCACAGCGTTTCTTATCTAGTGCTCACGACCAACTGAAAGCGTGAACCAAGTCACGAATCAGAATTGTTCAAAATATCAATATAAAATATAAAGAATTCTCATAAAAACTTCCATCTGTCACACCATCTTTTCTATCAGGCCTCATTTGGGAAGAGGCTATTTTAGAATTTTTTTTTTTGTTTTTGGCAAAAATATGAGGTAAAAAAACTAATATGTTTGGAATGACATTTTGATTTTTATTAAAAGATATGCAAAAAGTAGAGAGAAAAGTGAATCTTTAACTTTTTGATATAGGTTATAAACTTTTTGATTTTTTTTAGTAGCTTTTTGGCTTTTAAACTAAAACAGGCACATGCCAAGCGAGACCTTTCTTTACAAAAAAAAAAAAAAAAAACCCTTCTCTCAATTTCTACACAATTCGTATAAGTATATAGATAGAAGAAAAAATTAAAACTCTATTAATAATAAACATGATATAAGTACAATAATAATATTTGAGAGGGCAATTTATGTCTAAATAAGGCCAAGCTAAGGCCATCTGTTGAATGGACCGAGCTAGGTTCACTCTTAGTTATTGGGTCGCGCTGTGGGCAGAAATGAGAATGGATTAAGCTTGGTCATGGACTGGATGGGTATTCAGCCCAAGGCTTGAACCGAGGTGGTTATATCAAAGCAGGACCTGGGTACGATGGTGCGGGGTTCCAGAGTGGTTATCTCGATCCAAGACTGCCCTAGTTTTGTCTGGGGTGAGGTAAGGCCATGTTAGCTCAGTTGAGCTGCTACTGACCCGAGGTAAGGAGGTTTGAGCCATCTCATTTGGTTGGTAGTGAGAAGGATGTCATCAGAATAGGTATTATCCTGATAAGTGTGATTCCTATGAGGACTCTGCTGAAGAGAGTTGGAGTCCTACTAGGATTGTGCTAGGCAGAATATACAAAAGCTAATACAGGACCTATGTACAAGTATCATAATTTCTACTCTCGAATACACAAAGCTTTTGTCTATTATCTACTTGCTGACTTAGGCATCGGAAAGGTTTCCGGCACATACCCGCCGGCTAGTTCACGTTTGTGTTTTCATGTAACAAAGTGACGACGTTCGAAGGAGTGCAAACTTGATCAATAGGATTATATGAAAAGATTATTTCGCGCTCGTACAATTGGCGCCGTCTGTGGGAATTACAATCACAAAGAACGAACCTCTTGATTAAGTTTTCTTTCAACTTAATTCAATGGCACACAATGAAGACTTGCCACACTCTGCCATTGATGGGCAAACCCCGGCGGGGGGCAGAAGGCGTGAAGGCTTACCTTTTATCCTACCCATGGTAGAGTTAGATCCCCAGCGATGAAACCCGCAGAGGGATACCCGTGAAAGACAGGCTCCAGTCCTCGTCGCTCTCAAAGCCTTGAAAGACAGAGGCGAAGGTTGGATCCTCAGGTTCTAGAAGAGCGGGTAAGGGAACATGACGAATTGATACGGAGAATGGTGGCAAACATGGAGACAATAAAGCGCCAGATAAAAGGCAATGGGGTGGCAACAGAAGAGGGGCGCAGAGGTAACACACGCTCTTACCACTCAGAAGATCGTGACAGACAAGTCACACCATCACAAGTTGAAAGTAGAAGCCTTAGGTTGGGTGATACACAATCAAGGACTTCTAGGACTCGTTATTCCAGGTCTGAGAGAACGAGGATTGAGAGGTCTTACACAAAAGGAAGCAGTTATCGGCCCTTGCATTCGCACCAGACGACATCTAGGCACATGGAATTGCCTAGGTCGGAGGACCTGCAGGCCATACTTAAGGAGAGGGCTTAAAGGAGAGAAGACACTCAGGCTCGCGACCCCCGTAGAGTCTTCGCACTACAACAGTTGGCTCCTAGAACAGATAAGAGTGTCAAGGTAGGAATGCCAGAGCCATGCCTTGCCTATGAACCGACAGACAAAGCGTTAGTAAGGTTGCAACGCTCGTCATTCGTTTCGGCGATAGAGAACGCACCATCACCCTTCGGCTTCCACCACCCCAAATTCACTATCTATGAGGGAAAGTTGGATCCCTACATGCACTTGAGCCACTTCTGCCAGGTCATGGCGGTGTATCGGCAAAACGAGGCTCTAATGTGTATCCTATTCCCTTCCAGCCTTGGTGACCTGGGTCTAACATGGTTTGAAAGGTTACCAGAAGGTAGCATAGCTTCATGGGCGCAACTAGCAGAGACATTTGTAGCCAGATTCAGAACAAACGCCAAAATGCCTGTGGAGATTGACCAGTTTCTCTCCATAGATATGGGCGATAAGGAAACATTAAGGTCGTACAATAACCGGTATTGGGAGACTTTTAACCAGATTGGAGATTGCCTCACAAACCTAGCTATTACGCAGTACAAGTGAGGTTTGCCAGCTGGCAATAAATTGAGGGATTCAATGACAATGAATCCAACCCTCACAATGGAGGCCCTACTGAAAAGAGTGTATCAGCACATCCGAGTAAAAAAAGATGTCGCACACACCAAAGCAAAAACTGGCACAACAGTGATGTCAGATAGAAAGCTTGCGGCAAAGGAAAACACGATCGGGCAAGAAAAATAACAAAGCAAGAATGGGCAAGGCAGACGAGCCAATAGAGAGGACCCCCAAGCAAGGAAGTTGAGAGTCCGCAATGCCATCACTACGGTATTCAACAAAACTATCTACTGGATTCTTAGCGAGATACGCGACGAACCCTTCGTTCAGCGGCCAGCCAAGTTAGGAGAAGCACAGAGAGGCTATGATGATAGGTATCGTTGCATCTTCCATGATGAAAAGGGGCACCGAACTGAAAATTATACACTATTGAGGCAACATCTGGAGGAGTTAGGGGCCGCTGGTCACTTGGACCAGTATATAGAAGGGGGAACATAGCCGGCCCCCCAGGACCGCAACAGGTCGAATGGGATGCCGGTCGACGGTCCACTCCAAGGCATAATCAACGTGATACATGGGATCGTCGAACACGAGAGGATATGTGAGCTCAGAGGGATGATCAAAGAGGTTGAGCACTTGAGAGAGCTACTAAGCGCACAACCTACCATCAAAAGGGAAAAAACAAAGGCAACGAACGTCGCCTCCTTTTCTGACAAGGACTTAACAAGGTTACAATGTCCTCACAATGACCCATTGGTGGTTACTTTGCGCGTCAAGAACTTCGACATCAAGCGGATCCTAATAGACCAAGGGAGCTCCTGTGAGATAATGTACTACGAGACCTTCAAGCAGCTAAAATTGGCGGACAGAGACTTGTCACCTGGAACATCTCCTTTAGTTGGCTTTAACTTAATGCCAGAGTGGCCAGTGGGCAAGATAATTCTGCCAGTCAAGGCAGGAACGATGACGAAACAGGTGGAATTTTGGGTATTGAAAGTCCTTTCTACTTACAACATAATCTTGGGAAGAGCATAGTTACACGCCATGCGATCGGTGGCATCAACCTACCATCAGGTGTTACAGTTTCCCAACGAAACTGGAGTGATTGAAGAAGTCTTGGGGGACCAAATCATGTCAAAACAGTGCTTTGTTATAGTAAACGGCAGTCGAGCTGCAAAAGGGTTTGTACAGATGGTAGAAGAACTAGAAAGAAACGAATTGTTCGCAGACGTCAGCAAAATAGCCGAACAGAAGGCAGTGGAAAACTTGGTTGAGATAAGGATAGACGAAAAGAACCCAGAAAAGTTCTTTTTGCTCGGCTCATCTCTGTCCAGCACCGAGAGAATAGAGATCATGGAATTTTTGGCCTCTACCATCGAAGTATTCGCTTGGACACCGTATGACATGCCTGACATTGGCCCTAATTTCATCTGCCATCAACTTAATGTCCATCAAACTGCCAGACCAATTATACAGCAAACTCGCCAATCGGCACTCCACCACGCAGAGATAGTGGCGAAGGAAATGAGAAACTTACTGGAGGCAGGAGTAATCAGAGAAGTACACTATCCCAGATGGATTTCCAACACTGTAGTGGTATCAAAAAAGAATGGCAAATGGCAAGTCTGCGTGGACTACAAAACAGTCAACAAAGCATGCCCAAAGGACAACTTTCCCCTACTACGAATAGACCAACTAGTGGACCTAACAGCAGGGCATAACTGACTTAGCTTTCTTGATGTGTATTGCGGTTACCATCAAATCACTATGTATGAACCGGGTCAGGAGGTCACATTATTTACAACACTTAGAGGACTATATTGCTACAAGGTCATGCCCTTTGGCCTAAAAAACGCAGGGGCTACATTCCAACGGATGATCACCAAAATATTTAAACCATTGTAAGGCAAAACAATGGAGACTTACATAGATGATATGGTGGTCAAGAGCAGAGATGAGATGGACCATCTCAGGGACCTAGATGAAATGTTTCAAATTTTGAAGTTCCACAAGTTGCGTCTGAACGCATCTAAGTGCGTATTCGGCGTAGGGTCAAGTAAATTCCTAAGCTTTCTAGTGACCAACCAGGGTATATAAGCTGATCCCTCTCTGATCAAAGCCATCCAAGATCTCAAGAGGCCCAACACAGTCAAAGAGGTGCAGCATCTCACTAGTCTAGTAGCCGCGCTCAATCGGTTCATAAGTCAGTCATCAGACAGGTGTCGACCATTCTTCCAAGCGCTGAAGGCCAAGTTTGAGTGGGATGATGAGTGCGACCGTACCCTGAAAAGCTTAAAAGACTACATGACCTCTCCTCCGTTGTTAGTAACCCCAGTACCAGGAGATGAGCTCTTTTTGTACTTAGTAGTTTCCCAGCATGCGGTTAGCGCGGTGTTGGTAAAAGTTGAAGGAATACAACACATGCCTATCTTTTATGTGAGCAAGACATTGTTGGGCGCTGAGACAAGGTACCTATCGTTGGAAAAGCTGGCCTTAGCTTTGATAATGGCATCAAAAAAGTTGTCGCACTACTTCCATGCCCACACCATGGTTGTCTTAACAGCCTTCTCCTTAAAAGCTTTGTTTGAGAGGGCGAATTTTTCTAGACAAATTTTGAAGTGGCAGTGGAGTTGGGGTAGTTTGACATTAAGTTTCAATCAAGAACCGCGATAAAGGTCCAAGCTTTGGCAGACTTCGTAGCCGTGTTCGCACCAGGCAGTCATCATGTTTACCCAATCGATTTGACTGAAATAACCGAAAGAATGAGGGACAATGCCGCAAGAATGGCGCAGCCCCCAAAACAGGACGCTCAACTAAATAGCAAGCCATTTAGGCCTAAATAATAGGAAGAAGGAACATACCGCAGCATTGCCAGCAAGGACTTACCCAAAAATAAAGCCCTAAGACAGTCAAACAGTGAGGATCGAAGCTCAACAACAGACATTAACCTAGAAGAAGGCATCAGCAACGCCCTTGATTCCAAGACATCATCTGATCCCTCCACTTGCTGGAAGCTATTCGTCGGAGAGATGTGGAAACTCTTCGTGGATGTAGTATCTAACAGGCACGGTGCAAGACTTAACATAGTTGTCATCTCACCGGATGGCCTAACAATTGAACAGGTAGTCAACCTTGGCTTCCTAGCATCCAATAACGAGGCGGAGTATGAAACATTGTTAGCAGATTTGAAATCAGCACTTCGCATGAAGGCCACTGAACTGATGGTGTACAGTGACTCCCAGCTAGTAGTCAACCAAATTTCAGGCGACTACGAGGCAAAGAATGATAGGATGGCTAAGTACCAAGACTTGGTCATAAATGAGATCACGAAGTTTGAAGTAGTCCGAATAGAGCAAATCGACCGGGAGGAAAATAGTAAAGCAGATGAACTGGTCGGTTTTGCGTCAATGACAGATTGACTTCCTACCCAGACCAAGTATTGAAGAACCTAAAGCAGTCGAAGCGTATTGTGCTGAGCTGAGCCCTTCTTGGATGGACCCCATCATAGTATTTTTAAAAGATGATATCTTACCCAAAGAAAAGAAAGAAGCCAACAAAATTAGAGCAAAATCATAGTGATTTTGGCTCTCTTCATCACTAACATTATACACAAAAACCTTTACATGACCTTACTTGAAGTGTGTCCATCCCAGTAAGGTCGAGGAATTTTTATTCAAAATATATGAAGGCGTCTGCGGAAGCCACCAAGGGGGAAGATCGCTGGCCTACAGAGCAATTTCACAGGGATATTGGTGGCTGTACATGCTAGCAGATTCAGAGAAGTATGTTAAGAGATGTGAGAAATGTCAGAAGTTCGCACACCAAATACATTAACCGGCTAGAGAGCTTTTACCATTGACCAGCCCGTGACCCTTTTCAATGTGGGGCCTGGATATAGTAGGACCATTTCCAACTGCACCCGGTAACAGAAAATTATTTCTCGCAGCAACAGACTATTTCACAAAATGGGTAGAGGTAGAAGCACTCGCATCCATAAAAACAAAAGATGTCAAGAAGTTTGTCTGGTAGAACTTCATGACTCGGTTCAGCATACCCAAGGCTTTAATATCCGACAACGGCACTCAGTTTGATGGGCAAATCTTTAGAGGCTTTTGTGAAGAAAATAAGATAAAATTTTACAACTCTACACCGGTGTACCCCTAAGCTAATGGCTAGGCTGAGACTTCCAACAAAGTAGTCTTAGACGGTCTGAAGACGAGGTTGGAAAGAGCAAAAGGCAAGTGGGCTGAGGAATTTTCGCATGTTTTATGGGCTTACCGTACTACACCTCGGCGGTCAACTGGCGAAACATCTTTTTCATTGGCCTATGGCATAGAGGAAGTAATCTCCCTGGAAATGGGCCTCCTCACTATTAGAAGCAAAAATTTTGATCCAAACTTGAATAGAGAGGCCATAGCCCTAGAACTCGACCTCGCAGAAGAAAGAAGAGAAAGGGCATTGATGCACACTACTTCATATCAACAGGAGTTGTCTAGAAAACACAACAAAACGGTGCACCCAAAACAATTCAAGATTAGAGATTGGGTACTACGCAAAGTAATGGGCAACACTTTGGTACCTGGAGATGGCAAGTTAGGACCTAACTAGGAATGACCATACAAAGTGATTGGCTTAACGGGAAAAGGGGCATATCACTTAGAAGATATGGACATCAAAGCTATTCCCAGGCCATAGAACACGGTTAACCTCAAACTATTTTACTTTTAGCTTTTTCTTAAAAACACTTGTAATTTTTTTTTTTTTTTGCAATAAAACAAGTAGTTTTTTTTTTTTTGCTAGTAAAATTCTTTCCTTTGTAAAAGTTATTCATAGTTATTGCCAACTGGGGGCAATCAAGAAGGTTGGCAGGTTTGACCAACACTTAAGTTATCTTCTTCAGCCGAGATAAGGATCTAGGCTCAAGAAGATTGGTAGGTTTGACCAATACCCTTTGTTCTTCAACCGAGATAATGATCTAGGCTCAAGAAGGTTGGCATGATTGACCAACACTTAGTCCTCTTCTTCAGTCGAGATAAGGATCTAGGTTGAAGAAGGTTGGTAGGTTTGACCAACACTTTTCTTTCTTCAGCCGAGATAAGGATATAGACTGAAGAAGGTTGGCAGGTTTGACCAATACTTTTCTTTTTTCAGCCGAGATAAGGATCTAGGCTAAAGAGGGTTGGCAGGTTTGACCAACACTTTTCTTTCTTCAACCTTTAGCTGAGATAAGGATCTAGGCTGAAGAAGGTTGGCAGGTTTGACCAACACTTTTCTTTCTTCAATCGAGATAAGGATTTAGGCTGAAGAAGGATTTCGGCTGAAGAAGGTTGGCAGGTTTGACCAACACTTTTCTTTCTTCAGCCGAGATAAGGATCTAGACTCAAGAAGGTTGGCAGGTTTAACCAACACTTTCCTTTCTTCAGCCCAGATAAGGATCTAGACTGAAAAAGGTTGGTAAGTTTGAGCAACGTTTTTCGTTCAACAGCCGGGATAAGGATCTAGGTGGAAAAATGTTGGCAGGTTTGACTAACACTTATCTAGATCCCAAAGTTGTCATCTGGCCGAGATAATTATCTCGGCCAAAAAAGGTGGGCAGTATAGGGGAAGGCTGAGCTAAAATAGGCCAGCTAGGCTTGTAAAAAAGTTAGTACACTGAAGGAAAGAAGTATGGTGACCAAACAAAAAGATCAAATAAAAGATTTATTCATTGGAAATTCAGTACAAGATGAGGGGCTTGCAGCCTGATTACATTTTCATTGAAAGTAAAAAAAATAGAAAAAATCAGGCAAAAAGGTCGTCCAAATCGGTATCCAGATCAACCCCGACTTCGCCACTCAGGAGGCCGGTTTCGGTGGTGACTTCCCAGGCTATATCGGCCATAGGCACCCCTTCAACTATACGTAGCACCGGTTGGCTAAGCGAATCCACCCGAGTTTCCTGAGAAGGCTGGAGACCGAGGTCAGTGTTTGCTGGCGGGGCATTATTGGGTTCAAGGGATTCTTCCTCTCCTCCCATTCTTGGAGAAGTTTCTGTTGGACCGCGTTGGCATAGTCCTCCATGTAGCTTGGTATGAAGTAAGGGGAAGGGTTCAGAAAGACCTCGGTTTCTTGCCCTTGCCCGAGATTGACATCCGTAGCCTTCCACCCGCATTTGAAAAAAATGTCTTTAGCAGTCTCACACTGCAAGACATAGGTTGCTTCCCCTTCTTTGAACCCTCGGCCCTCAGCATCTTCCATCTGCTTCTTCTGCTCGGTGACCTCGACAATTTTCTTCTTTTCCAACTTGGCCAATTCACGCAAGTAGCGATCTTTTTTCTCAGCTAATGCTTTTTGCTTATTGGCCTCCGCTGCGTTGACTAGTTCGGTTAGACACATGTTTTCGGATTCCAGCTCGGTCAACTTTAGCTGGGCCTCTTTCAGTTTGGCCGCCCTGGCATTTGCATTAGCCACGGCTGACGGAGCGGTCTTGCAGAGTTCAAGCATACGCTTGTAAGCCACGTGGTTTTTCTGCAAAGCCTACAAAGGGGAAAGGTAGTGGTTAGGATAAACCGAGCAGACAGATGAAAATTTGGATATGAATAGGTGGGAGGAAAAACTTACAAGCACCATGGACTTCGTCACCGAGCGAATAGCTTTAAGCTCGGTCAGGTGATCATGGTGGTCCATGTCTGCTGGCAAGCAGACACTCTTGGAAAGATTAAACGCAAGTAGATGGTCCTTCTCGGCCACCACTGAATCTTTAGTGGATACAGCTTGGTTTTTCCAGGGTATTGAGGGTGCCCAAGAAGAAGGGCTTCTTCCGCCTGAACAGGTAGGCTCAAGGCTCGTTGACGCAGGGTCTAGTAGTGCGGTCACTTCCTCATCCACCAAATGCTGTGATTCGGTTGACGAAGTGCACGCACGTTTACTTGGCCTGGACGTTGTTGCCCTGGTGGTTGGAAGCGCGACCACTATTTCACGCGGGTGACCGGATGGTGCTTGTTCGGTTTGGTGACCAGTGGAGGTTTGCTCGGTGATGAGAGCTCGCACGACCCTTCATTTTGCCATTTCTTGTTTCCTCAGTTAGGGGAATTAGATTGATCTGGGAAAGAGTAGGGTCTGACTCGAGTGAGGGTTCTAGGAAGAAATCGGTTACCCTGGTTTTCCTCTTACCGCTATAATGATAGGTCTGTTGTACGTCGAGCAGCTCAGTCCCGTCTCGATATCGATATCGTAGCGTGGCTCGGAGTGCGTCTTGATTCACATTAGCGTAAGTTGTTTTTAGGTGGTTTAAATCTGCATAACGAATGAAGAGCACAAGGGTTAGTACAGTAGTTATTTTGATGAACAAAAAAGATGAAACCGAGTTGTCCTTGCCAACTGTCCCCTTGTTCCAATTGATGTTGTAGCCCGGTATTTGAGCTTCATGGTCTTCAAAGTTCCCAGACACCTAGAGAAAATCATCGTCATTCAAGTCTTTATCAGGTGTGTTCTTGATGATTTTCTCTCGACCCCTTCTTACTCTAAGATAATATAGCCAATTATCATCATTCTGACCGAGTGAATATTGATAAAAAAGCTCAGCCAGTCCGAGGTTGAGGCTAAGACGGCGATTTAGTTCGGCTATGCCATTTATTATTCTATAAGTATTGGAGGATGGGGCATAGCCTGGTCTGCCTAAGGAATTCACAGATCAAGGGTTGGACTGGGAACCGAAGTCCCCCTCTACAATAGACACCACGGTGAATGGAGCAAATCCTAACTTGTCCCATGGCGTTGTGTCTAGCTCGAATAGGGAGAAATGGACATCATCTGAGATATGGTATTCTTTTCGAAATTCTGCCATGGCCCTAGGTGAGTCCATCAAGAATTGGTATTTACCCATTATACTGAAAATTGTTATATTACAAATGAACACGGAAGCCTATCTCGGCTCTAAGGTAGCTTTGGGTGGCTCGGTTGAGCAAAATCGCCCTGGGGCAAGGTACAAGGGTGTGCCTGGTCAACCTAGTCAAGTCTGCAAAGTGGAAATAACAAGGGTTATGCCCAGTTAATGAACCGGGCTAAGTAAAATAGACAAAGCAAATGTAACCTTGCTCGGTTACAATCGTGTTACAGACCATTCCCAGTTCGGTCAAGAAACAGGACCAGCTAAGGTTTTTAGCTCGGTTATTGATCATATAGCTTGGTTTTTTGATCAATTGCATTTTTAGTTCGGTCGGGGGCAGGCCTAAAGGTCACAAATAGTTGCCTAGTTCAGTCATAGCATGATTTAGGATCAACAAAAAACAGTTCTAGACTAGTTCTTAGTCCTAATCAGTGTGTTTTCCAGGTTTACTCATGGTGTTTCAAGGTTTTTTATATTGGTTTGGACCTTTGAGTTCATAAGTATATATTTGGTAATTGAGACACTATCTTTAGACATAAGCAGAAATAGCTACAAGGGTGAAGATGTCACGACCCAAACCCGGCCCTAAGGGTTTAGCACCGTAACCGGCCAGTAATCCGAGATTACCGAAGGCCTGTAGAACAGAAGAACAGCAAAACAGAGTACAGGGCCTGGCGGAAGCCAAAATAGTAAATAAACAATGTCCAATGAGCTGTGACAGTCTGTATGCACAAAGACTTTTCATACATATATACATAAACAGTACAGAACAATATGTACAATCATTCAGACTAGGGACTCAGCCCTTTACATAACAGTGCAGTAAACATTCAGTCTATACAGAACAGTAAGATAGTACAGAAGGGGGAATTGTAAAACACCCCTAAGCCTTAACAAGATAGGCTCGGAACCTCGCAGTGAGGCACGGTAGTTGGCTTGACAAAACTGGAGTAACCCTGACGCTTCTAGCCGCGGTCTGGTGCCTGAACACCTACATATATATATGAGCAGTGAGCTAAAGCCCAGTGAATAACATAAAGCGTAAAGGGGTTAAGAATGAATGTCCTTACAGTAATGAAAACAGTCCATTTAAATAGTATTTCAGTCGTTCAGTTAGTACAGTCATATGTGGTACACCCATTAGCATAACAGTACAGTAAACAGTAGGTCTTAAAAGACCGAACAGTAATGATGGCCATCAGTCAGTAAACAGTAGTGGTTTCAACAAGGGAACCGACAGAGATCTCTGTAATAGTAACAGTAAACAGTAGGTGCTAAGGATGCCACAATACAGTTCAGAATATAGGACATACATTCATTCAATTAACAGTATTCAATTCAGAAACAGTACAGTTCAGTTGTTCAGAAAATAATCATTTTTGAACTTATCTTTACACAATCGTTACTCACAGAGTTTTGGGCTACAGTATGCTAGAGCGTGTCTCCCCAGTCGCCAACCCTACACAATTAACAGATTGAACACACTAAGCTACATAGCTGGGAAAGATAATAACTTAATCCCTAATTTGCCTCGATGTGTTCTACATCTACGCCCTCATGAAGATGTCTTAAACTAGGCCTAAGAATGCCTAGAATGGGATGAGGATGCAAAGATGTGATCAGAAAACAGTTTCAGGAGTTTTCAGAAAAACAGAGTCCCGCTCGAGCTCAGGTTTCCCCGCTCGAGCGGTCATGCAGCAAAGGTACACGCTCGAGCGTCAAATACCCCGCTCGAGCGTACTGTAAAAGTACTGAATGGTTGAAATCTCTGCTCGACGGACGCTCGACGCTCGCTCGATCGTGAGACACATGCCTCCGCTCGAGCGCCCAATCCTCTGTTCGAGCGGACTGTAAAACAGTGCAGAGAAAATACTAGATGCTCGGATTCCATGCTCGAGCGCCACTTTCCACGCTCGAGCGGGAGTGCAAAATCTGGAAAACCCAGATTGCACCACCAAGCTCAACTCACATTCAAATGCATCAAAACCAATCCTCTTGGGCCCATTTTCTAGAAAACATTTATATGCACATAGTTAAACATGATTCAAAACTCAACTTTGAGAAATCAAAGCCCAAGGGTGTTTAATTCAAACCCAATTTCAAACCATTTTTCAAGAACAAGATGAACATGCTAACATGCATAAATTTTAAACAACTCAAAGCTCAATTTGATGCTCTAAGGAGCCAATTGATCCAAAAACAAGATGAAAACATGGACCATTACAAAATCATGGACATGCATGTAACAATTTGCCATGAAAACAACTCAAAATCCAACAATACTACATGCATGCAAGGAATGAGCTAGAATTCAACATGTAAGAGCCATAACTTGGCTCAAGGCTACAATTTGCTATAAATCATGCAAGAATCACTTAATATTCAAGAACAAGAGAGTAGTTATTCTACCTTAGTCTTGTAGTTCAAGCCTAGTAGCTCAATTATGAAATCAATACTTCAATTCTTCAATCTCTCCAAGCCAAGCTCTCAAGAACTACTCAAAACTCTCACTCTCTTCCTCTCAAAGTCGGCAAGCAAGGAGAATGGCTGAGCAAAAATGTGTTTTGATTCAAGTATGCAAGGCTCTAGTATGTGTGAGATAGTGGATCACTAGGGTTAGTTTGGTAAATAAGGCCAACTTAAGCAATTAACTCATTTTAATCTAATTTAATCATACCTAATCAGTTTTCAGATAAAAGACCATAAATTCCCATTAATTATGAGGATCATAAAACATCAATCAATTCCCGTTTCGGCCGCCGATAAGGCCTCCAATTAGCAGTTTGAACATAAAACATGAACAAATCAAATAAACAATCAAACAGATAGAATACAAATTAACATACATACTCAGTCAATTTAGTTCCAGTTTTCAATCAGTCAGTTCAGTACTTAAATCAGTTCAATTATTAGTCATAATCAGTTCAGTTATCAGTCATAATTAGTTCAGTTATCAGTCATAATCAGTTCAGTTTGACGGTAATCAATGTTTAGCGGTAAGCAGTGATGAAGGTTATTACAGAAGAACTTACTGATTTGGCAGTGAAATCCGAATCTAGTTTAAATAAAACGAATGCAGGCAATGTTGAGGGAAACGAGAGATGCGCAGGCCCAATCTTGAGCACAGAAAGATTTGGGGTTGAAGATTGGGAGCTTAGAGGAACGAAGGCTAGCGAAAGGGAAGATGAATAATAGGTGGCCTTTTAAAAAAAGTGAAAGCTATATAGTTAGGGCAAAAATGGCCGGGATTGTTCAAATTTCATAGTACAAGATGACTGTAACAGATATACTTGGCTAGTGGGAGCATGCCACATGTCCAAAGGAATAAATAATGTTTCAGACGTGCTTGAGTAGTGGAACGGCATGCAGAGCAACTGACAAGACATTTCTGGACCGAACGAATTGGGAGCCCAAGTAATATTGAGCCCGGTTGGAGGTTTGTACATCTAGCTCGGTTGGAGAAGACTAATCTCAATCATGCACTACAGAAGGAATTAAGGGGCAATTGAGAGGGCAATTTATGTCTAAATAAGGCCGAGCTAAGGCCATCTATTGAATGAACTGAGCTAGGTTCACTCTTGGTCATTGGGCCGCGCTATGGGTGGAAATGAGAATGGATTAAACTTAATCGTGGACGGGACGAGTATTCGGCCCAAGGCTTGAACCGAGGTGGTTATATCAAAACAGGACCGAGGCACGATGGTGCGGGGTTCAAGAGTGGTTATCTCGGTCCAAGACTGCCCTGGTTTTGTCTGGCGTGGGGCAAGGCCATACTAGCTTGGTTGAGCTGCTATCGAGCCGAGGTAAGGAGGTTTGAGCCATCTCATTTGGTTGGTAGTGAGAAGGATGTCATCAGAATAGGTATTATCTTGATGAGTATGATTTCTAGGAGGACTCTGCTTAGAAGAGTTGGAGTCCTATTAGGATTGTGCCAGGCAGAATATACAAAAGCTCATACAGGACCTATGTACAGGTATCATAATTTCTACTCCCAAATACACAGGGCTTTTGTGTATTGTCTACTTATTGACTTAGGCATCGAAGAGGTTTCCCGCATACACCCGTCGGCTAGTTCACGTTTGTGTTTTCAGGTAAAAAAGCGACGACGTTTGAAGAAGTGTAAACTTGATCAACAGGATTATACGAGGAGATTATGTGGATGTTTGGAAAGTGGGTTTCTTTGTAAGTTTTTTTAGTTGTAGGATATTATTGGAGAAATTTTTTTTTGTGTTTGGGAAGATAGTTGAGTTTTTTTTAGTTGGATATGATATTTGTGAGAAAAAAAGTAAAATAATTATGGGGTTTGATGTGATATTTTGTTTGGATTTGTTTTTTTAATTTTGTAACTAATTTATTTTTTAGTGAAAAAAAAAAACAAAAAAAAAAACCTAAAATCTAACTTTCCAAACACTCCCTATTTTAAGCTCGTGCAATATTTAATAAAACTCTTGTTGTAGAAATGATTAAAATCATAATTTATGTTGTAATAGTCAAACAAATTAAATAGTAATAATAATAATTTTATTTTATCAAAAATTCCTAACAGTTAACGCACTAATTAGTGTTATAACTTATCTGATTTTGTACAGTTAACTAATAAACAAGTTTAATTTTGGCTCCAATAGTTAGGGTTGGCTTGGAATTGGCCAATATAATCAATTTTTTTGTATTGAGATTTTTTTAACTTAATTCTTTTAGTTTCGTTTGATTTATTTTGAAATTTTTTGATTTTTATACAAAAAAATATATATAATAATTATGAGTAAAAAATAATATTTTATCTTATTAATTTATATAATTTTTTTTAACGCATTTTTAACCCCAATAAAAAAAGTAAACGAGGATTTTGCTAGCTAGTGTTGTGGCTTACCAGCTAGTGTTGTGGCTAGTAGTGAAGCTAACTGTGGCAAGCACACTAATGAAGAAAGGAAAGGAAGGGGAGAAAGTCCACCCTGATGCCCGTTTGTTTGGGTTATGGGGAGGGGAGCAGGACTATAAATATCTTGATATTATTAATATTTTGTTTGTTTTGAGAGATTGTTTTGGGATTATTAATATCTTTGTATTATTAATATCTTTGGAAGAGGGATTCATAATGAGAAGGTAGAGATGATATTAAAAAAATAGTGAGGGGATTAGAATTTTTTTTTCTTTTTTATATATTGAGAATTTTTTAAAAAATATTAATGTTTAATTTTTATATTTTTTTATTTGTTTTATTATTTTATATAAAAATAATTTAACAATTTCTCACTATTAATCCCTTCACTATTAATTCCCTCACTAACAATCCCCTCACTATTAATCCCCTCACTATCAATCCCCTCCATTCTATCTTTAAAAACAAACGGGCTATAGTGTGATGTTGATGGACAAATCATCATTGTTGTCCTCTTTTTTACAAAACGATTAGGAGCGATGAATTAACAGTTCTAATAATTTTAATTAGGGAATGGCTTCTGTCTAGTTCTTAATCGGACTGGATCGTGCTGTTGGGCCCGTGGAGGCTCACCACAGGTCTCGTTTTGATAATCTGAACCGTTCAATATGTAGAACTCGTCGAATACTATATGCTTATAAAAAATTACGTTGATCGGATATCGATAGCTATGAGATCAAAACAGATTTTTGTCAACCATTAATTTATTCACCGTCCATTTTTTTATACAAAACCGATATGATCACATAGCTATCGATATCCGATTAACGTGATTTTTTTATAGGTATATAATACTCGACGAGTTCTACACATTGAACGGTTCAGATTATCAAAACAGGACCCGTGGTGAAACCCCACGGGCCCAACAGCACGGTCCAGTCCGATTAAAGACTGGACAGAAGCCATGCCCTTTTAATTAATGTGTGAATTTCAAGCGATGCGATATTTTAATTTTAATTTTTTTTTATTTTTCATATCATTAGTATTATTTTAAAAATCTCAAATTAGAGGATGGTACCATTTCTATTTTTTTAATTTAATTTTCATTATATATATATATATATATATAAATATATATTTATATATTTTGATAGGTTCTACTATTACATAATACATATTTTAACACTGGAATTATTTAGCATCCCTTATAAAAATGTATTTTTTTTCATATTATTTCTTTATTTTTTACATATTTTTTATAAAAAATTAAAAAATATACTTATTTAGATCATTCCAAACACCCTACTAAATGCATCATTGGAGCACATAATTGCCTTTTAAACTAACCTTAACACATACAAATAGATCTCACTTTTTATACATTTTACACTTTTTGTTATATAATACACGTTAAGGCCCGCTTGTTTTCAGAGATAGAATGGAGATGATTCATAGTAAGGGATTAATAGTGAGGGGATTGTTAGCGAGGGGATCAATGGTGAGAGGTTTAAGTAAAATTATGTTTGTTTTGATGATAGTTGTTAGTGTAAAGATTATTAAATTATTTTTACATAAAATAAATATAAAATAAAAAAAATAAAGAAATACAAAAACATTAAATAGTAATGTCAAAAAAAAAATGCCCAACATGTAAAAAATTTAAAAAAAACTAAAAAAAAATTCCAAAAAAAAAAATAAAAAAATAAAACAAAGATTTTTACTTAACAAAAAATACAAAAAATTAAACATTAATGTTCAAAAAAAATACCAACATGTAAAAAATAAATAAAATAAAATAAAAATTTTCTAGTACTTGGAACTATTTTTTTTAATACCATCGTAATCTCCTCCATCCCAATCATTTTTCCAAGGCCTATCCTAATATCAACGGATTAGAATTCTCCTCCCCATTTCTCAAAACAAACACTTTATGTAGTGAATCATACCCCACTATCAATTTCAATCCCCTCTTTATAACCCAAAGTGACGGGGCTAACTAAGGCCTAGTTTGGCATGATAAAAAAAAGATAAAAAGTCAAAAAGTCACTATCCTATTTAAGTCACATCATCTTATTTAAGTCACATCACCTCTCTAACACACCACTTCAAACCCAACCCAAACCCAACCCATATTTCATAAAAAGTCAAAAAGTACACTTATTTAGTCTTCCCAAACTAGACCTTGTAACACCACCATGCTCTAAAGCCACCACTGTCAACTAAGAAAAAAGTTAATTTGTGCCATGGGAAATGCTCTTGCACACCGTAATCTCAATATAAAATTATGTAAGTGTTTATAAATATGTATAAGTGATTTTATAAAAATGTATAAATTGAATATAAATTTATAAAAATTTACGTAATTTTATGAATTTATGTGACTTTGTATTTAATTTACTTATTTTAAAAAATCACTTATGAAAATTATTTAAAACTTACATAATTTTATATTATGATTGTATGAGTATGCATTATACACCGAAAAATTCTCCACGTGGGCACAATCTCTCTTTCAGTGGATAAGGTTGGTTGGTAACCATAACACAAATTGATGTAATTTTATTATAAAAATTTGTAATATTAATTATAAAATAATAGTCATAAATTAATGTAATAAAATGTTTAATAATTGTGATTCATGTAACAAAAGTTTATGATTTGTTGTGATATTTTTTATTACTCTAATTTATGACAAAATTATGCATTTTATAATTGATGTTATGAAATTTTATGATAAAATTATGCTAATTAATAATAAGGTGCATATGGTATGCACACCTTTGAGATGCACACCATAGAATTATGGGTAAATTACAACTACACCCTTGAGATTTGATTAAAATATGAATTACGCCTTTGGTTTTGGAAATCACATTCTATCCCCTGAAATTTTTAATTTCATAACAAATTTAATAAATTATCAAGTCAACTAACAGTTTTTAATGATATTAGAAATATGTTTCAATTAATAATTTAGGTAATTTTATTATTGTATAAGAGAGCAATTATGAATTTCATTTTTTAGTTAATTCTGTTAAATAAAAAATACTAACAAGGAGGTATTTGTAATTTTTCAAACTACAGGAGCAATCTGTACTTTAAGCAAATCTTAGGAGTGTATTTATAATTTATCTTAGAATTTTGCATATATATTGGCTTAATTTGGAAATTTGATTAAAAGTCAAATTTTTTACTTTCAACTTGTTTTAGGTCATATCACCTCCTAATCTCTTTACACTTTTTAAAAATAAAAATTAAAAAACTAACTTTTAACTAATTTATTAGAACAACCAATTATGCAGAGATGATGTTTTTTTAATCATGCAAAAAAGACAATAAACATTCTTACTCAAAAGATGCGAAAACATCTGGGATCAGATTACCGTCAAAGCTCCAAACAATGTGCAAAACAAACGTTCCGTCTATTTGTGTGAAAAGTATTTTTTTAAAAATATTTTATATATTTTTTAATATTTGATATTATAAAAATACAAGTTAATAAAAAATATTTTCCATAATAAATGAAATATAAATTTATTTAGGTTAAAAATATTTTTTACTTTTAATAAGTAAAAAACATTTTTCAAACTAAAATTTTACCAATATAACGACACCACTATCACTCTCATCTCCACTACCACCAGGGCCGACCTAAGTTATTAGAGACCTAACACGAATTTTTTAAATTAGACCTTTCATGTATTATTACCCAAAAAAAAAAAAAAATTTGTTTAGATAAAACAACAAGAATAAAAATTTATTTCTATTGCTTTACGATTTAACGAAATTTAGATAACAAATATATATATATATATATATAATAGTTAAACTTCAATTAGTTGAATCAAATTTTTTAACTTACCAACGCTAAAAGAGCTAAAATTAATTGGGAGTAAGTATGAGAATTTTCACACAACTCAAGTAATATATAAAACTAACAAGTTAGGGTTGCCTATTTTTCTACATCAATAGAAGTGTTGAAGTATGACATGACTCAATAACATAAATTATTAGTTATATATTTTAATTGTTCACCACTAAGAGATGCCATGACATTTTTATAATCTTTTATTTAATTTCATCTAACTAAATAAAAAAGTATGTAAAATAATAATTTAAGACTAATATCTTTTTTCATTTAAGATACGTATTTTTTGTTAAATATTATAGAATCAATCTAGCAAAAAAATATATGGCAGTAAGGTATAATTTTTTTAATTAGAAAAATACAATTGTGTTGAAATCAATCATTTCATGAGTAATGTCATTTAGTAGAAATAAATTTTATAAAATTTAGTTATGGGAAAAATTTTAGGGATATTTATCAATAAATCTCATTTCACAAACAAATACTTTAATTAGTCTCAAGTTTTTTCTATTGATCTGTTAAGTTCTATTAGTGGAGAGTTTCTTTCCGTGTGATCCTATTTTTTATTTTGGTAGTGTTATGATAGATATCTATACCCTTTTATTAATGTGACAAGCATGATATGATATTTTAGTGTGGCAAGTATTAATTTGACACTCTAAAAATATTAAAACAAACCCTTAGTTCTCGTTTGGGAACAGACTATTTTAATAACTTTTTGATTTTTTTGTTAAAATATGAGGTAAAAAAAACTAATATGTTTGGATGACTTTTTAATTTTATACGAAAAAATGTGCAATAAGTAAAGAGAAAATGGAACTTTTGACTTTTTAATACATGTTATTGGCTTTTTATTTTTTTAGTAACTTTATCTTTTAAGTTAAAACAATGAGTTGCCAAATGAGGCCTTAGTGTACTTTTCCAAATATGACAACGTGGCGGGTATATGATACGACACTCTAAAACTTTTATTTAAAAAAAAAAACTAAAAACTGTTAGTGTAATTTTTTCAAATGTGACAATGTAATGGATATGATGTGATATTTCAAAAAAATAACTCCTTAGTCTACTTTTTTCAAATATGACAAAGTGGTGAGTATGATGTGACACTCTAAAAAAAATTAAAAACTTCTTAGTGTATTTTTCCCAAACGTGACATGTGATATTTCAACGCAGCGGGTATGATGTGACACTCTAAAAAAATTAAAAACTCTTTAATGTATTTTTTTTTAAATATGACATTCTAACGTAACGGGTATAATATGACACTAAAAACACCTTAGTATATTTTTTTCAAATGTGATACTCCAATATGACAAGCAAATGAGTCCTTACACATCTAAAAGGACCAAATGGATTACAAGAAAAAATATGAAACTATGTTGATTACAAGTTTAAAATATGGGACTTATTGGTCAATCTCCCAAAATTTTAATCTCGCGATATACTTATTAAGTTATTTTTAATGAAAAGTGAAAATTTTCACATTAAATATCAATCGGACACGAATTAAAATAACACTATACAACAATATGAAAATAAATGAATTGAACTAATGTTGAAGTAATTATGAAATAACATGATATGGTACATATCTCTGGTTGGGGGTCCTAAATTTTATTCAAAATTGAGGGTCCGAGGCGACCGCCTTGGTTGCCTCACCTTAGGGGCAGCCCTAACCACCACACAACCATCACCATTGTCATCACTGCCGCCGTCGCTCAACCAATATGCCACCACCTTCATCTCCACTTTCGTTTCACCACCCCCAAACATGAAAAATATTTTCTAAAAAATGTTTTTTACCCAAATAAATGAGTACATTTGCATAAAAGTGCTTTAATGTTGTTGTACAACTTATTTTTATTTTTTATTGTTTGGCAACTGAGTGTCCGAGTTAACTTACATGTACCTCGATTAATTTCAAGATTCACATAAATACCCCTCTATCTGGATAGAAAAAATCTCAGGCAAAGCCCGCGGGATTGGCGCAGCTTATTAAAAGCATTCTTTTTGTAGCTTCTATATAATTAATTTTTTTTTAAACTTACTTAAGATGTACTAAATAGGTTAACACAATTTCTCAAATTAAAATAAACTATAAACAGCTCACTTATGCTAAGTCAAAGAAAAAAAAAAGACAAGAAGGAACTAATTTCTTGCTTTTGTTTGGTTGGGATGAAAAATAAGAAGAAAATAAACCGTCATTTCTCAAAAAAGTTTATTTTTTCTTGGAAAGGACAAAAAAGAAGATAAAATCAGTTATGTTTGTTTGGTTACGAAGAAAAACAATAAGAAAATAGACAGTCATTTCTCAAAGAGTTTTTTTTTTTTTTTTTTGGTTTTTCAGAGAAAAATAAATGAGTGGGTAAAGAAAAATGCCTGCTGTAAAAACAGGGAATGTTGCCAAAAACTATAAACGACAAAGGGTAATTCAAATAAAGCATTTTAAGCACTTAGGAATGGCCGCATTATATACTCAGAAAATATAGTACTCTTTACTATATCATAAGTATTTCAGTTGGGAAATTACGTACGTTGTTTTGGGAAGTGTTTATTCGGATTAATTTTTTTTAATATTTTATAAAAAAAAATATGTAAAAAATATAAAGAAAAAGATTGATATTTTAATAACAGTTTTTTTGACTTTTTAACAATTTTAACTAGATTCTCATAACAACAAATTTGAGATATATATATATATATATATATGAGCCCCGGTACAGAGCCCGAAAACCGGGGCTCGAATTTGGCTCGAAACAGAGGCGATGGAGGAAGAAGGAAGAAGAAGAGAAGGAGGAAGGAGGAGAAGAAAGAGAAGCAGAACTGGAAGGGGCTATAAAAATGGGGTTGGAGGCAGAGGCAGAGGCGGGGGGAGGTAAAGGCGGAGGTCGGGCTGCGAGCGACGATCGGCCGACGAGCTGCGGGGCTGCGAGCGACGATCGGCCGACGACCTGCGGGGCTGCGAGTGACGATCGGCCGACGACCTGCGACGGCGACGACGACGACGACGACGACTCTCTCTCTCGCCTCTCGCCTCTGTTTCTCTCTCGGCTATGTTCAAACGAAGAAGACGAAGAAGAAAAGAAAGAAAGAAAGAAAAGGAAGAAAGAAAGAAAAGGGAAAAAAAAAAAAATTCGAAAGGCAAAACGACGTCGTTTTGCCTTTCGAGCCAAATTCGAGCCGCGATTTTCGGGCCCTCAAACATTTTTCTATATATATATGTTATTATTATATAGTTTAAGTCTTATGCTTTATTTATTTGGACAGAAAATAATTTTAAAAAAAATATTTTTGCATATTTTTGGATGTTTGATATAATAAAAAATGAAAATCGACGGAAAACATTTTCTATGATTAACAAAAAAAGTCTGTATGGGCAAAAATGTTATTGACTTTTAAAAAGCATAATATGTTTTTTGGACTAAAATTTTACTAATATCACCACACTACCTCCATCACTCTCACTTCCACTGCCATGCCACCATCACCATCACTATGGCCACTACCACTGCCACATTACCGCTGCTATCGCCGCCACCGTCAATCCCACCACCAAGCCACCATCTCCACCTCCACCTCCACCTCCACATCCACTTTCATTCTACTACCACCACAACCAAGCATAGAACAATATTTGTTTTGAATTTTGTTTTTCATAAAAGATATTTTTTATTAAAAAATATTTTTTATCAAACATACGAAATGTTTGGATGTCCAATATTTTTTTTGTTTTGTTTTTTTTGGCTAAGTCAATATAAGTTAGGTGTTAGACTGAATGTAACACCCTAAATTTCTAACCCAAATGATAAAACAACAATCATGACTCTTTCAAGAAAAACCGAATATAAATCTCTAAACTTACATTACATGATATAATAGTTCTTCATGCCACTACAAGAAAACTGGGTATATGAGACGGAACTATTTGCGACGGCACACTTGCCGTCTCAAAAAGTCACTTTTTGAGACGGCAGAAAATGCCGTCTCAAAAAAGCAGAGTATTTGCGACGGCACCATTTGCCGTCTCAAAAAAGCAGAGCATTTGCGACGGCACTAATTTTTAAATACTCTCATTTTTTGAGACGGCAAGTAGTGCCGTCGCAAATGCTCTGCTTTTTTGAGACGGCAAATGGTGCCGTCGCAAATACTCTGCTTTTTTGAGACGGCATTTTCTGCCGTCTCAAAAAGTGGCTTTCGTGTTTTTTTTAAGTGAATATTTTTAAAATTTTAAATATTTTTTTTAGATGTACCTTACTTAGATGTATCTAAAAAATAAAAAATTTATGAAAAAATATTTTTAAAAATTAATAAATACATAAAAATACAAAAAAAATGTATTGAATTATGGTATTTTTTTTTGTATTTTTGGTATTTAGTGAATTTTTAAAAGATTTTGGTGATTGTGGTTCTGAGATAGCTTCATATATATACAGCCACAAAATGATTTGAATAAATTTAACGGTATTTTTCTGCCGCAAAAAAATTAAAAAAAACAATGTTGTCTTACTCTTTTGATATAACATTTCTCTTTTCATTCATTTTTCATTTTCCTGTCTCTCTGTCTCTATCTCTCTCTCTTCTCTTTATCTCTTTTCATTCATTTCTCTCTATCTCTATCTCTCTCTCTCTCTCTTTCTATGTCTGCCTATTTCTCTCTCTCTCATTTTCTCTCTGTGTCTCTCGCCTATCTCTCTTCTTTCTATCTCTCTCATCTGTTTTCTCTCTCTGTCTCTCTCGCTCATCTCTCTTATCTCTATTTCTCTCATTTCTTTTTTTTTTCTCTCTCTTTCTATCTCTCTTATCTTTCTATCTCTCTCGCTCATTTCTCTTCTCCTTCTGTCTCTCTCTTTTTCTGTGTCTCTCTCTCGCTCATCTCTTTTCGCTCTATTTCTCTCTTTTTTTGTCTATCTCTCGCTCATCTCTTGTTTCTCTCTCTTTTTCTATCTTTCCATCTCTCTCTTTCTTTCTCTCTCTATTTATTTTTCTGTCTATCTCTCTCTCCCTGTCTCTCTCTCACTCATCACTCTTTTCTCTCTCTGTGTCTACTTGTCTATTTGTCTATTTCTCCCTCACTATGTTCGACTTGCTCACTCTCTTACTCCTATCTTCTCTATTTATCGAGCTCCTTCTCGATTTATCGATTCACTATAAAAAAATACACTTTTGGCAACCACTTTGTCTATCTCTCTCTCGCTCATCACTCTATCTCTATGTCTCTGTCTCTCTCTATCTCTCTTCTTTATCTGTCTCTGACAAAATTAAAATATTTTTAAAATATTTAAATATTTAAAATATTTAAAAAATTGATTTGAATTAAGTTTTGAACAGAGTTTTGAATTATCTGTCTTCTTTATTTATTGAGCTCTCTATCGATTTATCGATCCACTACAAGAAAATGCACTTTTAGCGACCACTTTGTCTCTTTCTCGCTCATCACTCTGTCTTTCTATCTCTTTTCTCTATTCGTCTCTCACTCATCTTTCTCTCTCACTACCCATCTTCTCTACCACATTTACCACTACTGCAAATGCCATTCAACTACCACCACTATTCTCTTTCTCTCTTTCACTCATCACTCTTATTTCTCTGTCTGTTTGTCTATCTATCTGTTTGTCTGTTTGTCTGTGTCTTTCGTTCATCTTTCTTCTCTCTATTTCTCTCATTTGTCTTCTCTCTATGTCTCCCTCGCTCATCTCTCTTCTCTCTATCTCTCTCTGTCTCTCTCGCTCATCTATTTTCTCTCTATCTCTCTATTTTTCTATTCTCTTTATCGTTCATCTCTTTTCGCTCTCTTTCTATATGTCTCTCTCATCTCTTGTTTATCTCTATTTTTCTATATGTCTCTCTCTATTGATTTCTCTCTCTGCCTCTCTATCTCTCTCTATATCTCTTTTTCTCTTTATCTCTCTCTCGCTCATCACTCTGTCTTTCTCTCTCTTCTCTATCTGTCTCTCACTCATTTCTCTCTCTTACCACCCATCTCCTCTATCACCTTCACCACTACTGCAAACACCATTCCACCACCACCATTACTTCTACTGTAGCCACTTCACCTCTACGACTACCATTACTACTACTATCGCCACCACTCCACTACCACCATTACCTCTCTTTCACCCCTGTCACTCCATTTACACTACCACTACCTCAACTTCACCACTAATCTGTTTCGCCATCACCATCACCGCCGCCACCACCATCATCTCTTATCCACCACCTTCAATACTGCTGCCACTCCTTTTCCTCTACTACAAAAAATTAGTTCATGATTTTTAGTAATAAAAAAAAATAGACCGCAGAAAAATATTTTTCATTAACTACAGAAAATTAACTTTTATTTTAGTGAAAATATTTTTCATTAAAATATATATGAAACAAATCAACTTTAATAATGGAAAGAAAATAAAAATTATTATTTATTTTTATTTTATTATTTAAATATTTATTTATGATTTTTTTTTTCACCTCGCCCGCTCGGTTCCCTCATTTTTTCCATTCCCGCGCCCCAAAATCCCCAATCTCTTTAGAACCAAAAAAAAACCCTAAATCTAATCGTCTCCCTCACATCACTCTCTCAGTCGCCTCTCTCTCTCTCTCTCTCTCTCTCTCTCACCCTCTCGTTTATCTCTGCACTGATCTCGTTCATCTCTGCACCGATCACTCTCTTACTCTCTCGTTGCTCATCTCATCGATTCGCACCGATCATCGCACCGCCGATCTACTCACAGGTAAACTCTCTCTCTCAATCTGTCTCTCTCTCTCTCGGCCCGATGGTTGTTTTATATATATATATATATCAGATATATCTCTGATTTATAGTCATTAGTTGCGATGTATGTGTAAAAATTGTGTAGAAGTATGTGAATAGTGTACGAAAATATCTCTAAAAATTGTAAATATTGTATGAAATATGTGAAAATGCATTAGGTTTCTAATTATTGGGAAGATTCCACAAAGAAATATAAAAAAGAAGAAATCTATAATATTTTGGTTGCTTTGAAAGTTGAAAGAACGAAAAATCCATAGTATTATGCTCTGATGAGTAGAGATTCATTTTTTTTTGGTTGTCATATACCAAATAATGAGAAATCAAAGATTCAGGGTCTATTTAGATCTTGTTGTGAATCTATGATTGACTGAAAAGGGGAAATGACTAAAAATTATTTTTCAAGTGGAATCATTTCTGTTATAGAAATGTGAATGGTGTATGAAACTCCCCCTTTTTTTATTTTTTGGTCATATCCCAAATAATCAGAAACTGAAGATTTAGGTCTATTTAGATCTCATTGTGAATCTGTCATGGACAGAAAGTGGAAAAATGACTCAAAATGCTTTTCCAAGTTGCTTCATTTCCGTTATAGAAAGATTGTGCCATTTCTTGACCATTTGTTTCTAAACATAATTCTCTTTGTTGTTCAACAGAGCTTTAGAATTAAATTCATGTATTGTTATTTATTTTTAGAATCAATTGTATACTCTAAAATAGTGTTTTTGTGGATATAATTGTTTAACATTGCTACTGGTTTTGTACCAGGGGGTAAAGATTGCCGTCGTTGTTGGTACCATTACTGATGACATTAGGGCCCATGAAGTTCCTGCCTTGAAGGTGACTGCACTGAGGTTCACAGAGACAGCGAGAGCAAGGATTGAGAAGGCTGGTGGTGAGTGCCTGACATTTGATCAGCTGGCCCTCAGAGCTCCACTTGGGCAGAACACGGTATGCAATTTAATTATACTTGTTTTATGCTTGCGCAATTTGGATTAGATCATGTATTTTGATTAGATAATATGTTTAGAATGGATTTTCTTATCAACTCACACAGCTATTTGTGAATGGATTTAGAATGGATTAGATCATGTATTTTGATTATATATGTGGTGCATTTATGACTTTCGTTGTGGTCCAAAAGAGCCTTCACGTTTATAATAGACCAACACAGGTGATGTTTGGCAACAAATATATAAGGTACAGTAGGACCTTTAGCCCACAAAAGAAATAAAAAAAAAAGAAAACGACATCAGGAAAGGTTGTTTTGATGAAATAAAATCATTATTATTTTTTCCTACTTATCCAAACAAGAGGATTTCAAAAACAAATTTTGAGTTTTCAACGTATATTTTTTTGTATTTATTATTTTTCAAAAAAGTTTCTTCACAAATATTTTAAATTTTAAGTACATCTAAATTAGATGTATCTAAAAATAAAAAATAAAAATTGACCAAATATTAAAAAATTTACGAAAAACAAAAAAATACCAATTGAAAACTCAAAACCAGTTTTTGAAAAACTCAAAACCAAACAAAGTAATTTTTTATTTTTTTTTCTCTTTCAACTTAAGAAATTCTTTCAAATCTCCCCTTATTTCCACAAAAAAAATTTTAAAAAAAATTAAAAAAACAAGGCCTATAGAAGATTGGTTGGAATTGTTGCAAGCATATGAAGAACACGCTTGTGCATGACAATTTACTTGGTATTGCAGCATTGTACGACTTTGGGAAGAAAATGATATCTCACAATTATTACAATTCAGAATGGGGTCCATTTTTCACATATGAATGGAATTGGCATGATGCAGATGCAACTTAAATAAGTTAATGTTTCATGATATGGAAATTATGTGACATTATTTATATGATGTTTTTAATTAATCACGTAAATTGTGTTTAGATTATGAAAAAAGTGAGACAAATGGAAATAAAATATATATTTTTCTATTGTCCTTTACTTTTTCCAAACATAAGCATAGTGAAAAATTTTACGGGATAGTACAATGTTTATTCATTTTTATTAAATTGGTGAGAAATAACGAACTACTCGCCTAACTTATTTTGCGGCTCTTTATTTGCTCAAAACATTACATAAACAATATTATATAGTTATTTTGGACTTTCTTGTGATGCTTTCTTATGTTAAATTAGCATGAAGCACTCATCTTCTGCACAATTATTTGTCTGCATATGTTCTATCACTAGGCTACAAAATAGACTCATCTTCTGCACAATTATTTTCAGCTTGACCGTTTTCTCCTTTTTTAGGATTTTGTGTGGCTAATATGTGTTATTTCACTCTGGTGTTTGCTGCGATATCAACAGGTAAATATTGGGACAAGGTTGATGAACAATGGAAGAGAGAGCCTAATTCCATTATGCTTGTTGACAAGAATGCACCAAATGAAGAAGTTTGGTTACGGGTAACTTACTTTTTAGTTGATTTATCATACTGGACTGCATGAATCCTTTCCAGTGCATTGTCGAGTCAAATGAGAGCTTGATAAGAAGTAAAGGGAACAGTGACACTCCTGCTTGGTTTGTAAACATATATGCATCTGACATTGGGAACAAGTGATTTGGGATAGATAAAGAGTTGAAACCCACAATTCTTAAGTCATGGCTGCACTATGATTGTATGCATGTCTAGAGAGCTAAGCATTTTGTACAAAGGTAGAAATATGGTAGCGTGATTTTGGTTGACTGACTTTGGGATAATAATAGGTATTACCATTCAAAAGTCTAAATAGGCATTCCATCTCGTGCCTTTTCCTAGGTAGTCTACCTCTTTCCCTTTTTAAGCTGTCATAATGTGAGATTATAAGCAGTTTGAAGCCTAAGCTTACTTTGTTCCTACTTGTAGTATATTTTTATCTCCTTCTCGTTCTCTGTTATCTATGACATATTTGCGGTAAGAAACCTTATCTCTGAGGTCATGTCAAGGAAACAAATATTTCCCGCTAGTTTGGCACTGGGAATTATCAATTTTTTTGTGGGTGGATGGATGTTGGAAATCCTTACTGTGGGGGATTGGTGTTGGGAAACATCAGTTCAAGACTGGTGATAATGCCCTGCTCACCACATTATTAATCCTTGTGCATCGATGTAGATTATGTGTCAACTTTTTCTTGCTTGGATGCGGAAGATTATGCCAGTGTATGTGGAATTATTTCTATTTTAATCGAGTGATAAACAGCAGGCCCATAATTTTTAAATTTCATGTTTCAATTAATCTTATTTACAGTCAATATAATACTAAATTTGACCAAAATAACTCACTGACCAACTTGTTTTTAATGCAATTTTAGACTATCTTGCCATGGATAGCCGTGCAATTGATCTAACTGAATGTGAATTGACTTAATAAGTCTGTTTATATTCACATATTTGCACACATCCACATATTTTTGTAGATAAAGACATAAAGCAAGAGTGCTTAGGCAAACTGAAATTCCAAAGTATTGCAGTGTAGGTATTCGACCCCAAAGTGAGAGCTGGGTAGAATTTCAATCTCAAAGCTGCTTATCAGAGACCTGTTCTAGATGAACCATAAATTTCTTATGTCCTTTTTTGAAATCAGATTTGCTTTATGTCATCTTTTTCTTATTTCTACAGATTGAGGAAATGTGCAGAAGAATGAGAGCATCTGCTGTTCCTATTATGTCTGATTCTGAAGGTTATTATGTTTACTTGTTCCTTAATATATTTACTCCCTTAATTTTGCAATTCTATAGCTTTAACTAGTTTTTATCATTATTTTTTTAGGCTTCACCTTGCTAATTCAATTGGTACTTATGTTGGATGTATTGGTTATGACTTAGTGACTAATTCCGAATGCTCTATGTTCCACAAGGATGACATGAATGTTAGTTTGCACCTCAATTATATAAAAAATTCTCTTTAGTCTTGGCGATGTAATTCCAGCAGACCAAGAAAGTCAATAAGCTATCGACGTAAAGAGATAGCTTATTCATCATTCAATTTTCACGGATGGTGACAAGTCTTCGTGGAAGCTAGATTCTTCCTCAAACATTGATTCCACTGTTTATCCTCTTTTTACTCTTTTCAAATTGTTGAAAACTAAACCATTTCAGAAGGTACTTTATTTGTCTCTTTGAGCTCCTTTGAAATCCAACATCTGATGAGCACTTGAAATTTATGATTATGTTTATTTTCTGCAACATTCATAATGGTTGCCAATCAAAAACATTTATATTGCTTCTATCACTGCTTCAATCAGGTTGAATTCACCCCAGAGGAACTTGATTCTCGGAACGGGTCACTAAATCTACAAGTATGTGTTGTTATTTCCTCATCCATTTCTCTTATTATTTATGTCCTCTCCATATCTCAAATCCTATTATACCTGTCATAAGAGATGAAAGATTTTAACCACCCTCAGCAGAAATATACAGTACCTATATATTACCAATACCAAAACACACACTCCTTAGCAGGTTTTATATAATCGTTGCTCATGCATGAATTTACAACATATAGCATATATTTGATGAGATCACATTGTTAGTTTAGTGCCTTGGAGCTGAATGATACATGAAACTAAGGATACCTTAATCTATAATTGAATGATAATAATTGATGATGATGTGATAGTGAAATATTGGTGTTAACTTTGGTTTGTTCTTTGTGATGTTCAGGAGATAGTGATGTCACAGAAAAACCAGTAGACCCGATTAAAGTTTACTCTGAGAGATATGTAGTTGTTCCTGATGACAACGTAAGTGTTCTTTCCACAGTTTTCATTGTCTTCATTACTGGTGTTTAAATAGTTGGTTTTTCCAAAAGATTATAATTTGCAACTGTTATCTATTTATTTGTAGGTCAAAAGGATAAATTTTGCCGAGGGGAAGATCTGATTCTAGAAGTAGGAATTTCCAGCTTGATTTTTTAAATAGGCTCAAAATTGAGATCTTGTTGGAAATTTTTTATTTTTTTATTTTTTGTAAGAGCATTTAAATATCCAATGTGTTGATTGGTGAATTTTAGATTTTATTTTATTATTTTATTTTTTTTAGGATTTGGGTGAATTTTATAATTTAAATATGCTTTTATGAACGTGTACAGTTTAATTATTCTTTGTAAAATATTGAATTTGATGGTTTGATCAATTTTTATTTTTATTTTCTGTTATGATGTTTTTGTGAATGGAATGTAAATAATCAGCTCTTAGAGAGTGAGAGACGGCACCACCGTCGGAAAAAATAGAAATTTTTAATATTTTTATTAATTTTGTTATAGGTTTTATTTTTTGCGACGACATTATACTGTCGCAAAAAATAGAAATTTTATTATTTAAAATAAAAATTTTATTATTTTTTAATATTTTTTGCGACGGCATTACACTGTCGCAAAAAATAAAAAATTTCATATTTTTTTTATACTTTTTGCGACGGCACCACACCGTCGCAAAAATAGTGTTTTTTTTAAAGAAAATGACTATTAGCGACGGTATTTTTTGCCGTCTTAAATAACATTTTTAGTGACGGTAAAATAAGGCCGTCGCAAAAAAGTTAAGATATTTCAAACGTTATTAGCGACTGTACGGTGCCGTCGCAAAAAGGTAAAAAATGCTGTCGCAAAACATTAGTGACGGCACTTACCGTCGCAAAAACTCTTTTGCAACCCCTGCAGTTGCGACCCCTCTCTTGCCGTCGCAAAAAGTGATTTTGCCGTCGCAAAAAGTATTAGCGACGGCATTAGGAGTATTAGCGACGGTATTTTACCGTCGCAAAAAGTCAATTTTTTTGTAGTGTGCAGCAATACATTAATCCAACAATAAGTACATAAACAAATAAATACGCCCAAAGGTTTACAAGTTTCCAAGGCTCGAGCCTGGTTACATAAAGCAGTTATTCAAACCCACACAAACATAGCTCTTGGCTTACACACAGAGTCATAGTAAAATGAGAGCATTGTACTCCCAACACACATACTTTCACGTCCCTAGTTGGGTGGGATCACCACATCTTTTCCTGCACAAAAATCCCGTAGGGTAAGCATAAAGCCCAGTAGGAAGTTCTTCACAAAGTATATACATTTTATACAAGTCTCAAGAGATGAAATACACATGCCATGCTATACCCTCTTTGAAGATAACTCACATTTTTATCTTTTGAAAGCCATCATGCTCAATGATAACATGCAATTTTAATTGTTCAAAACTTAACAATTTATTTCAAGGGTGGTAAATACGACTTTGGTAATCCCTAGGTCGGTGTCTGCAAGTAAACTATACAAGTACTACCAAATTGTCATTTTTACCGGTATTAACCGGAAGGCTCGACACCTATCCGCGCGGGTTTTCTGTCTTTCACCCCGGACTATCAGGCCAACATATTCAATATCATCTACACTACCTATCAAGACTTACCAACGTATTTATCCCAAAACCATTCCATGAAAACTTGTTTCTTAACATTCTTTTCTCAATTCAAGTTTTCAAATAAACTTACAAAGTTTAATATAATTAAATGAATTGATATGCCAATTTTACAAGATAAATATAAATACTTTTATTCCTATTCATCATCCAAGGAATAACACAATTCCCTCTTCTCAAGTATCCTCGACAATTAGTTATTTCAAGACTATTTCAACGTTTTGAACAATAATTTCCAAAATGAACAACAATTCTCATATTTCCTGAAATTCATCATTTATATAAATATAAATAAGAAATTTTCCAAACATCCATTTGTTTTGACACACAAAATAAATATAACAATATCATTCATAGATTTTCAGTTTCCTTTAAAAAAAAATTTCCAAATTCTAGGATTTCTCACAAAAACTATACAATTCAAATCTTTTGAGAGAAAACTTTCCAAAATTATATTTTCTTCAATCAACAAAGATCAAAACCCATAAGATCATTTTAAAAGAATAAGAGACAAACCTACTTTCAAAATCGCTCAACTTCTTGAATCAACAATCAATTTTCAAAGCTATCGAAAGATGATTTCGAAAATCATATAGATCTTGCAAAAATATATATATAACTCTAAGAAAATCCCTACCTCAAGTTTTGAAGAAGAAATGAGATGGAACCCCCCAAATCAACGGTGTCGAAACTCGATCTTCACCGCACATAACGAAGCCCTCGAGAAGTTAACCAACTTTGATGAAAAACTTATGGCAGAACTCTAATGGATCTTGAGAAATCAAGGTTTTGATCCAATTTGGTATAGGGAAATATAGAGAGAAGGGAGAGGAAATGGTTTTTAGAGAGAGAAAGATATACAAAAGTGATCTGAAATATCAGATTCACGAGCTGATATAACATGGTCTGCTCGAGCGTAGAAAGTCCCGCTCGAGCGTCAAATACACTTTCCTAGTACTTTTGCAGACAGGTTAAACTTCTAAAACCAAACATTCTCCGCTCGAGTGCATAAACGGCCGCTCGAGCAGCCAAGCAACTTCTAATGCATTTTACATTTTTGCTTCGGGGGCACTGCCCATCAACCCCGCCAAGGTGCTGCCCTAGGACCTGCCAAGAGGCGCTACCCCCTAGACCCCCGCGAGCTAACCGGGCAGCTCGATCCCGGCCAGGGCGCTACATTTGGACCCACTAAGGGACGCTGCCCCCTAAACCCCTGCGAGCTGATTGGGCAGCTCGATCCCTGACATACTCAGTGAAGTGGCAAAGCTGGGGTCGCTACAACCTTCCCCTCTTAAAGAATTTTGTCCCCAAAATTTCAAATCAAACTATCCAAACAAGGGGTTTATAGTGATCAAAACCACGCTATTTCATTTTCAAATCACAATTCTAACTTTCAACCAAATTCCACCATTTCTACTATGGTTATCTCATTAACAACAACCTCCCAAATACACATAAACATGAAATTTTCCAAAAAGTAATGGCAACTCTAAACAACCTTATGCTTAAAACAACAACGCACATATCAACATGTGGTTAACAACTTTAAATACGTTTCCCTCAACATTAGGAATTTTACAAAGAAAAGTAACTTAACCATTTTCAAATAAATTCGGATATTTGGAGCGGACTTCCGCCTCCCATTCCCACGTTGCTTCTTCAAGTCCATAGTGTCTCCACAACACCTTTACCAACGGTATAGTTTTGCCCTGTAGCACTTGCTCTCGAGTATGTAATATTTGAACCGGTCGTTCTTCGTAAGAGGCATCCTCATCTACCTCTAGGGATGGCAATGGGGGGCAATGAGGTGAATATTAATTCTCCATCCCCATTCCCCTATAATAAATTTTTCCCATTCCCCATTCCCTATTCCCCATGGATACCACCCTCCCCATTTCTTAATGGGTATGGATTTCCCCTCACCCACTTTAATCCCCATTTTTATTTTTTATATTTAATGTTAACAACCATTTTTTTTTAAGGTTCACAACAAAAACTAAATATACCTTCAATCTTTTTTCTTTCTTTTTTAATATATTTAATGTTAACAATTTTTTATTTTTTATTTTTATTTTTTTTTAAGGTTCACAACAAAAGTTAAATATAACTTCAATCTTTTTTCTTTCTTTTTTAATATATTTAATGTTAACAACCTTCTCTTTTTTCTTTTTTCTTTTTTCTTTTTTTTTATAAAGATTTTAGCTAAATATACCTTCAATCTTTTTTCTTTCTTTTTTAATATATTTAATGTTAACAACTTATTTATTTATTTATTTATTATTGTTTTTAAGGTTCACAACAAAAGCTAAATATACATTCAATCTTATTTTATTTTATTTGGTTCAACAACAAAATCAAATACATATTAATTAATTAATTAAAAAGTTTGTTTTATAATAATCAAATATATAATTTTGAGACAATCAAATAAGTTTTAGTAATTGAAAAAAAAAATGTGGAAGAACGTGGAAGATTAAAAAAAAATTACAACCATCTCTCTCTCTCTCACTCTCACCCTCTCCCCTACATGTTACAAGAACCTGATTACAATGTTATAAGAGTCTGTTTGAAGAAATAAAATGTGAAAGAACCAGTTTTAAGAAAGTGTTATAAGGCCCATATTAAATTGCATCAGGGCATAAAATAAGGAATTGTTTGTTGATCTCTTAGCCACGGATATTTTAGACATTAAACCATCTTTCTCTTAGAAAATTTGAACCATTCATTTTAATTTATCCAAAATCTAATTATACCTTTAACAAATCTGAACCACTCATTTTAAGATATCTATGCCTTACCACACCCAATCCATCCTCCATCTTCTTCCTTTAGTCCCCCACGAAGTTTGTTGTTTGTTACTTTTAAAAAACAAAAAATATTTTTTCAATTAAATTTTTACTAATTTCACAATACCATCACCACTATTCTCACCTTCACTGTCACACTACCATCACCATAACCACTACCATCATCACTGCCGCCATCACCCCACCACTATGTCACAATCTCTACTTTCACCTTCGTTCCATCACCACCACCACCAAATATAAAAAAATATATTTTTAATTTTTTTTATAAAAAATATTTTTCATTAAAAAATATTTTCTATCTAAATAAATGAAGCATAACATTGGCAAACAAGCTGATTTCAGTTAAATCTGTTCATAACTAAGAAAAATTCTTTTATTTAAAAAAAAATTATTTAGTAAGACTTTGCATCCCCTTTTTGTTTTTCTAGCAAATAAATCTTTGTACCCATCCTTTCTAACCAATTACGACTCATGCTTGTTTTGATTCTCTAAAATTTCTTTATTTTCAAATACATTCATATATATATATATATATATGTTGTATAAATTGTGTGATAACATAAAACAAATAGATTCGTACTCGTTAATTGAAATTTCAGAACAAGCAAACCATTCTGAAAATTACAATACATAACAAAATAAAATAACATAGAAAAGCAAACCGAAACCTGCACTAGACAGTGTCCTTAATTTTTTTAAATAAATTTAAAAAATTCTAGATATGCATAAAATTTGACAAGAATAATGTGACAATGTTAATTAATGTCTATTTGATTTTATTGTTGAGCCAAATAAAATAAAATAAGATTGAATGTATATTTAGCTTTGGTTGTGAATCTTAAAAAAAAAAAAATGGTTGTGAACCTTAAACCTTTAAAAAAAATTAAAAGAAAAACAAAAGAAAAAAGATTGAATGTATATTTAGCTTTGGTTGTGAATCTTAAAAATTAAAAAATAATAATAATAAAAAATTAGATGTATATTTAGCTTTGGTTGTGGATCTTTAAAAAAAAAAATGGTTGTGAACCTGAAAAAATAAATAAATAAATAAAAGAAAAAAGATTGAATGTATATTTAGTTTTGGTTGTGAAAAAAAAAACATATGGGGAAATTAGTGGTTACCCATCCCCTATGGATATTTAAAGAATATCACTTACCCTACTCAATGGATAAGAAAAAAAGGGAAAACCCATGTATTTGGGTTGGGTCTCCATGGATACCCACAGGGTAGGTTATCCATTGCCATCCCTATCTACCTCCAAGTCAGCCCAATCAAGCACATAAGAAGGTCGGGTTCTGTAACGCCCCGAAAATATTTCAACATGAACTACCCACATTAATGAGCATTCACTAGTTAATAACAATAATCCTTCCACCTTTTCATATTTGATCAAAAGAGTTTAATACAAAAGTCCCACATGCAGTATACATTCAATGAAATAAAAGAACATTTGAATCTATAGCATGTGAAACATCTAGTTCCAAAAATAAATAAAATGCCCTTACGGGCTACAACTTTCGAGGCTTAAGCCTGGTTACACAAAAGTGGTCTCTCGAACCCATACTAGAATAGCCCTTGGCTTTACAAATAATCACAACAAAAATAAAGAGTACACTACTCTTCTCAAAATATTTCCACGCCCTCAATTCGACGGGAGCACCACATCTTTACTTGCACCAAAACTCATAGGGATGAGCATATAGCCCAGTAGAGGATCTTTAACAAAGTATGTACATTTATGCAAGATTCACAATATTTTATGTAAATGCATATGTTATGCCATGCCATTTAAAGGAAATCTCATATTATGCTTTCCTTGAAAATCACCATGTTTTCAGTCAATATTTATGCAACCTTATTAATTCCCATACTTTCAATTTTAAATCATAAGGGGGCGGTAAATACATCACTGGTAATCCCTAGACTGGTATCTGCAAGTAGAATCTACGAGTACTACCAAACTATCATTTTTACCGATATTAACCGGAAGGCTCGACACCTATCTGCGCGGTTTTTTGATCTTTCACCAAGGACACTCAGGCCATCTTATCAAATACAATTACACCCCCTATCCGGACTTACCACGTATTTACCCCTTTAACATTCTCATAATTCTCATTACAATACAACCTTTCTCAATTTAAATGTTTTCCAAAACTCATGTCAAGATGTATAAAAATGACAAAATTTACATGAAGATATGATGCAACAATGACATTTCATAGCATTTCTTCCTTTACCTCCCTCCAACACCATCACACAATTAACCACATGCTCTACCGGTGCTAATTAACACATAGCATTAGCTCATCATTATACATATTTCATAACATTCTAGTCATTCCAAGATTATGTGAGACTTTCAATATCAACTTCCAAGTTTTCAATCCTCAAAGTCAATGGTGTTTAACAACTATCATCTCACAATAAAATATTTTTTCCATGCAACTAGCAACAACTTAAATGTAAATCCCTCATTTTCATATGCCAAGGAAATTATCACTTTTCTTACAAAAATATGAATTTTACACTCACACACCCATTTAAACACAAGAAAAGATGTTTATTCCATGAATTTCCATGTTTTCACAAAAACCCCAATTTCTAGGTTTTTCACCAAAATCTAAACATTTATCATCTTCTTTATAAACTCTCTCCATACATATCAATCTCAACCCATAAGGTTCCACACTTCTCAAACATTCATTAAAAGGAGATAAGATGATTTTTTCTTCAAGCAAAAATCAACAATTTCTTGAGCCCAAGACTCCATTTTCGAAATACATAGAGGGGTTCACAAAAATCAACTAAAACTTGCATAAACACACATATAACTCAAAGGAAACCCTACCTCAAAGGTTGATGATGAAATAGAGATGAAACCCTAGCTTCAAGAGAGAGGATCCTTCAATTTCTCCTACACTAAGGAAGCCCTAGCTTTGATCTTCAAGATTAGAGGATAAGGATGGTGATCTAAACCCAAGGGATTACAAGACTCAAGGAGTTTCTAATGTTTTGGAGATGATTTCTAGAGAGAAGGAGGAGAGAAATTAGGTTTTTGAGTGAGAAAAATAAGCCCCAAATAAGATACACTTCAGCCAAAAAAGGTATTTAAAAACAGGGGTCTGGACTGCCTGACTGCCGCTCGTGTGGCCTTCCCCACCGCTCGTGCGGCCCATTTTCTCCGCTCGTGCGCTCTAGACAGTAGTAAAATTTATGGGTGCCAAGCTTCACCGCTCGAGCGGCCCAATTCCGCACGTGCGGCCTAGGGCCGGCCAGCGGCTCAAATTTTCAATTTCACTCCCGGGCACTCCGGGTTCACCCGCACATCCTCTGGAACAACTGAGAATTCAACACCAAAAGAAACATGTATAGGAAACCATCATCGGACATTTCAATTCGACGAGAATAAAAAGAGAATGAAGCATAGAAAGGAAGAAGAAAAGAGAAGAAGAAGGCAGGTCATCACAGGTTCATACTTCTTAAGCATAGCTACATGAAATATGTTATGAACTCCTGAAAGTTGTGGCGATAAAGCTAACCGGTATGCCACTTCCCCAATTCGCTCTAAGATCTCAAAAGGCCTAATGAACCTTGGAGATAATTTACCACTCTTACCAAATCTCATCAAACCCTGCCTTGGTGAGATTTTTAGAAACACATGGTCACCAACTTCAATAATAAAGGTCGTCTCCTTTTATCGATATAACTCTTTTGTCAGCTTTGGGCCATAGCTAATCTCTTCCGAATGAGAACAACTTTCTCGGTTGTCTCTCTAACAATTTTCGGACCCAGTAACGGTGCATCACCCACTTCGGCCCAACAAACCGGTGATCTACAAGGTCGGCCATACAAGGCCTCAAATGGTGCCAGCCCAATACTAGCTTGATAACTATTGTTGTAAACAAACTTAATCAATGGTAAGTGCCTTTCCCAAGGCCCCTTAAAATCAAGGACAGAAGTTCTAAGCATGTCCTCCAAAATCTGAATGGTACATTCCGACTGTCCATCGGTTTAAGGATGATAAGCGGTGCTAAGAGTCAACTTAGTTCCCAACGCTTCTTGAAGGCTTTGCCATAACCGGATAGTAAAACGAGGATCCCTATCCAACACAATAGTCACAGGGACTCCATGAAGTCGAACTATCTCTCTAATGTACAACTCTGCCAAGCTTTCAACTGAGTCGTTGGTGCACATTGGAATGAAATGGGTAGACTTAGTCAACCTATCAATAATCACCCAAGCGGCGTCATTGCCTCGTTGTGTTCTAGGAAGCCCAACTACAAAATCCATGGTAACACGCTCCTATTTCCACTCGGCTATCGGTAAGAGTTGTAATAAACCCGCTGGTCTTTGGTGTTCGGCCTTGACTTGTTAACAAGTAAGGCACTTCGATATAAATAAAGCGACATCCCGTTTCATACCCCTCCACCAAAACTGACAACTAAGATCATGATACATTTTAGTGCCTCTCGGGTGTACCGCAAGGCGTGAGTGATGGAACTCCCGAAATACTTCCTCTCTACAAGATTCTGATACAAACAAACGGTCTAGGTAACGTACACTCAGATTCGAGTGAACGTTCAAACCTTTCTCTTCCTTTCCATTAGAAATCATAACACGGATTGATTCCACATCACGGTCTCCTCGTTGTGCCTCTATGACCTTACTAACCAAGGTAGGTTGAGCATTCAAAATAAACAAGGTAGCACTCTCACCGATCTCACATAAGTGCAAATAAAACTTGCCAATAACATCTAGCATATCTCATTCCCGAATGGCCACACTTGCCAAACTACTCATAGATTTCGACTCAAAGCATCGGCAACCACATTAGCCTTTCCCGGATCATAGTGTAACTCAAAGTCATAATCCTCCATAAATTCCATCAACCTCTGTTGTCGTAAATTCAAGTCTTTTTGAGAAAACAAATACTTTAGACTCTTATGATCGGAGAAGACTTCAAACTTCTCACCGTACAAGTAATGCCTCCAAATTTTCAAAGCAAAAATCACCGCTGCTAATTTTAGATCATGAGTGGAGTAATTTTTCTAATGAGTTTTCAATTATCATGAACCGTAGGCCACAACTATTCCCTCTTGCATCAAAACACAACCAAGTCCATCCCCGGACACATCACAATAGACAGTGTAATTCAAACCCATTTCCGGAATTATCAAAACCAGTGCGGTAGTCAATCTAATCTTAAGCTCTAGGAATGACTTTTCACAAGCCTCACTCCACACAAATTTGATACCCTTTCTAGTCAACCTAGTCAAAGGTGCAGCTAGTCTAGAGAAGTCCCTTACAAAACGTCGATAATACCTCATTAATCCCAAGAAACTAAGGATTTCAAAAACATTCTTGGGTTGTTCCCAATCCTGTACGACATCTATCTGTCACGACCTCATTCCGCTCCTAGTAGAATGGTGCCATGATGGTCAGTAATCCGGATTACCAAAGGCCAACTTACAAAGTCACACACAATCAGAGTATACATATGGGGCTTACATGTGCGGAAGCAATAAATTTAAATCTAGGTAGTCCATAAGAGCTGTGCATAGATCAAATGAAATGACATACATGTTAACATGCTTTTACAACTTGAATACAAATAAAATATAGTACATGTTACATCTTGATCAAAAGGCTTCTCAAGTCGAAATATACAAAAGACATGAATCACAAACTAAGAAGCATAATCTTCAAGATGCTAGCAAAACATGAATTCGAAAACAACTTGCAAATAACATCTAGCAATCACCGTCTTCTTGCTCGTCACCTACATATATATATATAAAGAGAGGGTGAGCTTGGATACTCAGTGAATGATATAAGTAATAAAGGTTTGAATGAATGATATCCGAGATCTTTATCAAAACAATACATATCATAACTTGTAACAAAACATGGGATGAATCAAGTTCATCAATCAAATTCTTTTAAAGCTTCTTGGATGTTTAATAACACCTACATAATACAAGGGATTACATTCTGGACAAAACAAGGGAATAACCGTCCCGGAATCGAAGCACACCCATTCACGACCGTCGATGGCCGACCCAAAATCGGTTAGATAACCCACCCAAAAAACCGTCGGTGGCAAAACAAGGGAATAATCATCTCTGAATCGAAGCACACCCGTTCACGACCGTCAGTGGCTGACCCGAAATCGATTAGACAAACTCACCCGTACAAGATCGTCGGTGGCAAAAGAGATATCTCAAACATAGGTGCTACATAGGCGTAACGTCCCCTAGCACGAAAGGACCTTCCATGAATGTCATCAAAACAAACATAATACTTGATACAAAAATTAGAGGATAATCATTCATGCTTGGTCAAATACTTTTCCAAAACAAAGCAAAGCAAAACTTTTATCAAAACACTATAACATAGCTTTATTAAAAATATCACTCATAATAGTTCTTCGGATGTAGGGATTAAGGCAAAAATCTAAGACCTACAAGTACATAATAAATCCCATTAAATGCACTTCAAGAAGACAAGAAGAGATGCTCAAAGATGGATATGAAATGCATTCTCAAAATAAGCTTTACATGAGTGCAAATGATCTTGGCATTTCTTTCCAAAACCAAGTCAAGACAAAGCAAAACATGTGCTGGAAGTTAAAACACTGTTTTTCTTCTAGGGAAAACATGCTAGGTACCAACCAGGTCCTGGAATTGATGCACAAAGATGATCTAGGCTAAAATGGCCTAGCTGGGTGAACTCAGGGAGTCTTGGCCGAGGTCCCACACCTCTTGGCCGAGGTGTGGTCTCCTAGGCCTAGGTGTGCGGTTGCCTGCCGAGATGTTACAAGATGTCGGCAAAGGTGTACCATGGCCGGCCTAGATGTGTGGTGGTTGGCCTAGGTGTGCATGTAAGATAGGCCAAGGTGCAAGTGATCATGCAAGGTAGGCCAAGGTATAAGTGATCAGGCAAGGTAGGCCAAGGTAAGATACGATGTTTGGCCTAAGTGTGAGATCTAGGCAAGAGTGGGTCTCAGTGACCACACTTAGGCAAATGAAGTTTGGGAATCTGGATTTTCTCTTGAAGAACATGAAGAACATAAACATGAAGAACATGAATGCTAAAATCATAACTTCTTATTCAAAATCTGAGATTTCATGTTATGAGTTCAAAAACATGGACCTGGATACCCATAGTTGAAGATTTCATGAAAACAAACACAAAAACACGGAACTTGTTACAAACTTTCGGATCAAAACAAAGCTTTTTCTTGAAGAACACAAGAACATCATTTTCTCTTTCTAAAACCAAGCTTTAAATCAATGCATGGCTCATGAATCATGCTAGATCATGCAATGTGATTAGGTCAACATAAACAACAACAAGAGTGGATCAAGAATCTAACCTCAACACACGAATCTAACGGTTCAAGGTGTGAAGATCAAGCTTGGAAATCTAGTTCTCTCTCTAAAAACTTCTTCCTCTTCTTCCTAGAGCTTCTCTCTCTACAAGGCTAGGATATGGATAGTGATATGGGTTTCTCAGCTACAATTTGACTTAACCCTCTACTGGGACATGTGGCATTGCCAGATTGGATCTCCCCAAAAAGGTGCCAGAATGAAAAGACAAAAGTATGACAAAGTGTGTATGACAAGTAAGGTGGCATGGGCACTCTGACAAGGCAATGATCTCGGATCAGGACATAGGCTTCGACAAGTAAGGTCTTACTGATCTTGGCCAGGAAGGATAAAACTTGGCCTAGCTATGCCACACCTCGGCCTAGATGTGCCACACCTCGGTCTAGGTCATACCAGTCCAGGAACAATATCACTAGGTGCAAGGATCAAAGATCTAAGACGCCTAGATGATAACATCTCGACCTAGGTGATACACACCTCGCCCTAGATGATGACATCTTGGCCAATATGCCAGGGTGAAGGTGGAGGTTAACCAAAGTGGTTCCAAGATGGTCCTAGGTGTTGGCGTGCAATGGCCTAGGTGTAAAAGCTCAAAGGTATGACCTAGGCTTGCGATAGCAAAGGTAGATAACCTAGGCTTGAGATGACTTAGGCTTGAAATGACCTAGGCTTAACACACCAAGCAAGGAACAAAGCATGTAAGCAACACTTAGGCAAATCACATAAGCACAAAACAAGACATGAACCTTTACTTATGCAAAACAAGTCAAAGTCTACAATTGCAAGCTTAACAAGACAAAATCATGCAAATACACATGAACGTGACTAAGACAAGAATGAGGGTTATTACACTATCTTTGAGGAGTCCACAGTCACTTCCTCTCTAGACACTACATGCCCCAAAAACTTCACCTCTATTAACCAAAACTCATATTTTTCAAATTTGGCATACAATTGGTGCTCACTAAGTAAACCCAGCACTACCCGCAAGTGAGTCTCGTGTTCCTCTTCAGAGGTTGAATAAATCAAGATGTCATCCACAAAGATGACCACAAAACGGTCCAAGTATTCCCGAAAATTTTGTTCGTCAAATCCATAAAGGAAGCCGGTACATTGGTCAACCCAAAAAGCATTACAAGGAATTCATAGTGGCCATAACGAGTACGAAAGGTCGTCTTCTGAATGTCCTCCTCCCGGACTCTCAACTGATGGTACCCCGACCTCAAATCTATTTTTGAGAAGTAACGAGACTCTCTAAGTTGGTCAAACAAATCATCTATTTTGGGTAGAGGATACTTGTTCTTGTAACTTTATTCAAGTTGCGGTAATCAATACACAACCGCAATGACCCATCATTTTTCTTCGCAAAGCGAGTCAGCGCTCCCCAAGGGGATGTACTAGGGCGAATGAAGCCCTTGTCTAAAAGTTCTTGGAGTTGAATCTTCAACTCATGCAATTCGGCGGGTGCAAATCTATACGGTGACATGAAAAACGGTGTCATGCCAGGCACTAATTCAATGGAGAACTCGATCTCCCGGTGAGGTGGTAAACTAGTAAGATTTTCTGGAAAGACATCCGGGTATTCACAAACTACCCTTGGTAACTCAACACGAGTCCCGTCACCCTCACTATCCAAGAGAGTAGCAAGAAGGCCACTAAGCTTGCTCCTACTACGAGGGTCAACAATTGGTGACAAGGCTTTATCAACTCGGTTCCCCAGAAAATAGAAACAATCACCGCCCGAAGTGCACACTGTAACTCTCTGATGGTAACAATTAATTACAACTTGATAAGAACACAACCAGTCCATGCCTAAAATGACATCAAAACTCGAGGTATCTAGCAACACAAAAGCAAACGGAAGTCGACGCTCGCCAACTTCTACTTTACAATCACAACAACCTCGGTCTAAATCAACTATACCTTCAACAAGTGACTCTACTCTGAGTGGAGACACTAACCGTGTTACCTTTAATCCCAATGTAGAAGCAAATGCAGTAGATATAATTGAATGAGACACACTCGTGTCTATCAATACATTAGCCAAAGAATTACACATAACAAAAATACCTCTCATAACTGAGGATTCTGGCAACTGCTCTGGCACGGAAATAGCATACATACGCCCCTGTGGCCCCTGATTGACTTGCTCTCCTCTCGGAGCATAGGCTTGTTGTACTGACTGAGCCGAAGCGGCTCCCTGATTAACTCGCGAAGCTTAGACTGATTGAGCCTGCTGGTGGCTCTGAGTCTGCCTCGACCCTGATGCGCCAAATGCACCTCCCAACTGTGGGCAAGTTCTCTTCATATGCTCGGGTGACCATGCTGATAACAATTAAACCCTTGACCTTTATTCTGAGACTGAGACTGATTTTGAGATCGGTTAGGTGGTGGTACTATTAACTGTCCTCCTCCATTCTGTGGGCATGAGAAGGATTTGTGACCTAGTTGGCCACACTTGAAACACGAGAAGCTACCCGATGCACTTTTTCCCGGACCCGCACTAGGCAAAGGAAAAGTGGATCTAGACTGCTGTGGTTGGGACTAGGATGGATAGGTGTTCCTGCTTTTCTTGTTCTACCTATAGTCTCCTTGAGACTCTTGGCCCCTAGACCTCGAACTCCGAAGCCTCTCCTCCTCGACTTGTATGGAAATTTCTACGTGTGTTGCCTTCTCCACAAGAAGGTCATATTCCTGAATCATATTTCTAAAAAGCTTGAACATAATTTTTGTTTTCAATTTCTTTTCAAATTCAATGCAACGGCGCTCTTTTGTTGCCACTAACTCTGGTGCATATCTGGACAAACTAGAGAAGACCGCCTCAAACTCGGCCACGGGCATGTCGAGTTGTTTGAGGTCTTTAAACTCTTGCCTCAATCTCTTCCTAGCAGTGGGAGGCATGTACTTATCTTCGAAAGCAACCGCAAAGGCTTCCCATGTCGGTTCCACTTTACCCTTGGCATATTTCCACCATTGACCCGCGTCTCCCTTAAGGTAGTAACTCGCTAGAGTCACTTTTAGTTCACTATCTTCAATGTGAAGCATCTCAAATATCTTCACAGTTTGTTCGAGCCACTCATCCGCTTTCTTGGGCTCGGGACCACCATGGAACTCATCCTGTTTGGCCCGCAAGAACTCTCTAGTAAGGAAACCTGCCCTTGACTCCGCGGTGTTCTCTCGAGCTTGATTCTCCACCCTCAACAAGTTCATAGACACTCTTAAAGCCCCTGCCATTTCTCAAGCTAGGGCCCCCATTGCGGTTTGACCCTCTTGTCCCGGGATTCCCGCATACCCCACTTGTTCAGCCACATTAGCTTGGCTGGACTCTTCCTCTTGCACCGAAACCTCATGGACCGGTACCGCATGCACACCTCGGCGAGCCCTACCACGCCTCCCGCCTCTATCACCATGGGTTTTTCCACTTCCTGACATCCTATAAATGACAATAGAATTAATTTAGCAACCTAACCCACATGTGCCCGCAACTTGCCTTACACGTTTGATCACAATAATGCTATATATTCCTCTACCATATAACAATTAAATTTCACCCCACATAAGCACTTAGTCATGCAAACACGTACAGATTATACTCTTATGATGAGATTTGTCGCACGACAAATCAAGAATTTTTAGTAGAATGTGTATTGATCAAGTATCCTTCTAATAAGACTTCAGGGAATTTAATAAGCGCAAACAACATCCCAAAAGTCCAATACCATACCCATTTAGTCACATGAGCATGTTATCACATAGTCACTGTACGGGAAAGAAATAAACCTTCTCGTATAATCTTGTTGATCAAGTCTGCGCTCCTCCGTACGTCGTCGCTTTACTCCCTGAAAACACAAACGTGAGCTAGCCGGCGGGTGTGTGCCGGATACCTCTCCGATGCCTAAGTCAGCAAGAATAGACAAATAGACAAAGCTCTGTGTCTTCGAGAATCAAAGTTGTATTACCTCTCCATAGGTGATGTTATGAGCTTTTATAGGTTTCGTGTGGCACAATCCTAGTAGGACTTTTATTTATCCATGTAGAGTACTCCTAGGAGTCATACTCCAGAAAGACAATACTTATCCTTCAACACCCTCCTCACTGCTTAAACCACGTGAGATGGTTTTACCATGGTCGGATTCCAATATGACTGAGGTAAGCATGGCTATGCTAAGCCGTAGACTAGACCGAACTATAGCTAGTTTGGTTCTTCCTTTCACTGCTTTTACCTCGATTTCTTATGTACAAACCATGGTGTGATCAGACCGAGCTAACAAACAGCAAGGTTCTGACCGAGATAACCACGATAAGCCATGACCGAGCTAACTTTGAGTACGGTGACCGGGCTATATGCAAAGCTTCTCTAGACCAGACTAACTTCACGGTTCTTTCGGACCGGGATAACAATAATGCTTACCAGGACCGGGCTAACTACAAGCCCCCTTTCATCTAGCCCTTCTTACTGTGGCCCAAAGAACGGCCCATTTACTCAACTCAGCCCAATTTAGGTATAAATTACCCTCTCAATTGCCCCTTAATTCCATCTGCGCAGCATGATAAGGATTTACTTGTTTTACCAGCCAAGCTAAAGATTTTAGACTTATAACCAAGCTAAACTTTTAAGCCTTTACAGCTGTGCTAAGACTATTTAGCCTTCCCAGCCGAGCTAAAACTCTTTAGCCTTTTCAGCCGAGCTAAATTCACACCGGGCTCTAGCTGTCCGGTCAAAACGTCTCTTCAATCATAGCAACTGAACCGCTTCTCATTCCAATGACACGTGGCATACTCCGATTGGCCCAAGGCAACTGTCACGCCGTCTTCGTACCCTGTGTTTTTTGAACAGTCCTGCCCAAATTTTGGGCCTTCCATCAAAACAAATCTCTTTGATCTCTTTTTTTTTTTGAATCATTCATACCACTATTCACCTCATTTCTCTCTCTCTCTCTCTCTCTCTCTCTCTCTCTCTCTTCGAGCCTCCATTGTTCTTCAACTTTGCAACTGTGAAGCTTGTGGTCCTTGCTGTTCTCTACTTCCATTTCCCTCATCTTAACCTAGTAAGTAACACAAATTTATTCTCTCTTTACACTGTATTGTTTTCAATCCACAACATATTGTTTATGTGCCTTTTGCAAAACACATTTTTGCTTTTCCTTGCGCTTTCTGGGAAAAACCTTACAAGAACTACTTGTATTTCACTAAGCAATCTGTAGAACACTGTATTTGATCCAAAATCACAACATAACCGAACTAGGAAGTTGTTTGTAGTTGATGTCAATCTAGCCAGACTACCAACCGGACTAACACTTCATGCTAAACTAGTAGTTTCATCAGGTCGAACCATCTTTTGTTTCATTTATCTTAGCCGGGCTATTGATCCGTGCTACGTTTGTAATAGTATGCTTGAAAGCCCCGACCATGACCGAGCTATAACTCGGGGCTTAAACTAGCCTTCTTAGTTCAAATCGAACTAAGAATGCTGCCCCTATAGGCTCAATCGGGCTAGCAAACCTTCGCTTAAACCGAGCTAGCAAACCTTCGCTTAAACCGAGCTAACAGACCCCTTGCTTAAACCGAGCTAAGACACGAAGTAATTTACATAGCCGAGCTAGGACTTCATTTATCTTGCCTGTGTTTCTTTTAGCACGGTTCAACGATCTGTGCTTAACCTTTGTTTTTCACTTTGCAGACTTAGGTTGCCCAGACACTCTTTTGAGCGCTCAACCGAGCTACTCGGCACCATTCTCCAACCGAGCTAACACCCAAGTATAATTTATTCATAACTTAAACCACAAATGGGAAAGTATAGGTTTTTAGTAAACGCACCTGGTGGTATGGCTGAATTCTGAAAGGATTATAACATCCCTGATGATGTTCACCTCACCTTAGCCAACCTAGAAACCGTTCCTTGGGGTAAACGGGGCTTTGTTCCCTTTACCCTCCTTTCCATTGTAGAAACTGGCCTAAGATTCCATGTACAGCCTCTCTTCTATGAATTCCTTAGGCAAACTAGGATATGTCCTACCCAACTCTCCACAAATTCATACCGTATAATAAATGGCATAGCCGAGCTAAACCGCCGGGCTGGTATTAACCTCGGTTTAGCTGAACTTTTCCACCAATATTCCATAGGATCAAAAGAAGATGGCTGGGTCTACTATTTGAGAATACGACGCCGCCGAGAGAAAATAATCAAAGATACCCCGGACAAAGATTTAAACGATGATGATTTCTTCTGGGTATTTAGGAATTTTGAAGATCACCAAGCCCAGATCCCTGGTCATAGAATAAACTAGAATAAAAGAACCCCCGGTATAATTACTTCGGCATCTTTGCCTGCTTCTCTTTATTTCGGTCTCCAATTCCTGAACCGGTCTAACTTTTGTCTTCATTATGCAGATTCAGCCCATCTCAAGTCGCTGTATAGTTACCCCAATTTGGACACACTTCGCGCCGCACTGCGATATCCTGAAAGAAGTTGGGCCAACCTACTGAACTTTGAACCGACATACAGATATAGCAGTCGATGAAAAGCGAAGGTAACTGACTTTTTGCTAGAAGCCTCTCCTGAACCGGACCCAAACTTGCCTCAAATCAACCTGGTTTGTACTACTACTGAACAAGAAATGGCGAAGAGGAATAGAGTAAGGGCCCTCCTAACCGAAACACACCAAGCTGAGGTACCACAAACTGGTCAATCTACTGAGGCCGTGGTAGCTCTTCCAAGCCAACAACCTTCGTCATCTCAGCGAGCAAGTGCGCCCGAACTACAACTGCCGAGCAACGTCTCGTTGATGAAGAAGAAACCATCCTTCCCCAAACCACTCCACAGAGCTCACCACCTGCGCACTCGGACCGAGTTAGCTCTTCTAAATGGGCTCCAAAAATCACTTTCCAGAACCGAGCTATTCAGGACACTGATTCGGTGGTTGCTGAAAAAGATCACTTAATGGCATTCAATCTTGCCAAGAGTGTTTGCCTTCCAGCAGATATGGAGCACCACAATCACTTGACCGAGCTGAAGGCCATCCGCTCGGCCACAAAATCCATGGTTCTTGTAAGTAGCTTCTTCTGTTAATCTTTCTAATTTGCACAACTTTCATCTCGGTTTGATTACAAGTTTTCCCATTCTTTTGCAGGCCATGCAGAAGAACCATATCGCTCATAAGCGTGTGCTGGAACTTCGCAAGACTACAAGGCAAGCCATGGCCGAAGTGACCGAAAAAACTACCGAGCTAGAACAAGCCAGAAAGCGGATAGCCGGGCTTTAATTCAAGAATGTCCGTCTGACCGGATTGGTTAGCTCGGCCGAAGCAGACGAGCAAAAGGCTGCAGCCGTGATAAAAGACAAATACCTGCAGGAGCTGGCCAAGCTTGAAGGAAAGAAGAACGCCGAGATTGAGAAGCTGAAGAAGAGTGCGAATGACGCCGTGCTCCGGGGTTACAAGGAGGGGGAGACGACTTACATTAAACAATGTGAAGCTGCCAAGGATCTCTTCTTCAAATGTGGGTGGAGGGCGGCTGTAGTGCAGCTCGGTCACGGTCCAGAGACCGAGGTCTTTAAAGCTCCTGCATACTTCATACCGAGCTCTATGGCAGAATATGCTGCTGCCTTTCAGCAACAATTTCTTGAGGATTCAGATGATGATGAAGAAATCGTGCCCAACGATACCTCGATTGTCAATGACCCTGTCAATCAGTCATTTCGGTCGGAGCCAATGGTGGAAGACCTGACCAACGAGCTGCCTACTGAAACCGTGCTTCCAACTGAGACCGTTAACTTCCTTGTCATTAGGAGTGTAAAAATGGCCCGCGATTAGGGGTGGGCAGGGCCCGATTAGGCCCGGACCCGAGCTCGAGCCCAGTTCGAGACTTGGGCTTGGGTCTAATCCATCATTTTGAAGGCCAACCTAGCCCGTGGGCCTAGCCCATCGACCCGGCTTGCCCAAGGCTCAATGTCATTTTTGGTAAAAAAAAATAAAAAACAAAAATGTTCAAGCCCTGCCCAAGCCCACAAGCCCGAGCCTCGGCCCAGGCCTACCAGCCCGACTAGAGCCTCGACCCACCGGCCCGAATAACCCTTGGGCCTAGGTCTAATTTTCTGGCCTATGGGTCGGTCCAGTCCGACCCGAATTTTTGCGGGAGCCCATGAGGCCCAACATGGACCGGCTCGAGACCAGGCCCGGGTGGGGCGGGTTGGACCAAATTTACACCCCTCCTCTTCATCATTAACCAATGACATTTTATTATTTATATTTTGGTATATATATTTTGTGACAAATAATTTGGTATGCATTTTAAACTTGCTTGTATAGAGAATATGATCTTTATATTTCAAAGTGTAAATTACACTTTACTCTTTTTATATTTAGTCATATTTTTTTTTTAATTTTTTTATTTTAGCTCTTTCTGTTTTAGGTTTTTTTCACATTACTCCTAAAGTTAAATTATATTAAAAATTAGATAAAAAAATAAAACATTAATAGTTATGTAACATAAAAATATTTTATTGCATATAACTCACACCTCTGACATAAATTTAAATTATAATATAATAATATATTTTTTATGTTATGTGATAATTATTGTGACTTTTTATATAATTTTTAATAGAAATTAATTTTAGTGAAAAAAAAAAAATTGAATACGAAAGGTCAAAGTAAAAAAATAAAATAAAATAAAAATTAAGAGTGAAAAGATGGTCTAACTTAAAAGGACAAAGTATAATTTACCCTACTTTAAAAGCAAAGTTATGTGGTTATTTTATGACCCTGCCATAATCATCTTGTTAGCGCAGAAAATTGAAGACAATGCTCCACTGCTCAAAAGGAGTGAGAGGACTTCACATTGATTACAGCCCTAGAGCTTTCAGGCATGTTATTACTAGGAATGGCAATGGGGAGTAATGGGGTGGATATTAATTCTCCATCCCCATTTCTCTATAACAAATTTTTCCCATTCCTCATTCCCCATTCCCCATGGGTACCACCCTCCCCATTTTTTAATGGGTATGGATTTTCCCCAACCCACTTTAATCCTCATTTTTATTTTTTATATTTAATGTTAACAAATACTTTTTTTTTTTTTTAAAGGTTCGCAACAAAAACTAAATATACCGTCAATCTTTTTTCTTTTTTTTTTAAATATATTTAATGTTAACAATTTTTTTTTATTTTTTTTATTTTTTTTTAAGATTCACAACAAAAGTTAAATATACCTTCAATCTTTTTTCTTTCTTTTTTAATATATTTAATGTTAACAATTTTTATTTATTTATTTATTTATTTATTTTTTATTTATTTTTTTATTTTTTTAAGGTTCACAACAAAAGTTAAATATACCTTCAATCTTTTTTCTTTCTTTTTTAATATATTTAATGTTAACAATTTTTTTTTTTATTTTATTTTTTATTTAAGGTTCACAACAAAAGTTAAATATACCTTCAATCTTTTTTCTTTCTTTTTTAATATATTTAATGTTAACAACCTTCTTGTTTTTCTTTTGTCTTTTTTTTATAAAGGTTTTAGCTAAATATACCTTCAATCTTTTTTCTTTCTTTTTTAATATATTTAATGTTAACAACTTATTTTTTTATTTTATTTTTTATTTTTTTAAGGTTCACAACAAAAGCTAAATATACATTCAATCTTATTTTATTTTATTTGGTTCAACAACAAAATCAAATACACATTAATTAATTAATTAAAAAGTTTGTTTTATAATAATCAAATATATAATTTTGAGAAAATCAAAAAGTTTATTTAAAGAAAGTGTTATAAGACTCATATTAAATTGCATCAGGGCATAAACAAGGAATTGTTAGCCACGGACAATTTAGACATTAAACCATCTTTCTCTTAGCAAATTTGAACAATTCATTTTAATTTATCCAAAATCTAATTATACCTTTAACAAATCTGAACCACTCATTTTAAGATATCTATGCATTACCACACCCAATCCATCCTCCATCTTCTTCCTTTAGTCCCCACGAATTTTGTTGTTTGTTACTTTTAAAAAACAAAAAATGTTTTTTCAATTAAATTTTTACTAATTTCACAACACCATCACCACTATTCTCACTTTCACTGTTACACTACCATTACCATAGCCACTACCATCATCACTGCCGCCATCACCCCACCACTATGTAACAATTTCTACTTTCACCTTCGTTCCATCACCACCACCACCAAATATAAAAAAATATATTTTGAATTTTTTTTATAAAAAATATTTTTCATTAAAAAATATTTTCTATCTAAATAAATGAAGCATAACATTGGGAAACAAGCTGATTTCAGTTAAATCTGTTCATAACTAAGAAAAATTCTTTTAATTTAAAAAAAATTATTTAGTATGACTTTGTATCCCCTTTTTATTTTTCTAGCAAATAAATCTATGTACCCATCATTTCTAACCAATCACAACTCATGCTTGTTTTGATTATCTACAATTTCCTTATTTTCAAATACATTCATATATATATATATATATATGTTGTATAAATTGTGTGATAACATAAAACAAATAAATTCATACTCGTTAATTGAAATTTCAGAACAAGCAAACCATTCTGAAAATTACAATACACAACAAAATAAAATAACATAGAAAAGCAAACCGAAACCTACACTAGACAATGTCCTTAATTTTTTTTAAATAAATTTAAAAAATTCTAGATATACATAAAATTTGACAAGAATAATGTGACAATGTTAATTAATGTGTATTTGATTTTATTGTTGAGCCAAATAAAATAAAATAAGATTGAATGTATAGCTTTGGTTGTGAATTTAAAAAAAAAAATAAAAAAAAATAGTTGTGAACCTTAAAAAAAAAATTAAAAAAAAAAAGAAAAAAAAATTAAATATATATTTATCTTTGGTTGTGAATCTTAAAAAAAAAAAAAATGGTTGTGAACCTTAAAAAAAATTAAAAAAAGGAAAAAAACTAAATGTATATTTAGCTTTTGTTGTGAATCTTAAAAATTAAAAAAAAAAAATGGTTGTGAACCTTAAAAATAAAATAAAAAAAGATTTGAGGTATATTTAGCTTTGGTTGTGGATCTTAAAAAAATAAATAAATAATAAAAAAAAAGGTTGTGAACCTGAAAAAATAAATAAATAAAAAAAGAAAAAAGATTGAATGTATATTTAGTTTTAGTTGTGAATCTTAAAAAAAAAAAAAAAAAAAAAAAAAAAAAAAAAAAAAAAAAAACATATGGGGAAATTAGTGGGTACCCATCCCCAACCCATCCCCTGTGGATATTTAAAGAATATCACCTACCCTACCCAATGGATAAAAAAAAGAGGGAAAAACCCATGTATTTGGGTTGGGTCTCTATGGATACCCACAGGGTAGGTTATCCATTGCCATCCCTAGTTATTACACTTCTGTTTGGATATTCCATAAAATAATAATAATAATAATAATAATAATAAGAAATGAATAAATAAATAAATCTAGTGGAGATTTCTCTCACTTTTTTTTTCTTTGATACAATCACACAATTTTATTTGCATTTCATGATCTCAAGTTCTAGTACAAGTTTGACTTTTTATTTTAAGGGGTTGTTTGGAATGTTTTAAATAAGTATATTTTTTAACTTTTTATGAAATATGGGTTGGGTATTGATTGGGTTTGAAGTGATGTGGTAAAGAGGTAATATAACTTAAATAAGATGATGTGACTTAAATATGATAGTGACTTTTTAACTTTTTAACTTTTTTATATTATGCCAAACTAAGCCTAAATTGTTCATCATTGTCACGTAAAATGTACACTATGAATCTATAAAACAACTTTTTTTAATGATTTGTTTTCCTTATCTTATTCAGAAATCATAATGTAATGTAATACTAATATTTGTTTCCATATGCTAATCATTTTTTTTTTTTTTTTTGAACTATATACTAATTATACTATTGTATGATTTTTCTATTGAATTGTTCTTGGGATGAAATTCTGGTCTAGTCCCTGAACTAGAGGACTGTACTCTTACTCAAAATATGAATATCAATCCCCAATGCCCAAAAAGGAACTCAACAATTGTTTCTTTTTTTTTTTCCTTCTCCCAAACTCTGTTTTGGGTTTGGATATTTGCTGCTAAGAAGTAAAACTATGTGGGTAATGCAATAGAAGATGCTGTCTAGACTGATCAAAAATAATTTAATGAATTAAATAGGAAAAATTATCCAATAATAATCCAATACAAGAATTGGCCCAACAGAGAGCAAATATATATTCAATTCAAAACTCAAAAAATCATAGAGAAAAACAAAATAAAGAAAATGAAAATTTTCAATGCTCTTTATATATATATATATATATATATAGAATTCTCTTTGTGCTCAATCCCATGGACTTAGTGAGCACTCCTCAGGCAGTGTTGGGAACCTTTTGGTGTCCTGGCAATAATCATAAATAACAAGGTTCCTCTCAACCCAAGCAAAATCAGTTTTTTGTTGATCGGTGAGGTGCCAAGCGGCATACTGATCCCACCAGTTGTTGGTGGTGGTGGATACACATGGCGGGTAAGGGTCCTCCCACTGGCAAGCATCGACGCTGAAGTCCTTGTAAGAGGACACAAAAGGAGCATTCGTCCAATTCGTCTTCTCGAGCCCTCCTCTTGTTGCCCAGTTATCTGCATCCCATATGCTTGAGAAGAGGTACATTGGCTTCTCATTTGGGAAGAAGTTGTTTGCATAATCAGCATTCTTGAACACCCGAATCGGTACTTGATCCACAAAGAACCTGTTTTACACAACAATTCCAATGTGAAGAGCAATTCAATGGATGATTCAAATGCAACAATGCTTCACTACCCGTTATAGGCATGCGTTTTAATGTGCTAAAATTTGGAATTTTGTTTTGCGGTGATTTGTGCTAAAAATTTTGATTAGGGTATTTTCAACAATGAATATTGTCAAGAATTAGTTAAGGATCCAAATAGATAATCAATGGATAAACGATAGCTTGATCGTAATTTTTATCCAGCTTTACCAGCTTGATCCAAATAGTTAAGTGCTTCATTGAATTAATTACCCAGCTTTACCCTTGTCATTAGGACCAAGTTTTGCTCATTTTTATATAACTCAATAATCAGCTATCCCTAATGATGATGGCATACGAGGAAAGGCGTGTGTGTGCATGAGTACCATCCACTATGTATGGAAATGTTGTTTCCGTGCTTTGAACCCAGCAAGATCTACGAAACTTTTACCCATATATGAAAATATTGTTTCCGCGCTTTGAAACCATATAAAAAACATAAATAAAAATAAAGGGATTTGTATTATATTTCATACTAACAACTTATTGAACATAGATTGATGCTTGGTTAAACTTGATCTCAGATTAAGCTACTGTTTTGGAGGTGTAATTCATTTATGAATTGAGTTCGATTCTGTTTAGGTATTGATCAACCTTATTAGTCTAGAGGTCAAGCATCTACGTTGGAATGTCACATACTTAGGAAAAAAAAATTTCTCAAAATTTAAATATATAGTATAGATTTAAACCTTAGTATTATATTATTAAATAGGCTACACCAGGATAAATCTAATTCAAATTTTGCATATTTTTCTAAGTTTGTAATATTATTGTCTCGTGAATGCCAATAAAAAAAGGTAATCTACCCGAATTGGATGTCTAGTCTGAGCACTTCATGCTCGCCACGTCAATATTTTTTAAAAGGTAATAGTTCAAATTTTATCGATCTATTTCCAAACCCAATTTTAGATCCAACAAAAAAAATCCGACCCAATATTTGACAGGTTAATAAGTCAACAAAACCTAAAACTTTGATTTACAAAAAAATATAACGTAGGTGGCATAATGTGTTGGACTGGACTGTTATACCCAGAATGTGGACTATAGAGAAATAAATTATATGGTGCAAGTCTTTGACACTTTGAAGTTAAAAAAATAGTAGTAAGAAATCAATGAATTTATAGAGATACTTACAGAATCTGGTGGGAATTCCAGAGGATCGAATAGGAGTGAAAGTCCTCAGTGGGATCAAACCAAAGCTGGTGCCTCATCTCACGGTTTCCAGTTCCATTCTTGTAAACGTTGGTCTGAATGAGGTACGGCTGCCCTGTTCGGTTCCCCAAAAACTCGATATCCAACTCATCTCTCGTCGGCCCCGCCCCGTTCTCCGAGCACATCTGCGTAAATTTACATTTTTACCCTTCATGTTATTTCCCAAAAACAAATAAAAACAAAATCTGCTAAGGGCAAATTTGGTAATAATCTGTATAATCATCAATCATACATAATAAGCTGTCACAACACCAGCAGAGTCACCTCCCACCAACTTGAGCTTCATGCTGAACCACCCAAATCTGTATCTCTGCTTTGTTTGAAACCCACAACCTATTCAAATATTTCCATATTCAATCTCATGTTTTCATTAACAAATTCTTCAATGCATAGAGTAAAACATTACATATACATGGCACGGGATTTTCTATCTCTAAATCACTTAGTTTCTCTATCCCAATGCAAATCATGTGTCGAGATTCACGCATGATCGTGCAATGGGACAGAGAGATTTAGAGACAGAAAATTGGATCTATATGAATCTTGATTTTTGTGATATAGATGTACCTGTATCATTGTCCAATGAGAGATACCAGATCTGCCCATCTGGAGAGGTCTTGAAATGGTTTTCTGACCACATTATACTGAAATTGTCTTGGAATGAGCTACTTGACTGAGCTTGGGACTCTGAGAAATAATAAGCAGCTATAAGGACTGTAATGAAGAGAAGGGTGGCCATTGGAGAGACCTTTCTCTCCATTTTGGGTGGAAGAGGAAGAGTAGAGACTTGGGAAGCAGAGAATGAGCTTTTCTCTCTGTTTGATCTATGAGAATGAAGATGAGCAATAAATGATGTTTTTCTTAAGCTTTTTGGGCATATAAAAGCTCTACTTTGGAATTTTTTTTCTCACCATTGTATATTTACATCTCTACCCTGGAAAATGGCTAAAATATTCAAACGTTTCCTTGCCAATTTCTTTTTTTTTTTTTTTTTTTAAATAAAAAAAAGCCGCATTAGACTTCCCATTATAATATATTAGTCAACTGGAGTTGGAGGGGTTTGAGAATTTTATAGGGTATTATAGCAATTTACAAATGATGGATGGAGACTGACCAGATTATTCTATTTTCATACTGGTTTTTCTCAATTTATATATTTCAAAATTTTCACACCCTTTCGAAAACCTACTATTAAATTAAAATTTATGCCCCATATATACGAATTACTGAATGAAAACTCATATTCGAATATGAATTATTAAACTAAAGGAAAATGTAATTTCATTAAAACCGACTAATCTTGTGATTTTTTAGTCAAACTTTGAAGAAAAATTAATAATTTTTCTTAAAATTTTCATTAAGACCCCGTTTGTCAAGTTGATTAGGACTAATTTAGTTAACTAAAAGATTTATTATTAATTCAAACCATAATTATTTACTTTTTCTCTCATAAAATTTTAAAAAAAAATTAAAAATTTATCACAAACGAAACTTTTTAATCAGATTAAAATAATAAAAAAAAACCAAAATTAAAAAAATTAATCCCAAACAAAGCCTAAATAACTATGTCAACAGAAATAAATAGTTTAGAGATAGAATGACTCGACCGACATTAGTGCACAAGAAAATGGCCAGAAGGGCATGAAAGGAACAGGCTGCCCCTTCTTGAATTGATTTTTGTTGTGAAAAAACACAAAAAACAAAGGATGGGGTCCACATTTTGCATGCAAGAACGTGAATGTTTTGATTGGTCATATAATTTAAACAGAAAGTTATTGGATTTGACAACTGGATTTGGCAGCCTATATTCTTCCATTATGTTGTCAAAAATAAATAAATAAATAAATATGTGCAAATGAAAGATTTGAGTTCAAAATAAAGATGCACATTATCATAATTATATTATTATATAAAGTGTTATTTGTAGTTATATAATTGACATTTTCTTTGGGTGGGGCTCTATTTGTTTAACTTTTTACCGTGTTGTGAGCTTTAATCAATGTCATTAGACAAGATTTCTTTTGTTAAAAGTAGTGAAATTATGGTGGAAAAGAGAGATTCTTGGTAATAAAAAAAAGGACCAATATGCCAATCACATTACCTAGTAAAAACTAAAAGGAGAAGGAGATAGGCTGCAATGATTCAATTTGTTTATAGTTTTTTTTTTTTTTTTTTAAATTTTAAAATTTGTATGGGAGTGTTTGGTACAATTTTTTAATTTGTGAAACAAAAATAATGTAAATAAATTTTAAAAAATTGATTATTAAAAAGTAAGGGCAGAGTTACCTTTAATTTTTATTTTTCAATTATTAACTAAATTGATTAGATGGAGGATGTTGATTCTCTTTGCTGGTTGGTGTTGCTAGAAGCTATGGTAGTTTGTAATGGGGACTTCGGGCATTTTCTAATCTATTTAAAAAATAACAAAAAAGCTCTCTTACCAAAACCTGCACAAAATAGGTCTATGGATTGTTTGTTATGATATACAGACTCTTTAAAATAAATTAAATATTTGTGTCGGACATATGATATTTGAACAATGATATAAGATATGCATGATATATTTTTTATTGGACACATCATACATATTTATATTTAGCATTGTATATATACTTTTTTGTATAATTGCTATAAATTTATTTTTGACACTATATGCTGCATGTAAAATTATTTTATCTCATCTAATAGATTAAAAATATAAAAGTAAGATTTTTTTTTCTCCAACTTTGTGTATCCTTACATTTAAAATTTGATAAATCGAATCTCTAAATACACTCCTGTAGCCAACAACCGTATCTAAATCCGTGTAACATTGGTTGCAACTTAAATGAGTTGATTTTAGATTATTTTAATTTAAAAATCTGTATTAAATTATTTTATGCAACTTCTACTTATTGGTTATTAAATAAAAATAATTTAAATAAATTAAAAGTGGTTAATTATCTTAAAGTTGGTTGGGCCTTTTTTTTTAAAATTACAATAAATTATACAATCAGACCCAATATGGGTTTGTTTGAGAAGTGGGTTGACTTTTTGGCTATTTTAGCCTGAGACTAAAAAGTCTCATTATTTAGGAAGGACTTTTGGTTTTTTTGGTTTTTTTGATTTTTTTTTAATTTTTTTGTGAGAAAAAATGTAATGATTATATGTTGAATATAATGTTTTATCTTATTAGACTAAAAAGTCTATTTTATTTTTTGTGACTATTTTAACCAAAAAAAACCTGACTTTTTTCCACCCAAACAAAGCCATATTTGCTACATAGAGCTTGACTGCCTGAGTCCCCGTGTTGGGCTGTCTTGCACTTTTTTTAAAAGGTTATGTAAATCTATATCTATACTATATCTATAAGCAAATGTATTAGAATATGAAAATTTTTCAAACCCTTAATACTAATTTCTTATGAATTTTCTATCTTACGTGTCACCTCTCAAGTCTCTTCTCCCATTTTTTTTAATTTTTAATCATTTGTTAATTATCTAAATCTCAAAAGCCAAAAATATTATATATATTTAAATAAAATGATAAATATTTAGATATGAACAACAAAGAGAAAAAGATAAAAATATAAAAAATAAAAAGATAACTATTCAAATTTTAACCACAAAAATAATATAAAGAGTCAAATAAAAGATAAAAAAAATAACTAAATAAAAAATATTACGGGTCCTTTAATTTTAAAAATAAAAAGTTAACTATTTATATATGAACAATTAAAAATATTTAAATAAAAAAATATTACGAGTCAAATAATTTTTAAAATAAAAAGGTAATTATTTATATATGAATAACAAAAAAAATAGAGATGAAAAAATATACAAAAAAAAAATATAACTATTTAGATTTGAACTGCAAAATGAAAATTTAAATAAAAGATAACAAAATATTTAAATAAAAAAAATATTATGGGTCCATTAATTTTAAAAATAAAAATTTAACTATTTATATATGAACAATTAAAAATATTTAAATAAAAAAATATTACGAGTCAAATAATTTTTAAAATAAAAGTTAATTATTTATATATGAATAACAAAAAAATAGAGATGAAAAAATATACAAAAATAAAAATATAACTATTTAGATTTGAACTTCAAAATGAAAATTTAAATAAAAGATAACAAAATATTTAAATAAAAAAAAAAAGATTAAGATTGGGATATAAATATCTCAAAAAGATAATAATTTTTTTAACGATCTATATTTATCTTTTGTTAGTTTATTATAAAATTTTCATATATTTCAGTCTAATCTTTTTAAAATTTATCTTCAAGTTGAATTTAATATTTTATTTTTTTAAAATCATCAATTAATTATACATACAAATTTTAAATATGATAAAATTCCATATATATCTTTTGTTTAAGCATAATATTAAAATAAAAAAAAATAGTATGAGTCAAATAATTTTTAAAATAAAAAGGTAATTATTTATATATGAGCAACAAAAAAATAGTGATGAAAGAATATACAAAAATAAAAATATAATTATTTAGATTTGAACTGCAAAATGAAAATTTAAATAAAAGATAACAAAATATTTAAATAAAAAAAAAGGATTGAGATTGGGATATAAATATCCCAAAAAGATAATAATTTTTTTAACGGTCTATATTTATTTTTTGTTAGTTTGTTATAAAATTCTATATATTTTAGTTTAATCTTTTTAAAGTTTATCTTCAAGTTGAATTTAATATTTTATTTTTTTAAATCGTCAATTAATTATCCATACAAATTTTAAACATGATAAAATTCCATATATATCTTTTGTATAAGCATAATATTTTCAATATAAAAACAAGTTCTTGCAAAAGAAATCATGAACAGAAGATTGGGGGAAAACAATCAGTATTGAGCCATTTCTAATCCTTTTTCGGTGCCTAAAAATCTTAAATATTTTTTTTACATTTGAAATGTGTACTTGCACGAGTTTTTGCATTTGTGAGAAAATGAGTTTATATAAAAGGATATTATTATTTTATTTTTAAATTTTTTTGTTACAATTTGTTTTTTTCCTTATTTCTCTCTTTTTGTCAATAATGTGTCATTTAATTGAGATTTTTTTTTTAATTTTTATAAAAGTGTTACTATTATCAATTTGTAACTCTCTCACTTATTGATTATTTGTGTTTAATTTGTTGTTCAAATTGTGAAATTAAATAAATAGATTTATGAAGAAATCAAATTATATACCAAGAACATATGCTAATAATTACAATTAAATTTCAACAGAAATACACAAAACAATAAAAGGGTAAAGAGGCGAAACCGAAGCCTGCACGGAAGCAGTTTCCTTAAAACAGATTTCGCCGCCTCATGGGTCGAGTGCTTGAGGAAACCCGACGTCTGTCTCCCAAGATACGACGGTCAAAACCAGCTACAGCAGAAGTACTTTCTGTCTAGCTTAGCGAACAAGAACAGTGGCAGCACTCTCTCAATGTAGGAACTTTCTGGCAAACTGATTTGTAAAATGGAAGCAAAAAATTTCTATATTGAAACTTGATAGGAGAGTCTCAATTTATACATGTAAAGGGAAGAGAAGAAGAACCTCCAGCCTTTAAGGCTGGTCATTAAAACACCAAGCATCCATAGCCCATTCCCAAAAATATGAAAGTTTGGATACCCAAAGGATTCACACCCTTTAGCCAAGAAAAAGGATTTAAATACTCTTTAAAATCCTATTCATGAATCTAATATCATGAGGCAATTTCTTGACAATTTCTTATTCAAAACCCAATGGTTTTTGGCTCACTTGAACCCAACACAATAAAAGGTTGGGACCCACTTTAATATTTAATTAAAGTCACCACACTTTAATATTAAATTAAAGTCACCAAAAATCATTTTTTCCAACAATCCCCCACATGAATAAAAATTGACCGAAAGACTCAACAAACGGACATCGTTCAACAATAATGACTCGAAGAGAGAGTACAACGAACTAACCTCGACATCAGAGAATGTAGCTTTCGGCTTTGAACCTTTCCCAATGAAAACCTATCGAGTTTACTGGCTGATCAGTGAATAAGACATCTTGAACTGCTCTGCCGTTTATGTAAACTGAGACAATAGATCTCACACGGGAATTACTCCTACCACCATTCTGTTCTTACTGGTGTGCCCTGTCTGGCCCTGGACACTAGCCTGGTTCAGCGAGTGGTTTCAAAGAATCTTGGCCTGCCCAATTCTTCTAGAAGCGGCCCCACTTCACACTCACATAGGTGACTCTACTTAAGTATCCTGCAATACTCAGCTCAACAGCTTAACACACTAGAGTCATTAAAAGTTCAGCTTAACCTTTACACTTAACTTGTGCATACTTAAAAATGGCATGGTTATATTACATTTTTGAAGATGTAGGTGATTTTGTTGATTCATATTCTTATATATATTCACTACTATCATTCAATTAGTGAGGTAATTCCCATTAGCAAGGACAAAATGCCTCAGGTTTTCCTGTTTTTTTGATAGAATGTTATAAAAGTAACATGGAGTGTATATTAGTTTTATAATATATAGGCTTGATAGAATAAGCATGGTGAGTTTGTTGATTCATATTCTTTATTGTTTTCTTTTATTCTTCCCCTCCCTTCCCTTTGAAGATGGTTCCACCAAATTCATATGTTGAAATATATTCACATACTATAAATTTTATAATAAAAAAAATTAAATATTACTTAAAATTATTTTTTATAATATTTTTAAAACTAATATTAAAAAATATTATTTTTAAAAATATTATCGCAAATGTCACATTGGCAACCATATTAGAGAGTAGGTGCATATGTGGCATTCTATGAAAAAGAGTAATATATATATATATAGCATTTTTTGTTTTGAAAATTGGTTAAATTAGTTTGAATGACTAGCTAAAATAAAGAGTATGGTTGGAACACACAATAGCTAAACTAATTAGGTAAAATAAAGAGTGTCATTTTTTTGTACTTTAGCTAGTGAAAAATAAAGAGTGTTGTTGGAGATGCTCTAAGAGTGTAAATCTTATGATCAAGTTGCATGACAGAAAGTAAATAGGTTCATTAGTTGAAAATTTAGATGCAGTGGCTGGATGTAATTTGTGCTAGGGCTTTTTAGGAGAGCTGAAAACCCCTTTTAGATAAACATAGAAGTTTCATCAAAGAGGGGGTATTGATTGGTGTAGTGATAAATGCTTGAGTTCCCGTGTATGAAAATATGGGTTGGAATAATAGGTCATGGGAAGCTAAGATTGAATTTGTTTTAGATGGTTAGGCTGACAATATTTCAATCATCAGGAAGAAAGTATAGGGTGTCAATGTGTCTTATTTTATCTGGCATTTTTTATATTCATTTGCAGTAACTTGTTTTCAAATTCATTTTTTGTTCCCAAAAGAAAGAAAAAATGGCTTCATCTTTAATTCGACTGGCTGCTGCTACTGCAATGTTACTGTGAGGCGTGCATACTGCCAATCCATCTGATGAAGAACTTGCTGAATCAGCAGTTGTGATATGTGAAACTTCTGCAACATGTGGTGTGTTGTGCATACAACTAAGGAAGTGAATGGTTTGCGGAATGTGGGTGAAGTTGCACCTGTCGGGCATGCATGTTGAAGGGAAAGTAACAACTAGTATATTCTTATTTTTAGACTAGACTGTGTATGCATGGTATATTTTTTCATTTGTATTATATGTTCATAGCCTTTAATGAATTTGAATATTATATGAACGTTGAAAACTCATGGTTAAGATATCTGTTAGACTTGTGGTTAACAAGTTAGAAAACTTGTTGAGGGGTTGTTTGGGGTGTCCTAAATAAGTACATTTTTTGGCTTTTTAGACTAAAAAATTGAGGTTGAAAATATAGATGTTTGGGTTAACTTTTTGACTTTTTATGGAAAAATGTGTAATAAAAAATTGTAAAAATTGATTTGTAGGGAAAAATTCGAATTGGGAGTTGTGCAGCCGTAATTGTTGACTTTTGGTGAATAGTGTTAACTTTTTAACTTTTTAAGTAACTTTTTGTCTTTTTGTCTTTTTTGAAAGATCCCAAACTTGCCCTGAATCTTTTGATTGTTTGGTCTTGAAATTCGACTTTCGGGAGCAGAGTGTTTGAACCTTGTTTTGTTTTTTGCTAGAAATGCCCTGTTTAGGTTTTTGCCTCATTTGAATTGTTTTCAACACTCCTTTTGGGTTAGATTTTATTTGAATTTATCAGTATTGTGAAGATTTTTATGTGTTTCAGTTGAATTTCAAGTCTCACTTGATGTCATACAGTGTTTGGTATGTTCCTCCCCCCCCCACCCACCCCAAACCACCACCATATTGTTTTGTTTAAGTGTTCTGATACCTTGTAATATCTCTGCTTCATATGTGCTGCAGACATGAGGAGAGATGTGCAGGAGATATTCAAGATGACTTCTCATTAAATTCAAGTTATGATGTTTTCTGTAACACTCAGCAAGGAAATCCGTCCTGTTTGCAAGAAATTTATGCAAGATGTAATGTCCCATGACCAACATGAATTTAGAAGAGTCCTTTTCCATAAATGTCAGCTTTTTGCTGGCGGTAAATAGTTAGGAATGCAGTGGTTGCAGGCTTGCAGCCTTTTATGCTTTCAGTTTTGCATTTTGTTTATGCCCATTATTCAATATTCAGTTTGATAATCAGTTGCTCTTGTCACGCTAAGAGGGATGGATATGCAGCAGCTTATCACTGGAAAAATTTGTGATTCCAATTTATGAATTTTTAGTTTGAGTGGACATGGTCGTCCCTAGGTCTCTATGAAACATATCTCGTCTAAGTAAATGTTGTCCATGCAAAAATGTAATCTATGCTTTCATAAACTAGGAAGAAGGAAAGTGTTAGTTCGGCAATACTTGAAGACTGCCCTTGATCTGACTTGGTTGGCATGAGTTAAGATTACCAAAGACACAGCTCTTGGTTGAGCTGGTAATCTTTTGGCTTTGAAGCTTCAATCTTAGAGGTGTCTTCTAAACCTTATTATTTAGGATTTGAGGGGCTGCAAAAATCCTCATTCAATAAAACAATTCACTTTGATTATTGTGCTTTTAGATACTAAGTAGCACGAACACGAATATGTCACAAGACATGATAATTTTTAAAAAAGCAGGACATGATAGATGGAGGGCACACACAAAATATATAGTAAATATATATATATATATATAATAAAAAAAACAATTATTTTTTTATTTTTTTATTTATAAAGATGAATGATTAATAGATATAAATTTATATTATTTTTCTTTTATCATTGAATGGAAAGTTATTTTGTTTATACTTGTAGTATGTTTCATGTGTGTATAAGTGATGGATATGTGTGATTGTCCAAAGAGTGTCTGGAACTAAATTTTTTTCCAAAAATAATAGGATCCATTTGCATGTGTTCAATGTGTTGAGAAGTGTCCAACGAGTGTACCTTTGTATTGAACGAAAAATAACATCTCATTACCAAATCCTCAATTTTTCGGTTGCTTTTATTTCTTCATGGCATACCTTTGTATACATGATGCACCGATGCCTTCTATTTTTCTGGGATAGTAATGTAACTAAATGTTCTTGAAGGAAAAATAATATGATTTCTTAACATTTGAATATAATTCCTATAGATCAATGTGTTTGCTTAACTGTATATTCATCATTCAGAAAATTTGATATTTGAATAAACATTTTATTTAAATTGGTGCATTGAAGTGATTAGACTCTGTCCCCTAAATAGTGCTTTCGTTTTGATGGACGTTAGATCTTGGGAAACATGAAGAAAGATCCAGCGTTGTTGATGCTGTCTATTGTTACAAAGAAACTGCACGAGCTCGGCTATGTGCTTAAGGTGATTCTCTCTGAATCATTTGTACTTGTTTGTGCTAGTTACAGATAAATATGTTGTTTATACTCTTCATTGCTAGTGATTGCAAATGTTGTTTTGTTTTTATAAGTAAATATAATGTGATTAACAAAGAGTCTTTTGGATTATCACACTTTTTACATAGGTTTACAAGGTCTTTTTTTCTTGTCCTTTTGTGGGTCCTTCAAATTTCTGGGGAAAAGTAAAGCAGTCATTCTGATTCTATTATCTTTTCCACATATGAGGGGTTTTTTTTTATCCTATAACATTTAAATGTTATGCAAATCAACCAAGTTCGGTAGGTTGCTATGATTTGTATATGGAACCCTTTTGAAGATAAGTTCTTTGCTAAAGCTAATTAGTCATTATGAAAAACCTGCTGAGTTATGCAGATCATACCTCTAGAATTTTGATTGTTGTACACTTATGCATCCTTATAATGTTTCTTTGACAGATTTATGCATTAGAGGATGGTAAAGCGCATTCTATGTGGGAGGAAATAGGAGGTCAAATCTCAATCCTAAGTCCTGACAGATATGGCCATATTGATTGGTCAATGTATGTGTGCTATTTGATATAGTGTGGTTGCTTTGTACTTTGTGTAGTATTTTTTGTTTTATTGCCAACTCTTTTGGTGACATCTGTTACTTTGTTTATTTTAGTTGGTACAAATGGTTCATGTTTTATCGTTTTTGCAGCTTTGAAGGTATTATTGTAAACTCACTTGAAGCAAAAGATGCTATTTCAAGGTAGGCCTTTCATTGACTTATTTCTCATAGACACTATTTTAGTTGGTCTTGTTTATTACTTTTTTAAATGTTTGGCCACACATAAAAGTTTCATATCTTTTTCTTTTCTCTTTCATTATATATATATATATATATATATTTGATAAACAGAGATAAATATGAGAATGAACATCAAAAGGGGATCTCAAAATAGCTTATACCTCATTCTTTACTTAATAGACTATATGAAATCTAAAATATAATGGTGTCATCTGCTTATAATAAATGACATAATATTTTAGGCGAACCACTCATAGACACTATCTGTCTACTCCTCTGGCACTACCTTTAGAAGTACCTTCTTCAATGGTCTAGCTAAAACTTCAGGTAGGATCTTATATTCCTTCCAATAAGGAGATGGGCCTAACATCCTTTGTATACTCTACCCTCCTTTCTTAGGAATCAATGACACAAAAACATTGAAACTTTTCTAAGAAACACCATGCTCGAAAAATAAGGATATCATGCCCACCACAACTATGTAGGCTTATTTAACGCCTTCCTAACACTATTGGAAAAAGGCAATAGTCATATTCATACACCAACCTACCCATGACCAACCACTTCCTCTTCTGAAAATGTCTTTATAACCAATCCTTATCAGTGGTCGCGATGCCACCAAAGTCCAACCCATCCTCCTGGATCTGAGTAAAGCTCTTCATAGGAATTCTTTGTACTAGTTCTAATCTTCTCAACCGTCCACACCCTAGCCCCAATACGAATTTTGCCTATGTATGAGCATTAGCCATTCTCTAAGAAAAATGGGTATTTCCAGCACCCTCTTTAAGCCATAAAGCCTTAACCTTTTGGTTTTATCTCGTTTTCTCCATCTTTGCAATGCTACCAAATTCTTCTTTCAAGTACTCTCTATGCCCTTTTGCGATAATGAGATTACGAACACTCTCAACCTCATTGAAGGCCTTTGTGTCCTTCAGAACTGCTGGCTTTTGAATCCTGATTCCATTTCTTCAATTTTTCATTCAAAAGCTCTAATTTCATGTCTGAAATCAAACTAGGTCTTTCGTCAACATGACAGCAGCTCCTCACTCACCAACCATTTGGGTAAATTACACTTACACCCCCTTAAGGATATTTATTTTTTAAGTCCTCTATCCCAAAATCCTAGGCACTATTATGTTACACTTTCAGCATAATCTGAATATATTTTATTTGGCGCTGGATTTTATCCCTTGAAAGATGAGCCTTTTGAACGTCTTGAGATGCAACACCTAAAATTTTTTATAGTAAGTTTTGGGGTTATAATTTTTTGAAGCTATTTCTCTTGTTCCTAGATTATGACCTAAGGGTTATGAACTTATGATCTTCTATGTGTGAATGAAGTTTATTTTTTTGAGAGTGATTGCTCAAAATTGTTTCTTACTATTGTTTCAAATATAATTATGTCTCAATCACTTGAGAATCCCAGGACTTTAAAGCTTATACTAAGGAACCATGAACTAAAGCATCAATTGATGTGATGCTCCGTAATAGGAACAGTGAATGAAAATGTGAATTTAACTATTTCAATTTTGAGTGTTTGTTTGTGGCTATGCCTCCAATAGAGTATTTTCTTAAATGTTTTCCTGTCCTTTAATAAGAAAATGCCTCTCAGGAGATTTTAGTCGTGAAAAAGCAAGCTTTCTTAACTTCCCTTTTTCCAGAATTCTTTCATGATATTCCAACAACCAAAAGGAATTAAGTGATTCTGCAGCCAAGCTTTAAACTTGCCTTTATTTCAAGGTTCCTTCAACATGCATACTTTAATTGAACATTGCTACATAGGCATACACTTGTAACTAAAGTTTTCCGTCTGTCTTTTCATAGTTGTGATAATATTGATAAAGTAGGGTTTCTTTAAACATGTTGCTGGACATGTGCATGTATTGAAAAGGCATATGTAATGTTTTTACGCTGCTAATACAGGTATGTTAGACGAATTGTTTTTGAAGGAGGACTCATTGTAGATCCAAATCAAGTAGCAGTCTGCTTTAGTCTCTCATTTTCTGCAGTTGACAGCAATTGCTTATTTTGTTATCTTGAATAATGATCTTTTTATCTCAGGGGGAGTTTCTCTACCCTGTATGTTGTATGTTGTGGACTTGCAAATTCAGCATTGTCTGCATTACTTGGAGATTCTCAAAAGGTTTCTAGACCACCAATGGTTTCAACTATCAGTTGGCCAGATGCTACAGGCCAATTATCCTCTGCAAACAGGGAAACTGATTTCCATCGCTTTCGGGAAGCCTTGTCTCTTTTACGTAGTGCTGCTGATGTTGCTGGGAGGAGTGAAATCCTAAAAGCTTTTCCAATGCATCGAAATGGAAGGATAAGACCAAATCCTGAATCCATGTTTCGTGTACTATCTGGAATGTATTTTCCAGGAAAACAGGATAGGATTTCAAGATCTGCAAGGGTAAGCCACTCGGTAATTATGTGGGACACTCTTAAGTACTCTCTTATTTCAGGATCTGCTGATGGTCTGCTGCTGCTGTTGCTGCCGGTGTGCTGCTGCAGAATTTTGCTGGGCTGTTACTGCTGCAATGTTGCTGTGAAGCGGGCTGCTACTAGATGCTGGTCTACTGCAAATTTGGGTTGTTGTTAGTTTCATGATTTCATTTTGTTATCTGCTATTTTTACTATGGGTTCACAAGTTGGATGTATTTGAGTATTTTAGTGAGTTTACCTTTTTAGGTTTTATAAAACGCTTCCAAAACCATATTTTTCAACAGTGTTTTTTTGCCTACACATCAACTTTAGGTGATTTAATATCAATGTTATTAGTTTGTAATAGTAGTGCCTGAGGGATGCCTCTTGTAAATATGTAAATCTTATAAAAAATATATATATGATTTTCAATTTTTTTTGCCGCTACAAATTTGTCGTTGCCAAAAAGTAAAGCTTTCTTGACAAACAACTTGTCGGTAAATGTATAGCCAAAAGTTTATTTTTGCCTGCTCATATTGTGTTGCTAAAAGTGTATTTTTTGCCAATGCTAATTTGTTGTTGCCAAAACTAAAGCTTTATCGACAACCAAATCGTTGGCAAATGGCAACATTTACTGACGTAAATGTGTCGCTAAAAGTTACTTTTGCCCGCTCATATTGTGTTGGTAAAAGTGTATTTTTTGCCAATGTCAATTTTTCGTTGCCAAAAGTAAAGCTTTAGCGACAAACAAATCGTCGACAAATGGCAACATTTACCGATGTAAATGTGTCGCCAAAAGTTTACTTTTGCTGACGCATATGTTGTTGGTAAAAGTATATTTTTTGCCCATGCAAATTTGTGTCGCCAAAAGTGCCACACAATCATCATATTTGAATGACTTTTACCAACGCAAGGTAAATTGCCGACAATGGATGAAGGCTTTTAGCGACAACTATGTTCGTCACTAAAGGCATTACTTTTACCAACGCAATGATAATTTGGTCGGTAAAAACTTTTGCCAACTCACTTTTACCTACGGGTTACCAACGTAGCTTTGTGTGTCGGCAAAACTCTTTGCCAACGAATTTTCCCTTTTAGCAACATATTTTGTTGCGTTGCGAAAAATGCAATTTCTTGTAGTGAAACCATACAAAGATTTGACAAGTTTACAAACTTTCCTGCTTTGTCCTGGAGCTGAAAACCCTTCAGGTTGCTCCATGTAGATTTCTTCATTCAAATCCCCATTTAAGAAAGCTGTCTTTACATCCATCTGGTGTATTTCTAGATTGCGCAAAGTTGCTAACGCAATCACCATACGAATGGATGTTATCCTAGTTACAGGTGAGTACGTATCAAAGTAACCTAGGCCTTCTCGTTGCCTGTACCATTTGATAACGAGCCTCGCCTTATACTTGTCAAAAGACCCATCGGCCTTCATCTTTCTTTTAAAAATCCATTTGCAGCCTAAAGGCTTACAACCTGGAGGTAAATCTACCAACTCGTAGGTTTGGTTCTGTAAAATGGAGTCAATCTCACTTTTGTTCGCTTTTTTCCATCAAGGACTCTCAGGAGAAGTCATAACTTTGTGGAAAGTTTGAGGTTCGCTCTCAACCATATAAGTCAAGAAGTTTGGATCAAAAGACCTGGATATCCTAGCCCTTTTACTCTTTTTGGGCTCATCTAAAACCTCAATTTGATCATTACCTGAATCATTAACATGATCATCTTCACTAGCAGGCTCATCAAATTACTCCAAAGACCTTGGAACCCCTTCATGGGTTCGGCAAGGAAAAATGTCTTCAAAGAAACATGCATTTCTTGACTCCATGATGGTATTCCTGTGAATGTCTGGAATTTCAGACTTATGTATAAGAAACCGATATGCACTACTATTATGTGCATAATCAATGAATATACAATCCACGGATTTCGGGCCTATCCTAACCCGTTTGGGTGTAGGAATCGCCACTATTGTAAGATACCCCCATATTCGTAAGAATTTATAAGAAGACTTAATGTCTTTCCATAACTTATACAGGATCTTGTCCACTTCGCTTCAACACAAGTTTCACACTTGTGTTTCGTCATAACAACCTTGTCGGACTCAAAAACCATGCGAAAACATGTTTATTGAGAAGAGACCTTGAGACAAGATTCTTACGAAAGTCCGGAACATACAGGACTTCGTTTAAGGTTAGCTCGTTTCCTAAGGTTAACATCAGGACCATCTTTCCCTCAACAAATGAGGTAGTAGAGTTTCCCATAAACAACTTCTCACTGTTTGTAACCGATTCAAAAGTTGTAAATAGCTCATTCTCAGAGCAGATGTGGCGTGTAGCCCTAGTAAAACTAAAACCCCTCGCTACCACAATTGTAGCACTTCCCAAAGAACTGATGACCAGGTTCCCGCGGCTTGTGTGCCAGCTTCTTTTGCAACACCACCCCTTGGTCCCAGCTTAGAGCCCTTGTTCACCGGGGGGGGGGCTTCTTCCTTACCCCAGAAGATTTGCCATGCTCAATGACATTGGCCTTCACTGAGGAGGTACTCTCTCATTTCTTTCTATTATCCTCCTTAATTCGGAGTCGGATAATTAAGTCTTCTTTGTAGAATTTATACAAAGTCTTAAAAAAATCCTTGTGTCACAATGATTATGAAACTCCCAAAATCATATCACAGTAAAAACATTCCCAGAATGTCATTAACCGAATTAGGCACCCAAATATAATTGGTTCAACCTATCACTCTGAAGCTAATAGTCTTACTAATAGGAAACACAAATCCAGTGTTCAATAGTCTACTATTTGGAACTTCATAACATGGCCAGTAGTCTTATCACTAAGAATCACTAATTTCTCAACATGTGGTCAGTAGACTTTCTACTACTAGGAATCACAATGTCTTAGCTTGTAATCAGTAGTCACTTTACTACTAGGAATCACAACATCCTGACATAAGATCAATAGACTCTTTCATTACTAGGAATCATCATGTCTTGACATATGACCAGTAGCCTCTCCACTACTAGGAACCATGATGTCTTGACATGTGATCAGTAATCTGTTCACTACTAGGAACCACAATCTCATAACTGTGTAGCCAGTGGTCTAACACCTCCTAGGAACCACCAGTTTTCTATCTCTGTGATCAGTGATCTTGTACTCACTAGGAGCCACCAATTTAAGAATATATTTGGAATTTAAAAATCCAAAAAATATTCACCCACAATAACAGGTTGTCTCATCTTTTCTTTCAAACAAAGTCACATAGCAATCACAAGGATACCAAACTAATTGCCTCTGATCAAATCAGAGAAATTTTAATGCAATCTTATGATTTCCTTTAATCATACTTAATCTCTCAAAATCTTCCTTTAAGAATCTCGTGAGGCTAAGGTTGTTAGGTGGAACAACATTTCTGTTTGTCACATTTTGAAGCCATTTCTGAAACATCACAACAGAATTTTACTTCTGTGATTTCAAAAATTAAATTTCACCCTTAGAAAATCCCTCAGATGGAAATTTAATTCAAAACTAGTCTCACCATTTAACCTAGAATCGAGCATGGTTAGGAATGTTCCTAGGAAGACTGGAGGGGTCACATCAGCCCCACTTAAAACCCAGTTAACCTTTTGACAAAACATCCAAGAGCATGTTGACTCCTAGTCCATAGGAAACAATTTTAAAATTAAGATTTCCAGGGGATAAACCAGGTTATAAAAGTTAACCGGTACTCCCGGAACTGAGCCCATTATTTCTGAATAAAATCAGAAATATTTTAGCTAAAGCTAAAATTTGGTTTCCTTTCTCAAAACCAAAACACTTGGGACATAATCAGATTATAATCAAAGACTTTCTCCAAACTTGGTTTTCCAACACTTTGGGAATAAAATGATTAAACCCAAAGACTTCCTCAAACTCCAAAGGTTTGAAACCAAATTCGTCTTAGTTGTCATTTCTGAACAAATAAGAACTACTCTGTAGCCAAGGCTAAACACTTTGGTTTCTATTACAGAAAACCAAACCAAATTCCAAATTTACAAGTAATTTAAAAATTACTACAACCAAATACATGCATATAAAATGCTACTAATAAAACAAGCAAATAAAACTTGCTACCACAAATTGATAAACAAACCAACTAAATCTCAAGCAAAACATGCTTCAAACATTCAAATAAAATAGTCAATCCATAAGGATTCTATTTAGTCCAAAAGCCTTTCCACGCTTAGGTATTCCTATTCAACACAAAAGTTAGTAGTCCAAACATTTTTTATTTTTTACATCTCAAATACTATTCATTTGGTTTTGTATTTGTTTTTTCATTCCCTTTCGCATTGGTATGCCTACAAAGAAAGTTAGTAGCAAACCACAACAAAATAAAAATAAATAATCTAAGCAAAAAATAAATATAATAAATAATAGAAACCATCTAGCCAACTATTTATAAAATTAACCAATGAATTAAAATGCCAATTTAATTAAAACTTTAAAAAAAAAAGTTCAATACTCATGAATTATGAATGAAATTAATTCATAATAAACATTTAAACTAATAACTCTAAATAAATAAGTTAAATTCAAAGTTAATGCACCCAATTAAATAATTCAGATTAATGCACCCAATTAGATAATTTAGATTAATGCACCCAATTAGATAATTTAGATTAATGCACCCAAATAAATTCAAATTAATGCATCTAATTAAATAATTTAGATTAATGCACCCAATTAATTCAAATTAATCATGTACACAATTCATAAAAATTCTATAACTCTAAATACATTAAACTAAAATTAATAGGCAAGAGTTACAAACCAATAACCATTTAGCAATTAACATATGCAAATAATTCTAAAAACATTAAATTATGTAATCTAGTCTAGAAAATAATAAGCATGTAACAAATTAAAACTAGAATAGAATTAGCATGTCAAAATTGCAACATCCATAAATTATATTTTATAACCTTAAAATTCATGCAAATTATGATAGAGAATTCTAACTAAACTAAGCAATTAGAGAGTACCATTACATAATTTACAATCATTGAAATAGTGAACAATTCCGCAATAATTTCTAGTAACATTATACAAAGCTAACCTAATAGTCTATATAAATCTATTAGATCAATTTCATAGAAAATATATATAAAATCCGTTTTAAGTTTGTTGTTCAAATTGTGAAATTAAATAAATAGATTTATGAAGAAATCAAATTATATACCAAGAACATATGCTGATAATTATAATTAAATTTCAACAGAAATACACAAAACAATAAAAGGGTAAAGAGACGAAACCAAAGCCTGCACGGAAGCAGTTTTCTTAAAACAGATTTCGCCGCCTCACGAGTCGAGTGCTTGAGGAAACCCAGCGTCTGTCTCCCAGGATACAACGGTCAAAACCAGCTACGGCAGAAGCACTTTCTGTCTAGCTTAGCAAACAAGAACAGTGGCAGCACTCTCTCAATGTAAGAACTTTCTGGCAAACTGACTTGTAAAATAGAAGCAAAAAATTTCTATATTGAAACTTGATAGGAGGGTCTCAATTTATACATGTAAAGGGGAGAGAAGAAGAGCCTCTAGCCTTTAAGGCTGGTCATTAAAACGCCAAGCATCCATAGCCTCTTTCAAAAAATATGAAAGTTTGGATGCCCAAAGGATTCACACCCTTCAGCCAAGAAAAAGGATTTAAATACTCTTTAAAATCCTATTCATGAATCTAACAACATGAGGTAATTTCTTGGCAATTTCTTATTCAAAATCCAATGGTTTTTGGCTCACTTGGACTTAACACAATAAAAGGTTGAGACCCACTTTAATATTTAATTAAAGTCACCACACTTTAATATTAAGTTAAAGTCACTAAAAATCATTTTTTTCAACATAACTTTTTTTGGTGTAGATGTTAGATTGAAAATGAAAAACATATCAAAATTTATTGGATATGAGCTTATACTTTAAATGTATTCATCAGTTGATTTTTTATTGTTGATTATCCTATTGAACTAACTCATGATTAAATTTATTTTTAGGAACTCATTTCTTTTGAGATTTAAACCATAAATTTCTTCTTCTTCTTTTTTAATTTTTTTTTATTTATTTAGATTCAAAGTTTGAGCAAATGGAAGATATCTCATTTTTAAAATGTTTATTTTTTTTTGAATAATTTAAATATTTATATTCTTTATGTTTATCAATTCAAGTTTAATGCATTTCCAAACCTTTTTTTCTTTTTAATCATTCCAAACCTATTTGTGTTTAATGAATCAATATAATCAAAAAACAAATAGCATGTAAAAAAAATTTAACCATATAATGGGAATTAAAATTAATTTTATTTTAATTTATTATATTATATGGGATGATTAATGTAATATCTACTATTGATTAAACAAAATTAGTGTTACTTTTATTTAATATATTAGCATTTTGATTAATTACAACATGCCTTTGTTACTCTACTTTTGATTGTCTTAAGTAATTCTTAGATAAATTAGTTATTATATATGTGATGATTTACTTAATGTATGATAGTTTTTTTAAAAAAATTCAATAATGTGAAATATTAAATATTTTTTAATGATGTGAAATAAGATTTACATACACAAACTAAATTAAATATTAAGAAATACAATCAAATAGCAAACTTTTTTTTAGTGATTATTGACTTTTTAAAATCTCGTGCATCGCACGGGTGACCACTAGTTTATATATATATATATATATATATATGGACAAATTAAGCTAACCATTCCGATATTTAGAATTTGTATTATTTTAATCTCTAATTTTTTAATTGTGATGTATTTAATCTTAAATTTTTATTCTTATTGTAAAATAAAAACAATTAAAGATGCTTTATTTATGAATGGTTTATTTTAAAGGCAAAATCATCATGTAACTTATTTTATATTAATTAACTTATATATTGTTTAAAATGTAATGGTCTTTTTTATAATGAATAATGTTAGAACTTTCTTAATTATAAAGTTCTATAGTTTTCAAAATCTATTTTAAGAATTTTTTTTAAGAAACTAAAAATTAAATTGGTGAAAAAATTAAAAACGCATTATTTTTATATAATTTTATCTTTTGGGAGGGTAGAAATAATTTTTTATGTTTATTTTCATTAAATTAGTTTCTATTTTTTCAAAAGTCAAATATGGCGACAACTTTAATATCATTATTAAACCAATCTATTAAATCAAAAAATTTAAAACTAAAAATACTCCATATGTTAAATATATTAATTACACATTAAAAGCCTAATAACCATCCATTACATGATAACTATCCAAAAATATCTGTTAACAACAAATAAAATCATCTATTACATAATAGCAATCCAAAAATATCAACAAAAGCAGTCACTCATTACATGATCATCATCCAAACATATACTAAAAATTAATTTGTTAAAAAAATAAAAATAAATAAAAATGTAAAAAAAATTATTATTTTTATATAATTTTATCTTTTGTGGGTAGAAATAATTTTAAAAAATTTTAAAATAATTTTTTGACATTTATTTTTGTCAAATTAGTTTATATTTTATCAAATTGAAAATCTCGCCTTTGAAATGGAGTAACAGTATCTTCAATTGCCATTATTTGAAATAAGGTTCAAAATTCAGGGTAAAATGTATCACAATTAAAAGGTCGGGACTAAAATAACACAAACTCCAAACTATAGGTACCATTAGTGTAATTCACCATATATATATATATATATATATATATTTTAAATTGATGTATTATACAATAGGAAAATACATAATATTTATTATAAAAATATGTAATAAGGTGTATATTTTTTTTGAACAAGAAAAAAAATGATGCTTTGAGGTGTCATCATTGTATCCAGGCGCCTAGTTCCCAGGTAACTGATTGCGAGCTTGATTTGACCTAACTCCCATTGGAAGAGACTTACTACCGAGGCACCAATAGAGCTCAACCACACACCACAGACTAGCCCAAGTTTTGATAAAAGTACAGGACAATATTTCCATAGAGAGCCAGTTGCAAAGTAGCAAATTTACCCCTCCAAGGAGTCGAATTTGAGTCATGCCTATGGAGAGAGATACCTTTTCCATTAGGCCACCCTAATAAGATGCATATGGTACACACCTTTTAGCATGATCCCAATACAATAATACACTTTTGAAAGAATTGTTTTATAGATTTGTTTCTACAACATTGATCCTTTTGTTTCCCAGATAATAAGAACTTCATTAATCAAAGATCTAAAGAAAAATACAGTCCAAATTGAACAAATTACACCGGGTACGTATGGTGCAACTATTACAATATATTGCCTTTACAAATTACAAAATTATAACTTTGAGCAGAAGCTTGTAACATTTTTGGTACAATGCTTGTATTACAGATTGAAATTATAGAATAGTGTTTGTTTGAGTAATAAATTATAATGTTGATCCTTCTAGTTTCAACAAAATTTTATTTTGATATTTGTAATTTTAATTGAGAAATTATTATTCATGGTAATTTTTTAAAAACTATTACATATTAATGAAAAAGTTTATGATATTAATTATTAATATTTACAATGTTATTACCTTTTTTTCTTTTTCTTTTTTGAAATATTGTTTACTAACAACACGTTAGTGTAATTCTTCCATTTTAATTTCATCAATTTAATACTTTATATTTCCAGTTATGTTTTGATGTGGCCTCTTAATCAATCACCAATAGCATTTTGGATAGAAAAATGTCTCACACAACTCGTGTGAATTTTAACAATTCTCACACCCAAAAAAAAAAATAATGGGCTAGATTCCACTTACCACCTCCTTGAAGTTTACAAATACAATAAATTTTATAATTTTAACATAATTATATTTTTATTCTTTTTAATATGACTAGAGCAAGCAATCCAAAGGTCAACTTTGGAAAGATTAAATAAGTGTACTTTTTGACTTTTTATGAAATATGGGTTGGATTTGGGTTGAGTTTGAAGTGATGTGTTAGAGAGGTGGTGTGACTTAAATAAGATGATGCGACTTAAATAGGATAGTGACTTTTTGACTTTTTGAATTTTTTAAAAGATGCCAAACTTGGCCTAAGACACATAATTTGTAGAGATAGGAATATATATGAGTAAAATATATCCAACTCATGTGTGAATCTTCCTTTAGTTCTAACCGAATTGAATGGTTTACAACCCCATAACCCATAAGTTACTTCAACTTGACAAAAATTTAAAATTAAAAGATTTTAAAGTCAACCTAGACGAAAAAGAGAAGGAAACATGAGGACATAGATCTAAGATTGAAGTGGTGAAGGGTCTGTACGAACAACTGTCTCAATACTCATAAACCAAAATATTTTTTTTTATATTTTTTTTTTTATATTATAGGTCAGATGCCCATTATGGTGTGGTGGTCCACTCATTTGAATAATTGAGGTGTTTTACACAAAGAAGTTGCCCTCCTCCAGGGATCCAGTTCATAGGCCTTGGGTGATTGGGATTCCATTTTGATAATTTAAGTTATTTATTTTTTAGTATCAGTCAAGTAAATTGTCTATATGATTATCAATAGCTATTGTGGGGATATATCAAATATATATTTATCTTTTAAAAAATGAAAAGTCTATTCTTGAAATCATATGTAATGTTTAATTTTTTAAGATAAATGTGATTTAATTATATAACTATTAATATCTGATCAATTTAATATTTTTTATGAAAGATTTTTTCGAAGAATAACAAAAAATAAATGATTGAAATCACCAACTTAAATTTAGACGGAACCACAACGTATGAACCGAACCTTCTAGTCCAATTAGGTGTTGTGTGGTGTAATTTATCGTAAGTTAAAAGCTGATAATTAGAAAGCAGAAATTAAGAGCACTCCTACCCTAATTCTAAATAATTAATTTTTTTCAGTTTATTTAAGTTATTTTTTCCTAAAAAACTGTAAACAGAAGTTATACCAAACAGTCTGACACAAATTTTTAAATTAAAATAAGCCATAATCACTCTTTTAATCCACACCAAACACCCCCCTTAGTGAATTAGATGAAAGTTGAAAGTAGCAAATGGAAGAACAATACTACAAACTTTCTTTTAAAAAAAAAAAAAAAGTTTAGAAATTTAAAATTCAGTTAGTTTATTTTGAATATTAGATTAACATCATAAATTTGAAGGGTAAATTACACGAACCTTTGCAAGCAATTACCCAAATTACACTCAGCTCCACTAGTTTGAAAATATGGGAAGTATGTAGAAGTGGATGATGTCATCAATTTTTAAATAGAAATACTAACTTTATCATTCATAATTTTTTTATTTATAATTTTCAACAATAAAAAAATTGATAAAAACAAAATACTACTACCATCTCATATTTTGTCACTACCACACAACCATGATTTTAAAAATCAAATCAGACCGTAAGGTTTGAAACCATGACCTATGATATATATAAAGCCTGTATCGCTACTTCCTCACTTTATTTGTTTATATAACTAATTGTATTTGTAATATATATTGTTTGTATCAAGGGCATATGATATATAATTTATCATAGTTATATATTAATTTTAAAAATTTAACTAGTGTAAAAATTACTAATTAAATTTTAATTCGTCATATTTAGCTTCAAAAATTATTAACAACATTTGTATTTATATATTATTTTTTAAATATTTATGAGATAATTATAACGTTTTGATTTGATTAGATTTAATCTAATGATTGAACGAATAACCTGTCTATTGAATTCATTTTTCAATTTATTCACTGTTCAAAACATCCGAGCCAAACCCACCACTCTTATGCCTCCTCCACCCCTACAATCACCGAATCAACAAATGCCACCATCATAACTATCTTTTTTCAACCTTCAGCCACCTCCCCTACCACAACTCAATAAAAAATATATATAAAAAAAAACAATGAAAGAGAGAAAAGCAAATTCACAAACACTAGAACAACTCATTGATAGAACTCAATCAATCAACAAACTAATACTAGCATTAGTGGAGTTGTGGCACTGAGCAGAGTTCGCAAGTAGCGGTGCTACGCGAAGTTTGCGCCAGTTGATGGCAGTAACCAAGACGACGACAATAGAAGAGAAAGGTTCAAAAGATAAGAGAAATAGCGATATTTAGAAGGTAGAAGGAGATAATGAGCTGGTTGTGATACGGCAATGATAACCAGTTTAAGGATAGAGAAGAAGATGAGAGAAGAAAAAGAGTAGATGGGAAGGAAATTTTGCTAGCCAAACATGGGTGGATAGATCTTCAAGTGATTTTTCATTATTTTGTTGACTTTTTTTCGTCTTTGGATTTTATTTTTATTTTTATTTTTTTTTGTTGGTTAATTTCAAAAAATTATATATTTTTAGATTCTACTCGATTAGATGAATAATTTTTTTTATTATTTTTGAAGGAACAAAGTCTACTAAAGAGGGGAAAAAAACTATATATATATATATATATATATTTTTCCTGGTCTTTAGTGATCTTCATTTGAATTTTTTTTATTTTTTACTTTTTATATACTTCTACATTAGGCATATTTGAAAAGTAAAACTTGACCTAAATTTAAATAAAAGAAATCACTAAAAAATACTAAAAAGACATTTAATTTAATTTAATTATTTTTAGTTTTTAAATTATTATTATTATTAATTTTTTTTTAAACCACAAACTCTAGAAAGGGTTACTATCTATAAAATTTTTTTCCCAATCGTTCATTCCTAGGAAAGTATGAAGTAGATAGAGCAAAGGCCTCCTCTTTCCTTCTGCTCTTCCTGAAGTGAGCGAATTGCATGTAGATATCCGTAGGGGCTTGTAGTTTAATTGGTTGAAACGTGCCCCTCATAATCGTTATATTGTAGGTTTGAGCCCTACTAAGCCCACCACCACCTGCTTTTCACTTGATACAAGGCAGCCGAAATTTTTGCCATCATACAAATTTACAATGGAAAAACTCCAATTCAGTGTAAAATCATTGAAGGAAAAGTTAGTCATAAATTTGGAGAGTTTGCTTTTACACGGAAACGAAGACTTTCGAGGATAAATATTGGATTGGGTGGGAAGAAAAAATGGGAAAAAAGTAAAGTCCAATAAAAAACCTCTAGAAAGGGTGGACATCTCTGAGACCACACTTGCTTTGGTGTATCTTCGCTGTGTTATCTTCTTTCCCTTTCACCGGTTGTTGTGGCTGTATTCATGAGCCAAGTAGAGAAGACATGTAGACTTCTGTCAACATCAAAATAATTTCCAACATTAGCACTACACTTTAATTGGCATAATCCTACTTGTAGGCCACATATATGTAGCTAATGATCCAATAATTCTGAAACATTATATGAAATTAGTTATATGATATTTTTAATTAAATTTATTAACAGGTCGGATACCCACATCCAAATTATCCAAATCTATTAAGAAAAATTCGATTCAATGATCCAATAATACCCAAATTGATTAGTTCAATTAGTAACCAGTTGAATTCAGATAAATCTAATCCCAACCCGATTAGATATTCATGAATAGACCCACTTCTTCAAGTTATGATGATCATGTCTGAGTTATCTTATAATAAATCTGCTTCCAAACATGGATGTCTTAATTGAACAAGGCATTCAACATGTCTTTCACTACCAGTTTGGTTCTTTTCAAATATGAATTAGTACATATTTTTCAGAGTCCAAAATTTCTCTTAAAGTATGTAAATCAATGAGATTATAACGGTTTGGAAATTCAGTTTAACCCGATTCACATTCTATGATTTCTTATCAGACTTGCCATAATCGAATTAGATTCAGAGTATGCAAAATTTAGTCGGCTGATAGGCCTACTTCTATATTCAATAATTTATGTTAGATAGTTCAAAGAGAAAGAAGAGATAAGGAATGATCAATCTAATACTTTTGTAATTTTTCATCTATCGAAAATTAGGCCGACCCAACCTTTAATGAGGTTTAAAACAATAGGAGTTTTTTTATATTAATTTTTTGTATGTGTTGGCTACATATTTTATACAAGCCAATTACAATTCGACGCGTGACAAAATAAGGATAATATGGGAAGACTATTCAAGTCTTCGATCCTGATCGTATATGTGGCAATTAGTATTGGTTATTACGACATCTAAGTAGCAGTGGATCAACAAAGAGATGTAAGGTGATGTGGTTTCAACAGTTACTCACATTTCAAATTCAAATTTAGGAGGGAAGCCTAACTGCAAGTAATGGCGTAATGGAGCTAATCTTGAGGCAACATGATCGGCGATCATGGAGGAGCAGTTCGACGGTTAGAAATGCAGTTCGATGGTCATCCTTGAGCAGTATAAATAGCTGAGAAGAGCCCAGAAAAAGCCCCCAAACTCAGATCCAAAAAACCAGTCTTATTATACTTATTTCAGTTTTACATTTCTAGTCTTACTGTAATAACCCCGACCCGTAATTAGCTACTAATCAATGATTAATGATGTTAACGAGTGTATTAAAATAAATTATGTATTTATTCCGCACTTTGTATGATTTTGGCTTTCTATCTGTTACTTATAGAAATATCTGTTTGGGATTCCACTTTAATATGAAAATTGAAAGCCTTATCGGCATCCGAAAATGAAATTGACTACACCGATATGTTATTTGGAATTTTTAGAACCATATGGCAAATTTTATTAAAAACTGATTCAGTCTGATTCATTAAGTCATGTTTGGTTAGCCTAATATTCTAACTAATGTATTTTGGCATCATAACTTTATAGTCAACACATTTAGCTCTTTTCCCCTCATTCCTTGAGTGCCAAAATCTGAGAATTTACTTGAGAGAGAGAGAGAGAGAGAGTGCATTCTAGAGAGAGAGAAGAAGAGATTGAAGAAGAATTGGAGGAATTCACCAAGATTGTGCAAGTATCTAGCTAATTCAAGACTATAGGTACGAATTCAACCCCTAATTTATGAATCTAAATCATCAACATGAAGATTATGAGTTTAAATATGCACATTGAGGTTAGAATAAGGATTTGAGTTACAATTCATACATACATGCCCATGTAGGTGTTAATTTACCATGTTAGTTTTGTATTTCACCAATTGTGTTGAATATGGAGGTTGAATGGTACATGCATGCATATTTCATCAAGTTTTGTAAGTCAATTCCATGTTTTGGAAGTCTTGAAAGAGAATTTGGAAGAGAAACCCACATGCATGCATGAATATATAGAGTTTTGGCATGCTAAGTTTGATTTTAAGCATCTAAGTTATATTAGTAAGTTATTTGGTGCTTGTATGTTAGAATTGCCATGTTAATCACTTAAGTTCATGTTTTGCAAGAGAATTTCTTACATGCATGGAGCTTATGAGCTCAACTTGATAGTTTCTTGAGTTTTGGAGAAAAGAGTTTGAAAGATTTTACATGCATGCTTTGTGTCTTAATTAAATTTCAAGATGAAATGTGAGCTTTGGACAAAACCTTGGGGCATGATTTTATGAAATGATTCTAAATTCTTCATGTTTTACAAGTTTACTATGTTATCTCAAGTTTTGGGGCCCAAGAGATGTGTTTTGGAAGATTAAATTCGAGTTTTGAGCTTGGTGATCAAATCTGAAAATTTCAAAATTTGCATCCACGCTCGAGCGTGGTAGTTCACGCTCGAGCGACCACTCTGAGTGCGTGCACTCTGCTCGAGTGACCAAAAGTCTGCTTGAGCGTGAATTGCAAGCTCCCAGAAGTTTCATGTCTTTTACAGATCGCTCGAGCGAAGGAATGTGCGCTCGAGCGGCCAATCACATTTTGCATGTCCGCTCGAGCGTAGAAGTTGTAGTTCGAGCGTAGATTGAGACCAACCAGTACTTTCTCTGAGTTTGCAGATCGCTCGAGCGAAGGAAGTCTCGCTCGAGTGACTCCTCTCATTTTGCATGTCCGCTCGAGCGAGGAAAGCTACGCTCGAGCGTGGACCTTATTTTCAGAAATTTTGCCTAAGTGTTCCAAGGCATGTTTTGGCATCCTCATTGCATCTTAGGCATTCCTAAGACCTAATTAAGCTTTGATAATGAGGTTATGGATTAGAAACACACTAAGTGAAGAATGTACTAAGTTCTGAGACTGCAAGTGTGTGTGTTTTAGGCAATGTGATAAGAAAGAATAAGAACTAATGTAATGAAAGCTAAGCCTTAATGGCCACTTGAATGTGTAATGATAAGACATGCTTGTGTTATGTATTTTGTGATTGTAGGTCAAGACTCAAGGGTTGATTGACCGTTTACTGGAACTAGTGTGAGTAACGTTATCGTAAAGATACGTTTATATGAAATTATGTTCCAAATGAAATGTGATAAACCATGATTTCTGAAATGATATGTGTTTTCGTGAACGAATATTCCATGTTTGAAATCTATTATGGCATCCATAGATAGTCCCAAGTCATGGGGGACGGCATGAAAATGCGGGTCCATGACATACAAGTAATTACGAGATCTCGTTAACCACTTCATTGTGGTGGTATGCGTTTAATCGGTATCCGGAACCGATTACTCTAGTCGGAAGACGTTCAGTGATGTGTTCTATGGGATGTACTATTATTATGCTTTGGTATGAGAATGTTTATGCTATAATCTGTTTTCCGCTTATGATATGTTCGGATTTCGTTCACTAAACTCTTTACCTTAATGTTATTCATTGGGCTTTGGCTCATTGTGTGTGTATATATATATATATATGTATAGGTAAGCATTCTGGAGCCCGAGCCTGAAGGCTTTTGTCTGGATCTGTGTTCTGTTGTCAGCTAACCATTGTGCCTCATGTGAGGTTCCCGAAGCGTCCTGTGTTTAAGTCCTGTCGTTTCTGTATATATAAGACTTGATTTGATGTCGTTGGCTGTATTTGAAATAATGTAATGTGTGTGGGTATAATGTATGAATGATTTTTGATTATGTATATAAAGTTTTAAATATTCTGTTCATATAAGTTAGCACAGCTCATTGGACAACTATATTCATGTATTTGTTTCCGCTAGCCCCTTTAGTTTTGTTAATTTGTTCAGAGGCCTTTAGTAATCCAAGGATTACTGGCCGGTTACGATGCTAAACCTATAGAGGTAGGTTTGGGTTGTGACAGAGTGGTATCAGAGCATGAGTTATACCGCACACACATATCCATATGAGCTATAGGATGTCTTAGAAATGAAATAGGGACATTGCATTATCATGTGTAAGTATGTGAGCTTTTATGACCATGTCCTTATTGAAAATACATTGAAATGAAACCTTTGTGCATGATCAAAGAAGTTAAGTGGAATAACATGTAATGTTAATTTCAATATCGAATGTGGAATCTATGTGAATATGAACGTATGAAAGTGAGGGATCATGTGACTGTATCTGAATTGAAATAAAGGTATAAACACGTCTGATATGAAATGAAATGTGGAATCAATGAGAGTTTTCCTTATATTAATAAACACCCTGTTTATGTGTCGCCTATGGAAAGGACAAGGAATATAGACAAATCTGAATCTTCTGACGCTAGAATTAGCCGATTAGAAATAATGGTTGAAGCCTTAACCGAAATTCTGAAACAACAGCAACAAGGGCAAATACACGTACCTGAATAAGCTAATTATGGTATGATAACACTGACACAGAAATACAATAAGATGAAACCACCAGAACTTCAGGGGGGTATTGAACCGTTAAAAGCCGAGGCTTGGGTTTTAGAAACTGAGAAAATATTTGAAGTATTTCCGTGTACTGAGGCATAGAAAGTTTTGTTGGCAACATTCATGCTTAAAGAAGAAGCTAGGAGATGGTGGATGTTAGTACGAAATGATAATGAAGGTGTGACATGGGATAGGTATAAAGAAATTTTCTTCGAAAAATACTTTCCCCAATGCATCCGAGATAGAAAAGTATCTGAGTTTAAACAACTTAAACAAGGCAAAATGACTGTGGCTGAATATGAAACAAAATTTACTGAGTTAGCCCGTTATGTACCCTACATGATAGACACTGACTACAAAAAGGCTAGGAAATTTGAAGGCGGGCTTGACTTAGATGTGTTTGATCGAGTTGGCGTCTTAAAATTGCCAAAATATGTGGATGTTCTTGATAGGGCCTTAATGTCCGAGGCAAACATAGCAGCCTTGAAAATATCAAAACCAACATCATCAACTGAATCAGAAAGAATGAAACACAAGAAACAGAAAGTCGAAAGGACTAGTAATTCGATAACTTCTGTGAATGAAAAATCTAGGGCGAAAACTGTGAACAAAGAAAGCCGGGGAAGCAATGTGAACAATGGTATACCTACTTGTAAAGAATGTGGGAAACAACATTGGGGCATTTGTCGCCGCCTATCAGGGGCTTGTTTTAGATGTGGTCAGAAAGGGCACTTGGCTAAATCTTGTTTGCGAACTCATCTGAACAACACCTAGAGGCAAGGAAGGGTTTACACCCTAGTTCTAGAAAATGCTCGGAATACTGAAAATACTGAAACAACTGACGCAGGCATTACCTTAATTATGTGCAATTGTTTATTTGAGAATTTGTGTGGAAAATGTACATTCCTTAACTTGATATAGATTGTGGACATGTAAATTGAACCAATTGACTTATTAGAATTATGAGTCCCTAGTTATTGACTGCCTCGAAAACTTGTTAACTTTATGTGAGATGCCCGAAGCCCTATAACGAACTACCTGTGCTATGAGAATTGTTGGGACTTGTGAACGACGAGAATTTGCTGGGTTAGATCTTTGTATCGTAGGGCAACAATTCAATGTGAAATGTTAGGTATGACTTTTGGACTATGCTAGAACTATCGAACATGGGAATACGTTATGATTGACTATAATTGGGAACCTATGTCAGTTTGGAAGAACAAACTTTTGCTTGTGAATTGTGAACGAATGCCTAAATGATAATTGATTCTAGACTCTTTTGTGTAACAACTACCTATGCTATGGAGAATGTTTGGACTTATGTATGTTTATACCTTTGCTTGGGATGTTGATTGATTCAAACTTGACACGCTTTTTGTAACTAGACTGAGTGGACTTGCCTTAACTATCGTATTTGGAGAAACTGTTTTGTGTTCATCTGTACATTGAACTCGTGAATCCGTATTAGGAATGTTATTAGATTCTGAACATGTACAATACCTTTGCTCAGATTGATTGATATGATTATTTGTTGATAACCTGACCGTTGGGACTATGACTCTGGGAAATTGTTAGATTGACTGTGATGCTTACTTCTTGATATGAACAATTACATACCTGTGCACCCATATGTGAACTTACTTGGAGAATGTAACATTGTATATGACCTGAACTCTTCGATATGAACTATTGTGATACATAACTCTGATGTGATTTGAGAACCGAGGAACTTAGAACAACTGTAGAACTACTGACTATGCACCTAAGCGAATGAAGTATGAACTATAGAACCAAATGGGCTTCGCTTGGAAATAATAAGGATAGAACTTTCACCTGATCTAACCTGATAAAACCATGGTTTGATGAGACCTTTGTTTAACTGATGGAACTTCTGTTTGATGACTCACGCTTTGAACTTTTATTTGATATGATTGGGTAGAACTTTCATCTGATATGACCTGATTGAACTTTTATTAATTTGATCTGAGGAGACCCTTATTGAGAGCTACTATCTGATTCGATTACATTATGGGGGATTGTGAATTGCTTACGATCAAATAACAGGGCCGTGTTGCTAAGGGAACTAACCGAATGAGAATTAGAATCAATCTTGAACCCTTAGAAAGAATGTGAACTGTCGACAGCAGACTATGTGATTACGAATAGCTTCTTACTATATGCCTATAACCGATTGGGAAAACACGTGAATGAGATTATGAAATTTGGTAGCTTGTGCTTGGGGAATATGGGAATACCATATACATGACACGTGGTTAATTACTCCAGTATTACCGTTACTACCATGAACTTGGTTGACTAGAGCATGATTGTTTTGGTGTTACTGTATTTCAAAACTGATGGGATTTGTGGCAACAGACTGGTTGATTATAAACTCTGACTACCTAGGAGTATATGTAATCAGTAGGACTGTTTCTGTATTGACATATAGTGCGATTAAATCTGTGGAAACTGAGGCCGATGAGTAGTATATGAATGATTACTTCAGAATTTTGTTACTGCTATGGGGTTAATGTACGAAATTACCTTGTATTTCTGCTATACTTTGGGTGACCTGGACTAACTGCGATGGATTACCAAATTGAAAACCAAGTTGAACAAAGACCGGATGAATGACTCAGACTGAATAATCAAATCTCTGTAACTTAACGGGAGAAATTACTTATGAAAATGGAAACAGTGTGAATCTATGACCCCGATAAGTACTGGATATAAGTAATGTGATTAATAACGTAGTAAAGTTGTGTTCAACTGTATTCATTTTTTGTATGTCTAAAGGGGATCTGTTTTCTGAAATATTATGTGTTGTGCAATGAATAATTGTCTAATCTCTGATATGTATTCGTGTGACTCTTGGTATTATGTGATATCTGTTAGCTATTACCCGGTATCGGAAGTTCCTTTATGGAACTTATTTCTATCTGCACTCTGTTACCTGTACCAGAGGCCCTGTCACGGGGGCTCAGCTTCTGTTCTGTTCTGTTACCCGGATTCGGAGGTTCCTTTATGGAACTGGTTATTTACAACCATCACGTGTCTGTATCTGTTCTGTATATGTTATGTCTGCATATGTTTTGTATCTGCTCTGTTGTGCTAATAAATGCACCACGTATGTTTAAACAAGACTTGTGACATCTGTGTATGATCTGGACAAGAATATGAATATGAACACGTATCTGAATCTGTTCTTGACTAAAATCTGGATGTGTATAAGACTCTGTTTTGTTACGAACCCTAATCTCTGTATATGATTTATGATTCTATTTTTGTACGAAGCTAAGGTCGAGATTAGGTCATGAATATGGTTATGCTTCTGTTTTGTAGAGTTAAAGTTATATTTTTGTTGGACATCATTTCTTTGATATAAGATAACTCGAGTTTGGAGGACCAAACTTCTTAAGGTGGGGAGACTGTAATAACCCCGACCCGTAATTAGCTACTAATCAATGATTAATGATGTTAATGAGTGGATTAAAATAAATTATATATTTATTCCGCACTTTGTATGATTTTGGCTTTCTATCTGTTACTTATAGAAATATCTGTTTGGGATTCCACTTTAATATGAAAATTGAAAGCCTTATCGGCATCCGAAAACGAAATTGACTACACCGATATGTTATTTGGAATTTTTAGAACCATATGGCAAATTTTATTAAAAATTGATTCAGCCTGATTCATTAAGTCATGTTTAGTTAGCCTAATATTCTAACTAATGTATTTTGGCATCATAACTTTATATTCAACACATTTAGTTCTTTTCCCCTCATTCCGTGAGTGCCAAAATCTGAGAATTTACTTAAGAGAGAGAGAGTGCATTCTAGAGAGAGAGAGAAGAAGAGATTGAAGAAGAATTAAAGGAACTCACCAAGATTGTGTAAGTACCTAGCTAATTCAAGACTATAGGTATGAAATCAACCCCTAATTTATGAATCTAAATCATCAACATGAAGATTATGAGTTTAAATGTGCACATTGAGCTTACAATAAGGATTTGAGTTACAATTCATACATATATGCCCATGTAGGTGTTAATTTACCGTGTTAGTTTTATATTTCACCAATTGTGTTGAATATGGAGGTTGAATGGTACATGCATGCATATTTCATCAAGTTTTGTAAGTCAATTCCATGTTTTGGAAGTCTTGAAAGAGAATTTGGAAGAGAAACCCACATGCATGCATGAATATATGGAGTTTTGGCATGTTAAGTTTGATTTTAAGCATCTAAGTTATATTAGTAAGTTATTTGGTGCTTGTATGTTAGAATTGCCATGTTAATCACTTAAGTTCATGTTTTGCAAGAGAATTTCTTACATGCATGGAGCTAATGAGCTCAACTTGATAGTTTCTTGAGTTTTGGAGAAAAGAGTTTGAAAGATTTTACATGCATGCTTTGTTTCTTAAATTTCAAGATGAAATGTGAGCTTTTGACAAAACCTCGGGCCATGATTTTATGAAATGATCCTAAATTCTTCATGTTTTACAAGTTTACTATGTTATCTCAAGTTTTGGGGCCCAAGAGATGTGTTTTGGAAGATTGAATTCGAGTTTTGAGCTTGGTGATCAAATCTGGAAATTCCAGAATTTACATCCACGCTCGAGCGTGGTAGTTCACGCTCGAGGGACCACTCTAAGTGCGTGCACTCTGCTCGAGCGACCAAAAGTCTGCTCGAGCGTGAATTGCAAGCTCCCAGAAGTTTCATGTCTTTTACAGATTGCTCGAGCGAAGGAATGTGCGCTCGAGCGACCAATCACATTTTGCATGTCCACTTGAGCATGGAAGTTGTAGCTCGAGCATAGATTGAGACCAACCAGTACTTTCTCCGAGTTTGCAGATCGCTCGAGCGAAGGAAGTCTCGCTCGAGCGACTCCTCTCATTTTGCATGTCCGCTCGAGCGTGGACCTTATTTTCAGAAATTTTGCCTAAGTGTTCCAAGGCATGTTTTGGCATCCTCATTGCATCTTAGGCATTCCTAAGACCTAATTAAGCTTTGATAATGAGGTTATGGATTAGAAACACACTAAGTGAAGAATGTACTAAGTTCCGAGACTGCAAGTGTGTGTGTTTTAGGCAATGCGATAAGAAAGAATAACTAATGTAATGAAAGCTAAGCCTTAATGGCCACTTGAATGTGTAATGATAAGACATGCTTGTGTTATGTATTTTGTGATTGTAGGTCAAGACTGAAATTGACTGCTTGCTGGAACCACTGTGAGTAACGTTATCGTAAAGATACGTTTATATGAAATTATGTTCCAAATGAAATGTGATAAGCCATAATTTCTGAAATGATATATGTTTTCGTGAACGAATATTCCATGTTTGAAATCTATTATGGCATCCATAGATAGTCCCAAGTCATGGGGGACGGCATGAAAATGCGGGTTCATGACATACAAGTAATTACGAGATCTCGTTAACCACTTCATTGTGGTGGTATGCGTTTAATCGGTATCCGGAACCGATTACTCTAGTCGGAAGACGTTCAGTGATGTGTTCTATGGGATGTACTATTATTATGCTTTGGTATGAGAATGTTTATGCTATAATCTGTTTTTCGCTTATGATATGTTCGGATTTCGTTCACTAAACTCTTTACCTTAATGTTATTCATTGGGCTTTGGCTCATTGTGTGTGTATATATATATATATGTATAGGTAAGCATTCTGGAGCCCGAGCCTGAAGGCTTTTGTCTGGATCTGTGTTCTGTTGTCAGCTAACCATTGTGCCTCATGTGAGGTTCCCGAAGCGTCCTGTGTTTAAGTCCTGTCGTTTCTGTATATATAAGACTTGATTTGATGTCGTTGGCTGTATTTGAAATATTGTAATGTGTGTGGGTATAATGTATGAATGATTTTTGATTATGTATATAAAGTTTTAAATATTCTGTTCATATAAGTTAGCACAGCTCATTGGACAACTATATTCATGTATTTGTTTCCGCTAGCCCCCTTAGTTTTGTTAATCTGTTCAGAGGCCGTCGTTAAACCAACGATTACTGGCCGGTTACGATACTAAACCTATAGGGGTGGGTTTGGGTCGTGGCACTTTTTTGTACTTTAAATTCCTACACTGCACTTCGTTCATAGGAGTAGTTTCAAGTAGATTGTTGCTGTAAACCTCTACGAGGCTGAGTTTGAATCATTGTAAGTTTTTTCATATTAATAAAATACTTCAACTGTTCTTCATTTAATTGTTATTTTGCTTAATTCTCCTAAATCAAGCCACTAGTAAAAGTCCTTTTCATTGAGGCTAAAAGAACTAAAACGCAATCGTCTGATAATTGGTTGGCAATTAATTTTCTGTAAGGATTGATTGATCCTTTCTGGCACGTTCGCAATTACGATAATAACCTTCGAAAGCCAAAAAGCCAACATATATTTTTGGCATGCCCAGTGGGACTAATTGAAATGGCTAGACATAGGAGACAATGAGAAAATGAATGCTTGGAAGAAGGCGTGGAAGGAGAGGTAGAGATACCTAATTCAGAGGATAATGTAATAACACATCCTGTGGAAACTCCCATTTTATCAGAACCTATGGTTGAACAGACCAGTACTTCAGAACAAGTACCACATGTTTGTAATATTGGACGAGACCAAGGAATTGGACCATCCACTGTCCCATCTACTCAGCCAATAAATCCATGGGGTGGCTTAATAGATGCAATGGGATAGCAATTAATGAACACAATGGAAAGGTGGGCAACATCCTTTTTGGATCGAATGAATAACCATCAATTAACAAACGTAAGACACATGGAGGAAGTTTCGAATGTCTCTCGGGAAAGATTGGCTAGAGATAAATAGCCTATGCAAGTTAATGGACATTCTAATGGTCAAATTAATAATCAGAACTATGAAAGACCATCACCTCAATCTTGGTAAAAACCTATTCCAAGGCCTATAACAGGTCAAAATGCCTCAGTATTTAACAGTGAAGCCATGCAATTTGGTGGATCTGGCCCAATAGAAGAAAATGGAATAAGAATGGTTCCAAATCCCATGTTCAAAACCATACCTGGCACAAAGGGTTTCACTAATCCCTTATTCGAATTTATACCCGGGGGGTTGGAAGGTTTTCCAACAAATGGAAGGGACACAACACCAGTTCCAGCACCTTTCGCAGGTCCTTTCACACGACAGGCTCAAAGGGGTTACCCACACCCCCAACAGCAACCTGCACCACAGGGACAACCAGTCCCAAATATACCACCTTATGGACCAAGAGGACTACAAGCACAAGTTGGCCCACCAAATCCTGTGTTTGCTCCTCCAGTAGTGGTTCAGCAGGCACAAAATATGGTCCCTAGGGACCAAATTGTTGGCATTGTTAGAGAGATGTGTGAACCAAAGGCTCGGGGGGTCCAGACTCCAGTGTATAGGAAACCGTACTTAGAATGGGTGGACAGGGTACATGAATACCCAAGGGGTTTCAGGATACCAGATTTTGCCATTTTTCATGGGAATGGAAACCAATCAACAGTGGAGCATATTGCTGGGTTTGCTGCTCAATGCGGTGAATTTACTAATAATGACTATATAAAGTTAAGGTTATTCCCAAATTCCCTAACTGGGGGAGTGTAGACACCCCATTTTTGACCGACCTTTAGACTCAGACGCCACCAGTTGAGCGCTCGGTGATGTTGCATATTGTGCTCGTTCTGAAGTTGCGGAGTCTCGGCTGCGAGCCCTGCCTCTAGACTTCGGGGCTCTTTTTGTGCCTTGCCTCGGTTTTGCGAATCGGGTTCTATTTTCTCTGTTTTCTCTTCCCAAAGGGAGGGAGAGGTCTCGTAGACCATCTCTCAGTGGCCGTAGGCTACGTTTCGTGGTCGTAGGCCATTTTTCCCAGTTGGAGCCCGGTTTCTAGTTTTCGGAGCCGTCGGCCGTGTGCCTCGGTTCGGGACCGCTTAACTACCTCCGTTTGCTCCGATTTTTGGCACACACCTTATTTCCTCCCTTTAGAGGGACACTGTGGCCCGGGAGACCACCTTTGTGGTCATACACCACTTCCGGTGCCTAACAGCCTGTTTTTGGGGCCCCGAACCGCGCGTTTTGGCCCCCAAACCTTCGTTTTGCATCCGTTTTGGTCCGTTTTTGGTAGAGACCCTATTTTCACTGTTAGGGAAGTGGTAGGATGATGGTCGGCCACCTCTTCCCCTGAAAAGTCAGTTTTCTCATTTTCTCTCTCCAAAAATTGGTTTTTCTGACAGAAAACCGGTTTTTCTCACTTTTGAGCCACTTTTTCTGGCTTTTCATACCACCATTGTGATTTACTCATCTGGGAGGCCGCCAATATGGGTAGGCTGGCTAGAAATTCACCTTGACCCTTTTGAACCTTGCTTAAAAGCTAGCTTTTCTCTCTCTTGAGTCACATTTTCTGGTTTTTCTCCACACAATTGTATTCTACTCATCTGGGAGGCCACCTTTCTGGGTAGGCCGACCAGCAATTTTGCTTGAACCTTTTGACCCCTGGTCGGCCGACCAGGGGGAGTGGCCGGCCGGCCACTTGAACTGGCTGGCCTGCTTATTGCTTTTGCCCTTTTCTGAGTGTAATCCGGCTGTGCCAGCTGGAGACCATTTGGTGCATCCTCCATACACGTGTATGGAGGATCTTTGAAGCTTCCAAGAGAAGCTTTGGCCTCTCTTTTCTATAAGAGAGGCCCTCCTCTTCATATCTAAGGGTTAGACATTTTTGGCCAAAGCACATAACCTCCTACCATCATTGCTTTATTCCAAGCTCCAAAACCCTAAGGCCTCGTTTGTTTTGAGAGATAGAATGGAGGGGATTGATAGTGAGGGGATTCATAATGAGGGGATTGTTAGTGAGGGGATTGATAGTGAGGGGATTAATAGTGAGGGGATTGATAATGGGAAATTGTTAAATTATTTTTATATAAAATAATAAAACAAATAAAAAAATATAAAAAATTAAACATTATATTTAAAAAAAATTCCCAATATATAAAAAATAAAAAAATTTCTAATCCCTTCACTATTTTCTAATACCATCTCTATCTCCTCCTTACCAATCTCCCTTCCAAAGGTATTAGTAATACCAAGGGACTAATAGTCCCAAGGCTATCTCTGCGAACAAACAAGGACATTAGTAATACCTTGGTATTACTAGTCCCAATGCCCTTCCTATAACCTAAAACAAACGGGGCCTAACTTTCTTGGTCCATTTACACTACAACCCTTAGCACCACACCTCCATCATCCATTCCAGCACCTTGAAAGCCATTTACAGAGGTTGAAAGCTCATTAACTTGGTCCAAAAGCTGCTGGAGGTCGTCTCTTCAAGGGTAAGTCCTCATTTCTCCCATTTTTGCATTATTTTGCCCTATACCTTAGCTCCATTTGCAAGCATTTTCGAGCCATGGTGTAAACTGAAGATAGTCTTATTTTGAGCTCTTCTTCATGTTTGTTTAAGAACACTTTTCTGTTTGAGGCCTCCTAAATCCTTGCATGCTTTACTCCTCTTTGTAGGCTATTTTTGCATCGTACTTTAGCCTTACTTGTGAGCACTTTAAAGATTTACTATAAACTGTAAAGTGACTTATTTTGAGCCCTTCTTCAATTTTGTTTAAGGACACTTTACTGTTTGAGGTCATCTACTTCCTTGTTTGTTCAATCTCTCTTTTAGGGCTATTTTTGCATCGTACTTTAGCCTTACTTGTGAACATTTTCAAGATTTGTTATGAACTGGAAAAAGTCTTGTTTTGAGCTCATCTTTAAGTTTTGTTAAGGTCCTATTTCTGTTTGGGGTCATCTTCCCCCTATGCATGCTTCATCTCTTCATGATTAAGGCTATGCAATAGAGCACTTGCATTGGCCATGGTTTGGCCTCTTAGCCACTGAAAATCCTCCTTGTCTTGTTCGGGGATTTTTTGGGCCTTCCAAAGGGACCCTATTTTGCATGCATTGAAGTCACTTTTTGGGTCCAATTTTGTGAGTTTTGGAGTCTGCCTTAGGTCTGCCTGGGGCCCTTTTGGCCATTTTTTATACCTACAATGCATGTGTAGAACAATTCCATTCAAGGCCTTTTGAGGAGGCCTTTCTTGGCATGTTTCCTAGACTGATTTCAGGGCTAATTTTGTGAGTTTTAGGGCTTTCATAACTCATTTCCAGAGTTGGTTTTGCCATGCTAAGTGTCTATCTTATATGTGCTTAACAACCTCTTGAATGGCCTTCCAAAGAAGCCCTTCATTTTTACATGCATTGGCTGCATTTCAGTGATTATTTGGGCATGTTTTGGCATGTTTTATTCACTGTTTTTGGCTGGTTGGTGAATTCTCATTTGCTTCATATACATGCCATATAAACCATGTTTGCTAGTCAATGTTGCATGCTATTTTAGTCTATCATTTTAGCATCTTTTGGCCATGCTCTAAACTAGAAATGTGCATGTTTTGGGACGGCCTTGGTTCTGTCTTTAGACTTCATGATCAAATAATGCTTGCTTTGTATACTTGTGGTTCAATGCATGTGCCTAGTATTGAGTTTCGGGGCTTATTCCATGCATCGGGTGCCATATTTTCATGTTTCGGGACCATTTAGCATTATGTTTCAGTGCTAAAAACTATATGTTTGAATGCCATGCTTCATCCTTGCCATGTTTTGGTAGAGTAGCATTCAATGCTTTAGGTTCGGTCCTCGGTTTGCGTGCATGTGTGCATGCATTTCGGTCATCTCATTTTCATCTTATGGCCACTGATGTGAGTGTGGCTGAGGTCCATTCATGTTGGTGTAAGTCCATTATCCATTGTATATGCCTTTTCAATTCATAGTATTGCGTATGCTAGGTTGCATCAAGCATTGTGTATGCCATCTCATAGCATTGCGTATGCTAGGTTGTATGTTAGTCGTATTGTGTATGCCATCTCATTTGCATTGTGTTTGGGATAGGAGTTGGCCCAAGCACGGGAAACGAGGGACGTTTCGTACTCCGAGTGACGGAACGTGTCTCAATTCCCTGTCACCGACACTTCGGATTACCCATCATGGAGTTTAGGTCTTGTTGTGCTTTCATGTGCATTCATTTCATATTGAGTCGTACAATTCGGCTCCTCAGCCATCATGCATCGATATGCGTGATTGGTGGCACGAGGATCGAGGACTACACTCCCTGAAGAGTAGTCATGCATACATATGTGAAATACTTTGCCATGCCCCTTTGTTGCTCTCTGTTGCAGTAAATAAGAAATCAGCGGCCTTCTGGAGCGTTGCGCAATATTCCGGCATTAATTGCAAACGAGGCAAATCGAGGCACCGCAATGGATTTCCGCGCCGGGCAACTCGAGCATGCATCATTCATCATTTGGAACAGAGTTGAGGCGGTCCATGGATTTGCGTGCCAATTTATCTGTTTTTCTAGATTAATTTGTTAATTAATTAGGATTTTGTATTTATTCGGATTGTACTATTCATTCGGATTGTATTATTCTTTCGGACCCTCCGAATGAGGGCACAATTGTAATAAGTGTGCGTGAGTGTGATGTATGTCTTCCAACCCCACGTCTTTCTCCCTTTTATTTACCAGCTTATGATGGTTAGATTAGGGCATGTTTCAATTAGCATATAGTATGATAGCATGTTTGCATCATTCATCTGTATTGCATGCACCGGGCTCGGCGCATCATACTAACTGCATTTGTATTTCAAATTCCAAATTGAATATGTGCTAGCTGTAGCATCATCATATGCCATGTTTAGAATAGCCGAGCCTATCTTAGTTGCATTTTGCATGTGTTGCATTAGGCATTTCCGTATAGTTAGGATCATGCATGGATTTCTAACATAGTTTCTGTTTTGTCTTGGAGTACTCGGTAAGTTTTATACTTTAGCATCCTTGCATGTGTGTGTGTGTGACTGCCATGATAGCATGCTTACCATAAGGCTATGTGCTTATATGATATACCTGCCTGAATGCCTGTGGGTGAAGGTTAGGTTATCCGAATTGGAACAATTCATTAAATGTGAGTTTTAAGCCCACTAGATAGTGGCAAATCATCTTGTTTTCTAAGCCCACCTGAGGGTGGCAAATCCACATTTTAGCCTACTTGTGAGTAGCAAACCATTTTCAAAACAAACATGAGATGTGTTGTTCCAATTCAGGCGACCCAGTCTATACTTGTATGCCGTGCGCATCACATAGTAAATCTAGGCTAATAACCGGAATAAGAACGCATAATGTTTTCAAAACTAGATATCATGGTTAGTAGAGGCCGATCTTTGATCGGGCGAGCGGGGGTGCTCATGAAGTGACCTTCCCCAATCGTACCCAAGTTCCCGAGCCGAGACAACTTTGGTGATGACGTACACGTGGCCTTAGGCAACGAGTCAGGGTTTCCTAAATTTCCCAAAATAAAATATTTAGGTGGCGACTCTGTATCTGGCAAAGCAGTTCATGTCTGGCACTTCTTTCAAAAAAATTTGTATTCAAAAAAACGATTTGCCGGATTTGGACTCTTTGATGATTTTATCGGTCTTGCATTGCACTCTGCGAGATTAGATACAGGACCGTGACATTAAGTCTTGAACTGTAGTGAGCCCAATGAACAAAACGGGGGGGATTTCCTCCCGGGACGTTCGAGGACATCTACAGTTTCTGGCGACTCCGCTGGGGAGTTTAGTAAACTTGACTCGAACTCATGATGTCTTGTTTTGATTACACTTGTGTGTTTCTTTGCATTGCATTTGCATTGGTGCACCTAGGACACCGTGTTTGCCATTTGCTATTCCTGAACGGTTTGCCAGAGGCTCGCTTCGAGAAGTGTGCCATAAGGCTGACCGGTTACGAGCTCTGCCAGTATGGGAGCACAAACCTCGGTTTTACCGGGGCACCCTTTTTGACCATTCGACCTAGTGCATATTCGGAATCTATAGTGACCATTCCAAACTAGGACAGGTTGCTTACCCGTTTATAGGTTGTTTGAAACCGCTGCGTACATAGTGAAACCCTAGTTCCTGACAAAATAGGACAGAGAAACCTTATCCCAACATAGGGTGTTTTGGCTCTTACTTGTTTGTTATGTGCTTTTAGAGTGCGTCTCTATACGAATGCATGTATCAGTTCGCAAGTTTGGGCATCAGGTCTGCGGGCACCAGTTCAGTGTTTTTGGGTATCAGGCCTGCGGGCACCGGTTTAGTATTTCTGGGCATCAGGTCTGCGGGCGCCAGTTCAGTATTTTCAGAATCAGCTATCTGCGGGTATCAGATTCAGCTTCAGAGACAGTGATTTGGGAATAATGATCGGTTTTTGAGAACAGTGTATTAATTGCGTATTAATTATACCCGACTGTGTGTTGTGTTTAGTTACGCCGTTATGCTGTCCATTTGTCTGCTCGTTTATTTCCTTATTATTGCTTTATTTATCTTTTTGCTAGGTAGTTTAGCACAATTGCTTCAGACCAAGCAAATATTCCCCAAGCACTCTGGACAAGAGGTCGCCGACTCAATCGATCTGAGGATCTGGTCGACGGACAACCAGTGTTTCACTCTCTACCCCCGGTTATCAAACGGAGGCTGAAAAGGCGCAACGTATCTGAGCAGAGGTTGCCAGAGTAGCGGCTTACCCCATCAGTGGACAGTCGGATTGAGATCCCAATTGTTGCTATAGAGATAGACCTGCCAGTAGTTCAGACAGATCAGGGCAGTATGGCAGGACCGATAGGAGTTGAGGAAATGATGCGTCAGATGCAGGACACCATGAGAGCCATGCAGCAGGATGCTGTTCGTCGAGATGAGTTTGCCAAACAACAGGCCGAGATCATGGCCCAGCAGGCGGAGTTAATTTCCAGGTTACAACAACAAACTGGGGCATCTGCTTTACACCCAGTTCCTCTCCCACCAGGAATCCCGGCGCCCGAAGAGGCACCAAATGTCCAGGCAGATACGGACATACCAACAGGGCCAGCTCCGCCCCCAATTCTGCCCCAGCTATCTAAGGCTCCCACGCATGTCAATCAACCGGACTCTCCCTTCGAGTTCGAGGTAGACCATACAGCACTGAAATTGAGCAAGCTTGAGAAGTTGTTCAAGAAATCCCAAGGGGTAAAGGCTATTCCGGATATCGAGGACGGATATACCGACGTGGCTGTGACGCTGCCAGATAGGTTTAAAATGTCGTAAAGTGATCGCTTCGACGGATCTGGGGACCCCATGGTGCATCTCCGGCTATTTTCAAATATACTACGGCCAATGGCCTCACCAGACCACAAAAGCTTTCACTATTTGGCCGGACCCTGTCGGGTGTGGCTGCTATCTGGCATGCGAAGTTAGAGGATGATGTCAAGTGGAGTTGGGATGAAATGGCCGAGGCCTTTGTCGCGCAATACTCTTACAATACCCAAATCGAGATTACGACCCGAGATCTCGAAACAACGAGGCAGGAGCCTAAGGAGAGCTTCTCGGATTTCGTAACTCCGTGGAGGGCGAAGGCTTCGATGATGACCCTGAGGCCTACCGACAAAGACCAAATCAAGATGATTGTGCGCAATCTCCAGCCAAAACTGATGCAAAAAATGATTGTGCTCCCCTTTCCCACTTTTTCAGATCTACATGAAATGGGGGTACAAATTGAAGATGCAATGAAACAGGGTCTGATTGACCAAGATAGAGAGCAACCCCGAAGAACTTTCAACCGCAACAACAACACAGGCACCAGCAATGCCACAAATGCCAGAGCTTCAGAAGTAAGTGTGGTCACCATCATTCCCCCTCCCCTTCCAAGACCCATGGCAGCTACACCTTTCTCCGGCGCGTCCGGAAGTAACACACAAACCACTCGATTCCAACCCAGAGGCCAAAGAACCTTCACCCCACTGTATATGCCCCTGTCCAAGGCTCTAGGGGTATTAATCAAGAAAGGGCACTTAAAGCCCCTGGAGCTGAGGCCATTGCCGAATCCACTCCCTCCTTCTCATAACCCAGCAAAATACTGCGCATATCACCAACAACACGGTCATGACACTGACCAATGTTATAGATTGCGTCATGAGATTCAAGACCTCCTCGACAAACAAGTGATTGTACCTCCAGAAAAACCCAATGTCACAACAAACCCTCTCCCACCACACAAGCAAGCTCCACCTACCAAAAGAATCAACTTCATCCAGACTGGGGTCGTGTCTTACGAACCCAGCATATATATATCACTCCTTCCCACCTGCCTAAGCCGGAGGTGCTCCTTCCTGATTGCACTGACTCTTTGTGCATGTTGGACATCTCCAGAATCCAACCCCAGCCAATGGTGGTGACTGGCAAAGAAAGGACAGCGAAGATTTTAGAGGAGGATGGAATTGTTCAATCAGGGTTTGAGCAGTCTGGGAGTGTCGCTGGGGAAGCCTACGATCCGAGTGATTACATTCTGCCAGCAGACCGGTTTGAGCCTAATATTGAATTACCAGAGACGGCAGAGCTTTGTGTGATCCGAGAAGATGGATTTGAGCAGGGGACAGATGATTTGACGGTTGTGGAAGAGGACTGGGCCAACCTCCAGTTTTTCAACGATCAACCGGGAGACGCGGCAGTTGACTGGTTTGATTATGAGGAATCGACACAAGCTACTGGCTGGCTTGATGATTTGCCAGATGTTGTTGACGAAGCTTAATTGGAGCAGGGCCCGACAGGGGCGAGCATATCAGTGGTGGCCGGAAGGGCCGAAAGTCAGAATGAATCGTCGGAGAGTGCCGGTGCTAAGAATTCCGCTCGAGACTTGGGCATTATGAATGCGGGAATTGTTGAACAGCCAGCTGTACTGACGCAGCTGGAACAAGAAAGGTTTGAGTATGCCGAGAGAATTAGGAAAGCTAAGGGCCCTGAGGGGACTGAAAGTGCTGTGTGCACGAAGATAGAGAATACTGCGAGCATGTGGACGGAGAGTACTGCGAGTGCAATTGAACCGGAGCCAGACAGGTGTCTGTTGGCTGCCGACGGAATGTGGTGGGAAGACGATGATTTATGTCTTGCCCACACGGATGAGGATTGGGGGAGTAATCAGCCAAATGATACCTAGTATATCGGTGAGGTCAATCATATGACGAGAAACGGACGGTATTTCAAGCCCCCGCACCTAGACCAGCCAGAGGCATCTGGGAAAGATAAGGAAGCTGAGAGAGACAGAAAGAGAAGCAAGTCAAAGAAGAGGCTGTACTGAAGTAGTTAAAGAAGATACAAGCAGACATCTCCATCTGGGGACTGCTTATGGCATCGCGAGTGCATCGACAAGCTGTCTTATCGGCCATGGACAAGGCCAAGCTCTCTATAGACACCACGCCCGAACAGCTGGTGGGCTTAGTTTTTCCGGGAGGAGCTATCCCGATGTTGACCTTTTCTGACAAAGAACCGCCATCTGAGGGTGCGAATCACAACAAGCCACTCTACATCTCTGTGGAGTGCAGAAATAAATGGATACCCGTGGTGCTTGTCGACACAGGGTCCGCCATCAATGTATGTCCAGTGAGGACTGCCTATGCAATTGGCTTGAAGACCGCGAACTTTGTGCCAATAACCCAGGTGATTCGGGCTTACGACAACACAAGCAGAGAAGTCATGGGGACAGCGAAAATTCAAACCAAGGTTAGGCCGGGGCAGCATGAAATTGACTTTCACATCCTAGAGGTGTCCGCCACTTTCAATCTGCTTTTGGGGCGGCCGTGGCTGTATCAAGTGAAGGCAGTTTCTTCTACCTTGCATCAAATGGTGAAATACCCCCATGGAAAGGGAGTAGCCATTGTTTTTGGGAATTCATCGATCCATCCACCGTCGAAAGTATCTACGCCAGTTTTGAAAATTGAGCACGGTATGGAGGATGTGTTCTTATCCGGTTTTACCCTAGCTGAGGCCTGGGTCATGCAGAACATCTTAGCTGTTAATGAGGGGGTATATGTCAGTGCTCAATCGGTATACCTCATGAACAAGCTTCAACATATCCCTAGGATGGGATTGGGAAAGAGCGGCCGGAAGGGCGTCGCAACATCGGCCGAGGTGCCATATAATCCACATACCTTTGGTTTGGGTTATCTGCCCACCAAAGAGGATTGAATAAGGAAGGGTAAGGAGATGGCTGGGAGAGCCAGAGCGAAAAAGGCAGGAAAGCCTTTTGACTTAATGCACCAGCCCATTCAGGGTACCCTAAACGGACGCTTCGTCCGGGAGGGGGAGGACTTTCCGTTCTGTGGCTTCTCGGAGCCGTGGTTAAACGCGGAGAGGAAGCGCGTGCCAGGGTTTGAGATCTTCTTTGACCTGCAGTTACCCGGGGATGACGTTGCCGGAGAGCAAACAGACCCACTAGCTGAGGTTGAGCAGAGTAAGAAAGCGGAGTCTGAGGACGCCGAAAGTGAAATGGGGGTAGCACTGGCGTGTCTACTTTCAGATCCTCTGATTGAACAGAAGTGTTTGGGGGATAACTTCTCAGTATGCATGATCGAGAATGGAACGGCTGCGGGCCTACCAACAAACATTTTGGATGCATTTATCACACCCTCTCTCATTTGGCAGTATGAAGAGGGATTTTTGTCCAGCAGCACCGGGTCAGGTAGTGAGCCAGAATCTGATTCCACCGAATCTTGTGAGTCGGAATCAGGTTCCAGCTCGGCTGAGTCTGAGTCTGAGTCTGGTAATCCTGGGGATGATAACCCGGATACCACAGTCTTGTCCAGGTTGTCTTTTTCTTTCTCTTTTGAGTCTGTTGTAATCGAGGAATCGGACGATTTGGATGTGCTTAATGAGAATCAAGTAGCTGTGGTTTCTGAGTACTTTTCTGTGCCCTTGATTTATTGTGTTAATTTAGACTTTCAAAATTTTGATGAAAACAACGAAGAAGAAATTCCTCCGATTTTGCAACGCTTAATTGAACAAGAGCAGGAAAGATTTGTTAAACCCTTAATGGATGAAATAACTACCGTGAATGTCGGTACTGAGGAGGACCCGCGGCTGGTCCAGATCGGGTCCACGTTGTCTTCGGAGGAACGCGAGCGCTTAGTCGCTTTATTAAAGGATTTCAAAGATGTTTTCGCGTGGTCCTACGAAGACATGCCTGGAATCGATCCTGAGATTGTACAGCACCGGATCCCTCTTGACCCCGAGGCCCGACCCGTTAAGCAAAAACTCAGAAGGATCCGCCCGGACTGGGCTCTCAAGATTAAGGAAGAAGTCACCAAGCAAATTGGCACAGGTTTCCTGCAGGTATCCGAATACCCGACTTGGTTGGCCAACATTGTTCCAGTGCCGAAGAAGGATGGTAGGATCCAAGTATGCGTGGATTTTAGGGATTTGAACAGAGCTAATCCGAAGGACGACTTTCCCTTGCCGCACATTGATGAGTTAGTGGACTTCACAGCGGGGCATGCTTTGCTTTCGTTTATGGATGGCTTCTCAGGCTACAACCGGATAGTGATGGCACCTGAAGACCGAGAAAAGAATGCCTTCACCACCCCGTGGGGGACCTACTGCTACAGAGTAATGCCCTTTGGGCTGAAGAACGCTGGAGCTACATATCAACGGGCCGCGACCACCATATTACATGACATGATCCACAAAGAGGTTGAGGTGTATGTGGACGACATGATTGTCAAGTCCAAGGAAAAAGAGGGCCACTACACCGCCTTACAAAAGTTCTTTCAAAGGATTAGAGAATTCTGGTTGCGGCTGAATCCTCAGAAGTGTACGTTCGGTGTCATAGCAGGGAAAATGCTGGGGTTTCTCATTACACAGAGGGGTATCGAAGTCGACCCTTCCAAAATCAAGGCCATCCTAGAAATGCCACCACCAAGGACTAAAAAGGAGGTTCGAGGCTTTCTGGGTAAAGTGCAATTCATAAGACGGTTTATCTCAAAATTAACCTTGACTTGTGAACCACTTTTTGGTCTCCTGAAGAAAGGAAAGAAATTCCAATGGGACGGCCGATGCCAGGCTGCTTTTGAAAAGATCAAAGAATATTTACAGAACCCACCTGTGTTGTCCCCACCAGAACCGGGAAGACCGTTGATTGTAGACGCACCCGCGTGAGGCCTTCGTGCTATAGTTCGGACTCAATTTGTGTCACGGTTCTTAATCTGAACCAAAGAGTCCAAATCCGGCAAATCGTTTTGAGAAAATAGATTTTTAGAAAAGAAGTGCCAAACATGGACTGCTTTGCCAGATACAGAGTCGCCACCTAAATATTTTTTACGGGGGAATTTAGGAAACCCTGACTCGGTGCCAAAGGCCACGTGTCCGTCATCACCAAAGTTGCCTCGGCTTGAGAGCTAGGGTACGATTGGGGAAGGTCGGCTATGAGCACCCCCTCTTGCCCGATCCGAAGATCGGCCTCTACTAACCGTGATATCCGTTTTTGAAAACGTTATGTGTTCTTATTCCATTTATTAGCCTAGAATTACTATGTTATGCGCTCAGCAAAATAAGTATCGACCAAATCGCCTAAATTGGAACAAAACATTTCGTGCTTGTCATGAAAATGGTTTGCTACTCGCAAGTAGGCTGAAATGCAGGTTTTGCAACCCTCAAGTGGGCATAAAACTCACAATTTTAATGCATTATTCCAATTTAGATAATTCGACCTCCACCCACAGGCATTCAAGCAGTTATATCACATAAGCAGCTAGCCTCATGGTAATCATGCTATTATGGCAACACTCATACGCATGCGGTATGCTAAAGCATAAATGCTTACCGAGTACTCCGAGCCAAAACAAAAACTAGTTAGTAATCATATGCATGATCCTAGTTCATGTTAAGATGGCTAATGCAACACATGCAAAATGCAACTAAGATAGGCTCGGCTAATCTACAATGACATGTGAAATGCTACAACTAACACGTATTCAATTTGGAATTGAAATACAAATGCAGTTAGAATGATGCGCCGAGCCCGGTGCATGCAAGACAAATGTATGAATGCACGCATGCATAGCATAAGGTATGCTAATTTAAATATGCCCTAGTATACCATCGTAAGCGGGTAAATAAAAGAGAAGAAAGACGTGGGGTTGGAAGACATACATACACTCACGCACACTTATTACACAATTGCCCTCGCTCGGAGGGTCCGAATAAATATTACAGTCCGAATAAATAACGCTAAATTAATTATTACAGAGTTTCCAATTAATTAACAAATTAAACAAAGAATTAAAGTGGCCACAGCCCCTGCCTCGAAATGCGTGGATGATGCATGCTCGATTTGGACTGCCAGGAAATTCGCTGCTATAGTATTGCTGCCTCTGTTTACACTGCCCTGCCCCTCTGAAATTTATGAAAGTCTCCTGAACTGTTCTGAACTTCATTCTGAGTGTAGTGGAGTTCCACCGGCCGAATCAAAAGGCCACCCGCCATGGGAATGAGGTTATCGGCTAAAGATTTTGCTCTCGGCCAAAATTCTTTGCCGGTCAGCACTCATCATTGCCGGCCGGCCAAATCTTCCTGTTGAAACCTGCAGTTGACAGCAGCAGAGGGCAAGCAGTGTATGGCATGGAATTTTCAAGTAAATGTGAGCATGGACACACTCCCTATCATGCAAGGGACTCAAGGGAGCATGACCCTTGACCCTCGGGCCATCAATTGTGCACTTTTGATGCATGATGGCCTAAGAGGCCAAGTTAGCAACTTTGATGTAAATGCATGCAAACAAAAAAAAAAAAAAATGAATGCCAACACCCTATCATGTTGAGGTCAAGGGGATTGACGACCGAGGGTTGAGACGTGTTACATCACTTGGAGTATGAACACTCCTCAATCCTCATACTTGGCTTGACACCCCAAACCAAGCCAAATGTAATGCATGGATGCAATATACAATGCAAAGTGATGCAACTCATGCAAGATAACATGAACATGCTAAGCTAATGCAACATGACACTATCTAATCCTGCATGCTAGACTAATGCAATATGGACATATCAAGCATACAACAAGACTATGTAATGCCATTAACTAAACAACATGCAAACAAGCGAAAATGATACAATGTATGCATCCAACCAATGCAATACAACATGCAAGCATGCAAAATATGCAAAGACGGACTTATACTGAAATGAGAGGACCTCAGCCCACCCCCAAAACAGTGGCCTAAGACGATACACAAGAGCACAAATGATACATACAAGCATGCACACATCAAGGTCCATCACCTAAGCATAAAAGGGGACAACTCTAAGCATACTTAAAGGAGATATATATAGGCATAAACCAACATGCTAAGCTCTGAAAATGAATAGAGAATGATGCCAAATCAAACAAAACATGCAAGCGAGACATGCAACAATGACCAACACTTGAAGCCAATAAAGGGGGTCAAACCAAAGCTATGTCAACCAAATCTTAAAGGACCAAAATGACCTAAAACAGTCCCAAGGAACCCCAAAACAAGACTAAAGCATACATAGATCATGGTCAAAACATGCCAAGGAATGAGTCCAAAACATGGGCATTCAAGGCCAAAAATGGGAGCATTGCTCAACACCACCCCCAAGCAAACACGACATGAATTTTTCAATACAAAACAGAGTTTTAGCATGCAAAAAGGGCCCTCAAAACCCACTGATACGGCAGCCTAATGTCTAAACACATAGGCATGCACAATGATCATTTTCCAAGGCACAAAAGAACAACCTTTCAAGGCAAGAAAGTGATGATGAATGTGGGCATACAAGCATGGATTAGGGACTGAAATGGCATATGAAATGACTCCAAATCATTGAAACAACCCAACTAAAGCATGCTAGTGACTCACACACCCAAGGCTCACAAACCAAAATACAAAGGCGCTATACCAAACATGGCAAATACGACCAAACCAGCACCCAACAGACCTCAATCATGATAAATCATGACCAAAAGCTTCACAAAGCTAGGCAAGAATATGCAAGCACGATGGTCTAATGGCTAGATGCATTTCTAGGAAAAATGGGGGAATACAAAGCAAGTGTATTAAGCATGTAAGGGGCCACAAATCCGACCAAAAACAGAGGTAAAATATGCCCAAATAACACCCCAAAAATCTCTGAAATAGGGCCAAATGCAACCAAGCATACATGCTACCCTTATGAGCCAAAACATGAGCAAAATGAGAGACCAAGGGAGAGGGGTGTCCCTCCCCTGTGCAAGACCTCAAAACCCCTTCTTCACCACTAAAAATCCACTGGATTTCAGTGGTGAGAAGGCCAAGACTCAAGAGTAACCAAAGCTTAAGAAAGAAAGCACCAAAAGGGCCAAACAAGGCCTAAGAGGGGGAGGTCGACCCTGAACCACAAAAGGACCTTAATGAAAGATCTCAAGCATGGAAATACAAGACTTTTTTATGTTATACACAAAGCTTAAATCAGCATGCAAGGCAGGTCAAAAACTAATGCAAGATTGGAAAAAATAAAGCAAAAGTCTTACCCTTGAAGAACACTTCAAGAACAGCTGGTCCAGCCACTCTCTTCTGACCAAAATCAGTCCAAAACTTCAAAAACAAACCCTCAAAGCCCCTCAAGGTCGAAACAAGGTGTAATGGTGTGTGTCTTAGTGCAAAACTAAGGTCAAAACACACTTTCTAGGCCTCCAAACACACACTAAGGATGAGAGAGGGAAATATAGAGAGAGAGAGAGAGAGAGAGAGAGAGAGAGTATATGATAGATGTATATATGTATAATCTCTGGTTTTTTCTTCAAAATCTCTAACCCTCTACAATGGAAGAAGAGAGGTGCTTATATAGGCAAAAGAAATGGTTCTAAGCTTCTCAAAGAAGCTAAGTAAAAGGGGGCAAAGGGGGCAAGGAGGTCAAGGCTTCTTGAGGAAGCTAAGACAGCTGGCCAAGCTTCTTGAGGAAGCTTTGACAAAGGGTCAAGCTTCCTCAAGAAGCTTTGACCAAAATGGGGCAAAAGGGGCAAAACAGCCACATGTTAGCCCCGGGGTAGGTTTGGTGTATTCCAGCTGGCACAGCTGGCATGCACCATGCCTGAAGAAGGCAAAAAGATGTTACTGGCCAAAAAAAGAGGTCGCCAGCCAAACAGATAGCCGGCCGGCCATATGGAGTGCCGACCGGCCATTGGTATTAAGAAACCATGGCCGGTGTCAGCAATTAATGGCTGGTGATGCAAAGGGAAGGCCGATGGGGTGTGGGGATGGTCAACAAGTCATTCCCTACCCCTCAAAGCAAAAACACAAGTATTTGGTATGAAACCAAACGCAAGACGAACAAGTTGAGAGATCCTGAGGCAAGGCGTGCAACCAAGGCCTCTGGGAATTCAAAACGAACACGAACATGGATGATCACCGAGTGTCCCCACCGGTGACGTCCAAGTCTTGAGGACGGTCAAAAATGGGGTGTTTACAGTTGCCCCTCTTTGACAGAACTTGAAAGTCATAACAATGACGGGAGTGATTGTCAAAGCCCAAAGACGACCCATTTTTGACCAGGCCGAAGACTTAGACAAACATGCAAGGCAAACAAGATATGCGCCTGAAGGCAGGGGCAAAATGCAAGACAATGCACAAAGTCGAACATAACTTATGATCATGTAAAGAAAGCTATAACGAAGCATAATAATGCAACAGTTTTAAGCTAGCATACACCAAAATACACTATAATGCAGAAAGGATGTAAGAGAATTATGCAATTCTCAATACGTCTCACGTAGAGGATACAATATCTGCGCGGTTCGTCTGGTTGCACCAGCCTCAAATGAACCGTACATACAATATCGTGCCTGAAAAGAAAGCAAACTTAACAGGTATAATATTGTTAGCAATATGCATAACATGCAATCGAAAGTGTGTGACAACGCAAGTTGAGTGGGACGCATAACAATGCCGTGAAGGCACAAACACATGTAAGTAAAGAACACGTGACAACGTGCACAATGTGTATGAAGAAACTTGAACACCTGTGAGTAAAGCATGCGGTCTACGCAAGCAATGTGTATAGAAACTTGAAATTGAACACATGTAAGTAAAGCATGCGGTCTACGCAAGCAATGTGTATAAAAGGAACTTGAACACATGTAAGTAAAGCATGCGGTCTACATAAGCAATGTGTATAAAAGGAACTTGAAATTGAACACATGTAAGTAAAACATGCGGTCTACGCAGGCAATGCGTATAAAAGGAACTTGAACACATGTAAGTAAAGCATGCGGTCTACGCAAGCAATGTGTATAAAAAGGAACTTGAAATATGGTAAGGACCAGTTATTCATGATATTGAAATGCCAAGCACTGTAACGTGGTATAATTGAAGTGATTTGTGGGATTCACAAGATACAAAAAGGATACGGGAAGGGACTTCCTTGCGCGTGCCGAGCATCGCTCATAGAAGACACGGCTTGAGGTTAACTCGAAGGCCTACTAATGTTCCGAAAGTGTACTTCCTTGCATTGTCTCAAGTAATGAAGGCGCCAAATCACATAGTTGACCCGAACAAGGGCGCGGGAGATGCATGGTTCACATGGGGAGGTTATTGGCATCAATTTCGATACTTTGCCGCCCTGCCCTTCTTTTTGCTTTACTTTCCTTTTTACTAGTGGTTTGAACACATTGCACTGCCTTAAGTATGTTTTACCTTTTCAAAAAATGTGTATTTTGCAAAACACATAAAGGAAATGAAACAACCATTTTAATCAAAATGATGTTACATTTGTGCTTTCCTAAGAATCGCATCGCATGGTATCACATAACAATGTGAATGAAATTGAACTCGGTTTGGAAATTGAGCATTCGCATCGTAATAATCAGGTAGTGAACCGACTTACAACTCGATAAGCAAAAAAAGACTTGAAAAGAGTGAAATACAACTCGATAAGCAAATTTACAACAACTCGATAAGCAAATGGGCGTGACGCCGCAAAATCCATCATCGGAGGGCCTTGGAAGTGGTGGCATTCTCCAAATTCTCAGCATGTTTCAACATATAAACAGCTTAGGGAGCAAAGAGGAAGACCACCAGCCACGGGAGAAAGCCACCGGCCTCAAGAAACGGCCATCGGCCAGAATCTTTGATCGATCGGCCAAAAGTGGTGGTCGGTCGGCACTATATTCGGCCGGCCGGCCATGAATGAAAGAATCACCAGAATGTTGACACCTGTCCTCCACTCAATCTTATCCCCTACAAAAGGCCTCAGCTTCATAGTTCTACTCAATTTAACACTGATTTGCTCGAAATGGAGGGATTTCTTGCCCAGAATCTCTCATCCTGGATTAACAACTTGGATGGCTCGGAAAAGCTGAAATTCCGGAGTTTCGGCATAAATGCACTATTCACTCTGAGTCGCACTCCGCTGCACTTTCCGTTTCTTCATGCCGCAGCGAGGTTTTGGAATCTGGTGACTCACGCCTTTAGCTTTAGCGGGCAAGAGGTATGCCCTACCTTCGAAGATTTTCAAGTTTTAATGGAATCCGAGCGTGACGAGGAGATCTTACCCCAGCTTAACTTTGGTCATGTTCAGACCTTAGGGCAAATGTGTGGACTCACTATGTATGACGCTCGATCTCTGATTTGTGACGGAATGCTAGATATTCCGAGTTTGATTCATCGGTTTTCGGATACCGGTGACCGCGGCGACCATCATTGGCAAGGCTTCTAGCGGCATGCCCTTCGTTTGTGCATACTATCTCATTTTCTGTTTTCCTCAGGCTCCGGGGGATCTAGCGTCCGGTTGATTGAGGTTACCCAAGGCTTGAAGAAGGGCAAGGGCTGCATTGCCATGACTCTGGCCGAGACGTTGATGGGCTTGGATGCCTTTTATCGCCGAGAGACGACCAGATTTGCTGGGAGTCCCCTACTGCTGCAGGTAATGTTTCCCACCCAATCTCACATATGTATTGCTCACATCACTCGACCCTCAAGCTCGGTTTTTCTCACAAAATCCCTTTTCTCACTTTTCTCTCATCGTACTTCTCTCTATTCTTTATTCTCTCATTTTTCATTCATTCCCAGGTGTGGTTGATGGATAAGTTGCAGGTTGTGGACTCTTGCCCAGCATACTCAGCTCGCGGCTACTTCTTCAGGTAACGTCTAGTCAACGCCCTTGACGAGGGATGGTGGTTTGATTGGATGTGCAGCCTATCCACAGACCGCATTGCTTGGCGGTGCCCTTGGCTCAATCTACCGGCAATGGGCTACAGCATGCCCCGACAAATCGGGATTCAGTTGATTGGCTTGACCCACTGCGTATTCTATTTCCCATTCTGGTTCCAGCGCCAGTTTGGCCACGATCAGACCTGTCCGGCAGAGGGGATAGAGTATCTAGCTGCATTCCCAGCCCGAGGTGCGCAGCTCGCTCGGCAGGCCACAGCGTGGAGGACAAGAGAACTCCTGGCCCTCGCTCCTACTTTCAGTTGCACTTTGTCTGATGAGTGCTTGGATTGGCTTAATGAAGAGGCACAGGAAGGGCCCAGCTTGGCATCAGAGGCTTCGACCAGCTCTGGGAGGGGGCACAGGAACACCTGACTTATCTATGCCCCGGATTTATTGCTTTATTAGTACTTTCAAGTTTTCTTAATGAATGTAATAAAAAGCAACTTCAATTTGTATGCAAGAGCAGGAGGACTCTGTACTGAAATCAATGAACTTTGAAGGTTATGGTACTGCAAATTTCTCGTTTTGGTCTAGAGATGGTCTTAGTTGTAAAAAGATTAATTTGAACAAAGTCAACTTTTATCAAAACTTTTCAAAACTATTTTCGATATGGATCAGAACTGGACACGCCTGAGATCTGTCACTAAGATGCACAAACCCCGGATCCCAGCAACTGGAAAGTTGCCCCTAGTCTGAATAGTACCGCAGCACTGCATGGCAACGGAAAGTTGCCCCTAGTCTGAATAACACTGTACTGGAGATCATAACCGAACTCTTGAATGTTGACTAGACAAAGATGACCGAGATGATCAAATGGACAAAGCTGATAGGGGAAAAGTTTATGGCTGAACTTCAGGATGAAGCTGCCTACATATCCCAAAGATGGGAATCAAGCCTTACGTAGTTCAGGCTTAGGTTTACTCGAGTATTTCCACTCTCCTTTTACGCTCTAATTTTTGCCAAGGCCGCCCGTTGCGGGTTTTCAACCTTGCGAGCTCAGTTCAGTTTTTTTATATTTTCTAATTTTTTCAATGCTCTAACTTTTGCCTAGGTCACCCTTTCGGGTTTTTGGCCTAGCGAGCCTCTCAGGGATGATATTTCTTCAACTTGTCCATGTTGATCGGTTGGGAGAACTCTAGGCCATCTAGATCCATCAGAACCATAGCTCCACCTGACCAGATAGCTTTGATGATGTAGGGACCAGTCCAATTAGGTCTGAACTTGCCCCTTGGGTCGTGGATGGGAGCTCGGTTGTCCTTGAGCACCAAATCTCCTTCCTTTAGATTCCTGGACTTGACTTTCTTGTTGAAAGCCCGGGCAATTCTGCGCTGATAACTTTGAACATGGTACAGTGCTTTCAGTCTTCTTTCATCAAAGAGCATGAGTTCCTCAAACCTGCTCTGCTGCCAATCTGCTTCGGCTATTTGACACTTAGCCAATACTCGCAATGACGGAACCTCAATTTCAATAGGTAGAATGGCCTTCATTCCATAAACCAATGAATACGGAGTCACTCCAGTAGAAGTTCTAATTGAAGTCCTGTAGCCCCACAGAGCAAACGACAGCTTATCTGGCCAATCCCGGTAGGTTTCCACCATCTTCTGCAGTATGTGTTTGATATTCTTATTGGCGGCCTCGACCGCTCCGTTGGTTTGCGGCCGGTATATGGATGACTTATGAAAAGCCACGTTATATTTCTTCAACAAGTCAATCACTTCCTTCTTAAAGTGGGAACCATTATCCGAAATGACCTCGTTTGGGACCCCATAGCGACAGATGATATTGTTTCTGATAAATTTTGCAACCTGCGACACCTTCAACACCGCATATGATTGGGCCTCGACCCACTTTGTAAAGTAATCTATCGCGACCAGGATGAACTCATGTCCATTCGATCCCTTCGGAGTGACAGCCCCGATCACATCAATTCTCCAAACTGAAAATGGCCATGGCGAAGTCATATTGTACAGCTTCGACGGCGGAATATTCATGCGATTTGCATGGATCTGGCATTTGTGGTATCGCCGAACAAAACCGATACAATCCTCCTCCATGGTGGACCAGTAGTAACCTTGTCTGAGGATCTTCCGTGCTAGCATCACTCCGTTCATATGCGCACCGCATTCTCCTCCATGGATGGCCTCCATCAGGCACTTCGATTCCTCAGCTTCAACACACAGCTTATGCATTCCCAGATGACCTCTCTTGTATAATTTACCTCCGCAGATGATGAATTGAACGACCATTCTTCTGATTGCCCTTTTATCCTTGGCATTTACCCCTAGCTGGTATGCTTCCTTCTCCAAGAAATTCTAAATGTCGTAATACTAGGGATTTTCGTCTTGAACCTCATCTATAGCAGCAATTGACTCATAGGCTGGCGCAAATTTCTAGTCAATGATGACTGGACGCATCCGGACTCCGAATGGGATGTCTATCATGGAAGATAGAGTTGCTAAAGAATCTGCGAACCTGTTGTTCTCTCTTAGTAGATGAGCAAAGTTTAACTTTTCAAACCGAGGAATTAACAAGTCCAAGGTCCGGTGATACATCATTATCTTTTCTTCTTTGACTTTCCAGTCTCCTTTTGCTTGAGACACAACAAGGTTCGAGTCCCCGATGACGTCCAACCGTCTTGCCCCTAGTTCCAGGGCTGCTTCTAGACCGGCGATGCATGCCTCATATTCTGCTTCGTTGTTCGAGACTTTGAACCGGAGCTTGAAGGCTAAAGGGATACGGGAATTGTCGGGTGCTATCAGCAACACTCCTATCCCATACCCGTACTGATTTGACGCTCCGTCAAAGTACATCGTCCAATATTCGTCGTCGACGTGCAAAATGGCTTCATCTGGAAATAGGTATTCAACTACTTCACCCCCTTCCACTGGATGATCGGCTAAGAACTCTGCCACTGCTCTTCCCTTGACTGACTTGCGCGTCACATATTTTAGATCGAATTCGGAAAGCAACAGCAACCAACGAGCTAGCCTACCCGTAAGTGCCGGTTTCTCGAAAAGATATTTGATGGGATCGAGTCGTGAAACCAACATTACGGAGTGAGCTAACAGGTAGTGCCGCAGCTTCCTGGTAGCCTATACCAAAGCTAAGCAAGCCTTCTCCAACGGTGTGTAGCGAGTCTCATACTCTAGCATCTTCTTGCTCAGATAGTAGATGGCTCTCTCCACTTTGTCCTCTGATTCTTGCGCGAGCATGCAGCCCATTGTGGTCTCGGTTACCGAAAGATACAATATCAACGGTCTCCTCGGCTCTGGTGGTGACAATACAGGCGGGTTCTGTAAGTATTCCTTGATCTATTCAAAAGCAGCTTGGCATCAGCCGTCCTATTGGAATTTCTTTCCTTTCTTCAAGAGACCAAAAAGTGGTTCACAAGTCAAGGTTAATTTTGAGATAAACCGCCTTATGAATTGCACTTTACCCAGAAAGCCTCGCACCTCCTTTTCAGTCCTTGGTGGTGGCATTTCTAGGATGGCCTTGATTTTGGAAGGGTCGACTTCGATGCCCCTTTGTGTAATCAGAAACCCTAGCATTTTTCCTGCCGTAACACCGAACATACACTTCTGAGGATTCAGCCGCAACCGGAATTCTCTGATCCTTTGAAAGAACTTTTGCAAGGCGGTGTAATGGCCCTCCCTTTCTTTGGACTTGACAATCATGTCGTCCACGTACACCTCAACCTCTTTGTGGATCATGTCATGCAATATTGTGGTCGCGGCCCGTTGATATGTAGCTCCAGCATTCTTTAACCCAAATGGCATCACTCTGTAGCAGTATGTCCCCCACGGGGTGGTGAAAATAGTCTTTTCCCAATCTTCAGGTGCCATCACTATCTGATTGTAACCCGAGAAGCCATCCATAAACGAAAGCAAAGCATGCCCTGCCGTGAAATCCACCAACTCATCAATATGTGGCAAGGGGAAGTCGTCCTTTGGGCTAGCTCTGTTCAAATCCCTGAAATCCACGCATACTCGGATTCTACCATCTTTTTTCGGCACTGGAACAATGTTGGCCAACCAAGTCGGGTATTCGGATACCAGCAGGAAGCCTGCATCGATTTGCTTGGTGACCTCTTCCTTAATCTTGATGGCCCAGTCTGGACGAATCCTTCTGAGTTTCTGTTTGACAGGTCGAGCCTCGAGGTCAAGAGGGATCCGGTGCTATACAATCTCAGGATCGATTCCAGGCATGTCTTCGTAGGACCACGCGAAAACGTCTTTGAAATCTTTTAATAAAGCGACTAAGCGCTCGCGTTCCTCTGAAGACAACGTGGACCCGATCTGGACCAGCCGCGGGTCCTTCTCAGTACCAATATTCACAGTAGTGATTTCATCAACTAAAGGTTTAACAAATCTTTCCTGCTCTTGATCAATTAATCATTGCAAAACCGGAGGAATTTCTTCCTCGTCGTTTTCGTCAAAATTTTGAAAGTCCTGATTTAAGCAATATATCAAAGGCACAGAAAAGTACTCGGAAACCACATCCACATTATTCTCATTAAATACTTCCAAACCGTCCGATTCTTCTGTTACAACAGACTCAAAGGAGAAAGAAAAAGACGACCTGGACAGGACTGTGGCATCCGGTTTATCACCCCCAGGAATACCGGACTCAGACTCAGTCGAGCTGGAACCTGATTCCGACTCACAAGACTCGGTGGAACCAGATTCCGGCTCACTACCTGACCTGGTGCTGCTGGACAAAAATCCCTCTTCATATTGCCAAATGTGAGGGGGTGCGATGGATGCATCCAAAATAGTTGATGGCAGGCCCGCAGCCGTTTCATTCCCGATCATGCATACCGAGAAGTTATCCCCCAAGCACTTCTGTTCGATCGAAGGATCTGAAAGTAGACATGCCAGCGCTACCTCCATTTCATTTTCAGCGTCCTCAGACTGCACTTCCTTACTCTGCTCAACCTCAGCTAATGGGTCTGTCTGCTCTTCGGCAATGTTATCCCCAGGTAACTGCAGGTCAAAGAAAATCTCAAACCCCGGCACACGCGTCCTCTCCGCGTTCAGCCATGGCTTTGGGAAGCCACAGAACGGAAAGTCCTCCCCCTCCTAGACGAAGCGTCCCTTTAGGGTACCCTGAATGGGTTGGTGCATTAAGTTAAAAGGCTTCCCCATCTGTTTCGCTCTGGCTCTTCCGGCCATTTCCTTTCCTTTCCTCACCCAATCCTCTTTGGTGGGCAGATAACCCAAACCAAAGGTATGTGGGTTATGTGGCACCTCGGCCAATGCTGCGACGCCCTTCCGGCCGCTCTTTCCCAATCCCATCTCGGGGATATGTTGAAGCTTGTTCATGAGGTATACCGCTTGAGCACTGACATATACCCCCTCGTTAGCGGCCATGATGTCCTGTACAACCCGAGCCTCAGCAAGGGTGAAACCTGACATAAACACGTCCTCCATGCCGCGCTCAATTTCCAAAACTGGCGTAGATACTTCCGGCGGTGGATGGATCGATGAATTCCCAAAAACAATGGCTACTCCCTTTCCATAGGGGTATTTCACCATTTAATGTAAGGTAGAAGAGACTGCCTTGACTTGATACAGCCACGGCCGCCCCAAGAGTAGATTGAAAGTGGCGGGAACCTCTAGGATGTGAAAGTCAATTTCATACTACCCTGGCCCAACCTTGGTCTGGATCTTCACTGTTCCCATGACTTCTCGGCTTGTATTGTCGTATGCCCGAATCACCTGGGTTGTTGGTACGAAGTCCGCGGTCTTCAAGCCAGTTGCATAGGCAGTCCTTGCTGGACATACATTGATGGCAGAGCCTGTGTCGACAAGTACCACGGGTATCCACTTGTTTCTGCACTCCACGGAGATGTAGAGTGGCTTGTTGTGGTTCGCACCCTCAGGTGGCAGTTCTTTGTCAAAAAAGGTCAACATCGGGGTAGCTCCTCCCGGAAAAACTAAGCCTACTAGCTGTTCTGGCGTAGTTTCTATTGAAAGCTTTGCCTTGTCCATGGCTGATAAGACAGCCTGTCTGTGCACTCGTGATGCCATAAGCAGTCCCCAGATGGAGATGTCTGCCTGTATCTTTTTTAACTGCTTTAGTACAGCCTCTTCTTCGACTTGCTTCTCTTTCTGTCTCTCAGCTTCCTTATCTTTCCCAGATGTCTCCGGCTGGTCTAGGTGCGAGGGCTTGAAATACCGTCCGCTTCTTGTCATGTGGTCTACTTCTCCAAGGTACCAGGTGTCATCGGGTTGGTTGTTCCCCCAATCTTTGTCCGTATGGGCAAGACATAAATCCTCATCTTCCCACCACATTCCATCAGCAGCCGACAGACACCTGTCTGGTTCTGGCATGATTGTTCTCGCACTCGCGGTATCTTCCACCCCTATGCTCGCAGTATTCTCTGTTCCTACGCACACAGCAATTTCAGCCCCTACATGGGCCTTTGCCTTTCTGATTCTCGCAGGATCTTCAAATCTTTCTTGTTCCGACCGTATCAACACAGCTGGCTGCTCAATAATTCCTGCATTCAGAATGCTCCAATCTCTAGCAGAATTCTTAACACTGGCGCTATCCGGTGATGTATTCTGTTCTCTGACTTTTTTGACTATCGCCAACATTCATGCCCCTGTCGGACTCTGTCCTGGTTGGAACTCTTCCACTACATCTGGTTGATCATCTAACCATCTAGTGGCCTCTGCTGATTCCTCATAGTCAAACCAGTTGACTGCTACGCCTCCTGGATCTTGGTCACTGTAAAACTGGAGATTGGCAAGGTCCTTTTTCACAGCCTTTAAATCATCTGTTCCCTGTCCCAGACTATCCCCTTGGATCACACACAGTTCTCTTCCTATTGGTAATTCCACATCTAGCCCATCCTAGTCTATTGATGAAATGTAGTCACCCGGATTATATATCTTCTCAACACGACTCCCAGATTCTGCAGACTCTGACTCAACAACCTTCTTCTCCTTTGGGATCTCCTCTCTCTTGTTCTCGATAGTCACCACCATTGACTTAGGTTGGGTCATGGAGGTGTCCATCATGCACAAGTCGGTGCAGTCGGGAAGGAGTACCTCTGGTTTAGGCAGGTGAGAAGGGGTGATATAGACGCTAGGATCGTAAGGCACGACCCCAGTTTGGATGAAGTTGATCCTTTTAGGCGGTGGAGCTTGGTTATGTGTGGGGAGAGGGTTTGTTGTAACATTGGGTTTCTCGGGAGGCAGAATCACCCCATTATCAATGAGATCTTGAATCTCATGACGTAATCGAAAGCACAGATCGGTGTCATGACCGTGCTGTTGGTGAAATGTGCAATATTTGGCTGGGTTGTGGGTAGGGGGAAGTCTTTCTGGTAGGGGCCGCGGTTCTAAGGGCTTCAGATGCCCTTTTCTGATTAAAACCCCCAGAGCTTTGGATAGGGGCATATATAGTGGAACGAAGGTTCTCGTGTTTTTGGGTGGGTATTTGGCTGTTTGGGTATGGCTTCCGGACGCGCCGGAGAATGGCGCAGCTACCATGGTTCTTGGAGGGGGGTTGGTAGTGACCATGCTCCCTTCGGAGGCTCTTGTAGTTGTAGTACCGCTCGGACCTGCATTAGTGTTGCGGTTGAAAGTTCTTCGGGGTTGCTCCTGGTCATTATCAATTAAGCATTGCTTTAAGGCATCCTCAATTTGCACCCCCATTTCATGTAGATCAGAAAAGGTAAGGAAGGGGAGTACAATCATCTTTTGCATCAACTTTGGCTGAAGATTGCGCACAATCATCCGAATCTGGTCTTTGTCTGTAGGCCTTAGGGTCATCATCGAAGCCTTGGCTCTCCATCTAGTCACGAATTCTGAGAAGCTCTCTTTAGGCTCTTGCCTTGTTGTCTCAAGATCACGGGTTGTAATCTCGATTTGTGTATTGTATGAGTATTGCGTAATGAAGGCCTCGGCCATCTCGTCCCAGTTTCTCTTGACATCATCTTCTAATTTGGCATACCAAATGGCCGCCACACCTGACAGGGTTCGGCCGAACAGAGACAGCTTCTGAAGTCTGCTGAGGCCCATTGGCCTTAAGATGTCTGAAAACAATCTCAGGTGCACCATGGGGTCCCCGGACCCATCAAATCGATCAATGTGCGGCATTTTGAATCTGTCAGGCAGCGTCACAGCTGCGTCGGTACACCCATCTTCGATGTCAGGGATGGTCTTGACTCCCTGGGATCTTTTGAACAGCTTTTCGAGCTTGCTCAACTTCAATGCTGTGGGATCTGTCTCGAACTCAAAGAGGGAGTCCAGTAGGTTGGTGGGTGTTTTGGATAACTGGGGTTGGATTTGGGGTAGGATCGGGGGTGGAGGTGGTCCCGTGGGAATGTCCGTGTCATTCTGAACATTAGCTGTCTCCCCGGGGGTGGGAATTCCTGGCGGGGGAGGAACTTGTTGCGAAGCAAATGCTCCGGTTTGCTGCTGTAACCTTACGATTAACTCTGTCTGTTCATTCATAACCGTGGCCTGCTGTTTGGCGAACTCTGCCTGTCGGACAGCATCCTGCTGCATCATTTTCATACTCTCTACCATCTCCTCTAAATTGGCCATACTGTTATGATCTGACTGAATTATCGGTGTATGTTCCCTTTCTGTGGGAGAAACAGAACCCTGATCCCTACTGTACTCGGGTGGGGTAAACAAAGCCCTCTGTACTGACTGCTGAACTGATATCCTCTGCCTAACTGCCCTCCGTCTAGTAACCGGGGGTAGAGAGTGGTACACTGGTTGTTCGTCTGCCAGATCCTCAGATCGATGGAGCCGACGACCTCTAATCCAGAGTGCTTGGGGAATATCTACTGGGTCAGAAGCAATTGTGCTCGACTACCTAGTAAAAAGATAAATAAAGCAAATAAATACGCGGGCAATTGGACAGCGTAACAACGTAAAATAAACATAACACACGGTTGGGTGTCACAACAAATTGCCCACAAGCTGAATGTACTGTTCCTTAATCACTGATCACCGTTTCCAAATTGCTGTCCCAAAGTCTAAATCTGATACCCATAGATGACTGATTCCCAAAAACACTGATGCCCGCAGGCCTGACACTCAAACTTGCGAACTGATATGTGTGTTCCCCTGCATAGATACACTCTAAAACACATAACAAGTAAAGAGAGCCAAAACACCCCGATAGAGGGGTAGGGTTTCCCTGTCCTATTTTGTCAGGAGCTAGGGTTTCACTATGCACGCAGCAGTTTTCAAACAACCTAACATCGTGTAAGCAACCTGTCCTAATTTGGAATGGTCACTATGGATTTCGATATGCACTAGGTCGAATGGTCGAAAAGGGTGCCCCAGTAAAACCAGGGTTTGTGTTCCCATACTGTCAGAGCCCACAACCAGTCAGCCTTATGGCATGCATTGACAAAGTCAAGCCTCCGGCAAACCGTTCAGGAATGGCAGATGGCAAACACGGTGTCTTAGGCGCACCAATGCACATGCAAATGCAAAGAGACACATAAATGAAATCAAAACAGGATATCACGAGTTCGAGTCAAGCTCTCTAAATCCCCAGCGGAGTCGCCAGAAACTGTAGACGCGCCCGCGTGAGGCCTTCGTGCTACAGTTCGGACTCAATTTGTGTCACGGTTCTTAATCTGAACCAAAGAGTCCAAATTCGGCAAATCGTTTTGAGAAAACAGATTTTTTGAAAAGAAGTGCCAAACATGGACTGCTTTGCCAGATACAGAGTCGCCACCTAAATATTTTTTACGGGAGAATTTAGGAAATCCTGACTCGATGCCAAAGGCCACGTGTCTGTCATCACCAAAGTTGCCTCGGCTCGGGAGCTAGGGTACGATTGGGGAAGGTCGGCTATGAGCACCCCCTCTCGCTCGATCCGAAGATTGGCTTCTACTAACCGTGATATCCGTTTTTGAAAACGTTATGTGTTCTTATTCCATTTATTAGCCTAGAATTACTATGTTATGCGCGCAACAAAATAAGTATAGACCAAATCGCCTAAATTGGAACAAAACATTTCGTGCTTGTTTTGAAAATGGTTTGCTACTTCGCAAGTAGGCTGAAATGCAGGTTTTGCCACCCTCAAGTGGGCTTAAAACTCACAGTTTTAATGCATTATTCCAATTTAGATAATTCGACCTCCACCCACAGGCATTCAAGCAGTTATATCACATAAGCAGCTAGCCTCATGGTAATCATGCTATTATGGCAACACTCATACGCATGCGGTATGCTAAAGCATAAATGCTTACCGAGTACTCCGAGCCAAAACAAAAACTAGTTAGTAATCATATGCATGATCCTAGTTCATGTTAAGATGGCTAATGCAACACATGCAAAATGCAACTAAGATAGGCTCGGCTAATCTACAATGACATGTGAAATGCTACAACTAACACGTATTCAATTTGGAATTGAAATACAAATGCAGTTAGAATGATGCGCCGAGCCCGGTGCATGCAAGACAAATGTATGAATGCACGCATGCATAGCATAAGGTATGCTAATTTAAATATGCCCCAGTCTACCATCATAAGCGGGTAAATAAAAGGGAAGAAAGACGTGGGGTTGGAAGACATGCACACACTCACGCACACTTATTACACAATTGCCCTCGCTCGGAGGGTCCGAATAAATATTACAGTCCGAATAAATAACACTAAATTAATTATTACAGAGTTTCCAATTAATTAACAAATTAAACAAAGAATTAAAGTGGCCACAGCCCCTGCCGCGAAATGCGTGGATGATGCATGCTCGATTTGGACTGCCGGGAAATTCGCTGCCATAGCATTGCTGCCTCTGTTTACACTGCCCTGCCCCTCTGAAATTTATGAAAGTCTCCTGAACTGTTCTGAACTTCATTCTGAGTGTAGTGGAGTTCCACCGGCCGAATCAAAAGGCCACCGGCCATGGGAATGAGGTTATCGGCTAAAGATTTTGCTCTCGGCCAAAATTCTTTGCCGGTCGGCACTCATCATTGCCGGCCGGCCAAATCTTCCTGTTGAAACCTGCAGTTGACAGCAGCAGAGGGCAAGCAGTGTATGGCATGGAATTTTTGAGCAAATGTGAGCATGGGCACACTCCCTATCATGCGAGGGACTCAAGGGAGCATGACCCTTGACCCTCGGGCCATCAATTGTGCACTTTTGATGCATGATGGCCTAAGAGGCCAAGTTAGCAACTTTGATGTAAATGCATGCAAACCAAAAAAAAAAAAAAATGAATGCCAACACCCTATCATGTTGAGGTCAAGGGGATTGACGACCGAGGGTTGAGACGTGTTACATCACTTGGAGTATGAACACTCCTCAATCCTCATACTTGGCTTGACACCCCAAACCAAGCCAAATGTAATGCATGGATGCAATATACAATGCAAAGTGATGCAACTCATGCAAGATAACATGAACATGCTAAGCTAATGCAACATGACACTATCTAATCCTGCATGCTAGACTAATGCAATATGGACATATCAAGCATACAACAAGACTATGTAATGCCATTAACTAAACAACATGCAAACAAGCGAAAATGATACAATGTAAGCATCCAACCAATGCAATACAACATGCAAGCATGCAAAATATGCAAAGACGGACTTATACTGAAATGAGAGGACCTCAGCCCACCCCCAAAACAGTGGCCTAAGACGATACACAAGAGCACAAATGATACATACAAGCATGCACACATCAAGGTCCATCACCTAAGCATAAAAGGGGACAACTCTAAGCATACTTAAAGGAGATATATATGGGCATAAACCAACATGCTAAGCTCTGAAAATGAATAGAGAATGATGCCAAATCAAACAAAACATGCAAGCGAGACATGCAACAATGACCAACACTTGAAGCCAATAAAGGGGGTCAAACCAAAGCTATGTCAACCAAATCTTAAAGGACCAAAATGACCTAAAATAGTCCCAAGGAACCCCAAAACAAGACTAAAGCATACATAGATCATGGTCAAAACATGCCAAGGAATGAGTCCAAAACATGGGCATTCAAGGCCAAAAATGGGAGCATTGCTCAACACCACCCCCAAGCAAACACGACATGAATTTTTCAATACAAAACGGAGTTTTAGCATGCAAAAACGGCCCTCAAAACCCACTGATACGGCAGCCTAATGTCTAAACACATAGGCATGCACAATGATCATTTTCCAAGGCACAAAAGAACAACCTTTCAAGGCAAGAAAGTGATGATGAATGTGGGCATACAAGCATGGATTAGGGACTGAAATGGCATATGAAATGACTCCAAATCATTGAAACAACCCAACTAAAGCATGCTAGTGACTCACACACCCAAGGCTCACAAACCAAAATACAAAGGCGCTATACCAAACATGGCAAATACGACCAAACCAGCACCCAACAGACCTCAATCATGATAAATCATGACCAAAAGCTTCACAAAGCTAGGCAAGAATATGCAAGCACGATGGTCTAATGGCTAGATGCATTTCTAGGAAAAATGGGGGAATACAAAGCAAGTGTATTAAGCATGTAAGGGGCCACAAATCCGACCAAAAACAGAGGTAAAATATGCCCAAATAACACCCCAAAAATCTCTGAAATAGGGCCAAATGCAACCAAGCATACATGCTACCCTTATGAGCCAAAACATGAGCAAAATGAGAGACCAAGGGAGAGGGGTGTCCCTCCCCTATGCAAGACCTCAAAACCCCTTCTTCACCACTAAAAATCCACTGGATTTCAGTGGTGAGAAGGCCAAGACTCAAGAGTAACCAAAGCTTAAGAAAGAAAGCACCAAAAGGGCCAAACAAGGCCTAAGAGGGGGAGGTCGACCCCGAACCACAAAAGGACCTTAATGAAAGATCTCAAGCATGGAAATACAAGACTTTTTTATGTTATACACAAAGCTTAAATCAGCATGCAAGGCAGGTCAAAAACTAATGCAAGATTGGAAAAAATAAAGCAAAAGTCTTACCCTTGAAGAACACTTCAAGAACAGCTGGTCCAGCCACTCTCTTCTGACCAAAATCAGTCCAAAACTTCAAAAACAAACCCTCAAAGGCCCTTAAGGTCGAAGCAAGGTGTAATGGTGTGTGTCTTAGTGCAAAACTAAGGTCAAAACACACTTTCTAGGCCTCCAAACACACACTAAGGATGAGAGAGAGGGAAATATATAAAGAGAGAGAGAGAGTATATGATAGATGTATATATGTATAATCTCTGGTTTTTTCTTCAAAATCTCTAACCCTCTATAATGGAAGAAGAGAGGTGCTTATATAGGCAAAAGAAATGGTTCTAAGCTTCTCAAAGAAGCTAAGTAAAAGGGGGCAAAGGGGGCAAGGAGGTCAAGGCTTCTTGAGGAAGCTAAGACAGCTGGCCAAGCTTCTTGAGGAAGCTTTGACAAAGGGTCAAGCTTCCTCAAGAAGCTTTGACCAAAAGGGGGCAAAAGGGGCAAAACAACCACATGTTAGCCCCGGGGTAGGTTTGGTGTATTCCAACTGGCATAGCTGGCATGCACCATGCCTGAAGAAGGCAAAAAGATGTTACCGGCCAAAAAAAGAGGTCGCCGGCCAAACAGATAGCCGGCCGGCCATATGGAGTGCCGACCGGCCATTGGTATTAAGAAACCATGGCCGGTGTCAGCAATTAATGGCTGGTGATGCAAAGGGAAGGCCGATGGGGCGTGGGGATGGTCAACAAGTCATTCCCTACCCCTCAAATCAAAAACACAAGTATTTGGTACGAAACCAAACGCAAGACGAACAAGTTGAGAGATCCTGAGGCAAGGCGCGCAACCAAGGCCTCCGGGAATTCAAAACGAACACGAACATGGATGATCACCGAGTGTCCCCACCGGTGACGTCCAAGTCTTGAGGATGGTCAAAAATGGGGTGTCTACATTGATATTGTACCTTTCGGCAACTGAGACCACAATGGGCTGCATGCTCGCGCAAGAATTAGAGGACAAAGTAGAGAGAGCCATCTATTGTCTGAGCAAGAAGATGCTAAAGTATGAGACTCGCTACACACCATTGGAGAAGGCTTGCTTAGCCTTAGTATGGGCTACCAGGAAGCTGCGGCACTACCTGTTAGCTCACTCTGTAATGTTGGTTTCGAGATTAGATCCCATCAAATATCTCTTCGAGAAACCGGCACTTACGGGTAGGCTAGCTCGTTGGTTGTTGTTGCTTTCCGAATTTGATCTAAAATATGTAACGCGCAAGTCGGTCAAGGAAAGAACAGTAGCAGAATTCTTAGCCGACCATCCAGTGAAAGGGGGTGATGCAGTTGAGTACTTATTCCCAGATGAGGCCATTTTGCATATCGACGACGAGTTTTGGACGATGTATTTCGACGGAGCGTCCAACCAGTATGGGTATGGAATAGGAGTGTTGCTGATAGCACCCGACAATTCCCGTATCCCTCTAGCCTTCAAGCTCCGGTTCAAAGTCTCGAACAACGAAGCAGAATATGAGGCATGCATTGCCGGTCTAGAAGCAGCCTTGGAACTAGGGACAAAACGGTTGGACGTCATCGGGGACTCAAACCTTGTTGTATCTCAAGCGAAAGGAGATTGGAAAGTCAAAGAAGAAAAGATGTTGATGTATCATCAGGCCCTGGACTTGTTAATTCCTCGGTTTGAGAAGCTAAACTTCGCTCATCTAGCAAGAGAAAACAACAGGTTCGCAGATTCACTAGCAACTCTATCTTCTATGATAGACATCCCGTTCGGAATCCGGATGCATCCAGTCATTATTGACCAGAAGTTTGCGCCAGCTTACGATTCAATTGCTACTATAGACGAGGTTCAAGATGAGAACCCCCAGTATTACGACATTTGGAACTTCTTAGAGAAAGAGACGTATCCACCAGGGGCAAATGCCAAGGATAAAAGGGCAATCAGAAGAATGGTCGTTCAATTCATCATCTGCGGAGGTAAATTGTACAAGAGAGGTCATCTGGGAATGCATAAGTTGTGCGTTGAAGCTGAAGAATCAAAACGCCTGATGGAGGCCATCCATAGAGGAGAATGTGGAGCACATATGAATGGGGTAATGCTGGCACGGAAGATCCTCAGACATGATTATTATTGGTCCACTATGGAGGAGGACTGTATCGGCTTTGTTCGGCGATGCCACAAATGTCAAATCCATGCAAACCGCGTGAACATCCCGCCATCGAAACTGTACAATATGACTTCGCCATGGCCATTTTCAGTTTGGGGAATCGATGTGATCGGGACTGTCACTCCGAAAGGGTCTAACGGGCATGAGTTCATCCTGGTCGCGATAGATTATTTCACGAAGTGGGTTAAGGCCCAATCCTATGCGGTGTTGAAGGCTTCACATGTTGCAAAGTTCATCAGGAACAACATCATCTGTCGTTATGGGGTCCCAAACGAGGTCATTTCAGATAATGGTTCCCATTTCAAGAAGGAAGTGATTGATTTGTTGGAGAAATACAACGTGGCTTTTCATAGGTCGTCTACATATCGGCCGCAAACCAATGGAACGGTTGAGGCCGCCAACAAGAATATCAAACACATATTGCAGAAGATGGTGGAAACCTACTAGGATTGGCCAGACAAGCTGCCGTTTGCTCTGTGGGGGTACCGGACTTCAATTAGAACTTCTACTGGGGCGACTCCGTATTCATTAGTTTATGGGATGGAGGCCGTTCTACCTATTGAAATTAAGGTTCCGTCTTTGCGAGTGCTGGCTGAATGTCAGATAGCCGAAGCAGATTGGCAACAGAATAGATTTGAAGAACTCATGCTTTTTGACGAGCGCAGACTGAAAGCACTGTACCATGTTCAAGGCTATCAGCGCAGAATTGCCCGGGCTTTCAACAAAAAAGTTAAGTCTAGGAATCTAAAAGAAGGAGATTTGGTGCTCAAAGACAACCGAGCTCCCATCCACGACCCAAGGGGCAAGTTCAGACCCAATTGGACTGGTCCCTACATCATCAAGTCAATCTGGTCAGGTGGAGCTGTGGTTCTAATGGACCTAGATGGCTTAGAGTTCTCGCAACCGATCAACATGGATAAGTTAAAGAAATATTATCCTTGAGAGGCTCGCTAGGCCGAAAACCCGAAAGGGTGACCTAGGCAAAAGTTAGAGTATTGAAAAATTGGAAAATATAAAAACTGAGCTCGCAAGGTTGAAAACCCGCAAAGGGCGGCCTTGGCAAAAGTTAGAGCGTAAAAGGAGAGTGAAAATACTCGAGTGAACCTACGCCTGAACTACGTAAGGCTTGATTCCCATCTTTGGGATACGTAGGCAACTTCATCTTGAAGTTCAGCCATAAACTTTTCCCCTATCAACTTTGTCCATTTGATCATCTCGGCTATCTTTGTCTATTCAGCATTCAAGAGTTCGGTTGTGATCTCCGGTGCAGTGTTCTTCAGACTAGGGGCAACTTTCCGTTGTTGTGCAGTGCCACGATATTCTTTAGACAAGGGGCAACTTTCCAGTTGCAGGGATCCAAGGTTGTGCATCTCAATGACAGATCTCAGGCATGTCTAGTTCTGATTCCATATCGAAAATTGTTTTGAAAAGTTTTAATAAAAGCTGACTTTGTTCAAAATTAATCTTTTTACAACTTAGACCATTTTTGGACTAAAACGGAAAATTTTCAGTACCCACAACCTTCAATTTCATTGATTTCAATACAGAGTTCTCCTACTCTTGCATACAAATTGAAGTTGCTTTTTATTACAATCATAAAGAAAACTTGAAAGTACTAATAAAGCAATAAATTTGGGGCATAACTAAGTTAGGTGTTCCTGCGCCCCCGCCCAGAGCTGGTCGAAGCCTCTGATACCAAAGTGGGCCCTTCCTGTGCCTCTTTGTTGAGCCAATCCAAGCACTCATCAGACAAGGTGCAATTGAAAGTGGGAGCAGGGGCCAAGAACTCTCTAGTCCTTCATGCTGTGGCATACCGGGCAAGCTGTGTGCCTCAAACCGGGAATGTAGCAGGATACTCTATCCCCTCTGGCGGGCAAGTCTGATCATGGCCGAACTGGCGCTGGAACCGGAACGGAAAGTAGAACACACAGTGAGTCAGACCAATCAACTGGATCCTGGTCTGCCGGGACATACTATAGCTCATTGCCGGGAGATTGAGCCAAGGATAGCGCCAAGCAATGCGATCCGCAGACAAATTGCACATCCAGTCGAACCACCATTCCTCATCAAGGGCATCGACTAGTCATTGTCGCAAGAAGTAGCCGCGAGCTGAGTGGGCTGGGCAAGAGTCCACAACCTACAATTTATCCATCAACCATACCTGGGGAGGGATGAAAAATGAGAGAATAAAGAATACAGAGATGTATGATGAGAGAAAAGTAAGAAAAAGGTTTTGTGAGAAAAACTGAGCCTGAGGGCCGAGTGATGTGAGCAATATATATGTGAGAAAGGGTGGGAAACATTACCTGCAGTAGTAGTGGACTCCCCGCGAATCTGGTCGTCTCTCGGCGATAGAAAGCATCCAAGCCCATCAGCGTCTCGGCCAATGTCATGGCAATGCAGCTCTTTCCTTCTTTCAAGCCTTGAGCAACTTCAATCAGACGGATGCTAGATCCGCTAAAGCCCGGGGCAAGCAAAAAGTGAGATAGCATGCACAAGCAAAAGGCGTGTTGCCGAAAACCTTGCCAATAATGGTCGCCGCGGTTACCGACATCAGAAAAGCGATGAATCAAGCCAAGGATATCCAGCTCCCCACTGTAGATCAGAGACCGAGCGTCGTGCATGGTGAGCCCACACATCTGTCCTAAAGCTTGGGCGTAACCGAAGCGAAGCTGGGAAAAAATCTCTTCATGGCGCTCGGATTCCATCAAAACTTGAAAATCATCGAAGGTCGGACACATCTCTTGCCCATCGAAGCTAAAGACATGTGTTATCGGATTCCAAAACCTCGCCGCGGCATGAAGGAACGGAATGTGCAGCAAAGTACGGCTCAGCGTGAATAGTGCATTCAAGCCGAAACTCCGGAAGTTCAACTTTTCCGAGCCATCTAGAGAAGCAATTCAAGCTGTGAGATTTTGGGTAAGAAATGCTTCCATTTTGGTGCAAAACTAAGATGAAATGAGAGAACCACGAGGCCGGAGTTTTTAAAGAGGATAAGGCACTGTTCGGAGGACACATGTCGAAAATTTGGTGGTTGCCAAGTTAGGTGGCCGGCCGGCCACCTTTTCTGGCAAGCCGACCACCCCTCTCCCCTCCAATGCAAAAAGCTGGTCGGCTAGCTCCCTTAGGTGGTCGGCCATCAAGAAGAGGATGGCTTTGGTCTTGTTCTAGCCTTTAGAAGAAAGTTCCAAGCATTTCCATGCATTGGGGACCTTAAAGATGCGAGTTTTCCTATGTTTCGGATGTGTTCCGTCACCCAGATCGTCCGAAATGTATTTGTTTATCGAGTTGTTGTTTAGTCTTGCATATAGAGTTATTGTTTTGCTTATCGAGTTGTTGTTTTGTTTGTCAAGTTGTCAAGTTTATCGAGTTATTATGTTTTGTCGAGTTGAAGAGTTTTGTGTATTGAGTTGTTACTCTTTGTTTATCAACATTGTTGTGTCTTGCTTATCGAGTTGTAAACTTGCTAAGGTTCTGTCCTTTCTTAGTAAGTTAAGTTGCTTTGTTTGTTGCGTCGGTTCAATACCTAACTTGGCAATTTTCAATGCACGATTTCCATTCAATCTCATTTTTGTGCAAAATAATGCAATGCGATGCAAGAACATAAAATACAACACTTTTTTTGAACAAAAGCTGTTTCATTCCATCATGCCTCATTTGTTGCAACATTTTACAACAAGGGTACAAGTTTTACAAAAAATAAAACTGCCTAATAATGTACATTGTGCTACAACTACTAGTAAAAAAGGTAAATAAAGTAGGGAGCAGCTGCATCAATGCTCTCAAGCACACGAGTAAGAGGCCCTCTTCGTCCTTTTCTGTGGAATAGCCTCAGCACCATCATCGCCATCTGAGTCAGAGCTGTCATCCTCGAGATCCTCCTTGGCATCATCTCCGCCCTCAGAACCAGACTCAGAGTCATCCTCTCTACCAGCAGATGTCTCTGACTGACGATGCGCGAACTCCTCCTCCTCACTGGACTCCTCCTCAATGATATGTGCTCGGCGCCCACCTCGCCTGCGAGACGACTCCCCTCTCCTGGCTTCTCAAGAAGGTCTAGATGGCCCAGCTCCTCTGGAAGGCCCAGATGGCCCGGCCTGTGGTCTGGTATATATCGGAGGCATCTGAAAAGAAAGAGTGCAATTTGAATACATCAGCCAAAATATGTATATCAGATGTACAGATAAAAAGCTACATGGAGTGGATGTGTGCAAATATAGTACATGGATGTGGTGTGTGTCAGATGTGCTCTCCGCATACAATCGGTCAATCAATATAGTGAAATGTTCAAATTCAGCATGTCATCAGAAATATGATAAATGCAAGAAAACTGAACAGTACCGAGACGCCCATAATGGACAGTTGCGCCTCTCTCCGCAAGACCATGCCTTCGAGTGAGGCCATTAACCCGAGTAACCCCTCAGCATACTCTGTGGTAGGCTGCAGACGCAACTGTACATCATCAGTGAATGAATGAATGTCCAAATATCTGAGTGATAAAGCAAAGCTGTAAAACATACCGATGGTGAGTCAGGGTCTTTGGTGTATGGATGATCTGGCATAGGAGGCTCTAGCGGAATTGGGTAGGAAGCCCCGTATCTCCATCCCGTCAACTCAGTCGGGATGCCTGGCCATCTGACATCATGATAAGTCGGGGGAATCGGGGGGACCAATCCAGCCCCACCTCTGGATGTGCCAGCCCTACCGACCGAAGGAATGTCTCTGGCTCGGGTGCGACTCGAAGACGGCATGCCAGTAGACCTCCTCGAGGGAGTACGAACACCTGTCAATGGAGGCATCAAGTAGGTGTGACGGTAAGTCGCGTACTCCTCGTCTTCCAAATGCAGCAGTGCATCAATGCCCAACCTGGCATCAATGACACCCTGGGGAGTAAGCCTATCAGCGAGCCGCATATCGTCTAGGGGTGCTGAAGGGACACTCGGCTCAGGGAAGCCTATAGTCTGACGGAGGACGCGTTCCCCCAGGAACCAGGCCCTACCAACTGGCCCCTCGAACAAGATCCTATACCGGGAGGAGGCCCACCCTCCGGCAAACTGGAATCGGAGATCCTCACCCAGAGGCGCCCAGGGCTACCATAAGATCTGCAGATAGCCAATGCATAAATCGATTAGAAATCGCAAATGTCCAAAATGAATCAAAGATGAACACAGGAAGAATTGAGAGTTCTGACATACCTCGGTTGCCCGCACCGTGTCAAAATACTGCCGCAGGTAGGGGAGAGTCTCCCGAGGTCCCGACCAGTACTGGCCCTCGAAGACGAGCGAATAAGGGGTCATGAGAGGGGCCTCCACCTCGAGCTCCGGGGCTAGCGTCGGAAAGTACGCGAAGACCCATAACTGTGGAAAACAGGGCAAAAGCCATCAGAATACAGAATGCTGAGTGTAGCATCAGAATACAGAATGCTGAGTGCAGAATCAGAATACAGAATGTTGAGTGCAGCATCAGAATACAGAATGCTGAGTGCAGAATCTGAATACAGAATGCTAAGGGCAGAATGTAAGTACAGAATGTAAAGTGTGCCGTGTGTGCAATATACAAATAATGAAAAACAGAAATGTGAATCAAGAGGGCAGAAAGTACCTCCCAGGCTCTCCAGTAGCCGCCGACTATGTTCCCCCGTCCGCGGGTGGTCGCACTCATATAGCAATAGAGGGTAGCCAAGCTGGTGCCACCCCAGTCATATTGACTAACCTGTGTGAGGTCTACCAAGGCACTCAGCAAATATAGCCCAACGGTGTTCCCCCTGTCGGCAAACAGAGTGGTCCCGAAGAGGAACATCAAAAATCCGCAGGTGTACTGTGCAATCTCCTTAGGAGTCTCGGGCTCAGTCCCCCTGAACTGTGTAGAAAACCAGGTATATCGGACTCGACCCGAAGATCGGTCTACCGGTGGGCGAGCTCTCAACAGATGAATCCAGGCTACCTCCCACTCGCCCATGTCCTCGTCGTAAGGGATCGCCCAGCCTCTCACGCCAAGGCCCGTCAACACGGCGAAGTCAAATGGGGTCATGGTCACGTCCCCGGCGGCTGAGAAATGGAAGGAGTTGGTGGTGTCCCACCATCTCTCCACCAGAGTGCCCATCAATGTCCGGCTAGCTGGATAACGAGATATCCCGTTACAAAAGGTCCCGAATCCTGCCAGATCAACCCAATCGCGGACAGCATCCGGGAGCTCCGCGTACCAATCTCTCGCAGCAATAGAACCGTATCCCCGCGTAACGCGGGAGGATGTCTGCATTCATAACGAACACATGTATTCAGTTTTAGAATGGAATGAATAAACTGTACGCAAATAAAGGAAATGTGCTGTGTGCAAATCAAATCAACTTTCAATCAAATGTGGGCTGTGTGTTCACCATCAAATTTGGGCTGCGTGTTCAGATTTTAGAAATTTAAAGTTTGGGCTGCGTGTTTAACTTTGAATCAAATGTGGGCTGAGTGTTCACCATCAAATTTGGGCTACGTGTTCAGATTTCAGAAATTTAAAGTTTGGGCTGCGTGTTCAACTTTCAATCAAATGTAGGCTGCCTGTTCACCATCAAATTTGGGCTGCGTGTTCAGATTTCAGAAATTTAAAGTTTGGGCTGTGTGTTCAACTTTCAATCAAATGTGGGCTGCGTGTTCACCATCAAATTTGGGTTGCGTGTTCAGATTTCAGAAGTCTAAAGTTTGGGCTGCGTGTTCAACTTTCAATCAAATGTGGGCTGCGTGTTCACCATTAAATTTGGGTTGCGTGTTCAGATTTCAGAAATTTAAAGTTTGGGTTGCGTGTTCAACTTTCAATCAAATGTGGGCTGCGTGTTCAGATTTCAGAAATTTAAAGTTTGGGCTGCGTGTTCACCATTAAATTTGGACTGCGTGTTCAGATTTCAGAAATTTAAAGTTTGGGCTGCGTGTTCAACTTTCAATCAAATGTAGGCTGCGTGTTCACCATTAAATTTGGGCTGCGTGTTCAGATTTCAGAAATTTAAAGTTTGGGCGTTCACAATCAAATTTGGGCTGCGTGTTCAGATTTCAGAAATCTAAAGTTTGGACTGTGTGTTCAACTTTCAATTAAATGTGGGCTGCATGTTCACAATCAAATTTGGGTTGCGTGTTCAGATTTCAGAAATTTAAAGTTTGGGCTGCGTGTTCAACTTTCAATTAAATGTAGGCTGCGTGTTCACCATCAAATTTGGGCTGCGTGTTCAGATTTCAAAAATTTAAAGTTTGGGCAGCGTGTTCAACTTTCAATTAAATGTGGGCTGCGTGTTCACAATCAAATTTGGGCTACGTGTTCAGATTTCAAAAATTTAAAGTTTGGGCTGCGTGTTCAACTTTCAATTAAATGTGGGCTACGTGTTCACCATCAAATTTGGGCTGTGTGTTCAGATTTCAGAAATTTAAAGTTTGGGCTGCGTGTTCAACTTTCAATTAAATGTGGGCTGCGTGTTCACCATTAAATTTGGGCTGTGTGTTCAGATTTCAGAAATTTCAAGTTTGGGCTGCGTGTTCAACCTTCAATCAAATGTGAGCTACGTGTTCACAATTAAATTTGGGCTCTATGTTCCGATTTTAGAGATTCAAATTTGAGCTGTGTGTTCAAGACGGAGTATTGTGTTATAAACTAAGCGTGCAGAACAAGTTGTGTGCCTAAATGAGCAGAAGCATGGCATGCGAATGTGTTCAAAACGAGCAATAAGCATACATAGCATGAAATGCAAGGAAAATGCAGAATTAAGGTAGGAAATGTAAAAAAGTGAAGTACATACCTCTCGCGCCTCATGAGAGAGATGGGACTCCGGCTCTCGCAATAGCAGGTCTACAGGAGCTCGAGGGTCGAAGTCGGTAAAATGATAAAAAATCGCCCGAGGGAGGACATGAGTCGAAGGATCGTACCTCTTGGGGATAAAAGGGCGAACCCCCGGATGCAAAGACATGATGTCAGGCTCGCCTCCGGCGCCTGAAGAACCTCTGCTGTGGGGAAATTGACCCGCCATTTCAAGAAATCTGCAAAAAGGAGCAAAAATGAGCGAAATGAGCCAAAATTGGAAAAAGTCAACAAAAGTCAACTCTCGGGAAATGAAAAAGTCAACAAAAGTCAACTCCCGAGAAAATCTTCCAAATATTGAGACAAACTTACCTCAAGTGGTGAAAATGAGAAATGAAGCTCCGAAATCAAATTTTAATCGGTTCAAAGTGAAGAGAACTGAAAGTTTTCGCGAAATAACTTGGCGTAGGGCGTTGGAAAACGCGTATAAAGCGCAGATCTGAGAGAGAAAATGGTCTAGGAAGGAGGAGAAGGCAGTTTCGGATATGAAGTTATGAGGAAAAGAGCTTTGGACATGTATACTTAAAAAATGGGAGCAAAAAGACCAAACTGCCCCGGATTTGGGCTAGGTGGTCAGCCGGCCACCTTTTCTGGTAGGCCGACCACCCCTTGCACTCCAACCTGGTCGGTGGCCTCCCCTGGACTCCAAACCTGGTCGGTGGTGTTCCCAAGGTGGTCTACAAGGTCTCTACAAATTTTGGTGATGATTGGAGTCCCCGAGACCCGAGAAAGTATAAGGAAAGTGCACTTTTCGTCGCGAAATCCCTCCGCGGGAACTCCAACTCCAACTTTCGATGCGTGTTTCATCGTCACTCGTCAAGAGCAAGATGTATCCTTTTTGAGTATGCTGTGACCCTTCCGGGAGGTAAACCGGAGGTCGCGATTGAATTGCACTCGTCGAAACTTGCATTTCTTTGCTCGTTGTTTCGCGCCAAACATGCATTCGAATTTGCACTTATCTTGCATTGTTATGCACGTCACTTGCATTCTCACGCATACCACTTGCATTGTTGTGCACGTTTCATTGGTATTGTTATACCCTCACGCTTAGCTTGCGTTGTTACGTGCGTGTCTCTCGCATTGCGATGCGCTTTCCCATCAACACCCTGTTTGTCTGCGTTCGATATAGCGTTGAACATGTGTTGCTAACTATGTTGTACTTGTTGAGTTTCTTCCTCTTTCAGGCACGATATTGTATGTACGGTTCATTTGGAGCTGGTGCGACCAGACGAATCACGTAGGTATTGTATCTTCTCCATGTGAGACATGGCGAGAATCGAACGATTCTCCGCATTCTTAAACTGCATGAAATATAGTTGTTGCTTTGCATTCTTGCTTAAAACTGTTGCGTGCGCGCTTCATTACAACTTGTTGCTTTGCATGATCATGAGTCATATCCGGCTTTGTGCATATCATTTTGCATTTTGCCCCTGCCTGCGGGAATTCCTGCGGGCACATCTTTGTTATCTTGTATGTTTTGTCTAAGTCTTTGGCCTCGTCAAAAATAGGTCGTCTATGGGCTTTGACATTCACTCCCGTCACGTGTGACTTCCGAGTTCTGTCAAAGAGGGGCAACTGTAGACATTCCATTTTTGACCGACCTTTAGACTCAGACGTCACCAGTTGAGCGCTCAGTGATGTTGCATATTGTGCTCGTTCTGAAGTTGCGGAGTCTCGGCTGCGAGCCTTGCCTCCGAATTTCGGGGCTCTTTTTGTGCCTTGCCTCGATTTGTGAACCAGGTCCTATTTTCTCTATTTTCTCTTCCCGAAGAGAGGGAGAGGTCTCATAGACCATCTCTCAGTGGCCGTAGGCTACGTTTCGTGGTCATAGGCCATTTTTCCCATTTGGAGCTCGGTTTCCGGTTTTCGGAGCCGTCGGCCATGTGCCTCGGTTCGGGACCGCTTAACTACCTCCGTTTTCTCTGGTTTTTGGCACACACCTTATTTCCTCCCTTTAGAGGGACACTGTGGCCCGGGAGACCACCTTTGTGGTCATACGCCACTTCCGGTGCCTAACAGCCTGTTTTCGGGGCCCCGAACTACGCGTTTTGACCCTCGAACCTTCATTTTGCATCCGTTTTGGTCCGTTTTTGGTAGAGACCCTATTTTCACTGTTAGGGAAGTGGTAGGATGGTGGCCGGCCACCTCTTCCCCTGAAAAGTCAGTTTTGTCATTTTCTCTCTTCAAAAGTCGGTTTTTCTGACAAAAAACTGGTTTTTCTCACTTTTGAGCCATTTTTTCTGGCTTTTCATACCACCATTGTGATCTACTCATCTGGGAGGCCACCAATATGGGTAGGCCGGCCAGAAATTCACCTTGACCCTTTTGAACCTTGCTTAAAAGCTAGCTTTTCTCTCTCTTGGGTCACATTTTCTGGTTTTTCTCCACACAGCTGTATTCTACTCATCTGGGAGGCCACCTTTCTGGGTAGGCCGACCAGCAATTTTGCTTGAACCTTTTGACCCCTGGTCGGCCGACCAGGGGGAGTGGCCGGCCGGCCACTTGAACTGGCCGGCCTGCTTATTGCTTTTGCCCTTTCTGAGTGTAATCCAGTTGTGCCAGCTGGAGACCATTTGGTACATCCTCCATACACGTGTATGGAGGATCTTTGAAGCTTCCAAAAGAAACTTTGGCCTCTCTTCTCTATAAGAGAGGCCCTCCTCTTCATATATAAGGGTTAGACACTTTTGGCCAAGGCACATAACCTCCCACCTCCATTGCTATTATTCCAAGCTCCAAAACCTTAACTTCTTGGTCCATTTACACTACAACCCTTAGCACCACACCTCCATCATCCATTCTAGCACCTTGGAAGCCATTTTCAGAGGTTGGAAGCTCATCAACTTGGTCCAAAAGCTGCTGGAGGTCGGCTCTTCAAGGGTAAGTCCTCATTTCCCCCATTTTTGCATTATTTTGCCCTATACCTTAGCTCCATTTGCAAGCATTTTTGAGCCTTGGTGTAAACAGAAGATAGTCTTATTTTGAGCTCTTATTCATGTTTGTTTAAGAACACTTTTCTGTTTGAGGCCTCTTACATCCTTGCATGCTTTACTCCTCTTTGTAGGTTATTTTTGCATTGTACTTTAGCCTTACTTGTGAGCACTTTCGAGATTTGATATAAACTATAAAGTGACTTATTTTGAGCCCTTCTTCAATTTTGTTTAAGGGCACTTTACTGTTTGAGGTCATCTACTTCCTTGTTTGTTCAATCTCTCTTTTAGGGCTATTTTTGCATCGTACTTTAGCCTTACTTGTGAACATTTTCGAGATTTGTTATGAACTGGAAAAAGTCTTGTTTTGAGCTCATCTTCAAGTTTTGTTAAGGTCCTATTTCTGTTTGGGGTCATCTTCCCCCTATGCATGCTTCATCTCTTCATGATTAAGGCTATGCATTAGAGCACTTGCATTGGCCATGGTTTGGCCTCTAAGCCACTGAAACAGTGGATTTTCAATGGCTTGGATACATTTTTGAGGGCCAAAATTAGAGGGGGATGACCCCCTCTCTCATTGTCTTGTTCAGGGATCTTTTGGGCCTTCCAAAGGGACCCTATTTTGCATGCATTGAAGTCACTTTTTGCATCCAATTTTGTGAGTTTTGGGGTCTTCCTTAGGTCTGTCCGGGGCCCTTTTGGCCATTTTTTATACCTACAATGCATGTGTAGAACAATTCCATTCAAGGCCTTTTGAAGAGGCCTCTCTTGGCATGTTTCCTATTCTGATTTCAGGGCCAATTTTGTGAGTTTTAGGGCTGTCATAACTCATTTCCAAAGTTGGTTTGGTCATGCTAATTGTCTATCTTATATGTGCTTAACAACCCCTTGCATGGCCTTCCAAAGAAGCCCCTCATTTTTACATGCATTGGCTGCATTTCAGTGATTATTTGGGCATGTTTTGGCATGTTTTATTCACTGTTTATGGCTAGTTTGGTGAATTCTCATTTGCTTTATATACATGCCATATAAACCATGTTTGCTAGTCAATGTTGCATGCTATTTTAGTCTATCATTTTAGTATCTTTTGGCCATGCTCTAAACTAGAAATGTGCATGTTTTGGGACGACCTTGGTTCTGTCTTTAGACTTCATGATCAAATAATGCTTGCTTTGTATACTTGTGGTTCAATGCATGTGCCTAGTATTGAGTTTCGGGGCTTATTCCATGCATCGGGTGCCATATTTTCATGTTTCGGGACCATTTAGCATTATGTTTCAGTGCTGAAAATTATATGTTTGAATGCCATGCTTCATCCTTGCCATGTTTTGGTAGAGTGGCATTCAATGCCTTAGGTTCGGTCCTCGATTTGCGTGCATGTGTGCACGCATTTCGGTCATCTCATTTTCATCTTATGGCCACTGATGTGAGTGTGGCTGAGGTCCATTCATGTTGGTGTAAGTCCATTATGCATTGTGTATGCCTTTTCAATTCATAGCATTGCGTATGCTAGGTTGCATGTTAGTGCATTGTGTATGCCATGTTACATCGAGCATTGTGTATGCCATCTCATAGCATTGCGTATGCTAGGTTGTATGTTAGTCGCATTGTGTATGCCATCTCATTTGCATTGTGTTTGGGATAGGAGTTGGCCCAAGCACGGGAAACGAGGGACGTTTCGTACTCCGAGTGACGGAACGTGTCTCAATTCCCTGTCACCGACACTCCGGATTACCCATCATGGAGTTTAGGTCTTGTTGTGTTTTCATGTGCATTCATTTCATTTTGAGTCGTGCAATTCGGCTCCTCGGCCATCATGCATCGATATGCGTGATTGGTGGCACGAGAATCGAGGACTACACTCCCTGAAGAGTAGTCATGCATACATATGTGAAATACTTTGCCATGCCCCTTTATTGCTCTCTGTTGCAGTAAATCAGAAATCAGCGGCCTTCTGGAGCGTTGCGCAATATTCCAGCATTAATTGCAAACAAAGGCAAATCGGGGCACCGCAATGGATTTCCACGCCGGGCAACTCGAGCATGCATCATTCATCATTTAGAACAGAGTTGAGGCGGTCCATGGATTTACGTGCCAATTTATCTGCTTTCCTAGATTAATTTGTTAATTAATTAGGATTTTGTATTTATTCGGGCTGTACTATTCATTTGGATTGTATTATTCTTTCGGACCCTCCGAATGAGGGCACAATTGTAATAAGTGTGCGTGAGTGTGATGTATGTCTTCCAACCCCACGTCTTTCTCCCTTTTATTTACCAACTTATGATGGTTAGATTAGGGCATGTTTCAATTAGCATACAGTATGATAGCATGTTTGCATCATTCATCTGTATTGCATGCACCAGGCTCGGCGCATCATACTAACTGCATTTGTATTTCAAATTCCAAATTGAATATGTGCTAGCTGTAGCATCATCATATGCCATGTTTAGAATAGCCGAGCCTATCTTAGTTGCATTTTGCATGTGTTGCATTAGGCCTTTCTGTATAGTTAGGATCATGCATGGATTTCTAACATAGTTTCTGTTTTGGCTTGGAGTACTCGGTAAGTTTTTTGCTTTAGCATCCTTGCATGTGTGTGAGTGACTGCCATGATAGCATGCTTACCATGAGGCTATGTGCTTATATGATATACCTGCCTGAATGCCTGTGGGTGAAGGTTAGGTTATCCGAATTGGAACAATTCCTTAAATGCGAGTTTTAAGCCCACTAGATAGTAGCAAATCATCTTGTTTTCTAAGCCCACCTGAGGGTGGCAAATCCACATTTTAGCCTACTTGCGAGTAGCAAACCATTTTCAAAACAAACATGAGATGTGTTGTTCCAATCCAGGCGACCCAGTCTATACTTGTATGCCGTGCGCATCACATAGTAAATCTAGGCTAATAACTGGAATAAGAACGCATAATGTTTTCAAAACTAGATATCATGGTTAGTAGAGGCCGATCTTTGATCGGGCGAGCGGGGGTGCTCACGAAGTGACCTTCCCCAATCGTACCCAAGTTCCCGAGCCGAGGCAACTTTGGTGATGACAGACACGTGGCCTTAGGCAACGAGTCAGGGTTTCCTAAATTTTCCAAAATAAAATATTTAGGTGGCGACTCTATATCTGGCAAAGTAGTCCATGTCTGGCACTTCTTTCAAAAAAATCTATTTTCAAAAAAATGATTTGCCGAATTTGGACTCTTTGATGATTTCATCGGTCTTGCATTGCACTCTGCGAGATTAGATACAGGACCGTGACATTGAGTTCTGAACTGTAGTGAGCCCAATGAACAAAACGGAGGGGGATTTCCTCCCGGGACGTTCAGGGACGTCTACAGGGAGCATTTGTATGGTATATTAGCCTTACACCTGGCTCTATCCAAACTTGGTAACAAATGGAAGAGGCATTTCATGCCCAATTCTTCCAATCGGAGCCAGAGGTTTCCATGGCAGACTTGGCAAGATTGAGTCAAAGGCCTGACGAGAAGGCCACTCAGTTTATTGTCAAATTTAAAAAGGCTCAAAATAAATGTAGAGTCATCTTGCCAGAGCCAGAATTCATGAGATTGGCTCAAAATGGCTTAGAGTTTAGGCTTCGAAAGAAGTTTGACTCGACTGAGTTCAGAGAGTAGAACTCACTTATAAAGTGTCTAGATACAAAGCATTACTAGAAGAGGAACAAGATCGAAATAATGCATCGTACAAGACATATTATAGAGATCTTAATTATGAGATCGATGCAGCAGAGATTGTGGGGAAAGAACCTGTGATCTGTGAAGCATTGATTCATAAGGATACAACAATTGACCAGCAGTTTAAAAAGAAAGACCTTCACAGGAAATACTCTTTCGATTTAACTAAGGAAGATGACATTTTTGATCATTTGCTTGCGGCCAACTTCCTTAAGTTACCAAAAGGGGTTAAAATTCCATCTCTTGATGAACTTAAAGGAAAAGTATATTGTAAATGGCATAATTCTTGGTCTCACTCGACTAAGAACTGTATTGTTTTTCGAGACAGGATCCAAGAACAAATTCGGAAAGGAAGTTTGAAATTCCCAGCCAAAGCTGAAAAGGCCATGGGGATCGGCAGTAATCCATTTCCAAAAATTGGAGAGGTGGCAGCCAATGTCATTATGCCGGACTTTCAGAACCTGTCTTTAAAAGAATTGGAAGAAGTCAATGTGTAGATGCATGTGGCCAACCAGACAACTATCAATAAAGACACTGGAAATCTACCAGCTATTGGACAAGGTTTCTCACACCAGAGGGGAGACTCTGATGAAGAAGCACTGGATGACGATTCCTTAGAGGCAGCTGTGATGCAAAAGATGTGTCCTAGGTGCAGACTAAGCTACAAGTGGTTGAAAGGACTTCCAATTGATGGGAAGCAATATTACAAGGATGTGCAGAGACGTCCTAAACCAACCAATGCTTACAATAAAAGGCCATATCCATCTGGTGTTAGGCAGCAGCCATTGAGGGTTGAACCAGCAGCTGATAGAATCCATTCCAAGGGCAAGAGGCCTTTACATGAGTCCAGGCCACCTAATTATTACAGAATGTAGAGCAGTCATTCTGAGAGGAGACTGGAGAGAGGTTCAGTTTATGGGATCAAAGCCAGAGATTGGCCCCCTAGACCAGCCTCACGCAAGACAGAAAGTGGACACCTTCATCAAAGGCCTGAGTTAGGCCCAAAGCATGAAGTCAAGGCCAAACAGTGGCCTTCACGGCCAGCTTCAAAGGTGACTTCGAAGGTGGAAAGAAGCAGTTCAACAGCTGGGTCAGTAGGTTCGTGGGTACCTGGGGTCCCAGACTGGTTTGTGATGCAGAACAGACTGGTTTGTGATGCAGAACAAACCTAGGGAGGTGTCTACCCAGAGAGAGGTTGTTGGAAACCAAGGTAGGATGGTCAAACCTCCTTTGGTGGCTCTAAACAATTGGGTCTTGCTTAAACACCCAAAAACAAAGGAACCGGATATGGTCCCCGTAATTTCTAGATCACAAAGGAGGAAAATTCAGCGTAGGTACACTCAGTACCAGCAAGACCTGAAAGAGAGTGAAGAGAGTTCTTCATTGGTACAGACAGAAAGAAAGAAGGATCCAAAGTCAGACCATACTCCAAAACCAACTCTACAAGGCAAAATAGGTTACAACAGAGAACAGTTGGCCAAAGTTCATTCTGAACTAAAAGCCAGAGAAAAGTCCAGTTTAGCAGGATTGGAAAAGGCATTGATAGAGTGTGACAGCGAGACGGAGAAAGAAGTTGGCTTAGGCCAAAAGAAAGAAATGGTTGAGGAAGAAATGTTCGAAGCCTTCATGGCTGAACAAACATTTCTAGTTAAAAAGTCAGTCGTGACAGACCATTCGAAGGATGAAGTGCCAGAGATCAGCATGGAGGATGCTTCTGGAGTAACTGAACAAGGTGGCCAAAAGGAGAAACAGACACAGCCAACCATCCAATTTGGCTCAGTGTCAGTGAACATAGTACACATACTACAGCATGAATTCCAAGCTGGAGATGAGAATCAAGAGGGGCAAGAAATTGACCCAATTCCAGTTTCTAGCGAAGACTCACAAGTGAGTATGGTGCAAGATAATTCCGGAATGGTTACCCCAATGGAAACTAAATATGAGAGTGAAGAAGTTGTGAGTATTAACCTCTCATATCCTTTTGAGTATCCCTCGAAGTCTATGACACAGCATGTCAAGCCTTTGTATATCAAGGCCTTCTTCGATGGCATATAATTGAACCGAGTCTTGGTGGATAATGGGGCAGCGGTGAACTTACTACCGAAATCTTCCTTGAAGAAATTAGGGAAAAGGAATCCCAGGTTAATCTCAACCATTACAACCATTGCTGGTTTCGCTAGAGACAGACAAATGGCTCAGGGAATTCTACCCATCAAACTGAGTGTGGGAACCAGGGACTGCATGACGGCATTCTTCGTGATCGACAGTAATGCTAAGTACAATGCTTTACTTGGTAGAGATTGGATCCACACTAACAAATGTGTGCTTTCCTCTTTGCATCAGAAAATAATAACGGCCTTGGGCAATAGAGAGACAGAGGAAATTGATACAGATCCTCAACCTTTCATAGCCTGCGCAGACTTCGCAGAGGCCAAGTTGTATATTGAGGGAGTGACACCACTCAGTATACTGAGGAAATCTGATGGCTCAGTCGAAGTGACGGCTGATGAGGAAGTGACACACCTGAAGCACTTAGTCCAAGAGAGTGCTGATAAAGAGGTTGTCGTTAAAGATGACAATGATTCCTGGTTGTAGGCAAAGAGATGCAGCACCAGAAGTCAAGTCTTTGGCTCTAATTAAGCTTTCAATATTGGATGTAAAATCAATAGTCCAGAAAGTGCAGGAGCAAGAGAAAGAAGCCATGATAATTGGCTGCAAGCAGAAGCAGCAACAGGCCAGAGTTTTGGCCCTTGACAAATATTGTGCATTGGACATTGAACAAAAGTCCAGGAGATACAGGAAAAAGTAGCCTTGTGGACAGACTTTGTCTATAAGGAGGAGGGTAAAGATGTTGACTCAAAGAACCTAGGAGCAGAATACTACAAGGAGATTGCTTCGAAGCCAGAAGGAATCAAAGAAGGAGCTTCAGTAAGTTCTCAGATACAAGACCCTTTTGAAGAAATAAATCTAGGGGAAGGTTCGGTACAACAACCCATTTATATAAGTGCTTGGTTGAATGCTCTTGACAGGAACCAGTTGTTGGTTATTTTGAGGAGATATAAAGATTGTTTTACATGGTCTTATAATGAACTACCAGGATTGGATAGGTTATTAGTGGAACATAGGCTCCCTATAAAGCCTAATTTCAAACCATACAAGCAAAAACCAAGGAGAATGAGTCCAGAAGTGATTCTAAAAGTCAATGAGGAAATTCTTAGACTACTCAAGGCAGGCTTTATTAGGACAGCCAGGTATGTTGAATGGCTATATAATATTGTGCCTGTAGTTAAGAAGAATGGTAAAATGAGGGTATGCATTGATTTCAGAAACTTGAATCTGGCAACTCCAAAACATGAGTATCCTATGCTTATAGTAGATTTGTTGGTAGACAGTTCAGCAGGGCATCAAATTTTGTTAATGATGGATGGGTACTCTGGTTATAACCAAATCTGCATTGCAGAAGAGGATGTTCACAAAACAGCATTCAGATGTTCTGGAATAGGTTAAAATGCCATTTGGTCTGAAGAATGCTGGGGCTACATATCAGAGGCTATGAACATTATCTTTCACGACCTCATTGGAGGGTATTTAGAGTGTTATATTGATGATATTGTAGTTAAATCCCAATCCATGGAAGAGCATCTGTTTCACTTAGAAGCAGCTTTCGAAAGAATAAGAAAGTTCAAGTTGAAACTCAATCCTCTTAAGTGTGCTTTTGGCATATCATCTGGAAATTTCTTGGGCTATGTAGTACACAAGAAAGGAACACAAATTGACCAGAATAAAGCCAAAGCCATCATTGAAGCCAGACCCCCATCAAGTAAGAAGGAATTACAAAAGTTCCTTGGACAGGTTAATTTTCTTCGAAGATTCATTTCTAACACTGCAGGGAAAACTAAAGTATTTTCTTCCTTGTTAAGGTTAAGAGATGAAGAGGAATTTGTATGGACAGCAGAGCATCAAATTGCTTTCGAAGAAATCAAAGCCTACATGGCCAACCCTCCAGTGCTAATGCCACCAAAGGGTGATAAGCCCTTGAAGTTGTACATAGCTGCAGCAGAAGATTCATTGGGAGCTTTCTTAGCCCAAGACAATGAAGAAGGCAAGGAGCAAGCTGTTTATTACCTTAGTAGGTTTTTAAATTCTTGTGAATGTAAATATTCAGCTGTAGAAAAGCTGTGTCTTGCATTGTATTTTGCTGCAATGAAATTAAGATATTATCTTTTACCTACAACTGTCTTGGTAATTGCAACCACAGATTTGGTTAAGTATATGTTATCTAGACCTATGTTGAGGGGAAGAATTGGCAAATGGGTATTAGTCTTGTCAGAATTTCATTTAGAATATGTTTCCCAAAAGGCAGTGAAATGACAAGTTTTAGCCAATTTTTTGGCAGACCATCCATCTCAAATAGAGAGCCAAGAGATAATGGAACTTAGTATGGCTACTGTTGAGCCATGGCAAATGTGGTTCGATGGATCAAAAGCCAATGGCCTAACTAAAATTGGTATAGTGATTAAGTCACCACAAGGAATAGAAACCACACATGGTTTCAGAGTGGATGAAATTACTTGTTCTAATAATCAAGCTGAATATGAAGCCTTAATAGTGGGATTGGAAATTCTTATTGGATTACAAGTTCATGCAGTTGACATATTTGGAGATTCTCAATTGGTGGTTAACCAAGTGAAAGGGATTTTCAAATATCAAAGTATAAGCATGTTGTCATACTATGTTGTTGCATTACATCTGCTTTCTCAATTTCAAATAGCAAATGTAACTCATGTCCCAAGATTCTTGAATAATAGAGCTAATGATGTGACTCAGAAAGCTTCGAATTTCAAGAGGAGGGATAACACTCAAAGGGACATAAGCCAAACAACATACCAGAAATCTATATCACCCTTAAATAAAAGGAATGTGGTCCTGGAAGTCAATCATAATGACTCACAGGAACAAGATTGGAGGCATCCAATAATGCAGTACTTGACTGGCCTATCCTCAAAGGCCAGCAGAAAAATTAAATTGCAATCTATGTAATACATCATATATAGCAATGCTCTCTACAAAAGGGGGGGAGATGGTTTATTGCTGGAATGTTTAGGCCCAAAAGAAGCATTAACAGCTATGGCTAAGGTTCATGAAGGCATCTGTGGTGCTCATCAGCCTGGTGTGAAAATGAGATAGTTGCTTCGAAGGCATTCCTACTATTGGCTAACTATCCTTAAAGACTGCATAGAATATGCAAAGGATTGTCAGGCATGTCAAAAGCATGGCACAATAAGGTATGTGTCCATAACTGACCTGCATGCAGTAGTAAAGCGTTCGCCGTTCAGAGGATGGGCCATGGATATGATGGGGAAAATATACCCACCCTCTTCGAAGCATCATTGTTTCATTTTAGTGGCTACTAATTACTTCACCAAGTGGGTCGAAGCTAAGCCATACAAGGCTGTAGACCAGACTGAGGTCATTGGATTCATCAAGGATTTAATCCATAGGTTTGGCATCCCACAAACTATAACTGTTGATAATGAGACTGTGTTCGATGGGAAAATGGTGAAGTCTTTTGTGCCAGAGTTTGAAATTAGCCTTGTTAATTCCACCCCCTATTATGCATAAGCCAACGGCCAGGCTGAATCATCCAATAAGTCCTTGAAGAAAGGAATACAAAAGGTTGTGGAAGACAATCCTAGGGATTGGCATAACTTATTGTTGGATGTATTGTGGGCTTATAGAACTTTCCCAAGGTCAAGCACAGGAGTTACTCCTTATGCCTTGGTGTATGGGCATGATGCTGTGTTGCCAGTGGAAATTAATGTTAAGTCTTTGAGGGTAAGATGCCAAGACCAGCTAGATCTTGAGCAATACCATCAGAGTATGTGCTTGGAATTAGAAAGAATAGATGAAGCCAGAATTCTGGCATTAAATAGCATTCTCTTTCAAAAGAAGAAAGCAGCTAAAAATTACAATAAGAAAGTCAAACACATTGGCTTCGATGAAGGTGATTTGGTATGGAAGATAATACTCCCAATAGGAATTAAATGCCATAAGTTTGGTAAATGGTCACCTAGCTGGGAAGGACCATATCAAATTCATAGAGTCCTGCCTTTCAGAGCATACCATTTGAGAAATTTGAATGGATACATACATCCCAAAAAGATTAATGGTAGATATTTGAAGCCTTATTTTCTAACTATTTGGGAAACACAAGGAATAGAATAAATGTCAAGCAAAAGAACACAAGAGTACTCAAATGATAAATCAGAATTTGTTTTTCATAAAGAGTTAAATACATTTTGCCATAAATTGGCCCAGAAATCATTACAATGCCTTAATTGTTATTTTACAACAGACTTTCTATTCTTAAATGAAGAAAACAACTGGATGGCTATGGTCATTTCTTGCTTTCGATCGGCCAGTCCTTGGTTGGTGATCTGCAGTTTAGTGTCAGTACGGATTAAGGCCTGGTTCACTGCAGTTGAGCTTTCCTCTCCAGTAGTTAGGTTCGATAATGGGAGACAGAGGAATGTTGTTCCTTTAGCCCGAAGACTTCAGCATGTATTGTGGAAACAAAGCTCTGGTTTCTCACTAAGTTCTCCTCTGCAACCTTGGCAGCATGACAAATGTTGATGTAAAAGTCAATAGTAGCTGCTGCTTGAGATAGATGACTTGAGACAGTTATACTGGATTGCTCAACAACTTTGCAGCACTGAAGGAAGCCATTTCTTATTATAGGCCTTTGTAAAGCCTCGAAAGGAACCCTTGAAAAGGATGTCAATAACTCCAGACAACTGTCTAAGTCCATCAGGGGTGCAAAAGGCTTACTACCAGAGGAAGAGGAGCTCTCAAGAATTGCTAACAAGGAATCAGCTAGAACTAATGGCTCAGCCTCATAATTAGCTATTGGAGAGGTAGAGGACATGTCAAAGAGATTGGCTAATCTTGCTTCGAAGATATCTACCTCATCTGAAGACATAAGGGGTGCAGAAAGAGCAGTGGTGGAAGGCACAGAAGACTGCATAGGGATAGGAGAAATGGATGGAACATCTTTAGTAGTCTCTATGGTCCTAGCCACCAATAGGTCAAGGGAAAAAGGGCTGGAAGTAGGTAAAGGTAATAAACCATGGGTTGGAAAGCTGCCAACATCCTCTGTAGGGGAATCAGCTACCATCAGAGATGGAGCAGCAGCAGTTGGAATTTCCTTAGGAAGAAGGGGAAGAGCAAGGCTCGAAAGAGAACTGAATTGAGATAGATCCAAAGATAAGGATGATACGGATTTAATCCAAAGGAAAGAGATGGAGGAATGCTTGGCCTAAAGGAGGGTACGTTGAATGTAGGCCTAGGAAGTGGGAGTATTATCTGAATAGTCCTCACATTTTGCATCTGATCAACTTCAACTGAAACTGAGGGAGTCCTTATTGGAAGAATAGGCTCAGTAGTTGTTGCTGCACAAGAAGATATGTAAAGTAATGTTAGGTTTCAATACCAAAAAATTTGATAAGAGAGAAACAGTAGAAGCATGAAAGAAATTACTTGTTTCAGAAGTGATAGCAGCAATAGGAGAGCTTCGAAGGGAATAGTGCTCAGCAATATGTTGTCTTCTTGCAGTTTCCCTTTGGATTGCATCAGCAGCAACTGCTTCATCTCTTAAGAATTGCTGCTGCCGTCTCTTCTCAGCTCTCTCAAAAATAATTATGGCCTTAGAATGCTCTCGTTCTACTGCCTTAGCAGCTGCTTCATGAATAGGGTCTTTGACCAAATCAGAAAAAGAGACAGTCGTCTTCCTTCTCTTTTTCCTTTGTACTGGTATTTCCTGTTCCTTCTCAATTTCGTTCTCTCCAATTTGGGATTCAGATTCTTCAGAAGTGAGTTCCTCTTCCACTACTCTGACCGTTGTCTCATGAGTGGGATCTTGAACCAAGCCAGAAAAATGGATGGTCACTCTTTTCCTTCTTTTCAAGGGTGACTCTTGCTCTTGAGTTGCTTCTTCTTCTTCTTCTTCTTCTGCTTGAACCTCAGGTACTTCCTTTTCAAGCTCAAGTACAAGTCTCATTTTCTTTTGTTACCGTTTGCTTTTGAGAAGATTTAAAACTTGGGTCTTCTGAGGAGAATCTCCCTGTGAGGCACCCGCACCACATTCACAAAAGAAAAACTAAAGATAAGGCTAAAAGCATTATAAATAAGGCAAAAGGAGAAGAGACAAGGGTATATACCTTTCTTTGAGACGGCCCGAGTAACTCTAGGAGGAGTCAAGGCAGTAGGAGCAAACAGTGTGGTAGCAGGCACAGGAACTGAAGTGGTAAAGACAGTGGAAGGAATAGCAACTCCAGCTCCTTTGGGCTTGGGCATATCCAACACCATCAGTAAGTCTTGAGGAGAAATGGCCAGATATACTTCTATATTGGACACCCACCAGTTGTGGTACCTCTTCAACATGTTACCTTGAGGAAGAAAATGGGTATACTCAAAATCGATCAAGTCCTGTATAAACTTAGAAGTTGTCTCTTCTAGTCTGAACTGACGAACTTTCAAATCCCTGGAGGTAAGACTTAGATTGGTGTTACTGCAGAGAGGTATTGGGACCCCTTGTGAGAAACCAAATTGTCTAACAAATTGAGCAGGACAGTAGGGCTCAGCAATGCATTTGTAAGCTCTGGGGTTCATGGTCCCAATGAATAATTCTCTAGGGATTAAAATAGAGGCCCATATGTCTTTGTGAGCAGGTGAAGCACAAAGCTTATCACTCAGGAAATTCTTCAACCAAGATGGGCCAATGGTCATGGGTTCAAAGGGACAAAAGCAGTAGGAAGGAGGAGAAACTGGAAGTCGGTGGAAGAAAGAGAAGTGAAAAGAAAAACTAGAAGGATAAAGGAAAGCATTGGCTAGCCTCATGACATGAGTAGGAGGGTTTGGCTCCAAAAATTTAAGGCATTTGGATTGTAACTCAGTGAAATAAGCAAAAAGCCAAAGCTGAAGAATCCAAAATGGCCTCCCTTGATTGGCATCTAAGGGTTTCTCACAGAAAAGAGAACAGGCTCTATATACGTGACCCAGAACGTATGGAGCTAAAGCCACCATCTTCTGTAAAATAAGGGCTTTGGCAAGAGGGGCAAATTCAGGCATGATTCTTTGAGAGGAGGTGCAGAAAAGGAATTTGCAAAGCCAACACAGTAAGAAAGAAAAGAATTCCCTATCGGTCACAGGACCCTCTCTTCTATTCTCAGCCTTGACAAAGTCATTATAGGATGAATTAAGAGATGGAAGGGAAAAAGGGACTGCTAGGTCAGGATAATCTGGTCAAATGGGGGTTCCAATAGGAGATAATCCTAATAGATGGCAAATGTCAAGAATAGTAGGGGATATCATCCCACATCTGAATTGAAAGAAATTAAAAACAGGATTCCAAAAGCACAGGGCAGCAGGAATTAAGAAGGGGTCCTCTGAGATAGTTGACCTGAATAATCGGAGGGCATCGAGAAGGCAAAGTTCCTGAAGGTCCAGAGTCCTACCAGGGACAACCCGATCATACCATTCTTGCCATTCCGGTCTCACTGTGGGCCAGCATCGGTGGGGGCGATTCATCCTCCAGTTCCTCCAGTCAAGGCCATCCTCGTAAAGGAGACAATGGTCTTCTAGACGAGGATATAGGGCTGGAAGCTCAGCAAGAATCTCCTTGAATATAGGCCCAAGCACATAGTCATGTTGCTCAGGACGACGAGGGATGAAGATGCGTCCGTCAATGGCGCTTTTCTCCCCAGCCTTGTACTTTTCACATTCTGCATCAATGATCCTTTTCAGGACTACAGATGGGCTCGCACATTCTACGACTGGTACTTTCAATGAAGAAGAAGCCATTGATCGAACGCTTCCTCAAAAGACGAAGCTGGGAAAGGGAGTAGAGAGAAGTGGAAGATCGGTAGAGATAAAAAGTTTCTGTATTGAGCGAGCAAGTGATTTCAGAGCACGAAATAAAAGGTTTTTAAAAGCTTTTATGTCTAGAAGATATATCGCGTGATTCGTTAAGTACTAAAAGTACAAATACAAAGAGTTTCCTTCAATATTGATACTTTTGGAGGGAAAAACACATCCCAGACGTTAAAGCCTGCTTCGAAGTATAGTATTTGGCTTCGAAACCAGATTTTGGTGCCAAAAGTCAAATAATAAACGACTTCGAAACTAAGAAGCCAGCTTCGAAGTATATTTCATACTTATGGATGTAAGAATGCTCAAGTATTTGTTTACGTCAAAGGGATTAAAGACCTGTTTTAGATTTCTCAATGAAAGTAATGTCCTTCGAAGCAAAAACTTGAGATCCTTTAAGGATGGGAATTGATGTTCGAAACATCAAAACCATTAATTGGTATTGAGAGGGTAATTTATGTGAAAATTGGGCCGAGCTGGGTAATGGGCCGTTATGAGCCACAGTACAAAGGGCCGAGTAAAATGGCCATGTAAGTTACTTCGGTCGTATGGATATTTTGAAGTTTGTCCGGTCCTAAGGCCGTGAAGCTAGTCCGGTCCGACAGAAGATCGAAGTCAGATCGGTCTAACGGTACTTTGGAGTTAGACCGGTCCTAGAGTTACACCGGCCATGACATGTTAGTTTGGTCTAACCACGCCATGGGTTGTGCATGAGAAGTCGACCTAAGAGCAGTAGAAGGAAGAGCTAGTTCGGCTTACTCTGCGGCTATGCATAGTCATGTTTACTTCGGTCATATTGGAGTTCGGCCATGATAAAACCATCTCACTTGGTTTAAGCAGTGAGGGGGGTGTTGAAGGATAAGCATTATCTTTCAGGAGTATGAATCCTAGAAGGACTCTGCATGGAGAAGTAAAAGTCCTACTAGGATTGTGCCACACGGAACCTATGAAAGCTCACAACATCACCTTTGGAGAGGTAACACACAACTTTGCTTTCTGAATACACAGAGCTTTTGTCTATTTGTCAAGCTTGCTGACTTAGGCATCGGAGAGGTTTCCGGCACACACCCGCCGGCTAGCTCACGTTTGTGTTTTCAGGTGATAAAGCGACGACGTACGGAGGAGAGCAGACTTGGTCAACAGGATTATACGAGAAGGTTTATTTCTTTCCCGTACAATTGGCGCTGTCTGTGGGAATATTAGACAGGACAAAACCTCTTGATCAAGCTTTACCTCTTTAGGAATAATGGCACACATTGAAGAATTGCCACAGTCCGCCATCGACGGGCAAACACCAGATGGGGGTGCAAGGCGTGAAGGACTACCTTCTATCCCTCCCATGGCAGATTTGGAGCCCTAACGACATAACACCAGGAGGGATACTAGGGGGAGGTGTACTAACAGCCCCCGTCACTCTCGTTCGCAAAGTCCTGACAGGCAAAGACGGAGGATTGATCCTCAAGCTCTGGAAGACCGCGTAAAGGAGCAAGATGAATTAATAAGGAAGATGGCGACGGACATGGAGGCTTTGAAGCGCCAGATGAAGAGAAAAGAAATGGCGACAGGAGAGGGGCGCAAAAACAAGATGCCCCCTCGCCACTTAGAAAATCGTAGTAGGAATACCACACCCTCGCAAGGAGAGAGCAGAAGCCTCAGGACAGGCGATACTCAATCCAGGTCTTTCAGAACTCGTCACTCCAGGTCTGAGAGGACGAGATCTGAAAGATCATACACTGAAGAAAGCACGTATTGGCCCTCACATACGCACCAAACCAGATCTAGACAGACGGAGTTACCCAGATCATCCGACTTACGAACCGTGCTCGAAGAAAAGGCACGATGCAAGGAGGATGCCAGGGCACAGGATCCACACAGAGTTTCTGCCTTACAGCGGTTGGCTCCTCGGACGCATGGAAGCGTCGAGGTTGGAATGCCAATACCGCGCCTTGCCTACGAACCAACGGACAAAGCATTAGCAAGGCTGCAGACTTCGCTGTTTGTTCCGGCGATTGAAAACACGCCCCTACCATCAGGCTTCCTTCAGCCCAAATTCACTACATATGAAGGGAAGACGAACCCCTACTCACACTTGAGCCACTTTCGCCAGGTCATGGCTGTATACAGGCGAAACGAGGCCTTAATGTGCATACTCTTCCCATCTAGCCTTGGCGACCTAGGCTTGACTTGGTTCGAGAAACTTCCAGAGGGCAGCATAGCCTCTTGGGCGCAATTGGCAGAGGCGTTCGTAACATGGTTCCGAACAAACACTAAAACCCCGGTGGAGATCGACCAGCTACTCTCCATCGACATGGGCGATAAAGAGACCCTAAAATCCTACAATAGTCGCTACTGGGAGACATTCAACCAGATTGGGGACTGCCCCACCAATCTTACCATTGCGCAGTATAAAAGAGGCCTTCCAGTTGGGAACAGACTAAGGGACTCGATCACCATGACGCCACCCCTTACCATGGAAGCCTTGATGGAAAGAGTGCATCAGCACATCAAGGTGGAAGAGGATGGGGCACGTGCCAAAGCAAAATCTAGCGCGACCACAGTACCAGAAAAGAAGACCTCAACAAAGGTCAACACGGCAGATCGACCTAACAGAAACGGACGTGGCAGACGAGACAACGGAGAGGACCAGGATAAAAGATGGCTGAGGGTCCGCACGGCCATAACCACAGTATTCAAGAAACCGATCTATCGGGTTCTGAGCGAAATAAGAGATGAGCCTTTCGTCAAGTGGCCAGCTAAGCTGGGAGAAGCACAGAAAGACTACGACGAAAGATCGCGGTGCACCTTCCATAAAGAAAAGGGGCACCGCACTGAGAATTGCACACCATTAAGACAGCACCTGGAGGAGTTGGTGGCGGCAGGTCACTTGGATAAATACATTGAAGGAGGGACGCAACCAGCCCCCCAGGACCATAATAACCCCAATGGAATGCCAATCGACGCCCCGCCTCAAGGCATTATCAATGTGATACATGGAGTTTTCAAACCTGAGCATGTATGCGAGCTCAGGGGATCAATCAAAAAGGCCGAGCATTTAAGAGAGGTTCTAAGTGCCCAACCTACCATCAAGAAGGGGAAGACAGAAGCCACAAACGTCATGTCCTTTTCAGATAAAGACTTAGAACGGATATATTACCCTCACAATGATGCCCTGGTCGTCACTCTCCGAGTCAAGGATTTTGACGTCAAGCGAATTCTGATTGGCCAGGGTAGTTCATGTGAAATCATGTACTACAAAACATTTAAACAGTTGAAACTACAAGACAAAGACTTGGCGCCTGCCGTATCTCCCCTAATTGGATTCAACTCCATGCTAGAATGGCCTGTCGGCAAAATAATTCTTCTAGTCAGAGCAGGAAGCATGACGAAACAAGTGGAGTTCTGGGTATTGAAGGTCCCCTCCACTTACAACATCATCTTGGGCAGAACATGGCTACATGCCATGCGATCGGTGGCGTCATCCTACCACCAAGTAATGCGGTTCCCCAACGATACCGGGGTAATTGAAGAAGTCTATGGAGATCAGATCATGTCGAAGCAATGCTTCGTCACGGTGAATGGCAGCCGCGCTGCCAAAGGGTACGTTCATTCGGTGGAAGAACCTGAGAGCAATGAGCTATTCGCAGATGTCGGCAAAGCGGCTGATCAGAAAGCAGTGGAGGACTTGGTAGAGGTAAGAATAGATGAAAAGAACCCGGATAAGTTCTTTTGCTCGGTTCGTCGTTGTCCAGCACTGAGAGATTAGAGGTCCTAGAATTCTTAACCTCTAACATCGAAGTGTTCGCCTGGACGCCCTACGACATGCCAGGCATTGATCCAAACTTCATCAGTCACCAACTTAATGTCCACCCATCTGCCAGACCAATCATCCAATGCACACGCAGATCGACACTCCACCATGCCGAGATAGTGGCGAAAGAAGTAGGTAACCTGCTGGAGGCAGGAGCAATTAGAGAAGTACACTACCCAAGATGGATCTCCAACACAGTCGTAGTGCCAAAAAAGAATGGCAAATGGCGTGTCTGCGTCGACTATAAAACAGTCAACAAGGCGTGCCTAAAAGACAGCTTTCCTCTACCACGGATAGATCAACTGGTAGACCTAACGGCAGGGCACAACCGACTTAGCTTTCTGGATGCATACAGAGGCTACCACCAAATCGCCATGCATGAACCAGACCAGGAGGTCACATCCTTTACAACTCCAAGAGGACTATACTGTTACAAGGTCATGCCCTTTGGCCTAAAGAACGCAGGGGCAACATTCCAACGGATGGTCACCAAGATGTTTGAACCATTGTTAGGCAGAACAATGGAGGCTTACATCAACGACATGGTGGTCAAGAGCAAGGATGGGAATGACCATCTCAAGGACTTAGGAGAGATGTTTGAAATCCTGAAGAAGCACAAGTTGCGCCTCAACGCATCCAAGTGTGCATTCGGAGTAGGATCTGGCAAATTCCTGGGCTTCCTTGTGACCAACCGGGGAATAGAAGCAGACCCCTCCCAGATCAAAGCAATCCAGGATTTGGAGAGACCAAACTCAGTGAAAGAAGTGCAGCATCTCACCGGCATGGCAGCTGCGCTCAATCGGTTCATAAGCCGGTCATCAGACAGACTACGACCATTCTTCCATGCACTAAAAGCCAAGTTCGAATGGGACGAAGAATGCGACCAAGCTCTGGAAAGCTTGAAAGAATACATGTCTTCTCCACCATTACTGGTCACCCCAGTACCTGGAGAAGAGCTCTTCCTGTACCTGGCAGTCTCTCAACACGCAATTAGCGCAGTGTTGGTCCGTACAGAAGGAATTCAACATCTGCCCATCTATTATGTCAGCAAGACATTGCTAGGAACCGAAACAAGGTATTTGCCACTAGAAAAGTTAGCATTGGCCTTGATGATGGCCTCTAGGAAATTGGCACACTACTTTCACGCCCACACCATAGTTGTCCTCACAGCTTTTCCACTAAAAGCTTTGTTTGAGAGGGCGAACTTTTCTGGGCGAATCTTGAAGTGGGCAGTAGAGTTAGGAGAATTCGACATCAAGTTTCGACCCAGAACCGCAGTAAAAGCCCAATCTTTGGCAGACTTCGTCGCAGAGTTTACTCCTAGAAGTCATCATATCTGCCCAGTCGACCTAACTGACACAACCGAACTAGGGATGGAAGTTGACGCCGGAATAGCGCAACCCCTAGCAGAAAGCACTCGGTCAGACTCCAAGGCAGACCAGACTAAAGACAGCAAGGAAGAAACAAACCAAGACTTACCAACAAATAGAGACTTGGTACAATCAGATAGCGAGGGACAGACAGCAAGCATGGACCTTGAAGAAAACACCAGCAACATTCTTGACCCCACGACATCATCTAACCCCTCCACCTGCTGGAAGTTGTTCGTTGGAGAGATGCGGAAGCTCTTTGTGGATGGAGCATCCAACCGACATGGTGCAGGACTTGGCATAGTCCTCATCTCACCAGATGGCCTGGTTGTGGAGCAAGCAATCAACCTTGGCTTCCCAGCATCAAACAACGAAGCGGAGTACGAAGCACTCCTTGCAGGACTCAAAACAGCATCCTACATGAAGGCCACCGAACTAATGGTCTACAGTGACTCACAGCTGGTGGTAAACCAAATTTCTAGCGACTATGAAGCAAAGGATGATAGGATGGCCAAGTACAAAGAATTGGTCAGAACAGAGATCAAAAAATTTGAAGTAGTAAGGATAGAACAGATAGGCAGGGAAGAGAACGGCAAAGCAGACGAACTAGCAGGCTTTGCTTCAATGGCAGATACATCCATCCCTCATCCATTGCTCATCGACTACTTACCAAGACCAAGCATCGAAGACCCGGAAGCAGAAGAAGTATGTTGCGCCGATCTAGACCCCTCATGGATGGATCCCATCATACTATTCTTGAAAGATGGCGTCCTACCGGAAGAAAAGAAAGAAGCCAACAAAATTAGAGCAAAGTCACAGCGATTTTGGCTCTCCCATCTTTGGCATTATACAAAAAGTCATTCTCAGGAGCCTATCTAAAGTGTGTCCACCCCAGCAAAGTGGAAGCATTCTTATACGAGATACACGAAGGAGTGTGCGGAAGCCATCAAGGAGGAAGATCGCTAGCTTACAGGGCCATTTCACAAGGATACTGGTGGCCATACATGCAGGCAAACTCAGAGAAATATATGAAGAAGTGCGAGAAATGCCAAAAATTTGCACACCAAATACATCAACCAGCTAGAGAACTCCTACCATTGACTAGCCTATGGCCTTTCGCAATGTGGGGCTTGGACATAGTAGGACCACTTCCAACAGCACCCGGCAACAGGAAGTTCTTTCTCGCAGCAACAGACTACTTCACAAAGTGGGTGGAAGCAGAAGCATTGGCATCGATCAAGGAAAGAGATGTGAAGAAGTTTGTCTGGCAAAATATCATTACTCGATTCGGCATACCTAAAGCCCTCATATCAGACAACGGCACCCAGTTTGATGGCAAAATCTTCAGAAGCTTTTGTGAAGAATACAAGATAGAGTTCTACAATTCTACACCAGCATATCCTCAAGCAAATGGCCAAGCAGAAGCATCAAATAAGGTTGTCTTGGATGGACTGAAGAAAAGGTTAGAGAAGGCAAAAGGCAAGTGGACGGAAGAACTTCCTCATGTTTTATGGGCTTACCGCACCACACCTCAACGATCAACAGGAGAAACACCATTCTCCTTAGCCTACGGAATGGAAGCAGTAATCCCACTGGAAGTTGGCCTCCCCACAATTCGAAGCGAAAATTTTGATCCCGACTTGAACGGAGAAGCCATAACATTGGAGCTCGACCTCGCCGAAGAAAGAAGAGAAAGAGCACTAGTCCACATTGCCTCGTATCAACAAGAGTTATCCAGAAAATACAACAAAACAGTACATCCAAGGCAATTCAAGATCGGTGATTGGGTACTGCGCAAAGTGATGGGAAACACCTTGATACCAGGAAATGGCAAGTTAGGGCCAAATTGGGAAGGACCTTATAAAGTGGTCAGATTAGCTGGCAAAGGGGCATACCACCTAGAAGACAAGAACGGCAAAGCAATCCCTAGGCCATGGAACACCGCCAATCTCAAGTTATTTTATTTTTAGCTTTCCTCTTTTAAACATGTGTAATTTTTTCTTTCTTCAATAAAACAAATCGATTCTTTTTAGCATAAGTTGTTCTCTGTAAAAGTCAGCTTTAGTAAAGTTAGGTACATTGCAAAGATTTTATTCTAAGTTGGCTGGAAAAACTAACTTAGAGGTTGGCTGGATTAAACCAACACCCCTCCTAAGCCCAGGATAAGGATCCAGGCTGCAGGACGTTTGGTCGGAATAACCAAACATTTTATTCTAAGTTGGCTGGAAAAACTAACTTAGAGGTTGGCTGGATTAAACCAACACCCCTCCTAAGCCCAGGATAAGGATCCAGGTTGCAGGACGTTTGGACGGAATAACCAAACATTTTATTCTAAGTTGGCTGGATAAAACCAACTTAGAGGTTGGGTGGATTAAACCAACTCTGGTTACTCTTCAGCCAAAGTAAATTTAAGGCTGAAGAGTGGTTGGCTGGATTAAACCAACTCTTGTTACTCTTCAGCCGAAGCAAGTTTAAGGCTGAAGAGTGGTTGGCTGGATTAAACCAACTCCTATTACTCTTCAGCCGAAGCAAGTTTAAGGCTGAAGAGTGGTTGGCTGGATTAAACAAACTCTTAGTACTCTTTAGCCGAAGTAAGGACATCGGCTAAAGAAGTGTTGGTTGGATGAAACCAACTCTTGGTACTCTTTAGCCGAAGTAAGGAAATCGGGTAAAGAGTGGTTGGCTGGATTAAACCAACTCTTGGTACTCTTTAGCCGAAGTAAGGACATTGGCTAAAGAATGGTTGGCTAGGGAGCTCAGTAAGATTGCTCAGCTGAGACCGGAATAAAGTATCTCGGCCACACTACTATTAGAAAGCAAGCTCAAAACAGGAATTTAAACCGAGACAACAGTTGGAAGTGAAGATCATGGAAAAGTCATTACAAGTACAAACATACAAATCAACCGAAATAAGAGTTCAAAACAAGAAACTTTTCATTCATCAAAGGGCAATTACAAAGGGGGGGCCATAGCCCGGTTACAAGAGCAAAAAGTAACAAAGAAAAGAAAGTACAGAATCAAGTGAAAAGGTCTTCAAGGTCGGCGTCAATATCAACTTGAACACCGGTTGCAGATGGAAGATCAGTCTCAGTAGCAACTAGCAGAACGATGTCAGTCGACGGCTCAACAGTCAAGTCTTCAACCGTTGGTTCCAACCGAGCTGATTGATCGTTGCCTTGCTCGTTGACTACCAGAGTAACAGTTGGCTCAATTTCTTCATCTTCATCATCTGAACCCTGCAAAAATTGTTGTTGGACAGAAGCAGCATATTCCGCTAGTGAGGCCGAAATGAAGTACTACGGAGCATTGTAGACCTCGGTTTCAGGCCCACAGCCGAGCTGTTCCACAGCACTTCTCCAGCCGCACTTAAAGAATAAGTCCTTCGCTCCCTCGCATTGAGGAATGTAGAGGCTCCCCGCCTCTTTGAAACCCTCGGCATTGGCATTACTGACCTTCTTCTTCAGTTCGGCGATTTCGGCATCCTTTTTCCCTTCAAGCTTGACTAGCTCACGAAGGTACTTGTCTTTCATTACGATCAACGCCTTCTGTTTATCGGCCTCAGCCGAGGTAACTAGTCCGGTTAGACGAGCTACCTCAGCCTCTAGCTCGGCCATTTTTTGTTGGAACTTCTTCAGCTCGGTCGTTTTCTCTTCAACCTCTGTCATGGCCTGCCTAGCCGTTTTCCTGAGCTCCAATACCTTTTGGTGGGCAATTTGGCTCTTCTGAAGAGACTGAAATGAATGGAAAGAAATCAATGAGGAAACCGAACTGAAAGTTGGAAAAAAAATGAATGGAAAGAAATCAATGAGGAAACCGAACTGAAAGTTAGAAAAAAAAATTTAGAGACAAGCGGCATCATACTAGGATCATGGACTTGGTGGCCGATCGAATAGCCTTTAGCTCGGTCAAATTCTGGTGGTGTTCCATGTCTGCTGGAAGGCACACACTTTTGGCAAGATTGAAGGCCATTAAGTGATCTTTCTCAGCGACCACCGAATCGGTATCTTGAATAAGGCGGTTCTGAAATTTCAGCTTCGGTGCCCACCTGGAAGAGCCAGCCCGGTCAGAAGGCTCTGGCTGTGGAATTGGTGGAGGGATGGATTCGTCCTCATCCACAAGACGCTGTTCGATCGGGGTAGATCGGGCGCGCTTAGATGGGCGTGATGAGGAAGGCTGTTGAGAAGGAAGGGCCACAACGGCAGGTTGCGTTTGGCATGGTGGCGGTACTTCGAGTCTGTTGGTCTCGGTCAAGAGGGCCCTGACTCTGTTTCTCTTGGCCATTTCTTCTTCAGCGGTCAGTGGGATTAGTCTGATTTCTGGCAAGGTTGGGTTCGGTTCTGGGGCCTCTTCTAGCAGAAAGTCGGTCACTCTCGCTTTTCGGCGGCTACTGTATCTATAGGTCGGTTCGAACTTTAGCAGCTTGGCCCAACTACGTTCTGGATACCGTAGTGCGGCGCGCAAGGTCGCTAGATTTGGGTAGCTGTATAAAGAATGGAAGTGGGCAGAATCTACGAAAGAAGACAACTGATTAGTTCGGCTGAAAGATTGGAAACCAAAATATTGTAAAGCACACAAGAAAATCGAAGTAAATATACCAGGTGTTCCTTTTTTCCAATTGATGCTTCAGCCAGGAATCTGGGCTTGATGATCCTCAAAATTAGTAGACACCCAGAAAAAATCGTCGTCATTCAAGTCTTTATCCGGTGTGTTTTTTATTATTTTCTCACGTCGGCGGCATATTCTGAGATAGTACACCCAGCCGTCTTCCTTCGAACCAATGGAGTATTGGTGAAAGATTTTGGCCAAACCGAGGTTGAGACCGGCTTGGCGGTTTAGTTTGGCTATTCCCATTATTATACGGTATGAATTGGTGGATAGTTGGGTTGGGCATAGTCTGGTTTGCCTAAGAAACTCACAAATTAGGGGTTGGACTGGAAATCGTAGTCCGGTTTCAATTATGGACAAAAGGGTGAAGGGGACAAAGCCTTCATTCCCCTAGGAAATGACATCTTTTTCGGCCAGGGTAAGATGTACATCGTCAGGTATGCCATAATCCCTTTGGAATTCGGCTAGATCGCCTGGCGTTTCTACTAGAAACCTATACTTCCCCATTTATTGTATAATTTATGAATAAATTAGTTCGGACCAAAAAATTGTCTCAGTAGCTCGGTTGAGCACGCAGAGGAGTGCCTGGGTAACCTAAGTCTGCAAAGTAGAAAACAAAGGGGTTAAGCACAGATCATTGGACCGTGCTACAAAATAAAAGAAAAAAATAGGAGCCCTACTTTGGCTATGTGGCTACAACAGGTTCTATCTCGGTTTCTGCAAGGTGATTGGTAGCTCGGTTTGAGCAGGGCTTTTATTAGTTTGGGCTTGACAAGCGTCTCGATATCTCGGTTGTGGAAACGGTTCTGTTTGACCGGTTGATCGTCTAGGGGCAGCTTTCTGAGTTCCATCTAAAAAACTAAGAAAGCTGGTTTAGCCCCAAAGGCCTAGATCGGTTGAAGTTCAGGTATTTCAGTATGTTAAGTGCAGACTTAGTTCGGTTGGTTACCTCAGCTGAGGTAACGCAAGAAGTGGTTTGACTTATTAAAACTACTGGTGTAAACATGAAGTGTTAGTCCGGTTGTAAACTAACCAGACTTTTACCTAGCTTAAACAGTGTCCTAGTTCGGTTGCATCATGATTCTGGATCAAAAACCAGTTTTCTACAGAATATTACATGTACTCATGTGTTCTATTGTTAAGTTTTTTCCAGAAAAGTACAGAGCAAAGCGAAACGGAAAAATATGTTTTGCAAAAACACAGAAAGCAAAATACGAAAACAAAGTAGATGTACAATGCTTACTTGATGAAGAGGCAAGAGCTGGAGGGAGAATAACAGTTATGGAGAACACGAGCTCAGAAGATGAAGAAAGAATGGAGGCTCAGAGAGAGAGAAGTTGCAAAGTGTGTCAAAATGAAGAGATTCGTTTTAGGTAAAAGGAAAAATGCGGGACTGTTCAAATTTCACGAAGTACGAAGAACGGTGTGACAGCCGTCCTCAGTCAATTAGAGCATGACACGTGCCATTAGAATGGGAAGCATTTCAGTCTCTGTGATTGAAGAGACGTTACTACCGAACAGCTAGAGCTCAGTGTGAAAGTAGCCCGGTTGGATAGGCTAAAAATCTATAGCTCGGTTGGAAGGGCTGAGAGTTTATAGCTCGGCTAGTTGACAGATAATCCCAAACATGCTAGGCAGATGGAATTAAGGGGCAATTGAGAGGGTAATTTATGTGAAAATTGGACCGAGCTGGGTAATGGACCGCTATGAGCCACAGTACAAAGGGCCGAGTAAAATGGCCATGTAAGTTACTCCGGTCGTATGGATATTTTGAAGTTAGTCCGGTCCTAAGGCCATGAAGCTAGTCCGGTCCGACAGAAGATCGAAGTTAGATCGGTCTAACGGTACTTTGGAGTTAGACCGGTCCTAGAGTTACACCGGCCATGACATGTTAGTTCGGTCTAACCACGCCATGGGTTGTGCATGAGAAGTCGACGTAAGAGCAGTAGAAGGAAGAGCTAGTTCGGCTTATTCTGCGGCTATGCATAGTCATGTTTACTTCGGTCATATTGGAGTTCGGCCATGATAAAACCATCTCACTTGGTTTAAGCAGTGAGGGGGGTGTTGAAGGATAAGCATTATCTTTCAGGAGTATGAATCCTAGAAGGACTCTGCATGGAGAAGTAAAAGTCCTACTAGGATTGTGCCACACAGAACCTATGAAAGCTCACAACATCACCTTTGGAGAGGTAACACACAACTTTGCTTTCTGAATACACAGAGCTTTTGTCTATTTGTCAAGCTTGCTGACTTAGGCATCGGAGAGGTTTCCGGCACACACCCACCGGCTAGCTCACGTTTGTGTTTTCAGGTGATAAAGCGACGACGTACGGAGGAGAGCAGACTTGGTCAACAGGATTATACGAGAAGATTTATTTCTTTCCCGTACAAGTATAAATATATTTAAGAAAGATTCTCTTTCTAGGCTAAAAATAGCATGGACTGTTCTTCGAAACAAAAATGGTCAATTTAAAATGGTTGATCATACTAACCATGACCATATGTTGGTTATGATCAAAACAAGCTTTAAGGGGTAAGATTGTTAAAATCGAAGCACCAATTTTAAATGAAAATCTGCAAAAATTGTTAACTATATTCCATAAATTGGAAAGGTTCATTGTTGGTTCTTTTAGTGTTTCGTTTAAAACGATCGAGTCCAAATTCGAAGGATAAGATTGTTCAGTTCGAAACTCTGAATTTGCTTTAAAGACAAATGGGGACAAGATCAAACCATACCAAACAAAGAAAAAGTCTTGGTGGTATTAAAACAAGAGCAATTACATCGAATGGCCCTATTTGGGTACAAACTCAAGCTCATAAAAATAGGGAATGGAATAAATAACAAGATCATGAAATTTAGTCCAACTATGATCAATGAATTTCTATTCTTTCTTTATTCTATCCTCTATTTCTTCTAACATTGGCTGCATGAGTTGATGTGCTCTCACTTCGTAAAAGAGCTCTTCAGCCTCTATTTCGAATGTTGTTTCTCTCAATCCTTGTTCCAATTCGTCTATATCCAAGTCATCCCAGTACGCAAAATCTTTATTCTTGAAATCATTAAATTCTTCAATGAAGTTCTCTGCTTCGTACTGGGCATGAACTCGAAGGGACGAGAGTTGGTCTAAAGATTGTGTGGTAGCCATGGAGGTCCAATGCCAGTGGAGAAGCAATGGAAGTTGGTCCAAAAACATGTGAAGCTCTACTTGGGCGAGGGGATTGAGGACATGACCCCGAGTCAGAATATCACAAGCCCATCGAAGGTTCTTGAAAGGGACTTCATCCTCAAGGACATTGAAGGGCAAGTGAGAGAAAGCTGCGAGCAGAAGTTGAGCTTGCTTCCGCTCAGCTGGAGTAGGGGAATGTGGAGGCTTGTAATGTGGAAAGATCTTATCTGTGGAGAGGGCAAGCCTCAATCTCTCTGTCCAGCAAGGATTTGGCGAAGGGGAAGGTATGGATGCTTCTATTTCAGGAGATGGAACAAGGGCAGAAGGAACAAGGGCATTAATATAATCGAGCCAGTCAGAAGAACAAATCTTCGCCTTCTGGGCTAAGAATGATGGATTGTACCCTTGTGCCTCTTCTAGGCGTTGGGTGGCGTGTACTATCTTTGTAGGTATGGAGGATGTATACCATGCCATAAGTAGATTCTCCTCCAAACTGCGTCGATGGTCAATGGGCACGTAGGGATAGACCACCGAGCTTCGCGCATAAGAAGGGAACTCTAAAGGGTCAGTAAATTCGACAAAGTGATGATTGATTCATTCCCTCAAATCACAGGTCTCAGGTTTTGACCAGCTTGTCTAGTCAGAAGCCCTAGAAGAGAAAGAAGTCGCAGCCTTGTCCCATGCAGAGGGTTGTGAAGAAGAACTTCCCATGTCCATATTTGTAACTTTCTGAATCAAAGGATTGAGAGCAGTTTGTTCGTAGTCCAAGGGTGAGTCAGAAGAAGAACTTCCCATGTCCATATTTGTGAGTTTCTAAATCGAAGGATTAAGGGCAATATGTTCGAAGTCCAAGGGTTGATAATTTGCAAAGGCATCCATGACCTGAATATAGAAAGGTGGGTAAAGGTGGCTAATTAATGCATGAAGGTTCTTTCGAGGAAGAACAACATCATCATATGACTCTTCGTGTGCTCGATCAATGGAGGGAAAAATTGATTCGGCCATAAAACATGTATCAGTCTGTTCGAATACTAAGTTGGTAGGGGTGTTCAAAAGATTGAAGGAGAGTTTAATGCAGATGATGAATGACAGTTGCATTTCTGGGAGAATGCAAAACCCATGCACGTTCTAAGACGTGGGAAAGAGACCTTGATCCACTAATATCACTAAGTATTGGGCATATTAGTGCGGGGGGTAATATTGGCTACATATTTTGTACAAGCCAATTGCAATTCGACGTGTGGCAAAATAAGGATAATATGAGAAGACTATTCAAGTCTTCGATCCTGATCGTACACGTGATAATTAGTATTGGTTATTACGAGATCTAAGTAGCAGTGGATCAACAAAGAGATGTAAGGTGATGTGGCTTCAACAGTTACTCACATTTCAAATTCAAATTTAGGAGGGAAGCCTAACTGCAAGTAATGGCGTAATGGAGCTAATCTTGAGGCAACATGATCAGCGATCATGGAGGAGCAGTTCGAAGGTTAGAAAAGCAGTTCGATGGTCATCCTTGAGCAGTATAAATAGCTGAGAAGGCCCCAGAAAAAGCCCCCAGACTCAAATCCAAAAAACCAGTCTTGTTATACTTATTTCAGTTTTACATTTCCAGTCTTACATTTTCTGTACTTTAAATTCCTGCACTGCACTTCGTTCATAGGAGTAGTTTCAAGTAAATTGTTGCTGCAAACCTCTATGAGGCTGAGTTTGAATCATTGTAAGTTTTTTCATGTTAATGAAATACTTCAACTGTTCTTCATTTAATTGTTATTTTGCTTAATTCTCCTAAATCAAGCCACCAGTAAAAGTCCTCTTCATTTAGGCTGAAAGAACTAAAACGCAATCGTCTGATAATTGGTTGGCAATTAATTTTCTGTAAGGACTAATTGATCCTTGCTGGCACGCTCGCAATTACAATAATAACTTTCGAAAGCCAAAAAGCCAACAGTATGCATATATATTATTGGAAATAAAAATTTATGAGGTTTATTTATAATTTTTTAGGTAAATTACACTAACCTCTCATGAGGTTTGAAGAAAATGTAATAAATTTTACAGTTTTTACATAATTACACACATTTCTTTTAGAAAAGTTAACGGAGCGAAATTAATGCAAATGATATGAAGATAGGCAAACAATGTAAATCATACATTTCAATGTAAAAAAGATGATAATATCATTTTTTTTTCCCATCCATATGACTAATGAATTGTTAATGAAAATGGGTTAAGTGGTATGCAAATTAAAACGTTAAATGTTAAGAGAGTTTAATGTATTTACGCTAATCTTGTTAGACTTATTGTATTTTTTTTTCAAACCTTAGTGGAGGTTAGTGTAATTTATCCTAGGTTTTTGGGAATGCATGTTCATTTGGGATATGGGTTGATTTTTTGACTTTTTGATTTTTTTGATATTAATCTGGGGCTAAAAAGTCTCGTTTGGGATATATTTTTTGGCTTTTTTAACTTTTGTAGGTGAAAAAATAAAATGATTATAGTTTAAATGTAAAATTTTATCTTATTGACTTTTTAATATAATTTGTATTTTTATGACTATTTTAGCCCCGTAGCCTTATGCCAAACGAGTGTTAAATAAGTGCACTTATTTGATAAGTACACTTATTTGAGTCGCATCGCCTCTCTACTTTTCTGCACATACTAAATAGACAAACCCTAAATAGCCCTTAAAATAAAACTTTTAATTGTACTTTGTATGATTTTTTTAATTTTTTTTTTCCTCTAAACTTTTAGATAATTGAAATATGATTTCAACATTTACGATTGGGGCTTTTAAACAAAAAGTTTTATTTTTATTTTTATTTATTTATTTATTTATTTTTATGGGCCATTGACCAAAGAGGTTTACTATGGAACAGGAACATGTGTTTTCAATATTTATGATGGGGGAATAGTAATGATAATATATTTTTGTCATTTATCGATCTTTAGATGGAGGATATTTTTTATTAATACAAAGCCTTCCAAAATTGGAGTTTTTTATATATATAAATATTCTTTAAGAAAAAACAATTTAGGAAAGGGAAATTTTTTTTAAGGTCCTTGATATTAAGGCTTTATAGTATAAAGGATATCAAATATTTCCATGATGTCTAAGGTCCCTCAATAGGATCCAGAGAAATTTCAGTAATCTGAAGCCCTATCTCACAGTAGAATACCAAAACTAGCTCTTGGGTATTCTTCAAATCTACAAGGTTTGTACCTTCTTGTCAATGCATTGATCTATTCAAATTATTTCCATCATTGTGTTCTTGAATCTTGATTGTTTATGTATATACCCGTATGTTGAAAACAAGACAAAGTGGAGGATTTCCATAAGCTAATGCTAGAATCAACATCAGGGATTCACCGATCCAACAAACAAAAGTCCCGATCAATGTCCGGCAGCCCAAATTATGTCACAGATGTTTGTTTCAGTTCCGACAGCCTGAACGACTCATGGGTCATGGCATCATCAGCATCGGCTTCGGTGTTGGTCTATTCCTCACCGGAGCCATTGTCAAAGAAGAGCAGAGCTCAGGACCATAAAATTTCTCTGACTTCGCAAATTTCTCTGGCTCTATTAACTACAATTAAACCCATGTCTAACAAACCTACAAACCCACAAATTTCTCTGGTCCAAAACCAGAGAAATTCTCTCCAAACCAGAGAAATTCTCTGGATTGAAACCCGAGAAATTCAAACACAAGATTCTAAATTCCAAACCCTAGAAAAAATCACAAAAACTCAGAGAAATTCACTGATAAATTCCCAGAGAAAATCACAAAAATCCAGAGAAATTCAATTTTCTCTGGATTGAGATTTTCTCTGGGTGTTCAAATTTCTCTGAATTGAAATTTTTTGTGGGTGTTCATTCAAATTTCTCTGGTTTTTTTTTTTTTTTTTGTGCCATAGAGTATTACAGAGCTGCATGATGGATCAGCTCTATTTGTCACTATTGCGAAGTATTTATCACCAGCACTTCATGACATAGATCAGGTTGGCATAACGCCTGATATACAGTGCACAACTGAAATGCTCAACTCACCACAAAAGGGTAAGAGCATGGCCTCACCTTTGGAAGCAGATTCATGTATCATCGTAGCAGAGCATGAGTTGGACATTCAGTAGTCCAAAGGTGCTGCCTCTTAAAAGCCATTTGACTTTGTACTGCAGTTTTTCGGTTCGAGACCACAGTTCGTAAGTTAATGGCTTCTGTGAGAGAAGAAGCATGTGGAGGGCATTGAGTCAGTCAGAATCGGAGTCTGAAGTGAGTTGGAGCTCGGCGAGGTGGAAGAGTTCTGGAGGTGGTGGTTGTGGGTAAGAATGGCGGTGGGTTTGGGGTGGTGATGGGTCAGATTCCGGCGGCGGTAGTGGTGGTGGGTGAGAGTGGTGTGAGATGCGTGAGTTTGGGAGTGGGAATCTCCACTGGGTAAAGCTTTGGGAAGTGTTGGAAGATGAGGAGGACTCAGAGTCGGGTTGTTGGGTTGGCCGTGGATCAGATGATGAAGATAGTATAAAGGACTGAAATTTCTCTGATATATGTTTAGGGACCTTAGACATCAAAAAATAATTTTGTAGATCTCTTCCATTACGAAAAGTGGGAGAGGGACCCTAGACCGATTTTCCCTTTAGGAAATTGACCTATTTTTCAAACTATTTAGGAACTAACTTGTTTTTTTAAATCACATTTTGAAAATGTAATTTTAAATTGAAAATGTTATTTTATGATGATACGAATTTCACTAAGATATATTATATTTTCAATATGTGATTTCAAGTTGAAATTGTATGTTAAAAATACAATTTTTAATTTAAAATTATATTTTCAAAATGCGATTTCAAAAAACAGGTTAGTTTCTTAAATAGTTTAAAAAGTGGGTCAATTATCTAAATTTTTTTTTTCTTTGTAAAAAAAAAAAAAAATTCTCTCCAAAATTGGGAGTCTAAGACAACTGCTTTAGCTTCCCTCATTGTTAGTTTCTCAAGGGAAGTGAAAGCATTCCTTTTTCACAAGAGTTCTAGGTAGCCTCTTTCTTCCCTATTCTAGTTCTTTTGAGGGCTCCTTTTACTTGGATCAAGCTGGCTATGTAATCTAATTGGTTTAGCTTCTCGACTTCCTTGAGTCCAACAAGCAGGATTTATAGCCAAGCAAGAGTTAGTCCTGTTAGGAACACCACAAAAACACGCAGTACTTCATGACTACATAATAATTTATTCTTACAGCCTGCTTATGTAGATGATATGCTATCTAATCTTTATATAGATGATATGCTTATCATAGGTAGTAATAATGACATGATTAAAATTATCAAGAAAATATTGAATAAACATTTTGACATAAAAGACATGGGCATTGCTGATGTAATTCTTGGTATGAAAATTACTAAAACATCATAATGATATGCTTTGTCACAATCTCATTACATTGAGAAAATACTTGACAAATTCAACAAAGATGATGATCATCTTGATAGAACACCTATAAATGTTAATTTGTTTCTATCTAAGAATGTACAGGAAAGTATTTCTCAATTAGAGTATGCCCAAATTACTAGAAGCTTAATGTATTTGATGAACTGCACTCGCCCAAATATAACTTATGCAGTAAGTAAGTTAAGTAGATATACGAGTAATCCGAGAGTAGAACACTGGAAAGCAATTATAAGGGTTCTAAGGTATCTCCAATTTATTCGTAATATTGGGCTTAATTATACTAGATATCCAGCAGTACTTGAAAGATACTATGATGCAAATTGAATGTCGGATACTAGAGACTCAAAATCTACCAGTGGATATATCTTTACTCTTGGTGGGACGGTTGTATCTTGGAAATCTTCCAAACAAACTTGCATTGCTAGGTCTACTATGGAATCAGAATTCATAGCTTTAGACAAAGCAGGGGAAGAGGCAGAATGGCTTCGCCACTTCCTTGAAGATATTCCAATATGGCCAAAACCAGTGCCTGCTATATGCATACATTGCGATAGTCAATCAGCAATAGGTAGAGCACAGAGTCATATGTATAACGGTAAGTCACGACACATTCGTCGTCGGCATAACACCGTGCAACAACTACTCTCTAATGGAATTATTTCCATTGAATATGTGAAGTCTAAAGACAACATAGCGGATCCACTAACCAAAGGGTTAGCAAGAGAGCTAGTTGAGAATTCATCGAGGGGAATGGGACTAAAACCTATTAAATAAGAGTTACCACAACGGCAACCCAACCTAGTTGACTGGAGATCTCAAGATCTAGGTTCAAAGGGGCAACCGAGTTGTGAATGACTCAGAAGGATCACTGGGGAGTTCAACTCCTACCAATTTCTATAATGAAATAAGTGATGTCTACAGTGTTTTACGTTAAGTAAAATTTTAATGATTTTTATATCTAGGTAAACCTAGTGGAGTATGGCAGGATACTCTTCATAAGAATCACCTATATGAGTGTGAACTGGGCCGGTTCTATGAGATTTGTGAAGGGTTACAATTCTCTAGAGCACTTATGAAAGACCAGGTTATTCAGGGCCAAAATGAACACAATAGTGAGAACTAAACTATGTCTGGGGATATACTGTGTGAGTTCTATTGTCTTGGTTTACACAAACGACCGAACAGCTCAAGACATCATGTTCAATGGTTAGCTAATAAATCTGATAGTGTCTCACAAGGGAAGGTTCAAAACCAAAAGCTACCTATCCTTTGCAGAATATTTCCAATTTCTATACTCTCTGAAATTAGATTATGTTGTTGCATTTTCTCTCCGTTAAATTTCATTCATGTGGGAGATTGTTGGAAAAATTGGTTTATATAGGCATATTTTGGGCCATCTTTGAGCCCAAAATTGTGTGGGTCCCAAACGTCTTTTGGGGTGGGTCCAAAGAGGTGAAGTGTTCATTGCCGCATGGCAAGTCACACGGTGAAGACGGTTCGTCAAAACCATTTATGAGTGAATGGGAACATGACGTCGTTTTTGAGTTCGTGGAATAGGAAATTTAAGGAAGTAAATGTGGGTTTCTTTGGAAAGGGTTGTCCCACATTGAAACTTTAAGAGAGTTTATTTGTGTATATAAGCTCTAATTTACAACACTTGGGTTGGGCCCCAAGGGGCATCCCAAGTTTCTAAAAGGGACGAGTTATGGACAAAGTGAACCATAGCTCAAACCACCACACACGCGCGCGCCGCTACCGCCGTTCGTCCGGTCTGGTGGGTGGGGTCGGGTCTAACATTAATTTTTTGGATAAAATTTATTTGAATATTTTCAATAAATTCTTGCAGGAAAAATTAATTTAAATTTTGAATTTTGAATTTGAAATTCAAATTGTTGTCCAACAATTGTGTCTCTTCCTTTTATTCCATAACAGATTTTTCAGCCCAAACTGTTTTTCCAATTTGTTCGTAACCGGACAGATTTAAATCTGCCCAGGCAGATTCAAACAGTGTCATACAGCAGTTCTGGGCAGTTAGATAACTGCTATAGTTTGGATATCTGTTCAAATTCAAATATGAATTTGTTGGACAGACTCACACCTGTTCGAACAAGAATTTCTTGCCTATAAATACCTACTGTTTCAGTAGTCTTGGAATCCAAAAAACAGTTTGCAAACCCCATCTTTTGCTGTCCAATTTTGCTCCATTGCATATATTCTTCATATATAATTTTAGGAATAAATATTCAGAGAGTTAAAACACAGGTTTGGTTCGCCGAACAATTTGTTTTGGAGTGCTACTACAAATTGGTTAAGATCATTGTATCCTGGGAGATAGACACCACTCAACCGTAAGCACCGTAGCGAGGCGAATCTGTCTTAAGGACAGAGTGTCACACACTCGAGTTGGTCTTTTGATTTTTATTTGGTTCGACAAAATAAATTCTGTAAATTTTATCTTATTTTGTTTGAATTAATTTCAGTTTATTTTATTTACACAAAAGATTGTTCCAACAGCCACAAGCCAGTATTCCTTCTGTCTTTCTCTCTTTCTCTCTTTCATTACCTTTCTCCCTTTCAACAATTACTTACCACTGCTCACCCCTTCTTATCTATCTTTGTTTTTCCTTCTATAAGGGTGTTTGAGAAGATGGTTCGGTTAAAATAATCCACTAAAAGGTAAAATAGGTTGAAATAGTCAATAAAACAAAATGTCATATTTAACTTATAATCATTTTATTTTTTCTCTCACAACTATTAAATCAACTATAAAAAAAATAACAAAATTTTCAAACACAATTATTTTATTCAAACTAAATTAACCAAATAGTCAACTAAAATAACCAACTTCCCAAACATGGTCATAGTTGTTCACGGAATGGCTCATCTCCATACCATTATTTTTCATATTTTACTTTACTTCACCATACTATATTTTATGGGTCTTATTTTGGGTCACAAATCTAAACTGTCCATCTTGTAAATCTCATAATAAAAATTATTTGTAAAAAAAAATAAGGTTAACCAGATATCACTTAGACATTAATTGGGCATTGTTTAAAGAAAAATGCTTCAGAGCTTGAATTCCCCGCGGCTCGATTGGCCCAAATAAAAAACAACGTCGTTTTGGATTTTTTTTTTTTTTTCTTTCCCCTCTTTTATATCTGAAATAGAGAGAGGGAGGGAGGGAGAAGAGGAAGAGAGAAGGGAGAGAAAACAGAGAGGAAGAGAGCACTGCCCATCAATCGCTGCCTCCGATCTCCGATTCTTCTCCACCGCTCGGCCTCCGATCTCTGATCTCCGCCTCGGATCTGTGTATGATGATGATGTGTTGAAAAAAAAAATTCAGAGTTTTACATTTTTTTTTTTTTTGGTTGATCTCTATGGTGAGTTTGTTTTTTGGTTGATCTTTATATGTAATGATGATGATGTGTTTGGTTGTCTCTTTCTCTACTATGTTGATGATGTTGTGTTGAATCTGTGATTGGTTTTGGTTTTGATTTGTTAAATCTGTGATTGGTCTGTGGGGTTGAATATGTGATTGGTTTTGGTTATTTGAATCTGTGATTGGTTTGTGGGTTTGAATATTTGATTGGTTTGGGTTTGTTTGAATCTCTCTGTCTCTCCTCTCCTCTCCTCTCCTCTCCTCTTCTTTCTTTCTTTTTCTTTCTTTTTCTTCTTCTTCTTCTTCTGTAACAAGTTATAAAAAAAATCCCAAAACGACGTCGTTTTGGGATTTCGAGTCACTCGAGCCTCTGATATTTCAAGTTACGTAGCGGGACTGTGGTTTAAATATCACTAGGCATGTGAACAAATTATATTTTATTTTTAAAATGGACAAAAATATAATAAAATACAAAAAATAATAATACAGAGATAAGTCATGGGGTACTTAAGTACTAATAAGTGGACTAATTGTCTAATAGGTCCTATGGAAAAAAAATTCACAAAAAAAGTCACTAATTGTAAGTTTTAGCGACAATTTATAAAAATCATGACAAAAAAAATTACTAATTGTCAAATTTTAGCGACATATGTAAAAAATTGTCACAAAAAAATTATTTTTTGCGACAATTTTACTAAGATTTATTTTTAATAAGACTTAATGAGAATTAAATCTAATTATTAGGATTTATTAATAATTTATCCATAAGGCACTCCCATCAATTATGGAAATGAGTGATTCTCGTTAGCCATTACTAGTCCATTCCCAACCATTATTGACCACCACCCAAGGATTCCATGCCACCACGCACTTTCTCTCGCTCCACTCTAATTGTAATTACTTCCCCAACTAGCACCAATCACGCATTCCATTCTCTTTTCATAGATGCACATATACAAGCATGAGACAATATGGATCAACAGCGGATATTTTAATCCAACCAAATTAATTAAATTGAATCGATGTATCATATTTTAGATGAATATGTCACAAACAGATAGTTATGAATTGATTTATTCTAATTCGTCTAGTTTGAACGGATAGTGAATTTAAAATTTGTTTGACTACAATTGAACTGCCTAATCGTGAGCATTCATAATAATTTGTAAGTCTGTTTTTCAATTTATTTAAATATTCTGTTTATATTTTCAATTGAAAAAAAAAAATGTTAGATATTCTATTGCGTTTTCAATTTGAAAATCTTTTTATCAAATGACGAGTGTTGATATTTGGTATTTTTATATGGAAAATATAAGGTTTAATCAAATTAAATAGTTTTTAAATAATAAAAAAAAGATAATAAAATAGTTTTGATAATGCATGGTTTTCTTATATGTATTTATTATTAGTATTTGACAATTTACTTGATAATCTTTTGGTTATGTTGAGTTGGATTGTTATCCCCAAAAAATGTGACAAATTATTGTATTATATTCAAAATTTATAAAAGTTTAAATAGCCAAATCGATTTGTATCTATCCGTCAATCCATTCAATTAGCATCTGTCAATTCGACAGACAGATACAGATTGATTTATTTTAATCTGCTAATCCAATGAACAAATGACGGATTGAAGATCCTCCGACCCCAATCAAATCATGAACACCCCTAAGAGGCAATACAACTATATTAATCACCCTTACTCACATTATAACTTAAACCTTACAACTAAATACCTATCTTTGTCTTCCCATTCATTTTAAAATAGTTTTAAAAAAAATAAAAATTTAATTGTATCATTTAAATTGTTCAAATAATTAAATATCCATTTTGCCAATCAAATTAGGTTTTAACAATAAGAAGGGTGCTTACATCCATACAATTTCTTCTTTCCACAATATCTCTAATAATGTGACAAGACATAATGCATGTAAGAGCATCCAGATGAGGCAAAATAATAAAAATGTAAAATATAGTTAGGAAATCATTAAATCCTTCCTCCATCAGTCTCAACAAATTTTTTGTAAATTAACTTTTTGTTAAATTTGCTACAGTACCTCAACAACTTTAAAGAGGCACTGTTCATTGGCTACATGATTTTTTATTATATTTTCTAGAACAAAACTAGGCCAAAATCTTTAAACTGGTCGTCCATCCGGATATTGTACCGGATGTCCCGTGAATGCCTATAGCAAAAGAAGAAAAATGCCCAAAATTAGTTTAACCGGTCCGGTCAACGACTTTTTTTTTTTTGCATTTTTTAAGAATTGTTTGAGTGACACCTCATCAATTTTATATATAAAAAAAAAAAGAATAACAAATACAATAAGAAATTAATATTTTAATGAGATTGAGTTAGAATAGAGAATTTGATATAGTGAGTACTAAAAATGTGAGTAGCTAAAATAACAAAAGTAGATTTTGAGTTATAATTTGACTCAAAATTTGTTGAGTTAGATGCGGATACTCTAAGAAAAGTTTTAAAAAAATATTTAAATATGAGTTAACTTTTTAAATTTTACTTGTCATGTTGGGTTGTTTTGGGAAGTTGGTAAAAAACTGGCTTTTGACTTTTTATCAAGTTTTTGACTTTTTTGAAGTAATTTGGAAAGTTGGTAAAAAGTTGACTTTTTACTTTTTAGTTTAATATTTATTTATAGTGTCAAATCAAATTAAAATGACCAAAATACCCTTACCCAACATAAGAGATTTATTTTTTTATTTTTTTTTCATAGGCCCTAATTTGTAATTTTATGGCTACGTTTTTGACAGCCACGTTTTTGGACATTTTGTTCAAAAACGTGACTTTTTACCATGTTCCCAAAATGACACGTCATTTAGAGAGTGTTTGGGGGGAAGAAATTGTGTAAATAAATTTTTCTTTAGATAACCGTCACCAATTGAACCACATTATTTGAAACAAAAAACTTTAAAGATTAAGTAGGCGCAATTAATAATACAATAAAAACAATAATTTAGAGGATAAAAATGAAGTTAGCCCTAGTATCTATTTGTTTCACCTGAGGTTCAAATCTTGGTGGGTGCATTTTCTTTCTAAAATATATTTTCTTCATTTTAAAAAGTAAAGCTAAATATTATACATGCACAGTATATATATATATATATATTAATAATCAAGTAAGCTAGGTAATGAAAGAAATTCTATTTTCACATATTTATTTACCTCTGTACACATATTTAATAAAATATTATTTTACTGATAATTGTATTTTAAAGCAAAATGACTATAATAATATCAAAACAAACTCTTAATATTATTAAAATTTTCTCTGTACACATTTTTTAAAAAAAATTTCAATACACATCTTTTAAGTAAAAAATTAAACCCTGATTTATTTATTTTCTCACTTGGTCCTTCGTCTATTACTGGTCCACAGTTGGCCACATAAATGTTTGGACTTGACTTGCCATCCAATCCTTTTTTTTTTTTTTTTTTTTTTTTTGATAACTCAGGGTGTGCGGGCCAGTTTGTACTCACCTCGACTAATCTCTGAGGGACCAATCCCACCGTCCACTAGCAGGGCGCCTATTTAAAGCCACCGTCCACCAACGGGGGCCTATTTAAAGTCAAAGCAAAACTCTGTATGAACTGGCCCAACACAAGAATTGATAGCACCTAAGAAGTTTTGAACTTGAGACTTAGAGAAGAGCAAATTCCTAAACACTCAACCCTTGGGGGTTGACTCGCCATCCAATCCTTTGTGTCGTTCAAATTGGGGAAAATCCGTATACTCCTGCTCTTAGGAGAATTAACCATTTAAGTACACAATAAGAAATATCATTAAAAAAACAGAAGCATTTTTATAGAAAGTAATCATGACTGAAACACATCAAGCTCAGCCAAAACCAAAACTTTCTCAGTATTATTCAGAGTCCCAATCAATTAGGTGCATTGGAGCGTCCATAAATATTGTGCCCCGCGACAATGTTTAACAGATAAAAATACAAAAAAATCATCTAAAATGACACCATCCACGAAAATTGAGTCACCAACAGCTAATGGCACTTCGGGGGGGGGGGGGGGGGGGGGGGGGGGGTTGTTTATGCAAAGAAAAAATGAAATAAAGCCACTCAACTCTCAGGGGACATATCCAAACAAGCCTGAACCTTTGGATAATGTAAGCAAACTAAACCCAAGGTTTATTTGAGCCATTAAAAGTTCTCAAACAGTTTCATACACAGATGAACATCTCAATCACCATCCTCAACATTGTGTATCTATTTATCTCCCTATATATACATTTATATGCAGGCATAAACAAGAATATTACTCTTTTTCAATGGAGTTTGTCAATGGAGGGGTTCTTCACTATAATCATCGTCGTGTCTAGAACCGATCTACAATTTTGAACAGGTGTGGAAGGAGGGTTGAGATGTTGTGTGTATAATATATGAATTAAGGGTATAATTAGAATATTTGATGTGTAAAATGATCAAATTAATAAGTGTGTACATTGAAAAATAGTTTGCACAAATATAAATAGGCGTGTGAAAATAGAATTTCCTAGATAAAGGTGGGTCACAAAAAGTATTTTCAAGCCTGGTTCATTTAACAAACATGCTTCAAATTCCAGCTCAAATTTATGGGCTAAGTATTTCTTCCAGCCCAAGATTTTTAAAAGAAGAAGGTTGGACTGGACTAGGCTGGGCTAATCTGCCACTAGACCTGTGCATGTTGTCCAAATCGACTGAAAACCCGATCCAAAAAAAAAATCAAAAGGATTCTTTTGTTAACGTTTTCAATTTTTAGTTTTAAAAAAAAAAAAAAAACATAGTTGTTCTTTTATTTTTGTAGAAAATAAAAATAGAAAATTTGTTTGATGTATAAAAATATTTTGAAAATAAATAAAATAAAAATAAAAATAATAAAATATGTTTGATGAGTCGTCGAATTTAGTGGCTTGAGATGGAGCGTGGACGGATGTAGTAATCGATAATGATGTAGTCGTAGGTGTTCGCCAAAGTTGGTAGTTGAATGTCATCAGAAGACACAAGGTGACCGAAAGGATACCAATCATGACGATGACTGCCCACCCCTTGGAGAGTCGTTGGAGGTTGGCTAAAGCTCACCATCATTGGTGACGAGAGGTGATAGTAGTCGATGGCTTGTGAAGGCAATGAGTGGTGGCCAAAGTGGTAAGTAAGAAGAGAAAGTGAACTTATTTTAAAACAAGTGAAAATAATTTTGGGAGCTTTTTTGATAAATCATTATTCCATTCAACTCATATTCTTTTTTACTATTCTATTAGATCCTATTTGAGATAAGAAGACCAAAATACCTTCAATCTCTCATGTCCCCTATTAATGATGATTGTTATTATATTTTGGTAGTTTTCATGTATGAGGATGTTAACTATTATTATATTTATATTAATTTGAAATAAATTTTTACATGATGTGAACATTCACATCATGTAATTGAAATGAATATTTACATTAATTTGAAATGAATTTTTGTCATTGTATTGTCAATTACATGATGTGAATATTCATACTAAAACACACAAATGTGAACATTCACATCACTACATTAGACGAGAGAGAATGTTCACATGTTGTGAACGTTCACATCACTACATGTTGTGAATAAGAATATGTTGTCAATTGAAAATAAAATAAACGTTATTTTTAATGTATTATCAATTAAAAATAAGAAGGTTCACATGTTTTGAACGTTTATATCTAGGGATGGCAATTTAAAACCGGCCCGACGGGAACCCGACCCCCCGTCCCCGATAAGAGTGATTTTTCCCCGAAAAATACCCCCAACGGGATGGGGATGGTATTTAAAATTGAATCCCCGATCAAATTCGGGCCGGGAACGGGGATCACTTTCACAACCCCGGACCCGGCCCGTCCCCGGCCCCGTTCCCCGCCCCGTTTCTCCCCCGAAAATCTATTATATATCTATAATATTATCTCTGACTCTAATCTATTATATATCTTTGACTCTAATCTATTATATCTATTATATATTTCTGACTCCAATCTATTATATCTATCATCCTATCTCAGACTCTAATATATTATATAATATCTCTGACTTATATATCTCTGATCTCTCAAATCTTCTATTATATCTATTACTATTACATTATATTATCTCTTCTCTGACTCTAATCTATTATATATCCTATTATATATCTCTGATCTATCTTCTATTTGATCTGTCTCTCTTCTCTCTCTCTCTCTCTCTCTCTCTCTCCTCTCCACAGATGCCTCTCCGTCGCTTCCTCCTCTCATCGCCTCATCCGTCGCCTCTCACGGCCATCTTTCTCCGCCAGGCCACCGTCAGATCTGAAAAGATCTGAGAAGATCCGTCAGCTCGGCTCCTCCCTCCCACCAGATCTGTCTATTGTATTTTATTATTATTATTTTTTTTTTGATGATGTTACCAGTTCATGGTATTTTTGTTGATGAAACTGATTTTGTTGATGATCGATGATGTTGGTGTTGATGATCGATGATGTTGTTGATGATGATAAGCTAAACAGAGACGGGGATTTTCCGGGGTCGGGGAAACCCGATCCCCGTTGGGGGCGGGGTCGGGGAGGGTGAGGGGTTCCCCGCCGGGGATCGGGGCCGGGGACGGGGAAGTTTGTACTTTCGGGGATCGGGGACGGGGAGGGTGATCCCCGGCCCCGCCCCGCTCCGTTGCCATTCCTATTTATATCACTACATTAAATGAGAGAAAATTTTTCATAAATGTACTATGAATGTTCACATCAGATGAGAAAGAATGTTATTTAATTTGTGTATGAAATTTCTTATGCCTTGGTCCTTTCCCTTCTCTCTCCTCCCCCAACATTAAATATAATGGCATATGAGTCTAAGAAAATAATGTAAATAAAAAAAAATGATTTTATGGAATAAAAATATAAACACATGGGACTAAGTGGGTTAAAAAATTCATTCATGAACTTTTGGGTTTGAACACTTCTAAATGAGATTTATCAATAAAAATCCCAACAATTTTTTATGTTTTAAAATTTTTTAAAATCAATAGCATTTTTTTTAAAACAAAAATAATATACGAAACAAGTTTTCGTTTTCAATTTTAAAACAAGAAACAAAAATGTTAACAAATACATATTTGAGTTTGATGGGTTCATTTTGTGGCGAATCTTGATTATCTAAATGATTTAGTTTTTAAAACTTTTTAAGTATAATATTTATTCAAATAATCAAAATGATTAGATATCAGTAATTGTATGTGTTGAATCGAATTTGTATTATAAAAAAATGAATTATTATTCTTAAAATTATAATTATCATATATTTTTTTAAATAAATGTGATTAAAAAAATATAACTAATAATGCACATTCATCATAATTTTTTGTATAAATGTTTACTAAACGTAAACAATGATCAAGTTCAGTTTCAAAATGAGTCCATCAATCCTAAATAATAATAATAAATAAATAATCAAATCTGGTCAAAGTCATCGTTGACTCAAAAAAAGCAAAACATTCTTCTTCTTCTTCTTCTTGACATTCCCAAAATTAACTTAGGCTTCGTGTGTAGTGTGGGTTAATTTTTTGATTATTTTAATTTAGAGTTAAAAAGTCTCGTTTGGAATAGATTTTTTAATTTTTTTAATTTTTGTGAGAGAAAAAATAAAATGATTATGATTTAGATGTGACATTTTATCTTATTAACTTTATAGTCTATTTTATTTTATTTTATTTACGCCTAAAATAGCCAAAAAAAAAAAATTTATCCCAAACATAGCCTCACAGATCAAACTTCACACCCACCAAAAAATGGCGATCTCTGCAACTTCAAAGATCCAAAACCCATCTCACTCTCAGGTTCTGCATGGTTATACTTTGCATAAAATAGATAAAATGAAAATGCTCCTACTATGAGTGTGTTCATGGAAATGATTTACCAAGTTTTTAAACTCTGATATGCAGTGGCATTGTTGTGTTTTTCTCTTGAAGCATTTTGGTCCTTTTCTTAGATCCCTTGTTACTCCAATTAAAATCTGAAATTTTGGATAACCCCGCATTCATGGCATCATTTATTTTGTTGTTATGCCATCATAAAAGAAAAGTGAAAATGAGGGCAAAAAGAACAATTCAAACATGACATTTTTTTTTGATTCATTGGAAATAAAAGCAAACAAAGGTTCAATGGTGTTTTAGGAAGACGATTAAAAGCTGACTTTTACCTTTTAATCAAATTTTTTGACTTTTTTAGAAAGTGATTTGAGAAGTTGATAAAAAACTGCTTTTGGATATTTTGGTTAATATTTGTTTATTATGTCACATCACAATAAAATGACCAAACTATCATCACCCAATTTAGGAAATTTACTTTTTCACCCATGTATAACCCTAAACAACATGGAGGGTATAATTATAATTCCACAGGTAGTTTTTTGGACCTTCCCAAATGACTTTTATGTTAAAAAAAGCCAATCTAGCTTTTTTGGACAAGCTGCAAAACGCAGCTTTAAACCAAAGTTCCCAAATGGGCATTCGAAGTCACATATACATCAAACAGAGGTTAATCCCTCATTACACTAGTTCTAGTCATGTCTTCTATGATTAAATGACTAACTTCAATTGGAGGTGTTTCAAGGAAGACTACATGCTCTTCTTGTGCCACTCCCATATTGGCCAGTTTGTCAGCTACCTTGTTTTCCTCCCGCAATGTATGTCCAAGTGAGCAATTGCGTCTTTCCAGCAAGAACTTTGCATCATCAATAAGCGCTTTGTAAGGTCAGTGTTGATTTGGTCAATGCTGAATTTGAAGGATGGCTTGCTCTAAGTCAGATTCAATTTCCACATCTCTTATGCCTTTTTGCCTCTAAACTTGAACAATGGCCTAGCTTGCCATAGTAGCCCCATAACCAAGACCCTGTCTCATCTCGCAAGAGTCCACCATAGCCATCTTGACCTGGGTCTCCATTTGAACAATCATTTGAATTCAGCTTAAGCTTGCCTGCAATTGGACAACACCACTGAATTAGTCTAGGTAGAGAAGGGTGAGAATAAAAAGAGGATTGAAAAGCCTCATCAATCTCATAGACATAATTCCTTATGTTCATGAGACTAGTTTGGATTGGGTTATTTTGATTACCAAAAGCAACTTTATTTCGATCTTTCCAACTTTGCCAAAGAGAAATAATAAAAACAAGGTACCATTTTTTTTTTTTCCATAATAAGACTTTTTGCTTTGTATGGTAGAAGTAATCCAATCAGACAGAAGCTTATCAATTCCCTCTTTCCACCACTTGTTGCTTGGGATGTGCACCCAAATGTCTTTGGACATAGCACAATCCCTAAATAGATGATTCATATCTTCACTAGACTAGCCAAACCTATGACTTAAATCTATATGGGCCATATTCCTCACAAAGCGTAGTTGGTTGGTGTAGCTTGCTTTTTGTGCTCCTCAGAGGGGTTTAGTCTCATTGGATATGATAGCTCTACAATTCAAACTCCAGTGGTTCTGAATCTAGTTTCAGAAGTGTAATGTGAAATAGATTTAAACAAATGAGAGTCCAAGTCTGGCAAATCTTAGAAAACCTATTTATCATCAGAAATGTCAAAAATGGAATGCATTACTAGATTTCAGAGTCGCCACCTAAATATTTTTGAGAAATTTAGGAAACCCGTGACTCATGCCAAAGGTCACTTGTCCGTCATCACCAAAGTGTCTTGGCTCGGAAACTTAGGTATGATCAAAGATCGGCTTCTACTAATCATGATGTGATTTTTATTTACATTATATGCTCTTATTTCGATTATTATGCTAAACATATTATGTGAGGCACATAAATAGACTCTTTCACTCACTTTGGAATGCTATGATTTCATGTTTGTTTGACAAGAGTTTTGAATACGCGCCACTTGAAAAAGCGAACTCATATATTCATTTATCAAATCATCCCAATTTAAGGGAACTAGCTGTCATCCACAGACATTCAAGAGATATATCAAATAAGCACTTAGCTTCATGGTAATATGCTTGATATAGAAACACTAACATATATGCAATATGCTAAAGTAAGAAATGCTCACCTAGTACTCAACCGAGGCAAACCAAAATAGAAGAAAATAGTTAAAAAAAATACATGCTCTAATATGCAAATGACTAATGCAACACATACAAAATGCAACTACTAGGTTCGGTTTCTTAACATGTTTATATGGCTCAGCTCAAAGCATGCATTTAGCTCACGTATTCAAGTAAGTAAGAAAGAAATGACAACAATGTTAAAATGATGAACCAAACTCGATGTATGTAAAAATAGATATTTGTACATTTTAATGATATGAACCCAAAACATGAATGCAACCATTGTAAGCACGTAAATGAAAGGGAGAAAGAATGAGGGTTGAAAGACATACACAATATTACAAGTCTGTCCTCGCACAAGAGGGTCCGAATGAATGTTTGAATGTTAAACTAATTATTACAACACTAAATAAATGAAGCAAACTAATTAACTAATTATTACAAATTTGAATCTAATTAATTAATTACAACACACTATTATTAAAGCATTAATTTAAAGGACTATGGGAAGCGAAGAGTTGCACACGCACAAACGAGAACATCCTCTCAGAAACCCTCTGTTTTGCTGCCAGAACCTATGTTGTTCGTAGTCAGAAATTTCTTGCCTCAACTTATGTCTGTTCTGCCACAAAATGACACTACCTGTACAAAACAAGGTGGCCGGCTGGCCACTGTTTTTGGGTACTGCCCTGCTGCCACAGAATTGAAACAAGTAAAAATAGAGTGTTTCTAGAGGATATTTATTCTTTTTGTCTCTCCCTATCATGAAACTGATAAGAAAGGAGTATACTCGATTCACAAATCATCAATTGTCGTAAAATTGTTGCATGATGATCTATGAGCTGATACGACAAAAAATCAATAAATATAAAGAAAAAACCAACAACACCTCTTCCCTATCATGGAGTCACCTCAAGGGAAATGGTAGACATTGTTTCTTTAATCATTAACATTACTAAAGAGTATGTAATGATTCAAGAATCAATAGGTTCAATATAACATCCGATTGAACTCAACTCAATTTTATTCCCCTTTTTTACCACTTTTATTCCAATTGTAACCCTTTTTACATTACCTTGCCATTATTTATTCATTTTTTTTCAAAAGTGATGACTACATCCATTAAGTGCAAAAAATGATAAAGAGAAGTGTTTAAAAAGAAGTTGTGCTTAGCATGAGAGAGATATAATGCCTTGGTAATAAATCTCCAAATAGATTAAACAATTAAACATGGAAAGTCTCTTTCTCAAGCCTTGAGCAACAATTTAGTGCTGGATACACCTCTTAATCAAAGGGAAAAAGAAAGGAGGGAGGTTGTAGATATGATTATGCAAGCCTAAGGAAGGGTGGCCATCCCCTCCACTTTTGGGACCTTAAAATCACATGTTTTAGCCTCTGAAAAAAATCAGTAGTTAAAAGTAAAGAAACAAGTGGGAAACACAAGGATATAAGCAACAGAATAAGGTTCAAGAAAGGGTGGTTAACCCCTCCACCTTTAATAGCTTTTAAATCACAAGTTTCAGCCCACAAAACCAGTCCAAAATAGTGTGAAAAACAGCAAGAAAAGAGTAGTGTAAAGATGGCAAAAGTTATATGTCTTGAAGAGAAGATGTTCTTTGGTTCACAAACCACAAGGTGATCACCCTTAAGAGCTAAAATTTTGGCTCAATAATCTCAGCAAAAAGCCTCAAAATTTTGGTTTAGGAAGTGTATGTATATTGCAAGATAGAGAGTCAGAGTGTTTAGCAAGTTTTTGGCACTTTGAGAATTTTTCTAACCTAAAAACCATAAGGGATGGTCATCTATTTATAGAAAAACAGGTTCCCCTATCGAAAATATATGTATTGAGCTAGTTGGTACGAGGCATGCACATAGGAGGACAGTTGGCAGCAAAATATCTGCTGGCCGCTAGACATGACTGGCCAACCATAGAAAGGGATGGTCGGCCAATAAAAATTAGCCTGCCAGCCACTTTCTGGCCAGCAGGCCTCTGAGTGGTCATGTTAGAAAAAAATAGGTTTTGGTCTGAAGGAGGTACAAGTTTAGGCTTTAAAGCTTGAAAACTAAAGCCTTTTGCTGAAGAAATTGAACGATTTAGACAACATAGCAGTTCATCATTAAGTGTTCACCATGAGACGCTCAAGTCTTAAGAGCAGTAAAAAATGAGGTGTCTACAGTTGTCCCTTTTTGAAAGAACTTGCAGTCATGAAATGATATGAGTGAATGTCAAAGACAAAAGACGACCCATTTGATAAGGCCATAAGACTTGGGCAAGCAATCAAAATGTAAATGCAATTTGGTTGAACTCGAAAGTTACTTACGTATCCTTTTGCAAGGAATCAACCAGCATAATTTAGGGACAAGATGCAAATGACATGCACAAATAATATACTTGAAAGCTAGACTTATACCTTCGCAAAGCCGATGATTTTGAAAATCCATGCTCATGCAAGACAATGCAATGAGCAAGAAATAGATGACAGCATATGAATGAAACAAGCCTCAAGCATAAATCAAAACAAATCCGACCGTGCTTCACACGGAAAGGAATAAGCAAACAACATTTTCAAACACGTTTCACATGAAAGAAGGAAAGACGGTGCAACCAACAGATGTATCTCTGTATGAAATACAGAGAAAGGGAAGGTTGTAACTAAGCAAAACAATGTCCTAACGCGTTTCACGGGAAAAAATGAGAGGGTGGTGTAACCAACAGATGTATCTCTCTATATTTCATACAAAGATATGAAAAGTTTTAACTGAAGTGTAACAAGAGTGGTGTAACCAATAGGCGTATCTCAACGTATTTCATCGGAGAGTGGGAAGGTTTAGCCGAGTGAACAAGAATGGTGTGACCAACAAACATATCTCAATGTATTTTATACGGAGAGAAGGACGATTTAACCGAAGTGCAACAAAGGTGATGCAACCAACAGACGTATTTTAACGTATTTCATACAGAGAGATGAAATGTTTTAACCGGGGTGACAAGAAAAGTGATGTAACCAACATGCGTATCTCACCATATTTCATACGGAGAAAGGGAAGGTTTAACCAAGGTGTAACAAAGGTGGTGTAACCAACATGCATATCTCTCTGTATTTCATATAGAGAGAGGAAAGGTTTTAACCGAGGTGCAACAAAGACGATGTAACCAACAGGTATATCTCTCTGTATTTCATACAAAGAGAGAGAAGGTTTTAATCCAGAGAAAATGATGCGAGCCAATCTACGTTTTATGCAGAGAGGAGGTGAGACAAAATGTACAAGCCAAACTACGCTTCGCGCAGAAAGGGTAAGAGATACAAGCCAAATCACACTCGTGTGACTAGGGTGAACACAATAAAACGAAAAGTATGATGCACATGCATGCAACATAATTGCAATATAATTACTGTAATTGATGTAGAATACAACACGATGCATGTTCCATACAATATAACATAATTGTAAAGATAAACAGAATGCGGTATTTTGAAAACACCTCATAAAGATCTCCGAGTTACAACTCGAAGGTCGTCAAATGCTAAAAAAGGATACAACTTGCTCAAGCTTGAGATTGGTGCACTTTCCCGTTTCAGAGAAATGACGGGACTCAGAATGACGTAACCGAAACACAATCTCAGGAATTTCTGAAGACGAAACAAACCCAAATTCTTCAATTTTTCACTTGAGGATGAATACAAGACTCTCCATGCACAGAATAAGCAAGGCTTCAGTAAAAATCACACCTGGGCCACTTGAATAGTCGATCGGCCAAAAGAATGGGACGGTTGGCCACTTAATTGGCCGGCCGGTCACCCAATCCAATTTCGGGGGTATTTTTGGGTTTTCAACCAGTGGCTCTTTAAAACATGATCCAAGCCTCATTTTCACATACTAAACCATCCGAAAACACTCTCATTCCCTCTCTAGGTGTTCTCTCTCTCTAGATTTGCACTTTATTTGCGCTACTCAACGCCCCACGCAAACTTTATTCACAAAACACTAGTAATCCTATACGTTTTGAACCGAATGGATTTTGTTTTGGTTGAGTTTTTTTTGGCTTTTCATTGTTTTGGGCTCATTTTTCATGAGTTTTTCTTAGTTTCCATGTTTTTCCCTGAGTTTTGCCTTTTTCCCTCTCCTAAGGTTTGACTTTTGGCATTTCTTGCCTATTTTCCTCATTTTACCCATTTTCTCTCACCACCACTATATTTTTACATGGCGAATGACATTCCACATGATAGTGCCCCTCCTGAGGCACTAGTGCTAGAGGAGGCCGTCGGAGCAATGAAGGACACCGCTGCCAACCTTGCAGCGGAGGAGATATACCTTCCCGAACACGAATCTGAACTGCCATCATTGAGGGTGAGGCCATTCGACCTGGCCACTTACGACCCATGGACACACGCGATGGCCCCCAGTGGCATGTTGCAGTTTGAGGACTTTGCCATGGGCGTACCGAGGATTTCCTTTTGAGGAAACATGTCTCTCATCTTTCCCATGACGTCAATAAGGTATGAAACTTTGCTCATCTTGTTTGCTCATCTTGTGCATTTTGCTCGCTTTGATATCTCATTGCAATCTTTCACTCTGTTATGCATTTGACATATTCTCATGTTATTTTATCATAGGGCGATGCCCTTGCTTGGAGAGGCTACGGGGCGGTGACCGCCAAGGATTGGTACCAAGAGCTCCATGCCCAAGTCCTAGAGCTAGTTGATAAGGTGGGCTTCGGTCTATTCTGCTCTGGGCTTGCACAACTTTAGGCAAGTCGAGTTTTACTTAGCGCTTTAGTGAAGAGGTGGTGGGACACCACCAACTCCTTCCACTTCTCTTCTACTGGGGAGATGGCGATGACCCTATACGACTTCTCTATGATTACAGGGCTACGGATAGGGGTGATCTGATCTCCTTTGACATAGATATGGACCAGTGGGAGGCCACTTGGATTCATCTGCTTGGAGCATGCCCTCCTCTAGACAGACCGGCTATGGTGAGATACAGCTAGTTCTACGACCACTTCTACGGGAGCTAGCCTGAGACTCAAGAGGAGGTCGAGCAGTACACCTTGGGCTTCCTAACATATCTTTTCGATACTACCATGTTTGCGAACAGGTGGAATACCATAGGCATGTACGTACTGAGTGCTCCGGTGGTGTTATCATGGGTTCAGTTCTATGATTGGGGTGGTGTTGGCCTTGCCATCCTATGCGGCTACATAAGCTCCGGTTCCTACAAGAAGGGGAATAAGGTCGGCGGCTATTGAAAGGCCTAGGAGGCACACACTGCACTTGTAATAATCTCATCGTGTAATAATTTATATTTAATTAATGACAGAGATTTGAATTTTAATTGCCTACTATTCTGATATAATTTAGGAATTATGAAAATTATGGAGAGTGATTTGTATACAATTCTATTGAAGATTTATTTGGAATTAGAAATTGAAAGCCTATTAGCTCAAGAAAGAAGAAGTAGTGAGTCGAATTATTTTAATTTCGAGTATCGGACCATATGGGAGTTTAATTAAATATTCGATTCAGAATTGTAAAATTGAGATTTGATTAATTAGATCTGAATTAGAATAAATTACATTATGAGGAGTGGGAATTAAGATTATTGTGAATTAAATTTACTCATAAGGTATTCAATTTGAATATATAATTTATTACCGAAGACCTTAAGTTTGACAAAAAATTAAGGGCCTTACTGATGTGAGAAATCACAATTAATGATGGAAATAAGCTTAATTTGATATTTGAAACATTTTGGGGATTTGATTAAAAATCTGATTCAGACTGATAAATTTAAATATAATTAATTGGGCTTTAATGGAAGTCAAATTAGATTAATTAAATTATGTGAGACTTGTGATTAGTTATGATTAGGCTAATTATGTGGTTGCTTTGGAATTACATGTCTAAGAATGTGAATTATAAGGATTTGAAGTTATATCTGTTGATTGGAGAAAAATCTGTTGAACTTATAACTTTAAACTGAAAATTGAAAACCTTAGAGGCGGGATAAACCAAAACTGACCATATATATATATGATTAGCATGATTTTTAGAACATAATATGAAGTTTTGTAGAAATCTAATTCAGAATGAACTAAATTGATTTTATTAAATATTATATCTTATATTTATATATAGGTATATGGACCTTAGTTGAGATAGACTCAACAAAAGAAAGGAAAGAAAAATCTGGAGAGAAGAGAAAGAAGCAAGAGGAAAGCAAGAGAGAAAGAAGAAAAACCACAAGACTGAAGAAGGAACATGGGGAAATTGAAGGAATTGTAAGGGAATTCAAGAATTTAATTCAAGGTATATGTAAACCAACTAAAACTCTTGGAATACCTCTTTAGTTGTGTAAAATCAAGGCTTAAATTAGAGATTTCACACTCAAATGAGTTAGGGTTGTAACTCATAAGCTTGAGCAAATTATACTCTTGAAATTAAACATAGATTCCTTGCATTTGTTAGATTTGACAGTTATTTCCCTTATATTTGCTTATCTTGAAATTGATTATGAGAAATTGAGCCTTAATCTTGAGGTTTTGTATAGTTTGAACTCATAAAATTACATATGAAATGAAGATCTATATGAATTTGGAAGAAAAGTTAGGTTTTGTAATAAACATAGAGTTTATCAATTCTTGTTAAAGATTCTTGACTTTTAAGTTAAACCAAGTCTTGATGCTTTTGATTTGAAAAACAATCTTATTCCCATGTTTATCAATGAATTTATGAAGTTTATGTTGAGTTTCAATGAGCCTTAGCCCAAGAACATGCAAGGAAACCATTTTAGAACAAATAGAGTTTTAGACCTATTACTGGACGCCCAAAACCGCACGTGTAGTTTGGTTTTCAGCACGTGTGGATTACCCTGTTTCAGCTAACTTTAAATAGGCATATCTCCCTTATCTGAACTCCGTTTTAGACGATTCTTCAATCTAAATTCAAGTCCCGGAAGTATAGTTTCCAATGGTGGTAGTCTTACATCCAAATTTTAAGTACACAAATAGATATGTTCAAATTAGTGAAGGCTATTCACTTTCTTTCTAACTATTTCATGCTATTTCCTCTCCTAACCCAGTTTCCTTTCGTTTCTTCCTATTTTCCTAGACACGGATTATGACCCATTAAGGACTAATGAGTTTAGAACTAACATACATAATTGGTTAAAGAGCAAAGTAAGGGACTGGTTTATTTGGTTAAGAAAAGATTAAGAGAAATAAATTTGATCAAGTGAGTTATTCTATATTTTGATATGTTGTGCCATGCGCATTGTGATTACAGGTCAAGATTCGAGGACCGGTCAACCATTTCTGGAAACCACAATGAGTAATACCTCTATAAAGGTATGTTCTATTTATTTATTTAACTATTCATAATTGTTATATTTTCTGAAGATTGTATTTATTCGACATGAGTGAATTTCAAGAACTAAATTGTTACGTAATTATGGGCCTAAGGCCGTTCTACTCTATATTGGGCCTGAAGCTGTTATGTTTGATATGGATCGCTTATGAATCATGGGCCTAAGGCCATTCCGTTCGATGTGAGAGATGGAGACATGCCGATGTTCCATCTACTCTATGGCATATGAAATGGACCCGAGGTCATTCCGTTTCTGTTATATATGATGGGCCCGAGGTCGTTGTGTCTGATATGGATTACTTGGCCCTAAGGCCGAGGGAGATGGGGACATGTCAATGTTCTATCTACCCTATGATGTTCAGAACAACTGTTAATATGTTAAGCCCGAGGACGTTCCGTAATAAGTTGGGCCCGAGGCCGTTCTATAAGTGTGAATGGGGATGCTTGTAAATTATCATATGACTCATGTTTATGAAATGTTATTTTATATGAATGAATGGATGTCCCTTTTTGAAATGTAATCATGACCCTTTGCTTGACCCTTGTGGTCCCTTTAATACGCCTTCTGACTCTTTGTATATAAACGGATTTTGATACAATAAGTGTTTGTTATGAAATGATACTTGGAAATAATTTAAGATATATATTTCGCAATTGTAAGTCATGTTTATATAATGTGGTGGACACCATTCATTAACCTCTTTATTTTGGTATTACTCATTGGGCTCTAACTCATCATTTTATATATATATATATATATATATGTGTGTGTGTGTGTGTGTGTGTGTGTGTGTGTGTGTGTGTGTGTGTATGTGTGTGTGTAGGTGAGCAATCGAAGGATCAGCATTAGAGTTTATCCCACAGTTCGTCTCTCCGTCAAGCCATCCATGAAGTGCCTCCGTGTAGAGGCGTAGTATTATTTCTCCAAGCCTAGTTTTGTTTGAAGTCTTTCATATAGTGTGTGAGATTTGCATAAGCTCTGTCATTGTATATGTAAATATGGAAAGTGTAGTTAAATAGTTTAATTATTTCAGGTCATCATGTATGCACAACTCAAAGGACATTGTTAGACTTATTTATTTTGATGATTTATTTAATTATGTTTTAATTTATTTGAAAGAGAAAAATAGAATCCAAAATTTATTTTGATGATTTATTTAATTATGTTTTAATTTATTTGAAACAGAAAAATAGAATCAAAATTTATTTTGTCCCATTATTTCTCACCTAAACTTTTTATCCTAAATATTGTTTGAATGTATTTGACATTTACTTAAATCAGGAGTTCATTTCAACCAAAAATAATGCCCAAACCAGCGGTTCAAACAGCCCAAAACAATGGTTCAAACAGCCTAGCACAGCAGCAAGCCAAAAGGTTTCAAGTGGAAGATATTCAAATTAATAATGATGGAGTGGAAGATATTCAAATTAGTAATGATGGATTGGAAGATATTCAAATGAATATAACGGCTATAAGTTTCATTATATATATCAAAGTCTCTAATGTAAATAAGTTACAAAAAAATCAGAAAATATTCTTTGATCTATAATCACTCACATCTATTCTCTTAAAAATTCTCTGAGAAATGTTCTTTAATTTTTGTTTACATCCTCTTTCAGAAATTATACACTGAGACGTATAGCTTTAAGCCCATATTTCCTGTGTGAGATTTACAGAAAAATCAGGGCTTCATTTTTATATCTATCTTTGAGAGATAATTCTTGTAGCTTTCTGTGAAAGTAAAAACACCTTCTTTTCAATATTGTAAGAGTGTAATACACTCAGTGTTCTTGACTTAGAAAGTCTGTGTAAAATCTGTGGAGAATTGCTAGCACCCTGTGAAGCTAGAGTATAGTGGAAAATCTCAAGTGAAACTTAAGGAGTGGACATAGGCTGAGTTGAAACCGAACCACTATAAATTTGTTTGTCTCTCTCTCCCTTATCTCTTTATTTTATTTAAATTGCCATAACTATATTTCACATTTTCACTGTACTAAAATCATTAACTAACATAGTTGTTAGAACACTTGTTTTAATTATTTTTATTTCATTAACTATATTTATCTATTGTGCTAGTCAAAATTTTTATTAGGGTATTATTATTTTTATTTGTAAAAACCTAATTCACCCTCCTCTTAGGTTGTCTTTTAGGTAACAATTGGTATCAGAGCTTAGACTCTTGTTTTAGATTTAACCATCTAGGAGTTTCGATCTATGGCAACCATAGCTGAAGGACAAGCCACCAATAGGCCACCATTGTTTGACGGAAACAACTATAGTCATTGGAAGGATAAGATGACCCTACCTACAAGCCACTGATTATGCCATGTGGATTATTGTCACCAAATGTCCAAAAATTCCTCCCAAATTAGTAAACAATATTAGTGTACCTAAAATTGAAGATGAATATGATGAGAGGGATCATAAATTATTGTAAGCCAATGCTAAAGCCAAACTCACCCTTGTTTGTGGATTAGACTCTAAGGAGTATAATAGAATTTCAAGTTGTGATTCAGCAAAAGAAATTTGGGACAAACTTGAGGTAACGTATGAAGGTACAAACCAAGTGAAGGAATCTCATATTGATATGCTTGTTCATAATTATGAAATGTTTAAAATGAACTCTGATGAATCTATTTCAAGTATGTTTACTAAATTTACTGAAATTGTAAATTCTTTGAAATCTGTTGGCAAAATTTATACTAACAGTGAGTTGGTGAGAAAAATTATTAGGTGTTTACTAAAGAATTGAGAAGCAAAGGTCACGGCTATTATAGAAGCCAAAAATTTCTCCACACTTGGATTGGATGAGCTTATGGGTTTCCTTATGACTTAAGAGATCACCATGAAAGGACATGAAGATGTTGAAAATAAAAAAGAAAAGTGGAATTGCATTCAAAGCCTCATCAAATGAAGAAGAACATGAAAACTCCAGTGAGGATGAAAGCTATGCCATGTTTAGTAGAAATCTCAAAAGGCACTTCAAGAAAAATAATTATGGAGGAAGAAGACATTTCAAGAAAGAGTACAACAAAGATAACAAGAAAGAGTCTATTATTTGCTATGAGTGCAAAAATCCTGGACATATGAAAATGGATTGTCCAAAATTGAAGAATCATGGAAAAGACTACAAAAAAAAAAAAAAAAAACAAAAAGGCCATGGTAGCAACTTGGGGAGAAAATGAAGATGAAAGCTCAAGTGATAAAATTAAAATGAAGTAGCTAACTTATGTCTCATGGCTTTTGAAGATGAAAACTTTACTCAAGATGAGAAACTATGGGTACTAAAAACCAACACTTAATTGTCATCTTATAGGTTTGCTTTAAGTCCAAAGCTAAAGAAGGGAAGTGGTACCTTGATAGTAGATGTTCTAGACACATGATCTGAGATAAATCCTTCTTTACTATACTGTCATCCAAAGATGGAGGCTTTGTTACTTTTGGAGACAACAAGAAAGGAAAAACCATCGGTATTGGTAGCATCGGTATTTCTCCTAACCCTTCTATTGAAAATGTTTTACTTGTTGATGGACATAAGCATAATCTACTTGGTATTAGTCAATTATGTGATAAAGGTAATCAAGTTATTTTTGATAAATCGCATTGCACAATTGAAAGCATAAGTGATCATAAAGCTTTATTCGTTGGTAATCGTCATGATAATGTTTATGTTTTTCATCTCAATGATCTCTATGCTAGTGATGTTAAATGTTTATATGTTAATAAGGAAAATAGTTGGTTATGGCATAGAAGACTTAGTCATGCTCATATGGATTTAATTACTAAACTTTTGAGAAAGAATTTGGTTATTGGACTTCCAAAACTTAAATTTGAAAAAGATCATCTTTATAGTGCTTGTCAACAAGGAAAACAAACTAAAACATCGTTTAAATCAAAATCTCACATTTCTACAACTAGACCTTTACAACTACTGCATATGGATTTATTTGGCCCTTCAAGGACATCTAGTCTAGGTGGTAAACATTATTGTCTTGTTATTGTTGATGATTATTCAAGATTCACATGGGTTATGTTTTTAGCACACAAAGATGAAACATTTGTTTCTTTCACAAAACTCTGTCGTAGAATTCAAAATGAAAAAGACTTTCTTATTACTAATATTCGAACCGACCATGGTAGAGAACTTGAAAATGAGAATTTTGAATTGTTTTGTGATGAGCATGGTATTGGACATAATTTTTTAGCATCTAGAACCCCTCAACAAAATGATATAGTAGAAAGGAAGAATAGAACCTTAGAAGAGATGAGTAGAACAATGCTTTGAGAAAATCATTTTCCTAAATATTTTTGGGCTGAAGTCATTCACACCGCATGCTATATTTTAGATCATGCATTAATTAGACCTATTCTCAAAAAGACTCCTTATGAACTTTGGTATGATAGAAAGCCCAACATTAGTCACTTGCATGTTTCTTGTTGTAAATATTTTATGCATAATAATGGTAAGGATAACTTAGATAAATTTGATTCAAAATCTGATGAAGCAATTTTTCTTAGTTATTACTGAACTAGCAAAGCTTATTGTGTTTTTAACAAAAGAACTCTTATTGTGGAAGAATCTATACATGTGGCATTTGATGAAACTAACATCTCTGCTCAAAAGCAAATTGTTAGTGATAATATAGATTTGGAACCAAATGTGGAAGATTCAAGTATCTACAAAAAAGAGAACCAACCATGTAAGTTGAACCAAGAGATTGAACAACCTATTCTTCCACCTCAAGAAGAAGGAGGAAACAATGATGATTTGCCAAGAGAATGGAAGTTTATTCATAATCACCCTAAGGATTTAATCCTAGGTGACCCTACAAAAGGTATTAAAACTCGCTTTTCATTTAGAAACATTTGTAGTAACTTGGCTTTTCTCTCACAGATTAAGTCTAAAAACTTTCAAGAAGCCGAATTCGATGAACATTGGATGATAGCTATGCATGAAGAGCTTAACCAATTTGAGAGAAAGAAAGTGTGGGAACTTGTGCCAAAACCTAAAGATCATACCATTATCGGTACCAAATGGATCTTTCGAAACAAGCTTGATGAATCCGGAACAATTATAAGAAACAAGGCTAGACTTGTTGTACAAGGATACAATCAAGAAGAATGTATTGATTTCGATGAAACATTTGCTCCGGTTGCTAGATTAGAAGTCATTCGTATGTTACTTACATTTGCATGTTTTAGAGATTTCAAACTTTATCAAATGGATGTAAAAAGTGTCTTTCTTAATGATTTTATAAATAAGAAAGTTTATGTTAAACAACCCCCAGGTTTTGTAGATCATGCTTTTTCAAATCATGTTTTTAAACTATCAAAAGCTTTATATGGTTTGAAACAAGCACCTCATGCATGGTATGAACAATTAAGTAAATTTTTGATTGAAAATAACTTTTCTAGAGGAATGATTGACACAACACTTTTTGTTAAAACTAAAAATGATGATTTACGTATTGTGCAAATATATGTGGATGACATTATATTTGGTGCTACTAATGAAACCTTGTGTAAGGAATTTGCTAAGTGTATGCAAGGTGAGTTTGAGATGAGCATGATGGGGGGGCTAAATTATTTCCTTGGGCTTCAAATCAAACAATGTAAGAAATGAATTTTTATCAACCAAGCTAGGTACACAAAAGAACTACTCAAAAAGTTTGGTATGTATGACTCAAAAATAGTTGGAACACCTATGAGCACATTCATTAAGCTAGACAATGATGAAAAAAGTAAGTCCACTGATCAAACAAAATATCGAGGTATGATCGGCTCATTTCTTTATTTAACTGCAAGTAGACCCGATATTATGTTTAGTGTTTATATGTGTGCTAGATATCTATCAAATCCTAAGGAATCACATCTCAGTGTTGTTAAAAGAATTTTTAGATATCTTGTTGGCACTCAAAATTTGGGACTGTTTTATCCTAGAGGTGTTGCATTTGATTTAATTAGTTACTCGGGTACCGACTTTGCCTGATGCAAACTTGATAGAAAAAGCACCAGTGGCACTTGTCACTTTCTTGGTAACTCATTAGTATCTTCGTTTAGCAAAAAGCAAAATTCTATTGCTTTATTAACGGCCGAAGCTGAATATATAGCTTTCGGAAGTTGTTGTGCCCAAATATTTTGGATGAAACAACAATTGGAAGACTTTGATTTGCATTATGATCATATCCCTATTAAATGTGATAATATTAGTGCTATCAATTTAAGCAAAAATCCGGTTCAACAGTCACGAACAAAACATATTGAAATTCGACATCATTTTTTAAGTGATCATGTTTAAAAAGGAGATATTGTACTTGAATTTGTAAACACCGACAAGCAATTGGCGGATATTTTCATAAAACCCCCAAGCAAGGATCGCTTCAATTTTATTTGTAGGGAGCTTGGAATGTCGATTTCTACTTTAAAAATTTTGTTATGACTGTGAAACTTGAATTTTTGTTAAAATGATATATGTGTATTGCTGCATTGATATGGAAACATTTATATTAGTTGCATGCTCTCAAGCCCTTCATACATTTATTATCCTTAACAGTTTGCTATTCTCAACTGTGTAATTTTTTTTTTTTTGGTTCTGCATCTTGAGGTAAAATTAACTTTACATACATTGATTTTCTTTAAAACCGTCATAGTATTTTTTTTTTTTTTTTTGCATTACCCTTCTAGCAGCACCGACGTCCCATTAAGTATAATTTCTGCTTGTATTATTTTAATTTATTTTTTTATTGCTATTAGGGTTAATATCTTTTACTTTTTTATTTATTTTTTGTTATTTTACTAATAGGCTTCATTTCCTTTATTATTTTTTTTCTTCTTTTCTTTTCTTTTCATTATTTTTTATTTTTGTTGTTTTGCCCTAAGGCTTAATTTTGATTTTTTTTTCTGCACTTTACTTTTATCTTCAAGTGATTACATTAAATATAAAACAAACACAAATCAAAATATACATATTTACATAAAAAAAAATCCCTTCATTTTTCTAGCTATTGGTCGACCTCACTTACTCGCCTCTTCCACCGCTCTCTTCTTCTTTTTATTACCTTGGGCGACACTTGACGTCCCTGCCCCCGTGCTTTCGTCAAGAGCGAGCACTTCCCGCCGAGTATCAAAAGCCAAGAATGACGTTGCTCCAAATCGGGGCCATGGATGTGGTCTTCCATTTAAGCTTTTTATTTTCGGCCTTCAGTGCGCAAATCTCTGCTCGCGTATCCTTGTGCATGCGTTGGAGCAGAGAGATTTGGGCGTTGACTTGGTGGAGCACACTTGTTCTGTTCTGCAGTCGATGCGCCAATTTTGTGACTACAGTCACCATCTCCATATAGGACATCAGTGTGAGATGATTGGCTTTAATATTTGATTGCGATGTCATTATTTGCTCAATCGACATCATAGGAAGGTTAGGAAGAGTAAGCGCCAGGGCACTCGGCCCAGCAGCACTTAAGAGCTCATTCAGGTTTGAAAAGAGAGTGAGGGGACGGGGCAAAGCCATGTGGTCTACAAGAGAGATGTAATCGAAAGGAGGGTCAGTTTTGGCAAACTTTCTGCTCTACTCAGTTTTTCTACTCTATCTTTCTCAAGATGATGTAGAAAGGGATGCGAGGGAATGAGGAAGAAGAAGGAGATGCGAGTGATTAAGAAGAAGAAGACGGAAGAGAAGAAGACAAGCGGGAGAGAGAGCCGAGGCAGTTGATTGACCCATCTCGCTTTTGTCAGTTGACTGACGCAAAAGCGAGGCCGCGTGTCCGACACAATTTTCGACAGAAAACAAAAAGGCGAGCGAATCATATATATATGTATGTATATATCTCTGTTTTGATTATCTGTTTTTGATGCCATTTATCCCTATCATTTTCTTCTTCCACCTCCCGATTCTGAGCCATGATTTCCTTTTTGATAATGTCACAGGGGGAGAAACTTATGATGTTATGTATTATGATGTTATATATTATAATGTTATGTATTATGATATTATGTATTATGATGATGTTATGTATTATGATGTTATATATTATGATGTTATGTATTATGATGATGTTATATATTATGATGATGTTATGTATTATGATGTTATATATTATGATGTTATGTATTATGGTATTATTTTCAAACTAATCTGATATTTTATATTTATAGTTTGATATCTTAATACCATAATGCATAACATCATAATATATAACATCATCATAATACATAACATCATAATATATAACATCATAATACATTACATCATCATAATATATAACATCATCATAATACATGACATCATAATATATAACATCATAATACATAACATCATAAGTTTCTCCCCCTGTAACATACATTATCAAAAAGGAAATCATGTCTTAGAATCAAGAGGAGGAAGAGAAAAATGATAGGGATAAATGGCATCAAAAACAGATAATCAAAACAGAGATATATATATTACCCAAAAGACAATCTAAGAGGGGGTAAATTAGGTTTTTACAAATAAAAATAATAATACCCTAATAAAAATTATGACTAGCACAATAGATAAATATAGTTAATGAAATAAAAATAATTAAAACAAGTGTTCTAACAACTATGTCAGTTAATGATTTAAGCACAATGAAAATATGAAATATAGCTATGGCAATTTAAATAAAATAAAGAGATAAGGGAGAGAGAGGCAAACAAATTTATAGTGGTTCGGCTTAAACTCGGCCTACGTCCACTCCTCAAGCTTTACTTGAGATTTTCTACTATACTCTAGTTTCACAGGGTGCTAGCAACCTTTTCACAGATGGAGCAATCCTCCACAAATTTTACACGAATTTTCTAAGTCAAGAATACTGAGTGTACTACATTTTTACAATGTTGAAAAAAAATGTGTTTTTGCTTTCACAGAAAGCTACAGGAATTATCTCTCAAAGATAGATATAAAAATGAAGCTCTGATTTTTCTATGAACCTCACACAGGAAAAATGGGCTTAAAGCTATACGTCATAGTGTATAATTTCTGAAAGATGATGCAAACAAAAATTGAAGAACACTTCTCAGAGAATTTTTTAGAGAATAGATGTGAGTGATTATAGATCAAAAAATATTTTCTGATTTTTTTGTAACTTATTTACATTAGAGGTTTTGGTATATATAATGAAACTTATAGTCGTTTATAGCCGTTGTATTCATTTGAAGATCTTCCACTCCGTCATTACTAATTTAAATATCTTCCACTTGAACCTTTTGGCCTGCTGCTGTGCTGGACTGTTTGAACCTTTGTTTTGGGCTATTTGAACCTTTGGTTTGGGCATTATTTTTGGGTTGAAATGAACTCCTAATTTAAGCAAATATTAAATACATTCAAATAATATTTAGGATAAAATTTTAGGTGAGAAGTAATGGGACAAAATAAATTTTGATTCTATTTTTCTCTTTCAAATAAATTAAAACATAATTAAATAAATCATCAAAATAAATTTTGGATTCTATTTTTCTTTTTTAAATAAATTAAAATATAATTAAATAAATCATCAAAATAAATTTTGGATTCTATTTTTCTCTTTCAAATAAATTAAAACATAATTAAATAAATCATCAAAATAAATAAGTCTAACAATCTCTCCTTTTTTTATGATAGCACAGAATGATGTTTTGATTTGATTGGAGAGTAAGAAAGGCTTCCCCTCAAGTCATGCTCCCTGAATTCATTTCTAAATACATAGGTTAGCACAAGTGTAATAAATAAACTTTAACCAACAACATGATATAAGATTAAGATATCAAACTATAAATATATAACATCAGATTAGTATGAAAATAATACCATAATACATAACATCATTATACATAACATCATAAGTTTCTCCCCTTGTGACATTATCAAAAAGGAAATCATGGCTCACAGTCGGGAGGAGGAGAATGAAAATGATAAAGTCAAATGGCCTGTTATTACATGAGAATTTTTTTGAAATTCTGTCTTTGAGGCCTGAATGCAGGCTGGTCATGACCTAAACTTTTGGGGGGGGTTTGGGTCATATCAGTACTTTTACTTTCAAATTCTATTTGCCCATTTATACTTTCTGTTTTGCACTTTCTGTCTTTATCTCGGTTTGCACATTATGTGTGACAACCCCACCACATACAATGATTAGCACTTAATTAATTCAGGAGATTTAAATTTTAATTGTCAATTATTCTAATTTAATTTGGGGTTTATAAGAATTATTCAACCCGATTCGTATATGATTCTATCGAGGATTTATTTTGGAATTAGAAATTGAAAGCCTAAATGGCTCAATAGAGTATAATTACTAAATTGAATTATTTTAATTTCGAGTATTGGACCGTATGGGAGTTTAATCAAATATTCGATTCGGATTTGTAAAATTGAGATTTGATTAATTGGGTCCGAATTGGAGTTAATTAAGTTATGAGAATTTGGGAATTAAGGTTACTATGAATTAAATTTATATATGAGGTATTCAATTGAGCATGTAATTTATTGGCGAAGATTTTGAAGTTTAATCTAAAATTGATGGCCTTAATGATTTAAGAAACCAACATTGAGGATGGAAATAAGTTTAATTTGATATTTGGAGCCTTTTGAGAGTTTGATTAAAAATCTGATTCAGAATGATGAATTAAATAAAATTAATTAGGCCTTAATGAAGTCAAATTAGACCGATTAAATTCTGTTGGTTTATGATTAGTTATAATTAATTTAATGATTTGCTAATTGAGATTTATTAATACTAAGTGTCGCTTAATTAAATAAATCTTAAACATAAATTGAATTATGGAAGAATATAGAATTAAGAGTGTATATGGGTGTGTGCCGATTGAGAAATTTATGTGGGTGTACTGAGAAATCTAGTTGTATTGTGCGTGTGCACGTGTACAAGGAGTTGAAAGTGGGTGTTTGTATGTTATGCTAACTTCATAAAAAAGAGAGGTGAACTCAATTTGGAGAGAACACTTGGAGAAGCTTGAGAGGGAGGGAGAGAGAGAAAGAGAGGGAAGAGAGAAGTTGTGCTGGAAGCTAACTCCATTAAAAAAAAAAAGAAGGAAGAATCTCAAGCTTTGTCAACAAAATGAAGGCCTTTGGTAAGAAAGTTTAAACTTAAGTTCTTGTAGATTAAGTATTTAGCAATTAAGATCAAGTAGTAATTGAGTTTAATTTCATGAGATTACAAGGAAATTAAGGAAGTAATGAAGGAAAATTTGAGTTAAGATTGATAATAAAGAAATTTGTAATGTAATTTGTTATTGGGTTAGATTTTCCTGTCATCCTTCACAATTTGAAGTCTAACCTTACATGTATTGTGAATTTCCAAGATTTTAGACTTTAATTCATGTTTTAAAGGTTTATGAGCTTAAGTTAGGTTTGATATGAAGAAAAGTAATAAAAATCTAAATTAGAACAATTCAAGAAGTAAAATTATGATTTGAAAATATAAAATAGTTAGTTTTGATCTTAATTTCATACACGCAAATGATAATCTAAGAAGTTTATAATTTTAATTTCATGTCTTGAAGGAAGATAGAAAAGAGTTTGAAGTCAATTTTATGTAAACAAAAATAAATTAGCAAGAAAATGAGTTAGGTTCATGATTATGAAAATTAACTTAGAAATTAATTATTTTGGGTTTGATTTTGAATTTCATATGAATTTGAATCTTATTGTTACATGCATGTAATTTGGAGAAATTAATTCATTAACATGGTTAAGGTTAATCAATATAGAAATAATTACATGCACAATGAAGTTCTTAAAAATTGAGCTAAGCAATTTCATATTTTGAAGAGAATGAAGAATTTTATAAAAATCAAATTTATGGAAATTTGGGGTTAATCCTAAAGTTAGACAAGGTTTTGATTTTTTATTATGAAAGATGAGAATTGGTTTAATTTTAAATTTGAATCCATGCATGCAATATAATTTAAGAGTTTTATTTAATGTCAACATGTTATGGAATATATTAAATTAGTCATTTTATTTGAATTACATATATGCATTATTTGCTAGGAAAATTGACAAGAAAATGAAAAATTGGAACTAAGATCAAGTTTATGAAGTTTAATTAGAATATTTTGGATTGATTTTGGAAGTTGTAATTAAATCAAGCTCCACAATTTTATTGTGCATTTGATTTTGAAAAGGACTTTCAGAATCATGAGCTCATGGGTTTTAATTTAAATATTATTTTTTAAGATTTTGAGCAAATAATTTATAAATAAATAAGTGTTTATGTTTTCTAAAGTATTTTCAAAGTTTTGATCAAGATTAGTATGGGTTTAAAAATTGAAAATGCATTAGGAAGCTATTTTTGAGAAATTTAGAATTCTGAAATTTTACAGATCGCTCGAGTGGACTAACTACTGCTCAAGCGCACATTCAAGGCTTCCAAAACTTTTGCAGTCTTTTATAGACCACTCGAGCTACTAAAGGTTAGCTTGAGCGAACAACTATTTTCAGCATATTTTTGAAAAATTGTATTTAGCTCATATTTTTTTATTCTCATCTCTTCCCAAGCATTCTAGACATGATTTATGGCTTAATAAAGATTAAGAAGCTAACAATCAATATTAATTAGCTGATTAAAGAATAAGTCATTAACTTAGTGGTAATTGGTTAAGAAGCCAAGTAAGAAATTGGTTATTCAGAAAAGAATGATTTAGTAATAAAAGAATATGTGAAATAAGAATTTGATTCATTTGACTAAAGAAAGAAAGCGCGTAGTAGACCTTCGGATTATTTAGATAAAAGATAAGAGAAGTCAAGTTTGATCAATGAAGTAATATTGTGTTTTTATGTGTTTGTGTCTGTCACGTGCTATCGTTTGCTTAATCTATTTGATTTGTCTGCCTTATCTGATCTACTAGCGGAGCCATCTATGAGTAATAACCTAGTAAAGCTATATTCAACTTTATTTATTTTTTGTATATGGAATATGATTTGTTTTATGAAATGTTATGCTCTGTACAATGAATGATTGTCCAGTTTCTAACAAGCACTCGTGGCAATAATTCTGTGGTTCAAGTATATGATCTGTTCCTAGTACTGGAGGTTCCTTTGTGGAACTGGTAAGTATGTTATCTGTTCCTAGTACTGGAGGTTCCTGTGTGGAACTGGCAAGTATGTTATCTGTTCCCAATATTGGAGGTTCCTTTGTGGAACTAGCAAGCATGTTATCCGTTCCCGATACCGAAGGTTCCTTTATAGAACTGACAAGTATGACCCTCAATGCTCTGTATTTGATTTGTTAGCGCTAATGGATGTACCACATATGAACAAGCATGAACTCTGTTTTCTATATATAATTTGAATAAGAATATGAATAAGAATCTATTTTTGATATAAACTCTGATTTCTGACTCTGTGATGGACATCATTCAGTAAAACCCTTTACTTTGTTATTATTCACTGGGCTCCAGCTCATTGTATTATTTATGTATGTAGGTGATTAGGCGCATGACCAGGCTTAGAGGCGTTTGCCTGGAATATGTTTTTGTCAACCAACATATGTGCCTCCCGTGGAAGTTTCCGATATGTCAAGTGGTTATGGCTATGTGATTAAAGTTCAAGTTTTGTTTTCTTGTTTGTTTAAACAAGTCTTTGTTTATTTTGTAATTAGGGCTAAGTCCCTTTTTGTCTAATCTGTATATATATGATGACATAAGGAGGATGTGTAGATATGTATATAAAAAGTTTAATTTTTTTGTCTCATATAAGTCTGCACAGTTCAATGGATGCTGTATATTTGTTATTTGCTTCCGCTAGCCCCTAATATTATGTTAATCTGTCTCAGAGGCCTTCGGTAATCCCAAGATTGGGGGCGGGCTTGGGTCGTGACATTATGCTTTCTGCTTTGTACTTTCTGTCTTTATCTCTGTTTCTGCTTATTGACTCATAAACTAATCTTTTCTTGTAGCTTTGGGTGTATGCATAATTCCCTACTCTTACCCCGATTCCATGAGACAAGGTAGAGGCCATTATGCCCTACTGCCGGCGATATAATAGCAAATGTCATCCCCCGCGCCGCGGCGATACCGTCTTTGCATACTACCGTCAATTTTTTGATACGGTGGTGGCCCACGAGGTAATCTGAACCCATACTCACTTTTGCTTCATTTCTATTGCTATTGCTTTGATCCATACTTTGACAACTGACAGCAACAAGCAACTGACAACTGTGCATCTTCTATTTATAGATTACACGACAGCTATCACGACCTAAACCTGCCCCTATAGGTTTAGCGTCATAACCAGCTAGTAATCTTGGGATTACCAAAGGCCACTGACCTGAATATCATAATATAAGGGGTTGTGGACGCAAAAATATAAAATACAATATCCATAGAGCTGTGCAGACATATACGAGACAGCAATAGCAAAACTTCCATATACATAACTTACATGTAACGCCATACACATATCCATCTTTCATCGTCGTTAAACATATAACACAAAGAATCGTTTCCTTAAAAACAACAAAAGTCTAGAACTTATAACTGATTCACAAAACTCGACCACTTCACAAAAGGGGAACGTCCTCAGGAGGCACTGTAGCTGACTGACAAAAACAAAACTCTCCAGGCAGCAGCTTAGGCCTGATCATGCGCCTGCTCACCTACATACATAAATAATACAGTAAGCTGGAGCCTAGTGAATAATAACCGAGTAAACATTTTAATGAATGATGTCTGTAATGGATTCGTAACAGAAATAGAGTCTTATACATATTCATATTTACATTCACAAATCGTACATTTCTCATTATCATACGTGGTACATCCATTAGTGTTAACAAATCCAATGACCTATAGAGGGACGACCATGAAGGCATTTCGATGACTCATGTGCACAGAGACGTTTCCGATGACCCATAAAGGGACAGCCATAAAAGCATTTCGATGACCCATAAAGGGACGCAAAATATCACATGATGCTATAGATGCCACGAGTACATTTCAGAAACTTGGACAATCATTCATTCATACAAAACATAGCATTTCAGAAAATTGATCATTTTATATCATCAGAAAATAATTAAAGTTAAACATAACTTTATAGAGTTAATACTCGCAGTTGGCTTTGGTAATGGCACGTAACGTACACCAACACATAGCAGAGACATATTGAAACATATGTTCGGAAAGCACTAAACTTAATTCTTTTTGTTCTTAGTGTGTTTCTAAGTTTTATCCTCATTATTATGTCTTAATTAGGGCTTAAGAATGCCTAGGATGCAATGGAGATGCCAAAATATGATTCAAAACACTTAGTCAAACTTACTAAAAACAGGGTCCTTACTCGAGCATAGCTTTCTTCGCTCGAGAGGAGAGTCAAAAATAAGAGTGGTCGCTCGAGCGGTCTGTAAACTCTGCAAAAGTACTGGTTGTTTGATTTTTTCGCTCGACGTACGCTCGAGCGTGAGACCTTGGTCTTCGCTCGGGAGAAACTCTGGTCGCTCGAGCAGTTTGTAAAACTTGTGAACTTCTGAGAGCATGCATTTTACGCTCGAGCCAACTTTTGGTTGCTCGAGCGGAAGTGCCAAATAAAGAGTGGTCGCTCAAGTGTAGGTTCTGTCACTCGAGCGAAGAAAAAGAATTTTGGAATTTCTAGATTTGCTTCCAAGCTCCAAAACTCAACTCAAAGTTGTAATTCATGTTCTTCTGGGCCAAAAACTTAAGGCAACTTGTGTAAACTTTTAAAACATTGTGAATTCAAAATCATTTCGCAAAATCAAAGCCCAAAAGCAAATCAATTATTCAAACCAACTTTGAAACTTATATGTATATGACATGTATGCAATGCTATGAACTCAAACTTGTCCAAACCATGATCAATTTAGATAAAATGGTGTAGAATAAGATGAATTCCCAAAACTAAGTGAGAACAATGGCATGCATGAGAGAATTTCTTAGAAATCAAACTCAACATTTGAGGAAATGAACATGCATGTATGATTTAACTTCTAATTTACCTCTCAAATCTTAATTCTTGTTCTAATTCCTCTTGAATTCATGTGTTAAGTCTCAATTACAAAAGTAAAGGCTTAAATCCTTACCTAAACTCTTTAATTAGGCTCTAGATTGCTATGTCTTTAAGCTTCCAAGCCAATTCCCTTTAATTCTCTAGCAAATTCCTTCTAACCTCAAGTTTTGATCTCAACCCTCTTGGTCTCTTCTTCCTCTCTCTCATGTTTTGTTTTTGTAGGCTCAAAATGATGAAGAAAAGATGACTGAAGTGGTGTATAAGCCTTATATAGGCTTGATTAGGGAATTAATTAAACTTAACTTAAGTTAATCAAATTGACATTAATTATTCAAATTTAATTCGTTCCGAATCGAATTTCAATTAAACCTACCATAATTTTCTAAAAATTCTAAATAACACATATATTGTGTCAATTTCGTGTTTGGATGCCAACAAGGCCTTCAATTCACAAGACAAAATAGAAAGACAAACAAATATTCCTACAGCGGACATATATAAACACAAATAATGCAATACACATGCAATTAATCAATAATTTCAGCTTAATTACTTATTAGGTATATTTAATCACGGTTTATCAGCTAATCGCAATTCGAGGCTGTTACAATAGCCATGGGCAATGATGCCAACTGAGACACAAGATGAGTATATAGGGTCTTAGGATACCTTCTGGCTATAGATCCTATTAGAGGGCCCTTTCTGTCGGACATGGTACTTAGGGAAGAGATTCGTGCACTAGACTTTGGGCCTACCAGATCCCGTCGTTCCTGTTTTGTCTCTACCATCTATGAGGACAGCCGATGGTCTACCCGTCGAGGCCATCGTACAGTTCATGGCGGGACAAGACGCCGACCTATTCCGCGAGGTCGAGGATTATGTTGCCTCTATCCGGACTCATCTGATGCCACTCCTGACCGAAGCTCGGACAGGAGACGCTGCAGGTGCCCCCGCTGCTGGAGGTGCTGCTTATGCTGCCAAGCCTGGTGTTGGATGGGTTACCCTTGCTATACATGGAACGGGTCTGTTGGTGATTCCGACTGCAATCCCGTGTTGGCGATCGAGTGGGACGACCAACCAGATTCCGATCGAGCCACCGAAAAAAGGAGCACGGGTACGTCAAAGACCTTAATATGCAGCAGGTATACACTTTGCCTCGCAGTTTGCATTTGATACTCCCTTTTCTGGATACTGATGTTCAAATTTATTTGCAGGTGGCATTGGAGTACGTGGACAGCTTTCTTGGGTTGGTCATCTCACTGGTCCAGATGGTGCGAAGGAGAGAGACATTGCTTACTCTCCATGGTTATCAGGTATTCTATATTTCTCATTCATCTGACTGCATTGATTCATATCCATATTCATATTGTTCGGCATTACACTATACTGATTTGCCATACTTGTACTGGTTATGCATTGCACATTGTTTTGATACACTATTCTGATACTCTGTTTCTTACTTTTAGCCTCTACATGTACCTGTGGCAGCAGCAGCATCGGCAGCCCTAGCGGTACCTCGTCTGGCTGCTGGGAGAAGAGGATAAGCTTTCATACGCGGCAGGGGTGAGAGCAGAGGTCGGGGCAGAGGTAGGAGTACTTGGGGTCAAAGTAGAGAGTCTCAGGCAGAGGAGACTTCCTCCTCTTCAGAGCCAACTTTTAGTGAGAATGATGCCAAGACTAACAGCACCGAGAAGACAATGAGCAGGCACTCTGAGTCTAGGAGCGAGGATGGTGAGGCTAGCTCGGAGTCAAAGAGCGAGGAAAATGACGCCGGCTTTGCCTTTGAGTCTCACCCTTCTGATAATAGCGGTGCTGATGGCGATAGTGCCTCTGAGTCCTCTCCGTAAAAGAGGACGAAGAGGGCCTCTTGAGCATGACTCTGATTTTGTATTCTTCTTTTCTTTCTTTTTGGTTTGGTAGTTTAGAACTTTGTATAGCTTTAGATAGGTCTTTTACTTTTTGTTTTGAAACACTTGTATTCTCCTTTGTAAAAACTGTGATCAGTGTTGAACGCTGCAGTTTTATAACAGGAGTTTTGTTTTGCATCTTGAGAATGACACCACACTTTCATAAAATAGATTGTACTTTGAATTTGAGACTGAAAATGCTTGTATTTGAACGATGTTCATAATCGGGTATTGAGCCTTTAACTGACCAAAATACGAAATACAACATGATTATGCAAATGTGATGATCATAAGTATGTTTATTGATACAAAAATAATGAATGAAAAGCTATCAACTCAAATGGATTGGCGTCTAAACCTAAACCCCCAAATCCATGAGGACTTTACAACACCACAAGCATGGCATTCAAGGCATAAATTAAATAAACAATTAAAGTAGCTCTAAAATAGCAAAAACAGTGTTGGAATCATGTTGAAAAGCTAGGAAAAGTAAACCAAAAAAATAAGAGAACAAAGCTAGTAAGCAAGCCTAAGGAAGGGTGGCCAACCCCTCCACTTTTGGAACCTTAAAATCACATGTTTTAGCCTCTGAAAACTCTAAAAATCAGTAGTTCAAAGTAAAAAAACAAGTGGGAAACACAAGGATATGAGCTATAGAATAAGGTTCAAGAAAGAGTGGTTAACCCCTCCACCTTTAATAGCTTTTAAATCACAAGTTTCAACTCACAAAACCAGTCCAAAACAGTGTGAAAAAGAGTAAGAAAGAGTAGTGTAAAGATGGCAAAAGTTATATCTCTTGAAGAGAGGATGTTCTTTGGTTCACAAACCACAAGGTGGTCACTCATAAGAGCTAGAATTTTGGCTCAATTATCTCAGCAAGAAGCCTCAAAATTTTGGTTTATGAAGTGTATGTATAGTGTATGTATATTCCAAGACAAATAGGGAGAGTGTTTGGCAAGTTTTTGGCACATGGAGAATTTTTCTAATCTAAAACCATAAGAGAAGGTCATCTATTTATAGAAAAATAGGTTCCCCTGTTGGAAATATCTGTACTGAGCCAATTGGTGCAAGGCATGCACATGAGGGGACAGCTGGCAGCAAAATATCTGCTGGCCGCTGGACATGGCCGACCGGCCATGGAGAGAGACTGTCGACTAATAGAAATTGGCCTGCTAGCCACTTTTTGGCCAGCAGGCCTCTAAGTGGTCAGGCTAGAAAAAAATAGGTTTTGGTCTGAAGGAGGTGCAAGGTTTTGGCTCTAAAGCTTGAAAATCGAAGGCTTTTGCTGAAGAAATTGAATGATTTGGATAGCGTAACAATTCATTATTAAATGTTCACCATGAGGCGCCCAAGTCTTAAGGGCGATCAAAAATGGAGTGTCTACAGTTGGTTAGTAGTTTTCCTTTTAATATAAGCCAAAGGAAGCATTGGATGTTCACCATGAGGCGCCCAAGTCTTAAGGGCGATCAAAAATGGAGTGTCTACAATTGGTTAGTAGTTTTCCTTTTAATATAAGCCAAAGGAAGCATTGCAATTTTGGGGAGATTTTAACTTTCCAAATCCACTTCTAATCCATGCCATCCATATTAGAATTAGTAATGAGATTATAAGCAGAGGCAGTATTGAGGTTACTACACAGAGAACCAACCTAGGCAGGAGTATCAGTGTAAGTTACAAATATGGGCCTATAGATTTTGAGAATTTCATGAAGATCTTGTAGGTTAACCAGAGTGAGCATTTTATCTATGTCCCAATTACCTTCTTCATCAGGAATTAAGCTAACCTTATCATAATCATTTACAAGAAATGTATTATTTACCTGAGATAGAGGATGTTTTCCATACCACCAATCATTCCAGAAAAAGATATCCTTCCCATTGCGCACAATCCATTTGACACTCTTTCTAAGGACCTCTTTGTTTTTACACATGCTTCTCCAGATATGTGAGGACCTCTTCTTCATAGGCCAAGAACAAAAGCTGTTTTGTTTCAAATATTTGGACTAAAACACTCTACACCAAAGTCTATTATTATCACTTAGAAATTTCCACCCAAGTTTGGTTAAAAGAGCAGCATTTTGATCTCAAGCATTTCTAATGCTTAACCCTCCCTCAGCTTTGCTTCTACACACACTATCCTAATTGACCAAATGAACTTTCTTTTGAGTCTCAGTGTCACCCCAAAGGAAATTTCGATTAATTTTATCAATTTCATCACAAATTTTCCTACAGAGTTCCATGGTTTGCATGTTATAAGTGGGGATGGTAGAGGGTAATGCTTGGATTATAGTGGTTCTAAACATGACATATTGATATGTGGTTCTACTTACAAACACGTTGTGGCCTAGTTAACCATATCAAAATCATTTACATGTCGTTGGATTCACCTCATGGCTTAATTTTCATTCCACCCCTTATATGCTTTGTTTCACCTCTTTTTCATGCCATCGGAGTTTTGAAAGATAATCAAAATAGGCTTTTTCTTTCCTTTTTTTTTTTTCATATTCAAACCCACATGTTCAAGACCTTGTATCTCTCTCGTCGTAATCATGTATTGCCTTAATTTTGCATCATTGGATTCAAATCATGACCTATTTTTCATTTCACCCCTCATACGTCTTGCTCCATTTTTTTTTTTGATGCTGTCAGAGCTTCAAAAGTTGGCCAAATATAAGATTTTTCTCATTTTTTTTTTTTGGATTCAAACTCACATGTTCAAGAGTTTGTATCTCCCTTGTCGTAACTCTATTTTTTCCTTCTCATTTTTGCATTGTTGGATTCACTCGTTTGGCAAGAGGCTATTTTAGCCAATTAGCCAAAAAGTTACTAAATTAGCCAAAAAGCCAACAACCCATACCAAAAAGTCAAAGATTCTCTTTTCTCTCTACTTTTTGCACATCTTTTCGTAATTAGCCAAAAAGTCATCCCAAACATACAAGTTTTTTTTACCTACCCTTTTAGCCAAATAGCCAAAAAGTTACTAAATTAGCCTGTTCCCAAACGATAGTTTTCATTCCATCCCTCATAGGCCTTGTTCCACCTCGTTTTACGTGCCGTTAGAGCTCCAAAAATTGGCCAAAAATTAGAATTTTTTTTTCCTTCCTCTATCTTCTATCTCCATGCTTCTTCCTTCCTCATTCTTTTCCTCTTCCTTCATGCCCTTTCCATCGAGCTCTTGGTAGCCACCGAACCTCCGATGGTAATAGTGACGGTGACATCGAGTTAGTTTTATTTTGTTCTAAAGAGAGGGGGTGTTTAGGAAGAAGACTTTTTAGTTTTTTTAGCTAAAATAGCACTGAAAGACAAAATGGGCTAAAATAGTCAATAAGACAAAATGTCACATCAAACTTATAATCATTTCATTTTTTCTCTCACAAACATCACATCCAACTACAAAAAAATCTAATAATCTTCCCAAATACAAAAATTTTAGCTTATTAAAATAGTCAAAAACTAAAATAGCTTACTAAAATAGGAACTTCCCAAACACCTACAAAATATTCTTGACTTAGTTTTACAACAAAGAAAAGAAGTCATGAGAGAAAAATAAATTTACTTATTAGACTTATGCCTCCGTTTGAGAAGTGGATTGACTTTTTGGCTTTTTTGGCTATTTTAGCCTAGGCTAAAAAGCTTGGGTTAGGAAGGACTTTTTGACTTTTTAGCTTTTTTTGTGAGAGAATAATGTAATGATTATGGGTTGGATGTGATGTTTTGTTTGTTGTGGCTAAAATAGCCTATTTTATCTTTTGTGGCTAAAATAGCCCCAAACCTCCTTACCAAATGGAGCCATGCCTCTCTCAAAAAAAATATATAATTATTGATGCACAATTATTATAATTTTTTACATAAATAAACTATTTAACGAGTTTTAAAATTAAATTACTGAGTTGTGCTTTAAAATAAAATAATAATAATAATAATAATAATAATAATAATAATAATAATAATAATAATAATAATAAGGGGAAAACACCATTAAATCCCTAATTTGGAAATGTTAACCCATTTAGTCCCGACGTTTTTTTGTTGGTCTAATAGGTCCTATTTTATGTGTAAAGACATTAGTACCCATTTTTTTACGTGTCTGGGTCAGTAATTGAGGAGGTAATTTTGGGTTGGTGTTTATGTGTAATTTAACGAATTGTCCAAAAAGCTTACTATACACCTTTTTTAGATTTCCCTCATTTTCCAAACATCCGATGCTTTTGATGTTTGTGGGTGTTTTAAACATCAGATTCATTTAAAAAAAATTTACCATTATCAAAACATCATCAAAAATCGGTAACATCATCAAATCATCATCAAACCTCATCGTGAACAACAGCAACATCAAAGCATCATGAACATCATCGTGAACAACAGCAACATCAGAACATCAGATTCATTTAAAAAAAATTTAACATCAACAAACATCATCAAACATTGAGAACATCATCAAATATCATCACATTGTGAAAGAGGCATTTAATGTAAGTTACTATAGACCTTTTTTGGATGTTTAATGTAAACATCAGATTTCCAGTATAGTGTTTATAAGAGTATAGTGTTTACATTATCACAATGTGATGTTTAATGTGATGTTTACATTAGAGTATAAACACTATACATAAACACTAGCCGAGAATGGGAAGAAAGAGGCCGCCGACGATACCAGGACCTAGAATCTCCAGCAAGAGCTCGTTGCCATTGGAGAGGTATGTGGAGGCGAGGAACATTATCGTTGATGAAACTGTTCATGATCCCCATAGCCTTGCTTGAGATCCCGATATCTGGATGAACCTGCTTCAAAACCTTGAAGATGTAGATCTTGTGAGTTCGACCTCTTCTTCTTCTTGTCTCCGGCGACAGCTTCTTCCCGGCCTTCGGCTTCTTCTCCGTCGGAGCCTTCTCCGCCACCGTGGACTTCTTCTCCTCCGCTGGCTTCTTCTCTGCTGTTACTGCTTTGGGTGCTATTAGAGAGTCTAGAGAGAGAAAACTAGGGTTTCAAAATCGAGATGAGAGAGATTGATTCGGATGTTGATGTTCAGGATGTTGTTCAATAGTGGATAAAAATGTAAACTTTATATACAATATATCAAAAACATATATTATATCAAAAAAAAAAAAAAAACTAAATAATTTTAAAAAAAATAATTAAAATTAACTAAAATAGCATTTATTATATTGAGATTTATGAGTAACTTCATAATAATAATCTAGTCAAAGTCATCGTCGACTCGAAGGAAGCAAAACCCTCGGCTTCTTGACATCCCCAAAACTCACAGATCAACCTTCACACCAACCCAAAAATGGCGATCTCTGCAACTTCAAGATCCAAAACCCATCTCACTCTCCTCCTCCTCCTACTCCTCTTCTCTCTCCTCTTCCTCCTCACTCCCTCCTCTTCCATGTCTGATGATGATGATGATGATGATGAATCCGACATCGTCTCCGAGCTGCTCTCTCTCCAATCCCAATCCAACTCCGGCATCATCCGCCTCTCCGACCACCTCCTCTCTCGCCTCCTCTCCTCCAAACCCCCCCGCCCTTTCTCTCTCCTTATCTTCTTCGACGCTCTCCAACTCCACGACAAATCCGAGCTCCAACTCAAATCTCTCCGCTCCGAATTCGCCCTCCTCTCCTCCTCCTTCATCTCCAACAACGCCCCAAACCCTTCTTCCAAATCCAACCTCTTCTTCTGCGACCTCGAATTCAAGGACTCTCAGTCCTCTTTCGCCCTTTTCGGAGTCAACGCTCTTCCCCACATTCGTCTCGTACCCAACTCCGCTGTCGATATCAAACGCGATACCCTTCAAATGGATGCCGGAGATTTCTCGCGGTTAGCCGAATCCATGGCTGAGTTTGTTGAATCCAAGACGAAACTCATTGTTGGTCCAATTCATCGACCCCCAATTGTTTCCAAGACGCAAGTGATTGTGATTGTTCTGGCATTGTTGATTTCTTTGCCTTTTCTTGTGAAAAAATTGATTGCTGGTGAGACCCTTTTCAATGATTCCAAGTTTTGGTTGGCTGGAGCTGTATTTGTCTACTTTTTCAGTGTTTCTGGGGCTATGCATAATATAATTCGGAAGATGCCCATGTTTTTGGCCGATCGGGACGATCCTTCGAAGCTGGTTTTCTTCTATCAGGGATCGGGAATGCAGCTTGGAGCAGAGGGTTTTGCGGTTGGGTCTTTGTATACGGTTGTTGGGTTGTTGTTGGCTTTTTTGACTCATGTTCTTGTCACAGTGAGGAGTGTGAATGTGCAGAGATTGGTTATGATTGTAGCACTGTTTGTTTCGTTTTGGGCTGTGAAGAAAGTTGTGTTCTTGGATAATTGGAAGACTGGTTATGGGATTCACATGTACTGGCCTTCGAGTTGGCGGCTGTGAGAGATTGAAGACGGGTCTTGTTCGTCTCTAATTATAGGTAAGAGTCTTTTACTATTTGAATTGTGTATGACATTTACCAAAGCGGAATAGGGTCACACAATAATTTCTCAGCTTGTTGGTAATTTGATGAATGGTTGATTTTTGGTCAATACATTTTTGTACTAGTAAGGTTTTGAATGTGAACTAAATGCTATGCTTTAGTCAATTGCAATGTAATATTTTCCTTGCCGAAGGATATTCTTCAGTTGTGCCAGAAAAAAGCTGCAAGGCATTTCATTAGAAGTGCACAATCAACCCTTAAGCATTAATGAATGTTGTATCGTGATTCATATCTGTACGGAAGTTCCTTTCCCAGAAAATTATATAATCTCCTTGAGCAATAATTATTGGAGCAGAACTAGTGTTCCACTATCGCGTTGAGGGGCTACATGTTGTTCTAACATGTGCCTTTTCTACAACATCCATGTTTTCCTCCCTTGTTCCAAGCCAAGTGTATTCATTCTAGATTGAATATGGTGAGATTTTGATTGTCCAAATAGTATCCTCAGATTCTTTTCCCCTTTCCACTAGAGTTTGTCCTAAATTTTCTCAACAAATTCCTCCCATAGTTGCACAAAGCGGGAGCAGGGGCAAAACCAGGGATGAGAAAGTGAGGGCTCTATAAAAGAGTTTAACGTTGGGAGTGGGATTAAGACCCAGGGCTGGGGTAGGGGCGAGACCCACATAGGAGTTTCCTGATACTAGATTCCTCTTTCATTTTTAGATGAAATTTCATAGCATCCACCTGAATATAGCTTATGGATTCTTGCAAGATTTTACATTATTTTTTAAATTTTCTTGTTGCTGACTTAGTCTTCTGGGTGTAGCCATGTTATTTGCACAGGCAAGTGCCTAGATGTGTAATATGGTTACACTACTATTCTGCATGACTTCATTAGTAGCTATTTTAGCTTTCTGAGCTTCCTTGCTTATGCTGGCTCTGTTTGAATTTGTTTGGAAGAATAGAGTGTTAGCTACAACTCCGATGGGGTTGTGGTATCCGCAGATTTTGGATTATTTACTGACACTTGAACGGTAACTTTGTGTAACTACTACTCCAACAATGGTGATCATCTGTTGCAGCTGTTTGTCTATGTTATCTAAAGTTTTAATTTTGTATCAGGTTACGCACCATTATATTTTGCATAAAATAGATAAAATGAAAATGCTCTGACCATGAGATTGTGATTGTGTTCTTGAAAATGATTTACCAAGTTTTGAACTCTTGATATGCGGTGACATTTCTGCTTAAGCATTTTGGTTCTTTTCTTGGATCCCTTGCTACTCAAATTTATAACTGAAATTTTGGATAATGTACAAGGGGTGGAGGATTTGTAACCTTCCATTCATGACATCATTCATTTTGTTGTTATGTCATCATAAAAGAAAAGTGAAAATGAAAGCAAAAAGAGCAATTCAAACATGACATATTTGATAAGTGGTACTGCTTACAATTCCCTGTTCATTATAAATTTTTCTTTTGTCTAAAGATATTATTCGCCAACTGTGCTACTGTACTGTAGATGAAGTTGATAAACACTGCATGAACCACTGCCTCTCCGTGTATGGACCATTGGCTGTTTTTGGCCAAATAAACTGGTCCTTCCTATCCATGAAGCTGAGAGGAATCTTTATAATTTGAGTGGCTGTTTGAGGGTTAAAAATCTGACTTACGGTGTCAATTTTCCAAGATGAATTCAAAGGGTCAATAAGATCCTCTACCCTTTTTTTTTACAGTGGCAAAGGGATTGTCCCCAAGGAAATCTTGATTGGGTATATCCATTTGTCTTCCTATATTTGACTAGGATGGTGTTTGGGAAGTGAGTTTTTATGTAGATTTTAGTAGATGTAGGTTTTTATGAGATAAAAAATTTTTAGTGTTTGGGAAGATATTTGGGTTTTTATGTGGTTGGATGTGATGTTTGTGAGAGAAAAAGTGAAATGATTATGGGGTTGGATGTGATATTTTGTTTGGATGTGTTTTTTTTGGTTTTGCAAAACTTTTGTCTTTTAGTAGAAAAAATGAGAAAAAAATTTGGGAACTTACTTCCCAAACACCACCTAGATTTTCCATCTCCAACTACCCAATAACCTTCTTTCTCGAGTAAATGTTTCCCATTAAGAAAACATTTGCAGCTCCGAGATGATCTTTTACTCTATTTTGCATCTGAAACGTTTGATTTAGGAAAGTAAAATCCTTTGAGAATAGATCCCCACAGAGAATTTTCAGCATTAAGGAGCTCTATGTTTGCTTTGCCACTAAAGCAATGTTCATCCTTTAAAATCTCTGACCTCAGCACACCCTTTGAACTTTTTCTTTGAAAGCCTCTTCCAGCTTGTCCAATGGATTTTGTGATCCTTGACATTCCCATTCCACTGGAATTTTGCAGTCTTAGAGGCAGAACTCATTACACACTGTAACTGAGAATTTGAACAGTGTCATAGCCTAGGAAGCACGGATACGGATACGGATACAGCGATACAGATACGGTGATACGCTGAAATTTGAAAAAGTAAGATACAGGTACGGTGGGGATAGGTTCATAAAAAAATATGTATATATTTTTTATAATTTTAATAATGTAATATGTATAAAAATAAAATCTAAAGCAAATTAATAAATAAAGAGAGGGATCCCTATTAAGCTAAGATTCTTCAAACATTCATAAAACATCTAAAATTAAAAGCAAAACCAAATGCAAATGAAACATCATTCTTACATGCCAACACCAAAAAAAATAAAAGAGAGCATAGAGAAGAAACGTGAGAGAGTGATAGAGCGAGATAAAAGTGAGAGAGACAATAAGGACACATCAATTTGACAAATTTTATTACTTTAACTCTCACTATATTCCTCTTATCAAACAACTAAACAAAGTATTAGAAATAATATCTGACTTCGAGTATTGATATTTCAAAATTAGGTATTTGATACTCCAAAATTAATAAAAAAATTTATTAAGAAGTATCCGATATTTTTAAGAAGTATCCAATACGTATCCGCTACGTATCCAAGCTATGAAGCACGGACACGTCCCTGAGGCTTGCGTATGAGTGTTGGACACGTGTCGGACACGGACACGCGTACGACACGCTGTGGACACGTGTCCGACACTCTTCCCTACGTGTCCCCTTTTTTTTAGAATTTTTTAGAGTCGGACACGAGGTTGGACACGCAAGGACACGATTCAGACACGCAGGTGGATCGAAGAAACCCTAGAACTGTTGGAGAGGAGAAAGAGAGAGAGCCAGATCCAGAGACAGATCGAGGGGAGAGAGAGGGAGATAGATCGAGGGAAGAGAGAGACAGATCGAGGACAGAGAGAACAAGCCCTAACCTGTTCTTCTTCTCTCTTTTGCTTCTCTGTTCTTCTGCCTTCGTCTTCGCTGCTTCGTCTTCGTCTTCGCATCGTCTTCCTCTTCCTCTATCTTCGCCTTCCGTCTTCTATCTTCTATCTTCTTTCGTCTCTCCTTCTGTCTCTCTCTTTCTTCTCTTCCCTTCAGCTGATTTCATGTCTCTCTCCACTCCACCCTTTTCTTTTTATTCTCTCTTTTTTTTTTTTTTTTTTCCGTTTGCTTTATTATTTATATCCATATTTTTATTCAAATTTATAAAATAAATTATTTTTATTTAAAAAAAAATCAATTTTTATTAAAAAAAATTAGATAATATATTTATTAATTTTATTATTATTGTAATTTTATAAGAATTAATATTTTTTTAAATTTTAGATATAAAATAAATAAATAAAATTATATATATTAAACGTGTCCCTAACGTGCCGTGTTTCCTATTTTTTGAAAATTTACGTATTTACGTGTCCGTGTCGTGTCCTGTGTCCGTGTTCGTGTTCGTGTCCGTGCATCATAGTATCCAAGGAGTATCAATATCCGATAAGTACTTGATATGGATACGTCTCCCTTTTTGAAGTATCCGTGCTTCTTAGGTCATAGCATAACCTGCAAGACTGACTTTTCAAGAACCTCTCTGCCAGGATTTTTTGATAGTAAAGTTTTCTTCCATCCGTCCACTTTGCTAGTGAGACGATCTTCAATGAACTTTAGAGCTTCACTTTTTGAGTTTCTTCATTCAAACCGAAGGCCCAGGCAGCTAGGTATTTACTAAATTTATCCTTTATAGGAACTCTGAAGATAGAAGCCAGCGTAGCTTTAATTTCTTTTGTTTTGGAGTATTTGCATTGAAGACCACACAAGGCTCGTTCAAGTTTATAAGCTGCCCTGAGACATAGCAATACTGGTTCAAAATATCCATCATTCTCAAGCAGTTGGATGTATTTGCTTTTAATAGGAAAAGAGAATCATTAGCAAAGAGCAAGTGTGTAATTTGCGGGCAGTTGCGAGGAAACTTAATTTTCCTTGTGAAATTCCTCTTTTTTGCTTAAAGAAAGGGAGATGTCACCATTGAAGATAATACTGAGCTGAACTCATATTTCTCTTTAAAACCGGGGTATTCATTATAGCTGCAATGAATCCCACTGTAGCTGGTCATATGCTTTGTTCGTATCAATCTTGATAGCCAAATCATATGTATTTCCTTCTGCTGCTTGAGAAAATTAATAGCCTCTTGAGCTATAAAGATGGTATCTTGTATTTCTCTTCCATTAATGAAATGGAAGTGTTTTGGTTGGGAGGAAATAATAGTTTCAAGACAAGGTTTCTATTTTTTTCCCAAAAATCTTCGAGATGATTTTGTTTGCAAAGTTACACAATGCAATAGGCTCAAATTGGGAAACTTCCTCAGGGAGATGGATTTTGGGAATGAAAAATGTTTCAAACCCCCTTTCCCTCCCATTGGCCAGTTTTTTTTTTTTCCTCTAATCACCACCCGCCACGTGTGTGTAGGGGGTGGTGGGGGTGGTGATTAAAGGGGGTCTCTATCAATGCTGTTTGGGATAAGATCTATATTAGTCTAGTTTAATTCTTGATTTATAATTCCAGTGGAAGAAAATTCTGCTACCATTTAAAATACATTTTCTTCCACAATATGCCAGCAAGTTTGAAAGAACATACAACGGAATCCATCTGGGCCAAGGGCATGCTTTCAAAGCCCCAAGGCTAAAAACAACCTCTTTAGTCTTGTGATTTGATTCCTATGCCTTCTTTGGATTTTGTCTCCCCGTTTTAACCATTTTAGTCTAGTTCGAATCTCCCAATATTTTTCCTAACTATCTGATCTCGAATCAATTTTGGAAATAATATTCTGAATTGACCTTGTGTACTCCTTGTTTTGTGCTTTGCTTCTATACCAGCTGCGCCTATTAAAGATTTTTTTTTTTTCTTTTTTGAGAATGAGAAGATTAATTTTGTATACTTGCATTCTTATATTTGCTTTTGCGCCACATCTTCAGTCCTTTTCCACACAATTAAAAAAAAAAAAAATTGTCATTGCATCCATTTTTTATCCGAATTTTGGACCTCCCATCCATTAAAAACAACCTCTTCAGTCTTCATCATGGAACCAGTAATAGGCTTCGAATTTGAACTTCACTACATGCTTGTCCACTTTCGGCAGTAATTCCAACCAAATCAGACTATGATCAGAACCAGCCTTTCCTTGACATTGTATGATCCTTCTCTATTGTTTGACCCAAGTGTAATATCTAAATGATTTGATTTTAAATCTTGCTTCGTCTCTAGCCTCCTCTTTTTTCGATATTACTTGCTATTGTGGATGGTGCGAGTGAGGTGACTTAATTGAAGAGAGTAGTGCAGAAATGCGGATGGCTAATATAAGCACTGGAGAGAATCCTTCGATTTTCCTTTTATCTCTTCAAAGAAATCTTTTATTATTGTTCCTATAGTTGCTAAAAAGATTGGGTGAATTATACAATATTTCCCGTAGTTTAGGACTTATGGCACTTTAATTATGAATTATGAATTTTGAATTTTATTCTAAATAAGAATAATAAAAAATATTTCCTTTACAATTGGTCTATTCAAGGGTAAAGTCCTCATACAATTTATTTTGTGTTGATTAACTTGTATGTTGTTTGAAATATAATTTTTTTTTAATAAATAATGTTGAAACTTTCTTAGTTATAAAGTTATTTTTGGTTTGTAGAATTTATTTTTAGAAGAAACTAAAAATTAAATTGGTGAAAAAAAATTAAAAGCACATCAGTTTTATATAATTTTATCTTTTGGGATCGTAGAAATAATTTTTTTTAAAATATTTTTGTTAAATTAGTTTCTATTTTTTTGAAAGTTAAATATGACGATAAGTTTGATGTCATTATTAAACAATTCATCAAATAAAAAAATTCAAAATTAAAAACATTTCATATACTAAACATATCGATTACATTAAATGTTTAATAACTATCTACTACATGATTACCATTCAAAATATCTGTTAATAATAAATATAATTATTTATTATATGATAACTATTCAAAAATATCAATAAAACAACTATCAATTATATGATCATCATTCAAACACATATTTAAAATTAATTTGGTAAAAAAATAAATAAATAAAAATGTAAAAGATTTATTATTTTTATATAATTTTATTTTTAGTGGGTAAAAATAATTTTAAAAATTCAAAAATAAATTTTTAGCATTTATTTTTGTCAAACTAGTTTATATTTTATCAAATTGACGACTTTGTTCTTAAAATGGAGTAATGGTGTTTTTAATTGTCCTTATTTGAAGTGAGATTCAAAATTCAGAGCCAAATACGGCCAAATTAAAAGGTCAAAAATCAAAATGATATAATTCTCAAGCTAGAGTACCGTTGGTGCAACTTGGCAAGAAAGATTTTATTCAGTGCTGGTTTTTTTTTTTTTATCTCAACTTGATTCTTTTTTCCTTTCTTAGCATGAGAGAACAAATTGAGAGGTAAAAAACAAAGTGGAAAAACACCAAGGGTCCCTTGGGAGACACATTTTGTTAAAAGATACTCTGCGTTATGTTGAATTATGGATTAAGAAATGAATTTGAAAAGAGAAAAGAAATTATAAAAAAAAATCTAGCTCATATTTATTTTACGTTTTTCCTTTTCTTTTTTAAATTCATGTTTCAAACACAGTAATTTAGTGCATTGCAATGTCATTATCTTCCCATACAATGTCTAAGTGCACAAACAACCGAACACAGATCCGAACAAAGAAACTGTGCATCCGGACGCTCAGCTGGACAACCAGCCAAAGCTTGTTGACCGCAACTGTTATCTTGGCCAGAGCTTGTCGACTGCGACTGCCATGGTGTCTTGCAGTCGCCCAATGAGACAATTTCTGTGTTTGATTCTGTGTGCGTAGCATTACTATTTTCCATAATCTAGTGCAATAACAAGTAATAAGAGACCATTACCTGTTCTAGTTTTAAGATAGTGAGAATTGCGCTTCTTTCTAGTTGATCACATGGATGATACTGTCTAGTATTGCACGATGCCATATACCTTATTTTGATGATAAGTTTTGTTTATCTTCAAGGTCTGTGTATATTTATCTATGGAAAAATTCAGATCAATCTGATATTGGCAGTCATAAGATTTGTTCATATTTGTCTCCTAGTATATTTGCAAATTCATGCTTTCATTTCTTTTATTATAAATTAATCAACTTCAATTATCATATTGTTTTGCAATTTTTTTTTTTTAAATTTATTTATTAGGGTTGATCTATGTAGGGCTATGAACAAAATCAACTGGATGGTCTAGTTGAATTTTAGATCGGAGAAATGCCTTTGAAAGCAAAAAAGAAGATTAGGGAAATCTTTGTCTATTGGCAATTACTCAGTGAGCGGTAATAATACAACAAAGTAATCTCCCATCATACATTTGTGTGGAAGATTACTTTGCAAGATTACCGCAAATGGGAGGGAATAATTTTTTTTTGTTCTCGCTATCGTTTTCTCTGGGCAGTGCTTCAATCATAGAGCACTAATGGATTGCTTGTTGAGGAAAAAAAAAAAGAAGGATATATTCTACACTTTCTTCTTTTGGTTACATCGGAAATAATATATTCTACACTTTCGGCCGAGATTAGCTAACACTCAAATCTCCATTACACGTATGGAATTTTAGAGCATCGCATGAGTTAGTGAGTATACATTCCACAGTTTGTCATATGGTATTCCGAAATTATTAATTAGTTATATTGGTACTTTTGTTGTATTAATTCAATTCATGTGCTCCTATAATTATGTCATTTTAGTTTCAACTATAATTTAAGATTTGTGAATCTATACACCCGCATGTGCATACACAAAAAAAAAATAATAATAATAAAAAATTAAAAAAAAAATTAAAAATTAAAAAAGAAAAAAGTGAGTTCTTTACCCAAAAAGTGTGTTTGGACGGCCGAGAGACCATGGCATACATATGCTTCAACCAGATGCTATAGCAATATAGCTTCCCCCAACTCCTTTTTCTGTTTTTCAAATATATATATATATATATATATTTATTTATTTATTTATTTTTATTTTTTAAAAACAACTTTGCGTACCAATGCAGCAGAGTTAGATGCCCTGCAAATGTAAAAGCTAAGAATGGCTTATTTTTCTTTTAACAGGAAGGATTGAACAGTTTGAATACCGGAATTTATGACTAGTCAATTCAATAATAGGTTCGGATAGACTGACTCAAAGGTATTGAGGAGTGTGAGTTGGGTGAATAAATCTACGCTTCTATTTGCCACAAAATGCTAGCGTGTCTCAATTTTGGTGTTCAAATTGCTCAATTCAGCTCAAACCCGAAATAGTGACAAACTAAGCTCAAAATCTAATTACACTAATGCCTTTGCTAGCCATGAACACATCCATTCACTATGTCAGTTCCTCTCTAATGATGTTTGAATAGGCAAAATGCAAAGAGTGAAATTATAATTGAGTGCTACATTATTAGATAGTTGAATTTTGGTGTCGTTTACTACAACTTATAAGAACTATCCATGTTTGATTTTATTATTTTTTTTGGGGGGAAGATTTTGTACTTGGTAGTTTGCAGTAACTTCTACTTACAGTTTATATGGTAAAAATAATTTAAATAATTTAAAAACTTGATCATCGTGAAGATAACAAGGGCAACTTTTAGATTTAGGCTTTTAAATTATCGACTTTTACTTTAGAATCAGATCCAACAAACATTTCATCTTTTCCTTTTTTTTTGGAGCTTTAGCTCATGTGCTTTGCACTTCATAGTAGAACCATCTCTCCCTTATATTCTCTCATGTCTTGAGAATGTAGAGAGAGAGAGAGAGAGAATGGAAGAACAAGTGGATTTGGTAGGGAGGTCATTTGTGGATCATTACTACCATCTCTTTGACAATGATAGATCTTCTCTGTATTCTCTGTACCAACCCACCTCCATGTTCACATTTGAGGGCCAGTTGATACAAGGGGTTGAAGATATCTCAAACAAGCTTAACCAATTGCCTTTTGACAAATGTCAACACGATATTAGCACCATCGATTCACAGCCGTCGTGCACCGGAGGCATCATGGTTTTTGTCAGCGGCAGCCTTCGACTGTCAGGAGAGGAGCACTCTCTCAGATTTAGCCAGGTTATATTCTCTATCCCAATGCCCCTGCTTGTATTTCATGCCAACTATTGGTTTGTGTGTTAACTTTTTCATTTCATGCATACCTCATGAGATGGTGTGTGTGTGTACGCATAGTGTCTTGATACTCACAAAGCATATGACTTGGCACAAATAATTCTACATATACAAAATCAGTCAGAAAAAAAATACAGTTGAGTTGAGAGTAACATGAGTGGAGCAATCACTTCAGTAATAGATCCAACTGTCTAATGTGTATGATCAGGATTATTATTATTATTTTTGCTTGATTGTAGAATTTTTTATTATACCTTTGTGGCAATGGCAGTATAGAAAATGGGCTAATGAAAGTCGTTTTTTTATAAATATGTTGCAGATGTTTCAATTGATTCCAACAATGCAAGGAAGCTTTTTTGTGCAGAATGACATTTTCAGGCTCAATTATGGTTGAAATTGATCCGTTGTTGTTGTTGTTCTCCGTTGAGTTCTGATAATTAATATAATTGTAATTGCTTTTTTGTTGATTCAACCAAAAAGCTTCTCTTTTTCTGAATTCTTGGTGGTTTTTCTAATCCAAAATAATCTGAGAGAATAGATTGTTCCATCTTCATCATCTGGTTGTCGATCTAATTTACTTATATAGTATTTCTACTTCTTAATCAATATTGATCCTTCATTTTTCTTGTTAGCATCATGATTTTAAATAACAGTATTGGAATATGTATTAGTATTAGTGATACGGTCAAATATAAGTTTGTATCGGATAACATTACAACAAAAAACGCCTTTGGTGACAGACTGATTTTGTCTCCAAACATCAAATTTTCGTCACTAAAGTGATCTGTGACGAAAAAAATTTGTCACCACGTTTGTCGCCTATACGTTGTCGCTGAAAGTGCCTGGTGATGAAAAACAGTTTCATCGCCTATTTTTCATTTTTGGCGACGAAATGTTTTGTCTTCAAATGTTGTATTTTTCGTTCTCTATAACATCAATTTCGTCACCAAAACTAAATAATTTTTTATTTTACTTGTTTTTGGCGACGAAATATTTCGTCACCAAATAGATTTTAGTGACAAAAGTTTTCTTCACCAATGATATGGATTAAGGTGACAAAAAATTTCGTTACTAAAGAAAAGAAAATTCTTCAATGACAAAAAACATTTTGTCACCAAATATTTCAATTTATCGACGAAATATTTAGCAAATGTGACGAAATTATTTGTTTGGTACTATATCATTAGTGACAAAATTATTCGTCATGTTTTTTAGAAACTAATAGTGACATTTTTTATTTCGTTGCTAATAAAAATTTAAAAAATTTAAAATGGGGATACTATTTTCAAATTAAATTTTTTCTTTTTAGTAAAAATTTCCTACACATTTCAATAATCTGTTCAATAAAATATCTATTACAAATCAATACAAAAATCTGTTCATTTTTATAAACATCACAATCGAATTTCAGCACTATCCACAAAAATACAACATGAACTGCATGCGGATTATAAACATGTCTCCTAATATCCACAAAAAACATGTCTACTAATATCCACAAAAATATAATGTCAACCACATGCGGATTACCAAACACGTCTCCTAATATCCACAAAAAACATTTCTACTAATATCCACAAAAATAAAATATCAAGTGCGGATTACCAAACATGTTTTGTAATAACAACAAAAATATAAAATTTACAACGCAACCAAAATACATGTAAGATAATATGAACAAAAACACAAAATGAGCTAGCTTCTGCTCTCCAAGTTACCAAACATGTCCATATCAAATCTTGAATTTGAAAAAAAATGAAACACAAAAACAGAAAAAAGAAAAAAGAATGCAAGTTAGACAATTATTATCTTATTAATAAAATATACAATTTAACATATATTTTTCGACTTAGTTTTCAAATCGGGAGTCCGGTGCTAGTTCTGTAAGTTTTCACAACTTACATTCGTCCCTTCCAAGGTGTTTGAGGTGTTCTCCGGTCTTTCCCGTGCCTGTTACACGATTTTGGCCCCTGATGGCCTTTTTTCAAACATAAGTGTGAAAAAATACATTTTTGGACTTAGTTTTCAAATCGGGAGTCCCGTACTAGTTCCGTAAGTTTCCACAACTCACATTGGTCCCTCCCGAGGTGTTCGAGGTGTTACTCGGGCCGTCTCGTGGCTGTTGCACGATTTTGGCCTCCGATGGCCTATTTTCAAGCTTAAGTGTGAAAAAGTGCATTTTTGCACTTAGTTTTCAAACCGGGAGTCCCGTACTAGTTCCGTAAGTTTTCAAAACTCACATTGGTCCCTCCCGAGATTTTTGAGGTGTTCCCCGAGCCGTATCGTGGCTGTTGCACGACAGTGGCTTCCGATGGCCTATTTTCAAGCTTAAGTGTGAAAAAGTACATTTTTGGACTTAGTTTTCAAACCGGGAGTTCCGTGCTAGTTCCGTAAGTTTCCACAACTTGCTTTGGTCCCTCCCGAGGTGTTTGAGGTGTTACCCGGGCCGTCTCGTGGCTGTTACACGATTTTGGCCCCAAAAGGCTTATTTTCTAGTTCAAGTGTGAAAAAGTGTATTTTTGGACTTAGTTTTCGAACCGGAAGTCCTGTGCTAGTTCCGTAAGTTTCCACAACACACATTGGTCCCTTCCAACGTGTTTGAGGTGTTCCCCGGGCCGTCTCGTGGCTGTTACACGATTTTGGCCTCCGATAGCCTATTTTTCAAGCTTAAGTGTGAAAAAGTGTATTTTTGGACTTAGTTTTCGAACCCGGAGTCCTGTGCTAGATCTGTAAGTTTCCATAGTTTACTTTGATCCCTCCCGAGGTGTTTAAGGTGTTACCCGGGCCGTCTCGTGGCCGTTACACGATTTTGGCCTCCGATAGCCTATTTTTCAAGCTTAAGTGTGAAAAAGTACATTTTTGGACTTAGTTTTCGAACCGAGAGTCCCGTTCTAGTTACGTAAGTTTCCATAACTTACTTTTGTCCCTCCCGAGGTGTTTGAGGTGTTACCCGGACCGTCTCGTGGCTGTTACACGATTTTGGCCCCCGAATGCTTATTTTCAAGCTTAAGTGTGAAAAATACAATTTTGGACTTAATTTTCAAACCGGGAGTCCCGTGCTAGTTCCGTAAGTTTTCATAACTCACATTGGTGCCTCCCGAGGTGTTTGAGGTGTTCCCTGGGCCGTCTCGTGGTTGTTGCACGATTTTGGCCTTCGATGGCCTATTTTCAAGCTTAAGTGTGAAAAAGTGCATTTTTGGACTTAGTTTTCAAACCGGGAGTCCCGTGCTAGTTCCATAAGTTTCCATAACTCACATTGGTCCCTCCCGAGGTGTTTGAGGTATTACCCGGGCCGTCTCGAAGCTGTTGCACGATTTTGGCCTCCGATGGCCTATTTTCAAGCTTAAGTGTAAAAAAGTGCATTTTTAGACTTAGTTTTCAAACCGGGAGTCCCGTGCTAGTTTCGTAAGTTTCCAAAACTCACATTGGTCCCTCCCGAGGTGGTTGAGGTGTTCCTCGGGCCGTCTCGTGGCTGTTGCACGATTTTGGCCTCCGATGGCCTATTTTCAAGTTCAAGTGTGAAAAAGTATATTTTTGGATTTAGTTTTCGAACGGGGAGTTCCGTGATTGTTTCGTAAGTTTCCACAACTTAATTTGGTCCCTCCCGAGGTGTTTGAGGTGTTACCTGGGCCGTCTCGTGGCTGTTACACGATTTTGACCCCCAAAGGCCTATTTTCAAGCTTAAGTGTGAAAAAGTGCAGTTTTGGACTTAGTTTTCAAACCGAGAGTCCCGTGCTAGTTCCGTAAGTTTCCACATCTCACATTGGTCCCTCCCAACGTGTTTGAGGTGTTCCCCAGGCCGTCTTGTGGATGTTGCATGATTTTGGCATCCGATGGCCTTGTCCCTAAGAAGCCTTTGGTTTCCATACCCATGAACTTCATCTCCGGATTTCCCAAAATCAATAGGATGCGCTCCATCATGGTGTAGACGTCCCCGAACCCCCCGGGAGGGTTGAGCTCCCGTTCTGTTCATATTGGGGTCACTACAGCTCAGGACTCTCAAATTTGTCACGGTTCTAAATCTGAACCAAAGAGTCCAAATCCGGCAAATCGTTTTGAGAAACAGATTTTTGAAAAGAAGTGCCAAACATGGACTGCTTTGCCAGATACAAAGTCGCCACCTAAATGTTTTTTTATGGGAAATTTAGGAAACCCTGACTCGGTGCCAAAGGCCACGTGTCTGTCATCACCAAAGTTGCCTCGGCTCGGGAACTTGGGTACGATTGGGGAAGGTCACTTCGTGAGCACCCCCGCTCGCCCGATCAAAGATCGGCCTCTACTAACCATGATATCTAGTTTTGAAAACTTTATGCGTTCTTATTCCGGTTATTAGCCTAGATTTACTATGTGATGCGCACAGCATACAAGTATAGACCAGATCGCCTGAATTGGAACAAAACATTTCATGTTTGTTTATTTGAAAATGGTTTGATGGTGCTACCCGCAAGTAGGCTAAGACGTGGATTTGCCACCCTCATGTGGGCTTAGAAAAACATGATTTTGCCACTATCTAGTGGGCTTAAAACAACACACATTTGATGAATTGTTCCAATCCAAATAACCCAACCTTCACCCACAGGCATTCAGGCAGTTATATCACATAAGCAAATAGCCTCATGGTAAGCATGCTATTCATGGCAGTCACTCACACGCATGCAAGGATGCTAAAGCATAAAACTCACCGAGTACTCCAAGCCAAAACAGAAACTCATCAGAAATCCATGCATGATCCTAATTATACAGAAGTGCCTAATGCAACACATGCAAGAATGCAAACTATAGCAGGCTCGGCTATTCTAAACATGGCATATGGAATGCTACAGCTAACATGTATTCAACTTGGAATTGAAATACAAATGCAGTTAGTATGATGCGCCGAGCCCGGTGCATGCAAAACAGATGAATGATGCAAACATGCTGTCATACTGTATGCTAATTGAAATATGCCCTAATCTAACCATCATAAGCAGGTAAATAAAAGGGAAGAAAGACGTGGGGTTGGAAGACATACATCACACTTACGCACACTTATTACAATTATGCCCTCGCACAGAAGGTCCGAATAAATATATAGTCCCGAATAAAAGAATATTACAGTCCAAATAATACAGTCCAAATAATGTACAAATTCCTAATTAATTAACAAATTAACTAAGAAAATAAATAAACTGGCATGCAAGCCAGGGACTGCCTTGATTCCATTCCAGATGATGAATGATGCATGCCCGGGTTGCCTTTGCGCGGAAATCCATGACGATGCCCCAATTAGCCTCTGTTTGCACCTATTCTTGAAATGCGTGCCAAGCTCCGAAAAGTTACTGATTCTTCATTTTGCTGCAACAGAGAGCAGGAAAGGGGCATGGCAATGTATTTTCACAGATATATGCATGCCTCGATCCTCGTGCCACCAATCACGCATATCGATGCATGATGGCCGAGGGGTCGAATTGTGCAATTCAATGTAGAATGAATGCGCATATAAACACAATAAGAACCTAACTCCATCATGAATAGTCCGGAGTGTCGGTGACTGGGAATTGAGACACGTTCCGTCACTCGGAGTACGAAACGTACCTCGTTTCCCGTGCCCGGGCTAACTCCTATCCCGAACACGATGCAATATGCATGACATGCATGAAATGCAACTAAGATACAATCCTAACATACACAATGTTATGGAATGGCATACACAATGCAATAAGGTAATACACAACCGAGCATACACAATGCTATGGATGAAATGGCATACGCAATGCAATAATGGGCTTACACCAACATGAGAGAGCCTCAGCCACACTCACATAGGAGGCCATTAGATGAAAACAAGACAACTCGAAATGCGTGCACGCGTGCACGCAAACCGAGGACCGACCCTCAAGCACCGAAATGCCACTCTAATGAGACATGGCAAAGACATGTAATATGATATGCAAACATGCAAAAATCAGTAGCAAAATGAGGGGGAAAACAGCCCCGAACAAGGCGAAAAGACACCCGATGTATGGAACGAGTCCCGAAACATGAATTTTGGCGCATGAAATGGCCTATAGCTATGCAATGCATGCATAATTTGTACATGAGATGAAAATAAATAAGCAAGGCGGCCCCTAGATAAGCATTTTTACAGTTCAAAGCATGGCCAAACAGCAAACACAAATAGGGCAAAAATAGCATGCAAAAATGGCCCTAAATGTGAGATAATGAAACAACTCACAGCTGCTGACCCCAAACAGATTAAGGCCCTTCAACAAAGTTGAATAGGGGCCCAAAATATGTTCTTTTACAGTTTATGGAAAACCACAAAAACCAGCACAAGTATGGATAAACTCTCATGCAAGAAATGGGCCAAAAGATGGCCAAAGAAGCAGGTAGTGGTTTATGGCCTTAAACACAAAGGGGCCCTTCAACAATGTTGAAGAGGGGCCAAAAATAAAGCATTTTACAGTTGATGGCCGGACCCAAAACAGTATGCAAACATGTCCAAAATGCTATGCAAAAATGGGGCCCAAAAGAGAGATATAACATGAAGTGTATAAAAGATGCCTCAAACCATGAAAGGCCCTTAATGAATCATGAATAATGGGCCAAAATAAGACTATTTTCAGTTCTGAAAAGAACCTAAAAACAGAAGCACAATGGGCTGCCAAATCATACAAAAATGGGGACCAAAGAGGGGTATAATGACAAGTGGCACATGGGGGTCCCAAATAGTGATGAGCCCTTCTTCAATGTTGAAGAAGGGATCAAAATAAGCCTATCTACAGTTTACATCATGCTCCAAAACAGATCACACATAGGCTAAAAATACTATGCAAGATAACGGTATTTAAGAAGGATAATGAAGCAAGGGCATCAAGGGGGCCTTAAACAGTGAAAGGCCCTTAAGCAAAAGTGAAAAGGAGCTCAAAAAAATGCCACTTTCAGTTAGGGCCGGAGCTCAAAACAGCAAGCATGTATGGCTAAGAAATGATACAAGAAAGAGCTCAAAAGAGAGGGAATGCTACTCACCTTTGAAGACCAAACTTTGATAGCTTCTTGGCTTGAGTTTGTGGCTCCTTAGGCTTTGAAGAACAGCCTCCAGCTGCTGGAATGAAGGATGGAAGGGTGGGGCTTGGTGGTGTAGTGTAAAGTGGTGTAGGGTTGGAAGGATGGAAGCTTGGAGATGGAGAGGAAGAGAGATTCAATGCCAAGGGCTTGAAGGGAATTTTTCTAACCCTTTTGAGAGAGCTGGCCAGCCAAGTATATGGACCAAAGAGGGGGAGAAATGGAGGGAAAAAGTTGGGGGAAAACAAGCCAAGTTTCCCTCCAAAAGTTGTCCCCCCAAATACAGGTTTTTGGGGGAAAAAAAGTGTACAGCTGTAATGTACACATTGCAAGGATCATGGCCGGCTAGTTTTTGGAGCTTCAGGTGGCCGGCCGGCCAAGGGTCAAAAGGGCCAAGGTGAATTAATGGCCGGCCACCCCAAATTGGTGTCCCAGGTGTCCTCAACACAACCCTGTGGTTCAAAATTGTCAACTGTAAAACAGAAGAGAGAATAGGCCATTTTTAGGAAGGGTTCAAAAGGGTCAGGTGGAATTACTGGCCGGCCACTAACTTTTAGGGTCCTCCCATGTGTGTACATCACAAATATGTGGTTAAAAGTTCAAGAAAATGGCCCAAGGGTGTTCAACATTAGCTTGGAAGTGAGAAAAACGGGCGTCGGAGGGCGCCGGAGGATATATAACTGGTTGCTGAAACAATCGCTGGCCTCCCACCCTTCTACGGCCTTCCTGGTGATGAAACAGAGGTACCTGCCAAAAATGAGCGAAAACCGATGCAAAACTAATGTTCGGGGGCCAGAACACGCAGTTCGGGGCCCCGAAAATTGCCTATTAAGCACCAAAAGTGGCATTCGGCCACGAAGTGGGTCTCTCAGACCTCAGCGTCCCTCAAAAGGAAGTAAATAGGAAGTACGCCAAAAACCGGAGCAATAGGAGATGGTTAGGCGGTCCCGAACCGAGGCACACAGCCTACGGTTCTGAAAAACCGGGAACCGGACTCCGAAATGGGCAAAATGGCCTGCAGCCACAAAACGTAGCCCACGGCCACTGAGAGATGGTTTACGGGACCTCTCCCTTCCCTCAGGAAAAGAAACAGAGAAAATCGAGCCTGGTTCGCAAACCGAGGCAAGGCACAGAAGAAGGTTCAGAAGTCCGGAGGCAGGGCTCACAGCCAAGACTCTGAAACTTCTGAACGAGCACATTATGTGATATCACCAAGCGCTCAACTGGTGACGTCTGAGTCTCAAGGTCGGTCAAAAATGGGGTGTCTACACATGGTAATTGTTGACTGTTTCTCTAAGTATGTTGTTTTTATCCCTGCTCCTCATGTTTGTCCTGCGGATATTGCTGCTGATTTATTTTATAAGTATGTTGTAAAATACTTAGGCTTGCTTGAGGACATAATAAGCGACAGGGATACCCGGTTTACGGGAAGGTTTTGGACTGTGCTCTTTAATTTGTTGGGTTCCGAATTAAAGTTCTCTACAGCAAATCACCCTCAGACGGATGGCTAGATTGAGAGGATGAATGGACTGCTGGAGGAGTATCTCCGACATTATGTGACCGCAAGTCAAAAGGACTGGGTCAAATTGTTGGACAACGCACTGTTTTGCTACAATCTGCATAGATCATCTGCAACCGGGATAAGTCCGTTTGAATTGGCCATGGAGCAGTAACCCGTCACTCCTCACGAAGTGGCTAAAACATGCTCTGGTGGTAGATGTCCAATAGCATACCGCTTTGCAAGGACCAAACAAGAATTGTTGGAAGAAGCACAAGACAGTTTGGCCAAAGCAAGCAAACGAATGAAGAAGTATGCTGATAAAGGGCGACGACCCTTAGAGTTCAAAGTGGGTGACAAAGTGCTACTGAAGCTTACTCCACAAATTTGGAAGAAGATAAGCAGTAAGACAGTGCACCGAGGCTTAATTTCAAAATATGATGGCCCCTTTGAAGTCTTAAAACGTGTGGGCAATGTTACATACAGGCTAGTGTTTCCTGACCGGTTGAAAATCTACCCAACTTTCCATGTTAGTTTCTTGAAACCTTTTCATGAGGATGAAACAAACTTGACAAGGAAACAAGCTCGGAGAGCACCCCTGGTGATCAGAAAACAGTTTGACAATGAAGTGGAACAAATTCTTGATCGCAAGACCGAGGGTCAAAGTAAAAAGAATCGAAGGACCCATTACTTAGTAAAATGGAAGGGTTTCCCAGAATCTGATGCAAGTTGGGAAAAAGATGTAACATTGTGGCAATTCGAAAAACAAGTCCAAGAGTACTTGAAGACCCTACCAACGAGGACGTTGGCTTCTTTTGGTGGGGGTGGTTTGTTAGCACCTTCTACTTGAAGGCTACAAGCTAGGCATTGGCATCACCTTGTGCCAATGTCCAGCCAAGGCAATGGCATGATGGTGGCATGCCAAAACAGCAAGGTGGAAAGTTGGCGAAGTACTAAGGCAGCAGCACACAACCCTTGGCCAAAGTATGGGCAGCAGTTGCACAAATGCAAGACATTAACATGACTCGAATGTGGGCTACAGCATACTTGGGGGTTCAAAGCAATCAGTAGGCAAAACTTGGTCTAGGGGCCAAGACAACCAAATTCATGGCTGACTTGATAAGGCAAACAACACAGTCAGTTAATAGCAGTTATGCTTGTCTGTTGGCAACAGTTACCTATGTTGGGCAGAGACAAGGCAAGGCTGGAAATCAGGAACCATGGCTGGAAGATAGCAGCAGTTATTAGCAGTTATGTCCCAGAAATATTCCTAAGTCCCTAGGCAGTTGGGGGTGTCAACTGCCATGCCACTTGGCATGCTTTCCTTGTAATGCTGGTTGTAAGTTTGTAACTAATTGTAAGCCTATTTAAGGCATAGCCATGGAACTCAAAAATTAACTAAGTGTTTGTAAGAGTTACTATAGGCCTCCTTTGTATTGTTGTTGCAATTAATAAAGGTTGGGAATTTTCCTGTAATCACTTGTTGCCTATTCTCTTACTTGTTATAACATTGTGTGTGTGTGTATTCATAATTGGCTGTGACTAAGTGCCCAACTTAGTCCATTATAGGTTGGAAATTTGAAACAAAAATTGACCCTGTAACAATTGGAAAGAAGGTGCAGGCTATTATGGAATGGTTTCCACCCACCAATGTTACAGAGTTGCGATCCTTCTTCGTCTTGGCAAACTACTATCGGAAATTCATTGAGGATATTCAAAGAAGGCTGCTCCCCTCACTAATTTGCTGAAGAAAGATCACAAATGGCATTGGTCCGTTACTTGTCAAGAGGCCTTTGAAAAACTAAAAAGTGCAGTGGTAAGTGAACCCGTCTTGCGCATGCCTAGTTTCGAGTTGCCTTTCAAAGTACACATGGATGCCTCAAACAAAGCACTCAGAGGAGTATTGGTGCAGGAAGGACACCTTGTGGCCTTCAAAAGCAGAAAATTGAATGCTGCTAAGAAGAATTATTTAGCCCATGAGAAGGAGATGACGGCAGTAGTGCATTGCCTTCTCACATGGAGTGTCTATCTGTTGGGATCGAAGTTTTTGGTTCTTACAGATAATATGGCTAATACATTCTTCAAAACTCAGAAAAAATTGTCTCCAAGGCAGGCTCGTTGGCAGGAATTCCTTGAAGAATATGACTTTGAGTGGTGACACAAGCCTGGACGACACAACCTAGTCACTGATGCCTTAAGCCGGAAAGAGATCATAGAATATGTGGCTACTATCTCCAACATTGAATCACAGTTGCTAGAAAGGATTAGGGATAGTGCTGCAATTGACTCAGAATATCAATGGTTGATACAGATAGTAAAGGATGGAACTGCATCCGTAAGTTTTCACAACTTACATTGGTCCTTCCCGAGGTGTTTGAGATGTTACCTGGGCCGTCTCGTGGTTGTTACACGATTTTGGCCTCCGATGGCCTATTATTCAAGCTTAAGTGTGAAAAAGTACATTTTGGACTTAGTTTTCGAACCGGGAGTCCCGTGCTAGTTCCGTAAGTTTCCACAACTTATTTTTGTCCCTCTCGAGGTGTTTGAGGTGTTACCCGGGCCGTCTCGTGGCTGTTACACAATTTTGGGCCCCCGAAGGCGTATTTTTAAGCTTAAGCATAAAAAAGTGTAATTTTGGACTTAATTTTCAAACCGGGAGTCCCATACTAGTTCCGTAAGTTTCCACAACTCACATTGGTCCTTCCCGATGTGTTTGAGGTGTTCCCCGGGCCGTCTCATGGCTGTTGCACGATTTTGACCTTCGATGTCCTATTTTCACACTTAAGTGTGAAAAAATATATTTTTGGACTTAGTTTTCAAACCGGGAGTCTCGTGTTAGTTCCATAAGTTTTCACAACTTACTTTGGTCCCTCCTGAGGTGTTTGAGATGTTACACGGGCCGTCTTGTCGTTGTTACACGATTTTGGCCCCCGAAAGCCTATTTTCAAGCTTAAGTGTGAAAAAGTTTAATTTTGGACTTAGTTTTCAAACCGCCCGTGCTAGTTCTGTAAGGTTCCACAACTCACATTGGTCCCTTCCGACGTGTTTGAGGTGTTCCCCGGGCCGTCTCGTGGCTGTTGCACGATTTTAGCCTCCGATGGCTTATTTTTCAAGCTTAAGTGTAAAAAAGTGCATTTTTGCACTTAGTTTTCAAACCGGGAGCCCCGTGCTAGTTCCGTAAGTTTTCACAACTCAGATTGGTCCCTCCCGAGATGTCTGAGGTGTTCCCTGGGCCGTCTTGTGACTGTTGCACGATTTTGGCCTCCGATGGCCTATTTTCAAGCTTAAGTGTGAAAAAGTACATTTTTGGACTTAGTTTTCGAACCGGGAGTCCCGTGCTAGTTCCATAAGTTTCCACAACTCACATTGGTCCCTTCCGATGTGTTTAAGGCGTTCTCCGAGCCGTCTTGTGGCAGTTGCACAATTTTGGCCGCCGATGGCCTATTTTTCAAGCTTAAATGTGAAAAAGTGCATTTTTGGACTTAGTTTTCGAATAGGGAGTCCCGTGCTAGTCCGTAAGTTTCCATAACTCACATTGGTCTTCCCAAATTGCACGATTTTGGCCTCCGATGGCCTATTTTTAAGCTTAAATGGGGAAAAAAATGCATTTTTAGACTTAGTTTTCGAACCAAGAGTCCCGTGCTAGTTCCAAAAGTTTTCACAACTCACATTGGTCCCTTCCGAGGTGTTTGAGAAGTTCCCCAAGCTGTCTCGTGGCTGTTGCATGATTTTGGCCTCCGATGTCCTATTTTTAAGCTTAAGTGTGAAAAAGTACATTTTTGGACTTAGTTTTCGAACCGGGAGTCCCATGCTAGTTCCGTAAGTTTTCACAACTTACTTTGGTCACTCCCGAGGTGTTTGAGGTGTTACCCGGGCTATCTCGTGGTTGTTAGACGATTTTGGCCCCCAAAGCTTATTTTCAATGCATTTTTTGACTTAGTTTTCGAACCGGGAGTCCCGTGCTAGTTCCGTAAATTTTCACAACTCACATTGGTCCCTCTCGACGTAGTTGAGGTGTTCCTCAGGCTGTCTCGTGGCTGTTACACGATTTTGGCCTCCGATGGCCTATTTTTCAAGCTTAAGTGTGAAAAAGTATATTTTTGGATTTAGTTTTCAAATCGGGAGTCTCGTGTTAGTTCCGTAAGTTTTCACAACTTACTTTGGTCCCTCCCGAGGTGTTTGAGGTCTTACCCGGGCCGTCTCGTGGCTATTACACAATTTTGGCCTCCGATGGCCTATTTTTCAAGCTTAAGTGTGAAAAAGTGTATTTTTGGACTTAGTTCTCGAACCGGGAGTCCCGTGCTAGTTTCGTAAGTTTTCACAACTTACTTTTGTCCCACCCGAGGTGTTTGAGGTGTTACCCGGGCCGTCTCGTGGCTGTTACGCGATTTTGGCCCTCGAAGACCTATTTCCAAGCTTAAGTGTGAAAAAGTACAATTTTGGACTTAGTTTTCAAACCGGGAGTCTCGTGCTAGTTCCGTAAGTTTCCACAGCTCACATTGGTCCCTCCCGATGTGGTTGAGGTGTTCCCCGGGCTGTCTCATGGCTGTTACACGATTTTGGCCACCGATGGCCTATTTTCAAGCTTAAGTGTGAAAATGTGCATTTTTGGACATAGTTTTCGAACCAGGAGTCCCGTACTAATTCCGTAAGTTTCCACAACTTACTTTGGTCCCTCTTGAGGTGTTTGAGGTGTTACCCGGGCCGTCTCATGGCTGTTAGACGATTTTGGCCTCCGAAGGCTTATTTTCAAGCTTAAGTGTGAAAAAGTGCATTTTTAGACTTAGTTTTTGAACCGGGAGTCCCGTGCTAGTTCCGTAAGTTTCCACAACTCACATTGGTCCATCTCCAATCATCCCAAGAGGTCAGGGTAATCCTAAATAACGCCTTGCTACAGAAGGGTCAGGGGTAGTTCAAGAGAATGCTCTACCGCAAATATTGTCGAGTCTCAGGGATCCTCTAGATTGTGCCATCTCGACCCGGGTATAAGCTTGTTTAACCGAAGAGTGAATTTATCTCCACTCACCGTCCTTGGGATTGGGTCCTTTTTTCGGACTCCGTTACGCCCATGGTTGTGGTGCGTAGATCTCGAAAAGCTCCAAGCTCGCAAGTGTTTTGAGACTCATTAACGGAGCGACTTCTAGATTGCATTTAAATCCGTTCGAAGCCAAGTACTTCGGATCTTTAAGTTCGTGGATCCGAACCCTTTCGAGTCTGAGTTCAAATAGGTCTCTAGGTTCGTGGTTCCGAACCTTTTCAAGACTAAGCAAATACCTCGGATAATGGATCTCCTTCGAGGGTTTTATCTTTTCTGAAAGCAACAGTTAATCTTTTCGGACACCCATATGATCTGAAATGTATCCTCCTTGGCCCAATTTGTTGACTTTCTTGTGGGTCCGTTTAATAGAATTCACTTGGCCTATTTAGCAATAATTTCTCCAAGCTCACTAATTTTTGGGCTTTCCGATTAGGCTTCGATTGGGCTCAATTAATTAGTGGGCTCAAGTTAACCCCTCTTACAATAAGTTTCTCTACCCAAGTCCATTTTCAATTTTAATTCAAGCTAAAAAATTTATCCCAGATCCAACCTTGTGTTTCAATATATATTGTCCAAGATCTAAAGTTGTATGAGCTTGGTCTGAGTTGCTTGGGTTAAGTGAACCAAATATGAGCAATTTGTTATGTGCCAAAAGGTGGTGACCAGTGACCATTTAAAAATACAAAAACTCCCGTTTTAATTTTCAAGTAATGCTACAGAAATAAAAATTTCATACAAATAAAATGTGTTTTCTCGTCATTATGATTTAAAATGGCAACAATATCATTTATTACATCATTTTAAATAAGTTATATATATAAAAATTCTTTGTCCTCAACTCTCTGTGCGAGATAACATCAATGGGACCAGATCCTCTCTCAAAATTCATGTAATTTATTTCTTATTGATGATATTAAAAAACTAAAAAAAAAAACTCTAGTTTATACCTGTCACGCCCCAAACTTGCCCCTAAAAGTTTGGGCATGACCTACACAGAAACGGACACATAACCTGGTATACATATCATATGGGGCTTGAACGGAAGCATTTACCAATATAAATTAACCTAAATAAAAGAACTGCATCCATTGAGCGACCACTATCATGCCAGGATCACAGACAGAACATAAGGCAAATAAACATGCAGTGACGTGCATAAAAGAATTAGCTATGTACATATATATATATATATATAAATATACAGACCCAGCCCTTAGAATTGGGCGCAAAACAGCATGGACAGGCAAAGGAATTATATATACATCAACCTTAAGCAGACAATCAGGGTGCAAAATCAAAAGCTTAGCTAAATGAGTTGCCTTCACTTAAGTGCCTGGACACTCTGAGGTTGACAAAAGAGGCACGGATGCCATGGGTTAAAACTGACCTCCAGATGGAATGCCTACAGAAATAGACATAACACAAAATGAGTCAAGCTCAGTGAATAGTAGTACATAAACAATTTAAAGCTTAACTTAACTTACTAACAATGTACATATTCATTTAATTACATAAGTATATGCAAAAATCCTGTGGTTAGTCTGATTCTGTACACATTTCAGAACGGCCTTGTCGGTTCATAACTTCACAGATTGGCCCTTGGCCTGATGGGCTCACACATTCACAAATTAGCCCTTGGCTTAACTTAGATGCACAACTTCACAAATTGGCCCTCGGCCTCTGAGATTCATAGATTCACAAGTTACAGATTTATACTTCACAAGTTGGCCCTCGGCCTCATAATTTCATATTTCACAAGTTGGCCCTTGGCCTCATAATTTCATAATTCACAAGTTACACCTTTCATATCTTCACAAATTATATCTTTCACAAAACGGCCATAGGCCTCATAACTTTCACATCGGCTTTAAGCCCAGTTCATATATGTATGGACTCAAGAGGTGGCTCGTACGGATTCTAGAGGTGACTCGCATTACAGCACTTTGTTCCGTACAGCACTTTGTTCCATACCAGAAATCATATCGTTATATATATCATATCATAAACAGAACGAATAACCAGGACAGAATAACCCCAGGTTCATAAAAATACTATCACCCAATAGCGTACACAAATCTCTTCATAGGTTATTCCAAGCTAAAATAATCGTCTTACGTATATCGGAATCGTAGTAATACTTATTGATAGAAGACACATACATCATTATTCCATTTGTTCATCATGAATCAATAAAGTGAACTTCTAGATAACAGGACGTTAATAACACCTATTAACGGTAAACAAAACGTACCAGTTTAGGACTATCCACAGTCCTGTTTGATCATCCAATTTTGATGGTTCATTATGGAATGTCCAAACCGTCATGTTCCCAAAAAAGGAGGTTCACATTTACCATTCCTTCCTGTTAACCAATTCCATAGTATTAACTCCCGATTACGAAAGTACAGTAAAATCATTCCCTTAACACACACAGCTTCTTTTCCATAACATGGGTTGCTTTTTATCCTAATGGACTCGACTTTAATAGTTCCATGAGAATTTACAAATCTAGCACATTAATGATAGCCCTTACTCGTAACCGGAATGTAGAGTAGTTTCCAAGTCATACTAACATACACAAAATCTTCCAACCAACATAACATTAGTATAATCACTTGCAAGAAACAGAATGTTAACAATAAAGATCAGTAACGATGATTAAATGTATGACCACAGTACTACTACTCACAGTGTGGAGGCGGAGCGCTACTTCCCCCTGAAGCGTGTCCTACACACATACAAAGTTCACAAATTAACTTCCCTCTTTCCTTGTTAAACTACTTCCTGACTCATTACGTTTCGAATGAATTTACCGCCATCTTAAGATCATCAGAAAAATATTTTAAAAATATCAGAGGGTCGAGCACGCGAAACGGAGCCGAACATTTTTTTCAGCTTGGGCCACATGTGCGGCTGTGAGCCCCGCACGTGCGGTGGTTGGTCCCGCACGTGCAGCGATTTCAGTGTGAAAGCAGTCCGAAATTTGTACAAAATCCCATTTTTGGTACTCTCTTTCAAGGCTCAAAATAGGTTCTTTTAATTGTTAAGCATGGGTCAAAAATCATGTAAACAGAAGTTATAACATGGATCAATCTATGTACAATTTGAATCTTTAATCTTAACTCACAAACACAACTCAACTTCATAATATTCCCATCTTCACACACACATATATATACATACACATAGCCATTGATCATAAGGGTGAATTCAAGCTTGGTAACCAAGGGAATGAAAACAAAACAAATAATGGTATAATTATCATGCTAATTCTTCAACACACACACATATATATCTTCCATTACAACTCTAAGTTACACAACACCAAAAGATTCCTACTCTCTAGCAAGAAAGGAGTAGAACTAGGTGGGTTAAACTCACCTTAAGCCTTAATCTCTAGATGACTTCCCAATTTCCCCAAATTTCTTCTTTGTTGAGTTTCTTTTTCTTCCATTCCAACCCTTCTCTTCCTTAATTCTCATTTTCTACTCTCCAGGAGATATTTTTGTTTTGAGGTTCATAGGTCAAAAAAATGGCTAAGCATATACATATGTACATATATATATATATAATTGAATAAGACAAAATTTACTCAATTTAATTATCCCAAATCAAATTTTCACAAAAATACTTATTATGACCTAAAAATTATGCTAATCTCAAATATACGGTCAATTTCAGATTATTAAGCTTCTAAGGCCTTCGATTTCTGATTCAAACACTAGAATTGTAACAGATATTTCTTTTATGAAACAGATATGATTCTCTAATCATAAAATTCATCCAGTTAAACTTAATTCCACATGAAATTTCACAGTAAGCATCTAAAGGTACAAAGTAAGGGACTCAAGGTATACCAGAAAACATGTACGAGGGTCGGGCCATTACAATACCACCTTGAAATGATGTGCCTGATCAATTTAGAAGCTTGTTTTGGCACACCACCATTTGTCTCACTACATATTATTTTTTTAGTTTGAAAATCACTTGTTAAATAAAAATTAATTGTTTAGATATCATGTACATAATTGATTTTTCATTCAATAATTAATATCTGAATAATTAATTGGGGAATTTTTTTTAAGATTCCTGATATTAAAATTTTATAAGATAAATGACATATAATATTTTTATAATAGCTAAGGTCTCTCAACATTTTCACGGAAAAAATTTGACTCAGAGAAATTTTCTCTGACTCAGAGAAATTTCACCTCGACTTAGAGAAATTTCAATTTTTATATCAAAATTTCTTTGATTTCGCTGAGAAATTTCGAAATTTCTCTGAGTCGGGGCCAAAATTTCTCCGATATAGGTGAAATTTGTCTAAGTCAGGTAAAATTTCTCTGAGTCGAACTTTCTCTGTAAAAATATTGAGGGACCTTAGCTAATAGAAAAAATGGCAAATTACAAATACATCCCTTGAGGTTTGCTTAAAGTACAAATTGCTCCTTGTGATTTGGAAAATTACAAATACCCCATTGTCAAAAATTTTTATTTAACAGAATTAACTAAAAAAATTAAATTTATAATTGCTCTCCTATACAATAAATAAATTAATTAAATTATTAATTGAAACATATTTCCAATATAATATCATTAAAAATTGTTAATTGATTTCATGATTTATTAATAAAATGCGCTATTTGTTATAAAATTAGAAATCTCAGGGGTAAAATATAATTTCTAAAACTACAGGGATGATTCGTATTTTAATCAAACCTCAGGGGTATTGTAATTTACCCTTAAAAAAATATCTTGGACATCTCTTACTATACAAAGTTAGAGAGTGATGTTTCACTAATTTTTCCTAATTAATTTTAATTTGATATAATATCCAAATAAAAAAATAATAATATGAGTAAAAAATTTATAGCATGGAAGCAGAAGCTCCCATCGGATAGTAAATGTTGCAGGTCGAGCTCTGCAGCTCATCACTATTTTTAAATGTCAAACTGTAACAATTATAAAATAAAAAATAAAAAATCATATTTATTTTATTTTATTTTATTTGAAATCTTTGTGCACAAAAATATGAAACTCAATCCATAGATTGGATAGCAGACCAAACATTACATCATCTGAACAAGCTGGCAGCTCTCCACCACCCACTTCCAATAGGCTTAATAAGTTGTATTAATAGATTATTGAGAATTAAAGTTGTAGGAACCAAATTAAGAATTTATTTTCATAATTATTTTGTTATTATGCCAATGACAGTTGCACATAAATGTCAAACTGAAGTGATTTTTGGAGTTGAGGAACAGCCAATCAATTTTAAAAGAATTAGATGGGTTGTTTATGTTATGTTACCTACCAAAATGTCCTTGCTTCAACTTTGGTGGAAAACAATTTGCCTTCTCATTGCATTCTTTTTGGGTCAGATGGTGAACTTGAATGTGCAACTGTAGTACAAAATTGGCAATAGATCAAGTTTTCTATTAAAGAGATCAACCACTTGGTGTAGTACAAAATTGGACAACCTTTTGTTCTAATGTTCTCTCCATTATATAGAAATTTCGATATCTAAATGATACACTTCATACATAAGTAATGTAATACAATACTTCACCCTTCATTTTCTCTTCTCTTTATCTGTTTTGATGTTATTAATGATATTATCAACAACAAATAAAATGCTAATAAGGTCTAATTTAAACAAATTAATCAACCTAAAAAAATTTCCAATTTATAATAGACAAATCAGACATTTCGAGTACATTAAGACAATTCAGACGTTTCGAATGATACAATTTTATATTTTTTAGGGTCAGTGTCATTTTTTGCATAGAATTCTCATTAAAATGAGATTTTAAACCATAAAAATATGCAAGTCTTCCTCAAACCCACATCACCCGTAACTAATTAGTAAATCTTACCCTTAGACCAAACCACTTTTTCATAGCATTGACAAGAAGATTTCAGAATATTCATTAGTATTTAAAAAAAAAAAAAAATCTTGAATTACCTGATATGGAAATCTGTTAGATCATGACTTTTCAGACAGCTTTGATGTTTTTATTTTTTATTTTTTTAATGTTTGCATTAAAGGCAACATCTTCATCAGACGTGGCTTCAACGATCTATATGTGGGAAAAAATGGTTTTATATAGGCATATTTTTTAACCCAATTTGGGTGGATCCCAAACAACATTTGGGGTGGGTTCGACGAGGTGAAGTGTTCCTTGCCGCATGGCAAGTCACACGGTGAATACGGAATGTCAAAACCATTTATGAGTGAATGGGAAGTTGACATCGTTTTCAAGTTTAACATTAATTTCTTAATAAAATTCTTTTGAATTTTTTCAATAAGAAATTAGTGTGGGAATTTAATTTAAATCTAAATTCAAATTTTTGGATTCCTAAAGTAGTTTCCTAAAGTTTGTCAAATAGATTAATATTTATATTCCAAACAGGTTTTATTAAATCTATTATACTATTGGCTTTATTTTGATTATCTAGTCTAATAGTTTAATAATATTTATATTTCAACACTTTAGAATTTAGTCTCCTTTGACTACTTCTTCAAATTGTTTGAAAGATGTATAACTGTTCCTGTACAACGGCTTACTGTTCCTGTACAACGGCTTGAAATATATTGAAACAGTTGCAAATTGTTTGAAATTTGAATGACATCTGTTCATTTCAAATATAATCTGTTCACCTTTTTATGTACCTGTTCGGGTCTATTAATACAAGACTTGTTCCAGCAGATGTGGGGTGATTAAAAAACATCCAGGAAAAAATTCTTCGGAAAATTGAAATCTGCATAGTAGCAGATCTGTCCAGTTCCCAATTTGTATCTGTCCTATAACAGTTTCATATCTGTTTGGCAGTTTACACACCTGTTGGGACAGAATTTTGTGCCTATAAATACCATCATTCCAGCAGTTTTTTTGGTCCGAAAAATCAGTCTGTAGATTGTCTAAATTGCTGTCCAGATTTTATTTGTGCATTATTCTTCATTTTAGTTTTAGAACAAAATTCAGAGAGTTAGAACACAGGTTTGGTTCGCCGAACAAATTGTTTGGAGTACTACTACAATTTGTGAAGATCATTGTATCCTGGGAGATAGACGCCACTCATCCGTAAGTACCATAGCGGGGCGAATCTGTCTTAAGGACAGAGTGTCACACACTCGACTTGGTCTTGTAATTTTATTTGGTTCGACAAAATAAATCCGGTATGTTATTTATTTATTTTGTTTGAGTTTATTTCTAGTTATTTTATTTACACAGAAGATTGTTCCAACAATCTTAAGACAGATTCGAATTATTCTGTTTACAGAATTTTTCGTTTGTTTTCCTTTTTCCATTCTTCGTAAATAATTTCGGAAGAAAGGTATTTTCTGTGAATTTACAAAATAATATTCTGGTTGGAAAAACAAATAGTGATTATATGCTATTTGACAGATAGTAGTAATATACTGTCTCTTTTCTTTGACAACAACTAGTAGTACGATACTGGTGTCATTAACAATTCAGAATATATTTTTGTGGAATTTTTTCAGAAATTAATTTTGGGTTTTAGAAATTATTTTCTGAGTTTTCATTAATTAAAATTCTGTTTCAGTATTTTAATTATTGAAGTGTTACTGAAATTAATTTTCTTGTGTGGAATTAATTTGGTTAAATAAAATTTTATTTTATTTCCAAATTAATTGAAAAATAAAAGTTATAGTTATTATTTCTTTTATTTTTATAGAATTTAATTTCCTTGTGTGGAATTAATTTGGTTAAATAAAATTTTATTTTATTTCCAAATTAATTGAAAAATAAAAGTTATAGTTTTTATTTCTTTTATTTTACAGAATTTAATTTTCTGTGTGGAATTAATTTGTTTAAATAAAATTTTATTTTATTTTCAAATTAATTGAAAAATAAAAGTTACATTCTTGTTTCTTTTATTTTTACAGAATTTAATTCTGTGAATTTGGTTTAATTTTCTGTGTAGTATAAATTCTAATTATAATTTTGTTTTTATAATTTAGAATTTATGGCTACTAAAACTGGTCAAACTTATGTTCAAACCAGTACTGGTATGGTAATTGCCATTACGCCAATTTCTCCTTTTGTTGGGACTGTGCCAGTGAATAATAGTGAAAAGGCAGAGAAGTTCTTAAGAACTAATTTTTGCAAAGGCAAAGGAAGAACAAGTAAGAAGGTTACTAAAGCCGATATAACCAAAATGGATATAATTTCCAATGGTGTAGATGTCATAAATCTTTCTGTAGTTGTTTCCGAGGCAAATCTTGTCGGAAATCCTAAAGAATGGTGGGTGGACACTGGTGCTACTCGCCATATTTGTGCCGACAAAAAGATGTTCACATCTTATTCTTTAGTGGACAATGGTGAACAACTTTTTATGGGCAACTCCTCAACTTCCAAAGTTGAAGGACAAGGAAAGATTGTACTCAAGATGACATCTGGAAAGGAACTCACTCTCAACAATGTGTTGCATGTACCGGACATTCGCAAGAATTTAGTTTCCGGATCTTTGTTGAGTAAGAATGGGTTTAGGCTAGTTTTTGAAAGTGACAAGTTTGTACTTACCAAAAACGGGATGTATGTAGGAAAAGGTTATATGTCTGATGGCCTTTTCAAGTTAAATGTAATGACCGTTGTACCCTCAGTTATTAATAATACTACATCTTCTTCTTACTTGCTTGAGTCTTCAAATTTATGGCATGGTAGACTAGGACATGTTAATTATGGATCTTTGCGTAGATTAATTAATATGGAATGTTTACCTAAATTTAACATTGATTCAAATCATAAATGTGAAATTTGCGTTGAGGCAAAATTATCTAAAACTCCTTTTTATTCAATTGAAAGAAGTACGGAACCACTTGAATTAATTCATAGTGACATTTGTGATTTTAAATCAATTCAAACCAGAGGTGGAAAAAAGTATGTAATCACTTTTATAGATGACTATACTAGATATAGTTATATTTATTTAATTCGAACCAAGGATGAAGCTTTGGAAACTTTCATTCAATATAAGAATGAAGTAGAAAATCAACTTGGTAAGAAAATCAAGAAACTTAGAAGTGATAGAGGTGGTGAATATGAATCACCTTTTGGTGAGTTTTGTAAAGAACATGGAATAATTCATCAAACCACTGCTCCTTACTCACCTCAGCAAAATGGAATTGCTGAAAGGAAAAATAGGACTTTAAAAGAAATGATGAATGCCATGTTAATTAGTTCTGGATTACCTCAGAACTTGTGGGGGGAAGCAATACTTTCTGCTAATTATATTTTAAATAAAGTACCCCGAAAGAAAATAAATCAAACACCTTATGAATTATGGCATGGAAGAGTACCATCCTACAAATACTTAAAAGTGTGGGGGTGTTTGGCTAAAGTGGCTATTCCTAGTCCTAAAAAGACTAAGATAGGTCCTAAGACCATTGATTGCATTTTCATTGGTTATGCCAAGAATAGTAGTGCATATCGGTTTTTGATTCATAAATCAAAACATTCCGAAATGCATGTAAATACTATTATTGAATCTCGGAATGCATCGTTCTTTGAACATGTATTTCCGAATAAGATTGGACAAGAGACTAGTAATAAGAAAAGATCTTTTGATGCTATTACTAGTAATGATCAAGAACATGATCAAGAACAAGAGTTAGATCAAAATGAGGAAGAAGAACCTAGGCGTAGTAAACGTGCTAGAACCTCAAAATCTTTTGGTCCAGATTTTCTAACATATATGGTAGAAAATGAGCCTTTAACTTTTAAAGAGGCTATGTCCAGTCCTGAAGCTCCTTTATGGAAAGAAGCTGTCAACAGTGAAGTTGAATCCATCTTACAAAATCACACTTGGGAATTAGTGGATTTACCTCCAGGTTGTAAACCTCTTGGATATAAATGGATTTTCAAAAGGAAAATGAAAGCGGATGGATCAATTGACAAATACAAGGCAAGACTTGTAGTCAAAGGATTTAGACAAAAAGAAGGTCTTGATTACTTTAACACGTACTCACCGGTTACTAGAATAACATCCATTAGAATGCTAATTGCCATTGCATCTCTATACAATCTAGAAATTCATCAAATGGATGTTAAAACCGCTTTCTTAAATGGTGAGTTAAATGAAGAAATTTACATGGAACAACCAGAAGGGTTTTCTGTTCCAGGGAAAGAAAAGAAAGTGTGTAAATTGGTTAAATCATTATATGGTTTAAAACAAGCGCCAAAGCAATGGCATGAGAAATTTGACAAGGCAATGATGTCAAATGGATTTAAAATTAATGAGTGTGACAAATGTGTTTATATTAAAAACACAGATAAAGGTTATGTCATTGTATGTCTATATGTAGATGATATGCTCATCATTGGTAGTAATAATGACATGATTAAAACTACCAAGAAAATGTTGAATAAACATTTTGACATGAAGGACATGGGCATTGCTGATGTAATACTTGGTATGAAAATTACCAAAACATCAGAAGGATATGCTTTGTCACAATCTCATTATATTGAGAAAATACTTGACAAGTTCAGCAAAGATGATGATCATCTAGCTAGAACACCTGTAGATGTTAATTTGTATCTTTCTAAAAATGTACAGGAAAGTATTTCTCAATTAGAGTATGCCCAAATTATTGGAAGCTTAATGTACTTGATGAACTGCACTCGCCCAGATATAGCTTATGCAGTAAGTAAATTAAGTAGATATACGAGTAATCCGGGAGTAGAACACTGGAAAGCAATTATAAGGGTTCTAAGATATCTCCGATTTACTCGTAACATTGGGCTGAATTATACTAGATATCCAGCAGTACTTGAAGGATACTGTGATGCAAATTGGATATCGGATACAAGAGACTCGAAGTCCACCAGTGGGTATGTCTTTACTCTTGGTGGGGCGGCTGTATCTTGGAAATCTTCCAAACAGACTTGTATTGCTAGGTCTACTATGGAATCTGAATTCATAGCTTTAGACAAAGCAGGGGAAGAGGCAGAATGGCTTCGCCACTTCCTTGAAGATATTCCAATTTGGCCAAAACCGGTGCCTGCTATATGCATACATTGTGATAGTCAATCAGCAATAGGTAGAGCACAGAGTCATATGTATAACGGTAAGTCTCGACACATTCGTCGTCGACATAATACCGTAAGACAACTACTCTCTAATGGAATTATTTCCATAGAATATGTTAAGTCTAAAGACAACATAGCGGATCCACTAACCAAAGGGTTAGCAAGAGAGTTAGTTGAGAATTCATCGAGGGGAATGGGACTTAAGCCTATTAAATAAGAGTTACCACAACGGCAACCCAACCTAGTTGACTGGAGATCCCAAGATCTAGGTTCAAAGGGACAACCGAGTTGTGATTAACTCAAAAGGATCACTGTGGAGTCCAACTCCTACCCATTTCTATGATGAAATAGTGATGTCTGCAGCGTTTGAGGTTAAGTAAAATTTTAATGATTCTTATATCTAGGTAAACCTAGTGGAGTATGGCAGGATACTCTTCATAAGCATCACCTATGTGAGTGTGAACTGGGCCGGTTCTATAAGATTTGTGAAGGGCTACAAGTCTTTAGAGCACTCATGAAGACCAGGTTGTTCAGGGCCAAAATGAACACAATAGTGAGAACTAAACTGTGTCTGGGAATATACTGTGTGAGTTCTATTGTCTTGGTTTATACAAACGGCTGAACAGTTCAAGACATCATGTTCACTGGTTAGCTAGTAAATCCGATAGTGTCTCACAAGGGAAGGTTCAAAGCCAAAAGCTACCTATCCTTTGCAGAATATTTTCATTTTCTGTACTCTCTGTAATTAGATCATGTTGTTGCATTTTCTCTCCGTCAAATTCCATTCATGTGGGGGATTGTTGGAAAAAATGGTTTTATATAGGCATATTTTTTAACCCAATTTGGGTGGACCCCAAACAACGTTTGGGGTGGGTTCGACGAGGTGAAGTGTTCCTTGCCGCATGGCAAGTCACACGGTGAATACGGAATGTCAAAACCATTTATGAGTGAATGGGAAGTTGACATCGTTTTCAAGTTTAACATTAATTTCTTAATAAAATTCTTTTGAATTTTTTCAATAAGAAATTAGTGTGGGAATTTAATTTAAATCTAAATTCAAATTTTTGGATTCCTAAAGTAGTTTCCTAAAGTTTGTCAAATAGATTAATATTTATATTCCAAACAGGTTTTATTAAATCTATTATACTATTGGCTTTATTTTGATTATCTAGTCTAATAGTTTAATAATATTTATATTTCAACACTTTAGAATTTAGTCTCCTTTGACTACTTCTTCAAATTGTTTGAAAGATGTATAACTGTTCCTGTACAACGGCTTACTGTTCCTGTACAACGGCTTGAAATATATTGAAACAGTTGCAAATTGTTTGAAATTTGAATGATATCTGTTCATTTCAAATATAATCTGTTCACCTTTTTATGTACCTGTTCGGGTCTATTAATACAAGACTTGTTCCAGCAGATGTGGGGTGATTAAAAAACATCCAGGAAAAAATTCTTCGGAAAATTGAAATCTGCATAGTAGCAGATCTGTCCAGTTCCCAATTTGTATCTGTCCTATAACAGTTTCATATCTGTTTGGCAGTTTACACACCTGTTGGGACAGAATTTTGTGCCTATAAATACCATCATTCCAGCAGTTTTTTTGGTCCGAAAAATCAGTCTGTAGATTGTCTAAATTGCTGTCCAGATTTTATTTGTGCATTATTCTTCATTTTAGTTTTAGAACAAAATTCAGAGAGTTAGAACACAGGTTTGGTTCGCCGAACAAATTGTTTGGAGTACTACTACAATTTGTGAAGATCATTGTATCCTGGGAGATAGACGCCACTCATCCGTAAGTACCATAGCGGGGCGAATCTGTCTTAAGGACAGAGTGTCACACACTCGACTTGGTCTTGTAATTTTATTTGGTTCGACAAAATAAATCCGGTATGTTATTTATTTATTTTGTTTGAGTTTATTTCTAGTTATTTTATTTACACAGAAGATTGTTCCAACACTATATAAATCTTTGTATATCATATATAATACATTATAATATATCTACAAATATATAAGTGAATGTACCTACTATTAGGTGGGATTTCCAAAGGAAGCACACGAATTTGATCCCAAAAATGCGACCATGCCATATCTATTTAGATTTTTTTTTTTTTTTTTTTTTTTTGGGGTGGATTGATGTATGGTAAAGGTTAAATTATTATAGTGTAAAATCTATTTATAAAATGAATTGTGAAATTTTAAATAATTTTTAAATTTTTATATCTGAATCTGTAATTTTACTGATTTCACCTTGGTGCATCAAGAAATAGCAACCATATATGAGTGGTTATTATGAATATAACATACAAGGAATTTTCTAATACAAAAATGCATACACAAATCTTATTACAATGTTGAAGAAATCCCTCATTCTGAAATGGTAGAAGTAATGCATTTTTTCTAATTTGTGGTGATTTGAGAAGTTGGTAAAAAATTAATTTTTTGACTTTTTTAATGGCTTTTTTGGCAAAAAAAACTGGATTATTTTGGGTTAAAAAACTAGCCTTTTTGGCTAAAAAAACTAAAAAACCAAAAAAGTGACTTTTTACCAATCTTTCCAAAGTGCCCCTTTGAAGGGTCCAAATGTATGAATTCGTAGATGAGTGAGTTAAATTGATATTTATTAATAATTGAGGGGGGGTTGGTATAATAAACTCTTAAAAAATGGCTCAAAACAAACTCCTTCTAACCTAGTGATATTACCTGCCTCTTACAAATATTTTACTTTTTAAATATATTTAGATTAGATGTATCTATAAAATAAATTAAAAAAATTTTTGATCAAAATATTTTTAAAAATTCACTAAAAAAAATATGAGTTGAAAATTTCAAAAACTATTTTTAAAAATTCGAAACCAACCAGAGTGTTGGTTTTGGGAAATTTAGACCCTTGTTTGATGAAAATGACAACCTAATTTATTTTGCTTCATAAACTCATGAGGAGAAGGCGCATAATTGAGTACGGACAAAGTAATTTTTTTTTTCTTTGGATAATATTGTCCATGCATATATATATATATATATATATATATATATATATATATATATATATCATAGAACTTTTTTGACAATGAACAGTTTTATTCAAGTTTAAAAATGTTATGTATGTGTATTTTTTATTACTTCATCTAGTATGTACTCTGTTTTTTGTAACAGTAAAATGTTATTGTGAACCAGAGTAACATGTTACTATTAATGTCAATTTCAACAGTACTTTTTTAATTTTTATTTTTTAATAATTTCATAGTCAACATGAATTTTGTGTGATACATCTTGATGAAAGAATTATAAAAATACTAACTTTATTAAAAATCGACATTTAGATCAAAAATTATATTATTTTAAAGTTTAAAATATTAAATTACTCACTAAATATATTTTGGTAATAGTGATATATGTTATACTTTTTAAGAAATTTTGTTTATACTTATCCTTAATTTATTAAAGTTTTATTAATAGAGGATTTTGATTAAATCTCCCGTTAGTTTTTGTAAGATCCGCTAATGTTTATAGCATTAGCTAATAATTGTCAAATTATCATGTGTTTAACTTTGTACTATTTTTTATCAATAAGTTTAGAAAGACAAAATCCAAACATAAAATCAGATATAAAAAATAAATAAATAAGTGAATATAATTTTTGAAAAGTGAACTCTGTTAACAAATTTTGTAAAATTGTATTGGGTGATTTATCCATGCGCTTTTGTAGTAGTTCTGTGTTTGAGTTCTCTATTCTTAATATATTTGTTTTTAGTTTTTTGAAAACACTTTTTAAAAAATTCTACTTTCTTATTTTTCGTATTTTTTGTTTTTACTGAATTTTTTAAATATTTTTAGTATTTTTTTAAAAAAAATTTAGACACACCAAACATAAATATACTTAAAAAATATAATTTTTGTGAAAAAAATCTTTAAAAAATTCACTAAATATCAAAAATATAAAAAAATGAAAATTCAATATATTTCTCATATTTTTTTGTATTTATTAATTTTTTAAAATATTTTTTTTCCAAATATTTTACGTTTTAGATATATTAAAGTAAAGTGCATCTAAAAAAGTAAAAAAATATTTAAAATTTTAAAATATTCACTAAAAATAAAAAAAATACGAAAAACATAAAATTCAATTTTTAAAAAAAATTAAATTAAAAAAATTGAAACCAAACAAATTGATTAAAATTTTATTAGTGAATTTTGGTTTAGTTTTCAGTGCTTGCAGAGAGGACCGATGTCAAATTTGACCGACAATAAATAACTGAAGTCCAATACCCAAACCCATACCATAGGATAATGCAATGTAATGTATGATTTATTTATTTATTATTATATATCATTTTATTTTATTTTATTATTATATATAATAAATACGAAATTCTTTAAGTTTGATGGGAGTGAATTCTGATATTTATTTTATTTTTTATGACAACATATGGACAGGGTAAATTTTGATTCACTCTTAGAATGTTACCTCATATATCAAAATTCACTCCCATCAAACTCAAAATTTCGGATTTATTATTGGTCTCAAGCCTCTTTTAAATCATTGTATTAATGTAAATGTTAACAAGTATTTTCATGACATTTGTTAATATTAAGAATGTAAGAAAAAATATCTTGAAAAAATTATAAAAAGTTATAATATGTTTTGACAATTATTATTGAAAAAAAAAGAAAGTATACTAAATTTATTATTAAGATCTACATATTTGTTGATTTTTTCTTATGCCTTCAAGACACTTGTTGGTAAGATTCATTTTTTTCACTCGATCTTTTGTTTCAAAATTTTCTATTTCTTTATTCGAAGATATTTAAATTATTAGATCATGTGTTGAGATCATGGTAATTTCAAATATTTACCCGATCTCGCTAGAATAGTGTGAATCTTATTGTAATAAGCTAGTTGTTAAAGCCAAGTAACTAAAAAATTTCAGAATACAATTCTTAGCTTTCACTTGCATCAAATTCATTCCCCAATCTCACATGTACCTCTAAAAAGTAACAATTATTTTAAGTTGTTTACATTTTTTTACATTTCTCCTAATTTTAATTAAGATTTTGTTAATGTGTTCTCTTAATGCACATGATTCTTAAAAGAATTGTATTCTTGCAGTTCTCTTAATTTTAATTATAATTGCTATGTGCACTGACAGAATAGGACACAGAATACAAATGTTAATCTGTATTCTGTGTTTTGCTTTCTCTATGTACTTAAACTTTTTGTTCTAATTAAGATTTTATTAACATTTGCTCTAAATACACATTATTCTTAAACGGATTGTATAATAATAATAAAAAACAACAATGCTAGAGGGCCACAATTTTTGTGGCCACAATGGCTCAAAATTGTCAAAACGACGTTGTTTTGGCATGTTTTGCACCCAAAACGACGTCGTTTTGATAGTTTTGAGCCATTGTGGCCACAAAAATTGTGGCCCTCAAACATTTTCCAATAAAAAAATTACAATTTTTTTTATGTTTACTTGGCATGTAATCTAAAAACACAATAGAAAGACCCCTTTTAATTAATTATGATAAGAAACAGTTGAATTTATGGTGCATGCAAACATATTGAGTTGTTATTGAACTGCTGCATTACATCACTATGGTGATATTTGCATCTATTGACAGACTGCTCAACCAGAGAAATTGAGAGATTTAAGGGGAGATTATTCGGTGATCTTGCAGTAATCTTTCATATCATTTACTTTGTGATATTTGTTTTGTTGTCTTTTAAAACTAAACACAAAAATGATAAATTTAATTAATAAAAAGGGAGCTTTTTTGATAAATCCATTTTCTAAGAGCCTTATTCCATCCAATCCATATTCTTTTTTACTATTCCATTAGGTCCAATTTGAGATAAGAAGACCAAAATACCCTTTTCATCTACTTATGTTTCATTTAGTTCACATTATTTTCTTATGTTTCAATAAGTCCTATGGGTGACATAATTACCAAAATACCCTTAATGTGAATGTTCACACCGTCAATATAAATGTTTATATCGTCAATGTGTAGGGGCCCGGCTCATGTCGATCCTCGTGGGTGCTCGGAAAAATTCGAGTTGGGCCGGGCCGGCCCACAAGCCAAAAAAATAAGCCCGACCCGGCCCGTTGATAATATGAATATTCACAGTGACAAGTTAACATTCACATTGATAGGAGTGTAAAATTGGCCTACGGCCCGTGGGCGGCCCGAAACCAACCTGTCACCCAGGGCGGGCCCGGGCCGGCCCTTTCACAATATGAATATTCACATTGACATATTAACATTAACATTAACATTGACAAGAGTGTAAAATTGGCCCACGACCCGTGGACAGCCCAAGCCCGGGCCTGGGCCCGGGTCGAGGCGGGCCCGGCCCGGCCCGTTGACAATGTGAATATTCACATTGACATGTTAACATTCACATTGATAGGAGTGTAAAATTAGCCCGCAGCCTGTGGCCGGCCTGAAACCCGCCTGCGGCTCGTGGGCTGCCCTGGGCGAGCCTGGCCCGACCCGTTGATAATGCAAATATTCACATTGACATGTTAACATTCATATTGATAAGAGTATAAAATTAGCCCGCGCCTCGTGGCTGTCCGAAACTAGCCCACAGCCCGTGGACGGCCCGGGGCGGGCCCGACCCTGCTTGTTGACAATGTGAATATTCACATTGACATATTAACATTCACATTGATAAAAGTGTAAAATTGACTCGCGTCCCATGGGCGGCCCGGGGCGAGCCCGTTGACAATGTGAATATTCACATTGACATATTAACATTCACATTGATAGGAGTGTAAAATTGGCTCGTGGCCCGTGGGTAGCCCGAAGCCCGCCCGCTGCCCAGGGCGGGCCCGACCCGGCTCGTTGACAATGTGAATATTCACATTGACATATTAACATTAACATTGATAAGAGTGCAAAATTAGCCCGTGACCCGTGGGCAGCTCGAAGCCCGGCCCCGGGCCGACGTGGGCTCGGCCCGTTGACAACGTGAATATTCACATTGACATGTTAACATTCACATTGATGAAAGTGTAACATTAGCCCGTGCCCCGTGGCTGCCCGAAACACGCCCACGGCCCGTGGGCGGCCCGAGGCGGGCCCAGCCCGGCCTGTTGACAATGTGAATATTCACATTGACATATTAACATTCACATTGATAAGAGTGTAAAATTGACTCGCGTCCCATAGGCGGCCCGAAGCCTATGGACGGCCCGAGGTGGCCCGGGTTTGGATCCTGGCCTACCCCGGGCCGCGGGCGAGCTTCGGGCAGCGGACAAGTTTTACACTCCTATCAATGTTAATGTTAACATATCAATGTGAATATTCACATTGTCACGGGTCGGGCCAAGCCCACCTCGGGCTGCGATCGGGCTTCGAGCTGCCCACGGGCTGCGGGCCAATTTTACACTCCTACTAATGTGAATGTTAACATGTCAATGTGAATATTCACATTGCGAACGACCAATTGTATACTCTTATCAATGTGAATGTTAACATATCAATGTGAATATTCACATTGTCAACAGGCCGGGCCGGGCCCGCCCCGGGCCGCCCACGAGCCGTGGACGGGTTTCGGGCAGCCATGGGGCGCGGGCTAATTTTACACTTCTATCAATGTACATGTTAACATGTCAATGTGAATATTCACATTGTCACGGGTCGGGGCCAAGCCCGCCTCGGGCTGCGGTCGGGCTTCGGGCCGCCCACGGGCTGCAGGCCAATTTTACACTCTTATCAATGTGAATGTTAACATGTCAATGTGAATATTCACATTGCCAACGGGCTGGGCCGGGCCTGCCCCAAGCAGCGGGCGGGCTTTTGGTCGTCCATGAGCCGCGGGCCAATTTTATACTTTTATCAATGTGAATGTTAACATGTCAATGTGAATATTCACATTGTTAACAGGCCGGATCGGGCCCGCCCAAGGCCGCCCATGGGCCGCGGGCGGGTTTCGCGCCGCCACGGGATGGGGGCCAATTTTACACTCCTATTAATGTGAATGTTAACATGTCAATGTGAATATTCACATTGTCAACGGGCCGGGCCGGGCCGGGCCGAGTCGGGCCCGCCCTGGGCTGCTGTCTAGTTTTATACTCTTATCAATGTGAATGTTAACATGTCAATGTGAACATTCACATTGTCAACAAGCCGGGCCGGGCCCGCCCACGGGCCATGGGCGGGTTTCGGGCAGCTATGAGGCGCGGGCTAATTTTACACTCCTATCAATGTGAATGTTAACATGTCAATGTGAATATTCACATTGTCAACGGGCCGGGTCGGGCCCGCCCCGGGCTACGGGCGGGCTTTTGGCCGCCCATGGGCCGCAGCCCAATTTTATACTCTTATCAATGTGAATGTTAACATGTCAATGTGAATATTCACATTGTCAACGGGCCGGACCGGGCCCGCCCCGGGCCGTCCATGGGCCGCGGGCGGGTTTCGCACTGCCACGGGACAGGGGCCAATTTTACACTCCTGTTAATGTGAATTTTAACATGTCAATGTGAATATTCACATTGTCAACGGGCCGGGCCCGCCCTAGCTCGCGAGCGGGTTTCGGGCTGCCCACGGGCCAATTTACATTCCTACAAATGTGAATTTTAAAATATGAATGTTCGCATCATTAAATTGCTAATCGTTGAAAAAATATTTATAAGGGTATCAAAATTAAATATAAGGACATAAGTGTCCAAGAAAATAGTGTAAATCAAGAAAATGGACTTTATGGAATAAAACTATACATACATGGGACTAAATGGGTTAAAAAATTCCTTCATGGACTTTTTGGGTTAAAACACTTCTAAATTGGACTTATCAATAAAAATAAAAAATAAAGTAAAAGCACTACATGAATTTGCCCCAGAACATAGTATAATTTTCACTATATTAAGGGCGGGCCACAGTTTCTCTCCCATCTAAATCGGACTAGAGGGTATTGTTGGGTCTCCGTGGACCTATCATGAAGTTTATATTGATAATTTGAATTGTTCAATGTGTAAGACTCGTTGAGTATTTAATCTCTGCAAAAAATTATTTTGATCGAATATCGATAGCCACTTAATGTGATCACATTTGTATTAACGGTAAGTATAATTTTTAAAATAAATTATTTATACAAATATATTTTGATCAAGTGACTATCGATATCCGATCAACATAACTTTTATAAGATTGAAGTACTCGACGAGTCCTATATATCAATGGTTCTAATTGTCAATGCGAGTTTCATAGTAAAATTACAGAGACCCAAAGAATGCCTAACTGGAGAGGAGCTCTCCCCTTAAAAGGGGGGACTTGGCGATTTACTCGCTCAACAAGAAAAGCTGTCAAAAGACAATTACACCACATAATGCCCAATTACACCACATAATGCCATACCACCAAACAAGTACCCATCCATCATTAACTCCTAAATCGAGTAACAATTAAAGATGATGTCACATTATTTATTACTATTATAGTAGTAATTCTAAGTGTACAAAATTATAATATAGTAACGCTTTAATAAAATTAATATTGAAAGAATTAATAATTTCATTAATTAATATAAAATTAATTATATAATTAGGTTAGTGAATAACCATTCATTATATTTCTTTTTTGTTCTTTTTCCATACAGGGATTATAAATCACATGCCCCTCTCAATATTAAAAATTCTATAATTTTGTTGAATTGAATGTCTATTACATATATAATTTGATTAATAAAAATTGCAACTAAATGTTAGAATGTAAGTCTCATGAATTAATGATACTATTCTTATGCTACTGTAATCTTACTAATCAAAAATCTGTAAGTGTACAAAAAAAATGTACTGTGTAGTTAAAATTTATTTTTGAATATGATATGGGCTATACTTAAAATAATATCTCAGCTATATAATGCATTGTTTTGTGTTATAATTTTATGCACTTATGCTGTGTTTGGTTGGAGAATTTGGAGAAGGATTTAGAAATGAAAATAGAAAAGTAAGGTAAAATGTGAATAAAACATGCCTATATTTCACTAGTTTCACACATCTTTTCTCTTTCTCTTTCTAAATCTCTCCTCAAATCCCCCAACCAAACATAGCATTAGCATTATTGTTAATATTACTATGAAACTAAGAACTCAACAGTAGAAAAGTAATAAGAAAAATATTATGTAATCCAAATTTAGTAAGTGTTTGGTATGCATTAAAAAAATATTTTTTTTTTTGCATACATACATTATTTGGGTCACATCAATCAACATCTATCAATATCTCCTCTTTACTTTTCTATCAATTTTCTTTACTTTTTTACACATTTTTTAATATAAAAAGTCATATATTTATTTAAAATATTTCAAACCACCTGTTATTGTAAGTGTTAATTCTACTATGACACTTGTTAATCCAAATTTACATGTTACGTATTTTTATGATGAATATTATAATTTTTTTGGTAAGATTACGACAATTTATTTTTCAACAATAAATTTATATATTTTATATTAATATTATGCATTTTTCTAATAAATTACACATTTTTTTATCCAAACATTTTAACTATAAAAATATACAATATTATCACAAAATATATAATATACACTATAAAATACATAACATAATACACATCATTTGAAAGATGTGTAGCATAAAATTTTCCCTCAACTATTCTGAATAATATCTTTTTATTTATAATATTTTTAGTTTCTAACATTACTCTATAATAATAATAATATTAATAATAATAGTAGTAGTAGAGACATTCAAAAATGATACGTCCTTCTAATTTAAAAATCCTAAAAAAACACTAATAATGTAAATAAAAAAAATTAAGATTAAAACATTAGACACACACATCAATTAAAACTTTTTTAAAGATCCTAATCTTTTTTTTCTAGACGCATTTGACTCCATTCCCGGTCCCTCTCAGGCTCCTTCCTTCAAAACAAACCCCTCACCTTCTTTAGGTTAATTTTCGTGGCTGTCCCATCTCTTGTTTCTGTCTTCCTCCTCTTCACTTCTCTCTCTCTCCCTCTCTCTCTCTCTCTCTCCTCCTCCTCCTCCTCCTCCTCCTCCTCTCCGTGCAATCTACCATTTATCTTATCATCTCCATCTCCATCTCCATCTCCATCTCCATCTCCAACTCTTCATCAAGCCCAACATCATCATTTCCTCTAAGCTTGGGCCTTATTTGAATATTGTTTACATATACATCAACAACAGTTTTGAAGGGGAAAAAAAAAATTTGGGGAATAGTAAAATGCTTAAAGTAGCTAGAAGAGGAGGAGGAGGAGGAGGAGGAGGAGGTGCTTCTGCTTGTAACACCTCATCAACCTCTCTCTGAAAAAAGGTAAAAATGTTTACCCTCCAAGTTTTTCCTTCTTCTTTCATTTTTATTTGTTATTATACAGATGCCTTTAAGCATTGTGGTTATATTATATGCCCTCCACGTTGCATGATGCTTAGATGATACCAACCCCATTTCACAGGCAAACTGTTCCTATTCATGCCTTCTTTAATACTCTTAATATCCCCTTTTAATTTTTCTTGTTTTTGTTCTTTAATTTTGATGGGGAAAAGAGTAAAAAATTATTTATGAAAACCCACATTTTAAGTATGTTTGCTTTGTAACAGGCAAAGGAACCAACCAAACCAACTGTTCACAAACCTGTGGTGTTTGTGTTTCCTCCTCTATTGTGTCATATTTGTCTTAGAACAGGGCTAGCTCTTGGATTGGGATTGTAGTTTTCACCATGGCAACCAAAATCAAAGGTCTCTATAAAGGATTCAAGTACATCTCCCAAATCTTTGGTAATCTCTCTCTCTCTCTCTCTCTCATGTATGTAATTTGGGTTTATTTTCCCAGAAAAATCATGTATTTAAAAAGTTACCTTGAAATTCAATGTACTGTGAGTTATGGCCAGAATAAATCTGATCCATAGATTTCATTTTTTGGGTGCTTAATATTGCTGATATTTACCTCTGTAATCAAATTTTGGGGGGTTTTTAAATTTAATTTTTTTTTATTTGGTAGTTGTGAAGGAGCGTGAGATGGAAATTGGGTACCCAACAGATGTTAAACACGTGGCACATATTGGGTGGGATGGCCCTTCTGGTAGTGCACCAAGCTGGGTATGAATCCATTCCCAAATTAATGTCATTCTGTGTTGTGAAGCTTCTCTTTTTTGTTTTCTGAATCATTTCCTTGACTCTTCTCTGTTTTTCCTTTTCAATTTCCTCTAATCATAATTTTTTGTTATTTTTTATTTTTCTGTTTGTTTCTATGGAAAATGTAGATGAATGAGTTCAGGACTGCATCCGATTTCGCGGTAACATCTATTGGCAACCTCAATGAAACAAAAGGTTCCAGTTCTGCAATGTCCACATGGTCATCTCAAGGTTTGTTTCTCATCTCTTTTTTCATTGTTCTTTCATTTTCATCTTTCAATCCTCCAAGAACAAAGAATGTTTCTATGTAGTCCAAAAAAAGAAAAAAGAGAGATTAGTACGGACCGGTATGTCATTTGAGTAATTTGCTACTTGATGCAACTTATAATACTGGTTATAATTTATGATGCTAAAATAATTTAGTTAAAAAAGTTAATTATTAGAAAACAATAAGACTGGTGTTTTTAAATTTTACTTTTCAATAATTAATTGTTAATTTATAATAAATTGCACCAAAGGCATTCAAAATTGAAAGGCATGTGCCATGTTTTTAGTCAGACAAATGCCAACAAGGCCTTTTCACGGGTTGAAATGTTTATTTGAGAGAGAGAGAGAGAGAGAGATGAGAGGTTTGTCCTCTCATTGTGTGAAATTTGGAGCTAGTTTTGTAAGCTAGGAAGAAGGATACTTACATTATTTTCTTTCAAGAGGAAGAACCAAGTTTGGATCTTGTGTCACGAGGCAATGTTTCTATTGCTAGGGGAATCTATAACAGTACTTCCACGTATTATCTATAACATTCAATAAATAAAAAACAAATATTCACAAGATAGTATTTTGAATGCAAGTTGGAACTATTATCTATGTAAGTTGTACTTTGGTTTTATTTATTTATTTTTTATTTTTTATGAAGGGAAAATTACTTGACAGTTGCAGGTGGAGAAAATAATTACATAGGGGTGGTGGGTGCAACTTTTGTTTTGAAAAAATTGACAGGAAAAGTTGCACCCCAAACTCTTCTGTGATTATTTTTGTGGCTCGAGTAGTAATTCTCCCTTTTATGAATGCAATATATCCTTCCATCAAAAAAAAAAGAAGAGTATTTTGAATATTTTTCTGTGAAGTTTTGTGTACCTATTGTTTTTTTCTCAAGTTTGTAAACTGATGCCCCTAGAAAAAGTAAATATCTTGTAATCTTGCAAAATGATCATTTCATAGGAATGTTCATTCCTACGTTTGGTTTATTAAAAAAAATAATGAAAATACATTGTAAATAAAAATATCATTAAGTAAATAGTCTTTCCATTGAAATGCTTAGTTAAGCTTATGCTAATGTGCTCAAATTGGCACAAGTGAAATTGCTCTGTGCTATTTTTCAATCTTGATTTGTTGAATGAAAGGAGAAGTAAAGGGTAAGAAAAGGAAAAGTAAAAAGATGAAATAAGATAAGCTTATTCCCTACTTTTGTTTGCTTGGCTGAGAAAATAACATGAAAAATGAAAAATCATTTATTCAAAATCTTCAATTTTTTTTTTTTTTTTTTTTTTTTGGGGTGGGTGGGGTGGGGTGTTGGTTTGGTAATGCATAGAGAAATGAGTACAACTAGTTTCATTTCTTTCTTATTTGTTCCTTTTCCTTAACAAATCCAAGATCCATACATATAGATGATATCAATTCTTTGTTTTTTGACTCCTTTTCTTACCCAGTAAAGATGAAAATTTTCTTGTTGAGACACGACGGTATTTTTTGTTATTCACTCACTTTCCATGTTGTGGTTACTCTTTTGCATACACTTTTGTTTACACTTCTCATATTTTATTTTATTTTTTATTTTTTGCAATAGACTTTGAATCAATGTACCGGCAACCAGCAGCTGACATGTTCAAAGATGTTCCAGTCCCCCCCACAGACCTTCCCAACATTCCAAAAAAATCAAAGCGGAAGAAGATCAAATCAACTTCCTCCCCTAAATCGTCCACATCAAGATCATCACGAGCAGTAAAATCAAAGGCTAAAATAGTCGAGGACAATGCCAGAACTACAGAAGTGATGTAAAATTATTAACTTGCTGCCACGAATGGACAACTTTTCAACGCATGTATCAAAGATTCTGAAGTTCAGTTCCCTTTCTGTACTCGAGATATTCAATGACACAATGGCTTCAAAGAAAGTGAAGCCAGTTGAAAGGAAATATTTTTGTGTATATTTAGAAGAAGATTGTATTTGTTATGTGAGATTAACTTAAACACACAAATATTAGCGGAACTTAAGTGAGGAATCAGAGAGGCGAGACAAAAAGATGTATGAGATGTTCAACGGTGATAATGATTAGGGATGATGCAATTTTTTTGGGATTTACAACAAAGGAATAAAGATTGTAGAGAGTTGGATTATGTAGTTGTGCTGATTGAAAATTTAGCTAATTTTCAAACGATTTGGACCTGAACAGAAATGCCATGTTGATTTTTCATGTGTTTATACAATGTAAAACAACATTTTGAATCCTAGATTAACTACTTTTATGACTACAAACTGGGGCTTAATTCTTACTTGTTCTAATTTCACATTACACATAATATCGTTTTTGTTTTATATTTTTTCTTCTTAATAGAAACAACTGATATGCAAATCTCTTTTGGCAAACTGTTTTCGGAAACTATTTTTGAGAAAAAAAAACTTCGTGAATGCCCCTTTTTGTGATTAATTGTGTTAGGTTTTATTTCTTGACAATCCCGTTTGACAAAACTCCTTTCAGTTGTATTTCTTTTCGCACTTTTATTTCAGTGAGGCTATGAGTGTTTAGATGCGAATCCAACCCGAATTGTGCCATTCAGAGAAGTTTGTGATGCTAATGCTTTCAAGATTGCCACTTCGCTGATTATGACGGGGATCGAGCTGCCCGGTCAGCTCGCGGGGGTCCAGGGGGCAGCGCCCCTTGGCGGGTCCGGAGCAGCGCCACGGCGGGGTCGAGGGGCAGCGCCCCCGAAGCTAAATGCAAAAATGCATTCCAAGTTGCCTGTCCGCTCGAGCGGACATACCCGCGCTCGAGCGGAGAATCCCTGGTTCCAGCAGTTTTGGTCGCCTGCAAAAATACTGAGATGTGTGATTTCGCGCTCGAGCGGGCTTTCTGACGCTCGAGCGGACCTCTGTTATATCACACGCAGATTTTACTGAAGACGCTCGAGCGGGCTGTTGGGCGCTCGAGCGGAGATCGCGGGACAGATTCTATAAATTCGCGTGTTGGGTCAGATTTTAGGATTACTTCTCCAAATCTTCTTTTTGGTTTCTAGGGTTTATATCTGGGGATGCTTTGTGAGTTTTCTTTGATGTTTTATTGAGTATTCAACTCATGTTCTAAAGAGAGTACATCAAAGGTTGTGTTTTGTTCTACAAAAGAAAGTGTTGTTCTTCAGTTGTATATTCTGAAGAATTCGAGCCTGAAGCTGTGGTGGAATCCAGAGTGGCTCATCAGAAAGACAATTCCGTGGTGAAGATGGGGTTGGAAGAGGCACATAAAGGTTGGTTCAATTAGGCGTTGTGGATTCGCTAGGTAATTGAGAGTATACCTGTGTAATTCCTTTAATTCTTCTTAGTGGACTGTCTTGTGGCTGTTGCCCGTGGTTTTTTTTATCACAGTTGGAGGTGTCCAATTGTGGTTTTTTTCCACGTTAAATCGCTGTGTCTCTTTGTCTTGATTGTTTGATTGTTTGATTGAGATTGTTATATTCTGCTTAAAATTGATACATAATCACAAATCAACATCTAGGGGATTTCTAGATTTTTCAAATTGTTTTCTGAATATTTGTAGAGTGCTTCCAAACTTATTATTGATTTTTGGTTTCGAAAACACATAAACCGAAGTAATTGTCTAACTCTTGCTGATTTAAAAGTTGCTTACTTTAGATTTTATTTTGGTAAATAGCACAATTTAAGTGTTTTTTTTTTTTTTGGACATATTCTTGAAGGTTTCTATCATTTTCAATGCCAGCTTTTAATCCCCAAATCCTAGTCAAGTCTGAGATAGATGGGAAAAAAAGATAATTGAAGTCCAACAAAAGATCTGTGGAAACTCCATTAGATTGTAGCTTTGCCCCCTTGAAAGCTCAGTCTTGGCCATACTTATGGATTATGAGTAGATCAAATACATACAGATCATCATTTTGCTATATTTTAGAGCCAGTTGGCAAATTAGTGGCTCCCATTATCTCATCAGCTAAAACTACTACTGCTCTTGATTAAGGGTGGGCAACGGTTTATCCGAACCGTCCGAACCGTCCGAACTGCTCAAACCGCATATAAATGGGCGGTTTCGCAAACATAATGCAGGCGGATGCGGTTTGAAATATGACAAATTTGCCGGTTGCAAGTGGGTCGTGGGTTAAACCCGCAACCCGCAAAAACCGCCCGTACTTTACTTCTTCTTCTTCTTATTATTATTATTTTTTATATACCAACTTTGTAACTTTAACAGGAGCACCATTATGTTCTCTTATTTTTAAGTATTTCTCAACTTTCTTAATGTCGTAGAATTATCAAGTCCTAAACTTGGTTCCTTATATGATTTTCATTATTGACTCATTCACTTTTTCCTAATAAAATTTTCCTTCTTGTGGTCGATGGAGCTTCTAGTTTGATTATTGATTACTAAACTGACAATTCTAATTGAGTACAACTTTTAATGCATTGATATACATTTTTTAATGCATTAATATACATTTTTTTCATAGCAAAAATGCTAGTGTAAGGTCTCTTTGTTTTGAGTACTTTTATTTAATGCATTGATATTCAATTTTTATTTGTAAACTCATTAAAAAATTGTTGTCAAATGATCACAAATATATAAAATGAATCTGATGCCTAAATTCGATGGAAAAAAAAAAACTCAAAAATTTATTTTTAAAGAAAAAAATGTAAACCGCAAACCCCTCGCAACCACCCGCACATCTGCAAACCCTATCTGCACAAACCGTAAACCGCACTTCGGGCGGTTGCGGGTTGACTTTTTTCCAAACTGCATAGATGTGGGCGGGTCAAAACCGAACCGCAAACCGCACAAAACCAATCCGCGAGCACCCCTACTCTTGATGCCTCCAAACCTCCAAACACCTTTCCTGTGCTCTGTTTTCCCAGAAAATAAAAATTTAGGATTAATTTTACTTTTATCTTTTAAATTATCATGATTTTTTTGGATAAATTATAAATACATTCTCAAAATTTTGGTTGAAACACGAATTATTCCTTATGATTTTGAAAATTGCATCTAGTCTTTTCAAGTTTCAATACACATAACAAATGACCTCATTTATTAATAAATTAAGTAAATTAATAGCTTTTAATGTTATCAAAATAAATTTCAATTAAAACTATTTAAGTAATTTTATTGTTATATAATAGAGTAATTAGAAATATTTTTGTGAATATTTAGAAGAAGATTGTATTTATTTTATTATTGTTAGGAGCTATTTGTAATTTATCCTTATTTTTTCTATTTCATCTATTAGTCCGTAAAAAAATTTCAGCTTATATGCTCCAATTGTAAGTAGTCTGTCCAAATCAATAACTGTTAAAACATAGTCAGATAACTTTATAATATGAACAGCATGAATTATACAACCAAATGCACATCTTATATATTCATCGCCCTATATTAGAAAACTTACCAAATACTCATAATCTTCTCCATCCCTCGTTTCAAAATAATGAATAAAAAAAAATTATGTTTAATTGTATGGTTTAAATTGCGTTTTGATGCAGTATCGTTAATTGAATCATATGAACTCAATTCAAAAATTGTCATTTGTTAATGTGTGTGTGTTTTTTTTTTTTTTCAAAAAAATGAAATACATTTCAAAATTTTTGAATACACAAAAAAATTATTTTCACTTGTTTTTAAAACAAGTTTTTACTTTCTCCTTCAACCCACCACCTTTGGCTCAACCACCGCCACCACTGACCACCACCTCCCCACCATCGATGGGCGGGTGACGAGCTCCGGCCAACCTTGTGTCTTCCAACAACATCAGACCACTAACTTTGGCAGACACGTTCGGCTACTCGTCACTACTGGTCACCATATCCATCCACCCACCATCTCCGATTACCAAATTCGACCACTTATTAAATATATTTCTTTGTTTTTATTTTTATATGTTTTCAAAATATTTTTATATATCAAACAAGTTTTTTATTTTTGTTTTTTATAAAAATAAAGGAAAACGTGTTTCTTATTTTTTCTAAACTAAAACCTGAAAACATTAACAAACGAGGCCAAACTAAATAAATGATTATTAGTTTAGGGATGAAATAATTTTTTTCTAAAAGTAACGATAGTTTAAGAAATAAAAATAAAATTAATTAAAAAAAAAAAAAACACTGAACACTCACGTGTTTGGATTTTGTTTTTGGGTGGTTGATCTGTATATTGTCGTTGGTACAAAGGTTTTGCTCCTAGGACTAGTGTGGGTAATAATTTCAATGGTCACTCAACTACCACTAAGAGCATTCACAGTGGAACTATTAACGATAGTGTTAGTGTCAGTTGTTAAATTTTAATTAGCAATGTTTGTTAGGTGGTGTAATGGAGCTGTTAAGGGTAGTATTAGTCCACTTCGTTAGTATCAAGTGTTAGTGTGTTTGTTATCTGCAGCGAGTGTTTTAGCTAGCGGGAGAGGACATTTTTTTGTCTTACCGGTTGACCGGTCAACGGAAATATATATATATTTTTTCTTTTTGGGATTTTTTTTTGGACATGAAATTTAATTTTGGACTTGAAATTTTTGATTAAACTAAATTATTTACTTATTTTATTTATTATATATACATATATATATATATATATTTAACACACACCATAACACACCGCTCAACACATCTATTGCACTACCACTCATTCTCTAAAATTAACAAACTCTTAACACATTTTAACAAACATTTTTAGGCCCCACTTTTATTACTTTTTGTCATATAATACACACATTAATACATTTTTTTAACCATCCCATTGTGGAGGCCCTAAGTCTTATTGCTTTTATTTGTATATTGAGGACCCATAAAGCTCATCAAATTAATTGGACGTTCAATTACAACTAGAATTAATTTGGATTGTACAAATCAATCTTTTTAAGGCTGGAGAAATGACAAGGAATTCTTATTATTTGGTATATATTAAAAAAGTCAAAAAGTTACTATTTTATTTAAATCATATTATCTTATTTAAGTCACATTACTTCTCTATAATATCACTTCAAACCTAACTCATACCCAATCTATATTTCATAAAAAATCAAAAAGTACACTTATTTAAAACATCCCAAACCAACCCTAATTTTAAGCAGGCAAAGAAGAAATGACTTGAGGACTTTTACCTGGATATTATGAGTCCAAATCATTTACAGTGATTTCAAAATATATTTTTTTAAATGATTGAGATTTAATTTTATAAAAATTAAAAATATAACAGTCATTTTATTTTTCTGCTCCCAAATCCTAATTTCATATAAAAAATCACTCCAAAATTATATTTAAAAAAATTACTTTAAAGCAGTGGCAACAAGGGGGTTGTGGGCAGTGGCCACCGCCTCCCAAACTTTTGAAAATTTACAATTTTACCATCTAATTTTGAATATTTATAAAAATTTTGCATTTTGGTCTCTTCAAAATTTATGTAATTCTACTTCAAACCCTCCAAAATCTAATTAGTTTTACTCTTTTGCTACTTTAAATTTTGAAAATTTTCATTATTTTCATGCAATTTTTAGTATTTATAAAATAAATTAGTATTTTATCCACCCCAAACCTTTGAAAAATCTCATTACTTTCATGTAATTTTGAGTATTTATAAAATAAATTAATATTTTGGTTTCTAAAATCTAAATAATCTTAGTTTAATTTTTTTTAAATCTAAATAATTTTGTTTTGACCCCTTTGCACAATTTCCGCATCGGCAATTGCTTTAAAAGTTCTGAACTCAATAATGTTACTAACATCTTGTGCAAAAGTTTCACCTACCTTCGTCTTCACTAAAGAATAATGTTTGGGAGTTTTAATTTGAGAACTCTAATACAGCTCTAATGATGTGGATAGTGCCCATGTGAAGGTGGAACCCACACTCCTCTCTCTATCCCTCTCTACTCTCTCTCTTCCACCTCATTAGAGTTTTATTTAGAACTCTAATATTAGAATTATGTATCATTACTGTCCACTAAATTGGTAGACTCTTACCCTATATCTCATTTTGAGTTGTGTACTCTTAGCACACATTTCTTAATCACAAAACCTCTATAGTGTCCACCACACACTGCTGCAAAACTAATCTGAAACAATTCATCAAACTGCATCAATTTCCATCCCTAAGATCAGTGTAGTCATCTCATTTCAAAAGGCATGAAAAATGGTATTCAAATCATTGTTCTCCATGTATTTATCTTTTTTTTTGGTTCTCCATGTATTTATCTATTTTTGTTTTTGTTTTTATCTTTATTTGTTGAAATTGTAGAAGATAAAAGCGACCATTTATAGCACCTGCAATGCAACAATTCTGAATTCATTTTAGCTCAGAATGCCACCTCTGTTTGCAGTTCAAGAGCCAACTACTGATATTCCTTTAATGGATGCAAATAATTTCTTGTTGGAACTTGTTAAATGAAGTGGGGTTGTTCATTCAAAATTTTCTATGAACTTCAAAATAAAAATAAATAAATGAAATGGGGGAAGCTTGAGCTGATATTTTCAAGTGTTAGGTTAGGTTTCATTTTATCTTAATTTTTAGTTAACACTTCAAGTCTCCAACCCTTTATTCCTCTAACTAGAGCATAGGCAATCAAATAAAACCAAATGGTCATGAATTTCAATCTGTAAATTGCAAAGCACACAATCTGAGTTATCAATCAATTCTTGAATCAATCTCTTGTGTTAAGCCTGTTTAATATGCATAGCCAAAATATAAATGCCCACTTCATCCATAGGGAATCAGCCTTTTGACTCAAAGCCCAAACAATATCTCAACACACTTCATCATAGCCTTATTTTACTGTTATTCTTTCTAGGTACTATTTGTAATGTTTTGCATTATACTAAACTTCATATGCAAATGTTTTCATTTATAGTATCCCTCCACTATTTGTAATCTGCATAGCTTGAATTATTTAATTCAGTTCTTTTCAATATAATAACTAGAGTTGCTTGAAGAAATATTAATGTGTTTACATATATCCATGTATCAATGAACTAACCACTTATAAGATAAATACTGTTTATCACCAACAAATAACGTGTGTATATGTAGGAGACACATATTTAAAAAAGAGTTGGATGGTAGAATTCATCATTCCAAATCACAAGCAAAGTAAGAGGTGAAAAATTTTAATAAAATGTTTTGGTGATATATCACTTATACACGATACTATAGGTAACACACTGTGTAAATGCTATTTGTAATTGGATCTAATAATTATGAAAGTTATTTGAAGCTGTTAGAAAGAATTGAAATAATTTATAGCAGTTATCATGTTTTGAGAATATTTTTTAGAAAAAAAAATTTATGTGACATTTACATAGATTTTTATTTTATATATTAGTATAGATTAATTATTATATATTGAATAAAGTGACCACTCACATACTTGAAATTTTTAAATAAGCATGAATTTTAAATAATGATCGTTGGGCCCGAGTGCTGCACAACATGGATTCTGCAATAACTTTCAAACAAATTGGGTCTTCACACAATTGTAAATTGGGAGCTAGCTTTGATATATACTTTGTCAAAATTGAGGTCCAATCTTAATGATTGGGCTCACTTTGTGAATTTTTACTTTTGGGCCATCCTAAGTACAATGATGGTTTACTAGTAAAGTGTGGGACTAATTACACTTGCTATTTTGTATTTTCATTTAAATATAAGTTCGATCTCTTTATTTTCAATTAATAACTTCATATATTTTAAGTAAAATTATAATGTCACTCTTCTTTCCATCTAGCATTAATAAGGCTAACAAGAATTAACAACTAAAAGACCAAAATGAAATTTTAGTGAAAGTACAATAATCAAAGTAAGATTTTGTTAAATATGTAAAAACTAGAGTAAGATTTTGATGAAAGTGAACGGATGTTAACAATACTAGAAGACATTGAGTGTAACTTACATAACTAGTTCTATCAGCCTTATTAACGTTAGATGGACATAAAGGTAATTTTGCAACTTGACTTAAAAAGTAAAAGATTATCTATCACAATCGAAAGTAATGCGATCGAAGTAAGATTTTTTTATAAAAATGTAAAGGTGCTAAATATAGTTAATCTTAAATTGTGATTTGTATTGCATTGTATATGTAAATATTGTGCCGTTTATTTGAAACTATTAATGAATTGTAACATTTTGAAACGGTTTCCATAGGATAATTCACCTTGGACCTTCGATATATATACTAAAATTTGTACATACCTACACGGATGTACTTATAATTTGCAGTTATTGATGTATAATTACAAAGCGGTTACTGTGGGGATATAATTTTTGAATGACAACACGTGGCCGGGGTGGTACCGAAGTGCCTGCCGAGGTGCTACATGTCCTGGACATGACGCCGAGATAATCTCAGCTAGGCCGAAGTTATCTGCGAAGATACCGGAATTCAGGATAAGTGGACAAGGGACAAGGGTCCTAGAATGAGAGAGGACTTCAGTTTGGATAAAGATAAGACTCTTAGAAAGTTTATCCCAATCTAACTGGGAGTCCAGGATTAGCATTGAGCCAGAGTCTATTAAAGCTAGGCTTCTGTTGGCATTGGGTCAGTGTTGGCTATAAAAGAGAGGCACCCTCGTGGGTCTAAGGTACGCTTTTGGTATTCTGAATAGTGAGTTAAGCACTTTTGCTATCTTTGAAAGATAACTGACTTGATCGTTAGAGTGCCCCCGAGTGGACGAATCACCGCCGAAGTCTTTTTCTTTCTGTGACAGGTCGTTCGGGCGTGATCTATTCTGCCGGTGTTATCCAACTGAGTACCTGTTTGGCAATGTGATATGAAAATAACATACACAGTTTGACGCCGTCTGTGGGAACGAAAGAAGAATAGATGGTCAACGACGGAAAAAAAAGAAAAGGTTGAGGACGACATCCCTACTGGGAGTGGTAAGCACATTGACCCTAACGTGGAGGAGGATAACTGCAACGAATAAACTCGGGAATAGAATCCCGGAGAGAAAGACGTCGGCAAGGAAGGCGACGTACCAAAGAAATCAGACCGAAGCGGGTATTATAACGAGGACGACCTCCAAGTATGGAAAGATAGATGCCTACGGAGGGACGGAGAGATGAGGGGAATGACGAACAAATTGGCAGACCTACAATCGGTCGTCAATTTCATGATGCAGAATAACGTCATGCAGCCACCGCTCTCGTTACAAGACACGCCAATTCCAGCGGCCAAAACAATGCCTAGAAGGGAGGGCAGAAAACAGTCCCTGTAGCCCCCCAGCACACCAGGACCAATGAACACTCTCACTGGCCTTCCAGGGAGGTCGGGCAAGGAGAGTTAATGAAGAGAGATTCACGGAGGACGCATCGTACCAAAGAAGTTGAACCCAAAGAACATCGGCATGTTCAAGGGAAGGAACTCTGTTTCGACGCAACTAACAGAGAAAGGTCCAAGAGGACTCACAATGACACCGGAAACAATGCTCCGAAAAGGCTAAAATCCGGAGATAGCCGAGCTCTTGGACGGACCAAGGAGGATTTGAGGGATTACATCCAGAGGAAGCAACAAGATGCCAAGGTAACCTCTCCGGTCAAGCCGAGACCGCCGTTTTCGGTAGAACTAGATGAATTTGAATCCCCAAAGAAGTTCCACATGCCGAGGTTCCAGATATACGACAGTAAGTCAGACCCTAACTTTCACGTTGGCTTGTACCTGAACTCAATGGCACTGTACACCGAGAACGAGCCGCTGCTCTGCAAAGTGTTCCCCTCATCCTTTAGGGAGATTGCATCAGAATGGTTTCACAAGTTGCCGAAAGGAACTGTGAAAAGCTAGGAAGGCTAAGCCAAGATGTTCGTGGCTAGGTTTGTGACAAACAAACTACAGTCGTTAAGGGTGGACTCCCTGATGGCTTTAGGATAGACGAGGATGAAAGCTTCAGGGCTTATTCCAAGAGGTATTATGAGGTATTCAACCGAATACTAGCATGCAACCAAGAGGTAGCGGTCGTGTCTTTTAAGAACGGCTTGAAAGATGATTGTTTGCTTCGAAAATCATTGGCAAAAACACTGCCAAAAAGTATAGAGGAATTAATGGCCGGAATAGAGAAGTATGCCAGAGCCGTGAAGGACATGCCAGGGACAAAGGCGTCAAAACAAGAGGAGAGAAACGGCTCGCCGAAGTGAGGCCGAGGTAATGACGGATACAATAAGCTAGAGATAGGATTAAGGGCTGCGCAGGCAGTCACAACCGTATTCCGAATCCCGGTTTACAACGTCTTGGAGAAAATCCGAAATCAACCTTTTTACAGAGCACAAGTAAGGGTTCCAGGCGAATTTATGGGAAGAAGCCTTGGCAAGCACTGTGCATACCATAATGAAGATGGACATTTGACTAAGGGTTGCAGAGCCCTGAAGGCACATCTGGAAGACTTGGTAAGACAAGGTCATTTAAGGGACCTTGTAGACGAGGCCGAGACAAGGGAAGAGCAAGAAAGACTGCCTCAGGCACCGACAGCACCGCCTCCTCCAGCACCACAACTGTAGGCAGACGGACCTCGAGTGATTAATGTGATTCACTCGAAGGTCAATGAGAACGAAATACGTGGGGAAACTCAGAAGGTAAAGCACTTGCAGCATGTGTACCAGGTCTGGCAGAAAAGACCTAGGGCAGACGAGTGCCAGGGACCAGTGGTGTCATTTACTGAAGACGACCTAGAGATGGTACAGCATCCACACAACTATGCCTTGGTAATATCCCTCTAGATTGGAGAATGCCAAGTGAAGCGCATCTTAATTGACCAGGGCAGCTCCTGTGACATCATATATGTCAGGTGTTACAAGGAGCTTGGCCTTCACCAAGATGATCTGGAGCAGTCCAATGGCCCAATGGTTCGGTTCAACGAAACGCCAACATGGCCCTTGGGAGCAGCAAGTTTGGAAGTACAGGCTGGCACCAAGAAAGTGAAAACAGAATTCACAATAATTGACACTCCCTTCCCTTATAATGCTATCTTGGGAAGGCCATGGCTGCACGCAATGGGAGGTGTTCCCTCAACATTGCACCAGCTGTTGCGATTCCCAACAGAGCATGGAATCGAGAAGGTCAGAGGGGATCAGGTGCAGGCAAAGAATTGCTCCATGGCAGTAATGAAATTCACCTGCAACATACGAGAAGCAGAAATAGCAGAGATCGAGAATGAGGACATAGAAGTCCTAGATGATGTCGGCAAAGAGCCAGTCGAGAAGAGTTATGAGGCCCTGAAGAAAATCCTTGTCCAGTAAGGAGATGAAGAGCGCTTCTTCCTTCTCGGCTCAGGCTTGGCCGAGAAAGAGAAAAAAGAGCTAGAGGCGTTCTTGAGAGAAAACATTGAGGTGTTTGCCTGGACGCCGTACGAGATGCCTGGCATTGACCCCGATGTCACCTGCCATAGACTGAATGTGGACAGGTAGGCCAAACCTGTCATCCAGCAAGCAAGGAGGCCTACGTTGATGTATGTGGAGGCAGTAGAAGAGGAAGTGGATAAACTTCTAGAGGCCAGGGCTATTCGAGAGGTAAATTACCCGACATGGTTATCAAACACGGTTGTAGTAAAGAAAAAGAATAGAAAGTGGAGGGTCTGCGTAGACTTCACCAGCCTAAACAAAGCTTGTCCCAAATACAGTTTCCCACTACCCAAGATTGACCAATTGATGGATGCCACTTCAGGGCATGGAAGGATGAGTTTCCTAGATGAGGAGAAGACTGCATTCATCACCCCAAAAGGGCTGTATTGCTATAGAGTGATGCATTTCGGGCTAAAAATACAGGAGTAACTTACCAGAGACTGGTGACCAAGATATTTAGGCATCTAATAGGCAGAACAGTGGAGGTATACATAGATGACATGGTCGTGAAGACTAAGGAACTTGAGGATCATCTGGAAGACTTAAAGGCAGTTTTTGACATCCTTAGAATATATCGACTACGACTCAATGCATCAAAGTGCGCATTTGGAGTTGGGTCTGGTAAGTTCTTAGAATACTTGGTTACCAGAAGGGACATTGAGGCTAGCTCGGATTAGATCAAGGCCATTTTGGAGTTAAAAAGCCCAACGTCGGCAAAACAAGTGCAGATACTAACTGGAAGGGCTACAACCCTAAACAGATTCATAAGCAGAAGTTCTGACAAATGTAAACCTTTCTTCAACTTAGTGAAAAAATCCATAGACTTCTTATGGACCGAAGAGTGCGAAGTTGCCTTGGACGACTTGAAGAAGTATTTGACCATAGCTCCAGTTCTCTCAAATCCAGTACCAAGAGAGGAGCTGTTCTTATACTTGGCAGTTTCAGAGCATGCAGTGAGTGCAGTAGTAATCAGAGAAGAAAATGGAGAGCAAAGGGCAGTTTACTATGTGAGTAAAACCCTAGCTGATGCGGAAACCAGATACCTACCCTTAGAGAAGCTAACACTGGCTTTAGTAATGGCTTCCATGAAGCTGAATCATTACTTTCAAGCCCACAAAATTATGGTGTTAACTGAGCATCTCTTGAAGTCCCTATTGCGGCAGGGAGATCTGACAGGTAGGATAGCCAGATGGACAGTGGTGTTGAGCCAATATGACCTGGAATTCAGATTCAAAACAACAATCAAAGGCCAAGTTTTGGCCGACTTCGTGGCCAAGTTCACACTAGGTGCCATCATACATCGGGCTCCGCTGAGCCGAGGTCTAGGTAAACAAGGAGAAACCTAGTTGGGGATAGCCAAACAGAGGAAAGGGGAGAAACTCAGGCCCTGTAGTATTTACATTGGCGACTTCTTCCGTCTGTTCGTTGACGGAGTTCAGACCGATAAGGAGCGGGGACAGGAGTAGTGCTAGTATCACCGGATGGACAGATGCTTGAACAATCTATTCATTTGGGGTTTAAGGCCTCAAACAACGAGGCAGAGTATGAAGCCTTGATCGAAGGGTTGAAATTGGCAGCAGCAATGGAAGCCGACGAGGTGATGGTCTTCTATGACTCCTAGTTTATCGTCAACCAAGCAACAGGCGAATACGCAGCCTGAGATGAGAGAATGGTGGCCTATGTAAAAGAAGTGGGTAGACTGATGGCATTGTTCCAAAATTGCCGACTACAGCAAATAGGCCAAGATGACAACAGCCATGCTGATGCCTTGGCCAACCTGGCTAGTGCAATGAAACTAGGAGAGACAAAGACAATAATGGTTAAATACTTGCCAGGTCCAAGTGTAGAACCATTGAACACAGAGCATGAAGCAATGTGTGTGGATATAGGACCATGTTGGATGGATGCACTAATAGTATTCCTTAAAGTGGGAACACTGCCAGATGATCATAAAGAAGCACACAAAATCAGACTGAAGTCGGCAAGATTCAGTCTGACGGCAGAAGGGCATCTCTACAGAAGATTTTTTAGTGGACCCCTTTTCAGGTGTGTGCATCCTTCACAAGTTGGGGACTTCTTGTATGAGATACATGAAAAAGTATGTGGAAGCTACACAGGGGGAAGGTCACTTGCTCATAGGGCTATTACTCAGGGGTACTGATGGCCCTATATGCAGAAAGATGTTGAAGTCTATGTCAGAAAATGTGAGAAGTGTCAGAGGTTTGCACTCTTGATACACCAACTAGCAGCAGATTTGAACCCAGTGGCCAGTCCTTGGCCATTTGCCTAATGGGGCATGGATCTTGTTGGACAGCTGCCTCAGGCAACTGGACAAAGGAAGTACCTACTAGTGACAACAGATTACTTCACCAAGGCGGTAGAAGCTGAACCCCTTGCAAAGATTCGAGATTTTGATGTAAAGAGCTTCATATGGAAGAACATCATCACCAGGTTCGGGATCCCAAGGGCAATAATAGCAGACAATGGTACACAGTTTGACAGTAAGCTAATCAAGAGCTTTTGTGCAAAGTACAAGATCAAGAATTACTATTCCACTCTGTCACAACCCAAACCCGCCCCTACGGGTTTAGCACCGTAACCGGCCAGTAATCCGAGATTACCGAAGGCCTGCTTAACAGTGAAACAGTAATACAGAGTACAGGGGCTGGTGGAAGGCAAAACAGTAATTAAAAGATGTCCAATGAGCTATGGCAGTTTGTATGCAAAAAGACTTTTCATAACATATTCACATTCAGGCCTCGTTTGGGAACAGGCTAATTTAGTAACTTTTTGGCTATTTGGCTAAAAAGATAGGTAAAAAAAACTTGTATGTTTGGGATGACTTTTTGACTAATTACGAAAAGATGTGCAAAAAGTAGAGAGAAAAGAGAATCTTTGACTTTTTGGTATGGGTTGTTGGCTTTTTGGCTAATTTAGTAACTTTTTGACTAATTGGCTAAAATAGCCTCTTGCCAAACGAGGCCTCAGAACAAAAATAGTATATACATACATCATATACAATCATTTAGGTTATGGACCAAGTCCCTACCATAACAGTACAGTAATAGTCTATACAGTCGATACAAAACAGAGACAGAAAATGGAGAATCTAAAACACCCCGAAGTAGCCTTAGCTTGGCAGCACTTGGAACCTTGCAGTGAGGCACGTTGGTTGGCTTGACAAAAAAGGAGTTTAAACCCTACGCCCCTAGCTCCGATCCGGTGCCTGGACACCTACATATATATATAAACAGTAAGCTAAAGCCCAGTGAATAACTTATGCGTAAAGGGTTTAAGAATGAATGTCCTTTCAGTATTGAAAACAGTCGTTTATCAGTATATCAGTCATTCAGTTTGTGGCTCATAATTCATGCCATAACAGTCATTCGGAAACTATAATAATCATATGTGGTACATCCAATAGCAAAACAGTACAGTAGGTCTTAACAGACCGAACGGTCAGTTGATGGCCATCATATCAGTAAACAGTAGTGGTTCCAAACATAAGAACCGACAGAGATCTCTATGACAGTAGCAGTACAGTACAGTAACAGTAAATTGCTATGGATGCCACGAATACAGTTCGTAAATAGGACAAGTATTCATTCAGTAAGAAATATCATTTCGGAAAGCAGTACAGTTGATCATTCAGAAAATATTCATGATTGAATATATCTTTACAACATTGTTTCTCACAGAGCACTGCGCTATAAGCAGCTAGAGCGTCCTCGGATGCCAACCCTACACAGTTACAGAATGAACACACACTAAGCTACACAGTTGAAAAATAATAACTTAATTCCTATTTTGCCTCGGTGTGGTTCTACATCAATATCCTCACTAAGATGCCTTAAACTAGGCCTAGGAGTGCCTAGGATGGAATACGGATGCAAAGATGCACTTTAAAACACTTTTCAAAATTTTCAAAAAAACAGGGGTCTCGCTCAAGCGTGGCTTTCTACGCTCGAGCAGACATGCAGACAAAGGAGCTCCGCTCGAGTGTGACTTTCCTCGCTCGAGCGGACTGCAAAAGTACTGGATGGGTGAAATTCACGCTCGACGGGCGCTCGACCCTCGCTCGAGTGTGAGACACAAGTCCTCACTCAAGCGTGCATTCCCTCGCTCGAGCGGACTGTAAACACATGCAAAGTGCTGGACACACGCATTTCACGCTCAAGCGCCACTTTCCTCGCTCGAGCGGACTGCATGAACACAAGGCGTACGCTCGAGCGTGGAGTTCCTCGCTCGAGCGCGAGTCCAAAATCTAGAATTTTCATATTTGAATCTCAAGCTCAAAACTCAACTTTAATGCATCAAATGCAATCCTTTTGGGCTAATTTTCTGAAAAACACTTGTAAACTCATAATATGACATGTTTCAAAGATCAATTTGAGAAATCAAAGCCCAAAGGTAGTTCAATTAAACATCATTTTCAAATAAGCATTAAGAACAAGACTCAAATGTAACATGCATGAGCTTATATGAACTTAAAGCTTCAAACACAAGATCAAATGAGCCAAACCTTCAAAAAACATGGTGAATTCATGGATTATAACAGTAATATGGACATGCATGCAATAATTTCCATGAAAACAACTCTAAACTTCAAGATATGCACATGCATGCATGATTTAAGCTTCAATTCAACAATTTAAGACCAATTTATGACCTTAGGCTTCTGTCTACCATGAACCATGCAAGAACTAACTTGAATTCACAAACAAGAAGGTAAATGTCCCACCTTAGGTCTCCAATTTCAAATGTAGAAGCTCAAAAATGCAATCCTCTCTTTAAAACTTCTAATTTCAAGCAAGAATTCTGGATGAATTCAATGTCTCCAACACTCTAGCTCTCTCTCACGTTTGGTCTCTCAAGAAGGATGATGAAAAGTGAGGCCAACACATGTAAAGCAAGACTAAACATTTGGTCTAGCAAAGTCCATTTAATGGCACTAAGGTAAATAAGTCCAACTATTGTAATTCAACACTATTTAATCCAAATTAATCATACTAAATCAATTTTCAATTAAATATATCATAAAATCACATAAATTCTAATTAACATGAAACACTAATCAATTTCAGATTCGGCCGCCGATAAGGCCTTCAATTTGCAGTTTAAAACATAAAACACGAACAGATAATTTAGCAATCAAACAGATAGACATGCACTTAAACTAATACACTAAATCAATCAGTTCAGAATTTCAGCCAATCAGTCAGTTAACATGCTTAATCATAGATTAGCACTAATCAGTGGTGAGGGTTATCACACACTCCAAGTTTCCCTCAAAGCAATGGACAAATAGAAGCATCCAACAAAGTTATCTTGGATGGGATCAAAAAACGGCTAGAAGTAGCAAAGGAAAAATGGATGGCTAAGTTGCCCAGGGTACTCTGGGCATATCGGACTACGCCGAGAAGATCAACTGGGGAATCCCCATTTGCCATGGCTTATGGCACAAAAGCAGTTATTTCACTAGAGGTCGGCATCCCAGGGATCAGAACCTAGGGAGTAGAAAATAGGACCAATGAGGTATTCTTGACCCGAGATCTGGATCTGCTAGAAGAAAGAAAGGAGAAAATATCAATTCAGTTGGGGGTATACCAGTAGCAGTTGGCCAGGGCTTATAATAAGAAGGTTAACCCACAAGAGTTCCATGCTAGGGACCTCATTCTAAGAAAGGTCGTCGACAACAAGAAGGATCCTAGAGAGGGCAAGCTTGGCCCAAATTGGGAGGGACCTTATAGAATCATCTTGGTCCTAGGCAATGGGGCATATCGGCTTGAAGACAGTGAAAGCAAAGAGTTGCCAAGACCTTGGAATACTTGCAACCTGAAGTTGATTTTTTATTTTTTAAAGTTTTCTCCTATTAGTTGAAGTAATAATAAAATTTTAGCTCAATTTTTTATTTCAAAATTAAAAAATTTTCGAAATTTTTGAAAACACAAAAAAATTATTTCACTTGTTTTTAAAACAAGTTTTTACTTTCTCCTTTAACCCACCACCTTTGGCTCAACCACCGCCACCACGGGCCATCACCTCCCACCACCTCCGCACCACCGATGAGTGGGTGGCGAGCTCCGGCCAACCTCGTGTCTTCCAACAACATCCAACCACTAATTTTGGTGGATGCCCATCACTATCGGTCACCACATCCATCCACCCACCATCTCCGATTACCAAATTCGACCACTTATTAAATATATTTTTCTATTTTTATTTTTATATGTTTTCAAAATATTATTGTATACCAAACAAGTTTTTTATTTTTGTTTTTTATAAAAATAAAGGAAAATGTGTTTCTTATTTTTTCTAAACTAAAACCTAAAAACGTTAAAAAACAAGGCCAAACTAAATAAATGATTATTAGTTTAGGGATGAAATATTTTTTTTTTTTTAAATAACGATAGTTTAAGAAATAAAAATAAAATAAATTAATTAATTAAAAAAAAAAACACGGAACTCTCACGTGTGTGGATTTTGTTTTTGGGTGGTTGATCTGTATATTGTTGTCGGTACAAAGGTTTTGTTCCTAGGACTAGTGTTGGTAATAAATTTAATGGTCACTCAACTACCACTAAGCCTTACTGCTGTTATTTGTATATTGAGGACACATAAAGCCCATCAAATTAATTGGACATTCAATTACAACTAGAATTAATCTGGATTGTACAAATCAATCTTTCTAAGGCTGAAGAAATGACTTGGAATTCTTAATTTTTAGCAGACAAAGAAGAAATGACTTGAGGACTTTTATCTGGATATTAAGGGCATGTTTGATTGGATAGATTAGAGTATAAGATTGAGATTATTAATCCGTGGACTCAATTATTTTATGTTTGTTTGAACATTTTAGTTTAGGATTATTAATCCAATGGATAATTAATCCAACAAATTTATAGGATTATTAGTAACGGAGTAAGGGTAAGATTATTAATCCAATGGATATTAATCCAATTGGATAGTGAATACCACACTGATTTAATAGGATTATTAATACTTTACTATTAATCTTGTGAATCAAACATGACCTAAGAGTCCAAATCATTTACAGTGATTTCAAAATATACTTTTTTAAATGATTGAGATTTAATTTTATAAAAATTAAAAATACAATAGTCATTTTATTTTTCTGCTCCCAAATCCTAATTTCATATAAAAAATCACTCCAAAATTATTTTTTTTAAATTACTTTAAAGCAGTAGCAAACAAGGGGGTTGCGGGCAGTGGCCACCGCCACCCAAACGTTTGAAAATTTACACTTTTATCATTTAATTTTGAATATTTATAAAAAGTTTGCATTTTGGTCTCTTCAAAATTTATATAATTCTACTTCAAACCCTCCAAAATCTAAATATTTTTACTCTTTTGCTGCTTTAAATTTTGAAAATTTTCATTATTTTCAAGCAATTTTTAGTATTTAAAAAATAAATTAGTATTTTATCCACCCCAAACCTTTGAAAAATGTCATTACTTTCATGTAATTTTGAGCATTTATAAAATAAATTAATATTTTGGTTTCTAAAATCTACATAATCTTAGTTTAATTTTTTTTAAATCTAAATAACTTTGTTTTGAACCCTTTGCACGGCAATTGCTTTAATGGATCTGGACTCAATAATGTTATTAACATCTTGTGCAAAAGTTTCACCTACCTTGGTCTCTACTAAAGAATAATGTTTGGGAGCTCTAATGCAACTCTAATGATGTAGAGAGTGCTCATGTGAAGGTGAGGCCCACACTCCTCTCTTTATCTCTCTCTCTCTCTTCCACCTCATTAGATTTCCATTTAGAGCTCTAATATTAGAGTTATGTATCATCTAAATTGGTAGACTATCACCCTATATCTCATTTTGAGTTGTGTACTCTTAACACATATTTCTTAATCACAAACCCTCTAGTGTCCACCACACACTGCTGCAAAACTAATCTGAAACAATTCATCAAACTGCATCAATTTCCATCCCTAGGATCAGTGTAGTCATCTCATTTCAAAAGGCATGAAAAATGGTATTCAAATCATTGTTCTCCATGTATTTATCTTTTTTTGTTTGGTTCTCCATGTATTTATCTATTTTTGTTTTTGTTTTTATCTTTATTTGTTGAAATTGTAGAAGATAAAAGCGACCATTTATAGCACCTGCAATGCAACAATTCTGAATTCATTTTAGCTCAGAATGCCACCTCTGTTTGCAGTTCAAGAGCCAACTACTGATATTCCTTTAATGGATGCAAATAATTTCTTGTTGGAACTTGTTAAATGAAGTGGGGTTGTTCATTCAAAATTTTCTATGAACTTCAAAATAAAAATGAATAAATGAAATAGGGGAAGCTTAAGCTGATATTTTCAAGTGTTAGGTTAGGTTTCATTTTATCTTAATTTTTAGTTAACACTTCAAGTCTCCAACCCTTTATTCCTCTAACTAGAGCATAGGCAATCAAATAAAACCAAATGGTCATGAATTTCAATCTGTAAATTGCAAAGCACACAATCTGAGTCATCAATCAATTGAATCAATCTCGTGTTAAGCCTGTTTAACATGCATAGCCAAAATATAAATGCCCACTTCATCCATAGGGAATCAGCCTTTTGACTCAAAGCCCAAACAATATCTCAACACACTTCATCATAGCCTTATCTTACTGTTATTCTTTCTAGGTACTATTTGTAACGTTTTGCATTATACTAAACTTCATATGCAAATGTTTTCATTTATAGTATCCCTCCACTATTTGTAATCTACATGGCTTGAATTATTTAATTCAGTTCTTTTCAATATAATAACTAGAGTTGCTTGAAGAAATATTAATGTGTTTACATATATCCATGTATCAATGAACTAACCACTTATAAGATAAATATTGTTTATCACCAACAAATAACGTGTATAGGAGACATCATATTTAAAAAAGGGTTGAATGGTAGAATTCATCATTCCAAATCACAAGCAAAGTAAGAAGTGAAAAATTTTAATAAAATGTTTTGGTGATATATCACTTATACACGATACTATAGCCTATAGGTAACACACTGTGTAAATGCTATTTGTAATTGGATCTAATAATTATGAAAGTTATTTGAAGCTGTTAGAAAGAATTGAAATAATTTATAGCAGTTATCATGCTTTGAGAATATTTTTTAGAAAAAAAAAATTATGTGACATTTACATAGATTTTTATTTTATATATTAGTATAGATTAATTATTATATATTGAATAAAGTGACCACTCACATACTTGAAATTTTTAAATAAGCATGAATTTTAAATAATGATCGTTGGGCCCGAGTGTTCCACAACATGGATTCTGCAATAACTTTCAAACAAATTGGGTCTTCACACAATTGTAAATTGGGAGCTAGCTTTGATGTATACTTTGTCAAAATTGAGGTCCAATCTTACTGATTGGGCTCACTTTGTAAAGTTTACTTTTGGGCCATCCAAAGTACAATGACGGTTTACTAGTAAAGTGTGGGACTAATTACACTTTCTGTTTTGTACTTTCATTTAAATATAATTTCGATCTTTTTACTTTCAATTATGTCAGTTAACTTCATATATTTTAAGTAAAATTACAATGTCACTCTTCTTTTCATCTAGCATTAATAAGGTTAACAGGAATTAAAAACTAAAAGACCAAAGCGAAATTTTAGTGAAAGTGTAAAAATCAAAGTAAGATTTTGCTGAAAGTGTACGGATGTTAACAACACTAGAAGATATTGAGTGTGACTTACATAACTAGTTCCATCAGCCTTATTAACGTTAGATGGACATAAAGATAATATTGTAACTTGACTTAAAATGTAAAAAATTATCTATCACAATTGAAAGTAATGCGATCGAAGTAAGATTTTTATAAAAATGTACAGGTGCTAAATATAGTTAATCTTAATTAAATTGTGACTTGTATTGCATTGTATATGTAAATATTGTACTGTTTATTTAAAACTATTAATGAATTGTAACATTTTGAACTGGTTTCCGTAGGATAATTCACCTTGGACCTTCGATATATATACCAAAATTTGTACATACCTACACGGATGTACTTATAATTTGCAGCTACCGATGTATAATTACAAAGCGGTTACATAAGAAGAAGAATAAAAATAAAGGGTGAATTACACTAATGGTTTCTATAGTTTGGGATTTGTATCACTTTGATTCCTGACTTTTCAATTGTGACACATTTGACCTTAAATTTTGAATCTTGTTCTAAATAAGGACAATTGAAGATACTATTGAATTTTTTAAGGGCAAATTCGTCAATTTGATAAAATATAAATTAATTTGACAAAAATAAATATCAAAAAAATATTTTTGAATTTTTTAAAATTTTTTCTATCTACTAAAGATAAAATTATATAAAATTAATAAATCTTTTAAACATTTTTTTTATCAAATTAATTTTTATTATGTATTTGGATGATGATCATGCAAAATTAATTTTAAAAAATTAATCATGTAATTTTTATTAATTTTACATAATTTTGTCTTTGATGGGTATAAATAATTTTTAAAAATTTTAAAATATTTTTTTGACATTTATTTTTGTCAAATTAGTTTATATTTTATCAAATTGATGATTTTGCCCTTAAAATTAAGCAATGGCATGTTCAATTGTCCTTATTTGAAACAAGATTCAAAATTCAGGATCAAATGTGTCACAATTGAAAAGTCAGGGACGAAAATGACACGAGTCCCAAACTATTGGGACTATTAGTGTAATTTGCCCAAAAATAAAATAAAAAATCTGTGATGGAAAGTATGCTTTATATACTAGTATAGATACATAAACTATTTCAATTTTTGAGTTATATATATATATATATATATATGAAAAATATTACTTTTTGAGCTTCTTAAGTAAAAGTAGAGGTTGCATCCCCTAAAATAAATTTTCTAACATGATTTATAAGAGTAATGTTATAAAAATAAAAAAACTTGCAAATTTACAAATTTAAGTTGCAAATTAATGTGAGTGGCTACTAAATTAAATGCTTTGTTTTCAAAACACAGACTGATGTATGAAATGCAGACAATGTGTCTTCTATACAAATTTAAAGTGTAACATTTTTTCAATATAAAATATAAATTTCTCCAACATAGCAATCAATAAGGCCGTAATGAATAATGGAGGAAAAAAACTTTTACTTCAATAATTAAAGCACAAAAACAAAATGAACGGTTGTGCAGTTGAGAAGACAATGACGGTGTTGTTTAATTGCCACACATTTGGAGCCCTATCCAAATGGAATGAGACATTCATACATTTTCGTGGGCCCAAGTATAGCAAGAACCAAAAATATATCACTTTCATTTTCATTACTCATAACAATAATAATATTTACGGTTCACTTTATAAATTGTTTGTAAGAAAGAATTTTCTTGAAAATGATTTTCAAACAATTTAAGATGAATAATTAATAAAGGGTATCTATCATGCGCTTGAGTCGACTTTCTTAATACTTGTATTTAACACAAATATAAATGTGTCACTTAGAAAAGTGTAAATATGGGTCTTCCTATATTAATAAGATGACGATGTTTATTTACCTTAAGTCACTTTTACGTAAATCGAGTTCAATTATGAGTAAACATTCTATTTGTTTGGAGTTCTCACCAATGGAGGGTCCCAATTATTCTATTCAATTCATGAATATGGAGCAAAGTTTTAATACACAAAATTAAATAAGTTGTATGATGTTTGGAAGGGGCTGAATGAGACAACATATTAATACTATACAAATTTAAAAGTAACATGACATTATAAAACAAAAAAATCAATAGGTTGAGTTGTTGTCAGAGTTGCGTAATACAAATTTCATACAACTACTCCATTTAATCTAATTTTTATATGAATATCAAACTCACTCTATTCACTTTATTCAATAATATTATGTTCTTTAAATAAATGTAGAAATGAATTTGCTATTCACCTATTCTATATTTTTTTATTTTCTTTTTAATTAGATTTTTATTTTGTTTTAGCTCAATCGGAGTCTTTGAAGGTCTTTGTTATTTGGTATGCATTAATTGTGTCATCTATGTTATGTACAAGCGTTTATAAGGTCAAGATATTTGATCCGATTAATTTTTTATTTTTACTCTTTTTATTTTTATTTTTATTATTATTATAGTATTGATACGATTAGTTAAATGGGTTAAATTGGTGTTGAGAAGATTTTAACACAAATTTAAAATAACTTGACACTGATACAACCCAAAATAACCAGATACCATTTCTCAACCCTAATATTTGGGGTCAGTTAAAGAAAGGGATTGGCTAAAGTTACACAATATCAACCCACGTTAACATTATACAATGAACAATTGATAAAGTTATATGGTATTAAATTCATTTAGTTCAAACTAAGATGTCAAATTACATCCCCACCCTTATCAAACACCATAATTAAAATTGTGTTAGAGTATAGATTTGAATAGAAATTTAGAAAGAAAAAGAGAAAATGTGTGTGAAATGTAATTATATTTTATTCACATTTCGCATACTTTTTTTCTTTTCCTTTTTAAATCTCTACTCAAATTCATACTCCAAACACATTATAAAATATATTTGTAGTTCATTGTTACAATTAAGCATCCAAATACACTCATAAAATTTCCCTTTATACCAAATGTGTTATTTGGACTGTACAAAATTAAACCCCTCTAATGATCCAATAGAATCACCCCAAATATTCAACGTCATAAAATTCATCACAACTTTAAAAACTTTATCAAATTTATTATGAAACTGTATAGGAAAATTGAAAATATCGAAACCTAAAAAGTACCAATCAAACAGTTAAAAAATTCCAAGATTTGACCTCCATAACAACCAAATTTTAACTAGATATTTGGTCTAATAGTTGTATAGTATTTTCTTGGTGTGAGATCACGAATTGAACTCTTATAATAGTGTTGTTATTAGTATCCCATCAATTATTTTAGATCTTTTATTTTTTATTTTTTATTTTTTTTATTACAATAATAACTTCAAATGAAATTATTAAAAAAGACATTAATAATTTTGGAACACCCCATCTCACAATTAAACTCACACACCTACTACATCATGTGTTAGAGTTTATGAGAGCACCCACTGCCATCATCACCCATCCATCTTCCTCAAATCCCACCTTCAAAACCTACCTACCCTCAAAATCTTGAAAACCCTTTGACGGTAATATTTCGATGGCAATGATGGTAAGGAATTGATTACATACACTTCTCTTGCAATGACAATGAGTGAGAGTTTTTTTTGGCAACCACAACTCTATGAAATGAGAGGAGTACAACAATAAAAACTCAGAAGAGGTTCATAACTTTGATGGTATTCTTAACTCAGAGAAGATTGGCCTTGTAAGGGTAAGTTTCTTAAAAAAAAATAGCAAAAATAATAAAAACAATTCGTCATTTTTTCATGACTGAATTCCTGAATATATGGCCGAAATTTTGAAATACAGGGCCGAGCATTATTTATTTGTTCGGGAACAAATAGTCGAAACAACAGTAGAAGAAGGTAAACAGAGGAGGTCGGACCACCCATGAGTGGTCGACCGGGAGGTCGACCGATGGGTGAAATCTTGCCCAATTTTATTTACACAGAGAGCATACAAGTATAGTGAGGCCATAGACGAATGACAAAAAACTAATTAGAGAAGTATGAAAGTGGTTTGTATTGTGTGTGTGTGAAAATAAGTAATAGAGAAAAAAAATCAAACAGATTGACAAAATTTGTAATGAATGAGAAAAAAAACTTCTTAATCACCATAATTTTTTTTTCACTGGTTTCGGGAGGTTCTACCGTCGTGGGTTTTGTTAAGGTTTTCGGAGATAAGCTTTTTGGAGTGTAGGGGGGAGTGGGGGTATGCATTTGAATGGGTGTAATATTTTTACCAGGATAATTTTGGTATTATTTGGGGGAGAAGAAATTTTAAAGGTTTACTATTTATAAGTGGGGGTCCAAAGAAATGGGCATCCAAAATAATTAATGGAGTGCTAATCGGAGCACTCACTACAACAATAATTGGCTATAACCACATTTGTTAGACAACGTTTATTGAAAAATGTTGTGGAAGACATAAAATAATATTAAAAGACACGCATTCAACTTTGTACCGTGCTCCGTCTCCCTCAGTCTCCATTTGGCTTTCCGTCATTTTGCTTTCTCTCTTCTTGTTTTCTATTACCGTCCAAGAACTAGGGTTTTCTATCTGTCCTCATTCTCCGTGAGAGATTCACCAGGTTCGATTCCGATTACTTGTTCAGATCCATCGATTAGGAGTTCCATCGATTCAGATCCATTGATTTTGTTTTCTCTCTTCATTTCTCTATCTTCTCGTTTTCTGTCACCGTCCAAGATCTAGGGTTTTTTGTCTCTCTTCATTCTCCTTGAGAGATTCACCAGGTTCGATTCCGATTACTTGTTCAGATCCATCGATTCTTGAATCGATTTGGTTGAAACAGGGACCAAGATCAAGATCAGTCGAGTCGCAGCAAGATGAAGAGAGGAGATAGGTTGATTCGCGGGAGTAATAGAGAAAATGATGGTGAGGACAGTTCAGGGGAGAGAGTGAATGATGAGGAGGACGATGACGATTACGATGGAGTCGCCACCGCATTGTCAATCTAGGGTTTGATTGGAGCTCTAGGGTTTTAGAGCCCCTCGAGACTCGTCATGGCTACTCCGTTTCACGTGTCCGTCACTGCTGCTCAGGTCCTTTCTCTTTCTATATATATATTCACTCTTTTTCTCTCTAAAAAAAATGGGTCTTTGGATTTCAGGTTGGGATGTACTTTGTTGGGCAGTATTACCAGGTACTTTAGCAGCAGCCAGATTTTGTTCACCAGTTTTACAATGAGGCCGGCACTATGCTTCGTATTGATGGGAACTCAAGAGAGACAGCCACGGCAATGCTAGTAATGTCTTTTTAAGTTTTCTCTGTATGTTTGTGAGTGTGTGTATGTACTTGAATTTATGTATTTGAATTATAATTGAGGGTAGATTTCCAACAATCAAATATGCATGTACCTTGTCGATATTGGGTGTAATCTTCAGTGTTATGTACTTGTCTGAATAAGACCTGCAGATGCTTTTGCTGTGATGATTTCTCTGTTTTAATTCTACTTGAAGTTTCTCAGTCATAATTTCGTTGTTTTCTCTAAGAGGTAAATGAGATATGGACAGGTTTGGGCTTTTAAGACGGGCATGATATCTACTAGAAGTGAGCTCTTCTTTTGACTCTTGTGCAGATAGATATTTGTAACGCTATTTGATATGAATCTATTTCTTATTGGATTTCATTTGGTATTTAAAAATGGCATTCTTAATGGATAGGATGTGCTCTTCAAGTTCATTGGTTGATAGCGATACTAACCAATTTCTTGTTATCTAATTGCTTTAAGTTCTTGATGAGTATTTGGTTTCACTTTGCTTATAGTTATATTGGCTAAGAACGTTTAGTAGCTTACCTTGGTTGTTTTCTAGAACGATCATGATCCATCCAAGTTAGTGGCAGAGACTCCATGTGAGCTACTAAGGTATTTGGTCTTGTAAGTGTTCTTTCTTATAAACTTACTGTCTTTTTTTGGCATGATTTTCATTCCTTTTAGGCTATTCCATATATATATATATATATATATATATATATATATATATTACGAGTGTAGTCGTTTGCTTGATTGAATGAATTTTATCAGGGGCTTCCCTCTGTGACACTAAATTCCAAGGCCATTGCACCTACTATTTACATGAGTGATATGAATTTGCAAACTGTCCATGACATAGGAGACTTCATTTCTGTTTTCATGTTTCTGTTTTTAACTTAATATCCAGACTTGCTAATATTGTGCTAGTCTGTTCACTTTTCAAGTTTTTAGTAACTTAACATAGGACATTTCATTTCAGTTTTCAAGTCCCTGTGGTTTGAATTGCTAGGATTGAGGTTTCACATGTTTTATGGTTTTCAAGTATGATAAATTGTACCCACCCAAAACAAGTATGATAAATCGTGTATTTTATATATAGAGGTTTTATGATTTGATCTCAAAGTGATTTTTGTGCTTCAAAATTTATTGAATTTTACCTCTTTTCAAGAGCCTTAACTGGTTTTTACTATTTGATTCTCCTCATCTTTGGATTTTTGTGTATGAGAGAGAGAAACAGAGAGAGAGAGAGAGAGAGAGAGGGGATGTGGGTAGTTCCTTAATTGAGTTGCCTCTTGTTGTTGCAGAGTTGTAATTGACAATAATACTTGCAAGGATGCAACTGTTATCCAGGTAGGACCTATGCCTTCGCTCTCCGATGATATGGTTGGCAAGGTTTCTAAAAATTGAGGTTGAGTATTTGGTTTTGCTTTGGTTGGTCTATTTGCTTTGGTTGGTCTATTTGCTTTTCGACTTTCTCATTATAGATGGCGCATCTTATTTAGGTTGATAGTGTCAACAAGCATGGGATTCTCCTGGCAGTTGTCCAAGTTCTTACTAATTTGAACCTTGTTATTAGGAAGGCATATCTCATCTAATGGGGGTTGATTTATAGATGGTATAGTTTCTTCTTTAACTGTCACAAGCAAATTCGAAAAAAGATTTATGAGCTTCACCTTTTTTGTTTCTTATATTGTTTCTTCTTCAAAATTTGTTGTTTCAATGTTTAATGTGGTTGACCAATGTGGGAATAAAATTAGAGATGAAGGGGTCATCAATTACATCCAGAAGGTATCTACAGTTTTGTAATTCTATTACAATCAAGCACCTCAATTTAGATAAGCATAAATAAAGCAATTCGCCTTGCAAACTGGAGAGGTTAAAGATTGTCTATTAGGTGCTTCTGTGTAGTTGAATATAACCAACACAGCCTTATAACTTCCTTTAATAAGTGATGAAGAAAACAATGAAACAGAGCAACCTAGAGGGATATTGTTCCATTATTTGATGATTAATTTTTCTAGCACATTTGAAATCTTTTAGGCTTTTTGGTAAATTCACCTTGTTGAAGTGCAACTGTCATGCTGCTATATTTCCTGTGGTCAATGTAATAAATTATCAAAACAAAGGCCCATTGTGAGGATTTGGTAATTTAAACCAAATCTGGCTATAATTAGATTGCTTTTTGTTAAATTGCTTCTCTTCTTAATTTGAGCTAAAAACTACTTTGATTCCTCTTTTGGTGTTAATTGCATGCTGAATTTGAAGAAATTGAGTTGGTTTTGCTATCCACTTCGTGCTCTTTCGAAACATTCCTTGCAGAAGCTTTGAATTTCAATATAATTTATCCCATTGTAGGTAGTTACACTCTTTCTTCTGTAAATTTTTTTTTTTTTTTTTTTTTTTTGTGAAACTTGGGGTTTTGATGGTTTGTTGTGTTTGGTTGAAATGAAGGTGGTGTAATTAGAGAAGGAGAAGAAGATGAGTGAGAGCTAGAGGTTTCAACTTGGGACTGTTGAATCTTTGACTCTATCGGTGGCTTCATCAGTATCAATTGTGATCTGCAATAAGGCACTTATCAGCACATTAAGTTTCAATTTTGGTGAGTTGCTCACAATCCCTTCCAGCCTTCTTCCTTCAATTAATCTTTCCTATAATGAGGACAAAAATTCAAAATTTTTGGCTGCTTTGTCTACTCCAAAGGGTAACAGAAACACCTCAACTGAAGCTAAAAAATTGAACAATACATCAAAGGTATATCTGTCTCCTTGTTCTTAATATGAGATGAAAGGTGCAAATTATTCGTACATAGTTAAGAATTTACTGAAACAAAATATTTCAAATTTGATTGTTTATCGGAAAAAAAGAGTTTGGATTTGAAAGTTTAAAAATTATTATCTTCTTTGTCTTTTAGCAAACCATTTAATGGAGAAAGAATTAGAAATGATGTTCTTACATTAATATCTTGAAGGGATCAACAGTTATATCCATCTTTGACATTCCTGCATGCTCATGATTCTAATGCAGATTTGGGTCCCATTTAATCCATGAGGTGCAGAAATATTACCCCCAGCCATTGTTGTTGCAACTTACAGCTGAGTCAGACTTCTAATTATCTGTGGACAGTTGCTAATTATTATTTTGTTGTAATTTTCTTTTCAGTGTATACTAAGATATTGTATTCTTCTCATTTGCCTTTATGTAGCTATGACTTTGACAAGCTAGCATCTTCTTGTCACATTCTGTTCTCTTCAAGAGTGTGGTTTGAGATTGAATTTTTTGTGATTTTTTTTTTTGCCAAATCACATATTGTATATGTTATATTCAAGCTTTCTTCTTAGTTAAATTGGCTCTGTTTTATGGTATATTTCAAAAAAAAAAGAAAAAAGAAAAGGAAGTAGCGTTTTTGAAAAAACGTCACTAAATGACGTCATACGATATTTTGTAACGGAAATGGTAGTGGACGTCAAAGTTTTTGCGACGTTTTTTAAAACGCCGTCTAATGTTTTTAGTGACATTTTTAAAACGTTGTAAAATTATTACGGCGGCTGTATCAGCGACGAAAATATTAGACGTCACCATAACTTATAATGGCATTTTTTAGGCTTATAGCAGCGTTTTTCAAACGCCGCTAAAAATCAATTTTCCTGTAGTGACTCTTCCTATAGAGATGAGTTTGATACCCTTTGTGGTGGTCGGTTTATTTCTCTTTCATTATGATGGTTGTTGGGTTTTGCTTGGTGGACTTGGTGGATTGATTATTAGACTTTGTTAAGTTTCTAACTATTGTTAACTAGTAGTTTATTTGATGATTGAGAGGGTAATTTTTGGAGAAAATTGGGCCGAGCTGCGAGATGGACTTTGTGGCCCAAAGTAGGAGGGACTCAGTAAAAGGCCGTAATGTTACTCCGGCCCAAGAAGGGATAAAGTTACTTCGGTCCAAGATGATGTAAAGTTACGCCGGTCAGAGGTAGCTTGGAGTAGGTCCGGCCGCCGATTTAGTCCGGTCGTGATGTCCCCTGAATAGGACGGCCTGACAGTGCCTTTGAGTTAGACCGACCTAGGAGTTACACCGGTCACAATTGGTTAAGTTTATTCCAACCGTGCCATGGGTTGAGCAAGAGAGAACCGAGATAAGGAAGGGTAAAAGCAAAACCGAACTAAGGGAGTTCGGCCTACTCAGTGGCTCTACATAGTCAGATTATTTCGGTCGTATTGTAATTCGGCCATGGTACAAACCATCTCACTTGGTTTAAGTAGTGAGGGGGGTGTGGAAGGATAAGCATTATCTTTCAGAAGTATGAATCCTAGGAGGACTCTGCATAAGAGGAGTACAAGTCCTACTAGGATTGTGCCAGACAAAACCTATAAAAGCTCACAAGCATCACCTTGGAGGAGGTAACAGAACACAACATAATTTTGCTTTCTGAGAACATTAAGCTTTGTCTATTTGTCAAGTTTTCTGACTTAGGCATCGGAGAGGTTTCCGGCACACACCCGCCGGCTAGCTCACATTTGTGTTTTCAGGTGATAAAGTGACGTCGTACGGAGGAGCGTGGACTTGGTCAACAGGATTATACGAGAAGGTGTATTTCTTTCCCGTACAATTGGCGCCGTCTGTGGGAAAAACAGACAAGAACAAAAACCTCTTGACTAAGCTTCTCCTTTTCTTAATCAATGGCACACATTGAAGAATTGCCACAGTCCGCCGTCGACGGGCTAACTCCGGATAGGGGCGCAAGACGTGAAGGATTACCCTCTGTCCCTCCCATGGCGGACTTGGAGCCCCAACAACATAACTCCAGAAGGGGTGGCAGGGGAAGGAGGAATAACAGCCCTCGTCACTCTCAAAGTCCTGACAGGCAGAGGAGAAGGATTGATCCTCAAGCTCTGGAAGAACGCGTGAAGGAGCAAGATGAACTAATACGGAAGATGGCGGCGGACATGGAGGCTTTGAAACGCCAGATGAAGAAAAAAGAAGTGGCGACAGGAGAGGGGCGCAAAAACAAAACGCCCCCTCGCCACTCGGAAAATCGTAGTAGGAATACTACACCCTCCCAAGGAGAGAGCAGAAGCCTCAGGACAGGCGACACTCATTCCTTATCTTCCAGGACTCGTCACTCCAGGTCTGAGAGGACGAGATCCGAAAGATCATACACTGAAGGAAGCACATATTGGCCTTCGCATTCGCACCAAACCAGATCTAGACAGACAGAGCTACCCAGATCATCCGACTTACGAACCGTGCTCGAAGAAAAAGCACGATGCAAGGAGGATGCCAGGGCGCGAGATCCACACAGAGTCTCTGCCTTACAGCGGTTGGCTCCTCGGACGCATGGAAGCGTCGAGGTTGGAATGCCAATACCGCGCCCAGCATATGAACCAACGGACAAAGCCTTAGCAAGACTACAGACTTCACCGTTTGTTCCGGCGATCGAAAACGCGCCCCTACCAACAGGCTTCCTTCAGCCGAAATTCACTACATATGAAGGGAAGACGGACCCGTACTCGCACTTGAGCCACTTTCGCCAAGTCATGGCCGTTTACAGGCGAAACGAGGCTTTAATGTGCATACTCTTCCCATCAAGCCTTGGCGACCTAGGCTTGACTTGGTTCGAAAAACTTCCAGAGGGCAGCATAGCCTCCTGGGCTCAATTGGCAGAAGCGTTCGTAACAAGGTTCCGAACAAACACTAAAACACCGGTGGAGATCGACCAGTTACTCTCCATCGACATGGGGGATAAAGAGACCCTTAGATCCTACAACAGTCGCTACTAGGAAACATTCAATCAGATCGGGGACTGCCCCACCAATCTTGCCATTGCCCAGTATAAAAGAGGCCTTCCAGTCGGGAACAGACTGAGGGACTCAATCACCATGACGCCACCCCTTACCATGGAAGCCCTGATGGAGAGAGTGCATCAGCACATCAGGGTAGAAGAGGATGGCGCACGTGCCAAAGCGAAATCTAGTGCGACCGCAGTACCAGAAAAGAAAACCTCAACAAAGGTCAATACGGTAGATCGTCAGAATAGAAACGGGCGTGGCAAACGAGATAACAAAGAAGACCCAGACAAAAGATGGTTGAGAATCCGCACTGCCATAACAACGGTGTTCAAAAAACCAATATATCGGATTCTGAGCGAAATAAGAGATGAGCCTTTCGTTAAGTGGCCAGCCAAGCTGGGAGAAGCTCAGAAAGACTACGATGACAGATCACGGTGCACTTTCCACAAAGAAAAGGGGCACCGAACTGAGAATACATTGAAGGAGGGACACAGCCAGCCCCTCAGGATCATAACAACCCCAATGGAATGTCGATTGACGCCCCACCATAAGGCATCATCAATGTAATACATGGAGTCTTTGAACCTGAGCGTGTATGCGAGCTCAAGGGATCAATCAAAAAGGCTGAGCACTTTAGAGAAGTGCAAAGTGCCCAACCTGCCATTAAGAAGGCGAAGACAGAGGCAACAAACGTCATGTCCTTTTCAGACAGAGACTTAGATCGAATATACTGCCCCCACAATGATGCCTTGGTCGTCACTCTCTGAGTCAAGGATTTTGACGTCAAGCGGATTCTGATTGACCAGGGTAGTTCATGTGAGATCATGTACTACGAAACATTCAAACAGCCCAAGTTGCAAGACAAAGACTTGGCGCCTGCCGTGTCTCCCCTGATTGGATTCAACTCCATGCTAGAATGGCCCGTCGGCAAGATAATTCTTCCAGTCAGAGCAGGAAACGTGACAAAACAAGTGGAGTTCTGGGTATTGAAGGTCCCCTCCACTTATAACATCATCCTGGGCAGAACACGGCTGCATGCCATGCGATCGGTGGCATCATCTTACCACCAAGTAATGAGGTTCCCCAACGACACTGGTATAATTGAAGAAGTCTATGGGGATCAGATCGTGTCAAAACAATGCTTCGCCACGGTGAATGGCAGTCGCGCTGCCAAAGGATACGTTCATTCGGTGGAAGAACCAGAAAGTAATGAACTATTTGCAGATGTCGGCAAAGCGGCGGATCAGAAAGCGGTGGAGGACTTGGTAAAGGTAAAAATAGATGAAAAGAACCCGGATAAGTTCTTTTTGCTCGGTTCGTCGTTGTCCAGCACTGAGAGATTAGAGGTCTTGGAATTCTTAACCTCTAATATCGAAGTGTTCGCCTGGACACCCTACGACATGCCAGGCATTGACCCAAACTTCATCTGTCACCAACTCAATGTCCACCCATCTGCCAGACCAATCATTTAGCGCACTCATAGGTCGGCACTTCACCATGCCGAAATAGTGGCAGAAGAAGTTGGTAACCTGCTGGAGGCAGGAGCAATTAGAGAAGTGCACTACCCAAGGTGGATCTCCAACACAGTAGTAGTGCCAAAGAAGAATGGCAAATGGCGTGTCTGCGTCGACTACAAAATAGTCAACAAGGCGTGCCCAAAAGATAGCTTTCCTCTACCAAGGATAGATCAACTGGTAGACCTAACGGCGAGACACAATCGACTTAGCTTTCTGGATGCATACAGAGGCTACCACCAAATCGCCATGCATGAACCAGACCAGGAGGTCACATCCTTTACAACACCAAGAGGACTATATTGCTACAAGGTCATGCCCTTTAGCCTAAAGAACGCAGGGGCGACATTCCAACGAATGGTCACCAAGATGTTTGAACCATTGTTAGGCAAAACAATGGAGGCTTACATCGATGACATGGTGGTCAAAAGCAAGGATGCGAATGACCATCTCAAGGACTTGGGAGAAATGTTTGAAGTCTTGAAGAAGCACAAGTTGCGCCTCAATGCATCCAAGTGCGCCTTCGGCGTGGGATCTGGCAAATTCTTGGGCTTCCTGGTAACCAACCGAGGCATAGAAGCAGACCCCTCTCAGATCAGAGCGATCCAGGAGTTGGAGAGACCAAACTCAGTCAAAGAAGTGTAGCATCTCACCGGCATGGCGGCTGCACTCAACCGGTTCATAAGCAGGTCGTCAGACAGACTACGACCATTCTTTCAAGCTTTAAAGGCCAAGTTTGAGTGAGATGAAGAATGCGACCAAGCTCTGGAGAACTTAAAGGAATATATGTCTTCCCCACCACTGCTTGTCACCCCAGTACCTGGTGAAGAACTCTTCTTGTACCTGGCAGTCTCTCAGCACGCAGTTAGCGCAATGTTGGTTCGGGCAGAAGGAATCCAACACCTGCCCATCTATTATGTCAGCAAGACATTGCTGGGAGCCGAAACAAGGTATTTGCCACTAGAGAAGCTAGCATTAGCCTTAATGATGGCCTCAAGGAAATTGGCACACTACTTTCATGCCCACACCATAGTTGTCCTCACAGCTTTTCCACTAAAAGCTTTATTTGAGAGGGCAAACTTTTCTGGGCGAATCTTGAAGTGGGCAGTAGAATTGGGACAATTCGACATCAAATTCCAACCCAGAACCGCAGTAAAAGCCCAATCCTTGGCAGACTTCGTCGCAGAGTTTACTCCTGGAAGTCATCATATCTGCCCAGTCGACCTAACTGACACAACCGAACTAGGGATGGAAGTTGACGCCGGAATAGCACAACCCCTAGCAGAAAGCACTCAGTCAGACTCCAAGGCAGACCAAACTGAAAACAGCAAGTAAGAGGCAAACCAAGTAAACCAAGACTCACCAACAGTCCAATCAGATGGCGAGGGGCAGACTGCAAGCGTGGACATTGAAGAAAACACCACTCTTGACCCCACGACATCATCTGATCCTTCCACTTGCTGGAAGTTGTTTGTTGGAGAGATGTGGAAGCTCTTTGTGAATGGAGCATCCAACCGGCATGGTGCAGGACTAGGCATAGTCTTCATCTCTCCTGACGGCCTGGTTGTAGAGCAAGCAAGCAATCAACCTTGGCTTCCCAGCATCAAACAACGAAGCGGAGTATGAAGCACTTCTCGCAGGACTCAAATCAGCATATTACATGAAGGCCACCGAACTAATGGTATACAGCGACTCTCTGCTGGTGGTAAACCAAATTTCTGGCGACTACGAAGCAAAGGATGACAGAATGGCCAAGTACCAAGAACTGGTCAGAACAGAGATCAAGAAGTTTGATGTAGTAAGGATAGAACAAATTGGCAGGGAGGAAAATAGCAGAGCAGACGAACTAGCAGGCTTTGCCTCAATGGCAGATACATCCATCCCTTATCCATTACTCATCGACTACTTACCAAGACCAAGCATAGAAGACCTCGAAGCAGAAGAGGTATGTTGCACAGAATTAGGCCCCTCTTGGATGGATCCCATCATCCTGTTCCTAAAAGACGGCATCCTGCCAGAAGAGAAAAAAGAAGCCAACAGAATAAGAGCGAAGTCACAGCGATTTTGGCTATCTCCATCTTTGGCATTATACAAGAAGTCATTCTCAGGACCTTACCTAAAGTGCGTCCATCCCAGCAAAGTGGAAGCATTCTTGTTCGAAATACACGAAGGGATATGTGGAAGCCATCAAGGAGGAAGATCGCTAGCTTACAGGGCCATTTCACAAGGATATTGGTGGCCATATATGCAGGCAGACTCAGAGAAATATGTGAAGAAGTGTGAGAAATGCCAAAAATTCGCGCACCAAATACATCAACCAGCTAGAGAACTCCTACCATTGACTAGCCCATGGCCTTTCGCAATGTGGGGCTTGGACATAGTAGGACCACTTCCAACAGCACCCGGCGGCAGGAAGTTCTTTCTCGCAGCAACAGACTACTTCACAAAGTGGGTGGAAGCAGAAGCATTGGCATCAATCAAAGAAAAAGATGTGAAGAAGTTCGTTTGGCAGAATATCATCACTCGGTTTGGCATACCAAAAGCCCTAATCTCAGACAATGGTACTCAGTTCGACGGCAGAATCTTCAGAAACTTTTGTGAAGAGTACAAGATAGAGTTCTACAATTCTACACCGGCATATCCTCAAGCAAATGGGCAAGCAGAAGCATCAAATAAAGTCATCTTGGATGGACTAAAGAAAAGGCTAGAAAAGGCAAAAGGCAAATGGGCGGATGAACTTCCTCATGTTTTATGGGCTTACCGCACCACACCTCGACGATCAACAGGAGAAACACCGTTCTCCTTAGCCTACGGAATGGAAGCAGTAATCCCACTGGAAGTTGGCCTCCCCACAATTCGAAGCGAAAATTTTGATCCAGACTTGAATGGAGAGGCCATAACATTGGAACTTGACCTTGCAGAAGAAAGAAGAGAAAGAGCATTGGTTCACATCGCCGCATACCAACGAGAGTTAATCAGAAAATACAACAAAAAGGTGCATCCAAGACAATTCAAGATAGGCGATTGGGTACTGCGCAAAGTAATGGGAAACACGATGATCCCAGGAGATGGAAAGTTAGGGCCAAACTGGGAAGGTCCTTACAAGGTGGTTGGGTTAGCAGGCAAAGGGGCATACCACCTAGAAGATGAGGACGGCAAAGCAATCCCTAGGCCATGGAACACGGCCAATCTCAAGTTATTTTACTTTTAGCTTTTCTTTTTTCAAACATATGTAATTTTTTCTTCATTCAATAAAACAACCAATTCTTTTCAGCACGAGTTGTTCTTTGTAAAAAGTTAGCTTTAGTGAAGATTAGGTACTTTGCAAGCATTTTATTCTAAGTTGGCTGGAAAAACTAACTTAGAGATCGGCTGGATTAAACCAACACCTTCCTAAGCCCAGGATAAGGATCCAGGCTGCAGGACGTTTGGTCGGAATAACCAAACATTATTCTAAGTTAGCTGGAAAAACTAACTTAGAGGTTGGCTGGAATAAACCAACTCTTATTACTCTTCAGCCGAAGTAAGGGCATGGCTGAAGAGTAGTTGGCTGGATTAAACCAACATTTGTTACTCTTCAGCCGAAGTAAGGGCATGGCTGAAGAGTGGTTGGCTGGATTAAACCAACACTTGTTACTCTTCAGCCGAAGTAAGGGTATGGCTGAAGAGTAGTTGGCTGGATTAAACCAACTCTTGTTACTCTTCAGCCGAAGTAAGGGTATGGCTAAAGAGTGGTTGGCTGGAATAAACCAACTCTTGTTACTCTTCAGCCGAAGTAAGGGTATGGCTGAAGAGTAGTTGGCTGGATTAAACCAACTCTTGTTACTCTTCAGCCGAAGTAAGGGTATGGCTGAAGAGTGGTTGGCTGGAATAAACCAACTCTTGTTACTCTTCAGCCGAAGTAAGGGTATGGCTGAAGAGTGGTTGGCTGGAATAAACCAACTCTTCTTACTCTTCAGCCGAAGTAAGGGTACGGCCGAAGAGAGGTTGGCTGGAATAAACCAACTCTTGTTACTCTTCAGCCGAAGTAAGGGTATGGCTGAAGAATGGTTGGCTGGATTAAACCAACTCTTTGTTACTCTTCAGCCGAAGCAAGGGTATGGCTGAAGAATGGTTGGCTGGATTAAACCAGCTCTTGTTTCTCTTCAGCCGAAGTAAAGGCATGGCTGAAAAGCGGTTGGCTGGATTAAACTAACTCTTTGTACTTCTCAGCCGAAGTGATTATATCGGCTAAGGAGTGGTTGGCTAGTAAGCATGGTTTAACCACCTAAAACCGAAATAGCAGTTGAAATAATAGAGGGCATCACAAAGTACAGGCATACATATCAAAACCGGAATAAGAGTTCAAACAAAATTTTCATTCATTGAAAAAACCATTACAGAAGGGGCATAGTTCGGTTACAAAGACAAAAAGCAACAGAAGGAAAAAGTACATAATCAAGAGAAAAGTTCTTCAATTTCGGCATCAAAAGCTGCATCAGCATCTGCATGAAGACCGGCTTCAGAAGGGAGCTCACTCACGGTTGGGAGAGTCACTTCGGCTGGAACCACGGTTTCACTAGGAAGATCAACAGTTAGGTCTTCCACAGTGGGCTCCGACCAAACTGATGGTTCCACACTGACAACCGGAGTATCTTCAGAAGCAGAGGAGTCGTCAGAATCTGAGTCTTCTAAGAACTGCTGTTGCAGGGCATCAGCATACTCCCCAAGGGAGCTCGGTATAAAATAGGCTGGAGGATTGAAAACCTCGGTCTGTGGATCATGACCGAGCTTCTCAACAGCCGCCCTCCAGCCGCACCTGAAGAACAGCTCCTTGGCAGCATCACACTGTTTGACATAAGTGTCCTCTGCCTTCTTATAACCCTTCTTGTAGCCCTGCTTTTCGGCTCCCTTGGCGCCCTTTTTTAGTTGAGTTATTTCGGTATCCTTTCTCTTCTCAAGCTTTACCAACTCGCGCAGATACTTGTCTTTCATAGCGATGGCGGCTTTCTGCTTCTCCGCTTCAGCCGAACTAACCAGATCGGCAAGTCGGGCGTTCTCTGCTTGTAGCTCGGCCATTTTCTTTTCGGCTTCTTCCAGCTCGGCCACCTTTGCTTCGACTTCCGCCATTGCTTGCCTCGTGGTTTTTCTAAGCTCTTGGACTTTCTTGTAAGTAATGTTATTTTTCTGTAAGGCCTGACAAAACGAAGACATCTCTTGAGCCGAAGTAAAAGTTGGAAAAATCAGACAGAAAAAGCGGACAGAGTTACTTACCAAGATCATAGACTTCGATGAAGACCGGATGGATTTCAATTCGGTGTTCAATTGCTTTAAGTGGTGCTCCATATCCTTAGGGAGGCACACACTTTGGCCAGGTTAAAGGCCAATTGATGATCTTTTTCAGCAACAACTGAATCAGAAACTTTGATGTCTCGGTCGTTGAAGGTTAGCTTCGGAGCCCATTTGGTAGATTCTGCTCGGTCAGTTTGCTCCGGTTGAAGAGTAAGTTGAGGACTTTGGGGGATGGATTCAACCTCATCAACAAGTTGCAGTTCGGTCGATGTAGATCGGGCACGTTTAGAAGGGCGAGATGAAGAAGGCTGCTGAGAAGGGAGGGCCACAACAGCAGGCTGCGTTTCTATGGATGGTTGCACTTCGGCCCTGGTTGTTGCGGTCAGAAGGGCCCTAACTCTGCTTTTCTTTGCCATCTCTTCTTCAGCGGTTAATGGGACAAGTATTTCGGGCAAGTTTGGGTCCGGTTCAGGTGCTTCCTCAAGAAGGAAATCGGTCACTCGGGCTTTTCGACGACCGCTATATCTGTAGGTCGGCTCAAAGTTTAGAAGCTTAGACCAAATTCTTTCTTTAAACCGTAGTGCGGCTCGGAGTGTGTTCAGATTTGGGTAACTATAATGGGAAGCAAGATGAGCTGAGTCTGCAAAAAATATACAACTGTTAGATCGGTCGCAGCGCCTGAAACCGAAGTAAAGGAAAAACATGCATAAACCGAAGTAACTCTACCAGGTTCTCCTTTCTTCCAGTTTATACTTCGGCCTGGGATTTGGGCTTGCTGATCTTCAAAATTGCCCGATACCCAGAAGAAGTCATCGTCATTTACGTCCTTATCCGGTGTATCTTTTATTATCTTTTCTCTACGGCGGCGTATCCTAAGGTAATAAACCCAGCCATCGTCTTTGGAACCTATGGAGTACTGATGGAAGATTTCGGCTAAACCAAGTTGAGGCCTGCTTGGCGGTTTAGCTCGGCTATACCCATTATTATCCGGTATGTATTGGTGGATAGCTGGGTTGGGCATAACCTGGTTTGCCTAAGAAATTCACAAATTAAGAGCTGGACTGGGAACCTTAGTCCGGTCTCTATTATTGAAAGCAGGGTTAAAGGTACAAAGCCTACTTCGCCCCATGGTATGATGTCCTTCTTGGCTAGGGTAAGGTGTACATCGTCTGGAATGCCATAATCCCTTCGGAATTCGGCCATGCCATCAGGGGTCTCTACCAAATACCTATACTTACCCATCTGTTGTATAATTTACGAATAAGTTATATCGGTGCAAAAATTGTGCTCAGTAGCTCGGTTGAGCGCACGCAGGAGTGCCTGGGTAACCTAAGTCTGCAAAGTAGAAAACAAAGGGGTTAAGCACAGATCGTTGGACCATGCTGCAAATTAAAAACAAGGTAAATGAGCCCTACTTCGGCTTTCTGGGCAGGTTCTATCTTGGCTCAATACTTGGTAGTTCGGTTTGAACTTTGGGTACGCAAGATCGGTTTTGTTATCTCGGTTTGAACAGTGGGTTTTTTACTTTGGTTAAGCCACTAGGGGCAGCTTTCTGAGATTGGTTTAGAAACTTAGAAAGCTGGCTTAGCCCCAAAGGCTTAGCTCGGTTAAAAATTGTGGTTCCTAGCCTAATCTGTTCAAACTTCGTTCGATGGTCTTATTTCGGCTAAGGAAAAACGAAAGATGGATATTTTTTGAAGCTGCTGTTGTTTCTACAAGTTCTAGTTCGGTTATTGTCTGAAGTGATCTACCTATATTGGACAAACAGTATCCTAGTTCGGTTGGTATGTGATTTTGGATCTAAGACTAGTTTTCTACAGAATAGTTCATACGCGCATGAGTTTTGCTATTGTTTTTTCATGAAAGTACAGAAGCAAAGCAGAAGTGGAAGAACATGTTTTGCAAAAATACAGTAAACCAAATGCATAGAGCAGATACGAAAGCAAAAACGGGAGGAAAGTAGATTTGCTTACCAAGATTGAAGAAAAAGAGGACTGGAGATGGAAACAGTAACGGCAAATGAAAACGAGCTTGGCAGTTGGAGAAGCAGAGGCACGAAGAGAGAAGATGAATAGAATAAGTGAATGATCCAAAAATAAAAGGGCTATTTTGTGAAAAGGAAGAGAAGAGAAAGGGCGGGAACTGTTCAAAAATTTCGTAGTACGAGGGCGGCGTGACAGCTACCCACAGCCTATCAGAACCTGCCACGTGTCATTGGAAAGTGAAGCGATACAGTCGTTGTGATTGAAGAAACGTTTTGACCGGACGAAACAGAGCCCGGAGTAAAAGTAGCTCGGCTTAAAGTATGAAAGGTTTTTAACTCGGCTGGAGAGGCTAAAGGGTTTTTAGCTCGGCTGGAAAGGCTTGAAAACTCTAGCTCGGCCAGTAGACTAGTAATCCCAATCATGCTGTGCAGATGGAATTAAGGGGCAATTAAGAGGGTAATTTTTGGAGAAAATTGGGCCGAGCTGCGAGATGGACTTTGTGGCCCAAAGTAGGAGGGACTCAGTAAAAGGCCGTAATGTTACTCCGGCCCAAGAAGGGATAAAGTTACTTCGGTCCAAGATGATGTAAAGTTACGCCGGTCAGGGATAGCTTGGAGTAGGTCCGGTCGCCGATTTAGTCCGGTCGTGATGTCCCCTGAATAGGACGGCCTGACAGTGCCTTTGAGTTAGACTGACCTAGGAGTTACACCGGTCGCAATTGGTTAAGTTTATTCCAACCGTGCCATGGGTTGAGCAAGAGAGAACCGAGATAAGGAAGGGTAAAAGCAAAACCGAACTAAGGGAGTTCGGCCTACTCAGTGCAGCACAATCCACTAAAATACTCATGAAGAATGGACAATTTAATTATTTTTTAAGGGAGTTCGTTTAAAATACTCATGAAGAATGGACAATTTAATTATTTTTTCCGTACATTATTATTAACAACTAGCTCCCATCCTTACCGTTGTTGTCAGTAGCGGAGGCATATAAGGCCCGGGTGGTCACGTTTCTCCCGGCTTTTGAATTTTTTTATTTTTTTTATAAATATAAAAAAAATTTTGAAGTAAAAAAATTTATAAAAATATTATTTAAAGTAAAATATCAGCGACATTTTTAAAATTATAAGAATAATAATGACTATTTTAATTAAAAATAAAGAGACTATAATAAATCATATTATTATCCATGAAAATTTTAATATAATGGGGATGTCTATCATTATTGACATGCAAACATAATTAATTTCAATGAAGATATAAAATTTATTAGATTGTTAGTTATATTTGATATGTGGAGTTCATCATCTAGGTGTTTCTTTCCATTCATAACCAAAATGATCACTATATAAATTATAATCAAGCAGCGCATCTTCAAAAAAAAAAAAAAAAAAAAAAATTTATAATAGATCATAACTAATATTATAATGAGCCATAACTAACTATTACTTGATATATAGTTATAATCAAAATAATAACTACAAGAAGTTATAATTAAATTATATCTAACACTAAATATGTTATAACTAAATATTATAAAGATCATAATTAAGACATATGATAGGCATTTTTTTTATCGTATGTTTTATAGAATTTCTTTACTAAAATATATCATTTTTTTTATCAACTTATCTTCTTTTTTAATTTTTTAATCCACCCATAAAATAGTTATTTCTTAATATTTGTATAAAATTTAATCTCAAATCTTTTAATTTAAAATTCACATTTATTCAAATGAACTATTAATATTTAAATTTATTAAAATCCCATTGTTGTTTATTATAAAAAAAATAATAATAATATTATCATTAATTTATGTCTCATCCTTACTGAATTTTTAGCTACGTCATTTATTGTTGCAACGCTGCTACAGACCTCTAATTAGAGGTGCAGCCGTACGGCTCTAGTGAGCTGTCAAGCAATAAAAAAAAAATAGTGAAATAAAAAACAAAAAAAAAAGAAAAAAAAAAGACAAATTAAAACTCTATTAATGATTTTTTTTTTAGAGGTCTGAATCACTTCTCTTATTGTTATCCATTACCACTCATCTTTTCCTCCAATCCACGGTCACCCATTTTTTCCATCCACAACTTCTCATCTCTTTTCTTAAGTCACTGCCACCCTTTTCCTGTCTTATCCAATCTATGCCAATGTCTCAGTGCAGCACAATCCACAAAAATATAATTTTATTATCAAATTATATTTAAAAAATTCTATCAAACGTAATTTATAATTTTAAATTAAAATAATTAAAAAGTTATGATTTAATTTGTTAATGATGTGTTTGGTTGAGGAATTTAAAAAGAAAAATAAAAAAAATATCTAGAATTAGATAAAATATAGGTATATTTTATTTACATTTCACTTATTTTTTTTTATTTTTTTTTAAATTTCTTCTCAAATCTCCTAACCAAATACAACATAGAGAATCAAATGCTAATTTTTTTTATTTTTTTATTTTATAATTTTTTTGTACAGTCCATTTTATAGCATTGGGAGAAAAATGAATACTTGCAGACCCCCTATCTCATGCGCCCTACACAATTCTCTCCCCTCCTACTGTTGTTTCACGATTAATGTTTGGGAGTATTAAAAAAAGAGTACTAGAGGGAGCACTGATGAGATGACTCTCTCTTGATGTGATTGTTGTCTCTTCTATTTTTTTTATTTTTACATTTTTTAGCTTATTAAAATTTTTAATAATGTATTTTTAGTGGTCTCAATCACTTCTGGTTGTTTCACATATGCAATTCAACTACTCGTTTTTAACATGTGTGGGTATGTATGGTTGTAATAAGAAAAATTGGTGAAATTAAGTTGATCCTTCCATGTTGAAACTTTTTTTTTTTAGTAAACTATATTTTTTTTATCTTTACAGTTTGGCTCAAAATTTATTTTGGTCATTATACTCTTAATTTGAATAATTTAATTTATATACTTTATGTCTAATTTTAATTTGATTTTTTTGTACAAACCATTAGTACATTCTTCCATGTACACTTCAAGTGATAGTTACGTGTTACAAAATTATTAATTTTAATGTTAAATTTAAATAGAATGACTAAATAGGTGTTTGGCATGCACTAAAAAATATATATATATTTTTTTTTTTTGTATACATACACTTGTTTAGATCACATCAATCAACATCTATCAACATCTCATCTTTATTTTTCTACTCACCTTCTCTACTTTTTTACACAAATTTTTTTTATAAAAAATCAAAAAGTACATTTATTTAGAACATTCTAAATCAACTAAATTTAAGGTGTATGAACTAAAATGTTCAAATTTAAATAATGACTAAAGAGAAATTTGAATAAAATTGCAGTAGTTAAATATGTTACCCCTTTTCTTAAACAAAAATGTAGATAAAAATATAATATTTAAATTTATTTTTTTTTCAATTACCATTATTGTCGGTATGTTTATTTTTAAAATAAGTGAGAAATAAGAGAGGGAGGCATTTATAGATCCACCATCATACTTTATTTATTCTCGAAGTGGGAATCTACAACTTTCTCCCTTTTACAAGGATTTGGACTCAGTCTATTGTGGGTTCATTGTGGGTCTGTTTCAACGATTTAAACCGTTGAATATATAGGATTTGTGGAGTACTTTATTCTTATAAAAAATTATTTTAATTAGATATCAATAATTACTTGATTATATTATATTTGTGTAACTAATTTTTTTTTAAATTATAATTATTGTCGATACAAATTTGATCTAATCAAATAACTATCGATATGCAATTAATGTGATTTTTTGATAAGGATAAAGTACTCAATGAGTTTTACTTATTGAACAGTTCAAATTATCAATATGAGTTCCATAATAGTCCACATAAGTCTAACAATACGCTCTAATTGGATTCTAGACGGGGAGAAGCCGAAAAATGATTGAGAACTCTAATGAGTTCTAATAGTAGTGGGCCTATTGTGATATGATGTTTTGGTCTTTATTTTATTTTATTTATTTCTTACCACATCATTAAAACTCAATTAAAGCTCATAAATTAAAGAGATGTATCATTACTCAGGAGAAGCCACTACCTTTTTAAAACATTTAAAACCTCATATTAATTCCTCTTTAACTCTACACTGAAAACCAGCAAACATAACCTCCTTTCGAAAGGTTCAATTGGATAATAAACTTTTCTTCAACTCTTCTGGAGCCAAACAGTGATTATACTTCTAATGATGTGTTAGAAACGGGAGAGGGGTGCCTGCTGTACAGCAGGCACTGCTGTACAGCCAAAAGGGCAAAAAGAAAAGAAAAAAAAAACAAAAATATCTGAAGCCCCTTATTTTTCCATTCACGGCACAGCCTGCTGTGCTTAAAGCACAGCAGGCACCCCTTGTCCGTTAGAAACACTTCTTGACTTAGATTAACGAGGGAAAATTATTAATAAGGATCACTTTTTCCTCTCCAAATTACCATCAAGTCCTAGTAATTTTTGGCCAACAAATTTCTTTTCTTTTTTTTTAATTTTCTTTTTTTATATAATTTATCCCAAATTAGTTCAAAACTCTATGACAACATAATTTATTCCAATTTTACACAAATTTTCTTACTGACACATGTGGTTGTAAGTTGCCACTACCATATTATCCTGACAAGTAACAAAACTTCATAAAATTTGACAAAATTACCGACAAGTCTTAATATTTAGGTTTAAATCTCATTAAGTCCTATTAATTCGTTGTTAGAAGTTGGTCCTAACTAAAAATTGACAATTAGTGATAGTTATTGTGACGTTTTTTTAAATCTATTTCTAAAAACTGACAATTAGTGATGTTTTTCTGAATCTGTTGCTAAAAACTAAAAATTATTGACGCTTTTTATGAAGAATTTTTCAAACTATCGTTAAAAACTAACAATTAATGATTTTTTTTTTAATTTATAAAAAAGCCTCTATTTGTCACAGGATCTATTAGGCAATAAATTTACCAATTACGACCTACACGTAAGTCATTCTAAAATTTATTAGTTTGTATAACATTATTTTAAAATTTATTCCAATAATTACTTGGCAATATCCTCAAATAATAAGAAATTTCACTTTACAATACGTGAAAACTGCATGGTCGGGTTTGTGGGAGAAAAATGGTGAATGATATCCCAAATTTATTCACACTTTGAAGGTAAAATTCTAATAAAACATGATATTGTGAAGTCTTGAATTAATTTGAAAGAAATTATAATAATAAAAAAAGGGGGTTATTTGTCCAAATTAAAAATTGATAGGACTTCCTGGTAATTTGAAAGAAAAAGTGATCCTTATTATTACTTATTCCTATTAACAATCTTATTTCATTTTAGAACTGTTTATAGACAAAACCAGAGAGAAATTAACACTCAAATTTGAAAGGTGATGCAAAATATTCCAACTTGGTTTATTTTCTTGTAAAGAAGATCTCCCCACAACCACAAACTATATAACAACATGGTATGTTTTTACTAGTTTTCTCATCAACCAAACAGTGTAACTGTTCGAGACTTTTCTTTTCTTTTCCTTATAGGGAATGTAATTCTCCAAATGCCAAAGTTTTCCAAAAAGCATTCCATTGATGTTTTTGAGAAAAAAAAGTTTCACTTACTCCTAGATGGGCACATACTACTTACCCTTGCCTTTTGTAAGAGGGTAGAGATAGCAGTTCATTTCTTCATACAGCTAAATCCTTCATGAAAAGTGATATTTGGCCATGAATTTGACCAATTCTTTCACTTGTATTCGCATAACAAACATCAACAAATCTAGTTACTATAATACTTATCACAATTTTTCCATAAAAATGAAATATAGGGTGTAAATTTGAAATTAATGTGTTGTGGGGGTTATAAACAAACAGAATAAATCATGTCCGGACATGATTTATTAACAAAATAATTTCAAGATAATCTTCCTCATATTTCAATATTAAGTAAAATTCAAGATAATTTTCCTCAATATGTAGCACAATTGAACAAACATTATGTATTTATCTTGGCTCATAAAATATAATAATACCATAACATAGTGTTTGTTGTGTGAATCAGCGTAATAGGTGAAAAAAATTGTAAAATTTACCTGGTGATATATAAATAGCCCTTTTGGCAAATAAAAGAAAATACTATTCTAACAAAATTTTATATTACAATGATAGGTGGTATTTTTATAATTAATTATCATTTTAATTGGCATTCGTTTTCAAAATGATAAGCCCAAATGAAACTACATCAAGAGTTTCATTTTAATTGGCATTAGAGCATTCCTATCAGATTACTTAAATTTTATACTAAAATATTATTAAAAAATTTAGTTCCTATTTTAAGAATCACTTTTTCATTTATTTCCCCTCAGCAGATTCCCTATTATTTCCCTATTCTATTAACAAACTCCCTATTTTTTGTCTATTTTATTAAAATATAATTTTTAATTATAAATTAAAAAAATAAAAATCATAAATGTGTACTGCAATCCCTAAACAAAACAAAGAAATAAATAAATAAATAAATAATTATAAAGGAGCTAGTCACTGTAACAATTTTTATTTTAGAGAAGTGTTTAAAGGCTCTGATGGAAGGGTAAAAGGAGCCACTAATTCCTTAAAATAGGTAATGATGGAATTTAGGAGTTCTATTAGGGATGCTCTTAGGTGGTATTATATGCACATCTTTTCTCAACGTGTACAATTAAAAATTCAAGGATAAATTATGCAAATAGTCTCTATAATTTATATGATACGCTAATTTGGTTTCTGTTGTTTCAATTTGTTCGATTTTGCCCTTAATTTATCAGATTGTGTCATATTAGTCCAATAAATAACGACTGTTAAGTTTGGTGGACGAAAAGCCATCACATGCTCAAACGATGTATCATTTTGGTCTTTGTAGTTTATACGATGTGTCAATTTGATCTCTATAGTTTACACGATGTGTCAGTTTGGTTCCTATCAAAATCGAGCAAATTAAAATCAAAATTAAGCAAATTAAAACAACATGAACCAAATTGACACATTGTGTAAACTATAGAAACCAAATTGACACATTGTTTGAGTTTTTGTCCACCAAACCTAACGGTTGTTATTTATTAGACCAATATGAAATAATTCGTTAAATTAAAAAGCAAAATCGAGCAAATTAAAATAACATTGATCACATTGATATATCGTGTAAACTATATGAACTATTTGCATAATTTATCCAAAATTCAAATATTTTACTTTTTTCTCCGTACACACATTTATATAAAAATACATATCTTCAATCCTAAAACTCTAACCTAAACCACTACCGACTTCCTCTCCAAACCACCGAAACCCTTTCTCCACCCTCATCTGCCGTCAACCCTTCCCTACCATTCCACGACCACCCCAACCACTTATTTGCCATTACTTATTGGTGGTGATTAGGGTTTGAGAAAGAGTTCCACAATGCCAGCGCGGGTGCTATGCGGCGGTGGAGTTCACAACATGGGTGATATGCACCATGACGGTGATGGCTTGAGTGGTTGTAATGGGTTGAAGATTATGGTTTGGGATATGGAAAATAAAGGTATTAATGATAGTTTTATTTTAGAATAAAATTGCAAGGGTTAATTACACAGACTTCTCTTAAAATTTCTGACAATTATAGAGACATTCCTTGTTTTTTTTCAAAATTACACTGCCATCCCCTGTCAGTTGTCTTCTGACTACTGTTAACTGACTATGTAAATTTACTCCTTTACCTTGAGCAAAGTTAAAATTCCATTATACAATTAAATGACACTATTTCTCTTCATTTTTTTTGTTTTTTTTTTTTGTTTTCCTGATATATTATTGTGGAAATATATTTTCTGAATACCAACACGTGGCAAGGTAACACCGACGTGTCAGCCGAGGTGCCACGTGTCCTGGTCGTGATGCCGAGGTGATCTCGGCAAGGCCGAGGTTATCTCCGAAGATATCGGAATCCGAGATAAGTGGATAAAGGACAAGAGTCCTAGAATGAATAGGGAACTCAACCTGGATATGGACAAGAGTCCTAGATTGGGAGAAGATTTCAGTTTGGATAAAGATGAGACTCTTACAGAGTTTATCCTAATCTCACTAGGATTCCCAGATTAGCAGTAATCCTAAGTCCATTAGGGCCAGGCTCCTATTGGAACTAGGTTTATGTTGGCTATAAAAGAGAGGCACCCCCATGGGTCTAAGGTATGCTTTTGATACTCAAGCTTGTAAGTTTAGCACTTGACTATCTTTGAGAGATATACTGACTTGATCGTCGGAGTGCCCCCGGGTGGACGAACCACCGCTGGAGCCTTTTCTTTCTGTTACAGGTTAAGTTGAAGCCATCTATTCTGCCGGTGCTCTCCAACTGATTACTAAACGGGCAGTGTGATCAGAAAATCACTCATACAATTATAATAATAGTATAAACATACTAGCCATGTTGGTTTACTTTTGAGAAACTTGTTTTAGAATTTTTTTCTAAAAAATTAAAAATTAACTTGGTGAAAGAAATTAAAATATATATATATATATATATTTATATAATTTTATCTTTAGGAGGTTCAAAATAATTTTTAAAAATTTAAAAATACCTTTTTAATATTTATTTTTATCAAACTAGTTTCTATTTTTTCAAAATAAAATTTGAAATTTTTTTCTAAAAAATAAACCAAACAAGGCCACCATAAAACATGAATTAGTAATGGTATTAAATAGGGTTGCTCATGGGTCCGCTTCGCTTGGCTTGGCTTGGCTTGGTTTGACACTATATTAAAAATAAGGGAATCAATCAATAATAAATAATTAAAAAAAAAGGAGTAAACTACCAAAATATTCTAATAGTTTAACTTAATTTCTATCAAGTCTTATTGAAAATAAGTTTTTAGTAAAATCGTCGCTAAAAATAATTTTTATGACTATTTTTTGCATATATCTTTAAAATTTTACAATTAGTGACTTTTTTGTCACGATTTTTATAAGAGTAATACTAGAGATCATGAAAAAAAAATCATGAAATGTATCATGAAGATTTTTCATTATTTGATTAATGTGTGGTGTTTTATTATATGTGTAATCCAAAGGTGAAGAATCTTTCATGATTATTTTCGTGACATTTTTTTCATGATCCCTAACATTACTCTTTTTATAAATTGTCGCTAAAACTTACAATTAGTGATGTTTTCTTGTGACAAATTTTTTAAACTGTCTCTGAAAGTTGAAAAATAATGACATTCTTTTGTGACGATTTTTTTAAATTGACGTTAAAACTTATAATTAGTGACATTTTTATAACAAAATTTTTAAACTGTCGTTGAAAATTAATAATTAGTGAATTTTTTAATAGCATTTGATGAAAAATGCTATTAATTATCATAAAATATATTGAATAATAAGTTAATTTATTAAGACCTACACGTAAGTTTCCCATAAAATAAACAATCTTTAAAATTTAAATATAACACAAACAAAAAATAAAATAAAAAATATCGTTTAATGCAAACCAATAAAAATTAAATTCAACACAAGTTTAAATATAATCCGTACAAACTAAATCCACTAATATAACTAATACAAATTAAATCAACTACAAAATTTAACTCAAGCTTCTAGCACTACCTTCATTCATCTAAAATTCTTGTACGTGAGATTTGTTAGGCCTCCGTTTGGGAAGTAGGCTGACTTTTTGGCTTTTTAACTTTTTTGGCTATTTTAGCTTGGATTAAAAAATTTGATTTGGGAAGGACTTTTTAGCTTTTTGACTTTTTTGACTTTTTTTTATGAGAGAAGAGTGTAATGATTATGGGTTGGATGTGATATTTTATTTGTTGTGGTTAAAATAACTTATTTTATTTTTTGTGACTATTTTAACCCCAAAACCACTTGCCAAACACCACTTGTAATTAACTCCATTGTAATAGAATAATAAAATAAAAATATGGTAGTATAAATAAGATTTTAATATATATATATATATATATACACGTTGGATTCTTCAATTTACCACAGAATTTGAACACCTCCTAGTAGTGAAGGCAGAGCTGATTGGAGGAAGAAGGGAGGGGGTTGGTTGCGGAAATAAAAAGGGCACTTTTGGTATATAAACATTCAAAAAAAAACTTATAAGATGATGAAGTATGCGTTATACTTGAAGGAAAATTATCATAAGATGACACATAAATTTATAAGATGATAAAGTATACGTTATACTTGAAGCAAAATTTTTAAGTTCAATAGCGTTAATGATGATAATGAAAATGACACATTCAAGATTTAAGATGATTATGAAAAATAATAAATTTAGGGTTTATATTAGTTGGTTATGAAAAGTAATAGGTTTAGGGTTTACAAACATGAAATACGTATAGTTGGAGTTAGAGGTAGGGGTGGGGTTGGGTGTCCAATATTATAGAGTATTAGTTCTTATTGATAGGTGAGCGTTCCATTTAATAATGTCATTTAATGTAATTTTACTTTAAGATATAATTATAATAAAAAAAATTATCAAATGGAAAGTCCAAAGAATTTTGATAAGTGCTAATAGTAGCACTCTAAATTTGTCCATACCATTTTAAAGTGTGCCAAAAAAAAAAAAAAAACAATATTTAATTAATCTAATACAATAAACTTCATTGAAAAGTATATTGACTCCACTTAAATCATAAACTCTATTGTTTTAAACCAATTACCTTTTTCACATATTTTGGAAAAGGGGATGGCTTTCTTCTCATTGGTTATTGGATTGGAGGGTATTGTTGAGCTTATGAAGGCCTATTACAGGTTCCGTTTCGATAATTTGAAGCGTTGAATGTATAAAACTCGTCGAGTACTATATGCTTATAACATATCACGTTGATCGGATATCGATAGCTACATGATCAAATCAGTTTTTGTATATAATAAAAAAATATACGGTAAAAAAATAAATGATTGATAAAAATCTGATCCGATGAGATAGTTATCAATATCCGATCAATATAATTTTTTACAGACATATAGTACTTGATGAATTTTACATATTGAATGATTTAAATTATTAAAATAATACCCATAATGAATCTCTACAAATCTAACGATATCTTCTAATTCGATCATATATATCTTTTAATTCAGTCATAGACTGAAAAGAAGGCCTTTAAAAGAGGTGAAAAAAAGTTTCAACTCCATCAAGTGGGACGGTAGCCCGCTAAAGTTGCCTTTATTTTGGCAAAATTAAAAAGAGAAAATTAATGTAACGGCATGACAGTCAAACTTCATGCACTTATTTTTTAACATCAAAGCTATAAAAAGGCCTAAAATCCTATAAAATGGATTTTGCTGCTATATATATGGGCTACCGAAGAGATAGGATTAGGGTTAGGGTGCGAACAATATGGAATAGTTTCCTAGGTTAACAATATTGATGCTATACGTCAAACCATCAATGCATTAATTGTCTGCCAATTCATTCATAGTTGTAAGTTTAGATGGAACTCACTTGAAAATAAGGCCCGTTTGAAAAACGATCGGTTTAATTAAAAAGTTAAATTTTTTTTTATTTTTTATATATCTTTTTATAAAAAATTAAAAAATCATTTTAAACATACTAATTTTTTTTAGCTCATATTTTAACTAAATAATCAAAAAATTACTAAATTAACATGTTTCCAAACGAGGCCTAAATTTTAAATTCTTCATTTCAAGTTACACTAATAAGTTTTAAATTCTTCATTTCAAGTTACTCTAAAAAGTAATTAGAAGTTTATCCAATCATTAATTTTAGAATCTCAAGTCAAGTTAGATCTAGGGGTGTGGACGTACCCCTAAAAGTTTTAAAAATTATGTATGTTATATTAATAATTAGAAAGATAATTTCAAACTATAGTATATCATACCTCTAAAATTTCAGTAGTTCGTACCCTCAAAATTATTTACATTACAAAATTTTAAAAATAATTTCTAAATCAAGTTTTATGAAATATTAATCTATTTTATTTGTTATCTATATTATTTGTTATATTTCTATATTGTTTAGAGTTACTTATATTCTTTTATTTATTTTTGTTTATTACTATTCTTGTTTTTTTTGTTCATATGTCATTTTTTTTACTTTTTTAAATCACACTTTAATTGCTTATGCATCTTATTTTGTATTCATTTTGTTTGTTAATTCTCTAAAAATAGGAATATTGTTTGCAAATAAAAATATTGTTTACTTTAACATGACATTCTTAAAAATAAGTTTATAAAATTTAATATCGCTTATTAAAATAGATTATCATTATACTCATAAAAATATACATTTTCAATTATAAAACTTTCAAAACTAGACTAGGGGTTGTTTGGGGTGTCCTAAATAAGTGTACTTTTTGTCTTTTTGAACTAAAAAATTGAGAAATAAAAAGATGGATGTTTGAGTTAACTTTTTGTCTTTTAACGAAAAAATGTATAATAAAAAATTATATAAATAAAATGTATAGTGGAAGAAAGATGAGTGGTTGTACGGCTGCCCAGCATGTCTTACCTGGAAAATAATTGTCTCATTCGGGGCAAAGTATTTGGACAATGATGGTCGGTCCGTAGGGGCCACCATAGGTCCCATTTTAATAATCTGAACCGTTCAATATGTACAACTCGTCGAGTATTATATGCCTGTAAAAAATCACGTTGATCGGATATTGACAGTTATATGATTGGATTAGTTTTTTTCAACGGTTAACTATCACACCATCCGTTTTGTTTATACAAAACTGATTTGTTCATATAGTTAACGATATCCGATTAACGTAATTTTTTACAGGCATATATTACTCGATGAGTTTTACATATTGAACGGTTTAGATTATCAAAAACGAAACTCTTAGTAGGCCTCCAAGGGCCCAACATTAGCATCAAACTTTGTGCCTTTACCTATGTAATTTTTTTTTGGCCCAAAAAAGTGTATAATGGCCTTCCTACTTCACAAGTACGGTTAACAGCATCCACCAAACTTTTGTATTATAAAAATATATAAAATATTTTTTTAATATTTTTTATTTGTGAATAGTAATGACTTTTTTGCTTTTTGTGTTACTTTTTGACTTTTTAGATTATTTTGGACTTGTAAAACCAGCCCTAAGTAATAAGATCGATGATAATTTTATAACAAGTTAAATGATCATATTTGTTGAGAAAGATATTACATAATGTTTTGATGTCAAACCTATCATATATATTTATAATAATAATAATAATAATAATAATAATAATAATAAAAAGTAGCGATTACAACATTTTCAAATAGTTAACTTTAGTAGACGGAGACATAATAATAGTTAATATTTTTATTAAATTAATGCAGACAAAAGAAATATGTCCAATTATATTTTTCTTCTTAATTATGTTGACAAAAAATATCCAATTAATAATAATATTATTCATTATTTTGTGTTGGTATAAATCAAAATTTAAAATTGTATAATAATTTTTTTTGTTGAAAAGTTACATGTGTTTTTACCTCCCTAAAACTCGAATCCTAGATCTATCTGTGATCCTAGGATTAGTCGAGTTGCACACCAATTAGTCCCCGACATATAATTATCAACAACCAAAAAAAGAGTATAGATGAAACTCAACAAGGCAAAGAGGGAGTTGCGATGGGAGGAGATGATTTGTAGTGTTTCGTTTCACTCCTGTATCATATTAGGGGCGAGATAAATCGAAGAAGTGGAGGTGGAGATGCAAGAATGAGCTAATTTTGTAATTTCAATGATGATGATACTAATAAAATTAAGAAATTACCATATTTTATAATTAACTAGAGCTTATAATTTAAGTGCCAAAATGTATCAATCACAAGGACCTAAAAGCTTAATAACATCCTTTGAGTAGAGCATTGATCAGGTCGGTTCATGCATGCATAAAACAATTAAAGAGGTTGTTTCAGGCCTTAATTTTTGAAACTCCATTTCTTTTGTTTATTACCCAAAAAGCAAACATGCATCTAAAGAATATTGCTACAAAACATGCTTAATGCGGTGAGCGGACGTGACACATATTTGGATCAAGTTTGGGAAGACTAAAAAAGTGTACTTTTTGTCTTTTTGGACTAAAAAATTGAGGTTGAAAATATGGATGTTTGGGTTAACTTTTTGACTTTTTATTGAAAAATGTGTAATAAAAAATTGTAAAAATTGATTTGTAGGGAAAAATTTGAATTGGGAATTGTGCAGCCGTAATTGTTGACTTTTGGTGAATAGTGTTAACTTTTTAACTTTTTGAGTAACTTTTTGACTTTTTGACTTTTTTTGAAGTCCCCAAACTTGGCCTTGGACCTGAGAAAGATACTTTTTTAAAGTTAAATTTCTTTCCCTTCTTAATTTGAAAGAATTTGACATTACTGATTTTGTTTTGGTAATCTAAACTGTTTACTTACAAAGTCTTCCATATGTATCATCAATTAAAAGAAAATTGATTGATTCAATAATCTTAACGTTTTTATTTTATCATATTTATCTTCAAAATAATGAATGATCTATTTTTAAAAATATACTTATCGTCTATGTTTTCGAAAACAAACACAATAAATGAAAATGTTACGATTATCGGATGGACTTAAATTTTTTCAAGAATGATAAATATCGAAAGTGTTACAAAATACAAATTGTGTGGGTGATTTTCCGACCACACTGCCCGCTTAGTAACCAGCTGGAGAGCACTGACAGAATAGATGGCACTTGACTGACCTGCAACAGAAATATAAAAATCCCGCGGTGGTTTCGACCACCCGGGGGCACTCCGACGATCAAGTCAGTATATCTCTCAAAGATAAATCAAGTACTAAACTCACAAACTTGAGTATCAAAAGCATACCTTAAACCCATGGGGGTGCCTCTCTTTTATAGCCAACATAAACCTAGTCCCAATAGAAGCCTGACTTCTATGGACTCAGGATTACTGCTAATCTTGGACTCCCAGTGGGATTAGGATAAACTCTGTAAGAGTCTCATCTTTACCCAAACTGAAGTCTTCTCCCATTCTAGGACTCTTGTCCCTCATCCAGGTTGAGTGTCCTTTTCATTCCAGGACTCTTGTCCCTTATCCACTTATCTCGGATTCCGATATCTTCGGAGATAACCTCGGCCTTGCCGAGATCACCTCGGCGTCACGACTAGGACACGTGGCACCTCGGCTGACACGTCGGCGTCACCTTGCCACGTGTTGGTACTCAGAAAATATATTCCCACAACTGCTCCCTAGGTTCTATTACCTAGGCATTTTGAGGTGATGGAACCTACACTGTTCGTTCATCTGTGCCCCTCTGTCCGAGATCAAACTCGCCGACCTCAAAGTTCCCTGGACTTTACTGTCCACTTCTGTCATGTATTAAGATTCATGTCTTCCGTGCTGCTGGAAATCGCACCTCCTAGCCGAGGTTCTGGTTCCATTAATTCGTAAACTCCAAGAGCTTTGCAACTGCTCCACTCACACTCTCTGGTGAGTTCCCGATTTCCAGTCATCTATTTGACTCCGGCGGTTTTCATATCGGCGTTCATTTCACTTTATAGGTTCATAAACTCTTTACTTTTTTATAAAGCTCAACCTTTCATAACTCTTCTGATTTACTTTGAATCTGTTCATTTGCTCTCTGTTGTCTTCAAGTTTTTGATTTCTTTATTGCTAAAAATGCCTGGAACTGTTCTTGTCATATCCGCTTTCTATTGCTAGCATCATGTCTGGTTCATTACTTTCTTGCTCTTCACATACTTACTTAGTGCCTGTGCACTTGGCTTTATTCTTGAACTTTGTCGTCTTCTTGACTATTTTTCTCTTTTTTCATTTAATCCTCTGGCTTCTTCTCTTTCTAGCTCTTTTGCTTAAATCCGTTATTTGTTCCAAGCTTTCAAGCTTCTGCAACTGTCTTCATTTCTCTCATCCGGTGAAGCTTTACGTCATTCTGTCATTGTCGTCAGATTTCGGCGATTCTCATTCCGGCTTCCCTCTTTCTGGTAAGCCACTGTTCCTCCTGGTTTTATTTCTTTTTGCTTTCCAAGAAGCTCTGCTTCATTGTTAATCACCATTGCTTGTTTTACCCGTTATTTCCAAATCATCTTCTTGAATACACACTGTTCACACATCTGTTGATTTCTACCACTGTTCTTGGCTTGACACACTTGTGCAATCTTTTTGTCTTGATTTCTTGATAGTTTCATCATCATTCTTGATTACGAATTACATTCTTGTTTCTGTTTTCTGTGTCTTTTTCTAGATTCTTACTTTCAATCTTTTCCTTCAAATTCCGAGGTGCCAATCGCCGAGAAGAGCCTTGATCAAACTCTTTAGGAGATCGAGCCTGAGCTCGAGGCCGAGAAGGCTGCTGAGAAGTCTTCCTAACTATCTTCTATATCCTGCCATTGATGCCGAGTAGTTTTTTTTTCAATTCTCTTTCTTTTTCTTCGGCTAAGCCTGAGCCGAAAAGAAAGAAGCGCTTTTCGTCGCCCTCCTGGACGAGGATTTTCTTCAGTGTCTCTTCACTCTTTTCGGCTGGCTCCTTGCCGACATCATCTAGGACCTCCATGTCCTCGTCTTCAATCTCTGCCTTCCCTGGTTCCCGAATGTTGCAGGTAGTTTTCATTGCTGCCATAGAGCAATTCTTTGCCTGCAGTGTGTCTCCTCTGACTTTTTCAATCCCATATTCTGTGGGGAGCCGCAATAGTTGATGCAACGTTGAGGGAACTGCCCCCATTGCATGCAACCATGATCTTCCCAAGATTTGTAAGGAGATGGAGTGTCGATCACCATGAATTCTGTCTTGATCTTCTTCTAACTGCTCTTGCATGATTCTATACTTAGAATATTTTGCATGTCTTTCATACTTTGCCTCCTTTGTGCAATCTTCTCGGGGTTACATACCTCGGGTATAATAGCTACAAAACTTTTACTTCGGCAAGATACTGACCTGCAAATTTTTCATAAATTCTAACAAGTGTGAAACATATACTACTCAATGTTAACTTTGCAAATTTTTTCTCAAGTTTTAACAAGTGTTTAAACGGTGATCTCGGTCTAGCCTACTTGTAAATTGCTACAAATTTCAACAAGGATTAACATATACTTAGCTTTTTCCTCAACCTGTAAATTGCTGCAAATTTCAACAAGTGTTTAAACAACATACTTAGCTTTTTCCTCAACCTGTAAATTGCTGCAAATTTCAACAGATGGTCATATGTCGGCTTAACGTTATCTTGTAAATTGCTACAAATTTCAACAAGAGTTAAGTATCTTCTTTGGTTTAACCAACCTGTAGATTGCTACAAGTATTTAGCAATAACCTCGGCTTTGCTTCAACTCGTAAATTGCTATGAATTTAAACAAGCGAAGAGAAACAGTAATCTTGGCTTAACTTGAACTTGAAAATTGCTACAAATTTCAACAAGTGAAGATAAGGAACCATCTCAGCTTAACTTCAACTTGTAAATTGCTACAAATTTCAACAAGTGAAGATAAGGAACCATCTCGGCTTAACTTCAACTTGTAAATTGTTACAAATTTTAACAAGTGAAGATAAGGAATAATCTCAGCTTAACTTCAACTTGTAAATTGCTACAAATTTCAACAAGTGAAGATAATGAACCATCTCAGCTTAACTTCAACTTGTAAATTGCTACAAATTTCAACAAGTGAAGATGAGGAACCATCTCGGCTTAACTTCAACTTGTAAATTGTTACAAATTTCAACAAGTGAAGATAAGGAACCATCTCGGCTTAACTTCAACTTGTAAATTGCTACAAATTTCAACAAGTGAAGATAAAGAACCATCTCAGCTTAACTTCAACTTGTAAATTGCTACAAATTTCAACAAGTGAAGATAAGGAACCATCTCAGCTTAACTTCAACTTGTAAATTGCTACAAATTTCAACAAGCGGTAAACATCATATTGGTTTAACCAACTTGTAAATTGGTACAAATTTCAACAAGTGGTAAACACATGCCCCCAGTGTGAACTTAAAATCCACTTGGGTTCTTATCATACATGAAGCTTCGACCTTGTCGCCGAGGTTGAATTCAAGCTGAGGTTGTCGGCCTTGGTTTCTCTATTGATCTTACTTGGCTCCAACCTGAGTTTGATTTTCGGCCTCGCATCGGCGAGTCGTTTCTCTTTTCTTGTTCCGACGCCTTTGTTCCCGACATATCTTCCTTGGCCTTAGCATACTTCTCAATTTTGGCCAACTTTAGTCTGATCTTGTGTGTTTCCTTTTTATCTTCTGGGATCTGACATCTGCTCATTGTGCTCTTCTCTTCTCGGACTCAAGTGCCGAGATCTTATCTTCTGGAATCTTGGAGCTGTTCACTCAGGTTGAGCGTTTCTTTTCTCGGACCTACTCATCTAGGCCGAGATCATGTCTTCTGGGATCTGGGATCCGAGTTTTGCTTACTCAAGTTGAGCTCTTCTATACTTGAATGTTATCACCTTGGGAGTGCTCATGCCCCCTGTCTTTGCATCCCTTCTGGAAGGGTCTTCGTTCCTCCGCAAGTATCTATCCTTCCATACCTAGAGGTTGTCTTTGTTGCTTCGATCTGTTGTCTTTGGTGCGTCACCTTCCTGGCCGGCTTCTTTCACTCCATGACTCTGGTCACGAGTTTCTGTGTTGTGGTTGTCTCCTTCAACGTCAAGGTCAATTGGTCTGCCACTCCCAGCAGGAGTGTCACCCCCAATGTTTTCGCTCTGTCCGTTACTGGCCATCTATTCTTCTAAGTTCCCACAGATGGCGCCAAATTGTGTGGGTGATTTTTCGACCACACTGCCCGCTTAGTAACCAGCTGGAGAGCACTGACAGAATAGATGGCACCTGACTGACCTGCAATAGAAATATAAGAATCCCGCAGTGGTTTCGACCACCCGGGGGCACTCCGACGATCAAGTCAGTATATCTCTCAAAGATAAATCAAGTACTAAACTCACAAGCTTGAGTATCAAAAGCATACCTTAGACCCATGAGGGTGCCTCTCTTTTATAGCCAACATAAACCTAGTCCCAATAGAAGCCTGACTTCTATGGACTCAGGATTACTGCTAATCTTGGACTCCCAGTGGGATTATGATAACTCTGTAAGAGTCTCATCTTTACCCAAACTGAAGTCTTCTCCCATTCTAGGACTCTTGTCCCTCATCCAGGTTGAGTTTCCTTTTCATTCTAGGACTCTTGTCCCTTATCCACTTATCTCGGATTCCGATATCTTCGGAGATAACCTCAGCCTTGCCGAGATCACCTCGGCGTCACGACCAGGACACGTGGCATCTCGGCTGACACGTCGGCGTCACCTTGCCACGTGTTGGTACTTAGAAAATATATCCCCACACAAATCATTAAAAAGAGATTTACGGTGAGTCTCACATATCAACTTGAGAGAATTTGAGAGGCTTGTTGAACCCTCCACGAGTCTCAAATAACAAAGTACTTGTTTTTTTTTTTTTTGATCGGCAAAGAAAAGCTTTATTGATGAAAGAAACCAGTACACAGTAAAAACAAAAACCATCAACAAAGGAAAGGGAGGTGCAGAAGCATCACTATGAGCCAAATCGTCCCAACTAGGTTGGCGCCAAAAAACTCATTCTATCATTTGCTAGCACCCCCAGAGTTGGTGAGAAATCAACGAGATAACAAACCAAACACCAACAATAAAGACTAGCAGACTACTATCTAACAGCTGAGAAATTTCAAATGCAACCACCAATGCAAACTTGGAACTAGAGTAACTTCTAGACCTCAGAAGCACTTCAACTTGCAACTTGAATAATTTCCACCAATGCAGCAACAAGCAACAAAACATAATAACAGAGAAACAGAACTGAGCAAACACCTAATTTCATCAGAGTAACAGAGCAGACCAAACACCCAATTTCATCACAGCATCACAACACAAACCAGCATCAGTTGAGTAGACCAATTCTGTTATTGGCTGAGCAGTCCAACAGAGCTCAGCAGACCAACCACTTAGTAAGACCAACAGAGCAGACAAAAGCTAAACATATCAGTTCAACAGCATTGAACTCAACAGCACCAAGGAATACTGAGAAGTCAGCAACCCTCAGTCATTACACAGATACTGGTATAGGGGCTAACCACCCTTAGCCATTACATAGATACCAGTGAATACTGCTCCCATATGAAGAATCAGCAAATTCAGTGAACACTGCTCCCATACTGATACAGAGGCAGACCAACCCAAGACAGATACATACCATGCTCAGACTATCCTCAGCCATCTCTGCTGACAGCAAACAGATCATAGCATCAAAGCCCCTCCTCTACAAGGTAGTTACAAGCATCTTCTAGCTTGTTGAATATTGTAAACAAATTCATCCACCGCATAACCTTGCCCAAATGAATGAGATTTCATCCGTAAGGCTACTCTAGTTTTAATTAACTCACAGAGGTCTTCATAGATGGGCTGCAAATCATTGAAGAGGCAGTCATTTCTGCATTTCCAAAGGGACCACAGCCCAACAATTAAAACTGATCTCCATAATTGTTTCTCCATTTTCCTATAAGTCCAACCAAACCACCAGTGCATAAGCATGACCACAGTACTAGGGAAAGCCCATTGCAAACCCCCACCATTTGATTATGGAGGACCAAGCTTTCCAAGCAAAAGGGTAAAGCAAAAGAACATGATTGAGTGATTCAACCTCCGCATGACAAAACACACACTCATTACTAACTTCAACACTTAGGATACCAATTCTATGCAGATAATCTGAGGTCTTTAACCTCCCTTGCCATACTAACCAAATAACAAAGTACTTAAGTGCACCCTAAAGTTACAAATAACAAAGTTATGCCACTTCATGGTAAAAGTTTTACCATTTTTGTGGTGACTTTTTATTGTGAGAAAAATTACGTTATTTTGTAATAAAAGTTACGAATTTTTGTAGTGTTGTTATGAAGTGCAGGTAATTGTTAGATAATTTCGGAGTATCAGTGACATTCTCTATGTGGTGATCCCAACTAATGGCATAGCATAAAATTTTACAAATGAAACAAGGTTGGACCACCTTATTAGGTAGTTGAGAAATAAAGAATGACTTACTTACGCTGTATTTGATTAGGGGATTTGGGAAGACATTTGGAAAAGGAAAGAGAAAAATGTGTGTAAAACTATGTGAAATATAGGTATATTTTATTCACATTTCACTTACATTTTCCATTTTCCTTTCCAAGTGCATTCCCAAATATTTCAACCAAACACAACGTTAGTGTGTTACGATTTTTTATTGACAAAGAATACCACGTATGCAATACCACATGATATTTTGAAGTTATTTAATATTGTTTTATGTGACATATATCATATGCACCTTTTTAAAAGTGTCCCTAAACATGATAATGAGACATTTCCTATCAAATTTCTTAAAATTTTTAAGTTATTTGGGAGAAAAATAATTTTATTAATTATATCTTTGGTTATCTAAGTATGTTGGTTTGTTGTTCTTAAAGTCTATACTAATATGACATACACCTAGCGAATGGAGTCATGCCTTCAATTTTTTTCCTTAATCGATAGAAGAATAATTATAAGTATTAAAATTTACATATTTGGTTTAAGATATTATTAGCAATAGAAAAATTATTCACTTAAAGAAGTACCGATACCTTAAAAAGGTAATATATTGTGTTTGATACTATGTTCGATATTGACATGATACGATACTCATCAAACATTTTTCAATACTCAAACACGCCTAAAACACATTATAACTTCGAATAAAATCATTTAGATTCCAATAATAGAAAAAAAATAATGTAAATTTATACTTTTTTCTCCTTTAAACTATAAAAAAAAAATTCTTAGATATTCATATATATATAACATATAATTGGATATGACAAATGGACAAGTTTGGATGAATTTGGACTGACAAAAATGAGTTATGCATCTAAAATAATTTAATCAAAACCCACCAATTTAATAAATGAGTTTAAGTAGGTTGGATTAAATTAATGCGTGTTGAACAATTCAACCCAACCAACCCATTTACTATATTAAATTTTTTTTTTCTTTTCCAATCAATGGTGGCGGTTTAGTGATGGAGGTTGTGGTGGAGCAGTGAAAGTAGCGACGGTGGAACAGGTGGTACCAAGAAAATGAAGTGTTGCAAATTAAACAAATGAGAAATTTTAGTAAGAGTCAGAAACATGTCCACATATGACCACTAAGATAAGAGTTATTGTGAGGGGTAAATTGAAAGAAACTAGAGGGAATGAGGCAACCTTCGAAGGCCACGTAAATAGTTGATATGATAATACGTGCACATAATTCAAGTTCAAATTTAAAGAGAGAAGCAAGGCCACAAATGTAGATATAAAGAAAATATCTATTTCATTCAACATGAATTACAAAGATACAATACATCACTTTATAAGATTCAAATCTAACTATTAACTAACTATGTTTAACACTAACTATAGTGGTTACGACTCTAACTCTAACCAACTTCAGTTAGTAGCTTAGTCTTTACATTGCAATTATAACTACCTACAGTTACATGAGAGTTACAAGCTAGAGCTGCAACCTGAGTTGCGGCCTGAGTCATAGCCTTGTCTGTCTTTACTTAAGTTGTGTCTTGTCTGATTTGGCTTTGCCTTGAGCCATGACTAAATTATCTTGAGTTAAAGCTATATCTCTATCATGCCGTCTCAAGTTCACGGGAAAGGACTGAACCATGGTCTTGCTTTGAAGGAATTGGAAACGAGACACAGGCAAAGGCTTGATGAATATATCAACCAATTGATTAGAGGAGGCAATATGCTTGACAAAGACTTGTTTGGAAGCAACCCTCTCTCTAATATAGTGATAATCAACCGCAATATGTTTGGATCGAGCATGAAACACAGGGTTTGAATATAAGGAAATAGCAGAAACATTATCACACCACAAGATATGACAAGAAGTCACAACCTTGAGATCTGCTAGAATAATTTGAATCCAACTAAGCTCAGCTGCAGCTTAGGCCAATGCTCGATACTCTGCCTCAATAGATGAATGAGAGATAGTGGGTTATTTTTTAGCTGACTAGGAAATAAGATTTGGGCCAAGAAATATACAAAAACCAGTAGTAGAGTTACGAGTAGTAACAGGTCCCCATACATCATTGTGAATAAGAGTCGAGGGTTAATTAATAGCAGAAGTAGAAAGACTAAATGGAAGTCTATGACTCTTAGCAGCACAATAATGTGGACATAGTTATGAAGACTTATGTGAATGTGTATAAAGATGAAATTTATTACAAAGCATTTTGGCCCCGTTTGATTGTCCAGATTGGATATAAGAGTTTTAGGAGGATATGTAATACATAAGGATAAAGATATGATATAATATGTTGTAAGATATGCGATGAATTATATAATGTGGGATTACTTATACTATTTTTGGTTAAGATAAGATACATGATGGGACAAAAGGAGATTGATTATTTTTAACCTTTGGATGAATTATGAACTATATCTGACGGTAAAAGGTATACAATACCATGGGGGTGGTATTGTATATCACCTCTTTTACATCGTATACTATCCGAACTCTCTATATCTGGAGCAACCAAACACAGGATATAGAGAGACAAAACAATATGTGGGACCCACTTCATATTATATTCGGTCCCACATCTATATCCGGCAAACAAATAGGGCCTTTGAGTTTATAAGGAGAGGGATGGCCCAATCTAGAGTGTCAATCTGCAGATGCAGTAGTAGTGCTAACACATGCTTGATGATGAGGAAGATGAGGAATAACTACTAGAAGTTGATACAAGCCTTGAGAATTAGAGCCTTTATACAAGATAGCTTTGCTAGTCTTGTCTTGAATCACAAAATCATTAACATCAAATGTAATAGTGCAATGATTATCAAAGACAAGTTGATGTACTGAAATAAGATTAGAAAAAAAATTTAGGCACATGGAGAAGATTATGAAGAGTGAAGGTGTGTGATGGAGTTGGGAGGAGACCATTACCTTTATGTTGAATTGGAAAAGAAGAACCATCACCAACTACAACTTGTTCATGACCTTGATACGATTGATAAAGATTAAGATTCTGAAGATCACGAGTTACATGGCTTGTAGTAGCAGAGTCTAAAGCAACAAAGGCTTTGCTCTGGAAGTCAGAATTAGCAGAAAAAGGCTTAGGTTGATAAGCAGAATCCATTTGATGCCAGCAATTGAAAGTGGAGTGATTATTTTTGCTACAGATTTGGCAAATCACAGAGAAAGAGCCAGATCCACCACCTCCTCTGTTACTTTTATTAAAAAAAGATCTACCTCCTTGATGATCACCTCATGCATTCTTATAATTTTCTCTATATCCAGAGAATGATTTGTGAAATTGTGAAGATGATTTGACTTGAGATTGTGCAGTTGGCGCAGCATAAGTAATATGTAGATCATATAAGACTTTTGAAGCATTTTCAATGTGAATTGCCTCAAAACAGTGAAGAGAGAACAAAAACTCTATAGACACTGAATTAGTCTTCACACGAATTGCAGTTTTAAAGGCATTGTACTCAGTAGGTAAGCTATTAAGAGTGAGAAGAACAAGATCCTCATCATCGATTGAAGATCTAGCCAGAGCAAGTTGATCTGCAATTTCCTTGATTTGCAACAAATACTCCTCCATCGAAGATAAAGCTTTAACAATACTATGAAGTTTGTTTTAAGCTGATGAATTTGCGATATGGAGAGAGATGCAAATCTCTTTTTGTGTGTATTCCACACTTCATGAGTATTTTTGCATTGAAACATAGAAGTCAAGATAGTAGGAGAAAGAGTTGTAGTAATGCAACTTAACAGATATGCATCAATAACTTGCCATTGAGTGAATTCTAGATTAAGAACTCTGGCATTGGAAGAATCTTTGATGAACTCTGATGAAGAAACAGTTGATCCATCAACATATTCAATCAAGCGTGTTGCTCGTAGTCTACTGAACCATTGATTTTTCCAAATAATAAAGTCGTTTGCATCAAGTTTGACAGTGACAAAGGAGTTTAGATTCGAAATCAACAATGAAAGATTTGAGGGAAGTTAAAATGAAGAAGACGAAGAAGAGGAAGCCACGGAAGCCATGGCAAGGCCTTCAAGCTCGTTGGAGCAAGGGAGCTCTGATACCATAAAGAAAATATCTATTTCATTCAACTTGAGTTACAAAGATACAATACATCACTTTATAATATTGAAATCTAACTGTTAACTGACTATGGTCAACACTAACTATAGTGCTTACAACTCTAACTCTAACCAATTTCAGTTGGTAGCTTAGTCTTTACATTGCAGTTATAACTACCTATAGTTACACAAGAGTTATAAGTTAGAGTTGCAGCCTGAGATACGACCTGAACCACAGCTTTCTCTATCTTTGCTTGAGCTGCAACCTTGTTTGATCTGGCTTTGCCTTCAGCTATGACTGAATTATCTTGAGCTGAAGCTATATCTCTATCAAATTACAAAAGTGAAAATCATGGAAAGCACTTGAACGATTGACAGGTATCATGTAAAGACTATAAATAGCTGAAGCATTAAGAAAGGAGACTCATGAACAACTCAACAACTTCAACACTCTACTTATTTTACTTTCAATCATGTTTTCCTTTTCAGTAGGAGTTGTCATAGCCTTAAAGTTATTTTCATGTACTTACTTCAAGCATTTTTGGTTTCGAAGTAGCAGAAGCAATATGGTAATGTACTCAACAGTGTAATTTTATTATTCAATTAATTAGTTATATTTTTTTGTCCGTATCTCTCTCTCTAATTCTTTTTAAATCATTCACATTACATTAATAGTCTTACTTGCAAAAAAAAAAACATTAAAAATACTCTTCATTGAGGCAAAAAAATATTTAGAATAAGTGTATGGTTTATTTTAAATTTATAGGAATTATTCAATTTTTGTTAGCACACTTGCAATTAAAATTTTAACATTTTCAAACTGCAAATAAAATAAATATATATATATATATATATATATATATATATATTGTCATAAATGAAAACAGTAGTAGCGTTTCACACTTCTCTTTATATATTGTGTAAAAAGCAAAACACCCTGAAAATAAAAATAAGTGTGACAAACATTTTAGGATATGATATGTTAGAACAATCTTCTATGTAAAAAATAAATTGAAACCAAATCAAATCAAACAAAATAAAATAAATAACTGAATTTATTTTACCAAACCGAATGAAAAATAAAAAGATCAAGTCGAGTGTGAAACACTCTGTCCTTGAGACAGATTCGCCCCGATACGGTGGTTACAGTTAAGTGGCGTTTATCTCCCAAGATACAATGATCTTCACAAATTGTAGTAGCACTCCAAACAATTTGTTCGGCGAACAAAAACCTGTGTTCTTACTCTCTGAATTTTTTTCTAAAATAATATGAAGAATAGATAATGCAAATGAGCACAAAATGAAGGCAAGAAGAATGAATTTTCGAAACCAAAAAATGCTGGAAAAAAACTGGTATATATAGGCAAAAAATAGACCCGAACAGGTCTGATTTTGAACTTGAATAGGTACAAAAAACTGAATAGATTCAGTTTTGAAATTCAAACAGATAACTGCAACAGTTTAATCTGTAGTAACTGCTGGACAGATTTAAATCTGTCTGGGTAGTTCTATAACTGCTGAACAAATCTGTCTGGGCAGATTCAATCTGCCTGGGTGCAACAGATATAAGACCTGTTTGGACTGTCTGATCTGTTCGAACAGTGCACTATGCAGTTTTAATCTGTGTAACTGCAGCAGTTATGAGCAGTTAACCTGTTGGAATTTTTGGACTGAAGGAGATAAAAATGGACAGAAAATTAATTCAATTTTTGGCATAAAATTTGAATTTGATTCTATTAAAAAATTCAAATAAATTTTTGTCCAAAAAATTAATATGAAAACTGACCCGACCCACAACCCACCTCCACGTCCGGTACGGCCGAACGGACGGCCGGCGGCGGTGCGCGTGTGGTGGTTTGGGCTAAGGTTCACTTTGTCTATAACTCCTCCCTTCGACAAACTTGGGGTGCCCCTTAGGGCCCAACCCAAGTTAGTACACCAAGAGCTTATATACCCACAAAAGCTCTCTTAAAGTTTCAATATGGGACAACCCATTTCAAGGAAACTCATATTTACTTCTTTAATTGTCCATTCCACGAACTCAAAAACGACGTCAACTTTCCATTCACTCATAAATGGTTTTGACGAATCGTCTTCACAGTGTGACTTGTCATGCAGTAAGGAACACGTCACCTCTTCGGACCCATCCCAAAAGACGTTTGGGGCCCACTCAATTTTAGGCTTAAAGTTAGCCCAAAATAAGCCTTATAAAACCAAATTTTCCAACAATCCCCCACATGAATGGAATTTGACGGAAAGAAAATGCAACAACATGATCTAATTGCAGAGAGTACAGAAATTGGAAATATTCTGCAAAGGATAGGTAGCTTTTGGCTTTGAACCTTCCCTTGTGAGACATTATTGGATTTACTAGCTAACCAGTGAACATGATATCTTGAACTGTTCAGCTATTTGTGTAAATCAAGACAATAAAACTCACACAATATATCCCCAGACACAGTTTAGTTCTTACTATTGTGTTCATTTTGGCTCTGAACAACCTGGTCTTTCATGAGTGCTCTAAAGAATTGTAGCCATTCACAAATCTCATAGAACCGGCCTAGTTCACACTTACATAGGTGATTCTTATGAAGAGTATCCTGCCATACTCCACTTGGTTTACCTAGATATAAGAATCATTAAAAGTATTTGACTCTCCAGTGATCCTTCTGAGTTATCCACAACTCGGTTGTTCCTTTGAACCTAGATCTTGGGATCTCCAGTCAACTAGATTGGGTTGCCGTTGTGGTAAGTCTTATTTAATAGGCTTAAGTCTCATTCCCCTCGATGAATTTTCAACTAGCTCTCTTGCTAACCCTTTGGTTAGTGGATCCGCTATGTTGTCTTTAGACTTCACATAATCAATGGAAATAATTCCATTAGAGAGTAGTTGTCTCACGGTGTTATGTCGACGACGAATGTGTCGTGACTTACCGTTATACATATGACTCTGTGCTCTACCAATTACTGATTGACTATCGCAATGTATGCATATAGCAGACACCGGTTTTGGCCATATTAGAATATCTGCAAGGAAGTGACGAAGCCATTCTGCTTCTTTCCCAGCTTTATCTAAAGTTATGAATTCTGATTCCATAGTAAACCTAGCTATGCAAGTCTGTTTGGAAGATTTCCAAGATACAGCCGCACCATCAAGAGTAAAGACATACCTATTGGTGGATTTTGAGTCTCTAGTATCTGATATCCAGTTTACATCACAGTATTCTTCAAGTACTACTGGATATTTAGTATAAGTTAGCCCAATGTTATGAATAAATCAGAGATATCTTAGAACTTTTATAATTGTCTTCCAGTGTTCTACTTCTGGATTACTCGTATATCTACTTAATTTACTTACTGCACAAGCTATATCTGGGCGAGTGCAGTTCATCAAGTACAATAAGCTTTCAATAATTTCGGCATACTCTAATTAAGAAATACTTTCCTATACATTCTTAGAAAGAAACAAATTAGCATCCACACGTGTTCTAGCAAGATGATCATCATCTTTGCTGAATTTGTTAAGTATTTTCTCAATGTAATGAGATTGTGACAAAGCATAACCTTTTGATGTTTTGGTAATTTTCATACCAAGAATTACATTAGCAATGCCCATGTCCTTCATGTCAAAATGTTTATTCAACATTTTCTTGGTAGTTTTAATCATGTCATTATTACTACCTATGATGAACATATCATCCACATAAAGACATACTATAACATAATCTTTATCTGTGTTTTTAACATAAACACATTTGTCACACTCATTAATTTTAAATCCATTTGACATCATTGCCTTGTCAAATTTCTCATGCCATTGCTTTGGCGCTTGTTTTAAACCATATAATGATTTAACCAATTTACACACTTTCTTTTCTTTTCCTAGAACAGAAAATCCTTCTGGTTGTTCCATGTAAATTTCTTTATCTAACTCACCATTTAAGAAAGCAGTTTTCACATCCATTTGATGAATTTCTAGATTGTACAAAGATGCAATAGCAATTAGCATCCGAATGGAAGTATGTGTCAAAGTAATCAAAACCTTCTTTTTGTCTATACCCTTTGACCACAAGTCTTGCCTTGTATTTGTCAATTGATCAATCCGCTTTCATTTTCCTTTTGAAAATCCACTTGTGCTCAAGAGGTTTATAACCTGGTGGTAAGTCCACTAATTCTCAAGTGTGATTTTGCAAGATAGATTCAACTTCACTATTGACAACTTCTTTCCATAAAGGAGCCTCAGGATTGGACATAGCTTCTCTAAAAGTTAAAGGCTCATTTTCTAACAAAAAATTTAGAAAATCTGGACCAAAAGATTTGAGGTTCTAGCACGTTTACTACGCCTAGGTTCCTCTTCTTCATTTTGATCTATCTCTATCTCTTGCTCTTGATCTTGTTCTTGATCATTACTAGTAATAACATCAAAAGATCTTTTCTTATTACTAGTCTGTTGTCCAATCTTATTTGGAAACACATGTTCAAAGAAAAATGCATTTTGAGATTCAATAATAGTATTTACATGTATTTCGGAATGTTCAAATTTATAAATCAAAAATCGATATGCACTACTATTCTTGTTATAACCAATGAAAATGCAATCAAAGATTTTAGGACCTATCTTAGTCTTTTTAGGACTAAGAATAGCCACTTTAACCAAGCATCCCCATACTTTTAAGTATTTGTAGGATGGTATTCTCCCATGCCACAATTCATAAGGTGTTTGATTCACTTTCTTTCGAGGTACTTTATTTAAAATATAATTAGCAGAAAGTATTGCTTCCCCCCACAAGTTCTGAGGTAATCCAGAACTTATTAACATGACATTCATTATTTATTTTAAAGTCCTATTTTTCTTTTTCGCGATTCCATTTTGCTAAAGTAAGTAAGGAGCGGTGGTTTAATAAATTATTCCATGTTCTTTACGAAACTCACCGAAAGGTGATTCATATTCACCACATCTATCACTTCTAAGTTTCCTAATTTTCTTACCAAGTTTTTCAACTTCATTCTTATATTAAATGAAAGTTTCCAAAGCTTCATCCTTGGTTCGAATTAAATAAACATAACTATATCTAGTATAGTCATCTATAAGAGTGATAACATATTTTTTCCCACCTCTAGTTTAAATTGATTTAAAATCACAAATGTCACTACGAATTAATTCAAGTGGTTCCGTACTTCTTTCAATTGAATGAAAAGGAGTTTTGGATAATTTTGCATCAATGCAAATTTCACATTTATGATTTGAATCAATGTCAAATTTAGGTAAACATTCCATATTAATTAATCTACACAAAGATCCACAATTAACATGTTCAAGTCTACCATGTCATAAATTTGAAGACTCAAACAAGTAAAAAGAAGATATAATTTTATTAATAACAGAGGGTACAACAGTCATTACATTCATTTTGAAAAGGCCATTAAACATGTAACATTTTCCTACATACATCCCGTTTTTGGTAAGTACAAACTTGTCACTTTCAAAAACTAGCCTAAACCCATTTTTACTCAACAAAGATCTGGAAACAAGATTCTTGCGAATGTCCGGTACATGCAACACATTGTTGAGAGTGAGTTCCTTTCCAGATGTCATCTTACGTACAATCTTTCCTTGTCTTTCAACTTTGAAAGTTGAGGAGTTGCCCATAAAAAATTGTTCACCGTTGTCCACTGTAGAATAAGAAGTGAACATCTTTTTATTGGCACAGATATGGCAAGTAGCACCAGTGTCCACCCACCATTCTTTAGGATTTTCGACAAAGTTTGTCTCAGAAACAACTATAGAAATATTTATGACATCGACACCATTGGAATTTTTTTTCCATTTTGGTTATATTGGCTTGAGCAGGCTTCTTGCTTGATTGTCCTTTGTCTTTGCGTTTGCAATGGCAATCTTTGGCCCGATATTCCTTTTTGTCACAAATGTAACACTTGCCATTAAATTTGTACTTCTTAATTTCCCCTTCTTTAGATAACATTTTCTTTTTCCATCTTATAAACTCAGTTCCTAAGAACTTCTCTGATTTTTCACCATGATTGACTGGTACAGTCACAATAGGAGAAGGGTTGGTGCAATAGCAGCCACCATATCAGTACTGGTTTGAACATTAGTTTGACCAGTTTCTATAGCCATGAATTCTAAATTATAAAACAAAATTATAATTAAAATTTTATACTACAGAGAAAATTAAACCATAAACACAGAATTTTAAATTCTGTAAAAATAAAAGAAACAAGAATTGTAATTTTTATTTCTAATTAATTTGAAAATAAAATAAAATTTATTTAAACAAATTAATTCCACACAGAAAATTAAATTCTGTAAAATAAAAGAAACAAGAATTGTAACTTTTATTTTTCAATTAATTTGAAAATAAAATAAAATTTTATTTAACCAAATTAATTCCACACAGAAAATTAAATTTTTATAGCACTTCAATAATTAAAATACTAAAATAGAATTTTAATTAAATAACACTCAGAAATAATTACTGAAAACTAAAATTAATTTCTGACAAAATTTCACAAATAAATATTCTAAAATATTAATGACACTAGTATATTACTGCTAGTTGTCAAAGAAAATAGAGAGTATATTACTACTATCTGCTAAACAGTATATTACTTCTATTTGTTTTCCAACCAGAATATTATTTTGTAAAATCACAGAAAATAATTTCTATAAGAAGAAGAAAAAGAAAGGGAAACAAACGAAAAATTCTGTAAATAGAATAATTCGAGTATGTCTTAAGATTGTTGGAATAATCTTCTATGTAAAAAATAAATTGAAACCAAATCAAACAAAACAAAACAAATAACTTACTGAATTTATTTTATCGAACTGAATGAAAAATAAAAAGATCAAGTCGGTTGTGAGACACTCTGTCCTTAAGACAATTTGCCCCGCTATGGTGCTTACGATTAAGTGGCGTCTATCTCCCAGGATGCAATGATTTTTATAAATTGTAGTAGCACTCCAAACAATTCGTTCGGCGAACAAAGACCTGTGTTCTTACTTTCTGAATTTTTTCCTAAAATAATATGAAAAATAGATAATGCAAAGGAGCACAAAATGAAGGCAAGAAGAATGAATTTTTGGAACCAAAAACTGCTGGAAAAAGACTGGTATATATATAGGCAAAAAACAAACCAGAACAAGTCTGATTTTGAACTTGAATAGGTGCAAAAAACTAAACAGATTCAGTTTTGAAATTCAAACAGATAATTGCAACAGTTTAATCTGTAGTAACTGCTGGACAAATTTAAATTTGTCTGGGCAGTTTTATAACTGCTGAACAGATCTGTTTGGGCAGATTCAATCTGCCAGGGTGCAACCAATATAAGACCTGTTTGGACTACTGGATCTGTCCGAACAATGCACTGTGCAGTTTCAATCTGTGTAACTGCAGTAGTTATGAGGAGTTAACCTATTGGAATTTTTGACCTGAAGGAGATAAAAATTGGTAGAAAATTAATTCAATATTTGGCACAAAATTTGAATATGATTCCATTAGAAATTTCAAATAAATTTTTGTCTAAAAAATTAATATGAGAACCGACTTCACCCACAATCCACATCTACGGCCGGACGGACGGCGGCACGTGTGGTAGTTTGGACTAAGGTTCACTTTGTCCATAACTCCTTCTTTCTACAAACTTGGAGTGCCCCTTAGGGCCCAACCCAAGTTAGTACACCAAGAACTTCTATACCCACAAAAGCTCTTTTAAAGTTTCAATGTGAGACAATCCATTTCAAAGAAACCCACATTTACTTCTTTAATTGTCTATTACACGAACCTGAAAACGACGTCAACTTCCCATTTACTCATGAATGATTTTGACAAATCGTCTTCACCGTGTGACTTATCATGCGACAAGGAACACGTCACCTTTTTGGACCCACTCTAAAAGATGTTTAAGGCCCACTTAATTTTAGGCTCAAAGTTAACTCAAAATAAATCTTATAAAACCAAAATTTCCAACATGATATCAGCAGCATCCAATGTAAATATGTGTCTCTATGAAACAAAAATCTCAATATGGTTGATGACAACAATTGCCCCCACAAGTCCGAGAATAAAATGGTTTAAATTAAGACTGATATGCAGTCCCATTAAGCAAGCCCACAATATAACCGTACAATCTTTGCATTGCAGTGCATTAGATACATAATTGATGGTCCGTTCAAAATAAAATAAAATAATAATTGATGGTTCCACTAAAATTTTGTAGTTTCCACTTTTCCAATTTTTCTTAGTTAAAATAAATAAATAAATAAAGTGATAAATAATGCAGTATTGACACATTAACTAATAAATAAAATCATAATAATAAAATATGATCAATTATTCTAGTCTGTCTGAAATTTACTTAAAATATAAATTATTTTTTATGATTTAAAAAATTATAAATACTCCCTTATCAAAAAAAATTATTTAACAGAATTAAGTAAAAAAATAAAATTCATAACTACTCTCCTACACAATAATAGAATTACCCAAATTATTTATTAAAATATATTTGTGACATTATTAAACTATTCAGATCATCAAAACGGAATCTAAAGTGGAGCTCATGAGCCCAAACAATATCGTCTAATCCTGAGTGGACTCGAAAAGAGCTACCTCCTTCTTTTTTTTTTTCTTTTTTTTTTTTAAAGGAGAAATTACACTACAGTGAATGTTTGAAAAATTATTTTCAAATTAGTGATAAACATTATAAACAATAAAAGGTCAAATCATAAACTTTTTCATGCTTTTGTGATTAATTTTTAAAAATGTTTGTGACAAATAAATTTTTTTTAACTGTTTGCGATATTATAGGCCTTAATATATTAACCCCTACTATTAAAATTTTGCGTGAGTTCCTTATAAAAAAAAACGGAAGTGATTGAGGGCCCTAAATTTCGGGGCTCGAATGCCCCGAAATTCCACTTTAAGTAAAAAAAAAAAAAAAAAAAAAAAGGAAAAAAGAAAGAAAAAAAGAAACAGTTTCCAAAAATGAAAATTAGGGGCATTAGGGGCAAATTTTTTAGGGCCACCAATCATTTTCCAAAAAAAAATTAAAACTTCAAACAAAATCATGTAGAAGAACATTTGGAATCCACCTTGTAACCGAAACCACAAAAAATAATAATAAAATAAAATAAACAAACAAACAAAAAAAGTTATTTATTTATTTTTTTTTTTAGTTCCTACCCATTAAATTTTATTAGTTTAAGGATACTAAGGTCATATTTGTTTGGGCGGACTGGATTAGGTTAGAGTAGCATTCTCATGACTAATAATCTTAGGGCTACGAATCCCTTTGGATTGTGTATCATATATTGTATTTGGATTGAGTTAGGATTATAAAGAGGGACTAATAATCCAGACTTTGGCTTAATCCTTCAATTTATATCGCACCCCCTCTGTAGGATTGAATAGTCCATCATATGTGGAATATTATATTCAGATGAATTATTAGTCCGTACTTTAATTATTTAACCAAACATCAAATTAATAATTTTATTAAGTTATTAGTCTAATCCTAAAGCCATGTCTATCCAAACTCACATTGCCTAAGTTCTTTTTGGCCCTTAATACAGCTTCAGTATCCTACCACCTCCAATTGCAAATGACACCTTGGTCGCCGCTTCTAACCACGGTGACATTTTTTCGGTGACTACTATCAGTTGCTAATTAGCGATGACTGCTTGTCGGTGACCATGCCAACAACTTTTCGGCAAAGTGAATAGTGAAATTTCACGAGGAGTAAAATCACTGTTTCAAAACTATAAAATAAAATAAAAAATCAATTAATGGCTATATATTGAAATTTTGAAATTTAGTGAAATTTTATTAACATCTACTTTAAATCAATTAAATTTCACTGTTTTAAAAATTAAAAATAAAAATCAATTGATGGCTAAAAATTGTCAAATTAATTTTTTACTATGTTAGGACATTGGAAGTTCTTTGATTTTGGTCAATGAATCTTCACTTTTAAATTAAGTCAATGATCAAAGTCAGTGCAATTGCAGAAGGTCAATAAAATTTTATTGACTAATTTCAGGAAAGAAAAAAAACAAAGACAAAAACAATCATTCTAAGAGAGAAACAAATCAAACAACATTACCATATCTCTATTAATCAACAACATATTGATTAGAGATTTTAAAAATATGAAAAACACAATAAGAGAGAAAAACAGCGAACATTGAGCTACCATATCTCTATTTGGACCGAGGAACATTGAATGGTGGTAGAGATCTGAATCGGTGAAGCATGAACGACAATGTTGAAGACATGAACAGTTATTTGGAACTGTTAGAATGGTTGAAAGAAATATGAGAATTGTGTATTTATATTATATTGAATTGAATTGAATTGAATACAATAGGAGAGCTTGTATTTATAGGCTGAACACAAACCTAGATAAGTATAAAAGGAGATAGAGATAGAGATAAGCTATATCTACAATACAAGGAGATAAATATAAATCTAAATCTAATATATACATTAACAGCCCCCCTCAAATTCAAGGTGGGTAAGCATCAACCAACTTAAGTTTAGAAACTAGATCAAAGAAACGACTAGGAGGATGAGCCTGGGTGAAAATATCAGGAGGTTGATCAGTAGAAGAAATAGGAAGAATCATAATCAATGCCCTATTCCTGGGTGAAGCCCTTTATAAGAAGACGGGCTTTATAGCGCTCAATAGGCCATCAAAATAGGTCTTGATTTTGTATACCCATCTACAGCCAATCGCAGTCTTTTCAGGAGGAAGAAAAAATAACATCCCAGGTATAAGTTTTGTCTAAAGCCTGTAATTCATCAGTCATAGGTTATTGCCAAAGAGGATTAGTACAAGCCTCACGATAGGATATAAGTTCATAAGTAGAAAAGGCAATAGACCCAACAATATAATCACGAAGATGAACAGGTGGTTGAGTTACCCGACGTGGACAACCGGTGGGAGAAGGATTTGGTAGGGTGATAGAAGACTCAACAGGACCATTAGAGGGAGCAGTCGAGACAGGATAAGGTGTAGGCAAAGACGTCTCTAGAGAGGAAGAACCTGCATCAAAGGCATTGGAGAAGAGATCGATAGAAGGATTAGTAAACAAAATGGAAGTAGAAGATGATGATAAGTGGAACGAGGATAAGGATGAAAACATTTTATGCTCCCAGAAAACCACATGACGAGAGACACGAAGATGTTTAGAGATAGGATCCCAACAACGATAGCCTTTATGTTCAATACCATACCCAAGAAAGCAACAAAGACGAGAATGGGGTTTAAGTTTGGTGTGTTCATGAGGTTGGAGGAGAACAAAGCATGCAGACCCAAAAATCCAAAGATTTGTGTATGAAGGACTAGTGCCATGTAAACGTGCATAAGGAGTTTGGTTATAGATAGTAGGAGTGGGAACACAATTGATAGTGTAGACAGCAGTAAGAACAACTTTCCCCAAAAAATATTCAGGACACGAGGAAGAGATAAGAAGGGCTCGAGTAGTGTCGAGAATAGGCCTATATTTCTGTTCAACATGACTATTTTGTTGTGATGTGCTAGCACAGGAACGATGAGGCTGAATACTGTGACGCTGAAGGAATAAGAGAAAATCAAGATCCCTATATTCCATAGCATTATCAGATCGAAAAATTTTAATGGTTTTAGAAAATTTGGTTTGGACCTGCTTATAAAATTGTAATAAAGTTGTTTGAGTTCTGATCAACTTTTCATGAGAAACAACCAAAACATGAAAAATCATCAACAAAGACAACAAAGTAACGTGATTCCCCTAAAGTGGTAGTAGGTGATGGTTCCCAAATATCAAAATGTATAAGATCAAACGGTGCATGAGAAACAAAAGTACTTACATTAAATGATAAAACAGGTTGTTTTGCAAGTTGACAAGATAAACAACGCAAAGTATCAAGAATGACATGACCTAATTGACCAGTAGAAACTAAAGATTTTAATCGACTAACAAAAATATTTCCTAAACGACAATGCCAAATATTAAATGAGACATGCTGAAAGCAGATGTAGAAGCAGCTATCGGGGTGAAGTCTGGAACATGAAGATGAATGAGCTCATAGAGACCTCCATGCTTATGGCCGATCCCAAGAGTCTGTCCCATCTGAGGGTCCTGTACCAAACAACCATTAGTAGAAAATGTGACAGTTAGACCATGCTTACATAATTGACTAATAGAAATAAGATTTAAAGTGAGAGCTGGAATAAGATAAACATTTGATAAGGATAGATGAGAGGTGAAAACAAAACTAATATGACTTACAAACATAAGAGAACCATCAGCAATATGAACTGAGGGAATATGAGGAGAGGAAGAAATAGAAGAAAGTATGGTAGAACTAGAAGTCATATGATTGCAACATACTGAGTCAAAATACCAGGGAGATGTACCTAAAGTCACAGAAAAAACAGTAGAAGGAGGTATACCAGAGATGGTGAGAAACTGTTTAAACATAGCTTCAACATCAGTTTGGAAAAAGACAATAGTGGTTGGATCTAAAGGCTCAGAAAATTCCTCAGATGCAACAGCAACAATACGATGAGCAGGCAGAGATCTAGACTAATTCCGGGGACGTTGTGAACAACCTTGTGATAAAGTCCCACGAGTAGTAAATGAGCGGTCTGGATTGCGAAAACAATCTTGCTGCAGATGACTAAGACTAATCTTGTTGCAGTATCGATAGGATCTGACTGGGCAATGTAGCAAAAGATGAATAGAATGAAGGCCCTGATTCTGACAATAATTGCAAGTAATGGGCCGTTGAGTGGTTGGTGCAGAGGAACTCAGTGATTGGGGAGTGGCAAGAACTGTATCCACATGATGAGTCTTCAAAGGGCCAAGACTAGTCTCCTCAGATAATAACTCAGAAATAGCCTGCTCAAGAGTAGGCAATAGAGTGCAATGAAGTAGAGATGCACACACGGGTTCAAACTGGGTAATGAGAGCCATGAGAAACTGAACCAATCATTAGTGATTACGATACTGAGTGAATGAAGTAGCATCTTCAATATGAGGCCAGATAGGTTCAGAGAGAGCGAGCTAGTCCCCAACAGAATATATCTGTGAAAGGAAATCATTAACAGACTGACCAGGCTCTTGGCGCAGGCGATGAAGTTAACTTTGAAGCTGATACTGATGAGCTAGACTAATAGTCTGATAATGTTCTGTCAAAAAATCCCAAATGTCTTTGGCAGGAGTAATCTCAGAGTCAAGTTGAAAATGACCAAATTGTAAACTAATAGAGGTGACAGAAGTATTCCGAAGCCAAGTGATGATCTGGCAATTCTTACTGTCCCAGTCCTTCAAACGGTCTGCATATGTGCAGCTGTTACATGAACCTCTTTCACTGGTTGAACCACATCCCCAGTGATAATGCGCTAGAGTTTCTTCTCTTTCAGAAAACTAGACATGGCTTGGGCCTATAATACATAGTTGGAGCTGTTAAGGATAACAGAGATTGGATGTGAAGCATCATGATGATCCATAACGATGGTTTAGTGAAGTAAAATAGAGAAAAACAATGCTATAGGAGCAAAAATCAACAAAATAGAGCGTACTAGTGAGTCCGGAATGTCAAAAATAGTTGGGAAAAGGGTCTGGTGTGCAGAGATGACTGCAGCAAGGGGTGCGGTGCACGATAGTAGAGGAAGATGCGGTGTACAATAGCAACGAGGATGCGTGGCGCACTATAGCAGAAATGGCGCACACGGGTGCATGGTAGCTGGACGGCGCACACGGGTGCATGGAGGGGCGTGTGTTGGCGCGTGTAAGAGTGGAGGTGGAAGGCTGGATGCGCCGACGAGAAAATAGGCGCGTGAGGGGCAGGTGCAGAGGATTTTGGTGACCATCCTGGTGACATTGGAACCAGGGCACAATTCCAAGCATTGTGATGAAAAATTTATAAAATTTTGGTTAAAAATGATGATGAAACAGTGACGAAACAGTGTTGTGGAACAAAGAATGGTGTATTGATGAAACAGAAAAGAGATGCTATAATGCCACAGTGTACGGGCAATGAGCAGAAGCAAAGATGAGCTAGGATTCAAGACCTAAGCTCTGATACTATGTTAGAATGGTTTAAAGAAATATGAGAATTATGTATCTGTATTATATTAAATTGAATTAAATACAATAGAAGAGCTTGTATTTATAAGCTGAACACAAACCTAGATAAGTATAGAAGGGGATAAAGATAGAGCCAGATAGAGATAGAGAGAGATAGAGGTAAGCTATATTTACAATACAAGGAGTTAAATATAAATATAAATCTAATATGTACATTCTAAATCTAATATATACATTAACAGGAATGATGAATGGTGAATGGTGATCCAGATTTGTACCGGCTATGTGTGAATGACAATGAGGCACTGCCGGTGGATGGTAGTTTACAGAAAGTGACAATATAAAGAGAAAGAGTGACGGTAGAGAGAAAAAAGAAAACAATTAATGGTAGATAAAGAAAAAATTGTGGAGAAACTAATGTGGTCTAGGCTTATGTTAGGATTCTGGGGTTATTATTGACCATTTATGTCAATAAATTTCCTAATGCTGCAAAAAATTGAATTCTTACAAATCTCAACTAACAATTAAGCTTTGGGGACTTACATGTAGATCTTACTAAATGGATTTATTGTCGAATAGGTCTTATGATTATTAATGACATTTTTCATTATATTCTATTAAAAAATATCACTAATTGTTAATTTTGAGCTACAATATGAAAATTGTCAAAAAAAAATGTCACTAATTATAAGTTTTAGCGACAATTTCAAAAAATTGTCACAAAAAAAATCATTAATTTTCAACTTTCAGTTACAGTTTGAAAAATTTGTTACAGAAAAACGTCACTAAATGTAAATTTTAGTGAAAATTTATAAAAATCATGACAAAAGAAGTTACTAACTGTTTATTTTTAGTGACACATGTAAAAAATCGTCACAAAAAAATTATTTTTAGCGACGATTGTACTAGTACTTATTTTCTATAAGACTTGATGAGAATTAAATCCAACTATTAAGATCTATTGATACTTTATCCTTAAACCTTTAGTAGACTAAGACTCTAACTGAAACTTGTAGATAGATCTATCCCTAATTTTTTCAAAAAAGAAAAGGAAAAACACTTGTAACATTTGGTGGTGCTTATGGTTTTCCAGCCGGGTTAGATTGAACTTCACAAAATGTGTTAAAACCTACCAAAACCTACCACTACACCTACTCCACCCACTTCACCTACTCCACCTACTACTCCACCTACTACATACCTACCTCCTCTAATCTTCTATATATAGGACTCATTGTAAACATAACACACATCAATCAATAATACATCAATTTTAACATGGTATCAGAGCAAGGTTGAGCCTAGCATTTTCGCTTCACCGGCGGGCGGCAGCCTCGCCTTGGCCGCCCGCCAGACCTCTCATCTCTCAACTGTTTCTGCATGACTTCCATCACAGTGAAGGCACAAGCCTTGTTCAGCTCTTTCAAGTAAGCATTTACGAAGATCTTGAAATCAGTCGCCATCACCATTAGTTCCCTACTTTGATGAGGATCTAGAATTTCATCAATATTTGCTATGTGCAGATTGTCCACTACAATCGCACCTCTTTTTCTCAATGTACTGAGATGATCCTCAAAAGATGCAGCTATGGCTGAATCATGAAGCTTATCCACAAATGGACTTCTGACAACACCCACTCTCCCAGTGATCCACCATTGCTCTGCTTCTCTCGGTCTGCCTCGTCCGCTAGATCTCAAGCGTCCGGGTTCACTTCCACTACGCCGCGAAGCACCGGATTCAGCTCCTGGATTCGATTCAGGTAGAAGTCAACGAGCTGTCTTGATGTGAGCTTCTTGTCTGCAAATGCTTGCTGGATTTCTCGAATTGTTGCTTCTTCAATCGTGAACTCCCAGCTGGCTGGATTTCAGCCGCTGACTGTCCTCATCACGTCGCTCCTCCAGCGATGCTGCCTTCCCTCCTGTACCACCAACCATTACCGTCGTGATTCACCGTCGCTGGTGCATCGCCGTCACCGGCACCAACTTTTTTATCTCACCAAATTCGCCATCTCTCATTGGAGAAATGTGGAGGCGAACATAATCTGACTAATCTCTCTGGATTTTCATGATCACTGGATGGTGGCTTCAATAACTCCATACTCTCTCTCGCTCTGTGGGAGCGGCCATGGCTACAAACCAGCTCTACTCCTTTTCATGGAGGTTCTCTGTTGAACCTAGACCATCACCTCTGCACCGAGCCACCACCTCCGCATTTGTGAGAAGTAATAACAGAGAGCAGTGAGTCAAGCCTGAAGAAGTGTAAGACAGTAACCTGCACAGTTTCTATTTCAGCATAGAAAGCAAAGCATCTCTCTTTCCTGTAGCTGGGTCTCTCTCTGCAACGCACATGGGGGGCACCCACTCAATCTCTCTCTCTCTCTCGGGCATTGTCTCTCTCTCTCTTCCTTTTAATTAAGTGTTTAAATACCCTACACACCACCTCCACCCACATGGGTTGGTTCCCACTTTTCATCATCAATATGTTCACACTCTCTTCCACTTTCTTTTCTTTTCTTTTTTTTTATATCACCCACTCCCTTTTTTTCTTATCACCCACGAGACTACTCACATGAACCACCCACTATCTCTTCAAATAATTTATCATTTTTCCCCCCCAAAACCTCATCATAATATATTCTATCTATATTTTAATATGTAAACATATACATATATATAAATTGAATTCAATTTCTTTTCTTTTTTCTCTTTTCTTTTCTTTTCTATCTATACATATATATTATTATTATTATTATTATTATTCTTAAACCGAAAAAAAAAAACAAAACAAAAAAACAAACCGAACACCATTGCCGATTTTCAAATTCCATTCATACCATATAGCTTTGCACACCAAACCATATTTTATTCATCTCAGGGATCAACCCCGATCACAATTTTACACACAAAAAAAAAAAAACAAAAACACAAAAACACAAAAAAAAAAAAAAACAACAACAAATCAACACACAACACCCACAGATTTGTTTTCTTTTCCGCAGACGGCCACCCACCGACCTCACTTCTTCGCCTAGTCCGCCGGTCTTTTCTTCTTGCCTCCGTCCTGGGCGGTCCTTGACGGTGTTGCCTCTGTGTTTCCCACTCCACTGGGCACGATCACTACTCCCTGCTCCTCCACTGCAGCATATGGCGGACCTTCAAATCGGAACATAACGGTGGCCTTCCGCTTCAGCTCCTTGTTTTCCGCCTTTAGCACACTTATCTCTGCTTGCGCATCCTTATACATGCGCTGGAGCAGAGCCAGTTGGGCGTTTAACTGTTGCACCTCATTTGTCCTACTCTGCAGCCGCTGCAACAAGTTTGTGACCGTAGTCATGGTTTCCACACATGACTTCAATGTATACTGATTGGCTTCAATATCAGTTTGCACTGCCATTTTTTGCTCCACCGACCGCATCGGAAAGTTCAACGGAGCAAAACCAGAGGTGTTTGGTTGAGGTTCACGGGCCACCACACCAGTTATCTCTCTTGTTGACTCGTTGAGGTCGGGAAAAAGAGTGAGCAGACCACGGGAAGACGAGGCCATTTTCTGGGCAACAGAGTGTTACAGAGTTTCTCTCTCAGAAAACGCAGAGTTTTTCAGAGGTTTTTTTCGCAAGTTTTTTGTCTTCGCCTCAGCCTCAGCCTCAGCCTCCGTCTTGGTTAAATAGCCAAGGCAGACACGCGCATCGCGCGCCACTTGACGCCAGACGACAAAACGGGCGCGCAAGCCCATGTGGTGACGCGCCTCGCCATCATGTCTGGCACACCTTTTTATGACTTGGGCTCGCCTTTTGATGGCACGCCTTTTGAAAGATTGGGCATACCTTTTGAGGGTGCGACTTTTCCAACGGTCCGACATGACCCCCTAAACTGTCCCAACATTGATTCCGGTTAGCATCTCCCTCGGTCCCGTGTGACCTCGTCAACTGTCCAGACTTTATCTGCTACAACGGTCTGCCACAACCATCCAGTGTCCTCTACAACGTTATGACACAACCATCCCGTGTCTTCACCAACGGTCTGACACGACCATACAGTGTCTCATATCCTCTTTTATTTTATGTATTAGTCTATTTTCTTGTTTTGTTACTCTCTCTAAACTCAAGTTGGTTAGTTCCTATCCCCCTTGAGTTTGCGGGGGGCTGTTAAAACCTACCAAAACCTACCACTACACCTACTCCACCCACTTCACCTACTCCACCTACTACTCCACCTACTACATACCTACCTCCTCTAATCTTCTATATATAGGACTCATTGTAAACATAACACACATCAATCAATAATACATCAATTTTAACAAAATGTTCTTCTTCTTCTTCTTCTTTTTTCTTTATGAATTTTAGTTTTATAAACAACTTTGCACAATATTTTCATATAAGGTAAATTACAATGGCCTTCCTTGAAATTTAAAAAAATATATATACACACACAATAAGCTTGACAAGTTTGGTATAATTATATTAAGTTCTCTAAAGATTTGAATTTAAATAACACTCATTTCTCATTTCATTAATAATTTATTAGTCATAAGCATAAAAAAAATGATATGATCTCTTTTACATTAAAATGTATATTCTACCTTGTCTATCATTTTTTTTTTTCACACTATCTGTTTTATTAGTACCGGTTCCCTAGTCTTGAAGTCGATACAATTATGCTAAAACTATAAGGCTTGTAATATTTTCTCCAAACTTCAAGGGAGCATACAATTTACCCTTTCATATATGAGAAAAACCAAAGGGCAGCTTAATTAAAATAACAGTAGGTGATGAAATGGAAGAAGTGAAAAATTACCTGGAAAGAGCAATTACCCCCATTGTTTGAGGGATGAAATAATGAAAGAAGAAACACATCCAAATCTGACAGAGATGATGGCAAGCCATGAATGGAGTAAATGCCCCTCCCCCTTCCCTGCATGCAGAGGCTGTATTTGTTTCAGACAGAGAGAGAGAACATTAATTTTTTTTTACATTTTGGGATGGAAAAGAAGCAAAATGGTTGGGTGGCAAACTAAACCACTAGTACAACAAACGTAAGCATTAATTAATACTGTCTACGGAGTGTGTTGAACATTTAAAAAACAAACTACCATGAATGAAGTTTATCCTTTCTTTTATTTCTTTGGTGGATTTATACGGCAAAGTAACTTGTTGTCCATTTTTTAAATTTTTGGGTAACTTTTTTAGGTTTGTACTGCCTAGTATTTTTTTTTTATTTATTTTTTAAAATAAAAATGCTGAAAAGTTTTAAAATGTTTATTATTTTCATATCATTTACATTTTGTGCAAAAAATTAATTTTAAAATTTCAATAACATTTTATGTGTTTCTTAGAAGTGAATTGTTTTCAAAACAGAATTTTGAAGACATTTTTGAGGAAGGAAAGTGATATGCTTACAAGAATTTTATGTAGAATTTATGATTTGATTGATTTGATAATGATATTTGTGGGTGTTTAAAGAAGAATGGGTTACAAGAAGTAATATTGTTTTATATAAATATTTTGTACAAAATTTCGGTTTATATATCAATACTCTTTTGAAAATCAATTCACCAAACAACTTTTTTGTATTTTTTTTTTGCAAAGTAAAAATAAAATTTTAAAACACAACCAAATCTCAAATGCAAATGCTTACAAATTTTACTAGGCATTATTTAGATTCAGGATTTAGGTAAAAATATTTTGAAAATAAGTTAAAAGTTTAAAAAAAAAAATTAATTAGTTTAAAATGTTTTGAAAATATATAAATAGTGTCTCATATATTTTTTTTCTTGATTATCCCAAAAATATTTGTTAACAAGACTTAACATCAAATCCTTATTTAACAACATGATGTTTCTTGATTTTTAATGACACATCATTATCTAACAACCACCTAACACTCGTACAAGAATGCTCTCAACTACTTCGAAGGAGCCTTGGCATACTCAAAACACCAAAAATAAATAATAATAATAATAATAATAATAATAATAATAATAATAATAGGGAAGATTACAATAGTAAATAATTACAAAGTTATTAAAAAAACTTATGATTCTAATTATTAATATTAATAAAAAATTTCACTAATTTATAATTATTTTTACAAAAGTAAACTGATATGTAATTTCCCCATAATAATAATAGGATGAATTAACTTTTCCACCCCTATAGTTTTGCTAAAATTTTATTTTGATCCATATTGTTTCAATTTGAACAATTTGATCCCTATATTTCAAATTTATTTTTAATTTGTCCTTTTATATAAATTTCTGTTAATTTTTTCTACACCTTCACTAACAGGTGTCTCTAAATCATTAATTTTAACTTTTAATTTGAACAAAATGACCAAATTAAAACTAGATTTAAATTGTAAAGATCAAATTGTTCAATGTAAAAAAATAGAGATCAAAGTGAAATATGAGTGAAATTATAGAAGCTAAAAGTATAATTTATCCTAATAATAAATAATAAATAAATAAATCCTTGTACGATGGTTAATCAACAAAAAGGCCATGTTTATTACGACAAACTGGATTAGATAAGATTAACATGTGTAGAACTGTTAGTCTTTGGATTATTAATCTCTTTAAATTGTATAACCTAGCTTATTAGATTGACTTAGGATTATGAGAAATGATTGATAAAACCTTATCAATTTTTCTATCTAACTAATTAGTCCAAATTTCTCCTTAGTCTCCCGGTTTGGAAAAAAAAATCGAATGCAACAGTGATATTATATCATTGAAATCACCATCTAATATCATCAGTATCACTATCTAATAATTTCTTGCAATTTATCCTACCATGCATATGTGAGAAGCCATTTACCCATTGAAAATGAGATTCAATCGTCTTATATAGGTTTATCGTTGGTTGGTCATATATCACAGGAAAAAGCACATTTGACGACCAAATTTCCTGACTAAAATTTTTTTACCACGTCATCGGTATCACCATAACATTAAAATTTTACTCATTTTGTATCCCACCTCCCTCTTGAGTCCACCCACCCCTCTCTTGGGATTCATTAGTCTGTCATACAGACATATATGCAGTGGCGGAGCCAAGAAATTATATCAGAGGGGGCACTTATTAATCACAACATTAAAAAATTTTACATAAATATTTCACATAAATTTTTACGATTGACTTCAAGAAATATATATATATATATATATATATATTATTTGTAACTAGTATATTATGGACAATATAAAAAAAAAGTCATGAATATAAGTTTTAAAATAAATTATATAATGATAAAGTATTTTTTTTTACAAAATTTCAATAAAAATTCAATATAATAGTCATACTGCGTCATCATTGACTTATGATATCACCAACCAATAGTAAAGAAACACATAGATGATGAATCTCACATGTCAAATGTAACTAGCAATTCAATAAATTTCATATCTTCATTGAGTTTAATTATAATTGCATGTTAATAATGATGGACATCACCATTGTATTGAAATTTTCATAAATAATAATATAACTTATCGTAATATCTTTATTTTCAATATAAAAAAAAACAACCATAATTATTCTCATAATTTTAAAAATGTCCTTGATATTTCAATCTAAATAATATTTTATAATTTTTTTATTTAAAATTTTTTCTTTATATTGCCAAAAAAAATATATATATTCCAAAACCAGGGGACACGTGACCCCCTGGAGCAGGTGTGGCTCCGCCACTATCCGTATGGGCTATTATTTCAAAAAAAATGCTTGGGAGTACTAAAGGGAGCACTAATGATGTGGCAGTGGACCCGCCCACTTTCTATGCCTTGTTTTTATTTTTTTATTATTTTTTTTGTCATTTCCAATGTATTAGTGTTATTAATAATGTATTTTTTAATGGTCTAAATCATTATTGTTATTTCAGACCTTAATTTTTTGTGCGAACATTAAAATATGCATTTATAAAATTATTATTCCAATCCAAAAGTTATATCTTCCGAAACAAACCTGGTGTAAATATACCATCACCAAAGCCAAGGGTAGGGCTGCAATAATCATATTACAACCACCGTAACAGACACAAATTGGACACATTTACACTTATGAAATAACCAAATGTACAAATAAAATAACTTCTCTCCTACAACCCCCCATATATATATATATATATATATATAGTAGGATAACAACTAACATTTGCCGATAAAAATATATATAGAGAGAGAGTAGGGGTGTGCGCCCATTCAATAGGTGTGCTTAAAATATAAATTTTAATTTTGAATTGAAAACATATCTTATATGTTGTGCAGCGAAATAGGCCTATTTCGTTGCCTATATTGATAATCCGAACCATTTACATTTTAGAATATATCAAGTAGAACATGCTTGTAAAATATCAAGTTAATTGGATATCGTTTACCCATTCATCCACTCACATTTGTATTCATTTTAATACTTTAAATCGCAATTATTATTTATTTTTATAGATACAAATGTGAGTGGATGAATGGATAAACGATATCCGATTAACTTGATATTTTACAGACATGTTTTACTTGATGTATTCTAAAATGTGAACGGTTCGAATTATCAAAATAGGTCCCGAAATGGGCCGATTTTGCCACACAACAATTGCTACTGTGTAGGCTGCGCAGCAGCATCCCCAATTCTGTTGTTTAGGTAGTGAAAGTGTTCTTTATTATGTCAATAATGATCATACGTTTAAATCTTGAACCCCTCTTGTAACTGTTTTTTTTTTTTTTTTCCTTTTGAATGGAGAAATCGACACTTGGCACCAGAAGAGACTATCACTTGGCAAAATGAGAGAATGAGATTTATGGAAAGCAAGTGAATTGTTCATTTTTAATAATAGTATAGATGATAGTATACGTATATAGTAATATTATACAAACGAACAAACAACTTATACATAATTTTCATACATAATAATTTGGCACAATGTGAACCTTTCACTTCAACACAAAACACCACCATTAAAGATGATTTTATTTACAAAAATGATATTATCACATCATTCTTGTCAATTTTTTGTATGAATTTTATGTAAGAATAGAATTTTCTACACACACACACACACACATATATATATATATACTAGAAGCGATGACACACAAGATACTTGCATATATGATTATTTTATTTCAAAAAATAAGATTGTAAATTGTATAATTGAATTCAAAATCTAAAAATCGAAATAAATTTAGAAAAATTAAAAGCTTAGTGCTTTGAAAAAAATAAATAAACTAAATTTAGGATATAACTACACATATAACTAATATAGATATATTTTGAAAAAAAATAAATAAATAAATAAACTCAAAATATGAGACATAAACACTACTAGAAGGAGAAAAAAAATTCAATATAACGGTGATACCAATAACATTGTATCACCATCCAATAGTCATTTGTTATTTTTTCTCCTACATATATGTAGCAAGGTGGTTAGTAGGGTTCATCTCTCCTATACAGGTTTATTACTGGTTGGTAGGGATGGTTACGGGTTAAGTTTGGGTCTGGTAGTAATCCAACCCTGTTTTGTATCATATCAGGGTGGGACAAATTGGGTGGTAACGGGACAGGAAATAGATTGTAAGTTAAAGAATGATCAGATTAGGGGTGCTCGCGGATCGATTTTTGACGATTCATTTGCTACTTGGACCTGCCCCCATGTCTGCGGTTTGGGAAAAATTGAACTCGCAACCACCCGTAATACGGGTTGCGGTTTGTACGGATAGGTTTTACAGATATGCGAACGGTCAGGGACGGTTTGTGAATTAAGCTTTTTCTTTAAAAATTTATTTTTTGGCTTATTTTTTCCCATTGTTTAAATATTTTTGATTGTGGGAGATTCAACACTATACTCCATTAAAATTGGATTATAAAAAATTAGAATGAAAATTAAATGAAAACTAACATAGAAAAAAAAACATCATATAAATAGATTTGCAAAAAATTAAAAAAAAAATCAATTGAATAATAAGTATTTCAAACAAGGTAGTGTGCGATATTATTATGTGTTATAATGTTAGAGTCTACATGTTTGATAATCAAATTAAGGTGAGTGAGAGAAGAGAAGAATAGGGTTACACACTTACAAAACTTACAAGAAAATCTGATGGTCCAGCTAAATAAAAACAAAAACTGTATATAGATACGGGCAGGTGAGTAGGGGTGTGGGTAAAACCTGCAACCCGCCCATAATTCGTAAAACGGGAAAATCTTAAACTGCATCTGGCCCTAACAATTTTGCGAAACTGCCCAAATAGGTGCGAGCAATTCAAATTGAGCAGTTTTCGCGGGTCGGATAACCCTATGCCCAACCCTAAATAAGATTAATAAAAATTATATATAATATGGTATATTGCCGATAATGATTTATACTTAATGAGAATTATAAGATGTAAGTTAAAAAAATTAATGAGTAAATATTAAAATATTAAGTATAATATTTTACTACTTTAATTTTATTATAATGAAACACATTAAATTATATATATATATATATATATAATATAATCAGGAGGTGGTTGGGTTGAACGTTGCGGGAGAAGCAAAACCCATTTCCGCCTCACTTTCTCATTGGGATGGAAAAATGTTGGAAAATTTGTAAAGGCAGTAGTGAATTGAAATAGACTCCATTTCAATAAAAGGGTGCAACCTTTCATGGTGTCTCTTTATTTTAAAGGAATGGTCATGTCTTTTGTTCATGCATTTTCTATTCAAATTGAATAAATGTCAACAAATTCTATATGAAGACAGCCCATTTCAATTTTATTCATTCCAAAATTCCTCAAATTCAAGCAATCTTTTTATATTCTTCATACTATAGTTTATAGAGACTTCAGAGAGTTGAAGAACATAAGTTTGATTCGCTTGGCAAATTATTTGTAGTGCTACTATAATCTGCGTTTTTTTATCATTGTATGCTGGGAGATAAACGCCGATAACCCGTAAACGCCTATGCAATGGCGAATCTGTCTCAAGGACAAAGTGTTATACACTTGACTTGATCAAATTTTTCGACGATTTTACTGTTCTCAATTTCCAAAACCAGAACTTCCTGTAAGTAATTTATTTATTTTATTTCAATATTTATTTCTCTACACGGAAGATGGATCCAATAATAAATTCATACAAAGCAGGGTAGGGGATGTGGGAATAGCGCAGAACAAGAAAAATGATCATTCCTAGGTTGGTGATACCACGTGTCACTGATGACGTAGTATCACCATTGTATTGAATTTTTACTCATAATATGAAGGTATTTTGAAAAAACTCAAAATGTGAGACACAAATACCAAGACATGCAAGACTTTTCTTTATAATAGTATAAATAGTGTGGAATGTGAAATTATCTTCATAGGAAAAGTGAGATGACATGTCATACCTTTTTACTTTGTTAAGAGAAATTAAATATTAGTGATTACTCCCAACCAGGTTTGGTCGGAAGAACTCTTAAACAATCAAGTTAGTATGCTGATTGGTCATAATGAAATATATAATTTGTATTTAAAAGAGAATTCTTGAATTACCTCTTGCCCATCTCTAGTGTTTTACTTGTTGATCCTTTTATAGTTATTTGGCTTAAATCTTGTTCGTCCGTTTATCTTTTGATCGGAGGGTTCTGACTTTGTCTGGCAATGACTAGACCAGTTGCCAAGTTACTTATATCCTTGATCGTTAGATCCTTATCATATATATGGCTAAGATCAATTTAGCAGCTAGTGGACAACTTGTTGGGCATCACAACCATGAGATGATTTTGATTAGACATCTTTACCTTCTACTAGGCCTAGCCTACACCTTTGAATTTTCTGATATGTATTCTCATTCGTCGAATTGAAGCTCAATCCGACGATTCACCTTTCCTTGCAAATATTCCTTTAAGAAAGATATCTTTATGTTCAATTGCCTTTCATGTGCTCGAGTTTGGACCAGCCCATTACCAGCTATCTTTTGTGGGCTTACGGAATTACTTTGGGCTAATATCAATGAAATTGGGCATGGGCTCATATTTTATTTCCCTCCACAAATGGATAAAAGGTTAATTATACTTTATCCCTTTTATATTTGTCCACTTTCTCACTTTAGCCCTTGAAGTTTATTTGTTTCCACTTTGGCTCTTCATGTTGTAAGTTTTTCCTAGTTTACTCTGAAAACTAACTTTTATTAAAATTAGACAAAAAATGACATACTGATAGTCATGTGACATAAAAATATTTTGTTATATATTAATCACACATTAGACACAAACTCAAATTCTAATATAATAATATATTTTTTATTTTGTGTGACAGTTATCATGGCATTTTCTGTCAAATTTTGAACAACTGTTAATTTTAGGAGCCAATTGAGAAAAAGGTAAAATTTTAAGGACTAAAGTGAGAAAATGACCAAATATTACGGGGACAAAGTGTAATTTACCCTATAAATAAATGGATAGATATGTATTAGGGTTTGACTTTTCTCAAATTATCAACTCAACTTGAAAGAGTATTTAGGTTTGGTAGGTCCATTTTTGAACTAATTTCGTAATCTGAACTGTTCACTTTTTTTGGCTCGTTTAATAGATTATTCATGCAATAAATCAAGATAATTGAGTATCAGTAGTTATATGTTTAAATCATTTTTGTTTTTAAAAAATGGACAACAAGTATAATTTTAAGAATAACTATCTATTTTTTTTTTATAAAAATTTAATTCAAACATATAGTTATCGATATCCGCTCATCTTGATTTTTTGTTTAAATATTGGCGTTGGCTTCTGTCCAGTCCTTAATCGGATTAGACCGTGTTGTTGGGCCCGTGGGGAGCCACCACGGGTTCCGTTTTGATAATCTGAACCGTTAATGTGTAGAACTCGTCGAGTACTATAAGCCTGTAAAAAATCACGTTACTCGGATATCAATAGTTATGTGATCAAATCAGATTTTTGTCAACCGTTAATTTATTCACCGTTCATTTTTTTATACAAAACTGATTTGATCACATAGCTACCGATATCCGATTAACGTGATTTTTTATAAATGTATAGTACTCGACGAGTTCTACACATTAAACGGTTCAGATTATCAAAACGGGACCCGTGGTGGGCCTCCACGGGCCCAAGAAGCCAAGCCCTTAAATATTATATTTAACGAATCCTAAAAAATAAACGATTTAAATTATCAAAACGAAAACTATAATAAACTCTATGAACCTCTCACATTATCTCATACTAAGACATAAATATGAGAGAAATCTAATTATATTTTTTTACAGCAGTGCTAGGGGCCACGAATATTGATGCTCGAATGTGCCTCGAATTCCCTTTTTTGTTTTTGTTTTTTATTCTTTTTTTTTTTTGGGCCACGAATATTGATGCTCGAATGTGCCTCGAATTCCCTTTTTTGTTTTTGTTTTTTATTCTTTTTTTTTTTTGGGCCGTGTTGGTTTGGTTTTTTTTTTTTTTTTTTTGAAGGGTGGTTATGTGTAGGGGTATATCAAAAAATTAGACATTCCACACAAATTTATTAGCCTAACTGATTATATGGACTTAATAAATTTTAACCAGCGACTTAACTGATCAGTCAGTTTTATCACCCAACCAGTCTAACGCAACTCACCCACCTTATCAAATCATACAAGTTGAGCTAGTGCGAGATGTCTAATTTTTTAACACACTCCTACACATAACCACCTTCAAAAAAAAAAAAAAAAAGGACCCAAAAATAGAAAAGAAAAACAAAGAGTTATGCTAGGGATCCTAAATAAATTATCAAATATTTTACCAAACCTCTCACATGAATGTAGAACACACATATATGTGATTTGTGTGGATCCCAAATCCATTTGAGAAATTTGATAAAAAAATTTAATAAATTATTTAAAATCTATAACATTTTCCAAAACAAAAAACAAAAAAACCAACACAGTCCAAACACAACCAAAAAAAAAAAAAAAAATGGGAAAGTCGAGGCACATTCGAGCCTCACAATTCGAGGCCCCAAACATTTCTCATTTTTTTAACCATTCTCTCTCCATCGACTGTGTAGGATGTACATACATACACATACATTGCGTGCGCTGTTTGTGAACACACACGTATGTGTGTGTACATACCATGCGTGTGTTGTACGTGTTAAACTCATGTGCCTAAGTAAGTATGTGTGAATGAATTTAGAATTTTAATAGTAATTTTCTTTTCAAAAATATATTAGGAAAGACATCGAAATATAATTGGGATAATAATAAATTCGTTTGTCCAAAACTTTATAGTAATTGTTTTTCCTTAGACAGAATTAATATTTTCAAAGAATACTTCTTTTGAATTTGATGAGCCATGTAATTAGTGCAATAAAAGATACTATTCCATCGCAAAAGAATAATATTATATGTACCAATTGGTATACTAATTAGTGTACTAACAGATGATATGTCATAATTTTAGAGGTTTTGAGTATTTGTAATTTGTATAATGAATGAGGTCAATAATAATGTCATAATATATGTTGGTACACTGATTGGTATACCAATTGGTACATGTAGCACCACCAGTCTCAAAATATTAGTCCCTTTTAAGAAATTTAACTTTTTTTGGTAGTATAATTATTACACTTCAAAAATAATTTTTCAAAACTACTTTTTTGGGGAATTTCAATTGGCATAATTAATGAATTTAAAAGAAGGGAAAAATAAGAAATTCATGTTATTTTAGTCTTTCATTTTTTAAAAGAAACTAATATTTTGAGACAATAAAAAATAAAACAAGAGACTAATATTTTGAAATTGATGGAGTAATTGTATTACCAATAATCTTACATTTACTATATTTTCTTACAGTGTTTGCCTTCTCTCAAATTGTCATCTCAATTTGAGAGAGCATTGGGCTTCATAGGCCCATTTGGAACCAATTTTAGTGGTCCAAACACTTCACTTTTTAGGACTTGTTAAATATTCATGCAAAAAATTAAGATGATTGAATATCGATAACTATATGTTTGAATCATATTTATTTTAGAAAAACATATAATAAATATAATTTAAAGAATAATCATCTATTTTTTGTAATATAAATTTAATTCAAACATATAGCTATTAATATATGATATCTTGATTTTTTATATGAATATTCTACTTAATGAGTTTTTAAAATTGAACAATGAAGATCACCGAAATGATCTTAAAATGAATCTACCAAACCTAAGTGTTCTCTTAAATTAAGATTGCAAACATGAAAGAAACTCAACCCTTTTGTAATATAATATGTTTATTGTCTTATTTGTCCAACACAATATTAGTGTAAGAGTCTCGCTGTTTATATATATCTTTAATGCAGAAGTGACAACTAAATTGATAAATCAAATAGTAAGATAAGACGATAAATTAAATGGCTGTTGAGTTTGTATATATACTTCTCATCATTTTGTTAAGGCATGGTCATGGATTTCGTTATATATGTGTGTGTTAAAACCATGAATTCCAACAATGATTGTATGCCTTTGCTCAAGTAACATCTTCCATGCGCTAAATGTATCTTAGGCACAACATATCCAACGTAGCATCATTCTTTGAATTATCCAAGCGAACTTTTGTAATAGAAATTAATGTAAAACTATTAATTATTTAATTTAACTAAGGATATAGTTCTTGACAGAAGTAAAATTGAGAAGAAGAAAAAAATCGTACACCAGACTTGATTAGGGCAAAAGGGTTATTTAAATTTTATTTATTGATTTAAGAATCACTTTGTCACTAATGAACTTATTTATTTATTTTGAATGTGCTTGTTTTCATCTTCTTAACAATACCTAAAAAATATTGAAAAAGGCTATATGATATATCATCTTTTTTGTATGTGAATTCGTGTAACTAGTTCCTTGTGTGAAAAAACTAATTAAGGAGATAATGAAGGCATATGTTTTTATTAAGGTGAAAAAAATCAATAATATATCTAGCATTGTTCAAATATTTTACAACTCTTGCAAGGCTTCTTTAAAAGATAAGTTGAATTCATTAGAATTGACAATGCATCATTGAATCATCTCTATACACTACAATATATAAGAGTTTTAGAGACTCATACTTTGATCTTTAAAATTGAAAATTTTGTTACAAAAGATATTTAGGGACCAATTTCTATCATTGTGAGAATAGTCGTTAAAAAGTCGTCTCAAAAAGTTAAAAACAAGAATTTTAACGACAAAATTTTAAAAATGTCACTAATAAATGGACTTTTTGGGACAAAATAATTTAGTCTCAAAATGGTTTATTTTTTGAGACAAAAAAATTAATCCCAACTAGATAATAATTCATCACTAATGTCCAATTTTTGTTGCTAGAAATATAATGACATTTTTCACAACAAAAATATTTGGTCTCTAAAAAATAACTTTGTCCCTAAATTTTGATCCCCAAAACCTTAATTTTTTGTAGTGATACTAGAACACAATTTTTTCACTTCATCAAATATATTATTTATTTAACCTGAGGTGAAGAAAAAATTTAAATAATTTTCAAATTATTAGATTCCCTAAACATATTTTTCATTATTTTCTATAATGGTCTAATAAAATTATTATATATGTTTCTTATACATAATGGCTCTAATGGTAGTTTGTGTTACTACAAAGCAATTTGACCTAGTGTTTAAACCTTGAATATTTGATAAAATTCAAGTTCTCAAGTTTTTTTTTATTTTCTACTTCATGATCTCGAGTTTTAATGCATCCAGATATTATTAGAGATTTGTCTTAATTTTAAGATTCCGGATTAGTCAAGTTAGGTATAAACTGATTCAGATACTTAATTATAAAAAAATATAATAAAAGAATAAACAAATTGTACGCAGTGTTTAAATCTTGAATATTTGATATATAAGCATATGAAAAAAATCTAAACACACATAAATTGATCGGCAAGAAATACCAGCTGGAGAGGACATGAAATGACGAAGTTTTGGAGAAAAATGAATCAGTGAAAGTTGAGCAGTTAAGAAGCCATAAGTCGTTTCACCATACTCCTATAGAAGGAATTTAAACATCACAACACAACTCTCTCTCTCTCTCTCTCTCTCTCTCTTCATTACACCTCTACCCTCCTTAAATGCAATTGCATCCTCTCTATACGCTCTGCAATAACTCCACGCTGCCACATCTTCTCCACCTGTTCCCTTTCCTTCTTCCCTTTCTCACCCTCTTCAAAGCTCTCTCTCTCTCTCTCTCTCTCTCTCTCTCTCTCTTTTGATATCTCCTCTTTTTTCTCGTCCGTTTCCTCTCTCTCTCATACCCATCCCAAGTATTCTTCTTAAATTCTTCTCACAAGAAAGGTCTCAATCAAAACCGCCTGTAAATCACTCCTCCACCCACCAAAACCGCTCGTCATCATCCAAAAAGCGGTTTTCAGTTGACCCACCAGCTTGAAAACCAGATCTCCTTTCTCTCGGTGGTTTTACCCTATAACTTGAAAAGGGTTACTCTTACTTCTCACAAAGATCCAAACCCAAGTAAGTCACTATACATATACAAGCTCTTCATGTTGTTGAATAGTTTTTCTATTAAAAAAACCATCATTAATTCTTATCCTCACTTGTGTTAAATTATAATATGTACAACTATATCAGCTTCCTCTTCATATGTGGTACAAACTTTTAATTTTAATTGATTTCCGTTATGCTTTTTTGCAGAGAGAGAGAGAGAGAGAGAGAGAGAGAGAGGTGGGGTTGTAGTCAGCCGAGATCTGCGTGGGGGTTACAAAAAAACAACTGATTTGAAATTGGTAGTGTCAAAGGCCAGTTCACACTCTGTGCGTCAACTCTTTTTGCTTTTGGTAATTTTTTTTCTCAAATTGGTCTTTCGGGCACGTAAAGACAGATTGGATAATTTTTTTTTTTTTTTTTTTAAAAAAAAAGACTTTGTTTCATTTCAAAGCCCCAAAAGAAAAGGCCAACTTTGGTATATGTAAAAACATGTAACCCTCTCATTATCTTGCTCAGACACTGCCAGAGAATCTATTAAAGAGTCCTCCAAAACCACCCCTAGACACCTCCAAGAGAGAGAGAGAGAGAAGTTTCTAGGGTTTGTTTTGTTGGTAAGAGATGAACATCTAGCGTTTGTTTGTGTGTGACTGAGATGTGTACATCACCGACGTTGAAAAGGAAGAGAAAGAAGCCAGTGGATTTGGGTTGTCGTCAGAGCTAATTTTCAGTCAGGTTAGGACTCTAGATTCAAGACTATCTTTATTGAATTTTAGATCCTTGGTTTCTCATCTTTGCTCTCTCTCTCTCTATGTTCTTGTTCTTGTTTTTTTTTTTTTAATTTATTTCCATGGACTGTTTGAAGACTACTGTGGTTATTTAATTAGTGCATGTCCTTTTGATTCCATCTTTTTATATATACATATATATATTGTATTTTTTCTTTCTAATTTTTTAATTGACTAAAAAAAACTTTGACTTCTGTAAGACCATAAGTTAAAAGTAAAATCTTTTTCGATAAAACCGCTAAAAGTTTATTTTTGGATATATAGAAAGAGGGGAATAACAATTTTTCTTACACAAATGTGATAATCCTAATATTACTAATATATATATGATTAGCATTCTTATGTTTTAGAACTTCGGCTAAAAAATTATCTACTTCTATATGTGCATATTGTCACCTAGGGTTTACTGCATTTGTTGAATCAATTACTTTGTATGTTCAGACAGTGATCTAACTTTGCAAGTGCCTTTAACTTTCATTTTGTTGATAGATTGAAAAACCTTGGCTTGGGAACCTTAAAGATCTGTGAAGATGTTTCAGCCAAACATGTTTGATAGTCATCATTTACTTGATATGACTCACAAAATGCCCGAAACTGAGTTAGATATGATCAGAGATGAAGAGTTTGAGAGCAAATCAGGCACTGATATCATGGAAGCCCCCTCTGGTGATGATCAAGATCCCAATCAACGGCCCAAAAAGAAGCGCTACCATCGGCACACACAGCATCAAATCCAGGAAATGGAATCGTAAGAACTCCTTGTGTTTTGAGCGTGTTATGGTGTCTCAGAGAGAGGGAAAGAGAGCTTTTCTATTTCTTGATGGAGGATTTGATTTTAATTGGTTTTTGAATTTTGTAATAGATTCTTCAAGGAGTGTCCTCATCCAGATGATAAGCAAAGGAAGGATCTAGGCCGTCGATTAGGGTTGGAACCCTTGCAAATTAAATTTTGGTTCCAAAACAAACGCACACAGATGAAGGTAACTCTTTTACACATATATAGTGCACTTTATACAATGTATTTTTTTGTTTTTTTTAATCTTTCAAAAAGTACACATTGTTTTGGAAAAGCTGTTTTCGAAAAAAAAATTCCAATACCAATCCAAGTGGGAAACATCAAACACTTGTGTTTTCCAATCTTTCATTATTATTGTTTTCAAAAATACAGAAAATGGAAACAAAGAAAACGGAAGCATAACAAGTGAGATATATAAGCTTCAATTTATTTCCCATCTTAAACCTACCAAAACTCTCTACTTTGATGTGTATACTAAGTTTATTTTCAGTAGCACTGTGCAGCCATCTATGCTCTACCAAGCTTAATTGATGGAAATGATTGTGCTTTAATTATGACAGGCCCAACATGAGCGCCATGAGAACTCACAACTGAGAGCTGAGAATGAAAAGCTTCGTGGAGATAACATTAGGTACAAAGAAGCCCTTAGCAATGCTACTTGTCCCAACTGTGGAGGCCCTGCTGCCATTGGCGAAATGTCCTTTGACGAGCAGCATTTGAGGATCGAGAATGCTCGTCTACGAGAAGAGGTGATTGCTGAGATATTACGCACATATAAAATAATTTTCAGTTACTATAAAGCTCTTTTACACGACTGAGATTTTAGAAATTCACGAGTCCTCATAGAAGGGGTGGAATATTAGATTGTGATGTCAATCAACCTTTCAAAAATTTTATAAAAAAAAAAATTAATATTATGCTTTGTTATAAAGTATTTGTTAAAATGTTTTGCACCCATTGTTTAACACATTGTCTCCAAAAATTCAATGAAAAAACAAAGAGCCCACAGGTTTAAGCATTACTCGTGTAGTTTTATATTCATGTGTATTTTCTTGAATTTAATTGAAAATTTAAATTTTTGTGATACATTTTGTACTATGGGACTGTGCTAAGCTAACTGAGTTGAATATTTTAGCTTTTTAATGCACTTGAACATACAAACAACACTATTCTTTCTTTTTTTTCTTTTTGTGATCGCAGCACATGCCCTTTAGATTTTTGCTGACATCTATAAGTATCCATATTTTTTTTTTTTTTTTGTTAGTGTAACCAATAATGTACTTGATAGTATCCAGATATTAGGCAACAATTTCAAAATATAAAACCTTGTTCAGAGCAATTGTAAAATTACTTATAGCTACATTTATATTAGTTATTAAGATTTTATTCATTTATTATTTGAGAATTAGTGTACAAGATTTTGTATGATCCTATCAACAGAAAGTTTTGTAGTTGTCACTACCTCATACTGTTACACTATAACTAGTACTGATTCGTCTCCTAATACTACTATTCAAAACCCTTGGATGAAATTAAGATGTTTCTGTGTATACATTGTTTACAGATTGATAGGATATCTGGGATTGCTGCAAAATATGTTGGCAAACCTATGCTCTCCTATCCTCATGGACCGCCTCGCTCATTTGATCTTGGAGTTGGTAATTTTTCAGCACATTCTTCTGGCTTAGTCGGAGACCTATTCGGAGCTGGTGATCTTCTAAGGTCAGTCTCAGGACCTACTGAAGCAGACAAGCCTGTGATCATCGAGCTTGCTGTTGCAGCAATGGAAGAGCTCATCCGAATGGCTCAGGCTGGTGAACCCTTGTGGATACCAAACCCTGACTTTAATTCTACCGAGGTTTTGAGTGAAGAAGATTACTTAAGAACCTTTCCTCGAGGAATCGGGCCTAAACCATTGGGGCTAAAGTCGGAAGCTTCTCGTGAATCTGCAGTGGTTATTATGAATCATATCAACCTTGTGGAGATTCTTATGGATGTGGTATACCTAGCTTAGCTTGTTAAATAATTTTTTGTATCATGATTTCGAGTAGTAGCTGTAGTTGATTAATATCAATCTTTTTTAAGCTGAATGAAATTGTGTTGGCAGAATCAATGGACAAGTGTGTTTTCTGGGATTGTTTCAAGAGCAATTACCTTGGAGATCTTATCAACTGGAGTGGCAGGGAACTACAATGGAGCTCTTCAAGTGGTATGCAATAAGTTCTTCAAATGTTTCTATTTAAAATGTTTCATTTCAACATGTCATGAGGCAGGTTTTGAGAAAAGCTTTGAACACAGAAATGTACAACGGAAAATTCACATACAATGAAGTGTATGGTCTAGCTATAAATTTGGAAAAATTACATTAATAGCATGGTTCTAAATATCGGCCGATACGCTACGTATCGGAAAAATGGAGTGCCGCGACGGATACAGGCCGGTATATCACTGAGATTGAAAATCGCAGAAGTATCGGCCGAGTCCCGGTACGTATCGGCCTGTAACTGTTACACAAGCCGCAACGGGCCGATACTCACTGGTTCGGACCGGTACAGGGAAGAAAAAGTTGAAAAACCTGTAAAATGATTTTTAAAATTTCACCGCCGCGACACCCGATTCCCGATACGTACCGATCGATACTGATACTCTGCGATCGATATCTTTACATTACCCGATACCGCGATTTAGAACCTTGATTAATAGTCTTTTTAGTTTACCGTTTGTGTCAATTCCATCCTTATAATTCTTAATTATATCAGTTTTACACATGCATAATGTTATGTGAATTTAGTTCAATTAATAATGCCTCTTTAGAAGTTTGATTGAAATCAATAGTCAAAAAAGTTAGTTCACTCTATTGAGAGGTTAGCATTTAGTTTGAAATGGTCAATTTGATTTCTAATCATTCATTTTGTCTTTAATTTCTGTCCAATTTTTAACAAATGTTTATCAATTGAACTAAAATAACAAAAAATTAAAAATTAAAGAGAGAAATTTTTACAATGGGAACCACATGGAAAATACTCACTTTAATTTTGTGCTTTTTCTATTTGTATTTTGTAAGAAACTATAAGCATATTTGATTCAATTAGCTGAGATTAATGTAGTAATTAGTAATGTATTAATTATTATGTTTCAGATGGCAGCTGAGTTCCAAGTACCTTCACCATTGGTTCCAACAAGAGAGAACTACTTTGTAAGGTATTGTAAACAGCATGCAGATGGGACATGGGCAGTGGTGGATGTTTCCTTGGACAATTTGCAGACTAGTGCAATTTCAAGATGTAGAAGACGACCATCTGGTTGTTTAATTCAAGAAGTTCCCAATGGTTACTCTAAGGTATGACAAGAACTCTATTGTTTTAAAACCATACTAGTATGGTTTTAAATATCGGTTGATACGGTTTGCTTTTTTGATTTTTCAATTCCAATTTACTCCAGTATAGTATACTGTCGAAATAAAAATTTGCAACTTCGTAGTCTATATAGCCAGTTCAACTAATATAAAGAGCTTTTGCTTCACTTACGATTTTTAAAAGCAGAAATGCATTTGTAATTCTTGTAGTTTTTCTATTGTGTCAATTTAGTTCTGGTAGTTCTAATTGCATTTTATTATTGAATTTTTTTCACTCTTCTCCAAGTGATGGTAATATATATAATTTAAAAAAGCAACGTCCAATTATTACACATTAATGTGTGTTTGGAAAGGAAATGATTGGATACACACTTAACTTTTGACATAGTACACAAAGTGATTGGCCTGTGACTTGAACCCATAAACCTAATTTCCCACTCTGTTTAAAACATTGGTAGTTATGTCACTAAATACTGTCATTGATTTACAATTTGGTAGGTTATATGGGTTGAACATGTTGAAGTGGATGATAGAGCTGTTCACAACATATACAGACCACTGGTTAATTCCAGTCTTGCGTTCGGTGCAAAACGTTGGGTGGCTACATTGGATCGACAGTGTGAACGCCTTGCAAGTGCAATGGCCAACAACATACCAGCAGGAGATATTGGAGGTAATCAAACCATTTCACTATTGACACATGTCATGCTAATCAACTCTACAATAATTCTGTAGACATAAAAATGACAACAAAAAAAAAAAATTCAGTTGACAGAAACAATGTTCCCATTTCTAGTATTTTTGTTGTCAATTTTGTTACAGTTATAACAAGTCCAGAGGGGAGGAAGAGTATGCTGAAACTGGCTGAGAGGATGGTTATGAGCTTTTGCACTGGTGTTGGTGCTTCGACAGCGCACACGTGGACAACATTATCAGGAAGTGGAGCTGATGATGTAAGGGTTATGACCAGAAAGAGCATGGATGATCCTGGTAGGCCTCCTGGGATCGTGTTAAGTGCTGCAACCTCGTTTTGGATCCCAGTTCCTCCAAAGAGAGTTTTTGATTTTCTTCGCGATGAGCACTCTAGAAGTGAGGTATGAAATCAAACCATTTTTTGCCATTCATTCTCGTCTTGATAATCCCTGCAATTTCCATTGCTAAAAGTAAGAAAATGGACAATTTTTATTGGTACTTTCCATCAATAACTCAAAAACATGGAGTAGAATGTGATGTCATTATAATATTGACATGTACTGCAACTGATGCAAACACTGGAATGCATTTGAACTATCGGAAATGAGACAAAGATTGGACAAGTACTTGAAACTATTTCATTGTACATCTCTTGCTTTTTCTTTCATTTATTGTCGTCATGCGAACAGGGCATCAGAATTTCAATCTTAAACCTACTTGAATGAAACACATTTGTAATGTTGTAACAATAAGCTTCGTTCTATTAGATCAAAGATAATTATTTCTTGACCTCAATGCCATTTTATATCTAAGTACTTTTCTCATTTTTATCTTATAAATACAGTGGGATATTCTCTCTAATGGTGGCCTAGTTCAAGAAATGGCGCACATTGCTAATGGTCGCGATCCTGGCAACTCCGTATCCCTTCTACGTGTCAATGTAAGCCTATACTTGACATATATATAACTGGCTATAATCTTATTGTATTCATTTAGAAACTGCTGTTATCAATTGAACTAACACATCGAAAAATGTCAAAACATACCTTAAAGAGTGCAAACTCAAGCCAGAGCAACATGCTGATTCTTCAAGAGAGTTGCACCGACTCCACAGGCTCTTATGTTATTTATGCTCCAGTTGATATTGTTGCCATGAACGTGGTTTTAAGTGGCGGAGACCCAGATTACGTAGCCCTCTTGCCTTCGGGTTTCGCTATACTTCCTGATGGTGCCACACATCATGGAGGAGGAATTTCAGAAGTTGGAACAGGTGGATCACTACTCACTGTTGCATTTCAGATCTTAGTTGATTCAGTCCCAACAGCAAAGCTCTCTCTTGGATCTGTGGCAACTGTTAACAATCTTATCAAGTGCACAGTTGAAAGGATTAAAAGTTCTGTAGGCGGAGTGAATGCGTGACCAAAATGGCTTGCCAGGGTAAGCCACTCTTCAAACTTGTTTCAGTTTAACCTGAATTGTCATGGCTTTCATTAATACTATCTGGGTTTTAAAAAATTTAAGGGTTTAGAACTGGAGGTTGTGGGAAAAGTGTTTACATAAGCAAAATTAATTGTCTTTTACAAACTGTTTCTACCACATTTTGGGTACATTAAATAACATTATTAAGCAGTTTGTGAAAGACATTTTCATTCATTCTCGTTATACTCAAAACAGAACCTGTCAGTTTTTCAAATATATGTAAGTACTGTTAACTAGTTTTTGATAATTTTCGAAGGACAATTAGGATTGTGAAGTTTGGATTAAACCTATTGGATATCAATTACAGACTTTTTCTATAGAGCATTAGTTTATTGTACAATGTGTTTGAATTCTCCAACCAATTTTTGTTCTTGAACGCAAGTCTCAACCTGTTTTCTCAACCAAAATGGGGGAGGATAAGTTAAAAAGTAATCTCCCCGACCTTTTTGATAAGTGAACATCATCCTTGTGGGACAAAACTCTTTATGTATGGATGCTATTGAACACAGAGAACTAAGTGAATAGAGTTACAAGCACATTAAGGATTTAAATGATATATATTTGTGTCTGCTCCATGAATCTATTCACTCTATTTTATCTTCTTAAATTGCTAAGTTTGATGAGGGTCTCACTTTTTTCCCATTTTCAATTTCTTAGTTGCAGGGAATATCAAGGGAAGATTACTGAGAAAACAAGGATGTGTTTACCGTGATTTGCAAAACAAAGGGAAGAAGTCAAGAACGCACCTTGACAATCCTTGCCTAAGGGTGTTTGCTTCAGCAGAGAAGCAACAAGAACGCATTTAAGCACCCTGCAAGAGTAAATAGGTTCGGGTATTGACTTTGCCAATGATAAAATGTAACCCAAGACCTTCTCACATAACTTTAGAACTCCATTTACCTTTGCATTCTGACTAATGAACAATGCTGGTTTCTTTTTCAAATTCGGTTAGCTTTTTAAATATGCAACTTATGTTGTCTGTTAGTTATCGGTTTAAACCAGTTTGTGCTGAAGTGAACCCAAGAGTCCTTGATTGTTGTCTCATTCTAAACAACAAAACAAATTAACTTTCAGATAGAATGCAAGAAGGGTCTTCTGTTTTTTCCATACCAAATGTGGCTTGACTGGAAAAAATAAAAATAAAAATAAAGATAAAAATTTAGCTGAATTAAGCTTTGAGTGGATGATACATAGGTGTGATGGTGTGATGATAATTCTTGAAGCTAATTAGTAGAAACAACACAAACGAGCAGATTGAGTTCAATTACCTTAGCTTCTTTATGCCACATTCAAGTTCAAGGTCGGGTTTTAATTTTGATTTGTTTCACATACCAACTCTCGGCTAAACTTGGCACTATGTTACTGCCAAGTAAAAAACAGAAAAAATCTCAGTTATAGCAGATAATATTGCATAAACTTGTGTAGAGTGCTAGGAATCAAACATCCAGTGTAAGGGTTGTTAGCTAAGAAGTATGGACACTTCCAAGAAGGTGACGTATCTGTGTCGTGTCCGTATCGGACACCGACCCTCTTTGGGCACATGTCCGACACTCTTCAAACGTATCTTATTTTTTAAATTTTTTTAAAGATCCGGACTTTTAAATTTTTTTAAAGACCCGGACACTCTTTGGACACTTGAAGGACACACATGTCATTAGCTTAAACACACGTGTCTATCAATTAGACATATGTGAAACTAATTGTACATTTAAACAAAACAACTTAGATACAATAATAAAACAAAAACTATATAAATTTATAGGAATTAATGTTATATTGCATTTTTTATTATATTTGAATGATATATTCATATATATAACATATAATACATATTTAAATTTATATATTTCATGCATATCTCCCATGTGTCGTGTCCTGTATTTTTTGAAAATTAACGTGTCGGCGTGTCCGTGTCGTGTCACGTGTTCGTGTCCATGCTTCTTAGGTTGTTAGCTTGTCAAACTGGAGCTCAAATCGAACTCGATGCAAGATGAATTGTGCCAACCTAGTCTGGTGAATTGGCCTTGCTCACTTTGTGCACTAAGATGTGTGTAGGGCTTTATTTGTCAAATATGTTTTTGGCATGTAATAATCCATATTAGTTTACTTCAGATGATATCTGTGGTCCTTTTTTTTCTTTATTTTATAGAACTCGGGAGGATATATAGCATTAAATAATAATAATAATATTGTTTGCATTAGTAGCCAGCAAATCTGTGGTCTTAACTGTTAACTATACACCTTGTTTTATAGGCCTCCACAATTTCTATCATTGTGCTCATTTAATATATATCATATGTACCAATGGTTGTTTCATGGTTGGAGTAACTTGTTTTTTAATAATCAAAAGCCAACACTCAAGTAGACACTAGACACATTTTCCTCAAGTAGTATGTAGTTGCTGCAAAATAGCACTAGACAATAGACACGTTTTCAAAGAGCACAAGGCCAGTTGCGGTGACAACTGATTGAGTACAGCGAATAGCTAACAAGCACGGACTCAGACTCAGGTATGTCCCCAATAAACAAATTAATTAAATAAAGAGACAAGTCATGTGCCATGTTATGTCCCTACCATGTCCCCATGTACGATACTGGTATGACACCTGTTTTGAAGTGTTGATGCTCCGTAAGTGAATGGAGGCTATTTGATAGTTGGAGCAAGCCTCACCAACATCAAACATGGCAGAGGATGGGCACTCTTTTGATGGTGGTGAAGCCTGTAGTATTATTGTTAAGCTGAAGTCAGTACAATGAGAAGGGAGCTAGCAGAGGGTGAAACTATCTTATGCTTGAAGACGGTCACAAACTGTGTAAAATGGAGGGTAATGAGAATATTTGGGAGTCAATTTTGTGAATATGGCTTCGGATCATATGTGACCTTTCTTTGTCTGAACTCTACCTCCAACCCTTCTAATTTGAATTCAAAATTAACTCTGCCACTTAGCCTTTGTTAAAACTTAGGAGTCTCAAAATAATTTTTGAAAAAATTAAATTTCATTGGACTTAAATGTGACGATGGGACAAAACAAAAGTGGTAAGCCTGTTAATATAACTAGTGGTGCCAGTGCCGCTGATGGTGCCATCCCCACACATTTTTAAAGTACAGATGCTTCAATTCTTAACCTTCAATATGCACTGAGACCGAGTTAACCAACAAACTCTCCACCTTCCCCAACCCAAGATAAATAAATGAGAGAAAAGGAAAGATAAAACATGAATCTTCTCATATTATATGTACGGAGAACGTAATTGTAGCGAAGATATGTACTACTACAACTCATACAAGGTGATATTTGGCAATGTATAGTAAATGTATTGAACATCAGAGTGGTTGAGACCAATAAATGTGTAGAAACATTTGATGAGAGCCCCAGAAGTAGGGGAGATTATTGCAACCCCAGGACTATCTCCAGAAGAGTCCTTTTCACAAACACAACCTTAAAGGGTGACATTAGACTACTCAAAACTAATTTCATATCAGCCAACATACTACAGAAAAAAAATCAAAAAAAGAGTGAACTTTCAAGTGATCATTAAAATGGCCACATGAGCTTAAAATGCTAACCAATTAAAGCAATCTCAGTTCAGCTGCTCACTTGGATTTCCTCAACTCTGTCACTAGTTCAGTTTTTTCCAATCATCATTTGACCTTTGCTGAAAAGAAGAATCCAGCTAAATCTGAGATCCTTGATAGAATTGATCAACATCAATCAACTAGATTATGGACTATAATGATATAAATCAACGTTTTAAAAGGCTTTTACTGAGTTACAAAATAAGGAACGATTTCAAGGTGGATGTGTTTGCCCCATGTTTATTCTCATCCTAGACATAAATGAAGCAACTTATCTAAGAATTTATCAGAAATTAGGTGAACTAAATTAGTTTTATTTTTATTTATTATTATTATTATTATTATTATTATTATTATTATTTATCAAGGAAGTTCCATTGTGATGAGATGAGTAATTGATCCCAAACATAATGCCCAACAAGAACCTTCACCCACTGGTCAATCCCTCGGCCTCTAAGTTAAGTTAAAGATTAGTAAAAGGTTAATTAGTTTTCTACCATATTTAACCAAAACAAAATGGATTAGATTCACTTTCTTCCTCTAAACTATTGTCATCTTTTTTGATAATTGGATGGTCAAGCCAGTTTGCACTTATCTTGACTAAATTCATAGCCCTGAAGTTAACGACGGGGCCAAACCTCCAGTGACCTTGAAGTGACTTAAACTCGAGACCTTAAATACTATTTTCAAATCTTTACCGCTAAACTATTGTCATTTTTCCTGTTTCATACATGAACTATCAATTTCATCTATTTAATCCCTCGAGGTTTTTTTTTTTATTTTTTTTTTAGTTCAAATAGTCCAATTAGAGACAGTCATCCAATCATTTTCTGTTTGGTTAAAACATAATCTTAAACCCCCAAAACCATATCCACTTAAAATTTTACTCAATTCTTTTACTCAAATCAAGGGTGACTCAAAATTTTCAAGGCAATTTTTACTCAGATTGTTACTCAAGTTTTAGTAGAGGCTAGAGATAGGTCTAATCACTGGAATATTAGATGGAGATGCTAAATGCATATATATATATATATATATATATAGGCGTAGACTGTCATGAACTGAAATGGGTGTGAAAGCAACGAGTTAAATCATCAAGGTAAGGGCTTTTCGTAGCTAAATTGTCATTCAAAAAATAATTGAGGCATTAATTTTGTCCAAGAACAGTCTACCAGTATCTCATGTATTTGTCAGAGCAAAATTAAAAAAGGAAAACAGTGTACCTGTATTCACACAATGGAAGGAGGGCAGATTGCTGGAAAATCAGAACAAGAACTCAGAGACAGAATGCATTAATGTTTGTGGCAGACACAAAATCAGAAAGTTAGAAGAGACCCCCAAAAAAAGAAAAAAAAAATTGTGTCACTGCTTTTTCTTTTGTTTCTTCTTCTTCTTCTACTTTCTTGATTTTCTTTCATCTTCTTCTGCTATTCTTTTCTAATTCTGTAGATGGGAGAGACAATGTGAGAGATATTGGGTTTAATGGTGGAAAAGGGTGGTTGCAGTAACCAATTGTGCTTTTATGGAGGGTTCATGAGGTGATAGAAAATTAGTACGTTAGTTAGGTTTTAATGATAGATTTTTGCAGTGGCCGTATCTGGGTGGTTAGGGTTCTTAAATTCTATAAATGGGTCATATGGACTTGCATCCAAGCCCAACAAACCTATGTACACATTCAGTAGGATTAAATGGAATCAAAGTGAGGATAGAATAGAAGTTAAATAGAATAAAATGTATGTTCTTATTCTATTACTTGTGTGTTCATATTGGATGAGTAGAAATAGAATGACAATCCCCATTCTTATGTTTTATTATACTTATTAAAACAATGGAATGTAATAATATTTTTTATTTATTTGTCAAACTAGTAACAACTAATTTAAAATTGTTTAGATCATGATAGTTTTGATAATTGTATAAGTGGTGATGAATGGTAAGTAGTGATTGTGGTGGTGATGGTGGCGAAAACATCGGTCGTGGTTGTAATTTGGTATGGTGTGGTGGTGGTATGATAGTTATTGCACTAATAGTATGATGGCAGGGGTAGTGGTGGTGGTAGTAGTATCGTAGTTGAGGCAATGATAAAGTGATGGTAGTAGTAATAAAATAGTGATGACTGTTGAAGGGGTGAAATGTAATTTCCAGAATTGTAAGGAGTGATTCGTATTTTAATCAATTCTCAAAGAGTGTATTTGTAATTTATCCTTAATAATTTGAAAGTTACTAAGTTAAGTTTATGCATAGAGTGGTGAGTTAAGAGGCTTTGGTAATATTTGGAAAGAAGCTCACCTCCATTCGAATTGTCAATTTTAAGTTGACAATTTTGATAATAAAATTTGACATCTAATTATGCTCTAACCAAATTTTTAAAAGTGAATTGTCAATTTCACATATGTTAGCAATGTCAAATTTGACATACCAAAAAATGTCAAATGCTTTTGTTTTTATTATTTTAATAGTAAGAGCCAATAAAAGCGTTGCAAAAATATTACAACAAAAAACTATTAAAGTAAATGCAATAAAATAATAAGTTTTGCATATAGGTGGAGTGTTTCCTTTTAGATATGTACTTGTATATGTCAAGTAACTTGACATCCAAACATCTCCACCCAAATTTTTAAAATTTGATATGTCAAATTTTTTTTAAAGACTTGAGTGATAAATTAACATATATCAATTTGACATTTCTTACAAGAAAACTTTTCACCCTATATATCAAATTTATTATTCTATTATTTTTTGCTTCCAATTTTGAATTCTTTACGATTGGACTGAATACTGTTAAGCTTGTCAAAGTTGATTTGAAGTATTGAGTAGAGATGTTCTCAGATCTTTTTGACCCCAAAAAAAAAAAAAAAAAAAATTGACATAGAAATTTTTTTAAATTTGAATGGAGATGTTTTTGTAGTTACATAATCTAGCGGATAAAACTAGTCTAATGAATACTTAGAATAATTTTGTTATTTAAAATATGACAGTAGTAATATGAATAAAATTTTTATATTTAATTTTTTTAAAAATTATTTGTGTATTGAATTTCATTGTATATCGTTTTTTATTATTTGAGTGGTTGTACAGTCATTTTAATTTCTGAACAACTAAATCATTTGGGACTCGATCATTCTTGAAGGGCACCCTCATCTTATTATCAACTCATACATGGCATGGAAAGTTTCTCAATATTGATCCTCTTATATTTTACTTGTTTCACTTAATTGAGGGGAGTAATATGATCATTTCTTAGACTCCTAATAAAATGTTAATTGTATTTGCAAAATATTTATTATCATTATTATTATTTTAACCAAATATAAAAATAAATAGTTTGATGCAATCATCGTTATATTAACTCATTCCAATAAATCACATGACATCAAGGCACTATTTGGCATCTCTTATATTAGCACATTTTTCTGTCATTTTATTTTTTTTTTAGTCATATTACATCTCTACTTTTTTTACACATTTTTTTAATATAAAAATCAAAATATATATATGTATATGGATTATCTCAAACTACTGTGCCTAGGAGTCTTTTCTTTACTCCAAGTCAAGAAAACCAAGCAGCCCATGAATTGGCCTTCCGCAGCCCAAGAAAAGGAAACCGAGTGGCCCATTAATTATCAGCCAGCCGGACTATGAGGCTTAAGTTTTCTGGTTCTCCCAATTTTGAGGAGCTCCCTATTTTGGTTTGTGTCACGGTTTATAATTGCAAATGAACTAAGGCGAGTTTCGCTGAGCTTAAATTTAACTTATTTATTTATCAAATTTAAAAATTCAACTTGAATTCAACTTATACAAGATAATGAAAACTTGTATGTTATTGTTTTATATTATTTAAATTTATAAATAATAAATTAGCCAAGCTTTAAGAATCGTAATTCTTCAAACTCGAGCTCGGGTCGTTCATTCAATAAGCTTAAATTCTGTCTCAAACTCATTTATTTTACAGAACAAACGAAACAAAATTGAATTCTTATTGAGCCAAGCCAAGCACACAAACAGTGAATTCATTTGTAACTTAACTATAGTGGAGGACTTAGCTAGCATTTCTCAGCTTTGCTTGTTTCTATTATTCGTTTTTTTCTTCCTGTCTATCCCTTTTATTCTGATTTTGTTTTTCTCTCTTTTTTTCTTTTTCCCTGTTTTTAATGAGTCACCCAAAAAAAAAAAAAAGTAAAATAAAATAAAATGGAGGCACAATATGTATCTTATCAATATGTTTGGGTCTTTTATAATGATTTTTCTTAACGATTTTTTGTATGATTGTTGTACCTTTAATTTTTTATTATTTTACTTTTAATTTTTATAAAATTAATTTTCAATCATTTAAAAAATTACTTAAAATCACTGTAGAATCTAGAAAAATTTACCTATAAATCTTATCTTGAGAAATGGCGATCCATTTAGTGCCAAGGATTTTCTTATAAATCAATTAGCCTTATTAATTTTAAAAATGTAGATTTAATATATTATTTAGATATTGAATTTACGGTTATACCCCTGATTTCTATTATATTTCCTTCTTTTTTTTCTTCTTTTGTGCTAGAAATGTAGGAATCAAATTTTGGATGAATTTTTATATGAGAATCATTTTTATTAGAAAACATTTCAAAATGAGTACAAAAATGACTTGAAATATGGGATTCTTCAAACATTTCAAAAAGGTGTGGGATTCTTCAAACATTTCAAAATTAGTATAAAAACTCCTTAATAAGTTTTGGGCAAATGTATAATTTAAAACTGTAACACTCCAATATAACATTCAAACGTAACATTCTAAAAAAAACTTCTTAGTGTACTTTTCATAAATGTAATACTCTCATATAACACCCTAAAAATCACCAATAAAAAAATTCTTAGTGTACTTTTTCAAGCGTAACACTCTAAAAAAATGATGTGGGATTCTTGAAACCATTCCAAAAGGAGTACAAAAATTTATTAATAAGTTTTGGGCAAATGTATAATTTCAAATTATTAGTGTTACGTTTGGGAAAAATATACTAAGAAGTTTTTTTGTGTGTTACATTGGAGTGTTACATTTGGAGAAAAAAATACTAAAGAGTTTTTTTAGAGTGTTATGTCGTTACGTTCGGAAAAAGTACACTAAGGAATTTTTTAGTATATTACATTGGAGAGTTACGTTTTGGAGTGTTACATTGGAATATTACATTTTTGTTTTTAATATGAGATTTGTTCCAAAATGAGAGAAAATCAAAACCCTCTATAGTGTGGATTGTCTAAATGTGTAATTTCACATTTGGAGAAACTCACTTTTATCTTTGAAAAAAAGTAAAGACAAACGTGTAAGTGACTAACTTTTTATATAATTTCCACTTTAATAAAACTTTTGGATTTATAAAAATTAAAAAATTAAAAAATTAAAAATTTTAAAAATTAAATAATTCACAATATCAGATTTTAAAATTTATTAATATTTCACCCTAAACTCTAAATCCATTATTCATAGCCAATGTCCTTAACCATGCAACAATTTTAGGCACAATGGTTGGCTCATAGCCAGGAGGCTAGAATTAACTGGCGTAGTCTTAGCCCGTCTGGGAATAGGTTAATTTAGTAATTTTTTAACTAATTGACTAAAAATGTAGGTAAAAAAAACTTGTGTGTTTGGAATGACTTTTTAACTAATTACGAAAAGCTGTGCAAAAAGTAGAGAGAAGCCGTAATTGTTGACTTTTTGATATGACTAATTGGCTAATTGACTAATTTAATAATTTTTTGACTAATTGACTAAAAAGGTAACATCCCAAACGAGGTCTTACTGCAGAAGGTGGGTTTGATACTGCCCGACTAAGTCACTGACATATGATTTATTATGGGTTAATATTATTATGCTTTATTTAGTTTATTAGAATGAGATAAAGGTGCTTTTGGGAAGTTGGCTTTTGATAATTTTTTTTGGTTTGTAACAAAAGTTAAAAGTTGATTTTTTTAAATTTTTTTTTATTTGAGAAGTTGGTTTTTAGCCAATAGTGAAATTATAATTTTACCCCTCATGAGTCAAAATGTGCTGCATGGATGAAGTTGTAAATATTTTAAACTAAATGGGAGTAATTTGGCCATTTTATTATGATTTGACATCATAAACAAATATTAATCAAAAAAGTCAAAAGTAACTTTTTACCAACTTCCCAAATCATTTGTCTAAAAAAGCCAAAAGCTTGGTTAAAAGCCAAAAAATCACTTTTTACCATCTTTCCAAAATAGGCCAAAATAAAATTGAAGGCTCCGTTTGATTAGCTTCTCAAATTATAGTTTTACCCATTGATTTGAGTGTGATGTTTGTTTTGAGTTTTCAAATCATAATTCTACACTCATTTTTCAAAACTCAATTTAAAACATAATCATTACTTTTCAAAACGCATAACCAAACACATAATTCAAAACTCTTTTCAAAATTCAATTCAAATCAATATTTTAATTTTTTAAATATTTTAAATATTTAAATATTTTTTAAATATTTTAAATATTTAAATATTTTTAAAATATTTTAATTTTGTTAAGATTTTAAATATTTTAATATTTAAATATGTTACGATTTTTTTAATTTTTTAATTTTTTGAATATTTTTAAATATTTTAATTTTAAAATGTTACGATTTTAATTTTTAAAATTTTAAAATATTTTATAAAAATAAATTCAAACTCTATTTTATAAATTTTTTTTAAATATTTTAATTTTTTTGTTATGTATTTGGTTACGATTTGAGTGTAGAGATGTGAAAGTAGTATAGAGTTTCGAATTATGTGTTTGGTTATAAGTTTTAAAAATAATTTCTTAATTGAGTTTTGTTTTATGTGTTTGGTTACGATTTAAGTGTAGAGTTGTTTTTAAATTTAAAATATTAAAATTTTAAATTATTTAATTTTTTTGAATATTTAAATTATTTAAATTTTTACAATTTAAATTTTTTGAATATTTATTTTAATTTTCTACTTATTAAATTTTTTAGATTATTTAAATTATTTAAATATTTATGATTTAAATTTTTTGAATATCTATTTTGGAAAGAAATTATTTCCTTTGTAGTATTTTCAATTAAAAAATTGATTAATGTTATTTTCTGTTAATAATAAATTTTTTTAATTGAATTTTAAAAAGAGTTTGGTTATAAGTGTTGATTAGAATTTTCAGTAGTGTGTTTTGTTTTGAGTTATAACAATTTGAATTAAGTTTTACAAACTCTTTCCAAAACTCATAACCAAACAAATTTTTTTATTTCATATGTCAAATCAAACTTTCAAAACTCAATTCCACATACAATTCAAAACTCAATTCAACACTTTATTAAAAAATCATAACCAAACAAATTTTCTGCACTCAAATCATAATTTCACAACTCACAAACTCAAAATACAACTCATACTCTCAAATCATATTTACAAAACTCTACCAAACGCAACCAAAATCATTCTTTAAACTCCTTCATAAAATGATTATTTTTTTGTCAACCAAACAAGAAAATTGACATTTTGATAGAAATATCTTTTCATTAGTGTAATAATGATATAGGCCTATTTTGGAAAGATAGTAAAAAGTAATTTTTTGACTTTTAACTAAACTTTTAATTTTTTTAGACAAATGATTTGAAAAGTTGATAAAAAATAACTTTTGACTTTTTTTATTAATATTTGTTTATGAGGTCAAATCACAATAAAATGACCAAATTATTCCTATTTAATTTAAAATATTTACAACTTCACCCATATAGCACATTTTGACCCATGAGAGGTAGAATTGTAATTTCACCATTTGCTAAAAATTAACTTTCCAAACCAAAAAAAAACCAAAAAAGTCAACTTTTGACTTTTGCTACAAATCAAAAAAAAGTGACTAAACACTTTGTTCTCAAAAAAGGCCATAGACACTATGACTTATTATGAAAAATTAGTTAAAAGTTGATTTTTTTAATTTTTTTTTTAGTTTTTTTTTTAAAATGTGTTAAAAAAAAGATAATGTAATTCAAAATAAATTAAAATTAAAAATTAGTTTTAGTCAAATTTCCAAATTAGGCGTATAGCATTGTCCCGCAATGGTACTAAACAAAACAAAGTTTCAAATGAGGTAAGTGGAGATCACTTGGTCGATTAAGTGGGAGATAGGATCGATTCTACTCTCACTTCATTTGACACTTTCTATTATAATGGGGTGTTTGGCAAGAAAAAAAAATAGTTTAATTTAGGTTAAAATTCACAAAAAGATAAAATAGGTTAAAATAGCTAATAAGACAAAATATCATATCAAACCTATAATCATTTCACTTTTTCTCTCACAAACATCACATCCAACCACAAAAAAATCTAATCATCTTCCCAAACACAAAAATTTTAGTCTACTAAAATAGCCAAAAACTAAAATAACCTACTAAAATAGCAACTTCCCAAACGAAGCCAATATCAAGCCAAATGATCTCACTAGTGTTCTTAATATATATTAGCAAATAAAAATAAAATAAAATAACATAAAGTATAAAAAAATAAATTTGCAGACACGTAAATGACAAAAATGGCATTGGTAATGTTGTTGGGGACAATGTGACCGATATCGTGTGATATGGGCAGCATGTGAAGACTCGTTGTGTGAGGGTTCTCTGCACACACGAATTTAGTCCTTCATAATTTGAATTCAACTCATGTATTTAAGTTTGATTTGTTTGTTAAATAACAAAGTTTTAAATTAAAATTTTAAATTCGTTTAATAATGAAGTTGAATTCAAATAGCCCAAGTTGAACTCCAATAGTCTTTGATATATATATATATATATATATATAATATTTTTCTAATTTATTTTATTTCTCTATTTATGTTTGATCTTTGTATAAATTTACATATTTGTTTAAAGAAATTTATTAATGAAAAAAGATTGGGAGCTCTAAATTAAGAGCTTTAATAATTTTAATTGGTGTGTGGGTCTCATATGATGTGATGTTTTAGCCTTATTTTTTTTTTTCACATCATTAATGCTCTTTTAGAGCTTTCAAATTAGAGGGATATATCATTTCTGTTTATTAATAAGATGAGTTTTTTTTTTTTTTTTTCATAATCTGTTCTTTTTCTTTTAATGTGTTTGATTTAGCTTTTATGTTTTCTTTCAAACTCAAATTTGAGTTTGAGTTTAGTTCATTTATGTAATCAATTTGATTCAAATCTTTAAACTCAAATTTTTAAGGTGGACTTAAAAACTTAAATTCAATTAATTTTGAGCGAACCAAATTATGATTGACTCCGTTTCCTTGCAACTGACATTTTTACCTCATCTAGCTTCATTTTGTCAATTACAAGGCCAAAGTAAAACACCAATGAGTAGTTGATTCATTGGTAAAATATTTTTAAAAATAAAAAACAGCATTTTGTCCCTTAAACTTTCATGTATTTTTTAATTTGACCTTTAAACTTCGATTCATATCAATTTTATATCCAAACTTTTCAAATTTTAATTAATTTGGCCCATGTCATCACATTTCCTCTATAATTGGAAGGAATGAGCTGACATGGAGGGCAAATTGATTTTTAAAGTACAGTTTGGGGGTAAATTGATTTTTAATTTGGGGGGGCAAATTAGTTTTTAAGGTATAGTTTGAGAGATAAAATAAAATTTTAAACGAACTTTGATGTCACATTAGTACATTCCGTCTAATCGTAGATAGAATGTGACGGCAATGACCAAATTAATCAAAATTTTAAAAGTTTGAGTGTAAAATTGATATTAATCAAAATCTGAGGGTCAAATTTTTCTTTTCAAAAAAATTTGAAAAGAAATTGTCTGATGCATAGAAGGGGACACAAATGGAAATTATCAAAATCTAAGGGCCAAATTCCATCAAACCCTAATTGATGAAATTAGGGTTTGATGGAATTTGATTTGATTCATTCTGCAAAAATGGCTTAGATCTAGATTTGGATTCCTAGAAATGTCCAGATCTAGATTTGGCTAAGATATGTTGAAAAGCAGATAGAAAATACTGAAAATATAGGTGGTGTTTGTTTTGAGGGATTAAAGGGTGGAATAGTTTGTTTTGGTTTAAAATTTTTGCACCAAACTATTAGTCTCTCCGAACTATTAGTTCCAAATCCATTGGACTATTTTGTCTCATGGAGGGTGGGACACAAATGGATAGATAAGGGGATATGGAATTAGATAGTGAAATGATCATTTTGACCCTTTACTATTTAAGTATGTATTAGTTTTAGTAAAATTTAATAAAATTTAAATGTCTTAATTTAAAAATAAAATAATTTTATTTAATTTTTATTGATGTTTTATTTATTTAATTTTTTAAAATAATTTTTATAGATATTTTATTGATGTTTATTTTAAAATTTTGTTTATATTTTATTTAATTTCATTGTTTATATTTTATTTAATTTCATTATTTACATTTTAGGGAAATTGACCAATAAGTCCCATATTTTACACTTGTAATCCATATAGTCCCATATTTTTTCTTGTAATCAATTTAGTTCTTTTGGATGTGTTACTCATTTGCCCGCCACATTGGAGTGTCATATTTGGAAAAAATACACTAAAGAGTTTTTAGTGTCATATCATACCCGCCATGTTACAGTGTCACATTTGAAAAAAGTACACTAGTAAAGAGTTTTTAATTTTTTTAGAGTGTCACATTATACCCCTCATATTGGAGTGCCACATGTCACGTTTAGGAAAAGTACACTAAGGAGTTTTAATTTTTTTTAGAATGTCACATTATACTCGCCACGTTGTCACGTTTGAGAAAAGTACACTAAGGAATTTTTATTTTTTTTAGAGTATTAGATCATACCTGCCACGTTTTCATATTAGAAAAAGCACATTAAGGAGTTTTTATTTTTTTTAGAGTGTTAGATCATACCCGCCACATTGTCACGTTTAAAAAAAGTACACTAAAAAGTTTTTAATTTTTTTTAGAGTGTCATATCATACCCGCCACACGTTCCACGTTGTCACGTTTAAAAAAAGTACACTAAGGAGTTTTTGTTTGTTTTGAAGTATCACATCATACCCGCCACGTTGTCACGTTTGAAAAAAGTACACTAAGAAATTTTTATTTTTTTAGAGTGTCACATCATACCCGTCACGTTGTCACATTTGAGAAAAGTACAATAATTTTTTTTTATTTTTTTTGAAGTGTCACATCGTACCTGTCACGTTGTCACATTTGAAAAAAGTATACTGAAGAGTTTTTTTTTTTTTTTGGAGTAAAAGTTTTAAAGTGTCATATCATATCCGTTACGTTATCACATTTAAGAAAAATATACTAAGAGGTTTTTAATTTTTTTGGACCATCACATCATTAGAGTATCATATTCATACTTGTCATATTAGAGTATCACATCATACCTATCACATTAATAAAAGGGTATAGTTGTCCATCAAAACACTACCAAAATAAAAAATAAGACCATACGGAAAGAAACTCTCCACTAATAAGACTTAACAGATCAATAGAAAAAACTTGAGACTAATTAAAGTACTTGTTTGTGATATGAGATTTATTAGTAAATGTCCCTAAAATAAAAGTATAGAAAGTATTTGGGAATGATCTTTTAATTTTATTTAAAAAAAAAAAAACAAAATGCAAAAGTAGAGAAAAGAGAAGGAATTTTTTATTTTTTTATAAGCTGTTTTGGTTTTTTAATTTTTTGACCAAAATATATTATTGCCAAACAACCTCTACTGTGGAAGTCGTCACTTTTTCTTTAATAATACTGGCATGTCACCCGTGTTATGTATGAGATTAAATTTAAAAAAATCATTTATGTGAATCTAATAAATACAATCTAATTTTTTTTTTCTTCAAAAAACATACATTAAAAATACAATCACCGTGTGATTGTATTAAAAAAACATGAATACAATCTTTTTTTTTTCAAAAACACATATTAAATGGAGTTCAGAAAATGCAATCATTAAAAAAAATAAAATCACCATGTGATCAAAATAGAGTATGAAAAAAACACAATCACAAATTAAGCTAATTAAAAAAACAGCAATGAAGTGAATTGATAATTAAAAAATGCAATTATTTTTTTTTCAAAAAGCATAGTGAGTTAAAAACCTAATTAGAAATTAAGCTAATTAATAGTTAAAAAGCACAACCTTTTTTTAAAAAAAATATAGTGAGTAAAAAAATCTAATTACAAAATATAATCTAATCATCATCATCAATAGTGCGCAATTTATGTGAGTCTAATGAATACAATCTATTTTGTTGTTCAAAAAACATAGAAAACTAAATTAAGTCTAATCACAATCACAAAATACTATCCAATCATCATCATCAATCAAACAAAGTGTAAAAATACGATTCGTATTGAAAAACAATGAAGTCAATTGGCAATTAAAAAATAATAATTTTTTTTTAAAAAATACGAATTAAGTTAATTGATAGTTAAAAAGCACAACCTTTTCTTTAAAAAAAAAATACAATGACTACTTTATGTAAATCTAATAAATACAATCTTTTTTTTTTTTTCAAAAAACAGACTAAAAATACAAGGGTGAATCACCAATAAATCTCAAAATGTTATCTTATAAACGATTTAGTTCTCTCTTTTTTCTTATAAACCCAAAGGTCCCATTAAAGTGAAAATTACATAAAAGGGTAGTCACTTACATGTTTGAGTTTAATTTTTTAGGGATAAAAGTGATTTTCTCAAAATGTAAAATTACACATTTGGACAATTTGAACTATAGAAGTTTTAGATTTTCCCTCATTCTAGGACAAATCTCACATTACGAACAAAAACCTAACACTCTAACGTAATACTCCAATAAATTAACACTTCCATGTAATATACTAAACTCATTGGTGTACTTTTCTCAAACGTAACAACGTAACACTCAAAATTTTTTTTGATGTATCCCAAACGTAACGCTCCAATGTAAAAAAAAAAAATTTAAAAAATTCTTAGTGCACTTTTCCCAAACGTAACACTTCAATCAGCGTAATCCCAAACATAACACTCCAATGTAACACACAAAAATACTAAAAAAATTCCTTTGTGTACTTTTTTTTTCAAACGTAACACTCACAGTTTGAAATTATAAATTTGTTCAAAACTTATTAAGGAATATTTGTACTCTTTTTAGAATGATTTGAAGAATCTCACATTTTTTTTTTTAGTGTTACATTGGAGTGTTATGTTTAGGAAAAGTACACTAAGAAGTTTTTTTTTTTTTTTAATGTTACATTGGAGCGTTACGTTTGAAAAAAGTACACCAAATAATTTTTTTGTATGTTACATTAAAGTGTTACACTAAGGAATTTTTTTTCAAGTATTATATTAAAGTGTTACGTTTAGAAAAAGTACACTAAATTTTTTTTTTTGTGTTACATTAAAATGTTACACTAAGGAATTTTTGTGTGTTACATTAGAGTATTACACTAAGGATTATTTTAGAGTATTATATTAGAGTGTTATATTTGAAAAAAGTACATTAATAAATTTTTTTGTATGTTACATTAGAGTGTTACACTAAAGAGTTTTTATGTGTGTTTTATTAGAGTGTTATATTAAGGAGTTTTGTTGTGTGTTATATTAGAGTGCTATGTTTGAGAAAAATACACTAAGGAGTTTTTTTGTGTGTTACATTAGAATATTACAATAAGAAATTTTTTGTGTGTTACTTTAGAGTGTTACACTAAAGAATTTTTTTTGAGGGTTATATTGGAGTGTTACGTTTAGAAAACTATAATAAGAAGTTTTTTACGTGTTACGTTAGTGTTATGTTTGGATGTTAATTAATGTCAATGTTACAATAAGGACGAACACCATATAAAGGAACGAACACCACACCAATAACATCACAAATGAGGTAACATCATCCACCTACAAATCACTCCACTAAATCCTTACAAAAAAAATAAATAAATAGAAACGTAAAAACCTACCTTACCTACGCACACCCAACATTAGGAAAAAATTCAAATAAAATCACATACAAGGGCAAACAAGTAAACTTTCAAACCCCAAATCAAGGAAATACAACATACCAAAAATAAAAAGGATTAATTGGTTTGAAAGAAAACTTCTAGGACTAATGATGTGTTTGGTTGGAGGATTTGGAGAGGGATTTGGAAAGAGAAAGAGAAAAGTTGTGTGAAACTAGGTGAAATATAGGTATATTTTATTCACATTTCACCTTCCATTTCCATTTCCCTTTCCAAATCTCTCCTCAATCCTCCAACCAAACACAGCATCAATGAAATAACTTTTCTCTAAATAGGATTTATGAGTAATTGTTTCTTTATGGTATCTCATATTTTAATAAATAAATAAGATTTAAAAAATCCACTTCATAATGAATCCTAAATAGAAACACCAAGGGTTATCTTAGATGGTTGATTAGGATCACGGTAGGTGAGAATTGTATGTTACTGTATGGTAGAAGAAGAACTATTGGCACGTGACTTTCACACACCTATATGCCAAGCGGTTAGTTGTCCTGGAGGTATCTGGTTGGGTTGGTAGCCTCCGGTCATTATCATTGCAAACCAAACGTCAAAAGAGAAATTACAGTCGAGTTGTGGTCTCTTGGGGATTCTCCTATTTTTTTGGATCTATTTATTTTAGTCCAAGGATAATGAAATTTTTTAGTCCAAGGATAATGAAATTAGATTAATAATTCGTTGAGTTTCACATAAATTATTTTTATTTTGAAGCAATGCTAGTTTCATAGGACTACGTATTACCTTTAAGAGGTATTAGCGGTAATCTGTGTTATTCATGGACAAATTATAAAAAAATGATAAATAATATTCAACATGTTAAAAATTAACAATTAAATATTATGATATTAATTTAGATGAGTATTTAAATAATAAATTTGAGTGATCTAATTCAAGTTTTTTGAAAAACACTCAATCGGATAAACTCAAGTGAAAGGGAAATGCAAGAGTGAAATTTTATAAATATAAGATAAAGATAAAACAAAATTACGTTTAAATTTGAAGATATAAATTATAAGAATATAGAAAAAAAATTAGATAAATCCTAGAAAATGATAAACTCAATTGAAAATCAAGAGAAAGAGTAGAATTATGTAAATATAAGATAAAGATTAAAAAAAATCAAGTTTAAAATTGAAGATACTCTATAAGAATATAGAAATAGAAAATTAGATAAATTCTAGGAAAAGGAGGTAGAGAGAAATTCAATAAATATCAAATGAAGATTGAAAAAGAAGAATCAAGTTGAAATTTAAAAATTCAAAAATAAGATAGGTAAACCTGAAAAAGAAAGTCTAATATAACTCTAATAATAGAATAACTGGAGAGGATAGTAGTTTAAAAATTAGATTAGGGTGAAATACTACTTATAATTTTTTAAAGTTTTAAAATTTGTGAAAAAAAAAAGTCAAAAACAAGAAGAACCACGTATGTTAAAAATTAGATAAGAGTGAATGCCGCCTTTAATTTTTTTTTTAAATTTAAATTGTGTAGTTAAAAAATAAGTATTTATTATATCTTATTATACAAATTTTAACTCTATTTTGTGTGTACTATCTATAATTTTAATAGTTTTGTATTATAAAGTTACTTAATTAAAAAGAAAAAAAATTCAAGGAATCACTTTTTTCATTTTTTAATTGTATTTTGTGGCCATAAACTATAAATTTTAATCTTAATTAGTTTTATTTTATTTTTGTGTTATGTGATAATATAATCATTCATTTTAAATAATAAGGTCTTAAGTATAGAACGCATATGACTTAAATGTTTCTCTGACATTGACACATGTTATACATGTGAATATAAAATTTAACAATCATAAAAAAAATAAAAAAAAATTCTTACCTATGCTTTTTGTCTAAATACATAAAATATATTTATTTAAATTAAGTTCTAAAATTTTGATTATAAATATGTAATGTATTTATAATTTCAACACAACATAGTTGAATAAAAATTTTATTTATAAGAAACTAACCAAACTTTCATTTAAGTATTCACATAAAAATAAATACACCAAATAACCTAAAATTAAAACAAACAAACAAAAAAATTGCACAAGAAAAAAGAGAGCAAAAAACATAATGAGATTTTAAATTTGTTCTCCAATCTTTTTACCCAATTTAATATTGTCATGGAAGTTGGATTTGGAATTGATAAGTTAATTTTATTTTAATTTTTTTGAAATATCTATAGGTAGGATGTAAATTTGATAAAAAAAATTTGAATTAGAGTCAAACTGATCTTTTATTTCTTAAATATTTTGAAAAGGAGTGTTGTTGTTAGCACCCCTATTTCTTTGGACCTCCATTTATAAATTGTAAAACCCTTAAAATTTCTTTTCTCTCCCCAAATAATACAAAAATTATCCTTATAAAAACATTTTACCCATTCAAATACACACCATATACCCCAAAAAGCCTCTCTTTCAAAACTCTAAAAAAACCCATGACGGTGGAACCTTCCAAAGCCAGTAGAAAAAATTTATGTGATTAATAAGTTTTTTTTTCTACTTTATTACAAGGTTTGCCAATCTATTTGATTTTTTTTTATTACCTCTTTTCACACACACAACACAATGCACTTTCATGTTTCTCTGTTTGATTTTTTATCATTCATCCATGGCCTCACTGTACTTGTATGCTCTTTGTGTGAGCAAAACTAGGTAGGATTTCACCCCCGGTTGACCACCCAAGGGTGGTCTGACCTCCTTTGTTTGCCTGCTTTTGCCATTGCTTCGGTTATTTGTTTCCGAACAAATAAGAAATGTTCAATTACTTGTTCCTGAACAAATAAACAATATTCAGCCTCGTGTTCCCAAATTTCGGTCATATTTTCGGGAGTTCAGTCCCAAAAAAATGACAGACAATTTCTATTATTTTTGCCATTTTTTTCAAGAAACTTACTCATTGTAACACCCCGAAAAAATAACAATATAGACTCAATAACTCCCATTACATTATCTTGTTTCCAAAATAATAACTTCCATTGTTTAATGTATACGGAAGATAAAGCCTCAACATTTATATCATCACCAAATCTCCCACATTTGTATTCATTAAACTCAAGAGATTTATAAAAAATATAAAAAAAAATTCCCACATGCGGTTATACATTCAGCATCCCTAGAATATGAATTTATAGCATGTGGCACAATATGTCAAGTACAAAAAAATGCCAATGGTTTTCAAACCCATACATGTAAAGCCTTTGGCTTATCAAAATAATTACAACAAAAGGAAAAGTGCCTTGTGCTCACAAAATCCTATAGGGTGAGCACAAAGCCCAATAGGAAAAATCTTAACAAAGTATATACATTTTATATAGTCTCCTGAGATGAATGCATATGTCATGTCATGCTCAAAAACATATATCTCTATCTTTTGAAATTTTTGTGCACAATGCAATTTGAAGATATAACAATTCAATAACTTCAATATAGTTCAAGGGGTGGTAAATACGACTTAGGTAATCCCTAGGTTGGTGTCTACAAGTAGGCATAACAAGCACTATCAATCCCCAGTTTACCCGTTACTAACCGATAGGCACATGGTACTTCCTCTACGCGTGTTTTCGGTCTTTCACCATAGACATTCAGGCCAACTTAATCAATACCAACTACACTCCCTATTCGGACTTACCAACGTATTTATCCCAAAACAAATCAAAATGATCTTGTTTCACAAAACAATTTCTTTCTCAAGGCAATAACTTTCCAATGCAAGGTTCAAAATCAATTATGACAATGATTAAATGGAATGACAATGCAAAATATAACAATGCATCAATATAGTTCCATTTTTCAATCACACCACACAATCCTCCATTGTGATCAAATTCTCACATCTCTTATCAATATAACATTATAATATAATTCTAAGAGATAATATAGCAATATCAATATTCATATATTCTCCACATGTTAAACATAATTTTCTAAACTTGGTTTTCCAAAACAAACCAATAATAGGTTTTAAAATCAATAATTCTCATTTCCCCAATGAAATTCCTTATTTGATACAATTATAGAACAATTCACCAAATATAAATTTCACAATACCACAACTTTTTCCCAAAATCTCCAAATTCTTGGATTTTCATCAAAATTAGGTTTTGTTCTATTTTTGAAAGGATTTTTCCACAATAACACCCACACTATAGAACATAACCCATATTCTCAAAAGCTTTAAAAAGAAATAGTGCAAATCTATTTCTAATATCATCTAGGGTTCATCAACCCAAAATCATGATCCAAACATGAAGAAATACTCCAAACAAGTTTAGACTTGCAAAAACATATATATAACTCAACGATCATCCCTACCTCAAGCTTGGAAGAGGAAGGAGATGAAAACCCTAAAGTTCAACGTTGATGAAAACTCGATTCAATCGGTATAAACTTAGCCCTCGTTACCCTCTTCGATTTGGTGTAAAAAGCCCTCTCAAATTCTTGAAATTTTTTGCTAAATCTTAGAGAGAAGCTTGGATTTGGGTGTGTTTGTAGAGGGAAAGGAGAGACAAGATGAGTATAGAGAGAGAGAGAGAGAGAGAGAGAGAGAGAGAGAGAGAGTGACAAAGTGTGTCTAACACATTTTTGGCATCAATTTTGAGGAAAATAGCATGAAATTCGAGACAGGCGCACCGAAATCCGCACGAGCAGATTCTGATGTCTCTACGGGCGGTTTGCTCTAGAGAAGAACTCAAAAAATTTCTCAAAATCCCCTCGAGCGAAATACAGAATCCGCACAAGTGGCTTTCTGCCTAGAAAATCTAGAAACCCCTGTGAGAATTTGCTCGAGCGATTGCCAAATCTACACGAGCGATTTTGCCCAAAAACTCATAATTTGATTTTTGTACTCCGAATCCAGTTCCAATGCCCAAAATCCAAAATTTTTTACTCGGAAAAATTAAGAGAGGTTAAGTTAGAGTAGAAAAGAAATCTCAATGACCCAATAAGATAAACAAAACACCGAAAGTAATACACACTAACTTACTACTCTATACTAGTCAAGCCCAACACCCAGGACATCACACTCATACAAGTCCAACACCCGGGACGTCACACTCATACAAGTCCAATCTCTTCTAAGCTAAGAATATCATCAAAGTTATGAACCTCTTCTAAGCTTTTATTGTTGACCTCCTCTGTCTCATGGAGTTGTGATTGCCGGAAAAACTTTCACTCATTGTATATAATCAAATGGTTGCCACCGTTGCCACCAGAATATTGCTACTAAAGGGTTTTCAATGTTTTGAGGGTGGGTAGGTTTTGAACGTGAGATTTGGGAAAGATGGATGGGTGGTGATGGGGGTGAGTGCTCTCATAAATCCTAACTCATGATGTAGTAGGTATGTGGGCTTAATTGTGAGATGGGGTGTCCCAAAATTATTGAGGTCCCTTTCAATAATTTCACTTGAGGTTATTGTTGTAATAAAATAAATAAAAAAAAGCTAAAAAATGGAAAGTTTAAAATAATTGATGGAATGCTAATAGCAACACTGTTTGAAAATCTATTATGTATATGGTATTATATATATATATATATATATATCCATGCCTTAAGTAATTAAAAAGTGAAATAAAAAATATAAAAACAAAAAAAAATAGAAAAATAGAATGAGAGAAGAATGAGTGTGCCACGTAGGAAAGAGTTTCATGAGATGTTAGGATTGAGAGTTTGGAATTTTTTAAGAGACTATTACATTTGCTTATATGGGAAGTGTTTGGGTGTGCAAGATATATATCATATGTATTTGTGTAGTTTTTTACACACACACACACACACACACACACATATATATATATATATATATATAAGTTACCTCACAAAATCCTTTAAATTCTCACAAATATACGTAAGTTGTGATTTCTTAAATTTTATGGATTAACTTACGTATGTTTGTGAAAATTTACACAATTTTGTGAGATAATTTATGTATATTTGTGATAATTTATACAAGTACATATGATATGTACTTATACACTTAAGAATTGCCCATAGCAATCCCAATCTAATTGACAGTTATTATTATCGCCAACTTATTTTCTTTAGACTCCTCAAAACACAAGGGGGGACATTTACCCACTCCCTAATCTAAATGATGGAATTATACTTTTATTTTATAAAAATTAGTATATTACACCCGCTATACACGGGTACAAATAAATAATCAAAATTTATTTTTTAAAATTAAATAATAATATAAAATTAATTTAAGAAAGTTTATCTATAAATCTTTTTTTTTTTTTGAAAAGTTATATTTATTTGATTTAGTACCATTAAATGAATGTCTTTTTGTGATTCATTTTTCTAATTTTCTTATTCATTTTTTGGGATGGAAATGGAAATGTGAGGCATGAAAGATTCTTTTTGGGGGGATTGGTGGCTGAAGTGTTGGTTGTCGAGCATGAAATATTTCTGTTAATGTGGTTTTATGTTGTAATATTGGAGTGTTACATTAGAGTGTTATATTTAGAAAAAGTACACCAAGGAGTTTTTGTGTTATATTGATTGGAGTATTAGGTTTGGAAAAAATACACTAAAGAATTTTTTTGGAATGTTACATTATTACGTTTGAGAAAAGTACAATAAGTAGTTTTTTAGTGTGTTACATTAGAGTGTTGTATTTGGAAAAATTACACTAAGAAATTTTTGAGTATTGCATTGATTAAAGTGTTACGTTTAGAAAAAGTATACTAAAGAGTTTTTGTGGAATGTTACGTTGTTACGTTTTAGAAAAATATACTAAAGGGCTTTTTAATATTACATTGATTAAAGTGTTACGTTTGGAAAAAAAATACACTAAAGAGTTTTTGTGAAATGTTATGTTGTTACGTTTTAGAAAAGTACACTAAAGAGTTTTTTAGTATATTACAATGGAGTATTACGTTTGGTAAAAGTACATTAAAAAGTTTTTTTGAAATGCTACGTTTAGTAATTTCATCTGTGTGGGTGAAAATCTGACCACACTGCCCGCTTAGTGATCAACTGGAGAGCACAGGCAGAATAGATGGCTTTAGCAACCTGTAACAGAAAGAAAAAGGCTCCGGCGGTGGTTCTTCCACCCGGGGGCACTTCGACGATCAAGTCAGTATACTTCTCAAAGATAATCAAGTGTTAAACTCAATGCTCAAACATAAATTGCATACCTTAGACCCATGGGGGTGCCTCTCTTTTATAATATGCTCAATCCAAGTCCCACTAGAAGTATGACTTCTATGAACTTCATATCAATGTTTACTTTGGACTCTTTAAGAGATAAAGATAAACTCCCTAAGAGCTTTATCCTTATCTTGGTTAAGTCCCCTCTTCGTCTTAGGACTCTTGTCCCTTATCTCGGATTCCGATATCTTCGGAGATAACCTCGGCTTCTCCGAGATTATCTCGGCTTAACTACCAGGACACGTGGCACCTCGGCTGACACGTCGGCGTCACCATGCCACGTGTTGGTATTCAGAAAATACATCCCCACAACTGCCCCCTAGGTTCTATTACCTCGGCATTCTGAGGTGATGGAACCTATTCCGATATTTCGTCACTTCTTTTCTGAGTAATGGCTCAAAAACTGTTTAGCCAAGATTATCCACTTTCAGCCGATGTGTTCTCTTCGGAGAACAAGGTTTCGATCGTACTCTCCCACGCGCATGAGCTGTCATGCATATCTAACCGTTCCTTTCACGTGTTTTGTCTTCATTGGAGCGTGTCGGTGACGCGCCTGAAAGCTGTCTGTCGTTCGTCTGCGCCGTCTGACGCGTGCGTTGCTCTAGGCGTAATAATTGCCCTATTTTTGCCGCCGTTTCAAATTTTGACAAAACTCTTCTTTGCCTTCTTTTTTTTTTTTTTTTTTCCTTCACTTTTTCATTCTGACTTCTTGCTCTCTCTCTCTCTCTGAAAGCTCTTTCTTCTTCGAATCTGCCATTGCTTCGATCTTTCTTCTGCAACTGCCCTTAATCCCTCATTCTTGCGAAGCCTTCTTCGCTGTTGCAACCGGTTTCTGAGCTCGGCGAACATTGCCCCGGCTTCATTTGTTCCGGTAAGATTCGCTCCCTTTATTGTTAATTCTCTTTATGTGCTTTTGTCTACCTGTTACCATTATTGATTTTGTTCGAAGCCTTGGATTTATTTGTATCTTTGAATTGTGGCTACATCTCGAACTTCTGTACTATTTCACCATTCTCTTTGCCACTGTTCTTGATTTTTTTTACTTCTGTATCTCTATTGTTTCTGAGAGCTATACCTCTGTTCTTGAATCTGAAACTTCATCTTTGTTTTCTGTTTTTCGTATCTGTCCCAGATTTGTGCCTTCGATCTTTATCTTCATAGTTCATAGATTTGGGATTTGTCTGTAGAACCTTTAATCCTTAGGGAAAACTGAAACAAACCTTATCAGTCTCTTCTTAGGTCTTTGCCGAGGTTCTTGCAACCCTCCTTTAAATGCCCATCTTCTGAAACGCATTTCTCTTAGATTAAGCCGACATAATGGGTATGTGGAGGCATAGGGTAAATACCCCAACAAAACTAGAATACTTTAGGCAGGAATTCTCTATCCCAGCCGATGTTCATCTTAAACTAGCTGGGGACGGTGATACCATCATGCCCACAGACCATACGATGCCCTTCCCTATAGTAGCTTTTACCGAATGTGGACTTCGGCTTCCACTTGATCCCCTTTTTCGTGAAGTTCTTCATTTCTACAGGCTAAACCCCATGCAACTTACTATCAACTCTTATAGGGTGATTAATGGTATTATAGCTTTAGCTAGGCAAGAGAACCTTAGAATTACCCTGGCCGACCTTCAATACTGCTATACCATGTGCCCTCTTGACCTGAAGGATAGGGGTTTTTTTTATTACCTTAAGCCGAGATCTACTCAGTACAAAATTGTAGCCGACCTCCCAGACTCCAACAAGGGGGCTGGAGATGATTTTGTCATTGCTTCTGGAAATTGGGAATTTGGCCCAGATGAAGATGTCCACCTCTACCCTCTACCTCGAACAGTTACAGAGGGCAAGAGTAAGAGCCCTGAGTCAACACTTAGTTGTTTTTATTTAAGTCTTTAATACTTTCTGTTTCTGACGTCTGTTTCTTTGTCCTGCAGATCTTCATCAGCAACCGAAAAATTTTCGTCAATCCTTTTTCCCAGGAAAAGATCTGAAAAGACTCCTTGACCTTCCCATCCATAAACGGAAAGCTCCACTGCTACTAAACTTCATCCCCACATATAAATCCACATTGCTCGACGTTCCGAAAACAAAAAAGAAAAGCCTCTCCCCGCCTACTGCCACAACTCAAACCGCTTCAACATCACGAACAGACCAAGAGTCTACATCTGACCCTGTCGATCTTCCATCGACTTCGGCCCCCTACTTAATACCAATCCCAGAACGCAAACGTCGTCGAAGACTTGTAAAAACTTCCGAGATGGTTCGTTCAAGGCCTGTCGTTCAAGATCTCCTCGCCGACCTTCCAACCGACGCCGATGCTGTACCTTCCCAATCAATGCCCCCACCAAAGCCGAAGAGAGTTAAAAAGGCTCAGCCCAAGGCCAAGGCTACAGATGCCGAGACTGAGGATGCTTTGCCTATTTCTAAACTGGCAGAAAGCAAAAAATCAGCCTCTATTTCCACCAAGAGGTCTGCTGAGGGCCAACCCTCAGGGTCTACACAATCGAAGAAGGCGAGGTCATCGTCCGCGACGACCTCGGCTTCAAAGAAGCCCGACGTCCCCTGGGCCCCTGATCTAACCTTGGAGGATAGGCCCATTATGGCTAGTGAAAGTGCCGACGACATTAACGTTGGTGTCGCCCTCAGTACTGCTCTTCTTCTTCCGAATGACTTGGAGCGAAATGCTAAGCTTAATGAGTATGAGAATTACGCTCTTATGCTCCAACACTCCGTTCAAGTAAGTATTCCTGTTTGCACTTTGTGATTTTTCCTCCTGTTTCTTACTGAGAGTATTATCTAACAGTTCTGCTTTTCTGTAGGCCATTCAGCACGCCCATTCATTTTCAATGCAATCTTTTGAAAATCGTCAAAGATTAGTTGATATGAAGAGGGAAGCATCTTCCATGAAGAGAGAGATAAAGTCCCTTGAAGCAAAAATGAAAAAACTGGAGGATCAGACCGAGGCTGCAACTAAAGCCCAAACTTTAGCTCTTGAGAAGGCCGAATTTGCTGAGGCCGTTAAAAAAGTTGCTGAGGCTGAGAAAAGAGAGGCCGAGGCTAAGAAGGCCCAAGCGGAGAAAGAACTCCAGCAAGCTCTGGCCACCAAAGAGGCCGAAGTCAAAGAGGCCGATGAAAAGGCCTACGCCCAAGGTATGGCCGACGTCGCAGAAGATTATAAGCTTCAAGTCAGGCAGGCATGCAACAGGGGATTTTCCCTAGGTTGGATGTCCCTGATAAAGAAGCTTGATCTCCCTGTTGACTCGCCCCTTCGGAATGCTGATGCCATCCTCTTGCCATTTCCTCCACCTCCACCTGAAGGCGAATCAGAATCTGAGGCTGACGCCGAGGATGAAGATAAGGAGATCAATGAAGAAGCCTTGGTGAGAAAACCCAAGGATGCCGTCGAAGCCAAGTCCCCTCCTCCTGCAGAGCAGGTTATGGACTTAACCTTGGATGAGGAGGGTGATGAGGCTGAGGAGGCAACCAAGGAAACTGCCACTGGGCAGCTATCGTCCAATCTTCTCTTGATAGAAAAAAGTGTTGAGGGATCATTAGCAGAGATTGATGCCGAGATACAAGTGGAAAAAGTGACCGATGAGGTTCAACCAGAATCGTCCGAGGTCCCAGTCCTTGCAACTGCTAACACTGAAGAATCTTGAAAAGAATTGTCTTTTGTACTTTTTCCTTCTTTTTCTGTACTTTGTACTTTTGTACTCTTTTAATTTTTGGACAATGCAAAACTTCTTCTTATGGCCGACGTGGTTTTTTCAATATGTAATTGCAACTGTTCTTTTCTATGGATGTTTTAATCTTGTGATGTTCTGTTGACTGCTTTCTGCATAGTCTTGTACTTAGAAGTTTTTTGCATGCTTCTTCATGTTGCTTCCTTTGTGCAATCTTCTCGGGGTTACATACCTCGGGTATAACTACAAAACTTTTACTTCGGCAAAATACTAACCTGCAAACTTTTCATAAATTTTAACAAGTATAAAACATATATTTCGGAATGTAAACTTTGTAAGCTTCTTCTCAAGTTTCAACAAGTATTAAATGGTAATCTCAGTCTATCCTACTTGTAAATTGCTATGAATTTCAACAAGTAGTGAACAATATACTTAGTCTTTACTTTAACCTGTAAATTTCTGTATACCTCAGCGGGTGATCATATGTCGGCTTAACATAAACTTGTAAATTGCTACAAATTTCAACAAGTGTTAAGCATCTTCCTTAGGGTTAAGCAACCCACATATTGCTTTGAGAACTTAAGTAATAACCTCGGCTTAACTTCAACTTGTAAATTGCTACAAATTTCAACAAGTGAAGATAAGGAATCAGTTTAATTCCAACTTGTAAATTGCTACAAATTTCAACAAGTGAATTAAGGAATCAGCTTAATTCCAACTTGTAAATTGCTACAAATTTCAACAAGTGAATTAAGGAATAATCTCAGCTTAACTTCAACTTGTAAATTGCTACAAATTTCAACAAGTGAAGATAAGGAATCAGCTTAATTCCAACTTGTAAATTGCTACAAATTTCAACAAGTGAATTAAGGAATCAGCTTAATTCCAACTTGTAAATTGCTACAAATTTCAACAAGTGAATTAAGGAATAATCTCGGCATAACTTTGCCCCCAATGTGAACCTGAGTTTGGGTTCACATTAATTATGTAATAAACATCAATGCATAACTTTATCAATCATACGTGTTGAAAGAATTCTGAAAAGACTTTATTGATGATATCGGCCAAACAATGATGTATTTCTAATGATAGAAAAATTTCAAATTACAAGTATTCCAAGGTCTGGGCAATGCTTTGCCCTCATTGTCCTCAAGCCGATAAGCTCCATTGCCCAATACTGAAGTAATTCTGTAAGGTCCTTCCCAGTTTGGGCCAAGCTTGCCTTCCCTGGGATCCTTCTTGTTCCCGATGACTTTTCTCAGGACGAGGTCGCCGACTTGAAAATCTCTTGGATTGACCTTCTTGTTGTAAGCTCTGGCAAGCTGTTGTTGGTATACTGCAAGCTGAATTGCAGCTTTCTCTCTTCGTTCTTCCAACAAATCCATATCTCAGGCTAAGAGTACGTCATTGGTGCCATTCTCTACTCCTTGGGTTCTGATCCCTGGGATGCCGATCTCCAATGGGATGACTGCTTCTGTGCCATAAGCCATGGCAAAGGGGGTTTCTCCTGTTGATCTTCTCGGCGTAGTCCGATATGCCCAAAGCACGTTGGGCAACTCATCTACCCATTTTCCTTTTGCTGCATGCAGCCTCCTCTTTATTCCATCCAGAATTACTTTGTTGGATGCCTCTGCTTGCCCATTGCTTTGAGAAAAACTTGGTGTTGAGAAATAATTCTTGATCTTGAATCTTGCACAAAAGTTCTTGATAAGTTTGCTGTCGAACTGTGTTCCGTTGTCGGCAACTATTGCTCTTGGAATCCCAAATCTGGTGATAATGTTTCTCCATATAAAATTCTTGACGTCCACATCTCGGATTTTGGCAAGAGGTTCTGCCTCTATCCATTTTGTAAAGTAGTCTGTTGCTACCAGCAAGTATTTTCTCTGCCCAGTTGCCTGGGGAAGTTGTCCAACCAGATCCATGCCCCATTGGGCAAACGGCCAAGGGCTGGATACTGGGTTCAGGTCGGTAGCTGGCTGATGTATCAAAGGTGCAAACCTTTGACATTGTTCACACTTCTTCACATAGGCTTCGGCATCCTTTTGCATGTAGGGCCACCAATGCCCCTGGGTAATGGCCCTGTGGGCTAACGATCTGCCCCCAGCATGGCTTCCACAAATTCCTTCATGAATCTCGTAAAGAAAGTCTTCAACCTGCAAAGGGTGTACGCACCTTAAAAGTGGTCCAGTGAAAGACCTCCTGTAGAGATGGCCTTCTGCTGTTAGACTGAATCTGGCCGACTTCAGTCTAATTTTATGTGCTTCTTTATGGTCTTCTGGCAGCTTCCCCTCTTTTAGGAATGCAATGATTGCATCCATCCAGCTCGGTCCCAAGCCCACGCACATTGCTTCTTGTTTGGTGCTCTGTTTATCTATGCTCGGGGCCGACATATAATCGATCATAATTGTCCTTGTTTTTCCAGTTTGGATTGAACTGGCCAGGTTAGCCAACGCGTCGACGTGGGTGTTGTCATCTCGGCTAACTTGGAGTAATCTGCAGTTCTGAAATAGGGCTGCCAATCTGATGACTTCCTTTGCGTATGCCGACATTCTTTCGTCCCTGGCGGTAAATTCTCCTGTTGATTGATTGACAATGAGTTGTGAATCACAAAAAACAATTACCTCATCTGCTTCTGCTGCTGCTGCTAGCTTTAGCCCTGCAATTAATGCTTCATATTTTGCTTCATTGTTTGAGGCTTTGAACCCTAGACGGATGGACTGTTCTACTATTTCTCCATCTGGAGATATCAGCAGCACTCCTGCCCCTGCTCCCTGGCGGTTTGAACTGCCGTCGACGAATAGTCTGAATGAATCCCCGATGTAGATGCTGCAGGGTCTGAGCTTCTTATTCTCTTGTTTTTTTGGCTGGGATTCCTTTTGCTTATTGGGACAATGCTCATCTTGGCTCGGCGGAGCCCGATGTACGATGGCTTCAGGTGTGAGTTCTGCGACGAAGTTGGCCAAAACTTGGCCCTTTATTGCTGTTCTCGGCCTAAACTCCAGGTCATACTGGCCCAGGGTTACTGCCCATTTTGCTATCCTTCCTGTTAAGTCTCCTTGTTGCAACAAGGACTTTAGTGGGTGCTCTGTTAGGACCACAATCTTGTCTGCCTGAAAGTAATGGCTCAATTTCTTTGAAGCCATTACTAAGGCCAGCATTAATTTTTCCAGTGGTAGGTATCTTGTTTCTGCGTCAGCCAAAGTTTTACTTACATAATAGACAACCTTTTGCTCCCCTTTTTCTTCTCGGATTAGCACTGCACTGACTGCGTGTTCAGAGACTGCCAAGTACAAAAACAGCTCCTCTCCTAGTACTGGGTTGGAGAGAACCGGAGTTGTGGTCAAGTACTTTTTTAGGTCGGCTAAGGCAGCTTCATATTCTTCTGTCCATAGGAAGTCTGTGGCTTTTTTCACCACGTTAAAGAAGGGTCTGCACTTGTCTGAGCTTCTGCTAATGAATCTGTTTAGGGCTGCGGCCCTCCCAGTAAGTATTTGAACTTGCTTCACCGATGTCGGGCTCTGTAGTTCCAGGATGGCCTTGATTTGGTCTGGGCTGGCCTCAATGCCCTTTCTTGTTACCAGATATCCTAGAAATTTACCTGACCCAACTTCAAAGGCACACTTCGAGGCGTTGAGTCGGAGCCGATATCTTTTGAGTATGTCAAAGACCTCTTTTAGGTCGGCAAGATGACCTTTTGACTCCTTGGTCTTTACGACCATGTCATCGATGTAAACTTCTACTGTTTTGCCAATCAGGTGTTTAAACATCTTTGTTACTAACCTCTAATAGGTTGCTCCTGCGTTTTTCAACCCAAAAGGCATTACCTTATAACAGTACAGGCCTTTCGGGGTGATGAACGCGGTCTTCTCCTCATCTGGAGGGTACATGGCAATCTGGTGGTACCCTCTGTATGCATCCAAAAAACTCATCCTTTCATGTCCCGAAGTGGCGTCTACCAGTTGGTCGATTTTGGGCAGAGGAAAGCTGTCTTTGGGGCAAGCTTTGTTGAGGCTGGTAAAGTCTACACAAACCCTCCACTTGCCATTCTTCTTTTTTACTACTACTGTGTTGGACAGCCATGTTGGGTACTGAACTTCTCGGATGGCCCTGGCTTCAAGGAGTCTGTCTACCTCTTCTTCTACTGCTTCGACGTGCATCAACGTCGGCCTTCTGGCTCGTTGAATCACAGGTTTTGCCGATCTGTCGACATTCAGTCTGTGGTAAGTGACCTCGGGGTCAATGCCAGGCATTTCATAAGGTGTCCAGGCAAACGCCTCTATGTTTGCCCTTAAAAAATCTTCCAATTCTTTTTCTTCTTCTCTAGCTAAGCCTGAGCCGAGAAGAAAGAAACGTTCTTCGTCGCCCTCCTGGACGAGGATTTTCTTTAGCGCCTCTTCGCTTTTCTCGGCTGGTTCTTTGCCGACATCTTCCAAGACTTCTATGGCTTCATCTTCAATTTCGACTTTCCCTGGTTCTCGTATGCTGCAGGTGGACTTCATTGCTGCCATGGACCAATTTTTTGCCTGCAGTTGATCTCCTCTGATCTCTTCAATCCCACGCTCTGTTGGGAACCGAAGTAGTTGATGCAACGTTGAGGGAACTGCCCCCATTGCATGCAACCACGGCCTTCCCAAGATGATGTTGTATGGTGAGGGTGTGTCAATTACCAGAAATTTCGTCTTGATCTTCTTAGTGCCGGCTTGTACTTCCAAGCTTGTTGCGCCCAGTGGCTATGTCGGCGTTCCATTAAAGCCGACCATCGGGCCGCTGGATTGTTCTAAGTCATCAGGGTGAAGGCCCAGCTCCTTGTAACATCTGACATACATGATGTCACAAGAGCTGCCTTGATCTATTAGGATGCGTTTCACTTGGTATTCCCCAACCTGGAGGGATACTACCAAGGCATCATTATGCGGATGTTGGACCAATTCCAGGTCGGCTTCAGTAAAGGCTATTATCGGCCCTTGGCATTCTTCTGGCCGATGTCTCTTTTCCCCGACTTGGTAGACATGCTGTAAATGTCTTACCCTCTGGGTCTCCCCTCTGACTTCGTTTTCGTTGACCCTTGAGTGGATCACATTAACCACCCTCGGTCCTCCTGCTTGTGGTAGCTGTGCTGGGGGTGGGGGTGCTGCTGGTGCTTGTGGCAACCTTGCCTGTTCTTCCCTTGTCCTGGCTTCATCGACCAGGTCCCTCAGAAGGCCTTGTCTCACCAGGTCCTCCAAATGTGCTTTCAGGGCTCTGTATCCTTGAGTTGGGTGCCCTTCTTCATTGTGGTAGGCACAACGCCTACCAACGTTCCTTCTCATGAATTCCCCTGGTGCTCTTGCCGGAGCCCTGAAATATGGTTGGTTTCGAATCTGATCTAAGACTTTATGGATTGGGATTCGGAATACCGTTGTTACCGCCTGTTTACTCCTTAACTCTGTTTCTTGTTTGGTCGGTCCATTGTTGCCTCGGCCTCGCTTCGGCGAGCCGTTTCCCTTTTCTTGCTTTACCTCTTTGTTTCCCGATGTATCTTCTTCGGCCCTGGCGTATTTCTCAATTCTTGCCATGAGTTCTTCCATGCTTTTTGGCAATGTTTTTGCCAAAGACTTCCGTAGTGGGCAGTCATCTTTCAAGCCGTTCTTGAAAGACACGACTGCTACCTCCTGGTTGCATTCGGGTATTCGGTTGAACACCTCGTAGTACCTCTTCGCATAGGCCCTAAGGCCTTCTTCCTTGGTGATTCTTAGGGCCATCAAAGCATCAACCCTCAGGGGTTGCAGCTTGTTGGTCACGAACCTGGCTACAAACATCTCGGCCAGGCCTTCCCATGTCTTTATACTTCCTTTTGGTAATTTATGGAACCAATCGGATGCAATTTCTCCAAAGGATGAGGGGAATACTTTGCAGAGCAACGGCTCGTTTCCGCTATATAATGCCATTGAATTTAGGTATAGCCTAACATGAAAGTTTGGATCTGACTTACCATCATAGATTTGAAACCTCGGCATACTGAATCTCTTGGGTGGTTCGAATTTGTCCAGTTCCACCGAGAAGGCTGTCTTCGGTTTTACTGGGGAGTTTACCTCGGCTTCTGCATTCTGCTGCTTCCTCTTGAGGTAGTCCCTTAGGTCTTCTTTGCTCCTCCCTGGAGCTCGGCTGTCTTTGGATTTTAATCTTTTTGGTACACTGCTTTCGGCCTCGTGGTGGGTCCGTTTGGATCTTTCTTCATGGGTTGTGTCAAAGTGGAGTACTTGCCCCTGAACATGTCGATGTTCTTTGGGGTCTGGATTCTTCATGTGGTGCGTCCTTCGGGACTCTTCTTGCCTCGGCTTTTCCCGTCCGACTTCCCTGGAAGGCCGGTGAGAATGCCTGCCGCTCCTGGTATGCTGAGGGACCTCAGGGATTGTTTTTCTTCCACCCTTCTGGGTGTTGGTTGCTGGCATCGGCGTATCTTGCAGCGGGTATGGTGGCTGCATAACATTATTCTGCATCATGAAGTTGACGACTGACTGAAGGTCTGCCAACTTGTTCGCCAGTTCTTTCACTTCCTCATCCCTCCGTAGGCACCTGTCCCTCCATACCTGGAGGTTATCTTCATTGTAGTACTTTCCTTGGTTTGTCTTTTTTGACGTGTCGCCTTCTGGGATGACGTCGTTCTCTCTGTGACCCTGGTCACGGGCTTCTGTATTGTGGTTGTCTCCTTCAATGTCAAGATCAATTGGTCTGCCACTCCCAGTGGGAGCGTCATCCCTAGTTTTTTCATGTTGTCCGTTACTGGCCATCTATTCTTCTTTCGTTCCTATAGACGGCGCCAAATTATGTGGGTGAAAATCTGACCACACTGCCCGCTTAGTGATCAACTGGAGAGCACAGGCAGAATAGATGGCTTTAGCAACCTGTAACAGAAAGAAAACGGCTCCGGCGGTGGTTCTTCCACCCGGGGGCACTCCGACGATCAAGTCAGTATACTTCTCAAAGATAATCAAGTGTTAAACTCAATGCTCAAACATAAATTGCATACCTTAGACCCATGGGGGTGCCTCTCTTTTATAATATACTCAATCCAAGTCCCACTAGAAGTATGACTTCTATGAATTTCATATCAATGTTTACTTTGGACTCTTTAAGAGATAAAGATAAACTCCCTAAGAGCTTTATCCTTATCTTGGTTAAGTCCCCTCTTCGTCTTAGGACTCTTGTCCCTTATCTCGGATTCCGATATCTTCGGAGATAACCTCGGCTTCTCCGAGATTATCTCGGCTTAACTACCAGGACACGTGGCACCTCGGCTGACACGTCGGCGTCACCATGCCACGTGTTGGTATTCAGAAAATACATCCCCACATCATCATTATGAGAAAATCCACATTTATTCCTCCACACATAACACGCGTATATTTGGTCCTTTATGTAATTCACACTAAAATGAGACTTTTGGGTTCATAAGAAAAAAAAAGGGAGTACCAAATAGTTCATAAGATCACTATTTATGATTTATTGGTGCTTCATCCTAAAATTTATCTAAACTATGTAGTAAAAATGATTTATAATCAATTAAATACATGAATTTGATTAATAAAAATTAAATAATAAATTACAAAAGTTATATTTATGATAAAATATAAATACATTTCGTTTGATAAGTTTCGTAATTTTAGTTTACCATATGATAGTAGTAAATTACATTTGTTATTTAAAATTGAAAAATATAAATATAAATTACTCAATCACAATAAATGCAAATCTCTACATATATATATATATATATACTAGCATTCACCCGTGCTATGCACAGGATAAATATTTTTTGTTCATATATATTATACTTTTTTTTTTTAATCATTTTGTTTCTCTTATATAAAACTTTTGATTTAACTCACTTTTTAGAAAATTAAGTTTTTATTTTTTAGTAAATTTTTTAATATTTTACATAGTTTTTAAAAAAAATCTAGATATACCTAATCTAGATACACTAAAAAAGTATAATATTTATATAATTTTTAAAAAAAAAATCACCAAAAAATAAATAAATAAAAAATAAGAAAATTCAATACATTTTCGTATTTTGTTGTATTCAATAAATCTTTTAAATTTTTTTGTACAAATTTTATACCTTTTAAGTATATCAAGATTAAGTGGATCTAAAAATATAAAATACGACTGTTTTTGAAAATTCCAAACCAAATAGAGCATTATTTGTAAATTTAAAAGTTGTGTAAAATTATTAAAAAAAAATTAAAAAATTATGAGTTTAAGGCACAAATAACTTAATACTTGTTATGATTTTATAATATACATAAAATTAATTAATTTCCCCTTACTCCACCCAAAATAAATTTAGTTGTATTATGTGTAAAATTATTGATTTTATTTTTCATAACATAAAATAAAAATAAAACTAACATGTATCGTTAATATAGTATTAAATTTAATAGATTCTTGCAATCTAAGAAATTAAAGAAGTAATAAAAATAATTAAATTTTAATCTTAAATTAAAAACTATAAAGAAAAACAAAAGAATTGAAATCATGTTTAATATGATAGAATTTTCATTTCAAAACATAATATTTCCGATTTTCAAGCCAAGTATGTACATATATATTTTGGATTTTGTAAAACAAAATAAAACATGAAAGATTAAATTTGGAGATTACAATTTTCTGCAATCTCTGTAGTCAAAATACAAAATCTCAAATGCTTGGAACAAAAAATAAATTATTAAAAAAAAAGAAAAAGAAAAACCGAGACTTGCATTTGATGGCGGATTGCGGACTGCTGGCATTCACTGCTGATGAAGGAAGTTGATGAAGTATATGTATTTGCAGTAGTGGATTGTTAGAAGTAATGGTTTAAGAGGATATGGATAGATGGGTTATTTTTTTTTTATATATATCAATCTGTTGTAGGATAGTGAGAGAGTGTGATTGAAAGTGTTTGAGGGTAGGAGAGATTTGTTTGAGGTAGGAGAGTAACAGATTTGTTTGGATAGGTTTTGTTTTTTTTTTTTTTTTTTTGAGTTTGGATAGGTTTTGTTTTGTTTTGTTTTTTTTTTTTTTTTGTTGACAACTTTTTATGGATAAGAGTTGTGGATAGTGGAAGAGTGGGAGTGAAAATCTTTGAGGGTGAGGGACAAACGTAGGGTAGGAGAGAAAGATGGAAGGATATGAGTTTTTATTGTTATGAAAGTCTTTGGGAGGGAAGGAGAAGAGCTATAAACTCAAAAGAGAGGTGCCACATATTTTTCAAATTTATGAGAATTTTAGAATGGCATTTTAGGTGGAAAGATAGGAGTTTTTATTGTTATGAAAGTCTTTGGGAGGGAAGGAAAAGAGCTATAAACTCAAAAGAGAGGTGCCACGTATTTTTCAAATTTATGAGAATTTTAGAATGGCATTTTGAAGCCTTTTAAAACAACACTACATTCTATTATATATATAGTATAGATAGATTACCTTCTTATTTTAAAAATCATTTGACTCGTAATATTTTTTTTATTTAATTTTTTTTTAATTGTTCATATATAAATAGTTAACTTTTTATTTTTATAGTTAATTGACTCGCAATATTTTTTATTTAGTTATTTTTTTCATCTTTTATTTGACTCTTTATAATGTTTTGCAGTTGAAATTTGAATAGTTATCATTTTATTTTATATTTTTATCTCTATCTCTTTGTTGTTCATATTTAAATATTTATCATTTTATTTAAATATATATAATCCTTTTAGCTTTTGGGATTTAGATAATTGACAAATGATTAAAAATTAGAAAAAGTGAGAGGGGGAGACTTGAGAAGTGATACGTAGGAGAGAGAATCCATAAGAATTTAGTATTAAGAGTTTGGAGATTTTTTTTTAATTGTTCATATATAAATAGTTAACTTTTTATTTTTATAATTAATTGACTCGTAATATTTTTTATATAGTTAATTTTTTTATCTTTTATTTGACTATTTATATTGTTTTGTAGTTGAAATTTGAATAGTTATCTTTTTATTTTATATATTTTATATTTTTATCTCTACCTCTTTGTTGTTCATATTTAAATACGTAGGAGAGAGAATCCATAAGAATTTAATATTAAGAGTTTGGCGATTTTTTTTTAATTGTTCATATATAAATAGTTAACTTTTTATTTTTATAATTAATTGACTCGTAATATTTTTTATATAGTTAATTTTTTTATCTTTTATTTGACTCTTTATATTGTTTTGTAGTTGAAATTTGAATAGTTATCTTTTTATTTTATATATTATATATTTTTATCTCTACCTCTTTGTTGTTCATATTTAAATATTTATCATTTTATTTAAATATATATAATCCTTTTAGCTTTTGAGATTTAGATAATTGACAAATGATTAAAAATTAGGAAAAGTGAGAGGGGGAGACTTGAGAAGTGATACGTAGGAGAGAGAATCCATAAGAATTTAGTATTAAGAGTTTGGAGATTTTTTTTAATTGTTCATATATAAATAGTTAACTTTTTATTTTTATAATTAATTGACTCATAATATTTTTTATATAGTTAATTTTTTTTATCTTTTATTTGACTCTTTATATTGTTTTGTAGTTGAAATTTGAATAGTTATCTTTTTATTTTATATATTTTATATTTTTATCTCTACCTCTTTGTTGTTCATATTTAAATACGTAGGAGAGAGAATCTATAAGAATTTAATATTAAGAGTTTGGAGATTTTTTTTTTAATTGTTCATATATAAATAGTTAACTTTTTATTTTTATAATTAATTGACTCGTAATATTTTTTATATAGTTAATTTTTTTATCTTTTATTTGACTCTTTATATTGTTTTGTAGTTGAAATTTGAATAGTTATCTTTTTATTTTATATATTTTATATTTTTATCTCTACCTCTTTGTTGTTCATATTTAAATATTTATCATTTTATTTAAATATATATAATCCTTTTAGCTTTTGAGATTTAGATAATTGACAAATGATTAAAAATTAGGAAAAGTGGGAGGAGAGACTTGAGAAGTGACACGTAGGAGAGAGAATCTATAAGAATTTAGTATTAAGAGTTTGGAGAATTCTCATACTCCACTACATTTGTATATATATATAGTATAGATATATATAAACGTTTCGTGTGTATAAAAATATTGAATTTTGATATGTCTGTTAAGTAGTAATGGTCATGGTGAGAAAAAAAAATATGTTGCAAAATTTTAATTATATAAATCATTTTATGTTTTATGGTGAAAATTTTAAATTATTTTAATAGAAAATATTTTACATCAAAATATTTTTTGATTGTGTGATTTATTAATTATTATTTTTTACTTGGAAAACTCTTTGAGTGTATGTTTTATTAATTATTATTTTTTAATTGGAACGCTCCTTGTTTGTTTGATGGTAAGGAATGAATGATTTTAGAAAATGATTTTAGGAATGAAAAATGCGTTCTTTGTTTAAAAAAGAAAGTGTTTGAGTGTGTGATTTATTAATTATTTTTTTAATTAAAAAATTAAGAAATTTAGATTGAGTACTTGGAGCTCTCATATTTCTTGTCACTAAAAATTCCCTTTCGTTTTTATAATAGATAGATAACAAAGCTACTCTTCATATATTGAGAATTTTTACATAAATTTATAAATTTAAGGGCAAAGCACCAATAAATTCCAAATTTTAATTTGTTGAACCATTTGGTCCTATCTTTTATTTTGTAGACTAATAAGTCCTGTTTGAACATTAATTACGTATATACTCATTTAATTAACATGTAACCTTTTTTTTGGTGGAGGGCAAATGTAAGTTTTTACTAATGTTGTAATGACAAAAATGCCCAAAAGCTTACTATAAACTTTTTTATGATTTCCCTCCTTTCCAAACAAAACGGTCGAGATATTACGGAAGATTCTGGGTTTGTATCCCAACGTTAGTGATTGGGATCCTCATCATTTGGCAATGTTGACCCTCCAATATTGAATGACACAATAACATAGCACATGACCCACAAAAAACCCTAGAAATCCAACAAGGTGTAGGCGTCGTTAACATTACCAAAAGCTATTCGTCATGAGGATTGCAAATTCTTGAACTCTGCTTGTCGGTGATACCGTAACGTCGGCGAACTAACGTTGTCAGTGATTCGGTGTCGTTCTGCTATGGCAGTAGGTATGTGAATGGCTGCTGTTGAACTAATGTCGTAACTGAATAGGTTTGTAAGCCATATTGTGGTTTGAAATTGGGATTGTTGGTTGTTTTTAATGATGTTGTTTATGCCAAAATCGGAAATAAAAGTTGTATGTTTTTTGATGGACGAAGTGTTGTTATGTTGTGTTTAATGTTTGCGTAAAATGCAATGTCGATGTGTTTATGTGCTGTAACGACAATATTTGCTAGGGGAAAATGGGATTCAAGTTGATGTTATTTTTTGGAGATGGACAAATAATGTAGTTGTTTGATATGTTTATTGTGTGTGTGTGTGTGTATGTGTGTGTGTGAGTAAAGTGATTTTGGAGTGGGGTGGATGTTAATGATTACAAGCGTGAGAAATTCATGTGAGTTGTGTTGATGGTGTTTGGGTAGTTGTCCACAATTATGAGAACAAGGTAAATGTAAGGTTGTCATGACCCAAACCCACCCCTATGGGTTAAGGACATAACCGGCTAGTAATCAAGGGATTACCTACGGCCTCAAACCAAACCAGACATAATTCATCAGAATAAAGGGGCCAAACAGAAGCAAAATTTAAAACTTTTGTCCATAGAACTGTGCTTACATGGCACATCATAACAATCCATAAGTATGCATGTTAATAACTCACATCAAAATATGTAATAACACAAAGTTCTGTACATACAGGATCATTATGTCTAAGTCGGTCAAACCCAAAGTTTATATACAAAAGTAATCTAATGTTTTCGCCAATATAACAAAACCATATCAAAAGAGCAAAAGAGGTGAAGACAAGTCACGTGCGTGAGACGTGTGGGCTGACTCTTCAAAACCTTGACTGTTTTACACGAACTTCACTGAGGTTGGGTTTGGACCTCCCTTGGCTCACCTACAGACACATGAAGGAGCGTGAGCGAAAGCCCATTAATAATATCAAATAAAGAAGATACACGAACAGTATTTAGAACGACATGCACCAAACGGCCTTGGGCCCAATTCATATTCTTATCTAGTATACATATATATATATATATATATACATGTCAAGTAACTGTGGTTCTAAACACATCAGACGGCCTCGGGCCCAATCCATTCATGTCAAACGGCCTTTGGCCCATTTATCATTCATTCATGTCAAACTGGCCTTTGGCCCAACCATTCAAATTAACGAACTTATAAGACTTACATAGAAATAAGCAATTGGACAAGTACATACTTCAGATATCTTTAAGATATTACTCACAGTGTTCTGCCGATGGATTCACCCTTGAGCTCGACCCTACACATTACATAACACATATGGGTCACAAACAATTCAATCCATTCTTAATTCATACTTTCCTCTTAGGCTTCTTTCTTATCCTTTTAATTCATTCATAATGCCCAATGCATGCCTAAGAGTGCTTAGAAATGAAAGAGAACAAAAAATGAAACACAGAACACATTTATACAATTTTCAAAAACAGGGGTCCCCGCTCGAGCGTGGACTTGCCCGCTCGAGCGGACCCATTAGGTCTGCAAAAGTACTGGTTGCCTTGTTTTTATGCTCGAGCGTGAAGCCAGATGCTCGAGCTGAAGGTCTCACTACATGGCTTCCCGCTCGAGCGTAAACCTCCCCGCTCGAGTGGACATCAATGTCTGCAAAATATTCTGAGAGCTTGTATTTTACGCTCGAGCGGCGGTTCCCCCGCTCGAGCGAACTTCAAGAATTCTGGGTTTTCCAGAACTGCTCTTCAAGTTCAAACTCGACCTTCAAAGGTCCAAAACTCATAATTGTCGGTCCAAAACATGCAAATACATTATATAGCATATGGATGTAAGCAACATGAAGCCAATCATTCAAAATCATGGTCAAATTCTTCAAAATTAATCAACATTTCTTTGTATAATCGAGGCTCATGCATTCACACCTCATATAAGCTCCATATCTTCAATAATCAAACATGCATGCCAATTTTTGACTTCATTTCTATTTCAAATGGTGTTCATTCTCATGAAACTCAACAAAACCATGCTTGCATGTATGATCCAACTCTCAATCTTTTATAATTGACGTGCTACATGTTAGATTATGCAACTTCATGACAATTCATAGCAATTCTCTACATGCATGCACACATGGACTTAAATCTCAACTTAATCAACTCAATTCATGATCTAACTCACCATTTAATCTTCAATTCACAAAATCACAACTCAAACTTATGAATTAAGGGTTGATTACTCATCTAGGAGCTTTAATCCTCACAATTGAAGTTAATTCTTGAGCCTAGCTTTCAAATCTCACAAACCTTGAGCCAAAATATACAATTCTTCCTCTTTCCCTCTGTAGCTGACCCTCGCTCTCTTTCCTTAAGGTAATCTCAGCCAAATTGAATACAAAGAGAGGTATTGAGGGAAAATGGCCCATTTTATAGGCTCTCTCTCAAATATATTTTATTATTATAATTAATTGAGCACTATACTATCAATTTAATCTATTTAATTTGATCAGAATCAATTTTCAAAGTTTCACGGTAGGCTCTAAAAATTACGCCAATCACAATGGCGTAGTCAATTTCGGTTTTCGTGGCCGATAAGGCCTTCAATTTAAGCTTCAAAGCAGAAAGTCAAACAGATTTTCCTACGGTGAACAGATAGAAATTCAAAACCACATATATTCATGTAAATGGCACTCAAAATTATATCAAATACATAGGCACAATCATAATTAAGATTAATTAACATAATACGGAGCAGGGTTATCACACTGTAGCTGAATGTTAAATGCAATTATGATTTGGGAACATGATGGGCATGTTGTTGATGGATAGTCGAGGTGGATTTTTGTTGCTAGTTTTGAAATTGGGATTGGGTGGTTAAGGGTTTGAAAATGTGAGTGTGTGTGCAAATCTTTGTTTTACTGTTCCGTTAATGTAGTCGTTATCCCAAATTTAATGGTGGAAAATGTAATATATTAGTTTTGTGATTAGTAGGAGTAATTGTGATGATGTTTTTAGGTGATTCGTTTAGAGTTTGTATTGTGAACGTAGTGGTGATGTTGTTTGTTGTTATTCGCAGGTGTTTTGTGGGAAATTTGTTGTGTATATGGTTGCATAGTGTATGTTCCAGTCGAATGTTGTTGGGTCCGTTGGGGTAAATGTTAAGTAAATTTTGGTAAACATTTTGACTTGGACACCAAATATGTAAGTTTTTCAAACAATATAAAGCAACTATGCTAGATGTACTTAAACACACACGTATCTATGGTGGGAAATGTTGGGTACATTAACTGAGCATATTATTTGGTTTATGTGTTTAACTTATGTTGTTATGATTTGTGTGGTAAATTGTACGTGATTTTACAAATGTATGCTCATAAAATATTTGTTTTACGTTTGTTTTGGTTACTTGTAATGTAGTTGTTTGTTAGGGGTGTGGTTTTTGGGTTGTATGTAGCAATGGCATTTAATATTTGGGGGGATTGTCGGAGTCCGTAGATGTTACGTTATGCGTTTGTTGTGTTGTATATATGGTTAACGTTGACAAATAATAGTATAGCTGATGTAAGTGGTTGGAGATGTAATGATGGAAATATAATTGGGTGGTAATTACATGGTAAAGGGGTTGAAAATCTAAATAGTTGTGCAGCTATTTGTATTGATGTTCCGTTACAGTACTCGTTAGCCAAAATGGTATGTAGGAATATGTAAAATAATTGTTTTGTGTGTAGCGGAAGGAATTATTATGATGTTGTTGGGTGTTGGTGGGAAGACTACGTGATTCATTTAATGGGATGGTTTGTTATGTAGTTTAATTACTTCAGATTGTGTGATGTGAACATTGTGGCAATGTTGTTTGGTGGTATTTGCAGGTGTGTTGTAGGAAATTTGTTATGTGTATGGATGTTTAGTGTGTGTTCACGTCATTGTAGAAGTGTATGTGTTGCAATCGGATATTGTCGGGTATGTGGGAGTAATGTTAATGACAAGTGTGTGAACATCTAATGTGGCCACTAAATACCTGCGCGTGAAGCAACCACGTACAACCAGTTGCCGTTGCAATTACATACTACTTTGATTCGCACAGAGTCATTTTTAATGTACTTAAATTGAAACATGCACTCGACAGCATATTTGCATAATATCCTCTGAAATTCATCAGCGCCGCCCCCAAAAAATTGGCCAACATGTGTAATACCAAATGCCTAACTAGCAAACAAGAATGTCTTAGATTTATGCGTACAATATAAAGGCAATAAATTTGCATGGTCTTCCATATCACATCTAAGCCCATCATTCTGGTGGAATACCTCACTGTTACGAGAATCCGCGACACCACAACCACTGGTCGACCCATAACTTTTTGTTTGAATAATCACATCAATATGTTCTAAACCAAATGACCTTGTTAAGGAAAACATATTATGGACATCGTCATCAGAATCAACCTTCAACTATTGTACCCTGGAATATCAAACAAGAAAAACATCAACCCCGACACCAACCCATCAAACTTGCCAAAAACACACTCAACCAGTTGTTCAAATGTTGAAGCTTGATGAAGATGAGCAACCGCATTCGCTTGTCTGAATGTACACAAAAGCAAAATGACAAACTCCATACCTGATACAATTTTTTTAAAAAAACAAACCCAACATAACATTATGAACTACAAAACAATGTAACCGACACAAACTATTCAAATGCTATGACGTTGACGGTAAAAATAAGCACTATAAATGTTACAAAGGCAACACAATGTATTATTTTCTGATTCTGCTAACATCATATCAATTGACAAGTAACATTGAATTTGACAAAAACCAAAATAACAGTCCTATAATGAACCAGAACATTTGGAAAAAATATAAATCCAATGTCGTACAACGCTGCCACTGTGTGAGTTTTCACCACAAACATCAGTGGCAACCCGTAAACAACAACAAAGAACACAACATCAAAAATCAACTACTGAGAAAAAAAAAAAAAAAACGAAAACAAACAAACAAACAAACAAACAAACCAACCAACCTGTTAAAAATCGCACAGCCCTATAGTCATCATAATATTTTGGGAACTGACCAATAAATTTTATATTTTGATCTTGTGATCCATATAGTCCTAAATGTTTTCTTGTTAACCGTGTAATCTTTGGGGGCTAGTCGTTTACTAATTTTCCATTAGTGAAACCATTGTCAACAATTATGTATTTAATTTTGGGGATAAGGGTGTGTGTGTTTTCCACGTCCCCTAGAAAAGCGTAGTTAATATTTAGTTGTTTAAAATGTTTGAGTTGGAAATGTGTGGGTGTGAACATGCCACATGTGTATGGTGTATCTTTTCTGATACGAGTGACGTCATGTAGGGGTACACGGAACACCGTGTCACTATTAGAACAAAATTTGCTATACCCTCCCTCACACCCCACTGATACAACCACAGCAACGTCCATTACTCAAACGTGTGGTCCCTCAAATTCAATACATGGTGCACACACAATCCATCTTTACAATATTGAAAACCCATAATCAAAATAACCAATACAACAACACATCACTTACGAAATATACACAATGTTACGCATACATTTCTAATTATATTCGGCACATTGTCACATTTGAAAAAAGTACATTAACGAGTTTTCAGTTTTTTTAGAGTCACATCAGACATGTTACGTTGTCGCATTTGAAAAAAGGATACTAATGAGTGTCATATCATACCTGTTACGTTATCACATTTGGACCACGTTGTCATATTTAGAAAAAGTACACTAATAAGTTTTTAATTTTTTTTTTGAAGTGTCACATCATACCCGTCATTTTGTCAACCCCTTCGTCAACAAAATATCACCCCCTTCCTCCAACCATGTGATCACGTATTCCAAAAATAAAACAACATTCCCAATTAACTAGCGAGGGTATATTCGTCTAATCAATACCCATCTATATTTGAAAAGGGATTTCCTAGTCACAAATTACACCTAGTAAGGACTTGCCAATCAAACATTCCAAACGTGGGATCAAATGATACAAAAATTTCCAAAATAGAATTTTCTAATAAATTTCTCTAATATTTTTTTAATTAAATTTGATAATAGCATTACAAATTTGAGAAATTTTACTTCACATTTTGGTAGGGTTTGATAATTCCATATTTAGGTAGATTTTCATCTCATAACGCATTCCCATTAACCACTTCTTGGCAACCATGCAGCATGGGACCTCACACAGTCATCACCACCAACAAACACGGGTAATTCTATTTGGGGAATTGAACTATAAATCCCATATAGATGACTTGTGAGCCTTGCAGTCCCAATTGTTTATAATAATCCTATCAGTCCCATTTAGTGTTGATTTACCTTTTTGCCCATAGTGTATGATATTAATGTTGATTTATGCAGATTGCATATGTCATGGGTCTACCACATTTGGAAAATCATACTATAGTCTTTTTTGTGTTGTTACGTTGCTTTGGGCCTACCACATCACCATTTTTTTTTTTTTGGTCCAAAACATTCCCATGTTAATAGATCGATGGTCCATTTTCATTTGGGTCAGGCCAACCGTATTTGACATTGTTTGTACGGTGAACACAATCCACACCGTAGCATTCCATGGATAGTTGGTAGAAGGTTTGAATAACCCCCATTTCTCCAGCGTTGCTGAAGTTCGTCCATATTTCACGTTACGGCAAGGCATGTATTCCCAATCGGCTTGAGCGGCACTATGCACCCAACCCTGTTGTGGCAACCCAATAATATTCAACATTCATCACCCCACATGTGTGCTCACTGTTCTATTTCTTCAAATAAAAGAAACCATTCACATTCATCACCTTAGCGTGAACAGACCATGGACACCCCCTTGACTCATTAAACATACATACTGCTGTAATTCTGACCAAGTCATTCTTCTTAAACTTAAATTAAAACCACACTCAATAGCGTATTTGATGAGGACCTTACGAGATTCCCCGCCCCACCTTCAAAACACTGCCCCACATTATTGATGCTAAAAGCCTATGACTTCGGCAACAACACTTTCTGCGCATGCGGGCAAAAATTTGGTAACAAGTCATCATCTCCATCAACATCTTCTGTCACTCCACTTCTCCGCCCGTAGATAAGTCCGTTGTAGGAGTTGTCACTAATGGCCCTTCGACATTTGTCTTCCGATGATTCCTTGCGCAATTCAACAATGACATCAATGTGGTTGAACCAAAAAGACCTGGCAAGGCATACCATGTTTTGGAAGTCCAATTCGTTTTCCACATTGAATTTATTGTACCCGGTGATCCAAAAGAACATAGACACCTAACCTAGAGACATCCCCCGGATCGTTCGCAAACATAATTAACCAGCGTAGTGTACGTGAACGCCAAGTCAACCATGACGGCAATGTTGTTATCACCATACGAACACAACAACTTTAAGTTGTCCCCCATACTCGCAAAGAAAAATAACAAAATATGCGATTAAATTCGGGAAGAAAACTAATGATTGTGTGACATGGTGAGAAACCCCAACACAACCCGTCACAAATCATCGTTCCCATCCTCCACCCAAAGACTACCGCCCGCAAAATAAACACAAACTTGCTATCCTCCCCTCCCGAATACGTTACTTGAGCGCAATTACGAACACCAATCCCTATATTCGCAGCTCTCCTAGTTACAAACAACTCACTATATTCTTTGTTGGTGTTGGCACATTACAACGTAGCACTATGCCTTCAAATACCCACACAAAAGATCACCCCACAATGGTCGTTCCTATATCGAAAACGTATTCACTGGAATTCCTATACTTGCCAAATACATTACCTACAATGAATAAGGGTAAAAATGACACAAAATCCCCTTCCATATAACACAAATAGGATCTTGTGGTGAACATTGCCAAATAAATGGGACTTCCAAAAGTAATGAAAATAAAAAAGGATCCCTCAGTTCAAAACTTTCCCAAATGGGATTTTCTAGTAATTTTCCCATTCTATTTCCACACATCATTTAGTCTATGTGGACACACTTAATGAATTAATTTTTTCTTATAATTTTACCACTAAACAAAATGACCAATATAGATATCAATACACACATCAATCCTTAAAACTAAAATTTCTTAGTACACATCTTTTATATGGAAATTCTCAATACACAAATTCTTTTCAAAAAATATGCATCAGATTTACTCTTTAATTTTTTTTTTTTGTTTTTTTCCCACTCCCTCCATTGATCATTGTTCACTTTACTATTCCTTCATTGTTTCTCATAGATTTGACTAATGTTGCTCAAATTTTCACTCCTTATCTATTGCTTATAATATTGTTCCATTACATCCCACCGTTATTATTGATTTGTATGATGGAGGATTACAAAACAATGAATGTTTAGATGTAGGGAAAAAAATGATTGTTAATAAAAAATTAGGCAACGAATAGGTGAGTTTTTTGGTTTGAAAGTATTTTTTTTTTCATTGTCGCAATTATCATTCTAAAAATCAGTTCTGAAAACGTTGCACCTATATTGAAATTAACTTTTGAAAACATTTCATATATTCGAAAATCAACTTCAATAATAGTTATATGTCAAAAATTTATATTTGGTTTAGAAGTTGTTGGCTTTTTTGGCTTTTGAAGGTTAATTATGTAATTTTAAGCCTGCCAGCAAGGATCAATCAGTCCTTACAAAATTTTAATTGCCAATCAATTATCAGACGATTGTGTTGAAGTTCTTTCAGTTTCAATGAAGAGGACTTTTACTGGTGGCTTGTTTGAGGAAATTTTTTATAAGTAATAATAAATACAGGACAATTTAGAAACTGAATTTTATTGAGTAAATAAGAACTTACAATGAAATGATCCAGTCTTGAAAAGATTTACAACAATGACTACTTGGGAATTACTCCTAGGAAATGAAGTGCAGTACAAGAATTGAAACGTTGAATATGTAATGAACTGGAAATATAAAGCTGGAAAGAAAATATGAAGTAAATGACTAGTTTTCTGGATCTGAGTCTGGATTTTTCAATTTGGGATCTTCCATGCTATTTATACTCTTCAAGGGCAACCATCGAAGTGAGCTTTCAATCGTCGAAATGTCTTCCCATGATTGCTGATCATGTTTTCTTACAATCAATCCCACTACACCATTCTTGCAGTTAGGCTTCCCTCTTGGATTTGAATTTGAATTTGAATTCATGAGTAATCGTTGTGCCATGTGATCTTGTGCCTTTTAGCTATTTTAGTGCTGCGCAGATCCATTATAACCAATATGACCTGCCACGTGTCTTTTTTCGACTGGAGACTTGTATTAACTCCTTGAATTGCCCCTCATGTACTACGTGTCAAGCTGCAATTAGCTTTTACAAAATATATAGCCAACAAAAGTACAGAATCAAAAATTATTGTTTGATTTAGTTGTTGATTGTCGAATTTGTTTAATGTATCTGGATAACCAGTACCAAATTATTTCTATCTCGTTGCTAGTCAATATGAAACGAATAATAAAAATAGTATAACAATAATTTACACTTAGTTTGGTTTTGAGTTTTGAAAATAATTTTTGAAAATTTCAATCCGTATTCTTTTGTTTTAGTGAACATTTTTAATATTCTAATGATTTTTTTTGGATTCACTTAATTTAGATACACTTAAAAAGCATACAAAAATATAAAAATTCAGTACATATTTGTTTGTGTTTATTATTTTTTTAAAGATTTTTGGCAAATAATTTACTTTTTAAATGTATCTAAATTAAGTGATTTTAAAAAGTAAAAAGTTGATTAAATATGTAAAAAGTTTACTAAAAAAAATAAAATAAAAATAAGATTTTAAAATTAACAAAAATATTTTTAAAAACTTAAAACTAAACGGAGTAATAGTTTTTGAAGAATAATAGTAAAAGAATACAAAAAATTATTGATTTAAATTTTATTTTGCATATCTTAGTAAATATGGTTGGAAAATTATTAGAGTGTGCCGAAAAAAAATCCTGTGTAGGGCATGGTTTAGATTTTGACTTAGGCCTACATGTGTGGTAGAGTTTATATTTTCTGTGATGTGTGTACATAATATTTTGAAATTTTTGTATATATTATATGTTATGGATATATTTAAAATATTTTATGTGTAGAATGAATAAAATATAAGATAAATAAATTCGTTAAATGTGTGTACCGATGTTCGTGGAAATAGAATTACTCAACAAACACTCCTCAACGACACCAACCCCACCACCAATCTCTACAAAACCCAGTTTCGACAATGGAGAGCAAGAAGATGATGAGAAGGACAATCATTTGGAAGAGAAGCAATGGAAGCAAGAGAATCCAAAGGAAAAGAGATGCTAACTTTAACAACAACAATGCCGATCTTCGGGACGCGTTTGTTTCGATCATTTGTTCGGCAATGATGGTGACAACACCCTCGATTTTACCATTCTCAACTGCGATTGCTGTCGGAGGCTGTTTGAATCCGAAGATAACCCTTTCAAGAAGGCTTTTCTGATGAAATTTCTTCGTGATGTTATGGATGTGTAGAGACGTGACGATGATGATGAAGATGGTATTAGAGTTACTTCGATTACCAGAATGGTGTTTCCGTCTGGGCTTCTTCAATTGACTGATCATCACCTTGTTTATCTTGCGGAAAGGTACATCAATTTCTCCAAATTCAGAATTTCCCAATTTTTTTGGTGTCAATTTGGTGAAATTTTAAATAGGGAAAATTAGTGAACATCCTCTCCAATTTTGTCCAATTTTGGGTAGTAGTAGAGGTGCAATATATATATATATATATATATTTATTAGCGAAGGTCCTTTGATGAAATTTCTTTGTGAAATCAGAGAAATTTCTATGTGAAAATTGAAATTTCTGTGTCAATTTTCTCTGCGAAAATGTTGAGGCACCCAATTACTATGAAAATATTATATGTCCTTTATTTTGTAAAAATCTTAATTAAACTAAAAACCCCATTTAAATACTGAGCTGATGCCAATGGCACAAAAGTGTTACTGAAATTAAAGATTTGGTCTTTAATCGGTATTTTGTGGAAATACGGTTGAAACCCGTTTAATTTAGCTATTTTTTCCCTTAAAAGATCAGGTTGTCCAAATTTGTCTAAAAGCTATAATTTTGGAAAATTCTGAATTTGGATAATGACTTATAAAACTTTGAAAGGTATGGGAATTGGGGTGTGCCTGATAGGCCCAGCGGGTTAGGGTACATTGAGAAGAAATACTTGCAAAAAATCAAGTTGATTAGGTATTGATAGTCCTTTCATCGAATTGCATTTGTGTCTAAAAAAAAATAATGGTAAATGTGATTTAAAGTATTAAACTAAATACAAATGCAACAGTGGCTATGGGTGCCTCCCACACAGCAGCCACCCCAATTCCGTAGTAGTTTGTATGTATTCATCTATTTGGTAGTTTGTCTGTCTGTGTTTCACAGATACGGCGGCTATCTATCAAACTACAAGGCATGGAGTAAACAATTTTGCCACATAAAATTCATTTGATAACTTCTTTGGAAAAGTATTGGGTGTAGTTTGAAGGACAATTAATATATTTGTTTGAGAGAAAACCAACAATTGAGAAAATTGAAAAAAATGGGAATTGTTTGGGATGTCAGAATGTTAGAGAATAATTTGGAACTGAGAGGAAATGGAAAGAGTGGGGTTTTCATCTTTTGGAGCAATTCCATAATTTTTGTTGCTTTGGTACAGATTTTTACTTGTTCCTTGTATGCATGTGTATGTTATATTTCTTGGTGTTTATTTTGTTACTTTGATGTGTATTTGCTTGTGATGTGGCAGGGTGCTACCCAATAATATAATATTGTATACAATTCATTATGTGGAGTCCAATGAAACAATATTGCATATATAATTCATTATGTGGAGGGTTAAGGTGGTTGAAAGATTGTTGGTTTGGCTTTTGAAAATGAAAACAGATGGAGAAGTTTTTTTAATGTGTGTGTATAGTAAGGAAAATTTGATTGTGATTATTTAGTTGAAATTTTGGAAAAGATGCTAGAGTTTATTTTTTTTATATATTATTTTATTTTATTATTTTATGCAACAAGGTTGTAAGGGTTTTGGATGCTAGGTTAAGGGCCTTAGGGCGTGTTGGAAAGAAATCCAGTTAGCTATGTGATAGTAAGCTTAGACTGAAATATTAAGCAAGAATTAGGATGGGTGATTAAAACAGATAATTCTTTTCTAATGTGTGGGAGAAGAAGCAGTTAATGTTCTAAAGTCTTAGAATCCTCTCGGTGTTAATGGTTTGATAAAACACTAAGTCATAGGTGTGATATGGTTGTTTAAAACATACATTAATGTTTTAATGTTCTCAAGAGAGCGACCCAAACACCCCCCCCCCCCCCCCCCAAAAAAAAAGATTTTTTTAATATAAGAATTGGCCTTTTCTCTAAGTTCAAAGGATATTAAAGTCATATCACACCTATGACTTAGTGCTTATCAAATAGGGGTTTCTCATAATGCTACATGCCTTCTTCGACCTGTTTATCTTATTGCAACATTTATACTACCATATGAATCTGCTGTACGGGTCCCCGGAAGTAGGCTAGGAAGAACCTAATAGAGGAAACAAAGAATACAATTTGACTATTTTGTTAAGTAATATTTTTCAAATTCTAGTTTACTCATTCCAACCTCATTTTGGTAAAATGGATAACCACAGATAGTATATATGTATATAGATATATGTTAACTTTTGGAAACTTTTTATGCAAGTAAAAACTTTCATAAAGAAGGCCAACCAATATAATACTCATATACTATGCTAAGAAACATGGACATTTCTATAATACTAATATACTATGCTAAGAAACATGGACATTTCTAAGAAGGTAGCGTGTCATGTCTGATACCGTTTTGGACACTGACATGACACAATGCTCGATGAACAATTCCAAATATTTGTTGGGCAAATGTCCAAAATGTCTTACTATTTAAAAAAAAAATTGTGAACTTGGACATGTTTTAGACACTTGGAGACATGTCTATTATTTAGACACGTGAAACACATTACAAGTTTGAATACAATAACTTGAAATCCAATGTTTTTTTTTTTTTTTTTGAAAAAAGAAAAAGAAAAAGAAATGTAAATTTATACTTTTTCTTCTTTTTTAGACTTCAAAATTATTATCATTGAAGTAAATATTCAGATATATGACATTTATTAATTATTTCTTTTTATATATGATATTTAAATATATAGAACTATATATTTTGCACGTATCCCCTATGTGTCGTGTTCTACATTTTTTGAAAAATTACATGCCGGCATGTTCGTGTTGAGTCATGTGTCCGTGTCCATTCTTCTTAGCTACTATGATAGCACATGACACCATACATGGCAAGGAAGTGTTCAATACATGAATAGGCATTCTCATGTATATAAGCTATTTAATATATTGCCAAATGCACAAATGGGATATCCTATTACATGTGCTAGAAATATCGCCAACCTTCTGAGAGAGATGGAAGAAATGAATACAATCTTGTATATGAATGTTTTGATCATCCAGTAGAATGAATTGCTCTCTCTATGACTTTAGGGAGACTTCTCTCCGTGTCTTATGTTTATTTTGGCAATTGTGGTTTTGAGTTGAATGGAATCGAGGATAGTCTAAAGACGATTTTATAGTGGATAGAATAGGAGGGGTATTTATCTCAAAGCCTCATTTATTGTATGTAGATGGCATGATTATTTTTTAGTGGAATGCATGCATAGTAGTCTCTAGGTACTTGTGTCGCTGATTGTTATGATTTGTGGTTGCCTTGTGCCTTGGGCCTAGGTGTATCAATAAATTTGAATTTTCAAGTGACCTATCACACTCCACTCCTAAAGTAATGTGAAGTGAAGTCCCACGTTGCCCGAGTACTAAAGTATTGTTAAGCATATAAGTGTAGGGGCACTCTCACCTCTTGGGCTAGCTTTTGGGGTTGAGTTTTATCCAAGACTGTGTAACAATTACAAGTTTAAATAAAATAATTTTAAATTCAATGATAAAGGAAAAAACAAGTAAATTTATACCTATTCTTCATTTGGACTTTAGAATTAGTTTTACATTACATTTTGTTATTATCTTTGAATTAAAAAGTCATATGCATGGCATATAATAATTGTTTATCCTTATATATAATATATAATAAACACACAAAAGTATAACCCTAAGGGGTTGGCCTGGTGGTTAAGACTTGGGGCCTGGTGGTGTGTTCACTCTAAAGTCTCAGGTTCGAAACCTCTTAGGTGCAAACAGTTTCTTGGAACCAGTCCATATGAGGTGTCGCCCTGACTTTAATTGGGTTCCTCGCTAATAGATGGTGCGATTGGTCTCTCGAATTAGTTAGTCCAATAGACTGGATACCAAGTTATCAAAAAAATAAAATGAATAAATACATAAAATTATATAGTTTTTGAGTGTCCCTTAGATGTCATATCCTACATTTTTTGAAATTTATTGGGTCAATGTGTCGTGTTGCGTCCATGTCGTGTTACATGTCCATGCCCATTAGGTGAGGACAAAAGAATGAAAAGAATTATTTGGCTTAGCCATGAATAAGGTAGAGACTATATATATATAATAGATTCTTGATACAATTTAGGAAACGATATAAATAAAGAAATAATACTAAATCAGTGATTGACACAATCATAGATATTATATACATAATACTAACAATAAAAAGATTTTATGTACTCTAATTTCTATATTCAACACTCCCTCTCAAACTGGTGTGAAGATATGCAACAATCTTAGCTTGTCAATGGATGACTGGAAGAAGTCGGGAAAAACTCAACGGTTAGTCCAAATAAATGTTACCAAACAAATTTGGTAGTCCACTAAATAAAAAGGCCAAAAAGTGCTTAATACATCAGCACCATACCCTAGAAAGGGAAAAAAACAGGGACTGAACTACCCTAGAAGAGCTGCCGAAGCATCTATGGTTTGGAAACACCCTGGTCGGTAGTCAACAAGACCTTGGTTGGCATCAGATACTGGAGCTAATGTCGGGAGATAGTTTATGGTCATGTCAGGCCGTTGTAGAAACTGGTTGGAACTAATGTCGGGACAGTTTAACGTCATGTCGGATCGTTGTAGGAACTGACCAAAATCAATATCAGGACAGTTTAAGGGATTATGTCGGACCGTTGTAGAGACTAACCGGAATCAATGTCGAGATAGTTTAAAGGGGTCATGCTGGACCGATGTAGAGAACTAGATGTTGAACCAGTAAGCGTAACAAACACATAACTTATGACGTGGTGCTGAACGATGATGGCAACAGATGACTGAGTGCGTCAAGGAACGACTTATTAGAAAGTGCGGCAGGGGGGGCAGCTTAGATGGTGCGCCAAGGGGGGCAACTTGGGTTGTGCACCAGAAAGGGTGACTTGGGTTGTGCGCTAGATGGAACGGCTTAGGTGGTTCACATGGTATATCACCATGCTCATCATGATATAGGTATAATATCCCCCCTCAAGCTCAAACAGGTATGAAGATAGAAATTTATTTGAGGTTGAAACAGAGGGAAAGTTAAAGTGGAGTAGAAACACACAAAAAAAAGGATTAAGTAAAAGGAAATATGATAGAGATATTTGGGATAAGAATAAACTAATTGTTAGAGGAAGAAATCACCACGAAGTGATACTGAAAGAAAATATGGTAGTAAAATGAATTGAGATCCGGCGGGCGGCCAAGGCAAGGTTGTTGCCCGCTGGTGAAGCAAAATTACAAATTACTTAACGTAGCTCTGATACCAAAAGAATGAAAAGAATTATTTGGCTTACCCATGAATGAGGTGGAGGCCATGTATATATAATATATTCATAATACAATTTAGCTATGAAGCACCGACACGTTCCCAGGCTCTGCGTACGAGTGTCGGACACGGACACGGACACGCGGTAGACACGTGTCCGACACTCTCTCTAACGTGTCTCCTTTTTTTTTTGAAATCTTCCAGTCGGACACGCCATGGACACGGTGGGTCACTTTTCGAACACTCGTGAGGTGGATCGAAGAAGCCCTAACTACTTTCCTTGATCGACAGAGAAAGAGAGAAAGGGATCGAGGGAGAAAGAGAAAGAGATCGAGGGAGGAGAGAAGACAGAGAAAGAGAGAAAGAGATCGAGGGAGAGGAGAAGCTAACCTGTTCAGATCCAAGAAGCTGAAGCTGAGGTATTCTTCTTCTTCTCCTTCTTCTCTTTGTCTTCTCTGTCTCCATCATCTCTGTTCTTCTTCTCCTCTTCATTTTCTTCCTCTCCTCCTCTCTTTCGTCTCTCCCTTTTTTGACTCTCTTTCCTTGTGCCTTTTTGACTTCACTTTCTCTCTCCTCTATCTTTTCTCTTTTATATTTTTTTCTTCTCTTTTGATTCAACGTTTCCTCTCCCCCTCTTCTTTTTTTTTTTCTTTTTTTATGTTAAACTTAAAATTCATAAAATAAATTATTTTTATTTAAAAAAACTCATTTTTTATTAATTTTTTTTAAAAATATATTTATTAATTTTATTATTATTTTGATTGTATCAGAATTAATGATTTTATTTTTATTTTAGACATATAATAAATAAATAAAATTATATATATTAAACGTGTCCCCTATTTTTTGAAAAATTGCGTTTTCGCGTGTCCGTGTCCGTGTCATGTCCCGTGTCCGTGTCCGTGCTACATAGCAATTTAGGAAACAATATGAATAAGGAAATGATACTAAATCAGTGATTGACACAATTATAGATTATATACATAATACTAAAAATAAAAAGATTTTATGTACTCTAATTTCTATATTCAACAAGGACCTTATTGGGATATACTTGTGAGAGGGGAAGATTTGAGTGATTGGACTTACTACTCCCTATGGGTTAGTGTATGAAGGGTATGAGGAAAGGTTGGGGGTGAATTTCCTTATTAGTAGAACGATGAAGAGACTTTGGGCATGGTGTTTGGTTTTGAAGTCATTGTCCCATTCTTAATAGGGTATAGTAGCACAAAAGAATGCTGCAATGGCAGATTATGAGATTATAATAGGCAAGAGAGTGATGGAGTGGTAGGGATGTCAAACATAGGATCTTGGTTTTTGATTTGAAGAATAAGCTGGCGTGTCCTTTGAGACATAAAGTGATCTTTGTGAGAAGTGGAAATGATGAGATTCAGTGGCTCGCCACTAAAAATGAAACATTTGAGTTTAAATTGTTCTATAAAGTCTTGGTGGGTACTGCAAATATTTCATTGCCCTTAGAAAGTAGTTTGAAGCACTAAATGCCCTTCAAGGTTGTATAATTCTGATGGTTGGCTGTGGCATATAGGAAATTTTAAGGGGAGAAATTCTTCTCAATGGTGTAGTGTGGGTGAAGATGTAGGAGAAATGGTGAATCATCTTCTCATCCATTGTCAAGTGGTTTGACAAGGGTGGTTTTCAATGTTTGCTATATTTGTGGCAGGGGTATTTTCTTGATTGGTGGCTAGGTTACTTCACACTTGGACGGGATGTAGAATGATAAGAGAAGATGAAAGGCTTGCAAAGTAACTCCACTGTCCTTTGTTTCCATTAGTTAACTTTTCTGTAAGATCAAACGAAAAGAATAATCAATTTTGATATAATGAATCTAGAGCATAAATTTCACGTAAAATCAGGGAAATGATTCAGTAGATTGAGAGCTTCATGTGTATAGAATAACTTACTGTTATGCTTTTACAGTCTATTCCAATTTTAAAAAATCCAAAATTAAATAGACAGATCTTGCTTTTAATGATAAATATTCTTTTCGTAACTATTTAATGGACAAAAAGATAGTCTTTTTTTTTTTTTTTGGGGTAAGAGACAACGATAGTCATTCTCGAGTTCAAAATTATCTGATCATGTTGCAACTATGTGTTCCTATTAAGCATATTCCTGTTGTATCCATTCAATTTTTTTTTTTTTTTTTTTTACTTTACTTTTTAACAACGCTCAATTAGTACACATTAATATGTGTTTGGAAGGGGAAAGATTGAGTACACACCTAACCTTTGGTATAATGCACAAAATGGTAGTCCCAAGACTTGAACCCATGACCTCAAGGTTATTAGGCCAAGTCTTTAACTATTGAACCAATTGTCACCCCTATAACGATTGGGGAGATTAGATCGATTATCACGACGATTGGGGAGATTGGAGCGGATCTAGTCCACAGAATTAAGGCGGGGTGGCCTAAGTGGAGGAGTGCGCTTGGAGTACTGTGCGATAAACGAGTACCCATTAGACTAAAAGGGAAGTTTTATCGAACGGCTATTAGACTAATGATGTTATATGGGACGGAATGTTGGGCAACTAAGAAATAACATGTAGATAAGATGAGTCTTGCTGAGATGAGGATGCTAAGGTGGATGTGTAGCAAGACTACAAAGGACAGAATTAGGAATGAGTATATTCGAGAATGGGTAGGAGTAGTACTGATAGACGATAAGTTGAGAGAGAATAGATTGATATGGTTTGGTCATATACAACGGAGACCAACAAAGACAGTAGTGAAGAGATGTGATACAGTGACGGTAGATAGTAGTGTTAGGGAAATGGGTAAAGCTAAATTGACGTGGACTAGTGTAGTAAATAAAGATGAATCTTCTAAATTTGACTAACAAAATGGCCTTAGATAGAGTCAAGTGGAGAAGAAGGATTCATGCAGCCGACCCTATTTGATGGGACTTAAGGCTTGGCTTGGCTTGGTTTACTTTACTTTTTATTTTATTTTATTTTCCTCTTTATGATAAATTAGTTATGTTTCTTCTTGAAGTTATTTATTAATACCAGCTGGTTGATAAAATTGAAAGTTCATAAAGTATTTCTTGATCAGGAAACTCTTTTCCTTATGATCTTCATAGCAAGTAATGGATCATGGATCGTTGTCATCTTTTAAGGGGTTCTTTGTTATAGTTAACAATATGATAGAGAGGATTTTATGCTGCAAATAAATTACTGCATTATCTAATTATCAGAACTTGGTGCTATTTTATGTAGCTTCATGGAGCTAGTATCCCCATTTTATAATCAAATTGAAGTTGTTTAAATGCTTTCTGATCCTTGAATTTTGTTTCTGTATATGGCAGTTTCAGTCAAAGAATTGTTATGTGTGTGTCGTCTTATTTGGAATTAATTTGTGACTGCACTGCTATGCTATTGGGGCCGACTCCATTAGATATGGATAGGTGATAACTCAAATTTTTTTTCATGCAATATTCTAAGTGATATTTAATCTCATTGATAGACTGATGTTCCAGAAGCATTAGAGAATCTATTACCTAATTGTTTGCTGGTCTACAACTGTCAGAGCTCAATCACTTGTTTTGCATTATAGGTTGTGGAAAATTTGAAGAAGAGTTCGTAACATTCACGTCCCCATGGCTGGCAGACCCAAGCAATGGTTGATAACAAGAACGCTGGTACTGGGAAAGGGAACATACACATTAAGATATCTCTGTTCAGGCCTTGTATTTTTCCCTATCCCATCTCAGTGTCACCAGCATTCTTCTCTTGTTGCTTCTCTCACCTTCAATTCGTATCTTCTTTCAACTGCTCTCCCTGCCATTGCTGGTTTGATCAGTAACTTAGCATGAAAAGAAATGTACATGTTTTGTCTCTGTGGAAGTTGGGACAAGCAGTCTAGAAGGAGGTAAGTTTTTTATTCGGTGGATTTTTTCCATGCCATTGCAAATTTTTTTGATAAATAAAGATTTATTAAGAAAGCATCAAGGAGATGCCAAAAGAATACAAAACAAGCCCCTCAAATAGGGACCTAACCAACTAAATCATCAACAAAGTCTAAAATAACAAATAAATTAGGATCAACTCTTCCCAACACCCAACTGTACAAAACACCGCAGAACCGAGACTCTAATTGAACAATCGACTGAGTACTTCCCTGAAAAACCCGACGATTCCGCTCCAACCAAAGCAATCACATCAAACACAAAGGAGTTAGCGCGTAGGCTCTCTGCCGTCGCTTCCTAACTCGACCACCTCCCCAACAACGAAGCACATTCATAACTTGCTTTGGCTGAGCCCACACCACTCTAAACAAAGAAAAAACAAGCACCCACAGGCGAGAAGCAACCGAATAGTGAATAAGCAAATGATCCACTATCTCCACATCTGCATCTGCACAACACATGCAGCACCAATTCACCAAAATATGATGTCGATGGATCAGATTATCAATAGTCAAAATTCTACCAAATGCTGTCATCCATACAACGAAAGCCACATTCGACGGAACACCAGAAACCCACACGTGACGCGAAGTGAAAGACCTCCCACCACTACCACACAAAGTCCTATAAAATGACAAGACTAAAAAAACACCTTTTGCACGTGGAACTCCCCAAATGAAAACATCCTCTCCCTCCCGGCCGACCTTAACCTCATACAAAAAGGCCAACAAATACACCAACTGCCCAAACTCCCAATCTTGAGTCTGCCGACAAAGCACTATATACCAATCTAGTTCGTCACCTCCTCCACCTAAATACGAAGCCACCATCACATCAAGATCCACCACCAACTGAAAGATCAAAGGGAAACGGTTCTACAAAGCAGTCCCTCACACTACCGATTCTTCCAAAACTGCACACGCTCCACACCCACTCGATACTGGATTTGATCCCAAAACCCAATCCTACCCAACCAAATTCCTTTCCATAATCCTCACCCATGAGAACCCCCCCCTCCCTGGTACACTATTCACCCATTTCTAACCCATACTTAGATGCCACCACCCTCCGCCATAATTGATCTTGTTCATTGGAAAACCTCCACAACCACTTCCCCAACAAAGCCAAATTAAACTTATACAATCTCCTCACCCCCAACCCCCCATCCTCCGTAGGACAACAAATTTGCTCTCAACTAACGAGATATAACGAAACTCCCCACCATAACTTCCCCACAAAAAATCCCACTGCAACTTCTGCAAGCGGCGAGCCACTGACACAGGAATGACATGGACCGACATAAAATAAGTCGGAATACTGCTTAATACGCTCTTCGCCAAAGTTAGCCTTCCATGCTTAGACAAATATTGTCTCCTCCACTCTGCCAACCGACGCTGCATCCTCTCTAACACCCCATTCCACACCCTTTTCGACTTATAAGGAGCCCCCAAAGGCAAACCCAAATAAGACACCGGTAAATGAGACACCTTACAATCCAAAATGGCTACCAAAGTCGAAAGATGGCTGACCTCCCCTACCAGAATTAATTCTGACTTGGCCAAATTCACCTTTAGACCAAGACTGCCTCAAAACACAGCATAACACAGCGCAAATGCCCTAATTGCGTAGAGTCAGCCCTACATAATATCAAAGCATCATCAGCATACAAAAGATGAGAAACATGAATCCCATCTCCCACTGAAAAACATGCCAACAAACCGCCTAGCACCACCCGAGACAACAACCGACTCAGCGCCTCCATGGCAAGAATGAACAACAAAGGGGACAATGGATTCCCTAGCCGCAAATCCGGAAATGTTTGGAAGTAACCCGCTGCGTCCCATTCACCAAAACAGACATTTGTACCATCGAAATGCAAAACACTTAGAAAATATGAAGAAGAAGAACTCCGAAAATATGAGGAAGAAGGAATATATTTCTGTTATATTCAAAACTTCTTATCTTACAAGACCAAATGACACTCCTTATATAGGAGATATTACAAACATCATCATAACCCATTATATGCCACTTACATATTATATATTACCACTATCTACCACTATCATATTATATACATGCCACTATCTACCACCAACACCACTATCATATTCTATACATGCCACTATCTACAACCAACACCACTATCATATTCTATACATACCACTATCTACCACCAACACCACTATCATATTCTATACATGCCACTATCTACCACCAACACCACTATCATATTATATGCATGAACACAATTTCCAGCACTCCCCCTCAAGCTGGTTTGAAGATATCTTCCATAGCCAGCTTGCTAGTCAGCTTATCAAATTGCTTCTTGTGTAGTCCCTTCGTTAGCACATCAGCTAATTGTTCACCTGTTGGAAGGTAGGTCATACAGATTATGCCAGCATTGATTTTCTCCTTGATGAAATGTTTATCCACTTCTATATGTTTTGTGCGATCATGTAGAACTGGATTATGAGCTATAGATATAGCTGCTTTGTTGTCACAATAGACCTTCATAGGTGTCGGGTGAGAAAGCTTTAATTCTTCAAGAATTCTTTTAATCCACATTACTTCACAGATTCCATGGGCAACAGCTCTGAACTCTGCTTCTGCACTACTTCTAGCTACCACATTCTGTTTTTTACTCCGCCATGTAACTAGGTTCCCACCTACAAAGGAGCAGTATCCGGATGTTGATCTCCTGTCTGTAACACTTCCTTCCCAGTCTGCATCTGTGTATACTTCAACTTGAAGATGTCCATGTTTCTTGAATAGTAAGCCTCTCCCTGGAGTTCCTTTCAAATATCTTAAGATCTTATAAACGGCCTCAAAGTGCTCTGCCCCTGGTGAGTGCATGAACTGACTTACCATGCTGACTGCAAAGGCAATATCAGGCCGCGTATGAGACAAGTAAATCAATTTCCCTACAAGTCGCTGATATTGTTCTCTCTCTTTGACTTCTTCAGCCTTAGCAGCTTGTAACTTCAAGTTAGGCTCGATCGGAGTCTCCGCCATCTTACAACCAAGCATACCTGTTTCTCCAAGGAGATCAAGAACATATATTCTCTGATTAACGAATATACCTTCCTTGGATCTTGCAAATTCCATTCCGAGGAAATACTTGAGGGCTCCCAGATCCTTAATGTGAAATTCTTTTGCGAGTTTCTCTTTGAGGGCTGCTAACTCTGCTTCATCATTACCAGTTAAAATGATGTCATCAACATAAACAATCAAAATTGCAATTTTACTGTTTTTTGAATGTTTATAAAATATTGTGTGATCTGCTTGACTCTGCGAGAAGCCACAACTGATAACTGCCTTCCCAAAGCGTTCAAACCATGCTCTTGGTGATTGTTTGAGTCCGTATAATGACTTGTTCAATCTGCATACTCTGTCACTTCCAAGTCTCTGCTCAAATCCCGGCGGTAGGCTCATGAATACCTCCTCTTCAAGATCACCATTGAGAAATGCATTTTTAATGTCAAGTTGATGTAGAGGCCAATCTGAATTTACTGCAAGAGATAACAGTACTCTGATGGAATTTATTTTAGCAACAGGAGCAAACGTCTCCTGATAGTCGATCCCATAAGTTTGAGTGAAGCCTTTAGCTACCAGTCTCGCCTTGTATCTCTCAACGCTTCCATCTGCGTTACATTTTATCGTAAACACCCATTTACACCCAACTGTTTTCTTGTCTTTGGGTAGATCAACTATCTCCCAAGTACCACTTCTCCTTAAAGCATTCATCTCCTCCATGACTGCTAATTTCCAATTCGGATCATCCAATGCTTCCTGTATATTCCTTGGAACAAACAAGTGTGAAATCCTAGATGTGAAAGCTCTATGGTTTTTAGACAGTCTTTGATAGGAGAGGTAATTTGCAATAGGATGTTTAATGCAATTTCGGACACCTTTCCTAATTGCTATAGGTACATCAAGGTCGGAAATAGAAGGAATAGGATTACCTAAAATTTCGATGCCAGAACTCGGGTGGACATTCGGGTCATTAGGATGGACGTTCGGGTCATTATTCCTCAGATGAAATCGCTTCCTAGTATAAACCTGAAGCTCAGGATTTAGATCATTTTGTAGTACTTCTCCCCCTAAACAAGAATCTTCTTGACTAGGCACCATAGAACTTGGTTCTCCTAAGTGATCATTATCAGACAGATGTGGTTTTTGTGTAGGATAAATGACATTGGGGAGCGGGATAGAAATATCCCAAAAACGGTTTTCTACTCCACTTGTCTCCCCCTGAAGAGAAGTGTTGGGGAAATAAGATTTTGTTTCCACAAATGACACATCCATACTCACATGAAATTTCTTGTTTTGAGGATCGAAGCACTTATACCCCTTTTTGTTTGAGGAATAACCCAAAAAAACACATTTTATAGCACGGGGGTCAAGTTTTGAACGAAATTGACTGGAAACATGAACATAGGCAGTACATCCAAAAACTTTGGCGGGTAAATCAGAAAACAACCTCGTGTCAGGAAAAAAAGTTTTGAGACAATCAAAAGGTGTTTTGTATGTTAACACCTTTGTAGGCATCCTGTTTATCAAATAAGAGGCTGTTAAAATTGCTTCACCCCATAAATATTTAGGAACATGCATGTAAAACATTATAGCACGTGCTACTTCAAGTAGATGTTTATTTTTTCGTTCTGCAATGCCATTTTGTTGAGGGGTATCCCGACATGTAGATTGATGAAAAATCCCCTTTTCTTCCAAAAACTCACCCAACTGCTCATTGAAATATTCTGTTCCATTATCAGAATGTAAAATACCAATTTTGGTTTGAAATTGGTTTTCAATCATATTGTAAAAATTTGTGAATAAATTTTTCACGTCAGATTTTTTATTCATCAAATAAATCCAACATAAGCGGGTATGGTCATCAATAAATGTAACAAACCATCTTTTACCAGAAAGAGTAGTGATTTTAGAAGGGCCCCAAACATCACTATGAATCAAATAAAAAGGTTTTGAAGCCTGGTAAGGTTTTGGCAAATAAGTAGAGCGATGAAATTTTGCAAAAATGCAACTTTCACAATGAAAAGAAGAACAATCAATCCCTTTAAATAATTCTGGAAATAAATGTTTCAGATAAAGAAAACTAGGATGTCCTAGCCTATAGTGCCATAGCATTATTTTTTCTCGAACAGAGATTGAACTGGTACTATTAAAGCTCTGAGCTTTTTTATTACTAACAGGTACTTCATCAAAGTAGTAAAGACCTTCAAGCATCCTAGCACGCCCAATCATCATCCCCGAGTTCTGGTCCTGAAATTCACAATGGGATTCAAAAAATGTAACACGACAATTAGAATCCTTAGATAGTTTACTGACAGACAAAAGGTTACAGGCTAAGTTGGGGACGTGAAGAACAGCATTGAGATTAATTTTCTCAGTTAGTTTAATAAATCCTTTTCCTGCAATAGGTGAAAAACTACCATCGGCTATTCTGATTTTGTCATGACCAGAACAAGGGAAATAGGTACTAAATAAATGGGAAAAACTAGTCATGTGATCGGAGGCACCGGAATCTATGATCCACGGAGAGAAGTTTAGGCAAGAGAAGGCTTTAGGATTTCTGCCTGTTTGTGCCAACAAAACACTAGGAGTACCGGTTGAGGAGTTGGATTTTATCAGCTTTAAGAGTTGATCAATCTGCTCTTTGTTGAAGGGACCTGAATCGGCTTCATTAGCGGTAGGAAAGCCACGATTCTTCTCTCCTTGTTTGCTGCTTTTCCAGTTGACAGGTTTGCCATGAATCTTCCAACACGTTTCGCGTGTATGGCGAGGCTTGTTGCAAAAATCACACCAGACCCGTGGCTTATCATCAAACCTGCGCTGGTAATTTGCAGCCTTGTTGGCCGCAGCATCGCTAATTAAAGCAGAAATTTCAATTGATTCACCATTACCTTTTTTCTTAAGCATGACGCTCCTTCGGCTCTCTTCCCTTCTGACTTCGGCAAATACTTCGCCAATGGATGGGAGAGGAGGTCTGCCAATAATTCTTCCTCGCACTTCATCGAACTCAATGTTGAGGCCGGCAAGAAACTTGTAAATACGGCTGTCTTCCACAGTTTTCTTGTGGTGGTTACAGTCGTCAACCGATTTCCATTCGTATGTGTTGAAGATGTCAAGATCCTGCCACAACCTTTTCAACGAATTGAAATATTTGGTGACGGAATCATCTCCTTGACGAATCTCTCCCAACTTCAAAGTTAATTCGAAAACTTGAGATTGATTTCCTAGGTCAGAATACATCTGACTAACATTATCCCACAATTCTTGTGCAGTAGTATAGCACATGTAATTAGAGCTTATATCCTCCTCCATGGAATTGACCAACCATGTCATAACCATGGAGTTTTCAGCGTCCCAATTGTCGAACAGCGGATCATTAACAGCAGGAGCCTTCTTGTCACCAGTGATGTAACCGATCTTTCCTTGCCCACGGATATACATCCGGACAGATTGTGACCAGCGGAGAAAATTATCACCATTTAGGCGGATGGTGGTGATTTGGACAGAGTGAGAGTTGGACGTTTTCACCGGAATGGCAGCGGCAGGGGTTGAAGTGGTTCCGGACGTGACTTCCGACATGGCTATGACGGTTTTAGGGCTGCTGTGTTTTTTGTTGCTCTGATACCAACTTAGAAAATATGAAGAAGAAGAACTCCGAAAATATGAGGAAGAAGGAATATATTTCTGTTATATTCAAAACTTCTTATCTTACAAGACCAAATGACACTCCTTATATAGGAGATATTACAAACATCATCATAACCCATTATATGCCACTTACATATTATATATTACCACTATCTACCACTATCATATTATATACATGCCACTATCTACCACCAACACCACTATCATATTCTATACATGCCACTATCTACAACCAACACCACTATCATATTCTATGCATACCACTATCTACCACCAACACCACTATCATATTCTATACATGCCACTATCTACCACCAACACCACTATCATATTATATGCATAAACACAATTTCCAGCACCACCACCACTTTTCCCCAAAACCCATCTGCTCCATGATGGACATCAAAAAATCCCAACTAACATTATCATAAGGGCCTTCTGAATATCCAACTTACAAATCACGCCTGACTACTTTGCTCGCAAACGAGAATCAACACACTCATTAGCCACTAACACTACATCCAGAATCTGGCGGCTACCCACAAAAGCGTTCTGTGATTCTGACACCACATCCCTTATTTGCAACCGAAGCCTATTGGCCAAAACTTTCGCTAGAAGCTTGTACACACTTCCTAACAAACTAATTGGCCAAAACTGTCGAATATCCTCAGTCCCTCCCACCTTACGGATTAAAGCAATAAAAGTCGCATTGAAACTCTCCTTAAACTGGCCCGTCTAATAAAATTGCCCCATTATCCATGCCATTGCAAATTCATCCACAATTGTTTAATGTAAATGTTTTCAGGTCTCATAACTCCGAAGAAGTGTTCAAAATTTGGAATAATGCATTTATGATGCATTTTTATTTCAGTTGGACACCCCTTGCGCACTCTGTACAAATTTCATTCACTTTTCTGCAACTTCTATCAAAATCCGGCGCTTTGTTGGTGAATTAGAATTGGAGTTAATTTTCATGATTTTGAATTTCTACGTATTGAGAAGTTTTGTTCATCTCTTTGTGTCAAACTTGAAGCACAAAATATTTGCATATGAAAAGAAGATTAATTAGACTTGAAGCACAAAACTACCTCTATTTGCCACCCTTCGGGTTTTAGGTAGCTATCACGCTCAAATTCTTTGGGGATTCTTATGGAGGAACCAAATAGAGGAAGGAGAGGCGAGATAATCCTCATAGTCTCCCTTATTGCTTGCCATGTGTATTTTGTTAGGTCCCTAGTGAGAAGCTGTTTGAAACTGTTTTCCTAGCTCTGTCTTCTTATTCTGTGAGCTCAATTGTTGTATAGTTTTTTGATAAATGTATTTACTTCCTATTCTTGTCCAGTTGAGGTACGATTAATTGTGTGCATATTCATGCATGTGTATGAGTTGTGCATGTCTTTTTTCCTGTGCATGAAGAACCTTGGCATGAATGCTGAAGCCATTGATAGAACTGCATTAGGAAAGTTAGGTCAGACAAAGCCCCGTATCATAAAATATAATAATAATAGCATTATCTGCAATGTCTTCCCATCATTGTGACTGCATTATCTTCACCATGTTTCTGAGTGTGCAAGTGATGAGCTCATCTTCTATGATGCACAACGTTATCCCATTCATCTGCTCGTTTATGAGGTCAGGAACAACTTTATGGATCCTTCTGCTTGATTTAAGTCTAATGTTGAAACTAGTCAACGAAAGATGTAGAATTACTTGGGAAAATCACATTCCTTGCACCATGAGGTGAAAATCATGAACAGGGTTAATTGTGAATCGTCATAGCCCACATGTCATGACATTAAAATCACTACCTAGCGTATGGATTTATTTTCCTTGTTTGAAGGGCGTAAATGTTGTCAAATATGATTTTCTTCATCAATCAAATAGCTGGCACAAAAATAACATTAGTTGCCTTCTTAGTTTCTGAATTCTGCAGGATATGTTTTCTGACAAAGTGCATTGACCTCATTTGTCTTCTTTGTTTTAGAAAACAATTATAACTCAAATTTGGAATTATATGCTTCTATCAGTTGACAAGAAGTTAGGAATTGGGTATTTTTGAATGGGGTTCCGGCACCTTTCTGATGTGTTACCAATCACAACTAGGGAGATTCTATATTATTGGGTTATGTTTTCGTTTTAGTTTAAGAAATAAAACAGTCAATTTATGAGAAATGGTGTTTTTTCCTCACCTTTCTTCTAGAATTTAGCATTCCCTGAGCAAAATGTACAGTTTGTCTTTTGTCATTAATCAGTACTTGTACTACTGGTGACTCCATGCAAATATGAAGTTAGCATTGAAAGACAGAATACAGCATTCAGCTTCTGGAGTTCAAAGGAGTCCTCAACAACTATAGTCATGCGTAATCATAGTTAGATGAGGTGGTCTTGAGGCTTTTTTGGGGTTTACATTTACTTTTTTGATATCTAATGATTGGAGAGTTGTTTGTGAATATTGGTTTGTTTTCTTTGTTATATTTGGTAGTGGTTTTTCTTTGTTGTCACTTGTAAGAGGACTCATTGTCCTCATCTTGTAACCTCACTTTCTTTATCAATAAATTATGTTTTTGTTGTTGATAAAAAAAAAATATATAAAATTTACATTAGATGGTGTACTCTTGCTTCCTTTCTGTAAGGGTAAAAAATGGTGGGAGTGTTTCTTTTTGGGAAGATACTTAGCTTGGGGATTCTTCTTTTGATATGTTGTTCCCACATTTGTACCATTTGGTCTGTTCTCATAATGTTCCATCGCATCTATAGTGCTTTCCCAATCGGCACCGATTTCATGAAATTTCAATTTTTTTTATAGAAATATTAATGATCGTGAATCAATTGAGTTGGCAACTTGGCATCCTTGTTGAACATCCTTTAAGGTTTCTCCTTGAGACCCAATGTCAATGATAAATGGGTTTGGTCACTTAATTCTTCGGGGATCTTCTCAGGCAAATTGTTTTTCAACAAGATCATTGGTAATCACAATGCTCATCCTTTTCTCCATCATTCTAGGATTTGGAACAATTTGAAGCAAATCGTTAGTGTTTTTGTGTGGACTCTGGCTCACAGGAGTCTTGTGACCAATTACATATTTCAAAACTAGGCTTTGTGGAATTTTGTCTTTTGTTTTGTTCATGGGTATTTGGTTGGAGCACAATGCTAGAATCTTTGAGGACAAATTTAAGTACATTGATTCTCTTTGGGATAGAGTGTTTTTTATCCTCCTTTGGGGCTTTGCTTTCTTTTCTTTTAAGGGGATTCAATTATTTTTGTTTTTTAGAATCGGTGGGCGGTATGTCATCAGTAGTCTATAATCTTGATGAGTTTTGCTCTTCTTATTTATTTATTTATTTTTTTGATTTTTTGGTGAACTTCTTGTTTCCCACTTTCTTGTAATTTTCTTTATTTATGCTTATTAATATATTATTTTCGTTTCTGATAAAAAAAGATTCTGTAATAGGCATTTTGATAAACACGCCCATTTGACTTACTGAAGTCAGTTCTTGACAAAAGTATGTGTGTTTTATTGAGTTACCTCACTTTTAACTTACAGCTAGCTGCAAAGAAAATTTTTCTAGGAACACTCTCCATTAGTTTAAAGGGAATTTAATTCCTGTCACAAAAGTAGTGCTTTAGTGAGTGACCTTAGTTTCAACTTACTGCTAATGATATGATATGCTTCAAAGAAATCTTTTCTTGGTACATTGAGTGTTCTGTTAATGTAAGAAACTTTTTGTTGGACTAAGTGGGAGATTTTCTACTACCTTTGTTAAGGACATAGAGAGGCACATATTTTGACCATGCATCTCCAGGTGTTACCTGATTAGCCCTTTAATCTTATTGTGTCTTAAATGCTTTTGGTGTCTGGACCTGTTCACTTGCCTGTAATATTTCATCAATAAATTCTGCTAGAATTCAATTACCTTCCATCTTCATCTAATAATTTTGATGTGTTAGCATCGTGTAATTCAAAAAAGGTGGAGAAAACAAACGAGGTAGAGTGTAAGGAATATGAGAACGTGTATTCCGAAAGGTTTGCACAACCTGGGGGATGTGAATGAAAGGGAAATGATGAGCACTTGATGTAGGATGAGTAGGGATTACTTTACTACAAGTAGTGAGCCCGGTTTAAATATACTGGCAGCAGCAACAATAGACTTATAGGGTTGGATTTGGTAGGATTTTGTGGCTGCAAATGTATTTAAAAAAATAAGAGTTTAAGGGTTTATAAAAGGGTAGGGTTTTGGGAATGAAAACACGAGTGTAGGGGTTGTTAGGTGGCTGTTCTGAGCACTGTGAACAGTGATGTGAACAGTAATCTTGCTGGATAGAAGAGGAGGAGGAGGGGAGAGAGAGAGAGAGAGACAGAGAGGTGCTTCACCCTCACAAGGGATAGGCCAATCATACAAACACAATCTCAAATTTTCATAATATTAACTGTGCTATTGAATCATTGTGATTACACATATATTTATAGGTTAAAGACTCCTAATTCTACAAGGACTATTTCTCAAAATTAGAAACTAAAAATATTTAGCAACTACTAATATTCTGGACCAACTCTGAGTTCCAATTCTACTTCAATCATAATAGAAAACTTTAATGACTTCTAATTCTACTTCAATATCAAAATAGCAAAACTTGGACTTTTGACTACTAAGATTATTTTAGACATAATAAAACCCATATATAATAACCTATTTAATAACTTGATCCAAAATAAAACCATGGGTGACCCCTACAACCCATGTCCAACAATTATTGGAATTACTATTATACCCTTAATTACTAAAACCTACTATAATGACATGAAGACTCAAAATTATTCCAAATCTTTAACTCTTGATGCCCTAAATGTGTTTCATGTGAAATTCCAGATTTGGTCTTTTTCTTCTTTCCATGATCTTCATCAGCAAGGAGGAGACTTTGGATGGGCTTGTCCTTTCTCGAAGTGTGGCTTCTAAAGATGTGTCTTCTATTCCTAGAGAGAAGCAATCAAGGATGAACTAAAAGAAATATGGCATTCTTTGTTCTAGAGATGAAACCAAGAGGAAGCTCGACAAGAAGATTCTTAATCTAAAGCTTGTATGGGCAAAATCCTTTGCTAAATTGTCTACCAATCCTAAGAATTTTATTGTGAAATTGCAAGAAAATGTGGGATAGTGGTTTTCTTTCTTTTTATGTTTTGTTTTTGTGTCTAGCTTCTCGGTTTCTGAGAAGTGTGTTTTGTGCACTTTTTTTTGGGTTGTGAGAGGTTTGTTTCTCGGTGGTTTGGGTTTGAGTGTTCTTTGTGCCTATTCTTCTCGGGTTGTGAGGGCTTTCCTTTCTAGGTTAAGTCCTTTGTGTGTGCCTCTGTAGCAAGGTGGCCTCTTGGCAGTGTTTTGAGTTCCGTTGTATATTCCTCTGTTTTGGGTACTTTCTTTTTTGGTAGTAAAAGCTTACGAAAAAAATGTTTTTGGCTGCTCATTGGAAAGTACAATCCTAATGAGTACAAATCTATTTGCAGCTGGCTTGATTAGAACCATAGGGCACCAAAGAGGTTGACCTTTTCCCATGTTCTGTATTCTCATTTGTAGCCACTTTTCATTGAGTTGTTTAGTGCTCTCAGGAAGTTGAGGCTTTGGCCTAGAAAGTGGATCCCAATTAAAGAAGAGGGTGGCAAGTAGAAGAGCAAGAGAAGGCGGCGAAGCAGAAAAGTGAACAAATTGTATCACTTATGGTGGATACAATGAATCAAAGAAAAAAAGCTTTTAGAGTACCAAAACATGGTAATAGCCTCTATACTTTAAAGGTGCTTTTTACATTTAATATTATTGATTTGGTAATATGATCGTTATTGGTTTCAGTTTGAATTTGTTTCGTTCTATCTGTTGAAATAATTTTCTCTTCTATGTTGTAAGGATTCCTGACTAAAAATAGTGGAAGTGTCTATATTTTATCAAATACAGGACTTTATATGATATATTAAGTTGCACGTCCAAATCTTACATCAACATAAAACATACGGGGATCAGCAGGATTTGAAGTTTTAAGGCTTGAGGTGTTTTCACCATCTTAATCAGCTTGGAATGTTCGTAGAGTCTAATATGTTCTTGTCTTAGAATGAGATGCATTTGGATATTAGATAATTAAAAAAAAAGGCCCAATTAGTATACATTAATGTGTGTTTGGATATTAGATAATTTATTGATATAAAATTTGATTATGTTAGTGCCGGAAAAATTCCCGTGGAAGCAGGGATTTGAATGAACTTCAGATGATACTTCTGCAATATCACTTAATATTGAAAAAAGGGATCAGACATTATGCTAGTCTTGACAAAGATTAAAAGCCAACTAACTTCTTGGTAGAATAATTCTAGATTCTAGTTTGATTAAGTGGGCAGTTGAATTGTTATTTAACAAACTTTATTTCTTCTTTTGAAGTTCATATTTGGCAGAAAGCAAAAATGAAGTTTTCACCAAATTTCATTATGCATCAGATTAGACAAATTGAACATTGTGGAGAAAAATGTTTACCCATTGAGAAGTTATGGTGAGCCAGATGACCTATAGATGTGTCACATAACCCCACTCATAAAGTGGAATATCATAAGTTCAATAAAGTTCCTCTGGGATAAAATGAACTAAAGGCAACATAGCATTTAGACTTAACTTGAACTTTTTGGAAATGGTGCTACGCCCAGGGTCATCAAAATAACTGGCATTTTTATTATACACCATTTTCTTCATAAGGAACCACAATGGTAATAGTGACATAAATGCTCCCACTGATTCCTTTTGAGTGCTTGGACATGAAAATCAATCAAATTGTCAAGGAGTGATTCCCTTGACCTTGTGAAGAAGGGTCCTTGCAGCACACAATTGCTGCAGCAAAATCTTGTTAATAAAATGTAGAAAGTGATTTTTTTAATTTATTTTTTTACTTTTATAGCTGAATTGTTTCCACTAAACCGATACATTAGGTTTATTCAATAGGGGAAATATTGTTTTTCATCAAAGTCAATGAAAGCTACTTGAACTTAAATCGCACCATTAGATTTCTTTGTTTAATATGAATTGGTAGCCCCTGATTGAAAATTGGCATTGGATCTCTGCAGAAATAATCGTCAATGCAGGAAAGCTTACATGTGAACTGGGTCACCGAGTAATGAATCATAGCTAGTGTTTCAATTCTGGCGAACTCATACCCAGGACACATTCTTGGTCCTCCTCCGAATGCCACAAAGCAGTAAGGAGGGGCTGGTGCTTGTTGCTCAAAGCGTGTTGGATCGATCTTTGATGGATTTGGGAAAATCGTCTCATCCATGTGAGTCATGCTTGCTGCCCATACCACCTGTTTATCAGAAATTTGTGTTACTTCGAGCTTTTATTTTATTTACATTACACACATTTGTTCTGGTAATTAATCTACAATTATGGAAATATTAGCAATATTTACACATACTTGCCACCCTTTTGGTATTAGATATCCTCCAAATTCTGTATCTTTGAGGACCCTCCTGAAGAAACAGAACCCAGGAGGGGTTATCCTTAAGAGTCTCCAATGCTACTCTCCATGTGTACTTCATCTTGGTAAGATCATCCCATGGGACGAGCTCCCCCAGGGTCTTGCTTTTAGCAATCTCCTCTTGTTCTGTGATCTCAAAATAGATAATTTTTCAGTATGTTCTATTTTCTAGTATCCTTTTATCTTTTCAGTTCTTAAATCTTTCTCATGAATCATGATGAGGGAGCTAGTTGGGGGCATACCTTGAACAATAGCAGCATAAATGGATGGTTCATTGGCTAAAAGCCTGATCAAGAAGGTAAGGAGGATGGAGGATGTGTCATATCCTCCAATCATTATAATGACCGCGTTGTCCTCAATCTCCTCATTGGACAGTAGAGCTGAATTGTCATCATTGCGGATACTAAGCAAGCAAGTGATGAGATCTTGATGAGGGAAGCACCATTTTTTTCCAAGGTTACCCTTTTCTCACTTATAAGGTCCATGAGTATGGTTTTCATTTTTGCCCTTGCTTAGAGGCTAAGCAAATTCACTGGTACTGACAGCATTCCTTCAATCATGTTTTGAAATAAACCTCTTAGTGCTTCTCTTCTTGCTCCTAGTTCTATTCCAAATATGAGTGAACAAATAATGTTGAATGTGAGGGTCTTCATCAAAGGCATCACCTATGTTATCAACAAATTGTTTCATACTATTAATGCAAGGAGGAAAAATTAATAGGTTAGCATGTCTAAGGTCCAATGGAAATTGTCATTTCTCCATGTGTATGTGGTTGGTTTTGTAGATTCTCATATAGCTACTAGCCAAACAGAAACCTCATGCGCGTCTCTTGTTCCACTCATGACGTCATGATTTGCTTTTGTAAAGAAAGGACCATCTTCATTTCATTATAATTTTATTGACTAGTTACTAGATAAAACTATGGATTTAAATCTAGAGTTTTGAAATTTACATCAGTAGTTGCAACATATGTTGACCTCATTTTTGCCATGCCAATGCATCTCCATGTGCTTTCTGTTAAAATTGATGTATTATTGATTGATGTATGTTATGTTTACAATGAGTCCTATATATAGAAGATTAGAGGAGGTAGGTATGTAGTAGGTGGAGTAGTAGGTGGAGTAGGTGAAGTGGGTGGAGTAGGTGTAGTGGTAGGTTTTGGTAGGTTTTAACAGCCCCCCGCAAACTCAAGGGGGATAGGAACTAACCAACTTGAGTTTGGAGAGAGTAACAAAACAAGAAAATAGACTAATACATAAAATAAAAGAGGATAGGAGACACTGTATGGTCGTGTCAGACCGTTGGTGAAGACACTGAATGGTTGTGTCATAACGTTGTAGAGGACACTGGATGGTTGTGTCATAACGTTGTAGAGGACACTGGATGGTTGTGTCATAACGTTGTAGAGGACACTGGATGGTTGTGGCAGACCGTTGTAGCAGATAAAGTCTGGACAGTTGACGAGGTCACACCGGACCGATGGAGAAGCTAACCGGAATCAAATGTCGGGACAGTTTATGGGGTCATGTCGGACCGTTGGAAAATACACTGTATGATGGTGTATATAGGCTGCCCAAATATATATATACATGGATATATATATCGAGCCCTCAAAAGGCGCGCCCACTTCATCAAAAGGCGTGCCCGACAGAAAGCGTCGAGCCATCAAAAGGTGAGCCGGAGACGTGGCGAGGCACGTGAGTGACAGAGCGGCGTGTCGGCCGCGTCGTCAGTGTCGATATAAACCAATGCGGAGGCTGTGGAAACCAAACCAGGCTGAAACCTCTGAACATTGTCATTCTGAAACACTCTGTAAATATTCTGGATCCAACCCTTCTCTGAAAAACTCTGCGTTTTCGGAGAGAGAAACTTTGTAACACTCTGTAGCCCAGAAAATGGCCTCGTCTTCCCGTGGTCTGCTCACTCTCTTTCCCGACCTCAACGAGTCAACAAGAGAGATAACTGGTGCGGTGGCCCGTGAACCTCAACCAAACGCCTCTGGTTTTGCTCCGTTGAACTTTCCGATGCGGTCGGTGGAGCAAAAAATGGCAGTGCAAACGGATATTGAAGCCAATCAGTATACATTGAAGTCATGTATGGAAACCATGACTGCGGTCACAAACTTGTCGCACCGGCTGCAGAGTAGGACAAATGAGGTGCAGCAGTTAAACGCCCAACTGGCTCTGCTCCAGCGCATGTATAAGGATGCGCGAGCAGAGATAAGTGTGCTAAAGGCGGAAAACAAGGAGCTGAAGCGGAAGGCCACCGTGATGTTCCGATTTGGAGGTCCGCCATATGCTGCAGTGGAGGAGCAGGAGGGAGTGAACGTGCTCGGCAGCGCGGGAAACACAGAGGCAGCACCGTCAAGGGCTGTCCAGGACGGAGGCAAGAAGAAAAGACCGGCGGAAGAGGCGAAGAAGTGAGGTCGGTGGGTGGCCGTCTGCAGAAAAGAGAACAAATCTGTTGTTGTTGTGATGGTGGCCTTTGGTTTTGGTTTTGGTTGTTTTGTTTTGTTTTGTTTTGTTTTTTTTTTTTTTTTTTTTTTTGTGGGTGATCGGGTTAGATCCCGGCAAGAAGATGTTAAAATTTCCCATCTTTACCTTCACCTACTCCACTACACACTCCACTTCACCTACCTCCACTTCACCACACACTCCACTTCACCTAACCCACTATCACCTCCACTACACCTACTACCACATTTTCTTCTATATATAGATTGTATAGGAATTGTAATTAATCAATCTTGTAATCAACATATCAATCAATAATACAAAAATTCTTACATGGTATCAGAGCAAGGTTGAGAAGCTAATAATTCTGCTTCACCGGCGGGCGGCAGCCTCGCCTTGGCCGCCCGCCGGACCTCTACTGGTTGCGTTTATCCACTAGCACTAGTACATCTTCGATGAGCAACACATCCTCCTCCTGCCACCCCAGGCTCTTCGTCGCCGACCTCGCCCTTGGGGTTTCCCTCTGCCTTCAGGGACTCTGGGTGCTTCAGACCGTCCTCCCCCCCAGAAAATCAACACCAGCTGCTATGGCAATACTTCTCCATTTCATATTCCTTCTTCGCCTGTGGTGTTGCCTTGGTCGACAAATTATTGTTCTTCATGACAGACTCTTCAACCCCTTTCCTCATCTTACACACCAACCCCGACATGTCTGTTACTTCACTCTCGTAGTCATCGTCATCGTTACTTCAGGACGAGGCTCCGGCGTTTTTTTCGGTGGACTCCTCCTCTTGATCTTCATCATCCAAATATTCGTCCTCCTAATATGGGCCATCCTCCAGCCCAAGAAACCCCCCTTCGTCCTCCAAGACGCCACCGTCTCAGCCAACATCGTCTTCGGCAACCCCACTCCTGGCATCGTTGTCGGCAGCAACGGTATCAAGTACCAGCTGGACCGGAGCTGCAGCGTCTCCCTTTGATCATATAGATCATGGATCATATAGATCATGCTGTAAGCAATGTAAGCAATCATTTGCATACAGTACAGGTTCAAAAGTAGCTGGTACGAGCCACCTCAATTAACTCCTTCGGAACCAGGAGAGGACTCAATTAACTCCATACAGTGCACCGTCAAAGATGGGTGGAATTGGGAATGGTACCCACGTTTCAGTATCTTTACAACCAACCCTCTCTGTTTTTGTCCCCCCACCATCATTGCATCCACCTCCCCACTTTCCTTTCCTTTCTTTTTCTTTTCTTTTCTTTATTCTCCACTCCCAAAACCTTATCATCCACGTTGCTCCACTTTTTCCCTTTTCTTTTATTTTTTTATTTATTTATTTATTTTATTAAAAAAAAAAAAAAAAAAAAAAAAAAAAAACCAACCAACAAACACACACGGAGGAAGAAGACAAACTGCAAAATTTTATTCATATCGGGCCTCACCCCGATCATCATTTTACACAAACCAAAAAAAAAAAAAAAAAAAAAAAATACAAACAAAACAACCACACCCACAGTGGGATTTTTCTTTTCCCTTCTCTATTCTACTGCAGGTCTCTTCTTCTTACTTTTATCTTGGGTGTCCCGTGCCAGTCCGGTCTCCGTGTTTCCTTGTCCACTGAGCACGTTCACTCCCCCATACTCCTCCACTGCAGCATATGGAGGACCTCCAAATCGGAACATCACGGTGGCCTTCCGCTTCAGCTCCTTGTTTTCTGCCCTTAGCACGCTTATCTCTGCTCGCGCATCCTTATACATGCGTTGGAGCAGAGCCAGCTGGGAGTTTAAATGCTGCACCTCATTTATCCTACTCTGCAGCCGGTTCGACAGGTTTGTGACCGCCGTCATGCTTTCCACACAAGCCTTCAAAGTATACTGATTGGCCTCCACATCCGACAGCCCTGCCATTCTTTGCTCCACTGACCGCATCGGAAAGTTCAACGGAGCAAACTCCGGGGCGCTTGGTTGAGATTCCAGTGCCACCGCACCAGTTCTCTCTCTTGTTGACTCGTTGAGGTCGGGAAAGAGGGTGAGCAGTCCACGGGAAGACGAGGACGAGGCCATTTTCTGGGCAACAAAGTGTTTCAGACTATTTTCTGGGCAACAGAGTATTACAGACTCTCTCTCAGCAAACGGAACTATCTTTCTCAGCAACACGAAGGATTTTTCAGAGGTTTCTCTCAGTTTTTTCTCTGCCTCAGCCTCTGCCTTCGTCTTGGTTATATAGCCAAGGCAGCCACGCGCATCGCGCGACGCCAGCCGACACCACGGGCGCGCTAGCCAAGGCGCTCACGTGCCTCACCATCATGCCCGGCACACTTTTTGATAAGTTAGGCACGCCTTTTGATGGCACGCCTTTTGATGAATTGGGCACGCCTTTTGATGGCACGCCTTTTGACAAAATTAGGCACACCTTTTGAGGGTGCCACTTTTTTATGGGTCCGACAAGACTCTGTAAACTGTCCCGACATTGATTCCGGTTAGCTCCTTTCTGGGTCCGACAAGACTCTGTAAACTGTCCCGACATAGATTCCGGTTAGTTTCTACAAACGGTCCGACACCCCATAAACTGTTTTTCTACAACGGTCCGACATGACCCCATAAACTGTCTTCTACAACGGTCCGACATGACCCCATAAACTGTCTTCTACAAACGGTCCGACATGACCCCATAAACTGTTTTTCTACAACGGTCCGACATGACCCCATAAACTGTCTTCTACACCGGTCCGACATGACCCCATAAACTGTCTTCTACAGCGGTCTGACACCGCCATCCAGTGTCCTCTACACCATTATGACACCACCATACCGTGTCCTCTACAACGTTATGACACCCCCATACAGTGTCCTCTACTGTCTTCTACAAACGGTCCGACATGACCCCATAAACTGTTTTTCTACAACGGTCCGACATGACCCCATAAACTGTCTTCTACACCGGTCCGACATGACCCCATAAACTGTCTTCTACAATGACAGTGTTTGTTTGTTTGTTTGTTTTTTTTTTTTTAACGCTTTGATGGAAGTAGATTCCGGAGATGAATAAAACAAGGTGTGGTGAGCAAATCTATATGGTATGAATGGAATTTGGAAAAGATGTTTTTGTTTGTTTGTTTGTTTGTTTTTTTTTTTTTTTTGTTAATAATAATAAGAAGAATAAAAAATAGATAAAGAAAAGAGAGAATATTTTTGAGTGGAGGATGTTGGGGGCGATGGTGAATGTTCAAAAAAAGAAAAGATAAAAAAAAATAAAATAATGGTTTGAAGTAATATAATATAATAAAAAGATATATATTATATATATATATATATATATAAAATAAAGAAAGTTGGGAACAACATGATAAGGGTGTATCTTAAAAGGATAAATAAAAGAAAGTGGAAGACAACATGATACGGGTGTGTATGGATGTGATAATGAGAGTGAAACAAATTGGGTGGGTGTGATTAAATAAATAAAAGAAGAATGGGTGTGTGTGTATGAAGCTCTGTGAGAGATAGAGAGAGAGGTTGATGCCGAGAGTGTAAAAGAAATTGAGAGAGAGAGTAGATGTGCCAAGAGGAGATCTTCCACTGCACACTCATCACTACTATCTGAAAGAAACGAGAAATCTGCCATTGCGCACAGAGAGAGAGAGAGAGAGAGAAAAGGCATGTGTAGAGGTCCGGCGGCAGCACATGTAGCTTGCATGAGCAGTGAATGAGAAGGATGATGGACGGACCAACGACGCATTGGGTAGGCGTCGTGGTCAGCAGTCACGGCTGACAGACGCAGCAATATTGCAGGTGCTGGACACGAAGCATGCAAACCATGCGAGTTGGGATGGTCGGCGACGGTGCCCGGAGTTGCAGCAGCGGGCAGTGAGCAAACAAACGAAGCTTTGGTTGAAGAAGATGCAATCTGTATCTGCAGTAGGCCGAAATGAAACACTGGTGGCGAGAAGAGTGGGCGTCAATTCGAGCTAGCAGTGGTTTGAGTTGCTGCAATGGTTATTGGCGGTGATTGGAGGAATTGGTTGAGGTCCGGCGGGCGGTTAAGGCAAGGTTGCCGCCCGCCAGAAGGCGAAGAGCGCCAAGAGCTTAACCTATAGCTCTGATACCATGTTAAAATTGATGTATTATTGATTGATGTATGTTATGTTTACAATGAGTCCTATATATAGAAGATTAGAGGAGGTAGGTATGTAGTAGGTGGAGTAGTAGGTGGAGTAGGTGAAGTGGGTGGAGTAGGTGTAGTGGTAGGTTTTGGTAGGTTTTAACATTCCAACTTCTTCATCCATCTTCCCAACATATTGTTTTAATGCTTCAGGCTTCAAAAAGGATACAAATGCTCCCCTTATTCGCTTGTGATCTTCACCACTCAACTCCAGTATATTTTTCTCACCACAGACTCTCCTCATTGATGCTGGTTGCTGGTTGGAAAACGTCTTGCTGTCACACGTGTATATAAATTTGTTTGCAGCCTGTCCCTGGAGAAAAACTGTAGGAGTTCCAAAGAGGCTGAGTTTGGAAATGGGACCATACTTTCTTATTCTTTCATGGAACCATGCCTCACCCTTGTTTGCTCGCATCACATGTAGAAGGCTGAGGCTATGGCCTATGATGGGTAATCCCATGGAACCTGGTGGGAGCTTGTTGGAAGTTTTCTTGGTTAGGAAGAGAAAGATGGGGAATAAGTAGAAGTAGCAAACTCAAATAGTTAACAAATTCCATGGCTGATGGAAATAGAGAGAGTGGTATATTGGTTTTGAAACTTTAAGATGGTGGAAGACTATACTTAATTGGGCAATTTTGAGGTGTTAAGGACGACCCTACTTTTACCTAAACAAAGGAGAGAGATTGGCCCTTGTTTGCTTCGTCACTTTCTTTTTGTAGAGAGAGAGAGAGAGAGAGATTGGCCCTTGTTGTCTTTGTAGTTACAATCTTGCTTTGTCATTTTCTTTTTGTAGATACTTCTTGTCTTTGTAGTTACAATCTTGCTTGTCATTTTCTTTTTGTTTTCTTTAGTTGATGATGTTGACATGAATAGATGTTGTCAATATTTGTTGGGCATATAAGCTATATAATGGAGTTGCTTTGACATTTTCTTAGTGATTAAAGCACTGCCTTCTGAAAAGGGCCTGCAATGTTTTCCGTAATAAATGATGTTGATATGAATAGATGTTGTCGTTAATATTCGCTGGACATATAAACTACAAAAAAGTTGCTTGGACGTTTCCATAGTGACTACAGCACTTCCTTCCAAAAGAGGCTCTATTTCCAATGAGCAGCAACAAAGGTCCAAACTTAATTATAAAACTATTTGTACACTAAAATTTGTTATGTTCATTAAAACAAGAGTCATAATTCTAGTGTTCAAAAATGCCATTAATCACCTTGTCATCTGGCATTTTTTTCTTTTTAAAGGAAGAAGAAGAAGAAATGGAAAAACATGGGTGTCAAATGACTATAATGACACATTATCTTCTTATTGTGCGACGAGACGACAATTATTGTCATTTGAAATTTTTTCCCTTGCATCATCTCCTCATTTCACATCACTTTTTTACCTCACTGCTTTCTCTCTCCCTGCCATTTTTCTCTCTCACCCTTTTTTACACCGATGATTTTGATAATATAGGAATTGATGATAAAATGATATTGTTCGTCTTGCTCTTGAAGATTTTTGACTAAAAACATAAGTTTTTCAAAATTTTTTGGGGTTCTTAATACGTCTTTAAGCAATTGGAGCTTCTTTTTGGTTTTTGTTTTTGGAGTCTTTGAAATTCAGTAAGGCTTGTTTAGGTCATAAGATGAGAAATAGGCTTTTTTTCTCTTGAAAATGTGAAGTCCTTGGGACATTTTGTCAAGAAAAAAAATTGTGAGTATTAAGATTTTTACGTGGCCATTTTATAATTCAATTCTGCGTTCACTAATGGCGAGCGATTATAGGTGGGTTTTCATTATATACCGTTTTCCAAAGTAGAAACTTCATTTGGGTTTTGAAGTTTTAAAAAACTTTCTTAGTTGTGGTCTGAGTAGAAGGGAGAAAGACAAATGATGAGGGGGAGAGAGAAAAACTGTTGAAAAGGAGAGATGATGAAGAGAGAACAAGTGGAGAGAGAAGGTGAATGATGGTTGAGCTATGCCCCAGAGGAGTAACCAATCAGAGGAAAGGGTCTTAATTTATATTGAACAGATGCACTACATACAAGTTAAAACAAAAAGTATCATGGTATGTCATCCTTCCCTAAAATGGAACTTCCATGCTGGTGCAAGAACTATCAGGAAAATCAATCTAGACCTAAAGCAGACTTGAGGGCTCTTGCTATTGACAGGAATGAACCTACTTCTCAAGACCATGTATACAGCTTGTTGGTTGCATTATGTTGTGATTAGTTAGGCTTAGTTTACTTTGTAATGAATGCAAACAAAAATAGACCGCATTTATGCTAACAAGGGGAGCTAAAGATTTCCTTGCTACTTCAATACAAAGACAATAGTTGTTGTACTATTAAGATTAAGTAGCTGTACAATAGAATACCATTGGCCTTGAGCTTAGCTAAGTTTTCAAAGTTGAACAGCCCGTCCTTTATAGAATTTGAACACCATCCCATTTCAACCAAAAATACAACCCTGTCTGGATTAAATATATGAAATTTCATGTAAGACCTCATTACATAAAAGTTGATTTTATTGTTTATATATTGCATAGGCAAAATTGTCTTCTGCCACACATTCTCATGGGACAAATTTATCCCATGGTATTCCTAATATGTGCATTTTTGGGAATTTATTGTTTTAATGGGATTGTTTATCCATGCCTTTTTTTTTTTTTTTTTTTTGGTGTGCAACTAAACACCAACTGTGTGGAACTTATCAAATTACCAATCCAATCCCTACTCTTACCAGGTTATCAAATAAGACCTTAATGTTGGTAGATCTCAAGTATGTCTTTGCATTGCAAATAGGAATATTTTTCAAGAGGGATTCTCTATTATGATTGGTTCAGGGGTTTACGTCAAGTTATGTTTTGGCATGGTATTTGAAAGATGAGTTTCCTAGACTATTCTTGATTTTGTCTCAGAAATCTGTTATGGTTAATGATGTTCTTTTGTTCGATGGAAGCTTGAACAAGTGGTGTTTGCAATTCAGGAGGAGTTTATTTGTTTGGGAGCATGTCCTTTTGGATAATTTAATGAATACTTAATTCGCTTTGCTTGACTCTTGACATGGAGGATAAGCTGCAATGAAAGTGGGATAAAAATAATGGAACCTATTCGATTAGATCTTTTTATGATTTCTGTGAAAATTTATCTTCTGGTTTTGAGGTTTCTCCTCTCAATTCGCGTTTCTTTTCTAGAATAATCTTCGCACATTCAAAGCCAAAATATTTTGTTGGCAAGCTATTCTAGGTAAAGTAGCCTCTCAGGAAATTTTTAGCTAACAGGGGTAATCCTAAATGAGTTTTAAGCTCTTTGTTCAATGTGTTTGAGATTTGTCAAATCTGTATACCATATCTTCATTCACTGTCAGTTCGCTTGCGAACGCTGATCTTGTTGTTTAAACTGGTGCAGGTGGTGTTTGTTCGGTCTGCCCTGCCTCTCTCTTTGATATTTTTATGTGGTGGTTTGATCCTCCTTTTCGGAACCTTGAGAAACGACTTTGGGTGACCCTCTTCTACATGGTTATCAGGTTAGCTCAAAATGCTACTGTCTTTAACCACTCAGACCAGCATGTTCATGACGTGATTCACCTAGTATACTTGTGTTTCGCTCTTTGGGCAAGCTTGTTTTGTTATTGGCAATTACCCAGTGTCTGGCATTATCACCTAACTTGACGGGATCAGGAAACTCAAACTGAAGCTTCTTTCAAAGCTGCCTTGACAGACATTGAAGTGATAAGATGGTTGAGGTGCGAAGGGGCTTGGCTCTTTTTTATTGTTCTTGTTGTTGCTGCTGATATGTTCTTTGATGTTGCTGGTGGTGTAGGGTTGCTGTTTTGCTGGCTAGGGAGGTCTTTCTTTCATGAAGAATATTTTTATTGCTATGGGAAGCTTTAAGTTATAACTCATAAGGTTGTGTTGTTGCTTTTTAAGGCTGAGGGTTGTTCTTGACACTACAAGAAAAAGTACTTTGCACGGTGTTTATAAAACGTTGTGTAAACGTTGTCTTACATCTAGGTCAGACAACGTCACTTAGCTATGTAGTGATCACGCTGGTTCATATTAAAACCTACTCGCCGTTTGAAACCTTTCAAAAACATCTCACTCCAGACTCTCTGAAACTCAGATCCCCTTTTCAAAACCCTCTCTCTACAACCACCATGTTCAGAAACTCTTAGTTTCCTCGATATTGAGTTTGAACAGAAGATATTGTGAAGGCTCTTGAGGTTGAAAGCCATCAGTCACTCTTGGTTGAATGATCTACGTTTCTCTCTCTCTCTCTCTCTCTCTCTCTCTCTCTCTCTCTCATCCATGAAGGTTGTCAATGATTTGAAGGTTGATTCTTGCAGATTTGAAGGTTGATTGTTCAGATTTGTGATTCTCTCTTTCGATTTTGTGAGTATTTAATTCGTTTATCTATCTCTTTTTTTAATTTAATTTTTTATTTTTAGATTGTATACATCCGAGAACACAGATCTGTGATCAGCCCCTGTCAAAATTGTCTTTCAATCAATTGATCGATCGATTGTTTTCGTTCAGATCTATTTCGATTAATCCTTTGATTGATTTTTGTGAGTCACACTCTCTTTTTGCTTATAAATATCTGTTTCTCTCTTCGAGATTTCTCTCTTTGAGATTTAGATCTGTTCTACTTTCATTTCGGCACTACGCTTTGGCATAAAGGTAATGAGCTTCATTCTCTCTCTCCTGAAACTTGCTTTGTATGTTCAATGCATATCCAGGCTTAGGCTTATTTTAGTATTGATGTTTTTGATAGTGTATGTTAGAGTTTTTGAAATTTTTTTGTTGAAATTTTTGGTTTGGTTATGAATTTGCCACTAATTGTTGTATTGATTCCATGTTTCTTTATGTGGTAACTGTTGCTGCAATTTTTATGAAGTAAACTCATGGAAGATATTTGTTTGATTTTTTTATGTGGATTGTTGGAAACAGTGAATAGAAGCTGATCGATGAAGAGATGTAGATCTGCCCTCTCTTCGATCAGATCTGCTTTCTCTCTCTGATCTGCTAATATGGTAAATATCAGATCTTCTCTGTCTCTCTAGTCTATTATTTTACCTTTTTTAGGAATCTCATTCTGGCATTTTCTTGCTTTTTGACTCTCCTAATAATTGTTTCATTGTAGTTCCCATTTAAATTGATAAACTACTATTTGTCATTGCTTGGAAAGAAAAAATGTGATTTGCACCAATAGCAACCAACTATATGTAGATGATCTGGCTTTTTATTTTGTGAAGCTATAAAAGATTATCTCAAAAAGATCATTCTGCATCTTAATGTGTTTTGTGGTTTCTAACATTGGTCATTCAACTCTTGGTTTATTTTTTATTTTTTGTTGAGTTACCTAGATCATGGTCCATCAAAAAAGGGGGAAAAGACACCCTTTGGTGGCCTAAAGTTTGTTCTATTTAATCTTGGTACTTCTGCAGTCCATATAATATGCTTTATGCTTGTCACTAGTATAGTTTGATACAATTCATGCTTGGGAGTTTATATCATGTTTCAGTTCAGAATTCAAATGTTATTTTGGATGTGTGGTTCATATCAAAATTTGATTTTGATGAGATGGTTAACAAAATATCAAATTTCAGAAAGTATATTCGTTGAAATTTTTGAAAATGGGAAGTATGAAGATGGCCAGTCAAATAAGAAAAGGGTCATATGTTTGAGGTGTATCTATTCTGGACAGCTATATTCTTGACAGTATTCATGATTGTTAGATATACAATATTTGATTTTTTTTATTGAATATAAGGTAGAGCAATGATATTCACACTCCACTTGTGAGAGGCTAAAAGACAAAAAATAGAGTGATAAGTTTAAAAGAGAATGGGAATATCATTTCTATTAATGCTTTACTGAACAGGAACATGGTTGGTTTTTATTGTATTGCATACTCACTCATACTTTGTTTCATTGTCTATTTTTCTTTCAGCTTGAGATCCTCTGTAATTTGGTGATGTGGAGAAGAAAAAAATGTTGTAAGAATCTTATCAAGTTACTCTCTTGGTTATTAATATCATAGCAAAAAAGAACAAGTGGCTGATTTCTTTGTTGTTTATTCTCTCTGCAGCAGTGTGACTGCTAGGTTAATAACCAAACATGTGGTTGGACTTGGCCTTGGGGAGGTAATAGTGACTGCAGTGTGACTGATTTCGTTTTTTTTCTTTTTCTTTTTCTTTTTTAAATTCATCTATAGTGGCCTCAAGTTGATTGGGCATTAATCTTTGTTTAAGGGATACCTTTAATGTTTGGGATTTCTTATTTTATAAGCAGAGAGATTATCTACTTGTTGAGACAAAGTGTGATATGTTAAAAGGACTAATAAATGTGAATGTTTGATTAACTGATGTTTGGGATTTCTTATTGCATATGAAAGATTTGTCATTGTCAACCAGAAAAGGGTTGTCCATTTCCCATTGGGAAGAACACAAAATGTCATAACAGTTGTCAATCTCCTCAAAGCTTCTTCTCTTTCTTGGTCTTTCTCTAAACTGTCTTTCTAAAAGTTCTTTTTTTTTTTTTTTTTTTTCATTGTCCACCACAAAAGGGGTTGCTTTCCTTCCTTTTCTTTCAGGTGTCTCCCAAATCTCCAAAAAACCCACAAATCCCTGAAACGCCCAGGTTCAACCTATGTTACATGGACTCGGGTACGGGGTGTCAGGTGCGGGTATGTATCTAGAGGTCGGACTCATCAAATTATAAATTTAAGGATACACGGACTCGGCAAAAAAATGTCATATTTTTATATTTTTAATCTAATATGTGAGATAAAATGGTATTATATGTAACTTATAGTGTCAAAATGACATTTATAGCAATTATATAATAATATATACATATAATAATAGTGTTATATACAATTATATAAGAAGTATCCGTTGAAAAGTATCCGACACATATCCCATACCCTTGTCCGAGTGTCGGGTGTCCGACACGGGTATTTGATTTAATTTGAAGAGTCCATGTAACATAGGGTTCAACTTCTCAACAAGTTTTCTAATTCTGGGTAAGCCTCAAATGAATCCCTTTTTAGCATTAATAACATTAGTCATATACCTGGCTAATATTTAATTTTTGTTGGACTACTTGCTTCAATTTGTGATGGTTTGATTTGATTTGATTTGATTTATTTTTTTTTTGGGTAATTATTGTTCTAATGATTAAATTCTGCAAATTGGGTTGGGATTCTGCTATGGATTTGGCTTTGATTTTGAAATTTTTTTGATCTTTATGATTATAAGGGCTTTAACTATAAACCCTTAGAGGGTTTAAGTGTAATTGTTGCGTTTGGGCATTTTATGGGTCTTGAATTCCAATTTGAATATAATGGGACGTGTATGTTTTCTTGTTAAAATCTGCTGTCAAGTAGTTACTTTTTCATTGAATTCAATCAAAAGTTGTAACAAGTTGAACTGTTCAGATGGTTACTTACCCTTAACGGAGAATTGGTAGTCTTGTGAGTGATAGGACTTTTTCTTTTTTATTTTGTTTGTGTGGGATTATTTTTGTTTGTGGAAACTTTACACATATACACACTCTGGGACGAGGATGAATTGGCATCATCAATTTATCAATTTCTTTACTTCTTCTAAATTGTGCCAGCATTTAATTATTATTATTGATGCAGAAAGTTGTTAGCAACATAAGGGTAGCCATTGCAGATTTATCAGTAGTTTAGTTTGTGCCAGTGTTTTTCTGTGTGTAGTTAATTATGCTGGTTTTAATAAAGTGATATATAGAAATTGCTAACAAGTGTATAATTTCATCTGAGAGGGTAGAAAGCAATTGGGATAATTAGCTATTAGAGGCTGTGGTAACAAGTTTTGTTGATCAGGTGTGCTCATTTATTGTTGTGGAAGTTGAAAATTCTCTCAATTATTGCTTTTCCAAACTGTGTTATCAAGTTTTGTTGATCGGGTGTGCTCATTTTCATTTTATTTTTGAACAGGGTGTTACAAAGATGGTTAGTGTCAACAAACTGACTTCTGCTGGTTGCAAAGTAAAGATTTGCATTGTAGATTGGTTTGCACAGTTGAACAACAAAATAGGGGGGTGATTTGAAGAAAATTCAGACTGTTGGATAGTACACGATTGAGATTTGGAAAGTTGTAGGGTTAAATCTCCAAGGAGATAAGGTGGAATTTTATGGTCTTCAATTTGGCATTGTAATTCAAATTTGAGCCAATCTGTGTTCTTTGATATAAATTCTTAATTAATTCTCAATCTTTGTTCCTAGTTAAATTCTCAACAAAAAAGGCCTTTTTTGAAAAAAAAAAACTTCACTAAATGATGTCATCATCACATCATATCTGAGGCAAGTGTAAAAATGAGGAGGTAGTGTTTTTTCGAAAAACGCCACTAAATGATGTCATCATTGCGTCAAACATTAATTGTGATGGAAAAGTAAGTGGGTGTCAAAGATTTGGTGACGTTTTTGAAACGTTGCTAAGTTATAACGACAGTCATATCTGTGACAAAAATATTAAATGTCATAAAAAACTATTGCAGCGTTTTTCAAGCCTATAGCGGCATTTTTGAAGCATTGGTAAAAGTCAATTTTCCTGTAGTGATTTGGGAGTTTTGGGGAAGTTTTTCTGTTGCTCTTTTGAGTTGTGCAGAAATGATGAGTTCTACTTTTGTTCTCTCTCTCTCTGGTTTGGTTTAACTTTGATTCTTTCTGCACTTCCCTCAGCTTGATTTTCTTGCTCATAAAAAATATATAAAAAAAGAAAGAGAGAAAAACGAAAGAAAGTGGAAGGCAATTGGCATGTGCTTTTGGATGGACCTTTGTGAACAAAACATGGAGTAAAGTGGATGCTTACTACTATATATATATATATATATAAATTGGTAGAGGAAGGGGAAGCTACATAACAGTAAACTCGAATTTAGATATTACATTTGGTAACTCATCTATTGGACTAACCCTTAATGTTAGCTACTTGTTACAATAACCATATATATATTTTGGTGGGTGGCAAGGCAAGACAAGGTAGGTTGTACTCAATGCTGGAGTTAGGAATTTGACGATGGACAATAGTTGTTTTTCATGCTATCAAAATTTGATGTGTTTCACATATAGCTTGTTCATGGATTTAGTATATGTTTTTTTTGTTTTTTTTATTTTTTATTATTATATTTAAAATTTTCTCAATTTTTGGTGTTCCACATATATCTTGTTTGTGGGAGCCTTTTGGAAGATTTCTCGGTTAGGAGAAGGAAAACAAGTAATAAAATTAGTAAGCTCAGATAGCTAACAAATTCCATAGTAGGTAGACTTAGTTGTTGCCTTTGTAGTTACAAGCATGCTCACAAGGGTTTAACGGTTTGGTTTTGGAACTAATCTTTTGATTTTTATTGATTGAGAACTAAAACTGATCACATGTTACTATTCAATTTGCTTGGATGTTTCTATAGTAACTAAGAACTTCCTTCAAAATAAGGCCTGCAATATTTTCCTTAATTGATGATGTTGATATGTATGAATAAATGTTGTATGTCAATATTTGTTGGACTTGGACATATAAACCATAAACTATACAGGAGTTACTTGAACATTACCCTAGTGACTAAAGCACTTCTTTCCAAAAGGGGCATGCAATAGATTTCTTTTTTTAAATGGAGATCCTATGTCTTTTTAATGTGTGTCATTTTATATTTCCTCAATATCGTTGGTCCTCATGTTCACTTGAGATAAATATAAGAATCGATTGCTAAGGATTCATTGCTAAAGAAACATTCTTTCCCACATGTTTTTGTTTTTATAATCATCCTATGTTTTTGAAATGTTGCATAAGATAGTTCCACTGTCTTTCTGGAGGAGTTTCTTACAAACCTCATTACAAGGCATAAGACACAATGTTAGAGTAGTAAATTAGACTCGAGCAAAAACTTTGCCCGTTGTATAAGTTTACATTTGAGGGAGAGACTGTTGGAACTTTTTGAAGTAAAATGGTCCCATATTGGAAAAAAAAACAAATGTAAAGTGTTTAATATATGTCAGATGGATTCAACCCATATATGTTTAAGCCTTGAAGTGGATGCGTGTCTGAAATAACGTGTATTAATTCTAAGTATAGACACTTTGGATTCCCTAGCATAAATCTAAGTATGGACTCTTTGGATTCCGTAACATAAACTCCCTTTCGAATGAATTACAAGACCATCTTAACAAATTCAAGCAACAATTCATTTTTGTACTCTAAATTATTACTAGTCAATCACATTTCAGTAAAGAGCAAATTGCATTTTTTTTTTCATAGATACAAACAAGCATGAAAACAAACTTATAATATTGTTAATTCAGATAAATAATTTTGAATACAAACTCCATTACAACGCAGAAAAAGTAAAATTACACACGTTGGGTACTCTTTTTTTCCCCTTTATTCACTCTTCAAATCTTTAGCACACATTAGGTAAACGTACCTTTATTTAGAGTAGTAGTTTTGATATTGCAAAGCAAGACAATTATTTAGAAACACAAATCATAGGAAGCGTATGCCCTTACACAATAAAATCCTAAGGTAGACATCACATAACCATAGGGAGTAGCTCAACATTCTTTATGGTTGACAACTGCAAAAAGAAAATGAAAACTCAATAATAATCTAGCAGTAATATCTATATTTTGCTACATATAATGTTTGCTTTTTTGTTTTTTTATTTTTTATTTTTGGAAACAAAAAAATGAAAATTTCAAAACCACCATTGCGTTCATATTGTTTTCATTTTTGCACAAAAAACAGCTTTTGAAATTTTGGAAATAAATTTTTGTTGTTTCCTAAAAAATGAGATAGGTTTTAGAATTTTTTTTTGAAAAAAGTATTCAAAAAATAATTCACAAAACACATCTATTTTTCTGTGATAGAAAATTCCTTTCAAATAAGAATTGTATGGTTTTTGGGTATAGCTTGATGTAAATCATGAATTGGCCACTTACTCATGAGAGTTATTCCTCGTAAATTCATAATTTGGTTCACAATTAGATTTCATTTTCAGGAGCTGCCTGCACAAAAAAAAAAAAAAAAAAAAAAAAAAGTTAGGAAAGATTATGATAGGAAACATTCATAATGATAACCAAAAAAAAAAATGTGAGAAACTTGATAATATTGTCTGTGGATGGAAAATAAGATATTTAAACAACCTATGCATGAGTTCATAGGCCAACAAATCTATCAAGTGTATGTTGAATGGGCCTCAAAGAAAATATGCAGATTGAAAGGCCAATTAATTTTATTTATTCCTAATGTAGTAAAATTTATAATGAAAACTCACATCATTTTTAAATTCCTTATTGATTGAATAAAGATCTTACACAATGCAGAAGGACCATAGATTTTTCTAAAAAAGATAGCAAGTAGGCATTCTTCTCCTCTTTCACTTTTTGACGAATAACACTTTTTATCATTACTCCAAGTCATGGCATCTATCACTTTTTGATTGATTGTATATACATTTATTTATTTATTTATTTATTTTTGTTTGGTCTTAGGAAAAATAAAATATTTAATATAAATAAACATGTAGGGGGTGTTTGATAACTAAATTTAACACTTAAAACTGAATGTATTAAATGATAATCAATTAAGCCCATTAGATAATCATAATTGATATCACTTAAAAATTAAAAGTGTCTTTTAAAATATAAGCTAAAACTTAAAAGAAAATTTTAAATCATATGAAATTTACTTAATTTTGACTGAATTTATAAAACTAAACATAAATATTGATATACAATGTTATAACTCACCACCACCACTACCGTCATCACCATCGCTACCACCACCACTACCGTCATCACCATCGCTACCACCACCACCACTATCATCACAACCACAACTATTACCAGCAGCACCAGCACCACTATCACTACCACCACTTTCATCACTATTGTTATTGTTGTCATAAGTACTATCATCATTTTATTACCACTAAAATCACTATTGTTACCACCACTACCACCATGCCATTGCCGCCACCACCATCACAATATAAAAATTAAAATATACAATTTGAAATAATAGATTTTAAATTTGATTTTATATATATCAAACAACTTATTTTTAATTAGCACTTAAATTTTTATCAAACAATTTTTAAATTTAAAAAATTCAATATTCAATATTCAATTTTTAATATTTAATTTTCAATTTTTAGTTTTTAATTTTATCAAATACACTACACACATTTGACTAAATGGCCTAAGGTCTCATTATTGGAATTCGGCAACTTGAAACCAAAACAAAAAAGAAAAAGAAAAATTTCTAATCAAAATTTAATATAAAATTTATCAAAATGCATAAAAACAAAAGAAAAAAAGAATTTGAGTGTTAACATTTTCTTTTTTCTTCTTTATTTAAGAACGCATTATCTCAATCCACTAGATCTCTTCCATATTTATCCAGAGGCCTAAAAAACATTCATTGTCCAAAGGTCCTTATACTAAAATTTGATAAAAATCTCCCAAATAAAAATAGAACTATTCAAGTGGATATAAATTCTAAGCATTATAGGGAGTACTACCATATAAATGGTTGCTAGAATATTAAATAATTTATTATCTCAGGTCCAAAGGCGATTTTTTTTTTTTTTTTTAGATAGTCAAAGGCCTTCGATAATAAAGGCATAAATGAATATTCATTGTAAAAGGTTAATAAAAAGTAAAATTTTGTTATCCATCAACTTAACTTAAGACTTAAAAATAAAAATAAAAATAAAACTCTATGCACAAAAGAGGATAATATATTAAATTTTAACTAAATAATAAAATAAAACAATAAATTTTACATTAAAAAGTGTAATCTATACAAAAATAAAAATAAATAAATAAAAATGTCATTTGAGTGTAATAAAGGGCCTCTCTATACACAAAATTCATACACCAAAATATACTTAAAAAAGTAATATGTGCTTAAGATTCAACTCTAATATAGTGAAATTCACAATTTGAATGAATCTCAATCGTACATTAAAATTTTTAAGCATTTTTAAGTGTACAAATTTTGTGTGTGTAGTATTGCTCTAATTTAATTTAAAATTATTAGAGATCTGTAATTATGTACAATAAATATATCAACCATGCTAAATACCCCCACTGGGGGTCGACCCCCAGTGAGGTGGCGGGCCATGATTCGTTGAAAGTCAAAAAAAAAAAAAAAAAAAACTATTGTTTTTTTTGGCCAATGAGAGGGCAACACACACGACCCCGAGTGACCCCCACTGGGGGTCTAAGGCATTTTTGTAAATATATATAGTCCATTGATTTACTAGTTTATTAGTCAAGGACCCAATTTAATTTAATTTAATTTAGAAAAAAACATTGCCTTTAAATGTGGTAAAATAGAGAAGTACCTTAGTTAGGTGGCTTTGAAATGACATGGATTTGCACAAACTGATTCAATTCCATCCCCTGTAGCGGTATCACGGATCTATCCAATTCAACTTCAACTTCCTTCAGTTTTGGTGTGCTGCCGGAAGTAGTGGCAGCGAAAGTCTTCATTTTGGGGCACTCTATCACTCCAAGTTGTTCCAAGGATGGCCATTCAAAAGGAAAGTCGTCTCCTCCTGTGCAGAAACCACTTAGGTTTGGAAGACGCCCAAGGTAGAGTTGTTTGAGACTTTTGAACTCCATCTTGTAGCCCACTCTCTCTTCTTCTTCTTCTTGTTGCCCTTCGTTTTGCTTCGCAGCAACAATTTCCTCCATTTCTTCACACTCAAATACAATAAGCTTTTCAAGTTGATGAAGAGCTTGAGCTATGGAAGGTTGGAAGACATATTTCAGTTTGCCACATGAATGGACTTTCATAGATCTTAGGTTGCCGAGTTGCACATGTTGACGACTGGAGCAGTTCAATATATGCTTCAATCTAGGCAACTTCCATAGAGTTAAATCTCTCAAACTAGAAAGCAGCTTCATGCCTTCTCCTTCAGAACCAAAATCAAATACTCGTTCCAATTTCACACATCCTATTACGAAAAGCTCCTCCAAATGTTGTAGCCATTGAAGCAAATTGAATGGAAGAAGAACAGTTGATAGTGAAGGACAATTGTTAACTATCAATCTTCTGAGCTTTGGGAAGAACACCCAGCTGGAAGTAGTAAGTGCACTTGCTGCACATATCCCTTTGAAACTATCCAAGCAATAGAGTACCAATTCTTCCAGGTTGAAGAACAATTGCAGATCACGTGGTTGTGCCTGTGATGAAATCCCCCATTCCTCTGTGTTGATCAAGTATTCCAATTCAGAACAATCTTCAATGCTCAGACGTGTAGCTCTCTTCAACACCATCTTTAGCCATTTACTCCAATTAACCATGGTTCCAACCAAATTTGCAAGTCCCAAATAATTTGGGGAGTAATTTTCAACCCTCACCCAAGAACTCGATTTTCCAATCAAAATAATAAAACTTTCCAGCTCAGGAAAAACAAAGTCCTTGGGTATATCCGCAATGTCAGGTATGGAAATGGTTAGCATTTTTAGGCGAGGCAAAGATCTTAGTGCAGCAACTACTTCCACTGCAGGGTATCCGATACTCGAAGATGTGATGCCAAACAAGTACAACTCCTCCAAATGGAATAAAGGCAATACCATTGTGGCCGGAATCAGAAATTCATGATGGCTTTCAGTCATGTCCAACAACCTTAGATTAGTTAACTCCCTTATAGCATTTGGTGCCTCAGAAAAGAAGGCATGCCTGAAGCTAAGGACTTCAAGCGTCTTTAACTGTCCAAGAAATTTAGTGTCCCCAAACTTAATTCCGTCAAGAACTAATGTTCGAAGACACATTTGGTTATTGAAAGCATCAGGACTACGAATTAAATTGTCAAAATTGTGGCTAAGTTGGCTCAAATCTAAAACACTCAGTGCTTTCATCCTTGAAAAGAATTCATGTGAACATGACCATGCATTTCCATTGTCTTGTAATAGTAATATTTGGAGCTTTGGACATTCCAAGACCTCAGGAAGGTTACTGATTTGATTTCTCATCAACGATAAGCCAGTGTATTGATCCAAACTATCCATATTTGGCCAATCTTTCAAATTGCAACCAGCTCTTACAAAATGCTTTTTGGATCCAATAAATATGGCAACATCACGTACGACATCATGCATTTTAATGCAATCTTGTTCATCACTAGCTAATAACAAACAGGAATCTATGAGATTGCTGATCACTGACTTTGCTCTGCCCCTGACTTCTTGCACTGTATCAACATTTTTGAATAATCTCAACCCCATCCCATATCGCACCAAGTCTTCTACTAAGATGTCATGATCCTCCGGAAACAGAGAACAAAGCAAGAAGCAAGCCTTGGCTTCCTCATCTTGCAGGTAATCATAGCTCAACCTAAGACTTTTGTACACTTGTTGATCAACACCTTCAATGTTTGTTGGCATTGATTTTCTCAATTCTCGAGCTGCTTCGTTCCATAAAATAGGGTCATCTTTACCTTTCATTGCACTTCCAACCGTAACAAGTGCTATAGGCAGACCTCCACATTCTCTACAAACCTCATTAGCGATGGTATTCAACTCGTTAGAGTCAAGAACATCGCCAACATTCTTTTTGAACAAGTCCCATGAATCTTTTTCAGATAAAACACCAAGATGAACAATCTTTGTCCTTAGCCTTTCCATTCCCATGGAATTGCATACTTGCTCACGCCGTGTTGTGATTATGATTTTGCAACCCCGATGATCATTGCCAAATGGAATGCCCACGGCTGCCAAATTAAGTTTGACCCAAACATCATCCAATATAACAAGGATCTTCTTCACATCCTTGAGTCTTGCACACAACATGCTTGCTCTTTCAATTTCACTTTGTTGATCACGTAATCTGGTGAAATCCAACATGCTAGCTATTTCATCTTGAATCTTTGTAATGTCCGGGTTTTGAGACACTACAGCCATGACAACATCATCAAAAAGCTTATCAGATTTTGCTTGTTTACCAATTTCTTTTACCAAAGTTGTCTTTCCAACGCCCCCAATACCATGTATTCCGATGAAGTTGATCTTGTCATTACCTAGTGCCTCCATTACATTCGTCATTACCAAATTTCTAGACTCATAAGTCTCGAAGCTTTCAGAGGGTATGGACTCTATCCCAAAGGGAGCTGCATGGTTGGATATGCTAGTGAAGTTGCCATCTTTTTGTAGCTCTTTAGCCTCCTCTATTTTATTTTTTGCCTCTTTACCTAGCCGGCAACATGTGACCAAATTAGGAAACCACCCACTGAAACATTTCTTGTTCACGTTGGAACCGCCTTGCAGAAATTTTTTAGCCTCCACTATGAACCCATCAACTTTTGTAGTCCAGTGGTTGACATCTTCTCGAATTTCTTCTCTATTTTTTTTTGCATGAACAATGGATCTCTGCACTCCAATTCGTAGAGCCTCTAAAGTTTCAACTTGGATTGTCAAATTTTCTATGTATTTCTTTCTGTGAATCACATAACTGATCTGGCGCCCAACTGGCTCCACCAATAATGCAGCGACTTTTCCTCCAATGGAAATTAGAATATCTATCATTTCTGAGAAAAAACAATGTATAAGCAACACTTAAAAATTGCTATAGTATTACTGTTATTAATAACAAAAAACTTGTGTCTGGATCTACCTCCTACACTTAAATCTCTGGGTTTAGTTTTTGACTAATGACATACAACATTTTTTATATTCTATCTTGCTGAAGGTTATGGACAAGTTTATTCAAAATGGTGCGGTATCAAGTGGTATATATGTTATACGTCACAAATAAACTATTGTATGGGATTAATGTTGCAGATTTATTTAAGCAAGGCCTTAATGCCTTGAGTTACAAGTATAATGTTTATGTTATGCTAATGATCACTTTTTAAAATGAAGAAGAGGCCCTACTTTCTCGCAGTAAGAGTAAATAAAACAAGGAGTGCACTTAGATCTTGTCTTCTCGCTTCTCATACTATTGTACTAGCTTATAATACTTATCCTATATAGCGAAGAGATGTTTGAAAAAACCTCTGTAGCAGGAAAATGAGGAACACTGCTGGAAGTGGATCGTTATACTTATCCTATAGAGCAAAGAGGTGTTTGAAAAATCCTATGTACTGTGATTTAGTTTGCAGACTAATGAGGAACACAGCTGGAAGTGGATCATTCCCACTGCAATTGTGGATACACTATCACAAGCATGAATTGTCTAATGTTGAACTCGTGCAGTTTCCTTCAATTTGGTATGACCATACTCTAATGTTGAACTTGTGCAGAGTTAAAATGTGTTTTTGTTTCCACAATTAATTGAGGTAGAATTTCACTTGTCTTGCATAATTATTATTTATATTATGTGATGCAGTACTAACATAAACATATATATACTTATTCCCCAACATAAACTGAACAATGCAATTGAGCTGGTAAAAACCCCATTAACAAAGTTGGCTTTTCATTGGCTGGAAATTAAACATATCAGAATTTAATAATTAGATAATGTAAACATAATTATAGAGCTTTAGGAGGGATGGTGGTAGTAAAGATATTTAAGCTTTCAAAGGGGGGCATTGATTCTAGAAACCCAATTGGGAAATTTATAGTTTTCTTGGGTTTTGAAATTTATGATTGTTTTGTATCACCACTTACATAGATACTCACGACTGGTTCCTTGTTTAAAAAGAAGTATTAAATAAATAATGAAGCTGAATAATAGTTTACCATGTATCCCTTGAATCCATAACATGGTGAGGAAAAAATTGGTGAGATATAGATAATTTATTTGTCTACTAGTTTATTTTTAACTAATTATTTATTTTGTCATGTGATGAATATTGAAGCCGAGTTTTCTTTGTTCTTTTTTTTTTTTTTTTTGACTTGGACAATATGGGACTACTTTTGGCACAATTTAGAGCTATTTAATTATTTAGGTAATAGCCGTGGATCACTCTTTCAGAGGGTTTATAGAGCTAAATTTTCCCTAATGGCTCCTTTATGGTGGGAAAGGCGATGAGTAATTCATCTTGGGTTTGAAATGGGTTGTTGGAGGGGAGGAAAGTTATTGAAGCTGGTTGGCGGTATAGAGCTTTTAATGGGAAAAGAAGCTCAGATTTGGTCAGACCTTGGCAATCTGATCCTTATAACCCTTGAACCATAACTAGGATGCCCAATGATTGCCTGGTATCTAAAGTTGCTGATTTTATTGATGAAGAAAAAAATGAATAGAAAGTTGACATTGTGAGAGTAGGAAAAAAAAAAATTACAAAGGGATGCAGTGATTCTTAATGGGTTCTTCTCCGTTAGATCAGTGTATGTTGTTGCCAAAACATTATCGTATCAACAGAGCTAGTGGCAGTGATGGACAACCGGTGAATTGGAAGACTCTAAGATAAAATAAAGAATGTTCATCTGGAAATAACTCAAAGGAAAGTTCCATTTGGCGAATTGTGTGCAGTATGTGGACTTGAGCCTGAAACTGTTATCCATCTGATTTTAAGATGTCCTAGAGCATTGATGAAGGTTTGGTAGTTGTTGCCATTTTGGATCGTACATGAAAATCTCTTGGAATATTGAGTTTGCAAGTAGGTGGAAGAATATGGGGGATTTGATCAAGGGACCAGAAAGGGCAGAAATTATAGATCTGTTGGCTTGTATCTGCTGGTTTATTAGGAAAACCATGATTAGGTGTTCAACAACAAATGTAGAGAGTTCGACAAAATTGTTCCGTAAGCTGCAGAGTACTAGCAAGCGTATGTTCATGACACATTGACTCAAATGTAGAGTTGATGATTCAATCATGGCAACCCCCATGATTAGGTCTAATTGTTTTCGCTTTATATTCCTATCCTCTCACCGCTTTCTATGCGAAGTCTATTCGTTTTCCCTGTTGTGAGGTTTTTGGCCTGCCCGACCTTGTCTACGTCTACACAAGCCATTTGGACAGTGTCTTGAACTTGATTGTATATTCTTGTTTTGGTAATTAAACACTTACTTACCCAAAAGGTGACCTAGGACTGGTGCTAAGAAATACAATCAAGTTGGGCTCATCATTGACAATACTTTGTGACTTGCTGCGAATATTCAAAATTGTCCCTTTTGTTTTGTTTCTAGAGATTGTAACAGGAAGGCTCATAGAGTAGCCAAGTATGCCCAACTTTGGGGTCTTACTATTCCTGGGTGGGAATCAATCCTAGTTGGGTTACTATGGAAGTTTCTCTGGATTGTAGGTTGTAATGACCAATGATTTCATCAATAAAATTTTCCTATTTATTGGCCAAATAAACAAAATAGTGGTGAAGATAAGATATTGCCTATGGGATTATAATGTAGTGATTCCTATTAGTGGTTAAATTTTGATGTGGTAGCTTTCTATAACTGACAAACCCCATGTCCTTTTAATGGGATTCTTTTTTGCAGATTGTTTTGTTTTCACTCTTTGTATTTGTTTTATCTTCTTTTTTTTATTTTTTATTTTTTTTTATGTTTTCAAAATAATAATAATAGAATAATAACGAGAAGTTTGAAAAACCATCGCTCTCATTTTATTTCTAAATCCTGTTTTTGAGAATTCAAAATTTAATTATTATTTTTTTTTGAACTTTTTCTAAAAGGGGGTGTTTTCAAAAAAAGATTTTGAAAATAGTATATCAAATGAGTTTTCTTTTTACTTTTTTTTTCCTTCTTGTTTTTTGAGAACAGAAAATTGTTTTCAACAACAAAATCAAATGCGCACATTTTCTAAATAAACAATTAAAATCATAAATGTTTTAAATCTTGAAGAAATCTATGGTGTGCAACCTTAAAAAGAGAGACAATGCAATAAAATAAAAATTTTTTGTGGTGAAATGAATCATATATGTACATATCATATACTAACAATACTGTTAACCATTTGTGGTGAGGAATATTATGAATCTTTTTGGAGAAAAAAATTACAAATTCTTGTGATGTTAGTTATGAAACGTTGTGGTAATATTATGTATGTTGTGGTAGGGAGGGTGTACAAAATATGCACCTTTTCAAGGGTTTACACTGTAGCAGCTATCTTAAATCATTTAAAAGACTATAAGTTTTCCTTCTGCTGTTCCCTCACTTTTGTTGCCAAGAAAATCATGTACCATAGCTAGGAGCTACTAAAGTTGATATCATTTATTTGCTCAAAATTCATGTGTCCCAACACAAAATATAGTAGTCAAAAACACAAAATATAGTAGTCAAAAAAATAAATCAAGCTTAATCCCCCATTTGATGGGGGTCTGAGACGAGTAAATTGGATATAGACCTAACATTTGGCATAATCAATTTTTTTACCTCTTAAAAATATTTGTACATGTAAACTCACTCAATACCCTAAACCAAGTAGAAAAAAACAGGCTAACGTATAGATATTGTATATGATGCATAAATTATTGACATAGGGGAAGTTAGAATTTTTGGTGTACCTCTCTTTCTGTAAACAATTAAGGAGAAAGACAACTGTTGCTGTAGGCTTCACAATGGAGATGGAGAGGGAGATGGAGACATCAATATAAACATATACAAAAGCCTGAACCAACCAAAATGATAACATGTAGAGATTGTATATGATGCATAAATTATTGACGTAGGGGAAGTTAGAATTTCAAGCTTACCTCTCTTTCTGTAAACAATTAAGCGAAAGACAACTGCTGTTGCAGGCTTCACAATGGGGATGGAGATGGAAATGGAGATGGAGATATCAATAGACATTCTACATATGTTTAAGAAGAGGGAAAACATTTTTTTCTTGGTTTGATGTATCTAGCACAATGTTTGATTCTTTTCTTCTAGGGAAGAAAGGTGGCAAAGAACATATACCAGCTCCTCTTTTCTCTTTTCCTTTTCCTTTCAATATTCTCTACTTTTCCTCAGAAAAATGTACAGCTGCATTCAAAGCATTTTCATATTTATAAGCACAGTGTAACGAGAGTATGAGACTCCCAATTGGGTTGCCCACTCACTTAAAGGACCTTACATTCCTTGCATGCTGAAGAAGTTTCACGGATAAAAGCTCAATGACATGGTTAGCAGTGTTTTTTAATACATCATCCAATATAAAAATGATCCTCTTCACATCCTTGAGTCTTGCACATAATATATTTGATCTTTCAATCTCATTTGGCCAATCAGTTAATCTCAAACCCAACATGTTTTCTATTTAATCTTGAATACTTTTAATGTCTGGGTGCCAAGACACTATAGCCATCATCTCATAAAAAAGCTTGTCTTATTTAGCTTCCTTTTTTCTTTTTCTTTTTCCTCTGATTTTTCTTACCAAAGCTGTCTTTCCAACATCCCCCAATACCATGTTTTCGATGAAAATGGTCTTGCCATTAAAAATGAACAAATTTGTGGTCTCATAAGTTACAAGCCTTTCAGAGGGTATGAATTCTATCCCCAATATGTAGAGTGGATATGTTATTAAAATTGCCTTCTTTCTATAGCATTTTAGCCTCCTCTGTTTTCTATTTTGCTTCTTTTCCTAGCTAGCAACATGTGACCAAATCAGAAAACCATCTTATTAAACACTCATTCTCATTGGTTCCATCTTTCAGAAACTCTTTAGCCCTTCATATGAACTCCTTTAGCTTTTCAATCTGGTGCTTGGAATCTTCTCAATTCTTTTCTCTAATTCTTATTGCTAGATAAATAGATCCAGAAACCCTATCTCTTAGAGCCTCAAATGTTTCAACTTCGCTTCTTCGACTGTCAACTTATTTCTTTTGATGAATGACATAATTCAATTAACGCTTAACTGGCTCCACCAATAATTCAACAACTTTTCCTCTGATGGACATTAAAATGTCAGCCACATCTGAGTAAAAATATTGAACAAGCAACACTTGAAAATTGCTAGAATATTAATGTTATTAATAACAAGAAAACTTGTGTTTGGATCAATTTCTTAAACTTAAATCTTTCTAAGGTAGCTGAAGGATATGGAAAAGTTTGAGCAAAATAGTGTGGGATTAAGTGGTATATATGTCACATCACTCAGAAAAACTAATGTATGGCATGGGATTAGTTGTTCATATTTAGAAAGGCCTGTACAAGTTTAATATAATGGAAATGAGGAAGATAATCTTTCAGGCCTATAATTTGCAATAAGACTACGAAAACAGTGAGGACAATTATATATTAGTCCTTCTCATACTATTCTAGTAGCTTATAATACTTAAAACCTATAAAGCAAAGAGGTGTTAATTGCAGATTGAGCAAGGAGTGATGATTGTCGTGGTAGTGGTGTGTAGTGGTGGCAGCAACAGTGATGGTAGGGTGGTGGAGGCGGGGGTAGTAGGTGCGATGTTGGCAATGGTGGTGGTGGTAGGGCGCTGGTATGGGCAGTGGTGGTGCTAGTAAGATGGTGGTGATGTTGTATGTCTCATTAGATCCTGAAAAATGTTTTTTACCCTTTTTGAAAAACGAAAAACATTTTCCATCCAAATTAGTTAATCTTTTGTTGACAACCGAAAAAAGTTTTCCATTGACTTCTACTTTCCAAAAATAACATTTTCCATACTAAATGCTAGAAAATGCAAAATACTTTTTTGCCAAAACAAACTGAATATTTTTAAAAAAAATTTCATTTTCTTTCTTTCTTTCTTTAATTATTTATTTTTGACATGGACAAATATGGTGTTATTTGAACACATTTCATCTAAAAGTATTAATTATTAGACTGATACATAAGACTTAGTTTGGTATGGTTTGCAAGCAAAATGTAACAGTCCACACATCAACAATAGCGATCTCTACAAAGCAGTCCTCCTTTCATGAGATATCATCTGTATCCGTTTGGAATAATGCATCTAGAATCTATGTACCCTAACAGGAAGAAAAGGTTGAAATCCTCCCTCACATACAAATATTTCCGGCACCTTTTGTTAGAACAATCTTTTGTGTAAAATAAATAAATTGAAACAAATCAAACAAATAAAAATAAATTACTTAAAGAATTTATTTTACCGAACTGAATTTAAAAGATCAAGTCGAGTGGGTGACACTCTGTCCTTAAGATAAATTCGCCCCGCTACGGTGCTTACGGATAAAAGGCGTCTATTTCCTAGGATACAATGATCTTCACAAATTGTAGTAGCACTCCAAACAATTTGTACGGCGAACAAAACCTGTGTTCTATACTCTCTTTAATTTTTTCTAAAACTATATGAAGAATATAAATGCAATAGAGTAAAACTGGACAACAAAAAAGAATTTTTTCCAGACTGTTTTTGGATGCACAAGACTGCTGGAAATGGCCTCTGTTTATAGGCAAATAATCTGTTCGAACAAGTGTGAAATCTGCTGAACAGGTATAGACTGTTTTTGAACAGATTCAATTCAAATTTTGAATAGATCTGCTGTAACACCCTCAAAATAATACATATAAACCCACTTTCAAGACATCCATAAACATAAGAGAATAAAGCATATTTCATTTATCAGAGTATTCATTACAAAAGTATTACATGTTGACAACAAAAGTAAATACTCTACGGGCTTACAACTTTCCAAGCCAACACTTGGTTACAAAAAGAGAGTACTAACTCAGAACACATTAAGCCCTTAGCTTGAATTTACATGTAATACCAAAATAACAAAAAAACAACAAAAAGAGTCTTCAACTCCCAGAACCTCCCAAGCTACGTCCTTGGAGGTAGCATATCACCTGAACCTGAAAATGATGTCCCATATAAGGTGAGCCAATGCCCAGTAAAGATATACTAAACCAAGTATGAGAAATAACTAAAATATTAGCATTTGATAAATGGTTAACACTTGTAAACCAACTTACAACACATTCCAGTTCAATGACAAATACAACTGTTTTTCATTCCACTTTCCTTTACTTATCCAATTCAGATTCATAAGCATGGCTCATTATCTAGCCCAGCAATTTCATGAGACTATAACTCATATTAAACACTTCCATTATCCACAAATCAAATGAAACTACATCTCATATTAAACACTTCCATACTTCAATTATCTACGTTATGCAAACGCAATTAAGATTTTGAGACTTTCACCCTGTACACTCCGGCCAACTTGTTATCAATAGAGTCCATCCCCTATCTCCTCCCAAACAAGTTTGCGAGTGCATCCCCTATTTCCTCTCAAACCATGGAGTACATCCCCTATCTCCTCCCACACAATATACATATACAATGTATTTAAACACTTATCATATACAATGATCAATCAATACACATATTCGATGTATTATTCAAACCATCATATTCAATGACATATTCTAGGTGATTAGTTTCAGTTTTCCCTAATCAACATACAGTGTCTACAACAATCAAGACTATCCTCCACCGATAGCCCAAAGCAATTATCTCTAAATAGATAATAAATTTATCAAACAGATAAAACATCAACATTCTCATAGGTGAGTGATTTATTTATCCAACTACACTATTTAATCCCATAAATTCCCAATTTCATGATTTCCAACACAATTTCATATTTCTCCAAATTAATTATTTAAATTAATTATTCGATACATTTAGGGCATCTTCCATTCTTTTTCAAATGTCAACCCTAAGGTTCAATTTTATCAATGTAACAATAATAATTCCATTTTTCCAAGGTCTCACATACATATGAGGTTTAACAATTAAAACCCCCTTTTTATAACTTTAAAACAAACCCTAACCTTCCTAAAATTACCAAACAACACCACCTAATCAAAATGACTAAAATTTATGTCAAAACTCATAAGATGGAGTAGGGTATCCCTACCTCAAATGAAGAGACCAAAAGGAGAAGATGAAGAAAACTCGAGATGCTCCAAACCCAAAGATTTTCGGATCAAATGGTAGCCCAGACCAAGTTCTACCTTTCTTACAAAGGGATTAGGGTAAGAGACTCCTAGAACATGGAGTATTTATAGAGAGAAGGTATGTGTAGAGAAAGAGGGAGCCGGATCTAGGGTTTGACATGTAAAGTGGATCAAAAAGTGATGAAGGAGACTGCTGCTGCGATCTGATATATTCGAGGCTCGCTCGAGCGAAAAAGTGATCGCTCGAGCGACCAGACACAAAGAAACCTCGCTCGAGCGCAGAAAGCCTCGTTCGAGCCAACAACACGAAACTTCAGGTCTGCAACCCAGAAGCACGCTCGAGCGCAAGAATGCTCGCTCGAGCGAAGAAACCCAAAACATAGTCCTTGCTCGCTCGAGCGAAGGAAAGCTCGCTCGAGCCTAGAAATGCAACCTTCAGGTCCAAAACTGGACGCAGACGCAAGCTTGAGCGCAAGACTTCTCACTCTAGCTAACAGACACACCACTCAACTCTCGCTCGAGCGAAGGAATCCTGGCTCGAGCGAAGGAACTAAAACACAGAGCTCGCTCGAGCGAAGACACCAAAAACTGGGCAGCAACCTTTTGTTTCTAATCACAACGAACCTGTTACAGACTTGCCCAACACATCCTAAAACTCATATACAAAGAATTAAAGGACGGAAATGAAACATATGCAACAACCGACATCCACGGAACCGAGTCCGGAATACAACAACAACTGGAGGGAAAATCGGGATCGCTATATCTACAAACTGTTTGGCAGTTTTAAAACTGCTCGGAACTGCTGGCAGTTTTCCCAATCTGTTGGACAGTTAGCCTGAGTGTCTGGAGTGAAAGACCGAAAACACGCGCGGAGGAGGTACCACTTCCCTTTCGGTGAGAGACCGGTAAAGTGGGGTTTAGTAGTGCTAGTGATGCCTACTTGCAAACACCGACCTAGGGATTACCAGAGTTGCATTTACCGCCCCTTGAATAAAATTGATAAATGTTGAACAGTTGAAATTGCATGACATCATTGAGCATGATGGTTTTCAAAAGATAAAGATGTGTTTTATATTCAAAAGGGCATGGCATGGCATATCCATTCATCTCTTGAGACTTGTATAAAATGTATATACTTTGTTAAGGATTTCCTATTGGGCTTTATGCTCACCCGACAGGATTTTTATACAGGAAAAGACGTGGTGATTCTGCCTAACTAAAGACGTGGAAGTGTGTGTGTTGAGAGCACAAAGTTCTCATTTGCTATGATTCTATTTATAAGCAAGGGCTATATTTGTATGGGTTTGAATAACCATTTTGTGTAATCGGGCTTAGGCCTTGGAAATTTGTAAACCCTTGGGGGTGTATATTTGTTTATTTAATTGTTGTTGGATTAAATGTATGGGCTATATTTGTATGAGGGACTATTCATATCATGTAATGCAAGAGTGGGGATATATGTTTGGTTTTCTTTAAAAGAGCCATGATTATAGCATTGCCATTTGGGCTTGAAATTTGAGGTGTTACACAAAAGGATGGTAGATCTAGAGTTCACATCTGGAAAAGTCTTAAGTCTTAATGATATTTATTATGTACCTGATGTCAGGAAAAACTTTGTATCTAGAAGTTTGCTTAATAAGCATGGTTTCAAGTTAGTATTTGAGTTAGACAAATTTGTCCTGTCTAAGGGTGGAATTTTTGTTGGGAAGAACTACATGTGTCAGGGAATGTTCTACATTAACGTTATCAATAATACATCTGTTTCTACTTATATTGTTGATTCTCTTTCTTAATGGCATGCTTGTTTAGGTCATGTTAATACCAGGAAAATGCAGAATATGGTTAATTTAGATTTAATTCTTAAGTATGACATTGATATGATTGAAAAATACAAATTTTGTATGCAATCTAAAATTACTCGCATTCGATTTTTTAAAGTAGATAAAACCACATCTCTGCTTGAACTTGTGTATAATGATGTATGTGACATGCATAGTACCCCCACTAGAGGTGGTAAGAAATATTTTATAACATTCATTGATGATTTTTCTAAGTACTATCATATCTATCTTTTGCATTCAAAAGATGAGGTACTTGATAAATTCAAGATTTTTAAGACAGAAGTAGAAAATCAGTGTAATGTCAAAATAAAGAGACTTAGGTCTGATAGAGGCGGTGAATACCATTTTTCAGAATATTGTGAAAATGTTGGTGTTATTCATGAGAAGTCTGCACCTTATACACCACAACAAAATGTAGTTGAAAGAAAGAATAAGACATTAATAGAAATGATTAATGCTATGCTTTCTTACTCCAGTTTAAGTTCTGATTTTTTGGGTAAAGCCTTGCTCACTGCCTATCACATACTCAATAAAATTCCTCTCAAGGGAAGAAATGTTACTTCTTGTGAACTTTGAGAAAATAAGAAACCTAATCTTGATTACTTGAAAACAGGGGACTGTAGAGCAATAGTCGGAAATTAGGTGAAAAGGGAATTGAATGCATATTCCTTGGCTATGCTATACATAGCAAAGCATATAGGTTTCTTGTAGTAGAGCCCAATAGTTCCATCAAACCCTAATTTCATCAAAAAGTCTGATGCATATTTTTTGCAAAAAAAATTGTCCACGGACTATTTAGTTGGACTGAATTTGTATTCCATATTTGTTTAGTCATGGGATTAGATGTCAGGAAATGAATATTTGGTTGGATAGGATATGAATCCTATGTTTGTTCGGGATATTATGGAGAATGATAAATGTTTAAATGACTATTTTTATCATTTTCAATTATTTACTAAGTGATAGCAATATTAAATATATCTTTAATATTTTAATTTTTGTTAACTAGATAAAATAAAAATTATTTTATTTTATTTTTTACACAATTAAATAAATTTATTTTTTAAAAATTAAATAAATTAATAAATAAAATATCAATAAAAATATATGTTATTTTTTAATTAAAATTTTAAATAAATTTATTTTAAATAATAATAATAATTAAATAACGAAATAGGGATATTTACTAATAAATCTCATATCACAAACAAATACTTTAATTAGTCCCAAGTTTTTTTTATTGATCTGTTAAGTCATATTAGTGGACAGTTTCTTTCGTATGGTCGTATTTTTGATTTTGGTAGTATTTTGGTGCACAGCTATACCCTTTTATTAATGTGATAGGTATGATGTGATACTCCAATATAGCAAGTATAAATGTGATACTCTAACGATGTGACAGTCCAAAAAAATTAAAAACGCCTTAATGTATTTTTCTTAAATGTGATAATGTGGCGGATATAATATAACACTCTAAAACTTTTACTCAAAAAAAAAAAAAACTTTTCTGTATACTTTTTTCAAATGTCACAACGTGGCAGATATGACATGACACTTAAAAAAAATAAAAACTCTTTATTGTACTTTTCTCAAATGTGACAACGTGACTGGTATGATATGACACTCTAAAAAAAAAAAAACTCCTTAGTATATTTTTTCCAAACGTGACAACGTGGTGAGTATGATGTGATACTTCAAAATAAATAAAAGCTTCTTAGTGTACTTTAGTGTACTTTTTTTCAAACGTGACAACGTAACGAGTAAGATCTAACACTTTAAAAAAATAAAAACTCCTTAATATACTTTTTTCAAATGTGACAACGTGGCAAATATGATCTAACACTCTAAAAAAAATAAAATTTCTTAGTGTACTTTTCTCAAACGTGACAACGTGGTGAGCATAATATGACATTCGAAAAAAAATTAAAACTCCTTAATGTACTTTTCCTAAACGTGACATATGACACACCAATATGATGGGTATAATGTGACGCTCTAAAAAAATTAAAAACTCTTTACTAGTGTATTTTTCTCAAATGTGACACTTTGATGTAGCAGGTATAATGTGACACTAAAAACTCTTCAGTGTACTTTTTTTTAAATATGACACTCCAATGTGACGGACAAATGAGTTATTACACATTCAAAATGACTAAATTGATCACAAGAAAAAATATGAGACGATATGGATTACAAATCTAAAATATAAAACTTATTGGTCAATCTTCTTAAAATGTAAATAATGAAATTAAATAAAATATAAACAAAATTTTAAAATAAAACATCAATAAAATATCTATAAAAATTATTTTAAAAAATTAAATAAATAAAACATCAATAAAAATTAAATAAAATTATTTTATTTTTAAATTAAGACATTTAAATTTTATTAAATTTTACTAAAACTAATACATACTTAAATAGTAAAGGGTCAAAATAATCATTTCATTACTTAATCACATATCCCCTTATCTATCCATTTGTGTCCCACCCTCCATAACGCTATGTTTGGATTGAGTGATTTAGAAAGAAAAGAAAAGAAAAGAAATGGAAAGATATGCATTTCTTTTACTTGTTTGGATAACCTAAGTAAAGAGAAATGTGAAGTAATTGAGAGAAATGGAGAGAAACTCATTTCTCTTATAAGTCTTATTTTCAATCTTCCCAAAAGTGAAGAGATTGAGAGAGGAAAGAAATCACTATTTTCATAATACTAATTTTGTCCCTATAAAAATATATATATATATATATATATATATTGAAAATATAAAAAGGTTATTTTGGTAATATAACATAAAATAATTTTTTTTTCTTTTCTCTTAATGAAATCTAACCAAACAAGAATGAAAGAAATCACAATCATTTCTTTTCTTTTATTTCTTCCTTATCCAAACAAAAAGGAGAAAAATCACAATCATTTCTTTTCTTTTCTCTTATAACTTAAGTAATTATTTCTTTTCTTTTCTCTCTTAGGTTACCAAACATAGTGTAAGACATAATAGTCCAATAGATTTGGAACTAATAGTCCGGAGAGACTAATAGTTCGATATAAAAATTTTAAATCAAACAATGGACTATTCACCCCTCAATCCCTCAAAAACAAACCCACCAATATATTCAATATTTTTTACTCCCTCCGTTCCAAAATATTAGTCCCTTATTCCATTTTTCATTGTCCTAAAATATTAATCACTCTTCAAAAATCAAGTATAAAAATAATATAAATTTTCTATTTTGCCCTTCTTTTAAATTAATAAATAATATAAAAAGTATAATTATGACATTGATATTCCCAAAAAATATACTATCAAAAGGATAATTTTGAAAAACTAACTTTTTTTCAAATGTAATAATTGTACTACCAAAAAAAGTTAGATTTCTAAAAAAGAACCATTATTTTGAGACGGATGGAGCATCTGTTTTTCAACATATCTTAGCCAAATCTAGATCTGGACATTCTAGGAACCCAAATCTAGATCTGAGCCATTTTTGTGGAATGAATCAAATCAAATTCTTTAATTTTCTTGAATTCAAAGACAAACACACACATATACACACACACACAAATAACCACAGACAATCATAGATCTATACAAAATTAATTAATTAATTAATTAATAACAAATTCAAATTCAACAAACACAAATCTATACATTTATACCTATACATGTATAGATCTATACACTGTGACAGATATACATCTACAAAACAAACACAAATTTATATATATACATTCATATATGTACAAAACATATATACAATTATGAACCGGGGAAGAAAGAGCCAAGCCGAGTCCTATCAAACCCACTCAGATCTGACGCACCGTGAACTCAGATCCCTCTGTGAAGCTACTGGTTGTTTGTTCGAGATTCAAATCTGTTTCTTCTTCAAGGCTTCACGGCGGCGGACAACTGAATCGGTTGCCAATTTCGTGCAGCCACCAGCGCCGCCGGGAAACCCTAGGTCGAAACCGTAGGTTGCAGCAGCGGCGGGGACCGATAGAAGATGGCGATGATTCGAAGGTAGAGATGTGAAGTGTGGGGGAGAGAGAGAGAGAGAGAAATCAATGCCGATATCATCGCATCATGATCTTCTTATTGGCTGATCTACAATTCGAACTATCGATCGATAGATTGGTGGCGCAGAAGAGAGAAAAGAGATGAGAGGGACGGTGGCGGCTAGGAATGGCAACGGGGAGGGGCCGGGCCGGGGATCGCACTCCCCGTCCCCGATCCCCGATGGTGGAAATACCCCCGTCCCCGGCCCCAATCCCCGACGGGGAACTTGTCACTGCCCCCGCCCCCGCCCCCCAACGGGGATCGGGTTTCCCCGACCCCGATAATTCCCTGGATAAAATTAAATAACAACAACAACAACATAAACATCATCCAACAACAGATCTACACATCAAATGTAAAAAATTCATCAAATGTAAAAAATATATAATTCATCAAATGTAATTCATCAAATATAAAAAATAAAAATAAAAAACAAACAATCTAACACATCTTTCATCAGATCTGAGCATGTTGAATCTAACATAACTTGTGTGAGGCAGATCCGAGAGAGGAGGCGACAGAAGCGACAAAATGATGGAGATCGGTGTGAGATAGAAGTGACGGAAAGGAGGAGGCAGTGATGGAGATCGGTGTGAGACAGAAGTGACGGAAAGGAGGAGGTAGTGATGGAGATCAGTGTGAGACAGTGAGATCGGAGGGAGGGAGATCGGCAGCGATGGAGACCGGCGTGAGGCAGCGCAGCGACGGAGATCGGCGTGGGTAGCGCCGTGAGGCAGCGCAGCGATGGAGATCGGAGGGAGAGGAGGGAGGCTGTGGCTGAAGAAGGACGATCGGCGTGACGGCGTCGCAATGGTTGCTGTGATTGGGTCACGACAGTGGTGAGAGTGAGAGAGAGAGTAGAGTGAAGAGAGAGAGATACGGAAGACAGATTTGGTTTGGTTACTATCACTATGTGTGTGTGTATGTATATATATCGAGGGGTAAATTAGTAAATTCATTTCAGGGAAAAATCGGGTCGGGGAACGGGGACGGGGCCGGGCCGGGTACGGGACTGAGACACTTATCCCCGTCCCCGGCCCGAATCTGTTCGGGGATTGATTTTTAAATACCATCCCCGTCCCGTCGGGGGTATTTTTTGTGGAAAACCCGCACAATTCAAGGTCGGGGGGTCGGGTCCCCATCTGGCCGGTTTCAAATTGCCATCCCTAGTGGCGGCTCTACCCCTCTAACTCAGATCGGGAGCGAGTTGGTTTTTTTGATTTTTTTTTTACTATTTTAATTTAGGATTAAAAAATTTGATTTGAGAATTTTTTTTAATTTTTTTAAAAATAAAAATATATTGATTATAAATTAGATATAATATTTTATTTTATTGAATTAAAAAAATTATTTTATTTTTTATAATTAAAATAATTAAAAAAAAAAAAAAAAGTCTCAACCTTCCCTTCCCAAGCGCTGTACCATATATAAAGGGAATATTTTGATTATTTAATTTAAACTTGTCTTTTATAAAAAGTTAGGGTTGGTTTGGGATGTTCTAAAAAAGTATACTTTTTGACTTATTAGCTTATATGGGTTGGGTTTGGGTTGGGTTTGATGTGATATGTTAGAGAGGTGATGTGATTTAAATAAGATGATGTGACTTAAATAAGATAGTGACTTTTTGACTTTTTGTATTATTTAGTAGATGCCAAACTTGGCCTTAATTCTGCGCCAGCATCTCTCACCAAACAAAAGTCTAATTTGGATTTTTGAGTCGAAAGCCCAAAAAAAAAATTTTGGACAAATTACAAACACTCCTTTTAGGTTTGGTAAAAATACATATTCTCTTTTAAGGTTTGAGAAATTACATCCCATCTTTTGAGGTTTATATTTCTATAACAAATTGTCCCTTTTCATACAGATTTCCCCTTAATTTTTTCTAATTTGTTATGAAAATTTAACCCTCAGAGAGCAATTTATAATTTCTCAAATCTCAAAAAAAAATTTGTATTTTTATCAAACCTCGAAGGGGTGTTTGTAATTTACCCAAAAATTTTTAGTTATAATTTTGTAACTCTTTAATTATTTTAATATATTTTCAAACTTGCCCTTAGTGTGCACGTGATCTTCGTTAGCAAGTTCGAAAAGTCAAGTTAGCACGTGATCTTCTCCACCTCAGCAAGTAGTTCCAACCTTAATGTCTCATATCCCAATAAAAAGTTTCTGTCTAACTGATTTACCTACGCTTTATTTTAGTACGGATATTTAAAATATTAATCTTTTATTTTATTTTTTATTGTTTCAAAATATTAATTTTTCTTCAAAAATTAATATAAAAATAATATAAATTTTTTATTTTGCCCTTCTTTTAAATTAATAAACAATATAAAAAGTATAATTATGATATTGATATTCTTAAAAAATATACTATCAAAAGAATAATTTTGAAAAATTAAATTTTTTCAGATGCAATAATTGTACTACCAAAAAAAGTTAGATTCCCCAAAAGGGACCATTATTTTGGAATAAAGGGAGTATTTATTACAATAAATTACAAATATACTCAAAATTTTGTTTAAAATACTAATCACCTCATGTAATCTTAAAAATTACATTTCATTTTTTAAAATCTATAATTTTATAATAAATGGTTCATTTATTAATAAATTATCAAATCAATTAAATTTTTTAATAATGCCAAAAATATAATTCAATTAATATTTTAAATAATTTTATTATTATATAAAAAAGTAATCAATAATTTTATTTTGTTAAATTTATCTTATTTTTTATTTTTTCTGCCGTGGACCTCTAACTGTTAATTCCAAATGGTAAGAAAATTCCTTCCATTGACAACTAACAGTGGTGATTATGACCACTAGTAGAGGTGTTTTAAATGCAGTTCTACTAAGCTAGCATATATTTTTTTAAAAGAAAACAAAATAAAAGAGAAAGACAAAATATAAAAAGGAAAGAGATAAATTAATGCTTTTTTTTTAGTGGTCTAAACTATTTTTTGACAACGAATTATACTAGAAACACACTGACGTTCATCAATGTATACTTTGTCAGTCAATTTTTTTTTTTAATCAAAAGCTTGGATCAACTTGCATGTATTTTGACTGATATTGAAATTCTAAAATTGATAATCAAATAAACTTTCAATGATTTTTTTATAGTGACTCAAACGTGAAATCTTCGCATGACCAATCTTGAGGTAAAGTGCGCAAGAAAATTGCGTTAGGTCTTTGAATTTTATCTAAAAATTAAGGCCCAAATAATTTTACGTCTGTTATTTGATTCATTAAAATAAAATATATGAAATAATTATGGGGGATTTATTAGGATTTTTTTTAAGCATATGTATTCTAATTAATCTATAACATATTTTTATATTTCAATAAGTCTTATTATTTAGATATTTAATCTACCAAATTATAATTATCATATTTAAGATATTTTATAAACAATTTACCTTTACAAATATTTTTTTAAACGTTTCGTAATTTGATGATGTGAATATTCATATTTTACAATGTGAATGTTTACATTGACGTGTGAACATTGACACTATCAATGTAAATAATAGTAGGGATATTTTTATAATTATATGACCCATAGATATATAATTTATCCGTATAAATTATATATCTATCTATCTATACTATGGCCTTGTTTGACAAAGGTTTTTATTTTTTATTTTTTTCCCTTTTTGTGCTGAAATCTACAAAAAGGAAAAATAAGTTAAAATAGTTAATAAAATAAAATGTTACATCAAATCCGTAATTATTTCACTTTTTTTCTCATAAACATCACATTCAACTACAAAAAAATTTAACCATCTTTCCAAATACAAATATTTTAGTTTACTAAAATAGTCAAAAACTAAATTCCCCTACTAATATATAAACTAAAAACTAGTAATAATTTTAAGTATAAATTACAAATACACCCCTTGAGATTTGCTTGAAATACGAATTGCCCCATGCAGTTTGAAAAATTACAAATACCTCAATGTCAGAATTTTTTATTTAGTAGGTGTTTGGCATCTCCTAAAATAGCCAAAAAGTCACTGAAAAAATAAAAAAAGTTACACTATTCACATGTTTGGGCGGGATACAAAAAGTTAGAAATACCCCTACAACAATGCACTTTTTGGTAAAAAAAAAAAAAAAAAAAACAGTACAACACAATGCACTGATGCACAGAAAGCAGTGCAACACAGACATCTCAAAAAGTCAAAAGGGTAGGAAGGTAATTTTGTTAGTTGATACAATATTTTAATACACATTTTTTTTCGTAAAAAGTCAACAAGTTATCCCTAACATACATATTTTTTTCTCTACTTTTTTAGTTAAAAAGTCAAAAAGTGCACTTATATAGTACATCCCAAACAACCCCTTAACAAAATTAATTGAAAAAATGAAATTTCTAACTATTCACCTATACAATAATAAAATTATCTAAATTATTAATTGAAATAAAATTTTAACATTATTAAAAACTGTTAATTGACTTGATGATATATTAAGAAAAGGACATATTGTTATGAAATTAGAAATCTTATGGGGCATAATGTAATTTTTAGAACTACAGGAATAATTTATAATTTAAGTAAACCTTAGAGTGTATTTGTAATTTATCCTAATTTTAATGTTTATATATATAAACGCATTTTATGTGGGTTGGTTTGGAGTGTCCTAAAAAAGTGTACTTTTTGTCTTTTTACGAAAAGATGTGCAGAAAAGTAGAAAGATGATGTGATGAAAAAAAGATAAAAAGATAAAAAGATGGATTATATAATCTATGCCAAACCAATTATATATTTATCTGTACTATATGTATAAGTAAGGCTCCACTGGCTTCTCTTTATGCCAAAAAGATTTGAATAAATTACACTTTGTCGTTTATGTTTGGCTAATTTTCCACTTTGACCCTTAAATTTTTTTTTTCTCACTTTGCTCCTTCATGTTTCAAGTTTTTCTAATTTTACTCTTAAAGTCAATTTCTGTTCAAAATTAGATAGAAAATGACATATTGACACTTACGTGGTATAAAAATATTTTATTACATATAACTCACATATCTAATATAAACTTAAACTTCAATATAATAATTTCATTTTTATATTATGTGACAATTATTGTGGCATTTTCTGTCTAATTTTGAACATAAATTAGCTTTAAGAGTAAAATAGAAAAAATTTAAAACATGAAGGGCCAAAGTGAGAAAAAATAAATTTCAAGGATCAAAGAGGAAAAGTGATCAAATATAAAAGGGGTAAAGTGTAATTTACCCAATAGATTAATGATTTTTCTATTTAAAACAAAAAATTAGAAGAGAGTGGCACTAAAACCTATGGCATTATGTTTGATAAAGAAAACTCTTACCACTTAAGTAACACACAATATATAATGAAATTTATTTATTTTTCTTATTTGAATTGTACACAAATCGCATGTGTCACCTGCTAATGTGTATATATATAAAGGTCCGTTTTTTAAGTTCACCTCGAGCCTCCTAAAAATCAAGACCAATCTTACACCTTAAATCTTATTTTTCAAGTTTTTATTCAACCCATTGAGGTTGTAAAATGATTTTTATTTTTTTTGTTTTTATAAAAACAAAAGTGCAAGATGATTTTCCTAGAAAACAATTAAGTTTTTGTGATCTTATATCTCATACAATATGATGTTACATGCTACAAGAATTAGCCTGCGTTTGGAGTTTATTTATTTTTTGTTATTTTTGTATTTTTAAAAATTATTAATAATGCATTTGAAAATTTGTTTAAAAATTTATTATTATTTTATTTTTTTAACCAATGACAAGTAACTTCACTTTCTTTCTTTTTTTTTTTCAGTTTAAATTGGTTCTTTTGGAGTGTCCCCAAACAACGTTAAATCTTATTAATTAAATTTATTTATCTATAAGTCTTAACTGATAAATTTATCACTGTAAATTTATTCAGAAAAACAGGAAAGACTGATAAATTTATTAATAAGACTTAATAAACAAAGTCTAAAAAATAAGTCTTTACTCACCATACAATATAACGTTATTGTTGTTAAAATTTTATTTTATTTTTAACTTTTTGAGATATAAAATTACAAATTAAATCTTTATGCTTAAGTTTTGCTAATATATCTTTTTTATGTGATAGTATAACTAAATATATTTTTTCTAAATTGATTGATATACATGGAGAGCTCTATAAAAAACAAAAGATAAAAAATATCAAACTTGATCACGTGAGTAGTTTGATAAAATAATTAGATCATCGAAACGGATTTCGTGATTGGCTTCACATGTCCAAATAGTTCTCTCATGTTTAAATTTAAACTTGAAAAAAGTTCAATTCAAAGCGTGATACCTATATACCTCTATCTAGAATCATATCTACCATTGCTAAAATAAAATAAAAATGCAGCTTAAAAAAAATTCTAAACCTAACATAAATAAATTAAAAAAAAAAATAGTTAGATTTTTTAGATTGTTTAGAAATTTTTGAACTAAAAAAACAAATAAATCGAAAACTAAAAAAAAAAATTCGACAAATAATATTTCAAAACTTTTCCAAGCACAACAACTTAAAGATACAATTTCAAAATTTAAGATAAAAATCTCAAAATATGTTTTACCAAATAAGAATTATTGATTTATGGAACTTCTAAAAACACCTACTTTTCACACCCCTTTTGCACAAAGATGTCAAGAGTTTCAAATTTCAATGCATATGATGGTGGGGAAATAATTAGGTAGTTGTTCTGAAATATCATATTACATATTTACATGATCAACCATGCTGCAAACCCCCAGTGGGGGTCGCACCCCCAGTGAGGTGGCAAGCTCTCACTGGTTGAAATTCAAAAAAAAAAAAAAAATAGTTTTTTTTTTTATCTAATCACAGCGCGCCACCTCACTGGGGGTCGACCCTCAGTGGGGTCCGAAACATTTTTCTTACATGATACTTTTAATAGATAGAAAAATTTCAATACATACATTAGTTATTATTAGTTTCTTAATAACTTAACAGAAGTAAGAATGTTCTACCTGTAAGATTTTTCACTACGATTTGAAACACATATAGTAGATTTTTCTCTCAAAACATGTTTTTGGAAAAAAAAATCCAAAAACATGTTTGGTTGAAAATTAAAAAACAAAAGAAGTCCAAAATTACTATTATCTCTACTACACATTAATCAATTAATTTTTAGATAAATTACAAATACATTCCCTGAAATTTGATTAAAATACGAAGCACCCCCTGTGATTTTAAAATTACATTTCACCCCTTGATGTTTCTAATTTTATAACAAATTGCCCTTTTTATTAATAAATCATCAAGTCAATTAACAGTTTTTAATGATGTTAAAAATATGTTTCAATTAAAAATTTAGATAATTTTATTATTGTATAGGAGAGCAATTATGAATTTTATTTTTTTAGTTAATTCTGTTAAATAAAAAATTCTAATAAGGGGGTATTTGTAATTTTTCAAATCACAAGGGACAATCTATATTTTAAGCAAATCTCAAGGGATGTATTTATAATTTACCCATTACTTTTTGTTTCTCGTCTCTCATTTTTAATTACTTTTTCTCTCACTCATCTATTCAACTAGAAAAAAAAAAAAATCAAATCATCACAAACTCCAAAACTCCAAAATTATTTTTAAAATATACAACTAAACAAATTTTTAAAATTTCCAAAATTACGTTAATTTATTGCCAGGTCGGCCCTGAGATTTAGGGGCCCAAGGCAAACTTTGGAAATGAGGCCCCTCTTACATTGAAAAAAAAAAAGTTCATGGATAAAACGATAAGTTACAACAACTTTTTTATTTGTTTGTAACCACAACAAAATTTACTTGCACATATAATCATTAAAATTATAAATAAAAATTTACTTTCATATATATTAAGATATGAAGCAATCATTACAAATACTAAAAAAAATAAAAATATGATCTTGTTGCTTTATAGTTTAGCAATATCCAATTTACAATTGAATCAACTATCACATAAAAATTACTCTTCTCACATTTTTAGCTGTAAAAACACTAATGGAACTTGCAAAATCAAATTTATCCACCATATCATTTTCAATGGATAACAAACCTAATCCTTTATATATATATATAACACAAAATTATATTTAGAGGTCCCTATTTTCAGCCCAAATTTGGGGGCCTAAGGCGCAAACCTTTCTTGCCTGTTCTTAGGGCCGGGCCTGTTTATTGCTAAAAAAATTGACACATTTGAATTGATTGATTTTTTGTAGTTTGAATTGATTGATTTTTTGTAGTTTTTTTGTGAGAGAAAAAAAAAATTTAACCCTTTATTTTTTAGCTTACTACCATAAGACTTTTTTTTTTTTTTAAAAAGTTAACTTATTTGAAAAACATATATTTTAGAACATTCATCAAACAATCCATATATTAGACTTAAAAAAAATAAAATAAAATCAGGGAGCCTCCCCAATTTATTTGAATATTTACCTACTATTCACATGGTAACCCACTTCAAAATAGAGACTTTTAAGAGGAACAAAAAAAGGTAGCATTTCAATTAATTAGATTAACAATGCAGTTGGTAAATTTTTTAAAAAGATTGAGGCCTCGATTGTGGCTCGAATTGGTTTTTTTTTTTTTTTTTCTCTCTTTTAAATTGTGTTGGTTTGGTTGTTTTTATTATTTATTTGTTGTGTTGCGTTAGTTTGGTTGTTTTTATTTATTTTTTTGTGGCTCGAATTGGTTTTTTTTTTTTTTTTCTCTCTTTTAAATTGTGTTGGTTTGGTTGTTTTTATTATTTATTTGTTGTGTTGCGTTAGTTTGGTTGTTTTTATTTATTTTTTTATTTGTTGGGCTGTTGCACTTTTTTTTTCTTTTTTTTCTTTTTTTTTTAAGGATGGTTATATGTAGGTGGGTTTAGAGTTTAAGATTTAAGGTTTAGATTTTTATTTCTTCCGACTCTTTCTGATTTGAAATAAAAATATAGTAAAGACTTATACAAAACTATATGGAATTAACAAATTTTAACCAGCAGTCAATTTTATCACCCAATCAATCTAACTCAACTCACTCATCTTATCAAACCATATAGGATAAATTGTTGTTGTTGTTGTTGTTTTTTTTTTTTTCTTTTATTTGTTGGGCTATGTTGGTTTGTTTTTTTATTTTATTTGTTGGGCTCTGTTGATTTGATTTTTTTTATTAGGGTTTAGATTTTAGGATACACATAAAAACCCTTCCAAAAAAAAAAAAAATCAAAAAAAAAAAAACCCCCAAACCAAACTAACATAGCGCCAAAAAAAAAAAAAAAAAAAAAATTTCGAGGCAAATTCGTGCCTCTCTTTTCGAGGCCTTTAGCACGGTTGATTTTTTAATAAATTGGAGAAGCTCCCTAATCTTAGGAAAATTCTGATATACACCATTTTAAAAATGGTGTATCATATAGATTCTTATTCATTTTATTATTTAGTTATGATATTATTTTAATTATGATTTATAAATTTTTTAATTATATCTCATATTATATTTAGTTATGATATTTTTTTTTAATTATAACTTAAAAAATTAAAATTATACCATTTTTTTTGAAAAAATTAAGATTCATATGGTTCATTCCTTTTGAAAATTTTAGGGTTTGCTATGTTGCAAATTCAAAGTTGTACAACTGTCCATAGTCAAGCTGTCACCTACCCAAACATACACCCGTTGCGTATACCAACCACGAAAAATGCTTGGGAGCGCTAATTAGTGCTCCCACTAATTAGGTGGTAGTGGGTCCTGTCATTAATGATGTAATATTTTGGTCTTGGAATTGTATTTTTTTTTATTTTTTTAATGTATTAGTGCTATTAGTGATGATATTTTTAGTGGGATGAATCATTGTTGTACCAACCACACTTACCTACTCACCGTGGTGGCTTCTATGTGAGTGTTTGTAAATTTGTTATTTTAATAAGTTATTTTAATTTTTAATTATTTTAAGAAGTTAAAATATTATGTTTGAAAAGATAATTGAATTTTTTTATAATTCGATATGATGTTTGTTTGGAAAAAAGTAAAATAATTATAAATTTGATATGATATTTTGTCTTATTGATTATTTTAAACTATTTTATTTTTTAATACTATTTTTAGCAAAAAAAAAAAAAAAAAAAAAATGCTCTTGAATCCTCATCGCTAGTGAAGATCCTTTTGATTCGTCTCATCTCTCTCTTGGTCAATCCGTCGACCCTTCAACACAAACACTTCAATTCTGATATTTCAAAGCCTAAATCCTCTGTTTCTCATCTCCCCTGTTTCCTATCCTTTGCCTTTTAAACTCTCTTTTGCTACCCATATTCAATTCCATAGCCAATTTTATTCTAACCCATTTGATCAATTGCATTGTCATAGATAACAAAAACATCAATATGATTTGCTCTGTAAAGCAATCAACAAGCTTTTTCAGATGCTCTGCTTTGATACCCAGAAAAAGTTTAGCCTCAGAGCCTCAAAACTTGTCACTACCCTCAATTTCACAAGCAAAACAAGTCTTTAGAACCAATGTCTCTACTCAGAAGCCTCTGTTTATATCATCTATTGAAGGGTTTGGACCTTCATTGAGAACCCAAAAGGCTTTCATTGAATGCAAAGCATACGAAGCTGATCGGTCTCAGCCTCTTAACATCGATTTACCTGACGAACAGGTGAGATCAGAGGCTGCCCAGAAGCTCAAAATCAGTGTGTATTTCGCAACTTGGTGGGCATTGAATGTGGTTTTCAATATATACAACAAGAAAGTTCTCAATGCGTTTCCTTATCCTTGGCTCACATCGACACTCTCTCTTGCAATGGGTTCGTTGATTATGCTGATTTCGTGGGCTACAAGGATTGTTGAGGCTCCAAAGACTGATCCTGAGTTTTGGAAGAGTTTGTTTCCGGTATGAAATTTGGGTTTTTGATGTTAGGGTTAGGGTTTAAGAGTGGTGATTGGTTTGAATCTAAATGGGTTTTTTTTTTTGTTTTGTTATGTAGGTTGCTGTGGCGCATACAATTGGGCATGTAGCTGCAACTGTGAGTATGTCAAAGGTTGCTGTTTCATTCACACACATCATCAAGAGTGGTGAGCCTGCTTTCAGTGTGTTGGTGTCAAGGTTTTTGCTCGGCGAATCGTTTCCAGCAACGGTTTACTTGTCACTTGTGCCAATCATTGGTGGTTGTGCTCTTTCTGCTGCCACAGAGCTCAATTTCAACATGACTGGTGAGAATATCAATTTAGACAATGACATGGTTTTAATTCAACTGAGTTTTCGTTCCATCTACTTTTTGTTGTGGCTATATGAACCAAAATATTCAATTTTCACATTATTTAGTCTGTTAATTGTGTGTTATGTTCTGATGATCAATCATAGTATGATTTGTGGGGTATCTATGTTTTTGAGTCTTAAATTTTTGTTGGTATATGTTTTAGGGTTTATGGGGGCTATGATATCGAATTTGGCATTTGTGTTCCGTAATATATTCTCGAAGAGAGGAATGAAGGGGAAGGCTGTAAGTGGGATGAATTACTATGCATGTTTGTCGATAATGTCTCTATTGATCCTCACACCTTTTGCAATTGCTGTGGAGGGCCCTCAAATGTGGGCAGCTGGCTGGCAGACTGCTCTCTCTCAAATTGGACCTAATTTCATTTGGTAACCACAATAACTCGCAACTCTCCTAAATCTACTAAAGTCATGTTTTCTAAAAACATATATGTGAATTTGAATATAGTTACTTATTCCCCTACTCTGTTGCAGATCCCATTGTTTACTTGTTTGTTTTGATTTAATGAAATGAAGATCTCCCAGTTTAGGGGATAAAACTTCCTGAATTAAGTGAAGTTGCTGGTATTTGATCTGATATTGAGTTTTGACAACGCAAAAAGTTACTGATCACTTTTCACCTGCTTATTTTAGGCAAAAATTTATTTTTATAATTTAGGTGATGGATCTTTAGTTGAATTTCTCGAGGAAATTGGACCGCTAAAGAAATACATATGGGATCTATAGATTTTTATAAGACCCTTAAAGTCTCCTGTGAAACCAAAAAACCAAACCGTAGTATTTGGTCGATTTCAGTTCCACGAATAACAAAACTGATGGGTTTGTTTCGGTGCTATTTTTTACTTCAACCCCGACCAAACCAAATCGTTTACATCCCTATGTGGCATAAAAGATGAGCTGAGTGGTATGTTTCTTGTTGAAAACTTACCCTAAGAATATGGTTCTATTTCCTTCTCTTAAAATATCTTATTTTTTCATTTTTGAACTTTTTAATTTATTTTCAGAGGATATGAATAAAGTTTATATTAAAGGTCCAGGACTAATTTGTGTTTGTCATCGCTGATTTAATTTCTAAGCCTAGGAGATCTCTTTGACTAGAAATTGAGTACCATCAAGCGTTTGAAGAAAGTTACTGGTTTTTCCTATACGCGTATTAGGGGCATGCAGTTTTCGACTTGAATCGCAAACTAGTCGTTGATCAAGTATCTGTTTTGTAATTGTATAGTGATTGCCAGATATTCATATATTGACCAAATTCTAAAGTTTCCTCATTGATTGTTACACTCACTTTTGATGCCTCATTTTCTTGCACTTTTTACGTTTTACATTTGTTGTCTCATGAATAGCATGCGTTTATTTTATTTTATTTTTTTTGGTTTCTTCTGGGTGATTGAAATAGCAATTCTGATGTTGATGGCTTGATATGTTGTTATGTCATTAAATAGTGGCATTGATATGTTGTTTGTATTTAAACTCTCATTCTCCGTCAATTTCGTGCTGATGAGAAAGTATGTGTGGCTACAATTTGTATAGGTGGGTGGTGGCCCAGAGCGTCTTCTACCACTTGTATAATCAGGTTTCGTACATGTCTTTGGATCAGATCTCTCCCTTGACATTTAGCATAGGAAACACAATGAAGCGGATATCTGTCATAGTCTCTTCCATCATCATCTTCAGCACGCCGGTTCAACCCATCAATGCGCTTGGAGCTGCGATCGCAATCCTTGGAACCTTCCTCTATTCGCAGGTAAAATGTTCTCTCTATAAAAAATTGGCTTTGATAGCTTACAATTCTCTTTAGATTTTTGTTGGGGACCAACAATACCAAGCCATATTTGTGGACAAAAGTGCTCATTGCTTACATACTTATGGCCCTTGATTGTATGGTTGACAAAAAGACTGCAAAATAGCCTATCTATCTTTTTAAGGGCCGTTTGCATTAGAGAGGAAACCAAAATAGTCGCCTTTCCTTCGCTGCCCTATTCCCTGCCTGAGGCAATCCAAGTCCTACAAGCATTTTAGTTGGAGAATCATGAGTGATGTGGACTGGGAATATGTCCTTTTGCTCGTCGCATTTTAGGCTGTGTTTGGATCAATGATTTCAGTATGGATTTGTGTCGGGAAAGGAAAAAGGGAGGAAAAAGTGACAAAAATTTGACTTATATTTAAATCTGTACTCAAACGAAGTTGTATCCCATTCCAAATTAGGGTTTCATCTTATCACAACACTATTGTGGAATAAATAGTACCTTGAAGGAGTATGGTATTTCAAAGGTGGAGTCCTATGTATCTAATTACTCAACTATATAGATTAACAAAACAATGCATGCTTCATCTTTAGGCTCCTCCATATGCATATCAAGACAAGACCATCATGAATCACAAGGCACTTTCTGGAGAGAGATGTTTTAGGATGTGTTTTGAACTTTTCATTATTTGTTGACACAGATAGCAGTTGTATCAGGTAGTTCACATCTTCAAAAATTCAAAATTTCCAAAAAAAAAAAAAAAACTACTGCTTTCCCAAATTCAAATTGGCTTGCCAAACTAATCACCACTTTTTGGCTGTGGGCCTCAGGTCGAGTGATGAAGGGTTGGTGTACATAAGTGGAGGTCTTAGGAGGATCATATCTTACCCAATGCCCACCACAAAGACGCACGTCATGAATGATGGTCCTCATGCTGGGCCTTGGATATATGTTTTCATGTTCTTATTTTAAAAGCCGCAGAATGACTGATCAGTAAATTTAGTGGTGGTCAGATTGTAGATTGTGGCCATACGCTTAGAAGCATGAACATAGACACATGTACGGACATGGGTTACAGAATACAGACACTGCTGGAATACGGCAAATTTATATATATATATATATATTTTATTTGCTATGTATATGAATATAAATTTAAGAGGCATCAATATATATGTGTCCAACACGTAAACACGTGGTGTTTCATAGCCATAAGCCTTGTACCTTAGGGGTACGGTACCCAATTGGCCTTTCAACCTTGATGTCCGGGCTCAAGTCCCCGTTTGCCTAGCATTTTCTTTCATCCAGTATTGGATGATTTGTGGTTTCAAGTCCACTGTGAAAACTTATGATAACAACAAAATAAGTGATTTTAGAACCTGTGCTAATATTCAGCAAGTGCTGTAATAAATTGTCTTGCCTATTGAGTTCTACTGATGATAAAAATTCGGTTTTATTATTGAGCAGGCAAAGCAGTGAGGAAGCCGAATTTCCAGATTTATCATGCGAGATAAGGAACAAGATGCAAATAAGATTGGCTTGGCTTGGCTTGGCAAAGGAGTTAGTAACCACCGATTTGACAGTCATGAGGTGTTACATTGGTTAGGAATATTTTACAGTAATTCTCTTTTGGGATCCTCATAATAATGTTTAACATAGGTGGATAGGTAGAATATGGTATTTGAATCCTATGTTTTAGGGTTTATTTATTTATTTATTTATTTGAGAGAATGTTTTGTGGTTAGTAAGAACAGAATTTTATACCAGTATATGATTGAGGCAACATAATGATAATATTATGCTTCACATAGTTGAAGTTCAATTATGATTTTGAATGAGTGCATTACTTTGTAGAATGATAAGTGTAGCATTATTGATTGAGGATTGAGGATTATGTGACTTCAATAAAAAGAAAATAATGACTCTCAATGGGAATGAATTATATGGAAATGTGAAATGTTTTTAAAACCATGTTTAAAAAACTAAAAAGGTGTGAAAAGAAACTTAAAATACACATTCTGTGGCATTTTTTCACCATAAATTTGAAATGTGTTGTCGTTAGGCATGTCTTTAAAAGTTGGGTTACATACCCTCGAAAAAATTCAGGTTTCTTATATATAATTATGTGATTGTCAAATCTTCTGTCATGCCTCAGCTTTAGAGGTATGTTGTGCTTTTTGGGTTGACACCAATCAAAAGAAGAGATCAGCAACTAGAGCTGCACAACAAAATCGGTGAAATCAATAAATCGGTTTGTTTCAATTTATATTGTATGGTTTCATTTTATTTTTTAAGAAGACGTTTGATTTAGATTCTGATTCAAATTGAAAGTAATGATTCAATTCACAAATTAAGGCTTAAAAGAATCATAGTGAACCGAATTGTACTGTTCCCTATTTTTATGTTAATTTTAGGAATCACGCTGCATACCCCAGTGGGGGTGGGGGTCGCGCCCCCAGTGACGTGGCGCGCCCCCCACTGGCCGAAAACTTAAAAAAAAAAAAAAAACCAGTTTTTTTTTTGAGCCAATCCCCTAGTGACACCTCACTGGGGGTCAACCCCCAGTGGGGATAGGAAGCATTTCTGTAATTTTAGTAGGTAAAGTACAAGGGTAAAAGGGAATAATTACTTAAAGGTCTATAGACTAATTTGTTTAAGGGCTGCGAAATGGCACTACCTATTTCCTTTGACCCCACTTCTTTGAACCCCACTTATATAATTGAAACCCGGGAGCTTCTACTTACACACACTCATTCCCCTCTTTACACATCTTTTTCAATAAATAATTGGTTCGGAAGTAGGTTTTCGAAAATAAGCAATTGGTTCGGAAGTAGCTTTCCAAAAATAAACAATTGGTTCGGAAGTAGACTTCCGAATTTTTATTATTTTTTCGACAATCAACTTCCGAATGGGTTTATTTGATGTCTATAATAATAATTTCACCTGAAAAAAAAATTTAATTTTTATGAAGTGTATGCAAAGAGGGGAAGGTAGATGTGTAAATAGAAGCTCCCTTGAAACCCTCTCCTCTTTTCTTTGAAACTCCACCTTAATACCAACTATACCCCTCTTCTTTGGACCCCAACTCTTCTTCTTCTATCAATCCTTTCCATCGTCAACAACTCTTCACTGTCGAAGACCTTCTTTCCGGCAACCTCCACCCTCATTGTCGACCTCCACCCTCTCCATTTCCAAAGCCTAATCCCCCAAACCCAACCCAAACCAACTCAACAATTGCAGAACACAATCAATTCAGAAGACCCAGAAAGAAACTGAAGATTTTGATAGACAGGTTTCATGATAGCCATTTTAATTTCACCCAAAAAACAAAAAAGAAAAAAGATATCCATTTTAATTTATAGATTTAACAAAAAAAAAAAATAATAAATAAAAATCTCTACTCTTGTCATCTTCCTTATAAATCAATAGTGTGCACCTTATAAGTCACAGACTTGATGATTCACTTGTATTTTCAGATCACTCGTCCATGGCTTCTTCGTCATCATCATCGATAATGTCTATACACTTTATTTCATCACTAGTCCTCACCTTCTTCGACGAATCTCGAATAAAAAAAGACTTATTTCACAGCCCATCTTTTTTTGTTCTTCAAGAATCAAATGTAAATGGAGGTTTTAAGAGATCATATGGAGCCCAGAGAGTATCGATGACGGTAGTGATTCGGAGATCGGTGAATTGGGAAGTGAAAAATGTGAGGAAGAAGAAATTCAGGAAGTAGTACAAAGAACCCACCAATCAAGGTGGTGAGAAAGAGGAGCCGACGGGAGGAGGTGGCTGGTAGGATTAGACTGGCAGTGAGGGGCTGGGTGGCTGCAGATGGCAATGAGGTATTGGGCGGCGACAGGTGGAGGTGGTAATCTAAGTTGAGAGAGGTTAGGGTTTGGAAAATTAGGGTTAGAAGGGTAGGGATGAGGGTAAAAATGTAATTTCATATTTGAATAAAATTGAAATTAAAAAAATAAAAGAGATGAGGAATCCAAAAAAGAAAGATAAATGCTAATAACAGCACTCCTTATTTATTTATAAGTCTCGAGTGAGTTTTTATTTTACATATTTGTCCCTCAATTTGATGATGAGAAAATTTTGGCACTTTTTAGATGTATACTTTGTTTTTGTGGAATAATCTTTTGAACGGGTAATGATGCTGGAAATTTTATCAAAATGATAAATAATTAGGACATTTTAGCTTTTGTTGGTGATTTTTAATTTATTTTGTAGTGATTAATTTCTTGGACTCTGGAATCCAAAATCTTGGATCTCAAGTTCAAACTTTTGTTTGGTCCTATTACATTGTTTAGTAATTTTCAATTTTAGTCAAAAAGTTAAGTCATTGTAGATTGTCATATTATTGTTTCTATTTTTCTGTACATTTTTTCGTAAAAAGTTAAAAAATTACTAGCCTATGTTTATGTTTGGGAAGTTGGGTTTGGAGATTTTTTTTTTGACTAAAATAGCCACAAAAAACAAAATAAGTTTTTTAACCCAATAAGATAAAACATCACATCCAACCTATAATCATTACATTCTTTCTCTCACAAAAAAGTCAGAAAAGTCAAAAAAGCCAAAAGCTCTTCCTAAACTAGGCTTTTTAGCCCCAGGCTAAAATAGTCAAAAAAACCAAAACAACAACCCACTTTCCAAACGAAACCTTAAATAACTTATTTCCAAACGAGCCTAAGAGTTGACACCAAACCAACGAGTGATTCTCTGGCCCCGTTTGGTAGAACTGTGGGAAAGTGATTATAGATTATAATTAACAGATTATAGCTTACAACTGTGAGTATAAGCTGGTAACCTGTTTAGTGCAGCTGTGAGATTATAGATTTAAGCAGCAGAGTAGTGTTTGGTAAATAAGCTGTTGTAGACACCTAAATTTTTATATATCTTGATCACTGTCTGATTAATCAAGATGAATAAATTTTCTTGATTAATCAAATTTAAGATAGTCAAATTTTCCAAATAGAAGTGGGTCCCACTAAAATTATGGATTTTAACCCATTTTAAATTATGAGTCACACCAAAATAAAACTGAACTTATTTTGACAATTGAGTCAACCCAAATGTATGTATCCCATGAAAATATTTTATCAAAATTTAGTGGAATAATTCAAATTTAAATGCAAATCATGTCCATAAGAGAAGAAGTAAATTGCTTGTTTCTTGAAAATTAGAGTCAATTTTGGAGTTTTCAAAATTATCTCTCCCCTCCTAAGCCTATGAATAGAGGCTCTCATTAGGGGAAATGGGACACATTTTTTTGGCTAATAGTCTTGCAAGCTCCTAAGCAATCTCAAGACTCTGTCAAATTCTCTTCTTAAAATTCTCTCTAAAATTTCTCAAACTCAAAACGAAAGGATTATCAAGCACTCCAAACTTGTGTCAATCCTTTCAAGTTACAAATACAAATTTGGTCTCTCTTTTCAAAGAGATCATTTCAAGACTCGTTCGAGATTAAGCCGTTCAAGCCCTCGATCAAGCCTTTCTTCTCCAAGTTTCTCCATTCGAAGACTTGAAGAAATTCATTAACTTGTCTAGTTTAACAACAAGCTTTTACAGCCGTTGAATTGCGCCCATTTTAGAGATCGAATCAGAGGATCTACTCTTTTGTAATAGAGCAAACTACAGAGGATTGTATCCATTTATTATAATCAAATAAAATTAATTATTTGTGCATTTATTTCGTGTCTTAATTGCAGCTACTAAATTTATGTTTACAAATTTTAGCACGCCTAGTGGGACCTCTCTACTTCTCATCTCTTTCTCCTAAAGCATCTTCCCGGAGTCTTGTTTGATCAAGCATAATGGCTTCAAAGAAAGTTCAAACTGCTCCGATCAATAAGAATGTTTGCAAGAAAGCCGTTGTCACAACTAGCAACAATAACACTTCTATGGGTCCAATCACCCGTAGCAAGACCGAGGCTACCATTACTCTCGCCACTCGTGGGGTCATGTCGACCGCCAATACAACAAAGCAAGTGCAAGGCAAGTCTCACAAATCTATCACGGTATCCCCGTCAGGGGCTATGCAAAACGAAGTGAGGAGATTGCAGAAGTCCACTTTTGTCTCAAAAGATTCACTGCCAGAAGGTTTCTCTCCACACCCAACACTCGTAGCTTCTGATGCAAACTCAAGTACAGGCTCACACTCAAGATCATCTCCTAGTAGTCCTCAACGTTCAATTTCATCGAATCGCTCAGATTTGTCTCGCTCGGTGGCTATGCAAGTCATGACCACTAGCACCACTTCAGTAGAAGAATAATTGGCAACCATGGCTCATGCCATTGACAAGCTCACCAATACTGTGAAAGAGAAAGATCTTCAGATTGCCATCTTAATGAACAAGTTAAAAGCACGAAATGATGACGAGGTAAGTCCAGACAATTCTCATCCAGCTTTACACCACAAGGCGCATTTGTCAAGAAGGTGAACCTTACATCTAAGTCCAAGCAAGTTGTTGGTGAGGAAACTTGCCATACATCTGTTGCGAGGCAAGTGATTGGCACAAGTAGTCAACCAGCATCCATTGCTTTTTTGTCTGTTCAACAACTCCAAGACATGATTGCAAATACCATCTGAGCATAATACGGTGGGCCCTCGCAAAATGCTTTCATGTACTCCAAGCCTTACACAAAGAGGATAAACATTCTTAGAATGCCTAGTGGATACCAATCTCCCAAGTTCCAATAGTTCAACAGAAAAGGTAATCCTAAACAACATGTCGCTCACTTTGTTGAAACTTGCAACAATACCGGGACAGACAAAGATCTACTTGTCAAACAATTTGTTCGGTCACTCAAAGGAAATGCCTTTGATTGGTACACTAATTTGGAGGCCAAGTCAATTGACAGTTGTGAGCAAATAGAACTTGAATTCCTTAATCATTTCTACAACACCCGTCGTATGGTAAGCATGATGGAATTAATCACTACCAAGCAATTGAAGGACGAGCCTGTGGTAGACTACATCAACCGTTGGCGTGCTCTAAGTCTAGATTGCAAAGACCGACTCTTTGAGATCTCAGCTGTGGAGATGTGCATGCATTGGGAACTCCTTTACATCATTCAAAGGATAAAAACCACGAACATTTGAAGAGTTAGCTACGCGTTCATATGACATGGAAATTAGCATAGCCAACCATGACGGGAAATACCTTCCCATTCTTGAACAAAGTAAAGATAACAAAGAAGTGAGGCAAGCCTTTCAAAGGTTCCACCAAAGAAGCAATGGCGGTAACCACAGCTCCAATCAAGATTTCAACGAAAGACAAGAAGAAAGAAGAAAGGAAGGAACACACCCATCTCTGAAAAAACTACAAGAAAAGAAGTATCCTTTTCCTGACTCTGACGTACCAAGGATGTTAGAAGATCTACTTGAAAAGAAAGTCATTGAACTCCCTCAGTGCAAACCTCTTGAAGAAATAGGTCATGTGAAGGATCCTAAGTACTGCCACTATCATCGAATAATTAGTCATCCTACTGAAAAATGCTTCGTGTTAAAGGAAATGCTCATGGACTTGGCCAGGAAGAAGAAAATCCTCTTGGACCTTGACGAATCGGCAGAATCCAACCATGCGATGGTTATTGTAGGACCTCCAAATTCTCCATCCTCAAAATCCAAGACAGAGATGTCACAATCTGCAATCCCAACAGTGAAAGCAATTCCCAAAGTCATCCAGTTTGGTTCACTTGAACCTATCATTATTCAAGTTCCAAATCAAGACATGCATGATGATTTTGAAGAAGTCTTAACTATTAGAGAAGATGAAAGTTGGACTCTCGTGATATGAAAGAAGTCACGAAGAAGCAAGTCCAAGGCTCAACATTTTTCACTCAAGAAAGTAAAAGAAAAGAAGGACTCTTATCAACAGAAGGAGGTGATGGACAAAAGGAAGAATGAAAAGAAGATGCAACAAGAAGGCAAATTTCCTAAAGAAAACTCACCTAACCCAATCATCCTAGGAGACTTTTTCCCCATTGGGTACTTTGGAGATGACTTGGTCGAGGTAGCCCACATTGAAGCAGATATGGAACAAGTTCACACCATTAAGGTGACGCTAGATAAGGAGGAAATTGATGTTCTAACAATCTTGAAAGAATTACCCCCACGCTTCAGTTTGCATGAAGCATCTCAACTCCTTCGGTCTGTACAACTTGCACTTGTTCAAGTGTTAGAAGACCCTGGAAAATATGAGTTTGTTGTTAATGAGCTAGACTATCCCAAGGTGAACTCCATCATTTCTATTCCTTGTTGCACAACAATCACTTTCACTGATGAAGACCTTTAACTAGGTTCAAAGCCACACAATCGCCCATTGTTTGTCTCTGGCTTTATTAGTAAACAAAAAGTTAACCGCATCCTTTTTTATGGAGGCTCAGTGGTAAACATCATGCCAAAGTTCACCATAAAGAAGCTTGGAATCCTAGTGGATGAGTTAGCCTGAAGTCGTTTGGTTATTCAAGGTTTTAACCAAGGGGGGCAACGTGTGATTGGTATGATTCGTTTGAACCTCACCATTGGAGAACTCACAGCCAGCACTTTGTTTCACGTCATCAATACAAGAACTCTTATAATTTGTTACTTGGGCGACCTTAGGTCCATGAAAATGGTGTAGTTGCATCAACTCTCCATTAATGTTTTTAAATTTGACCAGAGTGGAATAAAGACGGTGCTAGCAGATGACAAGCCATTTACAGAAACTAAGTCTCACTTCGCTGATGCAAAATTTTATTTGGATTCTAATGGGATACCTGAAGTTATTTTAGCTGAAATTCTTTCTGCTAGGAAAGAGAAGATGAATGAAGAAAAGCAAGTTGTGTTGGACTTCTCAAAGGAAGACGTATCAAGTGGTAAAAAAGCACCTGAGGTCGCGTCACCACAAAAATAGCCTTTATCCTCAAAAGGCCATGCAATAAAAAAAGTCTTCAAGTATGTGCTGAAGTTTCAACGGAAAGAAGGGCAGTCACCGTTTGAAGAAGTCATGACGCCCACAATAGTTAAAGGAGACTTTGCTCACCCCGTAATAAAAAAAGATCTGCAGATACTAAGAGTAAATGCAATAATACCAATTCCACAGGTGGGATTGTCAAGCCTAATTAAACCTCCACTAAAGGGATTTGTTAGGGCTATGCAAAATTCTATCGAACATGGCTCCTTACCTGAAAGACGATTGGAAGGGTTTGATCCACAAGCTTACAAGCTTCTAGCCAAGTCAGATTATAACTTTGCAGGTCCCTTATCATTGGAAGAGTTAAGTCTTGAACTTACAGGTGAGAAAGTTCATGGTCTCAATGAAACTCAGAAAAAGTTAAGGCAACAAGGGTACGAGGTGAGCCCTCCAAAGACCGGTGTTGGATTTATGCCAACTGAACCAATTCGTATCTCTGCCAAGAGAAAATGGAAGAAAGAAGACGTACAACATATCATTGTGGAAGAAGTGAAGGAAGAAAAAAGTCTAAGCCTAACTTCTTGAGTCTTAGTGTTTGACCACATTGAAGCTCCTGCACCTCGAACCTCAGTTTTCAATAGGTTGAGCACTGATGACAAGATAGATGAAGGTATAACTTGTCGACCTTCAGTTTTTAACAAATTAGGCACTACTAAGGAAAGGGATGGAAAACAAACTTCCTGGTCACGAAAGTCCGTTTTTACTCGACTTGGCGATGTGAATACATTACCTAGAAAAGGCAAGAACAAGAGAAGCACAACAACAATTGAGTTGAATTCTACAAAAGAGGATGATGAGACTCGAAGTTTGATTCCTTCTCGCATGAAACGCATGACGTCACTTGAAGTTAGTGTTGAAGGTCCTCTTAAGGTCAAAAGGCACACTATCATACTAATTGGGGAAGTTAAGACTCAAGCGGAAAGTAAAAGAGAAGAAGAAATTGAACATGTTGCTTCTCACCATGTAACAGTTGAAGAAGATTCTAGCTCAGATTCGGAGGATGATGATCTCCAAGAAGCTCCTCCAGAACTTGAAGATGGGAGCCAATCAAGTGTTGACAATTTGAAAGAACTTAAATTGAGAACTCCTAATGACCCTCAACCAATCTTTGTGGGAACACTCTTAACGCCCAAGGAAGAAAAGACATTTTTTGAACTGCTTCTCAAATATAAGGATGTCTTCGCATGGACGTACAAGGAGATGCCAGGTTTAAGTCCAAAAGTGGCTTTCCATCACCTTGGGATCAAACATGGTATGCGACCAGTAAAGCAGGCTCATCGATACATCAGACCTGAGCGTATCCTTAAAGTGGAAGAAGAAGTCAGCAAGTTGATCGAAGTTAGGTTCATACGTGAAGTAAAATATCCGACATGGATATCAAGTATGGTCCCAGCAGTTAAGAAGAATGGACAAATTAGAATATGTGTCGACTTTCGAAATTTGAACAAAGCATGTCCCAAGGACGAATTTTCGCTTCCTATTATGGAATTAATGATAAATGCCACTATTGGACATGAGGTGTTGTCCTTCATGGATGGGTGTTCAGGATACAACCAAATACGGATGGCACTTGAGGATGAAGAGTTAACTGCATTTCATACCACAAAAGGCATCTATTATTATAAAGTGATGCCTTTCGGATTCAAGAATGCTAGTGCCACCTATCAACGTGCCATGCAAAAGATCTTATGCTGCATAAATTTGTTGAGTGCTATGTTGATGATTTGGTGGTCAAAACTAAGAAAAGGGAAAATCACCTAGAGGACCTTCGTGCAATCTTCAACCGGCTGAAAAAGTATGACTTGAAGATGAATCCACTCAAATGCGCATTTGGAGTCATGTCTGCAAAGTTCCTTGGCTTTATTGTTCGACATAGAGGCATTAAGATTGATCAGTCCAAAATCGATGCTATACAAAAGATGTCACCACCAAAAAACTTGAAAGAACTTAGAAGCTTCCAAGGTCACTTGGCATATATCCGCAGATTCATTTCAAACTTGTCAGGACGTTATTAACCTTTTAGTCGACTGATGAAAAAGGAGGCTCCATTTACATGGGATCAAGCATGTCAAAATGCTTTTGACAGTATTAAGAGATACTTGCTTCATCCACCAGTAGTAGAAGCTCCTATTCAGGGGAAACCATTAATACTTTACACTGCTGCTCATGAAGAGTCTCTTAGAGTGATGCTAGCCCAAAATAAAAAAGAAAATAAAGAGCAAGCACTTTATTACTTGAGTTCGCAGATTAACTGAAAACAAGCTCAAGTACTCACCCATTGAGAAGATGTGTTTGGCGCTTGTTTTTGTCTCTAAAAAATTGAGACATTATTTTCAAGCCCATACAGTGCATCTCATTGCAAGAGCCGATCCAATAAAGTATGTAATGTCTAACCCCATCCTCTCAGGATGCTTAGCGAGGTGGTCCCTCCTCTTTAATGAATTTGAGATAATTTACGTGCCAAGAAAAGTTGTGAAAAGGCAAGCCCTCGTAGACTTCTTAGCCGACCATTCCATCCCTGCTGATTGGGAAATTTTTGAGGAATTCCCTGATGAAGATGTATTGTTCATAGAGGTCCTACAACCTTGGATGATGTTCTTTGATGGGACTGCAAGGAAGGAAGGGGCAGGTGCAGGTGTCATTTTTGTTTCACCACAGAGGCACATTTTGCCGTACTCATTTATTCTTGGCGAAAATTGCTCAAACAATGTTACTGAGTACCAAGCCTTGATCATTGGTTTACAAATGGCAACAGAGCTAAAAATTGTTAACCTAGATGTCTATGGGGATTCTAAGTTAATAATTAATCATCTCCAAGGGGATTATGATGTTAAGAAAGACAACTTAGTCCCATATTTCCAGTATACAACTCATCTCATTGAAAATTTTGAGGGGGGTGGTACTCGAACATGTTCCAAGGAAAGAAAATCGCATGACTGATGCACTTGCCAATCTAGCAACTACACTGGCATTGTTAAAAGGTGAACAAGTTACTGTCCCTGTATACTAACAATGGGTATTGCCATAATTATTGGAATGTCGCCTTGTAGAAACAAATGCAATTTCAGTACTAGTCATCGAAGTCGACGATTGGAGAATGCCAATTATAGACTACCTTGAACACGGGAAGCACCTAGATGATACTTGCCATAGAACTAAAATAAGACGTCGAGCTCCTCGATTCATCTAGTACAAGGAAACTTCATTCCGACGATCATTTGAAGGAATTTTTCTTTGTTGCCTAGGGGATGACGAAGCTCAACAAGCCATGGAAGAAGTCCATTCTGAGATATGTGGAGCACATCAGTTTGGTCCTAAACTTCACTTTTGGGTAAAAATGATGGGTTACTATTGGCGTACGATGGTTAAAGATTGCTTGGACTACTCAAGAAAGTGTCAACCTTGCCAATTTCATGCAAACTTTATCCATCAACCACTAGAACCTTTACACCCGACAATTGCTTCTTGGCCATTTGATGCATGGGGTCTAGATGTAGTTGGCCCGTTGACTAAGTCTTCTGCAGGCCACTTATACATCTTGGCCGCCACAGATTACTTCTCTAAGTGGGCTCAAGCCGTCGTACTTAAAGAAGTCAAGAAATAAACTGTCGTTGACTTCATCAAATCCCATTATTTATCGATATGGTGTACCTCGCTACATCATCATCGACAACGAAGAGCCTTTCTACAACAGTCTAATGGACAAACTTTGTGAATGATTTGGATTTAAACAACGCAATTCCTCAATGTACAATGCACCTGCCAATGGATTGGCAGAGGCGTTTAACAAAACTTTGGGCAACCTATTGAAAAAAGGTAGTTGCTAAATCAAAGCGGGATTGGCATGAAAGAATTGGAGAAGCACTCTAGGCATACCGTACGACACATTGTACCCTAACACAAGCCACCCCATAGTCCTTTGTGTATGGTGTTGAAGCGGTCCTTCCTTTGGAACAACAGATTCCTTCATTAAGGATAGTTATACAGGAAGGTCTTACTGATGATGAGAATGCAAAACTACGCCTTGCTGAGTTAAAAGCATTGGATGAGAAAAGATTGGAAGCACAACAAAAACTTGAGTGTTACCAAGCTCGACTCTCCAGAGCTTTCAATAAGAAGGTTAGACCCCGGTCTTTTCAAGTTGGAGAATTGGTATTGGCTGTTCGAAAACCTATCATCACCACATACTGAATCGACAACAAGTTCTTGTCCAAGTGGGATGGTCCATACGTGGTGACTGAAGTCTACACTAACAGAGCATACAAGATTGTTAATGAAGAAGGTATTAGACTTGGTCCAATCAATGGCAAGTTCCTAAAGCACTACTATCCATGAGAATGTAACGCTCCTAATCGAATGAGCATAAACTACATGATGTTTTTGGCCCATATGAAATAAAGTTGTTAAAAAAAAAAATTGTACTACTCTTGGCCCGCATGAGTATAAATTGTGAACGGCTAAATAAATCAATAAACCAAATGTGTTTTACAATAAGAGTATTTTGCTTCGAACTATAATATTTATTTCATAAATAAATTGTTTGCTAAAGCAATTATTTTATAATGAAGTATTTGGTTTCGAGCTACATTTCATGAAAATAATAAAAAATAATATAAAAAATGAAATAAAATAATAATAAATAAATAAATCATGGCAACTATGATAAACTCTGGATCTCGCCTTGTTCAACCTTCAAAAGTTGCTCTAACTTGTTGGCGAATTCAATATCCGCGCTTCTCATCACCTCAATATCCTCGCTTCTTATCACCTCAGCTGCTTCTATTGTAGCTTGTTCATCCCTTAAAGTGGAAACAATGGCTCGCCTTTGAACTACTTCAGCTTCAGCAACACTAAGTGTAGTCTCTAGTTGTTGTGATTGTTCATCTAAATATTCCAATGCCTTTAACAATTCTGCCTTCTTTACTGCAAGGCTACCCAAATCAAACTTCAGTAAGTGAAACTCCTCAACTCCTTCATTCTCAAGAGCTAGAGCATGACTGACACGTTGATTGACATTCGCCAAATGCTGATCTTGTAGCTCTGAAGTCATCCCTTGAGCAAACGCTGATTTCAAAGTCACATGCGGCCATTATGTTTTAAGTCACATACCCCTTTCTACCTATTAAACGAGGTTGCTTATCTAGAGATACATATGCTTTGATGTGCGTTCCGTCAATTGCTCCAATACAATTCTATTACAAAATAGTGAATAAAAATATTTTTAGTCATAGATTATTAGAAATATCCTATCAACATTAATTATATGTAACACCCAAGTTCCACTTGTAGTTAATTATTTACCTTGAAATGAGGATAATATTTGCGGTTGCGTCGAATATATAGATGCACACCATTTCTCGGTTGAGGCCTTACCCAATCAATGGACATCATTGTAATAGTTTTTAACACCTTCTTAAAGTATTTTGAAATAGTCTCCCCAGAATGTTGAAATCTTTCTTGGACATTTCTGTTTTGAATGTCACCGCCAAACAATATACAAAAATATTGCAACCTGCTCTTGAACCGAGACTTTTTGTCCAGTTACAAGGCCATACTTTGTCTGTAACAAATCACACAATTGATAAAATACCTTTCTTTCCATTCGAAAATTTTCAAATATTCTTGTCCAATTCCTTTCTTGTAATTCTACCATCCACTTCTACCCTATTAAACTAGATGTCCTACATGGTTCTTTTATCAAATAATTTGTCGCATATGTCATTACAACTGTAGCTGCCGTAGTTAAGAGCATATTATTATTTTGTTGAGTTTGCGATGTGCTGCCTTCATCTTCAGTATCTTCATCATCGTGATCATCATTCCATTCATTTTCATCACTGTTATTCATCTCCAAAATACCTACTCATTTAAAGGCTTAGTTACTATTACAAGAATGATTCATGATATCATTAAATTATCAACCCCCATGGCATTGTGTTCTCACCACTAGCATGAGTGTTTTTTTGTATTTATATTTTAATGATTTTTTAAACCGTAATCCCATAAACGTGCCCAAAACACTACTTCAACTTGGTAGCTATTTGGAGGGAAAATGAAGAAAAATTTGAAAGCAAAAGAAGACATGGAAGTACTGAGGAGCTGTGCTAAATGGACAAGGGTAGTCTATGATACAAGAGCACAGACTCTGGAGGGGTTGCTTTGTAATTCACATGGGATGATCATTAATTGTGTTGCCCAATAATTTTTTTTCATTCGTGGGCCATCTTCCATGCAGCACAACAACAACAACATTTTTTTAAAAGGGGGCCATCTTCCATACCCAATATTATTATTATTATTATTATTATTATTATTATTATTTTTTGTAACATATAAATTACAAACAACAACATACAAATGTAAAGGGAAAAAAATTATACCTTTAACTTCAAACAACACAGCAATGCAGCAGCAAAGACAGTGGAACAGATACAAAAAAAAAATATAGCACAACACCAGATGGAAATTCAATATAGCAACAACAACAGATGGAAATTCAGCACAAAAAATAAATACAGCACAGCTAGCAGAAATAAATTCAACCTGTCTCACAATAACACCAATTGGAGAACATCTACATATATATAAAAGTCTTAACCATTCACCTACCATTCATATTCAATATTCAAATCAACCATTCAACCATTCAACTAACATTCAATCATTTAACTAACAAAGACCAACATATAATCAAAGTCCAACAAAATATTAATAAAAGTCCAAATAATGAGTCCAACATACTTAATATTAATAAAACAAAAAAGTAATGAGTCCAACACAGCAGTCCATAATTAATAATAAAAGTCGTAATAAAGGTTTTAAACATGAAATAATTAGGAAATTCAAGAAGAAGAAAAAAAAAAAAAAAAACTTCATAAACAATTAGCCACGATAACATGTGGTGGTCTTCTCCATCTCAATCTCCAACTTTAGAAACCTCAACCGAACTTCATTCGTAGGAAGGGTCATGAAGAACTCACAACACTTGTCTCTTAAGAACAATCTGGCAGCCCATACATACAGCTCATCATCCGGGGACACACCTGGGATGCTTTCCAACTTCACCAAACATTCTGCAATTGCAGGATATCTTGACAAGCTTTGGGTTGAAGTTGCTGAAGATGACTCAACTACATTAACTATACGATCAAGTGTCTTGTTAAGTAGAGCTGCACTAGTAAATTTCTTCTTTGTCTTGCTCTTGGTTAATGAACCATCAGTGTTTGATGGCTGTTTTTTTGTTTAACTCAAAAGGATGAACCACCTCCAAATCATCATCATCATCATGAAATCCAGTATCATGTGGGGTATGAAATTCGTTCAGAGTCTCATCAGTGTGAGGCATAACCCTTGAGCTAGGAGTGTATGGCCATTCTCCTGTAGCAGCTGCATCTGAGAATAGTATGTCTAAGTCTTTAATGAATTGCAACGGCATACGCCGGAATTTAGCAGCATCAGGATACCTCTGTAACAATTACAAAGGAAAATCTAACAATTTCAAGTAACAAAATTTGGTCTATTTAAAAAAAAAAAAAAACAAAATATGCACATTAAGCAATTCACTTACCTCCAATTTCTTAGTCCACCACTTATCAAATGCAGATATACCTCCAGTCAATGTATCACAGCCTAAGCCTGTCTCATCCCTTAACAGATTATTCCATAAAAGCCAATCTTTTTTCAACACATCCCAATGGTTTTTCATTTGTATTCGTTGGTATGCTTTTCCAGTCATAGTTTTAAACTTAGTTATCACATTTTCCCACCCGACCCTATCTAAGTGTGTACCAGGTCTGTGTCCAGCCTTCACTTGCTCAACACAAAGCTTAATAAAAATTTCATTTGATTTTGCATCCCAATGAGCCTTAACAAATGGTACTTGAGAGGATTTTTCCTTGTTCTTCCTATTTTCATGTTGTGTTTCCTCTTGGGTACTCATTCTATGAAAGAAAAAAAATTCTTTAACACATACTCATTCATCATTGGTTGCATTAAAACATAAGATTAGTACAAAATAACCATACATGGCAACTACAACAGACATATCAACATTCATTTGGTACACAACTTAGCACAAAAACACCTGATATAAAAGCCACCTACAATCATTTGAAGAGTAATGCAACTGACAGAACAATACAAATTCTGAGCAAACCCACAACAAGCTACTTCATGAATGTTAAGGGTTGCTCAAGCATTTGGTTCTTGACTTTTAGTCCTAGAGTCTCGATGTTTTGATTTTGATAAAGGTTTGTCTCGTTCCTCTACCTCTCTACCATCGTCACAGATTTTGGGGTACACCACCTCCAAAATTGACAATTTCTCTTCTCAAAAATGACATACAGACTTCCTTTCGATAGTTGGTCAGATTCGATAACCCTTATGGAAGCTCTTACACACACTAACATTTCAAAGCCTCATACCTCAAGTCCAAGGTCTCAGCACTGGAAGATAGTTACTAGAGGATGACATGCCTCTGCAATAATTAGGAAGAATTGAATCCAAATCCTCTAAAATTGATTGGGAAGTTAAAGATGTTATACATGACTATTGTCTTTAATTCTTAACACTATTGTCCTAAATTTCCATCAAGACAATCAAACAAACAGAATAACTAGCATATAGTGGAGAGCATGTTTGGTGATTGTAGACACCCCATTTTTGACCGACCTTAAGACTCAGACGTCACTGATTGAGCACTCGGTGATATTGCATATTGTGCTCATTCAGAAGTTTCAGAGTCCCGGCTGCGAGCCTTGCCTCCGGACTTCCGAACTCTTTTGTGCTTTGCCTCGGTTTGCGAACCAGGCTCTGTTTTCTCTATTTTCTCTTCCCGAAGGGAGAGAGAGGTCTCGTAGATCATCTCTTAGTAGCCGTAGGCTACGTTTCGTGGTCGTAGGCCTTTTTTTCCCATTTGGAGCTCGGTTTTCGATTTTTCGGAGCCGACGGCCGTGTGTCTTGGTTCGGGACCGCCTAACCACCTCCGTTTGCTCCGGTTTTTGGTGTACACCTTATTTCCTCCCTTTTGAGGAACACTGTGGCCCGAGAGACAAACTTCGTGGTCGAATGCCACCTCCGGTGCTTAACAGCCCATTTTCGGGGCCCCAGGCCGCGCGTTTCGGTCCCCGAACCTCCGTTTTACATCCGTTTTGGTTCATTTTTGGTGGAGACCTTATTTTCATTGTTAGAAATCTTGTAGGAGGGTGGGAGGCCAGCAATTGTTCTGAAAAGCTAATTTATTTCTTCATCGCTTTCCGTCGCCCATTTTCCTCACTTGAAAGCTAATGTTGACCACCCCGGGACCACTTTCTTTAGCCCTAAACCCCATATTTGTGTTGTACACACCTGGGAGGCCACCAATATGGGTTGGCCGGCCATCAATCATTCCTGACCCTTTTGAACCCCTCTAAAAAGCTTGTTTTTCTCTCTCCTGATTCACTTTTTCCAATTTTTCTCCACATAGCTGTGTTATACACACATGGGAGGCCACCTTTTTGAGGTGGCCGGCCATCAATCATTCTTGACCCTTTTGACCCCTGGTCGGCCGGCCAGGGGAGGTAGCTGGCCGGCCACCTGAGCCTTCTGAACCTGGCCGGCCATGACCCTCTCACCTGGTTCCTTCCAGCTGTACCCTCTGTTTCCCTCCAGATTTTGTATCCGAAAGGCTGCCTTTTGGGGGGGAAACTTGAATTTGATTTTCCCCCCCATTCCCCCACTCTTCTCCTTTATAAAACCAGCACCTCAGCTCTATGTTTGGGGGTTACAAAAATTGTTTTGAGCCTTGTATACAACTCTCCTTCTCCCTCTCTTCCAAACCCTTCAAACCCTAAGGCTCTCCCCCCCCTTTACACTACCACTCATAGCACCACACCTCCACTCTCCATTCCAGCAACTTGAGGCTATTTTTCAGAGGTTAGGAGCACCATTTCTTGGACCAAAAGCTGTTGAAGACTTAGGCTACAAGGGTAAGTCTCTTTTCCCTCTCTTTTGGCTCTATTTTGCATGCTTTCTTAGCCTTTGTTTCTTGCATTTTTGGGCTCCGACCTGAACTATGAATAGTCATATTTTGATCTCATCTCCATGTTTGATCAAGGGTCTTTCTCTGTTTGAGGTCTCCTCCTCACCCTTTGTGTTTAAACTCTCTTTTAGGCCTATTTTTGCATGATATTTTAGACTTATTTGTGAGCTATTTTGGACTTGGTCATAAACTGTGAAATGTCTTTTTTTGAGCCCCTATTCAACTTTGTTGAAGGGCTCTCCTCTGTTTGAGGCCAGCAGCTACCACTTGCCTCTTTATCCCTCTTTTAGGCCTTTTTCTTGCATACTGATTTAGCATCATTTCTGTTCATTTTTGAGACTTGATGTAAACTGTAAAGTGAATTATTTTGAGCCCCTCTTCCACTTCTTTGAAGGGATCTTTGCCATTTGGGGCCAGATGCTGTCCCTTGTCTCTATTTCCTCTTTTAGGGCCATTTTCGCATGATAGATTAGCCCTATTTATGTTCATTTTTGAGACTTGTTATAAACTGTAAAAGGGCTTTTTTTGACATCATCTACATGTTTGATTAAGGTCATTTTCTTGTTTAAGGTCATCTCCTTCCTTGCATGCCTTATTTCTTCATGTTTTGAGCCATACATGTGAGCATTTGCATTGGTCTTGTTTTGGCCTTCTAGCCACTGAAATTCAGTGGATTTTCAGTGGCTAAGATGCTGTTTTGAGAGCCAAAATTAGAGGGGGTGACCCCCTCTCTCCCTCTCTTGTTTGGTGGCCTTTTCGGCCTTCCAAAGAGACCCCATCTTGCATGATTTGAAGTCACTTTCCAGGGTCAATTTGATGAGTTTTAGGACTACCATATTTGATTTTCATAGTTGTTTATGCCATGCTAAATGTCTACCTTGCATGTGCTTAATAACTCCTTGCATGACCCTCCAAAGTAACTCGTTATTTTTGCATGCCATGGTTGCATATCAGTGGTTATTTGAGCCTATTTTCACTTGATTTATTCACTGATTTTTGCTGGTTTGGTGAGATTCCATGTGCATCCTATACTTTCCATGTAAACCATGTTTGCTAGTCAAAGTTGCACGCTACTTTAGTCCATCTTGCTAGCATCTTTTGGCCATTCTTTGAACTGGAAATATTCATGTTTTGGAGCTGCCTTGGCTCTGTCTTTAGACTTCATGATCAAATAATGTATGCTTTGTATAGCTATAAGTCATTCCATGTGCCTAGTTTCGAGTTTCGGGGTTCATCTCATGCATCGGGTGCCATTTTTCCATGTTTCGGGGCTGTTTAGCATCATATTTCAGTGCTCGAATTTGTGAGTTTGTATGCCATCTTGCATCCCTTGCCATGCCTTGTTAGAGTTGCATACTATGCCTTAGGTTCGGTCCTCGGTTTACGTGCATGTGTGCACGCATTTCGATAGTCTCATTTTCACCTAATGGCTACTGATGTGAGTGTGGCTGAGGTCCACTCATGTTGGTGTAAGTCCATCGTGCATTGTGTATGCCATTTCATTTCACAGCATTATGTATGCTAGGTTGTATGTTAGAGCATTGTGTATGCCTCGTTACATCGTGCATTGTGTATGCCATTTCATAGCTTTGTGTATGCTAGGTTGCATGTTAGGATCGCATTCACGCATGTCATGCATATTGCATAGTGCTTGGGATAGGAGTTAGCCCAAGCACGGAAAACGAGATACGTTTCGTACTCCGAGTGACGGAACGTGTCTTAATTCCTGGTCGCCGACACTCCGGATTATCCATGATGGAGTCTAGGCCTTGTTGTGTCCATATGTGCATTCATTTCATATTGAGTCATGCAAATCGACTCCTCAGCCATCATGCATCGAGATGCGTGATTGGTGGCACGAGGATCGAGGACTACACTCCCTGAAGAGTAGTCATGCATACATATGTGAAAATACTTTGACATGCCCCTTTGTTGCTCTCTGTTGCAGCAAATCAGAAATCGACAGCCTTCCGGAGCCTGGCACGCATCCCGAGATTAATTGCAAACAGAGGCAGACTGGGGCATCGCAGTGTATTTTCGCGCAAGGCGACTCAAGCATGCATCATCCATCATTCGGAACAGAGCTGAGGCAGTCTATAGATTTGCGTGCCAATTTACTGCTTTCCTAGATTAATTTGTTAATTAATTAGGGTTTTGTATTTATTTGGACTGTCATTATTTATTTGGGATTGTATTATTTATTCGGACCCTCCGCGCGAGGGCAATATTGTAATAAGTGTGCGTGTGTGTGATGTATGTCTTCCAATCCCACGTCTTTCTCCCTTTTATTTACCCGCTTATGATGGTTAGATTAGGGCATGTTTCAATTAGCATACAGTATGATAGCATGTTTGCATTCATTCATCTGTTTTGCATGCACCGGGCTCGGTGCATCATACTAACTGCATTGTATTTTCAATTCCAAATTAAATACATGTTAGCTGTAGCATTTTATATGCCATGTTTAGAATAGCCGAGCCTGCTATAGTTGCATTTTTGCATGTGTTGCATTAGGCATTTTTGTATAGTTAGGATCATGCATGGATTTCTAACCTAGCTTCTGTTTTGGCTTGGAGTACTCGGTAAGTTTTATGCTTTAGCATCCTTGCATGCGTGTAAGTGAATGCCATGACAGCATGTTTACTATGAGGCTAAATGCTTATGTGATATATCTGCCTGAATGCCTGTGGGTGAAGGTTGGGTTATTTGAATTGGAACAATTCATTAATTGTGAGTTTTTAAAGCCCACTAGATAGTGGCAAAATCATGTTTTTTAAGCCCACCCGAGGGTGGCAAATCCACGTCTTACCCTACTTGCGGGTAGCACCATCAAACCATCTTTCAAACAAACAAACATGAAATGTTTTGTTCCAATTCAGGCGACTCAGTCTATACTTGTATGCTGTGCGCCTCACATAGTAAATCTAGGCTAATAACCGGAATAAGAACGCGTAATGTTTTCAAAACTAGATATCATGGTTAGTAGAGGCCGATCTTTGATCGGGCGAGCGGGGGTGCTCACGAAGTGACCTTCCCTAATCGTACCCAAGTTCCCGAGCCGAGACAACTTTGGTGATGACGGACACGTGGCCCTAGGCAACGAGTCAGGGTTTCCTAAATTTCCTCAAAATAAAACATTTAGGTGGCGACTCTGTATCTGGCAAAGCAGTCCATGTTTGGCACTTCTTTACAAAAATCTGTTTTCTCAAAACGATTTGCCGGATTTGGACTCTTTGGTTCAGATTGAGAACTGTGACAATTTGAGAGTCCGAACTGTAGTGAGCCCCAAAAAGAACAGAATGGGACCCATCCTCCCGGGGCGTTCGGGGACGTCTACAGTTTCTGGCGACTCTGCTGGGAAATTTAGAGAACTTGACTCGAACTCATGATATCTTGTTTTGACTACACTTATGTGTTTCTTTGCATTACATTTGCATTGGTGCGCCTAGGACACCGTGTTTGCCATCTGCTATTCCTGAACGGTTTGCCAGAGGCTTGTCTTGTCAAGGCATGACCATAAGGCTGACCGGTTGTGGGCTCTGCCAGTATGGGAACACAAACCCCGATTTTACTGGGGCACCCTTTTGACCATTCGACCTAGTGCATATTCGGAATCCGTAGTGACCATTCCAAACTAGCACAGGTTGCTTACCCGATAGGTTGTTTGAAACCGCTGCGTGCGTAGTGAAACCCTATTTCCTGACAAAATAGGACAGGGAAACCCTACCCCAATATAGGGGTGTTTTGGCTCTCACTTGTTTGTTATGTGCTTTTAGAGTGCGTCTCTATACGAATACATGTATCAGTTTACAAGTTTGGGCATCAGGCCTGTGAGCGTCAGTTCAGTATTTCGGGTAACAGGCCTGCGGGCATCAGTCAGTGTTTCAGAATCAGTTATCTGCAGGTACCGGATTCAGTTATTCGGGGACAGTGATTCGGGGATAATGATCAGTGTTTGAGGACAGTGTGTACTCAGCTTATCGACCGTGTGTTGTTATGCCCGACTATGTGTCGTGTATTTATTTTAAGCTGCTATGCTGTCCGTTTGTCTGGTTATTTATTTTCTTATTGCTTTATTTATCTTTTTGCTAGGAGGATAGTTTAGCACAATTGCTTCAAACCAAGCAGATATTCCCCAAGAACTCTGTACTAGAGGTCGCCGACTCAATCGATCCAAGGATCTGGTTGATGGACAACCAGTGTTCCACTCTCTACCCCCGGTTATCAGGCAAAGGCCAAGGAAATGCAGTGTATCCGAGCAGAGGTTGCCAGAGTAGTGGATCACCCCATCACTGGACAGTTAGATTGAGATCCCAATTGTTGCTATAGAAATAGACCTGCCAATAGTTCAGACAAATCAGGGCAGTATGGCGGCACCGACAGGAGTTGAGGAAATGATGCGTCAGATGCAAGAGACCATGAGAGCCATGCAGCAGGACGCTGTTCGCAGGGATGAGTTTGCCAAACAACAGGCCGAGATCATGGCCCAGCAAGCAGAATTAATTGCCAGGCTGCAACAACAAACCGGAGCATCTGCTTCACACCCAGTTCCTCCCCTACCGGGAATCCCAGCACCCGAGGAGGCACCAAATGTCCAGGCAGATACGGACATACCAACGGGGCCAGCTCCGCCCCCAATTCTACCCCAGCTATCTAAGGCACCTATGCCTGTCAATCAACCGGACTCTTCCTTCGAGTTCGAGGTAGACCATACTGCACTGAAATTGAGCAAGCTCGAGAAGCTATTCAAAAAATCCCAAGGGGTAAAGGCTATCCCGGATATCGAGGACGGATATACCGATGTGGCTGTAACGTTGCCGGATAGATTCAAAATGCCGCAGATCGATTGCTTCGACGGATCTGGTGATCCCATGGTCCACCTCCGGCTATTCTCCGATATATTACGGCCAATGGGCCTCACCAGACCCCAGAAGCTTTCGCTATTCGGCCGGACCCTGTCGGGTGTGGCCGCTATCTGGTATGCGAAGTTGGAGGATGATGTCAAGCGGAGTTGGGATGAAATGGCCGAGGCCTTTGTTGCGCAATACTCTTACAACACCCAAATTGAGATTACAACTCGTGATCTCGAAACAACCAGGCAGGAGCCTAAGGAGAGCTTCTCGGATTTCGTAACTCGGTGGAGGGCAAAGGCTTCGATGATGACGCTTAGGCCCACCGATAAGGACCAGATCAGGATGATTGTGCGCAATCTCCAGCCAAAATTGATGCAAAAGATGATTGTACTCCCCTTCCCCACCTTTTCGGATCTGCACGAGATGGGAGTACAAATTGAAGATGCAATGAAACAGGGTCTGATTGACCAAGACAGAGAGCAACCCCGAAGAACCTTTAACCGCAACAACAATACAGGCCCAAGTGGCGCTGCAACTGCAAGAACTTCGGAGGTAAACATGGTCGCCACCATTCCCCCTCCCCTTCCAAGACCCATGGCGGCCACGCCTTTCTCCGGTGCATCCGGAAGTAATACACAGGCCACCAAATACCAACCCAGAGGCCAAAGAACCTTCACCCCATTGTACATGCCCTTGTCCAAGGCTCTAGGGGTATTAATCAGGAAAGGGCATCTAAAATCCCTGGAGCCGAGGCCATTGCCAAATCCGCTCCCTCCCTCTCACAACCCAGCCAAATACTGTGCATATCACCAACAACATGGTCACGACACTGACCAATGTTTCCGACTGCGTCATGAAATTCAAGATCTCATTGACAAACAGGTGATCCTACCTCCAGAAAAACCCAATGTCACAACTAACCCGCTCCCTACACAACCAAGCTCCACCTCCCAAAAGAGTCAATTTTATCCAAATTGGGGTCGTGTCTTACGATCCTAGTAGCTATATCACTCCTTCTCACCTACCTAAGCCGGAGGTGCTCCTTCCTGACTGCACTGACTCTTTGTGCATGTTAGACATCTCCAGAACCCAACCCGAGCCAATGGTGGTGACTGTCGAAGACAGAACAGAGGAGATTTCAGAGGAGGACAGAATTGGTGAATTAGGGTTTGAGCAATCTAGGAGTGTCGCTGGGGAAGCCTACAATCCGAGTGATTACATTCTGCCAGCAGGCCAGTTTGAGCCAAATGTAGAATTGTCAAAGAAAGCAGAACTGTGTGTGATCCAGGGGGATAGATTTGAGCAGGGAACAGATGACGTGGCGGCTGTAAAAGAGGACTTCGCCAACCTACAGTTTTTCAATGACCAAGAATCAGGGGGCGCGGCAGTCAACTGGTTTGATTATGAGGAATCGGCAGAGGTTACTGGATGGCTGGATGATCAACCGGATATTGTGGAAGAGTTCCAACCAGAACAGGGCCCGGCAGGGGCGAGAGTATCAATTGTGGCCGGAAGGGTCGGAAGTCAGAATACATTGCTGGAGAGCGCCGGTATGAAGAATTTCGCTCGGGACTTGAGCATTGTGGATGCAGAGAAAGTTGAACAACAAACTACACTGATGCAGTCAAAACAAGAAAAGTTTTGGGATTCTGAGAGAATCAAGAAGGCAAAAGCCCGTGAAGGGGCCGAAAGTGCTGTGGGCACAGGAACAGAAGATGCTGCGGACATGTGGGCTGAAGGTACTGCGAGTACGATCATACCGGGGCCGGACAGGTGTCTGTCGGCCGCCGACAGAATGTGGTGGGAAGACGATGATTTATGTCTCGCCCACACAGATGAAGATTGGGGGAGTAACCAGCCAGATGATACCTGGTATATCGGCGAAGTCGATCACATGACAAGAAGTGGGCGGTATTTCAAGCCCCCACACCTAGACCAGCCAGAAGCATCTGGAAAGGATAAGGAAACTGAGAGACAGAAAGAAAAGCAAATCGAAGAAGAGGCTGTACTGAAGCAGTTAAAGAAGATACAAGCAGACATCTCCATCTGGGGACTGCTTATGGCATCACGAGCACACAGGCAGGCTGTCCTTTCAGCCATGGATAAGGCCAAGCTCTCTATAGAAACCACGCCGGAGCAACTGGTGGGATTAGTCTTTCCGGGAGGAGCTACCCCGATGCTGACTTTTTTCTGACAAAGAACTACCACCTGAAGGTGCGAACCACAATAAGCCACTCTACATCTCTGTGGAGTGTAGAAATAAATAGATATCGGTGGTTCTTATTGATACCGGATCCACCATCAACGTATGCCCAGCAAGGACAGCCTATGCCATCGGTTTAAAGAACGCCGACTTCGTACCAACGGCCCAGGTGATTCGGGCCTATGATAACACAAGCAGGGAGGTGATGGGGACTGTCAAAATTCAGACCCAGGTTGGTCCAGGACAGCACGAGATTGATTTCCATGTCTTGGATGTTCCCGCAACTTTTAACCTACTTTTGGGGCGACCGTGGTTGCACCAGGTCAAGGCAGTCTCTTCCACCTTGCATCAGATGTTGAAATACCCTCACGGGAAAGGGGTAGCTATTGTTTTTGGAAATTTTTCAATCCATTCGCCGCCGAAAGTGTCTACACCAGTCTTGGAAATCGAGCATGGCACAGAGGATTTGTTCTTATCAGGGTTTACTTTGGCTGAGGCCCGAATTGTGCAGAACATCATGGATGTTAATGAGGGAGTGTATGTCAGTGCTCAATCTGTATACCTCATGAACAAGCTTCAACACATCCCCAGGATAGGATTAGGAAAGAGCGGCCAGAAGGGCGTCGCAGCATTGGCCGAAGTGCCGTACAATCCGCATACCTTTGGCTTGGGTTATCTGCCCACCAAAGAGGACTGGGTGAGGAAGGGTAAAGAGATGGCTGCGAGAGCCAGAGCAAAGAAGGCAGGGAAGCCTTTTGAGTTAATGCATCGACCCATTCAGGGTACCCTGAACAGACGTTTCGTCCGGGAGGGGCAGGACTTTCCATTTTGTGGCTTCCCAGAACCGTGGCTGAACGCGGAGAGGGAGCGCGTGCCTGGTTTTGAGATCTTCTTCGACCTGCAACTATCCGGGGATGACGTTGCCGAAGAGCAAACGGACCCATTGGCTGAGTAAGAAAGTGCAGTCTAAGGACACCAAACTTGAAATGGGGGTAGCACTGGGGTGTCTACTTTTAGATCCTCCGATCGACCAGGAGTGCTTGGGGGATAACTTCTCGGTATGCGTGATAGGGAATGGAATGGCTGCGGGCTCACCAACAACTGTTTTGGATGCATCTATCGCACCCTCTTTCATTTGGCAGTATGAAAAGGGATTTTTGTCCAGCAGCACCGAGTCAGGTAGTGAGCTGGAATCTGATTCCACCGAGTCTTGTGAGTTAGAATCAGGTTCCAGCTCGACTGAGTCTGAGTCTGGTAATCCTGGGGATGATAACCCAGATACCACAGTCCTGTCCAGGTCGTCTTTTTCTTTCTCTTTTGAGTCTGTTGTAACTGAAGAATCGGACGATTTGGATGTGCTTAATGATAATCAAGTAGCTGTGGTTTCTGAGTACTTTTCTGTGCCCTTGATTTATTGCATTAACTCAGACTTTCAAAATTTTGATAAAAACGACGAGGAAGAAATTCCTCCGGTTTTGCAACGCTTAATTGAACAAGAGCATGAGAGGTTTGTTAAACCCTTAATGGATGAAATCACTACTGTGAATGTTGGTACTGAGGAGGACCCGCGGCTGGTCCAGATCGGGTCCACGTTGTCTTCGGAGGAGCGCGAGCGCTTAGTCGCTTTATTAAAAGATTTCAAAGATGTTTTCGCGTGGTCCTACGAAGACATGCCTGGAATCGATCCTGAGATTGTATAGCACCGGATCCCTCTTGACCCCGAGGCCCGACCCGTCAAGCAGAAACTCAGAAGGATCCGCCCGGACTGGGCTCTCAAGATTAAGGAAGAAGTCACCAAGCAAATTGACGCAAGGTTCCTGCTGGTATCCGAATACCTGACCTGGTTGGCCAACATTGTTCCAGTGCCAAAGAAGGATGGCAAGATTAGGGTATGCATGGATTTCAGGGATTTGAACAGAGCCAGTCCAAATGACGACTTTCCCTTGCCACATATCGATGAGTTGGTGGATTTCACCGCAGGGCATGCTTTGCTTTCGTTCATGGATGGCTTTTCGGGCTACAACCAGATAGTAATGGCACCTGAAGATCGGGAAAAGACTGCTTTCACCACCCCGTGGGGAACATACTGCTACAGAGTGATGCCGTTTGGGTTGAAAAATGCTGGAGCTACATATCAACGGGCCACAACCACGATATTGCATGACATGATCCACAAAGAGGTTGAGGTGTATGTGGATGACATGATTATCAAGTCCAAAGAAAGGGACGGCCACTACACCGCCTTGCAAAAGTTCTTTCAGAGGATCAGGGAATTCCGGTTGCGTTTGAATCCTTAGAAGTGTACGTTTGGTGTTACAACAGGGAAAATGCTGGGGTTTTTGATTACACAAAGAGGTATCGAAGTCGACCCTTCCAAAATCAAGGCCAACCTTGAAATGCCACAACCAAGGACTGAAAAAGAGGTGCGAGGCTTTCTGGGTAAAGTGCAATTCATAAGGCGGTTTATCTCAAAATTAACCTTGACTTGTGAACCACTTTTTGGTCTCCTGAAGAAAGGAAAGAAATTCCAATGGGACAGCCGATGCCAAGCTGCTTTTGAACAGATCAAAGAATACTTGCAGAACCCACCCGTGTTGTCACCACCAGAGCCGGGGAGACCGTTGATATTGTACCTTTCGGTAACTGAGACCACAATGGGCTGCATGCTCGCGCAAGAATCAGAGGACAAAGTGGAGAGAGCCTTCTACTATCTGAGCAAGAAGATGCTAGAGTATGAGACTCGCTACACACCGTTAGAGAAGGCTTGCTTAGCTTTGGTATGGGCTACCAGGAAGCTGCGGCACTACCTGTTAGCTCACTCCGTAATGTTGGTTTCACGACTCGATCCCATCAAATATCTTTTCGAGAAATTGGCACTTACGGGTAGGCTAGCTCGTTGGTTGCTGCTGCTTTCCGAATTCGATCTAAAATATGTGACGCGCAAGTCAGTCAAAGGGAGAGCAGTAGTAGAATTCTTAGCCGACCATCCAGTTGAAGGGGACGAAGCAGTCGAGTACTTATTCCCAAATGAAGCCATTTTGCACATCGACGATGAAACTTGGACGATGTACTTTGACGGAGCGTCAAACCAGTATGGGTATGGGATAGGAGTGCTGCTGATAGCACCTGACAAGTCCCGTATCCCTCTAGCCTTCAAACTCTAATTCAAAGTCTCGAACAACGAAGCAGAATATGAGGCATGCATTGCTGGTCTAGAAGCGGCTTTGGAATTAGGGGAAAGACGGTTAGACGTCATCGGGGACTCGAACCTTGTTGTGTCTCAAGCAAAAAGGGACTGGAAAGTCAAAGAAGAAAAGATGATGATGTACCACCAAACCTTGGACTTGTTAATCTCTCGGTTCGAGAATCTAAACTTTGCTCATCTACTAAGAGAGAACAACAGGTTCGCAGATTCTTTAGCAACTCTATCTTCCATGATAGACATCCCGTTCGGAGTTCGGATGCGTCCCGTCATCATTGACCAGAAATTTGCGCCAGTCTATGAGTCAATTGCTGCTATAGATGAGGTTCAAGACGAAAACCCCTGGTATTACGACATTTGGAATTTCTTGGAGAAGGAAGCATACTCGCCAGGGGTAAATGCCAAGGATAAAAGGGCAATCAGAAGAATGGCCGTTCAGTTCATCATCTGTGGGGGTAAACTGTATAAGAGAGGTCACCTGGGAATGCATGCTGTGTGTCGATGTCGAAGAATCAAAACGCCTGATGGAGGCCATCTATGGAGGGAAATGCGGTGCACATATGAACGGGGTAATGCTGGCACGAAAAATCCTCAGACAAGGTTACTACTGGTCCACTATGGAGGAGGATTGTATCGGCTTTGTTCGGCGATGCCACAAGTGTCAGATCCATGCGAACCGCATGAACATTCCACCGTCGAAGCTGTGCAATATGACTTCGCCATGGCCATTCTCAGTTTGGGGAATCGATGTGATCGGGGCTGTTACCCCGAAGAGGTCTAATGGGCATGAGTTCATCCTGGTCGCGATAGATTATTTCACGAAGTGGGTTGAGGCCCAATCCTATGCGGTGTTGAAGGCGTCACATGTTGCGAAGTTTATCAGGAACAACATCATCTGTCGTTATGGGGTCCCAAACGAGGTCATTTCAGATAATGGTTCCCACTTCAAGAAGGAAGTGATTGACTTGTTGGAAAAATACAACGTGGTTTTTCATAAGTCATCTACCTATCGGCCGCAAACCAACGTAGCGGTTGAGGCCGCCAACAAGAACATCAAACACATATTGTAGAAGATGGTGGAAACCTACCGGGACTGGCCAGATAAGCTGCCGTTTGCTCTGTGGGGCTACCGGACTTCAATCAGAACTTCTACGGGGGCGACTCCCTATTCATTGGTTTATGGGATAGAAGCCGTTCTACCTATCGAGATTGAGGTTCTGTCATTGCGAGTATTGGCTGAGTGTCAAATAGCCGAAGCAGATTGGCAGCAGAGCAGGTTTGAGGAACTCATGCTCTTTGATGAGAAAAGCCTGAAAGCACTGTACCATGTTCAAGGTTATCAGCGCAGAATTGCCCAGGCTTTCAACAAGAAAGTTAAGTCCAGGAATCTAAAGGAATGAGATTTGGTGCTCAAGGACAACCGAGCTCCCATCCGCGACCCAAGGGGCAAATTCAGACCCAATTGGACTGGTCCCTACATCATCAAAGCTATCTGGTCAGGTGGAGCTGTGGTTCTGATGGATCTAGATGGCCTAGAGTTCTCCCAACTAGGGGTGGGCAACGGTTTATCCGAACCGCTCAAACCGCCCAATCCGCCCAACCCGCATATAAATGGGCGGTTTCGCAAACATAATGCGGGCGGATGCGGTTTGAAATATGAAAAATTTGCGGGTTGCGGGCGGATCGCGGTTTAAACCCGCAACCCGCAAAAACCGCCCGCATTTTAATTATTATTATTATTTTTTTTTTATATACCAACTTTGTAACTTTTACAGGAGCACCATTATATTCTCTATGACACTAGGATCCTTATTTTTAAGTATTTCTCAACTTTCTTAATGCCGTAGAATTATCAAGTCTTAAACTTGGTTTCTTATATGATTTTCATTGGTGATTCATCCACTTTTTCTTAATAAAATTTTCCTTCTAATGGTCGATGGAACTTATAGTTTGATTATTGATTACTGAACTGGCAATTCTAATTGAGTACAACCTTTAATGCATTGATATACATTTTTTTCATGGCAAAAATACTAGTGTAGGGTCTCTTTGTTTTGGGTACTTTCATTTAATGCATTGATATTCAATTTTTATTTGTAAACTCATCAAAAAATTGTTATCACAAATATATAAAATGAATCTGATGCCTAAATTCGCTGGGAAAAAAAAATTCGAAAATTAATTTTTAAAGAAAAAAGTGTAAACCGCAAACCGCCCGCAACCGCCCACACATTTGCAAACCCTATCCGCACAAACCGCAAACCGCACTGCGGGCGGTTGCGGGTTGAATTTTTCCCAAACCGCATAGATGCGGGCGGGTCAAAACCGAACCGCAAACCGCACAAAACCGATCCGTGAACACCCCTATTCCCAACCAATCAACATGGACAAGTTGAAGAAATATTACCCCTGAGAGGCTCGCTAGGCCGAAAACCCGAAAGGGCGACCTAGGCAAAAGTTAGAGCATAAAAAATTAGAAAATGTAAAAACTGAGCTCGCAAGGTTGAAAACCCGCAAAGGGCGGCCTTGGCAAAAGTTAGAGCATAAAAGGAGAGTGAAAATACTCGAGTGAACCTAAGCCTGAACTACGTAAGGCTTGATTCCTATCTTTGGGATACGTAGGCAACTTCATCCTGAAGTTCAGCCATAAACTTTTCCCCGATCAACTTTGTCCATTAGATCATCTCAGTCATCTTTGTCTATCAGCATCCATTGGAATCTCCGATGCAGTGCTATTCAGACTAGGGGCAACTTTCCGTTGCCATGCAGTGCCGCGTTACTCTTCAGACTAGGGGCAACTTTCCAGTTGCAGGGATCTGGGGTTGTGCGTCTCAGTGACAGATCTCAGGCGTGTCCAGTTCTGATCCATATCGAAAATGGTTTTGAAAAGTTTTAATAAAAGTTGACTTTTTTTCAAATTAATCTTTCTGCAACCAAGACCATTTTTGGACCAAAGCGGAAAATTTTCAGTACCACAACCTTCAATTTCATTGATTTCAAAACAGAGTTCTCCTGCTCGTGCATACAATCGAAGTTGCTTTTTATTACATTCATAAAGAAAACTTGAAAGTACTAATAAAGCAATAAATTCGGGGCATAGTCAAGTCAGGTGTCCCTGCGCTCCCTCCCAGAGCTGGTCGAAGCTTCTGATACCGAGCTGGGCCCAATCTGTGCCTCTTCATTGAGCCAATCCAAGCACTCGTCAGACAAAGTATAACTGAAAGTGGGAGCGGGGGCCAAGAGTTCTCTCGTCCTCCATGCCGTGGCATATCGAGCAAGCTATGCACCTCGAACCGGGAATAAAGCCGGATACTCTATCCCCTCTGGTGGACAACTATGATCATGACCGAACTGGCGCTGGAACCGGAACGAAAAGTAGAATACACAGTGAGTCAGACCAATCAATTGGATCCCAGTCTGCTGGGACATGCTATAGCTCATTGCCGGGAGATTGAGCCAAGGGCAGCGCCAAGCGATGCGATCTGCAGACAAATTGCACATCCAGTCGAACCACCATCCCTCATCAAGGGCATCGACTAGGCGTTGTTGAAAGAAGTAGCCGCGAGCTGAGTAGGCTGGACAAGAGTCCACAACCTGCAATTTGTCCATCAACCATACCTGGGGAGGGATGAAAAATGAGAGAATAAAGAATAGAGAGATGTGCGATGAGAGAAAAGAAAGAAGAAGGGTTTTGTGAGAAAGACCAAGCCTGAGGGCCGAGTGATGTGAGCAATACATATGTGAGATTGGGTAGGAAACATTACCTGCAGCAGTAGCAGACTCCCCGCAAACCTGGTAGTCTCCCGGCAATAGAAAGCGTCTAAGCCCATCAGTGTCTCGGCCAATGTCATCGCAATACAACTCTTTCCTTCCTTCAGGCCTTGAGCAACTTCAATCAGGCGAATGCTAGATCCACCAAAGCCCGACGCAAGTAGAAAGTGAGATAGCATACACAAGCAAAGGGCATGTTGTCGGGAACCTTGCCAATAATGGTTGCCGCGGTCATCGGCGTCAAAAAAGCGACGAATCAAGCCAAGGATGTCCACTTCCCCGTTGCAGATCAAAGACTGAGCGTCATACATGGTGAGCCCACACATCCGCCCTAGAGCTTGGGCGTGGCCAAAGCGAAACTGAGGCAAAATTTCTTCATAGCGCTCAGATTCCATCAAAACTTGAAAATCTTCGAAATTTGGACATACCTCTTGCCCGCCGAAGCTAAACACATGTGTCACCGGATTCCAAAACCTCGCCGTGGCATGAAGAAAGGGGAGGTGCAGCGGAGTACGGCTCAACGTGAATAGTGCATTCAAGCCGAAGCCCCAGAAGTTCAACTTTTCCGAGCCGTCTAAAGTAGCAATCCAAGCTGTGAGATTTTCGACGAGAAACGCCTCCATTTTGGTGCAAAACTGAGATGAAATGAATGAGCCACGGAGCTAGGACTTTTAAAGGGGATAAGGCACTGTTCGGGGGGACACGTGTCGAAAAACTGGTGGTTACTGAGCTAAGTGGCCGGCCGGCCACCTTTTCTGGCAGGCCGGCCACCCCTCTCCCCTCAAATGCAAAAAGCTGGTCGGCCAGCTCCCAAAGGTGGCCGGCCATGCTGCAATTTGTGTCTTTGGTCCTGTTCTACCCTCTAGAAGAAAGTCCCTAGCATGTCCATGCATCGGGAGTGTCGAAGGCCTCCATTTCCCTCTGCTTCGGATGCGTTCCATCACCTAGATCGTCCAAAATGCGTTTCGTTTATTGAATTGGTGTTTAGTCTTGCTTATCGAGTTGTTGTTTTGCTTATCGAGTTGTTGTTTTGTTGGTCGAGCTGTTTCGTTTACCGAGTCTTGTTTATCGAGTCGCCAAGTTTTGTGCATTTGAGTTGTTACTCTTTGTTTATCAATTTTGTTGTGTTTTACTTATCAAGTTGTAAACTTGCTAAGGTTTTGTTGTTTCTTAGTAAGTTAGGTTGTTTAGTTTGTCGTGTCGGCTCGCTACCTGACTTGGCAAATACACAATGCACATTTACTGTTCAATCTCATTATTTGCAAAATGATGCGATGCGATGCTGAGAACATAAAGTACAATACCTTTTCAAAAAGCTGTTTCATTCCATCATGCTTCCTTTGTTACAACATTTTTTACAACAAAGGAACAAGTTTTACAGAAAATAAAACTGCCTAATAATGTACAATGTGCTACAACTACTAGTAAAAAGGTAAATAAAGCAGGAAACAGCTGCAACAATGCTCTCAAGAGCAGGAATAAGAGGCCCTCTTAGTCCTCTTCCGTGGAACGGGCTCTGCACCACCGGCACCATCTAAGTCGGAACTGTCATCATCGGGATCCTCTTCAGCCTCCTCTCCACTCCCAGAACCAGGGTCAGAACCCTCCTCTCTGTCAGCAGATGTCTCTGACTGACGATCTGCAGCCTCCTCCTCTTCGTCCTCACCAGGCTCCTCCTCTACGATGTGTGCTCTGCGTCTGCAGGACGACTCCCCTCTCCCGGCCCCGCGAGAAGGCCGAGATGGCCCGGCTCCCCGAGGAGGCCTGGATGGCCCGGTCTGTGGCTGATATACTGGAGGCATCTGAAAATAAAAAGTGCAGTTTGAATACATCAGCTCAAATGTGTGTATCAGATACAGATGCAAGCAAAACTACATGAAATGAGGGTGCATGCAGATACAGTATATGAATGTGGTGTGTGTCAGATGTGCTCTACACAGGCAACCTATCAATGCAGTGAAATGATCAAGTTCAGCATGTCATTGGAAGTATGATAAATGCGAGAAAATTAAGGAGTACCTGGACACCCATGATGGACAACTGTGCCTCTTTCCGTAAGACCATGCCCTCGAGTGCGGCCATCATCCCGAGCATCTCATCCATATACCCGACCGGAGACTGCAAATGCAACTACAAAATATCAGTAAATGAATGAATGTCCAAGTATTTGAGTGATAAATCAAAGCTGTAAAGCATACCGGCGGCGAATCATGGTCTCTAACATATCTGTGGTCAGACATGGGAGGCTCTATCGAAATCGAGTAGGGAGTCCCGAATCGCCATCCCGTTAGCTCGGTCGGCATGTCTGGCCACCCAGGATGATGATGAGTCGGAGGAATTGGGGGAACCAATCCACCCCCACCCCTAGATGTACCAGCCCTGCTAGTGGAAGGGACGTCTGTAGCCCGAGCCCGGCTCGATGAGGGCATTCCAGCGGGTCTCCTCGTCGGAGTACGAACTCCCGTCAACGAAGGCATCAAGTATGTGTGACGATAAGTCGCGTACTCTCCCTGCTCCAGATGAAGGAGTGCATCAGTGCCCAACATGGCGTTAACAACACCCTGGGGAGGGAGCCTATCAGCGGTCCGCATGTCGTCTGGGGGTGCTGAGGGAATGTCCTGAACGAGGTAGCCTCATGTCTGGCGCAGGAAGCGCTTCCCTAAAAACCAGGCCCTGCCAACCGGCCCCTCTAGCAGGATCCTGTATCGAGAGGCACCCCAGGCTCCGGCAAACTGGAATTAGGGGTCTCTACCCAAAGGAGCCCAAGGCTGCCATGTGATCTGCGGATAACCAATGCATAAGCTGATCAGAAATTGTAAATGCGCAAGATAAATCAAAGATTGGAAACATGAAGAACTGAGAGTTCTGCAATACCTCTAATGGTCGCACTGTATCGAAGTACTGCCGTAGATAGAGGAGAGACTCCCGAGGTCTCGGCCGGTACGGGCCCTCAAATACCAGCGAGTAAGTGGTCACGGGAGGCATCCCCACCTCGAGCTCCGGAGCCAGTGTCAGGAAGTACGCATAGATCCATAGTTGTGGAAAACAGGGCAGTAGCCATCAGAATACAGAATGCTGAGTGCAAATTGTAAATACAAAATGCTGAGAGCAAAGTGCAAGGTACAGAGTATAAAATCCGCCGTGTGTGCAATGTGCAAGTAATGTAAAGCAGAAATGTAAATCAAGAGGGCAGAAAGTACCTCCCAGGCTCTCCAATAGCCTCCGAGTATGTTCCCCCGTCCGCGGGAGGTCGCGCTCATATAGCAATAAAGAGTAGCCAGACTAGCGCCACCCCAATCATACCGCCGGACCTGTGATAGGTCCACTAGGGCACTCAACAGGTAAAGCCCAACAGTGTTCCCCCTATCGGCGAACAGGGTGGTGCCGAAAAGGAACATTAGGAATCCGCGAGTGTACTGCGCCACTTCTTCAGGAGTCTCAGGCTCCATCTCCACCCTCCTGAAATGGGAAGAGAACCAGGTGTATCAGACTTTGCCCGAAGATCTGTCAATGGGCGGACGAGCCCCCAATAAATATATCCAGGCGGCCTCCCACTCGCTCATATCCTCGTCATACGAGATGGCCCAACCTCCCACATCAAGGCCCGTCAGTATGGCAAAGTCAAACAGGGTCATGGTCATGTCCCCGGTGGCAGAGAAATGAAAGGAGTTGGTGGTGTCCCACCATCTCTCTACCAAAGCACCCATCAGTATCCTACTGGCAGGACAGCGGGATATCCCAGTGCAAAAGGGCCCGAACCTTGCCACGTCAACCAGATCCTGGACAGCCTCCAGGAGCTCGGCATACCACTCCCTCGTCGCGATGGAGCCGTATCCTCGCGCAGTACGAGAAGTCACCTACATTCAGGATGAATACATATATTCAGTTCCGGAATGAAATGAATAAGCTGCGTGCAAATGAAATAAATAAGCTACGTGCAAATGAAATGTATAAGCTGTGTGCAAAATCAAATCAGATACAGAATCTGGGCTGTGTGTTTAGAAAGTTCAAATGTATGAGCCGTGCGTTCAGAATTCAAGTATTTGAGCTGTGTGTTCAGATTTCAAAGTATGGGCTGTGTGTTCAGAAAGTTCAAATGTATGAGCCGTGTGTTCAGAATTCAAGTATTTGAGCTGTGTGTTCAGATTTCAAAGTATGAACCGTGTGTTCAGAATTCAAGTATTTGAGCTGTGTGTTCAGATTTCAAAGTGTGGGCTGTGTGTTCATCTCAAAGTACGAGCTGTATGATCGACATCAAAGTGTGGGCTGCGGGTTCAACACTCAATCAGTGTGTGCTGTGTGTTCACCTCAACAACGAGATGTGTATTCGACATCAAGTATGTGGGCTGCGTGTTCAACTCTCAATCAGTGTGTGCTGTGTGTTCACCTCAACAACGAGCTGTGTGTTCGACATCAAGTGTGTGGGCTGCGTGTTCAATTCTCAATCAGTGTGGGTTGTGTGTTCATCTCAAAGTTTGAGCTGTGTGTTCAACATCAAGTATTTGAGCTGTGTGTTTAGATTTCAAAGTACGGGCTACGTGTTCAACTCTCAATCAGTGTATGCTGTGTGTTCACCTCAACAACGAGCTGTGTGTTCGACATCAAGTGTTTGGGCTGCGTGTTCAACTCTCAATCAGTATGGGCTGTGTGTTCATCTCAAAGTTTGGGCTACGTGTTCAACTCTCAATCAGTGTGTGCTGTGTGTTCACCTTCAGGGGGCTGTGTGTTCATCTCAAAGTTTGGGCTGCGTGTTCAACTCTTAATCAGTGTGTGGTGTGTGTTCACCTTCAGGGGGCCGTGTGTTTATCTCAAAGTTTGGGCTGTGTGTTCAAATCTCAACAAGCGTGTGTTGTGTGCTCACAACCACTATATGGGCCATGTGTTCAGAAAGTCAGAGTGTTTGAACTGTGTGTTCAAGATGCAAACGGAATACGGTGCTATGGACTAAACATTCAAACAAAAAAAAAAAAACAAGTTGTGTGCTTGAATGGGCAGATAAACATAGCAAAAGCATGAAATGCACGGAGGATGCAGAATACATTGCAGGAAATGTAAGAATGAAGTAAATACCTTTTGTGCCTCATGAGAGAGGTGAGACTCTGGCTCCCGCAGTAGTAGATCTACAGGCGCTCGCTCATCAAAGTCAGTGAAGTGGTGGAAAACCGCCTGAGGAATGACGTGCTCCTGGGGATGATACCTCTCGGGATCGAACGGCCGAACTCTCGGAGGTAAAGCCGTAATATCTGGGTCACCTCCGGCACCTGGAGGACCTCCGCCATGAGGGAAATGACCAGCCATCTCGAAAGATCTGCAAAAATGAGCAAAATGAGCCAAAATTGGAAAAAGTCAACAAAAGTCAACTCTCGGGAAATGAAAAAGTCAACAAAATTTAACTCCCGAGAAAATCTTCCAAATGTTGAGACAAACTTACCTCAAGTGATGAAAATGAGAAAAGAAGCATCGAAATCAAAATTTAATCGGTTCAAAGTGATGAAAACTAAAAGATTTCGTGAAAACAACTTGCGTAGAGCGTTGGAAAACGCGTATAGAGCACAGATCTGGGAGAGAAAATGGTCTAGGAAGGTAGAGAAGGTGTTTTCGGAGCTGGAGTTATGAGGAAAAATTCTTTGGCCGAATGGATTTAAAGAAAAGAGAGTGAAAGTACCAAAATGCCCACGGTTTTGGAAAAGTGGCTGGCCAGCCACCTTTTCGGGCAGGCCAGCCACCCCTCTCCCTCAACCCTGGCCGGTGGCCTCTCCTTGGGAAGAGATCTGGTCGGTGGTGTTCCCCAGGTGCCCACCAAGCTCTCTGCAAATTTTGGGGAGGATTGGAGTCCCCGGGACCTGAAAACGTACAAGAGAAGTGCACTTTCCATCGCGAAATCGCTCTACCGGAACTTCAACTCCAACTTTCGATGCGTTTCTCATCGTTACTCGTCAAAAGTGAGATGTATCCTTTTTGAACATGTTGCAACCCCTCCGGGAGGTAAACCGGAGGTCGCGATTGAGTCGCCCTCATCAAAAACTTGCATTTCTTTGCTCGTCGTTTTACGACAAATTCGCATTCGAGTTCACATTTATTCTGCATTGTTATGCACGTCACTTGCATTCTCATGCACACCACTCATACTATTGTGCATGTTTCACGGGTGTCGTCATACCCTCATGCTTAACTTGCGTTGTCACGCGCGTTACTCCTCACATTGCGATGCACTTTTCTATCGACGCTGCGATTGTCTGCATTCAATATCGCTTTGAAAATATGTTGCTAACTATGTTGGGCTTGTTGAGTTTCTTCCTTCTTTTCAGGCACGATATTGTATGTACAGTTCATTTGAGGCTGGTGCGACCAGACGAACCGTGCAGGTATTGTATCTTCTCCGTGAGAGACGTGGCGAGAATTGAATAATTCTCCGCATTCTTAACTGCATGAAATGTAGTTGTTACTTTGCATTCTTGCTTAAAACTGTTGCATCTATCATGAATATGTGCTTCATTACAGCTTGCTGCATTTGCATGACCATTGAGGTACTTTTGGCTTCTTGCATTATTGGTTGCATTTTTCCCCTGCCTGCGGGCACGCCTGCGGCGCATCTCTGTTGATCTCGCCTGTTTATCTAAGCCTTCGGCCTTGTCAAAAATGGGTCGTCTCTGAGCTTTGACATTTACTCCCGTCACTTATGACTTCCGAGTTCTGTCAAAGAGGGGCAACTGTAGACACCCCATTTTTGACCGACCTTAAGACTCAGATGTCACTGATTAAGCACTCGGTGATATTGCATATTGTGCTCGTTCAGAAGTTTCAGAGTCCCGGCTGCGAGCCTTGCCTCTGGACTTCCGAACTCTTTTGTGTCTTGCCTCGGTTTGCGAACCAGGCTCTATTTTCTCTATTTTCTCTTCCCGAAGGGAGAGAGAGGTCTTGTAGATCATCTCTTAGTAGCCGTAGGCTACGTTTCGTGGTCGTAGGCCTTTTTTTCCCATTTGGAGCCCGGTTTCCGGTTTTTCGGAGCCGACGGCCGTGTGCCTCGGTTCGGGACCGCCTAACCACCTCCGTTTGCTTCGGTTTTTGGTATACACCTTATTTCCTCCCTTTTGAGGAACACTGTGGCCCGAGAGACAAACTTCGTGGTCGAATGCCACCTCCGGTGCTTAACAGCCCATTTTCGGGGCCCCAGGCCGCGCGTTTCGGTCCCCGAACCTCCGTTTTACATCCGTTTTGGTTCATTTTTGGTGGAGACCTTATTTTCATTGTTAGAAAGCTTGTAGGAGGGTGGGAGGCCAACAATTGTTCTGAAAAGCCAGTTTTATTTCTTCATCGCTCTCCGTCGCCCGTTTTCCTCATTTGAAAGCTAATGTTGACCACCCCGGGGCCACTTTCTTTAGCCCTAAACCCCATATTTATGTTGTACACACCTGGGAGGCCACCAATATGGGTTGGCCGGCCATCAATCATTCCTAACCCTTTTGAACCCCTCTAAAAAGCTAGTTTTTCTCTTTCCTGATTCACTTTTTTCAATTTTTCTCCACATAGCTGTGTTATACACACATGGGAGGCCACCTTTTTGAGGTGGCCAGCCATCAATCATTCTTGACCCTTTTGATCCCTGGTCGGCCGGCCAGGGGAGGTAGCCGGCCGGCCGGCCACCTGAACCTTCTGAACCTGGCCGGCCATGACCCTCTCACCTGGTTCCTTCCAGCTGTACCCTCTGTTTCCCCCCAGATTTTGTATCCGGGAGGCTGCCTTTTGGGGGGGAAACTTGAATTTGATTTTCCCCCCCATTCCCCCACTCTTCTCCTCTATAAAACCAGCACCTCAGCTCTATGTTTGGGGGTTACAAAAATTGTTTTGAGCCTTGCATACAACTCTCCTTCTCCCTCTCTTCCAAACCCTTCAAACCCTAAGGCTCTCCCCCCCCCCTTTACCCTACCACTCATGGCACCACACCTCCATCCTCCATTCCAGTAAATTGAGGCTGTTTTTTAGAGGTTAGGAGCACCATTTCTTGGACCAAAAGCTGTTGAAGACTTAGGCTACAAGGGTAAGTCTGTTTTGCCTCTCTTTTGGCTCTATTTGGCATGCTTTCTTAGCCTTTGTTGCTTGCATTTTAGGGCTCCAACCTAAACTGTGAATAGTCATATTTTGAGCTCATCTCCATGTTTGATCCAAGGTCTTTCTCTGTTTGAGGTCTCCTCCTCACCCTTTGTGTTTAAACTCTCTTTTAGGCCTATTTTTGCATGATATTTTAGGCATATTTGTGAGCTGTTTTGGACTTGGTCATAAATTGTGAAATGTCTTTTTTTGAGCCCCTCTTCAACTTTGTTGAAGGGCTCTCCTCTGTTTGAGGCCAGCAGCTACCACTTTCCTCTTTATCCCTCTTTTAGGCCTTTTTCTTGCATACTGATTTAGCATCATTTCTGTTAATTTTCGAGACTTTATATAAACTGTAAAGTGCCTTATTTTGAGCCCCTCTTCAACTTCGTTAAAAGGCTCTTTGCCATTTGGGGACAGTTTCTGTCCCTTGTCTCTATTTCCTCTTTTAGGGCCATTTTCGCATGATAGATTAGCCCTATTTATGTTCATTTTTGAGACTTGTTATAAACTGTAAAAGGGCTTGTTTTGACATCATCTACATGTTTTATTAAGGGCATTTTCTTTTTTGAGGTCATCTCCTTCCTTGCATGCCTTATTTCTTCATGTTTTGAGCCATACATGTGAGCATTTGCATTGGCCTTGTTTTGGCCTTCTAGCCACTGAAATCCAATGGATTTTCAGTGGCTAAGACGCTGTTTTGAGAGCCAAAATTAGAGGGGGGTGACCCCTTCTCTCCCTCTCTTGTTTGGTGGCCTTTTCGGCCTTCCAAAGAGACCCCATCTTGCATGCTTTGAAGTCACTTTCTAGGGTCAATTTGGTGAGTTTCAGGACTACCATATTTGATTTTCATAGTTTTTTATGCCATGCTAAATGTCTACCTTGCATGTGCTTAATAACTCCTTGCATGGCCCTCCAAAGTAACTCGTTATTTTTGCATGCCATGGTTGCATATCAGTGGTTATTTGGGCCTATTTTCACTTGATTTATTCACTGATTTTTTCTGGTTTGGTGAGATTCCATGTGCATCCTATACTTGCCATGTAAACCATGTTTGCTAGTCAAAGTTGCATGCTACTTTAGACCATCTTGCTAGCATCTTTTGGCCATGCTTTGAACTGGAAATATTCGTGTTTTGGGGCTGCCTTGGCTCTGTCTTCAGACTTCATGATCAAATAATGCATGCTTTGTATAGCTATAAGTCGTTCCATGTGCCTAGTTTCGAGTTTCGGGGTTCATCTCATGCATCGGGTGCCATTTTTCCATGTTTCGGGGCTGTTTAGCATCATATTTCAGTGCTGGAATTTGTGAGTTTGTATGCCATCTTGCATCCCTTGCCATGCCTTGTTAGAGTTGCATACTATGCCTTAGGTTCGGTCCTCGGTTTGCGTGCATGTGTGCACGCATTTCGATAGTCTCATTTCCACCTAATGGCTACTGATGTGAGTGTGGCTGAGGTCCACTCATGTTAGTGTAAGTCCATCGTGCATTGTGTATGCCATTTCATTTCACAGCATTGTGTATGCTAGGTTGTATGTTAGAGCATTGTGTATGCCTCGTTACATCGTGCATTGTGTATGCCATTTCATAGGATTGTGTATGCTAGGTTGCATGTTAGGATTGCATTCACGCATGTCATGCATATTGCATAATGCTTGGGATAGGAGTTAGCCCAAGCACGGGAAACGAGGTACGTTTCGTACTCCGAGTGACGGAACGTGTCTCAATTCCTGGTCGCCGACACTCCAGATTATCCATGATGGAGTCTAGGCCTTGTTGTGTCCATATGTGCATTCATTTCATATTGAGTCGTGCAAATCGACTCCTCAGCCATCATGCATCGAGATGCGTGATTGGTGGCACGAGGATCGAGGACTACACTCCCTGAAGAGTAGTCATGCATACATATGTGAAAATACTTTGACATGCCCCTTTGTTGCTCTCTGTTACAGCAAATCATAAATCGGCAGCCTTCCGGAGCCTGGCACGCATCCTGAGAACAATTGCAAACAGAGGCAGACCGGGGCATCGCAGTGTATTTTTGCGCAAGGCGACTCAAGCATGCATCATCCATCATTCGGAATAGAGCTGAGGTAGTCCATGGATTTGCGTGCCAATTTACTGCTTTTCTAGATTAATTTATTAATTAATTAGGGTTTTGTATTTATTTGGACTGTAATTATTTATTTGGGACTGTATTATTTATTCAGACCCTTCGCGCGAGGGCAATATTGTAATAAGTGTGCGTGTGTGTGATGTATGTCTTCCAATCCCACGTCTTTCTCCCTTTTATTTACCCGCTTATGTTGGTTAGATTAGGGCATGTTTCAATTAGCATACAGTATGATAGCATGTTTGCATTCATTCATCTGTTTTGCATGCACCGGGCTCGGCGCATCATACTAACTGCATTGTATTTTCAATTCCAAATTGAATACATGTTAGCTGTAGCATTTCATATGCCATGTTTAGAATAGCCGAGCCTACTATAGTTGCATTTTTGCATGTGTTGCATTAGGCATTTCTGTATAGTTAGGATCATGCATGGATTTCTAACTTAGCTTCTGTTTTGGCTTGGAGTACTCGGTAAGTTTTATGCTTTAGCATCCTTGCATGCGTGTGAGTGAATGCCATGACAGCATGTTTACTATGAGGCTAAGTGCTTATGTGATATATCTGCCTGAATGCCTGTGGGTGAAGGTTGGGTTATTTGAATTAGAACAATTCATTAATTGTGAGTTTTTAAAGCCCACTAGATAGTGGCAAAATCATGTTTTCTAAGCCCACCCGAGGGTGGCAAATCCACGTCTTAGCCTACTTGCGGGTAGCACCATCAAACCATCTTTCAAACAAACAAACATGAAATGTTTTGTTCCAATTCAGGCGACCCAGTCTATACTTGTATGCTGTGCGCCTCACATAGTAAATCTAGGCTAATAACCGGAATAAGAACGCATAATGTTTTCAAAACTAGATATCATGGTTAGTAGAGGCCGATCTTTGATCGGACGAGAGGGGGTGCTCACGAAGTGACCTTCCCCAATCGTACCCAAGTTCCCGAGCCGAGGCAACTTTGGTGATGACGGACACGTGGCCTTAGGCAACGAGTCAGGGTTTCCTAAATTTTCCCAAAATAAAACATTTAGGTGGCGACTCTGTATCTGGCAAAGCAGTCCATGTTTGGCACTTCTTTACAAAAATCTGTTTTCTCAAAACGATTTGCCGGATTTGGACTCTTTGGTTCAGATTGAGAACCGTGACAATTTGAGAGTCCGAACTGTAGTGAGCCCCAAAAAGAACAAAACGGGACCAATCCTCCCGGGGCGTTCGGGGACGTCTATAGTGATAGGGAAATCAAAGTCCCAAATAGTATAAAGAATTGGCTTGTTTCTCTCAATTTAATAAATCAGCTTCCTACTTTGTTGTTTTACAGTTACAAAGAATGAAATAAACAAACAAGTAGCTGCACGATCAAACAAATCCCAAACCCCATGATAGATTACACTTGAAAGATTTCGTAAAGAACTGAGATTCATGACCCTAAATTGCTATGTGTTACAACAAGATGACAGTGGAAGTTTTAAGTGACTCAAAAAAAACTTCAAATATATATATATATATATATTTTTTTTTTTTACCCAACCCTCTTGAACTAAAAATCTGTCAAGGAGTTTTCAAAAAATGTGAAAATGTGAAGTTAAGATAGGCTAGATGGATGGAATAATTATCTGTCACTATTGGATGGATTGGAAACAAAGGTTGAATGCCATTATGACACGATGAAATACTTATCAACTAAGAAAGAAACAAAAAATGAAGTCTAACATTTGTGAGTCTAACCTACATCATTATTAGACTAATTTACATGCCCACACTCATGATCATTTAACTTGAACATACTTTACTAAGAAATTGGTGTATTTGACATACTGGTAATATGGGAGCTATTTTAAACCAAATGCCATGGTTTAGAAGCAACCATGGGAGCTATTTTAAATAAATAAAGACTGTTTTTGAAATCCTTTGGATTGTGTTTAGAAGTAAGAAACCAAAAGTGAACAAGAACACTAAACCACAAGTGATTTTGATTAAACATTGCAACAAAAAAGTGAACAAGAATTGAGCAAAAATTGAGCAAGAACACTGAACCAAATAGGCAAGGGCGCCTTGCAATTGAGCAGAAATTTTGATTTAACATTACAAATCTACATTCATTCAAACAACCACCATTATATATCCTTCTCAAGTATTAAAACACATAAGAGACCTCTGACAAGTATCCATTGATAACACAAAATTGTAGAAACAATTCTCCATTTAAATAAAATCTAATTGTTTCTTTCTTTTTCTTTTTCTGTTTCTTAGATTTTAAATTTATTAGTTTTTATTTCATGTAATTTTGATTGTGCATATACAGGAAGCAAATGAATTGTTTCTTTAAAAAAAGACATATAGAAAAGAGAGGAGAATCAAAGCAAGAAAAGAGAGTGAGAGAGAGAGAGAGAGAGAGAGAGAGAGAGAGAGACGAATAGAAAGAAGAGGAAATGATGAAGAATCTTACCTGAATACTCAAGTGTCGGACTCATCCAATGGCTGCGAATAGTGGCTACAAAAAAAAAATAAACAAAAAAGACGATGAAAATCGGAGAAGAAGAAGAAAGCGAAGAGAGGAACAGAGAGTGATTTGATCTCTGTCTGTGTAAACCCTAACTCGATGTGTGTATATATATAACAAACAAAAGGCATGAACTCTTACCTTTTTGGTGCAGATCAACGGAAACAGGGAGGAAAGGAGTTCGATCAGCTAATCTTGGAGATGTGGAGGATCGTCTTCGGTTGCCAAAAGAGGAAATAAGAAGAGGAGTGTGAGGAGAGAAGCGGGCTAGGGCAACGAAGAGGGTTTATATAGTGGCAATTCCGTAATTGTTGAAGTTTTGGAGGGGCATTTAAGTTATTTCATTCCCCTCCAATCAGCTGCACACTTAAGCTATAATTTCTTAAGCATCCCCCAAGCAGCTTCCCAAATTTGAGCTGAAAATAGCTTTAAATAATCTATAATTTAATAATTTAAGTTGTACCAAACACAACATTATAGCTTAAATTAAGTCAAAAGCTAAAATAAGCAGCTTTTAAGTTCTACCAACAGGCACTCTATTTGCACCGAAATAGTAACTCAGTATGCCCAATTAAAATTTTAAAATTTACTAATAAGAACAATATACATTAAACCCTAAAATAAAATATTATTTTTTTCTTATAGTACCCCCTAATCACTTATACATATTTTTCATAAACAAGTTTGTTCATCTTGTTTCCCAAATTTCAATTATTTTCTCTTCATCTTTTTACTCACTCCAAAACTCTAAACCACTCACCAAAACTTACCATTATCATTAAAATTATTATTTCTTATTGTGTTATTACTTTGTAAATGGAAGAAATGCTCAAAACTCACGATCCTTCTCTCCAAAATAGATATTGTTCAATGAGCATCACCTATGAGTTCCTCAGCAATAAAACATCGAGAGCTACATCAAATTATATTCGCCATCACTTGCAAGGTACTCCAAGTTCCATATGTTTCATATGTCTAAAATCATATACCATGTTTACATATAAATACGTGACAAAAAGAAAGGGTAAATTACAAATACATCTCCTGAGGTTTGATTCAAATACGAATCGCCCCCTGTGATTTTAAAAATTACATTCCACCCCCTGAGGTTTCTAATTTCATAACAAATCGCTCTTTTTATTAATAAATCATCAAGTTAATTAACAGTTTCTAATGATATTAAAAATATGTTTCAATTAATAATTTAGGTAATTTTGTTATTATATAGGAGAACAATTATGAATTTTATTTTTTTAGTTCATTTTGTTAAATAAAAAATTCTAATAAGGGAGTATTTGTAATTTTTCAAGTCACAGGAAGTAATCTGTATTTTAAGCAAAACTCAGGAGGTGTATTTATAATTTATCCCAAAAAAAAATTAACAATGTCTGGGACTCAAAAAAATGTACTCCCGTCATTTATGATGAATATAAACTAGTCAAAATCTCAACAACCCATCATCCCAGGTTAAACTTGCAGTATAAAAATAAATAAATAACACAATAATACCAATATATATACAAACACATGAATCAGTGATGAGATTTACAACAGCAAGGGCAGTTATCCACAATAATGTCTCAAAATTTAATCTATTGACTGCACCCAAATAAATGTATTTATGGTGAGATTGAAATAGCCGGGAAGGTAATCAGCGGGGGAGTTGTGGAGCAATTCATCAAGATTGTTATATTTACAGGGACCAATGAGATTGACTTAGAGGGTTTTAAAGTTTTTGAAATAGAAAAAAATAAAAATGTTCAAGCCCTGACCAAGCCCGAGCCTAGGCCCGGCCTAAGGCCCAAATACCCCTTGGGCCTGGGTGTAACGTCCTCAAAATAATAGATAAAACCCAACATTTTTAACATGCATAAATATAAGAGAATAAAACATCCTTCCATTCATCAAAGTAGTTAAGTACAAAAATATTACATGTTGACGATAAAAGTAAATGCCCTATGGGCTTACAACTTCCCAAGCCAACACTTAGTCACCAAAGAGAGTACTAACTCAAAAACATTTTAAGCCCTTGGCGTGAATTTACATGTAATATCAAAATAACAAAATAATTAAAAGAGTCCTCAACTCCCAGAAACACCCAAGCTATGTCCGTGGAGGTAGCATATCACCTGGACCTGAAAATGATGTCCCATATAGGGTGAGCAAAGGCCCAGTAGAGATATACTAAACCAAATATAAGCAATGACTAAAACAATAGCATTTGATAGATGGTTAACACTTATAAACCAGTTATATCACATTATAGTTCCACGACAATTATGTCCATGTTATGTTCCACTTTCCTTTCTTATCTAAATCATTTCATAAACATGGCTCAGAACCTGGCCAAACAATTAATGGGAATACATTCCATATTAAAAATTTCCTTCATTCACAATTCAAGTGAGTCTACGACTCACATTATGATCACTTCCAATATTGCAAGTTAATACACACATTTGCTGTATTAACACTTCAAGTGATACACATATTTGCTGTATCTATGGAGTCCATCCCCTATCTCCTCCTAGACAGGTTTGAGAGTCCATCCCCTATCTCCTCTCAAACTATGGAGTACATCCCCTATCTCCTCCCAAACAATATGCATATACAATGTATTTAACACTTGTCATACACAATAATCAATCAATACACGTATTTGCTGTATTAATTCAACTGTCATAATCAATGACATATTCAATGTGATTAGTTTCGGTTTTCCCTAATCAACATACAATGTCTACAACAATCAAAACTATCCTCCACCGATAGCCCAAAGCAGTTATTTCTAAACAGAAAATAAATGCATTAAACAGATATAATATCAACATTTACATAGGTGAGTGATAAATTAATCCAACTACACCCTTCAATCCCATAATTTTCCAATTTCATGGATTTCAACTCAATTCCATATTTTTCCCAAATTAATTATATCAATTAATTTATCACAACAATTAGGGCATTTTCCCCCTTTATCAAAAATCAACCCTAAGGTCCAATTTCCTCAATTTGACACTAATAATGCCATTTTTCAAGTCTTGCTTACACATGGAGTTTAATATATGAAAAACCCCCCTTTTGCCAAATTACAAATCAAACCCTAACTTTTTCCAAAATTACCCAACATCACCAACTAATCAAAATGACCAAAATTTAAGACAAAGCTCATAAGATGGTGTAGGGTATCCCTACCTCGAAATTAGAAGCCCAAAGGAGAAGATGGTGAATACCCGAAATGCTCCAAATCCACAACTTTTCAGATTAAAACGAAGCCCAAGCCACCCTCTATCTTTCTTACAAAGGACTTAGGGTAGGAACACACTAATAGTAGATCAATCCCTAGAGAGAAGATATGTAGAGAGAGAGGGAGAGTCGGTTCTAGGGTTTGTATAATGAAGGAGATGAAAAAGTGATGTTCAATCCCGCTGCTGCCTACTAATATAACACAGGCTCGAATACAAAGTATTGAAGGATGAAAACAAGATATATATAACAACCAACATCCAGGGAACCAAGTCCGAATTACGCTAATCAACGGAAGGAAAACCAGGGTCGCTATACTGGGGCTGAGCCCAGGTCTAATTTTTTGGCATGTGGGCTGACTTGGTCCAAATTTTGACGCTAGCCCGCAAGACCCATCATGGGCTGGGCCGGCCAAATTTACACCCCTAGTCACAATGACAGTAAACGAAAACTAATATTTAAAAAGTAGACGCTCAAAAAAATCTCTCTTCCAACTTCACAATAGTTAAGTTTTCCAAAAAAATTCATTCGCTTAGTTAACAGATGTGGATTGAGTAAGTTGTGCAAGTTGACCGTTGGATACAGATCAATTTGGTGATTAAACTTTCTATTTTTTTTGCTCATTTTTTTAAAATTATTTTACAGTAACTTTTTACTATTTCAAACTTTATTTGAGCTTAAATTTTTTTATTCTTCATTTTTTAAAGGTCAAACTTTCATATCTCATAAATAACTAATATTATTACTAAATAGAATTTTTTTTTTAACATACAAAAACAAAAATTTAACATCATTTTTTTAAAGGGGTAGCCGGGTCAGATTGAGATAGCACTGCCCAATAGAAGGCAAAAATAGATTTGGAAAGAAAGATTCAGCGAAGGGGATTAAAAATAAATTCATGCATCAATATTACAGCTATTAAAAAAAAATACATATATTACACATTCTATTAGAAGCATAATAAGATGAAATTCACTTTAAAAGAAGTTAGCATACACTGTACTACTACTACTAAGTAAAGCTTGACATTTGCAACCATACATAAAAAAATATTAGAGCTGCATAAATACGAAAATTCTAATTCTACGCATTTAATTATTCCAGTGTACATCTTCTCTCAGTACACATACTTATTAATTTGATTATTAATTAATTTTCTCAATCCACACACTAAAAGTTACAATTATACCATTCACTCATAATTATTGTATACACACCACTCAACCCTCCTTTCCACACACTTCTTGAGTGACACTACTTCTAGATTTGTAGACCCATTGTAGACCCACGTCAAGACTATTCAAGACTACAATGTGAAGTGAAGTGAAGACAAAATACTCCATTGAAGACCCTATTGAACCTTCATTAAAAATACTATTGAAAACCCTCCAAAATATTGTTAAAGATGAGACATCTTTCCATTTTGTTATTGCATTTACTATTTTATTATTGCATTTACCATTTCTAGATCTCTGTGCACTCCATTGCCATAAAAGCCTCGTTTTTTTTTTTTTTTTTATGTTTTTTGATTTGGGGATTTCAGCACTGATTTTCTAAATTATACATTTAATTCGAAACTTAACTTCCAAATAAAAGTGATTAGTTCAACAAATCTGTTCCAAAGAAAAAACATAAAAATAAAACTTTCAGCAGTTGATGTCGGAATATAATGAAATAATTTAGCACTAGTTGTCTCACTGAAAATCTTGAAAGCAAAATAAATAAATAAATATGCACCAAAAAAACTAACATTTTCATCACTAGTAGAGTAAAATCTAGAAATTAAATCAATATGAAAATTGTTATGAGAGTATTGATTTGACAACAATAGAAAAACTAGAGTTTAGTTTTTTTTTTTTTTTACTCAAAAAGTGTACATTAAGATTTTTTTTTGTTTTTAAAAGATATGTACAAAGAATATTTTCATATAATATTATAGGTGTTAATGGATATCCATTATGGTCATTTTAATTTAGGATATAATTACCATTAAAATAATATTTCATTAAACATGTGTACTGAGTTAATTAGGTGTGTAGAAATAGAATTTCCCTCATGAATAACATGGTAAGTTGAAACTTGCAGATAAAAATGGAATAAACAAACATCCTATAGTGCAGGCGCAAATCAGAAAAGAAGAAGGAATAAAATCAAAAAAGATGAAGCACAGGAGCATCATCATTTCACAGGGAACTCAAAATTTGAAGCACAGAGCACCCAATTAAAATTGTAAATCAAAAAAAGATAGAAAAAACACGAGCAATAGATCTTATCGAAATAGCACAACAATCAGCATCAACACAAACAATATAAAAATAAAGAGATACAAAACTAAACAATCACTACAAGAAATTACACTTTTGACGACTAAATTTTTAGTCGCCAAAAGTAAATATTTTGGTCGCCAATTTTGTTGTGAGAAGATTGTCGGGGAAGGTATTGGCGACTGAAAAATATTTAGTCACCAAAAGTCCTACAAAAGGCGACTACTTTTTTAGTTGCCAAAAGTAAAGGTATTGGCGACAAAAATAATCTTTAGTCGCTGATTGGTGACTAATCTATTAGTCGCCAAAATCTACTAATTTAATTTAAATCACATTTTTAGCTGCTAAAATTTCTGTCGCCAAAACTTGAAGTATCTATGGCGAACAAAGTTTTAGTCACGAATATTTTTTTTTTTTTTGTTCATCTAACATCTTTTAGCTACTAAATGTTTAGTCGCCTAAAGTCCGATTTGTTGCATAGCTACTAAATAGTTTAGTCGCCTAAAGTCTAATTCTTTTTAGCTACTAAAGTTTTAGTCGCCTATAATATAATTTTTATGTTTTGGTGACTAAATAGTTTAGTCGCCTAAAGTCTAATTTTTTTTAGCTACTAAAGTTTTATTCACCTATAATATAATTTTTATGTTTTGGCGACTAAATATTTAGTCGCCAAAAGTGTTTTTCCTTTTTTTTGGCTACTAAATAATTAGTCACCTAAAGTGTTTTTAAATGGCTACTAAATATTTAGTCACCAAAAGATTTAATTCTTTTTAGCTACTAACTATTTAGTCTTTAAAAATATTCAACTCCATTTTTGGCTACCAATTGTTTAGCTACTAACTATTTAGTCTTTAAAAATATTTAACTATTTAGTCGCCAAAAACATCATTTTATGTTTTTTATTTTATTTTAATTAATTTGTCCACAACCTGTATATATCCACCGCAACCTGTACCAGGTATAAAAACGAAACAATATATATATTATCACCCATTCTATAACGCATATTTCACTTACAACCATTAAACAAAAAAGAACAACTTATAATGTCAACTTCTATACAAACCAAGTATATATTCCATTTGGAAATAATAACTTCATACATAACAAATATGCATACCAAAACAATGTCCTCCGTACACAAAAATATATTTACTACTATACAAAATGACCATTTGGCATGGTACAAATTACCATGGTAATCTGTACCACCACAAAAGGTAATGTATATACCACGACAATAAATACAAGTTCCATGTCAAAAGTATTTTGTACTCCGCCAAAAGTTATATGTATGATTTATCCAAATTCCACACAAAAAGCAGAGGACAACAAAAAAGTGAGACTTTTCAAAAGTGTAAATTATCCTCCGTACACAAAAATGAAAGATCCACATATCTATGCCGAAAGCCACCTACAAAACAAAAATTACACACATTAGTTCCCCATAGCATTTGAACATAAGACCACTCAAAAAAAAGTTATTAGATTTGTAAAGGGATTTTTTTTTTCATTTTTTGTTTTTATTTTTTGGCTAAGGTGTAATTTCATCCCTTAATTGTAATATTTTGAAAATGAAATTAACATTATTGAAATGTTAGGAACCTAAATAACGCAAAGTGCATAGGTGTAAAAGTCCATTGGTATCTAAAAAATGATAATCAATGTAAAGTTGTGCAACATATATATTCAACAGTAATGAGGAAATCACTTCTCTGTGATTTCATTCCATAGTTATTTTTAATCTCTCAACCACCCAAAATCACTTCTTTACTTACCCAACTTATCATAATTTTTCTTAGCATATAGCTTTCATCTTGTGAGACTTGCAAGTAGCGTGTTATGTTCTTGGTGATCCAATTGTCCTTTAATTTCAAATGGGAGATCCAATTGTCCTTTAGTTTCAAACATTTGGATCCAACAGTATAACTGATTTCCTGAATTTTTAGCGTAGCCTCTAAAGTATGCAGTTTATTGTGCTATTATTATCATTAGAAGGAAATATCTTGAAGAGAAGGACCAAGTCTATGGATTAATCTTGTAGTCTGTGTTAAGCATCAATAATCTTTCATTGTCCTTGATTACATTGCCAATTCCAATAACAAGGATTATTTGATCGTTCTACAATTTCTACATTTCACTATTTTTTTTTCTCCACGTTATGCCCTTGGAACTTACGGTTTTGCCAAGGAATTCAATTATGAATCGTTTTTTCAAAAATTCTTCTTTTTTCCTGTATCCCTCTTTTCCTTCACTTTCTGCAGAAAAGGTCAAAAAAACACTTCTTGATAATATGTTGAGTATATCATTGCTGATATAACAGTGACAAACCCGGGCAGCATGATTTCAAGATAATGAAAAGGCTTGTACTTCCTAATGGATCAGTGCTGAGAGCTAAATACCATGGGAGGCCATCACAAGATTGTTTATTCAACAATCCAGTTATGGAAGGAAAGAGGTATTTCCTAACCAGCTATACTATATATACTTGTGTTTAGTCATGGACAGGAGATTGTGCAGTATTCTCTTCCATCACGAGTATAACTATTTTTTTTTTTTTTTAAATTTTATTTGAAGTGCAACAATGCAGTTGTAGAAATGTTTTAATGTTTGATTCACTACAGGAAAATTAGTTTTTCCCGGCGTTTCAAAAACGTCGCTAAAGCTATCAAAAATGTTGGCAAAACATCCACTAGCGTTTTAAAGTTATGTCGAGAATGCGGCCGTCGCTATAGCTTTGCAACGTTTTATAAACGCCATACAAGTTCTTTTGCGGCGTTTTTTTAATCGCCTGCATAGAAGCTGCCCAACCCACAAATGACATCACACTAATTTATAGTGGTATTTTTATTAAATGCTGTTAAAAGCTTTTTTTTTCAAAACAAAAAAATATCTAAACCTAGTTAGAATTTTTTTCAAATAAATTTACAATAAAACAACAAAATCTAATCAAAATATGAATTCCTTCCTCAAAAAAATAAAATAAAAATAAACCAACAAAAGCAAAATTCAAATTACACAATTCACAATTCACAATAACTCAAACATTCAAAATAAATTGAAACCAATTAAGCCATAAATATTTTTAGAAAAATACAAATTTGACCAATAGAAACTTATAACATAACAAAAAATTAAAAATATTTACAGACATGAGAAGATCATGACACACTACATGATATTAGTTCACTTTCTGCCATGGCTGTTAAGGTGGTACTCGAAATGCCAGCACTCAAAACAAAATAAGACATCTATGAGAATTGGACAAGTTGTTTGGATATAATAAAAACATTATTATTAGACATTATCAGACATTATCAAGAAATTATAGAAAGCTGAACATGCCATGCTGTAAACATTGTTGAACAAAATTTTGTTAAATGCCATGGTTTGAATTCAGTCTATTCCTGAACGATGCAAGAAACAAATATTTAGAAATCAATCCTTCACAATGTTGTCAAATAATATTCCTTCTTGCATCTTTTTAACTTATTGACACAAATCTGAGTTTTCCACAATGGGTTAAAAAAACCAACCAGCCAGCTTACATGGTGAAAAATATAACAGAGGAACTCCAGCATAAACAGTAAGTTTGCAGCCTCCCCCCATATAAAAAGATAAAGCCCTATATATAGAAGCTTATATTGTCGGGCTTCTTGTTTCAAATATGGCAACCTACAAGGGGAAAAAAAATGTTAAATGGATGAACAAATGCACAGAAATAAACAAAAAAAATTAAGAACAAGACAACTGGCTTAAAAATGTTTTTGACAAAATTGTTCAAAAAGCAGGAAGAAACAAAGTAAATAACATAGATGGGAGACGGAAAATGTTAATAGAACAAGTTTGTATGACAAGAAAATACAAAAAACATAAAGGGTGAAATGATACATGATTTGTTCATATTAAATGGAAGTGAAGATATTTCTAATTAGAAGAACAGGATATGAGTATTGAACTATCAATCTTACCGGATGTTGCTTTTTCTCCACAAAAATTTGCACCAATTTGTATAATTTTTAAAAAACAACTTCATCAGTTCATTAATAGCTTCATCTCCCAACTAACACCATAAAAGAATTTAGATTTCAAATTTAAGAGCAAATCATTGTAAAGAAAAAGGCTTAAGTATGGAATTCCATAAGTACCTGCGACACATTTGTTTGCTTAGAAATTTTCCGAATATGGGTGTTAGCAAGCAGTAAAATCAGATGCTCCCTCTGGTTTGCAACATTTCCTTTCTGAGATGAGAAAATCAATGCAAATGCAATAAGAAATCCTCTTACTCAAAAAAAAAAAAAAAAAAAAAAAAATCCTCAAAATTGAAAATAGACAAAACTAAAAAAATTCAAGTAAATTTCTATATTTTCATGGCCATTTGGGATGCAATTCATTTATAAAATAAATAAAAGATGTTAGATGACATTACCTGAAATCCAAAGCAAAATTAAAGCCAATCAAATAAATCCAAGTATACCACGCGTTTCTTGAAATCTTCCAAGAAAGGTAAATCACGAACATTGCGAACAGCAAAGGCTGGAGCTTTAATCTGTAGCAATTTATTAGTTTAGCATAAAACTCATTCGATTCTATAAAGTTTGGGCGTGCTGCAGAGGACATGTTGATATCACTTGGCACAGTAAATCGGCCTTAAATATGTGCCACTTGACAACATAATACTCTTACAACTGCAGCAATGAGGGGCTTAATAACTTTAAGGGTAGCTAACACTATTGTAATAACTTAAGGGGCTTAAAATGAATATTTTTTTCTGCACAACATCAGACCTCAGGGAGTTGCGTTATTGCATGATGAACACCTCCTTGATCAAGTGGAAGAATATTATATGGCACAAATAATTCAGATTATGCGTTGTTCTTATCCGCAAGGGCCTGTTAAGTATATGAAAAGTAAAAATAAATTAATTTAATCCTATGAGAAATCTGCTAAATAACGAAAAGGATAAGGAGGGATGAAGACTTAAAATATATATCAGAAACAAATAATAAAAACAAAAATGGAAAAAGAAGATGCCTGCAAACCAGTTGCTTTGCTAACTGTACATAATACTTGCTGGAAATTGTGTTCATGCATATAATATGATAGTGGTGTTGGTGGTAGATAGTGGCATGTATATAATATGATAGTGGTAGATAGTGGTAATATATAATATGTAAGTGGCATATAATGGGTTATGATGATGTTTGTAATATCTCCTATATAAGGAGTGTCAGTTGGTCTTGTAAGATAAGAAGTTTTGAATATAACAGAAATATATTCCTTCTTCCTCATATTTTCGGAGTTCTTCTTCTTCATATTTTCTAAGTTGGTATCAGAGCAACAAAAAACACAGCAGCCCTAAAACCGTCATAGCCATGTCGGAAGTCACGTCCGGAACCACTTCAACCCCTGCCGCTGCCATTCCGGTGAAAACGTCCAACTCTCACTCTGTCCAAATCACCACCATCCGCCTAAATGGTGATAATTTTCTCCGCTGGTCACAATCTGTCCGGATGTATATCCGTGGGCAAGGAAAGATCGGTTACATCACTGGTGACAAGAAGGCTCCTGCTGTTAATGATCCGCTGTTCGACAATTGGGACGCTGAAAACTCCATGGTTATGACATGGTTGGTCAATTCCATGGAGGAGGATATAAGCTCTAATTACATGTGCTATACTACTGCACAAGAATTGTGGGATAATGTTAGTCAGATGTATTCTGACCTAGGAAATCAATCTCAAGTTTTCGAATTAAATTTGAAGTTGGGAGAGATTCGTCAAGGAGATGATTCCGTCACCAAATATTTCAATTCGTTGAAAAGGTTGTGGCAGGATCTTGACATCTTCAACACATACGAATGGAAATCGGTTGACGACTGCAACCACCACAAGAAAACTGTGGAAGACAGTCGTATTTACAAGTTTCTTGCCGGCCTCAACATTGAGTTCGATGAAGTGCGAGGAAGAATTATTGGCAGACCTCCTCTCCCATCCATTGGCGAAGTATTTGCCGAAGTCAGAAGGGAAGAGAGCCGAAGGAGCGTCATGCTTAAGAAAAAAGGTAATGGTGAATCAATTGAAATTTCTGCTTTAATTAGCGATGCTGCGGCCAACAAGGCTGCAAATTACCAGCGCAGGTTTGATGATAAGCCACGGGTCTGGTGTGATTTTTGCAACAAGCCTCGCCATACACGCGAAACGTGTTGGAAGATTCATGGCAAACCTGTCAACTGGAAAAGCAGCAAACAAGGAGAGAAGAATCGTGGCTTTCCTACCGCTAATGAAGCCGATTCAGGTCCCTTCAACAAAGAGCAGATTGATCAACTCTTAAAGCTGATAAAATCCAACTCCTCAACCGGTACTCCTAGTGTTTTGTTGGCACAAACAGGTAGAAATCCTAAAGCCTTCTCTTGCCTAAACTTCTCTCCGTGGATCATAGATTCCGGTGCCTCCGATCACATGACTAGTTTTTCCCATTTATTTAGTACCTATTTCCCTTGTTCTGGTCATGACAAAATCAGAATAGCCGATGGTAGTTTTTCACCTATTGCAGGAAAAGGATTTATTAAACTAACTGAGAAAATTAATCTCAATGCTGTTCTTCACGTCCCCAACTTAGCCTGTAACCTTTTGTCTGTCAGTAAACTATCTAAGGATTCTAATTGTCGTGTTACATTTTTTGAATCCCATTGTGAATTTCAGGACCAGAACTCGGGGATGATGATTGGGCGTGCTAGGATGCTTGAAGGTCTTTACTACTTTGATGAAGTACCTGTTAGTAATAAAAAAGCTCAGAGCTTTAATAGTACCAGTTCAATCTTTGTTCGAGAAAAAATAATGCTATGGCACTATAGGCTAGGACATCCTAGTTTTCTTTATCTGAAACATTTATTTCCAGAATTATTTAAAGGGATTGATTGTTCTTCTTTTCATTGTGAAAGTTGCATTTTTGCAAAATTTCATCGCTCTACTTATTTGCCAAAACCTTACCAGGCTTCAAAACCTTTTTATTTGATTCATAGTGATGTTTGGGGCCCTTCTAAAATCACTACTCTTTCTGGTAAAAGATGGTTTGTTACATTTATTGATGACCATACCCGCTTATGTTGGATTTATTTGATGAATAAAAAATCTGACGTGAAAAATTTATTCACAAATTTTTACAATATGATTGAAAACCAATTTCAAACCAAAATTGGTATTTTACATTCTGATAATGGAACAGAATATTTCAATGAGCAGTTGGGTGAGTTTTTGGAAAAAAAGGGGATTTTTCATCAATCTACATGTCGAGATACCCCTCAACAAAATGGCATTGCAGAACGAAAAAATAAACATCTACTTGAAGTAGCACGTGCTATAATGTTTTACATGCATGTTCCTAAATATTTATGGGGTGAAGCAATTTTAACAGCCTCTTATTTGATAAACAGGATGCCTACAAAGGTGTTAACATACAAAACACCTTTTGATTGTCTCAAAACTTTTTTTCCTAGCACGAGGTTGTTTTCTGATTTACCCGCCAAAGTTTTTGGATGTACTGCCTATGTTCATGTTCCCAGTCAATTTCGTTCAAAACTTGACCCCCGTGCTATAAAATATGTTTTTTTGGGTTATTCCTCAAACAAAAAGGGGTATAAGTGCTTCGATCCTCAAAACAAGAAATTTCATGTGAGTATGGATGTGTCATTTGTGGAAACAAAATCCTATTTCCCCAACACTTCTCTTCAGGGGGAGACAAGTGGAGTAGAAGACCGTTTTTGGGATATTTCTATTCCGCTCCCCAATGTCATTTATCCTACACAAAAACCACATCTGTCTGATAATGATCACTTAGGAGAACCAAGTTCTATGGTGCCTAGTCAAGAAGATTCTTGTTTAGGGGGAGAAGTACTACAAAATGATCTAAATCCTGAGCTTCAGGTTTATACTAGGAAGCGATTTCATCTGAGGAATAATGACCCGAATGTCCATCCTAATGACCCGAATGTCCACCCGAGTTCTGGCATCGAAATTTTAGGTAATCCTATTCCTTCTATTTCCGACCTTGATGTACCTATAGCAATTAGGAAAGGTGTCCGAAATTACATTAAACATCCTATTGCAAATTACCTCTCCTATCAAAGATTGTCTAAAAACCATAGAGCTTTCACATCTAGGATTTCACACTTGTTTGTTCCAAGGAATATACAGGAAGCATTGGATGATCCGAATTGGAAATTAGCAGTCATGGAGGAGATGAATGCTTTAAGGAGAAGTGGTACTTGGGAGATAGTTGATCTACCCAAAGACAAGAAAACAGTTGGGTGTAAATGGGTGTTTACGATAAAATGTAACGCAGATGGAAGCGTTGAGAGATACAAGGCGAGACTGGTAGCTAAAGGCTTCACTCAAACTTATGGGATCGACTATCAGGAGACGTTTGCTCCTGTTGCTAAAATAAATTCCATCAGAGTACTGTTATCTCTTGCAGTAAATTCAGATTGGCCTCTACATCAACTTGACATTAAAAATGCATTTCTTAATGGTGATCTTGAAGAGGAGGTGTTCATGAGCCTACCGCCGGGATTTGAGCAGAGACTTGGAAGTGACAGAGTATGCAGATTGAACAAGTCATTATACGGACTCAAACAATCACCAAGAGCGTGGTTTGAACGCTTTGGGAAGGCAGTTATCAATTGTGGCTTCTCGCAGAGTCAAGCAGATCACACAATATTTTATAAACATTCAAAAAACAGTAAAATTGCAATTTTGATTGTTTATGTTGACGACATCATTTTAACTGGTAATGATGAAGCAGAGTTAGCAGCCCTCAAAGAGAAACTCGCAAAAGAATTTCACATTAAGGATCTGGGAGCCCTCAAGTATTTCCTCGGAATGGAATTTGCAAGATCCAAGGAAGGTATATTCGTTAATCAGAGAAAATATGTTCTTGATCTCCTTGGAGAAACAGGTATGCTTGGTTGTAAGATGGCGGAGACTCCGATCGAGCCTAACTTGAAGTTACAAGCTGCTAAGGCTGAAGAAGTCAAAGAGAGAGAACAATATCAGCGACTTGTAGGGAAATTGATTTACTTGTCTCATACGCGGCCTGATATTGCCTTTGCAGTCAGCATGGTAAGTCAGTTCATGCACTCACCAGGGGCAGAGCACTTTGAGGCCGTTTATAAGATCTTAAGATATTTGAAAGGAACTCCAGGGAGAGGCTTACTATTCAAGAAACATGGACATCTTCAAGTTGAAGTATACACAGATGCAGACTGGGCAGGAAGTGTTACAGACAGGAGATCAACATCCGGATACTGCTCCTTTGTAGGTGGAAACCTAGTTACATGGCGGAGTAAAAAACAGAATGTGGTAGCTAGAAGTAGTGCAGAAGCAGAGTTCAGAGCTGTTGCCCATGGAATCTGTGAAGTAATGTGGATTAAAAGAATTCTTGAAGAATTAAAGCTTTCTCACCCGACACCTATGAAGGTCTATTGTGACAACAAAACAGCTATATCTATAGCTCATAATCCAGTTCTACATGATCGCACAAAACATATAGAAGTGGATAAACATTTCATCAAGGAGAAAATCAATGCTGGCATAATCTGTATGACCTACCTTCCAACAGGTGAACAATTAGCTGATGTGCTAACAAAGGGACTACACAAGAAGCAATTTGATAAGCTGACTAGCAAGCTGGCTATGGAAGATATCTTCAAACCAGCTTGAGGGGGAGTGCTGGAAATTGTGTTCATGCATATAATATGATAGTGGTGTTGGTGGTAGATAGTGGCATGTATAGAATATGATAGTGGTGTTGGTGGTAGATAGTGGTATGTATAGAATATGATAGTGGTGTTGGTTGTAGATAGTGGCATGTATAGAATATGATAGTGGTGTTGGTGGTAGATAGTGGCATGTATATAATATGATAGTGGTAGATAGTGGTAATATATAATATGTAAGTGGCATATAATGGGTTATGATGATGTTTGTAATATCTCCTATATAAGGAGTGTCAGTTGGTCTTGTAAGATAAGAAGTTTTGAATATAACAGAAATATATTCCTTCTTCCTCATATTTTCGGAGTTCTTCTTCTTCATATTTTCTAAGTATACTTCAAACAGAGCAAAAGCAATCGCACTCGCCTTATTCTCTCTGTCAAGATGTAACTTGAGAGTTTTCATTTTTTCAAGTAACAGAAACTAAAAACATCCCATAAACTTCAGATCAAAAGAAGCACAACATAATTCCTATAAGAGCAGAAACAATTACCTGTTTTCAAGATTACAGTCTCTGACATGTTTGATAATGTATTCCCTGTACATGCGATAAAACGCATGAGTTCACATATGTCACTCTTTTCCTTCCTTTTTATAATAGTAAATTCTTCATCTTGTGATAACCAAAGCAGAAGAAAAGCAGGAATTTGAGAATATAGGAGACTAATTGGAAAGAAACTAGAAAAGAAAAGAAAAAAATCTAAAAAAATCTCAGCTATTATTCCTCATAGTGAAGTTGGTAACAGTACACATTAACAAATTACTCAAAAGTAATTATAAGTAATTAACTGTAACAAACTAATGAGGGCAATGTTATGGAACAAACATGATATTGACAGAGAGCACTAGAAGCCATCATGAAGAAACCAAAAATAAAATAAAATAAAATTCAAAACGCACCAAGATAATTGAGAGAAAGAGATAAATCCAGTATGCATTTATTGCAGAAAAAAAGTTCAGACACATACCAAATGTAACTCCAACTGCCGTTTGCATGGTTCCTACAATGCAGCCATAAGTAATCATACTCATACATATACTTCAAACATTAGCATGGAGAATCCCATCTCACAATGATGGTTTCAACCAATTCCAATTCACAAATCATTTGGACATTCATATGTGGACTTTCTTTCTTATTAAGTCCATATTTGGCCTTTTTGAAACTAAATATATGCTTCATCAAGACCTTTCTCTCTCCCTTTTTTTTTTTGTTGCCTTCTTTCTTATCCCTCCAATTTTCTACCTTTTCATCTCTATATTCTCCTTGTTCAACAATAGACCTTTTATCTCTCGAACTCCATAGATATAATATTATTCAATCATAAATGGTGGGTGAATTGTAATTTCTATGAATGAGATTGAGGATTTGCATTTAAATTCCTAAATTTCATATATTTTCGGTGGAGGGCCTGTTTTCACTTCAATCAATCTTTGTCACAATAAGCAATCTAGAACAGGACAAGCAGATCCACAAGCGTATAATTAAGGAAATCAACGAAAATATGCTATGTAATACAATGTTTATATTTACAATTAAACTTTATTTTCACTCTAACAAGAAATATAATAAGAGTAAGCAAACAGAATATCAGGATAAGTGAATTACTGGATATTGAGAAGAGGAGTTGGTTGGAGTTCCAAAAACAATGGAATACTATCAGTCATGTTCAACTGAAATTGGGAAGAATTTTGAACTAACCTCTGCCGAGGGGAACACTGTTTCACCACCTTACAAAGAAAATTATCCATGGTTGATGAATTACAAAGAAAATTCTGCTTGAATCGAGTATTTATTATCAGCATATAGTTATACCTTTAGGTAAGAAGATCCACATTGTGATCTTCTCCTCTATACCAAAAACAATAGGATCCTACATTCAAATAACATTAAAAAAAAGTTGAAAAAAGTGAGAGTGAGAGAGAGAGAGACATGCCTCCAAAAAATCTATTTAGTATTCGATTTAACAAACCTAATGCTTTTAAAGAGTTGCACTAAACTTTCAACATCAACTTTCTTGATTTAGACATGTGTCAAAGCTAAATTTGGCATTGTACCACTATTGAAAAAAAATAAAAAAATAAAAAAGACACCACAATGGTGTGCCGAATTTTGGCATTGTACCACCAAGCATAGCACAAGACCCAAAAGACAATTCTACAGTATCTCACCTTGGTATCCAATATTTTAGAATGCTGATTCTTAGGAAGCTGGAACACCTAAACTTCACCAATATCCCCATTTCACCTCTTCCAAAAAGAGGTACTACAAATTTGATTACTAACATTCAAGGATAGATTGTCAACAATTTATTACACTTTTTCAATAAATATAGCATGAATTGATAATTAAAAAAAAAATTAAAAAAAGAGTAGAACATAGCAGCAAACCTCATCAAGGATGTCAATCATATATGCAAAAGCTTGAGTAATCGGATTCCCTCAAAAATCAACAATCAAAAGCCAAAGTAGGAAGAAGGCTATACCAAAAAAAAAATCCCAGGGAGTCTTCAGATCTTAAATGAATAAAAACTCTTAGATCTGAAACATGTATTTTTTAATTTAAATCTCATATCTAAATGATATTGCTTCGAATGAAAATTTTTACTGAGGAAAGACTATATATTTTCGAATGAGAAAATTCAAATCTCAAACAAATATTTTTGAATGAGAACTTTCAAATCTTAAACATATATTTTTGAATGAGAAATCTCAAATTTGAAACATATGTTTTTGAATAAAAAATTTTAAATCTCAAGCATATTTTTGAATGAGAAATCTCAGATCTGAAACATATGTTATTAAATAAGAAATTCAGTAATATGAAGACATTGGTGCTTCAAACTAGGGGTGCAACTCGGGCGGGCTTAACCCGAGCAACCCATGCCCAACCCGAGTTTTTTTAGGGCTTGGGCAACTATATTTTCTAATCTGGACGGGCCTGGGTAGATTTTTGATGCCCGAATTGTAATTCGGGCCAGGCCTAGACAGAATCAGTGGCCAACTCGAGCAACCCGAACCCGGATTGCATTTAATATATTATATAAATTATATAATATATGTATAAATTAAATTAAATAGCTGTCCTTAATTTTTAGTTATTATTTTTTTTGGCTGGTCTTTCACCCTTGGATTAGCATCTTTTATGTGGATCATTAGATTAAATCTAAAAAGAAAACCCTACCTTATCTCTCTCTCAGACTCAATTCATTTATTCAGGAGAGTTGAACTTTCAAGAACGGCGGAGATAAGCTTCGACTAACAACAACGACGCCACCAGATTTGAAATCTATTGATTATAGCATGTCTAGCATTTATGCACCAGATTTGAAGGTTTCTATTTGGATCGGTGGAAAATGATTCAGTTCCAGTGGTTCTTAGTCTATACTAGTGTGATCTCTTGGGTGGTGTTGTTTTCATCAAGATCAAGATGTTGTTTGGGTGGTGGTGGAGGGTTAATCAGGTCACTCCCAGGTCAACTTGGCAATATTTCCTTTAAGCAGTACTCTGGTTACATAGTCTGAACATGGCAGAGCTCTCTTCTATTATTTTGTGGAAGCAAATTCACCTGGACTTGTGAATTTCGAGCAATTCGGGCAAACTCGAGTTCAAATTATAAAGCTTGGTCCGGGCTTGGACAGCCATGCTCAGGTTGATGGTCAGGCTTGGGCGAGATTGGGCACTACTAAATACAATTCAGGCTGGGCCTGGGCAAGGGCAAACCCCCAACCGGACCGAGCCTGCCCGAGTTGCACCCCTAGTTCAAACTTCAAATCTTACCCTTCTTGAAGGGAAAAAAAAAGATGATCTAGTCTCAATAACTGTAGCTAGGTGTAGATGTAGCGGTATAGACGATACTGCCTCCAAGAAACAAGAAGAACCCCCAAAACACAACAATCTAGGGCGTCTCCTTCACCGTTCGAACTCAGATCTCACAACAGTCAGAGAGAGAATTTACCGATTGAAATCGCAAGGGCAAGTTAGGCAAGAGGAGAGTTTATCCAAACCCTAGGAGAAGAATCGACAGAAGAAAGATCTTGAAAGAGCGAGCGAGAGAGAGAGAGAGAAAATACGAAACTGAGATTATAGACGGTGGTGCTCACCTTAGTAGACGATGCAGATGGTGGTGGCAATGGAGTTTAGAAATCGAGAGAGAGAGAGAACTTCGAAATCGAAATCACTCTAATATTGGATCTGAGATGAATCACCGAACTGAAGAAGGTTGAATCGTAATCTCTGAGACTGAAGGGTTTAGAAAGAGAAAGAGCAAGTGAGCAAGAGATTTGAGGGATCGATTTCTCTAAGACTAAAGGGTATCTCAGATTCAAAATAAGGGTTTGAAGAAAGAGAGGTTCTGATTCTCATAGAGCTGAGAGAGAGAAAGAGAGAGAGAGTGAGAGTGGGATAACATTGTAAGGTGTTTAAAAACGACTTCCATTGGTAACCAGTACTGTTTTAATTGAAACAAAATGCGACCTTTATAAAACATCATTAAATATTAAAAAAAATGACGTTTAAAAAAATGCCGTTAAATCCCATATTCCCTGTAGTGATTTATGGGTTTTTAAGATTGGACTAAATATGTGTAATTCTATTAGATTGATCTTCTTCAACATTGTTTTTATGTTTTTGGTCTAATTTCAGGGTCTCTGTCTCGATTATCAGAGCAACAATCATTTGCAGTACACTAAAAATCTTGCAATGTGATGTATTTACTGTATCTCCTATCAAGGTTAGGTTGGCTAGTCATGTCTGTAGTTGTACCTCACTTTCTTGACTTGATAAAATTCATAATATGTAAAGTTCCTCATGCGAAAAATGAATTTTCCTTGTGATTTTTACAGGTTTACAATCAAAAGATTCATTTTGCGCCTCTAGTAATGCCATTCAATTGGATGGGCTCCTAATTTAGTGACTTCCCTCATATTCATAAGCTCATCCTACTCAATTCTGGGAAAGTGAATATTTCATTGCAATCATGTGGTTACCTTATGGAAATCAGAATGAAGTCCTTTGGAGTATCGAAACACCAGGTCCTCTACTGCTAAGTCTACTCACAGTATGCCTCAAAACCTATTCGAAGCACAGGAAAAAAAAAAAAAAAAAACATAATCAACGTTCTAATAGGTTTGAATAGTAACTTTAGAAAACAATTCCAGGTTTATCCATCATACAAAATAATGTCAATATGATCCATTTTTTGTAGAACTTTTAGTAGCATAACAGTAAAATTCTTCTTACCGAATAGTAGGATGACCATCTGAACCCTACAAGAAGGTTGTGAACCATGACACCACGTCATTCAGATGATTGAGTTGTACTTGTTGTGCCTCCCATGTTTTTTTTCTTTCTTTTTTGACTTGTTTCATCATCTCCTCTTTTTCCCTCATAAGTTCCTCATGATCTCTTTGGCGCTCCTCTTTCTCCCTCAGCAACTCTTCGTGATCTCTTTGGCGTTCCTCTTTCTCCCTCAGCAGCTCCTCGTGATCTCTTTGGCGTTCCTCTTTCTCCCTCAGCAGCTCCTTGTAATCTCTTTGATGCTTCTCACGAAGAACCTCCAGTTCAGCTCTCATTGACTCCATATGTTTATCACAAGCTCGTGCTGCACTATCAAGTGTTGAAGAGGGTTGTGGGCCTATCCCAAATCCATGCAAGTATTTTTTTTTTTTTTTGCCCAAGCACTTGCCTTGATAGTTCTTCTTGGCTCAATGGCGTCCCCGCATCGGTGGCTACCACTTCTAAGTATTTACCAAAAGCACAAACAACGACGAAGGAATTTACAACAACTTTACTAATTGATATTCAACACAATTGGTTTCAACATTCAATACTCACATGCAGCTCACCACATTTGGGGTCAATCCAATCTCCCGTCTTCTTGGACTTGTGTGATTTCTTATAAAATTCAGGAAAATCTAGATCTCTATCCTCATCTACCTGTTAGGTTTGAAATAACAAAATGAAGAATTGGATAAAGTAGTATTCAAAATTAAGAACAAACAGTGATTTGTACATTACTAAATTAACAACTTCTCACCATAAGCGACATTGCTATTAGAAATGATAGAGATCCACTTGCATGATTGTATGGTAGCATACGCCTATTTGCTTTACCAGCTTTTAAGCGTTTCTGAAAAGAAAAAAAATTAGTGAAGAATTTTTACATATTAACGCATAATTTAATTTCAAGAATGGGGTTTAAAATTATTTTGCTACCAAGTGAGATTTATCTTTCCAAGCCACATCAATCAGATGTTTCCAGTCCTCCAAGCTCACTCCAGTAGGCGGATGACTATAGGGGTCATCAACACCCTATTCCTCAAGTTCGAGGAACCCTTGCTTTAGGTTACATCTCCAGTCCTTGTACAACAAATATGCCTTCCTATCAATGATCCATTGGGATTGTTCATCATTATGAAAATCCTTGCCGATAACAAACTTGTCCTACAAACACAATAAGAGAAGTATTACATTAATTAATTTAAGCAATTACAAATAACATAATAAAGACATTATCGCAAGATGAATCTCATACTAGCACAGCTTGGACAACAGCATCTTTGGTACTCTGATCAATTTTTTTGCACGACTTCATGCTCTTAAGAGGGCACAACCGCCTAATCTACAGTCCCAACTCCTTCATTGCTGGGGTGGCATTCCCTCCAGTGATTGCATTCAACACCCGGTTGACATAAACATGCAATTTCTCTCCTTTTTTCCTAGCTATTTTTTTCTGCACTCCTTTGCCTAATGTAGGTCCTCGTACACGAGCTGACCTTGCTTGCCCTGGTACAAAAGGGGAAGCAAGTCACAAATTACAAACATTGCTAACAACTAAGCCATAAATTATTGCTGGCTGTGGCTGCTGTTACTAGTGTTGCTGGCTGCTGTTGCTGCTGTTTGGCTGCCTAAAGTATTGGTAAATTTTGCTACAATGTTGCTACTATGGATGCAGTTGGTGCAGCTGTCTGTTGGCAGCTGTCTAGTTTGTATGGCAGTAGGTTGGTGCTTTGGTTTGCTGCCTGTTAAAATTTATCAATAAACCTACCACCACTACCACCTCACCTACTCCACTAAACCTAACCCACTACACCACTACCACCTCACCTACTCCACTAAACCTAACCCACTACACCTACATCTATATAAGGAACCATTTGTAATAGACAGAACATATCAATACATCAATCAATAATACATCAATTTTAACATGGTATCAGAGCCATAAGATTTAGGCTTGTATTTTTTTCTCACCGGCGGGCAGCCGGCCGGCAACCTTGCCTTCGCTGCCCGCTGGAATTTTTTACACATACCTTCACTCCTCACGGATGGCAGCCACTCTCTCCTCCGTTCGATTCACTACCACCATCTTGGTACATTCTTTTGCTACCAAGTGCTTGATCACAAGCCTCTCACCTTCGACCACCAGCCCCACGGCGGCGCCACCTCCTGTGGTGTCCGCTCCACCGGCAACTCCACCACCATCTCCTCCGCTTCCCGCACCGTCGCCTACGCCAGCTGTTCCACCTGCTCTGGTTCCGGCGCCGGCTCCAAGCAAGAAGCCGACATCTCCGGCGCTGTCTCCGCTACTGAGTCCTCCGACGCCGCCTACTGGAGCTCCGGCGCCGTCTCTCCCGACTACATCGCCTGCCCCATCTGCTTCCGATCAGAGTGGAGCCGAGCAGTTGTGGTGTATGGAGCAGATGGTCGCGTGCTTGATCTTCAGATGGGCACTCCTTTGTTTGCTCTCCTAGAGAGAGCGAGTTGTGGACGTGATCAATAAGTTGATATTCTTTCATCAAAGAGCATAAATCGGATTTACTTCTGAATCAGATAAATCTGAATGACACCACGAGCTGTTTCCACTCTGCGAATACTTCTCTCTCTTCCTCACCTTCCGATGCTTTTTTAGCCTTCACCACATAATACGTCCTAGTACCAAGGACCCCAGCCATTCCGACTCCGCCTGCAACTGTAACCAAAATTGCAGCCCACTTATGATGCCGGCCAACTACAATGTAAGATGAAGCAATAAATGCCACGGTAGTGCAAACCCTTTACAACCACTCTCTTTACACCACCCACGTGTACCACCTTGGAGCATGAATCTGAGGATAAATCAAACCCCAATTCAAGCATCCTCCCACTTACCTTTCTTTTTCCTTTTTTTTATTATTTTACTCTCTCTTTTGAAAACCACTTAACTTTCTTTTTCTTTTTTTTTATTATTTTACTCCCTCTTTTGAAATGAAACCGACAACACCACCCCAAGCAACCCACGTGACCCATTATTTTTATTATTTTTATTATTATTATATCTATATATATATATTTTTTTTCTTTTTCATCCCCTTCTTTATTTTTTTATTTATTTATTATTATTATTATTTTTTTTTTCTCGATTCTTTTCTTTAAAAAAAAAAAAAAAAAAAAAAAAAAAAAAAAAAAAAAAAAAACACTACTCCACCATGCCGAATGCAAAGCCCACTCCATTTCTTTATTTTTTTTCTTTTACTTTCCAGACCACTCACCCACACACATATTGTTGTGCCCATGTATATCTCTTTTCTCTCTCTGCCACTTTCAAACCCTCTTTATCTTTTATCTATATATATCTTTATCTCTTTATTATACTATATTCCCAAACACTCATCACACGCATGCACATGGCAGACACCACTCCATTTTCTTTCTTTTATTTTATTTATTTCTTTATTTTTTTTCATTAAAAAAAAAACAAAAAACAAAAAGAAAAAAAAAAACAGAGGAAGAAGACGAACTGCACACCAACTTATTTTATTCATGTCGGGACTCACCCCGATCACCATTTTACACCAAAAAAAAAAAAAAAAACAAAACCAAACCAACACAAATCGGCACAGTGGGATTTTTCTTCTCTACTCTGCTGCAGGTCTCTTCTTCTTGCCTCCGTCTTGGGCGGCCCTTGCTGGTGTTGCCTCCGTGTTTCCCACTCCACTGGGCACGATCACTACTCCCTGCTCCTCCACTGCAGCATATGGCGGCCCTCCAAATCGGAACATCACGGTGGCCTTCCGCTTCAGCTCCTTGTTTTCTGTCTTTAGCACACTTATCTCTGCTCGCGCATCCTTATACATGCGTTGGAGCAGAACCAGCTGAGAGTTTAACTGTTGCACCTCATTTGTCCTGCTCTGCAGCCGGTGCGACAAGTTTGTGACCGCAGTCATGGTTTCCACACATGACTTCAGAGTATACTGATTGGCCTCAATATCAGTTTGCACCGCCATTTTTTGCTCCACCGACCGCATCGGAAAGTTCAACGGAGCAAACACAGAGGTGTTTGGTTGAGGTTCACTGGCCACCGCACCAGTTCTCTCTCTTGTTGACTCATTGAGGTCGGGAAAGAGAGTGAGCAGCCCACGGGAAGACGAAGCCATTTTCTGGGCAACAGAGTGTTACAACGTATTACAGCGTTTCTCTCTCAGCAAAGGAAGAGTTTTTTTCAGAGGTTTCTCTCAGTTTTTTTGTCTCAGCTTCTGCCTCAGCCTCAGCCTTTGTCTTGATTAAATAGCCGAGGCAGCCACGCGCATCGCGCGCCTCTTGCCACCAGACGACAAAACGGGCGCGCAAGCCAAGGCGCCCACGTGCCTCGCCATCATGTCCGGCACGCCTTTTTATGGATTGGGCACGCCTTTTGATGGCACGCCTTTTGATAGATTGGGCACACCTTTTGAGGGTGCGACTTTTTAAGGGTCCGACAAGACTCTGTAAACTGTCCCGATATTAATTCCGGTTAGCTCCTTCAAGGGTCCGACAAGACTCTGTAAACTGTCCCGACATAGATTCCGGTTAGTTTCTACAAGGGTCCGACAAGACTCTGTAAACTGTCCCGACATTGATTCCGGTTAGTTTCTACAAGGGTCCGACAAGACTCTGTAAACTGTCCCGACATTGATTCCGGTTAGTTTCTACAAGGGTCCAGCAAGACTCCGTAAACTGTTACAACAACTGTCACCACATTGTCTGCTACAACGGTCCGACATGACCCCATAAACTGTCTTCTACAACGGTCCGACATGACCCCATAAACTGTCTTCTACAACGGTCCGACATGACCCCATAAACTGTCTTCTACATCGGTCTGACACCGCCATCCAGTGTCCTCTACACCGTTATGACACCACCATACAGTGTCCTCTACAACGTTATGACACCACCATCCAGTGTCTTCACCAATGGTCTGACACGACCATACAGTGTCTCCTATCCTCTTTTATTTTTATGTATTTTCTTGTTTTATTACTCTCTCCAAACTCAAGTTGGTTAGTTTCTATCCTCCTTGAGTTTGCGGGGGGCTGTTAAAATTTATCAATAAACCTACCACCACTACCACCTCACCTACTCCACTAAACCTAACCCACTACACCACTACCACCTCACCTACTCCACTAAACCTAACCCACTACACCTACATCTATATAAGGAACCATTTGTAATAGACAGAACATATCAATACATCAATCAATAATACATCAATTTTAACACTGCCTTATGTTTACAACTAGTTTACGCAGTTTAGTTGTTTGGTCTTAGTAACAATGTATATATATTTGGCACGGAGTAGCAGTTTCTTTTTTCTTTTTTAAGAAAATCTATTAACCCAAACAATAAACCACCCAGAAAATTGGAACCTATGATGTATATTTACAGTTGTTATTGTGAGCCACACCCATGAACAAATCCTAATCTCTGATAACAGATTCATTTTTTTTTTTTTTTTTGAGTTTCCAGAACTACTGTTCTTTTTTCTCCTACATAGAGTAAAGCATTAATGCATGCATTATGGATTGGTACTTTTTCATCAACTCTCATACAAGGTAGACCTGCAGGCAGGCATCTTCCATATCTAAAAACCTTTCAACTTGAGATTTATTAAATTCCTTCCCTAAATTAGCTACAATACACAATATCTTTAGCAAAGCAATGCAATGCAATGCAATGCCTATATAAGATAGAAGCTTCAATCTGCCATTTGAAAGTTTTTCTAAAACTAACAGCTCCAAACCAAACTGGTTGCATCAAAACCAGCAGCGTTTTTGTTTGTCATGTTATTTTTTCGCACCAAACCAAACATCTACATTGTACAAGACTACTAAAAGGTACTAACCCACCATTGTTGTTTTCTTTCCCATGGACAATATATCCTTTTAATTAGTCACCAATGAACAACAAACAAATATTTTAAACAAAAAAAGCTCCAAAAGAAGTACAATTGTCTGCGCCATTCTTCTTCCCCCTCATTCCATGCCCCCTCTCTACAACAGGAATAAAGTCAGATTGTTTTGGTGTTTATGGGGTGTGTTCTGTACTATTATTTCTCTATTTTTTGGATCCTCGCCAACTTTTGGCTTGAGCTAGCATGTGTGCTCCTCTTAGTGCCAACCTAGTTGGGATTAGGATGGATCACTTTGATGATTCTTGTTTCTTGCCTTTCATTGATGTAATCTAATACTTTGTATGGTTTTTCTTCTACATCGATAAAGTTCCTCTATTTGCTTATAAAAAAAACAAAAAAAAGAATACCTAACACAAAAGCATTGCTTAAAATGGGTTTAGTGAGGATAATAAACTTGGTGAAGGAGGTTTTGGAAGTGTCTACTGGGCTAGAACTTCTGATGGCCTTCAGGTTAGTGCTCTCTCTACTCTGCGCATCTCATCTGCATATCATGTTTCCTACTTTGCAATTTTTTTTTATTATCTGGCCATAGATTTTACCTAATAGAACTCACACCTGGCTAGTAAAATTTTCTTTTATTGATCATTATTGGTTGGTTGTTTTTTGTTTCATTATGAACATGATGCAGATAACAGTAAAGAAGTTGAACTCACTAAATTCAAAAGCAGAGATGAAATTTGCAGTGGGGAGGGGTTATTGTGCAGGTGGTGCTGAACAACGCCTCAATGAGGATAAACACCCTCAAGTCAGAGGAGTTCATGGGTGCTATAATTTTGCACCCAACACAAACCAATGAGTTTGGAGAGACAAAGCAAGAAGTCGGAGTCCAGCAAGAAGATTGCTTTTTTATATTGCAATATATTTTTTAATTTGGGTACCTAGCATTTGTAATCTGAGAAACTTGTTTTTCTCAATTGACTCTAAAAAACATAAAACTCAAAATTCAAATTTCGCAAAATCCAAAATCCAAAATCAAATTCCAATTTGTCTCTCTTTTGTATATTAACTGAAAATTTTGACTGCCCATTTACTTTTTCTTTTGCTTCCAACCTATACCTTCATAACTCTTCCTTTCCTTGTCTCTTCATTGTGCCACCCTGTATAAGATGATAACGTTTTGGAATTTTTGACATTGAATTTGGGATTTATGTATAGAAATCAAACTAATTCAACCAAACCCATTTACGAAATCAACACAAAATTAAACTAAAAAAATCATATAAAACCCTACAAAAAGTGTGAGAAATGGGGAAGAGAGAGATAGCGAGAGAGAGAGAGAGACCAAGATCGATAGTGAGGGAGAGAGACTGAGAGCAACAGAGCGAGAGAAAAATACATGTGCTTCAATGGTGGTGCAGATTTGCAGTGGTCATGGTGGCGAGCGTCGGTTTCCAGCGACGGTGATGATCATCGGTGGTGAGCGGCGGTGAGGTTTGGTATTGACTTCTCTCTATCTGGTGTGTGAGCCAGAACAGAACTCAAAAAGTGTTTTTGTGTCAATAGGATACTAGGTGCCAATATAATGCCCTTCCCTCTAAAAAAATATTTGGAATCTTTAGTGATCAGATTCTTATTTGTCAGCAAATGTTCATTAACAGCAACTAAAACATTGGTAGCCAAACTTAACATTTGGCAACTAATTTTTATTTTCGTCGGCAAAAATTTAATATACAACGACTAAATTATTTTAGTCACCAAAAGTTCATCAATGTCCCGATTATTTGGCAACTAAATTTAGTTTGTTGACAAATAACAGTATACGGCGACTAAATGAAGAATTAGTAGCCTAAAATTTCGACCAACACCAACTAAAAATATTTTAGTCGCCTATTACGTTGTATTTAGTGACTAAAGTTTTTTTTAGTTTCCAATAAACAATATATCTCGCCTAAAATAATATAGTAGCTAAAACCTTCAACCAACGCCGACTAAAAGAAAATTTAGTCGCCAAAAGTTCCATTTTTGGCGACTAAAATTTTTTTGGTCGCCAAATGTGCAGTTTGTTGTAGTGCAAAAACCTTGAAAGGAATTGTAAAGCATATTGACGTGACTGCAATCCACTAATTCCAGGAAAAAAAAATTTACAAACATAGAACACAAACAAATCCCTGCTATAAATCTGTCATAGAATTCAGTTTATTTTCTAAAATAAAATAAAAAATCCTGAACAATCCTAGAAATCAATTTCACTCGTTAAGAAACCCATAAAAGCAATCCTGCAAACTAAAAGATAAAAATTATGAAAGAGAAAGAGCAACAAACGAGCAACAGTGGACAGAGGAAAAAAAAAATACCAAGAACACCATTGAAGATTGTATCAGTGATACAGCTGATATGACTCTTCTCAATCCTCACCTACAATTAAAAGAATTAAAATAAAATAAAAATATCCGAATTGCATGAGGTAAATAAAATTTACAAGTATACCTCACCGACTTCAAGATGGTCATTATAGTGCTCTATCATTGACCTACAAAATCAAGTAACTTAATAAGTAGTACTTTCGGGCAGACTAAACTCGTACTTATACCGAAACTACTATTTATCTACTTCAATTTTAGTGTACACCCTTGCTGGAACACCGACAGTAGGAATTCTAGAATGCCAATGAGAATAACAAACCCCTACATAATAATCAAAAGTGCATCCATGTAACATTTAACGACTACTTATAATATCCCAAAACTTTTTTATAAACTTTTTTTTTCTCAGTGCCGTCCCAAAATGAATAATCGTCTAACAACCACAACGGATATCCACCCGTTGACTAAAACACTAATGAACAAAAGATTAATTAGTTAAAACTACACAAAGAAAAAATATTAAAAGGATATAGCATATTTAACTTACACATGAGGGTCGTTGCCCAAGTCCTTAATAAAAAGGGAAAACTCATACGAAAGCCTCTGTTTATTGATATAACTTGGCAGCAGTTCCTATTTAAAAACATTACGCTCTTTGTAAGGCTTAACCATAACTTCAACAATCAAAAGTGAAAATCCCTAATGTCCGCACATTTTGCATTAAGAAGCTCTGCAAAACACAAAAATTTTAGATATGCATTTCAAAAACCAAAACCAAATAAAATGAAAATACATAATGAGTTACAATATACCATTAACATGTATCGCCTTTTTGACCCAAATAAGTTTGGCTTTATAGTTTACAACCTAGATTCCATGCAACCATCTAGTACAACAAGAGCCCAAAGAATAGATTTGGCCTAATGCTTTGCTAATATCACCAAATAGAGGCATTACTTTAGGTTTAATATAAGTCCACCAATCCTTGATGGGATAAGACTTTTCAGACCAGATTTTATATTCAGAATCAACATAAGAGAAAATATCTTTGCTAGTAGCCCACCACCCATGCCTACAATGCATCCACGACCAGAGGAAGAATTTCCACACGCTTCTAATGTAAAAGCTACAATTGTATATCAACTGCAAGGTCGTCAAGCTGAATTTCAATATGAGAGAACTTTTTTGTCCACCTCTCTAAATGAAGATTTTGCATTGGAGTTTAGTAGTTTTGACTTTGAAGATAATTGTAGAGCAATGGAACACTTGGCAACATTAAGGATTTTCAAAGAGAGTAGTTACGTTGTACACGGTTACTTTGTAGATGGTAATAGAGTTTTATTTGAAAAAGTTGGACAAGATATTTTCTCTTAGGTTGATTCAATATACCATTAGCATGCATCGCCTTTTTGACCCAAATAAGTTTGGCTTTATGGTTTACAACCAAGATTCCACACAACAATCTAGTACAACAATAGCCCAAGGAATAGATTTGATGTGATATTTTGCTAATATCACCAAATAGAGGCATTACTTTAAGTTTAATGTAAGTCCACAAATCCTTGATGGCATAAAACTTTTCAGATCAAGGATTGGTGGACTTACATTAAACCTAAAGTAATGCCTTTATTTGGTGATATTAGCAAAGCATTACATCAAATCTATTCTTTGGGCTATTGTTGTACCAGATTGTTGCGTGGAATCTCGATTGTAAACCATAAAGCCAAACTTATTTGGGTCAAAAAGGCAATACATGCTAATGGTATATTGAATCAACCTAAGAGAAAATATCTTGTCCAACTTTTTCAAATAAAACTCTATTGCCATCTACAAAGAAACCGTCTACAACGTAACTACTCTCTTTGAAAATCCTCAATGTCGCCAAGTGCTCCATTGCTCTACGATTTAAAAGTCAAAACTACTAAACTCCACTACAAAATCTTCATTTAGAGAGGTGGACAAAAAAAATTTCTCATACTGAAATTCAGCTTGACGACCTTGCAGTTGATATACAATTGTAACTTCTACATTAAGAGCATGTGGACATTCTTGCTCTGGTCGTGGATGCATTGTGGGCATGGGTGGTGGGCTACTAGCAAAGATATTTTCTCTTATGTTGATTCTGAATATTAAATTTGGTCTGAAAAAGTCTTATGCCGTCAAGGATTGGAGGACTTATATTAAACCTAAAGTAATGCCTCTATTTGGTAATATTAGCAAAGCATTACGCCAAATCTATTTTTTGGGCTATTATTGTACTAGATTGTTGCGTGGAATCTCGATTGTAAACTATAAAGCCAAACTTATTTGGGTCAAAAAGGCGATACATGCTAATGGTATATTGTAACTCATTTTGTATTTTCATTTTATTTGGTTATGATTTTTGAGATGCATATCTGAAATTTTTGTTTTTTTGCAGAGCTTCTTAATGCAAAATGTGCGGACATTAAGGATTTTTGCTCTTTGTTTGTTGAAGTTATGGTTAAGCCTTATAAAGAGAGTAATGTTTTTAAACAGAAACTGCTGCCAAGTTATATGCATGAAGAGAGGAGTGTGTGGAAATTCCTCCTCAGGCTGTGGATGCATGGTAGGCATAAGTGGTGGGCCACTAGCAAACAAACTAGCCCACCCAGAAGATCGTGCCATCCCTAATAAAACTAATAAAAAAGAACGAAGTATAAGTAAACTAACAGAGTCAATAATACAAATACAAATAATAAACATAATAATAGTGGATAAGCAAATAAACATAATCAACAAGAATATCATTACAAAAAATACAACAAAATAATTACAAACAGTATAAAAACAATCCCAAAAGGAAACAATACAAACATATAAAAAGGGGCAAAACTACCGTGGCAAACAGCTAACAACAAAACACACAATGTAGATAATGATAACATAACAGACAGAACAGAGCATTGTTGTTACCTTTTCATTAATCATCACAGCACCACCATTAGACAATAGAAGAAAAAGCAAAGAGGGAGAGAGCAAAGAAAAAGCAGAGAGAATAGAGAGAGAGAGAGAGAGAGAGAGTACCGAATCAGCGAGCAGAGAAGACTGGCAAGGCTATAGTTGGCGACCGGCGAGGCTGCGGCCGAGCAAGAGGGGAGACAATCTGATGAATGAGATGAGATGTGAGGGTGTGAATTAGGAATCAAGATCCTCTTCTTAAGGTTTCTACTTGACTTCCTACTTGCTAGGTCATTGGGCTCACTTTTAGGCTCAATTTCGATAATCCGAACCGTTCACATTTTAAGATTTGTTGAGTATATCATACCTGTAAAAAATCAAGTTGATCGGATATCAAAAAAACATGTATTCGGATCATCGAACTAAAAACTATTTTTTTAAAAAATTTAATAAACAGTTTTCCGAACACATATCCGATCAATTTAATTTTTTACAGGTATGATATACTTAACAAATCTTAAAATGTGAACGGTTCGAATTATCAAAATTAGACCTAAAAGTAGGCCAAATAGCCTAGCAAGTAGGAAGTCAAGCAGGAATATCAGGGAGAGGATTCTGATTCATGAATTAGGGTGAGACCATAAGAGTTATGTACATTTGTTTGGGAAGCCTTTATTTATTTGTTTTTTTCTTAAAATAATAAAGTTAAAAAGGTTTAAATGGTTGGTAAAATGAAAATATTAATTAATTATTTTTTTCTTACAATCATCTTTTTAATTACAAAAAAAAATATCACAAATCATTTTTAAATAATTTTTTTATCTCATAAAATTGTTAAAAAAATTAAAAAACTAACTACAATAATCAATTTTCCAAACAAGACAGAGAAAAAAAAAAAACTTGTAAGGATAGACGTGAACAACTATAGTATCCAAAAGTGGTTTTTGAATACCATACATGAAAAAAAATTCATAACTATTAGATTTATCAGAATGATCTCAGCCATCATTAATTTGTTTGGTGCACTTGCTAGATTACAAATTTTAGTTACGGAGTAGTATTTAATAAATAAGCGGTGAAATAAATTTTTGATGTGTAAATATCCTTTTTACCCTTGTTAATTGTAAATTGAATCAATCTTTATTTTTTGTTATTCACTACTAGTCCATATTTCTCAAAAAAATAAAAAAAAATAAAAGATTAATCGACAATCCATTTTTGTCTTTTTCTATTTTCAAAAAAAATAATATAAAATAAATCTAAGGGTATAATCATAAATTAATATGTCCACAGCAGAAGCTGATAATCAGAAACAGTGGGTGGGCATAATCAATTTTTTTGAGTTAAAATAAGTTGTTAGAATAAAAAACTGTTTGAAATAAATTAATCAAACAATCCAAATGGTGAACAACTTCTCAGAATTAGTTTTTTTGAGTTAAAATAAGTTGTTAGAATCAGAAAACATTTAAAATAAGTTAACAAAACAGTTCAAAATAACTTTTTCAAAACTAGAATCTATGAGTTGGCCAAAATAATCCACACCAAACACCCCTTATAACTGGTGAAAAGCAAAACTGAACTTTATTTTTTCTCTCCAACATTGGTAATCAATTATATGATTTTTTTTGTTTTTTGTCAACATTTAGGGATGTAAATCTGGCTCATAAGCCAGTGGCCTACCCAAAGCCCGTCAGTGGCCCAAGTAGGCTTGGCTTGGCCTGACTCGAGTCGAAGCCCAATCTAAGACCTTGGGCCTGAACCTGACCCATATGTTTTAGAGTCCTGCTGTAATACCCCGAATAACGCCATTAACAATAATTAATATAAAGCACCTTTAAAGATCTTAAATCAAAATTAAGCTATTCAATTGTGCAGAATAATTAAAAATATAGTGAATAAGTTGGGTGCACATAAATTCCTTTGTCAAATAATCACTAATATATATAAAAATATTTGATTGAATTTAAGTACCTCAAATTATCAAGGAATAGAAATGTAAATTAGTTAATAGAAACTAATTGGAAAATTTGAGTGTACCACAAATTATGATTTTATCTTGAAGGGTAATTTATGAAAAAAATATAAGATCTATTGAAAATAAATTATAATCTAAATAATTTAATAGAAAATACTAAGAAATTAAGCATTTTTTTGCGTGTAAATAGAATCCCTCAATCCAACTCAAGATATTGGATCATTTTAATTACACTCATTTGATGGATTTAGCTCAGGTGGCCCAAAATGGCTTTGGGCCTCTTTATTAAATTCAAATTCGAAGACAAAAATAGTTTTACTTTATATTAGGTGGTATAGTTTTACTTTACTTAAGCCATAGCCAACCCAAACAACTAAATGCCCAATACATTGGACCCTTTATAAAATGTCCATTACTTTGGATAGGGTGCTTGCGGATCAGGTTGGGTTGGGTTGGGTGACTTCTTATTCGTCATTCATCTGAATTTTGGCAGATTGAAAAAAATTAATCTGCATCCGTCCACTTAGTTAGTGCATGCGAATTGAGCAAACTGTGTTGGTTTGTGGATAGATGTAGATTGATTTGGCGATGGTCTTTACTGTTTTATGCTTTTTTTGAACTACTTTAAAGTAATTCTTTACTATTTTTTGTCTTATTTGAGTTCAAAATTTTTTATTCTTCATTTTTTATAATTAAAATAAAGGCCAAACTTTTATTTTTCATAAGCAGCTAATCTATATATATATATATATATAATAACAAAAATGAGATTTTTAGTGAGAAAGCCTCTTAAGGTCTCCACATGCCTAACCTCAATTTCCTATTTTTCTAATTGAAAAAAATAATAAACTATTCATACGTCTTACAAAATTTTTGAATTTAAAAATAAATAAATAAAAAATCTTCAAGTCCATCTCCTAAGATCATTGCCTAAATATGATCATTTCCTAAAATCAAATATAAAATTATGGTTTGTTGACCTTTCAATTTATTTGCCCATCTTCTAAAACCTCTATCTTAAATCATTCACTCCTTAAAATAAATTAAACAAAAATCAATTCAAATATGTTTAAATTGTTTTTTTTATTGATTTTGTTTCCTTATAATTAATTTGGAAAACTGATTTAGTTGTTTCCCTAAAATTAAATTGTTTCGCTATAAATAAATTAAATAAATTGATTTGTCTGTTTTCATACTAAATTTGTGGATTTTTAAGTTTAAAAATTAATTTAAAAATAAAAAAATTTCATAATTTATGATTTAGAAAAAGAAAAATAAAGAAAATCATTTTTGTGCACTCTTTCTCTAACCCATTTTTTCTCTTATCCCCAAACCCTAGCCGTCATACGTTACACCTTATCCAAGTCATACACATCCTCATCATCATATAAATATTACATTCATACAATGATGCAACTCACTATTTTTTCTCTATCTTTATGAAACAATTGGAGATTAGTTAAAATTTAGTCTTTTGCGTTCTTTAAATAAACTCTTTCATCTTTTACGTACACTTTTTTTTTTTTAAATTTTAGTTCTAACCATTTTTTTTTTTTTTTGGCATTTCATATTTTACATATCATTTGTCCCTCTACTCTCTACTAACCATTATTTATTTTCTTACTTATAACTTTTTTTTTTGGTTGAAAAATATTCTTTTCACTAGAACTTTTATGCAAAATTTTATCCTAAAATGATGTGATAGTGTCATTTGTATAATAAAAAAAATGTCAATGGACTCTTTATTGTAAACTGATAGATCAAAATCCAACCAAATCATTATTAATAATTTATTTTGTATTGATTTTATGTTTTTATATCACTATTCTTTTTTTATTTTTTACTTTTAATATTTTGCGACATCATGATATGCGTTAATTGACAATTGGTGTAGAGCATTACTTCAAAAGTTAATAATTTCTTTCTTAATATTTTTATGACTTCACTTTAATATTTTTATCTGCAGTTGATTTTATTTGAAAATATCAATTCAAACAATATTTACATAAACAAATATCTGTTTAATTTTGTTTGAATTAAAGTGATATTTTGTTTGAATTGATTTTTATTTAATTTTGTTTAAAAATATTATAAAAAAATATCTATAGTTGTCTAGATTAAAGTGAAATTACGGCCATAACTACAACACTATAAAAGAAATATTACATTCAATCTATTTTTTCAAAACTACTAAATATGCATAAATATGTTCATTTTATTATGAAAAAAAATTACTAATGATGTATGTTTACCAATTTAAAAAGAATTTGCATAAACAAATTGGTCAAGTAACTTTTCAATTTGTGTTAATTGATATAAATCTAACATGGCTTACGTACCTTGATCATTTCATAAAATTGTAAATTTTTTTAAAAATACCATTACATTTTATGGTCAGCTTAAATTTATCATACTCTATCAATTGACAAACCAAATTTTGCTAATATGAGAATATTTTTTCCTAATGTACTTACTGAAATAAATATAAAAATTTAAATATTTCATTGCACTTTTTTTACCACATCGCCTTAAAAATAAAGTGAGATAGAAGATGAGTGGGAGAGAGGAAGGGAGAAAAAAAAGATATTATGTCACTTGACAAACTATGGAATGATGAATTATAATTGTGAATTTCGTTGATAATATAATTATACTTGACCGAAAGTATAATTCTTGTAGTTTTAGAAAATTTATTTATTTTAATTTTACCGATTGAGTTATTATGTATCTATTTGCTATAATACTTAGGACAAAACATTAAGGAAAATGATTGGGGGCCCTAAAAAAATTGCCCCTAATACCCCTAATTTCCATTTTGGGAAACTGTTTTTTTTTTTCTTTCTTTTTTCTTTTTCTTTTTTTTTTTTTTTTTACTTGAAATGGAATTTCGGGGCATTCGAGCCCCGAAATCTCGGGCCCTCAAGCAGCGCCGAAACATTAATAGCAATAAAAAATAAAATAAAATAAAAATTGTATAGGACCATTTCCAATGGTTACTCAAACCTTTCTTCAAATTCAAAATGAGTTCAGTTGCTATTCCAATGATTGCATCAAATAAGTATCAAATTGAAATTTTCACTTTTATTTCATTGGACTTGTAATAACTTAGATTTTTAATTATTCTGTAAAATTTATACTAATATTATTTAATCTCAGTTCGGAAAATATATAATTTATTATATATTATTATGCGTAATTTTGCAAAATAATATAATTATTAAAAGTTTAGAGGTCAAAATATAAATAATAATAATATAGATAATATAAATAATAATAATAATGAGTATGGTTCTAAAATAAATAATTAATTTTCTGTTGATATACAATAAAGTATAATTTAATTAGAAATTAAATTATTTATATAATTATATTAAAATATTCGATCAAAAATAATTACCTTAAATATCTATTAAATACACGATTGAATCTTTACAATTATTATCGAATTTGGAAGAAAGGAACTGCCCGGCCACGTGTTGGCCAAGCAATGGTCTCACCTCCTTATAAATAGGAGGTGATTCGGCTGAAGGAAAATAAAGAAGAAAGAAAAAGAAAGAAGAAAGAAAGGAAAGAAAGAAAGTAGAGGAAGAGGGAAAAAATAGTGGACGGTGAAAGGGTCTTTGATAGTAAAAAAAAAAGTAAGATATTAAAGTTAAGGTAAGTTATATTATATTTTGAGTTATTAAAATGTATTTTACATATGTTTTGACTTATCAAAATCTGTTTTATATAAGTTATATTTTTAATAAAAGTTATGTTTTATAAAGATTTTAGTTACGTGGTTTTATTTCTGAACCCTATTTCCTTAAAAAGAAATCTATATGTTTGTTTTACTTTTAAAGAATATTTGGCTATAACCTTATATAAAATTATGTTTTATAAGTACCACCACGAGAGTCCCATACTTTGGGGGACTTAAATAACCACTGGGCTCTGTTTGGTTACTTTGTAGCCCTCCGATCCATTGACCTCTGTTCTGTGCGGACCAAAGTGTTGTGCGGAGCTAAGTGCTACACTATTGTGGGAGCCACCTCTAGAATCCGTACGAGCCACCTCTTGAATCTGTACCTCTGTTCTGTGCGGACCAAAGTGCTGTGCGGAGCTAAGTGCTACACTATTGTGGGAGCCACCTCTAGAATCCGTACGAGCCACCTCTTGAATCCGTACCTCTGTTCTGGCTGTCACTTCTGTGACCTCTGTTCTGTTCTGTTCAGTACCGTGGTTATGGTTATTTATTTACATAATATCTGTATTTCAGTTTCTGCTACTTAAATGATTTCTACTACTCAAATGATTTGTTTATGTAAATATTTTGGCTACATAACTATCCATGGTTATTTCGTGTCCCTTATACTCTTGGTATAATAATATTTCTCACTCTGCCATGTGCTTATAGTTGTTTACCAATTTTCAGGAATCAATGCACTTCAAAAATAGCTTTTTGAAAAGTCGGGTTGCGGAATAGACATACACAGTATTTTTTTTTATGATATTATTTATATGTAAATATCAGCCTTTTTGGTCGATATATTTTGTAATAAAAATAAAAACTCCAATGATTATTTTGGTACCCTTATTTAAATATTACTTCCGCTCGCGTTATTTGATTTGTTTAAGAATTGGCCGTAGGTAACCTCAGTTACTGCCCATCACGATGCTTAACCCTTGGGTACGGGGAGCGGGTCGTAACAAGACTGAGGACAAATGTGCCTTTTATCAAATCACTGTTCATTGTCGTTACCGGATGTCTCCCCAGATGTCCTCCTGGATAGCCACCTCAAGGCAAAAATTTGTGAAAAAATTACACTGGTCGGTCGACCGACCGGACATCCACTCGGTCGTCCGCCCTGTCGACCGGTGTTCTAATAAAGCTCCAAAATCCTCCGTTGGAGTACTTAATATCAAATGAAGCTTTTACACAAATTTGATGAAAAAATGATGCACCTTTGGAGATGCTCTAACTCATGCCATGTTTGGGATGTTATCTTTTTTTATTAAAAAGTCAAAAAATTAAAGAGTGCTAAAAATGTATTTGGCATGTATGAAGAAAAAAAAAAGGGTTAATTACCACACACAAAAAAAAAAAAAAAAACCCCCAAGGTTTCACATGTTTTTCGTTTTAAATCCTAATGTCTCAATTTCGACAAATTAAACCCTGAAATTCCATCTGTGTTTCAATTTGCCTCATCTATCCATCTCCGTTTGTGTAAGGTAATGGAGGGGGTTTAAAGTGAAAAACACTAGGTTTAAAGTGAAAAACACGTGAAACTTTGAAGTTTATTTTGTAATTAACCTTTTTTTATTTTTAGCGATTTTAATTTTAAAAAATGGTTAGTTACACAAAAAAAAAGCCATAAGGAAGGGTAAAAGGAAAATCACAAAAAAATCATAACTTTAAACTTCAGTGTTTTTCACTTTAAACTTTCTCTATTACCTTACACAGACGGAGATTGATGGAGAGGGCAAATTGAAACACGGATGGAACTCCAGGGTTTAATTTATCAAAATTGAAACACTGAGATTTAAAGTGAAAAATACCTGAAACCTTGGGGGTTCTTTTGTAATTAACCAAAAAAAAAAGTTCAAAAATCTTTGTACTGGTTTAAAAAGACCAAACAATTCTTGTGAATGAGTGTATAGGTATTTATACCTTTAGAAGGGTAAAAGGAAAAATTGAAGTAACGAACAAAAATATTTGTATTTTCTCATACAATTAAAAAATTTATTTCTAAATACATTAATTTTTTTTGTCTCTTAAAAATCCAAAAAAGCCACTTAGAAAACTAATTTGAAAAACTCTTTTTGTTAAAAAAGTTAAAACTTACTTAATATTATTTATTATTTATTTTTAAATTAATTTAAAAATAAATTTATCAATTATTGTTTAATCCCATGCATAGCACGGGCGATATGCTAATATCTATCTATCTATATATTGTATAAGCAAAAGGGAGTTTCTAACCCATAAAGCCTCTAAGAGTTCCAAGTTCCCAATCAAAATTTCATAATTTTTTGATTTTTAAAAATTAAAAAAAATCTTCTGTTGGCTAGTTCTTATTCAAGCAACAAAAACAAAAATTAATATCCCTTAATTTTTGACTTTCAAATGGAAAGTATATCATATCTAAAAAAAAATTTTGAAAGTACCTTAATCAATTTCAAAATTCAAATTTGAGAGTCACTAAATATGGAAAGCAATCTATTAATTTAAATTTAATATTAGTACAATATAAATTTAAAATTATAATAATCTATCCATGATTTATAAAATTAAAATTATAATAATTAACTCATAATTTTTATATTAAGGAGCAATAAGAGTGACATTGAGATTATTTATATATTTTACAAAAGAATGTTTTTAAGAAAATACATTATGAGAGTTTCAAAATCTCATACAAAATATATATACTATTATAATTGCAAAATGTTGTCATCTTATTAAAGTTAAAAGTTGAAACTCTTTTTTTTTATTTTTTTTTATTTTTTTTAATATGTGTTACAATATAAATGGTCTATAAATTAATTTTATATTCTTAAAATAAAATTTTAAATTTAGATTGTTCCTTAAATTATGTTACCAGAATAAGATCAATATTCGTTCATTAACTGATGCATCTTTTATTAAATTATAAATTTTAATTTTAAATTTAAATTTTTTTAAAAAAAAATTTATTACTACAATTAGAATGAGATCAATATTCACATATGTCAATGATGTGTCATAATATTATTGGTCGAAACATAATATGTTATTAAATACACGTGTTCAAATTATTAATTGCTATTAAAAGTTTATATTTTTATTTTTTGTCATTTTTTGTTTTAAATTTTATAATTTTTTTTATATCCTTCTAAACTTCAAATACTTAAATAATAATTTTTTTTAACGCAAATATTTTTTTTAACAAAAGACAAAAACATTAAGAAAATTAATGACTTTTTTCACAATTGCCAAACATAATGGATTCTATTAATTTTTTTTTATCTCAATTGTCAATTAAAATATATATATATATATATATATTTTTTTATTAAATAGTTAAGAAGTGACTTTTGCTAAAATCAAATATAAATAAATATATATATATATTTTTTCTATTAAAAGTGATAAATCGTGAAACTTAACTTTTTTTTTATATAATAAAAAAAGAAAATGAGAGTTACACGTAATAATTTATTATTCCAGTAAAGTTACAAGCTCACACTTTCACCCGTAATTATGTGGCAAGAGAGTTGGGTCTCATCTCATTGAGTGTATAGCAAATCAAAAGTTAACACATATGGTACTACATCATTGTGAATACAATTGTAGGCATTTTTTTGCGTGTCTCGAACATTTTTCTTATTGTTCATATGGACTTTTTTAGCACTTGCGTAACATGGTGGATCGTGTGATTTTTTTTTTAATTTCAATTGTCAATTAAACAAACTAAAATAAAAAAAATGAATTTTTTTTAGCTCAAATTGTTAAAAAGTGACTTTTGCTAAAACAAATAAAAATAAATGCTATTTTTCTAATAAAAGTGATGGTTTGTGAAATATCTTTTTTTATTTTAAAAAATGAGAGTTATAGATGATAATTTGTTGATCATCTAGAATTATTTTCAGATTAAATGATAGTACCATTCTAAATTTTCTTCTTACCTTTTTATTTTTATTTTTAATCCAGATACTTTTATTTTGTTAGAAATTTAAATTTATTATATTTAAATATTTATTGTAATTTTTAAATTAAAAATAATTTTTGAAAAATCATATTTAAATTATTTTATGCCATTATAAAATATATATTTTTTAATATCAAATTATTCGATGATCCTTTTCTAAAAGGTGTATTTGCTTTTGTTCATTAATATTAAATTTTTAATTAATCTTATTTACTATTAAAAAAATAAATTAGTAAATAATTTTATATATTTATATATACAATTTTTTTTCGATTACTTAAGTTATTTGGTATCTTTGTCCAAGTCCATTTAGATTTATTCAAAATTTTGAATTTTACATAAATTCTCACCGAATTAAAAATTATGTTGTCCAATCTTTAAAATTTTACAGGCTTGACTTGAATTGTTTGGGTTCAACTTGCCCAAATTTACAACTTTAGTAAGGGATTGAAAGTTACATGATTGAAATTGTGACAAATTCAAAATTGATAGATAAATTGTGAAACTTAAATTGTAGGTTTCAATATTTTTTTGTTTGCATAATTTACATAAAAAATCTAACTATTTATATTATTTTATATAACCATATTTTATTAATTTTTTCACATCCCGTGCATAGCACGGGTTCTCACTAGTGTATATTAAGGAAAATGAGATTTTTAATGAAAAGACCCTTGTAAAACTCAAAACCCTCATACTATTTTTCTAGAATTTTTTTTTAATAATTAAAAAAATTCTATTGAATCATTTTAAAAAATAGTAATTAATTTATTCAAAAAGAAAGTTAATTAATCTATTTAAAAATTTAAATAGCTTTTATGCCTTGATTTACACATTTCAAAAGGAAAGTTAATTAATTCATTTAAAAATTTAAATTTAAAAGGAAAGTTAATTAATCTATTTAAAAATTTAAATAGCTTTTATGCCTTGATTTACACATTTCAAACAGAAAGTTAATTAATTCATTTAAAAATTTAAATTTAAAAAGAAAGTTAATTAATCTATTTAAAAATTTAAATAGATTTTATTCCTTAATTTACACATTTCAAAAGAAAAGTTAATTAATTCATTTAAAAATTTAAATTTAAAAGGAAAGTTAGTTAATTTATTTAAAATTTTAAATAACGTTTATGTTTTGATTTATACACTTTAAAAGGAAAGTTAATTAATTTATTTAAAAATTTAAAATTAGAAATTGAAAAGGAAAGTTAACTAATCAGTTTCAAAATTTAAATTTTTGTACTACTAAAATATAATAATTAGTGATATAGATAGAATCAAACAAAATGTGTAGGTTTTAGAGTTTTAAAGTAAAAAAATTATGTCAGAATTTGTTCAAATATAATTCTCTTAATATTAATAAAAAAAATTATTGATTGATTAAAAGCACCGTAAACATTAAGATTATTATTATTTTTTTATCATATTGAATTATTAATATAGGATGTATTATAGGCTGAAACCAAGAATTGTAGGAAAAAAAATCGACTCGAACTAGATTTTCTAGACTCATTTTTAATATTTAATCCAATATTAAAACCTCCAAATTAGCTCATACCGACCGATAAAAATAATTTTAAATAATCAAGACAATTTTTAATGTGTAGGTGAAGGTCACATTGACATAAATATTAAGCCAACTAGCTTTTAGGTCACTTCTAATGTTTAATTCAACACCACAATTCAATCTGAATTCATTTTTACATAAGAGTTATGACACAAAATAATTTACAATTTTGAGTAAATAAATTTTTAGACTTTACAAAATAAGAAAAAATTAGTATATTAAAAAATATAATTTACTACTATCATATGGTAAATTAAAATTACGAAACTTATAAAACGAAATGTATTTATATTTTATTGTAAATAAAATTTTTTGTACTTTATTATTTTATTTTTACCAATTAAATTATGACATGCAGGTTTTTATTAAGAACTTAGAACACACAATTAATGACTTAGAATAAAAATATTCTCTTATGTGTAACTATGATAAAAATCAATAAAATTTAATTGATTATAAATCATTTTTACTATATATTTTAAATAAATTTTGTACCATTATTTTAATTTACAACTAATTTTTGATTATTTGTTTATACTCGTGCATAGCGTAGGTAATATTCTAGTATTATTACTAAATAGTCATTTTTTTAAAATACAAAGCATAAAAACATAACTTCATTTTTTTAAGGGAGATTGGTGGATCGGGTTGGGTCGGATGACTTCTCATCCACCATCCTTCCGAAGATAGACGGATTTGAAAAATCTTCATCTGCATCTGTTCGCTTGTACTATCGAAACCGCTTTAAAATAGGTGAATTGGGTCAGTTTTGACGGATCAATCGGATCCGTAAGCACCCCTAATTTTGGGTGGTTTTCATGGGCCCATTATTTGAAGGCTAGTCCTCGTGAAATCCTATTAGGCCCAAGCCTAATGATCGGCTGTTTAGTGCAGCTTATTAAAAAAAAATTATGTCAGTGTGTTCCATGCAATTTTTGTTTATAGTTTATCAGATAAAATAACTTAAATAAGCTAGAAAAGTTGGTTATTGAGAAGTTTAGTTTCTACTTCGAATTATCAGTTTTTAACTTGCAAAACGTTACACCAAACATGCCCTAAATAAAATTAAATGTCAACTTGCTTGGTTTAATTTTTGAAAACTGATTTCAGTTTTTATTTCTCATAATTTTTTTGTCTTTAGTGAATATTTTTTATATTTTAATCAACTTTTTAATTTTATTTATAGTGCCAAAATATTTGTGGGAAAAAAAAAAACTAAACTTCAAATTTTCTTTTTAGTAAAAAAAAAAATCAGATTTTTTCACAAGTATTTTATCTTTTAGGTGCATTTAAAAAATTAAAATATGAAAAAAATTCACAAAAAAATATTTAAAATATTCAAAAACATTTTTTGAGTTTGAAATGCGCCTAGGAATAGCCCAAACTTGGGGGGGAAAAAAAAAAAAATAGAGGGAAAATATATACCACAAAGGATACGGAACTCTTCTTTACAGAAGTTGAACCCGCAGCATCCCACACAACCATTAGGTCAGAGATCTTAGTTTCTTAGTATATAATCTATTAGACCACTGTTTTAAGCCAATTTGATTATTAATACAATCTAGTACTAAAAAGTATACATATCTTTTGATTTTTAAAATTAAAAAATGAATTGACATGTGATTCTTTTATTAAGAAAATCGACTAGGTAAAATTCATATTATTAACTAGCATGTAAAATAATTAGGGTTTAGGGTTCATCCCATTATTAGCATTCCCATGATTAATAGTCCTAGGACTACGAATCCGTTGGATTATGTATCCTATCTTAATTAATAGTCAAGTTTAAAATAATTAATTCGTACTTCAATTGTTCAATCAAACATCGGATTAATAATTTTATTAGACTATTAGTCCAATCCCAAGCTCATGTCCACCCAAACAAACATGACCATAAGTCCTTATCAGTCATCTTTAGCCTAGTGAAGCTGTCCTCATCGTAATTACTATTCAGAAGGCTTAGAGAGCTTCAAGTGTTTACAGGAGCTAGAATAGAAATCTCTCCTTAATTTAAAAAAAAGATAATTCAATATATGAGACTTTTTTTAAAGTGAAATTTGAAGAAGACAAAATGCATATTTTGTTTTTCAAAACAAACTGTGCTTATAGCACTTTTGATTAAAAATTTCAAGATATGTGATCACGGTTCATAAAATGTGAAAATTATAACATTGTCCAATATATCCATGTGTTAGATACCTTGAATTTTGATAAATATTAAATACTAATTACTAGATCTCAAATTACCCAAATTTTGGAGTAAATGAATTAATTATGTAATCTTTTGTAACCATTTGGAGCAAACCACGTAAACCTTGTACTCATTTCTTGACTTGGACCCCAATAACCTCTCCTAAATTAGTCATTGAAATTGAAGGAGGTGGAAGTCTCTTTCTGCCTTCAAATCATTTCACAAGAAAACTTCATTCAAATGATATGATAGATCTTCACGGTAACGTAAAGAGGACCATTATTTTGAAATTTAACCTCTCTTAATCAAATAATTGGCTTCTTTGTCAAATACTTATCCAATAAAACATCATAGAAACTACAACTTTCATTTTGAATCATTCATTTTTTTTTTCAATTTCACCGTCATTTTCTTGTCACTTTCTCATCAACATCACTTGCCATCTCTACCTCACTAATTTCTTGCATTTATTTGGAGAAACAGGGCATTACTCTAAATTGGGTGAAAAACTCATCACCCTATTTCCAAAATTTCTTGATTCTAAGTAATTATTATACATGTGCCAAACAGTCTTCTAACCCAACAATATCAACTTCCTACTTCTTGCGTATGAGAGGTTAAGGGTTTGACTTTCGTTAGAGACAAGGTTGTGTGTGTGAAGAATAAAAGACTTCTCAAATTTTATTCAATGAATCACATATACACTGTACAAGATATTATATAGGAAAAATATCTAACTAACTGAGTAACTAACTAACTAACTCAGTAACTAATTTAGTAACTAACTCAGCTAACAAACACTCTAACTGTCTAACAAACATTATAACTGTAGCTATTTTTGTTATAGATATTATCTGAAGAACATTTAGGAAAACAGAGCTGTGATGAACAAGATATCAATGCTGACTTCTTCTTAAGCTGAGACTCAGCGGTGGCCCTACCTCTAGCTATGAATCTGTGGTTGCTACAACTGGGTATGTATGTATCTTAGCACTCCCCTGCAAGCTGATGGAGCAAGGCTGCACAAGAAGCTTGTCTTTCAAATAAAGGAAACGAGAGGTAGAAAGAGGTTTGGTGAAGATGTCAGCCACCTGATCTGTGGTAGGAACATATTTCAAAGCAATCGATTTAGCAGCAACTTTATCCCGAATAAAATGACAGTCAATTTTGATATGTTTAGAGCGAGAATGGAAAACAGGATTAGAAGCCAATGCCATTGCAGAAATGTTGTCACACCAGAGCTCAGGAACAGAAGAGGAGGTAATATGCATATCTTTCAGCAACTGTTGCAGCCAAGTTAATTTAGCAGTGGCATTAGCTAATGCTCTATACTCAGCCTCAGTAGATGATCTAGAAACAATGGGCTGTTTCTTAGCACTACAAGAAATCATATTAGAACCCAGATAGACACAGTAACCTGAAGTGGACTTTCGATCAACACTATCTCCAGCCCAGTTTGAATCAGAAAAAGCATGAAGAGTTAAAGGACCAGAAGTAAAGTGCAGACCATGGTGAAGAGTGCCTTTCACATATCTCAACAAGCGTTTGACAGCTTGAAAATCAGCATTTGTGGGCAGATGCATATGCTGACATGCTTGGTTAACAGCTAAAGCTAAATCAGGTCTGGTAATAGTGAGGTACTGTAAACCACCAACAATACTCCTATACAAAGATGGATTAGAAAAGGGAAGCTCATCTGAAGAAGAAGAAGAAGAAGAAGAAGAAGAAGCCTTGACAGCTAAAGGAGTGGAGCAGGGTTTACAATCAGTTAAACCAGCTTTGTGAAGCAGCTCAGTGGCATACTTAGTTTGGGATAAGAAGTAACCATGAGCTAAGGCTTGAACTGAGATGCCCAAGAAATAGGACACAGTCCCCAATTCCTTCATGGAAAACACAGTATGCATATGCTGAATACATTGTGCAAAAAGAGCAGGATCACTACCAATGACTAGAATGTCATCAACATAGACAACAAGAATAAGAAGACTGGTGCCAATGTGTTGAACAAAAAGAGAGGAATCTGAATGACTGTTAGCAAAGCCTTGAGAAATGAGGAGCTTAGAGAAAGTAGAATTCCAAGCTCGAGGAGCTTGTTTAAGTCCAGACAAGGCTTTCTTAAGTTTGCATACTTGATTAGACGACTGAATAAAACCTGGAGGTTGTAACATATACACTTCCTTATCTAAGGTGCCATGAAGAAAGGCATTAGATATGTCTAATTGATGAATAGGCCAATTAAAATGGAGAGCCAAGCAAAGAAAAATATGGATTATAGGCTGCTTAGCCACAGGGCTAAAAGTTTCATGGAAATCAACACCTTCTTGTTGAAGATATCCCTTTGCCACCAATCTAGCTTTATATCGTGCCACAGAACCATCAGAATTCCGCTTGATTCTATACGCCTACTTACAACCAATTGTTGTTTTATGAAGAGGAAGAGACACAAGATCCCAAGTGCCTTGTTGTTGCAAAGCTTGAAATTCTTCCTGCATAGCAGTAAGCCACACAGGAGAAGCTATGGCAGCTTGAACAGTAGGAGGTTCAGTTTGAAGATAAGAAGAGGATGAGGCTGTAAGACACAGAGGAGGTTTTGTTTTAGATCGAGTAAGCATGGAATGAACATTAAAGGAAGACAATGGAGGAACCATATTAGAAGGCAAACCAGAAGGTGGAAAAAGATCAATGAAAATAGAATTAATAGGAATAGCAAGAGAATGAGGAGAAAAATTCAGAGGAGATGATGAAGCTGGAGAACTAGAGGAAGAAGAAGAAAATGATGATGTAGAAGAAGCAGAAACAGTGGGAATCTCAGAAGGAAGAGAAGAAGGCCAGAAGAAAGTATGAATCTGAGGCAAAGAGAGAGGAGAAGAAGAAGAAGAGGGGGAAAAAGCAGTGGAAGCAAAAGGAAAACATGATTCATTGAAGATGACATGCCTAGAAACAAATATCTTGCCACTAATAAGATCTAAACACCTATAGCCTTTGACAGTAGGATGATAGCCTAAAACGACACAAGATAAGGACTTAGGTTGAAGCTTGCGAGTGGTATAGGGTTTTAACCAAGGAAAACACTGGCAACCAAAGACCTTGAAAAAGGAAAAATCTGGAAGTGTTTTAAACAAAATCTGAAATGGAGATTGATTAGAAAGAACAGAACTAGGCAATCTATTGATAAGGAAAACTACTGTAGCAACAGCACCAAACCAATATTTCAAAGGTAGAGAAGATTGATGAAGCAGAGTGATAGCAGTTTCAGTGATATGGCCATGCTTCCTCTCAGCAACACCATTTTGTGCTTGTGTATAAGGACAACTGGTTTGATGAATAATACCATGAGAAGAGAAAAGAGAAGCAACCTTTTTGTTGACAAATTCAGTTCCTCCATCAGTTCTTAAGATTTTAAAAGAAGTATGAAATTGATTTTCAGCATAGGCTTTAAACTCAAGCAATTTTTCATAGACTTCACTTTTAAAATGTAAGGGATAGATCCAAGTAAATCTACTACAATCATCAACAAACAAAACATAAAATCGAAAATGAGCATTATCAACAGTAAAAGGCCCCCATACATCAGCATGTACAAGAGAAAAAGGACGATCACTAGAAGAACAAGACAATTTGAAAGGAAGTCTATGACTTTTAGACACATAACAGTCAAGTACAATCTATGACTTTATTAAAACTCTTTTTATTTGAAAGATGGGATGCCAGGTGTTGAAGCTTGGAAACAGAAGGATGACCCAATCTTTGATGCCACAGCAAATCAGAGATTTGAGAGACTGAACCAGTAGATGACTGAAAAACCTGTGGTTGCTTAGGACAGATAGAAGAGGATGGAGACAACTGGTAAAGGCCATTGATGTTTGATCCTTTATGTAGAATCTAGTTGGTGTGTTTGTCCTGAATGACAAAAGAATCAGAATAAAAAATAACAAGACAGTTATGATCCTTGGTTAATTGATGAACATATAAGAGATTGGATGATATAGAAGGAACATGCAAAAGATTGGACAGATGAAAAGAAAATTGAGGTGTTGGAAGAGTACCACTTCCAACATGTTGAATAGGTAAAACTGAGCCATTGCCTACTGTAACCTGATCTGAGCCTTGATAGGCTTGATACTGCTGAAGATTAGTCAAGTCGTGTGTAAGATGAGTTGTTGCTCTTGAATCAATATACCAAGGAGGGACAGGAGAATCTGAAGAGGAAGAAGCTACAACAGCAGCATAGGCGTTGGGAGAAGCAGTTGCTGAAGGTTAATAATGTGGATCAAGTCGATACCAACAGTCTAATGCAAGATGACCTGATTTGCCACAAATCTGACAGATAGAGGAAGCAGAACCAGAGTAGGCTGATGATCTTGATCGATTGTTAGGAAATCGATTATGAGATTTATTGCCACGAAAATATCTACCATTTCTACCTTCTCTGTACTGAGATCTACCACTGAAAGTAGGACGATGATATGATCCAAGAATGGAGTGTTGTGCTTCAAAACCAGAACCAGAAGCAGAACCAGAATCAAAACTAAAACTAGAAGTGGAACCTTTGGGTGCTGAATAAGCAACATGCAAATCAGATTTGGAAGAATGCTTAATCTTGCTCTCGATGTGAATTTCTTCTGAGCCAAGTAAGGAACACAACTCTTCCATAGAGATAGCATTAGATCTAGTACGAATTGATGTTTTGAATGCATCATATTCGTCTGGTAAGCCATTTAAGGTAAGAAGAATAAGATCTTCATCCTCAACCTTTGCTCCAGACAGAGCTAACTGATCTGAAACTTCTTTGATCTGTGAAAGATAACAGTCAATGGAAAAGGATTGCTTTCGAATTATATGAAGCTTGTTCTTCAATTGATGAATATGAGATCGAGAGACAGAAGTAAATTTCTTCTCTAGTGTTTGCCAAACTTGTGAACTACTGTGGAGATGAAGAACAAATGAATATACTGATGAAGATAATGTTGCAGTTAAGCATGTGAGCAGATTTGCATCAATTGCTTCCCATTGAAGATATGCAGGATTGGAAACAGATTTTCCAGATGCATCCGTAATTTCAGATGGAGGACAAGGTATTACACCTGTCACATATCCAAGAAGACCTGTAGCTCGAAGAATATTATGGAGTTGATTTCTCCAAATCAAAAAATTTGTGGAATCAAGTTTAACAGTAATGAGAGAACCAAAATTGGACGGAAGAGACTGAAGACTTGAAGGTAAAGAAACAGGATCTGCCATGAATGAAGCTTGAAGGATACTCATAAGAGCTTAGAGAAGCTCTGATACCATATGAAGAATAAAAGACTTCTCAGATTTTATTCAATGAATCACATATACACTGTACAAGATATTATATAGGAAAAATATCTAACTAACTGAGTAACTAACTAACTAACTCAGTAACTAATTCAGTAACTAACTCAGCTAACAAACACTCTAACTATCTAACAAACATTACAACTGTAGCTATTTTTGTTACAGATATTATTTGAAGAACATTTAGGAAAACAGAGTTGTGATGAACAAGATATCAATGCTGACTTCTTCTTAAGTTGAGACTGCAGCGGTGGCTCTGCCTCTAGCTGTGAATCTGTGGTTGCTGCAACTGGGTATGTATGTGTCTTAGCAGTGTGGCACCATTTTTTGAACTTATATTTTTTCAATTTGCCACTAGTTGCAATCGCTACTTCCCATTTATGCATCTTCTAATATTGTGTTTGGTTGGAAGATTTGGAGAGAGATTTGGAAAGAAAAGGAAAAGGAAAAGGGAAAGGGAAAAGATATGTGAAACTACGTGAAATGTAGGTATATTTTTTTTACATTTCACTTACCTTTTCTATTTCTCTTTGCAAATCTCTTCTCAAATCCCCCGATTAAACACTACAGGAAATAAGTCAATCAATTGTGAATATTTTTGCATATAATATTCCTAATCGGTCCAAAGTTATACTCACCAGGTGCACATGAGCCATGGCCCATGTAATAGTATTAGCAATTGCATTTTCTCTGTTGTTAAACTTGTGTCATCAAGGATACCTGTGGAAAGTGTGGTAGTGACAGAAAAAATAAAAAAATAATAATAAAAATAAATAAATAAATCTACATGATTGTCTGGGAACTACAGTGAATTGTAAATTTGTATGTCTAATATCATATTCCTGAAAGCAGTAGCAGCTCAAGATTTTTTAAAACCTCGTCAAAATGAAGTCTTCATGCTAACCTTGAAAAATTGAGACTTTCTGCAATAAAAGTTTTTTAATATTACTTTAGTGAGTCTTAAACAATAGAACTAAGTGACAAAGTGGTTGAACAACCTCGGCCCAAAAGAGGGCTAAAGTTAGACATGGGGATGTGACCCAATGGTCTAGTAACTACACCTTAGGGTGTAATGAGTGGAGGTCAAGGGTTCAGGTTAATAGAGCAACGGCAACCCGTTAGTTGTAATATAACTATACTAACATACTAACGCTATTTCAGGAAAAAAAAAAGGGCTAAAGTTGTGGGATCTTGTCCAACAAAGAGAAGCTTTCATGACCGGCAATAAAAAGAACAGGAAACTTAAAACCCCCCTTTCAGTGGTTGCAATGGCTTATTCCTATATGTTGTGTTATACGCTATCCATGATGGCACTATTTTACCCATCTTACCAAATGTTTTGTCAAGTAATGGCAAAGGTATATTTGTCTATTGAGTCTACCCCTTCCAACAACCTACATATTCAAAATCAACTCAAGGTTACTGCCTTGCTTGCCTGTAGTACTTCTCTATTTATACCCCTATGAACTCTATGGGAAAACTCAACTCTCTCTCTCTCTCTCTCATTAAGAAGGCAATTTATCAATTTCTAATAACTGGGGAACATGAAACTTCAACTGTTGTTTCATGTTTTCTTCGTGTTTGAGATATGCTTCTCAAGTCTCATGGTGTCATGTAATCTCATCACCATGAAAGAAGGAGCATATCCATCTTCATTCTCAGACAACTTCCTAGTTGGAACTGCATCCTCTTCTTATCAGGTTTCTTTAACCTTCTTTATTTCTTTCTATTCATATTGTGAAAATCCTAACTTTTTTTAATGGTTTATATGTCTTTTTTGTGGTTCGTTGGTATTTTTATAGTTTGAAGGAGCTTTCTTGAGTGATGGAAAAGGCCTCAATAATTGGGATGTTTTCTCTCATAAACCCGGTAAGATTACCCAACTTGTTATATGTTTTTTTCTTGTCTTCTCTTTTCTTTTCTTCGTTCTCTCATATTTTCCATGGAGGTCTGTTACAGGTAATATCATGGATGGAACTAATGGAGATATTGCTGTCGATCATTACAATCGCTATCTTGTAAGTTCTTTGCGATGCACACCAAAATGATTGGGGAATTTGAAGAGGGATTTAGAAAAGGAAATGGAAAAGGTATGTGAAATGTGAATAAAACATACTTATGTTTCACATAGTTTTGCATACCTTTTCTCTTTTCCTTTCTAAATTCCTCCTCAAATTTCCCAATCAAACACAGCATTAAAATAACAGAGACAAGGGAGAGAAATAACAAAGAAAGTACATATCAATTATCACATAACTAATTCCACTCATTCACTAACTCTCACTCTATCAACTCCACCAACTAGTCAACTAACTCTTCTAACTCTTACTCATCAACAAACTAATTCTCCTCTTGTATCACTTTGTACGAGCTTAGTAACAGTTTTGTGTTTGGAAAAAGGCTTGTCGACCCAACTGAGATATCAATCTCTAGATATGATTCGATGGATTAAAGGATGACATAATCGTGATGAAATTTTACATACAAGTAAAGATTATTGTACAAAATAAAATGAACAAATTATTGAACAACTGTTGTGGTAAAAATAAAAGCACGCGAAAGGCCATACATCACAATCACTAGGGAATTTTCAATTTTTTTATTAAATATATGGCTATATAAACAAGTATATAAGATTTTGTTAACAAACAAGAATCAAACTCAAAATCCTCTGTCCCCATGTTAGGATTTTGATAGGTAGAATGTCAATTTCTTTAAAAGCTCAGGAGGACACAACTGAGAGAGGTGTTGTATTCATCTGTTTAAATTTGATTTAATTATGTTCTCTCCCCTTTTGAATGATGGTGTCCTGTTCTCTCATAGTTTCTATATTTACACAAAGGGCTTAGCTTGTCTCTGGACCGTGAGGCCCACCACAAGTTCCATCTCGATAATTCAAATCATTTATTTTTTAAACCACAACGTGTAGATTATTTATGAAAAAAATTAAGTCGATCTAATAACTATATCCACATTAGTTTATAACATTTGTCTCCTAAAAAATAAATGGTTTAGCCCTCATTTGGCAGGTTAGTTTTAGGGGCTAAAAGGCTAAAATAGTTATAAAAGGACAAAACAGGCTAAAAAACCAATAAGGTAAACTGTCACATCCAAATTATAATCATTTTATTTTTGATCTTACAAAAGTCAAAAAAATCAAAAAGTCCAACCTAAAGAAAAATGTTTGGGACTGCCTTTTTGGAGGTTCCGTAACCCCCAATTTGAGCTTGATCCTTAATGGTATGTGGTCCACTCATGTATGTGTGAGCCCCACATTATGAGTGATTGGGATGAGAGTGGGGTTGTGGGGGTCATGTATGTATGGGGGTCTTAAGTGAGGCTTTTTAACCCGAGGCTAAAATAGCTAAAAAGTTAAAAAAACAACCTTCATCCCAAACAAAACCTTCAAAAAATATTTGTTAATCATTTTGGTACAAATAAATGTCAAAAAATAACATAACTATAATTATCAAATCGACCTGATTTTTTTCATTAATAATTTACACATTGAGATTTGAAAAATAAACGATTCAAATTATCAAATCAAGACTATGGTGGACCCTTGGCCCTGAACATCACAGCCCAGTCCACACATGTTGCCTTAAAGAAAACAAAAATCTCCATATACCTTTTATTTTTATTACAATTATATTTCAATTTTAAACTACCAAAACACTCTAAAACCCACGCCCACCCCTTCACAACAACAAGCAAGGATTCTCTCCTTGAATCCCCTACTTAACTTTCTACTTGATAGGTCATTAAGTCGATTTTTGGGTTCAATTTTGATAATCCGAACCGTTCACATTTTAAAATTTGTCATGTATATTATACTTGTAAAAAATCAAGCCGATCGGATATCAAAAACGACATGAACTAAAAGTTTTATTAAACAATAAAACTGTTTATTAAATTATTTTTTAATAAACTGCTTTCAATTCTTCCGATATTCGATCAATTTGATTTTTTATAGATATGATGTATATGACAAATTCTAAAATGTAACGGTTCGAATCATCGAAATTGAATCCAAAAGTCGACCCAATGACCCATCAAATAAGAAGTCAAGGAGAGAATTCAAGGAGGGAATTCTTGCTCCTTCACAACCACCTCACCTACCAGTCCCTTCCCACCCTCCTCCATATTTGAAAATCCTAGCTTTTTCTCACTCTCTCTAAACCAAACCAAATCAAGTCCAACCTTAAGTCCCATCCTAGCTCTCTTTCTCTCTCTCATGGGAAAAATGAGGTTGGCAAAAAGGATCCATGGAAAGGCCAGTCGTAGTGGTGGGAGAGTCACTGATGCGGGAGGGGAAAGGGGTTTGCAGTGGCGAAGGTATGCAATGGGGGGGGGGGGGAAGCTTTTGTTTTTTGGGTGAATAGAGAGGGGGAAGCTATTTTCATCTTCTTATGGTCTACTAGGGCTATGCATGCTATCATAGGTCCCAGGTTGGGGAAGGGGGCTAGCAGTGGCGGAGGTATAGAGGGCCCGGGAGTCGCATTGGATTTTTTTATTTTTTATTTTTTACAAATATGAAGAAAATATATTAAATAAAAAATTTATAAAATTATTATTTAGAGTGAAATGTCAATGACATTTTTAAAATTATGAAAATAATAATAATTGTTTTGATTGAAAATAAAGAAATGACGACAAGTCATATTATTATCTATGAAAATTTTCATATAATGATAATGTCTATCATTATTAACATACAAACATAATAATCTCAATAAAGACATAAAAATTATTAGATTATTAGTTACATTTGACATGTATAAATCATCTTTTATGTATTTCTTTATTATTAATTGGTGACATCACATGTCAATAATAACATAATATTACTGATATATTGAATTTTTACTCAAAGTTTATATAAAAAATTCCTTTATCATTATATAATTTATTTTAAAATTTATATCAAAACTTTTGTTATATTGTCCATGATACACTTTGAACAATCTAAACTAGATTTTGAGCACGGGAAAGGGGCACACTGAAAGATTGCCGCACTTGATAACACACTATAAAAGTACGCTCACTTCAATCCCCATTATATAGAGGTCTGAGAGGGGCACATTAGATAGACTTAACCTTTGATAATACATTGCAAAATGGTGGAGAGAATGTGCACACCAAGTGATTGAGCAACGAATAAACTACTCAAATGCATGCCAAAACAGTGACATGAAAGAATGGCTTTTGATATAGACTTTCTGGGTCCATATTGGGTGGAGGCCTCGTGCAATGATTTCACAGTGGGACCACTGAAATTTGTCTCGATTGAGAAGAGAGATGGCCGGCCATTTCTATAAAAACTTGCTAGATTCTTCAAAGAGACTTTGCTTGCTGGCTTTAGACTGCAGGGCCAAGTACTGAGGGGGTTACTTTCATGAATGGCTCCACCTTTCATTTTCCATCAGTACCTAGTGGGAAATGATCTCAGCAATATCACCACATTTATCAGTGTTGGCGTAGAAATCATAAGAGTTTCAATCACAAAAAAACACAGGATATGATCTCAGCACCATCAACCCATTTATTAGTGCAGAAATCAAAGAGTTTCAATATATATATATATATATAAAAGTAAAAAAATAAAAACAGTAAATAGAAACAATCAAATTGTAATGCATTACTACTTGTTAGTCCAAGTAACTTGTGGGTCTGCTAACATGACTAAAAAATTTAAGTCCAAGTTATTGGTGCTTTATATATCCAAGATTACCCAAGCAAACTTTCAATGTGGAATGGAGTGTTACAAACTTAGTGGTGCTTTATATAAGTAAGATCACCCATGCAAACTTCCAATGTGGGATGGAGAGTTACAAACTCAGTGGTGCTTTATATGAGTATGATCACCCATGCAAACTTATGCCTAAGATCACTCATGCAAACTTTCGATGTGGGACGGGGTATTACAAACTCCCCTTCTTATAAATTCTCAAGTCCTCGTAAGGGTACATAATCAATTAGAATACCATGACAAGCTCGTGGCCAGCTCAGAATAAGTGGCCCACACGATAGTGTCCATGGGTCAGTTTTGATACCATTTGTAACACTCCACTATTTGCTGGCTTAACCTGTGGGTCTACCAACATGACCTAAAAACTTAAGTCCAAGTTACTTAATAGTAAACTAGTGGTGCTTTACATGCCGAAAACCACCCATGCAAACTTTCAATATGGGACGGGGTGTTACACAAACACACAAAACACAATATATAGGTGGTTTAGCAATATGCCTAGGAATGAGAGAACAAATCCACTAAAGTCAATAAGGATTACAGAAAACTCTCAACTCTTTATTTTGTAACACTACGAAATGCTACTTGAAAATTACAATACAGACCACCTAATCTTTGGGCTAGGGGTGTTGCCCCTAGACCCCTACAAAAAACCTGGTGAATCTCTATTGGGTCTCAGAACTGAAGTAAAAAGCCTATGGTAAATACAAGACACATTACAAAAATGTTGCTTTCTTTGTTATCTCAAGGTTCATTTTCATTTAATTTCAAGGGTTAATTACAGTGAAACCCCTTCAACTATTAGCGAATATAATTTTATCCTCCTCATGTATGAACTCATTCATATTGACCTCCTCAAATATAAAAATCATACAAATACGCCCCTTCTAAAGGTGATCTAGAGAGGGGTGAAAGTGATAACATTTTCATAGTTGAATTGGTCAAAACATATGAATTCATAGATGAGGAAAGTAAATTGATTTCACAAATAGTTGAGAGACCTTGGTGTAATTAACTCTTAACTTCAATAGTAAAGAAATTTCAGGGTGGTCCTATGCCACGAGTAGTTTTCCTATAAAGCTGTGACCTTTTGTCCGTGCTTCTATCTTGGATTTGTCTTTTCTTATTTTTTCCTTTCATTAATTTTTTTACAAATTTAAGATCTAAAAACAACCTTTAAGCGAACAGAAAGTGCATAAGCTAAAGGAAAATAATACTAGTTACCAAACAAAAGCAACATCAAAGAATGAATCCATGAGAAGATATCTCTCCCATCCTGAAACATAATTTCAAAGTGTCTAAAATATGTAATTACTCAATTATCTTAAAAATAAAATAAAATCAAAACCCTAAAATTGGTGGTTTGAGCTTGTGATCATATAAACAGGAGGATTTGGATCTCATGGAAAATATTGGAGTCAATAGCTATCGATTCTCCATATCATGGGCAAGAATTCTACCTAGTAAGGTTTACATTTGTCCAAGAAAAAGCTTTCATTTATAACTATCTTTTTTTTTTCCCTATCTAAAGTTCATTTGCATTCTTAACTTTGAAACAGAGGGGAGATTTGGAAAAGTGAATATGGCCGGCATCAATCATTATAACGATGTCATAAACGCGCTGCTGCATAAAGGTAACTTTCAATCTTTGTATGTTAATCCTTTATATGCACAAACGAATCTTATATACACTTACAAAAATAAAAATAAAAATAAAAAATAAAAAGAAGTTATGAATAGAGAAGAAATCTTTTTTTTTTTTTTTGGCCGTCAACAATAATTTCCATCTTTTGGTTTAGGGATCCAGCCTTTTGTGACACTGACTCATTATGACATCCCTCAAGAACTTGAAGATAGATATGGGGGTTGGCTAAGTCCAAAAGTGCAGTAAGCAGTGTCTTCCTATACCTTCTAATCTTTATTTCTACAACATTTACTGTGACACATTATAAATCAACCCTTGGTTATGAAAATAATTCTAGGGCAACAAAAAAAGAAAAAGAAAAAGAAAAAAAGACAAGCGTAGATCATATATTAAAGGGTTATCTATCAAATTTTTTTCTTTTTTAAAGAAAAATTCAGCTGTTAGAGGATTCCATTAGTAAAGAACTTGCAACTATAGTTTCAGACTAATGTAGATCATATGTTTTCCAGAGAAGATTTCAGATACTACGCAGAACTATGTTTTAAATACTTTGGGGACCGAGTTAAGAATTGGGCTACCTTCAACGAGCCAAACCTTGTAGTAATTCACGGTTATAGAACAGGACTTTTCCCGCCATCACGTTGCTCTGGTTCATTTGGGAATTGCAGCAATGGTGATTCAGAGAGAGAGCCTTTCATTGCAGCACATAACATTATTCTGTCCCATGTGGCCGCTAATGATATCTACAGAACTAAATACCAGGTATTTCAATATGTACTTGCATAATGCACCTAAGACAATTGATGGAAACAATCATCTATAGCATCTGTTTCTCTAAATTTTCGTACTCTTTATTGCTAAACAATCAGAAAAATCAAGGAGGTAGTATTGGGATTGTTATGAATGCCTTATGGTTTGAACCCATCAGCGACTCCTTAGAAGATAAGTTAGCAGCTGAGAGAGCTCAATCTTTCTATATGAACTGGCAAGCAATTTTTATAATCCACATTTCTATATGAGCTCAATCTCTCTCTAAATGTTCTGACCCAATACAAGTTCACTGCAGGTTCTTAGATCCAATTATATTAGGAAAATACCCGGAAGAAATGCACGAGATTCTAGGACCTATTCTGCCTATGTTTTCAAAAAGTGACTTGAAGAAAATGAAACGAGGATTAGACTTTATCGGCATTAACCATTATACTAGTCTTTACGTCAAAGATTGCATATTCTCTGCATGTGAACGTGGACAAGGAGTTTCGAGGACAGAAGGCTATGCTCTAAAGACTGCAATGAAAGATGGGAACCTAATTGGAGAGCCTGTATGCTTCCTCTGCCTATCTCTATCACCACAACTTCCACTTTTAATCTGTGAAAAATTACTCAAAAAATATTTCTGATGTTGTAGACTGAGGTGGACTGGCTATATGTTTACCCTCAAGGAATGGAAAAAATTGTGACATACATAAAGGATAGATACAACAACACACCAATGTTCATTACAGAGAATGGTGAGTGAAGAAAACCTCTTGAAGCACTTTCAGAAAAGTTTCAGCTATGTATGTCAAAAATGTTTCTCGTGATTGTGTAGGATTTGGTGAGATGGATAATCCCAACTCTACAGTCGAAGTTTCCCTTAATGATGTCAAAAGAGTGCAGTACATGAGCTGCTACTTGGATTTTCTAGCAACAGCAATAAGGTACAACCACCACATTTGAATACAGAATGACAACGGTGTTTTCAAACTTTTCCTTGTTTTTGTTTCCAATGACACAAAAAACGAAAACAAAGAAAACAAAAAAACACAACCAAACGAAAACCCTCTTGTGAAAGCAGATCTTTAACTGATATTTTGTCATGCTATGTAGCCATATTGAGTGCAAAACACTCAAGTTTAATGCCGCTAGTGCAATTTAATCATTTTGCAATTGGTTTGAAAGTACTGAGTTTAGATTGCAAACCTTGGGCGTATGGCTTCTTTTTTTTTTGTGTGCCTGTAACCCTCTAGCTTGGGGCAGCTTTTGTTTTTTTCTTCTACAAAACAGATATTGAAGCTCTTAGTAATCTGTAGCATATTTGATTATATGTGCAGGAAAGGAGCAGATGTGAGAGGGTACTTTACCTGGTCCTTGCTTGACAACTTCGAGTGGACATATGGGTACATGAGAAGGTTCGGGCTTCACCATGTTGATTATGCCACCCTCAAGAGAACTCCAAAACTATCTGCAACTTGGTACAAACAGTTCATTTGTAACCATAAAGATCACAGTACCTTAGAAGTAGAGTAAATGGAAATTTTCATTTCTGATGATACTTCAACAGAAAAGAAGGTAAAATGTGAAATGTTCACTTTCTTCTTTCTATCTTTTCTTCATCTCTGTGGTTATTATGGTTACTAGTACAGTTTCTGGCATTTCAGTCAAATGCTCAAGTGGGAGAATTTTGGTTTAAGGGTAAATTATGATAATCTCCCTTGAGGTTTGGAGAGAATAAAACAAGTCTCATAGTCTTGACATAATTACATCGACTTCCATTTTAGTAAAGCTAAAGGGACCGGAACAAATGCAGATGGTGTGAAAACACAAGGATAAACAAGATAAAATATACAATTCAGTGTAAAAAATATGACAACATTTTTTCATCCTTATGACTAACAAATTACTAATGAAAAAGGGGCCAAGTGTTATGTAAATTAAAACTTTAAGGGAGCCGAAAGTAATCATGTCAAATCTATGGGACTAGCTATATTATCTCCAAACCTCGGGAGGTCAATGTAATTTACCTAGATTTTAATGGTTTGATCACAAATAAGGCATAGGCAGGATGACATTGATGAGAAAATATCAATTTGCACTAGTGTTTTTTAGAAAACCAGTCAGAGGGGAAGGGAAATGGGAAGCAGAATTGCACAGCAGTCAAAGCCAGAAACCATACCAGTTGAAGGCCATCATGCCAATGCCTAGTCTCGAATTGATACAAATTAAAAGGTGCCAAAATTGATGCAGCAAAGCCAACTCGTATATGATGTTTTTATGAGTGCCTGTTAGGGGCCACGCATCTTCACCTAACTTCTAACCAACACTTGTACACAATGTTTATAGACATGACAAATCAAGCAGAAAAAAAAATAATTGAAAAAACACCAAACCAATGAAAGACCACATTTTCTACTCGAGTAATGCTACAATGATCATGTTTATATACCATATTTAGTTTACCATGTGATATGTCATTACTGTGTTGGTAACAGACATGAGTGATGGAACCTATTCAACCAATGCAATTATGACAAATGAGATGGTAAACCCAATGTGGTATATAAACATGGTCATTGTAGCATTACTCTCACATTCCTGCAGGAAAGACAAGTACACGTTAGGACAAATCAACTGACAGACTTCAACGACAACAATGAATCTCTACCTTTCTACTCAATGCTGAAAGTGACAACACTTAAAACCAATAAATAAAGAGGCATTTCCCTTGCACAATATTAGTTCAAGGATGTATGTATAACTTTTAACAACTAATGTACAAACACAAGATACGGAATAGAGAACAAGGAAACAAGAATTCTTGCATGTGCTACTTTTTATGAAATGAAAGGTCTTACTAATTTATAAGGCATCAACACAAACTTTTTAGCCTACATTTCCTATGGAAGAAGAATATAAATCACCAAAAGACGATAACTAGGAGTAAATAAGAGTAAGTCAAGGTAAACCAGTTTCCACCTGCAGAACAATCCAACAGGAGAGAGAAACAGAAACAGCAATGTTCTATGCCCTTTGGTAATCACACAATTTTATGGCAACATCACTTCCTTTATTGATCAATATTCAGTACTCCTTTCCTCTAAACAACCTTATAACCATTACATGCACTGTCATACAACTAAATTCTTGAAGACTAGAAGAACATAAAATGTGCAACAAGCACATCCTTTGCGAACCACAGACAATCCCAACCCCCTTCCTCCCAATTAACCGTGCTGTCCCTGAACCATTTTGAGTTGAGATTAGTTTCTGTGGGTACATGCAATCATCTGGTAAATTTAGGAGCCATGTGGTTCCCGAGACTCCCTCTGCCAAATCATAGAAGTTCAAATTTCCTTCATAAACTACTCTTCTGAGCTTTGACAATGTAACTCCTGATTCTTTAAAAAGAGTGACTAGGTAGACAGGAGTCAACGTGTCATGCTTCATGTGAAGGAAAATAATGTTTTTAGGTGGCCTTTCATATCCAGCGAGAAGTATTAGCACACCTACGGTGTTTCCTATCTCCACCAGGGAGACCTAGCCTCATAGAAGTGCTCTCCATCATCCCATGATATCTGACATGCTTGAAGACCAATAGCAACACTAGGTTCCTTCCCGTGATGTGAAATCCACTCCTGCATAGCCATTGCTTTATCATACTCACTTGTGCATTGTTTCTTGTACTTTCCAAATGGATTAAGCCCAGGACTGATCATCTCTGCAATTGCAGCAGGCATGTACATTGAGTCACCCACTATCGGTGCACCACAGGCAGCCAATTGTGCACGAATCTGCATCGCATTTCAAAATGAGGCTTTGCAAAGCAAAAAAATTAAAATCTTGTAATTTGCTGTTTGTCTGGCAGTAAAGCCATCTTCTGCATGATGCATTTAGAACTGCAAGCTACTAACTTTTTCTTTTTCTAGATTTGAAGTGAAGTTCTTCATTTTCTTAATTTGATTCATTAATAAAACTGATAAAAAAAAGTCGAGCAAATTGTAACCACTTATAATTCTTCACTGCCACAAACCAGATGTGATAAAAATAATGGTCACAAACACACGCTGCAATTCTAAATATCATAGCTTGTGATTGCTAAAGATGAGGGAAACAACATCAAACAAACCAAAAAAGACACAAATAAAGTACCTGATGCGTTCGACCTGTCAAAAGGTTTATTTTGCACTCATATGCAAACTTTTTTAAAGGCCACCCACAGTCCTCAACACAATACTTCTCTTCAGTTACAGAGTTCAGCCATGCAACCTTCATGCAATCCAAGACCTCAAGTTGGCACAAATGCCATCCTTTAGAGAAATCTGCATGCCATAACAATTTTGTGATTGATCCAGTAAGAAAAGAGGTAGATAAAGATGTTTTTCGCAAAATAAAGTCTTAGAAAGATGCTCTTCAGCAATTTATTCATCAGCATTGTATCCTCTGCAAAGTCCCATCACTTCTCACTGATAGATGAGAAAAAGAAGAAGTTCAAAATCATCCACTTCCTCTGTCTAATTCATGCAAGAGATAAGGAGGAAGCAAAAAATGAAGTACTTTACAAAAGAAATTAGTTTCTTTCTCAATCTAATATCAAGTGACAAATAATTAGAAGATAAGTCAAAATGAAGCTCCAACATGAATCTGATGGGTAACGACTTGCTGTGAGCAAGATTGATTCATATAATAGAATTTTGTAGAATGCTTCCTGTCTTTTCACCTTAGTAGTCCTATGCATAGTCAATACTACAGCCCCAATCATGGCTACTAATAAAATAAGACTAGGAACCAAAAACCAGATGGAATAGCAGGTATAAAGTAAATTGCCCAATGTTTCCATATTAGTCCAACTTCATACCTTTCTGGCATAAACCATATATCTCAGAGAGGTATCTTCTCACAAAAAACAAAAGTAATGAAGACATGTTATTCTCATGTTAACATGTGAAATAGCTGAAATTGTTCAGAGAAAGCTTTTGTCTTCAGTCCAACTGCAACACCCATAGCAGAGTCTCCAATTAGAAAGAAACGGTTCTTTATCACGTGGATTTTCATGGACTATCAGTAAATTGATTACATCTTTCACACACACACACACACGATCCTATGTCTCACAACTTAGCCAAATCTGCGATTAAGAACTTTAGCTCACATTCAAGTCTAACTAAAACTACAAAGAAAAGGCAAAAAAAAAAAAAACGAGTGCCTGTCTACTTGAAGATATCGGGAGGTTACTTTTTAAAGGTTGAAAACGAATTTATGGAATACCCACCGTGCTAAATAGAGCTGGTTACCTTCAGAAATAAGTCTTGGAGCCATATTGATTGGCCGCATGTAGTGGGTAATTATGCCAACTGGCACAGGAGCAGCAGCAAGAGCAAGATAAAGCTTATTTACCTTTTTCTCCTGATGATAGAAAGATATAAAGCTTCAGAGTGAATAGTATAAAGGAGACAAGCCAAAAAAAAAGTCATCGAATCTTGTAAATAGAATTAAATAAATAAAACTCAGTTTGCATGTACATTCATCAAGGATATGCCCTTATAAAGTGGGATGTACAAGAAAATGAAGCCTGCAATTTTTCATTTAACATGTCATGATGTACTGTCTAAATCAGAAATGGAATTCACGAACTTACTCTGATTTTTCCATGAAAAACAGAACAATACTCCTTAGTTCTAGCTAACACAACACTGCATATATACGAAGCGTTTATTATATTTTAATCAATAGCCAAAATATATTAGAAAATCCAGTTCAGAAACTATACCAGCCTTCTGTACAATTATCAATCTGATGGGTAGTCTTCAATGGCTCTGCAAATCCCAAGGCACGAGTAGCAAATGTTGCACAACTTTCTTCAATATTGTCTGTAGTTCCTCCAACCTAATCAAAATTGACATGGTGCAGTGAGCTATCAATGAGGTACAAATTATTAAATGGTGAGCAAATACTGTAGCAAAATGGCTGCAAATGAAAGCTAAGTCCTTGTAAATGATATCAGTTAGCCAGCTGAGAAATCCCTGAGTTTAACACTGTAAAAATTTATGTATTATTGATTGATGTTTATTGATTGATATATATTACAATGATTCATGATTCCTATATATAGAAGAGGGTGAGTGTGTAGTAGGTAAGGAGTAGGTGAAGTGGAGGTGGTAGTGGTGTAGTGGGTTAGGTTTAGTGGAGTAGGTGAGGTGGTAGTGGTGTAGTGGGTTAGGTTTAGTGGAGTAGGTGGTTTATTGATTGATATATATTACAATGATTCATGATTCCTATATATAGAAGAGGGTGAGTGTGTAGTAGGTAAGGAGTAGGTGAAGTGGAGGTGGTAGTGGTGTAGTGGGTTAGGTTTAGTGGAGTAGGTGAGGTGGTAGTGGTGTAGTGGGTTAGGTTTAGTGGAGTAGGTTTAAGTGGGTGAAGTAGGTGGAGAGTAGGTGGATTTTAACAGCCCCCCGCAAACTCAAGGGGGATAGGAACTAACCAACTTGAGTTTGGAGAGAGTAACAAAACAAGAAAATACATAAAAATAAAAGAGGATAAGAGACACTGTATGGTCGTGTCAGACCATTGGTGAAGACACTGGATGGTGGTGTCATAACGTTGTAGAGGACACTGTATGGGGGTGTCATAACCATGTAGAGGACACTGTATGGTGTTGTCATAACGGTGTAGAGGACACTGGATGGCGGTGTCAGACCGATGTAGAAGACAGTTTATGGGGTCATGTCGGACTGTTGTAGCAGACAATGTTGTGACAGTTGTTGTGACAGTTTACAGAGTCTTGCTGGACCCTTGTAGAAACTAACCGGAATCAATGTCGGGACAGTTTACAGAGTCTTGTCGGACCCTTGTAGAAACTAACCGGAATCAATGTCGGGACAGTTTACAGAGTCTTGTCGGACCCATAAAGGAGCTAACCGGAATCAATGTCGGGACAGTTTACAGAGTCTTGTCGGACCCATGAAGGAGCTAACCGGAATCAATGTCGGGACAGTTTACAGAGTCTTGTCGGACCCATAAAGGAGCTAACCGGAATCAATGTCGGGACAGTTTACAGAGTCTTGTCGGACCCTTAAAAAGTCGCACCCTCAAAAGGTGTGCCCAATCCATAAAAAGGCGTGCCATCAAAAGGCGTGCCCAATCCATAAAAAGGCGTGCCATCAAAAGACGTGCCCAATCCATAAAAAGGTGTGCCAGATATGATGGCGAGGCACGTGAGTGCCTTGGCTGGCGCGCCCGTTTGTCGTCTGGCGTCAAGTGGCGCGCGATGCGCGTGTCTACCTCTTCTTCATGGTCTTTATAAACCGAAGCGGAGGCTGAGGCTGAGGCAGAAAACCTGCTAAAAAACTCTGAAAAAATTCTTCGTTGTCTGAGACAAAAAAACCTGCGAAAATCCTTTGAAAAACCCTTTGTGTTCTGAGAGAGATACTCTGTAACACTCTGTTGCCAATCCTTCTCTGAAAGTACCAGTCGGAAATCGCTGCTTCGCTGAAACACACAGCAACCTAAAAACATGGCCTCTTCTTCCCGTTCAGCTACCCAGAACATGGCCTCATCTTCCCGTGGTCTGCTCACTCTCTTTCCCGACCTCAACGAGTCAACAGGAGAGATAACTGGTGCGGTGGCCCGTGAACCTCAACCAAACACCTCTGGTTTTGCTCCGTTGAACTTTCCGATGCGGTCGGTGGAGCAAAAAATGGCAGTGCAAACGGATATTGAAGCCAATCAGTATACTTTGAAGTCATGTGTGGAAACCATGACTGCGGTCACAAACTTGTCGCACCGGCTGCAGAGTAGGACAAATGAGGTGCAGCATTTAAACGCCCAACTGGCTCTGCTCCAGCGCATGTATAAGGATGCGCGAGCAGAGATAAGTGTGCTAAAGGTGAAAAATAAGGAGCTGAAGCGTAAGGCCACCGTGATATTCCGATTTGGAGGTCCACCGTATGCTGTAGTGGAGGAGCAGGGAGGAGGCAACTTGCTTGGTGGTCTAGGAAGCACGGAGGCAACACCGGCAAGGACCACCCAGGACGGAGGCAAGAAGAAAAGACCGGCGGCTGAGTAGAGAAGAAAAATCCCACTGTGGGTGTGGTAGTTTTGTTTTTGTTTGTGTGGGTTTGTTTTTTTTTTTTTTTTTTTTTTTTTTTTTTTTTTTTGATGTAAAAGTGTGATCGGGGTTGATCCCCTGATATGAATAAAATGACAAGGTTGTGGAATGTTGTTGGTGTTATTTTGTAGTGTTGTTTTGTTTAATAAGAAAAATAAAATAAAAGAAAATAATGGATAAAGAAAATAGAGAAAAATATTTGTGGATGGGTGATAAGAAAAACAGCAGTGTGATTTTTTTTTTTTTTTGGTGGAATATAAAATAAATAATAATAAGAGAATGGAAAACGGGTGATGCTTACTAACAAGGGGTAGGGAAAATATATTATAATAAAATATATATATATATATTAAAATAAAATAAAAGGGGGAAAGAACGTGGATGAAATAAATTAAGAGAAAGGAGAGATATGATTAAAGTGGGTTTGAAAGTGGGAAAAGATGAGAGAGAGGGATGTCCAAGAAGCTTGTGCTTTTGATAGTTACACATTACCCAAGCTGTATGTGAAGATGCATGTTACTGTCTTACACTTCTGCAGGCTTGGTATTCTTTGTGGGGCACTTGCAACACGTGACATTGAAAATTGTATTCGAAAATGATGACATCTCCAACATGAAACGTCTTGGAAGCAGCCCAGGCCTTGTAATCAATATTCCCAATGATGGTTCAACCAGCGGAGTCCCCAACCTTGTACACTGCTGCCATTGAAACCTTCAAGCCAGCAAACATGGCTACCAACAACAGAGCCATAGCTCTACACCCCACACCCAAATCCATGGCTAAGAGAGAGAGAGCAAATCGGGAAAAAAAAACAGCAGTGACAAGGAGAAAAGCAGCGCCAGAAACGCCAACGACGACGACGAGTAAGAGTACAACCACGGATATGTGAGAGGTGAGGTGAACGGCGATAGAGGCTAGACGATGATGCGGGTGCCGCCGCCGACATAGCGGAGGAGGGGTGTAAGAAAATGTTGAAGAAGTCAAGGTATGTGTAGAAAATAAGCGGAATAGGTTGAGGTCCGGCGGGCGGCCAAGGCGAGGTTGCCGCCCGCCGGTGAAGCGAGAAATACTAAGGTCTTAACCTTGCTCTGATACCATGTAAAAATTTATGTATTATTGATTGATGTTTATTGATTGATATATATTACAATGATTCATGATTCCTATATATAGAAGAGGGTGAGTGTGTAGTAGGTAAGGAGTAGGTGAAGTGGAGGTGGTAGTGGTGTAGTGGGTTAGGTTTAGTGGAGTAGGTGAGGTGGTAGTGGTGTAGTGGGTTAGGTTTAGTGGAGTAGGTGGTTTATTGATTGATATATATTACAATGATTCATGATTCCTATATATAGAAGAGGGTGAGTGTGTAGTAGGTAAGGAGTAGGTGAAGTGGAGGTGGTAGTGGTGTAGTGGGTTAGGTTTAGTGGAGTAGGTGAGGTGGTAGTGGTGTAGTGGGTTAGGTTTAGTGGAGTAGGTTTAAGTGGGTGAAGTAGGTGGAGAGTAGGTGGATTTTAACAAACACTTTATTTGCGCTCTTCATAATCACTGAACAAACAACTTATTGTGCTGCTGAAGTCCACAAATAGATCACATCATCAACTACTAATATTTCATTAACAAATTTTGGTTGATTGGTTGACACACACACACACACACACACACACACATATATATATATAGAGAGAGAGAGAGAGAGAAAGTCAGTTAAACAGGTAGTCGAGGATAAAAGTTTCTTTCTAAATTTCTGAGGATAATTTTAGTAATTTTTTTACACAAATTGTTGAGTCAACATATCAGTCCCTTTTTTTAATAACAAATAAACTACCAGTCCTTCAAATGAAGCAATTAAAAACCTACATTAAATATATTGACATTTTAACAAACTTAAAATTTTATACTCATTTGATATCCTCTATTTCCAAAAAATACATAATAAGGGAAAAATGAAAGAGAGGAAGAGATAAAATGATGAACATTCTGATAAATACGGTCATTTGATCAAAATAAATAGGAAATTGCCTCAAGACAATTTTCAAATATTTCTTTGATGCGCAATTAAGACAAATATGGCTGAAAAACTGAAAGAGGATTTTTTTTTTTTTTTTTTTTAAAAAAAAAAAAAGTCAGCTAGGGACAGGAATATATCATGTCAGGACTAAGGGAAATCAAAAAAAGATGAAAAAGAACAAAGTAATATTTACCATGAGTCATTAGAACAGAAAAGCTATGCAGCACCTACAATTCTCAAGTAGGAATGCTTCCTTATAAGACCACCAATAATGAACTATCAACTTTGCTAACACCACATTAAAAAGATGAAAAATAAATGGAACATTTACATACAGATGTACCCGCTGGTTTGTCTAGAACAACGTAGGATTCAGATACAGCTACAATTCTGGATCTCCAGTCAATTTCATAGCACCTGAACAATACGCACATGTCAAGAGATACCACACTTAACAACAGAATAAAGTAAAAATTGTTGTCAAGAATTTTTTAATCTATTACCTTGGAAAGCGTTTTGGGTGTACATGCACCCTTAAGTAAGTTCCAGCTTCAACAAACTCATTAACATGAGTTATCCGATAAGTTTTTTGAGCTTCTCGTATAGTTTTTCCTTTAATGGAAGATCTCTTTCTCAGAACTGCTGGAGCTGTAGCTTCCTTATATATCCTAAATTCCTCTGCCGTTGCGGTTGGAGGCGGATCTGGACATACAAGGGCATAATACACAGCTCCGAAATGGATGAGATCTGCAACATACCTTGAATACAAAGATTTCCCTTCAGTATTTTACCCTTGTTAATTGCTAGTAGTAAGTAGGGTAATTGAAGATACTTGTGCTAGAATCAATTGAACATAATAATAATAAATAAATAAGAATGAAAACACTCACATAGGTGGAAGATCCAAAGTTTTACTAATATATTCAAGAACAGGCCCTCCTACCAAAACAACTAAGTGCTCAACTCTGGGTGGACCGTTTTCTGATGGACATGGAAGCAAGCGATGATACTTAGGGTAACTGGAAGAAAATGAAATCTAAATGTCAGAAAATTAAAACTAAGATAAAGCTACGAAACAATGTATTAACTTCGTATCAAACTAAGATATAGAGGACAAAGTTAAACGAGCATCCACGGTTATACATCCATGTCAGTTGCAAAATTTAACAACCTTGGTATCAGTGAAATGGAGGACAATGACCCACAATTCAGTATATGGAATTGTACATCGAGTAATGCTAGAGACTCCAAATATTTTACCAAATGTTCTACCAAATGTCTCACATGGATGTGGAACCCACATGGGACCCACATGGTGTGGGTCCCACACCCATGTGAGACATTTGGTAAAACATTTGGCGTCCCTAGCATTTTTCTTTGTACATCATAATTCAAAAGACAATGAGAATCTAAATAAATTTCACATAACTGTGCTTTCCATTGGAAAAACTTTGTTCAAAGGATGCTTGTAAAATATCTCAAATTATCTCAATGGAAAATCGACACAATCAATTTGGTTCCTAAGAAAATAAATATTGTTAAAGATGTATCCATTTTAGGACCACATTTTTCAACTACATTAGAAATCAATTTAATCATATGTTCTATGGTTTCACATTTTAGTACGAAAGTTTGAGATAGCCAATAGAGAACAAATATATAGAACTTAGGGCCAAAACAATGACATGAGGTGGGCAAGTGGCAACACAGGAACAGATTGAATTAGAATCTTCAGTGAAAGGCCTTTATACATACATAGACCTAAATCATTTATCAAAAAAAGAAAAAAACATACATAGACCTAAACCATTTTGAAGATAATTTTCAATAATGCATTGCAAGGAATTATAGATGGGTTCTACTTCTAACTTCAGTAATTGAAGATCCATTATTATTGCATTAATTGTTAAAAGAAACTAATCCTCAATAGAATACTAAACACAATTCAAATTCTCAACAGAAGTAGTAGTTGTTGATGTACTGATTTCACAACTATTCTTACATGTGGACTTTAAACCAAATAAAACCCATTAAAGTTTTTAGCAAAACAAAGTGAATTATTGCAACAACCTAGCCCTGAACTAAGAAACAACATAACCCAACAGAATACAGAACACAAATGCAAATTCTCATCAGAAGTAGTAGTTGTTGTTGTACTGATTTCACAACTATTCTTGCCTATAGACTTCAAACCAAATAAAACCCATTAAAGTTCTTGGCAAAAACAAAGTGAAAATTGCAACACACTAGCCCTGAACTAAAAATCAACATAACCCAATAGGCACCAAGCAAAAATGAGTTCAAATAGTAGAAGAAAAGTGGAGTACCAAGTTGGGGAAGAAGTGGGAATCGAGGGGACAACATCTGATACAGCAGACAGGGGTTCAAAAGCGAAAGTTCTTCTCTTTCTCTGCAGAGATTTCCGATTCCGAAGCTGCCAAAAAGTGTGGGACTTGGGTTGATTCTTGAGAGAGTGAGAAGAGGCAAGCGTGCGCACGAGTGAAACAGGGGTGGTCGCTAAGGTCCGGCAATTGGAGGCCCTGGTATTGAGCATGATTGAAGCGAAACTGGCGACACAAATCGCCATTGTTTTGGATTATGGGTTGGTCTCAGAGGAGAGAGAAGGGAGTGAGAGAACTGAGCTGGAGCTGTTGGACCCCATTTTCATCCGACTTGACTTGGATCCGATCCATTTTATGCCCATTTGTATTAGGGTTTTTTTTTTTTTTACTTCAAAGGTGCTAAAGGAATTAATATAGTTCGAACTTAACTCGTGTTCATTTTGTTAATAGTTCATTCATAGTCAACTAGTTAAGAAAATAAACATATTTTGAAATTTGTTAAAATTTGAATAGTCAATTGCTCGTTTAGTTATGTTCGAAAAGTTTAAAATTATATAAAAATATTAGATTACTCGAACTCAGTTTGACAAAAATTCGTTTGAGATTGATTTAAAAGCTTAACCAATCAAGATTGAGCAAATTTTAAAACTCATTCAAGTTTTTAAACTAAATTTGAATAATTAACTGTTCGGCTCGTTTATCACCCATATGTAAGAGGGATTGGGGTGACTGTTGTGCGGGGTGCACAACAGCCACTGTTGTGCAGCCAATTGGGCCATTTTCAGAGCTCATTTTGATAATCTCACATTTTAGAACACATCAAGTAGAACATACTTGTAAAAAATCAAGTTAATCGGATATCGTTTACCGATTCATCCACACACATTTGTATGTACAAAAATAAATAATAATTGTAATTTAAAGTATTAAAATGAATACAAATGTGAGTGGATGAATGGGTAAACGATATTCGATTAATTTGATTTTTTACAAGTATGTTCTACTTGATGCGTTCTAAAATGTGAACGTTCGGATTATCAAAATGGGTTCGGAAAAGGGCCCAATTGACTGCACAGCAATGGCTGCTGTGCACCTCCGCACAACAGCCACCCCAATTCCGATGTAAGAGTGTGCTATATTATTTGATGCTAACTTATTAATTGTAAATAACTTAAATAAATTGAACGAAACGATTATTTAGAAGCATATGGAGAAATACTTCCTAATTATCAACTTTTACTTAGGGAAAAAAAAAACACACACACACACGCATCAAACAAGCCCATTACCAATGACTTATGTTAGAAATTTCTAAAATATAAACATTGAAATAAATCATCTCCATTAAATTATTTAATAATTATGAAAAAAAATTAAGTCAATAATTGTAATTATTTTTTAATTTGAAATAATAATAAGAGGATGTTTGGAATGTGCTAAAATAGCATATGTTATTTTAGCACATTATTCTATTTGGGTCAATTATTTTATTTGAGTCATATTATCTTTCTACCACATTATTTCAAATCTAACTCATATTTTACCTTTTTTTTGTAAAAAGTTTAAAAAATATAATTATTTAGGTCATTTCAAACGACCCCTAAATTTGCATGACCATAACAATCTAACAATGTAATGGAGAGAACATGCAAATTTTTAAAATATTATTTTAAAATTTTCCCAAATTAATCAAGTCTCTCGTTTGGGGTGAGGTTTTTTTTATTTATTAAAATAGTCAAAAATTCAAAATATCCAATCACATCACTCTTTCTATTTTTTATGTCTTTTTATAAAAAATTAAAAAAATCAACTAAAATAATTAATTTCAAAACAAGCCATTAAATTTTAGTTGGTTAATTTCTTAAAGAAATCAATAATTGATATTCAAGAGTGCACATCATGAGGGATGATATTTCAAGGGGAGTAATTCTCATGACTACTTATATATCATATTTAAGTTTATCATAATAAAAAAAAAAAGGGGGTCCCACTACAAGACTCATAATATATTTTAAATATGTTGTAGTAGATTATTTCTTGACTCTTTACATTTTCAAATTTTTCCACGAAGACCCAACTTTGAAAGAATCACTCCAAGGGTCAACATCAATAATTGGCGCTCCAGCAAAAGAAGACAAAATCCATAGAAGATAAGGATTCTCCTCAGATATCAGAAAAATGCACGCCAAAGAAAAGACAAAAAGGATTTTGCAAATATTTTGTGTCTGTAATTATTTGAGTCTGTAAGTGATAAGGATTTTCCTTCACTCACTACTTTAATAAAGTGGATATTTCTTATCCTGCTTTATTAAAGAAAAGCTGTGAAAATCTTTATACGTGTCTTGTAATAAATTATGGTGTCAAAATTTTGTCAAAAAGGAGGATTGAATGATATGCGATGGGGCCCAAAGCAGTACCCGATATCATTATCCTAATCCTTTATTGATAAGATTTTATCCATAATAATAACTTACGTCCAAATCTATGCATTTATGGCATAGATATTATTGTATGAATCTAGGAAGTCTATGTAGAAGTCTATAGTCTAGGTAAAATAGCCTTTAGACTATTTTGTTTTAGCCTTTAGACTTTTTTGTTTTCTTTACCAGAACTTTTGACAAAAGTTTTTGGATTGTTTCAACTTATATGTATCAACTTTGTGTATAAATTGGTTTGCATGCCAACGAAGAAAGCAGAATGAAAAACACCACTTCACTCTGCGTTGTAAATTTTCCAACCCCTCTAAAAAACCTCTAAGTGTATTAAGAGTTTCAGAGTCTGTAATATAATCTTTGTAAGTATATTTCTTATTAATATGAAGTGTGAGTAGTTTCTCTTTTCCTTAAATATTTCGAAAGCGTAACTCTTTTATTCTAAAAATTTATTTTCTTTTTGGAAAAACTAAGTTTATGAAATGCTTGTTTGCTCATTAATATTACATGCTTTGAACCTTCGTAGTATCTTCAGTTTTCTATTTTGTTACTGAGTGACCTTAGCTGAAGAGCCCGTGTGAGCCGTGGTTAGGCGTTGGAGGGCGAATTGTAGGCAGAAAGGGAAAAGTAAAAAATGGAAAATAAAAATATACTATGTTGAACGAGGCCTAGTCTCAAGGTGGGAGTACATGTAATGAAAACAAGCATTTCCATAAAAATAGTTTTTGCCATAGAAAAGAATTTTAGAATAAAAGGAGAGCAACCCGAGTAGAAATATTAAGGAAATATTGTTCATATAAGAATTTCAAAAAATCAAAAATTTGTATGCCCTTAGACGTAGACCTTAGAAATAAAAAATTAAATTTCAAAAAATCAAAAAGTATATGCCCTTAGACGAAGACCTTAGGAATAAAATTAAAATTAGTACTGAACTAATACAAGAATTAGAAGATCAAAAATTTAGATATCAGTTTATTTTATCATTAGCTTCTAACAAATCTCTAGAAAATTACAGTTTAAAATTTTCTCAGATAAATAGACGGCTAACTATAAAACAACAAGCCTTAAAGTTAGCCATACAACAGCTTGAAGATCTTTTAGCATAACTGTAGAATTAATTAGATAATTCTCAGCCCAATTCCAAATAGTGGTAGACCACTAACTCAACCCCCAAAAAAAATTGGTATCAGAGCAGTGTTCGGTTTTAGGACAGTTTAAATTAGTTTATGCATTTTGCTTATGGTAATAGAGTAGTTTTTATTTTTGGAGATTTTAGTTATAAATTTCATATTATAGTAGCATGTAATAATTTTAAAGTAGGAGTTAATTTTGTGTATGAAAAAAGTAGAGTATCTAGATTTAGAACTCAGCAGCCATAACCGTCGCCTTAGCATAAATAAAAATAATTTCCGTTGTAATTTTGAAGAAACTTTTACACATCAGCTTCATAGTGAACATAATCCTCAACTAAATAGTATCATAGATTATCAGATAAATTTTGCAAAAAATATTAAAAAGAACATAGATAAAATTAGTAATCTTTTTATTTCATCTATAGATCATCTCCGTAATAATCGTAGTATAATTAAAGATCAAGATAAAAAATTAGATTATATCCAAGATCAGTGTAGTTCTATCCTACAAAAAAGAATAGATTTAAATCTAGAAAAATTTCCTACTAAGCTAGAAATAGAAACATTAATTTCAGCTACAAATCAAATAGCTAAACAACTAGAACAAATTAATCAAATTCAAGATAATTTAAAACAAAAATTAGAAATTTTAGAACAACTTGTAAGGTCTTAGTTTATGAGTAGTGATAAGAAAGCTAATAGAGATTACCAGACTATTTTAAAACAAGCAGAAGATTTTCATAATAACCCGGAAGGAATTAGTAGTTATCAAGGAATAAATCAATCAGATAAAATATCAGTAAGACAAAATAATATAGAAATTTTATTTTTAATTCGATTGTGTGAAAAATTTGAATACCTATCAGAACAACTACATAGCTTAGAAAATCGTCTAGCGTCTTTAGAAAAAATAGTACTCCAGAAAGGAAAATGAATAGAAGGACAATCCAACAAACCTCAATCTCACGTAAACGAAGAAGATATAGCCAGATATTTTGAAAAGCTTAAATTACCTAGGAAACCAGCGTGTAGAATTTACAGAAAATAAAAATGTTTAAACAGCTAATTAAAGGTAGTAGTAGTAAAAAGCGTAATGATGATGAAGATGTTAAAGTAGAAGAATTTATAGATGTAGAACAACAAATAGAAAAATTTAAAAAGGAAAAGTTAGAGTTAATTCTAGCTAAATATGTGTATAAGCTAGGTAAGATTCACAAAAAACAATATTTATTTAAATACTATGGTGAACAGATGATTAGTGTGACTCAAGAAGATGAAAAAATAGAGCTAAATTTAAAGAAAGAGAAAGCTATAAATATGCAGTAAATGAACACCTTAAAATGACTCATTTAGGATTAGTAGTGGTAGGAGTTAAGGCTTTGACCAGAGAAAATTTAGGAACTAAAGTATTTGTATGTCTCTATGATGATAGATTTAATGATGTCGGACAGAGTATTTTAGGTAGCTATGAACTAGATATGAATTCAAAAGGAGGAATAGTTTATTTTACACCAGATTTTCTACTACCAACCTCGACCTCTCATAAAAAGATAAAAATAGGAATAAAGAGTAGAGGATATAAAATGAAAAAGAGAGAAAAGAATTTATTAGTTTGCACAGGATTTTTAGGTTTAGCAGTCTCAGAAAGTAATACCCACTATAGACTCACAAATGATCAGATAGTTAAATTATTAGGCGCAAAAGGAATAAAAGCATTACCAGCTAAAAAATTTAATTCTGAAGATAATGCAGCACTAGATTGGAAACTAGGAGACTTTCTAGGACAAAAGAGATTAGCCCCTCAAGATAATTTATTATACCAAACAGCAGATGGAAATTATGCAGTAAGATTTACTCAGTACACTTATGTAGCACCAGAAAAATCTGAAGATGATGAATTTAGTAGTATAGATAGGGAAGAAAATCAAGATAATCGTAGTGAAATAAATCAGCTTTACGTAATGACAGAAGAAAAAACTATATCACAAAATAAGATATATAATATTGATGAGATAGATTTAGAAAAATTTACCCTAGAATACATGAATAAAATACTAGATGCTAGATATTATGAATACTTAGCCAGAGGAGATACCCATGACGAAGCAGTGTCATTTTTGGATCAGGAATTTCATACAGAATATGTAGATGATATCATAGAAGATAATATACATCCTAGCAAAATATTTAGAATACCAGAACAATCTAACCTAGAAGATACTTTTTATATGAATACAGAAAGCTCAGGAACCAATAACCCATAACCAACTGTAGAAGATCCAATAGAACCAATGCAGTATGCAGTAGGAGGAAGAAGACCATTAGCCAGTTCAGGACGTAGTCACGCAGAACCAAATAAAAGCTATAAGTTTCATGGAAAGCGTAGACAACTAGATATGAGTATACAATTACAGCCAGTCCATAATCAAGGAACCCTTTTAGATTTAGCTAAATTCGACCCTCGGGTATGGCAGGAAGTAATAGAAAGATGGGAAAAAGATGTAGTAAAAGCATGGATGACTAGTCCCTATGAATCAACAGATATGTGGGAATATATGGAGACACTTCTAGGAGATTCAGCTTATAATATTTATTTAACTTTCAAAGGGAAATATGAAGAAACAATTAAACAGCTCAAAGAATTAGGAAATAACCCGTGGAATTTTACAAATTTTATTAAAGAAATACTTATAGGATATGATCCTTCTAGAGGAAATGATTCCGCTCAAAGCGTAGCATTAACTGAGCTAGACCAAATGACATTGGGAAGTTGGAAATATATTGTACCTTTTAGTAGAGAATACTTATCCATAGCAGCAAGAACTGGAAAAAGTTTTGATGAAGAAATAGGAAATAAATATTTTAGAAAATTATAAGCTCAGAGAAAAATGTATAGAAGTTAAAATACAGAAAGACTTGAAAAAACAAAGTTATGGCTTTTGTAGCAGTGTAATATATACTCCTCAGCAATATGAAGATGAATATAATAGGAAAAAATACAAAAAATATGGAAAATATAGAAAAGAAAAATATTGGAAGAAAAAAAATAGAAAACCATGGAAAAAACAAAAATTCATTAGAAAAAGTAGAACTTTTAATAGGACAAATTATAAGAAATTACCCAGAGAAGAAAAAGATAAAAGAAAACAAAGATATGTTAGAAAACCCAACAGTAAAAAATGTAATTTTTTTATATGTGGAGAACCCAATCATTTTGCAAAAAATTGCCCAAAAAGACAAAGACCAAATACTAATAAACAGATAGAAAGACTACATATTATAGAAGACTTAGAAGAAGATATAGTTAGCATAACTAGTGATGATTCAGAAGTATATAGTATAATCAGCGATTATGAATATCAAATAGAAGCCATAAGTTCAGATAGTGATTCATAAAGTGATACTAATATAGATAATCTTTTAGGACAACTCAACCAAGAAATAGGACTAACACCTTCCCAAGATACTTTCTTTATGATGGAATGTAATGCAGATACTAAATGTCAGCATAACTTTCAAATAGGATTATGATTTGATACCACTAGATGCAGCTATTGTAATTGGTTTCCAGCTAAAGATAAACGAGCTCAATGTTTATTATGCAGTATAACCTATTGTATAGTCTGTCTAGAAAAATTAAATATGACACATAAGATAGCATTAGGAAATACCAAAGAAGATCATAGTCTAGAAAGCAGAGAATTACATTTAACAATTAGAGAATTAGAACTACAAGTAAGAGAACTTAAGATACAAATACACGAGATAGAAGCTAAGAATAGTTTTGACATAGAATGCTTAGAATTAGAAAATAGACAGCTTAAACAGTAGCTAGAACAATTTCACAACAAGTACCCTTTAAAGGACAAACTAATTGAAGAACATATGAATTCATTAGAATTAGTCAACCTAGTTGATTCTCAACCCTTTAGTCAATACTCTAAAGCCCAACCAGATACTACATCTTTACCATTCAATTATCCGGTTATACCTAAGCCAAATTTGGTTGAGATCTCTTGTGTAATCAAGTTTGCAGCAAAAACCCTTAGTATAGATGCCATGATAGATACAAGAGCTAATAAATCATATATTGAACAACAAGTACTTCCCCCCGGATGGAGCACAACTTTAACAACCCCAGCTTTAGTTAGTATAGCCGATGGCACTAAACAGATATACACACATTGCATCAATGGAGCACAGATTAGTTTTCATCATCTAGGTTCTCAAGATCAGCATATAGAATGGTTTCCTTTACCTCAGGTTTGGATTGGAAATACCCGACAGAATCATCCTTTCATCTTAGGACTTAATTTCATACTTAGTTTACAAGGTGGCATGTTACTCAGTCAAAACAACATTTGTTTCTTCAAGAGAACTATACATACCCCCACGGCTTATGCCCTTAGCACCATCGCCCATTCCTCAGAGTTGCGTGCGAAGCGTGGTGGTACCATAGGAGTAGATTCAGTTCCAGCTAGTTTTTTATTTCCAAGTAGAAATATTTTTCCCGACCTAGCCCAAAAATATATACCTAATGAGATAGCAAATACATCTTTAGAAAATTTAGATACAGAAAATTATGATTTTGATTTTGAAAATAAGGAAGACTATTGGAACCTAGAAGATTTTAAACAACCAGCTAATTTAGAATTAATTTTTGCAAAAATAGGAAAAATAAAGAAAAAACCAATATACAGAAGAACCGAAAATGATTTAGATGAGATAATAAGATTAGCTGAAACAACAGAAATTTTAGGAGAACAGCCCATGAAATATTGGGAAAGAAATAAAATCTTAGCTAGTCTAGATATAAAAAATAAAGATTATAGGATTACTTCAGCACAAATAGATCATACACCAGCAGACATAGAAGAATTTAGAACACAGATTAAGGAATTACTAGATCTAGGAGTAATCAGACCCAGCAATAGCCCGCACAGGAGCGCAGCATTTATGGTTAGAAATCATGCAGAGATAAAAAGAGGAAAAGCTAGAATGGTGATAAATTATAAAAGATTAAATGATAATACAGAAGATGATAAATATAATATACCAGATAAAGACCAACTTATAAATAGAATACAGACAACAAAGATATTTAGCAAATTTGATTGTAAGTCGGGATTTTGGCAGATAAAAATGGAAAAGGAAAGCATACCATGGACAGCCTTCTGTTGCCCTCAAGGACATTATGAGTGGCTAGTTATGCCCTTTGGATTAAAAAATGCACCTTCCATATTTCAGCGTAAAATGGATAGTATATTTAATAAATATAGTTTTATACTGGTATATATAGATGACATATTAGTGTTCAGTCCAGATAAAAATAGCCACATAGATCATTTGTATATAACATTAGAAGAATTTATAAATAATGGAATAATAATCAGCAAGAAAAAGATGGTATTAAATAAACCCTACATAGAATTTTTAGGAATGGAGCTAGGAGATGGAAAAATTAGGTTACAACCTCATATAGTCAAGAAAATTTTAGACTATCCAGATAAATTAGAAGATACAAAACAACTTCAATCTTTTTTAGGAATTTTAAATTATGCACGAATGTATATTCCTAACCTTAGTAAAATAATAGGACCCCTTTATAGTAAGACTACACCCACAGGACAGAAATATTTCAATCAGCAAGATATAGCTCTAGTTAGAAAAATAAAAGACATTTGTAAAAACCTACCAGACCTACAACTTCCTTTAGAATCTGAATACATAGTTGTAGAAACAGACGCAAGTCAATTAGGATGGGGAACAATATTATTAGCTAAACCCAGTAAATATGACAGTAAAAATAAAGAACGCATTTGTAGATACAGTTCTGGAAAATTTAAAGAAAAAGATACAACTATGACCAGCCTAGATTTTGAAATACTAGGAGTAGTATACGCAATAAATAAATTTAGATTATTTTTGCACAAACCCTTTACAATAAGGACAGATTGTGAAGCCATAGTTAGATTTCATAACAAACTAAACGAGCGTAAATTAAGTACTAGAAGATGGGCAAAATTTTTAGATTGTATAGTAGGACAAGGATATAAAGTAGAATTTGAGCATATTAAAGGAAGCGATAATAAATTAACAGACTGGTTAAGTAGAAAAATTTATTTAGAAAAAGAAGATAACCAGTTTAATTTTTGTGCAGATAATGGAAAACAGCAAGACCATGAACTTTGGGGGATTTTCTCTTCCCATTCATGAAGGCAGAACCAAGTTCAGACCCTTAACAGGGATTGAGTTAAACCCAGTTCAACAGTGTCTTTTAGATAACCTTTGGACCAGCCAAAACCACCCAGCTAAACGCCTTTCAGCCCTAAACTCTCTCAGTATATATTTTTCAAAAATCCAAAACAAGCCATTGTCTAAAAGTTTTTCTTTCTATGTAGTAGCCAAGGGAACCAAGCCTGGTATTTACTATGATTGGATAGAAGTAGAACCTTTAGTCAAAAATTTTCCCACACCTCAGTTTAAAAGATTTTATGATTTTGAGTCAGCCAGTACCTATGCCCGAAGACAAATAGGAACCAGTTACTTTATTAGCCAGATAGCTAAAGATTACCTGGACACATTGAGCAAGATGAGAACTACCATCCTTGCTAACAGTGGCGTTCCAGTTGGCCAGACAAGTGGAAGCAGTAGTACAAGCAGCAGTAGTTCTAATCCTCAAATAGATTCCCAGAATCCTCTCCAAATGTGCAGACATTGTGAAGGCCTTTCCAGAAATTTTAAGAAAATTATGGATAAAGGCAAGAAGGTCAGTGAAGAGCTAGACCAGCTCCGAGATGAAGAAAAACAATTGAGAGCAACCATTAGAACCTTAACCAACCAGCTTAAAAAATTAGCTCCAGAAAGAACACCTACCTCCTTACCTAGCCCAGAAATCAAACAACTCACCTGTGAGGAATTTGACCAATTGAGTGCTAGAATGTATTTCTTCAGGCATTCTATCATTCGATCCCTTTGTGAAAAAAGCCAAGTAATGGAAGACCTAAAACCCTATATTTATACATTAGCCGGAGATAGCAGAAACAACGAGTTAGTCATTATTCAGCAGTTTCTTCAAGATCTCTCCATAGCAAGGGTTGCCTGCCCCGGCCTAGCTTACCAATGGACCTATACCTATGAAGATGAAGAGCAACCCTGCTTAGACGAAGAAAAATGCAATAAGAGGTCAGAACATTTTGGTAGATGTCAGTGTAACCTAGACTTCAGCATTTGCCTTTGCCAGATAAATCTAGCCACTTTCGAGCCATTGAAGATAGAAATCAGAGGCGAAATTCGTTATCTAACAGCCCCAAAATTGTTAGATTACGGCTTTGTCTCCAGACTAATTTTTACAGATCAAGATCAGACAGATCACTTTGGACATAAGCTTGCTCATGCAGTACTGTGCGTCATGGAAGAACATCATCCGTATGTGGAAGCTTTGATAGATAGCAAATTACCAGAGTGGAAGGGAATATGGTGCAATCAAGCTAAACACAAAATGTACCTCAGAGGAACCTCTACATTCCCAGGATACCCAGGACTTCTCAATAGGAGACCCTTGCCATGCAGAAGATTTCCACTCAAAGACCAGCTCAATAAATGGAGAAAATTTGCCAGCAACTCACTATTAGCGTATAATGGAAATTATGGACATCTAGTTTGTGAAGATAGACATCAGAAGATACATTGTAATTTAGCCATCCCAGGATATCCATTCAGCAAAGAGACATTTGTCGATGAAAGTCAGTACCCTAACTATCAGCATGGCGTCTCTCATGAATCACCGGTGATGGGGAAAATGATCAAGAATGGTACGATGAACCACCTACGGGAGATGAGAATGACTTTTACGACCAACTCTCAGCAGCAGACTTGGACGACCTAGCAGATAGAATGTATGGATAACGAAAAAAAAAAAAAAACAAGGGGTCCCACTACAAGTTTATCATGCGATGTATCATTAGATTGTATTTTAAAAAGAAAAATAGCCATAAATCAATTTTTATAGACTTGTGTCTCAATTAGTTTTATGTATTTTCTAATATCCTAATAAGTTCTATTATTTGAGAGATTTGATCCAGTAAATCTTAAGTCCCATAAGTTCTATTATTTGAGAGAATTGATCCAGTAAATCTTAAGTCCCATATTTTATGCTTTTGGTTGACATTATTGCCCTTATGGATATGTGATGCATTAGGATTCTATTATAAAATATATATAATTTCTTTCTTTATCCTTTAGCTATCATTTTTCATTCTTCTATTTTCCATTTGATTCGCATTGGATCAATGTTTACAAACCTAGACTGACCAGGCCGGTCGAACGGGTAACCAGACCTTGTTCTAGTCTGGAAAAACCTCTAAATCCGAATTAGGATAAAAACCGATGTAAAATGCAAGAACTGGATGGACCGCCGGTTGAACCGGCAAAACTGGTGACCCAGACTGGATTATTATGAATCAGCCGGGTTTGTTGAACATATATATAGCACTGAAAAAATCCCAAATCTTAAGGCTACAACAAAAGGGTTTTCTTCGACTGGATGCTCATTAGTGTGATTTAAGATTTGGAATTATAGACCTTATCTCTATGCTTGCTTGGTTTATGTTTTTGTTTGAGATTTGACTCTTAATGGATGTAGTAAACTATAGTATTTTATTTGACTATGTTTGTGTTTTTATTTGACAAATAGGTAATATTAATTGATTTTAGTATAATGTTTTTATTACTTTCATTATTATGATTGTATTTATAATATGTTCTATTTTCTAACTTTGATATATGTGTAGATTGTGTGGTGATTTTTGCTTGTCAAAAGTGTTGCGCAGCCCATTTAAAGAAAGGTCTTCAACAAATAAAAACAAGGTATGTCACATTATTATTGCAAATTATAATTTCATTGTGAGTGATATTTGAAAATTCTATTATTTTGTTGAATTTAATTTTTTTTTTCATTATTACACTTATATTTTTAACATATATATACATTTTTAATATATCTATGATGTAATTATGATGTCACAGTTCTATCACTTCGACCCGTCAGTTGAACCAATGACCCGTCCACTCGGTCTCTTTTTTGGTTCGCTCACCGGTCCGGTTTTCAAAACATTGCGTTGGATCTGTGCTAACAAGGATAGACGACAGGGTGGACCAACGACGGAGATTGTTGAGGACGAATAGGGATAGGTGCGGTTGATACGACGTTGTGAGGTTTCTCTAGCGCACTCCATTGATGATTGTTTCAACTCGTTAATATAAATATCCACATTGTTAAAATATATCATATAATTATTCCAACTCTTCAATATGAATAACTACACTGTTACAATATCTAATAATTGCTCCAGCTCGTCATCGTGAATATCCACACTATTAGAATATTAAATGATTGTTTCAACTCACCATCATAAATATCCATGTTGGTAGAATAACAGAAGATTTTAAACATTAACACTATGATATGAATCTTCTCATTCCTGCAACATTTTTCACATTAAGGAGCTTTTGTTGTTTGTGATTGTGGGAATATATTTTTGGGTAGTCCACATGGCGGAGGTTGTTAGCCGAGGTGCCATGTGGGCGGACCATGATGCCGAGATATGGTGTGATAATACCGGAATATGAGATATTTGGATAGAGGACTAGAGTCCTAGATGACATCAAACTATCTATTTGGATAGAGGACTAGAATCCTAGATTGAGAGAGGACTTCAATTTGGATAAAGATAAGACTCTTAGAGAGTTTATCCCAATCCTACTGGGAGTCTAAGATTAGTAGTAATCAAGAGTCCATTGAAGCAAGACTTCTATTGGGATTAGGTTTGTGTTGGCTATAAAAGGGAGGTACCCTCATGGGTATAAGGTATGTTTTTTATGCTCTGTCTAGTGAGTTAAACACTATTGGTTATCTTTGAGAGATATTTTACTGACTTGATCGTCGGAGTGCCCCCGGGTGGATGAACCACCGCAGGATTCTTATATTTTTGTGACAAGTTGTTCGGGCTTAATCTATTCTGCCAGTTCTCTCTAGCTGAGTTCCCCATTTTGGTTGTGTGGTCGGAAATCAACACCCACAATTTGGCGTCGTCTGTGGGAACTTAAGGAGAATAGATAGCCAACAACGAGCAGGGAGAAAAGATTGGGGACGACATCCCTAGTGGGGGCGATAAACTTGCCAATCTAAACGTGGAAGAAGAAAACCATAATGAAGGAGCACGGGATTAGAATCCTGGGAAGAATAACATCGGCCAAAAAGGAGACGCACCGAAGAAAGCAGGCCGAGATAAGTACTATCGTAAAAGCAACCTTCAGGTATGGAGGGACAAATGCCGGAGAAAAGACAAGAAAACTGAAAGACATGGCAAATAAGTTGACAGATCTACAAACAATGGTCAACCTCATGATGCAGAACAACGTGATGCAGCCGACATCTCTATTACAAGACATGCCACACCAGTAACCAAAACTAGTGCCCAGAAAACAAGATCTTGGCCTAGATGAGTAGGTCCGAGAAGAAAAGAGCTCAGCCTAAGTGAGCAGATCCCGGATCCCAGATCTTAGAAGACAAGATCTCGGCCTAGATGAGTAGATCCGAGGAGACAAGAGCTCAGCCTAAGTGAGTAGATCTCGGATCCCAGATCCTAGAAGACAAGATCTCAGCCTAGAAGATTAAGTCAGAGAAGACAAGAGCTCAGCCTAAGTGAGAAGATCCCGGATTTCATATCTCAAATCCCGGATTTCAGATCTCAAATCCCGGATTCCAGTACTTGACGATGTTTCTAAGCGAAACATGACGAATAACTTAGACTTATTACATGACAGAGTTGAATTATACTTACATATAATAGAGTTGAACTAAGTTGGCGATGTTTCTAAGCGAAACATGACGAATAACTTAGACTTATTATATGGCAGAATTGAATTATACTTGCATATAATAGAGTTGAATTAAGTTGGCGATGTTTTCTAAGCAAAACATGACAAATAACTTAGACTTATTATATGGCAGAGTTGAATTATACTTGCATATAATAGAGTTGAACTAAGTTGGCGATGTTTCTAAGCGAAACATGACGAATAACTTAGACTTATTATATTGCAGAGTTGAATTATACTTGCATATAATAGAGTTGAACTAAGTTTGTGATGTTTCTGAACGAAACATGACGAATAACTTAGACTTATTATATGGCAGAGTTGAATTATACTTGCATATAATAGAGTTGAACTAAGTTGGCAATGTTTCTAAGCGAAACATGACGAATAACTTAGACTGATTATATGGCAGAGTTGAATTATACTTGCATATAATAGAGTTGAACTAAGTTGGCGATGTTTCTAAGTGAACATGATGAATAACTTAGACTCATTATATGGCAGAGTTGAATTACACTTGCATATAATAGAGTTGAACTAAGTTGGCGATGTTTCTAAGCGAAACATGATGAATAACTTAGACTTATTATATTGCAGAGTTGAATTATACTTGCATATAATAGAGCTGAACTAAGTTGGATTAACATAGACCTGTCATATCGGCAGAATCAAACACAGATTGGAACTAAGTGTATATTAGTCAGATTAACAAAGAGACCAAGGTTGGTAACCTTGGTCAGTCTTTGTTTGAATCTGACCACGGCGACAAGGTCAAAGCCACATGCTTAATGCGAACCCAAGTGGAACTTAAGGTCACATTAGGGAGCAGAGGGCTGGAGAATGATGCTTGGGAGTTAGAATTTACAAGCTAAGATGGGTTTAACACTTGTTGAAATTTTAAGAAAAATTTACAAGTTAAAGTTAAGCCGAGATTATGTCAAAGGAAGATTGGTTTAACACTTGTTGAAATTTTAAGAAAAATTTACAAGTTGAAGTTTAAGCCGAGTTTATGTTAAAGGAAGTTGATTTAACACTTGTTGAAATTTTAAGAAAAGTTTACAAATTGAAGTTAACCCAAGGTTATGTTGAAATAATAGAAGACAGAGGTCCTGATAAGTAAAGAGTGAAGTGGAAAATTGTAAATAACACTTGTGAAAATATTATGATAAATATTTTCAAGTGTTAGGTCAAAGCCGAGATAAAACCGCTAGTGGGTATAGCCGAAGTATTCCGCACCAAGAAGATTACACAGTTAAGGTGTACGTTGAAGACATGCAAAATATTCTAAGTATGAAAACATGCAAAACACAGAAGAAAAGCGGTAAGCATACATGATGAAAGCAATATTCAACACTTAGAAGAAAATAGAAGTCTTGCATTAAAAAGGGACAGCTTGTTCAAGTACATAAACAGGCACATCGGTCTGACAAAACAGATACTGTTCAAAACAGAGAAGAAAATTACAAAGAAAAAGGTACAATGGAAAGAAAAATTCCTAAGTACTAGGATCTTGTGCATTGATCTCAGACTATTCAACCTCGGTTGTTGGCATTGTTTCAGTCTCGGCAGACAGTTGGGCAGACTTCTCGGCCGTGATTTCAGCATTGATTTCTAGAAGAGTCTGGTCCAGGCTTTTTGCAGCGGCAGTGATCTCGGTTTCAGAAGTGTCAGCCTTCTTTGGTGAGGTGCTCTTGGAGACCTCATCCTCGTCCTCTTCAATCAAGTCCAGGACTTGATCATTTAGAGTAGAGGACTTGGCCCCAACAACAGAGTAGGGGACTTGACCCCAGCAACAGCTTCAGATTATTTCTCGGCAAGCTCAGCCTCGGCCTCTTCCTTGTCTCCGGCCTCCTCGTCGTCGGCCTCTTCTACTTCTTTGGCCTCATCCTCAAATTGATTAGGAGAGGAAGGGAAAGGGACATTGAGCTAATCCATATCACGGAGGGGAGAGTCCTCGGGGACAAACATCTTTTTGAGGGCTGTCATCCAGTCAAAATAGTAGCCTTTGTTGTAGGCCATGTTGACTTGTTTTTTTAGCCTCAGCAATGGCCTCGGCTTTGGCAGCAGTAACTTGGTCCACTTGCTTCATGTGCTTCTCTTTTGAGATATTGAGTTGCTGGAGGCATGAGCATGTCGGATTAACTACAAGGAGATAGAGTGAATTGCACAGTTATGACATCAGGGATGTCAACAAGAAGGTCTTCTACGACAAGAGTTTAGCGAGACATGTTGTCGTTGGTTACGACGATGGTTACTCACAGATAAGGCGATTGAAAAATTATCAAAGTCTAAAGCTGGAGGAGTACATGTATAGGTTCCATCACCTCAGTTTGCCGAGGTAATAGAAGCTAGGAGCAGTTGTGGGGACATATTTTTGGGTAGTCTACGTGGCCGAGTGTCACGACCCAAACCCGACCCTATGGGTTTAGCACCGTAACCGGCCAGTAATCCGAGATTACCGAAGGCCTGCAGGACAGTAGTACAGTAAAACAGAGTACAGGGCCTGGCGGAAGCCAATACAGTAAATAAACAATGCCCAATGAGCTGTGACAGTCTGTATGTAAAAAGACTTTCATACATTTATACGTAAACAGTACAGAACAGTATGCACAATATATACAATCATTCAGACTAGGGACTCAATCCCCGCATAACAGTACAGTAACATTCAGTCTATACAGAACAGTAAGACAGTACAGAAGGGGGAAATCTAAAACACTCCTAAGCCTTAACAGATAGGCTCGGAACCTCGCAGTGAGGCACATAGGCTAGCTTGACAAAACTGGAGTAACCCTGACGCCTCTAGCCGCGGTCTGGTGCCTGAACACCTACATATATATATGAGCAGTGAGCTAAAGCCCAGTGAATAACATAATGCGTAAAGAGGTTAAGAATGAATGCCCTTACAGTATGAAAACAGTTCATTTAAACAGTATTTCAGTTGTTCAGTCAGTACAGTCATATGTGGTACATCCATTAGCATAACAATATAGTAAACAGTAGGTCTTAAAAGACCGAGCAGTAATGATGGCCATCAGTCAGTAACAGTAGTGGTTCCAACAAGGAAACCGACAGAGATCTCTTTAACAGTAACAGTAACAGTAACAGTAGATGCCAAGGATGCCACAATACAGTTCAGAATATAGGATATACATTCATTCAGTTAACAGTAATCAGTTCAGAAAACAATACAGTTCAGTTGTTCAGAAGATAATCATTTCGAACATATCTTTACACAGTCGTTACTCACAGAGTTTGGGCTACAGTATGCTAGAGCGTGTCTCCCCAGTCGCCAACCCTACACAGTTAACAGATTGAACACACTAAGCTACACAGCTGGGAAAGATAATAACTTAATCCCTAATTTGCACGGTGTGTTCTACATCTATATCCTCAATAAGATGTCTTAAACTAGGCCTAAGAATGCCTAGAATGGGATGAGGATGCAAAGATGTGCTCAGAAAACAGTTTCAGAATTTTCAGAAAAACAGAGTCTCGCTCGAGCGCAAGTTAACCCGCTCGAGCGTACATGCAACAAAGGTACCCGCTCGAGCGTCAACTTTCCCGCTCGAGCGTACTGTAAAAGTACTGGATGGGTGAAATCTCCGCTCGACGGACGCTCGACGCCTGCTCGAGCTTGAGACACATGACTCCGCTCGAGCGCCCAATCCTCCGCTCGAGCGGACTGTAAAACAGTGCAGAGATACTGGATGCTCGGATTCCACGCTCGAGCGCTCATTTCCCCGCTCGAGCGGAAGTGCAAAATCTGGGAATTCCAGATTGCACCTCCAAGCCAAAAACCAAGTTTTAACAACTCAAAACTCGACCTCTTGGGCTGAATTTTCTGGAAAAATCGTATAAACACATGGAATAACATGATTCAAAACTCAATTTGAGAAATCAAAGCCCAAGGGTGTTTTATTCAAACCCAATCTCAAACCATTTTTCATGAACAATATGAACATGCAAACATGCATGAATTCAAATCATTTCAAAGCTTTAATTTGGTGCTCTAAGGAGCCAATTGATCCAAAAACAAGTTGAAAACATGGACCATTACAAAATTATGAACATGCATGTACGATTCTACCATGAATTCAACTCAAAACTCATCAATTCAAACATGCATGCATGAAATGAGCTTCAATTCACCATTAATGAACCAATTCATGACTTAGCTCTACAATTAGACATGAACCATGCAAGAATCAATTCTATGACAACAACAAGAAGATGAATGTCCTACCTTAGTCTTGTAGTTCAAGAAGGGAGCTCAAATATGCAATCTCTACAACAATTTCTTCAATTACCAAGCAATTTACAAGCAAAATTGAGATGAACTCCACTCCTCTAGTTTCTCTCTCTCTATGGACGGCAATGAGAAGGAAAATGGATTAACAAAATGTGTGCTTAAGTGAAATCAAGTCTCAAGTAGGTCCAAGTAGTGGCCCACTAGAGTGGCATTTGTGTAATTAAGTCAACTCTGCATTTTAACTCATTTTAATCTAATTTAATCGTACCTAATCAGTTTTCAGATAAATATACCATAAAATCACATTAATTATGAGGGTCATAGAACACTAACCAATTCCCAGTTCGGCCGCCGATAAGGCCTTCAATTAGCAGTTTAAACATAAAGCACGAATAGATCAAATAATCAATCAAACAGATAGAATACAAATTAACATACACACTCAGTCATTTCAGTTCCAGTTTTCAGTCAGTCAGTTCAGTACTTTAATCAGTTCAATTCAGTCAGTTCAGTACTTTAATAAGTTCAATTATCAGTCGTAATCAGTTCAGTTTAACGGTAATCAGTGTTTAACGGTAATCAGTGGTGAAGGTTATTACACCGAGGTTGTTAGCCGAGGTGCCATGTGGGCGGACTATGATGCCGAGATATGGTGTGATAATACTTGAATCTGAGATATTTGGATAGAGGACTAGAGTCCTAGATGACATCAAACTATCTATTTGGATAGAGGACTAGAGTCCTAGATTGGGAGAGGACTTCAGTTTGGATAAAGATAAAACTCTTAGAGAGTTTATCCCAATTTTACTGGGAGTCCAAGATTAGCAAGTAATCTAGAGTCCATTGAAGCAAAACTTCTATTGGGATTAGGTTTGTGTTGGCTATAAAAGGAAGGTACCCTCATGGGTCTAAGGTATACTTTTTATGCTCTGTCTAGTGAGTTAAGTACTATTGATTATCTGTGAGAGATATTTTACTGACTTGATCGTCGGAGTGCCCCCGGATAGATGAACTACCGCGGGATTCTTATATTTCTGTGACAGGTTGTTCGGATTTAATCTATTCTATCAGTACTCTCCAGCTGAGTTTCCTCTTTTGGTTGTGTGGTCAGGAATCAACATCCATAGTGATGATTGTTCAAACTTGTTAATATGAGAGTTAGAATATCAAAAGATTTGCAACATTAACATTGCAGTGCAAATTCAACAATGATGACAATGGTGAATAGGCGTTGACAAATTCAAAAGGCAAAACTCTCGCTGTAGTTACTTTACAATCAACCTTTTTAAAAAATATTTTGGTAATCATATTTGTAATTTTTCAAATTAAGGGTACAAAACTCATACCATTTATTTCTAATCCTTATATTATAAAAGAATTCAAGTCATTATATACTGCTGATATAATCTATATGAACAAAATTTTGTGTATTTGTATGTTCAAAATATAAGTGTATGCATTGTTATAATTGATTCTATCAGGAGTACATAAAATGTGTTTGTCAGCTATGGTTCCACTACGTTGAATATTATTCTAGTATATGCAATCTTGAATATATGAAATAAATTAAGAAACATTTAAATTATGTTTCATACTTAATATTCAGACTTTGCGATTAAATTTAAAATAAATTTCTAGTAATTCTAATTTATGAATTGATTTTTTTTTTCTTTTTCTTTTTTCAAAATGTTTGGGTTGTTGTGGGCCAATTATAAGCTTATTTTAGTGATTTAAATTGTTCAACTTGTTAGATCTACCGAGTATATCATATATACAAAATCAAATTAATTGAATATTTGATTAAAGATGTAAATTAAGAATCAAGCTCAAGTTAAGCTTAGCAAATTAAGAAATATTATTTTATGTATATACTTGTATTCATGAATCTATTCTAATTTTAGTTGGACTCTTCTAAAGCTTAGTTCGATTACTAAACAAACTTTAAAAATTGAGTTTAAGCTTATTAGGTAAATAAGCTAAGCTCAAGTTATTCATAAACAATTCAACTCATTTACGACCTTACTTATTTAGCTCCGCAGCAAACATGGACTCACGCATCGTTCAGAGAATTTCTAAATTTTGTCCATCCTACCCATTTTTGGCTTTGGTTGTTTTGTTTTGCTCTATCTATAAGTCCCAAAAAATAAAATAAAATAATAAGAGTAAGCTACCAATAGATTCTAACAGTTAGACTTAATTACCATTATGTCTTATTGAAAATTAATTCTAATAAAATTGTCGTAAAAAGTAATTTTTTTTGACGATTTTTTGTATGTCACTAAAAATTGAGAATTAGTGACTTTTTTTGTCATGATTTTTATAAATTGTCACCAAAACTTACAATTGGTGACATTTTTTTGTGACGAATTTTTCAAACTGCAGCTGAAAGTTAAAAATTAGTAACTTTTTTTGTGACAATTTTTTTTTTAAACTGTCACTAAAACTTATAATTAGTTTTTTGTGACAAAAGTTTCAAATTGTTGCTGAAATTAACAATTAGTAATGTTTTCTAATAATATTTGATGAAAAACGCCATTAATTCTCACAAGACTTATTGGATAATAAGTCCACCTATCATGACCTACACGTAAGTCTTTCAAATAATAATAAGTGTGTTTGGTTTGAGTTTTTTGAATTAAGTTTTTTGTTTTTCGTTTTTTTTTTTTTTTTTTAGTGAATATTTTTAAAATTTTAAACATTTTTTTTACTTTTTTAGATGCATCTTACTTAGATATGTCTAAAAAGTAAAATATTTGTGAAAAACATTTTAAAACATTAATAAATACACAAAAATATGAAAAAATGTACTGAATTTTTATATATTTTTTTATATTTTTGGTATTTAATGAATTTTTTTAAAAAAAATTCACAAAAATCATACTTCTTAAGTGTATTTATGTTAGGTGTGTCTAAAAATTAAAAAAAAATGCTTAGAATATTAAAAAAATTCAATAAAAACCAAAAAAAATACGAAAAATATAAAAATAGAATTTTCTGAAAGTATTTTTAAAAAATTCAAGCCAAGCAAAGTGAATAATAATAACAAAACCTATAATCACTGGCATAATTAATATAGGGCGGGTGCCATGACACCCTTCAATTTTCAAATAATTTCGTAGATATATGTATGCTTTTGCCACAAAAAAATAAAAAAATAATTATTTGTTTTTTGTGTTGCCACTCCTAAATTCAAAAATAGTTGTGATCAAATATATTAACCATGATGCTTGAAGAAGAAGAGATTAATGGATATTCAATTTTTATGAGATTTATGAAAGGAATTAAGCAAAATACATAAGGGTGTGGTTAGTTTTCACTGTTTGATCTTGGTTAGTGCAACCCTAGACGGTAACTTTGTTGATTATTTTATGATCACTTGTAAATTGTTTGTTATATAAAAATTAAGCTATCTAACACAACACTTGTTCTTCAATCTTAGATTTGTGGTTCCCCCCAAAAGCATAAAAATTCCTTTTGCTTTTCTCTCTGAAATTTCCTACTAGGGGAGAGAAAGATGGCGTTGATTTTCGTACCTCTTTGATCTCTCCCCTATCGCTTCTCTTCCCTCCGATCCTCGTCCAAATCTCACCTTTTATTCAAATTTGATATTTACCTCACCAGTCCGGCCATCACCACATTGCCTTCTCCACCCTCAAGCCCAAAACTTTAAGATCACAGCCCAAAGAGCAACTGTAACCCCCAAATTAATTAAATTAAAACATTACTCATAACATGATTAATTCGAAATATTTTCATATCAAACAATAACATCAATCTCAAAAGCCCTCTTTTCCATTGAACTACATATCAACTATTAAAAATTCTTGATATTCTTATCTTAGTTATAACAACATTAACATAGTTCAAGAAATTAGAGAATAAAAATAATAATGTCTAAATGGTGTACAAACATCAAGACAAGGCCTTATTACAACAAAATGGCACGCGGTCCCAAAACACATATGCTCGAAGCTTTCACATAACACAACCATGAACCTTCGTGCCCCAACAAAACAAAAGAGTTCACCTCCTTCTCATAGGGGTGGTTGCACATTGTCGATTCTTAAAATTGTTAGATAGGAATGAGCTACATGCCCAGTAGAAATACTTTTAACAGATTATCTAATTATTCAAAAACCCATATGGTATTATCACAACCAAAACAATTTCTTGTTCAACTCATGTTAAAGGTTTAAGCAACGAAATTTAGATAATATAAGTTCCATGAAAATCACATTTCAACACTGAGGGGTAAATGCACCATGAAGCCTTCAAGAAGAGTCCCAATACATACATATACATAGGTTTATATCCAAAATATCCCTACATTTGCCGACTGTTAATACGGCAAGGAATGGGCACCTAAAATCATTCGTTTTTCCACTTTTACCGACTACAATACAGCAAGACCAATGAACACCCAAAAATATTTTCCCACATTCATCCGACAATAAGCTCAAGACAGGGCAATTGGGCACGTAAACTTTCCCCTATGTGGGTACCAATAACACACAACTCTTTCCAAAAAACCAACTCCCTACTCGAACTCACATGCTATTTACCACCCCCTTAAACAATATTTCCAAGATTTTCAAGTATTCATACATTCTTTAGGTAAATGATAATATACACCACTCAAGTAATTTAATGGAGTAATGAGGGACAATATTCATAATTCAAGAAAAGTCTCATGAAGTTCCAATTTCACAAGTCTCAATCAATACATATGCAAAATGTCATAATCCATTCATTAATTTAAAAGATTAAAAATCAATGTCATTTTTTCCCCAAATTTGACAACTAGGTTTTCATAAATTTGGGGCTTTTACCCCTAAATCATGTTAAATGCTATTTCAAAACTAAAATCTCATAATCCATAGTCATTAATAGAAATCTTAAGAAAATGTAGAGAAAATTTCATTTTTTGAAACAAAACTCAATTTTGTAAACTCAAACATTAAATTATAGCATGAATGTCATAATAATACCACATAAACATCGTCAAAATAAAGAGATATAATATTAAAAGTAATCTTACCTCAAAGATAAAAGTAGAGAAGTTAGATCAAGAAGATTCCTTGAAAATCCAAAATCCAATTGATCAAAATATTGTTCTTCACTTATTCTTCATCTTTAATGCAAGACCTATGGTGGATTCTTGGTGAAAAATAGATGAAATTAAGGTTTGGAGGTCTAGGGTTTTGGGAATGGAGGAGAAGGAGAGAAGAGAGGAAGAAAGAATGAAAAGTTTAGGCCAAAAAGTGACTTTAAAGTGCCTGATTTCAAACATACCGCTCAAGCGGTCAAAGCTTGGCTCGAGCGGTGAAATTAAGCTCCTAGAATCTTAGAATCCCGCATAGACCACTCGAGCGGTAAAAAGTTTGCTTGAGGGGACTTGCTTCTAACACATGTACTCAAATTTTAAACAGGCATAACTCCTTCATCCGGACTCCGATTTAGGTCGTTCTTATGTCCAAATCAAAGTCCCGGAAACAAAATTTTTAATGGTTCTAGCCTCATATCCAAATTCAAAGTGTGAAGCGAGAAAAAGATAAAAGAGTGAAGACTGCTACAGATATCCCATTTTGACCACCCTTAAGACTTAGGCGCCTTACTTTGAACACTCGATGATGAATTGTTACGCTACACAAATCATTCAATTTCTTCAGCAAAAGGCTTCGATTTTTGAGCTTCAGAACCTAAACCTTGCACCTCGTTTAGACCAAAACCTAATTTTTTCTAGCATGACCACTCAGAGACTTGTTGGCCAACAAGTGGCCGGCAGGCCATTTTCGGTTAGCCGGCCGTCCACCTTCATGGCCGGCTGGCCATATTCAGCAACAAACAAATATTTTTGGCTGCCAACTGTCCCCATGTGTATGTCTTGCACCAGCTAGCTGATTGCAGATATTTCTGATGTGAGATAATGTTTTTCTATAAGTACATGACCACTCCTCATGGTTTAGGGTTAGAAAATTTCTCCAAGTGCCAAAACTTGTCCAACACACTACCTCTCTCTCTTGCAATATACATACACTTCCTAAGCCTAAACTTAATGTCTCTTGCTGGGATTCTTGAACACAAATTTCAGCTCTTGAGAGTGTTCAACTTGTGATTTGTGGACTAGAAGAGCATCCTCTCTTTGAAAGAGGTATACTTTAAGCTTTTATACCATCTTTTCAGAGTTTATTTTAGCTCAAAAATGTGATCTTAAATCACAAAAAAGAGGAGAAGTTAGCCACCATTCCTTAGGCTTGTTAGTTGTCTGAAACCCTTTGGCTTTAGCTTACTTTCCTCACTTTTTCCATCTCAAAAACTCAATTTTTAGCACTGTTTTTGTGTTGTTTCAGTGCCATTTTGTGTGTTAAATTATGCTTTGAATATTGTAGATATGTTGTTATAAGTCCTCATAGATATAGCTTTTAATCCATTTGAGTTGATAGTCTTTTCTTGCATTTTTTTTATAGCTTTCATACATGTTTATACCATTATAATTATCCGGTTTCCATTAGCACTCTGCAATTTTCCTCATTTCTTTGTTTATTTTGATTAAGAGTCGTAGCAAACAAAAGATTATTATTCAAGGTATAAGAAAGAGACCTTCCATACTTAACGGTTTAATCTGAGGTTCATTACCAATGCATTACATCTCTCTTATTGTAAGCACAATCCCTTGTTTAATACCTTTCTTTATCACCGGTGCATTACTTCTAAGGGACTAACTTTCTAGTTAGACCCTTGAAAATCACAAAGGAAAGTGCAATTATAGCTCATTATCAAGTTTGGATTTAGAGTCATTATCGCTCATTTTGGGTTTGATTAGTCATGATCGCTCTCTTTGAGTTTGACTAGTCATTATCGGTCATTTTAGGTTTGACTTAGAATTCATTATCGCTTGTAAATGAATTTGATTCTTCCTTTGTAATTTCCTCGATAGAAAAGGGCTTGAAAAGCTCATTTCTTGAGTTAAGTCAATGTTTGCTACTCTTTATTGCTTTTGAACTTAGTGGACGTATTCATCACTTTCGAACAAAAATGAAGAAAAGATAAGAAACAGAAAGGTAATGAAAAAGGGCTAACAAAATTGGAGTAAAAAGAAGTAAATAAAAGGTAATAAAATTGAGTTAGGTTCAATCGGACGTCACATTGAACCTATTGCGTCTTGACTCATTGCATACTCTTTAGTGATGTTCAATGATTCAAGAAACAATGTCTACCCCTTCCCTTGAGGTAACTCCATGATAGGGAGGAGGTGTTGTTGGTCTTTCTTTTTATTTTATTAAGTTTTTGTCCTATCGGTTCTAAGATCATCACGCAACAAACATGCAACAATTGATTATTTGTGAATCGAATCTACTTCTTCCTTGATTATCTTCATGATAGGGAAGGGTAGAGAATATACACATCTCCTGGAAACACTCTGTTTTTGGTCTGTGACAGGAAGGCATTTCTCAAAAGTAGTAGCCGGCCGGCCACCATTCAGTACGGTCGACCACTTTTCAAGGCTGGCTGGTCGGCCACCTATTCTTGTACAAGCAGTGGCATTTTTATAACAGAACAGAACAGAACCTGAGGCCAAAACAGAATAATTTTCTAACTACAAACAAAGTAGATTCTGGCAGTAAACAGAGAGGTTTCCGAGAGGATGTTCTCGGCTGTGTGCGTGTGGCTCTTCGCTTCCTGTTCAAGTCCGTTAAATTAGTACTTTAATATTAGTATGTGTAATTAATTAGTTGGCTTCATTCAAATTTGTAATAACTAGTTAATTTAGTTTAGTCAATTATGTTGTAATAATTTGTTTAATTAGGACATTCATTCGGGCCCTCTTGTACAAGGACATATTTGTAACATTTGTTATATTTTATATGTCTTCCAACCCACATTTCTGTCTCCCTTTTTATTTATATGCTTACCACGGCAGCATCATATTTTTTGTTTCATATCATTGCCATGCTTAATATCCATTTTTGCATGCATTAGGTTCAGTTCATTACTCTAACATTATTGTCATTTCCTACTCACTTGAATACGTGAATGCTTTGACTTGATTCATATGACATGTTGAAAACCGAACCTCGTAGTTGCATTTTGTATGTGTTGCATTAATCACTTACATAATAGAATATGCATTTTTCTAATTAGTTTATTTTCTTTGGCTTACCTTGGGGTACTAGCTGAGCATTTTTTGCTTTAGCATATTGTATATGTGTTTTTGTTGCCATATCAAGCATGTTACCATGAGACTAAGTGCTTATTTGATATACCTCTTGAATGTTTGTGAATGAAGGCTATTTCGCTTAAATTGGGATAACGTTGATAAATGTACATATGAGCTTACTTTTTCAAGTAGCACATTTTCAAAATTCTTTTCAAATAAACATGAAATCAAAGCATTCCAAAGTGTGAGAAATAGTCTATACTTGTGTACCTCACATAGTAAGTTAGCATTAATAATCAGAGCAATAGCATATAATGTACATAGAAATCACATCATGATTAGTAGAGGCTGATCTTTGATCGGGTGAGTGGAGTGCTTAATTCATGACCTTCCCCTCTCATACCTATGTTCCCGAGCCAAGATACTTTGGTTATGACAAACAAGTGGCCTTTGGTACAAGTCACAAGTTTTCTAAATTTTTCAAAAATATTTAGGTGGCGACTCTAAAATCTAGCAATACAGTCTATTTTTGGCATCTCCGATGATAAATGGATTTTCTAAGATTTGTCGGATTTGGAATCTCATTTGTTTAAATCTATTTCACATTGCACTTGTGAAATCAGATTCAGAATCACAGGAGTTTGAACTGTAGAGCTATCATATCCTCCGAGACTAAACCCCTCCGAGGAGCACGAAAAACAAGCTACAACTACTCATGGGACAATTATCTGAATCAATGTTTTTGGTTAAATCCTATTTTACCATTATAATATCACTCCAATCAATACTCTAAAATCAATCAAAGAGGTTTCAAGTACAATAATAAGGGAGTCAAAGATATCCTACTAGTCCAAGGAGTACGAAGTGTTACAGCGACACTTGATAAAGTATTTGTTTCACATTAGGTGACCACCTCAACTTTAATGTTCTATCTTGACCAGCAAATGTGAGATCTTTAGATTTCAAGTTGAAGGTTGTAGAACAGTGGAGTTTTGGATGAGTTTAGTAATGACTTGGATCTTGTATTTTTTTCTATTTGATTTTCTTAATTTTTAGTTTATTGATATAATAATCCTTCATGTATGGAAGTTTGTTTTCCTCCCTTGTGGGGGCTTTTTCTCTTCCTCTATGGAGGCTTGAATCTAGCTTGTGATATTGTTATACCAGATTGATCCTTTACCGGTTATGCAATGAAAATTTTATTTTCGAAAAAAAAAAAAAAACTTGTTCTTCAATTAAACACACACATTACGTTATAGACGAAATAAATACCACCACAAAGGATATCAAACTCATTTCCGTATGAGTTGAATTAGATATCTCACACCACAAAGGTATTATACAACCATTTTATTGTCTATACACTGTATTATTCTTCTTCTTCTTTTTAATATTTCTTTTTGAACCTACTATCTTATGGGTGTTTACTTTATTAAAACTATTCATAATATGTTGAAATTGAATTGTAATTATTGATTATTTGCTAAATTTGATTTTTTGGAGATAACATAAGCTATTTTTATTTTTTTTTTTGGTTGGAATTAAAAACTATGTAATAATTTATTATGAAATTGTATTAGTATGCAATACAACTCATATATGATCCATTGATGGGAATGGAATAAAGAAATATGAGATGCAATATGTATGGGTGATAAGGAGTCCAACAGTTAATTTTCAATTTTAGTTTGAAAATTTTAACAAGTTTAAAAATTATTCAAATTTAATTTGTTAATTTTTCGAGTCGAATTCAAGTAATTTGGTATTTTTATATAGTTTTAAACTTTTTGAAATCGAGCCGAATAAGTAATTGACTATTCAAACTTAATTTTAAATTTTTAATGAGTTTCAAAATGTGTTCAAAATTAACTTGTTTGCATAACGAACCGAATTCAAATGAATTTTTAATAAAGTGTGTGTGCTAAAATATAACTTGACCACACATAATCAATAAAATATTCTCCTCCTAGAAATTTGGAAACAAAGATGATCTTTTAGATGAATTTGCCAAATCCTCACCTACAAAACTAAGGTTAACTTTGCCCAATTGGTTGTCAACCGAGAGGCACTCCGATGATAATAAAACCAACGACAATTTCAACGACAAAGCTAAAGCATAATAAACTTATTGCATAAAATCTCACGTACTTTCATCCATAGGGATTGATCTCTTTATATAGAGTGTCTTGCCTTTGTCTAGAAATCTCTTTTATTGAGGACTCGTAAGACTCATCCTCATTTAGAATTATAATCTCCAAGTTTGAATGGAGTAAACCTCTATAAAAAAATTTATCCCTAACCAACCTATGAGCTGTAATTCACTAGGATTCATCTGCCTAGTTTGAACATCTCAACTAAGGTGTGAATCATAGCCACACCTCGGCTAGTCATTCCCTGTGTAAAACCCAAGCTGTGTGTAGGATTATTTTATTGGATAGATTAGTAATTAAATTAATTTATATGGGTCATTTATTAATATCAAAGAATTAGTTATGAGATGTCATTATATTTTCTATTATTTAGATGGGTAATTTTGTAACTTTGAGAAATTAAGCTAATAAGCCCACTTGTTGTGGCTTTAAGTCTTGGGAAACAAAAAAAACAGAGGCTAGGAATTGCTCCATAGGCGGCAAGGGTTTGAGAAGGTAAAAGAAAAAAAAAGAAAAGAAAAAGAGAAGAGAGGTTCCAGTGAGGCTGCAATAGGGATTGGAGGCAGCACGTTGGGTGATTTTGGGACACCCATTGGTTGAGGTAAAATCTACATTTACTATTGATTATTAAGTTTATGTTGAGGAATTAAACAATCAATGCATTAAGGGGATTTGGAAGATCTATGGGTACCTACTTAGGTTTTGAGAAATAGGTGCAATGTGTAAGTGTAACTTTGGGTGGGTAATAGAAACAATGGAGTTTTGTATCATGGGTAAGGGTGTGTTTGGCTATAAAGTTGGGTTGAATGGTTTGATCACTTAGATATTAAATCAATACATTAATCTAATATAGTGGGGCTTTTGTGGGTGTATGTAACACGTAAAAATATTAATTTATTTGAGGTTTTATTTATTAGGTTTGTGTGATTGAAGTGGTGGAGCTGGGTGTTTGGAGTTGGTGTTGGAATATTATTTCTAAGCGTTTAAGGTAAGTAACCATCTATCACTATTGGTACGTTTTTTTATTCCTATTGAATCGTTTAAAATTATAAGTATTTATTCATAACCTTCATGTTCACTTAAAATAAAATACGGGTCAAGTATAAAACAGTATCGAATATTATTATGAAAATTATTTGAATATTTTATGGAACTATTATGAAAATTGTACTAAATGTTTATTCTGAAAATATCGAATATTTTATTTAAAAGTTGTGTATTGTTTAAATTTTGAACATCACTCTAGTCTGACTATGATTTGGACCCTAGCCAATAGGGATTATTTATTGGCACAGAAACTAGTATTCTTTTGGGGCTTTACCACCGGCCTATGTGTGGTTTTGAGCCTTGTCATGGGCTAAGTGACCGTAGTCACCAAGACTTGAGTTTTGTGAATTGTATCATTGAACCATTGAATATCGAACCATCAATTTGAACAACGAAATTTCGTCGAATCACCTCACTGTCTTTTCAATTAAAATTTATTGCTACATTGTTTATTTTCAACTATGAAACCATCTTAAAAAAATAATTGTTCATTTATTGAATGGTAGAAAAAAATATATTTATTGGTTATCGACAATTTTTTTTTTTGTATACTTGATCCAGCTAATAGTGATGGTTGGTTATTTATTGGGCTGTCAAGCTTATCCTTATTTTATTTTTCAGATTCTGAGGAGTAGAGCTGCGCGGGGTTTTTACTTGTGGGAGTGCCGAGAGTAGAACTATGATTTAAGCACTTGGATTATTATTATTATTATTATTTTTATTAGTGGACTTGGTGGATAATTTCATATGATAAGAATTATTTATTTGTATGGTTTTTAGCATCATGATATTTGAGGATTTAATTTGAGTATTTTATATTGTTGGTTATGTGTTGGACTCTTAGTCTTGCATGCTCACTTAAATGAGTGTGCGGCATTGTCATGGAGCTTGGGGCGTGACACCCTGCCACGTGGTTGTACTTGTGACGACCAGCCTTCTTTTTCTTTTTATTCTTTCTTTCTTCGCCTCGTTCTCTTTTTATTCTTGTTGAATTAAAGTGTCCGAAAATGGTTTCCTAATTATTTTCTTTCGGTGTTGAATTTTGTTGTCCTAGAGGGTGCACGGGTGAGTCCGGGGTGCCGGGGACGAAGTTGAAATTGCGAGCTGCTGGGCCAGGGCCGCACGTGCGAAATTGGGCCACTCGAGCGGTGGGAGGAGACGCACGAGCGGACAAGCTTGACACCCAAAAATTTTGATTCTGTCTAAGAGCGCACAAGCGGAGAAAATGGGCCGCACGAGCGGTCAAGATGGGGTGCTCGAGCGGTTGGGAAGTCCGCACGAGCGGCCAATTGGGCAGTCCGTGCCCTGTTTTCTTATAACGTTTTGATCCGAATATACCACCCATTATACACATCTCACTCTCACTCTAAACCCTATATTTCTCCCCCTTCTCTCTAGAAAAACACCTCAAACATCCAAAACTCTTTGATTTTGCTAATCTTGAGTCAAGATCTTCATCTTCTCTCTCAAGATCTTGAAGATCCAAAGCTAGGGTTTCATTTGGTGGAGGCAAATCCAAGGCTCTCTCTCATCTTCTAACTCTAGGGTTTCATCTTGTTCCTTCTCAAGCCTTTGAGGTAGGGTTTTCTTGAGTCATATATACAAGTTTTGCTAGATTAATGTTGATTTAAAAAGGGTTTTTGAAGTTTTGTGTTGATTTCTTTGATTTTGATTTCAAAATGAAGAGGGCCTTGAATGTGAGTTTGTATTTCAACCTTTTACTATTATTTTGTGGGTTTTCCTTTATTAAACTCATGGAAAATGGTGTGATGGAGTTTCTATTAGAAAATGATGAAAGTTTATTATTGATGAAAACCCTAAAAATTGGGGATTTTTGGTAAAATGGAAAATGTCTTGAAATTTCTTATTTTCTTGTGTTAAAATGATGAATGAGAGTGTTTTTATCAATGTTTACCATGATGGCAAATTTACTTGATGTATGAGAAGGAGTTGTCATTTAAATGTTATTGCTAATACTTGAATAAGCAAGCTTATGTGTGATAAATTGTTGGATATCATAAATGGTGTGAAAATTATAAACATTGGGGATTTGTATTTGAAATATGTCACTTCTAGCCATGGAGAGACTAATTTGTTATGACATATGAAATGAGAATTGTGGCAAAATGTTGATGATACATGTTAATTTTGTGGATGAATATTGAAAGGAGAATATGAGAATGTAAAAGTTGACATTGTTGTAGAGACATTTAAAATGGAGAAATGTTATGAGGTATGGAAAAGATCTTTGCATTGCATGTTGCTTCATTGATCATTGTGCATTGTGAACTTAAATCAAAGAGACTTACATCAATGAAATTGTGTAAGGGGTAAATACAATGGTAAGTCCGGTCAGGGGGTGTAGATGAATTTTGTTAAGTTGGCCTGAGTGTTCATGGTGAAAGACTAGAAAACCGCGCGGATAGGTGTCGAGCCTTCCGGTTAATACCGGTAAAAATGACAGTTTGGTAGTACTCGTAGAGTCTACTTGCAGACACCAGCCTAGGGATTACCAGTGTCGTATTTACTGCCCCTATTGAATTAATATTGGAAGTTTGAAATTGTTGAGATTACAAGATAATATTGAGAACATGGTGATGTTGAAATAGTGCATTGAAATGAATATTATTCCTCATTCATTAGCTTGAGAATGGCATTGCATTCACTTTTTTTTTTTTTTTTTTTATGTTGAGGAGAATGCATAACTATATATACTTTGTGAGAATTCTCTACTGGGCTTTATGCTCACCCCTATGGGTTTTGGTGCAGGTAAAGATGTGGTGCTCCCGCCAAATTGAGGGTGTGGAAATATTTTGAGAAGAGTAGTATATTCTTTATTTTTGTTGTGATTATCTATAAAGCCAAGGGCTATTTTTGGTATGGGTCCGAGAGACCACTTTTGTATAACCAGGCTTAAGCCTCGGAAGTTGTAGCCCGTAAGGGCATTTTATTTATTTTTGGAACTAGATATTTCACATGCTATAGATTCAAGTGTTCTTTTATTTCGTTGAATGTATAACGCATGTGGGACTTTTGTATTAAACTCTTTTGATCAAGTATGGAAAGATGGAAGGACTTTTGTTATTATCTAGTGAATGCTCATTAATGTAGGTAGTTCATGTTGAAATATTTTTGGGGCATTACATTACTAACCCGAGGTCATGCTATATGATCTAATTCAAAAAATACATCCCCGCATAAACCAAATATAAATTGAGCTTAAACTATTTAATGAGAAAATTGGTGATAAATCCAATTTAGAAAGTGTTTAAGACATTAGATTCCATGAATATTTTTTTATTAGTAGGAGGTCCACATTTCGTTAAATAGCTTGGTGAGAAGGCCTGTAGGACATTTTGTTTTCAATTTTACCCCTTGACTTTTTTTTTATTTGTTTGACTTTTCGTTGACTATCTGTTCAAATATTTTACCTTCTATTCCAATGTTTTACCCTATCTATTCAAATTTTTTAACATTTTCAATTCAAATTTCCTTATCTATTTAAATATTTGTCTAAGTAAAATTCTATCTGTCCAATTTTTTTGTCTATCTATCCAATTTTCCACTATATTTGAACAAATCTATTATCCTATCTGTTGAAAATCAACTATAATAGAAATGTTTAAAACAAATCTGTTCTATCTGTTCAAAATGTTATTATTTTCCTGTATGTTCAAATCTTTCATCTCTCTCTCTCTCTCTCTCTCTCTCTCTCTTATTTGTTGCAATCTGCTTCTTTTGTTCATCATCACCATTAACAACAACAACAATATCAAAAAAATTAAAAATAAAAAATAAATAGACGACAGTGGCAAATTAATGAAATATCTTCATCATTTTGAACAAATCTGAACAAATTCCCTTTCATCACTCTTCTCTTTGAAGCCATTAACACCACATCCATTAGCACCTAACAGTGAAAAGGAATATAGTGTAACATTCAATAACAAAGCTAGCGATTTAAAGGAAAATGGTAAACATCCTAAATCAGTGCAACAATATAGAAATTGCATGGTATATATATATATATATATAAATAAAATACATGTACATACTTGAGTAGATTAAGAAAAAGGTTTTGAGTGGATTTCGACTAGATTTCGACTTTCCGACTAGATCTTAACATAAGTTTGATGGGCAACAGATGAGAGAGAGAAAGATAGAGACAGAGGATCATAAGCGAGACAGAGGATCATAAGCGAGACAGAGAATGTGAGGAAAGAGGAGGCAGAGTAGTAGGTGAGAGCAAGACGGTGGTGGTGGTCCCGTTAGACAAATGAGAATTGAGCCGATGGTAGAGTAGAGGAACAACGGCTAAGGAAATCAGCAACATAAATGGTGGCAAAAGAGATCAGCAATAGATAGAGGTAGTCTGTGAAAAGAAGAGGGAAGACCATGACGACTGCAACGGCGAGGAGAGAGAAAAGATATGAGGAGACAGCGAGGGTAAATGGGAAGAGAGAGAGGGTTTCATTTGTTAGAGATAGAGAGAGGGAGAAAAAGAGAGAGTGAGGGAGAATTTGAAGTAAAGAGAAACACTTACAATGTATATATGGGTAATTTAGTCATTTTATTGACACATGTCCTTATAGACATAATAATTTTGCACTTGGATCTTTGGCAAAAAAAATTGGAATTTGGACTATTGGACCGAATTCCCCTGTTTAATTCATTTATCACCCTAGCAATGTCAACTTGGCACCTCCTAAATAAAATTATAACCATGTTTGGTTCCAGAAAATTGAATCAACTTTGCAAAAAATTAAGTATTTTATTTTTCATGTTTTTTTTGTTTTAAGTGAATTTTTTAAATATTTTGCGTAAAAAAAATTATTTTTTATATACATATAATCTAAATAAACTTAAAAAGTATAATATTTGTGGAAAACAAATACCAAATACAAAAAATATAAATAAAAAAATGAAAATTCAATACATTTTTATATTTTGTTGTATTTAATGAATTTTTTTAAAGATTTTTGTATACATTTTTTTTACTTTTTAAGTAAATTAAGATTAAGTGGATCTAAAAAAATCATCAAAATATTTTTAAAAATTATTAAAAATATAAAAATATGAATTAAAAACTCACCAAATTGTTTTTTAAAATTCAAAACCAAACAGGTGATTCCATTCTTGCCTATTATATCACCCCTCCTCTAACCTTTCATTCTAATTTTAAACATAATTAATAGTACTTGCTTTTAGGGTGATCGCAGTTCGGTTGTGGCCGGAAAATTTTTAATTCACTATCCATCCATCAGATGGGTAGATTGAAAAAATAATCTACATCCGTTCGCTGAATTGACGGATGCGAATTGAATGAATTGGAAGATGGATGCAAATCGGTTTTGTGGCAGTTTAAACTTTTATAAATTTGAACATAATATAACAACTTGTTAATATTTTTTTTTTAGATAACAATCTAACTCAGCATAACCAAAAGATTATTAAGTAAATTGTCAAATACCAATAATAAATACATATAAGAAAAATCATACATTATCAAAACTATTTCATTACCTTTTTTATTCAAAAACTATTTAATTTGATTTTTTAAAAAATAACAAAATTAAGCCTTATATTTTTCACACAAAAATACCAAATATCAATTATTGCCATTTGATAAAAGGATTTTCAAATTAAAAACAAATTGACAATACAACAAAATATCTAAACTGTTTTTCAATTAAAAATACAAACAGAATATTCAAATAAATTGAAAACACAAAATCTTACAAATTATTATGGGTACTCGCGGTTTTGCGGTTCGATTGTGGCCAAAGGAATCTCAAATTCACTATCCGTTCAAAATTAGACAGATTGAAAAAAATCAATCTACAACTATTCGTTCGTCATCACGCATCCGTCCAATATGTGACGGATCAATTTTGTTCGATCGGTTTAGACGGATTGAAATATCCGCTACCTACCTCTACTTGCTTTGGTAGCCATTTAATGTGGTGGATAGGGCTTGTAACGAAAATGAGAATGAACTTTGTGTGTGAATTTTACATTATATGTATGACCCCTTCTCATCCTTCATTTTAATTTTAAGCTCCACTACAAGGTACTTTCATAAATTATATTTTTTAGGAAAATTGACCAAATATCATCAGCCATTCAATGTGATGCTGAGGGGGTGGAACCAATTTTTTTTTTGTCCATTTATAACATTAATGGATAAGGAAGGTTTTAAAAAAGGAAAATATTTTACAAATTAATAATGGGAAATACAATCTCTACCTTTGTTGTTAATATTAAAAATATATATATATTATATATATAATGTATAAAAGCGTATTAAAATGTGAAAATATTTTGAGATATGTGAATAATGCATTGAGATTATAAATCTTTGGGTTTGTTACACTTTTTATTCTTAAATTATTGTCAAATTGTCTATTTAGTTCATGAATTATACATTGAATCTATTTAGTTCCTAAAATATATAAGTCTATTTAGTCCTTAAACTATAGATTGAATCTATTAAATCTCTAAAATATTTATTTAAACCTATTTAGTCCCTAAAAGAATTAAAAAAATAAATTATATGCACATACGTATTATAAATTAGTAAAAGACCCTCCCCGATTAAAATTTTCTTACAGAAAAATCTTTTAAATTTATTTGTCTTTAACAAGTATATTATTTCGTTGGCTGTTTAAATTAATATTTGAGTCTAATTTTTCAATCTTGCCAATAAATTATATGAATAATAGATTTATTGAAGAAGTAGAATTAGATAATCTAAATAATTACACTTCTCTACAAATAGTAATAGAATAAAATAATACATTAATTAAGTAATAAAAAGAACGTAGCGAAAAACTTAAAAACAATCAATCAAAAATTATAAAGGAAATCTGACATATAATACCAAATAAAGGCATGCACGCATCTATTGTAGAAGATAAGTAAGAAAATACTATAGATAATTACCCTTATCCTTATAAAGGAAATTCAATATATGAATTGACGCCCACTTTTGAAAGACAAAATAAGAATTTAAGATTTGTTTAAAATAAAATTTTAACTAGATAAGGCCTTTTACATTTATAATATTTATAGGCTTATATTTTATTTTTGTAATCCTTTTAGGGACTAAATAAGCTTGAATTAAATACATTAGGGACTTAATGGATTTAATCAATGGTTTAAGAACTAAATAGACTTTGATTTATATACTTTAGGGATATAGTAGACACAATCAATAGTTCATAGACTAAGTAAATAATTTAGCAATAACTTAAAAATATAAAGTAGTCGTTTGGGAAGTGGGTTTTTATATAGATTTTTTTAGTTGTAGGATATTATTGGAGAAATTTTTTTTTGTGTTTGGGAAAATAGGGTTTGGGGACGTTGCTGCGCGGGATGCGCAGCAGCATCTGCTGTGCTGCGAAAATGGGCCCATTTTGGGACCCATTTTGATAATCCGAACGGTTTATATTTTAGAATACATCAAGTAGAACATGCATGCAAAAAATCAAGTTAATTGGATATCATTTACCCATTCATCCACTTATATTTCTATCTACAAAAATAAATAATAATTATGATTTAAAGTATTAAAATGAATACAAATGTGAGTGGATGAATAGGTAAACGATATCCAATTAACTTGATTTTTGCAGGCATATTCTACTTGATATATTCTAAAATGTGAACTATTCGGATTATCAAAATGGGTCCCGAAATAGGCCCATTTCTGTGCACAGCAGATGCTGCTGCACACCCCCGCAGCAGCATCCCTAAACTCGGGAAGATAGTTAGGTTTTTTTTGTGGTTAAATGTGATGTTTATGAGAGAAAAAGGGAAATGATTATGGGGTTGGATGTGATATTTTGTTTGAATTTGTTTTTTTTTTTAAGTTTTGCAAAAACTTTGTCTTTTAGTAGAAAAAATAAAAAAAAAACCCAACAAAAAATCTTGCCAAACACCGCCGCCTAAATCTTTTGACAAAATCCATTAATAGATTTTATAACTTATTTTACTCACTAACATTTAATTAAAAAAATTGAAAATTGAAAATTTACAACTCACTTTGTGAAATTTATTGTATATTATTATTTTTAAAACAGGCAATGCACTTTGAGCTTTTGGAGTAGCCATTCATTTATTATGAGGACTGTGTTATGCAAGGGCAGAATTAAGATTTCGACTGGACGGGGACTAGATTGGGGGGAAAATATTTTCACTAACTAATATAATTTTTATATTTCCATCAAAATATGAACATGTCTTATAAGTCAATCAAGAAAAATATATTGAGATTATACACAAAGTTCCATCATGAAAAATAAAAATTATTCAGTCCTAACAAAATAAGTTTAATTCCACTTTTTAACTCTATTACAATCAAAATGGAACTTGATGCTCTTTTAAATTTTGAAAACCATTTAAAATTGATTCAAAGATAAATTTCATTGCAATTTTTCTTTTAATGTACAAATTGCAAAATTAAGATGACTAAATTTTATTACAATTTCTCTTTTTATGCGGCACAAAATGATATTACCGTGCTAAGCAAAGAATTAATTCCATTCATCATCATCATCTCTCAATTTTTAAAAATATTTTTGATTGAATAAGATGAATGACATTTGAAATGTGTCGAATCTTATGGCATTTAAAAAGGTGGTATGGTAAGTAAAAAATTGTGCAAAAAGGAGAAAGATAAGAGAGAATTAGGTTTTGTTTGTTTGATTATGTCAATCATCAAATAATATTGCTATAATGTTCACATTATTTTTCTATATTTTATATATCAGGTGACCTGTTACCATTGTATTTGGCTTTAAATCAATGAAATGATAACCATTTAAGATAGATATACAAAATATAATAAGATGATAAAAAAATTATGGGAAAACTACATTCAGGTAAGAGTTGGAAAAAAAAATTACAAACACATGGGGGCACAAGTGTGTTTGTAGTTGGGTACAAATGAAAGGTTGTGGAAGTGCAAGTATCACTTACATCCCTCCATGTGTTGGTAATTTTTTTTTCAACTCTCACCTACATATAGTTCTCCTAAAATTATTAATTTGTAAAAGTGAGACCAAAAGATATTCAAGTCTTTACATATTTAGTAAACAAAAAGATTAGAGAGAGATTTATATTTTTGCTATTATAAACCATACATGTGTTAAAAATAAAAATTAAAAAAATGAAAATGGGGCCATGGCACCTGCCGGTGCCTTAATAACTCCGCCCCTGGTTTTATATAAGTGGGTAGAAAATATTATATAAATTAACAAATTTTATAGACATGTCTTTTGTTGTTGTGTGAATTAACACAAAAAGTAAAACCAAATATTTTGAAATTTAGTGGGGTCATTTTCTTTTTTGAGTAGTGCGACATGTATCAATTAATATATTAATTAGTGTATCAACACTAGTTATGATATTATTATTGACCTTACTCATTATACAAATTACAAATATAAAAAATATCTTAAATTATGTCACATCGGCAATTGATACACTAGTTAATGTACAAAATGGTACATATAGTATTACTCTTCTTTCATATCCGTTTTGGGAAGATTAGTAAAAAGCAGCGTTTTCATGCATGGGGAAAAAAGCAAAGGCAGCCAAAAACACAACAAAACCATTTGGAAAGTGATAAAAACGCAAGTTTGTGAAATTACGTAACTACCTTCCATGTTAACAAATTGGGGCCTAGGGCAAAACACTTTCATTTCCTCCTCCTCGCTGCTATGATTTCCTCCTCTTTGCCGCTGTGCTACTCTGCAACTCCCTCCAACAACCCACGACGTAGTCGTCCCCCGCCGACGCTGCCTCCAGAATCCTCGTCCATGTCCTCGCCGTCACCTGATCTGCAACATTAGGTAAGCCCAAAACCCTCCTCCGTTGTTGTCCTTTAGCAAGTATGTGCAAACTAATTTCCATGGGAAATTCGTTCAAAAAAGAAGGGATTAGCTGGTGTATAACAGTTCTATGTTATAATATTGCTCCATATTTGCTTCCACTTGTCAGATCCTCCCCTCTGTGATGTTGAATTTCCGATCTTTGGTCGTCGGTGTTCTGTGAACACAGACAAGTCTGTTCCGCTAATTCCTTCTCCCGTTGCTGCTATTGCCAGCTTTCGATCAATCACTGTACAAAAAAAAGGAAAAAAAATTGTTGAACAGAAGATGGATGCTTCTATGGAAAAAATGCTTCTGTTATAATTTCTGTTTTAAATTGACAAAATCAAGACTTGTCATATAAATTTTGTATTGATTTTATATGCAATTTATCTATTTATAACGTATATTGTGCATTGGTTACTAGGCAAATATGTGGGACTACAGATTTTTGTATGCATGATTTTCATGTCCTTCTGTTTTCAAACAATTACAATCATTGAGAATCATATAGAATTTTAAAATATGATGTAATATTTGAAAAGACCAAAATAATTTGGATAGCAAAGCCCATGCCAAGATATATATATATATTATGCATACATAAAAGATAGGAAAAGAGGATGGAAAAATTAGACTTACTAAGACAGTAGGAGAATATTTTTTAGCACAGACAATTTGCTTGGTGAGGCATTTATCAACCCATAGGCCTGAGACAGAGACAATTTCAGCTTCAAATGGAGCTGACTAATACACCAACTATGTGTAGAAGATACATTCAGCCTCTTTTGCGGATGGGAAGGTAGTATGCACGGCGGTAGAGTTTGTAACGAAGTAACACAGGACTTGACCAAACAATTTCCTAACCCAGAGGAAGGTTAGTGGAACAAAGGGTGTTCAACGTTGTTGTTAGTTGCGTGCATTTGATTAATGAATGATGTTACTAATGCAAAATTGTGTAATTACAACCAGGAAAATATTACCTCATTGATGCGGGGTACAAGAACCAAAAAGGCTTTTTGGCGCCATTTAAGGGATGTCGATACCACCATGAAAAGTTTCGCGCTATAGGACGGGCAAGAAATGCAAACGAAGTTTTCAACACGGTGTACTCCTCCTTACGAAGTGCAATTGAACGTACGTTCGGAGTATGGAAAGCACGATGGGGATTCCTATATAACATGCCTCGATATGATTTTGGGAAAGTGCATGTGCCATTGGTCAGGGCTTCAATGGTATTACATAATTTTATACGCCGCAACTCCAATACCGATGAAGCGTTTAACAAGGTTGCGAATGCAGATAATTTCACTTTCAACGACATGCCAAATGTTGCGGGTGTTGGTGATGACGATGATGGTGAACCAGAGGGCAATGATGACGTACATATGAACGAAGTGAGGAAATCAATTCGGAATGAGTTGGTGCAACATTGGCGTCAACTCAGGCAGTAATCCTGTTCGGTCTTTACGAATTGATAGTAAATGAAATGAATGTGTCAAACTGTTAAAATTGTTATAAAAACTGTCTGGTTGTGCTCGTAAACCGAAGGTTGTCAACAGCGTTTACCATATTCTAATGTGGAAATGAAAAAATGGTAAGAGCGTAATTTCTTCGCAAAAAATACTAAATTTAATATTACATTGAAAAAGTTCAATAATATTACTGTGATTTGTAGTGCAACATGGAATAATTAAATTTTTTTTAATAATTTAATAATTTGAATTGTGTAATATTAAAAAAATTTAATATTACATTCCAAAAAGATTGTTCAAACACACATATGGGTAAAAAAGTAAATTTCCTAAGTTAGATAAGAGTATTTTGGTCATTTTAATATGATTTGACACCATAAACAAATATTAAATTAAAAAGTCAAAAATCAACTTTGTACTAACTTTCCAAATCACTTTCTATAAAAGTATAAAAACTTAATAAAAAATCAAATGTTAACTTTTTACCAACTTTTTAAAACACCCAATTTACCAACCATATGCAATAATTTTTGCAGATCCATAGAAATGAAAGGCAGTGATGAATGTTGGTGAGTGTTGGACTATTGGAACCACTTTTGTACTAGTAAAAATTAATGAACGCTGTAAATGTGAGGGTTTGCTAACTGTTTGGGGGTAGGCTTGAGATTAAGTGTTTGTAAGGCTTTGACTCTTGACCTGCGTCGGTAATATATATTGAGATGTCAATAGAAGAAAATGTGAACGGTATATTTTACAGGTATATGTGCGCTTCCTATTAACTTGATTTTTTATAGGTGTATTTTACTTAATATATTTTAAAATATAAATAGTTCAGATTATTAAAATAAATTTCAAAAAGGATCTAATTGGCTGCATAACAATGGCTGTTGTGCACTCCCGCACAACGGCCACCCCAATTCCACTTATAAGATCTATTACAAGTTTAGTTTTAAGAATTTGAACCATTCATTTTGTAAAGTTTTCAAAATGTAATATCCATATAAAAATTTAAGTCAATCTAATAATCATAACATTTTCATTTCATAGAATTAGTTTGTAAAAAAATATATGGTCTATTTCAAAAATATATTTGTTGTCTATTTTTTCGTAAACAAATGTAATAAAATGAAAATGTTATGATTGGATCAAACTAATTTTTTTCATGATATTACACATTGAAAGCTATACAAAATGAACAGTTCAGATTATCGAAACATGACTCGTAACAGGCCTTATAAGCCCCTCAAGTTCTCTCGTATTGATATCTCAATATAAATAAGCTAAACCCTTTTGGAAGCACAAGTTTTTATCAAAAATTAAAAAATCACTATAAAAAAGTCTTTTCTCTTTATTTTTTACGTCTTTTTTTTTTGTATAAAGTTAAAAAATCTTATAAAAATTCTAAAAAACAGTAAAATACAAATGCACCTCATGAGATTTGCATAAAATACAAACCCTTGTAATTTAAAAAATTATAAATACTCCCTTATCATAAATTTTTATTTAACATGATTAATAATAAATAAATAAATTTCTAACTACTCTTCTATACAATAATAAAATTATATGAATTATTAATTTAAATATATTTTGACAACAATTAATTGATTTGCGAATTTATTATAACAATATCATTTTTGTTATGCGATTGGAAACTTAATGGAACGGCATATTTTTAGTTTCATAGGGAACATCCTTATTTTAAGTGAATCTCACGGGTGTACATTTGTAATTTATTTCTTATTCTATTTAATGTAATATATGTTGGACAATCTTTACTGTATTTAAAAGATTTAATTCTATTGTGTACACAACAACAAATAGAATTTAAAGAAATAAAGAAAAGGAGAGAATTTGTTTGATTACAAATATCAAACTCGAAATAAAAATAAATAAATAAAAACAGATTTTATTTTGTTACAAAAACAAAATTAAAATCTGATTTAAATAAATAAAAACAACACTGAAAATAAATTAAATAACTTACTTGATTTAATTTCTTCGAATTATTTTCTGATCAAGTCCAGTGTTTGACACTGTGTCCTTAAGACAGATTCGTCCTCTCCACGGTGCTTTCAGAATTTGGACGTCTATCTCCCAGGATGAAATGATCTTACTGCAAACAATAGCAGCACTACAAATTGTTTGCCTTACGAACACACTAAGTGTTTACACTCTTTCTTTCGGAAATAAAATGCAGCAAGATGAAGAATATAATTAGCAGAAGTGAAATACGAAATTTCTAAATTGAAAACATCAAATGAGGGTGGTCCTATTTATAGATGTGAAGGTGGCTATTGGTTTTGAATTGAACAGGTATGTGGCTCTTGGTTTTTGAATTGAACAGGTATGATACCTGTTGGTTTTGTTTGGATGCGCCATTGTCAAAATTCGTCATTGTCAAAATTACTTCCTGTAATTCTGGAAATTACAAATGCGCCATTGTCAAAATTCGTCATCTAACAGAGTCAATAGAATAAATAAAATTTCTAATTATCAGAACTATTAATCAAAATATATTGTTGATATTATTAAAAAATATTAATTAACTTAATGGTTGAATAATTAAATGAGTTATTCGTTGTGTAGTGAGAAATATTAAGGGATTAAAGCTTCGTTTGGTTTTAGATTTTTGGCTAAAAAAGTACAAAAAGATAAAATTAGCTACATAAACTAATAAGACAAAATGTCACATTCAAACCATAATCATGACACTTTTTCTTTCACAAAAGTCAAGGAAGCCAAACCAAACGAGACTAAAAAAGCCCCAACACAAAAAAGTTAGCTAAAAAAGCCAATGTCAAACGATCACTAAATGTAATTTCCAAAATCACATAGTATAATTAATATTTTAAGTAAATCTCAGGAGATATATTTGTAATTTATCTTAATTTTTTGGGGATAAATTATAAATAAACCCCTTGAAATTTGCTTAAAATATAAATTATCCCTTATGGTTTGAAAAATTACAAACGCTCTCTTGTTAGATATTTTTATTTAATAAAATTAATTAAAAAAATAAAATTACTAACAACTTTCTTATACTTACCTAAATTATTAATTTAAATAAATTTTTGACATCATTAAAATTGTTAATTGACTTGATAATTTATTAATAAAATAAGTCATTTGTTATAAAATTACAAATTAGAAATTTCAAGGGGCGAGATCCAATTTTTAAAATCACAAGGGGCAATTCATATTTTAAGTAAATCTCAAAGAATGTATTTATAATTTACTTTTGTTTGGCATGAAAGATCTACTTAATAAGTTCTACAAAATAAGTGATTTAAATTATTAAATCTTTTTTACACTATGTTTGGTTGAGGCTTTTGGAGGAATTTAAAAAGAGAAATAAAAAAAATGTATGAAATTAAGTTAAATGTAAGTATATTTTATCCATATTTCACCTACCTTTTTATTTTTCATTTCCAAATCCTCCAACCAAACATAACCTTAAATGGACTCTCCAATACCTCTTAAGAGCATCTTCAATGGCAAATGCTTCAATAGCATTGCCATTGTCAAATTGTGGCAACGAATAGTAGAAAATGATAGAATTATAGCAATGATGCTCTATTGGTCAGCTACCAAAATGACAGAACCAAACACAAAAGCCGGTGTATTCGGATGACTAGCCGGACGACCGGCCAATAGAAGATCAGTTGTCCTGAACACACCAACTTTTGTATTTGGTTCTGCAAAAATGGCAGATGAACGGGAGGGGGAGGGGAAGGGGGAGGGGAAGGGAAGGAGAGTTGTTTTGTTGGGAGGGAGGAATGTTTTGCTTAAAGAGTTGACAGTTATAGCAACTAGTAAAACTTGTGTCAAATTTGATACAAGTTTTGACATTTGTCAAATTTGGCAGTTGTCATAACCAACCATTGGAGCTCATTTTGTGTCTCCAGCTTCCAAATTACGACAATAGCAGATTAATGGCAAATCATTAGAGATGCTCTAAGTGTCTATACTATCAATAAAACTACTTGAAATTTATATATAAAAAAATATTTTATGATTCAAATTCATTCTAATAAAATTATATTATAATAAATTTGAATTACACGTTACTTTTTTGGATTGTTTACTTGTTTTTCTTTTTGTTTTTTTTTTTTTTGCGCATAAATTTTGAGATTGTAGCATTGATCTTATAGTATTGAATTGCAAAACTATGACATATTAGGGAGAGACTAAGGTTTTGTTTTGTTCATAGATTTGAGGAAAAATTTAAAAAGAACAAAAAACATATTTGGTTTAGTTTTTAAAATGAGTTTTGAATTATATTTTGAAATGATAAGTTGTTGAAAAGAGTTTTAAAAATTAAAAATTTATTTAGTTATAAATTTTGAAAATAATTTTGAAATGATTTATAATTTTTTTTTTTTGTAGTTGAATAGATAGGTATGAGAAAAAAAAATTTGATTGATTGATGTGTAAAATATAAAAGAATGAGAGAGGAGAGAAAAAAAATTATTGATTGTTTTATTAATATTTAAAAAACGAGAGAGAAAATATAGAGAAAAAATAATTTTGAAGGGAGTTTTAAAAGTTGGTCAACCAAACATATTGTTTTGCTTTTTTGATCCAAAAGTTAATTTGGAAACTAAAATATATGAAATTTAATTATATTTCATTCACGTTTTATCTATCTTTTATATTTTCTTTTTCGAATATCTTTCCAAAGTTATGAACCAAACACAGCTGAAGGCTATCTAACACCCAACTCAAAAAAATTTAGAGTAATTATGTTAGATTTCATGAAAGAAATATCATCAGAAACTTTACGAAGATTCTCCATTTCATAAAGTTTTTTATAATATTTTTTTCATAAAAAATGTTTAATACACTTAATTTATCACCTTTAAAAATTATCTCTAATGGTATGTTTGTCAAGTATCAAATTTTAATTTGTCAAATATTTCATTATATGGAATCTAGTTTCAATATTATATCATTAAAGGTCATTTAGAGATGATAATTAAGATGATGTAACATAGTTATTTCTTTCATGCATCACTCAAAAATTTATACATCAAAAAAGCTACTTAACAATTTACTTTAGGTTGGTTTGGAATGTGGGTTGATTTTTTAACTTTTTGAGTCTAGACTTAAAAAATCTTATTTGGGATAAACTTTTTGACTTTTTTAACTTTTGTGAGAAAAATGAAATGATTATACTTTGGATGTGACATTTTTTAGGCCTCGTTTGGGAACAGGCTAATTTAGTAACTTTTTGACTATTTGACTAAAATATGAGCCTAAAAAGCTAGTATATTTGGAATGACTTTTTGACTTTTTACGGAAAGATGTGCAAAAAGTAGAGAGAAAAGATAATCTTTGACTTTTTGGTATGGATTGTTGGCTTTTTGATTTTTTTAGTAACTTTTTGACTTTTTGACTAAACAGGCTGGTTTCCAAACAAGGCCTAAGACTAAAAAGTTTATTTTATTTTTTTGTGACTATTTTAACACTAACTCACCCCAACCCAACTTGCCAAACGTGTGTGCTTAGAATATTGATGTATGGTTTTGTTTGGCCTAGATTCAGGTTATGTTTAGCATAAATTTTTTTAGCTATTTTAGTTATAAAAGATAAAATAAATTAAAAAGTCAATAAGATAAAATATTATATTTAAATTATAATTATTTTTTTTTCTTCATAAAAGTTAAAAAAATTAAAACGCCTATCTCAAACGAAATTTTTTAACCTCAAATTAAAATAATTAAAAAATTAAAAAGTTAAAAAATTAACTTATATCAGGCTCATTTATGTATCGGCGCTGCTTGAGGGCCCGAATTTCGGGGCTCGAATGCCCCGAAATTTCCACTTTAGGTAAAAAAAAAAAAAAAAAAAAAAAGGAAAAAAGAAAGAAAAAAAGAAAACAGTTTCTAAAAATGGAAATTATGGGCATTAGGGGCAAATTTTTTAGGGCCACCAATCATTTTCCTTTTATGTATATGTCAAACCCACGTTTGAAATGATTTCAATCATCCAATATTTTTCCTCAGATGTATTTCCTGAGTGCATTAATTGTTCAATACCCACGGGGCGGTGGGGGTGGTGGTGTAGGGGAGAAAGTAATCCTTGTACGGATTGGGAGTCCCTGCTGTGGAGTATTTACAGTCGTGATTGCTGTGATGTAAAACGTCACCGTTTTAATTTTTTTTTTTTAATTAATCTGAGGGTTTATTAATTCTTCTCTTTCTATAACAAACAAAACAATGAACCTAGGGCCGCCGCCGTCTAATCCGTAAGCAAAGGTTCTCCATTGACATGGATTGAAAGGTTAGTTTTTATTTATTTATTTTTTATTTTCTATTGACATGTATTGAAAAGTTAGTTTTTATTTTTTATTTTTTTATTTTCTAAAAGTTAGTTTTTATTTTTTATTTTTTTATTTTCTAACATTTTTGTCTTCTCTCAAACAGATTGAACAGTGTTCTTTATTTTTGCTTCACCGTTCTTCTGCTGGATTTACAGACCATTATTGTTCAACAAACTGGTATGTATATCTATATATATTATATGTATATATGTTTTGTATTTTGTTTTGTACAGTATGTTAGTGGGTTGAACAAGTATAATAGTTTGGTTTGTTTTTTGTGAATGGATTGAGAAACACAATTGTATATTATAAGAAAAAAAAATTTATTATGTAATTTGTTTTGTACATATTATGTATTTTTGTATAAATATTATATAATTTTTTTAAGGAGTTACGATAATTTGTAATTCATAATTACTTTTTTTATAGCAATGTTATGTATTTTTGTGGAAATATTACACATTTTTATAACAATGTTATTTATTTTTGTAATAATGTTATGCATTTTGTGGTCTAAAAAAAGTTTCAATAAAAAAATCTATAATCTTACTATAAAATGCGAATTTAATTTTTTAATCATAAATTGTTATAACTCAATAAATGATGACATAACATTTGTAACAAAAATACAAAACATATATCAAAAATTTATATAATAAGAGGGCATATGATTCACATCTTTAAGCGTGTCTGCCAAAAGATTCTCTATATTATATAATATACTAATTCTAATGTAATTTTGCAATTGTATATTATAATCTACTCAGATACAATAAATTTCCAATGTTACTGTACAAATTACACATCTTTTTTTTCCCCCTCTCCCCTATCCCCTATCCTTTTAATTAATTTACATTATTAATTGATTTATTAGATTTCATTGAATTGTTTAATTACTCAGCATTTAAAATTAATTAATAACTTTTTTGCTTAGATTCTTGTTTCGTTTAATATATATATATATATATATTCCCCATATTTGTTAGTGTTGAAATGGAGGATAGTATAATGGATGATGGTGGACTTGAGGGATGCATCGAAGAAATGGGAGAGTTGGCCAAGGATAAATCACCATATCTTGGTATGGAGTTTCCATCAGAAAAAGCTGCATATGAGTTTTATAATGAATACGAAAGAATTGTGGGGTTTAGTATTAGAAGAGATTATTGTAACAAAAGTCAGAAAGATGGTGTTATGACTAGTAGAAAGTTTGTTTGTTGTAAGGAGGGAGAGAGGGAAAAAGATAAACGGTACACGATGATAAAAAATCCTCGAAGTGAGACAAGAACAAATTGTAAAGCATTTATGCATATATCTTTTAAGCGGGACTTATCGAACTGGATTGTGTCGAAGTTTGATAGCAACCACAACCACCCTTTGCATCTTCCTCAATGTACTCATTTGATGCCATCTCAGAGAAAGGTATATGATGCTCAGGGTATAAATATTGACATAGCTGATGAGAGTGGAATATCTCTTAAGGCTTCACATGATCTTATTAGTGCTATAGCAGGAGGGAAGGAATTTGTAGGGTTCACGCGAGAGGATCAGAAAACCTACTTACGTGCAAAAAGACAGCGAAACTTGCAGTATGGCGAAGCGGGGAGTTTGTTAAGATATTTCCAGCAGCAAGTGGCAGAAAATCCATATTTTTACTATGCCATTCAGTTGGATGTAGATGAGATGATTACTAATATTTTTTGGGCTGATCATCAGATGATAACAGATTATGGCCTTTTCGGTGATGCGGTGTCATTTGACACAACTTTTCGAACAAATAAGGAGTACCGTCCACTTGCTTTATTTTGTGGCTTTAACCACTTTAGAATGACAGTGATTTTTGGTGCAGCATTATTATATGATGAAACTGCAGAGTCATTTGAATGGTTATTTGAAACATTTTTGGATGCAATGTCAGGAAAAAAACCTGTTAGTTTTTTCACAGATCAAGATCAAGCAATGGCTAAGGCAATTTCACAAATCATGCCTGAGGTTTTTCATGGGTTGTGCACTTTTCACCTAATGCAAAATGCTTTGAAGCATTTAGGTTACTTGTTCAAGAGTGGTTCAAAATTTAGTAGCGATTTAAAAGCTTGCATTTATGACTACGAGAATGAGCATGAATTAATTGAAGCTTGGAATTCTTTGATTGATAAATACAACTTGCAAGAGAATGAGTGGATGAAAAGAACTTGGAGAAAATGAGAGCAGTGGGCGCATGTGTATATGAAGTGGGTATTTACTGGAGGAATGCGAAGCACACAACTTAGTGAAAATCTAATGGAACATTAAGGGGATATTTGAAGGGTGATCATAACATTGTTCAATTCTTTACTCACTTCAATCAGATTGTTGTAGATAAGCGGTATGAGGAAATTTCCACAATATATGATTCTAGACAAAAGTTGCCAATAATGAAATTGAAAAAGTCTCCCATTTTAATCCAAGTTGCGAGTTTGTACACCCCTCCTATCTTTGATTTATTTCATTGTGAGTTGGATACGTCCCTTTGTTGTCAAGTGAAGCAATTCCATGAGTTAGAAGGAGAAATTAAGTGCGTGATTGGCTTGTATGGTAATGGTAAAGAGTATATTGTGGAGGGTAGGGTGGAAGTTATTGGGCTAAGAGGAGAAAAAAGTTGTCAAGAAATACATTGTACTTGTAAGAAATTTGAGAACTTTGGAATTTTATGTAGTCATGCAATCAAAGCACTTGATAGAATGAATGTTATGAAAATTCCCGAAAGGTATATATTAGGCCGATGGAGATTGGATGCAAAAGATTGTGAAGTTGAAGAGAAAAATGTTGTAGTGGATGAGGATGATCCGAAGTTGTTAATATTAGCACGTTATAGAGATCTTTGTTCAAGAATGGTGAAACTAGCAACTCAAGCATCTATGCACAAACCTGCCTATCAATTGGTTGATGAAGGAATTAAGGAATTGTGTGTAAAAGTAAATAATATGATGAAGGGAGTTGGAAGTTTTGGTACCAATGAATTAGATGTGGACGACCCCAACATTACACAAGTTAAGGGCATAAAGAAGAAAGATGTTGGACACAAAGGGAGGGGTAGATTAAAACCTTGGCATGAGATGATGAATAAGAAGACAAAAGTTATTTCACAACCTACCCGCCTTAGTAAGGTATTACCTACGTACTTTTGAAATTTCAAATGACATGCATTTATTTTTATAAATTATGTAAAGTATTGATAACTTTTTGAATTTCTTTAGACTATTGGTCAATCAAGCAACACTACAAATGTTCAAAATTCATCCTCAAGCCAACAACAGGTTGGCTATTGTTTTATGTTATTTATTTATTTATTATTATTTTTTTTTTTATAAATTGTGTAATGTATTGATAAATTTAACAACTTATGTAGATTATTGGTCAATCAAGCAATATCACAAATGTTCAAAATTCATCTTTAAGTCAACCACAGGTTAGCTCTTGTTTTATGTTATTTTGTTTATTTTTTAGACTACATTGTATTAGTGTATTTACTTTTCATGATGTTTTATGGAGTAGGATGGTGGGAGTTTCTATTGGCCACAATTGATAACTTATGGGTATAATCTTCTCACACATGATACTAATTCATACTCACCAAGGTATCTACAATCACAACCTTTGTCTTTCCAAGCATCACATAGTCCACAAAGTTCTCAAGTAAGTAATATATATATATATATATATATATATATGTTTGTAATGTAATTTAGTCCATAAAATTTATTCTAATGAATTTTCTTTCTTTTCTTTTTTTTTTATAGGGAATATCACTTAATCCAGTGGGGCGCAATCCAATGGAGACCGAATTTAGAAATGAGAGTTCTTTTGATTTTTCTATTTATTCCCAACCGCCTCCAAAAAATTGACATGGGGATCCACTTTGTAGTTTTTGTTTTGAGGATTCAAATTGAAGGTTTTTAGAATTTTGTTTGGATAATTTAGAACGGTTGAGACAGATTTTGGGATATTTGGTAGGAGATTTTGAAGTTTAAATGTCTCAGAATTTTGTTTTATTTTTTTTTATATAGATGTTGGATGTGAATTGAATATATTTTGGCCTTAAGTTGGTTTTTTTTTTTTTTTGAAGTTATATTTTTTTTGCTTATGGTTTGATAAATTGATTTGTTCAAATACAATTTTTTTCCCTTTTAATTTCACTTTTGATGCATTTAAGTCAGTTTTGAAAAAGTCAAAACATGTATGGTTTGTTTGATTTTAATTTTAAAATTAATCTTTTTAAAAATATATAATTTGGTTTCATAAATTGATTTGTTCCATGAATTATTTTTATTTTATTATATTTTCTATTTATAAAATAATTTTTTTTAACACAAACTCACCCCCTTCAACTTTACAGGACCGCGGGACCCAGAAGATGGCTCCGTCCCTGTTGGGTTTATTGTTTTGTTTTGTTATAGTGAAAGAATTAATAAAGAATTAATAAACCCTCAGATTAATTTAAAAAAAAAAATTAAACGGTGACGTTTTACATCACAGCAGTCACGGCTGTGGATACTCCACAGCAGGGACCCCCAATCCATTCTGTACAAGGGTGGCTCAACTTAAATGATTACATTTTTCAGTCGATTCTCTTTGACATCTTGCATTATTTTAATTGATTTTAAGTTTTTTATGGCATGAGTGGTGTTTTGAAAAGTTAGTAAAAAATTAATTTTTAGATTTTTTAAATTTATTTTATCTTTTTGTGAGTAAACATTTTAAGAAATAATATGATTCAAAATAGATAAAAAGTTAAAAACTGAATTTTTACTGAGTTGCCAAAATATTCCTGAATTATATTGGTACTTCGGTGATAGTTTTTTTTTATATTAAAACCTGATCGACAACTGACTGTTCTAAAACCAAGATGCATGTGTGCAATAATGGTACCACAAAACATCAACAAAAAAACATCAATAATTTCAATGGCAGCAACAAGTCGACTGCTTCCATGTGTATGTTGGGATGTTTGGTGGGGCTTTTTTGAGTCAAATTATGATTTTTGATTTTTAAAAAGTTATTTTGGACAGTTTGGTTAAACTTATTTTAAATAGTTTCTAATTCTAACAATTTATTTTAAGTTAAAAAAGCTGATTCTGATAAGTTACTCACCCTTGCTTCTGATTATCAACTTCTACTGTAAACATGTTAATTCATGGTTATATTCTTAGATTTTTTTATTTTTTATTTTTTTAAAAATAGAAAAAGACCCAAATGGACTATTAAATATTTTTTTTATTTTTTTATGAGAAATGTAGACAAATAGTAAATAATAAAAAATAAAAGTTAATTGAAAAAATTACTTCACAGCTTATTTAACAAACACTACTTAGCAACTTAAATTTATAATCCAACAGTTATACCAAACAGATTAACAGCGTCTGATTAAAGTCATAATCTATAATCTGTTAAGTTATAATGTATAATCTATTTTAACAGTTACACCAAACAACACCGTTGACTATGCCTTTCAAGTCAATAATTATGACATATTAGCCTCTCTTGGAAGGTAGATTAATCATTTTTTTGATTTTTTAATTTTTTTTAATCGTTTTAACTTTTTATGTTTTTACATATTTTTTTTTAAAAAAAATATTAAAATTTAAAAAATTAACTTTTAACTTAATTTTTTAAATAAATCATTATAAAAATATTATGATATATACCTACACACCTTTACCTTGGAACCAAAGTTGGAAATGAAATTATTTGCACCATATGCATCAATTGATGTAGGACCTACATTAACGTATAGTATGAATCACCATTAGAACATCATCGCATGTGACATCTAGTAATTTTTTTTTGCATGTTACTTACAAACTGCGAAGAATAGGCTTTGCAAACTAGCATCTTCTTTATTGTAAAAATAAATTTTAATTCATTTATCAAATTTATATTAAGGCCTATTTTAAGAAGATGAAAATAAACAGTTTTTTTTTGTTTATTTTTTTACTTTTTAACTTATTCACAAAATCATTTAGGAAGATAGAAATAAACAGCTTTTTAATTTTTTCAAAATTATTTTAATATGATGTCACATTACTTGCAAAATTATAAATTGACCATATTATCCTCATACAATTTTGCTTTTTTTTGACTCATTCACACACAAGAATATTTTGATAATTTCATTTATAGGCTTATTTTCAACTTCCCAAATACATTTTTACTCAAATAAGCTGCCTTTTGACATTTTAGAAATAAGTCAAAAGCAAACTTTTTTTTCTTTCTTTCTAAAATAGGCCTAAATTAAAGTCTTCATTTTATCAAATTTTTAACAATTCTTATAAAATTATTAAAAGATAAAGGATTAAAAAAAAAATCACCTAAATTGGTTAGACGAGGTTTTTGGTATAAGTTGAATATTTTTAAAAAAGATTTGTTGAAAAAATTAATTCTCACCATTGAATGAAGCATTTCAAACAAATTTAATAAATTAAAAAAGGATACAATATTAGAGATGCTCTAATAGATTTCTCTCTCTCTACTCATCCAAAGCCTGCCTCCCTGCCCATCTTTCCCCTCAGAATCAATTGAAAGAAGTAAAGCTTCCAACACATCCATCTGCTTTTCTCTGTAAAACAAAACAACAAAAACAAAAGGGGACAATAATAAATCAGTGTAGGGTTGGAAAAAAAATTTTAATGAAATTTATAAATTTTAATTAGTAAATCATAATTTTCTTTTATTTATATATAATTATTTTTAAATTACACCTGATTTGTAATTTCTCTGAAAAAAAAAAAACACTCATCCATTCAATGCATGCCCATCTTTCCCAGTAAAGCTTCTAACGCTCATCCAAAAGCATGCCTCTCTATCTTTTCTCCCATAATCAGACCTCGTTTGGAAGTTAATTTTTTAGTTTAATTTTTTTTTTCAAGATAATCAAATTGTACATACTTAGGAGTTATTTGGTATGTGCTACTTTAGTGCATCTTTTTATCTTATTTAGGTCGCATCACATCTTATTTGGATTACATTACCTCTCTACCACATTACACATATTTTCGTAAAAAGTCAAAAAGTATATACTTATTTAGATCATCTCAAATAACTCCTTAAAGCTCATCTAGAAACATGGTTTATAAGTTGCTTATTAGTTTATTAGCTCATTTGAGTCAACTCACCTATGGAAGGTAAAAATTTTCTCTACTGGGAAAACGACATGAAGCATCCCTTCCTTTATTCTGCAAAGAAAAATCAATTCGTTAGTGATCACCTCTGACCAGGAATGGTCAAGAGGGCCCTCCGACAATCAAGTTAGAATGTTGATCGGTCATATAGTGTATCTTTTTAGAAGGAGTCATAGTTACCTTAGGTCTACCTTCCTGTTTTTCTTACTTCTCTTTTTATAGTGTTATCGTCTTGGGTCTCAACCGTTGTATTGACATCTGATCTAAGGGCTCTACCTATTTCTGAGCTTTGGTCGGGCAAGTGGCCAGGTTGTCTTTACCTTTTACCGTTGGATCATCTTGTTGCGAGTGACTTAGATTATATTAGATGTTAGTGGCCAACTTCCCAAATGTTTCATCTACCTGTTTATCTTAATCGGATGGTTGTATTGTTTGGGTAGGCTAGGCCTGCATCCTTATCTTTGATAATCGTTATCTTTACTGTTGATTAATGATGGATCTAAGGGCTTCCCTGTATTCTATAAATTTCTTTCTAGGAGGAGATCTTACTCATACTTTGATCACGTGACATTGTCCCGTTGTCTTCCCTTCTGATTGACCTTTTGGTTATCTAGACTTTTCTTTTGGGCCAACCCGCTTGGCTAAGTTTGAATTTGGGTCAATGTTTTATCCCTCCACATCACCTATCTATTTTTTCACTTTTTTACGCATCTTTATCCGTAAAAAAGTAACTTATAAGTTATTTTCAAAACAACCCTTAATCATTAATTTTTTTTTATACAATTAAAAAAGTCATGCTCAAATTTCAAACAAAAAAAAAGTAAAGGCATAAAAATTAGTTGATTCACAACCCCCTATCCATTAAGAATTAATCATCCAAGACGAGTGTTTCGAACAAATTTGTTGATTTCAGTTTTATTATTTTTGGGTTTTGCATTTTGGATCTATACTGAATTAATTCAATGAATGAAGCGTGTAGGGTAGTTTAGCGGGCACAAATTGGAGTATGTTTGAAATTGGTTAAATTAGTTAAGAAGTGATTACTAATTCAACGAAAAAAGCACACAGTGTGTACAAATTGAGGTATGTTTGAGAATTGATTAAATTAGTTAAAAAATTATTAAAAGTCAAAAAACTATGTAAGAAATGTCAAAATTTCATTTCATTGTTTTTAATTTTTGCAAGTCTTTGTGTAAAAAAATTAAAAAATAATTTTTAAATATTTTAATTTTTTCACTTCATATTTTAACAAAAAAATATTAAAACAACCACCTCCCAACTCCAAATTTAGATTTGATGCGATGATTAGATATCAACTATAGGTGATATCAAAGAATTAAATGAATATATGGCTCTAATTACAAGGTAATAGTCAGCTTGTTTGTTTTTAGTTTTTTAAAAGTATTTTTTTTAAAATTTTACTTTCTTATTTTTTTTTTCTTTTTTTTTTGGATTTTTATTGATTTTTTTTAATATTTTAAGTAATTTTTTTTTTAATTTTTAGACGCACCTAATATAAATACACATAAAAAAATACAATTTTTATGAAAAAAATCTTTTAAGAATTCACTAAATATAAAAAATATATAATAAAAAAAATGAGAATTCAGTATATTTTTCACATTTTTATGTATTTATCAATTTTTTAAAATATTTTTTTACAAATTTTTTACATTTTAAATACATCTAAGTAAGGTACATCTAAAAAAATATAAAAAATGCTTAAAATTTTAAAAATATTCACTAAAAATAAAAAATAATAATAAAAAACTCAATTTTAAAAAACTTAATCCAAAAAAACTCAAACCAAACACAATAATTTTTTTTTTTCATTTACTAAGGGAGTAATTATAATTACAAGGGCAATGCGAGAGACCACTAAAAGTGATGATGTGGCACCTACTTTTTCAAAAAAAAAAACAAAAAAAGACAGACACAACAACATTGTGACAGTGGATGGGATCCACTGCCACATCATTAGTGGTGGCACTAATTAGTGCTCCCACTCATTTTTCATAATTACAAGGGCAAATTACAAACACCCCCCTCGAGGTTTGATAAAAATACAGATTCCCCCCTAAGGTTTGAGAAATTACAAATTGCCTCATGAGGATCAAATTTTCATAACAAATTAAGAAAAATTAGAGGGAAATCTGTATGAAAATAAAAATCTCAGGGAGCAATTTGTTATGAAAATATAAACCTCAGGGGCGGATGTAATTTCTCAAACCTCATGGGGGAATCTGTATTTTTACCAAACCTCGAGGGGGTGTTTGTAATTTGCCCTAATTACAAATATGGTAAATGAATTTAGATTTGATGTGATAACTTGAATTTAAATTTGATGTGACGTTTAAGGATGGAGTCAATGTTGTGACCTGACCTGCTCAATGATGTGCCTGCTGCGCGTCCAAACGGCGTCGTGTTACACCTTCCCTCTTTCTGTTTATTTTTATTTTTTTATTTAACCATATTAAAGTTGGAAAAGTTATCTTCTTCATCTTCCTTATGCTTTTTGTTCTTTTCCTCTATCTACTTCTTTCTCTACAAACCCAAGCAATTCTCTCTCTCTCTCTCTCTCTCTCTCTCTCTCTCTCTCTCTCTCTCTCTTTCCCTCCCTTTTGTTCTTTCTATATTTGTTAGTTCTATCCCATCTTTTCATTTTTATCAACATTGAGAAGAAAAAAAACTTGTAGATTTCTCAATAAAGTAAGATGGAACTTCGTGGACGAACCCTGGTGCACCGATGGGTGAAGGCTACACAGGGAAAAAATAGTTAGGCTGCCCGACCGAGGGTTGGTTGGAAACCCCTCCGACGGTCGAGTCAGTACCGGAGTTTAGTAGAGACAAGATAGAGAAGACTAGTGTGTTTCTAGAGTTAAGAGATCGCCCCTTTCAAGAAGAGTAAGGTTACCTTTTATAAAAATCTTATGACTTATTCATCAAGCTCCCTCGTTCTCCGTCTGGTCCTCAGCCGTGATGGTAACACATCTCTTAATAGAGGGGAGCAAGTTCCGTCACCATGAGTAGGACCATAGTTAGATCATTCACGTCATGGAGGCGACAGAGGAGTGTGCCTCCGTTGCTGTGACGGTCCCCCTCCCGACTTTCTTAGCTCACCCTGAGGTACCATCTGCTTCCTCAATTGAGCACGTAGCTCCTCAATCTCCAGACTCATCGAGTCGATGACACGATCACGGTGGTCCTTCTCAACAAACAGTCGTTGAGATGACTGATAGCCGGCGGCATGACGTCGCTCCGCCATATGGAGGGTCGAACTGTCGTGGTCCATTAGGTTGTCGTTCCTGGTAGGGAAGGCCAGACCCTTGTCTTTGGTTCTCTCTGTTCCTGGAGTCTTCTCTCACATCCCAGGTTACAAGGTTCCTTCAATATCCATCGTCGGAGTTCGTTATAAAGTAATCAGAGAACGGTTCCTACAGACGGCGCCAAATGTGCGGACCAGTTTCCACAATAGAATAAGATGAAACTTCGTAGACGAACCCTGGTGCACCGATAGGTGAAGGCTTGCACAGGGAACAAATAGTTAGGCTGCTCGATCGGGGGTTGGTCGGAAATCCCTCCGACAGTCGAACTAGTATCGGAGTTTAGTAGAGACAAGATAGAGAAGACTAGTGTGTTTCTAAAGTTAAGAGATCGCCCCTTTCAAGGAGAGTAAGGTTACCTTTTATAAGGATCGTATAACTTATTCATCAAGCTCCCTCGTTCTCCGCCTGGTCCTCAGCCGTGATGGTAGCACATCCCTTAATAGAGGGGAGCAAGTTTCGTCATTTGCGGGCACCACGTGCCTTTTACTTTACATGGTATTAATTGATCTGTTAGCACTCATGTGTCGTGGAGTGGGAGCCTTGAAGCCCAAGCTATGGATTTACCCACTTCGGAGTGGGGAGTGGTGCTAGGGCCAGGCCCATGGTCTTTCCTTCTTCAGAGTAGGGAGCGGTGCTAGGGCCAAGCCCATGGTCTTTCCTCTCTTCGATGTAGGAAGTTGTGCTAAGGCCAGGCCCATGATCTTTCCCCTCTTCGGAGTGGGGAGTGGTGCTAGGGCCAGGCTCATGGTCTTTCTCCTCTTCGGAGTGAGGAGTGGGCTAAGACTGATCCCTTAGCTCAGCCCATCATAGAGTAGAGAGAAAGAGCCCACTTCGGAGTGGGGACCTTCATCTAGTCCAATGAGGCTCCATACAAATAGACTTGAGTACGAAGTAGGGACCTTCGTCCAATCCAACGAGGCTCCATACAAATAGGCTTGAGTACGGAGTAAGGACCTTCGTCCAGTCCAACGAGGCTCCATACAAATAAGCTTGTGTACGGAGTGGGGACCTTCGTCCAATCCAACGAGGTTCCATACAAATAGGCTTGAGTACGGAGTAGGGACCTTCGTCCAATCCAACGAGGTTCTATACAAATAAGCTTGAGTACGGAGTGGGGACCTTTGTCCACTCCAACAAGGTTCCATATAAATAGGCTTGAGTAATTGTGCCCCCTTCAAGATTGAAGATTTTTTTGAATCTAAAGCAATTTGTTTACAGAGGGTTTCTAATTACTAGGTTGTTGGTCTATTTGAATTGTGGTTCGAATTTTGTTGAGAGGTAACAGAAAAAATTAAATTTTTTGTTTTTGCTTTTATCACTCTTGACGAGATGATGGATCATTTGTTAGGATGTATATGATTTTGAGTCTTCAATGCCAATTCCAACCATTCTATCTCTTCATCTTTGGCTTCCATGGTTTATGAAGGTTGAAAGTATTGCAGCACTGTAGTCTATATATGTTATGGGTTTCCAAAGGGGATTGAAGAAGAGCAAAGTATAATTTCCAATCAAACTTCATAGACCTCAATGTGGAAAAGGTGAGAAAATGGCTAACGCTATGTTTGGATTGAATAATTTGGAGAGAAAAGAAAAGAAATAGAGATATATATATTTTTCTTACTTGTTTTGATAACTTAAGTGGAGAAAAATGAGGAGAAATGAAGAGAAACGGAGAGAAATCCATTTCTCTTATAACCCTCATTTTCAATCTTCCCAAAAGTAGAGAGATTAGGAGAGAAAAGAAATTATTAGATTCTTATATTTTTATAATACTAATTTTGTCCCTGTAAAAATAAAAGAAATAAAATGATTGACACCCATAAAACGGTTATTTTGGAAATATAACATAAAACAATTTCTTTTCTTTTCTCTTATGAAATCTAACCAAATAAGAATGAGAGAAATCACAATTATTATTATTTTTTTATTTATTACTTATCCAAACAAAAATAAGAGAAATTACAATCATTTTTTTTCTTTTCTTTTCTCTTATAACTTAAATAATCATTTCTTTTATTTTCTCTCGTAAGTTTCCAAACACAGTGTAACTGTATAGGGGTGATCTCTGGATTAGATCCTAAGAAATCGAGACTCCACAATTCAAATTGTGTTTTCTTAAATAAGTAAATAAAAAAATAGAACAGTTGAAAGACGGAGCCGTTTGGGTGCGCAGCAGGCAATGACCTCCATCCGGTAAGTAGATATCAAACTATAGGTGATATCATAGAGTTAAATGAATACATGGTTTGATTATAAGATAATAAGTTTTTTTTTTCTCAATTAATAGAGAATAATTACTGAAGGGCTAAATATGAAATGGATCGGATCTAAGCCTTGGGCCGGTCCAATCTTCTAAATCCAAATCCAAATGGGTCAGATGAATATGTGGGCAAGCCAACTAAGCCCAACTCCATTACCAACAGTCCACCCAAGTCCTCAAGCACTTAGGCCCAACTCGTAGTGGAAAGGCCAGTCCAGCCGCGATACTGGGCTGGGCCGAGCTGCAGGACCCAATCTATGGGCCAAACTGATGGGCCGAACCCATCATCAGAACCAAAATGGACCGAGTCCATACAAAGATATCCAAATGGGCCAGTCTATCTCTACAATGGTCTCACAAAGGGCCGAGCCGAGGTACAACGGTACCGAGCTGAGGGAACCTCTCAGAGAAACGTGGAAGTTGTGAGTATATGCATGTGCAATTTGCCACCTCAGCTGGTCCCCTACACCTAGAATCACGGAAGCAGTTAAACCAGAGGAATGTGGTTTGTTATCAGCATGACTACAATAAGTATATGCACCCCTTGACAACTACCAGATGGTCCCCCACTTGGGCAATGCTAAAAGGAAACTTGACACCACCAAAGCTCCATGAAACCATCTTGAGCAACAAGCAAGGAGTTCTATATAAACTACACTGACTTCACATTCAAGGTAACTGATCTAAGCTGAACCTTGCATACTGAAACTTAACTCTCTACACTTAGAGGACACTTTACTTCTTCTCCGATTACTCATTTTCACACCAGAAGGGTTATTTAGCAAACCCCGATGGGGCAGCTCTTACGGTGTTCCTTTCTGCAGGGCCTCAATTCCTGGATAGTCCAGTCAAGTGCGGAGCTCCTATCCACTTTCATCTAGTGCGGTATTCAATACGCACAATTGGTGCGGTGAGCGTGGAAGCTTTGTCTCCGAGCTCTGTACTCAATTCTGGCAATGGGAATTGAGGACATCCCACCTTCGGCATATACTCCACAGACGGAGAAGACAAAGGACAAAGGCTTGGCACTCCCAACAGTCTTAGAAGAACAAACCGGAAACCATAGCTGGACCCCCGAATCTGTTGAGCATCGATTGCCCTTCGCTGGAGGTTCTTCTCATCACTTTATTCTGGGAAAGGATTACAGAGATCGAATCATAGACTCCATAGGGATGGAGATACAGGAGCTGAAAGCGCAACTCAAAAGGGTGCTGGGTGACCCGACGAAGAAGAGAACTGACGCAAAGCCCTCTCACCTACAACAGAGAAGCTCGTCCAGAGAACCACCGGTGAAGAAGATCCCCAGAAATGAGTCTGGGCAGCAGAGCCAGCCAATCCTGGTACAAAGTGAGGCGGCGAGCAGCTACACTCGTGGCTCGCATTGGAAAAGGGCTAAGAGGCAGAAGACGGTTAGCTAGCAGACTGAGTACCCTCCTCAAGACCTTCGTACTTGGCTGATTGGCAAGAAGCAGAATGAGAAACGTCGAGATCACCTAGACCGAAACATCCACCAGAGAGAGCACTGAGCATTAGACAGGCTTGTCTCCTCTCCATTCTCCCCGAAAATCGAGGCCATGAGACCTCCCAAGAAATTCACCCCGCCAAAGTTCACGTCATACGATGGGAAGTCAGACCTATCGACGTACATCAGCCATTATAAACATATGATGTCCTTATGGAGCCGAGACAAAGCATTGATGTGCAAAGTCTTCCCGTCCAGCTTGGGAGAATCTGGACTTCGATGGTTCGATCGACTCCTCGCTGGATCAATTTATGACTGGAAGTAGCTCTCCGAAAAGTTCTTGGCCAGGTTTGTCTCCAACACTAAGATCCCGAAAGAGCTGGATACACTGTTCGGTTTCCGAAAGGAACAAGAAGAAATGTTGCGCAATTATGCTAGGAGGTATTGGGAAGAGTACAATGACCTGGAGGAAAATGTTTGCAGTAAGCAGATGGTTGTTATGTCTTTCAAACATGGTCTGCGCTCGGAAAGTAAGTTGAGACAGTCACTTACCAAGCGCCCAGCCACAGCACTGAAAGATTTGCGTGCCAAGATTGAGCAACACGCTCGCCTCGAAGATGACCAGATCCTCATCGAGGTAACATCAGCAGAACAAACAACTCGGCACAAGAAGAGAACGGACCGAGGGAAACACCGGGGACTTACAGTGAATGAGGTGGATAAGTCCAAATTTCAAAAGTAGTCATGACCGTATTCAAAAAACCAATCTATCGAATCTTAGAAAAGATCAAGAGATAGCCCTTCTTTATTTGGTCGTCGAAAATGTTGGGAGATCCAGCTCGGCATAATTAGAAGCTCAAATGCACCTATCACCAAGACAGTGGGCATATGACTCAGAATTGCAGAGCACTGAAGTAACACCTGGAAGACCTAGTAGCAACTGGACACCTCCAAGACTACATTGATCAGGATAAAGTAGTGGCCGAACTGGGGAAACCACCACCAGAACCGAACATCGAGCACCCACCTCGGCTGGTAATAAATGTGATCCATAGAACAACGACCCAGGAGCGCGAAGAGGCACTAAAAGAAGAAATTGCTGAGGCTGTGCAAATTCAGCAGGTCATGTCAATAGAGCCTGCATCGAAAAAGGTACGCACAATACCCAAGTTCCCCTTGTGCACTGTTTCGTTTACTAGAAAGGATTTAGAAGGCATTCAACACCCACATACTGATGCACTGATTATAACTGTGGGAATTGGGAAACAGTTTGACGTAAAACGAGTCCTAGTAGATCAAGGCAGTGCAGCAGACATATTGTATTACTACTTGTTCAGAGAGCTCGGTCTCTCTAAGCAACACCGCACCCCAGCGGTAGCTCTATTAGTCAGCTTCAATTCACAGCCAAAATGGGCACTTGGCAGGATAGTGTTGCTGGTTATGGCTGGAACGAAGATCCTTTAGATAGAGTTTTTAGTTATTAATACACGTTCTCTTTACAACGCCATACTCGACCGTCCATGGATTCACCAAATGAAAGCGGTCCCTTCAACCTACCACCAGCTCATCTGTTTCCCAACGAAACACGGAGTAGAGTAGATCTCAGGGGACCAAGTTGCGTCCAAACATTACTTCATGGAAACAATGAAGGCTAAACAACTTTGCAATCGGGTGCAGACAGTGAAAGTGGCTGAATAGCCAGTCTTGGAAGATATAGGGAGAGCTCCAGAGGAAAAGATAGTAGAGGATTTGGAGAAAGTCCTGGTAAAAGAGGATGATCCAGAAAAGTACTTCCTTATCGGTACCTTGCTAGGCGCTAATAAGAAACTTCAGCTGCTGGAATTGCTGAGGGAAAAATGGAGGTATTCGCATGGTCAACGTATGATACTCCAGGGTTGAACCCAAAATTTGCTTGCCACAAACTCAACATCAATCCCTCTGCTCGGCCTGTCGTGTAGAAAAGTCAGAGATCCTCAGTTGAGCACACTGAAGCGGTAATTGCCGAAGTTGAAAAACTCTTAACATTGGAAGCGATTAGAGAAATTCAGTACCCACAATGGCTGTCCAACATAGTTGTAGTAAAAAAGAAGAACGAAAAATGAAGAGTCTGTGATGACTTCACCTGCCTGAACAAAGCTTGTCCCAATGACAGTTTTCCTCTACCTCGCATTGATCAACTAGTGGATTCAACAGCAGGGCATGAGCGTATGAACTTTTTAGACGCTTATAGCAGTTATCACCAGATACCACTGTTCGGCCCAAATCAGGAGAAGACAACGTTTATCACTCCAAGAGACATTTATTGCTACAAAGTAATGTCGTTCGGCCTCAAGAACGCTGGGGCAACCTTCCAGCGAATGATCACTCGAATGTTCAAGGGCTAACTCGAAAAAACCATGGAAGCTTATATAGATGATATGGTAGTAAAAAGAAAGCTCGCTATAAACCTCCTTGCAGACTTAAGAGAAGTTTTTGGTATCCTGAAAAACCATCAGCTTCACCTTAATGCCTCAAAATACGCTTTTGGGGTAGGAACTTGGAAGTTCTTAGGGTACATGGTTACTCATGGAGGAATCGAGGCAAATCCAGATCAAATCAAAAACAATACAAGAGCTTGAAGTACCAACAAAGGCTAAAGAACTACAGAAGTTAGCCGGAATGGCGGCCGCCCTGAATCGGTTCATTAGCAAGTCTTCAGATTGGATGAAGCCCTTCTTCCAACTACTAAGAAAAAATGCAGCATTTGAATGGAGTCCTGAGTGTACCGAAGCATTACAGAGTCTCAAAAGATACCTCAATACACCACCTCTTCTGTCCACTCCAGAACTAGGGGATGAGCTGTACTTATATCTAGCAGTCTCGGATCACGCCATAAGCGCGATATTGATTCGAGAAGTTAACAAGGAACAGAGGTCAGTATACTATGTTATCAAGACTCTACTAGATGCCGAGACACGGTATCTACCCTTGGAAAAGTTAGCTTATGCTTTGCTTATTGCCTGAAGAAAGTTGCAACATTACTTCCAGGGCCATACTATCAATGTCCTCACTGAATTCCCCCTCAGATCCGTTTTCAGCCAAGCTGATTTCTCCGGCCGAACAGCAAAATGGGCAGTAGAACTTAGTGTGTTTGACATTCGATATCAGACCAGAACAGCAATCAAGGCCTAAGTCTTGGCAGATTTTGTCGCAGAATTCGCTCCCTCCCAGAGTACCGAGCCTGAGAACTCCAGTTCGGCACAGGCGCCATGCACCATCGAGCTGGGAAAGCAATGCGCTTCAGAAGCATGGAAACTATTTATTGGAAACATCTGGCAGCTCTATGTTGACGGATCATCCAATAACCGAGGCTCGGGAGCAGTGGTAGTACTTATGTCACCAAAAGGATTTATTTGGGAGCAAACTCTTAGGCTTGGCTAGAAGGCTTCTAACAATGAGGTGGACTATGAAGCACTGTTGGTTGGTTTACGTAATGCCGAACACTTCAGTGCAGAGCAACTTCTTGTTTTCAGCGATTCTCAATTGGTAGTAAACCAGCTTTCTGGGGTCTATGAAGCACGAGACGAAAGAATGGCTATGTATGCAGGCAAGGCCAATGATCTACTCAGAAAATTCCGATCCATACGAGTGGAACGAATCAGTCAGGACAGAAACAGCCATGCCGATGCTCTAGCCTACCTCGGCTCATCAGTAGATTCCAAAGACACTCGAAAAGTTTGGGTTCAGTTCGTGCCAGAACCAAGCATTGCATCTCCAGTCCTCTATAGCAACCTAGAGCCAAACTGGATAGATCCGATACTTGTTTTTCTGAAATTTGGCACCCTCCCCGAAGATAAAAGGAAGCTAACAAAATTCGACATAGGACAGCTCGATTTTGGGTCTTACCATCTGGGAAGCTATACAGACGTTCCTATCTCGGTCCTTATCTTTTATGTGTGCATCCAAATCTGGTCGAAAATGTTCTTTACAGAATTTATGATGGGATTTGTGGATGCCACGTTGGTGGAAGATCACTGGCGCACCGAGCCCTCACTCATGGGTACTGGTGGCCACGGATGCAACAAGATGCACAGCAATACATTCAGAAGTGCGATAAATGTCAGAGGTTTTCTCCACTAATTCATTAGCCAGCCAAAACTCTCACTCTACTCACCAGCCCATGGCCTTTTGCGCAATGGGGTCTGGATATTGTCGGACCGTTGGCACGAGGCACTGGGAACAGACGATTCTTTATCGCTGCAACCGACTATTTCACTAAGTGGGTTGAAGTCGAAGCACTGGCGAGTATCAAAGAAGCAGACACAAAGCGATTTGTCATGAGAAACGTCGCGGTCCGTTTCGGCATCCCGCGAGTACTGATTGTAGATAATGGAACACAGTTTGACGAAAAGATCTTCAGAAAGTCTTGTACCGACCTCAGAATCGAATATCGGAACTCTTCTCCAAGCTACCCACAAAGTAATGGGCAAGTAGAAGCGTCGAACAAAACCATTATCAACGGAGTAAAGAAGCGCTCGAACATGCAAAAGGAAAATGGGTTGAAGAGTTACCCCACGTGCTATGGGCTTATCGAACCACAGCACAGCGCTCAACAGGAGAAATGCCTTACTTCCTAACCTATGGAATGGAGGCCATTATCCCACTCGAAGTTGGTCTCCCAACCTTCCGATCTGAACTGTTTGAAAGAACAAGTAATGAGGAAACTATTGCACAAACACTGGATATGGCATAAGGTTTAAGAGAAGCAGCACTAATCAGACTTGTAGCATATCAGCAGCAGCTCATCAAAAGTTTCAACCAAAAAGTTTTCCCAGGGCAATTCACACCTGGAAAACTAGTTTTGAGGAATGTTATGGATTACAAAATGGTGCCTGGGAAGGAAAACTTGGGCCTAACTAGGAAAGTCCGTACAAAGTCACAATTGTTGCTGGAAATGGAGCTTACTACCTAGAGGATCTTAAAGCCAGAGCCATACCTCGGCCCTAGAATGTAGCAAATCTCAAGAAATACTATCGATAGAATCATTCCCCCACTTCTCTTGAATTTATCAAATTTTTGTAATCAGCTTTGGTGTTCATCAAACGGAAATAGCTTTGATATTTATCAAATGGAATTAGCTTTGGTACTTACCAAACAAAATAACCTTGATGTTTATCAAACAGAATTAGCTTTGATGTTTATCAAACGGAATTAGCTTTGATGTTTATCAAACGAACTTAGTTTTGGTCTTAACCCAAATGGACTTAGTTTCAGAATGACTGAACGAAATTTAATTTTAGTTAGCACTCGAACATGCCAAGTGGAATTGCTTGGTGGAATTATGTTTGGCAACTAAATTGGACTTTAGCCAAGTGGAATTGCTTGGTGGAAACCGCACTAACATATTTTAAGTAAACATCTCTGAGTCCACAAAATTTCTTAAGTATCGTTACATCAACACTTCAGTATTGCTGCATACAAACAGAGTTGGAACAAACTTGGCTGAACTCTATCAAAAGCAAACTTCTAGCACTAGTCTTACTCAACTCCAGGTGGGGGCAAACAATTGTTTTTTCAAACCAACCTGGACCTGAGTAAGACACCTCTTTATCCTTCTATCACATTCAAATGCACTTATGCTATCAAAGTTGCAACAGACTTAAGCAGTTCTGCTTAGAGAGCACAGTCTTCAGTACCGATCTTACTTAGCTCCAGGTGGAGGCAAACAATTGTTTTTTCAAAACCAACCTGGACTTAAGTAAGACCCTTTTCTTTCATTACAAAACCAAGCACAGCCATGCAACATATTCGTTAACTAGACCGAGCATCTATTCGGCCCTGAGGTCCCAACAGTGCTCGGCCCCGGGCAAATAGCACAGATAACATTCAGATATAAAAGCAAGAAAGCATCAAATCACAAAATCAAAAGGAAAATTCCATCATCCAACAAAGACACAACTGGCCTCACAAACAACAACAAAAAAGAAGAAAATTGTCTTGGCAACCTTGAGGGGACAACTCGTCAGGAAGACCGAGCCGCAGTACATCAGAAACATGAAAACAAAATAAAGTGAGAAAAAATAAAAACTTCGAATCATTCCAAAGAAGACTTTAGCTTTCATCAACAGAAGGAACCTTAGGATCAGCGTCCACAATCTTGTCCAGGTTGTCTTGGGGAGGAAAAGTAGAGGCAGCTCCAACTTCTTGAGAAGTAGAAGCTTCCTTAACCACATTTCCCACGGCTTCAGTCTCCAAGGTTCCACCCCCTTCAACGTTCATTGCCTCATTGGCAACATCACTCTCCTGAGTCTTGATTGCAGAATCAGTTTCCGGGGAAACCTTAGCAGGAAGAATTGCAGGGGTAGCAGCAGTTTTTGGACCCAAGGACCTCGAAGGAACATGGACATCCTGAAACAAGGGAGACCCTTCAAGAACCTGAGCAGCAGCCAGAGCACTTGACCAACCCTTCAGAAAGAGCTTATCCCGCAGCACCAGCACCTCTTCTTTGTAAGCAACCCCAGTCTCATCCCAACCTTGCTGCCAATACTTAGCCTCCAACGCAGAACGTTCAGTGGCCATCACCGCAATAACAGCCTCCAACTCTACCACTTTCCCTTTAAGTTGGGCCTGTACCCCAATGGCAGCTTCCTTTGACTTTTCAACCGAGGTAACAACCTTGTTCAGACGGAACGCATCCCTGTCGACAGTTCTGCGTCCTTTTTTCTTAGCCTCCAAGCTTGCTGTCAGTCTCTCAGCATTCATAGCGGCCTCCAGTATGGCCTTCTCCAGTTCCTCCGATCTGGTGATTGACAGGTGCATCCTCTGAATACGCTATGACAGATAGCAAAGTATTAAAGGAAAGAAAACAGTAGTATAACACCAAAAAAAAAAAAAAAACAACAACAACAATAACACACTTACAGTAGTCATCATCTGAAGGGTCCCCTTCAGAACTGGAATATCGCGGGGCCTGTTATGATCAACCATGTCCACCGGCATTAACAGGGTCTTGGTCAGGTCAAAAGCAAAATCTTTGGAAGCAACAACCAAATCTGAAGTAGAAATGGGCCTGCCTTGATGCAACATTGACGGTTCTCACTTCTCAAACGGCTCATCCTCAATAGGATCCTCAAAAGCCTCTCCAACTACCACTTTGTCGGTCTCCTTCCTCTTCTTTTTCGCTCTTGCAACAACCGAAGCAGAGAGTTCGGCAGCAGTAGCATGAGTTCCATAAACTCTTACCTCTAATTTCACATCCATGAGGCTCTTTGTTTCGGCCTTCACTGAAGGAGTCTCCAAAGCATTAGAGGAGCCAAAAGCCTCCGCTTCCAAATCTACCAGTACCCTCCTTTTCGAAACGAACCCACCCCCTGAGAAACTAGGGGCAAGAGAAAGCGTCATCTCAGTCGGCACACATTGGCTTCGACGGCGATTCGTGACCAAAGAGGTAAGGGATGTATCAGTCTCAGTGTCAGAATCTAGAAGAGATGCAGCAAGCCTCGCTTTCTTCGGAATGGTGGAACGATAAGTCGCTTGATAATCCAATAGCTCGGGCACGGACCTCTTCTTGTACCTCAAAACGGCTTTGATGGCCTCAGCATTCTCCCGGTTCGGCCTGCGCTGAAAACAGAAAGCCTCTGCAGAAAAGAAGGGCAACATTAGAGCAACATTCAAAACAAGGCAAAAAACACAGAAGATACTAGAAGGAAGGACTCGAACCTGGGTAGCCATCCTTCCGGTGCATCCGCTCGGATTGGAACTCAGTCCCAGTAGGGAACTCCTAATTACCACTGACTTGTAGAAAATCATCATTATGTTTGTCTGAATCAGGCAAACCAGTCACCAAATGACAATCAATCAAATGAACACGAAGGTAGTACGTGCTGTGATCCTTATTGTGTGAAAGAGTGTAGCAACCCAAAATGTCCCAGATGTCAAGATTCAAACCCAACCTCTTGTTAAGAGCAGGCACACCGCAGACGACTCAGAACAAATTAACAGATACCTGCATGGGGGTAAGTTGAACTTGGTGCAAGAACTAACGCAGCAAAGGGTCGAGGGGAAATCGAACCCCTCCCTCAACAATGGCCGCAACTGGAAAGGCAGCAGTATTTCTAGTGCCCATGCGCTTAGCGTCAACCTTCGCTAGCGAAAGGGTCACATCATCAGGGATGTAGTAATCCCGGCGAAACATGGCCATAGTTTCAGAGGTATCAACTAATGATCGAAATTCCTCATTAAACAGACCTAATAGGATGAAAACAAAACTCAGACTAGGAAAAAAGTAAAACCAGATGCCGAAGACAATGGCGCAAGGGCCAAACAAGACGATCAAAACAGAAAAAAATAGGAAAAGAAGAGTCACAGGGGAACTTATAGAGATCAGAATAGCAGTAGCGAACAGGCGGCGCTGAAACAAGAACGGCAGCTGAACGTCTGGACAGAGCACCGACGAGATTGGCATAGAGGAACGGAAAGGGTTTTGAACTCTCTAAAAGATTGAAAACAGACGAAGGGGTTTGGATTGATAGCTCCAGAGCATTTATTGCACCAGCCGACGTGAAGGTACACGAAGCACGACCATCGGTATGGAATCAGCGCACTATCTCTGTGCACTAATACTACGCCGCTACGTGTCACCATGAAAGGGCACATACAGGGTGTGTGTGTCAGGATTGGACCGTCACCAAGGCCGAACTGGGGCAGATCCGAAGCGACACGACGCTTAGAGTACAGACCAATAGCTCTCTCCAAGGGAAACCTTAGCGCGAGCTAAGGGGCAAATGAAGGGGCTAAATATGAAATAGGTTGAATCCAAGCCTTGGGCCGGTCTAATCTTCTAAACCCAAATCCAAATGGCTCAGATGAACGTGTGGGCAAGCCAACTAAGTCCAACTCCATTACCAATAGTCCACCCAAGTCCTTAAGCACTTGGGCGCAACTCGCAGTAGAAAGGCCAGTCCAGCCGCGATACTAGGTTGGGCTAAGCTGCAGGACCCAATCTATGGGCCGAACTGATGGGCCGAACCCATCATTAGAACCAAAGTGGACCGAGTCCATACAAAGATATCTGAATGGGCTAGCCCATCTCTACAATGGTCTCACAAAGGGCCGAACCAAGCCACAATGATACCGAGCTAAGGGAACCTCTCAGAGAAACGTAAAAGTTGTGAGTATGTGCATGTGTAAGTTACCACCTCAGCTAGTCCCCTACACTTAGAATCACGGAAGCAGTTAAACCAGAGGAATGTGGTTTGTTGTTAGCATGACTATAATGAGTATATGCACCCCTTGACAACTACCAGATGGTCCCCCACCTTGGGCAATGCTAAAAGGAAACTTGACGGCACCAGAGCTTCATGAAACCATCTTGAGCAACAAGCAAGGAGTTCTATATAAACTACACTGACTTCACATTGAAGGTAACTGATCTAAGCTGAACCTTACTGAAACTTAACTCTCTACACTTAGAGGGCACTTTACTTCTTCTCCGATTACTCATTCTTACATCGGAGGGGTTATCCTACAAACCCCGGCCGAGCAACTCTTACGATGTTCCTTGCTGCATGGCCTCAATTGCTAGATAGTCTAGTCAAGTGTGGAGCTCCGATCCAATTTCATCTAGTGGGATATTCAGTATGCACAATTACAAATAGAGTAAATATATTACATCAAATTATGGGTTAATTACTCATTAATCCTATTGTAAAGACTTATGCACCATTAAGTCCTACAAGTATTTATATAGACAAAAAAAGTCGTAAAAACTAACAATTAGTGCATTTTTTTCTCTAACTTTATCGCTAAAATTTGATAATTTGTGACTCTTGTTAAACCTATTGCTAAAAATAAATAATTTGTGACGTTTTCTATTATGATTTTCTAAATTTATTGCTAAAAAAATTACAATTAGTGACGTTTTTTCTATGACGAATTTTTTAAACTATCGCTAAAAACTAACAATTAGTGACATTTTTTTTTATAAAAACGTAAAAAAATAAAAAATAGAATTTTGTGATAACAATTATAAGCGAATAGAACTTTTTAATACACGTAAAAGTCAAGAGGATTTATTGGTGCACCCTTCTTCCTAATAGCCTAACAACAGCTAGAAAGTCAATAATCACCAAGACCCAACAACTACTAGCTATAACCCCATAACGGGAGAAAAATAAACACCACCACAACGAGTATTAAACTCCTTTCCAATTGAGATGTTACACTACAAAGAGTGCTGCACAACTATTTGGCCAAATACAATAATAGTAGATAAATTACAAAATACCATTTATCTACTTTGGAGGAGAAGCTTAGGGACGTAAGAAAAATCGACCAAACTGATTGGACTAAACCGAACCGACTTTATTTAGTCTATTTTTTAACAAGAATTTATCTATTTTTAATTTTATTTTTTTTTCGATTTCAGTTCAGTACCGGTTGAAGCATTTTATATACCGAACTAAACCGAAATCGATTGCTTCAACATATATTATATTTATAATATATATATAATTGTGAAGGAGATTTAGAATCTGACTTTGGGCCGTGGTAGAAGCTGGACAGATAAGACCGGGCATGTTGGGCCGAGCTAATTTGGGCCAGTCCAGAGTGGATTTTGCCCGGTTGAGGCTCGGGGCCCTGTTTAGACTGAGCTAACTGAGGCCTCCCTAGAGTTGATCTTGCTCGGTCGAGGCTTAGGCCTGAGGTCCAGGTCCAATGTTTGGACTGAGCTTATTTGGCCGAGATGACCACCTGCCAACCTGGGTTCCATGAGTTGCACGCGTAGCTCGGCGGGAAACGTCTTGTGTTCACCGGCCAACCTGTCTTGAACTTGGCTCTATCGGAATGCTTCCGAGCTCGGTTGGTATGGAGCTCGGCGAGCGGAGCACTCATGCGCGTTACGCAGCACGGTCATGGGAAGCCGAGGTGATGAAACCGGGTAGCCGAGCTCCCTGTGATGAAGTCTGGCGGTTTGGTTAGGTGGTGTCCGCTGGATTTGTGCTGACAGATGGGAAAGCAGCTCCACGTGTCAAGAGACCAATGGGAGTAGATTTGAGCGCAGAAAGTATATAAGCATGACTGCGCCCCCCATGCTGGTGATGGAACATCATTTGGTGAGAATAACCTAAACACTAAACTCTCTCATCTCTCTCTATATCCTTGAGTGTGTGCTAACTTGACCGTCGGAGGGGTTTTCCGGCCACACCGTCAGGTAGCTTACCGCCGTTGTGTTCGCAGGTCGATCGGACAGACAAGGAGCTTGGACGAAAGGAGTACGGGCCTCACCGAATATTTGCTCCCTGTACAATAATGATATTAATAAGTATAATAAATTATTAATCTCAATTAATTTAGTTTATCAAATCTATAATTTAACTTAGTAAACTCTTATTATAAATATAATATTAATTCTAACTCACTAGCATTTAAGTCGTATTATTTATTATTATTTTCTTATTTGTATTTTCATTCATTGAGGATTTGAAAATATTTATTAAATGGATGGATTTAATATATTTGGTGGACAAATGGCTTAACTGATTAAACTGCATCGAATTGAACCGTTTCAATTGGTGTGATTTGATACAACATTGTTTAAGGTGATATAAATAAGTATACTTTTTTATTTTTTTATAAAAAAAATGTATAAAAAAGTAGAAAGATAATGTGACACAAATAAATATGCTAATGTACTTATCTAAATAAATATACTTATTTAAGATATGTCAAAAAAAATTCACAGTTAAGAAAAAAAAAACGATATGTATCAATATTTAAAATAATAAAATTGACACTAAAAAATTCAACCTAAATACTGAGCATGTAGTTGGGGGGTAATGGGTTGATTGGAGTTGCGCCTTTGTGGCAGCGGCGAGCGGAGACGCTATTGATGGGGGTTGTTGAAGCATATTTGTTGTTGTTGGGCGCCGCCGCAACAACTATTCAGGTGGGATTGATGATGATGAAGAAACAAAAATAGACAAATTGAAAGCAGATTTTCTCAAAAAAAAAATAAAAAAATAAAAAAAATTAACTGTTATAATAAAATAAAATTTAAGATTTTAATTTTATTAATTCAAATTTTAAACTTTTAATTTGTTTTTAATTTAAATTATTTATCTATTTTCATTAAGTAAAATAGAAATAAAAATAATAATTTTTTTCAAACATTATGATTTTACTTAACAAAAAGAGGCTAATGATTAAATTGAAAACAAATCAATAGATTAAGGTTTAAATTGATAAAATTAAAAATTAAAAATTTCTATTATTATAAGAGTCAAACATTAGGATTTTTTTTTTTTTTTTGTAATTTCTCCATTAATTTATGAGTAATGTTGCTCTAACCTAAAAGTTAGATTTATTTTTTAAATCTAATGATGTAATAATTTATTACAATATCTAAAATAATTCTTTTTCTCATACCTTCTCTAATCATTAACCAATTATCTTTTACACATCAGTGGGTCCTAAAATGAGTCTAGAAAATAGAATTCTATACTATTTTTCTTCTATTTTTATGAGTAATTAGTAGAATACTGGTAATTTTATTTTATTTTTTTGTTCTCTGAATGTCTCTCACTAGTTTTATTTTTTCAGCAATGCTAAAGGTAAAATAAAAAAGTTATAATTATCAGATTAATCTAATTTTTTTTATGAGTGATATATACAGAGAGCTCTAAACGATTTGAATTATTAAAATGAAACTTGTAATGAGCCCGGCATGCCCCTCAAATTATCTCAAATTAAAATATGAATTTGTGAGAAATTCAATTGTAAAATAATCTCATAATTTTATAAAATTCACTTTATTGACTCTCTATTTCATTAGTATTTTCAAATGTTAGCTAGTTAATAACATCTATAATTTATATTAATACAACGGATGCGAGTCATTTAGTCTTCCTTTTTTTTTTCTTTTTTTTTTAAGTTTCAACATCAAATGGAATATATATTGTTATTTACTAGATTATATCAACTAATAAAATTACTTAAAATAGTGGCTTAATCGATTATACACTAAGGGCATGTTTGATTGGGTAGATTAGAGCATAAGATTAGGATTATTAATCCGTGGGCCAAATTATCCTATGTTTGTTTTAACATTTTGGTTTAGGATTATTAATCCAATGGATAATTAATCCAACAAATTTGTAGGATTATTAGTAATGGGGTAGGGGTGGGATTATTAATCCAATGGATATTAATCCAATTGGATAGTGAATACCACACTAATTTAATAAAATTATTAATACTTCACTATTAATTTTGTGAATCAAACATGACCTAAAGTCTAACTAATAGTTCAAAACTGTAAAGAAACGATGAACCAAAAGAAGACAGGCACAAAAAAAAAAAATTTTTGTTATATTTATTTATTTTTCTTTTCATTAAATACTTGGGAGATTGACCAATAAGTCTCATATTTTAGACTTATAATCCATATAGTTCTATATTTTTTCTTGTGATCCATTTAGTCCTTTTTTTATGTGTAATGACTCATTTACCCACATTAGAATGTCACATTTGAAAAAAATATACTAAGAAATTTTTTAGTGTTATATCATACCCGCTACGTTGACGTGTCACATTTGGAAAAAACACACCAAAGAGTTTTTAATTTTTTTGCAGTGTCATATTAGACCCGCCACGTTAGAGTGTCACATGTCATATGTCACGTTTAAAAAAGTACACTAATAAATTTGTATTTTTTCTTGGAGTGTTGCATTATACCTGCCACGTTGTCACATTTGAAAAAAGTGCACTAACGGATTTTTTATTTTTTTGGAGTATCACATTATACCCGCTATGTTGTCACATTTGAAAAAAATACACTAAGAAATTTTTATTTTATTTTTTTGAGTAAACGATTTAGGTTGCGTTTGGTTGTGTTTTGTAAATGTGATTTGAGAGTATGAATTGTATTTTGAGTTTGTGTGTTGTAGAATTATGATTTGAGTGTAGAAAATTTGTTTGGTAAAGAGTTTTGAAAATAGTTTTGGAAAAGAGGTTTGATTTGAGTGGGGAATTGTTGATGTGATATTTGATATGTGATACAAAAATTTACAACTCATAACTAAATATACAACTTAAAATTATTTTAAAGCACATTAAAAATTAAAAAAATTTCAGAAATTTTTTTTTCTAATTATATAAATCAATTGCAAAAAAAAAAAAAAAAAAAATTCCTGTACAGCAGAGGACATCCGGGTGGGTGTCCCCAAGGACGTCCGGGCGGTAGTCCCTAAGGACGTCCGGGTGGTCTTCCCCTGGCCAAAATTTTCACAAAAAATACAGCTGTAATAGAGAGCTCTCTGCAGAGGTTTAGAAAGTTGATTCCAAACACAAAACCAAACATCATACTAAAACACACCTGTGAAATTACATTTTGAATTCACAACCAAACAGAGCCTTAGAGTGTCACATTATATCCGTCACGTTGTCACATTTGAGAAAAGTATATTAAGTTTTTTCTATTTTAAAATACTTGTTTGTGAAATGAAACTTATTGGTAAATATCCCTGTTTTTCGGTATTTATATAAAAATTAGCCTTAATTAGTAATATGCTAAAACAAAAACAAATTTTATATACGCATCCCTTCGCCCCTATTTATTTTATATACACATCCCTCAATTTGGTTTACTTTTTTAAAACTGTTTTTCAATTTATTGTTTCTTTTTTTTTTTTTGTATTTTTTTTGTCTTTAATAAAATTTTATCAGATTTTAATTAAATTTTTTTTTTAAATGAAGCCAATCTGGATGTACTAAAAAGAAGGTAATTGCGATTTTTTTATTTATTTTAAATTACTACATACAAATATTTTACTTTAATGAATATAGAAACAAGATTAAGTGAATATAAAAAGCAAAAAAAAAAAAAAAGAGATTAAAATAATAATAAAAATAATTAAAAATGCACAAATTAATGCAATAATCCTAGTCTTTCATTGTGGCCAGTTATTTATTGTCAAAACACTAGAATATGTAGGAATCCTATCCGTAATAGGAGGGAGGAAAATATTTTGCTCAAAAATTTGAATGGTATGGGTTGATGACTTCAGCAACTCAACCAACTAGTCTAATCTCATATATTTCCATTAGTAGCTTATCATCATTAAGAGGTGTTTGGGGTGCATTATAAAAGTGTATTTTTTATTTTTTTAAATTATATTATTTTTATTTTTTGTATATTTTTTTATAAAAATTCAAAAAATATATTTATTTAGATAATTCCAAACAATCCCTAACTTTGAACTCAATCTCTTACCCTAACTCAAATCAGCATTAGTGTGTTTGGTTTGAGTTTTTTGAATTAAGTTTTTTAAAAATTGAGTTTTTTGATTTCGTGTTTTTTTCTTTTTAGTGAATATTTTTTAAATTTTAAACATTTTTTTTTTTACTTTTTTATATGCACCTTACTTAGATATATCGAAAAAGTAAAAAATTTGTTAAAAAATATTTTTAAAAATTAATAAATACATAAAAATATAAAAAATGTAATGAATTCTCTCTTTTTTTTTGTATTTTTGATATTTAGTGAATTTTTAAAAGGTTTTTTTTAATTTTTTTTTTTACTTTTTAGGTATATGTATGTTAGGTATGTTTAAATATTAAAAAATTGCTCAAAATATAAAAAAATTTAGTAAAAATAAAAAAACACAGAAAATAAAAAAGTAAAATTTTCTAAAAAATGTTTTTAAAAAATAATAACCAAGCATTATTTCAGAAAAAAATTATACTCAATTTAGTGATCTGATAATTAATTAGGATATTAAAAATAATATTTTCTTTCATATCTTTTCTATCAATAAATTATATCACTTATATATCGTTTAATTTATAAATATAAAAATAAATTTATATATTATTTTCCCATTCGAATAGCAAATCATTTTCTCTTTCTACATTTTCTTTTCAATTTCCTAAATAAAACCACAAATATATTTTCAACTCTAAAATCAAAACCCAACTCTATATATATATATATATATATGTACAGCAGTGCTAGTGAGAACTAGTAGAGTTGTTCTAAAAACAACTTTATTGAGGTGACATCTTATTTTTTAAAAAAATAATTAAAAAATAAGTAGAAGACAAAATAAGAAGAAGACGAAAATAAATTAATGATTATTTAGAACTCATCTTTAGAGGTATAAACCATTTTTTGAGATATGTGAATCCGTGGGAACATCCGTACACACAGTAAATATATCTGATCAAAAAATTCATTGCGACCAGTTGGTAGATAAAACTCATTCACTCCCCCACCCTATCATCTATTTATAGATAACCCTTTTCACTTCATTGCACTACAAATCTCCCTCTCTCTCTCTCTCTCTCTCTCTCTCTCTCTAATGGAGTTGCTTGACCTAGTTTTCTTCTCTTTAGCATCTCTCTTTCTCTGTTTATGGTGGCGACACTGGTCGGCCACCGGTGGGGGAGCCAATAATCTGCCACCGGGGCCACCAGGGTGGCCCCTGGTGGGAAACTTGGGTCAAGTAGTCCTCCAACGCCGGCCATTCATATTCGTAGTACGCGATTTACGAGCTAAGTATGGTCCAATTTTCACAATGCAAATGGGTCAAAGAACCCTAATCATCATAACAAGCTCTGAGCTCATCCATGAAGCCCTGGTTCAAAAGGGCCCACTCTTCGCGAGCCGGCCACGGGACTCTCCGATCCGCCTAGTGTTCAGTGTCGGCAAGTGTGCTATCAATTCAGCCGAATACGGCCCGCTCTGGCGTGCTCTACGCCGGAACTTCGTCACCGAGTTGATAAACCCTAATAGAATCCGACAATGCAGTTGGATTCGTAAGTGGGCGATCGAAACCCATTTGAACAGACTCCGTGTTGAGGCTTCAAACAAGGGTTTCGTGGAGGTCATGAGTAATTGTAGGCTCACTACATGTAGCATTTTGATCTGTCTTTGTTTCGGAGCAAAGATCTCCGAAGACAGAATAAAAACCATCGAAAGCATACTTAAAGAGGTAATGCTAATCACGCTTCCGAAGGTCCCGGACTTCTTGCCGGTGCTTCTGCCGCTGTTTCGCCGCCAGTTTAAACAAGCTAAGGTTCTGAGGAAGAAACAAATGGAATGTTTGGTTCCTTTATTAAGAGACAGAAAAGCATTCGTCGAGAGTGGTGGAAACCAAAGCTCCACCTCGTCGGAGATGGCGAGCCCTATCGGAGCGGCTTATATCGATTCGTTGTTTGAACTCGAACCGCCTACTCGGGGAAAATTGGGTGAAGAAGAACTCGTCACGCTTGTCTCGGAAATCATCAATGCCGGAACTGATACGAGCGCGACGACAGTGGAATGGGCTTTGCTTCATTTAGTAATGAATCAAGAAATGCAAGAAAAGTTATACAGAGAAATAGTTGAATGTGTGGGGAAAAATGGTATTGTTAGTGAAGAAGATGTGGAGAAAATGGCTTTTTTGGGAGCGGTGGTGAAGGAGACTTTCCGGCGACACCCTCCGAGCCATTTCGTGTTATCGCACGCCGCGATTAAGGAGACGGAGCTAGGAGGGTACACGATTCCGGCGGACGCCAACGTCGAGTTTTACACGGCGTGGGTGACGGAGGATCCGGATTTGTGGGAGGACCCGGGTGAGTTCCGGCCTGAGCGGTTTTTGAGCGGCGGCGACGGAGTTGACGTCGACGTGACCGGGACACGTGGAGTGAAGATGGTGCCGTTCGGAGCCGGGAGGCGGATTTGCCCGGCGGCGAGCCTTGGAACGTTGCATGTCAACTTGTTGCTTGCTAGGATGGTTCACGCATTTAAGTGGGTAGCGGTTCCGGGTCACCCGCCCGACCCGACTGAGACTTTTGCTTTCACTGTTGTGATGAAGAACCCTCTCAAAGCTGTTATTTTGCCTAGGTGAAGAAAATTGAAGCTTGTGCTAGTAGTAGTACTATTGTCATACCTATTTTCACAGCTTGGTTGACCATATTATATAAGGAAAATTACATTAAATTAACAAAAATGTTTTGGAATCCCAATTTTGAAAGACCCCAGTGACCCCAGTGATGTGGCAGCATGTGATTGGTTGATTTTTTTTTTTTTTTTTTTTACTTTCCCTTGGTCCACAGCCCCCTACGTAGAGGTGGAGGTGCCGGGGTGCCTCCGTACTGGGAGTGCGAATCACTGCTCTTAAATTAAACCCTTGTTATTTTTCACTTTACTCTTATGTTTAAAACCCGACGGGTCAATCCTTAGGATCATATAATTAATGCAGCCTTGACCTATTCTCTCTTTTAAATTTTTATGTAGCAAATGCTTTGTTTTTCAATTATATTAAAAACATTATTTCACATTTTGTATCTTAGTTAATATGTTTGTTAGAATACTATTTTTTTTTTAATAATAAATTTTGTTTTTAATTGTGCTTTAATATGAGTGAGCTGAATCGGGTAAGTCCAAAACTTCCATATTTGATATGGGAATTATGAGAGATCCACAAAGCATTTGGATCCCTTTCATGAATATGAATCCTTTCTAGTTTTTCAGAATGAACATATTTTATGATCAGTAGCTGAGAAAAATCAATGTCATCAAAGGATTGTTATGTATTGGTCCTGTTTGATAGAGCTGTGGGAAAGCGTTTATACCTTATGCTTTAACAGTTTATAACTTATAACTATGAATATAAGTTGATTTCTGACTTATAAATTAAGCATTTCCTGCCTCACTTAAAGAATAAGCTGATTTCTGACTCACAAAAAGTTATAAATTGCATTGTTAAGCTAAACCAAACACATCAAAATAGCTTAAATTAAGCTGAAAGCTGAAATAAGTAGCTTTTAAACTGTACCAAACAGGCACAATATCAAAATATTTGTTTTATTTTATTTTATTTTGAAGTGGTTTCTAAAAATTTATGTGCAGAATTTCACCCAAAAGATAGGACACAAATTCAACTCACACACTTAAAAATGAATTTACTTGGTCTCTCCCAAGGTAAAGATTTCCACCACCCTATAATTACATAAAAATGCTACGAGTAATGAAAATTACTCTCAAATCTAACCTGAAAATGATTGTGAGGTATAAATTTAAAGTTAGTAGAAAGTAGGTCTTATTCATAATAAATGTAGTCTATTAATTACTTTTCTAAGTAGTTTTTTTTAAAGGAAAAAAGTTTGAATAATACCAGGGATCATGAAATGTATCATAAAATTTTTTCATATTTTGATTAATGTGTGATATTTTATTGTATGTGTAATATAAATATAAAAAAAAAAATTATGATCATTTTCATAATATTTTTTTCATGATTCCTAACATTACTTCAAAAGTTTTCCTCCCACTCAAAATGTACCAGTCCCTATATCTTGGCACATTAAAGATCGGCTAGGAGATTACACAATTCAAGGAAACTTGTATTTTGAATCCTAGTTATGTTTGGTAACTTATTTATCTTTTTTTGGAATTAATTTATCTACAAATATAAAATTCAATAGTGACAATTTTTAGCTGACTTGTGAGTTGATTTTTATTTATTTATTTACTGTACCATCAAATTGTTCCACAATTGTATTGTACAATTAGTACCGGTTGAAAATTTAAATACATCAAACAACATTGTGTGCAGTAGAATTTTGTTAACAAAAATAAGTATGCTTGGTTTTGTTTTTGAAAAATAATTTAAAGTTTTTTTATTCCTTTTTTTTATTTTGTCTTCAGTAACCTTTTCATATTTTAGTTAAATTTTTAAATTTTGTAGATGCGATGCACTTTAAAATATTTGTGAAGAAATCTAGAAAAAAAAGTTACACAAAACAAATAAAAAAATAAAAACAAAAAATGGCACATTTTAGTTTTTTTTTTTTTTTTTCTATGACATTTTCACAGATATTAATTGTGTAACAAAATTGTGGAAAATTTGATTGTAAAAAAGAAAGAAAAAAATTCAGGTGATGGGTCATGCAAAATTCGCCAAAATTAACTTTTATATTTTTAGAGAATGATGTTTCAATAGTCTCCCTACCAAAATAATCTCCATCAACTAGAGAAAGTTCTTCAAATGTCTAATCCTCCAATAAACCTTGTCAAGACGAATCAGGTAAAGACATCTTTTATACGGTTAATATTCCTACAAAAGTACGAACACAACCATTTTCATTAGATTGGAATTCATAATTTATTGTTGATTTTTCAATATTTAATCATATTTATATTTTTCTCAAAGTTTCAAGTTATATCGAACAAAATTTAGATAACTTAAATTTTTTGTGTTATAATCTATTTTGTTTATTGATAAAAAAATCCAACGAAGAAAATGATCGGAATCATCACGCAATTGCTACCTACAAGACAAAACACCCCCAGCCGTTGAATGGCCGAGGGCCCTCCGACATTCAAGTCAGTCCTTCAATATTATCAAAATATTTAATGAACTAATTTATATAGAGAAATTGTATACCTCAACCCATGAGGGTGTTACCTATTTATAATATCCAGTGACTTACTGTAACAACCCTCACCACTGTTTACCGTTAAACTACCGATTACTGCTAAACTGAGACTGATTATGAAAAGTAATTGAACTGATTGAAATACTGAACTGACCGACTGAAATCTGAAACTGATTGATTGACTGTATCCGTTTAAATGCACTATCTATCTGTTTGACTGTCCGATTATCTGTTCATGTTTTTATGGTTAAATTGCAAATTGAAGGCCTTATCGGCGGCCGAACCTGAAATCGATTAGTGTTTTATGATCAATAGAATTTATGTGAATTTATGGTATATTTATCTGAAATGTGATTTGGTATGATTTAATTAGATTAAAATGAGCTTAATCCCACAAGTTGCATTATTTGCAACCTTGCCATTATAGTGGGCCACTATCAAAACCTTGGTTGGAGCCTTATCACACTTAGACAAAACATCTTCTTCAGCCATTTTGAGAGGCACAACCGACCGAGAGAGAGAGAGTGAGAGAATTGAATTCAAATTGGTGGCTTGCTTGAAATTGGAAGAATTGAAGAGAGGATTGCAAAATTGAGCTTATATTCTTGAGTTTAAAGATTTAAGGTTAGTGTTTCACCCTCTCATTTGTGTATTTGAGTTGATTCTTGCATGCTTCTTGAGCCTCTAGTGATTTGAGTCTAGAATTGGCTTGATGTGTTGAATTGTAGCATAAATCATGCTTATATCCTAGCATTTTGAGGTTAAATACATAGAATTTGGTACATGCATGTTCATGTTTTTGCATTAGACCATGAACTCATCTTGGTTTTGAAGGAATTGGCTCATTAGAGCAAGTATTGGAAGCTTTGAATTGGTTTAAACTCATGCATGTTCAATTGAAGTTATGTTCTTGAGTTTTGGTTTGAAATTGAGTTGAATTGATCTTCCTTTAGGGTTTTGATTTTACAATTGAGCTTTGAATCATGTTAAACTATGAGTTTTGATGTGTTTTCCAGCAAACTAGCCCAAGAGGATCGAAATTTATGTTTTAAAAGTTGAATTTGAGCTTGAGGTTCAAATCTGGGAATTCCAGATTTTGAACTCACGCTCGAGTGGGGTGACTGGCGCTCGAGCGTGAAATTCGTGCTCCCAGTACTTTGCACTGTTTTGAAGTCCGCTCGAGCGGAATAATTGACGCTCGAGCGGGACATTGTGTCTTATGCTCGAGCGAGTGTCGAGCGCCCAATCGAGCATGATTTTCACCTATCCAGCACTTTTGACTGATTTGCAGAACGCTCGAGCGGGTAAGTCTACGCTCGAGCGGAAACCTTTGTCTGCATGTCCGCTCAAGCGGAGTAACCTACGCTCAAGCGTGACCCCTGTTTTCTGAAAATTCTGAAAATGCTTTTAAAGTGCATCTTTGCATCCTCATCTCATCCTAGACATTATTAGGCCTAGTTTAAGGCATCTTAATGAGGATATAGATGTAGAACCACACCGAGGCAAATTAGGGATTAAGTTATTATTTTTCCAACTGTGTAGCTTAGTGCGTGTTCAATCTGTAAACTGTGTAGGGTTGGCGACTGGGGACGCGCTCTAGCTTTACTGCAGCCCAGAACTCTGTGAGTAACAACTGTGTAAAGATATGTTCAAAAATAATTATCTTCTGAACAATTGAATTGTACTGTTTCTGAATTGATACTGTTAATAGAATGAATGTATGTCCTCTATTCTGAACTGTATTGTGGCATCCTTAGCAACTACTGTTACTAAATGTTACTGTTACAGAGATCTCTGTCGGTTCCCTTGTTGGAACCACTACTGTTTACTGATTGATGGCCATCATTGACTGTTCGGTCTTTCAAGACCTACTGTTTACTGTACTGTTATGCTAATGGATGTACCACATATGACTGTATTGACTGAACGACTGAAATACTGATTTAATGAATTGTTTTCATTACTATAAGGACATTTATTCTTAACCTCTTTACGCATTACGTTATTCACTGGGCTTTAGCTCACTGCTCATATATATATGTAGGTGTACAGGCACCAGATCGCGACTAGAAGCGTCGGGGTTAAGCTCTAGTTTTGTCAAGCCAACCTATGTGCCTCATTGCGAGGTTCCGAGCCTGTCAAGCTAAGGCTATGGGGTGTTTTAGTTTTCCCCCTTCTGTTCTGTTTTGTAAACTGTAGACTATTACCATACTGTTTAATAGGGATTAGGTCCCTGAACTGATGATTGTATATATGTACATATTGTTTTGTCACTGACAGCATATATGAATGAAAAAGTCTTTTGCATACAGACTGTCACAGCTCATTGGACATTGTTTATTTACTGTATTGGCTTCCGCCAGGCCCCTGTACTCTGTTTTACTGTATTACTGTTAAGCAGGCCTTCGGTAATCTCAGATTACTGGCCGGTTACGGTGTTAAACCCAGAGGGGCGGGTTTGGGTCGTGACAGAGTGGTATCAGAGTGATACTTACCACGAGTTATACCGCACATACGTGTCCAGATGAGCTATAGGGTGTCCTAGAAAAGTAATAGGGCATTACATGAGCATGATAAGTGTGTGGCTATGACATGACTGAATATATGCTAATGTGTTAATCTGTTTAACCAAATGACTGCCTATGTTGATAACTGTTATAACTGCCTATAGTGAAATGGATAATGCAAGAACTGCAAATGAATTTGAATCCTCATTTTCTAAGGCAAGAATGACAAGACTAGAAAGAATGATGGAACTAATAACTGAAAGACTAGATCAACAACAGAATCAACAGCCCCCACCTCTTCCTCCGGTACAGCTGGAACAGAATGTGAATGTTAATGACGGGGACATAATTGCTCTCACCCATAAGTTCAGCAAAATGAAATCGCCGTCCTTTCAGGGAGGCCTTGAACCGTTAAAAGCTGAAGCATGGGTTCTTGAGACAGAAAAGTTATTTGAAGTGTTTCCGTGCTCTGAAGCACATAAACTGCTATTGGCCACCTTTACTCTGCAAGAAGAAGTTAGAAAGTGGTGGATGCTTATCCGTAATAAATATACTGTAATGACTTGGGCTCAATTCAAAGGAGCCTTCTTTGAAAAGTACTTCCCTCAGTGTGTTAGGGACAGAAAAGTGACTGAATTTGAACAGCTGAGACAGGGCACAATGTCCGCTGCTGAATATGAAACAAAGTTCACCGAGCTTGCTAGATGTGCACCACACATGGTGGACACTGATTATAAGAAGGCCAGAAAGTTTGAAGGCGGCCTTAATATTGCAATACTAGACAGAATAAATGTTCTGAAATTACCGAATTATGTAAATGTTCTTGACCGAACTTTGATGGCTGAATCGAACATCGAGGCACTGAAAACTGAAACACCAGCGTCTGAATGGCGTGGTAAAAGGCAGGGTTTTAAATTCAAGAAAGGCAAGCATAACCCATTGAACAAGAAACAGAATACGGGGTCAACAACTAGCCCCAGCCAAGGGAGTGGTTTCATACCACCCTGTTCCGAGTGTGGCAAGAAGCATAAAGGGGTCTGTTACAAAATATCTGGAGCCTATTACAGGTGTGGAAAGGTGGGCCACATGGTTAAAGACTGCCCCTCTGCTCCACAAGCCAATAGTAAAGCTGCACCAAGCGTAGCAGCATCAACTGTTGCACCAAAACCGAACCCCAAAGCTACCGGGAAAGAGCCCATGAGGCAGAGCCGAGTGTTTACCCTAGTACCGGGAGATGTGCAGAATACCGAGAGCGTTGTGTCAGGTATTCTCTCTATTTGTACTCAAAATGCTTATGTACTGATTGATTCGGGGTCTACGCATTCATATGTGTCGCATGCTTTTTCGCGAAAATTGAATAGATCGTTAGAACCCATGAATTATCTGTTAGCTGTATCATCACCCGTTGGGGGATCTATGACTTGTGCATATATGTACCCTGCTTGTGAAATTATTGTTGGAGATGCACATTTGTTTATTGACTTACTGCCACTGAACATTGATCATTTTGATGTAATATTGGGAATGGACTAGTTAACGAAATACCATGCTACCATAGACTGTGTAACGAAACAAGTAGTTTTCCGTCCACCGGGTTTACCCGAATTTGTGTTTAATGGGGTTGGAGTAGTACCTCCTCTGTATTTGATTTCATCTGTGAAAGCTGTTAAATTAATTAGAAAGGGGTGTAAAGGATATCTGTGTTCTGTATTGACTGTATCTACTGATGATAATGCTAATGTGAACAGCATTCCCATAGTCAGAGAATTCCCAGATATTTTTCCAGATAATCTGCCAGGGGATTTGATTGACAGGGAGATTAAATTCACCATTGATGTGATTTTGGGTACCCAGCCAGTATCTAAAGCTCCTTACCGAATGGCTCCGACTGAATTGAAAGAATTGAAAGTGCAACTGCAGGAACTGTTAGATAAAGAATTCATTAGGCCCAGTACTTCACCGTGGGGCGCTCCTGTTTTGTTTGTGAAAAAGAAAGACAGCTCATTGAGACTGTGTATTGACTACCGTGAACTGAACAAGGTAACTGTGAAAAATAAATACCCATTACCACGTATTGATGACTTATTTGATCAGTTACAGGGTGCTCAAGTGTTCTCTAAGATCGACCTCAGATCAGGATACCATCAGTTGAAAGTTAAACCAAAAGACATTGACAAAACTGTTTTTCGAACGAGGTATGGACATAACGAATTTTTAGTTATGCCTTTCGGAGTTACCAATGCACCTGCTGCATTTATGGACCTCATGAACAGAATCTTTAAACCATACCTTGATGACTTTATTGTTGTATTCATTGATGACATACTGATTTACTCCAAAAGTGTAGAAGAACATGAACATCATCTGAGACTTGCCCTACAGACCCTAAGAGAACAGAAACTTTATGCTAAACTGTCTAAATGTGAATTTTGGCTTGATCATGTTATGTTTTTGGGGCATGTTGTTAGCAAAGATGGAATTTCTGTTGATCCACAGAAAATTGAAGCTGTAGTAAACTGGCCTAGACCAACAAATGTGACCGAAGTCCGAAACTTTTTGGGTTTGGCTGGATATTACAGAAGATTTGTCAAAGATTTCTTCAAAATTGTCTTACCGTTGACTTAGTTAACTCAGAAGGGGATATCATTTGACTGGACTGACCAAAGGGAATCAGCATTCCAAGAATTGAAGACTCGACTTGTAACTGCACCGATTCTTACCTTACCTTCAGGTACAGATGGTTTTACTGTATTTAGTGATGCTTCTCATAAGGGTTTGGGAGGTGTTTTAATGCAGAATTGGAGAGTTATTGCTTATGCTTCCCGACAACTGAGACCGCACGCAAAGAATTACCCAACCCATGACTTGGAACTTGCCGCAGTGGAATTTGCATTGAAAATCTGGCGTCACCATCTGTATGGGGCGACATGTGAGGTATATACAGATCACAAGAGTCTGAAATACTTCTTCACACAGAAAGAACTGAACATGAGATAGCGGAGATGGCTAGAACTGATTAAAGACTATGACCTACAGATTTTGTACCATCCGGGAAAAGCCAACACCGTTGCCGATGCACTGAGCCAGAAATCGATTGGAAATTTAGCCTGTTTGCTCAACGGGCAGAAAGAATTGCTTTGTGACCTTGAAAAATTTGAAATTGAAATTGTTTTGTAAGAACAAGGTGGAACAATAGCTGCTATTTCTGCTCAATCGGCACTGATTGAAGAAATTAAAGAGAAACAACAATCGGATGACTTCTTGAAGAAGATCATCGAAGAAAGGGAAACTAAACCAAAACCGGATTTCAAATTTGAAAATAATGTACTGAAATTTCAAGAAAGACCGTGTGTACCGAATGATACTGAACTGAAAAGAAGAGTTCTGCAAGAAGGCCACAATTCAAAATTTTCTATCCATCCAAGGAATATGAAAATGTACCAAGATTTGAAACTAAATTTCTGGTGGCCGGGAATGAAGAAAGAAATTGCTGATTTTGTATCAAGATGTCTTCATTGCCAATAAGTTAAAGCCGAACATCAACGACCCGCAGGCTTATTGCAGCCCTTACCCATACCGGAGTGGAAATGAGAACATATCACCATGGATTTTATTGTGGGATTGCCCCGCTCCAGTAAAGGTATGGACTTAATCTGGGTTATTGTTGATAGATTGACTAAATCTGCTCACTTCTTACTTGTTAAGACAATTTATAATGCGGACAAATTGGCTATACTCTATATTGATAAAATTGTTCGACTGCATGGAATGCCTATGTCCATTGTTTCTGACAGGGATTCGAAGTTTACATCGAGATTTTGGCAAAGCTTACAGACTGCATTGGGTATTGAATTGAGACTGAGTAGTGCTTATCATCCTCAGACCGATGGCCAGTCAGAAAAGACTATCCAGACTCTAGAGGATCTACTGAGAATGTGTGTCCTTAATTTTCAGAGAAACTGGGAAAGCCATTTCCCTTTAGCTGAATTCGCCTACAATAACAGTTTTCATTCGAGCATTGGTATGGCGCCTTTTGAGGCATTGTATGGCAGAAAATGTAGATCTCCGATTTGCTGGGCAGAAGTTGGAGATGGGCCTTTGCTTGGGCCCGAGATTGTATATGAAACGACTGAGAAAGTGAAACTGATACAGCAGAGACTGAAAACCGCACAGAGCAGACAGGAAAGTTATGCAGATGTCAAAAGACGAGACAAAGAATATGAAGTAGGTGATTACGTTTTTGTGAAAGTGACACCAATGAAAGGCCAGACTCGTTTTGGAGTCAAAGGCAAGTTAGCGTCGAGATACGTCGGACCATATGAGATTATTGAGAAAATCAATCCGGTGGCGTATCAAGTTGCGCTTCCTCCTGAAATGGAGCATATGCACAACGTCTTCCACATTTCTATGTTGAGGGACTACCTCTGGGATCCTTTCCATGTGATAGAGTCTACTCGTGTAGTGTTGAGTGATGACTACATTTACAAGGAATGGCCTATTCAGATTGTAAACAGACGGATCAAGAAGTTGAGAAACAAAGAGATCCCGTTAGTGAAAGTCGACTGGCAAAACCACGGTGGCGTGTATGCCACTTGGGAAAGGGAAGATGGCATGGCTAAAAGATATCATGAACTGTTTCCACTGAATCCTGTTTTCTTCCAAAACGAAGGTAACTCGAGTTTAGAGGACTAAACTCTTTTTCAGAAGGGGAGACTGTAACAACCCTCACCACTGTTTACCGTTAAACTACCGATTACTGCTAAACTGAGACTAATTATGAAAAGTAATTGAACTGATTGAAATACTGAACTGACTGGATGAAATCTGAAACTGATTGATTGACTGTATCCGTTTAAATGCACTATCTATCTGTTTGACTGTCCGATTATCTGTTCATGTTTTTATGGTTAAATTGCAAATCGAAGGCCTTATCGGCGGCCGAACCCGAAATCGATTAGTGTTTTATGATCAATAGAATTTATGCGAATTTATGGTGTATTTATTTGAAATGTGATTTGGTATGATTTAATTAGATTAAAATGAGCTTAATCCCACAAGTTGCATTATTTGCAACCTTGCCATTATAGTGGGCCACTATCAAAACCTTGGTTGGAGCCTTATCACACTTAGACAAAACATCTTCTTCAGCTATTTTGAGAGGCACAACCAACCGAGAGAGAGAGAGAGTGAGAGAATTGAATTCAAATTGGTGGCTTGCTTGAAATTGGAAGAATTGAAGAGAGGATTGCAAAATTGAGCTTATATTCTTGAGTTTAAAGATTTAAGGTTGGTATTTCACTCTCTCATTTATGTATTTGAGTTGATTCTTGCATGCTTCTTGAGCCTCTAGTGATTTGAGTCTAGAATTGGCTTAATGTGTTGAATTGTAGCATAAATCATGCATGCATGCTTATATCCTAGCATTTTGAGGTTGAATACATAGAATTTAGTACATGCATGTTCATGTTTTTGCATTGGACCATGAACTCATCTTGGTTTTGAAGGAATTGGCTCATTAGAGCAAGTATTGGAAGCTTTGAATTGGTTTAAACTCATGCATGTTCAATTGAAGTTATGTTCTTGAGTTTTGGTTTGAAATTGAGCTGAATTGATCTTCCTTTGGGGCTTTGATTTTACAATTGAACTTTGAATCATGTTAAACTATGAGTTTTGATGTATTTTCCAGCAAACTAGCCCAAGAGGATTGAAATTTATGTTTTAAAAGTTGAATTTGAGCTTGAGGTTCAAATCTGGGAAATCTAGATTTTGAACTCAAGCTCGAGCGGGGTGACTGGCGCTTGAGCGTGAAATTCGTGCTCCTAGTACTTTGCACTGTTTTGAAGTCCGCTTGAGCAGATTAATTGACGCTCGAGCGGGACATTATGTCTTATGCTCGAATGGGTGTCGAGCGCCCAATCGAGCGTGATTTTCACCTATCCAGCACTTTTGACTGTTTTGCAGAACGCTCGAGCGGGTAAGTTTACGCTCGAGCGGAAACCTTTGTCTGCATGTCCGCTCGAGCGGAGTAACCTACGCTCGAGCGTGACCCTGTTTTCTGAAAATTCTGAAAATGCTTTTAAAGTGCATATTTGCATCCTCATCTCATCCTAGGCATTATTAGGTCTAGTTTAAGGCATCTTAATGATGATATAGATGTAGAACCACACCGAGGCAAATTAGGGATTAAGTTATTATTTTCCCAACTGTGTAGTTTAGTGTGTGTTCAATCTGTAAACTGTGTAGGGTTGGCGACTGGGGACGCGCTCTAACTTTACTGTAGCCCAGAACTCTGTGAGTAACAACTGTGTAAAGATATGTTCAAAAATGATTATCTTCTGAACAATTGAACTGCACTATATCTAAATTGATACTGTTAATAGAATGAATGTATGTCCTCTATTCTGAACTGTATTATGGCATCCTTAGCAACTACTGTTACTGACTGTTACTGTTACAGAGATCTCTGTCGGTTCCCTTGTTGGAACCACTACTGTTTACTGATTGATGGCCATCATTGACTGTTCGGTCTTTCAAGACTTACTGTTTACTGTACTGTTATGCTAATGGATGTACCACATATGACTATATTGACTGAACGACTGAAATACTGATTTAATAAACTGTTTTCATTACTGTAAGGACATTCATTCTTAACCTCTTTACGCATTACATTATTCACTGGGCTTTAGCTCACTGCTCATATATATATGTAGGTGTACAGGCACCAGACCGCGGCTAGAAGCGTCGGGGTTAAACTCTAGTTTTGTCAAGCCAACCTATGTGCCTCACTGCGAGGTTCCGAGCCTGTCAAGCTAAGGCTATGGGGTGTTTTAGTTTTCCCCCTTCTGTTCTGTTTTGTAAACTGTAGACTGTTACCGTACTGTTTAATAGGGATTAGGTCCCTAAACTGATGATTGTATATGTGTACATATTGTTTTGTCACTGACTGCATATATGTATGAAAAAGTCTTTTGCATACAGACGTCACAACTCATTGGACATTGTTTATTTACTATATTGGCTTCCGCCAGGCCCCTATACTCTGTTTTACTATATTACTATTAAGTAGGCCTTCGGTAATCTCGGATTACTGACCGGTTACGGTGCTAAACCCATAGGAGTGGGTTTGGGTCGTGACACTTACTTAGCAAGTAGTTTGAATGTTCTAGAAATCATATCCCAAATAGGACTTCTATATCGAGAAGATTTCATATCATGATAAGTTTTGCATAACATAAAACACTAGTAGAATGATTGATAAGTATTTGATAACTGTCATACACATGATAATTCATAATTACACCACGTGGCAGTATCGGGACCCACAAAATTTCTGTAGTTATTTTTATTCCCTCTCTATTGCCCTCAAACTTTCATTCTCTTTAAAACCCAGTGAAAGAGTGGAAGCTTTATGTTATTAATCTGATAAAAATAACCATGTAATATTGTCTAGGTAGAACAATATACGGGCGCTAGGGCTTATTCCGATAATGCTTAATTTTGTTAGGACTTATTCCGAAAATGCCTAGTCCTACTAAAACTTATTCTAAGAATGCCCAACTTCGTTAGGATTTATTCCAAAAATGCCTAGCCTTGCTAGGACTTATTCCAAAATACCTAATTTCATTAGGACTTATTCCAAAAATGCCTAGCCTTTCTAGGATTTATTCTAATATTTCTAACCTCGTTAGGACTTATTCCGAAAATGATTAGCCAAGTTAGGAACTACCAAAACACCAACTTGCTTCTTGGCAAACAAAACTCACTCGGTAAGGAATCCCATTATTGGATAAATCACCAACCTACTCTGCAAAGATTTTCAAAGTTGGTCAAACTGGCCAACCTACTTTGCCGAGCAAAGCCTGCTCGACAAAGATTTTTCAAGTTGGTTAAACCTGTCAACCTACTTTGCCGAGAAAAATGCCACTCGATAAAGATTTTTAAAATTGGTCAAACCTACCAACCTACTTTGCCGAGCTAAAGCTGCGGCAAAGATTTTTAAAGTTGGTCAAACCTGCTAACCTACTTTGTTAAGCAAAATGTTGCTCGATAAAGATTTTCAAAGTTGGTCAAACTTGCCAACCTATTTTTCCGAGCAAAACCCACTCGACAAAGATTTTTCAAGTTAGTCATACCTGCCAACCTATTTTGTTCAACCAAGATTTTCAAAATTGGTCAAACCCGTCAATCTACTTCACCAAGCAAAACCCGCTCGACCAAAATTTCCAAGTTAGTCAAACCTGCCAACCTACTTTGCCGAGCAAAACCCCCCTCAACAAAGATTTTTTAAATTGGTCAAACCTACCAACCTACCTCTTGCCAAAATCATCTTGGCAAGGAGATAAAATTTGTAATCGAAGGGTAGCGTAATTCACATTGCCCCTGTGATCCATAAAGCACGGACTTTAGCTTAGCATATGTGATCAAAATTGAAAGTCTCCATCCACGTTCGGTGGCATATCTGACTAAAATAACGGTCTCCATCCACGTTCGGTATAAAAATACAAGTGGTCAGAGTAATAATATATAAAATCCATACTCCATAGATAACCAGAATCCAGCACAAAATATAATAAAATATCTTCATGTACAGAGTAATAATGCATAAAATCCATGCTCCACGAATAAAAATCCGACATAATAATTGATAATAATACCTCAATGTCCAGAATAATAATGCATAAAACCTACGCCCCGTATATAATGAAGGCCCGACATGATAAACAATATAAATATCTCCTTGCTTGGAATAATAATACATAAAAATTCTGTTGTATCCTGAGTATGGTGGCAATTCAAATGACCTTGTGGAAGGTGAATCATGCACCTTGCATATTCGTAGCCTTCCAATGCTCAGAACGACCGTGCATGGTGATAAATCTTTGTCTGACTCAAACTCTCAAGCGGCCAAAACCCATCATGCTGCGCACTTTAATGTGCTCAGTTTTTGCCCCATGATCCAATGCTCACCCTGAACGCTACTGCATCCAATTTAGAGGCCCAGACAATGCCCACGAACAGCATGTGATTAGCCCTTCTTACTAGGACCAAAATCCACAATTTTATTTAATTGTTTACACAAATACCCTTGTAAAGAAAATAATTCAATAGCTTGATATCATCTCATAAGTATCAATTCCACAAAAAAAAACTATAGTGAACACTAATTTACTCTGGTACCATGAATGCAAAAGCTTTGTGTAGCCAAACTCTTATAATTGACAACAGATTTGATTTTGGGGTAATTGGCAGAAGATATTCAATTCAGGTATATATCAAAACAAATGACATGGCCACTGCTGCCATTAATACCTTGAAGTGTGTAATCATCCATCCAATACTAGCTTGTCAACAAATAAGAATTTCCTCTCCATATATAATACTAATATTTCTTCTTCGATAGATACAATCGTTCTTACGGATGGTGTCAATTATACAGATTGAGAGGGTAATTTATATAGATAAGTTGGGCCGTACTAAGGGCCCAGTTATGGACCGAAGTAAAGGCTAGTAGCTCGATCTTGGGCCACGCTGGTCAGCTGTGACACTAAGGCTTGGACCTAGCTGTTTAAAGGAAGTTCTGCAGTAAACGGAGGTAACATCAACGATGAGGGTTGAGTCAAGCTTGGCACAGTAGAGCACCATCTTGATCATGGTTTTGCTAAAAGAAGAACAGAGCCGAGTTAGTTCGGTTGACCTCGCCAACAACCGAGGTAAAACCATCTCACCTGGTTAACAGTGAGTGAGTATTATCAGGATAGGCATTATCCTTGGGAGTGTAATTCCTAGGAGGACTCTGCTAAGGAGAGTTAGAGTCCTATTAAGATTATGTCAGGCGAAATTTATAACAACTCATGGCAGAACCTATGCACAGGTATCACAATTTTTACTCTAAAAAACACAGAGCTTATTGTCTATTGTCTATTTTGCTAACTTAGGCATCGGAGAGGTTTCCAGCATGCACCCGTCAGCTAGCTCAAGTTTGTGTTTTTAGGTAGCAGAGCGACGATGTTTGGAGGAGTGCAAACTTGATCAACAGGATTATACGAGAAGATTATTTCGTACTCGTACACGGATAAAGAAAAATCATATATTTATTGATAAAAAAAATCTAATAAAAAAGATAATCAGTACTATCACGCGAAACGCCCCCAACCGTTGAGCGGTCGGGGGCCCTCTAACGCTCAAGTCAGTCTTTCAATATTATCAAAATATTTAATATAGTAATTCATAGAGAAATATGCGTACTCCAACCCATGAGGGGCTACTTATTTATAATAATCAGTAACTTATTTAGTAAGTAGTTTGAATGTTCCAGAAATCTTATCCCAAACAATTTCCGATTGTTTAGGACTTCTATATCGATAAGATTTATATCTTGATGAGTTTTGCATAACATAAAACGTTAATAGAATGATTGATGAGTATTTGATAACTGTCATGCACATGATAATTCATAATTATGCCACGTGGCAGTGTTGGGACCCACATAATTTCTATAGTTCTTTTTATTCCCTCTCATTTAATTATATTTATATTTTTCTCAAAGTTTTAAGTTATAACAAACAAAATTTAGACAACTTATCTTTTGTGTTATAATCTTTTTTTTTTCATAGAATAGATAATATGCTCAATTAACTTTCACGTCAGGTTGCAATATAATATTGATAGTGTTCAAATTGAAAACTTTCGGACAATTATTTTCAAATTGCTCCCACCATGCAACTATAATAAGTAATTAAAATTTCGAAAGATTGTTCACTCAACAAAATTAAGCATGCAATGCATATAGTAAGATATAAATGTTTTGCAAATAATAATAAAGTAATTTTAATGTCATGAAAGTATTAGCAATTTATGTATGTTGAAGGGCCCGCACAAAAAAATAAAATAAAATGAGAGGGTAATTTATATGTAAATTGGGCCGAGTTGGGCAATGGGCTGTTCTTTGGGCCGTAATGAAGAGGCTAGGGAGATGGGCCACGGTCAAGTGTTAGCTCGGTCCAAAGTAAGGCTCTTGCCACCAGACTAAGTAAAAAGGCTTGGTAATTAGTCTGGTCCTAAAAAGAGTAACGGTTAGTTCGGTCACCACGATTAGAAGAAGTTAGTTCGGTCATGCCATTCGGAGCTAAGATATAGCGACTTCGCACGGTAAGCCTAGCTTTGGTCAGCCCAGTCCAAGCTTGTTACGGTTAGCTCGGTCTCAATAGGTAAAACTGGGGTACAAGCTGTGAAGAGAGAGCCGAGCTAACTAGAGTTCGGTCGTTTTGGCCCGTTTAGCATGGCTTTGTTATCCCGTTCATTTGGCCATACTACCGGTTTGAAACCATCTCACTTGGTTTAAGCAGTGAGGGGGGTGTTGAAGGATAAACATTATCTTTCAGGAGTATGAATCCTAAGAGGACTCTACATGGAAGAGTAAAAGTCCTACTAGGATTATGCCACACGAAACCTACAAAAGCTCACAAACATCACCTATGGAGAGGTAACACACAACTTTGACTCCCGAATTCACAGAGGTTTTTGTCTGTTTGTCTATTTTGCTGACTTAGGCATCGGAGAGGTATCCGGCACACACCCGCCGACTAGCTCACGTTTGTATTTTCAGGGAGTAAAGCGACGACGTACGGAGGAGCGCAGACTTGATCAACAGGATTATACGGGAAGAATATTTCGTACCCGTACAATTGGCGCCGTCTGTGGGAAAATCAGACTAGAACAAAACCTCTTGATCAAGCTTTTCCTCTTTGGAAACAATAGCGCACAACGAAGATTTGCCACAGTCCGCCATCGACGGACAAACACCAGAGGGGGGTGCAAGGCGCGAAGGCCTACCTTCTATCCCTCCCATGGCGGACTTGGAGCCATAACGACAAAATCCCAGGAGGGATGCAAGGGGGAGGAGGCGGACTAACAGCCCCCGTCACTCTCGTTCATGAAGTCCTGATAGACAAAGGCGGAGGATTGATCCTCAAGCTCTGGAGGACCGCGTGAAAGAGCAAGATGAATTAATAAGGAAGATGGGGGCGGACATGGAGGCCATGAAGCTCCAGATCAAGGGAAAAGGGGTGGCGACAGGAGAGGGGCGCAAAGACAATGCGCCTCCTCGCCACTCAGAAGTAGGCATACCACGACATCGCAAGCAGAAAGTAGAAGCCTCAGGACGAGCGACACTTAATCAAGGACTTCCAGAACTCGTTACTCCAGGTCTAAGAGAACGAGATCATTAAGGTCTTACACAGAGGGAAGTACCTATCGGCCCTCACACATGCACCATACATCATCCAGGCAAACGGAGTTGCCTAGATCGTCTGACTTACGGACTGTGCTTGAAGAAAGGGCGCGACAGAAGGAGGATGCTAGGGCACGCGACCCGCACAGAGTTTCAGCCCTTCGGCGGTTGGCTCCTCGGACGCATGGAAGTGTCGAGGTTGGAATGCCAGTACCACACCTTGCCTACGAACCAACAGATAAAGCATTGGCAAGACTACATAGCTCGCCGTTCGTTCCGGCAATTGAGAATGCATCATTACCCTCAGGCTTCATCCAGCGTAAATTTACCACGTACGAAGGAAAAACAGACCCTTACATGCACCTAAGCCACTTCCACCAGGTTATGGCGGTATATCGACGAAACGAGGTTTTGATGTGCATCCTCTTCCCATCAAGCCTTAGTGACCTGGGCTTAACTTGGTTCGAAAAACTTCCAGGAGGTAGCATAGCCTCCTGGGCGCAATTGACGGAGGCGTTCGTAACAAGGTTCAGAACGAACACCAAAATCCCGGTGGAAATTGATCAACTGCTCTCCATCGACATGGGCGAAAAAGAGTCATTAAAATCCTACAACAGCCCCTACTAGGAGACCTTCAATCAGATTGGGGACTGCCCCACCAATCTCGCCATCGCACAGTACAAAAGAGGTCTTCCAGTCAGGAACAGACTAAGGGACTCAATCACTATGACACCGCCTCTCACGATGGAGACCTTAATGGAGAGAGTACACCAGCACATTCGAGTTGAAGAAGATGGCGCCCGTGTTGAAGCAAAGTCTAGCATGACGGCAGTATCAGATAAAAAGACCGCGGCAAAGGTCAACACGGTAGAACGTCCGAACAAAAACAGATGAGGCAGGCAGGACAACGGAGAAGACCAGGATAAAAGATGGCTAATAGTCCGCACTGCTATTACCACGATATTCAAAAAGTCAATCTACCGGATTCTAAGCGAGATACGCGATGAACCTTTCGTCAGATGGCCTGCCAAGCTAGGAGAGGCTCAGAAAGACTACGACGAAAGATCACGTTGCACCTTCCATAAAGAAAAAGGGGCACCGCACTGAAAATTGTACATCATTAAGACAACATCTAGAGGAGTTGGTGGCGACCGGTCACCTGGACAAATACATTGAAGGAGGGGCACAACTAGCCCCCCAAAATGACACCCACTCGAACGGAATGCCAATCGACGCCCCACCTCAAGGCGTGATAAACGTAATACATGGGATATGCAAACCTGAGCGCATATGTGAACTCAGGGGCATGATCAAAAAGGCTGAGTACTTAAAGGAGGTTCTAAGTGCACAACCCACAATCAAGAAAGGAAGAACAGAGGCCACTAACGTCATGTCTTTTTCAGACAAGGACTTGGAAAGAATATATTGCCCTCACAACGATGCACTGGTCGTCACCCTCCACGTCAAGGATTACGACGTCAATCAAATTCTGATAGACCAAGGTAGCTCATGTGAGATAATGTACTACGACACCTTCAAACAACTGAAATTGGAGGACAAAGACCTGGCACCAGCTGTATCCCCCCTGATCGGATTCAACTCAATGCCAGAAAATTATCCTGCCAGTTAGGGCAGGAAGTGTGACAAAACAAGTGGAATTTTGGGTGTTGAAGGTCCCTTCCACTTACAACATAATCTTGGGAAGAACATGGCTTCATGCCATGAAATCAGTAGCATCATCCTACCATCAAGTAATGCGGTTCCCCAACGGAGCCGGAGTAATTGAAGAGGTCTTTGGAGACTAGATTATGTCCAAGCAATGCTTTGTCACGACTAATGGCAGCCGCGCGCCAAGGGATATGTTCATTCGGTGGAAGAACTTGAGAGCAATGAACTGTTCACTGATGTCGGCAAAGCAGCTGATCAAAAAGCGGTGGAAGACTTGGTAGAGGTTAGAATAGATGAAAAGAACCCGGATAAGTTCTTTTTGCTCGAATCGTCGTTGTCCAGCACTGAGAGATTAGAGGTCTTAGAATTCTTGACCTTTAACATCGAAGTGTTCGCCTGGACACCCTACGACATGCCAGGCATTGATCCAAACTTCATCTGTCACCAACTCAATGTCCACCCATTCGCCAAATAAATCATTCAGCACACTCGCAAATCGGCACTCCACCACGCCGAGATAGTGGCGGAAGAAGTGGGAAATCTGTTAGAGGCAGGAGTTATCAGAGAGGTGCATTACCCCAGATGGATTTCCAACACAGTCGTGGTGCCAAAAAAGAATGGCAAATGGCGTGTCTGCGTCGACTATAAGACAGTCAACAAAGCATGCCCAAAGAACAGCTTCTCCCTACCACGGATAGATCAATTGGTAGACCTAACGGCGGCGCACAACCGACTTAGCTTTCTGGATGCGTACAGAGGCTACCATCAGATTTCCATGTACGAACCAGACTAGGAGGTCACGTCCTTTACCACTCCAAGAGCACTGTATTGCTATAAGGTCATGCCCTTTGGCCTAAAGAATACAGGGGCAACATTCCAGAGAATGGTCACCAAGATGTTTGAGCCGTTGTTAGGTAGAACAATGGAAGCTTACATCGACGATATGGTGGTCAAAAGTAAGGATGAGAACGACCATCTAAGGGACCTAGGTGAGATGTTCCAGATTCTGAAGAGGCACAAGTTGTGCCTTAATGCATCTAAGTGCGCGTTCGGTGTATGATCTGGCAAATTCCTGGGCTTCCTGGTGACCAACCGGGGTATAGAAGCAGACCCCTCCCAGATCAAAGCTATTCAGGATCTGGAGAGACCTAACTCAGTAAAAGAAGTACAGCATCTCACTGGCATAGCAACTGCACTCAACCGATTCATTAGCCGGTCGTCGGACAGACTACGACCATTTTTTCAAGCATTGAAAGCTAAGTTCGAGTGGGACGAAGAATGCGACCGCGCTCTGGAAAAATTGAAAGAATACATGTCTTTTCCACCACTACTTGTCACCCCAATACCTGGAGAAGAACTCTTCCTGTACCTGGCGGTCTCTCAGCAGGCAATTAGCGTAATATTGGTCCGTGCAAAAGGAATCCAACATCTGCCCATTTATTATGTCAGCAAAACATTATTGGGCGCCGAAACGAGGTACTTGCCACTGGAAAAACTGGCCTTGGCCTTAATGATGGCCTCAAGAAAGTTGTCGCACTACTTCCACGCCCACACCATAGTCGTCCTCACAGCTTTCCCATTAAAAGCTTTGTTTGAGAGGGCAAACTTTTCTGGGTGAATCTTGAAGTGGGCAGTAGAGTTGGGACAATTCGACATCAAGTTCCAACCCAGAACCGTGATAAAGGCCCAAGCTTTGGCAGACTTTGTCGCAGAATTCACCCCAGGAAGTCATCATAGCAGTCGACCTGACTGATACAACCGAACCAAGGATAGAAATTGACGTCGGAATAGCGTAACCCCTGGTGCAGGATATTCAGTCAGACCCCAAGGCAGACCAGAGTAAAGAAAGCAAGGCAGAAGCGAACCATGCTACACCAAGCCAAAACTCACCAGCAAATAAAGACTTGGTTCAATCAAATAGCGAGGGGCAGACAGCGAGTATGGACCTTAAAGAAAACACCAGTGACATTCTTGATCCCAAAACATCGTCTGATCCCTCCACTTGCTGGAAATTGTTCGTCAGAGAGATGTGGAAGCTCATTGTGGATGGAGCATCCAACCAGCATGGTGCAGGACTTGGTATAGTCCTCATCTCACCAGACAGCCTGGTTGTGGAGCAAGCAGTCAACCTTGGATTCCCATCATCAAACAACGAAGCGGAGTATGAAGCACTTCTTGCAGGTCTCAAATTAGCATCCTACATGAAGGCCACCGAGCTAATGGTGTACAGCGACTCACAGCTGGTGGTAAACCAAATTTCAGGTGACTACGAGGCAAAGGATGACAGGATGACTAAGTATCAAGGCTTAGTCAGAAAAGAGATCAAGAAATTTAAAGTAGTTAGGATAGAACAGATTAGCAGGGAAGAAAATAGCAGAGCAGACGAACTAACAGGCTTTGCTTCAATGGCAGATACATCCATCCCTCATCCATTGCTAATTGACTACTTACCAAGACCAAGCATTGAAGACCCGGAAGCAGAAGAGGTATGTTGCGCCGAACTAGGCCCCTCATAGATGGATCCCATCATACTGTTCTTAAAAGACGGCGTCTTACAGGAAGAAAAGAAGGAAGCCAACAAAATTAGAGCAAAATCGCAGCGATTTTGGCTCTCCCCTTTTATGGCATTGTACAAAAAATCATTCTCAGGACCTTATCTAAAATACGTTCACCCTAGCAAAGTGGAAGCATTCTTGTTCGAAATACACGAAGGGGTGTGTGGAAGCCACCAAGGAGGAAGATCGTTAGCTTACAAAGCCATTTCGCAGGGATACTGGTGGCCTTACATGCAAGCAGACTCGGAGAAGTATGTAAACAAGTGCGAGAAATGTCAGAAGTTCGCACACCAAATACATCAGCCAGCTAGAGAGCTCCTACCGCTAACCAGCCCATGGCACTTCGCAATGTAGGGCTTGGACATAGTAGGACCATTTCCAACAGCACCCGAAAACAGGAAGTTCTTTCTCGCAGCAACAAACTACTTCACAAAGTGGGTAAAAGCAGAAGCATTGGCATCAATCAAGGAAAAAGATGTGAAGAAGTTCGTCTGGCAGAATATCATTACTCGATTCGGCATACCTAAAGCCGTAATATCAGACAACGGCACCCAGCTTGATGGCAGAATCTTTAGAGGCTTTCGTGAAGAATACAAGATAGAGTTCTACAATTCTATACCGGTATATCCCCAAGCCAACGGCCAGGCGGAAGCGTCAAACAAGGTCATCTTGGATGGACTGAAGAAAAGGTTAGAAAAAGCAAAAGACAAATGGGCTGAAGAGTTTCCTCATATTTTATGGGCTTACCGCACCACACCTCAACGATCAACAGGAGAAACACCATTCTCCTTAGCCTATGGCATGGAAGCAGTAATCCCGCTGGAAGTTGGCCTTCCCACAATTAGAAGCGAAAATTTTGATCCAGACTTGAATGGAGAAGCCATAGCATTGGAGCTCGACCTTGCCGAAGAAAGAAGAGAAAAAGCACTGGTTCACATCGCCTCATACCAACAAGAGTTATCCAGGAAATACAACAAGATAGTACATCCAAGACAATTCAAAATCAGAGATTGGGTACTGCGCAAAGTAATGGGAAACACCTTGGTCCCAGGAGATGGCAAATTGGGGCCTAATTGGGAAAGACCTTACAAAGTGGTCGGATTAGCTGGCAAGGGGGCATGCCACTTAGAAGATGAGGACGGCAAAGCAATTCCCAAGCCATAGAACACTGCCAATCTCAAACTATTTTATTTTTAGCTTTTCTTCAAAATACTTGTAATTTTTCTTTTCCCCAATAAAACAAGTAGTTTTCTTTTCAACATAAATGTTTTATTCTGTAAAAATTGTTTTAGTGAGTTAGGGGTATTGAAAACATGGTTGGCTGGAAAAACCAACACCCTTCCTAAGCCCAGGATAAGGATCCAGGGTGCAGGACGTTTGGTCGGAATACCCAAACACTTTACTCTAGGTTGGCTAGAAAAAACCAACTTAGAGGTTGGCTGGATTAAACCAACACCCCTCCTAAGCCCAGGATAAGGATCCAGGCTGCAGGACGTTTGGTCGGAATAACCAAAACACTTTACTCTAGATTGGCTGGAAAAACCAATCTAGAGGTTGGCCAGAAAAACTAACACCCCTTCTAAGCCCAGGATAAGGATCCAGGCTGCAGGATGTTTGGTCGGAATAACCAAACACCTTACTCTAGATTGGCTGGAAAAACCAATCTAGAGGTTGGCTGGAAAACCAACACCCCTCCTAAGCCCAGGATAAGAATCCAGGCTGCAAGACGTTTGGTCGGAATAACCAAACACTTTACTCTAGGTTGATTGGAATAACCAATTTAGAGGTTGGCTAGATTAAACCAACTCTTAGTACTCTTCAGCCGAGGTAAGGATCTCAGACAAAGAGTGGTTGACTAGATTAAACCAACTCTTTATGCTCTTCAGTCGAAGTAAGGATATCGACTAAAGAGTGGTTGGCTAGATTAAACCAACTCTTAGTACTCTTCAACCGATGTAAGGATATCAGCTAAGGAGTGGTTGGCAGGATTAAACCTACTCTTAATACTCTTCAGCCGGAGTAAAGATATCGGCTAAAGAATGGTTGGCTGGACTGAGCCAACTGTTAGTACTCTTCAACCGAGGTAGGTATCTCGGCTGAAGAGTGGTTGACAGCTATAATTAGATTGCAAGATCAAGACCAAAATAAGTATCTTGGCAAGTGAATGGTGTACCTCATCCAAGACTTCAGTTAGAAAGTAAAGTACAAGCATGACCGAAATAAGAGTTGAACAAAAAAGCAGACTTCATTAAAAATTCAAAACAAGTACAAAGGGTGGGGCCTCAGCCCGGTTACAATTTGTTTCCAACAGCAAAGAAAAGAAAAAAACAAAAAGAAGAAAAATACAACGTTAGTTAAACAGATCATCAAGGTCGGCATCAATATCAACTCGGAGCCCGGTTTCACTCGGTAGTACGGTCTCAGTTGGAAGAACGATTTCAGTAGGCAACTCATTGGTCAGATCTTCCACCATTAGCTCCGACTGAACTGACTGATCGACGGGATCACTGACAGCCGGGGTATCTTTGGGCACGGTGTCTTCTTTATCATCTGAAACCTCAAGAAATTGTTATTGAAGGGCAGCAGCATATTCCGTCATAGAGCTCGGAATGAAGTATGTTGGAGCGTTGAAGACCTCGGTCTCTGGACCGTGACCGAACTGCTCTACAGCCGCCCTCCAACCGTACTTGAAGAAGAGATCCTTGGCAGCTTCACATTATTTAATGTAAGTCGCCTCCCCCTTCTTGAAACCCCAGAGCTCGGCGTCATCAGCATCCTTCTTCAGCTGCTCTATCTCGGCGTTTTTCTTGCCCTCAAGTTTAGCAAGATCGCGCAGATATTTATCTTTGATAATGGCTACAGCCTTTTGTTTTTCTGCTTCAGCCGAGCTGACAAGTCCGGTCAGACAACCGTTCTCGAATTTTAGCTCGGCTATTTGCTGCCTGGCTTGTTCCAGCTCAGCAGTTTTTTCTGTTACTTTGGCCAGCGCTTGTCTTGTAGTCTTACGGAGTTCAAGCACTCGCTTATGAGCGATGTGACTCTTCTACATGGCCTACAAAAAGAGGGGGACTTGAAATCAAACCGAGATAAAAGTAGTGCAAATTAGTAAGATTAAACAGAAACAGCTACTTACGAGTACCATGGATTTGGTAGCCGAGCGGATGGCCTTTAGCTCGGTCAAATTTTTGTGATGCTCCATGTCTGCTGGAAGGCAAATACTCCTGGCAAGGCTGAATGCCATCATGTGATCCTTCTCAGTGACCACCAAGTCAGTATCCTGGATATCTCGGTTCTGGAAAGTCATTTTCGGAGCCCACTTGGAGGAGCTAGCCCAGTCAGAACGCTCCGGCTGAGGGCTCGGTGGAGGGCATAGTTTCATCTTCATCAACAAGGCGTTGCTCGGTTTGGGTAGTCCGGGCACGCTTGCTTGGGCGTGATGAAGAGGGTTGTTAAGATGGAAAGGCCACCACTGTTTCCTGAGTCTGGTTTTGTGGCGGTACTTCGGCTCGGTGGGTTTTGGTTAAGAGGGCCCTTACTCTGTTCCTCTTCGCCATTTCTTCTTCTTCGGTAGTACGAACCAAGTTAATTTGTGGCAAGTTAGGGTCCAGTTCGGGAGAGGCTTCCAGTAAGAAGTCTGTTATTCTGGCTTTACGTCGGCTGTTGTATCTGTACATCGGTTCAAAATTCAGCAGCTTGGCCCAACTTCTTTCTGGATATCGTAGTGCGGTGCGGAGAGTGTTCAGATTGGGGTAACTGTATAGTGATTGAAGATGGGCTGAATCTGCATAAAGAAGACAACTGTTAGATCGATTCAGGAATAAGAAACCGAAATAAAACAGAAGCATGCAAAGAAACTGAAGTAATTATACCGGGGGTTCCTTTATTCCAGTTTATACTGCGGCCTGGGATCTGGGCTTGGTGGTCTTCGAAATTGCCAGATACCCAGAAAAAATCATCATCGTTTAAGTCTTTGTCCGGTGTGTCCTTTATTATTTTCTCACGCCGGCGTCGTATTCTTAAATAATAAACCCACCCGTCTTCTTTTGAGCCTATAGAATATTGGTGAAAGAGTTCGGCTAAGCAAGGTTAATACCAGCACGGCGGTTTAGCTCGGCTATACCATTTATTATGCGGTATGAGTTTGTGGAAAGCTGAGTTGGGCATATCCTAGCTTGCCTAAGGAATTCACAAAGTAAGGGTTGTACAGGGAATCTTAGGCCGGTTTCTACAATGGAAAGGAGGGTGAAGGGAACAAAACCAGGGTTTTCCCAAGGTATGATATCTTGTTTGTCTAAGGTGAGATGGACGTCGTCAGGGATGTTATACTCCCTTCGAAATTCGGCCAGGCCACTAGGTGTTTCTACTAAAAACCTATATTTACCCATTTTGTCTTAAGTTATGAATAAATTATACTTGTGGTTAAGCTCGGTCGCAGAAGTGGGCTGAGTAGCTCGATTGAGCGCTCAAAGGAGTGCCTGGGCAACCTAAAGTCTGCAAAGTGAAAAAACAAAAGTGTTAAGCACAGACCGTTGGACCGTGCTAAAGAGAAATAAAGGCGAGATTTATCAAATCTTAGCTCGACTATGTGAAATGCTACGTGTCTTTGCCTGGTTTTGAGCAAGGGTTTGGTTATCTCAGTTTGCACTAGGGATTTGGTATCTCGGTTTTTACAAGGGGTTCGTTATCTCAGTTCGTGCAAGGGTTTTGTTAGCCCGGTTGAGCCTCTAGGGGCAGCACTCGTAGTTCGGTTGAACTACGAAGGCTGGTTTAGCCCCAGTCATAGCTCGGTCGTGGTCAAGGCTTTCAAACATAGTATTGCATAGACCTAGTACGGCTCAAAAGATCGGCTACTCGAATCACAATAAGGTTTTATTTCTTGAAATTACTGGTATAGCATGAAGTATTAGTTCGGTTGGATAAGTCTGACTAAGATTCACAGCAACTGCAAACAACTTTCTAGTCCGGTTGCATCATGATTCTGGATCGAAACTAGTGTTTTTCATGTTATTTCTTGAATCCAAGTGGTTCTATTACTAAGTTTTTGCAGAAAACACAAAGCTAAGTAGAAAATGGAAGCAGGCATGGTGTGTTTTGAAAAACATGTAATGTATTACAAAAAAGGTGCGACATCAACCAAAAGGAGTTAGAAGGATGAGTTACTTACTAGATTACAGCAGAAAATCGAAGATAGAAGCAACGACAGTGAAGAACACGAACTCAGCAAACTTAGGGGTTGAAGATATGGAGACAGAGAAAGAGAGAAGAGGAATTGAATAGTAAAGTAAATGATTCTAAACCTTGAGGATTGTTTTGTGAAAAGAGAATGAAGGTCGAAAAGGCGGGAACTGTTCAAAAAACGCGAGGTACGAGGGCGGCGTGACAGCTGCCTTGAGCCAATAAGAGCTTGCCATGTGTCCATGAAATGAAAAGCGTTTCAGTTGCTGTGATTGAAGAGACGTTTTGACCGGACAGGTACAACCCGGTGTGAATTTAGCTCGGCTGGAAAGGCTAAAAGGGTTTTTAGCCCGGCTGGAAAGGCTAAAAGGGTTTTTAACCCGGCTGGAAATGCTAAATGGTTTTAGCTCGGTTGGAAGGCTGAAACTTTTTAGCTCGGCTGGTAACAGGTAATCCCTATCATGCAGTGCAGATGGAATTAAGGGGCAATTGAGAGGATAATTTATATGTAAATTGGGCCGAGCTGGGCAATGGGCTATTCTTTGGGCCGTAATGAAGAGGCTAGGGAGATGGGCCACGGTCAAGTGTTAGCTCGGCCCAAAGTAAGGCTCTTGCCGCCAGACTAAGTAAAAAGGCTTGGTAATTAGTCTGGTCCTACAAAGAGCAATGGTTAGTTCGGTCACCACGATTAGAAGAAGTTAGTTCGGTCACGCCATTCGGAGCTGAGATACAGCAACTTCGCACGGTAAGCCTAGCTTTGGTCAACCCGGTCCAAGCTTGTTACGGTTAGCTCAGTCTCAATAGGTAAAACCGGGGTACAAGCTGTGAAGAGAGAGCCGAGCTAACTAGAGTTCGGTCGTTTTGGCCCGTTTAGCATGGCTTTGTTATCCCGGTCGTTTTGCCATACTACCGGTTTGAAACCATCTCACTTGGTTTAAGCAGTGAGAGGGGTGTTGAAGGATATGCATTATATTTCAGGAGTATGAATCTTAAGAGGACTCTACATGGAAGAGTAAAAGTCCTACTAGGATTATGCCACACGAAACCTACAAAAGCTCACAAACATCACTTTTGGAGAGGTAACACACAACTTTGACTCCCGAATTCACAGAGGTTTTTGTCTGTTTGTCTATTTTGCTGACTTAGGCATCGGAGAGGTATCTGGCACACACCCGCCGGCTAGCTCACGTTTGTATTTTCAGGGAGTAAAATGACGACGTACGGAGGAGCGCAGACTTGATCAACAGGATTATACGGGAAGAATATTTCGTACCCGTACATAAAATAAAATATTAAAAAAAAAGCAGTGCCTTTCTGTACATTATTTACAAATAAAATTAAAAAATAGGTTGACCCAATTATTATAATCTTTTTTATTTGTATCATTTGTCTTAAAAAAACAAATAACAAGTGCTTTTTGAAACAAATAAACCATCAATTATTTTTTGATAAATTGAAGAGACTACAATTAGCAGATTAATTTAATTTTTCGTATAAATAATATATGAAATGCAATACAAAATAAATTATTCAAATCATTAAAACAGAACTAAAATGTACCTTATAAATCTGAACAGCACCTTCCAATGTAGAACTAGACGGACAAAAAAACGTTTTCCTTTTCCAAAAATCAAAAATTAAAAAGTTTTCCTTTTTGAAAAATTAAACGAAACTGTCATTCTTCCTACAATACAGTCTGGGAGGAGCGTTCAGAGCAAGTTGATGGATGTATGCAAATGCAGCATAATTAAATTCATATTAGAGGTCGTACGTACACTCTAGCTGGTGCACAGAATTCCAGTGGACCCCATGCATCATATATTAGGAAAAATTATAAATGAGTACAGGTATTAGCACTTAATTTTTTTGGATCCCTTAATTTTCACTCTTTTTTTTTGGTTATAATTGTACCCTGAGATAAATAACATTAAAGGATAACTTTTACTGAAACACTCATCCATCAAATAAAAATAATTAAAATGATACTATACAATATTATACACCCACTTCTATCCCTATGTCCTTATTAACCTAAATCCAAACCGTATTATTTTTCTTTACCATCCTAAATCCACATATTTGTCTTCAATGAAAACATTTAAAACCACTTAATCAGTTAACGTTTTGTTCAGTAGTTTCAAATGTGTTTAGTGTTCCAAATTAGTTAACGTTGTAAACAATCCTATTATAGACTCTGAGTTTTTACACTTGTGGTTGTTTTCACCATTGTTGATACTTATAGAACAATGGAGGACGTTGAAATCTCTGATGAGGTTGGCGTTACATTGATAAGTTTACCTATCTTACATTTACGATTCTGGGTCGTTTTTGATTCGGTATTGGTTTACAAACTGTTAATGTTCTGTTCAGTAATACAGTGCTGAACAAAAACATTTAGTTTAGTAATACAGTGATGAACATAAACATTTTGCTCGACACTGGAATGCCAAATGGTTCCATTTTGTAGGATTTTTTTCCCTTATTTTTGTTTTTTCTGAGAATTTTTCCCTCGAAAACCCCCTGTATCGAGGGTTTTGCCTTGAAATAAACAAAAATAATAATATGTAATGCATGGTTAGGGGTGCCTTACAAGAATAAGAAAGAGACCGTCGAAGAAATTTCCGGCGAGATTTCCGGCTGAGATACCGTCGTTCACTATAATAAGGAGAAAGAGACCATTGTTTATGAGAGAAGGAGAAGAGATGGACAGTCTATTCATCTCTCAATTGTTTATTGTTCTCAATCATTCATCATTTACTGAGAGAAAAAGAAGAGAGGGTGTGCAAAATTAGGTGGTTGTGCACTTAGGTCTGATAATTTTATGAATATAGGTAAAATTAGTATTAAGTGAAGTGTTCAAAGAAATCTTATTAAAAGTTAAGGTTTAGGGTAGGGGTTCAAAGAAATTGAGGGTTCAAGGAAATTAGGTAAGTGCTAATAGTAACCCTCATTATAAATACATTGAACAATTACAAACTACAAATTTGGTTTGGATTTTTAGGATTTACTTTTCAAAAAAATTGAATTTTTTAAATTTTATTTTCACTAATTTTTTTTTATTATTCTAAGTAATTTTTTTTTTTTAATTTTTAGATACACCTAACATAAATACATTTAAAAAGTACAATATTTGTGAAAAAAATCTTTAGAAAATTCACTAAATATCAAAAATATTTAAAAAAATACGAGAATTCAGTACATTTTTTGTATTCTTGTGTATTTATTAATTTTTTAAAATATTTTTTAAAAAATATTTTACTTTTTAGATACATCTAAGTAAGGTGCATCTAAAAAATTAAAAAAAATGCTTAAAATTTTAAAAATATTCACTAAAAACAAAAACAAAATGCGAAAAACCAAAAACTCAATTTTCAAAAAATTAAATCTAGAAAATTGAAACCAAATACACTGAATATTTTTTTGTGCAATTTTGACACACAGAAAGAGTTGTACCAAATATAGGAATGAATTTGCACCATGCACACAGGAGAGTTACACTATCATGAAAATGTAATTTTTTTTTTCCATTGCAACTCTAAAATGCAATTTTTCCTTGAAGCTAATGCATTATGCATCCACAGTCAAGTTTGTCTACACCAATGATCTGTTGGTTCAGTGGTAAGGAGGTTATCTACCTCCCTCGATGCCTGGGTTTAAGTATCCGCCATAGCAAATTATTGGGGTTATACCTATTTTTTAATGCCCAGAGTACGCTAGAGCCTTAGCTTCGGTCTTGGTTTCGGCAGGTATTAAAAGGTAATACTCCCTGATGGATGTGTGGAGTAGCCTATCTGCACATCTATTTTTTGAATTAAAAAAAAAAAAAAAGGTCAAGTTTGCCTATAGACCAAGAGGGTACAGTTAAATCTATGTGGGCTCATTCTAGGGCTTGATTTTTGATAATTTAATTTGTTTAAATTTTATTGTCTCTTGAGTATATTGTTCATAAATAAAAAAAAAAAAAAATAAGTTCATCAACTATTGGAAGTCACATATTTGAATCACATTTATGTCAACGCATTAAGAGATTTGTTTTCGAAATCACACCTGCCATCCATTTCTATAAAATAAATGTAATTCAAATGTGACTATTAATATCTCATTTAAGTAATTTTTTGTATTAATGACCTATTCTTTGTACAATAATTAACGATTCAAATTACTAAAAGTGAATCCAGACTGAGCTTACAAAGCCTTCAACAGACCTCAACTACAGGACTAGAGTCAAGCTACCTCCCATATATCATATATGAGAAATATTAAAGATTTTATAATAATATGACAAAAGAGTTGAGTCTTATATAAGTATGTAGTAAATCAAAAATTGACACTTATTATATCACATTATTATAGGTCATGACAGTTTTTTTTGAAGTCTCCAATATTTTTCTATTATGTTCTTGTTATTTTCAAGAAATGAAAAATTATGTCATTTGAGATTGATTTTTTTATTTCTTTTGTAGAATTCAAAACGACTAATGCATTTAGGAAGTTGAGTGACTCTTTGCTATTTTATTACTGAAAAGTGTGATTGCCTTTTTAATTTTTTTAACGATTGATAAATAGACTATTTGAATTTTTGATCTTTTGACTTATTTAGTAAAAAAAAAATATATATGTTTTTAAGTTATTGTACACATAAATTTCTATTGAAAAATAGAGCTAAGAATATAAATTTATTAATTTAAATAATATGAGTACGATCTCTGATGAATTTTCTAATCAAACAAAATAATATTTTGATTCTTCTCTTTAAAAAATTAACTTAAGAGCTTGACAACTTATGTAAATAATTTTATGGTGTTATGCATATAACAACCTTCATAATCCAAAATCGCGAACTATCATGATTTTCACAAATAATAACATAATGCGGAAAATGAATAACATATCCGAATCAATTATGCGAAACCTTCGAGTGACCCAAAATTGATTGAACATAAACCTAATAATAATATTAGTGGAAAATGGTTTCTCTCTCTTGACCGTCTTTAGAATACATTGAATTCAAAATTATTTTGATGGGTAGCCTGAATGTTCTTTTATAGGTAGAAAGAGGACCAGTTTCCTTATTCAACAATGATTCCACTTTCCCATCAAAGTAGGATACTTGGAAAACACTCTTCTTTATTTACCAATTAATTGTAGCAAAAAATATGGTATCATAATCCTGCAAAATCTCTAATTTATATTACCATATCATGTGAGTCAATATAATGACTAAATATGTGATGACCGGGTGCGCTACTAGTTTTGTTTTCCTCGTTTAACTTTGGGTCTGTCTTGTTGGGGTGTTGGGTTGACTTGGGACCTTGTCAACTAATCGGGTTTGTTGCATTCCGGAGTTTTCCTCAAAATTCTTTTTACTCTTGTGTATTCTGGGGTTGAATTTCACTCGTTTCGAAGGGTGCGAGGTCAGTTTGGGGCGCCTGGTGTTGTGAAAAGAAAATTCTGTGTTTGAGAGCCTGGGCCACATGTACGGGGCCTTGGGCCGCACGTACGAGATGGGAGGAGCTTTCTAGCTTTCATTTTGCTTAAAAGGCACGTGAAGAGAAAGGTGCGGAAGGAGGTACGGGGGAAGCACTGCACATGCGGGGGTGAGTGCTGCACGTGCGAGAGGCACGCTCCACACGTACGGGAATGGGTGCCGCACGTGCGGGACGCTGCAGAGTCCGAAAATTTGTCTTTTATTTCTTTTGGGGCTGAGTGTATATCATTTTTCTTACATCTCTCTCTCTAAAAAGCCTTTTCCCCTCATTCTCTTTATATTTCCTACACAAAACAAGAACAAAGCCTTGATTTCTTTATATCCATTGAGGTTTTGACCCAAGTTTCTTCATCAAAGTTGGAGAGCTAGCCAGGAGCTTCATCTTGTGTGGTGAAGATCGTGTTTCAACATCATTAAATTCGAGAGTTTCATTTCTATCTCCTTCAAACTTGAGGTAGGAAATTTCTTAGAGTTATACGTATATTTTTACAAGATTTGGGTCCATTTCAGATTATTCTTTGATAATTTTGAAACTTGACTATTGGCTCTACAATGTGAGTAGTTTGGGGAGAATTTACTTCTTGTTACTTTAAAGAGTATTACCTTGAGGGTTTTCAAATACTTTGATTGAGAAGAAAAAAAAAAAAAAAGAATGTTTTGTAGAACATTTCAAAGGATTTTGGGTATGCATTGTTGTGATGAAAAAAAAAAAAGAAACCTAGAGATTTGGGGTTTTGTAAGGTTGTTGAGAAACCATAGTTGAATTCTTCATTATCTTATTATTCTAACCTCTTGTACCCAAATGACTAAGTAAGTTGAAGAATGTCTCATCTCTATGCATGTATGTATATATATATATATATATATTGTTGATGAGTTTCATGAAATTATGTGTCACGCCTCAAAATTTGGACAATTAAATATTAAATTAGGACTAAACCCCAATCAATATTCTATCATCCAAATCCTAGGGGTGAAACAAAAAAACTAAAACGCCAACCAAACCATCCATCATAATTTTATAACTATCAAATACCTTCAACATTAAAGTAGCAACAACTAGTCAAAATAACTTAAACAATGTACGGTTACAAACCATGTCAAATTATTCAAATACTAAAGTCATAAAGAGAATAATAAATACATAGACTAATATCAATCATAAACTCAAGAAAACAAAAGAAGTCCAAGCGACATGTCCAACACTATAGTAAATCCACGTCACCACCGAAACCCCAACTAATCCTGCAAAGGAAGCTCAGCTGCGCTCAAACAGAACACACCCGAATTGTCAAGAGACAAAACGGGTCAGTATACAGGTATACTGGTATGAGTACAAGATTTAACACCCATGTGTCCACCAGACACAAACAAAAAAAACATTTAGACGGAATTAGTTTCATCCGCACCGAGACGAATGGGTAGTTTCTCGAGATACGGTGGCATTTAGTTTCTTACCCGTACACCACGGAATATAAATTGAATATTAAATAAACAAAATAGAAATACAAATATGGTGGGTCAGCCCTGCATAAAAAGTTAGTAAGACCCACCATCCTGTAAAATAAAGTTAGTATAATTTAATCCTAAATAACTTGCTAAAGAGATATAAAAATACACCGTTTCTTTCTTAAATAATTCGAATTAACCAAAACTCAAAGAACAAAAGTTGTATAGAATCAAATTTTCTAAAAGACAGCGCGGATGAATTTGGTAGAAACTGAACAGGTTAAGAAACAAACTTGATATAAAAATCTAGACGGAATTCAATCAAAAAAATCTGAAGCTGAAAACGAACAAAAACTTCCCTAAGATGATTCTTTTCAAAAAAGTTTAAAATATAAAAAGTGTGCAGAATAATGTTTTACTTCAGTTTACGCGAAACCAATAAAAATGAGCTCGTTTCGTAGGTTAAAACAGCCTTTAAAATCTGCCTTGCTAAAATGAATCAAACCGACAATAATTAAGATCATCCGATTATAAGTTCTAATCGATCTTTTTAATAAAAAGCTAAAACACAAAAGTTGTCTAGAATCACGTATACATGCCTCTGCTCAAATTTCATAATTTATCAAGATCGTTTACTATTTTTTTATCATGTACATATCAGTACCATTCACACTATATTAATTAAATTGGGCAAATTACATATACCCCCTCAAGGTTTAGCAAAATTGCAAATACCCCCCTGAGGTTTGAGAAATTACAGATACCCCCAAAGGCACTATTTGCATAACAAATTAGAGGGCAAATTGTTATGAAAATATAAACTTCAGGGGACAATTTGTTATGAAAATATAAACCTCAGGAGGGTATCTGTAATTTCCGAAACCTCAGGGGGGTATTTGTAATTTAGCTAAACCTCAAGGGAGGTATATGTAATTTTCCCTAATAAATTCATAATTAAATTCTTTGTACCTTAACTCCACCACTTCGGCTCTCCCTTCCGGCCTACACATATATCCCATGTGCCTCCCGTATATCTAACACCGCTCCGAAGCCAAACTCGCACGGGGATATCGTCCCGAGTTTGACTCACCCTCCCCGGATGGTTAGCATATACGTACGCACGCAAATTAAAGCACTCGTCTACTCATGAGAACGAGACAACAATATATATATACACAACATCTCACACATGAGAATAAACATAACAATGCCGAGTCTAAGTCATTCAAATAAATCTCATAATCCTCACTTTTTTTTATACACGCTTTCTCACCATCACTCAAATAAAACAACAATCCATGGAGTCATGATGGAGTATAAGGAATTTATCTATGGGTTCCTAATTAATTTTAAATTTCATATAACCATGAGTGTGATTACAACAATAAAATAAATCCATATAAAAAACCCTAAATTTGACATGCCCAACTAATCAAAATCAATCAATCAACTAAAAACTCTAAACCTTACGTACACAACTAAACAAAATAATTAAAATCAATCAATCATTTATAAACCCTAAATCTTACATCTACAACTAATCAAAATAATTAAAATTAATCTATCATCTTTATGTAAAAACAAAATCAAACTAACATCAAACAAATAAAAATAAATAAATAAATAAAAACAACGAATTAAACATAAATCAAGGGAAGTGGGTTTTATACTCACAATATTATTTTGAAGATCAAAAAAATCTGTAGAGAATTAATAGAGCTACCAAAACAAAATCCTAACCCTAATCCTGATTCTCTTTTCACGGCACGCAGCACAACACTCTATTTTGATTTCTCTCTCTCTCTCTGCTCTCTCTCTGCCGTAGCAGACCACTCTTTCTTTTGATTTTGTTTTCTTTCTTCTATCTTCTAAACCAAATTCCTATTCTAATCTAATTTGATTATTATATATTATTATATTATATTAAACAACATAATTATAATATATATAAATATAAATATAAGATAAAATATATATATATATAACACCTTTTTTTTTATATAACAAAAATAAATATATAAATATATGAATTAATTGAATAACGCATTAAATTTATTAATTACAACATTAAATTTATTAAATATCACATTAACTAATCAACACATTAAATTCTCATATAAACCACACAATTAATAAAGCCAAAAAAATAAAATAAGATAATAATAATCATGATAATAATAAATAATGACTTAACAAAATTAGGGTCGCTATAATATATACACCTCAAAAGAATCTCATCCCGAGATTCGATAGGAGAGAGTATTAAGCAAAAAGTTCCGAGCGCATACACCGAACTTTCTCTTCTAACTCCCAGGTAATATCGTTGTCATCTTCACTCCATTGGACTTTCACCAAGTTCACTTTCTTGCGCCGCAACTGTTTTACATTCCGATCTAGAATAGAAACTGGTCGCACCACATACGTTAGATCATCACTAATCTCCAACACTTCTGGTGATACTACTTGGGATGGGTCTTGCACACACTTTCGCAATAAAGATACATGAAACACATTGTGAATCAAAGCTAAAGCAGGTAGTAGAGCTAATTTGTAAGCCACATTACCAATCCTCTCAGTGATCTCATATGGTCCCACAAATCTAGGTGCCAACTTTCCCTTCTTTCCGAACCGCATGATACCCTTCATCGGCGAGACCTTCAAAAATACAAAATCTTCAACATTCAACTCAACCCCCTTACGTTTTCTATCAGCGTAACTCTTTTGACGACTCTGTGCAGTCTTAATACGTTCCCGAATAATGTTCACCTTCTCCGTGGTCTCTCTCACCAACTCTGGCCCCAACAACGGCGCATTTCCTACCTCTGTCCAACAAGCAGGTGATCGACATGGCCTCCCATACAAAGCCTCAAAAGGTGCCATCCCAATACTGGAGTGATAGCTATTATTATAAGCAAACTCCACTAATGGCAAGTGTTCTTCCCAACTACCACCAAGATCGAGAACACAAGCTCTCAACATATCCTCCAAGATCTGATTTACCCGCTCAGTTTGCCCATCTGTCTCGGGATGATAAGCCGTGCTCAAGTCTAACCTAGCACCCAAAGCATGCTGAAAACTCTCCCAAAACTCTGCCACAAACAATGGATCACGATCCGAAACTATAGAAACTGGTGCGCCATGAAGTCGCACCACCTCCCGAATATATAGGCTAGCTAGTTTATCCGCAGTTCGGTGAACACTGATAGGAATAAAATGAGCAGACTTGGTGAGTCTATCCACTATCACCCAAATAGATTCATTGCCTCGCTTAGACCGCGGCAATCCATCCACAAAATCCATAGAGATGCACTCTCATTTCCAAGTAGGAATCTCAAGAGGCTGCAAAAGTCCAAACGGTCGTTGGTGTTCTGCCTTAACCTGTTGGCACACATAACATTGAGAAACATACTCTCCTACGTCTTTCTTCATACGTTCCCACCAAAACGTCCTCTTCAGGTCATGATACATCTTAGTCCCACCAGGGTGAATGGTATATCGGGACCTATGGGCATCATCCATAATCTCTTTCCTCAATTCAACAATGTTAGGGACGTACAACTTTTCCCCTTGTACCGGTATAGTTGACACTGGTGCTACAGTCAACCGCTGCTTTAACTCCTGGAAAGCTTTCTCATAATCATTTGTCCATACGAACTTCACATTCTTGCGGGTCAACTTGGTCATGGGTGCTGAAATAATGGAAAACTTCTCTATAAATCTCCGGTAATAACCGGCTAGTCCTAAAAAACTTCTCACCTCTGTAGGGTTCGTGGGCTGCTTCCATTCTTTGACCACAACAACTTTCTCAAGATCTACCACTATCCCTTGATTGGATACAACATGCCCTAAGAATCGAACTTCTTTCTCCCAAAAGTGACACTTACTAAACTTAGCGTATAGCTATTGCTCCCTTAAAGTCTACAATACAACTTTCAAGTGTTCTCTGTGTTCCTCCTCATTCTTAGAATACACCAGGATATCATCTATGAAGATAATCACAAACTTATCTAGATATGGTTGAAAAATTCTGTTCATCAAGTCCATGAAACAAGCAGGAGCATTGGTCAAACCAAAAGGCATTACAGGAAATTCGTACAACCCATACCGGGTCCGAAAAGCAGTAAGCGATATACTTTCCTCTGACACACCCATCTGATGGTAACCTGTTCTGAGATCAAACTGAGAGAACATGGCTGCCCCCTTCAACTGATCAAACAAGTCATCAATTCTAGGTAGCGGGTACTTGTTCTTGATAGTCACCTTGTTTAGCTCTCTGTAATCTATGCACATACGGAGAGTGCCATCTTTCTTGGAGACAAAGATCGCAGGTGCTCCCCACGGGGAGTTACTTGAACGAATGAATCCTTTCTGAAGCATCTTTTCTAGCTGCTTCTTCATCTCCACAAGCTCTTTAGGCGTCATTCTATATGCTGCCTTAGAAATCGGTGCAGTTCTCGGCACTAGGTCAATGCGAAATTCTACTACCCGTCGAGGAGGAGGTCCAGGTATCTCCTGAAATACATCCTCAAACTCACATATCACATCTACCTCACTAATATCCTGGTTAGGAATTTCTACCGAGCACAGAAAACTCGTCATCACTGACTCTTCTCCATCGCTAGAAGTGTGGGTAAGCCGTGGCATACCGGGAATGTCTATATTTACAGTCTTTCCAGCACAATCTAGAGTCACAAAGTACTTTCGCAGCCAATCTATACCCAAAATAATTGTAAACCCCTCAAACCCTAACACAATTAGGTTTGCATACAAGACTCTACCCGTAAACTCAATCTCAAAATCTTTACACATCTCATAAAGGGTAACTGCCCCTCCTAAAGGGGTCTCAACACGAATAGGTCTAGACAAGGAGGTAGTTACAATATGTTCTCTTTTTACAAACTGTCTAGATATAAAAGAATGGGAGGCACCAGTATAAAAAAGAACTCTAATGGGTTCTTGAAAAAGATTAAAAGTACCTTGCACTTTGTCAGTTCCTGGCATTACTGCAAATGCCCTGGCTGGAGTTGCTTGACCCTGTCGCGCCTGTTGTCTCTGAGGGCAATCCTTGATTACATGTCCCAACTGTTGACACCCAAAACACTTCCTATTAATCGGTTGAGGTGCTACTGGTCTGATAGGTGGGGGTTCCTCCAACTGAGGTACGGGAGGACGATAACCCAACTGTGGCACTTGCTGCCGCTGCCCTTGATAACCCTGTGGGCGAGGGCCACCCTGTCTCTGATAATAGTGCCCCTGGGGCCGGAAATTTCCCTGGGGCCGAAAATTACCCTGAGGTCTGAAATTTCCCTAACTACTTTGTTGCTGTGGCCTCTAAAACTGCTGACCTGTAACGGCCTCAAAATTATAACATTAAACCCATCAATATAGACATGCATTGATATATAAAAGCTCCACTTTCTTCTATTCATCAGAGTTCCATTACCAAAAGTATTACATGTTAACAACAAAAGGAAATGCCCTAAAGGCTTACAGCTTTCCAAGTTAACACTTGGTTACAACAAAAGAGTGCTAACTCATTTACACGTTAAGCCCTTGGCTTGAATATACATGTAATACAACAAGGAAATAAAACAACAAAAGTCCGCCTGCCTCTAGCCTCCCAAGCTACGTCCTTGGAGGTGGCATGCTACCTGTACCTAAAAATGATGTTCCCATATAGGGTGAGCCACAGCCCAGTAGAAATACACTAAACCAAACATGAACAATGACTAAAAGATTAGCAGTTGATAGATGGCCAACACTGATACTTTCCCTTATCACACTTTACGGTTTCATGACATACAAGTCCATGTTACAATCCATTTTCCAATTCCTTTAAATTCTCAATTTATAACCATGGCTCAGAACCTGGCCAAACAACTTATATGAGACAGTAACTCATATTAAACACTTTCCCATTTTATAATAGATAAGCATACTAGCTATATCACACACCACAGATAAGCATACAAGCTATGTCATCACTTCCATAGATATGCATAAGAGCACTATCACACTTCCAATGACAAGCATATGAGCTCTATCAACACATTACTAGATAAGCATATGAGCTCTATCTATGGAGTCCATCCCCTATCTCCTCCCAACAACATCCGGTTTAGAGGTCCATCCCCTATCTTCCCCTAAACCGTGGAGTACATCCCCTATCTCCTCCAACACAACACAATGCATATAAACAATAATTATACACATCATCACACAACACATAAATTTAATGTATTCTTTCAACCGTCATACTCAATGACACATTCCAGTAATTAGTTTTAGTTCGCCTAATCATCATGCATTGTCTACAACAATCAAGACTATCCTCCACCGATAGCCCAAAGCAGTTATTTCTATACAGAAAATAAATGCAACAATGGATATATAATCAACATTCCAACTAGGTGAGTGATAAATAATCCAACTACACCCTTTAATCCCATATCTTTCCAAATCAACTCCTCGTTTCTCATAATTAATTATGCAAATTAATTAACCAATGTAATTAGGGCATTTTCCATAATTAACATTTACAACCCTTAGGTTCCATTTTCATTAATGGTTTAACATTAATTTCACTTTTCCATGCCAAACATGTATCTAGGTTTTATATAGCTAAAACCCCAACTTTTGTAAATTTACACAAAGGCCCAAACTCTCTCAAAATTACCCAACAACCCCCAACATATCAAAATGCATAAATTTAAAGACAAAGCTCATAAAGAGGAGTAGGATATCCCTACCTCGAAGTTAGAGCTCGGATGGAGAAGAGACCAAAACCAAAGTGCTCCAAAGACCAAGATTCTCGGATCAAAACGACGCCCTCGACGATCAACACAACTTTTACAAAGGCCGAAGGTGAGGAAGACACTCTAACTAGATCAAACCCTAGAGAGAAGGGAGTTTCTAGAGAGAGAGGCTCTCAAAAATGGTTTTTAGAAAAAGTAGGAGAGAGAAAGAAAAGCAAAAAATGATTTAAAATCACCCAGCAGATAACTCATATACGTATGACCCGCTCGAGCGGAGAACACAACGCTCGAGCGCCAAGAACAAAAAGCTGGACACGTTCGAGCGCAATAAGGCCCGCTCGAGCTCCAAGACACAAGAATAAAGCACTTCCGCTCGAGCGCGAAAACCAGTCCGCTCGAGCATAGATTTCCACCTCCCAGAACTTATACCCAGAAAGTACTACCCGCTTGAGCGCCACCAAACCCGCTCGAGCGCTACCGCTCGAGCGTAAACAAACCCGCTTGAGCGTAAAAATCACATCTGCAGAAGTTTTGCAGGAACACGAAATACTGGAGGTGTGCAATCCCCACTCGAGCGCAATAAGACCCGCTCGAGCGGATCGCCTAAAAACTGGACCACAAGGAATTGAAACCAAGGCCTAACTAACCTGTAACAACCCTGCTCAAAACATCCTAAAACTCATTCAAGTGGAATTAAAGGACGGCAACAAGATAGATGCCACTAACAACTTCACGGAACCGAGTCCGGAATACAACAGAACAGAAAAAGGGACAACCGGGATTGCTATAACCTCCCCCCCTTAAAGAATTTCGTCCCCAAAATTAAACACAAGTTTTTCAAAAACAAGTTTTCTCCATTCTCAACAATATTACGACATCATATTAAACATTTCGACCCATTACCGGTCAATTCCATCTCCTTTCGAGAGGCATTTCACCACACACATTACAAGTGCATTATCAACATGCAATTTTCTTCCATTTTCAACCATTTCCAACATACATGGTTCACAGTTCATATCATAATCAATATAGCCAACATATTCAATATCATAATCAACTCCCATACCGAGGTAAGTTTTACAACATACTTCCATTAATACCAAAACATTACCAATGTTTCACAACTCAAGACATATATAAAGCTCTTAAGTTCAACAACATTACAAAATTTAAATACAAGATTGCTCATCAATGAACAAGTCCGGATATTTCTCACGGACCTCCAACTCACGTTCCCAAGTGGCTTCCTCCACTCCGTGATGTTTCCACAAAACCTTTACCAAAGGGATGGTCTTGCCACGCAGTACTTGATCCCGCCTATCCAAGAGCCGAACTGGTCTCTCCTCATACGAGGCATCCTCATCTACCTCTAAATCGGTCCAATCCAACACATGGGATGGATCCGGCTCATACTTCTGAAGCATACTCACATGAAACACGTCATGAACCCCGAACAACTGCGGCAGCAAAGCCAAACGATAAGCAACCTCACCAATCCTCTCAAGGATCTCAAAGGGACCAATAAACCGAGGGGATAACTTCCCACTCTTCCCAAACCTCATCAAACCTCGTCTAGGTGATATTTTCAGAAAGACATGATCACCTATCTCAAACGCCAAAGGCCTCCTCCTACGGTCGGCATAACTCTTTTGGCGACTCTGGGCTGTAACAAGCCTCCTACGGATAAGCTCAACTTTCTCCGTCGTCTCCCTAACTAACTCCGGACCCAACAAAGGTGCATCACCCACCTCGGTCCAACACACTGGAGACCTACACGGTCGGCCATACAAGGCCTCAAACGGTGCCATACCGATGCTAGACTGAAAACTGTTGTTGTAGGCAAACTCCACCAATGGTAAGTGCCTCTCCCACGTTCCACTAAAGTCAAGGACACAACCTCGAAGCATATCCTCAAGGATCTGAATAGTACGCTCAGACTGCCCGTCAGTTTAAGGATGATAAGCTGTACTAAAGGTCAACTTAGTACCCAAGGCACTCTGCAAACTCTGCCACAACCTAGCAGTAAAACGAGGATCTCTATCTGAGACGATTGTCACTAGGACCCCGTACAATCTCATTATGTCCCGAATATACAAGCCGGCAAGATGATCTACCAAATCTCTCACGCGTATGGGAATGAAGTGCGCCGACTTAGTCAACCAGTCTACAACCACCCAAATAGCATCACTACCCCGCTGAGTCCTCGGAAGACCTACAACGAAGTCCATAGTGACATGCTCCCACTTCTACTCGGCAATAGGCAAGGGTTGCAACAAACCCGCTGGCCTCTGATGCTCGGCCTTCACTTGCTGGCAAGTAAGGCACTTCGATACGAAAACGGCCACATCTCTCTTCATAGCCCGCCACCAAAACTGGCGACCCAAATCCCGATACATCTTAGTACCTCCCAGATGCACCGCAAGACGTGAATGATGGAACTCTCGGAGTACTTCCTCTCGGCAAGACTCCGGCACAAACAAACGGTCTCGGTATCTCACACTCTGGTCGGGATACACTGTCAAACCCTTCTCAATTTTCCCACTGGAGATCTTCTCTCGGAGGGATTCTACCTCAAGGTCACCTCTCTGTGCCTCCGACACTCGAGTCACAAGTGTAGACTGCGCAATAACAGAAAACAAGGCCGCAGCCTCAACAGATTCGCCCAGATGCAAATCAAACTCTCCAAGTACACCCAACATTCCCCATTCCCGAATGGCTATATAAGCTATATCACTAATGGATTTCCTACTAAGGGCATCGGCCACAACATTGGCCTTCCCCAGGTGATAATGCAACTCAAAATCATAGTCCTCAATGAACTCCATCCATCTCCTCTGCCTCAAATTCAAGTCTCTCTGTGTAAACAGATACTTCAAACTCTTGTGGTCCGAGAACACCTCGAACCTCTCACCATAAAGGTAGTGTCTCCAAATCTTCAAGGCAAAGATCACTGCTGCTAACTCTAGGTCGTGTGTAAGGTAGTTCTTCTCGTGTATTTTCAACTGACGTGAGCCATAAGCTACCACTTTCCCTTCTTGCATCAACACACAACCCAAACCCTCTCGTGAGGCATCACAATAAACCGCATAACCCAATCCTCTCTCCAGAATAATCAAAACCGGAGCGGTGGACAATCTAACCTTCAGCTCTTGGAACGACTTTTCACAAGTCTCACTCCATACGAACTTGACCCCTTTCCGCGTCAATTTAGTTAGCGGCGAAACTAACCTGGAGAAATCCTTCACAAACCGACGATAATACCCAGCTAATCCCAGAAAACTGTGGATCTCGAACACACTCTTAGGCTGTGCCTAATCTTGCACTGCCTCAACCTTGGATGCATCAACAGACACCCCTTCCCCGGATACCACGTGGCCTAAGAATTTGACTTCCCTAAGCCAGAACTCACACTTCCCGAACTTGGCATACAGCCTATGGGCTCTAAGCAACTCAAGCACCACTCTCAAGTGTTCCTCGCGCTCCTCCTCTGAAGGTAAGTAAATCAGGATGTCGTCCACGAAAACGACTACAAATCGATCCAAGAATTCCCGGAAGATCCGGTTCATCAAGTCCATAAAGACTGCCGATGCATTGGTAAGCCCAAATGACATCACCAGAAACTCATAATGGCCATACCGCGTACGGAATGTCGTCTTAGGAATATCCTCCTCCCTGACCCTCAACTGGTGGTAACCCGATCTCAAGTCTATCTTAGAGAAACAACGGGAACCCTTCAACTGGTCGAACAGATCATCTATACGGGGCATAGGGTACTTATTCTTGACCGTAGCCCGATTCAACTTCCGGTAGTCTATACACAATCTCAAGGCACCATCTTTCTTTTTAGAAAAGAGGGCCGGTGCTCCCCACGGCGAAACACTAGGGCGAACAAAACCCTTATCTAGCAATTCCTGGAGCTGAACTTTCAACTCAACCAACTCTGCTGGAGTAAAACGGTAAGGTGCCATAGAAATCGGCGCCGTGCCGGGCACTAGATCAATAGAGAACTCTATCTCTCGGTGCGGTGGCAAACTAACAAGGTCCTCGGGAAAAACATCCGAATACTCACAAACCACCCTCGGCAATACAAGCTGGGTCTCATCACACTCACCACTCTCAAAGCTAGCAAGTAGACCACTAAGCTCACTCCGCCCTCGCGAATCATACCCCGGTGGCAAAACACTACCAACCCGGTCTCCCAAGAAATGGAACCACTCCCCGCTCAAGGTACATAACATGACCCTCTGGCGGTAGCAATCGACAACAGCTCGGTATGACGATAGCCAGTCCATACCCAAAATAACGTCAAAACCCTTCATGGGCATAACAACAAAAGGAAAATGAAGCCTATGGTCGGCGACCTCTATGTCACAACCTCTAACACCTTGTTTCAAGATCAACTCACCACCAATAGGCGATACCACACAAATAGGAGATGCTAACTATGCCAACTCCAATTCCAAAACAGATGCAAATGCAGCAGATACAAAAGAATGAGATGCACCCGTGTCAATCAACACATTAGCAACCGAGTTGCAAAACAGAAAAGTACCTCTCACTACTGATGGAGCCGGTACTAGATCCTGCGCGGTAACAGCATACACGCGCCCCGTAGGCCCCTGATCTACTTACTCACCCCTCGGAGCATACGACTGCTACACTGACTGGGATGACGAAGCTTCCGGATTGGCCCTCGAGGCCTGCACAGACTGAGCTGGCTGGTAACTCTGCGTCTGCCTAGAACCAGACGCCCCCGAAGTAGCACTCAACTACGGGCAGTATCTCTTCAGGTGCCCAGGCTGACCACACTGATAGCAAGACAAGGGCTGGCCCTTGCCCAAACTCTGACTCTGGGGTCTAGCTGAAGAAGAAACAGCTCTTTGACCTCCGCCCTTCTGCGGGCAAACTGAAGACTTGTGACCCAGCTGGCCACAAGTGTAGCAAGTCAAACCTCCCTGATTACCTCTCCTCGAGCCTGCACTCGGTATCGAAAAGGTCGATCTAGCAACTCCACCCTGAGACTGCTGAGGGTTATAACCCCTCTGTCTCCTGCCATCACCCTGACCCTCCTGGCTCCGCTTGGAGCCTCTATGCTTCTCCTCGTCTTCCTCTTGCATCATAAGCTCCATATGAGCTGCAGCATCCACTAAATGTCTATACTCTCGGATGTAAGACCCACCAACCCTCAACTTGAGGCCCCGCCTCAACTTCTGCTCAAACTCATAGCAACGGCGTTCTTCGGACGCCACCAACTCAGGTGCAAACCTGGACAAACTAGTAAAAGTGGCCTCAAACTCTGCCACAGACATACCCTGATGATTAAGCCGGCTAAACTGATCCCTCAGTTTCTCCCTAGCAACTGCAGATAAGAACCTCTCCTGGAAAGCATTCACAAACGCCTCCCATGTACCACCAACACAAGCCTTCTCGTATTTCCACCATTGACCCGCATCTCCCTTCAGCTGGAAGGATGCCAAGGTCACTTTCAATGCTCTGTCCTCGATGCCAAGCATCTCGAACATCTTACTCATTTGTTCCAACCACTCGTCAGCCTTCAGTGGTTCCTTCGGATCTCCAACAAACTCGTCCGAATTAGACCGGAAGAACTCGCTCTTCAAGAAGGAAGGTCCTGCCTCAGCTGCCTGATTTCCTGCTCTGAGAATACCCAAAGCTCCTGCTATCTCTCGAGCCAAGGCACTCATAGCCTGCTGGCCCGCTGGCTCGGCCACATTGGCCTGACCAATTCCCTCCTGCACTGCCGGAACCTCCTCCGGTAACGGCACTTCCTGCATCGCAGGCCTACCACGCCTAGCACCTCTTCCTCGTCCTGACATCCTAATAAAGGTAATACAGAACGTTAGCACATTCACAAATGTGCCAAAACTAAACACTCACGTCCTAATGCATGGGCAACTGTAATTCACTCCACGTAAGCACATAAACACATAAGCACTTACGAATTTCATTTCCGGATAATGATAGTCTGGAGGCGTTACTAGAGTTCCGATTAGAAACGGCATTGATCAAGTGCCTTTCCAACAAGACTCCCAGAAACCCAAGGATCCAATCAACATCCTAGAAATTAAATCCCATACCCACATAGTCACATAAGCATGTTATCAATTTAGCACATAGCATATGACACTATACCTAAGTCTCTATCAAGCGAGACAAACCCATTGTGATACTAATCACTTCCCACGTACCCAAAGTATTCGAACCCGGTACGCTATGATACCAAGTTGTAACGCCCTCAAAATTATAACATTAAACCTATCAATATAGACATGCATTGATATATAAAAGCTCCACTTTCTTCTATTCATCAGAGTTCCATTACCAAAAGTATTACATGTTAACAACAAAAGGAAATGCCCTAAAGGCTTACAGCTTTCCAAGTTAACACTTGGTTACAACAAAAGAGTGCTAACTCATTTACACGTTAAGCCCTTGGCTTGAATATACATGTAATACAACAAGGAAATAAAACAACAAAAGTCCGCCTGCCTCTAGCCTCCCAAGTTACGTCCTTGGAGGTGGCATGCTACCTGTACCTGAAAATGATGTTCCCATATAGGGTGAGCCACAGCCCAGTAGAAATACACTAAACCAAACATGAACAATGACTAAAAGATTAGCAGTTGATAGATGGCCAACACTGATACTTTCCCTTATCACACTTTACGGTTTCATGACATACAAGTCCATGTTACAATCCATTTTCCAATTTCTTTAAATTCTCAATTTATAACCATGGCTTAGAACCTGGCCAAACAACTTATATGAGACAGTAACTCATATTAAACACTTTCCCATTTCATAATAGATAAGCATACTAGCTATATCACACACCACAGATAAACATACAAGCTATATCATCACTTCCATAGATATGCATAAGAGCACTATCACACTTCCAATGACAAGCATATGAGCTCTATCAACACATTACTAGATAAGCATATGAGCTCTATCTATGGAGTCCATCCCCTATCTCCTCCCAACAACATCCGGTTTAGAGGTCCATCCCCTATCTTCCCCTAAACCGTGGAGTACATCCCCTATCTCCTCCAACACAACACAATGCATATAAACAATAATTATACACATTATCACACAACACATAAATTTAATGTATTCTTTCAACCGTCATACTCAATGACACATTCCAGTAATTAGTTTCAGTTCGCCTAATCATCATGCATTGTCTACAACAATCAAGACTATCCTCCACCGATAGCCCAAAGCAGTTATTTCTATACAGAAAATAAATGCAACAATGGATATATAATCAACATTCCAACTAGGTGAGTGATAAATAATCCAACTACACCCTTTAATCCCATATCTTTCCAAATCAACTCCTCGTTTCTCATAATTAATTATGCAAATTAATTAACCAATGTAATTAGGGCATTTTCCATAATTAACATTTACAACCCTTAGGTTCCATTTTCATTAATGGTTTAACATTAATTTCACTTTTCCATGCCAAACATGTATCTAGGTTTTATATAGCTAAAACCCCAACTTTTGTAAATTTACACAAAGGCCCAAACTCTCTCAAAATTATCCAACAACCCCCAACATATCAAAATGCATAAATTTAAAGACAAAGCTCATAAAGAGGAGTAGGATATCCCTACCTCGAAGTTAGAGCTCGGATGGAGAAGAGACCAAAACCAAAGTGCTCCAAAGACCAAGATTCTCGGATCAAAACGACGCCCTCGACGATCAACACAACTTTTACAAAGGCCGAAGGTGAGGAAGACACTCTAACTAAATCAAACCCTAGAGAGAAGGGAGTTTCTAGAGAGAGAGGCTCTCAAAAATGGGTTTTAGAAAAAGTAGGAAAGAGAAAGAAAAGCAAAAAGTGATTTAAAATCACCCAGCGGATAACTCATATACGTATGACCCGCTCGAGCGGAGAACACAATGCTCGAGCGCTAAGAACAAAAAGCTGGACACGCTCGAGGGCAATAAGGCCCGCTCGAGCTCCAAGACACAAGAATAAAGCACTTCCGCTCGAGCGCGAAAACCAATCCGTTCGAGCGTAGATTTCCACCTCCCAGAACTTATACCCAGAAAGTACTACCCGCTCGAGCGCCACCAAACCCGCTCGAGCGCTACCGCTCTAGCGTAAACAAACCCGCTCGAGCGTAAAAATCACATCTGCAGAAGTTTTGCATGAACACGAAATACTGGAGGTGTGCAATCCCCACTCGAGCGCAATAAGACTCGCTCGAGCGGATCGCCTAAAAACTGGACCACAAGGAATTGAAACCAAGGCCTAACTAACCTGTAACAACCCTGCTCAAAACATCCTAAAACTCAATCAAGTGGAATTAAAGGACGGCAACAAGATGGATACCACTACCAACTTCACAGAACCGAGTCCGGAATACAACAGAACAGAAAAAGGGACAACCGGGATTGCTATATGACCCCTATGCCTTTGATCATAGGGTCGGTATATGTTCCCATCCCGCTGCTGGAAGTGACTCCCTCTAGACGTTTCTCTAACCTTGGCCTTCCCTTCTTTAAACTGCTTCTCTTTTTCCTCATACTTCAGTGCCAAGTCAAAAACTATGTCAAACGGTTCAGCATCAAAAGGAATAAGGGACTTAGACAGGTAATAATTCAATCCCTTAATAAACTTCTCATTCTTCTTCTCCTGCGTGTCGACCAGGTAAGGGGCATAACGAGACAACTCATTAAACTTGGTGACATACTCAATCGTTGTTCTACCCTCTTGAGTCAACTTCAAAAATTTATCACTCAGTTGGACCGAATAGCAGCAGGAACAAACTTCCGGTCAAAACGAGTCTTGAAATCTACCCAAGTCAAAGTCGTCAAGTCTAGACCCTCCTTCCACGAGTTCCACCAAAATAGGGCTACTCCCTCAAGCTAATGTGTCGCCAACTCCTATTTTTGGACCTCGGTGAGCTGCATACGACCAAACACCATCTCACATTTCTAAACCCAAGCGTCAACTACAATGGGTCCTCCATCTCCAGAGAATTTTTCACCTCCCAAAGAACCAAAGTCTTTGTTTCTCTTCGCAAAAGGATCTCCCTGCTGGCCTTGATTATCGTTCTGCACAACCTGAAGTAATTGAGCCATCATCTCCCCCACATTAACCTACACCGTATTGGTTGCCTCGATAGCAGTCGCTGCTGCTGCTGCGTTAGCAGCTGTTCCTTCCCCTATGCCATTGGACTCAGCGCTTCTCAAATTATACCTTCCAGCCATCACCTTCAAGTTAACACACAAGAAGAATTCGTTCATGAATACTTAGAATAAATTCAACCACCAACCTAAACCAGCTAACCCATGTTTCCACAATCCGAGGATCACCTAAACTCTCACAAGTCTAGGGTAACCTAGAGCTCTGATACCAAACTATCACGCCCTAAAATTTGGACAATTAAATATTAAATTAGGACTAAACCCCAATCAATATTCCATCATCCAAATCCTAGGAGTGAAACAAAAAAACTAAAACGCCAACCAAACCATCCATCATAATTTTATAACTATCAAATACCTCCAACATTAAAGTAGCAACAACTAGTCAAAACAACTTAAACAATGTACGGTTACAAACCATGTCAAATTATTCCAATACTGAAGTCATTAAGAGAATAATAAATACATAGACTAATATCAATCCTAAGCTCAAGAAAACAAAAGAAGTCCAAGTGACATGTCCAACACTATAGTAAATCCACGTCACCACCTAAGCCCCAACTAATCCTGCAAAGGAAACTCAGCTGCGCTCAAACAGAACGCACCCGAGTTGCCAAGAGACAAAACGGGTCAGTATATAGGTATACTGGTATGAGTACAAGATTTAACACCCATGTGTCCACCAGACACAAACAAAAAAAATATTTAATTCTTGTTACGGGACAAGACAAGTAGTTCCATCTGCACCGAGACGAATGGGTAGTTTCTTGAGATACGGTGGCATTTAGTTTCTTGCCCATACACCACGGAATATAAATTGAATATTAAATAAACAAAATAGAAATACAAATATGGTGGGTCAGCCCAGCATAAAATGTTAGTAAGACCCACCATCCTGCAAAATAAAGTTAGTATAATTTAATCCTAAATAACTTGCTAAAGAGGTATAAAAATACACCGTTTCATTCTTAAATAATTCGAATTGACCAAAACTCAAAGAACAAAAGTTGTACAGAATCAAATTTTCAAAAAGACAACGCAGACGAATTTGGTAGAAACTGAACAGGTTAAGAAACAAACTTGATATAAAAATATAGACGGAATTCAATCAAAAAAATCTGAAGCTGAAAACGAACAAAAACTGCCCTAAGATGATTTTTTTTCAAAAAAGTTCAAAACACAAAAAGTGTGCAGAATAATGTTTTACTTCAGTTTTTCGCGAAACCAATAAAAATGAGCTCGTTTCGTGGGTTAAAACAGCCTTTAAAATCTGCCTTGCTAAAATGAATCAAATCGACAATAATCAAGATCATCCAATTATAAGTTCTAATCGATCTTTTTAATAAAAAGCTAAAACACAAAAGTTGTCTAAAATCACGTATGCATGCCTCTGCTCAAATTTTATAATTTATCAAGATCGTTTACTATTTTTTTATCATGTACATATCAGTACCATTCACACTATATTAATAAATTCATAATTAAATTTTTTGTACCTTAACTCTACCACTTCGGCTCTCCCCTTTCGGCCTACACATGTATCCCATGTGCCTCCCGTATATCTAATACCGCTCCGAAGCCAAACTTGTACGGGGATATCGTCCCGAGTTTGACTCACACTCCCCGGATGGTTAGCATATACATACACGCGCAAATCAAAACACTCGTCTACTCATGAGAACGAGACAACAATATATATATACACAACATCTCACACATGAGAATAAACATAACAATGTCGAGTCTAAGGCATTCAAATAAATTGCATAATCTTCACTTTTTTTTATACACTCTTTCTGTGACAACCCTCACTACTGTTTACTGATAAAACCACTGACTAAGCATGTTAACTGACTGATTGACTGAAATTCTGAGTTAATTGATTGAGTGTGTTAATTTAAATGCATGTCTATCGGTTTGACTGTTAAATTATCTATTCATGTTTTATGTTTTAAACTGCAAATTAAAGGCCTTATCGGCGGCTGAATCTGAAATTGATTAATGTTTTATGCTCGTTAGAATTTATGTAATTTTATGGTATATTTAATTGAAATTTGATTGGGTATGATTAAATTAGATTAAATAATGGTAAATTACAAGAGTTAGCCTTAATCACCAAATTGCCATCTAGTGGATTTATCTAGGCAACCCCTCTCCACTTCATACATGTTGGTACAACATTTCTTCAGCTCATTTCCTAGAGCAAAACCGACTAGAGAGAGAGGGAATTGGGAGGAAATAGAATTCATCAAAGATTGCTTGGAGAATTTGAAGGAGAATTGCATATTGAGCTTCTACATCTTGAACTTAAGACATAAGGTAGAGAATTTCCCTTCTTGATCATGAAATTTAGTAGATTCTTGCATGATACATGGTAATTGAGTGAGTTGAGTCAAGAATTGGAATAAATTGTTGAATTGGAGCTTGATTCATGCATGCATATGCATATCTTGAAGTTTTAAGGTTGTTTTCATGGGAATTGCTTCATGCATGTCCATCTTTTGACCATAGCCCATGATTTCATCTTGTTTTTGAAAGAATTGGCTCTTTGGAGCATGCATTAGAAGCTTTGAATTCATTAGAACACATGTATGTTACATGTAAATTATGTTCTTGAAGTTTATTTGAAAAGTGTGTTTTAATTGAACTACCTTTGGACTTTGATTTCTCAAATTGATCTTCAAAACATGTTATACTATGAGTTTAAAGGTGTTTTCCAGAAAATTAGCCCAAAAGGATCGAATTTGATGCATTGAAATTGAGTTTTGAGCTTGAGGTTCAAATCTGAAAATTTCAGATTTTGGACTCACGCTCGAGCGGGGAACTCCACGCTTGAGCGTACATACTGAATTCATGCAGTCCGCTCGAAAGAGGAAAGTGACACTCGAGCGGGAAATGCGTGTATCTAGTACTTTGCATGTGTTTGCAGTCCGCTCGAGCGGGGGAATGCGCGCTCGAGCGAGGACATGTGTCTTATGCTCGAGCGGGGGTCGAGCGCCCATCGAGCGTGAATTTCGTGCATCCAGCACTTTTGTCATGTTTTGCAGTACACTCGAGCGTGGAAAGTGAGGCTCGAGCGGGGAACCTTTGTCTGCATATACGCTCGAGCGGGGAAAGCCACGTTCGAGCGGGACCCTGTTTTCTGAAAATTTTGAAAAGTGTTTAAAAGTGCATCTTTGCATCCTCATTCCATCCTAGGCATTCCTAGGCCTAGTTTAAGGCATCTTAATGAGGACATTGATGTAGAACCACACGGAGGCAAATTAGGGATTAAGTTATGTGGAAGCCGAATAATGGCAAAATCAAAAGGTGCGTACCTTAGAAGACTGATATTAATCGGCTGTATCCTACGAGAATGGGAAGCCGAATATAATATATGTGCCGAATAAGTTTAGATCCTTAGAGCCGAATAAGAGAAAGGACAATGATTAAAAAGTAGGCCCTGGCCCCTAGGATCGAAAGGAACAGGTATAAATACAGAAACAATGGATTGAGAAAGGTATGTAAAAATCACTTCACTTAACTTAGTAAACAAGCTATCCTGAGTGTCTGAACTGACTTGTCCGTCGGAGTGCTAATTCCGGCACCCCCGACCGGAGTGTTTGTATCTTTTCAAGTGACTAGCTGAGGATCACTAGCGTCTCCCAGGATTTGAAGAGTATTTCCAAACCACTTCTCCACAATTGGCGCCGTCTGTGGGAATACTCAAATACATCCATGGCAGGCGTGACTGAAGATCCTCCGATAGCCACTGACGAGACCGCACGGAGAGATGACCTCACTCCAGCAAATATGCTCGGAAAGGAAACCATCGCTGCAAGACACGCCTTGAACTTCGACTCACCAACGACTTCAGCGCAAGAGACAATGCAAGCGATCATGGAACAAGCAAAGCAGAATGAACAAAGGCTGGAGAACATGATCGCTGAAAATGAACGTCTCCGTCAAGATTTGGCCCTGGAAGTAGCAAAATCCAGAGAAGCCGTGCGCCAAGATCCCGAATGACCTCCGAGAGCAGGTGGACAACGACCTTGAGCCCAACCAAAGGATACTGATAGCGACTCCAACTCATTACCCACGGAGCTCAACAAGAAGGGACGATTCAAAACTTCCAACTCCTCCGAAAAGAGTCTACATACAAGGAACAAGCGCAGAAGAAGCAGTTCAGACGAAGAGGACCAGCACGATCCTTTTGTCTGACGGATTGCAAGGACGACCCTGCCCAAGAAGTTCAAGCTCCGTCATTCACTCTTTACGATGGAAAATCAGACCCCATTGATCATATCCGTCACTACAAGCAGGCCATGACATTGCATGCAAACAACGAAGCCCTCATGTGCCGAATATTCCCCAGCAGCCTGGGGCCATTAGCTGTCAGGTGGTATTACAAGCTGGAGTCGGCTTCGATCACAAGCTTCCATCAATTACAGAAATCCTTTAGGGCCAGGTTCATCACCAATGAGTTACAACCGAAACAGGCCGACTCTCTCTGGGCTATGCAGATCCAGTCAGGAGAAACGCTCAGAGCGTATTCGGCGCGCTATTGGGAGTGCTTCAACCTCGTCGACAACGCTTGCAACGACTCCATGGCCATCATTGCCTTCAAAATGTGACTACATCCTGACAGTGCTCTTCGCAGTTCCCTGACCAGAAGACCCCCCAAAACAGTCTGGGTTGATGAAGAAAGTTGAACAGTATTGCAAAGTGGAAGATGATGCCTTGAGAATAAAAGCCGGACAAATGTCCAACAAAACGGCCCCCCTTGAAATTGCTCAACCAATAAGTTTCATGCCACCTCCGAGCCCTGAGCCACGGCAACGCGCTAAACGAGACAAAAGGCGGGACTCTCACCGATCAAGCGATCAATGCTCCCACCGGACGAATGAACAACTGCAAGTCGACAGCAGGCGCTCGAGACGTGCTGACAAGAAGTACACAGAGTTGTCAGAACCAATCACTGCAATAATGACCAAAGTCCAACACCTTCCATTCTTCAAATGGCCGTCAAAGATGGTGGGGCCACCCGACATGCGAAGAAGGGATAGGCGGTGCGAGTATCACAAAGATCACGGCCACGAAACCGAGAGTTGTTACGCATTAAAGGATCACCTGGAAGAACTGGTGCAAGACGGCCGACTACAACAGTACGTGAGAAAAGGAAAGCCAATCAAGGCATTAGCCTTGAGGCAGGACTCACCTCCACTTGGCGTGATCCATATAATCTACAGCCTGCCTGCATCCCCAACCGTGCACACAATTCAATCGCGTCCAATCCCCCAAAAGCAACGTATTCCGACCGAATGGCCCAGAGAAGCTTTGACAATTACTTTCAATAACTCCGATCTTAGCGGCGCAACAGCCTTCCACATCAATCCGTTGGTCATCAAATTACGCGTAAATCGGTTCACCATTGAACGCATTCTCATAGACCCAGGGAGTACTTCAGAGGTTTTGTATTACAAAACTTTTATCAAACTCGGCTTCAACGAGTCAGATCTGTCTCTGGTGCCTCACCCATTGTTCGACTTTAATACGAATCCTGAGTACCCGTTAGGAAAGATCATACTACCTGTTTGAGCAGGCTTCAGAACGGTCGAAGTAGAATTCCTGGTCGTAAAGCTCCCTTCGCCGTATAATGTCATCATGGGGGCGAACCTGGTTACATGTTATGAAGGCTGTTCCAAGCACTTATCATCAGCTTGTGCACTTCCCGACAGCCCATGGCATTGAAGAAATCCGTGGCTCCCCGCAATCAGCACAAGCAGAGATTTTATAAAAACCCTATCACTGACCCGACCTGTGGGCTTTGATACTTGTATATATATCACTTCTGCAATGCAAACCATTTTTCTTCGTCGCTCAATTCATTTCTCAAACCCCATTGTAGCGCTCGTCATGTCGACGATTCAAAGCCCCCCTTTGGTGCATGACACCTTAGGGGCGATTAAGTCTCCGGATTCGGAGCGCCCTTCGTGGATATCACGATTGGCCACATTAAGTCTCCGGATTCGGAGCCCCCTTTGGTGCATGACACCTTAGGGCTGATTAAGTCTCCGGATTCGGAGCCCCCTTTGGTGCATGACACCTTAGGGCCGATTAAGACTCCGGATTCGGAGCGCCCTTCGTGGATATCACGATTGGCCACATTAAGTCTTCGGATTCGGAGCCCCTTTGGTGCATGACACCTTAGGGCCGATTAAGTCTCCGGATTTGGAGCCCCCTTTGGTGCATGACACCTTAAAGCCGATTAAGACTCCGGATTCAGAGCGCCCTTCGTGGATATCACGATTGGCCACATAAAGTCTCCGGATTCGGAGCCCCCTTTGGTGCATAACACCTTAGGGCCGATTAAGTCTCCGGATTCAGAGCCCCCTTTGGTGCATGACACCTTAGGGCCGATTAAGCCTCCGGATTCAGAGCCCCTTTGGTGCATGACACCTTAGGGCCGATTAAAACTCCGGATTCAGAGTGCCCTTCGTGGATATCACGATTGGCCACATTAAGTCTCCGGATTCGGAGCCCCCTTTGGTGCATGACACCTTAGGACCGATTAAGCCTCCGGATTCGGAGCCCCTTTGGTGCATGACACCTTAGGGCCGATTAAGTCTCCAGATTCGGAGCCTCCTTTGGTGCATGACACTTAGGGCCGATTAAGCCTCCGGATTCGGAGCCCCTTTGGTGCATGACACCTTAGGGCCGATTAAGACTCCGGATTCGGAGCACCCTTCGTGGATATCACGATTAGCCACATTAAGTCTCCAGATTCGAAGCCCCCTTTGGTGCATGACACCTTAGAGCCGATTAAGTCTCCCGATTTGGAGCCCCCTTTGGTGCATGATACCTTAGGGCCGATTAAGTCTCCGGATTCGGAACCCCTTTTGGTGCATGACACCTTAGGGCCGATTAAGTCTCCAGATTCAGAGCCTCTTCAGTGCATGACATCTTATGGCCGATTAAGACTCTGGATTCGGAGCGCCCTTCGTGGATATCACGATTGGCCACATTAAGTCTCTAGATTCAAAGCCCTCTTTGGTGCATGACACCTTAGGGCCGATTAAGACTCCGGATTCGGAGCGCCCTTCGTGGACATCACGATTGGTCACATTAAGTCTCCGGATTCGGAGCCCCCTTTGGTGTATGACACCTTAGGACCGATTAAGTCTTCGGATTCAGAGCCCCCTTTGGTGCATGACACCTTAGGGCCGATTAAGTCTCCGGATTCGAAGCCCCCTTTGGTGCATGACACCTTAGGGCCGATTAAGTCTTCGGATTCGAAACCCCCTTTAGTGCATGACACCTTAGGGCCGATTAAGACTCCAGATTCAGAGCGCCCTTCGTGGATATCACGATTGGCCACATTAAGTCTCCGGATTCGGAGCCCCCTTTGGTGTATAACACCTTAGAGCTGATTAAGTCTCCCGATTTGGAGCCCCCTTTGGTGCATGACACCTTAGGGCCAATTAAGTCTCCGGATTCGAAGCCCCCTTTGGTGCATGACACCTTAGGGCCAATTAAGTCTCCGGATTCGAAGCCCCCTTTGGTGCATGACACCTTAGGGCCGATTAAGTCTCCGGATTCGAAGCCCCCTTTGGTGCATGAAACCTTAGGGCCGATTAAGATTCCAGATTCGGAGCGCCTTCGTGGATATCATGATTGGCCACATTAAGTCTCCGGATTCAGAGCCCCCTTTGGTGCATGACACCTTAGAGCCGATTAAGTCTCCTGATTTGGAGCCCCTTTTGGTGCATGACACCTTAGGGCCGATTAAGTCTCCGGATTCGGAGCCCTTTTTGGTGCATGACACCTTAGGGCCGATTAAGTCTCCGTATTCGGAGTACCCTTCAGCACGAACAAAACAAAACAAAACAAAACAAAACACGCCAACATCCGAAATAAGGTGCTTAACTAAGCATATAAAAAATTCAGAATATGACGCAAATGTTTGAAATAAAACTTTTTATTTGATCAAACAGTTGTTACATAAACGCAACCCGCATTTGATCATTACAATACCCATTTTCAACCTCAAAAGCTAAAAAAGGGAATAGACGCATTGGTAAAGCGGCAGCGCCGAATCAACTCCCGTCACCCGGAAGTCCTCCACGATTTGCAATTCCTTGAGCCAACTGTGCCCAAGCCCATGACTTGCGCATTGCCAAACTTCCCCTGATACCATTGACAATGTCAAGGCAAAGATCCAGGACAAGAAAGGATAAACCCAACGGTCGTTGCCTTTCCTTTCGGGGTTATCTGCTTCGACGACTTGAAGACTCATACCAACTTTTGGACGCCCTACCGCCCATATGGATGGGTCCTCTGCCGCGCTCCATTGCAACACCAAGCTCGGCTGAACTCCGAGCCTCTCTAACTAACATCTCCACTTATCTCACCTCACATAATAAGTGATTGTTTATCTGCGCGAAGCGCCCACTCCTTTTATTTTCAATACTGGCAGCGATCTCGAGGCCCCAATCCCGAGGCGATTTCATTAACGCTAAACTCCATGAGACAAACGTCGGTTGACATTCGCCACGGCCTAGTTCTCCAAACGACTTTTTGAAGCACATGCACTGACCAAAAATCTAGCCCCCGAGTCGAGTCAAAATTGCCGCAGCCACTCTACTCACTGGTTTTCGGCTTCCTCAAGTTACAATGGCCTCATTCAGGAATAAACGGCTATCACGTATGGGTCGACCCTGCCTATAAATCGGCGTATCACTGGACACTTAACAGATACTCAGACCGATCAACGTTTATATATTCATTCAAACATGTATACAATAAAACGAAGCACGTACATGCCGAATACGAACTGCAACGAAATATGTATAATAGAACGTTTCTATTTAATCAAACAAACAATAAATTACACAGTTTTGAACGTGATCTGCGTTTCAACCTTACAATAGGTATATTTATACGGCGTCACCCTCATCCTCACTCTTCTCGACTTCAAAAGCGGAAAACAGAAAATGTTTACTGTGGTAGAGTGGCGATGCCGAATCAATGCCAGACGCTCGAAGAGCTTCGGCGGCTTGAGATGCCTTGATCCAACCGTGCCTAAATCCACGATTTTCACATCGGCAAACTTCTTCGGCAAGTTTCTCCTTGGTCTTTTCGATTCCAACTTTTCGGCCTTCATGAAAACCTTTTTCATAGGCCCTCCCCTTCACGGTCTCCATTGCGAACATACTCGCCGTCTCAAGATCGGCGAGCACAGTACTGATGAGCCGACTGGTAACCCTTTCTTCCACGATTGGGTTTCCCTGCCCGGTGGGTTGTGCTTGAGCCGCCTTGGTCTTCCTTAACTCCCGCTCAACCGCCTCCGCGCGAGCCTCGAAACATCGAACACGTTCCTCCTTCTTCTCCATTTCTCGGTGAGCAGCGCGCAGCCGCATGCCGATTTCATAGGCAGTGTAAAGCCCCTTCAATGCCCTGTGAATGCCTTCACGAAATACTTCGTAGTCCTGTCGACCTACCATCAATTGCTGAACCTCAGGAGGAAAAATTTGTCAAGCAAACTCGACCACTACATTTGGGTCTCGAACGATCGAGTCCGCCTCTGTCATGGGTCTATTCCCCACAAATACCGCAAAGCTTAATAGGCACGGATTCGCGTCAGATCCCCTCTCGACTCGAGGTTGAGGAGATCTGCCCTGCGACTGCTTGTCCCGCCTAGGCGACCTGCTTCGACATCGAGAAGATTGACGCCTCTCTCAATCCCTGGAACTCCTACTCCTTGTGCGCGAAGGGTCACCACCTCGATTCATGTCTCCACCCAGCTCAGCTAGCGTCCTCGCTTCCCCTCTGCTATTAAAGAAGAGTTTGTTCGACATTCACACGATACCTTCAAAACCTGGAGTCAGTTGCTTACTGTGCTCATAAAAGTTGTACCTTTAATCATTTATCCTTTACAGAAGCAGCACCCTCGAGGCAATCTCATTAATTGTGAAAACCTCAATCGCCCGGCGCCGACTGGATCGACCCGCCTAGGGTAAAGGCAGATAGGTTTATCAATATATTCAGCTCAAGTGCTCCAGCCGGCCCATGAATCGACTTCAAAACTCCTGAGTGATCATGCACCACCTGGGGCAAGGGCAAATAGATTTATCAATATATTCGGCTTAAGTGATCGACTATATTCGGCTTAAGTGATCCAGCCGACCCATGAATCGACTTCAAAACTCCTGAGTTCGTCTCATCCGGCGCCCGAATGATCATGCACCGCCTGGGGCAAGGGCAGATAGATTTATCAATATATTCGGCTCAAGTGCTCCAGCCGGCCTATGAATCGACTTCAAAACTCCTGAGTGATCATGCATTGCCTGGGGCAAGGGCAGATAGATTTATCAATATATTCGGCTCAAGTGCTCCAGCCGGCCCATGAATCGACTTCAAAACTCCTGAGTGATCATGCACCGCCTGGGGCAAGGGCAGATAGATTTATCAATATATTCGGCTTAAGTGATCAAATATATTTGGCTTAAGTGATCCAGCCGGCCCATGAATCGACTTCAAAACTCCTGAGTTCGTCTTCATTCGATGCCCAAATGATCATGCACCGCCTAGGGCAAGGGGAGATAGATTTATTAATATATTCGGCTCAAGTGCTCCAGCCGGCCTATGAATCGACTTCAAAACTCCTAAGTGATCATGCACCGCCTGGGGCAAGGGCATATAGATTTATCAATATATTCGGCTTATGTGATCGAATATATTCGGCTTAAGTGCTCCAGCCGGCCCATGAATAGACTTCAAAACTCCTGAGTTCGTCTCATCCGGCGCCCGAATGATCAAGTACCGCCTGGGGCAAGGGCAGATTAATCAATCTATTCGGATTAAGTGCCCTAACCGGCCCATGAATCGGTTCACCAGCGTAATACCCACAAACTATTCGGCATACGAATGATAAGTCAATATTGCCAAGATATTTAATCGTAGAAAGCTCAACAGAGTAATCATTTTCTCTAAAGTAGTGAAAGGCAAAAATTCTTCACCAACATAACATCACAAACTGCGCATAAGTAGTTGTGAAATGACAAGGTAATTTTCATTAATAAATTGAGCGCAAACAGTAACCAATTTATTCATGAAAACTACTTGGAACCAACAAAAGTCCTTAAAACAAAAACATACATCAAAAGGGAAAGCATTTCATAAAATTCGAATGACTCCCAAATCAATCCTCGAGGTTAAACTCAAGTGGCTCAATGTCCACCTGCTCATAAGGAATTGGCAAGGCCAATATAACCCCAGCGGCATCAAGGGCCTTAAGCCACCCATGTTTGAATCCCCAATTCTCAAACTTGGAGACTTCATCTACGTATTCCTCGAAGGCGGCGCATTTTCCTGCTTCGAATGCGGCAGAAGCCTCAGATTCTACCTTTTCCTTGGCCGCCTTCAACTCTGCTAACTCAGTCTCCACCTTGTTAAGCGCCTCCTCGGCTAGCCTAAGCAATTCTTTGCTCGCGTTCGCCCTATCTTCAGCATCAGAGCAAAGATGATCGGTAGTCCAAGCCCTTTCTACTTCGGCTTCGGCTCGCGCAGTCTCCATTGCGGCTCTCATCATCTCAAACTCGGCCCTGCTCTTTTGATCGCCCACTTCTAACTGCAAACGGTCAATCCTCTCAAGGGCATCGTGTAGGCGACGGCCCAAGTCGGCAATTCTGCCGACCGTCTGCAAAACGAGTTGGGATCGTTAGATGCCATAGGCAACCAAAATCAAAACAAGTCATGTTCACCTACCAAAAGGGCCGACTGCGCAGATAGGGCTATGGCCACCAAATCCGGCACGGCATGAAAGGATGCCTTATCAGCTGGTAGGGAGACTGAAGACGCCAGGCTCAAAGCTACCGTTGGGTCGGTAATGATAGATGCATTAGAGGAAATCAGCGTGTCTCTGATCTTTGGCTGAACAATGAAAGGAACAACCACGTCCGACTCTTCTAAGCGAGGCATTTTATCAGCAGGACTATCTTTCGAACCGGCCCATCCCTCGACGGTACGCTTCTTGCCCCACTCTTCCGGAATCAACCGTTCTTCAATGACCGGTTGTTCAACCTCTTTCGTTGTTTCGGCCACAACAATCTGAGCCGGCTCTTGAATAACGGGTTCGAAAGACTCAATTAACGCAGGTCCATAACAGGCGGCCTCAGCCTTTTTCCGGGCGGCCATTCGTTCGACATATTTCTTTTGAGCCATCTGCGTGAGGTTTTCCCCAACCATACCTTCAAAAAATCGCAGGGTAGGTCTCCCAAACTTCCAAAAATATCTCCAGAAAAAAACTCCGCCTGACCCGAAGCGGACGGCAAGGTAGGCTGACTAAGTCTGGATGCCTCAAACGCCGAGTTTAGGGCCTCGTCAACCTCTTCGGCCTCCTCAGGGAACTCTCTGGCTGGTTCGGCGACTACCTCTACCACCGGCTCCACGTCTTGCCCCGAATCAGAAGCTTCGAGACCAACTTGCCTAAGGCTCCAGAAGCTGGGGAAGATAAGAGCCGCAAGGTGTTGATCGCCAGATGGAATCGAAATGTTGTCAGCGGTCGAAAAAGTAGTATAAGTAGGCTCGTATCGAAGAAGTATGTGCACCGCTCTCCCTTGCTTCTGTATGTTTAGACGGCCGAAGTATCCGAGTGCAGTCGCAATATGCACAAGGACTGCGTCGTCAGTAGAAACCAGAATCTTCTTCAATTTACTGCCTGCAAAGACAAAGGGTTAAACATGGAGAGTTGGTCGAGTGAAAGAAAAGTTCAATAAACGCAAGAAGACACACGGCAACCTGGTTTACCCCTCCATCTGGGAATAGGGTCTAGGCGACCCTCACCTTCGCCAAATTCCCAGTTCCCTCGGACATTGACCATTACGTCGTCCACATGCTTACCAGAACTGGCAAGCATGGTTACCAAATGATGGTCAGTATCCTTGGCCCTAAGAAAGTACCGCCCAAGCCGACCGGAAGATTTAGCTAAAGCATAGCAGTGCCGAATGGCCGGAATGCCAAGATCGATCCTGAGGCGCCGGTTTAACTCTACAATCCCCATTACGATTCGAAAAAAGTTCACGTTGGGTTGAGAAGGAATCAGACCCCAATGGCGGAGGACGGCCCTAAGGAATGGATGTAAGGGAAAACAGACCCCGCCCTCTACAATGGATAGGAGAGGAAAGACGATTGAATTTCGATCCTCTCTCTCTATATCCAGAGTGTTGTCCGTCACTAGAGACAGATGAACATCGTCGGGGATGGAAAAGTGTCACCAGAATCTAGAAACACGACCCTCAGAAATGAGGTCTTTCAAGTGTTTAGCCATTTTCGCGAGGAATCAAGGGTTCGCCAAAATTAAAATAACAAACAGAAAGTAGGATTGCAAAGAAAAGAGAAGAAGACTTACGAGGAGCAAGGGGGACGAGGGTAGACGGAGAAGAGTTACAGAAAATGCGAGTCAGAGAAGGGATACTCGCTAGTGGTCCAAGAGTCTCGAATACTCGACGAAATGTACACTCGAAAGGACTGAAATTTCAAATCGAAATAAATGTAAGACGCACGAATGAGGCGGGAAAGTGTAATGATGACCGAAAAGGTGTGCGCATTCTGACATTTGTATTGGGGTACGCGAAGCCGCCTGACCTGTTTTAACTTTTCCAATTCAAGACCAAACACGCCGATTAACTACCGTCAATGGGGAGTTCAGGGGCCAATTGTCGGAGCCGAATAATGGCAAAATCAGACGGTGCGTACCTTAGAAGACTGATATTAATCGGCTGTATCCTACGAGAATGGGAAGCCGAATATAATATATGTGTTGAATAAGTGTAGATCCTTAGAGCCGAATAAGAGAAAGGACAATGATTAAAAAGTAGGCCCTGGCCCCGAGGATCGAAAGGAACAGGTATAAATACAGGAACAATGGATTGAGAAAGGTATGTAAGAATCACTTCACTTAACTTAGTAAACAAGCTATCCTGAGTGTCTGAACTGACTTGTCCGTCGGAGTGCTAATTCCGGCACCCCCGACCGGAGTGTTTGTATCTTTTCAGGTGACTAGCTGAGGATCACTAGCGTCTCCCTGGATCTGAAGAGTATTTCCAAACCACTTCTCCACAAGTTATTATTTTCCCAACTGTGTAGCTTAGTGTGTGTTCATCCTGTAACTGTGTAGGGTTGGCATCCGAGGACGCTCACTAGCCTATCTGTAGCCCAGAACTCTGTGAGTAACAATGTTGTAAAGATATGTCCAATTGAAATTATTTTCAAAACAATAACTGTACTGTTTAATGAATGAATGTTTGTCCTATTTGTGAACTGTATTCGTGGCATCCATGGCAATTTACTGTTGCTAAACTGTTACTGCTACTATTACAGAGATCTCTGTCAGTTCCCATATTGGAACCACTACTGTTTACTGATATGATGGCCATCATCTGACTGTTCGGTCTGTTAAGACCTACTGTACTGTTTGCTATTGGATGTACCACATATGACTGCTATAGTTTCTGAATGACTGTTATGGCATAATGTATGAGCCACAAACTGATTGACTGATATATTGATAAATGACTGTTTTCAATACTGAAAGGACATTCATTCTTAACCTCTTTACGCATATGTTATTCACTGGGCTTTAGCTCACTGCTCATATATATATATAGGTGTTCAGGCACCGGACCGTTGCTAGAAGCGCCAGGCTAAGCTCCCGTTTTGTCAAGGCCAACCATCGTGTCTCACTGCGAGGTTCCAAGTCCTTCAAGCTAGGGCTTTTTGGGGTGTTTTAATTTTCCCCCTTTTGTATCTGGTTTTGTAACACTGTATAGACTGATATATGTACCTGTACTATACTGTTATGGTAGGGATTTGGTCCCTAACCTGTATGCCTGTATATGATGTATGTATATACTGTTTTGGTTTGAATGTATATGAAATGTCTTTTTGTATACAGACTGTCACAGTTCATTGGACATCTTTTAACTACTGTTTTGGCTTCCACCAGCCCCTGTACTTTGTATTACTGTTTTACTGTTAAGCAGGCCTTCGGTAATCTCGGATTACTGGCCGGTTACGGTGCTAAACCCATAGGGGCGGGTTTGGGTCGTGACACTTTCTCACCATCACTCAAATAAAACAACAATCCATGGAATCATGGTGGAGTATAAGGAATTTATCTATGGGTTCCTAATTAATTTTAAACTTCATATAACCATGAGTGTGATTACAACAATAAAATAAATCCATAAAAAAAACCCTAAATTTGACATACCCAACTAATCAAAATCAATCAATCAACTAAAAACCTTAAACCTTACATACACAACTAAACAAAATAATTAAATCAATCAATCATTTATAAACCCTAAATCTTACATCTACAACTAATCAAAATAATTAAAATTAATCTATCATCTTTATGTAAAAACAAAATCAAACTAACATCAAACAAATAAAAATAAATAAATAAAAACAACGAATTAAACATAAATCAAGGGAAGTGGGTTTTGTACTCACAATATTATTTTGAAGATCAAAAAAATCTTTAGAAAATTAATGGAGCCACCAAAACAAAATCCTAACCCTAATCCTCATTCTCTTTTCACGGCACACAGCACAACACTCTCTATTTTGATTTCTCTCTCTCTCTCTCTCTCTCTTTCTCTCTCTCTCGGCTCTCTCTCTACCGTAGCAGAGCACTCTTTCTTTTGATTTTGTTTTCTTTCTTCTATCTTCTAAACCTAATCCCTATTCTAATCTAATTTGATTATTATATATTATTATATTATATTAAACAACATAATTATAATATATATAAATATAAATATAAGATAAAATATATATATGTATATATATCTATATATAACACCTTTTTTTTATATAACAAAAATAAATATATAAATATATGAATTAATTGAATAACACATTAAATTTATTAATTACAACATTAAATTCATTAAATATCACATTAACTAATCAACACATTAAATTCTCATATAAACCACACAATTAATAAAGCCAAAAAAATAAAATAAGATAATAATAATCATAATAATAATAAATAATGACTTAACAAAATTAGGATCGCTACATTATGAGGAATGAGGATTTTGGAAATTGTTGTGCAAGATGTTGATGAAATCTTGAATGACTAAATCGTCGAGAATGGTACAAAAAGAGGGAATGTAGCTACTTGTTGATAAATTTATTTGAACATTTGGTTATTTTGTGAAATAACAATGAAGAGAGGGGAAAATGGGAAATGTGGTTGTTATGGTATTGTTGTTGAGGTACTTGAAAAATGGAGAAAAGTTACGAGGCATTAATAACTGTTGCATTACATATTCATTCAATTGATTATTGTGCATTTCAAATTTGAGTTTGAAATGTTTATATTAAGAAAAGAATATTTTGAAATGAGAATCAGTGAAATGTTATGAGATAAATATGATGGTAAGTCCGGATAGGAGGTGCAGATGGAATTGATAAATTTGCCTGAGTGTCCGAGGTGAAAGACTGAAAACGCGAGCGGAAGAGGTACCATTTCCTTTCTAATTAGCAATCGGTAAAGTGGGGTTTTTGGTAGTGCCAATTATGCCTACTTGCAGACACCAACTTAGGGATTACCTGATGTAGCACTTGTACCATTTTTAAAACTTTTGGGAAGTGTATTTGAATCCTTTATTTTGTTTTGGGAATCTTTGGTGTTATTGAATGTTGGTTTTGGAGGAGTATAATCTGATTTAATCTTGTTGGGTTTGGTTGTTTGTGTTTGTTCTGGTCTAAAGTTCCTTGGAACTTGGAAATTTTGCCTTGGGGTCGACACTAGCCTTCCTAAGGGTCGACCCTTGCATGTTGTTATGTCTTTGGAAGTGTTGCTGGAATATAGGGTCGACACTAGCCTTGGTGGTGTCGACACCTGCCTCTTGTTGCTGTCCACTAGGGTAAACACCAGACTGGGAGAGGGTCGACCCTCTTCTGTCTGTGTGTTGATTGCTGGAACATAGGGTAAACACCAGTCTGGGTAGGGTCGACACCAGCAGTGCAGTCAAGCTTAGTTTCCCAGATTTCCTCTTTGGTGTCGACACCACTGTTGCAGGGGTCGACCTCTGCAGAGTTTTTTTTTCAGATTTTAATATGACTTTTGGCCCTACTATTTTAGGGTTTTGACTTGATCTTTTTGGGTTGACTTTGGGACTTTATTTTACTTTGACCTAGTACTATAAATAGGTTTCCACTTAACCCATTTCTTTATTTCTTTTCTCTTTTCTCCCTCTAAAACCGTGAGACCCTCTCTCTCTTTCCCAAAAGGCACTTTTCACTCAAAATCTTTAGATTTACTCTCTTGGAAGCATTTTCTTGCCTTACTCCTTTGAGAAAGATTGTAGATCTCGTCAAGAGATTCGTTTTGATCCAAGTAGAAGTTGGTTTCGACAACTTTGGGGTTTCAACCTTTTTGCTCATCTTCTCTTCCAAGCTTGAGGTAGGGATATTCTTGAGTTATATATGCATGTTTTGCAAGTTAAATGTTGATTTTGTGTTTCTATTGAATTTGTTTTGAGAGTTTTGGTTTTGGTTAAAAGATGATAAGATTTCTCAAATGAGGGTTTAAACGTTGAAATGTTTCTAAGTTGATCCTTGTGACTTCTTAATTATTGTTTAAAAGGGATGATTTTGATGATGCTTCTATCATGAAGTGAAGATGTGTTGAGTTTTTGACAAAAGCCCTAGAAATTGGGGATTTTACAAAATAATGAAAATGTCTTTGAAAGCACTTATTTTCTTGTGTTAAGAGGATGTATTAGAGTAAGTTCCACCAAATGTTATCATAATAACAACATACTTGACACATGGGATATGAGATGGTATTTTAACATTGTTACTAACACTTGAATTTGTAATGAGGTAAGATGATAATTGTTGAGCACCGTGGTAGTGAAATTGAAATCTTGAAGGATGACGTTTGAAAATTTCATATAACCTTATGATGTTGTAAGATGGTGAGTTGTTGAGTACCATTGATGATGTGAAATGCTTAATTATAATGTAATGGGGAAATGAAATGAAAGATGACATGTTGGCCATGTTGAAAGGTTTGGTCATGATGGGTTGGTGTTGAGGACTTGTGATGATATGTTGAAGACACATGATTTTTTTTTGTGCAATGAGAAACGTATTTGTAAAAGTAGAAAGGTATTTGTTTATTATTGTTGTTAAGACATTTTGGAAATAGAGAAATGTTATGAGATATTAATTATTGCATCTCATTTCCATTTGAGTCTATATCATCAATGTGCATGAAGTGGATTATTACCAATGTTGCATCCCATCATGTTTACTTGAGAAAGATTATATTACCACGAGAACTAATGGAAATGTGTATGGGGTAAATACGTTGGTAAGTCCGGATAGGGGGTGTACATGAATTTGATAAGTTGGCCTGAGTGTCCAGGGTGAAAGACCCGAAAGCCGCGCGGATAGGTGTCGAGCCTTCCGGTTAGCACCGGTAAAAATGACAGATTGGTAGTACTCGCAGAGTCTACTTGCAGACACCAGCCTAGGGATTACCAGTGTCGTATTTACCGTCCCCATTGAATTAATATTGGAAGTTTGAAATTGATGAGACTACAAGCTAATATTGAGGACATGGTGATTTTGAGAAAGTGCATTGAAAATGAATATTTTCCTCATTTATCAACTTTGGCATGGCATTGCATTCACATTGATTTTATGTTGAGGATATTGCATAACTGTATATACTTTGTTAGAATTCTCTACTGGGCTTTATGCTCACCCCTATGGGATTTTGGTGCAGGCAAAGACGTGGTGATCCCGCCAAGTTGAGGGCGCGGATAAATGTAAAGAGTATAAATATAGCGATCCCGGATTTACCCTTGTTGTATAGTGATCCGGACATGTGTCCGTGGATGTTGGTCGTTGATTATTATCTCGTTTACATCCTTTTTACTTCGTATTTGAGTTATAGGATGTATTGGGCAGGCTTGTTACAGGTTGGTTGAGTTTAGAAACCAAAACTAGTTGCCCAGATTTTGGCCTGTCCGCTCGAGCGGGGGTATTGAAGCTCGAGCGGGGAATACGCCCATCCAGTATTTCCTGTGCAGTGTTGGACGCTCGAGCGTGGGTTTGGCCGCTCGAGCGGGACTGTGTGAGTGACGCTCGAGCGGGGAGTTGGACGCTCGAGTGGAGACCTGGTTCTGTAAAAGTTCTGGGAGTGTGCATCCGGCGCTCGAGCGGGAGTTTGGCCGCTCGAGCGGGAGTCTGTGAGTGACGCTCGAGCGGGGTGTTTTACGCTCGAGCGGAGAGACTGGGTTAAAGCTCCGTGCTTTGACTTTTCAAATCACTTTTTCACTTTCTCTTCTCTCTCTTACTTTTCCAAAAACACCATTGTTGAGCCTCTCACTCTAGAACTCTACCTTCTTTCTAGGTTTTGATCTAGTAGGAGTGATTTGCTCACCTTTGGCCTTTACAAAAAGGTTGTTGATCGTCGAGGGCTACATTTCAATCTGAAAATTTCGGGATTTGGAGCACGTTGGGTTGTGTCACCTTCTCCTTTAGGGCTCCGAATTTGAGGTAGGGATATCCTACTCCTCTCTATGGATCTTGTCTTTAAATTTTGGTATTTTGAGATGTTGGAGTTGGTTTGGTAATTTTGTGAAAGTTGGGGGGGACTTTTGTGTAATTTTACAAAAAGTTGGGGTTTTATTCGTAATAAACCTAGAAGCATGTTTGGCATAGAGAAATGGAATAATTGTTGAATTATTGATGAGAATGGGACCTAAGGGTTAAAATGTTAATTATGGAAAATATCTTAATTACATTGTTTGATTAATTGGGTTAATTAATCGTGAGAAATGAAGAAATAAAATGAGATTGTTGAGATTGGGATTGAAAAGGGTTAAAGGGTGTAGTTGAATTATTAATCACTCACTGGAATGAAATGTTGATTACATATCCATTTGTGCATTTATTATCTGTTTAGAAATAATTGCTTTGGGCTATCGGTGGAGGATAGTCGTAATTGTTGTAGACAATGCATGATGATTAGGCAAATGAAAACTAATCAATGGAATGTGTCATGGAATTTGACGGTTGATAGAATACATTAACTATATGTATTGAGTGATTGTATATAGAACCAATGTGTTTGTATTCGTTATGTGTAGAGGAGGAGATGGGGGATGTACTCCGCGGTTTAGGGGAAGATGGGGGATGTACCTCTAAACCGGATAGTGTTGGGAGAAGATAGGGGGTGAACTCCGTAGATACAGCTCATATACTTGTCTAGAGAAGTGAAGATAGAGCTTCTAAGCTTATCTTTGTGAAGTGTGGATACAGCTTATATGCTTATCTGTGAATATGGGATATTGTTGTTATACATATCTGTTGAGAATGTGGATATAGCTCATATGCATATCTGTGAATGTGAGATATAGTTTTTATACATATCTGTTGAAATGATGATGGGGCTATTATACTTATCTGTTGAAAAAGGGGAAAATGAAAAGTAACTTGGACTCATAAGTCGTATGACATAAATATGTGATTTATGTGAATGTATCAGAGTAGCCATCTATCAATTGCTAATCTTTTAGTCATTGTTCATGGTTGGTTTAGTGTATTTCTACTGGGCTGTGGCTCACCCTATATGGGAATATCATTTTCAGGTGCAGGTAGCATGCCACCTCCAAGGACATAGCTTGGGAGGCTAGAGGCGGACATACTTTTGTCGTTTTAGTTTTGATGTATTACATGTAAATGCAAGCCAAGGGCTTAAGGTGTAAATGAGTTAGCACTCTTTGTTTGTAACCAAGTGTTAACTTGGAAAGTTGTAAGCCCGTAGGGCATTTTGCTTTTGTTATTAACATGTAATACTTTTGTAAACAAACTCTGATGAATAGAAGAATGTGGTTATTTCATATGTCAATGAATGTCTTATTTGATGGGTTTTACGTTATTTTTTTTGAGGGCGTTACAATAAAGCTCTATTTTGTTGTGATATCTTTTTTGTAAAGCCAAGGGCTAATGTGTATGGGTCCGAGAGACCATTTTGTGTAACCGGGCTATTGCCTTGGGAGATGTAAGCTCTTAAGGGCATTTTATTTGTCTTGAGACTAGATGCTTCACATGTTATAGAATTATGTATTCGTATGTTGTGAATGTGAATCGCAAGTGAAACTTTTGTATTTAATCCATTTATTATATATGTGATGTTGGAGGGATTATTGTCATTGTTTAATGAAGGATCATTCGTATGGGTAGTTCATGTTGAAATATTTCGGGGCGTTACACCTGATGTCATATTTACCACCCTAATGAATTAAATTGTAAATTTCTGAATTTGTAGAGAATTTCGAGTTATCATTATGCATGGTGGTTTTCAAAGAGACATAAGCAAAATCTTTTAAAGGCATAGCATGGCATGTGCATTCATATTGGGAATTCTTGTATAAATGTACATACTTTGTTAAGATTTTTCTACTGGGCTTTATGCTCACCCCTATGGAATTTTGGTGCAGGAAAAGATGTGGTGATTCCGCCGAGTTGAGGTCGTGGACACATTTTGTGAAGAGTAAATGATTCTCATTTTGTTGTGATTTATTTTGCTAGTCAAGGGCTATAAATGTATGGGTTCATGAAACCATTTTTTTGTGTAACCGACCTTAAGCCTTGGAAATTGTAAGCCCATGAGGGCATTTTATTATTTTTGGGATTTGATGTTCTACATGCTATATATTCATGTATTTTTAATGTATAATTCGCATGTGGGATTTTTGTACAAACCTTATTAATTAATGGTGTAAAGGTTGGAGTTTTGCGATTATCCCTTAATGGAGGTTGGTTAATGTACTTAATTTGTGTTAGGTTAATTCGGGGCGTTACAAAATAAATAATTTAGTCTTACATTCTTCCACTTAGCCTATATGAGAACTTACGTCAAGATTTAACAAGGTTAACATTAGGCACACAATAAACCATATTCAATATTACCTTTAATTTGGTCATCATCATAATGCTATAATTAAATAGTTCACTAATATGAGGCATGGCGGTTCTACACCAATATTGCGATATAGTCCATTCCATGTACTACAACACTGGCAACTAGTTTAACATAGCCCTTTAAGTGAAGAGGTCCAATGATAAAGTCTATTATGAAAGACTATTCTTGTTGTCATTCATTCATTTTCATATATGTACGTACTCATTTCATAACAGGAAATATATCAAAAACACAATTAATAAGATCTTAATGTGTCAAATAACACAATCAATCATAAATAATTGTTATGGATTACATTCTAGACCCAATTGGCAAGTTTCTTAATTGTCTTTAAGAGTAATCCCTTCATCAATAGATCTGCACTTACAAGTTATATACTTATGTATTTTATTGACACTTTCTGTTTATGAAATTCTTCTTTAACGACAAAGTATTTCGATTCTATGTGTTTAGCATCATTAGAATAATTGTCATTCTAACAAACTAAAACAATTGCGAAATTATATAAATTTTCAACGACTTGGCAATAAAAGTCGACAATCCTAAGTTCCGAGATAAAGTTTCACAATAACAATTCATGAATTGTGATCTCAAAGTACACCACAAATTCAACTTTCATAGTGGATACTTATGATAGTTTGTTTTACACTTTTCTTAATAGTGCTCCTCCACATAAAAGAAACAAAGAACTAAAAGTGAATTTTCTACTATCAATATGTAATGCCCTCAAAATATTATACAAATCAACCATTCATAAATTCTAGAAACATAATAGAAATGTTATATTTTCATTCATCAGAGTTAATATTACAAAAGATATCACATGCATTACACTTTCATAAATATTCATCTTGAAACTACAGCATGTAACTCTAGTTTAGAACAACAAAATAAATGCCCTAAGGGCTTACATCTTTCCAAGACTTCGCTTGGTTACAGCAAAGGAAAAGTCTAGTCTTTATACAAGTAAAGACCTTGGCTTGAATAAACATTCAACTCAATACAAAATCACAAAGGTGGAGCCTTCAGCCCCTAAGCCTCCCAAGCTATGTCCTTGGAGGCGGCATGTCACCTGTACCTGAAAATGGTTTCCCAAGTAGGGTGAGCTAAAGTCTAGTAGAGATATGCTAAACCATATATGAGAATTAACTAAAATATGAGCATCAGATAAATGTGCAACATTCTTAACCAACACATATTCTTTTCAAGGTCATTCAATATAGATAACCAATATCTCAATTCATTTCCATTCTACCATTTCGGGTAAATCAATTAGCCAAATTCATTATTATCAAACAACCAATATGAGATTACAACTCAATGGTTTACAATTCAATACATTCATCAAATCCAACACTTCTATTTCTTGTCATTTTACGGAACCATGTTCGAGGAAATCGGCATCCATAAATATATAAGATTTCGAGATTTTCACCCTGGACACTCCGGCCCAATGGAGTCCATCCCCTATCTCTTCCCAAACAATGGAGTACATTCTCTATCTCCTCCCAAACAAAGATACATATACAATGTATGTAAACACTTTGTCATATACAATGACTAATCAAAACACATATTCAATGGTTTAATCAAACTGTCATATTCAATTACATAATTCAATTGATTAGTTTCAATCATCCTAATTCTCATGCAGTTTCTACAGCAATCATAGCTATCCTCTATCGATAGCCCAAAACAGATATATCTAAATAGATAAATAGATCTATACCAGATAATTTATCAAATTCCATAGGTGTGTGATTTATCAAACCAAACTACACCATTCAATCACATTTCCCCCAATTTCATTATTCCCAAACCAATTTCATTATTTACATAAATAGTTATTTCAACTCAACTTAGGGCAAAATTTCTCATTTTTCCAAAATATCAACCCATAGGTCCAAATCTCATTATTTCAACAATAAAGAACCTCATACACAAATCCAAAAGTTACTTTGTAAATCAACATGAAAAACCCTCTTTTAGTTTAAAACCCAAACCTTAACTTTTACCAAAATCTTCCCAAATCCCACCATTTATACAAAATGACAAATATCTAGGTTAAAGCTCATATTAAAGAGTAGAATATCCCTACCTCAAGCTTAGATGAGAGAGAAGAGAGAAAGCTCAAAAATCGGTGATGACGAAACCACATTTTGCTCCGATCAAAACGAAGCCCTTGACAAGCTCTACACTTTATCTCAAATGAGCAAGGTGAAAAGATTACTCTATGTGAGTAGATCTAGAGATTTAAGTGAAAAAGTTGAGTTTTAGAGAGAGAAGAGAGAAATCACGGTTTAAGAGGAAAAAAGGAAGGAAAATCATGGAAGAAAAATGGTTTAGGCCTATTTATAGTAGTGAGGAAAAGCTCTAAGGTCAAATAAAATAATGGGCCCAAAACCCCTTTAGATAGGGCCCATTCGGATCTCAAAAAATCAGAAAAAAACATGAAGGGGTCGACCCTATCTTCCAGGAACTAACACACAGACATAAGAGGGTTGACCCTCTCCCAGTCTGGTGTTTACCCTATCTTCCAGCAACTAACACACAGACATAAGAGGGTCGATCCTCTCCAGTCTGGTGTCTACCCTATTTTCCAACAACACTCCCAGAAACTTCACCAACAGGTAAGGGTCGACCCTTAGGAAGGCTGGTGTCGACCCTAGAATAGAATTTCTAAGTCTCCAAGGAACTTTTGACAAGAATAAGTACGAACAACCAAACCCAACAAGTTTAAATCGGATTGTACTCCTCCAAAACCAACTCATAACAACACCAAGGATTTACAAAATAAAATTTAAAGGATTTGAATACACTTTCCCAAAAGTTTTGAAAGATACAAGTGCTACAACATATATCATCTAAAGTCTGAATCTAAATAGCCAATCAATTCATGATTATCAGACTTCATAAATGTGAGCAAATAATCTTTTATTCCTTATTGATTACCTTATCACTTCCTTATTTGACCATTAAATTTCATACAATAAATGTATAAGCAATCGTTTCTATTCTAATTGATTTTATAAAAGTTTGCATAAGGCTGGATTTATTTCTTTTCGGAACATGGATAGCTTTATGTGAATATTCTCTCATTCTAAATCTCTATAGAACTTTTGATATACACCTTCTGAGACAATCTCAACAATTTATATGATTCATTTAGAAATATTTCAATTTCTATCACATTGGTTGTCTTACTAATATATTTCATTTCAAAGTTCTTAAAGAAAATTTCTTAACTCGTGCAATAAATCACGTACATTATTAACAAGCAAAATATCATCAATATACAAAATCATAAATATAAACTTGCCCTTACGGATCTTTGGATATGTACACTAGTCAAAAATATTTTCTTTAAATCCAAAAGAAAAATAGTATTATAAAACTTGAGATACAATTTTTAGAAAGCTTGTTTAAGTCCACAAATTGATTTCTTAAGTTTGCAAGTCACATTTTCATTTTCCTTAATAGAGAAATCTTTGAGTTGATCTACACTCTCTTTCAGAAAATTAATTTTCACATATATTCAACTCAATATCATAATGAGTCACTAATGCCATAATGATTCTAAATCAGCCCTTTAAGATACAAATGAAAAAAGAATATTTCATTGTAATCAATGTCTATTTTATAAGTAAAATCTTTGGCTACATACCTAGCATTATATCATTTTATATTGCCCTTGGAACAATAAATATTTTTGTATCCTTAGGCAATTCAATGAAATCCCAAATTTCATTCTGGTCCATTGATTTTAACTTATCATTCATGACATCAATTCCTTTAGCAGAATCAATTCTTTTTATGGCTTATGATAATAAAACCAAGTTTTACTTATCCCAATATTATAATAAGATTGGTATAGATATACCATATAATCATTCGAAATGATAAATCTCTTTATCTTATGAGATCTTTTTAATATTATTTCTTGTGGTTCTTCTACAACTTTTCATTGGTGATAATTATATTATGGAGTATTTGATTATTCATTTGTTATTGCAAGACATTAAGTTGTTTAACAACTATAGAAATAACAATTTCCTTCAAATTATGGATAATGATACTTGTAGCCAAACTTATTGAATAATCACATTTCATGATTTATCACTCCAACTGATTTCACTATTCTTATTAAATTTGATATTATTGGTTCTATGGCCAAGATAGTAAAACTAATACCCTTTGAATTTTCAAGATAATCAACAAAATAACCACTGATTATTTTAAAATCCAATTTCTTTTCATGTGGATCAATAATTCTAATTTCCATAGACAACCCCAAACATGCAGGTGTCTTAAGTTCAGTTTCCTTCCTATTCACAGTTCAGAATGAATGTTTGGAACTGCCTTACTAGGAACCCGATTTTATATGAAAACAATAGATCAACGACATACATCCACAATATTATGGGTATTTAGAAATTATTTAACATACTCTTAGTTATATTCATTAGAGCACAATAATATTTCTCAACTACATCATTCTACTGACGCATTCATAAATATTATGTCTTTCATAGAGTTTAGCAAATAGACTTGTGTTTTACACTATCTTTATGATTTTCACATTTTTGTTTAATTACCTTTCTTCCTTGATAATGTATACCTCAATGATATCAATTTACTAGAGATCTTTTATGCAATAAATAAACAAAATCATGAAATGAAAATTCATCTATAAAAATGATAAAATAATTTTATTTATCAAACATAAAGTTTCAAAAAGGTACATTAATGTCTATTTAGGTAATATGAAGAAGCCATATATATCTTGTGGCACTTTACATAATGTGATTGAATTGTTTTTCCTTAATGCAACTCATACTCCCACTAAAAGTAATAAAATTTAAGTTCAAAACAATCTCGTCCTTATTAGTTTTTATAACTTTTTTCAAAAAAAAAAAAAAAAAATCTTTTATGCCACAAGTTTGAGGAGTTTTCATTATCAAGTTATATTTAGGACCAACATAATGATGCAATATAAATTAAATTTTTGATAAATCATTAAATTTTAATTTATACAAACCATCATAAATAATACCAAAATTAATAGAAAAGGTATTATCAATAAATTAAACTTTTATTCTAAATTTTTAAAAATAACCATCAAGGTTAATTAAGTTTGGACAAATCAATAAATAATTTTCAAAATTAGAGTGAACATAAATTTGTAAAATAGAGTCTAAATAATGATCAATGTCTAAAAATAAACAATAAGTCTCAATAATTTCAATTGGAGATTTTAACATAATCGGTTTGAAAATAATCTTGCATCAAATTAAAAAAATATAAATAGCCATTTTCTTTCTTATAAGACTGAAAATCTTGAACATACTCATTTTCTTTAGGTAGCTATTTCTTTATATCCTTTTATAAGCATTCTCCCTTTCTTTTCGGCTCCTTGAATTACAAGATCAATAAATGATATCTCAATTACTTAAGTTTTGTGTCTTCTTAAATAAACATACTAGTCAATATAAATGACTCATACTGAAGATGTAACGCCCTCAAAATTAACCCATTATATATCATTGACATGCATTATTTAAAGAAGACAATTTATTAATTCATTCATCAGAGTATTACTAAATAAAGCATTACATGTAACATCGAATAAAATGCCCTACAGGCTTACATCTTTCCAAGCCAACACTTGGATTCAAAAATATGAGTTCTAATCTCAATACAAGAAAAAGCCCTAGGCTTGAATGTTTACATGTACTAATAAATAACAACTATTAACTAAAAGTAGTCTTCTTCAATCCAGATGCCAAACCCTCCCAAGCTAAGTCCTTGGAGGTAGTTTATCGCCTGAACCTGAAAATGATGTTCCCATAAAGGGTGAGCCACAGCCCAGTAGAAATATACTAAACCACCTATAAGCAATGAATAAAGCAATAGCATTCAACAGATGGTCAACCAAAATAATCAATTACTTCATTTTACAGTCTCATGACACTATTGCCAAAGATACGTTTTACTTTCCAATTTTATCAACATGGCTCAGAACCTGGCCAAACTTACAACAGCGAATCACATATATCATATTCACATCCTTCCAATAACAACAACAAATGAGACTCAAGCTCAAATCAACACTTCATACTTCCAGATTGATACACATTTTAGTGTTGTATCAATAAAACACTTCTATATAAATAGCACACATAAAAGTGATGCTAATGGAGTCCATCCCCTATCTCCTCCCAAACAAAATCCGGTTTAGAGGTCCATCCCCTATCTTCCCCTAAACCGTGGAGTACATCCCCTATCTCCTCCCACACAAAACAATGTATGCAAATGCAATGCTCAATCAATACATGTATTTTCTGTATCAATGCAATAGTCAAAATTAATGACTTAACCAATGTGATTAGTTTCAGTTATTCCTAATCCACATGCAATGTCTACAACAATCACGACTATCCTCCACCGATAGCCCAAAACAGTTATTTCTAAACTGAAAATAACTATGTCGACAATTCAATAGACAAATAATTCAAATTATCCAACTACGCCATTTAATCAATGAATTCCCCAATTCCATGAATTTAACCATCTTTTCCCAATTCCTTGAATTAATTATACAAATTAATTTAATAATACAACTAGGGTTTTTCCCAAAATTTACCAAAGTATCCCCAACATATCAAAATACCAAAGCTTAGAACAAAACCTATAAAATGGAGTAGGAAATCCCTACCTCGAAGACAACAACTCAAAAGGTGAAGACAGAGATGAGTGCCCAAATACCAATGTGCTCCAACTCGCCAAATGTTCAGATTAAATGAAAGCCCTCAACTCACTCTATCTTTTTAATGAAGGATCTAGGGTAGAAACACACCCTAAGTGGATCAAATCTAAGAGAGAAGGTGAATAGGGAGAGAGAGAAGTCGGACCTAGGGTTTGGAATCAAAAAGAATATGAAAAAGACTGATCAAAACCCGCTGTTGCGTATTAAAACTGGACAGGCTCGCTCGAGCGAAGACTTGGTCGCTCGAGCGACCAGACACAGAGAAACTACGCTCGAGCCAAGGAAGCCTTGCTCGAGCCAACAAGCCAAAAGCTCGCTCGAGCGAAAGAAAGCTCGATCGAGCGAAGAACTCAAACCCTCAGGTCTGTAACCAGACACACGCTCGAGCGAAGGAACAATTGCTCGAGCGAAGAACGAACTAACTCGCTCGAGCGAAGAAAAGCTCGCTCGAGCCAAGAATGCAAAGCTACAGGTCCAAACCAGACACAAACTCTCGCTCGAGCTACCAAACCCCGGCTCGAGCGAAGAACCAAAAACAACAGCTCGCTCGAGCGACAAGCTCCTCGCTCGAGCGAAGATCCAAAATACTGGACAGCAACACTTGATTTCTAAACCCAACCAACCTGAAACAAACCTGCCCAACACATCCTATAATTCCAAATGAGAAATAAGGGACAACAACAACTGTTATACAATGACAGAATCTACGGAACCTAAGTCCGGATACAATAATCAAATGGGAGAAGGCCGGGGTCGCTATAGAAGAGATGAATAATTCAAAATAAATTGCACGAAAACAAACTCATTCACAAATATTCTTAAATTCTTTAATTGAGCAATCATCAAGTTAGATAATTCAATGACATGCTCATACATCTCATGCAAACCATCAAACTTTATGTTGGTAAGCTTAACCATATGTATCCCAGCCGAAAAAACTTATTAGCAGTTCGGAAACATTATTTAGCATTATCAATTTAAGGGAGTTAAAATTTAATATTTGCTATATTCATTCGTATAAAAATATAAATTTTATTTGTTTGATCCTTTTATACATTATAAAAAATCTTTTCTTTGTTTTATAATGCTTGAATTATAATAGCAGTAAATTTCTCAAATAGTAACACTAAGTCAAAATTCAAGACATCGAGATGAAACAGAACTTATTTTATTTTTATTTTTTTTGAGAAATCTTTTTCATTTAAAATCGAAACAATCAAAGTATACAAATATAGCGAAATAAAACTTTAATCAATAATTTATGCTCCCTACATTAATGCTAAGAGTAATCAATAATTGACAATTAGTTTAAATAAACATATGTTTAAACAATCATAAATAGTATTACCGTGATCTACCTTTGGGATAATCTAATGGCATACTATTTAACAATTATGGTAATTCCTTTTCACTAATAGGACTAGTTGATAAAATATTCATAATTAAGTAGGTTTCTTAGCTTTGAGTATTCATTCCAATATCAATTATGAATACTCATCAACTATCCTATTCCAATTCAACAATTACTTAGAAGTGGTGCACCTTTGGGCCAACCGGATATCTTTGTAATTAAAGAATTGCGATTTGCAATATCATTATTTTTTAATACTTGGGAAGGGTATTAAATTTTAATTATTTGATTTGATATCTATGTGTCATTTCGATTGGGTCACTTTGGCAATTACCAATCGTATCATAATTTAGATTTCAAATCAAAATAAAAACTTTGCATGGACATTATTGAATAAATAATAATTTATTCACAATTATTCATCATCATAATCATAATGCATATTACTAAATAATAAAAATAATATTGAGACAATAAATATTAGCACAATTCATATTCCATGTCACATAAAAATATATACTTTTGTACTTCATCAAATCACCTATAAAAATTAAGCTTATACATAATGGTGGTAATAACGTCATACTGAAATAATTTTTTAGAGGTTACAGTTGGATCATAAATAGCAATATGCTTAGTACTATAAATATCACAATAACACTTTAATGTACCTCACAGTAAAATTTGATAATATAAAATTCAAAAAAACATGAATAATAATGATTCATTATAAAATATGAATATCTTTAGGCATTACTAAATCAAACAATACAATGGTCATTATCCACTAAACCTTTCCTCATAATAAAAAATAATTAAATCATTCATAATATCCAATTATCAAAATATTAAAACATTCGGTTTATCATTAAAGAGTTAGCACTCATTAAATAAATATTATTTATACAATATTCAATCCAATCTAAATTAGGAACATAAGAGTTGCATATTAAATTTCATATCATGTTTAGTACATTGAAAAATTTTGACTGAGACAATCATAATTGTAATCAAAATTAATAGATATTTACTTAATCGGAAAATCATAATGTTCTGAAACATGAGCTTTGATACCACATGTAAATAATTGTATTATGTTATGCATGTAACAACATTCATAATCTAAAATCGTGAACTATCATGATTTTCACAAATAATAAAATACTATGAAAAATAAATAACATACCTGAATCAGTTATACGAAACCTTCGAGTGACCCAAAATTGATTGAAAATAAACCTAATAATAATATTAGTGGAAAAGGGTTTCTCTCTCTTGACCCTCTTTAGAATACATTGAATTCAAAATTATTTTGACGGATAGTCTGAATGTCCTTTTATAGATAGAGAGAGGACCAGTTTCCTTATTCAACAATGATTCCACTTTCCTATCAGAATAGGATACTTGGAAAGCACTCTTCTTTATTTACTAATTAATTGTAGCAAAAAATACGGAATTATAATCCTGTCAAATCTCTAATTCATATTACCATATCATGTGGGTCAATATAATGACTAAATAAATAATTTAGTCTTACAACTTATTCCCAAATCGAGAAGCAAAATCCCCTCCAAATAGCACAAAGAAGGTGATGAATTTGATATGTTAACTTGAGGACTTGACAACTTATTCCTGAAATGAATAGAAAAATCTTCTCAGAATAGCTCAAAGAAGATCATTTTCACTTGAGTACTCGACAATTTATTCTCAATTCAAAATCCTATCCAACAATAGAAGAAAACTATAGATTTGTAGAGTTTCATAATGAATTTTGATTTAAGTCTCTAACCGTCAAGTGTGATAGAGATTGATGGAGTTTCGTCACGAGTAATTTTATTTGATCTTTGAAACTTTATACTTTATGGAGATTGATAAGTTTGTTGGAATAAATCTTATGTGTACTGTTGAAACACGTAATAATTGCACCTAATATATATTACCAAATTATATAAAAATATAAGTTGAAAACTACATGAATTGGTTGGGTAAAACTAACCCAAATCGTATAAAGAGAACCAGAAATACTAAAAGGAGAAGTAGAAACTTTACAAACAGATTTTAAAAAATATGGAACCATAAACAATTTGATCGAGGCTTCCTTAAGACAAATCTGTCTTTCACTATGGTGCTCATGAGTTTTTATTGGATATTTATCTCCCAAGATATAACAATCGAACCTTGCAAAAGCAGTACTACCACGGCAAGTCTGACAAACCTTACTGTGTAGAATTTTCCTTTACAGAAGAAATACAAAGTACCAAAGAAGAGAAAAACAAGATGAATTCGATACTTGATTAATGCAATGAGGGCCTGTTTATATAGGTGAATTGGTGGCTCTTCGAATAATCATGGTGACTTTTCAATGAAAAGACACACCTTTTATTGAATAGGTGCCATTGAACAGACAGGTTCAAATTCTAAATCGAATCTTGTTTAATTTTGACCCCAAAAATGAACGCATTTATTTAAATAAAATCAAATTTTAAATTAAATAATTTTTTTCTTAAAATCATTCTCAAATGGTGTATTTTGGAATCAATTTCTCATTTACCTGTTAATAGTTGTTAAACCATTTTTCCAACAATTTTGGTGAAAAGACATTTGGGGTTTTAGAGGCTTAAATTGAATAGAGCTTTCTTTCTTGACTTGATGCAGATTTTGTTTAGAGATAAATAGCAAATTATCACTTTAATATTGTATCATAATTTTATTAGCTTAACCACCTCAATGTGACAAGTGGTTTAACTTAATTAGTAAAAAAATTATTTATTACATCATTGGGGCTTAATTTGATTAGCCAAAAACTTATTTATTGCATTATTTTAACATATGATAATATTTTATTTGACCACTATATAATTTTGATTTGAGACCAAACAGACGCCTAACAATATTTATTTATTGATAATTATGCTATATTTTATAAGCCTTTATAGTATGTGACAATTGATAATTGACTAAATTTTTAAATGCTTATAGTTGCATCCCAAATAGTGGGTCATCCGTTATCCTTCAACTAATTAATAAGATGAGTAAATATGTTTGGAATACCACTGTTGGCTAAAATGTTGGCTTATTTTTCCTACGAAGGAAAATATCATAAATGCGAGCGTGCCAGCAAGGATTGAAAAATCCTTACAGATTAAATTCAAGCCAATTATCAAGCGATTGTGTTGACGGTTCTTTTGCCTCAACGAAGAGGACTTCAAGATTGCCAAGTGTAAAGAAAAGAAAAATTAAAAGAAGAATGGGGAACGGAGAAAGATGATTGAGTGAACAATCAAAGTAATAATTACTTACCTCTACTCCTATGCTTCGAAATGGAAATGCTGAAAATAAATGCTTCGAAATATAAATCTATGTTAAACTACTCCTAAGATAAGGAAAATAACAAGAAATATTGAAATCAAGTGTCTTTGATTATGAATTCTGGATCTTTTACAATGTAGCCATTAATGGCTATTTATAGAAGAAAAAATACAGCAATAACTACTTAGTAACTACCCATTTCTTCCATCTTCATTCTTGTCTTGCCATGTGTCATTCCACTCATCCACTTTGTCCTCCCACTCATCCACTTTGTCCTTCATATTCTCCATTATCTCTATAACTTCTTTTAACTTCCAAATGAATAAGAGGATGCCACGTGTCCTGCAATTATATAAATAATAAATAATAATAAAAATTGCAGATTTATGGTGTTAACATTACCCCCCGCAGCCCTTAAAAATGATGTTTATTTGAATTTTTGAAGGGCCGAACCAAGCACATGACTAACCTAAGCAGCAAAGTGCTTCGAATGATGTAACAACACCAATAAAGTGCTTCGAATGAGTATGAAATTATGACAAGATGACTCGAATTATTACTAGTAACAAGCTTCGAAAGTGATATAAAGAACCAAAATCATTCTTCGAAGGTCGATGGAACCGACCAAAGACGAATTACATCCTCAAAAATACTCGACAAAGCTTCGAAGGTTCATAACCTCCATTATTATTTCTTCGAAGCTGTTGTTGATACAAGATAGAGTGCTTCGAAGCTTACAAAATTATGGCAAAACGGCTTTCGAAGCAACTTATGGCAAAACGGCTTTCGATGCTGTTTTTGGCCAACATTGTGGTTATTCAAAACTTATATGTTCTGGTTCACACAGAATTAATGAAAATATTAATTTTGTGCTTCGAACCAATTATTAATTCTTCGAAGACACCAAAACTGTTGTTCTTCGAGCCAACTTATGATGCCAAAAACAGGCATTATTCGACAACTAATTAATTGTCATTTTACATATATTTGAAGAGATGTACACATTTCGAAAGTTTTCAAAGTTTTATACAGTTTCGAAGGTGAAGTAATCAACCTTCGAAACAACTCTTGATGTTTCGAATGTATCTTCAAAGCTTTATACAGCTTCGAATGTGAAGTAATCAACCTTCGAAACAACTCTTGATGCTTCGAATGTATCTTCGATGCTTTGATTGTGTACATACAAACAACTGGCCATCAATTTGAAAAGATAAGCCATTCTCAACCATTTATTTAAATGCAAAGGCTTTTTCTAGCCAAGTTCATGCATTTTAAATGGTCATCCCTTGTTCTTAGTGCTTCGAACTCATAAGAACAATTTGTTAATTTTATTAACCACATCATCATAATTATATTTTGATGTGAACCACAAATCCAAAAAGGATTTTGAACACCAAAAGTCATGGTATAGTGTGACCATGAAAATTTATACTTTTTGACATTTTGAAAAATGTCAAAAATTTTGAATTCATGAACAGTGGCTTGTTCATTGTTCTTGACCATGTTTGTTTTAAAAACATGACTTTTGCCGAATAGGTTTTCATAATTATTTGGCAAAATGGGTTGTTTTTCCATGTTAGCCATTAATGGCTTATGAAAATCACCCATAGATATATTATTTTCATGACTTGACTCTCTAAAATTTGGTTTTTGGACCCCCCGAGTCATACATGGAACATCATTCTTAGCCAAATTTGGTTCAAGAACATGCTCTTTCGTTGTGTTAATTTCATAATTTGGCTCTTTAAAAACGGATTCTTGAACCCCCCGAGCCATTGATGAAATCAACTCTTTGCTTTTGCTATTTTTAACCATGGAAAAATTCTGAAAAAATTCACCAATTCCGGCCATTAAGGCCTCAGTTAAAGACTTGGTAGTGAGAGTTGATAACTCATCATTCCATTGGCGAATTTCCATATCAAGTTGATGAATTTCTCCAATTAAATGGTGTCTTTGTTCTTCCACCAAATAATATTGTAAGGGATGAAAATTTATTTCATCAAGAAAATGAATCTCTTCTTGAAGATCCAAAATTTCTTGTTTACCAATAAATTTCATCTAGACTATTTGAAATGGACAAATCCAATTCATTTTCCATTTATTACACTTGACGTCCCACTGGGCGTGCCAAAAAATGTTGGCTAAAATGTTGGCTTATTTTTCCTACGAAGGAAAATATCATAAATGCGAGCGTGCCAGCAAGGATTGAAAAATCCTTACAGATTAAATTCAAGCCAATTATCAAGCGATTGTGTTGACGGTTCTTTTGCCTCAACGAAGAGGACTTCAAGATTGCCAAGTGTAAAGAAAAGAAAAATTAAAAGAAGAATGGGGAACGGAGAAAGATGATTGAGTGAACAATCAAAGTAATAATTACTTACCTCTACTCCTATGCTTCGAAATGGAAATGCTGAAAATAAATGCTTCGAAATATAAATCTATGTTAAACTACTCCTAAGATAAGGAAAATAACAAGAAATATTGAAATCAAGTGTCTTTGATTATGAATTCTGGATCTTTTACAATGTAGCCATTAATGGCTATTTATAGAAGAAAAAATACAGCAATAACTACTTAGTAACTACCCATTTCTTCCATCTTCATTCTTGTCTTGCCATGTGTCATTCCACTCATCCACTTTGTCCTCCCACTCATCCACTTTGTCCTTCATATTCTCCATTATCTCTATAACTTCTTTTAACTTCCAAATGAATAAGAGGATGCCACGTGTCCTGCAATTATATAAATAATAAATAATAATAAAAATTGCAGATTTATGGTGTTAACAACCACATATGTAATGCTCTATGGTATTTTGAGATTACTGAATCAATTACTCATCGTTTTAGTGCCAAAAGAATTGTATATGTATCTGCGTACACGCACACACAAAAAATCTTATTTTTTTATTTAGTGCACTATTTTCAATTTCAAGTTATAATATGTTACATTTTAGGTCCATCTAGATTAAATGAATCCAAAAATTTTAAAGATTTTAATTTTTATTCATAAAAATTAATAAAGATAAAAAAATCCAATTTTTATATTAAAAAAAAGTTAATAACATTTTGGTTTTAAAAGTTTTGTCATTTTTGTTCCCAATGTATAAATTGTGTTAATTTAGTCCCTAATATATAAAAGTATTTTAATTTAGTTCTTAATAGCGTTTCAATATGGGAACTAAAAATGTAATTTTTTTTTTTATGTCCGGGTTATTTACACGTACTTCAACTAATCTCGAGATTCACTCAAAGCTTCCCCTCCACGTGGATTAAGCAAATCTTGGGCAGAATCTACGAGTATGGCCCCAAAGAATTGATAGCACTTAATAGGAGTTAAACTTGAGACTTGGATGGAGTACACTCCTAAACTCTAAACTACATCCACTAGGCCAATCTCTTAAGGTTGAGAACTAAAAATGTAATTAATCAAGCAAAAAAAAAAAATTGAATCGACTTATTTTCGATTTTAGTTTAAAAAATCTACCTAATCTATACTGATTTTTTTTGATAAACTTTGAAATGTTCAGTTTTAAAAAAATAAAATAAAATAAAAATGAACTCATATTTTTCTGCGTCTCTAGTAGATAGGATCTTCTATTTGATTTATTGATTAATTAATTTTTGATTTTAAAATAGTTAGCAGCGTTGAGTATTAAAAGAGGGGCAAGTGTAATTTGTGATTCAATCGCGGTACAGGGCCCGAAAGACTAACGGCTCGAATGGCTCGAATTTTTTCCCGCGTGAAATTTTGATTCACGTGGAGCTTACGTGTTCTGCACAAAGTGATGAAGAAAAATGAAACAAAAGAGCAGAAACCAGAGAGGAGAAAAGGAAGAGAGAGGGAGACGACCACAATGGCGAGAGAAGGTTGCGACCACGACGACGAGGGCGAGAGAGACGACGATGACCGACCTGGTGTTCACTGACGGGCGTCGCTGACCACCGTCCAGCGGTGTTCGGAATCTCCATTTTGTATCTGTAGGTAAGGAATTTGAGATGCATGTTAATACAAAAAACGTTTATCTCAATTGAATCTGGAGACAATTACTTACCTATCTGTAGGTAAGTAATCTGTATGTTGAATCTGTAGGTAAGTAATCTGTATGTTGAATCTGTGTATATTCAGCAGATTCAACACACTGAATCTGGAGACAATTACTTACCTATCTAGAATTACTTAATCTGTATGTTCTCCACTGAATCTTCATTTAATAATGATCTGTGTATGTTAAAAAAATTCTGCACTTAGTCTCCACTGCAGCTATGTACCATCTGGTTATTGATCTGTGTTTGTTATTGATTGAACATCTGGTTATTGATATGTGTATGTTAAAAAAAAAAAAAATTTGGTTGTTCTGGAAGCAAGCCCTCTGTTAAACATTTCCATGGTAGTGATGCATGCCAATTATTTGATGAAAGTCCACATAAAGAACTTAGCCTATTTTTTTTGTTGCTTGAGTTCACATGAAAAATCAGGACTTCCCTTACTGTGTAATCAACTTAACTGAACCATATATTTTCAGTTTGTTTCTGAACTCCCCACCGCAACATAAATTTCCTTGTAATTAACTTAACTCAACCTAGATTTTCAGTTTGCTTTTGATTCTGTTTGTTAAAATGAATCAACCTCCTCGAGCCATGCACCACCTTCTAATCTCAATGTGTTGAATTAATGTCAGTGTTGTTGAATTAATATCAGTGTTAAATTTCATCTCAGTTTGAAAAATTGAAATGCACATACATGCACTTACAGTTTAGTTTCTATTTGGTTTGAAGCTACACGAACTACACACTTCAATGGACATTGATTCAACTAATCCTTCATTGAATAGGAGTGAGGAAGTTGAAGACGCGGAAAACAATCCGTCATTAAATGACATTGGTGAAGTTGAAGAACCTATAAAGGGCATGTGTTTTAGCTTAAAGCAAGAAGTATATTCGTTTTATGCAAAATATGTGAAGCACGTCGGATTTGCTGTAGCATATAGAACACAGAATATTGGACAAGATGGGGAAGTAAAATACTTTGGAGTTGAATGTACTCGGGCACGCAAGAGAACAAAACGATCAGAAATACACCCTCTCGAGCCATCTTTGTTATCATTCATTGACTGTAAAGCAAAGGTTAGAGCAACTCTACAAAAGGATGGAAGATTTAAGTTGACCACAGTTGTCCTTGAACATACGCATGACTTGATTCCTAGTGACTCACGACATTTTGTAATGAATAAGTGAATTCTTACCCTTGTGAAGAGAAGACTAGAAATAAACGATGAAGCAGGAATAGGGGTGGCTAGGAATTTTCATTCTATAGTTGTTGAAGCAGGGGGGTATGAGGCATTAACATTTGATAAACAAGATGCTAGGAATCATATTCAGAGTATGAGAAGATTGAGGCTTGGGGTCGGAGATACTGAATCAGTTGCACTTTATTTTCATAGGATGCAACAATAAAATTCGAACTTCTATTATGCAATTGACCTCGATGAAGATGGTCGCATGCGAAACTTGTTTTGGGCGGATGCAAGGAGTAGGGCAACTTATAAAGCATTTGGGGATGTGGTTTCATTTGACACAACTTACCTCACAAACAAATATGATATGCCATTTGCTCCGTTTGTAGGAGTTAATCACCATGGGCAGTCAATTTTGCTTGGTTGTGGGCTAGTATCTAATGAGAACACTGAAACATTTGTCTGGCTCTTCAAAGAATGGTTAAGTTGTATGTCTGATGTTCCTCCAAAAGCTATAATAACAAACCAGTGCAGAGCTATGCAAAATGCCATTGAAGTTGTCTTTCCAGAAGCTCGACATCGGTGGTGCTTATGGCATATCATGAAGAAAATTCCTGAAAAATTAAGAGGATATACCCAATATGAATCCATCAAGCTTGCTTTGCAAAATGCAGTTTATGATTGTTTTACAAAACATGAATTTGATGAAGAATGGGAAGCGATGATTGGTAAGTTCAACCTAGATGATAATGACTGGTTGGGGGTATGATACAGTGAGCGACACAAGTGGATTCCTGCGTATGTAAAGGATGTTTTTTGGGCTGGCATGTCGACTACACAACGAAGTGAGAGCATGAACGCATTTTTTGATGGATATGTGAACTCAAAGACAACTTTAAAGCAATTTGTTGAACAATATGATAATGCCTTGAGAAGTAAGGTTGAGAAAGAGATGAAAGCAGACTTCAAATCTCGAAACAAATTGTATGATTGCTTAATGATATATGAGTTTGAAAAGCAATTTCGTGCAGCCTACACGAATGCAAAATTTAAAGAAGTGCAAGTAGAATTGAAAATGACTATTGTATTGTCGTGTGAATCTTGTCAAAGAAGAGGGAGCTATTTGTACTTATCATGTGAAAGAGGTTGTTCTTGTGGGTGAGAAAATGAAGACTGTGGAATTTGTTGTGTACTTTAATGCAACTGAATGTGAATTGCATTATATGTGTCAGTGGTTTGAGTTTAGGGGCATTATGTGTGCCCATGCAATTACTGTGCTACTTGCGAGGTGTATATATCAGGTGCCAGATCAATACATTGTATCAAGATGGAGAAAAGATATCGAAAGAGGGTACGCATGCATTCCAACCACATACACTAAAGCCGGGGCTGTTCTTAATGCAAAGTTGCATGACAAATACCACAAGATGTTGGACGAAATCATAGAAATAGCTGCCAACGATGATGGTAAACATGAAGTGCTTGATCTTGGGTTGATAGAAATCAAGGATAGAGTGAGAAAAGATTAATTGGGTAGTGCGAGTCATGCACCACCTTCTACTAGTGACGTGCCACCTTCTACTAGTAATGTACCACATTGTTATAGTTCGTTGAGAAGTCCGTCTGCTCGTAGTACTACAAAAGCAAGCATGTCTCGCAACATGCTTAGTCCAATGGTTGCTCGCCAAAGAGGACGTCCATGTACGAAACAGAAGGTTAGCAAAGTGGATGCAATAGTGAATCGGTTGAAGGGAAAGAGTAAAAAGCCTCCAAAAGCTGACCCGATTCATCAATGTCAGCCTCAGAAGTTAAATTTTCCTGGTACCGATGATATACAAGAAAATACTTATCATGAGCCGGTATGTATTTGAATTTTTATGTTGTTGGTTATTTTTTATTTTAATGTCTTCTATGTATAATGAAATTGTGTTACGATGATCATAAGGCGACGCAAACTGCACCTTACTATTTTCCTTGCATGGATGGCACACAACAGAGTATGTATGTACCGGTATGTGGTCAACGTTTAAACTAAAATATTGGTTCTTACTATTTTAATTACTATATATGTTGAATGGACAATATTTGTAAAGTGTACTTCTTTATTGAATAGACACAGTTTAGTCAAATGCAAACGGTGGACAATATTGGAGGCACATCTCATACTCAAAGTTCGACAATCGCTTTCATGGTAATTTTTTATCACTGCTTTTAATTGGGAGCTATATGCATTGACTTGGCCAAGTTCTATATATTAGATGTTTTGATTGGTGAAGGTTGGGATGTAATGGAGATGTTAAAGTATTTAAATAAATATGTCATTTTTTTAGGAAGAGGAGCTGCTATCTTTGCTCCGTGATGAAGAACATGCAGAATGTTGAATCTGATTGCTGGTGCATTACCTGAAGATGGGTGACTGTTGTAAAAAATGCTCACTGAGAACTACAAATATGTTGTTGTAAATCATCTATTTAGAGATGTGTCCTTTTACTGTAATGGTCATATTTTGTGTTCAATGATGGCAAATGGATGTTGAATGGGCCAGATTTTGAATGTATATCTGTCATGCTGAAATGTATATATCTGATAGCCACAGGTTATATTTTATGGTAATATTCCAGGTTTTGAATGTATGTTGAATTTGTATGTTGAATCTGCTGAATCTGCAGAACAGAATCTGCTGAATGAAGCATCACAGAATCTGAATGTTGAATCTGCTGAATCTACAGAATCTAAATGTTGAATCTGCAGAATCTGAATGTTGAACCTACAGAATCTGTATGTTGAATCTATGAATCTGCTGAATCTGTCTGTATGTTGAATCTATGAATCTGCAGAACAGGTTTTAAATGTATGTTTTGAATGCTTAAAGGTTTTGAATCTGTATAACAGGTTTTGAATCTATATGTTTTGAATGTGTATGTCTGTGAGCATAACAAGTTTTGAATGTATGTCTGTGAGCATAACAGGTTTTCAATGTATGTTTTGAATCTGTATGTCTGTGAGCATAACAGGTTTTGAATGTATGTTTTGAGCATAACAGGTTTGAATTAAGGCTTGAATCTGTATGTCTATGAGCAAAACAGGTTTTGAATGTATCTGTGAGCATAACAGGTTTTGAATGCTTCAAGGCTTGAATCTCAATGCAACAATGCTCCACATTTTGTATGATTGAATGCTCCATGCAAACAGATCCATTCTGTGAATCTGCCTGAATGGTCAATCTGTTGTGGTCCATATTTTTAACAAATCCATTCAATCTGCCTGAATGCTCAATCTGTGCATCTGCCTGAATGCACAATCTGTCATGCTCAATTTATTATGCTCCACATCCATTGAAACAGATTCATCATAAAATGGTCCAGGTTATGGTTGTTCAAACAGTAAATTCATCCATTCAATCTGTTATGGTTGTTCAATCCATAATAAAACAGATCCATTGAAATTACATAATAGAATACGTCCATTACAAAATAGGTTCATTACAAAATACGTCCATTACATAATAGAATAGGTCATTCACATATGTCCATTACATCCATTCAAACACTTCCCAAAATATGTCCATTACATTCATTTACATGATAAAGTAAAAAAATACACAAAATACAATGACATAAGTCATTGCCTTCAAAATTTTCTCCATCCTTTCGAGCCTTTTATCATGCTCACCAACCCTTCTCCTTAGCTCATTAATTTCTTCAGTTCTTATATCTGTGGAGGCAACATCGTTGTCATCATCATCTGCGAAGGCCAAGTAATTGCAGTGTTCGTTCACAGTCTACAATGCAAAAGAATCGATTAATGAAATCAGACAAATGAAATTTGTAACAAGTGAAACATTAATTTATATTACGCATACTTACATATTTGTCTGGGCAAACAAAAAACACGCGTCCCTCATTTCCATTTTCATTCGTTCGTACAATGTGCACGGATGCTGTTCTTCCACAATAACAGAATCTTGGCTTCAATCTTATTCTCATTCCATTAGTAGAAGATGAAGCCATTTTTTAATTTGCATAAAAAATACGAATACATTCAACTACCTCAATCTTGATAACAAAGCCACTTTAAATTCTAATGAATGTTGATTCTTATGAATGTTGAATCCTTATGAATGTTCAATGTTGATAACAAAGTGAATGCATAATATCAATGTTCACACTTACAATGTTTGTTACTCTCTTCTATTGCAGTCACTTTTGTTGTATAATATCAATGTTCACACTTACAATTCTTACAATGCATGTCCCTTATTCTATTACTCTCTTCTATTGCAGTCACTATTGGTCTACAACATTGAGAAACAGATCTAAGGACTTCACATACAATTCTGCTTCAGGTATGGTCTCACCTAGGCTGAAAGATGAATAAACTATGTCATTGAGCATAGCATAAAACTAGTCAAAGGTCTCAGACTCTGTTGTGTAACAGAATGTGTTTAAACTGAATCTAAATCTGTTAGAATGTTTAAACTGAATCTGTTAGAAGCAGAATCTGTGAACATTTTAGTTTAAACTGTTAGAAGCAGAATCCATTTTAAACATTTTAAACTAGTTAAACTAAAATGTTGACCAGTTTAAACTAAAATGTTTACCTGAGCATAGCATTCAACATTGTAACAGATTCTAACAGATTCTGCTTCAGTTTGACAGATTCTCAGGTATGGTATAACAGATTCTCTTATTGGGGATATTGTAACTAATGCTAACAAATGTTGGGTATACCTCCTTATTGGAGTGTGGGACCCAATTGATTTATTAAAAGAGTTTCAATTTGGCTTGGTTTAGGTATAATATATTTTTATATATTATATTTGTGGAGACCTAATTCAATTTGGTAACAATTAGGACTTGTTTTTTTAAAACCCAAGATTCAATATATATATATATATATTGTTTATTTTCAAAAGAGGTTGGTACGGCTTTCACAAAGTTATTGTTCAAACTTTTCGATTTCGGAGTTCGTGCCAATTAAATCACCTTTGGTGATTTTTGGTTCACAGCGGCAGTGCTTGAGTTTAACTCAGCGGATTGGTTTCGGTTGATTTGTTTGATTATTATTTGGTGGGTTGCTCGGGTTCGTTATTTTGGATCTTCTACAACTCTGGTTCTGAAGATTTTGGTTCATCAATTTGGTGAGATCTTTCCTCTTTGTTTATTTGTGATTATTTGGAATTCACCTAAGGGTGGTTTTGTGAGACCATTAGTGTCTCGTTTGTAATCGTTTGGAACTTATTTGGTTGATAGTGGAATCGGATTTCGATCCCGTGGACGTACCTCACATTGAGGGAACCACGTAAAAATTCTTGTGTTGCCTTTGATTTAATTTTTCCGCATTAGTTTTTATTCCCATTGATTGATTTACTTGTGGGGAATCATCGATTTTCCCTAACAATTGGTATCAGAGCTTACGGTCTATTTGAGTTTATTTATTTGTAGAAATCAATGGAAGGGAATGTGGGTCGTATGTCTAGCTTCAATGGAAGCAATTGGGTAACTTGGAAAACTAAAATGGAGGACCTATTATTTTGTAAAGATTTGTATGGACCCATTGAGGGTGATAATGGCAAACCCGAGGGTATAAAAGATGATGACTGGAATAGGCTTAATCGAAAAGCCGTTGGTGTTATCCGTCAATGGATTGATGACAGTGTGTTTCATCATGTTGCTACTGAAACTTCAGCACATGATTTATGGAAAAAATTAGAGGGCCTTTATGATAGGAAATCAGCCACAAATAAAGCTTTTCTGTTTCGTAAGTTGGTTAATTTAAAATATAAAGAGGGCAGCCCTATTCCGGAACATCTGAATGAAATAAAGAGTATTGTTAACCAACTTGCTTCTATGAAAATTGTTTTTGATGATGAGTTGCAGGCGTTGATGTTACTTAGTTCTTTGCCCGAAAGTTGGGAGACTTTGGTTGTGACCGTCAGTAATTCGGCGCCCGATGGAGTTGTCACAATGGGCCAAGTCACTAGTAACCTGTTGAATGAAGAAACTAGAAGAAAATCAGCCGGTTCTTCTCATTCGGAAGCATTTGTTGTGAGAGGCCGAAGCAAAACAAGGGGGAGGAGTAAGACTCCTCATGGTCGTGATCAAAGCCGTGACAAGTCAAGAGATGGCTCTTTTTCAAAGAAAGACGTTGAGTGTTATTATTGCCATAAGAAACGGCACATGAAGCGAGAATGCCGAAAGCTCAAGAATAAGGAGAAAATGCGTGATAAAAGTGTGGATAAGAAGCAAGAAGACACAACAGCAGTTACTACCAATGGTGATCTCATGGTCGTTTGTGAAGATGATTGTATCAATTTCGTGGGCCAAGAGAGCAATTGGGTGATTGATTCTGGTGCTTCTTTTCATGTGACTTCTCGAGTTGATTTCTTCACTACCTACACCGAAGGAGATTATGGTTTTGTTCGAATGGGTAATGAAGGTTTGTCCAAGATTATAGGTATGGGTGATGTTTGCTTGGAAACAAATTTGGGCTGCAAGTTATTGCTTAAAGACGTGAGGCATGTTCCCGACATTCGCCTCAATTTGATCTCTACTGGGAAGCTAGATGATGAAGGCTTCAACAACAAATTTGGTGATGGAATATGGAAGTTCACAAAGGGTTCCTTGGTGGTGGCTAAGTGTAAGAAAACTCATACACTTTATTCGATGCAAGGAAAAATTTGTAAAGGTGTTGTCAATGCACTTGAAGAAGATACTTCTACTGAATTATGGCACAAGCGGCTTGGCCATATGAGTGAAAAGGGGCTGCAAGTATTGTTCAAGAAAGAGCTTCTACCCAGTTTGAAAGGTACACATCTTAAAACTTGTGTTCATTGTTTGGCGGGTAAACAACATAGAGTTTCTTTTCATAAAAATGTTGCTTCTAGAAAAGAAAATGTTTTGGAGTTGATTCATTCGGATGTTTGTGGTCCTTTAAAAGTTAGAACACATAGTGGTGCACTTTATTTTGTTACTTTCATTGATGATTATTCAAGGAAAGTTTGGGTTTTTCTACTAAAAACTAAAGATCAAGTTCTAGAAGTATTTAAGCATTTTCAGGCCATGGTTGAAAGAGAAACAGGGCAGAAATTGAAGTGCATCCGATCAGACAATGGTGGTGAATACATTGGGCCATTTGATGAGTATTGTCGTAGCCAAGGTATTCGGCATCAAAAGACAGTTAAGAAGACTCCTCAACAAAATGGAGTTGCCGAGAGGATGAACCGCACCATTGTGGAAAGAACAAGGTGTTTGCTTTCACAAGCTAAATTGCCAAGATCCTTTTGGGGTGAGGCATTGAAGACAGCGGTTGACGTGATCAATTTGTCACCCTCCTATCCTTTGAATGGTGATGTTCCAGAAAGAGTTTAGACCGGTAAAGATGTATCTTATGAGCACTTGAGAGTGTTTGGTTGCCGAGCCTTTGTTCACATTCCAAAAGACGAGAGGTCCAAGCTTGATAGCAAGTCAAGACAATGTATTTTTCTTGGCTATGGACGTGATGAGTTTGGGTATAGATTGTGGGATCCGGTCGACAAGAAAGTCATTCGAAGCCGTGATGTTGTGTTTCTTGAAGACCAAACAATTGAAGACTTTGGCAAAGGTGATCAACCGGAGCCAAAAACTAGTGATCTCATTGACATGGATCTATCTCCTTCATCTTCAGTTAATGATGAAAATGGGGGAGATGCGCAGCCACCTATTGAAGAGTTAGAGGATGATGCTAATCCTAATGAACTTGAGCCAGAAATTGAGGAAGAGCATCCAACTCAAGAATCGCCACCACAACTTGAGTTAAGAAAATCTACAAGGGATCGACAACCTTCAAGAAAGTATCCTCCCAATGAATTTGTGTTGATTTCTGATCAAGTGGAGCCTGAGAGCTACCAAGAAGCAATTGAGCATGCAAAGAAAGGCGATTGGAAAAAGGCCATGGAAGAGGAGATGAATTCCTTAGTTGAAAATCACACTTATGATTTAGTGAAGTTGCCTAAGGGGAGGAAAATTCTGAAAAATAAGTGGGTCTTCAAATTGAAGAATGATGGCAAGAATCTGAGGTACAAAGCACGTCTTGTTGTGAAAGGCTTTGGGCAAAAGAAAGGTATTGATTTTGATGAGATTTTCTCGCCAGTTGTGAAGATGTCTTCTATTCGGGTTGTACTTGGCATGGCTGCAAGTATGAACCTTGAAGTTGAGCAACTTGATGTGAAGACCGCATTTCTTCATGGTGACCTTGAAGAAGAAATTTACATGGAGCAACCAGAAGGATTTGTGGAAAAAGGGAAAGAGAAATTTGTTTGCAAATTGAAGAAAAGTTTGTATGGCCTCAAGCAAGCCCCGCGGCAATGGTACAAAAAATTTGACTCTTTCATGATGAATAATGGTTTTTCTAAAACCACTTCGGACCATTGTGTGTTTGTGAAAAATTTCTCGGATGGTAAATTTATTATTCTTTTGCTTTATGTTGATGACATGTTAATTGTGGGTCAAGATTCTACCATGATAAACAGGTTGAAATTGGAGTTGAGCAAGTCTTTTGCTATGAAAGATTTGGGACCGGCAAAGCAAATTCTTGGTATGAAAATTGTTCGTGATCGCAAAGAGGGGCTGATTTGGTTGTCTCAAGAGAGCTACATTGAGAAAGTTCTTGAGAGGTTCAACATGAATAAAGCAAAGCCGGTTGGTTGTCCACTTGCGGGTCATTTCAAGCTTAGTTCGAATCAATGTCCTACAAGTGTGAAAGACAAGGAAGAGATGCAGAAAGTTCCTTATGCTTCATCAGTTGGTTCTTTGATGTACGCCATGGTTTGTACAAGGCCGGATATTGCTCACGCCGTTGGTGTGGTGAGTCGTTTTCTCTCTAATCCGGGTAAAGAACATTGGGCAGCGGTAAAATGGATTCTAAGATATCTTCGAGGGACTTCGAAGGTATGTTTGTGTTTTGGGGATGGTAAGCCGATGCTTGATGGGTTCACAGATTCTGACATGGCTGGTGATGTTGATTCTCGGAAATCTACTTCGGGGTATTTGATGACTTTTGCAGGGGGAGCTGTGGCATGGCAGTCTAAATTACAAAAATGTGTTGCTCTCTCAACTACCGAAGCTGAATTTATTGCCATTACGGAAGCTTGCAAAGAAGAGTTATGGTTGAAGAAATTTTTGCAAGAGTTGGGTTTGAAGCAAGAAAAGTATGTGCTTTATTGTGATAGTCAAAGTGCTATTCACTTGAGTAAAAATTCTACTTTTCATTCGAGATCGAAACACATTGATGTTAGATACCATTGGATTCGTGATGTGTTAGATTCGAAATTGTTACAACTCGAAAAGGTTCACACAGATGATAATATTTCAGATATGTTGACAAAGACTTTGTCGAGGGACAAACATTTGAAGTGTCGAACTTTGGCGGGTATGGTTGATATCTCCACCTAAGTCGGTAGGGGGAGAATTGTTGGGTATACCTCCTTATTGGAGTGTGGGACCCAATTGATTTATTAAAAGAGTTTCAATTTGGCTTGGTTTAGGTATAATATATTTTTATATATTATATTTGTGGAGACCTAATTCAATTTGGTAACAATTAGGACTTGTTTTTTTAAAACCCAAGATTCAATATATATATATATATTGTTTATTTTCAAAAGAGGTTGGTACGGCTTTCACAAAGTTATTGTTCAAACTTTTCGATTTCGGAGTTCGTGCCAATTAAATTACCTTTGGTGATTTTTGGTTCACAGCGGCAGTGCTTGAGTTTAACTCAGCGGATTGGTTTCGGTTGATTTGTTTGATTATTATTTGGTGGGTTGATCGGGTTCGTTATTTTGGATCTTCTACAACTCTGGTTCTGAAGATTTTGGTTCATCAATTTGGTGAGGTCTTTCCTCTTTGTTTATTTGTGATTATTTGGAATTCACCTAAGGGTGGTTTTGTGAGACCATTAGTGTCTCGTTTGTAATCGTTTGGAACTTATTTGGTTGATAGTGGAATCGGATTTCGATCCCGTGGACGTACCTCACATTGAGGGAACCACGTAAAAATTCTTGTGTTGCCTTTGATTTAATTTTTCCGCATTAGTTTTTATTCCCATTGATTGATTTACTTGTGGGGAATCATCGATTTTCCCTAACAATTCCTACTTGTTCAACAAAACATGACTGCTTTTTTTACTAACAGAGCCATTATTATCAATCTGAACAGCTGAGGATAACAGAGAACAGAGTATCACAAAGCCAACCTGTATTATACAAAGCCAACCTGAACAGAGTAGAACAGGATGTTAGGTGTTTTACAATACTGCTTTTTTTTCTTCCTCCCAGGCCTTCATCCCATTGAAGGCCATTGAATTTCAAACAACAGAGTAGCACAAAGCCAACCAACAATAAATTTCAGACAACAATAAATTTCATTTTAAGTGGGTTCAAAATGCAACCAACATATTATGTTTTCAATACAGAGATGAGAAAGCCAACCATTATTATACAAAAAATTTCAATACAAACCAACATATTATGATTTCAATACAGAGATGAAATGCAAAACACCTAACATCCTCGACTAATTTCTACAAAATATTAGTCGTCCTCAGTCCTCCAAACATTATTATAAACCCTAATTTCTACTAAACCCTAACATGGCTAATTTCTATAAAAAATCGACTAATTTCTACGACTAAACCCTAACATGGCTCGATTTGGGGGCTTACCTCAGTCGTCCTTCGTACTGCTTCAACAGACGAGAAGGATAAGTCCAGATGCACTCAGTCTCCACTAAAGAGATAGCAAGAGGCGAGAGGGATGAGTCCAGATCCAGACAGACGAGAGGAATGAGGCGTGGGTCAAGAAAAGGAAGAAGAAGAAAAAAAAAAAAAAAAAACGGAACTCAAAACGACGTCGTTTTGAGTTTCGAGCCAATTTCAAGCTACGCCTTTCGAGCCCTCAAACATTTTTCTTTGTGATTTTATACCACTAATGTTTTTATGATGAAAAGAGGGAAAAGTATTATATAAATTAAAATTTTAAAAATATTTAATATAAATATGTTAAAATTATAAAATTTATTATTATTATTTTAAAAAATTTCAAGAAATATCAATGTAATTTGACCTTCTATTTTTGTACAAGAAAGGTAAAAGAGCATTGAAAAGAGGTTTGAGGGTGAGAGAGCATTGAAAAGGTCCCCAACCCGAGTCCAGATCCTCTCCAGCTGCTCTCTCCGGCTGTTCCTTCGAGAAACGACCCCGATAGAGCCACGTCACCCCACAAGAAAATAAATGATTCAGATTTATTTCTTTAAACAAAAAATTTCAAAACACACCCACACTAAATGATTTCCTTTTATCTGACACTCCTCTCTCTCCCTCACACCTCACTGCACGCACACGGTCACATCCCACCTCTCTCTCTCTATCTCATTTCTAATAAAAATTTAAAAAGTTATTTTAATCTTTTTCACAATATATATATATATATATAATTTTAATTTTATAACATTAATATCATTAAAAATATACTTTTAAAATGAGATTAATATTAAATATATTTAATAAAAATTTAAAATAAATAAAAAATAATTACGATGTTTAGTTGTGTTTTTAAATTATTATTTTTTAAATATAAAAATTAATTTCATGAAATAAATACACAAAAATCATATATTTTTAAAATTTTCAAAAACAATTTTCATTCCAAAAAAAAATATATGAAAATAATGACTTTTAATTTAATTTTATCAACCAAACGAGTTTATAATTTTTTTTAAAGGAAATAAAAAAAATTATATTTGATTTACACCTATGCATAGATTGAATATATGTTTTAAAGGAAATAAAAAATTTACATTTATGCACAGAAGTCATTATTTTCGTTTTTTTTTTTTTTTTGAAATGAAGATTATTTTTTAGAATTTCAAAAATATATAATTTTTGTGTGTTTATTTTCATCAAAATAATTTTTATATTTTGAAAATAATAATTTGAAAGCATAACTAAACATAGTAATTACTTTTTATTTATTTTAAATTTTTATTAAATTATTTAATATTAGTCTCATTTTAAAGGTATGTTTTCAATGATATTAATTCTATAAAATTAAAATTTTATATTAAAAATTATACTCCTTCCGTCCCAAAGTATTAGTCCCTTATTTCATTTTTCATTGTCCCAAAATATTAGTCCCTCTTTAAAAATCAAGTACAAAAATAATGTAAATTTCTTATTTTGCTCTTCTTTTAAATTAATAAACAATATAAAAAGTACAATTATGACATTGATATTCCAAAAAAATGTACTATCAAAAGGGTAATTTTAGAAAATCAACTTTTTTTAAATACAATAATTGTACTATCAAAAAAAATTGAATTCTCCAAAAGAGACAATTATTTTGAGACGAAGGGAGTATATATCGGTTTTGGTTGGTAGCTCGAAATTTAGGGGCCCGAATGCCCCTAAATTTCCATATAAGGCAACAAAAAAAAAAGGCAAAAAAAAAAAAGAAAAAAAAAACAAACTTATCCAGAAAAGGAAATTAGGGCCATTAGGGCTACTGTTTTTAGGGCTACAATTCATTTTCCGAATATATATTATGAAAATAAAATTAAAAGGATTAAAATAGTTTTTTAATTTTTTATCAGGAGAGAGAGAGAGAGATAGAGTGTGGTGGACTTGATGTGGCAGTGTATCAGATGTACTGTGTTGAATGAAATTTAACTTTTTTTTTTTTAAAGTTAATTTGAGTCATTGATGTTGTTATGGGGTGACGTGGACGAATTTTATCCGTTGACTGGAGGGAGAGCTGGAGAGGAGGGCCGGAGAGGATCCAGACTCCCCCAACCCCACCTTGTGATGTGAGCGAAGAATCAGACCAAAGGTTCAATGCATTCGGATCTTGGAAGTAGTGTCGCTATCCATACTGACAAATGTGGTCCATGGTTGGCAAGAGTACGGCACAGCCCCAACACCAAAGAATATGGGTGCTTTTTTGACCTTCAAAATTAATCTAAGGCTCCGTTTGTTTTTAGGTATGAAAGAGGGATTAGGATTAGAATAATTGTGTGTCTTATTTAATGGACTGTTTATTTATGGAGTTAAGGAAAATATTATTAAATTGAAGGGCTTAGGATAAGCTTTGCAGATGGGATTTGGATGGACTTCCAAGACTTGTTATTAGAAAAATAGTCAGGCAGATTAGAAATTTTTTATTTTTATTTATTTTTTACATGTCAGGCATTTTTTTTTGAACATTAATGTTCAATTTTTTGTATTTTTTATTAAGTAAAAATTATTATTTTATTTATTTTATTTTATTCTGAAATTATTTTATTTTATTTTTATTTTTTAAAATTTTTTTACATGTTGGGCATTTTTTTCAAAAACATTAATATTTTTTTATTTGTTTTATTATTTTATATAAAAATAATTTAACAATCTCTACACTAACAACTATCATCAAAACAAACACAATTTTACTTAATCCCCTCACTATCAATCTCTTCACTATCAACACTATCAATCCCCTCCATTTTACTTCTGAAACAAACGGGCCTAAAAGGGTCCGGCTTTGGTCCAGTCCAAGATCGGATTGGACGGTGTTGTTGGGTTCATGGGGGTTTATTAAGAGTCTCGTTTTGATAATTTTAACCGTTCAATATGTAGATCTCGTCGAGTACTATATGTCTGTAAAAAATCACATTGATCGGATATTGATAGTTATATGATCTAATCAGTTTTTTGACAACCGTTAATTTGTTTACCATCTATTTTTTTATACAAAACTGATTTGATCACATAACTATCGATATTTGATTAACGTGATTTTTTATAAATATATAATACTCGGTGAGTTCTACATATTGAACGGTTCAGATTATCAAAACGGAACACGTGGTAGGTCTCCACAGGCCCAACAACACCGTTCAATCTGATCTCAGACTGGACTAAAGCCGAACCCAATCCAACATTTTTGACGTTTGGAGACCTCGTTTAGAAATAGATTATTTTAACAATTTTTTAATTAAAATATAAAGTAAAAAATTAATATATTTGTAATGACTTTTTAATTTTTTATAAAAATATGTGTAAGAAGTAAAGAGAAAAAAGTAGATTACAGATTTTTTGATTTTTTTAATAATTTTTTGACTTTTAAGCTAAAACTGTTGCATGCCAAATGAGATCAAAATATAATTAAAAGCAGTTTTGCTATTTTTTGTTTTTTTTTTTAGCCACATTTTTTCTCTTTTTTTTTATTATATATTTTTTAATTTTTTTTATAAAAAAAGTCAAATTATTTGATAGTCTCTTAAAAATATTACCGAATCACACGATCACATAAAACTCATCTTTATATGTAGAGATTCACATGACTATAACCCTGTTTGGTAGGGCTTATTTCCATCATATTTCAGCTTTTAGCTTAATTTAAGTTATTTTAATGTGTTTGATTCAGCTTAACAATACAGATTATAGCTTTTTGTAAGCCAAAAATCAGCTTATTCTTTGAGTGGGGGAGGAGAAGCTTAATTTATAAGTCAAAAATCAACTTAAGTGCGCAGGTAAAATAAATAAAATGCCCCTCACAATTTCAAATTATTACAAGTGTGCCATGTATATAAACCAAAACACACTCATTTTTTGTCCCTCACACGAGCCAAAGAGGCGATTTCCGGCGACAGGGGTGATTTCTGGTTCTCTTTTTCTCTCTCTCTCTCTCTTTCTCTTTCTCTTTCTCTCTCTCTCTCTCTCTCACGAACCAGAAGAGCAAATCCCTAGCTCGCCATCGATGAACCAGAGCTCGCAATTGATAGTGTGACGATCGAACGGTGACGAACTAGAGCTCGTGATCAACAACCCTAACCACACCCATCGCGATCGCAGCAGATCTCTCTCTGGCGTCGCGATCTGAAACCCTAGCGCGCCCGACCTCCGTTGCGATGGATCGCAGCAGATCTCTTCCATACCGTCGCGATCTTCCTTTCTTTGTCACGATCTGCCTTCCGCCGTCGCGATCTCAAACCCTAGCGCGCCCGTCGCCACTGTGCCCACTGTCGGGGCTACCGAAGAAGAAGGGTTGTCAGTGTTTTTTTAATAATAATAATAATAAATTTTATATTAATTAATACTAAAAATTGTTTTTTTTATTAAGCCATTAATGAAATAAATTTTATATTAATTTATACTAATTAATAATTTTAGTATTAATTGATACTAATTAAGCCATTAATTGATAATAAATTAAATTATAAAATATTAATAAATTGGTATATTTTGTAATAATAAATCAAAAAAATCTTAATTGGTATTTGTAACAATTTTTAATAAATTAAAAAAATATCAGTTAATATTCATGTATTTATAAACTAAAATGAATATAATTTGAAACTAATTATGCCATTACATTTTAATTGAGACTAATTAAACCATTACATTTCAGTATTATTAAAAGAAACAAGGAAATGTATCAATTTTTAAGAAAAGAAAATTATTAAGAAAAAAAATGTATCAATTTTTAATTGAAAAAAAAAATTACATTTTCATATCATTGAGACTCATTAAGAAAAGAAAAAAAAAAAGAAAAAGAAAGTATTAATATTAATATTATTGATACTAATTATTAATATTAATTAAGAAAAGAAAGAAACAAGGAAAAAAAAAAAGAAAATGTATCGATTAAGAAAAGAAAAAATAAATAAAAGAAACAAGGAATTTTTTTTTAATATTAATTGATATTAATTAATAATTTTAGTATTAATTGAGACTAATTAAGCCATTACATTTTTATCAAATGTATCAATTTTTATATAAATTGATACTAAGCCTTGGTTTGGTTTTCTTTGCAGGTTACATAATCACAAAAAGACAAAAAAGTTACAAAAGTACCAAACTATCTCATATACAAACAAGGAGTTTTCTTAAGTGTGCAAGTGCACACCATGTGCCACTTACACAAAAAGTGTAAGTGTAAGGTGTAAGTATAAGTATAAGGTGTAAGTGTAAGGTGTAAGTGTAAGGTGTAAGGTGTAAGTGGGTTGCACATGGTGTGCAACCTCAAAAAAGGTGTAAGTGTAAGGTTTAATTTTTTACAAAAGGTGTAAGTGTAAGGTGTAAGTGTAAGGTATAAGGTGTAAGGTGTAAGTTGCACACCATAACCAAACCCTACAAACAAAAAGTCAAAAAAGTATCATTCTATACTAAGGGCAATTTTGTCATTCTAAAGCCAAAAAGTCAAAAAAGCCAAACAATAATACTAAACGACTAAAAAAGTTTCAGGCTAAAAAAGTCAAAAAAGTAAAAAAATCAACTAAAAAAGCCAAAACCAAACGACACCTAATTAATACTAATTATGTTAATTGAAAAAAAAAATGACAAAATTATCATTTTTATATCATATAAGGGCAAAAATGACAATTATACACACAAAAAAAAACTATTTTACAGCTTATCTACCAAACACTACTCTGCTGTTTAAATCCATAATCTCACAGTTGTACTAAACAGATTAAACAGCTTATGTTCATAGTTATAAGCTATAATCTGTTAAGTTATAATTTATAATCATTTTCCCACAGCTCTACCAAATGGGGCCTTTAACTCAAGTCTAAGGTTTGCCCTTTGATTCCCTTCAAAAACCCTAGCTCTTCTTTTTCCTCTCTCTCTATAACTTACTCTAACAAACTCTTCCCAAAAAATGAAGTATACAAGAGGCCAAACACAAATAAAGCTTAACTCATAAATTTTAATTTAATCATTATGAATCGTAATTTTATAAAATTTCACTGTAGGCTGTAAAAATCATGTTAATCACAGATATGAAGTCGGTTTTGATTTATTGTGCCTCTAAGGCTATCAATTTTTCACTCAAAGTGGTATTTGTAACAGATATTTCTACATTCAACAGATCAAGTTCTAAAATCACAAAATTTATATACTTAAATTTGTAAATTCATATTAAACACATAATCCCATGCATAATTAAACGTAATACGAGTTGGGTTATCACACTTCACCTCCCAACCTTATGTATCTAATCTGTATCTATTTGTATTTAACTTGATCCTACTCGTAATTGGCAAAATCCATTTAATTAGTCAAAAAGCAAGTTTAGGATTGACAATTGACATAATAAAAGTTTGATGGATTTCATTTGAATAATCCATAATGAACCTACCACTACCAAGATTGTTAGAATTTTTTGTTGTTCCTATTCCTCTAAATTTTTCAAAAAGCAACAATAAATACAATGTGCCTGTTTGGTACAGTTTAAAAGTTGCTTATTTCAGCTTTCAGCTTAATTTAAACTATTTTGATGTGTTTGGTTTAGTTTATAGCTTATAACTTATAACTTTTTGAAAGCCAAAAATCAGCTTATTCTTTGAGGGGGGCAGGAAATGCTTAATTTATAAGTCAGAAATCAGCTTATGTTCATAGTTATAAGTTATAAGCTGTTTAGGCATAAGTTATAAACACTTTCCCACAACCCTACCAAATAGGGCCAATATAGAACGTCAAATTTTCATTAAAGTGATTTTTGTTTTTGGAGTTACACAAAATCCAATCCCTCCTAACATTAAAATGATACTGTTACCGATTAACAAAATTCATTTTCTTATTAACAAATCATTTTCTATTCAATAATGAGAAAAGACATCCCCGATGTCAATGGTTGTTTAAGACACAGAATGGCCAATTTGCATTCAATAGAGAACTGAAACAACAAGAGACAAGACCCCTCTCTCTCTCTCTCTCGCATTTTTCATTTCAACAATCTTCCTTTAAGGCAGTGTTTGGGAAAGATTTTTTTTTGGCTTTTTTTTTTGTTTTTTTTTAACTAAAAAATAAAGTAGTTACAAAACCAAAAAAATAAATTCAAACAAAATATTATATCAAATTCTATAATTGTTTTACTTTTTTTTTCTCACAAACATCACATCCAATCACAAAAAATCTAACTATCTTTCCAAACACAAATTTTTTTTTCTCCAATAATATTTTACACCTAAAAAAATCTACAAAAAAATCCACTTTCCAAACACCCACTAAAAAGAGTAATTCTATGCAAATAAAAAAAATTATATATAATAATGTGATTTATTATTATTTTTTTATTTTAAAATAAATATTATTAAAGATAAATTTAATTATAATAATAACATTATAATATCATTTTTGTTATAAATTTTTGTATAAATTTTATGATTTTTTTAATACAATATCATAATTTTAATAATTAAAAAATAATTTTATTTAGATTAAAAATATTTGTGAAATTATTATTCATATTAAATAAGGATAAAATTGGGATAAGAAATATCATTATAGAGGAATGAACTTTCTAGAAACATTTTATGATAAATAATTATTCATATTAAAACTTGATAAGATTCAATAATAATCTTAAAAGAAAAATAAGACTTATTGGTAATTTTTTTATAAGAAAATTTCTATTCTTACATAATATTCATAAAAAAAAAAAAAAAAAAAAAAACTTAATAAGGATGATATGACAATATTATTGTAAATAAATTTATCTTGAGAAATCCTACTATATATACTCTTTGAAATGGGTGTACTTTATGCACCCTTAATTATATCATTTTTTTTCTTTAATTATGACATTATTTTAGTTATGCCAAATGTGATGTTTGGTTATGACTTTTTCTTTTTATTTTTATTTTTTACAATTATGATCCAAAACATATGAAATTATGTCATTTTTTTTTTTTACTTATTAGATATATATGATACACATCTTTTAGTCTTTCCTATTTATCTTAATAATATTTTATTTTGAAGTGAAAGGTACAACTCTTTCCATAAATATGTGACTTATAACTTTAGAACGCTAACATATTTGTTTATAGAAGTATTCCGTCTCTCAATTATTCAGAGAGTAAATTAAAAATATATCTCATGAGATTTGTTTAAAATATAAATTGCACTTTGTAGTTTGAAAAATTACAAATACCTCTCTATCATAATTTTTTATTAACAAAATTAATTAAAAAAGTGAAATTTCTAACTATTTACCTATACAATAATAAAATTATTTGAATTATTAATTGAAATAAAATTTTAACATGATTAAAAACAGTTAGTTAACTTGATGATATATTAATAAAAGGACCTATTTGTTATTAAATTAGAAACCTTAGGGAGCATAATGTAATTTCTAAAATCACAGAGGATAATTTGTAATTTAAGTAAACCTCAGGAGGTGTGTTTGTAATTTACTCTTTTTTATAATAAAAGTAAGGTCTTGTTTGGGAAGAGAGTTGGGTTAAAATAACACATTTAGATTAAAATAATTAATAAATTAAAATGTCAAATTCAATCCATAATCATTTCATTTTTTTCTAACAACTATGAGATCAATTACAAAAATAAAGGTCAACTAACTCCTTAAACAAAACTTTTTTAAGCAGATTAAAATAATTTAAAAAATCAAATAATAACTTCTCAAACAAGGCCCAAGTGCCTTGATTGGCCTGAATTCCTTAGGCAGTGTTTGAGAACCTAGGCAGTGTTTGAGAACTTAGGCTTCGTTTGGGAACCCTTTTTTTTAGTTAAAAAGTCAAAAAGTTATTAAATTAGTCAAAAATCCAACAACTCATACCAAAAAGTCAAAGATTCTCTTTTTTCTCTACTTTTTGCACATCTTTTTGTAAAAGGCCAAAAAGTCATCCCAAACATACTAGTTTTTTTTAGCTCATATTTTAGCCAAATAGCTAAAAAGTTACTAAATTAACCCGTTCCCAAACGAGGCCTTAGGTTGGTTTTTAGTCTAAAAATTAAAAAATTATTAAAAAAATCAAAAAATTATAATCTACACAAAAAAATTAAAGATTCCATTTTCTCTCTATTTTTTATACATCTTTTCGTAAAAAATCAAAAAATCATTTCAAATATACTAATTTTTTTACCTTATATTTTAGCTAAAAATCTAAAAAATTACTAAAATAGCATGCTCACAAATGAAGGCTTAGATTTTGGCTAAAATAGTAATTAAAAAAAAAGTCAACAAATCATATACATCAATTAATTATTTTTTCTCTTATAATTATCAATCCAATTACAAAAAATTCATAAATAATCTAAAATATAATTTTTTTAAATTTCATAAAATAATTAGAAAAGCTAAAAAGATGTTAATGGTTGGAAACATTTCTCATGACTGTGATTTTCTCTTTCTTTTGAAAGTTTTCTTTTGTATCAATTACATTATCGAGTGTTTTGAAAAGTTGGTAAAAAATTAATTTTTTGACTTTTTAAACTTATTTTGTCTTTTTATGAATAAATTAAGTGAGAGGTGATACGACTTAAAATGGGTAAAAAGTTGAAAACTGACTTTTTATCAGCTTTTCAAAAGAGCATTATATTTGATTTTGTCATTATTATTGTAATTCATTTAATTTTATCATAATACCATATCGAATAATTTAAATTATTTTTTTTTCCCTAATTTCAAGAAAGAATAAAAAGTTAAAATTTAACAATTGTTTAACATGATAGTTTGAGATTAAATTAGTAAAAAATATATATATATTAATAAAATTAATTAAAAAATTAATAAGATAAATTATTATATTCAAATCATAATTATTTTAGTTTTTTTTACAAAAATTTAAAATAAAAAAATTCATCCAAACAAAATATTTTAACCCAAAATAAAATAATTAAAAAATAAAAAAACCGACTCACATCCCAAACCAACATTTTGAACCTGCGTCCTGAACTTGTAAAATTCATGAATGGTGCCATTGACCTAGGGGTGTGTATTATACGTTTCATGCCCTAGCTACAGTACCTCAACGATTGGCAATCGACAGCGAAAGAAGTTTTGAAGATGGAGAAACAGAGAGACATGGATTGGTGGGTTTCGATCCCAAAGGTTGAACTACACGCCCACCTCAATGGTTCCATCAGAGGCTCAACTCTACTGTATGCTTTCTCTAACTTCAACTCAATTATACACCCATATATACACTCTCATACCTACATACATATATACCCATTTTGTATTTCACTTGTTATAACCCAGAAATCACAAAAAAGTTGAAAGCTTTTCAGTTCTCAAGTACTCTCCATAGCAAAATTAAACCCTTTTTTAAAATACATACAAGTCAACTAATTATACTAAATCTTCATAAATACTTATATAGTATATGAATTCTTAGCACCCAAAATGGAAAAATGTTGAGCATTTGATTGTTGAAGGTTTTTATGGATGGAAGTTTTGTTTTTTGGGGGTTGAAGTTTGTTATACAAAGAAGTTGCAAGAGTTTTGGGAGGAAAAGGGTGTACATATATATTATAGTATTCTTAGTACCCAAGAAGGAAAGAGGTTGAGAGCATTTCAGTGTTGATGTATTAAATGGTTAAATTTTGTTATACAGTGAGCTTGCTAGAGGTTTGGGTGAGAAGGGTACTATTGTTTTCTCTGATGTAGAGCATGCTATTCTAAAGGGTAAGCCCATTTTGGTATTTGTAATTCACTGTTGACATTGTAATTCTGATACCCTTTCTTCAGACTTATGCTTAAAACTCTGTTTGTAATGTAGATGACCGTTCACTTCAAGAAGTGTTCAAGTTGTTTGATCTGATCCACATTGTTACTACTGACCACAAAATCCTTACCCGAATTACTCAAGAAGTATGAAAAATTCACCGGCCCTTGTATAAAAGTTTTAATGCTCTACTCAAAATCTTATTCACTATTTTTTTCATGAAGTAGGTTGTGGAAGACTTTGCTGCAGAGAATGTGGTTTACTTGGAGTTAAGAACAACTCCGAAGGTACTTACTTACATCAGACCATTGGTGTTAAAAAAATTGCTTTTCATACTAAAATTTTGTGCTAAATATTTATATCAAGTCACTGACTGAAGTAACTATGTCACTTATGAAATTGTGTAATAGTTATTTTTAAATGAAGTAGATGAATGATGGTCATGTCAAGAAATTATGTTCAAGGGGCCCAAATTGTGTGCGTAAAAAAAATTTGAGTTAATTTTAGGTCATTACTAACATAAGATAATTTCATACATAAGGGTTGTGAAGAAAGCAATTTATGAGAAGAAAAATGAATCTAACCAGTCTTTTTTTCCCTCTCTTTTCTAAAGTTTTGAATATTAATTAAGCCATTTTGTTGATCGACATAATCTGGCAAATAAAAAGTATACATGCCTTTTTGAATTTAAAAATAAAGAAACAAAAAGAAGTGACTTGTACCTCTTTTATAAATAAATTCTATGTACGGCTAGCATGTAGTGTCTAAGTCTCTGTGTGGCCCAGACAAGCGCAAGGCATGCCTTTTCAAGCAAAGAGTATCTCGACTCATAGTCCCCTATGTTATAAGTGGTAAGGGTAGTGACTTGCTTAGGGGAAAAAGAAAAATCCCTTTCCCCCTTCTATAATGGGTAAGCTTGTTCCACCCCTTCGATGAATTCTTTTGCAGCGGTTTGAACTGAACCTGGGCTATCAATATATTGATGCTATTAAGTAGCATGTGAAATAGTTGAAAAATCATCTCATTTGTGAAAAATTAATGAAATAGAGAGCAAGTAAAGTGATTTTCATAAAATTAGGGGGCAATTCCATTATAAATTTTACAAATTCTCCATTTCATTTCAGTTTGTTTGGACTTGTAGCAGTCTATATGGTATTCAATAGTCATTTGGTTGTATATGAAGTTAATGACTTTTTGATCTTTTATTTGGATGAAATGATGGGTTACCTTGCATACAGAGGAATGATTTGATAGGGATGAGCAAACGGTCTTACATGGAAGCAGTGGTGAAGGGTCTAAGGGCTGTCGCTACAGTAGAAGTTGACCTTGCCCCAAGGGATTTGGGTACGGGAAATCCTGTGAATTCTTGTGCTATTACCGATTTGTGTGATGGAACTGCAAGAAAGAAGATATATGTCAGACTTCTTCTCAGCATTGACCGTCGCGAGACTACTGCATCTGCAATGGAAACTGTATGTTAGTGGAATCAGGAATGGGAACTTCATTTTCAATTCTACGAGAATTTTAATGAAAGCCTTTCATTTGCGTCTCTTCAATGGAAGTTTTATTTTCCCAGCATGTGTCCTAATTTTTGGCGCAATTCTTTTTCTAATGATTGATTCAACCTTTGATAAAAAAAAAAATACCTTGGTTATATTTCGTCTTTTCAACAAGTTTAGTAATATGCATAACGGCCCTATTGTTGCGATGGAGAGAAGAACTTGAGATTAACTTTTTGGGAAAATTTTCAATCGAACAATTTCAACGAAATCTTTTGATTTCTTCTTTTACTATGATGTTTCCTGTTTATAGTTTGTCCAAAGACTAAGGCTTTATTTCTGTTACCCTTCTTTCTGAAGGTTGAACTTGCACTGGAAATGAGAGATTTGGGTGTAGCGGGAATTGACCTTTCTGGAAATCCCATTGTCGGTGAATGGTACTTTTTCACTACCAAAACAATTGTTGTTTTTCCATTAGTATTATTCTCCATTTTCTGTTGAGCTGCTGCTGCTGCATCACTGCTTCTTCGGATTTGTGGCAGGGCAACATTTTTACCAGCTTTAAAGTTTGCTAGGGAGCAAGGTCTCTCCATAACTCTTCACTGTGGCGAGGTGCGTTTAGTGTTCTTATATTTTTTATTCTATTTTTTTGTCATGGTGTTAGTTACCTTGACTGGTTATTTTCATAACTTAGTGCTTGTAGGTACCCAATCCGGTGGAAATCAACGCAATGCTAGACTTTCTTCCTGGGAGAATTGGCCATGCTTGTTTCTTTGGAGAAGAAGAATGGAGAAAGTTGAAATCTTGCAAGATACCGGTTTGATATTTTTGTTCATTCCTTTCTATCATAAAGATGTATGGTATTTTGATATTCTATACAAAATCCCATAACATAATGAGTCCAACTGGCAGAATTCTGTTTCTACGCTAGGCCGTGAACTAGATTAGAATCATTCTCAACGAGTCCATAAGAAGTTATCCCATTTTTTCATCCAGTCCTGGTAAGACCAAAGTTCTTAAGCGACTGATCCTGCAAAACAACTCAAAAGATAAGGAAGTAACATCAATTTCTTCATGCTATACTTTTTGCCTGGTTCAATTGGTTTTCAACTTCTTTGTCTTGTCGTCAAATGTTCATATTGTTTACCATCTAGATGATACGTTATTCATCAGAGATTGTGGATATGGACATCTGATCATCTAGTCAACTTAGATTTTTACTCTTCCTGATTTGTTTCCAACCTTTGTATATTTGCGACAGAAAAGTGCCAAGATATTATGTCATCTCTCTAGAATGGACTAGTAATCATCAGTAACATGCAAAAAAAATGTGCTTGAGTGGTATTAAATTTATTTGTCATCATCATACAAAATATTTGTAGAAATCATTTTTCCTCTTTTCACACCTTGCAGGTTGAGATTTGCTTGACATCCAATATCCGAACGGAAACAATCTCTTCTGTCGATGTTCATCATTTTGGTTAGCTCTTCTGCTTCTATCTTTGTTTTGTATATTTTTCCAACATTAATTGAATCTAAAAGTAGAATAGATTATAGAGAACTGTTACTATTCACTTGACTATCTGTTGATGATAATCTTTTAGATGTGCTTGATAATAATAATACATAAACCAAATGTGTTGGCATTGCAGTTGATCTTTATAATGCAGAACATCCAACAGTTCTGTGCACTGATGATTCTGGGGTATTTTCTACCAGTCTGTCTGGCGAGTACATTCTTGCATCTTCTGCATTTGGTAGGTCCTATGCTTTCTATGAATATGAATATAGATTATTGAACGGTAAATTACACTAACCATTCCTGATGTTTAGCAAAAATATAATTAGCCCCACAAATTTAACATAATTAAATCGAAATCTCTTTTAGTAAGCCCAAAGTGACCGGAATTAATGCAGATGTGTAGACACCGAAATAAACAAGGGTTAAAATATATATTTCAGTGTTAAAAGAAGAGACGACGTCATCATTTTCTATCCATACAACTAACATATTAATAATGAAAAGGGGGTTAAGTGTTATGTGAACTAAAACCTTAAGGGATAAACTTGTGGGGCTTAATGTATTTTCTCTAAATCTCAAAGAGGGTTAGTGTAATTTACCCATTATTTAATATATCTATTGTCACTTGAATCTTATATTTCATTTGTCAATGACCAAGGTCTTGGAAGGAGTGAAATGTTTCGGCTTGCTCGGAAAGCCATTGAATTTATATTTGCTGATGATGCGGTGAAGAGGGAACTTGGAGAGATTTTCGAATCTGCTGCGAGGAAGCTGGATTTATGATTAATAGCATGTGTAGCAGAAGCCATTCTTTAAGCATGGTCATGATTTAGCATTATTGGTTCAATTGGAAAATGCAGGACTTAACCAGTAAGATTTATAATACTAATGTAGAAGATCAGACATTGTATTCTATTCTGTATTGCTGTTTGTTGACAATGTAGGAAAGACTATCGTAGCCGCTCTTGGCTCATTTTAACAAACTCGCGTTGCATGGCCAAATTGGGTGATTGCCATTGTGTTGTTTTCATTGTTTCGATTTACAGCTTGACTTTGGCTAAAAGAAGAAAGAATTATGGAGAAAATTGTGTGATTGCTTTTTGATGGTGCATTTATCATCATTTGGATTGTGGTATGTCAGAACATTGAAATAGTTTTTGTTGTATGGCCTCCTTGAAGCATTGAGAATGGTTACAATATAGAGAAGCCACCTCTTTTGAGTAATTTTTGTCGTGTTATCCTCATTGTTGATATTGTATGGTGAACTTATCAAATACATAAACAAATTATTGTTGTTTTTGTTGTAGCTGTAGTTTGGTAGGACTTTGTCAACATTGTGGACTACAGAAAACAAAGAAAGGTTCTCTAGGTGTGCTTGTTGGGAGTAGTGTTGATCGTGATAAGTATTATACACTAATCACTCCAATACTCAATTGCAGATTCAACTTTTGGAGTAACGGTATGTATGATATTTTCACACTTGTGACTTACGGTCTAAATTTTATATATTTATAGTTGAGAGGAGGCGGCTATCTCTCATGATCTTTTTAATCATAGTTTATGGTGAATAGCATAAAACTTGATGTTTAGCATTTGTTGGTCTTTGTATATCATGTTTCTCTAGTAGTGGTAGCTGTATTTTTTAATCACGGATCTCTTAACCAGTGTTGATTGCTATACTGGTTGTGTTTGGGATTGACTTTTTTGTTATTTTTTTTCTTGATTTTTAGTGAATTTTATAAAACTTTACATTTTAAAGTTTTGTAGATTAGATGTACCATAGAAGTTTTTTTTTAAAAAAAAATTGAAAAAAAGGGGTCCATTTGAAAACTAAAAAAAAATTGGTTTTTTAGGTTGTAATGTTTTTGGAATTTTTCAAAAAAAATAAGAAAAATGAAAAAATAAAAAAGCATTTAGATCCTGCAACACTACCCGGATTTGAAAAGTAACAAAATTTGATACAAATTGTAAAAAAAAATCACTAAAAGCCAAAAAAAATTCAGAAATAAAATTTTTTAGGTTGATGCCAAACTCTACCAGAAGTGAGGAGCTTAATTTACTGGATTGACAATGACCATGACCATTTCTAGCTAGAGAAGTAGCCACCTAAATGGACACAGTCCGTTGCGTTGGAAAGTCAAGAGGATATATTAAACATTTTGCTCAAGGTGCCAAATTTCATTCTAAATTCTTCTACAGAGTGAGGAATTGGGGACTTTGATCAATTATTTATCTTATTTTTCTTTTTTCATTCATGTGTGTTATTACTAGCATATGGAACATATGAACCCTGCAATGCACGGACTAAATAAATAATTAAAAATAATTTAGAATAAATTAAATTTTAATCATTGTATTAAAATATATATTGCAGTTGTTATGTCATTAATTGTATATATTAAGTTCATTGTAAGAAATAGATATCATAATTTAATTGGTAAATATGAAAAAAAATAAAATAAATTAAAAAAAATTATGTTTATGATAAAATAAAAATAAATTTCAATTTAGAATTTTTTTAATTTTAGTTTATTTTATATTAAAATTTGTCATAAAACTTATACATATCTTTTAGAAATAAATCAATATATATATTGATAAAATCGTTAAAATCGGTTAAAAGACTAAACAATTTATACAAAAATTAATTAATTAAAACTCTCAAATTTTATTTAATTTTAAAATTTAGACTATTTTTAACTGAAACATACACAATACTACAATATTAAATAGGAACATATGCCGTTTGATAACACTTGAATTTTCAATTTTCTGTTTATATTTATAAAAATTTTAAAAACTTAAATAAAAACTTGTTTGGTAAATTTTTTATTTATAAATCAGTGATCTCAGTTTATAAATTTGGCCAAAAAAATGTAAACTCAAAAAATGTGTTTCCATTTTGAGTTTTCAGTTTTTTTTTTTTTTTACCACCCAACACTAGCCACCACCCGCCACCATTTTTCACCACCGTCTTCTTCCACCACCCACCCCAACCACCACCTGCCACCACCACTCACCATCCACCTGCCACCACCACCCACCACTCGCCGCCACCACCCACCCGCCACCCACTTACCGCCACCACCCACCCCTCGCCACCACCACCACCACCCACCTACCATCCACTCGCCACCACCTGCCACCCACCACCCACCACTACCATCCACCGCCCGACGCCACCACTCACCACCTACCTGCCACCACCATCTACTACCCGCCATTCGCCACCCACCTGCCACCACTACCACCCACTCGTTACCACTCGCCACCTGCCACCGTCACCCACATCACCACCTGCCACCGCCACCACCCACCACCACCCGCCATCCGCCACCCACCACCACCACCACCCACTCGCTACCACCCGTCACCGTCACTGTGACGCCCCAAAATTTGAGGACATCATAATAAGGTTTAAAACTTAAAGTCAATTTTCTTAATTAAGAATCCTCATCAATGTTGCCACCAAATTTACCATCATCCATTAATTTACAACACGGAAACTAAAAGTTCTTAAATTACAACTCCAATCAAATTTAAAACCTTGTCTTAGTACACAAATATAAAAAGAACTAGAGAAAAACTAGAAAACTAAAAAAAATGGTTCATGGAGTTTTGGCACGCTTCAAGCTAACCAGGGTTGAATGTTGCCTTCCTACACCTCGGCGTTTCCTTCGTTTTCTTCGGTACCTGGCATAAAACGCCAGGGCAACGAGAATGCCAATGAGCGACGAGCTCAGTAATATACTACACCCCGAAAATACCCACCCCGATAATAATACTCATAAATAATAAATATCGTATAATAACAGAATAATAAGCAGCATTTAATAAGCATAACAGAAATGCTAATAGTTAAAATAATAACAATGAATAAATAAATAAAAATGACAAATGGAAATAGTGATTCATCACAAGGAAAATGCATGCTTTTCTTTCTAATTTCTCATAGATTCAGTTTATCAGATAAATTTAAGTAACTCCCCGCGGAGCACTATTTCCACTCAACCGCTAAGCAATGGCCACGGGCAATTCTGACTCCCCCTTGGTCAAATATTCAAATGTTACTTACTGTAACTACCAATGATGCCCACGCACCAGGGTTATGTACCCGAGTCGTGACATCACGGTCTGCCCCAAGGGAACGGTCTATGTTGTGACACCCGCACCACCAACCTTATATCGCCTACACCGATAAGAGCCGAAATACCTTCCCGTGCCATGTTAGGGTTCGCAACTCACTTGCGCAAGATTCTAAACCGGGCTCACCCCATCACTTGTAAACTTTAATGCATCTATTCAATTTCGTGTTTCTTTACTTCATCAAATTCACATTTTGATGCATGTGTGAGTTTTAGTTTGAAAACTACAGTGACATAATGTTTATATAGCACAACACAATCGTGTATGACAACCAAAATAAATATGATAGAATGTCTTAGGAATTATCACCAAATTCCGTAGGAATTTATACACTACTTCTTTCAGCACTGCATGGTAAAAAAAAAAAAAATATGAAACCCATACCAAACGATGTTCAACCATTACGATATTTTAAATGGTGCTAGTTCATTGAGTTAGGAAAATATTCCGAGAAGAATACCAGAGCTAAAAAAAACGATTTTAAAAGGGAGAATTAAATTTTGGAAGAAAACTGGTGTTTCTGGGACAGTGAGATATAGTACTTCCAGCACAGGTGATCTGTGTTGGAAAAATAAAAAGCGGCCTCAAACGGTGTCAAAGAAGGTATGGTTTGAAGGGCTTGTTAGATACTTGAGTTTATAACATATTTCCAGAAGGATTCGAAGACTGAAAAATCAACAGAAGATGGTCAAATAATTTTTCTAAGAAAACTAGACAGATTCTGTCACATTTTGGAAAAATTGACGTTTCTCTCTCCATACTGAATAAACAATTATGAAACTAGCGGCGTTTGAAAGGTAACTTAAAAATCTAATTTTTCTGATTTGAATCACTTGAAAATTTATTCTGTGGAATAAACGGTGACCTGGTAAATTCAGCATTGCTGCTGCCGCCAAACAGCAATGAAGTAAAAATATGTATCCAGGCCATGAAAACGTCAGCTCAGGTGTTCTGTGTTTGAAAAATAAAAAGGGTATTCAAGAAGTGTCGAAAAAAGGCATGGTCAGAACGGTTTGCTAAATTTTTGAGTTTAGAACATATTTCCAGAAGAGTGTGAAGACTGAAAACCAGTCGAAGGAGGTCAAATAATTTTTATAAGAAAACTGGACAGATTCTGTCACATTTTGGAAAAATTGGTGTTTCTCTCTCAATACTTAATAAAAAATTATGAAACCAGCGGCGTTTGAAAGGTAACTTAAAAATCTAACTTTTCCAAGTGGTCGTGCAGAAAAATACTATTTGTAGAGAAAATGGGACCTGTTTGAAGTTGCTGCTTCTGCTGTGTTGTAAGTGATGCTTAGGGAAAATATTTGTTTTGGTAAGAAAATGGTGTCCGATAATTTTGTAAAAATTTTACACAGTGTACAACATCTAAATATACTTCCAGTATACACAGATTTTTAACATCAATTAATTTCAATTTATTAGAGCTCTCTTTTCGCCCGATAAAGTCTAAAACAGTGAGAAAAATCTATACTTCAAGTAAAGGGGTCATTCTCATCTCATCTTACTCTTTTTTTTTTTTGCAAGATTGTTTCAACAATGGAGAATATTAATTACATAAAAAGAACAATAGCTAAGCCATATATTTATATCAAGAAGGAATATGAAACTATAGCACAATGAAATTCTCATCCTATCAAAGTTTTAAACATGCATGGACTATGTTGCTATAGATGACTTAACCATGCTTAGGCTTGCATATATATTACATAAATTCAGTTAGAAGAATCTAAGGGAGGGTGGAGGTGATGTATTCTTACTTTAGTGAGGTAAAACGATCCCAAGTGTTGGCCCTTCTTCCCTTCTCTTCTTTCCTTTCCCTCCCTCTCTCTCTTTTCTCAGCCGTGTAGTACAAAGCAAAGGGGCTGGATTGTGTTCTATATGTAGGAGAGCTTGGAGAATTTAATTTATTTTTATTTTATTTTCTCTTCTTTGCTTGGAATTGTCATCTACAAGTATGGGCTAGGGGTTTAGAGTATGCTTGCATGCCATAGCATGCCTTGGCAGCAGCTTTATTGGGCAGAATCAGCCCAAAAAAATTCTGACTTCTCCTTCTATCTTAGGCACTCTCATCCAATGGTTTAAATGGTAGCTGGCTGCTTGCAGGTTGCTGCCGTGGCTGCCTTATCAAGGCTTGGAATGCCATTGCATGCTCACCTCTTAGGGAGGTTGAGTGTGCACTTGGGGAAAATAAGCATGCAAGCCATGTTACCTAGATAAAGAGAAAAGGAAGTGGCAGTCAGCCACTTTCCTTGCAACTTGATCATTTCTTTCTTTTTTTTTTTTTTTTTTGAATTGAATTGAATTGAAATTGGTGCCAATACAATATTAATATATATATATATATATATAACCTTTTATATACATATATGATTTTGAGTCACTTTAATATTAGAATATTATTTTATGTAACTAAAAGACATGAGATTGAACCAATTAATCTCTATGGGTAAATTTTCTTGTACACAAATTATTAATGTAAAACTTTATACAGAATAATATATATTAAGAATTAGATTTGTGTAGTCATAAAAGTGACGATGACAAGGACAACAATAATAATACTATGAAAATAAAAATTGCACTAATTAAATAATTAAAAGTTAATTATAGAATTGCGTCACAAAATGTTGTTATGGAATTGGATTATAGATGTTGATTACAAAATTTAAGTAGCTAAATATAATTACCAAAATAATTTAATATGCAAAAAATACGGGTTCTCACAGTCACCCACCCATCCACCACCACCACCACCCGCCACCACCTGCCACCCACCTGCTACCACCACCCACCACCCACTCGCTACCATCCGCCATCGTCACTCACCCACCCACTCGCTACCTGCTACCAACCACCCACCGTCACCACTTTCTACCACCGTCTTCCGCCGCCACTTGCCACCACTTGCAATTTCTCTCTTTTTTATATTTTTAAACATTTTGTCAATTACCAAACGCGTTTGTAGTTTTTGTAGTTTATGTTTTTCTAAAAATAAACAAAAATCAGTTTATAAAATTTTTGTAAATATAAATTGAAAACATAAACGTTACAAAACAGAAACTGAAACAACACATTTTTTCCTTCTTTTCCAGATGTGGGATTGTGTAAAATAAAAATTAATAATTGTTCGGGCAGGAAATTAATTTCGAATCAAACAATATCAGTCATTTAATCTTTAATTAGGTCAATCTTTAGTTAATTTCGAATCAAAAAAATCTAACCAATATATTTTGATAAAACCGCTAATATCGCGGTTAAACTAGCCAATCAGTCAAACAAAAAATGGTTCAGCCTAATCGATTAGGTCAAAAGACCAATCAACTTATACAAAAATTAATTAATTAAAACTTTTTAATTTTATTTTAATTTTAAAATTTAAAATTTCCTGAATTGAAGCATGTATAACACTACAATATTAAATAGGAGTATAAGGTTCATTTCATATAAGTGAAACACCGCATTAATAAAAGTTAAAAATTATTTGGACGGAAAGTTTGTTTCTAATCAAACAATCAGTCGTTCAATCTTTCATCAGATTAATTTTTAGTTTATTTCGAATGAAACAAATCTAACCAATATATTTTGATTCAGATTAATTTTTAGTTTATTTCGAATGAAACAAATCTAATCAATATATTTTGAGAAAACCGCTAAAATCGTGGTTAAATCAGTGAATTAATGAAATCGAAAATGATTCAGCATAATCAGTTAGTTCGAAAGACCAACCAACTTGTACAAAAATTAATTAGTTAAAATTTTTAAATGTTATTTCAATTTAATTTTAAAATTTAAATTTTCTTGAATTAAAACATTTACAACACGTGTTTGAGAAGTTTGTGTGTTGGGTTTTTTTTTTATTTTTTACACTAAAAGACAAATTTTTTGCAAAACCAAAAAAAACAAATCCAAACAAAACATCACATCTAACCCCATAATCATTTCACTTTTTCTCTCACAAACATCACATCCAACCACAAAAAAATCCAATTATCTTCCCAAACACCAAAATTTTTTTATCCAATAATATCCTACAACTAAAAAAACTTACATAAAACCCACTTCCCAAACACTCACATTAGGTTCACTTTATATAAGTGAAACAATTCAGTTTTTTCATTCTGGGATTATAAAACAAAAGTTAATAATTATTTAGGCGGGAAGTTTATTTTTAATCAAGCAATCTCAGTCGCCTAATCTTTAATCAAATCAATCTTTAGTTTATTTCGAATCAAACAAATCTAATAAATATATTTTGAAAAAGTCGCTAAAATCGCAGTTAAACCAACAAATCAGTCAAATCAAAAATGATTTAGACTAATCGGTTAGATCAAAAGACCAACCAACTTACACAAAAATTAATTATTTAAATTTTTAAAATTTAAACTATATTAATAAATTGAAATATGTACAATATTACAATATTAAATGAGAGTATAAAATTCACTTTATATGAGTAAAAAATCTCACTTTTTCTTTCTTCTCCTTATGTGAGATTATCAAATAAATTATAAACTAATTACAATTTTATTTTTATATGGTTAAATGGAAGCTAACAAATAGAAATTTTTTTAATTATTTAAAATTAAGAAAATCAAGAAAATTAGTATGAAATATTGAAACTTTGACAAGACTCCTCACTAAAACTATATTGAATTGAAACATGCACAACATTACAATATTAAATGGGAGTATAAGATTCACTTTATATGAGTAAAAAATCTCACATTTTCTTTCTTCTCCTGAAATGGAATTATCAAATAAATCATAAACTAATTAGAATTTTATTTTTATATGGTTAAATGAAAACTAACCAATTAAGATTTTTTTTTAATTATTTAAAATTAAGAAAATTAATATCAGATATTGAAACTCTCACAAGACCCTTCACTAAAAGCCTCTATTTTCTTATATAATATATAGATTATTATTATTATTATTAGACTAAAAGCCAATAAGAAAATTCAAAAGTTTTTAGCTGTCTTAAATGTTAGATTTTCTCTAAACATGCATGAGTTTCCACTTGTACATTGTGCATAAACAAAATCTAATCATTTTAATTATGCCTTATACTAAATTAGTGAATAGTGATCTTAATTCAATCTAGTTTCATTTTTACTGGGGAAAAAAAATATATATATATAGTAACCTTGTTTAGTTTTGATTGATTTTCTAAAAATTGATTTTTTTTTGTTTGTATTTTTTTTAGTGAATTTCTTAATATTTTAAATAATTTTTTTACTTTTTAGATGCACATAATTTAGGTGCACCTAAGTAAAATATGTGTTATTTTAAAATTTCAATAAATACACAAGAATACGAAACAATATTAAATCTTTATATTTTTTATATTTGATGAATTTTTATAGTTTTTTTTTCATGAATACTGTACTTTTTAAATGTATTTAGGTTATGTACATCTAAAAAAAAATAAAATTAAATATTAAAATTTTTGATTAAAAAAATAAAAAAATTAATTTTCAAAAAAATGAGTTCAATTTTTTGAAACCAAACAAAGTAACTAATCTTATGTTTTTCACTACTATATTATTCGGAAAAAGCTTCGTAGCTCGAAATTTTTTGGGCTCGAGTGGCCCGAACATTTTCTCTCTCCTCTCCTCTCTATCTCTATTCAAACACTCTCAGCACTCTCACCTCTCATCCCTCTCTCTCATTTGGGTTTGATTTTGTGTGAACTCATCCATTTTTTGACAAAGAAAAACAAAGATTTGAGCTGATTGGAATCTCGTTGAACGATGAAAGTCCCAGCAATTGGTGAATGATTTGTGACTTTGTCTGTGGAAATTATTTTTTTTTATTTTGATTTTGATTTTGATTTTTTTTTTCCTTCTCTGAAACTGGTTTTTTTTTTTTTTTTCTTGCTAGGTTTGATGAATCTCTTCTTTTTCTTCAACTTCATGAATCAAACCCACTTTGTTTGTTCCAAAAAAAAAAAAAAAAACCATTTGCAGAACTCTATGAACCAAAAAAAAAAACCATTTCTATGTAATGAAGACTCAGAAAAAGAGAGAGAGAACACTAAGCAAGATGAAAACCAGTATAGGAGAATGAAGACCCACCATTTCTCTATAATGAAGAAGACCCACCATTTCTGTAATGAAGACCCAAACTTGTCTTTGTAATCTCTCATTCTTTTCTTCACACTAGCTTACCCTCAACCTGTTTGTGGAAATGCCGAGCTCAGATCACTCATGGACATGAAGGCAAATCTTGACCCAGATGTTAGATTACTGAAGGAAAAAGAAAGAGGCAAGACCAAAAAGAAAAAAAGAAAAAAAAAAGGTGTCAAAACAACGTCGTTTTGACACCTCGAATCATTCAAGCCAATATTTTCTCGAGCCACCAAATGGGGTTGATATGAATATGCATGTTCAATAGACATAAAAGTATGAATAATTAAAAAATCCTTTATTGGTGTCTTTTTTCTGTAATTTTTTAGCCAACATAAGTTTCTTAAAAGTTGTGATAAGTAAATAATAAAACATTTGATATTACCAAAAAAACGTAAAAAAAATAAAACTTTGATGTTATCTAAAATCATCTTTAACTTATAATCAATTCTTTCATCAAATTTAAATTTAGTAAAAAAATTTAGCTTATTTATTTTCAATTTTCAAAAAATAATTTTCAAAAAATTTTACTTTTTTATTTTTTGTATTTTAATGTTTTCAATGATTTTTTTTTAATGTCTTAAGCAATTTTTTTTTTTAATTTTTAGACACACCTAACATAAATATACTTAAAAAATATAATATTTGTGAAAAAATCTTTAAAAAATACACTAAATACCAAAAAATATAAAAATATACGAAAATTTAGTACTTTTTTTTTTCTATTTTTGTGTATTTATTAATTTTTAAAATATTTTTCACAAATATTTTACTATTTAGATACATATAAGTAAGGTGTATCTAAAAAAATAAAAAAATATATTTAAAATTTTAAAAATATTCACTAAAACCAAAAAAAAAAACACTAAAAGTAAAAAACTCAGTTATTAGAAAATTGAAACCAAACACACTAATTATTTTTCCTACTCTAATGAATTCATTAGATGAGTATCAAATTGAGAATAGAACAAATCTTTCACCAAATTGAAAATGTTTGGGAACGTCCATCTCTTTGCAAAAAATTTGTAAAAAAATTACACTAATCAGACAATTGATATTTTAATAAAACTTTAAAATCTTCAGTTGGAACACTTATTATCAAGTGAAATTTTATTTAAATTTAATATAAAAAATACACTGATAAAAATGCTCTACGAAAAGCAAGAACAAAAGGCAGTTGTCAATCTTCGTCCCATAGGGGAAAAAAAGAAACGTGAGGATTCCAATGAGATACTCAGCGATGTTTTGGAAAGTTAATAAAAAGTTAATTTTTAAAATTTTTTATAATTTTTTTAACTTTTTTGTTATAAAATAGAAAAATGATATAATTTAAAAAAAAAAAAAAAAAAAAAAACTGACTTTTCACTTATGTTGCCAAAACCATCCTGATTGGGCATCTACAATGGATGTTAAAGTTACGTAGGACTTTCTATACCTTAAACAAAAAAGAAAAAAGAAAAAAGAGTTCCGTGGGGATTAAGATGGGTGTCAAAGGTACACATTTTTAAAAAGGCGTGCATTTATGGAATGTGAATATTTTGATAAATATATTGTATTAGGTATTTATTTAGGCATGATTTTGGTCCAGTTTAAGATCAGATTGGATTGTGTTGTTAGGTTTGTGAGAGCCCACCACGAGTCTCGTTTTGATAATTCGAACCGTTCAATGTGTAGAACTCGTTGAATACTATATGCCTGTAAAAAATCACGTTGATCGGATATCGATAGCTATGTGAACAAAATAGTTTTTTATCAACCGTTAATTTTTTCACCGTCCATTTTTTTAATACAAAACTGATTTGATCACATAACTATTGATATCCGATCAACATGATTTTTAACAGGCCTATAGTACTCGACGAGTTCTACACATTGAATGGTTCAGATTATCAAAACGAGCCAAAAAAGGGCCCCATGAGTCGGACTGGACGGATCCAGTCTTAATTTCAACTAGAGACAAGCTGGACTCTTTATTTATGTATGATATTATATATCTATTAGGCATACAAAACTTGTATCTATTTTTAAAATTTTTTTTTTTAACGTACTCAGACGTACCGAATATATGATTTTTATCAAAATAATATTTTAGTCAAAATAATATTTTCTTCTATTACAAAGATAAAATTTATTTCATTAGATTTTTTATTTTTTATTTTTAGTTTTATATTTAATATGATTTTTAAATTAAGTTATGGTTTTTAAATTATTTAATATAATAACATTTAATTTTCGTTTATACCTTTATTTTTGATATTAAATGTTTATGGTGGGTTGAATCTTAACAAATTAAATCATTTAATTAATTTTTATATTATTTCAAATTAAAAAGAATTTTTTTTTACAAACGTATCAAATCGTACCTGTACCTGTACCTATACCCTACATTTTTTTTGAATTTTATCGTATCGACGTACCTTTATCGTACCAGTACCAGTATTCGTATTCATAGTCGTGCTTCATAGGTGTGCACTGTTATTTGTGAGTATGATTATGATAAATAGTATAATTCAATATTATGAGAGTTATAATTAAAAAAATTAGTTATGATCAAACACCACTTAATGTATAATAAAAAAACTATTACATCATAACCAATATAATATCATAATTAACATCATAAATTTAATTTTGAGTACGGATTTGTGGACGCAAAAGTGAATAAAATATAATTTAATTTTTTTAATAAACAAATTTAAAACGTTGAGTTTGTTTATTTACGAAATGAATCAAGTTTCAATAAGTTAAGCTCAAAACATTCATGAATAGTTAAATTTGTTTGTGATCCTAAAAATTGGGTTTGAATCATGAAATTAAGGCAAGATTACTTGAGGAAAAGGAAAAAAAAAATCATAATTTTAAAATTCAAACACAACATAAAACAATCCATGAGGAGCATTTGCCTTCCGCTTATAGACCAAAAATTCATTATAATGATGATATGATGTCATCATGTATGTGTGATATCACCGAGTTAATAACATATTATCATTTACTCACTGTATATAGAAATCTTAACTTTATTATGATGACATGAAAATTATAATAATGACAGGGGTTTAACTTTATTATGATGACATGAAAATTATAATAATGACGGGGGTGGGTAGTTACAATTAAAAAGTAAGATTCGCTTAATTATGTGTTAAATTATAATTAATTGATAATACCACATGTGCATGATGATATGATATACCTTAAATTTTATTGATGTTGCTTTTGAGAGAAGGCCCAATTAGGCTTGTTTTTGAAGTCTCGTTTGGCAAGTGATTTTTTTAGTCAAAAAGTTAAAAAGTTATTAAAAAAATTAAAAAGTCAACAATTTATACTAGAAAGTCAAAGATTCTATTTTTTCTTTACTTTTTGCATATTTTTTTATAAAAAATCAAAAAGTCATTCCAAATATATTAATTTTTTTATATCATATTTTTGCCAAAAAAATTAAAAAATTACTAAAAAAATATATTCCCAAACGGGCTTTTAGTTTTTATTTTGTCAACGAAGAAAAGTAGAAAAAGATAAGAAAATAATATAACAAATTACATTGACGGTCAATGCGAGGAACTTTTGTGAAGGTTAAAAAATCTTTCTAATTCTAGATGATTTAAAAGTCATGTAAGACTGTAAAAGAAAATGATTTAAAAGTCAAAATTCAAGTTGAAATTATCTAATTTGTTCAGTTTAAATTGATTAGTATCATGGTAAGTTCGCTATGCTCTGAGTTTAAGCCAAACATGTTACTTTCGACTTGAAAATCAGTCCTTATTAATAAATTAGTTGGTGTCTTGGTTGCAATGTGATTTGAAGTCACTTTAGAACACAAATTAATTTAAAATTTCACCTTTTTGTAAAATAAGAGAAATAATATTAGTAAAGCAACCAAAGCATAACAATCATGTTCCTTAGTGACCCACTGCTGGCCTGCTATTATAAAATAGTAACAACTTTAATTAAAGAAAAAATGAGGCTCTGTTTGGTAGTGTTTTGAAACGTTAGTTTCAGGCTTTGATTTGTACAGCGTGTTTGATTATAGTTTTTAAAAATTAATTCCACACTCATTTTTAAAAATTCTATCCAAGACAGGAAAATTTAGATTAACCGGTCATCCGGCCGATTGACTAGAACAGTGCATAATTTTTATTTTTTATTTTTACAATTGACACATGTTAATTTTTATATATTTAATAAAAAATATTTTTTGAATTTTTAAAATTTTTTATGAGTTTTGAATACAATTTTAAGTTGTATGTTTGGTTATGAGTTGTAAGTTTTTATATCAAATATCATATGTCATATCAAAAATTCCTCATTCAATTCAAAACTCTTTTCAAAACTCATTTACCAAACAAATTTTTCACACTCAAATCATAATTTCAAAACTCACAAATTTAAAATACAACTCTATTCTCAAATCATATTTAGAAAACTCTACCAAATACAACCTGGGATTTTCTTTCAATATATTTTATTTAAGTATATAGCAAGAGAAAATGTTGTGTTAATTTGTGGCAAGTAAAATATTGCCATTGAATAACATTAGACATCTCATTCAAGTTTAATCTAATGGTTTAGTGCCTGTTTGGCAGAGCTTAATTACAGCTTATTTCAGCTTTCAGCTTAATTTAAGCTATTTTGATGTGTTTAGTTTAGCTTATAATTTTTTGGAAGTCAGAAATCAGCTTATTCTTTGAGTGGGGCAGGAGATGCTTTAAGAATAAGCTGAAAATCAACTTAAGCTGAAAGTTATAAGCTATAAGCTGTTGAGGCATAAGCTATAAACACTTTCCCACAGTTCTACCAAACAGGGCCTTAGTAATTGGGTTTGGATTATAGGTTGGCCAATTTGAGAAATGTTTTGGTTTGGGGCCTATTTTTCGGCTGATTTTAGTAATTTAAATCATTTGTTTTTTAGGGTTCGTTGAGTTAAGCATTCATAGAAAAAATTAAAATGATTGGATATTAATAACTATATATTTGAATTACATTTGTTTTATAATTTCAATAATGCTCATCCATTTTTTTTAAGACAAACGTAATTTAAATATATAGCTACCGATATCCGATGAGTATTCTACATAGTAAGTGTTGGAAAAAATAATTTTTGGCGACTTTAATTTAATATTAAAGTGTGGTGACTTTAATTAAATATAAAAGTGGGTCCCAAGATTTTATTGTGTTAGGTCTAAGTGAGCCAAAAATCATTGAGTTTTGAATAAGAAATTGCCAAGAAATTGCCTCATAATGTTAGATTCATGAATAGAATTTTAAAGAGTATTTAAATCCTTTTTCTTGGCTAAAGGGTGTGAATCCTTTGGGCATCCAAACTTTCATATTTTTGGAAAAGGGTTATGGATGCTTGGTGTTTTAATGACCAGCCTTAAAGGCTGGAGGCTCTTCTTCTCTCCCCTTTACATGTATAAATTGAGACCCTCCTATCAAGTTTCAAAATAGAAATTTTTTGCTTCCATTTTACAAGTCAGTTTGCTAGAAAGTTCCTACATTGAGAGAGTGCTGCCACTGTTCTTGTTCGCTAAGCTAGACAGAAAGTGCTTCTGCCGTAGCTGGTTTTGACCGTCGTATCCTGGGAGACAGACGCTGGGATTCCTCAAGCACTCGACCCGTGAGGCGGCGAAATCTGTTTTAAGGAAACTGCTTCCGTGCAGGCTTCGGTTTCGTCTCTTTACCCTTTTATTGTTTTGTGTATTTCTGTTGAAATTTAATTGTAATTATCAGCATATGTTCTTGGTATATAATTTGATTTCTTCATAAATCTATTTATTTAATTTCACAATTTGAACAACAAGCTTAAAATAGATTTTATATATATTTTCTATGAAATTGATCGAATAGATTTATATAGACTATTAGGTTAGCTTTGTATAATGTTACTAGGAATTGTTGCGGTATTGCTCACTATTTCAATGATTGTAAATTATGCAATGGTACTCTCTAATTGCTTAGTTTAGTTAGAATTCTCTATCATAATTTGCATGGAATTTAAGGTTATAAAATATAATTTATGGATGTTGCAATTTTGACATTCTAATTCTATTCTAGTTTTAATTTGTTACATGCTTATTATTTTCTAGACTATATTACATAATTTAATGTATTTTGGAGTTATAGAGTTTTTTTTTATGAATTGTGTACATGATTAATGTGAATTATTTAATTAGGTGCATTAATCTGAATTATTTAATTGGGTGCATTAATGTGAATTATTTAATTAGGTGCATTAATCTAAATTATCTAATTGGGAGCTGTAGACACCCCATTTTTGACCGACCTTAAGACTTAGACGTCACCAGTTGAGCGCTTGGTGATATTGCATAATGTGCTCGTTCAGAAGCTCCAGAGTCGCGGCCGTGAGCCCCGCCTCCGGACTTCCGAACCCTCTTCTGTGCCTTGCCTCAGTTTGCGAACCAGACTGGGTTTTCTCGGTTTCTTTTCCTGAGGGGAGGGAGAGGTCCTGTAGGCCATCTCTTAGTGGCCGTAGGCTACGTTTTATGGTCGTAAGCCATTTTGCCCATTTCGGAGCCCGGTTTTCGGTTTTTCGGGACCGTTGGCCGTGTGCCTCGGTTCGGGACCGCTTAACCATCTCCGTTTGCTCTAAATTTTGGCATACATCTTATTTACTCCCTTTCAAGGGACACTGGGGTCTGAGAAATCCACTTCGTGGCCGAACGCCACTTTCGGTGCTCGGCAGCCCATTTTCGAGACCCCGAACTGCGTGTTTTGACCCCCGAGCATTTGTTTTGCATCGGTTTTCGTTCATTTTTGGCAGGTACCTCTATTTCATCACCAGGAAGGTCACTGGAGGGTGGGAGGCCAGCAATTATCTTAGCAACCAGTTATATTCCATTTTCGCCCTCCGGCGCCCGTTTTTCGCACTTCCGAGCCAATGTTGAACACCTTAGGGCCACTTTCTTCAACCCCAAACCACATATTTGTGTTGTACACACATGGGAGGACCCTAAAAGTTTATGGTCGGCCAGAAATTCCAGTTGAACCTTTTGAACCCCTCTTAAAAATGGCTTGTTCTCTCTCTTGTTTTAGAGTTTCCAAATTCGAACCACAGGGCTGTGAAGAGGAGACCTGGGAGGCCACCTTTTTGTGGTGGCCGGCCACTAATTAAACTTGGCCTTTTTGACCCCTAGCCGGCCGGCTAAGGTAGGTGGCCGGCCGGCCACCTCAAGTCCCAAAAGGTGGCCGGCCATGTTCCTCTCTCTGCACACTTTACAGCTGTATAGCTGTTTCCCCCAGAAAATATCTCAATCCGGGGGATATTTGGTGGGGGAAAGCCTTGGTCCTTTTCCCCCACCCTTTCCTTCCATGCTCCCCCTCCTTTTGGTCCTTATAACCAGCTGCAAGCATTGGTTTTAGGGGTTGGAAAAAAATTGCTTCAAGCATAAGCATCCATATCTCCATCCATCTCTCTCATTTTCCTTGAAAAACTCCTAAGTTCTACCTCATTCCTTCATCACCACCAAGCACCACCACCACCACTCCATTCCAAGCAGCAAGGGGAGGAATTCCAGCAGCTTAGAATCATCAAAGTTGGTCCAAGAAGCAACAAAAGCATTGGTCTTCAAGGGTGAGTAGCATTTCCCCATTTTCGGTCCATTTCTTGCACCATTTACAAGCCATACATGCTTGCTGATTTGAGCTCCGACCAAAACTGAAAAGGTCATTTTTTTGAGCTCATTTTCTTGTTTCATTAAGGGTTCAACCCTGTTTGAGCCCTCCATATTGCACTTGCTTCAATATCCTCCTTGAATGCCATTTTCTTGCATGCTTTGGCAGCCTATTATGCTTCTGTTTTTGGTCTTTTTACAGGCCTAGAAATAGTCTTATTTTGGCCCATTATTCATTTTTCATTAAGGGTCTTTGGCTGTTTGATGAATATTTTGTATACTTTGTGTTATAGCCTCTTTTGAGCCTTATTTTGCATTGCATTTCTAGCATGTTTGTATACTATTTTGGGGTTTTTACAGTTCTATATATATGCTTATTTTTTGTCCCTCTTCAATGTTGTAGAAGGGAATTTTTCAGTTTGGGCTTTGCATATACCACTTGCTTCTTTGGCCACCTTTTGGCTCATTTTCTTGCATGAGAGCTTAGCCATATCTATGTTTGTTTTTAAGGTTTTTACAGTTCTGTAAAGTGGATTATTTTTGGCCCCTCTTCAACTTTATTGAAGGGCCCTAACCTATTTGGAGTTAGCAGCTATGAGTTGCTTCATAATCTCATGTTTAGGGCCATTTTTGCATGCCATTGTTGCCCTATCTTCGCTTGCTGTTTGGCCATGATTTGTACTAGTAAAATGCTTATTTTGAGGCTGCCTTGCTTCTGTCTTTTCATCTCATGTACCAATTATGCATGCTTTGTATAGCTGTAGTTCATTCTATGTGCCTAATTTTGCATTTCGGGAGAAATTCCATGCATCGGGTGTGTTTTCGCCTCATTTCGGGGCTGTTTTCCCCCACATTTCATTGCTGAAAATCCATTAGCATGTTTGCATATCATTTTTCATGCCATTGCATTGCATATGTCATTACCTCGGTTTGCGTGCCCGTGTGCACGCATTTCGAGGCACTTCATTTTCATCCATCGGCCTCTTATGTGAGTGTGGCTGAGGCTCTCTCATGTTAGTATAAGTCCATGTTACATTCTATATGCCATTTTAGCCATCTTGTATTGCATATACCATTGCCTCGATTTGCGTGCCCGTGCGCACGCATTTCGAGGCACTTCATTTTCATCCATCGGCCTCTTATGTGAGTGTGGCTGAGGCTCTCTCATGTTAGTGTAAGCCCATATCATATTTTCATGTCATTTGCATTACGTATGTCATTTTCTCGGTTTGCGTGCCCGTGTGCACGCATTTCAAGGCATCTCATTTTCATAGCATTATGCATACTAGGTTGTATCTTAGATCGCATTCTGTCATTTTCTTGATTTGCGTGCCCATGTGCACGCATCTCGAGGCACCTCATTTTCATAGCATTGTGTATGTTAGGATTGTATCTTAGTCGCATTTCATGCATATCATGCATATTGCATCGTGTTCGGGATAGGAGTTAGCCCGGACACGGGAAACGAGGTGCGTTTCGTACTCCGAGTGACGGAACGTGTCTCAATTCCCCAGTCACCGACACTCCGGATCATCTATGATGGAGTTAGGTTCTTGTTGTGTTTATACGTGCATTCATTCTATATTGAGTTGTGCAATTCGACTCCTCGGCCATCATGCCTCGGTATGCGTGATTAGTGGCACGAGGATCGAGGCATGCATATATTTGTGAAAATACATTGCTATGCCCCTTTCCTGCTCTCTGTTGCAGCAAAATGAAGAATCAGTAACTTTTCGGAGCTCAGCACGCTTTCCAAGAATAACTGCTAAACAGAGGCTAATTGGGGCATCCCAGTGGATTTCCGCGCAAGGCAGCCCAGACATGCATCATTCATCAGGAGCAAGGCAGTCCTTGGCTTGCACGCCAGTTTCACAGCTTTCTTAGCTAATTTGATTAATTAATTAGGAATTTGTATATTATTTGGACTGTAATATTTGGACTGTAATATTCTTTTATTCGGAACTGTATATTTGTTCGGACCCTCTGTGCGAGGGCATAATTGTAATAATTGTGCGTGAGTGTGATGTATGTCTTCCAACCCCACGTCTTTCTTCCCTTTTATTTACCTGCTTATGATGGTTAGATTAGGGCATATTTCAATTAGCATACAGTATGACAGCATGTTTGCATCATTCATCTGTTTTGCATGCACCGGGCTCGGCGCATCATACTAACTGCATTTGTATTTCAATTCCAAGTTGAATACATGTTAGTTGTAGCATTTCATATGTCATGTTTAGAATAGCCGAGCCTGCTATAGTTTGCATTCTTGCATGTGTTGCATTAGGCATTTTTGTATACTTAGGATCATGCATGATTTCTAATGTAGTTTCTATTTCGGCTTGGAGTACTCGGTAAGTTCTATGCTTTAGCATCCTTGCATGCGTGTGAGTGACTGCCATGAATAGCATGCTTACCATGAGGCTATGTGCTTATATGATATAACTGCCTGAATGCCTGTGGGTGAAGGTTGGGTTATTTGGATTGGAACAATTCATCAAATGTTTGTTTTAAGCCCACTAGATAGTGGCAAAACCATCTTTTCTTAAGCCCACCTGCGGGTGGCAAAATTTGCATTTTAAGCCTACTTGCGAGTAGCAAATCATCTTTCAAATAAACAAGCATGAAATGTTTTGTTCCAATTCAGGCGACCCAGTCTATACTTATATGCTGTGTGCATCACATAGTAACCTAGGCTAATAACCGGAATAAGGACACACAAAGTTTTCAAAAATTGATATCATGGTTAGTAGAGGCTGATCTTTGATCGGGCGAGCGGGGGTGCTCACGAAGTGACCTTCCCCAATCGTACCCAAGTTCCCGAGCCGAGGCAACTTTGGTGATGACAGACACGTGGCCTTTGGCACCGAGTCAGGGTTTCCTAAATTTCCCATTAAAAAATATTTAGGTGGCGACTTTGTATCTGGCAAAGCAGTCCATGTTTGACACTTCTTTCAAAAATCTGTTTTTCTCAAAACGATTTGTCGGATTTGGACTCTTTGGTTCAGACTTAGAACCGTGACAAATTTGAGAGTCCTGAGCTGTAGTGACCCCAAATGAACTGAACGGGACTAACCCTCCTGGGGCGTTCGGGGACGTCTACAGGAGCATTAATCTAAATTATCTAATTGTGTGCATTCATGTGAATTATTTAATTAGGTGCATTACTCTAAATTATCTAATTGGGAGCATTAATCTAAATTATTTAATTGGGTGCATTAACTTTGAATTTAACTTATTTATTTGGAGTTAATAGTTTAAATGTTTATTATGAATTAATTTCATTCATAACCCATGAGTATAGAACTTTATTTTAAAGTTTTAATTTAATTGGCATTTTAATGCATTGGTTACTTATATAATTAAAAGTTGGCTAGATGGTTTCATTTAATTTATTAAATTTTTTAAATTATTTGTTTGTATTTTGTTGTGGTTTGCTACTAACTTTCTTTGTAGGGATACCAATGCGAAAAACAAATATAAAACCAAATGAATAGTATTTGGAATGAAAAAACAAAAATGTTTGGACTACTAACTTTTGTGTTGAATAGGAATACCTAAGTGTGGAAAGGCTTTTGGACTAAATAGAATCCTTATGGATTGACTATTTTATTTAAATGTTTGAAGCATGTTTGCTTCAGATGTAGTTGGTTTGTTTACCAATTTGTAGTAGCAAGTTTTCTTTAGATGAGCCCACAAGAAGTAAAAGGGCTAGGATATCCAAATCTTTTGGTCCAGACTTCTTGACTTATATGGTTGAGAACGAACCTCAAACTTTCCACGAAACTGTGACTTCTCCTGAGAATCCTTTAAGAAAAGAAGTGATCAAAATTGAAATTGACTCCATCTTACAGAACCACACTTGGGAGTTAGTAGATTATCCTCAAGGTTGCAAGCCTTTAGGCTGCAAATGGATTTTTAAAAGAAAGATGAAGGCCGATGGGTCAATTGACAAGTATAAGGCGAGGCTCGTTATCAAAGGGTATAGGCAACGAGAAGGCTTGGATTACTTTGATACGTACTCACTTGTAACTAGGATGACATCCATTCGCATGGTGATTGCGATAGTAGCTTTGCACAATCTTGAGATACACCAGATGGATGTAAAGACAGCTTTCTTAAATGGGGATTTGAATGAAGAAATCTACATGGAGCAACCTGAAGGGTTTTCAGCTCTAGAACAAAGCAAGAAAGTCTGTAAACTTGTCAAATCTTTGTATGGTTTGAAACAAGCGCCTAAACAATGGTATGAGAAGTTTGACAATGTAATGTTGTCAAATGGGTTTAGAATCAACGAATGTGACAAGTGCGTTTATGTCAAAGACACTGACAGAGGTTATGTCATTTTGTGTCTATATGTTGATGATATGCTTATTATCGGTAGTAACGATGAAATGATCAAAACTACCAAGAAGTTGTTAAACTCTAAGTTTGACATGAAGGATATGGGCATTGCAGATGTTATTCTGGGAATTAAGATTACCAGAATCTCCGGCGGAATTGTACTATCTCAATCTCATTATGTTGATAAGATACTTGAGAAGTTTAGTGGATTAGATACGAATGTGTCATCGACACCTGTAGACTTAAGTCTACATTACATTTTACCAAGAATAATAATGGAAGTGTCTCACAGTTAGAATATTCTCAGGTAATTGGAAGTTTAATGTATCTGATGAGTTGTACTAGGCCGGATATAGCTTACTCAGTTAGCAAGCTTAGTAGATACACAAGTAATCCCGATGCTTCTCATTGGAAAGGCATTGTGCGGGTGTTAAGGTATTTACGCTATACTCGGGATTATGGGCTGCATTATACTCGATATCCAATGGTGCTTGAAGGATATAGTGACGCGAATTGGATATCAGATATAAAGGACTCAAAGTCCACTAGTGGATATGTGTTCACTCTTGGTGGGGCAGCCGTGTCTTGGAAATCTTCCAAGCAAACGTGTATATCTAGATCAACAATGGAATCAGAGTATATTGCTTTGGATAAAGCAACGGAAGAAGCAGAATGGCTTCGCCATTTCATTGAAGATATTCCACGTTGGTCCAAACCTGTGCCAGCTATTTGTATTCATTGTGATTGTCAATCTACAATTGGTAGAGCACAGAGTAATATGTATAATGAAAAGTCTAGACATATCCGTCATAGACATAATTCCATACGACAACTACTCTCGAATGGAGTTGTCTCTTTAGACTTTGTAAAGTCTAAGGACAACATTGCGGATCCGCCAACCAAAGGGTTAAGTCGAGTGTTAGTCGAAATGTCGTCAAAAGGAATGGAGTTGAGGCCTTTGGAAGTTACCGGAATGGAAACCCAACCTAGTTGACTGGAGATTCCAAGATCTAGGTTCAATGGGACAACCTAATTGCGTGTAACAGTGGTATGTCACTGAGGAGGTTAAAGCTTCAGCCATTCTTTCTATCAGTGATACCTGCAAGTGTAGAGGTTAAGCTGAGCTTTTAATGACTCTAGTGTGTTAAGCTGTTGAGCTGAGTATTGCAGGATACTCAAGTAGAGTCACCTATGTGAGTGTGAAGTAGGGCCGCTTCTAGAAGAATTGGGCAGGCTAAGATTCTTTGAAGCCACTCGCTGAACCAGGCTAGTGTCCAGGGTCACACGGGGCACACCAGTGAGAACAGAATGGTGGTAGGAGTAATTCCCGTGTGAGATCTATTGTCTAAGTTTACATAAACGGCAGAGCAGTTCAAGATGTCTTATTCACTAATCAGCCAGTAAACTCGATAGGTTTTCACTGGGAGAGATTCAAAGCCAAAAGCTACATTCTCTGATGTCGGGGTTAGTTCGTTGTACTCTCTCTTCGAGTCCTTATTGTTGAACGATGTCCGTTTGTTGAGTCTTTCGGTCAATTTTTATTCATGTGGGGGATTGTTGGAAAAAATAATTTTTGGTGACTTTAATTTAATATTAAAGTGTGATGACTTTAATTAAATATAAAAGTGGGTCCCAACCTTTTATTGTGTTAGGTCCAAGTGAGCCAAAAATCATTGGGTTTTGAATAAGAAATTGCCAAGAAATTGCCTCATGATGTTAGATTCATGAATAGGCTTTTAAAGAGTATTTAAATCATTTTTCTTGGCTAAAGGGTGTGAATCCTTTGGGCATCCAAACTTTCATATTTTTGGAAAGGGGCTATGGATGCTTGGTGTTTTAATAATCAGCCTTAAAGGCTGGAGGCTCTTCTTCTCTCCCCTTTACATGTATAAATTGAGACCCTCCTATCAAGTTTCAAAATAGAAATTTTTTGCTTCCATTTTACAAGTCAGTTTGCCAGAAAGTTCCTACATTGAGAGAGTGCTGCCACTGTTCTTGTTCGCTAAGCTAGACAGAAAGTGCTTCTGCCGTAGCTGGTTTTGACTGTCGTATCCTGAGAGACAGATGCCGGGATTCCTCAAGCACTCGACCCGTGAGGCGGCGAAATCTGTTTTAAGGAAACTGCTTCCGTGGAGGCTTCGGTTTCGTCTCTTTACCCTTTTATTGTTTTGTGTATTTCTGTTGAAATTTAATTGTAATTATTAGCATATGTTCTTGGTATATAATTTGATTTCTTCATAAACCTATTTATTTAATTTCACAATTTGAACAACAGTAAATCCTAAAAAGTAAGCTGTTCGGATTACCAAGATCAGGTCTCTAAAATGAGCCCACTAAACTCAATTGCTTTCTCAAGCTAGATGACAAACTCGAGAAAATTCAAACTCTTAGGCTGTGTTTAGATTATATATTTAAGTAAAAATTTAGAAAAAAAAAAATATAATTATATTTCATTCATATATATATATATTTTTTTTTAAAAAAATTCCTATCCAAAATGCATCATCCAAACGTAAATTAAGAAATTTTGAGACCCTTTTGGTATTGCTCTCATTATTCACATTTCTAATTTTAATTTTAATTTTAATTTTGATTTTGATTTTGATTTTTTAAGATTTAAAAAAATAAAAGTAATGAATGATTGAAAATCTTTACATATCGTTTTCATTTTGTTAGTAAGCATGTTTAACTATTTCTTGAAAATTAAAGAGAAAATGTTGTGTTAATTTGTGGCAAGTAAAAGATTGCCATTGAATATTAAACATAAGACATCTTATTCAAGTTTAATCTAATGGTTTGGGTTTAAATTATAAGTTGGCCAATTTGAGAAATGTTTAGGTTTGGGGCCTATTTTTCGGCTGATTTCAATAATTTAAATCGTTTGTTTTTTAGGGTTCGTTGGGTTAAATATTCATAAAAAAAAATTAAAATGATGGGATATTGATAACTATATATTTGAATTACATTTGTTTTAGAATTTTAATAATACCCATCCATTTTTTTAAGACAAACATAATTCAAACATATAGTTACCGATATCCGACGAGTATTCTACATAATAAGTCTTAAAAAGTAAACGGTTCGAATTACAGATCAGGTCTCTAAAATAAGCCTACTAAACTCAATTGTTTTCTTAAGCTAAATGACAAACTCGAGAAAATTCAAACTCCTAGGTTGTATTTAGATTATATATTTAAGTAAAAATTTAGAAAAGAAAAAAAAAATATAATTTTATTTCATTCATATATATATGTATATTTTAAAAATTCCTATCCAAAATGCATCATCCAAACGTAAATTAAGAAATTTTGAGACCCTTTTGGTATTGCTCTCATTATTCACATTTCTAATTTTAATTTTAATTTTGATTTTGATTTTGATTTTGATTTTGATTTTGATTTTTTAAGATTTAAAACAATAAAAGTAATGAATGATTGAAAAGCTTTACATATCTTTTTCATTTTGTTAGTAAGCATGTTTAACAATTTCTTAAAAATTAAGTATTTTAAAAATTTAAAAAAATTTACTTAATATTTTTTTTTTGGAGGAAAATATCAACTAAAAACATCTCCAACGGTTCATCTAATTTTTCACCAAATTTGATTAAAAAAATGACCATTTTCTCAATTTGATACAGACTGCTCCAATGGTTGATTTTCATCAAATCTAGTCCAGGGATAACCTGTTGGCCGACCGGTAAGGCAAAAAAGAGATATATATATATATATATATATATATTTTTTTTTTGAATTGTTTGAACCTACCTATTTGAACTGTTTAAACCTTTTAGTGGTCGACTGATAAGGCAAAAAAAAAAAAAAATTTTTTTGAAATTGTTTGAACCTACTCATTTGAACTGTTTTGAACCTTTTAGTGGTCGACCGGTTGGTCAACCGGCCGGTTAACCGGTTGGTTGATCGGTTGTTCTCCTCCAATGGTCATGCACAGTGAAATTGTGAAATTTGTACCCTGTTCTCAGTTTGATGAATTTTTTGGTGAATTTTCATTTTGATACCAATCTGCTGAAACCGTTGGAGCACCAAAAAGTAACTTTTTCGCCAAAATTCAAATCTGATGTCAAGTTTGATGAACCATTGGAGATGTAATTATAAATCAGTGATAAAATTTATAAACATTAATAAATATGTAATTATTTTTTGAAAAGTGAACTGCATTGTAATTTTTCTTTTAGTTTTTAATAGCAAAAAATATTTAAAGATATACAAAAAAAAAAAAAAAAAAAAAAAAAAATTGAATTTTAGAAACTGTCGGCAACTGCCACATTAATACGACGTCGCGTATATAGGTAAGAAGTCGCATCGATTTTCTCTCCGGAACGCCGTCGTATTTATTGTCTTCTTCCTTTAAACCCCAGCAATTACAGATATGCATATATACTATATATATATATACAAGATATTATATATATATATACAAGTAACGATAACATGTGCATATATATAGATAATATAATAGTAGTTCGGTTTCACTTTCTCTCTCTACAAATCTCACTTTCTCTCTCTGAAACCCTAAATTTTGATTTAAAAAAAAATAGTGAATTACATTTCTCAATTCAATTCGATGTTTGATGAGATCGTCATTGTAGCAAAACCCTAACCATGTCTTGGGGACTTGGTTGGAAGCGACCTTCAGAGGTTTTTCATTTGACTTTTAACTATGGTTCCGAAGAAACCCTGGACGATCACAGCCCTTCTTCATCATCATCATCATCATCAAGGTCCTCATCGGAATCGGAATCCGCTGCATCAGCATCGACATCGGCACCGGCACCCCAAGATCAAGAATTAGGGTTTAGGATCGATCTTGATTGGACGGCTGGTGATGATGAAGATCAGGTGGCTTTGAGGCTGCAATCGCAGATAATGGTAGCTCTGCCAATGCCTCAGGACTCGGTGGTCGTGGAATTGAAGGCGGGGAAGGAGGTTGAAGGCAATGTGGGTGTGGATATGAAGGTTTTGAAGCGGAGAGAGCCGCTTAGGGCAGTGAGGTTGATGAGGGTTGGGGGTTCTGGGCAGCAGAGTGAAGGAATTGGAGTGCTTACGAGGCTGTTGAAGTCAAATTTTGTGCCGCCGGGGGCAGCGGCAGGGACTTCTTTGTCTGGGAGTGGTGGAGATGGGGTGGTGGGTTTTGCTAATCATTGGATGAGTGTTGTTGTGGTAAACCTCAATGGTTGTGGATTGTCGGTGAGTTTTTTCTTTGAATTCTATGACTTGTTTTTATATTGGATTTCTTTCTGTTTTGTTCAGGAAACCAAAGAAAATCAAGATTTTGAATGTGATAACGGTTGGTGTTTCTATTTGAAGAAAAAATAAAATTGAAGCTTAAATTGTTGGGTTTGGCTTGGTTTAGTGGTAATTTTGAGAATGAGAGAAACTGGGTAATGCTCGGCTTGAGAGAACAGATCTGAGTTCAAGTTTGAGAGCAGATGTCTAATTTTAGAAGAAAACTATATCTGGAATTTTTCATTTACCCTAATGAGTAAAAAATGAATCCATCAGAGTGAAATAGGAAACTGAATATTGCATAAAGTTGAAGGCTTGATATGAACAGAAAAAATATAAAATAAGTTTAAATATTATTCAATCCCACTAAAGAATTCAGTATTAGATAAAAATTGGTGCTATGCTTTTTTATTTATTTATTATTGTTATTTTTTCTTTATGCATCTTATTTCACTTCATTTAAGATATACTGAACACTGAAAATACTTAGATTTGAAATTATTGATTTGGTTCATTTCGAAATATCCGAGTGATAAAATTTCAGTTTTTCTTGATTTGATGTGAAAGTTTATGCTTATTTGTTCTTGTGAACGCCAAAAAAAGAGAATGATTTTTTTTAGTAGTTTCTGTTCCTATTATGATTTGAATGGATGCCTAAGCTGTGATGTTGTTTATATCACACTCAATTATGTAGATTTTCAATTAAGTTAATCAACAAGGAATAACCTCTTAAAAATGACTTTTGCAGTCTTTAATCTGAACTTTTGGTGGTTGTTGACATTAAGTTGGTTAAGTGGAAAGAGAGCAAGTCTAGCTATTCTGAAAGGGAAGCAACAATGGGTTGAATTTCAAACCATGGCTTGTAGTGGGGTTTTAATGACATCTAGTCAGGGGAAATTGTGATGAAGTTTAAAATAAATGAGAGGTCAATGAAGAAATGCTACTAGTCCAATTCTTGAGAAATTTAAAAATGTATTTCCTTTGAGGTATGCTATCAATTGGAATAACCTTTTTATAGTTGATTACTGCACACTTGTCAGGTATTGCCAGTAGAGTTAACTCAGCTGCCACTTCTTGAGAAGCTATACCTTGATAACAACAAGCTTTCAGTTTTGCCATCTGAGCTAGGCAATCTGAAAAAGTTAAAAGTTCTCAGGGTTGACAACAATATGCTGGTTTCAGTACCTGGTAAGCTTACAGTTGTGTGTGTTTTTTTAATGGCATTGTCCTTTTATTTTACACCCACATATATATTTGTTTATGGTCCAATAAAATGAACCAAAGAAAAAGAAAGAAAAAAAAACCCTCTAAGTCTGGAGGTCTAGGGCATGTGTATTACTTATTCCTTTTGCTTGTCTTTGCTGGAAACTGTAATCAGTTGAATTGAGACAATGCATTGGACTCGAGGAATTATCATTGGAGCACAACAAGCTTGTCCGACCTCTTCTTGATTTCAGGTCATTTCATGAGCAATTAATGACCTTGATTAGCCTATGTATTTTATTTTTTAGTGAACTTTTTAGTATCTCCTATTTTCTCTAGGTCTAATATTTGTCTTCAGTTTAATTGCAGGGCTATGTCCGAGTTACGTGTTCTTAGACTGTTTGGTAATCCCCTTGAATTCCTTCCTGAAATTTTGCCATTACACAAACTTCGCCACTTGTCTCTGGCGAACATCAGAATAGTAGCTGATGAAAATCTAAGATCAGTGAATGTGCAGATAGAGGTATCGAAGGATGCTGAAATGCTTGTAAAATTTATAGACCACTTTAGGTCTGTCAAATTAAAATACGTTTTTATTGACATATGGGGTCATGGCAGATGGAGAACAGTTCTTACTTTGGTGCATCTCGACACAAACTGAGCGCCTTCTTCTCTCTTATATTTCGTTTTTCTTCTTGCCATCACCCACTCATAGCATCTGCTCTTGCGAAGATAATCCAAGACCAAGGAAACCGTGTATTTGTTGGCAAAGACGAGAATGCTGTCCGGCAGCTCATAAGTATGATAAGTAGTGATAATCGCCATGTGGTAAGTCAGCTGATTGTAGTTTTATCAGCTGGATATCCTGCTCTCTTAATTTCTGTTCAGCACTTCGTCTAAATTTCTCTTCTTTTTCTCAGGTTGAACAAGCATGCTCGGCTCTTTCATCTCTTGCTGCTGATGTTTCTGTGGCAATGCAGTTGATGAAATCAGACATCATGCAACCAATTGGGATTGTGTTGAAATCCGTTGGCCCTGAAGAACTAATTTCTATGTTGCAAGTTGTTGTCAACTTGGCTTTTGCATCTGATACTGTGGCTCAAAAGATGTTGACCAAGGATTTACTGAAATCATTGAAATTGTTATGTGCCCATAAAAACCCAGAGGCAAGTCCACTGACTTCGAAGTTAAAATCATTATTTTCTTGTTTCTGTTGCTTGCCGTCAACAACTTGCAAGTCCACTTACTTCGAAGTTAAAATTTATTTTCTTGTTTCTGTTGCTTGCCGTCATGTTGCTTGGTCATTTAATATGACGGTTTATCTTTCATTAGGTCCAAAGGTTAGCTTTAGTAGCAGTTGGAAATCTAGCCTTTTGCTTGGAGAACCGTCGTACACTTGCTACTTCTGAAAGTTTGCGGGAACTTCTTTTACGGCTGACAGTTGCATCTGAGCCACGTGTCAATAAAGCTGCTGCTCGTGCTTTGGCAATTCTTGGTTTGTTCCTATATCTGTTAATTTCTGCATCTAGACTTTCATTTTGCCCTAACCTGATAAGGCCTATCTTATGCCACAACAGGAGAGAATGAGATTCTGCGGCGCGCCATTAGAGGGAGACCTGTTCCAAGGCAAGGATTGCGTATACTTTCGATGGATGGGGGTGGTATGAAAGGTATGGCAACTGTACAGATGTTAAAAGAAATCGAGAAAGGAACTGGGAAACAGATACATGAGGTCTTTGACCTTATATGTGGCACATCAACGGGTGGTATGCTTGCTGTTGCTCTTGCAATCAAACTAATGTCCCTGGAAAAATGTGAAGAAATATACAAAAATCTCGGTGGGTATGCTGCACTAGGGATGAGCATTTCAAATTTTTTATGATTTCTTCAGTAATTTCATTTCTTTTTGCTGATGTAACTCTTCAGGAAAACTTGTCTTTGCTGACCCTGTGCCGAAGGATAACGAAGCAGCAACTTGGAGAGAGAAGTTGGACCAGCTTTACAAAAGCTCATCGCAAAATTTTAGAGTTGTTGTACATGGATCTAAAGTATGAAAATCTTTTCTTTCCCTATTTTGTTATTTTTGAATTCTTTCATGGATGTCAATTTCTGGAAATTCAGGATAATTTTGCTGTTAAAGTATAAAAATTTAATTTCTCTGAAAAAAATGTATCTTTTACAAAATTTACTATGCTATTATAAAAAGTTTTTAATGTGTAAGCAGATATGATTTACATTTGCTGAAGAAACTTTATTTGTTAACATGGGTGGTGTTGTGTTTTTGTTTTTTCGTTCTTTTATTTTAATTACTTCTCTTGGACTAATTAACCAATGGTCCCTGATGAATGTGTTTGTTGCACTTCAGTCCCCAATCTTTTAATTTTGTTAATTTAGTTCTCAAACCACTAAATTTGAGTGGAAATGGTCCACAGTCCTCACACCTTCCAAATTGATTAACTGAAAATGGAGTATTTTTGTAATTTTACATGAAGACTCAAGAAACCAAAAGTACCAAATACACATGGTCCCCAAAGTATCACTTTGTGGCATTTTAGTCCCAAAGCATACACTTTGTTGCATTTTGGTCCCAATCATAGTTGTCAATTCCGCACCGTACTGGCCGGTATGTACCATACTAGAGAAAAAAATGGAGTACAAATAAGCCAATACTGTTCTGGTTAATTTCTCGTTGAGTACTGGCCAATTCTGTAAATACCCGACAATACTAGCCAGAAAATATAATTCCGGCGGAGTTGAACAGTACCCAAGCAAAGTGAATTTGTGATTTTTTTTGTTTTATGTTATATCTATATAATAAAGCAGGACGATTTTTGAATCTTCAACATATTTTTGTCCTATTAGGACATTTGAATGGCTCAAATCTGTTTAAATTATAAAATAATTGTTTGAGATATATTTTTCAAAAAATGTCCTACATGTACATTTTCTACTTTCCCGCTTCTCTCTCTTTCTTTTTTCTTTTTTCTTTTTTCTTTTCTCACCCATCATTCCATGATCCAATGATCCCATCTTCCTCTCTTTTTTCTTTTTATTTTTTTTATTTTCGCCCATTTTTGTTTTTCTCTCTATTTGTTTATTCTTTTATTTTCTCCTTTTTGTTTAATATATTTTACGCATATTTCCATACAATATATGTATGCCCGTAATACACTAGGACAATACGAGCATACATACAATTTCTATATAATTATATAAGCAAAAGCATTATTGTATGTATGCCAGGCACATCTATCTATCTAGCTATATATTGTATAAGCAAAAGTGAGTTTTCGTTGGGAGTTTTGTAAGAACTCCAAAATTTTATAATAAATTTGTGAATTTATCAAATTAAAAAATAAATTTAAATAGTATTGGGATTACAATTATATTATAATCCTAACATTATTTATACTGTTAAAACCTACCATCACCTACTCCACCTACTACACCTACCACCACCTACTACCACCTACTACACACCTACCACTACCACCTACTACCACCTACTCCACTACATCTCCTATATAAGAAGCCCCTCACCATTTGTAATAATATAACAATATCAATATCAATCATAATACATACAATTTATTCTCTCTCTATTTCTCTTTATACATTGAATTTTAACATAGTATCAGAGCAAGGTTAAGCACTTAGTATTTTTCGCTTCACCGGCGGGCGGCAACCTCGCCTTGGCCGCCCGCCGGACCTTAACCTGGTCCGCTTTATCAATCCCTTTGTTTCAACCTCAAATAGGTTTCTATCTTCACACCTATTTGAGTTTGAGGGGGGGTTATACACAGTATCATGTATAAGTCGCTCATGGCGCACTCCCTAAGTCGCCCCCTTGGTGCACCACCACAACTCTCTCTCTACACATACCTTGAAATTTCTTCGAGTCCACCACCTTCATGCCCAACTCCTTCGAGTCGCTGTCCTTGACTCACCCTGTCAACCCAAACCCACCACCGTCTCGATCAGCTTCATGCCACTGCCACAGTGACCAACGACACCACATATGAAGTAACGAGTCCTGGTGGCCTTGAGAGGAATGCTGGTGGACCCACTACTGAACGGCATAATCATCCTGCTCTTCTCTTGTTACTTTATGTTGTTCTGCACATAATTCAGCACAAACTCCCATTCCATAATCGTTATAAACATCCCACAATCCATCTTTCAACATACCATCAACAAGAGAATCATGTCCAAGTCGAGATCCCTTCCTTGCTTCCGCTAGGTATTTAGGGACATTGGACATGCTTTCCATGCCGCCAGCTACAACAACATCATTGATGCCCAACTGGATACTCTGTGCTGCAAGCATAGTTGCTTTCATCCCTGATGCACAAACTTTGTTAATGGTGGTACAAACCACTGAATTAGGTATTCCTGCACCTAATGCCGCTTGCCTAGCCGGAGCCTGCCCCAAATTGGCACTGAGGACGTTCCCAAAGAAAACTTCTTGGACAAGTGACGGATCAACATGAGCCCTTTTAAGAGCACTGCCAATAGCTATAGATCCGAGCTTAGTGGCTGGTAAAGATGAAAGAGAACCAAGAAATCTACCCATTGGTGTACGTGCAACACCCACAATACAAACATCTCTAGGCTTTACAGAATCTGCAGATGCTGTTGCTGCTGCTGGAGCCATGATGATATATGTAAATGAATATCTGAGAGAGAGTTGTGGTGGTGCACCAAGGGGGATGAAGCTATCTGCCACCGCTGTCTTTGATAAACCTACACGGATACCAATCCTCCTTCCTTTTCTTTTTTAATCACACCGATCCACCGCCCAACTTTTATTTTCATTATTATAAACCTTAGTTGGTCTCACTTCCCCCAATTTCAATACCCACTTTCTCTCTCCTCCTTTATTATGTGAGACTGATGATGGGGTAGCACAGCAGAGATGCTCCATTTTTTATCTATTTCTTTCCAAACCCAACACCCTCTCTCTCCACTTTATCACATGGGCTTGTCCCCTCTCTCTCCTCCGTTTGATTTCAAAATCAATTATTTTTATTTATTTTCTCAAAACCATTTTTAATCTCTTTCAAATATCCACTCTATAATAATATATCTTTTGCAGGGCACTACCCCCAACTTTATTTTGAAACATCCATGTTCCCTTCGTCATCCACCTCACACCGATCTTTTTCAAATAACCCATCCAAAAATATATATTTTTTTTCTCTATTTTTTATTTTATTTTATTTTTATTAAACAAAACAACACAAAATAACACCAAAACCATTCCACAAACTTGTCATTTCTTCATGTCGGGGATCAACCCCGATCAGAATTTTACACAAAAAAAAAAACAAAAAAAACAAACAAAACAACCACATTCGCTGGCGGGATTTTTCTTCTCTACTCTGTCGCCGGTCTCTTCTTCTTGCCTCCGTCCTGCGCGACCCTTGACGGTGTTGCCTCCGTGTTTCCCACGCCACCGAGCACGTTCACTCCCCGCTGCTCCTCCATTGCAGCATATGGCGGATCTCCAAATCGGAACATCACGGTGGCCTTCCGCTTCAGCTCCTTGTTTTCCGCTTTTAGCACACATATCTCTGCTCGCGCATCCTTATACATGCGCTGGAGCAAAGCCAGTTGGGCGTTTAACTGCTGCACCTCATTTGTCCTACTCTGAAGCCGGTGCGACAAGTTTGTGACCGCAGTCATGGTCTCTACACATGACTTCAGTGTATACTGATTGGCCTCAATATCAGTTTGCACCGTCATTTTTTGCTCCACAGACCGCATCGGAAAGTTCAACGGAGCAAAACTAGAGGTGCTTGGTTGAGGTTCACGGGCAACCGCACCGGTTATCTTTCTTGTGGACTCGTTGAGGTCGGGAAAGAGAGTGAGCAGACCACGGGAAGAAGAGGCCATGTTCTGGGTAGCTGAACGGGAAGAAGAGGCCATGTTTTTGGGTTGCTGAGCGTTTCAACGAAGCAGCGATTTTCGACTGGTACTTTCAGAGAAGGATTGGTTACAAAGTGTTTACAGAGTATTTCAGAATGCAAATGTTCGGCAGTTTCAGACTGGTTTGCACAGCCTCCGCCTCAACCTTGGTTAAATAGCCAAGGCAGACACGCGCATCATGCGCCGCTCGGCGCTCGACGACAACATGGGCGCGTCTTTTGATGGCACGCCTTTTTTATGGATTGGGCACGCCTTTTGATGGCACGCCTTTTGATGGCACGCCTTTTGAAAAATTGGGCACGCCTTTTGAGGGTGCGACTTTTTAGGGGTCCGATAAGACTCTGTAAACTGTCCCGACATTGATTCCGGTTAGCTCCTTCATGGGTTCGACAAGACTCTGTAAACTGTCCCGACATTGATTCCGGTTAGTTTCTACAAGGGTCCAGCAAGACTCCGTAAACTATCACAACAACTATCACAACATTGTCTGCTACAACGGTCCGACATGACCCCATAAACTGTCTTCTACATCGGTCCGACACGAGCCAGTGTCTTCTACATCGGTCTGCCATAACCATACAGTCTTCTACAACGGTCTGACACGACCATACAGTGTCTCCTATCCATTTTTTATTTTTCAGATTATTTTCTTGTTTTGTTACTCTCTCCAAACTCAAGTTGGTTAGTTCCTATCCCCCTTGAGTTTGCGGGGGGCTGTTAAAACCTACCATCACCTACTTCACCTACTACACCTACCACCACCTACTACCACCTACTACACACCTACCACTACCACCTACTACCACCTACTCCACTACATCTCCTATATAAGGAGCCCCTCACCATTTGTAATAATATAACAATATCAATATCAATCATAATACATACAATTTATTCTCTCTCTATTTCTCTTTATACATTGAATTTTAACATATACCGTGCCTTCAGATACAGGCATACGCTAGTATTTATATATCATGTCAAATATATTATATGATATAAATTGTTATCCTAAGAAAACAAAGCAATACAACCTTGAATACTTAAATTATATGCTTAATATATGTTTAAATTATTTTCTACTAGACAATATTTTTAATACATACCAACCAACCAACCAAGCCAAGCTTTAAGTCCCATCAAATGGGGTCGGCTATATGAATTATTCTTCTCCACGCGGCTCTATCAAAGGCCATATCATTAGTCAAATTAAGTAGATCTATATCTCTATTTACAACACTAGCCAGTGTTTAATCTAGGCCTATCCGGTCTCCTAATACTACCATCTACCGCCACTGTATCGCATCTCTTCACTACTGTGTCCGTTGGTCTCCGTTGAATATGGCCCAACCATCTCAATCGATTTTCTCTCAACTTATGTTCTATCGGTGCTACTTCGATCCATTCCTGAATACATTCATTCCTAATTCTGTCTTGTCTAATCTTACCACACATCCACCTTAGCATACTCATCTCAGCCACATTCATCTTATCTACATGTTGTTTCTTGGTTGCCCAACACTTCGTCTCATAATATTTTTATTACATATATAATATTTTTACTATAAATCCAAAACGGTACCCGGAAATATACCGGTACCAGTACATACCGTACCAATTGAAAAAATGGTACTTTGTCCGGTATGGGATTAACAAATTTGGTCCCAATATGTTAATTTTGTTAATTTTTTTTTTCTTTCTAAAGTTCCGAAAATACCCCGATTTCATTAATTAATTTAGATGGTGTGAGTGTTGGGGACTGTGGGTGTACCTATACCATACTTGTTATGTGATGAGTCCCATTTGTGCCATGTCATTGCCGTCTCGGTGTCATCATCTCCACTTGTTAGTTTTCCTGAGGCACCACAATGTCCCTAAGAAGACTAATTGGCGTTGTATTGCCTGAAAGGGGAACATAAACCACCAAATATGGTTGCTCAACTCACTAGCGCGCTCGTGGCGCTAGTGTGCTCGCTGCCCCAGTAGGCCAGAGCACCAAGTGATTTAGTCATATGAAGAGCCTGAGGCATGGGTTTGTTACAAAAATATGCATCCACTGCTCGGGATCATTGGAAGATTGTGGATTGGAGGCTAGGATCATGGGTTCCTAAGGTTTCTTAGCTGGGTCTCCAAGGGAAGACAATTCTACATTGCCTAATCTTAGAAGAGGGACATTTACCCAATACCTGACAAATTTGGAGAGGTATCACACCTACAACCTACAACCTACACCATGTCATGATACACCCTTTGAGATATTACACCTATATCTGTGGCTCCCATGGTACAACCTTCAAGGTCTGAATTATAGGATGTAGCGATAGGCCTGATACCTCCGCTCTATCGAACCAAGGAGAGCTGGCCACCTGTCAATAGATGAATTGTCCTCCAACAGTCTTGGAACCTATAAAAGGGAGTATCCATGCACATAGAACACAATCATAATCTAGGCTTATCATTTTCCATAGCTCCAGTGACTGAGGTCTCTTACTGCTTCCTTTTCTCTCTCTCTAAAGCTTCCTTGGTTATCTTGTCCGGCAATCTCTACCCATTGAAGTGCCCACCATCTTCCAAGAGGTTCACAACTGACCACCATACATTCGTAATACCTACAAGGTCCATTTTAATGCACTTTTTTGTAGTTTTATTTAGGCAATCAAATTGACAAAATCAAAAGATTGTGAGGACTAAAGTGCATACTTTGGGGACTGTTAGTGTAAGACATATTTGAGGACATGGAATGAAATAGTTATCCAAGTTTTCTTCCTCTCATAAGTAAAGTATCGCATTATACCCTGCAATAAGTGAAATGTCATTATTGATTTGTAGCACAGTGCTGATCAGTTTGAGAGATTGCTGAAGGAGCTGTGTGCTGATGAGGATGGTGATCTCTTGATAGAGTCGGCAGTGAAAAACATTCCCAAAGTTTTTATAGTATCAACTCTGGTCAGCATGGCGCCAGCTCAACCTTTTATATTCCGCAATTACCAGGTTAATACAAAGATTTCCTTTGTTGATTGACATGGACAGATTATCATTCTGTTAGTGGACGTTACTTTAGTTGTTGAAGCTTCGATGAATTATTTCTCTGTTTCAAAGTGTAGTACCCTGCTGGCACACCAGAGATACCTTTTGCAGTTTCAGAAGGTTCAGCAACTAGTGGCCTAGGAACCACTAATGCCAGTCCTCAGGTTGGATACAAACACAGTGCTTTTATGGGAAGTTGTAAGCATCGCATATGGAAAGCTATAAGAGCATCATCAGCAGCTCCATATTATCTTGATGATTTCTCTGATGGTACTCTCTTTCCGTTCTTTCTTGGACTACTCAGTTTTCTGATATACTGTTTCTTTCACATTGATTTGTAGTATGGTGTTTACCTGCCCCTTCTTTGTCCTAACAATTTTTTGACTTCCATTTTTCTGCAGATGCGTATCGGTGGCAAGATGGTGCTCTTGTAGCAAATAATCCTACCATATTTTCCATACAAGAAGCTCAACTATTATGGCCAGATACAAAAATTGACTGTTTAGTTTCCATTGGATGTGGTTCAGTTCCAACTAAGGTAACCATAGTTCTGTGAATTTCATTTTCAGTAGAGATGTATGTAAAGATTCTGAGTTATATATTGTTTATAAAAATAAAAATAAAAATTTGGTTTATATGTTTAAATTGTTTGGGATGTTCTTAAATAAGTGCATTTTTTGACTTTTTATGAAATATGGGTTAGGTATGGGTTGGGTTTGAAGTGATGTGGTAGAGAGGTGATGTGACTTAAATAAGATGTGACTTAAATGGGATAGTGACTTTTTGACTTTTTTAGGTTATGACAAACAAGGCCTTTTAAGTTGGCAGAATATTTTCAAAGTTTTGAAGAATACAACAAAAAGTTTTAATATGTTGCATGAATTTGCATTTACTTAAATTTGGGAATTCTTGCTGCTGAATGTTTTTATAAACAATATAAAAATCCTCTCTGGATTTTTTTTTCTTCAATGTATCTTGATCATCTGGTTGTTTAGAAAAGTAGAACTGATGGTGAAATTGTAAATTTTCTTCTTGTCGTATCTGAATCAAATGCATATTTTGGGAACTCGGGTAAAAGCTAGATTTTTGGCTTTTTGGCTTTTTTGTTTGGCAAAATTATTTTCAGCTACAAATATTGTATTGGTGTGGTTTATTTGTGCACGCTACACATTCCTTGTAATATAATTTAAGCGAAAAGATAAATGCTGTATAAACAAGATTAAATTATCTTGCAAGGAATGTGTAGTGTGCACATTTCTTAAAAGGCACTTTTCTTAAGCAAACCTTAGGGGGTGTATTTATAATTTACCCTTATATTAATTACAGGACAGATTTATCTGGTTCTTCTTGCCCACATTTCTTAAAAGGCACTTCGTATTAAAAGTTGATTTCTTTGTTGTGATGCAATTTTGTACATCTTTTTCATTGTTAATGTAGAGTTGTGCACTATTTTAGGTTCGGAGGGGTGGATGGCGTTATTTGGATACTGGTCAAGTGTTGATTGAGAGTGCGTGCACAGTGGACCGGGTGGAGGAAGCTTTAAGTGCATTGCTTCCAATGCTTCCTGAAATACATTATTTTCGTTTCAATCCAGGTTATTTATTTATTTATTTTTGTTTCTTGGGAATCATTGATGGTTTAGAGTCATGTGGTTCAACAAGTTCTTCAATTTGTTTGAAACCTCAAAAAAGAGTCCAGTTATCTTCGATTCTGATTTTCACGTTTTATCATTTATGTCAAAGAATGAATGTAGAAAGTGCTGAATGGCGATATCCATGTCCAAGTGGTTGAATTAGTGCCGCCTTATTTAACATTCTATATTCATTTGTATTTCAGTGGATGAACGGTGTGGTATGGAGATGGATGAGACTGATCCTACAGTCTGGCTGAAGTTAGAGGCTGCAACAGAGGAGTACATCCAAAACAACTCTTCTGCATTCAAGAGTGTTTGTGAAAGACTGCTGCAGAATCAGCATGATGAAAAGTGTTTGAATGCCAAGGCTACAAATGCTGCTATAGGTACCAGATTACTCTGTAGCTGCTTCTTATTGGTTTCAGATATTCTGTTAATTTGAACTTGAATATTTTTGGTCTTTGGTAGTGCTAAATGAGAAAAGCCCCTCTTTGGGTTGGAGACGTAATGTGTTACTTGTGGAAGCTTCTCATAGTCTTGATTCAGGAAGAGTTTTTCATCATGCTCGGTCACTAGAGACATTCTGTAGTCAAAATGGAATTAGATTGTCTCTTATGAATGGGATATCAGGAACTTTCAAGTCTGTACCTGGTAAAAAAGTCCCAACACCATTTTCATCACCTCTGTTCACTGGGAGCTTTCCATCAAGCCCACTTCTATACAGTCCCGATCTTGGTCCTCAGAGGATTGGTAGAATAGATTTGGTTCCACCTTTAAGCTTGGATGGACTTCAATCTGGAAAAACATTTTCTTCACCACCCGAGTCTCCCCCGGTACCCAGGCAGCTCTCTTTGCCTGTCAAATCATTGCATGAGAAATTACAGAATTCACCACAAGTTGGAATTGTACACTTGGCTTTGCAGAATGACACAAGTGGCTCAATATTAAGGTCGAATTTTCCCTCTCTTGTTCCTCGTCAATGTTGTTTTCATACTTTGTACTTGCTTCTAAGTTTGCTCTTTCTTACACTGTAGCTGGCAGAATGATGTGTTTGTGGTTGCTGAACCGGGAGAACTTGCAGATAAGTTTGTACAGAGTGTAAAAGTTAGCTTGCTGTCAATGATGAGGGCCAGGCGGAGGAAGTTTACATCAGCCATTAACAACATATCAACTGTTGCTGAATTAGTAGCATGTAGGCCGCACTTCCAGATTGGATGCATTGTCCACCGGTATATTGGACGCCAAACACAAGTATGCTTCTTTGGCTCATGCCTGATTGGTCTGTTTGGTTTTAGCAACTAAGAACTACAAAATTACTTACACATTCTATTTTTTTTATAAAGGTTATGGAAGATGATCAGGAAATTGGGGCATTTATGTTCCGTAGAACAGTCCCTTCTATGCACTTAACTCCTGATGATGTTCGTTGGATGGTAAAGTTTTTGGATCCTAATTTTGATTTTCCATTTATCCTTATTACTCCTATAATCCATTAAGTCAACATATTATTTGCTAAATATCTACAATTGCTTACCTTGGGCTTTTCTCTGATATGTTGTATTCAGCATCGAGATAATTATTTTGTGACTTGATTGAAATAAGTTGGTGTAGTTGGCCATTTGATGTACTCATGACTACTGCTTTCGACCCAAAATTAGAATTACAGGATAATTTTTTGAAAACTAAGCCATTAGTTACAATATGCTGTCAATATATTTGTTTTGTTACCAAGGGGTTGTGACATCAGCATTGTAACAGTACTCGATAATATCAAGTTCTTATATAACTCTTCTGGAGGAGGATGTTTCCTGTCAGCTTCTGTGGCTTATGAATCAAACCCTTAGGAAAGTCAGAGATGCCCTAATCAGCTAAATGGAAAATCATGGGCAAAGTTAATCAAACTTGGGGCGGAGTAATTATTTCAACAGTATTGATAATTAGAATCCATCTCATCCATGATACCATTATTGAAAGTGGCCCTATTTACATAAAATTGTAACATCAGTGTAGTTTACGTTCTCAAGTTACTGCAGCTTTTTTTGGCAAGTGGAATTGTGGGAGAGATTGGCAAGTTACTGGACATATATATGTAATTATATGTATGTATAGCGAATGAACCCACATTGAAATAGAAGAAACTGTTACCAATTTATCATACTAACAAAAATAAATTAAATACAAATGATTACTGAGATGATGATAAGTAAGCCCCTAGGATGTAATTATGAAATGCCTCATCTAGTTCAGTGGGAATAATGAACGGACCAATATTTGTCATTTTCTCGTGTGGATTGTCCAAGAATTTGGAATGAAATGGATAGATGTTAAAACTGTACACTTCCTTGGCATCAAGACTCCTTGATTTTTATTTTTATTTTTCTTTGTTTTATTTTTTTCATTGGGGTCAATATTCTTTGCATGGTAACTCTGTTTGCAAGATTTCCATCAAACCCATTACTATCCTCATTATCATTTTGCAAATTTTCTCCCATCTGTTGATGTGACTAATACCTCGTATCTCTTTTAAACTCAGGTTGGAGCTTGGAGGGACAGGATCATAATCTGCACTGGTACATATGGGCCTACCCCGACTTTAATTAAGGCCCTTATAGACTCCGGTGCAAAAGCTGTTGTATGCCCTTCTGCTGAACCCCAAGAAATGCAGTTAACAACACTTCATGGGTATGGCGACTTTAATGCTTTGGAGAACGGGAAGTTTGAGATTGGAGAGGAAGAAATGGAAGACGAGGAGGCAGAGCCTGCCAGTCCAGGGAGTGACTGGGAAGATAGCGAACCTGAGAAAAGCGGGGAGCACTCGATGGGATTTTGGGACAATGATGAAGAGGAATTGTCTCAGTTTGTCTGTCAATTGTATGATTCATTGTTTCGGGAAGGTGCAAGAGTAGATGTCGCCCTCCAACACGCTCTTGCCTCACATCGGAAGCTGAGGTACTCGTGCCATCTTCCCAGTATACCATAATTTTATTGAATAGCATTTATACAAGAATATACAAATTCAAACAAAAGAAAAGGAAAAGACAACAGAAGGAAATAGAGGAGATAATATAGATTTATGAGTGAAATAATCTGTGAGATAATAAGAGGGAACATTCAATTTTGAGGCTTACAAATTTATCTGTTGTTTGTCATCATAAATTCAATCAAGTGTTTTTTTGGGGGGAGTATATATATGTATCTGTAAGACCTGCTATATTGTATGGTAATATGGATGTTCGGCAAATAAGAAAAAAAATGTCAGAAAAATGAGAATATTGTGATGAGCAAGTGGTGCAACGGCTTTTTTTTTTTTTTAATGATTTTATTTATTTATTTTTAACATCTAGCTAAGAACCAAGGGTCATGAATTGAATTTGTCGAGACCAGCGTTAATCATGAATTATATGGATTAACAAAGTTCTTTGATTTTCTTATACTATGGTATACCAAATCAATCTCTTATTCTGTGGTTATTCTAATTCTCAAACTAAATTTTATTCAAAGTCTCATAGTTGTGGATGCAATGGAATCATAATTAGCCATTCATTTTGTCAGTGCCACATTGCATTGCGATGGTTGCTTGACCATAAAAAAATGGCATAAAAGTGTGTTACACACAATAGTTCTAAGGTGATAAAGTTTCTGATGCTACTGTTGCTTTGGTACCAAGAGAGGCAAACCAGGAAGGAGGTACAATTATGGAGGAGAGGGTTGTTAAGCACATTAAGAAAGAAGTTTATTACGAGCGAATGAGGTTGGGTTGGGTTACACTAGGAGATGAGACTCCCTTATATAGACAAAGGAGACGGCTTCAAGACAAATACAGATGTCTATCATAGTATAATCCACAATTCATAGGACAATAATATAGACACAAATAATACAATCATCGTATAGTGATAAAACATTATTTTTTATTTTTTATTTTTTATAACCGACATGAAAAAAATTAGAGGGGGCAATTGATATTGACGAAAATTTTCCGAGTCTTAACTGTTGAAATAAAGGAGGATATTTCAATAGTAATTAGTAGGGTAAATTATGTAAATGGTCCTTATAGTTTATACGATGTGTCAATTTAGTTTATGTTATTTTAATTTGCTCGATTTTATTCTTTAATTTAACAGATTGTGTCATTTTAGTCTAATAAATGATGACTGTTAAGTTTGGTAAACGGAAAATTTACGCAATGTGTCAATTTGGTCCCTGTAGTTTACACAATGGGTCAATTTGGTCCTTCTTGTTTTAATTTGCTCAATTTTGACGGGGATCAAATTGACATATTGTGTAAACTACATGGACCAAACTAATACATAGTTTGATTTCCATCCACCAAACTTAACAATCGTTATTTATTGGATTAAAATTACACAATTCTTTAAATTAAGACAAAATTAAGCTGATTGAAACAACATGAACTAAATTGAGATATCGTGTAAATTACATAGACTATGTGTATAATTTATCCTAATTATTAATATTGGAATGCCATTATTTCAACAATTGCCCTCTACAAATTTGAAGGTCAAGACTTTTCAACTTGAGCTGTCAAAATGGACCATAGTATTTGAGAAAATAAAGGTTTCTTTTTGGAAAGAAGGTTCAATTTGAAAAGTCTCACCTTCAAATTTGTGCCCAGATTGCAATAGTGTAGAGAGAGAGAGAGAGAGAGAGAGAGAGAGAGAGAGAGAGATACAATACCAAAGAAGTAACTGATATTAGGTTGACAAATGATGTAGCCTTGTAGGTAAGAAGTGAGATGATTAGGAATATATAAGATCATTGTGTATGATAAAAGCAGTGTTCTTTTATTTGCTTTTAATAATTAAAAGAGAGAAGAAAAGCTCAAGGAAAAATACTATTTTTTTTTATTAATAAATGTCAGTGATTAATTGTTAAATTAATATATTGGGAGAGTTAAAATTCACGCTCACTCATACATTTTGTAAAAAAATTTGTTTTAAGAGTGGAGTTCGAGACCTCTCTTTAAGAAAAATTTGGTAACCAAAGAATAATTGAGGGTCATGACATGCAAATGGTGGACCATCCTATGCTCATGGGGTTTCAATTTTCACTTATCCCTTCTTCTCCTCCCAAAAAAAAAAAAAATTAATTTCTTTTTTATATAAAAATAAATCTTTATTAGTTTAGGTTTGTTTTTTTGGCAAATCAAATTTAAGCACTTGGATGGTTTGATTGATACTTTACGACCCCAAGACACAACATCAACTCGAGTGTAACCCTCCATTTGTGTCGATAAGAAATTTTTTTTAAAAAAATTTTATTAGGAGAAAAAATTTTCTTTGTTTAGTGGAGGGATGAAGGTGTTGGTGGCTATGGTGATGGTGATGTGTTGGTGGAGGTGATGATGGTAGTGAAAGTGTAGTAATATTGGTAAGATTTCAATCTGAAAATCATTTTCACCTTTTAAAAGTGAAATTTTTTTTTATTCAAATAACCTTGTTTTTTTATTGACCATGAAAAATAGTTTCTATTTACTTTCTTTTTTTCGTTGTACCAAATCTCTGAAAAATACAAGAAAATAATTTTTCCTCAAACAAACAGAGGGTAGGTAGAAAAATGTCTCTTCTTATAGAAGGGGTAGAAGACAAACATTTTCAGATGTAGGTATATGTAATTATCAACTAACTATAGTAACATTCATAGATGTCAACGTCTGTGTTTTGTATGTTTTTGGATTTGGTGTAGGTATCCATAGGCTAGGACTTCAGGCCACCGCTTTGTGATGGGTTTAGGTGATTAGCTTTCTTTCTTGACACAATGTTCTGCTCTTTTTTTTTTTTTTAAAAAAAAAAAATTACATGTTTTTAAAACCCATGAAAAGTATTGAAAAAAAAAAGGGATGATGTTATCTAAAAAGATAGGCAAATATTTAAAAAAGAAATTTTTTGAAAATAGTAACTAGACTCAACAAGTAACATTAAGATAGACAGAATTATCTGATCGAAGTGTTAAAATAACTTTTCATAAGGTTCCTAATAATTTTTTTTTTTGTTTTATGAAAGTATATTTAGTTCCTTCTTTTTCTTTTTCTTTTCCTTTTCCTTTTTCTTTTTCTTCAATATTTTTTTTTTGTGGTTCTTTTTCTTTTTCTTTTGATGGATCACTGCTCTATGAGACAACTCCTTTCTCTCATCTAACTGTTTGTTGAAAGGCGACATCATACCTAATGATGGTGCTCAATCCTAGCTCAATTTACATAATCTCAGGTCAATCAGCCTTTTTTTTTTTTGTCTTTTAATAAATTCTTTTTCTCTTTTTAGTTGATGAGATTCAAATAATAGCGGCGGCTTCGTAGTAGTTTTTTATATTATCACTTTAGGTCAGTCATATTTCGAAGAGCGGTTTACTCCAATAGAATTAGACAGAGAATTAGGTTAAAAAATATTGAAGTCAATGGTCCTTCCTTTGTCACAAAATGGCATTAATTTAGATACTGGGGTTGATTTTGACTTTTCAACAAAAGACCCACCCCACCTCTCACTCCTCTGATGGCTTTTGGCTTAAGATATGTGCTTTAATACCAATATTAAATTGCATTGCTACTCATGTTTCCAATTAATAAGAACGAAGTATTTTAGGTTTAGTCCAAACTCCTCCAAAAGTAAACATTATCTTCAAACTAATCAAGTATTGTATAATCCATTAGAAGTATTTGAAAACTATCCAAGCCATGCTCTAGAAGTACAGGTCACGAGTTAGAATTTCATAATGCGCTCGACTCTTTTAAAATCACTGTTAAGATATGTATTCAGTAATTACTTGATATGTGTAGAATAAAATATTATATGTATATAAAAACTAGTTAAAATAAGAAGTCCAATACATTCGTTAAAAAAAATAATAAATAACGATTGAGGAAGAGAAACATCAATTGCAAACCACACAATGTGGATTGTATTCAATCTATTCCACCATCCCAGTTTAGAAATTTAGTAATAATGTAAAGCAAAACAAAGTAGTGAAGAAAGCAAGAACACCCAGGACCACCCACCTAAAAAGCACTCAATTTTGGTTCATCAAATTAAAAAAAAAATATACATCAATACTCTCTCTTCTGCCGCCCAAAGAAACAAAGTTTTTTGTGTGAATCAGTACACTTGACATAGTATACCGTGCCTCGCAAATATATATGGACATAAAGCACTAATTACACTTACTACCTACAAACGAGAGAGAGAGAGAGAGAGGCATCAAAAGTAGATGACAAGTTCAGTTTCTAGTGTCTCGGATTACCATCGTATTTAGATTTTTGGGTTTTTAACCAAATGGGCAATACTTCAAAGAGCATGATTACTTGTCATCATAATGAGTGAACAAACATGGCCAAACAATTTACTCAAAACAAAATAATTTCAAAGAGGGTAAAAGGTTTTTTTCTCTCTCGCTTTTTTTTTTTTTTTTTGATAAATTACACTTTTAATTCATATACTTTAGTTGTTGTTTCAGATTGAACAACTTTAAGTCTAATTTCAAGTTAGTCCTTCCATTGAAATTAGAGGTTAAAATTAACGATTTTGGATTCTCTTGAAGTGTTCGCATAAAAAAAAAAATTGGACTAATTTGTTTAATTTGAAACAATAGGGATTGAAGTGAAATTTGAATCAGACTAAGAGGGGAAAAGTCTAATTCACCCTTTATTTATTTTTATGTTTTTTGCAAACATGAGAGAATGATCACCCCTCTCAATCCAAACCTCCAATTATGCAATATATCACGCTGTCCACTTTGAATAAAGCATGTCTACAAACACATCATTAAAATCCAAAAATAAAAATAGAAAGAATAAAGACTTTCTCCAAACTTGAAGCAATCCTCTTACCAAGATAAAGACATAAAACAACCACTCCTTTCAATCCATAAGCCACCAACATTGGTTCCACTATAGTACTCTAAATTCCTATATAAAACACATCAACACAGCCACCAATTCCCTGGAGAAAAAAAAAAATGGATGCCACTGCCCCGGTTGAGGTAGGCACGCGAGGCACTGTGGCATCGCTTGTCATGAAGGAAATTGAGTATTTCCGGAGGATTGAATTAAGCCGTCAAGGAAGCATTAGCAGCAGCAGCAGCAGCTCTAAAAAGCCTCAAGGGCATGTTGTGGACGTGGAAGCCTCTAGCAGAGCTCATTCCTGGCCTAGTTTCGGTTTCTTGGTAATGACATGGCGGAGGAAGAAGAGGAGAGGCAGTGGTGGAGTGATTCCAAGCATGTGTTCTGTTGTGGAAGTCTCAGACAGTCATCGGTTTAATGGAATCCCGGGTTTCAGTTACAGAAATCTCAAAGAAGATGCCAAGAAATATGAGGTGTAGACAATGGTGTCTTGATAGCATACAAGGCTGCTTTGTCTTTGCCAGTGCTTCTCTGCTTCTGTTCTTTCTCTCAACTAGTGTTTGGCAACATGGACGGCTTTGTTCTGACAATTGTGTCCTTTGTTTTTGCGATCACCATTTTTTTGGGCACATTTTTTGTACTTTGGAGAACTAATCAAGCTCTGAAGGATCTTCACAATGAAGATATAGAGAAGTTTTGCTTTGTGAGGCTTTAATGTGAAGGGTATGTAAAGAAGACTGAGAACTGGTAAGACAAGAGGAGCTACACTTTTGTGTATATAGATGTATGTAATTTCAGGGATTCATAAATTTCATCATGTTGTGGTTGTATTTTTGCTAGCTAGCCAGGCTATAGATCCTCTGTCTTCATGTCTCTCTGTCCTACAATATCAACAACTATTAATTATGTGAAAATTTTAAGGTGTAGGAATCTCAAGATGTATTCAGTGATTCTACATGTTTTGAGACAAATATTTATATTCCCTCAATTTTAAAATATTTTTACAATTACTACCTCATATGAGAATTTATGGGTACAGAAATCTCGAGAAATATCTAATGGTTGTAAATGTTTTGGCTAGGACACTTGGGAATCGAGAGTATTGCTGATCATTTTGTATTTCTTTTTGTTTTCGTCTGTCGTCGTCATATTTTTTTATGTTTTAGGAAACCAAAATAATGAGAACTTTGAAAATATCTATCATTTTAATGGAGGAGGATTCCCTCCGGTGGAGGGGATTGTTTGGCCCGTAGGGTTTACCACAGGTTTTATTTCGATGATCTGAATCGTTTATGTTGTTGGATACTTTGTGTATTTCATTCATAAAAAAAATTACATTGTTCTAATAACTGCAACTTGTTCAATTTATTATTTTTGTCATAAAAAAAAAGGTATGGTTCATTTTTTGAAAACACAATTGTCGTCGATTTTTTTAGTGAAAAGTACAATAAATTGAAGAAGTTACAGTTATCAAATCAATCTAATTTTGTATGTAAATGAAATACATAAAGTACCCAATAAAATGCACAGTTTGGATCATCAAAACGGGCCCTATAGTGAGCCTAATGGGCCTAAGCAACCCCTTCTAGTCTAGATTTTGGATCGGAGGAAATCCCCCTCCCTATAATTTTCTTGGAAAAATAGCTTTCTAAATTTTGAAAATAATTTTTACTTTTAGTTGTTTCATAATAAGTGAGTTGCTTTTAGAAAACAGATTTCAAAAACAGTTTATCAAACAAGTTTTCTATTTTATGATATAAAAAAAAAGTTTTATATTTTATTTTATGAGAGTTGCTATTCCCACTTAACTTTACTCCAAATATACTTCTTTTTTTGTCCTTATTATACATCGTTATATTAATACTCTTAAAATTTAGTTTTTTCAGAGAGTGTATTTTGTATAAAAGAATATTATTGTAACTATATATAATAAGGATAAAGAAAGGAGTATATTTGGAACAAAATAGAATGAGAATAGCAATTTATTTATTGTCTATTTTTTCAAAGACAAATGCGATAAAATAAAGTAAAATTTTCATTTTTACCCCTATACCTTACCTCAATTTTCAATTACACCCCCAAACTACAAATAATTTCAATTTTACCCCTGATATTTTTGAAATTTTATCAATTTTGCCCTTGCCGTCACATTTGAAATGGAAAAGGTTAAAAAAATTACATTTTGACTCTAAATTTTTTTTAAAAAAATATGCAGACTCACCTTTTTTTACCAACAAACCACCACTACTTCAAGCTCTTTTATCTCCTTCGTCATAACTCTGTTTTGCCTCATTTTTATGTCATTGGATTCACCTTACGGCTTAGTTTTCGTATCACCTCTCACACGTTTCATTCTTCCTCTTTTTGCATGTCGTTGAAGCTCCGAAAGTTGATAATAAAAAAAAAGACTTTTCTTCTTGTTTCTGATTTTTCTTCAAGCCATCTTTCGGACTTCATATCTTTCTCGATTCTTGACGGTTCTACTGCATTCTTTTGCCATTCTCTTCACCGCATTTCCTGTTTCGTCCTACACTACCTCGCTTTCTCATTTCTTCGCGTAATGGGCAGTTTTGGTATGCCGAAAGTTGTTCGAAAACTGACTTCGAAAATTCTGAAACATTCATCTTTTGTTTCTTTCTCCTTCATCTTCTTCATTCTCCTTCTTCTTCTTCACTTATAACATGATGTGAAATATGGATCTAGGTGGTAATGGAGCTGGTGATGGTAATGGTGGCGGTCCGACGATGGCAGCGGAGCTTGTGGTGATGGTGGTCACAGAGCTTAATGGTACTGGTAATGGAACTTGGTTGTAAAGAAGGTGGGTTTGGTGTTGTAAAGTGGTGGTGATTGTGATGCTCATGGTGGCGTTAATGGAGTTCGGTGGCAGTGAAGTTGGTGGTTCAGGTGGTGATGTTGGTGAAGTTGATGAAGAGATATGATGTGTATATATAGATAGATAGAAAGATAATTGATATGTATATATATAGATAGATGATATATAGATACATATCATCTTTTCATCAATTTCATTAACATTCATCAACCTCACCAACATCACCACTCGAACCACCAACTTCACTGCCATCAAACTCTGTTACCGCCACCATGAGCATCACCATTACTACCACCTTACAACACCAAACCCACCTCATTCACAACCAAGTTCCATTACCATTACCATCGAGCTCCACGACCATTATCATTGTAAGCTCCGCCGCTATCGTCGAACCGCCGCTACTACCATTACTAGCTTCATTACCACCTAGAACCATATTCTACATCATGTTATAAGTGAAGAAGAAGAAGAAGAAGAAGAGAAGAAGAAGAATGAGGAAGATGAAAGAGAAAGAAACAAAAGATGAATGTTTCAGAATTTTCGAAGTCAATTTTCAGACAACTTTCGGCATACCAAAATTGCCTATTATATGAAGAATTGAGAAAGTAAGGTAGTGTAGGACAAAATAGAAAGTGAGGTGAAGAATAACAAAATGATGAAGTAGAACGATCAAGAATCGAGAAAGATATGAAGTCTGAAAGATGGCTCGAAGAAAAGTCGGAAACAAGAAAAAAGTCTTTTTTATTTTTTATTTTTATTATCAACTTTCGGAGCTTCGATGGCATGCAAAAAGAAGAAGAATGAGATGTGTGAGAGGTGATACGAAAATTAAGCCGTGAGGTGAATCCAACAACGTATAGATAGATAATTGATATGTATATATATAGACAGATGATATATAGATACATATCGTCTCTTCATCAATTTCATCACCTTCATCAACGTCACTAACATCGCCACCCGAACCACCAACTTCATTGCCACCCAACTCTGTTACCGCCACCATGAGCGTCACCATCACCACCACCTTTCAATATCAAACCCACCTCCTTCATAACCAAGTTCCATTACCACTACCATCAAGCTCCATGACCACTATCTCCGCGAGCTCCGTCGCTATCGTCGGACTGCCACCACCACTATCACCAGCTCCATTACCACCTAGAACCATGCTATTCATCATGTTATAAGAGAAAAGAAAAAGAAGAATGAGAAAGACAGAGGAGGAAGAAACAAAAGATGAATATTTTAGAATTTTCAAAGTTAGTTTTCAGAAAACTTTTGGCATACCAAAATCGTCCATTACACGAAGAAATGAGTGTAATGCCCTAAATTAAATAACAATAATCCAACTCATAACATTATTCATTAATGATCAAACGACATCGTATCATCTTTTCTTGGATCAACACAAAAGATGACATATGCAATATACATTCATAAATCCTAAATTCTGAATCTATAGCATATGACCATAGTTCTAAATCGTGGTATCGAGTAACGTGAAGGTATCGATTGCGGAATATCGTTATCAGTAATATCGACCAGTACGTATCGGGATTCTAATGTCGCGGTCATAAAATTTAAAAAATCATTAGCAATCCCTCTAAAACTCAATTTTATGCAAATTTTTTTTTCGTGTGACTCTTTTAGCCTTAATTTGTCACATTTTAATCAAAATTTTGATATGTAGGAGCATTTTTGACTTATTTTTAACTAAAAGATATGTATTTATTTTAGTTTCAAGCTTTTATTTGGCATATATGTTAAAATTTTAATAAAAAAATTGATTTGGAATTTTTTTTTTTACTTATTTTCAACAATGAAATACTTCCAAATGCACAACAAATTAATAAGAGAAAGAGGGCCATGAAAATAAATTATTCGCTTCAGTCATAATCGTATACAAACAATCTTATACAAATCAAAAACTCTGAAACTGAGTAATAAAAAGAATTACGTGGTGGTACAGAAGAATCACCATATCTCACATCACGTTGATCATCACTATGAATTGGTTGGCCTATTTCTCCATATTGATATTCCTGGTAGTAGTTATTGAAAGTACATTGATCATAAGTAGTGTTGTTGCTGCCACTGCTACTTGATTGTTGTTGTGTCATTGCAAGCCCCTTGTACCATAATTGAAACCCTCTGTATATGGATATTGATAAGGTTGTTGAGAGTAGTTCCAATTTCCCATATAAGGTGGTTGATAGATGTATGGTGGTGGTTGACTTGGAGGAGGTATTGGGCATATTGGTTGTCAATGTTGAGTTCTCCTTCCATCTTCTTGTCTAACTCCGAGATATCCAAATTGATTTCTAAGGTCACAATGACCATAAATATCATCATTATGTTGTGAACGCCTAATTGATGCTTCTACATCAGGAATAGAAATAGAATGTCGTCATTGCTATGTAGAATCCCTGTTCAAATCATGATTAATATGATGAATACTACATCTACTACCATGTGCAAAACCTACAAACTCCCATTGTCCACCACTACCACCACCTATTGGAGGACGATTGCCATTACTATCATCTCCACTACTACTAGGTGGACTCAAACCGTGACCTTCACTAGAGCCATTTCCAGCAGACCCTGATCTTTGATGGTGTTGAGGTGCTTGGCTACTAGTGGCATGATCTCTCTCATCATCATCATCAACAATCAACCAACTTGAGTTGACTTCATCATCCAAGACTGCATGTTCTCTCTCTTGAAGCCATGGAGTTAATAAATCATCTTCTTCAAATATATAGTTGTAGACACCCCATTTTTGACCGTCCTTAAGACTTGGGCGCTACTGATGGTTTACTTGGTGATGAAAGATGTGCAGGGCAAAGGTTCGATTTCTTCGGCAAGAGGAGAGTCAAATCCTAACCTCACACCCCATTTTAGACCAAAGCTATTTTGAATGGTTTTTAGACCTTAAAACCCTCCCTTTCAAAATATTTTTGAAAAGAAGTTTCTACGATGTTCCGAGGCTCGCATTTTTGTCAAATGTTGAGCTTTTCGGTAAACCGAGCTAGGACAAAGTGAAAATAATTGAAAGAGAGTTGAAATCTTTGAAAAATCTTTCAAAACACCTTGTTTAGGGGTTTGGAGTTAAAGAAAAGAGGAGAAGAGGGAAGAAACCTAGCTGAGGAAGAAGTTGGGTATGAATCGCTAAGAGAGAGTCGAGCGGTCCTCGCTAAATCAGGCTTATCTGTCTATGCACTTGGATTTAAGCTATGAGGCCACCAGTGTTGGAACGAAGACTTCCAGGGCTTCATTTTTCACTTAAGAATCTCCTGAAGCCAAGTCCGGATGGGGGAGATATGATTGGCCAAAGTTAGGCATCATTCCGGTTGGATTGAAACTGATCAACCTTCACTAAAAGAGGGATATCTCTTAGCACACATGGAATTTTGATGTGAGGCTTGAATAATTGGAAAGAAGACTTCTAGAGCTATAGTTTAGGCTCAAGAATGACCTGAAAAGGAGTCCAGATGAAGGAGTTAGGCTTTCTTCAATTCAGGGACCAGGATTGATTTTTGCCATCGGCCTCTATGGAAGTGCATCGGTCACAATTTGACCTCATCGGCCATAGGTCGGCCAAAAGTGAACCTTATCGGCCACAAATGTTGGCCGATTGGCCAAAAATGTCTAGAAAGCCCAGAATTGGCAGATATTTCTCCTCCAGCTGTTTCCAGCTTGTGCCACCTGTCCTAGCTCAGATATTTTTGACCAAGCTTGATATTTTGCTATATAATGAAGCCTTATATCTCATATTCAAGGGTTAGAACATGTGGGAATAGATTAGAACAATTTTGGCAAAAGATTTGGGAGCCTCTCTCTCTAGAAACTCTCTCTAGATTTCACTCTCTCTAAGGATTTTGTACTTGAAGGCTTGCATACATCCATTTTCAACCTATCAACCCTTAAGAAGACTTGATCACCATTGGGTTGAGGTCCCTCAGAGTTTATTTTTGGGCTGATAGAAGGTCATTTGAGCCAAGAAAGAGGCCATTTTGTTGCTATGCTCCAAAGGTAATCACTCACCCCTTTTAGCTTGTTTTGCATACTAGCTTTGCCATAGTTTTCAACTACTTTGGGGCTGTTTTTTGGGGTGGTGTTGAACTAAAAAAATCTCTATTTTTTCTCTGTTTTTCAGTCCTAAAAGTCTTGGTTTGTGCCTTGGTTGGCTAAGGGGTTGTCTTCCCTTTTGCTCCTTGGCTTGTAAGGCCTTGTGAGTTAACTTTCAAACATTTCAACCAACTTATTTTTGGCCTTAGAACCACTGAAATCCAAAGAATTTTCAATGGTAAAAACCATGTTTTGAGGGCCCAAATAGGAGGGACTGGTCCCCTCTCCTCTTGTCTTGCTTGCTAGTGTTGATGGCCAACCAAATGAGCATGTGTTTTTACTTCTTTATAGCTTTGTTTAAGCACTTTTTTTGTGACTTTTAGAACCTTTCATAACTCTATTTTAGGCTGGTTTGGTCACCTCTTGCATGCTTTATACACTTGTAGTATAAACTTGCACACTAGCCTAACACGCATCATGCTTTAGACCATCATTCTAGTGTGATTTTGGCTTAACTTCAGGAAGATTTTACTCATGTTTTGCCATGATCTAGGTCTGATTTATGTTATTTTGGTAATGCATGCCTTGCTTTGCATAGCCATAGTGCATTCTAGCTCACTAGCTTTGAATTCCCAAGCCACTAACATGCATTGCTTGGGCTATTTGCATGATTTGGCATCATTTCTCATGTGATTTCAGAGCATGTTTCATTGACATGCCCTCTCATGTGTCATTCTTTCAATGCTTTGGAGGGTTGGTTCTTTATGCTTTAAAAATGAGCCATTATGCATGCCATCTTGCCTAGGCTTTTGGGCCACCATTTCAGTGTATTTTTGGTGTTATTTTGCCATGATACAACTCTGTTTTTGGTTGGTTGGGGCATTCCTCATTTGCTTTTTACACTTGTAGTGTAAGTCCTCGTTACTAGTCTTGCATGCCTAATGAGTGAGCTTGTTATTCTAGCATGTGTTGACTTGGTATTGGCCCATTTTTGGCGTTAATTTGACATGTCATAACTTTGATTTTTGTTGGTTAAGTCATCTCATGCTTGGTCTTGGTAGGTATAGTGTAATCCTCCTTATTGGCCTTGCATACTCCATGTTTTGACCCTTCATGCTAGCTTGTTTTGGCTTTGCTCCATACATGTTTTAGCATTGTTTTGGCATGCTCTAGGACTGTTTTGGGTGTTCTTGGCCTTTTGGTTCATGTATTGCATAGCTATAGTGCAATTGGCCTTGCTAGCCTTGTGTTTTCATGCCTCTAGCATGCTTCATTTGTGACATGTGTATGATTTGGCATCATTTAACGTGATATTTCAGAGCATATAACGTTGCCATATTCTCACTTCTTTCTTTCTTTGAGTGCCTCTAAGGGTTATGCATTATTGCCTTGTTTGTGGCCTAGCTTGTATGCATGCATGCCTAAACCTTTGAACTCCCATCTCAGCATGTTTTGGTCCTTGTTTTGACCTAATTGAGCTCTGTTTGTGGCTGGTTCATCCATTTGTGCCATACATTGCATGCCTCTTGTGTAGTTCACTTCACTAGCTTTTATACTTAAGGACTCTTGCATGCCATACTTGTGTTGTTTGAGTGATTTGGCATCATCTCATACATGATTTCAGTGCTTATAGTGTGGCTACACTCTTACATTTGTCACTCCTTGAGCACTTTTGAGAGTTATGCTTTTATGCTTAGTTGGTGGGCTAGAGCATGTGCATGCTTTGTTTTGCATTTCATGCCATCATTTCAGCATTTTGGCCACTGTTTTGTACATGATTGAGGTCTGTCCATATTCGGTTTAAGTCCATCTTGCATGTTGTTTACATGGTTGTTGGCATGCTCATGTTGCATTAGCTTTGTTTGTATACTTAGGTTGCATTGCATTGAGTTGGCATGCCTTTGGCTTTGATAAGTTAATCATGCTGTATTACATTGTTCACATGCCATTAGTGTCACTAAGTCAATCTAGTTGCATTGCATGACATTGTTACATCTTTGTTGCATGTCATTTTGCTTACTTGCATACATCACATTGTATTTGGCATACATGCATTGCATTGTGTTTGGTTTGGGTGTTAAGCCAAGCACGAGAAACGAGGGACGTTTCATACTTGAAGTGATGAAACGTGCCTCAATTCTCGGTCGCCGACACTATTGATCAAACATGATAGAGGTTAAGGCATTTTTGTGTCTTTTGTGTATGCATGTTATATTGATTTGTGCAACTCGACCTCTTTGGCCATCATGCATTGAAATGCGTGATTGATGGCTCGAGAGCCGAGCATTACACACCTTTGAGCCTTAGACATGATAAGGGGTGTAGTGGCACATACATTTTCTTGCAAATACATTGCCATGCCTCTGTTTGTGCTCTATTGCAGTAAAAGGAGCAGTTTGCAGGAAGACATGGCTGATCGGCTATCTAATGTGCCGATCAGCTACCAATAATTGGCCAATAGCCTCAAGATTGGTTGATGACCATCATTCTTTGGCCGATGGCCATACCTCTTGGCCGATGACCTCTCTGCATGTCCATGAGGTGGATCAGAAGTGTTTTGGAGATTGGCACGATTTTCAGAAGGCTAAAACAGTGCAAACAGAGGCAACATGAGGCACGATAACGAATTTCTGAGCGAGGTGATCGAGCATGCATCTTTGAACTTTTTGGACTGAGTTGAGGCTTTGTAATTTGTAATTAAACTAGTTAATTTGTTAATTAGTTAGCGTTTTGTAATAATTAGTTTAGTGTTAGCTAGTTATTCAATTTGATTATATAATAATTAGTCTAATTAGATTATTAGATTAGTTAGAATAGCTTAGCGTAGCTAGCTTGTATCATTCATTCGAACCCTCTGTCGAGAGGGCGAATTTTGTAATAAGCGTGCATGTGTGTGTGAATGTCTTCCAACCCCGCGTCTTTCTCCCTTTTACTTAACCACTTACGATGGTTAGTTCTAGGTCATGTTTTGATTAGGATCCTTATGCTTGCATGTTCGCATTCATTCATCTGTCTTGCATGCACCGGGCTCGGCGCATCATTCAAACTGCATTGTATTTCAATACCAATTTGAATACATGTTATCAAGTTGCATTTCATATGCCATTTTAGAATAGCTGAGCCTATCTTAGTTGCATTTTGCATGTGTTGCATTAGGCACTCTTAACATAGCTAGGATCACGTATTGATTACTAACTAGCTTCTTGTTTTGGCTCGGAGTACATTGTAAGTGTTTATACTTTAGCATCTTGCATGAGTATGAGTGTTGCCATGATAGCATGCTTGCCATGAGACTAACTGCTTAAGTGTTTAAATTGCATGAATGCCTGTGGATGAAGGTTGGATTGCTTGAATTGGAACAATTCATCAAAATGTGAGTTTTAAGCCCACTTGAGGGTGGCAAAATCATGTTTTCTTAAGCCCACTCGAGGGTGGCAAATCCACGTCTTAGCCTACTTACGAGTAGCACCTTCAAACCATTTTCAAACAAACAAACACGAGATATTTTGTTCCAACTTAGGCGGTTTAGTCTATACTTGTATGTTGTGCACATCACGTAGTAATGATAGATTAATAAATCGGAATAAGAACACATGTGTTTTCAAAAACAACATATCATGTTAGTAAAGGCCGATCTTTTGATCGGGCGAGCGGGAGTGCTCATTGCATGACCTTCCCTTCTCGTACCTAAGTTCCCGAGCCGAGGCAACTTTGGTGATGACGGACACGTGGCCTTAGGCACGAGTCAGGGTTGCCTAAATTTCTCAAAATAAAACATTTAGGTGGCGACTCTGTATTTGGCAAAACAGTCCATGTTTGGCACTTCTTTATAAAAATCAGTTTTCCAAAACGATTTGCCGGATTTGGGCTCTTTGGTGATTTATCGGTCTTGCATTGCACTTTGCGAGATTAGATTCAGAACCGTGACATTGAGTCTGAATTGTAGTAGCTTAAGAACAAATGATTTCGCGCCCTTGCGCACGGAGCCGGGAGTTTCGGGTGGTCTACAATAGTCAAGATTGATGGGGTTAAAAGATTCCTCCTTGTCATCTTGGCTTTTCATGTTGCATGTCTGATCTTTAGCCTCATATTGTGATACACATAACAAGTTTATTTAATTTTTTATACTTCAACCGATTCCTTGTCTTTGTGTGTATCAGGCTAAATGTACTCTAATTGCGCTCACAATTAGAGGAAGACGTGGTTTGGCTCAATACTCTCACAGCCACTTTTTGGAGTGCAGGAGCCAATGTACCATAATGGATCCACCATTCAGTTATATACAAATCAATCAATCATTAGTGATTATGTTATAATTTGATATAGAAGTGTTGACAATGTAACAATGATATGTAATTAAAATAGTTAATAGTTGATTGAGTATATAATAATTACCAGAATTTGTTGCTTTCACTGCTCTTTATGCTAACACAACACCAAAAGAATCTTCATTATTACAAAATAAAGAGATCTGCAATGAACAAAAGGCAATAAGCAATTTACAAACACAATTCACAAGTCAAATAATAAATTATCAGTTTAACCAATATTAAATAATGACTAACTTGGTTTATCGCCTGTATTTGCTCATTTAAATTTGGTAGAAGTCTCGAAATCACATTTCTAACTCCACTTATCACTTCTCGATGATTAGAAAGGTGCTCCCCATATTGGAATATGGGATTTAAAAAATAACCTACATTGAAATATAAAATAATAATAAAAGTGAGACAAATAAACACATAATTTATAATTTAAATAAATTAAAAATTACTTACCAGCAGCATGTAAGTCCATGTGTAATTGGAAAGCCCGTCGATTATCAATAATCTTCCAGTAATCTACATAATAGCGACAATTTTGTTTGATGGCCAACTTTGTTCTATCTATGGCTTCATATATAAAACCCATTGTGGGCTTTTCATCCCCATCTACAAGTCTAAGCACCTTTAGAAGTGGTTCTTGAACTTTTAATACATTTACAGCCTTGGTCCAAAAATCTTTACTTTGTATAATTTTTTTCGCTTCTTTTGCATCATCCTTTTTGGACCATTTGCTGTGCTTCCACTCTTGAGAATGAAACATATCCTGTAAAGCAGTCTTATGTTTAACAATGCTTTTCAATGTAATGAAATTGGTGGCAAAGCGTGTGATGAGAGGACGTAACAACTCTTATCTCCTATGAATTTCTTCATGAAATCAACGACCCAGTTAGAGTTATAAATAAAATGTGTGATTACTTTTGCATAATCCAACACCTTTGCCACACTTTTTTTTCTTCCCAATATCCTCTAACATAAGATCAATACAATAAGCTGCACATCCTTTCCAATACAAATTCTCCATTTTTTGCATAAGTTTGTAGCCAGCTGCCTTTATTACAGCTTCGTTATCAGTTACGATTTGCACAACATATTCTTCTCCAATTTCATCCACTACTTTGTCCATGAGGCCTAAGTAATAATCAGCTGTCCTACTAGGTACATCAGTTACATCCATAGACTTCTGAAAAATTGTTTCACAATTGCTATACACAAGAAAATTAACAATGTGTTTTCTTGTGGGCCCAGACCATCCATCACACATAATTGTAACACGTCTCTCAACCTAACTAGATTTATGAGATTTTATCCAATTTTGTAAAGCTTCATACTCCATTGGTAAATACACTTTAGTTACCTGTTTAATAATAAACAATAAACAATAAACAAAAACTATTAACAAGCATCTTAATAAGTTATTTATTTTTAAACATAGAAAGAGTTTTTTCAAACTTCAAGTTAGAGACTTACTTCATAAGAACTAGGTAGCTTTGTTCCTTTTCTAACCTCTCTTGTAGTATCCAACATTGGTTCTAGCCATTTAGAATTAACAACATTTGTAGGCACCAGAGTGAACAATACTGTCACGACCCAAACCCGGCCCTATGGGTTTAGCACCGTAACCAGCCAGTAATCCGAGATTACCGAAGGCCTGCTTAACAGTAGTACAGTAAAACAGAGTTCAGGGCCTGGCGGAAGCCAATACAGTAAATAAACAATGCCCAATGAGCTGTGATAGTCTATATGCCAAAAAGATTTCTCATGCATTCATACATACAAACAGTACAGAACAGTATGCACAATATTTACAATCATTCAGACTAGGGACTCAATCCCTGTATAACAGTACAGTAAACATTCAGTCTATACAAAACAGTAAGACGGTACAGAAGGGGGAATTGTAAAACACCCCTAAGCCTTAACACGATAGGCTCGGAAGCTCGCGGTGAGGCACAAAGGCTGGCTTGACAAAACTGGAGTCTAGCCTACGCTCCTAGCTCCGATCTGGTGGCTGAGCACCTACATATATATATGAGCAGTGAGCTAAAGCCCAGTGAATAACATAAAGCGTAAAGGGGTTTAGAATGAATGTCCTTACAGTAATGAAAACAGTTCATTTCAATCAGTATTTCAGTTGCTCAGTACAGTAAACAGTCATATGTGGTACATCCATTAGCATAACAGTACAGTAAGCAGTAGGTCTTAAAAGACCGAACAGTAATGATGGCCATCAGTCAGTAAACAGTAGTGGTTCCAACAAGGGAACCGACAGAGAATTCTGTCACAGTAACAGTAAGCAGTAGGTGCTAAGGATGCCACAATACAGTTCAGAATATAGGACATACATTCATTCAATTAACAGTATTCAATTCAGAAGCAGTACAGTTCAGTTGTTCAGAAAATAATCATTTTTGAACATATCTTTACACAATCGTTACTCACAGAGTTCTGGGCTATAGTATGCTAGAGCGTGTCTCCCCAGTCGCCAACCCTACACAGTTAACAGATTGAACACACACACTAAGCTACACAATTGGAAAATATCATAACGTAATCCCTAATTTGCCTCGGTGTGTTCTACATCTATATCCTCAATAAGATGTCTTAAACTAGGTCTAAGAATGCCTAGAATGAGATGAGGATGCAAAGATGCACTATTAAAAGCAGTTTCGGATTTTTCAGAAAACAGAGTCCCGCTCGAGCGCATGTTTACCCGCTCGAGCGGATATGCAACAAAGGTACACGCTCGAGCGTCAACTTTCCCGCTCGAGCGTACTGTAAAAGTACTGGATGGGTGAAATCTCCGCTCGACGGACGCTCGACGCCTGCTCGAGCTTGAGACACATGACTCCGCTCGAGCGCCCAGTCCTCCGCTCGAGCGGACTGTAAAACAGTGCAGAGATACTGGATGCTCGGATTCCACGCTCGAGCGTCAATTACCCCGTTCGAGTGGGAGTGCAAAATCTGGAAATCCCAGATTGCACCTCCAAGCTCAAACTCACATTCAAATGCATCAAAACCAATCCTCTTGGGCCCATTTTCTGGAAAACATTTGTAAACAAATAGAATAACATGGTTCAAAGCTCAATTTGAGAAATCAAAGCCCAAGGGTGTTTAATTCAAACTCAATTTCAAACCATTTTTCAAGAACAAGATGAACATGCAAACATGCATGAATTCAAATCATTTTGAAGCTCCAACTTGATGCTATAAGGAGCCAATCCATTTCAAAACATGATGAAATCATGGACTTAAACATAATTATGAACATGCATGTAACCTTTTGCCATGAAAACAACTCAAACATCTACAATTCAAACATGCATGCATGAATTATGCTCTATATCAACATGTATGAACTAAAACATGACTTAGCTCTACAATTTAACATGGACCATGCAAGAATTAGTTCAAACACTAGAATGAGAAGATGAAATCCTTACCTAGGTTCTTTGAATGCAAGTCTAAAGGTCCAATTTAGCAATCTACACTTCAATTACCAAGCAATTCTTCAAGTTTCCAAGCAATTCAAGGTGAAAAACCAATTTCTCTCCCTCTCTACTCTCTAGGTCGGCAAGACTCAAGAAAGGGCTGAGGAAATGTTTGTTTCAAGTGTATACAAGGCTCACATGTTATATTGAGTGGGCCACTAAGGGTGGCAATTTGGTAATTACGGCAAACTTTGCAATTAACTCGTTTTAATCTAATTTAATCATACCTAATCAGTTTTCAGATAAATATACCATAAATGCACATTAATTCTAAGGATCATAAAACATCAACCAATTCCCGGTTCGGTCGCCGATAAGGCCTTCAATTTGCAGTTTAAACGTAAAACACGAACAGATCAAATAATCAATCAAACAGATAGAATACAAATTAACATACATACTCAGTCAATTCAGTTCCAGTTTTCAGTTAGTCAGTTCAGTACTTTAACCAGTCCCATTATCAGTCATAATCAGTTCAGTTTAACGGTAATCAATGTTTATCGGTAATCAATCAGTCATTAATCGATAAACAGTATGAGGGTTGTTACAAATACAAACTGGCTAACTGCTCTTCCTAATTTTTTCTTTGCTTCTTTCAAGAATCTAGAGGAGAGTTTGGATTGTTTGTTGCCTTTGGTCCTATGAAGATCCACATCTATGTCTAATAATTAAACTTCTGGAGAGGATGTATCAATCCGTTTCCTACCTCTACTAGCCTCATGAACACTATGACTTCACCGAGCAAAACCAGGAGGAGGTGCAACCTCAATATTACTAGCCCTAATTTGTCGGGCCATAACCATTTCTAGGTCCTTCTCATCATTTTCATCATCATCATCACACTATCTAGCTCTAATTTGTTCTGTCAATTCCTCATTCATTTTCCTTTTGTCAAGTTTTTTGCCCTTATAATTATTCAAATGATCCATCATTAGTGTCCGAACTTCACCACTGGCATTAGCACAAGGTGTGACTTGACCTTTAATATGGGCCAAATGTTACTTCAACCTAGTTATACCACCATTTAGCTATTTTTCACAAAATGTACACCTAATTTTCTGCCTTGTATTTTCTAGCGGAATTTCAAATTTCCAACCAATATCATCACTTGGAGGTTTTCCACTAGAACCAACTCCGTGCGTCATTATAACTTTTAATTATCTACAATAACAATTTTCAATTGACAAATATCGTAATTCTAATTTAGTTACTAACAATAATGCATTTAAAATAAAAATAAAAAATCTAAACATTAAACATCTTTACTTAACAATTAACCTCTTTAAAAAAATCTGACAGATGAAATTTCTTTTAAAAAAATCTGACATAAAAATAATCTAAAATAAAAAAACCTGACAGATTAAAAAAATCTGAAATAATAAAAAAAATATGAAATAAAAAATCTGACAGATTAAACTTCTTTAAAAAAAAAGAAAAAATCTGAAATATTAAACCTCTTTAAAAAAGAAAAGAAAAGAACAATCACAAACATTTTCACTAACTTTGTTTGTGGATCCAAGCCTTTGACAGATAAAGATCTTACTTTCAATATTTATTTTTCTTGTTTTTTTTTCCTTGCTCAATTGAGAAAAAAATTTTAAAAAATAAATATATATATAAATATTTGAACAATCATAAATATATATATATATATATATATATATATGTTAATATATCTCCTATCTTATACCATAATATAACCACAAAATGCAAAACAGTGGCTTAAATAGCAATTACGAAACAGAAAAAAGAAAAAATATATATTTATATATATATAAACAGAACAACAACAACAACAACAACAACAACAACAAAACAAAGCATGACAACACATCTTCTTTGAAGAAGCTTGAAAGCGGTGCCACCGGGAGATGGGTTTGGGTTCGATTCGATGCTTCTCCCTACAACACTTTACAAGATCGATGCCACTGGGAGATGGATTTTGGTTTGATTGAGGATTTGGGTTTGGTCTGATTGAGGGTTTTTGTTTACAGGTTGTTGTCTTCTCAAGTTGAAGGTTGAAGTGAACTCTACCACATAGCCCAAAGAAAGAAACTTAGATCTATGGAGCCAAGCCATAGAGAAGTTTGATTGTGAAATGTGAACTGCAAATCTGTAACTGGTATCAAACTTATGGTTCGTGAAAGTGTGAAATTGCTTGAAGAAGACAAAGCCCTTAAAGCCACAAAGGTCTGAGTGAGTGATGTACATGTATGTGATGGGTTATTCATTTATTTTCTGCATTTGCTTTTGCTTTTGCTTTTGCAGGTGCTCTACTCCATTGTCAACTGTACCAAACGATTATTTTTGCTTTTGCAGGAGGTTCTCTGCTCCAATTTCAGCTGTACTGGCGATGGCAAACGTGTATCGGAATTGTATTGCTCATGTATCGGATTCAGGCGGATACGTACCGGGAATTGGCCACTACGATTGCAAATTTCATTTTCATCGGTATATCGGTCCATATCCGAATCGGCACTCCAATTTTCTAATATGAACCGGCCGGTACAGTATGAACCGGCACTACAAAAAAACCAAGATTTAGTAGCGGCCAAAATTGTCGCTAAAAGCAGGAAAAAGCGTCGCTAAAAACTGAAACACCTTTACCCGCGGTTGCAATAGTGGCGGCCAAACCGCCGCAATAGCCCCGTCGGCATATCCTTATAGTGACGTTTTTCGCAAACGCTGGTATAGTTATTTTTATTGCGACGGTTGATGTAGTGGCAGTTACAAATGTCGCTATATCTTGAATTTACCAATTACTTGCTAACTTTATAGCGACGGGTCGACTGCTGCTATATCCTTCACTTTTGCGACATTTTGTAAACCGCTGCTATATTTTGACTCTATTCCATCAGTTTTACACTGTCGCTATAACCATATAATTCGTTTCGTATTTTATTTACAGCGACGGTTATTAACCACTGTTGTAGGCTATTTTTTTTTTTTTTTTTTTGGGGGGGGGGGAGATGAATAAAGTCATAAATAAAACGACAAAAAACTACAAGATACAAGGGGTATACCCTAGGAGCAAACCAACTATACAAACACACATAAACCAAAAAAAAAAAAAAGACAATCTACACAACAAAAACCATCCTGTTCACACACCACATAAGCAAAGGGCAAATGAGGGCAAGAACAAGGCAAACAATTCCAAAAAAAAAACCTAAGAGCAACATAACCTGATTACATTGAAAAGATCCAAACAAGAAAAGGAACTAGAAACAAAACCCAAAAGGCCATATTACAGGGACAATTTGATTACAAAATGATCAAAACAGACATCATAGCCCTGCTCACATTATATATCTATAACAACACTATTTTATTCTAATGGCTCAATGCTCAATAATTGTAAAAGGTGAAAGAGTCTGCATTTTCATAATCCCAAAATATCCAAAACACCTTAATTAAAAGGTTCATTACATAAGCCTGTAATACAAAAAGATCCAATGTTTCTAGCAAACTAATAGCCCACACCATAATCCAAAAGAAAAACTTGTCACATAACAATAGTACTCAAAAGTATTACTCGTGACACCATTTTATAAAGATCTCCATGAAAAATGTTCAAATCGAGAAATGACGTCCATTGTTTGATACTTCATATTATCTTATTTCCTGCAATAAAAATAATTGAATGAGTATAAGTATCATTTTCAATTTTAAAATCTATAAAGAAAATTTAGACAACAAATAATTCTCGACAAGTCTTATTTTATTTTATTTTGGTAAGTATATGGTTTACATATAAAAAAATTAAGATTACAATGAAGTTGAAGATCATCAAGCCAAACATTAGTAGCAGCCACCAAATCAAGCAACCACTGGCAACATCTAAGGGTCTATTTTTAATTGTATATTACAGTTTGATACGTTGCTGATATTCAAATTTGTTCAATTTTTGCCCAATTCTCTATTTCATTGGTTTGTTTGGTATTTTTACGGATGCCAATAAAGGAAGCAAAGTAGAGAAGTCAACCTATCAAACCCCAATTTCGTCCAAACTAACTAACTAACAATTTATTGGTAAAGAAGTCATTAACAGTGGTTCTAAATTTGTGTCAATGTATGTGTATTGTAATGATGATTTACCTCGATTAGAAGGTTGCATTTCATGACTCTGAAAAGAGGATCTTTGATGTGTTCGTGGAGAAGCTTGGTCCGGAATGCCACTACATCCATCTGTCGCCTAATTTATACAATAAAATTTACATAAGTATGCATAAATTTAGAAAATGATAACATATGATAAATACATCATATAAAAGAATATGTTATATGTAGTTATACCTGCAAACCACTAGAACTATGTCTCTGACTCATCAAAAATGCTACTTGCTCTTTTAAAGAGTTTATTACAGCATCTTGAGCTTGCAACTGAATACCTTGAGTTTGTAACTGATCACCTTGAGTTTTTAGTTGTTCCTTCAACTCAATTATAGTGTCTTTGTCTCTCATTCTCTCTTCATCAGAAACCATTCTTAAGTGGTCAAAATTATTGCACATGAAGCCATGCTTGGAAGGAGTAGGCCCAAATCCTAAACCTCGAACACGACCATGATGCTCTTTACCCATCACTTGAGAATAAATATCATTTGGTGACCAAGATATACGTCCACCAACATTTCCTTCGGAGCTGCTTGGTTGTGAGCTCATCAAAGCTTCTAGTTTTTCCTGTAGCATAAATGGGGGGAAAAAAATAAGACGACAAAAAGCGAGAGATTGTTTGCCACAAACACATTAGAATTTTGAAAATGTAACTTATTAAATGGGCATACAATTTTTGTAGCTGCTGCTTCATTGACTGGTGTCCCATCTTTCCTTTTGTGAAGCGGTATATACAATTTTGCTCGATCTAGTGCAATCTTATCTTTTTGCTCCTATGTGACAATCATATCGTTTGAGAATAAATTCATAATATAATGCGCTAACCAAATTCAAAAAGCTGAAAGAAGGAATGAAGTTTGAAATACCATATCATATGCATGTTGTGCATAAGTTTTAGATCCTCCCGTATGTGCACTTGTTTGCTCTCGCCTGCTTTCCTTATTGGTTGCACTAAGTTCCTTCACTCATAAATGCATAACAATATGTTAAAAAAAATGATATAATGACATTGTATTATTTGATAGAAAACATACATCTATGCATACCTGTCCTTCCTTTGAAAACCAATACGCGACAAGGTCAGCATAGTGCTCACGGTTAACTGTTAAAGGTGCAGTAGCTACTATCTGTGCTGCTGTCTTTGTCTCATCATAGTACTTTGCTTTTAAACTACATTTCCAATTTCTCCATTTCTCTCCCATTGACTTCAATGTTCGATGCCTAATCATATCCCTTCTCTCATCTTGAGGAATGGCAAACTTGGACTACAATTGTATGGTTTTTCATGTTATGAACATTCTTAAAATTATCAATACAATAATATAAACTAAATTTGTGCATTTCTTTGCCTAATTCTCATATTTTTACATGGAGATAATGAACCACACTAATTTCATACTTCTTACTTCTAGACGACACCTATATCCTAATATAGGAAAGGAACTTTTAGACAATCCTATCAACAATTTTCTTTACCACTGTAGTAGAATTATCACAAAATACTTGTAGTTAGAAAATTACCTCGATAATATTCCAACAATCTTCTTTATACTGATCTGGCACTTCATGCCAATTCTTGTACTTAATTGGGCATAAGTGTGGCTTCCTAGCAATGGTGCCTATGAAGCGACTGAATATACCACCCTCTGTAGAAACAGCCTGCAAATCCTTGTTGAAGGTGAGCATAATGCGTTCTTCTGGAGTCAAATTCCACACTTCAACCATACGTGTAATTCCCCGCGTGTTTCGCTTGGTCGATTCATCTATTACAATACAACAATGATATATATCATGGAAGTTAAGGGTGACTTCTAATTTGTACCTCAACTAAAAATCTAATAATACCTGTACGTTGCATTTCTTCTTCCCTTAACCAGTCCTCATCTAAATCATCTTCAAACTGAGGGTTAACCTCTGATTCTTGAGGTTGAGGATGTGGAACATGTGATGGAGCATGTGAGGAGGGATGTGACCAACTAGGTTGTGAAGAGCCATTTGATCGACTAGGCTGTGAAGTTTCATTTGGCCGATTAAGCTGTAAAGAGGCATTTGAACGACTAGGTTGTGAAGTTCTATTTGGCCAGTCCATCTGTGGAGAGCCAATTGAGTGACTAGGTTGTGAAGTTCCACTTGGTGCGTTAAGCTGTGAAGGGTTATTTGGTTGGCTAGGCTGTGAACAGTTATTTGACTGGCTAGGTTGTGAAGAGCTATTTGATCGCTTATTTTGGGACTCCTTCTCAAGATTGCAAGTTCTAAATCATTTCTTTGCCATATCTGCTAGATAAACAATAGATGTAATTAATCAAACACAAAGATATTAATCAAATTAAATGAGCATTTATCATAGTATACTAAAGATATTAGAGAACATAAGCCATAGGAAAAGCTCATATACACCTCGCAAGATTATTTTCTTTTTCTACTTCTAAGGAGATTTTCTGTAAACAATGCATGGAAAGAGGAACAGATCTGTTACAATGGTGGATTGGGTATAAATTTAGAATCTTGGAATGGAAAATATGGGATGTGTTTCCTTTTGCTGCACTGTGGTATTTGTGGAGGGGCAAAATGATTGTAAGTTCATTGGTTCTCAACTAAGGGTGCAGTCTCTAGTAAATGGTGTTTGATTGTCTTGGCACGGTTGTAGGGGTGAAGAAGGTGCCAATCCTGAGTCTGCTCTTGATTTTTTGGCAAAACACTGTCAGTGGGCTGTGGTGACATTAGGCCCTAATGGATGCATTGCAAAACATGGAAAAGAGGTCAGTGATATGTTATATTTGTCTCCTCTTCCATAGTTTTGGTTATTAGAAATATTAATATATAACCTGGTTATATATATAAAATCTGTGGAACTTTGAAAGGTAACTATTCCATGGAATCTTATAATAATCTCTCTTCCAAAGGCACATGTGTACCCTTTATGGAATGGATATTATAATTGGTATCATCCTAAACATTGTGAGTCTGAATTTGTTATGTAATGATCATGGCAAGTACACAAGATTAACACAAGACATTTAATCTGTTTTAGGTACACAATATGCTCTCTTTTAGTATATAGTAAGTCTACAAACACATATCTAACTACAGAAACAGATCTAAGTACAGAACATTAGCACTAAAAAAGTGCACTTTTATATTTTTTTACTTTTTGGTAAGTAATGGATAGAATTTCATTACCTCTTTCAGATTGTTCGGGTTCCAGCAATTGGGGAGGCAAAGGCAATAGATGCCACTGGAGCAGAGGACCTGTTTGCAAGTGGGTGTTTTTACAGATTGGTAAAGGGGCTAAACCTAGAGGAATGCTGCAAAGTGGGCTTATGCAATGGTGGCTCTGTTATTCGGGCTCTTGGGGGTGAGGTCACACCACAGAACTGGCAATGGATGCATAAACAAATGCAGACCAAGGGCCTCACTGTCCCCAGTAGTGATGAGTGATATCTCCTGTCAAAGAGGATTTTTTTAGGGTTTGGGTAATCATTATTGCTATTGTTTCATGAGTCAATGTTATTTGGCATTAATGATAGGCCAAATCAATTAACTAACCATGAACTAATCAATATTTTCACAGACCATAAGCTGCAATACATGTATACAAATATGTATGTGCATGTATATATATATTTATGTCTCAGAAGTTGTACAAGTTCACTCTCAATTAGATCATAATTGTAACCACCAATGGTTATATTCAGAAGATGCCCAAACAAAATATGAGGTAAAGAGGGATCTGCAAATGTTAACTACACAGATCAAACCCATGCATATGATGAGAGAGAGAGAGAGAGAGAGAGAGACCTCAAACAAAGTTAAATCACTACCAGCAGTTATGTTCCAGACAATTCTAGTGGCCCTCTCTATGCCAATATCTAATAAAGGTGATTGAACGGCATTTAATGCAGCATCTCTTGCTCTGGACTTTCCTACACAAGAACAAATACCACAAGATAACTTAGAGAAATTTGGCCACTCATCCTATTTCATCAGACTAAAACAAAGCCAAAAGCAAAATGCATAAAAAAAATAAAACAAAAATATATCTGTCCATACATTTTCCTTTCTTGGCTTAATTAAGGTTACTTATATTATTATTTTTTTTTTTCGATGCCAAAAAGCCCAGCCTATCATAATCAGACCGACCACTAAAACAGAATACATTAACTGAGCAGCCACCAACCAGTAAACAAAATTGAGCAGACCAACAAACCTAAGCAGACCAACCACTACAAGAGACCAAACAGAGCAGACAGCAGCAAAGCAAGCCATACAGCAGCAGCAGCAGAGATTCACCACAGTAGCAAAAACCTCTATTGCATTGAGATTTCATCAGCAAAAACAGTACTCAATTAGTACTCTATCACCCCAAAGCCAAAGGCCATCACTACAACATTGCACTCAGCAGCACCAAGGATCACCACTAAACATATCAGGACAGCACTCAACAAACCAGTACTCACCTCAGTAGCAAAGAAACCTCTATTGCATACAGCAGCAAATAATCACCACGAAGCACCATCCAGCAGTAGCAGAGGTTCACTACAATAGCAAAGAAACCAGCAGTAGACAACTAAGGAAACAGAACTGGTGCCTTAAAGACCAGCAGTAGACAACTAAGGAAACAGAACCAGCAACCTGAACCACAAGCTAAGAACTCTCTGCCTGATGGTAATGCACACTCAAAACTGGTGCCTAGTATTCCAGCAGAAACAGCAGCCTTATGCACACTAGCAGACTTCTACCTTACAAACCAGCACCTGAACTGGTTCCTTGAAAACCAGCCCAGAACTGAAACACAACAAACCTGCTACTAGCAGACTAGAAGCACCAATGCAAACTTAGAACTCTGCAGCCTGAAGCTAATGCACACCCAAACTGGGGCCTAGTATTCCAGTAGAAACAACAGCCTTACCACACTAGCAGTCTTCTACCTTACAAACTAGCACCCGAACTGTTGCCTTGAAAACCATCCCAGAAGCATACCACAACAACTCGGATCTCACACCAGACCACAATAACACAGATCAAACAACACAGGGACAGATCAGAAAGAAACAGAAATTAGCTAGACAGTAACCTTAGCCAAGGCAGACTAAAACCTGTTGAAGATGATGTACAATGTCATTGACTGAGTTACTTATATTACTTAATTCAGATAAGTATTCAGTGCTACCTTCAACATATTTAATTTCTTATAGGAATTCATAATATTAAAATTTAAAACCTTAGAAAAGCATTTAAAAAAAAAAAAGGATCGTAATTAAAATCTAGCCACTGAAGAACACAATAAAAAATTGATTTGGCCTATCATTAATGCCTTAAAAATCCCTAGGGATAGTTTGAGCACAATAATTTGACTAGAATTTTGAGCAGGCTGAATGTAATCATATCAAAATCGGACAGTACATAGTTCAGGTTAGGCAAGCACAGCACCAACATTATGGTGCAGATGCCCAGAGGCAACACATTAAACTGCTCTGTAAGAAAGAGGCTCCAACACATCCACATCATCCCAAGTGTTGTTAGTAAACTCCTTAGTTCATTAAACATCACATGACACAATAATAGTACTACATTCAGACAGGTGCGGACATACATGACTATACTCACCTCTCTTGGACGAATGCAGACTTCTTTCTTCTCAAGATATGATATACCTAGATTCGCCCACTAAAAGTTAAAACCAGAGAGAGCAAAAAAACATAGTGTCAAGATGCTGATTTGACAGTCCAAGCCTATCATAGCTATATTTAACAACAAACATTAAAATAAAAAACACGGGTTGCCATACATATATGAAACTAAGAAATTTGAAATTTATATTCAAAACCAAATCATGTTTCAAAGATTAACATGAGAATAAATAAATTAAAATCAAACTAGTTGAACTCAATAGCTAGACATCCTCATCTAAATCATCTTCATCGATCAGTTGGTTATCAAGTGGAAGTGGTAAATTGATTGTCGTTCCATCAGTGTCATTTCTAGCCCAATTGAGGTTTTCATTCGCATCCACATGAGTGTCTTCAACTATCATATTATACGGCTCGTTATCATAGTAATTGTCAACATCACCATCACCTAATTCAGTAGTACCAACATCAAACACATCCCTCGCTTTTGTTTTAACAACAACCAACCAATTTTCATGCCTTACATCTCCCACATAATAAACTTGTGTTGCTTGAGATGACAAGACAAATGGTTCATCATTTAACCGTTCTCCAGTATGTATCAAATGTGAAAAATTTACAAGGTTAAAACCATATTCATCTATCTTGTAGCCTCTACTTGTGTTCACATCAGCCCAATTGCATTTGAATAGTACATATTTCAACTTGTCAAAATAATTCAGCTCAATGATATCAATTAAAACACCATAATACATGGTGCCTCCTTCAGTGGCCACACAAACCCCACTATTCTGAGTTTTCTTCGTCTCCTCGTAATTTTTAATTCGGAACTTAAAACCATTAACAACATATCGTTTGAATCGTCTAGCTAGAGTGTTTGGGCCTTGGGCAAGCCACTTGATTTCCTCAGCAAGTTGTTGCTTTCTTGTGTCATCCATAGCTACAACCTGATATATTATATAATCCATTAAAATGATTACATTAATCTCTATGCTAAAAATTATATATGATAATAGTATTATTTAATAGCTACATACTTACATATGATCGAAACCACTCACAAAACTTTTCCATATGCATCTTATTAAGAACTTCATCAGTTAGACGACGCGGACGACTTTGTCTCTTTATATGCTCTTTGTGTTCTCTGTATGTTTATTCCTAACTTGTGTTACTATTGCAAGTATTAAAATGGGAAACTCAAACTTATTTATATACCATAACTCATAAATATTGCTTACATCCGATATGGTTGAATTTCATCATTGTTAAATAGCACATAACGATGTGCTTGTATCCATGACTTTTGATCAAGTTCGATATTCATTATTGCCCCTGTAGAATCTTCCACATTTCTTAAGGGTCGATTGAATACAGTTTCAATAGATTCCAAATACCGCGAACAAAATATTAAACACTCTTCAGCTATGTATCCTTCTGCAATAGAGCCCTCTGGATGGGCTTTATTACGAACATAAGATTTTAGTCGTTGGAGATACCTACATGAAAAACAGCATGATTATAGATCGACTAAATTGGATGTCATTGTGATGTGGATTAAAAACACAAATGGATACAAGTTGTCACACCTAACCTCTCAATGGGATACATCCATCTATAGTGAACTGGGCCAGCAATTTTAGCCTCAGTGGCCAAATGGACGACTAAATGCACCATAACAGTAAAAAAGGAGGGAGGGAAGATTCTCTCCAAATTGCATAAAGTCAGTACAATTCGAGATGCAAGTCAGTCAAGCTCTTCCACTTGCAAGACTTTGGAACATATTTCCCTAAAGAAACAAGATAACTCAATTAGAGGTGAAGCGACTTTTTTTGGTAATGTTCCTCGTAATGCGATAGGAAGAAGTTGCTGCATCAAAATATGACCATCATGACTCTTCAAACCTATAATCTTACGCTGTCTAAGTTGAATACAACGTGAAATATTTGAAGCATAACCATCTGGGACTTTTACCCCTTTCAAAACTTTCAAGAAGTCATCTTTCTCTTTTAAAATCATTGAGAAGCAAGCTGGAGGCAAATATGTCTTATTGGAACTGATCTTTTGTGGGTGAAGTTCACGTCTTATACCCATCTCTTGTAAGTCAAGACGTGCCTTCAAGTTATCCTTTGTCTTCCCATCTAAATTCAACAATGTTCCATATACATTATCAATCACATTTTTCTCTATATGCATCACATCAAGATTGTGACGCAATTTTTGATTTGCCCAATATGACAATGTAAAAAATATACTTCTTTTCTTCCATGGTTGTGTCTCATCACCATCCGCTTGTTTCTTTCTTTTTTTGTTTTTTTCTTTTGCCTTTGTCTTCCCAAATTTGTAATCAAGGTCTTCTGTTTGCATCATGATCTCAAAGCCAGATAGTATATCAGGAGCTGATTCTATTTCTTGTTTGCCATCAAATGATGCTCTATCTTTACGAAATCTATGATCTTTATCCAAGAAACGCCTATGGCCCATAAAACAATATTTCCCTCCATGTTTTAACCATCGAGAATGAGTCTCATAATTACAAGAAGGACATGCAAGAGCACCCTTGGTATTCCAACCAGACAAATCACCATATGCGGGAAAGTCATTTATAGTCCACATTAGAGCTGCATGCATTTGAAAGTTCTCTTTGGAAGATATATCATAAGTTTGTACTCCAACATCCCATAATTCCTTCAATTCTTCAACTAAAGGCTGCATATACACATCTATGTCATTCGAAGGGGAGCTCGGACCAGGAATAAGCAATGATAGGATGAAAGAAGATCTTTTCATGCACATCCATGGAGGCAAATTATATGGGACCAATATGACCGGCCATATACTATAACTAGTACTCATATTCCCATAAGGGTTAAATCCATCTGCTGCCAACCCCAACCTGACATTGCGGGAGTCAAAGGAAAAATCTACATATTGAGAGTCGAATGTTTTCCAAGCCATAGAATCGGCAGGATGCCTCATTATGCCATCATTTGTACGACCTTCAGCATGCCATTTCATATAAGCAGCTGTTTTTGAAGACATGAACAACCTCTGCAATCGAGGCTTCAAGGGAAACCACCGTAAAACCTTTGCAGCCTTTTTCTTTCTCTTTTTAGATGAAGTACTCATATTATGCTGCAAATCATTCTCATTTGTTGCCCACCTTGAAGCACCACAATGACACACTTCATCATTTGCATGTTCTTTCCAAAATAACATACAATCATTAGGACAAGCGTGAATCTTTTCATAACCGAGACCTAAATCCTTAATAATCTTCTTGGCATCATAAGAGGCTTTCGGCAAATTTGCATCTGAAGGAAGCATGTCTCTCAAAATTTGAAGCAACATTGTGAATGAGTGGTTGCTCCATCCATTAAGACATTTCAAGTGATACAGATGCACAATTGCTGACAACTTGCTAAAATTCTTGCACCCTTCATACAAAGGCTTCTCAGCATCTTTCAGTAAGTCGTAAAATTTTTGTGCCTCTTCATTAGGATCTTCTTGAGGTCGTTGCATGCTTGGACCTTGATCAGATGGTTCTGGTAAATTACTTTCTTCTGCATATTCATCTATATTTTGGGTGTGCATGGGAAACACGTCCCGCAACATGTCACGTATATCACCATACTCAGGTCGTATTTCTTCATGGCTTTGACTAGTTCTACTAGAAGTCGTTGCAGACATAATTTCCCCGTGAAGATACCAACAATTATAACCCGGACTAATTCCATAGGATACCAAGTGATCATGTACAACTTCTAAAGTCAACATGTATGAATTCACACATCTCATACATGGACATGAAATTGTTCCATCATTAGATACATTGTGAGAAGCAAACTCTAAAAATTCTTTAATCCCTTGTATATAATCTCTTGACAATCTACTCTTCTTCATCCAACTCTTATCCATTGATAATTAACTAAATTGAAGTACCATGAAACAAAATGAAAAGTTAAATATATTATATAAAGAGTTATCTATACTAATATAAAAAAGCACTACACAATTTAGTGTAGGTACACATAATTGAATTATTTGTATATGACTTTTCATGTATATCTTCTCCTAAAATTGAACTATTTTATATTTGATACGTTTCATTTTTTTTTATTTGTTTTCTTCAATTTCATTTTCACAATTTATGTAGCATTTTAATTTTTTTGAGTTATGATTTTTTTTACCCTGTCGACTCCATTTGATGGAACATAAGGCTTAGTTTGGTTTGGTTATGATTTTTTGCTGTCTTTCACGTGCACATGCAAATACGTAATGAAAGTTTGGTTGTTGAAGGTTACGAAAAATCTCTTGTACAATACATTATATGGTTTAAACTCCATGATTAAATTTAAGTATTACATAATAGATAAGAAAAATCTCTAGTATAATACACTATTTCTAAGAAAATACTACAATTCTACCTTAGTACATAAATTTTTTATGAATTAAAGGGAAAACAATAACATTGAAAAAGTAATCTACACTAAACTTGTGGCACATCGATTGGTGTCCAGATTAGGGATTCAACTTTTATTTGAGTAATTATAACATGCAGCATTTTACTCACGTAATGTATACAATGTACACGTATAGTTTTTTTAGTATCTGTGTTTCATAGTTAATAATGTGTCAAGAAAACAATCAGCTGCAAAGCTAAAGCTATTAGCGAATGGGTCCAACAATATATATCAAACTCTCAAAGAACTTCAAGTACTGCATACATAGTTCATTTCTAATCTCGCTCTTTTTTCGTCAGTTAAATCACATTCTTCTACAGCACCATTTATGCGTGTGACAAGTAACACCAAAGTAAATGATAATAAGCAGACACTGATGTGAAAGAGAATTGTATAGGAATAGATGACATCAACATCATCAAGTTCTAGACACTAAGCAGAAACAACTTAACTTGTAATATTAAATGTTTAGCACAACCAATATCAACAAAATTAATTCACAAGAAAGTCACTAATTAAGTGCTTCCCCTCCCAAAAAATTAATATTTTTTGTTCGCAGATACATGAAACGAAGAAGTAATAAACCAATAAACAATTAACATTATCCTCAAAAACTAACATTCCAATCCTGCAGCAACAGATTCCAACACTAATTTCAATCAAAGCTCACAACATAGCAGAGATTCACAGCTCAAGATGGCATAAATAGCATACCATAGTGCAAAAATAGTTACCGACCGTGGTAAAATAAAATGACATCATTCGGAAGAAATCAAAAAGCTGCTCAAGTCTCCCAAATGGATAACTCTCAAACAGCCTAATGGATAACTCACAAACAATGAAACCTAGTTGTGCCACCAGTACACTAGGAGCAGCCCCATTGCACATCTAAATGTACCCAAAGCATCAATGACAGCAGACCAGTGCAGAACAGCAAAAGCCAACCACAAGCCACAACCCCCTTACTATTAACACTACCTCCCACCCTTACAGTCATGCATAACAGAGTTTAACACACAGAGTTGAGAAGCCAAGAATTCAGACTAGTTGCAGGACACACCAGAAAGCACACTAGAAAAAATTTGAATATTTGTATTGTTTGAATATAAATTTTCAAACAAAAATAAAATATTTGACTATAAACTTCAAAACAAAAATAAACTACAAAACAAAAATGAATAGTGTCTGCAAATTTTCTGTGATGTGCATCCCAGAATTTTTTTCCCCCTGATTTGAGTAAAATTTCCCCCTATTATGCCAGCTCACAAATAAGAGTGCCTTGGTGACAGAAAGAAATATGGTTCTAAGGGATTGTTTGGCTTAGCTAAAAAGTCACAAAAAAAAATCATAAAATCATAAAAAAGGTCAAATTCCTTCCATTCTCTCTACTATTTGCATGTTTTTGTATAGAAGTCAAAATCATTCCCAAACACTAATTTTTTTCACCTCATATTTTAACTAAATAGGCACTAAAAAGTTGATTTCCAAACAGACCATAATTTCTATGACCAATTATTGCAAGTGCTTGAAGAACTAAAAGTGGTTATGCAATATATACATCAGGACATGACAAGCCGTAGCACCCACAAAACATCCCTAACCTCAAGAAGACAAAAGCTGAACTTAATATTTATATGTTAATGGAAACATCTAGTGGGTTCACTTTTTCAAATAATAATATAAGGAGATATATGTACATGAGTATCATTTATGCCACCATTGTTGTTCCAGAAAGAAAACTCTTTGTGCAAAATTGTAACTTTTTTTGTTTGAGAAAAACAGTGGTTTTGGCTGCTATAAGTTATTCCATGTTAAGTGCTTCTACAAACTCTCTGTTGCAGTTGACTTAGTGGTGATGCATTCTCCTCAATATTCTCTTTTTTATCATTCTTAATTTTATTTCCTTTTTCTTTTTTCTTGGTTTATTTTTCCCCTTGACTCTCCTTAATGGAGGTAATTAAATGGGATAATCTCCCAAGGTGTTATAGTGATTGGGTTGATCTCTATGGCCCGTTAATCTCAATCTTTGAATTTTTGTTGAACATACTACTGGTTAATCTCAATCTTCTTCAAATTTTCATTGAACATACTATACATGAACTGATTATCAACATATAGTGTTAGCATTTTATATTTAAAAGTTCTCTAATATCATACGCATCTATTTAATAGATATATAACAACAACCATGGGAATTCCCCAAAACAGATAGTCAAGGGATGTCCACTGGGCTCATTGCTTCCCAAAGGGGCTAGTCAAGGGATGTCGTTTGGGTTCATTGCCCCTTGTAGATTTCTGATGTGTGACTCGGCACATGGAAATCTAGGTCGGGGTCAGTACATACATATATTGAATACCAACAATTTTTTTTTTCTATTTTCTAAATTATTTTTCCAAATCAAAATCATTCAAGATGATCATGAAATCCTTCAAAGTAGAGAAGTTTTGGAGATATTAGAAGCACTGAATGGAGTGGCAAGTCGTAGATTAACAATGAATTTCATTGACCCAAACTTGACCGAAGACAGTATAGGAAAAACATAGACAGAGATAGTAGAAGAAAGGGAGAATGGCAGAGAGATAAACCGAGAGACAAGAAGAAAGAAAGGGATAGAGAAAGAGAAACAGAGACAGAGAAAGCAAACTGACCTTGAAATCACAGTGGGACGATGATGAATGCTGCGGGGAAGGATGAACGCCGATACGTCGCCGCGGGGGAGGATGAGCTCTGATGCTTCGCCAAACAGGGGTGCTGGACTAGGGCACAGTTTTAGATGAGTTGAACGATTTTTTTTTTTTTTGGACTGAAATTCTGATATGTTATCCACTCCTCACGAAAAAAAAATCTGATTTCACGCGAAATCAGAGTTCAATTTGGCGGGCCTCTATTTTGATTGGCTTTTTAGTAACGGTTGTGTACAAACCGTCATTATTAAAAAATATATTGCAGCGTTTTAGGCAAAAAATGTTACTAAAAATTTAATTTTTAGTTGTGGTTAATAACCGCTACAATAGCCCATCTGTAGCAGCATTTTTTAAGCCGCTGCAATAAAAAACGCTGCTAAAACCTGATTTTCTTGTAGTGCGGCCGGTACAGTACGAACCGACTGATATTTAGAACTATGCATGTGACATAGATACATGAATTTAAAATAAAAGAAAACCAAATAATTAGATGTCCTAATAGCTATAACTTTCCAAGTCGATGCTTAGGTACAACAAAATGAGTTTAGCTCAATATAGGTAAAGCTCGAGGCTTAAATAAAATAATTACATCAATAAACAAAAATGAAGCCTTTAGCTTCAAATCTTCCCAAGTTACGTTCTTGGTGGAGACATATTATCAGCACTTAAAAGTTATTTTTTTACATAAGGTGAGCCAAAACCTAGTTGCTCTAACACAGTATATGAATTTTAACAAAATTATAAGGCGAATGTACATGCACGCCATTTGTCAAACATTCCTCATTTTTCATCTCAAAATAATGTAATGCCAAATTATAATTTAATTCATGAAAATAATCATTTTATAACAGAAAACCGTAAATAATCCTTTTAGAGAGGTTCATATAATTATCTGAGCAATGATACATAACTCTAAATTTAGAGCTTTAACAAGTTCTTTAATGAGATGGCAAGGTAAAAAATTAAAAATTAAAAATTAAAACATCAATTCAATGGGCGAAAGCTCCTTTAGAGCTCTCGGTTTAGAGCTCTCAAACATTTTTATAATTATCCAAGTAATTTTTTTTATGAAAAGAATAATACTAGAGATCTCAAAAGTTCTACCAAAAAGTCAAATTAGCAACACCCTTGACCTAGGAATGGCAATGGGGGCGGGCGGGGCTGGGGATCACACTCCTCGTCCCCGATGGTGAAAATACCCTCGGTCCTGGCCCCGATCCCCGACGGGGAACTTATCTTCGTCACCGCCCCCACCCCTAACGGGGATTGAGTTTCCCTGACCCCGTAAATTTCCCGGCCCAAAAAAAAAAAAAAAAAAAAAGAGCAAACACAACAGCTATCATCATCATCAACATCAACAACAACAAAATATATATCTATATCTATATCTATATCAATGATATTGATATAGTGAAAATCTTGAGAACCAAAGTGTATATATATATATATATATATATATGTGTGTGTGTGTGTGTGTGTATATATTATCTCAGAACCGTGGCTGTAGATCTAGAGACGAAGTAGAAATGTTCATTGCGATTCAGATTTGGAAGGAGCCTTCTGTCGCTGATCTCTCTCCTGATTTCTCCGTTGCGGCTTCAATCTAAAGGTGCTCATTCATCTCAAGGTGTTCATTCATCTCTCTCACACAGAGAGAGAGAGAGAGAGAGAGAGAGAGAGAGTTAAGAACTGATAGATATTACCCACCCAAAAAAGAGAACTGATAGATATTAGATATAATAAATATATTAGATATTAGATATTAGATATAATAGCCTTCTGATTAAAAAAAAGATATAATAACCTAAACATATATAATAAAGCTTAAACATATATACATACATATGGGATTGTCAGGGACATTCGGGGCAGGACCGGGGTTGGGAACCTATTACCGTTCTCGACCTGAAAATTATCAGGGATTTAATTTTTAATACCATCTTCGATCCTATGGGGGTAATCACACCGCATATGTGGGCTATCGAATGAAGGCATCAAGCTATGAAATGACTACGTCCATTGAGGGACTACATTATGCTATGAGCGAGCTACGGATTGAGATGTTGCCTTACTCATGCTACACGTTGGTGCAACGCTAAAGTGCGCAATGGCCTTAGGCGGAATCTAGCACACGTGTTGGCACGAGGACTACGTCGTGGGTAAGAGATTGACCCTCGGTGGCTTGTGGGCTTCGCATGACCGAGTGGCCATCCATTATGCATCTATTGAGGCATGCTTGACCCTACGACACTTCGAGACGCTATTAAAGATCCAGCATGCAATGTTGGCTTGTCGGCTAAGTTGAGGACCTTCTTTAGCACAGTGTTGTATGGCTAGGTACCTTGATGACATAAACCTAAGTTGGGCGAACACCTTACTTGAGGTAAGCATGGCGCTATCAAGTGACTTATGCCGTGCTTGGTGCACTTGAGGCGTCAGGCCTACTTGTGACATCCTGGTGAAGACGGAGCTTCCTTGTGAAGTTATTTTGCTTGACAAAGCATTGGGGCCTAATATTCAAACGGGTGACACCATCAACACTCGATTTGTCAATGAGCTATGGCGGGCTTAAACTTGGTGGAGTTTAAGCGCCACACGGGCAAAATTTGATCCACTGCGCCTCTAAAGGAGTCGGCCCGTGACAGTTGAGATTTAATTTTTGATACCATCTTCAGTCCTATGGAGATAATCTTCGGAAAAAATCCGTTCTAATCAGGGTCAGGAGGTCGGTTCCCGTCGGACAAGGTTCAAATTACCATTCCTACCTTGACCAGTGTTGAAACATCGGCACGTGTCACCCCTTACGTCATTCTAAACCCCTAGCTAGTCTCCTTCCTCCTCTCTTCAAAAACATTTTTCGCAGCAAAAAATACAAAAAAAATGCGTCGTTAATGGCGGTGTACAGATCTCTGAGAACCCTAATTTCCCAAAACCCTAAGACCAAGCTCTCCAGAATCTTCCTCACTCTCGCCTTCCCATCTCCTATTCCCTTATTCCCATCCCCATCTCCCTCCCACTTTCTCTCTCATCCTCCTCGCGTTCGCTCTCTCTATCCTCTCTCCAATTCCATCATCCCCTTCCACGGCCCTCTCTTCCTCTCTTCTCCTCCATGGATGCTCTCTCAGTCCTCCACTCCTCTCTACGTCCAATCCGATCTCGTTTTGCTCCCCAGAGTCCACGGCTTCAATTTGCTCAGGCGGCCCAGTTTTCCGATCAATTTCGGGCTCGAATCGGTTTCTTCGGTCCCCAAGTTGTTGAATTTGACTGGTACGAAGGGATCGAGTGATAGCAAGGTCGGTGGATTTGTGGAGAGTTTCGTGAATTTGCCGAACTTGATCTCGATGAGTCGATTGGTCTCTGGTCCGTTTCTCGGATGGTACTTTTCTTTTCTTTACTTTGAATAATGTATTGTTTTCAATATAATGATGCGAGTTTAAAATGTAATGACATGTTAGAGCATTTCCAATCATTTATCTTTTCTTTCATAAAACTTAAATTTGACATTTTTTTCAAAAATGATGAAGCATTTTGGAGATTTTGATGAAAATTTGATGAAAGGATTGGAGAAATCAAACTTTTTACTCAAATTTGAAATCAAATTAGATGAAAAAATTGGTGAATGGTTGGAGATGGTCTTAGAGAGCTTGATTAATCTTTACCTTAACTTTGCAATAGTATAATGCATTAATTCTTGTTACAAAAAAATTTCAATATGAATTACTTGGCAAAATGTATAAGTGAAGCTATCTACAATAGATGTTTTGAAACATCTATGTAAACAGAAACTCAGGGAGAGAAAAAAATTCCTTATGGAACAATGCAATTCAAAGAATATTAAGGTTCATTATCTGGGGATGTTGATGGATGAGTGGTGTTAATGTTGATTTTAAACAAAAGTGGAAGATGATTTAGTAGGGAGAAAAAAAAAAAAAAAAAAAAAACTTTTTTGCTACCTGCTGCTCTAGTTGGAATGGGGGGAAATATAACCCATGGATTAGTTGGACACCAAATCTATGGTTTTATGATTCTTTGCTATCCAGTGTGGACACCTAGGAAGTACGGATACGGATACGGGATACGGATACGGATACGATACGATACGGCGATACGACAAAATTTGAAAAACTAGGATACGGGTACGGCGGGGATACGTTCGTAAAAAATATTATTTTAACAATTTTTAGTAATGCAGTATGCATAAAAATAAAACTTAAAGCAAAAGACAACTTGATAAAGAAGAAAGATTCCTACAAAACTAAGAGTCTTCAAGGTCAATAGCATCAACTTGTTCCCCTTCATCAGTGAATATCACAAGACCTTAGCTAAAGCCAAAGCCAAAGCCAAAAAACCATTCTTAAATAAAAATTTCAGCAAATATACTTTTTTAAGTCATCAATGATAGCCTAGGAAGCACGGATACGAATATGGTGATATGGGGATGTGGATATGGCGATATGTCAAAATTTGAAAAAGTATGATACGGGTACAGCGGGGATACATTCGTAATTTTTATTTTTTTTTATGATTTTAATAATGTAATATGCATGAAAATAAAACTTAAAGTAAATTAATAAATAAAGAGAGGGATTCCTATTAACCTAAAAGTGCTCAAACATTCATAAAACATCCAAAACTAAAAGCAAAAGCAAATGCAAATGTAAATTAAACATCATCCTCACATGCCAACACCAAAAAAAGAATGAGAGCAGAGAGAAGAAACGTGAGAAAGTGAGAGAGAAGTGAGAGAGACAACAAGGATACATCAATTTGACAAATTCTATTACTTTAGCTCTCACTATATTCCTCTTATGAAAGAACTAAACAAAATATTATAAGTAATATGTAACTTCGAGTATCCGATACTTCAAAATTAAGTATCCGATACTTCAAAATTAATAAAAAATTAATTAAGAAGTATCCGATACTTTTAAGAAGTATCCGATACGTATCCGCGAGTATCCGAGGAGTATCGGTATCCTATAAGTATCCGATACGGATACGTCACCCTTTTTGAAGTATCCGTGCTTCATAGGTGGACACCTTGCAGGTTTCGGCGATCTGGGTTTTTTAATTTTGTGAAGCTGTTTTCTATGTAGTGTAGGTACACATTTGATGTGCATCTTGTAAATTGTGAAGGACTAAGGAAGGAGATGGTCTATTGCCATGGGATAGATGTGTTTTATTTGAATGAAGTTGCAAGCAAGAAATTAAGTAGGATTGTTGGTGTTAGTTAATCAAAAGGTGATTTTATTGCAACCAATAAAGTCATTCCGTCTGTGTTTGGAGTTGTTAAAGAGTAGGCTTTTTGAAAGGTATATTGTTTTCATGATTGATTTGATTGGCCTTCGATAATTGGGTATTGTTATCCCTTACCCTGTTCTCAATTTCATGCAAGTTGTATCGATTCTTGATTTGTGTATGCTTTGGCATTGGTTTACATTGGACTTTTCTCGGTTTTTTTAACTTGGAACTTCAAAGTAACATAATACAGTCATTTTCTCTTTGTGATTGGCTGATCTTGGAAAATTGAATGCATGCCTGAAATTTTGCATCACCTTTTACTTTTCACTTAAAGTTTTAGGCAAAAACCATTTTTTTACTTGAATATTGATTTCCTGTCACTCAACGAATGCTTGATCGGGTTGCACTGAATTTCTATGAAACTTGACTACATTTTTGCAGGATGATCTTACACGAAATGTATATCCCTGCATTTGTGGGGCTGGCTATCTCTGGAGCAACTGACTGGGTATGAATACTCTATTAGTTTTTCATATTATCAATACTACTATGGAGTGTATGAGAGTGAACTCTTATTTTTCTCTATTCTTGTTCATCTTGTAGCTTGATGGATACGTGGCTAGGAAGATGGGAATCAATTCTGTTATCGGTTCTTATCTTGACCCTCTTGCTGACAAGGTAATATATGTGTCTTTTCTTCCTTGAAGCTCGTGTCACATGGGACTGGCCAATGTCCCAATTTGAGTTTTGTAATTGTGGGCTGTTTTGTGGTTCATATGAACCTACTTGGTGGTTGAATTTGTCTAATAGTTTTTTTCGAACCCTTTAACACAGGTCCTGATTGGATGTGTTGCTTTAGCAATGGTTGATATGGGCCTTCTACACCGTAAGTAGAAATGGTATTTCTTTGTTGTTAGTGGTATTCTTAACATTTGAGTAATGAGTATGCCATATATGGAAAGAGTAAATGGCTTGTTATTTCTGTAAGGGCAAAGGCTTTTTCTCTGTGCAGTTGTCCCTCTTTTAGTCTCATAAATTATGACGGAGGCCTGATTAAATCAAGTTTGCTTGTGCTTTCGAGGATAGGGCCTGACTTTGACTAATTATAGCTTAGGGTGTAAATATGTACACACATACATGAGTACTATATTGTATTAGTCTTTGGCACACTGTTCTTATAAAGCTTTTGGGTTTTGAAGCTGGACTCGTTGGGCTTGTTGTGCTGCGAGATGTTGCCCTCATTGGGGGCGCAGCGTATAAAAGAGCTAGCAGTTTGGATTGGGAGGTGAGTTTACCTACCCTGGCTTAGCATAGTTGCGTTGAACGTTGATTGGATTACATTTTTCGAACTGAATCTTTTTATCTCAGTGGAAAAGTTGGTTTGACTTCTTCAATATTGATGGGACCCGTCCGCTGAAGGTTGAGCCTCTGTTTATTAGCAAGGTAAGCTTTGTGTTCTTCAACTAGATTATTCAAGCTTTGTTAATGGAGCATCTCAAATAAGATAGAACTGTTTACTTACCTTGTTAGGTTTTCTGTACTAAAGTTTTACCATCCTATTAATTTTCTCCCCTATAAGCACAGCTTTTTGTTTGTTTGTTTGTTGTTGTTTGTGGCAAGAATGAGAAAGCACACACAACCAGAACTTTAAAAGGTTGACGTCTCACGACCTATAAGCTATTTAAAAGAAAAATCTTGAGGGAAGGATTGTAGGTTACAAGAAAAGGAAGAGGTTTTATGAATTTGGTCTAAAACCCTTGTATTCTAATGTATCCTAATTTTTTGAGTTGTAGCAATAAAGTTGGTCGTTTTTGGCTAAGAAAGTTCATTTAGTGTTTTGACAATTGAAGGTAAGCTATGTCATGCCTTTGAATTGCCTCTTAAGTGAAATTTTTGATGGGTGAAAAAGAGAAGGAAGAAAAAATAAAGTAGCGTTTATGTATATGATTATAAATTTAGGACAGAGCGATATAAAAGGCATCAATATATATGTGTGTTTTTTTATTTGTTTTCACTTTCCTCCCAATTTGTTTTCGTATATTTTACTTTCCCCAAACCAGTCCTATAAATCTATTAAAAAGAAACTCACAAGGGTGTCCTGCCCAAACACAGGACAAGGGTGGGTATGAATTGTCCAAAAAATGTCTTACAGATAATAATAATTAAAAAAAAATTGACACAGTCCATGTCCCATAAGTGTCTTGGAGGAACATGGAACCCATTTTGAAGTGTCGGTACTTCATAGCTTTTGTCTTTTTGGTTTTTGCTGAGAGCTGCAATTCTTGACAGGTTAATACAGTTTTCCAATTGGTCTTGGTTGCTGCAGTTCTTCTTCAACCAGAATTTGGAACCCTAGAAACTGAGTCGTACATCACTTACCTGAGGTACATTATTCATTTCTTTAGCTGCCTATTTTTCTCTTTCGAAAATTTCGTAGATTTTATTGTTTGGTGAAGCTCTTCTCTATGTTTGATATATTTCAAGAAATAAAACACTGTAAACTCACTGCACTTTATCTGTTGGTGTAGTTGGTTGGTGGCTTCAACGACAGTAGCTTCCACTGCAGCATACGGAGTGCGACACCTAAGGAGCGGATCTTTGACAATCAAAAGGAAATAGTAGCTGAATCTCTGGCCTGAATTCTAGAGCAACTCCTTTCACGGACTAGTAAAAGTCGTTGCATTTGAACTGCAAAGTTTTCATGGTTCTGAGATAACTGTAGGTAAAAGGAGGCATTTAGCTTACTTTGTTGCTATTTATGTCCATTGAGGAGAGAGAAGATAATGCTTTTTTACATCTAAAAGCTCCTCTCCTACAATTTGTTCATTGTAAATGGCCTCTGGCAGTTGATCTCTGGTGCAAATTAGGTGGTGTATGGGGGCAGATGTCAACCCCATTTAAGTCACGGAGAACTTTTTTTTAATGTTTTTAGTTTCCATTCTCAGAGAAGAAATGCAAGGTTGTAAAGATCATTCTGAATAGATTAAGAGACATTCTTCTGAAATTTTTGCACGAGCAGGTGCGCGCGCGCACACATATAAACAGAAGTGTAATGTTAAGGAAATTTTTTCAATCTCATCTTATTTTACTACATCCCTCTCTCTGTTTGATTTTTTCTGTTCTTTGTATTTTGTTCGTAGCGTCTTCCAAGCCTAGAAATAGGGTGTCGCTTATTAGGACAGGTAATTTACAATGTATGCATAAATATCTGCTTCTAGAGGGAATCTTGATTTGGGAGCAGTCGTCTATTCATTCAAATTTTGCCCCAACAATTGTGCCAACCCTTGCCTTGTTTGAAAGCCATACCAACTCATGAGAATCCATCCTTTGTTTTGGTTTTTAGTTACCTCTCTACTCATACAATATACAATGAGTAGGATGCGTTTATTTGAGAGGGGCTTTGGGCCTGTTTAGTAAAACTTATAAGCTGCTTATTTCAGCTTTTGACTTAATTTAAGCTATAATGTTGTGTTTGGTACAACTTAAACTATAAAATTATAGCTTTTAAAAAAGCTATTTTCAGCTCAAATGGAGAAGTTGCTCAGGGGATGCTTACAAATTATAGCTTAAGCGTGCAGCTGATTGGAGGGTCATGAAATGACTGAAATGCATGCCCCTCCAAAACTTCAGCAATTACGGTTATGCCACTATATAAGCCCTCTTTTGTTGCCCTAGCCCGCTCCTCTCCTCACACTCCTCTTCTCATTTCGTTGGCGACTGAAGACGATCCTCCACATCTCTCCAAGATCAGCCGATCGAAGTCGAAGATTTATCCAAGATTTGCACCAAAAAGGTAAGAGTTCATGCCTTTTGTTTGTGATACACACACACACACACATTGAGTTAGGGTTTACACAGACCAAAATCAGATCACACTCCCTGTTCCTCTCTCCGCTTTCTTCTTCTTCTCCGATTTTCATCATCCTTTTTGTTTACTTTTTTTTTTCCAGCCACCATTCGCAGCCGTTGGACGAGTCCGACACCTGAGTATTCAGGTAAGATTCTTCATCATTTCCTCTTCTTTCTATTCGTCTCTCTCTCTCTCTCTCTCTCTCTCTCTCTCTCTCTTGTTTCGATTCTCCCCTCTGTTATGTGTTTTAATACTTGGGAATGATTTATAATGGTGGTTGTTTGGATAATAGTAGATTTGTAGCGTTAAATCAAAATTTCTGCTCAATTTCTGTTCAATTACTTGGGAAGTATATCTTGTTTATCTCCAATTTAATGGATTACAGAGACTGTGGGTTGGGATCAGGGCCATGTTGAAGTTTGAAAAGGCAAGATGTGGCCTGGTCAAATTGTGTTTTTCTGTTTTCTATTTGATGGAAACAGCATGGTGACTGAAAGCCCCTTGTCTGTTTAAGCTTTTTCCATTTGCTAGTTCATTGATTCCTTTCTTCTTAGATTTGCTCATCATCCAGCATTTATCTATCTATTGTTTAGTTTGGTTTTCTTTTCTAATTTATCTCATAACTAGATAGCCTCAGCAATTTTAGTAAAGTAGACAAGATAAAATTTTTTTTTATCAATTCACACTTTTAAGCTGTGTAGGTACTTGCCATTGAACTTTCTATAGAAATCTGTTTGGGGAAAAATCATTAGAATTTTGAAGTCACTCTAGCTGGTGGGATTTTTCGGTCAATGGAGTTTCAATTGTGATATACTTAGAAGAAGATTATGACCCCTTGAATAATTTTGTTCTTGCCTGGACAGTCAGTCTGTTGGTGGAGTTTTGCTGGTGAAACAGTAAGTCAAACTTAAAACAGGGAGCTGATTTGGTGCCAAATGATTATGACCTCTTTGCTTATTGAGTTGTTTAGGAGAGTGACAAGCAGGTATTGGCTCACTGCGTGTGCAAACCTGGAATCACTAGTAATTGGTCATGCAGTGGTTATTTGTTGTTGGGCTTTGTAATCACCACCAATCAAACTGTGAGAGTTGGTCATGCTCAAGGTCATTGATTGAAAAGAGAATAGGAAAAGAAGTTGAACGGTACATGTGATGTCATTGCTTGAAAAGAAAATAGAAAAAAATTGTGGATCTTGAATAAAAGTTGCATTCATCTTTGCTGGAATTCGGTTTTTAAATTCTAAAAAATCTAATGTGTTTTCAAGACACTTTTGAGCTGTCATTTGTCATATTTAGTAGGACATTCATGGTTTTTTATTTTTGCCATAGGAAGTTACTGTGAAATGGGAGTTTGGGTAATGTGGTGATGTAATGATGGTAATCTTGCTTGCATTTTAAGGTGTATTCTTATTGAAAATGAATTCTGTGTGTCATGGGGTTTGGGCTTATTATATTCTCCAAGAATAAAGATAGATTGTTGGAAATGAATTCTTGAATTTCTATGCTCTGAAATAGATGGGCTAACATTTGCTATAATTGTTGTCTTCGAATTCCCACCAAGAGAATTGTTGCTATAATTGTTGTTTCAATATATTTCATGTATACTCTGCTTAAGAGGCCATTTTTTTTTATTAAAAATAAATAAATTACAAGCATAGCAGTTCATTTTCTTCCGTGTGTGATGCATATCAATGTATATGCTGTCTGGGCCAAAAGCTGTGGATGTATTGCATCATCCTTTGTTTTGGAATGCTGAGATGCAACTCTCATTTCTTCGAGATGCTAGTGATTGGGTAGAATTGGAAGACAGGGAGAGTGAATCTGAACTCTTAAATGCATTGGGAAGCATTGCATCTGTGGCTTTGGGTGGTAAATGGGATGAAAAGATGGAAAGTGCATTCATCAATGATATTGGCCGCTACAGACGTTATAAGTTTGACACTGCTCGTGACTTGTTGCGGGTCATCCGCAACAAATTAAATCACTATAGGGAACTTCCTCAAGAAATTCAGAGAATTTTAGGGCAGATTCCTGAAGGATTTGACAGCTATTTCTCAAGCCGATTTCCACAACTTCTAGTTGAAGTTTATAAAGTCATTCACAGTTATTGCGGGGAGGAAGAATTCTTGCATAAGTATTTTAGAAGCAATCAACTTGATTTCTCTGTTGTTCTTGTAGTTAACCAGATACTTCTAGCTTCTGTAAATATTAAATTTTACCAAGTTGTGATTGATAACACATGTAAATTTGTTGAGTAATGGTCACACGTATTATTATTAGCCCTTTTGTCTCTTGTTTCAATTGTGTTCATCATCTTTTTGGAGATTTTAACACTATCATTGGGCCTCCTCTCTTTAGTACAGCTGATTCAGTTTCATTAGGTTTTTGAATTATAGTGAAAAAGTGACAGCACCATTTTGCTGAAAAAATGAGAACAGATAGTGGCCTAGTTGGAAGAAATAAAAAAATAAAAAAATGAAAAAATAAAAAAATTAGGTGATGTAAAAATGTACCAAATTAGGTATTAATTAATCAACTTTCATTAATGAAATAGCTTTTTTAAAATTTAAAGTGAAAAAAATGACAATTACAATTTTTATATTTATAAGGGTAAAAATTACAATTATACAGTAAAAAATTATTTTACAGCTTATTTACCAAATATTGTTCTGCTGTTTAAATTTATAATTTTACAGGTATACCAAACAAATTATCAACTTATGCTCACAGTTGTAAGTTATAATTTATAATTATTTTCTTACAGCTCTACTAAACGGGGCCTTTGTGATAGAGGGATGAGGGAAGGGAAGTTACTACAGTTCTTTTTTCTTTGGACCAAACGAGTAAATACAAGAAAAAAAAAAAAAAAATTAAAAGAAGAGGGAGGGGGGGAATGAAAAAGAAAGGAAAATTGAAAGTCCTTGCCTCAGTTTTATTTTAGTGGATTTAAGTTGGAAAAAAAGAGGGAAAAAAATATAGGGGAAATATCAAAGACATGGTAGGAAAAATGATTGCATAGTAATGGATATATTAGTGAATCATGCATTGGATTTTGCAAATGAAATTTGTACTTTTGTTACTTTGCAATTATTTTTCTTACTCTCCATGTTTTTGATATTTCGCAAAAAAATATATTTGTGGCATATCTCAAGTTGAGTACTTACCCATTTTTTTGTTCCTTTCTCTTGTGCATTTGTTTTCTCTTGTGCATTTGTTTAGCAAGACATCTTAAACAAGCCGGTCTTGCCTCTGAATTCAATGAGGATCATATTATTAATCCAGTGACATCTCAAACCTATTTTGTTTCGAGCCACCAGAAGAAAGTTGGGGGGAATTATAGTTCAGTGGAACAGACAAAAACAATTTACACAAATATGAATGGGTACAATTTAGAGTTGCATCTTCACTGCGTTTGAATTTGCGCTCCATCACAAAATGTGTTGCACTCCTCATATTTTGTTAATTTTTTTTTCTCATACACCCTGAATTGTAATTCCCCCATAGGTTAATGCAATCAATAAGGACAATCTATTTGATCTTCACATTTTTTTTTTTTGCTTTTTTTGCGGGCTTCTTTTGCTTTTGTTTTTGGGAAAAGGATCGACTTCTTCAATAAAATGAAAGACCATTTATTCTATTTTATGATCTCTAGGTGTGTGAGTGATTTTCTGATCACACTGCCCGCCTAGTAATCAGCTGGAGAGCACTGGCAGAATAGATGGCTTCAGCAAACCTGTCACAGAAAGAAAAGGCTCCGGCGGTGGCTCTTCCACCCGGGGGCACTCCGACGATCAAGTCAGTATATCTCTCAAAGATAATCAAGTGCTAAACTCACTGCTCAAAGTATAAAACTGTGTACCTTAGACCCACGGGGTACCTCTTTTTTATAGTTTACTCAATCCTAGTCCCACTAGAAGCTTGACTTCTATGGACTCCAATTCTGTGCTTACTTTGGATTCCTCAAGAGATAAGGATAAACTCCCTAAGAGTGTTATCCTTATCTTGGCCAAGTTTCCTCTTTGTCCTAGGACTCTTGTCCTCCATTCGATTATCTCGGATTCCGATATCTTCGGAGATAACCTCGGTATAACTACCACGACACGTGGCACCTCGGCTGACACGTCGGCGTCACCATGCCACGCGTTGGTACTCAGAAAATATATCCCCACAACTGCCCCCTAGGTTCTATTACCTCGGCATTCTGAGATGATGGAACCTATATCGTGCCTTCCTTCCAGTACCTCGGCGTAAGAACTCTTCGGCAGAGGTCATTCATGTCAAGCCGATATGTCTTGTTTTCAAGAACAAGAACTCAAATGAACTTTCCCACTCGCATGAGCTGTCATGCATCACTTCTCAACCGTTTCCTGCACACGTTTCATCTTTATTGGCCCGTGCCTGTGACGCGCTTGTAAGCCGTCTTAATCTGTCTGCGCCGTCTGACGCATGCGTTTTTCCAGGCACAGTAAATGCCTTATTTTGCCGCCGTTTCATGTTTTCAACAAAAACACTACCTTTGCCTTCGTCTCTTCACTTAGCGCTTTGATTCACTTGCTTTTTCTCTCTCTAAACTTTGTCTCTCGAATCCGCCATTGTTCAAGCTCCAGGCTCTGCAACTTCATTCATCTCTTTGGTGAGGCTCTCGCTACTCTGTCACTTCTGTAACCGTCGTCTGTCTTCGGCGAACTTTATTTCGACTTCAATTTCTCTGGTAAGCCACTATTCTTTATGTATTCAGTTCACTGATGTTCTTCTATCTTCTTGCTGCCATTACTGTTCTGTTTAAACTGTTAATTCCGTGAATTATATTTATTGTTCACTACTTCTTGCATTTTTGCCACTGTTCTTGGCCCTGTAGTTCTTGTTTTCTTTATGCTTTTGAGAACCCCACTTCTATTCTTCATTCTGAAACTGCGTTCTGGTTTCTTGTTTCTTGTGTTGTTTTCCAGATCTTTGCCTTCAATTTTTGCTTTCAATCTTTGCCTTTATAGATTTAGGTTTGGGATTTGTCTTTCAATCTTTGCCTTTATAGATTTAGGTTTGGGATTTGTCTATAGAACCTATCAATTCTTAGGAAAAAACTGAAACAATCCTTACCAGCATATACCTAGGGTTTCGCCGAGGTTCCGATAACCCCTTAAGAGCATCTTCTTTCTGAAACCTAGCCCTCTGATTTTAGGCCGACGTTATGGGTATGTGGAGGCACAGGGTAGATACCCCGACCAAACCTGAGTACTTTAGGCAGGAGTTCTCCATCCCTGCCGATGTCCACCTGAGACTGGCTGGGGATGACGACTCCATCATGCCTACAGAAAACGCCATGCCCCTTCCCATTGTAGCTTTTACTGAGTGCGGACTCCGGATCCCACTCAACATCTTTTCCCGCGAGATTCTTCATTATTATAAGTTGAACCCCATACAACTGGCAATCAATTCTTATCGAGTGATTTTTGGTATTATCGCCTTAGCTAGGCAGGAGAACGTTAGGATCACCCTTGCCGACATCCAATACTGTTATACCATGTGCGCCCTTAACCTGAAGGAAAAAGGTTACGTCTATTACCTCAAGCCGAGGACCACTAAATTCAAAATCGTAGCCGACCTTCCAGACTGCAACAAGGGGGCTGGAGATGATTATGTTATTGCTTCGGGAAATTGGGAGTTTGGCACAGACGAGGACGCCTGTGATACCCCTGTTCCGTAATGTGCTAAATTGGTCCTTAATTTGAATATAATTATGTGTTTAGCATGATTTTATGTGCCATTATGTGAATAGATGTGATTTTGCAATTCTATCTGTTCACCGTAGGAATATCTGTTTGAATAATCCGCTTTGGAAATTAAATTGAGGGCCTTATCGGCTACAAAACCCGAAATTGATTACGCCTTTGTGATTAGCGTAATTTTTAGAGCCTACGGTAAAAATTTAATTGAAAAATTGATTCGGGACAGATTAAGTTGATTTAATTGATGAATTAGTGCCCAAATATTTTATATTGAAATATTATGTTAGTGGGCCTTGTTGTATGATAGCATTACACTCCCCTCTAGCCCTTATGAACTCAAAAATCTGAGTTAGACTATTGAGAGGAAGAGAGAGCCGGCTGTAGAGAGGAGGAGAGAAGAGAATTGAGCAAACTTAGCTCAAAGCTTGGGAGCCTTGAAGATTATCCAAGTTTTGACCATAGATTGGGAGAATCAAGCCTCTAGGTAAGTGAATTCATGGATATTAAGTTGTAATTTTGTGAATTCAAGTTGAAATAATGGTCAAGAACATGATTTAGTTTGATTATGAGGAAATTGAAGTGGTTTGGTTGAATTGAAGGCCATTATGTGCATGCATGTAAGAGAGTACCTTGAAATTGCATGTTTTGTATAATCCATGTATAATTTTAATTGAAGCTCATTTTATAATCATCATTTGTGCCATCTAAGTTGAGGATGTGGCTAATTCATCACATGCGTGTACAATTTGAGAAGACATGAGCCTGAATGCATGAGTTTGTTATGTTGATGTTGTGTTTGACATGTTTTGAGACATGCATGTAGATAAATCAAGAAATTGAGCTCCATAATGTTATAATCTTGCATTGGTACCATGTTAGTATGATTATATTTGAGATTTGAGCCATTGCATGCAAGTATTGAGGCTGAGATTTCGAATTGGAGCTCAAGAACTCAATTAGAATTTCCAGATTTTGATGTTCGCTCGAGCGGGAGAACTGTCGCTCGAGCGGGAAATACGTGCTCCCAGTATATTTTCTGCAGCCCTTGATGTCCGCTCGAGCGGGGAAGTCCACGCTCGAGCGGGGAGCTACGTAGGATGGACTTCCGTTCGAGCGTCCTAGGTCACGCTCGAGCGTAAAAATAAGACATCCAGAACTTTTGCAGGCATGGCTTCCGCTCGAGTGGGTAAGTTCGCGCTCGAGCGGGGAGCCATGTAAAGAGGCCTTCCGCTCGAGTGCCAGATTTAACGCTTGAGCGTAAATTTCCTATATCCAGTACTTTTGCAGGCCTCAGGGGTCCGCTCGAGCGGGTAAGTCCATGCTCGAGCGGGGACCCTATTTTCTGAAATTTTGTTCATGCATTCTATGATTCGTTTTCTGTTCTCTTTCACTTGTAAGCACTCTTAGGCATATGTTAAGCATTGTAAATGAGTTAATGAAATAAAAACAAAGCCTAAAGAGGAATATGTGAATTAAGGAACGGATTGAATTGCTAGTGACCCTTTTGTGTTCATGAAATGTGTAGGGTCAAGCTCCAGGGCAAATCCACAAGCCGATCACTGTGAGTAATATCAATATTTGAAAACTTGTGAATGTCCAATTGTTATTCCTTTATAAGCCTTATGAATTTGCTAATTGGGATCGTGGACAAAAACCTGACATGAAAATAATTGGACCTAAGGTCGTTTTGTCAAGAATGAATGGGCCAAAGGCCGTTTTGACATGAATGAGTGGGCCGAAGGCCGTTTTGATACAAATGAATGGGCCGAAGGCCGTTTTGATATAAATGAATGGGCCGAAGGCCGTTTTGACACAATTGAATGGGCCGAAGGCCGTTTTGTCAAGAATGAATGGGTCGAAGGCCGTTTTGACATAAATGAATGAGCCGAAGGCCGTTTTGACGTAAATGGAAATCAGAATGGGGCCAAAGGCCAATATGTTTAGAACTTCAGTCACTTGATCTAAACTTTGTATAAATGTACATATGTTAAGTAGGAATATGAATTGGGCCCAAGGCCGTTTGGAGTATGTTGTTCTACATATTGTTTATATGACTTATGTATTTGATATTATTCACTGGGCTATCGCTCACGCTCATTCATGTGTTTGTAGGTGAGCCAAGGGAAGTCCAAACCCAGACCCAGTGAAGTCTGCTAGGAAAAATACGAGTTTTGAGGAAGTCAGCCTTGCGTCTCACTCTTGAGACCTATCCTTGCCTTTTTGTTATGTAATTATATTTTGTCTTGTCGGTAAGGACTTTATGTATATTTGTAAATAGTCTGTCATGGGTTGACTTAGTTAGATGATCCTGTCTGTAAAGAATTTTATGGTACTGTATTTTTGACGTGGGTTATTAACGTATATGAGTATGGTTTGTTTTGAAGTGCATATAAGCACGGCTTTATGGACAAAGTTTTCGACTATTGCTTCTGTTTGGCCCCTTTACTCTGTTGAGTTATGTCTGATTTGGTTTGAGGCCGTAGGTAATCTCAGGATTACTGGCCGGTTATGTCCTTAACCCATAGGGGCGGGTTCGGGTCGTGACATAGTGGTATCAGAGCACGAGTTGATAACTCACACACTTGTCCAATAAGAGCAATAAGCGTCTAGACAAGATCTAGGATGCATTCATGTGATAAATATGAACTTGGAAGCATTGATTATATGCTTAAATGTTTTGATATGAACAATTATAAGTTATGAGTTGTGAATTACTTGCATTGCAAACTACCTGAAAATGTATGCTCCTTGTTACATACACATGTGTGTATCTTTTGTATAAAATATAATGCAAGTTTAATCAGATGATGAGAACCAGAGGAGATAAAATAGAAGAATCCTCAACTGCCAGGATGGACAGGATGGAAAGACTGATACAGGAAATGGCAGAAGCTTTGAGACAGCAACAGGAGTGGCAACAACAGTGGCAGCAACCATACCCGCCACCGCCACCTCCACCTCCGGCACCACCTGTGCCAGATCATCAGAATGATGACCGGATTATAGCTCTCACTAAGGAATTCAAGAAAATGAAACCACCACAGTTTCACGGGGTGTTAGACCCGTTAAAAGCTGAAGCATGGGTCCTCGGCATTGAGAAATTATTCGAAGTGTTCCCCTGTTCAGAGACTCAGAAAGTGCTTCTAGCCACTTTTATGCTAGAAGACGAGGCAAGAAGATGGTGGATGTTGATGCGAGAAAATCATAGAGATGTTAACTGGGTAAAGTTTCTAGAAATATTCTATGACAAGTACTTCCCGCAGTGTGTCCGGGATAGAAAAGTGGCAGAATTCATGGAACTCAAGCAAGACAGCATGACTGTAGCTGAGTATGAGGCCAAATTCACTGAATTGGCCAGGTTTGCACCACACGTAATTGACACGGACTATAAGAAAGCAAGACATTTTGAAGGTGGGCTCCGCAATGACATCCTAGAGAGGGTGAATGTCCTGAAATTGGAAACCTACATTGGGGTGCTTGACAGAGCCATCATATCAGAGGCTAACATAGCCAGACAAGCTAAGCCAGTGACAGAATGGAAAGGCAACAAAAGGCAAGGTTTCTTTTCGAAGAAGAAATTTCTGAAAAAGCAAAACACGGGCTCCTCAAATACTTCGAGTTCTTCCCGAGACGCAGCTCCCATGTGCAATATTTGTAGCAAAAGGCACCGTAGAGTTTGTTACCGTGCATCAGGAGCCTGCTTCAAATGTGGGAAGCAAGGGCACATATCCCGAGAATGTAATCAGAACAGTGAGAAACTAGCAGCTAGTTCCACTGCATCAATCCCGAAGCCGGGGAACACTTTGAAATCTGCTATTGCTGGGGATACAGTGAGACAGGGGATAGTCTTTGCACTTGTTTCAGGCGATACACGGAATGCCAATGCCGTTGTCTCAGGTACTATTTCAATATGTAGTCAGGATGCCTTTGTATTAATTGATTCTGGATCAACGCACTCATTTGTGACATATACATTTGCATCTAGACTGCATAGACCCTTAGAGTTATTGCCATATTTGTTATGTGTGTCTGCTCCATCGGGGGAATCCGTGTTATGTGATTATATATATCGGTTTTGTGACATGCATATTGAGGATGCTACCCTATATGTAGATTTGTTGCCCTTGAACTTTAGACATTTCGATGTAATTTTGGGCATGGATTAGTTGACCAAGTACTGTGCCATCATAGACTGTGTGACAAAAAGGGTTGTATTTAACCTACCAGAACAGAAAGAGATTGTGTTTGTGGGTAATGGGGTAGTGCCTCCACCTTATTTGATATCCGCAATGAAAGCATGTAAACTGATTAGGAAAGGGTGCCAGGGTTATTTGTGCTATGTGCTGTCTGAACAATCTGAGAATGTTGAATTGAATAATATTCCTATTGTTAGAGAATTTCCGGATGTGTTTCCGAATGAATTACCAGGGGAATTGGTAGACAGGGAGATCGAGTTTACCATTGAAACTGTGCCGGGCACCCAGCCTATTTCTAAAACTCCCTACAGAATGGCTATGGCCGAAATGAAAGAATTAAAGGAACAGTTGCAAGACCTTCTTGATAAAGGGTTTATCCGGCCTGGCACTTCGCCTTGGGGTGCACCAATGTTATTTGTAAAGAAGAAGGATGGTACTTTGCGCCTGTGCATTGATTACCGGGAGTTGAACAAGGTAACGATAAAGAACAAATATCCTTTACCCCATATTGACGACTTATTTGACCAGTTGCGAGGATCACAGGTGTTTTCTAAGATTGATTTGAGATCCGGGTATCATCAGCTGAAAGTTAAGGCAGAGGATGTTGAGAAAACCGCATTCAGAACGAGGTATGGTCATTTTGAGTTTCTTGTTATGCCGTTTGGGGTGACTAATGCTCCGGTAGCATTTATGGATTTAATGAATAGAATTTTTAAAACCTACCTTGATGAGTTTGTTGTAGTCTTCATCGATGATATTTTGATATACTCTAAAGATAGACTTGAACATGAACATCATTTGAGGACTGTTTTACAAATACTTCGGGAAATGAAACTATTTGCTAAATTAAAGAAATGTGAGTTTTGGTTGGATGAGGTTGTTTTCTTAGGGCACGTGATCAACAAGGAACATCCTCCTTCTGTTTCCGTTTAATTTCATCAATGATCGCCGACTCAGCTGTAATAGCGGCTATCAATCCGCCCTGTTCACACATTACCACTTCAATTTCAGACTTCTCAAAATCTTGCAAGATCTCTCTCTGTTCAGTAAGCAAACAGGCCATGCTCCTCATTGATTTTCTGCTCAAGGCATCAGCAACTGTATTAGTTTTCCCGGGGTGGTACTGAATTTCTAGGTCGTAATCTTTGATTAGTTCCAGCCACCTTCTCTGACGCATATTCAACTCTTTCTGCGTGAAGAAGTATTTCAGGCTCTTATGATCCGTGTAGACTTCACACTTTGTCCCATACAAATAATGTCGCCAGATTTTCAGAGCAAAAACGACTGCGGCCAATTCAAGGTCATGTGTTGGGTAGTTCTTCTTGTGTGGCCTCAACTGTCGGGAGGCGTAAGCAATAACCTTTCCGTTCTGCATTAACACACAACCCAAACCCTTATAAGATGCATCACTAAAGATTACGAAATTTTTCGTACCTGAAGGTAGGGTTAAAATTGGTGCAGTAGTAAATCTTGTCTTTAATTCATGAAAGGCTGATTCCCTCTCTTCGTTCCACTCAAAAGGTTGCCCCTTACGTGTCAGTTGGGTAAGAGGCACTGCTAATTTCGAAAAGTCCTTCACAAACCTCCTGTAGTACCCAGCCAAGCCCATGAAGCTGCGAACTTCTATCACATTGGTCGGTGTAGGCCAATTCACAATTGCCTCTATCTTCTGCGGGTCCATTGAGTACCTCAAGAAAGTGATTGACGAATTCGAGGCAAGCCCGAAAGCAGAATTCAGTATTGAGAATGAAATGTTGAAATTCCAAAATCGGATATGTGTCCCAGATATCGCAGAACTAAAGAAGAGGGTTTTAGATGAGGCCCACAGGTCCATATTTGCTATGCATCCGGGTAACAACAAAATGTATCGGGATCTGAAACAAACCTATTGGTGGCCTAAAATGAAGAGAGAGATTGCAGAATATGTGTCCAAGTGCCTTCAGTGTCAGCAAGTTAAGGCTGAACATCAGAAGCCAAGCGGTCTACTTCAACCTCTTCCTATTCCTGAATGGAAGTGGGAACATGTGATTATGGATTTTGTCGTTGGCCTACCTCGGACTTCTCGGAGTATGGATTCTGTTTGGGTTATAGTTGACAGACTGACTAAATCTGCATATTTTCTGCCTGTCAAAACTACATTTACTGCTTATAGATTGGCTACTATTTATGTTGATGAAATTGTCCGTTTACACGGAGTTCCGGTATCTATCGTGTCGGATAGAGATCCGAAATTTGTATCTAGATTGTGGAAGAGTTTGCAGGAAGCTATGGGAACAGAACTAAGGTTTAGTACTGCATTCCACCCACAGACAGATGGGCAGTCAGAACGAACAATACAGACATTGGAAGATATGCTTCGCATGTGTGCTTTGGATTTTCAGGGGAGTTGGGAAGATTACTTGCCACTTGCAGAATTTGCTTATAATAACAGCTTCCACTCCAGCATCGGTATGGCACCATATGAGCCTTTGTATGGTAGGAGGTGTAGATCACCTATCTGTTGGACAGAGGTCGGGGATAGAGCTTTACTTGGGTCAGAAATTGTACAAGACACTTCTGAGAAAATCAAGACTATTCGTCAAAGGCTCAAAACAGCTCAGGACTGACAAAAGAATTATGCAGACGTTCGGAGAAGACCTCTTGAGTATGAGGTTGGTGACCATGTGTTCATCCGTGTTTCTCCGATGAAGGGCCAAGTCAGATTTGGGAAAAAGGGCAAGTTGTCGCCCTGTTACATTGGGCCGTTCCAGATTTTGGAGAGACTCGGTCCAGTTGCTTATAGAGTTGCCTTACCACCGAGATTCGAGCAAATCCATAATGTGTTTTATGTGTCACTGTTGAGGGGTTACCTCCAAGACCCGTTGCATGTGATTGATTACCACCGGGTTGCTATTGATGAAAATATGGAATATGCTGAATGGCCGGAAAGGATTGTTGACCGACAAGTGAAAGAATTGAGAAACAAATCCATCCCAATGGTGAAAGTGGAATGGAAGGAACACTATGGGACAGATGCTACATGGGAAAAAGAGGAGGAAATGCGTCTACGCTATCCACATTTGTTTCCCGACGAAGGTAAATTAAGTTTGGAGGACCAAACTTCCTAAAGGGGGGAAGACTGTGATACCCCTGTTCCGTAATGTGCTAAATTGGTCCTTAATTTGAATATGATTATGTGTTTAGCATGATTTTATGTGCCATTATGTGAATATATGTGATTTTGCAATTCTATCTGTTCATCGTAGGAATATCTGTTTGAATAATCCGCTTTGGAAATTAAATTGAGGGCCTTATCGGCTACAAAACCCGAAATTGATTACGCCTTTGTGATTAGCCTAATTTTTAGAGCCTACGGTAAAAATTTAATTAAAAAATTGATTCGAACCAGATTAAGTCGATTTAATTGATGAATTAGTGCCCAAATATTTTATATTGAAATATTATGTTAGTGGGCCTTGTTGTATGATAGCATTACACTCCCCTCTAGCCCTTATGAACTCAAAAATCTGAGTTAGACTATTGAGAGGAAGAGAGAGCCGGCTGTAGAGAGGAGGAGAGAAGAGAATTGAGCAAACTTAGCTTAAAGCTTGAGAGCCTTGAAGATTATTCAAGTTTTGACCATAGATTGGGAGAATCAAGCCTCTAGGTAAGTGAATTCATGGATATTAAGTTGTAATTTTGTGAATTCAAGTTGAAATAATGGTCAAGAACATGATTTAGTTTGATTATGAGGAAATTGAAGTGGTTTGGTTGAATTGAAGGCCATTATGTGCATGCATGTAAGAGAGTACCTTGAAATTGCATGTTTTGTATAATCCATGTATAATTTTAATTGAAGCTCATGTTATAATCATCATTTGTGCCATCTAAGTTGAGGATGTGGCTAATTCATCACATGCGTGTACAATTTGAGAAGACATGAGCCTGAATGCATGAGTTTGTTATGTTGATGTTGTGTTTGACATGTTGTGAGACATGCATGTAGATAAATCAAGAAATTGAGCTCCATAATGTTATAATCTTGCATTGGTACCATGTTAGTATGATTATATTTGAGATTTGAGCCATTGCATGCAAGTATTGAGGCTGAGATTTCGAATTGGAGCTCAAGAACTCAATTAGAATTTCCAGATTTTGATGTTCGCTCGAGCGGGAGAACTGTCGCTCGAGCGGGAAATACGTGCTCCCAGTATATTTTCTGCAGCCCTTGATGTCCGCTCGAGCGGGGAGCTACGTAGGATGGACTTCCGCTCGAGCATCCTAGGTCACGCTCGAGCATAAAAATAAGACATCCAGAACTTTTGCAGGCATGGCTTCCGCTCGAGCGGGTAAGTTCGCGCTCGAGCGGGGAGCCATGTAAAGAGGCCTTCCGCTCGAGCGCTAGATTTAACGCTCGAGTGTAAATTTCCTATATCCAGTACTTTTGCAGGCCTCAGGGGTCCGCTCGAGCGGGTAAGTCCACGCTCGAGCGGGGACCCTGTTTTCTGATATTTTGTTCATGCATTCTGTGATTCGTTTTCCGTTCTCTTTCACTTGTAAGCACTCTTAGGCATATGTTAAGCATTGTAAATGAGTTAATGAAATAAGAACAAAGCCTAAAGAGGAATATGTGAATTAAGGAACGGATTGAATTGCTAGTGACCCTTTTGTGTTCATGAAATGTGTAGGGTCAAGCTCCAGGGCAAATCCACAAGCCGATCACTGTGAGTAATATCAATATTTGAAAACTTGTGAATGTCCAATTGTTATTCCCTTATAAGCCTTATGAATTTGCTAATTGGGATCGTGGACAAAAAACTGACATGAAAATAATTGGACCTAAGGTCGTTTTGTCAAGAATGAATGGGCCGAAGGCTGTTTTGACATGAATGAGTGGGCCGAAGGCCGTTTTGACATGAATGAGTGGGCCGAAGGCTGTTTTGACACAATTGAATGGGCCGAAGGCTGTTTTGATATAAATGAATGGGCCGAAGGCCGTTTTGATACAAATGAATGGGCCGAAGGCTGTTTTGATATAAATGAATGGGCCGAAGGCCGTTTTGACACAATTGAATGGGCCGAAGGCCATTTTGATATAAATGAATGGGCCGAAGGCCGTTTTGATATAAATGAATGGGCCGAACGCCGTTTTGATATAAATGAATGGGCCGAACGCCGTTTTGACACAATTGAATGGGCCGAAGGCCGTTTTGACAAGAATGAATGGGCCGAAGGCCGTTTTGTCAAGAATGAATGGGCCGAAGGCCGTTTTGACATAAATGAATGGGCCGAAGGCCGTTTTGACGTAAATGGAAATCAGAATGGGCCAAAGGCCAATATGTTTAGAACTTCAGTCACTTGATCTAAACTTTGTATAAATGTACATATGTTAAGTAGGAATATGAATTGGGCCCAAGGCCGTTTGGAGTATGTTGTTCTACATATTGTTTATATGACTTATGTATTTGATATTATTCACTGGGCTATCGCTCACGCTCATTTATGTATTTGTAGGTGAGCCAAGGGAAGTCCAAACCCAGCCCCAGTGAAGTCTGCTAGGAAAAATACGAGTTTTGAGGAAGTCAGCCTTGCGTCTCACTCTTGAGACCTATCCTTGCCTTTTTGTTATGTAATTATATTTTGTCTTGCCGGCAAGGACTTTATGTATATTTGTAAATAGTCTGTCATGGGTTGACTTAGTTGGATGATCCTGTCTGTAAAGAATTTTATGGTACTGTATTTTTGATGTGGGTTATTAACGTATATGAGTATGGTTTGTTTTGAAGTGCATATAAGCACGACTCTATGGACAAAGTTTTCGACTATTGCTTCCGTTTGGCCCCTTTACTCTGTTGAGTTATGTCTGATTTGGTTTGAGGCTGTAGGTAATCTCAGGATTACTGGCCGGTTACATCCTTAACCCATAGGGGTGTGTACGGGTCGTGACAATGCCCATCTCTACCCTCTTCCCCGATCAGTTAAAGAGGGCAAGGGTAAGAGCCCAGTGTCAATACTTAGCTGTTTCTGTTCAAGTCTTCAACATTTTATCTGTTTCTAATGTCTGTTTCTTCTTGCAGACGTTCGCAAGCCAGCGAAAAACTTCCACCAATCTTACGTTCCTAGTAAGGACCTGAAAAAACTCCTGGACTTGCTAGTTCACAAAAGAAAAGCACCTCTTCTTCTTAACTTTATTCCTACATACAAATCGATTTTGCCCGACGTCCCCAAAAGAAAGAAGAAAAGCCTTTCTCCTCCTACTGCCACAACTCAAACCGCCTCTACATCACGAACAGATCAAGAGTCAACATCTGACCCAACCAATCAACCATCTACTTCGGCCCCATACTTGGTCCCAATACAATAATGAAAACGTCGGCGAAGACTTGTCAAAACTGCTGAGATGGGTCGCCCAAAGCCCGTTGCTCAAGACCTCCTTGCCGATCTCCCTGTTGACGTCGATGCTCAGCCGACGCAAACCATGCCCCCACCAAAGCCGAAACGAACCAAGAAAGCCCAGCCAAAGGCTAAAGCCACTGAAGTTGAGGCTGAGGATACCCTAACAATTTCACAATTGGCAGGGAGTGAGAAGACGGCTTTCGTTCCCAAAAAAAGGTCTGCTGAGACACAGCCATCAGAGTCCACACAATCAAAGAAGCCGAGGTCATCGTTGCGACGACCTCGGGGTCCAGAATACCAAAAGTCCCCTGGACGCCTGAAATTACTTTAGAAGATAAGCCTGTTCTTGCCAGCGATAGTGCCGACGACATTAATGTTGGCGTAGCACTCAGTACCGCCCTACTTCTCCCAGGTGATCTTGAGCGGAATGCCAAGATGAGTGAGTACGAGAACTATGCCTTTATGCTCCAACGTTCTGTCCAAGAAAGTGTCTTTACATGGAAACTTGTCTTCTCTTTTACTTTGTAAAATTTTGTAATAATTTTTGCCCTATGCTCTTTCAGGCCATTCAACATACCCACTCTCTCTCTATGCAAGCTTTTGAAAATAGGGCAAAGTTGGCCGACATGAAGAGGGAGGTTTCTGCCCTTAAAAAGGAGAACAAAACTCTTCAATCAAAAATGAAAAAACTAGAAGACCAGGCTGAGGCTGCCACCAAAGCCCAAACCCTAGCCGAAGAAAAGGCCGAATCTGCCGAGGCCATCAAGAAGGTTGCCAAGGCCGAGAAGAGAGAAGCCGAGGACAAAAAGGCCCAAGCCGAAAAGGAACTTCAGGAGGCCTTGGCCACTAAAGATGCTGAAATCAAAGCAGTCAACGAAAAAGCCTATGCCCAAGGAATGGACGATGTTACAGAGGAATACAAATTACAAGTTAGGCAGGCATGCAACAGGGGCTTTTCCCTTGGTTGGATGTCCCTGGCCAAAAAGCTCAATATTCCTAAAGATTCACCTCTGCGCAAGGCCGAAGCTATTCCTCTCCCATTCCCTCATCCTCCTCCACCTCTAAGTCAAGCTGAAGAAGAATCTGAATCTGAGCCTGAAGATGAGGAGGAAGGTCAGGATGAGGCTTTAGTAAGGAAATCCAAGGAGGCTGTTGGGCCTAAGTCTCCTTCTCTGAATGAGCAGGTCTTGGACCTGACTCAAGATGATGATGGTGATGCAGTTGCCAAGGAAACTACTCCTGAACATGCCTCATTTGACGTTCCTCCAGCCGAAAAAAGTCTTGATGAAACTCTTGCGCAGATTGATGCCGAAATCAAGGCGGAAAAGACTGTCGAAGTAGCTCTCCAAGAATCAGCCGAGGTAGTTCTCCAAGAATCGGCCGAGGTCCAGTCTCAAATTGCGCTTGAAGTAGAAGAATCATAACTTTGATGTCCCTCTTTTCTTGTCTTTTGTACTTTTTTGTTTCCTGGACAGTAGAAGCTTCTTTGTACGGCCGATGTGCCTTCTGTTTGTGTTGGATATTTTAACATAACTATCTTTCTTTGAATGACTGCATTCTTTTTTGCCTTTTCTTTGACTGCCTCTGTTTGATTCTATACTTAGAATTTTTTGTATGCCTTTCATACTTTGCCTCCTTTGTGCAATCTTCTCGGGGTTACATACCTCGGGTATAATAGCTACAAAACTTTTACTTCGGCAAGATACTGACTTGCAAACTTTTCATAAATTCTAACAAGTGTGAAACATATACTACTCAATGTTAACTTTGCAAACTTTTTCTCAAGTTTCAACAAGTGTTTAAACGGTGATCTCGGTCTAGCCTACTTGTAAATTGCTACAAATTTCAACAAGAATTAACATATACTGTAACAGGGATCAACAAGGATTAACATAACAAGTGTTAAACAATAATCTATTTGTAAATTGCTACGAATTTCAATAAGTGTTTAAACAACATACTTAGCTTTTTCCTCAACCTGTAAATTGCTGCAAATTTCAACAGATGATCATATGTCGGCTTAACGTTATCTTGTAAATTGCTACAAATTTCAACAAGTGTTAAGCATCTTCTTTGGTCCAACCTGTAGATTGCTACAAGTGTTTAGCAATAACCTCGGCTTTGCTTCAACTCGTAAATTGCTACGAATTTAAACAAGCGAAGAGAAACAGTAATCTTGGCTTAACTTCAACTTGTAAATTACTACAAATTTTAACAAGTGAAGATAAGGAATAATCTCGGCTTATCTTCAACTTGTAAATTGTTATGAATTTTAACAAGTGAAGATAAGGAACCATCTCAGCTTAATTTCAACTTGAAAATTGCTACAAATTTCAACAAGTGAAGATAAGGAACCATCTCGGCTTAACTTCAACTTGTAAATTGCTACAAATTTCAACAAGTGAAGATAAGGAACCATCTCAGCTTAACTTCAACTTGTAAATTGCTACAAATTTCAACAAGTGAAGATAAGGAACCATCTCGGCTTAGCTTCAACTTGTAAATTGCTACAAATTTTAACAAGTGAATTAAGTGTCTCTGTCTTCTCTCTGCCCCCAATGTGAACCTGAGTTCTACTTGGGTTCTCATTATTCATGTCTCCAAAAACACCAATATGTAACTTTATCAATCATATGTATTTAAAGAAAAGGGAAAAGATTTTATTGATGACCTCGGCCAAAAATAATGCACATCTAATGATAGAAGAATTTCAAATTACAAGTGTTCCAAGGTCTTGGCAGTGCTTTGCCCTCGTTATCTTCAAGCCGATAAGCTCCATTGCCTAATATCGAAGTAATTCTATAGGGTCCTTCCCACTTTGGGCCAAGCTTGCCCTCTCTGGGATCCTTCTTGTTGCTGACGACTTTTCTCAGGACTAGGTCGCCGACTTGAAAATCTCTTGGATTGACCTTCTTGTTGTAAGCTCTAGCAAGCTGTTGCTGGTATACTACGAGCTGAATTGCAGCTTTCTCTCTTCGTTCTTCCAAAAGATCTAGATCTCGGGCTAAGAGTATGTCATTTGTCCCGTTCTCAACTCCTTGGGTTCGGATCCCTGGGATGTCGACTTTTAGTGGAATGACTGCTTCTGTGCCATAAGCCATGGCAAAAGGGGATTCCCCTGTTGATCTTCTCGGCGTAGTTCGATATGCCCAAAGTACGTTGGGCAATTCGTCTACCCACTTTCCTTTTGCTGCCTGCAGCCTCTTCTTTATTCCATCCAAAATTACTTTGTTCGGATGCTTCTGCTTGCCCATTACTTTGGGAAAAACTTGGTGTTGAAAAGTAATTCTTGATCTTGAATTTCGCACAAAAGTTCTTGATGAGTTTGCTGTCTAACTGTGTTCCGTTGTCGGCAACTATTGCTCTTGGAATCCCAAATCTAGTGATGATGTTTCTCCATATAAAGTTCTTGACGTCTACATCTCGGATTTTGGCAAGAGGTTCTGCCTCTATCCACTTCGTAATGTAATCTGTTGCTACCAGCAAGTATTTTCTCTGCCCAGTTGCCTGGGGAAGTTGCCCAACAAGATCCATGCCCCATTGGGCAAACGGCCAAGGGCTGGATACTGGGTTTAGGTCAGCAGCTGGTTGATGTATCAAAGGTGCAAACCTTTGGCATTGTTCACACTTCTTCATGTAGGCTTCAGCATCCTTTTGCATATAGGGCCACCAATACCCCTGGGTAATGGCTCTGTGGGCTAATGATCTGCCCCCAGCATGGCTTCCACAAATTCCTTCATGAATTTCATATAGGAAATCTTCAACCTGCAAAGGGTCCAGTGAAGGACCTTCTGTAGAGGTGTCCATCTGCTGTCAGACTGAATCTTGCCGATTTCAATCTGACTTTGTGTGCCTTCTTACGATCTTCTGGCAGCTTTCCTTCTTTCAGGAATGCAACAACTGCATCCATCCAACTTGGCCCCATGTCCACACACATTGCTTCTTGCTCTGTGCTCTGTGGTTCTATGCTCGAGCCCGACATATAGTCGATCATAATTGTCCTTGTTTTTCCAGTCTGCATTGAACTTGCCAGGTTAGCCAATGCGTCGGCGTGGGTGTTGTCATCTCGGCTAACTTGGAGTAGTCGGCAGTTCTGAAATAGGGCTGCCAATCTGATGACCTCTTTTGCATATGCCGACATCCTTTCGTCTCTGGCTGCAAAACCTCCTGTTGACTGGTTAACAATAAGCTGTGAATCACAAAAAACGATTACCTCATCTGCTTCTGCTGCTGCCTCCAGTTTTAGCCCTGCAATTAATGCTTCGTATTCCGCTTCATTGTTTGAGGCCTTGAACCCCAAACGGATGGACTGTTCTATTATTTCTCCATCTGGAGATATCAGCAGTACTCCTGCCCCCGCTCCTTGTCGGTTCGAACTTCTATCGACAAATAGTCTGAATGAGTCACCGATGTAGATGCTGCAGGGTCTGAGTTTTTCTTTCCTTTGCTCTTTTGCCTTAGGCTGGGATTCTCCTTGCTTGCTGGGACAATGCTCATCCTGGCTCAACGGAGCCCGATGTTCGATGGTTTCAGGCGTGAATTCTGCCACGAAGTCGGCCAAAACTTGGCCCTTTATTGCTGTTCTGGGCCTGAACTCCAGGTCATACTGGCCCAAGGCAACTGCCCATCTTGCTATTTTTCCTGTTAAGTCTCCTTGTTGCAACAGGGACTTCAGTGGGTGCTCTGTAAGCACCACAATCTTGTGCGCCTGAAAGTAATGGTTCAATTTTTTTGAGGCCATTACTAAGGCCAGCATTAATTTCTCTAGTGGTAGATACCTTGTTTCTGCGTTGGCCAAGGTTTTACTTACATAATAAATAGCCTTTTGTTCTCCTTGTTCTTCTCGGATTAGCACTGCACTTACTGCGTGTTCTGACACAGCTAAGTACAAAAACACCTCTTCCCCAGGTTCAAGTGTCGAGAGGACCGGAGTCGTGGTCAGATATTTCTTTTGGTCGGCCAAAGCGGCCTCACATTCCTCAGTCCATAGGAAGTCCGTGGTCTTCTTCACCAGGTTGAAGAAGGGTTTACATTTGTCTGAGCTTCGGCTTATGAACCTGTTTAGGGCTGCGGCCCTTCCAGTAAGCATTTGTACCTGTTTTGCCGATGTTGGGCTCTGTAGGTCTAGGATGGCCTTGATCTGATCTGGGCTGGCTTCTATGCCCTTCCTTGTTACCAGGTACCCCAGAAATTTACCAGATCCAACTCCAAATGCGCACTTTGATGCGTTGAGTCGGAGCCGATATGTTTTGAGGATCTCGAATAACTCTTTTAGGTCGACAAGATGACTCTTAGGCTCCTTGGTCTTCACGACCATGTCATCGATGTAGACTTCTACTATTTGGCCAATCAGGTGTTTGAACATTTTGGTTACCAGCCTTTGGTAGGTTGCTCCTGCGTTTTTCAACCCAAAAGGCATCACTCTGTAACAGTACAGGCCTTTTGGGGTGATAAACGCTGTCTTCTCTTCGTCTGAGGGGTACATGGCTATCTGGTGGTACCCCCTATAAGCATCTAGGAAGCTCATCCTTCCATGTCCAGAGGTGGCGTCTACCAACTGGTCAATCTTGGGTAGAGGAAAGCAGTCTTTGGGACAAGCTTTGTTCAGGCTTGTAAAATCTACGCAGACCCGCCATTTACCGTTTTTCTTCTTTACCACTACTGTATTGGAGAGCCATGTCGGGTAATGAACTTCTCGGATGGCCCTGGCCTCCAGAAGTCTGTCTACTTCTTCTTCTACTGCTTCGACGAGCATCAACGTCGGTCTTCTGGCTCGTTGAATCACAGGTTTTGCCGACCTGTCGACATTCAGTCTGTGGCAAGTGACCTCGGGGTCAATGCCAGGCATTTCGTAAGGTGTCTAGGCGAACACCTCAATGTTGGATCTTAAAAAAGTCTCCAACTCTTTTTCTTCTTCTTCGGCTAAGCCCGAGCCGAGAAGAAAGAAGCGTTCTTCATCCCCATCTTGGACAAGGATTTTCTTCAGCGCCTCTTCGCTCTTCTCGGCTGGTTCTTTGCCGACGTCTTCTAGTACTTCCACGTCCTCATCTTTAATTTTTGCCTCTTTTGGCTCTCGAACGCTGCATATTGCTGCCATGGAGCAATTTTTTGCCTGCAGTTGATCTCCTCTGACTTCTTCAATCCCATGCTCTGTTGGGAACCGCAGTAGTTGATGCAATGTTGAGGGAACTGCCCCCATTGCATGCAACCATGGTCTTCCCAAGATGATGTTATATGGTGAAGGTGTGTCAATCACCATGAATTCTGTCCTGATCTTCTTAGTGCCAGCTTGTACTTCCAAGCTTGTTGCGCCCAGTGGCCACGTCGGCGTTCCATTGAAGCCGACCATCGGGCCATTTGATTGCTCCATGTCGTTTGGGTGAAGGCCTAGCTCCTTGTAACATCTAATGTACATGATGTCACAAGAGCTGCCTTGATCTATTAGGATGCGTTTCACTTGGCACTCCCCAACCTGGAGGGATACTACCAAGGCATCATTATGCGGATGCTGGACCATCTCTAGGTCAGCTTCGGTGAAGGCTATCATTAGTCCTCGGCACTCTTCAGGCCGAGGTCGTTTATGTCCGACCTGGTTCACGTGCTGTAGGTGTTTTACTCTTTGGGTTTCTCCCCGAATGTCGCTTTCGTTTACCTTTGAGTGAATTACATTAACCACCCGTGGTCCTCCTGCCTATGGTTGCTGTGCTGGGGGAGGCGGAGCTGCTGGTGCTTGAGGCAATCTTGCCTGTTCTTCTCTTGTCCTGGCCTCATCAACAAGGTCCCTCAGATGGCCTTGCCTTACCAAGTCTTCTAAGTGTGCTTTTAGGGCTCTGCAACCCTGAGTTAGGTGCCATTCTTCATTGTGGTAAGCACAACGCCTACCAACGTTTCTTCCCATAAATTCCCCTGGTGCTTTTGCTGGAGCTCTGAAATAGGGTTGGTTTCGTATTTGATCCAAGACTTTGTGGATCGGGACTCGGAATATAGTTGTTACTGCCTGTTTACCCCTCAATTCTATCTCCGATTTGTTAAATCCGTTGTCATCTCGGCTTCGCTTCGGTGAGCCGTTCCCTTTTTCCTGCTTTACCTCCTTATTCCCCGATGTATCCTCCTCGGCTCTGGCATATTTCTCAATTCTCGCTATGAGCTCTTCCATGCTTTTTGGCAAAGTTTTTGCCAAAGACTTCCGTAGTGGACAATTGTCTTTCAGGCCGTTCTTGAATGACACGACCGCTACTTCTTGATTACATTCTGGTATTCGATTGAACACCTCATAGTACCTTTTCGCATAGGCCCTAAGGTCTTCGTCTTTGCTGATCTTCAGAGCCATCAATGCATCCACCCTCAATGGCTGCAGTTTGTTCATCACAAACCTGGCCACAAACATCTCGGCCAGGCCTTCCCAAGTCTTTATGCTTCCCTTCGGTAATTTATGGAACCAATCTGATGTAATTTTCCCAAAGGACGAGGGGAACACTTTGCAGAGCAATGGCTCGTTTCCACTATATAATGCCATTGAATTCAGGTATAGCCCGACGTGGAAGTTGGGATCTGACTTACCATCATATATTTGGAACCTTGGCATACTGAATCGCTTTGGTTCTTGAAATTTGTCCAATTCCACCGAGAATGGTGTCCTCGGCTTAACCGGGGAAGTTACCTCGACTTCAGCATTCTGTTGCTTCCTCTTGAGGTAATCTCTCAAGTCTTCTTTACTCCTTCCTGGAGCTCGGCTATCTCTGGACTTCAATCTCTTCGGCACACTACTTTCGGCCTCGTGGTGGGCTCGTTTTGATCTCTTTCCACGTGTTGTGTCAAAGCAAAGCGCCTGCCCCTGAACATGCCGATGTTCTTTGGGCTCTGGATCCTTCATGTGATACGTTCTTCGGGACTCCTCTCGTCTCGGCTCCTCTCGTTCGCCTTCCTTGGAAGGTCGGTGAGAGTGCTTTCTGCTCCTGGTGTGCTGAGGGACTTCGGGGATTGTTCTTCTTCCTCCCTTCTGGGTGTTAGTTGCTGGCATCGGCGTATCCTGCAGCGGGTATGGTGGCTGCATGACATTGTTTTACATCATGAAGTTGACCACTGACTGTAGGTCTGCCAACTTGTTTGCCAAGTCTTTTACTTCCTCATCCCTTCGTAGGCACCTATCCCTCCATACCTGAAGGTTATCTTCGTTATAATACTTGCTTTGGTCTGTCCTCTTCGAAGCGTCGCCCTCCTGGCCGACGTCTTTCTCTCTGTGGCCCTGGTCATGAGTTTCTGTATTGTGGTTGTCTCCTTCAACGTCAACGTCAATTGGTTTGCCACTCCCAGCAGGAGTGTCGCCCCTAACGTTTTCCCTCTGTCCGTTACTAGCCATTTATTCTTCTAAGTTTCCCACAGATGGCGCCAAATTGTGTGAGTGATTTTCTGACCACACTGCCCGCCTAGTAATCAGCTGTATAGCACCGGCAGAATAGATGGCTTCAGCAAACTTGTCACAGAAAGAAAAGGCTCCGGCGGTGGCTCTTCCACCCGGGGGCATTCCGACGATCAAGTCAGTATATCTCTCAAAGATAATCAAGTGCTAAACTCACTGCTCAAAGCATAAAACTGCGTACCTTAGACCCACGGGGGTGCCTCTTTTTTATAGTTTATTCAATCCTAGTCCCACTAGAAGCTTGACTTCTATGGACTCCAATTCAGTGCTTACTTTGGATTCCTCAAGAGATAAGGATAAACTCCCTAAGAGTGTTATCCTTATCTTGGCCAAGTTTCCTCTTTGTCCTAGGACTCTTGTCCTCCATCCGATTATCTCGAATTCTGATATTTTCGGAGATAATCTCGGCAACTCAGAGATAACCTCGGCATAACTACCACGACACGTGGCACCTTGGCTGACACGTCGGCGTCGCCATGCCACACGTTAGTACTCAGAAAATATATCCCCACACTAGGTCATTGTGACTATATAGAGTAATGTTAGGGATCTTAAATAATCTATCAAATATTTTACTAAATTTCTCATATAGGTGTGAGATCCATATACATGTGGGTTTGTATGAGTCCTACACCAATGTGAGAGATTTGGTAAAAAATTTAATATTTTCCATAATAACCTTTATAGCCACTCAATAATGCCCAGTAAAAAGTTGAGTGAGATGTTATTGAATGACCCAAGCTTTGATTTACAGACAAAACACATTCTACAATAGTACCCAATAAAAAGTTGAGTGAGATGTTATTGAATGACTCAAGCTCTAATTTATAGGCAAAACACATTCTACAATATGTAGCTCTAATTTGATCCTGTAAATGGCTACTCTTGCAAAACTATGAAACTAATATCTAAAGAAAGAACTAATAGACGAAGCCTACTACTGACGTCACAACAGAGTGACATCTATGGCAGAGACAACACCCTTCCTCGATTACTCGAGCAATGGATTGAGGTTGATATGGATGTAGACATCTATGGTAGAGACAACACCCTTCCTTGATTACTCGAGCAACGTGTTGAGGATGATCCGGATGTAGGCATGGATTGAGAACACTTCATGCACACAAAGATGTAGGCATGTCTTTCCTTGGCCGCTGATCTTCGTCCGGTGAAGCAAACAAGGCCACTGAGATGTCAGCCAGCTTCTTCTTGCTCAATCGTGACCGTTGATTTTGAAACTGTTTCGGAGCATTCGATGCCTCAATGTCTTCTATGTCCCCAGCATCTCCTAAATCAATAGAATTTCGAAAAGCTAAAGTTTTTGCAACACCCTTCCTTAACTACTTGAGCAATGCGTTGATTCCTCGATTACTTGAGCAATGCGTTGAGGTTGATACGGATGTAGGCATGGATTGAGAACACTTCATACACACAAAGATGTAGGCATGGATTGAGAACACTTCATGCACATAGACAGTGGGGTGGTGAATGCATAATGAGATTAAATATATTTGCATATCAATATTACCGTTGTATTAAGATTTTTTCACATATTTTTCATACATAATAATGTAGCTTGTCATGGTCCTTTCATTTTCAATATAAAAAAAAAAAACTATGTTCTCATAATTTAAAAAATACTATTGACATTTCATCCTAAATATTATTTTTATAAATTTTTTATTTAAAATATTTTCTTTATATACATATGTAAAAAAAAAATTAAAACGTTACCCCTAGTGCATAGGTAAATTAGCCCTAGGCAGCCATGTTCTTGTAATTGGCTTTTTCCAGTTTTATAAACTATCTTTCATGAAAGCTATATTGGGCAATCTACTTTCTCGCAAGCAACAATATATTATATCATGTGCAATTAATAAAACTAGAGTAGAACCAAAAGGTCACAAAGATTTTGCATTTAGTAAATTAATTCTTGAGTTTGACACAATAGATCTGAAAATACAATTTTTATTGACAACACTTAACTACGCAAAATACTTATACATAATTACACACTAATATCACTCTTATAGTGATTGATCACTTAATTACAAACACTTGATCACTAAATTACAAACACTGCTTAGGTTGTTAGGTTTCTCACCATATCACCCTACTCCCTACACATCACTCTTATCTCATTTCTATGTATTTATAAGGGTCTTCCCTTTATATAGTCTTCCACCTCTTTAATTTATGGCTAGGATCAACTTAATCCAATGGCCATCATTAACCTTCTAAAATATTCTAGCATCTTTTTTTATCTTTCCACTATATTCTAGAATTCTATAAACTATTAGCACATAGTGGAGCTTTCTATATTTTTCTAGAATACTTCATAATCTTCTAAAACCTTCTAAATTTGTCTAGATTTCTTTGAACTTCTCCAATGTTCCAGATTCTTCTAGAATATACCAGAATCTTTTAAATTTCTCTAGAACTTTCCAGATCTTACAATTTCATGTGAAAGACTCAAGAGAGTCTAGGTTGAATCCCAATATTAACGTGGGTATGTTCTTACCTTCATAACACAATTTTGAAAGAAAAGTTCCTCAATTAAATTTTTTTTTTGGGTAGTTTAAAAGATTATTTACAAATATATAGAGAATTACATCTGATTACAAGGCTCAGCTCTAAGGCAAGGCCAAGAAGGCAACCGCCTCCCTCAAACTTTGACAATATTTAAGGGGGCTCAAATATTTTAGCCATTACAGTATTAATAGATCGAAAAATGAGGCTTAATCCAACTCACAATCCAAGCCAAAAGTAATTTTTTTTTTAAAGGTGAATCAAGAAGGTATAAGATAATTACATTCAAGACAATCATAATTTAACCATAATGCAACACATATCTAATAACTAATAACCCATCAATCAGCCTGTTAGAAATTGGGCGCCCATGTGGCATGTGGCATGACCCATGACCCTTTCGAGCCTTATCCATGAAAGTTTGAATTTGAATTCAAAACCCATTTGGATAACCCATTCATGATATCTATATCTATCCTATCAACTGATATGGATAGATGATATACTTAGCCTATATATCTGATATGTTATATGGGATATGGTATGAATCAAATGACCAATGATTTTTCCCATACTGACTCTCTTCCATTAAAACAACGATCAAGCTTTTTGCACTGTAACTTGTGTGGGTGATACTCATATTGTGGTATCACTCCACTGTTGGGGGTTTGTTGTTCGTATTTTTTAACCATGTGATTTACCCACAAAATTTCTCGCTTCAGGTTCTATCACCTAAGGTATGATCTGAAATTTTTATCCGCTACGTTATACTTGATTTACATTGGTATCAGAGCATTAATGGGTATTTTCATGCTTATTTTATGCATTAAAATATGTGTGTAATTTTATATAAATATATTCACGATATATGCATGAAAATTAATATTTTTTCAAAACTTTACATGCATTATGGTTTTAAATGCTTTAATTTCAGTCTGCAAATCTTACATATTTAGAATCCTTGTTTTGAGACCTTCGAGACTATATATTATTTGTTAGATTTGGATTTACGGTTGATGAGATACATTAAACCCTTATTTGGTTTTTTTTTTTTTAATTTTTTGATGGGAGGAAGAACAAGTGCAGGATTTTGTACTTTCACTCTCATTAGAGAGAGAGTGTAATACACTTTATAATTTATATTCATTAAACGTTATTTTTGAGACCACAAATGTTTTTATTTTGGAAAATGGAGTCCGGAAGTACCAAAATTAAACCAGAAAACACTCAGGAAGGCGGCGCATGAGTTGCACAAGCCAGATGACGCCATCAGCGGCGGCCACGCGCTGCTACGCGTCATCACGTGCCAGGCGCGCTTCCCATACGCCGCCACACGCTGCCACGCGCTACCACTCGTGCGTTATCCGCGCCATCACGCGTGCGTCGTCCGTGCTGTCATGCGCACCGAGACGAGCTGCGCCATTTTCTGCGCCAGCTTGGCTGGCTTGGTTGCTGGGTGCTAAGGCGTTGTTTGTTTTTTTTTTTAAATTCTAAATTGCATTAAATGGTCATAAATAATTCGTTATAGTTTTGTTTTAAGCGTGGTTGGTACTGTTAGTCTCAAAATTAAATTTTCTATCTTCTGTAAAATTTTAAAAATTTTATGAAAATAAAATATCTTTTTTTTGAGATAATAATTCATTATTTCTGCTTTAAAATGCTTCTGGTGTTTAATGACTAATTTTCTAGGGTTAAAATTTTTATTGTAGACTAATATAAAGGTTTACTATTTATTGGTATAATTTTTTCAGTTTACTAGATTCTGGAATATTTATTTTTGATTTTATGTGTGTTTATTAGTTATTTAAAATTCGAAAAAATTTCAGAAAAATATCAGAATGATGTACATTCTATTATGGCATAATCTGAATATTAAATACAACATATTATTTTTTTTAGGGTTTGTAATATGTTGTGATTAGAGAAGCATGCTTAGTTTTATTTATTTATTTATTTATTTAAATTCCATTATTAATTGAATATAGCATGTGTAAATATACATTAAGATGCTATTGTATGGAATTTATCATGCTTTGTATATGCCATAAGTAGTGGGAGATTGGTTGTTTTTTTTTTGTTTTTTTTTTGCGCATGGAATTAAATTAAATTTTGATAATTGTCACTAGAGGCGCAAGAGATGATTACGAGCATAGCAAATTTTCGATCTTGAGACATGTGTAATGTTATCATTATTTAATTTAGATTCTTTTGTTGGAAAGTAATTTTTGTGTTGTTATCATTAATATCCCCTGCGCATTTGTTTACTCTGTATGTAGAAATGGTTGCTAAGACAGTGGTGGCAGACTTAACTAAGGGAGAGAAATTGGATGGCGACAATTATGACATATGGCATCGTAAGATCCAATACCTCCTAAATGAGCAAGAAGTGTTGACCACACTTGAATAAGAGATGGTTAAGCCAGAGCAGGGCAATACAGCTCAACATCGTCGTGATCTTGAAGTCTTTCAGACTTGGCGTAATAAAGATCGGTGCGTGCGCTTTACCATGTTGAGTAGTATGCACAACGACTTGATTAGTGAGTTTGAGCGTTGCCTGACTGCATTTGAGATGTGGGAAGCTCTCAAGCAAAAGTTTAGTATTACCTCTTTGGCAAAGCTACGTGGGCTGACTATAAAGTTTGACTCCTATTAGAAAAGGGCGCATCACTCGATAAAGCAGCATTTGAGGGTCATGTTAGCCATGATACGTGAGCTTGTGGCCGCTGGGCACAATTTGACTCAAGAGCAGCAAGTACAAGCTGTGATTCATTTTTTGCCAAATTCTTGGGAGCAGATGAAGCAAAACATGATGCATAATGAGAGTGTGAAAACATTCGAAGACATATCGCGTCATTTGGAGCTAGAGGCTGAGCGCCTTGAGGTGGCTAAGTCTGATGGTTCTGCTATAGTGGTTGAGTCGAACTCACGTAGGACTTCTCAGTTCAAGCATGGAAAAGCAAAAAGTGCCCCTAAGAAGCAAGCAGCAACTGCGCTAAAGCCCAATGGCGCTAGAAATTTCAAGCGTAGGGGCAAGAGAGGTGGCAAGAAGGTAAAGGCTAAATTGACATGCTTTAACTGTAACAAAGAAGGACACTTCGCTCGGGATTGCCCTGAGTAGAAGAAGGTATTCCCTTATTTAATTTCTCGCATTCAATGTTTTGTTTCTAGTCAAGCATTAATTGCTCATTTTCCTCATTTTTGGATTGTAGACTTCAGAGCAACAGACCACATCGCGAGGGACAGAGTAGGGTTCATTGAGTATCGCCGAGTACCTGCTGGGAGCAGAAAAGTTTACATGGGGAACGAGTCCAGTGTGGAGGTGCTTGGCATTGGCACATACAAGCTGGAAATGCGACGAGGGCACACCTTTTATCTTCATGATGTTCTTTATACTCCGGATATTCGGCGAAACTTAGTTTCAGTTATTAGCATGGTGAGCCTTGGTTTTAGCTTTTGTTTTGAGAATAATGGTGTTAGCATTTATTTGGGAACAATTTTTTATGATTTTGGTTATCTTTCAGATGGTTTTTTAATTTTGGATGTGGATGATTCTAGTTTTAATAAAAATGTCAATGACTCTGTTTCTAATATTGCATCTTTTTGTGATAATGATTCTATGAGATGGCATGCTAGATTAGGCCACATAGGGGGAGACAGGATGACTAGATTGGCTAGAGAAAGTCTTTTAGGCCCATTGGCTAGAGTCACTTTGCCTACTTGTGAGCACTGTCTTGTTGGAAAAGCAACAAGGAAACCATTTGGGAAGGCCCAAAGGGCATCTATCCCATTACAACTTATTCATTCTGATATATGTGGACCAATGAATGTGAGGGCACGGCATGGAGCCCCTTATTTCATCATATTTATAGATGATTGAACACGTTTTGGCCATGTCTATTTGATTTCTCACAAGTCATAAGCATTGGATTGCTTTAAACGATATGTTAATGAGGTTGAGAATCAATTAGACAAGAGCATTAAGGCTCTAAGGACTGATCGGGGATGCGAGTATCTATCTGAGCAATTTAAAGTGCTCTGTGAGGAAAAAGGAGTTATCAGGCAATTGACAATTCCTAGGACTTTGCAGCAAAATTGTGTAGTGGAGAGAAGGAATCACATATTGCTTGACATGGTTAGATCTATGATGACACAAGCTAATCTTTCCATTTCTTATTGGGGAGATGCTTTGTTGACTGTTGCCTACATCCTTAACCGTATGTCTTCCAAATCAGTTCCTTCCACCCCATATAAGATGTAGACTGGCAAAAAGCCTGATTTGGGCAATTTGCGGCCTTGGGGTTCGGCAGCTTACATACACAATGCCTCTCATAAGTTTGGGAAGTTGGGCCCTAGAGGACAGAAGTGTATCTTCATTCGCTATAGTGAGCATTCTAAGGGCTATGTGTTTATTGGGGAGCATCCGGATGGAAGTGTGACTAAAATTGAGTCACGAGAAATGGATTTCCGAGAGGAGGGTTTCCCTAGCAGAGGTGAGGTAACTAGAGATGTAGAACTCCATGAGATGGAGGATCTACTTGAAGGCACACCTAGTAGCCTAGTAGAGAATGAAGAGATAATTCCTCAAGCTCCTAGGGACAGTGGGAGCGATCTACCTGTCCATGGATTAGATCCAATGGATGAGGATTCTCAGGATTCTCAACTGCATAGAAGCAAACGTGGAGCCACACTCGTTTTGAGATTGAAGAGGAAGCATTCATGATTACTCTGAGTGATGAGATGGAGCCTAGGAATCTCAAAGAGGCTCTCTCATCCTCTGCTAGTAAAGAATGGAGTATTGCAATGGATGAAGAAATAGAGTCTATAAAGAAAAATCATATTTGGGACTTGGTTAATTTGCCTCCAGGGCGGAAGACTATTGGGAACAAATGGGTTCTCAAAATTAAACGCAAGACGGATGGTTCCATAGAAAGGTATAAGGCTCGCCTAGCGGCAAAAGGTTACACCCAACGAGAGGGTATGGACTATGAGGAAACTTTTTCACCAGTTGTGAGGTTTGCCTTTATTCGCCTAATTCTGGCCATAGTAGCTTAGTTGGACTTAGAGCTATATCAGATGGACGTTAAGACTGCATTTCTCAATGGAGAATTGGATGAAGAGATCTATATGGATCAACCAGAAGGCTTTGTGGTACTAGGTCAGGAGCGCAAAGTTTGCAAGCTTCAATGATCTATTTATGGCTTAAAGCAATCATCCAGACAGTGGAATTTGAGATTTTATCGAGCCATTGTTTCTAATGGGTTTATGATGATCGATGAAGATCACTGTGTGTACATTAAGTGGTCCAAAGACATTTTTCTGATTTGTCATTATATGTAGATGACATATTATTGGTTAGAAATGACAAGGAGATGATTGTCGCCACTAAAAGGTGGTTGTTCTCTACATTTGAGATGAAAGACATGGGTGAAACAAGCCATGTGCTCGGTGTTAAGATCCTTAGGGATCGCTCTAGGAAACTTCTTGGTTTGTCTCAAGAGACTTACATTAAGACTATGGGTCCTAACCCATTGACACAAACCATGCAAAGCTACAAACCCATTGACACTCTTGTTGCGAAAGGCAAGAGCCTAAACCTTGATATGGGTCCTAAGACTCTAAAAGAGAATGAAAAGATGGCCCGTGTTCCCTATGCAAATGCTGTTGGAAGCTTGATGTATGCTATGATGTGTACACGTCCCGACATTTGTTATGTAGTCGGATTGGTGAGTTGTTACCAATCCAACCTAGGACCAACTCATTGGAAAGTAGTTAAGAGGATATTACGATATCTTAGAAGGACTGCAGATTACACACTTTGCTACCAAAGTTCAGATCTACGTCTAGTTGGCTATTGTGATGCTAACTGGGGAGGAGACTTAGATGAGCATAAGTCTACTTCAGGATATGCTTTCATGCTTAGCGATGGAGCTATTTCATGGAGCAGTAAGAAGCAATCCTGTATCGCCTTATCAACTATGGAGGCTGAGTTTGTGGCTTGTTCATCTGCCGTTTAGGAAGCTGTTTGGTTGAGGAGATTCCTTCAACATTTGGATATTGTCACACATATTTCAGACCCTATGACTATCCATTGTGATAGCATGGCTGCACTCGCTTATGCTAAGGATCCTAAATACCACGGGAGAACCAAACACATTGATGTGAGGTTCAACTTTATCAGAGACATTGTGGTGCAGAAAGAAGTGATCCTAGAGCACATCCCTACGAGTCGCATGGTTATGGACCTAAGCCCATTGCTAAAGATGTTTATCTTACTCATGTTAGGGCTTTAGGACTACGTAGGTGGTGATATATATGTGTATTCAGTTGAACTCATATTTTTTGGGATATCTATGCCATTAGTATTCATATTTGTTTTTATTACACATTTATGTTTACTACTTTTTGCAATAGTTTGTGAATTAGCATACACAGAATAAATAAATTGATGTTAGCAGGCATGATTGGCTCACTCACACGAGCAATCGCCCTTAGCGATAGGTAGCGAGCAAAGATGAGACTAGTGGCTTATTGTATTAGGAGCAAATAGAGAAGCTAAAATTATCCAGTAGCTATGTCGCCTTGGTTGGAGCCAAGATGAGGTCTTGTTAGAGATTGACCATGGATATGAGAGTACCCACTTTTCCATGATGTGCTTGTTATGGATAGCCAGATGCGAGATCTCATTTGATGCCTGAGAGGTGAGCAAATAGAGAATTCGAGTTAGACGCTAAGAAGCGACTTGTGCGCTTAAGAGCGACTAGACTAAGATCTGTACGGTGTGTGAGTTTAACATCACTCTTTGGAAGAGTTACTCCACCATAACATGCATTCCTACTGCATGTGCTTATCGACCGTTAATGAGGTAAAAGAATGGATCCTTGCTTCTTCACCGTGTGAGTCCTAAAAGTCATTTTTTTCTAAATGACTTCACTTTATGCCTTTTTTGTGACCTTTGACTATGTCATAAGATGAGGAGTTGATGTTCAGCTACTTTGGTATGTTGCATGCGGTTATGTATGATTCGGCTTTAAGGGACATTACTGGGAAAACGGTCAATTTCAAATTAAATGATATGAGGGTGAAGGGAAGATCATCTAGTTCTACATCTCTGCTCTATATTCACTGTCGACAACTTACATCGCTCTCTATAGGATGCTGATTGGGTGTGAATATAATGCGGGACCGAGGAGGGTCAAACATGCTCTTTGAGGGATTAGAGATGTTTTTTTGACCGATGTAGCTAGATGGGTCTAGGTGCATAAGACACTATTTCTGTTCTTTTTGGGTTGATGTCTCTATACTAACTTATATTGAGTTTCTAGTATAAAGCTCCCACATGCAGGTGTTCTCAACGATCGCACGGTGCATTGGGTAGTATGAGATTGTTCATTTTTTGGGAGATTGAGATAGAGATGTGGTAGTGTCATGCCAACTCATGTGCGAGTGAGAGATGTTAGAAATTGGGCGCCCATGTGGCATATGGCATGACCCATGACCCTTTTGAATCTTATCCATGAAAGTTTGAATTTGAATTCAAAACCCATTTGGATAACCCACTCATGATATCTATATTTATCATATCAATTGATATGGATAGATGATATACTTAGCCTATATATCTTCTATTGGATATGGTATGAATCAAATAACGAATGATTTTTCCCATACTGACTCTCTCCCATTAAAACAAGGATCAAACTTTTTGTACTGTGACTTGTGTGCGTGATACTCATATTGTGGTATCATTCCACTGTTGGGGGTTCGTTATTTGCATTTTTTAAGCACGTGATTTATCCACAAGATTCTTCGCTTCAGGTTCTATCACCTAAGGTATGATCTGAAATTTTTATCCACTGCGTCATACTGGATTTACACAACCACATATTAGGCAAGAAATTAATTATATAACAAACAGTCCAGCAACCAACATAACAAAGAGCACCCGAGAAATTATTAATTTTAAAACGACTGATCCTATCTTCTTGTTAAAATGTAGCCAATTAAATACTAAAAAATTAATTGAAGTAGTTAATTATTTAAAAATAATAGATGATTGTTGCTAAAAAACATTTTTATAAAAAATTAATCAAAGTTGAAGGTGATTAAATCTTATTTTTGATCAATCGTGTCACGACAAAGATCGAACAAATTAACTATATTATTTATTAAAAATAATATATTCTCTACGGCCCAAATTGTGTTTTTTGGCATGAAAAAGAGCAACTTAAAAATAATGTATTCTTGCATTGATTTTTTATTTTTTTTTTTAAATCACCAACTAAAAGATCTCATTAAGTACTTTTAATTTATAATTTTTTTTATAAAAAATTTTGACACAAAAATACATTATTTTAAAGTTGTTTTCCGTGCTGAGCAAACAATTTATAATGGAGACAATAATAGATAACCTAGATCATGCAAACTTAATTAGTAATTCAAAAATGTTAGAGACCCCAAATATTTTACCAAAATTTTTACTAACCAATCACATGAGTGTGAGTCATGTGAATAGTTTGGTAGAAATTTAAAACATTTAGGATTACATCTATAAATGCGAGCATTGTAATATTTAAATCTCATAATTGATTCAATTTTTCTTTGGTATTATAATTTTAAATTTATTTAATATTTTTTTTTCTTGGTGTAAACTGAATTTTTCTAAACTATAAACAATCAAAATCATATTTTTATATTGAACAAATGAGACAAGTGATCCCAAAAGTTATCTCCCGTGTCGGTTTGATCCATAACTTTCTAATTGTAATATATTAACCCTAAATTTTATTTTGGATTTGGCTTCTCTCATGTTCACAATCTAATTTGAGAGAGCATTTAGACTTAATGGCCCATTGTGAGCTTAATCTCAATTATCTTAACCGTTTACTTTTTAGTACTCGTTGAGAAGAATATTCATGTAAAAAGTCAAGATGATTGAATTTCGGTAGTTTTATATTTGAATGACATTTATTTTTTTTAAAAATGGATGTCAAATATAATTTTAAGAATAATCATCTATTTTTTAAAGACAAATGTGATTCAAATAGATAATCACTGACAACTAATCATTTTAATTTTTTATATAAATATTCTTCTCAATAAATATTAAAAAGTGAACGGTTTAAATTATCGAAATTGAGTTTACAATAGACCTATTAAGTTCAACTACTCTCTCAAATTAATTTCCCAACATAAGAAAAGGCAAACCCATTTTATAAATTGTATCAATTACGGACAATCATTAATGGCTATTTTGTTTTTGGCTGGAAAATGTTCAAATGCGATGCATGGTGAGCATCTTTTGAGGTTCAAGTCGTCTTTCTACCCACTAGTCCCGTCCTAACACATTGGTTTATAGGACATTTTATTTTCAACAATATTAAAAACTCATTATCAACTCAGAATTTATTGAGAAATAAAAATCTAATTACTTAGATTCATTTTATATGTGGATTCCATATTTTATCAATTCAACCTCCATCATACAAATATATTCGGAATAAATTCGGGACCCATAAGGATAGATTCTTAGCATTTTTTTTTTTTTTTTTTTTTATTTTTTATTATAAAATTTTTTGCACACAACGTATTATTTCAGTGCATACCATTTGGATAGTTATATTTTCATATATCATTTACTCTATATAGACATAGTTGATGAATAAAATCTGTATTTCAATTTTATCACTACATGGAAATTACTAATATAGACTTAAGTACACCCCACTTCATGTTAATTCCCCGTGGTTGTGTGTATATAATTTAAATGTATAAATAAAATAAACAACAAAAAAATTAAATAATTTTAAAAAAATAATTAAATAAATTAAATTTTGAATTAACCGCTTACAGAAACTTTAAGTCAAAATTTGTGTTGAACGCAATCTCTTTAAAATAGATTTCGCCCTCACTCTGATATTTCGAAATTTACTGGCGTGTATACAGAAATACTAAATCAATCACTGATGTCAAACATTTCCACTAATAAAAGAGGAATGTAGTAGTTTGCTACTTATAAGGACAATACTCAAACTTGTTGGTTATTCAACCTGAATATATATATATATATATATATATATATATATATATATATACTAGTAAACAGGTTATTTACACATAATATTTGAATTTTAAGTAAATTAAAAATATATTTTATTAAATTTGCTTAAAATATAAATAGTCATTTGTAGTTGTAGAAATTATATCTTGCCCTTTTAAGTTTTTAATTGCATAACAGATGATTTATTTTGTTAATAAATCATTAAATTAACTAACAGTTTTTAATAATATCATAATAATATTTTAAATTAAAAATTCAAGTAATTTTATTGTTGTATAGTAGTGTCGTTACGATTTTTTTTTGGTTAATTATGTTAAATAAAAAATTATGACAAAAAAATATTTGTAATTTTCAAAATCAAAGGGGATAATCCATATGAAGGTGAAATGTCACTTAATAAGATGAAATTAAATAGAATTATTATTTTTTAACCTCTACAAAATAACCATTCCATTATATTTTTTCCATTAAAAAAACACTTCCTTAAAGTAAAAAATAAAATTATAATTTTAAAAAAATGAAGGGTAAATTACAAATACACCTTCTAGGATTTACATAAAGGGTCTTTGTTAACGTGTGCCCAAGGGCAAGGAAGCTCAAAAATATTATACATCTTTTATTACTCATTTTCATGCATGATGTATAAATAGACCAAACATGTTAACATTGCAACCTTAAAACTAATACATTATTATTTATTTTAGTGCTAGTGGCAGTGGAGGTAATGCTTAATAAATAAATAAATAAATAAAATAAAATAAAAAAACACCAATAGTTATGTGTTATTTGGACACGTTAGATCTATTTCTTTAAACAAAAATGGAAAAAAAAAAAAGTTCTAATGATCCTGATTGTCACTATTGAAGTGACAAATTTGACAGGGATTGTTTGGAAAGTACTAAATTAGTATATTTTTTGCCTTTTCATAAAAAATGTGAAATATAAGTTGGATTTGAAATGATGTAGTAGAGAAATGATATAACCTGAATAAGATGATTGTGATTTAAATAGGATAATGTGCTAAAATGCCAAACAAAGCCTATATTTGACTTTAACAAATTTTAGTTTGAATATTTGTCAGAAAATTAGAGTTTTTATTTTATTTTATTTTACATTTTATGAGGGTGTAATTTTTAATTGATTTTGGGTCAAAGATTTAGGACATCATTAGAGATATTCTAACATCATTTTGCTATACTATTGGAAGAATCTCTTACAATTTAAACAAATTTATAAACCTTCATAGGTCAAGAAGTAAAAAATCAAGATGAAAATATTCATGTTATTTGTACAATTTTTCTTTTTTTTTTGGAACTATTATAATGGTTATTATTTTTACTTCAAATTTTTTGATTTTTAATTTTTTTTATAAGTCCTTACTATTAAAATAATGAAAATTAAAAAAATTAACATCTTTTTTTTGCTATGCCAAATTTAAGACATACTAATTAGGAACTCAATTTTGTACGTTCGAAAGAACTACAACAATATCACATTTTAGTCTTAAAAGTGTCACATCAAAATTGATAATTTAAGTAGAGATATTCTAAGTCATGATTAAAATAAATTAGTTTTTTAGTCTAACGTTTATTTAACATGGTATAAAATTTATATAATTTTAATATTCAAATAAAAGGTTAAATAGATAAAATAAAGGATTAAGTAAAGAGTTCGATTTCTTTCACATTCAAATCTCAATAATTTTTTTTTGAACTTGATACCATGAATCCTATTTCGATAATTTGAACTATTTATTTCATAATACCCTTTGTGTATATTATCCATGAAAAAAATTAAGTTAATTTGATAGTCATAGTATTTTTTTTTTTATCTCGTGTGTCTTCGAAAGAATGAATGATCATTTTAAAAATTGGTTGTCTAATTTTTGAAGAAAAATACAATAAAATTAAAAATGTTACGATTATTAGATTGACTTAATTTTTTTTATAAATGACATATGTAAAGTATCTTATAGAATAAATAATTTGAATAATTAAAATAGGATCCATGATAAATTCTACAAACCTATAAGCCCAACTCTTAAATAAATACTATAAAAATGATGATACTAGTGAAATTAACGTTTTTTAGACAAAATAGTCTACGATTTGTGTCTTTGTCCTAATCATCACATGAGGACAATTGTGCACTCGTAACTAGTTGAATCAAATTAAATTTATATTTTAATGTCAATTGAGAATTTATTTTAAATTATTAAACTTCATTCATTTTGGATTCAATTGATGAAATCGTGACCCGTTAGTAACCATGTAATATTGTTGTGGTTTTATTATTATTATATTTTTGATTACCATAAAAGAGTTGTGAATATTTATGGTGTGTACCATTAAACAAAATAAATTTTGTAGTGAGAAAATATTATATTTACTTTTGTCATTAAGGATGTTGAAATATATTTTGAATTAATATTTGTATATATAGTTAAACGAAATATATTTGTATATTTTTAATTGATGTTTGAAATGTATTTATATATATATATATATAGTTAGATATTTGTTTAGTTCAAAAAAAAAAAAGAAATATCTATAAATAGAAACCAAATAGATATTTTGTTCAACTTTCGGGTTCTTGCCGTGAGGAAAGAAAGAAAAGGAGTTCCAAATTAGTTTTTCTTGGGTTTGATCTAGTATAAGTCATTTTTGACCCTTAGTGCTTTGGATCAAAACGTAGAGGGCGGAAAAGGCATCGTTTGGCTCTGAACAGATTTAATTTCTATTGCCAAAAAATTTGAAAGCTTCTTGGCTTGAGGTAGGGATTCTTCCTATACTTCTTTATATACTTTTACTTGATTATAAGAAGCTTAGAGTTGTATATAATTTAATTAGAATTTTTGAATTTTTTTTTTTGATTTATTTGCTTAAAAGAGAAATTTTGAGAAAAATAAAGAGTTGATGCCCAAATTGCGAAAGTGTAAACTTGGAATATGTTTATAAGGTTATGAAAGAGTTATGTTTTAAATTTGAACAAAAAGGGACTTCGATTAGATCGATTTTGAAATTTTTACCGGTTTGCGAACAAAAGAGCATTTAAAAAAAAAACAAAGGAATTATGTTAACTTTTGAGGTTTTTGATCAAAATAGGATGTCATAGTTGAATAATGCTTGGAGAATGAGTTTGGAAAGAAAATGATGTTTTCTTGGGCATTAATGGTATTATTTTGCTTAATGTATCTGTTGGAATAAAATTGACACGGTTAGAAATAGGCCTTGTGAGGTTACTGGACTTGATTGTGATATGAAAACTAGTGCAGTTGTTCATAATTTATGAGATGTGGAATAGATTGTATTTATCAGAATTTTTAGAATTTAATTGTTTGAATATCTGTTTAGAAATATCTATTTGGGCTATCGGTGGAGGATAACCATGATTGTTATAGAAATGCATCAGACTTTGGTAAATTGAACCATATTCCTCATTTGTTGCATTGGACATTGCATTTCATTCATTTCATTGGAAATGTATCTGTTTTTGAGAAATATTTGGAAATGTATTTGTTTGCGAAAAGATAAATACTCGGTGAATCTAGGTAGGGGGTGTAGAACCGCGCGGTTAGGTCAAGCTTTCCAGTTTACTGGTAAAAATGACGGTGGTAATGCATTAGGGCCTACTTGTAGACACTTACCTAGAGATTCACAGAGCCTGTATTCATGTAACATATATGGTTTAAAATGGAAATGGTTTTATATCTATTGTTGCATCTCAGCATTGCATACTTTATAAAAAGAGAGATAAACTGTTTTATCATGAGCATAGCATGAGCATACCCCTTTTTAGTCTTGTCATGATCCATATATTGTGTAGTATATCTCTACTGGGCTGTAGCTCACCCTATAAAGGAAATTATTTCAGATACAGGTGTTATGCCTCCGCTAAGGAACTGACTTGGGAGGACTCGGAGCTGAGGCTTCATTTTTGTTTTATGTTATTTATTGAATGTAAGCCTAGGACTGTATTTGCGTTGAGTTGAAACTCCATTTTGTATAACCAAGAATGTTCTTGGATAAATTTGTAAGCCTGTAAGGCACTTATTATCTGTTTGGCTTCTATTTCATACTTGTTGTAAAATCCATACTTGGGATTGGAATTGGGGCATTGAGATATGAACAACATGTATTTGGCATTTGGGATTAAATGGAAATGGATGTATGGAATAGTTAGCTATATATATAAATATGTAGTTGTCTATTAGGTAGGTTTGTTATATAAATAAATATACCTTGCCCAATTTTTCGAGGCGTTACATCACTAGTTTCTCATTTGGCCCTTCATTGGGGAGAAGGTCATGAATTGTGTACTAGCAAACTAGCTTCAAAAGATTCATGCAAGACACACGTTATTATTACAATATATTTAAGTTTTGTATTTTAATAATTTTTTTAAAATTAAAATATTATTCTATGAAATTGAATAGAATAAATCATTAGATATATGATAGAATTATGTGGTATAATATATATCATTTTTTATTTTGTTATACACCCAATGATGTAGACTCCAATTCTATTACCATATCATTTTGGGTGAATTTATGAGTCTTTAACATTTCTTTTGAATTTATATAAAAAAATTATGGTGTGTAGCTATTCTTAACAAATAAATATAAAAAAATATTAAAATAATTCTCCCATCTAAAAAAAAACTACTAAGATAATTCACTGAACTAATAAAGAAGCAGAAGAAAATATTTATATATACAAATGACTAATTTTATTAATATATAAATCATACTCGCATAACAAATGATCAATTTTATTAATAAATAAATCATTAAGTAAATTAATAATTTTTAATGATATGAAAAATATTTTTTAGTTAATCATTTTGTTAATAAATAAATCATTAAGTCAATTAACAGTTTTTAATGATATGAGAAATATTTTTCAATAAACAATTTTGATAATTTATTATTGCATGGGAGAATTTTTTTTTTCCCCTGAATATTGTGTTAAATGAAAATTTATAATAAATAATAGTTGTAGTTTTTAGTATTATAGGATCGATTCATATTTTAAACCAGAAAATGTTTGGTGGCCCGAATTTTTTTGGCTCAAATGTGTTAAAACGACGTCGTTTTGGGTGTTTCGAACTATTTGAGCCATAATTTTTTGGACCACCTAGCATTGTTGTTTTAAACCAACTTTATGGGTGTATTAGTAATTTGTTAAAAAAATAAAAAAAATTATGTTTCATAATTGACCAATAATGTTTGCATAATTACGGAAAAACCTATTTCATAATTGACCAAAAATGTTTGCGTAATTACGAAAAAGCTATTGCATAATTGACCAAGAATATTTGTGTAATTATGAAAAAACTTTCATTCAACATATAGGCCATTATTAGTAAATTATTCAAAATGAATGGGCAAAATCGGAAAGAAAAGACGAACCTCAGTAAGCTAAGCAATTGGTCAATTATGAAATAGGTTTTTTTTGTAATTACGCAAACATTTTTGGTCAATTATGAAACATGATTTTTCGTAATTACGTAAATATTCTTGGTCAATTATAAAACATAAATATTTTATTTGCTAACAAATTACAAATACACCCAAAAGGTTTGTTTAAAATATGAATCAATACATCCATAAGGTTTGTTTAAAATATGAATTAGTTCTATAATACTAGAAATTACAACTGTCGTTTGTTATAAATTTTAATTTAACACAATACTCAGGAAAAAAAAAAACTATTCTCCTATACAAAAATAAATTATCAAAATTGTTTATTAAAAAATATTTCTCATGTCATTAAAAACTATTAATTGACCTAATAATTTATTTATTAACAAAATGGTTAATTGAAAAATATCTTTCATATCATTAAAAATTGTTGATTTACTTGTTAATAAAATTGATCATTTGTTACACAAGTATGATTTATATATTAATAAAATTAGTCATTTGTATATATATGTATTTTCTTCTGTTTCTTTATTAGTTTAGTGAATTATCTGAGTGTAGTTTTTTTTAGATGTGAGAATTATCTTACTATTTGTTTTATATTTTGTCTGTTGAGAAAAAATATACACTATAAATTTTTTTTAATAAATTCGGAAGAAATGTTAAAGACTCATAAATTCACCCAAAATGATGTAGTAATAGAATTGGAGTCTACAAAATTAGGTGTATAACAAATCAAAAAATGATACATATCATACCACATAATTCTATCACAATTCCGCTAGGTAGCTCGAATAAGCTGAGGCTCGAATGGCTCGAGGTGCCAAAACGACGTTGTTTTGGCACTTTTTTTTTTTTTTGCTTTTTCCTTCTTCCTTCTTTCTTCCCCCTCACGCTGCAACTGGTTTGATAGAAAAAGAGAAAAACAAAGAGGCGAGAGAGGGGGCTGTAGATCTAGCAAAAATGGGTGTGAATAATTTCTAGACTTGATCTTCATTACCTCATCAACAGTGTCCTTCAAAGCAGTTCTCAAGAACTGAATGTCCAATTGAATTTGCTGGAATCCACTCCGATTAAAGGTTTGGAGGCGGAAAAACTCTTGCAAACTCAAATTAATTCCCTTTTTATTTTTTATGATGTATCATAAATACAAACTTTTGTTTTCTTTATTCTTCTTCCTAAAACTACAACCAAACTAAACAACACAGAACAGAGGATGAGAAAGAGATTGAATGGCCAAGATTTAAATTTACATCAATTAATAAGTCAATTAAGATCTGTGAACAATATTGTACCAACAAGAATAAAAAATTAAACCCTTAAATAAAGAAAATTTATAAAAAAACACTGTCAAATCAAAACACACACAACTTTTCACTTTTCTTTTCTTTTCTTTTCTTTTTGCTTTTTGTTGGGGCTATTGATTCCATTGATATATATATATATATCTAAAAAAAACAAAACAAAACCTAGAAAAAATCACAGCAGATGGGCCTTGGTTGCAAATCTGGAAAAGAGAGTTTTTTTTTTAGAGAGGGAGAGGGAAAAGAAGAGAGATGGGTTGCTGTTATTCAAGAGTAGATAGGGAAGAGATGGTTAGGATTCAAAGAATGAGAAAGTTTTGCTAAGGTATTTGTAGAAGATGGGATTTGAGATGAGAGTTGATGTTGTAAAGAAGAAGAAGAAGAAGAAAAAGAAACAGAGGAAGGAAGGAAATGGGAAAGAAAGAAAGAGAGAGAGAGTGAGAGAGGTAGTCTGTAGAGTTCCACCCTCATCTATGTTGCAGAAGTGAGAGAAAGAGAGAGAGAGAGAGAGTTGAAAAGTCAAAGTCGGGCCAGTTGAGCCGCGACTATTTCGAGGTACGGAGCATTTTTGATTCTATTATATATCTAATAATTTATTCTATTCAATTTCATAGAACAATAATCTAATTTAAAAAAATTATCAAAATACAAAACTTAAACATACTGTAATAATAGCATATGCCTTACACGGACCTTTTTAAACTAGTATATATATACAAAGAAATGATCAGCATATTAGTTTTTGCCCCTTTCTCTCTGAACATATACAATAATGAACCCTAATTTTTTTCCCTGTTACAGATATATATACAATTTAAGATCATATAATTGTAGACACCCCATTTTGACTTTCTTCCGAACATCCGATGACGAAAAATGGAATGTGTTATTTTACGAATTTCTCAGCAGAAAATTCGGGTTTAAGCTTTAATTCTAACCTTATGCCCGTTTTGGCCAAATTATTTTAGACCTATTCAAGAATATTTTTCTGAATTTTTTCTTTTCCAAAAAATTTAGCAGGTTTGAAAAATCGGCTCTCATATCATATGGCAAGCCATGTGTTTTTGGAGATACTAAATTGCAAGCCATGTGTTTTTGGAAATATCACATGACTAGTCATGTGTTTTGGGTGTTTTGGAAGTTTATAAATACAACCTCATTTTGTTGGAGAAAAAAAGGAGAAAAATTTTGAGAAATTTTTTTTTTATTTCAAAAATAGAGAGAAAATTTTGGAAAAATAATTTTTGTTTCAAAAAATCTTAAACCTTTCTATCCGCTGATGTATACCACCCCAAAAAAATCCATTTAAGCTTAAACTTGCAATTTCTTGTTGAGAGCTCAAAGCATACTCCATAACCGTGAGGGTATTAGGAAGAAAGTTTGGTAATCGGAAAATTCATCTTTTCCCCCAAGGGTAAGTTTTCAAACTTTTCTCATTTATTTTCTTTTTTATTTCTCTTGTCTTTAAATATATAATACAACATGGTAAAAATGATTAGTTTATTTATCTAATGTAATTTCTTTATTTTCTTACATTTTTTTTTTACTGTTTTAAATATGTAGTTTTTTATTTTATTTTAATAATAATGTAAATAATCTATTAATTATATTATATTGTATATTATTGTACTAGAATAATAATAATATAAGTTTTTCGTGTGGTGGTGGATGAAACCGCCACACACACTTTTCTCTCAAATATATTATTATTATTATTATTATTATTATTATTATTATTATTATGTTGTTGTTGTTGTTATTGTTGTTTGATTTGTTAGATTTTTCAATTGATAATTTTTGTATATATTATACCATTTTTCTTGGAAAGGTTTTGTTTGCTTTGTTTTGGTCTTGTTGCATGAAAAACAAGAATTTTCAAATGGTTTTTCAAAGGCGAAATAAAGCAGCAAACAAATTTTCAATGGATGATCTCCAAGGCCTATGAAGTTTCTGTTTTTTTCTTTGTAGTTAAGAGCTTTGTGAGGTTTCTTTTACTTTGTTTTAATATTTTCTCTCTCTCTCTCTCTCTCTCATTCAGTTTGTGATTATTTATTCAAGTGTTATAATAATTCCTCGCCCCGCTTCTTTTTATCCCGTTCTTTTATTTGCTTTCTTTATTTGTATATAAGTATCATATTTTACTTTTCATCATTTTCATGCTTTACACCCATGTTTCATGCATTTTGATTCGGCTAAATTTGCATCTATGAATTTAATCAATTCTTATGTAATTATGTGCACTGCCTCATGTTCTTGAGATGATTCACATGTCAAATAGTAGAAGCCCAATCTTTAGTTGCATTTTATGTGTGAATTGCATTAGGATTTTGTATATAAGATCATGCATATTTTACTAACTTTGTTTTGCAGCTGTTTGCGGGATGTTGGAAAATATGTAAGTTTTTATACTTTAGTATCCCGCTTGTGTATGTTTTTCTTACTATGTTTAACATCCTATCATAAGGCTACTTGCTTACTTGATATAACTGTATGAATGCCGATGGATGGAGATTGTGTTGCTTAATTTGGAATAATATTAATTTTCATGTTTGTAAACTCAATTTCTTTGAGTTGTACATCTTCAAAACTCTGTCAAAACACATGAAATCAAATTGTTTCAAAATGAATGGCATAGTCTATACTTGTATGCTTCATATAGTAAATTTTAAGATTTATTAAACAATTGGAATATGAACATATAGAGGACATAAAACTCATATCATGGTATAGGATTTTTGATCGGGTTAGCGGAGGTGCTCAATTAATGACTTTTCCCTCTCATACCTAAGGTTCCGAGCCAAGCATCCTTGTTACGATGAACAGTGACCTTGGCATGAGTCACGGGTTTCCTAATTTTTCCAAAAATATTAGGTGACGACTATAGGATCTGGTGATGTAGTCCATTTCTGGCAATGTTTTGTAATAAAACAGATTTTCTATAATTTTTCCAAATCTTTACTCTCATCTATGTTTCACACTGCACTCATGAGATTAGATCAAAGAAATCGAGAGTCCGAACTGTTTAGCGTGTACAAGTACCCCGGATGATGTTACAATAATCACAATTACAAATATGTATATAGAATAGAGAGAGAGAGAGAGAGAGAGAGAGAGAGAGAGAGAGAGAGTACATTGGAAAGGAAGATGATGTGAAAAAAATATATATATTTATAATAAAAAATATTTATCTTAAAAAAATAAAATTAAGAACATTTTTAAATATTTAAAGCATAAACTCAAAATAATTTTAAAATACAAATCAAAATTCAATTTTTTTTTTCAAAACTCACAATTAAATAAATTTTCTCTCTTCAAAACTCACTTGTCTTTTAAAATACAATTCCATACTCAGATCATGATTTTAAAATTAATCCAAATGAAGCTCAACTTTTTTGTCTTAGTTTTTAAAAAACTGAGATAGAAAAAAATTTAAAACAAACACTATTCATCTTAGTTTTTAGAAAAAATGGGATAAAAAAATAAAATAACATCATCAAAGATTAAAATCACCTCAGCTGATTTAAAAAATTGAGATTAAAAATTATTTTTAAATTTTTTTATCATACTTTTTTAAAAGCTGAGATGTTTTTAATTTTTTAATTTTTTTTAGTGTAACCTTCATCTATTGTACTATACGGGTGTAAATTTGACCTGACCCAGCCAATGTTAGGCCATACGGGCTCCTGCCAAAATTTGGGACTGGCTAGAAAATTAGGCACAGGCCTGGGGGGTATTTGACCCTTGGCAGGCCGGGTCGACGAGCTTGAACATCTGTTTTTTATTTTTTTCTATTTGTTTTCCAAAATTTTATTCCTTTTCACAAAAAAATGATACTGGGCCTTGTAGACACCCTATTTTGACCGGCCCTAAGACTTGGGCGCTTTCTTTTAATTACCAGATGGTGACAATCAGAATATGTTTCTTACAGAATCCTCAGTAAGAGAGATGAATTTGAGCTTTAATCCAAACATTCACACATTTTTGGCCAAATTATTTTTCATCCAAAATGCACCAATCTCCACTACCAAATTTCCTACAAATCAATCCCCACTCATCATCCACTTTTATAATCATACCCCACTATCTCTACTCACTATCCACTTTCATAATCATACCCCATGATCTCCACTCACTATCCACTTTCATAATCACACCCCACCAATTCCCACTCACCATCCACTTTCATAATCATACCCCACCATCCTCACCCATCATCCACTTCCATAATCACACCCCACCATCCCCACTCACTAATTACATCCCATCATCTCCACTTACCACCCACTTTCATAATTACATCCCAACATTTTCACTGATCATCCACTTTCATAATCACACCCACCATCCCCACTTACTAATCATACCCCACCATCCCCACTCATCATTAATTTTCATAATCACACTCCAACATCCCCACTCACTAATTACATCCCACCATCTCCACTCACCACCCACTTTCATAATTACACCATACCATTCCCACTCACCATCTACTTTTATAATCACATCCCACCATCTCCACTCACCTTCTTTCATAATCATATCCCACCATCTCAATTCATCTTTTTTTTTTTTTTTTTTTTTTTTTTTTTTTTTTAAATCACACACCACCATCACCACTCATCATTCACCTCCATTATACATTATCCCCCATTAACTCCATTAACTTCCCAAAATGCTCCACTTTGTCCTCTACTTTATCTTCCACCATTACCCACTTGCATTGGCTATATAATGAGAGCTCTAGTCTTGAATTTGGGAGGGATTTTGAATAAGAGAAATATAGGGAGAGTGCTAAAATTGTGTTAGAATTTGAAAGAAAAGAAAGTCTTAAAAACAAGAGAGTTATCTTGCCAAACTAGTGAAGTTACATAGCTCTTACATCTTATTTTCCTTTGTCAAAACCACTCAAAGCCTTAATCAAAGAGGGAATATTCTTGCCAAGAAAAAGTGATCATACCCTTGTTCAAAACCGTCATTCCAAGCTCAAATTCTAGTTTCGAACTGAGGATTGAGAATACATTTCCTAAACTTGAGGGTGATCAAGAGGAAGTTTGGAAATCAAGAAGTTCAATCTTTCTTTGGAAAGTGAATTTCTAGTCTTTCATTTTTTTATATTTTCTATCTCATATTTATTTTCTTGTTTCTTATTTCATAGTGTTTTGTTATAATTCAAGTGGTTTGTTTATCTCATATTTACTTTTATACTTTATATTTCATAGTGTGTTGTTGTAATCCAAGTGGTTTATCTAGCTCATAATAATAATAATAATATTTATTATTATTATTTGCTTATTTGCTTGTTCTTGTTTCATATTAGTTGTGCTATAAGCTAACCGGTAGTGGTTACTTGAGCCATCTACATATTTCTTGTCTGTTTTTTTTTTTTTTTTTTTTTTTTTTTTGGCTTCGCAACAAGACAGGTTTTGCTCGGCCTAGTTGGCCAACCGGCCTATTTGGCCGGTCGGTTAGCTCTTTCGGACAAAACGGCGTAATCTCCCAATGGTGACCAATTTCCGCCAACGGTTCCAAGGAACATAAAGCTTTTCTTTAGTTTATTTTATTTTGAGTATTTTGTGAGGTTTTTATTTTGTTGTTATATTCTTCTGATCCCTCTCTAATTTAATTTGTAATTATTCTTTCAAGTGTTGTAATAATTCCCCGCCTTGCTTCTTTCTATCCCGTTCTTTTACTCGCTTTCTTTATTTGTGAATATGCTTCATATTTTGTTTTTAGTATATCCTTGCTTTACATCCATGTTTCTTGCATTTTGATTCGGCCAATTTTGCATTTGTGGATTTAATCAATTCCTATGTGATTATGTGAGCTACCTCATGTTCTTGACATGATTCACATGTCATATCTTAGAAGCCGAATCTTTAGTTGCATCTCATGAGTGAATTGCATTATGATTTTGTATATAAGATCATGCATATTTTACTAATTTTGTTTTGTAGCTGTTCGTGGGACGTCGGTAAATATGTAAGTTTTTATGATTTAGCATCCCGCTTGTACATAATTTTCTTATTACGTTTAGCATCTCACCATGTGGCTATTTGCTTATGTAATATAATTGTATGAATGCCAGTGGATGGAGGTTGTGTCGCTTAATTTGGAATGATGTTGATTTCATGTTTGTAAACTCAATTTATTTGGGTTATACATCTTCAAAACTCTTTCAAAACTACATGAAATCAAGTTGTTCCAAAGTGGGTGACATAGTCTATACTTGTATGCTTCACATAGTAAATTTTAGGATTATTAAATAATCAAAACATGAACATATAAAGAAAATAAAATTCATATCATGGTTTAGTAGAGGCCGATCTTTTGATCGGGTGAGCGGGGGTGCTCAATTAATGACCTTCCCCCTTCATACCTAAGGTTCCGAGCCAAGCATCCTTGGTTATGACGAACAGTGGCCTTGGCATGAGTCACGGGTTTCCTAATTTTTTCAAAAATATTAGGTGGCAACTCTGAGATCTGATGATGTAGTCCATTTCTGGCAAAAGGTTTTGCAATAAAATGGATTTTTCTAAAAGTTGCCAAATGTGAACTCTCATCTACATTTCATATTGCACTAGTGAGACTAGATCAAAGAGACCGAGGGTCTGAACTGTTTAACGCGCATAAGTACCCCCCGGGCATGTTATAGTTTCTGGCGACTCTGTTGGGGATTTTATGAAATCTTGACTCAAACTCCATGATGTGACTTTTATTTTTAATTATATGTTTATTGCATTGCATTCATTGGTGCACTTAAAGTTCCTGTGTTGCCCAGATACTGGTAGGAGCACAGGCACACTTTTTGTGACACTACACCTATCTACGTTACTTTGGAGGCCTTGTGTTATAATCTTTTGAGATCTAAAGGTTTTCAAACTTTGAAGAGAGACTACATTGGCTCTTCTGATTTCCTAAAGATCTTCATTAGTTATGACCGAAAGGACTCTTTGGTAACGTCATCTTGATTTCTACCCCTAGAGTAGAGCTAACCTTGTACATATAGTGAACTATAGTACCTTTCAAAATTAGGACAGAATGCTCTCCCATTTCTAGGATGTATGATACTGCTTGATTGAATAATGAACCCTAGATCATTTCAAAAGCCAGGACAGGATAACCCTACCCTCCATAGGGGTGTTTGTTCTCTTTCCTACTATGTGTTATGTGCAATGTATTGGATCTATACAGGGGGTCTCAAATTCAAATGAGTGGTTCAGGCATTTCAGTTTGTGGGGTTCGGTGTGTTTTTAGTGGGGGCATAATTGGAAGTTTCGTTTTGTTTCTGTAATTGGGGAGTGACCACCTGTTGATTGCACGGGCTTTATTTTGAATATTGTGAATGGCCCACACTTTGACTGGCAATTTGAGAATGGTTTTATTCTGAATTATGAATTGAGTCTAAGTTTGATTCCACCAAGATTGTAGAGTTGGGATCAGGTTCGAGCCATTCTAGTAAGTCAGAGTCTGTTGATTTCGAAAGTGCTAACCTAGACATTTCTGTCCTGTCTAGGTCTTCTTTGTCATTTGCTTTTGAGTCTGTTGTCATTGTTGAGTCACAGTTTCTTTTTCAATAAAAGTGTCATAGATTTAGCCTACTTCTCCGTGTCTTTAAGTCATTGCATTGACCAAAAATTTCAAAACTCTCTTTTAAAACTCTGATAAAAACAAAGAGGAAGAAATTCCTTGGGATTTATAAATTTTGATCGACTGAGAGGAAGAGAGGTGTACGAAGCCCTTGATGAATGAGATCATTTCTGTTAATGTGGATATTGAGAAGAATCCTGGCTTGGTCCAGATTGGTTCAATATTGTCTTCGTAAGAGCAAGAGCGATTAGTCACTTTGTGAAAAGATTTCAAAAAATGTTTTTGCGTGGTCCCTATGAAGACATGCCTGGAATTGATCTTGAGACTATACAGCATAGGATCCCTCTTGACTTGAGATCCGACCTCCTTAGCTTTCAAATTGTGATTCAAAATATTCCATGATCAACCAAAGTGTGAGGCTTGCATAGCCAAAATGGAGGCAGTCCTTGAACTAGGGGCAATGATGTGATTTAGATTGGAAACAACCCTTGAACTAAGGGCAATGATGTGATTCAAATTGGAAATAGCCCTTGAACTAGGGGCAATAAGGTCGTACCATCCTTGAGAGGCTCGCTAGGCTGAAAACTCGAAAAGGTGACCCATGCAAAAGTTAAAGCAGAAAAACAAAAAAAAAAAAAAAAAGAAAAAAATAAAAAAATAAAAAAAATAAAAAAATAAAAAAATGAAAAGATCGCAAGGTTGAAAACCCAAAAGAACGTCTTTGGCAAAAGTTAAAGCACAAAAAGAGAGTGTCAATACCTGAGTGAATCTTAGCCGGAACTACATATGGCCTGATTCCTATAAAGTGTGAGGTTTGCATAGCTGAAATGGAGGCAGCCCTTGGACTAAGGGCAATACAGTCAGATGTGATTTAGATTGGACGCAGTCGTTAAACTAGGGGCAATAGGTTGGTTGTGATCAAAGATTTAAAACTAGATCGTTTCCCAATAAAGACTGCCCAGAAAGCCAAAACTCAGAATTTGAGAGAAGAAGGACAATTGAGTTCTTATCCACTGCACTAGAGGTAAATTCAGACCCAATTAGCCTAGTCCCTGCATCATCATATCTACTAGTCAAGTGTAGTAATTGTTCATAGATGGCCTAGAGATTTCACAATCAATCAACATGGACAAGCTAAAACGAAAGCACCTTCCTTAAGAGGCTCGTTGGGCTGAAAACCCGGAAGGGGGACCCAGGCAAAAGTTAGAGCAGAAAAAAAAAAGGTAAAAAAAGAAAAAAAAAATGAAAAGCTCGCAAGGTTGAAAACCCGAAAGGGCGGCTTTGGCAAAAGTTTGAGCACAAAAGGAGAGTGTCAATACCCGAGTGAACCTTAGCAGGAACTATGATGGCCTAATTCGTATCTTTAGGACACGTAGGTAGCTTCATATTGAAGTTCGGCCCTAATAATTTTTTAACTCATTCATCTCGTCCATGTTTGATTGGTGTATCTTTAGTCGACTTGGTTGTCTTATCCGCGTTTGCTTGGCTCGTCTTCATTATACTCGGTTCAGTTCGGTTCGGTTCAACTTGGCTCCATTAGGTTCGGTTTAGTTCAATTTGGTTCGGTCCAATTCTGCTCGACTTCATTCGGTTCGGATCAGCTTGATTCAATTATCACCATTGATTATTTGGTTTGGGGCTATGCACCCTAATTGTTGATTCCATGTTGGTTGGATAGTGGCCATTTGCAAATATAGGTTTTGATTATTTTGAATGAAGTTGACTAATTTTTCTCGAAAATTATTCTTTTTTGCAAAACCAGACCATTCTTTGGATTTAAAAAGGGAAAATTTTCAGTGCTCACACCTTAGCTTACATGATTTCAAAACAGAAAATGGAATAAGTATGCTAATCTAACTCTCATGTTGATCAAAACATTTTTACAAAAAATCAAGAGACAAAAAAAGGGTCAAGGCAATGAACTAGGGGCATAGTCAAGTTGGAGATTCTGTCTCCTCCCCACTCAAGTCAACTATTCGCCGCTGGAAGTTGCTATTTATCCGGTGGGGTTCGATTGTAACTTTTTGGTCGGCCCATCAGTTTCAATTTCAAGCCATCATGATAAACTGCAGAATCGCTTAGGCTCAATGGTTGTGTTTCAAAGTCATGTTTTTTTTTAAAGTTCCATTCACACCAATCAGTGTATATAAGTGTGTTTGGATTGTTTTGCTTCGTTTTTTCTTTTGTTAAGTCATTCTTTGAGTCAAGTCAGTATGGAAGCAATGTCCAATTCAGAGTTCAAAATTCAATCATTCTCAAATTCAATCAAACAAATTGTTTTCAAGCTCAAAGTGATATGCCAGTCACGCCATTGATGTGCAAAAACAAAAATGATTTTATTGAAGTCAGCGGATGACATCCCTGATTACAGAGACAAAAAAAAAAAAAAAAAAGAGTTGAAGCTATACTTGCCCACTCCAAAAAAATAGAAAAAAAACCCCCCAGCATATATACCAAAAAAAAAATAAAATAAAAGAAGAAAGAAAAAAAGAAAAGAAAAACAACAAGCCCAAAAAACAGGAAAAAAAAAACCCAGCATATATACAAAAAAAAAAGGATCTTTTTTTCGATGACGGCCATACACTGACTTCACTTACTCGACTCTCCGCCGAGCTCTTCCTTTTTTTGTCGTCTTGGGAGACCCTTGAAGGCCCCACCCCAGTGCTTCCACTGAGAGAGTCGACTCCCTGCCGACTATCAAAGGCAAAGTATGATGGTGCTCCAAATTGGGCCATGGAGGTGGCCTGCCGTTTCAGCTCCTTGTTCTTCGCCTTCAGTGCGCAAATCTCTACTCGCGCATCTTTGTACATGCGCAAGGGCCGGCCGTGCATCAGTGAAGCCCGGCCGGGCCTACAGAGGGCAGGCCGTGAATTGATTTTGTGTACAATTCTGTTCTGTGCTCTGAGGTGAAACAGGGCATATAGAGCATTTTTCAAGCTCTGTTTGCCTTTCCTCCCTTCTCTGTCATAGGAAGGCCTCAAGAGAAGGATGAAATCATTTCTAAAGACATCAATGAGCAATTGATTGCTTAATGCTTTAGGACATGATTTTGGACAAAATCAATAAATGTAATGCAAATGGACCACCCCTCCCTTTTTGTCATGAAATGAACTCAAAGAAGGGAAGTTGAGACGCTTCAAGGGCATCCAAACACCATGGATTGATGCATGATGGCACTTGACACAAGAAGCTTGGCATAACGTCCGGCCAAGTTCAAGCTTTTCAAGCCATTTTCTTTAAGTGTGTTGAACCAAATTTTAAACCAATTTTATTAGGCCTTGCCATTCATTAGTCCATTTGTCCAAATGTGATGTTAAGTCCTCTAATCAAGAAATAATGTCAAACAAGAGGTCTCTCTAAAACATGAGAAAAAGGCTACCCCGTTGACAATGAATCTCCTAAGAGATTAAGCCCTTAAGTGTAGGCCATTCTTACATGTTTTGAGTAACCTCGATCGGTTGAAATCATTCTCAAATACAAGTAATAGATGGTTGATGGATTATTACACTTAGACTTAGAAATGAATAAAGAAAGCATAACAAGCAACAAGTATGCCAACTTATGAGACCTCAAGTGTATCAAACAAGGCATGAATCAATTGAAAAGGCTTGGACAGTCCCAAATACATGAAAAACAGAGGTAGAACATGCATGAAATGAGCTTAAAAAGCTAGGCAATAATGATGAGAATTGAAGCTAACAAACAAGGATGAGGAGGGGTGGCTAACCCCTCTATTTTTAAGCTTCAAAGCATGGTTTTTAGTCCTTTCAAACCTCTGAAAATTAGTGTAAATACCCAAGAAAAAGAGTGAAAAGAAGAAGAATTTGGGTTATGAAATAAAGGTGTAGCTCTTTCTACCCTTTTGGTAACCCTTCAAACTCAACTCCAACACTTCAAGCAAGCTCAAAAACAACCAAAACAGCAAGAATGATGGAGTAAAGAATAGAAATGAAAGCAAGAAAAGAGAAAGCAAGCTTATACCTTTCAAGAAGCAAACTTGTTCTTGAAGTCTCAAACTTGGTTTCAATGCAATCTCAAGCTTGAATTACACTTCCTCAAGATCAACCAAGGCTTTAGGATGATCAAACAAGGTTGTATATGATGTGTATAGGTGGTGTAAGCAAACTAGGTTCGCTTAAAGGATGCCTTGCAATGGAAGAAGGAGGAGTGAAGGCTCTTTATGTGAATATCTCTCTTTTAGATATTTTTTCAACCCTTAAAACAATCCCAGAGCTTCTCTTTTATAGAATTTGAGCTCAAGCGGTGGTAAATATCTTCAAAAATGGACAGCTAGTGGCCTTCCACCCAAAACAGTGTTTAATACCATCGAAGGCCGGCCGACCATCAATACCCACGGCTGAGGATCACTGATGCACAGTCGGGCCTTGATGGCCTCCCATGTTTTTTGGTTCAAACTCAACTCATGAAGGGAAAAGGTCCAAAAATAAAGCTCACAGGTTCAAACAAGGTAAATGTTGAAGATTTGAGGTTATTTCGGGAGCTTGATTGATTCTGAATTCAACTTTCATCATTGAGTGCATTGAATCAAGTGTCTAAGTCTTGCCGGCGATCAAAAATGGGGTGTCTACACTTGCGCATCGCACTATCTTGTGCATTTCAATTCAATCGTGCTATCATACGCATCGCACTATCTTGTGCATTTCAATTCAAACGCGCTATCTTGCGCATCGCACTATCTTGTGCATTTCAATTCAATCGCGTTATCTTGTGCATTTCAATTCAATCGCGCTATCTTGCGCATCGCACTATCTTGTGCACTTCCGTGGTCTAGGAGACCTTAAATCCTCTAGAGGTGCAATTCCTTTGGTGTTTGTCGTGCCTGAACGACTTCAGGCGGTCTGGTATAGTCACCTGCCTGTGTTTGCAATGAGTTCCTAGGAGATCAATTGAGACAGTAGAAATTAGAGTTCAAATGGCTGAGGCCTAGAATGCAAAGGTTCGGAATTTTTGAGACTAAAGTCTGGTTTACATACCCAAGGGTGTATCCTCGGCTTGAAATCTGTATGGCAGCCCCATAGGTTGAGGTAGCGTGTATGCGCCTCAATTCTGGATACTGAACCAACCTAGTTTGTCACCTTGCTGAAGAATAGGGAAAGTTGCGAACATAGTCAGGGAGAAAAGTAGTATTTGTGGTTTGGAAGTGCAACCAAGAAAAAGAGGAAGATCCAGAGCAACATAAGGCAAACGATATTGTATGCATGGTTCATTCAGAGGAGTTCCAGATGAGGACATTCGTGTCATGGTATGAAAACGCGCACGACTTTGCAGGGATGATTATGAATGCATCTATCGCACTTGTTCACTTCGTGCATCTATCGCACACTTTCACTAGATTGTGTATTTGTGGTATGGTCTCGTACTTTTTGTTGTATCTCGAGACGCGTAAAACGCGAGCCCGAGCAATTTCTCTTGTATCTCAGGACATGTGAAGCGCGGCCCTGGGTATGTTGTATCTCGGGATGCGTAAAATGCGAGCCCGAACGATTTTTCTTGTATCTCAAGACGCATGAAGCGCGGCCATGGACGTGTTTTATCTCAGGACGTGTGAAGCGCGATCCCGAGTAGTTTTCGTTTTCTCCTATCTCAAGTCGCGTGAAACGCGACCATGAGCAGTGTTTTCTTTCCTTGTCTTATGTTTTGGAGTGATTAGAGTGTATTTTACATGTGTTGATTTTAAGCTTAAAGCTACCCATTCATGTCTTGTTATCTTGCTTATTGCATATGTTATTGCTTATTGGCATCATCATGCATGATCATAAGTTATGTTTTGCATATCATTTTTCATTTTTGCTCCTGAACTACACTGGTTTGATTCCTTACAAAGGGATATGTAGGCAACCTTCGAGTTTAACCAATTGCATCTGCATTTTGTTTGTTTGCCCAAGTCTTACGACCTTGTTAAAAGGGTCGTCTTCGGGTTTTGACATTCACTCACATCATGAAATGACTTCGAGCTCTGTCAAAAAAGGGCAACTGTAGACACCCCATTTTGACCGGCCCTAAGACTTGGACACTTTCTTTTGATTACCCGATGATGACAATCAGAATATGTTTCTCACAGAATCCTCAGTGAGAGAGATGCAATTTGAGCTTTAATCCCAACATTCACACATTTTTGACTAAATTATTTTTCATCAAAAATTCACCAATCTCCACTACCAAATTTCCTACAAATCAACCCCCACTCATTATCCACTTTCATAATCATACCCCACCATCTCCACTCACTATCCACTTTCATAATCATACCCCACCATCTTCACTCACTATCCACTTTCATATGACCCCACTAATTCCCACTCACCATCCACTTTCATAATCATATCCCACCATCCCCACTTATCATCCATTTCCATAATGACACCCCACTATCTCCACTCACTAATTACACCCCACCATTCCCACTCATCATCCACTTTCATAATTACACCCACCATCCCCACTTACTAATCACACCCACCATCCCCACTCACTAATCATACCCCACCATCCCCACTCATCATCCACTTTCATAATCACACCCCACCATCCCCACTCACTAATTACATCTTACCATCTCTACTCACCACCCACTTTCATAATTACACCCCACCATTCCCACTCACCATCTACTTTTATAATCACATCCCACCATCTCCACTCACCATCTTTCATAATCATATCCCACAATCTCAACTCATCATCTTTTTCTTTTTTTTTTTTTATAAATCACACACCACCATTACCACTCATCATTCACCTCCATTATACATTATCCCCCATTAACTCCATTATCTTCCCAAAAATGCTCCAATTTGTTTACCACTTGATCCTCTACTTTGTCTTCCACCATTACCCACTTGCATTGGCTATATAATGAGAGCTCTAGTCTTGAATTTGGGTGGGATTTTGAAGAAGAGAAATATAGGGAGAGAATGCTAAAATTGTGTTAGAATTTGAAAGAAAAGAAAGTCTTAAAAACAAGAGAGTTATCTTGCCAAACTAGTGAAGTTACATAGCTCTTTCATCTTATCATCCCATGTCAAAACCACTCAAAGCCTTAATCAAAGAGAGAATATTCTTGCCAAGAAAAAGTGATCATACCCTTGTTCAAAACTGTCATTCCAAGCTCAAATTCTAGTTTCGAATTGAGGATTGAGAACACATTTTCTAAACTTGAGGGTGATCAAGAAGAAGTTTGGAAATAAAGAAACTCAATCTTTCTTTAGAAGGTGAATTTCTAGTCTTTCATTTTCTTATATTTTCTATCTCATATTTATTTTTTTGTTTTTTATTTCATAGTGTTTTGTTATAATCCAGATGGTTTGTTTATCTCATATTTATTTTCATACTTTATATTTCATAGTGTGTTGTTGTAATCCAAGTGGTTTGTCTAGCTCATAATAATAATAATAATAATAATAATATTAAATACAGAATATAACTTACAATTACAATCGTAGCAACTGCAAGGATCTTAACTAGGGTTCAGAACGAGAAAGTGTAATTGGCACTCAGAGCACTCGGGTTTTCTTACAACACAGAAATGGAAAGAAAATTGAAGACTGCTTGAGTGAATACAATTGATTACAATATATAGAAAGTAAATTAACTATACATCATGTGAGTTGGAGGAAGGCAGCTGGCAGCATTGGAGATTGAGCAGAGTTGTCGGTTGCTTTCGGCTGATTAATTGAACAGTTGGGCAGCTTTATCAAAAGTTGATTGGGTGAATAGTGACGGTAAATAGTAAAAGTGAACAGTAACTTTTACTATTCATTGCTTTTGGTGGAGCATGTGAATAAAGGAATCAATATAAATACAAATTGGCAGCTTTTCTCAAAAGAGTATTGATTGAAGATAATTTGTATTTATAGGGAATCCTATGTTGATTATTAAAACGGATCCTGAGCATCTTGAAACTCTGGACCAGAATATTGATTGATTGATCCTTCAGAAGAGTGGGAATGTCCTGAACCTTCTTCTGAACTGTCTGAACTGGATGAATGGGCTTCACTTTGTTCCATAATTTGTTGGACGAGTTGGAGCACTTCATCTTTAGATAACTTGGACTTGTTTTTGTCTTTGACCTTGGACTGGGCAGGAGGTGAAATGGGCTGAGCCTTAACTTTGGATTTTGACTTGGGCTTTGATTGAGTCTTGGGCTGAGCCGGCATTGCAGGGCCTTTGGACTTAGCCTTGGACTTTGATTTGCTAGATGTGGACTGGACCTTTGATTTAATGGGCTTGGAACCACTAGATGAGGGGCTTCCAAGGTTGATTGGAGGAAGACTGGGCTAACTTCCTTGACTGTTTGCAGCAGTTGGGATCTGCTGGGCTTTAGCAAGTGCAGGAGTAGGAGCACATTGATCAGATGAGAATTCTTCTTGAACAATTTCAAAAATGCGGGCAAATTGAACTTAGCCCACCATTTGACTGAATGCTGGCGGATGACTATTTTATCATCAAGTCCATAATGCCATTTGAATATCCAAGGGATTTTATATTTGGATATAAAAATTAACAATAATGGAAATTGTCGTTGGTGAATGGTGAATGGATAAACAGAGGCAAAATAATGAATTAACTCATTAAGACCATCAGGGAGAATATCTGAGATGGCGCCATAATGAGTCCACCATTGAAGAAACCAAAAAGGTAATTCAGATTTGAATTTTTGATCAAATGAAATAAACCAAGAATGACTGAAGGTTTCATTTTGGTACAAGAAGATCTTGAACCAAGCATCAACATAATCATGGTAATTATACTGAATGGAATGACCAGGTAAATCTCGAAGCTGATAAGGAGGACCCCATTTAGCTAAGGAAACAATGTTGTGAATGTAGATTGAATGATATAGGATTTTGTAAGAATAGGTGCGATCCTGAATTGGTTTAATCAGAATTGATTGATGATGAATCAAAATATCTTTGTAGTAAGAGAGTGTTTTCTCTGGATGTGAAAGGATGAAATGGCATCCAGAGCCAAAATAGGATTGAGCAATTTCATGAATGGTTTGATTCTTGGGGTGACTTGGTTCTTTGTAGAACAGGTTAGTAATATGTGATTTGGTGCACTCAGATCGAGATGACTTAATAGGGTTAACCGGAAGTGGAGTAACTGAAATGGTTTGGCTAGAAGCAAAGGGATCTGTAGCCAAAGCAGATGAGTAATTAGGCCGGTAAATGTTACCAAGGACTTGGTAACGATTAACCATCTTAAGAGAGGGAGATTGGGTGATTGATTCTAAAAGAGGAGGAATAAGAAGTTGATTAGGTTTACTGGAGGATGGGACCAAAGCCTTGGAAGGAGGCCTTGGGCGAGACATCTGTTGAATGAAGAAACAATGATCAGCAACCAGAAAGAAGATCTAAATAATTTTGGTAACAATTCAAACGATTAATGTAATCAGCAAGTAAACTGCGACGAGCTTGGATCAGATGGTAATTGATGTATTGGGCTCTTTTAGTAGTTTTTCTGGCTAATTGGAGGCGTTGGATTCGAAAAGTAACTTGGTGTATCAGGGTTTGGTAACGGGTAATGTGGGTTTTAATATAGGCAATTTGTGGAGTAGCACTCATCCCTTACCCCCCTGTAAAAATTCCCGGGTAAGAAAATCAGGGAGGGAATTTTGGCAACCAGGAATGTAGGTAATATCAAAATCAAAAATACTTAAAATAGATTGCCAACGGGCAAAAATTTGTTTACTAGCAAGATTTTGAACATCTTTTTCAAGAACATATTTAGCCGATTTGCAATCAATACGTAGTAAAAATTTTTGATTTAAAATATCATCCTGAAATTTGTGAATACATAAAACAGTAGATAAATTTTCTTTTTTAATAGTACTATAATTTAATTGTGCTTTATTCCAGACACCAGAATGGTAACGAACAATTTGTTCAGGAGTTTGAGGAGTAACTTTCTGAAGAAGAATGCCTCCATAACCGATATCGGAAGCATTAGTTTGAATAATTTTGAATGAATTCTCAGTAGGAATACCAAGACAAGGAAGAGTTTTAACATATTGTTTGACCTGTTGAACAATAGCAGTATGAACAGAAGACCAAGGAGGAGGATTATCCTTTAACCTATCAAACAGGGGTTGGCAGATTTTCCTAAGGTCTTTATAAAATTCAGCAATGTAATTAAGAGATCCTAAAAACCTTTGTAATTGGGTTTTATCAAGAATTTCATCAGGAAATTTAGATGCAAACTCGATGGGGGCGACTAATGGGAAGAATGGTATTATGGTGAATATCGTAACCTAAAAATCGAACCTTGGTTTGAAATAACTTAATCTTAGGAGCAGATATGACTAAACCATGACTTTTAATGGTGTAATAGAAAGCAGTTAAATGTTTCCAATGGTCATGAATTGAGTTGGAAAAAATTAATAAGTCATCAATGTAAACAATGGAAAAATGACTAAATGGATTGAATATATCATTCATAATATTTTGAAATTCACTAGGAGCATTTTTTAATCCAAATGGCATGACATTCCATTCATATTGACCAAAGGGTGTATTAAAAGCAGTTTTATATCTATCTTTGGGGTGGATTTGAATTTGCCAAAAACCACTTTTTAAATCAAATTTACTAAAAACAACAGCTTGACTAAGTCTCTTGATTAAATCTTTTTTATTGTGGATAGGATACCGAATCCATTCTAGAACAGTATTTAAATGTTTATAATTGATAACTAATCGAGGAACACCTCGTTCTAATTCAGCATTTTTATTGACATAAAAAGCAGGGCAAGACCAGGGAGATTTACTAGGACTAATAATCCAATTTTTTAATAGTTCATTAATTTATTTTTTACACATTTTAAGTAGTTCATGATTCATTTGAATAGGTCTGGATTTAGTAGGAATTTGTCGTTCATCAAAATTTTTAATATATGGTAAAGTAACTACATGCTTTTTCCTATGCCAAAATGCAGTAGGTAAGGTTGAGCAGACAGTTGATTCTAATTTTAATTTAAAATCATTAATTTGAGAAATAATAATTGGATCAGTTAACTTTTGATCAATTCGTTTGTAATTAATTTCTTCTTTAAGAAAATTAATTTGTCTGGTTAGACGATTAATAGTATGAGAAATAGAACAGTCTTTTAATAGTTTTAATTCAAGCACTTCTGGTGGAAACAAGAATTTAAAAGTAACAGGTTGTCCTAAAACATGAGTAGTAATTCCAGTAGCAGATGTAGTAAATGGATAAAGTAAATGTATAAATGGTGTTCCTAAAATAATTTTATCAGTCATGTTTTTGACTAAAACAAATGAGGTTTTGAAACAGACATTATCTTGACAGATATGTACTTTAGGTAATTTATATTTAATATACATTTGACTACCATTGGCAGAGGTTAAATTTTCATAACATTTTTGATAGTATTTAGTAGGGAGTAAACCTTCTTGTATGCAATTTAAATCAGTACCAGTATCAATTAAAGCAACTAATTCTAATTCAAAATCATCGATAACAATTTTAATTTGGGAATACCATTTTTGCATATAGATTTTATTGATTAGATTCAATCGTTTGTCTTCAAGATTATTAGATTGAGATCGATTATCAAATAAAAGTTTATCGGGATTAGTATTATCAGAATCAGAATTATGTTCAGATTCATGTGGAGAAGTATTGTGATGAGGTTGGAAATTGTCAAAACTTTGATTAAGTTTTAGAGAAATAATTTCATCTTCTAATTTTTTATCTTTAGTCTGTAAATCTCAGATAGTTTGTTTAATTTGGTTGATTTCAAATTGTAAATCTTGGAGTGTGACTTCTTTAGTTTTATTTTTGAATCATTCTAAAGTCTTGGATAAACTAATAATAGGTTTGTTAAACTTAGGTTTATTGTCTGAATGAATTAATAAAGATTTTAATTTTTCCATATATTTTTGTTTTAAGCTAGGATCATCCAATTTTCTAATTTATTCTATTAATGCAGATTCTTCTTGATTTGATTTTGTCAGAACAGTAATTTGTTTAACTGGTTTACAGCAGACATCATTGCATCCTAATGTTATATTATTATTATCATCAGAATCAGTATTGGTTGAATAATTAGTAGAGGAAGTTTCAGGATTATCAGAAGAGGAAGTACCAGCAGATTGGTTTAATTGAAAATTTTCAAATATTTGATTCTTAGAGTCTTCACTTATTTGTAATTGGTTAATCTGATTCTTCAGTTTTTGCTTTTCTTTGCATTTATAAGAATAATGACCTTTTTGACCACAGTTATAACATGTGATATCTTTATGAGATTTAGATTTGGGATGTGATTTCTTGTAATATTTCTTTTTGGGTTTAGTATAAAATTTATCATTGGATTTAAAAGGTGAATAATTCTTTTTGTATTTATTAGAATATTTGGATTTATATTTATGCTTAGAATATTTATGTGATTTCCTACGAGAGGGTGCTACATGAGGTAAACCGTATTGTTCACAAAAATTTCCTAATTCATATTTAGCTTTGTGTTTATCTTTGGTGGCTTTTTGACTAAGTTTAAGATCAATACACATCTTTAATCCTTCTTTTTGAATAGTGCTAATTATATCACCATAGGTTAAATTATCATATTCAATAATACCAGTAGGTTGACTAAGAACATCTCTAATTTTGTGAGCAAATAAACTAGGTAATCCATTAGTAAATTTTTCTTTCCAAAATAATTTAGTACAGTCTTCTCTTAACATAACTCTAGAGGTAAATACATCTTTATACCATCGGAAGTCACTTAAGGTTGGACAAGTAAGATTACTGAGTTGATCATGTATGCGAGAATAGATATTCGTTGGGGTGCCTATAAAATGTCTAACAATTGTATAATTTAAGGCATTAATACCATCAGGGTGGCAACATCCAATGTTTTCATCAAAAATAGGTAGAACATTATCGTCAGTTTGATTAGCATAAATAACGGATTCTCGTTGTTCTTCGGTTAAATATTTTTCCCACCAAGATTTGAGCATACCAGTGAAACCAGAAGTAATTAATGTAACAATTTCAGATTGAGTATAATGGGATAATTACTAAGGTAGCTATTAGCGACCATAGATAAATGATTTAATTTTTGAAGGATTTGATCTTCACTAAGACCATCAATGTTCCATTCGTATAGCTTTTTGGAAGAGACAGAAAATTGATTATTAAGATTATTTTCTTCAAATTGAAGATCAACAGGAGCAGGTCTAGAATACCAATTTTTGGTAGTGTGTGGATTAACTTTAGGATAATGAATTTTATTTAAAGTAGAAGATTGGAATTGTTGAGTTAATTGATTGAGTTCATTACTAGAAGTTTCAGTGTCAGATTGGGTAGAAACAGTTTCAATATTAGGTTGTTGATTTAAAACAGTGAGACCCTTATCTTTAGACGGTGAAGCATTATCAGAGGTAGATAATTTAGTAAATAATTTTTCAATAGCTTTGACAGTAAATTGATCATTGGTGATTAAACTAGTACGTTTGGAATGATTACTGGGGAGATTAAGCAAAGGTGGTTCTAAGGGTTGTTTAGTGGATGTGGTTTGAACAGATTCGAAATTGGTTTCTATCTTGTCTAATTATTTACCAATTGTGTTTAAACATTGGTTAGTATAATTATTTTGTTCAATAACCTTTTTAATTTCATTGTCATTACCAGGTAATTTGAAAGGAGAAGCAGGGATTTCAGAACCTTGTTGATTAAGAATGATTTTCTCTAAAGGAGGATGACTAGAGCTAATAGAAGTGGTGTCAGAAGTTTTCCATTTATGTTTAGTAATGGTGTAATAACCCTCACCACTGCTTACCGATAAACATTGATTACCGTTAAATTGAACTGATTATGACTGATAATTGAACTGATTAAAATACTGAACTGACTGACTGAAAACTGGAACTGAATTGACTGAGTATGTATGTTAATCTGTATTCTATCTGTTTGATGGTTTATTTGATCTGTTCATGTTTTATGTTGAAACTGCTAATTGAAGGCCTTATCGGCGGCCGAACCGGGAATTGATTGATGTTTTATGATCCTCATAATTAATGTGATTTTATGGTATATTTATCTGAAAACTGATTAGGTATGATTAAATTAGATTAAATATTGATGGATTGCTAGTTTTGGACTTAATTACCAACTAACCCTTAGTGGCCTACTCAATATAATATCTTTGAGCCTTACACTTGACCACACTACACATTTGCTCAGCCTTTCTCCTTGCCATAGCCGACCAAGAGAGGGAGAGAGTGAGAGAAATTGGATTTCATCTTGAATTGCTTGGGACTTGAAGAATTGCTTGCTACTTGAAGTGTAGATTGTTAATTTGAGCTCCTAAATCTTGAATACAAAACTAAGGTAGGAAACTCATCTTCTTATTGTTGCCATTGAACTAATTCTTGCATGATTCATGCTTCATAGTAGAACTAAGTCATGTTTTGGTTCATTGTTGTTGAATTGAAGCTCAATCCTTGCATGCATGTTAGTATTGTTAGATTCTGAGTTGAGTTCATGGCAAATTGTCACTTGCATGTCCATGTTTTGAGTGTAGGCCATGTTTTCATCATGTTTGTGAATCAATTGGCTCACTAGAGCATGTTTTGAAGCTTTGAATTGATTTGAAGATCATGCATGTCATGTTTGAGGATTGTTCTTGAAAATGGTTTGAAATTGGATTTGAATTAAACACCCTTGGGCTTTGATTTCTCAAAATTGAGCTTTGAACCATGATATTCTATGTGTTTACAAATGTTTTCTGGAAATTCAGCCCAAGAGGTCGAGTTTTGAGTTGTTAAAACTTGGTTTTTGGCTTGGAGGTGCAATCTGGGTTTTCCAAATTCTTCACTTCCGCTCGAGCGGGTGAAGTGACGCTCGAGCAGGGAATCCGAGCATCCAGTATCTCTGCACTGTTTCACAGTCCGCTCGAGCGGAGGATTGGGCGCTCGAGCGGAGTCATGTGTCTCAAGCTCGAGCGGGCGTCGAGCGTCCGTCGAGCGGAGATTTCACCCATCCAGTACTTTTGCAGTACGCTCGAGTGGTGTATTTGCCGCTCGAGCGGGTACCTTTGTCTGCATATCCGCTCGAGCGGAGTGACCTACGCTCGAGTGTGACCCCTGTTTTCTGAAAAATCTGAAAATGCTTTTAAAAGTACATCTTTGTATCCTCATCCCATTCTAGGCATTCTTAGACCTAGTTTAAGACATTCTAATGAGGACATAGATGTAGAACACACCGAGGCATTAGGGATTAAATTATTATCTCTTCCGACTGTGTAGCTTAGTGTGTGTTCAATCTGTTAACTGTGTAGGGTTGGCGACTGGGGAGACGCTCTAGCATACTGTAGCCCGAACTTTGTGAGTAACGATTGTGTAAAGATATGTTCACAAATGATTATTTTCTGAACAACTGAACTATACTGTCCTAAACTGATTACTGTTAACTGATTGAATGTATGTCCTATATTCTGAACTGTATTGTGGCATCCTTAGCACCTACTGTTTACTGTTACTGTGACAGAAATCTCTGTCGGTTCCCTTGTTGGAACCACTACTGTTTACTGACTGATGGCCATCATTACTGCTCGGTCTTTTAAGACCTACTGTTTACTGTACTGTTATGCTAATGGGTGTACCACATATGACTGTACTAACTGAACAACTGAAATACTGTTTAAATGAACTGTTTTCATATTGTAAGGACATTCATTCTTAACCTCTTTACACATTATGTTATTCACTGGGCTTTAGCTCACTGCTCATATATATATATGTAGGTGTACAGGCACCAGACCGCGGCTAGGAGCGTCAGGGTTACTCCAGTTTTGTCAAGCCAACTACCGTGCCTCACTGCGAGGTTCCAAGCCTATCATGCTAAGGCTTAGGGGTGTTTTAGGACTCCCCCTTCTGTACTGTCTTGCTGTTTTGTAATAACTGAATGGATTGTATAGACCGAATGTTTACTGTACTGTTATATAGGGATTGAGTCCCTATTCTGAATGATTATATATATTGTATATGCCTTCCCACTGAATGTAAATATGTTTGGAAAGTCTTTTTGCATACAGACTGTCACAACTCATTGGGTATTGTTTATTTACTGTTTTGGCTTCCGCCAGGCCCTGTACTCTGTTTTACTGTACTACTGTTAAGCAGGCCTTCGGTAATCTTGGATTACTGGCCGGTTACGGTGCTAAACCCATAGGGCCGGGTTTGGGTCGTGACAAAGTGGTATCAGAGTGATACTTACCACGAGTTATACCGTACACACGTGTCCAAATGAGCTATAGGGTATCTTAGAAAAGTAATTAGCGCATCTCATGAGCATGATAAGTGTGTGGTTATGTTATGACTGAATATATGCTAACGTGTTAAACTGTTAAAAGAATGACTGCTTATGTTTAAAACTGGTATAATTGTTTATAGTGAAATGGATAACGCAAACACTGCAAATAAAACTGAATCCTCATTCTCTGAGGCCTGAATGGCCAGACTGGAACAAATGATAGAACTGATAACTGCAAGACTGGATCAACAACTGAACCAATAGCCCCTACCTCCTCCTCCTCTGGCTGTACCGGAACCAAATATGAATGTAAATGATGGGGATATAATTGTTCTCACCCATAAGTTCAGCAAAATGAAACTGCCGTCCTTTCAGGGAGGGCTAGAACCGTTAAAAGCTGAAGCATGGGTTCTGGAGACTGAAAAATTGTTTGAAGTTTTCCCGTGCTCTGAAGCACACAAGGTACTGTTAGCCACCTTTACATTGCAAGAAGAAGCTAGAAGGTGGTGGATGCTCATCCGTGATGAAAATACCGTTCTGACTTGGGCTCAATTCAAGGGAGCCTTCTTTGAAAAGTACTTCCCTCAGTGTGTTAGGGACAGAAAAGTAACTGAATTTGAACAGCTGAGACAAGGGGCAATGTCTGTGGCTGAATATGAGACGAAATTCACCGAGCTTGCTAGATATGCACCGCATATGGTGGATACTGAGTATAAGAAGGCCAGAAAATTTGAAGGCGGCCTTAATGTTGCAATTCTTGACCGAATAAATATTCTGAAATTACCGAATTATGTAAATGTTCTTGACAGAGCCTTGATGGCTGAATCAAACATTGAAGCACTGAAAACTGAAACACCAGCGTTTGAATGGCGTGGTAAAAGGCAGGGATTTAAATTCAAGAAAGGCAAGCATAATCCATTGAACAAGAAACAGAATACGGGGTCAACGACTACGTCTAGTCAAGGAAACCGTACAATACCGCCCTGTTCTGAGTGTGGTAAAAACCACAAGGGAGTCTGTTACAAGATATCAGGAGCCTGTTATAGGTGTGGCAAAGTGGGCCACATGGTTAAAGACTGTCCCTCTGCTCCACAAGCTGGTAGTAAAGCTACATCAAGCGTAGCGGCATCAACTGTTACACCGAAACCGAACCCCAAAGCTTCCGGGAAAGAGCCTATGAGGCAGGTCCGAGTGTTCGCCCTAGTACCGGGAGACGTCCAGAATACCGAGACCGTTGTGTCAGGTATTCTCTCTATTTGTACTTAGAATGCTTATGTACTGATTGATTCGGGGTCTACGCATTCTTATGTGTCACATGCTTTTTCGCGTAAATTGAATAGACCCTTAGAACCTATGAATTATCTGTTAGCTGTATCATCACCCGTTGGGGGATCTAAGACCTGTGCATACATGTACCCTGCTTGTGAAATTATTGTTGGAGATGCACATCTGTTTATCGATTTACTGCCATTGAACATTGATCATTTTGATGTAATATTGGGGATGGACTGGTTAACGAAATATCATGCCACCATAGACTGTGTAACGAAACAAGTAGTTTTCCGTCCACCTGGTCTACCTGAATTTGTGTTTAATGGGGTTGGAGTAGTACCTCCCCCGTATCTGATCTCATCTGTGAAAGCTGTAAAATTGATTAGAAAATGATGTAAAGGGTATCTGTGTTCTGTATTGACTGTGTCTACTGATGATAATGCTAATGTGAACTGTATTCCTATAGTCAGAGAATTCCCAGACGTTTTCCTAGATAATCTTCCAGGAGATTTGATTGACAGGGAGATTGAATTTACTGTTGATGTGATTCCCGGAACACAGCCAGTTTCTAAAGCTCCTTACTGAATGGCTCCAACTGAATTGAAAGAACTGAAAGTGCAATTGCAAGAGCTGTTAGACAAAAAGTTCATCAGACCTAGTACCTCACCATGGGGCGCACCTGTTCTGTTTGTAAAGAAGAAAGACGGCTCACTAAGACTGTGCATTGACTATCGTGAACTCAATAAGGTAACTGTAAAGAATAAATACCCATTACTGCGTATTGATGACCTGTTTGATCAGTTACAGGGTGCTAAAGTATTTTCGAAGATTGATCTCAGATCCGGATACCATCAGTTGAAAGTTAAATCAGATGACATTGATAAAACTGCTTTTAGAACGAGGTATGGACATTACGAATTTTTAGTTATGCCTTTTGGAGTCACGAACGCACCAGCTGCATTTATGGACCTTATGAACAGAATCTTTAAACCGTACCTTGACAATTTTATTGTTGTATTTATTGATGACATACTGATTTACTCCAAGAATATAGAAGAACATGAATATCATCTGAGACTTGCCCTACAAACCTTAAGAGAACAGAAACTGTATGCTAAACTGTCTAAATGTGAATTTTGGCTTGACCATGTTATGTTTTTGGGGCATGTTGTTAGCAAAGATGGAATTTCTGTTGATCCGCAGAAAACCGAAGCTGTAGTGAACTGGCCTAGACCAACCAACGTGACTGAAGTCCGAAGCTTTTTGGGTTTGGCTGGATATTACAGAAGATTTGTCAGAGATTTCTCCAAAATTGTCTTACCATTGACTCAACTGACTCAGAAAGGAATATCATTTGACTGGACTGACCAAAGGGAATCTGCTTTCCAGGAGTTGAAAACTCGACTTGTGACTGCACCGGTTCTTACCTTACCTTCAGGTACAGATGGTTATACTGTGATTAGTGATGCTTCTCATAAGGGTTTGGGATGTGTTTTAATGCAGAATGGGAGAGTAATTGCCTATGCTTCCCGACAACTGAGACCGCATGAAAAGAACTACTCGACCCATGATCTGGAACTTGCTGCAGTAGTATTTGCATTGAAAATTTGGCGTCACTACCTGTACGGGGTGACATGTGAAGTATACACCGACCACAAGAGTTTAAAGTATTTCTTCACACAGAAAGAACTGAACATGAGACAGCGGAGATGGCTAGAACTGATAAAGGACTATGACCTACAGATATTGTACCATCCGGGAAAAGCCAATACCGTTGCCGATGCATTGAGCCGGAAATCAATTGGAAACTTGGCATGTTTGCTTACAGGACAGAAAGAGTTGCTTTGTGACCTTGAAAAATCTGAAATTGAAATTGTTTTACGAGAACAAGGTGGAACCTTAGCTGCTATTTCTGCTCAACCGGCACTGATTGAAGAGATTAAAGAGAAACAGCAACCAGATGACTTCTTGAAGAAGATCATCGAAGAAAGAGAATCTAAACCGAGACCGGGATTCAAATTTGAGAATAATGTACTGAAATTTCAAGAAAGACTATGTGTACCGAACGATACTGAACTGAAAAGAAGAGTTCTGCAAGAGGGCCACAACTCAAAATTTTCTATCTATCCGGGGAATACGAAAATGTACCAAGACCTGAAACTGAATTTCTGGTGGCCAGGAATGAAGAAAGAAATTGCTGATTTTGTATCGAAATGTCTTCATTGCCAACAAGTTAAAGCCGAACATCAACGACCCGCAGGCTTATTGCAGCCCTTACCGATACCGGAGTGGAAATGAGAGCATATCACCATGGATTTTATAGTGGGATTGCCTCGCTCCAGTAAAGGTATGGACTCGATTTGGGTTATTGTTGATAGACTGACTAAATCTGCTCACTTCTTACCTGTTAAGACAATTTATAATGCGGAAAAATTGGCTATACTCTATATTGATGAAATTGTTAGACTGCATGGAGTGCCCGTGTCCATTGTTTCTGACAGGGATTCGAAGTTTACATCGAGGTTTTGGCAAAGCCTACAGACTGCACTCGGTACTGAATTGAGACTGAGTAGTGCCTATCATCCTCAGACGGATGGCCAGTCAGAAAGGACCATCCAGACTCTGGAGGATTTACTAAGAATGTGTGTCCTTGATTTTCAGGGAAACTAGGAAAGTCATTTGCCCTTAGCTGAATTTGCTTACAACAACAGCTATCACTCGAGTATTGGCATGGCGCCTTTTGAGGCATTGTATGGCAGAAAATGTAGATCTCCGATTTGCTGGGCAGAAGTTGGAAACGGGCCTTTGCTTGGGCCCGAGATTGTGTATGAAACAACTGAGAAAGTGAAACTGATACAACAGAGACTGAAAACTGCGCAGAGCAGACAGAAGAGTTATGCTGATGTCAGAAGACGAGACAGAGAGTATGAAGTGGGTGATCATGTATTTGTGAAAGTGACACCGATGAAAGGCCAGACTCGTTTTGGAGTCAAAGGCAAATTAGCACCGAGATACGTCGGACCATATGAGATTATCGAGAAAATCAATCCGGTGGCGTATCAAGTTGCGCTTCCTTCTGAAATGGAGCATATGCATAACGTCTTCCACATTTCCATGTTGAGAGACTACCTCCGGGATCTTTTTCATGTGATAGAGCCTACTCGTGTAGTGCTGAGTGATGACTACACTTACGAGGAACGGCCTATACAGATTGTAAGCAGACGGATCAAGAAACTGAGAAACAAAGAGATCCCGCTGGTAAAAGTTGACTGGCAGAACCATGGTGGTGAGTATGCCACATGGGAAAGGAAAGAGGACATGGCTAAAAGATATCCTGAACTGTTTCCACTGAATCCTGTTTTCTTCCAGAACGAAGATAACTCGAGTTTAGAGGACTAAACTCTTTATAAGGAGGGGAGACTGTAATAACCCTCACCACTGCTTACCGATAAACATTGATTACCGTTAAACTGAACTGATTATGACTGATAATTGAACTGATTAAAATACTGAACTGACTGACTGAAAACTGGAACTGAATTGACTGAGTATGTATGTTAATCTGTATTCTATCTGTTTGATGGTTTATTTGATCTGTTCATGTTTTATGTTGAAACTGCTAATTGAAGGCCTTATCGGCGGCCGAACCGGGAATTGATTGATGTTTTATGATCCTCATAATTAATGTGATTTTATGGTATATTTATCTGAAAACTGATTAGGTATGATTAAATTAGATTAAATATTGATGGAGTGTTAGTTTTGGACTTAATTACCAACTAACCCTTAGTGGCCTACTCAATATAATATCTTTGAGCCTTACACTTGACCACACTACACATTTGCTCAGCCTTTCTCCTTGCCATAGCCGACCAAGAGAGGGAGAGAGTGAGAGAAATTGGATTTCATCTTGAATTTCTTGGGACTTGAAGAATTGCTTGCTACTTGAAGTGTAGATTGTTAATTTGAGCTCCTAAATCTTGAATACAAAACTAAGGTAGGAAACTCATCTTCTTATTGTTGCCATTGAACTAATTCTTGCATGATTCATGCTTCATAGTAGAACTAAGTCATGTTTTGGTTCATTGTTGTTGAATTGAAGCTCAATCCTTGCATGCATGTTAGTATTGTTGGATTTTGAGTTGAGTTCATGGCAAATTGTCACTTGCATGTCCATGTTTTGAGTGTAGGCCATGTTTTCATCATGTTTGTGAATCAATTGGCTCACTAGAGCATGTTTTGAAGCTTTGAATTGATTTGAAGATCATGCATGTCATGTTTGAGGATTGTTCTTGAAAATGGTTTGAAATTGGATTTGAATTAAACACCCTTGGGCTTTGATTTCTCAAAATTGAGCTTTGAACCATGATATTCTATGTATTTACAAATGTTTTCTGGAAATTCAGCCCAAGAGGTTGAGTTTTGAGTTGTTAACACTTGGTTTTTGGCTTGGAGGTGCAATCTGGGTTTTCCAGATTCTGCACTTCCGCTCGAGCGGGTAAAATGACGCTCGAGCGGGGAATCCGAGCATCCAGTATCTCTGCACTGTTTCACAGTCCGCTCGAGCGGAGTCATGTGTCTCAAGCTCGAGCGGGCATCGAGCGTCCGTCAAGCGGAGATTTCAGCCATCCAGTACTTTTGCAGTACGCTCGAGCGGTGTATTTGCCGCTCGAGCGGGTACCTTTGTCTGCATATCCACTCGAGCGGAGTGACCTACGCTCGAGCGTGACCCTTGTTTTCTGAAAAATCTGAAAATGCTTTTAAAAGTACATCTTTGCATCCTCATCCCATTCTAGGCATTCTTAGACCTAGTTTAAGACATTCTAATGAGGACATAGATGTAGAACACACCGAGGCATTAGGGATTAAATTATTATCTCTTCCGACTGTGTAGCTTAGTGTGTGTTCAATCTGTTAACTGTGTAGGGTTGGCGACTGGGGAGATGCTCTAGAATACTGTAGCCCGAACTCTGTGAGTAATGATTGTGTAAAGATATGTTCACAAATGATTATTTTCTGAACAACTGAACTGTACTGTTCTAAACTGATTACTGTTAACTGATTGAATGTATGTCCTATATTCTGAACTGTATTGTGGCATCCTTAGCACCTACTGTTTACTGTTACTGTGATAGAAATCTCTGTCAGTTCCCTCGTTGGAACCACTACTGTTTACTGACTGATGGCCATCATTACTGCTCGCTCTTTTAAGACCTACTGTTTACTGTACTGTTATGCTAATAGGTGTACCACATATGACTATACTGACTGAACAACTGAAATACTGTTTAAATGAACCGTTTTCATACTGTAAGGACATTCATTCTTAACCTCTTTACGCATTATGTTATTCACTGGGCTTTAGCTCACTGCTCATATATATATGTAGGTGTACAGGCACCAGACCGCGGCTAGGAGCGTCAGGGTTACTCCAGTTTTGTCAAGCCAACTATCGTGCCTCACTGCGAGGTTCCAAGCCTATCATGCTAAGGCTTAGGGGTGTTTTAGGACTCCCCCTTCTGTACTGTCTTGTTGTTTTGTAATAACTGAATGGATTGTATAGACCGAATGTTTACTGTACTGTTATATAGGGATTGAGTCCCTATTCTGAATGATTGTATATATTGTATATGTCTTCCCACTGAATGTAAATATGTTTGGAAATTCTTTTTGCATACAGACTGTCACGGCTCATTGGGCATTGTTTATTTACTGTATTGGCTTCCGCCAGGCCCTGTACTCTGTTTTACTGTACTACTGTTAAGCAGGCCTTCGGTAATCTCGGATTACTGGCCGGTTACGGTGCTAAACCCATAGGGCCGGGTTTGGGTCGTGACAGATGGTATTGATCTTTTTGTAATATTTGTCAACATATTGTAACAGAGGTAATTCAAAACTATATTCAACCATAAAATCATACCATTGTCGAGTAATTTTAGACATTTGAGTAGAATTGTATTTAGAATAATAAGCATGTCGTTGGGTTCTATTTTTCGGAGATTTAAAGTCAATAAGCAATTTATCTAGATCAGGTTTAAATTCTTTTTTGATCGTCATTAATTGAGGATTAATAGGTGGTATAAATTCTTTGAAATCAGTTTGGGTAGGAGAATTATTAGAAGCAATTTCTTCTTCAAGATGAGTATGGGTAGAATAAACAGGTTTGCTAATCTAGGAGGAAGTAGTGTTATCTATTCCTTTTAATTTATTAGTAAAAGGTTAACTATTTTGACCAAGATAAATTTTACTATTTTTTCGAAATAAAGGAGTATGAAATATTTCATCTTCAATTTCAGTGTCAGTTGGAACACTGGAAGTACTATGTCTAGAAGATTGACTACGATTAAATTTTATGCGAACAGAACCATCATTGAATTGGTGAATATCTTGGATATCGTGTATTGAGGATTGTTGTTGTTTATGTTTGTAATTTTCATTAACAGTAATCCATTGATCGGGTAAATCTATATTTTTCTATTCAATCATTTGAGGAATATTAATATGTGATTCTCCAGGGTTACTACTGCTTTGGATTAATAGAGTTTTATCTTTGGGACTCTTGTGTAAAGCATGAACATTTAAATTAGTTTGCATACATTTATAATGAACACGATATATTAAAGCAATATTATGAACTTTTTCATTCATGTTAGTAAATGAACCATGTAATTGAATATTTAATGTTAATGCATCTAAAATATGTGGATCACGTAAACTAAGTATAAAATCACGAAAACAATTAAAATGTACTGGTGTAGACGCGCCCGTGGGCCTCACTATAGTTCGGACACGATTTGTGTCACGGTCCTTAATCTGAACCAAAGAGTCCAAATCCGGCAAATCGTTTTGAGAAACAGATTTTTGAAAAGAAGTGTCAAACATGGACTGCTTTGCCAGATACAGAGTCGCCACCTAAATATTTTATTTTGGGGGAATTTAGGAAACCTTGACTCGGTGCCAAAGGCCACGTGTCTGTCATCACCAAAGTTACCTCGTCTCGGGAACTTGGGTACGATTGGGGAAGGTCAGCTATGAGCACCCCCTCTCGCCTGATCCGAAGATCGGCCTCTACTAACCGTGATATCCGTTTTTGAAAACGTTATGTGTTCTTATCCCGATTATTAGCCTAAAATTACTAGGTTATGCGCATAGCAAACAAGTATAGACTAGATTGCCTAATTTGGGAATAAGCATTGCATATCCGTTTGTTTTTGGAAAAATATTTTGGAATTTACTACTCGCAAGTAGGCTGAAACACGGATTTCAATGAGCCATTCTAACTCAGACAATCCAACCTTCACCCACAGGCATTCAAGCAGTTTATATCACATAAGCAGCTAGCCTCATGGTAATCATGCTATCATGGCAACACTCACACGCATGCAAGGATGCTAAAGTATAAATACTTACATTGTACTCCGTGTCAAAACAAAAACTAGTTAGTAATCATATGCATGATCCTAGTTCATGTTTGGATGGCTAATGCAACACATGCAAGATGCAACTAAGATAGGCTCGGCTAATCTACAATGACATGTGAAATGCTACAACTAACACGTATTCAATTTGGAATTGAAATACAAATGCAGTTAGAATGATGCGCCGAGCCCGGTGCATGCGAAACGGATGAATGAATGCAAACATGCTGTCATGCTGTTATGCTAATTTAAATATGCCTAGTCTACCATCATAAGCAGGTAAATAAAAGGGAAGAAAGACGTGGGATTGGAAGACATGCACACACGCACCCACACTTATTACAAATTTGCCCTCGCTCGGAGGGACCAAAAGAATAATACAATCCGAATAATGAATTACCTATTCTAGCTAATTAATTATTACAGACCCTTTAATTTAACAAATTAAATGCAGAATAGAGATGGCCACAGCCCTGCCTCGGGATATGCAAATGATGCATGCTCGATCCATCTTGCCCGGAAACCCGTACCATGCCACTGCTGCCTCTGTTAATGCTGCCCTGCTCCTCTGAAAATTGCCAAAGTCTTGGAATATGTTCTCTGAACACTTTAGAACACCATCGGCTAAGGGAAATAACCACCGGCCATGGGAAATCTCCATCGGCTGCTTTCAAGTCTATCGGCCACATATTCTTTGCCGGTCGGCACTAAACACTGCCGATCGGCCACAAATTCCTGCTGGGACCTGCAGTTGACAGCAGCAGAGGGCAAAGCAGTACATGGCATGGAATTTTGAGCAAATGTGAGCTTGGTCACACTCCCAATCATGCAAGAGACTCAAGGGAGCGTGACCCTCGACCCTCGGGCCATCAATCATAGATTTTGATGTATGATGGCCTAAGGAGCCGAGGTTGCAATTCAATATAAAATGCATGCAAACAAAACACGTGAATACCAACACCCTATCATGTTGGAGTTAAGGGGATTGGCAACCGAGGATTGGGCGTGTTTTGTCACTTGAAGTACAAACACTCCTCAATCCCCATGCCCGGTTTGACACCCCAAACCAAGCAATGCAATGCATATATACAAACTTGGCTCAAATGCTCGACATGAGGTTAAAATGCAAAACATGCCAAATGTAATGCAACTTAAACATGCAAACTAAGTTAGTGCATTCTAAATGTGCCAAGTATGGTACAATGTATATGAGATGCAACTAGATAAATGCCATACCAACATGCAAGTGTGATACAATGTAAGCATGAGGACCAAAACAATGCAACATGGTCATGCAATGGTGGTGCTAAACCATGAAGGGCAGACCTCAGTCCACCCCAAAACAGTGACCAAAAGGTGTCCAAAATGGTGAACAAGCACTTATGCCAACATGCAAGCCAAAGGGGCCCAAAGCTAAGGCACAAACAAGGGGCATTCTACTACAACCCTCATGACCACTCATGGCATGGACTAAGAGACCAAAAACAGATGTTCAATGCAGCAAAATACACCCAAAAACCCGCTGATATGGCAGCCCCAAAATGCCTTAAACATACAAGCATGCACAATGCCCATTTCAAGGCACAAAACTACAACGCCTTAAAGCATGGGAAGGGACACAAATGACAATATAAGACCACCTTACATGGACTGAAATATGATCTTAAATAATGCCAAATCATGAGGATAGTCTAAGTTAAGCATGCTAGAAGCCAAAATACTCAAGGCCTACAAGCCAAAATGCAAAGCAACTACATCAAGCATGCCAAATATGACCAAAACAGTGGCCAACAGACCTTAAGCATGACAAATCATGACCGAAAGCTTCAACAAGCTAAGCTAAATCATGCAAGCACAGAAGCCTAAATAGAGGATGCATTTCTATGCAAAAGGGAGGGATACAAGACAAGGGTATTATGCATGCAAAAGACCACAAACCCGACCAAAGATAGAGATATAGTATGATCAAAAGACACCCAAAAACCCCTGAAATAGGGCCAAAATCAGTCAAGCATGCATGTTACCCTTTAAGCCAAAACAAGGATAAAAGAGAGACAAAGGGGAGAGGGGTGTCCCTCCCCTATGCAAGACCTCAAACCATCTTCTTCACCACTGAGATCTATTTTCAGTGGTGAAAAGAGCAATACAACAAAGGTCAACAAGGCTTAAAGAAAAGGCACCAAAAAAGGCCAAAAGAGGCCTAAGAGGGGGAGTTCGACCCCCAATGCCAAAATGACCTCAATGAGATGTCTTAAGTATGAAAATACAAAGCTTTTTTCAGTTATACACAAAGCCTAAAACAGAAAGCAAGATAGGTCAAAAGCCAATGCAAGATTGGGGAAACTAAAGTAAAGTGATTACCCTTGAAGAACCCTTGAAGAACAGTTGGTCCAGCCACCCTCTATTGACCAAAATCAGTCCAAAACCTCAACAAACAACCCTCAAAGTCCCTTAAAGTCGAAATAAGGTGTGGTAGTGTGTGTGTTAGTGCAAAACTAAGGTAAAAATGCACTTTTAGGCCACAAAACACACACAAGGGAGGAGAGAGAGGGAAATATAGAGAGAGAGTGTATATGTATATGTGTAAGCTCTGGTTTTTCTTTTAAAATCACCAACCTAGAAGAAGGAGGAGAGCTCTCCTCTTATAGAAGTTTCCCCTTGCAAAGCTTACCAAACAAGCTTGCTTAGAGGGAAATCCCTTCATACACATGTATGGAGGGGAACAGAGTGGGTGCCAGCTATCACAGCTGGCACAAAATATCTACTAAAAATAGATGAACAGTGATCGGCCATTCAAAATTGCCATTTTGGCAAAATAAATGGCCGACCGGCAACAAATAGTGCCGACCGGCAATATACATTGCCGATGGCATAAAATCACTGGCCGACGGCCTCAAGCCATGGCAGGTGATGTGTGGGGGTGCCTCACAAGGCATTCCCTGCCCCTCCAAGGCAAAACACAAGTGTTTGGTGCAAAACCAGACACAACACGATCGAGTCAAGAGATCCTGAGGCAAGGCGCGCAACCGAGACCTCCGGGAACTCAAGACGAACACAAACAAGGGTAATCACCAAGTGTTCCAATGGTGACGTCCAAGTCTTGAAGACGGTCAAAAATGGGGTGTCTACAACTGAACCTTTATGAAGACCAGTTTCCATCATACCCATTAAACTATCATTATAATCAAGAAAGTGAGCATCTCTTAAACATAACAGAACAAAGGTATTTTTACCTACCATGGTTAATGGATTAAGACCAACTTGGATTAAGCCAATATGCATGAAATTATAGCCATTATTTAAATGTCTGTTGATTAATTTTGAATCAAATAATTGACAGGTTTGTCGAGGCTTTTCTAAGGCGTAGACTTGTTCAATTGTTTTAACATGCAAAGTAATTTTAAAAACATTATGAAGAAAAGTCGTTTTATAAATTTCTTTAATTGGTAATTTAGGTATATTCCATCCTACATCAAATTTATCATTTTGTATTTCAACATCTTCTTCATTTAGTACTAAACCTTGATTTGGTATTGAGGGCAAAGTTGTTGACCTAGAACTGACTGATGAGTTACTTCTAAATAATCGACTCATTGTTTGGTTTAATTAATCAGTTTTACAGATATCTTAATACATACCCTATTCTTGTCATGTTATCACAGACCAAAATGGTTTGAGTACAGACCCTATTCGAGAGGCCCTTATGTCCGACACTGCCTAATCCTAAGGACTTACTCTGAACAAGAAACGAAAGTGGGTGACTTAAACCAGGTGGATAAACACAGACTGATCTCTTGGGTGATTAAGATGAACTGAAAACGTGATTAATCAAATAAACAATAATAATAATAATAATAATAATAATAATAATAATAATAATAAACGTGATTAATCAATATTATTATTATTATTATTATTATTATTATTATTATTTATTTATTTATTTATTTATTTATTTGCTTATTTGCTTGCTCTTGTTTCATATTAGTTGTGCTGTAAGCTAACCGATAGTGGTTACTTGAGCCACCTACATATTTCTTGTCTGTTCCTTTTTTTGTTTTGGTTTCGCAACAAGACAGGTTTTGCTCGGCCTAGTTGGCCGGTCGGTTAGCTTCTTTTGGACAAGATGGCATAATCTCCCAATGGTGACCAATTTCCACCAACGGTTCCAAGGAACATGAAGCTTTTCTTTTGTTTATTTTATTTTCAGTGTTTTGTGAGGTTTTTATTTTGTTGTAATATTCTCCTCATCTCTCTCTAATTTGGTTTGTAATTATTCTTTCAAGTATTGTAATAATTCCCCGCCCCGCTTCTTTCTATCCCGTTCTTTTACTCGCTTTCTTTATTTGTGAATATGCATCATATTTTATTTTTAGTATATCCTTGCTTTGCATCCATGTTTCATGCATCTTGATTCGACTAATTTTGCATTTGTGGATTTAATCAATTTCTATGTGATTATGTGTGCTACCTCATGTTCTTGACATGATTCACATGTCATCTTAAAAGTCGAATCTTTAGTTGCATCTCATGAATGAATTGCATTAGGATTTTGTATATAAGATCATGCATATTTTACTAACTTTGTTTTGTAGCTGTTCGCGAGATGTCGATAAATATGTGAGTTTTCATGATTTAGCATCCCGCTTGTACATAATTTTCTTATTATGTTTAGCATCTCACCATGTGGCTATTTGCTTATGTGATATAATTGTATGAATGCCAGTGGATGGAGATTGTGTCATTTAATTTGGAATGATGTTGATTTTCATGTTTGTAAACTCAATTTATTGGGGTTATACATCTTTAAAACTCTGTCAAAACTACAAGAAATCAAGTTGTTCCAAAGTGGGTGACATAGTCTATACTTGTATGCTTCACATAGTAAATTTTAGGATTATTAAATAATCAAAACATGAACATATAAAGAAATAAAATTCATATCATGGTTTAGTAGAGGCTGATCTTTTGATCAGGTGAGCGGCGGTGCTCAATTAATGACCTTCCCTTTTCATACCTAAGGTTCTGAGCAAAGCATCCTTGGTTACGATGAACAGTGACCTTGGCACGAGTCACAGGTTTCCTAATTTTCCCAAAAATATTAGGTGGCGACTCTGAGATTTGATGACACAGTCCATTTCTGGCAAAAGATTTTGCAATAAAACGGATTTTCTAAAAGTCGCCAAATGTGGACTCTCATTTACGTTTCACATTGCACTAGTGAGACTAGATCAAAGAGACTGAGAACTGTTTAATGCGCACGGGTACTACCCGAGCATGTTAGAGGCCTCAGACAGGCCTGGTCTCTAGCCAAGCTTTGAGCGGGCTGATGGGTCACACTAGGCTAGGAATGGCAACAGGCTGGGGTAGGGCGGGGGATCACACTCCTGTCCCCGATCCCCGATGGTGAAAATCTCCCCGTCCCCAGCCCCGATCCTCGACGAGGAGCCTATCACCGTCCCTGCCCCTCCCCCTAACGGGGATCGGGTTTCCCCGACTCTAAAATTCTTTGGTCCAAAAAAAAAACACACACACAACAGCTAAATGAAGAAAAAACTGAGTGTTGTTGGCAATTTAACAATTAACCATTTTTTAAAGTATTTTGAAAAATATCAAACCAAAAACAAATTAATCCATTTCTCATACCTCAACAAGAAACAATTAAACCAATGATCAACTTCAACATTACCCACTAAATTACTATCAGAGTGAAAAAAGTGAACAGAGGACACCATTGAAAGAAAATCCACTAAAAAAGACACAATAACACCCATTTTCCTACACAAATCAAAGTTTAACCACGATCTCAAGTGCTTCAACATCTAGTGGTCAATAGGATGGTCCAAACGATAGATCTGAGGGAATGGGGTGGGAGAGACGAATCTGAGGGAGGCATCAATGAAAACCATAACCCGCCGCCATCGACGAGCCTTCTTGGTGGAGACAGCGACAGATCTGGCCCACTCTCCGCCCTCTTCTTCTCTGCAACTCTCTATCTTTAGAATTCCTCTCTCTAAGCGCCATTGGTTGAATCTGGTTTTTCGAAAAGTAAGTGTGTGTGTGTGTGTGTGTGTGTGTGTGTTGAAGAGTGTTTGATGATGCTTACAACGGAGGGAAGGAGATCGATCGGTGGTGATGAGAGAGTTAGAGAGATAGAGAGAGAGAGAAACCCAGAAAGAGATAAGAGAGAGACGGTGAGGCTTGAGGGGTTGTGTTATGTTAGGGTTTGGTTTATATATATATATAGAGAGAGAGAGGGACATAATAGTAATTTCATATTGCGGAAATGGGGCCGGGGCTGGGACCGGGCCGAGTTCGGGCTATGAAAGCTATCCCCGTCCCCGGCCCAAAACTGATTGGGGATTCAATTTTGAATACCATCCCCGTCCCTACGGGGGTATTTTTTGGGAAAAAATCATTCTAATCGGGGTCGAGAGATCGGGTCCCCGTCGAGTCGGCTTGAAATTGCCATCCCTACACCAGGCTCACAGGATGGGTTGGGCTTCAACATGACGGCCCATGCTAAGGCCTATGTTCCCGGGCTGGGCTCAGGCCCGAGCCTAACTGTGACACCCGAATTTATAAATTTTATTCAATACTGCAATAAATAGAATTATTATAAAAAAATATAATAATAATAATAATAATAATAATAATAATAATAATAATAAAAACAACAACAACAACAAAACCATGTTAGATTTCTGTGGGACAAGGTCACTTCTGAGCGAAAGGTTGATTTGGCCCTTGGTAACTTCATGAGGTTAAATTTAATTTAAAAAAAAAAAATGCCAAGGCCAAGGCCATTACAAGTGGCATTACTCCTGAAAGGCTCGGACAAATAGAGGGAGCACAAGGAAATAATAACAAAGTGAGTTTTATTACATCTTGAGTTATCAAAATGTGTTTTCTACATGTCATGAGTTACCATAATATATTTTACGAATGTTTTGAGTTACCACAATTTATTTTATGTAATTTATGTTTTATGATTAGGTTAATGTTTCAATTACATGGATTATTTTCTAAACTCCATTTACTTAAATTAAAACCCATGGATATATTTGTTTAAATTTTAGAAATTATTTGACAATGAATTTGTGAACAATTATTTTTTGTAAGTACCACCACGGGAGTCCCATGCCTTGGGGGACTTAAATAACCATTGGCTCCTGTTTGGCCACTTTGTGGTCCTCTGTTTGTCATGGATCCATTGACCCCTGTTCTGATTATCACCCTAGTGACCCATGTTCTGTTCTGTTCTGTACTGTGGTTATATTTATTTATTCAGTTTCTGCCACTTAATTAATTTATTTATGCAACTTAAATTATGTTAATGTTTTAGCTTAAATAACTATCCATGGCTATTTTGTGCCCCTATACTCACAGTATAATATTTCCCACTCTGTTATGTGCTTATAGTTGTTACCCCTTTCAGATGACGAGGTTTAGCAGGATCAAGATGGAGATAAAATCACTGTGTTTTTCTTCTTCTTTTTTTGTACTACCTGTATTTTGATTGGACTCTTGTAATAAAATAAAAGCCCAAATGACTATTTTGTTTCTTTTTAATAAACTTTTGGTACCCAATTATTTTATTTTAATTTATTTAATTTATCTGTTGCGCTACTAATACAAAAATTTTAGAATTATTTTATTTTTATCTTGTTGCTATGCCAAGCCTTTGGGTACCGAGTTGGGGTCGTGAAAAAATGGTATCAAAGCAACAGTTTTTTTAAAAACAAAAATAGAATATGTTTTTGAATTTTTCTATGTTCACATTATTTGAATTGAAAATTATTTCAAAAAAAAAAAAAAAACCCTGAGTGTCTATTAATAAATATACATATATATATATATATATATTATCATAAAACAAAAATAAATAAATACTATATTTTGTCCAACATCATAATTGTCTAATTATATATATATATATATATATATTGTCATAATATAAAATAGATAAATAAAATATTATGTCCAACATGATTGAAAGAAATATTGGGTAGGTTAAGTTTTCCTATGTTGTAGGACATGGCACACCAAGAAGAATTGACTTGGTTCGAGCCCTAGGGAGCGCATCTAGCCTCTAACTTATTAGAAGGCTGGGGTGATTTAGAGAGTCTTATCAGGCAAGCCCAGCCGATACTTGACCAGCTCATTGGGAGACCCATATATTTACAGGCCGACCTCGTTGAGGATTTCTTATTCTGAAGACTTAGCCAAGCAGCACTCGTGAGAGGTATATAGGGCCGACCCACGTTGTTGATCTTGCTCCGGATCTAGAATAGTCGCGTCTCCTGGTCACACCTCTACCCCTAGGTTCTGCAGAAATGAGGGGACACACATATCCTAGCAGCTACATTCGCACTATGACACCTCCTCCACAGCACATTGTCCATACCCCAGCTGTGGACTTCACTGACAGTGCATCATACTTGGAGGTACCGATACAGATTACCGGACAGGAGTTTTGGGGTTATGATCACAGTGTTCCTATCTACATAGTCCAGGTGGTATGGAGCTGCTTTGGAATAGAGCATAGTGGGTGGGAGTTGGAGTCCCTCATACAGAGTGAGTTTACGGGGTTATTTCATGGGCCGGTATTCCGGAGTCAGTTCTCATGGTGGTGGCCTAACGGTCCCTTCTAGATGTCCGACTAGGAGATCCTTTTGTGACCTGACCGTGATTAGTTTAATCTAATTTTGTATCAGTAGGATTAGACACTAACACTTGACCGTTATCTAAGTATGTTGTACTAATATCTTTTCCTTGTATAAATAAAACCAGTATTATGTAAATGATGTATGTATTGGATATATGTGTTGTTATGGGATCGTTATGAATCACAGATATAATATTGCAATGATAATTGATTCAAAGAAAAAAACTAACAAAAAAAAGGAAATTCCACTAACCGTTTTCACCTTGTAGTAATGGCTAATGATGGAAATGGAACCGGATCATCAGTTATTGGTACTGATCCAATGGAGCAAATCATAGAAAGAGCAATTACTAGTTTTTTGCGAGCCCTACAAACCAACGTTAACAGCAGATTGCCTGAACGACGAGAAGAGCCAACTACTATAAAACAGTTCCAGGACTTGAAACCTACCATATTTACCAGCAGTACAAACCCACTGGTGACAGAAGCTTGGGTTAGAAATATGGAGAAGATTTTTTGCACGCTACCTTGCATAAAAAGACAGAAAGTGACTTTCACTATGTTCACCTTCAAAGACGATGCACAAGAATGGTGGCTACTTACCCTGGGGAAAGAAGATATTGTGACTTGGGCCAAATTCTTGAAGGTATTCTACGAAAAATACTTTCCAGATTCGCTGCGGGAACAAAAGGAGGCAGAATTCATACATCTAAGGCAAGGAACAATGACAGTGGCCGAATATGAGAGCAAGTTCACACAACTGGCTCGATTTGCGACATACGTCATCCCCACCGAAGCTCGAAAAGCCAAGAAATTCTAAGCAGGATTAGATGCTGAAATCAAGGAATGCTAGAGGTTTTGAAACTACCCACCTATTCGAAAGTGGCAGATCAAGCATAAATTGCAAAAAAAAGAGATTAAAGCCTTGCGCTCCGGGAAACCAAACCAGAGGAAGCGATTTTGGAAAAGAGATAACAGAAGACCCAGTGTCGCACCCCCAAGAGAGTAAATACAGGTACAACCAGTTCAACCAGTTGAAGTAATCAAGGTCCTACAAATCCCAGAGGTGGCACCATTTCAGCTTGCTCTACCTGTGGAAGGACTCATTGGGGACAATGCCGTCAAGATATGGGAGCATGCTTCAGGTGTGGCCAAGTTGGCCATTTGCTAAAAGATTGTCCAAAGCTTGCCAGTTCTACAGTCGATCCCTTTGAACCAGTCCGAAAAGCCACAGTGCCTGGAGGAATGAGGAAGGACCAAAAACGTCTAGGAAGAGCCTTTGCCCTGGTGCTTAGAAACCCGGAAGTTACTGAGAATGTTGTGTCAGGTACACTCTCTGTCTGTGGTCACTTAGTCCATGTTCTCTTTGACTTTGGTTCAACTTATTCTTTTGTTATCCGACACTTTGCTACTAAGTTGGCATCAACACCCGAACCCTTAGGATACATACTATCTGTGTCTTTTCCTTCTGGTAATTCTGCCCTTAGTGCTGATGTGTACAAATCTTATACTGTATCCTTAAAAGGTGAAACTTTACATATAGACTTGATTCCCCTCTGTATTAGTACCTTTGATGTGATCTTAGGAATGGATTGGTTAGCTGCCAACCATGCCTCTATTGATTGTGAAGCCAAAAAGGTCTTCCTCTGATCACCAAAGCAACTCGAGCTTGTCTTCAAAGGAACTGGAGTCTCTCCCCCTCTATGTGTTATATCTTTCATGACAGGCCAACGACTTCTAAGAAAAGGTTGTTGTTGTTATATCTGTTATGTGATCAATACTCAACAAGAGGCCTCCACACTTGATGCAATCCCTGTGGTTCGAGAATTTCTGGATGTATTTCCTGAAGACCTACCTGGTACCCCGGTTGATCGAGAAATCAAATTCACTATTGAAACCCAACCTGGCACACAACCAATCTCAAAAGCTCTTTACCATATGTCCATAACAGAATTAAAAGAGCTAAAGACTCAACTCCAGGAACTACTGGACAAAGGTTTCATTCGACCTAGTACCTCACCATAAGGAGCTCTAGTACTATTCGTAAAGAAAAATGATGGCACGATGAGGTTATGCATCGATTACCGAGAGCTGAACAAAGTCACCATAAAAAATCGGTACCCTCTACCATGAATCGATGACTTGTTCGACCAACTGCTATGAGACCAAGTATTCTCAAAAATTGACTTGCGTTCTGGTTACCATCAACTAAAAGTCAAAACGGGAAGCATTGAAAAGGCTGCCTTCAGAACTCGTTACGGGCACTACGAGTTTCTCGTCATGCCATTTGGCGTCACAAATGCTCCAGCAGCCTTCATGGACCTCATGAATCAAGTGTTCAAACCCTATCTTGACGAGTTCATCATTGTCTTCATTGACGACATTCTCATATACTCCAAATCGCCAGAAGATCATGAGCACCACTTGCGAAGAGTTTTACAAGCACTATGTGATCACAAACTTTATGCCAAGTTGAACAAATGCGACTTCTAGATCACTAGTGTACACTTCCTCGGTCACGTCATTAACAAAGACGGCATCTCAGTTGACCCCCAAAAGGTTGCAGCAATCGTGGATTGGCCACGACCTACTAACGTGTCCGAGATTCGAAGCTTCTTAGGTCTAGCCGGCTATTACCGACGCTTCGTACAAGATTTCTCAAAGATAGCATCACCCTTGACCCAGCTAACTCAGAAGAACACACCCTTTGAATGGACAGACAAACAGAAATGTTGCTTCCAAGAATTGAAGAACATACTCATGATAGCTCCTATACTAGCACTCCCCAAGAAAACAGAAGGGTTTGTAATTTATAGCGATGCCTCATACAATGGTTTGAGTTCCGTTCTTATGCAAAATGAGAAGGTCATTTCTTATGCATCCCGCCAACTAAAGACTCACGAAAAGAACTACTCAACTCATGATTTAGAATTGGCTGCGGTGATCTTCGCCCTCAAAATCTGGCATCATTATCTCTAGGGAATAACCTACGAAATTTACACAGATTACAAGAGTCTCAAATATCTGTTTATACAGAAGGAGCTGAATATGAGATAACGACGATGGCTAGAATTTATGAAAGACTACGATATAAAGATCTATCACCATCCCGATAAAGCTAATGTAGTAGCAGATGCATTAAGTAGAAAGACGGCCAAAAGTTTGGCATGTACCCTCGTTCCTCGCAAGATCAATGGACTGCTCGCCAACATAATCGTAGAACCCGAGCTGATTGAAGAAATTAGAGTCCGCCATTGTGAAGATAAACTTTTGAAGAAAAAGTATGAGGAGCAAGGAGGCACACCCGATCCTGACTTTATAATGAGCAATGGGATGCTAAAATTCATAATAAAATTTGCGTATCCGACCTTCCAAAACTCAAGAAGAAGATATTGGTAGAAGCTCATAGCTCAAGGTTTGTGATCCACCCTGGCAATACGAAAATGTATCACGATCTGAAAGAACATTTCTAGTGGACATAAATGAAGAAAGACATAGCAAGGCACGTCTCCAAATACTTGCATTGTCAATGGGTTAAAGCAAAACACCAGAGACCTACAGGAATGTTGCAACCACTCCCTATTCCTGAATGAAAATGGAAGCACATTACTATGGACTTCGTAGTCGGGCTACCACAATCAGTCTCGAAGAATGATGCAATATGGGTTATCATAGATCGATTGACGAAGTCGACGCATTTTCTACCAATCAAAATCATGTACTTCCTCTCTAAGTTCATCACTCTATACATTAAGGAAATCATTCATTTGCACGGCACCCCAGTTTCAATTGTATCCGATAGAGACCCTCGCTTCGTGTCTCACTTCTGGAACAAGTTACAAGAAGCTTTGGGAACCACTCTGAAGTTTAGTACGGCTTATCACCCGCAAGCTGATGGGCAATCTGAAAGAACAATCCAGACTTTGGAAGATATGTTACGTATGTGTATGTGTGCGCTAGACCTCAAAGGTAATTGGGATGATCATCTACCTTTGGTGGAGTTCGCCTATAATAACAACTACCATGCAAGCATTGGAATGACACCGTACGAGGCACTGTATGGAAGGAGATGTCGATGACCTCTGTGTTGGATGGAAGTCGGAGACAGAAAATTATTAGGCCCCAAAATCGTGCAAATCATAAGTGATAAAATTTAACTCATCCAACAACGAATTTGCACTGCCCAAAGCCTGCCAGAAAAGCTATGCAAATACAAGAAGACGAGACTTAGAATTTCAAATAGGCGATCATCTGTTCCTAAAGATCTCACCAACAAAAGGGGTTATCCGATTTGGAAAGTGAGGAAAGTTAAACCCACGTTACATCAGCCCATTTGAAATACTCGAAAGGATTGGTCCTGTGGCATATTGCCTTGCGCTTCCACCCGAACTGTCCAATGTCCATAATGTGTTTCACGTTTCGATGCTTCGTCAATATCTTCGGGATCCAGAGCATGTTGTCAATTATGAGGACCTAGAAATTCAAGAAGACCTCTCTTATGAAGAACAACATGTACAGATTCTCGATCGTCGTAATCAGGTCCTTCTAAATAAGACTATACCTCTCGTAAAAGTCTTATGAAGAAACTATCGTATCGAAGAAGCAACATGAGAAACTGAAAGCCAAATGCGAAACAAGTACCCACACCTCTTCGAGAACCAAGGTACGTCAAGTTTGGAGACAAACTTCTTTTAAGGAGAGGAGAAATGTGACGCCCGAAATTATAAATTTTATTCAATATTGCAATAAATAGAATTATTAAAAATATATATAATAATAAAATAAAATAAAAATAAAAAACAACACCAACAACAACAAAACCGTGTTAGATTTCTGTGGGCCAAGGTTACTTCTGAGCCAAAGGTTGATTTGGCCCTTGGTAACTACATCAGGTTAAATTAAAAAAAAAAAAAAAAAAAAAAAAAAAAAAAAAAAAAAAAGAGGGCCCAAGGCCACTACAGGTGGCATTACTCCTTAAGGCCAGCACAAAGCAACCTGTCAATATTTGGCTTAGGGAATCTTGCGTAGCAAACAAGTTGAGAGCTTATAAATAGGGACTCCATAGGAGGTAGGAGAACCAACGAAGTAGGAAGGAAGCGTTAGGCAACAAAATAGAAAGGCTCAGATAAATAGAGGGAGCACAAGGAAATAATAACAAAGTGAGTTTTATTACACTTTGAGTTGCCATAATATGTTTTCTACATGTCTTGAGTTACCATAATATATTGTACGAATGTTTTGAGTTACCACAATTTATTTTTATGGTTAGGTTAATGTTTCAATTACATGGATTATTTTCTGAACTCCATTTGCTTAAATTAAAACCCATGGATATGTTTGTTTAAATTTTAGAAATTATTTGATAATGAATTTGTGAACAATTATTTTCTGTAAGTACCATCACGGGAGTCTCGTGCCTTGGGGGACTTAAAAAACCATTGGCCCCCTGTTTGGCCACTTTGTGGTCCTCTGACCCTTGTTCTGATTGTCACCCTACTGACCCTTGTTCTATTCTGTTATGTACCGTGGTTATAGTTATTTATTCAGTTTCTGCCACTTAATTAATTTACTTATGCAACTTAAATTATGTTAATGTTTTAGCTTAAATAACTATTCATGGCTATTTTGTGCCCCTATACTTACAGTATAATATTTCTCACTCTGCTATATGCTTATAACTATTACCCCTTTCAGGTGATGAGGTTTAGCGAGATCAAGATGGGGATAAAATCACCGTGTTTTTTTTTTTTGTACTATCTGTATTTTGATTGGACTCTTGTAATAAAATAAAAGCCCAAATGACTGTTTTGTTTCTTTTTAATAAACTTTTGGTACTCAATTATTTTATTTTAATTTATTTAATTTATCCGTTGCTACTATTACAGAAATTTTAGAATTATTTTATTTTTATCTTGTTGCGACGCCAAGCCTTTGGGTGCCTGGTTGGGGTCGTGACACTAACTGGGCTTGGCTCACCTCTGGGGCTTCTGGTTGCTCATGGGCCGCAGGCCATTGTTACATCCCTAGTGTTAACTAAGATAGAACCATTAATTATACATTGTTAGGATTTTGTAGCAATTTTATCATCCCATTAATTATCTTCTAGGAAGCAGGTCTTTCTTTTTTTTTTGGTCTCGTTTAGGAAGTTGGCTATTTTTGTAAGCTATTTTAGTAGACTAAAATAATTGTGTTTGGGAATAAGGTTGTGTTTTTCTGTAGTTGGATGTAATATTTGTGAGAGAAAAAATCAAATGATTACAGATTTTATGTGGAAAGAAGCTTTTTTTGCTCTTTTTTGAGCAAGCTATAGACCACTAATTTGTCATCACTAATCCCACCACTAGTGAGGTGGCAATTGAAAAAAAAAAAAAAAACAAGGCACAAAACACATGTGGCCACATCATTAGAGCCACCACTAATTAATGATCTAAAACATTTTTGCTCTTTTTTTGGGCTAAAATAGCACTAAAAGACAAAATATGCTAAAATAGTCAATAAGACAAAATATCACATCAAATTTATAATCATTTTATTTTTCTCTCACAAACATCACATCTAATTACAAAAAGTCAACCATCTTTCCAAACACAACTATTTTAGCTTACTAAAATAGCCAAAAATTAAAATAGCCTACTAAAATAATCAACTTCCCAAATGGAGCCTTTGTCTTATTGGCTATTTTAATTTATTTTATCTTTTAGTACTATTTTAGCCCAAAAATCCTCTTCCCAAACGTCCCCTTTGTTTGTTTGTTGTTGTTTGTGGCAAGGATGAGAAAAGCGCACATAACAAGAACTTTAAAAAGAAGACGTCTCACGACCTATAAGCTATTTAAAATAAAAATCTCCAGTGCTTAAATTTGATGAAATAAACGTATTTTTTTCTCTTACAACCCTAGCATCAAACTTATATCAAATGAAGGGAAAAGCAAAAGTTTCACCAAGTCGAGGGAGGCTTTAGCATTCATCAAATTTTTAGAAAGAGCCGTTGCACTTTACCGTACACCAGACGGCCAACCGATTGTCATTGCTGGTCGACCGTCCGAACATCCTCTCGATCGTCCTCTCAGTTGAGCGGTTGTTTGATAAAAATTGAAAATTTAGCGTCGAAACGCTTAGTATTAGATGAAACTTTTAACCTAAATCTTTACTCAAATTTGATGAAAAAAAAAAAGAGAGTAATCGTTGGAGATGCTCTTAGAAGGTCTTATTGAATTTGGTATAGAATCCTTGTATTCTAATATACATCAATATTTGTGTTGTAGCAATTTATGTTACATAGACTCAGGTACTAGTCGATCAAGTGCTAGTAGATCAGGTGCATGTGTATACTCAAACGTCAAATTTTCATAAACTTAAATATTAGGATCTTAGGATATATATCCAAAATTAGATATAGATATGGGGACTCGTTATATATACATTTATATTGCATATTGTATAATATTCTCAGATAAGAGGTTGTAAATTATGTAGAAATATACTAGAAATTAAATAGGATTCAAAAAAATATAAAATTTCTATCTTTAATTCATGTGAGGTAAACAATATTGTTTTACTAACAAATATGTGTTTCTTCTTCTTCTTCTTTATATATTGTAACAAATTAAAGGATTCGAGTGTTTAAATTGAGTACAAGTGTCGAACACATATCTCACACCCTTATTCTTGTCATATCCAGTGGACATGAGTAATTTGAGGAAAATAGAAGAGTTCATGTAACACATGTAACAATAAAGTTGGTAGTTTTTAGCTTTCTATTGGCTAAGAAAGTTTAGTGTTTTGACAATGGAAGGCATGCCACGTCATGCATTTGAATTGCCTCTTGAGTGAAATTTTTGATAGGATTGAAAAGAGAGGAAGGAAGAAAAAATAAAATAGTGTTATAATCGGTTTATTTGTTATATATATGATTATAAATTTAGGACAAAGATGTAAAAAACATCAATATATATGTGGGTGTTTTTTTATTTGTTTTCACTTCCTCCCAATTTGTTTTCATATATTTTACTTTAACCCAAAATCAGTTTTATAAATGAATTAAAATTAAATTAAAAAAAAAAAAAACTCACAAAGGTGTCCTGTCCAGACGCAGGGCACTTATGGCTATGAATTACCCAAAGAATGTCTTACATAAAATAATAATTAAAAAGCTGACACAGTCCATGTCCCATAAGTGTCTTGCAGGGACAAGACAATCATTTTGAAATGTTGATGCTTCATACTTTTTACCTTTCTGGATTTTGCTGAGAATTGCGATTCTTTACAAGTTAACGCAGTTTTCCAATTGATCTTAATTGCTGCAATTCTTCTTCAATGAGAATTTGGAAGCCCAGAAACTGAGTCGTACGTCGCTTACTTGAGGTGCATTATTCATTTCTTTAGCTGCCTATTTTTCTCTTTTAAAAATTTCATAGATTTTATTACTTGTTGAAGATCTTAGTCCCTATGTTTGATATATTTCAAGAATTAAAAACACAATAAACTCATTGCAATTTACCTGTTGGTGTAGCTGGTTGGTGGCTTCAACGACAGTAGCTGCAGCATATGGAGTGCAACACCTGAGGCGGATCTTTGACAATCAAAAGGAAATAGTAGCTGAATCTCTAGCCTGAATTCTAAAGCAACTCCTTTTAGGGATTAGTAAAAGTCCTTGCATTTGAACTACAAAGTTTTCATGGTTCCAAGGTAACTGAAGGTAAACGGAGGCATTTAACTTGCTTTGTTGCTATTTATGTCCATTGAGGAGAGAGAAGATAATGCTTTTTACATCTTAAAGGTTATCTCCTACAATTTGTTCATTGTAAATGATCTCATGGCCTCTGGCAGTTGATCTTCAGAGCAAAATAAGTGGTGTATGGGTCAGATTTCAACCCCATTGAAGCCACAGAGAACTTGCATTTATGTTTTTAGTTGCCATTCTCGAAGAAGAAATGCAAGGATGTAAAGTTCTAAAAGAGATTCTTGTGAAATTTTTGCACGGGCGTAGTGACGGAGCCAGGAAACTAAATGAGGAGGGGCACTTGGTAATTACAACTTTAATTTTTTTTCCATAACCGACAATAAGAAGATAATAATAATATTTTAATTAATATTAAGTACAAAAAATTAAATAAATTGTTACAAAAGTATTTTACATAAAATTTTACAATCAACTTCGAGTAAAATCGAAAAGAAAGTATTGCGTATAACTACTGTATCATGGACAATGTAAAAAAGTTATATATTTAAGTCGTAAAATAAATTATATAATGGTAAGATATAAATCAAATTTTTACAAAATTTGAGTAAAAATTTCATATAATAATGATATCACGTCATTATTGACATATGATGTCACCAACCAATAATAAAACAACATATGAAGGGTGAACTCCATATACAAATATAATTAATACTCTAGTAATTTATATATATATATATATATATATAGTGAGATTAATTATATTTGCATATCAATAATGTTGAATATTACTTTTATATTGAGATTTTTTTACAAAATTTTCATACATAAAAATATAATTTGTTGTAGTCACTTCATTTTTAATAAAACAATCACTATTATTTTCATAAATTTAAAAATGCCCTTGACATTTTATTCTAAATATTATTTTTGTTTAAAATTTTATTTATAAACATATGTACAAAAAAAAAAAAAAGAGAGAAAAATCCAGGGGGGCACGTGACCCCCTCTAGTCCCCATGTGGCTCCGCCACTGCACGTGCGTACACACATACACGAAAGTGTAATGTTGGGGAAAAAATTTCAATGTTATTTTATTTTACATCCTTGTCTCTGTTTTATTTTTTTGTTCTTTGTGTTTTGTTCAGTCTCTTTCTCCTCCGCCGCGAACATTCTAGTTTATCCGTCAATTTCTAGGTTTTCTGTAGCAAAATCAAATTTACTTCTTGAGAAGAACAAGGAATTTTAGAACTCTAGAAAATGATTAAGGAGAGAGAGAGAGAGAGAGAACAAGTTGTCCTTGAAGAAGGGCAAACTAGCAAAGAGCAAATTAGCCAAGAGAAAATCAACCAAGGTGTCCTTGAAGGAATTTCATGAATATCTACCAATGAGAGGCTGAATGTGCTTCCCCGCTGGTCCACACGTCTCCGAGGGCTCTCAAAATCTCTATTAGCTGGAGATTTTGTGGGACCATGTGTAGATATCCCATTTTGATTGACCTTAAGATTTCGAGCATTTGCAAGCTTCTCGATGATGAAATGGTATTTGTTTCATCCTTAGAATATTTTGAGGTTGTTTAGAGTTGTTATATAACCCCGTTTTAGCTAAAAATTGACTTTTTGTAAAAATTACCATTTTACCTATGATCCCATTTTTAGCCATAACTCAAATATTTGATCCTAAGAGAGAGGGAAGCTCAATGGTATTTTGATTAAATGACATTTTCCAAAATTGGTAACTGGTTTTATTAAAAACATTGATCGAGAGGCAATCCAAGCTTACTTGAGCCACAAACAAGCCAAAGGCATGGGACCCCGCACTTATGCATGTATGGATGGCACACGCACCAAGGCAGTACGTGTGCCTGCATATGCAATGTGTGCACGCATGTGAGTTGTGCACCAGTACATCTGGCCGTGGTCCAGACTGTTTTGAAAAGCAATCTTGGTATAATTTTGGAGAGAGGCAACAAGAGGAAATGATGGGGAAACCCTAGCATGACCTAAGGTGTTTCCTAAGACTTCTTTGCCCATAAATAAGACCTCCTCCCCTCCTCTTTCAAGGGGTTGAACCTCTAAGCAAGTTTGTGAGCTTTTTGAGTGAAAAATCTTGTCTGCTCTCACCCTAAAGCCTTAACTCCGAAATTATCACCTCCCATAACAAATCTAACAACTAAAAGTAACCTAAGGCTTGAAGAAATTGAACACAATTAGAAACCTAAGCTTGATAGAGGCTTGCAAACAAGAAAACTTGGTTCTTTTGCCCTTTTCTTCACATTTACTCAAACCAGCAGGTAAACCCTCTTAATCAATTTCAGTACCTCTTTTAGCCTATTTTCAGTAGTTAATCGTATTTAGGATATTAGTTCATCATATCATCATGTAGATTAGCCGTTTTGTCAAGTTTTTCATCTATTTTCACGTTCTTAGTCTATTTTATTTAAACAGCATATTTAGGCTAGATTAATCATGTAATAACCATACATACGGTCTGGTTTGATAATTATGTAGTGTTGGCATACTTCTCTTTTTATCTATTAGTTTCTTTTGATACATAAGCATCATGTTAGTGGCCTCAAATCGGGCTTAGGGTCACATTTGCTTGATTAGTTGTATACTAGGGTTTATATTTATTTTGTGTAATGCATGTAAGGCGCTTGCGAGGGCATCCGGGTAAGTTTCCTTGTTCTTCATAGCAAGTGTATGTTCTTCATACATTGTCTTTTCAATAATCCAAGTTATCTACCCTTTCTTGCAAAATTGGTTGTTTTGAATGCTTTTTACAATATTGTTATTTTACGTCAAGTTTATAGCCATAATTTATGAAAAATCTATTTTCATTGGAAAATCATCATTTTTAGAAAACATGGCTATACTCTTTAAATCTAAAATAAATCATATTTATTTTATTCAAATCCTCTAATTTTAGGTTTAGTAAAGCTTTTAGGATTAATAATGAAGTTGTGTGAAATAATTAATCATTAAACTCATAAAACAAAATATTAGTAGAGGTCAATCTTTGAATTAGGCAAATGGGGATGCATTATTCAATGACCTTCCTCTTTTGTACCTTAGTTTCCGAACCTAAAATTATTTGGTTGTAACAGATCAGGCCTTTTTGCTTAGTTTTCATTGTTAAAGGTTTTCTAATTTCCCATCACATTAAGTGGCGACTCTATCAATGTAGGAAAGCAAATTGGCACAACACTATTGTGGAAACGGGCCTTATACCCAAAAATGCACAATGTCCACACCGTGGAAAAAGCGAGGGCTCTCAAATGGAAACAAGAGGGGATTAAGGGATGTAAATTAAGAGGATAGCACAATGGAGTGTGATTTAGGTCTATGTTTGTGTGGAAATCTTGGTACATCACATTTGCAGTTGATTGGGGAAAGTGGCGAGATGGAGATCTCAATTGAGCAATCATCAAAGAAATAGGACATTGGAGGTATTCAAACATCTAGTGCATGAAACACACCAAATAGAGTACTAATTGACCTTGAGCAGTGGCCAAATTTGGTCATTTTGTCCCCATTAGCATCAAATGAAATGGTGAAGTCAAGTATATCTGGCTCATTAAGTGCCGACAATCAAAGAGGAGATATAATTGGCACCAGACAACAGAAGGGTGATGAAAATGTGGGAGCTTGTAGAGACGGAGCTTCGATTGAACCAGATATGGAAAACACACATAGCAAGGGTGATCGTGGTGATATACAAAGTGTCTAAATTGAAGTACAAAATTGACGCCTATAAGATTGACAACCTAGCATATGGCATATACAATGTGCCTATTGAGATCTCTAAAAAAGGCTTTTTTTTTCACTGGGGAAATGCCTTGGTTAGATACTTCATTGATAAAAGATTCTCTTTTCATTATGTGAAAACTTAGGTAGAGAAGCTTTAGCAAATTTTTCTTGAGGCCGTTATCTCTATTGAAAATGACTTCTTTATTTTTAAAATAAAAAGTGAAGAGGCTATGGACAAATTTTGGAAGATGGCCCCCATTATGTTGGGGCCAAATTGATTATTGTTAAAAAATGACAACCTAGGCTAAAACTATTAAAATGTGACTTTTTGAGTGTGCCGTTGTAGGTAAAGTTGTCTAATGTTTCTTAGGAGCTTTGGACTAAAGATGGTTTGGGTTACATTGCTGGGATCATTAAAACTCCTCTCTATTTGGATGAGCCTACTTTCAACAGAAGCAGACTTATGTTTGCAAGAATATGTATTGAAGTGTCAGTAAACAAAGAGATTTCCAAGTCTTTCAAAATAAATCTTGGTTATGGTGACTCATATGAGATTAGAGTTAAGGCTCCATGGAAGCCTCAAATGAGTGATGTTTGTAAGGCATTTGGTACCACTAATTTGTGCCCTCAAAAGTCGAAGACATTATTGAATCCTCCCTATTTCAAACAAGAGTGGAGAGTCAAGGAAATTAAAACACAAATTCCGACTAACTGAGAAGTGGTGAAGAAGAAAAACATGAGAGATAGTGTGCAAGCTTCAATAACAAAGATAAACGATGAGAGAGGGTCATGGTCTTCCGCCACTTCTATATCTAATTTCTTTGAAGTCCTCTAATCTTGTGAAATGGGAGAATTTGGGAATGGCAAATCAAATGAAGCGTTGTTGTGCCAAAGGAATATTCTAAATGATAGACGAAGTCCATCTCCAAGTGACCCTAGTAATGAGGACGCTAATAAGGAGGAAACTCAAAAAAAAACTTCATAACCTGAAAAGTGCTAGAGGAAAAGTTTGAATTCTTCTTAGTTGTGAAAGTTAGTTTATTGTTTTTGTAGGCTTAATTTTGTGTCCTTTGGTGGGAGTTGTTGGCTTTGATTATTTTTGTGCTCCCTAGTGTGTTGAACTTAATTGTGTATCTTTTTTTTCTTTTTTTTCTTTTTTTGGTTATGAAATTACTTACTTACCTAAAACAATGTTCGGTCTCTTCAAAGCCTAGAAATAGGGTGTTCTTATTCGCAAGTAATTTGCAATGAATGGACATATATGTGCTTCTAAGACCATTTCCAACCCTTTTTTCATCTAATTTTATTCAAAATTTGAGTAAATAGTTTGACTTGATATGAACTACTCTAATCCTTTCATTAAATTTTCATCAAAAATCTTTTTAAAATTTTCCTTCTTATCCCAAAATTCTCTTTTCCATCAAATTTGATATATATATATATATATAAAATAAAATAAAAAAGTCGTTTCCAATGCTTCATCTTTTTAAATTTTTATCAAATTCAAATTTGATGAAAGATTTGATTAATTCTCAATTTGATGAAAAAAAATTACTTGCCCTTGATTTGACGAAGATTTGATAAAAGAATTGGAGATGATTTTGAATACCTTTTTTTATGAAATTTAAATTTGATGGGAAAAAAAAATGAAGAATTGGAGATGCTGATTCGTTTGAAAATCTTGATTTGAGAGCAGTTGTCTATTCATTCTAAATTTGCCCCAACAATTTGGCCAACCCTAACCTTGTTTGAAAGCCAAACCAACTCATGAGGCACAATCCATCCTTTGTTTTGGTTTTAAGTCACCTCTCTACTCATACAATATACAATGAGCATGATGAGTTTATTTGAGAGGGGCTTTGTGATAGAGGGATGAGAGAGATGCTACCAGAGAATCCTAGGTCCCAGCTCATATAAAAGTGAACTATTGAGAACAGTTTCCTTTGGTGGTAATAACTGCAGTTCTCTTTTCTTTGGGCCAAACAAGTAAATAAAGAAAAATAAAAAATAAAAAGATGAAGAAAAAGAAAGGAAAATTGAACGTCCCTGCCTCAGTCATTTTTATTTTAGTGGATTTAAGTTGGTAAAAAAAGAGAGAAAAATATTTGTTGCATGTCTCGATTGTAGAATACGTATCCATTTTTTGTTCCTTTCTGGTATGCATTTGTTTAGCAGTGACATCTCAAAAAAGTAGGTCTTGTTTCTGAATTCAATAACATCTCAAATGGAACAAGTTAATCCAAACAATCTATAAGTTAATGCAATCCATAAGGACAATCTTTATAATCCTCACCTTTTTTTCTGGTTTTTTTTTTTTTTTTTTCCTTTTTGGTTTGTTTTTGGGAAAAGGATCAACTTCCGCAAAAAAATAAAACACCATTTATTATTTTGAACTCTCTTTTTTTTTTAAGGATACCACCCACACACACACACACACACACACACAAAAAAAAAAAAACCCTCAAAATGTAGGTGGAGAACCTACAAGACAAAATAGTAGGACTTGAACCAACTCTTTCAATAATACCAATAGTAACCAATAAAGTATAAAAGAGTTCAGTAAGATGTCATTGACTCAAATCTTTGATTTACAGACAACCAATCCTACTAGTAAATGGCTACTTTTGCAAAATCCTAAACAAATATTTGTCAAGCAAATTGTAATGCAAGATTGATTGATATGTAATGAAATTTCTCTTCTTTCCTATAGATAAAGAAAAAGAAAAAAAAAAAAAAAAACCAGAAATGAAACAAATATCTAAAGCAGGAAGTGATAGGCAAAGTCCACTGCTGAGGTGACAATGGAGTCACATCCGTTGTAGAGACAACGCCCTTCCTCCATTACTCGAGCAACGCAATGAGTATGATACAAATGCAAGCATCGGCTGAGAACACTTGTTGCACCAACATTGCTCGAGTGTCGAGTGCATGAAGGACAAACAGATGGTAATGGTGGTGGAGCAATAGGTGGAGATGCTGGTGGAGATGGTGTGCGAGGTGGAGATACGTGGGGTGGTGAAGGTGGTGGGTATCCATCTTCTTCTTCTGGCTTTGGGGGGATAACTAGTGTGTATGTACGCTTGTATGTGCACCTACACATAGGACATTTGTGGTGATCTTGAAGTTTCATGAAGCAGCTTTCGTGAAACTTGTGACGACAAGGATCTCCAAATCGAACTTCATCTCCAAAATTAAAAGACTCTAAGCAAATCGGACAATCTTCCTTATCATAAGCAAGCAATAAGATATTATACCTTCTTTCTCCCATGCTGTCAATAACAACCTACAAGATATATAATTATATCTCATCTAATACATGAATATTTGCATAACAAAACTGAATGTGATTACTAAAACAAGAGTAGAACTAATAAAAGGTCAGAACAATTTTGCAGTTAGTATCGAATTAACATGGGGCTATGTTCTTAACTTCATAACACAGAATTTGAAAGAAAAAATCCTTAATTAAACCAAATTCTCTTTTTATTTATTTATTTTTTTTTTTTTTGGGTCAATCATTTAGAAAATTATTTGTAAATGTAATCCGATTACAATGCTGGCTCTTAGGCAAGGCAAAGGAGGCATCCGCCTTCGACCCTCAAATTTTGATAAAATTTAGGGGGCTCAAAAATTTTGTCATTATAATATTAGTGGATCCAAAAAAACTAAGCTTCATCCGACTTATCTAGTCTACAATCCAAACCAAAAGTGATTACATTCAAGACAATCATAATTTAACCACAATAAAACATATCTAGTATTGAATAGCCCAAACTGTTAGAATGGTTTAGAAATTCTGGGCATATAACAGAATTTTTTTCTAACTTTGGTCTATTTTTTAGGTGGGATCCCGTGCGCCAAAGTTGGCAAGTCTAAATGGTAACGCGTTCTATGCTGTGTTGTGATTCACATGGTATATTTGGTTACTCAAAACCATTATCAGGTGAATAGGAAATTAAAACCAAAGTGTGTTCCATGAAAATGAAGTTTTTGGTGGAAATTTCTTAAGGCTTGGAAATTGGCTTGTCCCACGTTGGTTTGGTGAGAAGTTTTGAATGGGTTTATATAGTTTGGAATTATAACTTGGGGAGGGCCCCAAAGGGCACCCCAAGTTCCCCATTTGTAGAAGGGAGAGGTTATGGGCAAAATGAGCTAGACCCATTGGACCCAAAAATCATCACACGCACCGCCATTCGTCTGGGCTGGGCCTCGGCACGGGTGAGAGGTTAGGTTGGGCTTGTCCGGCCCAATACTAATCTTTTTGGACAAAAAATATTTGAATTTAATTTTATTTTTAGTAAATAAGATCTGTTTGAATTCAAATTAATTTGCACCTCTTCAAATTTTGTACAGATTAATTCAAATCTGTCCAGTTCTTCTCTTGTACAGAATTTATCTGTCTGAAATAATTCAATCTGTGTAACAGATTCGGTTATATGTTCAAAATTCAAAACCGAACAGATTGAACTTGTTCAAACAGTGCCGAACAGGTATTGTATTTGTTCAAAACAGATATGCTGCCTGTTGGATTCAAATTAAAAAGCCACCAATCCATCTATAAATAGGCAACCCTCATTTGATGCTTTCATCCACTATTTTCGTCCCAAATAATTCTGCTATTATTCTCTTCATATTGCTGTATTAATTTTCTGTGAGAAAGAGTGTATACACTTAGTGTGTTCGTTGTACGAATAAATTGTAGTGCTGCATTTATTCGTTGATTCATCATTTTATCCTAGGAGATAGACGTCTATATTCTGAAAGTACCGTGGAAAAGACGAATCTGTCTTAAGGACCCAGTGTCAAACACTGGAGTTGATCAGAATATTGTTCTACAAATTAAACAAGTAAGTTGTTAATTTATTTTCTGTTTTTTATTTTATTATTTAAATCAGATTTTGATTTTGTTTTTGTAACAAAATAAAAATCTGTTTTTATTTATTTATATTATTTTTCTGGTTTGATTTTTGTAATCAAACAAATTCTCTCATTTCCTATTATTTCTTCTATATTCTTGTTGTTTTTAAGTACACAACAGAATTAATTTATTTTAAATACAATGAAAATTGTCCAATACAAACAACCCAACAAACAAATAACCCAAACAACTAACATAACAAAGAGCCCTCACAATGAAAGAAAATATTATGTAGCTTTTGGTTTATTTTTCAAATCATGATTTTGTTTTTAAATCATGATTTGAATGAAATATGTTAATCAAATATATTTTTAAAATACAATTCAAAATTATTTTCAAAACTCATATCTTCTTTCTTCTTCTTTTTTTTAATTATTATTAATCAATTAATCAATCAATCAATCACTTGTTCTCTCTCCTCTCTCCTCTCTCCTCTCTCCTCTCACATTCTATACATCAATCAATCAAAAATGAAAAAAAAAATATAACAACAATGCTACAGGGCCCGAATTCCTCCGCCCCGAATGCCCCTAAACCACGAAACGACGTCGTTTCGTGGTTTTAATTTTTTTTTTTTTTTTTTTCCAGCAGAAGAAGGAGACGAAGACGGAGAGGGGGAGGGGGAGACGAAGACGGAGGAGGGGGAGGGGGAGGGGGAGGAGGGGGACTGGAGGGGGCCTAAAAAATGGGTTGGAGGCGGGGGGCTCGGCGATGGCAGAGGCGGCGATCGGCGATGGCTGAGGCGACGAGCAGAGGCATGGCGAGCAGAGGCATGGCGGAGGCGACGGAGGCGGAGGCGCGGCGATCGGCGACGGATCGGAGACGGCGGCGACCCCTCTCCCTCTCCCTCTCCCTCTTTCTCTCCCTCTCCCTCTCTCTCTTCCTCCGCTTCCTCTGCGTCGAAAATGGCAGAAAAAAAAAAAAAAAAAAATTCGAGCCACATTCGAGCCAAGCCATTTCGGGCCCTCAATCATTTTTCAAAATATAAATCATCTCAAAACTATTTTCAAAACTTATAACTAAACAAATTTTTTCTTTTCAAATCATGATTCAAAAACTAAAAATTCAAAACACAATTCCACACTTAAATCATTATTCTAAAATTAAACCAAACAAACCCTTAATTTTTTTGTCTTTTTTACAATGATTGATGCCTGGCCTCTAGTTAAAATTAACTAAGCATCAAAACACAAATTTAAATAGTCAATTCTTTGAAAATAATAGATGGCTATTGCCCAAATATATGAATTATTTATAAAATAGGTTGACTGTGTTAGTTACAGTTTTCTTAGGAAAAAAATAAATTCAAAGTTGAAATTAATTAAATTTTACCTTCAATCAACCATATTATAGTAGAGACTGAACAAATTAATTATATTATTTATCGAAAATAATATAATAGATAAGCTAGATTATGCAACTTTAATCAGTAATTTTACATTGAAAAATGTGAGAAGAGTAATATTTTTTAATTGATATAGTTGTTTCAATTTTTATTTAGGTATTATAATTTTAGATTTTGTTTAACATTTTTTTTCTTATTGTAAATTGAATGTTGCTAAACTCTAAGCAACAAAATCATATTTTTATCGTGGTAAATTACACATGTAGTCCTTAAAGTTTTTCATGTGTCAATTTGGTCCGTAACTTTTTAATGGTAACATATTTAACCCTAAATTTTATAAATTGTATCAATCAAGGACAATTATTAACTGCAATTTTTTATTTTATTTTTTTTTGGACAAAAAATGTTCAACTGCACATGAGCATTTTTTTAGGTTAAAGTTGTCTTTCTGTGTAGAGGCCCCATCTTAGAACACTTGTTTATAGGAAATTCTATTTACACATCGTATATTTGCTTAGTACACATCACTTTATATTTTTTTAACTACAATTCTATCCCTCCAAGAAATTACCAGTAAGGACACATACCTCTCCAACCTCACCACAATCGATTGGCTGCCGCTACAAACCCTAGCTGGTGCTTGCGCCATCGCCCCAACTCTTTCTCTCTCTACCCTTTATGCCACTCTCCCTTCACATACCTCTCTCAGCCCTCATCGTTGCCTCCCCCAACCCCTTCCCTACTATCCTTCCCTACCGCTTCCCCTTCTCCTTCTCCTTCTCCTTCTCCAACCTCACACCGCCATCCCCCGTTCATTCTCTATCTTCTTTCTTTTTCTTCTTCCTCTCTAAAACCCTAAATTTGAACCCTCTAAAAACCCTAGATTTTTTCTTTTTTTTTTTGGTTGGCTAAAAAGAGACTTTATTGATGGAATAAACTAGTACAAAGTAAGGAAGATCGGAGTAAGTAGGGAAGATTGGAGTAAGAATGCAATGGTGACAATGACCCTTTGGTGTTGCAGTTTGGAGAGTGAAGTGATGGAGAAGAAAGGGGAGGTAGGGAGTGGCTGGCGATGGGACGATGGGACTGAGGAAGTAGAAACGGGGAGGGGAGGAGATAGCTCAGGCTCTGGGCCAGCAATTGAGGGGCGGTTGTTTGTGGTGACTTTAGTGCTAGGGTTTAAGAAAAAAAGATTGAAGATAAGGGCATTCACTATAAAAAAAAATAAAGTTTTAGAGACCAAAATTTAGAAACAAAATTATTTTTTAGGAACTAAATATTTTTGTTGCGAAAAGTGTTATTATATTTTTAGCAACAAAAACTGAACATTAGTGATGAACATGGCCGATTTGTATCGGAAAATCGTAGCACCAATTCGGATATGGACAGGTATACCGGTGAGAATGAAATTCACAGCCGTAGCGTCCGAGTCCCGATACGTAGCGGCGTGAATCCGATACATGGGTCGATACAGTCTCTATTTCTGCTGTTGTTGTGTCGCGGCGTGAATTTTACTCTCTGTTTCTGTTGTTGTCGTGCTCTGTTTCAAGTTTTTTTTTTTTTCCGTCGATCTAAAGTTGAATTTGTCTGGGTTCGGCGGGATTCTGCAACTTCCGGTCAACATTTTGAGAGAGAGAGAGAGAGAGGTTGGGGATAGGATTGTTTGTGGTTGTATTATGGCATGGGAGTCTAAGATTGAAATGGATATACATGGAGGTGCATTGGGAATCTCAGATTGAAATGGGTAAGAAGAGAGAGGTACTTAGGTACATGGAGGTGCATGGCTTTATGGTGGATTTGTAGATTGTAAATGTTTAAGTTTTTTTTATTTTTGTTTTTTGACACTTACATCTCTATTTATATTAATATATATATATATATATTTTTTCTCAGTACAAGAAGAAATAAATATTCAAATCAATTTTTTTTATTAAAAGTTTAACATATGCCAAAAATAAATATAGATCATTTAGTTGAAAATGAGTCAAAAATGCTCTTACATAACAAAATTTTGATTAAAATGTAACAAATTAAGGTTAAAAAAGTCAAAAAAAATGCATAAAATTCAGTTTTAGAGGGATTGCTAATGATTTTTAAAATTTGATGGTCGCGGCATTCGATTCCCGATACGTACCGGCCAATATTACCGATACCGATACTCCGCGATCGATACCATTACGTTAGCCGATACCGCGATTTAGAACTATGGTGATAAATTATTATCCTTCTAAGACCAAATTTTTTGTCTCAAAAAATAAATCATTTTGAGACCAAATTATTTTGTCCCTTAAAATCTATTTTATTAGTGGCATTTTCAAAATTTTGTTACTAGAAGTCTTATTTTTGACTTTTTGTGACGATTTTTTAGCGACTATCCTCATGACGATAGAAATTAATTTCTAAATGTCTTTTACAACAAAATTTTTATTTTTAAAAACCAAAACACTTCATCTCTAAAACTTTTATATATTGTAGTGATTATATGAATTTAATCGTGTGAATCGAAAAAATAGTAATAATAGTAAATTTGTGAGTAGCGTGTGTTAAAAGCATATGTAGTGTGTAAATAGGAGTTCCCCCTCTTTATGCATAAAATGTATACATATATTCTAGCGGTTGCCACATACGATACGTGTACAATTCAAATAAATAAAAATAAAATAAGACATTTATCATATAGTTAAGTGGTAAAAGTCTTATTCATTTAACATAAGTCTAAGGTTCAAATTTCATCCTCTCATCTATCTAATTTTTTTTTTTAATTTCAAATAAAAAAATAGATACGTGACAGTATAAGAAACAAAGGCTTCAACACAGGATGTTCACTTTATAATAGTTTAGATAGATAGATGTATCACCTCTGTTGTAGCAGAACACAGAAGAAAAGGAAAACAAAGAGAAAGAGAGAGAGAAAGAAAATTGGTCGATGCATCTGGCACGAAGGCTAATATTGGTTTCCTTTCTCTACTTGTTATATTAGATAAATTATGGAAGAAAAATAAAACTATAATGTAGCAGTGACCAAGATACAAGGCAACATATGCATATATCTATCATATAGAATCGCACTGTAATAATATTCACCCACCCATCTCCACCACCAAATGCCACTCACATCCCCACCAAACCCAGTTGGGTTTCCTATTGTGGTTGGTAATTGCGAGGAGAATTACATGAATATTTTCTATCAAAAACTTAAAAGGAGGTTATTGATTAGACTAAATTAACACAAAATTCAATACAAAACAGAAAATTAAATAAATTAAAATTATTGAGACTAATAATAACATAATGGGTAAAGTATAGAAACTAGTGTAAATTAATTTGCCCTTTTATCTTTTGTAGTTCTTATAATAAATTTTTTTTTTTTCATGTCTTGATATATGTAAGTAAATTTTATTATATAATTTTAGGAAATATATATGTAAAGCAAACTTTGTAGAGGCACTAGCAAATAAAATTGAAAAAAAAAATTAATAAAAAAAAAAACTGACCCTATCCAATTAGATAATCATAGTCTAAGAATATCTCATGTGAGAGAAATCAAACCCTATGCATATTTACCAGGCTAATATCCAACCCAAGGGGGGGGGGGGGCATCAAATAATGAGGAAGGTGTTTTGAAAAAATGGTTGATAGTTGATTTTTTTTAATTTTTTGACCTTTTTTTTTTCGTGAGAGAGGAAACTCACTTCCCAAAATAGGTAGTATTAACGAAGAAATTCCATTATAAAAGAAATAATCTATATTTGTCACACTCACAACCTCAAATTAATCCTGGAAAAACAAAACAAAACAAGAATCAAAAGAAGATATTAATATACCTTATCAGAGAGATGACTGTGAAAAAGAAATCTTGAGCAACTCTTGAACCAGACCTGGGCATAAACAGGAAACAAAATTTCATCCAAACATCAAAACCCACAACTTTCTTCTAATTTTGAAAAAGAAAAAGAAAAAGAAAAACAAGTCATTCATTGTACTAGTGGCACTGATGTTTTCAATAAAATGAGATTTAGATACTGTTTGGTTTCCGGGAAAATGTGAAGGAAAGAAATGGAAAAAATAAAAAATTAGTCCCAACTTTGTATTACTTGACACTCAAGAAAACCCACTCACAGAAAATGTTTGGTCCAAAAAGTTCTTCATTTTTTTTTTTTTTGATCGGCAAAAGAAAAGCTTTATTGATGAAAAACATAACAAGTATGATAGGAATACATCAATAAAGAAGAGGGTGCAAAAAGCATCACAGTGAAACATTTGGATCCCAACTAGGTTGGCACCAAAACGCACACCCAATCATCTGCTAGCACACACTCGAGGCTCCAAGATGGTGAGAAACCAACAAACGGAGCAGAACAAAACAAGACAAAAACAAGAAGACAACAGCCAAACACTAGCAGACCATCCCCAGCCACTGACATGCATTATTGAAGACTACTGACTGTCTACATGCTAACAAACTCCACAGGACATCCATACAAACCCAGATTTCAACACAAAGCAGCTCGGAACAGTTAAGAACATCCTCTGATTTGGCGCCAATTGAAAGTTAAATCATAAACGGAATAAGGAAGATCTTTAATAGATGCTTTCAGCCAAAGTACTGCTCTAATTTTGATATTTTCACTCAATCCAGAGAGACTAGGTTGAGCCTCTGCAAAGACACATTCATTCCTAAGTTTCCAAAGCGACCAAAGAACGATAAGGGGGATGGCTCTCCAAATTAACCTATCAAAATTTTTGAGCTTGACAGTCATCCACCATTGGAGAAGATCATCCACTGATCCTTGAATGCACCAGGAGAACCCCCACTCATTAAAAAAGTTCTTCATTTTTAACTTGCTTTTCCTCCAATTTTCTCATTAACCAAACAAAGGGTTTTTACAAACAAACAACCAAAAAAAAAAAAAAAGCAGAGAAAAAATGTGTCCAAGAAATGAAAATACACCACATTTGAAGAGAGAAATCTATTCAAAGAAACGATGAAACACCAGTCCTTCAATGATGCCTTGAATATATCTATCTATAAATGTGTACATGTATATATGTATATATATGTGTGTGTAATACCTTTTTGCAATCGAAAATGGGGGCTCAAAATGAAAAGCGCCTTTCCGTTTACAGGTACTGATATATACACACTCACAGCTATTTCAGACTCAATTCAGTTTTGTGGGCCATGTATTAGAATCAATCGTGCAGTTTTCGAGTAACATGGAATAATTTCTTGGCTGAGAGGTTGTTTGGGATTTGCTTATTTAGTGTATTTTTTAATTTTTTATAAAAAATATATGTAGAAAAATAACGAGATAATGTGATCCAAATAAGTACACTTATTTAAATTATTCCCAAACAATCCCTAAGTTGGTGTTTGATAAAATTAAAAATAGATTAAGATGTTAAGAATTATAAATAATTAAGGGTTTAGATATAATTGTGATCTACAATATAATTAAATTTTAAATTAATAATTACAATAAATAATTAAGAATTTATGATTAATATTGATTTAATTGAATTAATGTCAAAAATTATAAATTATATAGAGCTGGAGAGTATTACAATCATTTTACATTTGCAGTTAACAGATTAACTCTTGCATTTTGGTCCAAAATCACATAAAAACATTCTAACTATATTTGAAGTATAGTGGGTAAACTGTTTCGGCCTCAAATCACAAATGGATAAAATGAATTTTGCCCAAATTACTGAAAATTGAATGTTGAATTTTTTAAATTAAAATTTTATTTGATAAAAATTTAAATGTTGAACTAAAATAAATTATTTGATATAAACAAAATAAAATTTTAAATTTATTATTTCTAAATTTTTTCTTTTCCAATTTTTATATAAAGTAACGAGGTGATGGTGGTGGTCGAAGTAACTATGACGACTATGGTTTCAATGGCAATGGTGGTAGAAGTGGATAGATAATGGTATTAGTAATGGTGGAAGAGTGATTGAGGGTGGTGATGGTAATTGTGATAACGTAGTAGCGACGACAATGGCAATAGTGGTATAGAATAATGGTGGTGACTATCATAGTGGTGGTGATAGAAATGGAATATGTTACAGTAGTAGTAGTAGTGGCAGCAACAATAACGGTGATAGTGTGGTGGTGAGATAGTAAAATGATGGTTGTACTTGTGGTGATAATAACAATAGTGGTAGTGGTGATGGTGGTGGTGGTGGTGGTGGTGGTAGTGGTCATGATCTTGGTGGAAGTGGTAGTGGTAACAATGACAGTGTCAATAACGATTGTAACGCCCTCAAAATAAACCCATTATGTGTATATCATCAACATGCATTACTTAAAGAAAACAATTTATTTATTCATTCATCAGAGTATTACTAAATAAAAACATTACATGTAACATCAAATTAAATGCCCTATGGGCTTACATCTTTCCAAGCCAACACTTGGATACAAAATATGAGTTCTAACTCAAATACAAATAAAGCCCTAGGCTTGATTATTTATTAAATAAAAACAAACAACTAAAGATAGTCTTTAAAATCCAAATCCTTCCAAGCTAAGTCCTGGGAGGTAGCTTGTCACCTGGACCTGAAAATGATGTTCCCATAAAAGGTGAGCCACAGCCCAGTAGAAATATACTAAACCAAATATAAGCATTGAATAAAGCAATAGCATTCAATAGATGGTTAACCAAGATAATCAATTACATCATTATACAGTTTCATGACACTAATGCCTAAGACATGTTTTACTTTCCAACTTTATCAATATGGCTCAGAACCTGGCCAATCTTTCAACAGTGAACCATACATAATATATTCACATTCATCCAGTGTCAACAAACAGATGAGACTCAGGCTCAAATCAAAACACTTCATACTTCCAGTTTGATACACATTTTAGTGCTGTATCAATAAAACACTTCAATATAAATAAGCACACATAAAAGTGATGCTAATGGAGTCCATCCCCTATCTCCTCCCAAACAAAATCCGGTTTAGAGGTCCATCCCCTATCTTCCCCTAAACCGTGGAGTACATCCCCTATCTCCTCCCACACAAAACAATGTATGCAAACACATAACATATACAACACACAATCAATACACATAATGCCTGTATTAATTCAGCAGTCAAAATTGATGACTTAATCAATGATTAGTTTCAGTTATCCCTAATCCACATGCAGTGTCTACAACAAGCACGACTATCCTCCATCGATAGCCCAAAACAGTTATTTCTAGACTTGGAAATAAATATACCAACAATTCAATAGACGGGTGATTTAAATTAACCAACTACGCCATTTAATCAATGAATTCCCCAATTTCATGAATTTAACCATATTTTCCCAATTCCAAGAATTAATTATACAAATTAATTTACTATTACAACTAGGTTTTTCCCAAAATTACCAAAGTATCCCCAACATATCAAAATACCAAAACTTAGAACAAAACTTATAGAATGGAGTAGGAAATCCCTACCTCGAAGAAATAGTCCCAAAAGAGAAGATGAAGATGAAGACCCAAACTCCAAAGTGCTCCAAACTACCAACAATTCAGATTAAATGGAAGCCCTCGACCCACTCTATCTTTTTAATAAAGGATCTAAGGTAGAAACTCACTCTAAGTAGATCAATCCTCAGAGAGAAGGTGTGAAGAGGGAGAGAGAACTCGTACCTAGGGTTTTGGAATCTGAAAATGGATGAAAAACTGATCTGAAACACGCTGCTGCCTATTTAAACCTGACAGGCTCGCTCGAGCGAAGACTTGGTCGCTCGAGCGACCAGACACAGAAAAGCTACACTCGAGCCAAGGAAGCCTTGCTCGAGCCAACAACCCAAAAGCTCGCTCTAGCGAAAGAAATCTCGCTCGAGCGAAGAACTCAAACCCTCAGGTCTGTAACCAGACACACGCTCGAGCAAAGGAACTCCCGCTCGAGCGAAGAACGAACTAACTCGCTCGAGCGAAGAAAAGCTCGCTCGAGCCAAAACCCTCAGCTCTCAGGTCTTACTACAAAACGCAATCCTCGCTCGATCGAAGAAACCCTGGCTCGAGCGACGGACCAAAACAAAGATCTCGCTCGAGCGAAGAACTGCTCGCTCGAGCGAAGGGTCAAAATTCTGGGCAGCAACCCTTTGCTCCCAAGCTCAACCAACCTGCTACAAACCTGCCCATTGCATCCCCTAACTCAGAAATAGGAAATTAAAGGACGGTAACAATCATAATACAATGACAGGAGCTATGGAACCTAAGTCCGGATACAATAATCAAATGGGAAAAGACCGGGGTCGCTATAACGATGGTGGTGGTGTGACCGGTAATAATGGCAATGGTGATATTATAACGATATTGTCGAGGGAAAAAATATGGGGTTAGGCCCATTCAACATATCCCATTTAAAAAAGAGTAATAGCCCAAGATAAATCTTAAAGAGAGTAATAGCCCAAGACAAATCTTAAGCCAAGCACATGGGGATAAAAAATATCCGTCTAGAAGAAGAATCACTAGAAGTAACAGGGATCATCAGATCAAGCCCCAATCTAACAGATGAAAAACCCATGGCAAAAGGGCTACGGTATAAACTTAAACTAGCAAACGAGGAAGTCGTCTAATCATAAACCATCCAACGATCGTCATGCAACACAACTTGGCCACTAAGACCTGATGCCCTTTTGACCGTCCGATGAACATAAATTCAGCAATCAATAACAAAAACAGGTTGGCAAGTAGCCTAAGTGACCTCTGGAAAGGGCAGAGAGGCCTCCGATCAAAATAAGAACGGATGATCACGATACAAACAGAGCAACTATAAAAGGAGAAACAGGCAAAGCACAAATGACGGGCTAAGGTAACTCAAAAAAACCCATTTAATACATTTTAGTACCTATATCATATACCCGGCCAATCGGTATTCTAACTTGATCGGAGGTCCTCCCGAACTACCTAGGTCGGGGGCAATCATTGACTTTGATTTTTCTTGCAGAATTAAGAGAAGGATATGTTATCTCGCTTTTTTCTATGAATATAATTTCACCTTATTCCATAGATATTTATGCATAAAAAATTATAAATTCAGTTATGCTTTACAAAAAAAATAAAAAATTCACGAAATGCTATTCAAAGAAAATATTTTTCTATATTTGGTGGTGGCGGTAGTGGGCAAAGTTGGAGGTGGAGGTGGAGGTGGAGGTGGAGGTGGAGGTGAAGGTGGCAACAGTGATTGTGTGATGGTGGTGTAGTGGTGGAAGTGAGAGTAGTGTTGGTAATGTGGTGAAATTAGTAAAACTTTAGTCTGGAAAACATTTTTTACTTTTTAAAAGTGAAAAACATTTTTTACTCAAATATGTTTGTTTTTTTCATTTACTTTCATTTTTCATTATAACAAATATCAAAAAATATAAAAATATATTTTTCGCCAAAACAAAAGGAGCGTTAGTATTAAAAAAGTTTTCTACTACTTAATTTTTTTGAACTTAAAACTCACAATTTAAGAGTTAGTTAAATGTGGTTAGCAAACGAGTTTATTTGATATTCACTTTCATACATTTAGTTTTAGATATTGAATTAGATTATCAAATACCATCTAAGTATTACCTACAACAAGAGGAAAAAATAAATTACACAAACTACCTCTGAAGTTTTTTTGAAATTATGGAAACTTTTCTTCTTCTTTTTTTTTTTGAAATTACCTTGCTATTTTTTTACTTTTTCTCACAATATAAGTATACCTTTCATCTGTCAAGACATAGGTTAACAAATTGAGGGTTCCTATCTATTACCTGATTTTTGTCAAACAGTTTACATCACCGAGTACATGGTGCTTTAATTAATTCTTTAATGACTATATCTAAACAAGGAAACGAATCAAATTAATCATAAATGTTCATGTAAGTGGTGATATAAAATAGGTTGGGTTTATCTTAAACTTAAATTTGAATTTGACCGTTATGTTCAGACTTATAGGGCTCATTATCAATTATGTTTCGATGATTCAAACTGTTTATTTTGTAAGATCTTCATTGTATATCATTCATAAAAAATAATACATAAAATTAAAAAAAAAATAAAGTTGATCTAATAATTGTAGTCTTTTCATTTTATCGTGCTTTTCTAAAAAAAATAAAAATAGATGGTTTATTTTACAAAAACAGCATGTCTTCATTTTTCAAAGACAAAGGTGATAAAATAAAAATATTAACTTAAAATTATCAAATCAATCTAATTTTTTGCATGAATGATATACACAAAAAGCCTTACAAAATAAGCAATTCAAATCATAAAATGAAAATAAAATTATGTAAAATGACCACCAAAAAAAAGGGAAAAAATTCAGACTTTTTTATTATTATTTAAAAGTGTCAAATATGTCCACTTATAATTTCACACTTTTGAGAATGTTGTCATGAGACTCATCCTCTCCACATATATATACTAGTGGTGTTTGTCCACTTGATGGGTGTGTCATCAAATCTAAAAAATATAACTTTTGATTTTGATTAAAAACACACACATATTGTGTGTTACTCAAGTGATACGAGTGTTGTCCACCAAACTGAAGGTCCTCTCTATATAATTTTGTATTTTAAACAATCTCGACGGACATTTTCAAAATTTAAAATGTGTCATTTTGTGTCAACACCATCTCAAGCCTTCTCTTTATAATAATACGGGGTCTATCCACAAGATAAGTGTGTTGTTAAATCTAAAAAATATGTATTTTGATTTTAATTTAAAAGCACGCATATTGCGTTACTCAAATAGTAAGGGTGTTGTCTACCACTCTATATAATGTTGTATTAAATAGTCTACAAGGGCATTTTCAGATATCAAAATATCACATTGTATCAATACCAACTCAAGCCTTCTAGATGGGTGTGCTGTAAAATATAAATTTCAATCTTAACTTAAGAGTGTGTTTGTTGTATGTCACTCAACTCAAGTAGTAAAAATATTATTTCTTAGACCAAATATCTTAGGTTTGAGCCTCATTCACCCAAAACGATATAATACCATAGACATGTATAATTGTGTGAATTTTTGAAAAGTTCGAAAATTAGTGTGAATATTCACACGTTTTAAAAAACATTCACACTTTCTACAAGTTAATAAGGTTTGGCGTCACTTAATTTGAGAGAGCGTTTAAGTTTGGTAGGTGCATTTTAGAACCGATTTCAATTATTCAAACCATTCACTTTTGAAGACTCGTTGAGTAGAATATTCATGCAAAAAATTGAAATAATCGAACATCGGTAATAATATGTTTGAATTGTATTTATTTTATAACAAAAAAAAAATGAACGATAAATAATTTAAAGAATAGCCATACATTTTTTGTAATACAAATTTGATTTAAACATATAGCTACTGATGTCCAATTACCTTAATTTTTTGCATGAATATTCTACTTAACGAGTCTTAAAAAATAACGGTCCAGATCACCGAAATCGATTCCAAAATGGGTCTACCAAACTCAAACGCTCTCTCAAATTAAAATGACTAATTTGAGATAAGCCAAACCCAAATTAATACTCCTTTTGTGCCATTTTGACAGTCCCTTTTGAAAATTTAAAATTTTTAAGAAGACATATAATTATTGGGTAATTCTATTTCTGTACGCCATTTACTCTCTATGCACACACATAGGCCTTGTTTGGGAACTTGACTATTTTAGTTAATTTTTTGGCTATTTTAGCCTGCCTAAAAAAGTTGTGTTTGAGAAGATAATTGGCTTTTCTTTTTTTATAACTGATTTGATGGTTGTGAAAGAAAAAATGAAATGATTATAGTTTGGATGTAGCATTTTATCTAATTAACTATTTTAGCATATTTTATATTTATTGATTATTTTAGCCTCCAACCCTCTTCTCAAGCCGGGGCCCTAATGAATTTAATTTTTTTTTTTTTTACAATTTTACCATTAAAAAAATGAACATTATGGACATCAATATACACCAAACTTTAAAACTAGATTTTCTCTATAGGCATTTTTTGAACATAAAAATTCTTAGTACACATTTTCTTTTAAAAAAATACAAACATCAAATCGAGAATATATAAATAGAGAGGATGAAAATAATTAACATTTTATCTAGAAATACATAACTGAAAATATGTAAATAGTTCATAACTATAGAGCCGAAAATACATAAATGATTCAGAAATATAGATTAAAAATATAAATTTAATTCGTAAATATAGAGCTAAATGTTTTTCCTTTGTTCAGTATGTCGAAAATTTATATTTTATTTGGAAATATAGATTAAAAAAAATTATTATTTTATTTGATTGTTGATTGCTGAATATTTTAAATTTATTCGGATAACCAGTACCGTTGGTTTTCATTCTCTTCCCCAACCAATATGGAAAGAACAACAATAGTAAACAATAACCTAGTTTTTGTAGATTAATAGTAAAATAATAGCTAAAATTGTTGATTTCAAGAATCGAATGCTTTAGAGAATGCCAAAGAATGTTGTGCTTCAAATGCTTCTTTTGTTGAACTTCAATCATTGAAGAATTGTCACTAGGTGTTGAAAAATGTCATGTGTAGGGTATAATTTATGTTTACATTTAGAGGTGTGGTGTGAGTTTATGTTTTGTGTAATATGTGTATATAATTTGTTAGGTTTTTGTGTTGATGTGTGCACACAATATATTTTAGGGATATATTTAAAACATTTGATACGTGAAATGAGTAAAACAAAGAAAAAAGTTAAGGATCATGAGAAAATTTTCATGAAAATGATCGTGAAAGATTTACGATCCTTTGATTACTTTGATTAGTGTGTGGTGCTTTATTCTAAGTGTAATCTAAGGGTCACAAAGCTTTCATTATTATTTTCATGAGAGGTTTTTCACGATACCTAGTATTGCTGTAAAACAAAAGACAAACAAATTTATATGTATGTGCATTAAGAAATAATGGGCAAAAAGAGTAAATAGGGTGTGTAAATAGAATTACCCATAATTATTAGTTGAATTCAAATTTTAAATCATTACTTCCAAAAATACCCTTCTATTCTCATTTTAAAATATATTTATAAGGACGCTCAAGTGATAAATTTAAATTTGAATTTTCTTTATCTAAAGATCCATGCGCTAAAACATTCAATCCATAAGACAAGCTTACATGAAATGACCAAAATACCCACTCTACATATAAAACATACAAACACTATCTATTCAAAAGCAATTCCCCAAAACCCACTCTCTCTCTCTCTCTCTTCATCCTCAATCCTAGGCCTTATCTCTCTAAAACCCCATTCCACTTTTCTCTCTCTTTCGTTTCTCTCCCATCACTCTCTATCTCCTCATCTTCTTCGTCTTCGTCTAGAAACATAGTAAGGTTGCCACTAAATATATCGTCGTCGCCATCGCCGTTGCCAGATCTCCCACCACTGTCCTTCCCACCATTTGTCCCCATCGCTCTATGCAAATTGGCGATGGCGATCGCTACCACTGACGACTATTGAAACCGAGAATAATAAATATAAGAAAAATGAAGTAAATAAGTCAAATCTGATGATCTCTTAGGCAATCTCACTTAGCACGATCTTGAATCACTGAATATGAACATGTTTTGATGATCTTTCGATCTCGAATCACCATCACCACCACCACCACTTTTTCTCTTTTTAGATCTCTCTATATCTCTTTATCTCTCTCTCATCAGTCTCGAACCGACTTCCGACGTCGATCCAGACCTCCAGGGTAGAAGTTTTAGCAGCGAGGATATACTCGAAGATCGTTAAGAAAGGCAATAGTGGTTGAGGGGAATAAGATGCGGCGGTGCTGAGGAAGGTGGAAAAGGGCAGAGGAAAACATGGCTACGGTGGCTAGGGCAAGGAAGTAGATAAGAAGGGTATGGGGATTGAGGTGTGGACGAAGAAGAAGATGATGATGATGATGATGAAAACAAGGGTTCCATATATATATATATATTGAGAGAGAGAGAGAGAGAGAGAGAGAGAGAAATAAATAAATAGAGAGGATTGAATGAATGTACAATAGAGTTACGATTTTCTTTATTTTTTATTTTGTGAGAAATGGCAATGCTATTTCTCTCTCTGCAAGCTCACAGATCAGCTTCACTGATCTACTCTCTCTTTCACTAGCTCTCTCAGTCTCGATCTCTTAGTGATAGATATAGATATGTATGTGTGAATGTATATATGCAATTTGCATAGATAAGAGAAATGAGAGTAGATATAAATATATATATATATATATATATATATATATGCAATTTACACAAATAAGAAAATAGACAGATAGAAAAAATTGGTGTGGGCAATTTCAACAGATAGAAAAAATTAGAACAAGAATTTCAACAAATAGAATTTCACACAGATAGATTTCCAACAAATAGAATAAAAAATTTCAAAATATGGAATAAAAAAATTCAACATATAGAATAAAAATTTCAACAGATAGTTGTTCATTAAAATTAAGATGATAAAATTAAAAACAAAATATCCTTAAAAATAACAAAACGTACTTCTCATCACAATATTTCACAAAACTGAAGATATGAGTGGTGATCACACCATAATATGGTGAACCCTCTCACACCATATCATAATCTTCATTTGGTGGTCAATAAACCTTCCCGCAAGACATAGAACAATCTGGAAGTAATTTGGTGTTTGAATTTAAACACAAAGAGACACAATGCTTCATAGCATTGTATCTATTCCCATACATCATGATAACTCTTGGCAAAGGTTATCAAAGCACTTATAAATAGTTGGAGATGTAGTTCTTATATTTTTACTTCCAACAAACCCAGAAACAGTATACATATATCAACACTCTGTTTGCTTCCGGATTGTGTAGTTCGTCTTGTGTAATAAACACCCTCACGGGAATTTGATCCATTGCCATTGCAAGTTTATCTTTCAAAAACTTAGTGAACTTAATACCTTACACCCTCTTTAAATTGAACATTTCACTAATTTTCTCTATTGATAATTACTTACAAAGGTTAATTTTGAAAACTTCTATTTGTTTGGTTTACATTTTCAGAAATATTTTTAAATGGATTTTTGTTTGTGGTTTTCTTTACTAAACTCTTATTTTGTTAGTTAATTTTTTTGTTTTACTTTATTATCTAAAAAAAAATTAACTAAATATGAAAAAAAAAATACTAAAAATAAACAAGAATCCAAACTCTTTAGGATTTTTGTTAGAATTTTTATTTATTTTTAGTATTTTTTTAATATTTCAGTTAATTTGTTTTACTTTTTAGATGCATCTTGATTAGGCACATCTAAAAAAAGATGAAAAATTGATGAAAATATTAAAATAAAAAAATCACTAGAAATAAACAAAAACTCTTCTAAAAATAGTTTTTAAAAAATCAAACCAAAGAGACTAATGTTTTGACTTTTCAAAATGAACATGTATTTTGAGACAACTAAAAATAAAATAATAAACTAATAAAATGGAATGGAGGGAGTATTATTCTAATTTATTAAAAATGTGTTTGTCCTATGTCAAGGTTTTGATGATATCTATTAATTATGTTTTATTATTGTATTTGCTTAACATTATTTGACACAAAATTAGTATGATGCATATGATAAACACGCTCTTTGCATTATTAATATCCTTTAATTTTAACTGTATAATGACTTTATGTTGTATAAGGATTTAACAAATGTTTATTATTGATATATCATTAGATAAAGAGATTATATGTCTCAAAGTTGTGTATCTCTTACTCTCTAATGATTTAAGATTCAAAAATCCAAAAACAATTCATTTGTATTTGTTTTATGCTCTAATAATCTTTATCTAATGTTGATCTTGTGTTTTGATTGAAGCTTGAAATGTTTGGAAATGTTTTCCTTAATGAAAGATCGACACCAGGAAGAACAAGGGTTGACACCCTCTACTAGGGTCGACACCCTCTACTAGGGTCGACACCAGGAGGAGCTAGGGTCTACACCATGAGGCAAATTCAAAAGAGAAAAATAGAATATCAGCTATGGTTGACACCAAAAGGAGCTAGGGTCGGCACCATGAGGAAGATTCAAAAAAGAAATATAACTTCAACTAGTGTTAACACCATAACTGCAAGTGTCGACACCTTGGGACAGAATTTCAAAATTCTAAGTGTGTTTTGAACATTTCCAGTGGCTATTTTTCTATTCCATTGGCTATATTTGCCCTCCAATGGTCATATGAAAATGAGGAACTATAAATACAAAATCTACACTCATCTACAAGTAGAGAGGACAAGAGGTGATCAAAAGAGAAGAAAAAATACAAGAAATTTGTGTTTAAATTTTCATATTTCGTTTCTGAGCTTTATTGATTTAAATCCAACTCTTTTAGAGCTTATTGTTCTCAATGCTTTAAGCATTTTCTTTTACAAATCATCTGCAAATGGCTGTTATACCCATGAGCTTTATTGTGAGTGTTTGAGAGAGAAGCACCTGAAAGTTTTTGTAACACCAAAACAAGGGCTCTTTTGGTGGATTTGTTTTTGGGGATTTTTGGAACAAAATTCTTATTGTAAAGGTCTTACAAGTACCCAATAAACTTGCTGGTGTAAAGCTATATAAAGAATAGTGGAAATACCCGAGGTGGAGCCTTGAAGAATGGACGTAGGCTTGGGTTGAAACTAAGCCACTATAAATCCTTATGTTTACTTCTCTGTCTCTATCTCTCTTTACATTCATTCTTGCTACTCTGTTTTGCTCTCACTTGATTTGCTCACACATATTATTGCTCATATTTTATACTCTCTCCGTCCCAAAATATTAGTCCCTTATTCCATTTTTTATTGTCCCAAAATATTTCTCCCTTTTCAAAAATCAATGATTAAAATAATATGAATTTCTTATTTTACCCTTCTTTTAAATTCATTAACAACACAAAAAGTACAATTACAATAATTGATATTTCCCAAAAAAATGTACTATCAAAAGGTAATTTTGAAAATTTAATATTTTTAAAATGCAATAATTGTACTACCAAAAAAAATTAGATTTCCCAAAAAGAACTATTATTTGGGGACGAAGTAGAAGAAAATGTCAAGGGAAGGGGCAGACTTAGATTGACGTGGGCTAGTGTAGTAAATAGATATATAAATCTCCTTAATTTGACTAACCAAATGGCTTTTAATAAAATCGAGTGGAGATAAAGGATTCATGTGAGCCGACCCCATTTGATGGGACTTAAGGCATGGTTTGGTTTAGTATTATCGACCCAATTCACCCCTCTTGGTTTGCCTATCTTATCTAGGATATACTTTGTAAAAGTTTCAATTATTTTTATTGTGTGAACATTTACATATTTTTTTTATTATATAATATATATTTATGTATATAGATATTGTTGTTTGATTTCAAAAAAAATAATGAATCACAATAGTAATCAATAATAATCTTAAGAGTAAAGTAGAATTTATTGATAATTTTTTCATAGATAATTTAATAATGTTGTTGGGTACCAAAAAAATGAGAACACTTATTATTTTGTACTTCTAATTTATTTTTGAACTATTTTGTACTTCTAATTAGGTATGCTTTTCAAACGGATTATCGATTATCATTTGCTATTTTAATAGTAACAGAAAATATATTATTTAACTTCAACTAATATTTTTAATTTTTTATAGTATTAGGTTTAGATAATAAAAATTATTTTTTACTTGTTTTGAGAACTATTTATTTTAGTTGACTTTTTAATAAAAGACATGTAGAAAAATAGAAAAAAAAAATATTAACTTTTTTATAATAATTTTTTGACTTTTTAATTATTTTAACTAGTTTCCAAACTTACCCTAATTATCATCTATATAATTGGTGATAATTGTTGCAGCAGCCCTTTCTCAGTTCGGTTTTTCAAGGCATGCATTCTCAAGACTCATGACTTGCTATTAGCCATATTTGTATTTACCTCAGCGATTCCTCCATCCTTAGTCACCTAACCATAAACTTCTTAACTTTCCAAGGCCCCGGCCACAACGAGAGATGTGCCTCATACCAAGCCCAAAAGGGCTTCCTTGGTTATGCCGGTGCAACCGAGACAGATCCATAACCTAGGTAAATGGAAAAGAAGTACTTTACTTTCATATTGCCTTGCACCCATCTTCACAAGGTTGCCGTAGTATACTGATGTCTCTGGATCTATTATCAGCTCCAACCAGTAAGCATTGGGCCTGCTATCAGCGCCAAGCTACGTATGCTTTGGACCTACTATCAGTTCTAGGTTGGTAATGCTTCAGGATCTGCTATTAGTGTCTAAGCATTAATCTTTATTTGCATAGGGAAGGCCTCCCTCAAAGGTTGCTATTACCTTAGGGGGTCTTGCCTTACAAAGTAGTTGTAGAGGCTACTTTTCTCTCAACAAATGTCTTAAAGGCGACAGTTTGGAATGATAAGAAATTAATAGAGCATATATTTAATTATGGAAAATGTTAAAGGTCCTAAAATTTCTACCAAATGTTTTAACAAATGTCTCACATGGATATGAACCCCACACTTATGTGGGACCCACCCCATGTGAGACATTTGGTAAAATATTTGATAGAAATTTTAGTATCCCTAGCATTACTTTTTAATTTTAAGTTTTGGTGGACATTCATTAATATTTACGATTTTTGTCTTTGAAAATTATGGTTCTTGTGCCTTTCGTCGTGTGATGTCTCGGGCCTTTTTAAAACAACTTGAGTTTATTGATTCAAAATTTCTATTTCCTTATTCGAGTCCATGTTGCTTTTTGAACCTCATGAATTGCGCGTCATCACCTATTCTTCTTTTTATGATTATTTATTTATATCCTAAAGTGTTTTCTGAGAAGTCGACTTGGGTCTTTGGGTGTTGGATCGAGTTCGGGAATAGTGGGAATGCTCTAATGTTGATTTTAGCCTCACTTGGTAGTTGATTCTGCTCAAGCGGTTATTTAGTCACTCGAGCGGTAAACCAGTCTGCTTAATTATTTATTTTGAAGTTTGAAATACCAGGAGTGTGTTTCATCACTCGAGCGAAGTTTTTTTACTGCTTGAGCGGTATGACTGCAAACAAAAGAGATTCTGGGAGTTTCACCGATCGAGCGCAGGATCCATCGCTCAAGGGGTCTACCTGTCACGACCCAAACCCGCCTCTATGGGTTTAGCAAAGCAATCGGCCAATAATCCGTGATTACCGAAGGCCTACTTAACAGTAATAACAGTAATACAAAGTAAAGGCGATGGCGAAAGCCAAAAAAGTAAATAAAAGATGTCCAATGAGCTGTGACAGTCTGAATGCAAAAATATTTTTTATAAACATGCCACATTAATAACCAAAACGTATGTACATGCGACATATACACAAACATCTATGTTAGGGACCAAATCCGTAACTATAACTGTACAGTCAAGTCTTATTCATCTATTACAAAACAGAAACAGAAGGGTGAATCCGAACACCCCAAAACATTCGTGGCTTGAACAGACTTGGAACCTCGAGATGAGGCACAAAGGTTGGCTTGACAAAACAAGAGATAACCGGACGCTCCTAGCTCCGGTCCGGTGCCTGGACACCTACATGTGTATATATATATATAAACAGTGAGCTAAAGCCCAGTAAATAACAAATGCATAAAGGGTTAAGAATAAATGTCCTTTTAGTAATTAAAACAGTCAATTGCATCAGTAAGTCAGTCATTTAGAACCATAGTAGTCATATGTGGTACATCCCATAGCAAAACAGTACAATAGGTCTTAACAGACCGAACAGTCAGCTAATGGCCATCACAACAATAACAGTAGTAGTTCCAAATATTGGAACCGGCAGAGATTTCTGTGACAGTAGCAGTAACAGTACAGTAACAGTAAGTTGCTATGGATGCCACGAATACAGTTTACAAATAGGACAAACATTCATTCATTAAACGATTACATTTCAGTAAGCAGTACAGTTGATCATTCAGAAAATAATCATAATTGAACATATCTTTACGACATTGTTACTCACAGAGCACTGGGCTATAGACAAGTTAACGAGCGTCCTCGGATGCCAACCCTACAGTTGCAGAACAAACACACACTCGGGATTAATAACTTAGCCCCTATTTATACTTAGTGTGGTTCTATAACATTATCCTCATTAAGATGCCTTAATTATGGCCTAGGAATGCCTAGGATGAAATGAGGATGCAAAGATGTACTTTAAAACACTTTTCAAAATTTGCTGAAAACAAGGGTCTCGCTCGAGCGTGGCTTTCTTCGCTCGAGCGAGGCTTTCTTCGCTCGAGCGAGCTTATCAAAACAGAAGGGTCGCTCGAGCGTAAACTCCTTTGGTTGAGCGGTCTGTAGAAATGCAAAAGTACTGGTTGTTGAAAATCTCCGCTCGATGCTCGCTCGAGCGTGAGACACATCCTTCGCTCGAGCGTAGGTCTCATCGCTCGAGCGTACGTCTACGTGCACTAAAAACCTGAGAGCTTGCAATTCACGCTTGAGCCAACATTCCTTCGCTCGAGCGGACCTCTGAACAAAAGATGGTCGCTCGAGCGTGGAAGCCAAAATCTGGAATTTCCAGATTTGCCTCCCAAGCTCAAACCAAGCATTCAACACATCAAAACTCAACCTTTTGGGCCCATTTTCTGGAAAACACTTGAGAACTCATACTACAACATGTTTTGAAGATCAATTTTGTAAAATCAAGCCCAAAGGTAAGCCAATTGAACACAATTTGGAAGAAACTTCCATGAACTAAGCAAGAACATAACATGCAAGTGTTCTAATGAATTCCAATGCTCCAAAATATAACCACATGCAAGTTTGAACTCCAAAACATGGTGAATTCATAGACTACAACCAAGATGTGGACATACATGTTGAAATTCTCATGAAAACAATCTCAAATTCAAGAATATGTACATGCATGCATGAATTAGCTACTCAAATCAACTCTTTAAGCCAATTCTTGACTCTAATCACCAAATTCCATGATCCATGCAAGATACAACTTAAATTTACAATTGAGAGGATGAATTCCTTACCTAGGTCTTGAACCTCAAGTGTACTAGCTCAATTTTGCAATTAACCTTCAAATCTTCTAAGTTCAAGCAAAATCTAGGTGAATTCAACCTTCTTCTCCTACTCTCCCTCTCTCATACAGTTTTGGTCTAGAAAAGGCTGAGGAGATGATATGAAATACAACCATTAAGTCCAAACAAATTTGTAGGAAATGGCCACTCAATGGCAATTTGGTAATAAAGCCAAACTAATGCAATATAATATTATTTAATCTAATTTAATCATTCCAAATCAAATTTTCATTAAACCTACCATAAAATCACATAAATTCTAATTAGCATATAACGCTAATCAATTTCAGATTCGATCGCCGATAAGACCTTCAATTCGCAGTTCAAAATTAAAAACGCGAACAGATCAATCTATGACAAACAAATAGAAATGCAATTAAGGTAATACACTTATGCAATCAATTCAGAATTTTGCCATAATCAATTACTTGTCATGCTCAGTCACAGTTTAGCACTAATCAGAGGTGAGGGTTGTCACAGTCTTCCCTCCTTAAAAAGAGTTTGGTCCTCCAAACTCGGATTACCTTCATTTTGGAAGAATACCGGATCCAGGGGGAATAATTCAGGATATCTTTTCATCATATCGTCTTCCCTTTCCCAAGTGGCATAAATGCCACCATGGTTTTTCCAGCCCACTTTCACTAACGGAATTTCTTTATTCCTTAACTTCTTGATTCGTTGGTTCACAATCTGAATAGGCCGTTCTTCGTAAGTGTAGTTATCACTTAGCACTACACGGGTAGGCTCAATAACATGGAAGGGATCCCAAAGATAGTCCCTCAACATTAAAATGTGGAAGACATTATGCATATGCTCCATTTCAGGAGGAAGCGCTGCTTGATACGCCACCGGATTAATCTTTTCAATGATTTCATACGGCCCAACATACCTCGATGCTATCTTACCCTTGACTCCAAAACGAGTCTGACCCTTCATTGGTGTCACTTTAACAAAAACATGATCACCCACTTCATATTCCCTGTCTCGCCTTCGGACATCCGCATAACTTTTCTGTCGGCTTTGTGCGGTTTTCAATCTCTATTGAATCAGTTTCACTTTTTATGTGGTCTCATGTACAATCTCGGGCCCAAGCAAAGGCCTATCTCTAACTTCTGCCCAGCAAATAGGAGATCGGCATTTTTTGCCATATAAAGCCTCCAAAGGCGCCATACCAATGCTCGAGTGAAAACTGTTGTTGTAGGCGAATTCAGCCAAAGGTAAATGACTTTCCCAATTTCCTTGGAAATCAAGAACACACATACGCAGTAAATCTTCCAGAGTTTGGATTGTTCTCTCTAACTAGCCATCCGTTTGAGGATGGTATGCACTACTCAGTCTCAGTTCAGTACCCAATGCAGTTTGCAGACTTTGCCAAAATCTCGATGTGAACTTCGAGTCCCTATCAGAAATAATGGACACAGGCACTCCATGCAATCTAACAATCTCATCAATATAAATTGTAGCCAATTTGTCCGCATTATAAATTGTTTTGACAGGTAAGAAGTGAGCAGATTTAGTCAATCTATCAACAATAACCCAAATTGAGTCCATACCTTTACTGGAGCGAGGTAAACCGACAATGAAGTCCATAGTGATATGTTCCCATTTCCACTCCGGTATTGGTAAGGGCTGAAGTAAGCCCGCGGGTCATTGATATTCGGCTTTGACTTGTTGACAATGTAGGCATTTCGATACAAAGTCGGCAATTTCTTTCTTCATTCTCGGCCACCAGAAATTAAGTTTCAAGTCTTGGTACATTTTTGTGTTTCCAAGATGGATTGAGAGTTTCGAATTGTGACCTTCCTGCAAAATTCGTCTTTTCAGTTCAGAATCATTCGGTACACACATCCTTCCCTGAAACTTCAATACATTATTTTCAAATTTAAATCCCAGCCTTGGTTTGGATTCCCGTTCATCAATGACCTTTTTCAAGAAGTCATCTAGGTGTTGTTTTTTTTTAATCTCCTCAATAAGAGCCGGTTGAGCAAAAATAGCAACCAATGTTCCACCTTGTTCACACAAAACAATCTCAACTTCAAATTTTTCAAGATCACATAACAGCTCTTTCTGTCCGATGAGTAAACAGGCTAAATTCCCAATTGATTTCCGACTCAATGCATCGGCAACGGTGTTGGCTTTCCCCGGATGGTACAAAATATGCAAGTCATAGTCTTTTATCAATTCTAACCATCTCCACTGTGTCATGTTCAATTCTTTCTGTGTAAAGAAGTATTTTAAGCTCTTGTGATCTGTGTACACTTCACATGTTGCCCACATATAGGTAGTGACGCCAAATTTTCAATACAAATACCACTGTGGCAAGTTCCAAATCATGAGTAGGATAGTTATTTTCATGCGGTCTCAGTTGTCGGGAAGCATACGCAATAACTTTACCATTCTGCATTAAAACACATCCCAAACCCTTATAAGAAGCATTACTGAAAATAGTAAATCCATCCATACCTGATGGTAGGGTAAGAATCGGTGCAGTCACAAGTCGAGTTTTTAATTCCTGGAAAGCTAATTCTCTCTGGTCGGTCCAGTCAAATGGTTTTCCCTTTTGAGTCAATTGAGTCAATGGTAAGGCAATATTGGAAAAATCTTTTACAAATCTTCTATAGTACCCAGCCAAACCTAAGAAACTTCGAATTTCAGTAACATTAGTCGATTTGGGCCAATTTACTACTGCTTCAATCTTTTGTGGGTCAATTGAAATGTCATCCTTATTAATCACATGTCCCAAAAACATAACATTATCAAGCCAAAATTCACATTTCGTTAGTTTCGCATACAGTTTCTATTCTCTTAGGGTATGCAATGCAATTCTCAGATGATGTTCATGTTCCTCTTCACTTTTGGAATAAATCAGAATGTCATCTATAAAAGCAACTACAAATTCGTCGAGGAATGGTTTAAAAATTCTGTTCATAAGATCCATAAATGCAGCAGGTGCATTAGTAACTCCGAAAGGCATAACAAGAAATTCATAATATCCATACCTCGTTCGAAAGGCAGTCTTTTCAATGTCCTCTGGTTTGACTTTCAGCTGGTGGTATCCGGATCTAAGGTCAATTTTGGAGAAAACTTGGGCACCTTGTAACTGGTCAAATAAGTCATCAATACGAGGCAATGGGTATTTGTTTTTCACTGTTACCTTGTTCAGTTCACGGTAATCAATGCAGAGTCTCAATGAGCCGTATTTCTTTTTCACAAATAAGACTGGTGCGCCCCGCGGTGAAGTACTGGGCCTGACGAACTTCTTATCTAACAATTCTTGCAACTGAATTTTAAGTTCTTTCAGTTCGGTAAGTGCCATTTTGTCCGGAGCTTTAGAAACTGGCTGTGTACCCGGTAACACTTCAATAGTAAACTCTATCTCCCTATCAATCAAATCCCCTGGCAGATCATCTGGAAAAACATCTGGGAATTCTCTGACTATAGGAATATTGTCCACATTAGTTTGAGTATCAATAGGTACAGTCAATATACAACATATATACCCTTTATACCCCTTTTTAATCAGTTTAAGTGCTTTCATGGATGAAATCAGATATGGGGGAGGTACTACACCAACTCCGTTAAACTCAAATTCAGGCAATCCAAGTGGACGGAAAACAACTTGTTTTGTTACACAGTATATGGTAGCATGGTATTTTGTTAACCAGTCTATCTCCAAAATTACATCGAAATGATCAATGTTCAATGGCAGTAAATCAATATACAAATGCACATCCCCAATAACAATCTCACATGCAGGATACACATAAGCACAAGTCACGGATTCCCTAGCGGGTGAAGATACAGCTAACAAATAATTCAGGGGTTCTAGTGGTCTATTTAATTTTCAAGAAAAAGCTTGCAAGACAAATGAATATGTAGACCCCGAATCAATCAGAACATAAGCATTTTGGGCACAGATTGAGAGTGTACCTGACACAACTGTCTCGGTATTCTGCACATCTCCCGGCAAGAGTGCAAACACCCGGCCTTGCCTTAGAGGCTCCTTTCCAGTAGCTTTGGGGTTGGGTTTTGGTGTGACGATTGATGCTGCGGCACTAGCTGCAGCTTTACCATTGCCTTGGGAAGTGGAAGGGCAATCTTTAACCATGTGGCCCACCTTGCCACACCTATAACAAGCACCCGAAATTTTATAACAAACCCCTTTGTGCCTTTTTCCACATTCAGAGCAGGGTGGTATGGAACCACTTCCCTGACTAGAACTATTTGTTGACCCTGTGTTCTACTTTTTGTTCAATGAACTGTTCCAGCCTTTCTTAAACTGAAAGCCCCGTCTCTTACCGCGCCACTGGTCGCGGGTGTTTCAGCCTGTTTCAATGCCTCGATATTTGACTCAGCTATTATTGCTCGATCAAGAACATCCACATATTTCAGTAACTTCAGAACATTAATTCGATCAAGTATCTCGACATTATGGCCGCCTTCAAACTTCCTAGCCTTCTTGTAATCAGTGTCCACCATGTGTGGTGCATATCTGGTGAGTTCAGTGAATTTAGATTCATACTTTGCTATCAACTTAGTACCTTGTTTCAACTGTTCAAACTCAGTCACTTTGCGGTCTCGGACACACTGGGAAAGTATTTTTCAAAGAAGGACTCCTTAAACTGAGCCCAATTGATAGCATTGTTAGTGTCACGGACGAGTATCCACCACCGTCTAGCCTCTTCTTGCAACGTGAAAGTAGCCAATAACACCTTGTGTACTTCAGAACACAGAAATACTTCGAACAATTTCTCAGTCTCTAGGACCTATGCTTCGACCTTTAACGATTCAAGACCTCCTTGGAATGATGGTGGTTTCATTTTGCTGAACTTCTGTGTCAGAGTAATTATATCATCATTAACATTTGGTTCTGGCTGTATTGGAGGAGGTGGGGGCTGTTGGTTCTGTTGTTGCCTTAAGGCTTCTGTCAACAATTCAACTGTTCTTTCCAACCTTGTCATTCTTGCCTCAGAAGATTCAGTTTCATCGGCATTCCTTGCATTGTCCATTTCACTATATGCAATACAGTAATCATAAACATAGGAATTGCTTACTCAAACACATTAGCACATATATTCATATCATGGCCACACACACTTTTTCAATGCTCATGTAATGCCCTAATCACTTCTTTAGGACATCCTATAGCTCATTTGGACACGTGTGTGCGGTATAACTCATGCTTTAGTATCGCTCTAATACCACTCTGTCACGACCCAAACCCGTCCCTATGGGTTTAACATCGCAACCGGCTAGTAATCCGTGATTACCGAAGGCCTGCTTAACAGTAATGACAGTAATACAGAGTAAAGGGACTGGCGGAAGCCAAAACAGTAAATAAAAAATGTCCAATGAGCTGTGACAGTCTGAATGCAAAAAGACTTTTTATAAACATGCCACATTAATAACCAAAACGTATGTACATGCGACATATACACAAACATCTATGTTAGGAACCAAATCCCTAACTATAATTGTACAGTCAAGTCTTATTCATCTATTACAAAACAGAAACAGAAGGGTGAATCCAAACACCCCAAAACAGTCGTGGCTTGAACGGACCTAGAACCTTGAAGCGAGGCACAAAGGTTGGCTTAACAAAACAAGAGTTAACCCGACGCCCCTAGCTCCAGTCTGGTGCCTGGATACCTACATGTATATATATATATATATATATATAAACAGTGAGCTAAAACCCAGTGAATAACAAATGTGTAAAGGGTTAAGAATAAATGTCCTTTCAGTAATTAAAACAGTCAATTGCATCAGTAAGTCAATCATTTAGAGCCATAGTAGTCATATGTGGTACATCCCATAGCAAAACAGTACAGTAGGTCTTAACAGACCGAACAGTCAGCTAATGGCCATCACAACAGTAACAGTAGTAGTTCCAAATATTGGAACCGGCAGAGATTTCTGTGACAGTAGCAGTAACAGTACAGTAACAGTAAGTTGCTATGGATGCCACGAATACAGTTTACAAATAGGACAAACATTCATTCATTAAACGATTACATTTCAGTAAGCAGTACAGTTGATCGTTCAGAAAATAATCATAATTGAACATTTCTTTACAACATTGTTACTCACAGAGCACTGGGCTATAGACAAGCTAACGAGCGTCCTCGGATGCCAACCCTACAGTTGCAGAACAAACACACACTCGGGATTAATAACTTAGCCCCTATTTATACTTGGTGTGGTTCTATAACATTATCCTCATTAAGATGCCTTAATTATGGCATAGGAATGCCTAGGATGAAATGAGGATGCAAAAATGTACGTTAAAACACTTTTCAAAATTTGTTGAAAATAAGGATCTCGCTCGAGCGTGGCTTTCTTCGCTCGAGCGAGCTTATCAAAACAGAGGGGTCGCTCGAGCATAAACTCCTTTGCTCGAGCAGTCTGTAGAAATGAAAAAGTACTGGTTGTTGAAAATCTCCGCTCGATGCTCGCTCGAGCGTGAGACACATCCTTCGCTCGAGCATAGGTCTCGTCGCTCGAGCGTGTGTCTGCATGCACCAAAAACTTGAGAGCCTGCAATTCACGCTTGAGCCAACATTCCGTCGCTCGAGCAAACCTCTGAACAAAAGATGGTCGCTCAACCGTGGAATCCTTCGCTCGAGCGTGGAAGCCAAAATCTGGAATTTCCAGATTTGCCTTCCAAGCTCAAACCAAGCATTCAACACATCAAAACTCAACCTTTTGAGCCCATTTTCTAGAAAACACTTGAGAACTCGTACTACAACATGTTTCGAAGATCAATTTTGTAAAATCAAGCCCAAAGGTAAGCCAATTAAACACAATTTGGAAGAAACTTCTATGAACTAAGCAAGAACATAACATGCAAGTGTTCTAATGAATTCCAATGCTCCAAAATGTAACCAAATGCAAGTTTGAACTCCAAAACATGGTGAATTCATAGACTACAACCAAGATGTGGACATGCATGCTGAAATTCTCATGAAAACAACCTCAAATTCAAGAATATGTACATGCATGCATGAATTAGCTACTCAAATCAACTCTTTAACCCAATTCATGACTCTAATCACCAAATTCCATGATCCATGCAAGATACAACTTAAATTCACAATTGAGAGAATGAATTCCTTACCTAGGTCTTGAACCTCAAGTGTACTAGCTCAATTTTGCAATTAACCTTCAAATCTTCTAAGTTCAAGCAAAATCTAGGTGAATTCAACCTTCTTCTCCTACTCTCCCTCTCTCATACGGTTTTGGTCTAGAAAAGGCTGAGGAGATGATATGAAATACAACCATTAAGTCCAAACAAAGTTTGTAGGAAATGGCCACTCAATGGCAATTTGGTAATAAAGCCAAACTAATGCAATATAACATTATTTAATCTAATTAATCATTCCAAATCAAATTTTCATCAAACCTACCATAAAATCACATAAATTCTAATTAGCATATAACGCTAATCAATTTCAGATTCGGTCGTCGATAAGATCTTCAATTCGTAGTTCGAAATTAAAAACACGAACAGATCAATCTACGACAAACAGATAGAAATGCAATTAAGGTAATACACTTATGCAATCAATTCAGAATTTTGCCATAATCAATTACTTGTCATGCTCAGTCACAATTTAGCACTAATCAGAGGTGAGGGTTGTCACACTACCTAGAGTCAGCTTCGTGAAATGTCTCCGCTCACTTAAAAATCTAAGGCAATAAATTTTTCTTCACTTTTTATCACTCTCTGTCTTTACACTTCACTCTACTCTCTTTTTTCTTATCTCCCTCTCTAGAAAACCACCCATCAACCCGCTTAAAGTCTTGATCTCTCCAAATTCATTAGAGATTTGACCCTAGTGTCTCATCAATTTTGGAGAGCTCATCATGGGTTACGACATGTACGGTGGAGATCAGATTTCGACACCGTTGATTTTTGAAGCTTGTAATGCCTCACAAAAATAACAATTATCTACCTCATGATAACCAATGGAAGAGCAGAAAATTATAAAATTTCAACCTTGCATTACTTCTATTTCTGTGTACAAAAGATGACATATGCATGCATACATTCATAAATCCTAGACCCTGAATCTATAGCATATGACATGTGTAAATGAATTGAAATAAAATGAAGTACAAGTAAGGTTATGCGCCAATGGCTACATCCTTCCAAGTCATTGCTTGGTTACAACAAAAGTGAATTAAACTCAATACATAGAAAGCCTAAGGCTTATACAAAAATAATTACACAAAAGAAACAAAAGGAAGCTCTAGGCTCCAAGTCCTCCCAAGTTATGTTCTTGGTGGAGGGATATTATCAACACCTGAAAGTTGTTTTCCACATAGGGTGAGTTACAACCCAATAGAGATATTTAAACACAATATATAAAACTTAACAAAGTCATATGGTGTATGCATATGCATGCCATTTACCAAACATCATACTTTTCCATCTCAAAACGATGCAATGCCAATATTATGTATCAATTCATGAAAATATTAGTTTATATTAGAAAATAGGACGGTGGATACAAAACGCTGGGTTATATTAGAAAATAGGGCAGTGGATACAAAACACTAGGAATCTCTAGGTATGTGTCTACCAGTAGACTATACAAGCATTACCAAAATCATTTTACCGGTACTAACCAAAAGGATCAGCACTTAACTGCGCGAGTTTCTGGACTTTCACCAAAGACACACAGGCCAACATAATAAACCACAACCGCACCCCCTAACCAGATTCACTAAGGTACACATCTCATTTTCTCCAAGGAGCTATGATGGAGAAATCAATGGGTGAGGGTGTATTTAAGGTTTTAAAGCGAGAACAACAGAAAGGGAGTGAAGAAATTAGCGTTAGAAGTGTTTCAGAAAGAGAGAGAATAAATGAAAAAGTGACAAAAACCCTTTTTTTCCTGAACTGATATGCACACAAACCGTTCGAGCAATCAAACCACCGCTCAAGTGTAAGACACAATAAGTGACACAACTCGAGCAACCAAAACACCACTCGAGCGCACAATGACCGCTTCCTAGAAGTTCAGATCTGCAAAAGACTGCTCGAGTGAAGATCACCTATTCGCATAAGTTTTACAGGCTTGCAAAAATGCTGAGAGATCTCAAAGACCACTCGAGCGACAAAAGCATCACTCGAGTGAACCAGAAATGAAACAGATAACAACTTTATTGAAAAACTAACTCCTAACCTGTTTCAAACACAACCAATAACTCCCAATGACCAAACTCAACTAACAACAAGAATGGAAAGGGTACAAACAACAATTAAAGGTATAGAATCTCATATCTAAGAGCAAGAAAAAGGTCGGGTCAAAATCGAAACTGTTATAAGCCTTTTCTCATTCTTTCTTCTCCAAGCTTAAGGTAGAGAGTTTCTTAGAGTTATATATATATATATATATATATATATGATTCTAGCATGTCTTTGTCTATTTTGATGTGATTATTATGTTGAAGGTTTGGGATTTGAGGTATTAAGTTTTGAAAATGTTGAAAAAGTAATTTTCTTATGATATTACTCAAATTGATTTGTTTTATGAACTTATGAGATTCTTGGAGGTACATTGGGGCAAATATCTTTTGAAAATGAGAGAAATTCTCTTTGTGATCAAACCCTAGATTTTTTTAAATTGGTAAGAAGTGGATTTTGTGAAAGACTTATGCAAATGTTGGGATTTTCTTTGAGATAATGATGAACTTTCACATGTTGTTATGTTGTTAAGATATCCATGGGATGGATGAATTTTGTTGTTGAGAAATTTTCTAGTGAGATAACAGCATTGAAGTGGATTACCTCAGCCACTGGCCCACGGCAAGTAGCACTTCAGGTTTCCTTAGGTACTTTCACTACTGGCGGCTCGATCGGATCTAGTTCGACCTTCTAGTTGTCCCATTTCTCTTAGGTTTTCACCCATATTCAATCATATTTGTTCATCTAATCAAGGAGATCTTAGCAATTAGGTTAACCCTTAATATTCTACCTCTCTACACTCTTAAATAAGATTTACCTAATAAATACGGTTAAACACAAAACACTTTCCAATCTCTTATCATAAAAAGGGTTTGGTTTCTCTCAAGTTATCATATCAATTTGAGAGAATGTTTAGAATCGATTTCGGTGATTTGAACTGTTCATTTTTTAGGACTCGTTGAGTAAAATATTCATACAAAAAAATTAAGATAATAAGATATTTATATGTTTAAGTCATATTTATTTTTTAAAAAAATAAACAACAAATATAATTTCTAAAATAACTCTTTATTTTTTATAATACAAATTTAATTTAAATACATAATTATTAATATCTGATTATTTTAATTTTTTACACAATTATTTTGGAATCCTAAAAATAAATAATTTATATCACATAAATTAATTTTAAAATAGATATACCAAATCCAAGCAGTCTCCCAATCCTAATAAATAAATAAAAAATAAAAATCGTGGACTTGCCAAACCCAAACACCTCTCAATCCTATTATTATAAATAAATAAAAACATTCGGAATCATAGCAGATTTCACTGCGCGGGGTTTTCCTTCCCTCTTCCTCTTTCTCTTTCTCCCTTAACGCGAAACGTAGGAAATCGATTCATCTTCAAGTTCAAGCGATAGGTTAGGGTTTTTTTCGATCTGAATACCTTTTTTGTTGGAGCTTCATTTTGATTTGCCCTCTATTTATATGTATATTGTGTACCAAAAAATTGCATTATCAACTCGATGTTTTGTTTATGTAATAATTGAAGGTTGGTGTTTTGTGGTTGTTAATTTTTGAATGTAAAGGGTTTTGTAGGTATGGATTTGGAGCCATTGATGACTGAAATTCGGAGGCATGTTGAAGTTGAGTGCAAGGATAAGTTGGAGACGGCTCATGGTGTTGAAATTCACCCGGAAGCTCTGTTTCTAGCTTGTGTGATTGCCCTAAGATATTCCAATGGTTTGTTGTTTTTATTGGTCCTTATTGATTGCTTTTAAATTCTCTGAAACTAAAACCTCTTGTTGTTGTTTTTGTTGTTGAATAATGGTTGATAATGTATTTGTATTTATTATTGTTTTACAGTTTTATTGGCTAATGATAATGAAGAAGGGGGTTCTAATAATCATGAGGTGCTTCTCCGAGAGAAGGCGGCAGAGCTGGTAGAGAAAGCCTGTGTGAGATTGAGGCATGACCTCGACACTGATGCAGAGGAGGATGCATTGGGTATGGATGAATACTACTTGTGTCGTGCGCTTGTTGAATTGGAAGAAATCAATAAGGAGAAGGTCCACGGGAAAAAGTTTTGGGTTCCTCGTGTGAGTACTGAACCGATTAGTTAAATTGTGATATTAGTCTATTTTGGTCCTAATAATGCATTGTAAGTTTTTTCATTAAAAAGACTAGCACTATGTTTGGATTGAGTGATTTGGAGAGAGCAGAAAAGAATAAAAATGGAGAGATATGTATTTCGCTTACTTGTTTAGATAACTTAAGTGGTGTTAAGGCCAAGTTTGGCATACCCAAAATAATCCATCTTTTTATCTTTTTTCCATTACATCACCTCTCTACTTTTCTGCACATCTTTTCGTAAAAAGACAAAAAGTACACTTATTTAGGTCATCCCAAACAACTCCTAAATGGGGAGAAACCCATTTCTCTTATAATTTTTATTTTCAATCTTTCTAAAAGTGGAGAGATTGGAGAGAAAAGAAACTAACAAATTTTTATATTTTCATGATACTAATTTTGTCCCTATAAAAATAAAATAAATAAAATGATTGACACCCATGTCTTCAAGTGCTTTTCATATCCACCACAACGTTTTTGGTAATATAACATAAAACAGTTTCTTTTCTTTTCTCTTATGAAATCTAACCAAACAAGAAGGAGAGAAATCACAACCATTTCTTTTTTTTTCTTTTCTCTTATAGTTTAAGTAATCATTTCTTTTCTTTTCTCTCTTAGGTTCCTAAACATAGTGTAGACCATGAATATGGCTAATGTGTATTATAGTTGTAATTGTTTTTATCTAACTGCTTCAGGTACAAAAGGAATATGAAGATTTGATGGATAAGTGGGATAGGTTTACGAGAAAGTCAAAGCCAATAATGATGTCGAGGACACGGTCTACAAGGAGAGCTGAAGAGCTATACATGTTAGAACAACTGCGCCATGGGCTAGTTTCTTCATTACAGGAAGCTGAACCCAATAACAAGACTAAAATGAAACCCATCTTTGGGGTTGCTCAATCTCTTAGTTCTCTTATTTCTGAGCTTCTACTATCAACTCATGAAAATCTCAAGGAAAACCTGACTGTTACTCCACGTTTAGTGGCAGAGGTGCGAACTAGTGTGCTTAGAGCTATGAGTTGTTCTTTGGGCAGTTAATTTTGTTGTCTGATGATAATTTTCTTCTATTTTTGATGACTGGTGGTGCAGGTAGCAGGCCCCTTGACTGGGGTTCCAGCTTCATGGCTCCTTCGATGTTCAGAGCCTCCTTTGCAGGGCCTGGAATCAAGATTAGCTGAGAGGCTAATTGGACAAGATCATGTTAGATTTCTGATTAGCAATGCCTTGTTGAGGCAAAGATCTGGGCCTCGACCTGTTGGCTCGTTTCTCTTCCTATATGGCTCTGGAATGGGAAGGACAGAGCACGCAAAAGCTCTTGCAAAACAAATTTTTGATAATAGTGACTTGCTCACAGAATTTGACATGTCAGAGTACATGGATTCTGATTCCGTCTCACGACTGATTGGTGTTCCCTCCAGGTTTATCATTTTTAGGCTGTTCTCTTTGAGTTATTTTTACTGAATTTTTATCTTAGTTGCTAATTGTCTATTGTTCTATGTTGGTTTTTGATCCAATAGTTACAAAGAATGTGGCGTGGAAGGAATGCTTACAGAAGCTGTGAGGAGGAGGCCATACAGCGTCATCTTGTTTGACAATGTTGATATGGCTCATCCTGCTGTTGTTGATGTTCTGATCGAAATTTTAAGTCATGGTAGAGTATTAGTTGACCAAGGAAACTCTGTTGATTTCACCAAAACATTGATTGTCTTGACATCGAATGCTATAGATGGTAACTTCCGATTGTGGGGCTGCGACTGTATATGGAGGTCTCAAGATTGCCCTGTGAAAGACAACTTGTATAGTGATCGATGGGAACAGAAACATCGATGCATCTATCCTTCTCTTTTGAGAGAGGTGAGTTTAGTAGAAAGAAAGAGATTTATGCTTTCAGTAAAGCTACAGACCCAGAACTTGTTATCGGAAATTCACCTATAAAAATAATGTGGCCCAGATTCGAAAATAATGCGATCACACATTGCTTTTTCCTCACTCTGTAGTAGTTTTCTTTTGCTTTTTGGTTTCCAGGAACACATCTAGGATGTCATTTTAAATTGTGTATATGTTGTTTAACCAAATTATTCTGATACTCTCTGCGTCTCACATTATACAGGCAAGAAGATATTTCAAACCTGAGTTGTTTGAGAAACTGGATGATGTGATTGTCTTTAAATGCCTCTCCCCTGAACAGTCTATGACTATTGGTAGGCTCCAGCTGAGGGACATAGCCAGCTCCATCACAGAAAAAAAACTTATCCTGTACCCATCTGAAGCTGCATTGCGTTGTATGGTAATGAAGGGGGCATTAGGACTGCATGTAAGTTTCTATACTCCTTTAATGACAATGCAATACATTCTCCCTTAGGTGGGTTACATTTGTTCTCACACTCTACTACTCTAAGTACTAGGTTTGGGTTCTGTGGGCCACACTAAACTTTGATTCTGAGGTATTAAACTATAGTAATGGTGGTACCATATGTGGTAGTATATATATAGTTTGTTTGATGTATTCATTCATAGCTGCTTGGTAGGGTAGCAGAATGGATGAATTTGCTTTCCCTTGATGCCTTAGGAAAGAGAACGGAAAGGAAGCACAAATGTGATGCCACCTTATTTATGTGAACTGCAAATTTATATTTTTTTTGGTACACGTTAATCTTTTGTGTGATTACTTAGATTAGGGGCCTTGATCATCAGTGCTGATTGAATGTCTGCTCAAGCTGCTCATCTACAACCCAAAGTTTAATCTAAAGCTAAGAACATCAGCATCATTCATGTTTTAATTAATCTGTGGTATTATTCGTTAAAATAAACTTTACCAACTTTATTAAAAAATCATATATAAAAGTGAACTGAAATATATTGATATTAACATTTTGACAAAAAAAACTTGCAAGACATAAAATATTACAACGGTTCTCGACGAGATTGCATATTTTGGACTTCAAAGTCTCAATTATAAAAAAATAAAATAAAATAAAAAAAGAAAAGAAAAGAAGAAGAACTATCTAAATATGTCATAGAAAAAATACAATTAAAAGAGTAATTATAAACTCAAGTGAACAATCTTCAAAATATATATATCATTATGTCAATGGTTAACTAGCAAATTAGTTTGTATAATTTGAAAGTGTTTCTTATCAAGTTTAAACAAATTGTAATTTCTAGAAAGAAAAAGTATTTGACAGCAAAGTATCATCTCCATTTTTTTTTTCCTAACACATCCGACAAAGTTTAAATATCATCTATGACCATGAAATCACTAACAGGCATCATCTATCCATGGAATCACATACACATAGAGATACAACACATTGACCCCACAAATCTTCTCTTTTTTGGCTTTTTACTTAAAGATAGTGTTTGGTTCACTGAAATTGAATAGAATGGAATGGTCTTTTTATCAATATTGGGATTCTCATTGTACGGACACAGATTTCTCCACACGTGAGCAATACATGATCGAAACCTTCTTTTGAGCCTCTACAAAATAGTAGTGGTGAACTAACTGGCGAGTATGTGTCGGAAAAGCCCCTCCAATGCCTAAGTTAGAACTAGGATCAATAACATGGAAGGAAGGCACAAAGCAAAGTGAAAAAAGGTTGAATCCTTTTCCACATCATTATTGACTTCTTTTATAATCGTTTTTTACATCCATTTGGGTCGAAATAGGACTCTATGTCCATCTTAGACTCTTATTCCTTCAGATAATGCCTATCCAAAAGACCCAGCATTGTATACACCTCCACTACTAGCTAATCAGATAACTAGACCGAGCTGGATAAACCAACCTAGCAAATATGCTCGCGCTGGTTTTGCCTAGCCGGTCCAAACCGTTAAGTGGGCAAGATACTTTTGGTGAATGCTTGTCCAGTTGAAGTCCATTACTACCATATGCCTTGCCCTGCCCAGTCACTTATGTGAACCGCAACCCACCGGGCATTCCTTTAGCATCTTGGCCCAATAACTAAACGCAGAAGTTGGGCCTAGGTGCACACACATCCATGGCCAAATTCTAGTCCGGCTGCCCAAATGTGTTAGGTCATAATGGGTCCCCTTGGTTTAGCAACACATGAGCCCAGTGGTCCATTTGGCCCAAACTGCTCAGTCATATCTGCCCTGACACTCATGTTTGGTTGAATAAATAAATAGATTACAAATGGAATTTTCATTCATTATTATAAGAAAATGATCATTCCATAGGGAAGCACAAAGAATGACCATTTCATTCCATTTGATCTCATTTTAGTAAACTAAATAGAACTTAAAAGTAACATATCCACCGTTTTAACTTTCGGTGTTATTATTACTTATATATTTTTTACCATTAACGTTTTGTTTTTGGCGATGGACTATCTTTGTGGGTGGACAAATGAGTTGGATATTCAAAATTGGGCTAATGGGTATGCAGACTTGATGAGTTGGGTATTCAATATTAGACTAAATTAAAAATATTTGTGTTACTATTAATTATATTAAAAACATTTGAATACCCAAACCATATGGTGGAGCCGCCTCTGTATTATTGTATAAATCAGTATGCAGTCTCTTTTCTAAGATGTTTGATGTGATAGACATAAAACAACTGTTTCCATTTTTTGTGTTCAGGGTGGAGAGGTCTTGAGGATTTTGCTCGAGGAGAATGTGGTCCCTTTGTTGTTTGATATGCTTACAAAGAATGAAATAGATGATATGTCTGCGGTTTACATAGATGCCCTGGTGGGAACAAAGGAACTGTCTTATAGATTGGAGAAGCGTGGTTCTTACGTGGAAGACCTGTTCTTGAAGCACTTCAAAGAATCTTTTAGGGAATTGAGAATCATGTACCGCAAAGAGAAGGAACGAATCAATATGATCTACACTTTGAGACGAAACTTTTTTCAGTTGATGAATCTCCTGAATGCAAATGCCGTGGCAGATTTCGGCTGTGTTGCTGAAGTAGTCCAAAAGTTGCTTAGTACAGTGGATGATCTCATAAGGAATACAGTCGATGTCAATTTGACACCCAGTCAGAATAAACTGGTACTCATTATCCTGCTCTTTCGCATTTGCTTTTGTAGGATAAATAACACAATTTGCTTAACAAAATGCCATTGTGCCCAAAAAAATACTTAGAAAAATGTCTAGAAATTGAATATGTAGTGTAATTTGAACTTTGTGGTGTGTCACACCCTTTTCCACACATTGCAATTTTGAAGCATTTCTTTGAGTATTTTTTGAGTACTTCGGTGCAGGGGCGGAACTATCTTCTGTAAGGAGGGTGGCATGGCACCCCCACTTTTCCAGTAACCCTCTTGTGTGTATTGTATATAATTGATGAAGATTCAATTTTCCTGTTTTACAGTGGGCTATGAGGCTTACCCTTTTTCTCTTACTCAATAAAATCCATATCAGTGAATAGGATAAAAAGGATAAAAAGTGGACCTTATCTACCACCAAATAGAAGCAAATGGATTCCATGAAATAAAAAAATAGGATAAAAAGCTTATCAGCAACTCTTTCATTAGTTTTGTTTTCTAGCTACTGTTTGATTAGACTTTCTCTAATCATATATGATAAAAAGCTTATTATTGCCAAAAAAAAATAACATGAAGCTCAATTTTCAGCTCTGTAATGACTGACTAAATTTTGTGTTATATTTCAGCGTTCTTAAATTTATGTCAAATTTGATACCAGATTTAGTTATAACTAAAATTTGACCACCCTCTTTAGTTTTACTTCTCTCGTAATTGGAGATGCTCTAAGTTCATATGTTTTTCACTACTCAATGACTCCACTTCTTTGTATAGAACAACATCAAGACTTGAATTTTTTTTATTTCTTTTTTCCCCTGGCAATCAAGAGGCTTTGATCAACAAATGCAAAGAGGAAAAAAAAATAAAAATGGGAGGCTTTGATCAACTACTCACTTGCGACGTGACCCAATTGAGTTGAAATTACAAAGGAACAATTACTTTTGTCTTCTTTTTTCCCCAATTTTGTTGAGACTGAATAGAAATTGTTTTACTTTTCGTACATTTTTTTTTTTTTTTTTTTGCATCCTTATATATTCTCATGCTAGGACTTAGAAACACCAGCAAAGAAAACTTAAAATAATATGATTATATCAATAGATGAAAGTTTGTCTTCCAAGCTCACCCCCCATTACAAAATCCTGGTTCTGCCCCTGCTTAGGTAGCATTGCTCTTGAATGGATTCACTGGTATTTTGCTTTGGTTCTTATTTACCAATGTCTTCTTGTAGGCACCTTTAAACTATTCCAATGAGGAGACACAACCTACGGACACTGAAAGGTCTACCAAGAGGGCTAAGAATCAAGTGCAGGGTCTTTGCATGGTATTGTGCAACAGAGTGGTGGGTCAAAATCAGGAAGCAATTGATGTCGTAGCAGAGGCAATGTTGAAATCAATTCTTGCACCACATGATCTGCCACATCGACCCACTATGTCACTCCTATTTTTGGGTCTTACAAGGGTTGGTCAGGCTGATTTTGTAAGAAGTGTAGCTGAGAATTTTATATGTGATGATGGGACGGACCTACTTATTCAAATTGACTTGTCTAAATACAGAGACCCAGACTCGCTTTTCCAGTTGATCCATGGGCCTCTAGAGCTTCCATTGTATGGTCTCTTTACACTTCCATTTGGTTGTTTTTAAATTTTTGGCTGCTAATCATAGGTTGCTTGTTATATTACCATCAATAAGTCCAGGGATACAGAACCAGCCACAGAAAAACAGTTGGCACAATCTAAGAGGAACAGTCTCTTTAATGGAAGGCCTCACCACCTAATGTGTATGGCCAATATTATTTTATGTGGTTGGTTATGTGTCCTTCGACTTCTGTATTACTGTTTGTTAGCTTGAATGACTTATTCGTTTGTGATATTCTGATGTAGTAGCCATAGCCAACATGGTGTTCCACTCCTAGAAATTGTCCAGATGAGGCCACACAGCATTCTTCTATTTTCACAAGTTGAGATGGCACACATTTCTGTCTTCAGTGCTTTACTTTCTGTCCTTGATCAAGGTACATTGAGTAATGTTGATGGACATACGGTAGATTTCAGACACACTGTGGTTATTTTTGCCTCGAATGTGGGTAACAGAAGGCTTCTTGCGCATCTTGTTGGACATGCTTCTCAAGATGGTGCTTCTCATGAAGTTATACAGCAGGTAAATAAATAGAAATAATAGTAGTAGTGTTTTTGGATGTGGCTAAACAGAGATATTATGTTGCTGGCTAATTCTATGGTACCCTCAAAAGATGTGTACCGCATGCCCGGTTACGATCTAAAGTGTTCATGTTTCCAAAACAAATGGCACAATACAATTGTCTCATAACAAAAACCACTTTGGCTCATAACCAAAACACCACTTTACCTTATAATTTAACAAGAAGCACAGACACAGACACTGGTACAAATATGACACAACCATATTCAAAAAATTAGGATACGGACACCGCAGTATATGGAAATAATAAATATTTTTTTATATGCTTTTATTTGCTATATATGTAATATAAATTTAGGGTACAAAGATATGTGAGGCATGGTTTTTTTTTCTCCACTTTTCCGTCTTTATTTTCACATATTTTACTTTGAACCCAAAAAACTTTCTAAAATTATAAAATAAAATAAATATATAAACTCAACAGTGTTTGGAGACATGTCCAGACACAGATGTGTGTCTATGAAGTGTCCCAACATGTCTAGCAATATGATAATAATTTTAAAAACTGGCATGGTACATGGATACGCATGTCCACGTCGACACAGCACCTATTTTGGAATGCCCTAGCTCCCTGGACCAAACTCCACTTTACCTCACAAGTGACAAAATTGTCTCCTAACCAAACATGATTTTGGGTTATAATAACCAACACCATTTGGGGGCATACATCGCTTTGGGTCATAACCAAAACACCACTTTAGTTTATAACCGCCACCATAACTTCAATTCATAACAAACACCACTTTGATTTATAACCAAAGACCATTTTTGGTTATAAATGGGCACATGGTACACACCTTTTTGGAGGTGTGTATTATTGCCTTTCCCTGTTTTTGTTGTGGATCTTTTTTCACCCAATGTTTTAAATGTTGTGGCACTAATTTTGTTCTGCCTTATTTGTAGGAGAAAATAGGCTTTAGGTATGAGTTGCTGAACCGGGTTGATGAGATTGTACTTTTTAATCCTTTTGCTCGTGAGCAACTGAGGAAAGTTGCTAGGTTGTCGATGAGGGATGGTTCTCCTTTGAAAGAGGGGCCACCTCTTGCACTATCCACAGCATTTTTGGATTTGTTCAATGCAGCTAGTGATCCAGTAAGTATCCACTTGAGCCCCAACTCTTTGTTTTGTTTTTTTCTCCCTGCTTGTTTGGTTGTGTTTTCATTTTCTATTTTCATTTTTTGGAAAACATGTCTGGAGAATTGTTTCAGAAAAATGTTTTCAGGATAATGTTTTGAAAACAACCCACTTTTAAGAAACATCAACAGGTGGTTTTTGAATTTTCAAATATTGTTTCACATGAATGAAAATGATATGACGATGGTTGTTTCAAGCTTTGCATTGTTATTGTTCCCAAGAACACAAAATACAAAAAAATGAAGAAATGGAAACAAAACCAAATAAATATGTCTGTGTGGTTCTGTTTTTGTTTCTGGAAAACTTGAAGATTTGTTTGGCAAATTATTTCTGAAAATAGCTTTGGGGAAAATTTCTGAAAGGAAACACCTGTAAATTGTTTTCAAAATTTTAATTTTTGCACAAAAATGAAGGCAAATATGCAAAACAATGTCTGCTGTGAACTTTTCATTGTTTTATTTTTATTATTATTATTATTATTATTATTTATTTATGAAAACACAAAAAACGAAAACAAAACCACGCATACTTAGCTAGCAATTTCTCATGTAATGTATTATCTTCTATAGATTTATGAACAATTTCCATCGGCCATGGAAGATACAGCCTCTTTTCTTGCAAAGGGATTCGTCAATAATAGCAGCAGCAGCAGCAGTGCAGAGTGCTCGCTCAAGTTGTAGAAATTACCATCACTGACAATACATGTGGTAGCCAAAAACAACTTCTTATGTACATATAATGGTGGTGTTGATGCACAGAAATTATAAGGTGCCTAATAGTAATTTTGTAGGGTAGTACGTAGGCTAGTTCTAACACATTGCAACTGAAATATTTAAAAGCAATATATAACTCAGTATGGCAGTGTCTAACTTAAATACATGCTTCTATTCTGTGCTTTTTGATATTTTAGATCCATTGACCAAAAATTTTGGAATTGCCGTGATGTCTGGTTATTATGCAGACCTTTTAAACTTTGCCACTCTGTTATTTTTGTGCGCTGGAACTACCTTTTGCTGTTTTTTTTTTTTTTTTTTTTTTTTGGTGTGTGTGTGTGTGTCAAAGATAGAATGTTATTATGTTAGTAAAATTAGGTTATAACTTAAAGAGGCCGTCGCCGGTCTATCGATTTGAATTTCAAACCTTCTGCTCGCCACATCCTAAGGTGCGGCAGCCACAAGAACCTCGGCCTTTGCTGGCTTTGTAATTTTAGTTCATTGTTTGAAAGCTCGTGAGCTTTCTGGTTGAGCGACAAAATTGTTGCTAGATATCACTAAAAACAAAAGAATTAGTTACTAATAGGTATACCAATTAGTTACTAATAGGTGATGTGGCACAATTTTAAAGATTTTAGGTATTTGTAATTTGTATAATGGGTGGGTCAGTAATAATGTCATAACATATGTTGGTACACTAATTGATGCATGTAATACTATTGAAATAAAAAATATGCATCAATTTATAGTCACAGATTGTTATGAGTTTTACCGTGTTGAAAATATTTACTTAAAAAAAAAAAGCATTATGTTGTGAAGAATTGTTTTGTTTGATTCTTAGCAGCTACTTGAAGAGTAGAAAGGCAGCAATTTGGGTTATACTATCTTTGAAAATAGGAGAAAATTACTTTGATAATGAATTTGTAAGGATTGTTTTTGGGTGGTTTTGGTACAGAGACTTAAAAAATGGTTCCTTATTTGCTGACGGTTTCCCTCTAGGTAAAAGATGAAACTCATCTCTCTAGGTAAAAGATGAAACTCATCTGGAGAAAAGATTTTGAAAAATAGGTTAAAAGTTAATTTTTTGATTTTTTTTGATTTATTTGATTTTATTTTTTAAAAAAAAATATTTTAAAAAATAAAAAAATGATGTGATTTAAAAAAATAAAAATAAATAAAAAAAGCGGCTTTCAGTCGAGTTGTCAAAATAAGTCATAAGCTATTCTATTTTTGTTTTAAGTGATTTTTTATTTATTTTAAGTTAAAAAAATTTAATTTCAGAATTTTAAATTTTAATAATTGTAAATTCTAAACTAGTTGATTTTCCTAACAAACTCATCAAATGTTCACACCGTTTAGTTAAAAAAAAGAAAGGTAAATTGCACTTTATTCCTTTTATGTATGGTTATTTTTTTACTATAACCCTTAAAATTTATTTATTTTACTACTTTGACCTTTTATGTTTTAAGTTTTTTTTTTAAATTTAGTTTTAAAATTAATTATTAGACAGAAAATGACATTTTGTCACATAAAATAAAAAAGGGCAAATTACATATACCTCTCTCGAGGTTTAGCTAAATTACAGATATCGCTTGAGATTTGAAAAATTACAAATACTTTCTTGAGGTTTATATTTTCATAACAAACTGCCCCTTGAAATTTATATTTTCATAACAATTTGCCCCTTAATTTGTTATGCAAATAGTACCTTCAGGGGGTATCTGTAATTTCTTAAATCTCAAGGGGGTATCTGTAATTTTGTTAAACCTCGAGGGGTATATGTAATTTGCCCAATAAAAAATGTATTATTATATTGAAATTTAGGTTTGTGTTAGAAGTATAAGTTATATATAATAAAATATTTTTATGTCACGTAACTGTCAATATATTATTTTTTGTCTAATTTTAGACATAAGTTAACTTTTACGGTAAGGCACAGTTTGAAACATGAAAAAAAAAAAAAAAGCAAAAAAAATAAATTTCAACCAACGTGAAAATATGACCAAACATGGAAGGGATAAAGTGTATTTTATCTGTAAAAAAAAAAAAAATTGACACTGAAAAACATTTTTTTAGTGTGTGTTTGGTAATGTTTACGTTTTCAGTTTATATTTACAAAAATTTTATAAACTGGTTTTTGTTTATTTTTAGAAAAATATAAACTACAAACGCGTTTGGTAATTGACAAAATGTTTAAAAAAAATTTAAAATATAAAAAAGAATGAGAAATGACGAGTGGCGGCGGAAGACGGTGGTGGAAAGTGGTGACGGTGGGTGGTGGTGGTGGTGGTGGTGGTGGTGGGTGGGTGGGTGGATGGGTGGGTGGGTGATGGTGGCGGGTGGTAGCGAGTGGGTGGTGGTGGCGGGTGGTGGGTGGTAGTGGCGGGTAGGTGGTGGTGGTGAGTGGATGGGTTACGATGGTGGGTGGTGGGTGGTAGCGAGTGGGTAGTGGTGGTAGGTGGGTGGCGGATGGCGGGTGGTGGTAGATGGTGGCGGGTGGTGATGGTGGGTGGGTGGGTGATGGTGGCGGGTGGTAACGAGCGGGTGGTGGTGGTGATGGTGGCGAGTGGTGGATGGTGGTGGCAGGTGGGTGGTGGTGGGTGGTGGCAGGTGGTGATGGTGATGGTGGGTGGGTGGGTGGGTGACGGTGGCGGGTGGTGGTGGCAGGTGGGTAGCGGATGGCGGGTGGTGGCGAGTAGGTGGCGGATGGTGGTGGTGGTGGTGGTGGGTGGGTGGGTGGGTGACGGTGGCGGGTGATAAGTGGTAACGAGTGGGTGGTGGTGGTGGTGGTGGCGGGTGGTGGTGGCAGGTAGGTGGTGGGTGATGGTGGTGGTGGGTGGTGGTGGCGGATGAGTGGCAGGTGGCTAGTGGTGGTGGGTGGCTGGTGGTGGTAGGTGGTGGATGGTAGTGGTGGCAGGTGGGTGGTGAGTGGTGGTGGCAAGTAGGTGGTGGTGGCGGGCGGTGGATGGTAGTTGCGGGTGGTGGGTGGTGGCGGTTGGATGGCAGGTAGGTGGTGGGTGGTAGTGGTGGTGGGGGTGGGTGGTAGTGGTGGTGGTGGCGGAAGACGGTGGTGGAAAATGGTAGTTGGTGGTGGCTAGTGTTGTGTGGTAAAAAAGAAAAAAAAACTGAAAACTCAAAATGAAAACACATTTTTTGTGTTTTCATTTTTTGGCAAAATTTATAAACTGAGACCACTGATTTATAAATCAAAAATTTTACCAAACAAGTTTTTATTTGAGTTTTTAAAATTTTTGTAAATATAAATAGAAAACTGAAAATATAAGTGTTACCAAACAGCACCTTAATGTTTGTCGTATTTGGTTAAATTAAAACAAGGAAATAAGTTGTGATACTTTTCCTCTTGCCAAACAATCATATGGCATCATCAAACCACATGGACCATGTGACTTTGCCAGTACAATTTGTCAATTTATGTTTTTAGATTAAGACTATCAAACGAATAGGGGGCCCTTTGGGTTGTATCTACAATTAGGGCTATAAAATATATCAAATTATTCAAGCTTAATTTGTATATCAAATTATTCAAGCTTAAGTAAAAATTTGTTTAATATCTACTCGTTATGTAAATTAGTGAAGTTTGAACACATTCTAAAACTCATTAAGTTTTCAAGTCAAACTTAAGCAATCTATTACTTGGCTCGACTTGACTCATTTACATCCCTATCTAAAATCTACAGCATATAGTCACATAGAAGTTATCATCTAAATTCATATTGGCTGCCAACTATTTAACAATGATTCATCCCACTAAAAATATCACCACTAATAGCACTAATGCATTAAAAAAGTAAAAAAAAAAAAAAAATACAACTCCAAGACCAAAACATCACATCATTAATGGCGGGACCCACTGCCACCTAATTAGTGGGAGCACTAATTAGTGCTCCCAAGCATTTTTCGCCAACTATTATGATGTTTTGTAGTGTTTGAAAGTGATGTCAAGTATAATTAGAACAATCCTATTTCGTAGCTCGAAAATCAGTGACTCGATTGGCCCTAAAATTAAAATGACGTCGTTTTGATATATATATATATATATATATATATTTTCCCTCTCCCCCTTTCTCTGTTCTGATCCGTGCCTATTCTTCAACAAAGAAGAAGAAAGAAGAGGAAAGAGAGAAAAGGAAAAGGGGCATTCATCAACACAACAACAACAACAACACATTTAACAACACATTCATCAACAACACAACATCATAATTTTTTTCGAATATGACAAAAAAAGAAATTCAACTACATAACATCATACATTCATCAACAACAGCAATTACAAAAAAAAATTAAAAAATTAAAATTGTCGAATTTGAAAAAAAAATAAAAAATCCAACAACACAACATCATCATCAACAACAACAATCATCAACAAATCATCAACATCTTCAGATCCAGATCCAGATCCAGATCAACTAGAAAAGAACAAAAAAAAAAGTAGAGAGAGTAGAGGCGAGAGACCCACAGGCATCACCGTCTGCTGTGTGCCATCTGCCACTGTCTGTTGTGTGTGTATACACAGATCTGTGTATACACACACAGATCTTTCATGTCTTCCTCCTCCTCCGTAGTCTTCTCTCTTTCTCTTCTTTTCTTCCTCTTTTCTTCCATGTCTTCCTCCTCCTCTTTCTCTCTCTCTTTTCTCTCTTTCTCTGTATTCGAATGCAAGAAAAAGAATAAATAAATATATATATATATATATATCGAAACCCAAAACGACGTCGTTTTGGGTTTCGAGCCAAAAACAAGACACTGAATTTCGAGCAACCAAGTATTATTCTAATTAGAAATGTTAAAAAAAAGGAAAATGTTTGGTAGCCCAAAATTTTGTAGCTCAAATGACTCAAATATGTCAAAACGGCGTTGTTTTATATCGTTTTACACTCAAAACGACGTCGTTTTGAGTGATTTGAGTCATTTGAGCCACAAAATTTTGAGCTACCTAGCATTGTTAAAAAAGGAAAATGATAGTACCAAACCGACCGTTCAATATCAAATAAAATTTTAATTTTGGGTCAATTTGTCATAAGGTGCGGTTTGTTTTTATTTTAAGACTTATTATATCGGGTAAATTACAAACACACTCCATGAGATTTACTTAAATTATAAATTACCCTCAGTGATTCTAGAAATTACATTATGTCCCTTAAGATTTCTAACTTCATAACGAATAGGTCATTTTATTAATAAATCATTAAGTTAATTAACAGTTTTATTAATGTTAAAATGTTATTTCAATTAATAATTCAGATAATTTTATTATTATATAGGTGAACAGTTAGAAATTTTAATTTTTTAATTAATTCTGTTAAATAAAAAATTCTGACAGAGAGATATTTGTAATTTTTCAAACCACATGAGACAATTCGTATTTTAAATAAATCCCAGGGGGTGTATTTATAATTTATCTAAAGAAAGATGACTAATGATACATATTTTGTAATAAAAGTTTGGGAGAGGTATATATGGAGCAACATTTACCCTTTCTCTTAATTTATTCCCAATGTATAATTTTACAATGTAAACCCCCTTAAAACCTTTTGAGGGAATCCATCTGTTACATTAATCAACAAAATCGAACTATAATGTGGTCACTTTCAATTTCTTAGCCAAAAAAATTGAAGAGTTCAGTTCAGTGGTGAACTTTTCTAGATCACAAACCAATTGAACCACAGCCTTATTGTGATAACTTCAGTTATGAATAAAATGATTTTCGGTTATAACACTCATATATATTGAGCTTCTAATGGTACTTTGCAATTCAGAAGTCTCTTTATAGTTTCAACACTATGATCTAGTTCCTGTAGGATCATAGGAGGGAATCTGTCTTTTAATGAAAATTCTCGAGTTTTGAATAGAATAATGAATAAAATAACAAGAAGTTTAGATATCGATCTTCGAAGACTGAATTGTTTTAAATCCGAAAATTCCTTCTTAAATTAATTCAAAAGATATTGAGATTTTATATAATAAAATATGAAAGTAATTAAAAACAGAAGTTAAATGTGTAATTTAATATGAAAATACTTAAGAATTTGAATTCACCACTAGCTTCGTAACCATAATCATTGTATCAATTTAGGAATTGATTGCTTTACACAATAGTAACATCCTATGGCTACAAGCGCTAACGGTGTCTTTTAAGAGAATTCATGGACTTCAAAATTAGGCATAACTCATCTTCGACTAGCACCAAACATCTACACGAAATTAAGATTGCATGACATCTCGTCTTTTCTAGGCATGAGTTATATATCTCAACTCTCAAATATATGTACAAAGATTACCATTATAAGACCATGTATTAAAAAATCACAGAAATTAAATACATCAAACATGATTGAAAGAATAAATTTGATCGAATAGAAATTGTCTCAAAGTTATACAATCATTGTATTAAAATCAATCCCAAAGTAAAGTACAAAATAAGGTTATTTGGTTAGAGTTTCATCTACACCTTAAGCACAAAGATTAGTTGTCTATGGAGAACTAGAAAAATTTATCCTTGAAATCTGGAGCTTCCGCTCTTGCCTCTTGTGTCATCTTTTGACCTATCAGGAACTCCCTTTTATAAAGGCTATGTGTCATGGGCCGACTCCTTTAGAGGCGCAGCAGATCAATTTTTCGCCCGTGTGGCGCTCAAACTCCACCAAGTTTAAGCTCGTCATAGCTCGTTGACAAATCAAGTGTTGATGTTGATGGTCTCACCCGTTTGAACATTAAGGCCCAATGCTTTGTCAAGCAAAATAACTTCACAAGGAAGCTCCGTCTTCCCTCGGATGCCACAAGTAGGCCTAATGCCTTAAGTGCACCAAGCACGGCATAAGTCGCTTCATAGCGCCAAGCTTACCTCCAGCAAGGTGCTCGCCCAACTTAGGTTTATGTCATCAAGGTGCCTAACCATACAACAATGTGCTAGCGAAGGTCCTCAACTTAGCCGACAAGCCAACATTGCATGTTGGGTCTTTGATAGCATCTCGAAGTGTCGTAGAGTCAAGCATGCCTCAATAGATGCATATTGGATGGCCACTTGGTCATGTGAAGCCCACAAGCCACCGAGGGTCAATCTCTTGCCCACTGTGTAATCCACGTGCCAACACGTGTGCTAGATTCCGCCTAAGGCCATTGCGCACCTTAGCATTGCACCAACGTGTAGCATGAGTAAGGCGATATCTCAATCCATAGCTTGCTTGTAGCATAATGTAGTCCCTCAATAGACATGGTCAATGCATAGCTTGATGCCTTCATTCGATAGCCCATATATGCAGTGTCACCTTCCAATTGCTTAGCTTAAGCCACGGGATCCCCTCGTGCAAGGTTGAACCCAAACTAAGCACTTTAGTTGGCACACGAGGCCTTCGATGGTGCCTCGATAGCCCATTCGGTCCAAAACGAGTCCCAAAAAAGCCATATTGCGTGGCATATTGGAAACAACGTAATGGACCTCTCCCTCGGGAGGACACGCACAGTGCTTACATTATTGCACCGTCCACGGGGCTCCCAAACCCACGTGGAGACTCTAGACACCCCTCTGGATGCCTAAAGCCTGCCCTTGAGTTGCCCTAAGGTTGCTCACTTGAAGCCCAATTTGGGCGGGGAGGTAGGTAGGTAGCACACCTTGCCCCCTTATATATGCTTGTTAAGCAATTTGTCCTCTGGCAGGAGGAAACATCATCTATGTCTGAGGAGTCATAATAATTTTTCATAAATTTCACAAATTGAGAAAAATCACGAAACTTGGTCGGGAAAACACTTCCCCTAAGACCTCTTTCCAATAAAAATTTCAACTCGAAACTCCTTCGCTTGGATGCCGAAACAACGCGCCAAAATTCTGCACTACAAGCTGCTGCTGCTGGCTGCGCTGTTTGGCTGCTAGCATGGGCTGCGGCCTTTGCTGGCTATTTGTGGCCTACATGACTTGGGCTACTTGGGGCTAATGTTAGGCCACGTTGGGACACTTCCAACGGCCACTCTTGAGCACTCAAATGGCCACACCACCGCGAGCGAAACGTCACGGTGTTAGCCTTGCAAGGCAACCCGTGACACTATGCCATCCTTCTATACTTCCATCGCAATTAGGGTTGGAATGGCTCAAAAAGAGCATAAAACTTCAATTTTTTGGACTTACTAACGTGTTGTGTGCCTGGGCTCGTGCACCCGGGCTCACCAGAACATTCTACACTTTTTTCTTGCTTTGTTTGGTCCCATCTTGCGATCCTTTAATCTACTCATTTAAACTCACTTCCATTGCAAGGACTCAAATAACCTACCTAACATGCAAATTCATTAGAATAATCAAATAGTCATAACTACATGTAAAATTATGCTGTGAAAAGTGCAATTGTTTAGGACATGCAAAAAAAAAATCGTAAGATTACATACGGCATGCAAAGTATGTCACAAATATATTAAAAATAACCTTTTATAACATGCAAAATTAGACTGTGAAAAGTATAATGATTTATGAAATACAAAAAAATATTGTACAAAATTATATACATGTAAAGTATGCCATAAATTTATTAAAAATAACCCTTTACGACATGCAAAATTAGGCTTTGAAAAAATAATAATTTATGACATGCAAAAAAATGTCATAAAAAATTATATACGACATACAAAGTATATCATTAATATTTAATGTTTAATTTATTATTTTTTACAACTTTACCTGTGTACTGTAAATAACAATCAACTTTTCACGACATGTCATATAACGACATTTGTGTACATGCCGTGATCAGAGTTTTTACAACATGAATTGCAAATCGTGAAAATTCAATTTTGTTGTAGTGCGACTTAACAAATGTAGTTGGGAGCCTAAATGTGTACATTTAGTGACCTACCACTATTCCTTAAGCAAGCCGGCGAATTAGCCATCAAGCCATGCTTTTTGCTCGTGTTTTTTCTGTGTTTTGTAATCAAGCAATACACTTGCTCATCTATAATTAACTATGCATTTTTTTTAACTGAACTATTGCAATTGGATCCTCTTGGTTTGTCAATTTGTACGCATTGGTTTGATTCACTTCTAACAAGAGAAGAACAAAGGGGTAGATGACTACAGCCAGCTACACTACTTACTCTACAAAGATGACAGAATATGTCGGGCAAAGAAAGGCATCTCGCGATTCTTCATGACACCAGAATTGATGACAGAATAACCACTTCCAAGTTGAAATAGCCCCGACACCATGGCATTGAATTTTGTTCCAGACATTGTGTTCTCAAACAGTAGGTATGGTATCAAGAATGGGAAAGATTTCGGAGAAGGTAGGACATTCAAAAAAGACATGAAAACTGGGACATAACAAACCACCCAAAGAGGTAATTCTGCCTCAGGTATGAACATTGCTAATGGAAGTATGACGCAAAATAGTGTGAATGAGTAAAAAGGAAGTATCAGTTTTCGCAGAAGAAAGAAGAGAAATATCATGTTGGCCTTCTTCCACATTGATATCTGCACATAGAGACAGCGATAAATCAGATTTGAACAAATATTAGAACTACTACAGATTCTTAAAATTCAACATCTAACTCGGGAGTAAAAAAAAAAAAAAAAAAAAAAAAAAAAAGACCTTGGAAGTCAAGATAGGAAGGCATAATCTGAAGAGCTGCATTGGACCTGAATGCCAGCGATGCTGTTGTTTCTTGTACGCTTCATAAGATTCGGGTAATTCACAAAGCACCCTCACATCATTAAGGAAAATGAATTTCCACCCGTTCAGATGGGCTCGAACTGCGATGTCCATGTCCTCTACAGTTGTTCTTTCAAACCAACCTCCTGACTCCTCTAAGGCCTTAATCCTCCACACTCCAGCAGTTCCATTGAATCCAAAGAAATTAATAAACATGCCATTAAATTGCCGCTCTACCTCAAAATGGAAGCACAGATTAACATTTTGAAGCCTTGTGAGTAAATTCTCATCCTTGTTGACAAACGACCAGTGTGCTTGGACCACGCCCACCTCGGGATTTCCCTGAGACAATTTCACAAACACCTCATAGGTAAGATTAACAAGATTATAAAGATTCAAAAGAAACATTAGTCAAGTGGATATATTTGTTACCTTGAAGTGAGGTATTGTCAGTTTAAGGAAATCAGGATTGGGCTGAAAGTCTGCATCGAAGATTGCGACAAACTCGTAGTCCTTGACATAGTCACAGCCCATGGCTGATTGAAGATTGCCTGCTTTGTACCCTGTTCTTATGAATCTATGTCTGTAGATTATGTTCACCCCTTTTTGTTTCCATGAAAATACTTCATTTCTTATTAGATTCTGTAAACTTTCAACATCTGAATCATCTAGGACTTGAACTAGAAATAGGTTCTTTGGCCAATCCAACTGGCAGACAGCAGAGATTGATTGCTCATATACCAAAATTCTAAGCAAATCTTTCACATCAGATCCACACAAAAAAATGTAAATGGATCAATAAACACCAATATGCATCCAACTGCTAAAAAAAATGGCGACCCAGTGCACAAAACTCTTGATCTAGAAGAGAGAAAAAACACCAATATGCACCTACGTGCTAAAAAAAATGACTCAATGCAGACTGAATTTGGAAATCACAAGATTTGAACTCGTGCCACCAGGGCAAGCCTTATCATTGGGCCAAACAGCCCTTTCAATATGCAACTAATTGCTCTTGATTAAAAATGCAAATTGAGCTGTCAGATGTAATTAAAGCGGTTAACATGTACAAATTGAGAACAGAAACGTATGAAAAGAAAAGGAGAGAGTAGTTTTTTTTGTTGTTTGATCACCTCTCTTTCATTGCATATTGGAATCTGAACAAGAACCATTGGGAAACTTGAACAATCCTCAATGTCATATGGTTCTCCTTCAATCACTGGTTTCAATTTCTTGAACTTCATCCAAAAAAACCCAAAACAGAGAACTAGCCAATCGAGCAATTGAATCATGAAAAGTACAATGCAGAATTTAGAAAGAAACACAACAGAAGGAGCAATATAATTAACTCTGAAAGATAGCCAAGCCATGCAAGACCACTGCACAAGACCCTGAACCTCCCATGGATTGATCAGATTCAAATTCCATTTCTTGAAATGAGCAACAATTTCTACAACCAAAGCAAAGACCGAAACAGCAAGAAAAACTCTTGAGAAATTCTTCAGATGTCCTGATGTTGGCTAGACCAGGGTCTGTCCTGATTCTCTGTGATATATTATGGCAACTGTTTCAGATCACTCCTGGGATCATAATTCAAAATTAAAACAAACCCAAACAAGATTCTATCCCAAAGTTGGGGGATGCATGCACACTTCCATTCACAGATACCTGTTAGCTGGTACAAGCTTTGGTAACTTGGCAAGATCATAAGACTTGAAGTCTTTCCCATAACATAAGGCTAGATCAAGGGGTGTTTTTCCATCCTGAAACATAATGACGTGATAATGTCAGATCCACTTTCCTGAAAGCTGGAAGAAGAAATGTAATATTCCGCAATATTCTATCAAACAAATTAGTTTACAATTCAAAGACATTTACATCAATCATTCAGTTTTTTTTTTTTTTTATAATGAAAAAAATGGAAATACTGTCCCAATACCAGAAGTCATCGCGATAATGATGATTTGATGATAAAATGTAAGAGTTAAAGTGGGAGTTCTAGTGAAGTGTACAATTTGTTAGAATGACAACTTGTACTTGATAATGATTTGGTTTTTCATAAAAACACATAATAAGAGAGACTAAATGAAGGTCAGCCAATGAGCTTAAAATCTAAAAGTTCATGAGTTCCTCAAGGCACAAAAGAAGATAAAATTTACCTAGATGATCCTAGCATGAGAATTTCTGACTTATACAATCTGCAAAAGAAGTGAAATACCTTGTTTCTTCGGGTCTTGTCTGCTCCATTGACTAGTAAAACTTTTGCTATGTCTCTATCTCTAGTTTGGATGGCAATATGTAATGGAGTCCATCCTTCCTGCGAAAAAGAACTTTAAGCAAAACTAAAATTGAATATATGGAACAAGGGGAAAAAAATACAGCCTATCTCTCTGCACTCACATTATCAGAAGCGTTCACATCAACATTGTACTTAATTAATAGCTTCACAGTTTGCATGCCCCCAACTTGAACAGCATAATGGAGTGGGGAAGCACTATCCTGTTAAAAGAGCACAACAGATCAAACATAGCCTAACCAAAACTAAACAAAAATGGAGCTCCAAAGAATGAAACATGCCTCACCCGATCTCCAATGTTAGGATTTGCACCTTTTCTTAAAAGATGACTAACGACAGCTCCTTTTTACCAATAATTGCGGTGTGAAGAGCAGTAATACCATCCTGCTTGATCAAAGTAACCAATCACTTGCTCCATGTAAATATATATATTTCCCCAATTCTAGTATTGAAAGCATGGAATTGAGAAATTGACAAGTCTTACCTTATCAGCAAGGTCAATGTGAAGCCCATTTCCAAGTAACATGTCCATGTAATGTATCTGTCCCGCAAGCCCAAGAGAATGGAAAGGGTTCCATTTCGCCTGAGATAAAAGAGTCACAAGAGTTTACAGGATTAATTAGCCTATTAATCAGCAACAAAATGTGCATTTCAATTCCTTTTTCACAGGAAAAATGCCAAGGTAGCAAATAAATAAGAAGAATGTACTCTCTAGTAAATAATACTAACCAAGAAGCAGGTAATTACTAGGAGAGGCTACTGCCAGACCCATGGAGGAGATGGGAAAAAAAATAATTATTTAATAATAGGTTGTTCATTACTTTGACCACTTACTGTTGATATTTTACCCAGGTTAGGAGTTGCATTCTGTTGCAAAATATCTCTTTCTTCTGGTCCCAAAAGCTGTTCAACCTCTGCAAGAATTAGACAATACAACAGTTGATTGATCTTTGCCCAATAGCAAAGAAATTTCAAGTTCCTGTATATGTACTAGAAGCACAAAGACTAGAATTGTCGTTGATTTCTTTTGTAGGATGAGGAAACATGCTTTGGTGCACCACACACTCAAAAAAAAAAAACACAAAACAAAAGCAAGCCACAAAATGCATTGAATGTGATTATTACAAAATCCAGTGATTAGGAAAGTCCACGTAAAATTAAGGTCATAAATGGTGACAAGTGGGAACACGTACATTTCAAAACAGGACAAAGTTATTGGTTGTTTTTTTACCTGTAATTTTTTCCAGGGATCAACAGTGGGTGTTTAAATTGTCTATGGCCAATCACTATATGCACCACAAAACACCTCTTTTGAATATGTTGAGCGTAAAGCATTTGATGCTGGATTTTTTATGAAGGCAACCCCATTGCTTCTCAAATAAAATCCTCCACACTAACATATAATATAACGATACTGCTTTTTTTTTTTTTTTTTTTTTAAAGTAAACTTTTTACAGGAAGATTACTAATATGCTCTCATTTTTATTGGGTACAAAGATTAAAAAAAAAATTTGGTATACATGAAACAGTCTCTCCAAGATTATATAGCCAACACTCAGACACACTTCTAAGTTCTAACAACAGATAATCATCAATAACAGAAGCTCGAAATTTTTCAGAGAAACTTTTCTTTCTTTCTTTCTTTTCTAATAAACAACATAAATAAATCTTCCAAAAAGATTGTATAATGCTCCAGATTTGCACCTTTTTGAAGCCAATGAATTTCAACCAAAACATTAAAAAAAAAAAAATTAAAAGAAAGAAAGAGAAGGCGATGAAAAACCTTTCAGAAGATCCTCGGCAGATTTGTCTGTTGTTGTTGAGGGCTTATCGACACTACAAGAAGCAGTAGCTGAAGAAACACTCTCTTCATCTTCTTCAAAATCCAAGTTATTTCCTTCATTGTCATTGTGCGGGGAAATCGCACATCGGCCTGTGAGGGACTACTTTCCCACCTTATAAGCAGACTCGCTCCTCTTACCTTGCATAGGCCTTTTCCCCCAGTGGGGGAGGAACAAAACCGTGCGGTCGGAATGCCAAAGCGGACAATATGTGCAAGGCACGGGGAGTGGTTGCTTTATTTTGGCGTCGTCTGTGGGAACTCCCTCCGGAGTGACCGGAGCCAGCGCGGCTGGGGGCTAATGTGCGGGGAAATCCCACATCGGTCTGTGAGGGACTACTTTCCCACCTTATAAGCATGTTGGCTCCTCTTACCTTGCATAGGCCTTTTCCCCCAGTAGGGGAGGAACAAAACCATGCGGTCAAAATGCCAAAGCGGACAATATGTGCAAGACACGGGGACCAGTGGCTTTATTTTGGCGCCGTCTGTGGGAACCCCCTCCGGGGTGACCGGAGCCAATGCAGCTGGGGGCTAATGTGCGGGGAAATCTCACATCAGTCTGTGAGGGACTACTTTCCCACCTTATAAGCAGGCTGGCTCCTCTTACCTTGCATGCAAGGCCTTTTCCCCCAGTGGGAGAGGAACAAAACCGTGCGGTCGGAATGCCAAAGCGAACAATATGTGCAAGGCACGGGGACCGATGGCTTTATATTGGCGCCGTCTGTGGGAAGAGTACAACAGGCAAAACCTTGTCTTCCAAGCTCATCTGATTGCTTTCAATGGCGAACAACGACGAAATACCATTGTCTGCCATTGACGGTGTTACCCCAGAATCAGCCAGATGGAGAGACGGACTCCCCGCCATTCAGAACATGGCAGACCTGGAGACTTCCCCAGGAGGACATTCAAGAGATGCGCGAGATAAGCGCGGTAGAAGTTTTGGTCATTCACGGAGCCCAAACGGACACCGGCGGCGAAGAGAATCGCGCGCTAGACATTTTGAGCACAAGTTAAGGGACCAAGACACTGTCATCCAGAGAATGGCGGCAAAGATGGAAGCTCTCAAACGCTAGGTCAAAGGGAAGGGTGTTGCTGGAGTGAGAGACCACAGTGAGGGCACCCAACCCCGCCGTTCAGGCAGCCAGAGCCAGCGGCGCACTCCCTCCCTTTCTATCACCAGAAGCTATAGGGGTGGAGACCTAGACACGCCTAGAGAAGTCTAGCGCGCAAGATAGTACCTACCATCCCTCACGTCCGGCGACCACTTCGGGATATTCTTACTCCATCTGTTCAAAGGACTTGAAGGATGTCCTGAAGGAGCGAGCTCGCCGACAGGAGGCCGAAAGGGTGCCGGCGCTCCAGCGGTTATCTTATGGGGGTCACGCCAGTGAGGAGGTCATAATGCCGCCACCTCGCCCGGCCGTGCCTGTCCCTCTAGACACAGATTTGGCGAGGCCGAACGCCACCCCCTTCTCCCTTGAGATAGAAACCACACCGCTCCCCGCGGGCTTTCACCAGCCCAAGTTTACGCTCTACGACGGAAAGACCGATCCATACATGCATGTATGCCACTTCCGACAGGTCATGGCCGGACATAGGCGCAATGACACTCTTATGTGCCTTATCTTCCCGTCGAGTTTGGGCGAGCTGGGCTTGAAATGGTTTAAGAGGCTGCCGGAGGGAAGCATCGAAAGGTGGCAGCAGTTGGCGGAAGCCTTGTGACTCGTTTCAAGACCAACACTAAAACGCCAAAGGAGGTGGACCACCTTCTCAGTGTCAAAATGGAGTCGAGCAACACACTCAAGGCATACAACTCCAGATACTGGGAAACCTTCAATGAGATTTTAAATTGCCCGATCAACCTGGCAATCACCCAATATAAGCGCGGTCTTCCGGTCGGACATAGGCTGCGGGACTCGCTTACCATGAACAAGTCGACATCCATAGGCCAACTAATGCAGCGCATCAATGAGCACATCCAAGTCGAAGACGATGCAGCCACAGCTATCGTGACAACAAGTCCGGTAGTAGAGAATAAGAGAGTAGTGCGAAAGGTTCACGTAGTCGGACAAAATGATGGCCATACAAACCGCCATGGAAAAGATATAGAGAGTTCGGTTTTTGGAAGACGTCTATAAGAAGGCCGAGGAAAAGGGGCATAAAACTCACGGAATGTAAATGGACGATCCATTTCCAGAACATCGAACTCTGCCAATCTAAAGTTTTGTTCTTACTTCTGTTTTTGTAACCCTTTTTGCCAATGGCGTAATGAAACAAGTAGACCATTTTCTTAAAAGTTGTTGTATTTTTGCCTCGCCAAGCGGATTTAGTATGGTCCAAGGGGCAACTAACGATCATTTGGATGGAAAGATCTAAATTCCTTTCCGGGTGAATTTTACTCGACAAGAGGTCTGTTGATGATTTTATCAACTTTGGAATTGCTTGCCGGACGGGTTTAACTCGGCAAGAGGTCTGTTGATGATTTTATCAACTTTGAAATTCCTTGCCGGATGGATTTTACTCGGCAAGAGGTTTGTTGATGGTTTTAATCAACTTTAGAATTCCTTGCCGAGCTAATCTTGCTCGCCAAGAAAAAAGTCGCCGAGCTGACCTTGCTCGCCTACCTTTGAGTTCCTTGCCGAGCTGATCTTGCTCGCCAAGAGATAAGTCGCCGAGCAGACCTTGCTCACGACCTTGGAGTTCCTTGCCGAGTTGATCTTGCTCGCCAAGAAGAAAGTTGTCGAGCGGACCTTGCTCGCCGACCTTTGAATTCCTTGCCGAGCTGATCTTGCTCGTCAAGAAGCAAGTCGCCGAGCGGACCTTACTCACAACCTTTGAGTTCCTTGCCCAGCTGATCTTGCTCGCCAAGAGATAAGTCGCCGAGCGAACCTTGCTCGCGACCTTGGAGTTCCTTGCCAAGCTGATCTTGCTCGCCAAGAAGAAAGTCGCCGAGAGAACCTTGCTCGCCGACCTTTGAGTTCCTTGCCGAGCTGATCGTGCTTGCCAAGAGGTAAGTTGCCGAGCGGACCTTGCTCGCCGACCTTGGAGTTTCTTGCCGAGCTAATCTTGCTTGCCAAGAGGTAAGTCGCCGAGCGGACCTTGCTCGCCGACCTTGGAGTTCCTTGCCGAGCTAATCTTGCTGGCCAAGAAGCAAAGAAGCAAGTCGCGGAGCGGACCTTGCCCGCCGACCTTTGAGTTCCTTGCCGAGCTGATCTTGCTTGCCAAGAGGTGAGTCGCCGAGCAGACCTTTCTCGCCGACCTTGGAGTTCCTTGCCGAGCTGATCTTGCTCGCCAAGAAGCAAGTCGCCGAGCTGACCTTGCTCTCCGACCTTGGAGTTCCTTGCCGAGTTGATCTTGCTCACCAAGAAGTAAGTCACCGAGCGGACCGTGCTCACCGACCTTGGAGTTCCTTGTCGAGCTGATCTTGCTCGCCAAGAGGTAAGTCGCCGAGCGAACCTTGCTCGCCGACCTTGGAGTTCCTTACCGAGCTGATCTTGCTCGCCAAGAAGAAAGTCGCCAAGCTGACCTTGCTCGCCTACCTTTGAGTTCCTTGCCGAGCTGATCTTGCTCGCCAAGAAGTAAGTTGCCGAGCGGACCTTGCTTGCCGACCTTGGAGTTCCTTGCCGAGCTGATCTTGCTCGCCAAGAGGTAAGTCGCCGAGCGGACCTTGCTCGCCGACCTTGGAATTCCTTGCCGAGCTGATCTTGCTCGCTAAGAAACAAGTCGCCTAGCGGACCTTGCTCATTGACCATGGAGTTCCTTGTCGAGCTGATCTTGCTCGCCAAGAAGCAAGTCGCCGAGCGGACCTTGCTCGTCGACCATGGAGTTCCTTGCCGAGCTGATCTTGCTCGCCAAGAAGCAAGTCGCGGAGCGGACCTTGCTCGTCGACCATGAAATTCCTTGCCGAGCTGATCTTGCTTGCCAAGAAACAAGTCGCAGAGTGGACCTTGCCTGCCGACCCTGGAGTTCCTTGCCGAGCTGACCTTGCTCGCCGACCGAGCAAAGTGAACCCCCGAGCGAAAAGTCTAGCCCGGCCTTGTAATGTAATTCCGGTTACGCAAATGCAGACAGAATTAAGGGGCAACTGTGAGGGAAATTTCATAATCTGGCTTTGGGCCGTGGTAGCTCGGAGGGGTTTCCGGCAACACACCGCCGGGTAGCTCACCGCCGTTGTGCTTTCAGGTTGATCGGATAGACACGGAGCTTGGACGAAAAGAGTACGGGCTCTGCAGAATATTTGCTCCCCATACAGTCATCATCGTATTCACTGCCACTACCGTCATCGGGATCTTCCCAAAGTGCTTGATTCCTCGGCGAATAAGAGACCCGGTTCAACTCAAAGACATAAATTCCACTCACTTTTTGGCGATCATCAACAACAGGAAAAGTAAAGCTTGTTCTTTTAGGATCAGCAGTGATTACTTTGGACATAGCATTGGTGAAACTAGAAATTGGAAACAGTTTCTTTAATGGAAAAGTTGCAGAAGCAATTGGCACCATCATTGTTTTTCATTATCCTCCTCCTCCTCGTCCAGAAACAAAAGCTCTCTCTTGCTAGGGTTTTGCAAACAGAATTGGAGGGTAGTTTGATCTTTCAGTTTTCGTAATAGTTTCCCTGTTTGAGTTTGGATAAATCTATTTGCCAAGGCATATTTGGCTTTTGCCAAACTATTAACTACTTTGCCTTGTAAATTGTTAAATTGATCCTGCCAATAGCAGCACATTTGTAATTACTATAAAACATGTAAATATATTGCACACAAATTTTGGAAGCCAACAAAACCTTTCTACCTTAAACAAACATGTAAATATGTCTCTAATCTTATTAGATCAGAGTAAAAATGTCCTGATTTAAAATGGCAAAATATTTATTTATTTTCTAGAACATTACATTATGGGACAAGATCCTCTCTTGTGAACGGATTGGTGAATATTGTCGAGTAATCTTTTTAATTATTTGAATTGTTGGATAAATTACACTTTGCACCACTATACTTTACATAAAATCTTACTTTGGCACCTACACATCAAATTGTGACACTTAACCCCTGCACTTTTGGTCAAGCGTCACTTTGGCTCTTCTATTAGCCTCACTGTTAACAGAGGTTAGTCACATGAAAAACATGTGAGCGTAAATTACACTTTGCACCCCTGCACTTTACACAAAATCCCATTTTAGTTCATACACATCAAAATTGTAACACTTAACCCCCTAAAGGGTAACTTCTGTTAGCCTCACTATTAACAGAAGGGCCAATGTGACACTTGACCAAAAGTGCAAGGGATTAAGTGTCACAATTTGATGGGTAGGAACTAAAGTAAGATTTTGTGTAAAGTAGAGGAGTGCAAAGTGTAATTTACCCTGAATTGTTCATATTTTATTACGTATTTAGGCCTAGTTTGGAAAGTAGAAAAAAAGAGTCATTTTTTTATTTTTCTTGACTTCTTTTGAAAAAAAAATATTAAAAAAAATAAAAAGATGATGTGACCCAAATAAACTAATAAGCAAATAAATTGACTTTTTTTTTCTCATTGTCAAGATAGGCCTTATAGATTATATAAGGAAAAAAATTGATTCAACGTTCATAGTGATATAATTTTAATATACTTATTTTAAAAAATCTATTTTTTTTTAAATAAATATAATAAAATTATGATGATCAAATTGATTTGAGATTTATGCCAATAAATCAGGCGATTTGACTGACCAATAAATCATTTAAGTATATTTATCTGCAAATCACTTATATTCGACAAGTGGAGCCAAAGTCCACCGTGGTTACTTTGCTGAAAAATTCCACCATGTTTGATTTTGTTTCACCCACTTTTTCCATGAGAGCTGTTGTTAACAACCAACTCATAAGAGACATTTGACTTTTTAGTATTATGAGATATCAATTCACCACAATTGAAATGAAAAAGCTAACAAAATCATATCCAAAGGGAACTTACGCTATGTTTGGATCGAGTGATTTGGAGAGAAAAGAAAAGAAATGAAGAGATATGTATTTTTCTTACTTGTTTAGATAACTTAAGTGGAGAGAAATTGGAAGAAATGGAGAGAAACTCATTTCTCTTATAAGCCTCATTTTCAATCTTTCCAAAAGTGGAGAGATTGGGAGAGAAAAGAAACCACTATTTTCATAATACCAATTTTGTTCCTATAAAATAAAAGAAATAAAATAATTAAAAAAATAAAAAAGTTATTTTGGTAATATAACATAAAATAATTTCTTTTTTTTTCTCTTAATGAAATCTAACCAAAGAAGAATGAGAGAAATCACAATCATTTAATTTCTTTTATTTCTTCCTTATCCAAACAAAAAGAAGAGAAATCACAATCATTTCATTTCTTTTCTTTTCTTTTCTCTTCTCTTATAACTTAAGTAATCATTTCTTTTCTTTTCTGTTCTAGGTTCCCAAACATAATGTTAAAAAGAAATTGTAAAGAATGTAACTGCGGTTCGAGCGTTATGCCGGTTTAACCATGATTTTTTTCAATTCTAACAAAATAGGTCAGTTTTTAGAATAGCCCAAGTTTAGAAAGTCATCCAAATCGGAACCCGGACAAGTCAACAGATTTAGTTTGTTTTTGATGAGTGCTGATCTGATCTCCCCTTAGTGTACACCTCTATCTGTTAGTTTTGTCATGGGAAAGGTTCAATTGATTCAAATATACCTTGAGTTGTATAGAGTTGAGAAAATAAGATAGAATACAATTTCTATAATATTAGTAAATAGATTGTTTAGTGTTCCCAAATTTCAATGAAATTCAACTTACGGAAACTAACTCTGTGGCTCATTACTTAAGAGCATCTCCAACGGTGAACTTTTTTTTTCATCAAATCTGAGGAAAAAAAGGACGATTTTCTCAATTTGATACCACTGACTCCAACGGTGAACAACGGTGAGCATCAAAAGAGGGAGGGACGACCGGTTGGTCGACCGACGGGTCAACCGGTAAGGCCATTATTATTTTTTTCACCCACTAACAGTGCATGGCCAAATTGAAGAACAAAATTAATCAAGAATTGCAGACAACCCAGATGAAATTAAGGACAACCCAGATGAACCCAGATGAAATCTAACCTTAAGACACTTAACGGCAATGAAGATTAGAAGCTCAATTCCTCAAGAAGAATTGCACGAAAAATGTGAAGTGGGAAGGCAAAGAGACCAACATCTATGTAACTTTAAATGGAGTTGTATATCTTTATCTGACTCACTAGATGATTTATTAGGGAAGCTCATAATCTACTCTGATCTGTGCCTCTGATTTGCTATTTGGGTTCCATTGTTTTTCCTCGAATTCCGATCTATCTCTCTTTCATTTTCTGGGTATTGATTTGCTGAGTTGGGTGTCTTGAAATCCCAATAGTTTTGCTCTTATGAGGGTCGATTAGGTCTTGCACACTGATATTCTGTTTTTCAGCAGAGTACTTGCTACTACCATTTTTACTCATTCGAGCCATCAATTTCTTCTGGGTTTATTTCAGATCTTCGAAATAGGCTATTCCAATGGTGGATCTGAGTGATAAAGTCAGTGATCACTAGCTTCTCTCTCATTTTTTCACTTCAATTGATCTTCGAGATAGAGTTTTGATTTGATTGTGCGATGCAGGGATCAGAGTCTGAAGACATGATCAGCAAAACCCCTTCGAGCTCTGCTGGGTCTGAAAACAGAGCAGAAGAAATCAAAGAAAATACACCTTCAAGCCCTGCAAAAAAATCTGTATCTGTCTGGGTCTCTCTCTCTCTCAATTTGAAGGGCCGACCGGTTGGTCAACCGGCCGGTTGACCGGTAAGACTAATTTTTTTTTTAATCTGTTTGAATCTTTTGGCCTGTTTGAACCTACTTATTTGAAAAGGAACCGGTCAACCGGTTGGTCTCCTCCAACGGTCACACACAGTAATTTGATGAAACCTGTATTCTGTTCTCAGTTTGATGATTTTTTTTGTTGAATTCTCATTTTGATACCAATTTAGTAAAACCGTTGAGAGCTTCAAAAAGTGTATTTTTCACCAAATTTCAAATCTGATATCAAGTTTGTTGAACCGTTGGAGATGGTCTAAGCCAGTGTACTGCCTTTGTATTTAATTATGGCACAATTCCTTATATATATATATATATATATATATATTTAAAAGGAGACTTATGTGTAGGTTTTACTAAGTGAATTTATTGTCCAATAGGTTCTATGATAATTAACAACATTGTTTTTTTTTTGATCGGCATAATTAATAGCATTTTTCATCGTACGCTATTAAAAAATGTCACTAATTGTTAATTTTCAGCGATAGTTTAAAAAAAAATTGTCACAAAAAAGCATCACTAATTTTCAACTTTCAGCGACAGTTTAAAAAATTCTTCACAACAAAACACCACTAATTATAAATTTTAAAGACAATTTATAAAAACTACGATAAAAAAAAAAAAGTCACTAATTGTCAATTTTTAACGACATGTAAAAAATTATCATAAAAGATTATTTTTAATAACGATTGTACTAAGGCATATTTTCAATAAAGCTTTATGGGAATTAAGCCCAACACTATTAGAACTTATTGATGATTTATCCTATTTAAAAATTCTTTTTCGAATGATGAATCATTATCCAAAACAAATAATAAATATCAATAATCACTATAAATACACAAGATTACTCGACAGCCAACAGCAATCTATATCTTAAATTATTGACAATCTCACAAACATGTTGGAAATCAGTAGTTTCAGAAATTAAACAGATAAGAGGAAAAAAAATGATATGACATATGAAATAGCTGCCTTCACAACACAGTTACATAAAAAGCCATATCTATCTATATATCAATAGAATTCAAAGAAGTGAAATCAAATTCTTTCACAACAAAAAAATCACTCTATAAAGCACACAGTTGACTCTTACTATTTCTGTTTCTTTTACCTCTAGAGAAAGATTTTCTAAGCAAACAAACAAAATATCACATTATACGAAAGCGAATTGAAGAACAGAAAGCCTTACGTAAAAGCAGAGCAGGGTACGCGAATCGCAGAAACAGTGACAGGAGGCAGCAGCTAACATGAGCTGAGAATGAAACCTTAGGGAGGGGGTTGAGCGAGATTGGGTTTATAGAAGGGAGACGAATTGACGGTCCCTTTTGCTCTTGAAGCCTCCAGTTGGATTGGATCCTCCTACATTGCATCCCTTCCCTATCTTTTAAATAATCATTTTTTTCAATTTATTTAAATTATTTTAATCTAAAAAGCTATAAATAAAAATTATACCAAATAATCTAATATAGATTCACAAATTAAAATAAGTTATAATCAATTCCCAATAATCCACACCAAACGGGCTCATTGCCATTTTGTTTGTCGCACCCCGGAACACTCTAGAACTTTTGTTTTGTTTTTTTCTTTTTTTTAAAAAAAAAAAAAAAAAAAACCGCCCCTTCCTAGAATAAAATAAATTTTAAATTTTATTTTTTTAATCTAAATCATTTGTAGCTTTTGTTAAGTAAAATTGATAAAATATGATATTTTAGTTATTAAATTAAATGTAAATATACATAAAATATTTAAAATATTTTTTATTGAATTTAATGACTAAAATACTATTTTTCTGATTTAATAAAAATAAACGAATAATTTAAATTAAAAATAAATTAAAAGATTAAAATTTAGATTAATAAAATTAAAAATTCAAGATTTATATCATGGATTTTTTTGGTAATTACCCTAACTTTGTATTTGCATTTTCTTACCATTATATTTGGTAAATTATAGACATCACCTAAACACTATTTTCATTCTTTCAAATACCACTTGTATCATTTTTATTTTTATTTTTTATTTTTATCCACTTATCTCCTTTACTGTGTTTGGAAATGATTTCTTTTAATTTTTATGAAAAAAACATGCATATGATTGCTTTTTTTTAATTTTTTTAATAAATTTTTTATTTAAATTATTGAAAATCAAATTGACACTTTTTATATTAAAGATCAAATTGAAAGACTTTTATGTATTAGGATCTCAATTGACACAATTCAAATATTAAAAACCAAAATAACACAATAATTTGGGAACCAAAATGTAATCAAGCACCACCAAGGGGCCATCTTAGTTGGTAAGGGAGTTTGCTCGCCTCTTACTAACCAGGATTCGAATCCTCTATTACTCAAGTAGAAATCCAACGGTATAGATGAATATGGTAACTTTCCACAATTCAGCTTGTAATGGTGAATACTAAAGGTCCCCCTTGAGGGTTTGCTGGGCATTAAAAAATAATAAAAAAAGAAAGTAAATTACACTGACACCTCATGAGATTTCTGTTTAATACAAATTTCCCCTCGTGTTTAAAAAATTACACTTACTCCCTTGTCATATTAAAATGACATGTTTATCCTTTAGTCTTTATACATGTAAAATAATAAAATAATGCTGATATTTTGTTCATGTCATTTCAATTGAAATAACAATCATCCTCTTCAATTTAACTCACAAAAAAAATTAATTTTTTTTTAATTTTTTAAATACAACTAATCTAGATATACTTTAGAAATATAATATTTTGTGAATTTTTTTATTTTAAATTCACCAAATACAAAAAACTAAATACAAAAATTCAGTAATATTGTAATAAATGTGAATGACAGTGTTTGGTAATACTTAGTAAATGTAGGTAAATAAACGAGAAAGAAAAATAATGGTAGAAATAAAAATGAAAAATTCTATTTGTATATAAAAATTTATACAAAAAAATATCATAAAAATAGGTTTGCCCCATATGGGCCTGAGAGGCATTCACAATCCACTTAATAAGTTGACTAACTCCTCTTAACCAGCAAGAGGCATTTTCTAAAGAAAAACAAAACCGTAAGGCTCCAACCAAGACGGACAATATTGTGCTAATGGAGTTAGGTTGGCTGCTTTATTTTATGTGGGAGTCCAAAATGGATTTGTACCACATCGGTCTGAGAGACATCCACAATCCACTTAATAAGTAGACTAACTCCTCCTAACTAGCATCAAGCATTTTCTAAAGAAGAACAAAACCGTAAGGCTCTAGCCAAAATGAACAATGTTGTACTAGTGGAGTTGGGTTAGCTACTTCATTTTATGTGGAAGCCCGAAAGGGGTTTGTCCCACATCGGTCTGAGAGGCATTCACAATCCACTTAATAAGTTGACTAACTCCTCCTAACTAGCATGAGGCCTTTTCTAAAGAAGTTGGGTTGATTGCTTCATTTTGCGTCGGATGTAAGTCCCTTGGCGTTCGGAGCCAGTCAACTGGGGACTTATGTTGGAGCCCGTAATGGGTAACTTATGTGGGAGCCCGAAATGGGTATGTAAGTCCCTTGGCGTTCGGAGCCAGTCAACTAGGGACTTATATGGGAGCCCGAAATAGGTATGTAAGTCTAGGTTTGTCCCACATCAATCTGAGAGGCATTCACAAAAATAAATAATTTAAATGTCTTTCAAAATTTATCTTGAGCTAAAGCTATTATAAGCAAAACCAAACAGGAAATCCATGTCTATTTGTATGAAACTCCAGAAGATGATTGAGGAGGGGCCAGGCCCAATATTTCTGATAGTTCAGTTGCAATCTCGAGTGCAATTACAAAGACAGGTTTTTCAAGTTGCGAATTGACTTTTCCATGGCTCTCTATTTCTTGTTGAATATGTCTCTAACGGAGAGTCTTCATGGCATTGATGACACTTTCATTGATGAAAGATTCATTCAAATGTCTTGATGTTGGCTAGACCAGGGTCTGTCCAGATTCTCTGTGATATATTATGGCAACCGTTTCAGATCGCTCCTGGGATCATAATTTAAAATTAAAACAAACCCAAACAGGATTCTATTCCCAAGTTGGGGGATGCATGCACACTTCCATTCACAGATATCTGTGTATGAGAGGTGTTCAAGAACGCCGTTGGAAAATTCGAAGATCTTCGAAGATCCTTGAAGAAAAATTCGAATTCTCTAGAAGATGATAAGAGACTTAGATTCTTCAATAGTCTCAATTAAGAACACAAAAACAAAGAGATGATGGAGATAAGAGATTGGGTGAAGAAGAAGGCAAAATAGTTAGAGAGAGAATAATGGCAAGGCTCTCCCATGAATCTCCCACTTTCACTCTCAAGGTTGATACTGGAAAAGGGAAATTAGTTCTTTCCCAAGAGTTTTCTCTCCAAAATCCATCCCTTGTAAAGTTATGGGTGGGTGCTATTTATAAGCACCTCATGATATAGGATGGAGCCTATGTGCAACGCACATGGGGAATATTCTCTCTAACCACCTTGTCCGAGGAGGTGACCTCTTCGAGGATGAGGAAAACTCCGAAGAGGAGATCAACCTCTCGGCGAACCCTTCTTCTTAGCCACACCTAACCAATGATCCTCAACCATCCCAAAGGATCAGGGGTAGTCCCAGAGGACGTGCTTGTAATAACCCCGATCTCCGATTAATGTCAAACCATGATTAGTTATGCCTACCAGTAATTTAGAAGAAATCTGGAATTAAATTGCATATATATTGCATTCTCTTTGTGTTTTTATCTGTTGCCATAAAATGATCTGTTCATGTTTTATGTTTTAAACTACAAATTAAAGGCCTTATCGGCGGCCGAATCCGAAACTGATTAGTGTTTTGTGTTAATTAGAATTAATGTGATTTTATGGTAAATTTAGTAGAAATTTGATTTGGTATGAGTAAATTGGATTAAATAAGCTAAATCACATTAGTTTGACTTATCTACCATTTTGCCATTAGTGGGCCACTTCATGAAACATTTGGAGACTTGATCTATCATCCATTTCTTGGCCAAAACCACAGGTGAGAGAGCTAGAGATAGGAGAAACTTTGGTTTCAACAAAATTCCTTAGAGAATTGGAAGAATTGAAGAGTAGTTTGCAAATTTGAGCTCCTAGACTTGGAATTCAAGACGTAAGGTAGGAGACTTCCCTTTCAATTGTGAATTTAAGATTAATTCTTGCATGGTTCATGGAAGATTAGAGTTTAAAGTCAAGAATTGGTTTTAAGAGTTGGATTAAGAGTGAATTTATGCATGCATGCACATATTCTTGGATTTTGGAGTTGTTCTTCATGAATTTCCACATGCATGTCCACATTTTTGTTATAGTCCATGAATTCATCATATTCTTGAGTTTAATCTTGCTTTGGGTCATGTTTTGGAGCATTAGAAGTCATGAGAATTCATGCATATTACATTTAAATTATGTTCTTGAAGTTTTATTTGAAATTGTGTTCAATTGACTCACCCTTGAGCTTTGATTTTACAAATTGATCTTTGAAACATCTTATACTATGAGTTTACAAGTGTTTCCAGAAAATGGGCCCAAGAGGTCAAGTTTTAAGGTGTTGAATGCTTGGTTTGAGCTTGGGAGGCAAATCTAAAAATTCCAGAATTTGGCTTCCTCACTCGAGCGAAGGATTCCACTCTCGAGTGACCATCGTTTGTTCAGAGCTCCGCACGAGCGAAGGAATGGTGGCTCGAGCGTAAATTAGAAGCTCTCAGGTTTTTGGTGCACGCAGACACACGCTCGAGCGACGAGACCTATGCTCGAGCGAAGAGCTGTGTCTCATGCTCGAGCAAGAATCGAGCAGGTATTGAGCGTAAAATTTCAACAACCATTACTTTTGCATTTTTACAGACCGCTCGAGAAAGGAGTCTACGCTCGAGCGAAGGAAGCTATGCTCGAGCAAGACCCCTATTTTCAGCAAGTTTTGAAAAATATTTTCCAAGACATCTTTGCATCCTCATTCCATCCTAGGCATTCCTAGGCCATGTTTAAGACTCCATAGTGAGGATTTAAGGTTAGAAACACACTAAGAACCAACGACGTAAGTTTTGTGCAATTAGAATGTGTGTTTCAAGTGTGTGTCCGTTATGTGCTATGTAGGTCACGTGTCGCGTATCGTGTGATCAATCTACTCCGTCTGTCTATTTCAAGGTCAATTGTGAGAAATAATTTAGTAAAGTTATGTTCAAACTGTATCTACTTTCTGTGTGATAAAACAAGATCTGTTTTCCGAAATGATATGTTTTGTACAATGAATGATTGTTCAATTTCTGATATGTATTCGTGATATCCTTAGCATCATATGATATCTGTTAGCTGTTACCCGGTATCGGAGGTTCCTTTATGGAACTTATTTCTGTCTGCACTCTGTTACCCGTACCGGAGGCCCTATCACGGGGGCTCAGCTTCTGTTCTGTTCTGTTGCCCGGATCCGGAGGTTCCTTATGGAACTGGTTATTCGTAACCTCACGTGTATACATTTTGTTCTGTTCTGTTCTGTTCTGTTCTGTTAATGCTAATGGATGTATCACGTAAATTTAATCATGACTTATGATTTTTGTCTGTATATGATCTGGACAAATGATGAATTTGATACAAATCTGAATAATGATTTTCTGAATCTGTACAAACTCATTCATTGAAACCCTTTACTCTATTATTATTCACTAGGCTTTCGCTCATAGTTTATATTATGTATGTAAGTGAGCCGGCACATGACTAGGGCCAGAGTTGATGGCCTTCTGTTCTGTTTTTGTCAGCCAACTATTGTGCCTCCCGAGGAGATTCCGAACCAAGCCTAATGCCATGGCTGTTTTTTTTTTTTATATTCATGCTAGTCTTTGTGCATACTCTGTACAGTCAGGTCTTGGGAAGTACATTCTGTAAATACCTTATAAATATTGTGTATCTGGACTGGCATGTTTATGTGTATATAAATAAGTTTTAAAATGTTCTGTCCTATGTACGTTATCACAGCTCATTGGACCTTGTCTATTTTGTATTATTGTTTCCGCAGCCCCTTATTATTTGCTAATCTGTTCAGAGGCCTTTGGTAATCCACGGATTACTGGCCAGTTACAGTGCTAAACCCACAGGGGCGGGTTTGGGTCGTGACAGTCCTGCCGCATAAGGGTCAGGGATAGTTTGAGAGAACGCCCTGTCGCAAATATTGTCGAGTCTCAGGGACCCCCTAGATCATGCCACCTCGACCCGGGTATAGGCTAGTTTAACCGAAGAGTGAATTTGTCTCCACTAACCGTCCTCGGGATCGATTCGTTTGTTCGGACTCCATTATGCCCATGGTTCTGGTATGTAGATCCCGGAAAGTTCCGAGTCCGCAAGTGTTCTGGGACTCATTAATGGAGCGGCTTCTAGATTGTGTCTGAATCCGTTCAAAGCCAAGTGCTTTGGATCTCTAGGTTCGTGGATCCGAACCCTTTTGAGTCCGAGCCCGAGTAAGTCCCTAAGTTCATGGATCCGAACACTTTCAAAGCTTAGAGCGATTCGGCCCGTTTGGTGGCGATAAAATCCGGGTCCACCAATCTTGGACTTGCGCTAAATTCGGGCCTACCAACCTTAGACTATTGGGCCTAATTAATTTAGTGGGCTCAAATTAGCTCCTCTTAGAGTGAAAGTGGGAGATCCATGGGAGAGCCTTGCCACTATTCTCTCTCTAACTATTTTGCCTTCTTCTTCACCCAATCTCTTATCTCCATTATCTCTTTGTTTTTGTATTCTTAGTTGAGACTATTGAAGAATCTAAGTCTCTCATCATCTTCTAGAGAATTCAAATTTTTCTTTAAAGATCTTCAAAGATCTTCGAATTTTCCAACAATGTTCTTGAACACCTCTCATACAATCTGTTAGCTGGTACAAGCTTCAGTAACTTGGCAAGATCATAGGACTTGAAGTATTTCCCATAACATAAGGCTAGATCAAGGAGTGTTTTTCCATCCTGAAAAGGCTAGATCAAGGAGTGTTTTTCCATCCTGAAACATAATGAGGTGATAATGTCAAATCCACTTTCCCGAGAGTTGGAAGAAGAAATGTAATATTCCGCAATATTCTATGAAACAAATTAGTTTACAATTCAAAGACATTTGCATCAATCATTCAGTTTTTATTTTATTTATTTATTTTATTTTTTTTTAATGAAAAAAAATGAAAAAACTGTCCCAATACCAAGTCATTGCAATAATGACAACTAATGATAATTTGATGATAAAATGTAAGGGTTAAAAGTGGGAGTTCCAGTGAAGTGTACAATTTGTTAGAATGACAACTTGACAATAATTTGGTTTTTCATAAAAACACATAATAACAGAGACTTAAATGAAGGTCAGCCAATAAGCTTAAAATCTGAAAGTTCATCTGTTCCTCAAGGCACGAAAGAAGATAAAATTTACCTAGATGATCCTAGCATGAGAATTTCCGACTTAAACAATCTGCAAAATAAGTGAATGTCTGCACCATTGACTAGTGAAACTTTTGCTATGTCACTATTTCTAGTTTGGACGGCAATATATAATGGAGTCACTGTAATGTGAATATTATTATTAGAAGTATTTTAGTAATTATGTCACTGGTATAATTTATTGAAACACAAAAAAATAATTTGAACTAAATGTAATGAAATAGACTGTTTACTTTTTAAGACTCATTGAGAATATAATATTTATACAAAAAATTAAAATAATCAAATATTAGTATTTATATATTTGAATCATATTTATTTTAAAAAGATAGATAATAATTATAATTTCAAGAGTAACTGTTTATTTTTTTATCATATAAATATGATTGAAACACATAACTATTTATATCTGATTTATTAATAGAGTAATGCTAGGGAGCTCGAAAATGAGCTCCCCCGAATCCCCCTAATTTTTTTTTTTTTTTTTCAAAAGCAGAGAAGGAGAAGAGAAGAGAAGGAAGGAGGAGGAGGAGGAAGGAGGAGGGAGGAGGAGGACTGGAGGGGGCCATAACCACAGGGGGAGGAGGAGGCGAAGGCAGGGCCGGAGCTGCGACGAGCTGACGGGCTGCGACGGGCAACGGGCTGTTGTTGCGACGAACCGGCTGCGACGAGCTGACGATCGGCGATCGAAGCTGCTGCTGCGACGACGGCGGTCGGAGCTGCTGCTCCCCTCTCTTCTCTCCCTCTCCCTCTTTCTCTTCCTCTCCCTCCCTCTCCCTCTCCCTCTGTCTCAGACTTGTTGAAGAAGAACAAGAAAAAGGAAAAAAAAAAAAAAAAAAGAATGCCCAAAACGACGTCGTTTTGGGCATTCGGGGGATTAGGGGGAGAGAAATTCGAGCGAGGTCGTTTTGGGCATTCGGGGGATTAGGGGGAGAGAAATTCGAGCGAGGAAGCTTTATTCTTATTAATATTTTATATAAATATTGTCCCCAATAATGTTAATAAACGATCCAGGTCAACAATTTCAAAATAAACTTCTTAAACACAAATCGTCTTTGAAATTAAAATGATCTAACTTGAAAAAATTCAAACACATTAGCAATCCATTTGTTACAATACACGTCGTGTTCTTTTTGATATCTTAACCAAGGGCGGCGCAGTTCAAAAAAAAAAAAAAAAAAAACCAAGGGCGGCGCTACTCACCGTCCAATGGCGTCAGTTGAACCCACCTGAAGATTTTTTATATTTTTTTTATTACATGTAAACTGTGATTTTAAATAAATAAAAAGTTGAGGGAATGGTTTGAATCCTATTATTTTCCTATATATTATTCTACAAAAATAATATTAACATAATTATATTTTTATGTATCATAGTGACACACAAAATGATATACATAGTATGAGGAGTTAAAATGGTGGTTTGGTCGTTTTAAGTGTTCATATTTTAAATATAGATGATGGGGTGTAAATTTGGCGTGACCCATGTTGGGTCTCGCATGCTTCCATTAAAATTCGAGTTAGACCGGTTCACAGGCCAAACAATTAGGCACGGGCACGGGCACGGGCATAGGCACAGACACAGGGGGTATTCGGGCCCTGGGTGGGCCTAAGCCCGGGCTCGAGCTTGGGCGAGGCTAAACATTTTTTTTGTTTGTTTTTTTTATTTTTTCTACCAAAATTTTATTATTTTTCACTAAAAAAAAATTAGGCCTCAGGTGGGCTGGGTCTTGAGTGGGTCTTAAGTGGGTCGGGCCATGGGCCGAGCCAGGCTTCAAAATGATGGCCCAAGGGCTCAGGTTGGGGTCGGGCCAACCTCGGATCACGGGTCATTTTTACATCCCTAGATGACTCTATGCTCTTGTTTGGCAAGTTAGGTTTTGGCTCTTTTTTTTTTTTTTTTTTTTTGGGTTAAAATTTACAAAAAAATTAAAATAGATTAAAATAATTAATAAGATAAAATGTCATATCAAATCTAATAGGGTAATTTATGTAATTAAATTGGGCCGAGTTATGGGCCGAAGTAAGAGCTTGTGTAGCTTGGCTTTGGGCCTTGCATATATTAAGCCATGGCCTGAACCTTGGTGTCTGGATGTAGTCCAATGACAGATTAAAGTTCACCAGTGCAGAGAGTCGGGCTGTTTTCTAGCCTGGTAGGATACTATCTCAGTTTTTGTCCTTCATAGGGCAGGGTCAGGATAGTTCGATTGACCGAACTAACAAACGAGGTAAAAGAGCTAAGACCATCTCACTTAGTTGGTAGTAAGTATGGCGTTATCTACTTACCAAAAAAAAAAGTATGGTGTTATCAAGATAGGCATTATCTTTGGGAATGAGACTCCTAGCAGGACTCTACTGAGAAGAAATAGAGTCTTGCTAGGATTGTGCCACGATGAATCTATAAAAACTCATGATAGAACCTATGTACAGGTATCACTATTCGTATTCTCAAATACACAGAGCTTTTTGTGTCTATTATCTATTGCATTGACTTAGGTATCGAAGAGGTTTCCGACACACACTCGCCGGCTAGCTCACGTTTGTGTCTTCAGGTGGTAAAGTGACGACGTTTGGAGGAGTGCAAACCTGATCAACAGGATTATACGAGAAGATTATTTTACGCTTGTACAATTGGCGCCGTCTGCAGGAAGTACGACAAAGAACGAACCTTTTGATCAGATTTTCCTTCAACTAAATAGCTCACAATGACGACTTGCCACAAACTGTTATTGATGGACATACCCCAAAGGGGGGCACGAGGCGCGAAGGTTTGCCCTTTGTTCCACCCATGGCAGAGTTGGACCCCCAGCAACGGAACTCACGGAGAGACAAGCAAACGAGGCGAGGCATTAGTCCTCGTCGCTCTCAAAGCCCTGATGGGCAATTGCGGAGGATTAATTCTCAGGTTTTGGAAGATAGCGTAAGGGAGCAAGACGAATTAATAAAGAGAATGGCGGTTGACATAGATACTATGAAGTGCCAAATAAAGGGTAAATGGATGGCAGGAGAAGAGATTCACAAAGGTAGAACGCGTTCTTACCACTCAAGAGATCGTGGCAGGCAAGTCACACCATCCCAGACTGAAAGCAGAAGCCTCAAGACAGGCGAGACACAATCAAGGACTTCCAGGACTCGTTTCTCCAGGTCTGAGAGAACGAGGACTGAAAGGTCTTGTACAGATGGAAGTAGTTATCAACCCTCGCATACACACCAAATGACATCTAGGCACATTGAATTGCCTAGGTCGGTGCACTTACGGACAGTACAGGAAAAGAGAGCTCAAAGGAGAGAAGAAGCCCAGGCACGTGACCCCCAAAGCGTCTCTGCTTTGCAACGGTTAGCTCCTATGACACATGGAAGTGTTGAGGTTGCAATGTCAGTTCCGCGCCTTGCTTACGAGCTAGCAGACAAAGCGTTAGCAAGGTTGCAAAGCTCGTCATTCATTCCGGCAATTGAGAACGCACTGTTACCCTTAGGATTCCATCAGCCCCAAGTTCACCACTTATGAGGGGAAGTTAGACCCCTACATGCACTTGAGCCACTTCCGCCAGGTCATGGCTATATACCGACGGAATAAGGCTCTAATGTATATCTTGTTTCCCTCAAGCCTAGGTGACTTAAGCTTGACATGGTTTGAAAGGTTGCTAGAAGGCAACATAGCTTCATGGGCGCAACTTGTAAAGGCATTTGTTACCAGGTTTAAGACAAACACCAAGACACCGGTGGAGATAGACCAACTGTTCTCCATCGACATGGGCAAGAAAGAAACACTAAAGTCTTACAACAACCGATATTGGGAGACTTTTAATCAGATTGGAGATTACCCCGTAAACTTAGCTATTACACAATACAAACGGGGTTTACCAGTGGACAATCAATTGAGGGATTCAATGACAATGACGCCACCCTTTACAATGGAAGCCCTAATGGAAAGAGTGCATCAGCATATCAGGGTAAATGAAGATGGCACTCGTGCCAATTCAAAGCTCGGCACAACAGCAATGTCGGACAAAAAGCCCACTGCAAAGGTTAACATAATTGGCCGTGATGACCAACCAAACAAGAATGGTCGAGGCAGGCGACCAAGCGACAAGGACATCCAGGTGAGGAGGTTGAGAGTCCGCACCGCCATCACCACGGTGTTCAATAAACCTATCTACCAAATTCTTAGAAAGATACGAGATAAACCCTTCGTTTGGCGGCCAACCAAGTTGGGAAAAGCCCAAAGCCGTTATAACGCTAGGTATCGGTGCACCTTCCATAATGAAGCGGGGCACTGACTTGAAAATTGTACTCCCTTAAGGTAACATCTGGAAGAGTTAGTGGCCACAAGCCACCTGGACCAGTATATTAAGGGGGGAGCTCAACCAGCCCCCCAGAACCGCAACAGGCTAGATGGAATGCCAATCGACGGTTTGCCCCAAGGCATAATCGATGTGATACATGGGATCATTGAGCTTGAACGAGTATGTGAGCTCAGGGGCGTGAACAAAAAGGCTGAGCACATAAGGGAGGTACAAAGTGCACAGCCTGTCGTGAAAAAAAGGAAAATGGAGGAGACTAACATCATCACCTTTTCTGACAAGGACTTAGTAAGGTTACAAAGCGCTCACAACGACACACTAGTGGTTACATTGCGTGTCAAGAATTTTGACATCAAACAGATTCTGATTGACCAAGGGAGCTCGTGCGAGATAATGTATTATGAGACCTTCAAGCAACTTAAATTGGAGGACAAAGATTTAGTGCCCGTGACATCTCCCTTGGTCGGTTTCAACTCAATGACAGAATGGTTGGTTGGTAAGATAATTCTACCGGTGAAAGCTGGAACAATGGCGAAACTAGTGGAGTTCTAGGTGTTGAAAGTCCCTTCCACTTACAACATATTCTTGGGAAGAGCATGGTTGCATGCCATGCGAGCGATAGCATAAACCTACCATCAGGTGATACGGTTCCCTAATGAAGCTGGAGTGATTGAAGAGGTCTTAGGAGATCAATCCAAACAATGCTTTGAAACTATAAATGGCAGTCGAGCTACCAAAGGGTTCGTACAAATAGTGGAGGAGCCTGAAAGCAACGAGTTATTCGCAAACGTCAGTAAGGCAGCCGAACAAAAGACAGTAGAGGATCTGGTAGAGGTCAGAATAGACTAAAAGGACCTAAAGCAATTCTTTATGCTTGGTTCATCTTTGTCCAACACCAAAAGAATAGAGATCATAAAGTTCTTGATCTCTAATATAGAGGTGTTTGCTTGGATGCCGTACGATATGCCGGTCATCGAACCTAACTTCATTTGCCATAGACTCAATGTTCACCCAACTGCCAAACCAATTATACAATGAGCTCGCTGATCAGTACTCCACCATGCCGAGGTAGTGGCTGAGGAAGTGGGAAACCTACTGGAAGCAAGGGCAATCAAAGAGGTTCACTATCCCAAGTGAATCTCCAACACCATGGTGGTATCAAAGAAGAACGGCAAGTGGCACGTTTGCGTGGATCACAAAACGGTTAACAAAGCATGCCCAAAAGACAACTTTCCTTTGCCATGGATAGACCAACTGGTGGACCTAACTGTAGGACACAACCGACTTAACTTTCTTGACGCATATTGCGGTTACCATCAAATTGCTATGTATGAACCAGACCAGGAGGTCACATCCATCATAACACCCAGGGGATTATATTGCTACAAGGTCATGCCCTTTAGCCTAAAAAATGCAGGGGCAACATTTCAATGAATGATCACCAAAATGTTCGAGCCATTGCTAGGCAGAACAATGTAAGCTTATATAGACAACATAGTGATCAAGAACAAGAATGAAGGAAACCATCTCAAAGACCTAGCTGAGATGTTTCGAATTTTGAAAATCAACAAATTGCGACTAAACGCAGCCAAGTGCGCGTTTGGCGTGGGATCAGGAAAGTTTTTGGGCTTTCTAGTGACAAACTGTGGAATAGAAGCTGATCCGTCACACATCAAAGACATTCAAGAGCTGGAAAGGCCCAACACAGTCGAAGGAGTACAACATTTCACAGGCCTGGCTGTTGCCCTTAACTGATTCATAAGTCAGTCGTCTGACAGATTTCTATCGTTCTTCCAAGTAATGAAGGCCAAGTTTGAGTGGGATAACGAGTGCGATCGAGCTCTGCAAAGCCTGAAAGACTATATGACCTCTTCACCGTTGTTGACTACCCCGGTTCCCGGAGAAGAACTTCTGTCACGCCCCAATTTTTAATTACTAGGAAACATTACCAAAGCCTTTAAATTAGGTCCATTTTTTTTTTGTACTTTTATCCATTACCCTTGAGTAATAGAAATACAATGATACACGTTCTCTCTCTCTCAATGAATACAATAATAACAACAATACAAGTCAATCTCTTACTGTGCTATAAATAAATAAATACAAACACAAAATCAATTTCCTTTACATCTACTATGAAGTTATACAAAGGGACTCAAGAACTCCATAAATCTTCAATCAAAGAATCCAAACATTCTTCTTGTAAAAAGATAAAACAACAACGGGGTGAGCACTAATGCCCAGTAGGAATCTCATAGTTCTAAATTAATAGCCAACACATAGATAGAAATGATTATGCATGCAGGGTGATACCATATAGAAGGGTGACATTTTATAATTTCAAAATATCATAAGTAGGGTACTTTTTTCTCAAAAACTATTTAAACACTTTTTAAGAAAAACCTTCAGCCATTAAAAATCATTCCTTAACTTTAAAAAACCATAGATCCTTATGAAACAAACATATTTAAGAAACAATATCCATTTAAAAGTTATTAATGAATTCTCAAAATATTTCTCATTTAATTTCCATTTTTAATATTCCTCTTTGTCTTTCATGGTTCTTTCCTACTCATTAATTTAATTTAGAACCCCATAACTTCAAGTTCAAGTTTCTTTTTGACTCGCTAATAATTCTCTTATACTCAATTCACACCGTTAATTACGCACTCAAAATTTCATTTCAAGATAACGCAAAATTAATAAACCCCTTTCAATTCAATCATTTATGTAATCACAGAAACGCTCACAATTTACTTTTATTGCCATAACCACTTCATTAAGTTTACCATCACAGTCTATAATCCTCAAACCCATTTTTGGTTTCCATTCTTTACAAATAAAGTCTGTGCACATTTCCTCTTTAAACCAAATTACATATCAATATGCAATTTCACAAATTCATCACAAGTCACAAATAACATCATCAATTCAACACACTTCTTTATACATAGATCAACACAATCCACCTTTTGCCGACTTACTACGGCGGGACAGCGGGCACCCAATTCATAACACTTCCACCTTTCGCCGGCTACTATACGGCGGGAAGTGAACTCCCAAAAACCATTTTCTCAAAAGTCATTTTCTTCCAAAAACCATTTTTCAACTTTTTAAAACCATTCCCCACATTTACCGACTACTATATGGCAGGATGTGGGCATCCAAAACATTTTCGAAAACCATCAATTTTTTTACTTTTGTCGCCTACAGTACGGCAGGACTGTGTGGACGCCCAAAAATCATTTTTCCACTTTCGCCGTCTACTATACGACAGGACTGTGCCGACACCCAAAAACATTTTCCCACATTCGTCCAACGATAAGCCTAAACAGGGCAATTTGGCACCTTTAATTCAAACCACCCCCACATTTGCCGGCTACTATACGGCGGGACGTAGGCCTCCAGAAAAACCTTTTTCTTCAATTTTTAAAACCATCCCCCACATTTACTGGCTATTATACGAACAGTCGTAGATACTGAAAAACCATTTTTTAACTTCCCGCATGGGTACCAACACAACACCACCCAGCACAACTTAACCCAAACTGAACACGACCAAACACAACTCAACTCAAACTCAACACACCCAACACAACTCAACTCGACACCATTCAACTTGATTCAAACACAATTCAACTTTATTCAAATACAATTCATCATAGTTCAACACAATTCAATTCAACATTACTCAATACAACTGAATTCAACTTAAGTCAACACAACTTAATTCAACAACACTATTTGTAATTCAACATAATTCAAGAAAAATTCTTGAATCCCATTTCAACATTCCATAACCAATTTTATGTCATCCATATCATTAACACATCTTTTCCCCCAAATTTCATTTCATGTTATAGCATGATTTATATTATCCATAATAAAAGTTCAATCACTAATTTTAACATAATTTTCAAACATTTCCAAAATACAATTAAACTTGTATATATATAATTCAATACCTCAATTTCATGATTCTACTTTGAATTTGGGCAAAATCATTAATTATCATCATGAATCAACTTAGGGTTTTCAAGAAAAATCAAGAATTTCAAGAAAAATTGAAACTTCTCTCACAACTATTTTTAATTTCAATTTTCCCCTTGATTATACACCTAAGGTCCATAATCCACCATATTAACCCAACAATTGAACCCCCAACACTTCAAACCCTAAACCCCCAAATCTCATGATGTACACTACATGCACCAAAAATGGAGATTTTGTAGTTATATAATCAAAATACCACAAATCTATCTATTAATGCAAGTATTGAAGAAGAACTAGGACCCTTACCTCAAGAATCAAGCAAGGAGCAAAGCTTTGAGAAAAATCCTTCACAAATCTGAATTCCAATCAGTTGAATATGTTGAGCTTCTCTTGTTCTTCATCCTTGATGCAAGGTCCATGATGGATTTGTTGGTAAAAATGGATGAAATCAAGGTTTTGAGGGCTAGGTTTTCGGACCTAGGATGAGAGGAAGGAAAAGGGAGAAATAAAGTGTAAAGAATGATCTAGAAAATCACTTTTTAAGTCGCTGAATTCGCGCAGTCCGCTAGAGCGTCGCTTTTTCCGCTCGAGCATACCTACTTCCAACACAGATTTCAAAACTTCAAACAGACGTAACTCTCTCATCCAAACTCCATTTTTGGTCGTTCTTGTGTCCAAATTGAAGCCCCGGAAACAAGCTTTCCAATGATTCTATCCTCACATCCAAATTCAAAGTGTGGAAAAAGAAAAGGGCAAAAGAGTGACGGCGAATCGTAGATAAGGTATTTGAATTAAAGTTTTTGGTCCAATCTTACTTTACCGTCATGTTACCACCTTAATCAATAACCCAAAATAAAATAAGGAGGTTCCAAATACACTAATAAAAATGTTAAGGGCAATCTCACTTTCCATGCTCGAGTGTCGCTTCCCACGCTCGAGCGCGCAGACCAACAAAGTCGTCCGCTTGAGCGACCACTACTACGCTCGAGCGAAAATTCACAACTCTCAGAATTTCAGACCGTCTGTAAAAATACTGAGAACCTCTCAAGTCTGCTCGAGCGTCAACTCCCCTGTTCAAGCAGAGGGAAAAATTCTGAATCATTACAACTTCTTCTATACTTAACAGTCTCCTAGCACGCAGTTAGTGCAGTGTTGGTACGAGCGGAGGAAATACAACACTTGCCTGTCTTTTACATCAACAAGACATTATTGGGCGCCAAAACGAGGTACCTGCCATTAGAGAAGTTAGCTTTAGCTTTGATGATGGCCTCAAGAAAATTGCCGCACTACTTCCATGCCCACACAGTGATCGTCTCAACAGCCTTCCCCTTAAAAGCCTTGTTCGAAAGGGCGGACTTTTCTGGGCAAATTTTAAAGTGGGTCGTAGAGTTAGGACAGTTCGACATTAAGTTTCAACCAAGAACCGTAATAAAAGCCCAAGCCTTGGCAAACTTTGTGGCCGAGTTTACTCCAGGAAGTCATCATGTTTGCCTAGTCGACTTGACCGAGGCAACTGAACGAAAGAGAGAAAGTGCCGTCGGGACAGCATAGCCCCCGTAGCAAGTCGCTCAACTGCGCAGCAAACCACTCAGCCTTGTAGAAAGATAAGAAGAAGCTGACTGCACTACGACAAGCAAGGACTCGATTGAAAGTGAGGTCCTAAGACAGCCAGGAAATGAGGACCAGATTATAACGACGGACAACAACTTAGAAGAAGACAGCGTCAGCATTAACGCCCTTAATCCGAAGACGTCATCAGATCCCTCAATTTGTTGGAAGTTATTTGTAGGAGAGATGTGGAAACTCTTCATAGATTGAATGTCCAACAGGCACGGTGTGGGACTCGGCATAGTCCTTATCTCACTAGATGGCTTAACCATTGAACAGGCAATCAACCTTGGATTTCCAGCATCTAACAACGAGGCAGAGTATGAAGCATTATTAGTTGGTTTGAAGTCAGCATTTCGCATGGAGGCCACCGAGCTAATGGTATACAATGACTCCCAACTTGTAGTCAACCAAATTTTAGGCAACTACGAAGTAAATGATGATATAATGGCCAAATACCAAGAGTTAGTCAGAAAGGAGATCATGAAATTTGAAGTGGTTGTGATAGAGCAAATTGGCTAAGAGAAAAATAGTAAAGCAGATGAGCTAGCTGGTTTTGCGTTAATGGCAGATACGTCTATCCCACACCCATTGTTAATAGAATTCTTTCCAAGACCAAATATTGAAGAGCCTGAAGCAGCCACAGCATACTGCGCCAATCTAGGTCCTTCCTAGATAAACCCCATCATAGTGTTTTTAAAATACGGCATTTTACCTGAAGAAAAAAAGGAAGCCAACAAAATTCCTGCCAAATCACAGCGATTTTGGCTTTCCCCATCCCTGGTGTTGTGTAAGAAGTCTTTCATAGGACCATACTTGATGTGTGTCCATCTTAGCAAGGTCGAGGCATTCTTGTTAGAAATTCACGAAGGCGTGTGTGGGAGCTATCATGGAGGGCGAACCTGGCCTACTGAGTTATTTCACAAGGGTATTGATGGCCATACATACAAACAAATGCAGAGAAGTATGTCAAGAAGTGTGAGAAATATCAGAAGTTCGCACATCAAATACATCAATTAGCTAGAGAGCTCCTACCTTTGACTAGCTCTTGGCCCTTTGCAATGTAGGGCTTGGATATAGTAGGACCACTCTCAACCGTGCCGGGCAACAGGAAGTTCTTTCTCGCAGCAACAGACTACTTCACAAAGTAGGTGGAAGCAGAAGCACTCGCATCCATAAAAAAAAAAAGGCGTCAAGATGTTTGTCTAGCAGAACATCATAACCCGGTTTAGAATTCCCAAGGCTTTGATATCTAACAACAACACTCAGTTTGATGGAAAAATCTTTAGGGGTTTTTGCGAAGAATACAAGATAGAATTTTATAACTCTACGCCGACGTACCCCCAAGCCAATGATGAAGCTTCTAACAAGGTAGTCTTAAATGGTCTGAAAAAGAGGCTGGAAAAAACAAAAAGTAAATGGGCTGAGGAACTTTCCTACGTCTTATGGGTTTATCGAACTATACCTTGGCGGTCGACTGGCAAAACACCTTTTTCCTTGGCTTATGTGGAGGCATTAATCCCTTTAGAAGTTGGCCTCCCCACTATTAGAAGCCAAAACTTTGATCCAAACTTGAATGGAGAGGCCATAGCCCTAGAATTAGACCTTGCAGAAAAGAGAAGAAAAAGGGTATTGGTACACATTGCCTTGTATTAACAGGAGTTATCCAGGAAATATAATAAAGTGGCGTACCCAAGGCAATTCAAGATTGGAGATTGGGTGCTGTGCAAAGTAATGGGAAACACTTTGGTGCCTGGAGATGGCAAATTAGGACCTAATTGGGAAAGACTGTACAGAGTGATTGGTTTGGTAAGAAAATGGGCATATCACTTAGAAGATGTGGACAGCCGAGCTATTCCAAGGCCATAGAATATAGCCAATCTCAAAGTATTTTATTTTTTATTTTTTCTTAAACACTTGTAATTTTTTCTTTTTTATATTCAATAAAACAAGTAAACATTTTTTCTGTAAAAATTCTTTCCCCTGCTTGTAAAATTGTTCGTACTCATTGCTCGACTGGGGGAAGCAATTAAGAAGGTTGGCAGGTTTAACCAACATGCTTTTCATTCTTTAGTTGAAATAAGGATCTAAGCTTAAGAATGTTAGCAGGTTTGACCAACACTTTTTTCATTCTTTAGCCGAGATAAAGATCTAGGCTCAAGAAGGTTGGCAGGTTTGACCAACACCTTTTCATTCTTTAGCCGAGCTAAGGATCAAGGCTTAAGAAGGCTGGCAGATTTGACTAACGATTTGCACTCTTTAATCGAGGTAAAGATTTAGGCTTAAGAAAGTTGACAGGTTTGACCAACGGTTTGCACTCTCTCGCCGAGATAAGGATCTAGGCTTAAGAAAATTGGAAGGTTTGACCAACAGTTTTTTCACTCTTCAGTTGAGATAAGGATCTCGGCTAAGGAAGGTTGGCAGGATAAAGCAGAGCTGGTGAGCCCAGCCAAGTATGCAGTTGAAATGATACACTACAATGAAGGAAAAGCGTAGTGACCGAGCAATTCATTGATTGAAAGATGATTACAAGGGGTGGGGCATATAGCCCCGGTTACATAACAAAGAATAGAAAACAAACAAACAAAAAAAAAAAGAAAAAATGCGTATTCTATCCTAGTCAGGCAAAAATGTCATCAAGATCAGCATCTAGGTCACTATGGACTTCACCACTAGGCAGGCTGGTTTCGGCTTCTGCTTCCTATGTTAGATTAATCACGGGCACTCCGTCAATCGTGCTTGGCACGGTTTGGTTGAGTAGATCCACTCGAGCAGGTAATGAAGACTGGAGACCGAGTTTAGTGTTGGCAGGAAGAGCATTAATGAGTCAAGGACCTTCTCTTTCTCCTCCCCTTCTTGAAGAACTTCTGCTGGACTGCGTTTGCATAGTCTGTCATATAACTCAGTATGAAATAGAGAGGAGTGTTCAGGAAAATTTTGAAGTCACGTCCCTGGCCGAGCTTTTCAGCCACAGCCTTCCAGCCGCATTTAAAGAATATGTCTTTGGCTGCTTCACACTATTGGATGTAGGTTTCTTCACCCTCCTTGAAACCCTCGTCCTCTGCATCCTCCGTCTTCTTCTTCCACTTCTAAATCTCGGCGTTCTTTTTCTTTTCTAGCTTGGTGACCTCACGCAAATAGCGGTATTTTTTCTGGGCCAAGGCTTTTTGCTTGTCAGCCTCGACTGTGTTGACTAGCTCGGTCATTCGTTCACTTTTAGTAGCCACTTCGGCCAGTTTTGCCTTTACCCCTTTCAGCTCAGTAGCTTTGGCGTTTGAATTAACACGGTCGACCGCGCAGTCTTTCGCAATTCAAGCACACGTTTATAGGCTACGTGGCTTTTTTGCACAGCTTGCAATTTAAATAAAGAGGTGTTAGGATGCAAATCGAGCAAATGGTTGAACACAATAGACTTAAATTAGCGAGTTGAGGATTTACTAGCACCATGGACTTAGCAGTCGACTGAATGGCCTTGAGTTCGGTCAATTGTTCGTGATACTCTATGTCCACTAGAAGACAGAGGCTTTTTGAAAGGTTAAAAGTGAGCATGTGGTCCTTCTCAGCAACCACTGAATCCTTGGTGGACATATCGCGATTTTTGTAGGACATTGCTACTGCCCATGCAGGAGAGGAAGAAGGGCTTGCTTGGCTAGAACGAGACAGGCTCTAGGTTTGGCAGCACGAGATTAGGACGCACAGTTTCTTCCTCATCCACCAAACGTTGTTGTTCGGTCGACAAGGTGCGCTCGCGCTTATTTTGTTGAGACGTGGTTGCCCTGGTGGTTAGAAGGGCGACGACTGTCTCGCGCGGTTGACCGGAGGATGCTTGTTCGATTTGGACTTCAGTGGAGGACTGTTCGATGATAAGAGTTGCACGACCCTTATCACAACCCCATTCCACCCCTAGTAGAATGGTGTCGTGATGGCCAGTAATCCGAGATTACCAAAGGCCAACTTACAAAGGTTCACTCACAATCAGAGTATACATATGGGGCTTACATGTGCGGAAGCAATATATTTAAATCTAATTAGTCCATAAGAGCTGTGCATAGATCAAATGAAATGACATACATTTTAACATGCTTTACAACTTGGATACAAATAAAATAAAGTACATATCACATCTTGATTAAAAGGCTTCTCAAACCGACATATACAAAAGAAGTGAATTAAAACTAAGAAACATAATCTTCAAGAGGTTAGCAAAATGAATCCAAAACAACTTGCAAATAACATCTAGGTGTCACCGCCTTCTTGCTCGCCACCAACATATATATAAAGGGAAGGATGAGCTTGGATATTCAGTGAATGATATAATTAATAAAGGTTTGAATGAATTATATCCGAGATCTTTATCAAAACAATACATATCGTAGCTTGTAACAAAACATGGGATGAATCAAGTTCATCAATCAAATCTTTCAAATCTTCTTGCAATGTTTAATAACATCTATATAATACATTGGGGATGACATTCCGGACAAAACAAAGGAATAATCGACCTGGAATCGATTAGACAAATCCACCCGCACAAGGCCGTCGGTGGGGCCATCCGTACAAGACCGTCGATGGCAGAGATCTCTCAAACATGGTGCTACATGGGCTTAAAGTCCCCTAGCATGGGAGAACTTTCCAACAATGTCATCAAAACAAGATAATACTTGATACAAAAATTAGAGGACAATCATTCATGCTTGATCAAATAATTTTTCAAAACGAAACAAAGCTTTAGCAAAACTTTATAACATAGCTTTATTAAAAATACCACTCACATAGCTCATCGGGTGTAGGGATTAAGGCAAGGATCCAAGACCTACAAATACATAATAAAGTCTACTGAATGCACTTCAAGAAGATAAGAAGAGATGCTCAAAGATGGATGCGAAATGCATTCTTAAAACAAGCTTTTCATGAGTGCAAATGATCCCGGCATTTCTTTCTAAAACTAAGTCAAGACAAAGTAAAACATGTGCTGGAAGTCAAAATACTCTTTTTCTTCTTGGAAAAGCATGCTGGGTACCAACCAGGTCTTAGAATGAATGTACAGAAATGATCTAGGCAAAAATGACCTAACTGGGAGAACCTGGGAGGTCTTAGCCGAGGTCCCACACCTCTTGGCCGAGGTGTGGTTACCTAGGCTTCAGTGTGCAGCTGCCTACCGAGGTGTGCATGCAAGATAGACTAAGGTGCAAGTGATCATGCAAGGTAGGCCAAGGTGAGATACGATGCTTGGCCTAGGTGTGAGATCTAGGCAAGAGTAGTCTCGGTGATCACACCTAGGGAAATAAAGTCTGGAAATCTGGGTTTCCTCCCTTGAAGAACATGAAGAACATGAATGCTAGATTCATAACTTTTATTCCAAAATTTGAGATTTCGTGAGATGAATTTGAAAACATGGACTTGGGTACCCAAACTTGAAGATCTTATGAAAACAAACACAAAAACATGTATCTTGATACAAACTTTCGGATCAAAACATGGTTTTCTTTCAAGAACACAAGAACACAAGAACATCATTTTCTCTTTCTAAAACAAGCTTTAAATTAATGCATGGCTTATGAATCATGCTAGATCATGCAATGTGATCGGTAGGGATGGCAATTTGAACCCGGCCTGACGGGGAGCCGACCCCCCGTCCCCGATTAGAATGGTTTTTTTCCCAAAAATACTCCCCACGGGCCGGGGATGGTATTCGAAAATGCATCCCCAATCAATTTCGGGCCGGGGACGGGGATAGCTCTCACAGCCCCGGATCCGGCCCCGTCCCGGTCCCGGTCCCCGTCCCCGGCCCCGCCCAATTTACCCCGAAGTAAAATTACTTTTATACCCCTCATCCTTTCATATATATATATATATACCTACATATCCCTCTCAGATTTAGACATTACTCTTAAATTTGGATCTTTCTCTCTTTTTGACCTATGTTATTCTCTCCCTCTCTCTCACATTCGAAACCCTTATCTCTCAAACCCAATCGTCAATGAGAGTCGAACGCAGACGAGAGACGATCGCAGAGACGATCTGCCAGAGAGTCAATCATCCCGATCATCGACGCAGAGAGTCGGTGAGAGAGGGATCATCCCGATCATCGACGCAGAACGACACCACCTCTGGCTATTCCACCATCGAAGCTCCTTTTCCCTCTTTCTCTTTCTCGCCATTTCTATTCTACTCTCTCTCTTTATTTTTTTAATTTGTTGGGTGGTTGTTGTTATTGAATCTGCTGGTGTGGTTGTTATTGAATCTGCTAGATCTGTTGTTGCTATTTTTTTTTTGTTATTGAATCTGTTGGTGGTGTTGTTAAATAGCAGATCTGTTGTTGCTGAATTTTTTTTTTTCACTGGGGAATTTGCGGGGTCGGGAAAACCCGATCCCCGTTAGGTGACGGGGGCAGTGGCAGCAATAGGTTCCCCACCGGGGATCGGGGCCAGGGACGGGGAAATTTCCACCGTCAGGGATCAGGGACGGAGAGTGTGATCCCCAGTCCCGCCCCGCCCCGCCCCGTTGCCATTCCTAGTGATCGAATCAACATAAAGAATAACAAGAGTAGATCAAGAATCTAACTTCAAAACACAGATCTAACGGTTCAAGGTGTGAAGATCAAGCTTGGAAATCTAGTTCTCTCTCTAAGAACTTCTCTTCCTCTTCCTAGAGCTTCTCTCTCTTCCTAGGACAAAGATATGACAAATGATATGTTTTCCCTCTCTGCCGGCTGACTTAACCTTCTGCTGGGACACGTGGCAACGGCTGGTTGGCTCTCCTTAAAAAAGTGACTGACTGATTAACAAGACAAGAGCATGACAAAGTATATACAACAAGTAAGATGACATGGGCACTCCAACAGGTAATGATCTCGAATTAGGACATAGGCTTCGGCAAGCAGGTTTCAATGATCTCGGCTAGGAAAGATAACACTTGACCTAGCCGTGCCACACCTCGGCCTAGATGTGCTACACCTCGGTCTAGGTCATACCAGTCCAGGAACAAGATCACTAGGTGCAAGGATCAAGGATCTAGGATGCCTAGATGATGCACATCTCGGCCTAGGTGATGCACACCTCAGCCTAGATGATGACATCTCGGCCAATATGCCAAGGTGAAGGTGGAGGTCAACCAAAGTGGTTCCAAGATGGTCTTAGGTGTAAGAGGTTCAAAGGTGTGACCTAGGCTTAAGATGACTTAGGTTTGGCATGACCTAGGCTTAACATGACCTAGGCTTGGCGTGACCTAGGCTTAACATGACCTAGGCTTGGCATGACCTAGGCTTGAGACAGCAAGGAAGGAACAAAGCATGCATACAACACTTAGGCAAATCACATAAGCACAAAACAAGACAAGGACCTTTACTTAGGCAAAACAAGTCAAAGTCTACAAATGCAAGCTTAACAAGACAAAATCATGCAAATGCTCATGAACATGACTAAGACATGAATGTGGGTTATTACAGCCCTTCTTTTGGCCATCTCTTACTCTTCAGTGAGGGGAATAAGGTTGATCTGAGGTAGGTTGGGATTTGGTTCAGGCAAAGACTCAAGCAAGAAGTCTGTAACTCTGGTTTTTCTTTTGCCACTATAACGATATGACGGTACTACTCCTAAAAAGTCGGTCCAGTCATGGTGGCGATACCGTAGGGTAGCTCGTAGCACTGCTTGGTTAGCGTAAGCGTAGTCTGTTTTCAACCGACTCAGATCTACAAAAAAGAACCAAGTGTTAGCACGGCTATGTAACGATACAAATTTTTAGAACAATCGAGCTATGGTCACCAGGGGTTCCTTTATTCCAGTTGATATTGTAGCTCGATATTTGGGCATCCTGATCTTTAAAATTACCAAAGACCCAAAGAAAATCGTCGTCGTTCAGATCCTTGTCTGGCGTGTGCTTGACGATTTTCTTTCAGCACTTTCTGATACATAGGTAATGAACCCAATCATCATCATTTTGGCCAAGCGAGTATTGATAAAATAGCTTGGCCAATCCAAGGTTGAAATCGAGACGGCGGTTTAGTTCGGCGATTCTATTTATTATTCTGTATGTGTTTGTGGATAATTGGGTGGGACACAATTTGGTTTGCCTAACAAACTCGCAGATAAGGGGCTGGACGGGGAACCGAAGCCCAGCCTCTACGATGGATATAAGGGTAAAAGAGACGAAGCCAAGTTTGCCCCAGGGCGTAGAGTCCAGTTCGGCTAGCTCGAATTGTACATCGTTAGGGATGTTGTATTCCCTTCGGAACTCGGCTATGGCACTGGGCAAACTCACGAGGAACCGGTATTTTCCCATGGGTGTGTCCTTAGTTTGTTTATAAATATCTGCTCGGCTCCTTAGTCCGGCGTTGTGGTAAATGGTGTGCCTGGATAAAACCTAGTCAAAGTCTGCACAGTGAAGAACATAGAATGTGTTATGGCCAACTAGTGACCAGGCTAAGGCATCAGTGTAAATTAGTCTGCTCAGCTAAAAATTGAGGCAAGGTTTTAGCCTCATCCTGAGAAAATGTGAGATTTTAGCACGGTCTATGTATAGAGCTGGGTGGAAGCACGGTCATGTTTAGATGATGTTTTCCTAGTTCGGTGAAACACGTCTAAATGAGCACAAACAAGTTTGTAACTCAATTTCAGAACGATTTTGGATCAAATCCAAAATTCTTGTTGGATTTCAGTTCCAAGTGAGGGGGAGTTTTTCCTATGGTGTGGATTTTTTGGGAGCTAATGTAGTTCTAAGTCCGTTTTTACACGTAACAAGTGCTAAAAATACTATTATAGTATCATCGATGGATTTACAATCCAAGAACATAAAGAGTCATAAAGAGTACACGAAAGAATATGAAACTTACGAGTTTTTGAGTGGAGACACAGATCCGCAAATGGCATTACAGCAACAGTGTTGGGTCTGATTTGATGACGAAAACAATGGTACCAGGGCTTGAATACAGACAAGTGTAGGATTAGAGTTTTGATTGCCAAGATTGGGGAAGTTAGAAGATGAACAGCAGACGATGACTGTTCAAAATTAAGGGGCTGTGTTTATAATGGAGGCAAAACGACGGGCCTTTTCAAATTTTTAGTAAGTGTGAGACGGCTATTACAGTACGAAGGGGCAATGGGCGCATGCCACGTGTCCCGGTAAGGACACGATGTCAGTTACATGGGACGACAGGTTGTACGACCGGTGCGGTTTCTGGAAACTGAGCTACCTTCTGGTGGACACATTTTAGCTCGGTTGGGTTGAATATTTTGATTCAGTTGGTTTGAATATCTTAGCATGACTTAAGAAGACTAATCTCAATCATGCTTTGCAAATGGAATTAAGGGACAATTGAGAGGGTTATTTATGTGATTAAATTGGGCCGAGTTACGGGCCGAAGTAAGAGCTTGTGTAGCTCGGCTTTGGGCCATGCAGATATTGAGCCATGGCCTAAACCATGGTGTCTGGATGAAGTCCAATGACATATTAAAGTTCACCAGTGCAGAGAGCCGGGCTATTTTCTAGCCCGGTCGGATACTATCTCGATTTTTGTCCCTCATAGGGAAAGGTCAGGTTAGTTTGGTTGACCGAACTAACAGTTGAGGTAAAAGAGCTAAGATCATCTCACTTGGTTGATAGTAAGTATGGTGTTATCAGGATAGGCATTATCCTTGGGAATGAGATTCCTAGGAGGACTATGCTGAGAATAAATAGAGTTCACTAGGATTGTACCAATCGGAATTTATAAAAGCTCATGATAGAACCTATGTACAGGTATCACTATTCTTATTCTCAAATACGCAGAGCTTTTTGTGTCTATTGTCTATTGTACTGACTTAGGCATCGGAGAGGTTTCCGGCACACACCCGCCGGCTAGCTCACGTTTGCATCTTTAGGTGGTAAAGCGACGACGTTTGGAGGGGTGCAAACCTAATCAACAGGATTATACGAAAATATTATTCTGTGCTCGTACAAAATCCATAATCATTTCACTTTTTCTCTCACAAACATCACATCTAACTACAAAAAAATTCAATTCTCTTTCTAAATATAAAAATTTTAGCCAACTAAAATGACATACTAAAATAGCTAACTTCCCAAACGAGGCCTATTTATATCCTCTCCATCACATGATTGAAATAATAAAATATCTATTTCATTATATGAAATTAGCACAGGCGTTAAAATTAAAAATCAAAAGGTCTAATTATTTTTAAATTCAAAGTAAAAATTTATCAATATACCTCTTTCATAGTTATTGATTATATAATGAACCCCGCTCCATTTCAACCCCAAGAGTATCATAATTTCAAATTTTAATGTATGATTCAGTAAGAGATAATTAATATTAAATTCCACCAAATGGTCCAATAAGATATAATTTGATAATAAATAACATTTTTTTTTCTATATATAATCACATTAACCATTTTCTTAAACAATAGTATCAATCAAATAAATTCTTTGTTGTTAATGAATTAAGAAAATTATTTCATTGATTTATTAGAAATGATAGACGAATATGAAGAATGTGAATAATTACGGTTCATAATTATATCACTCACTTATTTAATTATATAAAATAACAATTCCGCTACGTAGCTCGAAATATCAACAGCTCGAATGGTTCGAAATTCCAAAACGACGTCGTTTTAAGATTTTTTTTTTATTCTATTACCGGTAAGATAATATTTTCCATACCATTCGGGCCATTCGAACTCTACGCATTCGAGCTCTCACGCATTTTCCATAAAATAACTTATCATTTCTTTTTAAGTAAATGTCTTATTACTCTGGATCAGCGTCATTCTTTTTATTATTTGATACTTATTTGCAAAGCTTATTTAATCCATTTTTTTTAATGTTAAAATTTTTTTTTTTAAAAAAAAAATCAATAGATTATTTAATATTTTTAAGAATTTCAAAAAATATATAAAAGGTAATAAATTTAAATTTAAAAAAAAAAAAAAAAAAAGAACTCTTCCAACAATAGAGGGTCAAAATGATCATTTCACCACCTAATCCCAACAGTAAATAATCCGATGAAAATTGTCTCACACCTCCCTAAGATATGAGAGTCCCTCGTAAAGAGGATAAAGAGTCCGACCGAACTCCATATCTAACAAATTAAAAAAACAAACACCGTATAAAAAAATTTCTCCAAATTATAATCCGAATAATAAACCATCTCCAATCAAACACACTCTTATTTCTGGTGTTATAAGATCTATCAATTAGTACATGGATCATATTAATTGTACTTAATAATCCCGTTCTCAATCATTAATTTAGGTGGAGTGTCAAAATTTTATGAATGTCTGTCTAATACAAGAACAAATATCACACCCACGCACGTGACCCATCATGGGCCACCAACTTCTTAATCCTATGGTCCTACTTACTCCTGCTCCTACTCCAACACAGAACAAGTATGACATAAATATATAAAAGGATAAATTACTTGATACTTTTAAAATATGATCTAATTATAACCCTATTTTGGTAGGATTTATTTTCAATTTATTTTATCTTTTAATTTAATTTAAGTTATTTTAATATATTTAGTTCAGGTTAATAATACAGCTTATACTTTTTTATAAGTCAAAAATCAACTTATTCTTTAAGAGAGGGAGGAGAAGCTTAATTTATAAGTTAAAAATCAGCTTATGTTCACAGGTATAAGTTATAAGCTGTTTAGCTATAAGTTATAACTACTTTCCCACAACTCTACCAAACAGGGCCTATATTTCATCTTATGACATTTTAAAATTTATATTTTTATCTTTATGGTTAATAATCTCATTTCATAAAATTTTTAAAAATTATATTTAAAAAAAAAAAGTAAAACAAAGGAAAGAAAGAAAAAAAAAAGAGAAAATAAAATAAGTAAGAAAAGAAAGAGTACATAAGTTCAATATCTTTATTCTGTTTAAATAATTACAATGGCAAAGGATTAGTGCAATTTTTCAAACGTTAAGGAGTGATATGTATTGAGGGCTGGTTTGGCAAGTGTAAAAAAAGTCAAAAAGTCAAAAAGTTATCAAAAAAGTTAAAAAGTTATCTTTATTCACCAAAAAAATATAAAAAAATTAATATACAAATATTAAATATAAATCAATTTTTTGTTAAATCAATGAACTGACGTCAGGCCAGCTTCAGTGAAGGAAAAGGAAAAAAAAATTGCATGTGTACATTCAATCAATGTGAATGGTAAAGTTGAGCCCGTTGAAGCTCACCATGGGTCCTGTTTTGATAATCCGAACCGTTCAAAATGTAGAACTCGTCTAGTACTATATGCCTGTAAAAAAATCACGTCTATCGGATATCGCTAACTATATGATCAAATTAGTTTTGTATAAAAATTGAATGGTGTTATAGTTAACAGTTGACAACAAAAACTAACACAATCATATAACTATCGATATCTAATCAACATGATTTTTTACAAACATATAGTAGTCGACGAGTTCTACACATTCAACGGTTTCGATTAGAAAAACGAGACCCGTGGTGGCCCTCACGGGCCGAACAATACCATCCAATCAAAGCCCAAAAAGGAGACAATCTTTTCCCATATATTCACCAAGCCATCTGCCAATCCGTACGGCGTACTACACAATCTTCTCCTACACACTTCTTTATACAATTTTTTACTACATATTTTTTCATAAAAAGTCAAAAAATTAACCCAAACATCCATATTTTTTTCCTCAACTTTTTAGTCCAAAAAAACAAAAGTACATTTATTTATGACACCCCAAACAACTCCTAAACTCAACGCTTAGGAGATGTAAATGTAATTTACCCTATATAAAATTATACAATCACCATATTAAACACAATTTTTTTATTAAAAATGTATATTTATCACTACATGAATATTCATAATTAATTATTTTACTTAAAAATAATTATTAAAAAATAACTAAAACATATGACATCCACTAAAAACTAGTGATATATATAATCGTTTTCTTTTTTTATTTATACATAAATGAATCGCAATATCGAAACTCATATCATACAAGAGAGATTATTTAGTAATAGGCAAATTTAGGCCCCCCTCTCAAAAAAAATCAAGAAGTCATATAAAAAAGTCAAAAATTCATTATTATTCTTTCTTCTTCTTCTTCTTCTTTTCATATTTTTTTTTGTAGAAAATTATTTCTAAATGAGAGGGAGATTTATGATCTGGAATTGGGCCGGACGGGTTTGGGCCGAACAAGGGTTAGGCCGAGGTAATACGACCCTGTCTTGAAAGATCCTGCTCGGTTAATGCAAGGCGTGGTTTGACCGAGCTACATAGCTTCTTGTTATCAAAGCCTGTCAAATGGGTTGTCCGGCGCCTGGAAAGACAAGTTTGGACCGAGCTACATGTGTTTGCTCGGCAGTAAGGCCCACGGCAAACAAGCGTAGCTGTCCCGAGCTCGGCGATACCGGGATGTGCCCGAGCTCGGTCGAAGCGGAGCGCGGCGAGCGCGGCGCCCTGGCCAGCTATACAACACGGCCATCTACAGCCGAGATGATGCAGCCCGGCTGCCGAGCTCCCAGTAGAGTGGGCTGACAGTCGAGTTAGGTGATGATTCAGCAAGATTTGTGCTGACAATTGGAATAGTAGCACCACGTGTTGAGAGACGAATGGGAGTGGATTTGGCGCGCAGAAGGTATATAAGTAAGTCTGCGCCCCCCATGCTGAGGCAGATGACATTTTGGTAAGATAAACACTAAATACAACTCAGTCCTCTCTCTCTCTCTATCCTCGTGTGTGTCTAATTTGATCGTCGGAGGGGTTTTCCGGCCACACACCGCTGGGTAGCTCACCGCCGTTGTGCTCGCAGGTCGGTCGGACAGACAGGAGCTTGGAAGAAAGGAGTGCGGGCTTGCCTGAATATTTGCTCCCCGCACAATTGGCGCCGTCTGTGGGAAGTCGACAGACAAAACCTTGTCTTCCAGGCTCATCTGATCGCCATCCATGGCGAACATCGAGGAGATTTCACTGTCCGCTGTCGACGGAGTTACCCCGGAGTCGGGCAGACGGAGAGAAGGACACCCCACCATCATTCCTCCGATGGCGGACCTGGAGATTTCTCCAGGAGGACATTCAAGAGATGCGCGGGATAAGCGCGGAAGAAGTTATGGTCATTCACGGAGTCCAAACAGTCATCGGCGGCGAAGAGAATCACATGCCAGACGTCTGGAACACAAGTTAAGGGACCAGGACGCCGTCATCCGGCGAATGGCGGCGGAGATGGAGGAGCTAAAGCGGCATGTCAAAGGAAAGAGTGTAGCTGGAGAGGGAGACCACAGTGAGCGCACCCAACCCCGCCGTTCAAACAGTCAGAGCCAGCAGCGTACACCGTCCATCTCAATCACCAGAAGTTACAAGGTTGGAGATTTTGACGCGCACGAAGAGAAATCCAGCACGCAAGATAGTACCTACCAACCCTCACGTCCGGCGACGACGTCGAGGTATTCTTATTCTGCTCATTCGGAAGATTTGCGGGCAGTTTTGAAGGAGCGGGCTCGCCGGTGGGAGACTCAAAGAGTGCCGGCGTTCCAGCGGCCATCCTATGGGGTTCACGCCAGCGAGGAGGTCAGAATGCCTCTACCTCGCCCAGCCGTGCCTCTCCTTGTAGATACAGACTTGGCAAGGCTGAGTGCCACCACATTCTCCGTGGATATTGAGACCGCACCGCTTCCGGCGGGCTTCCACCAGCCAAAGTTCACACTCTATGACGGAAAAACCGACCCGTATATGCATGTAAGTCATTTCCGACAGGTCATGGCTGGACATAGGCAGAATGACGCTTTTATGTGCTTGATCTTCCCGTCGAGTTTGGGCGAGATGGGTTTGAAATGGTTCGAGAGGCTACCGGAGGGGAGCATTGAAAGGTGGCAGCAGTTGGCCGAAGCCTTTGTGACGCGCTTCAAAACCAACACCAAAACACCAAAGGAAGTTGATCACCTCCTGAGTATCAAGATAGAACCGAGCGACACGTTGAAGGCATACAACTCCAGATATTGGGAGACCTTCAACGAGATTTTGGATTGCCCGACCAACCTTGCAATCACATAATACAAGTGAGGTCTCCCGGTCGGACATAGACTGCGGGACTCGCTTACCATGCACCAGCCGACATCCATGGGACAGCTAATGTAGCGCATCAATGAGCACATCTGAGTAGAGGATGATGCGTCAGCATCTACCGTGAAGGCAACTCCGGTAGTAACAGACAAACGGTCAGCTGGCAAAGTGCACGCGGTTGGGCAGGAGGTCGGCCGATCCAGCGACCGCGCTGAGGACTCGGACTGTGGCACTAATCGCAAAAACTGCGATCGGGGACATCGGAATGACCAGGATGACTACCCCCGGGATGACGTAGCCGATGCTAACAGAAGGTTGAAAGCAAGGACAGGCATCACTACGGTCTTTAAGATTCCAATCTATCGCATACTTAGTGAAATCCGTGACGAGAAGTATGTCCGGTTTCCTGCTAAGTTAGGCGACGGACAGAAGGGCTTCAATCCGCGGTACCGTTGCACGTTTCACCAGGAACGAGGCCATCGGACAGAGGATTGTTTGCCTTTGAGGCAACACTTGGAAGAGCTAGTCGCAGCCGGACACTTGGACCTTTACATTGATGGTGGCGTGAAGTCCAATTAAGCTCCGGTTGATCCGCGGGGACCGGATGATCGAGATGCACCTCCACAAGGGGTGGTTAATGTCATCCACGGCATAGTGGAACCGGCGCGTGTATGCGAGCTCCGAGGTATGATCAAGAAGGCAGAACACATGAGGGAAGTTTTGTCGGTTCAGCCTGCGATCAAAAGGGGGAAGACCAAAGAGAAAGAAGTGATCAGTTTCTCTTCAAGAGACTTAGAGCGCATCCAGATGCCGCACAACGATGCCCTGGTGGTTACACTCCGCGTCAAAGAATTTGATGTCAAACGGATCTTGATCAATCAGGGAAGCTCGGTCGAGATCATGTACTACGACGCTTTCAAACAGCTCAAGCTCCGGGATACAGATTTGGCCCCAGCAACTTCGCCACTGGTTGGTTTCAACTCACAACCGGAGTGGCCTTTGGGAAAGATTATCCTGCCGGTCAAAGCGGGATCCGTGGTCAAACAAGTGGAGTTCTGGGTGTTGCAGGTGCCATCCACTTATAATTCGATCCTAGGAAGGGGATGGCTTCATGCTATGCAAGCTGTAGCATCGACCTATCATTAGGTGATGAGATTCCCCTTGGTTATGGGGGCAATCGAGGAAATTTGGAGTGATCAAGTCATGTCGAAGTAGTGCTTCGTGGCAGTCAACGGGAGCCGAGCTGCCAAAGGCTTCGTTCAAATGATTGAGGGACCGGAAGACTGGGGAGTCCTCGACGATGTGGGCACCAAGGCCGAGGACAAAGCTGTCGAGGAATTGGTGGAAGTGCGCATTGATACCGAGCATCCGGACAAGTTCTTCTTGCTCGGCTCAAGCCTTACAGCCCAAGAAAGAACCGACACGGTTGAGTTCTTGATGGCCAACATTGAAGTCTTCGCATGGACACCTTACGACATGCCCGGTATCGATCAAAGCTTTATATGCCATCATCTCAATGTCTTTCCCGGGGCAAAGCCGGTCATTCAGCGCACAAGGAGATCGGCGCTGCATCACGCCGAGGTCGTTGCGGAGGAAGTGAAGAACTTGCTTGAGATGCGAGCAATTCAGGAAGTACACTACCCTCGGTAGATTTCAAACACGGTCGTGGTGCCCAAGAAGAATGGAAAGTGGCGAGTTTGTGTTGACTACAAGACCATCAACCGAGCTTGTCTGAAAGACAACTTCCCTCTGCCTAGAATAGACCAACTTGTGGACTTAACGGCTGGACAAAACAAGCTCAGCTTCTTGGACGCCTACCGCGGCTACTATTAGATTGCCATGCATAGGCCTGACAGAGAGACCACCTTGTTTACTACACCAAGGGGACTATTCTGCTACCGAGTCATGCCTTTTGGTTTGAAGAACGCCGGGGCAACTTTTCAAAGGATGGTGACCAAGATGTTCGCTCCTCTGCTAGGCCGGTCAATAGAGGCTTATATTGACAATATGGTGGTTAAGAGCCGGTATCAAGCAGACCATTTGTCCGACCTGGCCGAGGTGTTCGCCATTCTCAAAAAGCACAAGCTACGGCTAAATGCGTCTAAGTGTGCCTTCGGCGTGGGATCCGGAAAATTTTTGGGTTTCCTAGTCATGAACCGAGGTATCGAAGCAGACCCTACACAAATCCAAGCCGTGCAAGAATTGAAACAGCCTAGCTCGGCTAAGGATGTGCAGCATCTAGCCGGAATGGCCGCCGCGCTTAACCGATTCATAAGCCGGTCATCAAATCACTGCCGCCCTTTTTTTCAAGCCTTGAAATCAAAGTTCTCATGGGATGAAGAGTGTGATCGGGCTTTGACCGAGCTCAAGGAGTATTTGTCTTCCGCGCCATTGTTGGTCACACCAAAATCCGGAGAAGAACTTTACCTTTATCTGGCCGTATCGTAGCATGCAGTCAGTGCAGTGCTTGTCCGGTCGGAAGGAATCAAACATCTACCCATCTTCTACGTCAGCAAAACCTTGCTACCGGCAGAGTCAAGGTACTTGCCGCTGGAAAAACTTGCGTTAGCATTGATGATGGCTTCAAGGAAGTTGGCATACTATTTCCATGCCCATACCATCGTCGTCTTGACCGAGTTCCCTCTCAAAGCTTTGTTCGAACGGCCAGACTTCTCCGGTCGGATTCTTAAGTGGGCGGTCGAACTGGGACAGTTTGATGTGAAGTTCCAGCTGCACACAGCCATAAAAGCCCAGACTCTGGCCGATTTTGTTGCTGAGTTCTCACCTGAAACTCACCCGGCGTACCCGGTCAATATTGCCGTGGCAGATGAAGAAATGAATGCAAGCTCGACCGACATACCACAGCTTGGCGGCATTGGCGATGCGGAGCTTGCGCGCCCCGCCAAAGCCCCTTCAGTTAATACGGTACTACAACCCGGTGATGCGATGGCCGAGTTGGCTGTCATTGACCAACCCGCTTTGTCCGACACCCCATCACCGAGGAGGATAGAAATGGAACCACTCAGCACAAAGCCTGCGGCCGGCATAATACCGTAACCTGGCGATTCGCCTACGGACTTAAGCATTATGGATCAACTTGCCGAGTCCGGTGTCGAATCACCAAGGGGGGCTGAAGTGGAACCGCTCAGCACGGGACTGGAAGTCGAACAGCCGAGAAACCGTGATCCCATCAACCTTCAAGCTTCTCAGGACCCCTCAGAGTGTTGGAAGCTCTTTGTTGGCAAAATGTGGAAACTTTTTGTTGATGGAGCCTCGAACCGTCACGGTGCCGGGCTGGGTATAGTTCTAATTTCGCCAGGCGGACTGACTATAGAACATTCTATCACCCTTGGCTTCCCAGCATCCAACAATGAGGCCGAGTATGAGGCTCTATTGGCCGGTCTCAAGAGCGCGCTTCAGATGCAAGCATCCGAACTCATGGTTTACAGTGATTCCCAGCTTGTGGTTAACCAAGTTTCCGGGGTTTACGAGGCAAAGGATGACAGAATGATGAAGTACCAAGCTCTAGTCAGAGACCACATCAAGCGATTTCAGACGATCAGGGTCCAACAGATTGGCTGAGAAGAAAACGGCCGAGCAGATGAGTTGGCTGGCCTTGCTTCTATGGTCGACAGCGCCTCTCCCAACCTTCTTTTGATTGAATTCCTTCCGAGGCCCAGCATTGAGGAAACCGGGCAGACAGAAGTACTCTGCGCCGAGCTAGGTCCTTCTTGGATGGATCCCATAATCCTCTTTCTCAGAGAACGGACCTTTCCAGCCGACAAGAAGGAAGCACATAAAGTGCGGGTAAAGTCTGAGCGATTTTGGCTCTCTCCATCCGGTGCTTTATACAAGAAGTCTTTCTCCGGTCCCTACCTGAAGTGTGTGCACCCGAGCAGTGTGGAAGCCTTCCTTTACGAAATTCACGAAGGCATCTGTGGTAGTCATATAGGGGGCAGGTCCTTGGCCTACCGAGCTATTTCGCAGAGTTATTGGTGGCCGTGCATGCAAGCCGACGCCCAGAAATATGTTCGCAAGTATGAGAAATGCCAGAAGTTTACCCACCAGATACACCAGCTGGCCAGGGAACTTCTTCCCCTCACTAGCCCTTGGCCCTTCGCGATGTGGGGGCTAGATATAGTGGGGCCGCTACCAACCGCACCAGGCAACAGGAAGTTCTTCATCGCGGCCACGGACTACTTCACCAAATGGGTTAAAGCGGAGCCCTTGGCAACAATCAAGGAGAAAGACGTGAAGCGGTTTGTCTGGCAGAATGTGGTCACGTGGTTTGGCGTCCCCAAAATTCTGATCTCTAATAACGGCACTCAATTTGACGGCCGCCTGTTTAGGGGGTTCTGTGAAGATCTAAAGATCGAATTCTACAACTCTACTCCGGCTTACCCACAGTCCAACAGACAAGCCGATGTGTCGAACAAGATCATACTTGATGGGTTGAAGAAACGGCTGGAAAAAGCCAAGGGAAAGTGGGCTGAGGAGCTCCCCAGCATCCTTTGGACATACCGGACAACCCCGCGGCGATCTACCCGGGAAACTCCATTTGCTTTGGCTTATGGCATGGAGGCAGTCATACCTTTGGAAGTCGGCATGCCCACCCTCAGACGTGAAGGTTTTGAACCCGAGTTGAACGCCGAAGCCATTGCTCTTGAACTAGATCTAGTGGAAGAGCATCGAGAAAAGGCTCTTATCCATGTGGCCGCCTACCAGCAAGAGCTTTCAAGGAAATACAACAAATCCGTGCATGTCAGACCGTTCAAAGTAGGTGATTGGGTCTTGAGGAAGGTCATGGGCTATACCTTGGTGCCAGGCGAAGGCAAACTAGGGACAAATTGGGAAGGACCCTACAAGATAACCGGTCTGGCGGGCAAGGGGGCATATCACCTGGAGGACTTGGATGGTAGAAGAATACCCCGGCCATGGAATGCAGCCAACCTCAAGCTGTATTATTTTTAGCTTTAGCTCTCTTTTTGTGTAAAGCTTTAGCTTTCTTTTTGTGCAAAGGAATTTTTTTGCCTTACATGTAATATTCATTTGTGTCAAATATATAGAACTCATCTTTGCCTTAGCATTTTTTAATGTTGCTTTAAGTTTTGAGATTCTCAACCGAGATGATTTATTCCAGTTGAAAGAGTTGATGGTTTGCTCAACTCCGTTGTTCTCAGTCGAGAGGATTTACTCCGGTTGAAAGAGTTGATGGTTTGGTCAACTTAGTTATTATCAACCGAGATGATTTACTCCGGTTGAAAGAGTTGATGGTTTGGTCAACTTAGTTATTCTCAACCGAGATGTTTATTTCAGTTGAAAGAGTTGATGGTTTGGTCAACTTAGTTATTCTCAATCGAGAGGATTTACTCCGGTTGAAAGAGTTGATGGTTTGGTCAACTTAGTTCTTCTCAACTGAGATGTTTATTCCGGTTGAAAGAGTTGATGGTTTGGTCAACTCAGTTCTTCTCAACCGAGATGTTTATTCCGGTTGAAAGAGTTGATGGTTTGCTCAACTCCGTTATTCTCAACCGAGATGTTTATTCCAGTTGAAAGAGTTGATGGTTTGTTCAACTCAATTCTTCTCAACCGAGATGTCTATTTCGGTTGAAAGAATTGATGGTTTGCTCAATTTAGCTCTTCTCAACCGAGATGTTTATTCCGGTTAGATCAGTTAATTAAAGTGGTTTGCCCGCCGAGATATTTTGTTCGGCTGAAGTTATGAGGCTTAAAAACCGCACAAACACTTGATGAAATTAAAGCTTTTTCATTGATGTAAAAGTAGTACAAAAGGAGGGGCAGAGAGCCCGGTTACATATGCAAAGCAAACAATGAAAGAAAAAGAGAACTACACTAGGGAGGAAAGATTAGAGAACTCGCCATCAGCTGCTTCCAGGTCGACCGTAGTTCGCTCTTGGACACCGGCCTCAGTTTCTCCGAGCTGCTCCTGGCCGCTTCTCTCCTCAACATTGACCTTGGTTTCTCTAGCAAGCTCTTTCTCGGCCTCAGCTTGCAATGCGCTAAAGACATCGTTGGCATAAGGCACGAGATAAACCGGTAGGAAGGCAACCGGGGGAGTGGCAAACACATCGGTGTCAGGTCCTTGACCGAGATGTTCGCAGGCTGACTTCCAGCCCGCTTTGAAATAAATGTCTTGAGTTGCGAAGACCTGCTTCTTGTAGCTGTCCTCGGCTTCCTTGAAGCCGGTGTTGTTGGCATCTTCGCACTCCTTCTCCCTTAACGCCTTGAGGGCGTCCAGCTCGGTTTGGAGCTCATCTCTCTTCTTCTCGGCCTCCTCAAGCTGGCCGAACAACCTGTTGTTGTCAGCATTGGCAATTTGAAGTGAGGATTTTGCTCGACCGAGCTCGGTCTGCAGGGTCTGGACTTGGCCGGCAGTGTCATTCGCCTTCTGCCGCAGTCGATGGATTCTCTCTATGACCAAGTGTTGCTTCTGGATGGCCTGCAAGAAGACAGTCTGGTCAGAGAAGAAACCGTGCAAACACTTGGTAAAATTTTAGTGAAAGATTGAGACTTACCCTGGCCATGGACTTAACAGAAGATTTCACCAACCGAGTGTCAGGAACGTGGTCGCTGTCGACCACGTCACTCGGTAGGAGAAGGGCTTTGGAAAGGTCAAAGGCGAGCAGGTGCACTTTGTCGCCCTTGATAGAAGCGGTCGCCGAAATGTCCTTTCCCCGGTGCTTCAACTGCGGTCGCCATGGTGGTGTTGGGTTGACAGTATCGGTGGGTTGCTCGGTGGTTAGCTCAGCAACCAGCTTGGCAGTCGGATCTGTCCGAGGTCTTTTGCCAGCCTGGCGGGTCTCTTGTCCGACCTGTCCGGCGGCTGGAGACGCCAAAGCGACCACGGGGCCGCTGGATTGCCCGGCGGCTTGAGAATGGGTAGTGATGCTCGGTATCTCGGCTGAGGTTGCTGTGAGGAGGTTCTTGATGCGGCTTCGTTTTGCCATCTCTTGTTCTTCGGTCAGCCGGATTAGCGGCACGTCCGGTAGAGTTGGGTCTGGAGGAGGCGTTGGAGCACGGAGAAAGTCTGTAACTTTGCTCCGGCGTGGAGCTGAGTATCTGTAGATTGGTGTGTAGCCGAGCAACTCGTTACAATCCCGGTGGCTGTAACGGAGCACGGTTCGGATGGCTTCAATGTTGGGATATTGGTAGTTGGATTGCAAGGCCTGAATTGCTGCAAAAGAAACAGGAAAAATTGTTAAGTACAGAATGTTGAAGGCAGGGTATTAACCAAGCAAATTAGCGTGGCTTACATGTGGAACCGAAGTTCTTGCTGATAAACCAGCCCGGTACGTCGACTGTTTCATAATTGCCAGACACCCAGAAGAAATCGTCATCATGTAAGTCCTTGTCTGGGGTGCCGGTCACTATTTTCTCTTTGCCCGGTCTTATTTTTAAATAGTAGGCCAGGCCATCGCCGGTGTGCCCAAGTGTGTATTGTCGTAGTATCTCGGCTAAACCTAAGTTTGTTCCTAGCCGGTTGTTTAGCTCGTGCACACCGTTGATTATTTGGTAAGTATTAGTCGAGACTTGGGTGGGTGCTAGCCCGGTGTGGCATAGGAATTTGGTCATCAAAGGGTTGATCGGGAAGTGGAGGCCTCCTTCAATTACTGACAGCACGGTGAAGGGGCATTGGTCAAGCATGCCCCAGGAGGTTATTTCCATCTCGGCAAGCTCTAAATGGACGTCTGCCGGGATACCGTACTCTTCCCTGAAGGCCGCCAAGGCAGCAGGTGTGTCCACAAGGAAGCGGAATTTCCCCATGTGTGGCCGACTAATTTAGCTCGGCTGGGGCGATTTGGCACGGGCTGGGAATTAATGGCTGCTCGGTCTTTGAGAGCCTTGGAATTGGTCTTTGGTCTCCTTGGACTCTGCAGGAAAACGGAGGGTAATTGTAAGTGGGAGCGCGGTCGCGCAAAACGAGCTGGACTTGAGCTCGGCGATGGATTGTGCCAAACCACCTCGGTCGTAAAAGCTAGCTAAGGAGCTCGGTCGCTCAAACGGACCAGAGAATGGCCCGGTCGAGCGGCCAAGTCCTTTTGCTACCCCGGTTCTATGAAGGTTGAGGCAAACAAGCTATTTGTTCGGTCGGAGTGATTTTTCGGATCAAAAGAAGACCTGGAGCCCGGTCCGTCCCAGATCTTCAATGTTCATCAGAGAAAGTGAAGAACACCATGAACAGTTAAGGATTTGGGACGATTTTGGGTACTTATGTCCTAAAAACTACGTGTTTAGTGCCCTAATGTGTGAAATTCTAAGTAAAATAACAGCAAAAGAGGAGTTGGGGGACATACCTTTGAAGGGTAGTGGCTGCTTCTTTGAACACTAGCTGAGGAATGGCAATGGAGGAATGACACAAGCTCTGGGTCGTCGAAGAGAAATGATAAGCAAGAGGAATGAAATGAAGGAAGCTAGGCATGCAGATAAGGAAGAAAAAACTGCCAAAAATTTGAACGCCAACAGATGGCTGGGTTGGCCGCTCGAGGACCAATGAGAGATTGACACGTGTCCCCATTAATGGCAGCGTCAGAGTTGAACAGACAGGAAGGTCAGATGAGGCGTCGACCGAGCAAGTCAAGAGATAGCATGTTGAAGACAGGCATGTCAGCTAGCCCGGTCATCGACTGGTGAACCGAGGAGTGGGGAGAGGTAACCCCGGTCAGAACGGGTAATCCCAGTCACGCTTGCGCGGATGGAATTAAGGGGCAATTGAGAGGGAGATTTATGATCTGGAATTGGGCCGGACGGGTTTGGGCCGAACAAGGGTTGGGCCGAGGTAATACGGCCCTGTCTTGAAAGATCCTGCTCGGTTAATGCAAGGTGTGGTTTGACCGAGCTACATAGCTTCTTGTTATCGAAGCCTATCAAATGGGTTGTCCGGCGCCTGGAAAGACAAGTTTGGATCGAGCTACATGTGTTTGCTCGGCAGTAAGGCCCACGGCAAACAAGCGTAGCTGTCCCGAGCTCGGCGATGCCGGGATGTGCCCGAGCTCGGTCGAAGCGGAGCGCAGCGAGCGGGGCACCCTGGCCAGCTATACAACACGGCCATCTACAGCCGAGATGATGCAGCCCGGTTGCCGAGCTCCCAGTAGAGTGGGCTGGCAGTCGGGTTAGGTGATGATTCAGCAAGATTTGTGCTGACAATTGGAATAGTAGCACCACGTGTCGAGAGACGAATGGGAGTGGATTTGGCGCGCAGAAGGTATATAAGTAAGTCTGCGCCCCCCATGCTGAGGCAGATGACATTTTGGTAAGATAAACACTAAATACAACTCAATCCTCTCTCTCTCTATCCTCGTGTGTGTCTAACTTGATCGTCGGAGGGGTTTTCCGGCCACACACCGCCGGGTAGCTCACCACCGTTGTGCTCGCAGGTCGGTCGGACAGACAGGAGCTTGGAAGAAAGGAGTACGGGCTTGCCTGAATATTTGCTCCCCGCACACTAAACATTTCAAATTTTTTTCAAATTTTAGTTAAAGAATTAAAATGTCACTTCTCAAATCAACATGAATATATATATATATATATACGATATGCAAAATTAGGCCGTGAAAAGTATAATAATTTATGACATATAAAAAAATATCACAAAAAATTATATACGTCATGCAACGTATATCATAAATATATTAAAAATAACCTTTTACGGCATGCAAAATTAGGTCGTAAAAAGTATAATGATTATGACATGCAAAAAATATTGTAAAAAATTATATACAATATACAATGTTTGTCATTAATGTTTAATTTATTACTTTTCACAACTTTACCTGCATGTTGTAAATGACGATTAACTTTTCACAGCATGTCATATAACGACATTTGTGTGCATGTCGTGATTAAAGTTTTTATGACATGAATTACAAGTTATAAAAACTCAATTTTGTTATAGTGAGACTTAACAAACATAGTTGGGAGCCTAAATGTGTACATTTAGGGACCTACCACTATCCCTCAAGCAAGCCGACCAATAAGCCATCAAGCCATGTTTTTTGCTCTTGTTATTTATTTATTTTTTTGTTTTGTAATCAGGAAAAACACTTGTTCATCTATGATTAACTATGCATTTTTTTTAATTGAACTATGTCAATTGGATCCTCTTGGTTTGTCAATTTGTACGCATTGACTTAATTCACTTCTAACCTCCCTCGTCATTGCAAAGAACATATAATGAAAACTACCTAGTAAGGGCTATACAAGAGAACAAGAAAGGGGTAGATGACTACAACTAGCTAGACTACTTACCTTACAAAGAATATAGATATGAGGGGCAAAGAAAGGCGTCTCGCGGTCCTTCATGACACCAGAGTTGTATTTTAAACTCTAGCTCACCTAAAAATGCATTCTTATTGGCCATACTGAAAATAAAATTCCAACGCTCTACGAAATTTTATTTTTTGGGCTAGGCTAGTTACAACTGTCTTTTCTATTTAAATTAGATATGCATATCCTATTTATTTTCTTAAATCTAACAAATAAAATTAAAAGTGCATATGCAATTTTTTTATTGGATACACATAACAAAACTTGAAAAAATTACAAATTAGTGGGACAGCGAAAGATTATTTATATTTTCATGGTGGTACGACGTTACTATATACATAGTATAAATTCTCCATATATATGGTGAAAGTTCTCACTGTGTGTCAGAGTTGCACTACAAAAAATTCTAGTTATTGTAGCGATCCCAGTTTTGACACGTCTCTTTGTGGTGTTCTGGGCTCAGGTTGATATGATTTTGAACGGTGTTACGTATCTTAGTTCCCTGTATTCCATTTATTTTGGTTATCGGGTTGTAGTAGTGTGTTTGGAACAGGTAATGTCTCATGTTTTTATCAAGTTGTAGCGTATCTTTCATGTTTTTCCACTTTGCTGACTATGTCGGGGATAGAGCTGCCCCGTCAGCTTGCGGGGGTCCAGAGGGCAGCACCCCTTAGCGAGTCTGAGGGTAGCGCCCTAGCGGGGTCGAGGGGCAGCGCCCCTAAAGCCAAAATGCAAAATGCATTATAAGTTTCTTGTCCGCTCGAGCGACCGTTTATGTACTTGAGCGGAGAATGTTTGGTTCTAGAAGTTTGACCTGTCTGCAAAATTACTGGGAAGGTGCATTCGACACTAGAGTGGGGCTTTCCACGCTCAAGCGAACCATGTTATATCAGTTCGTGAATGTGATATTTCAGATCACTTTTGTATATCTCTCTCTCTCTCTAAAAATATTTCATCCCCCTTCTCTCTACATTTCTCTATCCAAACTATGTCAAAAACCTTGATTTCTCAAGATCCATTTGAGTTTTGCCATTGCTTCTTTATCAAAGTGAGTTATCATCTCGAGGGCTTCGCTGTGTGCGGAGAAGATCGAGTTTAGGCATCGCTGATTTTGGGGTTTCATCTCTATTCTTCTTCAAACTTGAGGTAGGGATTTTCTTTGAGTTTTATATATATATATATATATATATATATATATTTGCAAGATCTAGATGATTTTCAAAATCATCATTTGATAGCTTTTGAAAATTGATTGTTGATTTAAAAAGTTGAGCGATTTTGAAAGTGGGTTTGTCTCTTGTTCTTTTAAAATGATCTTATAGGTCTTGATCTTTGTTGATTGAAGAAAATATGATTTTGGAAAGTTTTCTTTCAAAAGATTTGAATTGTATAGTTTTGGTAAGAAAACCTAGAAATTGAAATTTTTTAAAAGAGATTGAAAATCCATAAATGATATTGTCATATTTATTTTGTGTGTCAAAATAAATGGATGTTTGGAAAATTTCTTATTTTTATTTATATAAATGATGAATTTCATGGAATATGAGAATTGTTGTTCATTTTGAAAATTATTGTTCCAAACGTTGAAATAGTCTTGAAATGACTATTTGTTGAGGATACTTGAGAAGAAAGAATTATGTTATTCCTTGGATGATGAATTGGAATAAAATTATTTATATTCATCTTGTGAAATTGACATATCAATTCATTTGATTGCATTAAACTTTGAAAGTTAATTTGAAAACTTGCATTGAGAAAAGAATGTTGAGAAACAAATTTTCATCGAATGGTTTTTGGGGTAAATACGTTGGTAAGTCTTGATAGGTGGTGTAGATGATATTGAATAAGTTGGCCGAAGAGTCTGGGATGAAAGACCAAAAATCCGCACGAATAGGTGTCAAGCCTTCCGGTTAATACCGGTAAAAATGACAATTTGGTAGTACTTGTATAGTCTACTTGTAGACACCGACTTAGGGATTACCAGAGTCGTATTTACTGCCCTTGAAATAAATTGTTAAGTTTTGAACAATTGAAATTGCATGACATTATTGAGCATGATGGTTTTCAAAAGATGAAAATGTGATTTATCTTCAAAAAGGGCAAAACATGGCATGTGCATTTCATCTCTTGAGACTTGTATAAAATGTATATACTTTATTAAGAATTTCTTACTGGACTTTATGCCCGCCCTAGGGAATTTTTGTGCAGAAAAAGATGTAGTGATCCCACCCAATTAAGGGCGTGGAAGTGTGTGTGTTAGGAGTACAATGCTCTCATTTTGCGTGACTCTGTTTTGTAAGCCAAATGTTGTATTTGTGTGAGTTTGAATAATCGTTTTGTGTAACCGGGCCTAAGCTTTAGAAACTTGTAAACTCTTAAGGATATCTATTTGTTTATTTATTTGGTTTTAGATTAAACATATAATCACATTGAGGAATTAATTGTATCGTGTAATGCAAGTGTGGAGAATTATTTCTATCTTTTTTTAAGGAGTCATGATGATTATATTATCATTTGGATATAAGAAATTGGGGCGTTACAGTTATAGTACAATAATTTCTCTATCATTCCACTAATTTACAATTTTCCCATAAAACTTTCTTTAAAATTCAAGTCCCTAACATCTTGCCGCCGAATTTTTTTTATTTTTATTTTTTTCAATAAAAATGAGAGTAATAGAGGGAAAGTGACTTTCCAAAGCTTAACACCAAAAATTGATTTGCGTCAATTGATTCGAATATTCTTTTAACGTTGTGAGAAGCAAAACAATTCTATATTCGGCAGGTTGACTGTTCTTCGGTTGGAAATTCAGCGCCTTAATGTTTTTGAATATTTTATTTATCTATTTCAAGGATTTATTAGGAATTTTATTTTCAAATTTGAGAATTAATTATTTTAATAATTTTCTGATTTTTGGCTAAAATATGAAATAAAAAAATTAGCATGTTTTAAATGATTTTTTTATTTTTTATGAAAAAATGTGCAAAAAATAGAAAGAAAATAAATTTTTTAATTTTTTTTATATAATTAGTTGGCTTTTTAACTTTTTTTAATGACATTTTGACTTTTAGGTTAAAAAGAAATATTTCCAAACAAAATCTTAGTCTATAATATATTCTTACCTACCATATTTAAGATATTTTATAAATAATTTTATCTTTATAAATATTTTTTGAAGGCCTAGTAATTTAGTGATATTCATATTCATATTTTACAATATGCATATTTATATTGACGTATGAACATTCATATTAACAGTGTAAATATTCACATTATACTCAATATATGTTAATAAGCCATATCAGACAAAATTAATTGTTTTAGCCAAATAAGATAAAATGTTTCATTCAATCCATAATCATTTCATTTTTTCTCTTACAAAAGTAAAAAAAATCAAAAACTTATTCCAAATGCGACTTTTTGACCCCAGACTAAAATAATCAAAAATTCAAAAATCTAACCCACCTCCCAAACGAAAACTAAACGATTCAGATCATCAATTTCAAAATAAACATATTAAACACAAACCGTTTTTTAAATTACAATCATCAACTTGAAAAAATTCAAAGACATTCACGATCCATTTGTTGCATTACACGTCGTGTTCTTTTTGATATCTTGACCAAGAGCGGCGCTACTCAGCGTCCAATGGTGTCAGTTGAACCCACCGGAAGATTTTTTTTTTATTATTATTACATATAAATTGTGATTTTAAATAAATCAAAAGTTGAGGGAAGGGTTCGAACCCCTGTTATTCTTCCTATATATTCTTCTACAAAAATAATATTAACATAAATATATTTTTATATCATTTTTATGTATCATAGTGACGCACAAAATAATAAACAAAGTATGAGGAGTTAAAATGGTGGTTTGGTCTTTTTTAAGTGTTCATATTTTAAATATAGATGACTCATATATATCCTCTCCATCACATGATTAAAATAATAAAATATCTATTTCATTATATGAAATTAGCACAGGCATTAAAATTAAAAATCAAAAGGTTTATAATTATTATATAAATTTAAAATTTCTAATAAGTTATTTTTAAATTCAAAATAAAAATTTATTAATACGCCTATTTCATAGTTATTGATTATATAATGAACCCCGCTCCATTTCAACCCCAAGAGGATCATAATTTCAAATTTTAATGTATGAATATACATGAGCATTCAGTAAGAGATAATTAATATTAAATTCCACCAAATGGTCCAGTAAGATATACTTTGACGATAAATAACATTTTTTTCTATATATAATCACATTAACCATTTTTTTTAAATAATAGTATCAATCAAATAAATTGTTCGTTGTTAATGAATTAAGAAAATTAATTCATTGATTTATTAGAAATAGTAGACGAATATGAAAAATGTGAATAATTACGGTGAATAATTGTGTCACTCACTTATTTAATTATATAAAATAATTTATCATTTCTTTTTAAGTAAATGTCTTATTATTCTGGATCAGCATCATTCTTTTTATTATTTGATACTTATTTGCAAAGTTTATTTAAGCCATTTTTTTTAATGTTTACATTTTTTTAAAAAAAAAATTCAATAGATTATTTAATATTGTTAAGAATTTCAAAAAATATATAAAAGGTAATAAATTTAAATTAAAAAAAAAAAAACTCTTCCAAATGAGGTAACTCTAGATAAGGGGGGATTAGAATCCATCGGACTTGAATCCTGGGATTGTGAATCCCCGGGACTATTTGTTTGGATTGAATATGTATCCGTGTTTGTTTTTTCATGGGATTAAATGTCTGAAAATGACTATTTTTAGTAAATCTAATGTTTGGTTAGACAGACTGGATAGGATAAATGAGTAAAAGATTATTTTACCCCTTGTCAATTGTTTACTAAATAATAACAATATTAAACATATCTTTAATATTTTAATTATTTTTAGATAAATTAAATAAAAATTTATTTTATTTTATTTTTTACATAATTAAATAAATTTATTTTTTAAAATTAAATAAATAAAAGAAATAAAATATCAATAAAAATATATGTTATTTTCTTAATTAAAATTTTAAATAAATTTATTTTGAAAAATAATAATAATTAAATAAAACATCTATTAAAATTTAAATAATGAAATTAAATAAAATATAAACAAAATTTTAAAATAAAACATCAATAATATATCTATAAAAATTATTTTAAAAAATTAAATAAATAAAGCATCAATTAAAAATTTAAATAAAATTATTTTATTTTAAAATTGAGACATTAAATTTTATTGAATTTTACTAAATATAATACATAATTAAATAATAGAGGGTCAAAATGATGATTTTACCACCTAATCTAACAGTAAATAGTCCGATAGAAATTGTTTCACGTCCTTCCTAGGATATAATAGTTCCTCATATGGGCAATAAGAAGTCTGACCGATCTCCATATTTGACGGACTAAAAAAATAAATATTAAATAAAAAATTTCTTCTAAATTACCATTCAAATAGTAAATAATTTTTAATCTTCCAATCAAACGCACACTTATTTCTAGTGTTATAAGATCTATGGATCATATCAATTATAAGATCTATCAATTAGTACATGGATCATATCAATTGTAATTAATAGTCCCATTCTCTCAATTGTAATTAATAGTCCCATTCTCAATCATTAGGTGGAGTTTCAAAAATTTTTGTATGTCAGTCTAATACAAGAACAAATATCACACCCACGTGACCCATCATGGGCCACCAACTTCTTAATCCTATGGTCCTATTGACTCCTGCTGCTACGCTTACTCCAACACTAACACAAGTATGACATAAATATATAAAAGGACAAATTACATTGACGCTTCTGTAATTTGGTTTAATTATATTTTATTTTTTTAACGTTTTAAAAATTATATTTTATTTTTATGATTAATAATATTATTTTACAAATTCTTTAAAAATTAAATTAAAAAAAAAATAAAGCAAAGGAAAAGAAAAAAAACAAAAGAAATAAAGTAAAATAAGAAAAGAGAGAGTGTATGAGTTCAATATTTTCATTCCGTCTAAATAATTATAATGATAGAGGGTTAGTGTAATTTTTTAAACGTCAAACCTTAGGAGGTGTAAATGTAATTTACCCTATATAAAATTATACAATCATCATAGTAAACAAAAAAAAATTATTAGAAATGTATATTTATCACTATATGAATATTCATAATTAATTATTTTACTTAAAAATAATTATTAAAAAATAACTAAAACAAATAACATCTACCAAAAAATAGTGATATATATAATCGTTTGCTTTTTTTATTCACACAGAAATGAATGGCATAATCGAAACTCGTATCATACAAGAGAGATCATTTAGTAATAAGCAACTTTAGCCACCTCCCAAAAAAATAACCACAAGTCATATAAAAAAGTCAAAAATTCATTATTATTCTTTCTTTGTCTTCTTCTTTTCACATTTTTTTTCTGAAAAATTATTTCTAAACATTTCAATTTTTTTCAAAATTTAGTTAAAGAATTAAAATGTCACTTCTAAAATCAACATGAATATATATATATATATATAACATGCAAAATTAGGCCGTGAAAAGTATAATGATTTATGACATATAAAAAAATATCGTAAAAAACTATATACGGCATGCAAAGTATGTCATAAATATATTAAAAATAACGTTTTACGGCATGTAAAATTAGGCCGTGAAAAGTATAATGATTATGACATGCAAAAAAATATCGTAAAAAATTGTATACAACAAACAATGTTTGTCATTAATGTTTAATTTAGTACTTTTTACATCTTTACCTGCATGCTGTAAATGACGATCAATTTTTCATAGAATGTCATATAATGACATTTGTCTGGATGCCGTGATCAAAGTTTTTATGGCATGAATTACAAGTTGTAAAAACTCAATTTTGTTATAGTGAGACTTAACAAATGTAGTTGGGAGCTTATTGTTTGGGAAGTTGGGTTTGGGGATTTTTTTTGCTAAAATAGCTACAAAAAATAAAATAGACTTTTTATAAGACAAAAATCACATCCAATCCATAATCATTACATTATTTCTCTCACAAAAAAGTCAAAAGTCTTTTCCAAACTGGGCTTTTTAGCCTCAGGCTAAAATAGCCAAAAAGTCAAAAATAACCCACTTTCCAAAGGAACGTGAGTTGGCTTTTTTGGACATTTTAGCCTAGGGTTAAAAAGTTTTTTTGTGAAAGACTTTTGACTTTTTTGACTTTTTTGTGAGAAAAATGAAATAATGATTATGGATTGGATGTAATGTTTTGTCTTATTGAGCTAAAAAATCTATTTTATTTTTTGTGGCTATTTTAGCCAAAAAAATCCTCAAAACTAACTTCCCAAAGAGAGGCTTAGGGACTTACCACTATTCCTCAAGCAAGCTAACCAATAAGCCATCAAGCCATGTTTTTTGCTCTTATTTTTATTTTTTATTTATTTATTTTTGTAATCAAGCAAGACACTTGTTCATCAATGATTAACTATGCATTTTTTTTTAATTGAACTATGTCAATCGAATCCTCTTGGTTTGTCAATTTGTATGCATTGGCTTAATTCACTTCTAACCTCCCTAGTCACTGTAAAAAACATATAATGAAAACTGTTTGGTAAGGACTATGCAAGAGAACGAGAAAGGGGGAGATGACTACAGTCAGCTAGACTACTTACCCTACAAAGAAGATAGATATGTTGGGTAAAGAAAGGCGTCTCGCGATCCTTCATGACACCAGAGTTGTATTTTAAACTCTAGCTCACCTAAAAATGCATTCTTATTGGCCATGGTGGAAATAAAGTTCCAACACTCTACGAAATCTTATTTTTTTGGGCTAGGCTAGTTACGACTGTCTTTCTATTTAAATAAGATATGCATATCATATTTATTTTTTTAAATCTAACAATTAAAATTAAAAGTGCATATGCAATTTTTTTTATTGGATACGCATGACAAAACTTGAAAAAATTACATATTAATGGGATAGTGAAAGATTATTTATATTTTTATGGTGGTACAACGTTACTATATGCACGGTATAAATTCTCCATATATATGGTGCAAATTCTCACTATATGTGTCAGAATTACACCATAAAAAATTCTATTTATAGTGGAATAATTTCTCTATCATTTCACTTATTCACAATTTTCTCAAAAAAACTTTCTTTAAAATTCAAGTTCCTAACATCTTGCCACCGAAATTTTTTTATTTTTTATTTTTTCAATAAAAACGAGACTAATAGGGGGAAAGTGACATTCCAAAACTTGTCACCAAATATTGATTAGCGTCAATTGATTCGAATATTCTTTTAACGTTGTTAGAAGCAAAGCACTTTTATATTCGGCAGGTTGACTGTTCTTCGGTTGGAAATTCAGCGCCTAAATATTTTTGAATGTTTTATTTATCTATTTCAAGGATTTATTTGGAATTTTATTTTCAAATTTGAGAATTAAGCAATTTTAATAATTTTTTAATTTTTGGTTAAAATGTGAAATAAAAAAATTAGTATGTTTTAGATTTTTTTTAAAATTTTTTATGAAAATACGTGTAAAAAGTAATAAATAAAAGAAAATCTTTGATTTTTTTTTTTATTGATTTTTTAACTTTTTTTAATAACTTTAATTTTTAAGCTAAAAAATGATATTTTCAAACGAGACTTTAGTCTATAAAATATTCTTACCTATCATATTTAAGATATTTTATAAATATTTTTTTAAGGCCTAGCAATTTAGTGATATGGATATTCATATTTTACAGTGAGTATATTCATATTGACGTATGAATATTCATATTAACAGTGTAAATATTCATATTACAGAACATTCATACTGTTAATGTGAATATTATCGTTAAGAGTATTTTAGTAATTATATTACTCATATGACTTATTGTAACATAAAAAAAATAATTTGAATTAAGTGTAATATAAGTGGATAAAGAAAAGATTTATGAATAAATGTCCCTTACTGATACTTATCTATTCATAACACGATTAGATTATCACAAGTTGTTCATCTAATTTAAGAGAGAACTTAGATTTGGTAAGCTCATTTTAGAGCTAATTTCTATGATATACATCGTTCACTTTTTAAGATTCATTGAGTATATAATACTCATATAAAAAATTAAAATGATCAAATATTAGTAGTTATATATTTAAATTATATTTGTTTTAAAAAAATAGACGACAATTATAATTTCAAGAGTAACTATTTATTTGCTTATAATATAAATATAATTCAAACACATAGTTATTGAGAGGGTAATTTTTGGGAAAGAATTGGGCCGAGCTGTGAGTTGGGCCCTGCGGCCCAAAGTGTGAAGGAATCGGTAAGAAGCCGTAATGTTATTTCGGCCCAGTAGAGGTATAGATACTCCGGCCCAGGAGAAGTGAAGTTATTCCGGCCCAGGAGAGATGTGGTTACTCCGGTTCAAGAATGTGTAAAGCAACTCCGGTCCGGTGGCAGTTTGAAGTGAGTCCGGTCGTGACATATTATGGTTAGGTCGGTCAGAACTTGCTACTTGGAAGTTTGATCTAAACATACCATGGTTGAACAGGGGGAAGCCGAGATAAGGAGTTGGAGGAGAAGACCGAGCTAAGGACAGTTCGGCCTTCTCTGTGGCTCTACGTAACCAAACTTATTTCGGTCATATGGTAGTTCGGCCAAAGTAAAAACCATCCCACTTGGTTTAAGCAGTGGGGGAAGGTGTAAAAGGATAAATATTATCCTTAGGAGTATGAATCCTAGGAGGACTCTGCATGGAGGAATAAAAGTCCTACTAGGATTGTGCCACAGGAAACTTATAAAAGCTCACAAACATCACCTTGGAGGAGGTAATTGAACACAATTCTTTCTGAGAACATAAAACTTGGTCTATTTGTCAAGCTTACTGACTTAGGCATCGGAGAGGTTTCCGGCACACACCCGCCGGCTAGCTCACGTTTGTGTTTTCAGGTGGTAAAGCGACGTCGTACAGAGGAGCGTGGACTTGGTCAACAGGATTATATGAGGAGAATTATTTCCTCCCCGTACAATTGGCGCCGTCTGTGGGAACAAACAGACAAGAACAAAAACCTCTTGACTAAGCTTCTCCTTTTTTCAATCAATGGCACACATTGAAGAACTACCGCAGTCCGCCGTTGACGGGCTAACTCCAGATGGGGGCGCAAGGCGAGAAGGATTACCCTCTGTCCCGCCCATGGCAGATCTGGAGCCCCAACAACATAACTCCAGGAGAAGTGGCAGGGGAAGGCGGAATAACAGCCCTCGTCACTCTCAAAGTCCTGACAGGCAAAGGAGAAGGATTGATCCTCAAGCCCTGGAAGATCGCGTGAAGGAGCAAGATGAACTAATTCGGAAGATGGCGGCGGACATGGAGGCTTTGAAACGCCAGATGAAGACTAAAGATGTGGCGACAGGAGAGGGGCACAAGCACAAGACGCCCCCTCGCCACTCAGAGAATCGTAGTAGGAATACTACACCCTCCCAAGGAGGGAGCAGAAGCCTCAGGACAGGCGACACTCATTCCTTATCTTCCAGGACTCGTCACTCCAGGTCTGAGAGGATGAGATCCGAAAGATCATACACTGAAGGAAGCACGTATTGGCCTTCACATTCACACCAAACCAGATCTAGACAAACAGAGCTGCCCAGGTCATCCGACTTACGAACCGTGCTCGAAGAAAGAGCACGATGCAAGGAGGATGCCAAGGCAAGGGATCCACACCGAGTCTCGGCCTTACAACGGTTGGCTCCTCGGACGCATGGAAGCGTCGAGGTTGGAATGCCAATACCGCAACCGGCCTACGAACCAACGGACAAAGCATTGGCAAGACTACAGACTTCGCCGTTTGTTCCAGCAATCGAAAACGCGCCCCTACCATCAGGCTTCCTTCAGCCGAAATTCACTACCTATGAAGGGAAGACGGACCCGTATTCACACCTGAGCCACTTTCGCCAAGTCATGGCTGTGTACAGGCGAAACGAGGCCTTAATGTGCATACTCTTCCCGTCAAGTCTTGGCGACCTAGGCTTGACTTGGTTCGAAAAGCTCCCAGAGGGCAGCATAGCCTCCTGGGCCCAATTGGCAGAAGCGTTCGTAACGAGGTTTCGAACAAACACTAAAACACCGGTGGAGATAGACCAATTACTCTCCATCGACATGGGTGAAAAAGAGACCCTCAGATCTTACAACAGTCGCTACTGGGAGACATTCAACCAGATTGGAGACTGCCCCACCAATCTAGCCATTGCACAATATAAAAGAGGCCTACCAGTAGGGAACAGACTAAGGGATTCGATTACCATGACGCCACCCCTCACCATGGAGGCCCTGATGGAAAGAGTGCATCAGCACATCAGGGTAGAAGAGGATGGCGCACGTGCAAAAGCAAAATCTAGTGCAACCGCAGTACCAGAAAAGAAGACCTCAGCAAAGGTCAATACAGTAGATCGGTAGAATAAAAACGGGCGTGGCAGACGAGATAACGGAGAAGACCCAGACAAAAGATGGTTGAGAATCCGCACTGCCATAACAACGGTGTTCAAAAAACCAATATATCGGATTCTGAGCGAAATAAAAGATGAGCCTTTTGTCAAGTGGCCAGCCAAGCTAGGGGAAGCTCAGAAAAATTACGACGACAGATCACGGTGCACCTTTCACAAAGAAAAGGGGCACCGAACTGAGAATTGCACGCCACTGAGACAGCACTTGGAAGAATTGGTGGCAGCAGGCCACTTGGACAAATACATTGAAAGAGGGACGCAACCGGCCCCCCAAGATCATAATGACCATCCCAACAGAATGCCAATCGATGCACCGCCTCAAGGTATTATCAATGTCATACATGGAGTTTTTGAACCTGAGCGCGTATGCGAGCTCAGAGGGTCAATCAAAAAGGCTGAGCACTTTAGAGAAGTGCTAGGTGCCCAACCTACCACCAAGAAAGGGAGGACGGAGGCAACAAACGTCATGTCTTTTTCGGATAAAGACCTGGATCGAATATACTGTCCTCACAATGATGCTCTGGTTGTCACTCTCCGAGTCAAAAATTTTGACGTCAAGCGGATTCTGATCGACCAGGGTAGTTCATGTGAGATCATGTACTACGACACATTTAAACAACTGAAGCTGCAAGACAAAGACTTGGCGCCTGCAGTTTCTCCCTTGATTGGATTCAACTCCATGCCAGAGTGGCCTGTCGGCAAAATAATTCTTCCAGTCAGAGCAGGGAGCGTAACGAAACAAGTGGAGTTCTGGGTATTGAAGGTCCCCTCCACCTACAACATCATCTTGGGCAGAACATGGCTGCATGCCATGCGTTCGGTAGCGTCATCATACCATCAGGTAATGAGGTTCCCCAACGACACCGGTATAATTGAAGAAGTCTATGGAGATCAGATCATGTCAAAACAATGCTTCGCCATGGTGAATGGCAGCCGCGCTGCCAAAGGATATGTTCATTCGGTGGAAGAACCAGAAAGTAATGAACTATTCGCGGACGTCGGCAAAGAGGCTGATCAGAAAGCGGTGGAGGACTTGGTGGAGGTAAAAATAGATGAGAAGAACCCGGATAAGTTCTTCTTGCTTGGCTCATCGTTGTCCAGCACTGAGAGATTAGAGGTCTTGGAATTCTTGACCTCTAATATCGAAGTGTTTGCCTGGACGCCCTACGACATGCCAGGTATTGACCCAAACTTCATCAGTCACCAACTCAATGTCCACCCATCCGCCAGACCAGTCATCCAACGCACACGCAGATCGGCACTCCACCACGCCGAAATAGTGGCGGAAGAAGTGGGCAACCTGCTGGAGGCAGGAGCAATTAGAGAAGTGCACTACCCAAGATGGATCTCCAACACAGTTGTAGTGCCACAGAAAAATGGCAAATGGCGAGTATGCGTCGACTACAAAACAGTCAACAAGGCCTGCCCAAAAGATAGCTTTCCTCTACCAAGGATCGATCAACTGGTAGACCTGACGGCAGGGCACAACCGACTCAGCTTTCTGGATGCATACAGAGGCTACCACCAGATCGCCATGCATGAACCAGACCAGGAGGTCACATCCTTCACGACACCAAGGGGATTATATTGCTACAGGGTCATGCCCTTTGGCCTAAAGAACGCAGGGGCGACATTCCAATGGATGGTCACCAAGATGTTTGAACCATTGTTAGGCAGAACAATTGAGGCTTACATCGACGACATGGTGGTCAAAAGCAAGGATGAGAATGACCATCTTAAAGATCTAGACGAGATGTTCCAGATCCTGAAGAAACACAAGTTGCGTCTCAATGCGTCCAAATGCGCATTCGGAGTTGGATCTGGCAAATTCTTGGGCTTCCTGGTGACCAACCGAGGTATAGAAGCAGACCCATCTCAGATTAAAGCAATCCAGGAGTTGGAGAGACCAAACTCGGTCAAAGAAGTCCAGCATCTCACTGGTATGGCAGTTGCGATCAACCGGTTCATAAGCAGGTCATCAGACAGACTACGACCATTCTTCCAAGCTTTAAAGGCCAAGTTTGAGTGGGATGAAGAATGCGACCGAGCTCTGGAAAGCTTGAAGGAGTACATGTCTTCCCCACCACTACTTGTTACTCCAGTACCTGGTGAAGAACTCTTTTTGTACCTGGCAGTCTCTCAGCACGCAGTTAGCGCAGTGTTGGTTCGTGCAGAAGGAATACAACACTTGCCCATCTTTTATGTCAGTAAGACATTGTTGGGAGCCGAAACAAGGTACTTACCCTTGGAGAAACTAGCATTAGCATTAATGATGGCATCTAGAAAATTGGCGCACTACTTTCACGCCCACACCATAGTCGTCCTCACAGCCTTTCCACTAAAAGCTCTGTTTGAAAGGACGAACTTTAGTGGGCGAATATTGAAGTGGGCAGTAGAGTTGGGACAATTCGACATCAAGTTCCAACCCAAGACCGCAATAAAAGCCCAATCTTTGGCAGACTTCGTCGCAGAGTTTACTCCTGGAAGTCATCATATCTACCCAGTCGACCTAACTGACACAACCGAACTAAGGACGGAAGTTGACGCCGGAATAACGCAACCCCTTGTGGAAGGTAGTCAATCAAGCACCAAGGCAGACCATACTAAGGACAACAAGGACAAAGAGCAGACAGCCAACATGGACCTTGAGGAAAACACCATTCTTGACCCCGCGACATCATCTGATCCTTCCACTTGCTGGAAATTATTCGTTGGAGAAATGTGGAAGCTCTTTGTGGATGGAGCATCCAACCGACATGGTGCAGGGCTTGGCATAGTCCTCATCTCTCCAGACGGCCTGGTTGTAGAGCAAGCAATCAACCTTGGCTTTCCAGCATCCAACAATGAAGCGGAGTATGAGGCGCTTCTCGCAGGACTTAAGTCAGCATACTACATGAAGGCCACCGAACTAATGGTATACAGTGACTCTCTGCTGGTGGTAAACCAAATTTCTGGCGAATACGAAGCAAAGGACGACAGAATGGCCAAGTACCAAGAGTTAGTCAGAACAGAGATCAAGAAGTTTGATGTAGTAAGGATAGAACAAATTGGCAGGGAGGAAAACTGCCGAGCGGACGAACTAGCAGGCCTGGCCTCAATGGCAGATACATCAATCCCTCATCCATTACTCATCGACTTCTTACCAAGACCATGCATAGAAGACCCCGAAGCAGAAGAAGTATGTTGCGCAGAATTAGGCCCTTCTTGGATGGATCCCATCATCCTATTCCTGAAAGACGGCATCCTACCAGAAGAGAAAAAAGAAGCCAACAAAATAAGGGCAAAGTCGCAGCGATTTTGGCTATCTCCATCTTTGGCATTATACAAGAAGTCATTCTCTGGGCCTTACCTCAAGTGCGTTCATCCCAGCAAAGTAGAAGCATTCTTGTTCGAAATACACGAAGGGGTGTGTGGAAGTCATCAAGGGGGAAGGTCGCTCGCTTACAGGGCTATTTCGCAAGGATATTGGTGGCCATATATGCAAGCAGACTCAGAAAAATATGTGAAGAAGTGTGAGAAATGCCAAAAATTCGCGCACCAAATACATCAACCAGCAAGAGAACTCCTACCATTAACTAGCCCATGGCCTTTCGCAATGTGGGGCTTGGACATAGTAGGACCACTTCCAACAGCGCCCGGGGGCAGAAAATTCTTTCTCGCAGCAACAGACTACTTCACAAAGTGGGTGGAAGCAGAAGCATTGGCGTCAATCAAAGAAAAAGACGTGAAGAAGTTTGTTTGGCAGAATATCATCACTCGGTTTGGTATACCAAAAGCACTGATCTCAGACAATGGTACTCAATTCGACGGCAGAATCTTTAGAAGCTTTTGTGAAGAATACAAGATAGAGTTCTACAATTCTACACCGGCATATCCTCAAGCAAATGGGCAAGCTGAAGCATCAAATAAAGTCGTCTTGGATGGACTAAAGAAAAGGCTAGAGAAAGCAAAAGGCAAGTGGGCAGATGAACTTCCTCACGTCTTATGGGCTTACCGCACCACGCCTCGGCGATCAACTGGAGAAACACCATTCTCCTTAGCCTATGGAATGGAAGCAGTGATCCCACTAGAAGTTGGCCTCCCCACAATTCGAAGCGAAAATTTTGATCCAGACTTAAATAGAGAAGCCATAGCCTTAGAACTCGACCTTGCAGAAGAAAGAAGAGAAAGAGAACTAGTCCACATCGCCTCATACCAACGAGAGTTAATCAGAAAATACAGCAAAAAGGTGCATCCAAGACAATTCAAGATTGGGGATTGGGTACTACGCAAAGTAATGGGAAACACCTTGATCCCAGGAGACGGCAAGTTAGGCCCAAATTGGGAAGGTCCTTATAAGGTGGTTGGGTTAGCAGGCAAAGGGGCATACCACCTAGAAGACAAGGATGGCAAGGCAATCCCTAGGCCATGGAATACGGCCAATCTCAAGTTATTTTACTTTTAGCTTTTCTTTTTTCAAACATATGTAATTTTTTTCTTCCTTCAATAAAATGAGAAATTCTTTTTAGCACAAGTTGTTCCTTGTAAAAGTTAGCTTTAGTAAAGATTAGGCGCATTGCAAGCATTTTATTCTAAGTTAGCTAGAAAAACTAACTTAGAGGTTGGCTGGAATAAACCAACACCCTTCCTAAGCCCAGGATAAGGATCCAGGCTGCAGGACACTTGGTCGGAATAACCAAATACTATAAGTTAGCTGAAAAAACTAACTTCAGTGGTTGGCTGGAATAAACCAACACCTGTTACTCTTCAGCCGAAGTAAGTGCAAGGCTGACGAGTGGTTGGCTGGAATAAACCAACATCCGTTGCTCTTCAGCCGAAGTAAGTGCAAGGCTGAAGAGTGGTTGGCTGGAATAAACCAACACTTGTTACTCTTCAGCCGAAGTAAGTGCAAGGCTGGAGAGTGGTTGGCTGGAATAAACCAACATCCGTTACTCTTCAGCCGAAGTAAGTGCAAGGCTGAAGAGTGGTTGGCTGGAATAAACTAACACCTGTTACTCTTCAGCCGAAGTAAGTGCAAGGCTGACGAGTGGTTGGCTGGAATAAACCAACATCCGTTACTCTTCAGCCGAAGTAAGTGCAAGGCTGAAGAGTGGTTGGCTGGAATAAACCAACACTTGTTACTCTTCAGCCGAGGTAAGTGCAAGGCTGGAGAGTGGTTGGCTGGAATAAACCAACACCTGTTACTCTTCAGCCGAAGTAAGTGCAAGGCTGAAGAGTGGTTGGCTGGAATAAACCGACACTTGTTACTCTTCAGCCATAGTAAGGGTATGGCTGAAATTGGATTGACTGGATCAAAAACTTTGTACTCCTCAGCCGAAGTGATTATATCGGCTAAGGAGTGGTTGGCTGGTAAGCATAGTTTAACAAGCCAAAACCAAAATAGAAGTTGGAGTAATAAAAGGCATTACACATACAAGCATATGAATCAGAAACCGGAATAAGAGTCAACAAAATTCCCATTTCGTTAAAGTTCAAAATAAGCACAAAGAAAGGGCCGCAGCCCGGTTACAAAGAAAAGGTAACAAAAAAGGAGAAAAAATCAGAAAAAAAGTTCTTCAATATCAGCATCAAAAGCTGCATCACCATCAACTTGAAGACCGGTTTCTTGAGGGAGCTCATTCACAATGGGGAGAGTCACTTCGGCTGGAATCACGGTTTCACTGGGAAGATCAACTGTTAGGTCTTCCACAGTGGGCACCGACCGAACTGGCTGGTCCACATTATCGACCGGAGTATCTTCAGAAGAGGAGTCATCGGATTCTGACTCTTCCAGAAACTCTTGTTGCAGAGTATTGGCGTAGTCCGCAAGAGAGCTCGGTATAAAATAGGCTGGAGGGTTGAAAACCTCGGTCTGTGGATCGAGACCGAGCTTCTCAACGGCCGCCCTCCAGCCGCACTTGAAGAACAACTCCTTGGCAGCATCGCACTGTTTCACATAAGCTTCCTCTGCCTTCTTGTAACCCTGCTTGTAACCCTGCTTTTCGGCCCCCTCCACGCTCTTTTTTAGTTGGCTTATTTCGGTATCTTTTCTCTTTTCAAGTTTTACCAGCTCACGCAGGTGTTTGTCCTTCATAGCAATGGCCGCTTTCTGCCTTTCTGCCTCCGCCGAACTAACCAGATCGGCAAGACGGCCGTTCTCCGCTTGTAGCTCGGCCATTTTCTTTTCGGCTTCTTCTAGCTCGGCTGCTTTTGCTTCGGCTTCAGCCATTGCCTGCCTTGTGGCTTTTCTGAGTTCTTGGACTTTCTTGTAAGTAATGTTGTTCTTCTGTAAGGCCTGACAAAACAAAGACTTCTCTTAAGCCGAAGTAAAAGTTGGAAATTAGACAAAAGAAACGGACAAAGCTACTTACCAAGATCATGGACTTCGATATGGACCGGATTGACTTCATTTCGGTGTTTAATTGCTTTAAGTGGTGCTCCATGTCCTTGGGGAGGCACACACTTTTGGCCAGGTTAAAGGCCAATTGGTGATCTTTTTCAACCACAACCGAGTCAGTAGCTTTGATGTCTCGGTCGTTGAAGGTCAGCGGCGGAGCCCATTTCGGAGATTCAGCTCGGTCAGTTTGCTCCGGTTGGAGGGCAGGTTGAGGACTTTGGGGGATGGATTCAACCTCATCGACAAGTTGCTGCTCGGTCGATGTAGATCGGGCACGTTTGAAAGGACGAGATGAAGAAGGCTGCTGAGAAGGGAGGGCCACAACGGCAGGCTGCGTTTCTAAGGATGGTTGCACTTCGGCCCTGGTTGTTGCGGTCAGAAGGGCCCTCACTCTGCTTTTCTTCGCCATCTCTTCTTCAGCTGTTAATGGGACAAGTCGTATTTCGGGCAAGTTTGGGTCCGGTTCAGTTGCTTCCTCTAGAAGGAAATCGGTCACTGGGGCCTTTCGACGATCGCTATATCGGTAGGTCGGTTCAAAGTTTAGAAGCTTGGCCCAACTCCTTTCTTTACACCGTAGTGCGGCTCGCAAAATCGCAAGGTTGGGATAGCTATATAGGGAACGGAGGTGGGCGAAATCTGCAAAAAGAGAAGTGTTAGTTCGGTTAATAGACTAAAAAAACCGAAATAACATACAAGGAAGAAGACCGAAGTTAAATTACCGGGCTCTCCCTTTTCCAATTTATAGGTCGGCCAGGAATTTGGGCTTGAAAATCCTCAAAGTTCCCAGAGACCTAGAAAAAATCATCGTCGTTAAGATCTTTGTCCGGTGTGTGTTTAACTATCTTCTCTCGGCGGCGGCGGCGAATCCTAAGGTAATAGACCCACCCAGCATCTTTTGAGCCGATGGAGTACTGATGGAAAATTTCGGCCAGGCCGAGGTTTAGTCCGGTTTGGTGGTTCAGTGCGGCTATTCCCATTATAATGCGATATGTATTGGTGGACAGTTGGGTGGGGCATAATCTAGTCTGCCTAAGAAATTCACAGATCAACGGTTGGACAGGAAACCGTAGTCCGGTTTCTATTATGGATTGAAGGGTAAAAGGGATGTAGCCTTCTTTTTCCCAAGGAATAACATCTTTTTTGGCCAACGTCAGATGGACATCATCAGGAATATGGTAATCTTTCCTAAATTCGGCCATACCACCAGGGGTCTCAACTAGATACCTATACTTACCCATCTGATGTATAATTTACTTATAATTTATATCGGTGCAAAAATCGTGCTCAGTAGCTCGGTTGAGCGCACGCAGGAGTGCCTGTGTAACCTAAGTCTGCAAAGTAGAAAACAGAGGGGGTTAAAGCACTGATCATTGGACCATGCTACAATTTAAAAGCAAGGTATAAGAGCCCTACTTCGGCCTCAAAAAAAAAAAAAAAAAAAAAAAAAAACTGGTTCTATCTCGGTTCATCAAGAGGTTTGGTAGGCCGGTTTATCGTCTAGGGGCAGCTTTCTGAGTTCGGTCTAAAAAACTAAGAAAGCTGGTTTAGCCCCAAGGCCTAAATCGGTTGTAGTGTGAATAAAATTACTTCGGTTAAGCCTCTAGGGGCAGCTTTCTGAGTTCGGTTTAGGAATTAAGAAAGCTGGCTTTGCCCCAAAAGCTTAGTTCGGTTGAAATCCGAGGTTCCTAATGTAATATGTTCAAAACTCGGTGATCTTATTTCAGCTAAAGTGAGTGAGGCGCTGGTGACTCTTTACTTTCAAGTTCTAGTTCGGTTATGGACTACAGTGATCTACCTATTTAGGGCAAACAGGATCCTAGTTCGGTTGTTACCTAATTTTGGATCTAAGGCAAGTTTTTACAGGAGTTCATACATATATAAGCTCTGCTATTATTTTTTCGTGAAAGTACAGAAGCGAAGCGTCAAAAATGAAAGAAAATGTTTGCAAAAAACATACAAAACAAAACTATACAGATTTGAAAGCAAAATAAAGGAAGCAAAGTGAGTCTACTTACCAGGTGGAAGAAGAGGGATCTGATGATGGGAAAGTGGCAGCAAAAGCAGTTCTCAAAAGTGAAGGAAGAACACGAACAGCAAGAACACAGAGAGAAGATGAAGAATGAAAGGTGAATGATTCAAGAGAAAAAAAGGTTATTTTGTGAAAGAGGAGAGAGAAAAAAGCGGCAAAAAAGGGCGGGACTGTTCAAAAAGTTCGAAGTACGAAGGCGGCGTGATAACAGCTCACGGCCTATCAGAGCCCGCCACGTGGCAAGGGAAAGGGAAGCGTTACAGTCGTGATTGAAGAGACGTTTTGACCGGATAAAGCAGAGTTCGGAGTAAAACTAGCTCGGCTGGATACACTGAAGGGTTTTTTTCTCGGTTGGAAAGGCTTGTAGAACTTCAGCTCGGTTGAAGGATTTGTAATCTCAATCATGCTATGCAGATGAAATTAAGGGGCAATTGAGAGGGTAATTTTTGGGAAAGAATTGGGCCGAGCTGTGAGTTGGGCCCTGCGGCCCAAAGTGTGAAGGAATCGGTAAGAAGCCGTAATGTTATTTCGGCCCAGTAGAGGTATAGATACTCCGGCCCGGGAGAAGTGAAGATATTCCGACCCAGGAGAGGTGTGGTTACTCCGGTTCAAGAATGTGTAAAGCAACTCCGGTCCGGTGACAGTTTGAAGTGAGTCCGGTCGTGACATATTATGGTTAGGTCGGTCAGAACTTGCTACTTGGAAGTTTGATCTAAACATACCATGGTTGAACAGGGGGAAGCCGAGATAAGGAGTTGGAGGAGAAGACCGAGCTAAGGACAGTTCGGCCTTCTCTGTGGCTCTACGTAACCAAACTTATTTCGGTCATATGGTAGTTCGGCCAAAGTAAAAACCATCCCACTTGGTTTAAGCAGTGGGGGAAGGTGTAAAAGGATAAATATTATCCTTAGGAGTATGAATCCTAGAAGGACTCTGCATGGAGGAATAAAAGTCCTACTAGGATTGTGCCACAGGAAACTTATAAAAGCTCACAAACATCACCTTGGAGGAGGTAATTGAACACAATTCTTTCTGAGAACATAAAACTTGGTCTATTTGTCAAGCTTACTGACTTAGGCATCGGAGAGGTTTCCGGCACACACCCGCCGGCTAGCTCACGTTTGTGTTTTCAGGTGGTAAAGCGACGTCGTACAGAGGAGCGTGGACTTGGTCAACAGGATTATACGAGGAGAATTATTTCCTCCTCGTACAGTTATTTATATCTGATTTATTAATATTTTATATGAATATTCTACTCAATATATGTTAATAAGTCATATAAGACAAAATTGACTATTTTAGTCAAATGGGACAAAATGTCATATCCAACTCATAATCATTTTATTTTTTCTCTCACAAAAGTCAAAAAAATCAAAAAAATTATTCTAAATGAGATTTTTTAACCACAGACTAAAATAGTCAAAAAGTTAAAAAATTAATTCACATCCCCAACGAAACCTAAACGATTCAGATCAACAATTTCAAAATAAACATATTAAACACAAATCGTCTTTTAAATTAAAATCATCAACTTGAAAAAATTCAAAGACATTCAGAGTCCATTTGTTGCAATACATGTCGTGTTCTTTTTTTCATATCTTAAAGAGCGGCGCCAACTCACCGTCCAATGGCGTCAGTTGAACCCACCTGAAGATTTTTTATATTTTTTCTATTATATATAAATTGTGATTTTAAATAAATAAAAAGTTGAGGGAAGGGTTTGAACCCCTATTATTGTTCCTATATATTCTTCTAAAAAATAATATTAACATAATTATATTTTTATATCATTTTTATGTATCATAGTGACACAGAAAATGATAAACAAAATATGAGGAGTTAAAATGGTGGTTTGGTCTTTTTTAAGTGTTCATATTTTAAATATAGATGACTCATATATATCCTCTCCATCACACGATTAAAATAATAAAATATTTATCTCATTATATGAAATTATCACAGACATTAAAATTAAAAATCAAAAGGTTTATAATTATTATATAAATTTAAAATTTCTCACAAATTATTTTTAAATTCAAAATAAAAATTTATTAAAACACCTCTTTCATAGTTATTGATTATATAATGAACCCCCCTCCATTTCAACCCTAATAGGATCATAATTTCAAATTTTATTGTATGAATATACATGAGCATTTAGTAAGAGATAATTAATATTAAATTCCACCAAATGGTTCAATAAGATATAATTTGATAATAAATAACATTTTTTTTTCTATATATAATCACATTAACCATTTTTTTAAACAGTAGTATCAATAAAATAAATTGTTCGTTGTTAATGAATTAAGAAAATTAATTCATTGATTATTAGAAATAGTTGATGTGTGAGTGATTTTTTTACCACACTGCCTGCCTAGTAATCAGCTGGAAAAGCACTGGCAGAATAGATAGCCTCTAGCTAACCTACAACAGAAAGAGAAGTCTCCGGCGGTAGTTCAACCACCCGGGGCACTCCGACGATCAAGTTAGTATATTTCTCAAAGATAATCAAGTGCTAAACTCACAAGCTTAAGCATAAAAAGCATACCTTAGACCCATGGGGTGCCTCTCTTTTATAGCCATCTCAATCCTGATCCACTAGAAGCCTGACTTCTGTGGACTCCCATTCAGTGCTTACTTTGGATTTCACAAGAGATAAAGATAAACTCCTTAAAAGTTTTATCCTTATCTTAGCAAAGTTCTCTCTTCACTCTAGGACTCTTGTCCCTTATCTCTTATCCGCTTATCTCGGATTCCGATATCTTCGGAGATAACCTCGACCTTGACGAGATAACCTCGGCGTCACAACCAGGACACGTGGCACCTTGGCTGACACGTCGGCGTCACCTTGCCATGTGTTGGTATTCAGAAAATACATCCTCAGATGACAAATATGAAAAATGTGAATAATTACAGTTCATAATTGTGTCACTCACTTAAATTATATAAAATAATTTACCATTTCTTTTTAAGTTGTCTTATTACTCTGGATCAGTGTCATTCTTTTTATTATTTGATACTTATTTGCAAAGCTTATTTAAGCCATTTTTTAATATTTTAATTTTTTTTAAAAAAAAATCAATAGATTATTTAAAAATTTTAAGAATTTCAAAAAATATATAAAAGGTAATAAATTTAAATTTAAAAAAAAAACTCGTCCAAATAAGGCAACTTATTGCCCACTAATTTCTAGTGTTGTGAGATCTTTCGAATTTTTTTGAATGTCTGTTTAATACAAGAACAGATATCACACCCACCTGACCCATCACGGGCCACCAACTTCTTTAATCCTCTTGTCCTACTCCTACTCCAACACAGCACAAGTATGACATAAATATATAAAGGGTCCTTTGCAACCAAATAAAAAATCAGTTTTTAAGTTTTTACTTATTTTAGATCACATTATCTCTCATATTTTTTATTTATAAAAAGATAAAATAGATTAAAAAAGTTAAAAATTAACTTTTTACTAATTTTTCAAAACACCGCAAAATTATACAATCACCATATTAAAAACAATTTTTTTTATTAGAAATGCGTATTTATCACTATTTTATATCACTGCATGAATATTCATAATTAATTATTTTTCTTAAAAATAATTATTAAAAAATAACTAAAACAAATAACATCTACCAAAAAATAGTGATATATAATCGTTTTCTTTTTGTATTTACACAATGAATCACATAGTCAAAACTTGTATCATACAAGAGAGGTCATTTGGCAATAAGAAAATTTACCCCCCTCCCCCCCGAGTCTGGATCCTCTCCAGCCCTCCTCTCTAGCTCTCCCTCCAGTCAACGGACAAGATTCGTCTGTGTCATCCATAACAAAACCAATGACTCAGATTAACTTAAAAAAAAAAAAAAAATGAATTCATTCAACATAGCACATCTGACACACTGTGCCACATCAAGTCCACCACTCTCTCTCTCTCTCTCTCTCTCTCTCTCCCCTAATAAAAAACAACTGTGATACGCAGCTCGAATTGTTCGAGTTCGAATTTGTCCTGAATCCAAAACGACGTCGTTTTGGAAATATATATATATTTTTTTCTTTTCTTTTTTCTTTCTCACTGTTTTGAAGATGATGAAGAACAAGCAAAAGCAGAAGAAGAAGAAGAATCAATAACATCTTCATCAATACATCATCAACTAGAAAAAAAAAAAAAAAACTTCAACTCTAGCTCCGATCACTGCCATCACCGTTGATCTTCCTCCTCCGCCATCACCATCTTCTTCTCTTCCTCCTCCTTCTCCCTATCTTTTCTCCTTCTTTTCTCCTTTCTCTCTCTCGCCTCTATGTCTCTATTCAAAAATAGGAAAAGGAAGAAAAGGGCAAAAAAGCAAGAAAATGAAGAAAAAAAAAATGAAACCCAAAACGACGTCACTTTGGGATTCGAGCCAACGATTTCGAGCCCTCAAACAATTTTCAATAAAAAATTAAAAAAACTATTTTAAACTTTTTAATTTTATTTTCATAATATATATCATTTTTAATATAAAATTTTAATTTTATAAAATAATATCATTGAAAACATACCTTTAAAATGAGACTAATTAAATATATTGAATAAAAAATTAAAATAAATAAAAAGTAATTACTATGTTTAGTTATGTTTTGAAATTATTATTTTTTAAATATAAAAATTAATTTGATGAAATAAACACACAAAAATCATATGTTTTTTAAATTCTCAAAAATAATCTTCATTCATGAAAATAAAAAAAAAATTATGAAAATAAAAAAATCATATGAAAATAAACGTATGGTTTAAAAAAATCATATGAAAATATATTTTTTTTAAAATCATATAAAAATTAATTTGATGAAATAAACACACAAATGAATTTTATATTAAAAATTCATATGATTTTTTTCATATGATTTTTTTTTTTAAATGAAGATTGCTTTTGAGAATTTCAAAAATATATGATTTTTGTGTGTGTATTTCATCAAATTAATTTTTATATTTAAAAAATAATAATTTAATATATTAGTGTCATTCTAAAGGTACATATTCAATGATATTAATTTTATAAAATTAAAATTTTATATTAAAAATTATATATATTATGAAAATAAATTAAAAAGATTAAAATAATTTTTAAAATTTTTTATTAGGAGAGAGAGAGAGGGGGGGGGGGAGTGACGTGGGTCAGTGTGTGAGATGTGCTGTGTGCTATTGTGTTGAATGAAATTTAATTTTTTTTTTTTTTAGGTTAAAGGATTGTTTAGAATGTTTTAAATAAGTGTATCTTTTAAATTTTTATAAAAAAAAAATGTAAAAAAATAAAAAGAAAATGTTGATTGATGTGATCCAAAAAGATAAAAAGATAAAAAGTGTGAACTTATAATCTTCTCAAACCAAGCCTTAACCTGAGCCCTAGATTTTGCTATGAGTGACGTGGCTAAATTTTGACGGGAGAAAAGAGCTGGAGAGGACTCGGACTCGCCCCCCCAAGTCAAGAAGTCATATAAAAAAAGTCAAAAATCATTATTATTCTTTCTTCTTTTTCTTTTTTCACATTTTTTGGGTAAAAAAACTTATTTCCAAACATTTTAATTTTTTTTCACATTTTAGTTAAAAAATTAAAAAGTCACTTCTCAAATCAACATGAATATATATATATATATATATATGTATGATTTTGTGAATTCTAACCTTGTTTGGTTCTAATTTTCTGAAAATGAGTTTTTTATTTTTCATTTTTTTATTTTTAATGATTTTTTTAATATTTTAAGTAAATTTTTTACTTTTTAGATACACTTAATATAAATACAATTAAAATTATAATATTTGTGAAAAAATCTTTAAAAAATTCACTAAATATTAAAAATATAAAAAAATAAATAAATATTCAGGCTATGTTTGGGATACCACTTTGGGCTAAAATGGCCATATAAGACAAAATTAGTTATTTTAGTTAAATATGATAAAATGTTACATTTAACTCATAATCATTTCATTTTTTTCTCACAAAAGTAAAAAAAAATAAAAGGTTTATCCCAAATGAGATTTTTTAGCCTTAAGCTAAAATAGTCAAAAAAACTAAAAAGCCAACCCACATCCCAAATGAAGCCTCAATACATTTTCGTATTTTTGTATATTTATTGATTTTTTAAATATTTTTTACAAATATTTTACTTTTTAGATATATTTAGCTTAGATGCATTTAAAAAGTAAAAAAAAGATGCTTAAAATATTAAAAAAATTCACCAAATTTTTTTTAAAAAAAAAGTGAAACAAAATACTCAATTTTCAGAAAATTAGAATCAAATAAGGTAGGAAAGAATTGAGTCTAGATTTGTAAAATTGAATATCTCAACTTCACAGTAAAGTTTTTCACTATCGGATTAACTTGGGCTCACTTAATAATCTAAATTATCTATTTATACAGCTAAATAAGAAAATTATCTATGCAAAAAATCATATTCATCTGACATCAATTATTATACTATTAGATAATTTTTATCTATATGACCTATATATTTTTAAGACTAGACCGTTTATTTGTTATAATATATATAATTTTATCATATAATTACGTATATCTAATCAACCTAATATTTTACATAAATATTTATTTTTACTGTCAAAGGGAATGAATGATTCAAATCTTTGGCATAAATATAAATTAATCTCATAATGCACTAACCTTAACTGTGAAAATAAGTGAAATTGAGATTTTTAACTTTAGTTAATCTGAACTTGAAAAGATTGTGTCTAATTTTATTATGGCCTCATTTGGTATAAGTTAAACGGGAGTTTTTTTTTGCTAAAATAATTACAAAAAAATAAAATAATTTTTTTAGTCTAATAAGACAAAATGTCACATTTAAATTTTTTCTCTCATAAAAATCAAAAAGTCAAAAAACTTATTTCAAACGAAACTTTTTAGCCCCGAATTAAGATAGTCAAAAAGTTAAAAAAATCAACCCACTATGCGCTTGTTTGGCATACCACATTTGGACTAAAATAGTTATAAAAAGATAAAATCGGCTAAAAATTAATAAAATAAAATATCACATCCAAACTATAATTATTTTATTTTTTCTCTCACAAAAATTCAAAAAGCCGAAAAATCCATTCTAAACGAGACTTTTTAATCTCAGGCTAAAATAATCATAAAGTCAAAAAAATCAACCCACACCCTTTATGAATTTATTTATTTTTAATTTTTTTCATTAATATATATATATATATATATATAATTTGAAGGGGGAAAAAAAAAAAAGGTGGGAGAAGCTTAGGTGCGAGCGACCAAAGCCTAATCGGCAGCCCCTGTCTGAGTCTGAGACCGTCAGGTACACAACTCTCTCTCTCTCTCTCTCTCATGTGAATCCAACACGCTTCTCAGCTTCTCTCTCTCTCTCTCTCTCTCGCTCTCTCTCTGTTTTCTTGTGAAGTTGTGAAGTTTTTTTGAGTTCGCAGAGAGCTTCATACTATAGAAGCTGTGGCAGATTAAGAAAAATGATGAGAATGCCACTGAAGTTGTCGTCAATAGATTTTGGAGGTCTGTCTTCAAGCTGGTGGGACGAGATCAACGACTCGGTTCAATGGCAAGATGGAATCTTCTACACTCTCTGTGCCGCCTATGCCCTAGTTTCCTCTGTTGCCCTGGTATGATCTTGTCCCTATTTCAATCCCTACATTCTTACCTGTTTGGTTCCTGAGAAAATAATCTGAAATTTCTTCCTTTTTCTTTTTTTTGAATCTGAGATTTCTTCAATTTAACTAGAAGCTTCCGAGCTTAACCGTGGGAAGTCCAATCATATGCCCTAGTTTAGGTGATTGTTCAATAACTTGAATCATAAGATTTAATGTTTAAGAACACTTTGTTTTATTCAGTTTTCTGACTAACCAAACGTGGATTAGAGGATTTGACTGATGCTAGTTTTTTTGTGGTTTTCGGTGGATTATGGTCAATTTACTTCTTTGATACTTTAAGGGCTTATTTGGTTGTTCTGATTGAATTGTTCCATTTACAATTAACTAATTTTGAGTTAATTTAATTATATGCTTAATGGGTTCTAAATCTGTCAATTTTAGGTTAGCTAATTCTATATTTGAAAAGAATATGGAAAGTAAAATTACTAGATATTTTAGTTGTTCCAACAGAATGGTTTCTTAATATCTTAATCTATGTTTTGAAAGAAAGGCCAATTCTACATTTTTATATAGAAAGTAAAATTTCTAGAATTTTTTGGTGGTTCCAATTTTTACTGTAAGAAACATCTAATTATCTAGGTAGCATTTTGAAGGGGCTTCCTAGAATGCCCAAATGGACTTGCTCGGGACTTTGGGATTTTGGAGGAAGCCCATCTCATAAAAGTTTATCATGGTGAAACTACCTGGGTTAGCTTTTCATAGCAGCTTCTCACAAAGCCAACTTACAATGAAGTACGGACACCTCTCCAAAGGTCACGTACTGGTGTCCTACATGTGTTAGGCACGGACATAGACACATGTCGGACACACTAGGGACACGACCTTTTTTAATTTTTTTTTTTATACCAAAATAGCATACCAAAGTTAATGAATTTGATGAGAATAAATATTTAACGTAGAATAAATATATAATATTAAAAAATATGATATATATTAATTATATAAAATTATATGCTTTGCGCGTGTCCCCAACATATCATGTCCTACATTTTTGAAGATTTGCTTGTTTGCATGTCTGTGTCGTGTCCGTATTGTGTCACATGTCTATTTCCGTGCTTCTTGACTACTTTAGTGACAAAACGTCAGAGCTCAATTTTGTCTCTGCATACCTTGAAATTGGGCCTATATCATATTTTCAAACCAAACCATTATATATATATATATATATTTGGCAATGGCATTGTATCTGTTATTATCAACAATATCAACCCATTGCATCTATGATATACAAAAATAAGTTTTTGCAATCTGCCATGTTATCTTTTAAGCTGCAGATTCTAAACCAACTCATCTTTTGCCTGGATTTCTTGATCTTTTATGGTTAGGTTTCTTCTATCTCATTGTATTTGTTTTTTTTATTAATTGATTTCTAAATTCTAGGGCGAATTACACTAACCGTCCCTATAGTTTGGGGTTTGTGTCACTTTGGTTCTTGACTTTTTAATTGGGATACATTTAACTTTGAATTTTGAATCTTATTTCAAATAAGGACAATCAAAGATGCTTCCTTTGCAAACGGACCATCTCAAGGGCAAAGTCGTCATATAACTTATTTTGTATTGGTTAACTTGTATGTTATTTGAAATGTAATGGCCTTTTTTTTAATAAATAATGTTGGCACTTTCTCGGTTATAAAATTTTGTTTGGTTTGGTTTTCAGAATCTATTTTCAAAAAAAATTTCTAAAAAATTAAAAATTAAATTGGTGAAAAAAAATTTAAAACACATTATTTTTATATAATTTTACCTTTTGAAAGGGTAGAAATAATTTTTTAAAATTAATTTTTTTTATATTTATTTTCGTTAAATTAGTTTTTATTTTTTCAAAAGTCAAACATGGCGACAACTTTGATGTCATTATTAAACAAATCCATGAGATCAAAAAATTTAAAACTAAAAACATTTCATATATTAAATATATCGATTACATATTAAAAGCCTAATAACCCATTACATAATAACCATCCAAAAATATATGTTAACAACAAAAACAACCATCCGTTGATGATAACCATCCAAAAACAACCTTCCATTACATGATCATCATCTAAACATATATTAAAAATTAATTTGGTAAAAAAATAAAATAAAATAAAAATGTAAAAAATTTATCATTTTTATATAATTTTATCTTTAGTGGGTATAAATAATTTTTAAAAATTCAAAAATAATTTTTTGACATTTATTTTTGTCAAATTAGTTTATATTTTATTAAATTAACGACTTTGCTCTTGAAATGAAGCATTTTCCTTTTGCATAGGAAATAATGTCTTCAATTGTCCTTATTTGAAATGATATTCAAAATTCAGAATCAAATGTAGTACAATTGAAAGGTTAAGGATCAAAGTAACACAAGTCTCAAATTATAGGGACTGTTAATATAATTCGCCTTAAATTCTAAGCTTCAATAAGGACTTCATATTGTTAAAAAGTTCACTATTACACAACTGTCTATTTCATGTATTTGTTTTTTTGTTTATTATCTAGTATTATTTTGTTTTAATTCATTGCCCTTTGCCAAACATCTTTTGTTAGTATTCATTCTCATGAAGGACTTCTTGCATAGTCCTTCCTAAGGACTTCCAATCAGCAGAAGCTATGGCAATCGTACTAAAATTTGTAAATAGGTTAATTCTAGAAATGGCCAATGCAGATTTTGGGACAACCAAATGAGCTGACCCTTAGCCCATATATTCTTTGAATAAAGAAACAATAATTGGATTCTTTATATTTAAATTGGTGGTATTTTTTTTTTCCTTGTATTTTATGTACCTGACATCATAATGGATACTGGCACAGCACAGTGAATGATTAACTTGAACTTGTATTCTAGAAATAATTCTTGGATTTTTGGGAAATCCTAGATTGTTCTACATAACAATGGATCGACACAGCCTTTATGTTATCTTATTCTACATGATTTAGAATTCTCAAACTCATTCTTAGGTTTTCTTGTAGTTACTTTTGACTTAATAATCTAAATATTCCCAAATTTTGAATTATTTTGATGCCATTCATCAATTTTTACTTTGAGGCATTATTTTTTAACTAAAATGGTTTGCTGTTAAATTTCCATCATCATAATGTGTCTATGCACACATCTACCCATGCTTTGAACTCCTACTTGTAAGGTGTTGGTCTAAAACTAATCAAGAAATTTTTAGTTGGGAAGTTATATTTTTGAACTTTGTATAGATGATGATGGTCGTATGCAGATTCAATTGATAAGGATTGAACTGAGAGTGCCAGAGTATGGTTGGACAACGCAAAAGGTTTTCCATCTGATGAACTTCATTGTAAATGGAGGTAGCGATTAGAGTTTTGGTTATTGTTTTGTCATTTGTATGTTATTTATGGGCTTAACTGTATTCTATTTATTTCAGTACGAGCAATTGTGTTTGGATTTCACAAGCAAGTGTTTTATTTGAATCCCAAGGTAAGTTTTTTGTTGTTCCAGAATTTGTTTATCTTGGATTTAGACATACATACCTTCTGTGTGTATTACATGTTTTGGCATTCATTTTTTTTTTTTTTTTGGGGTAGATTTTTTTTACCTTGCCCTTTTATTAGACTATATGTCAGTTCGAAGGACAAGATTGGCAAGTGCATCTAATCTAAGGCACAAGAAATAGACAAAAAAAAAGAGTGAAGAATACAAGGCATTTTTCACTTATTTCAAAACACTTTTCATTGTTTTCAAAACTTTTTTAACCTTTTTTTCTTTTCCAAAACACTTTTTACACATTCCAATATTAAGCAATAACGCTCAACGGCTTTATGCTGACATTGGCTGGTTGTGTCTTGGACCAGGTACTAATTTTGGTACTATTGGATCTGCCTGGACTTCTCTTTTTCTCAACTTTCACGCTTCTTGTCCTCTTTTGGGCAGAGATATATCATCAGGCAAGTTGAAGTTCTATATTATTTTGCACCCGAAGTAGTGATCTATGATTCTAAGGCTAATCCCTCACTAAGTGGGGATTTGTGCTATCAATTGCAGTTTGTCTATATAATATGGGCATGCTTTTGATTTTTTTCATGCTTATCAATGGGCAGGCAAGAAGTCTACCAACAGATAAGCTCAGGATTATCTATCTCTCAGTAAATGGTGGGATTTACTTTATACAGGTATGATCTATCTCTCTTTTGTTTGTACTGCACCACCAGTATGCAGTATATAAGATGTCATTGTTGGCTGGTGCATTGTAAGGGATCTCCAGCATTAACAATAATCACACAAATGCGCACAGATTGTTTGATCCTGTAGCATTTAGACATTTGCTTCAAATATTGGTGGCTTCTGCATCATTTGTAATTTAATTATCTATTTTTAGGAACCCAGTGACGACTATTATTTGTTTCAATTTGTGGACCTTCTCTAACACTGTTGGATTTCTCTAAAGAATGAAGATACCATGACAGATTCTTTATGCACTGTAAGGATTGAACAAATACCTCTTATTCCTTCTTCTGGATATAATATGATATCCATGGGCACCCTGGGTCTCCTTTCTCTTAAAGAATGAAGATACCATGACAGATTCTTTATCTCCTTGCGTTGATAATTCTTGATTCAGCAATCTGTGCCTGATTTTTCATGGGGTTTGAACCCAAAGAAAAGTACAGGAAAGAGAGTTTAAATGCTAAACTTTTAATGTTGGAGCTATCTGTAGGTGGATTTCATAGCCGATTTTTGCACATGCCGGGCCACATTAAATAGGAGGCAAATCCTTAATGTATTTTGGTGTCCAGTTGCTTGTTTGAAATGAATGTTTTCACAGTGTATTCTACTTGATATAATTTTCAATTTAGCCAACTATTTAACTGACAGCTTTCATTGTGCTTTTTGGCTAGCATAGCTTAGTTCTTAGTTGCAGGAATTTCCTACTGGGTGTGACGTTTCCACTCTAAAACTGCAATTTGGTGGTTCAGAGTATGAATCTTGTTAACCACGTTTCTGTCAAGATTGAATTGCGATTTCAACTGGGATGGGACCACTCAAACATATGCCCGAAAGAAATAAAAGAAAAACTGGCAATGCAATAAAATGTAGAGAACAAATATTTATCCTAGATTTTGGCTTTTCTCTTAGCAATCTAAGGATGACGATAATTTTATGGATCTCTCAATTTGTGACCTGTAAGGATTGAGGAGTAAAAATATATGTTATTGGAGATGAATTGTTATTTTTGTAATGGGAATTTACTATGCTTATCTTTACCAGTTTAGGTAGTAATGTAATGAAAACATTTAATAGGCAACAAAATATTTCTTACCATATACTAATATAAAAATACGTTGACCTCTCCTAGGCGTTTCCAACCTTAGACACTTCTATATTCCCCACTCCCGCTCCCACATCATGCAACTAAGGCTTGACTCACTTTAACCATCTTGCTTTGCAAAACTTACATTAATACAATTAATTTGCAATTTTTGGTGTGGAGTGTTTTAGTTCGACTAGTACACATCAAAACTTACTTCTGATTAATACAATTAATTAGCAATTTTTGTTGTGGAGTGTTTAGTTTGACTAGTACACAGCTCTAAATTCACGAACTTATGAAGCGAGCATGAGTTCCCCTTCTGTGTGGGGAAGCAAGAGGTTTTATTCCACTCCTTGCCACAGTTTGTGGAAAATGTAGTTGCTAGGGTGTAATTCAATGCTTCAACTTGGTAGCATAAACAGCCTTGAGCAAGCACTTTGGTGCAAGCAAAAAAATAGATAGTTCCGATGTTTCTTTGCCCTTTTAAGTAATCCATTTTAAAAGTTTAGATTTTTGTCTCAGGTTTGTATCTGGATATCCCTCTGGATAGATGACAGCAGTGTTGTGGAATTCGTTGGAAAAATATTCATTGCAGGTTAGGCATCTTATCTAACCATTCTGTGTTTCATGAGCTTCATTTGTGTAGATTGAAAATTCTTGTGTATTAGTATTCCCTACAATCTGATACAAGTATTTCTTTGTAGCATGCTTAATTTTATTTTTTTATTTTTTTATTTCCCAGCTGTATCATTTCTAGCCGCATTAGGTTTCTTGCTGTATGGCGGAAGGTAAATCTTCTGAGTCACATCTATTGGCTTATGTTAATTACGCATCTGAAGCAATCTTTGTTCTGACAATCCATAGACTTGATGTTTGTTATCTTAATCATTTTCCAATGCGATGCTGTATCTAATGCTCCAGATTATTTTTCATGCTGAGACGTTTCCCTATTGAATCTAAAGGGAGAAGGAAGAAGCTTCATGAGGTTTGTGCTTTCCAATGACTATTTGTTTACTGGATTACAAACCATAATTGCTAGAATTTGTTGTGGAGCATTTTTCCTGAAATTTTGAATAATGTTTTTTGGTTTATTGTGCTTTACAGTTGTAATACATTTGGAAATCTAGGGTTATTGGTAATTGCATAGATGATCTGAATTGTCTTTGATGCCAGTGGATCTGAGAGCAATTTCTATTAATACACATTGATGTTGCTCTTTCTTCGTATAAATAGTTTCTCAAATTTATGGTTGGGATGCACTGTGAAGTCTTCCTTGTAACTGCTTTTTGAAACTTGCTTGAGTATGCACGCCGCCTATTTGGTGGAAACTCATCTGAACGGGGTTGTTAAATAGTTCACCTTTTCTTTCACCTCTTTCACTGTTTTTTTTCACCCTCCATTTTCTGGATATGGTGGGTTTTACATGTGTACGGCGTTTGTTGTGTGGATCAACATAGGATGTGAAATTCATCTGGTGACAAATATCCTTTTCTTTTTCTAAAAACTATTTCACAGAAATAGTAGGTTAATTTGGTCCAAGTAACTTGGTGGTAACACGTGCTAATTGTTGCAGGTTGGATCTGTGACTGCCATATGCTTCACCTGCTTTCTTATACGATGCTTTGTGGTAAGGTTCACACTTTTCTTACTTATCATAATAAAAAATAAAGGTTCAGACTATTCTATGAACTAGTTATTTCAAGTAGTGTTTTCTTGACTACTCCCTAGAGTAATATTTTTAGGATGCGGCTTTGAAGAATTGTTTCATGCAGGCTAATCTCTGTGACAAGCAAAAAGAAAGAGACTTTAAAACAAAAAAAACAAACAAACAAACAAAAACCCCAAAAGGAGGAAATTGTAAAAGAAGTGAAACATTATATAGATGAGATAACCATTAACCTCCTTATAGTTGGAATTTAGTCATTATTCAGTTGGTTAGTCTGAGAGAATCATGGAGTCTTTTATCGAGCTTGAGTTTTGATAAAGGATATAAAAATAAAATAAAATAAAACAAAAATGAAAATGAAAATTCAAATAAGTTTTGTAGGTGGAAAGTACAATCAAAATTGAAGATTTCCCAAAGCTGTTCGACTATATTTAAATTTCAACTGTAATTGAGATACTTGATACTTCAGCCAAGAGAACATCTGTTTGGCACCTTGTTGTTTGGAACATTTGTAACTCGTAGTAGTTTCTTTGCCTCTTTCTTCAGAGCCTATCCTCTGTATCTGACATGAAAGGTTTTGCATTTGCTAATATTTTCAATATTCAGACCGAACTCAATATTTGAACTAAAAAGACTTCTAGTTAGTTAAAAGTGCTGCTTTCTTCATTTGTTTTCTTGGTTATTGTTGTTTTCTCAAATTTAAATTCAATTTCCTACCTTCTAACCCAATTCTCCAAATGCAGGTTGTTCTGTCTGCTTTTGATTCAGATGCATCACTCGACGTATTGTACCATCCAGTTTTAAACTTGATCTATTACATGGTACAATATTAACCTTGTAATTTTAGGTGATTCATGCATTTTCTTCGAGCATGTTTTCTGACCTTCAATTGCTCCCAAAAAACAGTTGGTTGAGATCCTACCTTCGGCTCTTGTCCTCTACATCTTGCGTAAGTTGCCGCCAAAGAGAATATCAGCTCAATATCATCCCATACGATAGCAACGGTGCATAATCTGTATCAGCATTAGTATTTATTTTCTCCTTGAAAATTAGTTGCGGCATTAGATGCTAGTGGAGTCAAGGAAGAGAATCCGAGCCAGAAAATCAATCCAGATGTATTATCCTGGTATGGCTCTTGATGTCAGCATTCTTTTTCCCCATGGATAATACGCGGAGCTCTCTGTAACAAGCTGTTGCAGATGTAGTCAATTTATTTCATGGATTCTGTGGCTTGGAAGTTTGGGTGTTGTATGCGTTTCATGCAGCTTTCTTGGGTTGGTTTGCTGAGAGGAAATTTTTTTTAAAACTTGATAGAGTGCTGCTTCTTAGTCTTCTTTTTTTTTTTTTTTTTGGTAGTGCATCGTTTTCGTTAGGGTTTTTAACATTATATTCATGTGTATTGTACTATTTATTTGTTTCACATCTTAGTAAATATTTTATAGGTCATTGTACCGTACTCAAAATCAATGGTAATTTGTTCAATTTGGTTGTTACCATTTTATAGTTTAATGTTGAGAACAAAACTGTACTCCTAAAACTTGTGCCAGACTGATGGTATGGTAGGCAAAGTTCTTTTCTTTTCTTTTATTTTTATTTTTCAATTTACTTATACAAGATGTTTACAAATGTGCTCACTTGTAGTCGCATGTCTCACTATTACTCAATTAATTTGTAATTACCTTTTTTCATTTCCATTTATCTAATTATTTTCCCTTTGTCCTAAGCCACCTTATATTTCCATTTTCCTAAAAAAAGGAAAAGAAACCTCCTATTCCCATTTTCCTGAGAAAGGAAAATAAAGGGGAAAAAAAAAAACACAAAGTAACGCTAATATAAACAAAAAACTTATATAATTTTCATACATAATAATTGGCTCATTGTGAATTTCACTTGAAAACAAAATATAATTAAAAATAAATTTATTTACAATCATGATATTATCTGATTATTCTTGTCAATTTTTTTGTATGTTTAGAATTTTCTTTAAAAAAAAAAAAAAAATTCTAGAGCTTTCCAATTTGCTATATGTGAAGAAGCAAACTATGCTTCAAACTGTACACTTTGACAAAGAGTCCCTAGTTTATGGCCAACTATAGCCATATCCGACTTGGGCAACTGTACTTGTGTGCTGAATCCGATGACCCCCGACGGGTTAATAGAAGGGATATTGCATCAATAAATTCTAGGAAAATTAACAGTTCATTGTAAGTTTATTTTTTTTTTTTTTTAAATTTACAAATCAATGGTAAACTTTGTAAATATTAATAATTAAAGTCTTAAATTTTTTCACGAATCTTTAATATTTTTTTGAAAATACCACCGAATGATAATTCACCCTAAACTCTACCTCTGAAAATACAACTAAATGGTAACTCTCCTTACATTCTACCTATAAAATAAAGGATAAACACTGCTTAAATTCTACCTATAAAATAACAATGAATTTATTGGTGAAAAGTCCATTTTTATGGAGAATACGACATTAGGTTCAAGGACTAAAAAAAAATTGGTGATAAGGATATTTTTTGACTAGAAAAATGTTCTCTTGTACAAATATATCTCCTTTCGGTCCCAAAAGATTAAAATTTGAACTTATTGACCCAAATGTTTCAAAAATACAATGTGGCCTGATTGTCGCTAATGATAACATCTATTTCCATCAGTCAAAACTCAACAAGGGAAAGAACAAAAACACATGCGCACACATAAATAAAAAAAGTTCATAAACCAAATCACTAACCATGAAATGAGATGATAAATATCTTGAACTCGGACAAAATACTTCTTTTGTATTCTGGCAAAAAGTTTCAGTTATAACACAGAACAAGGAGTGCTCTATATATACCAACTAGTAAGTATGAAATTCCAGACTGAACATGAACAACATACAAGCGTTAAACCACCTGATATAAGGAATTATGACAAAATGACCATAATTACCATGTCATTCAAAAGCGTTGTCATAAATTAAGGACCGATCATACTTCCCTTATGCCCTTCTGACTAATTCTACAAGCAGATTAACACTGTCAAGTCCAGCAACATTTGTCCAGTCTTCCCCAAGAGCTTATTAATTCTGTTGAGCTTCTTCCTCCACAGGTGGGGGAGCAAATCTCACATTTGCAGGTCGTGCCACCACTACTGGTTCCTCTGCAAACAGTGATCTAATAAATGATGGAGTTTTAAGGGGTCTACGGCCTGTCATCCGCGGATACACATCTTCAAGAAAATAGTAGGCATGACCAGCTATCATTCCCTGAATTCACAAAATATAATTTAGGTTTGAGAAGGAAAAAATATCATAGAAAAGCAACCAACAAAATGAGTGAACAAAGGGGGTGCTAAAACGAAGAGACTGGTCAATTGTAAACTCAACATGCTACTGATTGCTTTCTGAGCTGGAAGAAAAAGTGTTGAAGAGCCATGTGATCATTGTCTGAGCTAAAGGATATGGAGTCTTCAAGAACCATGTGTTCCCCATTGCAAATCCATAGTAGGAAGTTCAGGCAATGACCAGGAGCAAGATTTGCCCCAAAGTCCATATGTTTGTAGGATGCATATTCATGTTACATGTCTAAATGCACACCTACTGTCTCGCATAAAAATGCATATAAATTATTCACTCTCACTCAGGAGTGGCATCTCATTAAACAAAGGCAACTCGTACAAAAACAAGTTTTACATCAATGGTCTCTTGACCTAAAATATCTTGCTTCATCCCAAATTTAGCCCCCAACCTCCATATTTGAGATTTTTTGAAAAATGAAAAAGAAAAAAAGGATCATAAGGTTGCTTTAGATTCAGATTGAGAATGTTAAAAGAGCATTTGGAAAGAGGAATCCCTCTTGATCCACCCATTCGAAGATTGTGACATTTTTCATGTTGTGCTAGCTAGACAACAGAATGCAGTGAAGTGTGCTTAGGTTTTTATGACCTTTTCAACAAGGAACTTGGGAAATTATGTTCTGCAGGGAGGTTCCTTCCAGGCCATTTACCATTCACCAAAACATTGTAATCTCCCTCTGACTTATACCGCACAAAATAATAAACCAGTGCTAAGGACAAGCGCCAAACTATTTTCTACATTCTTCCCAATGTGAAATTTAACACTCATAAAGCTCAAGAATGCAGACCATATTCACCATGCAAGAATACTCAAGTCAGATGACTAGAAGGGGAAATTAAACTTTAAACGCACCAGTAGATCCACCCAGGCGCTAGCTCCAACAAGGACAGAGAATCCCAAAAGAACCTGCAGGAGACATAGTTGCTATAGTGAGTGATATAGAACTAACACCACACAAATGATGGCAAAACTATTTAAAACAAACAAAAATAACAGGGGAAATTATACACACGCACACACACACACACACACACAAAAAGAAAAAAGGTCCAAGGTTTGAGCCTTGTAACAACTTTGAGTTTTTAATTTCGTCAATTTAAATCCTAACTTTTTGATTTATTTTAGTTATTAAACTCAATGGAGATGGGCATTTTAGACATTTTTCATACATCTACAGTGAGTTCAATGACTAAAATACCATTTTTTTGTCAATTTTACTTAACAAAAATAGGCATATGATTTAGATTGATAACAAATCAAAAAATTAGGGTTTAAATTGATAAATTAAAAATTCAGAGTTTATTTTGTTACAAAGTTCAAACCTTAAAGTTTTTTTGTAATTTTCCCAAAATAATGCCAAGCTTTCCTATTCAGTTCCATAATAAAGCAGGGTTGAGCAAGGTTGGGGGAGGGATGGCATTAGGGGTTGGGGTAGGGGAACGAAGATGGCACCATTTAGGAGTCCACATGCCTATTTTCTGTTAAAATTACTAACGGCCCATTTTTTGTTGTACCAAATTAACACAAAATCCAATTTTAGGGTCAAAACCGAGTCAAATGGAGTTGCAGAGACCAAAATGACATAAAGGGCAAAAAATAAAAACTGACGATGTAATTTGCCCTATTCAAAACTAAAAAATAATGAACTCCAAAGTATCAACAAAATTATGTTGAGAGCACAGATGGTTGGTGATAAGATGCTATACAAGCTATGAAGCACGGACACGGCAGAACTTGTGCCGTAGCGATATCAGACACAGGGACACGCTATGGACATGTATGGCGTGTTCCATTTTTTTTTTTTGGGTATGGGACACAACAAGGGACACGGCGGGGCACAGGAGGGGACACGGAAAGCCCTAAATCGAATCCCTAATTCAAAGAAAGAGAAGAAGAGACCTAATCCAAAATCAAAAGAAAAAAAGAGAGAAGAGAAACAAAGAACCTGTCAAGGAAAAAAATTTACTAAATAAAAAATAATGTAACAAAAAAACTATAAAAAATATAAGCCCCAAACAACCCTGACAAACTAGGGCTGTAGACAAGCTGAGCCGAGCCGAGCCGAGCTTTATTATGTTTGGGTTTGTTTATTAAGATTTTAATGAGCTCGAACTTGAGCCCAAATTCAATAAAAATTTAACAAACCGAGCTCGAGCCAAGTTGGCTTAGACTTGACTCGAGCTCGAGCCTATTCACGAGCCTTAACAGACCAAAGAAATTATAAATTTATACTTGCATATGAGACTAGTTACAATTGAAACTTTGATTATACAATTATATATACAATATATATAAACATACTAAAAAAAAATGAATATCTTACCAAAATAATAATATCTACCACTACTATTATATAAATGTATTATCTATAGTTAGTTATTATTTACATATAAATAAATTTAGCTATTATTTACATTTATATTATTTAAATATATAAATCACATATTTATCCTATTTTTTACACATATTTTTACATTATTTAATATATAAATAATATATTTATTCTATTATTTAAATAAATGTTGAAGGAGCTAGCTAACAAGCCGAACTAGTGAGCTGAGCTTTAGTATGTTTGGGCATGTTTATTAAAATTTTAACGAGCTCGAGCTCGAACACAATAAAAATTTAATGATCCGAATTCGAACGAGCCCTTACCGAGCCAAGCTCCAATATGTTCAAGAACGGCTCTGTTCATTTGCAATCCACTGACGACTACACAACACATCATCAAATTTGGAAGTCAAATTGCTTCAAGTGTCGGTTTAATTTATGTCTCTCTTTTTTGGAAATCCCAGGATTATATGGATTTCAAAGTCTTGTTTGACTAGAAAGAAAGGAAATCGATTCCATGTAGAATTTTGAATTCTTACTCTCTTCTTTGAAAGTCCTCTCTCTGTCTCTCTCTCTCTCTCTCTCTCTCTCTCTCTCTCTCAGCCTCAAACCCTTTCTAGTTAGTTATACCATTCAAGTTGTAGTTAGAGTGGATCAATCATGCATTGTGGTCGAGGAAGACCACCGAAGAAGCTGGACAACCCTAGCAACGAATCTCTTTCAAGTGTCATTTCGCAACCAATAGCTAAGAAACCGAGAGGAAGACCATCGAAGAAACCTATCGACCATAACCATTAAACACCTCATCTAGGTTTCATTCGCAATCGATAACTCAGAAACCCAAAACTAAGATGGTGTTGAATGTCCCAAGTTCATTCGATGTCCCTGACGCAATGCCTTTGCCTTCAGACAACGAAAAATTAGGAAAATTTCCTTGTTGGAACGACAAAAGGAAAAGGAAAGACAGAAAAGGAAGCGAAGAATTAAATCCCCTTCTTGCATTAGAAAATCGTTCAAGTCAATCATGCTTGTTTGAGATTCCAGGACCTATTCCTCATAACATCCTTGAAATAGCATTAGATTATGCTAATTTACCAATTTTTTTTAAAGACATTCCTGATTCGGATGATTAATGTGGGTTTCCATATATGATATTCATTGATTGTAATTAGCTACAATTCATTATTTTAAGTAATACAAGGCAACCTTATTGAAGCACCAAATATTTTCTGGTTATATCAAATATTTGAATTAAATTTGAAATTCTAGTTAGAGTAGAGCTATCCTATCATAACATGTCACAGCAATCAATCTTCTTCAAGTGTTGTTCATTCGCAACCAATAGCTAAGAAACCAAGAGGAAGACGACCCGAGAAACTTGATGACCATAACCATAAATCTCATCTTGGTTTCTATTCACAATCGATAGCCTAGAATTCCAGAATTTATTATGAAAGAAAGTATTACTTTGAATGTTCTAAATTCATCTGATGTCCCAAAAGTAACACATTCAGATGCTTCAAAATTGGAGAAATTTGTTGAAAAGTCCAATCGTACCCCAGTTGATTTTTTATGCTTCCACAGCTCTCTTTCTTTACCTTTCAAATCTCTAAAAAAAAATATATGTTCTTTTGCATTATCATTGCCCACTAAAAAATGACAGTGGAAAGTGAAACCAAAAACTTTCCCTGTAGTATCAGCTAGCTCAATGATAACTGAAAATTGTACTAGAAAGGATAAAAATTTTGAGGGTAGGTAGGTAAGTTTGACAAACTTGCCATAGATGAAAACACAAATAATGGAGCCAACCAAAGTTCAATTGTTGACATAGTAACAAAAACAGAGCATCCAAATCATCAAAATGTGCCCCATTCGATTGATTTCTCCATCATGCTCTATCTCCATCTAGCTTCATCTGCAGTCTGGTAAGTCTCCCTCCCTCCCTCCCTCCCTCCCTCCCTCCCTCCCTCTCTCTCTCTCTCCCTCTCTCTCTCTCTCTCTCTCTCTCTCTCTCTCTCTCTCTCTCTCTCTCTCTCTCTCTCTCTCTCTCTCTCTCTCTCTCTCTCTCTCTCTCTCTCTCTCTCGTTTCTATCATTTGCCGCCTATCTATAATAAGTATATATCATCTGTCTATCTATGATAAATATATTATATATTTCTCTTTAAATCTATTTCTTTTTTTCTATTTATTTATTTAAATGTAGTGACTTTTATATATGCATTGAATTAATATTAGTTTTATTAATTCTGATTGTTTGGTAACATAATATTAATTTACATTGTAAATACAAATATATTTTTTTAAAATTTGCTGTGTCCCCCGCCGTGTGCTTGTCCCCATTTTTTTGAAATCGCCATGTCCCGTATCCATGTCTGTATCCGTGTCCTCGTCTGTATTTGTGCTTCATTATTCATAGCATACAAGCATCTGTATCCTCACAATCTAAAAAGCCTCAACTAGCAACAAAAAATTGACCTACTAGAAATGAACAGAGAAGACTCCATTTGTTGAGGTTATAAATAATTAAATTATACCCTCTCTAATATAGATTAAGCTTTTAAAAAAATTGATTTTTAACATGTTGCCAGAATAGGCAAATATCCTACACAATAATTACAATATTTGCACATGTTTGGCCTGCTTATAATGGGAGCCTTGCCTAACATTAGGGGCCTTCTTGTGTATATAAACAATTAAAGTTACATGTCTCAAATAGCTTCAGTTTTTAGAAAAGTTGGTTGTTAACACCACTAGATCAAAAACCAGAACAAAATCTTCTAAATGCAAATTTGATGGCTGCATTTTCCAAAGTAATGTTCTAGAGAAACACTATCAGAGTAAGGGTTTTAAAGAAGTACAGTAAAAGTAGGATATTTAACAGAGTTGGTAGAGCTAAGAAGAAACCAAAATGTAGAATCGAAAATTAAGAAACAAAAGGGCCAAAAATTATACTACTTTCAGATGATCACTTAAGTAGTATATTTAAAGGACTTAAAGAGCACTAGCAGATAAAAATAAGAAGTACTACGAACAGAAAGATTTTAGTCATCTACTGAACTAATACTTCAATAAAGCATAACAAGAACACACTAAAATCACTCACCCATGGAAGGTAAGCTGCTGTAAAAGTAAATAGACCCAAGAAACTCATGTGGATATAAGGATTTTGCTTGCTCCACACATAAACCTGCAAAATGTGGGAGGGAATAGGTATTAAGCCTTCCAAAACAGTTGTTGCATAACAAGGTATGAACCAGATATATTTTTCACATAAACAGAGGAACACTAACCATCATGAATGTCAATGAATTGCTCAGAAATATTATCTTTGCAAGTGACTCTGACACATAAGGTATCATCCCCCCAATAAGAACGATCCCAGTCAAAAGAGTCGCACCAAATAAGAGCATATAGAAGAAATCTGCCGTCCTTCCCCTGAAAGAATTTTCTTCAAGAAGCTTGCAGTATCGAGCAAGAAAGAACATGTGGAACAGGAAGTCCAAGTCTGGCATTTTCAAGATCCGACAATGTTAGGACAAATACCATCCAGTGCAGACAAATTTAGATTAGATTTCCACATATCAGCAAGAATAAACATATGTGCATGCATCTCTGAATAAACATGCAAAGTTTTCAACAAGAAGAATAGACTTAGTTAAAGCAAGAACTTCAACAAATACAAAAATTGGAATTCATTGACTAACTACTTATTTATGACCCATAGATGAACTGTTTGACCAATAGAACCGTAAAATAATTTGTCATTGAGCTATAGAATATAGAAACATTTATTTTTTGTACTGCATGTTTTAGTTGCCTTTTATAATAAATAAGAAATGAGGGGGCGGAAGGGATGAAATTACACGATTAGCCCCAGCCTCAACAGGACATGTTTCTTGAGCAATCAAAAGGGGTAATGGCAGACTTGGGGAAAATATTCAAACACACTGGCATTCAGGCCGGGGTCAAAACTAGGAGGAGCCTACCCCACGCTACCCTGCTTATGTGGCTACTTTATATCATTGGCATTGTTAGGTTCAAAAGCTCTCCCATATGTATCCATGTGAAACTTATAGTCATGCCCAATAAATATTGACCTACCATGAGTGATTGATTCACACTGAGGGTACTAAAAAATAAGGTAAGGCCAATGAAGACATGTATTGAGACAATAAGAAAGGGCATGATTGCCTCAGACTTAACTGTTGTTTGGCATTAAGCTAATATAGCCAAAAAATCACCATAAGTTGTCACATCACCCTCTCTACTTTTCTGCACATCATTCATAAAAAGCCAAAAAGCCAACTAAAATAACCACTTCCCAAACGAGCGTGGCTTTAAGTTTTAAGAGAAATGAATTCTTGTAACCAACCAAGTGAAAAACAAATGTCTGTTAAATTAACTATATAAGGGATAAAAGGTTTTGAACAGCTGCAACTCATAAACGTTTACTATTTTAAGCCCAGCCTTGACATCTGACACCATATATCACAAAGTTGGCAATTATCAAAACTATGTAGTATATATGATGTTCGAGGAAATGTAAACTAATAATGCAATTCCTTGCCTCATATTGGAAAACTAGTGAATATAGACAAACTCTTGGCTTTGTAAAATCAAGAGTAAAAAAGTGAAGCCAAGGATGCAATAGCACAAGTCAAAAAACATTTGGCTGAAAAATGTAGGGAAAAAAAGAAATGGCTTTTGTACTTCATAGTGATAACATATTTGAAGGGGCATATTAGGCATGCACTCCAATCTTTTGTCAGTTACCTACATGAGTCACAACTTTGCCTAGCACTGGCTTAATATATTGGGATACATGTAAGAGCTCATATATGACATGGTGGCTTGTTTATATTTCTGAGCAAACCACAAAACTTTAGCAACCATTGAGCAAACTCACCTCAAGTCAACAAATTTTCAATCTACTCTCAAACTGACGAAGGGGTCCCCTACCCCAAAAAAACAATGAAATGGATAATGTTGAAAATTCTAAGAGTTTGTATAATTGTAAAATTGAAGAAGAAAATTTATAAGATCTAATTTTGGGCATTAAAAAAAACTAGTCTACGAAAATGAGCACAGCTGCAACACAATGCGGAGGAGCAAGTAAATAGCAACAATTGAAGAGGTAGTACAAGAAACTAGACATTCTTGAAAATCTAAGAGATGAACCAATTGAGTAAAAGATTTGGGCAAGTTTCCAACAAGGAGAAATGATAGATTTCAAGATGCAATGAGCTATGAAGCACGGACACGGACACGGGACACGGCAATTTTCAAAAAATGGGGACATGGACACAGCGGGGGACATGGCGAATTTTATTTTATTTATTTTATATATTTTTATGTGTTATGTAGATTCATATTACATTCATACCAGTTAGTGTATATAAGTGTGTTTAGATTATTTTGCTTCGTTTTTCTTTCGTTAAGTTATTCTTTGAGTCATGTCAGTATGGAATCAATGTCCAATTCAGGGTTCAAAATTCAATCATTCTCAAATTCAATCAAACAAAATTGTTTTCAAACTCAAAGTGATATGCCAGTCACGCCATTGATGAGCAAAAAAGAAACTGATTTTATTGAAGTCAAGGGAGGACATCCCAGAATACAGAGACAAAAAAAAAAAAAAAAAAAAAAACAACAAACCCAGAAATACAAAAAAAAAAAAGAAGAAAAAAAGAAAACAAGCAGCCCAGAAAAACAAAAGAAAAACAAAGAAAAAAAGAAAGAGATCTCTTGTTTTGTTTCCGGTGATGGCTACATGCCGACTTCACTTACTCGACTCTTCCGCCAAACTCTTCCTTTTTTTGTCGTCAACCCTTGAAGGCCCTGCCCTAGTGCTTACAGGACCACCCAGAGGGTTGACTCCCTATTGGTCGTCAAAAGCAAAGTACGAAAGTGCTCCAAATCGGGCCATGACGGTGGCCTTCCGTTTCAACTCTTTGTTCTCCGCCTTCAGTGCGCAAATCCCCGCTCGCTCATCTTTGTACATGCATTGGAGTAAAGAGAGTTAGGAGTTCAACTGTTGTACCTCACTTGTCCTATTTTGCAGCCGGTGAGACAACTTGGAGACCGCAATCATTGTCTCCATGCAGGACTTCAGCGTATTATGGTTGGCCTCAATGTCAAATTGAGCTGTCATTATTTGCTCGATTGATAGCATAGGAAAGTTAAGAGGAGTAAAAGTAGGAGCAAGGATACTCGGTCCAGCAGAACTTATGGGATCGTTCAGGTCCGGAAACAGAGTAAGGGGACGAGATGAGGAGGCCATATGTTAGAGGTGAGAGATGTAAAAGAAAGAAAAAGAGTCACAGAGAAATAGCAGAGAACAGACTAGGAAAAAGAAGGAGAAGAGAGTGATGAAGAAAAAGGAGATGGAAGAGAATGAGGAAGAAGAAGGAGAAGTGAGTGATTAAGTAGAAGATGGAAGATACTGATTCAGAAGAAGGCAGAAGAGAAAAAGACAAAGAAGGAAAGAGAGCCGAGGCAATCGGCAATCAAGGAGGTCTGCTTTTGTCGGCCAGCCGATGCAAAAGCAAGGCCGCGTGTCAAACGCGGTTTTCAAAGGAAGAGAGAGACGCGGGAGAGTAACATTAATTGAATAAACATAACCATTACATTAAACAAATTAATAGATCATCCATTTACAAAAAAGTCATAATAAACGATAACAAGAACTAAGACGAGAAGGAAAAACCATTCAACATCCAACAATATTTTTCACAAAAGCACTAAATAAGAGAGGCAAAAGATTTAAAATATATATATATATATATATATTTTTGGATGGATGATCAACTTTGGATAATTTTAACAATTCAATCAAGGGTCTTTTAATGGAAAAGTAAAGGAATTTGAGCAACCATCCAATACTAGAGTTCCCGGAAACAATTCAGGTGGATATATTGTTTAAAATAGTGTACTTCATGATTATGCAATCCAAGAAAGGCTACATAATTTCAAGATATAAATTAATTGAATTAGATTTAGGTCAAATCTAGAAAATGAAGGAGAATTCATTAAAGTTCAGAGGTGAAAATTGCAGCATCTGAAAAGCAATCATAATCGACTATCAAACAAAACAAATGGATTGATAAATATATGGTAACCTTTCAAATCCCTTTCCACCAGACTGCTTAAATAATTTGAGAATATGTGGAAATGTGGAATATGAAAGTAAATTTATTTGAGGATCTCATATATTCGGATAAATGATCCATGATGTTTTCTTTGTCAATTTTTGAACATAAATAAGGTGGAACGAGAAACCATCTCAGAAAGTGCACTCGAACACTTATATATACTTTTATATAAAGCACACAACACTGCTGGTGTAAGCAGTAGGGGTGTTCAAACAACCAAATACGCGACATACCCGACCCGAACTCATCACAGACAGTTTTGATCTTCTCTATGGTCGGCTGCAGTTTGAATCTGTGAATTTTTTCAATGTTTCAGTCGAGTGGTGGATTTGACCATAAGAAAATCCATAAACCTGATCCGACCGAATATTATATATATTATATTTAGCATCCAATTCCAACCTCTTATCTTCCTGATACAGAGACCCAACCTCCTTTGTCTTTGTAATTATTACATCACCCACTCAACTTCTCTCTCTTTTCTAGAAACTCCAAAGCTTTCCCAACAATACGACTCATCTTTTCTCTCTCTCTCTTCTAGAAATCCTAAAGCACCACTTCCCAATTACAGAGACTTCACCTTTACCAACAGAACTCATTTAACTCAGTAATTAAATAACACATCAGAGACTCAAATTTTCTCTCTTTCCCACATAGAAACCCTAAAAGACATCCAGGCCACCACGATTTGCGAAACTCCAAAACCCTAAATCTATCACTCTTTTCGTCTCTCTATTCTCACACAGACGGAGATCACAAATCTAATCCATGGCGATTAACTCAAGCAAAGAACGAGGTTGTTGCAAAGGAGGGGTCGCGACCGTCGCAGTGGCTACAGCAAGATGGAGAAGGATATGGTAATGGTAACAATTGTTGTAAGATGGATCGAGGGGTCTCAGTGGCAACTACGGTAGCTTTCAAAAATAAATTTCTCTCTTATTTTTTTCCCCCTATTCTCCTCCATCACAGATCTATGTATGTATATGTATATATATATGTATATTTATATGTATAGCTAAAAATGTTGTATGTATTTGGTAGGGTTTAAATTAGAAGGGAAAAGAATAACCAACAATTTTGAAACCATCCGAAACATGTCCGCCAACTGAGTGAAAGAGACGGTCGGCTGTGAATAGAACCTCAGCGACGCCGGTTGGTGAAATCTCTACTGTGAAAGAGGCGGTTTGAGTCACGGTTTCACCTGTAAACCCGAACCATTTGACCAGTGAACAATCCTAGAAACAGCCACTTTTCTCTATTCCCAAATTGCCCAGGAATAATTACCTTAATACAACTATCTTAGATTTTGATTTTGAATTTCAAATTATGATAACTTTTCATTTTTTTTCTTTCTGCTTGTACATTCAAATGGTTGATTTTCATTGCACACCCACAGCGATCGGGTGTGCACACCATCTAGTGACATGTAATTAGACTCAAAAACACCTACATCTTTCTCTTTTGCCACATTCAGTTCCAAGCATTTTATTCCTTATAAATTTCATAAAACTTAATAATCTTATAGGTCATAATGATAACAGGCGCATAAAACTACGACAAAAACCATATCTCTATTAAGTACAACCCTACTAGTCAAATTAAGATTCAACCAACACATATAATAAAACTTTAAGGTCACCGAATCGGAATAAACAGTTAAAAAAGTCATTTCATTCTCTATGGATCATATAGCTAAACAAATTTACCCATTTTCCGGAAGTAAAGGAAATTGGTGACGAGGCGCCAAAACTGGTAATGCTTAATCACGAGCTTAGGGTGCAAGTACAAGTTATGAGGAGAGATTATCTGCAAACAAAATTTCCCCAAGTTAAAACTATCACCACTGATTGAACAATGTGAAACCAATACTTTCTTATCAATCAACTCCCAATTAACCCATCAATCATAGCATTAAAACACAAAAAAAAAAAAAAACAAAACAAAAATCCAGTTGAAAATAAACCTAATTCAATAATACCAAACTGCATATAACAAGAACTACCAAGTATTAGCCAATAGCCCCAAATTATACACAAACATTCAAATATATACATATATATATATATATATAGAGAGAGAGAGAGAGAGAGAGAGAGAGAGAGAGAGAGAGAGAGGATACATCGAGAGAGCAACCGATGGTGGTGACAATGGCAGCAGTGAGATAAGAACGGGTGATGATGGGCATCTGCTTGTACCATTCTTCAACAGCTTGAGCCATTGCTCTTCAATTTCTGAATCAAACCCTCAAGCAAAAACCCTAAAAAACACAACTTTGATGAATTGATATATATAGCTATGTAGAGTGAGTGAGAGAGAGAGAGAGAGAGAGAGGGAGAACTGGAATAGGTCAGGAAAGAGGTGAAGTCAGAGAAGTAAAACTAAAAGGCAGACATTTTTATAAGCGAAAAATGTCTCGTAACTCAAATTTTGTGACTTAAAAGTGGTTTAAATGGTCAAAACGATGTCGTTTTGACCATTTTTATATTGTTCTGTACTCAAAACGACGTCGTTTTAGTCATTTAAGTCACTTTTGAGCCACAAAATTTGAACTACGTAGCATTATCGTTTATAAGCTGAGTTTATGGAAGTTGTCAAAGGATGATTATAATAATAATACAATAGATTATGTTACTGCAGAGACGCGAATTAATATCGCGTGGCTTACACGAACCAATCACATGATCTTAGTGACGAGTAAATAACCAATCATCTGCTACGAAAGAGGATTATCGATGTCAGCTAATCATGAGAAGAGCAAAGGATTAACCTGCGCGTTTTGTTGCAAATACACTATATAACGTTGGAAACTTGATAAGCCTCGGCCCGTTTGTTTTTCGATAGGGATTCATAGTGAGGGGAGTGATAGTAAGTAGATTAAATAAAATTGTATTTATTTTAATAATAGTTATTAGTGTAAGAATTATTAAATTATTTTTATATAAAATAATAAAATAAATAAAAAAATATAAAAAATTAAACACTAATATTTTTTAAAAAAAGCCTAACATGTAAAAAATAAAAAATTTCTAGTCCGACGGACTATTTTTCTAATACCACCTCTACTTCCTCCATTTCAATTCCCCTTCCAACTTCCATCCTAATCCCCTTCTCCATCTCAATCACTTCCTCAACTCTACAAATAAACACAATACTAAATGGGTCTCACCTCCATACTAATCTCATCCCACCTTCTACACCCCCAAAAAACGGGCCTTGAGGTATAAATTTTGAAGTGTTAGGTTTTATTTGGAGATTAATTATTTGGATAATAATACAGATAATTGGTAGGACAAATTTTTTAAGTCTTGACGAATTGTAGATTTGAATTTCTGTATACGTGTAAGTTACGAATGGCAACGGGGCGGGGCGGGGCCAGGGACTACCCCCCGTCCCCGTTCCCCGAAAATAATACACCCCCCGTCCTCGTCCCCGTCCCCGCTCCCCGACGGGGACCCATAGCCCGGCCCCATCCCCGGCCCCGGAAAATCCTCAGTTTTTTTTTTTTTTTTTTGTAAAAATCTGTAAACATTAATAAACATTCTCAATCACCCTTCACTACTGGAGGTATAAATTTTGGAATTTTTCAGTTGGAATATCAACCCTTAATAGCTTCATTTTTTTAATTAATTAAAACTCAGCCACAACAAAACAAAACAAAAAAAAGAAAGAGAATAATTATTGATAAACATTCTGTAGCAAAACATCCTGTGATTGTAAAGATTGAGAACATCCATAACTAATTGAGAACATCTTGTAGCAAAAATAGTTAATCACTGATTGTAAACTAAAAATGTAAAGATTGGGTGTACATCCTGTGAATCACAACTACCTAATCACTGATTGAGAACATCCTGTAGCAAAAATCCAACAGCCCATAAACAAAATATCTATCCAGCAACCCACACACAAGAAAATTCAACAAGTAGCAAAGAGAATAATTAATCTCAAGCACAACCCGCAAAGGATAGGTTATCCAAAAATTGAAATTAAAAATAAAAAAAAAAATATCCATTACAACATAAAAAAGCAAATCCATTGTTTCTTCAAACCCATACAAACCACACAACTTCCATCATCTCCTTCAACTTGAATTCTTGTTAAATAACAAAAGAAAAAAAAACAAATAATTAATATTAATAATAAAATGTAAAAAATGTTAATTAAAACAAAAAAGATGACAACTAATATAAAAGTGGCACATGACTGATTTGAATCGATCTCATCATCATCATATATAGTTGCATAGCCCATCGATTCCAATGTTGAATTTCCTAAAAAGTAAAGAATATAAATTCAATAGTGAAATTATTCCATGATAATTTAAATAATAAAAAGTGAAATAATAATATGTAAATTGGATGAAATAATACATTTTATCTCTTCACCCCACAACCAACTTTGTGCACACATTAATGCTTCTAATATGTTTGGATGAAGTCTACTACGATGTGGACTCACCAACCTTCCACTAGTACTAAATGCTGACTCAGAAGCAACATTGGATACAGGAATAGCTAAAATGTCCCTAGCTATTGCCTGTAAGGTCGGATATTTTGGTCCACTAGCTTTCCACCAATTCAAAACATCAAAACCTGAAGTTCTTGGCAAAACATCATCTTCTAGATAATAGTCCAACTCTGATCTTACATTCTTCATTTTTTTACTTCTCTTTCTACTAACAAACAAATCAAATTCTGAAAGGGTCTCTGTAACAATTTTTGGATGAGCAGAAGAGTCACCACCAACATCGGTCTCCATACCAACTCGGTGCTGATACTCTTGCAACAAATCATAACAAATATGACGAACCCTATCAACTTCATCTTCAGCTTTGTCTCCATAAAGTTTTTCAAAATAAAACTCCAATACACTCATCTTATACCTAGGATCAAGTACAACTGCAACCCCAATAACACCATGTATCACTAACCAATATTTATCAAAATTTTCCACCATTTTTGATGCCATTGTTCTGATCACTTCAATTTCACAAGAGAGCCATTGAGACAGTGTCATCCTAATCTCACATAAAGCTGGGAAACAAACATTGGCTGTGGGATACTTTGTACCAGAAAATAACTCAGTAATAGAAAAAAAAATCTTAAACCTCCCACTAATCTCTCTAGCAAACTCCCATTCTTGCTCAGTTGGCACAGTCTTATATTGGGGCTCTCTAATTTTCAACCTAGAAAAGACATCCTTATACAATAAGGCTGTCTGAAGCATCAAGTACGTTGAATTCCACCTAGTTGCACAATCAAGTCCTAATTTCTTGGTATGTGGAATACGCAATTGGTTGACTGTTTCTTCAAATTTTTCTACTCTTTTTGGTGTTGCTGTCCAATAAGCTACACTCTCTCGAATTTTCTCCACACCAACTCGTATGACATCCAATCCATCTTTCACTATCAAATTCAAAATATGCGCACAGCAACGCATATGAAACAAAGTACCACCCAACAAAAGCGATGAATTACTTAACTTATCCATCAACATGGTAATCATGGCATCATTTGTGGAGCAATTATCAACAGTAACAGTCGAGATTTTTCTATCAATATTCTAATCCATCATACACTCAAGCAAAGTATCACAAAGAACGTCTTTTGTGTGTGGACATGGAACATAAATAAACCTAAAATATGATATTCATAAACAAGTATTAATAACATGCAAATTGAACTGAATAAGATTGAATTTTTAAATGATTTGCAAATTTACAAAAATATACCTCAAAATGCGACTTTGCAATGTCCATGAATCATCAATAAAGTGTGCAGTGACAGCTATGAATCCTTTCTTTTGATTGCTAGCAGTCCACATATCAGTTGTGATTGCTACCCTACTTTTATTATGCTCCACCAAACTCAATGTCTTCACCCTCTCATAATCATAAATCTTTAAAATATCACTCTTTATCATATTTCGAGAAGGCACTTTAAACAGTGGTTGAAGTGCTGCTGAATATCGTTTAAAACCAACATGGTCTACGATAGAGAGGGGATATTCATGCAAGATTATGGCATGTGACAACTCTTTCCTAGCAAAATCTTGATCAAAGATATAAGAATTCATTTTTGGAATCTCTCTACTAAAGTTGTTAGTTAACACTTTTTGCCTCATGTCCATCACTTTTTTCCTAGTACAACTCTTATGGTGATCATGCAAATGCCTAGTTCCATTTTTTGAATCACCTCCAAGATGCTTATTACAATAATTACATATTGCCTTCCACACCCCATTGACTTGTTGTTTTTTAAAATGTTCCCACACAATACTAGGTTTTCTTTTAGTTCCTCCACAAGTAGTATTAGATTCTTCTAAATCAATAACATGTTGATTAGAGAGGGGAGACGGTGTGTTCGTAGCTTGCGATGAATGTTGTGACGCGTCACTTTCAAATGGTACTTGAGAGTTAACGGGTGCTTCAGAGTTAACTGGTGCTTCAGAGTTAACATCTGACATTTTTAACCTTTATAAAAATAATATGGATTGAATTAATATAAATAAATTAAGTACTCATGATCTTTTAAAAAAATTATTGCATGATTGAAACAATTAGAAGATGCATTACAGAAGATTTATGATATAATAAGGAATTCCAAATCAACTTTGGTGATTGCAAAAGGAAGTTTATAAAAATAATTCATGTAAAGTTTTTATAAAAAAAACCAAAAGCATGCATATAGTAAATTGATTGAAAGGATTAATTTGACAACAACACAATAGAGGAATTAAAATACAAAGTTAGGCAATACCTACAATGTGTTAGGGCCTTTTGCATATTATAGCATGATTGAAAATTATGTTGGATATTGAGATCAGTCACTATCACTCCACCCAACTCTCATTTTGCATTTTGTTTGCTAAGTTTTGTTGTTATTTCTAAGAGTAAATATTAGGTGCAATATATTACGTAATTTTATTTATTATTAGTCGGCAACATTTTAATGTTTGTTTCAATAATAAAGAGATGATTTAGAGCAATGATATATATGAGTGCTACTATCAACAACCTAATTAATACTTGAAAATTTCTACTTACATTACAATTTTATCTCTTTACACTTATTTTCTTATTACACTATTAAGAAAAAATTAAAATTCTCATTACACCCTTTATAATGCCAAAGTTAACCCTAAATTAAACTCTTTTCATCAAAATCCCTACAGATTTTTCTCATTACTCCTATTCATTTTGAATTATTTCGGTGTCATGTTAACGGGTGCTTCAGAGTTAACTGGTGCTTCAGAGTTATACTTTACTTTCATGCTCATCAAGTTATACTCTACTTTCATCCCTGTCTATTTCTACTTCTGCTAAATTTAATACAACAAAATTGATGCAACTTTGAATATCACCTTTGTTCTTATCAGTTGGAACTAATGTATTTTTATCCATTCATCAACCATTTTCTTAGAATTCAAGATCTTATTAAGCAAATTGGTCAACCAAAATGTTCCATCATCACCCAAACACTCCCAAACTTCAATGACAATTCCATCTGGTTCTATAGCTTTTCTTACTTTAATCTTCCTCATAGTCATAGCCTCCTTTACCTCATGAAGGAATCTATAATTAATATTACTATTAAAATTAACAAGTTCTAAAGTCTATGTTTCTTTCAAAAGGCTTTATTTAAATAGACAGATTATAGACAGATTAATAGACAGATTATAAGATCATCATCTTAATAGACAGATTATCAATAATATAGACAGATTATCAACAGATCAAACCTGATGTGAAAGATAATGATCAACAGATTATCAATAATTCACAAGCACCGATTATCAGGGTCTGGAGGTAGATCTGCATAAAAAATACAACTGATTATCAATATAAAACAAATAAATTTAGAGACAAAAAAAAAAAACAGAACTATATTGTATTTTTTACAGATCTATACTTAGATCTAAACACTCAGATACATATATATATATATATATATATAATATACATATATGTAAACCTAGATCGAAATCCCTAGAGAGAGAGAGAGAGAGAGAGAGAGAGAGAGAGATACCTAAACAGAGATGGGAGGCGCGGTGGTGACGGAGGGAGGATCGTCGGTGACGGAGGAAGAATCGCCGGTGACGGAGGGAGGCGCGGCGGTGACAAACGAAACAGAGAGGGACAGACGAGAGAGAGAGAGAGAGAGAGAGGAGCGGCGTGTGTTGTGTGAGTGTGAGAGTGAGAGGCTTCCTTTGAAATTGAGTGTCTGTCAAACCCTAACAAAACAAGCAGATGCATATATATATATCCAGGGACCAAAGGGTCATTTTACCTCGGGGACCATGCGGGGCGGGGCCGGGGCAGGGGCCGGGGGGCCGGGCCGGGTCCGGTTCTGAAACACATATCCCCGTCCCCGGCCCGGATATCTTCGGGGGTGAATTTTTGAATACCATCCCCGGACCACAGGGGATATTTTTCGGTGAATAACCGCTGAATTCGGGGTCGGGGGGTCGGGTCACCGTCGGGCCGGTTTCAGATTGCCATCTCTAGTGTAAGTTTATAATTTATCGCATAGATGTAATCCTATTTTATAGTGAACCACGTAAATTTTTATGCTTTTGTGTATATGATTTCTTTGATTCAATTACTTTCTTGTTTGCTATTTTGTGTGTCATTGATCCTGCTTACGAAGAGTTAATTCCTAACAAGTCTACTCTAAAAGTCACCCCTACGTGGTTAGACTTTTAACATTATTAAAGGTTTTGCTTTTTTCTCATCTTCATGTAAAAGAATTTGAGGGATTGTGACACTTTCTCTCTTTTATAATTCAAACCATTCAATTTGTAAAATTTTTAGTGTATATCATTCATAAAAAGAAATGCGATTTAATAATTGTAATATTTTCATTTTGTTATATTTGTCTCAAAAAATGATTAACAAATACATTTTTAAAAATAGATTATCTATTTTTTTTTTAAAACACAATAAAATAAAAAAGTTACGATTATCAGATAAACATAATTTTTTTATGAATTATATATATTAAGGGACCTACAAAATGAATGGTTTGAATCATTAAAACGGAACTCCTGATGGAATCTACAAACCCTTTAAGTTTTCACATATTAAGATTTGAACATGAGAAAAACTCGACCCTTTTAAAACAAGCCAAAGGAAGCATTTCAATTTTGGGGGAATTTTAATTTTCCAAACCCACTTCCAATTCTTGCCATCCATATGAGAATTAGAATTAGTAATGAGGTTATAAGCAGAGACAGTAGTTAAGATACCACAAGAAGAACCAATCTAGGTAGGAGTATCAGTGCAATTTACAAATCTAGGCTTATATATATTGAGAATTTCATGAAGATCTTGCTGGTTAACCAGGGTGAGAATCTTATCTATATCCCAATTAACATCTTCATCCAGAATTAAGTTAGACCTTATCAAAATCATTAATAGGATAGGTGTTATTAACCTGGTAAAGAGGATGGTTACCACACCATCAATCTTTTCAGAGAGAGATATCCTTCTCATTACCCACAGTCCATTTGACTCCCTTTCTGAGGACTTCTCTATATGTACACATGCTTCTCCAGATATGTGAGGACCTCTTCTTCATTGGCCAAGAATAGAAGTTGTTATGTTTCAAGTATTTGGAATGAAGCACTCTACGCCAAAGTCTATTCTAATCACTCAAAAATTTCCACCCAAGTTTGGTTAGCAGAGTAGCATTTTGGTCTCTAGCCTTTCTAATGCCCAGCCCTCCCTTAGCTTTGCTTCTATACACACTATCCCAATTGACCAAATGGACTTTCTTATGGGTCACAGTACCATCCCAAAGGAAATTGCGGTTAATTTTATTAATTTCATCACAGATTTTCCTAGGAAGTTCCATGGATTACATGTTATAAGTGGGGATGACAGAGGTGATTGACTGTATAGGAGTAGTTCTACCAACCAAATTGAAGGACCTAGCTTACTAACCTGACAATCTAGTTTTCATCTTGGCAAGAATTTCATTGAAAATATTCTTAGTTACTCTTTGGTGAAGTAGGGGAGCCTAAATACTTACTAAGATCCTGGGTTAGAGGAATATCACATTGAAAGCTAAGAGACTTAGCAAAAATTCTAGGGATATTGGGAGAGACAAAAAGTTTGGACTTGGTATGGTCAACTTTTTGGCCAAAGACTTCACAAAACTAAGAGAGAACCTCCATAATGGTATCACAGTTGGGTTGGTCAGCACGTGCAAAGTAAGGTCATTAGCAAAAAAATAAGTGAGATAAGAAAGGGCTATTTTTGGAGGCCTTGATATCTTTCCAATCTCCTTTTTGAACTTTAAAATTGATCATGTTGGACATTCTTTCCATACAAAGCTCAAAAAGGTAGGGTGAAAAAGGGTCTCCTTGTCTAAGGCCCCTCTTATTATAAATTCCATCAATAATTTCACCATTCCAAATGATGAAAGATTGACTATTGGAGACACAACTCATGATTAACTTAATCCAATTATCATTAAGCTTGAATTCAATGAGAGTATCTCTAATAAAGTCCTATGATATTCTATCATAAGCTTTCTCTAAATCAATCTTGAATATCATGCCATCTCTTTTGCCTTTTTTGTACCTTAAGGTATGCAGAACTTCTTGGGTAATGATAATATTATCCGTGGTGTTTCTCCTAGGTATGAAACTACTTTGATTGGGGCTTACCAGGTTGTCCAAGAGGGGTCTAATTCTACCCACTATGAGCTTAGTTATGATTTTATAAGTAACATTGCATAAGCTAACGAGTCTAATTGCTTAATATTTTCAAGGTTCTCCACTTTGGGTATCAAAACAATAAGGGTTTCCTTAACTTCAGGGGGAACTCTTTTGTTCAGGAAACAAGTTTTAACAAAATCACACACATAATGGCCCACAGAACTCCAATAATTTTCATAAAAGATAGCCTGAATGCCATCTTTACCAGGAGCTTTAAAAGCCCCAATTCCTTTCACATCTCCCAGAATCTCAGAGTTACTGAGAGGTTTAAACATATTATCATTCTCCTCTTAAGTAAAGTAGGTTGGAGCTAAGGCTCTATTTGGTGCAGCTTTCGAAAGTTGATTCCACTCCTTCACCTGAACCGTCTGTTTGGATAACGTGTTAGAAAATTGATTCCACCACAATTTTCAAAACACACTTCTGTTTCATGTTTAGCAAAACTGCTTCCAGTCCAGAGCTCTCACCTTTTTGTACATACCCACCGATTCATCTTCTCTATTCTAAAAGGTTCGTGTGTCAAAGAAGAGCAAAACTAAATATAGTGATTCTGGTTTTGACCTGACCCTTGTTGTATCCCGGACTCGGATTTGATGGTTTCATATTATTGTTTACATCTTGTTTTCCTTGTACCTCTTTAAGTTTGGCTTTTGGATTATTGTTGTTGCATTTAGGACAGGTTGGTTGCTTAGTTTCCAAACTCTTATTGCCCAGATTTTTGGTCTTCCGCTCAAGCGGCACTTCTTGTGCTCGAGCGGGCTTTGCAAACTCTCAATATTTTTGCAGGTCTGCAAAACTACTAGGAAAGTGTTTTCTACGCTCGAGCGGCGTTTTCTACGCTCAAACGGATAGGCGCTCGAGCGGCCTTTGTTGCGCTCAAGCGTTGGCCTGTTGTCTATAAAACTACTGGGAGTGTACATTCTGAGCTCGAGCGTCATTTCTTGCGCTCGAGCGGAACAACTTATTGTGTCTAATGCTTGAGTGTCAACTCTTGCGCTCGAGTGGACTGTGCGTATATCAGTTCGTAGTAACCTCCTTTTATATCACTTTTTTATCTCTTTGTCTCTCAAAACACTAGATCAGGACCTTTTCTCTCTAAAACCTACCTTCTAGAGCTCCGTTTTGATCCGAGTAGAAGTTGGTTTCAGAATCTTTGAAGTTCCTCTATTGTTGCCTTGGTCATCTAAGCTTGAGGTATGGATTTTCTTCACTCTCTATGAGTTTTAACTTGTCTATTCCTTGATGTGTGAAAAACATTGGGTGTTGATGTGGTTTTAACAAACCTAGGGTTTGGGGTTTAAATTCCAAAGAGGGGTTTTCAAATGGATATCTTAGAAATGGTTATATGGGTGAATGTAACCTTGGGTTATGTTAATGTCACGACCCAAACCCGCCCTTATGGGTTTAAGCATCACAACCGGCCAGTAATCCGTGATTACCAAAGGCCTGCTTAACAGTAATGACAGAAATACAGAGTAAGCGGCTGGCGGAAGCCAAAACAGTAAATAAAAGACGTCCAATGAGCTGTAACAATCTGAATGCGAAAAGACTTTCATAAACAAGCCACATTCATAATCGAAAACATATATACAATCAGATACATAAAAACCTTCAGGTTAGGGAGCTAATCCCTTCACCATAACTGTACAGTACAAGTCCACAACGTTTATTACAAACAGAGACAGAAGGGTGAAACTGGGACACCCCAAAACAGCCTTAGCTTGAGACGACTTGGAACCTCGCAGTGAGGCACAATGGTTGGCTTGACAAAACGAGAGCTAACCCGACGCTCCTAGCAGCGATCCGGTGCCTGAACACCTACATATAAATATAAACAGTAAGCTAAAGCCCAGTGAATAACAAATGCGTAAAGAGGTTAATAATGAATGTCCTTTCAGTCATTAAGCAGTCATATCAGTCATATGTGGTACATCCAATAACAAACAGTACAGTAGGTCTTAACAGACCAAGCAGTCAGTTGATGGCCATCATAACAGCATACAGTATTGGTTCCAAGTATTGGAACCGATAGAGATCTCTGTGACAATAGCAATACAGTAACAGTACAGTAAATTGCTATGGATGCCACGAATACAGTTTATAAGTAGGACATCATTCATTCAGTAAACAGTATCACTTCAGAAAACAGTACAGTTAATTGTTCAGGAAATAATCATCATTGAACATATCTTTACAACATTGTTACTCACAGAGCACTGGGTTATAAGCAGCTAATGAGCGTCCTCGGATGCCAACCCTACATAGTTACAGAACGAACACACACTAAGTTACACACTTGGAAATCAACAACTTAGTCCCTATCATGACTCGGTGTGGTTCTATATCAATATCCTCATTAAGATGCCTTAAACTAGGCCTAGGAATGCCTAGGATGGAATAAGGATGTAAAGATGCACTTTAAAACACTTTTCAGAATTTTCAGAAAACAGGGGTCTCGCTCGAGCGTGGCTTTCTACGCCCAAGCGAGCTTTCCAAAACAAAGGGGTCGCTCGTGCGTGGACTTCCTCGCTCGAGCGGCCTGTAAAAATGCAAAATGTGCTGGATGTTGAAAATCCCCGCTCGATGCTCACTCGAGCGTGCGTCTGCGCGCACCAAAAATCTGAGAGCTTGCAATCTACGCTCGAGCGAGCATTCTTTCGCTTGAATGGAGCTCTGAACAAAATACGGTCGCTTGAGTGTGGAATCTTTCACTCGAGCGTGGAAGCCAAAATCTGGAATTTCCAGATTTGCCTCCCAAGCTCAAACCAAGCATTCAACACCTCAAAACTCAACTGTTTAGGCCAATTTTCTAGAAAACACTTAGAAACCAGCAATATAACATGTTTTGAAGATCAATTTGTAAAATCAAAGCCCAAGGGTGAGTCAATTGAACACCAATTTCAAATAAACTTCAAGAACAAGATGTACATTTAACATGCATGTATTTAATTGAATTCAAAGCTTCAAACACATGATCAAATGAGTCAATCCTTCAAAAAACATGATGAATTCATGAACTACAACTAGAAAATGGACATGCATGTGGAAATTCATGAAGAACAACCTCAAAATTCAAGAATATGTACATGCATGCATGGATTAAGCCTCAATTCAACACTTTAAACCATAATTTGACTCTAACCTCCAATAATCCCATGAACCATGCAAGAACAACTCAAATGTACAAATGAGAGGATGGAATCTCTACCTTAGGTCTTGAATTCCAAGTAAGGAAGCTCAATTTTGCAAATGCTCTTCAATTCTATTAAAATTCAAGTCAATTCTTTGGTGAATTCTATTTTCTCCTACCTCTCTCTCTCCCACGGTTTTGGGGCAAGAAGATGAATGAAGAAATGATGCAAGACTAAGCTCTAAACAAGATTTGTAAAGTTGCCCACTAGGTGCCAAAAAGGTAATAACTGAAGTTGATGTAATTTAACATTGTACAATCTAATTTAATCATTCCAAATTGAATTTAAATTAAATCTACCATAAAATCACATAAATTCTAACTAGCATGAAACACTAATTAATTTTCGATTCGGTCACCGATAAGACCTTCAATTCACAGTTCGAAGTTAAAAACATGAACAGATCATTCTACGACCAACAGATAGAAATGCAATTAAGGTAATACGCTTATGCAATCAATTTAGAATTTCAGTCCGATCAATTACTTATCATGCTTAATCATAGATTAGCACTAATCATAGATAAGGGTTGTCACAGTTAAAATGGTTGATTTTGGTGATTGGGATAAAGAGGAGTTTTGCCCTAAAATGCCTTCAATAATTATTTTGTATAAATAATGGAAATTGTACAAGAAATGTGAAATGGGATAGACATTTATATAAATGGTGTAGCTAGATACGTGTTGTCTCTCACCTATGAAAATTTGAATAATTTGTTTGTTGAGAAGATTGTATATTTGTTTAGAAATATCTGTTTTGGGCTATCGGTGGAGGATAATTATGATTGTTGTATAAATTGCATGAGGATTAAGTATATTGAAACTAATTCTTTATTGATTATCATTGAATATGATTGTGTTTTAATACAACGTATATGTATGATGTTTGGGAGGAGAAAGGGAATGTACTCCATGTTTAGGAGGAGAAAGGAGATGGACTCCATTAAATTAAGTTGGCCTGTGTGTCCTGGGTATAAGTCCCAAAAACTGCGCGTATACATGGGTGTCGATCCCGCGGACGGAATTTTCGTAAAATGGCAAAGTGAAGTGTTTATGTGTAATGGTTGTGTGGTGAGCAAACCACCGAGTTGTAATCTTAGTTGGGTCTTATGGATAACATTGGATATAACTTATGAAGTGAGAAGATATGAAACGACATGAAACGAATTGATATAAAATGGATTGGGATATAACACTTGGCATAATATGATTTTGGAAAAAGAGTTGTGAATGATTTTATCCTTGAGCATTGGTCACGTGCATCATGTTTATAACCTTGTTAAAGTTCATATATTATGCTAGATTGTTTGTGCTGGGCTTTGGCTCACCCTATTTGGGAGAAACCATTTTCAAGTGCCGGTGATATGCCTCCGCCAAGGACCTACCTTGGGAGGATTGTGAAGCTGAGAGCTCACTTTTGTTTATTTTGTATTTACTTTTGTACAAATCTAAGGCTTTATTTGTATTGAGCTTGTAACTCGTTTTGTTGTAACCAAGCATCGTCTTGGAAAGTTGTAAGCCCATGGGATATTTATTTTGTTAATCATTTAGTTTGATGCCACATGCTATAGATTCAGGATAAAGCTTATGAATGTGTAATGCATGTGTCCCTTTTTTAAATTGACTCTGATTAATGAAAGTCTAATACTCTGATTATGTCTTTTTGTATTAGTCTTTACTGTGGAATTATTGTATAATTTTCGGGGCGTTACACTGAAGATGCTTCACGGGTGAACTGCAGCTCTTCAATCACTTCCTTATCTTTTTGAAGAATTCTCTAACCTTGAAATCCAAACAATGCTTGCGAACCGATTCCTTCTTACCCATAAATTGGCATCGACGAGCACCCACAAATCAAATGACTGTCAGTTTGTGCGTTGTGGTTGATTTACCCTCTGGGCAACGAAGCAATGACAACAAAGAGGTACAGTGTTCATAAATTTCTATCCAAAAATATATATAGGTTTTGTATGCAACTGATTGATTATGTGCTTAATTCTGAAATTTGTCGTAGGTCAAATTTATGAAGCCTTCTCTTGAATCAGAGGGCGTCCGAAGCAACGCAGATCAAGCCACTGTATACACTCCGTCACCGGTGACAATTATTCAACTCCCGCTCCTCTGGTATGTATGTCTTTCAGTCGATCTGTTATGGAATAGCTAAGAGGTGTAATGAGTTCTCTCTGATCTGGGCAAAAGTGGCTGAGTCGGTTGTCCACTGGGACTTTCAGCCGGTCGATCGGCTGGTTGACCGCCAACTGGGTGGTTCGACTGTTCGGCTACTTCTGCTCTTTGTTTCTTGTTATGCTTTTTGTTTCTTCTTTTGTTCTTCTTCTATTTTCTTATAAGAATGTTTAAATTTTGATTTCCCAGCACTCTTTCAGTTTTGTTGTGATTAATCTTCATTTATCATATTTGAAGTGACACAAAAATGATTCATATGATTTTCTTGCCTTTTCACTGGTGGATAAGGTTCGATGGAAACAAGTTTCTTAGGACTTATGCACAAGCTGTAGAAGGTGTTCTTATTTTTCAATTTCCACATAAGCTTAGTTTACATATAAATTGTGTATTAGATGGATACAAACAATTTAGATGATATATGAACAATTCAGATGATAATCAAGACACAAAAATGTGGAGCACCAAAATTGAATTAACGCTAATTAACATGTTGATAGACGAGGTGCAAAAAAACCAATCAAGAGACCGTAGTACTGTCTGGACGCCTAGGCATTGGACCCGTTTTGCAACGGAGTTGCAAAATGCATATGGGTTCCGATATACACCAAAACAGGTCAGACAAAAATATCAGCGACTCAAAGCTGATTACTTAACTTTCAAGCCACTTCAGGCACTAACTGGTCTTGGATGGGATCCGATTGTAGGAACGATTATCGCACCAGATGACTTTTGGGATAAGGTATTATATTAGCCTGTTCCCTTTTATTTAGATTTATTTGTAACATTTTGTCACACATACCATAAGCTTATGTCCATATTTTCCAATTGGAGGTAGGCATAAAAAAATGTAAAGAAATTCAGGACAAAAGGATTTGAGTATTTTCATGAAATAGCCGAAATTGTTAAACACTATTGTGCCATAGGGGCCTAGTCTCATACATCCAAATAGGGGGCTCCTGATTCCGATGAAGAGGACAATATGCTTAACAAATTTTGGTCGCCTAGAGCTGGAGGTAGCAATGCGGCTAATGTCATTCCTGTTGATTTGTGTGGAGATGAGTACATGGAAACAGGTAAGGGCATAAGTCAGAGGAGGGGCCATAGTGTAACGCCCTCAAAATAATAACAATAAACCCATCAGATAAGACATGCATTTACATTTAAACTAACTGCATTCCTTTCATTCATTAGAATTCCAAGACATAAGTATTACATGTTAACCTCATAACAAAATGCCCTACGGGCTTACAGCTTTCCAAGTTAACACTTGGTTACAACAAAGAGTTCTAACTCGTTTACACATTAAGCCCTTGGCTTGAAATTACATGTAATACATCAAAAGTAAAACGACAAAACTATGCCCGCCACTAGCCTCCCAACTATGTCCTTGGAGGTGGCATGCTTCCTGCACCTGAAAATGATATTCCCATATAGGGTGAGCCACAGCCCAGTAGAAATACACTAAACCAACCATGGACAATGACTAAAACATTAGCAATTGATAGTTGGTCAACACTGATACAATCACATAAATTACATATTTATGTCAACGACTTACAAGTCCCAATTACTTTTCATTTTCCCCCTTTTAACAGATAAGCATGCTAGCTCTATCATCATTTCCACAGATATGTATAAAAACTATATCTCACATTCTCAACAGATATGTATATCAACAATATCCACAGATAAGCATACAAGCTGTATCCACATTCTACAACAGATATGTACATCAACAATATCCACAGATAAGCATACAAGCTGTATCCACACTTCACAAAGATAAGCATATGAGCTCTATCTTCACTTCTCTAGACAAGCATATGAGCTCTGTCTACGGAGTTCATCCCCTATCTCCTCCCAATACCTATCCGGTTTAGAGGTACATCCCCTATCTTCCCCTAAACCGCGGAGTACATCCCCTATCTCCTCCTCTACACATAACGTATATAAACACATTGGTTCTATATACAATCACACAATACATACAATTAATGTATTCTATCAACTGTCAAGTTCCATGACACATTCCATTGATTAGTTTCCGTTTACTTAATCATCATGCATTGTCTACAACAATCCCGACTATCCTCCACCGATAGCCCAAAGCAGTTATTTCTAAACAGAAAATAAATGCACAATGGATATTAAATCAACATTTCATTTCTTCATTCTTCTCAATTAATTATCCCAATTAATTAAACAATGTAATTAGGTCAATTCCCATAATTACCATTTCAACCCTTAGGTCCCATTTTCATTAATGATTCAACAATCATTCCATTTTTTTATGCCAAACATGCATCTAGGTTTATTATGAATAAAACCACAACTTTTGTATAATTGCACAAAATCCCCAAACTTTCACAAAATTACCAAACCAAGCCCAACATCTCAAAATACCAAAATTTAAAGACAAAACCCATAGAGAGGAGTGGGATATCCCTACCTCAAAATCGGAGTCCCAAAGGAGAAGACGACAAAACCCAACGTGCTCCAAAACCCGTGATTTTCAGATTAAAATGTAGCCCTCGACGATCAACAACTTTTTTGTAAAGGCCAAAGGTGAGCAAATCACTCCTACTAGATCAAAACCTAGAGAGAAGGTAGTATCTAGAGAGAGAGACTCAACAATGGTGTTTTTGGAAAAGTAAGAGAGAGAAGAGAAAGTGAAAAAGTGATTTGGAAAGTCACAAATTCGGGACTTTAACCCAGGTCTCCGCTCGAGCGTAAAACACCCCGCTCGAGCGGCCACTCACAGACTTCCGCTCGAGCGGCCAACCTCCCGCTCGAGCTCAGAATGTACTCGCCCAGCACTTTTGCAGAACCAGGCCTCCGCTCGAGCTCCCAACCCTACGCTCGAGCGGCACTCAGACAACTCCGCTCGAGCGGCCGATCCCACGCTCGAGCGTACAACGCTGCACAGGAAATACTGAATGGATGTAATCTCCGCTCGAGCTCCAACACCTCCGCTCGAGCGGACAGGCCAAAATCTGGGCAACTAGTTTTGGTTTCTAAACTCAACCAACCTGAAACAAATCCGCCCAACACATCCTATAACTCAAATACGTAGTAAAAAGGATGTAAACAAGATAATAATCAACTACCAACATCCACGGACACATGTCCGGATCACTATACAACAAGGGTAAACCCGGGATCGCTATAACCTCCCCCCCTTAAAGAATTTCGCCCCCGAAATTAAGCACAAGTTTTCAAAAACAGGTTTTCCTCCATTTTAAACAATGTTACAATTTAACATTCAGCAATTCGACCCATTACCGGTCATCCCATCCCTTAAACAAGAGACATTCCACAATATGTAAACAACATATGTACTTTCAACATGCAACAACATTATGCACTATCTTTCTAATTTCAACAATATATTTAACATATATAATGTTACATTCAGCTTCCATATGAGGCAAGTTCCAAAACATACTTCCATTAACCAAAACATTTTCAATGTTTCACAACTTAAGACATATATAAAAGCTCTTAAGTTCAACAAAATGTAAAATTTAAATACAAGATTACATATCAACAAACAAGTCCGGATATTTCTCTCGGACTTCCAACTCACGTTCCCAAGTGGCTTCCTCCACTCCGTGATGTTTCCACAAGACTTTCACCAAAGGAATAGTCTTGCCACGCAGGACCTGATCCCGCCTATCCAAGACCCGAACCGGTCTCTCCTCATACGAGGCATCCTCATCTACCTCTAAATCAATCCAATCCAACACATGTGATGGATCTGGCTCATACTTCCGAAGCATACTCACATGAAACACGTCATGCACTCCGGACAACTGCGGCGGTAAGGCTAATCGATAAGCAACCTCACCTATCCTCTCAAGGATCTCAAAAGGACCAGTAAACCGAGGGGATAACTTCCCACTCTTTCCAAACCTCATCAAGCCTCGCCTAGGTGATATCTTCAGAAAGACATGATCACCTACCTCAAACGCCAAAGGTCTCCTCCTACGATCGGCATAACTCTTTTGTCGACTCTGGGCTGTAACAAGCCTCCTACGGATAAGCTCAACTTTCTCCGTCGTCTCCCTAACCAACTCCGGACCCAACAAAGGTGCATCACCCACCTCGGCCCAACACACTGGAGATCTACACGGTCAGCCATACAAGGCTTCAAACGGTGCCATACCGATGCTAGACTGGAAACTGTTGTTGTAGGCAAACTCTACCAATGGCAAGTGCCTCTCCCACGTCCCACTGAAGTCCAGGACACAACCCCGAAGCATATCCTCGAGGATCTGAATAGTACGCTCGGACTGCCCGTCAGTCTGAGGATGATAAGCCGTACTAAAGGTCAACTTAGTGCCCAGTGCACTCTGCAAACTCTGCCACAACCTAGCAGTAAAACGAGGATCTCTATCTGAGACGATCGTCACTGGGACCCCGTGCAATCTCACTACGTCCCGAATATACAAATCGGCAAGATGATCCACCGAATCTCTCACGCGCATAGGAATAAAGTGCGCCGACTTAGTCAACCGGTCTACAATCACCCAAATAGCATCACTACCCCGTTGAGTCCTCGGAAGACCTACAACGAAGTCCATAGTGACATGCTCCCACTTCCACTCGGCAATAGGCAAGGGTTGCAACAAACCCGCTGGCCTCTGATGCTCGGCCTTCACTTGCTGGCAAGTAAGGCACTTCGATACGAAATCAGCCACATCTCTCTTCATACCCCGCCACCAAAACTGGCGACCCAAATCCTGATACATCTTAGTACCTCCCGGATGCACCGCAAGGCGCGAATGGTGAAACTCTCGGAGTACTTCCTCTCGGCAAGACTCCGGTACGAACAAACGGTCTCGGTATCTCACACTCAGGTCGGGATACACCGTCAAACCCCTCTCAACTTTCCCACTGGAGATCTTCTCTCGGAGGGATTCTACCTCAAGGTCACCTCTCTGTGCCTCTAACACTCTAATCACAAGTGTAGGCTGCGCAACAACAGAAAACAAGGCCGCAGCCTCAACAGATTCGCCCAGTAGCAAATCAAACTCGCCAAGTGCTCCCAACATCTCCCATTCCCGGATGGCTATACAAGCTACATCACTAATGGTTTTCCTACTAAGGGCATCGGCCACAACATTGGCCTTTCCCGGATGATAATGCAACTCAAAATCATAATCCTCGATGAACTCCATCCATCTCCTCTGCCTCAAATTCAAGTCTCTCTGTGTAAACAGATACTTCAAACTCTTATGATCCGAGAATACCTCGAACTTCTCACCATAAAGGTAGTGCCTCCAGACTTTCAAGGCAAAGATCACTGCTGCTAACTCTAGGTCGTGTGTGGGGTAATTCTTCTCGTGTATTTTCAACTGACGTGAGCCATAAGCTACCACTTTCCCCTCTTGCATCAACACACAGCCCAAACCCTCTCGTGAGGCATCACAATAAACCGCATAACCCAACCTTCTCTCCGGAATAATCAACACCGGAGCGGTGGTCAATCTAACTTTCAACTCTTGGAACGACTTTTCACAAGTCTCACTCCACACAAACTTGACTCCCTTCCGAGTCAGTCTAGTCAACGGTGACGCTAACCTGGAGAAATCTTTCACAAACCGACGGTAATACCCAGCTAATCCCAGAAAACTGCGGATCTCAAACACACTCTTAGGCTGTGCCCAATCTTGCACTGCCTCAACCTTGGATGTATCAACAGACACCCCTTCCCCGGATACCACGTGGCCTAAGAATTTGACTTCCCTCAGCCAGAACTCACACTTTCCAAACTTGGCATACAGCCTATGGGCTCTAAGTAACTCAAGCACTACTCCCAAGTGTGCCTCGTGCTCCTCCTCAGAAGACGAATAGATAAGGATATCGTCCACGAAAACAACCACAAATCGATCTAAGAACTCCCGGAAAATCCGGTTCATCAAGTCCATAAAGACTGCCGGTGCATTGGTAAGTCCGAATGGCATCACCAGAAACTCATAATGGCCATACCGCGTACGGAATGCCGTCTTAGGAATATCTTCCTCCCTGACCCTCAACTGATGGTAACCCGATCTCAAGTCTATCTTAGAGAAACAACGGGAACCCTTCAACTGGTCAAACAAATCATCTATACGGGGCATAGGATACTTATTCTTAATCGTAGCCCGATTCAACTTCCGATAGTCAATACACAATCTCAAGGCACCATCTTTCTTTTTAACAAAGAGGGCCGGCGCTCCCCACGGTGAAACACTAGGGCGAACAAAGCCCTTATCGAGCAATTCCTGGAGCTGAACTTTCAACTCAACCAACTCTGCTGGAGCAAAACGGTAAGGTGCCATAGAAATCTGCGCCGTACCAGGCACTAAATCAATAGAGAACTCTATCTCTCGGTGAGGTGGCAAACTAACAAGATCTTCGGGAAAGACATCCGAATACTCACAAACCACCCTCGGTAATACATGCTGGGTCTCACCACTCTCACCACTCTCAAAGCTAGCAAGTAGACTACTAAGCTCACTTCGCCCTCGCGAATCATACCCCGGTGGCAAAACACTACCAACCCGGTCTCCCAAGAAATGGAACCACTCCCCGCTCAAGGTACACAATGTAACCCTCTGGCGGTAGCAATCAATAACAGCCCGGTATGACGATAACCAGTCCATACCCAAAATAACATCAAAACCCTTCATGGGCATGACAACAAACGGAAAAGGAAGCCTATAGTCGGCGACCTCTATATCACATCCTCTAACACCCTGTTTCAGGATCAACTCACCGCCCAAAGGCGATACCACACAAATAGGAGATGCTAACTGTGCTAACTCCAATTCTAAAACAGATGCAAATGCAGCAGATACAAAAGAATGAGATGCACCCGTGTCTATCAACACATTAGCAACTGAGTTGCAAAACAGAAAAGTACCTCTCACTACTGATGGAGCTGGTACTAAATCCTGCGCGGTAACAGCATATACGCGCCCCGTAGGCCCTTGGTCTACCTGCTCACCTCTCGGAGCAAAAGACTGCTACACAGACTGGGATGACGAAACTCCCGGATTGGCCCTCGAGGCCTGCACAGACTGAGCTGGCTGAAAACCCTGCGTCTGCCTAGAACCAGACGCTCCCGAAGTGGCACTCAACTGTGGGCAAAACCTCTTCATGTGCCCAGGTTGTCCACACTGATAACAAGTCAAGAGCTGCCCCCTGCCCAAACTCTGACTCGGCGGTCTAGCTGAAGAAGAAGCAGCTTTCTGACCCCCACCCTTCTGCGGGCAAACAGATACCTTGTGACCCAGCTGGCCACACTTGTAACAGGTGAAATCCCCCTGACCACCTCTCCCGGAGCCTGCACTCGGCACTGGGAAGGTCGATCTAGTAACACCACCCTGCGACTGCTGAGGGTTAGAACCCCTCTGCCTCCTGCCATCACTCTGACTATCCTGGCTCCTCTTGGAGCCTCTCTGACCCTCATCCTCCTCCTGCATCATAAGCTCCATATGAGCTGCAGCATCCACTAGGTGTCTATACTCTCGAATATAAGACCCACCAACTCTCAACTTGAGGCCCCGCCTTAACTTCCGCTCAAACTCATAGCAACGGCGTTCCTCAGACGCCACCAGTTCCGGTGCAAACCTAGACAGACTGGTAAAAGTAGCCTCAAACTCGGCCACTGACAAGCCCTGCTGATTAAGCCGGCTAAACTGATCCCTCAGCTTCTCCCTAGCTGCTGCTGATAAAAACCTCTCCTGAAAAGCATTCACAAACGCCTCCCAAGTACCACCAACACGAGCTTTCTTGTACTTCCACCATTGACCCGCATCTCCCTTCAGTTGGAAGGATGCCAAGGTCACTTTCAGTGCTCCGTCCTCGATGCCAAGCATCTCAAACGTCTTCGTTGTCTGTTCGAGCCATTCATCTGCCTTAAGCGGCTCTTTAGGATCCCCGATAAACTCGTCCGGATTACACCGGAAGAACTCCCTCTTCAAGAAAGAAGGCCCTGCCTCAGCTGCCTGATTCCCAGCTCTAAGAATACCCAAAGCTCCTGCTATCTCTCTGGCCAAGGCACCCATAGCCTGCTGACCCACTGGCTCGGCCACATTGGCCTGACCAACCCCCTCCTGTACTGTCGGAATCTCACCCGGTAACGGCGCTTCCTGCCTCGCAGGTCTACCACGCCTAGCACCTCTTCCTCGTCCTGACATCCTAATAAAGGCAACACAGAACGTTAGCACATTCATAAATGTGCCGAAACTAAACACTCACGTCCTAATGCATGGACAACTGTAATTCACTCCACATAAGCACATAAACACATAAGCACTTACGAACTTCATTTCCGGATAATGATAGTCCCGAGACGTTACTAGAGTTCCGGTTAGAAACAGCATTGATCAAGTGCTTTTCCAACAAGACTCCCAGAAACTCAAGGATCCAATCAATATCCTAGAAATTAAATCCCATACCCACATAGTCACATAAGCATGTTATCAAATAAACACATAGCATATGGTACTACATCTACGTCTCTATCAAGCGAGACAAACCCATTGTGATCCTAATCATTTCCCACGTACCCAAAGTATTCGAACCCGGTACGCTCTGATACCAAGTTGTAACGCCCTCAAAATAATAACAATAAACCCATCAGATAAGACATGCATTTACATTTAAACTAACTGCATTCCTTTCATTCATTAGAATTCCAAGACATAAGTATTACATGTTAACCTCATAACAAAATGCCCTACGGGCTTACAGCTTTCCAAGTTAACACTTGGTTACAACAAAGAGTTCTAACTCGTTTACACATTAAGCCCTTGGCTTGAAATTACATGTAATACATCAAAAGTAAAACGACAAAACTATGCCCGCCACTAGCCTCCCAGCTATGTCCTTGGAGGTGGCATGCTTCCTGCACCTGAAAATGATATTCCCATATAGGGTGAGCCACAGCCCAGTAGAAATACACTAAACCAACCATGGACAATGACTAAAACATTAGCAATTGATAGTTGGTCAACACTGATACAATCACATAAATTACATATTTATGTCAACGACTTACAAGTCCCAATTACTTTTCATTTTCCCCCTTTTAACAGATAAGCATGCTAGCTCTATCATCATTTCCACAGATATGTATAAAAACTATATCTCACATTCTCAACAGATATGTATATCAACAATATCCACAGATAAGCATACAAGCTGTATCCACATTCTACAACAGATATGTACATCAACAATATCCACAGATAAGCATACAAGCTGTATCCACACTTCACAAAGATAAGCATATGAGCTCTATCTTCACTTCTCTAGACAAGCATATGAGCTCTGTCTACGGAGTTCATCCCCTATCTCCTCCCAATACCTATCCGGTTTAGAGGTACATCCCCTATCTTCCCCTAAACCGCGGAGTACATCCCCTATCTCCTCCTCTACACATAACGTATATAAACACATTGGTTCTATATACAATCACACAATACATACAATTAATGTATTCTATCAACTGTCAAGTTCCATGACACATTCCATTGATTAGTTTCCGTTTACTTAATCATCATGCATTGTCTACAACAATCCCGACTATCCTCCACCGATAGCCCAAAGCAGTTATTTCTAAACAGAAAATAAATGCACAATGGATATTAAATCAACATTTCATTTCTTCATTCTTCTCAATTAATTATCCCAATTAATTAAACAATGTAATTAGGTCAATTCCCATAATTACCATTTCAACCCTTAGGTCCCATTTTCATTAATGATTCAACAATCATTCCATTTTTTTATGCCAAACATGCATCTAGGTTTATTATGAATAAAACCACAACTTTTGTATAATTGCACAAAATCCCCAAACTTTCACAAAATTACCAAACCAAGCCCAACATCTCAAAATACCAAAATTTAAAGACAAAACCCATAGAGAGGAGTGGGATATCCCTACCTCAAAATCGGAGTCCCAAAGGAGAAGACGACAAAACCCAACGTGCTCCAAAACCCGTGATTTTCAGATTAAAATGTAGCCCTCGACGATCAACAACTTTTTTGTAAAGGCCAAAGGTGAGCAAATCACTCCTACTAGATCAAAACCTAGAGAGAAGGTAGTATCTAGAGAGAGAGACTCAACAATGGTGTTTTTGGAAAAGTAAGAGAGAGAAGAGAAAGTGAAAAAGTGATTTGGAAAGTCACAAATTCGGGACTTTAACCCAGGTCTCCGCTCGAGCGTAAAACACCCCGCTCGAGCGGCCACTCACAGACTTCCGCTCGAGCGGCCAACCTCCCGCTCGAGCTCAGAATGCACTCGCCCAGCACTTTTGCAGAACCAGGCCTCCGCTCGAGCTCCCAACCCTACGCTCGAGCGGCACTCAGACAACTCCGCTCGAGCGGCCGATCCCACGCTCGAGCGTACAACGCTGCACAGGAAATACTGAATGGGTGTAATCTCCGCTCGAGCTCCAACACCTCCGCTCGAGCGGACAGGCCAAAATCTGGGCAACTAGTTTTGGTTTCTAAACTCAACCAACCTGAAACAAATCCGCCCAACACATCCTATAACTCAAATACGTAGTAAAAAGGATGTAAACAAGATAATAATCAACTACCAACATCCACGGACACATGTCCGGATCACTATACAACAAGGGTAAACCCGGGATCGCTATACATAGCCAGAGTGATAGTGGTCGTTCCAAAAAGTCACGGTGAAGTGGCTTTGATGATGTTTGCTCGACTTTCATAGCCTATGTATTGGCAAAGATGGAACAATCTCGTGCACGATCAGTAGACACGGAGGTTGTAAGCGCAGGTAGTGATGACTAATCCCTTGACGCATGTCAAGATGCCTTGCTTCAGCTGGAAGACATACCATCGGTGCAGTATGTTAAGGCAGTGACATTATTCAAAGATAAGGATTGGTAGAGGTTTGTTATGCGCACTTCTACGTATATGCTCCTATCAATGATCCTTTGTAGTCAACTGTGAAGCTGTGTCTTTGGTGGGGTTTACGGTTTTCGCAATGGTTGTGAAACATGCTTTTATGAGTTATTCCTTTTATTTTTTTTCCTTTCATTCATGTCTTCTGTTTTTTTTTTTCATTCTTAGTATGTTTATGTTTTCTACTTCTGTGATCCTCTTGTCACATAAATACACTACATATAATGATTCATGTCCCTTTTCTTATTTCCCATTCAAATTTCCATTTTACACACTGTATGTAATTTGCATATTAATGGGTCAGCATGTCAAACAAAATGAACAAATATTAACTTGTATACATTGACTGTATATTTCAATTCAATTAAATACTCAAATGAGTAAGGCCAACTAATTAATTACAGAGGCTAATTTCATGTTCATCAATAATGACATTACTTATCTTCTTTGTAATATGTCAGAATAATTGTGCTTTTATTGTTATGTAGTCGAAACACTACGTCATCTGATACAGAAAACAAAGCAATGGTAAGCTCATCAGCGGAGGATGAGGTTATGGAAGATTTTATGGACATCTTCATGATTGCTTGTATTAATGAACATATGAGAGAGTCAACCACAAGACGACCGCAAGGAACTTGTCCATTCAAAGGTGATGATTACATCTTCAGTTTATTAAATGGCCACCTTAAAACAATGATGGACATCATGTGAATAGATGCCCCAACCTTCATTTTATTAACAGACGCCTTACTTCAAAATGGCCTTGTGAATATTGAAAAGATGCATATTAGTGTCGAGGAATCGCTTGCTATTTTCTTATATACATGCGCACAAAATGACCGGCATAGGCTGCTAGCCGATAGATTTCAGAACTCCACTGAAACTATTTGTCAGCACGTTAAAATCATTATGTGGGCACTATGCAAGCTTGCAGCAATGGTTGTCAAACCACGGAACCAATTGGAAATCCTGGCAAAAATTTTAAATGATAAAAGGTTTTACGCTTGGTTCAAGGTATGAGTATATGTTCCACCTGCAAATTTGCAATAATGGTAACGAAGAATTTTTTTTGTTATTTTTCCAAAGTAAAATCTATGTTTGTGATGCGTTTGACGTAAAACTTCTAATATGATGTAGGATTGTGTCGGTGCTATCGATGGCACATTGGTGGACGCGTGGGTCCCTGCCTCAAGACAGAACACATTCCGTGGTTGCAAAGCCACAGTATCGTAAAATGTACTCACAGCTTGCAACTTCGACATGTTGTTCACATTTATCAATTCTGGATGGGAAGGAAACGCCTACGACAACGTAATTTTAATTGACTTTGAAAAATCTAGAAATCTCCTAGATGTTGATTTGTGATTATGTATCAATTTTAAGTAGTATATAACAATCCCAATCAAACAATCAAGACAAATTGACATAACGATTTTAACGTGGAAAAACCACAATTGGAGCACCTCCAACTGTGATAAAAACCCACGAGCAACAGCCACAAAATAATCCACTAAGAAGATATAACGGAATTACACAGGTATACTCTCAATTACCTAGCGAATTCACGTCCGAATTGAACCAACTCCTATGTGCCTCTTCCAACCCCGTCTTCACCTCGGAATTGTCGTGACGATGAGCCACTCCAGAATCCACCAAAGTTTCAGGCTCGAATTCTTCAGAATCCACTGAAGAACAACTCTCTCTTATGTATAGAATGAACAAACAAACCTTTGATGTATTCTTCTTAACCCATGAGTTGAATACTCAATTAAACATCAAAGAAAACTAGCAAAATATCCCCAGATATAAATCTTAATATCCAAAAAGAAGATCTGGAGCAGTAATCCTAGTTTTGGACTAAAACAAATACTTATAGAAATCTGGGACTACGAAGCTCGCTCGAGCGAAGACTCTCTCGCTCGAGCGAGGAACCAAAAACGCGTGTTTTCCATAAGTGGCTTCGCTCGAGCCAGACAACCTTTGCTCGAGCATACATTCATCATTTTCAGGTTTTTTGCTAACGCAGCCTTCACTCGAGCAAGAACTCCTTCGCTCGAGCGAGCAAGGGCGGACATGTAACTTCGAATGCAATTTTGCATTTTGCTTCGGGGGCGCTGCCCCTCGACCTCGCCTGGGCGCTGCCCCCTGGACCCCCACGAGCTGACCGGGCAGCTCGATCCCCGTCATAATCAGCGAAGTGGCAATCTTGAAAGTATTAACATTACAAATTTCTCTGCAAGACATAATTCGGGTTAGATTCGCATCTAAAAACTCATAGGCTCACTGAAATAAAAAGTGCGAAAGCAAGTACAACTGAAAGGAGTTTTGTCAATCGGGATTGCCAAGAATAAAAACCTAACAGACTTAATTACAAGAGCTAATGTACATTTCCCACATCCACTCTATGGTCAGTGTTTCAAAATAACATACTGTACTTTTTGAAATATGATATTTGTGTACATGTATTTGACGGAGCGTTACAAACATTATTTACATGTAGGCAAGTATTATTTAGTGGATGCCATGTCAGCATTTCTTGTCCCATTTCGTTCACAATGCTATCACTTGCAAGAGTTCCATGGTTGTTATTATTCTGGCCCTAAGGAATTGTTTAACCACCGACATTCGTCATTACGAAATGTCATAGAAAGAACATTTGTGGTACTGAAAAAACACTTTCCAATATTGCGATTAATGCCTAATTACAAGTCAACACGACAAGGACCTCTCGTGATTGCATGTTGTGTAGTACACAATTGGATCCATTTGCATATAGTTATGGGCCCATTCTTCATGGAAGTTAATAATAACAAGGCAGCTGAAGTGGCAGCAGAGGGGTTTGGCGGATGCCAAGCAGAATATGTGGACCTGTCACAACATGGGTTAACGTACCAATCAAACTTGAGGGACGCAATTACTAATGCTATGTGGGAAAATCATGTTGGTCAGGGTAGATGTCTAATGTCAATAAATCATAAGAAGAAATATTTTTTTGTTAGTATTGTGTGTACAATTCTTATTTCTTTTACTTGTAATGTGTGAAATGCAATTGTAATTTGCGGCATAATTTAAAAACTATTTTTTTTTTCATTTATAGTTCTCCATTTTTTTTGATGGGTGAAGTGGTACAACGTAATTTTAAGTTCAAAATAAGTTTAATTTTTTAAATTTTGTTCAATTAAATTTTAAATTTATTCAAAATTCTTGTTTGTCATTCTTATAGTTTAATTACACTAACGGTTGTAGACCAAATGATGACCATTATGTCACATAGTAAACAAACAAAATTTGTTTAACATGCATACAAAAAAAAAATTAATTAAGTTTTTTTGTCAAAGCAATATATAATCTTATTCTATAATTTTACCATTTTAAAAATAATATATGATGTTATGAAATATACAAAATTATATTATTTTTTTAGAATATTGTTAACATTATCATATACATGGGGTGAAATAAAAACAATTGTGGATCAGATTGTAAAATTACTTCCAAATTTATAACAACTTATTTTATATGTAAAATAATATAATAATTATGATGTTTGCTAACAAATTATTTAAATTGGTACATATTTGATATAATACGTCTTTTGACAAATCATTCCAATGGTATTGAGTTATGTATGGTGAACTGCTTACATGCTAACAAAATGATATTTTAATTTTTATTGGACTCCCCATATATATAATATCTGATAAATTTTGTGGTCATTTGTTTGAAAATAACAATATAATAAATAGCAAATGATTTGTGATAGTAGTTATTAAAAATATAAAAATATTTTAAGCAAAAAATATTGAAAAAAACATAATTCAAACCAAATATTCAATCAAAAGTTATTTGAAATCAGTAATTGAATATTTATTCTGACCTTCAAATTATTTTATTTGTAATATTTTCAATTAAAAAAATTATGTTATTTTTTGTTAATAATTAATATTTTGAAATGAATTTTAAAAAGAGTTTGGTTATGAGTGTTATTTTTTGTTAATAATTAATTTTTTGAATTGAATTTTAAAAAGAGTTTGGTTATGAGTATTGATTAGAAATTTCAATAAAGTTTTTAGTTGTGTGTTTGGTTATAAGTTATAACTTTTTGAATTAAGTTTTGAAAACTCTTTTTAAAACTCATAGCCAAACAAATTTTCGGGCCTTTTCCCAAATTAAGGCAAAATAGCAACCTATTTCCCAAACTAGGCCTAGTTTGGACGGAATTCCCAAACTAAGCTAAAACGTAGTTGTGAACCACGCTTTCACCGTTTTTGTGGCCCTCCCGCGGAAAATTTGTAAAATCATAAAAGCATGGTTACAAACTACACTTTTAATTAAGAAAGCGTGGTTACAAACCACGCTTTTAAGGAAATTTGATTTATACATAAAGCGTAGTTAGGAACCACGCCTTTAGGTAAAATTTATTTTTTTTCAGAAAACGTGGTTTCAAACCACGCTTTTACTTCACCAAAGAAAGCGTGGATGATAACCACGCTTTTAACCAAAATCCGCTTTTAAATGAAAGCGTAGTTCATAACCACGCTTTTACGACTTATATAAAATTCCCCCAGTCCCCTCATTTGCAACCACGCTGTTTACACTTAGGTTTTTTCGACTTCAGGCTCTCTCTCACTCTCTTCTCTCGCTCTCGCTCTCTCTTTGTTGTCGCTCTCTCTCTGCTCTTGCTCCCTTTGCTCTCACACTCTCTCTCTGCTCTCATTCTCTCTCTCCGTCCGTGGGTTGCTCTCCCTCACTGGTATGGCGTCTGTCTCTCTCTGTCTCAGTTTGAATTTTATGTGTTTATTGTGTTTGTGAAAATGTAAATGTGGGTACAATGTGGGTAGAATAGGGTTTGTGAATGTGAAAATGTTGTGAATTGAAATTGATATTAATGCGGGTAGAATAGGCTTTGTGAATTGAAATTGTGATTTTGAATTGGTAAAATGTTGTGGTTTTGAATTGTGAAAATGTTCTAGGGTTTTCAATTGAATGTGAAATCATAAATTAGGGTTAGGGTTTTGAATTCTGAAATCAGAAATTAGGGTTTTGAATTGTGAAAATGTTCTAACCCAAATTTCTGTTTGAATTTGTCTGACAATTCTAGGGTTAGGGATTCATATCCGTATCTATATGTATATTTGATTTGTTTGGTATTATTATTATTATTCAAAATGAAAGAAAGGTTGACACACTTATATAATTTCCATTTTAGTGCAAAAATAATTTTTAAAATTAAGAAAGAACTTTTTATTGTTTCCTAAAATGACTAACTAAAATGAATACTAAAAAAAAGTAACTCTTAAGTTAAAAATATAACTATCCATTTCTGTCTGCGTAAGGTAACAGAGAATGAAATACTGGGGTTTAAAGTAAAAAACATGTGAAACCTTGAGATTTTTTTTTGTTGTAATTAACTCTTTTTAATTTTTTAAAAAATGGTTAATTACAAAAAAATTATAAAGTTTCGTACGTTTTTCACTTGAAACCCCAATGTTTCATTCTCGGTTACCTTATGAAGATGGAGATAGATGAAGAGGGTACATTAAAACAAGATGGAACTCTAGGGTTTAGTTTGTCAAAATTAAAATACTGGAATTTAAAGTGAAAAATATATGAAACCTTGAGTTTTTTTTTTTTTTTATTGTAATTTATCGTAGTTTTTTTAGTATTTTTTTCTTTATTGATAGTCTATTGAATTATTGAGTGATTCTACTTACACTACTCTTTTACCTCTGTACATCCTCCATCTCATTACACCACTAAAAAAAATATTAGATTCTCATTACACTCAATATATTACCAAAACAAACCCTAAGGTAAAAAAATCTTCAAAACCCATCTCTTTACACCCATACTTTTCCGGTATTCAATTGCTGGAAACAATAGATCTCTCTGGCATTTTGTTGCTATACATTCACAGAGCCACTTTCTCCTAAACAATGTTTGTTTAATTTGTGCTTGGCCTGTTCGGTAATACAATGCTAATCAATTTGAATACTCCAGTGCCATGTTATCGGATACAATTTTTTTCCCAGCATTATGTTACCGTTCAATTGAATAATTTTAGTTTGCTTCACAACAGAGCCAGTAGAGCCCACATTGAAGCGCTTGTTCGGTCACACAATGCGAAACAATTTACAAAACTTCTGTGTTATAACGTCAGAATGAATTGGTTTGTCCAGCCTTTTGTTCCTATACATTTACAGAGTCACTTCCTTTCATATAATGTGGTAATAATTTGTGTCGGGCCTGTTCGGTAATAAAATGCTAATGAATTTCAATTACTCCAGTGTCGTGTTACCAAACAAAATATTTTTTCCCAACATTGTGTTGCTGTACAATTGGATAATTTCAATTTGCTTCACAACAAAATCAGTGGAGCCCACTGTGAAGTGTCTATTCGGTCACACAGTACTAGACAAATTACATTTTTCTGGTGTTATGTTGCTGGAAAAAATAGATTTGTCTAGCGTTTTGTCGCTATACATGTACAGAGCCACTTTGTTCCAAACGATGATTTGGGCCTGTTCGGTAATACAATGTTAACAAATTTGAATTAATCTAGTTCGATAAAAAAATATCCATAAATCAAACACGCATCTATAAAATCATATATAAAAAGTATCCATAAAATTTTTCATAAAAAAAATCAAGTGTACGAATATCCATAAAATCTGCCATTATTTGCATCCATCAATCAAACATTTTATCACAATTCGTCTATAGTGATTGTTTCAGTAGTTACTACGTCGAGGCTAATAAGAGTACGGAATTGATGAATACGGATAGTATATGCTTTCTTCCATCCACTAGCACACGGGTGATGAAAATGAGTCAAATTATTTGTTATCGAAGGTACTGGATGACCAGGTTGCAGATAAACCTATAACAAAGAAATCAATAAGTAGAATTACAAAATAAGACATGGTAATGATCTAAGTGGGCTCAGTAGTTACCTACACAAAATGGTTTCCATTTACAAATTCTATGCAGATTTCTCTTCGATCATGTGTTGCAATCGGTACTGATCTAAGTGGTAGAAACCTCAAACATTGTTACATGGATAAATGATAAAGAATGACTCGATAGTATGATGCTATCAAATGGCCCATGTCAGGCATAGTCATCCGATGATTAAATCCAGGGCCAGGTTCGAAGTAGAATAAGATAGAGTTAAGGTCATCAACTCTTTCTTGTGAACCAAATAATTGCACGTAGTGCACTACGTTCGAATGCAACTCAGTCAACAAGTTGCACCTAACTTGTTGCCAATCATCTTCACCTAAACCAATCAATCTAGCTATTGTCCTAAAACCACAATTACCATATGTTTATACATCTTTTATGTTACGGATATATGGTCTAAACTTCTTCGAAAATTGTTCGAAGTAAGAGATATGATTTGTTGACTGCGTCATACAAACCTACATCACAAATATACAGCAATGGATATATGAAATAATTAAAATGAGGCTGAACAACTATTAAAATAATTTTTGTACATAGTTACAAGTTTTATGTAATTACATACATTATCGTTTTTTGCATTCTTCCATTGCAATTGCTTACGAATTGGTGCAGTTGAGATGGTAACACCCTATGAATAACTATATTCCCCAGATAGTACAAACTCAAATGCAGATGGCTCGTATTTAGTAGATGTATTGATTTTGAATTGAGCATGGCTGAGACCTCAGCTCCTACCTCGCGTGTCAATCTTGAGTTCAGGTTCCATAAAAAATATACTTTCTGACTAATTAACCCCCTAAACTTCCTCAGAAAGATCACTTGTTGCGTTTCGTCAATCGTTTGGAATTTCTCAATAAAAAAACCAATCTCTGTTTTGCAATCCAACTCCACAAAAGCACTTTCTGAAACTGGAAGCATGTCTAACTTCCTCCAATGAGGATTTATGCATGAGAGGGGAATCAATCGACCTTGTTGAAAATACTCAGCTATTTCATGTGCACATGACGACCCATGTGTACGTCGAAAAATGCAGCCACATGTGGCAACATCTTTTCCTACACTATTCGATCTCTTTGACTCTACCAATATTTTGTCCAAACTACAAATTAAAATAAAACCACGTAACTCAGTGAACTCAGTAGGTGTGTAGTTGTGTTGGACTATAATCAAACTCTGCTGAAATGAAGCTTTAATGTCTGCATGCTGCAACTCTAACAAATTGTGTATTTTGGTCCAAGATGTCTCAAAATTGCCTTGACTTGATCTAAGTTGCCTCTTCAATTTAGCACGAGAACTCTCCGCCTCACAAGTATATATATTTTGGTATTTAATATAAAAATCAAAAAATTATAGCAATTCATAAATGTAATGACCATAATTTACCTATTTGTAGTAGTATTTCCGAAATGCATACTATTGTCTGTCTAAGCTACAACAAATTTTTCCTTGTATGGCTCAAACCAATTTGTAGTAACATACTTAATAGCTTGAGGATACATACTAAATTCGGTCTTCAGATTGGAAAATTGTTCATTGAATTCTCTTTCTGTTCTAACCAATACCAAAGCACTCCAACTATGCATGAACTTATCTTATTTATCTTTCATCTCAAAAACCTTCTTGCACTTCATCAGAACATTCTTGCTAATATGCCATTTACACAAAAGATTAGTGGCCATAGGTAGAACTTTTGATATGTCTTTCACCAAAGCCAACTCTCTATCTGTAATAATGACTTTTGGAAAAGTAGTACTTTCCATAATAGTACGCAACACACCTAAAGCCCATGTATAGTTGTCCTCCCGTTCATGACCAAGATAAGCAAAAAGAACTAAGAATGTCAAGTTTGATTATGTTACCCCAACAATCTCTAAGAAAGGGAGTTGATATCTATTAGTCTTGTGTGTGCAATCCATAATCAACATATGTGGAAATGCACATAACAACTCCAAACTAACCGGGTGTGCCCAGAACAAGTCAGTCACCATCTCTCTATCATCACATCGATGCCACTCAACATAATTTTGAATCGACAATTGCCCCAATAGTTGTTGCATCTGTGATCTTCCTGCCCTCTGTACTACTCGATATCGATGACGTACATTGTAAATTGTCTTCATTGTTGTCGCATTAAAGGCATCCCTTTGTTTCAATGTAACCAATATCTCTTTTGGTTGCACCATGCTCTTTAACATGTCAACTAATAAGGATGTTTTCTCCTTAGATAATCTGCCAGCAAATGAGTGCCCTTCAAAATGTTCAGCAGACGAATAATTGTGCACTCCGCATAAGACATGCAACATCCACTCATCATTTGTAGGTAATTTTTCCCCCTTAATATAAATGGACATCCACACTTTTTAGAATCTGTCAACCTCAATCGTTCCCCCTTGATCTTCCTATTATATCTATAGTAACCACTTTTTTTCACAAGTAAGGGTAAGTCTTAGTTTTCTGTCATTACCTCCCGCATCTGATATCTTTATAATAATGGCAAATCCAGTCTTCCTCCCAACGTCAGAAGCCTATTTAATTAATACTTGGCGACTACTAAAAATCTAAACATAATAAATACATTTCTACATCAAATTATAATAAAACTCAATACCAATTAAAAATAAGAAAAAATCATATTCATAAAAAAACTTAACAAATCTCGTCTGTAATGAATTCATGGCTGGAGTCCACTAATAATGCAGTACTTGCGTTGTTGCAATGAGTATAAGTATAATCATTCTGAGCAAAAAAAAAAAAAAAAAGAGAAACTGAACATACATGGCAATGAGTAGCCGAACAAATTTAAAAAGTCCGGCTTTATATTACCAAAAATGTATCTTTTATTCGGCAGCTGGATACCAGCCTTATATTTTTTGTTCGGCAGTTTGATACCGGACTATGTTATTTTGTTCAATTTCGAAATACCAAACAAAAGTCGAAGACCAGCCTAGAAAATCAAAACAAAAACCTACCAAACAAATAAAAAAAACTCACCATTTCACTTTTTTTATGGTTCTTCACCACCGTTTATTCATCTATTGCTTTCTTTGATGATCAAAACACTATGATTCTCACTTTTTCAAAAGAGATGTGCAAGAAAAAAAAAAGTTCAGAAAAGAAAAAGATGAGTAAAGATGGAAGACCAAGGGGTGTAAGGAGATAATCAAATATATTTAATTTTAATGTTTTGTCCTTAAAAGTAATTTCGCACATGGATAAAATTGGAAGGAAAAAAAAACTCATATAGAGGGTGTAAAGAGGTAAAGTAGTGGTGTAAGTAGAATCACCCAGAATTATTATTATCATGATCCATATTAAAACAGCAAATTCTACACCATATAAAAAGGCCACACAATGACTATAAAATGTCAAAATTACCCTTCTCAATAAGGAAAATAGGTTTTAAAATGGGTAACATTTGTCTCTACATGAGTTGTCCCTTGTGTAAAATAAAGGTTAGCACCAAATTGATGTGTTTAAACTATCCTACATATATACATACATATATGTGTTCGTCCCTTGTATTTCCTAGGCTTGTTTGGATTTGTTGAATTTGTTGTATGCATGTATTGATTTTATTTTATTTTTAATAATCGATTGTTTAGTTTGATGTAAGTGTCATGATATTTGTAATTTATTCTATCAATTGATATAAATAAATAAATAAACAAACTTTAAAATATTTTCCCAATGAATTTGTTCATAGAATTTTGGAGTGTTTGACTTCAACTGAAATTTACGTAATTCAAACCTTTTTCTTTCTCAATCAATAGGAGATTACTTTAAATAAAAGAGAATTACATTCGTAGTCCAACAACTAGCCCCCCCATTTAGGATGTCAAATTGATCATCCATTGTGCATTGTCTGTAATGCATCCTATAGTGCCTCCAAACGAGATTGTTTTTGAGACAAAACTTAAAAAAACACAAACACAAATACAAACAAAAATAAAAACAAAACAGAACATGCCCTTTTCCTCTTCCCCTAGAGAGAATCACCTAAACTAGTCCAATTAATTCTAAACAATTCAAACTTGAAATTCTCAAGTTAGTAGCAAATTTTACAACATTAAAATAATCCAATAAACATCATATTACTAACCCTTTGGGAGGTCTGTCATGTGCTCCACACTAGAACCATTCCAAGGATATGATACTTTTTTTTTGAACTTTTGATGCAAACATGATTAGATTCTATAATTTGTATAGTTCGAGACCTGTTCTTTGAGTCCTATTATTTTTATTATTATTATTATTATAATTAATCTTATGGAGATGCTCTTGCTATAGTAAACAAGAAATTATTTAGTATTCTAAAAACACAACGTGATTATATGTCACTCAATAACACAGTGTAACATTTCACAAATTTTTTAGAAAAAATAAGAACAAAAATGATCATGTTATTGTATCATAAATCACGCTGAAATTCTTAACGCACCGAATGATTTTTTTAATTATTATACAAAGTATAGTTGTTAATTTGCATCATAGTCCATTGTGGTTTACTTTTTATTAGATTGTGATGAAAATGCCACTACTACATTAAATATTAAAAAAATATTTGGAGAAACAATTTTTAACACTTTCCATTGCATAATGGGAAAAAAGTAACTCTTAAGTCAAAAATATAACTAAAAGTTTAATTAATCTTATGGAGATGCTCTTGCTATAATATACGAGAAATTATTTGGTATTTTGAAAACACAATGTGATTATATGTCACTCAATAACACAGTGTAACATTTCACAAATTTTTTTAGAAAAAATAAGAACAAAAATGATCTTGTTATCGTATCATAAATCACTATGAAATTCTTGACACACCAAATATTTAATTTAGATGTTCAGAACAAAAAGTTAAAAGATCTTCAGAACAAAAAGTTAGCTGAATTACTCTTTTTCTTTTTCTTTCCAATTTCCTTTCCAAATAGAATTACTCTTTTTGGGGTCTCTAGCAAAAACTCACCAAATAGAATTTTTGGGGTCCCTAGCATTACTCTTTTTCTTTTCTTTCCAAGTTTCTTTCCAAATTCGTCAACCAAATACAACATTAGTGACTAAATTTTGAAAAATAAATAACAAAAGAAAAGAAAATAACAACTTCAAGCCAATGAGATTAGTAAATCTGACAAACCTTGGAGCATAGATCAAGATTTATCAAAAGAATACAAAATAATGTTTTTTTAAATTGCTCCCACTTACATGCGTACAATTAAATCATTGCCTAAATTAAGGGTTGTGTAGAGTTATTATTATTATTATTTATTTATTTATTTGGAGTCAATGCCTTTTAGAAATTGATCATATTGAGGAAGGGAGGCCCTTGCTGCAATGGTAAGGTTGTTTTATTATGCTGATAAAAAATAAAATAAACTAATTCTATTATTATTCGAGTGTTATGGATTCAAATCATAGAAATAATGTCTTTGGATACTCAATAAGGCGTGTGCATATATCTGATCTTCCTCTAAACTCTGCCATGACTGGAATATTTGGAATTGCCCCTTTACAGATCTTATAAATCAAAATGGGTCACTAGCTAAAAATCTTATAGTTTTGTTATAAACAAAAAAATTGATCATAAAATTGAATATAAATACATATATATGCATAAAATTTTATAGAGTTTGTTAGTATTTTGAAAAATCTTATCCATCTATACACATTTTGTGTCCAGTTCTATAACCATTTTTGTGTTCTTAGACTTATTCGAAATCTGAAGTTATTGCTGCTATGTGATTCAAAATTTCTTTTTGTTTCAAATTCAATAAACATTTTTGTATAGGACATCTATACATGTGTATGAATTCAAAAATGATCATATGAACAAAGCATATCCAACCTCAAAAAGAATGAGAAAAAAAAGAGCAATGAGAAAAAAGAATTAAGACAAGAAGTATAGTTATTTTTATGTTTTCAATTCATATACAACTGTAAAATGAGAAAAGTTCTAGAACTATTTTGTATGTCTTAAAAACAACACAAATTGCCTAAATTTGATCTGCTCTGCAAAGTTTCTTCTGTACTTTGGTAGTTGGTACAAGGTTCAAGCACTTAGACAATAATTTGCTTGAGTTTATTTTTTAAGAAAAGAAATGCTTTGCTGTCGCATATAGTGACTTAATCATACACAAAAGTTACCATATTATAAAATTAATTAGGGCTTTTTCAAACAAATAAAATTAAATTAATGGTAGTGCTTGGATGGCTCCACTCATTTGATGCATTTGAAGCATTTTAATAAATTTATATTATTATAAGGATGCTTAATCCAATGGGGAAGGCTATTACCCATCAAATTGACTATCTTATTGAAGATAATTGATGATTATTCCCAAGTTTCCATGTGAAGAGAAATTTTTTTTTTTTAATTTTTTTTTGCTTTTATTTTTAAATGTGACATCCTTCATTTATATAATACAATACATTACATGTCTATTTGTGTCAAAATGACAATATGAAATTTAAATTTTAGTACAAGTCTTAATTGCTTATTTTATATTTATTTTTTTATGACAAAACACAAGATTTAATATATTATACATCTAACAATAACTCATGTAATAAAATAAATCTGAGTATAAAATAAATCCTAAATGGAGAAAAAGAACCTTCACGCAGAAAAGATATGAGTCTCCACATAGGGAGTTAAAAAAACTCCACGTAGAGATGAAACCTCAGCCGTTGTTTTATATGAATAAAAATAAGTGAACAAAAATGAGAAAATAAACAATAATAAACCAATAGAGAGAAAAAAAATGGAAGAAAATATAAATTGAAGTAATGTTTAGTTGTGTTGAAGTAATGTTTCACCTCTAGAGTTCCTTCTACCCTGGAAAATATAAATTGACAAAAAAGAGAGGGCTGATTTTTATAGGAAAATGTCACTTATGATATAAATGTCACTTATAAGAAAATATAAATTGTCTTTTGACTCCTACAACTTCCTTTCACTAAGTGTCCGCCTAAACAAATTCAAATAATCAACACAAAAATAAAAGTAGGTTAATTTAAAAAAATAAAATCAACACTGAAATATTATCAAAACAAAGAAGAAGAAACATGAAAAAAGAAAAATTTACATTTACCGTGCACAAGAGTATGATGTTAATCGTAATAAATAATGAAAAAAGCAGAACACAGGAGTTCCATAGACAGTTATGTCAAAACAAACCAATATTCTTTATGTGTTGTAAGCTTTTTTCTTAAAAAGCTAAAAAACCCAAAACATAATAATTATTTTAACTCATATTTCAATTAAAAAATCAATAATGATTGTTGGATTACAATTGCTGATTACCTAAATAAAGTTCTTGCCTCACAAGTAATTGTAATTCAATGAGTTAAAATTCATATAATTCTTTTAGAAGTAAAATCTGATATAAGTATATTGTTGATATTTTAATGTTTTTTGTTTCATTGAAGCAAGTATATGGAGACTGTTCCAATTATCTTCTACTGGGGGGAAAACATAATTCGAGATCCCGATGAAGGTGTGTTATATGATGCTGAGCCAAAAGGGATATATAGGTTGTAACTTGGCACCACGCTTACCAATTTGGAGGAGATGTTCACGTCCAAGGTGGCAAGTTATGGGGAAAGTGTTCGATTGAACTTCAAATGTAGATATCCTTATCGCCAATGGCAAGCAATCAGCAAATACAAGATATTACCGATAAATGACGATGAGGCGTTGAACACCGTATTAAGTATCTGTGCAAGTTTCCAACCACCAAATTGTTTGGAAGTGTACATTGATAAAAAGGTTGTACACAATGTCCCAAATATGACACAGATGGATTCTCATCCATTCACTACATTGCTGACACATAGGATTGACACGACAGCGTTTCGGTCTCCTATGTATGAATCAGATCAATGTTATGCAGTGGGCTACACACAACACACATTTGAGGGCCATGGTGTGGAATCAAGTTCACGTGATGGATATGATTATGAATTTCACAATAACACAGAAGATGTGCCCACCTACAGCCATCATACCACTCCAGTTGAAGTTGCTGGTAATATGGCTAAAACGGTGAACTCTGTACAGTTTGCTGACAATGACATGTACGGTCCTGATGTCGCCTTAGACGATGATGAGAATGAAATGTGTGATAAAGAAAATTTATTGGGCGGATCAGATGATGATGATGATGAAGATGATGCTGACGCTCCCGTTGACCCTGAAAATGCCCCTATTCCACATAGACCTGAAATCCCTTTCTATGACAACATTCACATAGGTGGTGATTTTGACATGAGTAGCTGTGATGTCGTTCCCCGTAACCGGATCTAGAACGCTAAAATCCAGAGTTTGACAAATGGATGGTTTTTGTTGATAAGAAGCAACTTATACATGCTGTGAAATTGTACCATGCAACAAATAATCGAGAGTATAAGGTCGTAACCTCCAAGCGAGACCTTTGGGTGTCTGCTTGCAAGCACGATTGCAGATGGTGGTTGCGTGCATCTTAGTCGGAAACATGGTCTTTTTGAAATAAAGCAATACAGGGGTCCTCACCATTGTTTATACCCACAAATGAACAGGGACCACACTAATAATAGCTCCAATTACATTGCTTCTCATCTTTTGGGACAAGTTGCGATGAGTATAAAAATAAATGTTTACATATATATACATATTTGTTTGTTTATAGTGTTCACACCCAAATAATCCAACTCATATTTGATTGTCGTATGCAGAATGAACCTGATATGCCAATTAAGAATGTCATCGAAGATATCAAAAAGACCATGAACTATAGTATATCATACAAGAAAGCGTGGCATGCAAGGGCAAAGGCAATTAGAATGGTATTCGGGGATTGGGATGAATCATATAGGTAGTTGCCTAAATTCATGCATGCATTACATACATTTAATCCTGGCACCATCATTCAATGGAAGCATAGATATACCGGAGGTATAACCATTATGCCCGTCTTCCACTTTGTTTTCTGGTTTTTCAAACTCGTCATCGATGGATTCAGATATTGTAGGCTTGTTATTACCATTGATGGTACATTCTTATACGGCAAATACACTAGTGTGTTGCTTGTAGCAACCATCGTCACTGCCAATGGTAAAGTATTACCGCTTGCATTCACTGTTATCAACAAGGAGAGTTTGGATTCTTGGTTGTTCTTCATTTCAAATATCAAGGAACATATTGTCATGGATCAACAGGGAGTGACTTTGATATCTGATCGAGCTGAGAGTATTTTAGCTGCTGTGAGGCGGCATTGGCTGAATCTGTCGCTCCAATTTGTTGGATATCATCGGCACTGCCTTCGACATGTTTGTAGTAACTTTAATACAAAGTTTAAAAATAAGGAACTGAAACAACTTCTATGGAAAGCAGAGAGTGCTTATCAACAACAAAAGTGTAATGCTTACTTAGAACAAATACAGGCTATTAACCAAGATGCCATCGATTGAGTCCACAAGATGAATCCTGTGCAGTGGGCCCTTGCGTATGACGGTGGATATCGGTAGGGGGTATTGACCAGCAATGACGCAGAGTGCTTCAACAGTGTCTTGAAAGGTGCAAGGAACTTACCTATCGTAGCTATGGTTGAGTTTACATTTCGACGACTGGTAAAATATTTTGACAAGATGGGAGCCCAAGCAGAAATAGATGTACGGAATGAGTTCTAATACCCTAGAGAGATGCAAAAAATTATCGAGGAGGGCATCCCAAGGGGGAATACTTTCTAGTTAATATCATAGGACATGTTAGTTTGTAATATAAACTAAATTGTTATTATTATGTTGTGAAGTTAATTACACCTACATACATGAACTTCATTAGTTTGTATCAATATTGTCTGATAGGCCTTGCCGCATATTTGAGGTGCGAACATCTTTTTGCCATGGATGACGTCGCAATACACAGATTGTGCGCATGAATCAACCCATGTGCAGTTGTGGCAAATACGAGATAAGACACTATCTATGTTCTCATATGCTCGCTGTTATGTCTGAATACGGTGACAATCCATCCGAGTACGTTGATCCAGTATAGGTTTCTTGTATACATGAAAGTTTCGGAAACTAAATTCAATCCAATACCGCATTAAGATTATTGGGATGATCTGCAGTGGACCTTAATACCTAATGTACTTCGTCTGCGAGAAGTAAAACGAGGTCGTAAATCTATGTCCCATATTCTGAATGAGATGAATATATCAAATAGGCGTTTGACCGTTCGTTGTAGTGAGTGCCAGCAGACAGGCTATGATAGGCGAACATGTCCGGCGCGGCTTGGTCGATGAAGACTATGTAATGCTTACATGAGTTTCGTGAATTGTGAAATTGTAAAATGGTTGCGATTTTTAATTTTGAGATTGTAATTGGACAGCCGATGTGAATTTTTAGCTTGTAATGCAAATGACCCCATGTTAAACTATATTGTAATTGTTAATTCTTTAAATATATCATTTTTTATTTGTAATAGATCATTTTTAATTTTTAATTCTTTATATATTGTAATTGTTTTATATTAAAAAAAATTTACAACTAACATACTAAGCAAATAAATTAAACTAAAAATGTATGCAAAAACATTTAATTGTAGCACATAGGCCTAAGTTTTTATTGTGTATTTGATTGAAAATGTGAATTATAAAATTCTATACTTAATCAAATAGTTCTTCTACCATTTGAAAATTTAATATTTATGAATAAATTTAATATTTTCGAATGCTGCAACCATTGTTCACATTTACAATTTATGAATAAATTAATGTAATTTAAAATTTTTATAATTTATTCAAACTTTTAGCATTACAAAATCAATAATTAATTTTTGTCAAATATGTCATAAATGTAATCATCAACCTATTATTGAAAAAAAAAAAAAAATCTCGTTCCATTTTTTTGCAAATATTTATGTAGGAAAACTATCCACATGTTACTGCACTATGTTCATGGTCATTATTAAGCTTATGTAACTGAGGCCCTAAAATTATTTTGGAAAAGATTTCTATAGTAGTTATAGCATACATAACGGTAGGTTCTGTTGAATTTTTATCATATTTAATGACACATAATTTTAAATCTTAAAGTTCAAATATATATATATATATATATATAAATCATAAATTATGGAACAATTATAGTTTTTTTTATGATTATAATTAGATTTTAGTGAATTGCTTCAATGTTAGTGGCACATAAATTTATAATTTTAAAATAACCGAACACATTTTTTTTTTCAAGTCGTCATGTATGGAATTAATTAGAGTTTAGTTGTTATAGTTAAATTACAGTTAATCAATAGAGGTTTTTGAAATAAAAATTAATTACATTTTAGTAAATTGCTTCCATATATAGTATCACACAAATTTAAATTTTCAAATAGCTGGGTATACTTTTCTTTTACAAATCGTAATTTATGAAATAATTACAGTTTTTCTGCTATGATTAAATGAGATTTTTATTGTTATGATCTAGTATTTCACTTGTACAGGCTTCATGGCACATCTACCTAAGGATGTCCCACTTTTCAGCCATCCACATCGGGCTGACAGTATATGGAAGCATCCGGTATGCAATAACGTTTGTTGGACTTTACGTTTACAATTAAAATACCCTGCATTTTGTTTCATATTGCGTGATAATGCTATTATTTAAACTAGTCATTCTGTTATATAGGACGAGGCATGCACCGTGTTGACATGCCGCCGAGCAGATTATGGCTTGTGGGAGCATCCGTTGGACCATAAAGTCTTGCAGTATATACTACGCACGGGATTCTATGGTGTCTACTGTATCGGGCATATTAGACTGGACCTCCTACTCATCACTGCTCTCGTCGAGAGGTAGTGCACAGAGACTCATACATTCCATTTCCCAATCGGAGAGGCCACCGCCACATTGCAGGACGTATCTGTCCTATATGGTCTACGGATTGATGGGCGAGCAGGTACTGGAGTTGACCCATTATTGATGAGGGAGCAGTGGATAGCCCTATGTGCTGAGCTATTGGGAGTAGCACCTACACCTGCAGACTTACAGGCAGGTAAACTGAGGGTAAGGTGGCTGGCCGAGCAGTTTGGTCCTCTTCCAGATCAGGCTCCAGATGAGTTGGTACAGCAACATGCCCGAGCATATATTCTGTGGCTTATTGGGGGGGTACTTCTCCCTGATAAGTCACAGAACCTGCTCAAGCTGATGTCCTTACCACTGTTGAGAGACATTGACGAGATCGGCCAGCACAGCTGGGGTGGCGCGGCTTTGGCATTCTTGTATAGGATGCTATGTCGAGCAGCTCAGGTGGGTGCAAAGGAGATCGGAGGACCACTTGTCTTGCTGCAGGTTAGTAAAAAATTTATTACATGTCAATTCATATTGTATGACATATATCATTGCAGATTTGGGCGTGAGAGAGACTGATTCGCATTGCCCCGTCTAGGCGGCAAGTGGTTGCTCCTGGTGAGCTTCCCATGGGCCAGGGGGACATGCAGTTGCCACCCGGACCTCAAGGTAGCCGGTGGAGGGATGACTTTGGCCTCGAGGTCGTATCGACCCACGTAGTCGTCGTTTATAGAGACCAACTCGACCGGATGATAGAGGGCGAGGCATGAAATTTTGCTCTCAATTTTAGTTGTCTTGTTCATTGTATATGTTTTTAGTTCACGAGCAAATTTTAATATACTTGTCGTTATTGTAGTTTATCTGGCAGCCTTATGCTGGGGTCCTCAGTATGCTCTCTGACTACTGCCGACTAGGTCAAGAGATATGGATGGCGAGAGTTCCACTTATTTGTTTTGATGTGGTTGAGTGACATCCCCCTCATCGTGTCCTCCGATAGTTTGGTTGAGTCCAGTACGTGCCGGATCGGTTCGACACCGAGTGACGGTTGCATGTGACTGATAAGCGTGGCCGAGCTGGCACTGACTGGAGTCTCTTTTATATGCGATATATACAGTTGTGGGATACCCGCCGGGACAGTATTGTATAGGCTGACTGGAGCGATGAGGTGCTCCCCTCTTCCACCCGTACATGTTGTGGTATCGGCGACATACACGCCTACTACTCAGTAATCTGAGCCGCTCTATCTGAGTCCGGATATTAGGGAGTTAGGCCTTATCTTGAGGCATTGGTGAGTATCATAGTATGTGTCAGATAATTATTAAGATCATAATTGATTTACTTTCAGTCAACTGTAGCCTAATACGTCCGAATTTTTGTTCAGGTGGTTGGAGCTGGGAGGTCATATCACTTGGCTCAGGATGCCCTTTTCAGACATGATGGACAGCATGCCTTGCAGGTCGTTGCAGAGATCCGAGACTTATTGTACGAGTCGATCTAGCATGCCCATCGGGGAAATCGTCTGCATTTTGGCCACTACGGTGTACACAGTGCAGCAGCTGCTCCAGACACATCAGTGCCATCCACGTCAGTGCCGTCCACTTCAGCGCCAGCCACATCAGATCCTTGGACATCAGTCACCCCACCACATGCTACCCCATACATATCTCCAGATTCCCTCCACGTATATCCTACCCAGCACACTGGCATACCTTATGTAGCTGACCCTGATTGGACACCGCCCCGATATATGCATGACGTTGTTACCTTACCCATCCAGTTACCACCACCAGACAGTTTAGGTGTTTGTAGTGTTGGGGTTGATGCATGTACATCACATAGTCCCACACTACATACACCTACTTTGGTGGGGACTAGTTCGACCGCGACCATGAGCACACATGATGCAGTTCTCACTGACATCTCCCACATTGAGGATGAGGCCCATATTGAGGCCCTCCCAGAGCGCGAGGGAGAGGTCGAGGTTATGGTCGTGGCGGACGTCGCGGCCAAGGTCGGGGTACAGGCAGAGGCAGAGGCAGAGGTCGAGGTCCAGCTGCAAATCGTGATATAGTTGCACCAGATGAGGGAGTTTCACAGCTCACAGCAGTATCCGATTTTGGGCCAGAGACAGGATCAGGGGCAGCACAGGCAAGAGAGGGAGGGTCACACTCATAGGCTCCACTGGCAGTCTGTGGAGGGTCACATGTAGGGGAGGGAGTGCCACAGGATACACATTTACAATTGGGGGAGCCACATATTCAGAGAGTCTACGGCATGAGACCAAGAAGGGAGGTCTACAGTCGAGGTTATGGGACTGGGGGCAGGTTAGGGCACTAGCAGGTGTGATATGGAGTGTATAGTTTTTTTTATTTATAGTTTTTGTTATAATTTTTGTAAATCAAATTTGTACAGAGGATGTAAATGTGCCATATTTATTTATTCAAAAATAGAATTTTATAGTTTTTTATTCTTACTTATTTTGATGATTTCCTAAATACTTCAAGTATTCAAATCATGATGTCACAATGGCTTTAAACAGGGTGATTATATACATAAGAGATTGAAGTTGTGCTGCATTTGGCACCATGTGAATTTTCGTTTTACAATAATAAACTATATAATTTTTTATACAATTTTTTTTTTAAATAATTTTTTTTATGTATATAAATATTTCTTTACAAAAAACACAAAATAAATAATTACATAAATTTTATTTATTATTCTGTACTTTTTTTCCCAAAAAAATTGATAACATAATGATAAATTTAAGAACACTTTTTTTTTTAAACACACACACACACACACAATGTCACGCCCCACTTTTTATTACTCGATGTATTACCAATTTCATTTACTTAATTCCATTTCAGAGATAACATGCGGAAATAAACTCTTATATTCAACTTGTAGAAGTGAATAACATTGCTCTCATTCGTATGCAAGTAAATACAACATGAGAACACTAAATAAATTGCCCTTGGGCTTACATCATTAAAAAATCAAGAAGAAGGGTATAACCCTTTTACATAAATGGCATTCTACCAACACAAAAGAGGCCCCGTGGCCAACAAATAAGAAGATCCAAAACCTTGTAGCACATCCTGGCTATCACCTGAAAAAGATTCAACAACGTGGGATGAACATATAGTCCAGTAGAGATCTCAACATGATCCTCAACAATAACAACTTATAGATAGCTATGATCATGAATGTTCAATCTCATACTAGAATAATAATGTGGCAGTTTATACAAAATATACATAAGTATGAACTTTTCTCGAAAACAGCCATTTCATTCAACGCTATAAGCAGTTCACCTTCTTTCCTTTTAATTACCCATTTTCCCAAACTTTCATGACTATAACAGTTTTAGAAAAAAAAAAACAATTTCACCAAGCCCATTACTCTTCCCCCATTTTCCGTACTTACAACAAAATGACCTTTTTTGAAAACATGTTCACAAATACCCCTTTTTCCTTCACACTTTCCAAAATCTCAAAATGGCATTTTGGTTTGTTCCTAATACATTCATATCAATACATGCATGCCTTAAATAAAAGGGAAATAATAAATCATCAACATGTATATAATCCACAAATGAGGCAGCTCGGCCTTTCAAAACTGTAACCATCGCAACCCATAACATATTCAGATACACTGACGATAACAATTAAAACTCTGCTCTACCGGCTATATGCACAGTAGCTAAGGATATGCCAAAGCGATAAGCGAGATAATAACTCATTTTAAACATTTCATACCTCATAATAGATACACATTTTAGTCCTGTATCAATCTCAGACAAAAACACTTCCATACTTCACAAATGATACACATTTTGGTGTTGTATCAATATCAAACAAAAACACTTCTATACTTCACAAATGATACACATTGTAGTGCTGTATCAATGTCAAACAGTTTCCGGTTTAGAGGTCCATCCCCTATCTTCCCCTAAACCGTGGAGTATATCCACTATCTCCTCCCACACAACACAATGTATATAAACAATTATCATATACAAATTCCTCAATACAACAAAGCATCACTAACAAGTGTAATACATACACATAAACTATTCAATAATGTTTAACCAACACAAGTGTAACGCATACATCGCAATTCAACACAACAATGTCATCCTCCACCGATGACCAAGGACAAAACCTCTAGATGCATGTATTCAGTACACCTAATAAAAGAGACTCAACTCTCAAGCAAACCTTAAACCCAACAACGACACTAGTACGATAGGTAAGGATAAAACCCCCAAATGTGTGTATTCGACACTCATGATACAATAGTTTAATTCTCAAATTTATTTTCCGAGACTCACATAGAGTTAACATTTCATTTACCATTTTCAAGATCAACTTCATAATTTTCTTAAGTCAACATGTTCCATCACTTATTCTAAAAACACTTTTCCCTTTTCACAAAACCAATTACATTCTCTTCATTTTACAAAATCAATTCCATGGATAATAAGCCATAACCCAACTTGATTCAATACGTTCATTTCAAAATAACCCCAATACCATAATTAATCCCTTAACTGTTAACACCTTCTACACAACTCATATTAACAATAGAAATTTACCAACATTGTTCAACCGTAAATCCTTTTTATTTTACCAAATCAAAATCCGTAAATCCTTTTTATTTTACCAAATCAAAATATAATTTAGGGCTTTCTCTTCTTTCAACAATAACATACTAATTTTACTCTTTAATTAGTCCAAACCACAGTCAGTGATAACAAAACCATTCTCAAACAACCAACCCTAGGTTCCCCTCATGATTTTCAAACAAATCCAACACGGATATGATTTTCATGCAATACAAAACTACCACATGTCTATCTATAGACGGAGTATTGAAAAGGAACAAAGAAATCCCTACCTCAAATGGAGAGACCAAATGGAGAAGATGAAGGCCAAAAACCAAAGTGCTCCAAATTGCCAAACTTTCAGATTAAAAATGAAGCCCTCAACCCACTCTACCTTTCTTACCAAGGACTTAGTATAGATTTACACTAGAGGGAGATGAAAACCTAGAGAGAAGGTGTGTAGGGAGAGAGAGAAGATGGTTCTAGGGTTTTGAAATCAAAAGGGAGATGAACAAGTGATATTGAAAGGTTGTTATTAAAGCCCATTAATTGGAAAATGAAAGGACAAGTTAGAATTAAATGAACACTAACTAGCATTAAATGAACACTAACTAGAATTAAATGAACACTAGTTAGAAATATAAATGGACAAATTTGTCATAAAATCCCACTAATGGAATATGAATGGATCACCAATTGGAATTGAATGAATCATTATGAAAATTTAATAGACACTAGTTGGAATTAAATGGACATCAACCCTTGGTTTCCAAACACAACTAACCTATTTTAAACCTACCCAACACGACCAAAGACTCATATACAAAGAGTAAAGGATGGAAACAGGAAAAAGACGACAATACATCCACGGAACCGAGTCTGAAATACAATTAAACAATGAAGGGAAAACCGAGATCGCTATACACAATAAATTTAAAATATAAAATATAAAATATAAACAATAAAAAAAGAGAGAAGATGGTGAAACGTGGAACTGCACAGCAGTTTATAAAATGTGGGAAGTGGAAAAGTGGAAGCTATTTACTGAGTTGGTAATTTACGATTTTACCCATAATTACAATTTGATATAAGTTTTAAAATAATAGATTATTTAACAAGTTATGGTCATTTTAGGAAAAAAAGAAAAAAATTTGTAAGCTAGGCTTCAGATTCATGACACCAAAATTGGTGTTCCCTTTTAATAATAGAATAGATTAACCCTCTAACTGGACCTAAATTTTGTACTAATAAATAGTTTCTCCAGCACCCAAATTCTTTAATTTGCCAACCCCACATTCCTTCATTCCTATTATCATTTCACTCGAAGAACCCCAACTCCCTCTACTGGACCCTCAACCATTTTCCTTTGACGTTGTGTCGTTCCCCAAAATCTGATTTTTGTCAACAGCCGACTCGTTACCACCATTAGACTAACTATTTTTATTACAACTCCAGATATTAGTGGGTGACTCATTCTCATGCGTGGGTTGAGATTTTATTTCAACTTTACTCTCCTCAGTATTCGAAGAATCCCAAGCAGCAGAAGTTTTTGACTGAGGTACATGCTCAACATCTTCTTACTTTACTGTGGGTGACTCATTCTCATGCCCGGTTTGAGATTGTATTTCAACTTTACTCCCCTCAGTATTCGAAGAACCCCAAGCAACATAAGTTTTTGACTGAGGTATATGTTCTACATCTAGGTACTTCACCGTGGGTGTGTTTCACAATGCTGTCTACGATTGAGAAAATAATTTCGATTTTATCTCATGTAACTTAACTCATGGGCATTTCAAGACACTTGGGGGTATTTACTTGCATTTCATTTCATAGTTGTTTATGAACAGTATTGCTTTAAAACAAAGAAAATTAAAGCATTTGTTTCATTTTATGATTTAATTTATAATTTTAAAAAATTATAAAAAAGCAAGCATCAGAAAACAGTTTACTGTGGCGATGTGACAACTTACTGCATTGAAATGGCAGAAGCAAGCAACAAAAAATTGACAGTGATTGAGCGAAATAATGTCTTAAACAATGTTGTATGTTGTGTCGTATCTTCGTTACTGGAGTGTAAGACAATGTTGTTAATCTAGCTTACGAATGTATTTCAACTATTTGTTATATGAACCTAAAATTTATGAAATCACTACATTTATAAGTACACATGTCAAGGTTCGTTACAAATTTCTCTTCCTATTGATAACTCATGTATAAGCATTACAAAGCCATTATAATGAATGAAAACGTTTGGTCATACATGCAACCAAGTTCATTCAGTATCATCATTATATTCCACATCAATAATGCATGAAATCCTGAAAGCCTAGTTCAAGTAGCATTCTTCAAAATAACAATAATGGAGAGAAAGCAAAGGTATTTGTTATTTGTAGAATTACAAGAGCTATTCAAAAACTATTGAAATTCTTCCCTTCATTGATAAGTCGTGGATAAGCATTACAAATCTATTACAAGATAAATGGTTTGGTCATTCATCCAAACAATTTCATTCATTATCATCATCATCTGACATCTTAATATCAGATTCATACATAACATCCATACTCCAGGCGAAGTACTGGTGTGCATCATTCATTAACCTATCTTCGGCATGCTCATTTGCGGTCTTCATTAGTTCGGACCTTTGCAAACGTTGGGTCATGAGATTAACTTCGTCGCGGATACGATGCAATGCCCTTTATAACAACTGTGGAGTGTCAGTTGGCATACGCATGGCTAACTGGCAAGGAAATTTAATATTAACTTCACGACATAGCTCAACAAGAACGTTTGCTTGAGTTATGCGAAATTTCCACTCAGCTCTCATGGTATTGACGTCGGCATGTGAGTAACACAAATTTGGATTTAATGGGTATTGAAATTCATCTCCATCTGCAACCTAATAGCGACCCATTGCTGAATATAGATCAACCACCGTATATCTCATGATGATATCGCTCGAAATAGCTATAAAACTTTTGTTGTGGTAAGATGCGACATTTATACCATATATACACATGGTAGCTGTATGTTTGAAATTATTGTAAACAACTATGCATCAGAGTTGTCACATCAACTTTTATGATCTAAATAACTATGTATCAACTTTATAGAAGTTGTCACTTCGACTTTTATTTACTACTCAGTGCATATCTGAAGGTTTTAAGCATAGTTCAAATCCGCATAATTATTTTAATTTCATTTTTCCGCTGACAAATATAATTTAATTTATTTTGCCTTGACAATATATTTAATTTCACTTTTCACTTTACATATTTCATTTCATTTCATTTAATTGGAGAAATTTGACCAATTTAATTTCAAGTTAACTATGTCTTGATTTAAGTCGGTGTTGTTCTTATCTGCATACTAGGCTAGCTTTTATCTGTAACACTTACAAGTTGTATACATCGAAAAACCCATTCATTCTAACTCTACTACAAATTAATCTTCAATACATTCTACCTCTATAATATTTTATCTTCAAGGTTTATGAATCTATTTGGAGCTGCATAGGGTGGCTTTTTAAACACAAAGGGTCTAATTGTTTTGTTGTTTTGTTCTGACACCCTCTTATCCCATTATGAATTGTAGAAATTCACATGGACACAATAGCTATGGTATGATAATAAATTGTAGATCGGCGCAGTAATATGTCCAACATTTATCAGTGATGCAAAGACTTTAACAGACGTAATAAATTGTATGCTTTGTTTTTTTCTCAGATGCTATGTGACTTTGTGCAGCGATGCAATGATGCATGTGACTTTTTTCCTCAGATGCAGTGATGCATGTGATGCATGTGACTTTGTACAGTGATGTAGTGATGCATGTGACTTTGTGCAGTGATGCAGTGATGCATGTGACTTTATGTAGTGATGCAGTGATGCATGTGACTTTATGTAGTGATGCATGTGACTTTGTGCAGCGCGACTTAGATGCTTTGTTTTTTCCTCACATTTTAGAATTCATCTAAGTCACATTAATACGACCACATGGCAATAGTGTTGACAACCAACTATATAAAGGACTGAAGGAGTGATGGCAAACACACAACCTTTTCACTCAGTTCTCCCTAGGAAACTATCGTTCATCTATTGAGAAAAAATCAAATGGAGTATAGATTCATGGCAGTGGGTAGGAATTGCAGAAGTGAGAGTTCACGACGAGGAAGGGGACTTGGAGGGGGTAGGAACTTCGAAAGAGGTGAGAGTTCATGCCGAGGAACAGGACCGGGAAGGGGAAGTGGCGATGCTAAAGAAGAAACACCATTTACTTGTTAGATGCCTCTTGTGCTTATCATGATAGGTTTGGGAAGGGACATTTTGTCATGCCCAAGTACTATCGAGATCTATGTGGTTTCGTAGAGGATCCATCTAATAATCAAACAAAATATGGTTTAACAGACGCTAGACTTCTGAAGTGGCCCACATTATTTATAGAGCGAGTGCAAATGGAAAGATTATGTCAGGAAAATCGACTGAAGGTGCCGAAAGCACGTTCAGTTCAAATCCAAAAGGAAGATCCAGATAATGTTGATCGACTATGTGAAAGACTTCAATGTGAGATTTCTCAAATGCGCCGTAGGTCAAACCACGATATAGAACTATCTATACTTAAGTCGGATGCCAAGAAGAACGGAACAACACCAGATGCTGCGGCTATCAAGGCTATCAAGGGCGATCCTGTACTTCTCTCTGACCCTGAGCTCTCTGATTGTTTGAACTCTGAGATTGCCGATTTGAGCGAGGATTAGGCGTCTATCTGTCTACTAAATTATATTAGGTTATCCATAATTATATGTTGTGTGTGTTAAAATAACTCTTTCGACATTGAGTTTGTGAAAGGTTTGTTTAATATTTGTCTATGTAACTGTTAAGTATTGTACTCGTTGCTTTATTTTATGTTCTGTGTTATGTTGAATGTTTCCACAAATTATTTTTGTAGAATACTTATGTTTGAACTAGCTACGGCGTTCTAAAGTGTTATAAGTGTTATAGTTATACATTTATTTTGTTTTCCTGTTCGTAGTAGTAATTAGCAAATTAGATACTTTATATATATTGTGTGAAGTTTTATTTAAATATTTCGTGGCAACAAAAATTTAAGGGAACAACAAATATTTAGTTTCGAAAATTCAGCAAAAGTAGGCTGAGTTTGGGAAATAAATTAGTATAGGGGCTTAGTTTGGGAAAAGCCCCGACAAAATCTCTTTGAAACTGCTCAAAATGTTCTCTGGGAGGGTGCGTGTCTCGGGGCCATTATTTTCTTCTTCTTTTTTAATTTTTAATTTTTTATTTTTTATTTGTTGTTTTTATTTTTGTCCATCATCGATCTTTTTAAAATTATATTTGAATTATATAACAAAATAAAAATTTATTTAAAATTTTATATTTAAATAACAATTTAAAAAATATCAGGTAAATTAAGCAAATATTTAATTTACATTTTTTACACAATTCACTACTCTTTAGACAATGCATGCTGTTTATTTTTAAAAAATTTAATGTATAAATTATTTATGTAAATATCAAATTGATCTAATAATCGTACATATAATTTTATCATTTAAAAAAAATAATGGATGCGAAACATAATTTCAAAATTATATAATTTATTTTTAAATATTAAAATAATAAAATTTGGAAGCTAAGATTGTTTATCAATGCGATATTTTATATGAATAATTTATATATAGAGATCTACAAGATGATTGAGCGAATTATAGAATGTGGATTGAATAATAACAATAATATTAATCAACAGTGGGTGCTCATAAAAGCGTGGTTACGAACGCTTTCCTTTAAATTTGTATTTCGGTTAAAAGCGTGGTTATCATCCACGCTTTCTGAAAAAACAAAATTTTATTTAAAAGCACAGTAAAAGCGTGGTTCAAAACTACGTTTTCTGAAGAAAAAAAAAAACAAATTTTACTTAAAAGCGTGGTTCATAAATCAAATTTCTTTAAAAGTGTGGTTTGTAACTACGCTTTCTTAATTAAAAGCGTGGTTTGTAACTTTTACAATTTTACAAATTTTTCGCGGGAGGGTCACAAAAATTGTGAAAGCGTGGTTCACAACCACGTTTTAGCTAGTTTGGAAATTTCGTCCAAACTAGGCCTAATTTGGGAAATAAGTTGCTATTTTGCCTTAATTTGGGAAAAACCCCCAAATTTTCTTATTTCACATGTCACATCAAACATTTAAAACTCAATTGAACATTCAACTCAAAACTCAATTCAAAACTTTTTTCAAAACTCATAACCAAACAAATTTTCTACACTCAAATCTTAATTTCAAAACTCACAAACTCAAAATACAACTCTATTTTCAAATCATAGTTCTAAAACTCTACCAAACGCTACCAAAGTTTTTCCAATGGTTTAAGTGGCTAATGGGCTCACTATTAAAGAGGTTAAGGAAATAGTCCAGAATGTTAGCCTTAATATCCTTAGCCTCAGTTATCCAATTACCAGCATTATCTTTAAGAGCATTGATTTTGATTTTTCTTTTCTTAGTGATGGTGGAAACACGAAAATATTTGATATTTCTATCTCCAAGAGTAATATGCCTAGATCTAGACTTTTGGAACCATAAAACCTTTTCTTGGAATAGAGTACTATTGTATTGCTTGATAAGGTCATTCTCAAGGAGATAAATATTGTGAGAAAAATTATCAGCAAGGCTCTTTGGGTGCCCTTAATCTTGGTAAGAAGATGTCTTTTTCTTTTAAAAATATTACCAAAAACCTCTTTGTTCCACTCTTTAACTCTACGGGTGAACTCACCAATAGAGTTAAGAAGGTTATTGTCTACATCAGCCCAGGAGGAATTAATAACATTAATAAGGTCAGGATGGGACATCCAGGCAGCTTCAAATCTAAAAGGCCTATTAAGGGGGTTAAGGATATGAATACCTTAGGTGTAGACGACAAAAGGTGAGTGATCAGAGTAAGTTCTTGGCAGAACTCTGACTGTGGCTTCTAGGAACATAGTTCTCCATTCTGAGTTGCTCATAACCCTATCCAGCCTTTCCATTGTGTTCGCAAGACCTTGTCTGTTATTTGTCCATGTCATTCTTTGTCTGGAGCTCCCTAGATCAATCAAATTGCAGTTGTTTGTCCTGTCCAGGAACTTTTGATTCCTAGCAGAGCTTTAAGAAGGAGTGTAGCTTTTTCTTTCCTCTTGGTTAGTGAAGTCATTGAAGTCCCCTACAATTAACCAGGATTTATCCATTCTTCCAGCTATTGTCTCCAGTTCATCCCACAGATTTTCCTTCAAAACTGGGTTTGGACTGGCGTACATTGTAGCTAAGACCCACTTTTCATAATCTGCTTTATGGATTGTAGCATGAATAGATTGGGGGCTTACTGAGGAAGCTCTCACATTGACTTTCCCAGACTATACAAATACCTCTCACTTTTCCTATTGGGTCGACAGTGGTTGAGGCCGTAAAACCCAAGCTGTTGAAGAAGTTACCCATCTTACTAAAAGCTACCTTTGTTTCCATGAGAATTATAATTTCTAGCTTGTGAGTTCGAACCATCTCAGTTAAGTTATGTTTAAAGGTGTTATTATCGGTTCCATGGCAATTTCAGAAAAGTAAACGGAGCAAATCCATAGATGGGTAAGATAGAGATGAGTTAGTTACCAGATCCTTAACAATGTTGTATATCCTCTGACGGTCGTCCTCCTCCGATCTCATGGAGGCCATCTAGAATGAGTGGAATGGGTTTATGTTCTTGCTCCCTCAGTTTAGCTCTACTGTCAACCGAATTTGCTCAATCCACCAGGCAAAAGAGACGAGGTGAATTACTTCTTTTTCTGGCTCTAACAACAGACTCGCTGTATTGGTCTGGTTCAGATATTCTTCTATCTCCATCGTCTAATATTCTAGAGTCTGGATGTCATTCCTCTCCATAGTTGTTTTCACCGTGAGGATCCTCTAGAGTGATCCCTCTAGAGTGATCTCCTGCAGTAAAGGAGATGGGCGTGACACCTATCCCACTAATGGAATTAAGGGTTGAGATCAATCCTCACCAAAACGACGTCGTTTTGGTGAGGAAATAAAAAAAAAAGAAATAAAAAACCTTGAACAGAATGATGAGAGAAGATAGAGATTTCATGGCCAAACCCCCCCACCTCAGAGGTTACGGCCACCTAGTCCCCCACCCTCACCGACCACCGCCAATTGCTCCCCAACCCTCCTCCGGCCAACCATCCTTTCCCCCACTCCTCTGCCTCCATCCATCACCGGAAGATAACTATGAAATTTGTTGGAAAAAACTGTTTGAAAAAATGCTTGGTCAGGAAAAAAGAAAAAAAACAGTGTGTCTGTTTGAAGGAAAAAAAACAGAGCATGGTCTATACTATCCATTTGAGTGAAACAAAAAGAAAAAAAAAAAGGAAGAAAAGTTTAGAACAGGAAACGGATCTGTGTTTTGCAAATGCGATTGAACCAAAGGTGTTGGAGTGGCGACGGTGGCGGAAGAGATCGAAGACGAAGGTGAAGGCGTTGGCAGAAGATCTTCCAGATCTCCGCGGCAGCGGCGGAGCCATGCCGGCGACGTCCTCCTCTTCTCTCATTCTCTCAGCCTTTCTCGCTATTTCTCTTCTCTCAGCCCTTCTCTCTGTTTTGAAATTTGAATTTTTTTTTCAAATTACACAGAAAAACGACGTCGTTTTTGTCAGGAAAAATCTCAACCCTCCGATGATCACTCTAGGAGATCACTCTAGAGAAGAAACTCTAGAGGATCCTCATGCGTTTTCACCTGGGTCTGGTGGGTCTCTCTCTCTATTCAGAGAGTTTGTGGAGCTAACGACTGTAGTACTTTGTGGAGTTGGGATAGCCCTAATTGTCAAGGTTGGGTTAACATCTACCATGATTAGATCGATATGGGGTTGGGTGTTTTCCAATTCATGAACCATGTTAGAATTACTCTTATCCTTTAGACTGTCTTTAGAGTGATTGACGCCTCTTGCTTGTTCACAGACTCAAGGTTCTGCCCTAGATTCTTTGGGGTGAGATGATGCCCCTTCCTCCATTGTCTTCCAACTGGATTTGCTCAGTGCTATCTTAACTGGCTCTTTTGATTTGGGTGGGTATGACCCAGTTTTACCTTTACTCTTAGGATCATTGAGTTGGTTTGGGCCTACTGGTATATTGGCCACTTCTTCTTGGGCTTTCTCAAGGCCTGACCTAGTATTTTTCCTTCCCCAGTGCTAGTTCCGAGCCCATCTTAGCCCTCATCTAGATACTTGAACTTATTATAATTGCTTGGACCAAAAGGGTCTTGGGCCCTCTTGGGCTGGGCTGGCCTTTGGTTCCGTTTGGTGACTAGCATCCATGGGCCAAAATTTTCCTCATATTCTTTCTCCTATTACAGGTGGCCGTTAGGTTCTAGAAAATGATTGATAGTGACTCCATCGCCGGTAACGGATAGGTTTTTTCCGCGATGGAGCATTTGGGGCTTTGAATCTGCAAGCTTCTTTTCTATGGTCTATCATTTCATAGAAAAAGCAGAATGAGTGAAGGGATTCGTATTCAATGGTATATCACTTATCCTCTAGTATGAATTTGGGTTTCAATGGCTTACTCAAATCCATTTCCATACACACTCACGCGAATTTTTCCCTCGTAACCATTGTTGTTGTCCAGTTGATATTTAAGGGTTTCCTAATGGTTTTTGCAATAGCAAATAAAATTTTTTCTTGATAGTGCTCAATCGAAAGCTCTAGAAACCGAACCCAAATTGCGGTTGTGGTTTCAAAAGCTTCTGATGGTTTGAAGTTTGGCTCCCACCGTCTCACGATGATGTAGTGGTCCATAATCACCCATGGGCTCCCTGTGAAGACTTTAGCACAATTAGAAAGATCAGAGAATTTAAATAGGAAGTAGTTACTTCCCAGATCAATGGCATTAAATTCACCTTGTAGTCCCCACATGTTCTCGACTCTAGTATAGAGCATTTTATAACCAATGCTTTTTCCTAGTAGTCTAACTATTAGTGTGTTCTCCCATGGCTTCCTAATCTTGTCCAGTAGCTTCTTAGGGAGAGAGACTCTAAGAAATCCCATATGCTCTGGTTGAGTGGAATAGATTTTTGATTGTCCCTCTTGATCTTCGTCCTCCTCATCCGATGAGAGGATTTCCAATCTACTATCAAACATGTAGTCCCCATTGTTAATTGAAGTCAGAGCTTAATTGAAAGATTTAGGAGGGGACTTTTCTGTATCGTTTCAGTATCCATAGCCACCTCTATTTCCATGGTATTGGCCATTGTTGCACCAAGCTTTTAACCTTTTTGGTGCTTCTAATCAAGTGTTCTTCCTCTTCTAAAGTTGTCTCAAGATTTACTGGATCTTGGTGGTCGATGTTGTTACCTAAGCTGGGTTCAGTCATCTCTCACCAACTCTTTTTGTTAGACCTCTTAATCACAAAGGGTTGAACCATCTTTTTAGAAACTGCACTATGTCAAAAGACATATGGGTTCACATCTAAAGTAACAGGTTGTGGGAAGAAGGAATTGATAAGCCTCTGGTGGATTGGGCTACTTTTAATGTGCAAAGCAAATAGTTTTATAATGGTAAAAAATGGTTCCTTGTATTTATTGTTTCACTTTGGCAAATTTGGAAGGATCAAAATAGAATTGTTTTTGATAACCAAACCAACCCAATCCAAATCAATCTTAAGAAAATTAGGGATTATGTCTATGAAATTGATGAGGCTTATCAATTCCCTCTCTACCCACACCTTCATTTTCGAAGACTAATTCAGTGGTGTTGCCCAACTGCAGGTAAACTAAAATTGAATATAGATGGATGCTCAAAGGGAGATCTAGGTCAGGCTGGCTATGGTGGACTCTTATGAGATGAGACAGGAAATTAGACTATGGCAAGCTAGGACACTGCTCAAGTTTGAAGGCAGAGATATGAGCAATATACAGAAGGCTTATCATTCTCTTCCAAAAAGGCATCACAGAGGTAGAAATTGTTGGAAAAAATGGTTTAATATAGGCATATTTTTTAGCCCAATTTGAGTGGGCCCCAAACGTCTTTTGGGGTGGGTCCGAAGAGGTGAAGTGTTCCTTGCCACGTGGCAAATCACACGGTGAAGACGGAACGTCAAAACCATTTATGAGTGAATGGGAAGTTAACGTCGTTTTTGGGTCTAACATTAATTTTTTAGATAAAATTCATTTGAATTTTTTCAATAAAAATTATTCTGAGAATTTAATTTAATTCTAAATTCAAATTTTGGGTTCCTAAGTGATTTCCTAAAGTTTGTAATTGTGGAAATTTAATTTAATTCTAAATTCAAATTTTGGTTTCCTAAAGTTTGTACCTCTTCCTTTATTTATTAAACTATTTCAATAGTTTAATATATATATATATATATATATATATATATATATATTTCAAATAGTTTAATAAAAAACTATTACAAACAGTTTTGAACTTGGTCCTTTAAACGGCTACTTTTCAAATTGTTTGGAAGGAAATTAGTTCCGTGTGCAACGGGCAAAAATCTGTTTGAAACAGATTGCATCTATTCATTTGGTTTTGGTACCTGTTCGGACAAAATTTGTGCCTATATATACCCTTCAATTCCAGCAGTCTTGGGGATCCAATTTTTCCATCCGAAAATCAGTATTAGAAAATTCCTTTTATTGTCCAAACTTTGATTTTTGGTGCATTATTCTTCATTTTAGTTCTTCATTTTAGTTTTAGAATAAAATAAAGAGAGTATTAGAACACAGGTTTGGTTCGCCGAACAATTTGTTTTGGAGTGCTACTACAAATTGATTAAAGATCATTGTATCCTGGGAGATAGACGCCACTCAACCGTAAGCGCTATAGCGGGGCGAATCTGTCTTAAGGACATAGTGTCACACACTCGACTTGGTCTTTTGAATTTTTAATTCGGTTCGATAAATAAATTCGGTATGTTATTTATTTATTTTGTTTGATTTAGTTTCAATTTATTTTATTTACACAGAAGATTGTTCCAACAATCTTAAGACATATTTGAATTTATTCTGTTTACAGAATTTTTTCGTTTGTTTCCTTTTCTCTTTCTTCTTTTAAGAAAATTATTTTTTGTAAATTTACAAAATAATATTCTGGTTGGAAAAATAAATAGTAATTATATGCTATTTGACAGATAGTAGTAATATACTGTCTATTTTCTTTGACAACTAGTAGTACGATACTGGTGTCATTAACAATTCAGAATATATTTTTGTGAAATTTTTTCAGAAATTAATTTTGGGTTTTAGAAATTATTTTCTAAGTTTTCATTACTTAAAATTCTGTTTTAGTTTTTTAATTATTGAAGTGTTACAGAAATTAATTTTCTGTGTGGAATTAATTTGGTTGAATAAAATTTTATTTTATTTCCAAATTAATTGAAAAAATAAAAGTTATATTCTTATTTCTTTTATTTTACAGAATTTAATTTCCTGTGTGGAATTAATTTGGTTGAATAAAATTTTATTTTATTTCCAAATTAATTGAAAATTAAAAGTTATATTCTTATTTCTTTTATTTTACAGAATTTAATTTCTTGTGTGGAATTAATTTGGTTGAATAAAATTTTATTTTATTTCCAAATTAATTGAAAAATAAAAGTTACATTCTTGTTTCTTTTATTTTTTACAGAATTTAATTCTGTGAATTTGGTTTAATTTTCTGTGTAGTGTAAATTATAATTATAATTTTGTTTTATAAATTAGAATTGATGGCTACTGAAACAAATGCCCAAACAAGTACTACTGTGGTGGCTGCAATTGCACCAACCCCCTCTCCTGTGGTGACAGTACCAATAAATCATGGAGAGAAGCTAGAGAAGTTCTCAGGAACTGACTTTAAAAGATGGCAACAGAAAATGTTGTTCTATCTTACAACTCTGAACCTGGCTCGTTTCCTCCGTGAAGATGCTCCTATCCTGAAAGAGGATGAAATTGACCGGCAAGTGGTTGTTGCAGTTGATGCTTGGAAACATGCCGATTTCCTTTGCCGGAATTACATCTTGAACGAACTTGACAACACATTATACAACGTCTACAGTCCAATCAAAACAGCAAAGGAACTTTGGGAATCGTTGGAGAAAAAGTACAAAACGGAAGATGCCGGTTCAAAGAAAGTTGTGGTTGGTAGATTCTTGGATTTTGTAATGGTTGATTCAAAAACTGTGATCAGCCAAGCTCAAGATTTCCAACTCATTCTGCATGACATTCACGCAGAAGGCATGTCTCTCAGTGAATCCTTCCAAGTTGCAGCCTTAATTGAAAAATTACCAAAAGGCTAGAAGGAATTCAAGAACTACCTCAAACACAAGCGCAAAGAAATTTCTATGGACGAGTTAATTATGCATTTAAGGATTGAGGAGGACAACTGCAATTCTGAAAAGCGGGCTGGTAAGCTTCCTATGGAGTCTAAGGCAAATGTGGTGGAACATGCTTCAAAAACCAAGAAACGAAAGTCTTCTGGAGAAAGTTCATCACAAGGCTCTAAAGGGGGAGAAAATAAAAAGTACAAGTTTAATGGCAAATGTTATATCTGTGACAAAGAGGGATATTGGGCCAAAGATTGCCGTAGCAAAGGGAAAGACAAAAGAAGAACAAGCAAGAAGCCTGCTCAAGCCCATATGACCGAAGTGGACAATATTTCCAATGGTGTCGATGACATCAATCTTTCTACAGCTGTTTCCAAGGCAAATCTTGTCGGAAATCCTAAACAATGGTGGGTGGACACTGGTGCTACTCGCCATATTTGTGGCGACAAAAAGATGTTCACATCTTATTCTACAGTGGACAATGGTGAACAACTCTTTATGGGCAACTCCTTAACTTCCAAAGTTGAAGGACAAGAGAAGATTGTACTCAAGATGACATCTGGAAAGGAACTCACTCTCAACAATGTACTGCATGTACCGGATATCCGCAAGAATCTTATTTCCGGATCTCTATTGAGTAAGAATGGGTTTAGACTAGTATTTGAGAGTGATAAATTTGTACTTACTAAGAATGGGATGTATGTAGGAAAAGGTTACATGTCTGATGGCCTTTTCAAGTTAAATGTAATGACCGTTGTACCCTCAATTATTAATAATAATACATCTTCTTCTTACTTGCTTGAGTCTTCAAATTTATGGCATGGTAGACTAGGACATGTTAATTATGGATCTTTACGTAGATTAATTAATATGGAATGTTTACCTAAATTTGACATTGATTCAAATCATAAATGTGAAATTTGTGTTGAGGCAAAATTATCTAAAACTCCTTTTCATTTAATTGAAAGAAGTACGGAACCACTTGAATTAATTCATAGTGACATTTGTGATTTTAAATCAATTCAAACCAGAGGTGGGAAAAAATATTTTATCACTTTTATAGATGACTATACTAGATATAGTTATGTTTATTTAATTCGAACCAAGGATGAAGCTTTGGAAACTTTCATTCAATATAAGAATGAAGTAGAAAATCAACTTGGTAAGAAAATCAAGAAACTTAGAAGTGATAGAGGTGGTGAATATGAATCACTTTTTGGTGAGTTTTGTAAAGAATATGGAATAATTCATCAAACTACTGCTTCTTACGCACCTCAGCAAAATGGAATTGCTGAAGGAAAAAATAAGACTTTAAAAGAAATGATGAATGCCATGTTAATAAGTTCTGGATTACCTCAGAACTTGTGGGGGGAAGCAATACTTTCTGCTAATTATATACTTAATAAAGTACCCCGAAAGAAAGTGAATCAAACACCTTATGAATTGTGGCATGGAAGAGTACCATCCTACAAATACTTAAAAGTGTGGGGGTGTTTGGCTAAAGTGGCTATTCCTAGTCCTAAAAAGACTAAGATAGGTCCTAAGACCATTGATTGCATTTTCATTGGTGATGCCAAGAATTGTAGTGCATATCGATTTTTGATTCATAAATCAGAACATACCGAAATGCATGTAAATACTATTATTGAGTCAAGGAATGCATCATTCTTTGAACATGTATTTCTAAATAAGACTGGACAAGAGACTAGTAACAATAAAAGATCTCATGATGCTATTACTAGTCAAGATCAAGAACATGATCAAGAATAAGAGCATGAGTTAGACCAAAATGAGGAAGAGGAACCTAGGCGTAGTAAACGTACTAGAACCTCAAAATATTTTGGTCCAGATTTCCTAACATTTTTGTTAGAAAATGAGCCTTTAACTTTTAAAGAGGCTATGTCCAGTCCTGAAACTCCTTTATGGAAAGAAGCTGTCAACAGTGAAGTTGAATCCATCTTGCAAAATCACACTTGGGAATTAGTGGACTTGCCACCAGGTTGTAAATCTCTTGGGTACAAGTGGATTTTCAAAAGGAAAATGAAAGCGGATGGATCAATTGACAAGTACAAGGCAAGACTTGTGATCAAAGGTTTTAAACAAAAAGAAGGTCTTAATTATTTTGACACATACTCACTGGTTACTAGAATAACATCCATTAGAATGCTAATTGCCATTGCATCTCTATACAATCTAGAAATTCATCAAATGGATGTGAAAACCGCTTTCTTAAATGGTGAGTTAGAGGAAGAAATTTACATGGAACAACCAGAAGGGTTTTCTGTTCCAGGGAAAGAAAAGAAAGTGTGTAAATTGGTTAAATCATTATATGGTTTAAAACAAGTGCCAAAGCAATGGCATGAGAAATTTGACAAGGCAATGATGTCAAATGGATTTAAAATTAATGAGTGTGACAAATGTGTTTATATTAAAAACACAGACAAAGGTTATGTCATTGTATGTCTTTATGTAGATGATATGCTCATCATAGGTAGTAATAATGATATGATTAAAACTACTAAGAAAATGTTGAATAAACATTTTGACATGAAGGACATGTGCATTGCTGATGTAATTCTTGGTATGAAAATTACCAAAACATCAAAAGGTTATGCTTTGTCACAATCTCATTACATTGAGAAAATACTTGACAAATTCAGTAACGATGATGATCGTCTTGCTAGAACACCTGTAGATGTTAATTTGTATCTTTCTAAGAATGTACAGGAAAGTATTTCTCAATTAGAGTATGCCCAAATTATTGGAAGCTTAATGTACTTGATGAACTGCACTCGCCCAGATATAGCTTATGCAGTAAGTAAATTAAGTAGATATACGAGTAATCCGGGAGTAGAACACTGGAAAGCAATTATAAGGGTTCTTAGATATCTCCGATTTACTCGTAACATTGGGCTTAATTATACTAGATATCCAGCAGTACTTGAAGGATACTGTGATGCAAATTAGATATCAGATACTAGAGACTCAAAATCCACCAGTGGGTATGTTTTTACTCTTGGTGGGGTAGCTGTATCTTGGAAATCTTCCAAACAGACTTGCATTACTAAGTCTACTATGGAATCAGAATTCATAGCTTTAGGCAAAGCAGGGGAAGAGGCAGAATGGCTTCGCCACGTCCTTGAAGATATTCCAATATGACCAAAACCGGTGCCTGCTATATGCATACATTGCGATAGTCAATCAACAATAGGTAGAGCACATAGTCATATGTATAACGGTAAGTCTCGACACATTCGTCATCGACATAACACCGTGAGACAACTACTCTCTAATGGAATTATTTCCATAGCATATATTAAGTCTAAAGACAACATAGCGGATCCACTAGCTAAAGGGTTAGCAAGAGAGCTAGTTGAGAATTCATCGAGGGGAATGGGACTTAAGCCTATTAAATAAGAGTTACCACAATGGCAACCCAACCTAGTTGACTGGAGATCCCAAGATCTAGGTTCAAAGGGACAACCGAGTTGTGAATAACTCAGAAGGATCACTGGGGAGTCTAACTCCTAACCATTTCTTTGATGAAATAGTGTAACGCCCTCAAAATAACAACATTAAACCCATCAATAAAGACATGCATTGGTATGTAAAAGTTCCACATTCTTTCATTTATCAGAGTTTCATTTCAAAAAGTATTACATGTTAACGACAAAAGTAAATGCCCTAAAGGCTTACAGCTTTCCAAGTTAACACTTGGTTACAACAAAAGAATACTAACTCGTTTACACATTAAGCCCTTGGCTTGAATTTACATGTAATACATCAAAAGGAACTTAAATAACAAAAAAAAAATCTGCCCGCCTCTAGCCTCCCGAGCTATGACCTTGGAGGTGGCATGCTACCTGTACCTGAAAATGATATTCCCATATAGGGTGAGCCACAGCCCAGTAGAAATACACTAAACCAACCATGAACAATGACTAAAAAATTAGCAATTGATAGATGGCCAACACAGATATATCCACATAAATCACAATTTTATGCCATACGACTTATGAGTCCAAGTTACTTTTCATTTTCCCTTTTTCAACAGATAAGCACATTAGCTCTATCATCATCTCAACAGATATGTATAAAGACTATATCCCACATTCACAGATAAGCATTTAAGCTATATCCACAATCTCGACAGATATGTATAACAACTATATCCCACATTCACAGATAAGCATATAAGCTGTATCTACACTTCACAAAGATAAGCATATGAGCTCTATCTTCACTTCTCTAGACAAGCATATGAGCTGTATCTACGGAGTTCATCCCCTATCTTCTCCCAATACTATCCGGTTTAGAGGTACATCCCCTATCTTCCCCTAAACCGCGGAGTACATCCCTCATCTCCTCCTCTACACATAACGTATACAAACACATTGGTTCTATATACAATACTCAATACATATAGTTAATGTATTCTATCAACCGTCAAATTCCATGACACATTCCATTGATTAGTTTTCATTTGCCTAATCATCATGCATTGTCTACAACAATCACGACTATCCTCCACCGATAGCCCAAAGCAGTTATTTCTAAACAGAAAATAAATGCATAATGGATATTCAATCAACATTTCATTTCGGTGAGTGATAAATAATTCAACTACACCCTTTAACCCCATACATTCCCATTCTCAACAATTCCATTTCATTTCCTCATTTCTCACAATTAATTATCCCAATTAATCAAACAATGTAATTAGGTCATTTTCCATAATTACCATTTCAACCCTTAGGTCCCATTTTCATCAATGATTCAACATTTATTCCATTTCTCTATGCCAAACATGCATCTAGGTTTATTATAAATAAAACCCCAACTTTTGTAAAATAACACAAAAGCCCCAAACTTTCACAAAATTACCAAACCAACCCCAACATCTCAAAATACTAAAATTTAAAGACAAAATCCATAGAGAGGAGTAGGATATCCCTACCTCAAATTCGGAGCCCCAAGAGAGAAGGTGACAAAACCCAACGTGCTCCAAATCTCGAAATTTTCAGATTAAAATGTAGCCCTCGACGATCAATAACTTTTTTGTAAAGGCCAAAGATGAGCAAATCACTCCTACTAGATCAAAACCTAGAGAGAAGGTAGAGTTCTAGAGTGAGAGGCTCAACAATGGTGTTTTTGGAAAAGTAGGAGAGAGAAGAGAAAGTGAAAAAGTGATTTGAAAAGTCAAAACACGGAACTTAAACCCAGTCGCCCCGCTCGAGCGTCAAACACCCCGCTCGAGCGTCACTCACAGACTCCCGCTTGAGCGTCAACCATCCCGCTTGAGCGGCGGATGCACACTCCCAGAACTTTTACAGAGCCAGGTCTCCGCTCGAGCTTCCAACTCCCCGCTCGAGCGGCACTCACACAACCCCGCTCGAGCGGCCAATCCCACGCTCGAGCGTCCAACACTGCACAGAAAATATTGGATGGGTGCAATTCCCGCTCGAGCGCCAAAACCCCCGCTCGAGCGGACAGGTCAAAATCTGGGCAACTAGTTTTGGTTTCTAAACTCAACCAACCTGTAACAAACCTGCCCAACACATCCTATAATTCAATTACAAAGTAAGAAAGGATGTACACCAGGTAATAATCAACTACTATCATCTACGGACACATGTCCGGATCACTGTATAACAAGGGTAAACCCGGGATCGCTATAAATAGTGATGTCTGTAGCGTTTGAGGTTAGGTAAAATTTTAATGATTCTTATATCTAGGTAAACCTAGTGGAGTATGGCAGGATACTCTTCATAAGAATCACCTATGTGAGTGTGAACTGGGCCGGTTCTATGAGATTTGTGAAGGGCTACAATTCTCTAGAGCACTCATGAAAGACCAAGTTGTTCAGGGCCAAAATGAACACAATAGTGAAAACTAAACTGTGTCTGGGAATATACTGTGTGAGTTCTATTGTCTTGGTTTACACAAATGGCTGAACAGTTTAAGACATCATGCTCACTGGTTAGCTAGTAAATCCGATAGTGTCTCACAAGGGAAGGTTCAAAGCCAAAAGTTACCTATCATTTGCAGAATATTACCAATTTCTATACTCTTTGTAATTAGATCGTGTTGTTGCATTTTTTCTCCGTCAAATTCCATTCATGTGGGGGATTGTTGGAAAAAATAGTTTAATATAAGCATATTTTTTAGCCCAATTTGAGTGGGCCCCAAACGTCTTTTGGGGTGGGTCCGAAGAGGTGAAATGTTCCTTGCCGCGTGGCAAGTCACACGGTGAAGACGGAACGTCAAAACCATTTATGAGTGAATGAGAAGTTAACGTCATTTTTGGGTCTAACATTAATTTTTTAGATAAAATTCATTTGAATTTTTTCAATAAAAATTATTATGGGAATTTAATTTAATTCTAAATTCAAATTTTGGGTTCCTAAGTGGTTTCCTAAAGTTTGTAATTGTGGGAATTTAATTTAATTCTAAATTCAAATTTTGGTTTCCTAAAGTTTGTATCTCTTCCTTTATTTATTAAACTATTTCAATAGTTTAATATATATATATATATATATATTTCAAATAGTTTAATAAAAAACTATTACAAACAGTTTTGAACTTGGTCCTTCAAACGGCTACTTTTCAAATTGTTTGGAAGGAAATCAGTTCCATGTGCAACGGGCAAAAATCTGTTTGAAACAGATTGCATCTGTTCATTTGGTTTTGGTACCTGTTTGGATAAAGTTTGTGCCTATATATACCCTTCAATTCCAGCAGTCTTGGGGATCCAATTTTTCCATCCGAAAATCAGTATTAGAAAATTCCTTTTACTGTCCAAACTTTGATTTTTGGTGCATTATTCTTCATTTTAGTTTTAGAATAAAATAAAGAGAGTATTAGAACACAGGTTTGGTTCGCCGAACAATTTGTTTTGGAGTGCTACTACAAATTGATTAAAGATCATTGTATCCTGGGAGATAGACGCCACTCAACCGTAAGCACTATAGCGGGGCGAATCTGTCTTAAGGACAGAGTGTCACACACTTGACTTGGTCATTTGAATTTTTAATTTGGTTCGATAAATAAATTCGGTATGTTATTTATTTATTTTGTTTGATTTAGTTTCAATTTATTTTATTTATACAGAAGATTGTTCCAACTGAAATTGAATCTGATTCAGAACAAGCTATCTTTCAAATATAACATGGCCCACACTCACCCTACAAAGTTCTACTTGAAGATGCAAAGTTCTTGTTGGATAGATGCAATTATTCTCTTGGACACACATTGAGAGAAGTAAATAGAGTAGCAGACAGAGTAGCTAATTTAGGAGTGTCTCAAAAAGAACATGTAGTATTCCTTAATTCACCACCAGTTGAATTTAGTCTATTGGTCATAGAATACATGACTAGCACTAGTGTCATGAGGGATTAACCTCTGTTTTGTGTAACTGTGACTTTGTTCTTTTCTTTGCTTTAATTTCCAATGAATCCAAAAAAAAAAAAAGAAGAGAAAAACTCAACCCTTATTAAAAATGAGAGGTTATTGGGGAATTCTATTTGCACCCAGATAGAAACTCAATATGTCCAATTTCTCAATACTCTCTATTAAATTATTTAGGATTAAAATTTACTCTTGGTACATCTTATATTTTTTCATAAATTACCATTCAAAATAAAATCATAATTTATGGTACACCCAAATAATAAAGAAATAAAAAAAATCCTAAATTACACCATTTTGAAAAATTCTTTCAAAAACTTTTAAATAGATTTATCATACAAGAACAACGGCACCGGCAAAAGAGAATGACATCAGCAAGCCCCAGTCCTGTCGTGTTCGCATTCAGCGTGTCTGCTATGTCGCAACCCTAGAGGTCCGTTTGTTTTCAGAGGTAGAATAAAAGGGATTAATTGTGAGGGGATTAGCAAAATTGTATTTGTTTTGATAATAGTTGTTAGTGTAGGGATTGTTAAATTAAATTAATATAAAATAATAAAACAAATTAAATTATGATTTCACTTAACAAAAAATACAAAAACATTAAGCATTAATGTTCAAAAAAAAAATGGCCAACATGTTAAAAAAAAAAAAATGCAGTTAGCCGGTTGACTAGCTGGATGTCTGGTCGAAAGTTTAGGCAGACGACCAGTAACATCCTAAGCCGAATGGGCTATTTTCTAATACCACCTCTTTACCCAAACTAACAATACCCTTGCTACGGCCTATCGTAGTCCGAAGGGGACTACGAATTTGGGGCTCCAAAACCAAAACAAACATGAGACATCTTCACGGTTCATCATTCATAGTTTGTAGTAGACTGTGGTAGAGGAAAACAAACGGGGCGTAGAGGAACTATAAATCAATGAATTTAGTGTCTATGTTTGGTTTAGTGGCGAAGAGATAAGGTACTGGAAATCATTGGGCGTGTTTGGTTTGTGTTTTGAGATAAATTTTCAAAAAAAAATTCGAAGAGAGAGTTTAGAGACTAGTTTGGTTTGTATCTCCAGATATAATTTTTGAAAAAAATTTCTAAATTTTCTTAGGCAAATTATACTAACAGTCCCTATAGTATGGGATTCGTGTCATTTTGGTCCTTAACTTTTTAATCGTGACACATTTGACCCTAAATTTTAAATTTTGTTCCAAATAAGGACAATTGAAGATACCATTACTTAATTTCAAGGGCAAAATCGTCAATTTAATAAAATATAAACTAGTTTGACAAAAATAAATGTCAAAAAAATATTTTTAAATTTTTAAAAATTACTTCTACCCACCAAAGATAAAATTAGGTAAAATTGATAAAAACTAATAAAAATTACATTATTAATTTTACATGATCATCATCCAAACACATAATAAAAATTATTTTGGTAAAAAAAAATACATAAATGTCTAAAAGTTTTATCAATTTTACATAATTTTATCTTTAGTGGGTAGAAATAATTTTGAAAAATTTAAAAATATTTTTTTGACATTTATTTTTGTCAAATTAGTTTATATTTTATCAAATTGACAATTTGCCCCTGAAAAATCCAATGGTATCTTCAATTGTCCTTATTTGGAACAAGATTCAAAATTTATGGTCAAATGTATCACAATTAAAAAGTTAGGGACCAAATTGACACAAGTCTCAAACTATAGGGACCGTTAGTGTAATTCACCCAATTTTGTTTGATTCAAATTTTTTGCATTTTTTTTTTCAAAATCACTTTCTCTCCCCTACACATCAATCAATCACTTTGTCTCTCTACTCTCTCCTTCTCAATCACTTTTTCTCTTAGACACATCTACTCAACGACAACAAAATGTCGAATCATCCCAAACTCCAAAACTATTTTCAAAACATACAACCAAACAAACTAAAAAAATTTCTAAACTCTCTCCTTAAATTTTTTTTGAAAACTTATCTCAAAACAAAAACCAAACACACTCTAGGAATTTTTTTGGTTTGTTTGGTTGTATATTTTGAAAAAAATTTGGAGTTTGGGATGATTTGATATTTTGGTGTAGTTGAGTGTGGCACTGTTTGGCAACCCCATTTTGAGGCTAAAATAGCCTCAAAAACTAAAAAAACCAAATAGCCTCAAATAGTACCTAAATGAATAATTTATATTTTTTAAAAAGAAAAGAAAAGAAAAGAAAAGCAGCTGGCCAAAATGCAGCCTACACTGTCAACGTGATAGTGTAGGTACTGCACAATGACAGTTAGTCCCACAGCTGGTAAATTACAATTTTGCCCCTTTAGATTAATTTTGAAAAATGTAAGGTTAGGGACAAATTTGTCATTTTAACTTTAAACATCATTTCAACACATTTTTCTGTGGGGATATATTTTCTGAATACCAACACGTGGCATGGTGACGCCGACGTGTCAGCCGAGGTGCCACGTGTCATGGTAGTTAAGCCGAGATGATCTCGGAGTTTCCGAGGTTATCCTCGAAGATATCGGAATCCGAGATAAGCAGATAAGGGACAAGGGACAAGAGTCCTAAGACAAAGAGGGGACTTAACCAAGATAAAACTCTTAAGGAAGTTTATCTTTATCTCTTAAGGAGTCCAGAGTAAGCAGTAAATTGGAGTTCGTAGAAGTCATACTTCTAGTAGGACTTTGATTGAGTATATTATAAAAGAGAGGCACCCCCGTGGGTCTAAGGTATGCAATTTATGTTTTAAGTGTTAAGTTTTGCACTTGATTATCTTTGAGAAATATACTGACTTGATCGTCGGAGTGCCCCCGGGTGGAAGAACCACCGCCGGAGCCTTTTCTTTCTGTTTCAGGTTGCTAAAGCCATCTATTCTGCCTGTGCTCTCCAGTTGATCACTAAGCAAGCAGTGTGGTCAGATTTTTACCCACACAATTTGGCGCCGTCTGTGGGAACGAAGGAAGAATAGATGGCCAGTAACGGACAGCAGGAAAATATTGGGGATGACGCTCCCGCTGGGAGTGGCAGACCAATTGACCTTGACATTGAAAGAGACAACCACAATACAGAAGCCCGCGACCAGGGTCACAGAGAGAACGACGTCATCTCGGAAGGCAACACGTCAAAAAGGACAAACCAAGGAAAGTACTACAATGAAGATAACCTCCAGGTATGGAGGGACAGGTGCCTACGGAGGGATGAGGAAGTGAAAGAATTGGCAAACAAGTTGACAGACCTTCAGTCAGTCGTCAACTTCATGATGCAGAATAACGTTATGCAGCCATCATACCCGCTGCAAGATACACCAATACCAGCAACCAACACCCAGAAGGGCGGGAGAAAAACAATCCCCGAGATCCCTCAGCATACCAAGAGCGGAAGGCATTCTCACCGGCCTTCCAGGAAGTCGGACGGGAAAAATCGAGGCAAGAAGAGTCTCGAAGGACGCACCACATGAAGAATCCAGAGCCTAAAGAACATCGACATGTTCAGGGGCAAGTACTCTACTTTGACACAACCCATGAAGAAAGATCCAAACGGACCCACCATGAGGCCGAAAGCAGTGTACCAAAAAGACTAAAATCCAAAGACAGTCGAGCTCCAGGGAGGAGCAAAGAAGACCTGAGGGACTACCTCAAAAGAAGGCAGCAGAATGCTGAAGTCGAGGTAAACTCCCCAGTAAAACCGAAGACAGCCTTCTCGGTGGAACTGGACAAATTCGAACCACCAAAGAGATTCAGCATGCCGAGGTTCCAAATTTATGATGGCAAGTCAGATCCAAACTTTCATGTTGGACTATACTTGAATTCAATGGCGTTATATAGCGGGAACGAGCCATTGCTCTGCAAAGTATTCCCCTCATCCTTTGGGGAAATTGCATCTGATTGGTTCCATAAATTACCAAAGGGAAGCATAAAGACATAGGAAGGCCTGGCCGAGATGTTTGTGGCCAGGTTCGTGACCAACAAGCTGCAACCCCTGAGGGTTGATGCTTTGATGGCTCTAAGAATCACCAAGGAAGAAGGCCTTAGGGCCTATGCGAAGAGGTACTACGAGGTGTTCAACCGAATACCCGAATGCAACCAAGAAGTAGCGGTCGTGTCTTTCAAGAACGGCCTGAAAGATGACTGCCCGCTACGGAAGTCTTTGGCAAAAACATTGCCAAAAAGCATGGAAGAACTCATGGCAAGAATCGAGAAGTATGCCAGAACCGAAGAAGATACATCGGGAAACAAAGAGATAAAACAAGAAAAGGGAAATGGCTCACCGAAGCGAAGCCGAGGCAACAATGGACCGACCAAACAAGAGACAGAGTTGAGAAATAAACAGGCGGTAACAACAGTATTCCGGATCCCAATCCATAAAGTCTTAGATCAGATTCGAAATCAACCCTATTTCAGGGCTCTGGCAAGAGCACCAGGGGAATTCATGGGAAGGAACGTTGGTAGACGTTGTGCCTACCACAATGAAGAAGGGCACCCAACTCAAGGTTGCAGAGCCTTGAAAGCACACTTGGAGGACCTGGTAAGACAAGGCCTTCTAAGGGACCTGGTCGATGAAGCCAGGACCAGGGAAGAACAGGCAAGGTTGCCTCAAGCACCAGCAGCACTGCCTCCCCCAGCACAACTACCACCAGCAGGAGGACCGAGAGTAGTTAATGTGATCCACTCTAGGGTCAACAAAAACGAAGTCAGAGGAGAGACCCAGAGGGTAAGACATTTACAGCATATCTACCAAGTCGGGGAGAAGAGACATCGGCCAGAAGAATGCCAAGGGCCGATGATAGCCTTTACTGAAGCCGACCTGGAATTGGTCCAACATCCACATAATGATGCCTTGGTAGTATCCCTCCAGGTTGGGGAATGCCAAGTAAAACGCATCCTAATAGATCAAGGCAGCTCCTGTGACATCATGTATGTCAGATGTTACAAGGAGCTAGGCCTTCACCCTGATGACTTAGAACAATCCAGCGGCCCGATGGTCGGCTTTAATGGAACACCGACATGGCCACTGGGTGCAACAAGCTTGGAGGTACAAGCCGGCACTAAGAAGATCCAGACGGAATTCCTGGTAATTGACACGCCCTCACCATACAACATCATCTTGGGAAGGCCGTGGTTGCATGCAATGGGGGCAGTTCCCTCAACGTTGCATCAACTACTACGGTTCCCAACAGAGCATGGGATTGAAGAAGTCAGAGGGGATCAACTACAAGCAAAAAATTGCTCCATGACAGCAATGAAATCCACCTGTAGTATACGGGAGCCAAGGAACGCAGAAGTTGAAGATGAGGACATGGAGGTCCTAGAAGACGTCGGGAAGGAACCAGCCGAAAAAAGTGAAGAGGCGCTAAAAAAAGTTTTCGTCCAAGAGGACGACGAAGACCGTTTTTTTCTTCTCGGCTCAGGCTTAGCTAGAGAAGAAGAGAAAGAACTGGAAGATTTCTTAAGGGCAAACATAGAGGTGTTCGCCTGGACACCTTATGAAATGCCAGGCATTGACCCCGAGGTCACTTGCCACAAACTGAATGTCGACAGATCGGCAAAACCTGTGATTCAACGAGCCAGAAGACCGACGTTGATGCACATCGAAGCAGTAGAAGAAGAGGTAGACAGACTCCTGGAGGCCAGGGCCATCCGAGAAGTTCAGTACCCAATATGGCTGTCCAACACAGTAGTAGTAAAAAAGAAGAATGGCAAATGGAGGGTTTGTGTAGACTTCACCAGCCTCAACAAAGCTTGCCCCAAAGACAGCTTTCCTCTGCCCAAAATCGACCAACTGGTAGACGCCACCTCAGGACATGAAAGGATGAGTTTTTTGGATGCATACAGAGGGTACCACCAGATTGCCATGTACCCTCCAGACGAGGAGAAAACCGCGTTCATCACCCCTAAAGGCCTGTACTATTACAAGGTAATGCCTTTTGGGTTGAAAAATGCAGGAGCAACCTATTAGAGGTTAGTAACAAAGATATTTAAGCACCTGATTGGCAAACCAGTAGAAGTCTACATCGATGATATGGTCGTAAAGACAAGGGAATCAAAGGGTCATCTTGCCGACCTAAAAGAGGTCTTTCACATACTCAAAAGATATCGGCTCCGACTCAACGCCTCAAAATGCGCCTTTGGAGTTGGATCAGGTAAATTTTTAGGATATCTGGTAACAAGAAAGGGCATTGAGGCCAGCCCAGACCAAATCAAGGCCATCCTGGACTTACAGAGCCCGACATCGGCAAAGCAAGTCCAAGTGCTTACTGGAAGGGCCGCAGCCCTAAACAAATTCATCAGCAGAAGCTCAGATAAGTGCAGACCCTTCTTCAACCTGGTGAAAAAAGCCACGGACTTCCTATGGATAGAGGAATGTGAAGCCGCTTTAGCCGACCTAAAAGAGTACTTGATCACAACTCCGGTTCTTTCCAACCCAGTACCAGGGGAGGAACTGTTTTTGTACTTAGCAGTCTTAGAACACGCAGTCAGTGCAGTGCTAATCCGAGAGGAAAAAGGAGAACAAAAGGCTGTTTATTATGTAAGTAAAACTTTGGCCGACGCAGAAACAAGATACCTACCCCTGGAAAAATTAATGCTAGCCTTAGTAATGGCTTCAAAGAAATTGAGCCATTACTTTCAGGCACACAAGATTGTGGTCCTAACAGAGCACCCACTGAAGTCCTTGTTGCAACAAGGAGACTTAACAGGAAGGATAGCAAAATGGGCAGTAACACTGGGCCAGTTTGACCTGGAGTTTAGGCCGAGAACAGCAATAAAGGGCTAAGTTTTGGCCGACTTCGTCGCAGAACTCACACCTGAAGCCATCACACATCGGGCTCCGTCGAGCCAAGATGAGCATTGTCCCAACAAGCAAAAAGAATCCCAGCCAAAGACAAAAAAACAAGAGAAAGAGAAGCTCAGACCCTGCAGCATCTACATCGGCGATTCATTCAGACTATTCGTCGATGGAAGTTCAAACCGCCAGGGAGCAGGAGCAGGAGCATTGCTGATATCTCCAGATGGAGAAATAGTAGAACAGTCCATCCGTCTGGGGTTCAAAGCCTCCAACAATGAAGCAGAATATGAAGCATTAATTGCAGGGCTAAAGCTAGCAGCAGCAGCAGAGGCAGACGAGGTAATTGTTTTTTGTGATTCACAACTCATTGTTAACCAGTCAACAGGAGAATTTGCAGCCAGAGACGAAAGAATGTCGGCATATGCAAAGGAAGTCATCCGACTGGCAGCCCTATTTCAGAACTGCAGATTACTCCAAGTTAGCCGAGATGACAACACCCACGTCGACGCGTTGGCTAACCTGGCCAGTTCAATTCAAACTGGAAGAACAAAGACAATTATGATCGATTACATGTCGGCCCCGAGCATAGATAAGCAGAGCACCGGACAAGAAGCAATGTGCGTAGACTTAGGACCAAGCTGGATGGATGCAATCATTGCATTCCTAAAAGAGGGGAAGCTGCCAGAAAACCATAAGGAAGCACATAAAATCAGACTGAAGACGGCCAGATTCAGCCTAACAGCAGAAGGCCATCTCTACAGAAGGTCCTTCACTGGACCGCTTTTAAGGTGCGTACACCCTTTACAGGTTGAAGATTTTCTTTACGAAATCCATGAAGGAATTTGTGGAAACCATACTGGGGGCAGATCATTAGCCCACAGGGCCATTACCCAGGGTTATTGGTGGCCCTACATGTAAAAGGATGCCGAAGCCTATGTGAAGAAGTGCGAACAATGCCAAAGGTTTGCACCTTTGATACATCAGCCAGTTGCTGACCTAAACCTAGTATCCAGCCCTTGGCCGTTTGCCCAATGGGGCATGGATCTGGTTGGACAACTGCCCCAGGCAACTGGATAGAGAAAATACTTGCTGGTAGCAACAGACTACTTTACAAAATGGATAGAGACAGAACCTCTTGCCAAAATCCGAGATGTGGACGTCAAGAATTTTATCTAGAAAAACATTATCACCAGATTTGGGATTCCAAGAGCAATAGTTGCCGACAACGGAACACAGTTTGACAGAAAACTCATCAAGAACTTTTGCGCAAAATTCAATATCAAGAATTATTTCTCAACACCAAGTTTTCCCCAAAGCAATGGGCAAGCAGAGGCATCCAACAAAGTAATTCTGGATGGAATAAAGAAAAGGATGCAGGCAGCAAAAGGAAAATGGGTAGACGAATTGCCCAATGTACTTTGGGCATATCGGACTACACCGAGAAGATCAACAGGAGAATCCCCCTTTGCCATGGCTTATGGCACAGAAGCAGTCATCCCATTGGAGATCGGCATCCCAGGAATCAGAACCCAGGGAGTAGAGAATGGCACCAATGACGTACTCTTAGCCCGAGATCTGGATTTATTGGAAGAACGAAGAGAGAAAGCTGCCATTCAGCTTGCAGTATACCAGCAACAGCTTGCTAGAGCCTACAACAAGAAGGTCAATCCAAGTGATTTTCAAGTCGGCGACCTAGTCCTGAGAAAAGTCGTCGGAAACAAGAAGGACCCCAGGGAAGGCAAGCTTGGCCCAAACTGGAAGGGACCCTACAGAATTACTTCTATATTAGGCAATGGAGCATATCGGCTTGAGGACAATGAGGGCAAAGCACTGCCCAGACCTTGGAATACTTGTAATTTGAAATTTTTCTATCATTAGATGTACATCATATTTTGGCCGATATCATCAATAAAGTCATTTCAGAATTCTTTCAACACACATGATTAAGAAAGTTATACATTGATATTTATTGAAGACATAATTAATATGAACCTAAGTGAAACTCAGGTTCACATTGGGGGCAAAGAAAAAGCCGAAGATTATTCCTTAATTCACTTGTTGAAATTTGTAGCAATTTACAAGTTGGAATTAAGCTGATTCCTTATCTTCACTTGTTGAAATTTGTAGCAGTTTACAAGTTGAAGTTAAGCCGAGATTATTCCTTAATTCACTTGTTGAAATTTGTAGCAATTTACAAGTTGGAATTAAGCTGATTCCTTATCTTCACTTGTTGAAATTTGTAGCAATTTACAAGTTGAAGTTAAGCCGAGATTGTTCCTTAATTCACTTGTTGAAATTTGTAGCAATTTACAAGTTGGAATTAAGCTAATTCCTTATCTTCACTTGTTGAAATTTGTAGCAATTTACAAGTTGAAGTTAAGCCGAGGTTATTGCTTAAGTTCTCATAGCAATATGTGGGTTGTTTAAACCCTAAGGAAGATGCTTAACACTTGTTGAAATTTTAGCAATTTACAAGTTTATGTTAAGCCGACATATGGTCACCAGCCGAGGTATACAGAAACTTACAAGTTAAAGTAAAGGCTAAGTATATTGTTTAAACACTTGTTGAAATTTATTTAAACACTTAGAAAAGTCTACAGTATATGTTAACACTTGTTGAAATTTGTAGCAATTTACAAGATTGCAGATCAGCATTTTGCCAAAGTAAAAGTTTTGTAGTTATACCCGAGGTATGTAACCCCGACAAGATTGCATAAAGGATGCAACATGAAGAAGCATACAAAAATTTCTAAGTATAGAACTATGCAGAAGCAATCAACAGAACATCACAAGATTAAAAAACATCTATAGAAAGAGCAGTTGCAGTTACAAATTGAAAAGGCTACGTCGGCCACAAAAAGGAGTTTTACATTGTCTAGAAACTAAAAAAGTACAAAGTACAAAGTACAGAAAAAAGGAGGAACAAAGTACAAAAGACATTATCAAGACTCCTCAGTACTAGCCGTTGCAGGGATTGGGACCTCAGACGATTCTGGAAGAACCTCCTCGGCCACTTTTTCCGCTTGTATCTCGGCATCAATCTCTGCTAATGTTTTCTCAACACTTCTTTCTACCAAGAGAAGATCGGACGATAGCTGCCCAGTGACAATTTCTTTGGTTGCCCCCTCAACCTCATCACCCTCCTCATCCAAGGTTAAGTCCATAACCTGCTCAGCAGGAGGAGGGGACTTGGCTTCAGCACCATCCTTCGATTTCCTTACCAAGGCTTCGTCATCATTTTTCTCCTCATCCTCATCCTCAGCATCTGCCTCAGTCTCTGATTCGCCTTCAAGAGGAGGTAGAGGAAATGGTAAAGGAATAGCGTCGGCCTGGCGCAATGGCGAATCAGCAGGAAGATCAAGCTTCTTTATCAGGGACATCCAACCAAGGGAAAATCCCCTGTTGCATGCCTGCCTAACTTGAAGTTTGTAGTCCTCTGCGACATCGGCCATGCCCCGGGCATAGGCCTTTTCGTCGGCCTCTTTGACTTCGGCCTCTTTGGTGGCCAGAGCTTGCTGAAGTTCTTTCTCTGCCTGGGCCTTCTTAGCCTCAGCATCTCTTTTCTCGGCCTCAGCAACTTTTTTCACGGCTTCAGCGGATTCGGCCTTCTCAAGAGCTAAAGTTTGGGCCTTAGTAGCCGCCTCGGCCTGATCTTCCAATTTTTTCATCCTTGATTCAAGAGATCTGATCTCCTTCTTCATGGAAGATGCTTCCCTCTTCATATCAACCAATCTTTGCCGGTTTTCAAAAGATTGCATTGAAAATGAATGGGCATGCTGAATGGCCTAAGGAAAAACAGAAGTGTTAGAAAATATTCTCAGTAGGAAACAGAAGGAAAAATCACAAGTGCAAACAGGAACACTTACTTGAACGGAGTGTTGGAGCATGAGAGCGTAATTCTCATACTCGCTAAGCTTAGCATTTCGCTCCAAATCATTTGGAAGGAGAAGAGCAGTGCTGAGGGCGACACCAATGTTAATATCGTCGGCACTTTCACTGGCCATGATAGGCCTATCCTCCAGAGTTAGTTCAGGAGCCCATGGAACGTCGGGCTTCTTTGACGCCGAGGTCGTCGTGGACGATGACCTTCGCCTCTTAGATTGTGTAGATCCTGAGGGTTGGCCCTCAGCAGACCTCTTGGTGGCAGCAGAAGTTGATTTTTTACTTTCTGCCAGTTTAGAAATAGGCAAAGCATCCTCAGCCTCGGCATCTGTAGCCTTGGCCTTGGACTGAGCCTTTTTAACTCTCTTTGGCTTTGGTGGGAGCATTGATTGCGTTGGTACAGCTTCGGCGTCAGTTGGAAGGTCGACAAGAAGATCTTGAACGACAGGCCTTGGACGAACCATCTCGGCAGTCTTTACAAGTCTTCGTCGACGTTTACGTTCGGGAATTGGTATTAAGTAGGGGGCCGAAGTTGATGGAAGATCGGCTGGGTCAGAGGTGGATCCTTGATCTGTTCGGGATGAAGAAGCGGTTACAGTTGTAGCAGTAGGTGGAGAGAGACTCTTTTTCTTCCTTTTTGGGATGTCGGGCAAAGTGGATTTATATGTAGGGATAAAGTTTAGTAACAGTGGGACTTTTCATTTGTGGATTGGAAGGTCAAGGAGTTTTTTCAGATCTGTTCCTGGGAAGAAGGATTGGCGGAAGTTTTTCGGTGGCTGATGAAGATCTGCAGAACAAAGAAACAGATGTCAGAAACAGAAAGTATTAAAGACTTAAATAAAAACAACTAAGTGTTGGCTTAGGGCTCTTACCCTTGCCCTCTGAAATTGTTCGAGGAAGAGGGTAGAGGTGGACATCTTTGTCTGGGCCAAATTCCCAATTTCCCGACGCAATAACAAAGTCATCTCCAGCCCCCTTGTTGGAGTCTGGAAGGTCGGCTACAATTTTAAACTGGGTGGATCTCGGCTTAAGGTAATAAACGAAGCCCCTATCCTTCAGGTTGAGGGGACACATGGTATAGCAGTACTGAAGGTCGGCCAGGGTGATTCTAAGATTCTCCTGTCTAGCTAAAGCTATAATACCGTTAATCACCCTATATGAGTTGATAGTAAGTTGCATGGGGTTCAGCCTGTAGAAATAAAGAACTTCACGAAAAAGGGGGTGAAGTGGAAGCCGAAGTCCACATTCGGTAAAAGTTACTATAGGAAAAGGCATTGTATGATCTGTGGGCATGATGGTATCATTATCCCCAGCTAGCTTAAGGTGAACATCGGCTGGGATAGAGAATTCCTGCCTAAAGTATTCAAGTTTTGTTGGGGTATTTACCCTATGCCTCCACATACCCATTATGTCAGCTTAAAATCTGTTTCAGAAGATGGGCATTTTAAGAAGGGTTACAAGAACCTCGGCAAAGATCTAGGAAATGGCTGATAAGGCTTGTTTCGGTTTTCCCTAAATTTGAAGGTTCTACGCACAAATCCCAAACCTAAGAACTATAAAAATCAAGATCGAAGGCACAGATCTGGGACAGATACAAAAAGAGAAAACAAAGACGAAGTTTCAGATTCAAGAACAAAGATGGACTATCAGAAACACGAAGAATACAAAGGGATAAGGGTCAAGAATTATGGCAAGAAAAATATTGAAACAGTACAAATGTTCAAAATATGGGAGAAATCGAGCAACAAAGCAGTAATGGTAAAAGCGCATAAAGAGAATTAAGAATGAAAGGAAAGGATCTTACCAGAACGAATGAAGTCGGGGCAATGATCGCCAAGCTCAGAAATCGGTTGCAACAGCAAAAAAGCTTCACAAGAATGGGAGATTAAGGACAGTTCCAAAAGAGAGATCGAAGCAATGGCAGATTCGAAGAAGAAAGAGCTTTCGGAGAGAGAAAGAGCAAGAAATGAGAATGAAAAAGTGAAGGAAAAATAGAGGCAAAAAAGAGTTTTGTCAAAAATTTGAAACGGCGGCAAAATTAGGGCAATTATTACGCCTGGAGCAACGCAGGTGTCAGACGGCGCAGACAAATGACAGACAGCTTTCAGGCGCGTCACAGACACGCTCCAATGAAAACAAAACACGGTTAGATATGCATGACAGCTCATGCGCGTGGGAAAGTACGTTCGAAACCTTGTTCTCCGAAGAGAACACGTCGGCTGGAGGAGGATTATCCCGACTAAACAATTTTTGAGCCATTACTCAGAAAAGAAATGTTGAAATATCGGTATAGGTTCCATCACCTCAGAATGCCGAGGTAATAGAACCTAGGGGGCAGTTGTGGGGATATATTTTCTGAATACCAACACGTGGCATGGTGACGCCGACGTGTCAGCCGAGGTGCCACGTGTCGTGGTAGTTAAGCCGAGATGATCTCGGAGTTGCCGAGGTTATCCCCGAAGATATCGGAATCCGAGATAAGCAGATAAGGGACAAGAGTCCTAAGACAAAGAGGGGACTTAACCAAGATAAAACTCTTAAGGAAGTTTATCTTTATCTCTTAAGGAGTCCAGAGTAAGCAGTAAATTGGAGTTCGTAGAAGTCATACTTCTAGTAGGACTTGGATTGAGTATATTATAAAAGAGAGGCACCCCCGTGGGTCTAAGGTATGCAATTTATGTTTTAAGTGTTAAGTTTTGCACTTGATTATCTTTGAGAAATATACTGACTTGATCGTCGGAGTGCCCCCGGGTGGAAGAACCACCGCCGGAGCCTTTTCTTTCTGTTTTAGGTTGCTAAAGCCATCTATTCTGCCTGTGCTCTCCAGTTGATCACTAAGCAAGCAGTGTGGTCAGATTTTTACCCACACATTTTCAATACAACAACTCAAATAAAAATTCATTCCATCTTCCCAAACACAAAAACTAAAATAGCTTACTAAAATAGCCAAAAAGTCTAAAAAATAATCAATTCCCAAATGAAGCCTATATGTGTGTGAAAGAAAAAGTGATTGAGAAATAGAGAGGAGAGATAAAAAAGTGATTGATTGATGTGTATGAGAGAGAAAGTGATTTTAGATTTTTTTTTTTCAAAAAATTTGTACCAAACAAAAATTTAAAATTTTTTCTCAAAAATTGTATCTTGAGATACAAACCAAATTATATTTTATATTAGTGGATTTTTTAATTTTTATTTTTTGGAACTAGTTATATTAGTGAAGTTGGTTAGGCCTACAAGAAAAGATAAATAAATGTTGATAGAATGGGATGAGATGAAATATTAAGCTCATAAAGTTTGGATTTATTAAGCAATTGGTAATGGATGCATGTAATTACTTGTTGGGAGATCTTTTGGTACAAACATCTAGAAGTATTTTATGATAATAATGGTGAATTTTGATGGGGTAGATTTGAGTTTTGGAGTGAGAAAAGATTGTTTGGTTCTAATTTTTTGAATTCAATTTTTTAAAAATTAAGTTTTTTATATTTCGAATTTTTTTTAGTGAAATTTTAAATTTTTTTAGCAATTTTTTTACTTTTTAGATACACTTAATATAAATATAATTAAAAAGTATAATATTTGTGAAAACAATCTTTACAAAATTTACCAAATATCAAAAATACAAAAAAAAAATAAATAAAAATTTAGTACATTTTCGTATTCTTGTGTATTTATTGATATTTTTTAAATTTTTAAAAAATATTTGACATTTTAGGTGGATCTAAAAATTATTTAAAAAATTCACTAAAAACAAAAACATACGAAAAATAAAAAAAACACAATTTTTAGAAAATTGAATTCAGAGAATTGGAATCAAACAAGGTGTGAAACTTGAGAAAGAAAATATTGAGACTCGAATATGAAGAATAGGTATGAGTGACTAGGGTGTACTATGAGAAAAACATTAACAATTTATCTTTATTAGTAAATTTATATTAAGGTATAATAGGAACTAAATTTCAAAATTTTAGTTGGGTGTACTAAATTATTATTTAGGTGCAAATAGAATCACTTGAGGTTATTCCATCAGTCCAACACACCACATTAACAGTGTATTTGGTGAGATCTCACTAGACAAATTGCTCAAATCTATCGCTACGGCCGTTGAGCACAAGAGATCTGGTCGGATCTAAGTTGGATCGACAAGTCTAAGGCGATGGTGACAATTCTTTGATAGTGTTTTGGAGCTCCATGACTGATGAAGAATCGCCTAAACACTCAAGAGAAAAGAATCAAAAATCTCTATGTATGTATAGATTATATATATGTATATGTATATGTATATGTATATGCATATATATTTACACAGATGAATCTACATAAAGCAGCACATGATGATGATTTAATGTTACAGAGAGATAGAGAGGAAGGAGAGAGAGAGAGAGAGAGAAAAAGAGAGTCGAGATCGACGGCGATGGAGGTGGTAGTGCCCGCGGAGGAGGGAGAATGAGCAGTGAGAGAGAGAGACGATCAAGCTCCAAGAAGTTCATTCCCGACGAATTAGATCGGTAGTGGTAGATTGGCAGGAGGAAGATAGTGGTTGCGGCGGCAGTGGAAGTGTTGCGATGGAGGTGGTGGTGGCAACAGCGACTGAGGCGACAGAATCGGCGTCGTTGTCGCCGTGTGTGAGGCGGAGGAGAGAGAGAAAGTGAGAGTGAGAGTAAGAGAGAGAGAGAGAGGAGTGTGAGTGTTTAGGGTGTGGACAATGTTGTATATGGTTTATATACAGAAGGGTATGTTGGTCATTTTATATATGCTTGTCCTTATGGACAACGAAAATCAGCGCCTGCACTTTTAGACCAAGAAAATTTGAAATGAATTTCACAACCGAGTGTCTTTTTTTTATTTTGGCTTTTAAATTTTTTTTTCTACACTTTAACTGTTCAAGTTTTAAATTTTTTCTAATTTACTCCTAAAATAACTTTTGTTAAAAAAAAAATGCCATATTAATAGCCACGTAACATGAAATATATCATTATATTTAACATATACACTCAAACTTAAACTCAAATATAATAATATATATTTTGTATATCAAGCGACAGCCAACGTGATAATATGTCTAATTTTGAGCAGAAATTATTTTCACCAGTAATTTGAACAAACTTAAAATATGAATAGGGTACCTATTAGAAAGGTATAATTGGATGCCATTTATATATTAATTTTTATAATTACAAATTTTTAGATTATTTGTCTAAAAATTAAAAGGGATAATTACAATAAATTTATTAATTGGACTTATTTACTTATAAATTTTGAATATTTTTTAATGTATTTAATTTTTATAGTGATTTTTTTTTTTTAAATTTGTTTTATGTTTGTGGAATGATCAATTGATACTGGTAATAATAGTGATAAATTTATCAAATTGATAAATGATTAAGACTTTTTGACATTTGTTTGTGAGTTTTGATTTATTTTTAGTTTATTTGTGCTAGTCTGTATTGAAATATGATGTGAAAAGTATAGTTTGAATTATATTTTTTTTTAAATATTTTTTACAGTAATAAATTTATCATTAAAAGTTGAATATCACTTTTTGATAAATAAGTATAATCTACATGATCGATTAGTAATGGTCCCAAATTGAAATAAGTTGTAAATTTTTGTATAATATGTATAAAAAAAATGGAGAAAATTTAACATGCTTAATTAAATAAATTTTGACATAAATTTTTTATTGTGTAATTATTTCAAAATATCCTTAAAAGTCTTTTTACATGAATAATGATAACATTATATATATAATATAATATAATATTACAAATAGTTTTTTTTTTCCCTATGTTTTGTAGGGAGCTAAATAAAAAAAAATCAATAAATTAACTTTTAAGCTACAACTAAATGAAATCTAATTTTAATAATGGATTGAGCTTTAAATTTGAACATGAGCGAATTTGAGGGCTAGTGGGGCATATCATAGAACTCGTTTCAATAATTTTAACTATTCTTTTTGTAAGACCTTTAATATTGTTTATGAAAAAAATTAAATTGATTCATAATTATAATATTTTCATTTTATTTTTTGAAAAGAGATAAAAATAAATGATTTATTTTAAAAAATATACTAGCAGTTTATTTTTTAAAAAACAAATGTGATAAAATAAAAAATTACAATTATCGAATTGATTTAAATATTTTTTATGAATGATATATAAAAGACTTTATAAAATGAATGTTTCAGATCATTAAAAGGAAATCTGTCCAACAAACTTCTCAAATTCTTCCCAATTGAGATTTTGAACTTTAAAAAAACAATAACCTTTAATAATTTATGGTAAATTACACTTTGTCCCTTATATTTGGCTTGTTTATTTATTTATTTTTATTTTGGCTCTTAAATTTGTTTCCTTCACTTTCGCCTTTCTTATTTCAAGTTTTTTTATTTGTTTTATTTATTTTTATATAATTTACTTCAAAAATTAATTTATGTTCAAAATTAGACAATGACATACTGGCAGCCACATAGCATAAAAATGTTTTTATTAGATGAACTTACACCTCAGACGAAAACAAAACCTCAATGTAATGGTATATATTTTATGTCATGTGTTAATTAATCTGACATTTTTTTTAATTTAATTTTAAATAGAAGTCAATTTTAAAAGTAAGTTAAGAAAAACTTGAAACGTGAAAAACTAAAATAAAAAAATTAAGTGTCTGTTTAGTAATATTTATATTTATAGTTTTTTTGTTTATATTTAGAATTTTAAAAATTGTAAATAGTTTAAATTTTGTAAACACAAGAAAATTGGTTTCACTCTTTGTTTAATTTTTTTTTTCATTTTATCTTCATTCTTGTACTCTTTTCGACTCCCACACATTGCTCCCCCGCCTCAATTTTAATTTTTTTAATATAACAAAACTAAAATTTTCACTATTTATTTATCATATTACTCCATCTTTTCACTCTCATTAATTATAAATTATTACCTATAATTTCATTAATTTTTATTTATTTATTATTACAGTTACAAAATTAACTCATCCCTTACTCCCAATATGATATGGGGTGGGGGTAAGGGTAGAGGATGGCAAGCCCGCTCCAAACCTTCTCTGTTGCCCTCCTTACTCATTACTATCAATTACTATTATCAATGACCTCCTCCATCAATTACCTTTGGCTATCACATCTCTCAATCACTAATCACTTGCCATCACCACCATCTCTTACTAATGGTAACCACTTTCGACCATTACATTTTATTGAAAATCATCTTTAATTATTACTTTATGTGGCGACTTACCATTATCTCCAACCACCTCCCGTAGCCCCTCATTTTCCCTTATTTTCAAAATAAAAATTTAAAATATTCATATACAAACATATTTTTTATTTATCCAAAATAAATATAATTTTGTAAACAAAAAATAAAAAATTGTAAACATTGTCAAACAACACCTAAAAAATTCAAAGGGCATTAAAAAATGACCAAATATAAAGGGCCATATCAATAATTTAAGGTCTATTTTAAGAATTAACTATTTTAATTATTTTTTGGTAAAAAGCAAAAAAAATAAAATAAAATCTATAATGACTTTTTTTTTGGTAACTATTTCAGCAAAGTGCCAGAACAACCTTAAGCGAAGGCGTTAGGATCCTCTATAGTCTTTTTCTGGAGTGATCTCCTACAGTGAAAGAGAGGAGTCCGACACGTGTCCCTACTCAGCCTTCAAGGGCTAAGATTTAAAATCACCAAAACGACGTCGTTTTGGTGAATAAATTAAACCAAAAAACTAAAAATAAAATTCATCGCAATGGCAGCAACATCTCCATCTTTTTTCACTCAGTTCTTGGGGAGGATTAGAGAGAAAGAGAAGGGACCAAAGCTTTGATTTTGGGTGTTTCGATTTCTTTTAAATCAACACAATCTCTTGATTTAGCTTCTAGACAAACCATCCATATGCTTGAAAGAGGTAGATCTGTTCAGTCAGGCCTTGATGATGAAGATGATGATGAAAACAACAGCCCCTCTCCATTCTCTTCCTCTTCTCTTTCATATTCTCTCTCTACCAAAAAACAGAGGATGCCCCAAATTGGCATCAACGCCAACCGCAACTGTTGGACAATTACCATTTCATTCTTTCCCACCCAAAAAATATCAGTCCCCCCAAACCCCATTTCATCCATAACTGCCACCTCCTCGTATCACAATAACATCCACCATTAACTCACCAAAACCTCTACCATGGATGCTCAGGATTCTCGCATCTTTGATATATTTATCTACAATCTATGCAAAAATACATAAATGTTAGGGATTGAATGCAAATCACGAAATGAAATGTAACGATTTGATCATTATCATCATCATCAAGGTGTTTGAAATACCTTTCTGTTGCTAAGCCACCAATATTGCTTCTTTTCTCTAGTCGCCAAAGATGGAGATGTTGTTGCCAAGCTCTGGTCCCTTCTCTCTCTCACTCTCACAGGAATTGCGTGAAAAGTGAAACCTAGAATTTTGAATTTTTTTTTTTTCAATTTACTCACCAAAACGACGTTGTTTTGGTGATTTTAAATATCAACCCTTAGTTTTGTGAGTGGGACATGTGTTGAGCTCCTCTACTTTACACTAGCAGATCACTCTAGGGGGATCACTCTAGAGGATCCTAATGCTAAGCGATGGTGAGGGTTGTTCTAACTGCCCATTTTGGCAACCAAAAAAAAAAGTCACTTTTGCTTTTTGAATTTTTTATTTTTATTGATTTTTTAAAAAAATTATATTAAACTTTTTATTTTTTTGATCTGTCTTATCAAGACGAATTTTAAAAATATATTTTTTTATAAAAAATTTTTAAAAAAATTTACTAAAGACGAAAATAAGTAAAAAAATATTACTTATTTTGATTTGCTTTTGTCTTTTTTGACTTTTTTGAATTTTTTTTTAAAAATTATAATTTTTTGATTTATCTTCTCGAGAATTTAAAAAATTTAAATTTTTTAAAAAAATTAATTTTTTTTTTACTAAAAAATAAAAAACCATTCCCAAAGAACTTACAAAAAAAGAAAAAAGAAAAAAAAGGGTTGACCAAAGTCTGTAATCGAGAAGAAGGCTGTGGAAGACGGAAGGAGGTTCCTCAATTGCGTTACGACGCGTGCTCTGTTCTGTCGGTTCCATTCCAAGAAGCTTCTATCTTTTCTTCTATTGCTCGCGTTTATCCACTTGATCACACCGCTCGTCTCGTCGCTAGGGCAAAATTCAATTCAAAATCAAATCAAATCGAATCGATTTGGTGGGAGTGCGAAGAAGAAGAAGAAGAAATAGAAATGGCGTTGAATCCTCAGCTATTCCCAAACGGAATGCCCGTTCCTTTTGTGAACGAGATGTTCGTCTTGGCCAGAGATGGCGTCGAATATGAGGTTGACAAGATTCCCGGGTTCGTTTCTCTTTCCCTCTTCTTTTTTGTATACTCTCTCTGATCATCATCATTGTCATTGGGTGTTTAATTGCTCTAAAATTAAATTTGAATTCTTTATTATGTTCGGATGAGGCTAATCAGATTCCCAGATAGGATAAATTGAATACTCTCCACATCAAAAATTGTATTAATTGTATTTTTGTACCTAATAGAGTAATTTTTATCGAGTATTTAGGCCTATTTAGATTGATATCAAAGAGTTCGGAGTGCGTTATCAAAATTACACATGTTTCTTGGTTTGAAAAAAATCGAGTTTGATTTTAGGGTTGGATCACTTTAATTAAGATTGGTATTTGGAACAAGTTTCTTCCTTAGGACATGGCTTTTAAAAAAATTGTATATTTTTATAATTTTTTTAAGCATTTTATCATTGGGAACATATCAACTAAATCCTTGGAATAATAGGTGGAAGGCAATGAATCATAATAACCATATTGCAAAAGAGGGGCAAAAATATAATGTTGCAATTTGATATGTTCATACCAGAGGAAGAGAAATTCACAATTTATTTAGGAAAGGATTGCAAAACATCTTGAATCACTTGTTTCTTTATTAATTAATAATAATTGTATCCGAAGGTGGAGGTGGTTTAATATTAGTTTTCTTGAGTTAGTGGGATGTCTCTAGTTAACATCATTGGGCATTACTTTTAAAGATGAAAATGATTAATGGTTGAATGATTAGATTGGGCTATGAGGGAATTCAGAAAACATAGAGTTTAGGTTTGAAAGATGTTTTCTCTTTTCAGAAAATTGTGTGTCCTACCTAACTGTTTTCTTGAATGAAACATTTACTGTCAGGATTATGCATCATTGCCATTTCCTATTGTTTTATTTTTCACTTAATGCAAACATATTATTGATATTTTGTGAAGCGAAATATTGTCAAAATGTGGATTTGTTGGCTTTATTTTTATGCCTTGGTAATGTTGCTAATGTTGAGTTGTTTGGGATAAGTCTTAGAAGAGAGAGTGGTTGATTATGTCGAAGTTTGGAAATGGGATAACAGGAATAACCATAGTTGCAAAAAATTGTATGAATTGTGATTTGAATCTTACAATCAGGTCGATTAAATCCTTAATCAAGACAAATTGGTTGGGGTGAATCAACAGAGTGCTTGAATCCAGGTCTGGGGCATCATTCGAATCCTCAATTCTGCTGCCCCATGGTTCTTTTTCGATTTTTAGCCCTCTTTTAGTTTATTTTTTATTTTTTTGTTGGCACATCGTCTCTCAAAGCCTTTTAAGATTTTATATTTGTTTTATACCATTCTTCTCCACCCTAAATGGGGTTTGCATAGTTGACCTTGTTTATCGTACAATTAATGGAAAAAGAGAAGTTATAGGTGTTACCTAGTAAAGGTGCCTGAATTGATGAAATATTCTAAATTCCATAATAACTAATCATAAACATCTGAACACAAGAAGTCAAAGCCATCCAATCCATCTCCACCAATTGAAACAATTTTTACCATAAGGACTTAGCTACATGGCAATGCATGATTGCAGCAATGAAAAGCACCTTTCATAGTCACCTGGTGTAAGTTCATATTTTTTTTGTGATGGTTCTCATGCATGCCTTTAATTATTTTGGTAAAGCTTTTTTTCTCTTCTATTCTCTCAGTTTATTTGTTATATTGCATGTTCCAGTTTTTTAGCTAACATTGGGTTGTGGAAGTGACAATTTCAAATTTCAATTGGTCTTTGTATTGTGCAGATTATTATTATTTTAAATTTCAAAAATTGTTTAGTGTGGCAAGAACTGAACCTCATGTTGGACTTTGCTTTCAGTGGTAATGGGGGTAAGGTTAAAGCAAAGGGAACAATCTTCTTGTCAAACATACGGATGGTCTTTGTTGCGAATAAACCTGTTGGGAATTTTATTGCTTTTGATATGCCCCTGGTACGGAAATGGTTTTTCACATGCCTTTCTTTTATTAATGTTCTTATAATGGTTTGGATATTTGGTCTGTATTTAACTATATATCTTGTAATTTTTCTCATTTTGTTTGCATTTTCATTATTTTGTGGCTAGCTAATTTATGGCCTCATTCTGCTGGTTTTTAGCAGACAATCTGCTGGTTTGCCTTTTTAACTACATTCCTCATAAATTTTTCCATTCTTTTTGCCGTTTATCTTTTTCCTACGTTTCGTTAGTTTGTGGCTAAATCAGCCTCTACCTGCATCAATAAGAAATTAAACAAAAGCATTTTGTCATTTTGAAACCCTAGATACCTAGTAATTGAATATTTTTGGAGAAGACATAAATAACAATATAGTTTCTTAGTTTAGATGGACAATAAGAGGAGAAGAACATGATGATGATGTGCAAAAATCAATGGCAGTATTCTTATTGGAGGCCTTTCTTTTCTTTTTTTCTTTTTAATTTTTTTTTTTTTTTTACATTCTTTTTCTTCTTGTTCTTTATGGAAACCATGATTGGATATTTTGTGCAAGAGCAATGAGAAAGGAGCGCATATGGCAGAGATGGTGTAGAGAAGGGGCAGAAAGCCTTCAAAGTGGCTTTAATCAGAAAAATCAATTTCTTGAAAAGAAACTATAATGCAATATATGTAAGCTTGGATTTGGGCTTGAATTAAGTCAGGCCAACATTATCTGGTTTGGGGGCTTTATAAACGGCCACCTAAATGTTCTGGGCAGTCACTCGTGTCATCCATCCCGGGGACTCCATTATGCTGCTTACCCTATTAGTATAGCTGGTGGCAACTGTGGTAAGTCGGCATTTGAAATGAAATGAAGGTACACTGGCTTAATTGAATGGAAATTGAAGAGGAATGGAAGTTGATCAGATTGATCATCTATAAGGAATGCAAAGTGAAGAGGGCGTTCCTTGTAGGCTTAAGTGAAAGGGATGAAATGGAGAAGAGTCCAGGGAATATCTCTGGTCAGTGAATTGTCCCAAGTTAGGGAAAATTATATAAAAACAGTTATCAGTGATAATTTTACTAGTTTGAGTTGCTTCTGTAGCCTGCAGAGATCTAGAATTAGAAGTGAAGAACATCATTTTTATTGATGAATTATCTATTTATTTATTTACTTATCTTGATTGATGCATACATGGATTTCACAAAGTTCTCTATTTATACAGACATTTGGATTATTCTAGACTATGCAAGAGACTTTAGAATTCTTTTGTTCATAGGGATTAGAAAGAGACTAGTTGATTTCCAAAGCATAATTAACATTATTCTTCTAGAGTGTAGTTGGTCCAAGGCAATGCTTCTAGTCGTCTCTATGTAGAATGTGCTGGAAAGTGCATTACTGTCCAAAACTTTCCCTTAATGCACTTCCTTTACTACAATCAATTCTTTGAGATATGGTGAAACCTTTCCTTAGGAAGTGCCTTGATCAGTAAATCAGCAAGCTGCTCTAGAGTTCTACAATGCATGAGTTGTATCTCTTCTTTTTCAATTGATCCTCGGATGAGTGATATGTTATGGCTATATGTTTCGTTTGATCATGACTTACTGGATTCTTTTCCATGCCAATTGCTGATTTATCGTTACAGTATAAGATAATTCTTTTGTTTTTCATTTCATCAGTGTCTTCTAGAATTCATCAAAGCCAAATAGCCTGTTAAGTGGCCTTAGCTGCTGCTGTACTCTGCTTCTGCTGAAGATTGTGATACAATTTTTTGCTTTTTAGAAGCCCAAGAACAAATGCCTGAACCAAGAGAGAAAACATAACCTGATGTGCTTTTCATGTCATCCAGACTCCCGGCCCAATCACTATCCGAATAGCCAATTAACTTTGAGTCTTTTACTGCCTTGTACATAAGACCATAGTCAAGTGTGTCTTGCAAGTATCTCAGAATTATTTTGGCAGCTCCAAAATGAATTTGATTTGGATACTGCATGAATCTGGACAGCAAACTTGCAGTAAACAAAATGTCTGGTCTGGTAGCAGTACTGCTAATCAAACCCTTATAAATTGAAGCATCAACCTTTTCACATTTTGTCATTTTCAGCTAAAGGAGCAGAAACAGCCTTGCAATCTGCTATATTAAAATTTTGAGTTTGATAAATAAAAATGCCTTCTTCCATTTGAGGTACTTCAATGCCGAAAAAATAGTGCAGCATCCCTAAGCCACTCATTTCATAAGCTGCTTACTCATATCCTTCTTGAATACTTGCATCATCTTGATGTCATTGTCTATGAGAATCAAATCATCCATGTAGCCATAAACGATGAGAATAAAGACATCTCTTCTCATGACATACAAAGTAGGTTTACTTTTACTCCTTTCGAATTCTCTCTATGTGAAGTAGCTGTCAATTTCACTGTAGTAAGCACGGGAGCTTGTTTTAGGCCATAAAGGGCCTTCTTCAGTTTATAAACTTTTAACTTCTCTCCCTTTCACCAAGGATCCTTGAGGCTGCTTCAAGCTGAAAAAATTTCAATTTCTTTAGAGCGGCAGCAAGTGCAATCAAGGTTCTCATTGCTTTCATCCTTGCAGTAGGAGAAAAGGTCTCAAAGAAATCTATACCTGGTTTCTGTGTGAACCCTTTTTCCACAAACCTCCTTTAATCTACTCCCATCTTGATTAAGCTTTGTCTTGTATGTCCATTTCACTCCAACTACTTCTCTTCCTTTTGGCTGATGAACAGGCTGCCTAAAATCTTGAAAGGTTCAAAAGTTTAGGCAGCCTGTTCTCGTTTGTCATTGATCTCACCATTTCAGCAATGGTTCTGTTCTACCTTGTTGCAACTCCATTTTGTTGTGGGCTATATCTGGCGTTGCTTCCGAATACCTTAATTTTTGGAATATTCTTCGAATTTTGCTGAGGTATATTTGCCTCCTTTGTCACTTGGAATTGTCTTGATGGCACAACCACCACTTGGCTTTTCAACAAGGGCTTTAAATCTCTTGAAAACTAGTAATGTCTTGACTTTTTCTTCATGTAAGAGTACACCCGAGTCATGTAAAAAATCATCAATGAAAATAAGGAAGTGCAAGTGATGCTTCAAAGTAGATCCTCATTTTGCCACAATCTTGGTATGAATGAGCTCCAATGGTGCTTGCACTCTCCATGATCTTCCTTTAGAAAACGAGACTCAATGTTGCTTTCCCAAAATGAACCCTTCACAAGGGTCCGTTCTTGTTCCAATCTCTGGTTATCCACTTATCATATTCTTTTCTTTAAGCAATTTTAGCCCATGAAAGTTCAAGTGGCAAAAATCTTTTGTGCCATAGACCTCAGTCCTCCACTACATCACCTCTGGAGGCAAGGCTTCATAGGAAAATTGATGAAGATCATAGAAAGAAGAAAAAGAGCAAATTTGGAATTTCACATGAAGCACATTTAGGGCATCAAGAATTAAAGATTTGGAATAATTTCGCGTTTGCATGTCATTATAGTAGGTTTTAATAATTAAGGATGTAATGGTAATTTCAATAATTGTTGGACATGGGTTGTAGGGGTTACCCATGGATTTTATTTTAGGTCAAGTTATTGAATGGGTTATTATATATGTCAAAAGTCCAAGTTTCCTATTTTGATGAAGTAGAATTAGAAGTGATTAAAGTTTTCTATTATGATTGAAATAGAATTGGAAGTCATAGTTGGTCTAGAATATTAGTAGTTGCTGAATATTTTTAGTTTCTAAATTTGAGAAATAGTCCTTATAGAATTAGGAGAGTCTTTAGCCTATAAATATATGTGTAATCTCAATGATTCAATAGCAGAGTTAATATTATTAAAATTTGATATTGTGTTTGTGTGATTGGCCTATCCCTTGTGAGGTTGAAGCACTTCTCTCTCTCTCTCTCTCTCTTTCTTCTTCTATCCAGCAAGGTCACTGTTCACGTCACTGTTCACAGTGCTTAGAACAGCCACCCAACTGTCTCTAAAAACTTGTGTTTTCATTCCCAAAATCCTACCTTCTTACAAACTCTTAAACTCCTATTTTTAAATACTTTTGCAGCCACAAAATCCCACTAAATCCAATCCTATAAGTCTATTGTTGTTGCTGCTAGTATACTTACACTGGGCCTACTACTTGTAGGAAAGTAATCCCTACTTGTCCTACATCAAAAATTCAGCTAGAAAGTTTCTATTTCTCTCTATTTTTACTTCGGCTATCACTTGATTCATTTGATAAAAAAATTTGCAGGCATTATTTTTTAAATAAAGACAATATCCATTTTTGACTAGTTGTCCAACACTTTGGCAAGTTTTGTTCATGGTCCGGCACAAGCAAAACATTTCTTGCATATCTCCCCCCCAGGTTTTCCACAGCATTAGTGCCTTTCCCTTTTGCTTCAACAATAGCTCCATTCTCCATATGCCCTTCGATGTAATTGTATCCATGCCAAGGAAGATTGTTTCCTCTCTTGACATGTGATTAATACAGTCTACAGCCATTATCAAGGTTCTTTTTTTTTTTTCTTTTCACAGGAGGCCAATTGGAATGCATAAATCAAATTTTCATCTTCCTCTTTTTCTTCTGAAAAATTCGCTTGATCATTTGACTGCATTTTTTTAATACATGCCCAAACTTTTGGCAATGATAACATTGGGGCTTTGCAACGAAACCATCAATTTAAAGTAGAATGATTAGGTTGCTTACAAATCTTGAAATGCCATTTAGAGTTATGGGGACTCGTACCTTTTTTCTTACTTTCTCCCTTATGTTTACATGATGATTTCGTGAATATGCTTGCTTCTTTTCATTGCTTGAATTTTCTTCGAAAAAATCTTGAGGCTTCAAGTTTAACTTGGACTGAAATGCACTTTCAGCAGATAGATCAGTGTGCTTCAGCTTTCTTTGTTCTTGAGATGACATTGTGGTGATCCCACAAACTCTTGAATGGACACAGTGCTATACTCTCCAATAGCTGCAACAACACACTTGATAACTTTTTTTTTTTTTGTTTTTTTCCCGAGCATCAACAAAGGGAGTTTTATTATTAAAAGTCATGAAACAGAGAGAGGGCAAGGAGTCCTCGAATCAGAAAGTTACTAGAGAAAGTTCAGATCAACATACTTGACAAGTATTGAGTATATCCATACTTGTCAAGTATGCTCAAACCCTTAAACCCTAAAACGAACTTTCTCTAATAAATTTCTGATTAGAAACAGCTTCACTCATCTGATCAAAAACCTTTGTGACTAAAACAAGGGCGACCTAGTGCACGAGGCTGTTGCTAAAGTGGGGTCTGGGGAGGGCAAGCTGTAAGAGGCTGAATAACAACTTCCATGACTTCAGAAAAAGACTTAGATAATTTCTGAGTCTTTCAATTTTTTATTTTGAAATTCTCTTTGTAAAGCCTGGAGTTTGACATTTCTTAATTTGTTACTTCCACGAAATTCTTGCTTCAAGAAATCCTTGGCTCCTTAAATAGCTTTAGAAAGTCCATTCTGAATTTTGTTGGGTGCACTAGCATCCATCCTTCTATTTGTCTAAATCTTTTTTAGTTCAGCCCGTGGAAGTTGGCTCTCATCTTCTGATTCTGTGTAGCCTTTCTCAACAACATTCCACGACCCTTCTGCTTTGAATGAATCTTACATCTTGATTGCTCATAATCTTCTCCATCATAAAATGGAAGAACTGTACTTGGAACTTCCAGCACTTGCAGAGGATGCCATGCTCTTCTACAAGATTGCTTATCTGCAGATTCCCATGTTGATATCAAAACAGAGAGCTCTGATACCACTTTGATAGTTTTACTAGTATGAGTTACTGCTGCAGTGCTCTAGAATTAGAACAGAAGAACATAATTTTAATTTGTTTATCTTGAATCTTGATGGAGGTTTACATGGAACTAAACTCCTCTAAAATTCTTATATTAATTGGTTGGCAAAAAATGTTTGAGACACCTAATTTATCACACCTAAAAGCCACCCTAATGACGTGTTTGACAAGTGTCGAATTTTGATTTGTCAAACATTCCATCATGTGGGGTCTAACCTCAATGCCACATCATTAGGGATGGTTTAGGGGCGGTAAATTAGGGGGATGTAGCATTGTTGTTATTTGGCATGGGGATTACAAAAAGACTTGTTGAGATTTCCAAATCCTAATTAACCGTTCTCCCAAGTTTATCTTGGACCAAGGCAATGCTTCTCGTCTTCTCCATGCTGTTGAATGTGCTGGAAAGTGAATTACTGTCCAACACTCGGATAATTTGTTGTATGGTATATTGTATTGGACATTTAAGGAATAAGATATTAAAAAAAAAGACTGAAATGAAAATGTTGAGATGGATAAGTGTTTGTTAGACTTGATCCAAGTTTACAGTGCTAAAAGGACAAGAAGGATGTCAAACAGGTTTTAAGTCGAGGCTTCTAGAAATGACTCAACTTCATTAAACTCAAGCAAGAATACGGGTTTATATAAGTTGAACAGAGAAAATGGACTAATGTACTAGACCCCAAGTGACGGGGATTACACTTGTTAAGTTGAGCCTGATCTAGTTAATGGCGAGGAAATTAGAACTTCTGTTATTGCTATTCTATTCTGGGTTATGTACAGATTTGATATCTTTAGGTGTGTTATATAGAAGCATAGATTCACCTCATGCTGATCTGTAACTTGCTATATTTTCAGCTTCACATCCACGATGAAAAATTTAACCAACCGATATTCTTGTGCAACAATATTTCTGGACTTGTGGAGCCCGTAAGTACACTTTTTATTTTTGTTTCATTTTTTCAATTCTTTGCAATGTTTTTCCATGTTCACTCACATTGTTCTCTGCCTCATACATTTAAGAATACAACTCATATTCCTATTCTGACCAATCCCAGGTCATCCCAGATGACCAGCACAGGGCACTGTTCTCAACTCATGCCTTTAAGATCCTCTTCAAGGAAGGGGGTTGTGGAACATTTGTCCCTCTATTTTTCAACTTGATCAAGTCAGTGAGGCAGTATAGTCAACAATATGCTTCTAGGGAGGAGCAGCGTGCAGATCCTTTGCAAGCAGCACAAACTCCAGTGGATGAAATGATGAGACATGCGTAAGTCACTTCGGTTCCTATTAATGAGTTAATCACTTCGCCCTCTTGCTTTAGCTACTTACTTAGGAACTAGCTTCACACCTCCCCCAAGAACTCAAAGGTGGCCCAGTACATCTAATGGCATCACAAACCTATTATTGCCTCAATTTCCTTGGCCTAATGGGCCATGGTCCTCCAAGAAGCTAGCTGTGGAGGGTACACCTTCACATAGTTGTTAGCAGGTCCTGTTCATTAACGGAATTATCCAAGCAAATCACTCCAACTAAGAATAGCCATACACCACTGCCTATAGAATCAAGAGAGAGGTGCGAGAGAGCCTTCTTAAGAAAATTCTGACCCCTAGGAGTTGGCCTATAGACGATCCTCAATTTGATTTCATTTACCAGAAAAGGCAAGTGATATAGCTGAAGATTATCTTTTGTGGTTCCATAATTCCTGATTTTTATTTTTTATTTTTCATTTGGCAGATATGTTGATCCAAATGATCCGACAAGAATTTTTCTGCAGCAACCCACTTCAGAATCACAGTTGAGGCGGCGCACCTATCATTCCCAGCCAGCGGAACATTCAATATAGTTTCTCTATATGCTTTTTTTATTCCCAGGAAATATAGTTCCTGTTCTTAAGACACCATGTTAATGCTATATATATTGGATTGTATGTCTTTTCTTTCAACTAGATGATATGCTTGAGGCAACTTTCAATATTGTGAATTATGTGAAGCAGGACCTTTGTGTGCCGGGTTATTAGAGGTTTGGGTGAATAAAATAACATCCTCAAAAATATCGTTGTATGAATGATCTGTAACAAAATGGATTTGAGTGTCATGTGATATTATAGCCATCATTTTTTTTTGTTATTTGTTCTTTGTTCTTTGTTTTTGTTTTTGTTTTTGTTTTTGTTTTTTGTCTTTTTATTTTTTTTGGTTTTAAATTTTGGCTAGTGTGGCCAAATCAAATGGAGTAATGTTGGTTGGTATTTCATTTGGGAACATTTGATGTGCAATTTTTTGTCATTAATAAGAGAGTAATGATAGAGATTTACAATTTGAATTTTTAAATTTATTCACAATGATGCAGGGTTCTTAAATATTTTTTTAAAACCAAATCATGTAACTTGGGGTCTTATATATTTAAATATAGTTTTCAAATGTAGTCATCATAATATTTTCTTAATTAAATTTAATAATAGCATTACAAATTTGAGGAATTTTACTTTACATTTTGGTGGGGTTTGATAATTGCATATTTAGGTAGATTTTCATTTCGTGTCGCATTCCCGTTAACCACTTCTAAGTGGCAACCATGCAACATGGGACCTCACACAGTCATCACCACCAACAAACACTCCTCAACAACACCAACCCCACCACCAATCTCTACAAAACCAGATTCGACAATGGAGAGCAATAAGAGGATGAGAAGGGGGAGTTTTTATTTGCACACACTTAATGATATTTATTTTTATTATAATTTTATCTCCAAGTGAAATTACTATTATGAATATCACACAAAATTCAAATAAACACAATTTCTCATTGCACATCCACTTCCATGTTGAAGTTGCTGAAGCTCACTAGTCCATGATAGCTACTCTATTCTTCCATACTTAGTTTGCTAAACCTCCACATTCCATCCTCATCCTTTTAAACCCTTCATTGTTAGCCTCTATTCATTAGTTTCCACACACTAAACACCCTCATTCTTGATTCTTAGCTTTTAATTAGTTTACACACTAAACCTCATCCCCATTCATCATTGTTATGGAAGATTTCCCTTCTGAAAATTCAGCAGATAAATGTTTATGAGAAAGATAGCCAAGGAAATGTGAGTTTTGCCATGTGAAGTTTTTTTTTTTGTTTTTTCCAGGGTCTTTCGGATAATTAGGGTCGAAATATATCAATTTATTCGGCAGTCCACTCCCGAAATAATTATGTAATTTTGGAAGTTGTCCAAAATAATTTAAAATTTTCAACATTCAACTTCCGAACCGATAAAAATAATTCGAACAACTACATTCGAATAGTATCATTTTGTTAGACACTGTACTTCCGAATGAAGTAAAAAAAAAAATTCCCCATTTTATATTCTAAATTCGTAAATTGCATACTAAATTTGCATGCAAATTTGTCTTTATAATACCATTTCAAATTTGTAATGTTATACAAAACATGCAGCGATATGTCTCAACTCAAGGAAGTCAGGTTTGGGCGGATAGTGTGTTGGATTAAATTACTCAATGCACAATTGAACAAGTTCACTCTACGAAATTATAATGATTATAGTTTGAATTGCTCAACAAATGTAAATGTTTTATAATATTTATTTGACTTTGTAGGTATTCAAAAGTAAGGATGAATTGTTCAATTAAGTACGTGAAGTTGGAAAGAGAAATAGTTTGGTTATTGTAATCAAAACATCAAACTACGGTGAAGGAAAAAAAAGACCTAGGATGTATCTTGGTGGCGAAAATACCGTAACTCTTGCGCTGTCGACTGGGATGATACATATGTGCGCCGTATTCAGAATTTCAAGGATATCATTTATGATACTGTAGCTACTCGAGAGACATTTGATGTCGAATGACACATGTATACATTTGACAATGTTAGAACTATGGAAGAAGTTAATAGATGTGTTTTTTGATGTTGATGTGTTCAGTGGCATGGATTAAATGTTATCAACCATGTTATCACTACATTCTAAAAAGAAAATATAATTTACAATGGCATCGACCATTGTTAACATTCCATTCTAATAACAAAATATCATTTATAATGTCATCGACCATTGTTACCATTCTATTCTAATAACAAAATATCTTTTATAATGTCATTAAAAGATGTGTACAGCAATGTCAGCTTACAAAAACACCACAAAAAATTCATCAACTGACAAATAACATGTCACGAATCATCTGTATGCCTGCGACTAGGTAAGTATGAATGGATCCCAAATTCATCAATAAACCAAGGTAAACAACAGGAACTATACCGCCACTCTTGTCACTGAAAAGTGTACATCCCAACAGAAACAACAAATAAGCTCTAGCAGCGCACTGTATGGCCTCCTCTGGGTTTGAATCTATGACACCAGCAAACTGACTTTGCAACTACTCAAGCCTGACTGAATTTCCACCAATAGTAGAAACCTCGTCATGTGTTACACGTTCAGTAATCCCCAAGCTAGAAACTAGTAGTGTAACTCCATGAAGATTCGTCATATCTGGTACGCTGACTGATCTACCTACAATAGGAAGGCTAAGAATAGTGCCAACATCATCCAAGGTCAAGGTCATCTCACCAACTATCATATGAAATGTGTTCGTCTCAAGTTGTCATCTTTCAACAAAACTGGAGATTAGAAGCTTGTTAACGAACCGATAAGTGCAACGAGCTAACTGTGACAGCCTAGACCGCTCAATAATGGCTTTAAATCTGGTGTTGTTGTCTACTGACCACCATGGCCATGCAAGGATCTTTGAAGAGTGATTTTGACACTTTAGGGGCCTTCATTCCTGTAAAACAGATGAATACATCATTAGAAACTACAATATAATACCAAAAAAAAAAAAAAAAAATCATACACAAATGAATTTCACTACTACTCAGGAATGTTTATATTTCTCTGCCAAACAGTTGCAGCGACATGACTATTGAAACTCTGCAGTATTGATGGATCAGTCGGACCACCTGGAAAAGCATGAGTAAGGTCCTCTTCCTGAACAGTAGGAGAATCGAGTAAAGGGGCTTCCTTCACGGCAATGTCAGGCATATCATCACCTTCAACTTGTCTTTGGTTTCGGCTCCGACTTTGACTGACACTGGGGATATCATATTCTATTGAAACTGGATCTGGATCACAATCTCGACCTTATCCTCGTCCACGCCCTCGTCCCCGTTCATGGTCAACATCCAATACACGACGTCGTCTATTTGAAGTAGTAAGTGAGACACGTTGTTGACATTCAGAATCCATATTATTTGCAAAAATTAATATATTTAATGAGTATACAATTGTAAAAAGAATATACAAAAAAGGGGAAAAAAAAAACAAAAACAAAACCGTTTGGAAGTTGAAAATTGCAAATATCTATTTTGTTTGGAAGTTGAAAACTGAAAAACCAGATTCATTTCGGAAGTTGAATGTTGTCCGAATTAAACATATTCGAAAGTTGAATGTTGAAAGAATGAAATTTTTTTGAAATTCTACTGTTGAGATAAATGATAATTTTTGGAATTTTACTTCTGAACAAATTGTTTATTTTCGAAAAACCAATTCCAAATGAGGAACATATTGCTCATTTCGGTGGGCTATGCATTCGTTTGTTTAAAAAATGGTAAAAACAAATCCTACATTACAAATGAAATAATGGTAAAAACAAATCCTACATTACAGATGAAATATGAGTTATGATTGAAATAAATAAACTGACCTAAGTTCTCCAAATATGAAGAATTCCTTTAATGATTCAATGAGATGTCTTCAATGTTTCAATGGGATGTCTTCAATAGATGGATGTAACTTTTGAAGACGACAGGTAAACTGTGAGAGATGGGCGTATGTGAGACGGGGATGATAGTGGAATGGGTGTGTTTTTGTACCGTTCAAAGAGATGGGTTTGGGGGTTTGGGTGTGTGTATAAGGGTAGGTGTAGAATAAAAGGTGTATGTGGTGAGATTAATTTTTTAGGTGCGTGTAGTGAGAAGGATGTGCAAAGAGTGGAAACGGTGTGTGCAAATAGAAAGCTTCCATGAGAACGACAATCATTTGGAAGAAAAGCAATGGAAGCAAGAGAATCCAAAGGAAAAGAGATCCTAACAACAACAACAACAACAACAACAATGCTGAGATGGGTTCTTCTTCCAAATGGGAATCTCTCAACTCAGATCTCTTGCTCGATATTTTCTCTCTTTTCAAACCCTTGTTCTTGATATCCACCGTTTCTTTGGTTTGTCGATCTTCGGGACGCGTTTGTTCGATCATTTGTTCGGCAATGATAATGACAACGCCCTCGATTTTACCATTCTCAACTGCGATTGCTATCGGAGGCTGTTTGGATCCGAAGATAACCCTTTCAAGAAGGCGTTTCTGATGAAATTTCTTCGTGGTGTTATGGATGTGTATAGACGTGACGATGATGAGGAAGATGGTATTAGGGTTACTTCGATCACCAGAATGGTGTTTCTTCTGGGCTTCTTCAATTGACTGATCATCACCTTGTTTATCTCGCGAAAAGGTGCATCAATTTATCCAAATTCAGAATTTCCCAATTTTTTTGGTGTCAATTTGGTGAAATTTTGAATAGGGAAAATTAGCGAAACATCCTCTCCAATTTTAGGTAGTAGTAGAGGTGCAATATGTTTTTTTATATTAGCTAAGGTCTTTTGATGAAATTTCTTTGTGAAAGAGAAACTTTTATGTGAAAATTGAAATTTGTGTGTCGGGCCGAAATAATTTCTGTGTCGAATTTTTTTTGTGAAAATGTTTAGCCACCCAATTACTATGAAAATATTATATATCCTTTATTTTATAAAATCTTATTTAAACTAAAAACCCCATTCAAATACTGAGTTGATGCCAACGGCACAAAAGTATTACTGAAATTAAAGATTTGGTCTTTAACCTTAATTTTGTGGAAATACGGTTGAAACCCGTTTAATTTGGCTATTTTTTTTCCTTAAAAGATCAGATTGTCCAAATTTGTCTAAAAGCTGTAATTTTGGAAAATTCTGGATTTGGATAAAGACTTATAAAACTTTGAAAGGTATGGGAATTGGGGTGTGCCTAATAGGCCCAGCTCGGGGTTAGGGTACATTGAGAAGAAATGCTTGCAAAAAATCAAGTTGATTAGATATTGATAGTCCTTTCATCGAATTGCATTTGTATCTAAAAAAAAAAAAATGATAAATGTGATTTAAAGTATAAAATTGAATACAAATGCAACAGTGGCTATGGGTGCCTCCCACACAGCAGCCACCCCAATTCCGTAGTAGTTTGTATGTGATATATGTATTCATCTATTTGGTAGTTTGTCTGTCTGTGTTTCACAGATACGGCGGCTATCTATCAAACTTCAAGGCATAGAGTAAACAATTTTGCAACATAAAATTCATTTGATAACTTCTTTGAAAAAGTATTGGGTGTGGTTTGAAGGACAATTAATATATTTGTTTGAGAGAAAACCAACAATTGAGAAAATTGAAAAAAATGGGAATTGTTTGGGATGTCAGAATGTTAGAGAATAATTTGGTAGTTACCGAGAGGCAGTGGAAAGAGTGGGCTTTTCATCTTTTGGAGCAATTCTATAATTTTTGTTGCTCTGGTACAAATTTTTTACTTGTTCCTTATATGCATGTGTATGTTATATTTCCTGGTGTTTATTTTGTTACTTTGATGTGTATTTGTTTGTCATGTGGTAGGGTGCTACCCAATAATATAATATTGTATACAACTCATTATGTGGAGTCCAATGAAACAATATTGCATATATAATTCATTATGTGGAGAGTTAAGGTGGTTGAAAGTTTGTTGGTTTTGTCTTTTGAAAATGAAAATGGATGGATAAATTTTTTTAATCTGTGTATAATAAGGAAAACTTGATTGTGATTATTTAGTGGAATTTTGGAAAAGATGCTAGAGTTTATTTTTTTTATGTATTATTTATTATTTATTTTTATGCAACAAGGCTGTAGGGGTTTTGGATGCTAGGTTAAGGGCCTTAAGGCTTGTTGGAAAGAAATCCAGTTAGCTATGTGATAGTAAGCTTAGACTGAAATATTAAGCAGGAATCAGGATGGGTGATTAAAACAGATAATTCTTTTCTAACGTGTGGGAGAATAAGCAGTTAATGTTCTAGTCTTAGAATCCCCTCGGTTTCATATCTAAGAGTAGGTTGCAAAAACAGCCTCAAGATAGCGCCCCCCCCCCAACCCAACCCAACCTAACCCAACCCAAAAAAAAGAATTGGCCTTTTCTCCGAGTTCAAAGGATATTAAAATCATATCACACCTATGACTTAGTGCTTATCAAATAGGGGTTTCTCATAATGCTACATGCCTTCTTCAACCTGTTTATCTTATTGCAATGTTTATACTAACATATGAATCTTGCGGATAATAATTCTTTTCCTGCATAATTTTTCTTCAGCGATTGATGATTCAGATGGGCATTATATGTACTTTCCAACAGCCAACTTATGTTGTCCTTTTGTGTTCTGATTGCTCTCACTGATTTGGCTAAGTAAAATACATGGAATACGCCTTTAATTGGGTGGGGGTACTTGCAGGAGTAGTGGAATAGTAAGCCACCATTACCCGGAGACAATTAAACAACTGTACTTTTAAATTATAGATAAATTACTTTCTGTTTTTCCTTTCGTCGTTTTGAAAAAAAAAAGGTTTAGAATTTTCTTTCCTCTATATTAGTTCTCAGACAACAAGGTGCCCTCAATTTTATTGAGAAATAATCTCCTTGCTAATTTATTCGGTAAATGTTTCTGGTTTGATTTGAGCAACTAGTGAAGGACTTGGACTATTTGCAAGAGAGAGCATAAAAATCTTAACAGGGCAAGAGAATTTCTTTGTTCATAATTCATGTAAGTTATGCTCAAATTTTAATGTTCATATTTTAGGTCAATAGAGCTCAGAGAACTCTCCCTACCTTTTGGGAGAAATATTAAACATGAAGGATTTTCAAGGGCAATCTGCTACTGGAACAGGATGGAGGAGATGTCAATTGGTCCAGCTATATGCAATAATGACATTTTTCGTATCATTGAAGCGATAGGCATGAACTGCAAGCAGCTAGAAGCCCTAGAATTGTTAGGCTTGGTCTTAACTCAACAATTGTCTCCTAAAATTGCCAAGAGTCTAAAGGGACTGAAACTATTGAGATTAGAAATGGTTCATATTTCAAAAGTTAGTCTGAAGAAGTTCCTATGAAAATGTAAAAACTTCAGAAAGTAGAGAACTGGCATTGTCTTACTTTAGAAGGTATGGAATTGAATTTCTTAGCATCATGTGAGATAAAGAAGAGAGAAATGAATGGTGTTACTAAATGGTCCCTTAGCAGAGATGCAGAACTGTATGACATGAAGAATCTACTGAATTTACTTTGGCAGTGAAGTAATTGACCGAGCTTATGAAGAATCAAACATGGTAAGTCACACAGTGGGTTCAATGTGTGAGAGTTATATATTTATAGGATTCTTGTTTTAGAACTTATTTTGTGATTGTTTCAGGGTTTGTGTTGTTTTCTGTGAACACAGTTTTATTTTCTATTGGCCGCCAAGTAAAAACCTACTCATTTTGTCTTCTCTCCGTCGAATCAAGTTTTGTCACTGCAAAAAAAAAAAAAAGAAAAAGAAAGAAAAAACTTATTTTTGGTTTCCCTTGCACATTTTTAGAAAAGTTCTTTATTTGCTTTCAATATCTTTTTGGTTGGAACATTTCATTGAGGGCAGTGGTCGAGTCTGGTGGTAATTACTCCTGTGGCTTGGTTACATGTTTCCTCGGAACCAAGAATGCTATCTTTTGTTCTAACTTACTGACCTCGAACATGGGCTTGTTTGGGAACATTGATTTTTAGCCAAAAAGTCAAAAAGGCACTACAAGTTGTCAAATCATTCTCTATACTTGCTCTGTACATCTTTTCATAAAAAGCCAAAAAACCAATTCTTAAAAACACAAATGGTTGTAATTACTGAGTAGATTTCAAGTTTAGTAGCCATGGAAAACTGGTGCTGGTATAGCGCCTTGGAGATTGGAATAATTGGATTGACTCAACATAGTTGTTCCTTGGTTTGAATGTTCCAATTGTTAAAATTGTTTCTTTTTGTGGGCTGCCTTGACAATGCTTCAGTTTGTTACACTTGGATTAAATGGGTTGATACACTCTACCATTTATAACGAAAGACCGCCAAGTTGTTGAGTGTTTATTGGTGAATAGAACTGAAGATGTTTCAGCTTTCAGTATATGGACTTTACCATCTTTACACCATTTATCTAAACTACCCATGCTCATACAATTGCAATGTTAAACAATAACCCATGGACACACCTTGTAGGGTTTTTAATTGGCCCGTTACCACCGTGTGGGATAAAAGCTGGTCTGTGTGAAAAAACATATCCCTATTAAATAGAATCTTATTTCTTCATATAAAAAATGAATTAGGACCATGAGAGTTCACCTAAATGCATGTAACGTAGTTTGCAATTATGCAACACTAATAGTTTCACCTTTTTCACCTGGCGTAGCGATAAAGCTACCCCTTGGTGACCTGGTGGTCAAGGGTTCGAGTTGCAGAAACAGCGTCTCTGTTTGCGAGGTTAAGGCTGCGTACATCAACCCTTCCCCAGACCCTGCTTAAGCGGGAGTTTCGTGCACTGGGTACGTCCTTTGGGCACATCCTTTTAGGTGCTTATCGCCTATAAGGGGCGATTGAAAGAAACAAGACTGGCTTTGAGTCATAAAAGGTACAATGTTCCATCTTTCGTTAAAGAGTTTGAAAGTTAATATATATGTACAGAAGTATATGAAAGTTGTTCAAGCACCACATAGGTTATAATAAGTTTGCTCATTTTCAATGTATTACGTAGACGTGTTTGATGATGCATTGGTTGCACATGTCTTTATTTACAAACGCTAATAATCGAGGAGATCTTATATAAATCAAAGTATGCTATCCACACAATATAGTCTGAAATGTTGAGGTTTTCATAGCAACTAATCCTTTTAAAAAATCGCCACTTGGAATTTTTGGGCATTGAAAAGGTTGTGCTTTTTTCCTCCTCCTTTGTTATTATTGTTATTTATTTATTTATTTTAAAATCCTAATCGAATAAAGAAAAGAAGGTTGGTTAATGGTTGAACATTAACTACAATAAAGAGCATGGACTGGTTTTTTCAGCCCTTTTTTCCTATGTGTTGGTGTTCTATATGACCTGATCTAGCAAGTCGACTTTTCAAATGAGTTTGTTAGACCCTTTATGAGTAAAGGGAACCGAAGGCCGCTTTTTTGGAAGGCGGAGTACTCATGTGATATGGAACACCCCCCCCCACCCATAGAATGGTTTCTTCCCAAACGGTCCTCTGCTGTACGGGTCCCCATAAGTAGGCTAGGAAGAACCTAATAGAGTAAACAAACAAAACAATTTGACTATCTTGTTAAGTAATATTTTTCAAATTCTAGTTACTCATTCCAACCTCATTTTGGTAAAATGGATAACCACATATAGTATATATGTATATAGATATATGTAAAGTTTTGGAAACTTTTTAGGCAAGTAAAAACTTTCATAAAGAAGGCCAACCAATATAATACTCATGTAGAAACTAGCAGTAGACCCTACTATGCTAAGAAACATGGACATTTCTAAGAAGGTAGCGTGTCATGTCTGACATCGTGTTGGACACTGACATGACACAACGCTCGATGAATAATTCCAAATCTTTGTTGGGCAAATGTCCAGAATGTCTTACTATTTAAATTTTTTTTTAATGAACTTGGACATGTTTTAGACACTTAGGGACACACGTGAAACACATTACAAGTTTGAATACAATAACTTGAAATCCAATTTTTTTTTTTTTTAATAAAAAAAAGGCAATGTAAGTTTGTACTTTTTCTTCTTTTTTAGACTTCAAAAATTATTATCATTGAAATAAATATTCATATATATGACATATATTAATTATTTCTTTTTATATATGATATATTTAAATATGTAGAACTTTATATTTTGCACATGTCCCCTAAGTGTCGTCTTCTACAATTTTTGAAAAATTACATGCCGGCATGTTCGTGTTGAGTCAAATGTCCATGCCCATTCTTCTTAGCTACTATGATACCACATGACACCATACGTGGTAAGGAAGTGTTCAATACATGAATAGGTATTCTCATGTATACAAGCTATTTAATATATTGCCAAATGCACAATGGGATATCGTATTATGTGGACTAGAAATATGGCCAACCTTCTGAGAGAGATGGAAGAAGTGAATACAATCTTGTATATGAATGTTTTGATCATCCACTAGAATGAATTGCTCTCTCTTGTTTTTCTCTTGCCATATCTACGACTTTAGGGAGACTTCTCTCCTTGTCTTATGTTTATTTTGGCAATTGAGGTTTTGAGTTTAGTGGAATCGAGGATAGTCTAAAGACGATTATATAGTGGATAGAATAGGAGGGGTATTTATCCCAAAGCCTCATTTATTGTATGTAGATGGCGTGATTATTTTTTAGTGGAAGTGCATGCGTAGTAGTCTCTAGGTACTTGTGTCGCTGATTGTTATGATTTGTGGGTTGCCTTGTGTCTTTTGCCTAGGTGTATCAATAAATTTGAATTTTCAAGTAACCTATCCCACTCCACTCCTAAAGTAATGTGAAGCAAAGTCTCACATTGCCCGAGTACTAAAGTATTGTTAAGCATTTAAGTATGAGGGCACTCTCACCTCTTGGGCTAGCTTTTGGGGTTGAGTTTTACCCTCTGTTATCAGAATCTTACGATTCGCGATTTGATTCACGATTTGATTCACAATTTTTGCAAAATCGATACGAATCTATGGGTGAATCTCTCTTTTATCAGAATCTTACGATTTGCGATTCGATTCACGATTTGATTCACAATTTTTGCAAAATCGATACGAATCTATGGGTGAATCTCTCTTTTATCAGAATCTTACGATTCACGATTCGATTCAAATTTTTTGAAAAATCGATACGAATCTATGGGTCAATCTATTTTGGAAGTGAATCTCTAGTGAATCGCACGATTCACAATCAATTCACGATTCAATTCACTTTTTATGATTCATGTAATTTTTTAAATTATTGTGTTCGGCATATTTTCGACTATTTTTTTCTCCATGTTTTTAGTGAAAATGACATAATACAACTTTTAATAGCGTTTAATACAAAAATAACCAACATATATACATAATTTGTTGTTATTTTAGTGATCATGAAATTTTTAATAGAATCCAATCAGATTCAGTCAGACCCAACATATTTTAAACATTTCTTCTCATTTTTTTCCCTCTAAAAAATCATAATATATCTTCTAAAGATGTTTAAGATTAAAGTTACACTATGAATTATCTATTGCTATTTTATTAAATTGAATATAATTGAATATTACATATGTGAGGTCAGTTATACCTTTGAAAATGTTTTAGGCTTTAAAATAAAATATTCTAAATAATTCTTTCTTATTATTTGCTCATTGTTACTTAGAAAAGCACGTATGCTTATTGTCCAAATATCAATATCGTTGTTAATTATTGTTATTTTGAAAATTGATAATTTGTCTATTTGGTTGTTATCTTTATTAAGAATGGTTGATAAGAAATATCTAAAAAAAAAAAAGTAAGATAGTGATCTTACATAAGAATCTTTGTTAACTTCTTACCTATTAAATTACGTGATTATCACTCAAAATAACATTTTCATTGATTTAAGTCTAAATATTTCATATTCATAAGATATATTTAACATCTAAATGTGTAAATATATATTTTATGTAATTTTAAAAAAGTGACCGAATCTTTACGATTCACGATTCGATTCGATTCGATTCGATTCGCGATTCGGTACAAGGTCATTTCGATTCACGATACGAATCTCGATTTGACTACTATGGTTTCACCCAAGACCGTATAACAATTACAAGTTTAAATAAAATAATTTTAAATTCAATGATAAAAGAAAAAATAAGTAAATTTATACCTATTCTTCCTTTGGACTTTAGAATTAGTTTTACATTACATTTTATTATTATCTTTGAATTAAAAAGTCATAAACATGACATATAATAATTATTTATCCTTATATATAACATATAATAAACACAAAAAAGTATAACCCCAAGGGGTTGGCCTAGTGGTCAAGACTTTGGGCCTGGGGGTGTGTTCACTCTAAAGTGTCAGGTTCGAAACCTTTTAGGTGCAAACAATTTCTTGGAACCAGTCCATACTTGGGCTCCTCGCTAGTGGATGGTACGATTGGTCTCCCAAATTAGTTGGTCCAATAGGCCAGATACCAAGTTATCAAAAAAATAAAATGAATAAATTCATAAAACTATATAGTTTTTGAGTGTCCCTTAGACGTCATATCCTAAATTTTTTGAAATTTATTGGGTCAATGTGTCGTGTTGTGTCCATATTGTGTTACATGTCCATGCCCGTTAGGGGAGGACCTTATTGGGATATGCTTGTGAGGGGAAGATTTGAGTGATTGAAGTACTACTTCCTATGGGTTTGTGTATGAAGGGTATGAGGAAAGGTTGGGGTGAATTTCCTTATTAGGAGAATGATGAAGAGACTTTGGGCATGGTGTTTGGTTTTGAAGTCATTGTCCCATTCTTAATAGGGTATAGTAGCACAAAAGAATGCTGCAATGGCAGATTAAGAGATTATAATAGGCGAGAGAGTGATGGAGTGGTAGGGATGTCAGACATAGTATCTTGGTTTTTGATTAGAAGAATAAGGTGGTGTGTCCTTTGAGACATAAAGTGATCTTTGTGAGAAGTGGAAATGATGAGATTTAGTGGCTTGCCACTAAAAATGAAACAGTTAAGTTTAAATTGTTCTATAAAGTCCTGGTGGGTACCGCAAATATTTCATTGCCCTTAGAAAGGAGTTTGAAGCGCTAAATGCCCTTCAAGGTTGCATAATTGTAATGGTTGGTTGAGGCATATAGGAAATTTAAAGGGGAGAATTCCGGGGCTTTTCCCATATTAGGCCTCTTTTACATCTTATTTCCCAAACTAGGCCTAGTTTGGACGGATTTCCCAAACTAGGCTAAAGCGCTATTACAAATCGCGCTTTCACTGTTTGGAGTCCCAAATTTGATGAATAGTGAAAGCGCTATTAAGAAACGCGCTTTTAATTAAGAAATCGTTATTCCAAATCGTGCTTTTAATATAAAATTTTTTTTCTGAAAAAAACGCTATTTGAAATCGCGCTTTCACTGTGCGTATAAATTTTTTTTTTTATTTTTAGAAAACGTTATTTCAAATAACGTTTTTACTGTTGCAACACAAACCAAAACCAAAACCAACCCACACTATCACTCTGACATAGGCACACACCCACACACACTGAAGCATTGAAATAATATAATTTTTATATATAATAATAATTTATAATAATCAATTATATAATTTTTATAATTTTCGTAAATATAAATCATTTTTAGGTTATAGATGGTTTGATTTATAATACGTATGTAAGGGTAAAAATTTTTATAATCAAAAATAATTTTTACAATTTTTATAATCAAAAATAATTTATAAATTATAAAAAATTATTTATAATACGTATGTATTATAAATTTTTTTATAATAATTTATAATACGTATGTATTTACTTTAGATAAATTATTTTTGATACCTATGTATTATATATATAATACGCATGTATTATATATATAATTTTTATATATTTAAATATTTACTTTAAATAAATTATTAATAAATATATAATAATTATTTTATAAAATAAATTATTAATAAAAATGATTGATTGTAAAATAAATTGATTATAATTTTTATTAATAATTATTTATTGTATATTTTTAAATAATTTATAAAGATTATAATCAATTTGTAAATAATTTTTGCAATTTTTATAATCAATTTTTACATACGTATGGCAATAATTTTTATAAATTATTTAAACCATACGTATGTAAGGGTAAAAAATTTTAGGTTATGGATGGTTTGATTTATCATTTATCAAAATTTTTACCCTTAAACCATACGTATGTAAATGTGAAGATGGGTTTACTGTAAATGTAAATGTGAAGATACGCATTAAATTATTTACATACGTATTAATTATAAATTTTTATAAATTATTTTTGAATAATACATATGTATTATAAAATGTGAAGATGGGTTTACTGTAAAAAATTTTAAATAAAAAATGTAAAGATTTAAATAATACATACGTATTATAAATTATTATAAAAAAATTTATAATACATACGTATTATAAAATTTTATTAATAATTTATTTTATAAAATAATTATTATATATTTATTAATAATTTATTTAAAGTAAATATATAATACATACGTATCAAAAATAATTTATTTAAAGTAAATATATAAAAATTATATATATATAATACATACGTATTATACATAATTTATTTAAAGTAAATACATACGTATTATAATTATTTTTGATAATTTATAAATTATTTTTGATTATAAAAATTGCAAAAATTATTTTTGATTATAAGAATTTTTACCCTTACATACGTATTATAAATCAAACCATCTATAACCTAAAAATGATTTATATTTACGAAAATTATAAAATTATATAATTGATTGTTATAAATTATTATTATATATAAAAATTATATTATTTCAATGCTTCAGTGTGTGTGGGTGTGTGCCTATGTCAGAGTGAGAGTGTGGGTTGGTTTTGGTTTTGGTTTGTGTTGCAACAGTAAAAACGTTATTTGAAATAACGTTTTTAAAAAAAAAAATAAATTTATACGCATAGTGAAAGCGCGATTTCAAATAGCGTCTTCTTCAGAAAATTTTTTTTATGCTAAAAGCGCGATTTGAAATAGCGATTTATTAATTAAAAGTGCGTTTTGCAATAGTGCTTTCACTATTCATCAAATTTTGAACTCCAAACAGTGAAAGCGCGATTTGTAATAACGCTTTAACTTAGTTTGGGAAATCCGTCCAAACTAGACTTAGTTTGGGAAATAAGATGTAAAAGAGGCTTAATATGGGAAAAGCTCCGAGAATTTCTTCACAATGGTGTAGTGTGGGTGAAGATGTAGGAGAAATGTTGAATCGTCTTCTCATCCATTGTCAAGTGGTTTGACGGGCGGTTTTCAATGTTTGCTATATTTGTGGCAGGGGTATTTTCTTGATTGGTGGCTAAGTTACTTCACACTTGGACGGGACGTAGAATTGATAAGAGAAGATGAAAGGCTTGGCAAGTAACTCCACTGTCATTTGTTTCCATTGTTAACTTTTCCGTAAGATCAAACAAAAAGAATAATCAATTTTGATATAATGAATCTAGAGCATAAATTTTACGTAAAATAAGGGAAATGATTGAGTAGATCGAGAGCTTCATGTGTATAGAATAACTTATTAAATAGACAGAACTTTCTTTTAATGATTAAAATTTTTTTCGGAACTATTTAACGGACAGAGAGAGTCTTTTTTTTTGGTAAGAGACAAATATAGTCATTCTCAAGTTCAAAATTATTTGATCATGTTGCAACTATGTGTTCCTATTAAGCATATTCCTGTTGTACAACTTGAAGTAGGTGCATTGCACAACACATTGTGGCTGTTTTTCAATACTAGACCCACTGTCTCTTATTATACGTTTTTCTTTATGAATTGCATTTTGTAAACAACGACGCAACAAAGAGTTGAGTTTCGTCATAACGTTTAGTTTTCATTTGGAAAAGAGAGGATAAGTTTGTGAAGAAGGAATCTGGATTCACATGTCTTGTAATTGTAACCTTCTTTGTTTTGAATCATTCTAAATTGATTACCTTGCACAGCTGTGTATGTCAACTGAAGTATGCCTATATTTCAGTTCTTCTGTCAAGTAGGATCAGTTTGTCAGATATAATACATAATTGTTTAATGGCAGGCCAAATTTTAAAATTCTATGGTAAATGGCTTACCTAATATGATCTGAACTTTAATTTTTGAGTCCACTCAATTTTTTTTTTATTTTTTACTTTACTTTTTAACAACGCCCAATTAGTATATATTAATGTCTGTTTGGGAGGGGAAAAATTGAGCACACACCTAATTTTTGGCATAATGTACAAAGTGGTGGTCCCAAGACTTGAACCCATAACCCTAAGGTTATTAGGCCAAGTCTTAACCATTGAACCAATGGTCACCCCCATAATGACTGGGGAGATTGGATCGATTATCACAACAACTGGGGTGATTGGAGCGGATGTGGTCCACAAAATTAAGACAGGATGGCTTAAGTGGAGGAATGCGCCTGGAGGACTATGCGATAAACAAGTATCCATTAGATTAAAAGGGAAGTTCTATAGAACGGCTATTAGACCAACGATGTTGTATGCGATGGAATGTTGGGCAACTAAGAAACAACATGTACATGAGATGAGTGTTACTGAGATGAGAATGCTAAGATAGATGTGTGGCAAGATTTGAAAAAACGGAGTTAAGAATGAATATATTTGAGAATGGGTAGGAGTAGTACCAATAGAAGATAAGTTGAGAGATAATAGATTGAAATGATTTAGTCATATACAACGGAGACCAATAGAGCCAGTAGTGAAGAGATGCGATACAGTGACGGTAGATGGTAGTATTAGGGGAAGGGGTAGACCTAAATTGACGTGGACTAGTGTAATAAATAGAGATATGAATCTTCTTAATTTGACTAACGAAATGGCCTTGGATAGAGTCGAGTGGAGAAGAAGGATTTATGCAGTCGACCCCATTTGATGAGACTTAAGGCTTGGTGTGGTTTGGTTTACTTTACTTAGATTTTTTATTTTTATTTTTTATTTTTCTCTTTACGATAAATTAGTTTTCTTTCTTCTTGAAGTTATTTATTAATACCAGCTAGTTGATAAAATAGAAAGTTCATAAAGTATTTCTTGATCAGGAAACTCTTTTTCTTATGATCTTCATAGCAAGTAATGGATCATGGATCGTTGTCATCTTTTAAAGGGTTCTTTGTTATAGTTAACAATATGATAGAGACAGGATTTTATGCTGCAAATAAATTACTGCATTATCTAATCATCAGAACTTAGTGCAATTTTATATAGCTTCATGGAGCTAGTATCCCCATTTTATAATCAAATTGAAGATGCTTAAATGCTTTTTGATCCTTGAATGTTGTTTCTGTATATGGCAGTTTCAGTCGAAGAATTGTTATGTGCGTGTCATCTTATTTGGCATTAATTTGTGGCTGCACTGCTATGCTATTGGGGCTGACTCCATAGATATGGATAGGTGATAACTCTTGATCTTTTTGTTATGCAATATTCTAAGTGATATTTAATCTCATTGATGTACTGATGTTCCAGAAGCATTAGAAAATCTATTACCTAATTGTTTGTTGGTCTACAACTGGAAGAGCTCAATCACTTGTTTTGCATTATAGGTTGTGGAAAATTTGAAGAAAAGGTTGTAACATTCACATCGCCATGACCGGCAGACGCAAGCAATGGTTGATAACAAGAACGCTGGTACCGGGAAAGGGAACATACACATCAAGATATCTCTGTTCAGACCTTGTATTTTTCCCTATCCCGTCTCAGTGTCACCAGCATTCTTCTCTTGTTGCTTCTCTCACCTTCAATTCATCTCTTCTTTCAACTGCTTTCCCTACCATTGCTGGTTTGATCAGTAACTTAGAATGAAAAGAAATGTACGTGTTTTGTCTATGTGGAAGTTGGGACGAGTAGTCTCGAAGGAGGTAAGTTTTTTATTCGGTGGATTTTTTCCATGCCATTTCAATTTTTTTTTGATAAATAAAGATTTATTAAGAAAGCATCAAGGAGATGCCAAAAGAATACAAAACGAACCCCTCAAACAGGGACCTAACCACTTAAATCATCAACAAAGTCTAAAACAAAAAATAAATTAGGATCAACTCTTCCTGACACCCAACTGTACAAAACACCGCAAAATCAAGACTCTAATTGAACAATCGATTGAGCATTTCCCTGAAGAACCCGACGATTCCGCTCCAACCAAAGCAACCACGTCAAACATAAAGGAGCTAGTGCTTAGGCTCTCCATCGTCACTTCCCATCTCGACCACCTCCCAACAACAAAGCACATCGATAACCTGCTTTGGCTGAGCCCATACTACTCCAAACAAAGAAAAAACAAGCACCCACTAGCGAGAAGCAACCGGACAGTGAATAAGCAAATGAGCCACTGTCTTCGTATCTGTATCCACACAACACATGCAATACCAATTCACCAAAATATGATGTCGACAGATCAGATTATCAATAGTGAAAATTCTACCATATGCTGTCTTCTATATAAAGAAAGTCACCTTTAACGGAACCCTAGAAACCCACACGCGACGCGAAGGGAAAGACCTCTCACCACCGCCACACAAAGTCTCATAAAATTACGAGACGGAAAAAACACGTTTCGCATGTGGAAACCTCCAAACCAAAACATCCTTCCCTTCCCGGCCGACCTTAACCTCATACAAAAAGGCCAACAAATCCATCAACTGCCCAAACTCCCAATCCTGAGTCTTTCAACGAAGCACCATATCCCAAACTAGCCTCTCGCCTCCTCGACCCAAATATGAAGCCACCATCACATCAGGATCCACCGCCAACTGAAAGCTCAAAGGGAAATGCTCCTGCAAAGTAATCTCCCCACACCACCGATCCTTCTAAAACCGCACATGCGCTCCATCACCCACTCAATGCTGAATTTGATCCCGAAACCTAACTCTACCCAACCAAATTTCTTTCTACAACCCGCACTCATGAGAACCCCCCACCTCCCTGGTACACCATTCACCTCTCCCTAACCTATACTTAGATGCCACCACCCTCCACTATAACTGATCCCGTTCATTGGAAAACTTCCACAGTCACTTTCCTAACAAAGCCAAATTAAACTTACACAACCTTCTCACCCCCAACCCCCCATCCTCCTTAGGATAACAAATTTGCTTCCAACTAATGAGATGATACCAAAACTCCCCACCATCACTTCTTCACAGAAAATCCCGCTGCAATTTCTCCAAGCGGCAAGCCACTGACACAGGAATGACATGGACCGACATACAATAAGTTGGAATACTACTCAATACGCTCTTCACTAAAGTTAGCCTTCTACCCTTCGACAAATATTGCCTCTTCCACCCTGCCAACCGATGCTACACCCTCTCTAACATGCCATCCCACACCCCTTTTGCCTTATAAGGAACCTCGAAAGGCAAACCCAAATAAGACACTGGCAAATGAGACACTTTGCAACCCAAAATGGCCGCCGAAGTTGAAAGATGGCCGACCTCCCCAACCAGAATTAATTCTGACTTGGCCAAATTCACCTTCCGACTCGATACCGCCTCAAAACATAGCAAAACACAGCACAAATGGCCTAATTGCTCTGAGTCAGCCCCACAGAAAATCATAGCATCATCAGCATACAAAAGATAAGAAACACGAACACCATCTCTCACTGAAAAACCTGCCAACAAATCACCCGAGACAACAACTGACTCAGCGCCTCCATGACAAGAATGAACAACAAGGGGGACAATGCATTTCCTTGCCGCAAACCCTGAAACGTTTGGAAGTAACCCGTCGGCATCCCATTCACCAAAATAGATATTCGTATCGTCGAAATGCAAAACCAAATCCACCATTGACACTTTTCCCCAAAACCTATTCGCTCCATGATAGACATCAAAAAATCCCAACTGACATTATCATAGGCCTTCTCAATATCCAACTTACAAATCATGCCTGACTGCCTGCTCGCAAACAAGAATCAACACACTCATTAGCTACTAACACTGCATCCAGAATTTGGTAGCCACCCACAAAAGCGTTCTGTGATTCTGACACCACATCCCCCATTCGCATTCTAAGCCTATTGGCCAAAATTTTTGCTAAAAGCTTGTACACACTTCCTAACAAACTAATCGGTTGAAATTGTCGAATATCCTCAGCCCCTCCCACCTTAGGGATCAAAGCAATAAAAGTCGCATTGAAACTCTCCTTAAACTGGCCCGTCTGATAAAATTGCCCCGTTATCCATGCCATTGCAAATTCGTCCACAGTTGTTTAAGGTAAATGTTTTCAGGTCTCATAACTCCAAAGAAGTGTTCAAAATTTAGAATAATGCATTTATGATGCATTTTTATTTCAGTTGGACACTCCTTGCGCACTCTGTTCAAATTTCATTCACTTTTCTGCAACTTCTATCAAAATCCGGTGCTTTGTTGGTGAATTAGAATTGGAGTTAATTTTCATGATTTTGAATTTCTATGGATTGAGAAGTTTTGTTCATCTCTTTGTGTCAGACTTGAAGCACAAAATATTTGCGCATGAAAAGAAGATTAATTAGACTTGAAGCACAAAACTACCTCTATTTGCCACCCTTTAGGTTTTAGGTAGCTATCATGCTCAAAATCTTTGGGGATTCTTATGGAGGAACCAAATAGAGGAAGGAGAGGCTGGATAATCCTCATAGTCTCCCTTATTGCTTGCCATGTGTGTTTTGTTAGGTCATCCCTAGTGAGAAGCTGTTTGAAACTGTTTGAAACTGTTTTCCTAGCTCTGTCTTCTTGTTCTGTGAGCCCAGTTGTTGTATAGTTTTTTGATAAATGTATTTACTTCCTATTCTTGTCCAGTTGAGGTACAATTCATTGTGTGCATATTCATGCATGTGTATGAGTTGTGCATGTCTTTTTTCTTGTGCATGAAGAATCTTGGCATGAATGCTGAAGCCATTGACAGAACTGCATTAAGAAAGTTAGGTCAGACAGTCCCGTATCATAAAATATAATAATAATAGCATTATCCGCAATGTCTTCCCATCATTGTGACTGCATTATCTTCATCATGTTTCTGAGTGTGCAAGTGATGAGCTCATCTTCTGTGATGCACAGCATTATCCCATTCATCTACTCGTTTATGAGGTCACGAACAACTTTATGGATCGTTCTACTTGATTTAAGTCCAATGTTGAAACTAGTCAATGAAAGATGTAAAATTACTTGGGAAAATTACATTCCTTGTGCCCTGAGGTGAAAATCATGAACAGGGTTAATTGTGAATGGTCACAGCCTACATGTCATGATGTTAAAGTCATTACCTAGCGTATGGATTTATTTTCCTTGTTTGAAGGGCTTAAATGTTGTCAAATATGATTTTCTTCATCAACCAAATAGCTGGCACAAAAATAACATTAGTTGCCTTCTTAGTTTCCGAATTCTGCAGGATATGTTTTCTGACAAAGTGCATTGACCTCATTTGTCTTCTTTGTTTTAGAAAACAATTATAACTCAAATTTGGAATTATATGCTTGTATCCGTTGACAAGAAGTTAGGAATTGGGTATTTTTGAATGGGGTTCCAGCACCTTTCTGGTGTGTTACCAATCACAACTAGGAAGATTCTATATTATTGGGTTATGTTTTCATTTCAATTTAAGAAATAAAATAGTCAATTTATGAGAAATGGTCTTTTTACTTTCCCTTCTTTTGGGATTGAGCATTCCCTGAGCAAACTGTATAGTTTTGTCTTTTGTCATTAATCAGTACTTGTACTACTGGTGACTCTGTGCAAATATGAAGTTAGCATTGAAAGACAGAATACAGCATTCAGCTTCTGGAGTTCAAAGGAATTCTCAACGACTATAGTCATATGTAATCATAGTTAGATGAGGCGGTCTTGAAGCTTTTCTGGGGTTTACATTTACTTTTTTTGATATCTAATGATTGGAGAGCTGTTTGTGCATATTGGTTTGTTTTCTTCGTTATATTTGATAGTTTTTCTTTGTCTTTACTTGTAAGAGGACTCATTGTCCTCATCTTGTAACCTCACTTTCTTTGTCAATAAATTCTTTTTTTGTCATTGATAAAAAAAAAATTAAAAAATTACATTAGATGGTGTACTCTTGCTTCCTTTCTGTAAGGGTAAAAAATGGTGGGAGTGTTTTTTTTTTTGGGAAGATACTTAGCTTGGGGATTCTTTTGATGTGTTGTTCCCACATTTGTACCATTTGGTCTGTTCTCATAATGTTCCATCGCATCTATAGTGCTTTCCCAATCAGCACCAATTTCATGAATTTTATTTATTTATTTATTTATTTATTTATTTATTTTTATAGAAATATTAATGATCGTGAATCGATTGAGTTGGCAACTTGACATCCTTGTTGAACATCCTTTAAGGTTTCTCCTTGAGACCCAATGTCAATGATAAATTGGTTTGGCCACTTAATTCTTTGGGGATCGTCTCAGGCAAATCGATTTTCAACAAGATCATTGGTAATCACAATGCTCGTCCTTTTCTCCATCATTCTAGGATTTGGAACAATTTGAAGCAAATCATTAAGGTTTTTGTGTGGACTTTGGCTCACAAGAGTCTTATGACCAATTACATATTTCAAAACTAGGTTTTGTGGAATTGTGTCTTTAGTTTTGTTCATGGGTATTTGGTTGGAGCACAATACTAGAATCTTTGAGGACAAACTTAAGGACATTGATTCTCTTTGGGATAGAGTTTTTTTATCCTCATTTGGGGTTTTGCTTTCTTTTCCTTTTAAGGTGATTCAATTATTTTTGTTTTTTAAATCAGTGAGCAATTTGTCATCGGTAGTCTATAATCTTGATGAGTTTTGCTATTTATATTTATTTTTGATTTTTTTGGTGGACTTATTGTTTCCCACTTTCTTGTAATTTTCTTTATTTATACTTATTAATATATTATTTTTGATAAAAAAAGATCCTGTGATAGGCATTTTGATAAACACTCCCCATTTGATTTACTGAAGTCGGTTCCTGACAAAAATATTTGTGTTTTATTGAGTTACCTCACTTTTAACTTACAGCTAGCTTCAAACAAAAATTTTCTAGGAACACTCTCCATTAGTTTAAAAGGAATTTAATTCCTATCACAAAAGTAGTGCTTTAGTGAGTGACCTTAGTTCAACTTACTGCTAATGATATGATATGCTTTAAAGAAATCTTTTCCAGATACATTGAGTGTTCTGTTAATGTAAGAAACTTTTTGTTGGACTGAGTGGGAGATTTTCTACTACCTGTGTTAAGGACATAGAGAGGCACATGTACAATACTAGTTTCTTGTTTATGTTCTTCCTTTCATTTTAAAAAAGTGAAATTTTATTGCAATGGTTGGGTTAAGAATTTTTGTAAACCATATTTTGACCATGCATCTCTAGGTGTTACCTGATTAACCCTTTAATCTTATTGTGTCTTAAATGCTTTTGGTGTCTGGAACTGTCCACTTGCCTGTAATATTTCATCAATAAATTCTTGTAGAATTCAATTACCTTCCATCTTCATCTAATAATTTTGATGTGTTAGCATCGTGTAATTCAAAAAAGGTGGAGAAAACAAAGGAGGTAGAGTGTAAGGAATAGGAGAAGGTGTATTCCGAAGGTTTGCACAACCTGGGGGATGTGAATGAAAGAGAAATGATGAGCACCCCTTCAAGGGAGGAGACTTTGGATGGGCTTGTCCTTTCTCAAAATGTGGTTTCTAAAGATGTGTCTTCTACTCTTAGATAGGGATGGCAATTTAAACCTTGCCCGACGGGGACTCGACCTCTCGACCCCGATTAGCATGGTTTTTCCCCGAAAAATACCCCCGACTGGCCAGGGATGGTATTCAGAAATAAATCCCCGATAATTTTTGGGCCGGGGACAGTGATCTGTTTTTCAGCCTCGGTCCGGCCCTATCCCCGTCCCCGACCTCGACCCCGTTTTCCTCCCGAGCTGAAATTACATATATACCCCCTATATCTATTCATATATATATATACCTAACCCTATATCCACCGAATCTGTGAGAGAGAAAAAGAGAGAGAGAGAGAGAGAGCAAAGGTGAGGTGAGGAGAAGATCGAAGCAGAGAGAGAGAGAGCAAATGGAGGCAGCGACGTCGCCTTCTCCTTAGCGACTGTCGCCTCCGCAGCGACCATCGCCTTCTCGTCTGTGCCACCGCAGCGACCATCTCTGTCGCCTCCTCCTCCTCCTCTCTTCTTTCCACCACGGTAGATCTCTCTCTCTCTTTCTCTCTGTACTCAGATCTCTCTACTCAGATCTGTGTGTGTGTGTGTGTGATATTGATGATGTTGTTTGATGATAATGTTGTTGTTGTTGCTCAGATCTCTCTTTCTACTTAGATCTCTCTGTGTGTGATGTCGTTGATGATGATGTAGCTCATATTTTTTTTTTTCTTTGGTCCGGGGAATTTTCGGGGTCGGGGAAACCCGATCCCCGTTAGGGGGCGAGGATGGGGACGGTGATAGGTTCCCTATTGGGGACGGGGCCGGGGAAGTTTTCATCATTGGGAAGTTTTCATCATTGGGGATCGGGGACGGGAAGTGTGTTCTCCGGCCTCGCCCCGGCCCGTTGCCATCCTTACTCCTAGAGAAAAGGAAATCAAGGATGAACTAGAAGAAATATGGATTGCATTGTTTGTTCTAGAGATCGAGACCAAGAGGAAGCTCGACACGAAGAGTCTTAATCTAAAGCTTGCATGGGCAAAATCCTTTTCTAAATTGTCTACCAATCCTAAGAATTTTATTGTGAAATTGCAAGAAAATGTGGGATAGTGGTTTTCTTTCTTTTTATGTTTTGTTTTTGTGTCTAGCTTCTCGGGTTGTGAGAAGTGTGTTTTGTGCACATTTTTTTGGGTTGTGAGAGGCTTGTTTCTTGGTGGTTTAGGTTTGAGTGTTCTTTGTGCTTGTTCTTCACAGGTTGTGAGGGGCTTTTCTTTCTAGGTTAGGTCCTTTTTGTGTGCCTCTGTAGCAAGGTGGCCTCTTGGTAGTGTTTTGAGTTCCGTTGTATATTCTTCTATTTTGGGTACTTTCTTTTTTGGTAGTAAAAGCTTACTAAAAAAATGGTTTTGGCTGCTCATTGGAAAGTACAATCCTATCATTAATGAGTACAAATCTATTTACAGCTGGCTTGATTAGAACCTACGTTACATGGACTCGTTCATTTTTGGGAGGTACCCGTGTTGACACCACACCACACCACACCACACCACACCACACCACACCACATGACATGGGTACGGGTACGGGTACGGGATACGGCCGGGATACGGCAAAATAAATATGGATATGGCTAATTGTTGTTCTATAATATTTTTGTTACAAAATTTCTTTCTTGTTTTTGGTTTGAACAAGAAGAGGGTAAGATGAGAAGAAACAAACCAAGGAAATATAGAAATTCACAACTTGATTTGAATGGAAAGGAAAAGAAACCTGAAATGTTGAAGCAAAGTTCGGCAAGACGAAGTCGAAGTGTGATTGAGTTCGAAGTGCGAAGTCGAAGTCGAAGTGCGAAGTGCGAAGTCGATCTTGTCTTCCTTACCCGTACTCGTGTCGATCTCTTGTTCTTCTCTCTCCTGTTGCGATCTCGATCTCGTGTTTTTCTCTCTCTCGATCTCTCTTGTTCTTCATCTCTCAATCTCTTCTTCTCTATCTCTCTCTCTCTCGATCTGTCTTCTCTTCCGTATGTTCTCTCTCTCTTTCTCTCTCTCTCACCCCAATATTATTTAAAGATAATAATGACTCTCACAAGTCCAGCAAACAGTTGGATCCACTACTTTTATTTAAATATCTCACCACTACTCCACTATTTTTATTTAAATATAATGACGCTCTCTCTCCCCACTATTATTTAAAGACAATAATAACTTTTTCTCTCTCTCTCACCTCATTACTTTTAAAATAATAACGTTATAAAGACAATAATTTTATTTAAAAATATTTTTATATTATATTTAATTAATTAAATATTATTTAAAAATACTTTTATACTGTATTTAATTAATTAAAGATTATTTAAAAATTTATTTTGATAAGTTTTTAACATGATAATTTAATAAATATTTTTTGAAAATAACTATTTGCTATATCCCCGCCCTCGTATCCAAATTTGGATCCATATCCCCGTATCTTCCATTTTCAATTTTAAGGTGTCCGAACCCTAGATATGCACCCGCACCCCGATACCCGTACTTGAGTCCGTGTAATAGATTGAACCATAGGGCGCCAAAGAGGTTGACCTTTGAAATTGGCCCATGTTCTGTATTCTCATTTGTAGCCACTATTCCTTGGGTTGTTTAGTGCTCTCAGGAAGTTGATGCTTTGGCCTAGAAAGTGGATCCCAATTAAAACAGAGGGCGGCAAGTAGAAGAGCAGGAGAAGGTGGCGAAGCAGAAAAGTGAACAAATTGCATTACTCATGGTGGATACCACGAATCAAAGAAAAAAAGCTTTTAGAGTACCAAAATGTGGTAATAGCCTCTATACTTTAAAGGTGCTTTTGACATTTAATATTATTGATTTGGTAATATGATTGTTATTTGTTTCAGTTTGAATTTTGTTTCGTTCTATCTGTTGAAATAATTTTCTTTTCTATGTTGTAAGGATTCCTGACTAAAAATAGTGGAAGTGTCTATATTTTATCAAATACAGGATTTTATATGATATATTAAGTTGCACGTCCAAATCTTTCATCAACATAAAATAGATGGGGATCAACAGGATTTGAAGTTTTAAGGCTAGATGTGTTTTCACCATTGTAATCAACTTGGAATGTTAGCAGAGTCTAATATGTTCCTGTCTTAGAATGAGATGCATTTGGATATTAGATAATTTTTTTAAAAAAACAACGCCCAATTAGTATACATTAATGTGTGTTTGGATATTAGATAATTTATTGATATAAAATTTGATTATGTTAGTGCCGGAAAAATTCATGTGGAAGCAGGGATTTGAATGAGCTTCAGATGGTACTTCTGCAATATCACATTATATTGAAAAAAGGGATCAGGCATTATGCTAGTCTTGACAAAGATTAAATGCCAACTAACTTCTTGGTGGGATAATTCTAGATTCTAGTTTGATTGAGTGGGCAGTTGAATTGTTATTTAACAAACTTTATTTCTTCTTTTAAAGTTTATATTTGGCAGAAAGCAAAAATGAAGTTTTAACCAAATTTCATTATGCATCAGATTAGACAAATTGATCATTGTGGAGAAACATGTTTACCCATTGAGAAGTTAAGGTGAGCTAGATCACCTGTAGATGTGTCACAGAACCCCACTCATAAAGTGGAATATCATAAGTTCAATAAAAGTTCCTCTGGGATAAAATGAACTAAAGGCAACATATCATTTAGACTTAACTTGAACTTTTTGGAAATGGTGTTATGCCCAGGGTCATCAAAATAACTGGCATTTTTATTATACACCATTTTCTTCATAAGGAACCAAAATGGTAATAGTGACATAAATGCTCCCACTGATTCCTTTTGAGTGCTTGGACATGAAAATCAATCAAATTGTCAAGGAGTGATTCCCTTGACCTTGTGAAGAAGGGTCCTTGCAGCACACAATTGCTGCAGCAAAATCTTGTTAATAAAATGTAGAAAGTGATTTTTTAATTTATTTTTTTTAATTTAATAACTGAATTGTTTCCACTAAACCGATACATTAGGTCTATTCAATAGGGGAAATATTATTTTTCATCAAAGTCAATGAAAGCTATTTGAACTTAAATCGCACCATTAGATTTCTTTGGTTTAATATGAATTGGTAGCCCCTGATTGAAAACTGGCATTGGATCTCTGCAGAAAGAATTGTCAATGCAGGAAAGCTTACATGCGAACCGAGTCACCAACTAATGAATCATAGCTAGTGTCTCGATTCTGGCAAACTCATACCCAGGACACATTCTTGGTCCTCCTCTGAATGCCACAAAGCAGTAAGGACGGGCTGGTGCGTGCTGCTCAAAGCGTGTTGGATTGATGTTTGATGGATTTGGGAAAATCGTCTCGTCCATGTGAGTCATGCTTGCTGCCCATACCACCTGTTTATCAGAAATTTGTCACTTCTAGCTATTATTTTATTTACATTACACACGTTTGTTTTGGTAATTAATCTACAATTGTGGAAATATTAGCAATATTTGCACATACTTGCCACCCTTTTGGTATTAGATATCCTCCAAATTCTGTATCTTTCAGTACCCTCCTGAAGGAATAGAACCCAGGAGGGGTTATCCTTAAGAGTCTCCATTGCTACTCTCCATCTGTACTTCATCTTGGTAAGATCATCCCATGTGAAAAGCTCCCCCAGGGTCTTGCTTTTGGCAATCTCCTCTTGTTCTGCAATCTCAAAGCAGATAATTTTTCAGTATGTTCTGTAACGCCCTCAAAAAAAAAAACATTAAACCCATCAATATAGACATGCATTCATATACAAAAGATCCACATTCTTTAATTCATCAGAGTACTTCATTACAAAAGTATTACATATTAACAACAAAAGCAAATGCCCTACGGGCTTACAGCTTTTGTAGTTAACACTTGGTTACAAAAGAGAGTACTAACTCAATTACATATTAAGCCCTTGGCTTGAATTTACATGTAATACATCAAAAGAAATAAGACAACAAATGTGTGTTCGCCCCTAGCCTCCCAAGCTATGTCCTTGGAGGTGGCATGCTACCTGTACCTGAAAATGATGTTTCCATATAGGGTGAGCCACAGCCCAGCAGAGATATACTAAACCAACTATGAACAATGACTAAAAGATTAGCAATTGATAGATGGCCAACACTGATACATCCACATATATCACGTCACAATTTCATAACATACGAGTCTATGTCACTTCTCATTTTCCATCTTTACTTAATGGATAAGCATATTAGCTATATCAACACCTCAACAGATAAGCATATTACACATCAACAGATAAGCATATTAGCTGTATCCACACTTCACTAGACAAGCATATGAGCTGTATCTAAACTTCTCAAAGATAAGCCTATGAGCTGTATCTTCACTTCTCTAGACAAGCATATGAGCTGTATCTACGGAGTTCATCCCCCATCTCCTCCCAACACTATCCGGTTTAGAGGTACATCCCCCATCTTCCCCTAAACCGCGGAGTACATCCCCCATCTCCTCCTCTACACACAATGCATATAAACACAAAGGTTCTATACACAATCAATCAATACATAAAATTAATGTATTCAATCCACCGTCATACTCTATGACACATTCAATCGATTAGTTTTAGTTTGCCTAATCATCATGCATTGTCTACAACAATCAAGACTAGCCTCCACCGATAGCCCAAAGCAGTTATTTCTAAACAGAAAGTAAGTGCACAAAATGGATATTAAATCAACATTTCAATTAGGTGAGCGATAACTGATTCAACTACATCCTTTAATCCCTTCCCTTTCCAATTTCCAACAATTAATTATACAAATTAATCAATCAATGTAATTAGGGCATTTTTCATAATTAACATTACAACTCTTAGGTTCCATTTTCATTAATGTTTTAACATTAATTTCACTTTTTCATGCCAAACATGCATCTAGGCTTTATATAGCTAAAACTCCAACTTTTTTGTAAATTTACACAAAAGCCCCAAACTTTCACAAAATTACCAAACCAACACCAACATCTCAAAATACTAAAATTTAAAGACAAAGCTCATAAAGAGGAGTAGGATATCCCTACCACGAAGTTAGAGCTCGGATGGAGAAGAGACCAAAACCAAAGTGCTCCAAAGATCAAGATTTTCAGATCAAAACGACGCCCTCGACGATCCACACAACTTTTACAAAGGCCGAAGAGAAAGAGGACACTCTAACTAGATCAAACCCTAGAGAGAAGGGAGTTTCTAGAGAGAGAGGCTCTCAAAATGGTTTTTAGAAAAAGTAGGAGAGAGAAAGAAAAGCAAAAAGTGATTTGAAATCACCCAGCGGATAACTCATATACGTATGACCCGCTCGAGCGGAGAACACGACGCTCGAGCGCCAAGAACAAAAATCTGGACACGCTCGAGCGCAATAAGGCCCGCTCGAGCGCCAAGACACAAGAATAAAGCACATCCGCTCGAGCGCGAAAACCAGTCCGCTCGAGCGTAGATTCTCCCCTCCCAGAACTTACACCGAAAAGGTACTACCTGCTCGAGCGTCAGAATACCTGCTCGAGCGCCACCGCTCGAGCATAAAGAAACCCGCTCGAGTGTGGAAATCACACCTGCAGAAGTTTTGCAGAGACCTGAAGAAACTGGGAGTGTGCAATCCCCGCTCGAGCGTCAAAACATCCGCTCGAGCGCTGAACTAGAAACCAAACCCCGCTCGAGCGTAGAATGCCCGTTTGAGCGTAACACCAAAAACCTGGGCAACAAGGATATAGACCAAGGCTTAACCAACCTGTATCAACCCTGCCCAAAACGTCCTAAAACTCAATCAAGTGGAATTAAAGGACAACTACAAGATAGATACCACTACCAACCTCACGGAACCGAGTCCGGAATACAACAGAACAGTAAAGGGACAACCGGGATCGCTATAACCTTCCCCCCTTAAAGAATTTCGTCCCCGAAATTAAACACAAGTTTTTCAAAAACAGGTTTTCTTGATTCTCAATAATATTACAACATAATAATAAACAACCCGACCCATTACCGGTCAATTCCATCTCTTTTCAAGAGGCATTTCACAACAAATATTACAAGTGCATTATCAACATGCAATTTTCGTCCATTTCCAACCATTTCCAACATACATGGTTCACAGTTCATATCATAAGCAATATACATGATATAATTCCAATTCTACAATATAGCCAACATATGCAATATCACAATCAACTCCCATACCAAGGCAAATTCTACAACATACTTCCATTAAACCAAAACATTACCAATGTTTTACAACTTAAGACATATATAAAGCTCTTAAGTCCAACCACATTACATAATCTAAATACAAGATTACTCATCAACAAACAAGTCTGGATATTTCTCGCGGACCTCCAACTCATGTTCCCAAGTGGCCTCCTCCACTCCGTGATGTTTCCACAAAACCTTTAGCAAAGGGATGGTCTTGCCACGCAGGACTTGATCCCGCCTATCCAAGACCCGAACCGGTTTCTCCTCATACGAGGCATCCTCATCTACCTCTAAGTCGGTCCAATCTAACACATGCGACGGATCCGGCTCATACCTCCGAAGCATACTCACATGAAACACGTTATGAACTCCGGACAACTGTGGCAGCAACGCTAAATGATAAGCAACCTCGCCAATCCTCTCAAGGATCTCAAAAGGCCCAATAAATCGAGGGGATAACTTCCCACTCTTCCCAAACCTCATCAAACCTCGCCTAGGTGATATTTTCAAGAAAACATGATCACCTACCTCAAACGCCAAAGGCCTTCTCCTACGGTCGGCATAACTCTTTTGGCAACTCTAGGCTGTAACAAGCCTCCTACGAATAAGTTCAACTTTCTCCGTCGTCTCCCTAACCAATTCCGGACCCAACAAAGGTGCATCACCCACCTCGGCCCAACACACTGGAGACCTACACGGTCGACCATACAAGGCCTCAAACGGTGCCATACCGATACTAGACTGAAAACAGTTGTTTAGGCAAACTCCACCAACGGCAAGTGCCTCTCCCACGTCCCACTGAGGTCAAGGACACACCCTCGAAGCATATCCTCAAGGATCTGAATAGTACGCTCGGACTGCCCGTCAGTCTGTGGATGATAAGCCGTACTAAAGGTCAACTTAGTGCCCAAGGCACTCTGTAAACTCTGCCACAACCTGGAAATAAAACGAGGATCTCTATCTGAGACAATCGTCACTGGGACCCCGTGCAATCTCACTATGTCCCGAATATACAAGTCGGCAAGATGATCTACCGAATCTCTCACGCTCATGGGAATGAAGTGCACCGACTTAGTCAACCGGTCTACAACCACCCAAATAGCACCACTACCCCGCTGAGTCCTCGGAAGACCTACAACGAAGTCCATAGTGACATGCTCCCACTTCCACTCGGCAATAGGCAAGGGTTGCAACAAACCCGCTGGCCTCTGATGCTCGGCCTTCACTTGCTGGCAAGTAAGGCACTTCGATACGAAAACAGCTACATCTCTCTTCATACCTCGCCACCAAAACTGGCGACCCAAATCCCGGTACATCTTAGTACCTCCCGGATGCACCGCAAGACGTGAATGATGAAACTCTCGGAGTATTTCCTCTCGGCAAGACTCCGGCACAAATAAGCGGTCTCGGTATCTCACACTCAGGTCGGGATACACCGTCAAACTCTTCGCAACTTTTCCACTGGAGATCTTCTCTCGGAAGGACTCTACCTCAAGGTCACCTCTCTGTGCCTCTAATACTCTAGTCACAAGTGTAGGCTGCGCAGCAACAGAAAACAAGGTCGCAGCCTCAACAGATTCGCCCAGTAGCAAATCAAACTCACTAAGTGCTCCCAACATCTCCCATTCCCGGATGGCTATACAAGCTACATCACTAATGGATTTCCTACTAAGGGCATCGGCCACAACATTGGCCTTTCCCGGGTGATAGTGCAACTCAAAATCATAGTCCTCCATGAACTCCATCCATCTCCTCTGCCTCAAATTCAAGTCTCTCTGTGTAAACAGATACTTCAAACTCTTGTTTTCCGAGAACACCTCGAACCTCTCACCATAAAGGTAGTGCCTCCAAATCTTCAAGGCAAAAATCACTGCTACTAACTCTAGGTCGTGTGTAGGGTAATTCTTCTCGTGAATTTTCAACTGACGTGTGCTAAAAGCTACCACTTTCCCCTCTTGCATCAACACACAACCCAAACCCTCTCGTGAGGCATCACAATAAACCGCATAACCTAACCCTCTCTCTGGAATAATCAAAACCGGAGCGGTGGTCAATCTCACCTTCAACTCTTGGAACGACTTTTCACAAGTCTCACTCCACACAAATTTGACTCCCTTCCGAGTCAATCTAGTCAACGGCGAAGCTAGCCTGGAGAAATCTTTCACAAACCGACGGTAATACCCAGCTAATCCTAGAAAACTGCGGATCTCAAACACACTCTTAGGCTGTGCCCAATCTTGCACTGCCTCTACCTTGGACGTATCAACAGACACCTTCCCCGGATACCACATGGCCTAAGAATTTCACTTCTCCTAGCCAGAACTCACACTTCCCAAACTTGGCATACAGCCTATGGGCTCTAAGCAACTCAAGCACCACTCTCAAGTGTTCCTCGTGCTCCTCCTCTGAAGGCGAGTAAATCAGGATGTCGTCCACGAAAACGACTACAAAACGGTCTAAAAATTCCCGAAAGATCCGGTTCATCAAGTCCATAAAGACTGCCGGTGCATTGGTAAGCCCGAATGGCATCACCAGAAACTCATAATGGCCATACCGCGTATGGAATGCCGTCTTAGGAATATCCTCCTCCCTGACCCTCAACTGGTGGTAACCCGATCTCAAGTCTATCTTAGAGAAACAACGGGAACCCTTCAACTGGTCAAACAAATCATCTATACGGGGCATAGGGTACTTATTCTTGACCGTAGCCCGATTCAACTTCCGGTAGTCTATACACAATCTCAAGGCACCATCTTTCTTTTTAGCAAAGAGGGCCGGTGCTCCCCACGGCAAAACACTAGGGCGAACAAAACCCTTATCTAGCAATTCCTGGAGCTGAACTTTCAACTCAACCAACTCTGCTGGAGCAAAACGATAAGGTGCCATAGAAATCGGCACTGTGCCGGGCACTAAATCAATGGAGAACTCAATCTCTCGGTGAGGTGGCAAACTAACGAGATCCTCAGGAAAGACATCCGAATACTCACAAACCACCCTCGGCAAAACAATCTAGGTCTCACCACACTCACCACTCTCAAAGCTAGCAAGTAGACCACTAAGCTTTCCCCGCCCTCGTGGATCATACCCCGGTGGCAAAACACTACCAACCCGGTCTCCCAAGAAATGTAACCACTCCCCGCTCAAGGTACATAACGTGACCCTCTGGCGGTAGCAATCGATAACAGCTCGGTATGACGATAGCCAGTCCATACCCAAAATAACATCAAAACCCTTCATGGGCATGACAACAAAAGGAAAAGGAAGCCTATGGTCGGCGACCTCTATATCACATCCCCTAACACCTTGTTTCAAGATCAACTCACCACCAATAGGCGATACTACACAAATAGGAGATGCTAACTGTGCCAACTCCAATTCCAAAACAGATGCAAATGCAGCAGATACAAAAGAATGAGATGCACCCGTGTCAATCAACACACTAGCAACCGAGTTGCAAAACAGAAAAGTACCTCTCACTACTGATGGAGCCGGTACTAGATCCTGTGCGGTAACAGCATACACGCGCCCCGTAGGCCCCTGATCTACTTGCTCACCCCTCGGAGCATACGACTGCTACACTGACTGGGACGACGAAGCCCCCGGATTGGCCCTCGAGGCCTGCACAGACTGAGCTGGCTGAAATCCCTGTGTCTGCCTAGAACCAGACGCTCCCGAAGTGGCACTCAATTGCGGGCAAAACCTCTTCAGGTGCCCGGGCTTACCACACTGATAGCAAGACAAAGACTGGCCCCTGCCCTGACTCTGGCCCTGAGGTCTAGCTGATGAAGAAGCAGCTCGCTGACCCCCTCCCTTCTGCGGGCAAACCGAAACTTTGTGACCCAGCTGGCCACACTTGTAACAGGTGAAATCCCCCTGACTACCTCTCCCGGAGCATGCACTCGGCACTGGAAAGGTCGACCTAGCCAAAGCACCCTGAGACTGCTGAGGGTTAGGACCCCTCCGTCTCCTGCCGTCATCCTGACCATCTTGGCTCCTCTTGGAGTCTCTTTGCCCCTCATCCTCCTCCTGCATCATGAGCTCTATGTAAGCTGCAGCATTCACCAAACGTCTATACTCTCGGATGAAAGATCCACCAACCCTCAACTTGAGGCCCTGCCTCAACTTCCGCTCAAACTCAAAGCAACGGCGTTCCTCGGACGCCACCAGTTCAGGTGCAAACCTAGACAGACTAGTAAAAGTAGCCTCAAACTCGGCCACTGACAAGCCCTGCTGTTTAAGCTGGCAAAACTGCTCCCTCAGCTTCTCCCTTGCAGCTGAAGATAAAAATTTCTCCTGGAAAGCATTCACGAACGCCTCCCATGCACCACCAACACTCCCCTTCTCGTACTTCCACCATTGACCCGCATCTCCCTTCAGTTGGAAGGATGCCAAGGTCACCTTTAAAGTCCCGTCCTCAATGCGAAGCATCTCGAACGTCTTCTCCATTTGTTCTAACCACTCATCAGCCTTAAGTGGCTCTTTCGGATCCCCAACAAACTCGTCTGGGTTAGACCGGAAGAACTCCCTCTTCAAGAAAGAAGGCCCTACCTCAGCTGCCTGATTCCCAGCTCTAAGAATACCCAAAGCTCCCGCTATCTCTCGGGCCAAGGCGCCCATAGCCTGCTGACCTGCTGGCTCGGCCACATTGGCCTGACCAACTCCCTCCTGCACTGCCGGAACGTCATCCGGTACAGGTACCTCCTGCCTACCATGCCTGCCACGCCTACCACGCCTTCGTCCTGACATCCTAATAAAGGTAACCAAGACTATTAGCACATTCACAAATGTGCCGAAGCTATAACACTCGTGTCCTAATGCATGGACAAGTGTAATTCACTCCACGTAAGCACATAAACACATAAGCACTTACGAATTTCATTTCCGGATAAGGATTGTCCCGAGGCGTTACTAGAGCTCCGGTTAGAAACAGCATTGATCAAGTGCCTTTCCAACAAGACTCACAGAAACCCAAGGATCCAATCAACATCCTAGAAATTAAATCCCATACCCACATTGTCACATAAACATGTTATCAATTAAGCACGTAGCATATGACACTACATCTAAGTCTCTATCAAGCGAGACAAACCCATTGTGATCCTAATCACTTCCCACGTACCCAAAGTATTCGAACCCGGTACGCTCTGATACCAAGTTGTAACGCCCTAAAAAAAAACATTAAACCCATCAATATAGACATGCATTCATATACAAAAGATCCACATTCTTCAATTCATCAGAGTACTTCATTACAAAAGTATTACATATTAACAACAAAAGCAAATGCCCTACGGGCTTACAGCTTTTGTAGTTAACACTTGGTTACAAAAGAGAGTACTAACTCAATTACATATTAAGCCCTTGGCTTGAATTTACATGTAATACATCAAAAGAAATAAGACAACAAATGTGTGTCCGCCCCTAGCCTCCCAAGCTATGTCCTTAGAAGTGGCATGCTACCTGTACCTGAAAATGATGTTCCCATATAGGGTGAGCCACAGCCCAGCAGAGATATACTAAACCAACTATGAACAATGACTAAAAGATTAGCAATTGATAGATGGCCAACACTGATACATCCACATATATCACGTCACAATTTCATAACATACGAGTCTATGTCACTTCTCATTTTCCATCTTTACTTAATGGATAAGCATATTAGCTATATCAACACCTCAACAGATAAGCATATTACACATCAACAGATAAGCATATTAGCTGTATCCACACTTCACTAGACAAGCATATGAGCTGTATCTAAACTTCTCAAAGATAAGCCTATGAGTTGTATCTTCACTTCTCTAGACAAGCATATGAGCTGTATCTACGGAGTTCATCCCCCATCTCCTCCCAACACTATCCGGTTTAGAGGTACATCCCCCATCTTCCTCTAAACCGCGGAGTTCATCCCCCATCTCCTCCTCTACACACAATGCATATAAACACAAAGGTTCTATACACAATCAATCAATACATAAAATTAATGTATTCAATCCACCGTCATACTCTATGACACATTCAATCGATTAGTTTTAGTTTGCCTAATCATCATGCATTGTCTACAACAATCAAGACTATTCTCCACCGATGGCCCAAAGCAGTTATTTCTAAACAGAAAGTAAGTGCACAAAATGGATATTAAATCAACATTTCAATTAGGTGAGCGATAACTGATCCAACTACACCCTTTAATCCCTTCTCTTTCCAATTTCCAACAATTAATTATACAAATTAATCAATCAATGTAATTAGGGCATTTTCCATAATTAACATTACAACTCTTAGGTTCCATTTTCATTAATGTTTTAACATTAATTTCACTTTTCCATGCCAAACATGCATCTAGGCTTTATATAGCTAAAACCCCAACTTTTTTGTAAATTTACACAAAAGTCCCAAACTTTCACAAAATTACCAAACCAACCCCAACCCTTAGTTGCACGAAGCGGGAGCGGGGGCGGGAGCGGGGAAGCGTGGGCCGATAGAAGTTTCTTAGGTTGGGAGCGCCTCGGGGAGCGGTAATATATATATATATATATATATTTTAATACACATTAGAATTTTTTTTATAAATATTTTTATTTTAGTACACATTAATTATTTTTTTATTTATTATACTTTTAAATAATGTGTTATTGTTAATTTTTTTTTATTTTACATATATTTGTTTGTGTTTTTTTATTAATATGTATAATATATACTCATATATATATATATTTTATATTTATATGTATATATATGATATATATTAAATAATAATGTGTTAATATATATTTTTTATTTTTAAATATATATATTAATATATATAATCATATAATATATTATATATATTATTTATATATTACTGAGAATCATATATATAATCATATATTATATATATTATTAATATATATGATATATATTATATATGTTTTATCTTATTTATATATTACTTAGAATCAGATATACGGTGGCCAGAGAGAGAGTGAGAGACGAACTGCGAGAAGGCAAAAGACGAAGGAGACGATGACAATCGACAAGAAGGAGCAGATCTGCGAGATCGAGAGAGAGACGAACTGCGAGAGACGATCTGCGAGAGCGAGAGAGAGAGAGACGATCTGCCAGAGAGAGAGAAGAAAAACGAAGCGAAGAAGCAGGCCATACCCAGACGACTTTCAGGTTCTTCACCTTCTTTCTCCTCTGTCTCTCAGTTAGGGTTTTTGTTCAAAGCCACCAACGATCCTATCTAGGACAGGATCGCGTTTCTCTCTCTACAGAAACGCGATTCTTACACGTTTCTTTCTAAGAAACGCGGAATCGCGTTTCTCACTGAGATTCGTCACCTGGTTGCGCGATTCCTGCAACTAAGCCCCAACATCTCAAAATACTAAAATTTAAAGACAAAGCTCATAAAGAGGAGTAGGATATCCCTACCTCGAAGTTAGAGCTCGGATGGAGAAGAGACCAAAACCAAAGTGCTCCAAAGATCAAGATTTTCAGATCAAAACGACGCCCTCGACGATCCACACAACTTTTACAAAGGCCGAAGAGAAAGAGGACACTCTAACTAGATCAAACCCTAGAGAGAAGGGAGTTTCTAGAGAGAGAGGCTCTCAAAATGGTTTTTAGAAAAAGTAAGAGAGAGAAAGAAAAGCAAAAAGTGATTTGAAATCACCCAGCGGATAACTCATATACGTATGACCCGCTCGAGCAGAGAACACGACGCTCGAGCGCCAAGAACAAAAATCTGGACACGCTCGAGCGCAATAAGGCCCGCTCGAGCGCCAAGACACAAGAATAAAGCACATCCGCTCGAGCGCGAAAACCAGTCCGCTCGAGTGTAGATTCCCTCCTCCCAGAACTTACACCGAAAAGGTACTACCCGCTTGAGCGTCAGAATACCCGCTCGAGCGCCACCGCTCGAGCGTAAAGAAACCCGCTCGAGCGTGGAAATCACACCTGCAGAAGTTTTGCAGAGACCTGAAGAAACTGGGAGTGTGCAATCCCCGCTCGAGCGTCAAAACATCCGCTCGAGCGCTGAACTAGAAACCAAACCTCGCTCGAGCGCAGAATGACTCGCTCGAGCGTAACACCAAAAACCTGGGCAACAAGGATATAGACCAAGGCTTAACCAACCTGTATCAACCCTGCCCAAAACGTCCTAAAACTCAATCAAGTGGAATTAAAGGACAACTACAAGATAGATACCACTACCAACCTCACGGAACCGAGTCCGGAATACAACAGAACAGTAAAGGGACAATCGGGATCGCTATATGTTCTATTTTCTAGTATCCTTTTATCTTTTCAGTTCTTAAATCTTTCTCATGAATCATGATGAGGGAGCTAGTTAGGGGCATACCTTGAACAATAGCAGCATAAATGGATGGTTCATTGGCTAAAAGCATGATCAAGAAGGTAAGGAGGATGGAGGATGTGTCATATCCTCCAATCATTATAATGACTGCGTTGGCCTCAATCTCCTCATCAGACAGTGGAGTTGAATCGTCTTCATTGCGGATGCTAAGCAAGCAAGTGATGAGATCTTGATGAGGGAAGCACCATTTTTTTCCAAGGTTACCCTCTTCTCACTTATAAGGTCGATGACTATGGTTTTCGTTTTTGCCCTTGCTGGGAGGCTAAGGCAAATTCACTGGTACTGACAGCATTCCTTTAATCATGTTTTGAAATAAACCTCTTAGTGCATCTTTTCTTGTTCCTCGTTCTATTCCAAATATGAGTGAACAAATAATGTTGAATGTGAGGATCTTCATCAAAGGCATCACCTATATTAGCGACAAATTGTTTCATACTATTAATGCAAGGAGAAAAAATTAGTAGGTTAACATGTCTAAGGTCCAATGGAAATTGTCATTTCTCCATGTGTATATGTGGTTGGTTTTGTAGATTCTCAAATAGGTACTAGCCAAACAGAAACCTCATGCGCGTCACTTGTTCCACTCATGACTTCATGATTTGATTTTGTAAAGAAAGGACCATCTTCATTTCATTATAATTTTATTGACTAGTTACTAGATAAAACTACGGATTTAAATCCAGAGTTTTGAAATTTACATAAGTAGTTGCAACATACGTTGACCTCATTTTTTCCATGCCAATGCATCTCCATGTGCTTTCTAACTTCTTCATCCATCTTCCCAACATACTGTTTTAATGCTTCTGGCTTCAAAAAGCATACAAGTGCTCCCCTTATTCGCTTGTGATCTTCGCCACTCAACTCCAGTATATTTTTCTCACCAGACTCTCCTCATTGATGCTGGTTGCTGGTTGGAAAACGTCTTGCTGTCACACATGTATATAAATTGGTTTGCAGCCTGTCCATGGAGAAAAACTGTATGAGTTCCAAAGAGGCTGAGTTTGGAAATGGGACCATACTTTCTTATTCTTTCATGGAACCATGCCTCACCCTTGTTCGCTTGCATGGCATGTAGAAGGCTGAGGCTATGGCCTATGATGGGTAATCCCATGGAACCTAGTGGGAGCTTGTTGGAAGTTTTCTTGGTTAGGAAGAGGAAGATAGGAATAGGTAAAAGTAGCAAACTCAGATAGTTAACAAATTCCATGGCTGAGGGAAATAGAGTGGTATATTGGTTTTGAAACTTTAAGATGGTGGAAGACTACACTTACATGGGCAATTTTGAGGTGGTAAGGACGACCCTTCTTTTACCTAAACAAATGAGAGAGATTGGCCCTTGTTTGCTTTGTCACTTTCTTTTTGTAGAGAGAGAGAGAGAGAGAGAGAGAGAGATTGGCCCTTCTTGTCTTTGTAGTTACAATCTTGCTTTGTCATTTTCTTTTTGTAGATACTTGTTGTCTTTGTAATTACAATCTTGATTGTCATTTTCTTTTTGTTTTCTTTAGTTGATGATGTTGACATGAATAGATGTTGTCAATATTTGTTTGGCATATAAGCTATATAATGGAGTTGCTCAGACTTTTCCAGAGTGATTAAAGCACTGCCTTCTGACAAGGACCTGCAATGTTCCGTAGTTAATGATGGTGATATGAATAGATGTTGTTGACAATATTCGCTGGACATATAAACTACAAAGGAGTTGCTTGGACATTTCCATAGTGACTACAACACTCCTTCCAAAAGGGGCTCTATTTCCAATGAGCAGCAACAAAGGTCCAAACTTTATTATAAAACTATTTGTACACTAAAATTTGTTATGTTCATTAAAACAAGAGCCATAATTCTAATGTTCAAAAATGCCATTAATCACCCTGTCATGGGTGTCAAATGACAATAATGACACATAATCTTCTTATTGTGCGACGAGACGGCAACTATTGTCATATGAAATTTTTACCCTTGCATCATCTCCTTATTTCACATCACCACTTTTTCACCTCTCACTGCTTTCTCTCTCCCCGTCATTTCTCTCTCTCACCCGTTTTTACACCGATGATTTTGATAATATAGGAATTGATGATAAAATGATGATGTTTGTCTTGCTCTTGAAGATTTTTGACTAAAAAAATAAGTTTTTCAAAATTTTTTTGGGGTGCTAAATACGTCTTTAGGCAATTGAAGCTTCTTTTTTGTTTTTGTTTTTGTTTTTGTTTTTGGAGTCTTTGAAATTTAGTAAGGCTTGTTAAGGTCACAGGATGAGAAATAGTTTTTTTTTTCCCTTGAAAATGTTAAGTCTTTGGGACATTTTGTCAAGAAAAAAAATTGAGTATTAAGATTTTTGCATGGAAGTTTTATAATTTATTTCTCCATTCACTAACGGTGAGTGATTATAAGTGAGTTTTCATTCTATACCATTTTTCCAAAGTAGAAACTTCATTTGGGTTTTGAAGTTTTAAAAAACCTTTCTTAGTTGTTGTTTGAGTAGAAGGGAGAAAGACAAACGATGAAGGGGAGAGAGAAAAACTGTTGAAAAGGAGAGATGATGAAGAGAGAACAATTGGAGAGAGACAGAGAGTAAAAGGTGAATGATGGTTGAGCTAAGCCCTAGAGGAGTAACCAATCAGAGGAAAGGGTCTTAATTTATATTGAACAAATGCACCACATACAAGTTTAAAAAAAAAAGTATCATGGTATGTCATCCTTCCCTAAAATGGAACTTTCATGCTGGAGCAAGAACTAGCATGAAAATCAATCTAGAGCTAAAGCAGACTTGAGGGCTCTTGCTATTGACAGGAATGAACCTACTTCTCAAGACCAGGTATGCAGCTTGTTGGTTGCTTTGAGTATGTCGTGGTTAGTTAGGCTTAGTTTACTTTGTAATGAATGCAAACAAAAATAGGCTGCATTTATGCTAACAAGGGGAGCTGAAGATTTCCTTGCTACTTCAATACTAAGACAATAGTTGTTGTACTATTAAACAAAAATAGTTGTTGTACTATTAAGATTAAGTTAGTTATACACTAGAATACCGTTGGCCTTGACCTTGGCTACGTTTTCAAAGTTGAACAGCCCGTCTGTTATAGAATTTGAACACCATCCCATTTCAACCAAAAATACAACCCTGTCTAGATTAAATATGAAATTTCATGTAAGACCTCATTACATAAAAGTTGATTTTATTGTTTATATATTGCAGAGGCAAAATTGTCTTTTGCCACACGTTCTCATGGGACAAATTCATCCCATGGTATTCCTAATGCGTGCATTTTTGGGAATTTATTGTTTAATGGGATTGTTTATCCACGCCTTTTTTTTTTTTTTTGGCGTGCAACTAAACACGAACTATGTGGAACTTATCAAATTACCAATCCAATCCCAACTCCTGCCAGGGTTATCAAATAAGACCTTAATGTTGGTAGATCCCAAGTATGTCTTTGCATTGCAAATAGGAATATTGTTCAAGAGGGATTCTCTGTAATGATTGGTTGAGGGGTCTACGTCAAGTTATTTTTTGGCATGGTTTATGGTTCGGTGATAAATCTTTGAAAGATGAGTTTCCTAGACTATTCTTGATTTTGTCTTAGAAATTTGCTATGGTTAATGATGTTCTTTTGTTCGATGGAAGCTTGAACAAGTGGTGTTTGCAATTCGGGAGGAGTTTATTTGTTTGGGAGAATGTCCTTTTGGATAATTTAATGAATACTTAATTCGCTATGCTTGACTCTTGATATGGAGGATAAGCTGCAATGAAAGTGGGATAAAAATAATGGAACCTATTCGATTAGATATTTTTATAATGTCTATGAAAATTTATCTTGTGGTTTTGAGGTTTCTCCTCTCAAGTTGCATCTATTTTTTGGAATAATCTTTGCCTATTCAAAGTCAATATTTTGTTGGCAAGCTATTCTTGGTAAAGTAGCATCTCAGGAAATTTTTAGCTTAGAGGGGTAATCCTAAATGAGTCTTAAGCGCTTTGTCCAATGTGTTTGAGATTTGTCAAATCTGTATACCATCTCTTCATTCACTGTTAGTTCACTTGGGAACGCTGGTCCTGTTGTTTAAACTGGTGCAGGTGGTGTTTGTTCGGTTTGCCTGCCTCTCTCTTTGATATTCTTATGTGGTGGTTTGATCCTCCTTTTTGGAACCTTGAGAAACGACTTTGGGTGATCCTCTTCTACATGGTTATCTTGTTAGCTCAAAATGCTACGGTCTTTAACCACTCAGAACAGCATGTTCATGACGTGATTCACCTAGTAAACTAGTGTTTCGCTCTTTGGGCAAAAGCTTGTTTTGTTATTGTCAATTACCCAGTGTTTGGTATTATCAGCTACCTTGACGGGATCAGGAAACTCAAACTAAAGCTTCTTTCAAAGCCACCTTGACAGACATTGAAGTGATAAGATGGTTGAAGTGCGAAGGGGGCTTGGCTCTTTTTTATTGTTCTTCTTGTTGCTGTTGATATGTTCTTTGATGTTGCTGGTGGTGTAGGGTTGCTGGTTTGCTGGCTAGGGAGGTCTTTCTTTCATGAAGAATATTTTTATTGCTATGAGAAGCCTTAAGTTATAACTTATAAGACTCTTGTTGCTTTTTAAGATTGATGGTTGTTCTTGACACTACAAGAAAAAGTACATTGCACGGCGTTTGTACTATAGCGTTTTTTGAAATGTCTTTGTTGATTAGTCAATCGCAACATTTTGTAAACGTTGTCTTACATCTAGGTTAGACGACGTCATTTCGCTATGTAGTGATCACGCCCGTTCATATTAAAACCTTCTCGCCATTTGAGACCTTTCAAAACCATGTCACTCCAGACTCTCTGAAACTTAGATCCCCTTTTCAAAACCCTCTCTCTCTCTCTCTCTCTCTCTCTCTCTCTCTCTCTCTCTTTCTTCACTTCAGATTCATCAATTTACAACCACCATGTTCTGAAACTCTTGGTTTCCTCGATATCGAGTTTGGACAGAAGATATTGTGAAGGCTCTTGAGGTTGAAAGCCCTCGGTCACTCTTGGTTGAATGATCTACGTTTCTCTCTCTCTCTCTCTCTCTCTCTCTCCCCCATCAAATCCATGAAGGTTGTCGATGATTTGAAGGTTGATTCTTGCAAATTTGAAGGTTGATTGTCCAGATTTGTGATTCTCTCTTTCGATTTTGTGAGTATTTAATTTGTTTATCTATCTCTTTTTTTTAGATTGTATACATCGGAGAACACAGATCTGAGACCAGCCCCTGTCAAAATTGTCTTTCAATCAATTGATCGATCAATTGTTTTCATTCAAATCTATTTCGATTAATCATTTGATTGATTTTGTGTCTCACTCTCTTTTTGCTTATAAATTTCTGTTTCTCTCTTCAAGATTTAGATCTGTTCTGCTTGCATTTTGGCACTACACTTTGGCATAAAGGTAATGAGCTTCATTCTCTTTCTCCTGAAAATTGCATTCTATGTTCAATGCATATCCAGACTTAGGCTTCTTTTAGTATTGATGTTTTTGATACTGTATGTTAAAAGTTTTTGATTTTTTTTTTCAAATTTTTTGGTTTGGTTGTGAATTTGCCACTAATTGTTATATTGATTCCATGTTTCTTTATGCAGTAACTGTTGCTGCAATTTTTATGAAGTAAATTCATTGCAGATATTTGTTGATTTTTTTTATGTGGATTGTTGGAAACAGTGAGTAGAAGCTCAATGATGAAGAGATGTAGATCTGCCCTCTCTTCGATAAGATCTGCTTTCTCTCTTTCTGATCTGCTAATATGGTAATATCAGATCTGCTCTGTCTCTCTCTAGTCTATTATTTTGCCTTTTTTAGGAATCTCATGTTGGCATTTTCTTGCTTTTGGACTCGCCTAATAATCATTTCAGTGTAGTTCCCATTTAAATTGATAAGCTATTATTTTTCTTTGCTTGCAATTGCTTGGAAAGAAATTGATAAGCTATATGTAGATGATCTGGCTTTTTATTTTGTGAAGCTACAAGAGATTAGCTTAAAAAGATCATTCTGCATCTTAAAGTGTTTTGTGGTTTCTAGCATTGGTCATTCAACTCTTGGTTTATTTTTTATTTTTTGTTGAGTTACCTAGATAATGGTCCATCAAAAAAGGGGGAAAAGACACCCTTTGGTGGCCTAAAGTTTAATCTATTTATTCTTGTTACTTCTGCAGTCCATATAATATGCTTTATGCTTGTCACTAGTATATTTTGATACAATTCATGCTTGGGAGTTTATATCATGTTTCAGTTCAGAATTCAAATGTTATTTTGGATTTGTAGTTCATATCAAAATTTGATTTTGATGAGACGGTTAACAAAATATCAAATTTCAGAAAGTATTCATTGAAATTTTTGAAAATGGGAAGTATGAAGATGACCAATCAAATAAAAAAAGGGTCATATGTTTGAGGTGTATTTATTCTGGACAGCTATATTCTTGACAGTATTCATGATTGTTAGATATACAATATTTGATTTTTTTATTCAATATAAGGTAGAGCAATGATATTCACACTCCACTTGTGAGAGGCTAAAAGACAAAAAATAGAGTGAAAAATTTAAAAGGGAATGGGAATATCATTTCTATTAATGCTTTACTGAACAGGATGAACATGGTTGGTTTTTATTGTATTGCATACTCAATGTCTATTTTTCTTTCAGCTTGAGATCCTCTGTAATTTGGCGATGTGGAGAAAAAAAAATGTTGTAAGAATCTTATCAAGTTACTCTCTTGGTTATTAATATCATAGCCAAAAAGAACTAGAGGCTGATTTCTTTGTTGTTTATTCTCACTGCAGCAGTGTGACTGCTAGGTTAATAACCAAACATGTGGTTGGACTTGGCCTTGGGGAGGTAATAGTGACTGCAGTGTGACTGATTTTTTTTTTTTTTCTTTCTTGTTTAAATTCATATATAGTGGCCTCAAGTTGCTTGGGCATTAATCTTTGTTTAAGGGATACTTTTAATGTTTGGGATTTCTTATTTTTTAAGTAGAGAGATTATCTACTTGTTGAGACAAAGCATTATATGTTAAAAGGACTAATAAATGTGAATGTTTGATTGACTGATGTTTGGGATTTCTTATTGCATATGAAAGATTTGTCATTGTCAACCAGAAAAGGGTTGTCCATTTCCAATTAGGAAGAACAACAAAATGTCATAACAGTTGTCAATCTCCTCAAAGCTTCTTCTCTTTCTTGATCTTTCTCTAAACTTTCTCTTTCTAATAAGTTTTTTTTTTTTTTTTCGTTGTCCACTACAAAAAGGGTTGCTTTCTTTCTTTCTTTTTCTTTCAGGTGTCTCCCAAATCTCCAAAAAAACTCACAAATCCCTGAAACGCCCAGTTTCAACTTCTCAACAAGTTTTCTAATTCTGGGCAAGCCTCAAATGAATCCCTTTTTAGCATTAATAACATTTGTCATATACATCTGCTAATATTTAATTTTTGTTGGCCTTCTTGCTTCAATTTGTGATGGTTTGATTTTTTTCTTTTTTCTTTTTTTGGTTGGGTAATTATTGTTCTAATGATTAAATTCTGCAAATTGGGTTGGGATTCTGCTATGGATTTGGCTTTGATTTTGAAAGTTTTTTTATCTTTATGATTATATGGGCTTTAACTGTAGACCCTCTAAGTGTAATTGTTGCGTTTGGACATTTCATGGGTCTTGAATTCCAATTTGAATATCATGGAACGTGTACATTTTCTTGTTAAAATCTTATTGCTGTCAAGTAGTTACTTTTTCATTGAATTCAATCAAAAGTTGTATCAAGTTGAATTGTTCAGATGGTTTACTTACCCTCAACAGAGAAGTGGTAGTCTTGTGAGTGATAAGACTTTCTCTTTTCTTTTCTTTTTTTTTATTTTGTTTGTGTGGGATTATTTTTGTTTATGGAAACTTAACACATATACACACTGTGGGACGGGGATGAATCGGCGTCATCAATCTATCAATTTCTTTACTTCTTCTAAATTGTGCCAGCATTTAATTATTATTATTGATGGGGAAAGTTGTTAGCAACATAAGGGTAGTCATTGCAGATTTATCAGTAGTTTAGTTTATGCGAGTGTTTTTCTGTGTAGTTAATCGTGTTGGTTTTCATAGAGTGATATATAAAAATTGCTAACAAGTGTATAATTTCATCTGAGAGGGTAGAAAGCAATTGGGATAATTAGCTATTAGAGACTGGTAACAAGTTTTGTTGATCGGGTGTGCTAATTTATTGTTGTTGAAGTTGAAAATTCTCTCTCAATTATTGCTTTTCCAAACTGTGGTAACAAGTTTTGTTAATCGGGTGTGCTCATTTTCTTTTTATTTTTGAACAGGGTGTTATGAAGATAGTTAGTGTCAACAAACAGACTTTGGCTGGTTGCAAAGTAAAGATTTGGATTGCAGATTGGTTTGCACAGTTGAATAACAAAATAGGGGAGTGATTTGAAGAAAATTCAGACTATTGGACAGTGCACGATTGAGATTTGGAAAGTTGTAGAGTTAAATCTCGAAGGAGATAAAGTGGAATTTTATGGTCTTCAATTTGGCATTGTAATTCAAATTTGAGCCAATCTGTGTTCATTTATATAAATTCTTAATTAATTCTCAATCTATGTTCTTAGTTAAATGCTCAACCAAAAAAAAAAAAAAAAAACCACCAAATGAGTTGGTGTTTTTTGAAAAAACGCCACTAAATGATGTCATCATTACATCATACGGTAATTGTGACGGAAAAGTAAGTGGGTGTCAAAGATTTTGTCGTTTTTGAAAAGCTGCTAAGTTATTGCGGCAGTAGTATCTGTGACAAAAATATTAAACGTTGTAAAAACCTATTGCGAAGTCTAGTGGCATTTTTGAAATGCGGAATTTTCCTACAGTGTGATTTGAGAGTTTTGGGAAAATTTCTCTGTTGCTCTTGAGTTGTGCAGAAATGATCAATTCTACTTTTGTTCTCTCTCTCTCTCTGGTTTGGTTTAACTTTGATTCTTTTTGCACTTTCCTCAGCTTGATTTTTTTGCTCAAAAAAAAGAAAAAGAAAAGCGAAAGAAAGTGGAAGGCAATTATCATGTGCTTTTGGATGGTCCTTTGTGAACAAAACATGGAATAAGGTGGATGCTTACTACAAAATATATATATATATATATATATATATATAAATTGGTAGGGGAAGGGGAAGCTACATAACTGTAAACTCGAATTTAGACATTACATTTGGTAACTCATCTATCGGACTGACCCTTAATGTTAGCTACTTGTTACAACAACTCTATATATTTGGATGGGTGGCAAGGCAAGATAAGGTAGGTTGGAGCTAGGAATTTGAAAATGGACAATAATAGTCGTTTTTCATGCTATCAAAATTTGATGTGTTTCACATATAGCTTGTTTATGGATTTAGTACATGTTTATATATATATATATATATATTAAAATTTTTCTCAACTTTTTTGTGTTCCACATACATCTTGTTTGTGGGAGCCTTTTGGAAGATTTCTTGGTTAGGAGAAGGAAGATAAGTAATAAAATTAGTAAGTTCAGATAGCTAACAAATTCCATGGTAGGCAGACTTAGTTGTTGCCTTTGTAGTTACAAGCATGCTCACAAGGGTTTAACGGTTTGGTTTTGGAACTAATCTTTTGATTTTTATTGATTGAGAACTAAAATTGATCACATATTACAATTCAATTTGCTTGGATATTTCTAGAGTAACTAAGAACTTCCTTCAAAATAAGGCCTGCAATATTTTCCTTAATTGATGATGTTGATATGTATGAATAAATATTGTTTGTCAATATTTGTTGGACTTGGACATATAAACCATAAACTATACAGCAGTTGCTTGGACATTACCCAAGTGACTAAAGCTCTTCTTTCCAAAAGGGGCATGCAACAGATTTCTATTTCTAAATGGAGATCCTATATCTTCTTAATGTGTGTCATTTTATATTTCCCCAATATCATTGGTCCTCATGTTCACTTGAGATAAATATAATAATCAATTACTAAGGATTCATTGCTAAAGAAACATTATTTCCCACATGTTTTTATAATCATCCTATGTGTTAGTATATTATTATATGTTAGTGTTTAGCTTTAATAATTAGTGTCCCCTTGCTTTATGCTTTCGGTGCCTCATTTGGTATCCTATGTTGTCTTCTCCTCTCTATAAAGAGAGTGTACATCTCTTTGTAAATATACACAGAAATACACAGAAATATAGAGTTATTCATTTGCTCTCTCTTCTCTCTTTCTCAAATTATTGTTACATGGTATCAGAGCTAGGTTAAGAACCTAGTAATTTCGTTTCACCGGCGGGCGGCAATCTTGCCTTGGCCGCCCGCCGGACAAACCCAAATTTCCTTAATTTCTTCTTTCATGGCAGATTCTTCAACAACAATTCATAGCTCAAATACAACACTTCAACAAAGATAGTCTTCTCAATACAACAAACAGACCCACTCACCAATTGCCTCACTCTTCACCTCCAATCATCGTCCCCAACAATGGGTTTCACACACACAGGATTCATAGCTCCTTTTTGCACCCAGCAGACAGCTTTGCAATTGGACCCTCTGCCCACCGTGGGTGATAGCAACACACCAAACAGCTTGCAGCTGGTCACGCTACCCCCCCTGGGTTGATCATGAGGTCGCCATTGCCATGGTTATTAGAATCACGATCCGGATCTTACGATCCTACGATCTTACGATCCATTTAAGTATAATCGATCCGGATCGTGTAAAAATCTCCTTATAGGTAGGATCTTTCGATCCTGGTAGTGAGATCTTATAGGATCATGGAATCCCGATCCAAATCCGATCCTATCCGATCCAATTTACAAGCCTTATTTTGTATTGTATGACATATTTTATTATAAATTTTATGTTTATTGTCTAAATACCAATTTACGTGGTCAAAATAAATGATAAAAATTAAGTTGTATTGAATCAAATAGACTAAGAAAAACAAACTAGGAAACAAACATTCAAATATTGCGGTAATTTAAGAAAATTAAATAGTCGGAAAAACAAATTTAGCTTTAGCGGAGTCTAACGAGGGTAAGATGATTGCAACTTTATCCCAATTTTTGGAGAGATTATTTTTGTGACTTGAATGCGCTCCACCAGGGATGCTAACGACAAATCTTATCATTTGGTTGAGCTACTCTTTTGAGTTCTTAATCTTTTTTCATATCCAACTTTATTAAATATTTTTTTTTTCGCTTTTTATGCATTATTGTAGATTGTGAATTATTTTGTTATAGAATTCTTCTTCTTCTTCACCTTCTTTTTTGATAAAATACAAAACTTTTACCATCGAGTTTTCCATTGTATATTATTATATGTACATTTTACATGGAGTATTATATTTTTCACAATATTTTCACTTCTTTTTAATAAAATATAGGCTCATTTTGTGTATACTTTATAATAAATATTTATTTAAATTAAATTATTATGTAATTTGTCTTTTTCGGTAGGATCTTACGATTCTCGATCCGATTCTACGATCTGATCCTATAAACACCTCCAACGATCCAACGTAGGATCCCGATTTTAACAACCTTGGCCATTGCAACCAGCGTCGTATGCTCGATCGCAGTCGACGAGTTCTTGCTCAGAGAGCTCGATCGGTTCGCCGGTTTTGATCTTGTTCAGGCCTTCCACCGCCGCCACCGTCGAGAACTCCCAGCAACTCCCACAATTCCCTTGATCTTTACTCGGAGCAACAGCACTTGTGGTCCTCCAATCAACAGACTCCGGCAACTCCTCGTCACCTCGGACGACATATCTCTGGCTTAACCCCACCTTGGACTTACCTGGACCGGGCTAATGTCATGGCTGAGAGATATCCACCATAGCTCCATCCATACAAACCGACAGATGGATGAGTGGTGTTGCTTGGATGGGGCCGTGGCCCACCCCATGCTCGTGGCCTGGTGTCATCTGCGACTCCGGCTGCGTCACCGAGCTCCACATCCCCGGAATGGGACTCTCGCACCGACCCTGGGTGTGTGCATCTCCCACTTGAGGCCCTGCCGTTGCTTCCAGCCACGGCTCGCACCAGCTCCGGCCTGCACTATTCTCGGTTTCTTTTATGATGATGGTGGGGACAGAAACAGACAAAAGAGAAAACATCTTTCTCTATACCCAGTGCCGTTAGTGTTGCTTTCAGCTGTGTTTTTCTTTGGTCATCAAGTGGAGAATTGAAGGGTTTTTAAATTGGTAATGGAGAAGTGGGTTTGCCCCACGTCATTGGTTGATAAGTGTGAGATAATGATGCTGTCCATGCCTTGGATAGTGGGCTACATGGGTATTCTTATCCCACGTTATAAAAAAAAAAAAAAGAAGAAGAAGAAGAAGAAGAAGAAAAAAGAGGCTTTGCTATGGTGCTGCTTATTGTAATTACGTATTTTAATTACGAGAGAGAAAAACCAACGGCGGAAGGTAGTGGAAGGCTGTGTCCAGATCATGATTCATTGCCTACCTACCACTCCAGAATATCACATGCTTTGCTCTTATACACACCACTCACATGCACCCCCACTCACAGCACGCCCCTCAGCTTGTCTTCCTACAACAAATATATCTTTATAACCCATACCCAGTCAACTTTTGCACAAACCATTCTGTTCCCCACTACCTCTTTTATTTTATTTTTATTTATCACCATATTCATCATTTCATCACCATCATCATACTTTATTCGATTTCCTTCCATAACGCACAAATACAAAATTCCTCAAGTGACGCTGCATCTATTTACCTTATCATTACAGTCCTTACATTTTTCAGTTCCATATTCCAAAAAAAAATAAAAAAATAAAAAAAAAAACATCTTTCTGCCATTTTTTACCATCTCCACTCTGCGTTGAGCCGTTCCGCTCCACTTTATCAATCCCTTTGTTTCAACCTCAAATAGGTTTCTATCTTCACACCTATTTGAGTTTGAGGGGGGGTTATACATCTATCATGGTGAGCATGCTTACACACCATGCGAACCATCCAAGCTGGTGAGCATCGTTATACACCATGCGAACCGCCTAGGCCAACCCATGGCGCACTCTCTAAGTCGCCCCCTTGTGATGTACAACCAAAGTTTAGTACAACGGTCCGGCATGACCCCGTAAACTGTCCCGACATTGATTTCTGTTAGCATCTACATCGGTCTGGCATGACCCCGTAAACTGTCCCGACATTGATTCCGGTTAGCTTCTACATCGGTCCGACATGACCTCGTAAACTGTCTCGACATTGATTCCGGTTAGCTCCTACAACGGTCCGACATGACCCCGTAAACTATCTCGACATTGATTCCGGTTAGCTTCTACATCGGTCCGGCATGACCCCGTAAACTGTCCAGATATTATCTGCTACAACGGTCCGACACGACCATACAGTGTCTTCTCCAACGGTGTGACACGAACATACCGTGTCTTCAACAACGATTTGACACAAACCATACAGTGTCTCCTATCCTATTTTATTTTATTTATCAGTTTACTTTCATGTTTTGTTACTCTCTCCAAACTCAAGTTGGTTAGTACCTATCCTCCTTGAGTTTGAGGGGGGCTGTTAGTATATTATTATATGTTTGTGTTTAGCTTTAATAATTAGTGTCCCCTTGCTTTATGCTTTGGGTGCCTCAATTGGTATCCTATGTTGTCTTCTCCTCTCTATAAAGAGAGTGTACATCTCTTTGTAAATATACACAGAAATACACAGAAATATGGAGTTATTCATTTGCTCTCTCTTCTCTCTTTCTCAAATTATTGTTACACTATGTTTTTGAAATGTTGCATAAGATATTTCAACTTTCTGGAGGAGTTTCTTACAAACCTCATTACAAGGCATAAGACACAATGTTAGACTAGTAAATTAGACTCGAGCAAAAACTTTGCCCACTGTATAAGTGTACATTTGAGAGAGAGACTATTGGAACTTCTTGAAGTAAAATGGCCCCATATCAGAAAAAAGAAAAAGAAAAAAGGCAAATGTAAAGTCTTTAATATATGTCGGATGGATTCACCCCATATATGTTTAAGCCTTTAAGTGGATGCATGTCTGAAATAACTTGTATTAATTCTAAGTGTGGACACTTTCGATTGCCTAACATAAATCTAAGTATGGACTTTTTGGATTCCGTAACATAAACTCCCTTCGAATGAATTACAAGCCAATCGCAACAATTCATTTTTGTACTCTAAATTATTACTAGTCAATCACATTTCAATAAAGAGCAAATTGCAATATATATATTTTTTAATCATAGATACAAACAAGCATGAAAACAAACATATAATATTGTTAATTGAGATAAATATTTTGGATACAAACTCCATTACAATGCTGAGAAAATAAATTTACACACGTTGGGTACTCTTTTTCCCCTTTATTCACTCTTCAAATCTCCAGCACACATTAGGTAAACATACCTTTATTTAGAGTAGTAGTTTTGATATTGCAAAGCAAGACAATTATTTAGAAACACAAATCATTGGAAGCATATACCCTTACACAATAAAATCCTAAGGTAGACATCACATAACCATAGGGAGTAGCTCAACATTCTTTATGGTTGACAACTGCAAAAAGAAAATGAAAACTCAATAATAATCTACTAGTAATATCTATATTTTGCTACATATAATGTTTGCTTTTTTTTATTTTTTATTTTATTTTCGGAAACAAAAAAAATGAAAATTTCAAAACCACCATTGCCTTCATATTGTTTTCATTTTTGCACAAAAAACAGCTTTTGAAATTTTGGAAATAAATTTTTGTTGTTTCCTAAAAAATGAGATAGGTCTTAGAAAAAAAATCTGAAAAAAGTATTCAAAAAATAATTCACAAAACATGTCTATTTTTCTGTAATAGAAAATTCCTTTCAGATAAGAATTGTATGGTTTTGGGGTATAGCTTGATGTAAATCATGAATTGTCCACTTACTCATGAGAGTTTATCCTCGTAAATTCGTAATCTGGTTCACAATTGGATTTCATTTTCAGGAGCATCAGTATGTCTTGCCTGAGAAAAAAAAGAAAAAAGAAAAGAAAAGAAAAAAAATTTAGGAAAGATTATGATAGGAAATGTTCATAATGACAACCAAAAAAAAAAAATGTGAGAAACCTGATAATATTTTCTGTGGATGGAAAATAAGATATTTAAACAACCTATGCATGATTTCATAGGCTGACAAATCTATCAAGTGTATGTTGAATGGGCTTCAAAGAAAATATGCAAATTGAAAGGCCAATTAATTTTATTTATTCCTAATGTAGTAAAATTTATAGTGAAAACTCACAACATTTTTAAATTACTTATCGATTGAATAAAGATCTTACACAATGGAGAAGGACCTTACATTTTTCTAAGAGAGATAGCAAGTAGGCATTCTTCTCCTCTTTCACTTTTTGGCGAATAACACTTTTTATCATTACTCCAAGTCATGGCATCTTTCACTTTTTGATTGATTGTATATACATTTAATTTTTTTTTTTTGGTTTGGTCTTAAGAAAAATAAAATGTTTAATATAAATAAACATGTAGGGGGTGTTTGATAACCAAATTTAGCACTTAAAACTAAATGTATTAAGTGATAATCAATTAAGCCCATTAGATAACTACAATTGATATCACTTAAAAATTTAAGTGTTTCTTAAAATGTAAGCTAAAACTTAAAGGAAAATTTTAAATCATATGAAACTTATTTAATTCTAATTGAATTTATAAAACTAAACATAAATATCGATATATACTGTTATAAACTCACCACCACCACCACCGCCATCAACACCACCACTGTCATCACAACCACAACTATTATTACTACGACCACCACCACCACCACCACCACTTTCATTACTATTGTTATTATTGCCGTAAGTATTATCATCGTTTTATTACCACTACAATCACTACTGCTACCACCACCACCACCATGCCACTGCCGCTGCCGCCGCCGCCGCGACCACCACCACCACCACCATCACAATATAAAAATTAATATATACAATTTGAAAATAATAGATTTTAAATTTGATTTTATACATATCAAATAACTTATTTTTAGTTAGCACTTAAATTTTTATCAAATAATTTTTTAACTTAAAAAATTCAATATTCAATTTTCAATATTTAATTTTCAATCTTCAGTTTTTAACTTTATCAAATACATTACACACATTTGACTTAATGGCCTAAGGTCTCACTATTGGAATTCGGCAACTTGAAACCAAAAAAAAGAAAAAGAAAAATTCCTAATCAAAACTTAATATAAAATTTATTAAAATGCATAAAAACAAAAGAAAAAAAGAAATTGAGTGTTAACATTTTCTTTTTTCTTCTTTATTTAAGGAAGGCATTATCTCAATCCACTAGGTCTCTTCCATATTTATCCAAGGGCCTAAAAAACATTCATTGTCCAAATGTCCTTATACTAAAATTTGATAAAAATCTGCCAAATAAAAATAGAACTATTCAAATGGTTATAAATTTTAAGCAATATAGGGAGTACTACCATATGAGTGGTTGCTAGAATATTAAATAATTTATTATCTTATGTCCAAAGGACATTTATTTATTTATTTTTTAAGATAGTCAAAGGCCTTCGATAATAAAGGCATAAATGAATATTCATTGTAAAAGGCCAAGAAAAAGTAAATTTCATTACTTAACATAACACCTAAAAATAAAAATAAAACTCTATGCATGAAAGAGGATAATATATTAAATTTTAACTAAATAATAAAAGAAAACAGTAAATTTTACATTAAAAAGTGTAATCTATACACACAAAAAAAAAAAATTAAAAATTTTATTTGAGTGTAATAAAGGGCCTCTCTATGCACAAAATTCATACACAAAAATATATCTAAAAAAATAATGTGTTTAAGATTCAACTCTAATATAGTGGAGTCTACATTTTGAATGAATCTCAGCTGTATTTTAAAATTCTTAAGCATTTTTAAGTGTACAAATTTTGTGTATGTAGTATTGCTCTACTTTAATTTAAAATTATTAGAGATCTGTAATTATCTACAAACTAAATTATCAACTATGAGGAGGAGTTGATAATTTGATTTGTAGTTTATTCAAAAATACAATGTATCATGAATTTTTATCTTGAAATTTTCTCTAAAACTGAAATATATGATGTAAATTTAAAATTAGTTAGATATGAATTATACAAACACAATGAATATACATAGTCCATTGATTTAATAGTTTATTAGTCAAGGACACAATTTAATTTAATTTTTTTTAAATAAAAAAAAAAACATTGCCTCATAATATAACTAATTACCCGATATACATACATATATATATATATATATATGTTAAATGTGGTAAAATAGAGAAGTACCTTAGGTGGCTTTGATATGGGTTTGCACAAACTGATTCGAGTCCATCCCCTGTAGCGGTATTTCCATGTAGCGACCGAATCCAACTTGAACTTCCTTCAGTTTTGGTGTGCTGCCGGAAGTAGTGGCAGCGAAAGTCTTCATTTTGGGGCACGCTACCACTTGAAGATATACCAAGGATGGCCATTCAAAAGGAAAGTCGTCTCCTCCTGTGCAGAAACCACTTAGGTTTGGAAGCCCTACAAGGCTGAGCACTTTGAGACTTTTGAACACCATCTTGTAGTCCACTCTCTCTTCTTCTTCGTGCCCTTCGTTTTGCTTCGCAGCAACAATTTCCTCCATTTCTTCACAGTTATATACAAAAAGCTCTTCAAGTTGATGAAGAGCTTGAGCTATGGAAGGTTGGAAGACATATTTCAGTTTGCCACATGAATCGACAGCCATTTTTCTTAGGTTGCAGAGTTGCACATGTTGACGACTGGAGTAGTTCAATATATGCTTCAATCTAGGCAACTCGAATAAAGTTAAATCTCTCAAACTAGAAAGCAGCTTCACGCCTTCTCCTTCAGAACCAAAATCAAATACTTGTTCCAATTTCTCGCATTCTACTATCGAAAGACACTCCAAATGTTGTAGCCTTTGAAGCAAATTGAATGAAAGAACAGTTGATAGTGAAGGACATTTGCCAACCGTCAAACTTTTGAGCTTTGGGAAGCACACCCAGCTGGAAGTAGTAAGTGCACTTGCTGCACATATCCCTTTGAAACTATCTAACTTGCCGAGTTCCAATTCTTCCAGGTTAGAGAGCAATTGTAGATCACGTGGTTGTGCCTGTGATGAAATCCCCCATTCGTCTCTGTTGATCAAGTATTCCAATTCAGAACAATCTTCAATCCTCAGACATGTAGCTCTCTTCAACACCATCTTTAGCCATTTACTCCAATCAACAAAGCGTCCAACCAAATTTCCAAGTTTCAAATGATTTGGGGAATAATTTTCAACCCTATACTCCGAACTCGATTTTCCAATAAAAATAATAAAACTTTCCAGCTCAGGAAAAACAAAGTTCTTTGGTATATGCGCAATGTCAGGTATGGAAATGGTTAGCACTTTTAGGTGAGGCCAAGAACTTAGTACAACAGCTACTTCTACTGCAGGGTCTCCAATCCTCCTCCTCGAATATTTGCTGCCAAACAAGTACAACTCCTCCAAATGGAATACCATTGTGGCCGGAATCGGAAATTCATGTTCGCTTTTAGTCATGTCCAACAACCTTAGATTAGTTAACTCCCTTATAGCATTTGGTGCCTCAGAAAAGAAGGCACGCTTGAAGCTAAGGACTTCAAGCGTCTTTAACTGTCCAAGAAATTTAGTGCCCCCAAACTTAATTCCATCAAGAACTAATGTTCGAAGACACGTTTGGTTATTGAAAGCATCAGGACTACGAATTGGATTGTCAACAAGGTAGTATAATTGGCTCAAATCTAAAACACTAAGTGCATTCATCCTTGAAAAGAATTCATGTGAACATGACCATACATTTTCATTGTCTTGTAATAGTAATATTTGGAGCTTTGAACATTCCAAGACCTCAGGAAGGTTACTGATTTGATTTCTCATCAACGATAGGCCAGTGTATTGATCCAAACCATCCATATTTGGCCAATCTTTCAAATTGCAACCAGCTCGTACAAAATACTCTTTGGATCCAATATCTATGGCAACATCACGTACAACATCATGCATTTTGATGCAATCTTGTTTATCACTAGCTAATAACAAACAGGAAGCTACGAGATTTTTGATCACTAACTTTGCTTTGCCCCTGGCTTCATGCACTGTATCAACTTTTTTGAATACCCTCAACCCCATCCCATATCGCACCAAGTCTTCTATTAAGATGTTATGATCCTCAGGAAATAAAGAACAAAGCAAGAAGCAAGCCTTGGTTTCCTCACCTAGCAGGTAGTCATAGCTCAACTTAAGACTTTTGTACACATGTTGATTGACACCTTCAATGTTTGTTGGCACTGATTTTATCAATTCTCGAGCTGCCTCATCCCATAAAGTAGGGTCATCATTATTCTTCATTGCACTTCCAACCGTAACAAGTGCTACTGGTAGGCCTCCACATTCTTTTCAAACCTCATTAGCGACGACAGTCAACACATTAGAGTCAACAACATGGCCAACATTCTTTTTGAACAACTGCCATGAATCTTTTTCAGATAAAACACTGAGATGAACAATCTTTGTCCTCAGCGTTTCCATTCCCATGGAATTGCATACTTGCTCACGCCGTGTTGTGATTATGATTTTGCAACCCTTGTGATCACGACCAAATGGAATGCCCACGGCTGCCAAATCAAGTTTGGCCCAAACATCGTCCCATATAACAAGGATCTTCTTCACATCCCTGAGTCTTGCACACAACATGCTTGTTCGTTCAGTTGCACTTGGTTGATTAATTAAGCTGGTGAAACCCAACATGCCAGCTATTTCATCTTGAATCGTTTTAATGTTCGGGTTTTGAGACACTACAACCATCACAACTTCATCAAAAAGCTAATCAGATTTTGCTTTTTTGGCGATTTTGTTTACCAAAGTTGTCTTTCCAATGCCCCCAATACCATGTATTCCAATGAAGTTGATATTGTCAATACTTGGTGCCTCCATTACATTCGTCATTGCCAAATTTCTAGAATCATAAGTCTTGAACCTTTCAGAGGGTATGGACACAATCCCCAAGGGAGCTGCAGGGTTGGATATGCTAGTGAAGTTGCCATCTTTTTGTAGCTCTTTAGCCTCCTCTATTTTATTTTTTGCTTCTTTACGTAGCCGGCGACGTGTGACCAAATCAGGAAACCACCCACTGAAACATTTCTTGTTCACATTGGAACCTCCTTGTAGAAATTTCTTAGCCTTCACTATGAAACCATCAACTTTTGTAATCCAGTGGTTGACATCTTCTCGAATTTCTTCTCTATTTTTTTTTGCATGATCTATGGATCTCTGCACTCCATTTCGCAGTATCTCTAAAGTTTCAACTTGGATTGTCAAATTTTCAACGTATTTCTTTCCGTGAATCACATAACTGAACTCACGCCCAGCTGGCTGCACCAATAATTCAACAACTTTTATTCCAATGGAAATTAGAATACCTGTCATGTCTGAGGAAAAACAATGTATAAGCAATGCTTAAAAATTGCTACAGTATTACTGTTATTAGTAACAAAAAACTTGTGTCTGGATCTACCTGTTACACTAAAATCTCCGGGTTTAGTTTTTGACTAATGACATACAGTATTTTTTTTATTCTATCTTGCTGAAGGTTATGGACAAGTTTATTCAAAATGGTGCGGTATCAAGTGGTATATATGTTACACGTCACAAATAAACTATTGTATGGGATTAATGTCGCAGATTTATTTTAGCAAGGCCTTAATGCCTTTAGTTACAAGTAAAATGTTTATGTTATGCTAATGATCACTTTTTAAAATGAAGAAGAGGCCCTACTTTCTTGCATTAAGAGTAAATAAAACAAGGAGTGCACTTAGATCTTGTCTTCTCGCTTCTCATACTATTGTAGTTGCTTATAATACTTATCCTATACAGCGAAGAGATGTTTGACAAAACCTCTGTATTATGATTTAGTTTGGCAGGAACACTGCTGGAAGTGGATCATTAGACTTATCCTATAGAGCAAAGAGGTGTTTGAAAAATCCTATGTATTGTGATTTAGTTTGCAGACTAATGAGGAACACTGCTGGAAGTGGATCATTCCCACTGCAATTGTGGATACACTATACTATCACAAGCATGAATTGTCTAATGCTGAACTTGTGCAGTTTCCTTCAATTTGGTATGACCATACTATAATGTTGAACTTGTGCAGAGTTAAAATGTGTTTTTGTTTCCACAATTAATTGAGGTAGAATTTCACTTGTCTTGCGTAATTATTATTTATATTATGTGATACAGTACTAACATAAACATATATGTACTTATTCCCCAACACAAACTAAACAATGCAATTGAGCTGGTAAAAACCCCATTAACAAAGTTGGCTTTCCATTGGCTGGAAATTAAACATATAGAATTTAATAATTAGATAATGTAAACATAATTATAGAGCTTTAGGAGGGATGGTGGTAGTAAAGATATCTAAGCTTTCAAAGGGGGGGGCATTGATTTCAGAAACCCAATTGGGAAATTCACAGTTTTCTTGATTTTTGAAATTTATGATTGTTTTGTATCACCGCTTACATAGATACTCACGATTGGTTCCTTGTTTAAAAATAAGTATTAAATAAATAATGATGTCGAATAATAGTTTACCATGTATCCCTTGAATCCTTGATATAACATGGTGAGGAAAAAATTGGTGATATATAGATAATTTATTTGTCTACTAGTTTATTTTTAACTAATTATTTATTTTGTCATGTGATGAATATTGAAGCTGAGTTTTCTTTGTTCTTTTTTCTTTTTTTTGACTTGGACAATATGGGACTGTTTTTGGTACAATTTAGAGCTATTTAATTATTTAGGTAATAGCCGTGGATCACTCTTTCAGAGGGTTTATAGAGCTAAATTTTCCCTAATGGCTCCTTTATGGAGGGAAAGGCAATGAGTAATTTGTCTTGGGTTTGGCATGGGTTGTTGGAGGGGAGGAAAGTTATTGAAGCAGGTTGGCAGTATAGAGTTTTTAATGGGAAAAGAAGCTTAGATTTGGTCAGACCTTGGCAATCTAATCCTCCGTGTGACTCACGGGCAGCTTTCCCATGAAAAATATAACTTGTGACAACTGACCGAATATTATTCGGACCCGTAGGTTTGGAGTTAGAGCCGAATACGCCCAAAACTTAGTCGAAAAAGGGCGTTTCGGGGGGCGAAAATTCAAAACAGCCCCCGAACCTCCGTGTGACTCTCACGAGCTGCTTCCCCATGACAAATATGACTTGTGACAACTGACGGAAAGTTATTCGGACCTGTAGGTTGGGAGTTAGAGTCGAATACACCCAAAACTTAGTCGAAAAGGGCATTTCGGGGGCGAAAATTCAAAACAGCCTCTGAACCACCGTGTGACTCTCATGGGTAGCTTCCCCATGACAAATAGGACTTGTGACAACTGACGGAATGTAATCCGGACCCATAGGTTGGGAGTTAGAGCCAAATACGCCCAAAACTTAGTCGAAAAAGGGCGTTTCCGGGGGCAAAAATTCAAAACAACTTCCGAACCTCTGTGCGACTCTCACGGGCAGCTTTTCCATGAAAAATATGACTTATGACAACTGACGGAATGTTATTCGGACCCGTAGGTTTGGAGTTAGAGCCGAATACACCAAAAACTTAGTCGAAAAAGGGCGTTTCAGGGGCGAAAATTCAAAACAGCCCCCAAACCACCGTTTGACTCTCACGGGCAGCTTCCCCATGACAAATAGGACTTGTGACAACTGACGGAATATTATTCGCACCTGTAGGTTGGGCGTTAGAGCCGAATACGCCCAAAACTTAGTCGAAAAATGGCGTTTCGGGGGCAAAAATTCAAAACAGCTCCTGAACCTTCGTATGACTCTCACGGGCAGTTTCTCCATGACAAATATGACTTGTGACAACTAACGGAATGTTATTCGGACCCGTAGGTTGGGAGATAGAGCCGAATATGCCCAAAACTTAGTCGTAAAAGGGCGTTTAAGGGCGAAAATTCAAAACAGCCCCCGAACCACCGGGTGACTCTCACGGGCAGCTTCCCCATGACAAATAGAACTTGTGACAACTGAAAAAATGTAATCTGGACCTGTAGGTTGGGAGTTAGAGCCGAATACGCCCAAAATTTAGTCGAAAAATGGCATTTCCGAGGCGAAAATTCAAAACAGCCGAATACACCTTGTTATATTATATTAATTTCTTGAACGTACACAAGTGTGTTATATTATATTTAAGCTTGCATACAAGTATCAAACTCTGAATGGTGTTTCTGAGGCCATGTGCTTCATGAGATATCCGGTATTCTTTCTTTGATAAACCATCTATAGGTATCTCAACATACATTTCTACATATTTCCTTTTGTGATTGAACTTTATTTTTGTTATTATTTTTCTCACATGTTCTAATATCCTGAATGAAATGGCACTGTCAGACATTAATAAGTAGGGATAGTTTTATATCCAATCTAATGATTCAAGTGCCTTTTGCAAACAATTAATGAGGAAGTTGGTAAAAAGAATATTTTCTATCACATTGGGCTTTGATATTGGTTTAGCCACAAATTTGGATACATGTTGCATACAAATAGAAGATTATTACATTAGCTTTATGTTAGTAATGACAGATTTAGTAATGATTGTTCTGTATTTAACGATGTTCCTTATAACAAAAGACTTTAGAAAGACTGATAATTGATTCATCATGGAAGGTTGCTTCTTTGATATGTTATTTGTCACTTGTTGCCAAATTCATTCATGAAGTTGGGCATTTTTTAGTCCAATTCTAATGTTTTTTTGTTTTTGTAGATGACTTTGTTGCGTGGACTTTCAGAGTAATATTTTGATGTATGGAGAAGAAATTTCACTTTTGTATAGAACTAATATAATACTTTTGTCATCCCCGACTTTCGTGCAGTTCCCTATTATTGATACAGAAAACTTTTGATAGCCAACAGATAATTACTGGCATGGTACATAGATCACCTTTTGTCGCCGTACATATATATGATTTTTTGTCGTGGTACATAGATGTACTTTTTGCCTTGATACGTACATCACCTTTTGTTGTGGTACAGATTACGATGGTAATTTGTACCATGCCAAATGGTCATTTCACATGGTAGTAAATGTAATTTTTGTACATGGAGGGCTTTGATTTTTGTATGATTCTATATTTTGTATGGAATTATTATTTTAGTTTGGACAATAGTTGGTTTGTATGTAATTTGACAGTTAAAGTTATTTATTTTTTGTATATGGATGCAGATTGTGGAATGATTGATAGTATATGTATAATTTTATTTATATACGTATTATAGATTGCATGGAATGTAGACAGGTTATGGACAAATTATAATATTTGCAATAAAACATAATATCATTTTTTTGGCGACTAAAAGTTTTGTAGCAAAACAAAAAATAAAATAAAATAAAATAAAACATTTGGTGACTAAACGTTTTGTAGCCAAAAGAAAATCAAACATTTGGCGACTAAAAGTTTTGTAGCCAAAAGAAAATCAAACATTTCGTGACTAAAAGTTTTGTAGCAAAAAAAAAAAATCAAACATTTGGCGACTAAGATATTTCGTAGCTAAAAACAAAAGATGAAGAATAAAAACACTTTTGCCGACTAAAATTTTAGTAGCAAAAAATGTGGGAGTTTAGGCGACTAAATTTTTAGTGGCCAAAACAAAAATTATTTTCCGACTAAAATTTTAGTAGCAAAAAATGTGGGAGTTTAGGCGACTAAATTTTTAGTAGCCAAAACAAAAACTATTTGCCAACTAGCAGCCAAAAAAATTTAACTTAGGCGACTAAAATTTTAGAAGCCAAAACACTAGTATTTACTTTAAGCGACTAATATATTTAGTACCTAAAAACATTTTTTGCTACTAAATATTTGGTCGTTATTATTGAGGCTTTTGGCGACAAAAAAATTGGTCACCGAAAAGGTTTATTTAATTTTTTTCCAACCTTTTGGCGACTAAATATTTAGTCGGCAAATAAATACATTTGGCGACTAAAATAAGTTTAGTCACCAATTAGCTTTCCCGACTACTCTTCGGCTACTAATTCTGCGACCAAAAAATTTAGTCGCTAAAGCCTTTCGGAGACTAAAATTGACTTTTGGCGACTAAAAATTTAGTCGCCAAAAGTGAAAATTCTTGCAGTGTCTTGTTTTGGTAATTAAACACTTACCCAAAAGGTGACCTAGGAGTGGTGCTAAGAAATACAATCAAGTTTGGCTCATCATTGACAATACTTTGTGACTTGCTGCGAATATTCAAAATTGTCCTTTTTGTTTTGTTTCTAGAGATTGTAACAGGAAGGCTCATAGAGTAGCCAAGTATGCCCAACTTTGGGGTCTCACTATTCCTGGATGGGAATCAATCCTAGTTGGGTTACTATGGAAGTTTCTCTGGATTGTAGGTTGTAAAGACCAATGATTTCATCAATAAAATTTTCCTATCTATTGGCCAAATAAAAAAAAATAGTGGTGAAGATAAGATATTGCCTATGGGATTATAATGTAGTGACTCCTATTAGTGGTTAAATTTTGATGTGGTAGCTTTCTATAACTGACAAACCCCATGTCCTTTTAATGCGATTTTTTTGCAGATTGTCTTGTTTTGTTTTGTTTTGTTTTCACTCTTTGTATTTGTTTTATCTTTTTTTTTTTATGTTCTCAAAATAATTATAAAAAAAATAATAACAAGAAGTTTGAAAAGCCATCGCTCTCATTTTATTTCTAAATCCTATTTTTGAGAATTCAATTTTTTTTTTATTTTTTATTTTTAAACTTTTTCTAAAAGGGGGTGTTTTCAAAAATAGATTTTGAAAATAGTTTATCAAATGAGTTTTATTTTTACTTTTTTGTCCTTTGTTTTTTTTTTTTGAGAATAGAAAATTGTTTTCAACAACAAAATCAAATGTGCACATTTTCTAAATAAACAATTAAAATCGTAAATGTTTTAAATCTTGAAGAAATCTATTGTGTGCATCCTTAAAAAGATAGACAACGCAATAAAATTACAATTTTTTGTGGTGAAATGAATCATATATGTACATATCATATACTGTAAACCATTTGTGGTGAGAAATATTATGAATCTTTTTGGAGAAAAAAATTACAACTTCTTGTGATGTTTATTATGAAACGTTGTGGTAATATTATGCATGTTGTGGTAGGGAGGGTGTACACAATATGCACTTTTTCAAGGGTTTACACTGTAGCAGCTATCTTAAATCATTTAAAAGACTATACGTTTTCCTTCTGCTGTTCCCTCGCTTTTGTTGCCAAGAAAATCATGTACCCTAGCTAGGAGCTACTACAGTTGATATCATTTATTTGTTCAAAATTCATGTGTCCCAACACAAAGGAAAATGCATAAGACCCCCAGTGGGGGTGCTGGGGGTCTGCTGTGATTGGTCAAAAAACTGTTTTTTTTTTTTTTTCTCCATTGGCAGCCCCCCCGTGGAGGTGGGGGTGCTGGGGGTCCTTCCGTAATGGGGGTCTCCAGCATCTCTCCAACACAAAATGTAGTAGTCAAAAAAATACATGAAGCTTAATCCCCCATTTGATGGGGGTCTGAGACGAGTAAATTGGATATAGACCTAACATTTGGCATAATCAATTTTTTTTACCTCTTAAAAATATTTGTGCATGTAAACTCACTCAAAACCCTAAACCAAGTAGGAAAAAAAAGGCTAAAGTACAGAGATTGTATATGATGCATAAATTATTGACATAGGGGAAGTTAGAATTTTTAGTGTACCTCTCTTTCTGTAAACAATTAAGGAGAAAGACAACTGTTGCTGCAGGCTTCACAATGGAGATGGAGACATCAACATAAACATTCACAAAAGCCTGAACCAACTAAGATGATAACATGTAGAGATTGTATATGATGCATAAATTATTGACATAGGGGAAGCAAGAATTTCAAGCGTACCTCTCTTTCTGTAAACAATTAAGCGAAAGACAACTACTGCTACAGGCTTCACAATGGAGATGGAGATGGAGATGGAAATGGAGATGGAGATGTCAATATACATTCTACCTATGTTTAAGAAGAGGGAAAACATTCTTTTCTTGGTTCGATATATCTAGCACAATGTTTGATTCTTTTCTTCTAGGGAAGAAAGGTGGCAAAGAACATATACCAGCTCCTCTTTTCTCTTTTCCTTTTCCTTTCAATATTCTCTACTTTTCCTCAGAAAAATGTGCAGCTCCATTCAATGCATTTTCATATTTATAAGCACAGTGTAACGAGAGTATGAGACTCCCAATTGGGTTGCCCACTCACTTAAAGGACCTTACATTCCTTGCATGCTGATGCAGTTTCACGGATAAAAGCTCAATGACATGGTTAGCAGTGTTTTTGAATACATCATCCAATATAAAAATGATCCTCTTCACATCCTTGAGTCTTGCACATAATATATTTGATCTTTCAATCTCATTTGGCCAATCAGTTAATCTTAAACCCAACATATTTGCTATTTGATCTGGGTGCCAAGACACTATAGTTTGGTATGGTTTGCAAATAAAATGTAACAGTCCACACATCAAAAATGGCGATCTCTACAAAGCAGTCCTCCTTTCATGAGATATCATCCGTATCCGTTTGGAATAATGCATCTAGAATCTGTGTACCCTAACAGCAAGAATAGGTTGAAATCCTCCCTCACGTACAAATATTTCCGGCACCTTTACACAATAGACTGGAGACCAGATAATGCAACGATGGTAGAGAACCCATTCATAGTCCTCCACATACTTGAAAAAGCACACACAACTTCAACTAAAACCTTGTTCGATAGCAAGGCTTAAACCTAAATGCATTTAGTGGTTCACAAATAAGAGAGTTTGGTAATGTAAAATTACCTACCACTTAAATATGGAAATTGACTCAAAATGAAATTACAAATCTTAATTTTAAGTTAGAGAGACTGGTCATTAAATACTGAATACACACAATGAAATATAATTTTTATTTTCATTCTCAACTAACACGTTTTTTTATCTTATAATTTTCAAATTTAAAAGTTTCATTACTTAAATATTTTACCACTAGAAATCAAGTACTAAAAGTTTTAAATTTTATAATGGGCCAATTATATTGGCATCCCAACCAATCAGCATGGGGAAAATTTATACTTCAATGCATCCTTGCATATAACCACGCTCTCCTTCATAAGCTGGCCAAACATGTGTAAATATTTTAATTGTTAGGTAAGTAGTGAGATTGGTTGTATACTTAAATCCACATCGATAATCTAAGTCACCTAAACTTTGCTAATATAATGCTAGAGTCTCTCTACTCATTGCCAATTGATTTTGAGTTAGATGCTTAACAGTTAGGTTCGAACACAAGATTTATTATCTCTCCCTATTTCTAATAATTAAAACTTTTAGATGAGATGTGTTCAAACTTCATTGAATAATAAAGTTGACCCTATTTCTAATAATTAAAATATAACTTTTAGATGAGATGGTGGTCAACGATCTAACATAGTATTAGAGTACGCAATAGATCCCGTGTTCAAATCTCACTGCTTACTCAAAAATTAATAATTAAAATATTTGAACGTCTTTGGCCCACTTATGAAAGAAAGTCTAGCCACATGAACAGTGTGTTGAAAAAATAATTAAATTTATTCCTTTCTCTAATAGTTTAAGTTTTTAGATGAAGTTAGTGGTTAACAATTCAACATGATATTAAACAATAATTAAAATTTTCCCTTCTTCTAATATTGGTTAACAATTCAACATAGTATTAGAGCAAGAAAGTTTAATCTGTTCGATGAAATTGATGGTGAACAATTCAACATGATATTACAGCTATATATTGTGTTTGAACCTCACCGCCTACCAATAATTAAAATATTTACACATTGTTGTAGTCAGGGGTCTTAGTCACGGGCCTAGAAAGGGGCCTTGAGCTTCTCCTAGGGGTTTTAGATAGATCTAGTCTCGACACAAATGTGGCCCCAAAACATCTTGATCTGCTTGTGTTCTGGGCTAGCCTGGAACTCATCTCTTGGACTTGCAAAAGGCTTAGAATATGGTGAGCTTAGATTTCAAATAGAAGTTGTTTCAGTCACTGCTGGAGACCATTATGTGTGGCCAAGGAAGCTAAGAGTCCCAATGAGTTGGGTCAAATTATTTTAGGGTGATTATTGGGTACTCCCGGAATATGGCCACGTGGTATTCTCTGTTATTATGATCGGTGAAGAATGTGTTATGATTTTGTGTTGGATGATTGAAGAATGTGAGAAACATAATTAATGATGATTGGTGAAGGAATATGGACACGTAGTAGTCCAATAGTATCTAATAATTTTCCATTCTATTACCAAAATGGAGCTTTTGGAAGCCCGTTAATAATGGAGTGAAGTCTGAATGTTTTGGTTGTAGAGGAGTCAAGTATCGAGACTCATTAATGGAGGTCTTTTTATTAAAATATAGTCAAACCTTCTCAATTATGTTTCAAGGTATTCCCTCAAGAGGGAGAAAGATCCTCTATTTAAAGATGAATATGGTTAATCAAGTTTTGGCAAGTGTTTAAGAGCATTGAATGCTTATAAGAAAGTTTTGTGGGCTGTTAAATTGTTTCCAAAAGTAGTAAATAAGATCTTGCCAAAAATGATAATTTTTGGCAGTGACAGTTGTCTATCACTGTTGCTGAACAAAACTAAAAAGTATCGATATGACCAAAGTTGTTAATACCGTATCGGATTAAGTATATTTTTTTCATTAGTATGGTACCTACCGGTACCAATATGTTACCGAATACTGTTTCATATTTATCGCGAAAGTATTATATATGTATTAAAAATATAATTTAGTAACAAATAAATTTTTTTTTTTGAAGTAACAAATAATTTAACAATTTATATCATGAATCACAAATTTATATGTAAAAGAGGCTTAAAAGCCTACTATATCAGCTAAATAACACAATTTAAGATATTTCAAAGAGTATGGAACTCTTCAACAAAGGTGGGGTTTTCAGATTTCAAGTTGAAGGTTGCGGTGTAATGGAGCTTTGGATGCATTTAGCGCCTCGGATTTGGTTGTTTTTGGTTTGCTTTTTATTTTTTTATTATTTGCTGTAATAATCCTTCCTGTGTGGAGGTTGTGTCTGTCCTTTGTGAGGGTTTTTTCTCCTCCTCAATGGAAAATTTGTTATCTCTTTATGAGATCTTTTACTATCACTGTACAAGGTTGATCCAATTTTTTATCAGCTTTACAATGAAGATTTTCTTCCCATCTAAAAAAAAAAAAAAGTATGGAACACAAATTTCTACCATTTTAATATTACAAACCACTATAAAATAAATAAATAAATAAATGGCTAGTATTGTGTGGTATTCACCTGGTATTATGTTTTCCGGCTAGTATTGTCCAGTATCGTCTGGTATTTGTCGGTATTTTAGGTTGAACATAATTGGATTTTGTAGGTACCGTTTTGCTTCTGAAACGGTATGTACCGGCTGGTAGGTACTGGATTGATAACATTGGATATGATTTAAAAGAGCTTAGCCAATAAGTTGAGAACACATTTATGAGAAATGGGTCGAAAATAGCCTTTGCTGAATCGGGCTACGCTGAAAAGTACTGGGCTGATCTCTCACAGCTGAGTAAGGTTTGGCCAAGCCATGTAGGCTCAACTCTAGCTTGTCTCCCAATCTTCAGATTGGGGTTGGGTAGCCGTGGTACTGCTGAAAAGGTTGGAACGCTGGTTTTGTTAGGGTGAAATGACTCTTGCATTGCTTCAGTAATGGATTTGAGCCATTGTTTGCTTTAAGTTGTACCAAGTCCATGAGGGCACTTGCCCATGTGTTTTAGGGTTGTTCTGCTGCTGAAATGAGCCAAAAGTGTACTGTTCTGGAGACTTTTTTCCTCGGGCTGCCGCCAAGCCACTTAAAGTCTTTTGACACTACATATCCGAACATTTTACCCTTGTTCAAACATATTGGACAAAATTTGACCGTCCAACAAGCTACGTCTTATCAACAACTATTTGTTCAGACTTAAGTGTCTAAACGTTTTCATATTGTTTGGCCTTGGTAACGAGAGTCTGAGACTCCCAAATGAAATACATGTATATAACAAGGACCCTCTTCACATCCTCCAGTCTTGCACATAATATAATTGATCATTCAGTTTCATTTGGACGATCAATTAATCTCAAACCCAACATGTAAGCTATTTGATCTTGAATACTTTTAATGTCTGGGTGCCAAGACACTATAGCCACCAAAATCTCATCAAAAGCTTGTCCAATTTAGCTTTTTTTTCTTGCCAATTTCTTTTACCAAAGTCGTCTTTCGAACAACCCCCAATACAATGTATCCCAAAGAAATTGATTGTCATTTGACATTGTCAAATTTGTGGTCTCATAGGTCACGAGCCTTTCAAAGGGAATGAATTATATCCCCATGGGATGTGTAGAGCTGGATTTGTTCCATAGCATTTTAGCCTCATCCATTCTCTTTTGCTTCTTTTCCTAGGAAACGTGTGACAAAATCATCTGTTTAAAAAAAAAAGTGCGACCAAATCAGAAAACCACCTATTAAAACACTCTTGTTCACATTAGTTCCACCTTCCAAAAACTCTTTAGCCCTTCCTATGATCCCATTAAGTTTTTCGATCTAGCGCTTGGCATCTTCTCGAATTTTTTCAATCTAGTGCTTGGAAAATGTTTCTGCAATATTTTTTGCTTTTAAAAAATGAAAAACATTTTCCATCCAAATTAGGTCATCTTCTGTTGAATGCTGAAAATTGTCTTCCATTGATTTCTATTTTCCATTATACCGAACACTAAAATATGTGAACAACTTTTTTTACCGAAACAAATTTACATGATGAGTATTGAAGATGATTTTTTTTTTTAATCTTTCTTTCTTGCCTTTTATTTTTTATTTTTTGCATGGTGTTATTTGGGGTACAATTTAAAGCTATTTAATACTTCAGATACTAAAAAAAGCCTACATACTAAGGTCACTTAAAAAGAACTACTATTCTTGACCAAAGTGGCTATTTGTATGTTTACATATGAGTTGTGGATCATGCTAATTGCAACTCACATGTCTTTAAGGTAAAGAAAATGCCAAAATATTTAGACTTTCAATTCGCTTATGTTGTGTTTGGTTGGGGGATTTGAAGAAGAATTTAGAAAGGGAAAATGAAAAGTTAGGTGAAATATGAATAAAATATACCTACATGTCACCTAGTTTCACACACATTTTCCCTTTCCCTTTCCCTTTCCCTTTCCAAATCCCTCCCCAAATCCCTTCATGTTTCTGCATTATGAATAGAATGCAATGCAACTTAGTTCATGCAGACAAAAAGTTAGCTTTTTACACAATTCAACTTAACTCAGACATATTTAACTTTGTTTTATGAATAGAATAAGCAATGGACTGCAGTTAGCATTATTTATATATTCAATTCCATAAATTATTGAAAAGAGCAAAGCTAGAATTCAAGGGAAGGCAAATGGCTGCCGCAGAGTTCACAAAAATATTCTTTTCCTGGTTTGATGTATCTGGCACATGCTTGATACTTTGTTTCCAGGGATGAAAGGTTGGAAAGAACACACAGCTCCTCCTTTTTCTCTTTTCATTTTCCATTTGATTTTCTTCCTTTTTCTTGAGAAAAAGGTTATACACAGGCTTGACTCACTGAATTTTCATATTAATAGACTAGGCAACAAGTCTCCAAAAATGAAATACATGCATAAATAATGACGATGACAGATATAATGATAAGAACTTAGAAGGCAAGTGGGCTGTCCATTAAAGAACCTTACTTACAACAGTTTAATAGCACAGTCAGCAGTGTTTTTAGAGTTATTGGTAAATGGAGTTGGCCTGCAAATTTGCTGGTCTGTTCCAGTGAAATTGTGTATTCCTGCTAAATTTGCTCCCAAATCCCAATTGTTTTGTTAAGGTTTTTGTTAGATGAAAAATTACTGCTAATGTGTGTGCTCACACGCATGTAGATGGTCTTCCTTGCATTGGACGAGAACACAAAAAAATAATTATTAAAACGCCAATTCTCAATCAATTACTCTGTCAATAATTAAAAGATGACCTTTTTCGACTTTTTCTTTTTGGTGTTGGTCATGCAAAATAGCATGTGGAATAGTTGACAAACACTCATGACATGAAGAATATATGTAGATGGGAGTGAATAAAGTAGTTTTGCTAGCTCTATCAATCTAAGTAATTTAATCGCTCGGAATAGGAGCGTTGGAGTTGAAAAGACTTTCTTCTATCGTTCACGAGGTATTATAAAAATGTACAATACAATTAAGTAGATCACAATGTAAACATGGCCTTTATTTAAAGTAGTAAATAGTGCAAAGTGAGGCTCTTGCTCAGAATCATTAATGACAAAAAGCACACCCCTGCCCAAGCTAAAAGGTGAGCATTATTGAGATAAAGTGAATTGTTTCTTATATTGCTCTTCAGAAGCAGTCTGTGCTTCCTGAATATAAGAGATATATGTAAAATCATTTTTAAGCAAACTATAAACTGTGAATTCATTGTTCACCAGTACTGAAATGGTCCAAAATGTTTGTTTGATGGTTCTCAAAAGTCAACTCAACAAGCCTTTATATTTCACTTCTATGTCAAAACAGGGTCCATGTATTTGGGCTAAATATTCTGGACAAAGTTCGTAGAATGTGTTCTTCAGCATTTCTTTTATTTTTTATTTTTGTGATCAGGACAAGGGAAATTTATTGATGAAATTGAAATGGTTGCAAAGTAAACACAACAATGTACATCAATAAAAAGAGTTGGCAAGACACCAACGAACAGGAACCAGAAAATCAGAGTGAGAGAAAGAGAGAGGACCCAACAAAGCTTAACACCACCCAAAACGGCAAGAGTACACAGCTGTTAAAAGACAAAAGCAAGGCAAGCATTCACAATCTTTTATGGGAATCCTAAGCCAACTACGAAACTGCATTTTGAAGCTAGAATTTCAGCATATTTAATGAGGCAAAACCACAGAGAGAGAGAGAGAGAGAGATTACCTTGACATTGAAGTGCTTTTGCATAATCAGAACATTATCCCAACATCATCCACTTTGATTGTCTTCAGTTTTGGTTTGCTTTGGACCCTGGAGGGAGTGGTAGAAGTAAAAGTCTTCATTTTAGAGCAATCTTTCTAAATTGGAAAATGAGTGAGAGCACTAATTAGTGCTATCACTAATGATGTGGCAGTGGGCCCCACCAGGAATGATTTGATGTTTTGGCCTTGGTGTTGTATTTTTTTTCTTTTTTTATTGAGTTTCATGTCATTAGTGGTATTTTTAGAGCTCCAAAATTAGTGGTCTCTATCATTGTTGTTCTAAATTACACATCCGAGGATGACCATTCAAAGTAGATCTCCCGGTACAGAAACTATAGAGATGTGAAAGATGTTCCGTTTTTTTTTAGACTTTTGAACACCATCTTATCAACTATAGCTTCTTGTTCCTCTTTCCGTAGGTTTTTCTTTACAACAACGTCCTCCAACTTCTCACAGTCATATCGAACCAAAATTTCTATTGAGATGTTAGCCTCCTCAGGAAACAAATTTGTAACAACCCCGTCCCACATCGGAAGCTTGCATGGGTGATCTTGGGCATATAGAGCACTACTAGCTTGCTACTAAGTAACTTAGACTTAAGCTTTTGGGTCATGTTGGTCAACCCACAGGTTACTTGGGCCAAAAGGTAGTGAGGTGTTTTACAAAACACAAAGCAACAAGCAGGACTTGGATTCCTCATCCTGCAGCTAATCATAGCTCAACTTAAGACTTCCATACACTAATTGATCGACACCTTCAATGGTTTTTCGAAATGATTTATTTAAGTTTATAAGTTGCCTCTTTCCATTGCCCAACCTTGGCATTCAATGTGGGGGAGTCAAGAACATCGCCAGCATTCCGTCTAAAGCATCACATCCAGCAACCCTTACTTGGGAAGGAACAACTACTAAGAATTTCAGAACTTTAATTGACTAAATGAGCCAGCATTCCTTCTAAAGCATCACATCAAGCAATCCTTACTTGGGAAAGAATGGCTACTAAGAATTTCAAAACTTAACAGTAAAAAATAATTGACTAAATGAACAACCATCCGTTGAAGATATAACTTTTGTCCCCACAAACTGAATTTCTATGGATTTCTTGAAAATTTTATACCTTTAGTCCACTTCAAATGAAATGTGGCGCCAAGTCGTATGAATAAAATCAGTGGCATATCTAAAGTGTAGAATTTCCTAATTACATGATAATGTATAAAATAGAATTACCTCTACTTTGAAATAGATTTGCACAAACTGATTCAAGTCCATCCCCTATAGCTGAAGTTAACAGATACAATTTCCTTCAGTTTTGGTGTGCTTTGGATCCCGCCGGAAGTAACGGCAGCGAAAGTCTTCATTTTGGGGCACTCTCTCACTCTAAGTTGCTCCAAGGATGAACATTCAAAAAGAAAGTCGTCTCTTGTGCAGAAACCACTTGGGTTTGGAAGGCATTCAAGCATGATTACTTGGAGACTTTCGAACACCATTTTTACAATTGAATGCTTAAGAAATATGAGAAGTAAAAAGGTCCCATATCTGAAGAAAGCAAAAGAAAAGTCTTAATATATGTTAGATGGATTCACCCCCTATATGTTTAAGCCTTTAAGCGGATGCATGTTTGAAATAACGTGCATTGATTCTATGTATGGACACTTTGGATTCCCTAACAAAATTCAAGCTATCGACTCTTTGGATTCCATAACAAAAGCTTGCTTCAAATGAATTACAATCTCCTCTTAACAAATTCAAGCAACAATTCATTGTTGTACTCTAAATTATTATTAGTCAATCACATTTCAATAAAAAGCAAATTGCAATATATTTTTTACCACAGATACAAACAAGCATGCAAACAAACGTACAATATTGTTAATTGAGATAAATAATTTTGTATACAAGCTCCATTACAATGCAGAGAAAGTAAAATTACACACACAGTGGGTTCTTTTTTTCCCCCTTTATTCACTCTTCAAATCTTTAGCACACATTAGATAAACATACCTTTATTTAGAGTAGTAGTTTTGATATTGCAAAGCAAGAATTATTTAGAAACACAAATCATAGGAAGCATATGCCCTTAGACAATAAAATCGTAAGTAAGGTAGACATCACATAACCATAGAGAGTAGCTCAACATTCTTTACGGTTGACAACTGAAAAAAGAAAATGAAAACTCAATAATAATCTAGCAGTATATTTCTATAAAGGATATAGATATCTATATTTTGCTACATATAATGTTCGCCTTTTTGTTTTTTATTTTTAGAAACAAAAAAATGAAAATATAAAAAACACCATTGTCTTCATATTGTTTTCATTTTTGCACAAAAAATAGCTTTTCAAATTTTGGAAATAACTTTTTGGCTGTTTCCTAAAAAATGGGATAGATTTTAGAAAAAAATTCTGAAAAAAGTACTCAAAAAAAAAAAAAAAATCACAAAACATATCTATTTTTCTGTAATAGAAAATTCCTTTCAGATAAGAATTGTATTGTTTTTGGGTATAGCTTGAGGTAAATCATGAATTGTCCACTTACTCATAAGAGTTATTCCTCATAAATTCATAAGCTAGTTCACAATCTAATTAAGAGTCAGCATGGATTTCATCTTCAAGAGTACTATTCTGTCTTGCCTAAAAAGAAAAAGAAAAAAGAAAAGAAAAGAAAAAAATTAGGAAAGATTATGATAGGAAACATTCATAATGACTAAAAAAAAAAAAAAGAATGAAGAGTGAGAAACCTGATAATATTGTCTGCGTAGATGGAAAACAAGATATTTAAACAACCTATTCATAATTTCATAAGTTGACAAATCTATCAAGTGTATGTTGAATGGGCCTCAAAGAAAATATGCAGATTGAAAGGCCAATTAATTTTATTTATTCCTTATGTAGTAAAATTTATACTGAAAACTCACAACATTTTTAGATTACCTATCGATTGAATAAAGATCTTACGCAATGCACAAAGACCACAAATTGCTCTGAGAGAGATAGCAAGTAGGCATTCTTCCCCTCTTCCACTTTTTGGCGAATAACACTTTCTATCATCACTCCAAATCATGACCTCTATCACATTTTGATTGATTGTATATAATTTTTTTTGGGGTCTTAAGAAAAATAAAATATCTAATATAAATATACATGCAATGTAGGATAGTTGACTTAATAACAACTCAATCGTTATTAGGCCATTAAGGCGATCGCCTAAGGTCACACTTTTGGAATTCGACAACTTGAAACCAAAAAAAAAAAAAAAATTCCGAATAAAAACCTAATATAAAATTTATTAAGTGGCATAAAAACAAAAGAAAAAAAGAAATCCATTGTTAGCATTTTCTTTTTTATTTAAGGAAGGCATTATCTCAATCCACCAAGTCTCTTCCATCTTTATCCAAAGGCCTAAAAAAAAATTCATTGTCCAAAGATCTTTACTAAAATTTGATAAAAATCTACCAAATAAAAATAAAACTATTCAAACAGTTATAAATTCTACGTATTGTAGGAAGCATTACCCTAAGTAGTTGCTAGAATATTAAATAATTTATTATCTCATGTTCAAAGGCCTTCGATTTTTATTTTTTTATTATTTTTTTAAGATAGTCAAAGGGCTTCGTTATTAAAGGCATAAATGAACATTCATTCTAAAAGGCTAATAAAAAGTAAAATTTCTTTATCCATCAACTTAACTTAACACTTAAAAAATAAAAATAAATTCTATGCACGAAAGAGGACAATATATTAAATTTTAACTGCAGTAATAAAAGAAAACAATAAATTTTACATTAAAAAGTGTAATCTATATAAAAAAATTTAAAATGTTATTTGAGTGTAATAAAGGGCCTCTCTATGCACAAAATTCATGCATAAAAATATACCTAGAAAAATAATATGTGGTTAAGATTCAACTCTTATGTAGTGGAGTAAAGTCCGCATTTTGAATGAATCTCGACCGTATATTAAAATTTTTGAGTATTTTTAAATATACCAAATATAATTCAAAATTACTAGAGATTCCTAATTATCTACAAACTAAATTATCAACTACTCACAACGAGGAGTTGATAATTTGATTTGTATTTCATTAAAAAACGCAATGTATCATGAATTTTCATCTTGAAACTTACTCCGAAACTAAAGTGTATGATGTAAATTTAAAATTAGTTGAATATGGATCATACAAACAAAATGAATACATACTCCCTTGATTTACTAGTTTATTAGTGTTATCGACAAGGGTCCAATTTAATTTACTGTAAAAAAAAAATTAAAATAAGAAAAAAAACATTGCCTCATAATGTAAGTAATTACCTGATATATATATATATATATATATGTTAAATGTTGTAAAATAGAGAAGTACCTTTTGGTGGCTTTGAAACAGTTTTGCACAAACTGATTCAAAAGGAAGTAGTGGCAGCGAAAGTCATCGTTTTGGGGCAGTCTCTCACTGTAAGTATTTCCAAGGATGGTCATTCAAAAGGAAAGTCGTCTCCTCCTGTGCAGAAACCATCTTGTAGTCCACTCTCTTCTTTTTCTTTACGCCCTTCGTTTTGCTTCGCAGCAACAATTTGCTCCATTTCTTCACAGCGAGTCACCCAAAGCACTTCAAGTAGATAAAGAGCTTGAGCTATGGAAGGTTGGAAGACATATTTCAGTTTGCCACATGAATGGACTTCCATAGACCAAAATCAAATGCTTGTTCCAGTTTCTCACATGCTGATACAAAAAGCTTCTCCAAACTTCAGGACATGCGTTAACTACCAAGCGTTAACTACCAAACTTCTGAGCCTTGGGAAGCACACCCAGCTGGAGGTAGTAAGTGCACCTAGGCATATCCCTTCAAAAGTATCCAATTTCCAGAGTTTCAATTCTTCCAGGTTAAACAACAATTGCAGATCAGGTTGTTGTGCCTGTGGTGAAATCCCCCCATTCCTCTGTGTTGATCAAGTACTCAATTTGACAACAATCTTTAATCCTCAGATGCTCAAAGACATTTAAACCTTCTACATCGGCTTGTAAATTTGGAAAAATGTTCTTCATGTCCTGCAAATGCTCCACACTTAGATGCGTAGCTCGCTTCAACACCATCTTTAGCCATTTACTCCAATTAACCATGGGTCCAACCGAATTTCCATGTCCCAAATAATTTGGGGAATAATTTTCACATCCCCAACTCGATTTTCCGATAAAGATAATAAAACTTTCCAGCTTAGGTAAAACAAAGTCCTTAGGTATATGCGCAATGTCAGGTATGGAAATGGTTAGCACTTTTAGGTGAGGCCAAGATCTTAGTGCAGTAGCTACTTCTACTGCAGCGTCTCCAATCCTCCAAGTTACGCTGCCAAACAAGTACAACTCCTCCAAATGGCATAAAGGTGATACCATTGCAGCCGGAATGAGAAATTCATGAAAGCTTCCAGTCATGTCCAACAACCTTAGATTAGTTAACTCCCTTATAGCATTTGGTACCTCAGAAAATAAGGCACGCCTGAGGTTAAGGACTTCAAGTATCTTTAACTGTTCAAGAAATTTAGTGTCCCCAAAGTTAATTCCTTCAAGAACTAATGTTCGAAGACACGTTTGGTTATTGAAAGTATCAGCACAACAAATTGGATTGTCAAGATGAGGGTAGAAGTGTCGGCTCCAATCTAAAACACTAAGTGCCTTCATCCTAGAAAGGAATTCATGTGAACATGACCATGCATTTAGATTGTCTTGAAATGGTAATATTTGGGGCTTTGAACATTCCAAGACCTCAGGAAGGTTACTGATCTGATTTCTCATCAATGATATGCCTGTGTATTTATCCAAACTATCCACATTTGGCCAATCTTTCAAATTGCAACCAGCTCTTACAAAATGCTTTTTGGATCCTATAAATATGGCAACAACATCATGCATTTTGATGCAATCTTGTACATCCCTAGCTAATAACAAACATGAAGCTATGAGATTGTTGATCACTGACTTTGCTCTGCTCCTAGCTTCCTGCACTGTATCAACATTTTTGAATAATCTCAACCCCATCCCATACCGTACCAAGTCTTCTATTAAGATGTCATGATCCTCGGGAAACAGAGAACAAAGCAAGAAGCAATCCTTGGCTTCCTCATCTTGCAAGTAATCATAGCTCAACCTAAGAGTTTTGTACACTTGTTGATCAACACCTTCAATGTTTGTTGGCAATGATTTTTTTAATTCTTGAGCTGCATTTTTCCATTCTTCAAGGTTATATTTACCTTTCATTGCTTTTCCAACTGTAACTACTGCTATGGGAAGCCCTCCACATTCTTTACAAATCTCTTTAGCAACATCATTTAACGCAGAAGAGTCAACAGCATCGCCAACATTTTTTCTAAATAAGTCCCATGAATCTTGTTCAGATAAAACATCAAGCCAGACTATCTTTGTCCTCTCCCATTCCTTTGCCATGGTTCTGCATACTTGCTCACACCATGTTGTGATTATGATTTTACAGCCCTCATGATCTTGGCCAAGTGGAATGCCCAAGGTTGTCAATTCAAGTCTGTCCCAAACATCATCTAATATAATAAGGACCTTTTTCACATCCTTGAGCCTTGCACAAAGCATGCTTCCTCTTTCAATTTCACTTGACTGATCAGTCAATTTGGTGAAACCCAACATAACAGCTATTTGATCTTGAATCTTTTTAATATCTGGGTTTTGAGACACTACAGCCATCACAACTTCATCAAAAAGCTTATCTGATTTAGTTTTTTTTCCAAATTTCTTTTACTAAAGTTGTCTTTCCAACACCCCCAAGACCATGTATTCCAATAAAGTAGATCTTGTCATCAGTTAGTGCTTTCATTACACTCATCATTGCCAAATTTGTGGTCTCATAAGTCACAAGCCTTTCCGAGGGTATGGACTCTATCCCCAAGGGACGAGCTGGTTTGGATATGCTATTGAAGTAGCCATCTTTTTCTAGCTCTTTAGCCACCTCAACTTTATCTTTTGCTTCTTTACCTAGCTGGCGACGTGTGACCAAATCAGGAAACCACCCAATGAAACATTTATGGTTCACATTGGTACCATCTTCTAGAAACTTTTTAGCCTCTACTATGAACCCATCAACTTTTTCAATCCAATTCTTGACATTTCCTAGAATTTCTTCTCTATTCCTTTTTGCTACATCAATGAAGTCGTCCACATCTTTTCTCTGAGCCTCTAACTTTTCAACTTGGTCTCTCAAATCTCCAAAGTATTCCATTCGATGAAGGACATAACTGAATTGACGCCCAACTGGCTCCACCAAGAATTCGACAACTTTTCCTCCAACGGAAATCAGAGCATCAAGAGCAGCCATAGCCATGTCCGAAGACAAATATTCAATAAGAACCATTTTACAGTAGTATGGGACTCCCAAAAAATAAAAATAAAAAATTTGTTGTACTATTGGCATTAATAATTATCTGTGTCTACTTACAATTAAATCTTTGGGTTCAATTTCTGACATTGACAAACAATTTTTTTTTTTGTTCTTTTTGGTGTAGATTTTTGGTAGATGGGGGAATAGAAGAAAAAAATTAATTGGTTTAGTTCAATTGATCACTTTTGTATCCTCTTAATTAGAAGGTCAAGAAGTTAATCCTTATCAATGTTAAAAACTAAACCAAACCAAACCAAACCAAACTAAGCCTTAAGTCCCATCAAATGGAGTCGGCTACATCAATCCTTCTTCTCCATGCGGCTCTATCAAAGGCCATTTCGTTAGTCAAATTAAGTAGATTCATATCTCTATTTACTAAGCTAGCCAACGTCAATCTAGGTCTACCCCGTCTCCTAACACTTCTATTTACCGTCATTGCATCGCATCTCTTCACTACTGCCTTTGTTGGTCTCCGTTGAATATGACCAAACCATCTCAATCTATTCTCTCTCAACTCATCTTCTATCAGTGCTACTCCTACCCATTCCCGAATATACTCCTTCCCAATTCTGTCTTTTCTAGTCTTGCCACGCATCCACCTTAGCATTCTCATTTCAGTAACACTTATCTTATCTACATGTTGTTTCTTTGTTATCTAACACTCCATTCCATACAACTGTCAATTTTGCGAAGAGAAAAGTTAGGTATGAGTGGTATCTCATCCCCTTTTATATCAAATCATCACCATAATTATAGGAGTGCCCTAAGGCATAAAATAAGGATCCTGAATATACATAAGAATAAAATAGGAAATATTCCAACACATTCTAACACTCCCCCTCAAGCTGGTGCAAAGATATCTCTCATGCCCAGCTTGTTAAGAATGTCACGGAATGGTTTATTCCCTAATCCTTTGGTGAGAACATCAGCCAGTTGGTCCCCAGACCTCACGAATGGCGTACATATAGTGCCACTAATAAGCTTTTCCTTGATAAAATGACTATCAATCTCCACATACTTGGTCCTATCTTGCTGAACTGGATTGTGAGCTATATTGATGGCTACCGTATTGTCACAGTACAGCCTCATAGAATCTGTTTGATGAATCCCCAAATCCCTCAAAAATAGTCTAATACATAATAGCTCACACGCACCCTGAGTCATAGCTCTGAATTTAGCCACTGCAGTGGACCTCGTAACTACATTATGTTTCTTGCTTCTCCAAGTAACTAGATTTCCTCCAACAAAGGTACAATAGCAAGAGGTTGACCTTCTATCAGTGACTGATCCAGCCCAATCAACATTTGTATATGCCTTCACACTAAGATGACCGTGTTTTGAGAAATAGAGACCCTTTCCCGGAGAAGACTTCAAGTACCTCAGAATCCACATAACTGCCTCTAAGTGAATTGCACGTGGAACATGCATAAACTAACTAACCATACTCACTGCAATAGCAATGTCAGGACGCGAATGGGATAAGTAGATAAGCTTACCCACTAGTCTCTGGTATCTCCCCCTGTCTACAAGCTCGCCTCATTGATCCTCACTAAGCTTCAGTGCAGGCTCTAGTGGTGTATCACAGGCTTTACTTCCAAGCATACCAGTTTCTTTTTGAAAATCAAGCACATACTTTCTTTGACATATGAAGATGCCATCTTTGGACCGAGCAACCTCAATACCTAGAAAGTACTGCAAGCCGCCTAAGTCTTTGATTTCAAACTCATTGGCTAAATACTCCTTTAACCGAGGAACCTCCTCAACATCATCTCCTATAAGTACAATATCATCCACATAAACAATAAGAGCTGTTGTCTTACCATGTGAGGAGTGTTTCACGAACAAAGTATGATCAACTTGACTCTGTTTGAAACCATATCGTAGCATGGCCTGAGTAATCCTCTCAAACCAAGCCCTAGGAGACTGTTTGAGTCCATAAAGTGACTTGCATAGTCGACACACTGTTCCTTTGGTTTTGACATCCTCAAAGCCTGGGAGAATGTCCATGTACACTTCTTCCAAATCTCCATGAAGGAAAGCATTTTTCACATCAAATTGATGGAGAGGCCAGTCGAGATTAGAGGCAAGGGAGAGAAGGACTCTGACAGAGTTCATCTTAGCAATAGGAGCAAATGTCTCCTGGTAGTCTACTTCATAAGTTTGCGTAAAGCCCTTGGCCACCAATCTTACCTTGTAACGTTTAATTAAACCATTGGCTTCATGCTTCACGGTGTACACCCACTTACATCCAACAGGTCGTTTGCCCTTAGGTAACTCAACCAATTTCCAAGTGCCATTTTTAGCAAGGGCTCTTATCTCCTCCATCATGGCATGCTTCCCCTTAGGAGCAGGGAGAGCATCTTGAAAATTAGAAGGAAAGACTCACAGAAGAAATTTTAGACAGAAAAGCTTTATAGGAAGAAGACAGATTAGTGTATGAGACAAAATGAGAAATAGGATGTTGAGTACAAGACCTAACCCTCTTCCTTTTAGCAATGGAAACGTCTAGATCAGAAAGAATAGTTACTTGGAGTTGCATCAGAAGAAGAGGATTCTGGACACTCATCAGAAGGAGAAGATAGCAGTGGAGAATCCGAATTAGTCTCGTGTACCCAAATAACTTTTTCCCTATCCTTGTCCCTGACATAAATATTGTCGTCTTTCACTGTGGATTCAGACTCAACATCTTTCACTGCGGATTCAGACACAACATTCTCAATAGCTAGGTCACCATTAACATTCTCAACCAACTCAATTACTGATGGTAGTGATACAGGAATCGCTTCACACCAAGACTCCCCCCGAAGGGATGACTGGGACACGAGGGAGGACAGGAAGTAGGACTAAGACTCAAAGAAAGGCACATCCATAGAGATAAACCATTTTCGAGAGGGTGAATGATAACACTTGTAGCCCTTTTGTGTGGCAGAGTAACCCAAGAAGACACACCGAAGAGACCTAGGATCCAACTTACCACGGGTAGGAGAATGGTTATAAACAAAGCACACACACCCAAAGTTTTTGGAAGGAATGGAGAAACTAGAAGAGTGGGACCCTAACAAAACCTGAAGAGGAGTGTGTTTGTTGAGAACTTGGGTAGGCGGACGATTAATGAGGAAGGCTGTAGTGAGAAAAACTTCCCCCCGATAGGATCTAGGAACACCGCATTTCAAAGGACAGACAACATGCAATGTCAAGAAGATGGTAGTTTTTACGCTCTGCAACACCATTCTGTTGAGGGGTATTGGTACAAGAAGTTTGGTGAATAATACCATGAGTGACAAAATAGCTGGCAAGGCCAGAGTCAATGTATTCTTCCCATTATCAAAACGCAAAATTTTGACAACCGCCCCAAACTAAGTGCAAATCATTTTATGAAAATTTTGAAACACAGAAAAAACCTCACGTTTGTCCTTCATAAGCTACACCCAGGTAGTCCTAGAACAATCATCAATAAAGGTGACAAACCATCGGTGACCCTTTAAAGACACAAAACGAGAGGGACCCCACACATCAGAATGAATCAATGAAAAAGGAACTAAACTTTTATTACTAGAAGGAGCAAAAGAAACTCTGTGTTGTTTTCCAAGTTGACACGACTCACAATGAAACTCAGAAACATTATTTTTCAAAAAAAAACTGAAGGAAAAGATGCTTAAGTAACAAAAAAGATGGATGCCCAAGACAATGGTGCCACAGCCATAGGTCTTCCTTGGTAGATGGTAACTGAATGGATAAATGAACCAGCTTGTCTGATCTAGGATATAGAGACCATTCTTGTTTCTACCACACTGCCAATCATCTTTCTCGTGATAAGGTCCTGAAACAGACAATGATCAGGAAAAAAGGTCACACTACAATTTAAGTCCCCAGTAATATGAATCAAAGATAAAAGATTAACACTAAAATTGGGAACATGTAGTACAGAAGACAAAGGAAGGGAAGCAGTGGCATGAATTAAACCTGTCGCAAACACAAAAGAAATGGTGGCATGAATTATCCTATCCTGAAGAAAGGGTATATACGGAGAACAAATCAGAAGACCCAAACATACGGTCGAAAACACCAGAATCGATAATCCAAGACAACATTTAATGAGATAGGAAAGCACTTGTAAAAGAAGCTACGTTACCTGAATGGGTAAAGTTACCTCAAGATAAACTAGATGCCCGACGGTCTAGCAAGTGGCGAAGAGTAACCTCCAACTCAGAAGTAGAAAGCCCAGAGATATCAGCAGATGAAACAACCGAAACGAGAGACTGTGGCTTAACTGTATCAAAATGATGGGCTTGGGCATTAGGCCCTCGGCCTCTAGACGGACCAAAGCAACCCCCTCGAGAACCAGAACGATCTCCACGACCCCTAGATCGCAGCCTATGCAACTTCTAACAAGTCTCACGAGTGTGGCGAGGGCGACGACAATAGTCACAGAAGAAGGTATCCTTCTCCGGAGGAGGACGGGAACTATGATCCCCATCTCGAGAGGGTGCAAAGGCCAAGGCAGATCAATCAGAAGAGGTAGACGGAAGCATAGCAGAACGACGACTCTCCTTGTTCTGCACATAAGCAAATGCTTCTTAGAGAGAAGGAAACACATCCATACCAAGCACCCGACTTCTAACAGGATCAAACTCCACATTCAGACCCTTCAAAAACTTGAAGACCCGCACTTGTTCAACAAATTTCTGGTACCCAGCAGAATTAATGGGACAAACAGGCTTGTAGTCCTAAAGATGATCAAGTTTCTTCCACCCATTGCGAAGGAAAGTAAAATACTGGAGGATAGTCATCTCACCCTGGACAGACCAGTCAATGGAGCGTCATAACTCAAAAGTCTGTGAAAAATTGCCTTTGTGGGAATACGTAGTGGCCACCACAGCCTCCTAAATATCCTGTGTTGTGTCCATAGACAAGTATCCCTCACCAATCTCTGAAACCATGGAATGTATCAACCAGCCCATGATAAGAGAATTGGTAATCTCCCACTGATCATAACCCGGATCTGTGGTCCTGAGGGTCTGAACGCACCCATCAACATATCTCAACTTCCCTTTGCTTTTCAAAAAAATAGTCAAACTCTACAACCACGCTAGATAATTCTAACTATTAAAGAGAGAGGTGGTGATTTTCTGGCCAGGGTTGAGGGAATCAGTCATAGTAGTAGGCAAAACAGGACTCGCGCCATGAGGAGCAGGCTGCGAAGTAATAGACTCACTAGTCAATTCCGCCATGAATACTCTACTAAGGAACCCTCACAACAAACACTAGTCTAATCACAAACCCAAAAGATGGGAGAACATACCAAACATAACAAAATGAATTTAAGAAAACATTTTTTTTTTTTTTTAAGAAGACAGAAAACAGAGAGAAGGGAATTACATGAATAGAGAGACTAAACACCAATGGTCACAGAATAATGACTTCAATGCAACCTAGATCCAAGAGAGAGCCGATAGAACCAGAGCTCCTGAGAGAGACCCAACTAAACCAGAGCTCCTAAGAGGTTATCGACAACTTGAGGAGGGAGGAAAAACACCCCCGACTGAACCTCTAAGCCTGCCCACAAACCTGGGCCGAGAAAAGGGAGGCTCCAACGAGCCCTAGGGTGCTGTCGAAGCCCTAGGAGGCTGCAGCTAGGGCTGCCGAAGCCCTAGGAGGATGCGGCTAGTACTGTTAGAGCCCTAAGAGGCTGCGACTGGTGCTAGCAGAACCCTAAGGGGACAACTACTGGTGGGGATTGCGGCTAGTGTGGTGGTGCGGTGGTGGTGTGATGGTGACTGTAGGGTTGTGGTTTCTAGGGTTTTACAGTGGCTCTGATAGCATGTCAATTTTGAGAAGAAAAAAGTTAGAGGTATGAGTGGTATCTCATCCCCTTTTATATTAAATCATCACCATAATTACAGGAGTGCCCTAAGGCATAAAATAAGGATACTGAATATACATAAGAATAAAATAGGAAATATTCTAACACATTCTAACAACAAAATCGCTGGTCTAATAGCCGTTCTGTAGAACTTTCCTTTTAGTCTAGTGGGTACTCGTTTATTGCACAGTACCCTAGACGCACTTCATCACTTAAGCCACCCTGCCTTAATTTTATGGACCACATCCGCATCAATCTTCCCCACCGTCGTGATAATCAACCTTAAATAATGAAAATGTTCACTCTTAGATAGTTTTTGGTTCCCAATCTTCACTTTTCCTTTGTTTTCATTGTTATTGTTACTAAATTTACACTCCATGTATTCTGTCTTAGTTCTGCTTATTCGAAATCCTTTAGATTCAAGTGCTTCTCTCCAAATCTCCAATTTTATGTTAACTCATTCTCTAGTCTCATCCACTAACACAATATCATCTGCAAAAAACATACATCATGGCACATAATCCTGAATACTTCTCATCAACTCATCCATAGCCAAAGCAAAAAAATAAGGACTTAAGATAGATCCTTGATGTAACTCTACAATAATTGAAAATTCATTTGTCTCTCCAGCAGACAATCTAATAGTGATCACCACCCTTTCATACATGTCTCTAATCACATCAATGTAACCTTTTGTCACCCCTTTCTTCTCTAACACTCACTAGATTATATCCTGAAGCGCACACCATATGAATGACTCTCTTCTTTTCTCTGTACTTTCTTTCACTCTCCTCAAAAGATAGATCACTTCCATTATTGACCTACCAGGCATAAACTTAAATTGATTCTCTAGCATCTCTGTTATATCTCGCAATCAACGTTCCATCACCCACTCCTATACTTTCATTATATAACACATTAGCTTGATTCCTCTATAGTTGTTGCAATTCTGGACATCTTCTTTATTCTTTTAGATTGATACTAAAATATTCTTCCTCCATTCATCTAGCATGTTCCTAGTCAACAAAATCTTGTTAAACAACCTAGTCAACCAAGCAACCCCCTTCTTATCCAAACACTTCCAAACTTCAATAAGGATATCATCGAGTCCTAAAGCCTTATTCGATTTCATTTTCTTAAGTGCAATCTACACTTCAAAGTTCATAATCCTGCGATAGAACTTATAGTTTTGGTTTTCCTTATTACTGACTATTTACTCTCCTATTGACGTACCTCCATGTTCCTCATTTAACAGTTTCTCAAAATAGTTCTTCCACCTTCCTTAAACTCTTCATTCTTCACCAATACCTTAGAATCCTCACTCTTGATACACTTAACTTGATTAAAATCTTTTGTTTTCCTCTCCCTTATTTTAGCAAGTTTGTATACCCTCTTTTCTCCCTCCGAACTATCTAGTCTAGTGTATAGGTCATCATAAGCTTTCAACTTAGCCTCTTTCACGACATTCTTGATCTCCTTATTAGCAAGGTTGTTAAAATCGGGATCCTACGTTGGATCGTTGGAGGTGTTTATAGGATTAGATCGTAGAATCGGATCGAGGATCGTAAGATCCTGCCGAAAAAGACAAATTACATAACAATTTAATTTAAATAAATATTTCTTATAAAGTATACACAAAATGAGCCTATATTCTATTAAAAAGAAGTGAATATATTGTGAAAAATACAATACTCCATGTAAAATGTACATATAATATTATACAATAGAAAACTCGATGGTAAAAGTTTTGTATTTCATCAAAAAAGAAGGTGAAGAAGAAGAAGAAGAAGAAGAAGAAGAAGAAGAATTCTATAGCAAAATACTTTACAATCTACAATAATGCATAAAAAGTAAAGAAAAAATATTTAACAAAGTTGGATATGAAAATAGATTAAGAACTCAAAAGAGTAGCTTAGTCGAATGATAAGGTTTGTCGTTAGCATCCTTGGTGGAGCGGATTCGAGTCACAAAAATAATCTCTCTAAAAATTGGGATATAGTTGCAATCATCTTACCCTCCTTAGACTCCGCTAAAGCTAAGTTTGTTTTTCTGACTATTTAGTTTTCTTAAATTACTGCAATATTTGAATGTTTGTTTCCTAATTTGTTTTTCTTAGTCTATTTGATTCAATACTACTTAATTTTTATTATTTATTTTGACCACATAAATTGGTATTTAGACAACAAACATAAAATTTATAATAAAATATGTCATACAATACAAAACAAGGCTTGTAAATTGGATCGGATAGGATCGGATTCGGATCGGGATTCTACGATCCTATAAGATCCCACTACCAGGATCGAAAGATCCTACCCATAAGGAGTTTTTTATACGATCCGGATCGATTGTACTCAAATGGATCGTAAGATCGAAGGATCGTAAGATTTGGATCGGGATTCTGATAACCATGCTTATTAGCCAATTTATAGCTCTTAAGATTTTCCTCAATTCTATCCTTCTACCACTTTTTAAAGTACTCTTTTTCTCCTTAACTACCACTTGAACCTCTTCCCTCCACCACCAAGTTTCCCTAGAGTTGGGTCCCTTTCCTTTCGATTCTCCAAGAACTTCCCTTGAGATTCTCCTCATACAATTGGCCATCAAGTTCTACATAGTGTTAGCATCATCTTCCAAGTCCTAAGTCCCAAGTACCAAGTACCTTCCTTACCCATTCTATTCTTAAATATTTCTAGTTTATCCCCCTTTTAGGACCCACCATCTTGTCCTACGACGCCCACTATGAGGATTTTTTTGTCATCATGTGTTGTTTCTTCTTGTGTTGGTTATTAGACTTATCAATATGTGTTGTTAGACTATGATTGTCCGATTTGATGCAATTCTTCTTAATCTTGTATCGATTCACCAAAAATAAAATAAAGAAAGAAAAATTGCACTCGCAACAATAAAATTACTCAAAAGATAATTAATATGTGTAATTATTCAATAATCATATGACATTGTCTGTATAGTGCTTCCAACCAATGATATATGTAATATTAAAAGCAGTGCTTATCTTTAAAGTGTTTTTCTCCGTCCTATGTGGAACCAACTTAGAACTCTATAGGGCTATGTTTCTCTCATGTTTAAATTTGAATGTGTTGTCCAAGCCCATGGAGCCTACTACAGATCATGTTTCGATGATTCGAGCGGTTCATTTTGTAGGATTCTCCATGTATATCATTTGTAGAAAGAATTAAATTGATTCAATAAGCGTAGCCATTCTATTTTATCTCATTTATATCTGAAAAAATAGACGATAAATAAAAAATAAAAAATAGATAATCTTTTATTTTATCTAGTATTTTAGAGACAAACAAAATTCTCATTGTTGGCTCACGTGTCAAACGTTGTGTTCAATGCACAAGTCTTCCTTTGACAAATTTTTTGATAGACCTCTACTTTTTGTATTAAACTCATGCCACAACGCTATGACAGATGCGAAAAGTTATTTGGTATTTATAGGATGACACTGTCTTCTAAAAATTAACAAAAAAAATATTGAGTTTTACTATTTTAATTAATTAAAAACATGTTACAGCACTGCTTGTATTTACTCTAAGATCACCATATAATTTTCCAACAAGTGGCACTTATCATTACACCAAGTCACGACCTAATGGAAGTAGGGATGGTCACGGGACAGATTTGTAATCTTTTGCCCATGTTTCATATCATATCGAGGGTGAGCTAAATCGGATTTGTGTCGGGGTGGGTTAATTTTGTTACCTAAAAAATAAAAATACTAATGATGATCAGAGATTATAATACTTTATAATTAATGAAAGTTAAAATATGTTAAATGAAAAAATATGAGTGAAAATGAATCATAAGTGTATTATTTTAGTGGTTTAATCTTAATATATTAAAAAAAGAATATATATTATTCATATATAAATATATTAAATAAATATAATTGGGCGGGGTGGGTTAGGATAGGATGAGGGAATCAAGACTCGTTCCCAATCCACTTTTCTTATCGGGGCAGGAAAAATCCGTATAACGTGAGACAGAGGATGGGGTGGAGCGAGGTAGGAGAAAATTGGTCACCTTAATTTGGAAGTACCCAAACATTGGGGTGGCCATAGGCACAATAGTCCGCCCAACCTATCCAACTCAACCTGATAATTTTAGACTTAAGAAAAATATTCAACTCGTAGGATTGGGTTGGACTAAAATTTTGAGTCCATTTAATTTTGAGGCTAGGTTTGGGATAAAGACTTTTAACTTCGTGGGCCCAACTTATCCATTTATAAAATTTTAATTTAATTTTTATATTATTTAGATACAAATTAAATTTAAAAAAATAATAAAAGATAAAGAAAGGGAAAATTTACCTATAAATCCCTTTTGGAGGAATTATTATCAATTTAGTCCCTTTTGATTTCTTATGAACCAATTAGTCCCACTGATTTTGGTAAGATGGTTTTAATATATTATCTTGTGTGAAACTTTACGTTTATGGCTTTGTTCCACATAGATTTGACTTGATCCATCTGTTGTAGAAGGAATGTTGGGGAGACAAATATTATTTCATGTGGATCACATTGAGAGAATCATGCATTTGATTGGGGTGGGATTCCCATTTGGTGGTGAATGGAGGCCAATATATACATTGAGGTGGTGGAACAAATCAATAAGCCGTCACATACAAAAAACAAAAAAATTCCACATCTAGCAAAACCACACCCCACAAAATATATACCATGAAAACCACATCCTTCAATCTTTGACATTAATGTTGCCCACAATTACCACATTTGATGTGAAAAACACACCACATCCAGCAAAACCACATCCCCATGAATCCTAAACGCCCCACAAAACAACATCCAACAAAACCACATACTGATGAAGTATACATCCTACAAATCAAAGCTGGATATGTGGGACTTTCAAACATCCTATAGCAACCCTGGTTTTGACCCATCTCTTATGGTATTCTGAACTCGAGTCTTGTAATTTAATGTTGTTGATTATGCCTTTTTCCTTCTCTTACTCTTTGAATTTGAGTTTTGGAATGTCTTCAGCATGTTTAGAACAGGTGGGTTGCTAGTTGGTCTAGAACCTTGTTGCTCAGAATTTTGGTCTTCCGCTCAAGCGAGTATTCTTGCTCTCGAGCGGGGTTTACAATCATTTAATACTTTGTGCGTCTGCAAAAATACTGTGGAAGTGTTTTTCACGCTCAAGCGGTGTTCCTTACGCTCGAGCGGGTCCGAGCTCGAGCAGGCCCTCTGGCACTTGAGCGGCTGTCTGAAATCTGTAAAATACTGGACGAGTGTATTCTACGCTCGAGCGGATCTCTTTGCGCTCGAGCGGGTAGTGCCTTGCTATTGTGCCTTGGCGCTCGAGCGGGTCAAATTTTTGTGTCTGACGCTCGAGTGTCAAACTCTCCGCTCGGGCGGACCGCGCTTTATCAGATCGTGAAAGTGACATTTCAGATCACTTTTCTGCCTTCTCTCTCTCTAAAAGTCTCCAAATCTCCAGATCTTGAGCTTCTCTCTCTAGAAGTTTCCTTCTCTCTAAGATTTCATTTAAATCCATTGAGTTCTTGACCCTAGTGTCTTTGAGAATAAGGTAGAGGGCTTCAAGAGCTTTGTATTGATCTAAGTAAAAGTGGGTTTCGTCATCCTTGGAGTTCATCTCTTGCTTGGCTCGTCTTCTCTTCTTGAGGTAGGGATTTTCTACACTCTAATATGGTTTTTAGCTTAGTTATTTGCTATTGTGTATAGATGATGAGATTTGGTTGTGGTTTGGACAAATCTAAGAATTGGGTGTAAAATGAAAAGAGGGATTTTTGATGTATAAGAGATAAATGAGTATGGGGTTTGAATATAAGATCTTGGTGTACCAAAATAGTTGATTTTGGGTGTTTAGATCAATATTGGAAAAAGGGGGATTTTGCCCTAATATGGTAAAATGATTATTTTGTATAAATAATTGGAATTAACATTGAATATGTTAAATTGGATGGTTACTGATATAGATGGTGATATTGGATATGTATTATCTCACCTATGGAAGTTTTGAATGAACTATTTATTTCGATGTTGAATATCTCTTGGAAATAATTGCATTGGGCTATCGGTGGAGGATGGCTATGATTGTTGTAGAAATTACATAAGGATTAGGCGATTTAATGCTAATCCATTGTTAATGTCATTGAATATGACCATGTTATAAATACATTGTATATGTATGTTCATTGGGAAAAGAAAGGGGATGTACTCCATATATGATTATATTTATAAATACATTGTATATGTATGTTCATTGGGAGAAGAAATGGAGTGTACTCCATATATGATTATGTTTGTAAATACATTGCATATGTATATTTGTTTGGGAGGAGAAAGGGGATGGACTCTATTTAAAGCAAGTTGACCGGAGTGTCCTGGGTGAAAGACTTGAAATTTTATATATAAATGGGTGTCGATTCCTTCGGACGAAATATCCGTAAAATGGCAAAGTTTGAAGTGTTTATGTGTGTTTTGCATAATTGGAAAACCATTGAGTTGTAGTCTCATTTTGGTTGTTGAAAGATAATGAATTTAACTCATGAATTGAGTAGCATATATGAACTGGAAATGAATTGAAGGAAAATGAAATAAGATTGGTCTTAGTCGCATATGGATATGCGGGCCTTGTGGATGCTTCCATATCGGTGTTGTTTATGTACGTGGTATTTATACCTTTGCTAAACCTCATCAATTGTGTTAGGTTATTTTTACTGGGCTGTTGGCTCACCCTATATGGAAATATCATTTTCAGGTGCAGATGAGATGTTTCCTCCAAGGCAATAGCGTGGATGGATTTTTGGGAAGCAAGAGCTTCTTAGTTCATGTCTTGTTGTGTGTATGTTGGTATTTGTAAAGCCAAGGGCTAAAGTGAAATGAGCGAGACTCAATTTGTGTAACCAAGCAATGACTTGGAAAGATGTAAGCCTACATGGCATTTAATTGGTTGTTAAACAGTAAACTCTGATATATGAAAGTATGTTGTTTCTTATATTTGTTCTGCATATGAGTTATCTTTATTGTGTTATTTTGGGGGTGTTACACATCCCATTGACGACTATAATGACCCTTAGTACGCTTTAGTTAAATGTGTCATTTCACAATATAGGTTTTTGGTAATTTGGATATGCCAACTATTAATGCGGGGCTAAATATATGGGTTAATTAAGTAAATTTCACTAGATGGGACTGTTGGTTTCATAAAATTTTAGAAAGGACTTATTGGTGTATGAGATGGGGATATGGGATTTATTGGTGCTAGCCCGTAAAGAAAAATGCATATATATACTTTTTTCTAGAGTTTAAATCAAAACAATTCTTAAAAGATTATATTTATTTTACAATTAAATTTTGTTAATGTTCCAAATTCAAATAATAGAAAATTTCAAAAAAGAAAGAAGAAAAAAAGAAAAAAGGAAAACTAATGGCTCAGGCTTTGAATAGGTAGCGACCCCGGTCTTTTCCCATTTGCTTATTGTATCCGGGCTTAGGTTCCGTAGATTCTGTCATTGTATAATTGTTGTTGTTGTTGTCCCTTGTTTTCTCATTTGGAATTATAGGATGTGTTGGGCAGGTTTGTTTCAGGTTGGTTGGGTTTAGAAACCAAATGTTGCTGTCCAGAATTTTGGATCTTCGCTCGAGCGAGGAGTTTGTCGCCCGAGCGAGATGTTGTTTTGGTTCTTCGCTCGAGCCAGGGTTTGGTAGCTCGAGCGAGAGTTTGCGTCTGGTTTGGACCTGTAGCTTGGCATTGTGGGCTCGAGCGAGCTTTTCTTCGCTCGAGCGAGTTAGTTCGTTCTTCGCTCGAGCGACAGTTCCTTCGCTCGAGCGTGAGTCTGGTTACAGACCTGAGGGTTTGAGTTCTTCGCTCGATCGAGTTTTCTTTCGCTCGAGCGAGCTTTTGGGTTGTTGGCTCAAGCAAGGCTTCCTTCGCTCGAGCGTAGCTTCTCTGTGTCTGGTCGCTCGAGCGACCAAGTCTTCGCTCGAGCGAGCCTATCCAGTTTATATACCCAGCAGCGGGTTTTTAATCAGTTTTTATCATCTTTTTAGATTCCAAACCCTAAGGTCCGCTTCTCTTTCTCCCTACTCACCTTCTCTCTTAGGTTTGATCTGTTTAGAGTGTGTTTCTACCCTAGTTGCTTTATTAAAAAGATAGAGGGAGTCGAGGGCTTTCATTTAATCTGAGCAATTGTCGATTTGGAGCACATTAGTATTTGAGTCATCTCTGTCCTCCCCATTTGGGTTGTCTTCTTCGAGGTAGGGATTTCCTACTCCATTTTATAGGTTTTGTTCTAAGTTTTGGTATTTTGATAAGTTGGGGCTACTTTGATAATTTTGGGAAACCCTAGTTGTTTAAATTAATTAGTTTGTATAATTGATTTAAGGGGATTGGGGAATTTGGTTAAATTCATGAAATTGGGAAATTTATTGCTTAATTGGTGTAGTTGGATAATGTAAATCACTCGCCCATTGAATTGTTGATATATTTATTTCCAGTCTAGAAATAACTGTTTTGGGCTATCGGTGGAGGATAGTCGTGATTGTTGTAGACGTTGCATGTGGATTAGGAATAACTGAAACTAATCACATTGGTTAAGTCATTAATTTTGACTATGGCATTGATACAGAAAATACGTGTATTGATTGAGCATTGCATTTGCATACATTGTTTTGTGTGGGAGGAGATAGGGGATGTACTCCATGGTTTAGGGGAAGATAGGGGATGGACCTCTAAACCGGATTTTGTTTGGGAGGAGATAGGGGATGGACTCCATTAGCCACACTTTTGTGTGTGCTTATTTATATTGAAGTGTTTTATTGATACAGTACTAAAATGTGTATCAAACTGGAAGTATGAAGTGTTTTGATTTGAGCCTGAGTCTCAATTGTTTGTTGACTTTGGAAGAATGTGAATATGATATCTATATAGTTCACCGTTGTAAGTTAGGCCAGGTTCTGAGCCATATTGATAATGTTGGAAAGTAAAACGAGTTTTAGACATTATTGCCATGAGATTGTTTGATGATGTAATTGATTATCTTGGTTAACCATCTATTAAATGCTATTGCTTTATTCATTGCTTATATGTGGTTTAGTATATTTCTACTGGGCTGTGGCTCACCCTTTATGGGAACATCATTTTCAGGTTCAGGTGATAAACTACCTCCAAGGACTTAGTTTGGGAGGGTTTGGCTTTTGGATTTGAAGAAGACTATCTTTAGTTAATTGTCTTTATTTATTAATACATGTAAACATTCAAGCCTAGGGCTTTTCTTGTATTGAGTTAGAACTCATGTTTTTGTATCCAAGTGTTGGCTTGGAAGGATGTAAGCCTGTAGGGCATTTTATTCGATGTTACATGTAATGCGTCTATTTAGTAATACTCTGATGAATGAATTAATAAATTATTTTCTTTAAAGAATGCATGTCAGTGATATATATATAATGGGTTATTTTGAGGGTGCTACAACTTGGTATCAGAGCGTACCGGGTTTGAATACTTTGGGTACGTGGGAAGTGATTAGTATCACAATGGGTTCGTCTCGTTTGGTAGAGACTTAGTGTAACGTTATATGCTTATGTGATAACATGTTTATGTGATTATGTAGGTATGGAATGTAGTTTCAGGAATGTTGATTGGACCCTTGAGTTTCTGGTAGTCTTGTTGGAAAGGCACTTGATCACTGCTGCTTCCAACCGGAACTATAGTAACACATTAGGACTATCATAATCCGGGAATGAAATTCGTAGGTGCTTATGTGATTATGTGCTTACGTGGAATGAATTATTGTTGTCCAATGCATTAGTACGCAAGTGTTTAGCTTCGGCACATTATTTAATGTGCTAACGTCTTTGTTTCCTTTATTAGGATGTCAGGACGAGGACGAGGACGCGGTAGGCGTGGTAGGTCGGGTAGGCAGGAGGTGCCTGTGCCAGAGGAGATTCCGCCAGTTGAAGAGGGAGTTGGCCAGGCCAATGTGGCCGAGCCAGTAGGCCAGCAGGCTATGGGCGCTTTAGCCCGAGAGATAGCAGGGGCATTCAGGGAGTCAGTAGGCATTCTCAGAGCTGAGAATCAAGCTCGGGATGTTGCTGCAGATGCAGGGCCTTCCTTTCTGAAGAGGGAGTTCTTCTGGTCTAATCCGGATGAATTTGTGGGTGATCCTAAAGAGCCGCTTAAGGCAGATGAATGGCTCGAACAGACAACGAAGACGTTTGAGATGCTTGGCATCGAAGACGAGGGGTTGAAAGTGACCTTGGCATCTTTCTAGTTGAAGGGGGTTGCGGGTCAGTGGTGGAAGTTTACTAAAGGTCGTATAGGAGGTACATGGGAGGCTTTTGTGAATGCTTTCCAGGAAAAGTTCTTATCTCCAGTAGTTAGGGAGAAGCTGAGAGACCAGTTCTGCTAGCTTAAGCAGTCGAGTTCTTCAGTGGCCGAGTTTGAGGCTGCATTCACTAGTTTGTCCAGGTTTGCACCTGAGTTGGTGGCGTCTGAGGAACGCCGTTGTATAGAGTTTGAGAAGAAGTTGAGGCGTGGCCTCAAGCTGAGAGTTGGGAGAACTATGATTCGGGATTATGGGCGTATGGTTGATGCTGCAGCCCACATGGAAATCATGATGCAGGAGGAGGAGGAAGGGCAGAAGGGCTTCAAGAGGAGTCAGGATGGTCAGAGTGATGGTAGGAGACAAAAGGGTTTTAATCCTCAGCAGTCTCAGGGTAGTTTTTCTAGATCGACTTTTCCTGTGCCGAGTGCTAGTTCGGGAAAAGGCAGTCAGGGAGACATTACCTGCTTCAAGTGTGGCCAGCTGGGCCACAAGTCTCCAGTTTGTCCTCATAGGGGAGGAGTTCAGAGAGCAGCATCTTCTTCGGCTCGATCTCAGAGCCAGAGTCAGGGTAGAGGTCAACCGCTCTCGTGTTTTCAGTGTGGTCAGCCAGGGCATATGAAGAGGTATTGCCCGCAGTTGGGTGGCACACCTGGTGCATCTGGTTTGAGGCCGATTCAGGGCCAGCAGCCAGCTCAGTCGAGTCAGGCCTCGAGGGCCAATCAGGGGGCTTCATCGTCCCAGTCAGTGCAGCAATCCTATGCTCCTAGGGGTGAGCAGGTTGATCAGAGGTCGTCTGGGCGCATGTATGCTGTTACCGCGCAGGATCTTGTGCCGGCACCATCAGTTGTGAGAGGTACCTTCTTGTTTTGCAATTCGGTTGCTGATGTTTTGATTGATACGGGTGCATCTCATTCCTTTGTGTCTGCTGCATTTGCATCTGTTTTGGAGTTGGAATTAGCACAGTTAGCATCTCCTATTTGTGTAGTGTCGCCTATTGGGGGTGAATTGATTTTGAAACAAGGTGTTAGGGGTTGTGATATAGAGGTTGATTATCATAGAGTCCCATTTTCCTTTGTAGTTATGCCTATGAGAGGTTTTGATGTTATTTTGGGTATGGACTGGTTATCGTCATACCGGGCAGTTATTGATTGCTACCGCCAGAGAGTCACTTGTTGTACCGTGAGCGGTGAGTGTTTTCATTTTCTGGGGGACCGGGTTGGTAATGTGTTGCCACCGGGGTATGTTCCGCGAGGACGGAGTGAGCTTAGTGGTCTACTTGCTAACCTTTCGATTAGTGAGGATGATGAGGCTCAGATTGTGTTGCCAAGGGTGGTTTGTGAGTACTCGGACGTCTTTCCCGAGGATCTTGTGGGTTTGCCACCGCATCGGGAGATTGAATTCTCTATTGACCTAGTGCCCGGCACGGCGCCGATTTCTATGGCACCTTATCGTTTTGCCCCAGCCGAGTTAGTTGAGTTGAAGATTCAGCTCCAGGAGTTACTAGACAAGGGTTATATACGTCCTAGTGTTTTGCCGTGGGGAGCACCCGCCCTCTTTGTCAAAAAGAAAGGTGGTGCTTTGAGACTTTGTATAGATTACCGGAAATTGAATCGGGCTACGGTTAAGAATAAGTACCCTATGCCTCGTATAGATGATCTGTTTGATCAGTTGAAAGGTTCCCGTTGTTTCTCGAAGATAGACTTGAGATCGGGTTATCATCAGTTGAGAGTCAGGGAGGAGGACATTCCAAAGACGGCATTCCGTACGCGGTATGGCCACTATGAGTTTTTGGTGATGCCATTTGGGCTCACCAATGCACCGGCAGTATTTATGGATTTGATGAACTGGATATTCCGGGAATTTCTAGATCGTTTTGTAGTCGTCTTCGTGGACGACATCCTTATCTATTCACCTTCAGAGGAAGAGCACGAGGAACACTTGAGAGTGGTGCTTGATGTACTTAGAGCCCATCAGCTTTATGCTAAGTTTGGGAAGTGTGAGTTCTGGCTAGAAGAGGTCAAGTTTTTAGGCCATGTAGTTTCTGGGGAAGGAGTGTCTGTTGATACATCCAAGACGGAGGCAGTGCAAGATTGGGTACAGCCTAAGAGTGTGTTTGAGATCCGTAGTTTTCTGGGATTAGCTGGGTATTATCGCCGGTTTGTAAGGGATTTCTCCAGGTTAGCTTCGCCTTTGACTAGATTGACTCGAAAGGGGGTCAAATTTGTTTGGAATGAGACTTGTGAAAAGTCGTTCCAAGAGTTGAAAGTTAGACTGACCACTGCTCCAGTCTTGATTATTTCGGAGAGAGGGTTGGGTTATGCAGTCTATTGTGACGCCTCACGAGAGGGTCTTGGTTGTGTGTTGATGCAAGAAGGGAAAGTAGTTACCTATGGCTCGCGTCAGTTGAAAATTCACGAGCAGAATTACCCTACGCATGATCTAGAGTTAGTAGCTGTGTTATTTGCCTTGAAGATTTGGAGGCATTACCTGTTTGGTGAGAGATTCGAGGTATTCTCGGATCATAAGAGTCTGAAATATTTGTTTACACAGAAAGATTTGAACTTCAGGCAGAGGAGGTGGATGGAGTTCATAGAGGATTATGATTTTGAATTGCATTATCATCCGGGAAAGGCCAATGTGGTGGCCGACGCTCTTAGCAGGAAACCTGTTGGTGACATAGCTAGTATAGTCATCCGAGAGTGGGAGATGTTGGGTGCACTTGGGGAATTTAATTTCTTTCTGGGCGAATCTGTGGAGACTGCGGCCTTGTTTTCTGTTGTTGCACAGCCTACACTTGCGACTCGAGTGTTAGAGGCTCAGGGGGGTGACCTTGAGGTAGAATCCCTTCGTGAGAAGATTTTCCGTGGGAAGGTTGAGAAGGGTTTGTCAGTGTATCCCGACCTCAGTGTGAGATACCGAGACCGTCTGTTTGTGCCGGAGTCTTGTCGAGAGGAGGTACTCCGAGAGTTCCATCATTCACGCCTTGCGGTGCATCCGGGAGGCACTAAGATGTATCGGGACGTGGGTCGCCAGTTTTGGTGGCGGGGTATGAAGAGAGATGTGGCAGCTTTCGTATCTAGGTGCCTTACTTGTCAGCAAGTGAAGGCCGAGCATCAGAGGCCAGCGGGTTTGTTACAACCCTTGCCTATTGCCGAGTGGAAGTGGGAGCATGTCACTATGGACTTTGTTGTAGGTCTTCCGAGGACTCAGCGGAGTAGTGATGCTGTTTGGGTAGTTGTAGACCGGTTGACTAAGTCAGCACACTTCATTCCTATGCGTGTTAGAGATTCGGTAGATCATCTTGCTGATTTATATATTCGGGACATAGTAAGGTTGCACGGGGTCCCAGTGACGATCGTCTCAGATAGAGACCCTCGTTTCACTGCCAGGTTGTGGCAGAGTTTGCAGAGTGCCTTAGGCACTAAATTGACTTTTAGCACGGCTTATCATCCTCAGACTGACGGGCAGTCCGAGCGTACTATTCAGATCCTTGAGGATATGCTTCGGGGTTGTGTCCTTGATTTCAGTGGGTCGTGGGAGAGGCATTTGCCATTGGTAGAGTTTGCCTACAACAACAGTTTCCAGTCTAGTATCGGTATGGCACCGTTTGAGGCCTTGTATGGCCGACCATGTAGATCTCCTGTTTGTTGGGCCGAGGTGGGTGATGCACCTCTGTTGGGTCCGGAGTTGGTGAGGGAAACGACGGAGAAAGTTGAGCTTATCCGTAAGAGGCTTGTTACAGCACAGAGTCGTCAGAAATCTTATGCCGACCGTAGGAGGAGACCTTTGGTGTTTGAGGTGGGTGATCATGTCTTTCTGAAGATATCACCTAGACGGGGTTTGATGAGGTTTGGGAAGAGGGGGAAGTTGTCCCCTCGGTTCATTGGTCCGTTTGAGATCCTTGAGAGGATTGGCGAGGCTGCTTATCGTTTAGCTTTACCGCCGCAGCTGTCCGGAGTACATGACGTGTTTCATGTGAGTATGCTTCGGAAGTATGAGCCGGATCCATCACATGTGTTGGATTGGACCGATTTAGTGGTTGATGAGGATGTCTCGTATGAGGAGAGACCGGTTCGGGTCTTGGATAGGCGGGATCAAGTTTTGCGAGGCAAAACCATCCCTTTGGTCAAAGTTTTGTGGAAACATCACGGAGTGGAGGAAGCCACTTGGGAACGTGAGTTGGAAGTTCACGAAAAATACCCGGACATGTTTATCGATTTGTAATCTTGTATTTAGATTTTGTAATATTGTTGAACTTAAGAGCCTTACATATGTTTTAAGTTGTAAAACATTGAGTATGTTTTGGTAAATGGTGTATCTTGAAACTTGCTTCATTATAGAAGTTTAGTGTAACATTGCATATATTGATTACATTGTTGAATGTGTTGTATATATCATGCAATTGAATATAATATGGGAATTGTTAACATTGAAGGAAATAATGCATAATAGTAATGCATGTTAAAATATATGTTGTTTAATATATATTGTGAGATGCCTCTTGATAACGAGATGAAGTGACCAGTATTGGGTCAAGTTGTTTATTTTTGTTATATAATATCTGTGGGAATTGAGAAAAACTTGTTTTTTTTACAAACCAATACTTATTTTCGGGGACGAAATTCTTGTAAGGGGGGGAGGTTATAGCGACCCCGGTCTTTTCCCATTTGCTTATTGTATCCGGGCTTAGGTTCCGTAGATTCTGTCATTGTATAATTGTTGTTGTTGTTGTTGTCCCTTGTTTTCTCATTTGGAATTATAGGATGTGTTGGGCAGGTTTGTTTCAGGTTGGTTGGGTTTAGAAACCAAATGTTGCTGTCCAGAATTTTGGATCTTCGCTCGAGCGAGGAGTTTGTCGCTCGAGCGAGATGTTGTTTTGGTTCTTCGCTCGAGCCAGGGTTTGGTAGCTCGAGCGAGAGTTTGCGTCTGGTTTGGACCTGTAGCTTGGCATTGTGGGCTCGAGCGAGCTTTTCTTCGCTCGAGCGAGTTAGTTCGTTCTTCGCTCGAGCGACAGTTCCTTCGCTCGAGCGTGAGTCTGGTTACAGACCTGAGGGTTTGAGTTCTTCGCTCGATCGAATTTTCTTTCGCTCGAGCGAGCTTTTGGGTTGTTGGCTCGAGCAAGGCTTCCTTGGCTCGAGCGTAGCTTCTCTGTGTCTGGTCGCTCGAGCGACCAAGTCTTCGCTCGAGCGAGCCTGTCCAGTTTATATACGCAGCAGCGGGTTTTTAATCAGTTTTTATCATCTTTTTAGATTCCAAACCCTAAGGTCCGACTTCTCTTTCTCCCTACTCACCTTCTCTCTTAGGTTTGATCTGTTTAGAGTGTGTTTCTACCCTAGTTGCTTTATTAAAAAGATAGAGGGAGTCGAGGGCTTTGATTTAATCTGAGCAATTGTCGATTTGGAGCACATTGGTATTTGAGTATTCATCTCTGTCTTCCCCATTTGGGTTGTCTTCTTCGAGGTAGGGATTTTCTACTCCATTTTATAGGTTTTGTTCTAAGTTTTGGTATTTTGATAAGTTGGGGCTACTTTGATAATTTTGGGAAACCCTAGTTGTTTAAATTAATTAGTTTGTATAATTGATTTAAGGGGATTGGGGAATTTGGTTAAATTCATGAAATTGGAAAATTTATTGCTTAATTGGTGTAGTTGGATAATGTAAATCACTCGCCCATTGAATTGTTGATATATTTATTTCCAGTCTAGAAATAACTGTTTTGGGCTATCGGTGGAGGATAGTCGTGATTGTTGTAGACGTTGCATGTGGATTAGGAATAACTGAAACTAATCACATTGGTTAAGTCATTAATTTTGACTATGGCATTGATACAGAAAATACGTGTATTGATTGAGCATTGCATTTGCATACATTGTTTTGTGTGGGAGGAGATAGGGGATGTACTCCACGGTTTAGGGGAAGATAGGGGATGGACCTCTAAACCGGATTTTGTTTGGGAGGAGATAGGGGATGGACTCCATTAGCCACACTTTTGTGTGTGCTTATTTATATTGAAGTGTTTTATTGATACAGCACTAAAATGTGTATCAAACTGGAAGTATGAAGTGTTTTGATTTGAGCCTGAGTCTCAATTGTTTGTTGACTTTGGAAGAATGTGAATATGATATCTATATAGTTCACCATTGTAAGTTAGGCCAGGTTCTGAGCCATATTGATAATGTTGGAAAGTAAAACGAGTTTTAGACATTATTGCCATGAGATTGTTTGATGATGTAATTGATTATCTTGGTTAACCATCTATTAAATGCTATTGCTTTATTCATTGCTTATATGTGGTTTAGTATATTTCTACTGGGCTGTGGCTCACCCTTTATGGGAACATCATTTTCAGGTTCAGGTGATAAACTACCTCCAAGGACTTAGTTTGGGAGGGTTTGGCTTCTGGATTTGAAGAAGACTATCTTTAGTTAATTGTCTTTATTTATTAATACATGTAAACATTCAAGCCTAGGGCTTTTCTTGTATTGAGTTAGAACTCATGTTTTTGTATCCAAGTGTTGGCTTGGAAGGATGTAAGCCTGTAGGGCATTTTATTCGATGTTACATGTAATGCATCTATTTAGTAATACTCTGATGAATGAATTAATAAATTGTTTTCTTTAAAGAATGCATGTCAGTGATATATATATAATGGGTTATTTTGAGGGTGCTACAGTTTGGCGTGATGTTGGGATCGAGCAGTGCTTCAAATGACACGTATATTCTTACTCTATAGTGTCTAGGGGTGTAACTGGAGCGGGTTGAGAGGTTTAAGCCCAACCCAAGTTATGTTGAGACCTGCCCAGGTCCGAATTGTAACCCGAGGTTGTCTGCCCAAACCCGACCAGACTTAAATCTGAATTGCCAGAGTTGCTCGAATTGTATCCCAAGGTTGTTTGCCACTACAGTAGTCTTTACAATTTATAAATGGAAATATAAAAGGTTAGATTTTGTATTATGTTACTTGTATATATAATACATATTCAATATGATCTAATAATCTAAATTACTTTAATATCATGTAATGGCTGCCAACAGGGGGTTGGTTCAACGGTAAGTGTCGTACCAAAAACTCCTTTGACAATGGTTCAACACCCTGTAGCCCCTTGGATGGCGCCCTTATACTTCTCCTCAAGAGAGGTCTTAGCCTGGAGCTGGGGGATGGCATAGTACCCCCTTTTTTATATACTAAAAATAAATATCATGTAATGGCTAATAATTTATATGTATATTTAATATTTTTATATATATCTATATATATAATTCGGGCTTGGATTATTTGATGTTTTTGCCCAAGCCTGTCCAAATTTAATTCGGACTTCTAAATTTTTGTCCAAGCATGTACTGAACTAAAAAATATCTTGCCCAAGCCCTAAAAAAATTCAGGCTGGACTTAGTTTGCTCAGGTTTAACCCGCCCAAATTGTACTCCTAATAGTGTCGACCTGACTGAACTTGATATTTGTACACCCCACACATAAGTTATTGTGAACAAACTTAAGCTTTAACCATTAGGTACAAAATATTCTCTTAAATTTAGGGACACTTGCGGGCCAGTCCTATTAATCAAACTTATTTACCTATAAGTCCTGTTCCTTTTTTTACCTATTAATATATCCAAAATACCATCTCCTTGCCAACTCTGATCACCGGCGACCATGTCTGGCAGCTACAATCACCAGAAACCATCTCAAACTGTCAGCAAATCTCTGGCTGCCATCTCCAACATCCGACGATATTTTTCCGACAATGATTTTTGACAATTATCCGACCATTTTTTTAGGCAAAACAATATCATTTTTCATTATGTCACTACTCTCACCACTTCCTCAGATCTGGTATCAGTGATAAATTTATCACTGATAATACTCATCAATTTTTTTCAGACCACTTAATCAATTACTACGTCTCACTCTTACACTTACACTCACATAATACATACTAGCTTATTCATTCACAGGAACACACCAATACACTTAAACATACAAAATAAAAGTAATGAAAAATTTATCACTGTAAAATTATTTATTAATATACAGATATTACAAATAACAGATCTTGTTTAATTAGATCTTTACAAACAAATTGATGGAGATCCATCAACGCGCGCGCGCACACACACACACACACATATAGAGAGAGAGAGAGAGAGAGAGCGAAAAAAAAAGATCCGATCTCATTAGTAGGAGCTTCGGCAACCATGTCATGATCAAATCAGCATCAAAAAATGGCCGGATTTGAAGTCACCGGTAAAAATATGAGTTGAAAATGGCTAGATCTGAAAGTCACCGGTGATAGCAACAAAGAAAGAAGACGATGGTAAGAAGTGTGCGGCGCTGACGACGGAAGAAGGTGGTGATGTGTAGATCGTGGAAAGTATAGATCGGCAATAATAGAGGTGATTGGTGAACGGTGGTTATGGTCAAACAATGACGTTGGTGGTGGTGGCCAAACGGTGACGGCGGTGGTGGTGAGTGGATGACACGGTGACAGTAGTAGTGTAGCGATAATGGTGGTGTAACAACGGTAGTGGTGATGTGAAGCTCTCTACAAAAATGGTAGAGAAAGAGAGATGCTCTCTAGAAAAATGGTAGAGAGAGAGGAAGAACAAGAAGAACAAGAAAAAGAAAAGTTTTCTGAAAAAATGAAAGAAAGGAGATAATAAAAGAAAGAAATTTAATGAGGGAATAAATTTAATGAGGGCAACATATAGACATTGCAAGACTTACTGGTGCATTCAAAAAGTCAATAACACCTATTAGTATTTAAGTCTACTTAACAGGATTAGTTGGTAATTAACCCTTAAATTTATACCTGCGATCTCAAAGTTGTTGGACCAAATTGAAAGTACATAGTGAACTTCAACCCAAATAATAATAATAATAATTTAAAACAATCATCACAAGAGGCTTGTATTTGATGCCCAAATTAATACTAGAGATATTTACATGGAGACTCTCTAAACTATTCTCAAGTATCATTTTAACTCTCTGAACTAAAAAAGAGTGCAATTAGACCCCTTAACTAGCAAAATGCATCACATACACTCATTCCGTCCTTCAACCATGAGTAAATGAGATTGAGGGTCACGCATCAAAATTTTGATTATTTTATGACCAAAGTACCATTTAGCAATTGGTTAATTACATGGAGGCCCCTTGAACAGCCATGAAGTATCACTCTACCCAATTAAATTATAAAAATGTACAATTAGATGCTTCAACTATCAAAATGTCAAACACCTCTGATGTCGTTAAAGGAAACAATGAAATGATCAAGTTGTTCCATCTTTTTTTAATATCTAACACAACCATTCTCTCTTTCAAGTCCATCAAAAATCATTAAAAATTAATAATAATATTTTATTTTTATTTTTTTTAAAAAGAGAGAATTTTTAATGGATTTTTTTGAAATGGAGTGGAGATATGAAGGGATAGGGATAGAGGATTAGGGACTAAGATTTCTTTCTTTCTGTTCTTTTTTTTAAATAAAAAAAATTGTAATGGTTTCTAATGGGATTCAAAGAGAGAATGGGTGTGTAAGGTATCGAAAAGAGGGGGCAATTTGGTCATTTTACTATTTTCGTTCACAACATCAAGGTGTGTGTGACATTTTGATAATTTAAGGGTCTATTTGTATGTTTTATAGTTCAGGAGGTAAAATGTGATACCCCTGTTCTGTATTATGCTAAATCGGTCCTTAATTTGTTTATGGTTATGTGTTTAGAATGATTTTGTGTGCCATTATGTGTTAATATGTGATTTTGAATTCGTATCTGTTCACCGTAGGAATATTTGTTTGAATAATCCGCTGTGGGAATTAAATTGAGGGCCTTATCGGCCACGGAACCCGAAATTGATTACGCCATTGTGATTGGCATAATTTTTAGAGCCTACGGTGAAATTTAATTGAAAATTTATTCGGGTCAGATTAAATTGAATTATTTAATGGCATTGTGCTCAAATTGTTTAATAATTTAATTGTGGCTAGTGGGGCTTCTTGTATTTGAGCACTACACTTCTCATTCTCTCCTATACCTTCATTTTCTGGCTGATCAAACTCTAAGAAAGGGAGGAGGTCGGTTGTTAGAGAGAGGGAGGGAGAAAGTTATGTAATTTTGGCTCAAGGTTGTGAATTTGAAGTCCAACTCAAGAATTGACCATAGATTGAGCTTCTAGGTAAGTGATTGTTGATGAATTCATGAGTTTGAACTTGTGATTTTATGAATTAAAGGTTAATTGATGAATTCGAAGTTAAAATGCACATGCATGTATAGGATCACCATGGTTTTGCATAATCGAGCATGTATTGGGATGAATATGGGAAAATGAGTGTTAAATCCTACATGCAAGCATGTTTTGTTGTGTTCCATGAGAATGAACACCATTTGCATTGATTGGAATAGAAATGGGGTCAAGAATTGACATACATGCATGATTGATGAGGATATGAAGCTTAAATGCATGAATTTAATGTATTGGAAGTAAGTTTGGTATAATTTGGGTTTGCATGTGATTGATTCATGGGAATTGAGTTCCAATATGTTGTAATTTGGTGTTTATATCATGTTAGTATACACATATATGATGTTTGAGTCATTGCATGCAAGAAATGTGGCTGGAAAGTCGATTTGGAACTCAAGAACACAGTTCTGGGTTTTCCAGAATTTTGATGTCCGCTCGAGCGGGGTAATGGCCGCTCGAGCGGGAAAATCGTGCTCCCAGCATTTTTGCAGAGTTGAATGTCTGCTCGAGCGGGACATACCACGCTCGAGCGTGGATTTTTGTAGACAGGCCTTCCGCTCGAGCGCCCTATTTAACGCTCGAGCGTAATTTTCATACAACCAGTACTTTTGCAGGCCTTACGGGTACGCTCGAGCGGATAAGTTGACGCTCGAGCGGGGACCCTGTTTCCTGGAATTTTGTTCAGGCGTTCTGTGTTTCGTTTTCCGTTCTCTTTCACTTGTGAGCACTCTTAGGCATATGTTAAACATTGTGAATGAGTTAATGAGATAGGAATAAAGCCTAAAGAGGAATACGTGAATTTAAAGAACGGATTGAACTGTTGGTGACCCTTTTGTATTCATGCAATGTGTAGGGTCAAGCTCCAGGACGCATCCACAAGCCGATCACTGTGAGTAATATCAATCTTTGAAAGCTTGTCAATGTCCAATTGTTATTCCCTTATAAACCTTATGAGTTGTTAATTGGGATTGTGGACCAAAGATCGTTTTGATAAGAATGAATGGACCAAAGGTCGTTTTGATGAAAATGAATGGACCAAAGGTCGTTTTGATAAGAATGAGTGGACCAAAGGTCGTTTCGATGTGAATGAACGGACCAAAGGTCGTTTTGATAAGAATGAATGGACCAAAGGTCGTTTGACGTAAATGAATGGACCAAAGGTCGTTTTGACATGAATGAATGAGTGGGCCGAAGGCCGTTTTGACATGAAAGAGTGGGCCAAAGGCCGTTTTGACATGAATGAACGGGCCGAAGGCCATTTGGACAGAAATGAATGGGCCGAAGGCCGTTTCGACATAAGTGAATGGGCCGAAGGCCGTTTTGCTATGAATGGAAACCTGAGTGGGCCAAAGGCCAGAATGTTTAAGAACTACAGTTACCTGATTTGAATTTTGTATAGTTATATATATTCGTTAAATAGAAGTATGAATTGGGCCCAAGGCCGTTTGGAGCATGTTGTTCTACATATTGTTATGTAACTGTCATGTTTGATATTATTCACTGGGCTATCGCTCACGCTCATTCATGTGTTTGTAGGTGAGCCAAGGGAAGTCCAAACCCAGCCCCAGTGAAGTCTGCTAGGAAAAATCCGAGTTTTGAGGAAGTCAGCCTTGCGTCTCACTCTTGAGACCTACCCTTGCCTTTTGCTATGTAATTATATTTTGTCTTGCCGGCAGGGACTTTATGTATATCTGTAAATAGTCCATCATAGGTTGACTTGTTTTGGATGATCCTGTCTGTAATGAACTTTGTGAAACTGTACTTTTGATGTGGGTTATTAACGTAACTGAATATGGTCTGTTGATGTGCATATAAGCACGGCTCTATGGACAAAATTTTTTTATTTATTGCTTCCGTTTGGCCCCCTTTACTCTGACAAGTTATGTCTGTTTTGGTCTGAGGCCGTAGGTAATCCCAGGATTACTGGCCGGTTATGTCCTTAACCCATAAGGGGCGGGTTCGGGTCATGCCATAAAATGATATTCCACGATAGTTTAAGGGATAAAATGATACAAGAGGTGCAGGACAATTTGGTAATTAAACGAAAAGGAGTTTTATGTTATCAATAATTTAGCAGTCAGTTTGTACATTATTTTAGTTTAAGTGGCCAAAGTGATTACTTGGTAATAGTTTAGGGATTCTCTATGTAAACTACCCCTTAATGCTAACACAGCGGTGGCCATACAAAATGCAACTTCAGTAGCTTATGCTAGATATTCAATTAGCTTAGCAATATGAATAGAATAAGCAATCAATTAGCTTTGCATTATGAATAGAATAAGCAAGTAATGGACTACAGTTAGCATTATTGATGTATTCAACTACTTGCCTAAAATTATTGAAAAGGGGAAGCTAGAAATTGAAGCATACCTCTCTTTCTGTGAACAAATGGTTATTGCAGGGTTCGCGATGGAGATGGAGATGGAGTTGGAGATGGAGACCTCAACATTCTATGTTTAGGACTGGGAATGCAATTCTTTTCTTGGTTTGTTCGCTAATGTATGTTGTTTGATCCTTTGCTTCAAGGAATTAAAGATGACAAAGCACATATACTAGCTCCTTTTTCTCTTTTGCTTTTCCATATTATTTCCTTGAGAATAGTGTTATCCTACGCCACTCGACTAAATCATCCATTCTTAATCCTCAACTCATCTAAAATTTTAAAGTATTAGAGAACCAAATAACTTTTTTATTTATATTGTTTATAACCAAGTTGTTCTTCATAAGTGGGCCAAACACGTGCAAATATTTTAATTATTTGGTAAGTGGTGAGGTTGGATTCGAACACAAAATCTATTGTTAGCTCTAAAATTATAGATTGTTAACCACTAACTCATCTAAAAACTTAAATTGTTCGAGAGAATGATACTTTTATTATTTATATCCTCAACACTCTTGTTAGATTGAGTTTTCAGATCTCTTCTAAAATCAATTGGTATAGCTTTTGTGCCTAAATTTGAATTTCTGATGATTAGTCCATTATCAACTGTTAGTCCACAGAGCCTACTAGGGTGGATTTCTCCTTCTGCAAGGAATCACCCTGGGTAACTCGAACATAGGAGCTGGGATCTAGTATCACTTATGGTCCCAACTTTCACCAGCTCACCTAAAACCAATTAATGTAAAGAGAGATAGTGGAACTCAGTCTAACAAGTGATATTAAATCAAGTAATAAATCTAGTGTTCAAATCTCACTACCTATTTGACAATTGAAAATACTTGCACATATTTTGTGTGCTTACGAATGAGATTTTGGTCATATATAAGGGGGTGTATTGAGGATATAAATAATAAAGTTGCCCCTATTTCTAATGACTAAAACTTTTAGATGAGATGGTGGTTAACAATCACTTAGAAAATATGAGGAAGAAGAACTCCGAAAATATGAGGAAGAAGGAATATATTTCTGTTATATTCAAAACTTCTTATTTTACAAGACCAAATGACACTCCTTATATAGGAGATTTTACAAACATCATTATAACCCATTATATGCCACTTACATATTATATATTACCACTATCTACCACTATCATATTATATACATGCCACTATCTACCACCAACACCACTATCATATTCTATACATGCCACTATCTACCACCAACACCACTATCATATGCCACTATCTTATTATATGCATTAACACAAATTTCCAGCACTCCCCCTCAAGCTGGTTTGAAGATATCTTCCATAGCCAGCTTGCTAGTCAGCTTATCAAATTGCTTCTTGTGTAGTCCCTTTGTTAGCACATCAACTAATTGTTCACCTGTTGGAAGGTAGGTCATACAGATTATGCCAGCATTGATTTTCTCCTTGATGAAATGTTTATCCACTTCTATATGTTTTGTGCGATCATGTAGAACTGGATTATGAGCTATAGATATAGCTGCTTTGTTGTCACAATAGACCTTCATAGGTGTCGGGTGAGAAAGCTTTAATTCTTCAAGAATTCTTTTAATCCACATTACTTCACAGATTCCATGGGCAACAGCTCTGAACTCTGCTTCTGCACTACTTCTAGCTACCACATTCTGTTTTTTACTCCGCCATGTAACTAGGTTCCCACCTACAAAGGAGCAGTATCCGGATGTTGATCTCCTGTCTGTAACACTTCCTGCCCAGTCTGCATCTGTGTATACTTCAACTTGAAGATGTCCATGTTTCTTGAACAGTAAGCCTCTCCCTGGAGTTCCTTTCAAATATCTTAAGATCTTATAAACGGCCTCAAAGTGCTCTGCCCCTGGTGAGTGCATGAACTGACTTACCATGCTGACTGCAAATGCAATATCAGGCCGCGTATGAGACAAATAAATCAATTTCCCGACAAGTCGCTGATATTGTTCCCTCTCTTTGACTTCTTCAGCCTTAGCAGCTTGTAACTTCAAGTTAGGCTCGATCGGAGTCTCCACCATCTTACAACCAAGCATACCTGTTTCTCCAAGGAGATCAAGAACATATTTTCTCTGATTAACGAATATACCTTCCTTGGATCTTGCAAATTCCATTCCGAGGAAATACTTGAGGGCTCCCAGATCCTTAATGTGAAATTCTTTTGCGAGTTTCTCTTTGAGGGCTGCTAACTCTGCTTCATCATTACCAGTTAAAATGATGTCATCAACATAAACAATCAAAATTGCAATTTTACTGTTTTTTGAATGTTTATAAAATATTGTGTGATCTGCTTGACTCTGCGAGAAGCCACAACTGATAACTGCCTTCCCAAAGCGTTCAAACCATGCTCTTGGTGATTGTTTGAGTCCGTATAATGACTTGTTCAATCTGCATACTCTGTCGCTTCCAAGTCTCTGCTCAAATCCCGGCGGTAGGCTCATGAACACCTCCTCTTCAAGATCACCATTGAGAAATGCATTTTTAATGTCAAGTTGATGTAGAGGCCAATCTGAATTTACTGCAAGAGATAACAGTACTCTGATGGAATTTATTTTAGCAACAGGAGCAAACGTCTCCTGATAGTCGATCCCATAAGTTTGAGTGAAGCCTTTAGCCACCAGTCTCGCCTTGTATCTCTCAACGCTTCCATCTGCGTTACATTTTATCGTAAACACCCATTTACACCCAACTGTTTTCTTGTCTTTGGGTAGATCAACTATCTCCCAAGTACCACTTCTCCTTAAAGCATTCATCTCCTCCATGACTGCTAATTTCCAATTCGGATCATCCAATGCTTCCTGTATATTCCTTGGAACAAACAAGTGTGAAATCCTAGATGTGAAAGCTCTATGGTTTTTAGACAGTCTTTGATAGGAGAGGTAATTTGCAATAGGATGTTTAATGCAATTTCGGACACCTTTCCTAATTGCTATAGGAACATCAAGGTCGGAAATAGAAGGAATAGGATTACCTAAAATTTCGATACCAGAACTCGGGTGGACATTCGGGTCATTAGGATGGACATTCGGGTCATTATTCCTCAGATGAAATCGCTTCCTAGTATAAACCTGAAGCTCGGGATTTAGATCATTTTGTAGTACTTCTCCCCCTAAACAAGAATCTTCTTGACTAGGCACCATAGAACTTGGTTCTCCTAAGTGATCATTATCAGACAGATGTGGTTTTTGTGTAGGATAAATGACATTGGGGAGCGGGATAGAAATATCCCAAAAACGGTCTTCTACTCCACTTGTCTCCCCCTGAAGAAAAGTGTTGGGGAAATAGGATTTTGTTTCCACAAATGACACATCCATACTCACATGAAATTTCTTGGTTTGAGGATCGAAACACTTATACCCCTTTTTGTTTGAGGAATAACCCAAAAAAACACATTTTATAGCACGAGGGTCAAGTTTTGAACGAAATTGACTAGGAACATGAACATAGGCAGTACATCCAAAAACTTTGGCGGGTAAATCAGAAAACAACCTCGTGTCAGGAAAAAAAGTTTTGAGACAATCGAAAGGTGTTTTGTATGTTAACACCTTTGTAGGCATCCTGTTTATCAAATAAGAGGCTGTTAAAATTGCTTCACCCCATAAATATTTAGGAACATGCATGTAAAACATTATAGCACGTGCTACTTCAAGTAGATGTTTATTTTTTCGTTCTGCAATGCCATTTTGTTGAGGGGTATCCCGACATGTAGATTGATGAAAAATCCCATTTTTTTTCCAAAAACTCACCCAACTGCTCATTGAAATATTCTGTTCCATTATCAGAATGTAAAATACCAATTTTGGTTTGAAATTGGTTTTCAATCATATTGTAAAAATTTGTGAATAAATTTTTCACGTCAGATTTTTTATTCATCAAATAAATCCAACATAAGCGGGTATGGTCATCAATAAATGTAACAAACCATCTTTTACCAGAAAGAGTAGTGATTTTAGAAGGGCCCCAAACATCACTATGAATCAAATAAAAAGGTTTGGAAGCCTGGTAAGGTTTTGGCAAATAAGTAGAGCGATGAAATTTTACAAAAATGCAACTTTCACAATGAAAAGAAGAACAATCAATCCCTTTAAATAATTCTGGAAATAAATGTTTCAGATAAAGAAAACTAGGATGTCCTAGCCTATAGTGCCATAGCATTATTTTTTCTCGAACAGAGATTGAACTAGTACTATTAAAGCTCTGAGCTTTTTTATTACTAACAGGTACTTCATCAAAGTAGTAAAGACCTTCAAGCATCCTAGCACGCCCAATCATCATCCCCGAGTTCTGGTCCTGAAATTCACAATGGGATTCAAAAAATGTAACACGACAATTAGAATCCTTAGATAGTTTACTGACAGACAAAAGGTTACAGGCTAAGTTGGGGACGTGAAGAACAGTATTGAGATTAATTTTCTCAGTTAGTTTAATAAATCCTTTTCCTGCAATAGGTGAAAAACTACCATCGGCTATTCTGATTTTGTCATGACCAGAACAAGGGAAATAGGTACTAAATAAATGGGAAAAACTAGTCATGTGATCGGAGGCACCGGAATCTATGATCCACGGAGAAAAGTTTAGGCAAGAGAAGGCTTTAGGATTTCTACCTGTTTGTGCCAATAAAACACTAGGAGTACCGGATGAGGAGTTGGATTTTATCAGCTTTAAGAGTTGATCAATCTGCTCTTTGTTGAAGGGACCTGAATCGGCTTCATTAGCGGTAGGAAAGCCACGATTCTTCTCTCCTTGTTTGCTGCTTTTCCAGTTGACAGGTTTGCCATGGATCTTCCAACACGTTTCGCGTGTATGGCGAGGCTTGTTGCAAAAATCACACCAGACCCGTGGCTTATCATCAAACCTGCGCTGGTAATTTGCAGCCTTGTTGGCCGCAGCATCGCTAATTAAAGCAGAAATTTCAATTGATTCACCAGTACCTTTTTTCTTAAGCATGACGCTCCTTCGGCTCTCTTCCCTTCTGACTTCGGCAAATACTTCGCCAATGGATGGGAGAGGAGGTCTGCCAATAATTCTTCCTCGCACTTCATCGAACTCAATGTTGAGACCGGCAAGAAACTTGTAAATACGGCTGTCTTCCACAGTTTTCTTGTGGTGGTTGCAGTCGTCAACCGATTTCCATTCGTATGTGTTGAAGATGTCAAGATCCTGCCACAACCTTTTCAACGAATTGAAATATTTGGTGACGGAATCATCTCCTTGACGAATCTCTCCCAACTTCAAAGTTAATTCGAAAACTTGAGATTGATTTCCTAGGTCAGAATACATCTGACTAACATTATCCCACAATTCTTGTGCAGTAGGATAGCACATGTAATTAGAGCTTATATCCTCCTCCATGGAATTGACCAACCATGTCATAACCATGGAATTTTCAGCGTCCCAACTGTCGAACAGCGGATCATTAACAGCAGGAGCCTTCTTGTCACCAGTGATGTAACCGATCTTTCCTTGCCCACGGATATACATCCGAACAGATTGTGACCAGCGGAGAAAATTATCACCATTTAGGCGGATGGTGGTGATTTGGACAGAGTGAGAGTTTGACGTTTTCACCGGAATGGCAGCGGCAGGGGTTGAAGTGGTTTCGGACGTGACTTCCGACATGGCTATGACGGTTTTAGGGCTGCTGTGTTTTTTGTAGCTCTGATACCAACTTAGAAAATATGAGGAAGAAGAACTCCGAAAATATGAGGAAGAAGGAATATATTTCTGTTATATTCAAAACTTCTTATTTTACAAGACCAAATGACACTCCTTATATAGGAGATATTACAAACATCATTATAACCCATTATATGCCACTTACATATTATATATTACCACTATCTACCACTATCATATTATATACATGCCACTATCTACCACCAACACCACTATCATATGCCACTATCTTATTATATGCATTAACACAAATTTCCAGCACAATCTAACATAGCATTAGAGCACGCAATAGATCCTGTGTTTCAACCTCACTACCAACCCAAGAATTAAAATATTTGCACGTCTTTGGCCAACTTATGAAAGAAAGTTTGGCCACATGTGAGGGGTGTGTTGAAAACATAATTAAATTTATCTCTTTCTCTAATAGTTTAAGCTTTTAGATGAAGGTGGTTAACAATTCAAAATCATGGTATTATAGCATGCAATAGATACTGTGTTTGAATCTCACCGTTTACCGAAAATTAATATATTTGCACATTGTTGCAGGGGTGTCAGTCATGGCCTAGAAAGGGGGCCTTGAGCTTCCCCTAGGGTTAATCATATTTTGACAAGGGTTTAAGGGCATTGAATGCTTATAAGACAGATTTGTGAGCTGTTTAGATTGTTGCCAAAAGTAGTAAATAGGATCTTACCAAAAGTAGTAATTTTTCGCAGTGAGAGTTGTTTATAACTGTTGCTAAATAGAATTGAAAAAGGGTGATATAAGTGAAAGGAACTCAGCCAATATGAAGTTGATAGCACATATCTGTCCTAAGTATCCAAAAGTCTATAGGACAACTGGCTCTTTATCCTTTGTTGCCTCTACTAGATTTCATACCTACCAAACCACTACTCCAAAAGTATCCCCCTTAGATATGAGTTGGCCACTTATCAACATATCTGAAGATCATCGCAATGATCTAGTCCCTCAATTTTTTAGGGAGAAATGGGTCGAAAATGGCCTTTGCTGAATCGGGCTAGGTTGATCTCTCAAGGCCGAGTAAGGTTGGACCAAGCCTGGGAGGTACTAGGCTCAACTCTAGCTTGTCTCCCAAGCTTTAGATTGCGGTTGGGCAGCCGTGGGCTACTGCTGAAAAGGTTGGAAGGCTCGTTTTGTTGGGGTGAAATGACTCTTGCTTTGCTTCAGTAATGAATTTAAGCCATTGTTTGCTTTGAGTTTTGTACCAAGTCCATGAGGCACTTGCCCATGTGTTTTGGGGTTGTTCCGCTGCTGAAATGAGCCAAAAGTGGACCGGTCTGGAGGCTTTTTTTCTTGGGCTGCTGCCAAGCCACCTTAAAGTTCTTTGACTTTATTTGGATGGTTGACCCCATGTCTTTGTGGGTTATTGTTGGCTGGACTGAGCTTGAAGAGGCTTGAATAGATTGAATGTTTGACACTAAATAACCGAACATTTTACATTTATTCGAACTAATAGGACCGAACAAAATTTAACCATACGACAAGCTATGTCGTATCAGTGACTCTCTGTTTGGACTTATGTGTCTGAACATTTTCATATTGTTCGGCCTTAGTAATGAGTCTCGGAGTCCCAAACGAAATACATAATGAAGATGCAGTTTCACAAATAACAGCTCAATGGCAGAGTTAGCAGTGTTTCTGAAAGCATCATCCAATATAATAAGGATCCTGTTCACATCCTCGAGTCTTGCACATTATATAATTGATCTTTCAGTTTCATTTGGCCAATCAATTATTCTCAAACCCAACATGTCAGCTATTTGATCTTGAATATTTTTAATGTCTGGGTGCCAAGACACTATAGCCATCAAAAGCTTATCCAATTTAGCTTCTCTTTTTTTTGCTAATTTCTCTTACCAAAGTTGTCTTTCGAACAACCTCCAATACCATGTATTCCGAAGAAATTGATTTTGTCATTTGACATTGCCAAATTCGTGGTCTCATAAGTCAAGAGCCTTTCTAAGGGTATGAATTATATCCCCAAGGGACGTGTAGAGCTGGATTTGTTATTGAAGTTGCTTTCTTTCCATAGCATTTTACCCTCATCCGTTTTATCTTTTGCTTCTTTTCCTAGCCAGAAACATGTGACCAAATCATCTGTCCAAAAAAAAATAAATAAATATGGAAAAACAAAAGTGTGACCAACTAAGAAAACCACCTATTAAAACACTCTCGTTCACATTACTTCCACCTTCCAAAGACTCTTTAGCCCTTCCTATGAACCCATTAAGTTTTTCAATCTAGTGCTTGACATCTTCATGAATTTCTTCTCTAATCGTAATTGCTAGATAAATGAATCCCTGAATCCTATCTCTCGTAGCCTCTAATGTTTCAACTTCACTTCTTAGACTTCCAACCTTTTTCTTTTGATAAATCAGACAATTGAATTGATGTTTAACTGGCTTCACAAACAATTTAACAACATTAACTTTTCTACAATGTAAATCAAAATATCTGCCATGTCTGAGGAAAAATATTGAACAAGCAACACTGAAATTTGCTAGAATATTACTGTTATTAATAACAAGAAAACTTGTGTCTGGATCTACTTCTTACACTTAAAATCTTTGGATTGAATTTTTGACATTGAATCTTTGATATTCTATGGTAGCTAAAGGATATGGTAGGGCTGTGGTGTCATTGGTAAGATTGGTATGTCTCGTTAGATCCGGAAAATGTTTCTGCAATGTTTTCTACTTTTAAAAAATGAAAAACATTTTCCATCCAAATTAGGTCATCTTCTTGAATGCTGAAAAACATCTTCCATTGACTTCTATGTTCCATTGTACCAAACTCTAAAATATGAGAACAACTTTTTTCGCCGAAACAAACTTACATGATGAATATTGAAGATGATTTATTTCTTTCTTCATCTTTCTTTCTTGCCTTTTATTTTTTATTTTTTGCATGAACAATATGGTGTTATTTGGAGCACAATTTAGAGCTATTTAATACTTCAGATACGGGGGGGAAAAAATTACATACTAAAAGGTCACTAAAAAAGAACTACTATTCTTGAGCTAAGTTGGTTTTTGTGTGTTTACATATATGAATTGTGGGTCATGCTAATCGCAACTCACATGTCATTAAGGTAAAGAAAATGCCAAAATATTTAGATTTTTAGTGCACCTTACGTTTCTGCATTATGAATAAAATGCAATGCAACTTAGCTCATGTAGACATACACAATTCAACTTAACTCAGACATAGTTACCTTTGCATTATGAATAAAATAAGCAATGGGCAACAGTTAGCATTATTTATATATTCAATTTCATAAATTATTGAAAAGGGCAAAGCTAGAATTCAAAGCTTACCTCTCTTTCTGTAAACAATTGCGGGAAAGGCAAATAGCTGATGCAGGCTTCACAATGGAGATGGAAACCCCAATATTCTATTGTTAAGAAGATGAAAATATTCTTTTCTTCGTTTGTTGTATGCTGGCACAATGTTTGATACTTTGCTTCCAGGGATGACAGGTGGCAAAGAGCATATACTAGCTCCTTTTTCTCTTTTCCTTTTCCTTTTCCTTTTGATATTCTTTCCTTTTCTTGAGAAAAATGTTATGCACAGGCTTGACTCACTGAATTTTCACATAGACAGACAAAGGCAATGAGTCTACATGTATAAATAATGATGATAATGATGATGACAGATATAATGATAAGAATTTAGAAGACAAGTGAGCTGTCCATTAAAGAACCTTACAACAGTTCAATAGCACAGTTAGCAGTGTTTTTACAGTTACTGGTAAATGGAGTTGGGCTGCAATTTTACTGCTCTGTTTCAGTCAAATTGTCTATTCCTGCTAAATTTGCTCCCAAATCCCAATTGTTTTGTTATGGTTTTTGTTAGGTGGAAAATTACTACTAATGTATGTGTGCACAAGCACGTAGACAGTCCTCCTTGAATTGGATGAGAACACAAAAATATAATTATTAAAACCCCAATTCTCAAACAATTACTCTATCAAATAATTAAAAGATGAGCTTTTCCGACTTGTTCTTCTTGGAATAGGAGTGAATAAAGTAGTTTTTGCTAACTCTATCCAGCAAAGTAATTTAACCGATTGGAATAGGAGCATTAGAGTTGAAAAGACTTTCTTCTATAGATCACAAGGTATTATGAAAATGTACAATACAATCAAGTATATCGCAATGTCGAATTTAGATGACTAATTCAAAGCCAAACTAAAATGTAAACATGAACTTTATTTAAATTAGCATCCAAATAGTGTAAAGTGAGGCTCCTGTTCAGAAACACTAAGGACAGCAAGCACACCTCTGTACAATCTCAGCCTTCTTCACTGCTAGCAATACTTGCTGCAACAAAAAAACAAATTAATTATGATAATTATGAAGGTGAGTTCTATTGGTACTTCATCTAGCATCAAGCATGCACACACAAACTAAGGTGCACACAAGCTAAAGGGTGAGCATTAACAGAGCTTCCATCGAGATAAAGTTAATTGGTTCTCAGATCGCTCTTCAAAAGCAGCCTGTGCTTTCTGAATATAAGAGAAATATGTGAAACCATTTTTAAGCAAACAATAAACTGTGAAGTCATTGTTCACTAGTACTGAAGGTCTGAAATGTTTGTTTGATGGTTCTCAAAAGTCAACTCAACTCAACAAGCCTTTATATTTCACTTCTATGTCTAAACAGGGTCCATGTATTTGGGCTAAATATTCTGGACAAAAGCCGTACATTGTGTTCTTCAGAATTTCTTTTGTTTTTTTATTTTTTTGATCAGGAAAAGGGAAATTTATTGATGAAATTGAATTTGTTGCAAAGTAAACACAACAATGTACATCAATAAAAAGAGTTGGCAAGACACCAACAAACAGGAACCAGAAAACCAGAGAGAGAGAGAGAGAGAGAGAGAAAGATTACCTTGACATTGAAGTGCGTTTGCATAATCAGAAGAAGACCTTGGAGGGAGCGGCAGAAGTAGAAGTCTTGATTTTAGAGCAATCTTTCTCAATTACTCATCTGAGGATGACCATTCAAAGTAGATCTCCCGGTACAGAAACTATAGAGATGTGAAAGATGGGGGCATTTCCCTAAATAAGCCAAAATAAGAAGGGAATTCCCAAACTAAGTCTAGTTTTGAAAGAATTCTCAAAATGAGCTAACTCGCGGTTCACAATCGCGAGTTCAACACTTTTCCACCCTTGTCGCCTGAAATCAGTAAAAGTTTAAACTCGCTGTTAGGAAAAGCGAGTTTAATTAAGAACTCGCTGTTAGAAAACGCGAGCTTGATTTAATTTCTTTCCTTTGAACTCGCTGTTTGTAAGCACGAGTTTAGCAAAAAAAAATTTCTGCTGAAATCGCTCTTTGAAAACACGAGTTTATCAAAAAGGTGAACTCGCTGTTTGTAAGCATGAGTTTAGCAAAAAAAAAATTTCTAATGAACTCGCTCTTTGTAACCACGAGTTCATCAAAACGCACGTTTTATGAAAAAAAAATTTCATCTCACTCTTTAGAACCACGGTTTTTTGCCAAATTTTTTTATGAACCGTGCTTTTAGCGTAATTTTTTTTTTAATTTCAATTTTACTAAACTTTAAAGAAAAATTTTTCGTTCTTTTGTTTATGTTGTCATTGTCTTGGTGATAATATATTTCAGAATAATTTTTTTGGTTAAAATTCTTTTACTAAAACCGTTCTCATATTAATTTTTTTTTCTTTCCTTTTGTCTTTAACCACGAGTTCATCAAAACCCACGTTTTATGAAAAAAAAAAATTCATCTCACTCTTTAGAACCACGGTTTTTTGCCAAATTTTTTTATGAACCGTGCTTTTAGCGTAATTTTTTTTTTAATTTCAATTTTACTGAACTTTAAAGAAAAAATTTTCATTCTTTTGTTTATGTTGTCATTGTTTTGGTGATAATATATTTCAGAATAGTTTTTTTGGTTAAAATTCTTTTACTAAAACCGTTCTCATATTAATTTTTTTTTCTTTCCTTTTGTCCTTAACCACGAGTTCATCAAAACCCACGTTTTATGAAAAAAAATTTCATCTCACTCTTTAGAACCACGGTTTTTTGCCAAATTTTTTTATGAACCGTGCTTTTAGCGTAATTGTTTTTTTAATTTCAATTTTACTGAACTTTAAAGAAAAATTTTTCGTTCTTTTGTTTATGTTGTCATTGTCTTGGTGATAATATATTTCAGAATAATTTTTTTGGTTAAAATTCTTTTACTAAAACCGTTCTCATATTAATTTTTTTTTCTTTCCTTTTGTCTTTAACCACGAGTTCATCAAAACCCACGTTTTATGAAAAAAAAATTTCATCTCACTCTTTAGAACCACGGTTTTTTGCCAAATTTTTTTATGAACCGTGCTTTTAGCGTAATTTTTTTTTTAATTTCAATTTTACTGAACTTTAAAGAAAAAATTTTCGTTTTTTTGTTTATGTTGTCATTGTTTTGGTGATAATATATTTCAGAATAATTTTTTTGGTTAAAATTCTTTTACTAAAACCGTTCTCATATTAATTTTTTTTTCTTTCCTTTTGTCTTTATTTTGGGTTAGAATGTGTAATTCAGCATTTTTTTATTTTGTTTGACTAAAGTAAATTTCTTTTGTTTTTCCTTGTGTTTGTTTTGGGTTAGAAGGTAATAATGTAATTGATAAATTTTTTGAGCTTTAGTAAAGCCGTTTTGATGTCAATTTTTTTTTAATTATTATTTCTTTGTTTTGCGTTAGAAGGTGTTATTCAGTAATTTGTTTGGGCTTTAATAAATCTTTTTTTATTTAAATATATATATATTTTTTCTTTTGTCTTTATTTTGGGTTAGAAGGTGATAATGTAATTCAAATTTTTTTTTTTCACTTTACTAAAGCCATTTTCATGTAAATTTTTTTATTTTTTATTTTTTTCTCTTCTCTTTGTTTTGGGTTAGAATGTGTTATTCAAAATTTTGTTTTGGCTTTACTAAAGTCGTTTTCATGTAAATAATATATATATTTTTTTCTGTTGTCTTTGTTTTGGGTTAGAAGCTGATAATGTAATTCATAAAACCTTGAGGAAAAAACACATAAGTCTCCCACAAAAATACATAAGTAGTACAAACATAAGTCTTGAACAACAATACATTGTGGACACCATGAACTGAACACACAATACATAGATAAACATAACAGTTAGACAGACAAATATTAGCCAGACAATCTGACCAACTCATTACGGAAACACTTACTCTAACACAAACATTACATATTAATGCATGACCTAATATTGCCGAAGTGTAGACATTAACACCTAATTCGCGCTTAAATCGGTAGGTAGCTCAGAGTCTGAACAATCCGAAAGCTCAGCATCAGAGACAAGCTGAGGATCCTCCATGATACCCTTGATAGCTGCATCATTTGGTTCTGTCTTGTTCTTTTGGGCATCCTTCTTAACTATGTATAGCTGCATATCGCGGGCTAACCTACGGTTCATTTGAGAAATCTCACGTTGTAGTCTTTCACATAGTCGATCAACATTATCAGGATCTTCCTTTTGGATCTCAACAGAACGTGCTTTTGGCACCTCCAATCGATTTTCCCGACATAATCTTTCCATTTGGACTCGCTCTATAAATAGTGCGGGCCATTTCAGAAGTCTAGTGTTTGCTAAACCATATCCTATTTGATTATCTGATGGTTCCTCCACCAAACCACATGGATCTCAATAGTACTTGGGCATGACAAAATGTCTCTTCCCAAACCTATCATGATAAGCACAAGAGGCATCTAACGAAGCAAATGGTGTTTCATCTTCAGCATCGCCACTTCCCCTTCCCCCTCCTCGTCGTGAACTGTCACCCCTTTAAGTTCCTACCACCTCTGCGATTCCCACTCCCTCCCATGAACCATGTAGCCATGCTAATTTTTTTAAACAAATGAATGATAATTTCGTAGAGCGAAATGAGTTGTAAGGTTGTGTCTTCACCTTTAGTCGTTTATATAGTTGGTTATGAACAGCTTTAGAAATATGGCCTTGCATGACAATCCCACATAAACGAACAAGGTATGAGTTGTCAGTAGAATGAAAAATCAGAAAAAAGGAAATATTGTGCACCAAGTCACATGACTTGACAATCCATCTGCATATACCGACAAAATAAAGGCATGCTCACTGTAAGGTAAATCAGTGAATTCACTGTTACCATGTGACTTTCTGAATTGAGAATCGCACATATATTAATAAAAAATGAGTTGTCATTGTAATAAAAAAGTCGAGCAAAAAATTGAGAAAACCAAAGTCTGTGCACCAAGTCACATGACTTCACAATCCATCTGCATATACCCACAAAATAAGGGCATGCTCACTGTAAGGTAAATCAGTGAATTCACTGTTGCCATGTGACTTTATGAATTGAGAATCGCACATATGATAATAAGAAATGAGTTGTCATTGTAATAAAAAAGTCGAGCAAAAAATTGAGAAAACCAAAGTCTGTGCACCAAGTCACATGACTTGACAATCCATCTGCATATACCCACAAAATAAGGGCATGCTCACTGTAAGGTAAATCAGTGAATTCATTGTTGCCATGTGACTTTATGAATTGAGAATCGCACATATATTAATAAGAAATGAGTTGTCATTGTAATAAAAAAGTCGAGCAAAAAATTGAGAAAATCAAAGTCTGTGCACCAAGTCACATGACTTGACAATCCATCTGCATATACCCAAAAAATAAGGGCATGCTGACTGTAAGGTAAATCAGTGAATTCACTGTTGCCATGTGACTTTATGAATTGAGAATCGCACATAAATTAATAAGAAATGAGTTGTCATTGTAATAAAAAAGTCGAGCAAAAAATTGAGAAAACCAAAGTCTGTGCACCAAGTCACATGACTTCACAATCCATCTGCATATACCCACAAAATAAGGGCATGCTCACTGTAAGGTAAAGCAGTGAATTCACTATTGCCATGTGACTTTCTGAATTGAGAATCCCACATATATCTATAAGAGATGAGTTGTCATTGTGTATCAAATAATCAAGCAAAATATCGAGAAAACCAAAGCCTGTGCACCAGGTCACATGACTTCACAATCCATCTGCATATACTGACAACTCTCTCCACGATTTGACTACTCAATGTTTGAAAAAATGAAGCTTATGTAGGCAATGTTGTGTTTCAGTTAGCTATGCATCATTCGTTGTTATGACCTACTATTTCTATCAGCGTCATTAGAATGGGTTACAATTCTAGTTTCTATACTAAGAGAATCGTCAATTTCTAGTTTCTACACAATTCCAATTGGGTTTTAAACTTAGTCCCCCAACTGGACCAACCACTTGGGTTTGAGCTTGTTTGTCCAGGACCCAAAGTTTAGTTTTCTGTCAACCCCCCATTCCTTACCAGAGTCATCATTTGTACTGGACTTACAAGAATTGGAAGGCGACTCTTTCTTCTTTCCTGATGGAGATTGAAATTCTTTACGTAGAGCATCCTATTTGACGAGGCCCAGTTACGGGAAGCTTTTCACCGACCTACCTGTTCTGTTTTATGTGTTATTGAAGGCGGTAGTTCGTTTCACCGAGTTTAGTTTTCTGTCAACCCCTCATTCATTACCAGAGTCATCATTTTTACTGGACTTTCAGGAATTGGAAGGTGACTCTTTCTTCTTTCCTGATGGAGATTGAAATTCTTTGTAAATTGATCCCTATTTCAGCAGCCCCAGTTAAGGGAAGCTTTTCACCGAGCTACCTATTCTGTTTTAGGTGTTTTAAGTATTCACATAATTCAACATACATTAATCCATTCATTAATCCAGAATTGAGAATCGCACATATATTAATAAGAAATGAGTTGTCAGTGTAATAAAAAAGTCGAGCAAAAAATTGAGAAAACCAAAGTGTGTGCACCAAGTCATATGACCTGACAGTCCATCTGCATATACCCACAAAATAAGGGCATGCTCACTGTAGGGTAAATCAGTGAATTCACTGTTGCCATGTGACTTTCTGAATTGAGAATCACACATATATCAAATTGGTGTTCAGGTAAACCAATTGCGTTTTAAATTGCTTACTAGAGTCATCATTTTGACTGGACTTCCAGGAATTGGAAGGCGACTCTTTCTTCTTTCCCTATGGAGATTGAAATTTTTTACATACATGATCTTTATTTCACGAGCCCAGTTAAGGGAAGCTTTTCACCAAGCTACCTGTTCTGTTTTATGTGTTTTAAGTATTCACATAATTCAACATACATTAATCCATTTGTTAATCCAGAACATTCATTAACTCATTGCAATTCAATAAAGAAAGTCATGAACTAATAAATGTGCTGTTATAAATGTAGTTATTTCATAAACTTCAGGTTCATTAAACAAATACTTCAAATACATCCGTATGTTAGATGAACAACAACATTGTCTTACACTCCAGACAACAAACAAATATATATGAAAGATAAAGGTGTTTGATTTCTCATTCCTCATCTGACATGTAGTAGTCAGAGAGATATTTTTCATTGTTTAAGACATTATTTCGCTCAATCACTTCCAAATCTCTGTTGCTTGCTTCTGTCATTTCGGTGGCTAGCTGAAGCATGAAATGTCGACATCTTCGCATCAACATTCTGTTATTCTCCTTCTTAATTCTACTAACTGCTTTTTCATAGTCACTGACATTTCGTCTAGCCATGGTTAATGAACGACGATGAGGTACCGGTGCCCCAAAGTTACGTAGATCATTAAACAATCCTTCTTGCTCCGTTACCCTGAACGCCCATTCTGCTCGGATACCAGCATAATAATCCTTTGGACTCGAGTACTTTTCGCTCTTGTAGTCATAACTAAATGGAGGTAGCAGCCAGACTTTCGGATTTCTTTGTTGGCGTGAACTTCCTTCACCTCTTGAAGACATTGTTCCTAAAATAAACAAACAAATAATAATAGTAATTGTAGATATATTACTATTGTTATGACTTGAACAAACATCATATTGGGGTTGTCGCTATTTATAGACATCATACTGAGGGTTAACTAGAGATGATCTAGTGACGATAATGCATGCTGGGGCACTATGGAACAAGTGATACCCGTGATATTATTTTTTAGCTTTTTATTTCATACAATCCTGAGTACCCGTGACTTTGTTTACCTGTGATGTAGTCACGGACGTGGTTGTCAGATAAAGTCATCATTGTAGGACAGAGGATGACACTGCAATCCCTTCATATTGGAGTAGTGAGTTGTCAAATAAAACAATATGCAGTGAGTTGTCACATCGCCTCATGAAACTATTTTTTCATGCTTACTTTTTTAATACAGTAAGTAGTGACTTGGAATTGACGATTTCAGTACAAATTGGTATTTTCAAAAAATTATAAATGAAATTAAATCCTTAAATTTTCTTTGTTTTAAACTAATATTCTTCATAAACAACCTATATTTTATTTTATTTTCACTTAATGAACTTCACAGTCATCCTATTTTCTCCTGTTTGCATTTATTGTTTCTTTTTGTATATTCTGCAATGTGATAAAAAAAAAATAACGCATTTACTTGCGCTGCAGAAAGTCACATGCATCACGTAATTTGAGGAAAAAAGTGACAAACTATATAAGCATGGCAAAGTCAGAAAGTCACATGCATTACTGCATCACTGCATAAAGCGACATGCATCACTGCATCACTGCACAAAGTCACATGCATCGCTGCACAAAGTCAGATGCATCACTGCATTGCTGCACAAAGTCACATACCATCTGAACTTGAAAAACAAAGCATCCAAATTATTACACCGGTTCAAGTAATTGGTGAGCATCACTGACAAATGTTGGACGTATCACCGCGCCGAGCATAAAGATTTTGAAATTGTAATTTCACATTTATTTTTTAAAAAAAAATTCAGGCAGAGAAATTTGACTACTTAAGACGTTTAGTCGGTTGATCAGCTTGGTTTTTATTTTATTATTTTTTTTTTATGTTTTTACTTTTTGTTTTGGAATAACAATCAATTGTGCAATTCATAAAAGTCGAAGTGACAACTCCTATCAAGTTGATGCATAGTTGCTCAGGTCATAAAAGTTGACGTGACAACTCTGATGCATAGTTGATTACAATAATTTCATACATACAGCTACCATGTGTATATATGGTATAAATATCGCATCATACCATAATAAAAGTTTTACAGCTATTTCGAGCGATATCATCATGAGATATACGGTGGTTGATCTATATTCAGCAATGGGTCGCTATTGGGTTGCAGATGGAGATGAATTTGAATACCCAATGAATCCAAATCTGCGTTACTCACGTGCCACCGTCAATACCATGAGAGCTGAGTGGGAATTTCGCAAAACTCGAGCAAACGTTCTCGTTGAGCTATGTCGTGAAGTTAATCTTAAATTTCCTCGCCAGTTAGCCATGCGTATGCCAACTGACACTCCACAGTTGTTGCAAAGGGCATTGCATCGTATCCGCGATGAGGTTAATCGCATGACCCAACGTTTGCAAAGGTCCAGACTAATGAAGACCGCAAATGAGCGTGCCGAAGATGGGTTAATGGATGATGCACACCAGTACTACGCCTGGAGCATAGATGTTATGTATGAATCTGATATTGAGATGTCAGATGATGATGATAATGAATGAAATTGTTTGGATGAACGCCCAAACCATTTCTGTAATGCATGCAATTTTTAATGCTTATCCACGACTTATCTTATCAATGAAGGGAGATATTTCAATTGTTTTCAAATATTTATTGTAATTCTACCTTTACTTTCTCTCCGTTATTGTTATTTTGAAGAACGCTACTTGAACTAGACTTTCATGATTTCATGCATTATTGATGTGGAATATAATAATGATACTTAATGAACAAGGTATGAGTTCATATCGATTGATAGTTGAAATACTTGTGTTTGTTTAGATATTTATTTTGTTTCCTTTTTGTTCATATTGCTCCCCACAACTATCCATTATGCAATGTTCACATTTTTTTCCCAGATTTTTGTTGTATAAAATTTTTACAAACCTGTAGCAACACAAGTGGTCCTCCAATCTCATTTAATCATAAAATCCTATCAATTCTTATCATTTTTTTCCTGTTTTCGTTTTCATTTGTATGGAAATCATCAAAACAAGTAAGAATAAAAAATTGTGAAATTATATTTTTCGAAGAAATAAGTATGACACATTTACATCATCTGTACAAGTTTGATATACAAAAACTATAACAAAAACTATAAATAAAATAAACTATACACTTCACAGCACACCCGCTAATGCCCTAACCTGCCCCCAGTCCCAGAACCCCGACCGTGGACCTCTCTCCTCGGTCTCCTGTGGTAGACTCTCTGAATATCTGGCTGCTGTGGAGCCTATGACTGTGACTCCCCCTGTACTGCATGTGCTGCCCCTGATCCTGGCTGTGGCGGAAGATCGGATACTGCTGTGAGCTGTGAAACTCCATCATCTGGTGTAACTATATCAGGATCTGCAGCTGGAGCTCGACCTCTGCCTCTGCCCGCACCCCGACCTCTGCCGCGACGTCCGCCACGACCAAAACCTCGGCCTCTCCCGCGCGCTCTGGGGGGGCTCAATATGGCCCTCAGCGTCAACGTGGGAGATGTCAGTGAGAACTGCATCATGTGTACTCATGGTCGCGGTCGAACTGTCTGGTGGTGCTAACTGGGTGGGTGGGGTAACAACGTCATGCATGTATCGGGGCGGTGTCCAATCAGGGTCAGCCACATAAGGTATGCCAGTATGCTGCGTAAGAAGTACGTCGAGGGAATCTGTAGATATGTATGGGGTAGTATGTGGTGGGGTCGAAGGCAGTGTGGAAGGAGCTGATGTGGCAGACGCTGAAGTGGAAGGCGCTGACGTGGACGGCGCTGATGTGTTTGGAGCACCTGCTGAAGTGTGTACACCGTAGTGGCCGAAATGCAAACGACCTCCCCGATGGGCAACCTGGAATGCCTGGTACAATAACTCCCGGATCTCTGCAACGGCCTCCAAGGCATGCTGTGCATCACGTCTCAAATGGGCGTCCTCAGCCAAGTGAAACGACCTCCCAGCTCCAGCCACCTGAACAAACATTCAGACGTATTATTAGGCTACAGTTCACTGAATGTAAATCAAGTATGATTTTAATAATTATCTGACACATAATATGATACTCACCAATGCCTCAAGATAAGGGACAACTCCTTGATATCCAGACTCAGACACGTGGCTCGGATTCCCGACTAGTAGGTGTGTATGTCGCCGATACCACAACATGTAAGGGTCGGAAGAGGGGATCACGTCATCGCTGTAGTCAGCCTGTACAATACTGTCCCAGCGGGCATCCCACAACTGTATATATCGCATAAAAAACAGACGCCAGTCAGTGCCAGCTCGGCCACGCCTATCAGTGACGTGCAACTGCCACTCAGTGTCGAACCGATCTGGCACGGACTGCACCCGACCAAACTGTCGGAGGACATGATGGGGGAGATGCCACTCAACCACGTCAAAACAAATAAGTGGCACTCTTGCCATCCATATCTCCTGACCCAATCGGCAGTAGTCGGGGAGCGTATCGAGGACCCCAGCGTAAGGCTGCCAGATAAACTACAATGACGACAAATAATTTAAATTTTGCTCGTAAACTCAAAACATATACAATGAAGAAGACAACTAAAACGCAATAAAAAAAGTTCATACCTCGCCCTCGATCATGCGGTCCAGCTGGTCTCTATAAACTACCACTACGTGGGTCGAGACGACCTCATGGTCCATGTCAACCCTCCACCGGCCATCTCGCGGTCCGGTGGGCAACTGCATGTCCCCTTCACCCATAGGAAGCTCACTAGGACCAACCGGTTGCCGCCTAGACGGGGCAATGCGAATCAATCTCTTCCATGCCCAAATCTGCAATAGTTTGAATACAATTACAATACTGATATATGGCTATAAATATGAATTGACATGTAATAAAATTGTTACTAACCTGTAGCAACACAAGTGGTCCTCCAATCTCCCTCGTACCCACCTGAGCTGCTCGACATAGCATCCTATACAACCATGCCAGAGCCGCGCTACCCCAGCTGTACTGCCCAATCTCCTCAATGTCTCTCAGCAATGGCAAGTACATCAGCTTGACCAGGTTCTGTGACTTATCAAGGAGAAGTACCCCCCCAATAAGCCACAGAATATATGCTCGGGTATGTTGCTGTACCAACTCATCTGGAGCATGATTTGGAAGATGAGCAAAGTGCTCGGCCAGCCACCTCACCCTCACTCTACCTGCCTGTAAATCTGCTGGTGTAGGTGCTACTCCCAATAGCTCAGCATATAGGGCTATCCACTGCTCCGTCGCGAGAGAAGAGTCAACTCTAGTAACTGCTCGGCCATCAATCCGAAGACCATATAGGACGGATATGTCCTGCAACGTGACGGTGGCCTCCCCAATCGGGAAATGGAATGTATGAGTCTCTGTGCGCCACCTCTCAACGAGAGCAGTGATGAGTGCGTGGTCCAGTCGAATGTGCCCAATACGATACACACCATAGAATCCCGCGCGTAATAGATACTGCAAGACTCTATGGTCCAACGGATGCTCCCACAATCCAGAATCTGCCCGACGACATGTCAACACGGTGCGTGCCTCATCCTGCACAACAGAATTACCAGTTCAAATAATAACATTATCCCGAAATATACAACAAAATGCAATGTATTTTAATTGTAGCCGTAAAGTGCAACAAACGTTATTGCATACCGGACGGTCCCACATACTGTCAGCCCGATGTGCCTGTCTGAACAGTGGAACCTCCTCAGGTACATGTGCCATGAAGCCTGTACAACTGAAATTATTGATCCATATCAAAAGCTCATTTAATCATAACATAATAACAGAGAAAACTGTAATTATTGATTTTGTACTGAACGATGTAAAATACAATGAAGTAAATGTTATGGGTTCGAGAAAAAGACAAATTTATGTGCCACTTACACGGAAGCAATTCGAAATTAATGATTACATTTATGGCATATTTGACAAAACTGAAATATTTATTTTGTAATGCTAAAAGTTTGAATAAATTATAAATTTTGCAAAATACATATAAAATTTTGTAATTGTGAACAAAAACCGCAGCATTCCAATTTTTAAAATTTTAATTTATAATAGGTTAATTTTTTTAAAATTTGTAACTTTTTTAAATTATAAAATGTGAACAATGATTGCAGCATTCGATATTTAATTTATTCAAAAATATGAAACTTTGAAATGGTAGAAGAACTACGTGATTAAGTATAGAATATTGTAATACACATTTCGAATCAAGTACTCCGTGAAAAACTAGTACACATTTTCAATAAATTATAAAAGTTTGAATAAATTGTACACATTTTCAATTTTGCATTACACATTTTTTACTCAAGTACACATTTTGTAATACACACTTCAAATGTACGACCCCGTTTACAAATAAAGAATTTAAAAATACATAATTAAATGATCTATTACAAATGAAGAATTTCAAAATGATATATTACAACATGTAAGTATTACATAGTCTTCATCGACCAAGTCGCGCCAGACATGTTCGCTTGTCATGACCTGTCTGGTGGCACTCACTGCAACGAGCTGTCAAACGCCTGTCTGATATATCCATCTCATTCGGAATACGAGCCATAGATGTACGACCCCGTTTTACTTCTCGCAGACGAAGGTCATTAGGCATTAAGGTCCACTGCGGATCATCCCAATAATCTTCATGCGGTATTGGGTTGAATTTAGTTTCCCAAACCCTCATGTATACAGGAAGCCTGTATACTGGATCAACGTACTGGAATGGATTGTCACCGCATTCAGACATTACAGCGAGCATATGAGAACATGGATAGTGTCTTATCTCATATTTCCCACAACTGCACGTGGGTTGATTCATCCGCACAATCTGTCTATTGCAACCTCGTCCACGGCGAAAAGATGTTTGCACCTCAAATACACGGCGGGGCCTATAAGATAATATTGAAACAAACTAATAAAGTTCATGTTTTTAGATGTAATTAACTTAACAACATAATAATAACAATTTTTTCACATTACGAACTAACCTGTCATATGATATCAACTTGAAAGTATTTCCCCTTGCGATACCCTCCTCCATAGTTCTTTGCATCTCTCTAGGGTATTGGAAGTCATTGCGTACATCTGTTTCAGCTTGGGCTCCCATCTCGTCAAAATATTTGACGAGTCGTCGAAATGTGAATTCAACCATAGTTGAAATAGGTAAGTTCCTTGCACCTTTCAAGACGCTGTTGAAACACTCTGCATCATTACAGGTCAATACCCCCCAGCGATATCCACCGTCATATGCAAGGGCCCAGTCCTCAGGATTCATCTTGTGGACCCAATCGATGGCTTCTTGGTTAATAGCCTGTATCTGGTCTAAGTAACCATTACACTTTCGTCGTTGATCAGCACTCCTTGCTTTCCACAAAAGTTGTTTGAGCTCCTTATTTCTGAAATGTGTGTTAAAGTTACTGCAAACATGTCGAAGGCAGTGCCGATGATATCCAACAAATTGGAGCGAGGGATTCAGCCAATGCCGCCTCACAGCAGCTAAAATACTCTCAGCTCGATCAGATATCAAAGTCACTCCCTGTCGGTCCATGACAATATGTTCCTTGATATTTTGAATGAAGAACGACCAAGACTCCAAACTCTCCCTGTCGACAACAGCGAATGCAAGCGGTAATATTTTGCCATTGGCAGTGACAATCGTTGCTACAAGTAACACACCAGTGTATTTACCGTATAAGAATGTACCATCTATAGTTATAACAAGCCTACAATATCTAAAGCCATCGATGACGGGTTTGAAAGACCAGAAAACAAAGTGGAAGACGGGTGTAACAGCGCCCGCGTGGGACCTCGTGCTACAGTTCGGACTCTCGATTTGTGTCACGGTTCTTAATCTGAACCAAAGAGTCCAAATCTGGCAAATCGTTTGAGAAAACAGATTTTGTTGAAAAAGTAGTGCCAAACATGGACTGCTTTGCCAGATACAGAGTCGCCACCTAAATATTTTTTAATGGGGAAATTTAGGAAACCCTGACTCGGTGCCGAAGGCCACATGTCCGTCATCACCGGAGTTGTCTCGGCTCGGGAGCTTGGGTACGATCGGGGAAGGTCAGCTATGAGCACCCCCTTTCGCCCGGTCCGAAGACCGGCCTCTACTAACCGTGATATCCATTTTTGAAAACGTTACGTGTTCTTATTCCATTTATTAGCCTAGAATTACTATGTTATGCGCACAGCAAACAAGTATAGACTAGATTGCCTAATTTGGAAATAAACATTGCATATCCGTTTGGTTTGAAAATGCTTTGGAATTTGCTACTCGCAAGTAGGCTAAAATACGGATTTCAACGAGTTTTTCCAACTCAAACAATCCGGCCTTCACCCACAGGCATTCAAAACAGTTTAACACATAAGCATCTAGCCACATGTTAAGCATGCTGTTATGGCAACATTCACACTCATGCGATATGCTAAAGCGGAAATACTTACATAGTACTCCGTGCCAAAACAAAGAACTTGTTAGTAATCATGCATGATCCAAGTTCATGTTAAAAATGGCTAATGCAACACATGCAAAGATGCAATCTAAACAGGCTCGGCTAACCCTAGAATGGCATATGAAATGCTACAAATAACATGTATTCAATTTGGAATTGAAAAGTACAATGTAGTTTGTATGATGTACCGAGCCCGATGCATGTCAACAAATGCATGAATGCACGCATGCATAGCATAAGGTATGCTAAATTAGACGTGACCTAATACTAACCATCAAAGCAGGTAAGTAAAAGGGAAGAAAGACGTGAGGTTGGAAGACATACACACACTCACGCACACTTATTACAGATTTGCCCTCGCTCGGAGGGACCAAATAAATGTTACAAATTAATTAACTACGCAAGCTAATTAAATATTACAAATTAACTAATTAACAAATTAACTAATTAATTAAAGCAGAAAAATGCCTCGGGAAGCGTGCCACCATGCGCAAGCTGCCTCTGTTTTCCTTCCTTTCCTCCTCTGGAGGCTGTCAGAGCCTCAGGACTGCATCCTTGGACAGAGGGTATCATCACCGGCTAGATGAAACTTCCACCGGCAGTGTAGTATAGCCATCGGCACAAAATAGGGTCTGTCGGCAGAGAAAAATGTGCCGGTCGGCACATTACACTGCCGGTCGGCAGAGTATTCCTGCAGAATCTGCAAATGACAGCAACAGAGGGCAAGGCAAAGCATGGCAGCACAATTCAAGGCATGTATGCATCAACCATGTCTCTTATCATTGTGATGACTCAAAGGGACATGTGCCTTGGTTCTCGGACCACCAATCACGCATTTCCATGCATGATGGCCCAAAGAACCAAGTATGCAACTTTGGTTTCAAATGTATGCACACCAATCAAACAAAACTCCCAATCCCTATCACACAAGTCAAGGGACAAGGAATGCATGCGAGATGCAATGCAACCTAAGCATGCAACCTAAGGAATGCAACATGGCATGGTAACAAACTCATGCAAGCATACAAGCATACGAATGGTAATGCTAACCAATGTCAAGATGGACTTATATGTGATTTGGGCAGCTCTAATAAGGCCCAAAACAGTAGCCATGGTGCTATAAAATGGAGGCTAAATGGCATGCACACACACATGATGGAAGGCCTACACTTGGGCACAATTTAAACAACCCTCAAGCACACTTAAAAGGGATAAACGAGAGCAACTTGCATGCAACCTAAGCATTGAAATCATGTCATAAAATGATGCCAAATCATATTAAGCAAGACAAGCAAATGCATGTAAGCATGGTCTAAGCACTTGAAGCAAGTCATGAAGCTTTGAAGCATGTTTATCACAACAAACATGGCATGCATTGAACAACCTAAAACAGGTTTTTAGCTCATAACATGAGGCCCAAAAGACCACTTAGATGGCGTCTAGATGGCTCAAAGACAAAGGCATGCAAAGGTACCAAAACATGGAGCATTGCAACATATGCTTTCAAAGCATTAAAGAGGCATGCAAGGCAATCAAACAAGCATGGAAATGGGACTGAAATGACATATAGAATGATCCCAAATCACCAAAACAATGCAAAGATGGCATGCTACATATGCACATACTCAAGGCCAACAAGCCCAAATGCAAAGGAGCCATATAATGCATGCAAAGATCAACCCAAACGACTATGGACAGAGCTAAAGCATGGCAAAATAAGCACATAAACTTCACAAATGCAAGCCTAAAACATGCTCCAACAAAGGCTAACAACCTAGACATGTTAAGGCACAAATATGGCATTACAAGGCAACTATGCTAAACATGCATAAGGTTCCAAAACCAACTTTAAATCATGTTATATCATGGATATATAAGCATGAAAAAGAAACCAAACATGCTCAACACACACTCAAGCATAGGCTTCTTTAAGAGGCCAAAATGTGCCCTTTTCAAGGACAACAAGGAGAGGGGGTGGCCCTCTCCTTCTTGGGACTTCAAAGCATCATCTTTACCACTGAAATCCCTCAAGATTTCAGTGGTGAAGAGACCTCAAAACCAAAATCCCGGAGCTAGCACAAAATGGCTCAAAATGAGGCCTTTTGGGGCCTAAGGGTGGTCAACACCCCTCAAACAACAAAACACTCTTAATAAACAATAAAGAGGGCTTAAAAATAGAACTTTTTTATGTTATACAATAATCACAAAAATAGCTCTAAGATAGGTATAAAATTGATGCAAGAATGGGGAATAAAGGTGTAAGTTTCTTACCCTTGTAGTCCTCTTCAACAAGGATGCTCCAATGGCCTCCTTTGGCTCCAAATCAGTCAAGAAACTCAAGAACAACCCCTTAGAACTCTAATCTTAAGAGGAAGGTGAAACACTAGGTGTTTGTGTGCAATAGTAAGGCACAAAACACCTAGTGTGCAAAATGGGAGGGAAAGAGAGATAGATTGTGTATGTCTAACCCTAACCCTAGAAAACCAGAGCTCTTCTCTGTCTTCTTTCTCTAAAAAATGTCTAAGCCTCTCTCCTTTCCAAGCCTTAGAGAGAGCCCTCTCTATAAGCCTCTTGTAAAGCTTATTCAACAAGCTTTGCAAGAGGGAGATCCCTCCATACACGTGTATGGAGGGGAGAAAAAGTTATACAGCTGTCCTAAAATATCTGCAAAAGCAGATGAACAGCAATCGGCCGGCAAAAAATGCCATCTTGGCCAAACAAAGTGCCGACCGGCACAAAAAAGTGCTGACCGGCAACAAATAGTGCCGACCGGCAAACTATTTTGCCGGTGGCAGCAAAAACCAGCCGGTGGCATCTAGCCACTGCCGGTGATGGGTGGGGATGGTCTACAAGCCCTACCCTGCCCTTCCAAGGCAAAACACAAGTGTTTGGTGCAAAACCGGACACTAAACGGTCAAGTTCGGAGATCCTGAGGCGGGGCGCGCGAGCCGATACCTCCGGGAACTCCAAACGAACACAAACATGGATAATCACCGAGTGTTCAAACGGTGACGTCCAAGTCTTGAGGACGGTCAAAAATGGGGTGTCTACAACGGGTATAATGGTTGCATGCCCGGTATATCTATGCTTCCATGTCACGATGGTGCCAGGATTAGATGTCTGTAATGCATGCATGAATTTAGGCAATTGCCTGTATGATTCATCCCAATCACCGAATACCATTTTAATTGCCTTTGCCCTTGCATGCCACGCCTTCTTGTATGATATACTATAGTTCATGGTCTTTTTTATATCTTCGATGACATTCTTAATTGGCATATCAGGTTCATTCTGCATACGACAATCAAATATGAGTTGGATTATCTAGATGTGAACACTATAAACAAACAAATATGTATGTATATGTAAACATTTATTTTTTATACTAACCGCAACTTGTCCCAAAATATGAGAAGCAATGTAACTGGAGCTAATATTAGTGTGGTCCCTGTTCATTCGTGGGTATAAACAATGGTGAGGACCCCTGTACTGCTTTATTTCAAACAGACCATGTTTCCTACTAAGAGATGCACGCAACCACCAACTGCAGTCGTGCTTGCAAGCAGACACCCAAAGGTCTCGCTTGGAGGTTACGACCTTATACTCTCGATTATTTGTTGCATGGTACAATTTCACAGCATATAGAAGTTGCTTCTTATCAACAAAAACCATTCATCTGTCCAACTCTGGATTTTTAGCACTCCAGATCCGGTTACGGGGAACGACATCACGAGTACTAATCTCAAAATCACCACCCATGTGAATGTTGTCATAGAAAGGGATTTCAACTCTAGGTGGAATGGGGGCATTTTCAGGTTGAACGGGAGCCTGGGCATCATATTCTTCATCATCATCATCATCTGATCCGTCTAATACATTTTCTTCCTCACACATTTCATTGTCATCATCGTTTAGGGCGACATCAGGACCATACATGTCACTGTCAGCAAACTGCACCTCGTTCACTGTTTCAGCCATATTACCAATAACTTCAACCAGAGTGGTATGATGGCTGCATGTCGGCACATCTTGTGTGTTACTGTCAAATTCATAACCATATCCACCACGTGAACTTGATTCTACACCATGGCCCTGAAATGACTGTTGTGTGTAGCCCAATGGATAACATTGATCTGATTCATACATAGGAGACTGAAACGCTGTTGTGTCAATCCCATGCGTCAGCAATGTAGTGAACGGACGAGAATCCATATGTGTCATGTTCGGGATATTGTGTACAATCTCTTTATCAATGTAGACTTCCAAACAATTTGGTGCTTGAAAACTTGCACCGATACTTAATACGGTGTTCAACGCCTCATCGTCATTGATCGGTAATATCTTGTATTTGCTGTGTGCTTGCCACTGGCGATAAGGATATCTACATTTGAAGGTCAATCAGACACTTTCCCCGTAACTTGCCACCTTTGACGTAAACATCTCCTCCAAATTGCTAAGCGTGGTGCCAATTTGCACCGCATATATCCCTTTCGGCTCAGCATCATATGCTACGCCTTCATCAGGATCCCGAATTATGTTTCCCCCCCCCAGTAGAAAATAATTGGAACAGTCTCCATATACTTGCTTCAATTAAGACAAAAAATATTAAAATAGCAACAATATACTTATATCTCCTTGTACTTGTAAAAGAATTATATGAAATTATACTCATTCAATTACAATTACTTGTGACGCACAAACTGTATTTAAGTAATCATCAATTATAATCCAACATTCATTATTGATTTTTTAATTAAGATATGAGTTAAAATAATGATAATGGTTTAGATTTTTTAGCTTTTTAAGAAATACATCTTACAACTTATGAAAAAATTAACATCATCCTCTTATGCTATGCTTTTTACATTACTTATTATGAGTAAGACCATGGTCTTGTGCACATTAAATGTAATTCAACTAACAGCTTTATTAATTTTGGATTAATTTTGTATAAATTAGAAAGTAACAACATTTGTAATCATTAAATAAATATAATTTTATTAGTGTGATAAACATCTTAATTTTATAAGGACTTGTTATTTTACTTCTGAAGTTGTAATTTAAAATGTATCAAAAATGTCTGTGTTACATGGATTCTTGAAAACAAATCAAGTAACCATATCAGACACTTGACACCTAGATAAGTGTATCATATGTATGGTCGATACTTCTCATCAGGTATGCACATATCCACGATTTTAGCCAAAAAAAAATTTGTTCTGAACTCGTTGTTATAAACCACGATTTAAGCCAAAAAAAATTTTATTCTGAACTCGCAGTTATAAACCACGATTTTATCCAAAAAAAAAAAAAATGGACTTGTGTACTCAAAACATATATATTAAAATGTGATCAGAACATCACTTATGTTGTTGGTAGCTCAAGTGGTAGTGCAATGGTGATGGCCAGGCAGAGGCGTGGGTTCAAACCACGCCAACTCCTTCTCAATTTTCAAAAAACTCAATTTTCAAACAACTACCTCGGCATCACCATTGCACTACCACTTCAGCTACCAACAACATAAGTGATGCTTTGTTCACATTTTAATATATATGTTTTGAGTACACAAGTCTTTTTTTTTTTTTTTGGATAAAGTCATGGTTTATAACAGCGAGTTCAGCAGAAAAACAAATTGGCTAAAATCGTGGTTTATAATAGCAAGTTCAGAACAAATTTTTTTTGGACTAAAATCGTGGTTTATAACAGCGAGTTCAGAAGAAAAATTTTTTGGGCTAAAATCGTGGTTCAGAACAGCGAGTTCATAATAAAAATTTTTTAATTAAAACCGCGTTTTGTAACCGCGATTTCTTAATCAAAATCGCGTTTTCTAACCACGATTTTAAGATTTTCCAAATTGCACGCGGGACAGGCGCAGGAATGTTGAAATCGTGGTTGTGAACCGCGACTTAGCTTATTTCGAGAATTCTTTCAAAACTAGGCTTAGTTTGGGAATTGAATTAGTATTTTGACTTTTTTTGGGAAATGGCCCTAGGTTGTGACCTTATATAAATTATAAAGTGTTGGTAAACTTCATTTATACATAAAGAAATTTGATTTATACATATTCGTGACCACGCTTGTAAGTAAAATATGTAAAAACGTGTTTTCAAAACACATTTTGAACAAAAATTCAAAACCAGTACTCCCTCTTATTTGTCACAGACACTGACACTCACTCTCTCTATCTCTCTGTCTGACACAGATACCAACAACACTTCCACTCACATGAAACATATATAATTTTTAATATATATAAATTTTATTTTATACAATTCAGAACAATTAATTTTTTTTAATTTAATTTATCTTTTTAAATAATTTATTTTTCAAATTATTTTTTTTGTTCCAATGATTTTTTTTTTTTCAAATAAACCTCAGGGGTGTCAGTGTAATTTACCTAAAAAAAAAATTTACATTTTAAGAATTAAAGTAAAAAAATAATCATTTTATATAGTTGATTATTATTTGCTATTATCAATTATTATTATATATATATATATATAATAATAATAAAATATTGGTATGAATTTTACAAAATAAAATTTATATATATTAAAAAGCCTATATGTTTGATGTAAGTGTGAGTGTTGTGGGTGTGTGTGTCAGAGAGAGGGATAGAAAGAGTGTTTGTGAGTGTTTGTGACAAACAAGAATGAGTGCTGATTTTGAATTCTTTGTTAAATTTTTACATTTTGCTTAGAAGTGATTATTATCCACGGGTCAACAATAAAACCGTGGTTTGCAACCACGTTTTCTGAAGATAGAAAGAATTACTTAACCACAACATGGTTATGTATAAATCAAATTTTCTTAATCAGATTTACTTTAAAAAAGTAATTACTTCAAAATTTTTGTATAAATAAAATTTCTTTAAAAGCGTGATTTGTAACCTAGACAGATATATCAATAATTTTGAATATGAAGACATTACGAAGATTCTTCTTTTATTTTTCTGTTCATATAATTTTATACTATAATTTGTATGAAGTATTGTATTTATTCAGTGTGATTGGACAAAACTGGACAAGTCATACAAAAATCTTAAATCATAGTGTAACTTTTTCTATGAAATTATTATTTTTTTCATTGAGTTCAAATAACTCGACTGATTTTGTATGACTTACACTTAATTTTAATTTCAAACATTGTTCACGTCATTTTTTATAACTGGTGGTCAAATTAGTGAGATTTGTGGACAATTAAAAAGAATTTACTTTTATTGACATTATTCCCTCTGCCAATAGGGACCATAATGACAAAGTTATTTGATAGGTTATTTCCTATGACATTATTCCCTAACTTAGGGAAATAACCTCATTCGAAATAACGTAGGAAATAACTTAGGGAAATAACATAATAAAAAAATTATCGACCTGAAGCGAGTCAAACTTGAGTTTCATTAATATTAAAGAGCTCTTATTATCTGTTAGAAATTAGGTATGCTCCTTTCAGATCTCAAGTTGAAATCTCAGTATGTTTCATTAATTGAGATTTGTCGGATCTACGTGGAATGGACATTTGGTGTGGATTGTAAGATTAGTTGATAAATACGTAAACTGATTCAGACATCCGACTATCATAAAAAGTTATAACTTAATTGAATAAACATAATGCAGGCGCATAGAGAATAAGTCAATTGGATAATTCAAGTGGGTCAAAATTATCGAGAATGACTCATTTTATAAATCAAATATTTTAATTTTTTCAAACATAATTCCTAAACAAATTTGTTTTTTTTTTTTTTTTTATATCAAATGTTTTCATAATAGCATTTTCCATGACGACTTGGAAGGCCTCTTTTCGCAAAGAGGTAAAAAGTAATGTTTTGACTTCTAATTTTTTGTGGATCAAATTATTCGACCTCTAATGTTTATATCAATTTTTTGTAGGTCACTTCTAAAAAGTCATTTATTTATATCAAATTTATAAAAGGGAATGTCATGAATTTTAAGGAGGAAAAACTCGAAAATGAAATTCAACCGTAAATGGGGCAAGAAATTCAAGTCAACTATACTTTTTATATTTAACCACGATTACATTTGAATTTAGTGCATAAATTTAGTCAAACCAATTTTTCTTATCGTAGGGGCATGTGGCATCAATGGCATATTTTAAGGTTTTATTTTATTTTTTATTTTTGGGTCAACATTCTAAGTAGTTAGATTTTTAATTTGTTAATAAAATTTTAGTGTACTACTTAAAGGTTCACCCATAGAAAATATTAAGCAGGCCTACACTTCAATTATCTGACTTTTCTATTTTGCCATATCCCTATCTTTCCTGGCCAAAATGATGAGAAAACTTCCATAGCAATTTCTTATCACAAATTTTGTTCCTTACTTTTCAATTTCTTATTCTTACTTAAAAAATTGAAAGTTAGAACAAAATTATTTTTGTTACTTTATTAATTTTAAGTTATTACTACTCCACATCACCTAATTAATAATAATTTTTACAGCCAAATTAACGTTTCTCTTTCTTATGTAATTATTATTATTATAGATAATTATCTATTCATTACGTAAATATTATTTGTTCCTAAAAAAATTATATAACATTATTTAAAAATTTTAACTTATCATAAATTTCTTAACCCCTAATTTCTGACATAACCCTCATTTCTGATTTCACAATTTAAAACCGTTAATTGAAAAATGATTTCACATTCATCAATTCAAAACCCTAATTCAAAACCAAAACCCTCATTTCTGATTTCACATTCAATAGAAAACCATAACCCTCATTTTCTTATTTCAAACATAATATTTAAATTTTGCTAAACAGATGCAACATTCAACAGATTTCACATTGAACAGAAATCTGATTTCACATTCAATACAAATCTGATTTCACATTCAACAGATTTCACAATTATAAACAGATTTAAGATAAATATAAACCATTCAACATTCACATTCAACAGATTTGTAAACAGATTTCACAAATATAAACCCTAACCCTAACCCTAACCCTAATTTAAAATTTAAGATTTCACATTGAACAGATTATCTATAATTAAAATTCAACAAATTATCTATAATTAAACACATTCAACCAATTCAACAACAAATTATCTATAGCAAAAGATTTCACATTCAACAGATTCAAGTATTTTTATTTGCTATGCATATGAAGATAATTTTAGGGTACCGAGATATGAAAGGCATTGATGTATTTGGATGTATTTTTATTTCCCCTCTTTTTCTTTTTACTTACCAAAAAAAAAAAAAAGCAATGAGAAAAACTGGTACGTTAGGTGGCATGCTTGTTTCTTGTCGGTGTCTAACATGTGTTGGACACGGTACCTATTTTGGAGTGTCCATGCTTACTAGCTTGAGTCTTATTTGTATGGACTTTTTTGAGTTTGAATGTTGTTGGATTGATTTGTGTTTTATTATGTTTTAAGAGTGCAGGATAGTTTGGTAATATTACTTACAAAAAAAGAGAGTTTGGTTAATAATTAGTTTTGCTGGATGTGGGTTTTAGAATGAGTCCATGGGTTGTATTATTGGTGAATATTGTTATTGGGTCTTATATATGATGTCTTTATTAGGTGTAGAATATTTTTAGTTAGTCAAAGTTTTTAGTTGATTAATTTTAGTCATAGTTCTTGTAGAATTAGGAGGTACATCAATATGGGAAAATGGGTCAGCCACTTTAGTTATCTTAACAGTCATGGGTAGGATTAAAACATGATTTGGGTTTCGGGCTAAACAGGTTGGTTCAAATCATGGCTCACGCCTGGGTATAAGGGCCGAATCAAATGAAAATCGGTTAGGTCACTTACTGGAAAAATTTTACTATAAAAAAAGTACTAATAGAGTTAGGAGAGTCCACCAACCTATATATACTTGTATAATTTTGTTATTCATTAGAATTGAGAGTTTGAGAATTTGTGTGAAGCTTTTGAAACTTTATGTAATGCTTTGTTTAGACTTACCTTAGGGGTCAAATCTTTTTTTAAAAAAAGACCTACCTTAGGGGTAATTCTTATGGAAGTTTAGGTAGAATTTGTAAATTTTTGTCTTTTCTTAGTTAAAATTACTGTTGCTGGGGTACTGTCAGAGCCATAAAAAGTCCCATTTTCAGACTCCAAAACATTATGTCTTGATTAACAATCAACCTTAATCTATTCCCATACTTTTGGCCCTTTTAATTACTAACACATAAAACATCCCAAAACAGCAGCTGTCCAGAGGATCCAACAACCTGCCTTCTAGAAATGAATTCTAATTCTAGCCTTATTCCTCTCCAAAAATTGGATTCTTTCTTCATCTTAGAACCCTAAAACCTAACAAACCTTTCATAGCCAAAACCCACCACAAATGAATTCTAATTCTAGCCTTATTCCTCTCCACAAACCTTTCAACAAATTATCTATAATTAAACAAATTCAACAAATTATCTATAATTAAAATTCAACACATTCAACAAATTATCTAACCCTAACCCCAATTTATTATTTCACAAATATAAATCGTAACCCTAATTTATTATAAATCGTAATAAATTCATTATTTCTGATTTATTATAAACCGTAACCCTAATTTATTATAAACCGTAAACAAATTCAACAAATTTATTATTTCACACATTGAACAAAAATTTCACAAATATAAACCGTAACCCTAATTTATTATTTCTGATTTCACAACATTTTATTCACGAATATAAACCATAACCCTAACCCCACATTCATGAACCCTAACCCTAATTTATTCACAAATATAAACCCTAACCCTAACCCCACATTCATGAACCCTAACCCTAATTTATTCACATTTTCACAAACATAAATATATTCACAAATTTAAACTCTAATCCTAATTTATTCACAGTAAAGTAGATGATAGAAGCCATACCAACGAGAGAGAGAGACATTACTGAATCAATCAGAGGGAGCTCCAGAGAGAGAGAGAGAGTAGCGAGCTCCAGAGCGAGAGAGAACAGAGAGTGAAGAGCGAGAGAGAACAGAGAGTACAGAGCGAGAGAGAGACAGCAGTGGAGAGGAGAAATCGCGAATGGAAAACACGGGGCGGGGGGGGTTTAAATAGAAGTTCTAAAATCGTGGTTGTGAACCACGATTTCACTTAAAGAAAAAATATTTGGTCTAAAGTCGTGGTTATGAACAGCGAGTTCAGAAGAATTCTATTTTTTGATGAACTCGTGTTTTGAAAAGGTGATTTCAGCATGAAATCGTGCTTGTAAAGAGCGATTTCAAAAGAAGTTTAATCAAACTCGTGTTTTCTAACAGCGAGTTCTTAATCAAACTCGCTTTTCCTAACAGCGAGTTTCAACCTTTACAGGTTTCAGGCGACGGGGGTGGAAAAGTCTTGAACTCGCGATTGTGAACCGCGAGTTAGCTTATTTTGGGAAATCTTTCAAAACTAGGCTTAGTTTGGGAATTCCTTTATTATTTTGGCTTATTTAGGGAAATGGCCCTGAAAGATGTTGTAACGCCCTCAAAATAATAACAATAAACCCATCAGATAAGCCATGCATTTACATTTAAACTAACCGCATTCCTTTCATTCATTAGAATTCCAAGACATAAGTATTACATGTTAACCTCATAACAAAATGCCCTACGGGCTTACAGCTTTCCAAGTTAACACTTGGTTACAACAAAGAGTTCTAACTCGTTTACACATTAAGCCCTTGGCTTGAAATTACATGTAATACATCAAAAGTAAAACGACAAAACTATGCCCGCCACTAGCCTCCTAGCTATGTCCTTGGAGGTGGCATGCTTCCTGTACCTGAAAATGATATTCCCATATAGGGTGAGCCACAGCCCAGTAGAAATACACTAAACCAACCATGGACAATGACTAAAACATTAGCAATTGATAGTTGGTCAACACTGATACAATCACATAAATTACATATTTATGTCAACGACTTACAAGTCTCAATTACTTTTCATTTTCCCTTTTTCAACAGATAAGCATGCTAGCTCTATCATCATTTCCACAGATATGTATAAAAACTATATCTCACATTCAGATAAGCATAAAAGCTATATCCACATTCTCAACAGATATGTATATCAACAATATCCACAGATAAGCATACAAGCTGTATCCACACTCTACAACAGATATGTATATCAACAATATCCACAGATAAGCATACAAGCTGTATCCACACTCTACAACAGATATGTATATCAACAATATCCACAGATAAGCATACAAGCTGTATCCACACTTCACTTCACAAAGATAAGCATATGAGCTCTATCTTCACTTCTCTAGACAAGCATATGAGCTCTGTCTACGGAGTACATCCCCTATCTCCTCCAAATACCTATCCGGTTTAGAGGTCCATCCCCTATCTTCCCCTAAACCGCGGAGTACATCCCCTATCTCCTCCTCTACACATAACGCATATAAACACATTGGTTCTATATACAATCACACAATACAAACAATTAATGTATTCTAGCAACTGTCAAGTTCCATAACACATTCCATTGATTAGTCTCAGTTTGCCTAATCATCATACATTGTCTACAACAATCACGACTATCCTCCACCGATAGCCCAAAGCAGTTATTTCTAAAACAGAAAATAAATGCACAAATGGATATTCAATCAACATTTCATTTCCTCATTTCTCACCAATTAATTATCCCAATTAATTAAACAATGTAATTAGGCCATTTTCCATAATTACTATTTCAACCCTTAGGTCCCATTTTCATCAATGATTCACCAATCATTCCATTTTTCCATGCCAAACATGCATCTAGGTTTATTATGAATAAAACCCCAACCTTTGTAAAATTACACAAAAGCCCCAAACTTTCACAAGATTACCCAACCAAGCCCAACATCTCAAAATACCAAAATTTAAAGACAAAACCCATAGAGAGGAGTAGGTTATCCCTACCTCAAATTCGGAGTCCCAAAGGAGATGAAGACCAAAACCAAAATGCTCCAAACCTCAAAATTTTCAGATCAAAAGGAAGCTCTCGACGATCAACACAACTTTTGTGAAGACAAAAGGTGAGTAAACGATCCTTACTAGATCAAAACTAAGAGAGAAGGTAGAGTCTAGAGTGAGAAGCTCAACAATGGTGATTTTGGAAAAGTAAGAGAGAGAAGAGAAAGTGAAAAAGTGATTTGAAAAGTCACAATTTCGGGACTTAAACCCAGTCTTCCGCTCGAGCGTAAAACACCCCGCTCGAGCGTCCACTCACAGACTTCCGCTCGAGCGGCCAACCTCCCGCTCGAGCGCAGAATGCACTCGCCCAGCACTTTTGCAGAACCAGGCCTCCGCTCGAGCTCCCAATCCCTACGCTCGAGCTCACAACACTGCACAACAAGATACTGGATGGATGTAATCTACGCTCGAGCGCCAACACCTACGCTCGAGCGTACAGGCCAAAAATCTGGGCAACTAGTTTTGATTTCTAAACTCAACCAACCTGTAACAAACCCGCTCAACACATCCTATAACTCAAATACAAAGTAAGAAAGGATGCAAACAAGATAATAACAACTACCAACATCCACGGACACATGTCCGGATCACTATACAACAAGGGTAAACTCGGGATCGCTATAACCTCCCCCCCTTAAAGAATTTCGCCCCCGAAATTAAGCACAAGTTGCAAAACAAGCTTTCCTTCATTTTAAACAGTGTTACACTTGAACAGTCAACAATTCGACCCATTACCGGTCATCCCATCCCTTTTAACAAGAGACATTCCACAATATGTAAACAACATATGTACTTCCAACATGCATCAACATTATGCACTATCCTTCTAATTTCAACAATATATTCAACAGATATAATGTTACATTCAACTTCCATATGAGGCAAGTTCCAAAACATACTACCAATAATCAAAACATTTTCAATGTTTCACAACTTAAGACATATATAAAAGCTCTTAAGTTCAACAAAAATGTAAAATTTAAATACAAGATCACACATCAACAAACAAGTCCGGATATTTCTCACGGACTTCCAACTCACGTTCCCAAGTGGCTTCCTCCACTCCGTGATGTTTCCACAAGACTTTCACCAAAGGAATGGTCTTGCCACGCAGGACCTGATCCCGCCTATCCAAGACCCGAACCGGTCTCTCTTCATACGAGGCATCCTCATCTACCTCTAAATCAGTCCAATCCAACACATGTGATGGATCTGGCTCATACTTCCGAAGCATACTCACATGAAACACGTCATGTACCCCGGACAACTGCGGTGGTAAGGCTAACCGATATGCAACCTCACCTACCCTCTCAAGGATCTCAAAAGGACCAATAAACCGAGGGGATAACTTCCCACTCTTCCCAAATCTCATCAGACCTCGCCTAGGTGATATCTTCAGAAAGACATGATCACCTACCTCAAACGCCAAAGGTCTCCTCCTACGGTCAGCATAAGATTTCTGCCGACTCTGGGCTGTAACAAGCCTCCTACGGATAAGTTCAACTTTCTCCGTCGTCTCCCTAACCAACTCCGGACCCAACAAAGGTGCATCACCCACCTCGGCCCAACAAACTGGAGACCTACACGGTCGGCCATACAAGGCCTCAAACGGTGCCATACCGATGCTAGATTGAAAACTGTTGTTGTAGGCAAACTCTACCAATGGCAAGTGCCTCTCCCACGTCCCACTGAAATCCAGGACACAACCCCGAAGCATATCCTCGAGGATCTGAATAGTACGCTCGGACTGCCCGTCAGTCTGAGGATGATAAGCCGTACTAAAGGTCAACTTAGTGCCCAAGGCACTCTGCAAACTCTGCCACAACCTAGCAGTAAAACGAGGATCTCTATCTGAGACGATCGTCACTGGGACCCCGTGCAATCTCACTATGTCCCGAATATATAAACCGGCAAGATGATCTACTGAATCTCTCACGCGCATAGGAATAAAGTGCGCCGACTTAGTCAACCGGTCTACAACCACCCAAATAGCATCACTACCCCGCTGAGTCTTCGGAAGACCTACAACGAAGTCCATAGTGACATGCTCCCACTTCCACTCGGCAATAGGCAAGGGTTGCAACAAACCCGCTGGCCTCTGATGCTCGGCCTTCACTTGCTGGCAAGTAAGGCACCTCGATACGAAAACAGCCACATCTCTTTTCATACCCCGCCACCAAAACTGGCGACCCAAATCCTGATACATCTTAGTACCTCCCGGATGCACCGCAAGGCGCGAATGGTGAAACTCTCGGAGTACTTCCTCTCGGCAAGCCTCTGGTACAAACAAACGGTCTCGGTATCTCACACTCAGGTCGGGATACACCGTCAAACCCTTCTCAACTTTCCCACTGGAGATCTTTTCTCGGAGGGATTCTACCTCAAGGTCACCTCTCTGTGCCTCTAACACTCTAATCACAAGTGTAGGCTGCGCAACAACAGAAAACAAGGCCGCAGCCTCAACAGATTCGCCCAGTAGCAAATCAAACTCGCCAAGTGCTCCCAACATCACCCATTCCTGGATGGCTATACAAGCTACATCACTAATGGTTTTCCTACTAAGGGCATCGGCCACAACATTGGCCTTTCCCGGATGATAATGTAACTCAAAATCATAATCCTCGATGAACTCCATCCATCTCCTCTGCCTCAGATTCAAGTCTCTCTGTGTAAACAGATACTTCAAACTCTTATGATCCGAGAATACCTCGAACCTCTCACCATAAAGGTAGTGCCTCCAGATTTTCAAGGCAAAGATCACAGCTGCTAACTCTAGGTCGTGTGTAGGGTAATTCTTCTCGTGTATTTTCAACTGGCGTGAGCCATAAGCTACCACTTTTCCCTCTTGCATCAACACACAACCCAAACCCTCTCGTGAGGCATCACAATAAACCGCATAACCCAACCCTCTCTCCGGAATAATCAACACCGGAGCGGTGGTCAATCTAATTTTCAACTCTTGGAACGACTTTTCACAAGTCTCACTCCACACAAACTTGACTCCCTTCTGAGTCAGTCTAGTCAACGGTGACGCTAACCTGGAGAAATCTTTCACAAACCGACGGTAATACCCAGCCAATCCCAGAAAACTGCGGATCTCAAACACACTCTTAGGCTGTGCCCAATCTTGCACTGCCTCAACCTTGGATGTATCAACAGACACCCCTTCCCCGGATACCACGTGGCCTAAGAATTTGACTTCCCCCAGCCAGAATTCACACTTCCCAAACTTGGCATACAGCCTATGGGCTCTAAGTAACTCAAGCACCACTCTCAAGTGTGCCTCGTGCTCCTCCTCAGAAGACGAATAGATAAGGATATCGTCCACGAAAACAACCACAAATCGGTCTAAGAACTCCCGGAAAATCCGGTTCATCAAGTCCATAAAGACTGCCGGTGCATTGGTAAGCCCGAATGGCATCACCAGAAACTCGTAATGGCCATACCGCGTACGGAATGCCGTCTTAGGAATATCTTCCTCCCTGACCCTCAACTGATGGTAACCCGATCTCAAGTCTATCTTAGAGAAACAACGGGAACCTTTCAACTGGTCAAACAAATCATCTATACGGGGCATAGGGTACTTATTCTTAACCGTAGCCCGATTCAACTTCCGGTAGTCTATACACAATCTCAAGGCACCATCTTTCTTTTTAACAAAGAGGGCCGGTGCTCCCCACGGTGAAACACTAGGGCGAACAAAGCCCTTATCGAGCAATTCCTGGAGCTGAACTTTCAACTCAACCAACTCTGCTGGAGCAAAACGGTAAGGTGCCATAGAAATCGGCGCCGTACCAGGCACTAAATCAATAGAGAACTCTATCTCTCAGTGAGGTGGCAAACTAACAAGATCTTCGGGAAAGACATCCGAATACTCACAAACCACCCTCGGTAACACAACCTGGGTCTCAACACACTCGCTACTCTCAAAGCTAGCAAGTAACCCACTAAGCTCACTTCGCCCTCGCGAATCAAACCCCGGTGGCAAAACACTACCAACCCGGTCTCCCAAGAAATGGAACCACTCCCCGCTCAAGGTACATAACGTGACCCTCTGGCGGTAGCAATCAATAACAGCCCGGTATGACGATAGCCAGTCCATACCCAAAATAACATCAAAACCCTTCATGGGCATGACAACAAACGGAAAAGGAAGCCTATAATCGGCGACCTCAATATCACATCCTCTAACACCCTGTTTCAGAATCAACTCACCACCCAAAGGCGATACCACACAAATAGGAGATGCTAACTGTGCTAACTCCAATTCCAAAACAGATGCAAATGCAGCAGATACAAAAGAATGAGATGCACCCGTGTCTATCAACACATTAGCAACTGAGTTGCAAAACAGAAAAGTACCTCTCACTACTGATGGAGCCGGTACTAAATCCTGCGCGGTAACAGCATACACGCGCCCCGTAGGCCCCTGGTCTACCTGCTCACCTCTCGGAGCAAAAGACTGCTGCACAGACTGGGATGACGAAGCTCCCGGATTGGCCCTCGAGGCCTGCACAGACTGAGCTGGCTGAAAACCCTGCGTCTGCCTAGAACCAGACGCTCCCGAAGTGGCACTCAACTGTGGGCAAAACCTCTTCATGTGCCCAGGTTGTCCACACTGATAACAAATCAAGAGCTGCCCCCTGCCCAAACTCTGACTCGGCGGTCTAGCTGAAGAAGAAGCAGCTTTCTGACCCCCACCCTTCTGCGGGCAAACAGAAACCTTGTGACCCAGCTGGCCACACTTGTAACAAGTGAATTCTCCCTGACTGCCTCTCCCCGAGCCTACACTAGGCACTGGGAAGGTCGATCTAGAGACTGCACCCTGAGACTGCTGAGGGTTAGAACCCCTCTGCCTCCTGCCATCACTCTGACTATCCTGGCTCCTCTTGGAGCCTCTCTGACCCTCATCCTCCTCCTGCATCATAAGCTCCATATGAGCTGCAGCATCCACTAGGTGTCTATACTCTCGAATATAAGACCCACCAACTCTCAACTTGAGGCCCCGCCTCAACTTCCGCTCAAACTCATAGCAACGGCGTTCCTCAGACGCCACCAGTTCAGGTGCAAACCTAGACAGACTGGTAAAAGTAGCCTCAAACTCGGCCACTGACAAGCCCTGCTGATTAAGCCGGCTAAACTGATCCCTCAACTTCTCCCTTGCTACTGCAGACAAAAACCTCTCCTGAAAAGCATTCACAAACGCCTCCCAAGTACCACCAACACGAGCTTTCTCGTACTTCCACCATTGACCCGCATCTCCTTTCAGTTGAAAGGATGCCAAGGTCACTTTCAGTGCTCCGTCCTCGATGCCAAGCATCTCAAACGTCTTCGTTGTCTGTTCGAGCCATTCATCTGCCTTAAGCGGCTCTTTAGGATCCCCGATAAACTCGTCCGGATTACACCGAAAGAACTCCCTCTTCAAGAAGGACGGCCCTGCCTCAGCTGCCTGATTCTCAGCCCTAAGAATACCCAAAGCTCCTGCTAACTCTCTGGCCAAGGCACCCATAGCCTGCTGACCTACTGGCTCAGCCACAGTGGCCTGACCAACTCCCTCCTGCACTGCCGGAATCTCACCCTGTAACGGTACTTCCTGCCTCGCAGGTCTACCACGCCTAGCACCTCTTCCTCGTCCTGACATCCTAATAAAGGCAACACAGAACGTTAGCACATTCATAAATGTGCCGAAACTAAACACTCACGTCCTAGTGCATTGACAACTGTAATTCACTCCACATAAGCACATAAACACATAAGCACTTACGAACTTCATTTCCGGATAATGATAGTCCCGAGGCGTTACTAGAGTTCCGGTTAGAAACAGCATTGATCAAGTGCTTTTCCAACAAGACTCCCAGAAACTCAAGGATCCAATCAACATCCTAGAAATTAAATCCCATACCCACATAGTCACATAAGCATGTTATCAATTGAGCACATAGCATATGATACTACATCTAAGTCTCTATCAAGCGAGACAAACCCATTGTGATCCTAATCACTTCCCACGTACCCAAAGTATTCGAACCCGGTACGCTCTGATACCAAGTTGTAACGCCCTCAAAATAATAACAATAAACCCATCAGATAAGCCATGCATTTACATTTAAACTAACCGCATTCCTTTCATTCATTAGAATTCCAAGACATAAGTATTACATGTTAACCTCATAACAAAATGCCCTACGGGCTTACAGCTTTCCAAGTTAACACTTGGTTACAACAAAGAGTTCTAACTCGTTTACACATTAAGCCCTTGGCTTGAAATTACATGTAATACATCAAAAGTAAAACGACAAAACTATGCCCGCCACTAGCCTCCTAGCTATGTCCTTGGAGGTGGCATGCTTCCTGTACCTGAAAATGATATTCCCATATAGGGTGAGCCACAGCCCAGTAGAAATACACTAAACCAACCATGGACAATGACTAAAACATTAGCAATTGATAGTTGGTCAACACTGATACAATCACATAAATTACATATTTATGTCAACGACTTACAAGTCTCAATTACTTTTCATTTTCCCTTTTTCAACAGATAAGCATGCTAGCTCTATCATCATTTCCACAGATATGTATAAAAACTATATCTCACATTCAGATAAGCATAAAAGCTATATCCACATTCTCAACAGATATGTATATCAACAATATCCACAGATAAGCATACAAGCTGTATCCACACTCTACAACAGATATGTATATCAACAATATCCACAGATAAGCATACAAGCTGTATCCACACTCTACAACAGATATGTATATCAACAATATCCACAGATAAGCATACAAGCTGTATCCACACTTCACTTCACAAAGATAAGCATATGAGCTCTATCTTCACTTCTCTAGACAAGCATATGAGCTCTGTCTACGGAGTACATCCCCTATCTCCTCCAAATACCTATCCGGTTTAGAGGTCCATCCCCTATCTTCCCCTAAACCGCGGAGTACATCCCCTATCTCCTCCTCTACACATAACGCATATAAACACATTGGTTCTATATACAATCACACAATACAAACAATTAATGTATTCTAGCAACTGTCAAGTTCCATAACACATTCCATTGATTAGTCTCAGTTTGCCTAATCATCATACATTGTCTACAACAATCACGACTATCCTCCACCGATAGCCCAAAGCAGTTATTTCTAAAACAGAAAATAAATGCACAAATGGATATTCAATCAACATTTCATTTCCTCATTTCTCACCAATTAATTATCCCAATTAATTAAACAATGTAATTAGGCCATTTTCCATAATTACTATTTCAACCCTTAGGTCCCATTTTCATCAATGATTCACCAATCATTCCATTTTTCCATGCCAAACATGCATCTAGGTTTATTATGAATAAAACCCCAACCTTTGTAAAATTACACAAAAGCCCCAAACTTTCACAAGATTACCCAACCAAGCCCAACATCTCAAAATACCAAAATTTAAAGACAAAACCCATAGAGAGGAGTAGGTTATCCCTACCTCAAATTCGGAGTCCTAAAGGAGATGAAGACCAAAACCAAAATGCTCCAAACCTCAAAATTTTCAGATCAAAAGGAAGCTCTCGACGATCAACACAACTTTTGTGAAGACAAAAGGTGAGTAAACGATCCTTACTAGATCAAAACTAAGAGAGAAGGTAGAGTCTAGAGTGAGAAGCTCAACAATGGTGATTTTGGAAAAGTAAGAGAGAGAAGAGAAAGTGAAAAAGTGATTTGAAAAGTCACAATTTCGGGACTTAAACCCAGTCTTCCGCTCGAGCGTAAAACACCCCGCTCGAGCGTCCACTCACAGACTTCCGCTCGAGCGGCCAACCTCCCGCTCGAGCGCAGAATGCACTCGCCCAGCACTTTTGCAGAACCAGGCCTCCGCTCGAGCTCCCAATCCCTACGCTCGAGCTCACAACACTGCACAACAAGATACTGGATGGATGTAATCTACGCTCGAGCGCCAACACCTATGCTCGAGCGTACAGGCCAAAAATCTGGGCAACTAGTTTTGATTTCTAAACTCAACCAACCTGTAACAAACCCGCTCAACACATCCTATAACTCAAATACAAAGTAAGAAAGGATGCAAACAAGATAATAACAACTACCAACATCCACGGACACATGTCCGGATCACTATACAACAAGGGTAAACTCGGGATCGCTATAGATGTTCCCATTTTTTGTAGATTTTTGAACACCATCTTATCAACTATAGCTTCTTGTTCTTCTTTCCCTAGGTTTTTCTTTACAATAATGTCCTCCAACTTCTCACAGTCATATCGAACCAAAATTTCTACTGAGACGTTAGCCTCCTCAGGAAACAAAACACAAAGCAACAAGCAGGGCTTGGATTCCTTATCCGACAGGTAATCATAGCTCAACATAAGACTTCCATACACTTATTGATTCACAAACTGAATTTCTATGGAATTCTTGAAAATTTTATACCTTCAGTTCACTTCAAATGAAATGTGGTGCCAAGTCGTACGAATAAAATCAGTGGCATATCTAAAGTGTAGAATTTCCCAATTACATAATAATGTATTAAATAGAATTACCTCTGCTTTGAAATGGATTTGCACAAACTGATTCAAGTCCATTCCCTGAAGCGGTATTTTCTCGAAGTTATCAAATACAACTTCCTTCAGTGTTGGTGTGTTTTGGATCCCGCTGGAAGTAGTGGCAACGGCAGCGAGAATTTTCATTTTGGGCCACTCTCTCACTCTTAGTTGTTCCAAGGATGACCATTCAAAAGGAAAGTCGTCCCCTGTGCAAAAACCACTTAGGCTTTGATGTCATGTTTGATTCCACAAGACTAATAGTGAGGTATTAATAATCCTATCAAATTAGTGTGGTATTCACAATCCCACCCCTACCCCATTATTAATAATCCTATAAATTTGTTGGATTAATTATCCATTGGATTAATAATCCTAAAACAAAATGTCAAAACAAACATGGGATAATTGGGCCCACGGATTAATAATCCCAATCCCATGTTCTAATCCTTCCAATCAAACATGCCATGAAGGTATTCAAGCATGATTACTTGGAGACTTTTGAACACCATTTTTACACTTGAATGCTCAAGAAATATGAGAAGCAAAAAGGTCCCATATCGGTAGAAAAGCAGAAGAAAAGTTTGAGGTCTTGTTTGACATGTTATAGTTTTAGGAGTGTTTTTTTTTTAATATTCCAAAAAAAGAAACTATTTAGAGAATTGACTTGCTTTTTAAATTATTTGAAAAATTAATCTACTTTTGGAATTATATTTTTCAAATGCAATTTTAAAATTGAAATTGTATTTTCAACATGCAATTTTACCTTGAAATCGCATGTTGAAAATACAATTTCACCATGTCATCATTTTTAACTTGCAATTTTAAGGTGAAATTGCATGTTCAAGATGCAATTTCAATTTTAAAATCGCATTTTGAAAATGGGATTTCAAAAAGTAGGTTACTTTCCTAAATAGTTTGAAAAGCGTGTCAATTCTCTAATTAGTTTTTTTTTTTTGAATATTATAAAAAAAAAACTCATAGTTTTAGTATAAAAGTCAAAAAATTACTTAAAAAATCAAAAATTCTAAAATTTATATTAAAAAGTTTAAGATTTTCTTTTCTCTAAACTTTTTGCACATCTTTTCGTAAAAAACTAAAATGTCATTCCAAATATACTAATTTTTTTTACTTCATATTTTAGCCAAAAAATTAAAAAGTTATTAAAATAATCTGTTCCAAACGAGGCCTTTATATATGTTAGATGGATCCACCCCTGTATGTTTAAGCCTTTGTGCGGATTCATGTTTGAAATAACGCATATTGATTCTATGTATGGACACTTTGGATTCCCTGACATAAATCAAGGTATTAACTCTTTGGATTCCTTAAAAATAACTTGCCTCAAATGAATTACAATCTCCTCTTAACAAATTCAAACAACAATTCATTGTTGTGCTCTAAATTGTTATTAGTCAATCACATTTCAATAAAGAGTAAATTGTAATATATTAATACCATAGATACAAACAAGTATGAAAACAAACATACAATATTGTTAATTGACATAAATAATTTTGGATACAAGCTCCCTTACAATGCAAAGAGAGTAAAATTACACACACTGGGTACTTTTTTTTCCCCTTTATTCACTCTTCACATCTTTAGCACATATTAGGTAAACATACCTTTATTTAGAGTAGTCGTTTTGATATTGCAAAGCAAGACCATTATTTAAAAACACAAATCATAGGAAACATATGCCCTTACACAATGAAATCTGAAGTAAGGTAGGCATCACATAACCATAGGGAGTAGCTCTTTATGGTTGACAACTACAAAAAGAAAAAGAAAACTCAATAAGAAACTAGCAGCATATTTCTATTAAGGATAGATATCTATATTTTGCTATATATAATGTTCGTTTTTTGTTTTTTTATTTTCAAAAAAAAAATTCAAAAACACCATTATTTTCATTTTTGCACAAAAAATAGTTTTGACATTGCGGAAATAACTTTTTGGTGTTTCTTAAAAAATGAGACAGATTTTAGAAAAAAATTCTTAAATTAGTTTTTGAGAAAAAAAATCACCAAACAAGTCTATATGTTCTATAATAGCAGATTCCTTTCAGATAAGAATTGTATGATTTTTGGGTATAGGTTGAGGTAAATCATGAATTGTCCACTTACTTATGAGAGTTATTCTTAATAAATTCATAATCTAGTTCATAATCTAATCAAGCTTCATCCTGTCTTGCCTGAAAGAAGAAGAAAAAAAAAATAGGAAAGATTATGATAGGAAACATTGATAATGACAAAAAAAAAATGAAAAACATGTTAAAATCATGATAATATTGTCTATGTGGATGGATATCAAGATATTTAAACAACTTATGCATGATTTCATAGGTTGACAAATCTATCAAGTGTTGTTGAATGGGTCTCAAAGAAAATATGTAGATTTGAAGGCCAATTAATTTTATTTATTCCTTATGTAGTAAAATTTATAATGAAACTCACAGCATTTTTAGATTATCTATCGATTGAATAAAGATCTTACATAGTGTACAAGGACCACACACCCTTTGAGAAAGGTAGCAAGTAAGCATTCTCTCCCTCTTCCACTTTTTCACAAGTATCATCACTCCAAGTCATGGCCTCTATCACTTTTTGATTAATTGAATATAATTTTTGTTTTTTTTTTTTGTTTAATGAAATATTTAATATAAATATACAGAGTGTAGCACAATTGACTTAATGACAACTCAATCATAATTAAGCCATTAAGGTAATGCCCTAAGGTCTCGCTTTTGGAATTCAGCAAATTGGAACAAAATAATAATAATAATAAAAAAATAAAAAGACCTCACTAATCAAAATCTAATATAAAATTTATTAAAAGGCCTAAAAAAACATTCATTATCGAAAGGTCTTTATACTAAAATTTGATAAAAATCTTCCAAATAAAAATCGAACTATTTAAATGACCAAAATAATCTAAATTGAAGTATCAAATAAAAAGTAAACAAACTGTAACAAAAAAACCACTTAAACATCAATTTTCTGTCATTTCTAATTGTAAAATTACTAATTTAGTTCACATAATCTAACTTATAATTAAGCTAAATCATTTTCAATGGGTAAAATTGCTAATAAGATTTAATCAACTTTAATTTGAATAAAGTAATAGCAAGTAGTGTTTCAATTCTGGCGAACTCATACCCAGGACACATTCTTGGTCCTCCTCTGAATGCCACAAAGCAGTACGGAGGGACTTGTGCTTGCTGCTCAAACCATGTTCAATCGATCTTTGATGGGTTTGGTGTAATAACCCTTACCAATGTTTACCGATTAACCACTGATTACTGCTAAACTGAGACTGATTATGATAAGTAATTGAATCGACTGAAATACTGAACTGATCGATTGAATGTGCTAGTTTAAATGCATATCTATCTGTTGATTGTTAAATTATCTGTTTATGTTTTATGCTTTAAACTGCAAAGTGAAGGCCTTATCGGCGGCCGAATATGAAATTGATTAATGATTTATGATCATTAGAATTTATGTGATTTTATGGCATATCTAATTAAAATGTGATTTGGTATGTTTAAATTAGATTAATTATTGATAAATTGCAAACTTGGACTTAATCACAACTTTGCCATGCCTAGTGACCCACTAACTAAACACTTTGAGCCTCATACACACTTGACCAAAACATTTTCTTCAGCCATTTCCTTGTTCTAGCCGACTAGAGTGAGGGAGTGAGAGGAATTGAGTTGAACTTGGAGAATTGGCTAGAGAACTTGAAGAATTGAAGTATAGATTGCAAATTGAGCTCCCTTATCTTGCATTGGAGACCTAAGGTAGTATAACCACCCTCTTGTTTATGAATTGAGCTTGTTCTTGCATGATTCATGTCAAAATTAGGGGATTGAGTCTAGAATTGGCTTAATGTGTTGAATTGTAGCATAGATCATGCATGCATGCTTTCATTGTTGAAATTTGAGTCGATTTCATGGAAAATTGTTACTTGCATGTCCAAGTTCTAGCTAAGGTTCATGAATTCATCTTGTTTTTGGAACAATTGGCTCATTAGAGCAATTATTTGAAGCTTGAAAGTTGTTTAAAGTCTTGCATGTTCAATTGAAGTTATGTTCTTGAAATTTGGTTTGAAATTGAGTTGAATTGATCTTCCTTTGGGGCTTTGGTTTTACAATTGACCTTTGAAACATGTTGTTCTATGAGTTTACAAATGTTTTCCAGCAAATTAGCCCAAGAGGATCAAAATTCATGTTTTAAAACTTGATTTTGAGCTTGAGGTTCAAATCTGGGAATTCCAAATCTTGAACTCACGCTCGAGCGAGGTGACTGGCGCTCGAGCGTGAAATTCATGCTCCCAGTACTTTGCACTGTTTTGAGGTCCGCTCGAGCGGGGTAATTTACGCTCGAGCGAGACCTTGTGTCTTACGCTCGAGCGGGTGTCGAGCGCCCAATCGAGCGTGAATTTCACCTATCCAGCACTTTTGACTGTTTTGCAGTACGCTCGAGCGGGTAAGTCTGCGCTTGAGCAGAAACCTTTGTCTGCATATCCGCTCGAGCGGAGTAATCGACGTTCGAGCGGGACCCCTGTTTTCTGAAAATCCTAAAAATGCTTTTAAAGTACATCTTTTCATCCTCATCCCATCCTAGGCATTCTTAGGCCTAGTTTAACGCATCTTAATGAGGATATTGATGTAGAACCACACCGAGTCAAGATAGGGATTAAGTTATATTTTTCCAACTGTATAGCTTAGTGTGTGTTCACTCTGTAACTGTGTAGGGTTGGCATCCGGAGACGCGCTCTAGCTTATATGTAGCCCAGAACTCTATGAGTAACAACTGTGTAAAGATATGTTCAAATATGATTATCTTCTGAACAATTGAACTGTACTATTTTCTGAAATGACACTGTTACTGAATGAATGATGTCCTAATTGTGAACTGTATTGTGGCATCCTTAGCAACCTACTGTTACTGTGTTGTACTGCTACTGTTACAGAGATCTCTGTCGGTTCCCATGTTGGAACCACTACTATTTACTGATATGATGGCCATCAACTGACTGTTCGGTCTGATAAGACCTACTATACTGTTTTGCTACTGGATGCACCACATATGACTATAATGACTAAATAACTGATATACTGATTGAAATAATTATTTTCAATACTGTAAGGACATTCATTCTTAACCTCTTTACGCATTATGTTATTCACTGGGCTTTAGCTCACTGTTTCTATATATATATATATATATATATATATATATATATATATATGTAGGTGTTCAGGCACCAGACCGGAGCTAGAAGCGTGGGTTAGACTCCCCTTTTTGTCAAGCCAATCACTATGCCTCACTGCGAGGTTCCGAGCCTGCCAAGCTATGGCTTAGGGGTGTTTTAATTTCCCTGTCTGTCTCTGTATCAGTTTTGTAATGTTGTATAGACTGATAGCACTGTACTGTACTGTTTCAATAGGGATTAAGTTTTTGTCCTGAATGATTGTAAATGTCGTACATACTGTTTTGCACTGATGGTATATATGTATGAAAAGTTTTTTTGCATACAAACTGTCACAGCTCATTGGACATTGTTCATTTACTGTTTTGGCTTCCGCCATGCCCCTGTACTCTGTATTATTGTTTGACCGTTAAGCAGGCCTTCGGTAATCACGGATTACTGGCCGGTTACGGTGCTAAACCCATAGAGGCGGGTTTGGCTCGTGACATTTGGGAAAATCGTCTTGTCCATGTGGGTCATGCTTGCTGTCCATATAACCTGTTTATCAGAAATGTGTGTTACATCTAGCTCTTATTTCAGTTACATTACACACATTTGTTCCGGTAATTAATCTACAATTACGGAAGCATTAGCAATATTTACACATACTTGCCACCCTTTTGGTATTAGATATCCTCCAAATTTTGTATCTTTGAGGACCCTCCTAAAGGAACAAAACCCCGGAAGGGTTATCCTTACGCTGTGTTTGGTTGGGGAATTTGGAAAAAGAAATGAAAAATGTGTGTGAAATTAGGTGAAATGTAGGTATATTTTATTCACATTTCACCTTCTTTTCCATTTTCCTTTCTAAATCCTTTCTCAAATCCCCCACCAAACACAGTGTTAGAGTCTCCATTGCTACTCTCCATGTGTACTTCATCTTGGTAAGACCATCCCATGTGAGAAGCTCCCCCAGGGTCTTGGTTTTAGCAATCTCCTCTTGTTCTACAATCTCAAAGCACATAATTTTTCAGTATGTTCTATTTTCTAGTATTGTTTTATCTTTTCAATTCTTAAATCTTTCTCATGAATCATAATGAGGGAGCTAGTTAGGGGCATATGTACCTTCAACAATAGCAACATAAATGGATAGTTCGTTGGCTAAAAATCTAATCAAGAAGGTAAGGAGGATGAAGGATGTGTCGTATCATTCAATCATTATAATGACTGCGTTGTCACACCCCAAGTGCTGTGACAACACCGCACACTTATCCAAGTGAGCATGCAAGGCTAAGAGTCCAATCAAACAAACCAACAATATAAAATACTCAATTTAAATCTTTAATTATCATAATGCCAAAATCCATAAAAATAAATAATTCTTATTATATGAAATTGTCCACCAAGTCTACTAATATAATCCACTAACAAAATAGTAACTTAAAATCATAGTTCTACTCTCGGCACTCCCACAAGTACAAAACCCGCGCAGCTCTATTCCTCAGAATCTGAAAAATATAAAATAAGGGCAAGCTAGACAGCCCAACAAATAACCAACCATCACTGCTAGTTGGATCGAGTGTACAAAAAAATAGTTGATAACCAATAAATATATTTTTGCTACAATTCAATAAATGAACAATTATTTTGTGAGATGGTTCCATAGCTAAAAATAAACAGTATAGCAATACATTTTAATAGAAAAGACAATTAGGGAATTCGATGAAATTTTGTTGTTCAAATTGATGGTTAGATATTCAAATGGTTCAATGATTTGATTCACAAAACTTAAATCTTGATGACTACGATCACTTAGCCCGTGACAAGGCCCAAAACCACACCTAGGCCGATGGTGAAGCCCCAAAAGAAACTAGTTTATGTGCCAATAAATAACCCTCATTGGCTAGTGTCCAAATCATAGTCAGACTAGCATGATATTCAAAATTCAAACAATACACAACTTTTAAATAAAATATTCGATATTTTCAGAATAAACATTTGGTACAATTTTCAGAATAGTTTTACAAAATATTCAAATAATTTTCATAATAATATCCAATGTTGTTTTGTACTTGACCCATATTTTATTTTAGGAAAATAAAAAGGCCATAAATAAATATTTATAATTTCAAACGATTTAATAGGAATAAAAATGAACCAACGGTGATAAAGGGCTACTTACCTCAAAAGCTAAAATAATATTTCCCAAGCTAATCTCAAATACCCCACTCCACCACTTCAATCACACGAACCTAATAAATATAACCTCAAATAAATTAATATTTTTTTGTCTTTCACACATCCACAAGAACCCACTATATATATGAAATGCTTTAATATACAAGCAATATCAAATCAATTCCCCCAATTTAATAGTCAAACACACCTTATCTAATATACCAATATCTATTGTCAAAACTACACCTACACAATAGTTTGCACTGTTTTCAACAACCCACACAATTACACCATACACGTTGTACCATACATCCATAATCTCAACACTTAGGCATCCACACAGATTTCCTTTCCCATGACTTTTGACTGCCTATTGATCCATTTACATATAATAAACAATGGTGCAGAAAGTACCTCAATCAATGGACATATCAAAAATGTTTTGCAGCCTCAATTTCTTACCTCCGTTTCTTCCAGGAATGCTCTGCGCAATTTTGGTAAAAAATAATATAAAACCCCTTTTTTTCTCTCTCTCTTTTTTTAAAAGGGTTGTTAACTTAATTTCTTAAAATTACTAAATTAGCCATACAAATTAATTTAATTACTAATCTATCCAATAAAATAATTCTACACATAACTTGGGTTTTACACGTGTCGTCCTCAATCTCCTCATCAAACAGTAGAGCTGATTTGTCTTCATTGCGGATACAAAGTAAACAAGCGATAAGATCTTGACGAAGGGAAGCACCATTCCTTTCCAAGGCTACCCTCTTCTCACTTATAAGGTCCATGAGTATGGTTTTCATTTTTGCCCTTGCTCGGAGGCTATCGTCGATGCAAAGCCCCAAAAATATAGAGATCCGAACTATACATTTCACATCTCAAGTATATACAATATTCATTTGACAAGCGAAAGCTTAATTAAATCCAAAAATATTTTATATTCATAACAACAATGTTCATATTACAAAATCGTATCACATGTATTAATACATTCACTGATTCTAAAACCTGAATCTATAGCATGTGATCGATAAGCATTAATATCTAAACTATTACAAATTCATGCCTTATTGGCTACAAGTTTCCAAGATTATACTTGGTTACAACAAAAGTAGGTCTTGAGCCCAATGCATAAAAGCCCTAGGCTTACACAAAAATAAAACACAAAATGTGCGTTCAGCTCCAATGTCCTCCCAAGCTATCCTCTTGGCGGAGACATACCATCAACACCTGAAATATTTTTCCACATAGGGTGAGCTAAAGCCTTGTAGAGACAAGTTTAATGACCTGTATGATGTTTAACACAACCATATGGTGAATGCATATGAAATGCCATTACAAAACATGCGTTTTTCCCTTTTTGAAACAATGTTGTGCCAGAGTTCAAATCACATTTAATATATTTGTTTCAAGACAAAAAATAGAGCAGTAAATATACACACTGGTAATCTCTAGGTACATATCTGTAAGTAGGCTATAAAAGCACTATCAAAACCACTTTATCGGCAACTAACCGAAAGGAAGGCATCCTAACCGTGCGGATTTTTAGACTTCCACTAAGGATACAAAGGCCAACTTAATTAACCACAACCACACCCCCTTACCAAATTCGCCACGGTATTCACTCATTATTATCAAAAATAACACTTTTCAGTTCATAAGTATGAAACAATTGATTAAATGGAATGCATGAGTGAATGGGTTTTAGTTAACCTAACTCTCATGCAATTTCTACAATGAACTATGCTATCTTCTATCGATAGCCAAAACAATTATCTCTATTCAATATATAAATCAAGAGCATAATTAATAATTTCAACAACATCAACATAATGATATATTCTCATCATTCCCATAAGAATCCAAGTTCTCAATGTCCCATCTATTTTCAAATTAGCCCATGTTCATGAATTTATCATGAAATTCCCAATTTCTCAATACACAAATAGTTTCTCAACGTAGAATAATTCAAGGGTTTTGATAAAAATTAGACATTCCGCATTTTAAAAGCAATTTTCTTCAAGTTCCAATACCACTCGCCACCATAAATAGTCCAAAAATATTTCAAAGGAAATCATCTCAAAAACCCCTCTTTTATGAATCAAGTTATGCTTTAATCAAATACAAAGTTTTCCAAAGTATTAATTTACCCAACTAACACATAACGAGGCTAAACAATATGCAAATCATTAAAGAAATCCATATCTCAATGTAAGAAGAAGAGATGAACAACACTTAAAAACCAATGAAGACAGAAACTCGAACTTTTCTGATTAAAACGACCCCCTCTTTAAGCTCAACCTTTAATCCCAAAGCACGAAGATCATGAAATTCACAAGCCAAGGTAGATCGGAGGATTTTTGCAAGGTTTCTAGAGAGAGGTGAGAGCAAAAGGGAAAAAGATCTTTTGTAAAGAGAGAGATATCAAAAAGGGAGCAAAAAGTGACTTTCCTCACAGTTTTATTCAAATAGACTGCTTGAGCAGTTAAATCTGAGCTCGAGCATCAGACACAACATATCGCTTGAGCTGTCAAAACTAGGCTCAAGTGAAGAAACCAAACTTCTAGAAGTTCAACCTTGTAGAACAAATTGCTTGAGCTACGAAACCTATGCACGAACGAAGAAAGCAAACTCTCAAAAGTTCAGACTGTAAAAACCCAAAACTGGAAGAAAAGAAAGACCGCTCAAGCGACCAAAACACCGCTCGAGCGAACTCAAGTTCACATAGCCAAAGTAATCCCAGAAATATCAACCTCAACCTGTTTTAAACATACCTCAAAAACCTAATTCTCAACTCAAAGGGCAACATAAGACAAGAATAGATGTCAACAACACCAACAGATGCAAAACCCAAAACCAAGAAGTATAAAGGATCGAGTCTTAACCCGGGCTGTTATAACCTCCCTCCCTTAGGAAATTTCATCCTTGAAATCGAACTACATCGCAGAAAACAGCATCCCACTATAAACCCCATAGCAACAACATCAACCGATGTATGCTCAAAACTATAGAAAACATGGCAACCAACTCAACACAATATCTACATCAATCTCACAAAGTGTTAACTACGCTCATCTATTATAACAAAACATAATTATAATTACAAGGAAATGAAACCTAAACATTAACAAACAAGTCCGGATACTTATCACGGACTTCAGCTTTACGTTCCCAAGTCACTTCCTTAACTTCGTGATGTTTCCACAACACCTTAACCAAAGAGATAGTCTTGCCTCACAAGACTTGCTCTCATGTGTCCAAAACCTGAGCTGGTCTCTCTTCATACGAGACATCTTCATCTACCTCTAAATCAGTCCAATCTAGCATATGCAAAGGATTAGGCTCATATTTCCAAAGCATACAAATATGAAACACATCGCGAACCCCGAAAAGTTAGGGTGGCAACTAAACAGTAAACTACCTTCTTGATCAGCTCTAAAATCTCAAAAGGCCCAATAAACCTTGGAGACAACTTCTTGCTCTTTCTAAACCTCATAAAACCCCATCTTGGTGAAATTTTAAAAAACACATGGTCACCTGTCGCAAAAGACAAGGGTCTCCTTCTCTGGTCGGCATAACTCTTTTGATTACCCTAAACCGAAACCCATATCTTACAGATAAGTGTAACTTTCTCCGTCGTCTCTCGGACCAACTCTGGACCCACATAGGTGCATCACCCATCTCAGCCCAACAAACAGGTGACCTACAAGGTCGGCCATAAAGGCCTCAAAAGGTGTCATCTCTATACTTGCTTGAAAGTTGTTGTTATAGGCAAACTCTATCAAAGATAAGTGTCTCTCCCAAGATCCTTTAAAGTCGAGAACACAAGCCTGAAGCATGTCCTCTAGAATCTGGATAGTATACTCAAACTGCATGTCGGTCTAAGGATAATAGGCAGTGCTAAAGGTCAACTTAATGCCCAAGGCACTTTAAAGGCTCTACCATAGATCCCTATCCTAAACAATAGTTACCGGAACTCCGTGAAGTCGAATTATGTTCCTAACATATAACTCGGCAAGGAAATCCACCGAGTCTCCCGTGCTCATCGGAATAAAGTGAGTGGACTTAGTTAACTAATCCACAACTACCCAAACAACATCATTACCTTGTTAAGTCCTTGGAAAACCCACAACAAAGTCCATAGCGACATGTTCCTACTTCCACTTGGCTATAGGTAAAGGTTGTAACAAATCCAACTGGTCTTTGGTGTTCGGCCTTCACTTGTTGACAAATAAGGCACCTCGAAACAAATAAGGCCACATCTCTCTTCATTTCCTCCACCAAAACTGGTGACAAAGGTCATGATATATCTTCGTGCCTCCTAGATATACCGCAAGACGTGAATGAAGGAACTCTCGAAGTACTTCTTCTCGGCAAGATTCTGGTACAAACAAGTGTTCTAAGTATCTCACACTCGAATTAGAGTAGATGTTCAAACCTTTTTCTACTTTCCCATTGGAGATCTTTCCTCGGATAATTTCCACCTCATAGTCGTGTTGTTGTGCCTCAATAACTCGACTAACCAAAGTAGGTTATGCAACAGCGGTAAACAAGGTAACCAACTCAACAGACTCGCCAAGACACAAGCTAAACTCACCAATAGTACCCAACATCTCCCATTCCAGCACGGCAAGACTCGCTACATTGCTCACAGACTTCCTACTCCATGCATTGTAATGTAGCTCGAAATCATTCCATCTATTTCTTCTGCCTCAAATTCAAGTATTTCTGAGAGAACAGATATTTTGAATTCTTATGATCGGAAAACACTTCAAACCTCTCCCTGTAAAGATAATGCCTCCAAATTTTTAAGGCAAGGATCACCACCTATAGGTCTAGATCGTGAGTAAGGTAATTCTACTAATAGGTTTTCAATTGGCGTGAACCACAAGTCACTACTTTTCCTTCTTGCATCAACACACAACCCAACCCATCTTAAACCCCAAAACTCTAAACCCTAAAACAAATTTTCTCTAATAACTTTCTGATTAGAAACAATTTCACACATCTAATCAAAAACCTGACTGTAGCGCCCTCAAAATAATACATAAATCAATCATTTATAAGATTCCAAAATCATAAAAGAGATATTATATTTCCATTCATCAGAGTATTTTCTACAAAAGGTATTACATGTTGACAACAAAAGTAAATGCCCCTGCGGGCTTACAACTTTCCAAGTCAACACTTGGTTAAAACAAAAGAGGGTTAGAAGCCCTTTTACAATTAAAGCCCTCGGCTTGGAAATAAAACATGTAATACAGAAAAGTAACAACAAAAGGAAGCCTGCAGCCTCTAAACTATCCAAGCAAGATCCTTGGAGGTGGCATATCACCTGAACCTGAAAATGATGTCCCATATAGGGTGAGCCAAAGCCCAGTAGATATACGCTAAACATAATATGAGAAATAACTAAAACATTAGCATTCGATAAATGTTTAACAGTTCGAAACTATCTCAACCCCCTTTCCATAATCGATCAACATAGATTTCCATACATCCATTTACATTTACAATCGTGTTTCAATTCATTCCCATTTCTTTATCTCAATCAAATCAACAACATAGTACATTATTTATCCAAATAATTCAAAATGAGACTACAACTCATATTATCAACACTTCTATCATCAGCAATTTCAAATGAGAGTACAACTCATAAAGACAACACTTCAATTCATCAACATCATTCAAATGTATATAAGGTTTCGGGACTTTCACCCTGGATACTCTCGCCAACTTAATTATCAATTGAGTCCATCCCCTATCTCCTCCCAAACAATGGAGTACATCCCCTATCTCATTCCAAACCATGGAGTACATCCCTTATCTCCTCCCAAACCATGGAGTACATATGCAATGTATTTAAACACTTCATCATATACAATGATCATTTAATGCACATATTCAATGTGTTATTCCAACCGTCATATTCAATGACATATTCCAGTTGATTAGTTTCAGTTTTCCCTAATCAACATGCAGTGTCTACAACAATCAAGACTATCCTCCACCGATAGCCCAAAACAATTATTTCTAAACAGATAATAAATTGATCAAACAGATAAATTATCAACATTTTCATAGGTGAGTGATTAATCAATCCAACTACACCATTGAATCTCATAATTTCCCAATTTCATGATTTTCAACTCTATTTCATATTTCCATATTTCCCCAAATTAATTATTCAAACTTAATTAGGGCATTTTCCCCATTTTTTCGAACATCAACCCTAAGGTTCAATTTCATCAATCCTATAACAACCCCATTTTTCAAGGTCTCCCATACACATGGTGCTCAACAATTAAAAAACCCTCTCATTATATATTTCAAATCAAACCCTAACTTTCCAAAATTTCCATATCTTCACCATTTGATCAAAATGACTAAAATTTATGTCAAAACTCATAAAGACGAGTAGTTTATCCTTACCTCAAAGTTAGGAGCTCAAAGGAGAAAGAGAGGAAATTCGAAGATGCTCCAAACACAAGCTTTTTCAGATCAAAATGTAGCCAACGTGATACTCCACCTTTTTAACAAAGGGACTAGGGTAGAAGACCACTAGAACTAGGTGTATTTGTAGAGAGAGAGTGTGCCGGATCTAGGGTTTTGAGGAAAAAATGGGTGAAAAGTTGAAGAAGAAGCACGCTGCTGCAACTGATATATTCGAGGTTCGCTCGAGCGAAGAAGTGGTCGCTCGAGTGCCCAGACACAAAAGGACCTCGCTCGAGTGGAAGAAGCGTCGCTTGAGCGAACAATGCAAAGCTTCAGGTCTGCAACCCAGAAGCACGCTCGAGCGCAGGAGTCCTCGCTCGAGCGAAGAAACCCAAAACATAGAGCTCGCTCGCTCGAGCGAAGGAAAGCTCGCTCGAGCGAAGGAAAGCTCGCTCGAGCGAAGAAACACAACCTTCAGGTTCAAACTAGACGCAGACGCACGCTCGAGCGCAAGAGTGCTCGCTCGAGCCAATAGACACATCAAAGAAAGCTCGCTCGAGCACAAGAACCTTCGCTTAAGCAAAGAAGCAAAAACCCAAGTCTCGCTCAAGCGTAAAAAGCCTCGCTCAAGCGAAGATGCCAAATTCTGGATAGCAACCATTTGTTCCAACTCACAACCAACTTGTACCAAACTCACCCAACACGTCCCAAAACTCAAATACAAAGGATTTAAAGGACGGAAACAAGATAAGACAACAACATACAACCACTAGACCTTGGTCAGGAACACAATACATGACAGAAAAAACCGGGGTCGCTATAACCTTCCCCCCTTAAAGAATTTCGTCCTCGAAATTACAAATATAAGTTTCAAAATTGTGATCTTTTCAATTTTCAATATGATTCAATACAACAGTCATCAACATGATCCACTACCGATCATCCCATCTCTTCTCAAGAAAACAACTTTACAAATATAGCTCAATGTGCATTATCAACATGCATTCTTTTGAATTTTAACCAATTCCAGTATACATACTTTACAAGTTCATAGCATATGCAATGTTAAAAACATATTTTCATTTCTACAACACATTCAACATATAAAATGTTAAATTAAGCTCATTTCTTTGCAACATATGCAACATTTTCAATACTTCCACAATCATAACCATATTCAATGTTCTTAGAGTTCATTAAAAAACAAAATTTTCAATATGAGCTCAAACATCCACAAATAGGTCCGGATATTTCTCTCGGACCTCCAATTCACGTTCTCAAGTGGCTTTCTCAACCCCGTGATGTTTCCACAATACCTTAACCAAGGGAATTGTCTTGCCTCGCAAGACTTGGTCCCGCCTATCCAAGACCCTCACCGGTCTCTCCTCATACAAAGTATCCTCATCTACCTCTAAGTCGGTCCAATCCAATACATGCGATGGATTCGGCTCGTACTTCCGAAGCATACTAACATGAAACACGTCATGCACTCCGGATAACTGCGGCGGTAAAGCTAGACGGTATGCAACCTCTCCAATCCTCTCAAGGATCTCGAAAGGGCCGATAAACCGAGGGGACAACTTCCTATTCTTCCCAAACCTCGTCAGACCTCGCCTAGGTGATATTTTTAGAAAGACATGATCACCCATCTCGAATGACAAAAGTCTCCTCCTACGGTCGACATAACTCTTTTGGCGACTCTGGGCTGTAACTAACCTCTTATGGATAGGTTCAACTTTCTCCGTCATTTCCCGCACCAACTCCAGTCCCAACAAAGGTGCATCACCCACCTCGGCCCAATATACTGGAGATCTAGACGGTCGGCTATACAAGGCCTCAAACGGTGCCATGCCAATACTCGATTGGAAACTGTTATTATAGGTAAACTCCACTAAGGGCAAGTGCCTCTCCCATGACCCCTTAAAGTCAAGGACACAGCCTCAAAGCATATTCTCAAGGATCTGAATAGTACGCTCGGACTGCCTGTCAGTCTAAAGATGGTAAGCCGTTCTAAAAGTCAACCTAGTGCCAAAGGCACTCTGCAAACTCTGCCACAACCTAGCAGTAAAGCGCGGATCTCTATTTGAGACGATCGACACTAGGACTCTGTGTAACCTCATTATGTCTCGAATATACAAGTCGGCAAGATGATCTACTGAATCTCTTACGCGCATAGGAATAAAGTGCGCCGACTTAGTCAACCGGTCAACCACTACCAAATGGCGTCACTATCCCACTGAGTCCTCGGAAGGCCCACAACAAAATCCATCGTGACATGCTCCCATTTCCACTCGGCAATAGGCAAGGGTTGTAACAAACCTGTTGGCCTCTGATGCTCGGCCTTCACTTACTGACAAGTAAGGCACTTAGACACAAAAACTGCCACATCCTTCTTCATACCCCTCCACCAGAACTGGTGACTCAGATCATGAGACATCTTAGTACCTCTCAGATGCACCGCAAGGCGTGAATGATGAAACTCTCGGAGTACTTCCTCTCGGCAAGACTCCGGTACAAACAAACGGTCTCGGTACCTCACACTCAGGTCAAGATATATAGTCAAACCTTTTTCTACCTTCTTACTAGAAATCTTCTCCCAGAGGAATTCTACCTCAATGTTACTCCTCTGTGCCTCAAACACTCAATTCACAAGTGTAGGCTGTGCAACTACAGAAAACAAGGTCGCAGACTCAACAGGCTCACCCAGGAGTAAGTCGAACTCGCCAAGAGCACCCAATATCTCCCATTCCCGGATAGCAATACTAACTACATCACTAATGGACTTCCTACTAAGGGCATCGGCTACAACATTGGCCTTTCCCGGATGATAGTACAACTCAAAGTCATAATCTTTTATGAACTCCATCCACCTCATCTACCTCAAATTCAAGTCTTTCTGTGTAAATAGATAATTTAGACTCTTATGATCCAAGAACACCTCGAATCTCTCACCAGAAAGGTAGTGCCTCTAAATCTTCAAGGCAAAAATCACAGCTGCTAACTCTAGGTCATGAGTAAGGTAGTTCCTCTTGTGTGTTTTCAACCGACGTGAGCCATAAGCTACTACTTTCCCCTCCTGCATCAATACACAACCAAAACCCTCTCGTGAGGCATCACAATACACTGCATAACCCAAACCCCTCTTTGGAATAATCAAGACTGGAGTGGTGGCAAGTCTAACCTTAAGATCTTGGAACGACTTTTCACAAGTCCCATTCCATACAAATTTGACCCATTTCCGCGTCAATCTAGTCAAAGGCAAAGCTAGCCTGGAGGAGTCCTTTACAAACCTACGGTAATAATCAGCTAATCCCAGAAAACTGCGGATCTCAAAGACACTCTTAGGCTGTGCCTAGTCTTATACTGCCTCTATCTTGGATGAATCTACAGTCACCCCTTCCCCGGATACCACGTAGCTTAAGAATTTAACCTCTCTTAGCCAGAACTCACACTTCCCAAACTTAGTATACAGCTTATGGGCTCTAAGTAACTCAAGCACCACTCTCAAGTGTTCATCGTGTTCCTCCTCATACGGAAAATAAATCAGAATGTCGTCCACAAAGACGACCACAAAGCGATCTAAGAATTCCCGGAAGATCCGGTTTATCAAGTCCATAAACATAGCCGGTGCATTGGTGAGCCCAAAAGGCATCACCAGGAACTCGTAATGGCCATACCGCGTACGGAATGCCGTCTTCGGGATATCCTCCTCCTTGCCCCTCAACTGATGGTAGCCCGATCTCAAGTCTATCTTACTGAAATAACGGGATCCTTTCAACTGGTCAAACAGGTCATCAATATGAGACATAGGGTACTTGTTCTTAACCGTAGCTTGATTCAACTTTCGATAGTTAATGCAAAGTCTCAAAGCCCCATCTTTCTTTTTAGCAAATAGGGCCGATGCTCTCCACGACGAAGTACTAGGGTGAATAAAATCCTTATCTAACAACTCCTGGAGTTAAATCTTTAACTCACTCAACTTGGTTGGGGTAAAATGATACGGTGCCATAGAAATCGGTGTTGTGCCAGACACTAAGTCAATAGAGACTCGATATCTCGATGGGGTGGTAAACTAATGAGATCCTCAGGAAAAACGTTCGAGTACTCACAAACCACTCTGGGCAACTCAGTCCGGGTCTCATCACACTCATTACTCATACAGCTAGCGAGAAGACAACTAAGCTCACTCTGCCCTCGCGGATCATACATAGGTGGCAAGACTCTACCAACCCGATCTCCCAAGAAATGAAAACAATCCCCGCTCAAGGTACATACAGTAACCCTCTAGTGGTAACAGTCTATAACAGCCTGATATGCCGATAGCCAGTCTATACCCAAAATCACATCAAAACCCGGCATATCCATCAATACAAAAGAAAATGGAAGTCGGTGATCGGCGACCTCTATATCACAAACCCGATACTCCTATTTCAGAACCATCTCACCCCCAATGGGTGATGCAACACAAATAAAAGATGCTAATTGTGCCAACTCTAATCCCAAAACAGATGCAAAAGCAGAAGATATAAAAGAATGGGATGCACCCGTATCAATTAACACATTGGCAACCGAATTGCAAAACAAGAAGGTACCTTTCACGACAGATGGAGCCGGTACAAGATCCGGCGCGGTAACAATATACACGCGCCCCATAGGTCTTTGGTCTACCTGCTCACCCCTTGGAGCGTATGACTGCTGCACAGATTGAGCCAAAGAGGCTCCCTGATTAGCCCTCAAGGCCTGAACTGACTAAGCTGGCTGATAACTCTGCGTCTGCCTCGAACCAGCTGCACCAGATGTGCCACTTAACTATGGGAAAAACCTCTTCAGGTGCCCCGCTTGCCCACACTGATAACAAGTGAGCGGCTGACCTCTGTCCTGACTTTGGCTTTGAAAATGAGCAGAAGAAGAAGCTGCTCTCTGCCCTCCTCCCTTCTGCGGGCAAGCTGGAGACTTGTGGCCCATTTAACCACATTTGTAACAAGTAACGTCTCCCTGACCGCCTCTCCCGGAACCTAAACTCGGTGCTGGAAAGATAGATCTAGAATGTGCTCCTTGGGACTGTTGAGGGTTAGAACCCCTTTGCCTCTTACTGTCCCCCTGGCCATCCTAACTCCTCTTAGAGCCCCTCATTCTCTCCTCCTCTGCATGCATAATCATCTCAAGATGGGCTACAGCCTACACAAGGCGCTCATACTCCCTAATCATGGACCCGGCCACTCGAAACATAAGTCCGGTCCTCAATTTCTTCTCGAACTCCAAACACTAACGCTCCTCGGTCACCACCAACTCTGGTGCAAATCTAGACAAGCTAGTGAAAGTGGCCTTGAACTCCACCACTGGTGTATTCAGCTGCTTGAGTTGACAGAACTTATCCCTCAACTTCTCCTTAACAGTGGGAGGCAAAAACTTCTCCTGAAAGGTATCAACGAAAGCCTCCCAAGTCCCTCCAATACATCCTCGTACAAACTTCCACCACTGACCCGCGTCTCTCTTCAACTGGAAAGACGCCAAGGTCACCCTCAAGCCTCCGTCTTCGATGCCTAATATCTCAAATGTCTTCATCATCTGCTCTAGCCATTCGTCAGCTTTCAGTGGCTCTTTTGGATTATCCAAAAACTCGTCCGGATTCGACTGGAAGAATTCCCTCTTCAGAAAAGTTGGCCCAGTCTTAGCTACATGGGCTTGGACTTGATTCTCAGCTCGGAGAATGTCCATGGATTCCCTCAACGCTCCTGTCATCTCGAGGGCTAAGGCGCCCATGGCCTGCTGACCTACTGGCTCGGCCCTGACCAATACTCTCCTCCTGTACCCGGAATATCATCTGGCATAGGCATCTCTTGCTTCCTAAGCCTACCACGCCTATCACCACGTCCTCGTCCTGACATCCTAATAAAGGTAACAAAAAGATTAGCACATTCACAAATGTGCCGAAGCTATTTCACTCGCGTCCTAATACAACGGACAACTATAATTCACTCCACGTAAGCACATAATCACATAAGCACTTACGAATTTCATTTTCGGATAGTAACTATCTCGTGGTGTTGCTAGAGTTCCAGTTAGAAACGGCAGTGATCAAGTGCCTTTCCAACAGGACTTTCAGAAACCCAAGGATCCAATCAACATCCTAGAAACTAAATTCCATACCCATTTAGTCACACAAGCATGTTATCAAATAAACACATAACATTACACTTAAGTCTCTAATAAGGGAGACAAACCCATTGTGGTGCTAACCACTTCCCACGTACCCAAAGTATTCAAACCCGGTACGCTCTGATACCAAGTTGTAACGCCCTCAAAATAATACATAAATCAATCATTTATAAGATTCCAAAATCATAAAAGAGATATTATATTTCCATTCATTAGAGTATTTTCTACAAAAGGTATTACATGTTGACAACAAAAGTAAATGCCCCTACGGGCTTACAACTTTCCAAGTCAACACTTGGTTAAAACAAAAGAGGGTTAGAAGCCCTTTTACAATTAAAGCCCTCGGCTTGGAAATAAAACATGTAATACAGAAAAGTAACAACAAAAGGAAGCCTGCAGCCTCTAAACTATCCAAGCTAGATCCTTGGAGGTGGCATATCACCTGAACCTGAAAATGATGTCCCATATAGGGTGAGCCAAAGCCCAGTAGATATACGCTAAACATAATATGAGAAATAACAAAAACATTAGCATTCGATAAATGTTTAACAGTTCGAAACTATCTCAACCCCCTTTCCATAATCGATCAACATAGATTTCCATACATCCATTTACATTTACAATCGTGTTTCAATTCATTCCCATTTCTTTATCTCAATCAAATCAACAACATAGTACATTATTTATCCAAATAATTCAAAATGAGACTACAACTCATATTATCAACACTTCTATCATCAACAATTTCAAATGAGAGTACAACTCATAAAGACAACACTTCAATTCATCAACATCATTCAGATGTATATAAGGTTTCGAGACTTTCACCCTGGATACTCTCGCCAACTTAATTATCAATTGAGTCCATCCCCTATCTCCTCCCAAACAATGGAGTACATCCCCTATCTCATTCCAAACCATGGAGTACATCCCCTATCTCCTCCCAAACCATGGAGTACATATGCAATGTATTTAAACACTTCATCATATACAATGATCATTTAATGCACATATTCAATGTGTTATTCCAACCGTCATATTCAATGACATATTCCAGTTGATTAGTTTCAGTTTTCCCTAATCAACATGCAGTGTCTACAACAATCAAGACTATCCTCCACCGATAGCCCAAAACAATTATTTCTAAACAGATAATAAATTGATCAAACAGATAAATTATCAACATTTTCATAGGTGAGTGATTAATCAATCCAACTACACCATTGAATCTCATAATTTCCCAATTTCATGATTTTCAACTCTATTTCATATTTCCATATTTCCCCAAATTAATTATTTAAACTTAATTAGGCATTTTCCCCATTTTTTCGAACATCAACCCTAAGGTTCAATTTCATCAATCCTATAACAACCCCATTTTTCAAGGTCTCCCATACACATGGTGCTCAACAATTAAAAAACCCTCACATTATATATTTCAAATCAAACCCTAACTTTCCAAAATTTCCATATCTTCACCATTTGATCAAAATGACTAAAATTTATGTCAAAACTCATAAAGACGAGTAGTTTATCCTTACCTCAAAGTTAGGAGCTCAAAGGAGAAAGAGAGGAAATTCGAAGATGCTCTAAACACAAGCTTTTTCAGATCAAAATGTAGCCCACGTGATACTCCACCTTTTTAACAAAGGGACTAGGGTAGAAGACCACTAGAACTAGGTGTATTTGTAGAGAGAGAGTGTGCCAGATCTAGGGTTTTGAGGAAAAAAGGGGTAAAAAGTTGAAGAAGAAGTACGCTGCTGCAACTGATATATTCGAGGTTCGCTCGAGCGAAGAAGTGGTCGCTCGAGTGACCAGACACAAAAGGACCTCGCTCGAGCGTAAGAAGCGTATCTTGAGCGAACAATGTGAAGCTTCAGGTCAGCAACCTAGAAGCACGCTCGAGTGCAGGAGTCCTCGCTCGAGCGAAGAAACCCAAAACATAGAGCTCGCTCGCTCGAGCGAAGAAACACAACCTTCAGGTTCAAACTAGACGCAGACGCACGCTTGAGCTCAAGAGTGCTCGCTCGAGCCAACAGACACATCAAAGAAAGCTTGCTCAAACGCAAGAACCCTCGCTCGAGCGAAGAAGCAAAAATCCAAGGCTCGCTCGAGCGCAAAAAGCCTCGCTCGAGCGAAGATGCCAAATTCTGAACAGCAACCATTTGTTCAAACTCACAACCAACCTGTACCAAACTCACCCAACACGTCCCAAAACTCAAATACAAAGGATTTAAAGGACGGAAACAAGATAAGACAACAACATACAACCACTAAACCTGGGTCAGGAACATAATACATGACGGGGGAAAATCGGGATCGCTATACTGACTATAACAAGGGCGACCTAGTGTACAAGGCTCTTGCTAAAGTGGGATCTAGGGAGGGCAAGTTGTACGCATCCTTATTACCCATATTTATGAAGAGGCTGAACAACAACTTCCAATGACTTTAGAAAAAGACTTGGACAATTTCTGAATCTTTTAATTTTTGATTTTGAAATTCTCTTTGTAATGCTTGGATTTTGACATTTCTTACTTTGTTACTTCCATGAAATTCTTGCTCCAAGAAATCGTTGGCCCCTTAAATAGCTTTAGAAACTCCATTTTGAATTTTGTTGGGTGAACTAGCATCCATCCTTCTATTTGTCAAAATTTTTTCAGTTTAGCCCCTGGAATCTTGGACCTTTCTCTATATATCAGTGTGTATGTATGAGAATTTGAACAGATCGAATAAAAATGGAACATATAGGAAAAGTAGCTTGGTGAATTTCAACAGATAGAAAATTCATTCTTATTCTGTAGATTTTAATGTGGGATTTTTATCTTCTATTTGTATGTGGGAATGCTTAATTTGAAAGATTCTTATATGAGAAATTTCAAATATATCAAAACTAGGATTACAATTCCTTAGTAAACTTGTAGCAAATGTGTCATTTTATCCAAAACAGGACTGATGGGATTATAAAAATATTTAAGAGACTAATTTAAAATTTTGGTGACAACTCCCCCAATCTCAAGGTGAATTTTTTTTCCCCTAAAGCACGAGTAAAAGAATTTTTTCCTTTATCAAAGATATAGTTAAAAATATAAAAAAATATTATAAAAATATTTTTAATTAAAATTGATCAATCTTTTCTTCTATCACCTCACACTACTACAACCATTATGGGCATTGTTGCACACTGCCAATCAGTGATAATTTTTTCACGATCTTCTATCACCTCACACTACTACAACCATTATGGGCATTGTTGCACACTGCCAATCAGTGATAATTTTTTCACGATCACCATCAACCGTTAGTGACTTTTCAACAGCCATTTTCTAATGAAAATCTTCCATAACCAATTTTTCAATGAAAATCTTCCATGGCCAATTTTTCAGTGAGAAGAATCAACAGCCTTTTCACCCACCACCCCTAGCGAAAAAAAACAGAGAAAAAAAAAAAAATTTTACTCGGTTAAAAACAAAAAGAGAAAATAATAGAGATGATTCCATATTAGGTAGAAAAAGAGAAAATAATAGAGATGATTCCATATTAGGTAGATTTTCATTTCATAACGCATTACCATTTACCACTTCCAAGTGGCAACATTGCAGCATGGAACCTCACACACTCAGTCCTCACCACCAACATACGAACACTCCTCAAAAACACCAACCCCACCACCAATCTCCACTAAACCCAGTTTCGATTTCTATTCAATTTGATTCAATTGGATTCGAGAGACAATGGAGAGCAAAAAGAGGCTGAGAAGGACAATCATGTGGAAGAGAAGCAATCGAAGCAAGAGAATCCAATGGAAAAGAGATGCTAACAACAACAACAATGCTGAGATGGGTTCTTCTTCCAAACCCTTGTTCTTGATATCCACCGTTTCTTTTGTTTGTCGATCTTCGGGACGCGTCTGTTTCGATCATTTGTTCGGCGAAGATGGTTACAACACCCGCGATTTTACCATTCTCAACTGCGATTGATGTCGGAGGCTGTTTGGATCCAAAGTTACCCTTTTCAAAAAGGCGTTTCTGATGAAATTTCTTCGTGGTGTCATGGATGTGTACAGACGTGATGATGAAGATGGTATTAAGGTTACTTCGATTACCAGAATGGTGTTTCATTCTGGGCTTCTTCAATTGACTGATCGTCACCTTCTTTATCTTGCGGAAAGGTACATCAATTTCTCCAAATTCAGAATTTCCCAATTTTTTTGGTGTCAATTTAGTAAAATTTTAAGTAGGGAAAATTAGTGAAACATTCCTCTCTAAATTTAGGTAGTAGGAGAGGTTCCTGATGAATTTTTTTTGTGAAATCAGATAAATTTTTCTGTAAAAATTGAAATTTCTGTGTGTCCAATTTTCTTGTGAAAATGTTGAGTGTACTAAGAAAATATTGTAGTTACTTTATATTATAAAATCTTAATCTCAGTAAGTTAAACTAAAAACCCTATTTAAATACTGAGTTGATGCCAACGGCATAAAAGTGTTAATGAAATTAAAGATTTGGTTATAAATCTGAATTTTGTGGAAATGCGGTTGAAACCTGTTTAAGTTAGCTAATTTTTTTATTTTTATTTTTTTAAAAGATCAGGTTGTTCAAATTTGTCTAAAAGCTGTAATTTTGGGAAATTCTGAATTTGGATAATGACTTATAAAACTTTGAAAGGTATGGGAATTGGGGTGTGCCCGATAGGCCCATTTCGGGGTTAGGGTACATTAAGAAGAAATACTTGCAAAAAATCAAGTTGATTAGATATTGATAATCCTTTCATCGAATTGCATTTGTGTGTAAAAGAAAAAATAATGATAAATGTGATTTAAAGTATAAAACTGAATACAAATGCAACCGTGGCTATGGGCGCCTCCCACACAGCAGCCACCCCAATTATGTAGTAGTTTGTATGTGATGTATGTATTCATCTATTTGGTGGTTTGTCTGTCTGTGTTTCACAGATACAACGGCTATCTATCAAACTACAAGGCATGGAGTAAACAATTTTGCAACATAAAATTCATTTGATAACTTCTTTGAAAAAGTATTAGGTGTAGTTTGAAGGACAATTAATATATTTGTTTGAGAGAAAACCAACAATTGAGAAAATTGAAAAAAATGGGAATTGTTTGGGTTGTCAAAATGTTAGAGAATAATTTGGTAGTTACTGAGAGGCAGTGGAAAGAGTGGGGTTTTCATCTTTTGGAGCAATTCTATAATTTTTGTTGCTCTGGTACAGATTTTTTACTCGTTCCTTATATGTATGTATGTGTATGTTATATTTCCTAGTGTTTATTTTGTTACTTTGATGGGTATTTGTTTGTGATGTGGCAGCATGCTACCTAATAATATAATATTGTATACAATTCATTATGTCGAGTCCAATGAAACAATATTGCATATATAATTCATTATGTGGAGGGTTAAGGTGGTTGAAAGTTTGTTGGTTTTGGCTTTTGAAAATGAAAACAGATGGAGAAATTTTTTTAATCTGTGTGTATGGTAAGGAAAATTTGATTGTGATTATTTAGTTGAAATTTTGGAAAAGATGCTTGAGTTTATTTTTTTTATGTATTATTTATTTTTTATTTTTATGCAACAAGGTTGTAAGGGTTTCGGATGCTAGGTTAAGGGCCTTAAGGCTTGTTGGAAAGAAATCCAGTTAGCTATGTGATAGTAAGCTTAGACTGAAATATTAAGCAGGAATCAGGATTGGTGATTAAAACAGATAATTCTTTTCTACCGTGTGGGAGAATAAGCAGCTAATGTTCTAAAGTCTTAGAATCCCCTTGGTTTCATATCGAAGAGTAGGTTGCAAAAACCATGGCACTGAAAATGAAAACAGATGGAGAAATTTTTTTAATCTGTGTATGGTAAGGAAAATTTGATTGTGATTATTTAGTTGAAATTTTGGAAAAGATGCTAGAGTTTATTTTTTTTATGTATTATTTATTTTTTATTTTTATGCAACAAGGTTGTAAGCGTTTTGGATGCTAGGTTAAGGGCCTTAAGGCTTGTTGGAAAGAAATCCAGTTAGCTATGTGATAGTAAGCTTAGACTGAAATATTAAGCAGGAATCAGGATTGGTGATTAAAACAGATAATTCTTTTCTACCGTGTGGGAGAATAGGCAGCTAATGTTCTAAAGTCTTAGAATCCCCTTGGTTTCATATCGAAGAGTAGGTTGCAAAAACCATAGCACATTCCCCCCCCCCCCCCCCCAAAAAAAAAAAAAAAAAAAAAAAAGAAGATTTTTTTAGTATAAGAATTGGCCTTTTCTCTAAGTTCAAAGGATATTAAAGTCATATCACACCTATGACTTAGTGCTTATCAAATAGGGGTTTCTCATAACGCTACATGCCTTCTTCGACCTGTTTATGTTATTGCAATGTTTATACTTATGAATAATTCTTTTCCTGCATAATTTTTCTTCGGCGATTGATGATTCAGATAGACAATATATGTACTTTCCAACAGCCAACTTATGTTGTTGTTTTGTGCTCTGATTGCTCCCATTGATTTGGCTTATATTGTTTCTCTCTAAGTAAAATATATGGAATACGCCTTTAATTGGGTGGGGTAATTACAGGAGTAGTGGAATAGTAAGCCACCCTTACCTGGAGACAATTAAACAACTGTACTTTTAAATTATAGATAAATTACTTTCTGTTTTTCCTTTTTCGTTTTGAAAAAAAAGAGGTTTAGAGTTTTCTTTCCTCTATATTAGTTCTCAGATAACAAGGTGCCCTTAATTTTATTGAGAAATAATCTCCTTGCTAATTTATTCAGTAAATGTTTCTGGTTTGATTTGAGCAACTAGTGAAGCACTTGGACTATTTGCAAGAGAAAGCATAAAAATCTTAACAGTGCAAGAGAATTTCTTTGTTCATAATTCATGTAAGTTATGCTCAAATTTTATTGTTCATATTGTAGGTCAACAGAGTTCAGAGAACTCTCCCTACCTTTTGGGAGAAATATTAAACATGAAGGATTTTCAAGGGCAATCCACTACTGGAACGGGATGCAGGAGATGTCAATTGGTCCAGTTATATGCAACAATGACATTTTTCGTATCATTGAAGCGATAGGCATAAAACTGCAAGCAGCTAGAAGCCCTAGAATTGTTAGGCTTGGTCTTAACTCAAAAATTGTTTCTTGAAACTGCCAAGAGTCTAAAGGACTATTGAGATTAGAAATGGTTCATATTTCGAAAGCTAGTCCGAAGAATTTCCTATCAAAATGTAAAAAACTTCAGAAAGTAGAGATCTGGCATTGTCTTACTTTAGAAGGTACGGATTTCTTAGCATCATGTGAGATAAAGAAGAGAGAAATGAATGGTGTTACTAAATGGTCCCTGAGCAGATATGCAGAACTGTATGACATGAAGAATCTACTGAATTTACTTTGGCAATGAAGTAATTGACAGAGCTTATGAAGAATCAAACATGGTAAGTCACACAATGGGTTCAATATGTGAGAGTTATAATATTTATAGGATTCTTGTTTTAGAACTTATTTTGTGCTTGTATCAGGGTTTGTGTTGTTTTCTGTGAACACAGTTTTATTTTTTGTTGTCTGCCAAGTAATAACCTTCTCATTTTGTCTTCTCTCCGTTGAATCAAGTTTTGTCGCTGCAAAAAAAAAAAAAAAAAAAAAAAAAAACACATTTTTGGTTTCCCTTGCACATTTTTAGAAAAGTTCTTTATTTGCTTTCTATATCTATTTGGTTGGAACATTTCATTGAGGGCAGTGGTATAGTCTGGTGGTAATTACTCCTCTGGCTCGGTTACATGTTTCCTTGGAACCAAGAATGCCGTCTTTTGTTCTATCTTACTTACCTCGAACATGGGCTTGTTTGGGAACATTGATTTTTAGCCAAAGAGTCAAAAAGGCACTACAAGTTGTCAAATCATTCTCTATACTTTTTCTGTATATCTTTTCATTAAAAGCCAAAAAGCCACTAAAAAAAGCCAATTCTTAAACACCCAAATGGTTGTAATCATTGAGTGGATTTCAAAGTTTAGTAGCCATGGAAAACTGGTGCTGGTATAGTGCCTTGGAGATTGGAATAATTGGATGGACTCAACATAGTTGTTCCTTGGTTTGAATGTTCCAATCATTAAAATTGTTCTTTTTGTGAACTGCCTTGACAATGCTTCAGTTTGTTACACTTGGATTAAATGGGTTGATACACTTCTACCATTTATAACGAAATACCGCTAAGTTGTTGAGTGTTTATTGGTGTGTAGAACTGAAGATGTTTCAGCTTTCAGTATATGGACTTTAACCATCTTTACACCGTTTATTTAAACTACCCATGCTCATACAATCTCAATGTTAAACTTTAACCCATGGACACACACCTTGCAGAATTTTTAATTGGCCCATTGGACACCACCGTGTGGGATAAAAGCTGGTCTGTGTGAAAAAACATACCCCTATTAAATAGAATCTGATTTCTTCATATAAAAAATGAAATAGGACCATGAGAGTTCAACCAAATGCATGTAACTTAGTTTGCAATTATGCAACACTAATAGTTTCACCTTTTTTCACCTGGTGTAGCGGTAAGTAGAACTGAAGATGTTTCAGCTTTCAGTATATGGACTTTAACCATCTTTACACCATTTATTTAAACTACTCATGCTCATACAATCTCAATGTTAAACTTTAACCCATGGACACACACCTTGCAGGGTTTTTAATTGGCCCATTGGACACCACTGTGTGGGATAAAAGCTGGTCTGTGTGAAAAAACATACCCCTATTAAATAGAATCTGATTTCTTCATATAAAAAATGAATTAGGACCATGAGAGTCAACCAAATGCATATAACTTAGTTTGCAATTATGCAACACTAATAGTTTCACCTTTTTTCACCTGGTGTAGCGGTAAAGCTACCCCTTGGTGACTTGTGATAAATTTAGACAATACCAAGATTAGGGAATGATTTGGATATCATCCCCTATTTATATTAATGAAGATCAATAATTACAAGGGAGCCCTAAGGCATAGAATAATTACAAAATAATAACCCAAATAATAATATATTATTTTAACACTCCCTCTCAAGCTGGTGCGAAGATATCTCTCATGCCTAGCTTGTCTAAGATGCCATGAAGACCCCGTTTGTTTTGGGTTATATGGAGGGGATTGGGATTCATAGTGAGGTAGAACCCACTAATATCATGTTTGTTTTGAGAGATGGAGAGGGGATTCGTAATCCCCTCTGGACTACGAATCCCCTTGGGGAGGGGATTAGGATAGGCATGTAGGACTTGGTATTAGAAAAATAGTCCGGCGGACTAGAAATTTTTTATTTTTATTTATTTTTTATTTTATTTTTTACATGTCGGGCTTTTTTTTTTTAACATTAATGTTTAATTTTTTATATTTTTTGTTAAGTAAAAATCATTATTTTATTTATTTTGTTTTTTTTGAAATTATTTATTTTATTTTTATTTTTTTAAAATTTTTTACATGTTGGGCATTTTTTTTTAAAACATTAATGTTTAATGTTTTTGTATTTTTTTATTTGTTTTTATTATTTTATATAAAAATAATTTAACAATCCCCACATTAACAACTATTATCAAAACAAACACAATTTTACTTAATCCCCTCACTATCAATCCCCTCCATTCTACCTCTGAAAACAAACAGGGCCGAAAGGGCTTAGTCCCAACTCCCTTGGTGAGATGTCAGCAAGTTGTTCACCAGACTACACAAAGGGAGTACATATTGTGCTACTAGTGAGTTTCTTTTTAATGAAGTGGTGATCAATCTCAACATGCTTTGTCCTGTCATGTTAAACCGGATTGTGAGTAATGTTGATAGCGGCCTTATTATCATAATATAACCGCATAGAGTCCGTCTAATCAATACCTAGATCACTCAATAATAACTTAATCCGTAAGAGCTCATACACCCCTTGTGCCATAGTTCTAAACTCAGCCTCTGCACTTGACTTATGTTTCTTACTCCTCCAAGTAACTAGGTTACCTCCAACAAAGGTGCAATACCCTGAAGTCAATCTCCTATCAGTTACTGATCCAGCCCAATCAGCATCTATATAGGCTTCCTCACGAAGATGATCATACTTTGAAAAATACAGACCCTTACTAGGAGCAGACTTCAAGTACCTCAAAATTTTCATGATAGCCTCGAAGTGAATCTGATGAGGAGCATGCATAAATTGGCTAACCACACTGACAGAAACAGTAATATCAGGACGAGAGTGAGATAGATAAATGAGCTTACCCACTAATCGCTGATAGCTCCCTCTATCAATAGCTGCTGCTCCTTCATTATCCCCCAATTTATGATTCGGTTCCAGTGGAGTGTCACAGGCCTTGCAGTCAAGCATCCCAGTTTCTTTCAACAGGTCAAGCACATACTTCCTCTGTGAGATAAATATCCCATCCTTGGAGCGAGTAACTTCAATTCCCAGAAAATATTTCAAGCTCCCCAAGTCTTTGATTTCAAACTCACTGACTAAATATTTCTTCAACATAGGTATTTTCTCATTATCACCGCCTTTAAGAACTATGTCATCTACATAAACAATAAGTGCTGTAGTCTTACCACGTGAGGAATGTTTCACAAATAAGGTGTGATCTGTCTGACTCTGTTTGAAGTCATATTTAAGCATAGCCTGAGTGAATCTCTCAAACCAAGCCCTTGGAGACTGTTTGAGACCATATAATGACTTCCGAAGCCTGCATACTTTGCCTTCTGTCTGATGATCTTCAAAACCAGGAGGAATGTCCATATATACCTCATCTTCGAGGTCACCATGGAGAAAGGCATTCTTTACATCAAACTGATAAAGTGGCCAGTCTAGATTAGCTGTTAGAGAGAGAAGTATTTTGGCCGAATTCATTTTAGCCACTGGTGCAAAGGTCTCTTGATAGTCAACGCCATATGTCTGAGTGAACCCTTTTGCCACAAGTCTAGTCTTGTAATGCTCAATAGACCCATCCGCTTTGTGTTTCACAGTATACATCTATTTGCATCTCACAGGTCGTTTGCCCTTAGGTAACTCAGTCAATTCCCAAGTGCCATTCTTCCTAAGTGCTTTCATTTCCTCAATCATGGCAAGTTTTCACTCAGAGGTGGTTAGGAATGCTAACAGAGGAAATATTTGACACAAACGCTCTATAAGAGGACGATAAGTGAGAGTAGGACACAAAATTTGAGATAGAATGTTGAGTACAAGATCTCACATCCTTTCTCTTGGCAATAGGAACATCAGGATCGATGGACTCAAGAGATTCAAAGTTACTTGGACTCTCATTAGAAGCAGGAGATAGCAGTGGAGGAGTAGAAATGGTTTCTTGTATCCAGTTAACTTTCTGTCTGTCTTTGTCCCTGACATGAATTTGCCCTTCCCTATCCTTAGTGACATTGAGTTCTGTAGTCCCAGTAGGAGGTGGTGGTGCAAGAACAACTGGTTCCACCATAGGAATCACAGGAATCACTTCACACTAAGGCTCCCTTTGAAGGGAGGACTGTGACACTGGAGAGGACAAGAAATAGGATTGGGACTCAAAGAATATGATATCCATGGACACAAAACACTTATGAGAAGGAGGGTGGTAACACTTATATCCCTTTTAAGTAGGAGAGTACCCAAGGAAAACATATTTTGGGGAGCGAGGGAGAGGGTCAAACTTACCACGAGTAGGAGAGTGATTGTGGATAAAACAGATATAGCCAAATATTTTTGAAGGATTAGAAAGCAAGGACTCAGAACCTAGGAGGACTTGAAGGGGAGCTTATTTTTGCAAGACCTGGCTAGGAAGACGATTAATAAGATGGGCAGCGGTGAGAACAGCGTCGCCCTAGTAGGACCGAGGCACACTCATAGAAAAACACATGCACTGAGCCATGTCACGAAGATAACGATTCTTGTGTTCCGTCACCCTATTTTGTTGAGGGGTATTGGTGCAAGAGGTCTGATGGATAATGCCATGAGCATAAAAATATTGCCCTAACCCAGAATCTATGTATTCCCTCCATTATCAGAACAGAAGATTTGGACAATGGCCCCAAACTGAGTACAAATCATCGTATGAAAATTGCGGAACATAGAGAAAACCTCACTCTTGTCTTTCATGAGATACACTCAAGTAGTACGAGAAAAATCATCAATAAATGTAACAAACCATCGATGTCCTTTCACATACATAACACGAGATGGACCCCAGACATCAGAATGTATTAATAAAAAAAAGGAACTAAACTTTTATTAAAACTAGGAGCAAAAGAAGCTTTGTGTTGTTTTTCAAGTTGACAAGACTCACAAAGAAACTCAGACACATTATTGTTTGCAAAACCAGATGGAAATAAATGCTTAAGTTAATAAAAAGAAGGATGCCCAAGACGTTGATGTCACAGCCATAAATCATCTTGGGTAATAGGACTCGTGGTGGAAGAATGAGCAAGCTTGTCCGGTTGATCCAGGAAGTAGAGACCATTTTTTGCACTACCACTGCCAATAGTCCTCCTCGTGACAAGGCCTTGAAAAAGACAATGATCAGGAAAAAATGTCACACTACAATTCAAATCTTGTGTAATACGACTCAAGGATAACAGGTTGACATAAAAATTGGAAACATGGAGAACAAAAGATAGAGGTATGGTAGGAGTGACATGGACTAAACCTTTCCCAGAAATGGAAGAAACAGTACCATCTTTAATCCTAACTTTGTCCTGACCTGAAGAGGGCTCATAGGCAAAGAAAAGGTCAGAGGAGCCATACATATGATTTAAGGCACTAGAATCAATAATCTAGGGCAAAGACTTATGAGACAGGAAAACACAAGGAGAAAAGGCTAAGTTACCTGAGCGGGCAAACGACGAGGAAGATATACTAAGAGCAATAGAAGACTGGTAGTTCAACAAGTGATGCAGAACATCCTCAAGGTCAGGAGTGGTCATGCCAGAGAGACCATCAGAAGGCTGGCCAACGGAAGCGGAAGTAGAATCAAGTGTATCAACGATACTAGACTGATGAGCTCGTGGGTGAGAACCTCGTTCTCTAGACTGGCCTGATTGACCTCCTTTAAAACCAGACTGATCACGTCGACCCTATGCCGCAGTTTTTTACTATAATTATAGATTGGCGGCAGACGGAGGGATGGAGTCAGGCTAAGGCCATTTCTAGGAGTAGACAATAATGCGGAGCGGTCAGTAGAGACAAGGGACATCATAGTAGACCGGCGACTCTCCTCATTTTGTACATAGGCAAATGCTTCCTGAAGTGAAGGAAGTGTGTCCATACTGAGAACCTGACTCCGAACTAGATCATACTCCACATTGAGCCCTGCCAGAAACTTGAAGACCCTTTCCTGTGCAATGAACTTCCTGTACCTGACTGAATCAACAGTGTAAATAGGCTTATAGTCCTGCAGGTGATCAAGGCGTTTCCAGCCATTGGTGAGGAAGGTGAAGTACTGAAGAACCGTTTGCTCCCCCTGAACAGAGCTCTCAGTAGAGCGGTGTAACTCAAATGCCTGGGAGACATTCCCTTTGCGGGAATAGGTAGCAGCCACAGCATCCCAAACATCCTGGGCAGTTTCCATAGACAAGTAGCCCTCGTTGATGTCTGGTACTATCGAATGAATAAGCCAACCCATAATCAAAGAGCCGGTAATCTCCCATTGGTCATAACTCGGGTCAGTGGTGTTGGGTGCCTGTATCCCAACTCTGCGACCACGCTTGATAGTTCCGACCATTGAATGAAAAGGTGGTGATTTTAATACTAGGGTTGGGGTTATTAGTCATAATAGTAGGTATAATGGAACTCTCACTCTTTGGTGTCGACACACTGGTGGAATCTGCCATAGATACTGTACTACCGAACCCTCAACAAAACTATTACCAATTACAAATTCGAATGGTGGTGGTGGAAGGGAAAAACAAACATAACGACCACTATGACAGTATAAAGAATTAACAACTCAATACTTTTTTTTTTTTGAAGGTCAGAGAAGCACTGTTCAACATTGGACCAAGTCAAACATCGACATATACAAAAAAGACAAAACCAAACAAACAAACGAAACTAGAGAGAGAGAGACGAGGGAAAAAGGCCATCAGAGGTGTTGTATGAAGCCAACGAGGCTGTCGGTGGTAGTTGACTAGGCCAAGAGGGCTGTCAATGGCAGTCGACTAGGCCAGGAGGCTATTGGCGATGCTTTTATGGATGAGAAGTCGAAGTTGATCACAGAGAGGACAGTCGGCGAAGAAGCTATGAGAGGCCCAGGTGAGTTTTGAACCCTAGGGGACCATCAACACCCAGTCGACTGAAGTGGGTTGTCTTCGGCTGGTAGTGGGAGGCTCCGGTGGGTAACAGAACTGTTTGGGGAGATGGGTTTAGGGTTTGGGGTTGGCTCTGATACCATGATAAATTTAGACAATACCAAGATTAGGGAATGATTAGGATATCATCCTCTATTTATATTAATGAAGATTATTAATTACAAGGGAGTCCTAAAGCATAGAATAATTACAAAATAATAACCCAAATAATAATATAATATTCTAACAACCTTGTGGTCACGGGTTCGAGTCGCGGAAATAGCCTCTCCGTTTACGGGGGTAAAGCTGCGTACATCAACCCTTTCCCAGGCCCTGCTTAAGCGGGAGCTTCGTACACTGGGTACGCCCTTTGGGCATATCCTTTTAGGTGCTTATCGCCTATAACGGGCAATTGAAAGAAACAAGACTGGCTTTGAGTCATAAAAGGTACAATGTTCCATCTTTCATTAAAGAATTTGAAAGTTAATATATATGTATAGAAGTAAATGAAAATTGTTCGAGCACCACATAGGTTATAATAAGTTTGCTCATTTTCAATGTATTTCGTAGACGTGTTTGATGATGTATTGCTTGCACATGTCTTTATTTATAAACGCTAATAATCGAGGAGATCTCATATAAATCAAAGTATGCTATCCACATGATAGAGTCTAAAATGTTTAGGTTCTAATAACTAATCCTGTTAAAAATAGCCACTTGGAATTTTTGGATATTGAAAAGGTTGTGCTTTTTCCTCCTTTATTATTACTGTTATTTATATATTTATTTTTAAATCCTAATCGAATAAAGACAAGAAGGTTGGTTAATGGTTGAACATTAACTACAATAAGGAGCATGGACTAGTTTTTTGAGCCCTTTTTCTATGTGCTGGTGTTCTATATGACCTGATCTAGGAAGTCAACTTTTTTGATGAGTTGGTTAGATCCTTTATGAGTAAAGGGAACTGAAGGCCGCCTTTTTGGAAGGTGGAGTACTTGTGTGATCGCGAATTCCGTGGTAGCAATAGTTCTAGCTCAACATTAGGAGCACGGGGGCTCTGTGTATCTAAAGGAAATATGTAACCCCCCCACCCAATCCATAGAATGGTTTCTTCTCAAAAGGTCCTTTGCTGTACGGGTCCCTAGAAGTAGGCTAGGAAGAACCTAATAGAGGAAACAAACAAGACAATTTGACTATTTTGTTAAGTAATATTTTTCAAATTCTAGTTTACTCATTCCACTCTCATTTTGGTAAAATGGATAACCACATATAGTATATATGTATATAGATATATGTAAACTTTTGGAAACTTTTTAGGCAAGTAAAAACTTTCATAAAGAAGGCCAACCAATATAATACTCATGTAGAAACTACCAGTAGACACTACTATGCTAAGAAACATGGACATTTCTAAGAAGGTAGTGTGTCATGTCTGACACCGTGTTGGACACTGACATGACACAATGCTCGATGAACAATTTCAAATATTTGTTGGGCGAATGCCCAAAATGTCTTACTATTTAAAAAAGAAATTATGAACTTGGACATGTTTTAGACACTTGGGGACATGACTATCATTTAGATACACGTGAAACACATCACAAGTTTGAATATAATAACTTGAAATCCAATGTTTTTTTTTTTTTTTTTTTAATTTTTTTTTTTTAGAGCAATGTAAATTTATACTTTTTCTTCTTTTTTAGACTTCAAAAATTATTATCATTGAAGTAAATATTCATATATATGACATATATTAATATTTCTTTTTATATATGATATATTTAAATATATAGAACTATATATTTTCCACGTATCCCCTACATATCGTGTTCTACAATTTTAAAAAAATTACATGCCGGCATGTTCGTGTTGAGTCACGTGTCCGTGTCCATTCTTCTTTGCTACTATGATACTGCATGACACCATACGTGGCAAGGAAGTGTTCAATACATGAATAGGTATTCTCATGTATATAAGCTATTTAATATATTGCCAAATGCACAAATGGGATATCCTATTACATGTACTAGAAATATCGCCAACCTTCCGAGAGAGATGGAAGAAGTGAATACAATCTTGTATATGAATGTTTTGATCATCCACTAGAATGAATTGCTCTCTCTTGTTTTTCCCTTGCCATATCTATGACTTTAGGGAGACTTCTCTCCTTGTCTTATGCTTATTTTGGCAATTGAGGTTTTGAGTTGAATGGAATTCAGGATAGTCTAAAGATGATTTTATAGTGGATAGAATAGGACGGGTATTTATCTCAAAGCCTCATTTATTGTATGTAGATCGCATGATTATTTTTTAGTGGAGTGCATGCGTAGTAGTCTCTAGGTACTTGTGTTGCTGATTGTTATGGTTGCCTTGTGCCTTGTGCCTTGTGCCTAGGTGTATCAATAAATTTGAATTTTCAAGTAACCTATCCCACTCCACTCCGAAAGTAATGTGAAGTGAAGTCCCACATTGCCTGAGTACTAAAGTATTGTTAAGCATACAAGCGTGAGGGCACTCTCATCTCTTGGGCTAGCTTCTGAGGTTGAGTTTTACCCAAGACCGTGTAACAATTATAAGTTTAAATAAAATAATTTTAAATTCAATGATAAAAGAAAAAATAAGTATATTTATACCTATTCTTCATTTGGACTTTAGAATTAGTTTTATATTACATTTTATTATTATATTTGAATTAAAAAGTCATATACATGACATAGAATAATTGTTTATCCTTATATATAACATACAATAAACATACAAAAGTATAACCCTAAAGTGTTGGCCTGGTGGTCAAGACTTGGGGCTTGGGCCTTGGGGGTGTGTTCACTCTAAAGTCTTAGGTTCGAAACCTCATAGGTGCAAACAATTTCTTGGAACCAGTCCATATGGGGCTTTGCCCGACTTTAATTAGGCTCCTCCCTAGTGGATGGTGCGATTGGTCTCTCAAATTAGTTGGTCCAATAGACCGGATACCAAGTTATCAAAAAATTAAAATGAATAAATATATAAAACTATGTAGTTCTTGAGTGTCCCTTAGATGTCATATCCTACATTTTTTGAAATTTATTGGGTCCATGTGTCATGTTGTGTCCATATCGTGTTACATGTTCGTGCCCGTTAGGTGAGGACAAAAGAATGAAAAGAATTATTTAGCTTATCCATGAATGAGGTAGAGGCCATGTATATATAATAGATTCATGATACAATTTAGGAAACGATATAAATAAAGAAACAATACTAAATCAGTGATTGACACAATCATAGATTATACACATAATACTAAAAATAAAAAGATTCTATGTATTTTAATTTCTATATTCAACACTCTCTCAAGCTGGTATGAAGATATGCAACAATCGCAGCTTGCTAATGGATGACTGGAAGAAGTTGGAAAAAACTCAACGGTTAGTCCAAATAAATGGTACCGAACAAATTTGGTAGTCTACTAAATAAAAACGGCCAAAAGTGCTTAATACATCAGCACCACACAGTAGAAAGAGAAAAAAAACCGGACTGAACTGCCCTAGAAGGGCTGCCGAACCATCTATGGCCAGGAAACCCCCTGGTCGGCAGCCAACAAGACCTTAGTTGGCATCAGATAGCGGGGCTAATGCCGGGAGATAGTTTATGGTAGGGCCAGACCATTGTAGAAACTGGTCGGAACTAATGTCGGGACAATTTAAGGTCATGCTGGACCGTTGCAAGAACTGATTGGAATCAATGTCGAGATAGTTTAAGGGATTATGTCGGACCATTGTAAAGACTTACTGGAATCAAAGGGGTCATGCCGGACTGATGTAGAGAGCTGGAGGTTGAACCAGCCAGCGTGGCACAAACGTAATTTATGATGTGGTGCTGAACGATGCTGGCAACAGATGACTAAGTGCACCAAGGGGAGTGGGCGGACTTGAGTAGATGTCGGCGTTCGGTGCCAAGTGTAGAAAGTTGTTGAGTTAGTTGGTTGGTGTTGGGTAGAGGTTGACAATGAGTCACCTCGAGAATTACTTTGACCTTGAATGGGTAATTATGGAGTTGATGGATGTTTAATTACACTTAGGAGTATTGAATTTGGATTGTTTAAGTGTAACACCCCATGTGAATTAGTGTAAAATTTGTTGTATTGTTAGTTAAATGGAGCCTTGACCTTGTGAACATTGTGTTATTATGAAATTGATAAATTGTGAAAATGATTGTGACGGGATGAGACTCCCAAAACTTATGAAAGTGTATGTATGTTAACGTTTTTTGAGGATTTTGATTTTGAGGATTTTGGGGATTTTAGGCATTTTGGGGCACACTTAACCACGAATGGGATACAAATGAGCGGGACACAAAATATTTATTTTTTGCGATGGCATATTTTAACCGTCGCAAATGATACATATTAACCAATCAAAACGACGCCGTTTTACCAATATTTGTTTGCGATAGGCTTTTGCCGTCACAAATGGTCCACTATTTGTGACAGTAACTTTTTACCGTCGCAAAATAATATTTTTTGCGACGGTACACAAGCGTCGCAAATGTTCCTACATTTTTGTTTTACAGTCATTAGCGACGGAGGTCAGTACCGTCGCAAAAGATTATTTTTTTCGACGGTAGATACACCCCGTCACAAGACTTTTTTTGGCGATGACAACGACACTGCGTTGCAAAAAACCATTTTTTGCGACGTCACTTACCCCGTCGCAAAAAGCTCCGTGTTATTTGCCCTGTTTTCTTGTAGTGTTCTTTCTTGACAGTGCCAGGGGGCAGCTTAGGTGATGCGCTAAGGGGGCAACTTGGGTTGTGCACTAGAAAGGGTGACTTGGGTTGTGCGCCAGATGGGGCAGCTTAGGTGGTTCAAATGGTATATTATCATGCTCACCATGATATATGTATAATACCTCCCTCAAACTCAAATAGGTTTGAAGATAGAAACCTAGTTGAGGTTAAAATAGATGGAAAGACAAAGTGCAGCAGAAACACACAAAAAAAATAGATTTCGAGTAAAAAGAAATATGATAGAGATATTTGGGATAGGAATAAACTAGTGGATTGATGAAGAAATCACCACGGAGTGATACTAAAAAAAATATGATAGTGGAATGGGTTGAGGTCCGGCGGGCGGCCAAGGCAAGGCTGCCGTCTGCCGATGAAGCAAAATTACTAAATGCTTATCCTAGCTCTGATACCAAAAGGAATGAAAATAATTATTTGGCTTATTCATGAATAAGGTAGAGGCCATGTATATATAATAAATTCATGATACAATTTAGGAAACGATATAAATAAGGAAAAGATACTAAATCAGTGATTGACATAATCGTAGATTATATACATAATAATAAAAATAAAAAAATTCTATGTACTCTAATTTCTATATTCAACAAGGACCTTATTGGGATATGCTTGTGAGGGAGGAAGATTTGAGTGATTGAACTACTACTTCCTATGAGTTAGTGTATGAAGGGTATGAGGAAAGGTTGGGTGAATTTCCTTATTAGGAGAACGATGAAGAGACTCTGGGCATGGTGTTTGGTTTTGAAGTCACTGTTCCATTTTTAATAGGGTATAGTAGCACAAAAGAATACTGCAATGGCAAATTATGAGATTATAATAGGCAAGAGAGTGATGGAGTGGTAGGGATGTCAGATATAGGATCTTGGTTTTTGATTAGAAGAATAGGCTGGTGTGTCCTTTGAGACATAAAGTGATCTTTGTGAGAAGTGGAAATGATGAGATTCAGTGGCTCGCCACTAAAAATGAAACATTTGAGTTTAAATTGTTCTATAAAGTCTTGGTGGGTACCGCAAATATTTCATTGCCCTTAGAAAGTAGTTTGAAGCGCTAAATGCCCTTCAAGGTTGCATAATTCTGATGGTTGGCTGTGGCATATAGGAAATTTTAAGGGGAGAATTTCTTCACAATGGTGTAGTGTGGGTGAAGATGTAGGAGAAATGGTGAATCATCTTCTCATCCATTGTCAAGTGGTTTGACGAGGGTGGTTTTCAATGTTTGCTATATTTGTGGCAGGGGTATTTTCTTGACTGGTGGCTAAGTTACTTCACACTTGGACGGGATGTAGAATTGATAAGAGAAGATGAAAGGTTTGCAAAGTAACTCCACTGCCCTTTGTTTCCATTAGTTAAGTTTTCTGTAAGATCAAACAAGAAGAATAACCTATTTTGATATAATGAATCTAGAGCATAAATTTCACGTAAAATCAGGGAAATGATTCAGTAGATCGAGAGCTTCATGTGTATGGAATAACTTACTGTTATGCTTTTATAGTCTATTCCAATTTTAAAAAATCCAAAATTAACTAGACATATCTTGCTTTTAATGATAAAAATTCTTTTTGTAACTACTTAATGGACAGAAAGATAGTCTTTTTTATTTTTTTTGGTAAGAGACAAAGATAGTCATTCTCGAGTTCAAAATTATTTGATCATGTTGCAACTATGTGTTCCTAGTAAGCATATTCCTGTTGTACAAGTTGAAGTAGGTGCATTACATACCACATTCTGGCTGTTTGTCAATACTAGACCCACTGCCTTATTATACATTTTTCTTTATGAAATGCATTTTGTATAACAATGATGCAACAAAAAAGTTCAGTTTCGTCATAACGTTTAGTTTTCATTTGGAAAAGAGAGAGGATAAGTTTGGCAAGAAGGAATCTGGATTCACATGTCTTGTAATTGTAACCTTCTTTGTTTTGAATCATTCTAAATTTGATTACCTTGCACAGTTGTGTATGGCAACTGAAGTATGCCTGTATTTTGGTTCTTTTGTCAAGTAGGATTAGTCTGTCAGATATAATACAAATTTGTTTAATGGCAGGCTAAATTTTAAAATTCTATTGTAAATGGCTTACCTTATATGATCTGAACTTTAATTTTTGAATCCACTGAATTTTTTGTTTTTTACTTTACTTTACTTTTTAACGTCTAATTAGTACATATTAATGTGTTTGGGAGGGGAAAGATTGAGTACACACTTAACCTTTGGCATAATGCCCAAAGTAGTGGTCCCAAGACTTGAACCCATAACCTCAAGGTTATTAGGCCAAGTCTTAACTATTGAACCAATGGTCACCCCTATAACGACTGGGGAGATTGGATCGATTATCACAACGACTGGGGAGATTGGAGCGGATGTGGTCCACATAATTAAGGCTGGGTGGCCTAAATGGAGGAGTGCGCCTGGAGTACTGTGCGATAAACGAGTATCCATTAGACTAAAAGGGAAGTTCTATAGAACAGCTATTAGACTAACAATGTTATATGGGACGGAATGTTGGGCAACTAAGAAACAATATGTAGGTAAGATGAGTGTTGTTGAGATGACGATGCTAAAGGTGGATGTGTGGCAAGACTAGAAAGACAGAATTAGGAATGGGTATGGGTAGGAGTAGTACTGATAAAAGATAAGTTGAGAGAGAATAGATTGAGATGGTTTGGTCATATACAATGGAGACTAACAAAGGCAGTAGTGAAGAGATACGATACAGTAACGGTAGATGGTAGTGTTTGGGGAAGGGGTAGACCTAAATTGGCATGAACTAGTGTAGTAAATAGAGAGATGAATCTACTTAATTTGACTAACGAAATGGCCTTTTATAGAGTTGAGTGGAGAAGAAGGATTCATGCAGGCGACCCCATTTGATAGAACTTAAGGCAAGGCTTGGTTTGGTTTGGTTTACTTTTTTTCCTCTTTACGATAAATTAGTTATCTTCCTTCTTGAAGTTATTTATTAATACCAGCTAGTTGATAAAATAGAAAGTTCATAAAGTATTTCTTGATCAGGAAACTATTTTCCTTATGATCTTTCATAGCAAGTAATGGATCATGGATCGTTGTCATCTTTTAAGGGGTTCTTTGTTATAGTTAACAATATGATAGAGAGGATTTTATGCTGCAAATAAATTACTGCATTATCTAATTATCAGAACTTGGTGCAATTTTATATAGCTTCATGGAGCTAGTATCCCCATTTTATAATCAAATTGAAGATGCTTAAATGCTTTCTGATCCTTGAATGTTGTTTCTGTATGTGGCAGTTTCAGTCAAAGAATTATTATGTGCATGTCATCTTATTTGGAATTAATTTGTGGCTAAACTGCTATGCTATTGGGGCTGACTCCATAGCGATGGATAGGTGATAACTCTTGATCTTTTTGTCATGCAATATTCTAAGTGATATTTAATCTCATTGATGGACTGATGTTCCAGAAGCATTAGAGAATCTATTACCTAATTTTTTGCTGGTCTACAACTGTCAGAGCTCAATCACTTGTTTTGCATTATAGGTTGTGGAAAATTTGAAGAAAAGGTCATAACATTAACGTCCCCAGGACCGGCAAACCCAAACAATGGTTGATAACAAGAACGCTGGTAATGGGAAAGGGAACATACACATCAAGATATCTCTGTTCAGGCCTTTTATTTTTCCCTATCCCATCTCAGTGTCACCAGCATTCTTCTCTTGTTGCTTCTCTCACCTTCAATTCATCTCTTCTTTCAACTGCTCTCCCTGCCATTGCTGGTTTGATCAGTAACTTAGCATGAAAAGAAATGGACATGTTCTGTCTCTGTGGAAGTTGGGATGACTAGTCTCGAAGGAGGTAAGTTTTTTATTCGGTAAATTTTTTCCATGCCATTGCAAATTTTTTTGATGAATAAAGATTTATCAAGAAAGCATCAAGGAGATGCCAAAAGAATACAAAACGAACCCTCAAATAGGGACCTAACCAACTAAATCATTAACAAAGTCTAAAACAACAAATAATTAGGATAAACTCTTCCCGACACCCAATTGTACAAAACACCGCAAAATCGAGACTCTAACTGAATAATCGACTGAGAACTTTCCTAAAAAACCCGACGATTCCACTCCAACGAAAGCAACCACATCAAACACAAAGGAGCTAACGCCCAGGCTCTCCGCCGTCGCTTCCCAACTCGACCACTCCCCTAACAACGAAGCACGTCAATAACCTGCTTTGGCTGAGCTCACACCACTCTAAACAAAGAAAAAACAAGCACCCACAAGCGAGAAGCAACTGGACTGTGAATTAGCAAATGATTCACTGTCTCCACATCCGCATCCGCATCCGCACAACACATGCAGCACTAATTCACCAAAATATGATGCCGATGGATCAGATTATCAATAGTCAAAATTCTACCGAATGCTGTTATCCACACAACGAAAGCCACCTTCGACGGAACACCAGAAACCCGCACGTGACGCGAAGGGAAAGACCTCCCCCCACTGCCACAGAAAGTCCCATAAAATGACGAGACGGAAAAAAGACCTTTCGCACGTGGAACCCCCTAAACCAAAACATCCTCCCCCTCCCGGCTGACCTTACCCTCATAGAAAAAGGCCAACAAATCTGCCAACTGTCCAAACTCCCAATCTTGAGTTTGCCAATGAAGAACTATATCCCAAACCAGCCCCTCACCTCCTCCACCCAAATATGAAGGTACCATCACATTAGGATCCACCACCAACTGAATGATCAAAGGGAAACACTCCTGCAAAGTAGTTTCCCCACACCACCGATCCTTCCAAAACTATACACGCACTCCATCACCCACTCGATATTGGATTTGATCCCAAAACCCAACCCTGCCCAACCAAATTCCTTTCTATAATTTGCACCCATGAGAACCCCCTACCTCCTTGGTACACTATTCACCCCTCCGTAACCCATTCTTAGATGCCACCACCCTCCGCCATAACCGATCCCGTTCATTGGAAAACCTCCACAACCACTTCTCTAATAAAGCCAAATTAAACTTACACAATCTCCTCACCCCCAACCCCCTATCCTCCGTAGGACAACAAATCTGCTCCAACTAACGAGATGATACCGAAACTCCCCACCATCACTTTCCCACAGAAAATCTCGCTGCAACTTCTCCAAGTGGCGAGCCACTAACACAGAAATGACATGGACCGACATAAAATAAGTTGGAATACTGCTTAATACGCTCTTCACCAAAGTTAGCCTTCCATCCTTAGGCAAATATTGCCTCTTTCACCCTGCCAAACGATGCTGCACCCTCTCTAACACCCCATCCCACATCCTTTTTGCCTTATAAGGAGCCGCCAAAGGCAAACCCAAATAAGACACTGGCAAATGAGATACCTTACAACCCCAAATGGTTGCCAAAGTCGAAAGATGGCCGACCTGCCTTACCAGAATTAATTCCGACTTGGCCAAATTCACCTTTAGACCCGAGACTGACTCAGAACATAGCAAAAACACAGCGCAAATGCCCTAATTACTCCAAGATAGCCCCACAGAAAATTAAAGCATCATCAGCATACAAAAGATGAGAAACACGAACCCCATCTCCCACTGAAACACCTGCCAACAAACCGCCTTGCACAACCCGAGACAACAACCGACTTAGCGCCTCCATCACAAGAATGAACAACAAAGGGGACAATGGATTCCCCTGCCGCAAACCCTGAAACGTCTGGAAGTAACCCACCGGCGTCCCATTCACCAAAACAGACATTTATACCATCGAAATGCAAAACCAAATCCATTGTCGCCATTTTTCCTCAAAACCCATCCGCTCTATGATACACATAAAAAAATCCTAACTGACATTATCATAGGTCTTCTCAATATCCAACTTACAAATCACGCCTGGCTGCCCTCCTCATAAATGAGAATCAACACACTAACACTGCATCCAGAATCTTACGGTCACCCACAAGCATTCTGTGATTTTGAAACCACATCCCCTATTTGCAACCAAAGCCTATTTCCCAAAACTTTCGCTAGAAGCTTGTACACACTTCCCAACAAACCAATCTGCCGAAACTGTCGAATATTCTCAGTCCCTCCCACCTTAGGGATCAAAGCAATAAAAGTCGCATTGAAACTCTCCTCAAACTGGCCGGTCTGATAAAATTGTTAGAACAGGCAACAAGTTACAATAGGAAATATGTGATTTTATTTTTCTTTTATTTATTCCTTGATTGGTGTAATGGGCTGGCCCATATATTGTGCCTTGTGGCACTCCTATAATTACTCAGTATTATTAATATAAAAGGGAATGAATTCTAACTCATTCCCTAACTCTTTCTCTTCTCTTCTCTAAACCTTCATGGTGTCAGAGCCAACTCTCCTTTTCTGTTACCCATCACTACGGGTGATCTCTTCTCTCCTATAGACCAGACGACAGCCCCAAACAGGTCTCCCAGCCTCATCTAACCGCAATAGACTCTACCTAGGTCTCCTAGCTTTTTTTATCTCTTCGACAACCATTACCTAGGCTTCTCTCTCTCTCGGTAGGCCTCTCCAGTCACTACCGAGGGTCCAGGGGGCTGACCAGCCTTCTTGCTGGTCTGGTCGAAGTCGTCGGGCCCTCTAGGGTTGCCTGGGGTTGTCACAGTCTCGCCTGGGTGATCGCTGCTCTTCCACTGCTCGTCGAAGTCCTCTGGTGATGTAATATGTAGTCTCTTACGTAGTAGACTGGTGATGATTATACAGAGTCTTCTGGTAAGGTTAAACAATACCGAAGCAGACCCAAAAAAAAAAAATATATATATATATATATATTCTAATGTAAAAACAGTCTAGACACAAAGCCACATTGGATTCTCCCTCTATGCTTTTATAGTTATTGTTGTGTTTGTTACTCCACCCTTGTCTTCCGAGTTTGTGATTGGCCTTGTGTTTGAGGGATCGTGTTTGAGGAATAATTATTAGAGTCTCCATGGTGGATTTGACCAGTGAATCTACTACCTCTCAGCCATCTTAAGGCGAGAGTTCTATTATCCTTTCCACTATGACAGATAACCTCCACACTGGCCTTAGAATCATCACCTCTCTATTCAATGGTCTGAATTTGCTAGCGTGGTCGCAGAGTCTGACTATTTTCTTGAAGAGCAATGGGAAGATGGGATATGTTGATGGGCAGGTTCAGGTACCCGGTATCACTGACCCTCATTATGACCAGTGGGAGATCACCAATTCTCTGATTATGGGCTAGTTTATCCATTCTATGGTTTCGGAGATTGGAGAGGGCTACTTGTCTATGGACACTGCCCAGGATATTTAGAAGGCCGTAGCAACTACTTACTCCAGAAGGGGAACTTCTCACAGGTTTTCGAGTTACGTCGCTCTATTGAACAGTCGGTACAAGGTGAGCAGACTATCTTTTAGTATTTTAACTTCCTTAGCAATGGGTGGAAACAACTTGATCACCTTTAGCATTACAAGCCTGTCTATCCTACTAATTCTGTTGGTTATCGGAAGTTTGTGGCAGAAGAGCGGGTCTTCAAGTTCTTGGAAGGTCTAAATATGGAGTATGATTTGGTTCGGAGCAGAGTACTTGGCATCGATGTGCTTCCTTCTCTCCAGGAAGCCTTTGCTTTTGTGCAGAATGAGGAGAGTAGCCGTTCTACGATGCTTCCTTCTGCTACTACTGATCAATTGGCCTTGGTTTCTGCACCCTCTCGAGATGGCGACCGTGTAACTCGTGGTTCTTGTCCTTCCTCTGAGAAGGATCATCTTTACTGTGATTACTGTTGTCGACCTCGCCACGCACGCTAGACTTGTTGGAAGCTGCATGGAACTCCCTCTGGTGGCCAAGGTGACCGTCCTGGTACTCAAGGGGGTCGGTTTGGTACTAGAGGCCGCGGGGCTAATGCATGAGTCCATCTTTTAGACATTGTTGAGCCACCATCTTCATCTCCAGTTGGCTCCTCCGCTACTGATGTCTCGGGGTTATCTGTCTCGGATTTTGAGCTTACTCTTCGCCATTTGCTAGACCGTCGAGCCTCCACTTTTACTGCAGGTGCACTTTCTTCTTCCTTTGCTAATTCAAGTAACTTGGCTTCCTCCCCATGTGCATTGCTATCTCATACGACTGTCCCATGGATTATTGATTCTGGTGCTTCCGACCATATGTCTGGCTCCTTTAATTTATTTTCCGAGTGTAACCCCTCCTCAGGTAAGGAAAAAGCACGTATTGCTGATGGTACCATTTCGTCTGTGTCAGGGAAAGGTTTAATTCATGCCACCTCTTCCCTTCCTTTGTCTTCTATCTTTCATGTTCCAAATTTCAGTGTTAATTTTTTATCTTTGAGTCGTATTACCCGTGACTTAAACTGTAGCATGATGTTTTTTCCTGATCATAGTCTTTTTCATGACCTTATCATGAGGAAGAGGATTGGCAGTGGTAGAGAGGAAAATGGGCTCTACATTCTGGATCAGACAGACAAGTTGGCTCATTCATCTACTCAGTTACCATCTACCAAGGAAGACATTTAGTTGTGGTACCGTCGCTTAGGACATATCTCTTTTTTATTACTTAAGCATTTATTTCCTTCTGTTTTTGAGAAAAATAATGTGTCAGATTTTCAATGTGAGACTTGTCAACTTAGGAAACAACACAGAGCCTCTTATGCTCCTATTAATAAAAGTCTAATTCCATTTTCTTTGATTCATTCTGATGTATGGGGTCCATCTCGGTTTGTCTTTAACCGGTCACAAATGGTTTTTTACCTTCATAGATGATTATTCCAGGGCCACTTGGGTCTATTTGATGAAAGATAAAAGTGAGGTCTTTTCTGTGTTTCAAAACTTTCCTCACATGGTTTGTACTCAGTTTGGGGCGATTGTCAAAATTCTACGTTCTGATAATGGGGGGGATTATATTAACTCTAGTCTTGCAATTTACTTCGTCACTCATGGCATTATTCACCAGACTTCATGCACTAATACTCCTCAACAAAATGGTGTTGCAGAACGCAAAAATCATCATCTTCTTGATGTCACCCGTTGTCTATCCTTTGAGATGCGGGTTTCTCAGTCCTATTGGGGGGAAGCAGTTCTCACTGCTGCTTATTTGATTAATCGCCTTCCTACCTAAGTCTTTCAAAAACAAACACCTCTTCAACTTTTGTTCGGGTCTACCCCTTCCGGGTTCTCCATTCCTCCTAAGACTTTTGGCTGTGTTTGCTTTGTCCATAATCATTCACTCACTCGTGGTAAATTAGATCCTAGATCTCTTAAGTGTGTTTTTCTGGGTTATTTTGCCACCAAAAAGGGTTATAAGTGTTATCATCCTCCCACTCGCAAATGGTTTGTCTCCATAGATGTTGCTTTCTTTGAGTCTCAACCTTACTTTCCGACCCCCCGGTCTCACAGTCATCCCTTTAGGGGGGAGCCTTGGTGTGAAGAGATTTCTGTTCCATTTCCGCCAGTGGTTGAATAGATACCGAATGATGAGCCAACAGTTGTTGAGGACAAGGAAGCAGACAGTTTATATGAGGGACAAGGACAGACAGCAAGTCACCTGGATGCAAGAAACTATTTTCCTTCCTCTACTGTTAACTTCTTCTCCAGTTGAGTGTCAAGAGTCGCCGCTCTCTCTTGAGAGTCCAGGTAATTCTGATTCTAGTGTTTCTATTCCTACTTTTTCAGATCTAGATGTTTCCATTGCTAATAGGAAGAGGGTTAGGTCATGTACTTAGCATCCTTTTAGTAATCATGTCTTTTATTCTATTTTGTCTTCCTCATATGAAGTTTTTCTGTCCAAAGTGTCTTCTGTGAGTCTACCTACCAATTTTCAGGACGCTCCCTCTATTCCTGAATGTAAACATGCCATGATGGAAGAGATGATAGCTCTTAGCAAGAGTGGCACTTGGGAGTTAGTGGAGTTACCTAGAGGCAAAAATCCAGTTGGGTGTAAGTGGGTGTACACGGTAAAACACAAAGCAGATGGTTCTATAGAGCGGTACAAAGTAAGATTGGTTGCTAAGCGCTTCACTCAGACTTATGGAGTGGATTACTAGGAGACATTTGCACGGTTGCTAAGATGAATTCTGTGAGAATCTTACTCTCTCTTGCTGCAAATTTGGATTGGCCACTTCATCAGTTTGATGTGAAGAATGCCTTCCTTTATGAAGACCTAGCAGAAAAGGTCTATATGGATATTCCTCTTGGTTTTGCGGATGGCAAGTCCAACGGTAAAGTATGTAGGCTCCGAAAGTAACTTTATAGGCTAAAGCAATCTCCTAGGACTTGGTTTGAAAGGTTTGCTCAAGCTATGCTAAAATATGGGTTCAAGCAAAGTCAAGCTGATCACACTTTGTTTGTGAAACACTCCGCACATGGTAAGACAATAGCTCTTATTGTCTATGTTGATAATATTGTTCTGACAGGAGATGATGTTGTGGAGATTCCTCGTTTAAAAGAATACTTAGTCAAAGAGTTTGAAATCAAAGACTTAGGCTATTTGAAATATTTTTTGGGCATTAAAGTAGCTCGGTCCAAGGATGGCATCTTCATATGCCAGAGGAAGTATGTACTCGACTTGCTAAAGGAAACTGGAATGCTTGGAGGCAGACCATGTGATACACCTCTAAAACCGGGCTAGAAACTGAGTGAGGGTCAAGAGGGAGATTTAGTGGACATGGGGAGAAACTAGAGACTAGTGGGCAAGCTCATATATTTATCCCACTCATGTCCAAACATTGCCATTGCCGTGAGCATAGTGAGCCAGTTAATGCATGCTCCTAGAACTTCCCACTTAGAGACAGTTATGAGAATCTTGAGATACTTGAAGGCTTCTCCTGGAAAGGGTCTCTATTTCTCTAAACATGGCCATCTCAATGTGGAGGCATTTACTGATGCAGATTGGGCTGGATCAGTTACTGACAGACGACCAACTTTCGGATACTGCAAATTTGTGGGTGGCAATCTAGTCACATGGCAAAGTAAGAAACAGAATGTAGTGGCTGGATGTAGTGCTGAGGCAGAATTTAGGGCTATGGCTCAGGGTGTATGTGTGTTACTATGGATTAAACTACTATTGGGAGACTTGGGAATCCATCAGAATGACTCCACGCGACTATACTGTGACAGCAAGACCGCAATCAACATAGCTCATAATCCCCTTCAACATGATAGAACTAAGCATGTGGAGATTGATAGGTACTTCATCAAGGAAAAGCTCGCTAGTGGCATCATATGTATTCCATATGTGAAGATTGGAGACTACTAGCCAATGTTCTCACCAAGGGGCTAGGAAGCAAACCATTTCATGGCATTCTCAACAAGCTGGGCATGGAAGATATCTTTGCACCAGCTTGAGGGCAAGTGTTAGAATAGGCAACAAGTTAGAATAGGAAATATGTGATTGTATTTTCCCTTTATTTATTCCTTGATTGGTGTAATGGGCTAGCCCATATATTATGCCTTATGACACTCCTATAATTACTCAGTATTATTAATATAAGAGGGAATGATGTCTAACTCTTTCCCTAACTCTTTCTCTTCTCTAAACCTTCAAAAATTGCCCCATTATCCATGCCATTGCAAATTCATCCACAATTGTTTAACGTAAATGTTTTCAGGTCTCATAACTTTGTGGAAGTGTTCAAAATTTAGAATAATGCATTTAGGATGCATTTTTATTTCAATTGGACACTCCTTGGGCACTATGTTCAAATTTCATTCACTTTTCTGCAACTTCTATCAAAATCCTGCGCTTTGTTGGTGAATTAGAATTGGAGTTAATTTCATGATTTTGAATTTCTATGTAGAAGTTTTGTTCATCTCTGTGTCAGACTTGAAGCACAAAATATTTGCGTATGAAAAGAAGAATAGTTAGACTTGAAGCACAAAACTACCTCCATTTGCCACCTTTCGGGTTTTAGGTAGCTATCACGCTCAAAATCTTTGGGGATTCTTATGGAGGAACCAAATAGAGGAAGGAGAGGTGGGATAATCCTCATAGTCTCCCTTATTGCTTGCCATGTGTATTTTGTTAGGTCATCCCTAGTGAGAAGCTGTTTGAAACTATTTTCCTAGCTCTCTCTTCTTGTTCTGTGAGCCCAGTTGTTGTATAGTTTTTTGATAAATGTATTTACTTCCTATTCTTGTCCAGTTGAGGTACAATTAATTGTGTGCATATTCATGCATGTGTATGAGTTGTGCATGCATTTTTTCCTGTGCATGAATGCTGAAGCCATTGACAGAACTGCATTTGGAAAGTTAGGTCAGACAAAGCCCCGTATCATAAAATATAATAATAATAGCATTATCTGCAATGTCTTCCCATCATTGTGACTGCATTATCTTCACCATGTTTCTGAGTGTGCAAGTGATGAGCTCATCTTCTCTGATGCACAGCATTGTCCCATTCATCTACTCGTTTATGAGGTCAGGAACAACTTTATGGATCCTTCTGCTTGATTTAAGTCCAATGTTGAAACTAGTCAACGAAAGATGTACAATTACTTGGGAAAATCACATTCCTTGCACCATGAGGTGACAATCATGAACAGGGTTAATTGTGAATAGTCACAGGCCACATGTCATGATGTTAAAATCACTACCTAGCGTGTGGATTTATTTTCCTTGTTTGAAGGGCGTAAATGTTGTCAAATATGATTTTCTTCATCAATCAAATAGCTGGCACAAAAATAACATTAGTTGCCTTCTTAGTTTCCAAATTCTGCAGGATATGTTTTCTGAAAAAGTGCATTAACCTCATTTGTCTTCTTTGTTTTAGAAAACAATTATTACTCAAATTTGGAATTACATGCTTGTATCAGTTGACAAGAAGTTAGGAATTGGGTATTTTTGAATTGGGTTGAATGGGGTTCTGACACCTTTCTGATGTGTTACCAATCACAACTAGGAAGATTCTATATTATTGGGTTATGTTTTCGTTTCAGTTTAAGAAATAAAACAGTCAATTTATGAGGAATAGTCTTTTTTTCTCACCCTTCTTCTAGGATTTAGCATGCCCTGAGCAAAATGTACAGTTTTGTCTTTTGTCATTAATCAGTACTTCTACTACTGGTGACTCCATGCAAATCTGAAGTTAGCATTGAAAGACAGAATACAGCATTCAGCTTCTGGAGTTCAAAGGAATCCTCAACTATAGTCATATGTAATCATAGTTAGATAAGGTGGTCTTGAGGCTTTTCTGGGGTTTACATTTACTTTTTTGATATCTAATGATTGGAGAGCTGTTTGTGAATATTGGTTTGTTTTCTTCATTATATTTGATAGTGGTTTTTCTTTGTCTTTACTTGTAAGAGGACTCATTGTCCTCATCTTGTAACCTCATTTTCTTTATCAATAAATTCTGTTTTTGTCGTTAATAAAAAAAAATAAAAAATTTACATTAGACGGTGTAGTCCTGCTTCCTTTTTGTAAGGGTAAAAAATGGTGGGAGTGTTTCTTTTTGGAAAGATACTTAGCTCGGGGATTCTTCTTTTGATGTGTTGTTCCCACATTTGTACCATTTGGTCTGTTCTTATAATGTTCCATCGCATATATAGTGCTTTCCCAATCGGCACTGATTTCATGAAATTTCAATTTTTTTTTTTTTTTTTATTATAGAAATATTAATGATCGTGAATCGATTGAGTTGGCAACTTGGCATCCTTGTTGAACATCCTTTAAGGTTTCTCCGTGAGACCCAGTGTCAATGATAAATGGGTTTGGTCACTTAATTCTTCGGGAATCTTCTCAGGCAAACCGTTTTTCAACAAGATCATTGGTAATCACAATGCTCGCCCTTTTCTCCATCATTCTAGGATTTGGAACAATTTGAAGCAAATCGTTAAGGTTTTTGTGTGGACTTTGGCTCATAGGAGTCTCACGACCAATTACATATTTCAAAACTAGGCTTTGTGGAATTTTGTCTTTTGTTTTGTTTATGGGTATTTGGTTGCGGCACATTGCTAGAATCTTTGAGGACAAATTTAAGGACATGGATTCTCTTTGGGATAGATTGTTTTTTATCCTCATTTGGGGCTTTGCTTTCTTTTCCTTTTAAGGGGATTCAATTATATTTGATTTTTAGAATCAGTGGGCAATATGTCATCAGTAGTCTATAATCTTGATGAGCTTTGCTCTTTTTATTTATTTATTCTTTTTTTGATTTTTTTGGTGGACTTTTTGTTTCCCACTTTCTTGTAATTTTCTGTATTTATGCTTATTAATATATTATTTTTGTTTTTGATAAAAAAAGATTATTTAATAGGCATTTTGATAAACACTCCCCATTTGATTTACTGAAGTCAGTTCCTGACAAAAATATTTGTGTTTTATTTAGTTACCTCACTTTTAACTTACAGCTAGTTGCAAAGAAAAACTTTCTAGGAACACTCTCCATTAGTTTAAAGGGAATTTAATTCTTGTCACAAAAGTAGTGCTTTAGTGAGTGAGCTTAGTTTCAACTTATTGCTAATGATACGATATACTTCAATGAAATCTTTTCCAGGTACATTGAGTGTTCTATTAATGTAAGAAACTTTTTGTTGGACTAAGTGGGAGATTTTCTACTACCTTTGTTAAGGACATAGAGAGGCACATATACAATACTAGTTTCTTGTTGATGTTCTTCCTTTCTTTTTTAGAAAGTGAAATTTTATTGCAATGGTTGGGTTAAGAATTTTTGTATACTATATTTTGACCATGCATCTCCAGGTGTTACCTAATTAGCCCTTTAATCTTATTGTGTCTTAAATGCTTCTGGTCTCTGGAACTGTCCACTTGCTTGTAATAATTCATCAATAAATTTTGGTAGAATTCAATTACCTTCCATCTTCATCTAATAATTTTGATGTGTTAGCATCATGTAATTCAAAAAAGGTGGAGAAAACAAACAAGGTAGAGTGTAAGCAATAGGAGAAGGTGTATTCCAAAGGTTTGCACAACCTGGGGGATGTGAATGAAAGGGAAATGATGAGCATCTGATGTAGGACGAGTAGGGATTACTTTCCTACAAGTAGTGAGCCCGGTTTAAATATACTGGGAGCAGTAAGTATAGGCTTATAGGGTTGAATTTGGTAGGATTTTGTGGCTGCAAATGTATTTTAAAATATAGGAGTTTAAGGGTTTATTAAAGGGTAGGGTTTTGGGAATGAAAACACGTGTGTAGGGGCTGGCAGGTGGCTGTTCTGAGCACCGTGAACAGTGATGTGAACAGTAATCTTGCTGGATAGAAGAGGTGGTGAGAGTGAGAGAGAGAGAGAGAGAGAGGTGCTTCACCTTCACAAGGGATAGGCCAATCACACAAACACAATCTCAAATTTTCATAATATTAACTCTGCTAATGAATCATTGAGATTACACATATATTTATAGGCTAAAGATTCTCCTAATTTTATAAGGACTATTTCTCAAATTTAGAAACTAAAATATTTAGCAACTACTAATATTCTAGACCAATTATGACTTCTAATTCTACTTCAATCATAATAGGAAACTTTAATGACTTCTAATTCTGCTTCAATATCAAAATAGGAAACTTGGACTTTTGACTACTAAGATTATTTTAGACATAATAAAACCCATATATAATAACCCATTTAATAATTTGACCCAAAATAAAATCCATGGGTGACCCCTACAACCCATGTCCAACAATTATTGGATTTACTGTTATACCCTTAATTACTAAAACCAACTATAATGACATGAAGATTCAAATTTATTCCAAATCTTTAAATCTTGATGCCCTAAATGTGTTTCATGTGAAATTCCAGATTTGCTCTTTTTCTTTTTTCCATGATCTCCATCAGCACCCCTTCAGGGGAGGAGACTTTGGATGGGCCTGCCCTTTCTCAAAGTGTGGCAACTTTGGATGGGCCTGCCCTTTCTCGAAGTGTGGCTTCTAAAGATGTGTCTTCTACTCCTAGAGAAAAGGAAATCAAGAATACTAAAAGAAATATGCATTGCATTCTTTGTTCTAGAGATGAGACCAAGAGGAAGCTCGACAAGAAGATTCTTAATCTAAAGCTTGCATGGGCAAAATCCTTTGCTAAATTATCTACCAATCCTAAGAACTTTATTGTGAAATTGCAAGAAAATGTGGGATAGTGGTTTTCTTTCTTTTTATGTTTTGTTTTTGTGTCTAGCTTCTCGGGTAGTGAGAAGTGTGTTTTGTGCACCTTTTTTTGGGTTGTGAGAGGCTTGTTTCTTGGTGGTTTGGGTTTGAGTGTCCTTTGTGCCTATTCTTCTCGGGTTGTGAGGGGCTTTCCTTTCTAGGTTAGGTCCTTTGTGTGTGCCTTGTAGCAAGGTGGCCTCTTGGCAATGTTTTGAGTTCCGTTGTATATTCTTCTGTTTTGGGTACTTTCTTTTTTTGTAGTAAAAGCTTACTAAAAAAATGGTTTTGGCTGCTCATTGGAAAGTACAATCCTATCATTAATGCGTACAAATCTATTTGCAGCTGGCTTGACTAGAACCATAGGGCGCCAAAGCGGTTGACCTTTGAAATTGACCCATGTTCTGTATTCTCATTTGTAGCCACTGTTCCTTGGGTTGTTTAGTGCTCTCAGGAAGTTGAGGCTTTGGCCTAGAAAGTGGATCCCAATTAAAACAGAGGGCGGCAAGTAGAAGAGCAGGAGAAGGTGGTGAAGCGGAAAAGTGAACAAATTGCATCACTCATGGTGGATACCATGAATCAAAGAAAAAAAGCTTTTAGAGTACCAAAACATGGTAACAGCATCTATACTTCAAAGGTGCTTTTTACATTTAATATTATTGATTTGGTAATATGATCATTATTGGTTTCAGTTTGAATTTGTTTTGTTCTATCTGTTGAAATAATTTTCTTTTCTATGTTGTAAGGATTCCTGACTGAAAATAGTGGAAATGTCTATATTTTATCAAATACAGAACTTTATATGATATATTAAGTTGCACGTCCAAATCTTACATCAACATAAAACATATGGGGATCAGCAGGATTTGAAGTTTTAAGACTTGAGGTGTTTTCACCATCATAATCAGCTTGAAATGTTAGTAGAGTCTAATATGTTTCTGTCTTGGAATGAGATGCATATGGATATTAGATAATTTTTTTTTAAAAAAAAAAATAAATAAAAAACAATGCCCAATTAGTACACATTAATGTGTGTTTGGATATTAGATAATTTATTGACATAAAATTTGATTATGTTAGTGCCAGAAAGATTCCTGTGGAAGCAGGGTTGAATGAGCTTCAGATGGTACTTCTGCAATATCACATAATATTGAAAAAAGGGATAAGACATTATGCTAGTATTGACAAAGATTAAATGCCAACTAACTTCTTGGTAGGATAATTCTAGATTCTGGTTTGATTGAGTGGGCAGCTGAATTGTTATTTAACAAACTTTATTTCTTCTTTTAAAGTTTATATTTGGCAGAAAGCAAAAATGAAGTTTTGACCAAATTTCATTATGCATCAGATTAGACAAATTGAACATCGTGGATAAAAATGTTTACCCATTGAGAAGTTAAGGTGAGCCAGATTACCTATAGATGTGTCACATAACCCCACTCATAAAGTGGAATATCATAAGTTCAATAAAAGTTCCTCTGGGATAAAATGAACTAAAGGCAACATAGCATTAGACTTAACTTGAGCTTTTTGGAAATGGTGCTATGCCCCGGGTCATCAAAATAACTGGCATTGTTATTATACACCATTTTCTTCATAAGGAACCAAAATGGTAATAGTGACATAAATGCTCCCACTGATTCCTTTTGAGTGCTTGGACATGAAAATCAATCAAATTGTCAAGGAGTGATTCCCTTGACCTTGTGAAGAAGGGTCCTTGCAGCACACAATTGCTACAGCAAAATCTTGTTAATAAAATGTAGAAAGTGAGTTTTTAATTTATTTTTTTTACTTTTATAGCTGAATTGTTTCCACTAAACTGATACATTAGGTTTATTCAATAGGGGAAATATTGTTTTTCATCAAAGTCAATGAAAGCTACGTGCACTTAAATCGCACCATTAGATTTCTTTGGTTTAATATGAATTGGTAGCCCCTGATTGAAAACTGGCATTGGATCTCTGCAGAAAGAATCGTCAATGCAGGAAAGCTTACATGTGAACTGGGTCACCAAGAAATGAATCATAGCTAGTGTTTCAATTCTGGCACACTCATACGCAGGACACATTCTTGGTCCTCCTCCGAATGCCACAAAACAGTAAGGAGGGGCTGGTGCTTTTTTCTCAAAGCGTGTTGGATTGATCTTTGATGGATTTGGGAAAATTGTCTCATCCATGTGAGTCATGCTTGCTGCCCATACGACCTGTTTATTAGAAATTTGTGTTACTTCTAGCTTTTATTTTATTTACATTACATACATTTGTTCTGGTAATTAATCTACAATGATGGAAATATTTGCAATATTTACGCATACTTGCCACCCTTTTGGTAGTAGATATCCTCCAAATTCTGTATCTTTGAGAACCCTCCGGAAGGAACAGAACCCAGGAGGGGTTATACTTAAGAGTCTCCATTGCTACTCTCCATGTGTATTTCATCTTGGTAAGATCATCCCATGGGAGAAGCTCCCCCAGGGTCTTGCTTTTAGCAATCTCCTCTTGTTCTGCAATCTCAAAACAGATAATTTTTCAGTATGTTCTATTTTCTAGTATCCTTTTATCTTTTCAGTTCTTAAATCTTTCTCATGAATCATGATGAGGGAGCTAGTTGGGGGCATGCCTTGAACAATAGCAGCATAAATGGATGGTTCATTGGCTAAAAGCCTGATCAAGAAGGTAAGGAGGATGGAGGATGTGTCATATTCTCCAACCATTATAATGACTGCATTGTCCTCAATCTCCTCATCAGACAGTAGAGCTGAATTGTCTTCATTGCGGATACTAAGCAAGCAAGTGATGAGATCTTGATAAGGGCAGCACCATTTTTTTCCAAGGTTACCCTCCTCACTTATAAGGTCCATGAGTATGGTTTTCATTTTTTCCCTTGCTCGGAGGCTAAGGCAAATTCACTGGTACTAACAGCATTCCTTCAATCATGTTTTGAAATAAACCTCTTAGTGCATCTCTTCTTGCTCCTCGTTCTATTCCAAATATGAGTGAACAAATAATTTTGAATGTGAGGGTCTTCATCGAAGGCATCACCTATATTATCGACAAATTGTTTCATACTATTAATGCAAGGAGGAAAAATTAATAGGTTTACATGTCTAAGGTCCTATGGAAATTGTCATTTCTCCATGTGTATATGTGGTTGGTTTTGTAGATTCTCAAATAGCTACTAGCCAAACAGAAACCTCATGCGCATCTCTTGTTCCACTCATGACGTCATGATTTGCTTTTGTAAAGAAAGGACCATCTTCATTTCATTATAATTTTATTGACTAGTTACTAGATAAAACTATGGATTTAAATCTAGAGTTTTGAAATTTACATCAGTAGTTGCAACATACGTTGACCTCATTTTTGCCATGCCAATGCATCTCCATGTGCTTTCTAACTTCTTCATCCATCTTCCCAACATATTGTTTTAATGCTTCAGGCTTCAAAAAGGATAAAGTGCTCCCCTTATTCGCTTGTGATCTTCACCACTCAACTCCAGTATAATTTTCTCACCACAGACTCTCCTCATTGATGCTGGTTGCTGGTTGGAAACCGTCTTGCTGTCACACATGTATATAAATTTGTTTGCAGACTGTCCATGGAGAAAAACTGTAGGAGTTCCAAAGAGGCTGAGTTTTGAAATGGGGCCATACTTTCTTATTCTTTCATCAAACCATGCCTCATCCTTGTTCGCTCGTATCGCATGTAGAAGGCTGAGGCTATGGCCTATGATGGGTAATCCCATGGAACCTGGTGGGAGCTTGTTGGAAGTTTTCTTGGTTAGGAAGTGGAAGATAGGAATAAGTAAAACTAGCAAACTTAGATAGTTAACAAATTCCATGGCTGATGGAAATAGAGAGAGTGGTATGTTGGTTTTGAAACTTTAAGATGGTTGAAGACTACTTATATGGGCGATTTTGAGGTGATAAGGACGACCCTTCTTTTACCTAAACCAATGAGAGAGATTGGCCCTTGTTTGCTTTGTCACTTTCTTTCTGTAGAGAGAGAGAGAGAGAGAGAGAGAGAGAGAGAGAGGCCCTTGTCTTTGTAGGTACAATCTTGCTTTGTCATTTTCTTTTTGTAGATACTTGTTATCTTTGTAGTTACAATCTTGCTTGTCATGTTCTTTTTGTTTTCTTTAGTTGATGATGTTGACATGAATAGATGTTGTCGATATTTGTTGGGCATATAAGCTCTATAATGGAGTTGCTTGGACATTTCCATAGTGATTAAAGCACTGTCTTCTGAGAAGGACCTACAATGTTTTCCGTAGTTAATGATGTTGATATGAATAGATGTTGTTGTCAATGTTCGTTGGACATATAAACTACAGAGGAGTTGCTTGGACGTTTCCATAGTGACTACAACACTTCCTTCCAAAAGGGGCTCTATTTCCAATGAGCAGCAACAAAGGCCCAAACTTAATTATGAAACTATTTGTACACTAAAATTTGTTATGTTCATTAAAACAAGAGCCATAATTCTAGTGTTCAAAAATGCCATTAATCACCCTGTCATCTGGCATTTTTTATTTTTTTTTAAAGAAGAAGAAGAAGAAGAAATGGAAAAGCATGGTTGTCAAATGACAATAACGACACATTTTCTTCTTATTGTGCGACAAGACGACAATTATTGTCATCTGAAATTTTTTCCCTTGCGTCTTCTCCTCATTTCACATCATCACCTTTTCACCTCTCACTGCTTTCTCTCTCCCCGTCATTTCTCTCTCACACCCTTTTTTACACCGATGATTTTGATAATATAGGAATTGCTGATAAAACGATGTTGTTCGTCTTGCTCTTGAAGATTTTTGACTAAAAAAACAAGTTTTTCAAATTTTTTTTGGGGTACTTAATAAGTCCTTAAGCAATTTAAGCTTCTTTGTGGTTTTTGTTTTTGGAGTCTTTGAAATTCAGTAAGGCTTGTTTAGGTCATAGGATGAGAAATAGGCTTTTTTTCCCTTGAAAATGTGAAGTCCTTGGGACATTATGCAAAGAAAAAAAATTGTGAGTATTAAGATTTTTACATGGCCATTTTATAATTCAATTCTCCATTCACTAATGGTGAGCAATTATAGGTGGGTTTTCATTCTATACTGTTTTTCCAAAGTAGACACTTCATCTGGGTTTTGAAGTTTTAAATAACCTTTCTTAGTTGTGGTCTAAGTAGAAGGGAGTAAGACAAATGATGAAGGGGAGAGAGAAAAACTATTGAAAAGGAGAGATGATGAAGAGAGAACAAGTGGAGAGAGATAGAGAGTAAAAGGTGAATGATGGTTGAGCTAAGCCCTAGAGGAGTAACCAATAAGAGGAAAGGGTCTTAATTTATATTGAACAGATGCACCACATAAAAGTTAAAACAAAAATATCATGGTATGTCATCCTTCCCTAAAATGGAACTTTCATGCTGGAGCAAGAACTATCATGAAAATCAATCTAGACCTAAAGCAGACTTGAGGGCTCTTGTTACTTCAATACTAAGACAATAATTGTTGTACTATTAAACAAAAATAGAATAATAAGATTAAGTAGACAATAATATATTTAATCCAGACAATAATTGTTGTACTATTAAGATTAAGTAGCTGTAGAATAGAATACCGTTGGCCTTGACCTTAGCTAAGTTTTCAAAATTGAACAGCCCAACCTTTATAGAATTTGAACACCATCTCATTTCAACCAAAAATACAACTCTGTCTGGATTAAATATATGAAATTTCATGTAAGACCTCATTACATAAAAGTTGATTTTGTTGTTTATATATTGCAGAGGCAAAATTTTCTTTTGCCACACATTCTCATGGGACAAATTCATCCCATGGTATTCCTAATTCGTGCATTTTTGGGAATTTATTGTTTAATGGGATTGTTTATCGACGCTTTTTCTTTTTGGGTGTGCAACTAAGCACGAACTATGCGGAACTTATCAAATTACCAATCCAATCCCAACTCCTACCAGGGTTATCAAATTAGACCTTAATATTGGTAGATCCCAAGTATGTCTTTGCATTGCAAATAGGAATATTGTTCAAAAGGGATTCTTTGTTATGATTGGTTTAGGGGTCTACGTCAAGTTATGTTTTGGCAAGGTTTATGGTTCGGTGATAAATCTTTGAAAGATGAGTTCCTAGAATATTCTCGATTTTGTCCCAGAAATCTGTTATGGTTAATGATGTTCTTTTGTTTGATGGAAGCTTGAACAAGTGGTGTTTGCAATTCAAGAGGAGTTTATTTGTTTGGGAGAATGTCCTTTTGGATAATTTAATGAATACTTAATTCGCTTTGCTTGACACTTGACATGGAGGATAAGCTGCAATGAAAGTGGGATAAAAATAATGGAACCTATTCGATTAGATCTTTTTATAATGTCTATGAAAATTTATCTTGTGGTTTTGAGGTTTCTCCTCTCAAGCTGCATCTCTTTTTTGGAATAATCTTCGCCCATTCAAAGTCATAATATTTTGTTGGCAAGCTATTCTAGGTAAAGTAGGCTCTCAGGAAATTTTTAGCTAACAGGGGTAATCCTAAATGAGTTTTAAGCGCTTTGTCCAATGTGTTTGAGATTTGTCAAATCTGTATACCATCTCTTGATTCACTGTCAGTTCGGTTGGGAATGCTGGTCCTGTTGTTTAAACTAGTGCGGGCGGTGTTTGTTCGGTCTACCCTGCCTCTGTTGGTTTGATCCTCCTTCTCGGAACCTTGAGAAACGACTTTGGGTGACCCTCTTCTACATGGTTATCTGGTTAGCTCAATATGCTATTGTCTTTAATCACTCAGAACAGCATGCTCATGATGTGATTCACCTAGTAAACTTGTGTTTCGCTCTTTGGGCAAAAGCTTGTTTTGTTATTGTCAATTACCCAGTGTCTGGTATTATTAGCTACCTTGACGGGATCAGGAAACTCAAACTGAAGCTTCTTTCCAAGCTGCCTTGACAGACATTGAAGTGATAAGATGGTTGAGGTGCGAAGGGAGCTTGGCTCTTTTTTATTGTTCTTCTTGTTGCTACTGATATGTTCTTTGATGTTGCTGGTGGTGTAGGGTTACTGTTTTGCTGGCTAGGGAGGTCTTTCTTCCATGAAGAATATTTTTATTGCTATGGGAAGCCTTAAGTTATAACTTAGAAGGTTGTGTTGTTGCTTTTTAAGGATGATGGTTGTTCTTGACACTACAAGGAAAAGTACTTTGCATGGTCTTTATAATATAGAGTTTTTTGAAACGTCTTTGTTGATTAGTCAAGCACAACGTTTTGTAAACGTTGTCTTACATTTAGGTCAGACAACGTCATTTAGCTATGTAGTGATCATGCCGGTTCATATTAAAACCTTCTCGTCATTTGAGACCTTTCAAAACCATCTCACTCCAGACTCTCCTTTTCAAAACCCTCTCTCAATCTTGATCACTCTCACTCTCTCTCTCTCTCTTCACTTCAGATTCAGCAAATAGTACAACCACCATGTTCAGAAACTCTCAGTTTCCTCGATATCGAGATTGAACAGAAGATATTGTGAAGGCTCTTGAGGTTGAAAGCCCTCAGTCACTGACTGTTGAATGATCTACGTTTCTCTCTCTCTCTCTCTCTCTCAGATCCATGAAGGTTGTCGATGATTTGAAGGTTGATTCTTGCAGATTTGAAGGTTGATTGTCCAGATTTGTGATTCTCTCTTTTGATTTTGTGAGTATTTAATTCGTTTATTTATCTCTCTTTTTTTTACATCGGAGAACATAGATCTGAGATCAGCCCCTGTCAAAATTGTCTTTCAATCAATTGATCGATCAATTGTTTTCGTTCAGATCTATTTCGATTAATCATTTGATTGATTTTTGTGAGTCTCACTCTCTTTTTGCTTATAAATATTTGTAAAAACTGTCTTTCAATCAATTGCTTATAAATATCTGTTTCTCACTTTGGCATGAAGGTAATGAGCTTCATTCTCTCTCTCCTGAAACTTGCTCTCTATGTTCAATGCATATCCACTATCCAGACTTATGCTTTTTTTAGTATTGATGTTTTTGATAGTGTATGTTAAAGTTTTTGATTGTTTTTTCAAATTTTTGGTTTGGTTGTGAATTTGCCACTAATTGTTATATTGATTCCATGTTTCTTTATGCAGTAACTGTTTCTGCAATTTTTATGTAGTAAATTCATTGAAGATACTTGTTTTATTTTTTTTATGTGGATCGTTGGAAACAATGAATAGAAGCTCAACGATGAAGAGATGTAGATCTACCCTCTCTTTGATCAAATCTGCTTTCTCTCTCTCTGATCTGCTAATATGGTAATATCAGATCTACTCAGTCTCTCTCTAGTCTATTATTTTGCCTTTTTTAGGAATCTTATTCTGGCATTTTCTTGCTTTCTGACTCTCCTACTAGTCGTTTCAGTGTAGTTTCCATTTAAATTGATAAACTACTATTTTTCATTGCTTGCAATTGCTTGGAAAGAAAACATGTGATTTACACCAATAGGAACCAACTATCTGTAGATGATCTGGCTTTTTATTTTGTGAAGCTACAAGAGATTATCTTGAAAAGATCATTCTGCATCTTAAAGTGTTTTGTGGTTTCTAACATTGGTCATTCAACTCTTGTTTTATTTTATATTTTTTGTTGAGTTACCTAGATCATGGTCCATCAAAAAAGGGGGAAAAGACACCCTTTGGTGGCCTAAAGTTTATTCTATTTAATCTTGTTACTTCTGCAGTCCATATAATATGCTTTATGCTTGTCACTAGTATATTTTGATACAATTCATGCTTGGGAGTTTATATAATGTAGTGGACCCCATTTAATGGGACTTAAGGATTGGTTTGGTTTGGTTTTGGTAAACAAAATATCAAATTTCAGAAAGTATATTCGTTGAAATTTTTGAAAATGGGAAGTATGAAGATGGCCAATCAAAAAACAAAAAAGGGTCATATGTTTGAGGTGTATTTATTCTGAACAGCTATATTCTTGACAGTATTCATGATTGTTAGATATACGATATTTGATTTTTTTTATTGAATATAAGGTAGAGCGATGATATTCACACTTCACTTGTGAGAGGCTAAAAGACAAAAAATAGGAAAATTTTAAAAGAGAATGGGAATATCATTTCTATTAATGCTTTACTGAACAGGATGAACATGGTTGGTTGTTATTGTATTGCATACTCACTCATACTTTGTTCCAATGTCTATTTTTCTTTCAGCTTGAGATCCTCTGTAATTTGGCGATGTGGAGAAGAAAAATAATGTTGTAAGAATCTTATCAAGTTACTCTCTTGGTTATTAATTTCATAGCAACAAAGAACAAGAGGCTGATTTCTTTGTTGTTTATTCTCTCTGCAGCCATGTGACTGCTAGGTTAATAACCAAACATGTGGTTGGACTTGGCCTTGGGGAGGTAATAGTGACTACAGTGTGACTGATTTTTTTTTTTTAAAATTCATCTATAGTGGCATCAAGTTGCTTGGGCATTAATCTTTGTTTAAGGGATACCTTTAATGTTTGGGATTTCTTATTTTATAAGTAGAGAGATTATCTACTTGTTGAGACAAAGTGTTATATGTCAAAAGGACTAATAAATGTGAATGTTTGATTAACTGATGTTTGGGATTTCTTATTGCATATGGCAGATTTGTCATTGTAAACCAGAAAAGGGTTGTCCATTTCCAATTGGGAAGAACAACAAAATGTCATAATAGTTGTCAATCTACTCAAAGCTTCTTCTCTTTCTTGATCTTTCTCTAAACTTTTTCTTTCTAAAAGTTTTTTTTTTTTCATTGTCCCCCACAAAAAGGGTTGCTTTCTTTCTTTTTCTTTCAGGTGTCTCCCAAATCTCCAAAAAAACCCACAAATCCCTGAAACGCTCAGGTTCAATTTCTCAACAAGTTTTCTAATTATGGGTAAGCCTCAAATGAATCCCTTTTTAGCATTAATAACACTAGTCATATACATCTGCTAATATTTAATTTTTGTTGGACTACTTGCTTCAATTTGTGATGGTTTGATTTTATTTTATTTTTTTGGGTAATTATTGTTCTAATGATTAAATTTTGCAAATTGGGTTGGGATTCTGCTATGGATTTGGCTTTGATTTTGAAAGTTTTGATCTTTATGATTATAAGGGCTTTAATTGTAATCCCTCAGAGGGTTTAAGTGTAATTGTTGCGTTTGGGCATTTTATGGGTCTTGAATTCCAATTTGAATATCATGGAACGTGTACGTTTTCTTGTTAAAATCTTATTGCTGTCAAGTAGTTACTTTTTCATTGAATTCAATCAAAAGTTGTAGCAAGTTGAATTGTTCAGATGGTTACTTACCCTTAACAGAGAAGTGGTAGTCTTGTGAGTGATAAGACTTTTTCTTTTTTATTTTGTTTGTATGGGATTATTTTTGTTTATGGAAACTTTACACATATACACACTGGGACGAGGATGAATCGGCGTCATCAATCTATCAATTTCTTTACTTCTCCTAAATTGTGCCAGCATTTAATTATTATTATTGATGGGGAAAGTTGTTAGCAACATAAGAGGGTAGTCATTGCAGATTTATCAGTAGTTTAGTTTGTGCGAGTGTTTTTCTGTGTGTAGTTAATCGTGTTGGTTTTAATAGAGTGATATATAGAAATTGCTAACAAGTGTATAATTTCATTTGAGAGGGTAGAAAACAATTGGGATAATTAGCTATCAGAGACTGTGGTAACAAGTTTTGTTGATCAGGTGTGCTCATTTATTGTTTTGGAAGTTGAAATTTTTCTCTCAATTATTGCTTTTCCAAGCTGTGGTAACAAGTTTTGTTGATCCGATGTGCTCATTTTCATTTTATTTCTGAACAGGGTGTTATGAAGATAGTGTCAACAAACGGATTTCTGCTGGTTGCAAAGTAAAGATTTGGATTGCAGATTGGTTTGCACAGTTGAACAACAAAATAGGGGGATGATTTGAAGAAAATTCAGATTGTTGGACAGTACACGATTGAGATTTAGAAAGTTGTAGGGTTAAATCTCGAAGGAGGTAAAGTCGAAAGGAGGCATTTTTTGAAAAAAAAAAACATCACTAAATGATGTCATCATGACATTATATCTGAGGCAAGTATAAAAATGAAGAGAGGTAGTGTTTTTTGGAAAAACGCCACTAAATGATGTCATCATTACATCATACGTTAATTGTGACGGAAAAGTAAGTGGATTTTTGTGATGTTTTTGAAACACTGCTAAGTTATTGCGGCAATCGTATTTGTGACAAAAATATCAAATGTTGTAAAAACCTATTGTGGCATTTTTCAAGCCTATAGTGGCATTTTTGAAACGCCGGTAAAAGTCAAATTTCCTACCGTGTGATTTTGGAGTTTTGGAAAGGTTTTTTTGTTGCTCTTTGGAGTTGTGCAAAAATGATGAGTTCTGCTTTTGTTCTCTCTCTCTCTCTCTCTGTGTGGTGTGGTTTAGCTTTGATTCTTTCTGCACTTCCCTTAGCTTGCTTTTTTTGCTCATAAAAAAAAGAAAGAAAGAAAAACAAAAACAAAAGAAAGTGGACGGCAATTGTCATGTGCTTTTGGATGGTCCTTTGTGAACAAAACATGGAATAAGGTGGATGCTTACTACAATATATATATATATATATATACATATAAATTGGTAGGGGAAGGGGAAGCTACATAATTGTAACTCAAATTTGGACATTACATTTGGTAACTCATCTATCGGACTAACCCTTAATGTTAGCTACTTGTTATAATAACTATATATATTTTGGTAGGTGGCAAGGCAAGACAAGGTAGGTTGTACTCAATGTTGGAGCTAGGAATTTGAAGATGGACAATATTTGTCGTTTTTCATGCTATCAAAATTTAGTGTGTTTCACATATAGCTTGTTTTGGATTTACATGTTTATATATATATTTTGTGTTCCACATATATCTTGTTTGTGGGAGCCTTTTGGAAGATTTCTTGGTTAGGTGAAGGAAGGTAAGTAACAAAATTAGTAAGCTCAGATAGCTAACAAATTCCATGGTAGAAAGGCTTAGTTGTTGCCTTTGTAGTTACAAGCACGCTCACAAGGGTTTAACGGTTTGGTTTTGGAGCTAATCTCTTGATTTTTATTGATTGAGAACTAAACAAATCACATATTATGATTCAATTTGCTTGGATATTTCTATAGTAACTAAGAACTTCCTTCAAAATAAGGCCTGCAATATTTTCCTTAATTGATGATATTGATATGTATAAATAAATGTTGTTTTTCAATATTTGTTGGACTTGGACATATAAATCATAAACTATACAGGAGTTGCTTGGACATTACCCCAGTGACTAAAGCTCTTCTTTCCAAAAGGGGCATGCAATAGATTTCTATTTCTAAATGGAGATCCTATGTCTTCTTAATGTGTGTCATTTTATATTTCCTCAATATCATTGGTCCTCATGTTCACTTGAGAGAAATATAAGAATCAATTGCTAAGGATTTATTGCTAAAGAAACATTCTTTACCACATGTTTTTATAATCATCCCATGTTTTGAAATGTTGCATAAGATAGTTCAACTATGTTTCTGGAGGAGTTTCTTACCAACCTCATTACAAGGCATAGGACACAATGTTAGAGTAGTAAATTAGACTCGAGCGAAAACTTCGCCCACTGTATAAGTTTATATTTGAGGGAGAGACTGTTGGAACTTCTTGAAGTAAAATGGTCCCATATCGGAAAAAAAAGCAAATGTAAAGTCTTTAATATATGTCTGATGGATTCACCCCATATATGTTTAAGCCTTTAAGTGGATGCCTGTTTGAAATAACGTGTATTAATTCTAAGTATGGACACTTTCGATTGCCTAACATAAATCTAAGTATGGACTCCTTGGATTCCATAACATAAACTCTCTTTGAATGAATTACAAGCCCATCTTAACAAATTCAAGCAACAATTCATTTTTGTACTCTAAATTATTACTTGTAAATCACATTTCAGTAAAGAGCAAATTACAATATATATATATATTTATCATAGACACAAACAAGCATGAAAACAAATATATAATATTGTTAATTGAGAAATAATTTTGGATACAAACTCCATTACAATGCAGAGAAAGTAAAATTAAACATGTTGGGTACTCTTTTTTCCCCTTTATTCACTCTTCAAATCTTCAGCACACATTAGGTAAACATACCTTTAACGTGTAGTAGTTTTGATATTGCAAAGCAAGACAATTATTTAGAAACACAAATCATAGGAAGTGTATGCCCTTACACAATAAAATCCTAAGGTAGACATCACATAACCATAGGGAGTAGCTCAACATTCTTTATGGTTGACAACTGCAAAAAGAAAATGCAAACTCAATAATAATCTAGCAGTAATATCTATATTTTGCTACGTATAATGTTCGATTTTGTTTTTTTGTTTTTATTTTCGGAAACAAAAAAATAAAAATTTCAAAACCACCATTGCCTTCATATTGTTTTCATTTTTGCACAAAAAACAACTTTTGAAATTTTGAAAATAATTTCTTGTTGTTTCCTACAAAATGAGATAGGTTTTAGAAAATTATTTTTGAAAAAAGTATTTAAAAAATATTCACAAAACTTGTCTATTTTTCTGTAATAGAAAATTTCTTTCAGATAAGAATTGTATGGTTTTTTGGTATAGCTTGATGTAAATCATGAATTGTCTACTTACTCATGAGAGTTCTTCCTCATAAATTCATAATCTGGTTCACAATTAGATTTCATTTTCAAGAGCGTCAGTATGTCTTGCCTGAAAAAAAAAAAAATAATAATAAAAATAAAATTAGGAAAGATTATGATAAGAAACATTGATAATGACAACCAAAAAAAAAAAATGCGAGAAACCGGATAATATTGTCTGTGGATGAAAAATAAGATATTTAGACAACCTATGCCTGATTTCATAGGCTGACAAATCCATCAAGTGTAAGTTGAATAGGCCTCAAAGAAAATATGCAAATTAAAAGGCCAATTAATTTTATTTATTCCTAATGTAGTAAAATTTATAGTGAAAACTCACAACATTTTTAAATTACTTATTGATTGAATAAAGATCTTACACAATGCAGAAGGACCACAGATTTTTCGAAGAGAGATAGCAAGTAGGCATTCTTCTCCTCTTTCACTTTTTGGCGAATAATACTTTTTATCATCACTCCAAGTCATGGCATCTATCACTTTTTGATTGATTGTGTATATACATAATTTTTTTTTTTTGTTTGGTCTTAGGAAAAATAAAATATTTAATATAAATAAACATGTAGGAGGTGTTTGATAACCAAATTTAGCACTTAAACTAAATGTATCAAGTGATAATCAATTAAGCCTATTAAATAACTACAATTGATATCACTTAAAAATTTAAGTGTTTCTTAAAATGTGAGTTAAAACTTAAAAGAAAATTTTAAGTCATATGAAACTTACTTAATTCTAACTGAATTTATAAAATTAAACACAAATATCGATATATACTGTTATAAACTCACCACCACCACCTCCGCCATCACCATCACTACCACCACCACCACCACCACCATTGTTATCACAACCACAACTACTACTACTACTACTACCACCAACACCACCACCACCACCACCACCATCACCACTGCACCACTATCACTACCACCACTTGCATCACTATTGTTATTATTGCCATAAATACTATCATCAATTTATTACCACCACAATCACTACTGCTACCATCAACACCACCATGCCATTGTCGCCACCGCCGCCGCTACCACCACCACCACCATCACAATATAAAAACTAAAATATACAATTTGAAAATAATAGATTTTAAATTTGATTTTATACATATCAAACAAATTATTTTTAGTTAGCACTTAAATTTTTATCAAACAATTTTTTAATTTAAAAAATTGAATATTCAATATTCAATATTTAATTTTCAATCTTCAGTTTTTAACTTTATCAAATACATTACACACATTTGACTGAATGGCCTAAGGTCTCACTATTGGAATTCGGCAACTTGAAACCAAAAAAAGAAAAGAAAAATTCCTAATCAAAACTTAATATAAAATTTATTAAAATGCATAAAAGCAAAAGAAAAAATGAAATTGAGTGTTAGCATTTTCTTTTTTCTTTTTTATTTAAGGAAGGCATTATCTCAATCCACTAGTTCTCTTCCACATTTATCCAAGGGCCTATAAAACATTCATTGTCCAAAGGTCCTTGTCCAAAGGTCCTTATACGAAAATTTGATAAAAACATCCCAAATAAAAATAGTACTATTCAAATGGTTGTAAATTTTAAGCATTATGGAGAGTACTACCATATGAGTGGTTGCTAGATATTAAATAATTTATTATCTTATGTCCAAAGGCGATTTTTTTTTTTAGATAGTCAAAGGCCTTTCGATAATAAAGGCATAAATGAATATTCATTGTAAAAGGCCAATAAAAAGTAAAATTTCATCATCCATCAACTTAACTAAAAATAAAACTCTATGCACGAAAGATGATAATATATTAAATTTTAACTAAATAATAAAAGAAAACAAATAAATTTTACATTAAAAAGTGTAATCTATACCAAAAAAAAAAAAAATGTTATTTGAGTGTAATAAAGGGCCTCTCTATGCACAAAATTCATACACAAAAATATACCTAAAAAAATAATATGTGTTTAAGAATCAACTCTAATATAGTGAAGTCCACAATTTAAATGAATCTCGACTGTATATTAAAATTTTTAAGCATTTTTAAGTGTACAAATTTTGTGTATGTAGTATTGCTCTAATTTAATTTAAAATTATTAGAGATTTGTAATTATGTACCAACTAAATTATCAACTATGAGGAGGAGTTGATAATTTGATTTGTAATTTATTAAAAAATACAATGTATCATGAATTTTCATCTTGAAATTTTCTCTGAAACTAAAGTATATGATGTAAATTTAAAATTAGTTGAATATGAATCATGCCAACACAATAAATATATATAGTCCATTGATTTTTACTAGTTTATTAGTCAAGGACCCAATTTAATTTACTTAAAAAAAAAACATTGCCTCATAATGTAAGTAGTTACCTGATATACATATATATATATATATATATATATGTATGTATCTATGTTAAATGTGGTAAAATAGAGAAGTACCTCAGGTGGCTTTGAAATGATATATATGGGTTTGCACATACTGATTCAAGTCCATCCCCTGTAGCGGTATCACGGATTCATCATCCAATTCGACTTCCTTCAGTTTTGGTGTGCTGTCGGAAGTAGTGGCAGCGAAAGTCTTCATTTTGGGGCACTCTGTCACCATAAGTTGTTCCAAGGATGGCCATTCAAAAGGAAAGTCGTCTCCTCCTGTGCAGAAACCGCTTAGGTTTGGAAGACCTGTAAGGTAGATTACTTTGAGACTTTTGAACACCATCTTGTAGTCCACTTTCTCTTCGTGCCCTTCGTTTTGCTTGGCAGCAACAATTTCCTCCATTTCTTCACAGTTCATTACCGAAAGGGATTCAAGTTGATGAAGAGCTTGAGCTATGGAAGTTTGGAAGACATATTTCAGTTTGCCACATAAATAGACTTTCATAGATCTTAGGTTGCAGAGTTGCACATGTTGACGACTGGAGCAGTTCAATATATGCTTCAATCTAGGCAACTTCCATAGAGTTAAAACTCTCAAACTAGAAAGCAGCTTCATGCCTTCTCCTTCAGAACCAAAATCAAATACTTGTTCCAATTTCTTGCATCTGAATACCTTAAGTTCCTCTAAATGTTGCAAATTGAATGGAAGAAGAACTGTTGATAGTGAAGGACACTTGTAACAATTCAACCTTCGGAGCTTTGGGAAGCACACCCAGCTGGAAGTAGTAAGTGCACTTGCTGCGCATATCCCTTTGAAAATAGGCAAATAAGAGAGTTCCAATTCTTCCAGGTTGAAGGGGAATTGCAGATCACGTGGTTGTGCCTGTGATGAAATCCCCCATTCCTCTGTGTTGATCAAGTATTCCAATTCAGAACAATCTTCAATCCTCAGACGTGTAGCTCTCTTCAACACCATCTTTAGCCATTTACTCCAATTAACCATGGTTCCAACCAAATTTCCAAGTCCCAAATAATTTGGGGAACAATCTTTAAACACACCATCACAATCCGATTTTCCAATAACAATAATAAAACTTTCCAGCTCAGGAAAAACAAAGTCCTTGGGTATATACGCAATGTCAGGTATGGAAATGGTTAGCATTTTCAGGCGAGGCAAAGATCTTAGTGCAGCAACTACTTCCACTGCAGGGTATCCGATACTCGAAGATGTGATGCCAAACAAGTACAACTCCTCCAAATGGAATAAAGGCAATACCATTGTGGCCGGAATCGGAAATTCATGACGGCTTTCAGTCATGTCCAACAACCTTAGATTAGTTAACTCCCTTATAGCATTTGGTGCCTCAGAAAAGAAGGCATGCCTGAAGCTAAGGACTTCAAGCGTCTTTAACTGTCCAAGAAATTTAGTGTCCCCAAACTTAATTCCGTCAAGAACTAATGTTCGAAGACACATTTGGTTATTGAAAGCATCAGGACTACGAATTAAATTGTCAAAATTGTGGCTAAGTTGGCTCAAATCTAAAACACTCAGTGCTTTCATCCTTGAAAAGAATTCATGTGAACATGACCATGCATTTCCATTGTCTTGTAATAGTAATATTTGGAGCTTTGGACATTCCAAGACCTCAGGAAGGTTACTGATTTGATTTCTCATCAACGATATGCCAATGTATTGATCCAAACTATCTATATTTGGCCAATATTTCAAATTGCAACCAGCTCTTACAAAATACTTTTTGGATCCAATAAATATGGCAACATCACGTACAACATCATGCATTTTAATGCGATCTTGTTTATCACTAGCTAATAATAGACATGAAGCTATGAGATTGTTGATCACTGACTTTGCTCTGCCCCTGGCTTCTTGCACTGTATCAACATTTTTGAATACCCTCAACCCTATCCCATATCGTACCAAGTCTTCTATTAAGATGTTATGATCCTCGGGAAATAGAGAACAAAGCAAGAAGCAAGCCTTGGCTTCCTCATCTTGCAGGTAGTCATAGCTCAACTTAAGACTTTTGTACACATGTTGATCGACACCTTCAATGTTTGTTGGCACTGATTTTCTCAATTCTTGAGCTGCCTCATCCCATAAAGTAGGGTCATCTTTACCCTTCATTGCACTTCCAACCATAACAAGTGCAATTGGCAGGCCTCCACATTCTTTACAAACCTCATTAGCGACAACATTCAACACGTTAGAGTCAACAACATCGCCAACATTCTTTTTGAACAAGTCCCATGAATCTTTTTCAGATAAAACACCGAGATGAACAATCTTTGTCCTCAGCCTTTCCATTCCCATGGAATTGCATACTTGCTCACGCCGTGTTGTGATTATGATTTTGCAACCCTGGTGATCATTGTCAAATGGAATGCCCACGGCTGCCAAATCAAGTTTGGCCCAAACATCGTCCAATATAACAAGGATCTTCTTCACATCCCTAAGTCTTGCACACAACATGCTTGTTCGTGCAGTTGCACTTGGTTGGTTAATTAAGCTGGTGAAACCCAATATGCCAGCTATTTCATCTTGAATTGTTTTAATGTTCGGGTTCTGAGACACTACAACCATCACAACTTCATCAAAAAGCTTATCAAATTTTTCTTTTTTGCCGATTTCTTTTACCAAAGTTGTCTTTCCAACGCCCCCAATACCATGTATTCCAATGAAGTTGATATTATCATCACTTAGTGCCTCCATTACATTCGTCATTTCCAAATTTCTAGAAGCATAAGGCACAAACTGTTCAGAGGGTATGGACTCTATCCCCAAGGGAGGTGCAGGTTTGGATATGTTGTTATTGAATTTGCCTTCTTTTCCCAGCTCTTTAGCCTCCTCTGCTTTATTTTTTGCTTCTTTACCTAGCCGGCGTCGTGTGACCAAATCAGGAAACCACCCATTCAAACATTTTTGGTTCACATTGGTACCACCTTGGAGAAACTCTTTAGCCTGTAGAATGAACCCATTAACTTTGTCAATCCAATTCTTGACAATTTGTAGAATTTCTTCTCTATTCCTTGTTGCTGCATCGATGGAGTCGAGCACATCTTTTCTCTGAGCCTCTAAATTTTGAACTTGCTCTTGCAAATCTGCAATGTATTTCACTCGATGGAAGACATAACCGACTTGACGCCCAACTGGCTGCACCAATACTCCAACAACACTTCCTCCAATGGAAATTAGAGCACCAAGCACAGTCATGTCTGATGACAAACAGAGCAGTACTTTACAATGGTCCCCAATCTCTAAGTTTTCTAAGTTGAATTTTAATGGAGAAATTATCTATCAGTGGTACTATTAGAAAAAAAAAAAGATTTTAATCATTAATGTTTATAAAATGTACCATTTATTTATAAATTTTTTTTTTTAAAAAAAAAAAAACCCTACACTAAATTAAAATTTCTCCAATTTTAATCACAAAATCAGTGACCTCCTAAGAAGTGTAGACTGTGTACACACTCAAGCTTCAATTATTAGTTATTAATTAATTGTCTTAAATTCACACCCACAATTTCAATGTATGAAATTTTTCCTTCCAAATAATTCACAGACACAAATCGAAGCTGATCCCATATAACAATAATGGTTCCATAGATGCATAAATTAATATACACACAACTGTGTCCATGCAAAATATTATGGCTATTATCATGATGTACAATGCAACTTTAGTAGCTCATGCTGACAGACATTCAATTAGCTTTGCATTATGAACAGAATAAATAATTAGTGGATTACATTTATTTCTATTGTGTTTAGATGATAAATTTAGATAGAAATCCTAAAAGAAAAGGTGAAATTAAAAATATATATATTATTTATATTTGTCTCTCATTTTTTCTTTCATTTTTTTAATCCTTATCAAAATCTTTGATTCAAACACATTGAAAAGGAAGCTAGAAATTTATTCAATTTTTATTTGGATAAATTACACTTTACCCCTTTTATATTTGGCCACTTTCCCCCTTTGGTCCTTAAAATTAGTCGTTCATGTTTCCAGGGTTTTTTTTTTTTTTCTTAAAGCTAACTTTTATTAAAAATTAGACAAAAAATAACACATTGACAATCACGTGACATAATAATATTTTATTATATATAACTCACCCTACTAACATAAACTCAAACCCTAATATAATAATATATTTTGTATGTTATGTGATAATTATCGTGGTATTTCATGTCTAATTTTGAATAGAAGTTAGTTTTAAGAGTAAATTGAAAAAACTTAAAACATAAAGAGTTAAAGTAAAAATAAATAAATTTTAAGGACCAAAGTAAAAAAGTGAACAAATATAAAAGAGACAAAGTGTAATTTATCCTTTTTGTTTAGATTGACATATTGGAGAACATTGTAAAAAGTCAATTAATCTGAGCAAAGTATATAAGGGTGACTGCATCTCAAAAATTTGAAAACATTTTACATTGTACTAGTAATGATTAAAATAATTCCCAAAAAATGGGTGCGCCTTGCATTGGTTGAGATATATTGAACTTCTTTTTTCTTTAGATAGAAGATATCTATTAAATTTGAGAAAAAAAAAGAAGAAGAAGTTATCACCGCCATATTAAGGGCTCAACAAAATGGTTAATTTGGTACATAAAATTCTCCATTTCTTTCAACTTTTCTCTCTCTAATTAGGTGTCAATAATTCTTCTTACTTTTTGTATAAATGTTTTGCTCATAATTTTCATTTTTGCTTATGTGTAATGAGTTTTGCTTCATTATTTATGTTTGTCTAGTATTAAAGTTGTTGGCAGTTGCTATCTCAATAGATTGATGTGTCCAGTATTAATACTACTTTGCATTAATCTCAATACTCTACTTTGCATTACTCATTTGGATTTCTCTCAAGTTTACTTGAGAGAATTTGAGAAACTTGTGGGACTTACTAAAATCTCATTTTGATAATTCACATGGTTTATTTTGTAAGATCCTCAAATTTATATCATTCTTGAAAAAACTTAAATCGATCCGATAATCTGTTGTCTAAAATATTAAAAGATGAATTACAACTCAGTGTATTATTTCAAAAAAAAAAAAAAAAGATCCAAGTAATTTCATAAATTTTTTCACTAAACTGTAAATATTTAACAAAAAACCACCGATCTGTAATTTTTTTTAAAAGTAAAAGGTCTATTTTCAAAAACATATATGTCACATATTTTTTTTAGACAAACACAATAAGTTATGATTATTGAATCAAACTAATCTTTTTTTGTGAATAATATGTATTGAGATTTTTTTTATAGATAATATAATTGACGATCTTACAAAATAAATAATTTAAATAACGAAAATAAGAATCTTGATAGACTTCACGAACTACTAAAGTTCTTTCAAGTTTAGATTTAATTGAATTTGATTATAGAGACCCATTTTGTAACTAGCTATGTTGAGAGAGAGAGAGAGAGAGAGAGAGAGAGAGAGTACCTGTGGATGGTGTGAGTGTGGAGTGAGTCTGTGCAGGGAGGTTGGGGCAGTGGTAGATTGGGCTGAGCAAGGTGAATTGACGGAAGGGAAGACCAGAGTGAGTCCCTATAGCCTACTTTCTATTTATATAACAATAATGTTTTCTAATCTGAATTTTTATAATTTGAATGGCTCAAATGTCTTAAAACAACGTTGTTTTAAGGGTAAAACGACGTCGTATTAAGGGTAAAAGAATATCGTTTTAATACATTCGAACTATTTGAGCCACATAAATTCGAGTCATCAAGCATTTTTCTTTATATAATGGGTTTGAAACTTCTATATAAGTCATTTAAAAAAAAAATAAAATTTGATGATATTTTTTTTAAATTATATTAAAATTTTTATTTTTTCTGTCCATATTGTATAAACAAATTTGAAAATTAAAAAAAAATAAAATAAGCAAGAAAACTTCACTATTTTTGACTTTTTTTTAATATTTTCTGATTTTTTTTTTCTATGTTTTCGGTTCGTCTCATTAAATTAAATTTAGAACTCTAAAATTTTTTGAAAAATTATAAAAAAAAATTACTAAAGAAGAAAATAATCCCAAAAAAAAAAAAAAAAAAAAACTACCAAACAAGCAAACCGTAAAATAAGCTACAAATACCAGTGTTTTTTGGTTTACCTTTCAATTAACTCTTGGATTGAAAAATCCAAAAACATATTTGGTTTACAATCTTTCAAAATTGTTTTGAAAAGTGTAAATTACAAATATATTTCCTCAGATTTATTTAAAATACAGATTGCTTTTTATGATTTGAAAAATTACAAATACCTTCTTATTAGAATTTTCTATTTAACAGAATTAACTAAAAAAAATAAAATTTATAATTGTTTTCCTATAAAATAATAAAATTATCTAAATTATTAATTGAAACATATTTCTAACATTATTAAAAACTTTTAATTGATTTGATGATTTATTAATGAAAGGAGCAGTTTGTTATGAAATTAGAAACCTTAAGGGGTGAAATATAATTTTCAAAACCACATGGAGTGATTTATATTTTAATCAAATCTCAAGGGGTGCATTTATAATTGGGGTTTTTTTTTTAAGGTCTCTCATATTAAGATTTTATAGCATAAAGGACATCTAATATTTTCATAATGTCTAAGGTCCCTCAAGTTAATCCAGAGAAAATTGGTCAAGAGAAAATTAGTTCAGAGAAATTTCAAATTTCTCTGGCCTCCTTAGCTTTTCATGGACTCTCCAGAGAAATTTCAAATTTCCCTGCCTTCCATATACTTCCCACTCTCCAGAGAAATTTCTCTGTGGCTTCTTTATCTCATCATCAAGATTGTTTGGTGAAATATTACCCATGTTCCAAAGCTAATCCATCTTGTCTTGAATTTTACTGTTATTAGGTTTGTGATTTTGGGTTATCTCGAATGAAACACAGCACATTTCTTTCTTCAAGGTCAACTACAGGGACTGAACTCTACAAAACCACCCAACACAACATTTGCTTGGCCTGAACTCTACAAAACCACCCAACACAACCATAGAAACATAGCAGCAATTACAGGGGCATTAGCCACAGCCCAGCAAAACCCATAATAGAGCTAAAAAAAAAAGAGAAAAACAGCAATCTGCAGCCACCAGGCCACCATCTATAGCCCATAAAACAAGTTTAAAAAAATGAACCAAACATCGCAAGATGGTAATTTCCAGAGAAATTCTCTCCAAACCAGGGAAATTCCCAAAGAAATTCACCTCATTACATGCAGAGAATTACTTTGAGTTTAAATCAGAGAAAATTAAAATTTCTCCGAATTTAAACCAGAGAAATTTCAACACTGTCAGCCCAAAATTTCTCTGGTTTGTAGGAAACATTATATTCAACACTGTCAGCACAAACAATATATGCATGCATATGTATGATACACATACACACACACACACACACACACACACACACACACACACATATATATATATATATATATGTGCACAAACAATACTGTTAACTCCATTGTGCTCTCTCTCTGTATATATCATATATATACATATATATGCATTTTCTATACAACAATGGTTTCGGAGACCAAGGAAGATGGTTTGAAGAAAGTATTACCACACAAACATAGCCCAAACAAAGACAGACTTTGTGATTGCTTCACCGTCGCCGCCATGACCTCTTCTTCATCCCCACTCGCTCTGCTGGCATTGGTCCAATCAGACTCGTTTCCAACCTCATCGACACCGAGCATTCGTTTCGATGCTCTCGATTTGAATCTCAAATCAACGATTCTCAACTGGTGCTACTCCTCCCGTACCAAATGCCCTCCGTTACCGGATTACAGCTCCCTCGAGACCACGATTTGTGGGTCTGGACGTGTTTGAGCAAGAACAAGGGTTTTAAACGCCATTTTTGGGTGAAAAGTTGTTACCAGTATGTATGTATATATATATATATATATATATATTTTGGGGGTGTATCGACTTGAATTGGAATTGGATTGGACTGAGAGTGAGTAGCTTGTATGCAAGAAGAAGTGAACTCGGTGATGGAATGTTCGAAGAAGGCGCAGAAATCGTGGGCAAACAGTCAAATTTCTCTGATATATGTTTAGGGACCTTAAACATCAAAAAATAATTTTGTGGATCTCTTCCATTACGAAAAGTGGGAGAGGGACCCTAGACTAATTTTCCCATTATAATTTACCCTTTTGAATTTTTTTTCTCTCTCTCTCTCTCTCTCTCTCTCTCTTTTTTACACATCAATCAATCACTTTTTCTCTCATTTTCTCACATTTTACACACCAATTAATTAATTTTCTCTCACAAACATGTATTTAACTACAAAAAAATACAAATTATCACAAACGTTTTTCAAAATATATAACCAAAAAAGTTTTAAAATTTTGCAAATTCTTTTCAAAAACTATATTTCAAAATAGATGTTTAAAACGGAGTTGGGTAGCTCGAAAAACTCATTGCCCTGAATGGCTTGATTGTCGAAAACGACGTCATTTTGACTTCTTTTTTTTTTTTCTTCTCTTTGCTTCCTCTTCTTCCTTCTCCTGGACAATCTGGAAAATTAGAAGAAGAAGAAGAGCCTAAAAAAATCAAACAGAGAGGAAAAATTGGGGTTGTTTGAGTGAAGAAGAAGAAGAATCTTCAATTTTCATTGTTCTTTCACCAACATAATTTCTTCAACCTATCACGTGAAGAGAGAAAGAGAAAGAGAGAGATCATATAAATCCAAAATGGAGAGAATCAAAATTCAATGATTGGTCCTTGTTTTCACTCTCACCATGAAAGTTTCTTGACCCCAATATCTCTTTACATATGTAGTTGTATACCCATCAAGCTTTGTTCTTTGTGCTATGAATTGAAAAAAAAAAAAAAAAAATCATACCCAATCTCTCTCTTCACATATAGTTGTATATGCATCAAGCTTTGTTCTTTGTGCTATGAATTTAAAAAAAAAAAATCATATTCATTTATCCTTCGAATTCAAATCCAAACCCAAAACCCCTTTGTCTTCTTCTCCTCTCTTGCACTCATCATTCATACACATAAATAGCTATATATATATATATATATATAGAGAGAGAGAGAGAGAGAGAGAAGATGAGAGGTAAATTTGTAGAGGAAAAGTATTCTACAAATCCAAACGTATTTTCAAATCTTCACCAAACCCAGAATTCCAACAACCACTACATTCTCACACTACTCCATCCGTCGCTACCATAAAAGAATCCAACAAAGACGGAAGAGATGAGGGCTCCGGCGGCTTTGGCGCAAAGAGGAAGCTACTAGTTTGTGGGTTTCGACAGCTTTGATGTCGATTTGATAAAGACGAAGCTATTTGAGAGAGAGAGAGAGAGAGAGAGAGAGAGAGAGAGAGAGTGAGTGAGTTTTGAGGCAGTGTCTAAGTCTGAGAGGAGAGAAAGTGGGTTTGGCTTTTGAGAGGAAGAAGTGAGAGGAGATCAATTTTCAGGGACTTTGGGTCTTCATCTCCTTCTCCTCCTGCTCTATTTCTCTTTCTCTCTGTTTGTTTGGGTTTGTTGAGAGAGAAACGAGAAGTGGAAGGGAAAGAGAAAAAAAAAATTCAAAATCATGTCGTTTTCGACAATTGAGCCATTCGGGGCAATCGATTCGTGGTACAAAATATTTTCCTTTTTAAAACTAAACCAAACGGAGCCTAACTTATTTAATCCGCACTACACTTCCAATGAATGCTACTTAGCCCATTTGAGATGTTGACTATTTCAGTTAGTTTCTAATTTTTTGATTATTTTAGTTAATGAAAAAAAAGTTATGTTTAGGACGATTTGTAAATGTTTTTTTTATAGTTGAATAACTGATTGTGAGATAAAAAGCAATTAATTGATGTGTAAAATGTGACATTTTATATTATTAATTATTTTAATTATTTAATAAATATATTTATATATTTTTTGTCTTTATTAATTATTTTAACCAATAATCACCATTCCAAACACCACCTTACTCTCCATTGGAAAATTATTTATTGGTTTACATGATACCTCATTGATTACAATAATTTAATTTTAATTTTATTTTTCAAAAATAACTTGATAATAAACTCTCCTCTTGGACTACTCATTAGGGTGTTTTGGAAATATGATTGAAAGTTAGTTTTTTTGACTTTTTTATGTAAAAAATGATATGATCTAAAATAAATTAAAAATTAATTTGACTTTGGAGTGATTTGAAAAGATGGTTAAAAATTGATTTTTTGATTGTTTTTGACATTTTTGACTTTTTTTTGTAAAAAAAATATAAGGTATTATGACTTAAAATAGACTAAAAGTTAAAAACTAACTTCCCAAATTATCCCCTTTTTTTTTCTTTTTTTTTTTGTTTTTTTGTATATTCTCAAATGACCCCATTATATGTATATATATATATATATATATGTCAAATAAGAGAGAACGATTTTTAAACATGTCTCTAAATATATCATAGATATATTTAATTGCAATGGTATAAATCTTTCTAAACCAAAAAATTAACGGGTCAGATTACTTTTTTTTTTCCGCCCATACACACTCTCTCTCCCCTCAAAACTTTTTTCAAATCTGTATGAAAAACATACCACTCGCCCCCAAGCCCCCACTCACGCTCCTCTTTCTCTCTCAAAACATCACCTACTCACGCTCCTCTCTCCTCTCTCCTCTCTCCTCTCTCTACTCACTCACCGGAGTTCTGGGTTCATCAGCAACGCTTTTTGCAGGAGGGTGGTCGTTGCCGGTTTGTTTCCCAAGTGAATATGCTTTGTCCATGCTGAGTTTTGCATGCTCCAGGGAGGAAGACCAAGTGTTGCCGACGCGCTTCATGTGCGTTGGGGTGTCTTCTTTTTGCAGTTTTTGGGGAAGACAAAAAGCAAATGTTTGGTTCAACTAGGCACATGTCTGGAATACATTGATAGTTGGTCCAGCACATGGGTAAATATTAGAGGAAAACTCAAATTTTTTTTGGGGGATGAACCGTAGGCTAGTTGATGGTGAAATCATTTGTTTATGCATTTTGATATTGGTATTATGCAGATGCATGTATTCTGAAGCAAAATTGAGTAAGACCACATTATTTAAAATACATATAATATACGTGGTGTGCCTTTACAGTGATTATTGCCGTTAGGTGCTGTTTGGTTTGGTGTTTGAAATGGTGCTTCGGTGTCTCGCCGTAGTAATTGTGGGGCTGCTTGGTGATGTTTTGCATTGATCATATATTGGCGCTGTTTGGGAAACGCTACCTCAGGCTATTATAGGGTTGTTTTGGGAGTAAAAGTTAACGTTTTCGTGTTTTTTTTTTTTTTTTGATTTGTTTTAAAAAAATATATAATTAAATAAAGAAATGATGTGATATAAAATAAGTTAAAAAATTAAAAATTAACTTGTAATCATATTTCTAAATTGACCCAAAATATATATAGCATATTTGGGGAGATAACACATGTAACATAGTGGTTTGTGCATGGTTGGTAGTGCTTTGGGCCCACATATGCAAGTTGATTTTGAAGTTTATTTTTAACTAAAATAGTCAAAAAAAAAAAAAAAAAAAATAAGATAAGTTTTTTAATTTTATAAGACAAAATATCACATCTAACTCATAATTATTATATTCTTTCTCTCATAAAAAAGTCAAAAGTCCTTATCAAACTAGGCTTTTTAGCTCTAGACTAGTGTGCATTGCTTGATATTTAATTTGTTAAGATTGCAGAGCATTGGTTGGTGTGTTTTATTTGGTGTTAAGTATTTTTTTTAGGGCAAATTACACAAATAGTCCCTATAGTTTGGGGCTTGTGTCACTTTAGTCCCTGACTTTTCAATTGTGACATATTTGATCATGAATTTTGAAGCTTGTTCTAAATAAGGACAATTGAAAATATCATTAGATTTTTTAAGGATAAAATTGTCAATTTGATAAAATATAAACTAATTTGACAAAAATAAATGTCAAACAAATATTTTTGAATTTTTAAAAATTATTTCTTCCTACTAAAAATAAAATTATGTAAAATTGATAAATCTTTTAACATTTATTTATTTTTTTTACCAAATTAATTTTTATTATGTGTTTAGATAATGATCATGTAAAATTAATTTTAAAAAATTTATCATGTAATTTTTATTAATTTTACATAATTTCATCATTGGTGGATAAAAATAATTTTTAAAAATTAAAAATATTTTTTTGACATTTATTTTTGTCAAATTAGTTTATATTTTATCAAATTGACAATTTTACCCTTGAAAAATCTAATGATATTTTCAATTGTCCTTATTTGGAACAAGATTCAAAATTTAGGGTCAAATGTGTCACAATTGAAAAGGCAGGGACCAAAGTGACACAAGTCCCAAACTATAGAGACTATTAGTGTAATTAACCTTTTTTTTAATTATAAAATGTTAACACATGTACAATAGTTTTTTTTTTTTTTTTTTTTTTTTTTTTTTACGTGTACAATAGCTTTGATTTATGTATTTTGTTTCATGTTTATAATTTTTTTTTTTGACTTGTTCTTATATTTTGATTTGTAATATTGGTAAACATTATAAATCTTATATGTTTGTTGCTTAATTTGCATTAAGGCTAGGGGAGTTGTTATTTTATTTGAGTTCTGTACCGCGTGTGGTACAAATAAAATTGTTACAAGTTCTTTAAGAATGATAGTATTTCTTTATATTTTTTCAATATTTATATCAAAAAATGCTACAGACTCCATAAATTTTAACATAATACGTACAAATTATAACTATATTTTGATCATAATAGTATTTCAATTGTATCTTCATTTTGATCATAATATTATTTAAATTGTATTTTGGACATATACTAATATATATATATATATATACACACTAGGATATGCCTGTACCTAAAGGCACGATGTAAATAATATTAAGATTAAAATACAGTTATAAAAATATATTTAACAGACTGTACTTTACAATTTCAAACAAATTAAATATAAAAAAAAATTAAATATCAAATAATGCACAAAAGCCAGTGCTTTGCAATTTAAAAGAAATTAAAATTAAAATGCACACCAGTTAGTGCTACTGTTGCCAATCAAATTATAACTACATAAGAAAAACAAATATTATATTGTCATACACCAAAAGAGTGGGTTAAAATTTTATAAAAAAAAAAAAAGCGGGTTAAAGCTTTTCAGAATATATATGTTTTACAGAAGATGTGTCAATAACATGTCTTCAAACATGTGTTCACCCAAACTTCCTCCTCATTACTTTCGAAAATGTTTTTGTATCAACTTGTATGTATCCCCAACATGCACAACAATCTGGTAATTTGTGAAAACAAAAATATATATATATAGATTGGTGTATTTGTTGGAAATATACATATCAAAATACTTTGAGATTGAAATTACCTTATTACATCCCCATCGAAGCAAGCTAGTTGTATTTCTCCTTTTAAGCTCCATAAATTTTTCGATCCAATCCTAAAAAAATTCATATTTTCAATTATTATTAAATTAAAATTTTATGAAAAAAAGATATATAATCAATAGAAATAAATCTACATGGTTACCTTTTGATAAAACGTGATTTAATGAACATGGAATACTACAACAACACTTCAGGATAAACAATATTTGTAGTAGAATCCAAACTATCTTTAAGAAGGAGAATACTTATACGATCAAAGGATGTACATCTGGACAATGTCACATATAATTGGCGGGAAAAATTGGGCCGAGCTTCGAGTTGGGCTTTAAGGCCCAAAACACGAAGGATTAAGTAAAAAGGCCGTAATGGATACTTCGGCCTAGGGGGCAAGGTTACTCCGGTCTTGAGGAGACAAAGTTACTTCGGCCCAAGGAGATGAGGTTACTCCGGCTCATGAAGAGATAGATGCTTTGGTCCAAGGAGAAGTAAAGCTACTCCGGTCCGTAGGCAACTCGGAATTAGGCCGGTCTCAGAGTTAGTCCGGCCGCAGTATGTTCTGGGAAGGCCGGTTTTGGAATTAGTCCGGTCGTGACGTACTATGGTTAGGTCGGTCAGACCTTGCTACTTGGAAGTTTGAGCTCGCCAAGGTTGAACAGGGACAGCCGAAGTAAGGAATTAGAGGAGAAGACCGAGCTATGGACGGTTCGGCCCTCTGTGGCTCGGTATAGCCAATTTACTTCGGTTACATGGAAGTTCGGCCGTGGAGGAAACCATCCCACTTGGTTTAAGCAGTGGGGGAGGGTGTAAAAGGATAAGCATTATCCTTAGGAGATTGAATCCTAGGAGGACTCTGCATGGAGAAATACGAGTCCTACTAGGATTGTGCCATATGAAACTTATAAAAGCTCACAAGCAACACCTTGGAGGAGGTAATTGAACACAATCTTTCTGAGAACTTAGAGCTTTGTCTATTTGTCAAGTTTTCTGACTTAGGCATCGGAGAGGTTTCCGGCACACACCCGCCGGCTAGCTCACGTTTGTGTTTTCAGGTGACAAAGCGACGTCGTACGGAGGAGCGTGGACTTGGTCAACAGGATTATACGAGGAGAATTATTTCCTCCCCGTACAATTGGCGCCGTCTGTGGGAAGAACAGACAAGAACAAAACCTCTTGACTAAGCTTCTCCTTTTTTCTCAAGTCAATGGCACACATTGAAGAACTACCGCAGTCCGCCGTCGACGGACTAACTCCAGAGGGGGGCGCAAGGCGAGAAGGATTACCTTCCGTCCCTCCCATGGCGGAGTTGGAACTCCAACAACATAACCCCAGGAGGAGTGGCAGGGGAAGGCGGAATAGCAGCCCTCGTCACTCTCAGAGTCCTGACAGACAAAGGAGGAGGATTGATCCTCAAGCCCTGGAAGATCGCGTGAAGGAACAAGATGAACTAATTCGAAGGATGGCGGCGGACATGGAGGCCTTGAAACGCCAGATGAAGAATAAAGATGTGGCGACAGGAGAGGGGCGCAAGCATAAAACGCCCCCTCGCCACTCAGAGAATCGTAGTAGGAATACTACGCCCTCCCAAGGAGAGAGCAGAAGCCTCAGGACAGGCGACACTCACTCCTTATCTTCAAGAACTCGTCACTCCAGGTCTGAGAGGACGAGATCCGAAAGATCATATACTGAAGGAAGTACGTATTGGCCTTCACATTCACACCAAACCAGATCCAGACAAACCGAGCTACCCAGGTCATCCGACTTACGAACCGTGCTAGAAGAAAAAGCACGATGCAAGGAGGATGCCAGGGCAAGGGATCCACACCGAATTTCGGCCCTACAACGGTTGGCTCCTCGAACGCATGGAAGGGTCGAGGTTGGAATGCCAATACCGCGACCGGCCTACGAACCAGCGGACAAAGCATTGGCAAGACTACAGACTTCGCCGTTTGTCCCAGCGATCGAAAACGCTCCCCTACCATCAGGCTTCCTTCAGCCGAAGTTCAATACATATGAAGGGAAGACGGACCCGTATTCACACTTGAGCCACTTTCGCCAAGTCATGGCCGTGTACAGGCGAAACGAGGCCTTAATGTGCATACTTTTCCCATCAAGTCTGGGCGACCTGGGCTTGACTTGGTTCGAAAAGCTCCCAGAAGGTAGCATAGCCTCCTGGGCCCAATTGGCAGAAGCATTCGTAACAAGGTTTCGGACAAATACTAAAACACCGGTGGAGATAGACCAGCTACTCTCCATCGACATGGGTGAGAAAGAAACCCTCAGATCTTACAACAGTCGCTACTGGGAGACATTCAACCAGATTGGAGACTGCCCCACCAATCTAGCCATTGCGCAATATAAAAGAGGCCTACCAGTAGGGAACCGACTAAGGGATTCAATTACCATGACGCCACCCCTCACCATGGAAGCCCTGATGGAGAGAGTGCATCAGCACATCAGGGTAGAAGAAGATGGCGCACGTTCCAAAGCCAAAACAAGTGCGACCACGGTACCAGAAAAGAAAACCTCAGCAAAGGTTAATACGGTGGACCGAAGTAACAAAAATGGACGTGGCAGACGTGATAACGGAGAAGACCCAGACAAAAGATGGCTAAGAATTCGCACTGCCATAACCACGGTGTTCAAAAAACCAATATATCGGATTCTGAGCGAAATCAAGGATGAGCCTTTTGTCAAGTGGCCAGCCAAACTTGGAGAAGCTCAGAAGAATTACGACGACAGATCACGGTGCACCTTCCACAAAGAAAAGGGGCACCGAACTGAGAATTGCACGCCCCTAAGACAGCATTTAGAAGAATTGGTGGCAGCAGGCCACTTGGACGAATACATTGAAGGAGGAGCGCAACCTGCCTCCCAAGATCATGACCAACCCAACAGAATGCCAAACGACGCACCACCACAAGGCATTATCAATGTAATTCATGGAATTTTTGAACCTGAGCGCGTATGCGAGCTTAGAGGTTCAATCAAGAAGGCTGAACACTTTAGGGAAGTATTAAGTTCCCAACCCACCATCAAGAAGGGGAGGACAGAGGCAACAAACGTCATGTCCTTTTCGGATAAGGACTTGGAACGAATTTACTGCCCCCATAATGATGCCCTGGTTGTCACTCTCCGAGTCAAGGATTTTGACGTCAAGCGGATTCTGATTGACCAAGGTAGTTCATGTGAGATCATGTATTACGACACATTCAAACAACTAAAGTTGCAAGACAAAGACTTGGCACCTGCAGTTTCTCCCCTGATTGGATTCAACTCCATACCAGAGTGGCCTGTCGGCAAAATAATCCTTCCAGTCAGAGCTGGAAGCGTATCAAAACAGGTGGAGTTCTGGGTATTGAAGGTCCCCTCCACCTACAACATCATCCTGGGCAGAACATGGCTGCATGCCATGCGTTCGGTGGCGTCGTCTTACCATCAGGTAATGCGGTTCCCCAGTGACGCCGGTATAATTGAAGAAGTCTATGGCGATCAGATCATGTCAAAGCAGTGCTTCGCCACAGCAAATGGAAGCCGAGCTGCCAAAGGATACGTTCATTCGGTGGAAGAACCAGAGAGTAATGAACTATTCGCTGACGTCGGCAAAGAAGCTAATCAGAAAGCGGTGGAAGACTTGGTAGAGGTAAAAATAGATGAGAAGAACCCGGATAAGTTCTTCCTGCTTGGCTCATCATTGTCCAGCGCTGAGAGATTAGAGGTCATGGAATTCTTGACTTCTAATATCGAAGTGTTTGCCTGGACACCTTACGACATGCCAGGCATTGATCCAAACTTCATCAGTCACCAACTCAATGTCCACCCATCCGCCAGACCAGTCATTCAACGCACACGCAGATCGGCACTCCACCACGCCGAAATAGTGGCAGAAGAGGTAGGCAACCTACTGGAGGCAGGAGCGATAAGGGAAGTGCACTACCCAAAATGGATCTCCAACACCGTCGTAGTGCCAAAAAAGAATGGTAAATGGCGTGTCTGCGTCGACTACAAAACAGTCAACAAAGCGTGCCCAAAAGATAGCTTCCCTCTACCAAGAATAGATCAACTGGTGGACTTAACGGCAGGACATAACCGACTTAGCTTTTTGGATGCATACAGAGGCTACCACCAGATCGCCATGCATGAACCAGACCAGGAGGTCACATCCTTCACAACACCAAGGGGGTTATATTGCTACAAGGTCATGCCCTTCGGCCTAAAGAACGCAGGGGCAACATTCCAAAGGATGGTCACCAAGATGTTTGAACCATTGTTAGGCAGAACAATGGAGGCGTACATCGACGACATGGTGGTCAAAAGCAAGGATGAGAATGACCATCTGAAAGACCTAGGCGAGATGTTCCAGATCCTGAAGAAACACAAGTTGCGCCTCAACGCATCCAAATGCGCATTCGGAGTTGGATCTGGCAAATTCTTGGGCTTCCTGGTGACCAACCGAGGTATAGAAGCAGACCCCTCTCAGATCAAAGCAATCCAGGAGTTGGAGAGACCAAACTCAGTCAAAGAAGTGCAGCATCTCACTGGTATGGCGGCTGCGCTAAACCGGTTCATAAGCAGGTCGTCAGACAGACTACGACCATTCTTCCAAGCTTTAAAAGCCAAGTTTGAGTGGGATGAAGAATGCGACCGAGCTCTGGAAAGCTTGAAGGAGTACATGTCTTCCCCACCACTACTTGTAACTCCAATTCCTGGTGAAGAACTCTTTTTATACCTGGCAGTTTCTCAGCACGCAGTTAGCGCAGTGTTAGTTCGTGCAGAAGGAATACAACACCTGCCCATCTTTTATGTAAGCAAGACATTGTTGGGAGCCGAAACAAGGTACTTGCCCTTAGAGAAATTAGCATTAGCATTAATGATGGCATCCAGAAAGTTGGCACACTACTTTCATGCCCACACCATAGTCGTCCTTACGGCCTTTCCATTAAAAGCTCTGTTTGAAAGGGCGAACTTCAGTGGGCGAATTTTGAAATGGGCAGTAGAGTTGGGACAATTCGATATCAAGTTCCAACCAAAGACCGCAATAAAAGCTCAATCTTTGGCAGACTTCGTCGCAGAGTTTACTCCTGGAAGTCATCATATCTGTCCAGTCGACCTGACTAACTCAACCGAACTAGGGACGGGAGTTGACGCCGGAATAACGCAACCCCTAGTGAAAGGTAGTCCATCGACCGAACTAGAGACGGAAGTTGACGCCGGAATAGCGCAACCCCTAGTGGAAAGTAGTCCATCAAGCACAAAGGCAGACCACATTAAGGACGACAAGGAGGAGCCAAACAAAGGCTCACCAGCAGTTCAAACAGAGGACGAAGGGCAGACAGCCAATATGGACTTTGAAGAAAACACCATCCTTGACCCCACGGCATCGTCTGACCCTTCCACATGCTGGAAACTATTTGTTGGAGAGATGTGGAAGCTCTTTGTGGATGGAGCATCCAACCGACATGGTGCAGGGCTTGGCATAGTCCTCATCTCTCCAGACGGCCTGGTTATAGAGCAAGCAATCAACCTTGGCTTCCCAGCATCCAACAATGAAGCAGAGTATGAGGCGCTTATCGCAGGACTCAAGTCAGCACACTTCATGAAAGCAGCCGAACTAATGGTATACAGTGACTCTCTGCTGGTAGTAAACCAAATTTCGGGCGAATACGAAGCAAAGGACGACAGAATGGCCAAGTACCAAGAGTTAGTCAGAACAGAGATCAAGAAGTTTGATGTGGTAAGGATAGAACAAATTGGCAGGGAGGAAAACAGCCGAGCGGACGAGCTAGCAGGCCTGGCCTCAATGGCAGATACATCGATCCCTCATCCAGTACTCATCGACTTCTTACCAAGACCAAGTATAGAAGACCCCGAAGCAGAAGAAGTATATTGCACTGAATTAGGCCCTTCATGGATGGATCCCATCATCCTGTTCCTAAAAGACGGCATCCTACCAGCAGAGAAAAAAGAAGCCAACAAAATAAGGGCAAAGTCGCAGCGATTTTGGCTATCTCCATCTATGGCATTATACAAGAAGTCATTCTCTGGGCCTTACCTCAAGTGCGTTCATCCCAGCAAAGTAGAAGCCTTCCTATTCGAAATACATGAAGGGGTATGTGGAAGTCATCAAGGGGGAAGGTCGCTCGCCTACAGGGCTATTTCGCAAGGATATTGGTGGCCATATATGCAAGCAGACTCAGAAAAATATGTGAAGAAGTGTGAAAAATGCCAGAAATTCGCACACCAAATACATCAACCAGCAAGAGAACTCCTACCTTTAACTAGCCCATGGCCTTTCGCAATGTGGGGCTTGGACATAGTAGGACCACTTCCAACAGCGCCCGGTGGCAGAAAATTCTTTCTCGCAGCAACAGACTACTTCACAAAGTGGGTGGAAGCAGAAGCATTGGCGTCAATTAAAGAGAAGGATGTGAAGAAGTTTGTTTGGCAGAATATTATCACTCGGTTTGGCATACCAAGAGCACTGATCTCAGACAATGGAACTCAGTTCGACGGCAGGATCTTTAGAAGCTTTTGCGAAGAATACAAGATAGAGTTCTACAATTCTACTCCGGCATATCCCCAAGCAAATGGGCAAGCAGAAGCATCAAATAAAGTCGTCTTGGATGGACTTAAGAAAAGGCTAGAGAAGGCAAAAGGCAAGTGGGCAGATGAACTTCCTCATGTTTTATGGGCCTACCGCACCACACCTCGACGATCAACAGGAGAAACACCATTCTCCTTAGCATATGGAATGGAAGCGGTGATCCCACTAGAAGTTGGCCTCCCCACAATTCGAAGCGAAAATTTTGATCCAGACCTAAATGAAGAAGCCATAGCCTTAGAACTCAACCTTGCAGAAGAAAGAAGAGAAAGAGCGTTGGTCCACATCGCCGCATACCAACGAGAGTTAATCAAAAAATACAGCAAAAAGGTTCATCCAAGACAATTCAAAATTGGCGATTGGGTACTGCGCAAAGTAATGGGGAACACCTTAATCCCAGGAGACGGCAAGTTAGGCCCAAATTGGGAAGGTCCTTATAAGGTGGTTGGGTTAGCCGGCAAAGGGGCATACCACCTAGAAGACAAGGATGGCAAGGCAATCCCTAGGCCATGGAATACGGCCAATCTCAAGTTATTTTACTTTTAGCTTTTCCTTTTCAAACATGTGTAATTTTTTCTTCCATCAATAAAATGAGCAATTCTTTTTAGCACAAATTATTCTTTGTAAAAGTTAGCTTTGGAGACTAAGTTTTTTGCGAACATTCTATTCCAAGTTAGCTGGAAAAACTAACTCAGAGGTTGGCTGGATTAAACCAACATCCTTCCTAAGCCCAGGATAAGGATCCAGGCTGCAGGACATTTGGTCGGAATAACCAAATACTATAAGTTAGCTGGAAAAACTAACTTCAAATAGTTGGCTGGAACAAACCAACTCTTGTTACTCTTCAGCCGAAGTAAGTGCAAGGCTGAAGAGTGGTTGGCTGGAATAAACCAACACCTGTAACTCTTCAGCCGAAGTAAGTGCAAGGCTGAAGAGTGGTTGGCTGGAATAAACCAACACCTGTAACTCTTCAGCCGAAGTAAGTGTTAGGCTGAAGAGTGGTTGACTGGAACAAACCAACTCTTGTTACTCTTCAGCCGAAGTAAGTACAAGGCTGAAGAATGGTTGGCTGGAATAAACCAACACCTGTAACTCTTCAGCCGAAGTAAGTGCAAGGCTGAAGAGTGGTTGGCTGGAATAAACCAACACCTGTAACTCTTCAGCCGAAGTAAGTGCAAGGCTGAAGAGTGGTTGGCTGGAACAAACCAACTCTTGTTACTCTTCAGCCGAAGTAAGTGCAAGGCTGAAGAGTGGTTGGCTGGAATAAACCAACACCTGTAACTCTTCAGCCGAAGTAAGTGCAAGGCTGAAGAGTGGTTGGCTGGAATAAACCAACACCTGTAACTCTTCAGCCGAAGTAAGTGTTAGGCTGAAGAGTGGTTGGCTGGAACAAACCAACTCTTGTTACTCTTCAGCCGAAGTAAGTACAAGGCTGAAGAGTGGTTGGCTGGAATAAACCAACACCTGTAACTCTTCAGCCGAAGTAAGTGCAAGGCTGAAGAGTGGTTGGCTGGAACAAACCAACTCTTGTTACTATTCAGCCGAAGTAAGTGCAAGGCTGAAGAGTGGTTGGCTGGAATAAACCAACACCTGTTGCTCTTCAGCCGAAGTAAGTGTATGGCTGAAGAGTGGTTGGCTGAAATGAACCAACACTGTACTCCTCAGCCGAAGTAATTATATCGGCTAAGGAGTGGTTGGCTGGAATAAACCAACACCTGTAACTCTTCAGCCGAAGTAAGTGCAAGGCTGAAGAGTGGTTGGCTGGAATAAACCAACACCTGTAACTCTTCAGCCGAAGTAAGTGTTAGGCTGAAGAGTGGTTGGCTGGAACAAACCAACTCTTGTTACTCTTCAGCCGAAGTAAGTACAAGGCTGAAGAATGGTTGGCTGGAATAAACCAACACCTGTAACTCTTCAGCCGAAGTAAGTGCAAGGCTGAAGAGTGGTTGGCTGGAATAAACCAACACCTGTAACTCTTCAGCCGAAGTAAGTGCAAGGCTGAAGAGTGGTTGGCTGGAACAAACCAACTCTTGTTACTCTTCAGCCGAAGTAAGTGCAAGGCTGAAGAGTGGTTGGCTGGAATAAACCAACACCTGTAACTCTTCAGCCGAAGTAAGTGCAAGGCTGAAGAGTGGTTGGCTGGAATAAACCAACACCTGTAACTCTTCAGCCGAAGTAAGTGTTAGGCTGAAGAGTGGTTGGCTGGAACAAACCAACTCTTGTTACTCTTCAGCCGAAGTAAGTACAAGGCTGAAGAGTGGTTGGCTGGAATAAACCAACACCTGTAACTCTTCAGCCGAAGTAAGTGCAAGGCTGAAGAGTGGTTGGCTGGAACAAACCAACTCTTGTTACTCTTCAGCCGAAGTAAGTGCAAGGCTGAAGAGTGGTTGGCTGGAATAAACCAACACCTGTTGCTCTTCAGCCGAAGTAAGTGTATGGCTGAAGAGTGGTTGGCTGAAATGAACCAACACTGTACTCCTCAGCCGAAGTAATTATATCGGCTAAGGAGTGGTTGGCTGGTAAGTATAGTTTAACCAACCAAAAACCGAAATAACACTTGGAGTGAAAGGAAGTCATTACAAACGCAAGCATACACACAATAACCGGAATAAGAGAAGTCAAATTTTCATTCAAAAAAGAAGTCATTACAAGGCTGCTTAGTTCGGTTACAAAGAAAAGATTACAAAATTAAGAGAAGAGTTCATCTATTTCGGCGTCAAAAGCAGCATCGGCGTCAACCCGAAGACCGGTTTCGGGCGCTACAACACTTTCAGAAGGAAGAACGGGTTCGGCTGGAGCCACGGCTTCAATTGGTTGATCAAGTGTTAGATCTTCCACCACGGGCTCCGACCGAACTACCTGATCTGCATTCACAACCGAAGTATCCTCAGGGGCAGAGTCTTCATCAGAATCTTCATCATCTGAGCCCTCAAGGAACTGCTGTTGCATGGCCGTGGCATAATCCATCAGGGAGTTCGGTATAAAGTAGGCTGGAGGGTTGAAAACCTCGGTCTGAGGATCATGACCGAGCTTCTCAACGGCTCCCCTCCAGCCGCACTTAAAGAACAGATCCTTGGCCGCATTGCATTGTTGGGCATAAGCATCCTCTGCCCTCTTGAAGCCTTGTTTGTCGGCTTCCTTCACCTTTTCTTTTATTTCGGCATCCTTCTTTCTTTCAAGTTTTAGCAACTCGCGCAAGTACTTGTCCTTCAGCACAATGGCAGTCTTTTGCTTTTCGGCCTCGGCCGAACTAACCATTCCGGTCAGACGACCGACCTCACCTCGGAGTTCGGCCATTTCCTTTCTGGCCTCCTCTAGTTCGGCCGATTTCGCCTCTGCCTCTGCCGCAGCTTGCCTTGTCACTTTCCTCAGCTCCAGCACCTTCCTATGGGTGATTTGATTTTTCTGGATAGCCTGACAAAGCAACAACTTCAATTTAGCCGAAGAAAAAGAAAAGTAGAAAAACAGAAATACGACCGAAGTTACTTACCAGAATCATTGATTTCGTGGCTGACCGGATGGACTTCAGCTCGGTGGTTAACTGTTTGTGGTGATGTTCCATATCTTTAGGCAGACACACACTCTTGGCCAAATTGATGGCCAACAGGTGGTCCTTCTCAGCAACAACCGAGTCTGTTTCCAGAATGTCTCGGTCGTTGAAAGATAGCTTCGGTGCCCAGCAACTGATGGTCCGGTCGGAAGACTCCGGTCGAGGGCTTGGTGGTAAGCTCGGCTGAACGACAGGTTCTTCATCAACCAAAACTCGTTCGGGTTCGGCAGTCCGGGGACGTTTGGTCCGGCGGGAAGAGGATGGCTGTTGGGAAGGGAGGGCGACAACGGCAGGCTGCGATTGACTGGGAGGCGTTACTTCGGGCCTAGCCGTTTCGGTAAGAAGGGCCCTAACTCTGCTCCTTTTCGCCATCTCTTCTTCTGCTGTTAGAGGGACAAGTCTTATCTCGGGCAGGGTTGGGTCCGGCTCCGGTGCTTCCTCGAGAAGAAAATCAGTTACCTTTGCTTTGCGGCGACCGCTATACCGGTAGGTCGGCTGAAAATTTAGAAGTTTTGACCAACTTCTTTCTTTAACCCGTAGTGCGGCTCGCAGAACCCCAAGGTTGGGATAACTGTACAGGGAACGGAGATGGGCGAAATCTGCAGTAAAGGGAAGTGTTAGTCCGGCTAATAAACTAAACAACCGAGATAACAAACAAGACAGAAGACCGAAGCAAAATTACCAGGTTCTCCCATTTTCCAATTTATAGGTCGGCCAGGAATTTGAGCTTGAAAATCCTCAAAATTCCCAGAGACCCAAAGGAAATCATCATCGTTAAGATCTTTGTCCGGAGTGTGCTTAATTATCTTCTCTCGGCGGCGGCGAATTCTGAGGTAGTAGACCCACCCAGCATTCTTTGAGCCGATGGAATACTGATGGAATATTTCGGCTAGACCGAGATTTAGTCCGGTTTGGTGGTTTAATGCGTCTATTCCCATTATAATACGGTATGTATTGGTGGACAGTTGGGTAGGACATAACCTAGTCTGTCTAAGAAATTCGCAGATAAGCGGTTGGACAGGAAACCGTAGTCCGGTTTCAATTATTGACTGAAGGGTAAAGGGGATGGAGCCTTCATTGTCCCAGGGAGTAGCATCTTTCTTGGCCAACTCCAGTTGGACATCATCAGGAATCTGGTAGTCCTGCCTGAATTCGGCCATGCCACCAGGGGTTTCGACTAAATATCTATACTTACCCATTTGTTGTATAAGTTACGAATAAATTATTTCGGTACAAAAATTTGGCTCAGTAGCTCGGTTGAGCACACGTAGGAGTGCCTGGGCAACCTAAGTCTGCAAAGTAGAAAGCAAGGGGGTTAAGCACAGATCGTTGGACCGCGCTACAAATTATAAGCAAGATATACAAATCCTACTTCGGCTTAAAGGGCTGGTTCTACCCCGTCTACAAATCAGAAGGTTTCTTAGCTCGGTTTTAAGCAGTTTTAGACCGGTCTAACGCCTAGGGGCAGCTTTCTGAGTTCGGTTTCAGAACTAAGAAAGCCGGCTTGGCCCCAAGGTCTTAGCTCGGTTGGAGACCGAAGTACCTAGTTCGGTAACGGCAAACTTATCATTGGCTAGAGTGGGTCAGAAGAAACTACTGATGTTTCTACAAGTTCTAGTTCGGTTATGTTCTGAATCTGTCTACATACATAACACAAACAGTTTTCTAGTCCGGTTGCTAGGTGATTTTGGATCTAAGACTATCTTCCTACAAAATAGTTCATACACATACAAGTTCTACTGGTTTCTTCATAGAAAGTACAAAAGCAGAGCAGATACATGGAGAAAATATTTGCAAAAAGCATACGAAAACAAGATATACAGTTGCACAAAACGAGGGTAAAAGCAACATAAGCAAAAAGAGAGGAAGAAAATGGATTCACTTACCAGATTGAAAGAGGAGCTAAAGATGGAGGCAGTAGCAGCAAATAGTGACACGGACGCAGCAAGCTCAAAATTTTGAAAACTCGGAGGTTCAAGAACACAGAGAGAAGATGAACAGCAAGGTGTGAGTGAATGATACGAGATGAAGGGTTGTTTTGTGAAAGAAGGGAGAGAAAAAGGCGGCAAAAAGAGGCGGGAACAGTACGAAATTTCTGCAGGGCGGCGTAACAGTTGGCCACGGCTTATCAGATCCTGCCACGTGTCTATGGAAAGGGAAGCGTTACAGTCGTGATTGAAGAGACGTTTTTGACCGGACGAAGAGAAGCCCGAGGTAAAGTTAGCTCGGCTGGAGAGGCTAAAGGGTTTTTAGCTCGGCTGAAAAAGCTTAATAAACTCTAGCTCGGCCAGTAGACTGGTAATCCCGATCATGTTGCGCAGATGGAATTAAGGGGCAATTGAGAGGGTAATTTTTGGGAAAAATTGGGCCGAGCTTCGAGTTGGGCTTTAAGGCCCAAAACACGAAGGATTAAGTAAAAAGGCCGTAATGGATACTTCGGCCTAGGGGGCAAGGTTACTCCGGTCTTGAGGAGACAAAGTTACTTCGGCCCAAGGAGATGAGGTTACTCCGGCTCATGAAGAGATAGATGCTTTGGTCCAAGGAGAAGTAAAGCTACTCCGGTCCGTAGGCAACTCGGAATTAGGCCGGTCTCAGAGTTAGTCCGGCCGCAGTATGTTCTGGGAAGGCCGGTTTTGGAATTAGTCCGGTCGTGACGTACTATGGTTAGGTCGGTCAGACCTTGCTACTTGGAAGTTTGAGCTCGCCAAGGTTGAACAGGGACAGCCGAAGTAAGGAATTAGAGGAGAAGACCGAGCTATGGACGGTTCGGCCCTCTGTGGCTCGGTATAGCCAATTTACTTCGGTTACATGGAAGTTCGGCCGTGGAGGAAACCATCCCACTTGGTTTAAGCAGTGGGGGAGGGTGTAAAAGGATAAGCATTATCCTTAGGAGATTGAATCCTAGGAGGACTCTGCATGGAGAAATACGAGTCCTACTAGGATTGTGCCATATGAAACTTATAAAAGCTCACAAGCAACACCTTGGAGGAGGTAATTGAACACAATCTTTCTGAGAACTTAGAGCTTTGTCTATTTGTCAAGTTTTCTGACTTAGGCATCGGAGAGGTTTCCGGCACACACCCGCCGGCTAGCTCACGTTTGTGTTTTCAGGTGACAAAGCGACGTCGTACGGAGGAGCGTGGACTTGGTCAACAGGATTATACGAGGAGAATTATTTCCTCCCCGTACAATTGGTATGTGCAAATCAACCCCAACAAATTTCACAGATTGTCCTTGAGATTTATTAATGGTCAAGGCATATGCTAATCGGACTGGAAATTGACGTCTTGTCATTTGGAAAGGCATTTATGAAGAAGATGGTGTCAAAGATATCCTTGGTATGAATGCGAAATTGCCAAACTTTTCTCCAGTTAAAATTTGAGCTTCAATTATGCGAGTGTCGCACCTAGTAACCATTAATCTTGTACCATTACATAGTCCATCTTTCAGTGCAATATTTCTTAACAATATTATATGACAACCCACTTTCAACTCTAACTTAAAAGTTGGTAGCCCAGGAGGATCCAATGAATTTAAATATTCATTAGGATATCTATTTGTAATGGTAGGATCAATTTCATTATCTTTAGACATTTTATCTGCTGCAAAATAAGTATATAATCTCCCTGGAAAGATATTCAATGCAGTAATATTAATGTCACTGACATCATCGTTACACGTAGATAGAATGGTGCATTCAGTTAAAAATGTTGGAGTCGACATCTCTAGTATATTCATCTGTGGGTAAACTGTAGAGAGTAATTCATTCAAATCTTGTCATTTGTGTATTGTTGATGGAAGGTTGATGATTTCTTGAGGGTTAGTCCCAATTTTAAAAAAGTGAAATCAATAAAAAAATATGAGTGTAAACACAATTTATTAATTTAAAATAATCTATATAATAAAGAAAAATGTTAAAGTAGTGTTACCTCGATCAAGAAATTTGTAAAAGTAGCATTTTCACGGTCTCCATGATGCAAGCACATATTCAAATCCAAAGTTAAGATATGTATATGCTTCCATATAACAGAGTGTCTTAATGATGCATTCACAATTTGTGTATAACTGGTAAAATTTGTCGAAAGTCTCCACCAAGAACAACAGTAATACCCCTAAATAGCTTTTCATTATCATGAATATCCCTCAATGTACAATCAACCGCCTCAACACAAAGTCTATGTTGCATAGGAATTTCATTCCTAATTATAAGTTTTGTTTTTCTAAATAACTTAGCTTGTAATGATTGTTTGGTAAACCCACAAAATGAATTTTCCAAGACATCTAACGAAATGGAAAATGTTGAATGTGCAGTATGACCTCCTACCAATAACAATGATGCAATTCCAGATGAAGCCACAGTAACAACGATATGCCCAAGGCTGTGACATTTTAATGCAATCGTATTGTAACGTTTTCCCTATTCCAGCACCTCCATTAAGAAAGAAAACAGTTCCTTTATTTTGAAAAATTGAAGAAGTGATTGTGTTATAAGCATTCCGCTATCCATTGTTGAGACAATCAATAGTAATTTGTGGATCTGCCTGTTGTGCTTATTCTACAATTGTTGATGTTCAAATATCAATCGATTACCAACTACTGCACTCCAATTTGCAGTAGGCTGTGGCATGAGTAGGAAGTTAATTAAACATTTGCCTGATTCATGAAGCATTTGATTCAAAAAAGATGGAGACCATAATTTTCAATTTGAACCTCAGTTGGATTAGAAATGGCAAACAATGTACAAATCTTATGTGGAACATCATCACATATATGCATTGAGAAGTGATTCCATAATGCACATGGATTTAGTGGAGAGCACTAGGTGAGAATAATACTAAACAATCTTCTCAATTGGTATCCAGTTTTCATAACTGTGGCCTCTTTCAAGCATTGTATCCATTCTTCATCATCTTCTAAAAGCCCCCTTGCAACACATGCTAATTTAAATGTATCATGCACAACATTATTGATCGTACGTAAAGACCGAAACGACTTTGGTTTTTTGACAACAGTTAGTAACAAACACAGATAAAATGTTTCACCATAATTAGGCTAGCAAGGTACATTCTACCAATTGCATATCCCCTTTCTCTTGATTTCCATCTCTTTTTTGACTTGAGCCAAACAAAATGCTGTGGAAATTCTTGATAAGTGAATGGACAGTCATCTTCACTAGCAACACAATATGCAAAGAAGCCAGTAAGAGTTGACATTTGTTGACTAGCTCTAGATTGAATCATTTCTAATGACTCTTTTGGGTTAAAAACAACGCGATGCATTCAAGGTAAATGAAGTGATAGTCGTACAACTGTTGGCATCTCTGCATGCAAAGGATGACCAAATATTCGCCAAGCAGCTTCTGGAGGTCCAATATACCTTGCATCGAGATATTGTTGAATCTCATTTATCGATCCCAACACCATCATTGTACGATCATAACCCTTGTAAATGTACTTATGTATATATTTGACACATCTCATTCCAGCAAAAACTTCCACATTTATATGATAGTTGAAAAGTTTAGAAAAATATGCATTGTATGGTACGACATCCCTATTATCAACTTCTTGCCCCCTCATAGTATGTACTTGACCATTATTGCGACGATGATAGATAGCGTATCCATCTTGATCCATAGTTGTTGTTTCTGTGAAAGCTCGAGGATATCTCTTACTGCATCTACCATTTTCCATACACGGTGCATGCGGATTTCGAGCACCACATGGCCCATGTACCATACAATATTTGACAGTTTCAAAAAGCATAGGATCATCTTTTGGGTCTGGAAATTCTGCACAGACCAATTTGTCTACTTGAGCACATGTCCGAATTTTGTCTGGATCCTTAAGAAATAAAAGTGCATGCATATGGGGGATGCCTCGTTTTTGAAATTCAATTGTAAAAACATGTGCAACTTTATTTTTTTCTATCTCCTTCATAAAACATTTTCTCTTCAACTCAAAAACACGGGCAATTAAATCAGAACGATCCATAGGTTTTTGATGTGATAACAATGCTGAAGTAATTTCTAGCCAATTAGGATTTGCAGTCATGGTAAGAAAAATATCTGGGTGTTGGTTATATCGCGTAATAGCTATTGAATCTTGAAAGATTTCAAACATATGTCTAGGACTACCAGTAAATGAAGATGGCAAAACAAACCTTTGACCAATTTGACCAAGTCGTACATAATCTGGATCAATATCTGACAACTCTTGGTAAAGCTCAACTCGAAGTTTCCCTTGATTAAGCTTGTAGTATGTCAATTGATTTTGCTCAGTTTTGGCCCAAGCATCTACCAAAAACTCTTGAAATAGTTTCCCACCTCTCAAAATAGTTGAATACTCTATGGGTCGTTCAAACAAACAATAACTATAAAAATCCATTTGAGTAAGTCGATCAATTGAAGGTCGATCATATTGAACGTTCCACAATTTCAACTCAAGTTCCCATCCAAGCTCACCATACAGAAATAATAGAACATAATGTAATGGCAAGTATGCTGGGTGATGTAACCCTCTGAAATAATCCAACATATATAAAACATCAACCCACATCCACTAAATACTAAAGGCAAATCTCCAACCGTTACCTCATTAATCAATAGAGTTATTACAAAAGTTCCACATGTGATTTATACATGCAACGGTATGAAAACACATGAATCTATAGCATGTGAAGCATCAAATCTCAAAGGTAAAATAAAATGCCCCCCCATGGGCTTACAACTTCCAAGGCTTAAGCTTGGTTACAAAAAAGTGGCCTCTCGAACCAATACAAAATATATATAACAAAATATATATATAACAAAATAGAGTCATCTACTCTTCACAAAAACATATCCACGCCCTTAACTCAGCGGGATCACCACATCTTTACCTACACCAAATCCCATAGGGGTGAGCACAAAGCCCAGTAGAGAAATCCTTACAAAGTATACACAGTTATGCAAATCTTCCAACGTTTTATGCAAATGCAAATGCAAATGCCATGCCATGCCTTTTCAAAAATAATCTCATTTCATGCTCTTCTCGAAAACTACCATGTTTTAATAACATTTTTCAATCTCACCAATTTTAAATTTTCAATTTTAATCATTAGGGGCGGTAAACACGACTCAAGTAATCCCCAGGTTGATGTCTGCAAGTAGGCTTAACAAGCACTACCAATAACCCCACTTTACCGGTTACTAACCGGAAGGGAAGTGGTACCTCCTCCGCGTGTGTTTTCGGTCTTCCACCCTGGACACTCAGGCCAACTTATCAATTCATCTACATCTCCTAACCGGACTTACCAACGTATTTACCCCATACACATTTCTGTTGTTCTCAATACAATATATTCCTTTCTTGAAGTAAATGTTTCCAATCTAAATTCACAATGCATAATGATTAATTGAATGAGTATGCAATGCAATGATTATCCATGCCTCATAACATTTCTTCATTTTTTTCAAGTATCTCTACAATAATATCAAATAATCATATTTCCCATTTCCTCTCTTCAATGTTATTTCACAAAATAACCACATGTCATCAACATATCACAACAATTTCTCATAATCAATAGCACTCAATAATTGGTCATCTCACAATTATACATGTTCATGCATTCCACAAAAATTTTATAATAAATCCTCAATCCTCATACATCTAAAGTTTGCCATTTTTGCAAAACACAATGTGAAATCTACACTCATTCATCCATTTAATACAAGAGAAAGAAAAAAAAACCATAGGTTTTTCCCATACATTCCAAAACCCTCAAATTTCTAGGGTTCTTTGTCAAAACCCAAAACATCTCCTCATTTTCTTGGTGAAATCCCATCAAAAACATCTTTCTTAAATTAATGGAAAGGAAGCTCTCAAGGATCAACTTAGAAACATTTGAGATTTTAAACCCTCTATTGAAAAATTCTACACTCTTAAGGATCAACATAAAATCAACATTTATTCTTGCAAAACATGTATATATAACTCAAGAAAGTCCCTACCTCAAGGTTTGATGAAGAAAAGAGGATGAAACCATAGATTTGATGATGGTGAAAAGAGATCTCCAACGCACACAATGTAGCTCTTGAGAAGTTCTTAGTCTTTGATGAGGGAGCTAAGATTGAATCTCAAATGGATAGAAGAAGATCAAGGGTTTTGATCTTGTTTTGAGGTAGAATATAGAGAGAAGGGAGAGCAATATGTTTTTAGAGAGAGAGAGATACATAAAAGTGATATACAAACAACCCAAATGAAGAGAAAAAAATAGAGTTTTCGGGCTCAGTCTGTCCCGCATGTGCGGCACATGCCCCTGCACGTGCGGAGCCTTTTTCCCGCACATGTGGCATTGATCCCCACACGTGCGGCCCTCCAACCGGACGTCACCCCGCACCTGCATATAATGCAGTGTGCAAGGCTCTGAAACTCACCCCTCCCCGCATATGCGGTCTTACCCCCCGCACGTGCGGTCCTGGTCCAACAGTCTAGAATTTTTTGGTTCGATCTCTAGACACTTCAGACTCAACTGTGCACCCTCCGAAACGAGTGAAATTCAACACTAGATAAACAAGAACAAAAATTATTTGAGGGAAAACTTCCGAACACCACAAACCCAAATGATTCACAAGGCTCTAACTGAAACCTGACACACTAACGTGACAAATCCGAGGTTAAACAAAGGAAAAAAGACGGATGGCATACCAGGTCATCACAGGTGACATTCATTAATTTGCATCAACTCATTATTTCCTTGGAAATATAAGATAATATCTCTCATTCCACTTACCTCTGTTGGTAAGTTATACCGACGTCGATCGGTTGTTGAATTGTAATGAAGATGAGCAGGTAGATTGTGTCCTTCCGCGACTAATTGATGTAAAATGGCATGAGCCTAGCAAAATGTAGCTACAAATGCATTAACTTGCAACAAACTATCCTGAATAGTTTTGAGCACATCTCTTCTCAAGTTAGGATTTCTACAATTACGAATTTCTAACGCTGAATTAGGGTCATAGATGTACAGTTGAGCATAACTCGCATCTTGCCTTGGTTGTTGTTGTACTGATCCTGTTCGATGTCGTAATTCCCTATGAATTGTGAATGATGTAGGACCCCTTCCGCGGAGTACTCTAGGATCCAATGTAGCACCAAGACTCGTAAAAGCATTGGTTGCATTGTACAATCGAGTATAACTTCGAAAGATTTTGATTGATCATTATTCCCATCATACAACGCTTGAAGTGATGGAGGGGGTGTAATACGTAAAGGTAGCCTAATCTTTCCTTCCAAACAGCAAGTTCCTAATAAGGGACGCTTTATAGATGATTTGGTCAATTTTTCATCCATCCAATGTAAGGCTAAAAAATAAGGACATAATATGTCCATCTTGCCAAGATAATGGCGGCAAGAATTGTTGTGTGCTCGGGCGTCAAGTGATGTACTCATAGGCATATCTTTTAATTCATCATCAGTACATAGATCTTCTTGAAGAAATTGATTTGTAGGAGTAGACCTACAAATATTTGTGTATAAATAAAATTCTATAAAACAAAATGGTAAGAGTATGTATTTTAAGATTAGACATAGTAGTTTACTGATTCCTTTGTGGAGGTAAAGATGTGCTTGGCATAGAAAACGAACATGTAGAATGATGGACAACCATTGTTCATTTTTGTGCCAAATAAGAATGTTCAGTTATTGTTTCCCATTCCAGGCAAGCGCGATTGTGACGAATTGGTGCTAAAGAAGGTTTTATTGGTTGAATACATTCTTCTAATCCCTCTTGTTCTCGTTGCAAGCATTGAAAGTATGACTTTTCATTTTTTTTCACGCTCTCGTCGTACACATTGGGCCAATGCAGCTTTTGATTTTACATTATCATTTTGTGCCTAAAATGAAAATATTTTGTCATTGATGCAAAATATGTGAATATTTTGTACTTAACATGAAATGTCTTCTTGTTTATTTTGTTTCTCTTAATTTTGTTTTGTACCTTTAATAGTGTTATCTATATTTATTTTTTTCTTTATGCATTTTGTTATTAAAAAAAAAATAAAGAAGAAATAAAAATCTACCTTATTTAGTTTATTCTTTCATTAGATAGTTTGTCTTTATTCCTTCGTTTCTTTTTTCCTATTCTTTTCATATGGAACATTATAAATGCACATGTATCTATGCCAAATAAAAATAAATAAATTTGAAACACACATATAAATAATAGCAATTTACAAGAAAATATATTACAATCATTCTACAAAAACAACATAAAGCAACAAATTCACATAGTTTCGCTTCATATTTTTTAAAAGGAATATATAACCACTTGACATGCATTTGTTATTCTCTTGTCAGAAGGAGCCACCTTTTCTTTTCCTTTAGACATTGGGTTGACATTTTTTTTTTCTTTTGCCTTACAAATATAAATAAAATATTCAAAAGATTTTAAAAAAATCATATATAAATAAAATATATACAATGTTTGACTTGATTTTGTACTTACCGCATGAACACGAATAACATTAAGGTCGTGCTTATCACGGATGACCACACCAACATTTCTAGATGGAGTTGTAGGAGCACGCCTGCAGAAATGAATTGTGAATAAATTAAAATCTGTATAATAAAGTGGTAATAGTAAAAGTATATATTTCAAGATTTAAACAAAGTTGTTTACCAATTGGGTGTTACAGAAGGTTGTCTTGGGTTAATACATTCATTTGATCTCTCTCGTTCTCGTCGTAGGTGTTGTTCTAATTGGTATACAGAACATGAGTTTTGATTTTTTTTCACGTTCTCGCCGTGCACGTTGAGCCAATGCAGCTTTTGATAACACATTATCATTATATGCCTAAAATGAGAATATTATATAATTAGGTACATAAAATGTGAAGATTATCCCCTCTCTTGCTTCCATTTTATCATGTATTTATTCTCAAAAGTTTAACTAACTTTTCTTCTTCACTCGGTTGAGTTGTTAGTCACATAAGAACCAATGCGTGTAGTGATAAAATTTTAAAAGGGAGGAAAAAAAAAATTGAAAACACATTAAGCACACAAAACTACAAACTCACTATGCATTTTGAGCCAAAAAGACAAAAACAATCTTGCTAAACATAATTATTTTAACCTACTAAACTAACCAAAAATTAAAATAACTTACTAAATTAAGCAACCTCCCATACACCTCCTATAATTTTGCGTGGCTTTATTATTTTTTTTAGAGACCACAGTCTTGTTGCTAATTACACTCATCTTTTTTGTCCTACGTTGAAAAGATAAATATTAGATCATTGGAGACGTACAATGTGAATATTAGCGTGCAATGTTTTCTACTTTCTGTTTCCCTCTTCCTTCTTCTTGTTCTTTCCGTTATATTAAAATTGATTGTTGTTTTTTTCTTCTTTCCTTATTATATAGATAAGTAAAATAAAAAATTAAAAAAAAAAATCTATATTCTATAATTAAAAACTTCATTTCATTTTTCATTTTCTTCTTTTATATATTTATTATGACATGTTGTAAATGCAACATGTGTTCAAATTAATGTTCAGACAAATGCATTAACATGTTGTACAAATGTTTACTTTAACATGGTTTAGAAAAATATGTCAAACCATACCACGAGATTTGCATGTTCCTTTCCTTTGCCAGAAGGGATAGCCTTTTCTGTCTCCTTTGATATTGCTTTGTGTTTTTCCTTTGCCTTTGCTCATAAAAAATACGTAGAATATATTTATAAATATATATTTAAAATGATAAGAAAATGCATGCGAATATAAGTTACTTGTAGGCTTACCTCACGAATGCGAATAGTATTAAGGTCATGCTCATCGCAGACAACAACATTTACATTTCTTTCTTGAAGAAATTGAATATATATGTACAAAAACTTTAGAGTGATAAATAAAACTTTGTACACATATGTAACGCCCTCAAAATAATACATAATTCCCACATCCAATCTTTCCATAAACATGATAGATAGTTTACATTTCCATACAAACATCATAGTTAATATTACAAAAGTGTATTTCATATTAATTACAAATGTTTACAAAAATAATAGAATGTCGTGCAGGCTTACATCTTTCCAAGTTGTTACTTGGTCAATCAAAAGAAGAGTTCTAACTCTTTCACAGGTAAAGCCCTCGGCTTGCATTTACATATAATCAACAAAGTAATTAACAAAGCAGAGTCTTCAACTTTGAAGACCTCACAAATAAAGATCTTGAACTTAGCACGTCTTTTGTACCTGAAAATGGCGTCCCAAGTAGGGTGAGCCGAAGCCCAGTAGAAATATACTAAACCCAATATGAGAAATAACCAAAACATTGTCACATAACAAATGATCGACACGTATAAACACTAAATCACACCCTGCTCATAGCCCCACAATGATTACATCCATGCTACCATCCACTTCCCTTATTTGTCCAGATCAGTTCCTAATTATGGTTCAATATCTAACCAAACAATTTAAGTGAGACTTCCACTCGACTTGTTAACTCTCCCCTTACCCATGATTCAAAATGAGACTACATCTCACGTAACTAATACTCCAATTAACAATTCTATTCATGCGCTTCAATTTATAAGGTTTCGAGACTTTCACCCCAGATGTTCTAGCCAGCTTAGTTATCTATGGAGTCCATCCCTCATTATCCCCCAATCAAGGATACATATACAATGTATTTAAGCATATAATCACATATGGAGTACATTTCCCATCTCTTCCCAAACAAAGATACATAAATAATGTGTTAAAGTTTATGAACACATATGGAGTACATGCCCTATCTCCTCCCAAACAAAGATACATAAATAATGTGTTAAAGTATATGAACACATATGGAGTACATCCCCTATCTCCTCCCAAACAAAGATACATAAGTAATGTGTTAAAGTATATGAACACATATGTGTGTGGAGTACATGCCCTATCTCCTCTTACACACTGGAGTACATCCCCTATCTCCTCCCAAATAAAGATACATATATAATGTATTTAAGCACTTCATCACATACCATGATCAATCAATACACATATTTGCTGTATTATTCCAACCATCACATTCAATGACATAACACGTTCGATTAGTTTCAGTTTTCCCTAATCAACATACAGTGTCTACAACAATCAAGACTATCCTCCACCGAAAGCCCAAAGCAGTTATCTCTAAACAGATAGTAAATTTATCAACAGATAAAATATCGACATTTTCGTAGGTGAGTGATTAAATTATCCAACTACACCTTTCAATCTCATAATTTTCCTAATTTCATAGATATCAACTCAATTGCATATTTCCACATTTTCCCAAATTAATTATTCAAATTAATTTATTACAACAATTAGGGCATTCTCTATTTTTCTCAAATATTGATCCTAAGACCAAATTCCACCAATTTAACTCTCAAACTCATATTTCCAAGGCCTTAATTACACATGGAGTTATTAAACACAAAACCCCTCTTTTATAAATTACAAACCAAACCCTAACTTTCTCCAAAATTACCCAACAACACCAACTAATCAGAATGACAAATATTTAAGTCAAAACCCATAAGAAGGAGTAGGATATCCCTATCTCAAAGTTAGGAGCTCAAAGGAGATGAGGAGAAAAACCAAAGATGCTCCAAATGCGAGATTTTTCGGATCAAAGTGAAGCCCACCTAGAGCACAACCTTTCTTACAAAGGGACTAGGCTAGAAACACACTAAAAAAAGATGAAACCCTAGAGAGAAGATGTATATAGAGAGAGAGAGAGGTCGGATCTAGGGTTTGAGTGAAAGAAGAAATGAAAAAGTGAAGTGTAATCCCGCTGCTGTCTACTGATATAACACAGGCTCGCTCGAGTGAAGGATTGGTCGCTCGAGCGACCAGACACAAAGAACCCTCGCTCGAGCAAAGAAAGTCTCGCTCGAGCCAACAATTCAAAGCTTCAGGTCTGTAACCTAGAAGCACGCTTGAGCGACATAATGCTCGCTTGAGCGAAGAAACCCAAAACATACACCTCGCTCGCTCGAGCGAAGGAAAGCTCGCTCGAGCGAAGATTTGCAACCTTCAGGTCTAGAACTAGACGCAGACGCAAGCTCGAGCGAAGGACTTCTCGCTCGAGCCACAAGATACAAAACTCAACTCTCGCTCGAGCGAAGTAACCCTGGCTCGAGCGAAGGACCTAAAACACAGAGCTCGCTCGAGCGAAGGACCAAAATTCTGGGCAGTAGCCATTTGCTCCCAAACACACCCAATATGTAACAATCTTGCTCAAAACATCCTATAACTCAAATACAAAGTATTGAAGGACGGAAAGAAACAAATACAACAACTGACATCTACGGAACCAAGTCCGGATTACAATAACCAACGGAGGGAAAACCGGGATCGCTATAACCTCCCCCCCTTAAAGAATTTCGTCCCCGAAATTGGATACAAGTTTCAAAAACAAGTTTTTCTCAATTCTCAATAACATTACCAACCAATATTCCACAACTTGACCCATTACCGGTCATCCCATCTCTATTCAAGAGGCATTTCTCACAGTTTGCTACAACAAGCATTTCATTGAAATTCAACAAGTTTCCACATACATATTTCACAATTGCATATCATATTCAATGTTCATGATAGATTTCCCTTACTACAACACATCCAACATATACAACGCTAAATTAAACTTCCATTTCAAGGCGTATGACATAATACTACCATAAACCGAAACATGTACAATGTTTTATAACTAAAGACATGTTCAATGTTCTTAAAGTTTATCAATACAACAAAAAAAAAATTCAACATTTGTTCAAATATCCTCAAATAGATCCGGATACTTCTCTCGGGCCTCTAATTCGCTTTCCCAAGTGGCTTCCTCGATCCCGTTAGGTTTCCACAACATCTTAATTAATGGAAAAGTCTTGCTTCGCAAGACTCGATAACAATACTAACAGTATGACCCATCCAATCACTACAGTGTTTTGAGGCATCCACCTCGTCTCGACTACTGACAATACCCAAACCAGTATTTAATACTTAATATCCCAACATAGGAAACACGAAAATATTCGTACATAAGGTTTTCAGTTAATTTTCACAAAACATGAATGCAAGACGAAGCATGGGTAAAGAACAATATTATGGTACGTTATTACCTCAAAATTTCAAGGTCTTGCCCAAGACACACAATATGTAACCAACAACTCAGGCTAGGTTAAATCTAACTTCTCAAAAGATATTCCATTCGGGTTAAAGAAATCGTTTTATTTACTTCCTGTGTTCCAAAGCACTCAGTTCCTCCCAAAAATATTTAGACTTATACTGCCACCACTTAAACACGTCATTTACAACTGGCCACAGCTGAAAAGATTTTTTCTCGGAAAATAAGGATCGCAAATTCACGTTTCGATTCGAAATCATTTTAGTTTATGAAGAGTACCCAATGTCCCTCCCATGAATCATAACATAACCAATCCACAAAACCCGTCATACTCACGGTGATGACGTAACACTCAAAAACAAAACTCTCATGATAGGAACCCCTGAAAATTTGAAATTCCCAACAACGCAACAACACAAAGGATAACATTTCGCACCCACGTGTCTTACACCACACAAACAAGGACCGGACAAGTCGAAACGACTTTAACAGAGTGCCTCACTCACTTTACACAATTTTGCTACCTTACTAGTGTTACCTCTATCCAAACTGGACGACAGACACTTATACCAAAGTGACCTAGCTTTACCAAACATCAAACCACTCGATTCAATCAGTAATCACACTATTGCCTTACCAAGGCATTCTCCGGGGATTTCCCTAGGATCGATCCCCTTCTACACATCATCTAATAACAACATACGAACCACACACTGACACGCACCATACTAAGAAACACCTCTTTATTTAATGCAAGCTATCTTATATCCATACTGAATCCCTCATTCAGAGATTTCACTCGCCACTTCCTCATTTAATTAATAAGGGTTTACCACACCACGACACTCATCACTACTACGAAACTGTTCGTACCGAACACAAGCAAACATAGCACCTTCCTCCTTTAATGACCTATAGGGTCCACTCTTTATTCCACACCTTACCTGTCACTTGTCCCGAGATTACCATCAAGACACTAAGCCCCCGTGCCAAACCACTAGCCATTGCTACCGCTGGACAACCACCTTGAACCAGACCCTGACACAGTAGCATGTCGCCGACAAGGCTTTTAAAGGCTCACCATCCTAGCTCTCTTGAAGAGTAAAGGTCCTCATCCTCCTCGCTATCATCCTAAACCTTCCTCCGCAAACACCATACTACTGTGACTCTACTCACGGGTCACACCCAAACCACGGGTTATACGCCCAACCAATCTTACCGACAGCATCTTCTAGCCTACCCGGTATTAAGGTACAAACTTATCACATTCTACCATCACAAAGGAGTTTGGAAACTTAGGGAAACACCCATTATACCACTGCTCAAGATATAACTCTAGCTGCTCACAACACACCACTCCCCGATGCCAACAACCACAATCTTATATAGGGACTAACACTCCCTCAATTAAAACAACCAATCAGTACATATGCCAATTTGGCAACGTTACCTACCATGAAGATAAAAGTCTATTCCTAACGGAATTATGCGTTATGCCTCCGTAAAACATCAAGTTAAATATACAACACCTAGTATTAATCGCACACTTTACATCCTCTCGAGGAGTTCTCATGACAGTAGACCAAAATCTCTACCATGCACATAAGATCAAATAGGTAACACATACGAGATTCCTTACTTCCGTCATGTATAACTATTCTCGCCCCATAGTGGTCCTGACTAAGATACGCATTCCTCAATAATTCTTCCATATTTGAAAACATGGCTCACCAGCCCTCACTTCTCTAAATCAAATCACACGCATACAAATTCATTAACTCAAAAATTTCACGGTTGCACAACTTATCACATTAATAAAACTTTAGAGCCACTACATGCTCCAATCTGCCCATCTCATGAAAATAAATAAGCACAGGCACAGATAAACATATATATATATATATATATATATAAACAAACAACCTTGATGTTCCAACATTCCCAAAATATATTGGTTACACAATGGAACCCAATGATTACAAAACGATAATTCACCGATTACAAAACGGATTAGTCAAAACAAAACCATCCCATCGGTATTACCACCATTACCATCCCTCGCTGGACCGCTAAAGTTGGTCATTCTCAAACCCAAGATAACCTACGAGCTTACAAGCCACGGACAAGAACTATCGGCATGCCCCAACTGGCCACACATGGAACAACTGCACACTTCCCCAAATGGGGCTTGGGAACTCGACTCTCCTGAGGCCCTCGAAATCTAACCTGTTTGTTTCTCATAACGGTATTGCCCCTGCCTCGTCGAATAATGCTAAACCTGACTAGGTTGTAAGACTCCCAAAGAAGACCCTGGCTGGGTACCGAAACGTTTGATATGACCTGGCTGATTACACACCCAACAAGTAAACGGCTCCCAAGCGCGAGACTGGTTCAAAGTCTGAACAGATGGGGACCCCAACGTCTGCTTCCCCAATGAACATTTAGTCGACCCAAAACTTGGTCGGCTAGAAGATTCTGGTGGTGCAACTACTGGTTGAACTACCAACCCTACTCTCTTCCTTTGTGGGCAAATTGAAGACTTATGGCCCAGCAGACCACATCTGAAACAACCAGCAAACCCCCTATTCTGAGACTAGCCTGAAACCTAAACCTCTTTGGACCTCCCAACAGAAGAGTCCGAAACCGCTGGCGAAGAAAAGGACTTAGCCTGGGACGGAGCATACTTTCGCCTCCACCCCTTACTAGGCCTAGAGTACTTATAAACCGTAGAAATTACCGAAATGGCCTCCTCCCTAACCTGACCAACACTCACAACCACGGGCTCTTTCCTATTATGCCCCATAGGTAGCACCGCTGCCTCTACATGAGCTGCCGCCTTAACGAGCACACTATAGCTCCTATGCCAAGACCCAACAATTCTTTCTCGGATGTCGTCACATAGCTTACTCTCAAACTCTGAACAACGCAATTCCTCCGTCTCCACCAATTCTGGGGCAAACCTCGACAGATTAGCAAACCATGCTTCAAATTGCACCAAAGGTGTAGTACCTTGGCGTAACTCCACAAACTGTTTCCGTAACTTTTCCTGTGTGGAAGGAGGGAAATCGAAACTTCATCGTCTAGGCATCCTAGTAAAAGTAACAAAGGTATTAGTACATTTTCAAATGTACCGAAGTTATTTCACTCGCGTCCTAAAGCATTGGACAACTATAATTCATTCCACGTAAGCACATAATCACATAAGCACTTACGAATTTCATTTCCGGATAATGACAGTCCCGAGGCGTTGCTAGAGTTCCGGTTAGAAACAGCATTGATCAACTGCTTTTCCAATAGGACTCCCAGAAACCCAAGGATACAGTCAACATCCTAGAAACTACATTTCATACCCATAGAGTCACATAAACATGTTATCACATAAGCACATAACATTATACCTAAGTCTCTAACAAGCGAGACAAACCCATTGTGGTACTAACCACTTCCCGCGTACCCAAAGTATTCGAACCCGGTACGCTCTGATACCAAGTTGTAACGCCCTCAAAATAATACGTAATTCCCACATCCAATCTTTCTATAAACATGATAGATAGTTTACATTTCCATACAAACATCAGAGTTAATATTACAAAAGTGTATTTCATATTAATTACAAATGTTTACAAAAATAATAGAATGTCGTGCAGGCTTACATCTTTCCAAGTTGTTACTTGGTCAATCAAAAGAAGAGCTCTAACTCTTTAACAGGTAAAGCCCTCGGCTTGCATTTACATATAATCAACAAAGTAATTAACAAAGCAGAGTCTTCAACTCCGACGACCTCCCAAATAAAGATCTTGAACTTGGCACGTCTCCTGTACCTGAAAATGGTGTCGCAAGTAGGGTGAGCCGAAGCCCAGTAGAAACATACTAAACCCAATATGAGAAATAACTAAAACATTGTCACATAACAAATGATCGACACGTATAAACACTAAATCACACCCTGCTCATAGCCCCACAATGATTACATCCATACTACCATCCACTTCCCTTATTTGTTCAGATCAGTTCCTAATTATGGTTCAATATCTAACCAAACAATTTAAGTGAGACTTCCACTCGACTTGTTAACTCTCCCGTTACCCATGATTCAAAATGAGACTACATCTCACGTGACTAATACTCCAATTAACAATTCTATTCATGCGCTTCAATTTATAAGGTTTCAAGACTTTCACCCCGGATGTTCTAGCCAGCTTAGTTATCTATGGAGTCCATCCCTCATTATCCCCCAATCAAGGATACATATACAATGTATTTAAGCATATAATCACATATGGAGTACATTTCCCATCTCTTCCCAAATAAAGATACATAAATAATGTATTAAAGTTTAGGAACACATATGGAGTACATGCCCTATCTCCTCCCAAACAAAGATACATAAATAATGTGTTAAAGTATATGAACACATATGGAGTACATCCCCTATCTCCTCCCAAACAAAGATACATAAATAATGTGTTAAAGTATATGAACACATATGTGTGTGGAGTACATGCCCTATCTCCTCCCAAATAAAGATACATATATAATGTATTTAAGCACTTCATCACATACCATGATCAATCAATACACATATTTGCTGTATTATTCCAACCATCACATTCAATGACATAACACGTTCGATTAGTTTCAGTTTTCCCTAATCAACATACAGTGTCTACAACAATCAAGACTATCCTCCACCGAAAGCCCAAAGCAATTATCTCTAAACAGATAGTAAATTTATCAACAGATAAAATATTGACATTTTCATAGGTAATTGATTAAATTATCCAACTACACCTTTCATTCTCATAATTTTTCCAATTTCATGGATATCAACTCAATTTCATATTTCCACATTTTTCCAAATTAATTATACAAATTAATTTATTACAACAATTAGGGCAATCTTCTTTTTCCTCAAATATTGATCCTAAGACCAAATTCCACCAATTTAACTCTCAAACTCATATTTCCAAGGCCTTAATTACACATGGAGTTATTAAACACAAAACCCCTCTTTTATAAATTACAAACCAAACCCTAACTTTCTCCAAAATTACCTATAACGCCCTCAAAAATAAACCCATTATAGCATACATTCACGATAAATAAAAGAGTTTTCATATTACAATCATCAGAGTATTCTTACAAAAGGTATTACATGTTGACAATAAAAGTAAACGCCCTATAGGCTTACAACTTTTCAAGTCGACACTTGGTTACAAAAAGAGAGTACTAACTCTACACAAATGAGCCCTTGGCTTGATGTACATGTAATACAACAAAAACAACAACAAAAAAAAAAGTCTACAGCCTCAAGCCTCCCAAGCTACGTCCTTGGAGGTAGCTTAACACTTGTACCTGAAATTGATGTCCCATATAGGGTGAGCCAACGCCCAGTAGAGATATGCTAAACATAATATGAGCAATAACTAAAACATTAGCACTTGATAAATGTTTAACTTAACAAAACTCAACTTATAAACATGGCTCAGAACCGGGCCAAATAACTGAAGTGAGACTACATCTCATGCCAACAATACTACAAACTGCCATTTTACGGAAATTGCGTCCGCGGGATTCGGCACCCATGTATTTTTATTCTCTTATGGCCATTTTATAGATATTTCATCCGCGGGACTTGGCATCCATGTATAGATATATTCGGATTGCCATTTTACGGAAATTGCGTCCGCGGGATTCGACACCCATGTATAAATATATTCAAATGGCCATTTTACGGAAATTTCATCCGCGTGATTCGGCACCCATGTATTCAAATACACAACTTGATTAGTTTCAATTCACCTAATCATCACGCAATGTCTACAACAATCAAGACTATCCTCCACCGATAGCCCAAAGCAGTTATTTCTAAATAGATAATAAATGCCTCAACAGATATATAATTGACATTTTCAAAAGTGAGCGACTTATAAATCCAACTCCACCATTCTATCTCATAATGAGCAAATTTCATTATCCCTAACTCAATTTCATAACAAATGTCATTAATTACACTAATGACCCAAATATACCCAAATATGACATTTTTCCCTTTAAGCTCAATATTGACCCAAAGGTCTAAATATTATCAACAACATCAATATTCTCATCTCTAGGCTCAAATATACATGTATAGGCTTAAAATATAAAACCCCTCTTTTATACATTTTGAAACCCTAACACCCAAAATCACCCAACTCAACATTATATCAAAAAGACCAATAGTTTATGTCAAAGACCATAGGAATGAGTAGTTATCCCTACCTCGAGATGAAGAGCTCAAATGGAGGAGATGACCAAAATCCAAAGTGCTCCAAATCCAAGATTTTTCAGATTAAAAGGAAGCCCTCAACACTCTCTATCTTTCTTACAAAGAGCCTAGGTTAGAAACTCACTAGAAGTAGATCAATCCCTAGAGAGAAGTTGTTTAGAGGGAGAGAGAGTTCAGATCTAGGGTTTTTGAAAAAGAAAGAGATGAAAAAGTGAAGTGTAATCCCGCTGCTGTCTACTAATATACGTATGACCCGCTCGAGCGGAGAACAGGACGCTCGAGCGTCAGACACAAAAACTGGACCCGCTCGAGCACAAGGATTCCCGCTTGAGCGCCAAGACACAACTGCAAAACACACCCGCTTGAGCGCAAAGGAAAAGCCGCTCGAGCGTAGATTTCCCCCTTCTAGTACTATTACAGACAATGAACTATCCGCTCGAGCGCCAAGACACCCGCTCGAGCGCTACCGGCTCGAGCGTAAGGAAACCCGCTCGAGCATGAAAAACACACTTGCAGAAGTTTTGCAGAGGCACGAAATGCTGAGAGCGTGTAAACCTCGCTCGAGCGCAAGAAGACCCGCTCGAGCGGACAACCAAAAATCAAACTCTGCTTGAGCGCAAATGGACCCGCTCGAGCGTACCCCAAAAAATCTGGGCAACAAGGAATGGGACTAAAGCTCAACCAACCTGTTCGAAACACGTCCAATACATCCTAAAACTCAAATACACGGAATTAAAAGATAACAACAAGATATACAACCACCAACTCCACAGAACCTAAGTCCAGAATACAACAATCAAAGGAAGAGAAACCGGGATCGTTATAACCTCCCCCCCTTAAAGAATTTCGTCCCCGAAATTAAGTACAAGTTTTTCAAAAACATGTTTTCTCAATTACCAACATTATTACAATGTAAAATTCAACAACTTGACCCATTACCGGTCATTCCATCTCTATTCAAGAGGCAAACTTCTAACATAATCTCCAACATGTATTATCAACATGCATCACAAAACAAATTCAATGCCAAAATTATATTTGCATTTCTAAAACAGAGTTAACATATGCAATGTTAAAATAAACTTCCATTACAAGGCAAGTTCCACAATATTCCCATAAACCAAAACATTCACAATGTTTTACAACTTAAGACATATTTAATGCTCTTAAAGTTCATCAATATTACAAAATCCCAATACATGGTTAAACATTTACAAACAAGTCCGAATATTTCTCACGGACATCCACCTCACGTTCCCAAGTGGCTTCCTTCACTCCGTGATGTTTCCACAAAACCTTTACTAAGGGAATGGTCTTGCCTCGCAAGACTTGATCCCGCCTATCCAAGACCCGTGCCGGTCTCTTCTCATACGAGGCATCCTCATCTACCTCTAAGTCGTCCAATCCAACACGTGCGATGGATCCGGCTCGTACTTCCGAAGCATACTAACATGAAATACATCATGCACTCCGGACAACTGCGGCGGCAAAGCTAGACGGTAAGCAACCTCCCCAATCCTCTCAAGGATCTCAAAGGTACCGATAAATCGAGGGGATAACTTCCCACTCTTCCCAAACCTTAACAAACCCCGCATAGGTGATATTTTCAAGAAAACATGATCACCCGTCTCAAATGCCAAAGGCCTCCTCCTACGGTCGACATAACTCCTTTGGCGACTCTGGGCTGTAACAAGCCTCTTACGGATAAGCTCAACTTTCTCCGTCGTTTCCCTCACCAACTCCGGGCCCAACAAACGTGTATCACCCACCTCGGCCCAACAAACCGGAGACCTACACGGTCGGCCATACAAGGCCTCAAACGGCGCCATACCGATACTAGACTGAAAGCTGTTGTTGTAGGCAAATTCCACCAAGGGCAAGTGCCTCTCCCATGTCCCACTAAAGTCAAGGACACAACCTCGAAGCATATCCTCTAGGATCTGAATAGTATGCTTGGACTGTCCGTCAGTCTGAGGATAGTAAGCTGTGTCAAAGGTCAGTTTAGTGCCCAAGGCACTCTGCAAACTTTGCCACAACCTAGCAGTAAAACGAGGATCTCTATCAGAGACGATCGACACTGGGACCCCGTGCAACCTCACTATGTCCCGAATATACAAGTCGGCAAGATGATCTACCGAATCTCTCGCGCGCATAGGAATAAAGTGTGCTGACTTAGTCAACTGGTCTACAACCATCCAAATAGCATCACTACCCCGCTGAGTCCTCGGAAGACCTACAACGAAGTCCATAGTGACATGCTCCCACTTCCACTCAGCAATAGGCAAGGGTTGCAATAAACCCGCTGGCCTCTGATGCTCGGCCTTCACTTGCTGACAAGTAAGGCACTTAGACACGAAAATTGCCACATCCTTCTTCATACCCCGCCACCAAAACCGATGACCTAGATCACGATACATCTTGGTGCCTCCCGAATGTACTGCAAGGCGTGAACGATGAAACTCTCAGAGTACTTCTTCTCGGCAAGACTCTGGCACAAACAGACAGTCTCGGTATCTCACACTCAGGTCGGCATACATAATCAAACCCTTTTCAGCCTTCCCACTGGAGATCTTATCTCGGAGGGATTCTACCTCAAGATCACCTCTCTGTGCCTCTAACACTCGAGTCACAAGTGTAGGCTGTGCAACAACAGAAAACAAGGCCGCAGCCTCAATGGATTCGCCCAGAAACAAATCGAACTCGCCAAGTGCACCTAACATCTCCCACTCCCGGATGGCTATACAAGCAACATCACTAATGGATTTCCTACTAAGGGCATCGGCCACAACATTGGCCTTTTCCGGGTGATAGTGCAACTCGATGTCATAGTCCTCAATGAACTCCATCCACCTCCTCTGCCTCAAATTCAAGTCCTTCTGTGTAAACAGGTACTTCAAACTCTTATGATCCGAGAACACCTCGAATTTCTCACCATACAGGTAGTGCCTCCAAATCTTCAGGGCAAAGATCATTGCTGCTAACTCTAGGTCATGAGTAGGGTAATTCCTCTCGTGAATCTTCAACTGACGTGAGCCATAGGCTACCACTTTCCCTTCTTGCATGAAGACACAACCCAAACCCTCTCGTGAGGCATCACAATAGACCGCATAACCCAAACCTCTTTTCGGAATAATCAACACCGGAGCGGTGGTCAATCTAGCTTTCAACTCTTGGAACGACTTTTCACAAATCTCACTCCATACAAATTTGACCCATTTCCGCGTCAATCTAGTCAACGACGAAGCTAGTCTAGAGAAATCTTTCACAAACCGGTGATAATACCCAGCTAATCCCAGAAAACTGCGGATCTCAAAAATGCTTTTAGGCTGTGCCCAGTCTTGCACTACCTTAATCCTGGATGTATCAACAGACACCCCTTCCCCGGAAACCACATGGCCTAAGAACTTGCCCTCTCCTAGCTAGAACTCACACTTTTCAAATTTGGCATACAGCCTATGGGCTCTAAGCAACTCGAGCACCACTCTCAAGTGTTCCTCGTGCTCCTCCTCCAAAGGCGAATAAATCAGAATGTCGTCCATGAAAATGACTACAAAACGATCTAAGAATTCCTGGAATATCCGGTTCATCAAATCTATAAATACTGCTGGTGCATTGGTGAGCCCAAAAGGCATCACCAGAAACTCATAGTGGCCATACCGCGTACGGAATGCCGTTTTCGGAATATCCTCCTCCCTAACCCTCAACTGATGGTAACCCGATCTCAAGTCTATCTTGGAGAAACAATGGGACCCTTTTAACTAGTCAAACAAGTCATCTATATGGGGCATATGGTACTTATTCTTAACCGTAGCCTGATTCAACTTCCGATAGTCGATACAAAGTCTCAAGGCACCATCTTTCTTTTTAGCAAAGAGGGCCGGTGCTCCCCACGGTGAAACACTAGGGCAAACAAAAACCTTATCTAGCAACTCCTGGAGTTGAACCTTCAACTCACTCAACTTGGCTGGGGCAAAACGGTAAGGTGCCATAGAAATCAGCGCTGCGCCCGACACTAAATCAATAGAGAACTCTATCTCTCGATGTGGTGGCAAACTAACAAGATCCTCGAGAAAAAATCTGAATACTCGTAAACCACTCTCGGTAACTCAACCCTGGTCTCATCACACTCACTACTCATAAGGTTAGCGAGAAGACCACTAAGCTCACTCCGCCCTCGCGGATCATACACCGGTGGCAACACACTACCAACCTGATCCCCCAAGAAATGAAAACACTCCCCACTTACGGTACAAACTGTGACCCTCTGGCGGTAACAATCAATAACTGCCCAGTATAACGATAACCAGTCCATATCCAAAATAACATCAAAACCCGACATGGGCATAACTACAAAAAGAAATGGAAGTCGGCGGTCGGCGACCTTTATGTCACAACCTCTACATCTGTGTTTCAAAATCAATTCGCCCCCAACAGGCGATATAATGCAAATAGAAGATGCTAACTGTGCCAACTCCAATCCCAAAATAGATGCGAATGCAGCAGATATAAAGGAATGAGATGCACCCGTATCAATCAACACATTGGAAACCGAGTTGCAAAATAAAAAGGTACCTCCCACAACAGATGGAGCCGGTACAAGATCCTGCGCGGTAACAGCATACACGCACCCTGTAGGCCCCTGATCTACCTGCTCACCTCTCGGAGCAAAAGACTGATGCACAAACTCAGACGATGAAGCCCCCTGATTGGCCCTCGAGGCCTGAACAGACTGTGCTGGCTGCGAACTCTGCGTCTGTCTCAAACCAGACGTACCGGGTGTACCACCCAACTGTGGACAGAACCTCTTCAAGTATCCCGCCTGACCACACTGATAACAAGAGGACGATCGGCCTCTACCCTGACTCTGGCTCTGAGGTCGAGCTGAAGATGAAGTTGCTCCCTGACCTCTTCCCCTCTGCGGGCAAGCTGGAGACTTGTGGCCCAGTTGACCACACTTGAAACAGGTAAAGTCCCCCTGGCTGCCTCTCCCAGAACCTGAACTCGGCACTGGAAAGGTAGATCTCGCTAAAGCACTTTGGGACTGCTGAGGGTTAGAACCCCTCTGCCTCCTACCATCCTCCTGGCCTTCCTGACTCCTCTTGGAGCCCCTCATCCTCTCCTCCTCCTCCATCATAGATTCCATATGGGTCGCGGCATCCACAAGATGCCCATACTCCCGGATCATGGATCCCCCAACCCTCATCTTGAGGCCATGCCTCAACTTCCTCTTAAACTCAATACAACGGCGTTCCTCCGACGCCACGAGCTCAGGTGCGAACCTGGACAAATTGGTAAAAGTGGCCTCAAACTCGGCCACTGACAAACCTAGCTGCTTGAGCTAACAAAACTGGTCCCTCAGCTTTTCCCTGATAGCTGGGGCTAAGTACTTCTCCTGGAAAGCATCTACAAAAGCCTCCCAAGTGCCACCAATACGGCTCCTTGTGAACTTCCACCATTGACCCGCATCCCCCTTAAGCTGGAAAGATGCCAAGGTCACCTTTAATACCCCGTCCTTAATGCCAATCATCTCAAATGTCTTGGTCATCTGCTCCAACCACTCATCGGCCTTAAGTGGCTCCTTTGGATCCCCAACAAACTCATCCGGATTAGACTGGAAGAACTCCCTCTTCTGAAAGGAAGGCCCTACATCAACAACCTGGGCCTGAACCTGGGCCTGAACTGGATTCTTAGCTCTGAGAATGCCCATGGATTCCCTCAAAGCATCTGCTATCCCAAGGGCTAAGGCGCCTATAGCCTGCTGACTTGCTGGCTCGGCCACATTGGCCTGACCAACCCCCTCCTGCTGCGCCAGAATATCATTCGGTATCGGCATTTCCTACCTCCTAGGCCTGCCTCGCCTACCACGACATCCTCGTCCTGACATCCTAATAAAGGTAATGAAGAACATTAGCACATTCACAAATGTGCCGAAGCTATAACACTCGCGTCCTAATGCAATGGACAACTGTAATTCACTCCACGTAAGCACATAATCACATAAGCACCTACGAATTTCACTTCCGGATAATGATAGTCCCGAGGCGTTACTAGAGTTCCGGTTAGAAACAACATTGATCAAGTGCTTTTTCAACAAGACTCCCAGCAACCCAAGGATCCAATCAACATCCTAGAAACTACATTCCATACCCACATAGTCACATAAACATGTTATCACGTAAGCATATAACACTACATCTAAGTCTCTATCAAGCGAGATGAACCCATTGTGGTACTAACCACTTCTCGCATACCCAAAGTATTCGAACCCGGTATGCTCTGATACCAAGTTGTAACGCCCTAAAAAATAAACCCATCATAGCATACATTCACGATAAATAAAAGAGTTTTCATATTACAATCATCAGAGTATTCTTACAAAAGGTATTACATGTTGACAATAAAAGTAAATGCCCTATAGGCTTACAACTTTCCAAGTCAACACTTGGTTACAAAAAGAGAGTACTAACTCTACACAAATGAGCCCTTGGCTTGATGTACATGTAATACAACAAAAACAACAACAAAAAAAAAAGTCTACAGCCTCAAGCCTCCCAAGCTACGTCCTTGGAGGTGGCATAACACTTGTACCTGAAAATGATGTCCCATATAGGGTGAGCCAACGCCCAGTAGAGATATGCTAAACACAATATGAGCAATAACTAAAGCATTAGCACTTGATAAATGTTTAACTTAACAAAACTCAACTTATAAACATGGCTCAGAACCTGGCCAAATAACTGAAGTGAGACTACATCTCATGCCAACAATACTACAAACTGCCATTTTACGGAAATTGCGTCCGTGGGATTCGGCACCCATGTATTTTTATTCTCTTATGGCCATTTTACGGATATTTCATCTGCGGGACTCGGCACCCATGTATAGATATATTCGGATTGCCATTTTATGGAAATTGTGTCTGCGGGATTCGGCACCCATGTATAAATATATTCAAATGGCCATTTTACGAAAATTTCATCCGCGGGATTCGGTACCCATGTATTCAAATACACAACTTGATTAGTTTCAATTCACCTAATCATCACGCAATGTCTACAACAATCAAGACTATCCTCCACCGATAACCCAAAGCAGTTATTTCTAAACAGATAATAAATGCCTCAACAGATATATAATTGACATTTTCAAAAGTGAGCGATTTATAAATCCAACTCCACCATTCTATCTCATAATGAGCAAATTTCATTATCCCCAACTCAATTTCATAACAAATGTCATTAATTACACTAATGACCCAAATATACCCAAATATGACATTTTTCCCTTTAAGCTCAGTATTGACCCAAAGGTCCAAATATTATCAACAACATCAATATTCTCATCTCTAGGCTCAAATATACATGTATAGGCTCAAAATACAAAACCCCTCTTTTATACATTTTGAAACCCTAACACCCAAAATCACCCAACTCAACATTATATCAAAAAGACCAATAGTTTATGTCAAAGACCATAGGAATGAGTAGTTATCCCTACCTCGAGATGAAGAGCTCAAATGGAGGAGATGACCAAAATCCAAAGTGCTCCAAATCCAAGATTTTTCAGATTAAAAGGAAGCCCTCAACACTCTCTATCTTTCTTACAAAGAGCCTAGGTTAGAAACTCACTAGAAGTAGATCAATCCCTAGAGAGAAGTTGTTTAGAGGGAGAGAGAGTTCAGATCTAGGGTTTTTGAAAAAGAAAGAGATGAAAAAGTGAAGTGTAATCTTGCTGCTGTCTACTGATATACGTATGACCCGCTCGAGCGTTAGACACAAAAACTAGACCCGCTCGAGCGCAAGGATTCCCGCTCAAGCGCCAAGACACAACTGCAAAACACACCCGCTCGAGCGTAGATTTCCCCCTTCCAGTACTATTACAGACAATGAACTATCCGCTCGAGCGCCAAGACACCCGCTCGAGCGCTACCTGCTCGAGCGTAAGGAAATCCGCTCGAGCGTGAAAAACACACCTTCAAAAGTTTTGTAGAGGCACGAAATGCTGAGAGTGTGTAAACCCCGCTCGAGCGCAAGAAGACCCGGTCGAGCGGACGACCAAAAATCAAACTCCGCTCGAGTGCAAAGGGACCCGCTCGAGCGTACCACCAAAAATCTGGGCAACAAGGAATGGGACTAAAGCTCAACCAACCTGTTCGAAACACGTCCAATACATCCTAAAACTCAAATACACGGAATTAAAGGATAATAACAAGATATACAACCACCAACTCCACGGAACCTAAGTCCGGAATACAACAATCAAAGGAAGAGAAACCGGGATCGTTATATTACCCAACAACACCAACTAATCAAAATGACAAATATTTAAGTCAAAACCCATAAAAAGGAGTAAGATATCCCTACCTCAAAGTTAGGAGCTCAAAGGAGATGAGGAGAAAAACCAAAGATGCTCCAAATGTGAGATTTTTCGGATCAAAGTGAAGCCCACCCAGAGCACAACCTTTCTTACAAAGGGACTAGGCTAGAAACACACAAAAAATAGATGAAACCCTAGAGAGAAGATGTATGTATAGAGAGAGAGGTCGGATCTAGGGTTTGAGTGAAAAAAGAAATGAAAAAGTGAAGTGTAATCCCGCTGCTGTCTATTGATATAACACATGCTGGCTCGAGCGAAGGATTGGTCACTCGAGCGACCAGACACAAAGAACCCTCGCTCAAGCGAAGAAAGTCTCGCTCGAGCCAACAATTCAAAGCTTCAGGTTTGTAACCCAGAAGCACGCTTGAGCGACATAATGCTCACTCGAGCGAAGAAACCCAAAACATACACCTCGCTCGCTCGAGCGAAGAATCGCTCGCTCGAGCGAAGATTTGCAACCTTCAGGTCCAGAACTAGACACAGACGCAAGGTCGAGCGAAGGACTTCTCGCTCGAGCCACAAGATACAAAACTCAACTCTCGCTCGAGCAAAGTAACCCTGGCTCGAGCGACAAAAGGCTCGCTTGAGCGAAGGACCAAAATTCTAGGCAGCAACCATTTGCTCCCAAACACACCCAATATGTAACAATCCTGCCCAAAACATCCTATAACTCAAATACAAAGTATTGAAGGACGGAAAGAAACAAATACAACAACTGACATCTACGGAACCAAGTCCAGATTACAATAACCAATGGAGGGAAAACCGGGATCGCTATAACATAAATAAGAAAAAAAATCATTTCTTTCTTGATATTACCGTTCGGTGTAAGTCTTCATCCACCTATAAAGTATGAGGAAAAAAAGCATTTAATAGAAGAAAATTAAATACGATAAGTTTAAAATAAATAAATAAATAGGCCTTACATTATAAGAGAGGTACTTAAATTTATATGGAGGAAAAAAAAAAAAACTTACTTGACCAAAAATAGTGATATTATCCATAACTGTTGTACTTCAACCTGAAAATGTTTGGTTATATAATTATGGTTGTTCAATGATGTATTTTAACCATCACATTAAAATGATAAAATTAAAATCAGCGCTAGCAACATGAAGAGTATTAAAATGGGAACACAACAATTGTCCAAATTTGAACTCTTCTCTTCCCCAACTGACTTCAATTTTATAGTGTTGAAATTAAATTTATCATTATCATTATCATTTAGAAAGTCCAAACATAAATGTATGCCACCCAAATAAAAAAATAAAAAATAAATAAAAAAAATGTTTAATCAGCAATTTATACTAACTATCAAGTAAAACTAATCCAACACATTGAAAAATACAATGGAACATTCCCAATAAAAATGGAACAAACAACCCCAAATTCATAATAAAAAATGAAAAGAATACAATTGAACACACAAACTATACATACTGGAAAAAAAAACTAAAAAAACACATTGGTTAAACCATACCTATTGTTTTTAATTGCAGGAAGGGAATAAAATAAATTTATCACCTATCTTATAATTCAATTAAAAATACAATTGAAACTGTTAATCACTTCAATAATTAATTATGAAGCATTAATAAGTGACTATATGAAGATACAGGAAAACTTGATATATGTTATAGACAAATGAGACACTTGGTAATGAAAAAAAAGAAAAGAATCAGAAAAATGTCATAGACAAAGCATACCTATATATATAATGAACAGCCATAAGCCAAACCATACCTATACATGAATAACTTACAAAGCAAGGCCTTGAATGGTAGTTGTTGTTGTACACAAATTCAGCCAAAGGCAGATGAGTCTCCTAATTTCCTTAGAAGTCTGACACACACATCCGTAACATGTCTTCCAATGTTTGAATGGTCTGTTTAGATTGGCCGTCTGTCTATGGGTGATAAGCACTGCTCAGTCTCAGTTCAGTCCCCAAAGCTTGTTGCAAACTTTGCCAGAATCTCAAAGTGAACTTAGGATCTCTATTAGATACTATGGAAACTAGAACTCCATGCAGTCTCACAATCTCATTTACATATAGATTAGCCAACTTATTCGTATTATAAAAAGTTTTAGCAGCTAAGAAATGTGCGGACTTAGTCAAATGATCAACAATTATCTAGATAGAATCCATACCTCGAGAGGAGCGACGTTGTCACGACCCAAACCTGTTCCAATAGGTTTAGCGTCGTAACTGGCCAGTAATCCTTGGATTACCAAAGGCCTTTTAACAGAATAACATATAATTAGGGGTTGCAAAAACAAATACACAAAATATACATAGTCCATAGAGCTGTACAGACATACATGGGACAGAAAATTTGAAGCTTTATAACATATACACATAAGATGACATGTCCACATAAGTCTCACAACACCATGCAAGCATCATCAAAAAGGACTTAGCCTAGTATACAAATAAACAAAACAAAACATCTTCAACAGGTTCACAAAACTTGACTTCTCAAAAAGGAACCTCCCCGGGAGGTACAGTGGTTGGCTGACTCAAAACACTCTAGGCAACTGCTTAGGCCTGGTCACGTGCTTGCTTACCTACATAAATAAAATAAATAGTGAGCGAGAGCCCAGTGAATAATAATAAAGGGTTTAAATGAATGATGTCTATAACAGATTCAGAAATCAGAGTTTATATCAAAAACAGATTCTTATCAGAGATAAAGTCTTATGTATATTCAGATTTCAATTAGAAATAGGTTCATATTCATATTCTTATTCAAGTCATATACAGAAATCAGAATTCATGCTTAATCATACATGGTACATCCATTAGCGTTATCATGATTGTCAGTTCCATTAGGGAACCTCCGGTACTGGGAACTTGTAACATGCTTAAACCATGGTATTGTTACCCCCGGGAAAGGGCCTTGAGACCACGGTATTATTATCGTCGGGCAAGGGCCATGAGACCATGGTATTGTTTACCCTCGGGCAAGGGCCTTGTGCTAAGGATGCCATGAATACATTTCAAAAATTTGGACAATCATTCATTGTACAGAATATAACATTGCATAAAACAGATCTTAATTCATATCATTTAGAAAATAATTAAAGTTAAACATAACTTTACTAAGTTATTACTCACAGATGGCTCCACTTGTAGAACAAACAAGTCAGACAACTTGTGGCACGTGACCTACACACACATAACAAAAATACATAATGAAACGCACACTCTGTTGGTACTTAACTTCTTTCATTTCGTTCTTAGTGTGTTTTTAGGTCTTAACCTCTTATTGAGTTATCATGACCTAGGAATGGTTAGGATGCAATGTGGATGCCAAAATGCATTTGGAAACACTTAGTCAAAAATGCTAGAAACGGGGGTCCCGCTCGAGCGCAACTTCCTTCGCTCGAGCATACATACAAAATATAAGTGGTCGCTTGAGCACAACTTCTATCGCTTGAGTAGTCTATAAACTTCTACAAAAGTACTGGTTGTGTGATTTTCACACTTGATAGACGCTCGACGGTTGCTCGAGCATGAGACTCAGGTCCTCACTCGAGCGTAACTCTTGTCGCTCGAGCGGTCTGCAAAACATGTGAACTTCTGGGAGCATGCATTTTATGCTCAAGCCAACTTTTGGTCACTCGAGCGGAGATGCAAAAACAATGGTGGCTGCTTGAGCACAGAATATGTCGCTTGAGCGGAGAGGTCGAATTCTGGAATTTCCAGATTCACCTCCAAGCTCCAAAACTTGAATTCAATGCTTTAAAACTCATCCTTTTGGGCCAAAACTCCAGAAAACATTTAGAATCTTGTAAAATACCATGATTTGAAGATAATTTTGCTAAATCAAGGCTTAAAAGAATGCCAATTGATCAAAACTCCCATTTGAAATTTATGAATATGCTATAAACATGACATGCATGAATTACTTTGAACTTAAGCTTTCCAAAACATGATCAATGAATGTCAAATGGTAAGAAATGTGATGAATTCTCAAAACTAAGTCAAGATAGACACATGCATGTGAAAATTCTTTAGAAACATATTCAAAATGCTAGGATATATGCATGCATGCATGATACACTCCTTTAGTCAACTATTTAAGTTCAATTCTTGCATTACACAACTCAATTCTTATGTTACTTTACCTTTCTCACTTGATTTCATGAAGTAATCACTAAATTACAACTAAAAGGCCTTAGAAGCTCAATTGTGCTAGGTGTTCAATTGCTAGAGTTCCAAGTTCAACAACTTGAATTTACTACAATTCTTCTCCCTCTCCTAGAGTCCAAGCTCAACCTTTGATTTCTTTTTCTCTCTCACATTTGGTTTGTGTGTGTAAGCTCAAAGATGTGCTGAAATGAAGAAAAAGAATGAGTGGAGGCACAATAGGTGCCTTATACTGGCTTAATTACGAGTTGGCTAATTAGTTGACTAATTATTCTAGTTTAATCGTTCTGAATCAAATTTTAATTAAACCTACCATAATGTTCTAAAAATCCTAAATAGCATATAAATCAAGTCAATTTCATAATCAGATGTCGATAAGGCCTTCAATTCGCAGAACGAAACAGAAACAGAAACAGATATTTCTACGCAGAATAGATAAAAACTCATATAGCACATAATACATGTAATGAATGTAAAATTTCACCTTAATTACTTCTTAAGCATTCTTAGTCATGGATTATACATTAATAAAGGGTCGGGGTTGTTACAGAGGCAGTCCGACAATAAAGTCCATCGTAATATGCTCCCATTTCCATTCCAGTAATAGAAGTGGATGGAGCAAACCAGCGGGTTGTTGATGTTCAGCTTTTACTCGTTGGCAATGCAAACACTTAGCTACAAAATTAGCGATACTTTTCTTCATTCCAGGCCACCTGAAATTTTGTTTCAAATCATGGTACATCTTTGCATTCCCTAGATGTATAGCAAATTTGGAATTATGAGCTTCGGTTAAGATACGCTTTCTCAATTCAAAATAAACCGATACACAAAGTCTTCCTTGAAATTTTTGGACATTGTCTTCGAACACAAATCTGGGCCTCGGTTTCGAACTAATCCCCTTAACAATCTTCTTCAGAAATTCATCCTGTAGTTACTTTTCCTTAACTTCTTCGATGATTGCTGGTTGTACAAAAATAGCAGCGACGACTCCACCTCGTTCATGGAAAACAACTTCAATCTCATTTCTTTCCAAGTCACACAACTCCTCTTTCTAGCCGGTGAGAAAACATGACAAATTCCCAATAGATTTTCGGCTCAAGGCATCTGTAACTATATTCGCCTTTCTAGGATGGTACAAAATTGACAAATCATAATCTTTTATTAACACGAGCCATCTTCTCTGTCTCATGTTCAGTTCTTTCTGAGTGAAGAAATATTTTAGGCTTTTATGGTCGGTATATACTTCACAAGTCACTCCATATAGATAGTGGCGTCAGATTTTCATAGCAAAAACTACAACTGCAAGTTCCAAGTCATGGGTTGGATAATTCTTTTCGTGTGAGCGGAGCTGCCGAGAGGCATAGGCAATTATTTACCATTTTGCATTAATACACATCTCACCCCTTTGTACGAAGCATCACTGTAAATCTGGAATCCATCAGTACCATTAGGCAAAGTTAAAATTGATGCAGTTACTAATCTAGTCTTCAATTCTTGGAAAACAGACTCTCTTTGATTATTCTAATCAAACTGTACATTTTTCTATGTCAACTATGTTAGTGGTACAACAAGTTTGGAGAAATCCTACGGTGGTACCCAGCTAAGCCCATAAAACTTCTAACTTCAGTCACTTTTGTCGGTCTTAGCCAATTCACGATGGCCTCAATTTTCTGCGGATCAACTAATATGCCATCTCTATTAATACATGCCCCATAAATGTCACACTATCTAGCCAAAATTCACATTTTAAAAATTTTGCATATAATTTTCTTTCTCTCAAAGTCTGTAGTACAATTCTTAGATGGTTCACATGATCTTTCCTGCTTTTAGAGTAGATTAAAATATCATCAATAAATACAACAACAAACTCATCAAGAAATTATTTGAACACCCTATTCATTAGGTCCATGAAAGCTGCAGGTGCATTAGTTACCCCAAACGATATTACCAAAAACTCATAGTGCCTATATCTAGTTCAGAATGTAGTTTTCTCTATATCTTCTACCTTAACTTTCAATTGGTGGTATCCGGATCTAAGATCAATTTTGGAAAACACTTGGGCTCCTTGAAGTTGGTCAAATAGATCATCTATTCGAGGTAGTGGATATTTATTCTTAATAGTTACTTTGTTCAGTTCCCGATAGTCAATGCATAGCCTTAAAGACCCATCTTTCTTTTTGTCAAACAAAACTGGAGCACCCCAAGGTGAAGTACTTGGTCGGATAAACTTTTTGTCTAATAGTTCTTGAAGTTGGACTTTCAGTTCTTTTAATTCAGAGGTTGACATTCTATATAGGGTTTTGGAAATTGGTTGTGTTCTAGGCACGACATCAATAGTAAACTCAATTTCTCTATCAATCAAATCACCGGGTAGTTCATTTGGAAACACATTAGGAAATTCATTAGCTACAGGAATAGTTTCCACATTAGGGCTATCAGAAGTCATATTTAAAACACTACACAAATAACCCCTATATCCCTTTCTGAGCAATTTGATGGTTTTCAAAGCAGAAATCATATACAGGGGTGGAACTATCCCATTCTCGGCGAACACAAATTCAGACAAGCCAGGTGGTTGGAAGACAACAGATTTATTCACATAATCAATAGTTGCACGGTACTTAGTCAACCAATCCATACCCAATATGCAATCAAAATGAGCAATGTCCAATGGCAACAAATCGACGTATAATAACATATCCCCAATCATGATGTCACACGCAAGATACACATAAATACACATCATAGAATCCCCAAAAGGTGTAGGCACAGATAACGAATAATTCATAGGTTCTAATGGTCTAGTCAATTTGCTAGAAAAGGCATGCGACACAAATAAATGTGTAGAACCAAAATCTATCAGCACATATGCATTTTAAGCACAAATAGGAAGTATACCTGACACCATAGATTCAATATTCTGGATGTCGCCAGGCACTAGTGCAAACACTCGACCTTGTCTTAAAGTTTCTCTCCTAGTGTTAGCTCTCATATTTGTTCTAGATACAGAAGTGGATTCGGCTGAACTTGTCGCAAGACAGTTGGCATTATCAGCCCCATGCGGACAATCTTTCACTACATGGCCTATCATGCTACATTGAAAACAAGCACTAGGTGCTCGGTAACACACACCCCTATGCTTAATTCCACAATCAGGACAAACTGGTATAGACCTACTGCTTTGAATTGAGCTACTTGTAGACCCCGTGTTTTGCTTTTTCGTTACAAAAGAGCAGCCCTTTTTGAAACTATACCTAGACCTCTTACCTCTCCATTCTGTTGTTGTTGGGGCCTTAGTTTGTTTCATAGCTGCTAGGTTGCCTTTAGCCATGAAGGCTCTGTCAAGAACATCCACATATTTGGACAGTTTCAACACTCCTACCCGTTCAAAGATATCTAGATTTAGACCTCCTTCAAATTTTCAGGCTTTCTTGTAGTCCGTGTCAACCATGTGGGGTGCAAACCGGGCTAACTCCGCGAACTTGGCCTCGTACTCTGCTATTGACATATTGCCTTGCTTGAGTTCTTGAAATTCAAAAACTTTTCGGTCCCAAAAGCACTGAAGGAAGTACTTGTCATAGAAGATCTCTTTGAATTGAACCCATGTCATGTTCCCATTATCATTTTGGATTAGCAACCACCATCTTCAGGCTTCATCTTTTAAGGTATAGGTGTCCAAGAGAACCTTCTGAGTCTCAGAGCAGGGAAACACTTCAAATAACTTTTTTCATTTCAAGTAGCCATGTCTCTGCCTTTAATGGTTCTATACCACCAAAAAAAAATTGGTAGTTTCGTCTTTGTGAACTTCTGAGTTAGGTTGATGATATCATTGTTATCCAGCTTAACTGGTATTGGCGGAGGTGGAGGGGGCAAAGGTTGTTGCCTCAAAGATTCTATTAAGGCTGCAAGCATTTGTTCCATTTGGCTCATTCGGGCTTCGGAATATTCGGTTGTACTGTCACTTCTTGTATTCTCCATTAGCTATAGGTAAACATAACAATAGTAAACAGAGGTAACAGTTCTTTTCACAGTGTTCACATTCAGTTCATTATATTTCAGATTCATGTGTTCATATTGTTGGTTTTCTTATTCATAGAATTTGTACACACACTCACACATTCAGATATAATGTCCCTAATTCTTTCATAGGACATCCTATAGCTCATATGGACTAGTGTGTGCGGTATAACTCGTGCTCTGATACCACTCTGTCACGACTCAAACCAGCCCCTATAGGTTTAGCGTCATAACCGGCCAATAATCCCAAGATTACCTATGGCCTCTGAAATAGAATTACAAAATAAGGGGGCTAACGGAAGCAAATACATAAATATGATCGTCTAATGAGCTGTGCTGACTTATATGGGACAGAGCAAATTTAAACTTTATTTATACACATACATGACATCATGTTAACAAAGTCTTACGTCACCATCACATGTACACATAGTCAAATTGGGACTTAGCCCGAGGAACAGTTATACAAAAACTTGTTCAAGCCAAAAAAAAAAAAAAAGTAGAAAACTTATACATAATTCACAAACTCGACCGTCAAACTTCTCAGGAACCTCCTCAAGAGGCATAATGGTTGGTCAACACAAAACAGATCTTCAGGTTTCCATTACTAAGCCTGGTCACACACTTAATCACCTACATACATAGATAATAGAGTGAGTGCGAGCCTAGTGAATAATAACAGAGTAAATGGTTTAAATGAATGATGACCCATGTTAGATTTGAAAAACAGATTCTTATTTATTTCAGAAACAGAAGCAAATCCATATTCATATTCTTGTTCAAATTATATACAAAAATCAGAGTTCATTCTTAATCATACGTGGTACATCCATTAGCGCTAACAGAACAGATACAAAACAGATGGTAGTTATGAGTAACCAGTTCCATAAAGGAACCTCCAGATCTGGGTAACAGATAATAGATATGCTAAGCTCCATGATGGAGCCTCCGGTACAGGTAACAAATAACAGATATACTAAGTTCCATGATGGAAGCTCTAATACCGGATAACAACTAATAGATATGCTAAGGATGCCACGAATACTTTTCAGAAATTGGATAATTATTCATTGTATAGAACATAACATTTCAGAAAATAGATCTTATTTCATCATACAGAAAATAAATAAAGTTGAATATAGCTTTACTACGTTATTACTCACAGATGGCTCTGCTAGCAGATCAGATAGCTTACGACACATGACCTACAAACAAACACATAACAGATATACACTGAAACACATGCTCGGGAAGTTCGTATTTTATTTCAGTTCATTATTGGTGTGTTTCTAAGTCATATCCTCTTTATTATATCCTAATTAAGGCTTAAAAATGCCTAGGATGCAATGAGGATGCTAAAATGCACTTGAAAACACTTAGACAGATTTTCAAAAACTAGAACCTTTGCTCGAGCGTAGCTTTCTTCGCTCGAGCGAACCCCTTAGTTTGTAAAACTTATGGGAGCTTTCATTTTATACTTAAGCGTGACTTCCTTCGCTTGAGCCAATACTTAAAAGAAAAAGGTCCTTGCTCGACCGCAACTTTGGTCGCTCGGGTGTAGGGACAATGTCTGCAAAAGTACTGGTTGCTCGAATTCTTCGCTCGAGCGAAAAGCTCAATTCTAGAATTTCCATATTGCACTCTCAAGTCCAAAACTCAAATTTAAAGCTACAAAACATGTTCTTTTGGGCCAAAAGCTTAAGGAACATGTGTAAACGCATAATTCATCTTGAATTATAAAATCATTTTGCAAAATCATGGCCTAAAAGCAAGTGAATTATGTTAAATTCAAACTCAAAACTCATAATACAAACATGCATGTAATTTCTTTGAACTTAAACCCTTCAAATCATGCTCAAACAAGATAAATTGATGGAAAACATGATGAAGTCTCAAAATTAAGTTAAAAACATGACATGTATGGAAGAATTGCTTGAAATCAACTTCAAAAATATTATGAAATGCACATGCATGCTCTAATCTTCTTCTTTCCTACTTCATCAGTTCATTTTGAGCATTAATCTTTTATTTTCTTTTGAATTCACAATTTGAGTGAACCAACAACATAACTGAAGGATTAGATTTCTTACCTACAAGTCACAATTCTTTGAATTCTTGGGTGATTCTTCTCAATTTCTTAAATTCTAGCTAAGCTCAAGCCAATTCCTAGTAATCTTGCTAGTTGAGCTTGATTTCTTTCTCCTGTCTCTCTCCAACGGTTATAGGCTCAAATATGAGGAAATAAAGAAGTCTAGAATGAGCTAGTGGAGTCTAATTATCCTTATATAGGTTAGTTAATCAAGTATGATTAAAGATAGATAATTAAGCTTAAGTCTAATTGAATATAATCTAATTATTTCGTTTCGAAACGAATTTCAAATCAACCTACCATAAAATTCTAAAATTGCTAAATAGCATGTATTCTCAGTCAATTTCACATTCTGTGTCCAATAAGGCCTTTAACTCACAAAATAGAATAGAAGCACAAATAGATATTTCTACGACAGACAGATAGACTCACAAATATCACAATTCACATGCATTTAACTCAGAATTTTATCTTTATTATGTATTAGGTATTCTTAATCATTCTTAATTAGTTAATTATGGATCGGGGTTGTTATAGTCTGGCTTGTTATGTCTGGAAGGAAATAATATTTGGAAATGCTTTAAAAACCTTGGCTAGATTGGCTCATCTCTAATTCCAGAAATAAAAAATATTTTAGTGATCTTATCAGTTGGTACACTGTGTTTGTTGTTGGTCTTTGAAAAATTTGGAAAAACATAAATTTAAATTTTTTTGATCAATTGGTGATCAGTAGCCAAGATAGTGTGGAGTTTATCTAGACTTATACTAATAAAATTAACCAGGTTTTTAATATGGCCATTGTTATTGCTAGATCGGCTTTCAAACTGATTATGTGGTGTTTTCCCCCTGCAGGTAGAATTGAATTAAACACAAATGGCTGCAGGAAGCTAGAAGGAGATGGAGGCTTTGAAGGACTATTCAGAGATGAAGCTGGAGCATAATTGTGTGGTTACTATGGCAAATTATACAATGGGACAAGCCTTGAAGTTGATCTATGGGCTATTTATAAAGGCATTATAGTGCTTTTACAAAGAGGATGGAACAAAGTCATTATTGAGACCGACGCTATGCAAGTTGTGCAGTTATTGGAGGAGGAGACAGAGGCAAACTCTCCATACAAAGGCATCATAGAAGATGCCAAGATCATTATGCGAGGATGTAAGTGTACTATACAACATGTGTTCAAGGAGAGTAATCTTTGTGCTAATGCACTCGCAAAGTTTGGAGCTGAGCAACCAAAGGATATTCTGGTGGTAAGTAAGCCACTAGTTGAAATTAGGAGGTTACTCATTGTAGACATCGTTAGCAGATCAAGGGAAAGGGCTTAGGCCTTTGTTTTGTTGTTTTTCCGATATACCTAAAAAAAAAAAAAAAGAATTTTGAGATATGTGGTGCAACTCACAATGAAATTGAGCCCATATGCATAAGAAATCAACACTATTCCAAACTAAATGACGCAACCTCCATCCACTGGTAATTATAGCGATATATCAGTTAAACAAGTAGCTGCATGGTAGGATGCTAAACATGATAAAAAAATTATATGCAAGTGGGATACTAAAGCTATAAATGCTTACCTATATTTACTAGCGTCCAGCGGAAAACTACAAAAGAAAGATAGAAAATATGTATGATCCTATATGCAATAATTACAAAACTGAATAAAAGGCATGGGGTGCGAATTATTATAAAATAAAAGAAATGGGGTTGGAAATTATTACACCAAGTTGAATCTAACAAATTATATAACTAATTTATTTACGACATCTAAGGATAGGTGGTTCAGCCAATCATTTCTAACAAGCTAAATCACATATGTAAAATATGAAACAAAATTCAAAATAAAGAGACTACATCAGGTGGCTCAGCCAACCATTTCTAACAAGCTAAATCACATTTAAAATAATAAACAAAATTCAAGAAAATAAAGAAATTACATAAGGTGGCTCAGCCAACCATTTCTAACAAGCTAAATCACATATTTAAAGACAAGAGAAATTGAAATAAAATAAATGAGAAAATTGCAAAAACTCACATTTGGAAGAAATGATGAATTTTCTGATTACCAAACTTTCTTCATAACACCCTCACGGTTATGGAGTATACTTTGAAATCTCAGCAAGAAGATTCAAGTTTAAACTTTAATGGAATTTTGGATGCTATATATCAATGGACAGAATGTTGATTGGAAGCTTTTGGTTTTTTTTTTTATTTTAAAAAAAAAAAAAAAAAACTCTCTTGCTTTCAAAGTAACTCAAGATTTTTGAAAATCAATTTCTCTCTCTCAAGATTTTTTGAAACAAAATTTTCTTTTTCCAAAATTTCATCTTTTTTTCTTTTGAAACAAAATTTTCTCTTTTTTTTTTTTAATTTTTTTTTCTAAACAACAAAATGAGGGGATATTTGTAGAATTCCAAACCACCTAAAACATATGGCTAGCCATGTGGTATTTCCAAAACCATGTGGCTTGCCATGTGGTATAGGAGCCAATTTTCCAGAATTGCTAAATTTTTCGGACAAGAAAAATTTGGAATTTTTTTATTGTATAGGTCTAAAATAATTTAGCTAAAACGGGTGTAAGGTTGGAATTAAAGCTTAAATTCAGCTTTTTTGCTGAGAAATTCGTAATATAACATATTCCAATTTTCATCATCGGGTGTTCAGAAGAAAGCGCCCAAGTCTTAAGGCTAGTCAAAATGGGGTGTTTACAGTTACCCTTCTTTAACAGAGCTAGATATGTCATTTAATGATGTGAGTGAATGCCAAAGCCCAAAGATGACCCTTTTGACGAGGTCGTAAGATTTGGGCAGACAAACAAGATGCAAATGCAGTTAGTTGAACGCGAAGGTTGCCTACGTATCCTTTCGCAAGGAATCAAACTAGCGTAGTTTAGGGGCAAGATACAAATGATCTACTTGAAATGACCACACTGTTGGGTTTTTAAAAGTTCATGATTTTATGCAATGTAGTGCAATGAATGAGTAATATGTGAGGCAAGCCTTGTGCAAATAATATAAAGCATAACAAGGGGTACAATCTAAACACACTCACATAAGAGGAGGAAATGTGGTGTTAACAAACAACCCGAATAGGGGCTGGTACTAACCAAGGGTGGTGTTAACCCTCAACTTGAAAAGGGTAAAGTATTAACCGATGGTGGTGTTAACCAACAACTCGTAAAGGGGGTGGTATTAACTGATGGTGGTGTTAACTATCAACCTGAAAAGGGGATGGTATTAACCAAGGGTAAAAAGGATTGAACAATTGTAACCAAATGATGTGAATAGATTGTAGCCAAGTGATGCAACAGTGTGATAGTTGTAACCATGCATGCAAGATGTAACAAATGGTGCAAGTGTGATGGTAAATACAATAACATAAAGGGTGTGATGTGATAGATACAACATGCAATGCAATAAATGCACAAAAACAGTGTAATGTAATGGATGCACAAAAGTGGTGTGGAAGAAATGGCACCAGGGCAGCTCTCTTCTTTTTCTTTTTTGGTTTCTTTTTTGATTTTCTTTTTTTTTTCTTCTTTTTTTTTGGGTGTTTTTTTTTGTTTTGATTTTTTTTTCTTTTTTCTTTTCCTATTTCTTTTTTGTATTTTATTGTTTTTTTTCCCTTTTTTTTTTATTTTTTTTTTCTTTTTCTTTCTTTTTTTTTCTTTATCTTTTTTCTTTCTTCATTAAGACGATGAGCTCCTCTCTCTTTTTGTTTTTTCTTTTTTGTCTTATCGAGGAGTCGAACGTCTCTCTCTTTTTTGTCTTTCCTTCTTCTTCTTCTTCTTCTTCTTCTTCTTCTTCTTCTTCTTCTCTTCTTCATCTCCTTCTTCCGAAGTGTCGAGCACCATGTTTGAATTTGCAAATTTAACATCTGCAACACTTGACGACCGACACCTCGATTCCCTCATCGCTTATCCTAATCCCTTTTTCCCTATCTTTTTCCTCTCATTCATCTTCTTTTTAACTGAGGTCTATAGAAAGGTCCAAAATGAAAAGCTACAAAAAAAAAAAAAATGCTGCAGCTCGAGTTTCTCTTTACCATGGCTTATTCTCATTCTCTTACTTTTTTTCCTAACCTTAATGATTCTCAGGTGGAGATACCTGACATTGGCTCCTCATAGCCTACTTAGAGTATCTCTGCCTCTATTTTCAATCCCTATGCAATGCCACTTGAGAAACTACTGGCAACCTAGTCTAACATTAACGCCAACTTCCGCACATTGAAATCGTGTGTGGAGACCTTCACTATGGTGTCCAATTTGTCTCGTCAGTTGCAGAGTAGAACAAATGAGGTGCAACGGCTGAGTGCACAACTCTCCCTCTTCCAACGCATGTATTAAGATGCTCAGTAGGAGATTAGTCAGCTAAAGAGGCAAAATAAGGAGTTGAAGCGTCGAACAACAAACATGGAAAGATTATTAATGCCTTGGTGTTCTTCATTTAATGGCCAGCGGGGGGTGATTTCCTTCAAAAATCTTGCAAATTCTAAGGTATTTCCTTCAAGGGCTTCCCTCGAATGAATCCCGATGCAAGGTGATCGGCTGTAGAATTGAGTGGCGAAGCTGTCTGCTAGTGAAGTCGGCCTTTCACCTTCACCGTCGGGCTCTCGCATTTTGCCAGAATCTAAGACAGCACCGGAATCTGAAATAGACTCCCTTCCTCTCTATTTCTTTTTTCTATATATTTTTTTGTATTTCCCTCTGTATTTTTCTTATTCTTTTCTTTGTTTATTTATTTATTTGTATTTTGAATTTTTTCTTGGGAGTTGGGCACCTATAATTTTAACCTCTTTTGTACAATTTTGATCGGGGTTTGATCCTTGAAATTTAATAAAAAGAGCTTTGTTTTGCGAATTTGAATGGCATGAATGGCACAACACTTGAGCATGAAAAACATTTTATTTTGAAATTTAAATTATGAATGGTTGCATTTCATTGAGTTACGAACTGGATCTCGAGCCTATAACTGAATGAAACACAAAATATGACTCAATGAAAGAAAAAGAAACAAAAACAACCTAAACACCCATTTACACTTGCTGGAATAAAATAGGCACAAAACAAGACCCAAAACAACATCTAAGGCACAAACCATTGAGCCTGCTTGATTTTTGCAAATTTTGTTCTGGTCAGATAAAATAGGAGCTAGTCGGAAAAAGGTTTGTACAACTAGATAGAAAGTTGGTCTGCCAATTGAAGGGTTTTGCTACATTGTTAGAGATAACTATTATGCACTTTTCGATGAGTGATTTTATTAGCGAAGACCAAAGAGAGTGCGAGAATGAGACAAAAGACCTGACTCGATTGTGCCCATAGTTCATTGTTTGGACTTTCTTTTTTTTTTTTTTGGTTTTCTTGTAAAATGGTTTTGATCTACATGATAGTTAGATTAGCATGCTTGTTCAACTCTCTGTTTTGAAATCATGTAAATCAAGCTGTGAGTACTAAAAAAATTTAGTTTTTTGGGTCCAATGAATGGTCTGGGTTTTGCAAAAATGGAATAATTTTCGAGAAAAGTCACCCTCATTAAAAATCATTAAAACCTATTTTCGCAAATGGTCACTGCTAGACTAACATGAAATCAACCCTTGAGATGCATAACCTCAAATCATATAACCCGAACTTGATCTATCTTGCAACTAAATCTGCCATGAAGAAGAGATAGCACAATCGAACCGAATAAAGATAAACCAATCAAACATGGACAGGACAACCGAATCGAATAAAGGTACATCAATCAAACATGGATGAGACAAGTGAGTTAAAAATGGTTGGGGCCCTACTTCAGGATGAAAGCTACTTACGTATCCCAATGATAAGAATTAAGCCTTAAGTAATTCCAAGGTAAGGTTCACTCGGATATTAACACTCTTCTTTTGTGCTCTAACTTTTGTCAAAGCTGCTCTTTCGAGCTTTTGACCTTGCAAGCTCTTTTTTTTTTTTTTTTTTTATGCTCTAACTTTTGCCTGGGTCTCCCTTTCGGGTTTTCGGCCCAGTGAGCCTATAAAGGACAATACTTTTTTAGTTTGTCAATGTTAATTGGTTGCGAGAATTCCAAGCCATCCAAATCCATGAGAACGACTGTGCCTCCTGACCAGATATATTTGATGATGTAGAGACCCATCCAATTGGGTTTGAATTTGCCCTTAGGGTCGTAGATAAGAACTCGATTGTCCTTCAGCACTAAATCTTCTTCTCTCAAATTCTGAGATTTGACTTTTTTTTTGAATGCCCTGGCAGTCCTATGTTGAAGCCTTATTCTTAGCATTTACCCCTTGTGGGAATAGGTCACTTAAAAACAAAAAAAAAAAGTTTCAAATGTCATGATACTAAGAATTTTCATCTTGAACCTTTTCTATTACGACTATCATTTCGTATGCAAGCGCATACCTCTGTTTCATGAGGATTGGACGCATCCTGACCCCAATCGGTATATGCTAGGGATCAGAATGTCAATTTCTTGAACCTTGGGATCAGAATGTCCAAGGTTTGAGGAACAACCAAGTTTAAATCTCCGATCACATCCAACCTTATTGCCCCTAGTTGTAGGGCTGCTTCCAATCTGGCTATATATGCCCCGTACTTTACTTGATTATTGGGTTCTCAAAATCAAAGTTTGAAAGCTAGAAGGGTCGAGTCCCAGGGTCAAGAGAGATCTTATACTGTACAATCTCAGGATTAATTCCAGGCATGTCTTCATAGGACCACGCAACAACATTTTTTGAAATCTTTTAATAAAGCGACTAATCACTAGCTTTTTTTCGTAGACAATGTGGAACCAATTGGACCAAGCAAGGATCCTTCTTATTATTCATATTAAATGAAATGATCTCATCCATCAAGGGCTTAGCATACCTCTTCTCCTCCCAGTCGAACAAATTTTTAAAAGCCCAAGGAATTTTTTTCCTATTCGCTTTCATCAAAATTTTGAAAATTAGTTTTGAAAATTTTGGTTAATGCAATGAACTAAAGACATAGATGAGTAGGCAAAATTTATGGCATTTTTGGAATCTGTAATTGAGTGGTTACATTAGACTCAAAAGAAAACGACAAAGAAGACCTAGATAGGACAGCGGTGTCTAGGTTGGCACTCTTGAAATCACCAGACTCCAACTCGCTAGACTGACTCGAGTCTGACTCCAACTCCACAGACTCAGTGGAATCAGACTTGGACTCAACATCTGACACAAAACTTGAAATAAAACCTTTCTCGAGCTAGCAGTTTAAGTGCGGGCTATTGTTCACTAGTACTGAAATGGTCCAAAATGTTTGTTTGATGGTTCTCAAAAGGCAACTCAACAAGCCTTTATATTTCACTTCCATGTCAAAACACGGTCCATGTATTTGGGCTAATATTGTGACGACCCCACCACTTATAATATTTGACATTTAATTAATTAAGAAGATTTAAATTTTAATTGCCTATTATTCTAATTTAATTTTGGACTTATAGAATTATTGAGTTTGATTCATATATGATCTTATTAAAGATTTATTTTAGAATTAGAAATTAAAGTCCTAAATGGTTTAAGAAGGTGAAATTCATGAGTTGAACTAGTTTAATTGTAGATATTGAACCATATGGGAGTCTAATTAAATGTTCAATTCAATTCAACAAAATTAAGAGTTGATCAATTGAGTCCTAATTGGAGCTAATTAAGTTATGGGGATTGAGAATTGTGATTATTATGAATTAAATTTACTTATCAAGTGTCCAATTGAATATTTAATATATTGACGGGAATTTCGAGTCTGATCAGAGATTGGAGGCTTAAATAATTTAAGAAACCAAAATTGATGGTGACAATAAGTTTAATTTGATATTTGGAGTCTGTTGGGAGTTTGATTGAAAATCTGATTCAGATTGGTAAAAATTAAATATAATTAATTGGGCTCTAATTGAAGTCAATTTCTAATGGAGTTATGTGGGAATTTATCAATCAAGATTATGTATAGTTAATTGTGGTTTAGTTAAGCTAATTGTGCAATCAAGAATTAAGATAGTCTCACTTGTGTAATTAATTGTGAAGTTATGTGTTAAGGATTCTAGCCCTTGTGTGTTTACGTATTTTATGTTGATGAATTAAGAAGTGTGTTGGGCCTAGCATGTATAGGTTAAAGTCAAGAGGTGGAGGTGAGTATGTTTTTGTGTTAGAGGCTTTAAGTCAAACCCAAGGGTGTTGGCAACTTGGTAAAGGCCTGGGGGTTAAGACCCCAGGTCATAGGTTCGAAACCCCTTAGGCCAATCTCCTGGGCGTAGTGCAGTTGGTTAGGAGGTTAGCCTCAAGTTGTTGCTACCACAGCACTTGGTGTGGGCTCAATGCTCCCCCGCTGCGCGAGTTCTGACTTAAGCGGAGCTTGTCTTGGAAGGATGGGGCAAGTTCCTAGGTTATAGTCTCCTAACTTAGAACGGACAACAAGACACCTTGGTAATCTCTGTAAGGGGCGCTGCCCTAGACCTGCGGGAGAGTGGGTGGATTTTCCTATAACACAAAAAAAAAGACTTTTAAGTCAAAAAGTGGGTCATTCTTATTTGTCCTATGCTGAGAAAATTGGGTGTGGGTATACTGAGAAATTATGTGTGGGTAACTGAGAAACCTTTTTGTGTGTGTGTGTGTGTGTGTGTGAACAAGTGAGTGATGTGTTAGAGCCTCTAGAATATGCAAGTGTGCACACGTGGTGTCAACATGAGAGGTATGTGTGTAGGTATGTGTTGATGAGTCAAGAGTGGATCATTCTGCTTTGCTGAGGGCATTTGTAAAGAGAGAGAGAGAGAGAGAGAGAGAGAGAGAGAGAGAGAGAGAGAGGCCATGTTTGTTTGGTGGGGTGGGGGGTCAGATTGGATTAGTATGGGTGTGGGTCCCACCCACACCTTGTTTGGTAATGATTTGGGAAGGGGGATTAACAGTGCGAGGGGCTTAGTAATCTCTCTCAGGAGGAGGATTAGCTTAGTTGGATTTTGGGTGGGATTAGGAAAATAGTGAGAGGATTGAGTCTATTTTATGTAAAAATATTATTTTTTTTACCAAATGCACCTATCTGTTTTAATATTTTTTATCATAGAAATAATTTATTTATTTATTTATTTTATATAAAAATAATTTAATAATCCCGACACTAATCATCTCCCATAATATCATCTACACAAACACACTTTTACTTAATCCCCTCACTAACAATCCCATCCAACCTAATCCGCCAAACAAACGTGGCCTTATGAAATTAGTGAAGGATTGAAGAAGAACAAGAAGAAATCTGTTGGAAAATCAACTGGCCTTCTAAAATTGAAGCCTTAGGTAAGGAATTCATGCTTTTATTTTGTAGTAAATCCTTCATACATCATGAATTAACTGAACTATAGAATTAATTCCATGGGTTTTGAAAGAAAATGGGTTTTGAACAAAGAAAATGAGTTTTTAGCAAGAAATTAAGCTTCATGCATGTTTCATGGAAAATAATTTGTGATTTCTTCATCTTTGATCTTGATTTTGAAACTCTTATATGCATGACGGTTCATATCTTACATGTTTCCAGAAAAATCCATGGATTCATGTCCTCAATTTCATGTTTTGTTCTTAAGAGAAAAGAAGTTTAGAAAATCTTTACATACCTGAAGTTTGGTTCAATTTTTAAGAAATAACAGAGGTTTTGAGCATATGATTTTCTAAAGGGTCATGTACTGGTGATTTTCAAAGTGTTTTTATGTTTCCAAACAAGCCATGCATGACCTCGAAGTTTTGGAACAATATAGCGATCCCGGTTTTTCCTTCTTTATTTACTGTATTCCGGACCCGGTTCTGTCGATGGTTGTGGTTGTCTGTATTTTATTTCCGTCCTTTAATGCTTTGGATTGGAGTTTAGAAATGTCTTAGGCGTGTTTCGAATAGGTTGGTTAAGCTTTAGTCCCATTTCTTGTTGCCCAAATTTTTGGTGGTCCGCTCGAGCGGATCCATTCATGCTCAAGCGAAGTTTGCACACCTTTAGCAATTTGTCTATTTGCAAAAGTACTGCAGATGTGAGCGGATTTCCTTACGCTCGAGCGGGTCGCGCTCGAGCGGACCTTTTTGCACTCGAGCGGGTGTTCAATGTCTGTAAAAATACTGGGAGAGGGTAATCTACGCTCGAGCGGGTTTCTCTTAGCGGATGTGTTTTGCAGTTGTGTCTTGACGCTCGAGCGGGTATTCTTGCGCTCAAGCGGGTCCAGTTTTTGTGCTTGACGCTCAAGCGTCCTATTCTCCGCTCTGGGTGATTTTAAATCACTTTTCACACTTTCTTTCTCTTTCTCTTACTTTTCAAAACCTCCATTGGAGAGCACCTCACTCTAAAACTCCAACTTCTCTCTAGGGTTTGATCTAGTAAGAGTGAGCTTCTATCCTTAGGCCTTTGTAAAATGTGTGGAGCTTGTTGAGGGCTACATTTTGATCCGAAAATATTGGGGTTTGGAGCATTTCGAATTTCTTCATCTTCCTCCTTTGAGCTCCGAATTTGAGGTAGGGATAACTACTCATTTTTATGAGCTTTAACCTAAATGTTGAACTTTTTGTATAAATGGTTGGATTTGGGAAGTTAGGGTTTGAGATGTGTTATATTGGAAAGAGGGGTTTTGTTCTTTTGATTCAAACATATGTGTTTTGGGTCTAAAAAGGAGGCTATTGATGTTGTTGGTAATATTTGGACCTTTGGGTCAATGTTGAGGAAAAGGGAGAAAATGCCATGTTTGGGTATATTTGGGTCATTAGTGTAATTAATGACATTTATTATGGAAATACGAAATTGAGTGGAAATAATGAAATTGGCTCATTATGAGGTAGAATGGTGGAGTTGGATTCATTAATCACCCACCTTTGAAAATGTTGATAAATTATCTGTTGATATAACTATTGTCTGTTTAGAAATAATTGCTTTGGGCTATCGGTGGAGGATAGTCTTGATTGTTGTAACTTACAGTATTAAAATGGCATTTATAATAATTATACAACAAATGTACATATAATAATAGGGTTATATACAATTATATAAGAAGTCTTCATTGAAAAGTATCCGACACATATCCCATACCCTTGCCCGAGTGTTGGGTGTCCGACATGGGTATTTGATTTATTTTGAAGAGTCTGTGTAACATAGGTTCGGATACCAAGACATGACATGGATGATGGATATCATCTCAAGACATGGAGTGATGCATATATTCAACTTGGAAATGATAAACTCTACAAATACAAATGAGCCAGACCCTAATGAATTAAAAATAGATGTAATACATGGGCGTGATAAATAAGACAGGATGCAATATAAAAGCTTGTAAATAAAAAGGTTAGAAAGACGTGGGGTTGGAAGATTATTACAACAATTTGAATAAGAAAGGGGAGGGGGAGGAAGAGAGAGATTATTACAACAATTGAATAGATAATAAAAGAAAAGAATAGGGATTGGAGAAATTATTACAAGATTGAATTAATTCAGTCAAGTTACTACTGAATCTAACAGATCATACTAAGTGGTTAAAATAAACCATCCACCAGCTCCAGAACCACCCAGGAGAGCATTCCTTAGAAACTGTCTGCTCTATTCTTGGGAAAGATCATCTGGCCGAACACAAAATGGGCAGGCCGAACAGGAATTTGGCCAGCCGAACTCTTCTTTCGTTCGAGATTTAGGTCAATGCAGAAAGTCCAAAACAGAAGCTAAGAACATCTTCCAAGGGGTGCTCATCCCTTCTACCTCCTCCATTTACATGAATCACTTAGGGAAGAGGTAGATGGGCCTCAACCCTTTAAAATAGAATAAACAGATGTATACAACAGATGTTTTGCAACAAATTGACGACATAAGAGGATCAAAGCAAAAAAACAAATTCAAGCCTAAGAAATAGATGGGAACCTACATCACCCCTTTGTGAATAAGGGTAGGTTAGTACCCAAATCTATGCTATTAATTGGAGAGAGTAGATTAATGCACATCATTTCTTAGCGGAAACTTTGCTTTGAAAGCAAGGGATTCATCAAAAATCCATTGAAAACTCTTCTATAATTCACGGAACAAGAGTGTTTCTATCCTTTTCCATGTTCATAAATGATTGAGAAGAGAGAGTTCAATGCCTTTTGACATAAAACCTCTTGTTTGGCTTCTAAAAATACTCAATAGAAGGGAGAACACAACGTTTTCAACATCACATCCCAAGGATCATCCAAACAATCCTATGAAACAACCCCCAACACTCATTGGCATTGAGTGAAGAGTTGAGACACATGGATCAAAGTGCTTGGAAGATAGGATATATGAAGAGAGAGTGTGTAACAACAAAAAAAACTACTCTACATATTAAACTTGTGCATGGATGGCTAATTTCAACTCCCAATCACATCCACTGGGTTCCAAAATATACAACAATAAGAGACTTTAGTTAAAGAAAGCAAGAAAGGAAAGAAAGACTGTCAACTCAATGGATGCGTGGCTAATTTCTACTCCATCTACATCCACGAAGACTTGTTACATATTTACAACAATTATATGATGAAGAACAAGGTCAGAAATAAAGGAAATGAGAAGAAATGATAGTCAAAAGTTCAATAATCTCACATTTTAAAGAGGATGAGTTTCTTTGTTTACCAAACTCTCTCTTGATTCCCTCAAGTCCTTTTAGATATGTTTCAAAATGTCCAAGAACCTTCACTTGAAGCTAAGGATCAAGCTTTGATGGTGTTGGATTGTTCAAAGTTAGAGGGTGGTAGGTAGGAGATGGAGGAGAAAGAGAGAGAAGTCAAGAGGCTTATCTTAGCCTTGGGCAAATTTTCCAACCCCTAGAAAGGGGCTGCTGAGCTCTATTTATAGAGCCTCGGGTGTAAATATCTAAGATATTTATGGAAAGTGTGTTGAACAAGCTGAACTTCCCAAAAATGCTTTGTACTCGGACAATTTAACCAATCGTACCATTTGGTGTCCGGCCGAATGCATTTTTGACCGGCCATCTTATGTTGTCCCGCCATTCAGAAAGTACATCGTGAGATCAACAAGGTAATGATAGCCTAAATTGAGAGGAGAAACAGATATTTCAGAGGATTTCACCTCTTCCATTCATTCCCACTGCATCCATTGCTCTGTTTGTTTGAAAATGCGTGGTATTCTAGCTTGAGAAATAATGAGCCTCAGGATACATTGGTAATGTTTGGAACTGCTCAACCAAACTCATTTTGAAAAAGGTTCCCATTTGGTCGAAAAGCATTTTGGCCAAAACAGATGTTTGGAAAGTTTAAAGCTTGCATTGCATCTTAGACTTTTTGCTAAGGGATTCATTGGACTAGCACATATCATTTTCATCACTGGGTACTCAAGAAAGAGTGCCCAAGTCTTAAATGGTCAGAAGTGGGGTGTCTACACATTGGGTTGTCCATAAACGAACCTCACTTTGCAGTCCTTTTTTGTATGTAGTTTCATGAGTTCAATGGTATGATGTTTGATTGTTTCTAGGGATAAAAGGTGACAAAGAACATATACCAACTCCTTTTTTTCTATTTTTCTTTTCCTTTTGATAATCTTTCATTTTCTCAAGAAAAATGTTATACACATCGCTCAGCTCACTACAACTACATTTTCATATTATTAATGAACCTTACATCCCTGGCATGCAAATTCATTGGCCATGGCTAACATTTAAGAATTACTAGTACGATAGTATTAGGTTGAATATGTAACACCAAATGCTCACAATTGTTTACCACGGGATTATTATATCAATACAAATTGCTCATGTTTGTATTGCACTAGTTCGTCAGGATAAAATATATGAAATTTCGTATAAGACCTCATTACATAAAAGTTGATTTTATTGTTTATATATTGCAAAGGCAAAATTGTCTTTTAACACACATTCTCACGGGACAAATTCATCCCATGATATTCCTAATTCACCCATTTTGGGGAATTTATTGTTTAATGGGATTGTTTATCCACGCCTTTCCCCCCTCCCCCCTTTTTTTTTTGGGTGTGCAACTGAACATGAATTATGCGAAACTTATCAAATTACCAATCCAATCCCAACTCTTACCAGGGTTATCAAATAAGCCCTTAATGTTGGTAGATCCCAAGTGTGACTTTGCATTGCAAATAGGGATATTGTCCAAGGATTATCTGTTATGATTGGTTCAGAGGGTCTACGTCAAGTTTTGTTTTGACATGATTTATGGTTCGGTGATAAATATTTGAAATATGAGTTTCCTAGACTATTCTGGATTTTGTCGCAGTAATTTGTTATGGTTAATGATGTTCTTTTGTTCAAGGGAGGCTTGAACAAGTGGTGTTTGCAATTCAGGAGGAGTTTATTTGTTTGGGAGAATCTCCTTTTAGATAATTTAATGAATAAACTTAATTCGCTTTGCTTGACTCTTGACATGGAGGATAAGCTACAATGAAAGTGGGATAAAAATAACGAAACCTATTCGATTAGATCTTTTTAGGGTAAATTACATTTACCTCCCCTGAGGTTTCTGACAAATATAGAGACCTCCCCTGTAGTTTTAATAATTACAATAACCTCTCCTACTTTAACTGACAATACCAAGATTCCCCCAATCCGTCAATTTTGCTCAAACGACGTTATTTGCTTATACAAAATGACCATATTACCCTTTTATTTGAGCACAAAAAGACAAAAATACCCTTTAATATTTTTTTAACCCAATAATTTGTATTGATCATTTCCTTTCCTCCATTTACCAATCTAAACCCACTGAAGAAATGAGAGAGAGAGAGAGAGAGAGAAGCTCTTCTTCACCAGTGCCCCTTCTCTCCACCGTCTGCCACTACCGTCTTTCCTTCTCCTCCTCTTCTTCTTCCTCCACTCCCTTTCCGCCGTTCGTCGCTGATCGATCTGGGTTGACCGATGATGGCAGCAACGTTGACCGATCTGGGTTTGTGACGGTTGGTTGCAATCTTGGTCACGATCGGAAGAAGAAAAAAAAGAGAAAGGAGAGGAAGAGAGAAGGGGGACGAACGGCGGGAGAATGAAATGGGGAAGATGGCATCAATTGATAAAAATGGAGCATTATCTCTTTTTGATTGCAAGGATGGCAATGGTGGGCCTAAGATTGGGATAGTGTTGAAGAAACAGGAAACATAATTTTTGCACACCAAGCATTCTGGTAGTGATTGATAGATGCAAAAGTTCATAAATCTTGCTGACTTGCTTTCTATTCCTTTTTTCTTCTTTGAAACCAGATTTCATTGATTTTTGTTTAAACCATACTTTTTTCTGCTTTTGCCTTTTCAACCATTGATGTGATGCGGTGGGTTGTTTGGGATCGGGCATAACATGCTGGATCGATCTGATGCGGTGTGGAAGGTCGCGTTCGAGTCTGTGGGGAGGTTGTTTCAGGAATTCGAGTCGAAGAGAATGAGCCGATTGGCTGGTGATAAGCTTGTTGATAGTGAGAATTCAGTTGCTATTCGATCGAATTGGGTTTCCTCCATAGTTGATTTTGTTTGGAGGAAGCGGAACGCATTAATGGCGAGGTCGTTGGTTTTACCCGTAGAGAGTTTCAGAGCAACTGTGTATCCACTTGTGTATGCAGTGAAGGCGGTGGCTTCGAGTTCTGTTGAGGTTATTCGGAAGCTTTCAAAGTCTTCTAAAAATGCTAACAGCAATACGTTGGACTCCGGAAATGCAGAGAGATTTGTGGGAGTTTCCGATGTGGTTTCGCATTTGGCACCGTTTTTGGCTTCGTCGTTAGAATCGGCATTGATTTTTGAGGTGGCAATAAACATGTTGTACTTAGCTGATGTTCCTGGAGGGAAGCCTGAGTGGGCTTCACAATCGATAATAGCAATTCTCACACTTTGGGACAGGCAAGAATTTTCTTCAGCTCGAGAAAGTATTGTTAGAGCTGTTGTTACGAATCTGCACCTTCTTGATCTTAGTATGTAGGTATGTGTCTGTAGTTCCCGCTTATTTATTTTTGTTAAACCGGAGAAGGACTATACATGGACAGCTTGTTTGCACTCCCAGAACTGGAAAACTAAATTTTGGTATGTTGTGGGTTGTTTGCACTCTCGGAACTGGAAGACTATACATGGACTATACGTTGACAGCCAACCATTGTTTGTGATGTTGTGGGTTGTTTGGTTACAAGGAACAAAGGGTAATTTTGGTATTCAGTCACTATAATATGCTGATGTAAGAAATTTTCATCACCTGTCTAACGACTAGTTAACAGAAGGGTGGTTTGTATTTATTGTCAGGTAAAGTAAGGGAGGTTATTGTAATTATTCAAACCACAAGAGAGGTCCCTGTATTTGTCAGAAACCTCAGGGGCGGTAAATGTAATTTACCCATCTTTTTATAATGTCTGAAAATTTATCTTGTGGTTTTGAGGTTTGTTGTCTAAAGTCGCATCTCTTTTCTGGAATAATCTTCTCCCATTCAAATTCAAAATATTTTGTTGGCAAGCTGTTCTAGGTAAAGTAGCCTCTTAGGAAATTTTTAGCTAACAGGGTAATCCTAAATGAGTTTTAAGCGCTTTGTCCAATGTGTCTAAGATTTGTCAAATCTGTCTACCATATCTTAATTCACTGTCAGTTTGCTTGGGAATGCTGGTCTTGTTGTTTAAACTGGTGTGGGTGGTGTTTGTTAAGTCTGTCTCTTTGATCTTTTTATGTGGTGGCTTGATCCTTCTTTTCAAAACCTTGAGAAACAACTTTGGTGACCCTCTTCTACATGGTTGTCTGGTTAGCTCAAAATGCTACTGTCTTTAACCACTCAAAACAGAATGTTCACGATGTGATTGACCTAGTAAACTTGTGCTTTGCTCTTTGGGCTAAAGCTTGTTTTGGTATTGTCAATTACCCAGTGTCTGGTATTATCAACTGCCTTGACGGGATCAAGAAACTCAAACTGAAGCTTCTTCAAAGCCGCCTTGACAAACATTGAAGCAATAAGATGGTTGAGCTGCGAAAGAGGCTTGGCTCTTTTTTATTGTTCTTGTTGTTGCTGCTGATATGTTCTTTGATGTTGCTGGTGGTGTAGGGTTGCTGCTTTGTTGGCTAGGGAGGTCTTGCTTTCATGAAGAATATTTTTACTGCTATGGGAAACCTTAAGTTATAACTTATAAGCCTGTGTTGTTGCTTTTTAAGGCTGAGGGTTGTTCTTGACACTACAAGAAAAAGTACTTTGCACGATGTTTATAATATAGCGTTTTTTGAAACGTCTTTGTTGATTAGTGAAGCACAACGTTTTGTAAATGTTGTCTAACATCTAGGTCAGACAACATCATTTAGCTGTGTAGTGATCACACCAGTTCATATTAAAACCTTCTCGCCGTTTGAGACCTTTCAAAACCATGTCACTCTAGACTCTCTGAAACTCAGATCCCCTTTTCAAAACCCCCCCTCTCTCTCTCTCTCTCTCTTCACTTCAGATTTATCAAATAGTACAACCACCATGTTCAGAAACTCTTAGTTTCCTCGATATCGAGTTTGAACAGAAGATATTGTGAAGGCTCTTGAGGTTGAAAGCCCTCGGTCACTCTCGATTAAATGTTCTACGTTTCTCTCTCTCTCTCTCTCTCTCTCTCTCTCTCTCCATCAAATCCATGAAGGTTGCCGATGATTTGAAGGTTGATTCTTGCAGATTTGAAGGTTGATTGTCCAGATTTGTGATTCTCTCTTTCGATTTTGTGAGTATTTAATTCATTTATTGTTCTCTTTTTTTTTTGAAGATTGTATACATCTGAGAACACAGATCTGAGATCAGCCCCTGTCAAAACTGTCTTTCAATTAATTGATCGATCGTTTGCTTTCGTTTAGATCTATTTCGATTAATCATTTGATTGATTTTTGTGAGTCTCATTCTGTTTTTACTTATAAATTTATGTTTCTCTCTTCAAGAGTTAGATCTATTCTGCTTGCATTTCGGCACTACACTTTGGCATAAAGGTAATGAGCTTCATTATCTCTCCTGAAACTTGCTCTCTATGTTCAATGCATATCCAGACTTTGGTTTTTTTTTTTAGTATTGATGTTTTTGATAGTGTATGTTATAGTTTTTGAATTTTTTTTTAAAAAATTTGGTTTGGTTGTGAATTTGCCACTAATTGTTATATTGATTCCTTGTTTCTTTATGCAGTAACTGTTGCTGCAACTTTTATGAAGTAAATTCATTGAAGATATTTGTTTGATTTTTTTTAATTTTTTTTTATGTGGATCATTGGAAACAATGAGTAGAAGCTCAACGATGAAGAGATGTAGATCTGCCCTCTCTTCGATCAGATATGCTTTCTCTCTCTCTGTTCTGCTAATATGGTAATATCAGATCTGCTCTGCTCTCTCTAGTCTATTATTTTGCCTTTTTTTAGGAATCTCATTTTGGCATTTTCTTGCTTTCTAACTCTCTTAATAATCATTTCAATGTAGTTCCCATTTAAATTGATAAACTACTATTTTTCTTTGCTTGCAATTGCTTGGAAAGAAAAAAATGTGGTTTACACCAATTGCAACCAACTATATGTAGATGATCTGGCTTTTTATTTTGTGAAGCTACAAGAGATTATCTTAAAAAGATCATTCTGCATCTTAAAGTGTTCTGTGGTTTCTAACATTGGTCATTCAACTCTTGGTTTATTTTTTCTTTTTTTGTTGAGTTACCTAGATCATGGTCCATCAAAAAAAGGGGAAAAGACACCTTTGCTGGCCTAATATGCTTTATGCTTGTCACTAGAATATTTTGATACAATTCATGCTAGGCCTGTCAACGGATCGGGTATAACCCGAATCCGATCCGAATCCGATCCGATTAATCCGGTCCATTTATTCAAATCCGAATCCGAATATCCGTTTAACCCGTATCTGTGTAGCCCGATTTTAAACGGGTCGGACTCGGATAAATCCGATCCAATCCATTTGTTTGCCTAATCCGATTCCATTGAAATCAGATCTCTCATAAAACAGATCTCTCTCATCGTGCGTTCTGTTGTTGAAGTTCATCGTCTGAAGATCAAATCTCTCTCTCATCGTCTGAAAATGCTCCGATTGATGACGATGAACCTAGCCAAATCGAGCTCTCTGCTCCGATTGGATTCATAACGCTCAATTTCAAAGAACGAAGTCCAAATCTTGTCAGATCGAAGCTACGAACTGTAAGAGATCATCTCTCTGCTCCTTTTTATTTTTTATTTTTTTTGTTGGGTCTCTGTCCTGTATCAGATCTGTTTTTGTTGCCGATCTGATTCTTACCCGTATCAGATCTGATTCTTGGTTTAAAGTTGTATGTATCAGATCTGATCCTATTGCTCTGTCAATGAGAGTTGGGTTTTGTTAATGAGAGTTGGGTTTTGTTACAAATATTGAACAAGATCAAAGGAGACCGTGAATTTATTGTTTCTTTTTATTGATTTTTGCTAAATAGATTCATGATTAATTCTTCATTGATTAATTTTTTTTGTTGTGTTTGGATGTTGAATTTGTAAATGGGTTTGTGGAGAAAAAAGATTAGAGAAGGAATTTATGCAAACAAATAAAAAATATTTTGGATGTTGAATTTGTAAATGGGTTTGTGGAGAAAAAAGATTAGAGAAGGAATTTATGCAAACAAATAAAAAATAGTTTGACATTGCATTTGATTGAAAATATGTTTCTAATTATCACCCTCTCTTTTTCTCTGCCTCACTTTTTTTTCTCATTAGGTTGGTGGTAAACATGTTTATGTAGTGAAAGCATCTAAAACATTGATTTCAAATGATTAAAGGGTGGATTTATCAAGTTTTATGCACTTTGTTATCAAATGAAGAAAAATTACTACCAGAATGATATATTTTTGATTTTTTATTATTATTATTAATGATGTCTTATAGTTATAGGAGTTGCTTGGACATGAAAGGGAGAAAGAGAAACCGATTAAGGATGTTTTGGGAATTTTATTTTTGATCATAGAAAATTAGTGGTGAGTTGTTAAACCAACATATTGAGGGAGTTGAATTCTTACGCTCTCTTGCAAATACATAAAGTCTTGCCTCTTAGAATTTTTAAGAGTGGAATTCAAGACCTCTCTTTAAGGCCTCGTTTGTTTCCGGTTATAGCAGTTCGAAGTAGATTGTTAATGACGAATACTTCACTCAAAAAACAAACACAATTTTACTTAATTTCGTCATTATCAATTCCCTCACTATTAATCATTCCATTCTACTTCTGAATATAAACAGACCCTAAAAGAGATTTGGTATCCAATAGGCTAACCACACACGCTAAAACCCTTTAGTTACGATGTTTTGGGATTTAAATTAAAGGAATAATTTAATGGCTAAAAATAAGTTTATAAAGAAATTAATTTGGTTGATACATTCCTATCTTTTTAACTTTTCTAATGACTTTTGAAAATGTTCAAAGTTCTGAAATTAGATCTATAAAGAATGAGACCCCAGAGAACACAAGTCTAATTGTAAAAACTTTGCATGAGGCGTGCTGGATTGAGATTCTCTCTATTACATAATTATGAAAAGAGAAAATCTGAATTTCATCTCATCCAATAAAATAATAATGTTTTGTTATTATTATTATTTTAAATAAATATAAAGAATAATTACAATCTTTAAAGTAAATTTTTCATAATGGTATAGATCCTCCATTATATTATAATGGAGAGGATGGCATTCCAAATGTTCTTGATGTCATGATTCATGATATATAGTAAAAATTAATATAGGTGGTTTGAAGAAGAAGATGCTGCTGTAGCACTATCATTAGTAGCAGCAGTAGTAGTGGAGGCATATGGTGTCTAGTGAATTTCTTGAAAATAAATAAATAAAAATAAAAATGAAAGAAAGATAGCTCGAGACTTTCAAACTTTTCTTCTCTCAATCTCAAATCTGTACTCACATGATCAGCCATAGTAAAATGAACTCCTGCTCCTTTATGTTTGATTTCTTGTGTAGTGCATATTTGAGTTTTAGAGCCAAAGATGTCTTCGGATTATAGCGAACCTATTACTGCTGATGATGCCGAGTTGGATGACGATGTATCTCAAGGACCCACAAAGAGGATTCGAAAACTAACTTCAAAGGTATGGGATGACTTTGTCAAATTTAAAGGACCTAATGGAAATGAAATAGCTAGATGTAAGCATTGCAATAGGGAATTTGTTGGAGAGAGTAGGAAAGGGACTAGTCATTTAAAAAATCATTTGTCGAAGACATGTCCAGTACTTAAAGGGCCAAATGCCCCTAGGATTGCTAGTAAGGCTGCTTCTGAATCTACTCCTAAGGCTGCAAATTTTAAATTCGATCAAGAGAGAAGTCGTATGGATTTTTCTAGGATGGTAATCAAGCACAATTATCCTTTTAACATGGTTGAGCATGAATTTTTTGAAATATTTTGTAATAATCTTCAACCAATGTTCAAACTTGTTTCTCGTAACACTGTTAGGGCGGATGTCCTTGATGTTTATGAAATAGAAAAGGCCAAGTTATATCAATTTTTGGATGAACTCTCTTCTAAGATCACCTTGACAACTGATATATGGACTTCAGACCATCAGAATTTTGCCTATACATGTTTGACTGCTCATTATGTGACTAATGATTGGGAGTTGAAGAAGAAAATCCTTGCTTATAGACGCATTGATTACCCGCATGATGGAGACCATTTGTTTAGTTTTATCAAAGATCTAATTTTAGAGTGGAACATAGATAAGAAGTTATTTTCAATGGTAGTCGATAATGCAACGAGTAATGATGTCATGGTGAGACTCTTAAAGCGATGGCTACATGACCAAGGATTACTACATTTGGGTGGACAATTGTTTCATGTGCGTTGTAGCGCGCACATATTGAATTTAGTTGTTCAGGATGGTTTGAAGGTGATTGGTAGTCTTATTTCAAAAATCCGAGAAAGTGTGAGATATTTAGGGAGGTCTCCTTATGGAAAACAAAAATTTGATGTTGCAGTGAATCATGTTAAGTTACATCATAAAAAGAAAGTCCCCATGGATGTTCCTACCAGATGGAACTCCACTTATTCAATGCTTGAAGCTGCATTAGATTTGAAAAGTGCATTCCACCGCTTAGGGCAAATTGACAAACAATATAAGCACAATCCTTCTGAGGATGAGTGGAATGTAGCAAATGTGATTTGTGGGTGCTTGAAGATTTTTTTCGATGCTACATCTCACTTTAGTGGTACCACTTTTCCGACTTCAAATGTGTTTTTTCCCGATATTTGTCTTATTCAACTTGAAATGAAAAAATGGGAGCAAAGTGAGTATGATTGCATTCGATTGATGGCCGGTCCAATGAGAGTGAAATTTCAAAAATATTGGGAAGAATGTTCTTTGGTGTTAGCAATTGCAGTGGTTCTTGATCCGAGATTTAAAATGGACTTGGTGGAATACTACTTTGGGCTTATTTATGGTGTTGATGCTAATAAGCATATTCAGAGGGTCCGTAATGGTTTTGTTGATCTTTTTTATGAGTATAGGAGTGATTCTTCTGATTCTATGAGTAGCATTGCACTTGTTTCTGAAAATAGTAGCTCAAGTGGTAGTCAGTTGCTTGTCGGTTCTTCGAAACAAGAAAGTTTGGCTGCTTTTCATGCGTGGTATGCCCAAGAACGTGCTTCTAACATTCATGCCTATCAAAAATCAGAGGTGGAGCAATACTTGGAGGAGTTGGTGTTTCCAAGTAATGAGAGCTTCAATATTCTACATTGGTGGAAAGTGAATAAAGCAAAATTTCCTACTTTGGCAAGGATAGCTCGTGATGTTTTAAGTGTTCCTGCTACTACGGTTGCATCAGAGGCGGCGTTTAGTGTAGGAGGTAGGGTGATTGATGAGACACGTGCTTCATTACTTCCAGATATTGTGGAGGCCTTGATCACTTGCAATGATTGGATTGAATCAACCAAAAATAGAAGTAAGTGAAATATTGAAATTTTTAAATAATTAGATGTTATTTAGTTTAGTTCTATGAATATCTTAATGTCACATTATTTTCAAATTGCAGATGTAGAAGAATGCAGACATGAGTAGATGGATTGAATTGAATCGAATCACTTGAAGTAGATGGGTAAATATGGTTCCGATTATGGGGCTTGTCCCATGCCTTTATAGTGATCTATGAAATTCGTATTTGACATAATTTGATAATCTGTTTGCATATTAAGGTAATAGCTTTCTTGATTTGCAGGTTTGATAATGAGCTTAACAAAGCGGTTGCTATTAAAGTTATTGACTTGGAAGAATCGTGAGTATATAGCTTTAATTATCTCTTACTAGAACTGCTTGTTGTGAAATGTGGTTACATAACTTTTCTTCTTGGAGCTTGGTTTACATATTAATTTTGTTGTGTGTAATTTATTTAGTTTTGGTTGAAAGAGTATATAGTATGAAGAGTTTGTTTTGAACCCATACAATTTTATAAACTCAGTAGTAGCGGTTGGTTGTGAAAATTTGAAATATAGAGGAACTCACTGGTCTTGCTTATTGGGTTTTTTTTTTTTTTTCTCTTTTGGAACTGTGTCATTTTGGTGAATGAGAATATTTGTAGAGAAAAGAATCTAGTACATATTCAAGGGAGGCAATGTCATTCGACTTGTAATTATTGATTGCAGTGGTGATATTTATCTGAGGATATTATTAAACAATGAGAAATTTTATATTATGGTAGTGGACATGCATCTCACCTGCTGTATTTTATTGGTCTGTGACACTTTACTAAAATGATGTTACTATTTCATTCAATATTTGTTCAGCATTTCACCCTTTACAAACAGTCAGCAAATTACAAAGTGAAAGATTAAGATGAAAGTGATTTTTTTTTTTTTTTTGGGATGGTAAGAGAAAAAGCTTTGAGAGAGCAAAATTGAAAAGTTTTGGTTGAAGCATTATATTTGAAATCTAGCAACATTTTTGGGGGCTTTGAAGACCATGGAAGGGTCTGTTATTTCTCTGTTGCCATGTTTGCATCTTTCTACTGGTGCTCTCAGAAACTCCTATTTATTCAAAGTACAAAGCTGGAACAGGGTAGTTGGGGATCTTGCCCTCATTTGGCATATTTCTACACAACTGAAAAATGAAAAAAGAAAAGAAAAGAAAAGATGTGAAGTATGTAGAAATAGCCAGTTCTGAGTGAAGAATATTGAGATATTTGTTTGCTTGAGAGCTAATATTTTTGAAGTATCTGCACAGTCTCTTCTCTTTCCTGTGCCAAGCTGCTTCCAAGCCCTCAAAGGCCAAGCTGTTCTCTATCTCCTCACCTCCACTCTAAACCATGTTCTCATCATTCTATATCTGTCCCCTTTCTGGGCTTTAATAAGAACATACCCACAAAGCTACCATGTACTAGACTCAAAACAAGGCAACAGAGGAACCTAGTTGTTCCCATAAGTGCTTCTGGGGCTGAAACCACTGCAACAGATGCATATCATATTTATTTTTTATTTTTATTTTTATTCTATAACTACAGTGAAGTCCCATAATTGCAAAAGCAAAAGGGATTATAGAGACAAGTTGCAGCTACTTCATGATATAACCAATTCATTCTCTAATCATTATCAGCTGAACCAAAATAAGTGGTCTACATCTATGTGGCACAATGTTAATTGCCTTATAAAGTGGAACTAAAGGGTCATACCACATGATGCAGTTGCCTTATAAATATATATATATATATATATAACAAAATAAGTCTCCTCCCTGATCGGTGACTTTACTTGGGTCCACTGCTCTTTATCAACAAAATTGTTTTCATTATTGTTTTTATCTTCTCTTACACTTGCTGATACATTGATAAAATTACTTCTGCAGATGTTTTGGTGGCTGATGTTATCGTAGTAGAAGCAAAGAACAAGAGAAGATACTGAAGAACTAATAGAGAAGACCAAAAGAGACACAAACATGTTTGGGAAACTATTGTTAGCTCTCAGATAGTATAGCATAGCTTGTTCTTCATAGGAGTCTTTCATGAGTTTTTTCTGGTTTTACTTTTGTGCCAAAAGTGTGTCATAAAATTCTGACCTCTTGTAAGTTAGAGAATGCAGTGGCAATGTTTTGGTGGCTGATGTTACTTTTTTTTTTTTGTCAATGATGGAATTATTCTTTTTGAGTTGGATATGATTGGTGATAGTGAAACTGAATCACATCACCGTTTAATTTGCAACCAAGTGATTGGTTTGTTGCTTTGTAATGATGCTCCATTGTCTCTCAAAACCTGGTGACATCTTTTGAGTTGTTTTTCCACCATGAATGCAACAGTGACTTTTGTACTCTATCTGGGATATGATCAGGTTGAGTTATTGAGCTGGGTTAGGCTTGTAAGCTTTGAATTAGGCTGCTCAGCTTAGTATTGTTTGATTTGATTTGTATGTTCAAAATCCGAGAACATATGTTTAGCATGTGTAATGAAATAGACTTGTTTCCAATTTTGATGTTGCTAGTCAAACATGCTAGATATTTTTCAATTTCACTTTTAGTTTGCTGGAATTGAATATTTTTTTAAAAAAGTTTTTCTTTGTTGTTACTTCATGCTACATTGTGAAAGCCCTCATTTATGTATTTTTGATTGTATCACAAGGGGAGAAATTATGATGTTTTGTTTTGGAAAGATGCTTTGAAATGATGTTATGTTTTGCATTAGGAAAGTCAGAACATCAAGATGAACTTTTCATTATAAAAAGCTGCTATGTTTTTTTTATAATTGGTATTTTCTTGACTTTATGGCTGGCTTAAAAAAAAAAAAAAAAAAAAAAAAAAAAAAAAAAACGGATCGGATCGGATTATTCGGATCGAATATCCGTGTAAAACGGATCGGATCGGATCACGTATAATCGGATTTTCAATAATCGGATTCGGATTCGGATTCGGATTAATAGTTAATCGGATCGGATCGGATTTTGACAGATCCGACCCGGATCCGACCCATTGACAGGCCTAATTCATGCTTAGGAGTTTATATCATGTTTCAGTTCAAAATTCAAATGTTATTTTTGGAGTTGTGGTTCATATCAAAATTTGATTTTGATGAGATGGTTAACAAAATATCAAATTTCAGAAAGTATATTTGTTGAAATTTTTGAAAATGGGAAGTATGAAGATGGCCAATCAAATAAAAGAAGGGTCATATGTTTGAGGTGTATTTATTCTGGACACCTATATTCTTGACAGTATTCATGATTGTTAGATATACAATATTTGATTTTTTTATTCAATATAAGGTAGAGCAATGATATTCACACTCCACTTGTGAGAGGCTAAAGGTCAAAAAATAGAGTGAAAAGTTTAAAAGGGAATGGGAATATCATTCTGTTAATGCTTTACTGAACATGATGAACATGGTTGGTTTTTATTGTATTGCATACTCACTCATACTTTGTTCAAATGTTTATTTTTCTTTTAGTTTGAGATCCTCTGTAATTTGGCGATGTGGAGAAAAAAAAATGTTGTAAGAATCTTATCAAGTTACTCTCTTGGTTATTAATATCATAGCCAAAAAGAACAAGAGGCTGATTTCTTTGTTGTTTATTCTCACTGCAGCAGTGTGACTGCCAGGTTAATAACCAAACATGTGGTTGGACTTGGCCTTGGGGAGGTAATAGTGACTGCAGTGTGACTGATTTCTTCTTTTTTTTTTCTTTTTCTGTTTTAAATTCATATATGGTGGCCTCAAGTTGCTTGGGCATTAATCTTTGTTTAAGGGATACTTTTAATGTTTGGGATTTCTTATTTTTTAAGTAGAGAGATTATCTACTTGTTGAGACAAAGCGTTATATGTTAAAAAGACTAATAAATGTGAATGTTTGATTAACTGATGTTTGGGATTTCTTATTGCATATGAAAGATTTGTCATTGTCAACCAGAAAAGGGTTGTCCATTTCCAATTAGGAAGAACAACAAAATGTCATAATAGTTGTCAATCTCCTCAAAGCTTCTTCCCTTTCTTGATCTTTCTCTAAACTCTCTCTTTCTAGAAGTTTTTTTTTTTTCGTTGTCCACCACAAAAAGGGATGCTTTCTTTCCTTTTCTTTCAGGTGTCTCCCAAATCTCCAAAAAAACCCACAAATCCCTGAAACGCCCAGTTTCAACTTCTCAACAAGTTTTCTAATTCTGGGCAAGCCTCAAATGAATCCCTTTTTAGCATTAATAACATTAGTCACATACATCTGCTAATATTTAATTTTTGTTGGACTTCTTGTTTCAATTTGTGATGGTTTGATTTTTTTTCTTTTTTTTTTTTGGTTGGGTAATTATTGTTCTAATGATTAAATTCTGCAAATTGGGTTGGGATTCTGCTATGGATTTGGCTTTGATTTTGAAAGTTTTTTAATCTTTATGATTATATGGGCTTTAACTGTAAACCCTCTAAGTGTAATTGTTGCGTTTGGACATTTTATGGGTCTTGAATTCCAATTTGAATATCGTGGAACGTGTACATTTTCTTGTTAAAATCTTATTGCTGTCAAGTAGTTACTTTTTCATTGAATTCAATCAAAAGTTGTAACAAGTTGAATTGTTCAGATGGTTTACTTACCCTCAACAGAGAAGTGGTAGTCTTGTGAGTGATAGGATTTTTTCTTTTTTTATTTTGTTTGTGTGGGATTATTTTTGTTTATGGAAACTTTACACATATACACACTGTGGGACGGGGATGAATTGGCGTCATCAATCTATCAATTTCTTTACTTCTTCTAAATTGTGCCAGCATTTAATTATTATTATTGATGGGGAAAGTTGTTTGCAACGCAAGGGTAGTCATTGCAGATTTATTAGTAGTTTAGTTTGTGCGAGTGTTTTTCTGTGTAGTTAATCGTGTTGGTTTTAATAGAGTGATATATAGAAATTGCTAACAAGTGTATAATTTCATCTAAGAGGGTAGAAAGCAATTGGGATAATTAGCTATTAGAGACTGTGGTAACAAGTTTTGTTGATCGGGTGTGCTAATTTATTGTTGTGGAAGTTGAAAATTTTCTCTCAATTATTGCTTTTCCAGACTGTGGTAACAAGTTTTGTTAATCGGGTGTGCTCATTTTCATTTTATTTTTAAATAGGGTGTTATGAAGATAGTTAGTGTCAACAAACAGACTTTTGCTGGTTACAAAGTGAAGATTTGGATTGCAGATTGGTTTGCACAGTTGAACAACAAAATAGGGGGGTGATTTGAAGAAAATTTAGACTGTTGGACAGTACACGATTGAGATTTGGAAAGTTGTAGAGTTAAATCTCAAAGGAGATAAAGTGGAATTTTATGGTCTTCAATTTGGCATTGTAATTCAAATTTGAGCCAATCTGTGTTCATTTATATAAATTCTTAATTAATTCTCAATCTCTGTTCCTAGTTAAATGCTCAACTCCCCCCCAAAAAAGAGGCATTTTTTGCAATTAAAACCACTAAATGATGTCATCATGACATCATATTTGAGGCAAGTATAAAAATGAAGAGCTGGTGTTTTCTGAAAAAACGCCACTAAATGATGTCATCATTACATCATATGTTAATTGTGACAGAAAAGTGAGTGAGTGTCAAAGATTTTGTGTCGTTTTTGAAAAGTTGCTAAGTTATTGCGGCAATAGTATCTGTGACAAAAATATTAAACGTCGTAAAAACCTATTGTGGCGTTTTTGAAGTCTAGTGGCATTTTTGAAACGCGGAATTTTCCTGCAGTGTGATCTGAGAGTTTTGGGAAAGTTTTTCTGTTGTTCTTTTGAGTTGTGTAGAAATGATCAGTTCTACTTTTGTTCTCTCTCTCTCTCTGGTTTGGTTTAGCTTTGATTCTTTCTGCACTTCCCTCAGCTTGATTTTTTTGCTCATAAAAAAAAAAAAAAAAGAAAGAAAAAGAAAAACGAAAGAAAGTGGAAGGCAATTATCATGTGCTTTTGGATGGTCCTTTGTGAACAAAACATGGAATAAGGTGGATGCTTACTACAATATATATATATATATATATATATATATATATTAATTGGTAGGGGAAGGGGAAGCTACATAACTGTAAACTCGAATTTAGACATTATATTTGGTAACTCATCTATCGGACTGACCCTTAATGTTAGCTACTTGTTACAATAACTCTATATATTTGGGTGGGTGGCTACTTGTTACAATAACTCTATATATTTGGGTGGGTGGCAAGGCAAGATAAGGTAGGTTGTACTTAATGTTGGAGCTAGGAATTTGAAAATGGACAATAATTGTTGTTTTTCTCGCTATCAAAATTTGATGTGTTTCACATATAGCTTGTTTATGGATTTAGTACATGTTTATATATATATATTTAAATTTTTCTCAATTTTTTGTGTTCGACATACATCTTGTTTGTGGGAGCCTTTTGGAAGATTTCTTGATTAGGAGAAGGAAGATAAGTAATAAAATTAGTAAGCTTAGATAGCTAACAAATTCCATGGTAGGCAGACTTAGTTGTTGCCTTTGTAGTTACAAGCATGCTCACAAGGGTTTAGCGGTTTGGTTATGGAACTAATCTTTTGATTTTTATTGATTGAGAACTAAAACTTATCACATATTACAATTCAATTTGCTTGGATATTTCTATAGTAACTAAGAACTTCCTTCAAAATAAGGCCTGCGATATTTTCCTTAATTGATGATGTTGATATGTATGAATAAATATTGTTTGTCAGTATTTGTTGGACTTGGATATATAAGCCATAAACTATACAAGAGTTGCTTGGACATTACCGTAGTGACTAAAGCTCTTCTTTCCAAAAGGGGCATGCAACAGATTTCTATTTCTAAATGGAGATCCTACGTCTTCTTAATGTGTGTCATTTTATATTTCCTCAATATCATTGGTCCTCATGTTCACTTGAGATAAATATAAGAATCAATTGCTACAGATTCATTGCTAAAGAAACATTATTTCCCACATGTTTTTATAATCATCCTATGTTTTTGAAATGTTGCATAAGATATTTCAACTATCTTTCTAGAGGAGTTTCTTACGAACCTCATTACAAGGCATAAGACACAATGTTAGACTAGTAAATTAGACTTGAGCGAAAACTTTGCCCACTATATAAGTTTACATTTGAGGGAGAGACTGTTGGAACTTCTTGAAGTAAAATGGCCCCATATCAGGAAAAAAAAAAAAAAAAAAAAAAAAAAAAAGATCAAATGTAAAGTTTTTAATATATGTTGGATGGATTCACCCCATATATGTTTAAGCCTTTAAGTGGATGCATGTCTAAAATAACTTGTATTAATTCTAAGTGTGGACACTTTCGATTGCCTAACATAAATCTAAGTATGGACTTTTTGGATTTCGTAACATAACTCCCTTCGAATGAATTACAAGCCCATCTTAACAAATTCAAGCAACAATTCATTTTTGTACTCTAAATTATTACTAGTCAATCACATTTCAGTAAAGAGCAAATTGCAATATATATATATATATATATATATTTATCATAGATACAAACAAGCATGAAAACAAACATATAATATTGTTAATTGAGAAAATAAAATTACACACGTTGGGTACTCTTTTTTCCCCTTTATTCACTCTCCAAATCTCAAGCACACATTAGGTAAACATACCTTTATTTAGAGTAGTAGTTTTGATATTGCAAAGCAAGACAATTATTTAGAAACACAAATCATTGGAAGCGTATGCCTTTACACAATAAAATCCTAAGGTAAACATCACATAACCATAGGGAGTAGCTCAACATTCTTTATGGTTGACAACTGCAAAAAGAAAATGAAAACTCAATAATAATCTACCAGTAATATCTATATTTTGCTACATATAATGTTTGCTTTTTTGCTTTTTTGTTTTTTATTTTCGGAAACAAAAAAATGAAAATTTCAAAACCACCATTGCCTTCATATTGTTTTCATTTTTGCACAAAAAACAACTTTTGAAATTTTGGAAATAAATTTTTGTTGTTTCCTAAAAAATGAGATAGGTTTTAGAAAAAAAATCAGAAAAAAGTATTCAAAAAATAATTCACAAAACATGTCTATTTTTCTGTAATAGAAAATTCCTTTCAGATAAGAATTGTATGGTTTTTGGGTATATCTTGATGTAAATCATGAATTGTCCACTTACTCCTGAGAGTTTATCCTCATAAATTCGTAATCTGGTTCACAATTGGATTTCATTTTCAGGAGCATCAGTATGTCTTGCCTGAGAAAAAAAAAAAAAAAAAAGAAAAAAAATTAGGAAAGATTATGATAGGAAACATTCATAATGACAACCAAAAAAAAAATGTGAGAAACCTGATAATATTGTCTGTGGATGGAAAATAAGATATTTAAACAATCTATGCATGATTTCATAGGCTGACAAATTTATCAAGTGTATGTTGAATGGGCTTCAAAGAAAATATGCAAATTGAAAGGCCAATTAATTTTATTTATTCCTAATGTAGTAAAATTTATAGTGAAAACTCATAACATTTTTAAATTACTTATCGATTGAATAAAGATCTTACACAATGCAGAAGGACCATACATTTTTCTAAGAGAGATAGCAAGTAGGCATTCTTCTCCTCTTTCACTTTTTGGCGAATAACACTTTTTATCATTACTCCAAGTCATGGCATCTTTCACTTTTTGATTGATTGTATATACATTTTTAATTTTTTTTTTGTTTGGTCTTAGGAAAAATAAAATGTTTAATATAAATAAACATGTAGGGAGTGTTTGGTAACCAAATTTAACACTTAAAACTAAATGTATTAAGTGATAATCAATTAAGCCCATTAGATAACTACAATTGATATCACTTAAAAATTTAAGTGTTTCTTAAAATTTAAGTTGAAACTTAAAGGAAAATTTTAAATCATATGAAACTTATTTAATTCTAACTGAATTTATAAAACTAAACATAAATATCAATATATATTGTTATAAACTAACCACCACCACCACCGCCATCACCATTACTACCACTGCCACCACTGTCATCACAACCACAACTATTACCACCACCAACACCACCACCACCACTTTCATTACTATTGTTATTATTACCGTAAGTATTATCATCGTTTTATTACCACTACAATCACTATTGCTACCACCACCACCACCATGCCACTGCCGCCCCGCAACCACCACCATCACAATATAAAAATTAATATATACAATTTGAAAACAACAGATTTTAAATTTGATTTTATACATATCAAATAACTTATTTTTAGTCAGCACTTAAATTTTTATCAAATAAATTTTTTAATTTAAAAAATTCAATATTCAATTTTCAATCTTCAGTTTTTGACTTTATCAAATACACTACACACATTTGACTTAATGGCCTAAGGTCTCACTATTGGAATTCGGCAACTTGAAACCAAAAAAAAAGAAAAAGAAAAATTCCTAATCAAAACTTAATATAAAATTTATTAAAATGCATAAAAACAAAAGAAAAAAAGAAATTGAGTGTTAACATTTTCTTTTTTCTTCTTTATTTAAGGAAGGCATTATCTCAATCCACTAGGTTTCTTCCATATTTATCCAAGGGCCTAAAAAACATTCATTGGCCAAAGGTCCTTACACTAAAATTTGATAAAAATCTGCCAAATAAAAATAGAACTATTCAAATGGTTATAAATTTTAAGCATTATAGGGAGTACTACCATATGAGTGGCTGCTAGAATATTAAATAATTTATTATCTTATGTCCAAAGGCCATTTTTTTTTTTTTTTTAAGATAGTCAAAGGCCTTCGATAATAAAGGCATAAATGAATATTCATTGTAAAAGGCCAATAAAAAGTAAATTTCGTTACTTAACATAACATTTAAAAATAAAAATAAAACTCTATACATGAAAGAGGATAATATATTAAATTTCGGTTGTGATTGAGACCCCCTCAATCACCAACCCCCACCACCCCCACACATACGTGGCAGGTGGTGATTGGAGGAGAAGGAAAAAAAAAAAGGAAAAGAAAAATTGGCCAATCAGAAAAGAGAGGGGGTCAAAGGGGGTGGGGGGAAGGGGGTCTTGATCATTTTTCATTAAATTTTAACTAAATAATAAAAGAAAACAATAAATTTTACATTAAAAAGTGTAATCGATACAGAAAAAAAAAATTAAAAATTTTATTTGAGTGTAATAAGGGGCCTCTCTATGCACAAAATTCATACATAAAAATATATCTAAAAAAATAATGTGTTTAAGATTCAACTCTAATATAGTAGAGTCCACATTTTGAATGAATCTCAGCCGTATTTTAAAATTTTAAAGTTAAATGTACAAATTTTGTATATGTAGTATTGCTCTAATTTAATTTAAAATTATTAGAGATCTATAATTATGTACAAACTAAATTATCAACTATGAGGAGGAGTTGATAATTTGATTTGTAGTTTATTCAAAAATGCAATGTATCATGAATTTTCATCTTGAAATTTTCTCCGTAACTGAAATATATGATTTAAATTTAAAATTAGTTAGACATGAATTATACAAACACAATGAATATACATAGTCCATTGATTTAATAGTTTATTAGTCAAGGACACAATTTAATTTACTTTTTTTTAAATAAAAAAAAAACATTGCCTCATAATATAACTAATTACCCGATATATATATATATATATATATATGTTAAAATGTGGTAAAATAGAGAAGTACCTTAGGTGGCTTTGAAATGATATGGGTTTGCACAAACTGATTCAAGTCCATCCCCTGTAGCGGTATCACGGATCCAATATCCAATTCAACTTCCTTCAGTTTTGGTGTGCTGCCGGAAGTAGTGGCAGCGAAAGTCTTCATTTTGGGGCACTTTATCACTACAAGTCGTTCCAAGGATGGCCATTCAAAAGGAAAGTCATCTCCTCCTGTGCAGAAACCACTTATGTTTGGAAGATATTGAAGGTAGAGTCGTTTGAGACTTTTGAACACCATCTTGTAGTCCACTCTTTCTTCTTCTTCTTCTTCTTCACGCCCTTCGTTTTGCTTGGCAGCAACAATTTCCTCCATTTCTTCACAGTCCCTTACCAAAAGGGATTCAAGTTGATGAAGAGCTTGAGCTATGGAAGGTTGGAAGACATATTTCAGTTTGCCACATGAATGGACTTCCATAGATCTTAGGTTGCCGAGTTGCACAGGTTGACGATTGGAGCAGTTCAATATATGCTTCAATCTAGGCAAGTTCCCTAGAGTTAAATGTCTCAAACTAGAAAGCAGCTTCATGCTTTCTCCTTCAGAACCAAAATCAAATACTTGTTCTAATTTCTCGCATCCTATTACGGAAAGATTCTCCAATGTTGTAGCCTTTGAAGCAAATTGAATGGAAGAAGAACAGTTGATAGTGAAGGACAAAACCTAACATCCAATCTCATGAGCTTTGGGAAGCACACCCAGCTGGAAGTAGTAAGTGCATTTGCTGCACATATCCCTTTGAAACTATCCAAATCCCAGAGTACCAATACTTCCAGGTTGAAGAGCAATTGCAGATCACGTGGTTGTGCCTGTGATGAAATCCCCCATTCCTCTGTGTTGATCAAGTATTCCAATTCAGAACAATCTTCAATCCTCAGATGTGTAGCTCTATTCAACACCATCTTTAGCCATTTACTCCAATTAACCATGGTTCCAACCAAATTTCCAAGTCCCAAGTAATTTGGGGAATAATTTTCAGCCACAACCCGATACCTCAATTTTCCAATAAAAATAATAAAATTTTCCAGCTCAGGAAAAACAAAGTCCTTGGGTATATACGCAATGTCAGGTATGGAAATGGCTAGCATTTTTAGGCGAGGCAAAGATCTTAGTGCAACAACTACTTCCACTGCAGGGTATCCGATACTCGAAGATGTGATGCCAAACAAGTACAACTCCTCCAAATGGAATAAAGGCAATACCATTGTGGCCGGAATCGGAAATTCAAGACGGCTTTAGTCATGTCCAACAACCTTAGATTAGTTAACTCCCTTATAGCATTTGGTGCCTCAGAAAAGAAGGCATGCCTGAGGCTAAGGACTTCAAGCGTCGTTAACTGTCCAAGAAATTTAGTGTCCCCAAACTCAATTCCGTCAAGAACTAATGTTCGAAGACACGTTTGGTTATTGAAAGCATCAAGACTACGGATTGGATTGTCAAAATCGTAGCTCAAATCTAAAACACTAAGTGCATTCATCCTTGAAAAGAATTCATGTGAACATGACCATTCATTTTCATTGTATTGTAATAGTAATATTTGGAGCTTTGGACATTCCAAGACCTCAGGAAGGTTACTCATTTGATTTCTCATCAATGATATGCCAGTGTATTGATCCAAACTATCGTTCTTTGGCCAATCATTCAAATTGCAACCAGCTCTCACAAAATACTTTTCGGATCCAATATCTATGGCAACATCACGTACAACATCATGCATTTTGATGCAATCTTGTTTATCACTAGCTAATAACAAACAGGAAGCTATGAGATTATTGATCACTAACTTTGCTCTGCCCCTGGCTTCATGCACTGTATCAACTTTTTTGAATACCCTCAATCCCATCCCATATCGCACCAAGTCTTCTATTAAGATGTTATGATCCTTGGGAAATAGAGAACAAAGCAAGAAGCAAGCCTTGGCCTCCTCATCTTGCAGGCAATCATAGCTCAACGTAAGACTTTTGTACACTTGTTGATCAACACCTTCAATTTTTGTTGGCATTGATTTTCTCAATTCTCGAGCTGCTTCCTTCCATAAATTAGGGTCATCTTTACCTTTCATTGCACTTCCAACCGTAACAAGTGCTATAGGCAGACCTCCACATTCTTTACAAACCTCATTAGAGACGATATTCAACTCGTTAAAGTCAACAACATTGCCAAATTCTTTTTGAACAAGTCCCATGAATCTTTTTCAGATAAAACACCGAGATGAACAATCTTTGTCCTCAGCCTTTCCATTCCCATGGAATTGCATACTTGCTCACGCTGTGTTGTGATTATGATTTTGTAACCCTGGTGATCATTGCCAAATGGAATGCCCACGGCTACCAAATTAAGTTTGGCTCAAACATCATGCAATATAACAAGGATCTTCTTCACATCCTTGAGTCTTGCACACAACATGCTTGCTCTTTCAATTTCACTTTGTTGATCACGTAATCTGGCGAAACCCAACATGCCAGCTATTTCATCTTGAATCTTTTTAATGTCCGGGTTCTGAGACACTACCGCCATCACAACATCATCAAAAAGCTTATCAGATTTTGCTTTTTTGGCGATTTCTTTAACCAAAGTTGTCTTTCCAACGCCCCCAATACCATGTATTCCAATGAAGTTGATATTGTCATCACTTAGTGCCTCAATTACATTCGTCATTGCCAAATTTCTAGAAGCATAAGGCACAAGCTGTTCAGAGGGTATGGACTCTATCCCCAAGGGAGGTGCAGGTTTGGATATGTTGTTGAATGGGCCTTCTTTTCCCAGCTTATTAGCCTCCTCTGCTTTATTTTTTGCTTCTTTACCTAGCCGGCGTCGTGTGACCAAATCAGGAAACCACCCATTCAAACATTTTTGGTTCACATTGGTACCACCTTGGAGAAACTCTTCAGCCTGTGGAATGAACCTATTAACTTTGTCAATCCAATTGTTGACAATTTGTAGAATTTCTTCTCTATTCCTTTTTCCTGCATCGATGGAGTCAAGCACATCTTTTCTCTGAGCCTCTAAATCTTGAACTTGCTCTCGTAGATCTTGAATGTATTTCTCTCGATAGAAGACATAATCGAATTGACGCCCAACTGGCTCCACCAATAATTCAACAACTTTTCCTCCAATGGAAATCAGAGCATCACAGACAGCCATAGCCATGTCTGATAACAAACAAAGCAATACTTTAGAATAAATAAAATAAATAATATTGTACTATTGGCAACAACAACTATTTGCATGCTTGCTGATAAAATAAATAAACAAATGGGAAGTTGCGAGCCAGTCCTTTATTTATCAAAAAAAAGTCCTACTCTAATTTTCTCTATAAAAATATTTATAATATATATATATATATATAAAATTTTACTATTTATACTTTGCACATCATATTTCAATACCAACTAACTCAAATAAATTAAAATTAAATCAAAACTCACAAATAAAAGCTCAAATAATTTTGGTTATGACTTGGTTATCACTCATTGTAATGTTAGTTGTGATTATTGTTTTGGTTATGACCAAAAAGGTCTTTGGTTATTCCTTAACTAGTATTTGATTATAACTTATTGAGTTTTTTTTAGTTATGACTAACACAAATATCATAACTTGTATGTAACGCCCTCAAAATTAACCCATTATATATATCATTGACATTCATTATTTAAAGAAGACAATCTATTAATTCATTCATCAGAGTATTACAAAATAAAGCATTACATGTATCATCGAATAAAATGCCCTACAGGCTTACATCTTTCCAAGCCAACACTTGGATACAAAAATATGAGTTCTAACTCAATACAAGAAAAGCCCTAGGCTTGAATGTTTACATGTACTAATAATTTAAGACAGTTAACTAAAAGTAGTCTTCTTCAATCCAGAAGCCAAACCCTCCCAAGCTAATTCCTTGGAGGTAGTTTATCACCTGAACCTGAAAATGATGTTCCCATAAAGGGTGAGCCACAGCCCAGTAGAAATATACTAAACCACATATAAGCAATGAATAAAGCAATAGCATTCAACAGATGGTTAACCAAGATAATCAATTACTTTATTTTACAGTCTTATGACACTATTGTCTAAGATACGTTTTACTTTCCAATTTTATCAACATGGCTCAGAACCTGGCCAAACTTACAACAGTGAATCACATATATCATATTCACATCCTTCCAATATCAACAAACAAATGAGACTCAAGCTCAAATCAAACACTTCATACTTCTAGATTGATACACATTTTAGTGCTGTATCAATAAAACACTTCTATATAAATAAGCACACATAAAAGTGATGCTAATGGAGTCCATCCCCTATCTCCTCCCAAACAAAATCCGGTTTAGAGGTCCATCCCCTATCTTCCCCTAAACCGTGGAGTACATCCCCTATCTCCTCCCACACACAAACAAAGTATGCAAATGCAATGCTCAATCAATACACGTATTTTCTGTATCAATGCCACAGTCGAAATTAATGACTTAACCAATGTGATTAGTTCCAGTTATTCCTAATCCACATGCAATGTCTACAACAATCATGACTATCCTCCACCGATAGCCCAAAACAGTTATTTCTAAACTGAAAATAACTATGTCCACAATTCAATAGACAAATGATTCAAATTATCCAATTATGCCATTTAATCAATGAATTCCCCAATTCCATGAATTTAACCATCTTTTCCCAATTCCATGAATTACTTATACAAATCAATTCAATAATTCAACTAAGGTTTTTCCCAAAATTTACCAAAGTATTCCCAACATATTAAAATACCAAAACTTAGAACATAACCTATAAAATGGAGTAGGAAATCCCTACCTCAAAGAAAACAACCCCAAAGGTGAAGAAAGAGGTGAGTGCCCAAAAATCAAAGTGCTCCAAATCGCCAAATGCTCAAATTAAATGGTAGCCCTTGCCTCACTCTATCTTTTATATGAAGGATCTAGGGTAGAAACACACCCTAAGTGGATCAAATCTAAGAAAGAAGGTGAATAGGGAGAGAGAGAAGTCGGACCTAGGGTTTGGAATCAAAAGAAAATGAAAAAGACTGATCAAATCCCGCTGCTGTGTATATAAACTGGACAGGCTCGCTCGAGCGAAGACTTGGTCGCTCGAGCGACCAGACACAGAGAAACTACGCTCGAGCCAAGGAAGCCTTGCTCGAGCCAACAACTCAAATGCTCGCTCGAGCGAAAGAAAGCTCGGTCGAGCGAAGAACTCAAACCCTCAGGTCTGAACCCAGACACACGCTCGAGCGAAGAAACTATAGCTCGAGCGAAGGATGAACTAACTCGCTCGAGCGAAGAAAAGCTCGCTCGAGCCAAGAATGCACAGCTACAGGTCCATATCAAACACAACCTCTCGCTCGAGCGAACAACTCCTCGCTCGAGCGAAGAACCAAAAACCTGGACAGCAACTCTTGGTTTCTAAACCCAACCAACCTGAAACAAACCTGCCCAACACATCCTATAATTCCAAATGAGAAAATAAGGAATAACAACAACAACCATTATACGATGACAGAATCTACGGAACCTAAGTCCGGATACAATAATCAAATGGGAAAAGACCGGGGTCGCTATAACCTCCCCCCCTTCAAAGAATTTCGTCCCCGAAATTAAGCATAAGTTTTTTTTTTTAAACAATTCATTAGTAAACATCTTGACCCAAAACTGGTCATTTCATCTCTTTATCAAGAGGCATCTCATATCAAATATATAACACAACATATATCTCAATCTGTATCATTATTATGCATTAATCCTTTCAACGTTAACAATTTCCATATCATATTCAATTGCATGATATATATAACACATCCAACAATGTAATCAACATATACAATGTTACACTAATCTTCTATAATGAAACAAGCTTCAAGATACACCCATTTACCAAAACATACTCAATGTTTTACAACTTAAGACATATGTAAAGCTCTTAAGTTCAACAATATAACAGAATCTAATTATAAGATTACAAATCAACCAACATGTCCGGATATTTCTCGCGAACTTCCAATTCACGTTCCCAAGTGGCTTCTTCCACTCCGTGGTGTTTCCACAAAACTTTGACCAAAGGGATGGTTTTGTCTCGCAAAACTTGATCCCGCCTATCCAAGACCCGAACCGGTCTCTCCTCATACGAAATATCCTCATCAACCACTAAATCGGTCCAATCCAACACATGTGATGGATCTGGCTCATACTTCCGAAGCATACTCACATGAAACACGTCATGTACTCCAGACAACTGCGGCGGCAAAGCTAAACGATAAGCAACCTCGCCAATCCTCTCAAGGATCTCAAACGGACCAATGAATCGAGGGGACAACTTCCCACTCTTCCCAAACCTCATCAAACCCCGTTTAGGTGATATCTTCAGAAAGACATGATCACCCTCCACAAACACCAAGGGTCTCCTCCTACGGTCGGCATAAGATTTCTGACGACTCTGTGCTGTAACAAGCCTCTTACGGATAAGCTCAACTTTCTCCGTCGTTTCCCTCACCAACTCTGGACCCAACAAATGTGCATCACCCACCTCGGCCCAACAAACAGGAGATCTACACGGTCGGCCATACAAGGCCTCAAATGGTGCCATACCGATACTAGACTGGAAACTGTTGTTGTAGGCAAACTCCACCAACGGTAAGTGCCTCTCCCACGACCCACTAAAGTCTAGAACACAACCCCGAAGCATATCTTCAAGTATCTGAATAGTACGCTCGGACTGTCCGTCAGTCTGAGGATGATAAGCCGTGCTAAAGGTCAACTTAGTGCCTAAGGCACTCTGCAAACTCTGCCACAACCTGGCAGTAAAACGAGGATCTCTATCTGAGACGATCGTCACTGGGACCCCGTGCAATCTCACTATGTCCCGAATATACAAGTCGGCAAGATGATCCACCGTATCTCTCACGCGCATAGAGATAAAGTGCGCCGACTTAGTCAACCGGTCTACAACCACCCAAATAGCATCACTACCCCGCTGAGTCCTCGGAAGACCTACAACAAAGTCCATAGTGACATGCTCCCACTTCCACTCGGCAATAGGCAAGGGTTGCAACAAACCCGCTGGCCTCTGATGCTCGGCCTTCACTTGCTGGCAAGTAAGGCACTTAGATACGAAAGCTGCCACATCTCTCTTCATACCCCGCCACCAAAACTGGCGACTCAAATCCCGATACATCTTAGTGCCTCCCGGATGCACCGCAAGGCGTGAATGATGAAACTCTCGGAGTACCTCCTCTCGGCAAGACTCCGGCACAAACAGACGGTCACGGTATCTCACACTCAGGTCGGAAAATACCATCAAACCCTTCTCAACCTTCCCACCGGAAATTTTCTCACGGAGAGATTCTACCTCAAAGTCACCTCTCTGAGCCTCTAACACTCGAGTCACAAGTGAAGGCTGTGCAATAACAGAAAACAAGGCCGCAGCCTCAATGGATTCGCCCATAAGTAAATCAAACTCTCCAAGTGCACCCAACATCTCCCACTCTCGGATGGCTATGCTAGCTATGTCACCAATAGGTTTCCTGCTAAGGGCATCGGCCACCACATTGGCCTTTCCCGGATGATAATGCAACTCAAAGTCATAATCCTCTATAAATTCCATCCACCTTCTCTGCCTCAAGTTCAAGTCTTTCTGAGTAAACAAATACTTCAGACTCTTATGATCCGAGAACACCTCGAACCTCTCACCATAAAGATAATGCCTCCAAATCTTCAAGGCAAAAATCACAGCTGCCAACTCTAAATCATGTGTAGGGTAATTTTGCTCGTGAATTTTCAACTGACGTGAACCATAGGCAACTACTTTCCCTTCTTGCATTAACACACAACCCAGACCCTCTCGTGAGGCGTCACAATAGACTGCATAACCCAACCCTCTCTCTGGAATAATCAATACTGGAGCGGTAGTCAGTCTAACTTTCAACTCCTGAAACGACTTTTCACAAGTCTCACTCCATACAAATTTGACTCCCTTTCGAGTCAGTCTAGTCAACGGTGATGCTAACCTGGAGAAATCTTTCACAAACCGACGGTAATACCCAGCTAATCCCAGAAAACTGCGGATCTCAAATACACTCTTAGGCTATGCCCAATCCTGCACTGCCTCTACCTTGGATGTATCAACAGACACTCCTTCACCGGATACCACATGGCCTAAGAATTTGACTTCCCTCAGCCAGAACTCACACTTCCCAAACTTGGCATACAGCCTATGGGCTCTAAGTAACTCAAGCACCACCCTCAAATGTGCCTCGTGCTCCTCCTCAGAAGGCGAATAGATAAGGATGTCGTCCACAAAAACGACTACAAATCGATCCAAGAATTCCCGGAAAATCCGGTTCATCAAGTCCATAAAGACTGCCGGTGCATTGGTGAGCCCGAATGGCATCACCAAAAACTCATAATGGCCATACCGCGTACGGAATGCCGTCTTCGGAATATCCTCTTCCCTGACCCTCAACTGGTGGTAACCCGATCTCAAGTCTATCTTAGAGAAACAACAGGAACCCTTCAACTGGTCAAATAGGTCATCTATACGGGGCATAGGGTACTTATTCTTGACCGTAGCCCGATTCAACTTCCGATAATCTATACAAAGTCTCAAAGCACCATCTTTCTTTTTAACAAAGAGGGCCGGTGCTCCCCACGGCGAAACACTAGGGCGTATAAAACCCTTGTCTAGTAACTCCTGGAGTTGGATCTTCAACTCAACTAACTCAGCTGGGGCAAAACGGTAAGGTGCCATAGAAATCGGCGCCGTGCCGGGCACCAGGTCAATAGAGAACTCAGTCTCTCGATGCGGTGGCAAACCAACAAGATCCTCGGGAAAGACGTCCGAGTACTCACAAACCACCCTTGGCAACTCAATCTGAGTCTCAACATCCTCATTAATCGAAAGGTTAGCAAGTAGACCACTAAGCTCACTCCGTCCTCGTGGAACATACCCCAGTGGCAACACATCACCAACCCGGTCCCCCAGAAAATGAAAATACTCTCCGCTCACAGTACAACAAGTGACCCTCTGGCGGTAGCAATCAATAACTGCCCGGTATGACGATAACTAGTCCATACCCAAAATAACATCGAAACCTCTCATAGGCATAACGACAAAGGAAAATGGAATTCTATGATAATCAACCTCTATATCACAACCCCTAACACCTTGTTTCAAAATCAATTCACCCCCAAGAGGTGACACTACACATATAAGAGATGCTAACTGTGCTAACTCCAATTCCAAAACAGATGCAAATGCAGCAGACACAAAGGAATGAGATGCACCCGTATCAATCAAAACATTAGCAACCGAGTTGCAAAACAAGAAGGTACCTCTCACAACTGATGGAGTCGGTACAAGATCCTGCGCGGTAACAGCGTACACGCGCCCAGACGACCTCTGATCAACCTGCTCAACCCTAGGAGCATAAGATTGCTGCACCGAATGAGACGATGAAGCCCCCTGATTGGCCTTTGAGGCCTGACCCGACTGAGCTGGCTGCTGACCCTGAATCGGCCTCAAACCAGATGCACTAGGTGTGCCACCCAACTGTGGGCAATACCTCTTCATGTGCCCTGGCTGACCACACTGATAACACGAGAGTGGCTGACCTCTACCCTGACTCTGGCTCTGAGATCGAGCCGAAGATGATGCTGCTCTCTGCACTCCTCCCCTCTGAGGACAAACTGGAGACTTGTGGCCCAGCTGGCCACACTTGAAACAGGTAATATCTCCCTGACTGCCTTTCCCCGAACTAGCACTCGGTACAGGAAAAGTCGATCTCGAAAAGCTACCCTCAGACTGCTGGGGATTAAAACCCTTCTGTCTCCTACCATCACTCTGACTATCCTGACTCCTCTTGGAGCCCTTCTGCCCTTCCTCCTCCTCCTGCATCATGATCTCCATATGGGCTGCAGCATCAACCATACGCCCATAATCCCGAATCATAGTTCCCCCAACTCTCAGCTTGAGGCCACGCCTCAACTTCTTCTCAAACTCAATACAACGGCGTTCCTCAGATGCCACCAACTCAGGTGCAAACCTGGACAAACTAGTAAATGCAGCCTCAAATTCGGCCACTGAAGAACTCGCCTGCTTAAGCTGACAAAACTGGTCTCGCAGCTTCTCCCTGACTGCTGGAGATAAAAACTTCTCCTGGAAAGCATTCACAAAAGCCTCCCATGTACCTCCTATACGCCCCTTAGTAAACTTCCACCACTGACCTGCATCCCCCTTCAACTGGAAAGATGCCAAGGTCACTTTCAACCCCTCGTCTTCGATGCCAAGCATCTCAAACGTTTTCGTTGTCTGTTCGAGCCATTCATCTGCCTTAAGTGGCTCTTTAGGATCACCCACAAATTCATCCGGATTGGACCGGAAGAACTCCCTCTTCAGAAAGGAAGGTCCTGCATCCGCAATACCAGCCTGAGCTTGATTCTCAGCTCTAAGAATGCCTACTGACTCCCTGAATGCCCCTGCTATCTCTCGGGCTAGAGCGCCCATAGCCTGCTGGCCTACTGGCTCGACCACATTAGCCTGGCCAATTCCCTCTTGAACTGCCGGAATCTCTTCTGGCACAGGCAACTCCTGCCTACCCGGCCTACCACGCCTACCGCGTCCTCGTCCTCGTCCTGACATCCTAATAAAGGAAACAAAGACATTAGCACATTAATAAATGTGCCGAAGCTAAACACTCGCGTCCTAATGCAATGGACAACAATAATTCATTCCACGTAAGCACATAATCACATAAGCACCTACGAATTTCATTCCCGGACAATGATAGTCCCAAAGGGTTACTATAGTTCCGGTTGGATGCAGCAGTGATCAAGTGCCTTTCCAACAAGACTACAAGAAACTCAAGGGTCCAATCAACATCCTAGAAACTACATTCCATACCCACATAATCACATAAACATGTTATCACATAAGCATATAACATTACACTAAGTCTCTATCAAACGAGACGAACCCAATGTGATACTAATCACTTCCCACGTACCCAAAGTATTCAAACCCGGTACGCTCTGATACCAAGTTGTAACGCCCTCAAAATTAACCCATTATATATATCATTGACATTCATTATTTAAAGAAGACAATCTATTAATTCATTCATCAGAGTATTACAAAATAAAGCATTACATGTATCATCGAATAAAATGCCCTACAGGCTTACATCTTTCCAAGCCAACACTTGGATACAAAAATATGAGTTCTAACTCAATACATGAAAAGCCCTAGGCTTGAATGTTTACATGTACTAATAATTTAAGACAGTTAACTAAAAGTAGTCTTCTTCAATCCAGAAGCCAAACCCTCCCAAGCTAATTCCTTGGAGGTAGTTTATCACCTGAACCTGAAAATGATGTTCCCATAAAGGGTGAGCCACAGCCCAGTAGAAATATACTAAACCACATATAAGCAATGAATAAAGCAATAGCATTCAACAGATGGTTAACCAAGATAATCAATTACTTTATTTTACAGTCTTATGACACTATTGTCTAAGATACGTTTTACTTTCCAATTTTATCAACATGGCTCAGAACCTGGCCAAACTTACAACAGTGAATCACATATATCATATTCACATCCTTCCAATATCAACAAACAAATGAGACTCAAGCTCAAATCAAACACTTCATACTTCCAGATTGATACACATTTTAGTGCTGTATCAATAAAACATTTCTATATAAATAAGCACACATAAAAGTGATGCTAATGGAGTCCATCCCCTATCTCCTCCCAAACAAAATCCGGTTTAGAGGTCCATCCCCTATCTTCCCCTAAACCGTGGAGTACATCCCCTATCTCCTCCCACACACAAACAAAGTATGCAAATGCAATGCTCAATCAATACACGTATTTTCTGTATCAATGCCACAGTCGAAATTAATGACTTAACCAATGTGATTAGTTCCAGTTATTCCTAATCCACATGCAATGTCTACAACAATCATGACTATCCTCCACTGATAGCCCAAAACAGTTATTTCTAAACTGAAAATAACTATGTCCACAATTCAATGGACAAATGATTCAAATTATCCAATTATGCCATTTAATCAATGAATTCCCCAATTCCATGAATTTAACCATCTTTTCCCAATTCCATGAATTACTTATACAAATCAATTCAATAATTCAACTAAGGTTTTTCCCAAAATTTACCAAAGTATTCCCAACATATTAAAATACCAAAACTTAGAACATAACCTATAAAATGGAGTAGGAAATCCCTACCTCAAAGAAAACAACCCCAAAGGTGAAGAAAGAGGTGAGTGCCCAAAAATCAAAGTGCTCCAAATCGCCAAATGCTCAGATTAAATGGTAGCCCTTGCCTCACTCTATCTTTTATATGAAGGATCTAGGGTAGAAACACACCCTAAGTGGATCAAATCTAAGAAAGAAGGTGAATAGGGAGAGAGAGAAGTCGGACCTAGGGTTTGGAATCAAAAGAAAATGAAAAAGACTGATCAAATCCCGCTGCTGTGTATATAAACTGGACAGGCTCGCTCGAGCGAAGACTTGGTCGCTCGAGCGACCAGACACAGAGAAACTACGCTCGAGCCAAGGAAGCCTTGCTCGAGCCAACAACTCAAATGCTCGCTCGAGCGAAAGAAAGCTCGGTCGAGCGAAGAACTCAAACCCTCAGGTCTGAACCCAGACACACGCTCGAGCGAAGAAACTATAGCTCGAGCGAAGGATGAACTAACTCGCTCGAGCGAAGAAAAGCTCGCTCGAGCCAAGAATGCACAGCTACAGGTCCATATCAAACACAACCTCTCGCTCGAGCGAACAACTCCTCGCTCGAGCGAAGAACCAAAAACCTGGACAGCAACTCTTGGTTTCTAAACCCAACCAACCTGAAACAAACCTGCCCAACACATCCTATAATTCCAAATGAGAAAATAAGGAATAACAACAACAACCATTATACGATGACAGAATCTACGGAACCTAAGTCCGGATACAATAATCAAATGGGAAAAGACCGGGGTCGCTATATTGTATATGGTACATGCCAAAGAAAAATGTTTATTGTAGAATAACCCTACTTTTTATAATGAATTCATAAGTAGATACATACATATTGATATACACAAACATAATTCAAATGAAATTCATAAAGTACGATTTTCAAAATATATACTTATATTTTATAACGTGTATTGTATGGGTTAACTGCTAGTAACATATCATAAATTTTATGGGTGAGACAATTTTGACCTATCTTTGTTAGTTGAGAGAGAAGAATAATCTACTTGATATGTTTTGGAATTCTTTATTTGTTAAGAATACCACATAAACAATATCAAAAAAATCTCTAATACTACCTAATAAATTTTCAATATATATATACTAGTGTATAATAAGATCAAAATGTAATTAAATATAAAATCATTGGATTAAAATATAATTTATTTAATTTGTTACTAAAAATTTAAAGTCAAAATATGAATAGAAATCTAATTAGTTTTTCAATAAAATAATTCATATAAATATAAAATAGTCCATATAAATATAGATTCAATTTTAGATCCATTTATTCAATAATAAACATTTATATAATAAATCTTTAAAAAAAAAATACTCAAAAAAAAGAGTGAGAGAGAGAGAGAGTGGAGAGACTCTTCTCTCACCACATTATTCTTTTTTTAAAAGAGAGTGGAGACAAAAGAGAATTTTGAAATGGAAAATGTTATGAATTTCAAATAATTTATTAAATATTTTACTATACTTTTTATATGGGTGTAAGATCCACACAAACTCACATATATATAGATCATATACCCATATAAAATATTTGATAAAAAATTTAATAAATTATTCGAGATTCCTAACATAACTATTTTAAAATTTGAAAAGGAAGAAAATAAGAGATCAGGCATGAGGAGAGAGAAGAAGACATGAGAGAGACAGAGAAAAGGGAGAGCAAGGAGAGAGAGGACTTAATCACATCATTATTAAATACTCTTTGTCAATGACTGATACATACACCAACCATAACATAATCAAATACCAAATACCAAATATCAAACAACTTAATCACATCACCCCATTTTCTCTCTTCTCTCTCTTTTTCACTTGCCAATCTTTCAAATTCCGTAGTGAAACGTAAATCACTTTTTTATTACTATTTTTTTTTTTTATAGAACTTGATTTAAATTTTGAATTCAAATTTATCAAAAATAAATAAATAATTTTTCACACAACCATTTTTTAACAGAACCAATCTTTTTTAATGACGTTATGCTAATAAATATAAACATTTTTAATGATGTTAGATCTTTGAATAACTAAAGCTATTTGATTTTTTATATTTTTTTAATAAACATTTCCAAACAGTGTGCAATGAACAATTATATAAATAGATTAATTTGTACCCAATTTGTCACGCCCCACTTTTTATTAATCGAAGTCATTACCAAATTCATTAACTTAATTCAATTTCAAGGATAACATGCGGAAATAAACTCATACATTCAATCCGTAGAAGTGATTAACAATACTCTCATTCGAATGCCAATTAAATACTACATGAGTATAACAATTAAAATGCCCTTGGGCTTATATCCTTAATGAATTACGAAGAAGGGTACAACCCTTTACATATATGGCATTCTGCCTACAACAAAGAGGCCCCGTGGCCAACAAATAAGAAGATCCAAATCTTGTAGCACATCCTGCTAAACACCTGAAAAAGATTCAACAATGTGGGATGAACATATAGTCCAGTAGGGAACTCAACATGATCCTCAACAATAACAACTTATAGATAGCTATGATCATGAACACTCATTCTCATACTAGAATAGTAATGTGACAGTTTATACAAAATATATGTATGAACTTTTCTCGAAAATAACCAATTCAATCAACGCCATAGGCGATTCATCTTTCCTTTTCTTTTCATTAATCCCCGTTCCCAATCTTTCATAACATTAACAATACCTTAGGGAATAAATTCACTAAGCCCACTACTCTCTTTCGTTCTCCAAACATACACAGATAACCCTTCTCAAAATTTATAATTTTCTTAAAAAAAATCCGTTTTCCTTCACACTTTCCAAAAGACAAAGATGACATTTTGGCTTCTTCCCGATACAATCAAATTTATACATGCACCGTTATAAAAGAGATAACAACTCACCAACATGCATATGATAAACCAATGAGGCAACTCGGCCCTCCAAAATCGTAATCAACACAATCCATGATATTCCCAAACACACTGAAATATCAACAACAAAACTTTGCTCTACTAGCTATGTGCATAGTAAGCCAAAGATACACTTCTCACAACAGCATACCAATTTACCAGGCGCTAGCTGGAAGAGTGTGGTACCTTAGATTCTCAGCGCATTCAGTTCTCCAGGCGCTAGCTGGAAGGTAACGGTACCTCTGATTATCAGCGCAGGGTATAACACCAACAATCACAATACAACAAGGCATAACCAACATGTGTAAAACATGCACATAAACTCAGGATACCAACAATGTGTTAAGGTATATGAACACATAGGTGTGTGGAGTCCATCCCCTATCTTCTCACACACACCGGAGTACAACCCCTCTCTCCTCCCTAACAAGTATACATATATAATGTATTTCAACACTTCATCACATTCGACGTTCAATCAACAATGGTATAATGCATACATGACAATTCAACACAACCATGTCATCCTCCACCGATGACCAAGGACAAAACCTCTAGATGCAAATATTTAGTACATCTATTAAAGACTCAATTACTATGAGACCACAAACCCGACAACAACATTAACATGGTAGTTCAAGATACAATTCCACACATGTGTGTGTTCAGCACTCAAGAAACAACAATCCAACCTTCATACGTATTTCAAAAATACTTTTCTCATTTCACAAAAACCAGTTCCATTTCCCTTTTGTTTTCACAATACCAGTTCCGTCCCGTTTGTTGTCACAAAACCAAATACATCCCTGTTTATTTTACAAAACCAATTCCATTGATAATAAAGTCATAACTCACATTAGTCCACTACATTCATTTCAAACCCATTCCAAAGACAAAGTTAACCCCTTAGGCATTAACACCTTCACCCAACTCACATCAACAATAGAGATTTACAATATAGGTTCACTATTCTCCATTTTAATTTATCAATCAAAATATAATTTAGGGCTTTTCTTCATTTAACTACAACATGCTAATTTATATTTTAATTAGCCAAGGCAACACTCAATGAAGCCAAAACCATTCTCCACCCAACCAACCCTAGGTTTATTTCATGATTTTCAAACAAATCCAACATGATACAATTTTCATGCAATACAAAAATAACCACATGTCTATCTATAGATGGAGTATTGAAAAGGAACAAGGAGAATCCCTACCTCAAATGGAGAACTCAAATAGAGAAGATGATCCGAAATCAAAGTGCTCCAAATCCCAAATTTCTTGGATCACAACGAAGCCCTCGGCGATCAACACATTTCTTACAAAGGCCCAAGGTGAGGAAAACACTCTAGCTAGATCAATCCTAAGAGAGAAGTTAGGTTTTAGAGTGAGGTGCTCTCCAATGGAGGTTTTAAAAAAGTAAGAGAGAGAAAGGAAATCAAAAAGTGAACAAAAAAGTGATTTCACGGACTGATATAAAAACAGGTCCGCTCGAGCGTACAACACCCCGCTCGAGCGTCAGACACAGGTTCACGCTCGAGCGTTCAAAGATCCGCTCGAGCGCCAGATGCACTCTCCCAGAATTTTCTGCAGACGTCCAAAATGCTGAGAGAAGGAAATTCACGCTCGAGCGTCCAAACTTCCGCTCGAGCGGAGAGGCAACAACAAAAGCCCGCTCGAGCGTCAAACCGCCGCTCGAGCGGAGAGACCAAAACCTGGGCAAAAATTCAAAGCTTTAAAACACCACCAACTTATTCCCAACTTGCCCAACACAACCCAAAACTCTAAAACAAAGAGTAAGGGATAGAAATGAGGATAAGACAACAACGAATCTACGGAACCGAGTCCGGATTACAGTTAAACAACAACAGGGAATACCGGGATCGCTATACAATTCAATCTTATATGAAAATAAATTATCAACTTAATATAAAAGTAATACCCTTTTTGATAAAAATATATGAAAACAAATTTATATTATAAAATTTTGAGATGTTATACAATATATTTTGTATTAATTTGGTGGGGTTGAGTGAGAATCCTTGGGAAAGGAAAGCAGACCCACGTGGGTTGCCCCCCACTCCCTTTGCCCACTTTTTCTTTTCTTCTTCTACTTCTTTTTTGAGTTGAGAGCTATGTTTCTCTTTTTCCTCTACGTCTCTCTCTTCCTCTTTGAACTCCATTGTTGCTCAAGTTTGAACTTCGAATGGGAGTCATAACCCAGTTAATGAAAATTCATAAACCTAGAACATTCATTAAAACACATTAAAAATCACAAATCCAAACCCAAATCTTAGAAACACAAATCCAAACACGTACCTAATCAACAGAAATATAAAAAAAAATCACACAAACCCAACACAACGAAACCTTTCAAAAATCAAAACACATTCAAAAATGAAACCCATTTCAAATCCATCAAACACATTTCAGAAACTCATCAAACTCTCGATGGTGAAGGACGGAGGTGCCATTGTGGGTTAAGATTGGAGAGATCTAAGAACTGAGAGAGAGAAGAGATGAAGAGTTACTGTCGGTAGAGACTCAAATAATTTTGGTTATCACTTGGTTATCACTCATTGCAATGTTAGTTGTGATTATTGTTTTGGTTATGACCGAAAAAGTCTTTGGTTATTCCTTGAGTTGTATTTGGTTATGACTTATTAAGTTTTTTTTAGTTATGACTTCCACAAATATCATAACTTGTATATGATACATGCCAAAGAAAAATGTATATTGTAGAATGACCCTACTTTTTATAATAAATTCATAAGTGGATACATATTGATATACACAAACATAATTCAAATAAAATTCATAAAGTATGATTTTCAAAATATATACTTGTATTTTATAACGTGTATTATATGGGTTAACTGCTACTAACATATCATAAACCTAATGGGTGGGACAATTTTGACCTATCTTTGTTAGTTGAGAGAAAAGAATAATCTACTTGATATGTTTTGGTATTCTTTATTTGTTAAGAGCACCACATAAACAATATCAAAGAATCAACAATACTACCTAATAATTTTTCAATATATTAGTGTATGTCCTTGTCTGAAAGTACGGTGTAAATAATAATGAGATCAAAATTTAATTAAATATAAAATTATTGGGTTAAAATATAATTTATTTAATTTGTTGCTAAAAATTTAAACTCAAAATATGAATAGAAATCTAATTAGTTTTTCAACAAAATAATTCATATAAATATAGATTCAATTTTAGATTTATTCTATTGAGTCAAATTGAAAAAATATTAAAAACAAAATAAACATCTATATAATAAATCTTTGAAAAGGAAGAGAGAGAGAGAGAGAGAGAGAGAGAGAGAGAGAGAGAGAGAGAGAGAGAGAGAGAGAGAGAGAGAGTGAGTGAAGAGACTTACTCTCACCCCCCATTATTCTTTTTTTAAAAGAGAAAGTGGAGACAAAATAGGATTTTGAAATGGAAAATATTATGAATCTCAAATAATTTATTAGGTTTTTTATTAAACTTTTTATATGGGTGTAGAATTCATACAAACTTATATGTGTATAGATTTTACACTCATATGAGAGATTTGATAAAAAATTTAGTAGATTATTTGAGATTCCTAAACTAATATTTTTAAAATTTGAAAAGGAAGAAAAGAAGAGGTCAGGCGTGAGAAGAGAGAACAAGACAAGAGAGAGAGGGGAGAGCAAGGGTGTAGCGAGGAGAGAGAAGACTTAGTCACATCATTATTTAATACTCTTTCTCATTGATCGCTGCATACACCAACCATATAACATAATCAAATACCAAATATCAAACAACTTAGAGCTATTTTGAAAAGATAATTAAAAGTTATCTTTTAATTTTTAATTTATTTTAGGTTATATCATTTTTTATTTTTTTACATATTTTTTTAAAAAAAATAAAAAATTAACTTTTAATCAATTTCTGAAACCCTTAATCACACCATCCCCATTATCTCTCTCATTCTCACTTGCCAATATTTCAAATTTCGTAGTGAAACATAAACCACTTTTTTATCACTAATTTTTTTAACATAACTTAATTTAAATTTTGAAATCAAATTTATCAAAAAATAATAGCAGAACCATTTTTTTTAATGACGTTACGTTTCTCAATAAATATAAACATTTTTAATGATGCTAGGTCTCTGAATAACCATAGCTACTTGATTTTTTTATATTTTTTAAATAAACATTTCCAAATAGTATGCAATGAACAATTATTTAAATAAATTAATTCATACCCAATCCAATCCTATATGAAAATAAATTATTAATTTAATATAAAAGCAATACCCTTTTAATAAAAATATATGAAAATAAATTTATATTATAAAATTTTGAGGTATTATACAATATATTTTATATTAATTTATGAGTTGGAGTTGAGTGAGAATCATTGGGAAAGGAAAGGAGACCCACGTGGATTGGCCCCCACTCCCTTTGCCTACTTTTTCTTTTTTTCTTCTACTTCTTTTTGCTTTTGTTCTTTTTAGCGTAGAGAGCTCTGTCTCTCTTTTTCCTCTACGTCTCTCTCTTCCTCTTTGAACTCCATTGTTAGCTCAAGTTTGAGCTTCGAATGGGAGTCATAACTCAGTAATGAAAATTCATTAACCCAGAATATTCATTAAAACACATTAAAAATCACAAACCCAAACCCAAATCTTAGAAACACAAATCCCAACACGTACCTAATCAACATAAATAAAAAATCACACAAACCCAACACAATGAAACCTTTTAGAAATCAAAACTTATTTAAAAATAAAACCCATTTCAAAACCATCAAACCCATTTCAGAAACTCATCAAACTCTCGACGATGGAGGACAGAGGCACTACTGCAGGTTAAGATCGGAAAGAAGATCTGAGAACTAAGAGAGAGAAGAGATGAAGAGTTGTTATCGGTGGAGATTGCAGTATAGAAGCGACATGGCAGTGGATATAGCGATCCCGGGTTTTACCCCTTGTTGTATAATGATCTGGACTTGGTTCCATGGATGTTAGTAGTTGTATAAATCTTGTTTACGTCCTTTCATACTTCGTATTTGAGTTATAAGATGTGATGGGCAGGTTTGTTACAAGTTGGTTGTGTTTGGGAGCAAATGGTTGCTACCCAGAATTTTGGTCCTTCGCTCGAGCCAGGGTTTCTTCGCTCGAGCGAGAGTTGAGTTTTGTGTCTGGTGGCTCGAACCAGAGTTCCTTCGCCCGAGTGAGCGTCTGCGTCTGGTTCTGGACCTGAGAGCTGTGTTTCTTGGCTCGAGCGAGCTTTTCTTCGCTCGAGCGAGAGAGGTGTATGTTTTCGACTTCTTCGCTCGAGCGAGCTTCTGGGTTGCAGACCTGAAGCTTCGAGTTTTTGGCTCGAGCGAGACTTTCTTCGCTTGAGCGAGGGTTTCTTGTGTCTGGTCACTCGAGCGACCAAGTCTTCGCTCGAGCGAGCCTGTGTTATATCAGTAGGTAGCAGCGGGGAAAACATCACTTTTTTATCTCTTTTATTTTGAAAACCCTAGAAACCGACACTCTATCTCTCTAAACTTGCCTTCTCTCTAAGGTTTCATCTAGCTAGAGTGTGAATCTACCCTAGGTCCTTTGTTAAAAAGATAGAGAGGGTCGAGGGCTTCGTTTTAATCTGAAAAACTTGGGATTTGGAGCACGTTGGATTTTGGTCTTCATCTCCGTTTGAGCTCAAACTTCGAGGTAGGGATATCCTACTCCTCCTTATGAGCTTTGTCTTTAAATTTTAGCATTTTGATATGTTGGGGGTTGTTTGGTAATTTTGAGAAAGTTTGGGTCTTTGTGTAATTTTACAAAAGATGGGGTTTTATTTATAATAAACCTATATGCATGTTTAGCATGGAGAAATGAGATAAATGTTGGGTTATTGATAGAAATGGAACCTTAGGGTTGTTTTGTTAATTACGGGAAATGCCCTAATTACATTGGTGAATTAATTTGTGAAATTAATTTGAGAAATGAGGAATTAAGTTGAGAATATTGAAATTGGAAATGTATGGGATTAAAGGGTGTAGTTGGATTCATTTATCACTCACCTAGTTGAAATGTTGATGTTTTATCCATTTGGTGCATTTATTTTCTGTTTAGAAATAACTGCTTTGGGCTATCGGTGGATGATAGTCTTGATTGTTGTAGACAATGCATGATGATTAGGCAAACAAAAACTAATCGATTGAGTATGCTATCGAATATAGCGGTTGGAATAATACATTAACTTTATGTATTGATTGATTGTATATGATCTATGTTTATATACATGTGTTGTATGGGAGGAGATAGGGGATGTACTCCACGGTTTAGGAGAAGATAGGGGATGGACCTCTAAACCAGATTTCATGTGACATTGATACAACACTAAAATGAGTATCAAGTGTTGATTATGGAAGTGTTTGAATTGATTTGATATAGCACTGAAATGTATATCGTTATCAATTGTGAAGTATAGAAGTGTTTCTATGTTATATTGTTACAGCACCAAAATGTGTATCGTTCGTAAAGTCTGGAAGTGGTTTATGTGTTATTGATACAACATCAAAATGTGTATCCATCATGAATTTCGAAAGTGTTTTAAAAGATGAGTCTCAATCTCATTAAGCTGTTGGCCAGGTTCTGAGCCTTGTTTTCAAACTCAAAGTTAAAAAAGAAATGGGAAATGAAATGTAACATGGACTTGAATGTCATGAAACTGTAATGTGATAAGTGGGAATATAAGTGTGGACCATCTATCAAGTGCTGTTATTTTAGTCCTTGTTTATAGTTGGTTTAGTCTATTTCTACTGGGCTGTGGCTCACCCTATATGGGACATCATTTTCAGGTACAGGTAGCATGCCACCTCCAAGGACATAGCTTGGAAGGCTAGAGGCAGACAGACTTTTGTCGTTTTGTTATCTTTTGGATGTATTACAAGTAAATTCAAGCCAAGGGCTTATTGTGTATTTGAGTTAGTACTCTCCTTTTTGTAACCAAGTGTTAACTTGGAAAGTTGTAAGCCCGTAGGGCATTTGCTTTTGTTGTTAACATGTAATACTTTTTGTAATGAATTACTCTGATGAATAGAATAACGGTTATCTTTTATATCAATGCATGTCTAGATTGATGGGCTTAATGTTATTATTTTGAGGGCGTTACAACTTGGTATCAGAGCGTACCGGGTTCGAATACTTTGGGTACGTGGGAAGTGATTAGTATCACAATGGGTTTGTCTCGCTTGTTAGAGACCTATGTGTGACATTATGTGTTTATTTGATAACATGTTTATGTGACTATGTGGGTATGGGATTTAGTTTCTAGGATGTTGATTGGATCCTTGGGTTTCTGTGAGTCTTGTTGGAAAAGCACTTGATCAATGCTGTTTCTAACCGGAACTCTAGTAACGCCTCGAGACTATCATTATCCGGAAATGAAATTCGTAAGTGCTTATGTGTTTATGTACTTACGTGGAGTGAATTACGGTTGTCCATGTATTAGGACGCGAGTGTTTGGTTTGGCACATTTATGACTGTGCTAATGTTCTTCGTTACCTTTATTAGGATGTCAGGACGAGGAAGAGGTGGTAGGCGTGGCAGGCGTGGTAGGTAGGAGATGCCTTTACCGGATGATATTCCGGCACAGCAGGAGGGGGTTGGCCAAGCCAATGTGGCCGAACCAGCAGGTCAGCAGGCTATGGGCGACTTAGCCCGAGGGATAGCCGATGCTTTGAGAGAGTCTATGGGTATTCTCAGAATTGAGAATCTAGTTCAGGCTCCAGTGCAGGCCCAGGTTGTTGATGCAGGGCCTTCCTTCTTGAAGAGGGAGTTCTTCCGGTCTAGTCCGGACGAGTTTATTGGGGATTCGAAGGAGCCACTTAAGGCTGACTAGTGGTTGGAGCAAATGGTGAAGACGTTCGAGATGCTAGGCATCGAGGACGGGCCGTTGAAAGTGACCTTGGCATCCTTCCAGCTTAAAGGGAATGCGGGTCAGTGGTGGAAATTTATGAGGGGCCGTATTGGTGGCACGTGGGAGGCTTTTGTGGATGCTTTCCAGGAGAAGTATTTATCTCCAGCAGTAAGAGAGAAGTTGAGAGACCAGTTCTTGCAGCTTTTGCAGTTGGGTTCTTCAGTGGCCGAGTATGAGGCTGCTTTTACTAGCTTGTCCAGGTTCGCACCTGAACTTGTGGCGTTCGAGGAACGCCACTGTATCGAGTTTGAGAAGAGGTTGAGGCGTGGCCTCAAGTTGAGAGTTGGCGGGTCTATAGTTCGAGATTATGGGCGTCTGGTTTATGTTGCAGCCCATATGGAGATCATGATGTAGGAGGAGGAGGGAGGACAGAGAGGCTCCAAGAGGAGCCAGGATGGTCAAGGTGATGGCAGGAGACAGAGGGGTGCTAACCCTCAACAGTCTCAGGGTGGTGTTGCTAGATCGACCTTTCTAGTGCCGAGTGCAGGCTCGGGGAGAGGCAATCAGGGGGAGTTCACCTGTTACAAGTGTGGTCAGCTAGGCCACAAGGCTTTGGTTTGCCTACAGAGGGGGGGGGGAGGTCAGAGAGCTGCTTCATCTTTAGCTAGACCGCAGAGCCAGAGTCAGGGTAGAGGCCAGTCTTTGTCTTGTTATCAGTGTGGTCAGCCTGGGCACCTGAAGAGGTTTTGCCCGTAGTTGGGTGCCACATCGGGAGCGTCTGGTTCTAGACAGACGCAGAGTTTTCAGCCAGCTCAGTCTGTGTAGGCCTCGAGGGCCAATTCGGGGGCTTCATCGTCCCAGTCTGTGTAGCAGTCGTATGCTCCGAGGGGTGAGCAGGTGGATCAGGGGCCTACAAGGCGCGTGTATGCTGTTACTGCGCAGGACCTAGTACCAGCTCCATTAGTTGTGAGAGGTACCTTTCTGTTTTGCAACTCGGTTGCTAGTGTGTTGATTGATACGGGTGCATCTCATTCCTTTGTATCTGCTGCATTTGCATCTGTTTTGGAGTTGGAGTTGGCACTATTAGCATCTCCTATTTGTGTAGTATCACCTGTTGGGGGTGAATTGATTTTGAGGCATGGATGTAGAGGTTGTGATATAGAGGTCGCTGACCGTAGGCTTCTGTTTCCATTTGTGGTTATGCCCATGAAGGGCTTTGATGTTATTTTGGGTATGGACTGGCTATCGTCATACCGGGCAGTTATCGATTGCTACCGCCAGAGGGTCACTGTATGTACCTTGAGCGGGGAGTGTTTCCATTTCTTGGGGGACCGGGTAGGTAGTGTGTTGTCACCGGTGTATGATCCGCGAGGGCGGAGTGAGCTTAGTGGTCTTTTCGCTAGCTTTATGAGTGGTGAGTGCGATGAGACCCAGATTATATTGCCAAGAGTGGTTTGTGAGTACTCGGACGTCTTTCCCGAGGATCTTGTTAGTCTGCCACCTCATCGAGAGATTGAGTTCTCTATTGATCTAGTGCCCGGCACGGCACCGATTTCTATGGCACCTTACCGTTTTGCCCCAGCCGAGTTGGTTGAGTTGAAGGTTCAACTCCAAGAATTGCTGGATAAGGGCTTTATTCGCCCTAGTGTTTCGCCGTGGGGAGCACCGGCCCTCTTTGCTAAAAAGAAAGATGGCGCCTTGAGACTTTGTATCGACTACCGGAAGTTGAATCGGGCTACGGTCAAGAATAAGTACCCTATGCCCCGTATAGATGACCTGTTCGACCAGTTGAAGGGTTCCCGTTGTTTCTCTAAGATAGACTTGAGATCGGGTTACCACCAGTTGAGGGTCAGGGAGGAGGATATTCCGAAGACGGCATTCCGTACGCGGTATGGCCATTATGAGTTTCTGGTGATGCCATTTGGGCTCACCAATGCGCCGGCAGTCTTTATAGACTTGATGAACCGGATCTTCTAGGAATTCTTGGATCGTTTTGTGGTTGTCTTCGTGGACGACATTCTGATTTATTCACCTTCGGAGGAAGAGCACGAGGAACACTTGAGAGTGGTGCTCGAGTTACTTAGAGCCCATAGGCTATATGCCAAGTTTGGGAAGTGTGAGTTATGGCTAGGGGAAGTCAAGTTCTTAGGCCATGTGGTTTCCGGGAAAGGGGTGTCCGTTGATACATCCAAGACTGAGGCAGTGCAAGATTGGGCACAGCCTAAGAGTGTGTTTGAGATCCACAGTTTTCTGAGATTAGCTGGGTATTACCGCCAGTTTGTGAGGGATTTCTCCAGGCTAGCTTCGCCATTGACTAGATTGACTCGGAAGGGAGTCAAATTTGTATGGAGTGAGACTTGTGAAAAGTCATTCCAAGAGTTGAAAGTTAGATTGACCACCGCTCCGGTTTTGATTATTCCGGAGAGAGGGTTAGGTTATGCGGTTTATTGTGATGCCTCACGAGAGGGTTTGGGTTGTGTGTTGATGCAAAAGGGGAAGGTGGTAGCTTATGGCTCACGTCAGTTGAAAATACACAAGAAGAATTACCCTACACATGACCTAGAGTTAGCAGCAGTGATCTTTGCCTTGAAGATTTGGAGGCACTACCTTTATGGTGAGAGGTTCTCGGTGTTCTCGGACCATAAGAGTCTGAAATATCTGTTTACACAGAAAGACTTGAACTTGAGGCAGAGGAGGTGGATGGAGTCTATTGAGAATTATGACTTCGAGTTGCATTATCATCCGGGAAAGGCCAATGTTGTGGCCGACGCCCTTAGCAGAAAATCCATTAGTGATGTAGCTTGTATAGCCATCCGGGAGTGGGAGATGTTGGGTGCTCTTGGCGAGTTTGATTTGTTTCTGGGCGAATCTGTTGAGGCTGTGGCCTTGTTTTCTGCTGTTGCGCAGCCTACACTTGTGACTCGAGTGTTAGAGGCACAAAGAGGTGACCTTGAGGTAGAATCCCTCCGAGAGAAGATCTCCAGTGGGAAGGTTGAGAAGGGTTTGACGGTGTATCCCGACCTGAGCGTGAGATACCGAGACCGTTTGTTTGTGCCGGAGGCTTGCGGAGAGGAGGTACTTCGAGAGTTTCACCATTTACGCCTTGCGGTGCATCCGGGAGGCACTAAGATGTATCGAGATTTAGGTCGCCAGTTTTGGTGGAGAGGCATGAAGAGAGATGTGGCAGTTTTCGTGTCTAAGTGCCTTACTTGTCAACAAGTGAAGGTCGAGCATCAGAGGCCAGCGGGTTTGTTGCAACCCTTGCCTATTACCGAGTGGAAGTGGGAGCATGTCACTATGGACTTCGTTGTAGGTCTTCCGAGGACTCAGCAGGGTAGTGATGCCATTTGGGTGGTTGTAGACCAGTTGACTAAGTCGGCGCACTTCATTCCTATGCGCGTGAGAGATTCGGTAGATCATCTCGCCGACTTGTATATTGGGGACATAGTGAGGTTGCACGGGGTCCTAGTGACGATCGTCTCAGATAGATATCCTCATTTTACTTCTAGGTTGTGGCAGAGTTTGCAGAGTGCCTTGAGCACTAAGTTGACCTTTAGTACGGCTTATCATCCTCAGACTGGTGGGCAGTCCGAGCGTACTATTCAGATCCTTGAGGATATGCTTCGGGGTTGTGTCCTTGACTTTAGTGGGACGTGGGAGAGGCACTTGCCATTGGTGGAATTTGCCTACAACAACAGTTTTCAGTCTAGTATCGGTATGGCACCGTTTGAGGCCTTGTATGGCCAACCGTGTAGGTCTCCAGTTTGTTGGGCCGAGATGGGTGATGCACCTCTGTTGGGCTCGGAGTTGGTGAGGAAAACGACGGAGAAAGTTGAGTGTATCCGTAGGAGGCTTGTTACAGCCCAGAGTCGTCAGAAATCTTATGCCGACCGTAGGAGGAGAACTTTGGTGTTTGAGGTGGGTGATCATGTCTTTTTGAAGATATCACCTAGGCGGGGATTGATGAGGTTTGGGAAAAGTGGGAAGTTATCCCCTCGGTTTATTGGTCCTTTTGAGATCCTTGAGAGGATTGGCGAGGTTGCCTATCGTTTAGCTTTGCCGCCGCAGTTGTCCGGAGTGCATGACGTGTTTCATGTGAGTATGCTTTGGAAGTATGAGCCGGATCCATCGTATGCATTGGATTGGATCGACTTGGAGGTAGATGAGGATGCCTCGTATGAGGAGAGACCGGTTCGGGTCTTGGATAGACGGGATCAAGTCTTGCGAGGCAAGACCATTCCCTTGGTAAAAGTTTTGTGGAAACATCACGGAGTGGAGGAAGCCACCTGGGAACGTGAGTTGGAAGTCCGTGAGAAATATCCGGATATGTTTATTGATGTGTAATCATGTATTTAGATTTTGTAATATTGTTGAACTTAAGAGCTTTATATATGTCTTAAGTTGTAAAACATTGAAAATGTTTTGGTTTAATGGAAGAATTTTGAAACTTGCCTCGAAATAGAAGTTCAGTGTAACATTGTATATGTTGAATATATTGTAGAAATGGAAATGTATCATGAACATTAGTTATGATATGAAATTGTTGGAATTGGAAGGAAAATGCATAATGTTAATGCAGGTTGAAATATATATTGTTTTGCATATTATGAAATGCCTCTTGATAAGAGATGGAATGACCGGTAATGAGTCGAGTTATTGAATGTTGAGATGTAACATTGTTTAAATTGAGAAAAGAACTGTTTTTGAAAACTTGTGCTTAATTTTGGGGACGAAATTCTTTAAGGGGGGGAGGTTATAACGATCCCGGGTTTTACCCCTTGTTTTATAGTGATCCGGACTTGGTTCCATGGATGTTAGTAGTTGTATAAATCTTGTTTACGTCCTTTCATACTTCGTATTTGAGTTATAGGATGTGATGGATAGGTTTGTTACAGGTTAGTTGTGTTTGGGAGCAAATGGTTGCTGCCCAGAATTTTGGTCCTTCGCTCGAGCCAGGGTTTCTTCGCTCGAGTGAGAGTTGAGTTTTGTGTCTAGTGGCTCGAACCAGAGTTCCTTCGCTCGAGCGAGCGTTTGCATCTGGTTCTGGACCTGAGAGTTGTGTTTCTTGGCTCGAGCGAGCTTTTCTTCGCTCGAGCGAGAGAGGTGTATGTTTTCGAGTTCTTCGCTCGAGCGAGCATTCTGTCGCTCGAGCGAGCTTCTGGGTTGCAGACCTGAAGCTTCGAGTTTTTGGCTCGAGCGAGACTTTCTTCGCTCGAGCGAGGGTTTCTTGTGTCTGGTCGCTCGAGCGACCAAGTCTTCGCTCGAGTGAGCCTGTGTTATATCAGTAGGCAACAGCAGGGAAAACATCACTTTTTCATCTCTTTTATTTTGAAAACCCTAGAAACCGACACTCTCTCTCTCTAAACTTGCCTTCTCTCTAAGGTTTCATCTAGCTAGAGTGTGAATCTACCCTAGGTCCTTTGTTAAAAAGATAGAGAGGGTCGAGGGCTTCGTTTTAATCTGAAAAACTTGGGATTTGGAGCACGTTGGATTTTGGTCTTCATCTCCGTTTGAGCTCAAACCTCGAGGTAGGGATATCCTACTCCTCCTTATGAGCTTTGTCTTTAAATTTTAGCATTTTGATATGTTGGGGGTTGTTGGATAATTTTGAGAAAGTTTGGGTCTTTGTGTAATTTTACAAAAGATGGGGTTTTATTTATAATAAACCTATATGCATGTTTAGCATGGAGAAATGAGATAAATGTTGGGTTATTGATAGAAATGGAACCTTAGGTGTAATACCCCTGTCCCGTAGTATGCTAATTGGTCCTTAAATTGAGTATGATTATGTGCTTACCATGATTTTACGTGCCATTATGTGAAGATATGTGATTTTGAAGTTTGATCTGTTCATCGTAGGAATATCTGTTTGAATAATCAGCTTTGGAAATTAAATTGAGGGCCTTATCGGCCACAGAACCCGAAATTGAATACGCCATTGTGATTGGCATAATTTTTAGAGCCTACGGTGAAATTTAATTGAAAATTTGATTTGGACCAGATTAAGTTGGTAAAATGGGTGCCCAATTACTCTCTATTATTATATTGACTTGGAGGGGCTTGTTGTATATGAGCACTACTCAATTAAACTCCCTCTCTAATTCTCACTTGGCTGATATGCACTCTAAGGAAAGAAGAGGGCCGGCCATTAGAGAGAGAGAAGAGAGAAAAATCTGTGTTTGATCTTGAGGGCTTGGAATTTTGAAGTTCAACTCAAATTGGACCATAGATTAAAGAATTGGACTTCTAGGTAAGCCATTGACTCTTGAAATCATGAATTGAACTTGTAATCTTGTGAGCTCAAAGTATTTTTGTGATCGAGGGCATGATTTAAATTGGTTTTGATGAGGTATGATCATGCATACATAAGATTACTTTTGAATTGCCATAAGTTGCAAAATCTAGCATGTATCATGTCAATTAAGCAAGATTTGAAGTTTGATCATGCATGCAAGCTTGGTTTTGTTGAGCTTTATGGGAATAAGCACCACTTGCATCTTTTGAAATAGAAATGAAGTCAAGATGGGCATGCATGTTTGAATTTGAGCATGTTGTTGATGGGTTTGAGATATTTTGGGACATGCATGTAAATAAATTATGAAATTGAGCTTCAATATGTTGTAATTCTATGTTTGTACCATGTTAATACATGATTATGTGAAGTTTGGGCCGAAATCATGCATTTAGAGCCTTTGAATGTCGAGATGAAGCTCAAGAACACAATCTGGGAAACCCAGAATTTTGATGTCCGCTCGAGCGGGGTAATGGTCGCTCGAGCGGGAAAATCGTGCTCTCAGCACTTTTGCAGAGTTGGATGTCCGCTCGAGCAGGACACCTCACGCTCGAGCGTGGAGTTTTGTAGACAGGCCTTCAGCTGGAGCGCTCTATTCCACGCTCGAGCGCATTTTTCATGCAACCAGTACTTTTGCAGGCCTTAAGGGTCTGCTCGAGCGGGTAAGTACACGCTCGAGCGGGGACCCTATTTTCTGAAATTTTATTCATGCATCCTGTGTTTCGTTTTCCGTTCTCTTTCACTTGTAATCACTCTTAGGCGTGTGTTAAACATTATAAATGAGTTAATGAGATAAGAATAAAGCCTAAAGAGGAATATGTGAATTAAGGAACGGATTGAATTGTTAATGACCCTTCTGTGTTCATGGAATGTGTAGGGTCAAGCTCCAGGGCGAATCCACAAGCCGATCGTTGTGAGTAATATCGATATTTGAAAGCTTGTCAATGTCCAATTGTTTATTCCCTTATAAACTTTATGAGTTGTTAGTTGGGATTGTGGATAAAAGTCTGACAAGAATGAATGAATGGACCAAAGGTCGTTTTGATATAAATGAATGGACCGAAGGTCGTTTGATGTGAATGAATGGACCGAAGGTCGTTTGATGTGAATGAATGGACCAAAGGTCGTTTAGATATAAATGAATGGACCGAAGGTCGTTTCGATGTGAATGAATGGACCAAAGGTCGTCTTGATATAAATGAATGGACCAAAGGTCGTTTTGATATAAATGAATGGACCGAAGGTCGTTTTGATGTGAATGAATGGACCAAAGGTCGTCCTGATATAAATGAATGGACCAAAGGTCGTTTTGATATAAATGAATGGACCGAAGGTCGTTTTGATGTGAATGAATGGACCAAAGGTCGTTTAGATATAAATGAATGGACCGAAGGTCGTTTCGATGTGAATGAATGGACCGAAGGTCGTTTCGATGTGAATAAATGGACCAAAGGTCGTCCTGATATAAATGAATGGACCAAAGGTCGTCCTGATATAAATGAATGGACCAAAGGTCGTCCTGATGTAAATGAATGGACCAAAGGTCGTTTTGACACATGTGAGTGGGCCGAAGGCCGTTTTGACATGAATGAGTAGGCCGAAGGCCGTTTTGACATGAGCGAGTGGGCCACCGGCCGTTTTGACATAAATGAATGGGCCGAAGGCCATTTTGACAAAAATGAATGGGCCGAAGGCCGTTTCGACATAAGTGAATGGGCCGAAGGCCGTTTTGCCATGAATGGAAACCCAAATGGGCCAAAGGTCAGAATGTTGGAACTACAGTTACTTGATTTGCATTTCGTATAGTCATATATATTTGCTAATTAGAAGTATGAATTGGGCCCAAGGCCGTTTGGAGCATGTTGTTCTACATATTGTGATGTAACTGTCATATTTGATATTGTTCATTGGGCTATCGCTCACGCTCATTCATGTGTTTGTAGGTGAGCCAAGAGAAGCACAAACCCAGCCCCAGTGAAGTCTGCTAGGGACAACATGAGTTTTGGGAGAGTCAGCCTTGTGCCTCACGCATGAGACCATCCTTGCCCTTTTATTATGTACTTGTGTTTTGTCTTGTTGGCAAGGGCCCGGTGTATGTCTGTAAATAGTCTGTCATAGATTGACTCATTTTTGGATGATCCTGTCTGTAATGAATTTTGTGAAACTGTACCTTTGATGTGGGTTATTAACATATGTATCTCTGGAATGTTATGATGTGCATATAAGCACGGCTCTATGGACAAAGTTTTTAAAATTGCTTCCGTTTGGCCCCTTTCACTCTGATGAGTTTTGTCTTATTTGGTTTGAGGCCGTAGGTAATCTCGTGATTACTGGCCGGTTATGGCCTTAACCCAGAGGGGCGGGTTCGGGTCCTGACATTAGGGTTGTTTTGTTAATTACGGGAAATGCCCTAATTACATTGGTGAATTAATTTGTGAAATTAATTTGAGAAATGAGGAATTGAGTTGAGAATGTTGAAATTGGAAATGTATGGGATTAAAGGGTGTAGTTGGATTCATTTATCACTCACCTAGTTAAAATGTTGATGTTTTATCCATTTGGTGCATTTATTTTCTGTTTAGAAATAATTGCTTTGGGCTATCGGTGGAGGATAGTCTTGATTGTTGTAGACAATGCATGATGATTAGGCAAACAAAAACTAATCGATTGAGTATGCTATCGAATGTAGCGGTTGGAATAATACATTAACTTTATGTATTGATTGATTGTATATGATCTATGTTTATATACATGTGTTGTATGGGAGGAGATAGGGGATGTACTCCACGGTTTAGGGGAAGATAGGGGATGGACCTCTAAACCGGATTTCGTGTGACATTGATACAGCACTAAAATGTGTATCAAGTGTTGATTATGGAAGTGTTTGAATTGATTTGATATAGCACTGAAATGTATATCGTTATCAATTGTGAAGTATAGAAGTGTTTCTATGTTATATTGTTACAGCACCAAAATGTGTATCGTTCGTAAAGTATGGAAGTGGTTTATGTGTTATTGATACAGCATCAAAATGTGTATCCATCATGAATTTCGAAAGTGTTTTAAAAGATGAGTCTCAATCTCATTAAGCTGTTTGGCCAGGTTCTGAGCCTTGTTTTCAAACTCAAAGTTGAAAAAGAAATGGGAAATGAAATGTAACATGGACTTGAATGTCATGAAACTGTAATGTGATAAGTGGGAATATAAGTGTGGACCATCTATCAAATACTGTTATTTTAGTCCTTGTTTATAGTTGGTTTAGTATATTTCTACTGGGCTGTGGCTCACCCTATATGGGACATCATTTTCAGGTACAGGTAGCATGCCACCTCCAAGGACATAGCTTGCCAGGCTAGAGGCAGACAGACTTTTGTCGTTTTGTTATCTTTTGGATGTATTACATGTAAATTCAAGCCAAGGGCTTAATGTGTATTTGAGTTAGTACTCTCCTTTTTGTAACCAAGTGTTAACTTAGAAAGCTGTAAGCCCGTAGGACATTTGCTTTTGTTGTTAACATGTAATACTTTCTGTAATGAATTACTCTGATGAATAGAATGACGGTTATCTTTTATATCAATGCATGTCTAGATTGATGGGCTTAATGTTATTATTTTGAGGGCATTACAGTGGAGAGTTGATGTAGGTGGTAGAGATGTTGCTTCCGGCGGCAGCAAAAGAGGGAGAAGGAGAGGACATGAAGAGAGAGAAAGGGTTTTGTCGACAGCGTGCTCCTCACTAAGAGCGACGGTGCTGAGAGGAGAGACAGAGGACAGAGTGATGAGAGGTAAAGAAGAGAGAGAGAGAGAGAGCGCGAGAGAGAGAGAGAGAGTAATGGAATGATAAAAGATGAGAGATAGGTGGGAAACATATTTTGGGCCAAAACAATTTGACCATTAATTTTGTATGTAGGACAAAAATATGCATAAATTCAAAAAATATTCTACCATATTATATAGATATATATATATATATATATACTAGATCTATGATGGTATGGTCACTCAATCTTCGTAAAGACAATTAAATTCTAGGGACAATTGGTCTATTTTGGTAAGTTGGTTGAAATCAACTTTTTGATTTTTCAGTTTTTTTGGGTCATATCATCTCTATACTTTTTTTTTGAAAAAAAAACTAAAAAGCTAAAAAGTTAACTTTTAACCAACTTCTCAAAACAACTAGAGTGATTTTGGTCAATTATTTACAAATTAATAGAGAATCATAATTGCAATGCATGGAATCCTTGGTTGTAATTACTAGAATGTTTTTTTTTTTTTCTCTTTTTCTTCTCTCTTTCACTATCTGCAACTATTGGCCAACGCTTTCTTAACCCTCTCTAGTTGTTAATCACCCTTTCACCTACCCCCAACACCTCTATCACCACCCTCCACACCTCCCTACCCTCAACTCCTTTGCCACCTATAGTGTCCTGGATCTTGAACCTGACTTATTTATGTTAATTGGTTACCTGTTACCTTATACTTGTATTATTTTTGAACTTTTGGAACTGATGGGTTTGCATTTGACCTTTTTGTTATTATAATGGGGACCTCTTTCTTGATGTTTGGAGTCTTGATTTTTAAGTTTACATGATGGTTGGATAAGATTAGATCAAAAACCCCAAATTCAAATATTTATTTTTTAGTAGTGTTCACTCTTTTGTGCTTTTCTATCTCCACACTTTGAATCTTGATATGAGTCCAGAACCATTGAAAAGCTTACTTTTGGGACTTCAATTTAGATACAAAATTGACCAAATTCTAACTCCAAAAGAGGGAGTTTGAAGTTTACCATGTAAAAGCTATCTAGGTCTATCCGCACATATAGCGATCCCAGTTTTCCCTTTTTGTATTTGTTGTATTCCGGACCTTGGTTCCGTGGAGTTGGTGGTTGTATACCTTGTTGTCATCCTTTAACTCTTTTTGTTTGAATTTTAGGATGTGTTGAGCATGTTTCGAGCAAGTAGGTCGAGCCTTGGTCTAAATCCTTGTTGCTAGGTTTTTGGTCTTTCTGCTCGAGCGGAGATTGCACACTCCCAGTATTTTGTGCCCTGCAAAACTTCTGCAGGTGTGGTTTCTACGCTCGAGCGGATTTCTTGCGCTCGAGCGGGATTGTTGGAGCTCGAGCGGGTAGTACATTTTTGAGTGTAAGTTCTGGGAGGGGAGAATCTACACTCGAGCGGACTGGTTTTCACGCTCGAGCGGATGTACTTTATTCTTGTGTCTTGGCGCTCGAGCAGGACTTCTTGTGCTTGAGCGTGTCCAGATTTTTGTGCTTGACGCTCGAGCGTTGTGTTTTCCGCTCGAGTGGGAATGTCGTATATCAGAAGGCAGTTGGGCATTTCTAAATCACTTTTTACATCCTCACTCTCTCTTACTTTTCAAAAACGCCATTTGAGAGCCTCTCTCTCTAAAACCTTGCCTTCTCTCTAGGTATTGATCTAGTAAGAGTTGTTTCCTCACCTTTGGCCTTTACAAAAAAGTTGTTGATCATCGAGGGCTATCTTTTGATCCAAGAATCTCGGGATTTGGAGCATTTCCGTTTTCTTCATCTTCTTCGTTGGGTGTCAACTTTTGAGGTAGGGATTCCTACTCACTCTTATGGTCTTTGACATAGATCTTTGGTTGTTTTGATAAAGTGTTGAAGTTGGGAAATTTTGGGACCTAGGGTTTCAAAATGTTAAAAGAGGGTTTTGTTATTTTGATCCTAAAATGTGTATTGTGGGTTTCAAAATAATGATGTTGTTGTTGGTTGTTGATATATAGACCATTGGGTCAATATTGGGAAATGGTTGTATGAATTAATTGGTATGATTAATATGGGAAAATTGTGGTTATATGGAATTGAGTTGGAAATAATGAAATTGGCTCATTATATAGTAGAATGGTGGAGTTGGATTTATTAATCGCTCACTTTTGAAAACATTGATATTTTATCTGTTAGAGCTTTTATTATCCGTTTAGAAATAATTGCTTGGGCTACCCGTGGAGGGTAGTTTTGATTGTTGTAGACAATGCATGATGATTAGGCAAACTAAAACTAATCAATTGGATATGTCATAGAGTATGACGGTTGATAGAATACATTAACGTTATGTATTGATTGATTGTGTATATGACCTATGTGTATATACGTTGTGTGTGTGGGAGGAGATAGGGGATGTACTCCACGGTTTAGGGGAAGATAGGGGATGGACCTCTAAACCAGATGTTGTTTGGGAGGAGATAGGGGATGGACTCTACTGATACAGCTCATACGCTTGTCAGTTAACGTGTTGATACAGCTTATATGCTTATCTATGGAAGTATTGATACAGCTCATATGCTTATCTTTGGAAGTGTTGATATAGCTAATATGCTTATCTGTTGAAATGTGGATACAGCTTGTATGCTTATCTGTTGAGATATTGATACAACTAGTATGCTTATCTATTGTAAAATGGGAAACGTTTAATATGAGTTACTGTCTCATATAAGTGGTTGGCCAGGCTTTGAGCCGTTGATGTAAATTGTGAAATTGATAAGAAATGGAAAATGAAATGAAACATGGACATAGTGGTCACGTAATGGAAATGGGTTATGAATTGATTTATGGAATTAGAACATTTATCAATTGCTAATGTCTTAGTTACTGCTCATACTGTGTTTAGCATATCTCTACTGGGCGTTGGCTCACCCTATATGGGACATTATTTTCAAGTACAGGTAGCATGCCACCTCCAAGGACATAGCTTGGATGGATATGGGAGTTGAAGACTTTTTTTGATTATTTTGTTTGTATTACATGTATATCAAGCCAAGGGCTTATTTTGTATAGAGTTAGTACTCTTCTTTGTGTAACCAAGTGTTGACTTGGAAAGCTGTAAGCCCATAGGGCATTTACTTTTGTTGTTAACATGTAATACTGTTGTAAGAACTACTCTGATGAATAGAAATGGTTGGTTTCTTTTATATCAATGCATGTCTAAAGCGATGGGTTTTATGTATTATTTTGAGGGCGTTACAACACATGCAAAATATATGTTCTGCACAAGCATATTATGAAAGAGAGCATTTTTTATTGGACAGACCCGTATATAGAAGCTTCGTATGAGCAGACATGGGCTACAAACCTTGATTTTTGAACCTTTTCCCCTCAAAATCTAATTTTTTCTTTCTTTTCCCCTTATTTCTTTCAACTCTCTCTCTCTCTAAAACTCTTTTCTGTTCTCTCTCTCTGCAAACCACCGCCAAACTATACAAAACCCTTGATCCACCATACTTAGAGTCAAACCCTCATCTTGGTTCTTTGGGCAAAAATGTAGAGAGCGTTGAGTGTGTCGTTTTGACCTGGAGCGATTATTGATCCAACAACCTTGAAATTTCAAAATTCATACTTCTTCCTCTCCATGTTTGAGGTAAGGATTTTCTTAACTTTGTGTAAATATTTTAGCAAGATTATGTGGTATTTTGATAGTTATGATTGTTTGAGAAATTAGGATTTTGTTATTATTATCATTGCCCAAATTGGGGGTTTACTTGAACTTTTGTAAAGTTTCTCAAATTGTTCTTCAAAACATAACCCATAGTGTATGAATTTAAAGATTTTGTTCTTAAATTCAAAAAATCCCAAATTTTCAAAAACCTAGAAAATGTGGGAAGTTTGAATGTGGATTGTGAATTGAGAAATTATGAAAATTCTTCGAGATGTTGATATATCTTGAAAATATGGGAAATTTATGAAATTCTTGAAAAATTATGAATGTTTGGAAGGTATTGAGAAATGATCAGATTATTGGAAACCATGTTTTATTTCGAAAGTACTGAAAATTGTGAATTATGCTCTAAATATTGCCTTATTGGAATATTTTGATAGAAATAATTGTTTTGGCAATCGGTGTAGGATTGCATTAGCCTATTGTAGAATTGACATGAAAAATAGGAAAATTGAAACATTTGGAAAAGCATGCATATCATTGACAAACTAATGATTTCATGTTTTTACTATTTATCGCATTTGAGAAATGCATTGTGATTGGTTGTTGAGAACTTTAGAAAAATATTAAGAAATGGGATAAATACCTTGGTAAATTTGGTTAGGGTGTGTAGATATGATTTGAGAATTAAATTGGCTTAAGGTCCATGGTGAAAGTCCTAAAACTTGTGCGTAGTAGGTTCCAATTTCCTTTCTGTTAATAGCCGGTAGAATGGGGTATTTGGTAGTGCTTTAAGAGACTACTAGCAAACACGTACCTAGGGATTTGCAGTGTTATATTTTTCGCCCAATGTTTTGATGAAACAAAAGTTGTTGAATCGTTTACGATTTTGGAAAGTGCATGGCATGATCTCTTGCAAACAAAACATATATTTTGAGCATGGCGCATTAATGCATCTCATGATCATGATAATGTTAAAATTCATGTACTTTGTTACGATTATCTCTGTTGGGCTATATGCTCATCCCTATGTAGAAAACCATTTTTAGGTGTTGGTGGTATGCCTCTACTGAGATGAAGGCCTAAGAGGATTGTGGGAGCTAAGGCTCATAATTTGTGTATTTTGTGAAGCATAAGGCTTAACTTGTATTGGGTTGAAACCCTTATTTTATTTGTAATAGGTCAAGTCCCTAGAAAACATCCAAGCCTTTAGGGCATTTACTTTTGGATGTCATTCAGTTGAATGTTTTTCCTATTACATGCTATAGATTCATGCTTGTTGGGTTATGAATATATTAGTGCATGTAACCACCTCTTGTGAATCTCAAAACATTTAAAATGGGATATATATATATATATATAATGAAATGAAAGAGATTGATATCTGTTATGAATGTTGACTCATGTCGAGATTTTGTTTTTCTGCATGTATAATTGTATTAATTAATGGGAATGAATGATGAATGTAGTTTTGATTTGATAAATCAGGTCTTAAGAAATTGAGGGCGTTACACCACCATAGTCTCCTTCCATGTTCCACAAGAGAGAGAGAGAGAGAGAGAGAGAGAGAGAGAAAGAGACAGAGTAGATCTAGATTTTCAATCGGAAGAAGGCAATCTAGTAATGATGAAAGAGATTTCAATGGTGAAAGTGCGATGGAGTTGTAGCAGTGATGGATTTGGTGGTAGTAGTGAGAAAAGGGTTGAGTGTAGTACAGGGGATTAGGGAAGGGTAGATATAGGGAGGTTGGTATCTCAGAAGGGTGTGAGATAGGAATGGCCAGCAGCTAAAGAGGGTGTGGGAAAGCTTTTGAGACAGTAGTGGCAATGAATGTGCTAGGGTCAGTGGAGGAACTGGCGATAAGGGTTGGGGGTGGGCAGTTAAGAGTGGGGGAGACGTGAGGGTAACAGGGGAGAATGAGGGAGGGATGGAGAGTGAGGAGGGTGGAGGAGGAAGGGTAATTGACAGTAAAGAAGAAGAAGAAAGAGAAAATGGAAGAATGGAGGAACAAGTGAAGAGAAAATAAAAATAAATCGTGGTAAAAAATGTAAAATTGTCAATGATTTTGTAATTTTATTATAATTCTCAACACTAGAGTAATTAAGAAAAAGGTAGCCAATATTTTGTAATTAATTATCTGTGGTACTCTCTTTCGTTTTTTTTTATATTTAATTTTCTCTAAGCATCTTTGTGATACTTGAGGTTAAGAGAAGTATTTTGAGTACTTAAAATCTGTATGTTGGTGCAAATTTGGTAAATGTGATGAAAGAAGATAAAACATAAAATATTCACCCCCATCAATTTAGTCAAATCTGGTGTGCACCTGGTTATTCGCATATCTGCCTCTAGGATACAATGAAGCCCAGTTTAAAGACTGATTGTGTTATGCATGTACAAAATTAGATCCAGAATACCTTTTTATTTTCTAATCTACAAAGTACAAAAAAATAAATAACAACATGAATTCCATAGAGAAAATCCATGGAAGTTCTGTCTTACAAATGCCAACCCTTTTCGTGTTTATATAGGCATAGGTTTGTGTCTATTGAATCCAAAATTTTGGTTTAAATCTAATGCTTACACCTCTTGATTTAAACTCAAAATTCACACCTCTCTATAATTCATATAATAAAATATATATATAAATATATATTATGAAAATCTTCTAACAATAAGTTTAATTAAATTGCATGGTTTCTAGCGAGATCGAAAGTTTTTCCCCAGCAGACGGTTCGAAGGCCAAATCTAAAACATAGCAATTGATGCCTTCAGGGCAAAGGAAAGAAAGAGGAGTGGAAATTGAGAACTCTTTGTGGGATCTTCGGAAAGGTATCCAGCACACCTGATAGTTCGCCCTCTCGTCTTGCTCTCGCAGAAAATTCGCTAATATATCAAAATGCCAAATAAAGACTGTATCATTAGACCTAGAGTCACCACCTAATTTTTTTGGAAAAACTAGGAAACTCGGACTCCAATTAATATAGGTCACTACCTGTCGCAACCGGAAAATTTGGTTTGAGAGTTTAGGTATAAGAAAGAAAGGTCATAAATTGACCATCCTCTTACTCACCCAATCAAAGATCGACTTGTACTAATTCTTGATATGAGAATCATTTCCAAGATATGTTCATACCCCAATTATTAATGTTATCTTTATTATGTGAGGTAAACAAGTATAGAGTAAATCACCAATTTTGGAAAGCTTATACTCTCTCAAAAATAAAAATAGTTTTATTACGAGGATTTTTCTAGAAAAGGACTGAAAAACCCTCACAAGAGATAGAGGCATTTTCAAAGACAAAATGCCCTCCAAACAATGAGCGAACATCAAGATATATTAAGTAAGCACATAGTCTCATGATAGCATGTTGGACAAAATAAGAAAGAATACAAAAGCAAGATGTAAATAAAAGGGAAGAAACTCACCTAGTACTCCTCAGGATCAAGCCAAGTGTGAAAGGGATTAGAGAGATCAAAAATATGGATAATCTTAGATGCAAAAGTATAAAAATGCAATAACTCATAAAATGAATCCTATGAGCCCGGTTGCCACTAAAATCTCATGTGAATCATTTCAAGCATGGAAATCATCTCAATACATATAATCGACATAACGAGATAGCAACAATAATAAAACATGATGTATTGGGCTTAAAAAGTACAAACTAAGCTATGATCATGAAAGATAGACACGAGATAAGAAAATGAATGAAAATGGTGAAGAAATGTATAATGACTAAGATCTACCCCTTTACACATGAAAATAAGCCAAGATCTCACCTAAGAAGGGAGGTAAAGGCTCAAAGTCATGAAACATGGAGTCGAGGCAAGTAGATCTCAGCCATTATCAAAGAGCACAATAACAAAACGAGAAATAAATGGAAAGCAAGTAAACGAGAGGGAAGTGGTTGGAATCTACCTCCAATACATGAAAATAAACATGAGTGGTTTTGTGGAGATAGATTCCATCATTTCACCAAGAGCAAAACTAAGAACAAAAAACAAATGCTACTCTACTTCAAGGAAAACAAAAAGAAGAAAGGGAGAGATAGATAATGAGGTGAATCTGTTCCAAAAGAACATGGAAAAAGGCATTTGGCAAAGCAAAGGCCTCAATCCATGAAAGGAAACATGAGAGAAATAGATTCAACCCATAATCTGAGAAAACTTAAGCTAATAAGAAAGATAATGGAAGTTAGAAAGTAGAAAATGGACTAAATCTACTCTCTCTACACATGAAAATGAGCATGAAATACCCAAATCCATAGAATGATGGTTCTGAGAGAGTAGATTCAACTATCTTTCAAGAAAATGAAAGCTAAAGGAAAGAGAATGGAAGAAGTCTCACTATCTACTAATGGAAATGACCATGAGATGCTTAAATCCATGTAATGATAGGTTGAAAGAGTAGACTCAACCTTTTCAAATGAAAAGCACATGTTTGGCTTCCAAAAAATGCAAGAAAGTGGTAAGAAAATGAAGATAATGGAGCTAAAACCAATGTAAATAGGATTTGGCTAGAATCCTAACGATACATGCCCAAGATACAACTAAAAGGAAAATAAATGCAGCAATATAAAGTGTTTGATTACCGAGAAAAGGAAAGAAAGTTCTAAGAAAATGAATAGAATGCAACTCAAGTGATATATGGGGGAATTGGCAAGAATCCTTAATCTATTCAAGTCTAACAAGCTATATACTCCAAAGATCACAACAGATAGAGAGTGTTTGGGAGAAGTGAAAAGAAAAAGTAAAGGAAAGAAAATGCTCCAAGATAGAGATTTACCTCTTTGCCAAACCTCCAAGCAAGCGAGAATCAAGTCCAAACAGTAGATGAGTCTTCTCAAGCTTCCCTCAAGTCTCAAATGGTGCTGAAAATCCTCCAAGTCACTAATTTAACCCTAATAAAAGATAGACAGGATAGAGCAATTGATTATGTTCTTTCGATGTCATTGGAAATCTAAAGTAAAAAAGGAAAATCAAATCCTAGGGTAATTACTTGCTAATCACGCCAAAGTAAAATAAATTACCAAAAATGTAAATATTTGAGTTAGGCTCAAATTGAGATACTGTAATGAAAACGAAACATACTAGAAAAACTTAGTCAAAATTGGATTCATCTAGATCAAGTTAAAGATAAATAAAATATTTTCTAAAACGACAAAATCGCAAAATTGATGGCCAAAATGTTGGAATTCACTCAAAATCCATCATAGGCCATGACAAAGTGATGGGTTTTGATTGTTATGATATTTTTCATGTCTCGACTAAATTTCATGCCATTTAGAGCACGTGATGTCTTGCGTCTATTGGCCTTTTTGCCATTGCCTTGCTTGCCCAAAAGTTTCAAAAATTCTATAACTAAATACTATGCATCAGGTTTGAATTTGTCAAATTGTTAGTAGATTAAAGGAGTTGCTTCCCCCCCCTCCATTTCACTATTTTGGATTTGATGAAAAACTTTCATTAATATTGCTAATTTGTATAAATTTAACTTTTATGATTATAAACTTCATATTGAATTCTTGAGTTATTCACGCCCTTAAATTGGATTATTTAATTTATATTACACAATTGATTTACTTAAAGGTTTTGTGTTTGTTTGCTTAAAAAAATTAGGGCTCATCTATTTGTGTTTTTGATTCCTATAGGAGAGTAATGCTTTTTATCCAATTGCATTATAAAAACATTTTATTACATTTGGTGCTATGTTTTTTTCATTGCATTCGGAGTTTTTTGTTTTTTAATGTTTTTTAATCATGTTGTTGACCCAGAAAAAAAAAAAAAATAAATAAATTGCACTTCATTATTTTTGTCCACCGTTAGACAAAACAGTGCCATTTTTTCCAAAATGATACTGTTTCTATTGGTAACGTTCCAACCCATTAGATCCACTCCTCTTCACATGTCTTCATCTTATGCAAGGTGTAGTAGGGCACTGAGGGATCAATTGCTGGAGAGGATCTGTTTAGGAAGTATGGATACAGATATGATATGGATATGGATATGGATATGGATATGGATACGATGATATGATAAAATTTTAAAAAATAGGATACGGGGTACGGTTAGCTCGTGTTTGTAAAAAAAATATTTTTTAAATTAGTAATAACAAGTTACATGTAAGCTAAAGAATGTTGAGGGACTACATTGTAATTTTATAATGTATAATATTAACCTTTAAGAATTAGGTATTATAAATTCACTATGTTCTTTTTATCAAAGAGCTAAACAAAATATTAGAAAATATTCTTGTATTTATCTTTATAATTATATTATATTTTAATGGTATGCAATAAATGTTACACTTCTAATTTCGTAAAAGAAGTAATACGTGATTTGGAGCATTCGATACTTCAAAATTAAGCATTCAATACTCAAAAAATAATAAAAAAATGAATTAAAAAGTATCCAATACGTTGAATAAGTATCTAGTATATATCCGCGAATATCTAAAGAGTATTGGTATTCGATACAGATATAATACAAATGCGTCACCCTTTTAAAATATTTGTGCTTCATAGGGATCCATACCCAAAAAGAGAGTGTGCGTAAAAAGAAAAGGGGGAGATTATTTGGTTTGGCTGAGAAATAAATGTCAGTTTGTATTAAATATTGTGGTTGGATAAAATCACCACTCTTTTTATTGGCACTGTCTAGGGGTGGGAATTTGAAACGTAAATCGTTAACATGACTCGAATCGTACATGTAATTAGAGAGTTAGGGTTAATCATTTTTTGACTCGAATCCGAATATGATACGACCTGGAAATACGAATATTAAATGGGCCGTGTTGGGTTGAACATGCGAAACTCGAAATGGACATGTTTGACCCGCGTATCCACTATTGACTAGCATGTAACTTGAATAATAAACGTGTCGTGTTAGAATTAACACAATTATAAGTAGGTCAGGTCAGTGTTAAGATAATTGGCACATTTAATTAAATAGGTCGTGTTATTGTTGGATTATTTTAAATACGAACCCGATATGACACGACATGAAACGATACGACATATAGCGATCCCGGTTGTCCCTTTACTGTTCTGTTGTATTCCGGACTCGGTTCCGTGAAGTTGGTAGTGGTATCCATCTTGTTGCCGTCCTTTAATTTCACTTGATTGAGTTTTAGGATGATTTTGGGCAGAGTTGTTACAGGTTGGTTAGGCTTTGGTTTCAATTATTTGTTGCCCAGATTTTTGGCGTTTCGCTCGAGCGGGTCTTCTTACGCTCGAGCGGGGATTGCACACCTCCAGTATTTCGTGTTCCTGCAAAAACTTCTGCAGATGTGATTTTTACGCTCGAGCGGGTTTGTTTACACTCGAGCGGTGGCGCTCGAGCGGGTTTGTTGGCGCTCGAGCGGGTAGTACTTTCTGGGTATAAGTTTTGGGAGGGGGAAATCTACGCTCGAGCGGACTGGTTTTCGCGCTCGAGCGGAAGTGCTTTATTCTTGTGTCTTGGCGCTCGAGCGGGCCTTATTGCGCTCGAGCGTGTCCAGATTTTTGTTCTTGGCGCTCGAGCGTTGTGTTCTCCGCTCGAGCGGGTCATGCGTATATGAGTTATCCGCTGGGTGATTTTAAATCACTTTTTACTTTCCTTCCTCTCTCCTACTTTTTCTAAAACCCATTTTGAGAGCTCCTCTCTCTAAAACCTTGACTTCTCTTTAGGTATTGATCTAGTAGGAGTGATTTCCTCACCTTTGGCCTTTACAAAAAAGTTGCTGATCGTCGAGGGCTATCTTTTGATCCGAGAAGTTCGTGGTTTGGAGCATTTTCGTTTCCATCATCTTCTTGGTTAGGTGTCATTCTTTGAGGTAGGGATAACCTACTCCTCATTATGGGCTTTGTCTTTAAATTTTAGTATTTTGAGATGTTGGGGTTGGTTTGGTAATTTTGTGAAAGTTTGGGGCTTTTGTGTAAATTTACAAAAGTTGGGGTTTTAACTATATAAAACCTAGATGCATGTTTGGCATGGAAAAGTGAAATTAATGTTAAAACATTAATGAAAATGAAACCGTGAAGGGTTGAAATGTTAATTATGGAAAATGCCCTAATTACATTGATTGATTAATTTGTATAATTAATTGTGAAAATTGAGAAGGGAAGGGATTAAAGGGTGTAGTTGGATCATTTATCGCTCACCCAATTGAAATGTTGATTTAATATCCATTTTTGTGCATTTATTTTCTGTTTAGAAATAACTGCTTTGGGCTATCGGTGGAGGATAGTCTTGATTGTTGTAGACAATGCATGAGAATTAGGCAAACTAAAACTAATCGATTGAATGTGTCATAGAGTATGACGGTGGATAGAATACATTAATTTTATGTATTGATTGATTGTGTATAGAACCTTTGTGTTTATATGCATTGTGTGTAGAGGAGGAGATGGGGGATGTACTCCGCGGTTTAGGGGAAGATGGGGGATGAACCTCTAAACCGGATAGTCTTGGGAGGAGATGGGGGATGAACTCCGTAGATACTGCTCATATGCTTGTCTAGAGAAGTGAAGATACAGCTCATAGGCTTATCTTTGAGAAGTGTAGATACAGCTCATATGCTTGTCTAGTGAAGTGTGGATATAGCTAATATGCTTATCTGTTGATGCGTAATATGTTTATCTGTTGATGTATTGATATAGCTAATATGCTTATCTATTAAATAAAGGTGGAGAATGAAAAGTGACATAGACTCGTATGTTATGAAATTGTGACGTGATATATGGGGATGTATCAGTGTTGGCCATCTATCAATTGCTAATCTTTTAGTCATTGTTCATATTTGGTTTAGTGTATTTCTACTGGGCTGTGGCTCACCCTATATGGGAATATCATTTTCAGGTACAGGTAGCATGCCACCTCCAAGGACGTAGCTTGGGAGGCTAGAGGCGGGCAGACTTTTGTTGTTTAGTTTCTCTGATGTATTACATGTATATTCAAGCCAAGGGCTTAATGTGTAAATGAGTTAGCACTCTTTTGTTGTAACCAAGTGTTAACTTGGAAAGCTGTAAGCCTTTAGGGCATTTGCTTTTGTCGTTAACATGTAATACTTTTTGGTAATGGAACTCTGATGGATAGAAGAATGTGGAGCTTTTATATATCAATGCATGTCTATATTGATGGGTTTAATGTTGTTATTTTGAGGGCGTTACACGACATGACACGATTCGACCCCTAACACTATTTAATGATTTGTTTTAAGTTTCAAGGTTGTTTTGTTGCATCCAATGTTTTTGTTTTCTATTAAAAAAATTAAAAACTGAAAGAACAAAAATTCATTTTGTTAAGGTAGTGTTGGTATCATTGTCAATACAGAAAATAAATTTTAAAAAAAATGTTTTGTTTTGAAAAAAATAATGTGTAATACATATTTTTAAAATAAAAAAATAATAAGAAAACATATTTAATGAGTTATTGAATGCTAGGCATTGTAGGAAGGGAGGAGAGGGGATGCCAACAATTTTTTTCGAAACAATGAAATGTCTTTTTTCTTTTCACAAAATTTAAAAATTATTTCAATTTTTAGAAACAAAAACGAATACAAAACGTACTTTATTTCTCAAAACAAAAAATGAAAAAACAACTGGACAACAATGTTTTCATTGCCAAAAACAATAGCAATAATATTCAAAATTTTGATGGGGAAAAGAAAAATTGATTTTTTGTTTTGGTTGGCGCCTCAACAATTTTTGATGCAGTGTTAGTAGATGATTAAATTTATTTTTCGGTGTCAATCTAATTGGAATTGATTAGTTTTGTTTTGATACAAAGAAGAGTCACTTTCTTTTATTGAGGCTCGTGTCAGCATTTTATGTACATTAGTTTTCATAATTAATGTATTTCTTTTTCACCGATAAACTAATTAAAACAAGGGAGAATTCTACATCAATGAAATAGAGAAAAAAAAAAAAATTACATAGAGATGAAGAGATGCAACTCACACTTGCACTCCCTATGTTTTACAATTTTTTTTTGATATTCTACCCTACACTGTTATTTCGACAACACTAGAACAAAGATGGAGCTTGTCATCACACCAGATCACCACCTATTAAAACTATCTACACCTATTAATTAATAGGGTTAGTGAGACGTAGAAAGAAAAACTAGATACAAACTCATATTTACTTAGTATATAAAGGGTCATGTATTCTATGTAAGTTATGTTATTTCTGATGTTGATTAGTATAAATATCATAATCGGATCATTTTTAGTAATGATTAAAAAAAATGAGTCAGAATTAAACACTATATAAAGTACGTATAACCAAAAACTTTTAGATCATAATCATCGCAACGAATTATAACTAATAGCATAACAGATCATAATAAAAATCCATAAAACAATAATAACAATAACAAACACACATCAAAGCTGATCCCATATAACAATAATGCGTTGTATATGATGCATAAATTAATACACACACAACTGTGTCCATACAAATATTATATCATGATGTACAATGCAATTTTAGTATCTCATGCTGACAAACATTCTATTAGCTTTGCATTATGAATAGAATATGCAATTAGTGGATTACATTTATTTATATAGTGTTTGAATTATGAATTTGAATATAAATTTAAAAAGAAAGAAAAAGAAATAGAAAAAAAAAATTTAACTTATATTTCATTCATATTTGTCTCATATCAAATCCCTATCAAAATTTAGAATCCAAACACAGTCTTAACACTATTGAAAAGGAGAAACTAGAAATTTAAGCATACCTTTTTTTTTTTTTTTTTGTAAACAATTATACGAGGGAAAGAGAAATGGTTGTTGCAGGGATCACAATGGAAATAGAGATATAGATGGAGATGGAGACCTTTACATTCTATATTTGAGAAGTGGAAAGAAATTCTTTTCTTGGTTTGATCATTGATATATGTGGCACAAATGTTTGATGCTTTGCTTCCATGGATTAAAGATGACAAAGGATATATACTAGCTACTTTTTCTCTTTTGCTTTTCCCTAAAGATTTTTTTGTCTTGAGAAAAATGACATTCTTTCCTTGATAAGTCAATAAATCTTCACCATCAATTCAATTACAAGTTTAAGTTATTAAATAAAGAAATAATTTTTATTATTTATATTTTTGATATATCCTTTTTTTATAAGCGGATTAAATATGTGCAAATTTTTTAGTTATTTAGTAAATAGTAAGGTTAGAATATAAGATTTATTCTCTTATCTAATAATCATAAATTATATTAAATTGTTAAAAAGAATAATAGTTTGATTAATTTTTTTTTTGATAACTCGGTATCCAGTCCACTAGACCAACTAATTCAGGGGACTAGTCTCACCGTCCATTAGTGGGAGCCCCAATTAAAGTGAGTTTGGATTTGCTAAAGTTGTAGATCTCAACTTCATAGGCAAAGTTGCCATATTATAGGACTAATTTGTACTCATGTAAATGATTTGAATCGTTTATCTCATATGACAAGTTGAGAAAAATATGCATGCAAAAAATTAGTTTAATCAGACATAACTAATCACATGATTAAATCACATATATATATATTATAATAAATAAATGATCTATTCTTAAAAATATGTAAACTGTATAGATAAAAATGATTTAATAGCGTGACAATCATCTACAATAAGAACCTCTTGTCTTCCCCAAGAATCCATTGGATGAGAACACAAAAAATAATCACTAAAACCCAGTTCTCAATTAATTACTCTGTCCAAAGATGACCTCTTCCCACTTTTTTTCTTCTTGGTGGAACAAGGCACATGACACAACAAGGATTAGTAATTTAGCCATATAAAACATGTATAATATAGTTGCCAAACATTCACGGCATGAAGGACATATAAGGGGGAGTGAACAAAGTAGTTTTTGCTAGCTCCATCAAACTAAGTTTCAAATTGATTGGAATAGGAGCGTTATAGTTGAAAAACAAAATACAAAGTTTCTTTTATAGATCATGAGTGCAACAAAGCAATATTGTACAATACAATCAAGTAAATCGCAATGTACAGTTTGGATGACTAGTTCATGTTAGGAAAATGTTATGCACTAACATTACCACATTCTAATAGTTCAGTCAACAAAATTTAAAACCAATTAATTTGGCAAATTTATTTTCATAAATCTTTATAAATAACATTAAAGATCCAAATACTAATCTTCAACAGCCACATGCTATAAATCACACAAAGTAATGGTAAATTACACATGCAACATATAGCGACCCCGGTCTTTTCCCATTTGATTATTATATTCGGACTTAGGCTCCGTAGATTCTGTCATTATATAATTGTTGTTGTTGTCCCTTTTTTTTCTCATTTGGAGTTATAGGATGTGTTGGGCAGGTTTGTTTCAGGTTGGTTGGGTTTAGAAACCAAGTGTTGCTGTCCAGAATTTTGGATCTTCGCTCGAGCGAGGAGTTTGTCGCTCGAGCGAGGAGTTTGTCGCTCGAGCGAGCTGTTATTTTTGGTTCTTCGCTCGAGCCGGGGTTTGGTAGCTCGAGCGAGAGGTTGCGTCTGTTTTGGACCTGTAGCTGTGCATTCTTGGCTCGAGCGAGCTTTTCTTCGCTCGAGCGAGTTAGTTCGTTCTTCGCTCGAGCAATAGTTCCTTCGCTCGAGCGTGTGTCTGGTTACAGACCTGAGGGTTTGAGTTCTTCGCTCGATCGAGTTTTCTTTCGCTCGAGCGAGCTTTTGGGTCCTTGGCTCGAGCGTAGCTTCTCTGTGTCTGGTCGCTCGAGCGACAAAGTCTTCGCTCGAGCGAGCCTGTCCAGTTTATATACACAGCAGCTGGTTTTGATCAGTCTTTTTCATCTTCTTTTGATTCTAAACCCTAGGTTCGACTTCTCTCTCTCCCTACTCACCTTCTTTCTTAGATTTGATCTATTTAGAGGGTGTTTCTACCCTAGTTGCTTTATTAAAAATATAGAGGGAGTCGAGGGCTTTCATTTAATCTGAACATTTGGCGATTTGGAGCACATTGGTTTTTGGGCACTCATCTCTGTCTTCACCTTTTGGGTTGTTTTCTTTGAGGTAGGGATTTCCTACTCCATTTTATAGGTTTTAATCTAAGCTTTGGGATTTTGATATGTTGGGGATACTTTGGTAAATTTTGGGAAAAACCCTAGTTGTATTATTAAATTAATTTGTATAATTAATTCATGGAATTGGGAAAAGATGGTTAAATTCATGGAATTGGGGAATTCATTGATTAAATGGCGTAATTGGATAATTTGAATCATTTGTCTATTGAATTGTTGACATAGTTATTTTCAGTTTAGAAATAACTGTTTTGGGCTATCGGTGGAGGATAGTCGTGATTGTTGTAGACATTGCATGTGGATTAGGAATAACTGAAACTAATCACATTGGTTAAGTCATTAATTTTGACTATTGCATTGATACAGAAAATACGTGTATTGATTGAGCATTGCATTTGCATACATTGTTTTGTGTGGGAGGAGATAGGGGATGTACTCCACGGTTTAGGGGAAGATAGGGGATGGACCTCTAAACCGGATTTTGTTTGGGAGGAGATAGGGGATGGACTCCATTAGCATCACTTTTATGTGTGCTTATTTATATTGAAGTGTTTTATTGATACAACACTAAAATGTGTATCAATCTGGAAGTATGAAGTGTTTTGATTTGGGCTTGAGTCTCATTTGTTTGTTGATATTGGAAAGATGTGAATATGATATATGTAATTCACTGTTGTAAGTTTGGCCAGGTTCTGAGCCATGTTGATAAAATTGGAAAGTAAAACGTGTCTTAGACAATAGTGTCAAGAGACTGTAAAATGAATTAATTAATTATCTTGGTTAACCATCTGTTGAATGCTATTGCTTTATTCATTGCTTATATGTGGTTTAGTATATTTCTACTAGGCTGTGTGTGACACCCCTGTTCCGTAGTATGTTAATTGGTCCTTAACATGATGTGATTATGTATTTTGATATGATTTTGTGTTCCACTATGTGAAAATATGTGGTTTGAAATTTTATCTGTTCATCGTAGGAATATCTGTTTGAGTAGCCTGCTTTGGAAATTTAATTGAGGGCCTTATCGGCCACGGAACCCGAAATTGATTACGCCATTGTGGTTGGCATAATTTTTAGGGCCTACGGTGAAATTTAATTGAAATTTGATTCTGGTCAATTTAAACTGATTAAATTGATAAATTAAGTACCCCATTATTTTATATTAAAATATTTGTTAGTGCGGCTTGTTGTATATTTGTATTGCACTCTCCTTTAGCTCTCTTAAAACTCAAAATCTGAGTTAGGCAATTGAGAGTGAGAGAGAAGCCGGCCATGGAGAGAAAAAGGGAGAGATTTGTGTAATTTGGGCTCAAGACTTGGGAATTTGAAGATCTAGCTCAAGATTTGGCTAGAGCTTGAGTGTTGAAGCTCTTAGGTAAGTGAATTCATGGACTCTTACTTGTAATTTGTAAGTTCAAGGGTTGTTTGTGATCAAGAACATGTAATGAGTTGATTTTTGTTGAGTTTGAAGTCTTAGAACTCATGCATGCAAGAAATTACTTTGAATTTGCATGTTTGAGCTTGAAACACATGATTCATGTGGAGTTTTGGTTAAAGCTCATGTTGTAATCACCATTTGTGCCATCTAAGTTGAGAATGATGAGCATCTCCCACATGCATGTACAAATCATGGGAGTATAAGTCTTGAATGTTTGAATTTGAGCATGTTGATGATGGGTTTGAGATATTTTGGGACATGCATGTAGATAATTCATGTAATTGAGCTTTCCTAATGTTGTAATCTTGCATTAGTAGCATGTTAGCATGTGTAAATGTGTAATTTGAACCATTGCATGCAAGAAATGTAGATGGAAAACCGATTTGGAGCTCAAGAACACGATCTGGGAAACCCAGATTTTTGAGGTCCGCTCGAGCGGGGCAATGGCCGCTCGAGCGGGAAAATCGTGCTCCCAGCATTTTTGCAGAGTTGGATGTCCGCTCGAGCGGGACACTCCATGCTCGAGCGTGGATTTTCGTAGACAGGCCTTCAGCTCGAGCGCTCTGTTCCACGCTCGAGCGCATCTTTCGTGCAACCAGTACTTCTGCAAGCCTTAAGGGTCCGCTCGAGCGGAGAAGTTTACGCTCGAGCGGGGACCCTGTTTCCTGGAATTTTGTTCATGCATTCTGTGATTCGTTTTCCGTTCTCTTTCACTTGTAAGCACTCTTAGGCATATGTTAAGCATTGTAAATGAGTTAATGAGATGAGAACAAAGCCTAAAGAGGAATATGTGAATTAAAGAACGGATTGAACTGTTAGTGACCCTTTTGTATTCATGAAATGTGTAGGGTCAAGCTCCAGGGCGCATCCACAAGCCGATCACTGTGAGTAATATCGATATTTGAATGCTTGTGAATGTCCAATTGTCTATTCCCTTATACGCTTTATGAATTGCTAAATTGGGATTATGGACGCAAGTCTGATATGAATAAACATAAATGGACCAAAGGTCGTTCTGATAAACATAAATGGACCAAAGGTCGTTTTGATAAACATAAATGGACCAAAGGTCGTTTTGATGAACATAAATGGACCAAAGGTCGTTCTGATAAACATAAACGGACCAAAGGTCGTTCTGATAGAAATGAGTGGACCGAAGGTCGTTTTGACATGAATGAGTGGGCCGAAGGCCGTTTTGACAGAAATGAATGGACCGAAGGTCGATTTGATAGAAATGAGTGGGCCGAAGGCCGTTTTGACATGAATGTATGGGCCGAAGGCCGTTTTGACGTAAATGAATGGACCGAAGGTCGGTTTGATAGAAATGAATGGGCCGAAGGCCGTTTTGACGTAAATAAACGGGCCGAAGGCCGTTTTGACATGAATGGAAATCTGAATGGGCCAAAGGCCAGAATGTTTGGAACTACAGTCACTTGATTTGAATCTCGTATAGTTATATATCTATTAAATGGAAATATGAATTGGGCCTAAGGCCGTTTGGAACATGTTGTTCTACATTGTTGTGTAACTTCTGTATTTGATTTGATATTATTCACTGGGCTATCGCTCACGCTCATTCATGTGTTTGTAGGTGAGCCAAGAGAAGTCCAGACCCAGTCTCAGTGAAGTCTGTATGGAACAACTAAGGTTTTGAGAGAGTCAGCCCTTGTGTCTCACGCACGAGACCCGTCTTCGCCCTTTTGTTATGTATTTACATTTTGTCAGGTTGGCGAAGTTTTGTATATGTCTGCTTATAGTTTTTATGGGTTGACTTAGTTTTTGATGATCCTGTCTGTACAGAACCTATGTCGCTATGTTTCTATTGTGAGTTATTAACGTGCATATGTATGGTTTGTTTTGATGTGCCATGTAAGCACAGCTCTATGGACAAAGTTTTAAATTTTGCTTCCCTTTTGGCCCCTTTACTCTGATGTGTTAAGTCTGTTTTGGTTTGAGGCCGTAGGTAATCTTAGGATTACTGGCCGGTTACGTCCTTAACCCATGGGGGCGGGTTCGGGTCGTGACAGAGTGGTATCAGAGCACGAGTTAATAACTCACACACTTGTCCAAAAAGAGCAATAAGCGTCTAGATAAGATCTAGGATGCACTCATGTGATAAATACGAGTTTGGAAGCATTGATTATATGCTTAAATGTTTTGTTATGAATAATTATATGTGTAAGTTGGGAACTACTTGCATTACGAATTATCTGGAAATATGTGCTCCTTAGTGTATGTGTACTTGTGTACCTTTGGTATGGAATATAATGCAAGTTTAATCAGATGGTGAGAACCAGAGGTGATGAGTTAGAGGAATCCTCTGCTGCCAGACTGGACAGAATGGAAAGACTGATTCAGGAAATGGCAGAAGCTTTGAGACAGCAACAAGAGTGGCAGCAACAGTGGCAGTAACCACACCCGCCACCTCCACCTCAGGCACCGCCCGTGCCAGATAATCAAAATGATGATCGGATAATTGCTCTCACCAAGGAGTTCAAGAAAATGAAACCACCACAGTTTCATGGTGGACTGGATCCTTTGAAAGCGGAAGCTTGGGTTCTTGGGATCGAAAAACTGTTTGAGGTATTTCCGTGCTCGGATACACAGAAAGTGCTTCTAGCTACTTTTATGCTAGAAGACGAAGCGAGAAGATGGTGGATGTTGATGCGAGAAAACCACAGGGATGCTGACTGGGTGAAATTTTTGGAAATCTTCTATGACAAGTACTTCCCGCAGTGTGTCCGGGACAGGAAAGTGGCAGAGTTCATGGAACTCAAACAAGACAGCATGACTGTAGTTGAGTATGAGGCCAAATTTACTGAGTTGGCCAGGTTTGCACCACACGTGATTGACACTGATTATAAGAAGGCAAGGCATTTTGAAGGTGGGCTCCGAAGTGACATCCTAGAGCGAGTGAATGTCCTGAAATTGGAGACCTACATTGGGGTGCTTGACCGGGCCATTATATCAGAGGCTAACATAGCTAGACAAGCTAAGCCAACAACCGAATGGAAAGGCAACAAAAGACAAGGCTTCTTTTCGAAGAAGAAATTTTTGAAAAAGCAAAACACGGGCTCCTTAACTACTTCCGGTTCTTCCCGAGACACAGCTCCCATGTGCAACACTTGTGGCAAAAAGCACCATGGAGTCTGTTACCGTACATCAAGAGCCTGTTTTAAGTGTGGGAAACAAGGGCATATAGCCCGGGATTGTAATCAGAATAGTGGGAAGATAGCTGCTAGCTCCACTGCATCGATCCCGAAGCCGGGAAACACTTTGAGATCTGCTACCACTGGGGATACAGTGAGACAAGGGAGAGTCTTTGCACTCGTTCCGGGTGATACACGGAATGCCAATGCTGTTGTCTCAGGTACTATCTCGATATGTAATCAGGATGCTTTTGTGTTAATTGATTCTGGATCAACGCATTCATTTGTGACATATGCATTTGCATCTAGACTGAAAAGACCCCTAGAATTGTTGCCATATTTGTTATGTGTGTCTGCTCCATCGGGAGAATCTGTGTTATGTGACTATATATATCGGTTTTGTGACATGCATATTGAGGATGCTACCCTATATGTAGATTTGTTGCCCTTAAACTTTAGGCACTTCGATGTAATTTTGGGCATGGATTGGTTGACCAAATATTGTGCTACTATAGATTGTGTGACAAAGAGGGTTGTGTTTAAACCACCAGAACAGGAAGAAATTGTGTTTGTGGGAAATGGGGTAGTACCTCCACCATATTTGATATCTGCAATGAAAGCATGTAAATTGATCAGGAAGGGATGCCAGGGTTATTTGTGTTATGTATTGACTGAACAATCCGTGAATGTTGAATTGAATGATATTCCCATTGTTAGAGAATTCCCAGATGAGTTTCCAAATGAATTACCAGGGGAATTGGTAGACAGGGAGATAGAGTTTACTATTGAAACTGTGCCAGGCACCCAGCCTATTTCTAAAACTCCCTACAGGATGGCTACAGCCGAAATGAAAGAATTAAAAGAACAGTTGCAAGACCTTCTTGATAAAGGGTTTATCCGGCCCAGTACTTCGCCTTGGGGCGCACCAGTGTTATTTGTAAAGAAAAAGGATGGTACCTTACGCCCGTGCATTGATTACCGGGAATTGAACAAGGTAACGATAAAGAACAAATATCCCTTACCCCGTATTGATGATTTATTTGATCAGTTGCAGGGATCACGGGTGTTTTCTAAGATTGATTTGAGATCTGGGTATCATCAGCTGAAGGTTAAAGCAGAGGATGTTGAGAAAACCGCATTCAGAACGAGGTATGGTCATTTTGAATTTCTCGTTATGCCATTTGGAGTGACTAATGCTCCGGCAGCGTTTATGGACCTAATGAATAGAATTTTTAAAACCTACCTTGATGAGTTTGTTGTAGTCTTCATCGATGATATTTTGATTTACTCTAAAGATAAACTTGAACATGAACATCATTTGAGGATTGTTTTACAAATACTTCGGGAAAGAAAACTATTTGCTAAGTTAAAGAAATGTGAGTTTTGGTTGGATGAGGTTATTTTCTTAGGGCACGTGGTCAACAAGGAAGGAATTTCAGTGGACCCGCAGAAAATAGAAGCAATTGTGAATTGGCCTACACCAACTAATGTGACAGAAGTTCGCAGTTTCATGGGCTTAGCTGGGTACTACAGAAGGTTTGTAAAGGACTTTTCGAAATTAGCTGTGCCTCTTACCCAATTGACACGTAAAGGACAACCATTTGAGTGGAATAGTGAAAGAGAATCAGCCTTTCATGAATTGAAGACAAGATTGACCACTGCACCAATTTTGACACTACCTTCAGGTACGGAAAATTTTGTGATTTTCAGTGACGCATCTTATAAGGGTTTGGGTTGTGTGTTAATGCAGAACGGAAAGGTTATTGCTTACGCCTCCCGACAATTGAGGCCACATGAGAAGAATTATCCAACACATGACCTAGAATTGGCCGCAGTTGTTTTTGCTTTGAAAATCTGGCGGCATTATTTGTATGGGGCAAAGTGTGAAGTCTACACAGATCATAAAAGCCTAAAATACTTCTTCACGCAGAAAGAGTTGAATATGCGTCAGAGAAGATGGCTGGAATTGATAAAAGATTACGACCTAGAAATTCAGTATCACCCCGGAAAAGCTAATACAGTGGCTGATGCCTTGAGCAGGAAATCAACAGGGAGTATGGCTTGTTTGCTTACTGAACAAAGGGAGATTTTGCAAGACTTTGAAAAGTCTGAAACTGAAGTGGTAGTGTGTGAACAGGGCGGATTGATAGCCGCTATTACAGCCGAACCGGCAATTGTTGATGAAATCAAACAAAAACAGAAAGAGGATGAGTTCCTCAGAAAGGTAATTGATGAATTTGAAGTCAGCCCAAAAGCAGAGTTCAGTATCGAGAATGGAATGTTGAAATTTCGAAACCGAATATGTGTTCCAGTTATTCCGGAGCTAAAGAAGAGGGTCTTAGATGAAGCCCACAGATCCGTATTTGCTATGCATCCAGGTAACAATAAAATGTATCGGGATTTGAAACAAACCTATTGGTGGCCTAAAATGAAGAAAGAGATTGCAGAAAATGTGTCCAAGTGCCTTAAGTGTCAGCAAGTTAAGGCTGAACATCAGAAACCAGGCGGTCTACTTCAACCTCTCCCCATTCCTGAGTGGAAGTGGGAACATGTGACTATGGATTTCGTTGTTGGCCTACCTCAGACTTCCCGAGGTATGGATTCTGTTTGGGTTGTAGTTGATAGACTGACTAAATCTGCACATTTTCTGCCTGTCAAAACTACATTTACTGCTTACAGGTTGGCTACTATTTATGTTGATGAAATTGTCCGCTTACACGGAGTTCCAGTATCCATTGTGTCGGATAGAGATCCGAAGTTTGTATCTAGATTGTGGAAGAGTTTGCAGGAAGCTATGGGAACAGAACTAAGGTTCAGCACTGCATTCCACCCACAGACAGATGGGCAGTCAGAACGAACAATACAGACTTTGGAAGATATGCTTCGCATGTGTGCTTTGGATTTTCAGGGGAGTTGGGAAGATTACCTGCCACTTGCAGAATTTGCCTATAATAATAGCTTCCACTCCAGCATCGGCATGGCACCATACGAGGCTTTGTATGGTAGGAGGTGTAGATCACCTATTTGTTGGACGGAGGTCGGGGACAGAGCTTTGCTCGGGCCTGAAATTGTACAAGACACCTCTGAAAAGATCAAAACTATTCGGCAAAGGCTCAAAACAGCTCAAGACCGACAGAAGAGTTATGCAGATGTCCGGAGAAGACCTCTTGAGTATGAGGTCGGCGACCATGTGTTCATCCGTGTTTCTCCAATGAAAGGCCAAGTCAGGTTTGGGAAAAAGGGCAAGTTGACGCCCCGTTATATTGGGCCGTTTCAAATTTTGGAGAAACTTGGTCCAGTTGCTTATAGAGTTGCTTTGCCATCGGGACTTGAGCAAATCCACAATGTGTTTCATGTGTCAATGTTGAGGGGTTATCTCCGAGACCCGTTGCATGTGATTGATTATCACCGGATTGCTATTGATGAAAATATGGAATATGCTGAATGGCCGGAAAGAATTGTTGACCGACAAGTGAAAGAATTGAGAAACAAATCCATTCCAATGGTGAAAGTGGAATGGAAGGAACACTATGGGACAGATGCTACATGGGAAAAAGAGGAGGAAATGCGTCTACGCTATCCACATTTGTTTCCCGACGAAGGTAAGTTAAGTTTGGAGGACCAAACTTCCTAAAGGGGGGGAGACTGTGACACCCTTGTTCCGTAGTATGTTAATTGGTCCTTAACATGATGTGATTATGTATTTTGATATGATTTTGTGTTCCACTATGTGAAAATATGTGGTTTGAAATTTTATCTGTTCATCGTAGGAATATCTGTTTGAGTAGCCTGCTTTGGAAATTTAATTGAGGGCCTTATCGGCCACGGAACCCGAAATTGATTACGCCATTGTGGTTGGCATAATTTTTAGGGCCTACGGTGAAATTTAATTGAAATTTGATTATTGTCAATTTAAACTGATTAAATTGATAAATTAAGTACCCCATTATTTTATATTAAAATATTTGTTAGTGGGGCTTGTTGTATATTTGTATTGCACTCTCCTTTAGCTCTCTTAAAACTCAAAATCTGAGTTAGGCAATTGAGAGTGAGAGAGAAGCCGGCCATGGAGAGAAAAAGGGAGAGATTTGTGTAATTTGGGCTCAAGACTTGGGAATTTGAAGATCTAGCTCAAGATTTGGCTAGAGCTTGAGTGTTGAAGCTCTTAGGTAAGTGAATTCATGGACTCTTACTTGTAATTTGTAAGTTCAAGGGTTGTTTGTGATCAAGAACATGTAATGAGTTGATTTTTGTTGAGTTTGAAGTCTTAGAACTCATGCATGCAAGAAATTACTTTGAATTTGCATGTTTGAGCTTGAAACACATGATTCATGTGGAGTTTTGGTTAAAGCTCATGTTGTAATCACCATTTGTGCCATCTAAGTTGAGAATGATGAGCATCTCCCACATGCATGTACAAATCATGGGAGTATAAGTCTTGAATGTTTGAATTTGAGCATGTTGATGATGGGTTTGAGATATTTTGGGACATGCATGTAGATAATTCATGTAATTGAGCTTTCCTAATGTTGTAATCTTGCATTAGTAGCATGTTAGCATGTGTAAATGTGTAATTTGAACCATTGCATGCAAGAAATGTAGATGGAAAACCGATTTGGAGCTCAAGAACACGATCTGGGAAACCCAGATTTTTGAGGTCCGCTCGAGCGGGGCAATGGCCGCTCGAGCGGGAAAATCGTGCTCCCAGCATTTTTGCAGAGTTGGATGTCCGCTCGAGCGGGACACTCCACGCTCGAGCGTGGATTTTCGTAGACAGGCCTTCAGCTCGAGCGCTCTATTCCACGCTCGAGCGCATCTTTCGTGCAACCAGTACTTCTGCAGGCCTTAAGGGTCCGCTCGAGCGGAGAAGTTTACGCTCGAGCGGGGACCCTGTTTCCTGGAATTTTGTTCATGCATTCTGTGATTCGTTTTCCGTTCTCTTTCACTTGTAAGCACTCTTAGGCATATGTTAAGCATTGTAAATGAGTTAATGAGATGAGAACAAAGCCTAAAGAGGAATATGTGAATTAAAGAACGGATTGAACTGTTAGTGACCCTTTTGTATTCATGAAATGTGTAGGGTCAAGCTCCAGGGCGCATCCACAAGCCGATCACTGTGAGTAATATCGATATTTGAATGCTTGTGAATGTCCAATTGTCTATTCCCTTATACGCTTTATGAATTGCTAAATTGGGATTATGGACGCAAGTCTGATATGAATAAACATAAATGGACCAAAGGTCGTTCTGATAAACATAAATGGACCAAAGGTCGTTTTGATAAACATAAATGGACCAAAGGTCGTTTTGATGAACATAAATGGACCAAAGGTCGTTCTGATAAACATAAACGGACCAAAGGTCGTTCTGATAGAAATGAGTGGACCGAAGGTCGTTTTGACATGAATGAGTGGGCCGAAGGCCGTTTTGACAGAAATGAATGGACCGAAGGTCGATTTGATAGAAATGAGTGGGCCGAAGGCCGTTTTGACATGAATGTATGGGCCGAAGGCCGTTTTGACGTAAATGAATGGACCGAAGGTCGGTTTGATAGAAATGAATGGGCCGAAGGCCGTTTTGACATGAATGGAAATCTGAATGGGCCAAAGGCCAGAATGTTTGGAACTACAGTCACTTGATTTGAATCTCGTATAGTTATATATCTATTAAATGGAAATATGAATTGGGCCTAAGGCCGTTTGGAACATGTTGTTCTACATTGTTGTGTAACTTCTGTATTTGATTTGATATTATTCACTGGGCTATCGCTCACGCTCATTCATGTGTTTGTAGGTGAGCCAAGAGAAGTCCAGACCCAGTCTCAGTGAAGTCTGTATGGAACAACTAAGGTTTTGAGAGAGTCAGCCCTTGTGTCTCACGCACGAGACCCGTCTTCGCCCTTTTGTTATGTATTTACATTTTGTCAGGTTGGCGAAGTTTTGTATATGTCTGCTTATAGTTTTTATGGGTTGACTTAGTTTTTGATGATCCTGTCTGTACAGAACCTATGTCGCTATGTTTCTATTGTGAGTTATTAACGTGCATATGTATGGTTTGTTTTGATGTGCCATGTAAGCACAGCTCTATGGACAAAGTTTTAAATTTTGCTTCCCTTTTGGCCCCTTTACTCTGATGTGTTAAGTCTGTTTTGGTTTGAGGCCGTAGGTAATCTTAGGATTACTGGCCGGTTACGTCCTTAACCCATGGGGGCGGGTTCGGGTCGTGACACTGTGGCTCACCCTATATGGGAACATTATTTTCAGGTTCAGGTGATAAGCTACCTCCAAGGACTTAGCTTGGAAGGGACTTGGATTTTGAAGACTATCTTTAGTTAATTGTCTTTATTTATTTGTACATGTAAACATCCAAGCCTAGGGCTTTTCTTGTATTGAGTTAGAACTCATCTTTTTGTATCCAAGTGTTGGCTTGGAAAGATGTAAGCCTGTAGGGCATTTTATTCGATGTTACATGTAAAGCTTTTATTTAGTAATACTCTGATGAATGAATTAATAAATTGTTTTCTTTAAATAATGCATGTTAATGATATATATATATATATATAATGGGTTGATTTTGAGGGCGTTACACAACAATTCCATGCAACAATTCACACTGTTTTCTTAATATTTTTAATATAGTCAGATAATATGAAGAAAAAAAAAATTAGACCAAACATTAAGGTTTTTTTATTTTTATTTTTTTAATATATATATTAAACACAAGCGGACAACATAAAATAATAGTAAGCCACAAGTAAGCCATTAATCTAAAGAATACCATGTACTGCAAACCTCAAGGTACAAATTTAAAATATGAATTTTAATTTGACAAATAATGGGTTTTATTTTAGTCTTTAAAATAAGCTCAATACATTTTATTAAACTATTACTTTTAATAGATATTGTTTTTGACAAGACTAAACCCATTAACACCTCAACATATAGACAAGAGAGGAAGAAAGATAAACATAGATAATGAATCAACTTATTCAATGTGAAACTACTTCACCAAGGCATTCAATGTGGGGGAGTCAACAACATCGCCGGCATTCCTTCTAAACACATCTCAATTTTCTTTTTTAGACAAAACTTGAGGTCAGTCTATTCCTTCTCAACAAGTTCACATAAATCTTTTTTGGTCAGTCTATTGTGTTCTACATAAATTATTTTTGTGGATTCAGTAGAAGTCTTTTTGTTTCTCTCAATAATTTGACATATCTGCATCTAGAACTTCAAGAAATGACCATCTTATGATCTGCTAAAGCATCACATCCAGCAACCCTTAACTTGGGAAGGAATGGCTACTCAGACTTTCAAAACTTAGAAAATAATTGACTAAATGAACTACAATCCATTGAAGATATAACTTTTGTTCCCACAAACTGAATTTCTATGGAATTCTTGAAAATTTTATATCTTTAGTCCACTTCAAATGAAATGTGGCACCAAGTCATACAAATAAAATCAGTGGCATATGGCGGGGGGAGGAAATTGAGTTAGAGGGGGCACTATTAATTATAATTTTTTATTTAAAAAAAAATTATGATGAACATTAAGATAATAATAATTTTATGAGCTAAATTTAAGCATAAAAAATTACATATTCATTATTAATAGGAACAAATTAAAATTCTATAATAGTGTAGAATAGCTCGGTGTAGGATGATGACGTAAGTTTATAATTTTAGCACAAAAAATTATGGATCAAAATTCTTAATTTTAGAAAATAAAAACACATCGTTTATAGCACAAATTATTATAAAATCTGTTTAATTTTTATTTAATAGAAAAATATTATAGAGATGACAATGCTTATAAATGATATGTTTTGAATAAAAATTATTAAACAGTCTTAGAATATCATATAACATTGCCTACGTGATACTCAAAGCATGAGAAATGACAAATCACACTAAACAGTCTGTCAACTACTTGAAAATAATGAGTTCATTATATCCAATTTATAAAAATTTTCGCTATACTATTGGTTTAAACTATTACATAAATAATATCACATAGTGCTCTCAAAGTATTAAATAACTACTTGTTGTGAACAAATACAATAAATCCTTAACCAAAAAATATGTTCAGAAAAAAAAAAAACCATTTCGTTTATGACAACAAAACACACACACCCAAAAAAAAAAAAAAAAATTCTCAAAATTGAGGGGAGGGGGGCATGTGACCCCCCTCGTCCTTCTTTCCCTCCGCCATTGAGCATATCCAAAGTGTAGTGGAAGAATAGAAATTTCACCCAAAAATACAAAATTTAAATTTCAGCGAGTTGTGATTGATACTGTGAGAACCCGAATATATAAATAAAGTAAATAATTAAATAATAATAATTTTACAATTTCAAATATTTTGATGGTGAGTCCTAAAGTGCAAATTAAATTTTTGGAGGGTTTTTTTAATTAATTTTAAACCTACAATAAATTTATGGTGAAATTCTTTAATATAGAGGCAAAATTTATTATAAAAAAAAAAATAAAAATAGAGAAGAAGGTGCGACTTGAACTCTAGACCACAAAATTATTAAATAATGCTCTTACCATTTAAGTTGCACATAACTTATATATATATATATATATATATGTATATATATATTGTATATTTATCTATTTATTTGACCTGCACAAACATTATGTGTGCCCACCACTAGTATAAAATAAAATAGACACAAACCCTACTCTCTTTTTGGTTAAAAAAACAACAGTAGCCTTGAGTTCCTATTCATAGCAGTCGTGACCCTTAGTGAGGAAGGAAGAGAGAGACGGAGAGAGAGAGGGAGCAGCCACTTAACTTAGTCTAAGTGGACTAGCAGGTACCCAATCTTTGTTCATCTTACTTCTAGTATCATGCTGAAACTTTATCTGTGTGGTTTAATTTGGAGGTTTCATGGTTAGTGTGGTGGTTTTTGGGTTTGGCTGTGAGGTATTGGAATGATGAATAAGTGGGTTTGGTTTTGATTACGGATTTGTTTATATACTATAAGAGCAGATTTACGTAAGTCTATAATATTGAGTTAGCATTGTTTCAATTATTGATATTTTAAAGTTATGATTAATATGTTATTTGAAGTTAATTAGGAATTAAACGGGTACATAAAGTTGAGAGTGCAATTTCTGGGTATGAAATTATGCACGTAGATATAAACTTTAAAAATCAAGAAACCATATCAAATGAATGAATTTTAAACTAAAATTTTTAGAGTAGATTAATTACATATTGAATTGCATATCTGAATTTTCTCATCATTTTTGGGAGTCAAAATCTATATTAACTGGTGCGTTCAAATCTGTCTAGAAAACTGGTTTAAAATAGTAACTTCGGAAGTGTCGTTCTCTTTGGGTATAGATCCGAAAATTATCAAATTAGTGTCATTAGAACCGGTTACGAGTCTAGTTTCTTGGATTTTTGGCCTTGCATTGATTTCTTGTGTATACTAAGAGAACTATTAATTTCTTTAAAGTGCTGCAGAAAACAATTTGTTTGGGCATAATTAATTGTAAATAATTATTTTGATAAGCAAATCAAGTAAAACCAATTGGGTTTGAAATTTAAGATATATTAATTGATATTTGGAGGGTTTTGGAATTTTTCGAACAGCGTGGAGTGAGTTTTTAATTTTTGAAGTTAGCGAAGAGATTGGGAAAACTTGTTTAAAATTCTGTTTTATGTTAAAGTTACTTTTAATTAAGTTTTGATTTGAACCCATGTCTTGGGTGATTTTAGACCTTGAAGAACATGAGCTTAGGTAATATTTAAGAGTAACAATGAGTTGGGTTGAGCCGTATTAATGCGCTTTAGTTTGGGGTTACTTAGTTCTTATTCTTTAGTATTTTTAAATTAGTAGTGACGTGTAGTTTTCATACTTGGTTCAGGGCACTAGTTGGACTTTTATACTCTATCTGAGGATTACATTATTCCATTTTCAGGTGATTAGTTTCATGCTACATATTTTTATAAATGTTCCCCTACCCTGAACTGTTGGAAAATTAAATTGTTGTTTCATGACTAAAGTGTTTTGATAAATTATTATATTATCAATGGAATTAAATTATTTTTGAAACATGTGTAAATTTGGCATACTGTAAACTATTTGTTATGGTCTCATGTTTATTGTTGTGTTAGTAGAGAGAGAGAAAAATAATATGTATTATATATTCAATGAATCAATACAATAGGGGAAGCCTGTATATATAGGCTAAGAAACCTAGGTGTATAGGAATACAAGAATCCTAAGTATAACAGGAATAGATGATTGCTAACACCCTCCTCAAGCTCAAGGTGGTAAGGCAGATAGTAACTTGAGCTTGGCGAGGAGATCAGAGAAGCGTCTTGGAAGATGAGCTTTGGTGAAGAGATCAGCAGTCTAATCAGCGGAGGTAACAAAGAGAAGACGAATGGTGCCCTTAGTAACATGTTGGCGTATGAAGTGACAATCTATCTCAATATGCTTGGTGCGATCATGGAAGGCATCATTATGTGCAATCTGAATAGCACTCTGGTTGTCACAATATAGATTGGTAGCAGCAGAATGAGAAACTCCCATATCAGAAAGAAGCCAACGAAGCCACACAAGCTCCTGAGTAGTGTCAGCCAGAGCACGATACTCAGCCTCGGTACTAGAATGTGCAACAAGAGTTTGCTTCTTACTACACCTGGCAATAAGAGAGTTGCCTAAGAAGAAGCAAAACCCAGTAGTAGAATGACGGTCAGTAGGATCTCCGGCCCAATCTGCATCAGAAAAAGCATGGAGCTGTAGAGAAGATTGGACGAAGTAGTGAAGACCATGAAATAGAGTGCCTTTGAGATAGCGTAAAATGCGAATCAGAGCATCATAGTGTGGAGAACGGGGGGCAGCCATGAATTGACTGACGATGTGAACAGCATAAGCAATATCTGGACGAGTAACCGTGAGATAGACAAGACTGCCAACTAGTTGACGATATTTGGTGGCATCAAACAATAGGGAACCTTCAAGAGGTGTAAGACGAGTCTGAGGATCAACAGGAGTAGTGGCAGTCTTGCAATCGGTACGGCCAGCACAAGCCAAAAGATCAGAAGTATACTTGGCCTGGGTAAGAAAGTAACCAGATGAATCTTGAGAAATTTCCAAGCCAAGGAAGTAGCTAAGCAAACCCAAATCTTTTATCTCAAACTGGCGATGGAGAAACTGTTGGAGACTAGAGATACTTGCGAGGTCATCTCCAGTGATAAACATATCATCCACATAGTGGAGAAGGAGAATAGTACCACACTCCGTTTTACGTATAAAGAAAGCAGAATCATGGGCACTGGAGGAAAAATCAAAGTCACAAACGGTAGAGCTGCACTTGGCAAACCAGGCACACAGAGCTTGTTTCAAACCATACAAAGCACGACGAAGTTTGCAGACTTTGTTTGACGGAACAGAAGAACTAGGAGGAGGTTGCATATAAACTTCCTCAGTGAGATCACCATTGAGGAATGCATTCTTGACATCCATCTGATAAAGACTCCAGTGGCAAGCAGTAGCAGCCACTGTAAGTAAGTTGCGAACAGAAGTAAGGCGAGCAACAGGAGCAAAGATTTCTTCATAGTCAATGCCATATTCTTGAGAAAATCCTCGGGCGACAAGGCGAGTTTTGTAACGCTCAATGGAACTGTCAGAATGAGTTTTGAGCTTGTAAACCCATTTGCAACTAATAGCACTCTTGCCAAGAGGAAGATCAACCACATCCCAGGTATGAGTTTTATCGAAAGCCTGCAGTTCATCAGTCATAGCTTGTTGCCAAAGAGGGTTAGAACAAGCCTCTTGATAGGAAGTAGGTTCATGAGAGGAAAAGGCAGTGGAACCAACAATATAATCATGGAGAATAACAGAAGGTTGTTGTACCCGTGTGGAATGACGCTCTGGTGGAGGAGGAACATCAACAGGAGAAGGTGTAGGGCCATTAGCAAACACGGTGTTACCCAAAAGACAACCTAAGAGGAGGGGGTGAATTAGGTTTTATAATTAAAATTAATAATACCCTAATAAAAATTGTGACTAGCGCAATAGCTAAATATAATTAATGAAATAAAAATAATTAAAACAAGTGTCTTAACAACTATGTTAGTTAATGCTTTTAGCACAGTAAAAATGTGAAATATAGCTATGGCAATTTAAAATAAAATAAAGAGATAAGGGAGAGAAAGGCAAACAAATTTATGGTGGTTCGGCTTCAACTCGGCCAACGTCCACTCCTCAAGCTTCACTTGAGATTTTCCACTATACTCTAGCTTCACAGGGTGCTAGCAACCTTTTCACAGATGGATCAATCCTCCACAGATTTTACACTGACTTTCTAAGTCAAGAACACTGAGTGTACTACACTCTTACAAGGCTGAAAAGAAGGTGTTTTTGCTTTCACAGAAAGTTACAAGAATTATCTCTCAAAGATAGAAATAAAAATGAAGCTCTGGTTTTTCTATAAACCTCACACAGGAAAGATGAGCTTAAAGCTATAAGGCTCAGTGTATTATTTTTGAGAATAGATGTGAGTGATTATAGATCAAAGAATATTTTCAGATTTGTTTGTAACTTGTTTACCTTAGAGGCTTTGGTATATATAATGAAACTTACAACCATTGTATTCATTTGAATTTATAGCCGTTGTAGTCATTTGAATTTATAGCCGTTTATAGCCGTTGTACTTCCATCATTATAAATTTGAATATCTTCCACTTGAACCTTTTGAACCTTTATAGCCGTTGTACTTCAATCATTACTAATTTGAATATCTTCCACTTGAACCTTTTGAACCTTTTGGCCTGCTGCTGTGCTAGGCTGTTTGAACCTTTGTTTTGGGTTGTTTGAACTCCTGATTTAATCAAATATTAAATACATTCTAACAACATTTAGGATAAAGGTTTAGGTGAGAAATAATGGGACAAAATAAATTTTGATTCTATTTTTCTCTTTCAAATAAATCATCAAAATAAATTTTGATTAAAATATAATTAAATAAATCGTCAAAATAAATTTTGGATTCTATTTTTCTCTTTCAAATAAATTAAAACATAATTAAATAAATCATCAAAATAAATAAGTCTAACAATCTCCCTCTTTTTGATGATGGCACACAATGATGTTTTGATTTGATTTGGGAGCAACATGGGCTCCCCCTCAAGTCATGCTCCTTGAATTCATTTCTAAATACATAGGTTAGCACATGTGTAATAAATAAGCTTTAATCAATAACATGATATAAGATTAAGATATCAATCTCTAAATACATAACATCAGATTAGTTTAAAAATAATACCATAATACATAACATCATATAATTTTCTCCCCTGCGACATTATCAAAAGGAAATTATGGCTCAGAATCTGGAGGAGGAGGAGGAAAATGATAGTGATAAATGGCATCAAAAAATAGATAATCAAAATATATATATATATATATGATTCGCCCGTGTCTCTTTTTTGTTCATCGAAAATCGCGTCAGACACGCGTCCTCGCTTTTGCGTCAGCCAACCGACAAAAGCGAGATGAGTCAATCAGTCAATCAGCTGCCTCGGCTCTCTCTCCCTCTTGTCGTCTTCTTCTCTGTCTTCTTCTTAATCACTCTCTTCGCCTGCTTCTTCCTCGTTCGCTTCGTGAAAGAGATAGAACGGAGAGACTGAGCAGAGCAGAAAGGTTGCCAAAAACTACTCTCATTTCGATTACATCTCTCGCTCCTACTACATGGCCTCGTCCCGTCCCCTTACTCTCTTTCCGGACCTGAATGATCCCATAAGCACTGCTGGGCCGAGTGCCCTGGCTTCCACTCTTCCCAACCTTCCTATGATGTCGATTGAGCAAATAATGGCAGCGCAATTAGACATTGAAGCCAATCATTTCACACTGACGTCCTGTATGGAGACGGTGACTGCAGTCACAAAATTGGCTCACCGACTGCAGAACAAGACGAGTGAGCTCTATCAGGTCAACGCCCAACTCACTCTACTCCAGCGCATGTACAAGGATGCGCGAGCAGAAATAGGTGCACTGAAGGCCGAAAATAAAGAGCTTAAATGGAAGACCACCTCCATGGCCCGATTTGGAGCAACGTCGTTCTTGGCCTTTGATAGTCAGCAGGGAGTCGTCGCTCTCGACGAAAGCACGGGGGCAAGGGCGTCAAGGGTCGCCCAAGGTGATAAAAAGAAGAAAAAAACGATGGAAGAGGCGAGTAAGTAAGATCAGCATATGGCCCGAAAAAAATGAAGGTTTTTTTTTTTTTAATGTTTATTTTGATCGGCGTGTGGCCATAAAAAAATGAAGGGTGTTTTTTTTTTTATGTAAATATTTGTATTTTGATTTATTGTTGTGTTTATGTTTAAGTACTGAAAAATGAAATTAAAAAGCAGAAAAAGATAAGAAAATTAAGCCCAAAAAAAAATAATGAGAAAAAAAGAAAAATAAAAGAAATGAAGCTTAACAACAAAATAAAAAAAAATATATAAATAAATAAAAATAAAATAATACCAGCAGAAATTAAACTTAATGGGACGTTGGTGTTGCTGGAATGGTAATGTAAAAAAAATACCATGAGGGTTTAAAAAAAAATTAATGTATGCAAAGTTAATTTTATCTCAAGATGCAGAACCAAAAAAAAAAAATTACTCAGTTAAGAATAGCAAACTATTAAGGGAAATAAATGTATGAAGAACTTGAGAGCATTCAACTGATATAAATGTTTCCATAACAATGTAGCAATACACATATATCATTTTAACAAAAATTCAAGTTTCACAGTCATTACAAAACTTTTTAAGTAGAAATCGACATTCCAAGCTCACCACGAATAAAATTGAAGCGATCCTCGCTTAGGGGTTTAGTAAAAATATCTGCTAATTGCTTGTCGGTGTTTACAAATTCAAGTACAATATCCCCTTTTTGAACATGATCTCTTAAAAAATGATGTCAAATTTCAATATGTTTTGTTCGTGAGTGTTGAACCGGATTTTTGCTTAAATTGATGACACTAGTATTATCACATTTAATAGGGACATGATCATAATGCAAATCAAAGTCCTCCAATTGTTGTTTCATCCAAAGTATTTGGGCACAACAACTTCCGGAAGCTATATATTCAGTTTCGGCCGTTGATAAAGCAACATAATTTTACTTTTTGCTAAACTAAGATACTAATGAGTTACCGAGAAAGTAACAAGTGCCATTGGTGTTTTTTCTATCAAGTTTGCATTCGACAAAGTCGGCATCCGAGTAACTAATTAAATCAAATGCAACATCTCTAGGATAAAACAGTCCCAAATTTTGAATGCCAACAAGATATCTAAAAATTCTTTTAACAACACTGAGATGTGATTCCTTAGGATTTGATTGATATCTATCATACATACAAATACTAAACATAATATCGGGTCTACTTGCAGTTAAATAAAGAAGTGAGCCGATCATACCTCGATATTTTGTTTGATCAATGGACTTACCTTTTTCATTCTTGTCTAGCTTAATGGATGTGCTCATAGGTGTTCCAGCTATTTTTGAGTCATACATACCAAACTTTTTGAGTAGTTCTTTTGTGTACTTAGCTTGGTTGATAAAAATTCATTCCTTACATTGTTTGATTTGAAGCCCAAGGAAATAATTTAGCTCCCCCATCATGCCCATCTCAAACTCACCTTGCATACACTTAGTAAATTATTTACACAAGGTTTCATTAGTAGCATCAAATATAATGTCATCCACATATATTTGCACAACAAGTAAATCATCATTTTTAGTTTTAAGAAAAAATGTTGTGTCAATCGTTCCTCTAGAAAAATTATTTTTAATCAAAAATTTACTTAATCGTTCATACCATGCACGAGGTGCTTGTTTCAAACCATATAAAGCTTTTGATAGTTTAAAAACATGATTTGGAAAAGCATGATCTTCAAAACTTGGGGGTTGTTTAACATAAACTTCCTTATTTATAAAACCATTAAAAACGGCACTTTTTACATCCATTTGATAAAGTTTGAAATCTCTAAAACATGCAAATGCAAGTAACATGCGAATGGCTTCTAATCTAGCAACCGGAGCAAAGGTTTCATCAAAATCAATACCTTCTTCTTGATTGTATCCTTGTGCAACAAGTCTAGCCTTGTTTCTTATAATTGTGCCGGATTCATCAAGCTTGTTTCGAAAGATCCATTTGGTATCGATAATGATATGATCTTTAGGTTTTGGCACAAGTTCCCACACTTTGTTTCTGTCAAATTGGTTAAGCTCTTCATGCATAGCTATCATCCAATGTTCATCGAATTCGGCTTCTTGAAAGTTTTTAGGCTCAATCTGTGAGAGAAAAGCCAAGTTAGTACAAATGTTTCTAAGTGAAGAGCGAGTTTCAATACCTTTTGTAGGGTCACATAGGATTTAATCCTTAGGGTGATTATGAACAAACTTCTATTCTGTTGGCAAATCATCATTGTTTCCTCCTTCTTCTTGAGGTGGGAGAATAGGTTGTTCAACCTACATTGTTGGTTCTCTTCTTTGTAGATACTTGAATCTTCCATATTTGGTTCCAAATCTATATTATCACTAACAATTTACTTTTGAGCAGAGATGTTAGTTTCATCAAATGCCACATGTATAGATTCTTCTACAACAAGAGTTCTTTTATTAAAAATACGATAAGCTTTGCTAGTTAAGGAATAGCCAAGAAAAATTGCTTTATCAGATTTTGAATCAAATTTACCTAAGTTATCCTTACCATTATTATGCACAAAACATTTACAGCCAAAAACATACAAGTGACTAATGTTGGGCTTTCTATCATGCCAAAGTTCATAAGGAGTCTTTTTGAGAGTAGGTCTAATTAATGCACGATTTAAAATATAGCATGCGGTGTGAACGGCTTCAGCCAAAAAATATTTAGGAAGATTATTTTCGCAAAGCATTGTTCTACTCATCTCTTCTAAAGTTCTGTTCTTTCTTTCTACTACACCATTTTGTTGAGGGGTTCTAGGAGCTGAAAAATTATGTCCAATACCATGCTCATCACAAAACAATTCAAATTTCTCATTTTCAAGTTCTCTACCATGGTCGGTTCAAATATTAGAAATAAGAAAGCCTTTTTCATTTTAAATTCTACGACAGAGTTTTGTGAAAGAAGAAAATGTTTCATCTTTATGTGCTAAAAACATAACGTATGTAAATCTTAAATAATCATCAACAATAATAGCACAATAATGTTTACCACCTAGACTAGATGTCCTTGAGGGACCAAATAAATCCATATGCAATAGTTGTAAAAGTCTAGTTGTGGAAATATGAGATTTTGATTTAAATGATGTTTTAGTTTGTTTTCCTTGTTGACAAGCACTACAAAGATGATCTTTTTCAATTTAATTTTTGGAAGTCCAATGACCAAATCCTTTCTCAAAAGTTTAGCAATTAAATCCATATGAGCATGACCAAGTCTTCTATGCCATAACCAACTATTTTCATTATTAGCATATAAACATTTAACATCACTAGCATAGAGATCATTAAGATGAAAAACATAAACATTATCATGGCGATTACCAACGAATAAAGCTTTATGATCTTTGAGCTTTCAATTGTGCAATGTGATTTATCAAAAATAACTCGATTACCTTTATCACATAATTGACTAATACTAAGTAGATTATGCTTAAGTCCATCAACAAGTAAAACATTTTCAATAGAAGGATTAGGAGAAATACCGATGCTACCAGTACCGCTGATTTTTCCTTTCTTGTTGTCTCCAAAAGTAACAAATCCTCCATCTTTCGATGATAGTTTAGTAAAGAATGATTTATCTCTGGTCATGTGTCTGGAACATCCATTATCAAGGTACCACTTCCCTTTCTTTAGCTTCGGACTTAAAGCAAACCTACAAGATGACAATCAAGTGTTGGTTTTTGGTACCCATAGTTTCTTGGGTCTTTCTTGGTTAGTTTTGTTAGATCCCTTAATAATCCAAATCTTTTTAATTCCCATGTTCATATTCTTGTTGAATGGACAATAAGATATATAATGGCCTTTCTTTCTATAATAATGACAAGTAATATGAGGGTGTGTCATGAGAGGTGCCTTTTCAAAAATTGTATTGAGATTCTTTTGTTTCTTAATAGGGTCATATCTAATACCCGCTTTATCAAAAACACATCTTTGATTTCCAGGAAGCATGTTGAGATTATCTCTACCTTTTACAAAATTTTCAAGTGTTTTTGTTAAATCATCAACATTGTTTTTTAAAGTAATTTTCTCATTAGGGATAGTATCAAAATTATTTTTCAAAATAATTTTTTCTTTCTTTAATTCTTCTACATTAATAGATAAAGATGCAACAGATTTCTTCAACACATTATTTTTGACACAAACTTTTCTAAATTCATTTGATAGTTCATGGAATGTACTTTCAAGTTCTTCATAAAGAGTAGTTACCTCATCCTGAGTAGAGTCCTCATCTTCAAGAGCCACGAGACATAAGTTGGCTACTTCATTTTCAATTTCATCATTTGAGCTTTCATCTTCACTTTCTCCCCAAGCTGCTACCATGGCCTTTTTGTTTCTTTTGTAGTTTTTTCCATGATTCTTCAATTTTGGACAATTCATCTTCATATGTCCAGAATTTTTGCACTCATAGCAAATAATAGGCTCTTTCTTGAAAGGTCTTCTTCCTCCATAATTGTTTTTCTTGAAGTGCTTTTTGAGATTTCTACTAAACATGGCATAGCTTTCATCCTCACTGGAGTTTTCATGTTCTTCTTCATTTGATGAGGCTTTGAATGCAATTCCCCTTTTCTTTTTGTTTTCAACATCCTCATGTCCTTTCATGGTGATTTCATGAGTCATAAGGGAACCCATAAGCTCATCCAATCCAAGTGTGGAGAGATCTTTGGCTTCTATAATGGCGGTGACCTTTGCTTCCCAATTCTTTGGTAAACACCTAAGAATTTTTCTTACCAACTCACTGTTAGTATAAGTTTTGCCAAGAGATTTCAAATAGTTTACAATTTCAGTAAATCTAGTAAACATACTTGAAATAGATTCATCAGAGTTCTTTTTAAACAATTCATAACTATGAGCAAGCATATCAATAGGAGATTCCTTTACTTGGTTTGTACCTTCATAAGTTATTTCAAGTTTGTCCCAAATTTTTTTGCCAAATCACAACTTGAAATTCTATTATACTTCTTATAGTCTAATCCACAAACAAGGGTTAGTTTGGCTTTAGCATTGGCTTGCAATAATTTGTGATCCCTCTTAACACATTCATATTCAGTTTTAGGTACACTAATATTGTTTACTAATTTGGTAGGAATTTTGGGACCTTTGGTGACAATAATCCACATAGCATAATCAGTGGCTTGTAGGTATAGGGTCATCTTATCTTTCTAATGACTATAGTTGTTTCCGTCAAATAATGGTGGCCTATTGGTGGCTTGTCCTTCAGTAGTACTAGTGCTAGCTAAGGTTGCCATGGATCGAAACTCTTAGATGGTTAAATCTAAAGCAAGAGTCTAGGCTTTAATACCAATTGTTATCCAAAAGACAACCTAAGAGAGGGGGGGTGAATTAGGTTTTTATAATTAAAATTAATAATACCCTAATAAAAATTATAACTAGCACAATAGATAAATATAATTAATGAAATAAAAATAATTAAAACAAGTGTCTTAACAACTATGTTAGTTAATGGTTTTAGTACAGTAAAAATGTGAAATATAGCTATGGCAATTTAAAATAAAATAAAGAGATAAGGGAGAGAGAGGCAAAGAAATTTATAGTGGTTCGGTTTCAACTTGGTCTACGTCCACTCCTCAAGCTTCACTTGAGATTTTCCACTATATTCTAGCTTCACAGGGTGCTAGCAACCTTTTCACAGATGGAGCAATCCTCCACAGATTTTACGCTGACTTTCTAAGTCAAGAACACTGAGTGTACTACACTCTTACAAGGTTGAAAAGAAGGTGTTTTTGCTTTCACAGAAAGCTACAAGAATTATCTCTCAAAGATAGATATAAAAATGAAGCTCTGGTTTTTCTGTAAACCTCACACAGGAAAGATGGGCGTAAAGCTATAAGGCTTAGTGTATAATTTCTGAGAATAGATGTGAGTGATTATAGATCAAAGAATATTTTCAAATTTGTTTGTAACTTGTTTACATTAGAGGCTTTGGTATATATAATGAAACTTATAGCCGTTGTATTCATTTGAATTTATAGCCGTTTATAATCGTTGTACTTCCATCATTATAAATTTGAATATCTTCCACTTGAACCTTTTGAACCTTTTGGCCTTTTGAACCTTTATAGCCGTTTATAGCCGTTGTACTTCAATCATTACTAATTTGAATATCTTCCACTTGAACCTTTTGAACCTTTTGGCCTGCTGCTGTGCTAGGCGTTTGAACCTTTGTTTTGGGCTGTTTGAACTCCTGATTTAATCAAATATTAAATACATTCTAACAACATTTAGGATAAAGGTTTAGGTGAGAAATAATGGGACAAATTAAATTTTGATTCTATTTTTCTCTTTCAAATAAATCATCAAAATAAATTTTGATTAAAATATAATTAAATAAATTAACAAAATAAATTTTGGATTCTATTTTTTTCTTTCAAATAAATTAAAACATAATTAAATAAATTATCAAAATAAATAAGTCTAACACACAGGATCCTCAAGATGGACAATAGGCGTAGGTGGCTGTGGAATCATGGAGTCAGAATTTGTATCAAAGTCATCATAAAACAGGTCTATAGAGAGATTAATAAAGAACGGTGAGTGGATGGACTGTGGTAAGTGGAACTTGGAAAGAGTTGAGAACATTTTGTGTTCCCAGAAGACCACATGATGGGAAATACGAAGTCACTTGGAGATAGGATCCCAACAACGATACCCTTTATGTTCTGTATCATACCCAGAAAACAGCAAAGACGAGAGCGAGGTTCTAGTTTAGTGCATTCATGAGGCTGAAGTAGAACAAAACAAGCAGAACCAAGAGCTTTAAGAGTGGTGTAGTCAAAAGGAGAACCATACAAGCGCTCATAAGGGGAAGTATTAGCTATGACAGGTGTAGGTACATGATTTATGGTGTGGATGGCAGTGAGGGCAGCTTCTCCCCAAAACTGTTCAGGACAAGAAGAGGAGATGAGTAGAGCCCGGGTAGTGTCTAGAATATGATGATGCTTCCTTTTGGCACGTCCATTTTGTTGGGACGTGCCGGCACAAGAGCGATGGGAGAGTGTACCATTAGCCCAAAGAAAAGACAGAAATTTAGAATCCAAGTACTCTTGAGCATTATCAGAATGAAAGATTTTAATAATACGACAAAACTAAGTGCAGACCATGGCAGAGAAATCATAATAAATCTGTTTAAGTTTAGATCGATTTTTGAGAAGAAAAAACCAAGTATAACGAGAAAAGTCATCAACAAAAATCATAAAATATCTCGACCCCCCCATGGTCGGTGTGGGGGAAGGTCCCCAAATATTTGAACGCACAAGATCAAAATGAGCAGTAGACATAGAAGTACTATTATTAAAAGATAAAGTAGGTTGTTCAGCAATTTGACAAGATAAACAATCGACATCGATAAGACGGACACGACCTAACTGACCACTAGAAACTAAAGTTTTCAAACGACTAAAAGAGACATATCCTAAGCGGCAATGCCAAAGCTGTAAAAAAGATAAGGCAGCAGTAGATGCAGTAGAGGAAGCAATGGAAGCAGCAGTAGATGATTTGTGGGGAATGCAAAGATAGGTAGCTCGAACAGACATCCATGCTTACGGCCTATCCCAAGGATCTGTCTTGTCTGAGGGTCCTGCACCAAACAACCATTAGCAGAAAAGGTAACAGTTAGACCAAGTTCACATAACTGACCAGCAGAGATAAGGTTCAAGTGAAGAGCAGGAATGTGATAAGCATCAGAAAGAGACACAGTAGAAGTAGAAATGTGACCAGTGTGATGAACAGTCATATGAGAACCATCAGCAGTGTGGATGATGGGGACAAAAGATGATGATGATATAGAAGAAAACATAGTGGAGTAGAACTCATATGATTACAGCATACGGAATCAAAATACCAGGGAAAATTACCTGTAGTTACTGAAAGAGCAGTAAAGGGAGGACTACCGGTTTTGGCAAGCACCTGTTGGATGAGGGACTCAACATCATCCATAGAGAATGAAGGAGTAGCGGAAGTAGTGGAGTGGGGAGGAGAAGAACCCTCAGAGGCAACAGCAGCAGAGTGAGAACCTTGGCCAGATTTGGACTGATACCCAAAACGAGAAGACCCTTTCTTAGAAAAGGCTCGAGGACAATGGCGTTGGAGATGACCGGGAACAGTCTTATGGAAAGTAAAGCATTCGCGAACCAGGCATTGAACAAAAGAGTGAGCAGCAGGCAGGCCACGGTTGAGACAATATTGGCATGAATTAGCAGGCGGGCAAGGGCAAACGATGAAGCAATGAAGCATGTACGGGTTCAAAAGTGCTATGGAGAGCCATAAGGAACTGTAATAGTCACTGATGATTCCGATAAGTAATATACAGCTGTGCATCCTCAGAATATGCCCATGTAGGCTCAAAAAGAGCTAGTTGGTCCTAAACAGATGACATCTGGGATAAGAATTCATTGATAGACTGACTGGGTGCCTGGCGCATGTGATGAAGAGTCTACAACAGTTGATATTGATGAGCATGGCCAGTGATCTGATAATGGTCCCTCAAGAAATCCCAAATTGCTTTGGCAGGGGAAGTAATTTGTGTATCATTCTGGAACCGGCCAAACTGAAGATGAATGGAGGGAACTGAGGTAGCCCGGAACCAGGTGATAATTTGATAATTCTTATTTTTCCATTCGCCAAGACAGTCATCGAAGGCAGAGTCAGTCTCATCCTCCTTCTGGTTGGGTTTGAGAAGAGCACCAGTAACGATCCGCCAAAGGCACTTCCCTTTGATGAAGCTAGAGAGAGCTTGGGCCCAACTAACATAATTTGACCCATCAAGGATAATAGAAACAGAGTGGATGTGCTCGGTACGATCCATGATGAGCAAATAGGGCAAAAAAAGGAAGATGGTGCTTTGTAGAGGCTGATTTTGCCAAAACAGAGCACACCAGCAGATTCAGGAGGCCGAAAACAGGTGGGATATGGTCTAAACAGGCCAAAAACACGGCCAGAAAGGTGGCAAAGCAGCTGGCCAAAGTTGCTTGACCAACCAGGGGAACCAATCAGTAGGGCTAACGTCACAGCAAGGAGGCTGGCGTCAAAATGTGCAATGCACGTTAGTATAGGTGTGCGTGGTGTACGATAGCAAGAAGAGTAGTGGTGCACAGTCAACCAGGCTGACGTCAAAACACGCAGCTTACGGTAGTAGGTGACTCCGCGGCACAAAATAGCATGAGACAGGGGTAGAGGCGCGTCGAGGCGCGTAGAAAACGGCACAGCGCGTGTCTATCTTCGGGCAGCGCGTGACGGCGCGTGTAGAGGCGGATGAAGATGATTCTGATAGTGTTGGCTTCGTTTTGAAGAGACGAAAAAGATGGTATAGTCCAATCATCAAAAACAGGATAGGACAAGATACCAAAAAAAAACCAATGCGGAAAGAAATCAATTTGCCAGACAAGAGAGAGAAAAAAAAAAAACATAAAGAAGAAGAAGAGGAGGCCAGGAAAAAATCCTAGGCTCTGATACCATGTTATGATAGTAGAGAGAGAGAAAAATAATATGTATTCTATATTCAATGAATCAATACAATAGGGGAAGCCTGTATATATAAGCTAAGAAACCTAGGAGTATAGGAATACAAGAATCCTAAGTATAACAGGAATAGATGACTGCTTACATATATAATGGTGAACCACCATGTTTTGCGAAACTGAATTGTATTGATTAGTGGGACTAGCTGTATATTTTAGCCCAGGGAAATTATTCCACTGTGTGTAGTGACTCTAGCCACTAAGGAATAGATCCAAGTTGGGCCGTGATGACTCTAATGCTCAACGATTGTAAGGAAAAGACCTAGGCTAGGCTAGGTGACCTTCAATCGGATTGTCTTAGAGAAAAGGCCAGGGTTGCCACCCCAAGGATGACTCTTGGTTTGATATTGGATCCAACGGGCTTATTGCCTTAAGAACTGTGTGGCATGTTACTTGTTATTCTTGGTACCCAGAAAATTATTGGTGTTCATGTTGTAATATGTTTTAAGTGAAAAATGCATTTATCATGTTCTTGAGAGACATGAGTATTTTAACTGTTGAACTATGAAACCTTCTTTTTGAAACAGATTATCTTTATGAAAACTGTATGTCAATCTAGTTTCTGTGATACATATCTTATTTTGGAATTGAACCATGTTTTCAAAATTGTATTTACTATCCATGTTGCTACTCACTAAGCTATCAGCTGACGTAGTTGTTTATCATTTCCAAGTGTTAGAAGGGCTTAGAGTGGACTCATGGCGTAGCGGGGACTCAATTGCGACCTCTAGGACATTAATTTATTTTGTTTTAGATTGTTATGTCAAGTTTGTGCATATTTATTTTTATTTTTGTTGAGGTTCATTTAGGAGTTTTTTGATGTGTGGGCTGTTTATATCCCATAAGTTTGGATGGTATTGATTACGGTTGGTTTTGCCATTTATACTTGTGGCATGTCACTGGATTGAGTTTGGTTATTTATTACTGGACTATTTTATAGTTGTTCAATGTGATTATGGATTCATGTTTAGGCTTACGTGTGCCTTGGGCTAAGGCCCTGTGGGCTCTGGCCGGTCATACCCGAGTTTGGGGTGTGATAGATACAAGTTGAAATGCATGAGTAATTTTGGTGTAAAACTGGCTTTTGTGATGATTATGTGGGACACATCTGCACTTATGAGGCATTGGACATCCATTTATCTCATAAGCACCAAATTACCAGTAGCAGATTGGTTCAAATAACAAAAATAAAAAATAAAAAAAGTAGATCGACAAGAAGGTATATAATCAAAACATATCATAGCTTAAGAGAAAAATTACAAAAAGCTTCAAAAAATTACGTAAAATGCAGTGCCTACTTATTACCTACATCTCTCATCAGCAAACCATTGTCATTAGCTGACAACAAGTAGATAAAATTGGGGCACAACTCACAGGAAGAGACTCTGATTCAGACTCTCTTGGCTTCAAGCTCATGTATTTATTCCAAGCACAATACCATTGTTGTATGAGGGAAGATTGCTAGATGATCCATGATTCCTCACTAGTGAGCGGAAAGGATTCCCTGTGTCACGGGTTGAGTAATATGCAGTCCAGCACTATGAAGGACTTGTTTAGCCCTTATTTGTTGCCTTTGTAGTTACAAGCATGCTTAGCTTGTCATTTTCTTCTATTTTGCTTGACGATGTGGATATTATGAATAGATGCTATCAATATTTGTTAGACAAACTATAAATGAGTTGTTTAGACATTTCCATAGTGACTAAGACCTTCCTTCCAAATAGGGCCTGCAATGTTTTCGTTAGTTAATGGTGTCAAGATGAATAAATGTTGTAGTAAATATTTGTTGGACTTAAACATATAAAGCATAAACTATAACACTGTTTTGAATCATGGATTTGGATAGAGATTGGGAAAGGGAAAGGGAAAGGGAAATAGAGAAAACATTAAGCTTATATTTTATTCACTTTTTACTCACTTTCTACGTTTTCCTTTCCAAATCCCTACTCAAATCCATGACCCAAACACATCTTAAAGGAGTAGCTTGGACAGTTCCCATTATTTTGAAATGTTGCAAAAGAAAGTTTGGCTATCTTCTAGAGCAAATAGTAACAAACCTCACTGCAAGGCTTAAGACACAATGTCAGAGAGTAGAAAATAAGACTCGGTCAAAAAAATGTCCTTCACATTAGAGGGAGAGATTGTTGGTACATGTTAAAGTAAAAAAGCCTCATATTGGGAGAAATACAAAAGAAAAGTCTTAATACTTATTTAATGGATTCACCACCATAAGTTTAATCTTTTAGGTAGATATGTGTTTCAAATAGTGTGTGTTGAGCCTAAGTATTACACAAGTGGACTCCTTGGATTCCCCAACATAAACTTGCTACAAATGAATGATAAGCTCCTCTTAACAATTTCAAGCAATTGTTGTATTCTGAATTATTACTAGTCAATCACGTGTCAATAAATAGCAATTTGCAATATATTTTGGTACTATAGATTACAAACAAGCATGGAAACAAACATACAATACTGTCAATTGAGACAAATAATTTTGGACATGAGTTCGATTACAATGCAAAGAAAGTAAAATTACACACATGGGTACTGTTTTCCCTTTTTATTCCCTCTTCAAATCTTTAGCACATATTAGGCAAACATACCTTTATTTAGAGTAGCAATTTCGATATTGCAAAGTAAGACAATTATTTAGAAACACAAATCATAGGAAGCATATGCCCTTACACAATGACATCCAAAGTAAGGTAGACATCACATCACCATAGGGAGGAGCTCAACCTTCTTTATGGTTGACAACTGCACCAAGAAAATGAAAACTCAGTAATAAACTAGCAATATGTCCATTAAGGGTAGAGCTATCTACATTTTAGTACATATTATGTTCATTTGTTTGTTTTTTTTTTTTAGTTTTTGGAAACAAAAAAAAAGAATGAAATTTTCAAAAACACCCATTGCATTCATATTGTTTTCATTTTGCAAAAAAATAATTTCCAAAAAACAACTTTTTGGAGTTTTCTAAGAAGTGGGGTAGTTTTTAGAAAACAACTCTGAAAATAATTTTCAAAAAAATTCACCAAACAAGTCTGTGTTTTCTTCAAAATGAAAATAGAAAATGAAAAACGAAAACACAAGGATTAGCTTCGCAAATTCAGTTCTCATAGACATAGGAAAGTGCAAACAAGCTAGAAATGGAGCATTAATAACAATACTGTTAGGTTTTTGTAATTAGCAATCACGTTTGACAAAACTCCTTTTAGTTGTAATTTTATTCGCTCTTGTGTTTCAATGAGGACGTGAGTGTTCAGATGCGAATCCAACTCGAATTGTCCCTATGCAGAGGAGTTTGTGATCTCGAGCCTTTCATGTTTGCCTCTTCATTGACTTTTCGTCTGATGGAAATTAGAATATCTTCCATCACTGAGGAAAATATTGTATAAGCATCATTTAAAAATTGGTAGAGTATTATTGCTAAAAAATAAGAAGACTTGTATCTAGATCTATCTCTTACACTTCAATCTGTGGGTTGAATTCCAACTAATGAGATATAGCACTTTTTATAATCTATCTAGCTAGAGGTTATAGACTAGTTTGCACAAAATAGTGTAGTATCAAGTGGTAAATCTGTTACATATCGCAAATACTTTATTATATATGATTAGTTGTGCTGATTTATGTTGGTAAAGCCTTAATTCCTTGAGTAACAAGTTAAATATTATGTTTTGATAATGATCATTTTATAAAATAAAGAAGATGCCCTTTAGGCTAAGCCTCAGCAATGGGTCGTGCTGGGCCTAAAATTCCAAGCCCAAACCCATGAACTTTCAATAGTCAACGGGTTGCGCTCGGGGTAGTCCATCCTAGATTTCTAAAACCTAGCCCTACCCATGAGCTTAAAATTATGGTACATATGGGCCAAAATTAGGCATTAATTCGGATTTTTTTATTAAATTCAAAATTCATTACAAAAAAAGAAAAGAAATTATAATACAAATTTTTAAATGCATCACAACAATTAGAATGCATATTGAATCATGAAAAATTAAAAAATGAACTTTATTTATTTAAATACAAAATTACATCAATACATCCATTATGTTACTAAAGAGGAAATTTCATTTCGCCTCCCAAACTATTACTCAAAAATCAATTTGACCTCTGTTCTTCTAATAATATCAATGTTACACCAAAACTATTCGGTTTTGTATCAATTTGACATCTATCGTGAACTGCCATTTACTATCAAATCGAAGTTGCTGACGTGGCACCAAAACTTATTTTGAAACTTCATTTTACCCCCAAACTATCCTCAAAATATCAATTAGACCATTGATATGTAAAAAAATTAAATTTAAATATCTAATAATAATTTTTATTGAAAAAGGCGAGAATATAAATTTTGAATAATATTTACAATTTTTTTTTTAAAAATATGATTCATTTAAAATTGCCGCTTTAAGGTTCAAATTACCTTGAGTCAGCTATAGGGAAACTGATTGATGTCATAGCTTATTTACACCACATAGTTTGATCGAGAGTTATTATCGACATTTCTAAACTTGTGTCATGATTTTTTATTTTATTTTTTTTTTACAAAAGAAAAGACTTGACATTCCTCATCTCTTGCATTACATGATCATATGCATCTCAAGTAATTATATAAATTGTTAAAGGTATTTCCTATGGGCACTAGCTCACCCCAAAATTAACCACCTTTCAAGAAATGACGTGGGCGTGCCACCAAAGTGAATTGGCTTGGAAAAGACTTTTGAATGGGAGCATAGAGGCTCTCTCTCTCTCTCTTCTATGGTACATGTTGAAGACTTGGGCTATTTTTGTATTAGGAAATAGTATCCCACCTTTTGTGTATTCAAGGGTATTCCTTGAAAAGATGTTGCCTAATGGCATTTATGTGTTGAATTCTCTCTTATTTTTTGAACTATTATTTTATTTGGAAGATGTAATTAAATAGTGAAGTAACCATATGTATAGCTCAATAGGGGAAGAGATGGCTTTTGGAATTGTATTTTCATTTAATGGTTTGATTCCTTATGATCATAAGTTTAAGCATAAATTTATTCATGAAACAATTTTATAATTTATAGAAAATTTTCGGGGCGTTACAATTTGGTATCAAAGCTAACCGGGTTTGAATACCTAGAGCTCGTGGGACGTGGATTACGCCATAATGGGTTTATCATGTTGGGCTGGGACGTTAGTACCTTGTATGTTATGTGTTTGTGTGATTATGTGGGTATGGGGTCAAGTTTCTAGGATACGACTTGTATCCATCACACTTATCAAAGTCCCTTTGGAGAGGCACTTGATTAATGTTATTTCCACTTGGAAGTCTATGAGCGTCATGGGACGAGTTGATATCTTAGGAGGATGATCCATATGTGTTTTATGTGTTTATGTGCTTGTGTGGTTTGTTTTGTGCAGAATAAATATATGACTGGGATTGTGATTATCCGAGTGTGACATGTGAGTTGATGTGAGAGTATTTGAATTGTGAGTTAATTCTACTCTATCTTTATTCTTATATAGGATGTCTGAATGTGGTAGATGCCGTGGTAAACCTCGCATGGGTGGTCGAGGTATTTCGGCTCAGCAAGATCTTCCTCTCCAAGAAGAAAGGGTAGGACAAACTAATGTGGCCGCACCATCAGCCCAGGATGTAATGGGGGCACTAGCTTGAGAAATGGCTGGGGCTCTTTGAGAGTCCATGGATATACTCCGAATCGAGCAAGCGGTAAGGACAATAGAGGGGGACACTCGAACCTCCTTTTTGAAGAAAGAATTCTTCCATTCTAACTTCGCTAAGTTTAGTGGCGGACCTGATCCTATGAAAGCTGATGAGTGGCTGGAATAGATTGTTTAATCCTTTGAGATCCTAGATATCCATGAGGGAGAGCTTTGAGTGGCGTTAGCGGTTTATCAATTAAAGGGAGAGGCCGGTCAGTGGTAGAAGACTGTTAAGCACCGGGTTGAGCACACTTGGGAGGCAATCACTCATGCCTTCCAAGAGAAATTTTTGCCTCCCACTGCTAGGGAGAGGTTGAGGAAACAGTTCAAAAAGCTTAGACAGCTAGATACACCTGTGGCCGAGTTTGAGGCCACTTTCACTAGTTTGGCACGTTTTGCACCCGAGCTTGTGGCGACTGAGAAGTGCCGATACTTGGAGTTTGAGAAGCGATTGAGGCCCAAGTTATTGATGAAAGTGATAGGTAACATGTTTAGGAAATATGATAGGCTTGTTGAAGCCGCAGCTCACGTGAAGATCATGTTGGAGGGCAAGGTGTCTAGGTTGAAACATATATAAGAAGTCGGGGTATGCTAAGTCTCGAGGTGACATGGGTTCATCTAAGAAGACGAGAGATTCATCTTCTTCTTCTTTTCTGTTTTTGCCACAACAGACCAAGTCTTCAGGGTTTGTTTCTATGAGGAGTTTAAGGAGTACGCGCCCAAGCCGTATTACTTGTTTCAGGTGTGGCCAATAGGGTCACAAGGCATCGAAGTGTAAGTAGAATCTTAGTCATCAATAGTCGGCTCGTTCTCAGTGCCAATCCCAAGAGAGGAGCTAGTCATCCGCATGTTATCATTGTGGATAGTCAAGGCATATGAAGAGGTCTTGCCCACAGTTAGCCAAGACAGGGAGTGCTTCAGGGTCCCAACAGTCGAGAGGTTTTCAGGTAGACCAAGGTCAGAGCCAAACTTATCAGCCAATTTAGTTTGGGCAGGCATCTAGAGTAGTACAAGGGGCCACTTCTACACAGTTAGTGCAACTGACCTACATTCCAAGGGGTGATCGGAGTGAGCAAAGGCCACAAGGGCGAGTTTACGCCATCATCGCTTCTGAGCAATCTTCTAGGCCATTAGTAATGAGAGGTACATATTTTATCTACAATAGTTGGGAATGTATTGATAGATACCGAAGTATCTCACTCGTTCATAGCATTTGCATTCTCATCTGTGTTGGGGTTAAAGATTGAACAACTAGATTCTTCACTTACGTTAGAGTCACCAATTGGGGGTCAAGTTATCCTAAATTGGGGATGTCGCGGGTGTGTGATTGAAGTTGCTAATCACGAACTTCCTTTCAATCTTGTGTTATTAGATATGTCAGGTTTTGATGTCATCCTTGGCATGGACTGGTTGTCCTTTTACCGTGCCATTAATAATTGCTTCCGTGGGAGAGTTATTGTGTGCACATTGGGTGGGGCCTGTTTCTATTTTCTAGGGGATAAAACCGATGGTGTGTTGCCGCCGTTGTATGGCCCATGGGGTCGAGGAAAACTTAGTTTTCTTCTTACAAACATTATGAATGATGGGAGCAGTATGGTTTGGGGAGTACTTCCTAGAGTGGTTTGTGAGTATTCAAATTTTTTTTCTGAGGATCGTACCGAATTACCACCTTATTGTGAGGTTGAGTTTTCTGTAGATTTGGTGCCTGGCACGACACTCATCTCCATGTCGCCTTATAGATTTGCACCAGTAGAGTTGCTTGTTTTGAATGAATAATTGCAAGAGCTATTAGACAAGGGCTTTATACACCCTAGTACCTCACCATGGGGAGCACCGGCCCTATTCGCTAAGAAGAAATATGGTTTGTTGCTGTTATGTATCGATTACCGCAAGTTGAATAGGGTCACAGTTAAGAATAAGTATCCGTTACCTAGGATAGATGATTTTTATGACCAACTTAAGGGTTCCCGATGTTTTTCAAAGATAGATCTAAGGTCGGTTATCATCAGTTGAGTGTGAAGGAGGATATTCCAAAAACGGCCTTTTGTACTTGATATGGCCACTATGAGTTTCTTGTAATGCCGTTTGGCTTGACCAATGCCCCTGCCACTTTTATGAACTTGATAAATCGAGTCTTCTAAGAGTATCTTGACAAGTTCATAATGGTTTTTGTAGACGACATCCTTATTTACTCATCTTTAGAAAAGGAGTATGGAGAGCACCTCCGAATTGTCTTGCAATTGCTTAGGGAGAACCAATTGTATGCTAAGTATGAGAAATGTGGGTTTGGTTTTTCGAGGTGGAGTTTCTGGGTCACATGATTTTCGGGGATGGGGTAATTGTAGACTTTTAAAAAATCGAGGTTGTGCAGAATTGGGAGTGACCTAAGAATGCTTTTGAGATTCATAGCTTTTTAGGTCTTGTCGGGTATTATAGATGATTTGTAAAAGACTTCTTCACCCTAGCATCTCCATTGACTAGATTAACTAGGACGGGGGTGAAGTTTGTTTGGAGTGAGTTATGTGAGAAATCCTTCTTGGAATTAAAGGCTAGATAACTATTGCACCAATTTTGATCTTTCCAGAAGTTGGTTGGGTTACACCGTGTATTGTGATGCATCTAGGGAAGGCTTGGGGTGTGTTTTGATGCAAGAGGGCAAGGTTGTAGCGTATGGTTTGCGTCAGTTAAAGATTCATGAAAGGAACTACCTAACTCATGACCTAGAGTTAGCCGCAATAATTTTTTCTTTAAAACTTTGGAGGCACTATTTGTATAGGGAGAAATTTGATGTGTTCTCAAATCATAAAGCCTCAAGTACCTATTTTCCCAAAAATATTTGAACCTACCTAGAGAAGATTGATGGAGTTCATGGAAGATTATGATTTTGAATTGCACTACCATTTGGGGAAGGCCAATGTGGTGGCCGACGCCTTGGGTAGGAAGTCTGTGAACATGGTTGCTAGTCTTTCCATGAAAAAGTGGAAGATGTTGGGTGATCTGGGTGAGTTTTCCTTGCACCTTGGCGAGTCTCCTCGACAAGCTACTGTAACAACCCTCGTTTTAACTTAGTCATACTTGCATACATTCAAGGATGATCTTGTTTTGATATGTGCATCTGCAAATCTTGTCTTGTTTTGCTCGAATGATTGCTTGCATGCTTTGTTCTTGTCTGGTGTGCTGCCGAGGTCATCTTAAGCCTAGTCACCTTCGAAACCTTTTCCACTTAGAACTGTCGTGGAATCCCTTCGTTTGACCTCCATCTCCGCCTTGGCATATTGGCCGAGATGTCACCACCTAGGCCGAGGCGCGTGTCGCCTAGGCCGAGGTGTGCATCATCTAGGCCGAGATGTTATTATCTAGGTGTTCTAGATCCTTGACCCTTGCATTAGTGATTTGTTCCTGGATTGGCATGACCTGGACCGAGGTGTGGCGCATCTAGGCCAAGGTGTGGCGCATCTAGGCCAAGGTGTGGCACAGCTTAGTCAAGTGTTATCCTTCCAAGCCGATGTCCTTGCCACTTGCTCACCGGAGTCTTGTTGTTAGCCAATGTCGTTATTTGCCGGAGTGCTCTCGCTGTTTAGCTTGTTGAGTACACTTTGTCATGGTCTTGTCTAATCAGTCAGTCACCTTTTCGAGTAGAGCCAACCAGCCGGTGCCACGTGTCCCAGCAGAGGGATTAAGTCAGTGACTGTCGGGAGAAACAGATCATTTTGTATCAAATCTTGCCTTTTAGAGAGAGAAACTCTAGGAAGAAGAAGGAGAAGTTTGAGTAATAGAGAGTGAACTTCCAAGCTTGATCGTTGGGGCTTGAACCGTTAGATTCGAGTTTTGAGGTTAGAATCTTAACCTACTCTTGTTGTTCTTATTGATCATCTAGCTGCATTGCACGATCAAACCTGTTCGGCACGTCATGCGTTGATTTGAAGATGGCTTTAGAAAGAGAAAATGGTTTTCATGTATTCTTGAAGAAAAAGCCTCGTTTGATCCGAAAGTTTGCTTTAAAGCTCATGTTTTTGTGTTTGTTTTGATAAGACCCTAGAATAGGGGTACCCAGGTTCATGTTTTTGAATTCATAGCATGAAACCTCAGCTTTCGTAATAGCCAGTTTTGATCTTTGCATTCGTCTTCCTCATGATTCATGTTCTTCATGTTCTTTATGTTTATCAAGAGGGAAACCCAGATTTTCCCGACTTTGCTTTTGAATGTGGCCGTCGGGGTCACACCTCGGCAAGGAGGTGTGGGACCTCGGCCTAGACTTGGTAGTTGCCCAGCTTGTTTTCCAGAAATAAGAAACGGTGTCTTGATTTGATTTGGCTTAGTTTTGATGAATGCCGAGGTCATTTGCATGCATGCAAGACTTGTTTTGAGAAGTGCATTCAATAGACTTTGCCATGTGTTTGTAGGCCTTGGACTTGCCTTGACCCCGACGTTTGCAGAACTAGGTGAGTGGCATTTTTAATAAAGCTATGTTATATGTTTTGATAAAGACTTTGCTTTGCTTTGTTTTGAAAGTATTTGTTAAGCATGAATAATTGTTCCTATTTTGTATATCAAGTATTACCTCGTTTTGATGACCTCCTCGGAAAGTCCCTTGTGCTGGAGGACTCTAAACTTTCGCAGCACATCTCGTTTGAAAGTCCCTCGTGCTGGAGGACTCTAAACTTTCGCAGCACATCTTGTCTTGAAAGTCCCTCGTGCTGGAGGACTCTAAACTTTCGCAGCACATCTTGTCTTGAAAGTCCCTTGTGCTGGGGGACTCTAAACTTTCTCAGCACATCTCGTTTTGAAAGTCCCTCGCGCTGGAGGACTCTAAACTTTCGCAGCACATCTTTTCTTGAAAGTCCCTCGTGCTAGAGGACTCTAAACTTTTATAGCACCCATGTTTGAGATACCTCCCTTGCTATGTCTCGTTTTGCCACTGACGGTTTACCGCGTGGATATGTTTGTCGGGATGTTATCATTTATAATATGTTGATGCTAGTAAGTATCCCTTGAAGCTTGAAGATTTGTTAGATGGACGAGGTCCATCCCTTGTTATATGAAGTTTTGACTTGTATTGTTGGAAAGGACTTCGGCTATTATTCATGCAAACCCCTTTATTATTTATACCATTCACTGAGTATCCAAGCTCACCCTCTCTATATATATATAGGTGATGAGCAAGAAGGCGATGACGCCTAGATGTGATTCGCGAGCTTATTTTGGATTTTTGTCATGCCGGCTTGACTTGTAATTATGTCGGCAGTCTTGAAAATCATGCTTCTCGGCTTGTAATATTTGTATTCCGTAAACGTCGGCTTGAGAAGCCTTTTGATCAGGATGTGTGTTTTGTATGTATGTTATGTCGGCAAAGAAGATGTCGGCAATCTGGTAGATTACATTCCTTGACCGGTAGTTCGTGCATTTTGTTTGTGTCGGCTTGTGAAGCCCTTGTTAAAATGTAAGATGTAATTTGTACTTTGCTTCATTTGTAACTAAGTTGTAACCCATATGAAGATGGTTTTTATTTCATTTAACTTATGCACAGCTCTTATGGACTAATCTGATTGTATGTATCGCTTTCGTACTTGTGAGCCCCATATATTTATACTCTGTTGTGTGTGCATTTTGAAAGTTGGCCTTCGGTAATCTCGGATTACTGGCCATCACGGCACCAAACTACTAGGGGCGGTTTGGGGTCGTGACAACTACCTTATTTTCGGTTCTTGTACAACCTACACTTGTCACACGGGTTATGGAAGGACAATAGAGTGATCTAGAAGTAGAAGTAATCCAAGAGAAAATCTCCCTGGGAAAGGAATAAAAGGGTTTAAAGGTACATCCGGACTCGAGCATCTGGTATATAGACTGCATTTTTGTACCAAAATCTTGTAGATATGAAGTACTTTAAGAATTCCATCACTCACGCCTTGCAGTGCATCTGGGAGGCACACAAATGTATCATGATCTTAGCCGTCAATTTTGGTGGAGAGGTATGAAGCGAGACGTAGCCTTGTTTGTGTCCAAGTGTCTAACTTGTCAACAAGTCAAAGCAGAAAACCAAAAGCCACCCGGGTTATTGCAACCCTTGCCTATAGCCAAGTGGAAATGGGAGCACATCACCATGGATTTTGTTTCGAGTCTTCTTAGAACACAGAGGGGTAATGATGCAGCTTGGGTTGTTGTGGATCGACTAACTAAGTCGGCTCATTTTCTTGCTATGTGTATGGGAGATTTGTTTGATTATTTGGCTAAACTTTACGTTAGAGAGATTGTTCGACTCTCTGGGGTTTCGGTGAGTATTATCTCAGATAGAGACTCTCGTTTTACCGCACGGTTATGGCTGAGTCTACAAAGTGTTATGGGTACTCAATTGACTTTTAGCACCGTATATCACCCTCAAACCGATAGGCAATCCGAATGCACTATCCAAATCCTAGAAGATATGTTGAGGGCTTATGTATTAGATTTCAAGGGTTCTTGGGAGAAACACTTGCCTCTAGCTTAGTTTGCCTACAATAATAGTTTTTAGGCTAGCATCGGGATGGCTCATTTTGAAGCTTTATATGGGCCTTATGTAGATCACCTATGTGTTGGACCGAGGTAGGGGATTCACCCATGCTTGGACCCAAATTGGTTCGTGAAAGGACTGAGAAAGTGGCTCTCATTCGAAAGAGGTTGATTATAGCTCAAAGTTGACAGAAGAGTTATGCCAACCGGAGGAGGAGACCTCTATTTTTTGAAGTGGGTGATCATAGGTTTTTGAAGATATCACTTAGGAAGGGCTTGATGAGATTTGGGCAAGGTAGGAAATTGTCACCTAAGTTCATTGGTCCCTTTGATATCATAGAACGGGTGGGAGAGATGGCCTATCACCTTGGCTTACCACCATAATTATTCGAGTTACATGATGTATTTCATGTTTCTATGCTTCATAAATATGTGCCTGATCCTTTCCATGTCTTAGATTGGAAAATTGTAGAGGTAGATGAGAACGCTTCATATGAAGACAGACCTATAAAGATCTTAGACTCCCGAGAATGCGTTTTGAAGGGCAAAACTGTCACTTTAGTCAAAGTGTTGTGGCACCATTATGAGGTAGAAGAGGCTACTTGGGAATGAGAGACCGAGGTTCAAGAGAAATATCCAAATTTGTTTAATAATGTGTAATCCTGTTAGATTGTTGTGTTTATTACAATGTACATCTTGATTTATGGAAAGGAGTAATGAAAAGTGTTAATTTCTTAAAGACTTGGACTTTCATGTCATTAAGTGAATTTTGATTTGATTTTGTTTTTAATTAATGATGTTATGATGGTTGGAGTTATTGTTAGTATGGTATTCATCTTCCTTGGGAATTGTTGGAGTTGTTTTGCCAAGAGTTACGAAATTGCGGGAAGGGAATTCTTTAAGGGGGGTAGGTTGTAACAATCTGTTTTGAGGGACCGCTCGAGTGGTCAATTGGTCGCTCAAGCGAAGATGCGCAGCTCCTAGTATCTTGCATGTTTGCAAGCGGGACTGCTCAAGCGATGAAATGGTCGCTCGAGCGTAGAGTTTTAGACTCCCGGTATTTTCATTGTAACTCTGCAAAACTACTAGAATCTTGCGTTTACTGCTTGGGTGATGGAAAGTTCGCTCGGGCGATCTCTTCGTTTTGTGTCCTTTGCTCGAGCGGCCTGTTCAAGACAGCACATTTAAAAGTTGATCTAAACTCATTTCTTTCTCACTTATTCACACATTTTCTCTCTCTTAACACCCATTTCCGAACCCTAACACTAAAAACACTTGATTTCTCTTAGTTTTACCTAAGATCCACCTTAGATCATCAAAGAGGGTTGAAGAACAAGTTAGATCCTAAAGTTCTACCAATCGTTTCATGATTTCTTAGAGTTTAGAGTTGGATTTTCATCTTTTGACTTCAATCTTGAAGTAGGGGTACTTTTAACTCTTTATATTTTGATTTGCGGCTCATATGTGGTAGTTTCACTAGTTATCTATATATATGTAAGAAGTGTATTGTGATTATATAGTGGTTTAAATAAAAAGGGTCTTTATCCAAGAATTTTTGGAAGAATCTAAATATATTTTTTATGATTATTGTTGTTGGGGGAGGAAATTGGCCATTAAATGAAATATAATGGGAAAGCTCTAATTTTTTTCTAAAACCCTAATTTTCAAATTAGTTTAACAAAGGGAATTACGTTCAATTGGCGCTTGAATATTGAATTTGTATATGTTATTTTGACATTGGTGTGGTGATATAAGCATTGGACAACATATTGAATTGAAAACTTACGATGATGATGACGATGTTGAGTTGGAGAAATCTCTTTAATTGTTGATACCTTTGTTATGGTTGAGAATTGAAACCACCTTAAAGAAATTGATATTTGGAAAATAATTCATGCAGCATATGCATTTATAAACTTACCTTTTGATTTTAAATTGTTAATGCTTGCAAAGTATTGGTGTCACACCCCAAATCCAAGCATGATCGGTCGTAACCCACAAGGCCTTGGCCCAAGGCACACGTAAGCCTAAACACACATCCATAATTATATAGAACAAATGTAATGATAGACCAGTAATAAATAAACCAAAACTCAATCCAGTGACATGTCACAAGTATAAACGGGCAAAACCAACCCTAATCAATGCCATCCAAACCAATGCGACACAAACAATCCATATAACAAAATAATCCTAAATGAACCTCAATCGAAAAGTAAGCACAAAATTGACATAACAATCTAAAAAAAAAATAAAAATAAAATGAATGTCTTAAAGGTCCATGCAATTGAGTCATCGCTACGCCATGAGTCCACTCTAAGTCCTTCTATCACCTGGAAATGGTAAACAACTAAGGTAGCTGATAGCTCAATGAGTAGAAGCATGGATACTAAATACAGTTTTGAAAACAAGGTTCCATTCCAAAATAAGATGTATATAATAGAAACTAGATTGGCATACAGTTTTGATAAAGACAATCTGATCCAAAAACGAGGTTGCACAGTTTAATGATTAAAAATATTCATGTCTCTAACAAATGACATTCTCCACTTAAATCAGACAACTACATAATCATCATTATAATATGGGTATCAAAAATAACAAGTAACATGCCACAAAGTTTTCAAGGCAATAGCCCGTTGGATCCAATATCGAACTAAGAGTCATCCTTATGGTGGCAACCTGGGTCTTTTCTCTAAAACGATCCAATTAAAGGTCACCTAGCCTAGCCCAGGTTTGTCCCTTACAATCGTTGAGAAGAAGAGTCATCACAACCTACCCCTAATCTGTTCCCTAGTTGCTAGAGTCACCAAACTTAGTGGAATAAATTCCCTGGACTTTTATATATAGATGGTTCCAATAATCAGTACCATTCAATTTTGCAAAATGTGGTGATTCACCATTATAAACATGAGACTATTTCAAACCATTTAATGTATACCAAGTTTACACATGTTTCAGAAATAATTTAATTTCATTGATGATATAATAGTTTTATCAAAACAGTTTAATCCTAAAACAACAATTTAATTTTTCAACAGTTCAAGGTAAGGGAACATTTATCAAACTATGTAGCATGCAACTACTCATCTAAAAACGGAATAATATAATTCCCGAATAGAGTTTGAAAGTCCAACTAGTGCCTTGAATCAAGTATGAAAACTACACGTCACTACTAATTTAAAATACTAAAAGGAATAATAAACTAAGTAACCCCAGGCTAAAGCACACCAATACAGCTGAACTCAACTCACCGTTACTCTGAAATAATACCTAAATTCATGTTTTCCATGGTCTAAAATTATCTAAGACATGGGTTCAAATCAAAACTTAATTAAATGTGATTTTGATATCAAACAAAATTTTTGACAAGTTTTCTCGAACTGTTCGCTAACTTTGAAAATTAAAAACCCACTCTACACTGATCAAAAAATTCCAAAACCCTCCAGATATCAACCACTATATCCCAAGTTTCAAACCCAATTGGTTTTACTTGATTTTCCTGTCAAAATAACTATTTACAATTAATTATGTCCAAACAGATCACTTTTGCAATACTTTAAAGAAATTGACAGTTCTCTTAATATACACAAGAAATCAACGCAAAGTCAAAAATATAAGAAACTAGACTCGTAACCAGTTCTAAAGGCGCTGATTTCATAATTTTCATATTTATACCCAAAGATAACGACACTTCCGAATTTACTGATATACACTAGTTTTCTGAACAGATTTGATCACATCAGTTTCTATAGATTTTGACCCCCAAAAATTATGAGAAAATTGTAATCTGAATTTCAACATGTAATTAAGCTACTATAAAAATTTCAGTTCAAAATTCATCCGTTTGATATGATTTTTTTTGATTTTTAAAGTTTGTAATTTTGTGCAGAATTCTTATCCAACGACTTTAACTCCTTAGTTCGCTTTAAAATTTTGCATGATAATAATATGAGGAAATATCATTTTACCCCGCAACGCGTTTTTCAATTTGAATCCCAAACTTCGATTAATATCAATTTTCCACCTAAACTTTTGAAATTTTTATCAATTTGACCCCTGCCGTCACATTCCATCTACAATTGGACGGTGTTAACGTGACACCAAAGTATATTTGAAATTTTATTTTACCCCCCAAACTATACCTTAAAAATCAATATGCCCCCAGCAGCACATTCCGTCCAGTTGTTGATGGAATGCGATGACAGGGGTCAAATTGATCAAAATTTCAAAAGTTTGGGTGTAAAATTGATATAAATCGAAGTCCGGAGGTCAAATTAAAAAGTGCATGAAAGTTTGGGGAGCGAAATGATATTTTCTCTAATAATATACACAAAACACTATCCCAATCAGCCAAATATTTCATAGCCATGCCCAACACATGTACCTACTTCATCGATTTGACCCATCAACTATGCAACAACTCATAAGAAGAAGAAAAAGATAGTAAGGGAATAAAAAAATAAGGGATTTACCTTGCCAATGGCCACCACAGAACTCAACAATTTTTAGCACTTTTCACCCAATAACCTAGACGTCTCTCTCTCTCTCTCTCTTTACCTCTTACTGCTGCTAGGAAAGTTGTAGGAAACAATATCATAAGAATTTAGGGTTTTATTATCCTTTATATATATAACCGGTAAACCACTCTTATTTATTATTATTATTATTATTATTATTATTATTATTATTAGTCTTTAAAATTGTAAACTTCCATAATAAATTTATTTAAAGTTTAAACTTAATTAAATACACTCCAATAATATTTTATTGATGCTTTAAAATTCACTAGCAAAATCTATGAGATTTGTAAAATTGTTATTATTATTTTTTATATTCGGGTTCTCACAGTTGGAAAGGTGGGTAAATAGCGTATGAGACTGGGTAGTGAGTTGAGTTTTAAATTTGAGTTGTGTAAGTATATATTGGTACCCGTTCAGGACGTCAATGAGCCCAATTGCCTTGTTTTAAGCATATTGCCGGACGAAAGTGGAAAATGTTTTAGGGTGTCCACAAGTCTGTCGTTTATATAGTCGGCAAATGTGGAAAACATGATTTTGGGTGTCCACAAGCCCGTCGTTTCAAAAGTCGGCAAAAGTGGAAGGGAAAGGTCTTGGGTGCCCACCGCCCCTCCTCTTTGAGAGTCGGCAAATGTGGGACTATTTTCCTTACTTATATGTACCTCTGTATGTGTGGAGTTAAGACTTTTACTTGTGATGTCATAACTTGTTTACACCCCATAGTTTGATCGAGAGTTACTATTGATATTTCTAAACTTGTGTCATGATTTTTTTCACAAAGGAAAAGACTTGAAATTTCTCATCTCTTGCATGGCATGATCATATGCATTTCAAGAAACTATATAAATTGTTAAAGGTATTTCCTACTGGGTACTAGCTCAACCCAAAACTAACCACCTTTCAAGAAATGACGCGGGCGTGCCACTAAAGTGAATTGGCTTGGAAAAGACTTTTGAATGGGAGCACAGAGGCCCTCTCTCTCTCTCTCTCTCTCTCTCTCTCTCTCTCTCTCTCTCTTCTATGCTACATGTTGAAGCCTTGGGCTATTTTTGTATTAGGAAATAGTATCCCACTTTTTGTGTATTCAAGGGTATTCCTTGAAAAGATGTTGTCTCTTATCTTTTGAACAATTATTTTATTTGGAAGCTGTAACTAAATAGTGATGTAAGCATATGTATAGTTCAATGGGGGAAGAGATAGCTTTTGGAATTGTATTTTCATTTAATGGTTTGATTCCTTATGATCACACGTTTAAGCATCAACTTATTCAAGAAACAATATTATAATTTATGGAAAATTTTTGGGGCGTTTCAAAAATCGTGTGGGTAAAAATCTAGACCACCCATGGTCTGAGAGAAATGTCTTCTTTCAAGATTTGGGAAACGATATTGAATGATGAAAATTATTATTAGATATTTAAATTAATTTTTTAATATATTTAAAGGTCTAATTGATATTTTGTAGATAGTTTGGAGAGAAAAATAAAGTTTCAAATGCACTTTTAGTGTCACATCAACAACTTTCGTTTAATTATAGATAACAACTGACAGTGAAGGTAAAATTGATCCAAAATTGAATGATTTAGCTATAAATTTGATATTATTTAACGAACATAGGTTATATTGACTTTTAAGTGATAGTTTGGGAGGCAAAATGAATTTTTCTCATTGCTAAAATCGTATGCATCCATTGTATACATGTAACAATTTGGACACAAACCGTTTGTTTCATTGAGTAGATGTGTACGTTTGCATTGATGTTGTAGTATCATGTTTCACTCTCATGATTAAAACTTCGGATTTAGTTGTGGTTGTGTTAAGTTAGAGAATGCAAACAGAACAATTCTGAGCAGAGCGATTAATCGTCGGGCAAAGCGATCGATCACATTGTAAGGTGGTCGATCGCCACACTCGTGTTTCATCTAGTCTATTTTTTAGTACCTAGGAATCAATAGGAGATCGATTGCCTAGCGATCGCTTCATTGACACATTTTTTTGAAAATTTTGCTCTATATTTTAACTATTTTTCTTCAAAATATTTTTCTTTCATTTTTTTTCAACCACTATAATATCTTTCTAACTGTTATATTTTTTCAATGATTATTTATTTTTTAACTATCATTTTTTCAAACAATCAATTTTTTCTAATTGCCATTCTTTTTTTGGTGATCATGAGTAATTTTTTTTAAAATAAAAAATTTATATTAAATCATATCATTATGTATAAATTTATTTATTTATATATTACTAACCTTTTAATAATAAATGTATCAAAATATAACTCTTATATACACACAAAATTGTGCTAAAAAGGAAGTAGATTGAGGATAAATTACGCTTCGTTTATTTGGTTGAAAAAAAATTTCGATAGAATTTTTTTTAAAAAAAAAATGTTTTCCGGGAAAAATATTTTTCTATGTTTGGTGGTGGTGGTGGAACGAAGGTGGAGGGTGGAAGTGGTGGTATGGTTGTGGGTCGACAGCAGTGCTGATGATGGTGGTGTGGTGGTAGAGTTGAGAGTTGTGGTGGAGGTGAGATTAGTGGTGGTGTGGTGACATTGGTACAATTTTAGTCCAAAAAAATGTTTTCTATCTTTTAAAAGTGGAAAACATTTTCTATCCAGATAGGCTTGTTTTTCATTGACCATTAATTTTTTTTTGTTTTTTATTTTTGTTGACTTTCATTTTCCATTGTACTAAACACTAAAAAATATAGTGCGTTATTAAAAAAATAAATAATAAAAAAAAAAGTTAGAAGACTAGCTTAAAGTAACTCATTATTGTTGGCGAGTTACTGTAGCAGAGGGACATTTAGGCGAGGAAGGAGCGATTCTGTTGGAGCTAATTTTCTAGCTTTAGACTAGCTGAAATAGCAAAATGGAGGGTATGGAAAGCCCGCTGTAGATGCTCTTAGAAGAGAGAGTGGTTGATTATTGTACGAGCACGAAATATTGTTCTCATATAATCCTGTTGATCAAGGTTGCGCTCCTCCATACGTCGTTGCTTTACTCCCTGAAAACACAAACGTGAGCTAGCCGGCGGGTGTGTGCCGAATACCTCTCCGATACCTAAGTCAGCCAAAATAGACAAATAGACAAAAAGCTCTGTGTATTTGGGAATCAAAGTTGTGTTACCTCTTCATAGGTGATGTTATGAGCTTTTATAGGTTCCGCGTGGCACAATCCTAGTAGGACTCTTATTCCTCCATGTAGAGTATAGCGATCCCGGTTGTCCCTTTACTGTTCAGTTGTATTCCGGACTCGGTTCCGTGGAAATGGTAGTTGTATCTATCTTGTTGTCGTCCTTTAAATCCATTTGTTTGAGTTTTAGGATGTGTTGGGCTTGGTTGTTACAGGTTGGTAGAGCTTTGGCTCCCATTGTTGTTGACCAGTTTTTGAATGGCCGGCCTGAGCGGGTCATTTTGCGCTCGAGCGGGGTTTACACCCTTCCAGCATTTCGGGTCCCTGCAAAACTTCTGCAGGTGTGTTTTCTACGCTCGAGTGGGTTTCTTGCGCTCGAGTGGGTTGCGCTCGAGCGGGCTTGTTGGCACTCGAGCAGGTAGTACCTTGTTGGTGAAAGTTCTGGAAGATGAAAATCTATGCTCGAGCGAACTGGTCTTTCGCGCTCGAGCGGGTGTACTTTATTCTTGTGTCTTGGCGCTCGAGCAGGCCTTCTTGCGCTCGAGCGTGTCCAGATTTTTGTTCTTGACGCTCGAGCGTTCTATTATCCGCTCGAGCGGGAATGTCGTATATCAGAAGGCAGTTAGGCATTTTTGAATCACTTTTCAACTTCACTCTCTCTCTCTTGCTTTCCCAAAACCGATTTTGAGAGCCTCTCTCTCTAGAAACTCCCTTCTCTCTAGGGTTTGATCTAGTTAGAGTGCTTTCCTTTCCTTCGGCCTTTGTAAAAAGTGTGTTGATCGTCGAGGGCTTCGTTTTGATCCGAGAATCTTGGCATTTGGAGCATTTTCGTTTTCTTCATCTTCCCCGTTTGAGCTCTAACTTCGAGGTAGGGATATCCTACTCCTCTTTATGAGCTTTGTCTTTAAATTTTAGCATTTTGATATGTTGGGGGTTGTTGGGTAATTTTGAGAAAGTTTGGGTCTTTGTGTAATTTTACAAAAGATGGGGTTTTATTTATAATTAAACCTATATGCATGTTTGGCATAGAGAAATGAGATAGATGATGAACTATGAATGAAAGTGGAACCTTGGGGTTGTTATGCTAATTATGGAAAATGCCCTAATTAGTTGGATAAATTAATTTGTATAATTAATTTTGAGAAATGAGAAAGTGAATAGGAAATATTCAAATTAGAATGGTATGGGATTAAAGGGGTGTAGTTGGATCATTTATCACTCACCTAGTTGAAATGTTGATATTTTATCCATTTGGTGCATTTATTTTCTATTTAGAAATAACTGCTTTGGGCTATCGGTGGAGGATAGTCTTGATTGTTGTAGACAATGCATGATGATTAGGCAAACTAAAACTAATCAATTGAGTAAGCCATTGAATATGGTGGTTGGTACAATACAGCACAAAAATGTGCATTGATTGATTGAATTTGTATATGATAATTGTTTCTATACATTGTATTGTGTGGGAGGAGATGGGGGATGTACTCCACAGTTTATTGGAAGATGGGGGATGGACCTCTAAATCGGATTGTGTGTGACATTGATACAGCACTACAATGTGTATCAAGTGTTGATTATGGAAGTGTTTAGATTGATTTGATATAGCGCTAAAATGTATATCGTTATCAATTGTGAAGTATAGAAGTGTTCCTATGTTATGTTGATACAACACCAAAATGTGTATCGTTCGTATAGTATGGAAGTGGTTTATGTGTTATTGATACAGCACCAAAATGTGTATCCATCATGAATTTCGAAAGTGTTTTAAAGATGAGTCTTATTCTCATTAAGTTGCTTGACTAAGTTTAAGCCTTGTTTTCAAACTCAAGATTGAAAAAGAAATGAGAAAATGAAATGTAACATGGACTTAAATGTCATGAAACTGGAATGTGATATAAGCGAGTGTATCGGTGTTGACCATCTATCAACTGCTAATCTTCAGTCATTGTTCATAGCTGGTTTAGTGTATTTCTACTGGGCTGTAGCTCACCCTATATGGGACATCATTTTCAGGTACAGGTAGCATGCCACCTCCAAGGACATAGCTTGGGAGGCTAGAGGTAGGCAGACTTTTTGGTTGTTTTGATTTTCTTTTGTTGTATTACATGTAAATTTCAAGCCAAGGGCTTAATATGTATTGAGTTAGTACTCTTCTTTTTGTAACCAAGTGTTAGCTTGGAAAGCTGTAAGCCCGTAGGGCATTTGCTTTTTTTGTTAACATGTAATACTTTTGTAAGAACTACTCTGATGAATGGAAGGATGTTTATTTCTCTTTTATTATTGCATGTCGAGAATGATGGGTTTCATGTATATTTTCGAGGGCGTTACACAGAGTCCTCCTAGGAGTCACACTCTTGAAAGATAATGCTTATCCCTCACCACCCCCCTGACCGCAGTGACCAGGCTATCCACAAGACTCTTTTGGACCGTGCTTAACTACAAGGCCTTTCTTACTATGGCCTACAGAATGGCCCATTACCCAGCTCGGCCCAATTTTCATGTAAATTACCCTCTCAATTATGTAAAAGTTTGGAAACAATAATAACCACAGTTGCAAAAAATTATATAATTTACTATTTGAATCTTACAATTCAGGTCGATTAAATCCTTAATCAAGACAAATTGGTTGGGGTGAATCAACAGAGTGCTTGAATCTAGGTCTGGGGCATCATTTCAAATCATCAATTCTGCCCAATGGTTCTTTTTCGATTTTTAGCCCTCTTTTAGTTTATTTTTTATTTTTTTGTTGGCACATGGTCTTTCAAAGCCTTTTAAGCTTTAATATTTGTTTTATACCATTCTTCTCTGCCCTAGATGGGGTTTGCACAGTTGACCTTATTTATCGTATAATTAATGAAAGGAGGATTTACTTGTAAGTCGTATTAAGTAGATTTATTGTCTAATAAGTCTTATGATAATTAATGATATTTTTCATTTTATATTATCAAAAACTGCTATTAATTGTTAATTTTCAACGATAGTTTGAAAATTGTCACAAAAATATCACTAATTATAAGTTTTACAGACAGTTTGAAAAAAATTTCACAGAAAAAAATTATTAATTGTAAATTTTAGGGACAATTTATAAAACCGTGACAAAAAAAGTCACTAATTGTTAATTTTTAACGACATGTAAAAAAAAGTTATAAAAAAATATTTTTAACGACAATTATACTAAAATTTATTTTTAATAAAATTTGATAGGAATTAAGTCCAATTGTTAAGGTAGTTGCCCTTAATGGGAAAAAGAGAACTTATTGGTCTTACCTAGTAAAGGTGCCTGATTTTGACTGACCTAAATTCCATAATAGTTAATCGTAAACATCTGAACACAAGAAGCCCAAGCCATCCAATCCATCTCCACCAATTGAAACAATTTTTACCATAAGGCCATAGCTGCATCATCTCGATTATGTTCACCTAAGTTCAGGTTTTGTACATATTTTTAGAAGGCTATTATGGCTAAGCTGGAATGGTTGTTCGTTGGTATGGTTGCCATCAAAATTATACATAGAGAAGTTGGCTGCTCTTGACTTGTGTTATAGCAAACTGAAACAAGTTTGGAAGGGAACCAAGGTATAATATTATTTCTTTACACTTCATACAGCAATCATATTGTACTGATGTGGAAAATAATTTTTCTCTTTGTGTTTTTGACAAGATCTTAATAGTCTGAAATTCCTTTATCTCAGTCATTGTTATTATCTAACTAAAACCCCAAACTTCTCTGGACTCAACAATCTTGAGGAACTATTGATTGATAACCGCATAAGGTTGGTAGAGATTGACGAATCTATTGGATGTTTCAACAAACTTATTGTCCTAGACAAGGCAAATTGTAAAAAACTTGAGCAGTTTCCTTCAAGGATTTTGATGTCGAAATCTCTTGAGTACCTTGATCTCTCAGGCTGCTCCAAACTAAGAGAATTTACTGGATTTAAAGGATCACTATCAAAATCGTTATACACATTTTTCTCTTCTTGGGCATTGCCAAGAAAGAATGTGGATTCCTTTGGTTTTTCACTACAGGGTGTAGGAAGTTTGAAGACATTGAAGATAGCCAATTTCAATATGTCATATCTGTCCAGTGAAATTGGGAGTTTGGTCTCATCAACACATTTGCATCATCTCGATTATGTTCACCGATTGAAACAATTTTTACCACCCGGTGTAAGTACATATTTTTTTGTGATGGTTCCCATGCATGCCTTTAATTATTTTGGAAAAGCTTTCCCCCCTCCCCCCTCTATTCTCTTTGTTTATTTGTTATATTGCATGTTCCAGTTTTTTAGTGAACATTGGGTCATGGAAGTAACAATTTCAAATTTCAATTGGTCTTTGTATTGTGCAGATTATTATTATTTTAAATTTCAAAAATTGTTTAGTGTGGTAAGAACTGATCCTCATGTTGGACTTTGCTTTCAGTGCTAATGGGGGTAAGGTTAAAGCAAAAGGAACAATCTTCTTGTCAAACATACAGATGGCCTTTGTTGTGAATAAACCTGTTGGGAATTTTATTGCTTTTGATATGCCCCTGGTATGGAAATGGTTTTTTGCATGCCTTTCTTTTATTATTGTTCTTATAACGGTTTGGATATTTGGTCTGTCTTTAACTATATCTCTTGTAATTTTTCCCATTCTGTTTGCATTTTCATTATATTGTGGCTAGCTAATTTATGGCCTCATTCTGCTAGTTTTTAGCAGACAATCTGCTGGTTTGCCTTTTTAACTACATTCCTCATAAATTTTTCCATTTTGTTTGCCTTTTGTATTTTTCCTACGTTTTGTTAATTTGTGGCTAAATCAGCCTCTACCTGCATCAAAGTGGTGTAGAGAAGAAGAGGCAGAGATGGTGTAGAGAAGAGGCAGAAAGCCTTCAAAGTGGCTTTAATAAAAAAAATCAATTTCTTGAAAAGAAACTATAATGCACTACATGTAAGCTTGGATTTTGGCCTGAATTAAGTCAAGCCAACATTATCTGATTTGGGGGCTTTATCAACGACCACCTAAATGTTCTGGGTTGTTACTCACGTCATCCATCCCGGGGACTCCATTATGCTGCTTACCCTATGAGCATAGCTGGTGGCAACTGTGGTAAGTCTGCATCTGAAATGACATTAAGGTACACTGGCTTAATTGAATGGAAATTGAAGAGGAATGGAAGTTGATCAGATTGATCATCTATAAGGAATGGAAAGTGAAGAGGACGTTCCCTGTAGGCTTAAGTGAAAGGGATGAAATGGAGAAGAGTCCAGGGAGTATCTCTGGTCAGTGAATTGTCCCAAGTTGGGGAAAATTATATAAAAACAGTTATTGGAGATAATTTTACTAGTTTGAATTGCTTCTGTAGCCTGCAGAGATCTAGAATTAGAAGTGAAGAACATCATTTTTATTGATGAATTATCTATTTATTTATTTACTTATCTTGATTGATTCATACATGGATTTCACAAAGTCCTCTATTTATACAGACATTTGGATTATTCTAGACTATGCAAGAGACTTTAGAATTCTTTTGTTCATAGGGATTCCAAAGAGACTACTTGATTTCCAAAGCATAATTAACATTATTCTTCTAGAGTGTAGTTGGTCCAAGGCAATGCTTCTAGTCGTCTCTATGATGTATAATGTGCTAGAAAGTGAATTACTATCCAAAACTTTCCCTTAATGCACTTCCTTTACTACAATCAATTCTTTGAGATATGGTAAAACCTTTCCTTAGGAAGTGCCTTGATCAGTAAATCAGCAAGCTGCTCTAGAGTTCTACAATGCATGAGTTGTATCTCTTCTTTTTCAATTGATCCTTGGATGAGTGATATGTTATGGCTATATGTTTGGTTTGATCATGACTTACTGGATTCTTTTCCATGTCAATTGTTGATTTATCGTTACAGTATAAGATAATTCTTTCGGTTTTCATTTCATCAGTGTCTTCTAGAATTCATCAAAGCCAAATAGCCTGTTAAGTGGCCTTAGCTGCTACTGTACTCTGCTTCTGCTGAAGATTGTGCTACAATTTTTTAGTTTTTAGAAGCCCAAGAACATATGCCTGAACCAAGTGTAACGCCCTCAAAATAATAACATTAAACCCATCCATATAGGGACATGCATTGATACATAAAGGTCCACATTCATCTATTCATCAAGGTATTTCATTACAACAGTATTACATGTTTACAACACAAAAGAAAATGCCCTACGAGCTTACAGCTTTCCAAGTTAACACTTGGTTACAAAAGAGAGTACTAACTCAATTACACCTTAAGCCCTTGGCTTGAAACTATATGTAATACAATCAAGGAAAATAAGACAGCCAAAGTATGTCCGCCTCTAGCCTCCCAAGCTGTGTCCTTAGAGGTGGCATGCTACCTGTACCTGAAAATGATGTCCCCATATAGGGTGAGCCATAGCCCAGTAGAAATATACTAAACCAACTATGAACAATGACTAAGAGATTAGCAACTGGTAGATGGTCAACACTTGCACTTCCATTTACATCTTATTACAATTCCATGACGGTCAAGTCTAGGTTACAATTCACCTTCCATTTCTTATTCAACTTTGAGTTTGAAAACAAGGTTCAGTACTCTGGCCAAAACATTTGATGAGATTATAGTTCATCACTAGAACATTTTCGAAATTCAAGGTGGATACACATTTTGGTGTTGTATCAATAACACATAAATTACTTCCATACTTCACAAACGATGATGATATACATTTTAGTGCTATATCAAATCAAACAAACTTTTCAATAGATAAGCATATGAGCTATATCACTACTACAACAGATAAGCATATGAGCTATATCAATACTCCAACAGATAAGCATATGAGCTATATCAATACTACAACAGATAAGCATATGAGCTGTATCAACATTCCAATAGATAAGCATATGAGCTGTATCAACACTTCAACAGATAAGCATATGAGCTGTATCATCACTACAATGGGAAAGCATATGAGCTGCATCCCTGGGTCCATCCCCCATCTTCCCTTAACCATTAATCGGTTTAGAGGTACATCCCCCATCTTCCCCTAAACCGTGGAGTACATCTCCCATCTCCTCCCATACACAAGTAATGCATATAAACACATAATCACATACGCAATCAATCAATACATAAAGTTAATGTATTCTATCAACTGTCTACACATAATGCATATTAACACATTGGCCATATGCATAATCAACCAACACATAAAGTTAATGTATTCTATCAACCGTCATACTCTATGACACATCCAATCGATTAGTTTTAGTCTGCCTAATCATCATGCATTGTCTACAACAATCAACACTACCCTCCACCGGTAGCCCAAAGCAATTATTTCTAAGCAGGAAATAAATGCACAAGTGGATAATATATCAACATTTCAACTAGATGAGCAATAAAAGATTCGACTACACTCTTTAGTCCCATACATTCCCAATTTCAACATTCTCAATTCAATTCCTCGTTTTCTTCAATTAATTATATGCATTAATTAATTAAACCAATTAGGGCAAATTACCATAATTCACAAAACAACCCTAAGGTTCTATTTCCATCAATGTCCCAACATTAATCTCATTTCTCTATGCCTAACATGCATATAGGTTTATATATATAAAACCCCAACTTTGGTAAAATTACACAAAGGCCCAAACTTTCTCAAAATTACCCAACAACCCCCAACATATCAAAATGCTAAAATTCAAAGACAAAGCTCATAAGATGGAGTAGGTTATCCCTACCTCGAATGATGGGACTCAACGAAGGAGATGAAGAAATGGAAATGCTCCAAATCCCGAAATTTTTAGGTTAAAAGATAGCCCTCGACGATCAACACAACTTTTGTAAAGGCCCAAGGTGAGAAAACAACTCCGACTAGATCAATCATAAGAGAGAAGTTAGGGTTTTAGTGAGAGGAACTCTCAAAATAGCTTTGTGGAAAAGTAAGAGAGAGAAAGGATGTTGAAAAGTGAACAAAAAGGTCGGATCTCGGCTTTATATAAAAGTCGCCCCGCTCGAGCGGCAAAATCCCCGCTCGAGCATCTCGAGCATCAATCACAGATCCCCGCTCGAGCATCCAATCCCCCGCTCGAGCGGCGGATGCACGCTCCCAGAAATTTTACAGACATGGTGCCCGCTCGAGCGTCAAACTCCCCGCTCGAGCATCAGACACAAACTCCCGCTCGAGCGTCCAATCCCTCGCTCGAGCGTCTACCACTACCGACGAAATACTGGATGGGTGATTTCCCCGCTCGAGCGGACAAGCAACAACAGAGTCCCGCTCGAGCGTCAAAAGCGCCGCTCGAGTGGAGAGACCAAAAACTGGGCAAAGATTTTACGTTTTAAAACACAACCAACTTATTCCCGACTTGCCCAACACAACCCAAAGCTCGAACACAAAGACAAGGGGATAGAAAGAGGATAAGACAACAGCACCCTTATGAAACCGAATCCGGATTACAGTTAAGCATGAAAGGGAAAACTGGGATCGCTATAACCTCCCCCCCTTAAAGAATTTCGTCCCCAAAATTAAGGATACGCCAAAACACAAGGCCAATTGATCACAGAGCATTCAACAACCGAGCCCCAAGGAAAGAAATTACTTTCAAAAGAAACCTCCGACTCACTCTTACCAAGGAAGAGACTAACCAAGGGAACACATTCTAAACGACAACACCTTAGGTACGCAAGCCTCAACAAACCAAACCTCCCCCGAAACAATTCACCAATAACCGACTAGTGCTTCAAGTTAAGTCACTACTCAACAACACGACCAAAGCAAATCTTTAGAGTAGATAATAAGAAAACATTTTCTTGTTCAAGAGGCATTTCTCAAAGATGTATAAATTTTCAACATTAACGTTCGGAATAAATCTTGCATTTTCCATACGAAAACTCAAAAGCTTTGTAAACATTTTTTTTTTTGCAATTATGGTGTTACCCAAAACGCAGAGTCACCCATAGTTTATTTGCCAAAAAGATTAATCTAGAATTCTTTAAAATCCTTGAATTAAATCAACTTTTCAACAACGCCCTCAGATGGCCCAAACACTGGGAAAATTGTGTTTTCCATTTCTTTCCAAAACAGCACTATCCACAACCATCACTCACACAGTGATGCCACAACCGACACAGAATATAACATTTCTATAATGATAGTTAATAGAAATAATAGTGCAGCATTTGAGGTACTTCAATGCTAAAAAAATAGTGCAGCATCTCTAAGCCACTCATTTCATAAGCTGCTTACTCATATCCTTCTTGAATACTTGCATCATCTTGATGTCATTGTCTATGAGAATCAAATCATCCATGTAGCCATAAACAAAGAGAATAAAGACATCTCTTCTCATGACATACAAAGTAGGTTCACTTTTACTCTTTTCGAATCCTCTCTTTGTGAAGTAGCTGTCAATTTCACTGTAGTAAGCACGGGAGCTTGTTTTAGGCCATAAATATAAACTTGATGTAGGATGAGTAGGGATTACTTTCCTACAAGTAGTGAGCCCAATTTAAATATATTGGCAGTAACAACAATAGACTTATAGGGCTGGATTTCGTGAGATTTTTTAGCTGCAAAAATATTTAAAAGTAGGAGTTTAAGGGTTTGTAAAAAGGTAGGGTTTTGGGAATGAAAATGCAAGTGTTTAGGGACAGTTGAGTGGTTGTTCTAAGCACTGTAAATAGTAACGTGAACAGTAACCTTGCTAGATAGAAGAAGAAGAAGAAGAAGAGAGAGAGAGAAGTGCTTCACCCTCTCAAGGGATAGGCCAATCACACAAACACAATCTCAAATTTTCATAATATTAACTCTTCTATTGAATCATTGAGATTACACATATATTTATAGGCTAAAGACTCTCCTAATTCTATGAGGACTATTTCTCCAAATTTAGAAACTAAAAATATTTAGCAACTACTAATATTCCAGACTAATTATGACTTCTAATTCTACTTCAATCATAATAGGAAACTTTAATGACTTCTAATTATACTTCAATATCAAAATAGGAAACTTGGACTTTTGACCACTAAGATTATTTGAGAAATAATAAAACCCATATATAATTACCCATTTAATAACTTGACCCAAAATAAAACCCATGGGTGACCCTACAACCAATGTCCAACAATTATTGGAATTACCATTATACCCTTACCATTATACCCTTAATTACTAAAACCTACTATAATGACATGAAGACTCAAAATTATTCCAAATCTTTAATTCTTGATGCCCTAAATGTGCTTCATGTGAAATTCTAGATTTGCTCTTTTTCTTATTTCCATGATCTTCATCAAAACTTTTAACTTCTCTTCCTTTCACCAAGGATCCTTGAGGCTGCTTAACTTATATTCCCTCTTTAAGTTTTCCATTTAAGAAGGCAGATTTAACATCAAGCTGAAAAAAGTTCAATTTCTTTCGAGCAGCAGCAAGTGCAATCAAGGTTCTCATTGTTTTCATCCGTGTAGTAGGAGAAAAGGTCTCAAAGATATTTGTACCTGGTTTCTGTGTGAACTCTTTTCCCACAAACCTCCTTTAATCTACTCCCATCTTGATTAAGTTTTGTCTTGTATGTCCATTTCACTCCAACTACTTCTCTTCCTTTTGGCTGATGAATAGGCTGCCTAGAATCTTGAAAGGTTCAAAAGTTTAGGCAGCCTGTTCTCGTTTGACATTGATCTCACTATTTCAGCAACGGTTCTGTTCTACCTCATTGCAACTCCATTTTGTTGTGGGCTATATCTGGCGTTGCTTCCAAATACCTTAATTTTTGGAATATTCTTCAAATTTTGCTGAGGTATATTTACCTTTGTCACTTGGAATTGTCTTGATGGCATAACCGCCACTTTGCATTTCAACAAGGGCTTTAAATCTCTTGAAAACTAGCAATGTCTTGACTTTTTCTTCAAGTACACCCGAGTCATGTAAAAAATCATCAACGAAAATAAGGAAGTGCAAGTGATGCTTCAAAGTAGATCCTCATTTTGCCACAATCTCGATATGAATGAGCTTCAATGGTGCTCGCACTCTCTATGATCTTCCTTTAGAAAATGAGACTCAGTGCTGTTTTCCCAAAATGAACCCTTCACAAGGGTCCATTCTTGTTCCAATCTCTGGTTATCAACTTATCATATTCTTTTCTTGAAGCAATTTTAGCCCATGAAAGTTCAAGTGGCAAAAATCTTTTGTGCCATAGATATGAGTCCTCCACTACATCACCTCTGGAGGCACGACCTCATAGGAAAATTCAATTAGAAAGTTTCTATTTCTCTCTATTTTTACTTCGGCTATCACTTGATTCATTTTATAAACAAATTTGCAGGCATTATTTTTGAAATAAAGACAATATCCACTTTTGACTAGTTGTCCAACACCTGGCAAGTTTTGTTCAAGGTCTGGCACACGCAAAACATTTCTTGTATATCCCCCCCGCCGTTTTCCACAGCATTAGTGCCTTTCCCCTTTGCTTCAACAATAGCTCCATTCTCCATATGCCCTTTGATGTAATTGTATCCATGCCAAGGAGGATTGTTTCCTCTCTTGACATGTGATTAATACAGTCTACAACCATTATCAAGGTTGCAAATTTTTTTTTCTTTTTCACAGGAGGCCAATTGGAATGCATAAATCAAATTTTCATCTTCCTCTTTTTCTTCTGAAAAATTCGCTTGATCATTTGACTGCATTTTTTTAATACATGCCCAAACTTTTGGCAATGATAACATTGGGGCTTTGCAACGAAACCATCAATTTAAAGTAGAATGATTAGGTTGTTTACAAATCTTGAAATGCCACTTAGATTTATGGGGACTCGTACCTTTTTTCTTACTTTCTCATTCCCTTACATTTATATGATGATTTCGTGAATATGCTTGCTTCTTTTCATTGCTTGAATTTTCTTCCAAAAAATCTTTAGGCTTCAAGTTTAACTTGGACTGAAATGCACTTTCAACAGATAGATCAGTGTGCTTCAGCTTTCTTTGTTCTTGAGATGACATTGTGGTGATCCCACAAACTCTTGAATGGACACAGTGCTATACTCTCCAATAGCTGCAACAACATACTTGACACCATTTTTTTTTTCCTTAGCATCAACAAAGGGAGTTTTATTATTAAAACTCATGAAAAAGAGATAGGGCAAGGAGTCCTTGAATAAGAAAGTTATTAGAGAAAGTTCGGATCAACATACTTGACAAGTATTAGGTATATCCATACTTGTCAAGTATGCTCAAACCCTAAAACCCTCAAACCCCAAAACGAACTTTTTCTAGTAACTTTCTGATTAGAAACAACTTCACTCATCTGATCAAAAACCTTTGTGACTAAAACAAGGGCAACCTAGTGCACGAGGCACTTGCTAAAGTGGGGTCTGGGGAGGGCAAGCTACACTCAGCCTTATTACACCCATTTATGAAGAGGCTGAATAACAACTTCCATGACTTCAGAAAAAGACTTAGATAATTTCTGAATCTCTCAATTTTTTGTTTTGAAATTCTCTTTGTAAAGCCTGATCTTTCAATTTTTGATTTTGAAATTCTCTTTGTAAAGCCTGGAGTTTGACATTTCTTAATTTGTTACTTACACGAAATTCTTGCTCCAAGAAATCCTTGGCTCCTTAAATAGCTTTAGAAACTCCATTCTAAATTTTGTTGGGTGCACTAGCATCCATCCTTCTATTTGTCTAAATCTTTTTCAGTTCAGCCCTTGGAAGTTGGCTCTCATCTTCTGGTTCTGTGTAGCCTTTCTCAACAACATTCCACGACCTTTCTGCTTTGATTCTGCTTTGAATGAATCTTACATCTTGACTGCTCATAATCTTCTCCATCATAAAATGGAAGAACTGTACTTGGAAATTCCAGCACTTGCAGAGGATGCTGTGCTCTTCTACAAGATTGTTTATCTGCAGATTCCCATGTTGATATTAAAATAGAGAGCTCTGATACCACTTTGATAGTTTTACTAGTATGAGTCGCTGCTGCAGTGCTCTAGAATTAAACTGAAGAACATGATATTAATTTGTTTTTCTTGATGGAGGTTTACATGGAACTAAACTCCTCTAGAATTCTTATATTAATTAGTTGGAGAAAAATATTTGAGACACCTAATTTATCACCCCTAAAAACCACCCTAATGATGTGTTTGACAAGTGTCAAATTTTGATTTGTCAAACATTTCATCATATGGGATCTAACCTCAATGCCACATCATTAGGGATGGTTTAGGGGCAATAAATTAGGGGGATGTAGCATTGTTGTTATTTGGCATGGGGATTACAAAGAGCCTTGTTGAGATATCCAAATCATAATTAACCATTCTTCTCCCAAGTTTATCTTGGACCAAGGCAATGCTTCTCGTCTTATCCATATTGTTGAATGTGCTGGAAAGTGAATTACTGTCCAACAATTGGATTATTTGTTGTATGGTATATTGTATTGGACATTTAAGGAATAACATATTAAAAAAAAGACTGAAATGAAAATGTTGAGATGGAGAAGTGTTTGTTAGACTTGATACAAGTTTACAGTGCTAAAAGGACAAGAAGGATGTCAAGCAGGCTTTAAGTCGAGGCATTTAGAAATGACTCAACTTCATTAAACTCAAGCAAGAATACGGGTTTATAAGTTGAACAGAGAAAATGGACTAACGTACTAGACCCTAAGTGACAGGGATTACACTTGTTAAGTTGAGCCTGCTATAGTCAATGGCAAGGAAATTAAAACTTCTATTAATGTTATTTTATGCTGGGTTATGTACAGATTTGATATCTTTAGGTGTGTTATATAGAAGCATAGATTCACCTCACGCTGATTTGTAACTTGCTATATTTTCAGCTTCATATCCACGATGAAAAATTTAACCAACCAATATTCTTGTGCAACAATATTTCCGGACTTGTGGAGCTTGTAAGTACACTTTTTATTTTTGTTTCATTTTTCCAAGTCTCTGCAATGTTTTTCCGTGTTCACTTACATTGTTCTCTGCCTCATACATTAAGATTACAACTCATATTCCTATTCTGACCAATCCCAGGTCGTCCCAGATGACCAACATAGGGCACTGTACTCCACTCATGCCTTTAAGATCAAGTTAGTGAGGCAGTATAGTCAACAATATGCTTCTAGCGAGGAGCAGCGTGCAGATCCTTTGCAACTAGCACAAACTCCAGTGGATGAAATGATGAGACACGCGTAAGTGACTTTGGTTCCTCTTAGTGAGTTAATCACTTTGCCCTCTTGCTTTAGCTATTTACTTAGGAACTAGCTTCACACCTCCCCCAATAACTCGAAGGTGGCCCAGTACATCTAATGGCATCACAAACCTATTATTGCCTCAATTTCCTTGGCCTAAAGGACCATGTTCCTCCAAAAAGCTAGCTGTGGAGGGTAGACCATCACATAGCTATTAGCAGATTTGAGGTCTTGTTCGCTAATGGAATTATGCAAACAAATCACTCCAACTAAGAATAGCCATACCCCAATACCTATAGAATCAGGAGAGAGGTCTGAGAGAGCCTTCTTAAGAAAATTCTAACCCCTAGTAGTTGGCTTATAGCCGATCCTCAATTTGATTTCATTTACCAGAAAAGGCAAGTGATATAGCTGAAGATTATCTTTTGTGGTTCCATAATTCTTGATTTTTATTTTTTATTTTTTATTTTTCATTTAGCAGCTATGTTGATCCAAACAATTTGACAAGAATTTTTCTGCAGCAACCCACTCCAGAATCACAGTTGAGGCACCGCACCTATCACTCCCAACCCGCGGAACATTCAATATAGTTTTTCTATATGCTTTTTTTATTCCCAGGAAATATAGTTCTTGTTCTTAAAGAGACCATGTTAATGCTATATATTGGATTGTATATCTTTTCTTTCAACCGGATGATATATGCTTAAGGCAACTTTCAGTATTGTGAAATATGTGAATTAGGACCTTTGTGTGCCGGTTTGTGGTGAATAAAATAACATCCTCAAAAATATTGTTGTATAAATAATCTGTAAAAAAATGGATTCGAGTGTCGTGTGATGTTATAGTCATCATTTTTTTTGCTTTTTGTTTTTGTTTTTATTGTCCTTTATTTTATTTTTTTTGGTTTTAAATTTTGGCTAGTGTGGCCAAATCAAATGGGGTAATGTTGGTTGGTCATATTTGGTATTTCATTTGGGAACATTTGATGTGTAATTTTTTTATCATCGATAAATGAGTAATATTAGAGATTTACAATTTGGATTTTAAATTTATTCGCAAGGATGTAGGTTCTTAAATATTTTTTAAATCAAATCATGTAATTTGGGGTCTTATATATTTAAATATAGTCATCATAATATTTTTTTTAATTAAATTTGATAATAGCATTTCAAATTTGAGAAATTTTACTTCACATTTTGGTGGGGTTTGATAATTGCATATTTTGTAGCTCAAATTTTTATGGTCAAAATTTCTTGAATATTGGGCTCACAAATTCGAGCTACAAGCATTTTTCATTGCATATTTAGGCAGATTTTCATCTCATCACCACCAACAAACACCCCTCAACAACACAAACCCCACCACTAATCTCTACAAAACCTAGTTCCGACAATGGAGAGCAAGAAGAGGATGAGAAGGACAATTATTTGGAAGAGAATCCAAAGGAAAAGAGATGCTAACAGCAGCAGCAGCAACAACAACACCAACAACAATGCTGAGATAGGTTCTTCTTACAAATGGGAATCTCTCAACCTAGACCTGTTACTCCATATTTTCTCTCTTTTGAAACCTTTGTTCTTGATATCCATCGTTTCTTTGGTTTTTTGATCTTTGGGACGCGTTTGTTTTGATCATTTGTTCGACAATGATGGTGACAACACCCTCGATTTTACCATTCTCAACTGTGATTGCTGTCGGAGGCTGTTTGGATCCGAAGATAACCCTTTCAAGAAGGCGTTTCTGATGAAATTTCTTCATGGTGTTATGGATGTGTATAGACGTGACGATGATGATGAAGATGGTATTAGGGTTACTTCGATTACCAGAATGGTGTTTCCTTCTGGGCTTCTTCAATTGACTGGTCATCACCTTGTTTATCTTGCAGAAAGGTACATCAATTTCTCCAAATTCAGAATTTTCCATTTTTTTTGGGGTCAATTTGGTGAAATTTTGAATAGGGAAAATTAGTGAAACATCCTCTCCAATTTTAGGTAGTAGTAGAGGTGCAATATGTTTTTTTTTTTTTTTATTAACTAAGTCTTTTGATGAAATTTCTTTGTGAAAGAGAAATTTTTATGTGAAAATTGAAATTTCTGTGTCGGGCCGAAATAATATCTATGTGTCGAATTTTTTCTGCGAAAATGTTTAGCCACCCAATCAGTATGAAAATATTATATATCTTTTATTTTATAAAATCTTAATTAAACTAAAAACCCCATTTAAATACTGAGTTGATGCCAACGGCACAAAAGTATTACTGAAATTAAATATTTGGTCTTTAATCTGAATTTTGTGGAAATACAGTTGAAACCCGTTTAATTTAGCTATTTTTTTCCTTAAAAAATCAGGTTGTCCAAATTTGTCTAAAAGTTGTAATTTTGGAAAATTCTGAATTTGGACAATGACTTATAAAACTTTGAAAGGTATGGGAATTGGGGTGTGCCTGATAGGCCCAGCTCGGGGTTAGGGTACATTGAGAAGAAATACTTGCAAAAAATCAAGTTGACTAGATATTGATAATCCATTTATCAAATAGGGATTTCTCATAATGCTACATGCCTTCTTCGACCTGTTTATCTTATTGCAACGTTTATACTAACATATGAGTCTTGCAGATAATAATTCTTTTCTTGCATAATTTTTCTTCGGCAATTGATGATTCAGATAGACATTACATGTACTTTCCAACAACTAACTTATATTGTCCTTTTGTGTTCTGATTGCTCTCACTGGTTTGGCTTATATTGTTTATCTGTAAGTAAAATACATGGAATATGCCTTTAATTGGGTGGGGGTACTTGCAGGAGTAGTGGAATAGTAAGCCTCCGTTACCTGGAGACAACTAAACAACTGTACTTTTAAATTATATATAAATTACTTTCTATTTTTCCTTTTGTCGTTTTGAAAAAAAAAGGTTTAGAATTTTCTTTCCTATATATTAGTTCTCAAACAACAAGGTGCCCTTAATTTTATTGAGAAATAATCCCCTTGCTAATTTATTCAGTAAATGTTTCTGGTTTGATTTGAGCAACTAGTGAAGGACTTGGACTATTTGCAAGAGAAAGCATAAAAATCTTAACAGTGCAAGAGAATATCTTTGTTCATAATTCATGTAAGTTATGCTCAAATTTTAATGTTCATATTTAGGTCAACAGAGCTCAACAAACTCTCCCTACCTTTTGGGAGAAATATTCAACATGAAGGATTTTCAAGGGCAATCCGCTACTGGAACGGGATGGAGGAGATGTCAATTGGTCCAGTTATATGCAATAATTACATTTTTCGTATCATTGAAGCAATAGGCATAAACTGCAAGTAGCTAGAAGCCCTAGAATTGTCAGGCTTGGTCTTAACTCAACAATTGTCTCCTGAAATTGTCAAGTGTCTAAAGGGACTGAAACTATTGAGATTAGACATGGTTCATATTTCAAAAGTTAGTCTGAAGAATTTCCTATCAAAATGTAAAAGACTTCAGAAAGTAGAGATCTGGCATTGTCTTACTTTAGAAGGTACGGAATCAAATTTCTTAGCATCATGTGAGATAAAGAAGAGAGAAATGAATGGTGTTACTAAATGGTCCCTTAGCAGAGATGCAGAACTGTATGACATGAAGAATCTACTGAATTTACTTTGGCAGTGAAGTAATTGACCGATTTTATGAAGAATCAAACATGGTAAGTCACACAATGGGTTCAATATGTGGGTCATAATATTTATAGGATTCTTGTTTTAGAACTTATTTTGTGCTTGTATCAGGGTTTGTGTTGTTTTCTGTGAACACAGTTTTATTTTTTATTGTCTGCCAAGTAAAAACCTTCTCATTTTGTCTTCTCTCCGTCGAATCAAGTTTTGTCGCTGCAAAAAAAAAAAAAAAAAAAAAAAAAACTTATTTTTGGTTTCCCTTGCACATTTTTAGAAAAGTTCTTTATTTGCTTTCAATATCTATTTGGTTGGAACATTTCATTAGGGGCAGTGCTCGAGTCTAGTGGTAATTACTCCTGTGGCTTGGTTACATGTTTCCTTGGAACCAAGAATGCTGTCTTTTGTTCTAACTTACTGACCTCGAACATGGGCTTGTTTGGGAACATTGATTTTTAGCCAAAAAGTCAAACAGGTACTACAAGTTATCAAATCATTCTCTATACTTTTTCTGTACATCTTTTCATAAAAAGTCAGAAAGCCACTAAAAAAGCCAATTCTTAAACACCCAAATGGTTGTAATTATTGAGTGGATTTCAAGTTTAGTAGCCATGGAAAACTGGAGCTGGTATAGTGCCTTGGAGATTGGAATAATTGGATTGACTCAACATAGTTGTTCCTTGGTTTGAATGCTCCAATCGTTAAAATTGTTCTTTTTTGTGGCCTGTCTTGACAATGCTTCAGTTTGTTAGATTTGGATTAAATGGGTTGATACACTTCTACCATTTATAACGAAAGACCGCTAAGTTGTTGAGTGTTTATTGGTGTGTAGAACTGAAGATGTTTCATCTTTCAGTATATGGACTTTAACCATCTTTACACCATTTATTTAAACTACCCATGCTCACTAATCTCAATGTTAAACTATAACCCATGGACACACACCTTGTACGGTTTTTAATTGGCCCATTAGACACCACCATGTGGGATAAAAGCTGGTCTGTGTGAAAAAACAAACCCCTATTAAATAGAATTTGATTTCTTCATATAAAAAATGAATTAGGACCGTGAGAGTTCAACCAAATGCATGTAACTTAGTTTGCAATTATGCAACACTAATAGTTTCACCTTTTTCACCTGGCGTAGCGGTAAAGCTACCCTTGGTGACCTAGTGGTCACCGGTTCAAGTTGCAGATATAGATAATCCATTTGTTGATAAAAAAAATGTTGAACAAAAAGCTAATCTTCGGAATCGACACCATACTGTACTTGCTCAGATCGTGGCAAGTATTGAGAATTGACAGAGCTTGAGTCATAAGATATTGCTTCATCTATTGCCAAAAGTCGTTCGGAGAGGCATGTACGCTGCCAGAGGGAGGTGAGTGATGACGGTGCCAGAATTGATTATAGAACCGCTGGTCTTGAACACCGATTGTGAGATCGATAGTTTGGCCACTGACTTTGATTCTAATTATATCGAAGAAGTAGAACGACGAAGCTTACGAGTTTGATAGCAATGGAGTGAATTGCAGAGATGATCCAGTGGAGCTTCCTCCTTCGTTTCCGAAAGAAAATTATCCAGAGGAGCTCGTTGTTGAAGGAAGATAGTAGGAGAAGTAATTTCCGTATTTAGAAGATGTTTGTGAGACGAGACAATGGATCTCAGCTGAGTCCGATCAATCCGGCGCCACCGCTGAAGAGGCCATTGTTGTTCTGGCTGCAACTGAAAAGGAAATTCGGGAAAACATCGGAGGGTGTCAATGTGAGAGTTTCAGATGCGAAGAAACCTTGGGAGGTGGAGTCTGTACCTGATGCTGTAGACGCAGTTTTTGGTTGAGCTATCCTACTCCACTCCTAAAGTAATGTGAAGTGAAGTCCCACATTGCCCCAATACTAAAGCATTGTTAAGCATATAAGTGTAAGGGCACTCTCACCTCTTGGGCTAGCTTTTGAGGTTGGGTTTTACCCAAGACCGTGTAACAATTACAAGTTTAAATAAAATAATTTTAAATTCAATGATAAAAGAAAAAATATGTAAATTTATACCTATTCTTCATTTGGACATTAGAATTAGTTTTACATTACATTTTATTATTATCTTTGAATTAAAAAGTCATATACATGACATATAATAATTGTTTATCCTTATATATAACATATAATAAACACACAAAAGTACAACTCTAAGGGGTTGGCATGGTGGTCAAGACTTGGGCCTGGGGGTGTGTTCACTCTAAAGTCTTAGGTTTGAAACTTCTTAGGTGCAAACAATTTCTTGAAACCAGTCCATATGGGGCTTTGCCTCGACTTTAATTAGGCTCCTCGCTAGTGGATGGTGCGATTGGTCTCCCGAATTAGTTGGTCCAATAGGCCAAATACCAAGTTATCAAAAAAATAAAATGAATAAAAACATAAAACTATATAGTTTTTGAGTGTCCCTTAGATGTCATATGCTATATTTTTTGAAATTTATTAGGTCAATGTGTCGTGTTGTGTCCATATCATGTTACATGCCCGTGCCTGTTAGGTGAGGACTTTATTGGGATATGCTTGTGAGAGGGGAAGATTTGAGTGTTTGGACTACTACTTCCTATGGGTTAGTGTATGAATGGTATGAGGAAAGGTTGGGGTGAATTTCCTTACCAGGAGAACGATGAAAAGACTTTGGGCATGGTGTTTGGTTTTGAAGTCATTGTCCCATTCTTAATGGGTTATAGTAGCACAAAAGAGTGCTGCAATGGCAGATTATGAGATTATAATAGGCAAGAGAGTGATGGAGTGGTAGGGATGTCAGATGTAAGATATTGGCTTTTGATTAGAAGAATAAGTTGGTGTGTCCTTTGAGACATAAAGTGATCTTTGTGAGAAGTGGAAATGATGAGATTCAGTGATTCGCCACTAAATTTGAAACATTTGAGTTTAAATTGTTCTATGAAGTCTTGGTGGGTACCACAAATATTTCATTGCCCTTTGAAAGTAGTTTGAAGCGCTAAATGCCCTTCAAGGTTGCATAATTCTGATGGTTGGCTGTGGCATATAGGAAATTTTAAGTGGAGAATTTCTTCACAATGGTGTAGTGTGGATGAAGATGTAGGAGAAATGGTGAATCATCTTCTCATCCATTGTTAAGTGGTTTGACAGGGGTGGTTTTCAATGTTTGCTATATTTGTGGCAGGGGTATTTTCTTGATTGGTGGCTAAGTTACTTCGCACTTGGGTGGGATGTAGAATTGATAAGAGAAGATGAAAGGCTTGGAAAGTAACTCCACTGTCCTTTGTTTCCATTAGTTAACTTTTCCGTAAGATCAAACTAAAAGATTAATCAATTTTGATATAATGAATCTAGAGCATAAATTTTAAGTAAAATCAGGGAAATGATTCCGTAGATTGAGAGCTTCATGTGTATAGAATAACTTACTGTTATGCTTTTACAGTCTATTCCAATTTTAGAAAATCCAAAATTAAATAGACAGATCTTGCTTTTAATGATAAAAATTCTTTTCGTAACTATTTAATGGACAGAAAGATAAGTCTTTTTTTTTTTGTTTTTGGTAAGAGACAAAGATAGTCATTCTTAAGTTCAAAATTATCCGATCATGTTGTAACTATGTGTTCCTATTAAGCATATTCTTGTTATACAACTTGAAGTAGGTGCATTGCATACCACATTGTGGCTGTTTGTCAATACTAGACCCACTGTCTTACTATACATTTTGCTTTATGAAATGCATTTTGTATAACAATGACGTAACAAAAAGTTTAGTTTCGTCATAACGTTTAGTTTTTGGAAAAGAGAGAGGATAAGTTTGTTAAGAAGGAATCCAGATTCACATGTCTTGTATAACCTTCTTTGTTTTGAATCATTCTAAATTTGATAACCTTGCACAGTTGTGTATGGCAACTGAAGTATGCCTGTATTTCGGTCTTCTATCAAGTAGGATTAGTCTATCAGATATAATATGGATTTGTTTAATGGCAGGCCAAATATAGCGACCCCGGTCTTTTCTCATTTGATTATTGTATCCGGACTTAGGTTCCGTAGCTCCTGCCATTGTATTATGATTGTTACCGTCCTTTATTTTCCTATTCCTGAGTTGGGGGATGCAATGGGCAGGTTTGTAGTAGGTTGGTTGAGCTTGGGAGCAAAGGGTTGCTGCCCAGAATTTTGACCCTTCGCTCGAGCGAGCAGTTATTCGCTCGAGCGAGCTCTTTGTTTTGGTCAGTCGCTCGAGCCAGGGTTTCTTCGATCGAGCGAGGATCGCGTTTTGTAGTAAGACCTGAGAGCAGAGGTTTTTAGCTCGAGCGAGCTTTTCTTCGCTCGAGCGAGTTAGTTCGTTCTTCGCTCGAGCGAGAGTTCCTTCGCTCGAGCGTGTGTCTGGTTACAGACCTGAGGGCTTGAGTCCTTCGTTCGAGCTAGATTTCTTTCGCTCGAGTGAGCTTTGGGTTGTTGGCTCGAGCAAGGCTTCCTTGGCTCGAGCGAGCCTGTCAGGTTTAAATAGGCAGCAGCGTGTTTCAGATCTGTTTTTCATGCACTTTCATATTCCAAAACCCTAGTTACGAGTTCTCTCTCCCTCTACACACCTTCTCTCTTAGGATTGATCTACTTAGAGTAAGTTTCTACCTTAGATCCTTTATTAAAAAGATAGAGTGGGTCGAGGGCTTCCATTTAATCTGAACATTTGGTGATTTGGAGCACATTGGTATTTGGGCACTCATCTCTGTCTTCACCTTTTGGGTTGTTTTCTTCGAGGTAGGGATTTCCTACTCCATTCTATAGGTTTTGTTCTAAGTTTTGGTATTTTGATATGTTGGGGATACTTTGGTAATTTTGGGAAAACCCTAGTTGTATTAATAAATTAATTTGTATAATTAATTCATGGAATTGGGAAAATATGGTTAAACTCATGGAATTGGGGAAATTCATTGATTAAATGGCGTAGTTGGTTAATTTAAATCACTCGTCTATTGAATTGTTGGTATATTTATTTTCAAGTCTAGAAATAACTGTTTTGGGCTATCGGTGGAGGATAGTCGTGCTTGTTGTAGACACTGCATGTGGAATAGGGATAACTGAAACTAATCATTGATTAAGTCATCCATTTTGACTGCTGAATTAATACAGACATTATGTGTATTGATTGTGTGTTGTATATGTTATGTGTTTGCATACATTGTTTTGTGTGAGAGGAGATAGGGGATGTACTCCACGGTTTAGGGGAAGATAGGGGATGGACCTCTAAACCGGATTTTGTTTGGGAGGAGATAGGGGATGGACTCCATTAGCATCACTTTTATGTGTGCTTATTTATATTGAAGTGTTTTTATTGATACAGCACTAAAATGTGTATCAAACTGGAAGTATGAAGTGTTTTGATTTGAGCCTAAGTCTCATCTGTTTGTTGACATTGGAAGAATGTGAATTATATATATATATATATATATAGTTCACTGTTGTAAGTTTGGCCAGGTTCTGAGCCATATTGATAATGTTGGAAAGTAAAACGTGTTTTAGAGATTAGTGTCATGAGACTGTATAAAGAGGTAATTGAATATCCTGGTTAACCATCTATTGAATACTATTGCTTTATTCATTGCTTATATGTGGTTTAGTATATTTCTACTGGGCTGTGGCTCACCCTTTATGGGAACATCATTTTCAGGTCCAGGTGATAAGCTACCTCCCAGGACTTAGCTTGGAAGGATTTGGAGTTTGAAGACTATCTTTAGTTGTTTGTTTTTATTTGATAAATAATCAAGCCTAGGGCTTTATTTGTATTTGAGTTAGAACTCATATTTTGTGTCCAAGTGTTGGCTTGGAAAGATGTAAGCCCATAGGGCATTTAATTTGATGTTACATGTAATGTTTTTATTTAGTAATACTCTGATGAATGAATTAATAAATTGTTTTCTTTAAATAATGCATGTTGATGATATACGTATAATGGGTTTATTTTGAGGGCGTTACACCAAATTTTAAAATTCTGTTGTAAATGGCTTACCTAATATGATCTGAACTTTAATTTTTGAATCCACTCAATTTTTTTGTTTTTGTTTTTGGTTTTTACTATACTTTTTAACAACGCCCAATTAGTACATATTAATGTGTGTTTGGGAGGAGAAAGATTGAGTACAGACATAACCTTTGGTTTAATACACAAAATGGTGGTCCCAAGAATTGAACCCATAACCTCAAGGTTATTAGGCCAAGTCTTAACTATTGAACTAATGGTCACCCTATAACAGTTGGGGAGATTGGATTGATTATCACAACGATTGGGAAGATTGGAGCGGATGTGGTCCATAGAATTAAGGCGGAGCGGCCTAAGTGGAGGAGTGCGCCTGGAGTACTGTGTAATGAACCAGTACCCATTAGACTAAAAGGAAAGTTCTATAGAACGGTTATTAGACTAACAATGTTATATGGGACGTAATTTTGGACAACTAAGAAACAACATGTATATAAGATGAGTGTTGCTAATAGGAGGATGCTAAGCTAGATATGTGGCAAGACTAAAAAAGACAGAGTTCGGAATAAGTATATTCGAGAATAGGTAGGAGTAGTACTGATAGAAGATAAGTTGAGAGAAAATAGATTGAGATGGTTTGGTCATATACAACGGAAACCAACAAAGGTAGTAGTGAAGAGATGCGATACAACGACAGTAGATGATAGTGTTAGGGGAAGGGGTAGACTTAAATTAATGTGGACTAGTGTAGTAAATAAAGATATGAATCTTCTTAATTTAACTAACAAAATGGCCTTGGATAGAATCGAGTGGAGAAGAAGGATTTATGTAGCCAATCCCATTTGATGGGACTTAAGGCTTGGATTGGTTTACTTTACTCTTTTTATTTTTTAATTTTTTTTTTAAATTTTCCTCTTTATGATAAATTAGTTATCTTTCTTCTTGAAATTATTTATTAATACCAGCTAGTTGATAAAATAGAAAGTTCATAAAGTATTTCTTGATCAGGAAACTCTTTTCCTTATGATCTTCCTATCAAGTAGTGGATCATGGATCGTTGTCATCTTTTAAGGGGTTCTTTGTTATAGTTAACAATATGATAGAGAGGATTTTATGCTACAAATAAATTACTGCATTATCTAATTATCAGAACTTGGTGCAATTTTATATAGCTTCATGGAGCTAGTATCCCCATTTTATAATCAAATTGAAGATGCTTAAATGCTTTCTGATCTTTGAATGTTGTTTCTGTATATGGCAGCTTCAGTCAAAGAATTGTTATGTGCGTGTCATCTTATTTGGAATTAATTTGTGGTTGCATTGCTATGCTATTGGGGCTGACTCCATAGATATGGATAGGTGATAATTCTTGATCTTTTTGTCATGCAATATTCTAAGTGATAGTTAATCTCATTGATGGACTGGTGTTCCAGAAGCATTAGAGAATCTATTACCTAATTGTTTGCTGTACATTATAGGTTGTGGAAAATTTGAAGACAAGGTCGTAACATTCACTTCCCTGTGACTGGCAGACCTAAGCAATGGTTGATAAGAAGAACGATGGTACTGGGAAAAGGAACATACACATCAAGATATCTCTGTTCAGGCCTTGTATTTTTCCCGATCCCATCTTAGTGTCACTAGCATTCTTCTCTTGTTGCTTCTCTCACCTTCAATTCATCTCTTCTTTTAACTACCCTCCCTGCCATTGCTGGTTTGATCAGTAACTTAGCATGAGAAGAAATGTACATGTTCTGTCTTTGTGGAAGTTGGGACGAGTAGTCTCGAAGGAGGTAAGTTTTTTATTCGGTGGATTTTTTCCATGCCATTGCAATTTTTTTTTTTGATAAATAAAGATTTATTAATAAAGCATCAAGGAGATGCCTAAAGAATACAAAACGAACCACTCAAACAGGGACCTAACCAACTAAATCATCAACAAAGTCTAAAACAACAAATAAATTAGAATCAACTTTTCCCGACACCCAACTGTACAAAACACCGCAAAATCGAGACTTTAGCTGAACAATCAACTGAGCACTTCCTTGAAAAATCCGACGATTTTGCTCTAACCAAAGCGACCACATCAAACACAAAGGAGCTAAAGCCCAGGCTCTCCCATCGCTTCCCAACTCAACCACCCCCCAACAACGAAGCACATCCATAACCTGCTTTGGCTGAGCCCACACCACTATAAACAAAAAAAAAAAAAAAAAAAAAAAACAAGCACCCACAAGCGAGAAGCAACCGAACAGTGAATAAGCAAATAATCCACTGTCTTCGCATCCACATCCGCATCCGCATCAGCACAACACATGCATCACCAATTCACCAAAATATGATGCCGACAGATCGGATTATCAATAGTCAAAATTCTACCTAATGTTGTCATCTAGACTACGAAAGTCGCCTTTGACGGAACACCAGAAACCCACATGTGATGCGAAGGGAAAGACCTCCCACCACCGCTACACAAAGTCCCATAAAATAATGAGATGGAAAAAACACCTTTCGCATGTGGAACCCCCCAAACCAAAACATCCTCCCCTCTCAACCGACCTTAACCTCATATAAAAAGACTAACAAATCCACCAATTGCCCAAACTCCCAATCCTGAGTTTGCCAACGAAGCACTATATTCCAAACCAGCTCCTCACCTCCTCCACCCAAATATGAAGCCACCATCACATCAGGATCCACCACCAACCGAAAGATCAAAGGGAAATACTCTTGCAAAGTAGTCTCCCCACACCATTGATCCTTCCAAAACCGCACACACGTTCCATCACCCACTCGATACTAGATTTGATCCCAAAACCCAACCCTACCCAACCAAATTCCTTTCCATAACCCGCACCCATGAGAACCCCCCGCCACCCTAGTACACCATTCACCCCTTCCTAACCCATACTTAGATGCCACCACCCTCCGCCATAACTGATTCCGTTCATTGGAGAACCTCCACAATCATTTCCCCAACAAACCCAAATTAAACTTACACAACCTCCTCACTCGCAACCCCCCATTCTCCTTAGGACAACAAATCTGCTCCCAACTAACGAGGTAATGCCGAAACTCCCCACCATCACTTCCCCATAGAAAATCCCGCCGCAACTTCTCTAAGCAGCGAGCGGCTAACACAGGAATGACATGGACCGACATACAATAAGTAGGAAAACTACTCAATACGTTCTTCACCAAAGTTAGCCTTCTATCCTTAGACAAATATTGCCATTTCCACCTTGCCGACCGATGCTGCACCCTCTCTAACACCCCATCCCAAACCCCTTTCGCCTTATAAGAAGCCCCTAAAGGCAAACCCAAATAAGACACCGGCAAATGAGACACCTTACAACCCAAAATGGCTGTCAAAGTTGAAAGATGGCCGACCTCTCATACCGGAATTAATTCCGACTTGGCCAAATTCACCTTCAGACCCGAGACTGCCTCAAACATAGCAAAACACATCGCAAATGCCCTAATTACTCCGAGTCAGCCCCACAGAAAATCAAAGCATCTTCAGCATACAAAAGATGAGAAACACGAACCCCATCTCCCACTGAAAAACCTGCTAACAAACCGCCCTGCACCGCCCGAGAAAACAACCAACTCAGCGCCTCCATGACAAGAACGAACAACAAAGGGGACAATGGATTCCCCTGCCGCAAACCCCGAAACGTCTGGAAGTAACCCATTGGCGTCCCATTTACCAAAACAAACATTCGTACCGTCGAAATGCAAAACCAAATCCACGGCCACCACTTTTCCCCAAAACCCATCCGCTCCATGATAGATATCAAAAAATCCCAATTGACATTATCATAGGCCTTCTTAATATCCAACTACAAATTACACCTGACTGCCCTGCTTGCAAAAAAGAATCAACACTCATTAGCCACTAACACTGCATCCAGAATTTGGCAGCCACCTACAAAAGCATTCTGTGATTCTGACACCACATCCCCTATTTGCAACTAAAGCCTATTGGCCAAAAATTTTGCTAGAAGCTTGTGCACACTTTCTAACAAACTAATCAGCCAAAACTGTCAAATAACCTCAGCCTCTCTCACCTTAGGGATCAAAGCAATAAAAGTCGCATTGAAACTTTCCTCAAACTGGCATGTCTGATAAAATTGCCCCATTATCCATGCCATTGCAAATTCATCCACAATTGTTTAACGTAAATGTTTTCAAGTCTCATAACTTCGAAGAAGTGTTCAAAATTTAGAATAATGCATTTATGATGCATTTTTGTTTCAGTTGGACACTCCTTGCGCACTCTGTTCAAATTTCATTCACTTTTCGGCAACTTCTATCAAAATCCGGCGCTTTGTTGGTGAATTAGAATTGGAGGTAATTCTTATAATTTTGAATTTCTATGGATTGAGAAGTTTTGTTCATCTCTTTGTGTCTGACTTGAAGCACAAAATATTTGCGTATGAAAAGAAGATTAATTAGACTTGAAGCACAAAACTACCTCTATTTGCCACCCTTCGGGTTTTAGGTAGCTATCACACTCAAAATCTTTGGGGATTCTTATGGAGGAACCAAATTGAGGAAGGAGAGGTGGGATAATCCTCATAGTGACCCTTATTGCTTGCTATGTATATTTTGTTAGGTCATCCCTAGTGAGAAGTTGTTTTCATCTGTTTTCCTAGCTCCATCTTCTTGTTCTGTGAGCCCAGTTGTACAGTTTTTTGATAAATGTATTTACTTTCCATTCTTGTCCAATTGAGGTGCAATTAATTGTATGCATATTCATGCATGTGTATGAGTTGTGCATGTCTTTTTTCCGGTGCATGAAGAACCTTTTCATGAATGCTGAAGCCATTGACAAAACTGCATTAGGAAAGTTAGGTCAGGCAAAGCGCCGTATCATAAAATATAATAATAATAATACTAGCATTATCCACAATGTCTTCCCATCATTGTGACTGCATTATCTTCACCATGTTTCTGAGCGTGCAAGTGATGAGCTCATCTTCTGTGATGCACATCATTATCCCATTCATCTACTCGTTCATGAGGTCAGGAACAACTTTATGGATCTTTTTGCTTGATTTAAGTTCAATATTGAAACTAGTCAACGAAAGATGTAAAATTACTTGGGAAAATCACATTCCTTGCGCCATGAGGTGAAAATCATGAACAGGGTTAATTGTGAATAGTCACAGCCCACATGTCATGACGTTAAAATCACTACCTAGCGTATGGATTTATTTTCCTTGTTTGAAGGGCGTAAATGTTGTCAAATATGATTTTCTTCATCAATCAAATAGCTGGCACAAAAATAACATTAGTTGCCTTAGTTTCCAAATTCTGCTGGATATGTTTTCTAACAAAGTGCATTGACCTCATTTGTTTTCTTTGTTTTAGAAAACAATTATAACTCAAATTTGGAATTATATACTTGTATCAGTTGACAAGAAGTTAGGGATTAGGTATTTTTGAATGGGGTTCCGACACTTTTCTGATGTGTTACCAATCATAACTAGGAAGATTCTATATTATTGGGTTATGTTTTCATTTCAGTTTAAGAAATAAAACAGTCAATTTATGAGAAATGGTCTTTTTTCTCACCCTTCTTCTGGGATTTAGCATTCCCTGAGCAAAATGTGTAAATTTAGAAAAGAGAAAGAGATAGGGAATGAGAGAAACCTCATCCCCTTTTATATTTAGAATAAATCATAATTACAGGAGTGCCATAAGGCATGAATTATGAGCTTGCTCATTACAGCCCATTACATCAAATTAGAATAAAGGATATGAATATAATTTCCTATTCTAACACTCCCCCTTAAACTAGTGCGAAGATATTTCTCATGCCCAGCTTGTTGAGAATGTTATGAAATGGTTTGCTCCCTATTCCTTTGGTGAGAACATCTACTAGTCGATCCCCAATCTTCACAAATGGAGTACATATGGTGCCACTAGTGAGTTTTTCCTTGATGAAGTGCCTAATGATCTCCACATACTTGGTTTTGTCATGTTGAACGAGATTATGAGCTATGTTGATCGCCGCCTTGTTGTCATGGTACAATCTCATGGAATCGGTCTGATGGATCCCCAAATCTCCCAACAATAGTCTAATCCACAGCAACTCACATACACCTTGAGCCATTGCCCGGAATTTTGCCTCCGCACTATATTTGGCAACCACATTCTGTTTCTTACTTCGCCATGTGACTAGGTTGCCTTCGACAAATGTGCAATATCCAGAAGTTGATCGTCTGTCAGTGACTGATCTAGCCCAGTTTGAATCAGTAAATGCCTCCACACCGAGATGTTCATGTTTTGAGAAATAGAGACCATTTCCAGGAGAAGACTTCAAGTATCTTAGGATTCTCATAAGTGGGAAGTTCTAGGATCATGCATAAACTGGCTAACCATGCTAACTGCAATCGTAATGTCTGGACATGAGTGGGATAAGTATATGAGCTTGCCCACTAGTCTCTAGTAGCTCCCCCTGTCTACTGGCTCTCCCTTTTGATCCTCACTTAGTTTTTGGCCCAGTTCTAGAGGTGTATCACATGGTCTACCTCCAAGCATCCTAGTTTCCTTTAGCAAGTCAAGTATATACTTTCTCTGACATATGAAGATGCCATCCTTGGACCTAGCTACTTCAATGCCTAAGAAATACTTCAAATTACCCAAATCTTTGATTTCAAACTCCTTAACTAAGTATTCCTTCAACAGAGGGATTTCCTCAACGTCGTCCCCTGTCAGAACAATATCATCAGCATAAACAATAAGAGCTGTGGTCTTACCATGTGAGGAGTATTTCACAAACAAGGTGTGATCAACTTGACTTTGCTTGAATCCATATCTCAACATAGCTTGAGCAAACCTTTCAAACCAAGCCCTAGGAGACTGCTTTAGCCCATAATGCGACTTTCGGAGCCTGCATACTTTACCTTTAGACTTAGCATCCACAAAACCAGGGGTAATGTCCATATAGACCTCTTCTGCTAGGTCTCCATGAAGGAAGACATTCTTTACGTTAAACTGATAAAGTGGCCAATCCAAATTTGCAGCAAGAGAGAGTAGTATTCTCATATAATTCATCTTAGCAACCGATGTAACGCCCCGACCCTTTACACGTCATCGATATTGTCCGCTTTGGGCCACGCCCGCACGGATTTGTTCTTCCCAGTGGGTCACCCATCCTAGAACTACTCCAGCCTAAGCACGCTTAACTGGGGAGTTCTAATAGGGATTTCACCATTTGGGAAAAGGCCTCGATGCTATATAAGGGCCTAGGTTTTTACTTTTATAGCCCAGGAACTCCCCCTCCATTCCCGATGTGAGACACTGGGGCCTTACAACCGATGCAAATGGCTCCTGATAATCGACCCCATAAGTCTGAGTGAAGCCCTTAGCAACCGGTCTTGCTTTGTACCGTTCTATGGAATCATCCGCTTTGTGTTTTACAGTGGACACCCACTTACACCCAACGGGATTTTTGCCTCTAGGTAACTCCACTAACTCTCAAGTGTCATTCTTGTTAAGAGCTCTCATCTCCTCCATCATGGCATGTTTCCATTCAGGAATAGAGAGAGCATACTGAAAATTGGTAGGTAGACTCACAGAAGAAATTTTAGACAAAAGGCTTTATATGAGGAAGACAGATTAGTGTAGACACCCCATTTTTGACCGTCCTCAAGACTTGGACGTCACCGTTTGAACACTCGGTGATTATCCATGTTTGTGTTCGTTTGGAGTTCCCGGAGGCCTCGTGTAACAGCGCCCGCGTGGGCCTCGTGCTACAGTTCGGACTCGATTTGTGTCACGGTTCTTAATCTGAACCAAAGAGTCCAAATCTGGCAAATCGTTTTGAGAAACAGATTTTTGAAAAAGTAGTGCCAAACATGGACTGCTTTGCCAGATACAGAGTCGCCACCTAAATATTTTTAAAATGGGGAAATTTAGGAAACCCTGACTCGGTGCCGAAGGCCACATGTCCGTCATCACCGAAGTTGTCTCGGCTCGGGAGCTTGGGTACGATCGGGGAAGGTCAGCTATGAGCACCCCCTTTCGCCCGGTCCGAAGACCGGCCTCTACTAACCGTGATATCCGTTTTTGAAAACTTTACGTGTTCTTAAACCAATTATTAGCCTAGAATTACTATGTTATGCGCACAGCAAACAAGTATAGACTAGATTGCCTAATTTGGAAATAAACATTGCATATCCGTTCGGTTTGAAAATGCTTTGGAATTTACTACTCGTAAGTAGGCTAAAACACGGATTTCAACGAGTTTTTCCAACTCAAACAATCCAACCTTCACCCACAGGCATTCGAAACAGTTTAACACATAAGCATCTAGCCACATGTTAAGCATACTGTCATGGCAATATTCACACTCATGTGATATGCTAAAGCGGAAATACTTACATAGTACTCCGTGCCAAAACAAAGAACTTGTTAGCAAACATGCATGCCCTAGTTCATGTTAAAAATGGCTAATGCATCACAGGCAAAAATGCAATCTAGGCAGGCTCGGCTAACCCTAAACATGGCATGTGAAAATGCGCAATTATCACGTATTCATTTTGGGAATCGAAGTATTGATGCAGTTAGCGTGATGTACCGAGCCTAATGCATGTAATACGAATGCATGAATGCACGCATGCATAGCATAAGGTATGCTGAATTTAAAAATGCCCTAATCTACCACCGTAAGCAGGTAAATAAAAGGGAAGAAAGAAGTGGGGTTGGAAGACATACACACCACCCACACACACTTATTACAGATTTACCCTCGCTCGGAGGGACCGAATAAATATTACAAATTAATTAACTACGCAAGCTAATTAATATTACAAATTAACTAATTTAATTAGCAAATTAAATAAATTAATTAAAGCAGGAAAACGCCTCGGGAAGCGTGCCACCATGCATGGGTTGCCTCTGTTTTCCTTCCTTTCCTCCAATGGAGGTTGTCAAAACCTCAGGACTACATCCTTGGACAGAGGGGATCATCACCGGCTAGATGAAATTTCCACCGGCAGTGTTGTATGGCCATCGGCACAAAGTTGAAGCTGTCGGCAGAGAAAATGGTGCCGGTCGGCACATTACACTGCCGGTCGGCAGAGTATTCCTGCAGAACCTGCAACTCACAGCAACAGAGGGCAAAACAAGGCATGGCAGCATATTTCAAGGCATGTATGCATCAACCATGTCTCTTATCATTGTGATAACTCAAAGGGACATGTGCCTCGGTTCTCGGACCACCAATCACGCATTTCTATGCATGATGGCCCAAAGAACCAAGTATGCAACTTTGGTTTCAAATGCAATGCAAACCAATCAAACAAAACTCCCAATCCCTATCACCCAAGTCAAGGGACAAGGAATGCATGCAAGATGCAATGCAACCTAGGCATAAAAGCTAAGGATGCAACATGGCATGGCAAAGCACTTATGCAATCATGCAAGCATACATATGGCAATGCAAATGGATGGCAAAGATGGACTTAAACATGAATTAGGCGACTCTAAAATAGGCCTAAAACAGTAGCCATTGTGCTAAAAGGTGAGAGCTAAATGGCATGCACACACACATGCACATAAGGACCAACACTTAAGCACAAATCAAACAACATTCAAGCACACTTGAAAGGAGGAAACATGGACAATTAGCATGCGACATGAGCCCTAAAATCATGTTATAAAATGATGCCAAATCAAGTTATAAATCAAGCCAAAACATGCAACGAATAGTCCAAGTGTTCAAGGCAAGTCAATAAGGCATTGATCTACACTTATCATGACCAAACATGGCATGCATTAAAAAACTAAAAATAGATTTTTAGCATGTTAAAACAAGGCCAAAGGACTCCTTAGATGGCATCTAAGTGGCCCAAATTCAAAGGCATGCAAAGGCATCAAAACATGGAGCATTGCAACACATGCTTTCAAAGCATTAAAGAGGCATGCAAGGCAATCAAACATGCATGGAAATGGGACTGAAATAGCATGTAGGATGATTCCAAATCACCAAAACAATGCAAAGATGGCATGCTACACATGCACTTACTCAAGGCCAACAAGCCCAAATACCAAGAAGCTATATAATGCATGCAAAGATCAACCCAAGCGATTATGGACAGAGCTAAAACATGGCAAAATAAGCACATAATCTTCACAAATACAAGCCTAAAACATGCTCCAACAAAGGCTAACAACCTAGGACATGTTAAGGCACAAATAAGGCATTACATGGCAACTATGCTAAACATGCATGAAGTTCCAAAACCAACTTGAAATCATGTTATATTATAGATATATAAGCATGAAAAACAAACCAAACATGCTCAACACACACTCAAGCATAGGCTTCCTTAAGAGGCCAAAATGTGTCCCTTTCAAGGACAACAAGGAGAGGGGGTGGCCCTCTCCTTCTTGGGACTTCAAAGCATCATCTTCACCACTGAAATCCCTCAAGATTTCAGTGGTGAAGAGACCTCAACACCAAAATCCCGGAGCTAGCACAAAATGGCTCAAAATGAGGCCTTTTGAGGCCTAAGGGTGGTCAACACCCCTCAAACAACAAAACACTCTTAATAAACAATAAAGAGGGCTTAAAAATAGAACTTTTTTATGTTATACAATAATCACAAAAACAGCTCTAAGACTAGTAGAAAATTGATGCAAGAATGGGGAAAAAAGGGACTAGAATCTCACCCTTGATGCCTTCTTCAACAAAGATGCTCCAATGGCCTCCTTGAGCTTGGATCCAACACCAAAACTTCAAAACACACTCTTTAGAACCTCAGCTCCAAGAGGAAGGTGAAACACTAGGTGTTTGTGTGCAATAGTGAGACACAAAACACCTAGTGTGCAAAATGAGAGGGAAAGAGAGATAGGTTGTGTATGTCTAACCCTAACCCTAGAAAACCAGAGCTCTCCTCTGTCTTTTTTCTCTCTCAAAAATGTCTAAAGCCCCCTTCTTTGCCTTAGAGAGGGCTTCTCTCTATATGCCTCTTGTAAAGCTTACAAGACAAGCTTTGCAAGAGGGAGATCCCTCCATACACGTGTATGGAGGGGAGCAAAATCAATACAGCTGTCCAAAAATATCTGCAAAAGCAGATGAACAGCAATCGGCCGGCAAAAAATGCCATCTTGGCCAAAAAGAGTGCCGGTCGGCAACAAATAGTGCTAACCGGCAACAAAGAGTGCCGGCCAGCAAACTATATTGCCGGTGGCAGCAAAAACCAGCCGGTGGCATCTAGCCACTGCCGGTGAAGGGTGGGGATGGTCTACAAGCCCCACCCTGCCCTTCCAAGGCAGGATGCAAGTGTTTGGTGCAAAACCAGACACTAAACGGTCGAGTTCGGGGATCCTGAGGCAAGGCGCGTGAGCCGAGACCTCCGGGAACTCCAAACGAACACAAACATGGATAATCACCGAGTGTCCAAACGGTGACGTCCAAGTCTTGAGGACGGTCAAAAATGGGGTGTCTACACCTCGGCTCGCGTGCCTTGCCTCGGGATCTCCGAACTCGACCGTTTAGTGTCTGGTTTTGCACCAAACACTTGCATCTTGCCTTTGAGAGGCAGGGTGGGGCTTGTAGACCATCCCCACCCATCACCGGCAGTGGCTAGATGCCACCGGCTGGTTTTTGCTGCCACCGGCAATATAGTTTGCCGGCCGGCACTCTTTGTCGCCGGTCAGCACTATTTGTTGCCGACCGGCACTCTTTTTGGCCAAGATGGCATTTTTGGCCGGCCGATTGCTGTTCATCTGCTTTTGCAGATATTTTTAGACAGCTGTATTGCTTTTGCTCCCCTCCATACGTGTATGGAGGGATCTCCTCTTGCAAAGCTTGTCTTGTAAGCTTTACAAGAGACATATAGAGAGAGGCTCTCTCTAAGGCAAGAGGAGGGCTTTTAGACATTTTTGAGAGAGGAAAATACAGACCAAGCTCTGGTTTTTTTCTAGGGTTAGGGTTAGATATACACAACCTATCTCTCTTTCCCTCTTATTTGTACACTAGGTGTTTTGTGTCTCACTATTGCACACAAATACCTAGTGTTTCACCTTCCTCTTGGAGCTGAGTTTCCAAAGAGTTTGTTTTGAGATTTTGGTGTTGGATTCAAGCTCAAGGAGGCCATTGGAGCACCATTTGTGAAGGGGTCTTCAAGGGTGAGATTCTAGTCCTTTTTTTTCCCCATTTTTGCTTTGATTTTATACCTATCTTAGAGCTGTTTTTGTGATTATTGTATAACAAAAAAAAGTTCTGTTTTTAGGCCCTCTTTCTTGTTTATTAAGAGTATTTTGTTGTTTGAGGGTTGTTGACCACCCTTAGGCCTCAAACGGCCTCTTTTTTGAGCCATTTTGTGCTAGCTCCGGGATTTTGGTGTTGAGGTCTCTTCACCACTGAAATCTTGAGGGATTTCAGTGGTGAAGATGATGCTTTGAAGTCCCAAGAAGGAGAGGGCCACCCCCTCTCCTTGTTGTCCTTGAAAAGGGCATATTTTGGCCTCTTAAGGAAGCCTATGCTTGAGTGTGTGTTGAGCATGTTTGGTTTGTTTTTCATGCTTATATATCCATAATATAACATGATTTCAAGTTGGTTTTGGAACTTCATGCATGCTTAGCATAGTTGCCATGTAATGCCTTATTTGTGCCTTAACTTGTTCTAGGTTGTTAGCCTTTGTAGGAGCATGTTTTAGGCTTAGTCTTGTGAAGATTATGTGCTTATTTTGCCATGTTTTAGCTCTGTCCATAGTCGTTTGGGTTGATCTTTGCATGCTTGATATAGCTACTTTGTATTTGGGCTTGTTAGCCTTGAGTATGTGCATGTGTAGCATGCCATCTTTGCATTGTTTTGGTGATTTGGGATCATTCTACATGCCATTTCAGTCCCATTTCCATGCTTGTTTGATTGCCTTGCATGTCTCTTTAATGCTTTGAAAGCACGTGTTGCAATGCTCCATGTTTTGGCCATGGTGTATGCCTTTGTATTTGGGCCATTTAGATGCCATCTAAAGAGTCCTTTAGCCTTGTTTTAACGTGCTATAAACCTGTTTTTGGTTGCTTAATGCATGCCTTGTTTGGTCTTGTTAAGTGTAGCTCAATGCCACTTTGGTTTACTTTGAACACCTAGGCCATTTGTTGCATGCTTGACTTGATTTATAACTTGATTTGGCATCATTTTATAGCATGATTTCAGAGCTTGTGTTGCATGCTTTTAGTCCATGAATGCCTCTTTCAAGTGTGCTTGAATGTTGTTTGATTTGTGCTTAAGTGTTAGTCCTTGCATGCATGTGTGTGCATGCCATTTAGCCCTCACTTTTTAGCACATTGGCTACTGTTTTAGGCCTATTTTAGAGTTGCCTAATTCATGTATAAGTCCATCTTGCCATCCATTTGCATTGCCATATGTATGCTTGTATGCTTGCATAAGTGCTTTGCCATGCCATGTTGCATCCTTAACTTTTATGCCTAGGTTGCATTGCATCTTGCATGCATTCCTTGTCCCTTGACTTGGGTGATAGGGATTGGGAGTTTTGTTTGTTTGGTTTGCATACATTTGAAATCAAAGTTGCATACTTGGTTCTTTGGGCCATCATGCATGGAAATGCGTGATTGGTGGTCCGAGAACCGAGGCACATGTCCCTTTGAGTCATCACAATGATAAGGGACATGGTTGGTGCATACATGCCTTGAATTGTGTTGCCATGCTTTGTTTTGCCCTCTGTTGCTGTGAGTTGCAGGTTCTGCAGGAATAATCTGCCGACCGGCAGTGTAATGTGCCGACCGGCACCATTTTCTCTGCCGACAGATTCAATTTTGTGCCGATGGCCATACCACACTGCCGGTGGCAATTTCAATCAGCCGGTGGTGATCCTCTCTGTCCAAGGGATCAGTCCTGAGGCTTTGACAGCCTCCAGAGGAGGAGAGGAAGGAAAACAGAGGCAGCTTGTGCATGGTGGCGCGCTTCCCGAGGCGTTTTCCTGTTTTAATTAATTTATTTAATTTGTTAATTAAATTAGTTAATTTGTAATATTAATTAGCTTGCGTAGTTAATTAATTTGTAATATTTATTCGGTCCCTCCGAGCGAGGGCAAATCTGTAATAAGTGTGTGTGGGTGGTGTGTATGTCTTCCAACCTCGCTTCTTTCTTCCCTTTTACTTACCCGCTTTAATGGTTAGTATTAGGGCACGTTTAATTTAGCATACCTCATGCTATGCATGTGTGCATCCATGCATTTGTATTGCATGCATTAGGCTCGGTACATCACGCTAATTGCATCAATACTTCAATTCCCAAACTGAATACGTGATAATTGTGCATTTTCACATGACATGTTTAGGAAAGCCGAGCCTATTCTAGCAACACCTTGTATGCGATGCATTAGGCACTTAACATGGACTTGGATCATGCATGTTTGCTAACAAGTTCTTTGTTTTGGCACGGAGTACGATGTAAGTATTTCCGCTTTAGCACCTCGCATGTGTGTGAATGTTACCATGACAGCATGCTTAACATGTGGCTAGATGCTTATGTGTTAAACTGTTTTGAATGCCTGTGGGTGAAGGTTGGATTGTTTGAGTTGGAAAGACTCGTTGAAATCCGCATTTGAGCCTACTTGCGAGTAGTAAATTCCAAAGCATTTTCAAACCGAACGGATATGCAATGTTTATTTCCAAATTAGGCAATCTAGTCTATACTTGTTTGCTGTGCGCATAACATAGTAATTCTAGGCTGATAATCGGAATAAGAACACGTAAAGTTTTCAAAAACGGATATCACGGTTAGTAGAGGCCGGTCTTCGGACCGGGCGAAAGGGGGTGCTCATAGCTGACCTTCCCCGATCGTACCCAAGCTCCCGAGCCGAGACAACTCCGGTGATGACGGACATGTGGCCTTCGGCACCGAGTCAGGGTTTCCTAAATTCCCCCATTTTAAAATATTTAGGTGGCGACTCTGTATCTGGCAAAGCAGTCCATGTTTGGCACTACTTTTTCAAAAATCTATTTCTCAAAACGATTTGCCAGATTTGGACTCTTTGGTTCAGATTAAGAACCGTGACACAAATCGCGAGTCCGAACTGTAGTAGCGAGGGCCCCCTCCGCGGGCTTGCTACAGTTTCTGGCGACTCTGCTGGGGAAATTAGAGAGCTTGACTCGAACTCGTGATATCCTATTTTGATTTCATTTATGTGTCTCTTTGCATTGCATGTGCATTGGTGCGCCTAGGAACACAGTGTTTGCCATCTGCCATTCCTGAACGGTTTGCTGGAGGCTTGTCTTGTCAAGGCATGTCCATAAGGCTGACCGGCTATGGGCTCTAACAGTATGGGAACACAAACCCCGGTTTACCCGGGGCATCCTTTTGACCATTCGACCTAGTGCATATTCGGATCCATAGTGACCATTCCAAGCTAGGACAGGTTGCTTACCCGATGCTAAGTTGTTTGAAAACCGCTGTGTGCATAGTGAAACCCTAGCTCCTGACAAAATAGGACAAGGAAACCCTACCCCAACATAGGGGTGTTTTATTCTCTTTACTTGCTATGTGCTTTTAGAGTGTTGCTCTACAGGGAACGCACATGTCAGTTTGCAAGTTTGAGTATCAAACCTGGGGACACCAGTATCAGTATCAGTTGCGAGAATCAGTTATCCGCGGGTATTGGTTCAGTTTTCGGGAACAGTAACTTCTGGGAATAGTGATCAGCAGTAGGGTACAGTTGTTCGGCTACACCCGTGATTGATCAGTTTGGGCTGAAATGCTGTCTGTTTTTCTTTCATGGTTCAGAGAGTTACAGAGTTGATACAGAATAGCCAGTGTCTCCCCTTGCTGAGGCAGGATTTATGGCGGCACAAAGTTCAGAAGAAATTGTGGTTATGACAGCTGTATCGGAGCAGGGAACCACTCTGCAGAATGAGGCCAGCATCGGTATGTCATATCCGCCCAGGTCGCCCGTTGTGCACCCGGTCTGGGCTCCCCAGTTATACCAGGCTCGTGAGCCCACCGCCTTCGAATTGATGGGGATGATAGGTGATCTCCAAAGGTCTGTGGCAGACCTCGCCTATGGAATGTCGGCTTCACCGCCAGCGGCGCCGTATGCCGGGAATTTTGCACCACAGGAGCCCCCGCTACTGGGGCGAATTGTGATAGAGCTCAGCCAGCCAGAGGTGGCTTCCGGCTATAGCCACGACATCCCAGCACCAACCCCGACCCTTGATCAGGCTGAGGCCAGAGGAAAAGACAAGGCAAAGGTAGACGCCGATCCTATTGAACAACTGCTGTGGGCAGTCGAGGATCTGAAGGCCAGAGGGATGAACAAGCAACAAACGTCTGCAATAGTGACCAAAGCTGTGGATGATGCTTTCCCCACTCCGATCAAAGGCAGTTCAAGCCAGACAGAAAACTGGGATGGGCCCCGTCATGCCCAGACAGTTCCTGTAGTTCCCAACCGTGCACCGGGAAAGGTTCAAAAAGCCAAGGCAGCGCCAGCTGATCCTTTCGCCAGCGCATCTGGCAAGAATCCTCAAACTGCAAAGTACCTGCCCCGAGGGCGCAGAGTCTTTCACGACCTCCACATGCCTTTGTCTAGGGCATTGTTAATATTGGCGAAGAATGGGCATCTTAAGCCTTTGGAGCCCCGGCCACTCCCGAAGAATCTCCCCACCACTCATGATGCTACTTTGTACTGCGCGTACCATCAACAGTCCGGTCACAGTACCGATGGATGTTCCCGCCTTCGTCATGAAGTGCAGGATTTGATTGATAACAAGGTTATCCTACCACCCACCTCGGGCAAGCCCGTCACCACTCAGTTGTTGGATTTCGAGGGCTCAGATACTGCGAGTATGTGAAGTGAAACGCCTGCGGGCAACATTTGGTGTATTTTTGGAGCGTCTGGCACGCATTTTTGAGCATCGGTGAAACCGAGTTTTGTAAATCCTGATTTGGATATCGAGTCAGTCTTTGGTCTTGAGTCTGTCTCTTTGTCTTGAGTCAGTCTTTTGCTTAAGGGTCTGTCTTGTTGTATCGAGTCAGTCCCCGTTGTATATAATACCTGGTGATTCTGGGGTTGTTGTCCCGAACACCGTTTTGTTTTGTAATTATCTGTTTTTGTTTTGAGTCTGTTTCTGCCGAGGGGCCAGTTGCACCAACAGAACCGATTGAAACAGCTGATGCTATCTCAACTTCATGCTTGCTTTCAGCATAAGTGCCAGAGAATTTGATTGGGCTGACAGTACATCTTGCCTGCTCTCCTGCGCGCCAAACTCATTGCATTAACCTAAGTTTTTCATAAAAACAAACTTTTGAACACTGCGGTGATAAAAACGAAGAGGAAGGAATTCCTCGGGTTTTGTAAAATTTTGATCATTTTGAGAGAAAGAGAGGCGTGCTAAGCCTTTTTATGAATAAAGCCATGCTTGTCGGCGTGAGTACTGAGAAGGACCCTGGCCTGATCCAGATTGGTTCCACACTATCTTCGGCGCGAGCGATTCGTCGCTTTCTTAAAAACTTTCAAAAGCAAATGTTTTACGTGGCCCTGCGAAGACCTGTGTGGAATCGCTCTTGAGATTGCGCAGCCTAGGATCGCTCTCAGCCTCAAGATTCAACCTATTTGTTTTCCGAGTTTGAACCCGTTCAGAATGTTCAGAAAGTTCAACGGACAAACGCCATGAAAGGCCCGTGTGGCCAGTTTTGAAGTAGCCTCCGAGCAAGAGGCACCAAAGCCGGATCAGAAGGAGTAGATCTCACCGGAAGAAGCTCGTAGAGTAACCCTGATGGATTCTCCGCAGATCAGTGCAACAACCGTTCTCCTAGATACAGAGAGGCTTCAATTTCAAAAAAACCATTTGGCATGGACTTGCTACACTTTTACCCTTTGAGAGGCTCGCTGGACCGAAAACACGGAAGGGCGGCCCAGGCAAAAGTTAGAGCAAGAGAAAAATACAAAAAAAGAAAAAAGAAAAGAAAAAGAAAAATACAAAAAAAAAAAATAGAAAATGAAAAGAAACTCGCAAGGTCGAAAACCCGCATTGGGCGCCTTGGCAAAAATGAGAGCCAAACAAAGTGAAGGTTAAAATACCCGAGTGTACCTTAACCGGAACTACGTAAGGCTTGATTCCCATGTTTGGGATACGTAGGCAACTTCATCATGAAGTCCAGCCCCCAACGCTTTCATAAGCGTCTCAGTCCATGCAATGGTTTCGATTTCATCCCCAAAGTCCAGTGGCCAACACCCTTCAAGGTGATTGTGTCCATATATGTGTTGTGACCGTCTTCATCATCTCTGTGTCTAAGAGCTCGACCACCGCCAACGAAGACTGTCTGCGGATTGCTGCGGCACCATCCCAAACAAGGGGCAACTTTCCGTTGCCGCGAGCCGGCGTGAGACGCCATTCAAACTAGGGTCAACTTTCCGTTGCCTCCCACCCCCCTTCAAACCAGGGGCAATTTTCCATTGCCTCCGATCCGAGGTTGCGCATCTCAAAGGGTAAGCTCCATGCTTGTCGAGCATCAGCCGTTTGAAAAATAGTTTTTGAAAATTTTTACTGAGGTTGACTATTTTCTCGAAAACTATTTTCCAAAACCGGACCATTGTCTTGGACCCAAAAAGGAAAATTTTCAGTGCTTGCGGCCTGACTCGCACGGTTTTCAAATCAAAAGTCGAACAAGTACGTTAATCCGACTCTCTTTTTGATCAAAACCGTTTTAGTAGAAAGCAAAAACAAAGAATGGTTAAAATGATGAACTAGGGGCACAGTTGAGCCAGGCGTTCTCTCTTTCCCCCGTCATCGACGTACTTGCCAGAAGGGCGCTCTGCCCGCCGGAAGAAATAGCTGTGAGCTAACGGCATCGGGCGTGAACCCACACCTTTCTATTTATCCATCAATCACCCCAGGGAGGGATGAAAAATGAGAGATTGAAGAATATAGAGGTGTAAGTTGAGAGAAAAGTGAGGAAAAGGGTTTTGAGAGAAAATCCGAGCTTGAGAGTCGAGTGATGTGAGAATCACAAATCAGAGAGGGTGGGAAACAATACCTAGATTGAACTGGCTCCTCGTGGTCCGAGGTCTCCCATCTTCGTTTACGCGTCTGTGTGTCGTGTCTCTTTCATTTGACGGTCTCGTCTTTTGTTTTGAGTCTCTCCCGAGCTTGTCCCGTTGTGTTTAGGTCGTGTACCTCTTTGTTTGAGTCCTCCCCGCTGTGTTCAATGGTAGGCTCGATATCCCGGTTTGAAAAACCCTCATTCAATTTCAAGAATCATCTATGCTCAGAATGTTGTGCCATTCTCTACATTTGAATGTGTTTTGACTCCAACCGGTTCCATCTTTGAGGTCCGTCTTGTCAGATTGGGCTGTTTTGTTCAGAATTTGCTGTGTGCAGAATGAATCGAATGCTGTGCTAAGGGCTGTATACAGATTAATCCCCAGTAGAGCAAGGGCTGTGTGTCCAGAATCAGGCAGTGGGTTGCTTGGGTTATTTTGCTGTTGGCTGTTTAGTTATCTGATTATTACAGTGCAAGTGTTTAATTTTCAGACAGCTAATCAATTTCATTTACATTGAGGTGTAACATGATGAGATGCGATGCAATGCATGAAATGTGTAAATGTAAACACTTTCTCAGATAAAAAGTCCGTTTCATTTCATTATCTTTTCAAATGTACAAGTTTTAGAAACAAAAATCTGCCTGCAGCAGTACAAGGTAATCTATCTACCAACAAAAAGAAAAGTACAAGAAAGAAAAGATAGCAAAAATCTGCATCTATGTCAAGCGCTCCAAGGGCCGTCAGTCCGTCCTAGTCCTCTTCCTGGACGAGGGTCCAGGAGCATCATCAGCGTCGTCATCAGAGCCCGAGCTAGAACCGTCTCCGGTCTCCTCCTCCGATGACCCTGCCTCCGCCTCTGACTCCTCGTCGTCGTCATCGTCCGGGACTGGAGCTCGCGAGCTACTCCCGACGTGAGTACGCCCTCCCCTGGTACGGGGAAATATCCTGCCCTCCTCATCTCTCCCCCGAGCAGGGACAGAAGGTCTAGCTGGAGCACCTCCTGCCATGGGAATCTGGAAAGGAGGCTGAAAAAGTACACAAAAAGGGAAATGCATCAGTACACTGTGAACAGTTTAAAGGTGCAGAATGCAGCGTATGAATACGGTAAGAATGCCGTGAGCAGTTTATCAGTGCAGAATGCAGTGTGTGAATACAGTGTATGAATGCCGTGAGCAGTTTATCAGTGCAGAATGCAGCGTGTGAGTACAGTGTATGAATGCCGTGAGCAGTTTATCAGTACAGAGTACAGTGCAGAATGCAGTGTATGCAGTGTTCAGATACTGTGAGATCAGTGTATCACGTGTTGTGCTGTGCATCAAATTATGTAAAGCAGTGTATGAATGGTTTGAGACCAATGTCAGAAGAACATACCGGTATGCTGTAGACGGCTAGGAGGTCAAATGTCCGCTGGAGCATCCCCATCATCGAGGCATTCATCGCCAACGACTGACGGGTGTACTCAGAAGAGGCCTGCAAAAGTATCAGATGCATCAATATTCTGTGGAATATCAAGTAAACTGAGATGAATAACTGTACAAAATGCAGTAATACGTACCGGAGGTAAGTCGGGGACATCAATGAACTCGTGACCAGCCGGTGGAGGGGCGAAGGGGATCTGATAGGTCGACCCACCCTGCCCCTGGAAAGTCAGTACAGCGGGCAGGGCAGGCCAGCCAGCTCCTCGTCCTCCCCGCACTCCGCCCCTACCACGGACCCGGGCCCTCCTCGAAGATCCAGCCCCTGCTCCCGCTCCGGCCCCAGCCGCCGATGCTACAGGCCTGGCCCCCTCTGCTCGACGACCGCTCAAGGGACGCATCAGGAACGTCCGCACGTACTCCTGATAGTCGCCGGTGCCTCGGAAGCCGGCCTCCTCCCAGCCGATGGAGTAATCATCCAGCTGCTCAGTGGTCAGCCCCTCGGTCTCCCTCATCTCTGCAGGAGGGTGAGCCGAGACTATCTGCTCAGGTAACCCGCGGGTCTGGCGTAGAAAACGCTCCCCCAGGTACCAAGCCCGACAGACCGGGCCCTCAAGCAGAATCCGGAAACGCGAGGTCTCCTCAGCACCAGGGAACCGACCCCGCATCGCCGACGGCAAGGAAGCCCATGGCCGCCATGTGATCTGAAAGTGACAGGCAGTTTGTTATCTACTGTTATTGAAATATGCAGTGGGAAAGCGAAGCTAAATGAACTGAAAGTAAAGCATACCTCGGCCGGGGTGATGGTGTCAAAATATCGGCGGAAGAAGCCGAATGTCTCCCGTGGTCGCCGGGTGCATCTCCCGTCGAAGCGACTCGAGAACGGGACAGCCGGAGGAGGCTCCGCAACTGGCACAGGTGCAAGCCTAGGAAAGTAGGCGTAAACCCACAACTGCAAAACAGATGTCAGTATGACTATCAGAAAAAGCAGAATATACAGAACAAAGCAGAAATAGCAGAGCCGTGTGTTGTGCAGTGTATTGTGTGCAGTGTACAGTGTGAGCAGTGTACAGTCAGTGTAAAGCAGAACGTATGTGTGTGCCGTGTGTACAGTATACAGCAAGTATAGAGCAGACCACAGTGTGTGCAGTGTACTAAGTACAGAAAGTACGAGACAGGAATGAAAAAGTGGAGAAGAAATGTACCTCCCAAGCCCGCCAGTAACCTCCAAGCAGCTGGCCGCTGCCACGAGAAGCCGAACTCATATATCCGTACAGGGTGGCCAGAGCAGCGCCGCCCCAATCGTAGTGCAAGATATCCCGGACGTCCACCAGTGCGCTGAGAAGGCAGAGAGGCACAGTGTTCGCCCGGTCGGCGAAGATGGTAGTCCCGAACAGGAACATGAGGAAGCCGCGAGCATACCTCTCCTCGTCCTCTGGGGTCATCTGCGCCTCCTCCTCCAATACGGGCTGGACCCGAAACTGTACCTCGAACCAGGAATATCGGACGAAACCTGGACGAGCTAGTGGTGGGGCCTCCCCCAGTAAATGGACCTGAGCGGCGGTCCACTCATCCATGTCGGTGTCGAAGGGGATTGGATCACCCCCTACCCCGATGCCTGTGAGCATCGAGAAGTCATAAGGGGTCATCGTCATATCCCCTGCAGCAGAAAAATGGAAAGAATCGGTGGTGTCCCACCACCTCTCCGCCAAAGCAGCAAGAAGAGGTCTGCATGTGGACAACCTAGAGAGCCCTCGGCAGAAGGTGCCGAAGCCCGCCCGGTCCACGATGCGTTGGACCGCATCAGGGAGCTCATCATACCACTCCCGTGCACCAGTATTCCCATACCCGCGAATGGTATGGGAACCCTCCTGCAAACAGAAAATGACAATTGCAAGACAACATTCAAAATGCAGTTTTGAAAGGACAGATATGGCATGTATGCAAGTTTGTTAGATTCAGGCAAATACCGGGTGCCGGTGTGATTACAGTGAAATACGTGTGCTGTGTCAGCGTGTTTGGGTGTTTCAGAACAGATATAGCATGTGTACAAATGTAACAGATTCAGATAAATACTGGGTGCCAGTGTGTATGCAGTAGAATGCAGTGAGCGCAGTGTGTTTGAATGATTCAGGGCTAGTGCAGTGTGTGTGCATGTGTCAGTCTCAAGCAGATATCAGTTGTATGTATGTTTACAGTCAACTACGGTCTATGGTGTATCAGATTTCAGCAGTTAAAGAGTACAACTAACTATGGCAGTTTTGTATCCTACATTGCGAAAAGTAAAGCAGAAAGAAGCGAGTTACCTCGGAAGTGCCGAATGAAAGGTGGGAGGTAGGCTCACGCAGCAGTAGCTCAGGCGCCACATGCCTCTCAAAGCTCCGAAACTGACGCAGGCCGTCTGGGGGCAGAACATGGATCGTCGGCCGGTAGGTCGCCGGGTCGAACGGGCGCTCGCTCAGTGGTAAGGGCTCGACCCCGGGATCCATCTCGTGGTCCGGGGGAGTCCCGCCACGTGGAATGTCATCCGCCATGTAGAGAATGATGTGAAAATGGCCGGAAAAGGGAAAACCGAGCCGGAATGCGAAGAGTCAACCGGAAAGTCGACTCCCGAGAAGGTCGGAAATGGCCGGGAAGGCCGGAATGTGAAAGGGCACGGAAATGAAGAGGAAAGTGAGGGGAACAAACCCCGAAAAGGCGAGAACGCCAAACGAGGCACCGAAACGAAAATGTGATCGGTGGAAAATGTCCGAAACGCGAAGAGAAACGTGAATCCGACGACGAAACGGGCGTAGAACGCGAAGAAACGGAGAAACGGGGAAGGAAAAACGCTCTAGAGAGAGAGTGTGAAGGTTTTCGGCGGTGGAGAAGTGAGAAAATAGGGTTTAAAACCCTATTTTATAACACCCAAGGTGAAAAGTCAAAACTGCCCCGCACCAGCAACTGTTTGCCGGTCGGCAATGTTTTGTGCCGGCCGGCACTTTTTTGTGCCGATAGATTTGTTTTTGTGCCGATGGCCAGCCGGTGGCCTCCCCTTTCAGCCGGTGGGGTTCCCACAGCCTTGGTTAGGCCATATGAGAAGTTTGTGGTCTTCATAGCTCGAGAAAGTGCAAGAAAGTGCATCTCCGACGTTCAACCGGCCTCCGTTCTGACCGCGGGCCGTGTCTCCAGTGCGTGGCACTCGAATTCGTACAAGGTGTATCCTTTTTGTATCCTTTTGAATTCAGAAGTTGCCCCATGTGTGTTGCACAAGTTCATCACACTACTTCGATGCGTTACATCGCGCTGTCGTGCGCCACACATTTGCATTGTTATGCACGTGTTACATGCGTTGCAACACGCACCCCTTTGCATTGTCGTGCACGTTTCTCATGCATCATCATTGCATTTCCATTCCATGCATTGTCATGCATTCTGGAATACGTGCGTTGTTGCGCATTTAAGTCTGTTTACATTCCGTGTGGCGTGCGTGTCACACTGGTCATCGCACTGTCTTGTGCATTTCAAACCTCGCGCTGTTCTGCGCATCGCACTGTCTTGTGCATTTCAAACCTCGCGTTGTTCTGCGCGTCGCACTGTTTTGTGCATTTCAAAGTTGTTTGCGCTGTTCTGCGCATCGCACTGTTTTGTGCATTTCAAATCGTCGCACTGTTTTGTGCATTTCATTCCGTCGCGCTGTTTTGCGCATCTCATTGCATTTTGCGTAGACCGCATGTTTAATTTCAATACCTGCGTAGACCGCATGTTTTGCTTGCGTAGACCGCATGTTTTGCTTGCATAGACCGCATGTTTAATTTCAATACCTGCGTAGACCGCATGTTTTGCTTGCGTAGACCGCATGTTTAATTTCAATACCTGCGTAGACCGCATGTTTTGATTGCGTAGACCGCATGTTTTGCTTGCGTAGACCGCATGTTTAATTTCAATACCTGCGTAGACCGCATGTTTTGCTTGCATAGACCGCATGTTTAATTTCAATACCTGCGTAGACCGCATGTTTTGATTGCGTAGACCGCATGTTTAATTTCATTACCTGCGTAGACCGCATGTTTTGATTGCGTATACCGCATGTTTAATTTCAATACCTGCGTAGACCGCATGTTTTGCTTGCGTAGACCGCATGTTTAATTTCAATACCTGCGTAGACCGCATGTTTTGCTTGCGTAGACCGCATGCTTAATTCCATTACCTGCGTAGACCGCATGTTTTGATTGCGTAGACCGCATGTTTAATTTCAATACCTGCGTAGACCGCATGTTTTGATTGCGTAGACCGCATGTTTAATTTCATTACCTGCGTAGACCGCATGTTTTGATTGCGTAGACCGCATGTTTAATTTCAATACTTGCGTAGACCGCATGTTTTGATCGCGTCGACCGCATGTTTAATTTCATTACTTGCGTAGACCGTGTGTTTAATTTCAACATCGCGTAGACCGCATGTTTTGATTGCGTAGACCGCATGTTTAGTTTCATCACCTGCGTAGACCGCATGTTTCAATTGCGTAGACCGCTTGTTTGTTTCGTTACCTGCGTAGACCGCATGTTCATGATCAATTTCGTCGCCGGCGTAGACCGCATGCTCCACTTACATGTTTGTATTTCCACAGCATTGTTATGCTCCCCACTTGCTTTGCGCTGTCACGCATTTCGAGTACACCACTATTTTTGCATTGTCATGCATGTTGCTAACAAATATTGTACCTGTTAAGTTTGTTTTCTTTTCAGGCACGATATTGTATGTACGGTTCATTTGAAGCTGGTGCAACCAGACGAGCCGCGCAGGTATTGTATCTCCCGAGTGAGACGTATTGAGAATTCCATAATTCTCTTACATCCTTTCTGCATTGTAGTGTAGTTTGGTATGCTAGCTTAAAATTGTCGCATGTTTGCTTCATTACAGCTTTCTTTGCATGATCATAAGTTATGCTCGGCTCTGTGCATTGTCTTGCATTTTGCCCCTGCCTCCGGGCGCATACCTTATTTGTCTTGTATGTTTGTCTGAGTCTTCGGCCTTGTCAAAAATGGGTCGTCTCTGGGCTTTGACATTCACTCCCGTCATTGTTATGACTTTCGAGTTCTGTCAAAGAGGGGCAACTGTAGACACCCCATTTTTGACCGTCCTCAAGACTTGGACGTCACCGTTTGAACACTCGGTGATTATCCATGTTTGTGTTCGTTTGGAGTTCCTGGAGGTCTCGGCTCGCGTGCCTTGCCTCGGGATCTCCGAACTCGACCGTTTAGTGTCTGGTTTTGCACCAAACACTTGCATCTTGCCTTTGAGAGGCAGGGTGGGGCTTGTAGACCATCCCCACCCATCACCGGCAGTGGCTAGATGCCACCGGCTGGTTTTTGCTGCCACCGGCAATATAGTTTGCCGGCCGGCACTCTTTGTTGCCGGTCAGCACTATTTGTTGCCGACCGGCACTCTTTTTGGCCAAGATGGCATTTTTGGCCGGCCGATTGCTGTTCATCTGCTTTTGCAGATATTTTTAGACAGCTGTATTGCTTTTGCTCCCCTCCATACACGTGTATGGAGGGATCTCCTCTTGCAAAGCTTGTCTTGTAAGCTTTACAAGAGACATATAGAGAGAGGCTCTCTCTAAGGCAAGAGGAGGGCTTTTAGACATTTTTGAGAGAGGAAAATACAGACCAAGCTCTGGTTTTTTTCTAGGGTTAGGGTTAGATATACACAACCTATCTCTCTTTCCCTCTTATTTGTACACTAGGTGTTTTGTGTCTCACTATTGCACACAAACACCTAGTGTTTCACCTTCCTCTTGGAGCTGAGTTTCCAAAGAGTTTGTTTTGAGATTTTGGTGTTGGATTCAAGCTCAAGGAGGCCATTGGAGCACCATTTGTGAAGGGGTCTTCAAGGGTGAGATTCTAGTCTTTTTTTTCCCCATTTTTGCTTTGATTTTATACCTATCTTAGAGCTGTTTTTGTGATTATTGTATAACAAAAAAAAAGTTCTGTTTTTAGGCCCTCTTTATTGTTTATTAAGAGTATTTTGTTGTTTGAGGGTTGTTGACCACCCTTAGGCCTCAAAAGGCCTCTTTTTTGAGCCATTTTGTGCTAGTTCCGGGATTTTAGTGTTGAGGTCTCTTCACCACTGAAATCTTGAGGGATTTCAGTGGTGAAGATGATGCTTTGAAGTCCCAAGAAGGAGAGGGCCACCCCCTCTCCTTGTTGTCCTTGAAAAGGGCATATTTTGGCCTCTTAAGGAAGCCTATGCTTGAGTGTGTGTTGAGCATGTTTGGTTTGTTTTTCATGCTTATATATCCATAATATAACATGATTTCAAGTTGGTTTTGGAACTTCATGCATGCTTAGCATAGTTGCCATGTAATGCCTTATTTATGCCTTAACTTGTTCTAGGTTGTTAGCCTTTGTAGGAGCATGTTTTAGGCTTAGTCTTGTGAAGATTATATGCTTATTTTGCCATGTTTTAGCTCTGTCCATAGTCGTTTGGGTTGATCTTTGCATGCTTGATATAGCTACTTTGTATTTGGGCTTGTTGGCCTTGAGTATGTGCATGGGTAGCATGCCATCTTTGCATTGTTTTGGTGATTTGGGATCATTCTACATGCCATTTCAGTCCCATTTCCATGCTTGTTTGATTGCCTTGCATGTCTCTTTAATGCTTTGAAAGCACGTGTTGCAATGCTCCATGTTTTGGCCATGGTGTATGCCTTTGTATTTGGGCCATTTAGATGCCATCTAAAGAGTCCTTTAGCCTTGTTTTAACGTGCTATAAACCTGTTTTTGGTTGCTTAATGCATGCCTTGTTTGGTCTTGTTAAGTGTAGCTCAATGCCACTTTGGTTTACTTTGAACACCTAGGCCATTTGTTGCATGCTTGACTTGATTTATAACTTGATTTGGCATCATTTTATAGCATGATTTCAGAGCTTGTGTTGCATGCTTTTAGTCCATGAATGCCTCTTTCAAGTGTGCTTGAATGTTGTTTGATTTGTGCTTAAGTGTTAGTCCTTGCATGCATGTGTGTGCATGCCATTTAGCCCTCACTTTTTAGCACATTGGCTACTGTTTTAGGCCTATTTTAGAGTTGCCTAATTCATGTATAAGTCCATCTTGCCATCCATTTGCATTGCCATATGTATGCTTGTATGCTTGCATAAGTGCTTTGCCATGCCATGTTGCATCCTTAACTTTTATGCCTAGGTTGCATTGCATCTTGCATGCATTCCTTGTCCCTTGACTTGGGTGATAGGGATTGGGAGTTTTGTTTGTTTGGTTTGCATACATTTGAAATCAAAGTTGCATACTTGGTTCTTTGGGCCATCATGCATGGAAATGCGTGATTGGTGGTCCGAGAACCGAGGCACATGTCCCTTTGAGTCATCACAATGATAAGGGACATGGTTGGTGCATACATGCCTTGAATTGTGTTGCCATGCTTTGTTTTGCCCTCTGTTGCTGTGAGTTGCAGGTTCTGCAGGAATAATCTGCCGACCGGCAGTGTAATGTGCCGACCGGCACCATTTTCTCTGCCGACAGATTCAATTTTGTGCCGATGGCCATACCACACTGCCGGTGGCAATTTCAATCAGCCGGTGGTGATCCTCTCTGTCCAAGGGATCAGTCCTGAGGCTTTGACAGCCTCCAGAGGAGGAGAGGAAGGAAAACAGAGGCAGCTTGTGCATGGTGGCGCGCTTCCCGAGGCGTTTTCCTGTTTTAATTAATTTATTTAATTTGTTAATTAAATTAGTTAATTTGTAATATTAATTAGCTTGCGTAGTTAATTAATTTGTAATATTTATTCGGTCCCTCCGAGCGAGGGCAAATCTGTAATAAGTGTGTGTGGGTGGTGTGTATGTCTTCCAACCTCGCTTCTTTCTTCCCTTTTACTTACCCGCTTTAATGGTTAGTATTAGGGCACGTTTAATTTAGCATACCTCATGCTATGCATGTGTGCATCCATGCATTTGTATTGCATGCATTAGGCTCGGTACATCACGCTAATTGCATCAATACTTCAATTCCCAAACTGAATACGTGATAATTGTGCATTTTCACATGACATGTTTAGGATAGCCGAGCCTATTCTAGCAACACCTTGTATGCGATGCATTAGGCACTTAACATGGACTTGGATCATGCATGTTTGCTAACAAGTTCTTTGTTTTGGCACGGAGTACGATGTAAGTATTTCCGCTTTAGCACCTCGCATGTGTGTGAATGTTACCATGACAGCATGCTTAACATGTGGCTAGATGCTTATGTGTTAAACTGTTTTGAATGCCTGTGGGTGAAGGTTGGATTGTTTGAGTTGGAAAGACTCGTTGAAATCCGCATTTGAGCCTACTGCGAGTAGTAAATTCCAAAGCATTTTCAAACCGAACGGATATGCAATGTTTATTTCCAAATTAGGCAATCTAGTCTATACTTGTTTGCTGTGCGCATAACATAGTAATTCTAGGCTGATAATCGGAATAAGAACACGTAAAGTTTTCAAAAACGGATATCACGGTTAGTAGAGGCCGGTCTTCGGACCGGGCGAAAGGGGGTGCTCATAGCTGACCTTCCCCAATCGTACCCAAGCTCCCGAGCCGAGACAACTCCGGTGATAACGGACATGTGGCCTTCGGCACCGAGTCAGGGTTTCCTAAATTCCCCCATTTTAAAATATTTAGGTGGCGACTCTGTATCTGGCAAAGCAGTCCATGTTTGCCACTACTTTTTCAAAAATCTGTTTCTCAAAACGATTTGCCAGATTTGGACTCTTTGGTTCAGATTAAGAACCGTGACACAAATCGCGAGTCCGAACTGTAGTAGCGAGGGCCCCCTCCGCGGGCTTGCTACAATTAGAATAAGAGACATGATTAGTAATTGGATGATGAGTACATGACCTAAGCCCATTCCTCTTAGCAATGGGATCAAGATCTAAAAACTTGGGAATAGGAGCAGTAGGATCAGAATTACCTGGGTTTTCAGGAGAGGAGGATGACTCTGGACACTCATCCGAAGAAGAAGTTGGCAGCAGAGGAAGGAAAGTAGTCTCTTGCATCCAGGTGACTTTCTGTTGATCCTTGTCCCTGACATAAACTTTGCCTGTTTCATTTTCCATAACAACTATTGGTTCATCATTCTCAATCGGTTCAACCACTGGTGGTAGTGGAACAATCTCTTCACACCAAGGCTCCTCTTGAAGAATGACTGTCACACCCTAGGATCCAATTTACCATGAGTGGGGTTATGATTATGGACAAAGCAAACACAACCAAAGGTCTTAGGAGAAATAGAGAACTCAGAAGAGGTAGACCCAAACAAAACTTGAAGAGGTGTTTGTTTTTGAAGGACTTGGGTAGGAAGACGATTAATCAAATAAGTAGCAGTGAGAACCACTTCCCCCCAATAGGATCGAGGAACCCGTATCTCAAAGGATAGACAATGGGCCACATCAAGGAGATGGCGATTTTTTTGTTGTGCAACACCATTTTGTTAAGGAGTATTAGTGCATGAAGTTCGGTAAATAATGCCTTGAGTGGCAAAATTATTGGCAAGACCAGAGTCAATTTATTCCCCCCCCTCCCCCCCCATTACCAGAACATAGAATTTTGACAACTGTCCCAAACTAAGTACAAACCACTTTGTGGAAGTTTTGAAACACAGAAAACATCTCATTTTTATCTTTCATCAAATATATCCAAGTGGCTATGGAACAGTCATCGATGAAAGTAACAAACTATTTTTGACCGTTTAAAGACACAAAACGGGATGTACCCCATACATCAGAATGAATCAAAGGAAATGGAACGGGACTTTTGTTAATAGAAGGAGCAAAAGAGGCTCTATGATGTTTTCCAAGTTGAAAAGACTCACATTGAAAATCTGACACATTATTTTTCTCAAAAACAGAAGGAAATATATGCTTAAATAATAATAAAAAAAGGGATGTCCTAAGCCACAGTGCCACAGCCAAATGTCTTCCTTGGCGGATGGTAACTGAATAAAAGAATGAGCCTGCTTGTCTGTCTGATCTAGAATATAGAGACCATGTTCCTCTCCACCACTGCCAATCTTCTTTCTCGTGATAAGGTCTTGAAAAAGACAATGATCAGGAAAAAAAACGTCACGCTACAATTTAAATCACGAGTAATATGACTCAAAGATAAAAGATTAATACTAAAATTGGGAACATGGAGAATAGAGGACAAAGGAAGGGCAGACGTGGCATGAATTAAACCTTTCCATGACACGGACGAAATAGTACCATCAGCAATATGCACTTTTTCCTGACCTGAGGAGAGGTTATACTCTGAGAATAAATTAAAGGAGCCAGACATATGGTCGGAAGCACTAGAATCAATAATCATGGTACAGTCTTATGAGATAGCAATGTACATGGAGAGGAAGCGAAGTTACCTGAATTGGCAAAGGAAGAAGAGGGTGCAACTGTAGCAGAAGTGGAGGCTCGACTGTCTAGCAAGTATCGAAGAGCAATCTCAAAACTCGAGGCATATAACCTCGAAACATTAGCCGCAGGGGAGACAACGAGAGATGAAGATGGTGGCTCAACCGTTTCTGAAAGATGTGCCTAAGCATTTGCCCCTCGGCCTCTAGACTGACCAAACTTACCCCCTCAAGGACTAGGACGGTTTCCTTGGCCACCAGAAGGAGTCCCATGTGGCTTCCAAGTCGTCTCTCTTGTGTGCCAAGGTTTACGGCAGTAGTTACAGAAAAGATTATCCTTCTCAGAGGAAAGACGAGAACCATGAGGCACACGGTCTCAATCACGAGGGGTGCAGAAACCAAAGCCGAGCAATCAGTAGTAGCAGAAGGAAGCATAGCAGAGCAGCGACTCTCCTTATTTTGCACAAAAACAAAGGCTTCCTGGAGAGAAGGAAGCACATCCATGTAAAGTACTCTGCTCTGAACCAGATCATACGCCACATTGAGGCCTTCCAAGAACTTGAAGACCCACTCTTGCCCCACAAATTTCAAGTAACCAGTAGAATCAGTGGAACAGATAGGCTTGTAATCCTAAAGGTGATCAAGCCGCTTCCACCCATTGCTAAAGAAGGTAAAATACTGGAGAATAGTCTGCTCACCTTGTACCGATCTTTCAATGGAGCGACGTAACTCAAAAGCCTGTGAGAAGTTGCCCTTCCTAGAGTAAGTAGTAGCGATGGCCTCCCAAATATCCCAGGCAGTGTCTATAGACAAGTAGCCCTCTCCAATTTCATGTACCATAGAATGTATCAATCAACCCATGATTAGGAAGTTGGTGATTTTCCACTGGTCATAACTAGGATCCGTAGTACTGGGTGCCTGTATCCGTCCATCAACATACCCCATCTTCCCTCTGCTCCTCAAAAAAATAGTCAGACTCTGCAACAAGGCTAGATAATTCTGACCATTCAATAGAGAGGTGGTGATCTTAAGGCCAGGGTTAAGGTTATCAGGCATAGTAAGAGGTATAATGGAACTCTCGCTCTTAGATGGCTGAGAAGTAGTGGACGCACTAAGGGAATTTGCCATGAATACTCTACTATTGAACTCTCAAACACAATGCCAATCACAAACCCGAAAGATAATAGTGGAAGGAAAGACACAATTACCACGATGAAAACAAAAAGAATTAAGAACTCATGCATTTTATTTAAAATTTTTTTTTTGGTTTACAGCATTTATTTATTTTACAAAATTAAGAACTCACGTTTTCTCTAGGGTGAAAAAATTATAGGAGACAAAAGAAACAGAGGCAGGCCGACAGAGGCCTAGGAGGCAGGAGAGAAGCTGACAGAGGCCAAGAGAGCCAGAGGAGCTGCTGACAGGTCCCTAGAAGACCAGAGGGGCTGCCGACTAAGCCTAAGAGGCTGTCGGGGAGGCCAGGCGAACTGCCGAAGGCCTGGACAAGGCTGTCGGAGGTTTAGCTGGGGTTGGGTGAGGGCTATAGTGGTTGTTGGAGGGTCTACAGTGGTTGACTGGACTTCTGGAGGGAAGAAAGGATTGCCGGCAGTGGTGTTAGAAAAGTAAGGAGGGATGGGTTAGGGTTTTGGCTCTGATACCATGTAAATTTAGAGAAGAGACAGAGATAGGGAATGAGAGAAACCTCATTCCCTTTTATATTAAGAATAAAGCATAATTACAGGAGTGCCATAAGGCATGAATTATGGGCCAACTCATTACAACCCATTATATCAAATTAGAATAAAAAATATGAATATAATTTTCTATTTTAACAAAATGTACAGTTTTGTATTTTGTCATTAATCAGTACTTGTACTACTGGTGACTCCATTCAAATATGAAGTCAACATTGAAAGACAAAATATAGTATTCAGCTTCTGGAGTTCAAAGGAATCCTCAATAACTATAGTCATATGTAATCATAGTTAGATGAGGTGATCTTGAGGCTCTTCTGCAGTTTACATTTACTTTTTTGATATCTAACGATTGGAGAGCTGTTTGTGAATATTGGTTTGTTTTCTTCATTATTTGTGATAGTGGTTTTTCTTTGTCTTTACTTCTAAGAGGACTCATTGTCCTCATCTTGTAACCTCACTTTCTTTATCAATAAATTCTGTTTTTGTCATTAATAAAATAAATAAATAAAGAATTTACATTAGATGGTGTACTCATGTTTCCTTTTTGTAAGGGTAAAAAGTGGTGGGAGTGTTTCTTTTTGGGAAGATACTTAGCTTGGGGATTCTTCTTTTGGTGTGTTGTTCCCACATTTGTACCATTTGGTTTGTTCTCATAATGTTCCATCACATCTATAGTGCTTTCCCAATCGGCACCGATTTCATGAAAGTTCAATTTTTTTATAGAAATATTAATGATCGTGAATCGATTGAGTTGGCAACTTGGCATTCTTGTTGAACATCGTTAAGGTTTTCTCCTTGAGACCCAATGTCAATGATAAATGGGTTTGGTCACTTAATTCTTCGGGGATCGTCTCAGGCAAATCATTTTTTAACAAGATCATTGGTAATCACAATGCTCGTCCTTTTGTCCATCATTCTAGGATTTGGAACAATTTCAAGCAAATCATTAAGGTTTTTGTGTGGACTTTGGCTCACAAGAGTCTTATGACCAATTACATATTTCAAAACTAGGCTTTGTGGAATTGTGTCTTTTTGTTTTGTTCATGGGTATTTGGTTGGAGCACAATGCTAGAATCTTTGAGGACAAATTTAAGGACATTGATTCTCGTTGGGATAGAGTGTTTTTTATCCTCATTTGGGGCTTTGCTTTCTTTTCCTTATAAGGGGATTCAATTATTTTTGTTTTTTAGAATCGGTGGGTGGTATGTCATCAGTAGTCTATAATCTTGATGAGTTTTGCTCTTTTTATTTATTTTTTCTTTTTTTGGTGGACTTCTTGTTTCCTACTTTCTTGTAATTCTCTTTATTTATTCTTATTAATATATTATTTTTGTTTCTGATAAAAAATATCTTGTAATAGGCATTTTGATAAACACTCCCCATTTGATTTACTGAAGTCAGTTCCTGACAAAAATATTTGTGTTTTATTGAGTTACCTCACTTTTAACTTACAGCTAGCTGCAAAGAAAAATTTGCTAGGAACACTCTCCATTAGTTTAAAGGGAATTTAATTCCTATCACAAAAGTAGTGCTTTAGTGAGTGACCTTAGTTTGAACTTACTGCTAATGATACGGTATGCCTCAAAGAAATCTTTTCCAGGTACATTGAGTGTTCTGTTAATGTAAGAAACTTTTTGTTGGACTAAGTGGGAGATTTTTTGCTACCTTTGTTAAGGATATAGAGGCACATGTACAATACTAGTTTCTTGTTGATGTTCTTCCTTTTTTTTTAAGAAAGTGAAATTTTATTGCAATGGTCGGGTTAAGAATTTTTGTAAACCACCATGCATCTCCAGGTGTTACCTGATTAGCCCTTTAATCTTATTGTGTCTTAAATGCTTCTGGTGTCTGGAACTGTCCACTTGCCTGTAATATTTCATCAATAAATTCTGGTAGAATTCAAGTACCTTCCATCTTCATCTAATAATTTTGATGTGTTAGCATCGTGTAATTCAAAAAAGGTGGAGAAAACAAACGAGGTAGAGTGTAAGGAATAGGACAAGGTGTATTCCAAAGGTTTGCACAACCTGGGGGATGTGAATGAAAGGGAAATGATGAGCACCCCTTCAAGGGAGGAGACTTTGGATGGGCTTGTCCTTTCTCAAAGTGTGGCTTCTAAAGATGTGTCTTCTACTCCTAGAGAATAGGAAATCAAGGATGAACTAAAAGAAATATGGATTGCATTTTTTGTTCTAGAGACGAGGCCAAGAGGAAGCTCGACAAGAAGATTCTTAATCTAAAGCTTGCATGGGCAAAATCCTTTGCTAAATTGTCTACCAATCCTAAGAACTTTATTGTGAAATTGCAAGAAAATATGGGATAGTGGTTTTCTTTCTTTTTATGTTTTGTTTTTGTGTCTAGCTTCTCGGGTTGTGAGAAGTGTGTTTTGTGCACATTTTTTTGGGTTGTGAGAGGCTTGTTTCTTGGTGGTTTGGGTTTGAGTGTCCTTTGTGCCTATTCTTCTCGGGTTGTAAGGGGCTTTCCTTTCTAGCTTAGGTCCTTTATGTGTACCTTTGTAGCAAGGTGGCCGCTTGGCAGTGTTTTGAGTTCCGTTGTATATTCTTCTGTTTTGGGTACTTTTTTTCTTGGTAGTAGAAGCTTACTAAAAAAATGGTTTTGGCTGCTCATTGGGAAGTATAATCCTATCATTAATGAGTACAAATCTATTTGCAGCTGGCTTGATTAGAACCATAGGGCGCTAAAGAGGTTGACCTCATGTTTTGTATTCTCATTTGTAGCCACTGTTCCTTGGGTTGTTTAGTGCTCTTAGGAAGTTGAGGCTTTGGCCTAAGAAGTGGATCCCAATTAAAACAGAGGGCAGCAAGTAGAAGAGCAGGAGAAGGTCGCGAAGCAGAAAAGTAAACAAATCGCATCACTCATGGTGGATACCATGAATCAAAGAAAAAAAGCTTTTAGAGTACCAAAACGTGGTAATAGCCTCTGTACTTTAAAGATGCTTTTTACATTTAATATTATTGATTTGGTAATATGATCATTATTGGTTTCAGTTTGAATTTGTTTCGTTCTATCTGTTGAAATAATTTTCTTTTCTATGTTGTAAGGACTCCTGACTAAAAATAGTGGAAGTGTCTATATTTTATCAAAGAATTTATATGATATATTAAGTTGCACGTCCAAATCTTACATCAAATATAAAACATATGGGGATCAACAGGATTTGAAGTTTTAAGGCTAGAGGTGTTTTCACCATCGTAATTAGCTTGGAATGTTAGCAGAGTCTAATATGTTCCTGTCTTAGAATGAGATGCATTTGAATGTTAGATAATTAAAAAAAAAAAATCCTATGCCCAATTAGCACACGTTATTGTGTGTTTGGATATTAGATAATTTATTGATATAAAATTTGATTATCTTAGTGCTGAAAAAATTCCAGTGGAAGCAGGGAGTTGAATGAGCTTCAGATGGTACTTCTGCAATATCACATAATATTGAAAAAAGGGATCAGGCATTATGCTAGTCTTGACAAAGATTAAATGCCAACTAACTTCTTTGTAGGATAATTCTAGATTCTGGTTTGATTGAGTGGGCAGTTGAATTGTTATTTAACAAACTTTATTTCTTCTTTTAAAGTTCATATTTGGCAGAAAGCAAAAATGAAGTTTTGATCAAATTTTATTATGCATCAGATTAGACAAATTGAACATTGTGGAGAAAATTGTTTACCCATTGAGAAGTTAAGGTGAGCTAGATTACCTATAGATGTGTCACATAACCCCCTCATAAAGTGGAATATCATAAGTTCAATAAAAGTTCATCTGGGATAAAATGAACTAAAGGCAACATAGCATTTAGACTTACCTTGAACTTTTTGGAAATGGTTCTATGCCCAGGGTCATCAAAATAACTGGCATTTTTATTGTACACCATTTTCTTCATAGGGAACCAAAATGGTAATAGTGACATAAATGCTACCACTGATTCCTTTTGAGTGCTTGGACATGAAAATCATTCAAATTGTCAAGAAGTGATTCCCTTGACCTTGTGAAGAAGGGTCCTCGCAACATAATTGCTATAGCAAAATCTTGTTAATAAAATGTAGAAAGTGGTTTTTTAATTTATTTTTTTACTTTTATAGCTGAATTGTTTCCACTAAACCGATACATTAGGTTTATTCAATAGGGGAAATATTGTTTTTCATCAAAGTCAATGAAAGCTATGTGAACTTAAATCGCACCATTAGATTTCTTTGGTTTAATATGGTTAGGAAAAGGAGCCTGGAACCTGGTGGTTAATCCCATGGAACCTGGCGGGAGCTTTTTGGAAGTTTTCTTGGTTAGGAAGAGGAAGATAGGAATAAGTAAAAGTAGCAAACTCAGATAGTTAACAAATTCCATGGCTGAGGGAAATAGAGAGAGTGGTATATTGGTTTTGAAACTTTAAGATGGTGGAAGACTATACTTATATGGGAAATTTTGAGGTGATAAAGACGGCCCTTCTTTTACCTAAACAAATGAGAGAGATTGGCCCTTGCTTGCTTTGTCACTTTGTTTTTGTAGAGAGAGAGAGAGAGAGAGATTGCCCCTTGTTGTCTTTGTAGTTACAATCTTGCTTTGCCATTTTCTTTTTGTACATGCTTGTTGTCTTTGTAGTTACAATCTTGCTTGTCATTTTCTTTTTGTTTTTTTTAGTTGATGATGTTGACATGAAAAGATGTTGTCAATTTTTGTTGGGCATATGAGTTATATAGTGGAGTTGCTTGGACATTTCCATAGTGATTAAAGCACTGCCTGCAATGTTTTCCATAGTTAATGATGTTGATATGAATAGATGTTGTTGTCAATATTCGCTGGACATATAAACTACAAAGGAGTTGCTTGGACGTTTCCATAGTGACTACAACACTTCCTTCAAAAAGGGGGCTCTATTTCCAATGAGCAGCAACAAAGGTCCAAACTTAATTATAAAACTATTTGTACACTAAAATTTGTTATGTTCATTAAAACAAGAGCCATAATTCTAGTGTTAAAAAATGCCATTAATCAACCCGTCATCTGGCATTTTTTTTTTATTTTTTATTTTTTAAAGGAAGAAGAAGAAGAAGAAGAAGAAGAAGAAGAAGAAGAAGAAAAAAAAGAAGAAGTGGAAAAGCATGGGTGTCAAATGACAATAATGACACATTATCTTCTTATTGTGTGACGAGACGACAATTATTGTCATCTGTAATTTTTTCCCTTGCATCATCTCCTCATATCACATCATCACCTTTTCACCTCACTGCTTTCTCTCTCCCCGTCATTTCTCTCACCCTTTTTTAGACCGATGATTTTGATAATATAGGAATTGATGATAAAATGATGTTCGTCATGCTCTCGAAGATTTTTGACTAAAAAAAATAAGTTTTCCAAATATTTTTTGGGGTGCTTAATACGTCCTTTAGCAATTGAAGCTTCTTTCTGGTTTTTGTTTTTGGAGTTTGAAATTCAGTAAGGCTTGTTTAGGTCATAGGATGAGAAATAGGCTTTTTTTCCCTTGAAAATGTGAAGTCCTTGGGACATTTTTTCAAGAAAAAAAAATTGTGAGTATTAAGATTTTTACATGGCCGTTTTATAATTCAATTCTCCATTCACTAACGGTGAGCGATTATAGGTGGGTTTTCATTACCCTTTTTCCAAAGCAGAAACTTCATTTGGGTTTTGAAGTTTTAAAAAACCTTTCTTAGTTGTGGTTTGAGTAGAAAGAGAAAGACAAATGATGAGGGGGAGAGAGACAAACTTTTGAAAAGGAGAGATGATGAAGAGAGAAGTGGAGAGAAACAGAGAGTAAAAGGTGAATGATGGTTGAGCTAAGCCCTAGAGGAGTAACCAATCAGAGGAAAAGGTCTTAATTTATATTGCACAGATGCACCACGTACAAGTTAAAACAAAAAGTATCATGGTATGTCATCCTTCCCTAAAAAGGAACTTTCATGCTGGAGCAAGAACTAGCATGAAAATCAATCTAGACCTAAAGCAGACTTGAGGGCTCTTGCTATTGACAAGAATGAACCTACTTCTCAAGACTAGGTGTTGGCACATAAATTTCAACCAAACTTATGTTAAAATTTCAAATACGGTCAATCAACCAATGACACATATAGAGCCTATGATAAGAATGTTGTAGGTAATCACTTCCTAAAAAGATCAATAAGATCCCTTGAAATGCATAAATAAAACGTCGTATCTCAAGACGTTATTCAAAATACTCAAATGACACATGGAGCTTACGAAAGATGACACCTGTAGAGTCTATAGCGAGGACATCACATAGGATGAAACCCCAAAGATTAATACAGTTAATCAGATATACGATTAATCATATAGAGCTATCATTCAAAATTCAAATGGCGCTATCATTCAATTTCAAATTTAAAGTAAGGATGAGGCACTCTTATCACCTGGATAGCCCTCTATAAATATGAGGAACATCACACAAAAGAGGAAAAAGGATCAGAGATCAAAAAATCAGAAGTGAGATGATCAGAGAGAGAGAGAAAGAAATCAAGAGCTAAAGAAGTCATTACAAGAAAGAAGAAAAGAAACCCAGAGAACTCAAGAGCCTACGCTACAAACACAGAATGGCGATGAATATGTAAAGGGTTCCTAGCCTAAAAATTGTACTTTGTATTCAAGGGTTCAAAACCATAACAATTTCAATAAAATATTTATTTTTTTTAAATTGTCTTCTGTTATTTATTTTGTTCTTCATTAATCGGAGGTTTCATTTAAATAAAATGTGTGATTAACGATCTGGAATACAGATCGGAAATAGGAACCTGCTATTCAAATAGTCAACACTGTTTAGTCCAAAAACTAAACAGTAGACATTTGTAACATAAAATTTTGAAATGTGTTGAAACACTTCATGTTTCAAAATTTGTGTCTACACCAGGTATGTAGCTTGTTGGTTGCATTGAGTATGTCGTGGTTAGTTAGGCTTAGTTTACTTTGTAATGAATGCAAACAAAAATAGGCGGCATCTATGCTAACAAGGAGAGCTGAAGATTTCCTTGTTGCTTCAATACTAAGACAATAATTGTTGTACTATTAAGATTAAGTAGCTGTACAATACAATACCGTTGGCCTTGCGTAGACACGCCCGCGTGGGGCCCTCGCCTCAGTTCGGACTCCATTTGTTGTCACGGTTCTTAATCTGAACCAAAGAGTCCAAATCCGGCAAATCGTTTTGAGAAACAGATTTTTTGAAAAGAAGTGCCAAACATGGACTGCTTTGCCAGATACAGAGTTGCCACCTAAATATTTTTTAATGGGAAAATTTAAGAAACCCTGACTCGGTGCCAAAGGCCACGTGTCCGTCATTGCCAAAGTTGCCTCGGCTCGGGAGCTTGGGTACGATTGGGGAAGGTCAGCTATGAGCACCCCCTCTCGCCCGATCCAAAGATCGGCCTCTACTAATCGTGATATCCGTTTTTGAAAACTTTATGTGTTCTTATTCCAATTATTAGCCTAGAATTACTATGTTATGCGCACAACAAACAAGTATAGACTAAATTGCCTAATTTGGAAATAAGCATTGCATATCTGTTTGTTTTGAAAAACACTTTGGGAATTTGCTACTCGCAAGTAGGCTAAAATACGGATTTCAACGAGTTTTTCCAACTCAGGCAGTCCAACCTTCACCCACAGGCATTCAAACAGTTCATCACATAAGCATCTAGCCTCATGGTAATCATGTTGTCATGATAGCATTCACATGCATGTGGTATGCTAAAGCATGAAAATACTTACATCGTACTCTGTGCCAAAACAAAGAACTCATTAGCAACTAATGCATGATCCAAGTCCATGTCAGATTGACTAATGCAACACATGCAGGATGCAATCAAAGTAGGCTCGGCTAACCTAAGCATGGCATGTGAAATGCAATCAATTGATGCACGTATCCAATTTGGAATTGAAATACAAATGCAGTTAGCATGATGTACCGAGCCCGGTGCATGCAATACAAATGCATGAATGCACGCATGCATATCATAAGGTATGCTAATTTAAACGTGCCCCAATACTAACCATCAAAGCAGGTAAATAAAGGGGAAGAAAGAAGTGGGGATTGGAAGACATACACACCACTCATACACACTTATTACAGATTTGCCCTCGCCCGGAGGGACCAAAAGAATAATACAAATTAATTAACTACGCAAGCTAATTAAATATTACAAATTTCCTAATCAGCTAAGCAAATTAACTAATCTAGGAAAAACAGATAAACCGCCTCGGGAGAAGAGCTCGATGCAATGCATGCTCGGTCCTGCTCGGAAGTGCACCGCCATGCATAGGCTGCCTCTGTTTTCTCTGCTCTGCCTCTCTGAAGACTGCCAAAGTCTCAAGGATGCCTCTCTGGATACTGGAAATCACCACCGGCCGAGCAGAATTGCCACCGGTAATGTATTGTGGCCACCGGCACAAAGTGAATCCATCGGCTGGTGATTTACTGCCGGTCGGCAATGTATACTGCCGGTCGGCAAATAATGCCTGCAGAACCTGCAACTCACAGCAGCAGAGGACAGAACTTGCATGGCAATACAATTCAAGCAATGTATGCACCAATCATGTCCCCTATTATGTTTGTGACTCAAAAGGGCATGTGTCTCGATTCTCAGACCACCAATCACGCATTTCCATGCATGATGGCCCAAAGAATCAAGTGTGCAACTTTCATGACAAATGAAATGCAAACCAAACAAACGAACCAAGGCCCAATTCCTATCACCAAGTCAAGGAACAAGGTGTAACGCCCTCAAAATAATAACAATAAACCTATCAGATAAGACATGCATTTACATTTAAACTAACTGCATTCCTTTCATTCATTAAAATTCCAAGACGTAAGTATTACATGTTAACCTCATAACAAAATGCCCTACGGGCTTACAGCTTTCCAAGTTAACACTTGGTTACAACAAAGAGTTCTAACTCGTTTACACATTAAGCCCTTGGCTTGAAATTACATGTAATACATCAAAAGTAAAACGACAAAACTATGCCCGCCACTAGCCTCCCAGCTATGTCCTTGGAGGTGGCATGCTTCCTGTACCTGAAAATGATATTCCCATATAGGGTGAGCCACAGCCCAGTAGAAATACACTAAACCAACCATGGATAATGACTAAAACATTAGCAATTGATAGTTGGTCAACACTGATACAATCACATAAATTACATATTTATGTCAACGACTTACAAGTCCCAATTACTTTTCATTTTCCCTTTTTCAACAGATAAGCATGCTAGCTCTATCATCATTTCCACAGATATGTATAAAAACTATATCTCACATTCAGATAAGCATAAAAGCTACATCCATATTCTCAACAGATATGTATATCAACAATATCCACAGATAAGCATACAAGCTGTATCCACACTCTACAACAGATAAGCATACAAGCTGTATCCACACTTCACAAAGATAAGCATATGAGCTCTATCTTCACTTCTCTAGACAAGCATATGAGCTCTGTCTACGGAGTTCATCCCCTATCTCCTCCCAATACCTATCCGGTTTAGAGGTACATCCCCTATCTTCCCCTAAACCGCGGAGTACATCCCCTATCTCCTCCTCTACACATAACGTATATAAACACATTGGTTCTATATACAATCACACAATACACACAATTAATATATTCTATCAACCGTCAAGTTCCATGACACATTCCATTGATTAGTTTCCGTTTACCTAATCATCATGCATTGTCTACAACAATCTCGACTATCCTCCACCGATAGCCCAAAGCAGTTATTTCTAAAACAGAAAATAAATGCACAAATGGATATTCAATCAACATTTCATTTCCTCATTTCTCACCAATTAATTATCCCAATTAATTAAACAATGTAATTAGGCCATTTTCTATAATTACCATTTCAACCCTTAGGTCCCATTTTCATCAATGATTCAACAATCATTCTATTTTTCTATGCCAAACATGCATCTAGGTTTATTATGAATAAAACCCCAACTTTTGTAAAATTACACAAAAGCCCCAAACTTTCACAAAATTACCAAACCAAGCCCAACATCTCAAAATACCAAAATTTAAAGACAAAACCCATAGAGAGGAGTAGGTTATCCCTACCTTGAAGTTTTAGCCCAAAAGGAGATGAAGACTCCAAGATCAACTTGCTCCAAATCCAAACTTTTTCAGATTAAATCGAAGCTCTCAACGCCCTCTATCTTTTTAACAAAGGCCCTAGGCTAGATTCACACCCTAGGGAGATCAAATCTTAGAGAGAGTGCAAGTTTAGAGAGAGAGGGTGTCGGATTTAGGGTTTAATCAAAGAAAAGGACTGAAAAAGTGATGTTTTAGACGCTGCTGTCCGCTGATATAAAACACGCTCGCTCGAGCGAAGGATTGGTCGCTCGAGCGACCAGACACAGAAAACTCTCGCTCGAGCCAAGAAGTTCTCGATCGAGCGAAGAAAAACCCAGACCGCTCGAGCCACGAAAATCTCGCTCGAGCCAGAAACTACAACTCTCAGGTCCAGAACCGGGGCAACACTACTCTCGCTCGAGCGACAAACTCCTCGCTCGAGCGAAGGACCAAAAATCTGGGCAGCAACACTAGGCTCCCAAACACAACCAACCTGTAACAAACCTGCCCAACACATCCCATAACTCACTATACAAGGTACAAAGGATGCAAACATGATAATAAACAACAACCAACATCCACGGACACATGTCCGGATCACTGTACAACAAGGGTAAACCCGGGATCGCTATAACCTCCCCCCCTTAAAGAATTTCGCCCCCGAAATTAAGCACAAGTTTTCAAAAACAGGTTTTCCTCCATTTTAAACAATGTTACAATTTAACATTCAACAATTCGACCCATTACCCTTTGACAAGAGACATATCACAATATGTAAACAGCATATGTATTTTCAACATGCATTAACATTATGCACTATCTTTCCAATTTCAACAATATATTCAACACATCTAGTGTCACATTCAACTTCCATATGAGGCAAGTTCCAAACATACTTCCAATAATCAAAACATTTTCAATGTTTCACAACTTAAGACATATATAAAAGCTCTTAAGTTCAACAAAAAGTAAAATTTAAATACAAGATTACATATCAACAAACAAGTCCGGATATTTCTCTCGGACTTCCAACTCACGTTCCCAAGTGGCTTCCTCCACTCCGTGATGTTTCCACAAGACTTTCACCAAAGGAATGGTCTTGCCACGCAGGACCTGATCCCGCCTATCCAAGACCCGAACCGGTCTCTCCTCATACGAGGCATCCTCATCTACCTCTAAATCAGTCCAATCCAGCACATGTGATGGATCTGGCTCATACTTCCGAAGCATACTTACATGAAACACGTCATGTACTCCGGACAACTGCGGCGGTAAGGCTAACCGATAAGCAACCTCACCTATCCTCTCAAGGATCTCAAAAGGACCAATAAACCGAGGGGATAACTTTCCACTCTTCCCAAACCTCATCAGGCCTCGTCTAGGTGATATTTTCAGAAAGACATGATCACCTACCTCAAACGCCAAAGGCCTCCTCCTACGGTCGGCATAACTCTTTTGTCGACTCTGGGCTGTAACAAGCCTCCTACGGATAAGCTCAACTTTCTCCGTCGTCTCCCTAACCAACTCCGGACCCAACAAAGGTGCATCACCCACCTCGGCCCAACAAACTGGAGACCTACACGGTCGGCCATACAAGGCCTCAAACGGTGCCATACCGATGCTAGACTGAAAACTGTTGTTGTAGGCAAACTCTACCAATGGCAAGTGCCTCTCCCACGTCCCACTGAAGTCCAGGACACAACCCCGAAGCATATCCTCGAGGATCTGAATAGTACGCTCGGACTGCCCGTCAGTCTGAGGATGATAGGCCGTACTAAAGGTCAACTTAGTGCCCAAGGCACTCTGCAAACTCTGCCACAACCTAGCAGTAAAACGAGGATCTCTATCTGAGACGATCGTCGCTGGGACCCCGTGCAATCTCACTACATCCCGAATATACAAATCGGCAAGATGATCTACCGAATCTCTCACGCGCATAGGAATAAAGTGCGCCGACTTAGTCAACCGGTCTACAACCACCCAAATAGCATCACTACCCCGCTGAGTCCTCAGAAGACCTACAACGAAGTCCATAGTGACATGCTCCCACTTCCACTCGGCAATAGGCAAGGGTTGCAACAAACCCGCTGGCCTCTGGTGCTCGGCCTTCACTTGCTGGCAAGTAAGGCATTTCGATACGAAAACAGCCACATCTCTCTTCATACCCCGCCACCAAAACTGGCGGCTCAAATCCTGATACATCTTAGTACCTCCCGGATGCACCGCAAGGCGCGAATGGTGAAACTCTCGGAGTACCTCCTCTCGGCAAGCCTCCGGTACAAACAAACGGTCTCGGTATCTCACACTCAGGTCGGGATACACCGTCAAACCCTTCTCAACTTTCCCACTGGAGATCTTCTCTCGAAGGGATTCTACCTCAAGGTCACCTCTCTGTGCCTCTAACACTCTAATCACAAGTGTAGGCTGCGCAACAACAGAAAACAAGACCGCAGTCTCAACAGATTCGCCCAGTAGCAAATCAAACTCGCCAAGTGCTCCCAACATCTCCCATTCCCGGATGGCTATACAAGCTACATCACTAATGGTTTTCCTACTAAGGGCATCGGCCACAACATTGGCCTTTCCCAGATGATAATGCAACTCAAAATCATAATCCTCGATGAACTCCATCCATCTCCTCTGCCTCAAATTCAAGTCTCTCTGTGTAAACAGATACTTCAAACTCTTATGATCCGAGAATACCTCGAACCTCTCACCATAAAGGTAGTGCCTCCAGATTTTCAAGGCAAAGATCACAGCTGCTAACTCTAGGTCGTGTGTGGGGTAATTCTTCTCGTGTATTTTCAACTGACGTGAGCCATAAGCTACCACTTTCCCCTCCTGCATCAACACACAACCCAAACCCTCTCGTGAGGCATCACAATAAACCGCATAACCCAACCCTCTCTCCGGAATAATCAACACCGGAGCGGTGGTCACTCTAACTTTCAGCTCTTGAAACGACTTTTCACAAGTCTCACTCCACACAAACTTGACTCCCTTCCGAGTCAGTCTAGTCAACGGTGACGCTAACCTGGAGAAATCTTTCACAAACCGACGGTAATACCCAGCTAATCCCAGAAAACTGCGAATCTCAAACACACTCTTAGGCTGTGCCCAATCTTGCACTGCCTCAACCTTGGATGTATCAACAGACACCCCTTCCCCGGATACCACGTGGCCTAAGAATTTGACTTCTCTCAGCCAGAACTCACATTTCCCAAACTTGGCATACAGCCTATGGGCTCTAAGTAACTCAAGCACCACTCTCAAGTGTGCCTCGTGCTCCTCCTCAGAAGACGAATAGATAAGGATATCGTCCACAAAAACGACTACAAACCGATCCAAGAATTCCCGGAAGATCCGGTTCATCAAATCCATAAAGACTGCCGGTGCATTGGTAAGCCCGAATGGCATCACCAGAAACTCGTAATGGCCATACCGCGTACGGAATGCCGTCTTAGGAATATCTTCCTCCCTGACCCTCAACTGATGGTAACCCGATCTCAAGTCTATCTTAGAGAAACAACGGGAACCCTTCAACTGGTCAAACAAATCATCTATACGGGGCATAGGATACTTATTCTTAACCGTAGCCCGATTCAACTTCCTGTAGTCAATACACAATCTCAAGGCACCATCTTTCTTTTTAACAAAGAGGGCCGGTGCTCCCCACGGTGAAACACTAGGGCGAACAAAGCCCTTATCTAGCAATTCCTGGAGCTGAACTTTCAACTCAACCAATTCTGCTGGAGCAAAACGGTAAGGTGCCATAGAAATCGGCGCCGTACCAGGCACTAAATCAATAGAGAACTCTATCTCTCGGTGAGGTGGCAAACTAACAAGATCTTCGGGAAAAACATCCGAATACTCACAAACCACCCTCGGCAACACAATCAGTGTCTCATCACACTTACTACTCTCAAAGCTAGCAAGTAGACTACTAAGCTCACTTCGCCCTCGCGAGTCATACCCCGGTGGCAAAACACTACCAACCCGGTCTCCCAAGAAATGGAACCACTCCCCGCTCAAGGTACATAACGTGACCCTCTGGCGGTAGCAATCAATAACAGCCCGGTATGACGATAACCAGTCCATACCCAAAATAACATCAAAACCCTTCATGGGCATGACAACAAACGGAAAAGGAAGCCTATAATCGGCGACCTCTATATCACATCCTCTAACACCCTGTTTCAGGATCAACTCACCACCCAAAGGCGATACCACACAAATAGGAGATGCTAACTGTGCTAACTCCAATTCCAAAACAGATGCAAATGCAGCAGATACAAAAGAATGAGATGCACCCGTGTCTATCAACACATTAGCAACTGAGTTGCAAAACAGAAAAGTACCTCTCACTACTGATGGAGCCGGTACTAAATCCTGCGCGGTAACAGCATACACGCGCCCCGTAGGCCCCTGGTCTACCTGCTCACCTCTCGGAGCAAAAGACTGCTGCACAGACTGGGATGACGAAACTCCCGGATTGGCCCTCGAGGCCTGCACAGACTGAGCTGGCTGAAAGACCTGCGTCTGCCTAGAACCAGACGCTCCCGAAGTGGCACTCAACTGTGGGCAAAACCTCTTCATGTGCCCAGGTTGTCCACACTGATAACAAGTCAAGAGCTGCCCCCTGCCCAAACTCTGACTCTGCGGTCTAGCTGAAGAAGAAGCAGTTTTCTGACTCCCACCCTTCTGCGGGCAAACCGAAACCTTGTGACCCAGCTGGCCACACTTGTAACAAGTGAATTCTCCCTGACTGCCTCTCCCCGAGCCTACACTCGGCACTGGAAAGGTCGATCTAGAGACTGCACCCTGAGACTGCTGAGGGTTATAACCCCTCTGCCTCCTACCATCACTCTGACTATCCTGGCTCCTCTTGGAGCCTCTCTGACCCTCATCCTCCTCCTGCATCATAAGCTCCATATGAGCTGCAGCATCTACCAGGTGTCTATACTCTCGAATATAAGACCCACCAATTCTCAACTTGAGGCCCCGCCTCAACTTCCGCTCAAACTCATAGCAACGGCGTTCCTCAGACGCCACCAGTTCAGGTGCAAACCTAGACAGACTAGTAAAGGTAGCCTCAAACTCGGCCACTGACAAGCCCTGCTGATTAAGCCGGCTAAACTGATCCCTCAGCTTCTCCCTAGCTACTGCAGACAAAAACCTCTCCTGAAAAGCATTTATAAACGCCTCCCAAGTACCACCAACACGAGCTTTCTCGTACTTCCACCATTGACCCGCATCTCCCTTCAGTTGAAAGGATGCCAAGGTCACTTTCAGTGCTCCGTCCTCGATGCCAAGCATCTCAAACGCCTTCGTTGTCTGTTCGAGCCATTCATCTGCCTTAAGCGGCTCTTTAGGATCCCCGATAAACTCGTCCGGATTACACCGAAAGAACTCCCTCTTCAAGAAGGAAGGCCCTGCCTCAACTGCCTGATTCCCAGCTCTAAGAATACCCAAAGCTCCTGCTATCTCTCTGGCCAAGGCACCCATAGCCTGCTGACCCACTGGCTCGGCCACATTGGCCTGACCAACTCCCTCCTGCACTGCCGGAATCTCACCCTGTAACGGTGCTTCCTGCCTCGCAGGTCTACCACGCCTAGCACCTCTTCCTCGTCCTGACATCCTAATAAAGGTAACACAGAACGTTAGCACATTCATAGGTGTGCCGAAACTAAACACTCACGTCCTAATGCATGGACAAGTGTAATTCACTCCACATAAGCACATAAACACATAAGCACTTACGAATTTCATTTCCGGATAATGATAGTCCCAAGACGTTACCAGAGTTCCGGTTAGAAACAGCATTGATCAAGTGCTTTTCCAACAAGACTTCCAGAAACTCAAGGATCCAATCAACATCCCAGAAATTAAATCCCATACCCACATAGTCACATAAGCATGTTATCACTTAAGCACATAGCATATGATACCACATCTAAGTCTCTATCAAGCGAGACAAACCCATTGTGATCCTAATCACTTCCCACGTACCCAAAGTATTCGAACCCGGTACGCTCTGATACCAAGTTGTAACGCCCTCAAAATAATAACAATAAACCTATCAGATAAGACATGCATTTACATTTAAACTAACTGCATTCCTTTCATTCATTAAAATTCCAAGACGTAAGTATTACATGTTAACCTCATAACAAAATGCCCTACGGGCTTACAGCTTTCCAAGTTAACACTTGGTTACAACAAAGAGTTCTAACTCGTTTACACATTAAGCCCTTGGCTTGAAATTACATGTAATACATCAAAAGTAAAACGACAAAACTATGCCCGCCACTAGCCTCCCAGCTATGTCCTTGGAGGTGGCATGCTTCCTGTACCTGAAAATGATATTCCCATATAGGGTGAGCCACAGCCCAGTAGAAATACACTAAACCAACCATGGATAATGACTAAAACATTAGCAATTGATAGTTGGTCAACACTGATACAATCACATAAATTACATATTTATGTCAACGACTTACAAGTCCCAATTACTTTTCATTTTCCCTTTTTCAACAGATAAGCATGCTAGCTCTATCATCATTTCCACAGATATGTATAAAAACTATATCTCACATTCAGATAAGCATAAAAGCTACATCCATATTCTCAACAGATATGTATATCAACAATATCCACAGATAAGCATACAAGCTGTATCCACACTCTACAACAGATAAGCATACAAGCTGTATCCACACTTCACAAAGATAAGCATATGAGCTCTATCTTCACTTCTCTAGACAAGCATATGAGCTCTGTCTACGGAGTTCATCCCCTATCTCCTCCCAATACCTATCCGGTTTAGAGGTACATCCCCTATCTTCCCCTAAACCGCGGAGTACATCCCCTATCTCCTCCTCTACACATAACGTATATAAACACATTGGTTCTATATACAATCACACAATACACACAATTAATATATTCTATCAACCGTCAAGTTCCATGACACATTCCATTGATTAGTTTCCGTTTACCTAATCATCATGCATTGTCTACAACAATCTCGACTATCCTCCACCGATAGCCCAAAGCAGTTATTTCTAAAACAGAAAATAAATGCACAAATGGATATTCAATCAACATTTCATTTCCTCATTTCTCACCAATTAATTATCCCAATTAATTAAACAATGTAATTAGGCCATTTTCTATAATTACCATTTCAACCCTTAGGTCCCATTTTCATCAATGATTCAACAATCATTCTATTTTTCTATGCCAAACATGCATCTAGGTTTATTATGAATAAAACCCCAACTTTTGTAAAATTACACAAAAGCCCCAAACTTTCACAAAATTACCAAACCAAGCCCAACATCTCAAAATACCAAAATTTAAAGACAAAACCCATAGAGAGGAGTAGGTTATCCCTACCTTGAAGTTTTAGCCCAAAAGGAGATGAAGACTCCAAGATCAACTTGCTCCAAATCCAAACTTTTTCAGATTAAATCGAAGCTCTCAACGCCCTCTATCTTTTTAACAAAGGCCCTAGGCTAGATTCACACCCTAGGGAGATCAAATCTTAGAGAGAGTGCAAGTTTAGAGAGAGAGGGTGTCGGATTTAGGGTTTAATCAAAGAAAAGGACTGAAAAAGTGATGTTTTAGACGCTGCTGTCCGCTGATATAAAACACGCTCGCTCGAGCGAAGGATTGGTCGCTCGAGCGACCAGACACAGAAAACTCTCGCTCGAGCCAAGAAGTTCTCGATCGAGCGAAGAAAAACCCAGACCGCTCGAGCCACGAAAATCTCGCTCGAGCCAGAAACTACAACTCTCAGGTCCAGAACCGGGGCAACACTACTCTCGCTCGAGCGACAAACTCCTCGCTCGAGCGAAGGACCAAAAATCTGGGCAGCAACACTAGGCTCCCAAACACAACCAACCTGTAACAAACCTGCCCAACACATCCCATAACTCACTATACAAGGTACAAAGGATGCAAACATGATAATAAACAACAACCAACATCCACGGACACATGTCCGGATCACTGTACAACAAGGGTAAACCCGGGATCGCTATACAAGGCATGCATGCAAGATGCAATGCAACCTAGGCATGCAAGCTAAGGATGCAACATGGCATGGCAAAACACTTATGCAAGCATACAAGCAAACATGAGGCAATGCAAACTGATGAAAAGATGGACTTATACATGATTTAGGCAACTCTAAATAGACCTAAAATAGTGGCCAAAGTGACCCAAAATAAAGGACTAAATACACATACACACATGCACATGTTGAAGGGCCAACACTTAGGCACAAATGAGGAAACTCTCAAGCACATTTGAATGAGGCAATCATGGACATATGGCATGCAAGGTAAGCATTGGAACTCATGTTAAGATGGTGTCAAACCAAGCAAACAAAATAGACCAAGCATGCAATGAATGGCCCAAGTACTTGAAGCAAGTCAAAGGGACTTGAACCATGGCTAAGCCAACCAAGCCTCACAAGGCTAAGAGGACTTAAAATAGATTCAAGGCAGACCTAGACCATGCAAAGGGGACTCTTAGATGGCGTCTAAGTGGCTCAAATTCAAAGGCATGTACAATGGCCAAAACATGGAACATGCTACACAAGCTTTCAAAGCATTAGAGAGACATCCAAGGCAAGCATATAGGCATGTCAAAGGGACTGAAATGACATGGTGGATGATTCCAAATCACTAAATCAATGCAAAAATGTCATGCTATACATTCACACACTTAAGGCCAACAAGCCGGAATGCAAAGGGGCTATACTAAGCATGCCAAATCCGACCCAAACAACCTAGGAAAGACCTTAAACATGGAAAAATATGCACAAAAGCTTCACAAGACTAAGCCTAAAACATGCTAGAATAAGGGCTAACAACCTAAGGCATATTAAAGCAATAACAAGGCATTACATGGTAGGTATGCTAAGTATGCATGGTGTACCAAAACCAAATAAGAACAGAAGCATATTATGACATATTAAGCACAAAAAAACAACTAAGGCATGGTCAACATGAAGCTTAGCTAGGTGCTCCCTCAAGAGGCCAAAAATGGTCCATTTCAAGGACAATAAGGAGAGGGGGTGGCCCTCTCATTCTTGGGACTTCAAGGCACCATCCTCACCTCTGAAATCCCTCAAGATTTCAGTGGTGAGGAGGCCCAAACACCAAAGTCCCGAAGCTCACTCAAAATGGCTCAAAATGAGGCCTTTCAAGGCCTAAGAGGGGTCAAACTCCTCCAAACCACCAAACACCCTAAATGAACTATTTAGAGGGCCTAAAAACAGAACTTTTTTGTTTTATACAATAAGCACGAAAACAGTTCAAAGATAGGTAAAAATACAATGCAAAAATGGGGAATAAAGGGACTAGTTTCTTACCCTTGAAGACCCCTTCAACAATGGTGCTCCAACAGCCCTCCTTGGCTTGAATCCAGCTCTAAAACACCAAAACCAACCCCTTAGAACCTCAGTAGCCAAAGGAAGGTGAAACACTAGGTGTTTGTGTGCAATAGTAAGAACAAGTGCACCTAGAACACTCAAAAGAGGGAAAGAGAGATAGAATATGTATCAAACCCTAACCCTAAAACCAGAGCTCTCCTCTGTGCTTTCTATCTCTAAAATGTCTAAAGTGTCTAACCCTAAACAAGGGAGAGAAGGGCTCCTCTTATAGAGCTTCTTGTCTTGTAAAGCTTACAAGACAAGCTTCTAAAGAGGGAGATCCCTCCATACAGTGTATGGAGGGGAGCCAAATGCAAGACAGCTGTGATAAAATATCTGCAAAAGCAGATGCACAGTAGTCGGCCGGCCAAAGATGCCATTTTGGCAAAAGCGAGTGCCGACCGGTAACAAACAGTGCCAACCGGCAATATACATTGCCGGTGGCAGCAAAAACCAGCCGGTGGCCTCTGGCCATGGCCGGTGGTGTGTGGGGATGCCTCACAAGGCATTCCCTGAACCTCCAAGGCAAAATGCAAGTGTTTGGTGCAGAACCAGACACTGAATGGTCGAATTCGGAGATCCTGAGGCAAGGCACGTGGCCGAGACCTCCGGGAACTCCAAACGAACACAAACATGGATGATCACCGAGTGTTCAAACGGTGACGTCCAAGTCTTGAGGACGGTCAAAAATGGGGTGTCTACACCTTGACCTTAGCTAAGTTTTCAAAGTTGAACATGCCGTCCTTTATAGAATTTGAACACAATCCCATTTCAACCAAAAATACAACCCTGTTTGGATTAAGTATATGAAATTCCATGTAAGACCTCATTACATAAAAGTTGAATTTATTGTTTATACGTTGCAGAGGCAAAATTGTCTTTTGCCACACATTCTCATGGGACAAATTCATCCTGTGGTATTCCTAATTTGTGCATTTTTGGGAATTTATTGTTTAATGGGATTGTTTATCCATGCCTTTTTTTCCTTATTTTTTTTTGGGGGGGGGGGGGAGGGGGAAGGGATGCAACTAAACACGAACTATGCAGAACTTATCAAATTACCAATCCAATCCCAACTCCTACCAGGGTTATCAAATAATGTTTGTAGATCCCAAGTATGTCTTTGCATTGCAAATAGGAATATTGTTCAAGAGGGATTCTCTGTTATGATTGGTTCAGGGGTCTACGTCAAGCTTTGTTTTGGCATGGTTTATGGTTCGGTGATAAATCTTTGAAAGATGAGTTAACTAGACTATTCTCTATTTTGTCTCAGAAATCTGTTATGGTTAATGTTGTTCTTTTGTTAGATGGAAGCTTGAACAAGTGGTGTTTGCAATTCAGGAGGAGTTTATTTGTTTGGGAGAATGTCTTTTTGGATAATTTAATGAATACTTAATTCACTTTGCTTGACTCTTGACATGGAGGATAAGCTGCAATGAAAGTGGGTTAAAAATAATGGAACCTATTCGATTAAATCTTTTTATAATGTCTATGAAAATTTATCTTGTGGTTTTGAGGTTTCTCCTCTCAAGTTGCATCTTGTTTCTGAATCTACGCCTATTCAAAGTCAAAATATTTTGTTGCCAAGCTATTCTAGGTAAAGTAGCCTCTTAGGAAATTTTTAGCTAACAGGGGTAATCCTAAATGAGTTTTAAGCTCTTTGTCCAATGTGTTTGAGATTTTTCAAATCTGTATACCATCTCTTCATTCACTGTTAGTTTGCTTGGGAACGTTGGTCCTGTTGTTTAAACTGGTGTGGGTGGTGTTTGTTCGGTCTGCCCTGTCTCTCTCTTTGGAATTTTTATGTGGTGGTTTGATCTTTCTTTTCAGAACCTTGAGAAGCGACTTTGGGTGACCCTTTTCTACATGGTTATCTGGTTAGCTCAAAATGCTACTGTCTTTAACCACTAAGAATAGCGTATTCATGACGTGATTCACCTAGTAAACTTGTGTTTCGCTCTTTGGGCCAAAGCTTGTTTCGTTATTGTCAATTACCTAGTGTCTGGTATTATTAGCTACCTTGACAGGATCAGGAAACTCAAACTGAAGCTTCTTTCAAAGCCGCCTTGACAAACATTGAAGTGATAAGATGGTTGAGGTGCGAAGTAGGTTTGGCTCTTTTTTATTGTTCTTGTTGCTGCTAATATGTTCTTTGATGTTGCTGGTGATGTAGGCCTGCTGTTTTGCTGTCTAGGGAGGTCTTTCTTTCGTGACGAATATTTTTATTGCTATGGGAAGCCTTAAGTTATAACTTTTTTTTTGGGTGAATATAAGTTATAACTTATAAGGCTGTGTTGTTGCTTTTTAAGGCTGAGGGTTGTTCTTGAGACTGCAAGAAAAAGTACTTTGCACGGTGTTTATATTATAGCGTTTTTTGAAACGTCTTTGTTGATTAGTCAAGCACAACGTTTTGTAAACGTTGTCTTACATCTAGGTCAGGCAACGTCATTTAGCTATGTAGTGATCACACCGGTTCATATTAAAACCTTCTCACCATTTGAGACCTTTCAAAACCATCTCACTCCAGACTCTCTGAAACTCAGATCTCATTTTCAAAACCCCTCTCTCTCTCTCTCTCTCTCTCTCTCTCTTCACATCAGATTCATCAAATAGTACAACCGCCATGTTTAGATGAATTGGGATCCTCCCCTTGAGCCCCCTCATTCATTTCCTCCTTGCAAGGGCCTTCGGGCCCACTTTGAGGCCCAGTTTTGATAATCCGAACCGTTCATATTTTTAGATTTATTCAGTATATTATACCTGTAAAAAATCAAGTTGATCGAATATCATAAAGTATGTGTTCGGAAAACTGTTTATTAAAAAATAGTTTATAGTCCCAATTTTCTGAACACATACTTTCTGATATCCGATCAACTTGAGTTTTTACAGGTATAATATACTGAATAAATCTAAAAATATGAACGGTTCGGATTATCAAAACTGGGTCTCAAAGTGGACCCGAAGACCCCTGCAAGGAGGGAATGAAGGAGGGGGCTCAAGGAGGGAATCTGGACTCTGTTTAGATACTCTCAATTTCCTCGATATCGAGTTCGAACAGAAGATATTGTGAAGGCTCTTGAGGTTGAAAGCCTTCGGTCACTCTCGGTTGAATGATCTACGTTTCTCTCTCTCTCTCTCTCTCTCTCTCTCTCTCTCTCTCTCTCCCCATCAAATCCATGAAGGTTGTCAATGATTTGAAGGTTGATTCTTGTAGATTTGTGATTATCTCTTTCGATTTTGTGAGTATTTAATTCGTTTATTTATCTTTTTTTTTTTAAGGTTGTATACATCCGAAAACATAGATCTGAGATCAGCCCCTGTCAAAACTGTCTTTCAATCAATTGATTGATCGATTGCTTTCGTTCAGATCTATTTTGATTAATCATTTGATTGATTTTTGTGAGTCTCACTCTCTTTTTGCTTATAAATTTCTGTTTCTTTCTTTGAGATTTTGATCTGTTCTGCTTGCATTTCGGCACTACACTTTGGCATAAAGGTAATGAGCTTCATTCTCTCTCTCCTGAAACTTGCTCTCTCTGTTCAATGCATATCCAGACTTAGGTTATTTTTAGTATTGAAGTTTTTGATTGTTTTTGTTAAAGTTTTTGATTTTTTTTTTAAATTATTGGTTTGGTTGTGAATTTGCCACTAATTGTTATATTGATTCCATGTTTCTTTATGCAGTAATTGTTGCTGCAATTTTTATGAAGTAAATTCATTGAAGATATTTGTTTGATTTTTTTTTTATGTGGATCGTTGGAAACAGTGAGTAGAAGCTCAACGACAAAGAGATGTAGATCTGACCTCTCTACGATCAGATCTGCTCTGTCTCTCTCTAGTCTATTATTTTGCCTTTTTTACGAATCTCATTCTGGCATTTTCGTGCTTTCTAACTCTCCTAATAATTCTTGCAGTGTAGTTCCCATTTAAATTGATAAACTACTGTTTTTCATTGCTTGCAATTGCTTGGAAAGAAAAATTGTGATTTACACCAATAGCAACCAACTATATGTAGATGATCTGGCTCTTTATTTTGTGAAGCTACAAGAGATTATCTTAAAAAGATCATTCTGCATCTTAAAGTGTTTTGTGGTTTCTAACATTGGTCATTCAAGTCCTGGTTTATTTTTTATTTTTTGTTGAGTTACCTAGATCATGGTCCATCAAAAAAGGTGGAAAAGACACCCTTTGGTGGCCTAAAGTTTATTCTATTTAACTTGTTACTTCTGCAGTCCATATAATAGGCTTTATGTTTGTCACTAGTATATTTTGATACAATTCATGGTTGGGAGTTTATATCATGTTTCAGTTCAGAATTCAAATGTTATTTTGGATTTGTGGTTCATATCAAAATTTGATTTTGATGAGATGGTTAACAAAATATCAAATTTCAGAAAGTATATTCATTGAAATTTTTGAAAAAGGGAAATGTGAAGATGGTCAATCAAATAAAAAAAGGGTCATATGTTTGAGGTGTATTTATTCTAGACAGCTATATTCTTGACAATATTCCTCATTGTTAGATATACAATATTTGATTTTTTTATTGAATATATGGTAGAGCAATGCTATTCACACTCCACTTGTGAGAGGCTAAAAGACAAGTGAGAGGCTAAAAGACAAAAAATAGAGTGAAAAGTTTAAAAGAGAATGGGAATATCATTTCTATTGATGCTTTACTGAACAGGATGAACATGGTTGGTTTTTATTGTATTGCATACTCACTCATACTTTTTTCCAATGTCTATTTTTCTTTCAACTTGATTTCCTCGGTAATTTGGCGATGTGGAGAAGAAAAAAATGTTGTAAGAATCTTATCAAGTTACTCCCTTGGTTATTAATATCGTAGCAAAAAAGAACAAAAGGCTAATTTCTTTGTTGTTTGTTCTCTCTGCAGCAGTGTGACTGCGAGGTTAATAACCAAACATGTGGTTGCACTTGGCCTTGGGGAGGTAATAGTGACTGCAGGGTGACTGATTTCTTTCTTCTTCTTTTTTTTTCTTTTTCTTTTTTAAATTCATCTATTGTGGCCTCAAGTTGCTTGGGTATTAATCATTGTGTAAGGGATGCCTTTAATGTTTGGGACTTCTTATTTTATAAGTAGAGAGAATATCTACTTGTTGAGACAAAGCGTTATATGTTAAAAGGACTAATAAATTTGAATGTTTGATGTATTGATGTTTGTGATTTCTTATTGCATATGAATGATTTGTCATTGTCAACCAGAAAAGGGCCGTCCATTTCCAATTGGGAAGAACAAAAAAATGTCATAACAATTGTCAATATCCTCAAAGCTTCTTCTCGTTCTCGATCTTTCTCTAAACTTTCTCTTTCTAGAATAATTTTTTTTTTCATTGTCCACAAAAAGGGTTGCTTTCTTTCTTTTTCTTTCATGTGCTTCCAAATCTGCAAAAAACCCCCAAATCCCTGAAACGCCTAGGTTCAACTTCTCAACAAGTTTTCTAATTCTGGGTAAGTCTCAAATGGATTCGTTTTTAGCATTAATAACATTAGTCATATACATTTGCTAATATTTAATTTTGTTGGACTACTTGCTTCAATTTGTGATGGTTTGATTTTTTGTTTTTGGGTAATTATTGTTCTAATGATTAAATTCTGCAAATTGGGTTGGGATTCTGCTATGGATTTGGCTTTGATTTTGAAAGTAGTTTTGATTTTTATGATTATAAGGGCTTTAACTATAAACCCTCAGAGGGTTTAAGTGTAATTATTGCGTTTGGACATTTTATGGGTCTTGAATTCCAATTTGAATATCATGGGACGTGTATGTTTTCTTATTAAAATCTTATTGCTGCCAAGTAGTTACTTTTTCAATGAATTCAATCAAAAGTTGTAACAAGTTGAATTGTTCAGATGGATACTTACCCTTAATAGAGAAGTGGTAGTCTTGTGAGTGATAAGACTTTCTTTTTTATTTTGTTTGTGTGGGATTATTTTTGTTTATGGAAACTTTACACATATACACACTGCGGGATGAGGATGAATCGGCGTCATCAATTTATCAATTTCTTTACTTCTTCTAAATTGTGCCAGCATTTAATTATTATTATTGATGCGGAAAGTTGTTAGCAACATATGGGTAGTCATTGCAAATTTATCAGTAGTTTAGTTTGTGCGAGTGTTTTTTTGTGTGTAGTTAATCGTGCTGGTTTTAATAGAGTGATATATAGAAATTGCTAAGTGTATAATTTCATCTGAGAGGGTAGAAAGCAATTGGGATAACTAGCTATTAGAGATTGTGGTAACAAGTTTTGATGATCGGGTGTACTCATCTGTTGTTGTGGAAGTTGAAATTTTTTTCTCAATTATTGCTTTTCCAAACTGTGGCAACAAGTTTGTTAATCGAGTGTGCTCATTTTCATTTTATTTCTGAACAGGATGTTATGAAGATAGTTAATGTCAACAAACTAACTTCTGCTGGTTGCAAAGTAAAGATTTGGATTACAGATTGGTTTGCACAGTTGAACAACAAAATGGGGGGTGATTTGAAGAAAATTTAAACTGTTGGATAGTACACGATTGAGATTTGGAAAGTTGTAGGGTTAAATCTCCAAGGAGATAAAGTGGAATTTTATGGTATTCAATTTGGCATTGTAATTCAAATTTGGGCCAATTTGTGTTTTTTATATAATTTCTCAATTAATTCTCTCAATCTCTATTCCTAATTAAATGCTCAACAACAAACAAAAAAGAAAGGGGGCATTTTTGGAAAAAAGAATCACTAAATGATGTCATCATATTTGAGGCAAGTATAAAAATGAAGAGAGGTAGTGTTTTTTGGAAAAACGCCATTAAATGATGTCAACATTACATCATATGTTAATTTTGACGGGAAAGTAAGTGGGTGTCGGATTTTGTGACGATTTTGAAATGTTGCTAAGTTATTGCACAGTTGTATCTATGAGAAAAATATTACACGTCGTAAAAACTTATTGTGACATTTTTCAAGCCTATAGCGGCATTTTTGAAACCCCAGTAAAAGTCAATTTTCTTGTAGTGTGATTTGGGAGTTTTGGGAAAGTTTTTCTGTTGCTCTTTTGAGTTGAATTTTGCTTTTGCTCTCTCTCTCTCTCTCCCTTTTTTGTTTTTGGTTTGGTTTAGCTTTGATTCTTTCTACACTTCTCTCAGCTTGATTTTTTTTGCTAATAAAAAAAGAAAGAAAGAAAAACAAAAACAAAAGTAAGTGGAAGGCAATTATCATGTGCTTTTAGATGGTCCTTTGTGAACAAAACATGGAGTAAGGTAGTTGCTTACTACAATATATATATATATATATATTGATAGGGGAAGGAGAAGCTACATAACAGTAAACTCGAATTTAGACATTACATTTGGTAACTCATCTATCGGACTAACCCTTAATGTTAGCTAGTTGTTACAATAACCACATATATTTCGGTGGGTGGCAAGGCAAGACAAGGTAGGTTGCACTTAATGTTGGAGCTAGGAATTTGAAGATGGATAATAATTGTCATTTTTCATGCTATCAAAATTTGATGTGTTTCACATATAGCTTGGTTATGGATTTAGTACATTTTTTTTTTTTTGGTAAAATTTTTCTCAATTTTTTGTGCTCCACATATATCTTGTTTGTGGGAGCCTTTTGGAAGATTTCTTGGTTAGGAGAAGGAAGATTAGTAATAAAATTAGTAAACTCAGATAGCTAACAAATTCCATGATAGGCAGACTTAGTTGTTGCCTATGTAGTTACAAGCGTGCTCACAAGGGTTTAAAGGTTTGATTTTGGAACTAATCTTTTGATTTTAATTGATTGAAAACTAAAACTGATCAAATATTACGATTCAATTTGCTTGGGTACTTCTATAGTAACTAAGAACTTCCTTCAAAATAAGGCTTGCAATATTTTCCTTAATTGATGATGTTGATATGTATGAATAAATGTTGTTGGCCAATATTTGTTGGTCTTGGACATATAAACCATAAACTATACAGGAGTTGCTTGGACATTACCCTAGTGACTAAAGCACTTCTTTCCAAAAGGGGCATGCAATAGATTTCTATTTCTAAATGGAGATCCTATGTCTTCTTAATGTGTGTCATTTCCTGTTTCCTCAATATCATTGGTCCTCATATTCACTTGAGATAAATATAAGAATCAATTGCTAAGGATTCATTGCCAAGGAAACATTCTCTCCCACATGTTTTTTTAATCATCCTATGTTTTTAAAATGTTGCATAAGATAGCTCAACTATCTTTCTAGAGGAAGAACTTCTTACAAACCTTTAGTAAATTAGACTCGAGTGAAAACTTTGCCCGCTGTATAAGTTTACATTTGAGGGGGAGATTATTGGAACTTCTTGAAGTAAAATGGTCCCATATAGGAAAAAAAGCAAATGTAAAGTCTTTAATATATGTCGGATGGATTCACCCCATATATGTTTAAGCCTTTAAGTGGATGCGTGTCAGAAATAACATGTATTGATTCTAAGTATGGACACTTTGGATTCCCTAACATAAATCTAAGTATGGACTCGTTAGATTCCGTAACATAAACTCCCTTCGAATGAATTACAAGCCCATCTTAACAAATTCAAGCAACAATTCATTTTTGTACTCTAAATTATTACTAGTCAATCACATTTCAGTAAAGAGCAAATTGCAATATATTTTTTTTTTTTATCATAGATACAAACAAGCATGAAAACAAACATATAATATTGTTAATTGAGATAAATAATTTTGGATACGAACTCCATTACAATGCAGAGAAAGTAAAATTACACACGTTGGGTACTCTTTTTTGCCCTTTATTCACTCTTCAAATCTTCAGCACGCATTAGGTAAAATACCTTTATTTATAGCAGTATTTTTGATATTGCAAAGCAAGACAATTATTTAGAAACACAAATCATAGGAAGCGTATGCCCTTACACAATAAAATCCTACGGAAGACATCACATAATGTTAGGGAGTAGCTCAACATTCTTAATGGTTGACAACTACAAAAAGAAAATGAAAACTCAATAATAATCTTGTAGTAATATCTATATTTTGCTACATATAATGTTTGCTATTTTGTTTTTTTGCTTTTTATTTTCGGAAACAAAAAAATGAAAATTTCACAACCACCATTGTCTTCATATTGTTTTCTTTTTTGCACAAGAAACAGCTTTTGAAATTTTGAAAATAAATTTTTGTTGTTTCCTAAAAAATGAGATAGGTTTTAGAGAAAATTTCTGAAAAAAGTATTTAAAAAATAATTCACAAAACATGTCTATTTTTTTGTAATAGAAAATTCCTTTCATATAAGAATTGTTTGGTTTTTGGGTATAGCTTGATGTAAATCATGAATTGTCCACTTACTCATGAGAGTTATTCCTCATAAATTTATAATCTGGTTCACAATTGGATTTCATTTTTAGGAGCATCAATATGTCTTGCCTGGAAAAAAAAAAAAAAAAACAAAACAAAAGAGAAGAAAAGAAATAAAAATTAGGAAAGATTATGATAGGAAACATTCATAATGATGACCAAAAAAAAAAAAAAAAAAGTGAGAAACCTGATAATGTTGTCTGTGGATGGGAAATAAGATATTTAAACTACCTATGCATGATTTCATAGGCTGACAAATCTATCAAAATGTATGTTGAATGGGCCTCGAAGAAAATATGCAAATTGAAAGGCCAATTAATTTTATTTATTCCTAATGTAGTAAAATTTATTTTGAAAACTCACAACATTTATAAATTACATCGATTGAATAAAGATCTTACACAATGCACAAGAATAACACTTTTTATCATCACTCCAAGTCATGGTCTCTATCACTTTTTGATTGATAGTATATAAATTTTTTTTTTAAAATTTTTTTGTTTGGTCTTAAAAAAAATAAAATATTTAATATAAATAAACATGTAAGGGGTGTTTGATAACCAAGTTTAACAATTAAAACTGAATATATTAAGTGATAATCAATTAAATCCGTTTGATAATCACAATTGATATCACTTAAAAATTTAAGTGTCTCCTAAAATGTAAGCTAAAACTTAAATAAAATTTTAAGTCATATGAAGCTTACTTAATTCTAACTGAATTTATAAAAGTAAACATAAATATCGATATACACTGTTATAAACTCACCACCATTACGACTGCCATCACCATCGCTACCACCACCACCACCACTGTCATCTCAGCCACATCTATTACTGCCACCACCACCTCCACCACTCCATCACCACCACCACTCCACCACCATTACTTTCATCACTATTGTTATTGTTGCCATAAGTACTATCACCATTTTACTACCACTACAATCACTACCGCCGCCGCCGCCGCCGCCACCACCACCACCACCACCACCACCACCATAATATAAAAATTAAAATATACAATTTGAAAATAATAGATTTGAAATTTGATTTTATACATATCAAACAACTTATTTTTAGTTAACACTTAAATTTTTATCAAACAATTTTTCAATTTAAAATTTTCAATCTTCACTTTTTAACTTTATCAAATACACTACACACATTTGACTTAATGGCCTAAGGTCTCACTATTGGAATTCGGCAACTTAAAACCAAAAAAAAGGAGAAAAATTCCTAATCAAAACTTAATATAAAATTTATTAAAATCCATAAAAACAAAAGGGAAAAAAAGAAATTGAGAGTTAGCATTTTCTTTTTTCTTTTTTATTTAAGGAAGGCATTATCTCAATCCACTAGGTCTCTTCCATATTTATCCAAAGGCCTAAAAAACATTCATTTTCCAAAGGTCCTTATACTAAAATTTGATAAAAACCTCCCAAATAAAAATAGAACTATTCAAATAGCTATAAATTCTAAGCATTATAGGGAGTACTACCAGATGAGTGGTTGCTAGAATATTAAATAATTTATTATTTAAGGTTCAAAGGCTTCTGATTTTTTTTAGATAGTCAATCAAAGGCCTTCGGTAATAAAGGCATAAATGAATATTCATTGTAAAAGGTCAATAAAAAGTAAAATTTCATTATCCATTAACTTAACTTAGCACTTAAAAATAAAAATAAAACTCTACGCATGAAAGAGGATAATACATTAAATTTTAACTAAATAATATAAGAAAACAATAAATTTTACATTAAAAAGTGTAATCTATACAAAAAAAAAAAATTAAAAAATTAAAAATGTTATTTGAGTGTAATAAAGGGCCTCTCTATGCACAAAATCGATACACAAAAATATACCTAAAAAAGTGTTTAAGATTCAACTCCAATATAGTGGAGTTCACATTTTGAATAAGTCTCGACCGTATATTAAAAATTTTAAGCATTTTTAAGTGTACAAATTTTGTGTATGTAGTATTGCTCTAATTTAATTTGAAATTATTAGAGATTTGTAATTATGTACAAACTAAATTATTAACTATGAGGAGGAGTTGATAATTTGATTTGTAGTTTATTCAAAAAATACAATGTATCATGAATTTTCATCTTGAAGTTTTCTCCAAAGCGGAAGTATATGATGTAAATTTAAAATTAGTTGGATATACAAACACAATGAATATATATAGTTCATTGATGTTTACTAGTTTATTAGTCAAGGACCCAATATAATTGTCACGACCCCAAACCGCCCCTAGTAGTTTGGTACCGTGATGGCCAGTAATCCGTGATTACCGAAGGCCAACTGCCAAAATTCACACACAATCAGAGTATAGATATAGGGGGCTCACAAGTGCGGAAGCAATAATCTAAAATATAAGTGGTCCATAAGAGCAGTGCAAAAGTAAAATGAAATGGCATACATCTTTACATAGCTTTACAACTTGGATACAAATAGAAATGAAGTACAAAAATATATCTTACATCTTGGAAAAAGGCTTCTCGAGCCGACATGTTCAAAATACATAAGCTTCAAAAATTGCCGACATAAACAAGTATACAAAACACGCATCTTGATCAAAAGGCTTCTCAAGCCGACGTATGCAACATACAAGTATTACAAATCGAGAAGCATAATTTTCAAGACTGCAGACGTAATTACAGGTTAGGCCGACATAATCAAAATCCAAAATAAGCTCCAGATTCACATCTAGGCGTCACCGCCTTCTTGTTCATCACCTACATATATATAGAGAGGGTGAGCTTGGAGACTCAGTGAATGGTATAAATAATAAAGGGGTTTGCATGAATAATAGCCGAAGTCCTTTCAAAACATTACAAGACAAAACTCTATATATATAACAAGGAATGGACCTCGCTCATCTAACAGATCTTCAAAGTTTCAAGGGATACTTACTAGCATCACATATTACAAATAATAACATTTCGGCAAACATATCCACGCAGTAACCGTCCGTGGCAAAACAAGACAAAGCAAGATAGGCATCTCAAACAAGGGTGCTACAAAAGTTTAGAGTCCTCTAGCACAAGGGACTTTCAAGACAAGATGTGCTGCGAAAGTTTAGAGTTCTCCAGCACGAGGGACCTATGTTACAAAGGTCCGTAGCCCTTTAACACTAGAGTACAAATCAAGGGTGCTGCAAAAGTTTAGAGTCCTCTAGCACAAGGGACTTTCAAAACAAGATGTGCTGCGAAAGTTTAGAGTCTTCCAGCACAAGGGACTTTCAAACGAGATGTGCTGCGAAAGTTTAGAGTCCTCCAGCACAAGGGACTTTCAAACGAGATGTGCTGCGAAAGTTTAGAGTCCTCCAGCACAAGGGACTTTCAAAACAAGATGTGCTGCGAAAGTTTAGAGTCCTCCAGCACAAGGGACTTTCAAACGAGATGTGCTGCGAAAGTTTAGAGTCCTCTAGCACAAGGGACTTTCAAAACAAGATGTGCTGCGAAAGTTTAGAGTCCTCCAGCACAAGGGACTTTCAAATGAGATGTGCTGCGAAAGTTTAGAGTCCTCCAGCACAAGGGACTTTCAAACGAGATGTGCTGCGAGAGTTTAGAGTCCTCCAGCACAAGGGACTTTTCAAGAAGGTCATTCAACAAATATGATACGAGATACGAAACTAAGGACAATCATTCATGCTTAACAAATATCTTTCAAGACAAGCAAAGCAAAGTTCTTTAAAACGTTGATAACATAACTTTATCAAAAATACCACTCACCTTGCTCTTCAAACGTCGGGGTCAGGGCAAGTCCAAGTCCTGACAACACATGGCAAAGTCCATTGAATGCACTACTCAAAATAAATCTAGCACACATGCAAATGACCTCGGCATTCTTCAAAAACTAAGTCAATCAAGTTGCAACACAGTTTCTTATCCTTGGAAAAACACACTGGGCAACTACCAGGTCTAGGCCGAGGTCCCACACCTCCTTGCCGAGGTATAGCCTCGACGGCCACATTCAAAAGTGAAGTCGGAAAAAGTCTGGGTTTCCCTCTTGATAAACATGAAGAACATGAGCATGAAAAACTTGAAGAACATGAACATGAGGAAGATGAATGCAAAGATCAAAACTTGTTATACAAAAGCTGAGATTTCAGGCTATAACTACAAAAGCGTGGACCTGGGTACCCACACTCAATGATCTTATCAAAACAAACACAAATGCATGAGCTTCGATGCAAACTTTCGGATCAAACGAGGCTTTTCTTCAAAAACACATGAAAACCGTTTTCTCTTTCTAAGACCAACTTTAAATCGATGAATGGTGTGCAAAACAGGTTTGATCGTGCAATGCAGCTAGATGATGAAGAAGAACAACAAGAATAGGTTAAGATTCTAACCTCAAAACTCGAATCTAACGGCTCAAGCTCTAACGATCAAGCTTGGAAGTCACCTTCTCTAGCTCAAACTTCTCCTCCTTCTAACTAGAGCTTCTCTCTCTAAAAAGGCAAGATTGATACAAAAATGAAATGCCTCACACGACAAACATTGACTTAATCCCTCTGTCGGGACACGTGGCATCGGCTAATTCGCTCAACTCAAAAAGGTGACTGACTTGACAAGACAAGACCAAGACAAAGCATACTCAGCAAGCTAGGCGGCACGAACACACTGGCAAGTAACGACATCGGCTAACAACAAGACTCCGGCAATCAAGGGGCAAGGACAACGGCTTGGAAGGACAACACTTAACTAAACTGTGCCACACCCTGGCCTAGGTGCGCCACACCTCGGTCTAGGTCATACCATTCCAGGAACAAAATCATTCATGCAAAGATCAAGGATCTAGAACGCCTAGATATTAACATCTCGGCCGAGATGGTGCACATCTCGGCCTAGGCAACGTGCACCTCGGCCTAGATGGTGACATCTCGGCCAATATGCCAGGGTGAAGATGGGGGTCAACCAACGGTGTTCTAAGATAGTTCTAAGTGACAAAGGTTTCAAAGGTGCCTAGGCTTAAGACGACCTCGGCAACACACCAAGCAAGAACAAAGTATGCAAGCAATCATTCAAGCAAAACAAGACAAGATTTGCAAATGTAAATGTCAACACAAGATCGCCCATAAATGTATGCAAGTATGACTAAGTCAAAATAAGGGTTGTTACATCCTACCCCCCTTAAAGAAGTTTGGTCCCCAAACTTGAGTTACCTTGTTCCAAAAACAATTCTGGATGTCGAACTTTCATTTCCTCTTCCATTTCCCATGTAGCATCCTCTCCGTAATGCTCCTTCCATTCAACTTTCACCATTGGTATCGACTTGCTTCTCAACTGCTTCACTTGCCTATCGATAATTCGTATCGGCTTCTCTTCGTAGCCTAAATCTTCATTTATTACAATTTCGAAATAGTCGATCACATGTAGCGGATCTCGAACATACTTCCTCAGCATCGAAACATGAAATACATTATGGACTTGGCTCAGTCCTGGTGGCAAGGCAAGTTTGTAGGCAGCGAGGTTAATCTTCTCAAGAATTTCAAAAGGCCCGATGTAACGGGGTGCTAACTTACCCTTCTTCCCAAATCTGGTAACTCCTTTCATTGGCGAAATCTTGAGAAACACGTGGTCCCCGACTTCAAATTCTAATTCCCTTCTTCTTTGGTCGGCATAACTCTTCTGTCGACTCTGTGCAGTTTTGATCCTTTGCTGAACGAGCTTAATCTTCTCGGTTGTCACTTGAATTAACTCGGGACCAAGCAGAGCTTTGTCTCCTACCTCGGTCTAACATATCGGCAACCCGCACTTCCTTCCATACAGTGCCTCATACGGCGCCATGCCAATGCTACCTTGATAGCTGTTATTGTAGGTAAATTCCACTAAAGGCAAATGTACTCCCCAACTTCCTTGGAGGTCCAATACACATAGTCTAAGCATATCTTCAAGTGTCTGAATCATCCTCTCTATTTGTCCATCCGTCTGGGGATAGAAAGCTGTGCTAAACCTCAACTCGGCTCCGAAAGCTCTTTGCAGACTCTGCCAAAATCTGGAAACCAACTTCGGATCTCGGTCTAACACAATTGACATCGGCACTCCATGAAGTCTAACGACCTCATTCACATACAACAAAGCAAGTTTATCGGCGTTGAAGGTGGTCTTAACAGGCAAGAAGTGCGCTGACTTAGTTAGTCTATCCACGATAACCCAAATCGAATCCATACCCTTTTGTGTCTTCGGCAAACCAACTACAAAGTCCATGGAGATGTGCTCCCATTTCCACTCAGGAATTGGCAAAGGTTGAAGAAGTCCTGCTAGCCTTTGATGTTCTGGTTTCACTTGTTGACAATACAGGCACTGCGACACGAACTCGGCTATCTCTCCCTTCATGTTCGGCCACCAAAACGTCTGCTTCACATCCTGATACATCTTGGTGTTCCCGGGGTGGACAGCAAACTTAGAACCATGAGCTTCCTGCAAAATTTTTCTTTTCAAATCTGGGACGTCGGCCACACATAATCTTCCTTCAAACTTAAGCACTTGATTTTCTATGGTGTACCCTGATCTCGGCTTTGTGATAATCTCATCGGCTACCTTCTTCAAGAATTCATCCTCCATCTGTCTTGTCTTTACTTCCTCAACAATAGTCGGCTCCACTAAGATTGAGGTTAGGCATGCCAAATTTCCAACCATCTTTCTGCTCAAAGCATCGGCCACGGTGTTAGCTTTACCTGGATGATATTGGATCTGCATATCATAGTCCTTCAACAATTCAAGCCATCTTCTCTGCCTCATATTCAATTCCTTCTGAGTGAACAAGTACTTCAAGCTTTTATGATCTGTGAAAACCTGACAAGAAGCTCCATACAAATAGTGGCGCCAAATCTTCAAAGCAAATACCACGGCTGCTAACTCTAAATCATGGGTGGGATAGTTCCTTTCATGTGGCTTCAACTGACGAGAGGCATATGCTATAACCTTACCTCTTTGCATTAATACACAACCCAGACCCTTATGCGAAGCATCACTATAGACATGAAACTCTTCATTACCTGATGGTAGTACAAGAACTGGTGCTGCGACTAGCCTCGTCTTCAACTCTTGGAAGGCTGCTTCCCTATCCTTAGTCCATTCATAAGCTACTCCCTTCTTAGTCAGTTGTGTCAACGGAGTTGCAATCCTTGAGAAATCTTTTACGAATTTCCTGTAATAACCAGCTAATCCCAGAAAACTACGGACCTCGGACACATTAGCCGGTCTCGGCCAATTCACCACGGCTTCAATCTTACTAGGATCGACCGAAATACCCTCCTCATCGATTACATGCCCCAAAAATGAAACAGTGAAAAGCCAAAACTCATATTTGTTAAATTTAGCATATAATTTCCGATCCCTCAAAGTCTGTAAGGTAAGCCTCAAATGCTCCTCGTGTTCGGCTTTACTCTTAGAGTAGATCAATATGTCATCGATGAAGACCACCACAAACTCATCTAGGTATGGTTTAAAGACTCTATTCATCAAATCCATAAAGGCCGCAGGGGCATTGGTCACTCCAAAAGGCATCACTAAAAACTCGTAGTGGCCATACCTCGTCCGAAAAGCGGTCTTCTCAACATCCTCGGTTTTGACTTTAAGCTGATGGTAGCCCGATCTAAGGTCAATTTTGGAAAAGACTCGTGCTCCTTGCAACTGATCGAACAAATCGTCTATCCTCGGCAACGAGTACTTATTCTTAATGGTTACCTTATTCAGTTCCCGGTAATTAATACAAAGACGAAGTGTGCCATCCTTCTTCTTAATGAACAATACGGGTGCTCCCCAAGGTGAAGTGTTCGGCCTAATAAAACCCTTATCGAGCAACTCTTGTAGTTGAAGTTTCAATTCCTTAAGCTCGGCGGGGGCCATCCTATAGGGTGTTTTAGAGATGGGCTGGGTACCCGACACGATGTCAACAGCAAACTCTACCTCTCTATCAACTAAGTGACCAGGCAAATCATTTGGAAAGACGTCGGGGAATTCACTAACCACTGGGACGTCGGCTAACTCAACGCTTCCATTCAAATTACTTAATATGCTACACAGATAACCTTGACACCCTTTTTGGATCAATTTATAGGCTTTCATGGATGAAATTAAGTAAGGTGGAGATACTACCCCTTTTCCTTGAAACGTGACCTCGGCTAGGTTCGGGGGTTTTAACGTGACACTCTTTGAAACACAATTTATGGACGCGTGATTTGTCACTAACCAATCCATCCCCAAAATAACATCAAAATGGGTTATGTCCAATGGCATTAAGTCGTCTAACAGTTCAACATTCCCAATCACAACAACACAAGCTCGATAGATGGATGCAACATTCATAGATCTCCCAGATGGAGTAGATATAGATAATACATAATCCAGGGGTTCTAGTTTCCTATTAATCTTCTCGGCAAACTTAGCATAAATGAATGAATGCGTAGAACCCGAATCAATCAATACATATGCACTTTGAGAGCAAATCGAAAGCATACCTGACACCACTGTCTCAGCATTTTGAGTGTCCCCTAGTACTAGTGCAAAAAATCTGCCTTGTCTCATCGGTCCTTTCCCAGCGTTACCTTTCTGCATGGAGCCCGAAGTATTCTCATCTTTCTTACTTCCCCCAGCCTTCATTTTTGGACAGTCCCTCACAAAATGGCCTATTTCACCACATTCGTAACAAGCCCCAGACGCTCGACGACAGACCCCGAAATGTGGCTTCCCACAACTGGAACATATCGGCTTAGTACCACTCTCTTGTCTTGGGTTGCTTGAACTGCCGGCGTTCGCCTTCTTCTTGGTACCAAACTGCGCTCGGCGATTGTCATAACTCTGCCTTTACCTCTGGTTCTCTCCCGTACCCTGGTATCTGTTCAAGTTGGCTTCGGCTAGAATAGCTTTGTCCAACACTCCGGCATAAGTCGGCATGTTGAGCATGTTGACCCGGTCTTGTATCGGCCCACGGAGTCCACTTTCGAACTTCCTAGCCTTCATATATTCATCATTGACCATCTGGGGTGCGTACCTTGCCAACTCTGTAAAGGCACGGTCATATTCAGCTACTGTTCTACTGCCTTGCATAAGAGTCTGAAATTCGGTAGCCTTGCGATTCCGAACACTTAAGGGAAAATGCTTGGTGTAGAACAATTCTAGAAATCGGGTCTAGGTCAAGTCTGGATTGCTTTCTCGAACCATCATCCACCATCTGCGGGCGTCGTCATCTAGTGTAAAAGCGGCTAACGTCACCTTCTGGGTGTCAGTGTTGGGAAAGATCTCGAACAGCTTTTCCATCTCCAAAACCCAAGCCTCGGCCTTCAGCGGTTCTATGCCCCCTTGGAATCTTGGTGGCTTCATTTTCTTGAACTCCCTGATCAGAGCTATCGTGCCGTCCCCATATAAAGCTGGCTGTGGGGGCACTTGTGGTACTGGAGGAGGTGGAGGTGGAACTACATTCCGGCTGTTCGTCTGCTCGACCAGAGTCGATGTAGCACTAGCGTACTGCTGTCTTGTCTGGCTTAACTCGCGGGCCAAACCTCCAACTAGCCTTTCCAGCCTGTCTATTCTGTCCTCCGACTGATCTCGGCCAACTGGAGGTCTACCTCTCCTCATGATGCTAGTTGTACAAATCAAGGGTGCTGCGAAAGTTTAGAGTCCTCTAGCATAAGGGACATTCAAAACAAGATGTGCTGCGAAAGTTTAGAGTCCTCCAGCACAAGGGACTTTCAAACGAGATGTGCTGCGAAAGTTTAGAGTCCTCCAGCACAAGGGACTTTCAAACGAGATGTGCTGCGAAAGTTTAGAGTCCTCTAGCACATGGGACTTTAAAAACAAGATGTGCTGCGAAAGTTTAGAGTCCTCCAGCACAAGGGACTTTCAAACGAGATGTGCTGCGAAAGTTTAGAGTCCTCCAGCACAAGGGACTTTCAAAACAAGATGTGCTGCGAAAGTTTAGAGTCCTCCAGCACAAGGGACTTTCAAACGAGATGTGCTGCGAAAGTTTAGAGTCCTCCAGCACAAGGGACTTTGAAATGAGATGTGCTGCGAGAGTTTAGAGTCCTCCAGCACAAGGGACTTTCCGAGAACGTCATTCAACAAATATGATACGAGATACGAAACTAAGGACAATCATTCATGCTTAGCAAATATCTTTCAAGACAAGCAAGGCAAAGTTCTTCAAAACGTTGATAACATAACTTTATTAGAAATACCACGCACCGTGCTCTTCAAATGTTGGGGTCAGGGCAAGTCCAAGTCCTGACAACACATGACAAAGTCCATTGAATGCACTACTCAAAATAAATCTAGCACACATGCAAATGACCTCGACATTCTTCAAAAACTAAGTTAATCAAGTTGCAACACAGTTTCTTATCCTTGGAAAAACACGCTGGGCAACTACCAGGTCTAGGCCGAGGTCCCACACCTCCTTGCCGAGGTGTAGCCTCGACGGCCACATTCAAAAGTGAATTCGGAAAAAGTCTGGGTTTCCTTCTTGATAAACATGAAGAACATGAGCATGAAAAACTTGAAGAACATGAACATGAGGAAGATGAATGCAAAGATCAAAACTTGTTATACAAAAGCTGAGATTTCAGGCTATAACTACAAAAACGTGGACCTGGGTACCCACACTCAATGATCTTATCAAAACAAACACAAATGCATGAGCTTCGATGCAAACTTTTGGATCAAACGAGACTTTTCTTCAAAAACAAATGAAAACCGTTTTCTCTTTCTAAGACCAACTTTAAATCGATGAATGTTGTGCAAAACAGGTTTGATCGTGCAATGCAGCTAGATGATAAAGAAGAACAACAAGAATAGGTTAAGATTCTAACCTCAAAACTCGAATCTAACGGCTCAAGCTCTAACGATCAAGCTTGGAAGTCACCTTCTCTAGCTCAAACTTCTCCTCCTTCTAACTAGAGCTTCTCTCTCTAAAAAGGCAAGATTGATACAAAAATGAAATGCCTCACACGACAAACACTGACTTAATCCCTCTGTCGGGACATGTGGCATCGGCTGATTCGCTCAACTAAAAAAGGTGACTAACTTGACAAGACAAGACCAAGACAAAGCGTACTCAGCAAGCTAGGTGGCACGAACACACCGACAAGTAACGACATCGGCTAACAACAAGACTCCGGCAATCAAGGGGCAAGGACAACGGCTTGGAAGGACAACACTTGACTAAACTGTGCCACACCCTGGCTTAGGTGCGCCACACCCTAGTCTAGGTCATACCATTCCAGGAACAAAATCACTCATGCAAACATCAAGGATCTAGAACGCCTAGATATTAACATCTCGGCCCAGATGGTGCACATCTCGGCCTAAGCAACGCTCTCCTCGGCCTAGATGGTGACATCTCGGCCTATATGCCAGGGCGAAGATGGGGGTCAACCAACGGGGTTCTAAGATAGTTCTATGTGACAAAGGTTTCAAAGGTGCCTAGGCTTAAGACGACCTCGGCAACACACCAGGCAAGAACAAAGTATGCAAGCAATCATTCAAGCAAAACAAGACAAGATTTGCAAATGTAAAGGTTAACACAAGATCGCCCATAAATGTATGCAAGTATGACTAAGTCAAAATGAGGGTTGTTACAATAATTTACTTTTTTTAAAAAAAAAAAAAAAATTGCCTCATAATGTTAGTAACTAATTACCTGATATATATATATATATATATACTAGGGATGACCCGTGCCTGAAGGCACTGCCAACAATTTTTTTGGTATCACGTGCTACGAAATTCAATGGTAATAAATCAATTCAAAATGGTAATATCACTCCGACTTAAAACTTCACATATAAGAAACTGAAATTGTTTCTACACATTGAATTAGCGAAAGCATTTATAAATTTCAAATAGCAAATTTCAAAATGAAAGTCCAAAAAATGAATTATATATTTGAATGTAGCATATGCAAAGAATCTAGAAATATTTGCTAAACCTAAAGTCTAAATAGCAAATTTTAGATTTTTATCCACGTCAAAATGACACATCTATACACTATAGCAAGTTAGAATGGGATAACTTTCAATAAAAGAATGTTATTAAATTAGTATCATAACTGGTAACCCTTTCGCTTTATCAGGTTTAAATTCCATAAAGGTCAATGAACATTTTGATACAAAAGAATCATCCTAGCTAACCCAAAAATAAATAAATAAATAATTTAACAGGAGAGAGCCAACCAATGACACACCGGTAGAAGCAACGTAACCCAATGTTTCCAATATGGATCAATGACCTACAACAAAATCACTCGCTTAAATTCGCTTTAAAAAACCAGATAGCTATGAAAAATCACATCAAAATGCATATGAGAAATCAGAAGAAATTGTAATGAAGAATAATTGCATCAAAAGAAACTGTAATACGAAAAATCGCATCAAAATACATATGAGAAATCGGAAAATCAATAGCTATGAATTAAGAAGAATTGAATATAACTATTATGGTCAATTGAATTATGTCATTCAATGGCGAAGTGAGAATAGACATATGTATGCATGACTAAAGTAAACAAATGAATAGAAAAGCAAATAATAATATAGATAGATCAATTGAGAATGCCGATAAATCATACAAACCTCCAAATAGAATTAAACTCAAATTTTGTAAGGAGAGCGAATAATTTTCTTTATTAAAACTAAGAGAGTCTTGTTATAAGGAAGAAGAGTTTTTGAAGGCTATAAAACCAAACAAAATTAAAATTTTAAACAATTAAAGCTTACTTTGTGTGAAGTATCCATTTTTGGATGATCATGCTCTTTTGAGTTTTCATTCCTGTGATAATGCATAACTCATTTTCTAGTTGAAGCATTATGTATAACAATTAGTAGGCAACAAAAAAAGAATCAAACTTGAAATTAATGTTAATGAACAAATCTAACTAAAATTAAACCCAAGGTTCATTAAATAAAATTAAGTGTATTATTTTTTCAAACAAAGATTACAATCAAATACTTATAAAAGATACTTACCACAACTGAAAAATGAAAGAGAGAGAATGAAACTGAATTAAACATAATTAAGTAGAGAAACAGAGCAGTTAAAAAGAGAATGAGAAACACATAATTAATATTCCAAATGATATAAACAAAATAGTTACATAGGGGAACTAAATTAAACAAAATAAAGATAAGTTTCCAAAAATCAATACATGAAAATTGATTTTGGAAACCCATTGAAAAACCCATTTTAATAATTGTGCTGGTTCATTTATCATTTTAATATTTTTGGAATCAAAACCATTCATAAAAACATTAAAATCTAACCCATTTTAAAAAAATCATTACATGAATATGGGTTTCTAAAATCTAAACCATTTCAAAAAAATCATTACATGAAATTCACGGCAACATGTAAAATGAAGCTTGTCAAATAAAAATTTAAGATTCTTAATTTTCACATGTAAAATGAAGCCAAGTTGAACAATTTGTTGGAAAAAATGATTTTTGGTGACTTTAATTTAATATTAAAGTGTGGTGACTTTAATTAAATATTAAAGTGGGTCCCAACCTTTTATTGTGTTAGGTCCAAGTGAGCCAAAAACCATTGGGTTTTGAATAAGAAATTGCCAAGAAATCGCCTCATGATGTTAGATCCATGAATAGGATTTTAAAGAGTATTTAAATCCTTTTTCTTGGCTAAAGGGTGTGAATCCTTTGGGCATCCAAACTTTCATATTTTTGGAAAGGGGCTGTGGATGCGTGGTGTTTTAATGACCAGCCTTAAAGGCTGGAGGCTCTTCTTCTCTCCTCTTTACATGTATAAATTGAGACCCTCCTATCAAGTTTCAATATAGAAATTTTTTGCTTCCATTTTACAAGTCAGTTTGCCAGAAAGTTCCTACATTGAGAGAGTGCTGCCTCTGTTCTTGTTCGCTTAGCTAGACAGAAAGTGCTTTTGACGTAGCTGGTTTTGACCGTCGTATCCTGGGAGATAGACGTCGGGATTCCTTAAGCACTCGACCCGTGAGGCAGCGAAATCTGTTTGAAGGAAACTGCTTCCGTGCAGGCTTCGGTTTCGTCTCTTTACCCTTTTATTGTTTTGTGTATTTTTGTTGAAATTTAATTATAATTATCAGCATATGTTCTTGGTATATAATTTGATTTCTTCATAAATCTATTTATTTAATTTCACAATTTGAACAACAAGCTTAAAACAGATTTTCTTATATATATTTTCTATGAAATTGATCGAATAGATTTATATAGACTATTAGGTTAGCTTTGTATAATGTTACTAGGAATTGTTGCGGAATTGCTCACTATTTCAATGATTGTAAATTATGCAATGGTACTCTCTAATTGCTTAGTTTAGTTAGAATTTTCTATCATAATTTGCATGAATTTTAAGGTTATAAAATATAATTTATGGATGTTGCAATTTTGACATGCTAATTCTATTCTAGTTTTAATTTGTTACATGCTTATTATTTTCTAGACTAGATTACATAATTTTATGTATTTTGGAGTTATAGAGTTTTTCGTTATGAATTGTGTGCATGATTAATGTGAATTATTTAATTAGGTGCATTAATCTGAATTATCTAATTGGGTGCATTAATGTGAATTATTTAATTAGGTGCATTAATCTAAATTATCTAATTGGGAGCATTAATCTAAATTATCTAATTGGGTGCATTCATGTGAATTATTTAATTAGGTGCATTAATCTAAATTATCTAATTGGGAGCATTCATCTGAATTATTTAATTGGGTGCATTAACTTTGAATTTAACTTATTTATTTGGAGTTAATAGTTTAAATGTTTATTATGAATTAATTTCATTCATAACCCATCAGTATAGAACTTTATTTTACAGTTTTAATTTACACTTTAATTAAATATTAAAGTCACCAAAAATCATTTTTTCCAACAATCCCCCATATGAATAAAAATTGACCGAAAGACTCAACAAACGGACATCGTTCAACAATAATGACTCGAAGAGAGAGTACAACGAACTAACCCCGACATCAGAGAAGGTAGCTTTTGGCTTTGAACCTCTCCTAGTGAAAACCTATCGAGTTTACTGGCTGATCAGTGAATAAGACATCTTGAACTGCTCTGCCGTTTATGTAAACTGAGACAATAGATCTCACACGGGAATTACTCCTACCACCATTCTGTTCTCACTGGTGTGCCCTGTGTGGCCCTGGACACTAGCCTTGTCACGCCCCACTTTTTATTACTCGAAGTCATTACCAAATTCATTAACTTAATTCAATTTCAAGGATAACATGTGGAAATAAACTCATAAATTCAATCTGTAGAAGTGATTAACAATACTTTCATTCGTATGCAAAGTAAATATTACATGAACATACTTAATAAATAGCCCGTGGGCTTACATCACATAAGGTACAAGAAGAATGGTGTAACCCTTTTACAACAATGGCATTCCGCCCACATAAGAGAGGCCCCGTGGCAAACAAATCAGAAGACCCAATTCTTGCAGCACATTCTGCTCAACACCTAAAAAAGATTCAACAACGTGGGATGAACATATAGTCCAGTAGGGAACTCAACATGGCCCTCAACAATAACAACATACAGATAGCTATGATCATGAACACCCATTCTCATACTAGAATAGTAATGTGACAATTTATACAAAATACATATGTATGAACTTTTCTTGAAAACAACCATTTCAATCAACGCCATAGGCGATTCATCTTTCCTCTTCTTTTCATTACTCCCCGTTCCCAATCTTTCATAACATTAATTGTAGGAACCCACATTTTATGTCTTCGTCATGTTCATGAGCATCTGTATGATTATGGCTTGTTAAGCTTGCATGTGTATGTTTGTGACTTGTTTCGCTTAAGCGAGTGAGATCCATGCCTTGTTTTGAAGCCTTGTGATTTGTCTAAGTGTTGTGTGCTTGTCTTGTTCCTTCCTTGATGTGAAACTTAGGTCACGCCTTGCCTGAGTTTTGTTAGCCGATGTTATTCCAAGCCTAGGTTACGTTATGCCTAGATCATTCCAAGCCGAGGTCATCCTCAGTCTAGAAGTATCTTGGAACCCCTTGTTGACCTCCGTCCTTGCCTTGTCCACATTAGCCGAGATATTACCTTGCACCCAAGTGATCTCGTCCTGGAGTGGTATGACCTAGACCGAGGTGTGGCGCATCTAGGCCAAGATGTGGCACAGCTTAGTCAAGTGTTGTCCTACCTAGCCGAGGTCATTGTCACCTTAGTTGCCGAAGTCCTTTTGTTAGCCGATGTCACCCCTTGCCGGAGTGCCATTCCGTGTAGCTTGTTAGATACGCCTTGTTATTAGCCGATGCCATTGCCTCGTCAGAGAGCCCATACCGCTTTACTTGTTGAACACCCTTCCACCATGCTTTGTCTGGTCTGTCAGCCACCTTTTCAGGGAAAACCCAACCAGTCGCCGCCACGTGTCTCAGCAGAGGGTTAACCCCAGAACCGGGTAAAGAAAACTATCATTTGGAATCATAACCTTGCCTTGTAGAGAGAGAAACTCTAGGAGGAAGAAGGAGTTTTAGAGTGAGGAAGTAAATCTTCAAGCTTGATTCCTAGAGATCGAACCGTTAGATCCGTGTTCTAAGGTTAGATTCTTGATCTGCTCATGATGTTCTTTATGTTCATGTTATTGCATTGCATGATCGGATATGATTTGTAAACCATGCATTGTTTTGGAGTTCGGTTTTAGAAAGAGAAAATGACATTCATGTGTTCTTCAAGAAAAAGTCTTGTTTTGATCCGAAAGCTTGCATAAAGAATCATGTTTTTGTGTTTATTTCCGCAAGAACTTCAAGTACGGGTACCCAAGTCCATGTTTTCAAACTCGTAGCATGAAAATCCCAGATTTGTGATAACAGATTGTGATTGAACATTCATATTTTTCATGTTTTCACACTCATGTTCTCCATGTTCATCAGCAGAGGGAAACCCAGAGTTTCCCGACCTCTTTTCCTTGCATGTGGCCCTCGGGAACACACCTCGGCCTAGACCTGGTTAGTGCCCAGCATGCTTTTCCGAGATCATTTGCATACATAAGAGACTTGTTTGAAAGTGCATTCAATAGGCTTTGCCCTGTGTTTGTAGGACTTGGGCTTGTCTCGACCCCGACGTGTGAAGAACTATGTGAGTGTTATTTTTAATAAAGCTATGTTATACTTGTTTTGATAAATCTCGTTTTGCTTGGTTTTGACAGAAAGTATTTGATTTTAGCATGAATGACTATCCCTATTTGTATATCAAACACTATCTTGTTTTGATGGCTTGTCTTGAAAGTCCTTAGTTGCAGGGGACTATAATGCAACTGCACTCTTGTCTTGAAAGTCCTTAGTTGCAGGGGACTATGATGCAACTGCACTCTTGTCTTGAAAGTCCTTAGTTGCAGGGGACTATAATGCAACCGCACTCTTGTCTTGATATGCCATCACCCCTGGTAATGTGTAGATGTTATTAACATCCAAGGAACTTGAAAGGCCGGCAATGAACTTGATTTTTCCCCTTGATTGTAAAGTATGCTATGTATTGTTTTGAAAGAAATCTTGGATATCAATCATGCAAAACCTTTATTGCTAATATCATTCACTGAGTATCCAAGCTCACCCTCTCTATATATATGTAGGTGATGAGCAAGAAGGCAATGAGGCCTAGACGTGTAGCCGATGTGTTTTTGGGTGCATTGCCGACGTGTTTTGGATTAGCATTTTGTATCATCTTGAAGATTATGCTTCTTAGCTTATATTTCATGTGCACTTGTATATGTCGGCTTGAGAAGCCTTTTGGTCAAGATGTATTTTGTACCTCATTTCCTTATTGTATCTAAGTTGTAAGACTTTGTAAAAATGTATGTCATTTCATTGGACTTAAGCACGGCTCTCATGGACTATTCAGATTCAGTATATATATATATATATATATGTTGCTTCCGCACTTGTAAGCCCCATATTTTATACTCTGATTGTGTGTGATTCTTGTAAGTCGGCCTTCGGTAATCTCGGATTACTAGCCATCACGGCACCAAACTACTAGGGGCGGTTTGGGGGCGTGACATTAATAATACCTTAGGAAATAATTTCGCTAAGCTCACTACACTCTTCCATTTTCCAAACATACACAGATATGCTTTTTAAAATATATGTTTCTTTAAAAAGTCCGTTCTCCTTCACACTTTCCAAAAGACAAATATGACATTTTGGCTTTTTCCCGATACAATCAACTCTATACGGGCACTGTTATAAAAAGAGATAACAACTCACCGACATGCATAAGATAAACCAATGAGGCAACTCGCCCCTCCAAAACCATAATCAACACAATCCATGATATTCCCAAACACACTGAAATATCAACAACAAACTTTGCTCTACTAGCTATGCGCATAGTAAGCCAAAGATACATCTCTCACAACAACATGCCAGTTTACCAGGCGCTAGCTGGAAGGGTATGGTGCCTTATATTCTCAGCTCAGTCAGTTCTCCAGGCGCTAGCTGGAAGGTCACGGTACCTCTGATTCTCAGCGCAAGGTATAACACCACCAATCGAAATGTAACAGGGCATAACCAACATGTACAACATGTATACATAAACCATCCAGATACAAACAATGTGTTAAAGTATATGAACACATAGGTGTGTGTGGAGTCCATCCCCTATCTTCTCACACACACTGGAGTACAACCCCTCTCTCCACCCTAACAAGTATACATATATAATGCATCTCAATATTTCATCACATAAAATGTTCAATCAACAATGGTGTAATGCATACACGACAATTCAACACAACCACGTCATTCTCCACCGATGACCAAGGACAAAACCTCTAGATGCAAATATTTAGTACATCTATTAAAGACTCAATTACTATGAGACCACAAACCTGACAACAACATTAACATGGTAGTTCAAGATACAATTCCACACATGTGTGTGTTCAACACTCATGAAACAACAATCAAATTTTCATACGTATTTCAAAATACCTTTCCCATTTCACAAAACAAGTTCCATATCCCTTTTGTTTTCACAAAATCAACTCCGTCCCTTTTGTTGTTACAAAACCAAATTCATTCCTTTGTTTTACAAAACCACTTCCCTTGATAATAAAGTCATAACTCACATTAGTCCACTATATTCATTTCAAACCATTCCAAAGCCAAAGTTAATCCCTTAGGCATTAACACCTTCACCCAACCCACATCAACACTAGAGATTTACAATATAGATTCACTATCCTCCATTTTAATTTATCAATCAAAATATGATTTAGGGCTTTTTCTTCCATCAACTACAACATGCTAATTTACACTCCAATTAGCCCAAAACATCCATCAATGACACCATAACCATTTTCCAACACCCAACCCTAGGTTCCTGCTCATGATTTCAAGCAAATCCAACATGGATATGATTTTTATGCAATACAAAATTACCACATGTCTATCTATAGACGAAGCATTGAAAAAGAACAAGGAGAATCCCTACCTCAAATGGAGAACTCAAATAGAGAAGATGACCCGAAATCAAAGTGCTCCAAATCCCAAACTTCTGGGATCACAACGAAGCCCTCGACGATCAACACACATCTTACAAAGGCCCAGGGTGAGGAAAACACTCTAGCTAGATCAATCCTAAGAGAGAAGTTAGGTTTTAGAGTGAGGTGCTCTCCAATGGAGGTTTTGAAAAAGTAAGAGAGAGAAAGGAAATCAAAAAGTGATCAAAAAGGTGATTTCACGGACTGATATAAAAATAGGTCCGCTCGAGCGTACAACACCCCGCTCGAGCGTCAGACACAGGTTCACGCTCGAGCGTCCAAAGATCCGCTCGAGCGCCGGATGCACTCTCCCAGAATTTTCTGCAGACGTCCAAAATGCTGAGAGAAGGAAATTCACGCTCGAGCGTCCCAACTGCCGTTCGAGCGGAAAGGCAACAACAAAAACCCGCTCGAGCGTCAAATCGCCGCTCGAGCGTAGAGACCAAAACCTGGGCAAAAATTCTAAGTTTTAAAACACAGTCAACTTATTCCCAACTTGCCCAACACAACCCAAAACTCTAACACAAAGAGTAAGGGATAGAAATGAGGATAAGACAACAACGAATCTACGGAACCGAGTCCGGATTACAGTTAAACAATAACAGGGAATACCGGGATCGCTATAACCTCCCCCCCTTAAAGAATTTCGTCCCCGAAATTTAGAACACGCCAAAAGCACAAGGCCAACTGATAGCACAATACCAACACCCGAGTACTAGGAAAGAAACTATTCTCCCTACAAACCTTCGATCCACTCTTACCAAGGAAGAGGCTAACCAAGGGGATACGTTCCAAACAACAACACTGTAGGCACAAAAGCTACAACAAGACCAACCCTTCTGAAACAGTTTACTCACATCTGACCAGCGCTTCAAGCTAAGTCACTATGCAACAACACGACCAAAGCAAACCTTTTGAGTAAATAATAAGAAAACATTTTTTTTCTCAAGAGACATTTCTCAAAGATAGTCAAATTTTCAATACTGATATTTCAAAATAAACTTTTCATTTTCCGTGCGAAACTCAAAAAAAAAACGTTGTATACATTTTTCACCCACACGGTGTTATCCAAAACACAATCATCCACCGTTTATTTGCCAAAAAGATTCGTTTGGAATTCCTCAAAACCCTTGAATTAAATCAATTTCCCAATAACGTCTTTAGGTGGCCCAACCACCAGAAAAATTTTGTTTTCCATTTTCTTTCCAAAATAACACCATCAACAACCATCACTCACACAGTGATGCCACAACCAACACGGAACATAACTTTTCTATAATGATAGTTAATAGAAATAATAACAGTACTATCAACACAAAAAACATAAGAAATTCAGGGTTTTGCAATTTTGTTCCACCTTCCTTCACTTAACCAATTTAATAACATACACCTAGCTCAGGACCTGGCCAAACAATTAAATGAGATAGTAACTCATATAAAACATTTTTTTTTTTTCACAATAGATAAGCATATGAGCTATATCAATCTTTCAATAGATACACATTTTGGTGCTGTATCATCGGAGTCCATCCCCTATCTCCTCCCAAACAATATACATATATAATGTATAAAAAAAAATCCAATCATTCACAATGATCAATCAATGCACAAATTTGCTGTATTATTATAACCGTCATATTGAATGACACAATCGGATGATTAGTTTCAGTTTTCCCTAATCAACATACAAGTCTACAACGAATGAGACTAACCTCAAGGTGACAAATGTCAACCCAAAATCCCATACCAAAAGCTGACTAATCAACTTAACAATCCACCACTCTCAGTAAACCACACACTGAAGTGCCACTAACCCCAAACACGGAGTTCCCCACACAAACCCCCCCAAATTTTGGAATCTCAACGGATCTCCTAAAATCAAACCACATCAACACTGTGCTTAAGGGAATTACTACCTCCCCTCCATGGCTACGTAGCAAGCCTGCTCATCTCCTCGACCGAAAACCGACTTGGTAAACCTCAATTACAACAACCCAATCACGAAGGAAAATTTTGACCAACGCTATTCTCATTACTCTAGAACTCAAACTGTTCTCCCGCCAAAGAATGCTGCCAGCATCCACTCACAAACCATACCCCACAATTGATAACCAATCTCAATACAAACACTACCCCTATACAACCGATGGGGTCACCACGAACCTCTTAACTAGCAAAGCCCAAAACACAAATCAACATATAAGTACCAAGCAAGCGACAACATCAGGATCATTGATCCCTTTAACAACTCCTCAATAGGAAAAGAGGATTTTAGATTCCACACATACTCCCCAATGCATGAGGGTTAAACAAACAACAATATGCATACATAAGCGATACATAAACATGATGCCTTAGCATCCAACAGTACACCGGTCAACATCAAAATGATTCATATAATACACCACCGGTCAATAACACAAAAATCCCCCTCCAGGGTAAAACCATAGGACTAACTAATAAGTCGCCCCTCGCGAGGCTCCCGAAGCCTGGCCTGCCCGTTTCTGGTATCGAAAGCGTCCCCGACTGGACGGGTACGACTGCGTCTGACTAGGTTTTGAAACACTTGCAGAGTTCACACGCAAAGGGCAAAAACGTCTACCATGGCCCTGCTGGCCACAAACGAAACAACCACTAGACCCCCTACTCTGAGACTGGTCTGAAACCTGCACCTCCCCGGACCTCTCAATAGAAGAGTCCGAAACTCCTGGCGAAGAAAAGGAACCAGCCCCTGACTGAGCATGTTTCCGCCTCCACCCCTTACTGAGCCTAGAGCGCTTAGGAACCGTAGGACTTACCGAAACGGTCTCCTCCTTAACCCCATCATCACTCGCAACCATGGCCTCCACATGGGCCGCTGCCTCAACTAAATTATAATAATCCTTCCAAAAGGATCCAGCTACCTTCTCCCGAATATGAAACACAACCGCCTTTCAAACTCAAAACAACGACGCTCCTCTGTTGCCACCAACTCCAGAGCAAACCTTGACAAGCTAGCAAACCGCATCTCAAACTGTGCCACAGGAGTATCATCCTGACGCAACTCCAAAAACTGATCCCTCAACCTTTCCCGAGCAGAAGGAGGGAAATACTTGGCCCAAAAAGCCTCGGTAAAAGCAACCCACGTGCTACCTACGGTATTCTTAGCATACTTCCACCAATAACTCGCATCACTCTTCAACTAAAAAGTCGCCAAAGAAACCCTCAACTCCTCATCTTCGACTCTGAGCATATCAAGAGTCTTGGTAATCTGTTCCAACCAACTCTCTGCCTCCAACGATTTAGCCTCCCCCACAAACTCTGGTGGGCCGGAGCGGAAAAACTCCTTAGTAAGCTTGAGAGCATGCCCGCTGCCGCCCTCAATATGAGCTAGGGCGTCTTGCACTGCTCTTACAATCTCACGTGCGACGTCCTCACCGACAGCCGATGCTGTAACGGCGGGTGCTAAAGGAGCTGCTGTGCCACTACCGACACTCCTACTACTCAACCGTCCTCTACTTCCGTGTGTAGACATCCTATAAAGCACAAAAGCAAATGCCACGCTTAGTGCACAACTCAATAGCCTTCTCTGAGGCACACACCACTACTATTAAGTCACAAGACTCACTAGTCACAAAGTATACACCTCTATTGCATATAAACATCTAAACATGTAAACACATAATCGAATCAAGTCCACAAAGATAGCCACTCATCCCGGAACTCTCAAGGAATTCCCATCAGAAACCACGTTGATCAGGCGTGTTTCTAAAAGGACCTCAAAGCAAGTTCACCGGCTATGAATACTATCCGGGAGACTAAATCCCATGCTCACATAAATGCAACACATAAGTCCTAACTTTCATGATATCTATATGCAACGTCCTCACAATACGTAGTAAACCCACTGCGGTAAAAACCACTTCCCACGAGCCCAAAGTATTCAAACCCGGCTTGCTCTGATACCAAGTTGTCACGCCCCACTTTTTATTACTCGAAGTCATTACCAAATTCATTAACTTAATTCAATTTCAAGGATAACATGCGGAAATAAACTCATACATTCAATCTGTAGAAGTGATTAACAATACTCTCATTCGTATGCAAAGTAAATATTACATGAACATACTTAATAAATAGCCCGTGGGCTTACATCACATAAGGTACAAGAAGAAGGGTGTAACCCTTTTACAACAATGGCATTCCGCCCACATAAGAGAGGCCCCGTGGCCAACAAATCAGAAGACCCAATTCTTGCAGCACATTCTGCTCAACACCTGAAAAAGATTCAACAATGTGGGATGAACATATAGTTCAGTAGGGAACTCAACATGGCCCTCAACAATAACAACATACAGATAGCTATGATCATGAACACCCATTCTCATACTAGAATAGTAATGTGACAATTTATACAAAATACATATGTATGAACTTTTCTTGAAAACAACCATTTCAATCAACGCCATAGGCGATACATCTTTCCTCTTCTTTTCATTACTCCCCGTTCCCAATCTTTCATAACATTAATAATACCTTAGGAAATAATTTCGCTAAGCGCACTGCACTCTTCCATTTTCCAAACATATACAGATATGCTTTTTAAAATATATGTTTCTTTAAAAAGTCCGTTCTCCTTCACACTTTCCAAAAGACAAATATGACATTTTGGCTTTTTCCCGATACAATCAACTCTATACGTGCACTATTATAAAAAGAGATAACAACTCACCGACATGCATAAGATAAACCAATGAGGTAACTCGCCCCTCCAAAACCATAATCAACACAATCCATGATATTCCCAAACACACTGAAATATCAACAACAAACTTTGCTCTACTAGCTATGCGCATAGTAAGCCGAAGATACACCTCTCACAACAACATGCCAATTTACTAGGCGCTAGCTGGAAGGGTATGGTGCCTTATATTCTCAGCGCAGTCAGTTCTCCAGGCGCTAGCTGGAAGGTCACGGTACCTCTGATTCTCAGCGCAAGGTATAACACCACTAATCGAAATGCAACAGGGCATAACCAACATGTACAACATATATACATAAACCATCCAGATACAAACAATGTGTTAAAGTATATGAACACATAGGTGTGTGTGGAGTCCATCCCCTATCTTCTCACACACACTGGAGTACAACCCCTCTCTCCTCCCTAACAAGTATACATATATAATGCATCTCAATATTTCATCACATAAGATGTTCAATCAACAATAGTGTAATGCATACATGACAATTCAACACAACCACGTCATCCTCCACCGATGACCAAGGACAAAACCTCTAGATGCAAATATTTAGTACATCTATTAAAGATTCAATTACTATGAGACCACAAACCTGACAACAACATTAACATGGTAGTTCAAGATACAATTCCACACATGTGTGTGTTCAACACTCATGAAACAACAATCAAATTTTCATACGTATTTCAAAATACCTTTCCCATTTCACAAAACAAGTTCCATATCCCTTTTGTTTTCACAAAATCAACTCCGTCCCTTTTGTTGTTACAAAACCAAATTCATTCCTTTGTTTTACAAAACCACTTCCATTGATAATAAAGTCATAACTCACATTAGTCCACTATATTCATTTCAAACCATTCCAAAGCCAAAGTTAATCCCTTAGGCATTAACACCTTCACCCAACCCACATCAACACTAGAGATTTACAATATAGATTCACTATCCTCCATTTTAATTTATCAATCAAAATATGATTTAGGGCTTTTTCTTCCATCAACTACAACATGCTAATTTACACTCCAATTAGCCCAAAACATCCATCAATGACAACATAACCATTTTCCAACACCCAACCCTAGGTTCCTGCTCATGATTTCAAGCAAATCCAACACGGATATGATTTTTATGCAATACAAAATTACCACATGTCTATCTATAGACGAAGTATTGAAAAAGAACAAGGAGAATCCCTACCTCAAATGGAGAACTCAAATAGAGAAGATGACCCGAAATCAAAGTGCTCCAAATCCCAAATTTCTTGGATCACAACGAAACCCTCGACGATCAACACACTTCTTACAAAGGCCCAAGGTGAGGAAAACACTCTAGCTAGATCAATCCTAAGAGAGAAGTTAGGTTTTAGAGTGAGGTGCTCTCCAATGGAGGTTTTGAAAAAGTAAGAGAGAGAAAGGAAATCAAAAAGTGATCAAAAAGGTGATTTCACGGACTAATATAAAAACAGGTCCGCTTGAGCGTACAACACCCCGCTCGAGCGTCAGACACAGGTTCACGCTCGAGCGTCCAAAGATCCGCTCGAGCGCCGGATGCACTCTCCCAGAATTTTCTGCAGACGTCCAAAATGCTGAGAGAAGGAAATTCACGCTCGAGCGTCCCAACTGCCGCTCGAGCGGAAAGGCAACAAGAAAAACCCGCTCGAGCGTCAAATCGCCGCTCGAGCGTAGAGACCAAAACCTGGGCAAAAATTCTAAGTTTTAAAACACAGTCAACTTATTCCCAACTTGCCCAACACAACCCAAAACTCTAACACAAAGAGTAAGGGATAGAAATGAGGATAAGACAACAACGAATCTACGGAACCAAGTCCGGATTACAGTTAAACAATAACAGGGAATACCAGGATCGCTATAAGCCTAGTTCAGCGAGTGGTTTCAAAGAATCTTGGCCTGCCCAATTCTTCTAGAAGCGGCCCCACTTCACACTCTCATAAGTGACTCTACTTGAGTATCCTACAACACTCAGCTCAACAGCTTAACACACTAGAGTCATTAAAAGCTCAGCTTAACCTTTACACTTGCAGGTATCACTGATAGAAGGAATGGCTGAAGGTTTAACCTCCTCAGTGACATACCACCGTTACACGCAATTAGGTTGTCCCATTGAACCTAGATCTTGGGATCTCTAGTCAACTAGGTTGGGTTTCCATTCTGGTAACTTCCAAAGGCCTCAACCCCATTCCTTTTGACAATGTTTCGACTAACACTCGACTTAACCCTTTGGTTAGCGGATCCGTAATGTTGTCCTTAGACTTTACATAGTCTAAAAAGAAAACTCCATTCGAGAGTAGTTGTCGTATGGATTTATGTCTACGACGGATATGTCTAGACTTTCCATTATACATATTACTCTGTGCCCTACCAATTGCAGATTGACAATCACAATGAATACAAATAGCTGGCACAGGTTTAGACCAACGTGGAATATCTTCAATGAAATGGCGAAGCCATTCTGCTTCTTCCGTTGCTTTATCCAAAGCAATAAACTCTGATTCCATCGTTGATCTAGATATACACGTTTGCTTGGAAGATTTCCAAGACATGGCTGCCCCACCAAGAGTGAACACAAATCCACTAGTGGACTTTGAGTCCTTTATATCTGATATCCAATTTGCGTCACTATATCCTTCAAGCACCACTGGATATGGAGTATAATGCAGCCTATAATCCCGAGTGTAGCGTAAATACCTCAACACCCGCACAATGCCCTTCCAATGAGAAGCATCGGGATTACGTGTGTATCTACTAAGCCTGCTAACCGAGTAAGCTATATTCGGCCTAGTACAACTCATCAGATACATTAAACTTCCAATTACCCGAGAATATTCTAATTGTGAGACACTTTCATTATTATTCTTGGTAAAATGTAGACTTAAGTCTACAGGTGTCGATGACACACTCGTATCTGATCCACTAAACTTCTCAAGTATCTTATCAACATAATGAGACTGAGATAGTACAATTCCGCCAGAGATTCTGGTAATCTTAATTCCCAGAATAACATCTGCAATGCCCATATCCTTCATGTCAAACTTAGAGTTTAATAACTTCTTGGTAGTTTTGATCATTTCATCGTTACTACCTATAATGAGCGTATCATCAACATATAGACACAAAATGACATAACCTCTGTCAGTGTCTTTGACATAAACACACTTGTCACATTCGTTGATTCTAAACCCATTTGACAATATTACATTGTCAAACTTCTCATGCCATTGTTTAGGCGCTTGTTTCAAACCATACAAAGATTTGACAAGTTTACAGACTTTCTTGCTTTGTCCTGGAGCTGAAAACCCTTCAGGTTGCTCCATGTAGATTTCTTCATTCAAATCCCCATTTAAGAAAGCTCTCTTTACATCCATTTTATTTTAAAGTTTTAATTTAATTGGCATTTTAATGCATTGGTTACTTATATAATTAAAAGTTGGCTAGATGGTTTCATTTAATTTATTAAATTTTTTAGATTATTTGTTTGTATTTTGTTGTGGTTTGCTACTAACTTTCTTTGTAGAGATACCAATGCGAAAAACAAATATAAAACCAAATGAATAGTATTTGGGATGTAAAAACAAAAATGTTTGGACTACTAACTTTTGTGTTGAATAGGAATACCTAAGTGTGGAAAGGCTTTTGGACTAAATAGAATCCTTATGGTTTGTCTATTTTATTTAAATGTTTGAAGCATGTTTGCTTGAGATGTAGTTGGTTTGTTTACCAATTTGTAGTAGCAAGTTTTATTTGCTTATACTGTTGTAGCAATCATTTTACTTTGCTTGTAAAAATTTTGGACCTTGGTTTGTTTTAACCTAGTTCATCCCTAAGAAAATTTAATTCTTAAAATTGTTTATCACGGACTAGGAGTCAACATGCTCTTAAAAGTTTTGTCAAAAGGTTAACTGGGTTTTAAGTGGGACCGATGTGATCCCTCCAGTCTTCCTGGGAACTTTCTTGACCATTTTCGATTCTAGGTTTTGTGGTGAGACTAATTTTTGAATTTATTTTTCTTCTAAGGGATTTTCTAAGGGTTAAGTTTAATTTCTGGAAACACATAAGTGATATTCTGGTGTAATTTTTAGAAAATGGCAACTATCACTGATGCTACTGCTACTGCTAATGTTGGTGGGGATTTGAACCCCAGGGCAACTGGATTACCAACCTCTACTGCTGTGACCTCTGTGGTCAACCCTGGTGTTACTGCAGCTGTTTCGGGAGGACCGCTTAGTCACCATGAGCGCCCAGAAAAATTTGCTGGGGAAAATTTTAAGAGATGGCAGCAAAAGATGCTGTTTTACTTGACCACGCTTAACCTTGCCAAGGTTTTGAGAGAGGGTCCTCCAGCCGTGGCAGAGATTGAGCCTGACAGGCAGAAAGTCATGGCGCTTGACACATGGAAGCAGACAGACTATTTTTGCCAGAACTATGTGTTCAACAGCTTGGCAGACTCACTCTATAGTGTGTTTTGTTCCAAGAGCTCAGCAAAAGAATTATGAGAATCTCTGGACAAAAAGTACAGGACTGAGGATGCCGGGGCAAAGAAATTTGTGGTTGGCCGGTTCCTTGATTTTAAAATGGTAGATTCTAAAACTGTGATAAGCCAAGTCCAGGAGTTCCAAGTAATCTTGCATGATATTCATGCGGAGGGGATGCCTTTGAACGAGTCATTCCAAGTTGCTGTGATCATTGAGAAACTTCCCAATGGTTGGAAGAATTTCAAGAATTACTTGAAGCACAAGCGCAAGGAAATGTCAGTTGAAGAGCTGGTTGTCCGACTCTGGATTGAGGAGGATAATAGAAAGAAATGAGGGAGTACCTCCTCAGTAAAGGCCAATGTCATTGAGCATGGCAAATCTTCTGGGATAAGGAAGAAGCCCCCTGTGAACAAGAGCTCTAAGCTGGGGCCAAGGTGTGGTGTTGCAAAGAAGTCGGCTTACAAACCGCAGGAACCAGGTTATCGGTTCTTTGGGAAGTGTTATAACTGTGGTAACGAGGGGCATCGGGCTAGTGACTGCCGTACGCAGAAGAAGCCATACAAGATCAAACCTCGTGCTCATATGGAAGACTTACAAGAGCACTCCCATGAGGAGGATGATATGCACTTGTCTACCGTTGTCTCTGAGGTGAATCTGGTGGGTTCAAACCCAAGAGAATGGTGGATTGATACTGGGGCTACACGCCACATCTGCTCCGAGCAGAAGCTATTTACAACTTTTGAACTGGTTGCAAACGGTAAGAAGTTGTTTATGGGAAACTTTGCTACCTCGATTGTTGAGGGGAAAGGAAAGGTGCTCCTGAAGTTGACATCAGGAAAGGAGCTGACCTTGAACGAAGTCCTGTTTGTTCCGGACTTTCGTAAGAATCTTGTCTCAGGGTCTCTTCTCAGTAAACATGATTTTCGCATGGTTTTTGAGTCTGACAAGGTCGTTCTTACCAAAAGCGGAATGTATGTGGGTAAGGGTTATATGTTGGGGGGTATGTTTAAACTCAATGTTATGATTATTATCCCAAAGATGAATAAAGGTGCATCTTCTTCTGTTTACATGCTTGAGTCTTCCAATTTGTGGCATGGTAGACAAGGACATGTGAACTTTGAATCTTTACGTAGATTAATCAAGTTAGATCACATACCATCTTTTAAGATTAATCCAAAACACAAGTGTGAAACTTGTGTTGAAGCAAAGTTGACAAGATCTTCGTTTCATTCTATTGAAAGAAGTTCAGAACCGTTGGACTTAGTGCATAGTAATGTGTGTGGCTTAAAATTTATACAATCACGTGGTGGCAATAAGTACTTCATCACTTTTGTTGATGATTGCACTAAGTATTGTTATGTCTTTTTGCACAGAAGTAAAGATGGGGCGATTGACAAGTTTGTTCTTTATAAGAATGAAGTTGAGAATCAAGTAGGCCACAAGATTAAGGCTTTAAGAAGTGATCATGGTGGTGAGTATGATCTCCGTTTATTGAGATTTGTGCTCAATCTGGGATTATCCACCAAACCACGCCGCCTTATTCTCCTCAGTCTAATGGGATTGCTGAGCGGAAGAATAGGACGCTAAAGGAAATGATGAATGCAATGTTGATAAGTTCTAGATTGCCACAGAACTTATGGGGGGAAGCAATTCTCTCTGCAAATTACATTCTGGATAAAGTACCCCGGAAGAAGGTGGACAAGACGCCGTATGAGTTATGGAAAGGCGTTAAGCCTTCGTAAAAATTCTTACGAATGTGGGGGTGTCTTGCAAAAGTGGCGATTCCTTCACCCAAATGGGTTAGGATAGGCCCGAAATCCGTGGATTGTATATTCATTGGTTATGCACATAATTGTAGTGCATATCGGTTTCTTGTCCATAAGTCTGAAATTCTAGACATACACAGGAATACCATCATGGAGTCAAGGAATGCATGTTTCTTTGAAGACATTTTTCCTTGCCGAACCGATGAAGGGGTTCCAAGGTCTTTGGAGCAATTTGATGAGCTTGCTAGTGAGGATGATCATGTTGATGATTCAGGTGATGATCAAATTGAGGTTTTAAATGAGCCCAGAAGGAGTAAAAGAGCTAGGATATCCAAATCTTTTGGTCCAGACTTCTTGACTTATATGGTTGAGAACGAACCTCAAACTTTCCACGAAGCTGTGACTTCTCCTGAGAGTCCTTTATGGAAAGAAGCGATCAAAAGTGAGATTGACTCCATCTTACAGAACCACACCTGGGAGTTGGTAGATTTACCTCCAGGTTGCAAGCCTTTAGGCTGCAAATGGATTTTTAAAAGAAAGATGAAGGCCGATGGGTCAATTGACAAGTATAAGGCGAGGCTCGTTATCAAAGGGTACATGCAACGAGAAGGACTGGATTACTTTGATACGTACTCACCTGTAACTAGGATGACATCCATTCGCATGGTGATTGCGATAGTAGCTTTGCGTAATCTTGAGATACACCAGATGGATGTAAAGACAACTTTCTTAAATGGGGATTTGAATGAAGAAATCTACATGGAGCAACCTGAAGGATTTTCAGCTCCAGGACAAAGCAAGAAAGTCTGTAAACTTGTTAAATCTTTGTATGGTTTGAAACAAGCGCCTAAACAATGGCATGAGAAGTTTGACAATGTAATATTGTCAAATGGGTTTAGAATTAACGAATGTGACAAGTGTGTTTATGTCAAAGACACTGACAGAGGTTATGTCATTTTGTGTCTATATGTTGATGATATGCTCATTATAGGTAGTAACAATGAAATGATCAAAACTACCAAGAAGTTGTTAAACTCTAAGTTTGACATGAAGGATATGGGCATTGCAGATGTTATTCTGGGAATTAAGATTACCAGAATCTCTGGCGGAATTGTACTATCTCAGTCTCATTATGTTGATAAGATACTTGAGAAGTTTAGTGGATCAGATACGAGTGTGTCATAGACACCTGTAGACTTAAGTCTACATTTTACCAAGAATAATAATGAAAGTGTCTCACAGTTAGAATATTCTCGGGTAATTGGAAGTTTAATGTATCTGATGAGTTGTACTAGGCCGGATATAGCTTACTCGGTTAGCAGGCTTAGTAGATACACAAGTAATCCCGATGCTTCTCATTGGAAGCGCATTGTGTGGGTGTTGAGGTATTTACGCTACACTCGGGATTATAGGCTGCATTATACTCGATATCCAGCGGTGCTTGAAGGATATAGTGACGCGAATTGGATATCAGATATAAAGGACTCAAAGTCCACTAGTGGATTTGTGTTCACTCTTGGTGGGGCAGCCATGTCTTGGAAATCTTCCAAGCAAACGTGTATATCTAGATCAACGATGGAATCAGAGTTTATTGCTTTGGATAAAGCAACGGAAGAAGCAGAATGGCTTCGCCATTTCATTGAAGATATTCCACGTTGGTCTAAACCTGTGCCAGCTATTTGTGTTCATTGTGATTGTCAATCTGCAATTGGTAGGGCACAGCGTAATATGTATAATGGAAAGTCTAGACATATCCGTCGTAGACATAATTCCATACGACAACTACTCTCGAATGGAGTTGTCTCTTTAGACTATGTAAAGTCTAAGGACAACATTGCGGATCCGCTAACCAAAGGGTTAAGTCGAGTGTTAGTCGAAACATTGTCAAAAGGAATGGGGTTGAGGCCTTTGGAAGTTACCAGAATGGAAACCCAATCTAGTTGACTGGAGATCCCAAGATCTAGGTTCAATGGGACAACCTAATTGCGTGTAACGGTGGTATGTCACTGAGGAGGTTAAACCTTCAGCCATTCCTTCTATCAGTGATACCTGCAAGTGTAGAGGTTAAGTTGAGCTTTTAATGACTCTAGTGTGTTAAGCTGTTGAGCTGAGTATTGCAGGATACTCAAGTAGAGTCACCTATGTGAGTGTGAAGTGGGGCTGCTTCTAGAAGAATTGGGCAGGCCAAGATTCTTTGAAACCACTCGCTGAACCAGGCTAGTGTCCAGGGCCACACAGGGCACACCAGTGAGAACAGAATGGTGGTAGGAGTAATTCCCGTGTGAGTTCTATTGTCTCAGTTTACATAAACAACAGAGCAGTTCAAGATGTCTTATTCACTGATCTGCCAGTAAACTTGATAGGTTTTCACTGGGAGTAGTTCAAAGCTAAAAGCTACCTTCTCTGATGTCGGGGTTAGTTCGTTGTACTCTCTCTTCGAGTCATTATTGTTAAACGATGTCCGTTTGTTGAGTCTTTGGTCAATTTTTATTCATGTGGGGGATTGTTGGAAAAATGATTTTTGGTGACTTTAATTAAATATTAAAGTGGGTCCCAACCTTTTATTGTGTTAGGTCCAAGTGAGCCAAAAACCATTGGGTTTTGAATAAGAAATTGCCAAGACATTGTCTCATGATGTTAGATTCATGAACAGGATTTTAAAGAGTATTTAAATCCTTTTTCTTGGCTAAAGGGTGTGAATCCTTTGGGCATCCAAACTTTCATATTTTTGGAAAGGGGCTATGGATGCTTGGTGTTTTAATGACCAGCCTTAAAGGCTGGAAGCTCTTCTTCTCTCCCCTTTACATGTATAAATTGAGACCCTCCTATCAAGTTTCAATATAGAAATTTTTTACTTCCATTTTACAAGTCAGTTTGCCAGAAAGTTCCTACATTGAGAGAGTGCTGCCTCTGTTCTTGTTCGCTTAGCTAGACAGAAAGTGCTTCTGCCGTAGCTGGTTTTGACCGTCGTATCCTGGGAGACAGACGCCGGGATTCCTCAAGCACTCGACTCGTGAGGCGGCGAAATCTATTTTAAGGAAACTGCTTCCGTGCAGGCTTCGGTTTCGTCTCTTTACCCTTTTATTGTTTTGTGTATTTCTGTTGAAATTTAATTGTAATTATCAGCATATGTTCTTGGTATATAATTTGATTTCTTCATAAATCTATTTATTTAATTTCACAATTTGAACAACACAATAGATAAGCAACAAATTATTGACAAATCCATCAATGGAAGGCAGACCAATTACCTAATCAACCATTGTGGCAAACAAAGTCACAACAACTTTTTATGAGCTAATCAAACACTCCTTCAAGCCAAGGCATATGTACCCGAAACAAAAGGAAGAATAGAAAATATAAGCAAGCAAGCTCCATTATCCAAAATCAACCCCTTAAAAATTGCCCATTGTTTGTTGTTAAAAATAAGATCCAACTCCCACTGTTTGATTCACCAATTTGAATATACATGTTTTTATAGAGGAGCCAATTTGAGAGAGAATAGACAAATGCATGCTCTTTACAACTATCAATTAGTAACCAAACAAATGTGACATTTCAATCCGCAAATGTGAGTGCCAAAAAGCATGAAAAATCATTTCTATGAACATATGAAGAAGCAAACCAAGCTGAAGGTAGTAAATAATAATTAAGCACAATCACTGTTTCAACCTTCCATACTGAGTGACAATTTTTGAACATGAAAGATCCATTCATAAAAAAAGACCAATCTCATCATAGAAACTCATTTCATTGAAAAAGACTTATGTCATCTCATAGTAACCTATTTCATATTCATATAAATGAAATCAAAACCATAAAGAAACACAAACAATTATGCTCAACTTCTCTGCACTCCTCTTTCAGTTATCCATAAAGAAATTGAAGGAAAAAAAATTTAATCAACACTACATAAACAAACCTGCTATAAAAAATGAGTAAATTTAACAATATTAGAAATGAGTAAAATTATTTCAGTAACTTACAAATAACAATATTAAATTTAAAAAAAAATCATAAACTAAAAACATATTGAACAATTTAATTCCCAATGAAAGCCAAGCATCCTATTAAATAATTAGGATACATTTAATGGGATAACATGATGCACTAAAATGCTAAGAACAGTAGTTGCAAAATAAATAAATAAATAAATAAAATAATCAAATAGCTCAAACTATTGAAATCCACCCATAAGCAAAATATGAAACCAACCTTTTGAATCCATTGAATTTGCTCATGGGAAGCAGCCAACCCATTGCCACACACATACACAAAAACTAAATAAAAAAAATTAAAAAAAAATAAAAATTTGATTCCCAGTAGAAGCCATCGAAACCATCACATATTGTCAAAGACACACTCACACACATCACATAACATAACAGATTCCTAGGCAAAGACACACACACACACACACACACAACATCACATAACATAACATATAATATTGTCAAATTTTAGTTCCAAAACTTAATCTAAATTCATCAGGTGGACTGCAACCTCTTCCCTGAGAGCAGCAGCTGCAAAATAAATAAATAAATAAATAAAACAATGACATAGCTCAAACTATTCAAATCCACCCATAAGCAGAATGTGAAACCAAACGGCAATGCCTTTAATCGAAAGAAATTTAAATGAAAAAAAAATTACAACAGGAACCACTGCAATTGTAACGCCCTCAAAATAATACATAAACCCAACATTTAAGATATTCTTAGACATGCGAGAATAAAGCATAATTCCATTCATCAGAGTATTCTTACAAAAGAGATTACATGTTGACAACTTACAACTTTCCAAGCCAACACTTGGTTACAATAAGAGAGTACTAACTCAAATACATCATAAGCCCTTGGCTTGAATTTACATGTAATACCAAAATAACAAAACAACAAAAACGAGTCTTTAACTCTTAGAACCTCCCAAGTTAAGTCCTTGGAGGTGGCATATCACCTGTACCTGAAAATGATGTCCCATATAGGATGAGCCAAAGCCCAGTAGAGATATACTAAACCAAATATGAACTATGACTAAAACAATAACATTTGATAGATGGTTAACACTTATGAACCAACATATATATATATCACGATACAGTTCCATGACAATCATGTCCATGTTACATTCCATTTTCCTTTACTTTACCAATTCAATTTCATAAACATGGCTCAGAAGCTGGCCAATCAGTTAAATGAGACCATATCTCATATTAAAACATTTCCATACTTCACAATTCACATGAGATTACAACTCATATTAAAATACTTCCATACTTCAACGGATACACATATTTGCTGTATCAATGGAGTCCATCCCCTATCTCCTCCCAAACAGGTTTGAGAGTCCATCCCATGTCTCCTCTCAAACCATGGAGTACATCCCCTATCTCCTCCCAAACAATATGCGTATACAATGTATTTAACACTTGTCATATACAATAATCAATCAATACATATATTTGCTGTATTAATTCAACTGTCATATTCAATGACATATTTAATGTGATTAGTTTCAATTTTCCCTAATCAACATACAATGTCTACAACAATCAAGACTATCCTCCACCGATAGCCCAAAGCAGTTATTTCTAAACAGATAATAAATGCAACAAACAGATATAATATCCACATTCTCATAGGTGAGTGATTTAATCCCATAATTTCTCAATTTCATTATCCTCAACTCAATTTCACATTTCCCAAATTAATTATACAAATTAATTTATTACAATAATTAGGGCATTTTCCCCCCTTTCTCACTATTAACCCTAAGGTTCGATTTCACTAATCTAACAACAATAATTCCCTAATCCATTATCTCACATACACATGGGTTTTAATATTTGAAAACCCCTCTTTTATAAATTACATAACAAGCCCTAACTTTCCCAATATTTCCCAATACAATACCAACTAATCAAAATGACCAAAGTTTATGTAAAAACTCATAAGATGGAGTAGGGTATCCCTACCTTGAAATGGAGAGACCAAATGGAGAAGATGGTTAGAATCCAAAGTGTTCCAAACCCACAAATTTTCAGATTAAAAGGAAGCCCAAGTCACCCTCTATCTTTCTTACAAAGCGGTTAGGGTAGAAACACACTATAAGTAGATCAATCCCTAGAGAGAAGGTATGTGTAGAGAGAGGAGCAATCGTTCTAGAGTTTTTAGAAAAAGAGATGAAGAAAAAGTGAAGAAGGAGAAGCTGTTACAATCTGATATATACGATGCTCGCTCGAGCAAAGGACTGGTCGCTTGAGCGACCAGACACAAAGAATCCTCGCTCGAGCATAGAAAGCCTCGCTCGAGCTAACAATTCGAAGCTTTAGGTCTGCAACCTAGAAGCACGCTCGAGCGCAAGAATGCTCGCTTGAGCGAAGAAACCCAAAACATAGACCTCGCTTGCTTGAGCGAAGGAAAGCTCGCTCGAGCGAAGAATTGCAACTCTCAGGTCCAAAACTGGACGCAGACACAGGCTCGAGCGAAGGAACCCTGGCTCGAGTGAAGAAGCTAAAACACAGAGCTCGCTCGAGCTACAAAAGCCTCACTCGAGCGAAGGACCAAAATTCTGGGCAGCAACCATTTGCTCCCAATCACACCCAACCTGTAACAATCCTGCCCAAAACATCTTATAACTCAAATATAAAGTATTGAAGAACGTAAACAAGATATAACAATAACCAACACCACGGAACCTAAGTCCGGAATACTATAATCAATGGAGGGAAAATCGGGATCACTATAGCAATCAAAAGCAACACTATTAAACATGATTATACTATTTAATCAAAAACAAAACCAGCCAACATCATTATACTATTAATCATTATACTATTATTTCATTTTTTTAAAATCCTTGTTTCTATACCAAGAAAATGGCATAGGTAAACAACCATTGTCGAGCTTCGGTGACCCACCATGAAACAAACTCAGAAACATCCATCTAGCTATATATTATATAAGGAAAAACGAGTTTTCGTGAGGATTATTTACAATAAACAAACTCCAAAATTTTATAATAAATTTGTGAATTTATCAAATTAAAAAATAAATTTAATTTAGTGTTGGGATTACAATTATACTCTAATCCTAACATTATTTACATCGTGCCTTCAGGCACGGGCATACTCTAGTATATATATAAATCAACAACCGAACATTCCTTGAGTGAGAAAACACTAAATCCATCAATCTAAACTGTCATCAATCTAAATGTATTAACACTAAATCCATCAATCCACATATAGAATAGACGCAATACACAAATTAACTGCCATCAATCTAAACAGTAAAATTAAATATAGCTACAGTAGCAATCATTTTATGGTCCTAATTCAAATCATATTAAATAAACCCTCCAACAAAGCTTAATAATTAAATAATAAATTTACCTTTATAACTATAACTCATGCCTCAATTTGGAAGTGCTAACATTGGTAAATAAAAAATTACAAACTTCAATCAATGCGAATTTTTCCAAAGAAAATGAGCATATCCAACCAACAGTGGTTGAGTATTTAGCATGATAAGGAAGAAGATTAAAAAAGCAAAATTACTTTAGGAACATAACATATTTCAAAAAATTACTTAAGAACATAAAGTCTAGATAGGAGTATTTAGGAACATGACATATTTTCTTAAAAAAAAGTAGAAAATTTAAAATTTACTTAGCAAAAGTGTCACCCTTCAAAAATATATAAAAACAACACCCAAATAGTACACATTAAAATTCATTTAAACTTCTAAGACAGCTGTGCCACTTAGAATGCTATTTAGGATAAAGATGAAAGAGAAATGTTGTAACGCCCCCAAAATAATACAATAAAGATAACTTATATGTGGAATAAATATGAGAAAATAACATACTTTCATACATCAGAGTTTACTGTTTAACAAACAATTTAAATGCCATGTCGGCTTACATCTTTCCAAGTCATTGCTTGGTTACACAAATTGAGTTTCGCTCATCACATCTTAAGCCCTTGGCTTTACAAATACCAACAAACATACAACAATACATAACTAAGAAGCTCTGGCTTCCCGAAAGTCCATTTACGCTATTGCCTTGGAGGAAGCATCTCATCTGCACCTGAAAAATGGTATTCCCTTATAGGGTGAGCCAACAGCCCAGTAGAAATAATCTAACACAATCTATGAAGTTTAGCAAAGGTATAAATACCACGTATATAAACAATACCGATATAGAAGTGTCCACAAGGCCTACATATCCAAATGCCACTAAGGCCAATCTTATCCCACTGTCCATCAGTTCATTTCCAATATATATATATATATGTTACTCAATTCATGAGTTAAATTCACTATCTTTCAACATCCAACATGAGACTACAACTCAACAGTTTTCCAATTAGGCAAAACACACATAAACACTTCAAACTTGCCATTTTATGGAAATTTCGTCCGCGGGAACCGGCACCCATGTATAATAGATTTCGGGTCTTTCACCCAGGACACTCAGGCCAGCTTGCTTTAAATGGAGTCCATCCCCTTTCTCCTCCCAAACAAATATACATATACAATGTATTAATAAACATAATCATATATGGAGTACATCCCCTATCTCCTCCCAATAAATATACATATACAATGTATTTATGGAGTACATCCCCTATCTCCTCCCAATAAACATACATATACAATGTAATTATGGAGTACATCTCATATCTCCTCCTAAACAAATATACATATACAATGTAATTATGGAGTACATCCTCTATCTCCTCCCAAACAAATATACATATACAATGTATTTCCAACATAGTCATATTCAATGACACTAACAATAGATTAGCATTAAATCGCCTAATCATCCTGCAATTTCTACAACAATCATAGCTTTCCAAGATATATCCAATATCGGGTTTAATAGTTTATTCAAAACTTCCATAGGTGAGATAATACATATCCAATATCACCATTTATATGAATAACCATCCAATTTAACATATTCAATGTTAATTCTAATTATTTATACAAAATAATCATTCTATCAAATTAGGACAAAAATCCCCCTTTTTCCAATAGTAACCCAAATACCCAAAATCAACTATTTTGGTACACCAAAGGTTTATATTCAACCCCAAACATCATTTATCTCATACACGTCAAAACCCCTCTTTTCATTTTACACCCAAATCTTAGATTTGTCCAAACCACAACCAAATCTCATCATCTATACACAATAGCAAATAACTAAGCCAAAAACCATACTAGAGTGTAGAAAATCCCTACCTCAAGCTTAGAAGAGAAGATGGGCAAAACAAGGTTGAAAATCCAAAGATGTCAAAATCAACTTCTACTTGGATCAAAACGAAGCTCTTGACAAGCTCTACACTTAATCTCAAAGGAGCAAGGCAAGAAGATGTTTCCAAGTGTGTACATCTAAAGATCTTTGAGCAAAAAGTGATTTTGAGAGAGAGATGGAGTATCACGGTTTTGGGGGAGAAAATAGAAGAAAAGGTAAAGGAAAGGGTCAAGTGAGGGCCTTTATATAGTACTAGGTCAAAAATAGATATAAGCCCCAAAGTCAACTCAAAATATCTAGTCAAAATATCCCCAAAAAGTAGGCCCAAACCAGTAGAAAAGTCTGGGAAAAAGTCGCAGGTGTCGACCCTCTACAATATAGGTGTCGACACCCAAGAAGAAATCTGGAACACTAAGTGTGACTGCATTGCAGGTGTCGACCCTTCCCAGGCTGGTGTCGACACCAAAATGCAGTGGGCAATTTCAGAACAAGGGTCAACCCTTCCCATATTGGTGTCGACCCTTGCGGCCAACTCAAAGAGAAGGTGTCGACACCACCAAGACCTGTGTCGATCCCAGAACATGATTTTCAAGTTTCCAAACAACTTTTCAACGCGAACAGGCATGCACGAGCAATCCCAACAAGTTTAAATCAATTTGTACACCTCCAAAACTAAGGTACAATAACACCAAAGATTCCTAAAACAAAATAAAGGATCCAAATACACTTCACAAAAGCTTTGAAGGACACAAGTGTTACAAATGTACTTTCAGACATTATCATATCTTTTCAAACAAATTGAACAAAGTATGTACAAATTGTTGCTCACTCGAGATTGCCACTCTTTCAATATTTTAGACAAAGTATGCACAAAGTGCACGTTTAGTTTAGACATCTCTAGCAATATTTTAACTCCCACAACAATAAATACAAAATCTTTAGAGAGATAAGAAAAAAAACTTAAAATAATGTAGACCTGTAAAAAGGGAGCCGATATTACAATTTGCTTCTAGTCTTCATTCACCTGTAAAATATAGAAAAGATATGAAAATTAAAAGAGACTACCCAATTCAAAACAAATACACGCATTGTCACACTAATAAAAGGTTTTTCATAGACCATCAAATTCAAACTAAAGCAAAACATTGTTGCACAATAATAATAGGTTACCCAATGCAAACACTACCAACAAACACAACACATTGTCAACACAAATACAAATTAATAACTCATAAAAACATTAATTTACAAAAATTAATCCATATTTTTCTTGGGTTTTATTTTTTTCAACTCGTTCTTCTTGGAACTTTAAGCCCATTTATTATATCAGTTTAGTCCCATCAGTTTTGTGTATGTAACACTCCATCATCTTCTTCAATCTTCACCTACACCCATTCAGATTCATTTTGCTTCCAACCTTAAATAAATTTGGAATATTTGTTAAGCAATACATAACCAATAAGCAAAATATCAAATCAACCCCATTTTGAATCCATTTGGTTAGCTCATGGGCAGCAGCCAACCCCTTGCCACAACAAATTTTTTTTTTTGATTTAAACTAAATAAATTATAAGACTAAACTGATGCAATAAAATTCAATGGATAAAACAACAAATGAACAACATACAGTAAGGGGACAATTGTTTACAGGGTCTTAAAAAAGTAATAGGCAATGCTTAAACTATATTTATTTTTTATCACAGCTTACCAATCCCCACTCCCAAATAGAGAAAAAAAAAAAGAACGAAAGAATAGAAAAACACAAAGAATCAAACATTTCATGAATTAGCAAACTCAAAAAATAAATATGTGAACGTGTTTTGGGATATGTGAAAAGTGTATTGGGTTGGAATTATAAATTATTTGGCATTTTCTGCTCCTTATTGACAGCCCTAAGGCCATCTTTTGCAAGACCTTCTATAAAAACACAAATACATTAGATGGAAAAATCACCTAGTCTGGAAATCACAGCCATAAAATATAGGGTGGGCCTTTGTAAAACATTTCAACTGAACCAAAGAAAACCATAACAATAATTACACAGTAAGCTAAAATACAATTGGCACTGTATTATTGCTTCAGTTAATTTCCAAGTAGAACTTAGTGCAGCATTATAATTACCTTGATTTTTTCAAACCCTTTGACGGATCACCATATATTTGGATAGTACTAAACCACACCATCACTGTCATCCAAAATTAATGGCACTCCTGCACCATAAGCGCTCCACTCCTTAAGTGACTCCCACAAATCACCGAGCACGAAGTATGGTTGAAATTTCACGTCACAAGTCCTCCACCCCCTCATAGTTGTCTATCATCACATTCATTTCAATTTTAACAAACAAAAAGAAACAACATTTAGCAACCAATAATAATATCAATATAATACAAGGGTTAATTTCACTTTTTCTACTTCATCTCTAAACTATCAATTTCATCTATTTAATTCTAAAAAATTCTGATCTTTGTTCATCTGGTCCAAACACCCATTAAATTTGTTGTGCGTGTAATTTGTTCAAAATAGTAGGAAAATTGAGTGTATCCCCACTCCCATATCAGTATCTCAAGAGTATTTAGCAAACTCAAAAGTATTTAGGACCCATTTCATGAATTAGCACCCATTTCCCATTAAAGAATCAAACATTTCATAAATCAAAACCATGTCAGAAATCAAACTGAAATAAACACCCATTTAAAAAATGAAACCCATTTAAACTGAATCTAAATTGGGGCATCTTCAGATTTAACTAATGAAACCCATGGAAATCCATTTAAAAAATGAAACCCATTGAAACCCATAACATCACAGATTCCTGCGACATCTTCTCTAGCACAGCTATTTATTTCAAATCTATTATTGGGGCTTTTTACCTTATGAAGAAAAGCTTCGTTGTCGGCGGCGATGGGACAGGGCGTCAAAATCAGCGTCGATTGGGCAGGATGACGATGTCCTCCTCTTTCTCTCTTCTCACTTAATCGAAGATTTTTTTTTTTAATTCCTTCACCAAAATGGCGAAAGAGAAGGGTGAGAAAAGAGAGTCGGTGGTCGAGAGAAAGGACAGCAAGAGGCGATGAGAGATGGTCGGTAGTCGGTGAGTGGCAGTGTCGTCGTGAGAGGAGAGGCAGAGAAGAGAGGTAGAGAGGAGCATATGAAAGAGGATGGATTTGGGCAGAGATGAAAGAGGGGAGATAAAGAGATGGGTAGGAAAAAAATTGATCTCAGCCGTTTATTTTTGTTTGTAAAGATCTATACCGGTAATACCAAATGTATCTCTCATACATTTTATACATTTTCAAAAACTATTGTGTCTTATTATATATATATATATGTGTGTGTGTGTGTGTGTGTGTGTTAAATGTGGTAAAATAGCGAAGTACCTTTGGTGGCTTTAAAATGATATGGGTTTGCACAAACTGATTCAAGTCCATGCCCTGTAGCGGCATCACGGAGTAATCCAATTCAACTTCCTTCAGTTTTGGTGTGCTGCCGGAAGTAGTGGCAGCGAAAGTCTTCATTTTGGGGCACTTTATCACTTCAAGTATTTCCAAGGATGGCCATTCAAAAGGAAAGTTGTCTCCTCGTATGCAGAAACCACTTAGGTTTGGAAGACGTAGAGTTTTTTGAGACTTTTGAACACCATCTTGTAGTCCACTCTCTTCTTCTTCTTCGTGCCCTTCGTTTTGCTTGGCAGCAACAATTTCCTCCATTTCTTCACAGCCAATTACCCAAAGCTCTTCAAGTTGATGAAGAGCTTGAGCTATGGAAGGTTGGAAGACATACTTCAGTTTGCCACATGAATCGACATACAAATCTCTTAGGTTGCTAAGTTGCACATGTTGACGACTGGAGCAGTTCAACATATGCTTCAATCTAGGCAGCTTGACTAGATTTAAATCTCTCAAACTAGAAAGCAGCTTCATGCCTTCTCCTTCAAAACCAAAATCAAATACTTGTTCCAATTTCTCGCAATATCTTACCCGAAGCATCTCCAAATGTTGTAGCCTTTGAAACAAATTGAATGGAAGAAGAACAGTTGATAGTTCAGGACAGAAGAAAACTTCCAAGCTTCTGAGCTTTCAAGCTTCATGATCATAGAGTTCCAATTCTTCCAGGTTGAAGAGCAATTGCAGATCACGTGGTTGTGCCTGTGATAAAATCCCCCATTCCTTTGCGTTGATCAAGTATTCGAATTGAGAACAATCTTCAATCCTCAAATGTGTAACTCTCTTCAACACCATCTTTAGCCATTTACTCCAATTAACCATGGGTCCAACCGAATTTACAAGTTGCAAATAATTTGGGGAATAATTTTCAACCCGAGAACTCGATTTTCCAATAAAAACAATAAAACTTTCCAGCTCAGGAAAAACAAAGTCCTTGGGTATATATGCAATGTCAAGTATGGAAATGGTTAGCACTTTTAGGTGGGGCCAAGATCTTAGTGCAGCAACTACTTCTATTGCAGGGTCTCCGATCCTCCTCGAATATTCTGTGCCAAACAAGTACAACTCCTCCAAATGGGATAAAGGCGATACCATTGCAGTCGGAATCAAAAATTCATGAGGGCTTTTAGTCATGTCCAACAACCTCAGAAAAGAAGGCACGCCTGAGGCTAAGGACTTCAAGCATCTTTAACTGTCCAAGAAATTTAGTGTCAACAAACTTAATTCTGTCAAGAACTAATGTTCGAAGACATGTTTGGTTATTGAAAGCATCAGGACTACGAATTGGATTGTCAAAATCGTAGAAAAATGGTTGGCTCAAATCTAAAACACTAAGTGCATTCATCATTGAAAAGAATTCATGTGAACATGACCATGCATTTTCATTGACTTGTAATAGTAATATTTGGAGCTTTGGACATTCCAAGACCTCAGGAAGGTTACTAATTTGATTTCTCATCAATGATATGCCAGTGTATTGATCCAAACTATCGATCCTTGGCCAATCATTCAAATTGCAACCAGCTCTTACAAAATACTTTTTGCATCCAATATCTATGGCAACATCACGCACAACATCATGCATTTTGATGCAATCTTGTTTATCACTAGCTAATAACAAACATGCAACTATGAGATTGTTGGTTACTGACTTTGCACTGCCCCTGGCTTCATGCACTGTATCAACTTTTTTGAATACCCTCAACCCCATCCCATATCGTACCAAGTCTTCTATTAAGATGTCATGATCCTCGGGAAATAGAGAACAAAGCAAGAAGCAAGCCTTGGCTTCCTCATCTAGCAGGTAATCATAGCTCAACCTAAGACTTTTGTACACTTGTTGATCAACACCTTCAATGTTTGTTGGCACTGATTTTCTCAATTCTCGAGCTGCTTCGTTCCATAAAGTAGGGTCATCTTTACCTTTCATTGCACTTCCAACCGTAACAAGTGCTATAGGCAGACGTCTACATTCTTTACAAACCTCATTAGCGACGACATTCAACACGTTAGAGTCAACAACATCGCCAACATTCTTTTTGAACAAGTCCCATGAATCTTTTTTAGATAAAACACCAAGATGAACAATCTTTGTCCTCAGCCTTTCCATTCCCAAGGAATTGCATACTTGCTCACGCCGTGTTGTGACTATGATTTTGCAACCCTGGTGATCATTGCCAAATGGAATGCCCACGGCTGCCAAATTAAGTTTGGCCTAAACATCGTCCAATACAACAAGGATCTTCTTCACATCCCTAAGTTTTGCACACAACATGCTTGTTCGTTTAGTTGCACTTGGTTGATTAATTAAGCTGGTGAAACCCAACATGCCAGTTATTTCATCTTGAATCTTCTTAATGTCCGGGTTCTAAGACACTACAACCATCACAACTTCATCAAAAAGCTTATCAGATTTTGCTTTTTTGCCAATTTCTTTTACCAAAGTTGTCTTACCAATGCCCCCAATACCATGTATTCCAATGAAGTTGATCTTGTCGTCAATTAGTGCTTCCATTACATTCGTCATTGTCAAATTTGTAGAAGCATAAGGCGCGAGATGTTCAGAGGGTATGGACTTTATCCCCAAGGGAGGTGTAGGTTTGGATATGTTACTGAATTTGCCTTCTTTTCCCAGCTCTTTACCCTCCTCTGCTTTATTTTTTGCTTCTTTACCTAGCCGGTGTCGTGTGACCAAATCAGGAAACCACCCATTCAAACATTTTTGGTTCACATTGGTACCACCTTGGAGAAACTCTTCAGCCTGTGGAATGAACCCATTAACTTTGACAATCCAATTGTTGACAATTTGTAGAATTTCTTCTCTATTCCTTTTTGCTGCATCGATGGAGTAGAGCACATATTTTCTCCGAGCCTCTAAATTTTGAACTTGCTCTCGTAGATCTACAATGTATTTCACTCGATGGAAGACAACCGAATTGACGCCCAACTGGCTTCACCAATACTGCAACAACATTTCCTCCAAAGGAGATCAGAGCACCAAGCACAGTCATGTTTGATGACAAACAAATCAGTACTTTTCAATGGTCCCCAATCTCAAAGGTTGCCTTTGGTAGAGTTTTGTAAATATGATTTGAGAGTATGAGTTGTATTTTGAGTTTGTGAGTTGTGGAATTATGATTTGAGTGTAGAAAATTTGTTTGGTTATGGTTTTTGAATAGAGTGTTGAATTGAGTTTTGAATTGAGTGTGGAATTGAGTTTTGAAATTTGATTTGACATGTGAAGTAAGAAAATTTGTTTGGTTATGAGTTTTGGAAAGAGTTTTCAAAACTTAATTCAAATTGTTATAATTCATAACAAAACACACTACTTTCATACTATTTAAAATTCTAATCAACACTCATAACCAAACTTTTTTTAAAATTCAATTAAAAAAATTTATTATTAACAGAAAATAACACTCAACACACCTTCCCTAAAGAAAGGCCAGTTGTATAGCCTGCAAACAAAACAGTTAGTATAAACAGCCTCACAACACTCACATATAAGGAACCTAGCATATAGATCTTACAGTCACTTAACCCACAACATCCCTAAACATGTACCAGCAAGACCTGCAAGAAATGATTAGGGGAAATGAAGGGCACAACTTCATACAAAGGACCTTGAGTCCAAGCAGACTTGCAATACACTACCTATCCTTACCAGACAGTAAAACATTTTTTCTACTACTAGTCAAGACAAGACCAACCTTCCAAAGAAACTCAGAACAAGTAAAGGAACTGCTAACTACGAATTAAGATTTCTAACACCTCTACTCTGTAACTCCTTTCCTAGCTTGTAATAATATTAGATTTCAACAAATGGCAGATAACACAGCTCAATCAACTAATCAAAAAATTCAAAAAATAGCTCACAAAGTATATCATTCTAGAATGTGTCTCATAAGGAAATTTCTAGATATACCTCGAAGATAAAATAGAGTCACTTTGCTTTGCATTTTTCTCTTTCTACTTTATCTTTTCGCATGGTATTTTTCTTTTCTTTAACTTTTCTGTTTTTTTTTATTTTTTTATTATTGTTTTTTTTTTGGTGGTGTTAGGAAATAATGAAACTAGCATCCCACTTTTTCTAGGTTGACAGATAATATTCTATTTAGCAGGCATAACACTTACATGATGAAAGATAGGAATCACATAAAGATGAAAGATAAAAGATGTACACTTTAGCTTCTAAGGGTAGGAAGTCACATAAGAATAGTCATACCATATAAATTTATAATCAATGCACATGTGTCTAACCAAATCATATGCATCAAAGTCCCCATACAGCTGATCTGCAACAGCACAAAAGGGGTAGTTCCCATCCTCCAGCGTTCGTTTGACTTCTAACCCTTGTGCCCTTCTTATATAAATCTCAAATTGGCATTCTCTCTCCTAAAACAAAAGCAATCAACCAATTTTACAATACTAAATTTGATGAAAACCATGGACTTAGTAAATGAGTAAGATGAGTTAGGATAGAAAGTCCAATCATAAATTAGAAATAAAACATCAAGTGCATTAGAAAGTTAAAAACCTTTATTTACGTATGATGCTTAGATACAACAGGAAAGCAAAACATTTTTTTAATCTTATCATGACTTGTAAAATTCATTGAATCATTTTATTTTTTATTTTTTTTTTAAAAAATAGTAAGGATACTTGAATTTCAAATGCAATTGATATGCCATATTTAAATGTTCAACTGGAGAAGGATAACTCAAGTCTACAATATTAGTAATTAAGGAACATCTGCTTACTGAAGTAACTGATTGAAAAAAGTAGTTACAATCCAAGAAAATATAGATTGAAAAATGGAAAAAAAGAAAAAAGAAAAAAGAAAAAAAAAGAAAAAGAAAACTAAGAAGAAGAAGAATAGAAGATTTTAGCTCATATGGTAATAAGCAGTTGCATTTAGTACAACAATCGTGACATAAACCATAGTAAGGAAAGAAAAGCCTCTACATATCACCATGTTGATTGCTAAGTGCATGAATATCAATAACCAACAGGGGCTTGTCGATGAACAATTTACTTGTAAATAAATTAAAAATAGAAATAAAAAGAGAAAAGAGAAAAACATAACAGATCTTACTATATCACCATAGGAGGATCCAAATGAAGGGTTCTGTTCATCAGAGCTAGTGTAACCCTCACTTTCACAACAAGACTTGGGTGAAGTAGGCCTATAGGGTTACTAATATTACAAGGCATTACTAATATTAGGTGGAAGGTAATAGTAATAGTAATGGAAAGAGATTAATCATCACTGAAATAGGTAGAAGGTAATCACACCAATATCAACAAAATTATATAGATGTACATTGCGCGCGCACACAGTCCTAGTGAGAGAGCTATTTTTCAATACTTGTTAAGATCAACTATCAAATAACTCCATAAATTCTATTTGTACAAAACTTAATCCAAGAACTCTTTATTAAAAAAACCTCAAAATTACACCACCGAAAAGAATAAATTCTCTTACAAAATAATTGTGACTAGCTTAATTGATTTCGTGACTAGCGAGAGAGTGACTTGGGTGAGAAAGCTAAACAGTAAATGTAATGAAACTAAGGAGAAGAAGAAGAAGAAAGACTAATAAGTAATTACAAATGATAGAGTATTTCATCTTACTTAGCATATCCTCAGCCTTGAATTGCTTCTCATTTGTCCAACTTCCAACACTAAAATCCCATCCTAAAGAATCACCGACAGCGAAAGTAGCTGCGTGAATTGTTTCCAAGTGAAGTGAGAGGGAAACAAGGAGAGTAGTGGCAAGAACCACAACTCTGCTTGGATTGCATCTTCCCTGGTGATATGTTTAGCCTCATCATCTTGGTTAGCTTTATCATCTTGTGCCATTTCTTCAAGATCAGAAAGTGACCCCCAAAAAACCATGGACCATCTTCAAGAACACTAGCACTGTTAGAACTCGAGTCAAACAGGAAGAATATAAAACCATTATTAGTAGAAATTACCTCCCTCAGACCCTTTTCCCTCCACAGATTAAATGCATATGTTTTGACATAATTGAAGTTAAGATTTCTATCTAAAAAATGGCCAACCAAACAAGCTTCCCATTTTTCAATGTTTCCTGAGGTGGGAGATCAACAACAATGTCAGTATTGTTATCAGGTGGAAAATGCCTTAGTTTCACAACAGATCTCTGGTTTGTAGCTTCCATCTTGGAACTGGCATACAATGACAAGGGATCCATCATCATGAAATCCTGCAAAGATAAAAATGAATTCAAGTCACTAGCTGATAATAACTTGGGATAAATACATAGCAACTGTTACCCATATCAAAGGACGATCCAAGAATTCATTCCTATACATGTACCTACATCCTTGTCCAAGAATCCAAAAATTTACTTATTTTATTTTTAATTATAGCTTAATTAATATCTTATCAATATTTAGTTTCTTATTTTTAGGGATTAGTTTCCTATTTTGTATTAGGAATTTTAGTCTATGTAATAATGTAAAAGCATTAGGTTTGGCATTGTATTATGCAGCGTGGATTAATAATATTGTGTGTTTTAAGGTTGTGGCTGTTGTGTTAGGATTATGGCCATTTTCTTCTTATTCTTTCCTCTTCCCTACAGTGTTCTACATTAGAAAGGCAAGGCCATGATTGCACTCTCCCCAAGCTAACCCAGAATCCCATGATAATATCCTTCTAAGATAGCCATTAGTTGTTGAATTAACCCTCTAGTCTGATCACAAGGGGCAATTCAACAACAAGATGATAAAGTATGAAGTATTAGTGATCTTGCTATAAGTTCCAAACTTAAAAATCTCTAAAATGGGACCCATGAAAGTTAGGATCTTCTCAGCCTTCAACCACATAAATCAACTGGGTTAAGGTCATGTTATCCTTCTATAATTTTCCTTTGTCAATGGTTACCGGCCTTTAATTTGCATGTGGTCCAAAAAACAAATTTCCATATCTTGAGAAGAACAAAAAAAGAGAAAAATATCCTTTTTTTAAATCATCAAAATAAAGGAAATATGATTTTGAGAAACATTTCTAAGTAAATGATTTAGTCCAGAAACTCATCATACCATTAAATAAGATTCCAGGGGAAAAAATCATATCCAGAAATTTCCTAATGAACCAACAGTAGACTTGGAGAGCCCCTTCCCCTCCCAAAAAAAAAAAAAATCCTGAGCCCCACACACTCACAATATATATAGGAATCAAAATTCCAAACTAAAAACAAAAACAGTTGCTTTCAAGCAAACTGGAAACCATAAGAAGAAGAAGAAAAGGGACAAGACATAAAGTGGGTGTAAATCATGTACCATCCCGATTATTGACATTAGTGAAGGACTACACAAAGAAAATGATATTACTAATGTGATAACCGTGTCCTGTACTATGTTAATTAATCATGCTTATGCTTGTAATTGTGTGCTTAATTTGAATTTGGGTGTTAATTGCATGATTATATGTGGTTTTGGCTTTATATCTGTTCACTATAGGAAAATCTGTTAGAATCTGTGCTTTGAATTGAAAATTTAAGGCCTTATCGGCCACAAAATCCGAAATTGATTACGCCATTGTGATTAGCGTAATTTTTAGAGCCTGCGGTGAAATTTGATTGAAAATTGATTCAGATTAAAATAATTAGATTCAGAACGATTAGTTAAGTGCCATTAGTTAGCCATAATCAAATTTGATTAGGCATATTTATATATAAGGGCCTTATTACACTTAATTCCTCCTCTTTTAAGTCATTTGGCTGAGATCAACTCTCTAGAGAAAGAGAGAACCAACTTTGAGGGAGAGAGAAGGCATCTTTGTGCATTTCGGCTCAAGATTTGTGGATTAGGAAGGCTAGGTTCAAGATTTAACCACAATTGTGAGAGTTAAAGCTCCTAGGTGAGTAATCAACCCTTAACTCATGGGTTTGAGTTTGTAATTAAGTAAATTCAAAGAGAATAAGTGATCAAGAACAAGGATTGTGTTGTAATTGATGAGTTTGAAGTCATGGAATGCATGCATGTGTATAATTGACATGAGTTTGCATAGTTGAGCATGAGAAGTATGATTCATGTAGAATTTTGGTTAAAGTTCATGTTTGTGATCACCATTTGCACCATGTAAGTTGAAAATGGGAGTTATATCTCACATGCATGTACAATTCATAAGAATGCAAGTTTTGAATGCATGAATTTGTTATGTGGAAAGGAGTTTGGTGTAAATTGGAGCATGCATGTATTTGATTCATAGGATTTGAGCTTCTCAATGTTGTAATTTGGTGTTTATATCATGTTGGTATATGTATATGAGAAATATGGGCTATAAAATGAAAAAAATACCAACTTGAATGCGTGTTTGAAGCTCAAGAACAGTTCTGGAAAACCCAAAATTCATGACGTCCACTCTAGCGTGGGAACCGCATACGAGCTCCCAGAAGTTTTGCAGACATGGGTGTCCGCTCGAGCAGGGATATTCACGCTCGAGCGAGGAGCCATGTAGCGAGACTTTCAGCTCAAGCGCCCGACTTCATGCTCGAGCGTAAAAATGAGGCAACCAATACTTTTGCAGACCTAATGGGTCCGCTTGAGCGGGAAAGTGCACGCTCGAGCGGGGACCCCTGTTTCTGAAATTTTGTAAATGTGTTATGTGTTTCATTTTCCGTTCGCTTCCACTCCTAAGTACTCTTAGGCATGCATTGAGCATTATGAATGAATTAAAAGAATAAGAAAGAAGCCTAAGAGGGATGTATGAATTAAGAACGGAATGAATCGTTTGTGACCCATTATGTTCATGAAATGTATAGGGTCAAGCACAAGGACAAATCCACCGGCAGATCACTGGGAGTAATATCTCAGTAAAGATATTTTCAAGTATGTTACTTTCCAAATGCTACTTCTGTATAAGCTTCATGGATTTGTTGGGTTGAAATATGAATGAGTATTCTATACACCTAATTTGTATAAGACCGTTTGATATGTTTGATGTAACTGAATTGGGCCTAAGGCTGTTTTTCGTTTGCCATTGATATGTTTGATATAACTGAATGAATGAAAGAATGGTTGGGCCAAAGGCCAGTTTGACATGAATGAAAGAATGGTTGGGCCAAAGGCCAATCTAACACGAATGATAGTTTGACATGAATGAAAGAATGAATGGGCCAGAGGCTAGACTAACATGAGTAAAAGAATGGTTGGGCTAGAGGCCAGTCTGACATGAATGAAACAATGGTTGGGCCAAAGGCTGTCTGATACGAATGATAGTTTGACATGAATGAAAGTACGAATGGGCCAAAGTCCAGTTTGACATGAATGAAAGTACAAATGGGCCAAAGGCCAGTTTGACATGAATAAAAGTATGAATGGGCCAGAGGCCAGTTTGATATGAATAAAAGTACGAATGGGCCAAAGGCCAGTTTGGCATGAATGAAAGTACGAATGGGCCAAAGGCCAGTTTGACATGAATAAAAGTATGAATGGGCCAGAGGCCAGTTTGACATGAATAAAAGTACGAATGGGCCAAAGGCCAGTTTGGCATGAATGAAAGTACGAATGGGCCAAAGGCCAGTTTGACATGAATGAAAGTATGAATGGGCCAGAGGCCAGCTTGACATGAATGAAAGTACGAATGGGCCAAAGCCCAGTTTGACATGAATGAAAGAATGAATGGGCCAGAGGCCAGACTGACATGAGTAAAAGAATGAATGGGCCAGAGGCTAGTCTAACATGAATGAAAGATAAATGGACCAAAGGCCGTTTGACATGAATGGATTGGGCCCGAGGCCATCTGATGTGTTTGGAACCGCAGTTACTTGACCTATATGTATATATATTCGATAGAAATATGAATTGGGCCTAAGGTCGTTTGATGTATGTCGTTTTAAATACTGTTCGTGTATCTTCTTTATTTGATATTATTCATTGGGCTTTCGCTCACGCTCATTCATGTATCTGTAGGTGAGCAAAGGGAGGTCCAAACCCAGCGTCAGTGAAGTTTGTGAGAAACAGTCAAGGTTTTTGGAGAGTTAGCCCAAACGTCTCATGCACGAGACTTATCTTCGCCTCTTTTGTTCCTTTGATGTGGTTTGTTATATTAGCGAATCCGTTGGATCACTTTTGCATATAAACTGGGGTTTGACTGACTTAGACTCAAATGATCCTGTATGTACAGAACTTTTTGTTACTACATATTTTGATGTGAGTTATTAACATGTGTATGTATGGAATGTTATGATGTGCATATAAGCACAGCTCTATGGACAAAGTTTTAAATTTGCTTCCATTTGGCCCCTTTACTCTGATGAGTTTTGTCTGGTTGATTTGAGGCCGTAGGTAATCTCGTGATTACTGGCCGGTTATGGCCTTAACCCATAGGGGCGGGTTCAGGTCGTGACAACTAAACAAAGAATGATTTACTCAAAGAACAATATTATAAAAACAACACCACCAACAAAATAATAGTGGATCAACCATTGTTTTCAGATCTAATATCTCTGTCATACAACTCATACCTCAACCAAATATTCTTCATTTTGATGCATATTTAACAAAAATTGAGATATCCCAGATTAAAATTGTAAAGTTTTGCCATAAACATTGACATCTTAATCAACCATCAAAGAATTCAAAATCTAAGATGAGAACAGTAAAACAAACAAACCCCATCTAAACCATGCAACACAAAAACCATTACCAATCAAATTCTAGCAAAATAAATAAATAATAAACCCTGTGGCAAAGATAGTGAATTAAAACAAATCCATTTAAATATTCCAGGCATGTCAATACTTGTGATGAAAATTAAACAACTTTAGCAAAAAATTACCTTTCCCACTTAAAAGTCACTGCCAAAGAATGGAATGAGAATCAAAGGCAAGAACAACAATTCCTCTATTCAACTAGTTTTCCATTTCAATCAAATCCCAAATTAGATTTTGCCCACAAAACACCCTTTCAAATTTATATAAAAAATCCGAAACAGTTTCAAATTTTCAACCAAGTTCAGAACTGGATTCTTCCAAGAGCTACCTTTCCCATTTATATCAAAATCCAAGACAAACACAGTGAAATAAAACAAACCCATTTCATATATATATATATATATATATCTAGCAAATTTAAACCCTACCAATCAAAAAGCAAAAAATAAAAACCCAAAACATACAACAAAAGGCAAGCCAAAAACAGAGATACCCAGTTGAGAATTTCGAGCACATTGTCTTCATCGACAATCAATTTGAACAATAGATTCTGGGTATTATTGCTCAAATCAAGAAGAATAAAAAAAAAAACATATGGATTTGAGAAGTAAAAGGGAAAAAAACAAGGTTGATTAACCAACTATCTACTCATCATACCTATTCAAAAATTATGAACAAGATCTCAAATTAAACATTGAAGCCAAAAGTACTTGAGGGTTAATAATTGATATATGACCAGGGAAAGAACAATTACTCCAAATTGTGAGAAACCCATATAATATTATCAACAAAAAATCATAATATGAATGAAAATCACCAAAAACTTGAAATTAAATTAATATGGGTAATTCAAGTTCCATGAGAATATGGGTTTAAAAGCTAAAAAGAAACAAAATTTGAGGGAGCAGAGCAAATACCAGGGAGGGGGGCGAGAAGCGTTGGCCCAAGAAGGAATTTGAGGAGAGAGAAAAAGAAGTGAAGGAGCTCTGAAGAGCAGCCATTGCAGCCATTGTTGCTGTGACTCTCGAAGATTGCAACTTCTGCAACGAAGGAGGACATTCACTCTCTAACCCATCTCTCCACGATCTTAAACTCATGAAACTCATCCATAAAATCTTCTTTTTTATACAGAGACCTTCTCAAAAACCCCCAAATCAGGTTTTGTACTCAACCCACAATGTGATTGGGGGCTAATCAATGGCTCTGAAGATTGAAAACTCTTCGAACCCTCAATCTCTCCTTTCACACCCACTTCTCAATACACTCCGGCGATAGTGTTGCTGAGATTTTGGAGAAGTTTGGAGAGGATGCCAGGGGTGAGTGACGCCATTGTTGTGGTTGAAACAGGGCGGCGCCACCACGTCGTCGTATGAGGTATTGCACACGGTGTTGCAACCGCTAAAAGAGAGAGAGAAGCGAAAGAGACTAGGGCAGGACTTGGCTGGGAGTGAGAATGAATTAGGGATTTCATATAGACAACTAAGAACAGAAGAGAAGCATGAGACGACGATAGATACCTTTGATTTCAGATACACAACCGAAGAGAAGAGAGGAGATGATCCTGGTAACCCTAGCAATTGAATCGGCCTTCATCATCATCATCAGAGAGAGAGAGAGAGAGAGAGAGAGATTGAAACATGTTCCATTCTGATTAGAGGCAAAATAGAATTTTTTTTTTGGGTGATTGGCACCCCTAATTTCATATATATATATATATATATTATCATACAATTCACGACATGCATTGTGTGTCATAAAAAGCTAATATTTTTAACGACAAGTGATATGTGCGTCGTAAAAAATGCAATACTTTTAACGACGGGCGTTGTGTACGCCATGAAAAGTATTCACTTTTCACGGTTAGCGTATGTGCGTCGTGTATAATTGATATATTAACGGTACGCCATATGCACGTCGTAGAAAGTTTTATTATTTATGACGTGCATTGCAAGTCGTAAAAAAGTCGTCGTTATTACCATTCACGGCCTACGCAATAGACACACCGTGGTTCGAAAAGTATATACGACGTACAAAAAAATCAAGTCGTAAAAGTGAGAAACTACGGCGTGCATTTATTGTATGTCATTGATGTAGTGTAACGCCCTCAAAATAATAACAGTAAACCCATCAATATAGACATGCATTGATATATAAAAGCTTCACATTCTACTATTCATCAGAGTTCCATTACCAAAAAGTATTACATGTTAACGACAAAAGCAAATGCCCTAAAGGCTTACAGCTTTCCAAGTTAACACTTGGTTACAACAAAAGAGTGCTAACTCATTTACACATTAAGCCCTTGGCTTGAGTATACATGTAATACATCAAAGAAACTAAACAGCAAAGTCTGCCCACCTCTAGCCTCCCAAGCTACGTCCTTGGAGGTGGCATGCTACCTGTACCTGAAAAATGATATTCCCATATAGGGTGAGCCACAGCCTAGTAGAAATACACTAAACCAAATATGAACAATGACTAAAAGATTAGCAGTTGATAGATGGCCAACACTGATACTTTCCCTTATCACACTTTACGGTTTCATGACATACAAGTCCATGTTACAATCCATTTTCCAATTCTTTTCAATTCTCAATTTATAACCATGGCTCAGAACCTGGCCAAACAACTTATATGAGACAGTAACTCATATTAAGCCCTTTCTCATTTCATAATAGATAAGCATACTAGCTATATCACACACCAACAGATAAGCATACAAGCTGTATCATCACTTCCATAGATATGCATAAGAGCACTATCACACTTCCAAAGACAAGCATATGAGCTATGTCAACACATTACTAGATAAGCATATGAGCTCTATCTATGGAGTCCATCCCCTATCTCCTCCCAACAACATCCGGTTTAGAGGTCCATCCCCTATCTTCCCCTAAACCGTGGAGTACATCCCCTATCTCCTCCAACACGACACAATGCATATAAACAATAATTATACACATCATCACACAACACATAAATTCAATGTATTCTTTCAACCGTCATACTCAATGACACATTCCAGTGATTAGTTTCAGTTTGCCAAATCATCATGCATTGTCTACAACAATCAAGACTATCCTCCACCAATAGCCCAAAGCAGTTATTTCTATACAGAAAATGAATGCAACAATGGATATATAATCAACATTTCAACTAGGTGAGCGATAAATAATCCAACTACACCCTTTAATCCCATACCTTTCCAAATCAATTCCTCATTTCTCATAATTAATTATGCAAATTAATTAACCAATGTAATTAGGGCATTTTCCATAATTAACATTACAACCCTTAGGTTCCATTTTCATTAATGTTTTAACATTAATTTCACTTTTCCAAGCCAAACATGCATCTAGGTTTTATATAGCTAAAACCCCAACTTTTGTAAATTTACACAAAAGCCCCAAACTTTCACAAATTACCAAACCAACCCCAACATCTCAAAATACTAAAATTTAAAGACAAAGCCCATAGTAAGGAGTAGGTTATCCCTACCTCAAAGAATGACACCCAACCAAGAAGATGATGGAAACGAAAATGCTCCAAACCACGAACTTCTCGGCTCAAAAGATAGCCCTCGACGATCAACAACCTTTTTGTAAAGGCCAAAGGTGAGGAAATCACTCCTACTAGATCAATACCTAGAGAGAAGTCAAGGTTTTAGAGAGAGGAGCTCTCAAAATGGGTTTTAGAAAAAGTAGGAGAGAGAAAGGAAAGTAAAAAGTGATTTAAAATCACCCAGCGGATAACTCATATACGCATGACCCGCTCGAGCAGAGAACACAACGCTCGAGCGCCAAGAACAAAACTCTGGACACGCTCGCGCGCAATAAGGCCCGCTCGAGCGCCAAGACATAAGAATAAAGCACTTCCACTCGAGCGCGAAAACCAGTCCGCTCGAGCGTAGATTTTCCCCTCCCAGAACTTATACCCAAAAAGTACTACCCGCTCGAGCGCCACCAAACCCGCTTGAGCGCTACCGCTCGAGCGTAAACAAACCCGCTCGAGCGTAAAAATCACATCTGCAGAAGTTTTGCAGGAACACGAAACACTGGAGGTGTGCAATCCCCGCTCGAGCGCAATAAGACCCGCTCGAGCGGATCGCCTAAAAACTGGACAACAAGGAATTGAAACCAAGGCCTAACCAACCTGTAACAACACTGCTCAAAACATCCTAAAACTCAATCAAGTGGAATTAAAGGACGGCAACAAGATGGATACCACTACCAACTTCACAGAACCGAGTCCGGAACACAACAAAACAGTAAAGGGACAACCGGGATCGCTATAACCTCCCCCCCCCCTTAAAGAATTTCGTCCCCGAAATTAAACACAAGTTTTTCAAAAACAGGTTTTCTCCATTCTCAACAATATTACGACATAATATTAAACACTTCGACCCATTACCGGTCAATTCCATCTCTTTTCAAGAGGCATTTCACAACATGTATTACAAGTGCATTATCAACATGCAATTTCCTTTCGTTTCCAACCATTTCCAACATACATGGTTCGCAGTTCATATCATAATCAATATACATGATACAACTCCAATTCTACAATATAGCCAACATATGCAATATCATAATCAACTCCCATATCAAGGTAAGCTCTACAACATAATTCCATTAAACCAAAACATTACCAATGTTTTACAACTTAAGACATATATAAAGCTCTTAAGTCCAACAACATTACAAAATTTAAATACAAGATTACTCATCAATAAACAAGTCCGGATATTTCTCGCGGACCTCCAACTCACGTTCCCAAGTGGCTTCCTCCACTCCGTGATGTTTCTACAAAACCTTTACCAAAGGGATGGTCTTGCCACGCAGGACTTGATCCCGCCTATCTTAGACCCGAACCGGTCTCTCCTCATACGAGGCATCCTCATCTACCTCTAAGTTGGTCCAATCTAATACATGCGATGGATCCGGCTCATACTTCCGAAGCATACTCACATGAAACATGTCATGAACTCCGGACAACTGTGGCGGCAACGCTAAACGATAAGCAACCTCGCCAATCCTCTCAAGGATCTCAAAAGGCCCAATAAATCGAGGGGATAACTTCCCACTCTTCCCAAACCTCATCAACCGCCGTCTAGGTGATATTTTCAGAAAGACATGATCACCTATCTCAAACGCCAAAGGCCTCCTCCTACGGTCAGCATAAGATTTCTGACGACTCTGGGCTGTAACAAGCCTCCTACGGATAAGTTCAACTTTCTCCGTCGTCTCCCTAACCAGCTCCGGACCCAACAAAGGTGCGTCACCCACCTCGGCCCAACAAACTGGAGACCTACAAGGCCGGCCATACAAGGCCTCAAACGGTGCCATACCGATACTAGACTGAAAGCTGTTGTTGTAGGCAAACTCCACCAATGGTAAGTGCCTCTCCCACGTCCCACTAAAGTCAAGGACACAACCCCGAAGCATATCCTCAAGGATCTGAATAGTACGCTCGGACTGCCCGTCAGTCTGAGGATGATAAGCCATACTAAAGGTCAACTTAGTGCCCAAGGCACTCTGCAAACTCTGCCACAACCTAGTAGTAAAATGAGGATCTCTATCTGAGATGATCGTCACTGGGACCCCGTGCAATCTCACTATGTCCCAAATATACAAGTCGGCGAGATGATCTACCGAATCTCTCACGCGCATGGGAATGAAGTGCGCCGACTTAGTCAACCGGTCTACAACCACCCAAATAGCATCACTACCCCGTTGAGTCCTCGGAAGACCTACAACGAAGTCCATAGTGACATGCTCCCACTTCCACTCGGCAATAGGCAAGGGTTGCAACAAACCCGCTGGCCTCTGATGCTCGGCCTTCACTTGCTGGCAAGTAAGGCACTTCGATACGAAAACAGCCACATCTCTCTTCATACCCCGCCACCAAAACTGGCGACCCAAATCCCGATACATCTTAGTACCTCCAGGATCCACCGCAAGACGTGAATGATGAAACTCTCGGAGTACTTCCTCTCGGCAAGACTCCGGCACACACAGACGGTCTCGGTATCTCACACTCAAGTCAGGATACACTGTCAAACCCTTCTCAGCCTTTCCATTTGAGATCTTCTCTCAGAGGGATTCTACCTCAAGGTCACCTCTCTGTGCCTCTAACACTCGAGTCACAAGTGTAGGCTGCGCAACAACAGAAAATAAGGCTGCAGCCTCAACAGATTCGCCCAAATGCAAATCAAACTCGCCAAGTGCACCCAACATCTCCCATTCTCGGATGGCTATACAAGCTACATCACTAATAGATTTCCTACTAAGGGCATCGGCCACAACATTGGCCTTCCCCGGGTGATAGTGCAACTCAAAATCATAGTCCTCAATGGACTCCATCCATCTCCTCTGCCTCAAATTCAAGTCTCTCTGTGTAAATAGATATTTCAGACTCTTGTGGTCCGAGAACACCTCGAACCTCTCCCCATAAAGGTAGTGTCTCCAAATCTTCAAGGCAAAGATCACTGCTGCTAACTCTAGGTCGTGTGTAGGGTAGTTCTTCTCGTGTATTTTCAGCTGACGTGAGCCATAAGCTACCAATTTCCCCTCTTGCATCAACACACAACCTAAACCCTCTCGTGAGGCATCACAATAAACCGCATAACCCAACCCTCTCTCCGGAATAAGCAAAACCGGAGCGGTGGTCAATCTAACCTTCAACTCTTGGAACGACTTTTCACAAGTCTCACTCCATACGAACTCGACCCCTTTCCGCGTCAATCTAGTCAACGGCAAAGCTAACATGGAGAAATCCTTCACAAATCGACGGTAATACCCAGTTAATCCCAGAAAACTGCAGATCTCAAACACACTCTTAGGTTGTGCCCAATCTTGCACTGCCTCAACCTTGGATGCATCAACGGACACCCATTTCCCGGATACCACGTGGCCTAAGAATTTGACTTCCCTCAGCCAGAACTCACACTTTCCAAACTTGGCATACAGCCTATGGGCTCTAAGCAACTCAAGCAACACTCTCAAGTGTTCCTCGTGCTCCTCCTCTGAAGGTGAGTAAATCAGGATGTCGTCCACGAAAACGACTACAAAACGGTCTAAGAATTCCCGGAAGATCCGGTTCATCAAGTCCATAAAGACTGCCGGTGCATTGGTAAGCCCGAATGGCATCACCAAAAGCTCATAATGGCCATACTGCGTACGGAATGCCGTCTTAGGAATATCCTCCTCCCTGACCCTCAACTGGTGGTAACCCGATCTCAAGTCTATCTTAGAGAAACAACGGGAACCCTTCAACTGGTCAAACAGATCATCTATACGGGGCATAGGGTAGTTATTCTTGACCGTAGCCCGATTCAACTTCCGGTAGTCTATACACAATCTCAAGGCACCATCTTTCTTTTTAGCAAAGAGGGCCGGTGCTCCCCACGGCGAAACACTAGGTCGAACAAAACCCTTATCTAGCAATTCCTAGAGTTGAACTTTCAACTCAACCAACTCTGCTGGAGCAAAACGGTAAGGTGCTATAGAAATCGGCGCCGTGCCGGGCACTAGATCAATAGAGAACTCTATCTCTCCGTGAGGTGGCAAACTAACAAGGTCCTCGGGGAAAACATCCGAATACTCACAAACCACCCCCGGCAACACAAGCTGGGTCTCATCACACTCACCACTCTCAAAGCTAGCAAGTAGACCACTAAGCTCACTCCGCCCTCGCGAATCATACCCCGGTGGCAAAACACTACCAACCCGGTCTCCCAAGAAATGGAACCACTCCCCGCTCAAGGTACATAACGTGACCCTCTGGCGGTAGCAATCGATAACAGCCCGGTATGACGATAGCCAGTCCATACCCAAAATAACGTCAAAACCCTTCATGGGCATGACAGCAAAAGGAAAAGGAAGCCTATGGTCGGCGACCTCTATATCACAACCTCTAACACCTTGTTTCAAGATCAACTCACCACCAATAGGCGATACCACACAAATAGGAGATGCTAACTGTGCCAACTCCAATTCCAAAACAGATGCAAATGCAGCAGATACAAAAGAATGAGATGCACCCGTGTCAACCAACACATTAGCAACCGAGTTGCAAAACAAAAAAGTACCTCTCACTACTGATGGAGCCGGTACTAGATCCTGCGCGGTAACAGCATACACGTGCCCCGTAGGCCCCTGATCCACCTGCTCGCCCCTCGGAGCATACAACTGCTGCACTGACTGGGATGACGAAGCTCCTGGATTGGCCCTCGAGGCCTGCACAGACTTAGCTGGCTGATAACTCTGCGTCTGCCTAGAACCAGACGCTCCTGAAGTAGTACTCAACTGCGGGCAATACCTCTTCAGGTGCCCAGGCTGACCACACTGATAGCAAGACAAGGGCTGGCCCCTGCCCTGACTCTGGCCCTGAGGTCTAGCTGAAGAGGAAGTAGCTCGCTGACCCCCTCCCTTATGCGGGCAAACCGAAGACTTGTGACCCAGCTAGCCACACGCAAAACAAGTCAAGCCTCCCTGACTGCCTCTCCCAGAGCCTGCACTCGGCACCGGAAAGGTCGATCTAGTAACTCTACCCTGAGACTGTTGGGGGTTATAACCCCTCTGTCTCCTGCCATCACCCTGACCCTCCTGGCCCCTCTTGGAGCCTCTATGTTTCTCCTCGTCCTCCTCCTGCATCATAAGCTCCATATGAGCTGCAGCATCCCCTAAATGTCTATACTCTCGGATGTAAGACCCACCAACCCTCAACTTGAGGCCCCGCCTCAACTTCCGTTCAAACTCATAGCAACGGCGTTCTTCGGACGCCACCAACTCAGGTGCAAACCTGGACAAACTAGTAAAAGTGGCCTCAAACTCTGCCACAGACATACCCTGCTGATTAAGCCGGCTAAACTGATCCCTCAGCTTCTCCCTAGCCACTGCAGATAAGAACCTCTGCTGGAATGCATTTACAAACGCCTCCCATGTACCACCAACACGAGCCTTCTCGTACTTCCACCATTGACCCGCATCTCCCTTCAGCTGGAAGGATGCCAAGGTCACTTTCAATGCTCCGTCCTCGATGCCAAGCATCTCGAACGTCTTACTCATTTGTTCTAACCACTCGTCAGCCTTGAGTGGTTCCTTCGGATCTCAAACAAACTCGTCCGGATTAGACCGGAAGAACTCCCTCTTCAAGAAAGAAGGCCCTGCTTCAGTTGCTTGATTCCCTGCTCTGAGAATACCCAAAGCTCCTGCTATCTCTTGGGCCAAGGCACTCATAGCCTGCTGACCCGCTGGCTCGGCCACATTGGCCTGACCAACTCCCTCCTGCACTGCCGGAATATCATCCGGTAAAGGTACTTCCTGCCTCGCAGGCCTACCACGCGTAGCACCTCTTCCTCGTCCTGACATCCAAATGAAGGTAATACAGAACGTTAGCACATTCACAAATGTGCCAAAACTAAACACTCACGTCCTAATGCATGGACAACCGTAATTCATTCCACGTAAGCACATAAACACATAAGCACTTACGAATTTCATTTCCGGATAATGATAGTCCCGAGGCGTTACTAGAGTTTCGGTTAGAAACAGCATTGATCAAGTGCCTTTCCAACAAGACTCACAGAAACCCAAGGATCCAATCAATATCCTAGAAACTAAATCCCATACCCACATAGTCACATAAGCATGTTATCAATTAAGCACATACCATATGACACTACATCTAAGTTTCTATCAAGCGAGACAAACCCATTGTGATCCTAATCACTTCCCACGTACCCAAAGTATTCGAACCCGGTACGCTCTGATACCAAGTTGTAATGCCCTCAAAATAATAACAGTAAACCCATCAATATAGACATGCATTGATATATAAAAGCTTCACATTCTACTATTCATCAGAGTTCCATTACCAAAAAATATTACATGTTAACGACAAAAGCAAATGCCCTAAAGGCTTACAGCTTTCCAAGTTAACACTTGGTTACAACAAAAAAGTGCTAACTCATTTACACATTAAGCCCTTGGCTTGAGTATACATGTAATACATCAAAGAAACTAAACAACAAAGTCTGCCCGCCTCTAGCCTCCCAAGCTATGTCCTTGGAGGTGGCATGCTACCTATACCTGAAAAATGATATTCCCATATAGGGTGAGCCACAGCCCAGTAGAAATACACTAAACCAAATATGAATAATGACTAAAAGATTAGCAGTTGATAGATGGCCAACACTGATACTTTCCCTTATCACACTTTACGGTTTCATGACATACAAGTCCATGTTACAATCCATTTTCCAATTCTTTTCAATTCTCAATTTATAACCATGGCTCAGAACCTGGCCAAACAACTTATATGAGACAGTAACTCATATTAAGCCCTTTCTCATTTCATAATAGATAAGCATACTAGCTATATCACACACCAACAGATAAGCATACAAGCTGTATCATCACTTCCATAGATATGCATAAGAGCACTATCACACTTCCAAAGACAAGCATATGAGCTATGTCAACACATTACTAGATAAGCATATGAGCTCTATCTATGGAGTCCATCCCCTATCTCCTCCCAACAACATCCGGTTTAGAGGTCCATCCCCTATCTTTCCCTAAACCGTGGAGTACATCCCCCATCTCCTCCAACACGACACAATGCATATAAACAATAATTATACACATCATCACACAACACATAAATTCAATGTATTCTTTCAACCGTCATACTCAATGACACATTCTAGTGATTAGTTTCAGTCTGCCTAATCATCATGCATTGTCTACAACAATCAAGACTATCCTCCACTGTCACAGCCCAAATCCGGGCAAGACCGGCCGTGGCCCACTGGGACTTAGCCCATGGCACACGTAAGCCTAAACATGAACCCAAAACCATAAAGAATAAATGTGATAATAGCCCAGAAATAAATAAATCAACACTCAATCCAGTGACATCCTCGTCTAAATGATGAAATGCAAGGTATGTAACTTGATAAATCTACAGCTCTGATACCACAATTGTCACACCCCAAATCCGGGCATGACCGGCCGTGGCCCATATCCACCGATAGCCCAAAGCAGTTATTTCTATACAGAAAATAAATGCAACAATGGATATATAATCAACATTTCAACTAGGTGAGCGATAAATAATCCAACTACACCCTTTAATCCCATACCTTTCCAAATCAATTCCTCATTTCTCATAATTAATTATGCAAATTAATTAACCAATGTAATTAGGGCATTTTTCATAATTAACATTACAACCCTTAGGTTCCATTTTCATTAATGTTTTAACATTAATTTCACTTTTCCAAGCCAAACATGCATCTAGGTTTTATGTAGCTAAAACCCCAACTTTTGTAAATTTACACAAGCCCCAAACTTTCACAAATTACCAAACCAACCCCAACATCTCAAAATACTAAAATTTAAAGACAAAGCCCATAGTGAGGAGTAGGTTATCCCTACCTCAAAGAATGACACCCAACCAAGAAGATGATGGAAACGAAAATGCTCCAAACCACAAACTTCTCGGCTCAAAAGATAGCCCTCGACGATCAACAACCTTTTTGTAAAGGCCAAAGGTGAGGAAATCACTCCTACTAGATCAATACCTAGAGAGAAGTCAAGGTTTTAGAGAGAGGAGCTCTCAAAATGGGTTTTAGAAAAAGTAAGAGAGAGAAAAGAAAGTAAAAAGTGATTTAAAATCACCCAGCGGATAACTCATATACGCATGACCCGCTCGAGCGGAGAACACAACGCTCGAGCGCCAAGAACAAAAATCTGGAGACGCTCGAGCGCAATAAGGCCCGCTCGAGCGCCAAGACACAAGAATAAAGCACTTCCGCTCGAGTGCGAAAACCAGTCCGCTCGAGCGTAGATTTCCCCCTCCCAGAACTTATACCCAGAAAGTACTACCCGCTCGAGCGCCACCAAACCCGCTCGAGCGCTACTGCTTGAGCGTAAACAAACCTGCTCGAGCGTAAAAATCACATCTGCAGAAGTTTTGCAGGAACACGAAATACTGGAGGTGTGCAATCCCCGCTCGAGCGCAAGAAAACATGCTCGAGCGGATCGCCTAAAAACTGGACAACAAGGAATTGAAACCAAGGCCTAACCAACTTGTAACAACCCTGCTCAAAACATCCTAAAACTCAATCAAGTGGAATTAAAGGACGGCAACAAGATGGATACCACTACCAACTTCACAGAACCGAGTCCGGAACACAACAGAACAGTAAATGGACAACCGGGATCGCTATATGTAGTGCCATAAAAAGTCAGTTTTGTTATAGTGTTACACAATGACATCCAAAGTAAGGTAGACATCACATCACCATAGAGAGGAGCTCAGCCTTCTTTATGGTTGACAATTGCACCAAGAAAATGAAAACTCAGTAATAAACTAGCAATATGTCCATTAAGGGTAGAGCTATCTACATTTTAGTACATATTATGTTCATTTTTTTTTTGTTTTTTGTTTTTTTTTTTTAGTTTTTGGTAACAAAAAAAAAATGAATTTTTCAAAAACACACATTGCATTCATATTGTTTTCATTTTGCACAAAAATAATTTCCCAAAATTTGAAAATAACTTTTTGGTGTTTTCTAAAAGGTGGGGTAGTTTTTAGAAAAAAGTTCACTAAACAAGTCTGTGTTTTCCTTAAAATGAAAATAAAAAATGAAAAACGAAAACACAAGGCTTAGCTTCGCAAATCCATTTCTCATAGACATAGGAAAGTGCAAACAAGGTAAAAGTGGAGCATTAATAACAATTCTGTTAGGTTTTTGTAATTGGCAATTATGTTTGACAAAACTCCTTTTAGTTGTAATTTTATTTGCTCTTGTGTTTCAGTGAGGATGTGAGCGTTTAGATGCGAATCTAACCCGAATTGTGTTTATGTAGAAGAGTTTGTAATCTCGAACCTTTAATGTTTGCCACTTCATTGACTTTCCATCCAATGGAAATTAGAATAACTTCCATCACCGAGGAAAAATATTGTATAAGCATAATTTAAAAATTGGTAGAGTATTACTACTAAAAAATGAGAAGACTTGTATCTAGATCTATCTCTTGCACTTCAATCTGTGGGTTGAATTCCAACTAACGAGATATAGCACTTTTTATAATCTATCTAGCTAGAGGTTATAGACTAGTTTTCACAAAATAGTGCAGTATCAAGTGATAAAAATGTTGTATATCTCAAATACCTTATTGTATAGGAGTAGTTGTGTTGATTTATGTTGGTAAAGCCTTAATTCCTTGAGTTACAAGTTAAATATTATGTTATGATAATGATCATTTTATAAAATGAAGAAGATGACCTTTAGGCTAAGCCTCAGCAACGGGTCAGGGTAGGCCTAAAATTTCAAGCCCAAACCCATGGGTTTTCACTAGTTAATGGGTTGGGCTCGGGGTAATCCATCCTAGATTTCTGAAACCCAGCCTACCCATGAGCTTAAAATTATGGTCCATATGGGCCAAATTTGGCTTTAATTCAGATTTTTTTTATTAAATTCAAAATTCATTACGAAAAAAAATAAAATTATAATACAAATTTTTAAATGCATCACAACAATTAGAATGCATTTGACTCATGAAAAATTTAAAAATGAACTTTATTTATTAAAATACAAAATTACATCAATACATCCTGTTGACAAAAAATAATTTTTTGTCGATTATGACTTGTTGATTATAGCCAAGTCTTGTTTAATTGATTCTGACTTGTCAGTTATGGCCAAATCTAATTTCATTGATTGTGGACTGTCGATTTTGGTCTATTGATTAAGATCATGACCATCTTCAAAATTTTTACTATGACCATAATTATATTATTATTATTATTATTACTATTATTGTTAAGTTTGTTGGTGTTTGTGCATGGACTAAGTGGTTACAAATTGAAATGGTGCCATGTGTGACTGTGATATAACTAATATGTTGGGATAACTTCTTATGTTGCTGATATAAATTAAATCATGTCATTCTGTATAAATTTTTTATTTATATATTACTAACCTTTTAATAATAAATGTATCAAAATATCACTCTTATATATATACATGTAATTGTGCTAAAAAGGAAGTAGATTGAGGACAAATTATGTTCCGTTTGTTTGGATGGAAAACATTTTTATAGAGATTTTTTTTTTCAAAAAATATATTTTGGAAAAAATATTTTTCTATGTTTAGTGGTGGCGGAACGAAGGTGGAGGGTGGAGGTGGTGGCATGATTGTAGGGCAACAGCGGTGATGATGATGGTAGTGTGGTGGTAGAGGTGAGAGTTGTGGTGGAGGTAAGTGTAGTGGTGGTGTGGTGACATTGATAAAATTTTAGGTCAAAAAATGCTTTCTATCTTTTAAAAGTAAAAAATATTTTTATCCAAATAAACTTGTTTTTCATTAACCATTAAATATATATATATATATATATATTTTGGTTGATTTTCATTTTTCATTATACTAAACCATAAAAAATATAGTGCGTTAATAAAAAAAATAGAAGACTAGTGTAAAGTAACTCATTATTTGTTGGCGAGTTACTGTAGCAGAGGGACATTTAGGCGAGGGAGGAGCGATTCTATTGGAGGTGATTTTCTAGCTTAAGACTAGCAGAAATAGCAAAATGAAGGGTATGGCAAGTCCACTGTAGATGCTCTTAGAAGAGAGAGTGGTTGATTATGTAAAAGTTTGGAAACAAGAATAACCATAGTTGCAAAAAATTGTATAATTTACTATTTGAATCTTACAATTCAAGTCGAATCAATTGGGTGCTTGAATCCAGGTCTGGGGCATCATTTCAAATCATCAATTTTGCCCAATGGTTCTTTTTCGATTTTTAGCCGTCTTTTAGTTTATTTTTTATTTTTTCGTTGGCACATGGTCTCTCAAAGCCTTTTAAGCTTTAATATTTGTTTTATACCATTCTTCTCAACCCTAAATGGGGTTTGCATAGTTGACCTTATTTATCGTATAAATAATGAAAGGACGATTTACTTGTAAGTCATATTAAGTAAACTTATTGTCTAATAGGTCTTATGATAATTAATGATATTTTTTATCATATACTATTAAAAACTGTCATTAATTGTTAATTTTCAACGATAGTTTGAAAATTGTCACAAAAAAGTCACTAATTATAAGTTTTAGCGACAATTTAAAAAATTGTCACAAAAAATGTCACTAATTTTAACTTTCAACAACAATTTGAAAAATTTATCACAGAAAAAAGTTATTAATTGTAAATTTTAGGAACAATTTATAAAACCGTGACAAAAACAAGTCACTAATTGTTAATTTTTAGCGGCGTGCAAAAAAATCGTCACACAAAAATATTTTTAACGACAATTGTATTAAAGACTTATTTTTAATAGAATTTGATAGGAATTAAATTCAATTGTTAAGGTAGTTTGCCCTTAATGGGGAAAAAGAGAACTTATTGGTCCTACCAAGTAAAGGTCCTTGATTTTGACTGACCTAAATTCCATAATAGTTAATCGTAAACATCTGAACACAAGAAGCCCAAGCCATCCAATCCATCTCCACCAATTGAAACAATTTTTACCATAAGGCTGTAGCTGCATCATCTCAATTATGTTCACCTAAGTTCAGGTTTTGAACATATTTTTAGAAGGCTATTATGGCTAAGCTGGAATGGTTGTCCGTTGGTATGGTTGCCGTCGAAATTATACATAGGCCCCGTTTGTTTTGGGGGGTAATGGATGGGAGGGGATTAGGATGGAAGTAGGGTTACGTAGTGTTGTGTTTGTTTGTAGAGTTGGGGAGGAGATTAGGATGGGGGAGGGGTTATAGATGGAGGTTGGAAGGCGGATTGGGATGGAGGAGGTAGATGTGGTATTAGAAAAATAGTGAGGGGATTAGAATTTTTTATATTTTTTACATATTGGGAATTTTTTAAAAATATTAATGTTTAATTTTTTATATTTTTTTATTTGTTTTATTATTTTATATAAAAATAAATTAATAATTCCTGCACTAACAACTATCATCAAAACAAACATAATTTTACTTAATCCCCTCACTATCAATCCCCTCACTATAAATTCTCTCTATTCTATCTCTAAAAACAAACGGGGCCATATAGAAGTTGGTTGCTCTTGACTTGCGTTATAGAAAACTGAAACAAGTTTGGAAGGGAACCAAGGTACAATATTATTTCTTTACAGTTCATACATCAATCATATTGTACTGATGTGGAAAATAATTTTTCTCTCTGTGTTTTTGAGAGGATATTAATAATCTGAAATTCCTTTATCTCAGTCATTGTTATTATCCAACCAAAACCCCAAACTTCTCTGGACTCAACAATCTTGAGGAACTATTGATTGATAACTGCATAAGGTTGGTAGAGATTGACAAATCTATTGGATGTCTCAACAAACTTATTGTCCTAGACATGCTAAATTGTAAAAAACTTGAGCAGTTTCCTTCAAGGATTTTGATATCGAAATCTCTTGAGTACCTTGATCTCTCGGGCTGCTCCAAACTAAGAGAATTTACTGGATTTAAAGGATCACTATCAAAATCATTGCACACATTTTTCTCATCTTGGGCATTGCCAAGAAAGAACGTGGATTCAATTGGTTTTTCACTACAGGGCTTAAGAAGTTTGAAGATAGGCAATTTCAATATGTCATATCTGCCCAGTGAAATTGGGAGTTTGGTTTCATCAACACATTTGCATCATCTCAATTATGTTCACCAATTGAAACAATTTTTACCACCCGGTGTAAGTACGTATTTTTTTGTGATGAATCCCATAATTGAGATGAGTACGTATTTTTTTGAAACAATTTTTACCACCCGGTGTAAGTACGTATTTTCCGGGGAATTAAAGAACGGAATTAAATTGGGAGTTCAGTTTATTTTTACCATAAGTGCGTATTTTTACCACCCCGTGTAAGTACGTATTATGTTTACCATAAGGCCGTAGCTGCATCATCTTATAATTCCCCCCTTCTATTCTCTCTGTTTATTTGTTATATTGCATGTTCTAGTTTTTTAGTGAACATTGGGTCATGGAAGTGACAACTTCAAATTTCAATTGGTCTTTGTATTGTGCAGATTATTATTAATTTAAATTTCAAAAATTGTTTAGTGTGGTAAGAACTGAACCTCATGTTGGACTTTGCTTTCAGTGCTAATGGGGGTAAGGTTAAAGCAAAGGGAACAATCTTCTTGTCAAACATACAGATGGTCTTTGTTGCAAATAAACCTGTTGGGAATTTTATTGCTTTTGATATGCACCTGGTATGGAAATGGTTTTTTGCATGCCTTTCTTTTATTATTGTTCTTATAACGGTTTGGATATTTGGTCTATCTTTAACGATATCTCTTGTAATTTTTCCCATTCTGTTTGCATTTTCATTATATTGTGGCTAGCTAATTTATGGCCTCATTCTGCTGGTTTTTAGCAGACAATCTGCTGGTTTGCCTTTTTAACTACATTCCTCATAAATTTTTCCATTTTGTTTGCCTTTCGTCTTTTTCCTACGTTTTGTTGGTTTGTGGCTAAATCAGCCTCTACCTGCATCAATAAGAAATTAAACAAAAGCATTTTGTCATTTGACACCCTAGATACCTAGTAATTGAATATTTTGGGAGAAAACATAAATAACAATATAGTTTCTTAGTTTAGATGGGTAATAATAGGAGAAGAACATGATGATGATGTGCAAAAATCAATGGCATTATTCTTATTGGAGGTCTTTCTTTTCCTTTTTTGTTTAAAAATTTTTATTTTACATTCTTTCTTTTTCTTCTTGTTCTTTGTGGAAACCTTGATTGGATATTTTGTGCAAGAGCAATGAGAAGGGAGTGCATATGGCGGAGATAGTGTAGAGAAGAGGCAGAAAGCCTTGAAAGTGGCTTTAATCAGAAAAATCAATTTCTTGAAAAGAAACTATAATGCACTACATGTCAGCTTGAATTTGGGCCTGAATTATGTCAGGCCAACATTATCTGGTTTGGGGGCTTCATCAATGGCCACCTAAATGTTCTAGGTTGTCACTCACGTCATCCATCCCAGGGACTCCATTATGCTGCTTACCCTATGACCGTAGCTAGTGGCAACTGTGGTAAGTCTGCATCTGAAATGAAATGAAGCTACACTGGCTTAATTGAATGGAAATTGAAGTGGAATGGAAGTTGATCAGATTGATCATCTATAAGTAATGGAAAGTGAAGAGGACGTTCCATGTAGGCTTAAGTGAAAGGGATGAAATGGAGAAGAGTCCAGGGAGTATCTCTGGTCAGTGAATTGTCCCAAGTTAGGGGAAATTATATAAAAACAGTTATTGGTGATAATTTTACTAGTTTGAGTTGCTTCTGTAGCCTACAGAGATCTAGAATTAGAAGTGAAGAACATCATTTTTATTGATGAATTATCTATTTATTTATTTACTTATCTTGATTGATGCATACGTGGATTTCCCAAAGTCCTCTATTTATACAGACATTTGGATTATTCTAGACTATGCAAGTGACTTTAGAATTCTTTTGTTCATAGGGATTCCAAAGAGACTAGTTGATTTCCAAAGCATAATTACCATTATTCTTCTAGAGTGTAGTTGGTCCAAGGCAACGCTTCTAGTCGTCTCTATGAGGTAGAATGTGCTAGAAAGTGCATTATTGTCCAAAACTTTCCCTTAATGCACTTCCTTTACTACAATCAATTCTTTGAGATATGGTAAAACCTTTCCTTAGGAAGTGCCTTGATCAGTAAATCAGCAAGCTGCTCTAGAGTTCTACAATGCATGAGTTGTATCTCTTCTTTGTCAATTGATCCTCGGATGAGTGATATGTTATGGCTATATGCTTGGTTTGATCATGACTTACTGGATTCTTTTCCATGTCAATCGTTGATTTATCGTTACAGTATACGATAATTCTTTCGGTTTTCATTTCATTAGTGTCTTCTAGAATTCATCGAAGCCAAATAACCTGTTAAGTGGCCTTAGCTGCTGCTGTACTCTGCTTCTGCTGAAGATTGTGCTACAAGTTTTTGCTTTTTTGAAGCCCAAGAACATGTGTCTGAACCAAGAGAGAAAACATAACCTAATGTGCTTTTCATGTCATCCAGACTCCCTGCGCAATCACTATCCGAATAGCCAATTAACTTTGAGTCCTTTACTGCCTTGTACATAATACCATAGTCAAGTGTGCCTCGCAAGTATCTCAGAATTATTTGGGCAGCTCCAAAATGAATTTGATTTGGATGCTGCATGAATCTGGACGGCAAACTTGCAGTAAACAAAATGTCTCGTCTGGTAAAAGTACTGCCAATCAAACCCCCATAAATTGAAGCATCAACCTTTTCACAGCTTTGCCATTTTCAGCTAAAGGAGCAGAAACAGCCTTGCAATCTGCTATATTAAAATTTTGAGTTTGATAAATAAAAATGCCTTCTTCCATTTGAGGTACTTCAATGCCGAAAAAATAGTGCAGCATCCCTAAGCCACTCATTTCATAAGTTGCTTACTGATATCCTTCTTGAATACTTGCATCATCTTGATGTCTTTGTCTATGAGAATCAAATCATCCATGCATCCATAAACAATGAGAATAGAGACATCTCTTCTCATGACATACAAAGTAGGTTCACTTTTACTCTTTTCGAATCCTCTCTTTGTGAAGTAGCTGTCAAATTCACTATAGTAAGCACGGGAGCTTGTTTTAGGCCATAAAAGGGCCTTATTCAGTTTATAAACTTGATGTAGGACGAGTAGGGATTACTTTCCTACAAGTAGTGAGCCCGGTTTAAATATACTGGTAGTAGCAACAATGGACTTATAGGGCTGGATTTGGTGAGATTTTTTGGCTGCAAAAATAATTAAAAGTAGGAGTTTAAGGGTTTGTAAAAAGGTAGGGTCTTGGGAATGAAAACACAATTGTTTAGGGACAGTTGGGTGGTTGTTCTAAGCATTGTGAACAGTGACGTGAGCAGTAACCTTGCTAGATAGAAGAAGAAGAAAAAGAAGAAGAAGAAGAAGAAGAAGAAGAAGAAGAAGAAGAGAGAGAGAGAGAGAGAGAGAGAGAGAGAGAGAGAGAAGTGCTTCACTCTCGCAAGGAATAGGCCAATCACACAAACACAATCTCAAAATTTCATAATATTAACTCTTCTATTGAATCATTGAGATTACCCATATATTTATGGGCTAAAGACTCTCCTAATTCTATGACGACTATTTCTCCAAATTTAGAAACTTAAAATATTTAGCAACTACTAATATTCCAGACCAATTATGACTTCCAATTCTACTTCAATCATAATAGGAAACTTTATGACTTCTAATTCTACTTCAATATCAAAATAAGAGACTTGGACTTTTGACCACTAAGATTATTTTAGAAATAATAAAACCCATATATAATAACCCATTTAATAACTTGACCCAAAATAAAACCCATGGGTGACCCTACAACCCATGTCCAACAATTATTGGAATTACCATTATACCCTTAATTACTAAAACCTACTATAATGACATGAAAACTCAAAATTATTCCAAATCTTTAATTCTTGATGCCCTAAATGTGCTTCATGTGAAATTCTAGATTTGCTCCTTTTCTTCTTTCCATGATCTTCATCAAAACTTTTAACTTCTCTCCCTTTCACCAAGGATCCTTGAGGCTGCTTAACATATATTCCCTCTTTAAGTTTTCCATTTAAGAAGGCAGATTTAACATCAAGCTGAAAAAAGTTCAATTTCTTTCGAGCAGCAGCAAGTGCAATCAAGGTTCTCATTGTTTTCATCCTTATAGTAGGAGAAAAGGTCTCAAAGAAATCTGTATACCTAGTTTCTGTGTGAACCCTTTTCCCACAAACCTCCTTTAATCTACTCCCATCTTGATTAAGTTTTGTCTTGTATGTCCATTTCACTCCAACTACTTCTCTTCCTTTTGGCTGATGAATAGGCTGCCTAAAATCTTGAAAGGTTCAAAAGTTTAGGCAGCCTGTTCTCGTTTGTCATTGATCTCACTATTTTAGCAATGGTTCTGTTCTACTTCATTGCAACTCCATTTTGTTGTGGGCTATATCTGGTATTGCTTCCAAATACCTTAATTTTTGGAATATTCTTCAAATTTTGCTGAGGTATATTTACCTTTGTCACTTGGAATTGTCTTGATGGGACAACCGCCACTTTGCTTTTCAACAAGGGCTTTAAATCTCTTGAAAACTAGCAATGTCTTGACTTTTTCTTCAAGTACACCCGAGTCATGTAAAAATTCATCAACGAAAATAAGGAAGTGCAAGTGATGCTTCAAAGTAGATCCTCATTTTGCCACAATCTCGATATGAATGAGCTCCAATGGTGCTTACACTCTCCATGATCTTCCTTTAGAAAATGAGACTCAGTGCTGTTTTCCCAAAATGAACCCTTCACAAGTGTCCATTCTTGTTCCAATCTCTGGTTATCCACTTATCATATTCTTTTCTTGAAGCAATTTTAGCCTATGAAAGTTCTAGTGGCAAAAATCTTTTGTGCCATAGACATGAGGCCTCCACTACATCACCTCTGGAGGCACGGCTTCATAGGAAAATTCAATTAGAAAGTTTCTATTTCTCTCTATTTTTACTTCGGCTATCACTTGATTCATTTTATAAAAAAATTTGCAGGCATTATTTTTGAAATAAAGACAATATCCATTTTTGACTAGTTGTCCAACACTTGGCAAGTTTTGTTCAAGGTCTGACACAAGCAAAACATTTCTTGTATATGCCCCCCGCCGTTTTCCACAACATTAGTGCCTTTTCCCTTTGCTTCAACAATTGCTCCATTCTCCATATGCCCTTTGATGTAATTGTATCCATGCCAAGGAAGATTGTTTCCTCTCTTGAGATGTGATTAATACAGTCTACAGCCATTACCAAGGTTCCATTTTTTTTTTTTTTTTTTTTTTTTTTTCAGGAGGCCAATTGGAATGCATAAATCAAATTTTCATCTTCCTCTTTTACTTCTGAAAAATTCGCTTGATCATTTGACTCAATTTTTTTAATACATGCCCAAACTTTTGGCAATGATAACATTGGGGCTTTGCAGCGAAACCATTAATTTAAAGTAGAATGATTAGGTTGCTTACAAATCTTGAAATGCCATTTAGAGTTATGGGGACTCATCATTTTTTTCTTACTTTCTCCTTCCTTTATGTTTACATGATGATTTTGTGAATATGCTTGCTTCTTTTTATTGCTTGAATTTTCTTCCAAAAAATCTTGAGGCTTCAAGTTTAACTTGGACTGAAATGCACTTTCAACAGATTGATCAGAGTGCTTCAGCTTTCTTTGTTCTTGAGATGAGATTGTAGTGATCCCACAAACTCTTAAATGGACATAGTGCTATACTTTTCAATAGCTGCAACAACATACTTGACACCATTTTTTTTTTCCTTAGCATCAACAAAGGGAGTTTTATTATTAAAAGTCATGAAAAAGACAGAGGGCAAGGAGTCCTCGAATCAGAAAGTTATTAGAGAAAGTTAAGATCAACATACTTGACAAGTATTAGGTATATCTATACTTGTCAAGTATGCTCAAACCCTAAAACCCTTAAACCCTAAAACAAACTTTCTCTAGTAACTTTCTGATTAGAAACACCTTCACTCATCTGATCAAAAACCTTTGTGACTAAAACAAAGGCGACATAGTGCACAAGGCACTTGCTAAAGTGGGGTCTAGGGAGGGCAAGCTATACGCAGCCTTATTACACCCATTTATGAAAAGGCTGAATAACAACTTCCATGACTTCAGAAAAAGACTTAGATAATTTCTGAATCTTTCAATTTTTGATTTTGAAATTCTCTTTGTAAAGCCTGGAGTTTGACATTTCTTAATTTGTTACTTCCACGAAATTCTTGCTCCAAGAAATCCTTGGCTCCTTAAATAGCTTTGGAAACTCCATTCTGAATTTTGTTGGGTGCACTAGCATCCATTCTTCTAATTGTCTAAATCTTTTTCAGTTCAGCCCGTGGAAGTTGGCTCTCATCTTCTGGTTCTATGTAGCCTTTCTCAACAACATTCCACGACCTTTCTGCTTTGAATGAATCTTACATCTTGACTGCTCATAATCTTCTCCATCATAAAATGGAAGGACTGTACTTGAAACTTCCAGCACTTGCAGAGGATGCTGTGCTCTTCTACAAGATTGTTTATCTGCAAATTCCCATGTTGATATCAAAACAGAGAGCTCTGATACCACTTTGATAGTTTTACTAGTATGAGTTGCTGCTGCAGCGCTCTAGAATTAAACTAAAGAACATAATTTTAATTTGTTTTTCTTGATGGAGGTTTACATGGAACTATACTCCTCTAGAATTCTTATATTAATTAGTTGGCGAAAAATATTTGAGACACCTAATTTATCACCCCTAAAAACCACCCTAATGATGTGTCTGACCAGTGTTAAATTTTGATTTGTCAATCATTCCATCATGTGGGTTCTAACCTCAACGACACATCATTAGGGATGGTTTAGGGGCGGTAAATTAGGGGGATGTAGCATTGTTGTTATCTGGCATGGGGATTACAAAGAGCCTTGTTGAGATTTCCAAATCATAATTAACCATTCTTCTCCCAAGTTTATCTTGGAGCAAGGCAATGCTTCTCATCTTATCCATACTGTTGAATGTGCTGGAAAGTGAATTACTGTCCAACAATTGGATAATTTGTTGTATGGTATATTGTATTGGACATTTAAGGATTAACATATGAAAAGAAAGATTGAAATGAAAATATTGAGATGGATAAGTGTTTGTTAGACTTGATCCAAGTTTACAGTGCTAAAATGACAAAGGATGTCAAATAGGTTTTAAGTCGAGGCTTCTAGAAATGACTCAACTTCATTAAACTCAAGCAAGAATATGGGTTTATATAAGTTGAACAGAGAAAATGGACTAATGTACTAGACCCCAAGTGACGGGGATTACACTTGTTAAGTTGAGCCTGCTATAGTCAATGGCAAGGAAACTAAAACTTCTATTAATGTTATTCTATGATGGGTCATGTACAGATTTGATATCTTTAGGTGTGTTATATAGAAGCATAGATTCACCTCACGCTGATCTAAAACTTGCTATATTTTCAGCTTCACAACCATGATGAAAAATTTAACCAACCAATATTCTTGTGCAACAATATTTTCGGACTTGTGGAGCTTGTAAGTACACTTTTTATTTTTGTTTCATTTTTTCAAGTCTCTGCAATGTTTTTCCGTGTTTACTCACATTGTTCTTTGCCTCATACATTAAGATTACAACTCATATTCCTATTCTGACCATTCCCAGGTCGTCCCAGATGACCAGCATAGGGCACTGTACTCAACTCATGCCTTTAAGATCAATTCAGTGAGGCAGTAGAGTCAACAATATGCTTCTAGGGAGGAGCAGTGTGCAGATCCTTTGCAAGAGCACATACTCCAGTGGATGAAATGACGAGACACCCGTAAGTGACTTTGGTTCCTTTCAGTGAGTTAATCACTTTGCCCTCTCGCTTTAGCTACTTACTTAGGAACTAGCTTCACACCTCCCCCAAGAACTCAAAGGTGGCCCAGAACATCTAATGGCATCGCAAACCTATTATTGCCTCAATTTCCTTGGCCTAAAGGGCCGTGGTCCTCCAAGAAGCTAGCTGTGGAGGGTACACCTTCACATAGCTGTTAGCAGATTTGAGGTTTTGTTTGTTATTATCCAAACAAATCACTCCAACTAAGAATAGCCATACACCATTACCCATAGAATCAAGGTTTGAGAGCGCATTCTTAAGAAAATTCTGACCCCTAGTAGTTGGCTTGTAGACGATCCTCGATTTGATTTCATTTACCAAAAAAGGCAAGTGGTATAGCTGAAGATTGTCTTATGTGATTCCATAATTCCTATTTTTTATTTTTCATTCGGCAGATATGTTGATCCAAGCGATCCGTCAAGAAATTTTCTGCAGCAACCCACTCCAGAATCACAGCTGAGGCGTCGCACCTATCACTCCCATCCGGCGGAACATTCAATATAGTTTCTCTATATGCTTTTTTTATTCCCAGGAAATATAGTTCCTGTTCTTAAGACACCCTGTTAAAGCTATATATTGGATTGTATATCTTTTCTTTCAACTAGATGATATGCTTGAGGCAACTTTTTGTATTGTGAATTATGTGAAGCAGGATTTTTGTGTGCCGGGTTATTAGAGGTTTGTGGTGAATAAAATAACATACACAAAAATATTGTAGTATAAATGATCGTAAAAAAATGGATTCGAGTGTCGTGTGATATTATAGTCATCATTTTTTTGTTTTTTGTTTTTGGTTTTGTTTTTTTTTTTTCAGTTTTAAATTTTGGCGGCCAAATCAAACGGAGCAATGTTTGTTGGTCATATTTGGGTATTTCATTTGGGAACATTTGATGTGCAATATTTTGTCATTTATAAAAGAGTAATGTTACATATTTATAATTTGGATTTTTAAATTTATTCACAATGATGCAGGTGTCTTAAATATTTTTTTAAACCAAATCATGTAATTTGGGGTCTTATATATTTAAATATAGTTTTCAAATGTCATCATAATATTTTTTTTAATTAAATTTGATAATAACATTACAAATTTGAGAAATTTTACATCACATTTTGGTGGGAACCACTTCTAAGTGGCAACCATGCAGCATGGGACCTCACGTCATCACCATGAACAAACAAACGCCAACCCCACCACCAATCTCCACAAAACCCAGTTTCGATTTCTATTCAATTTGATTCAATTGGATTCGAGAGAGAGAGACAATGGAGAGCAAAAAGAGGCTGAGAAGGACAGTCATTTGGAAGAGAAGCAATCGAAGAGAATCCAATGGAAAAGAGATGCTAACAACAACAACAATGCTGAGATGGGTTCTTCCACCAAATGGGAATCTCTCCACCGTTTCTTTGGTTTGTCGATCTTGGGGACGCGTTTGTTTCGATCGTTTGATCGGCGAAGATGGTGACAACACCCTCGATTTTACCATTCTCAATTGCGATTACTGTCGGAGGTTGTTTGGATCCGAAGATACCCTTCTGAAGTAGGCGTTTCTGACGAAATTTTTTCGTGGTGTCATGTATGTATAGACGTGACGATGATGATGATGAAAAAGATAGTATTAGGGTTACTTCGATTACCAGAATGGTGTTTCCTTCTGGGCTTCTTCAATTGACTGATCATCACCTTCTTTATCTTGCGAAAAGGTACATCAATTTCTCTAAATTCAGAATTTCCCAAATTTTTTTGGTGTCTACTTAGTGAAATTTTAAATAGGAAAAATTAGTGAAGCATTCCTCCCTAATTTAGTTAGTAGGAGAGATCCTGATGAAATTTCTTTGTGAAATCAGATATGTGAAAAGTGAAATTTCTGTGTGTCGATTTTTCTTGTGAAAATGTTGAGTGACCCCAATTGCCAAGAAAATATTGTAGGTACTTTATTATATAAAATCTTAATATCAGGAACTTAAACTAAAAACCTTTTATTAAATACTGAGTTGATGCCAATGGCATAAAAGTGTTATTAAAATTAAAGATTTGGTCCTAAATCTGAATTTTGTGGAAATACGGTTGAAACCTGTTTAAGTTAGCTATTTTTTTTTTAATTTTTTTTATTTTAAAAGATCAGGTTGTCCAAATTTTTCTAAAAGCTGTAATTTTGGGAAATTTTGATTTTGGATAATGACTTATAAAACTTTGAAAGGTATGGGGATTGGGGTGTGCCCGATAGGCCCATTTCGGGGTTAGGGTACATTGAGAAGAAATAGTTGCAAAAAATTAAGTTGATTAGATATCAATAGTCCTTTCATTGAATTGCATATGTATCTAAAAAAAATTTTCATAGTAAATGTGATTTAAAGTATAAAACTGAATACAAAGGCAGCAGTGGCTACAGGTGCCTCCCACACAAAAGCCATGCCAATTCTGTAGTAGTTTGTATGTGACGTAGGTATTCATCTATTTGGTAGTTTGTCTGTCTGTGTTTCATAGATACAACCGCTATCTATCAAACTACAAGGCATGGAGTAAACAATTTTGCAACAAAAAATTTATTTGATAACTTCTTTGAAAAAGTATCGGGTGTAGTTTGAAGGACAATTAATATATTTGTTTGAGAGAAAACCAACAATTGAGAAAATTGAAAAAATGGAAATTGTTTGGGATGTCAAAATGTTAGAGAATAATTTGGTAGTTATTGAGAGGCAGTGGAAAGAGTGGGGTTTTCATCTTTTGGAGCAATTCTATAATTTTTGTTGCTCTGGTACAGATTTTTTACTTGTTCCTTATATGCATGTGTATGTTATATTTCTTGGAGTTTATTTTGTTACTTTGATGTGTATTTGTTTGTGATGTGACAGGGTGCTACCCAGTAATATAATATTGTATACAATTCATTATGTGGAGTCCAATGAAACAATATTGCATATATAATTCATTATGTGGAGGGTTAAGGTGGTTGAAAGCTTATTGGTTTTGGCCTTTGAAAATGAAAACAGATGGAAGAATTTTTTTTAATCTTTGTGTATCATTAGGAAATTTTGATTGTGATTATTTGGTGGAAATTTTGGAAAAAGATGCTAGAGTTTATTTTTTATTGTATTGTTTATTTTTTATTTTTATGCAACAAGGTTGTAAGGGTTTTGGATGCTAGGTTAAGGGCCTTAAGGCTGGTTGGAAAGAAATCCAATTAGCTATGTGATAGTAAGCTTAGACTGAAATAATAAGCATGAATCAGGATGGGTGATTAAAATAGATAATTCTTTTCTAATGCATGGGAGGAGAAACAGTTAATGTTCTAAAGTCTTAGAATCTCTCGGTTTCACATCTAAGAGTAGGTTGCAAAAACAGCCTCAGGATAGCTCCCCCCCCAAAAAAAATGATTTTTGTAATATAAGAATGGGCCTTTTCTCTAAGTTCAAAGGATATTAAAGTCATATCACACCTATGACTTAGTGCTTACCAAATAGGGGCTTTTCATAATGCTACATGCCTTCTTCGACCTGTTTATCTTGTTGCAACGTTTATACTACCATATGAATCTTGCGGATAATAATTCCTTTCCTGCGTAATTTTTCTTCAGCGACTAATAATTCAGATAGACATTATATGTACTTTCCAACTGCCACCTTATGTTGTCCTTTTGTGTTATGATTGCTCTCACTGATTTGGCTTATGTTGTTTATCTCCAAGTAAAATACATGGAATACGCCTTTAATTGGGTGGGGTACTCGCAGGAGTAGTGGAATAGTAAGCCACCATTACCCGGAGACAATTAAACAACTGTACTTTTAAATTATAGATATATTACTTTTTGTTTTTCCTTTATCGTTTTGAAAAAAAAAAGGTTTATAATTTTCTTTCCTCTATATTAGTTCTCAGACAACAAGGTGCCCTTAATTTTATTGAGAAATAATCTCCTTGCTAATTTATTCAGTAAATGTTTCTGGTTTGATTTGAGCAACTAGTGAAGGACTTGGACTATTTGCAAGAGAAAGCATAAAAATCTTAACAGTGCAAGAGAATTTCTTTGTTCATAATTCATGTAAGTTATGCTCAAATTTTATTGTTCATATTGTAGGTCACCAGAGATCAGAGAACTCTCCCTAACTTTTGAGAGAAATATTAAACATGAAGGATGCAATAATGACATTTTTTGTATCATTGAAGTGATAGGCATAAACTGCAAGCAGATAGAAGCCCCAGAATTGTTAGGCTTGGTCTTAACTCAACAATTGTCTCCTGAAATTGCCAAGAGTCTAAAGGGACTAAAACTATTGAGATTAGAAATGGTTCCTATTTCAAAAGTTAGTCTGAAGAATTTCCTATCAAAATGTCAAAAGCTTCAGAAAGTAGAGATCTGGCATTGTCTTACTTTAGAAGGTACGGAATCAAATTTCTTAGCATCATGTGAGATAAAGAAGACAGAAATGAATGGTGTTACTAAATGGTCCCTTAGCAGAGATGAAGAACTGTATGACATGAAGAATCTACTGAATTTACATTGGCAGTGAGGTAATTGACCGAGCTTATGAAGAATCAAACATGGTAAGTCACACAATGGGTTCAATATGTGAGAGTTATAATATTTATAGAATTCTTGTTTTAGAACTTATTTTGTGCTTGTATAAGGGTTTGTGTTGTTTTCTATGAACACAGTTTTGTTCTTTATTGTCTGCCAAGTAAAAACCTTCTCATTTTGTCTTCTCTCCGTCGAATCAAGTTTTGTCCCTGCAACAGAAAAAAAAAAAAAAACTTATTTTTGGTTTCCCTTGCACATTTTTAGAAAAGTTCTTTATTTGCTTTCAATATCTATTTGGTTGGAACATTTAATTGAGGGTAGTGGTCGAGTCTGGTGGTAATTAGTCCTGTGGCTTGGTTACATGTTTCCTTGGAACCAAGAATACTATCTTTTGTTCTAACTTACGGACCTCGGGCTTGTTTGGGAACATTGATTTTTAGCCAAAAAGTCAAAAAGGCACTGCAAGTTGTCATATCATTCTCTCTACTTTCTCTATACATCTTTTCATAAAAAGCCAAAAATCCACTAAAAAAGCCAATTCTTAAACACCCAAATGGTTGTAATTATTGAGTGGATTTCAAGTTTAGTAGCCATGGAAAACTGGTGCTGGTATAGCGCCTTGGAGATTGGAATGATTGGATTGACTCAACATAGTTTTTCCTTGGTTTAAATGTTCCAATCATTAAAATTTTTTCTTTTTGTGGCTGCCTTGACAATGCTTCAGTTTGTTACACTTGGATTAAACGGGTTGATACACTTCTACCATTTATAATGAAAGACCGCTAAGTTGTTGAGTGTTTATTGGTGTGTAGAACTAAAGATGTTTTAGCTTTCAGTAGATGGACTTTAACCATCTTTACACCATATATTTAAACTACCTATGCTCATACAATCTCAATGTTAAACTATAACCTATGGACACACACCTTGTAGGGTTTTTAATTGGCCCATTGGACACCACCGTATGGGATAAAAGCTGGCCTGTGTGAAAAAAACATACCCCTATTAAATAGAATCTGATTTCTTCATATAAAAAATGAATTAGGACCATGAGAGTTCAACCAAATGCATGTAACTTAGTTTGCAATTATGCAACACTAATAGTTTGTAGGCCGTAACGGATAGTTCTCTATTTTCACCATTTTGGGCATATCCTTTTAGGTGCTTATTGCCTATAAGGGGCGATTGAAAGAAACAAGACTGGGTTTAAGTCGTAAAAGGTACATGTTCCGTCTTTTGTTGAAGAGTTTGAAAGTTAATATGTATGTACAAAAGTAGATGAAAGTTGTTCGAGCACTGCATAGGTTATAACAAGTTTGCTCATTTTCAATGTATTACGTAGATGTGTTTGATGATACATTAGTTGTACATGTCTTTATTTACAAACACTAATAATCGAGGAGATCTCATAGAAATCAAAGTATGCTATCCACATGATTGAGTCTGAAATGTTGGGATTCTCACAGCAACTAATCCTTTTAAAAAATAGCCATTTGGAATTTTTGGACATTGAAAAGGTTGTGCTTTTAATTGAAAAGTTCAGCCCACACTTCTCCTTAAAACCCAAGTATTAAGGAGAGGGAAACTGGAGCCTTATAACCAGTATAGATGGGGGTAACTCCAGGCGATGTGGGACACATTCCAACACACCCTACTGGACAACAACATATAGTAGCAGGACAAATGGCACACCAATCACAGGCCTAACCAAACTTTGATACCAAATTAAAAAGCCCAGCCAACACTTCTCCTTAAAATCTAGGTATTAAGGAGAGGGAAACTGGAGCCTTATAACCATCATAGATGGGGCAACTCTAGGCGATGTGGTACACATTTCAAATGCTTTTTTCCTCCTCCTTTATTATTACTATTATTTATTTATTTATTTATTTTTAAATTCTAATCGAATAAAGAAAAGAAGGTTGGTTAAGAGAGAATGAGAGATAGTGAGAGAATGAGAGTCTATAGCGAGGGAGCTTCTGAACTGCGAATCGAACAGAAGCTTATTATCATTCAGATGGATGGTGATTCCAGAGGAGGTTTAGTGGAGATCATTGAGCGGAACTGACTTAGAAGATATACTATGAAGATAGATTTGGGGGGGGTCTCTTGGGCAATGTGAGCTTTGCGTCAGGTTTGGAGTTGGCGCAACAATCGATCCTTTTCCACCAAGTATAGTAGTAGTTCAGCAGTTTTTTGTCGTCCGTTTGGCAAGGAAGGTTGGGGCTAAAATAGCCACAAAAGACAAATAGGCTATTTTAGCCACAACAAACAAAACATCACATCCAACCCATAATCATTACACTCCTCTCTCACAAAAAAAAGTCAAAAAAGCCAAAAAGCCAAAAAGCCCTTCCCAAACCAAGCTTTTTAGCCCAGGCTAAAATAGCCAAAAAAGCCAAAAAGTCAAAAAGCCAACCCACTTCCCAAACGAAGGCTCAGAGATTTAGTAACAAAAGTGCCGTCTTCGTTGAGATGACAAAATGGGAGGCTAGGGTAAAAAGAGGTAATATCATTATTCCGGCAGGGCTAATGGTCAAAGGTGGATGGTAGTGGCCAAAATGCTTAAACGAATTATCCATGGAGAGTCCAAAGTTAAGGAAGATGACAAGGGAGAACAGCATCAAAGTGACCATAATTTATTAAGGAATCGTAGAGGAAACACAGAAGTGAACATTTATCAGAAAACAGGGGCAAACAGAGGAGCTTTGTATGCCGAAGTGCTCATGCGCAAGATGGTGGTATGCGCTAGAACTGATTTCTTCAATGATTGAGCACAGATTGAGAAGGAACTATGTCGATCGTTTAAAACTATAATTAGATGGCCTTTTCATTTAAACAAGGTTCTGTTTTTTGCAAATAGTGCTGAGGAGGTTGATTACTATGGTAGGTCTGGGAGTTTGCTTCTTCGAGAAGGGCATTGTAGTAAGGCTAGAAGGCTAGTTGGAAGAGATGCACAGTAGGGCCAACGTCATCGTGTCAAATGTAGGATGGGTCTCTGTCTGTGATTTGCCTTTTAATCTTTAGAATGAAAGGGTTTTCGAATGGATTGGGGCGAAATGTGGTGGTCTGATACAGGTGGATAGTAGAACCAGATCTTTTGGAAACATCTTTGAGGCAAGATTAAAGCTCAGAGGTTATGGTAATGGCTTCTTACCTGCAACTGTTCATGTTCAGTTCGATGATACTTCTATTGTTGTTCGATTGAAGGCTTTATCAAAGCCTGTTGGAAGATGGGAGGTTCCAACCAGAATTTCCAGGTGACTTCAGCGTCGGAGAAAGGGGAGGTGAGGAGTTGTAGGGGACAGCCACGACATGTGGCAGAAAGAAGGAGAGGAGTCCAGCGGACTTCGATTGGGATCTCAACAGTCTTTTTGATGCAGATTGTACTATTGAGGGTGGGGATAACGAAAAGGTTTCTAATCTCTGAATCAGGTCAGTCCTTCTATTAACCCAGACTTAGCATTTTCACCTTCTCATAAGGGGTACAAGCTATTCTTGAATCTTCTTTTTTTGGGGAAGGGGATAGGGGTGGGGTTTCAGTGTTTTACACTTCCAGTCACTATGTCCTATTATTGAAATCTCACCAATTGATATTGTTGTACAAGGGGTTACTTCTAAAATCCTGAGTGTCACTGTGACTGAGTCTACCATTGTGTCTGAGTCCTTAAATGCTATTATTTCTCAGGGTTAGGTGAATGACAATCAAGGTGGGGTCTCAGGTAATCATTTTGAAAAGGGGGGCCAGGTTTTTAGTGAAGGGAAGGAGGAAACAAAGAGATGACTGAAGGAGTTGAGCAAGAATGAGACTTGCTGTAACGCCCTCAAAATCAACCCATTATATATATATATATATATCATTAACATGCATTATTTAAAGAAAACAATTTATTAACTCATTCATCAGAGTATTACTAAATAAAAGCTTTACATGTAACATCGAATAAAATGCCCTACAGGCTTACATCTTTCCAAGCCAACACTTGGATACAAAAAGATGAGTTCTAACTCAATACAAGAAAAGCCCTAGGCTTGGATGTTTACATGTACAAATAAATAAAGACAATTAACTAAAGATAGTCTTCAAAATCCAAGTCCCTTCCAAGCTAAGTCCTTGGAGGTAGCTTATCACCTGAACCTGAAAATAATGTTCCCATATAGGGTGAGCCATAGCCCAGTAGAAATATACTAAACCACATATAAGCAATGAATAAAGCAATAGCATTCAACAGATGGTTAACCAAGATAATTAATTAATTCATTTTACAGTCTCTTGACACTATTGTCTAAGACACGTTTTACTTTCCAATTTTATCAACATGGCTCAGAACCTGGCCAAACTTACAACAGTGAATTACATATATCATATTCACATCTTTCCAATATCAACAAACAAATGAGACTCAAGCCCAAATCAAAACACTTCATACTTCCAGATTGATACACATTTTAGTGCTGTATCAATAAAACACTTCAATATAAATAAGCACACATAAAAGTGATGCTAATGGAGTCCATCCCCTATCTCCTCCCAAACAAAATCCGGTTTAGAGGTCCATCCACTATCTTCCCCTAAACCGTGGAGTACATCCCCTATCTCCTCCCACACAAAACAATGTATGCAAATGCAATGCTCAATCAATACACGTATTTTCTGTATCAATGCAATAGTCAAAATTAATGACTTAACCAATGTGATTAGTTTCAGTTATTCCTAATCCACATGCAATGTCTACAACAATCACGACTATCCTCCACCGATAGCCCAAAACAGTTATTTCTAAACTGAAAATAACTATGTCAACAATTCAATAGACAAATGATTCAAATTATCCAATTACGCCATTTAATCAATGAATTCCCCAATTTCATGAATTTAACCATCTTTTCCCAATTCCATGAATTAATTATACAAATTAATTTAATAATACAACTAGGGTTTTTCCCAAAATTTACCAAAGTATCCCCAACTTATCAAAATCCCAAAGCTTAGATCAAAACCTATAAAATGGAGTAGGAAATCCCTACCTCAAAGAAAACAACCCAAAAGGTGAAGACAGAGATGAGTGCCCAAAAACCAATGTGCTCCAAATCGCCAAATGTTCAGATTAAATGAAAGCCCTCGACTCCCTCTATATTTTTAATAAAGCAACTAGGGTAGAAACACCCTCTAAATAGATCAAATCTAAGAAAGAAGGTGAGTAGGGAGAGAGAGAAGTCGGACCTAGGGTTTAGAATCAAAAGAAGATGAAAAAGACTGATCAAAACCCGCTGCTGTGTATATAAACTGGACAGGCTCGCTCGAGCGAAGACTTTGTCGCTCGAGCGACCAGACACAGAGAAGCTACGCTCGAGCCAAGGAAGCCTTGCTCGAGCCAACAACCCAAAAGCTCGCTCGAGCGAAAGAAAACTCGATCGAGCGAAGAACTCAAACCCTCAGGTCTGTAACCAGACACACGCTCGAGTGAAGGAACTATTGCTCGAGCGAAGAACGAACTAACTCGCTCGAGCGAAGAAAAGCTCGCTCGAGCCAAGAATGCACAGCTACAGGTCCAAATCAGACGCAACCTCTCGCTCGAGCTACCAAACCCCCGGCTCGAGCGAAGAACCAAAAATAACAGCTCGCTCGAGCGACAAACTCCTCGCTCGAGCGAAGATCCAAAATTCTGGACAGCAACACTTGGTTTCTAAACCCAACCAACCTGAAACAAACCTGCCCAACACATCCTATAACTCCAAATGAGAAAAAAAAAGGGATAACAACAACAATTATATAATGACAGAATCTACGGAGCCTAAGTCCAAATATAATAATCAAATGGGAAAAGACCGGGGTTGCTATAACCTCCCCCCTTCAAAGAATTTCGTCCCCGAAATTAAGCATAAGTTTTTGAAAACAGATTTTTTTTTTTTTTTTTTTTGACAATTCATTAGTAAACATCTTGACCCAAAACTGGTCATTTCCTCTCTTTACCAAGAGGCATCTCACATTAAACATATAACACAACATATATCTCAACCTGTATCATTATTATCCATTATTCCTTTCAATGTTAACAATTCCCATATCATATTCAATCGCATGATATATACAACCCATTCAACAATGTATTCAACAGATGCAATATTACACTAAACTTCTATAATGAAGCAAGTTTCAAGATACACCCATTTACCAATACAAACTCAATGTTTTACAGCTTAAGACATATATAAAGCTCTTAAGTTCAACAATATAACAGAATTTAATTATAAGATTACAAATCAACAAACATGTCCGGATATTTCTGGCGGACTTCCAACTCACGTTCCCAAGTGGCTTCCTCCACTCCGTGGTGTTTCCAAAAAACTTTGACCAAAGGAATGGTTTTGCCTCGCAAAACTTGATCCCGCCTATCCAAGACCCGAACCGGTCTCTCCTCATACGAAACATCCTCATCAATCACTAAATCAGTCCAATCCAACACATGTGATGGATCCGGCTCATACTTCCGAAGCATACTCACATGAAACACGTCATGTACTCCGGACAACTGCGGTGGTAAAGCTAAACGATAAGCGGCCTCGCCAATCCTCTCAAGGATCTCAAACGGACCAATGAACCGAGGGGACAATTTCCCGCTCTTCCCAAATCTCATCAAACCCCGTCTAGGTGATATTTTTAGAAAGACATGATCACCCACCTCAAACACCAAAGATCTCCTCCTACGGTCGGCATAAGATTTCTGACGACTCTGTGCTGTAACAAGTCTCTTACGGATAAGCTCAACTTTCTCCGTTGTTTCCCTCACCAACTCCGGACCCAACAGAGGTGCATCACCCACCTCGGCCCAACAAACAGGAGATCTACACGGTCGGCCATACAAGGCCTCAAATGGTGCCATACCGATACTAGACTGGAAGCTGTTGTTGTAGGCAAACTCCACCAATGGCAAGTGCCTCTCCCATGACCCACTAAAGTCTAGAACACAACCCCGAAGCATATCCTCAAGGATCTGAATAGTACGCTCGGACTGCCCGTCAGTTTGAGGATGATAAGCCGTGCTAAAGGTCAACTTAGTGCCTAAGGCACTCTGCAAACTCTGCCACAACCTGGCAGTAAAACGAGGATCTCTATCTGAGACGATCGTCACTGGAACCCCGTGTAACTTCACTATGTCCGGAATATATAAATCGGCCAGATGATCGACTGAATCTCTAACACGCATAGGAATAAAATGCGCCAACTTAGTCAACCGGTCCACAACTACCCAAATAGCATCACTACCCCGCTGAGTCCTCGGAAGACCCACAACGAAGTCCATAGTAACATGTTCCCACTTCCACTCGGCAATAGGCAAGGGTTGCAACAAACCCGCTGGCCTCTGATGTTCGGCCTTCACTTGTTGACAAGTAAGGCACTTAGATACGAAAGCTGCCACATCTCTTTTCATACCCCGCCACCAGAACTGGCGACCCAAATCCCGATACATCTTAGTGCCTCCCGGATGCACCGCAAGGCGTGAATGATGAAAATCTCGGAGTACCTCCTCTCGACAAGACTCCGGCACAAACAGACGGTCTCGGTATCTCACACTGAGGTCGGGATACACTGCCAAACCCTTCTCAACCTTCCCACCGGAAATCTTCTCACGAAGAGATTCTACCACAAGGTCACCCCTCTGAGCCTCTAACACTCGAGTCACAAGTGTAGGCTGTGCAACAACAGAAAACAAGGCCGCAGCCTCAACGGATTCGCCCAGAAGTAAATCAAACTCCCCAAGTGCACCCAACATCTCCCATTCTCGGATGGCTATACTAGCTATGTCACCAACAGGTTTTCTGCTAAGGGCATCGGCCACCACATTGGCCTTTCCCGGATGATAATGCAACTCAAAGTCATAATCCTCTATGAACTCCATCCACCTTCTTTGTCTCAAGTTCAAGTCTTTTTGTGTAAACAAATATTTCAGACTCTTATGATCCGAGAATACCTCAAATCTCTCACCATAAAGATAATGCCTCCAAATCTTCAAGGCAAATATCACAGCTGCTAACTCTAGATCATGCGTAGGGTAATTCTGCTCGTGAATTTTCAACTGACGTGAGCCATAGGCAACTACTTTCCCTTCTTGCATTAACACACAACCCAGACCCTCTCGTGAGGCATCACAATAGACTGCATAACCCAACCCTCTCTCTGGAATAATCAATACTGGAGCGGTGGTCAGTCTAACTTTTAACTCCTAGAACGACTTTTCACAAGTCTCACCCCATACAAATTTGACTCCCTTCCGAGTCAGTCTAGTCAATGGTGAAGCTAATCTGGAGAAATCTTTCACAAACCGACGATAATACCCAGCTAACCCCAAAAAATTGCGGATCTCAAACACACTCTTAGGCTGTGCCCAATCTTGCACTGCCTCAGTCTTGGATATATCAACAAACACTCCTTCCCCAGAAACTACATGACCTAAGAACTTGACCTCTTCTAGCCAGAACTCACACTTCCCAAACTTAGCATAAAGCTTATGGGCTCTAAGTAACTCAAGCACCACTCTCAAGTGTTCCTTGTGCTTCTCCTCAGAAGGTGAATAGATAAGGATGTCGTCTACAAAGACAACTACAAAACAATCTAAAAATTCCTGGAATATTCGGTTCATCAAATCCATAAAAACTGCCGGTGCATTGGTGAGCCCAAATGGCATCACCAGAAACTCATAGTGGCCATACCGCGTACGGAATGCCGTCTTCGGAATATCCTCCTCCCTGACTCTCAACTAGTGGTAACCCGATCTCAAGTCTATCTTAGAGAAACAACGGGAACCCTTCAACTGGTCAAACAGATCATCTATACGAGGCATAGGGTACTTATTCTTAACCGTAGCCCGATTCAATTTCCGGTAATCCATACAAAGTCTCAAAGCACCACCTTTCTTTTTAACAAAGAGGGCCGGTGCTCCCCACGGCGAAACACTAGGACGTATAAAGCCCTTATCTAGCAACTCCTGGAGCTGAATCTTCAACTCAACTAACTCGGCTGGGGCAAAATGATAAGGTGCCATAGAAATTGGCGCCGTGCCGGGCGCTAGGTCAATAGAGAACTCAATCTCTTGATGCGGTGGCAAACCAACAAGATCCTCGGGAAAGACGTCCGAGTACTCACAAACCACCCTTGGCAACACAATCTGAGATTCATCATCCTCACTAATCGAAAGGTTAGCAAGTAGACCACTAAGCTCACTCTGTCCTCGCGGAACATACCCCGGTGGCAACACATTACCCACCCGGTCCCCCAGAAAATGAAAATACTCTCCACTCACGGTACAACAAGTGACCCTCTGGCGGTAGCAATTAATAACTGCCCGGTATGACGATAACCAGTCCATACCCAAAATAACATCGAAACCTCTCATAGGCATAACTACAAAGGAAAATGGGATTCTATGGTAATCAACCTCTATATCACAACCCCTAACACCGTGTTTCAAAATCAATTCACCCCCAAGAGGTGACACTACACAAATAGGAGATGCTAACTGTGCTAACTCCAACTCCAAAACAGATGCAAATGCAGCAGACACAAAGGAATGAGATGCACCCGTATCAATCAAAACATTAGCAACCGAGTTGCAAAACAAGAAGGTACCTCTCACAACTGATGGTGCCGGTACAAGATCCTGCGCGGTAACAGCGTACACGTGCCCAGACGACCTCTGATCAACCTGCTCAACCCTAGGAGCATAAGATTGCTGCACTGACTGGGACGATGAAGCCCCCTGATTAGCCCTCGAGGCCTGACCCGACTGAACTAGCTGCTAACCCAGAATAGGCCTCAAACTAGATGCACCAGATGTGCCACCCAACTGCGGGCAATACCTCTTCATATGCCCTGGCTGACCACATTGATAACACGATAGTGGCTGGCCTCTACCCTGACTCTGGCTCTGAGATCGAGCCGAAGATGATGCTGCTCTCTGCACTCCTCCCCTCTGAGGACAAACTGGAGACTTGTGGCCCAGCTGGCCACACTTGAAACAGGTAATGTCTCCCTGACTGCCTTTTCCCGAACTGGCACTTGGCACTGGAAAAGTCGATCTAGAAAAGCTACCCTGAGACTGCTGAGGAGTAAAACCCTTCTGTCTCCTACCATCACTCTGACCCTCCTGACTCCTTTTGGAGCCCTTCTGTCCTTCCTCCTCCTCCTGCATCATGATTTCCATGTGGGCTGCAGCATCAACCATACGCCCATAATCCCGAATCATAGTTCCCCCAACTCTCAGCTTGAGGCCACGCCTCAACTTCTTCTCAAACTCAATACAGCGGCGTTCCTCAGACGCCACCAACTCAGGTGCAAACTTGGACAAGCTAGTAAATGCAGCCTCAAACTCGGCCACTGAAGAACTCGACTGCTTAAGCTGACAAAACTGGTCTCTCAGCTTCTCCCTGACTACTGGAGATAAGAACTTCTCCTGGAAAGCATTCACAAAAGCCTCCCATGTACCTCCTATACGACCTTTAGTAAACTTCCACCACTGACCCGCATCCCCCTTCAACTGGAAAGATGCCAAGGTCACTTTCAACCCCTCGTCTTCGATGCCAAGCATCTCAAACGTCTTCGTTGTCTGTTCGAGCCATTCATCTGCCTTAAGCGGCTCTTTAGGATCACCCACAAATTCCTCCGGATTAGACCGGAAGAACTCCCTCTTCAGAAAGGAAGGGCCTGCATCTGCAGTAACATCCCGAGCTTGATTCTCAGCTCTGAGAATGCCTACTGACTCCCTGAATGCCCCTGCTATCTCTCGGGCTAGAGCGCCCATAGCCTGCTGGCCTACTGGCTCGGCCACATTGGCCTGGCTAATTCCCTCCTGAACTGCCGGAATCTCCTCTGGCACAGGCACCTCCTGCCTACCCGGCCTACCACGCCTACCGCGTCCTCGTCCTCGTCCTCGTCCTGACATCCTAATAAAGGAAACAAAGACATTAGCACATTAATAAATGTGCTGAAGCTAAACACTCACGTCCTAATGCATTGGACAACAATAATTCATTCCACGTAAGCACATAATCACATAAGCACCTACGAATTTCATTCCCGGATAATGATAGTCCCAATGCGTTACTATAGTTCCGGTTGGAAGCAGCAGTGATCAAGTGCCTTTCCAACAAGACTACTAGAAACTCAAGGGTCCAATCATCATCCCAGAAACTACATTCCATACCCACATAATCACAAAAACATGTTATCACATAAGCATATAACGTTACACTAAGTCTCTATCAAACGAGACGAACCCATTGTGATACTAATCACTTCCCACGTACCCAAAGTATTCAAACCCGGTACGCTCTGATACCAAGTTGTAACGCCCTCAAAATCAACCCATTATATATATATATATATATCATTAACATGCATTATTTAAAGAAAACAATTTATTAATTCATTCATCAGAGTATTACTAAATAAAAGCTTTACATGTAACACCGAATAAAATGCCCTACAGGCTTACATCTTTCCAAGCCAACACTTGGATACAAAAAGATGAGTTCTAACTCAATACAAGAAAAGCCCTAGGCTTGGATGTTTACATGTACAAATAAATAAAGACAATTAACTAAAGATAGTCTTCAAAATCCAAGTCCCTTCCAAGCTAAGTCCTTGGAGGTAGCTTATCACCTGAACCTGAAAATAATGTTCCCATATAGGGTGAGCCATAGCCCAGTAGAAATATACTAAACCACATATAAGCAATGAATAAAGAAATAGCATTCAACAGATGGTTAACCAAGATAATTAATTAATTCATTTTACAGTCTCTTGACACTATTGTCTAAGACACGTTTTACTTTCCAATTTTATCAACATGGCTCAGAACCTGGCCAAACTTACAACAGTGAATTACATATATCATATTCACATCTTTCCAATATCAACAAACAAATGAGACTCAAGCCCAAATCAAAACACTTCATACTTCCAGATTGATACACATTTTAGTGCTGTATCAATAAAACACTTCAATATAAATAAGCACACATAAAAGTGATGCTAATGGAGTCCATCCCCTATCTCCTCCCAAACAAAATCCGGTTTAGAGGTCCATCCCCTATCTTCCCCTAAACCGTGGAGTACATCCCCTATCTCCTCCCACACAAAACAATGTATGCAAATGCAATGCTCAATCAATACATGTATTTTCTGTATCAATGCAATAGTCAAAATTAATGACTTAACCAATGTGACTAGTTTCAGTTATTCCTAATCCACATGCAATGTCTACAACAATCACGACTATCCTCCACCGATAGCCCAAAACAGTTATTTCTAAACTGAAAATAACTATGTCAACAATTCAATAGACAAATGATTCAAATTATCCAATTACGCCATTTAATCAATGAATTCCCCAATTCCATGAATTTAACCATCTTTTCCCAATTCCATGAATTAATTATACAAATTAATTTAATAATACAACTAGGGTTTTTCCCAAAATTTACCAAAGTATCCCCAACATATCAAAATCCCAAAGCTTAGATCAAAACCTATAAAATGGAGTAGGAAATCCCTACCTCAAAGAAAACAAACCCAAAAGGTGAAGACAGAGATGAGTGCCCAAAAACCAATGTGCTCCAAATCGCCAAATGTTCAGATTAAATGAAAGCCCTCGACTCCCTCTATATTTTTAATAAAGCAACTAGGGTAGAAACACCCTCTAAATAGATCAAATCTAAGAAAGAAGGTGAGTAGGGAGAGAGAGAAGTCGGACCTAGGGTTTAGAATCAAAAGATGATGAAAAAGACTGATCAAAACCCGCTGCTGTGTATATAAACTGGACAGGCTCGCTCGAGCGAAGACTTTGTCGCTCGAGCGACCAGACACAGAGAAGCTACGCTCGAGCCAAGGAAGCCTTGCTCGAGCCAACAACCCAAAAGCTCGCTCGAGCGAAAGAAAACTCGATCGAGCGAAGAACTCAAACCCTCAGGTCTGTAACCAGACACACGCTCGAGCGAAGGAACTATTGCTCGAGCGAAGAACGAACTAACTCGCTCGAGCGAAGAAAAGCTCGCTCGAGCCAAGAATGCACAGCTACAGGTCCAAATCAGACGCAACCTCTCGCTCGAGCTACCAAACCCCGGCTCGAGCGAAGAACCAAAAATAACAGCTCGCTCGAGCGACAAACTCCTCGCTCGAGCGAAGATCCAAAATTCTGGACAGCAACACTTGGTTTCTAAACCCAACCAACCTGAAACAAACCTGCCCAACACATCCTATAACTCCAAATGAGAAAAAAAAAAGGGACAACAACAACAATTATATAATGACAGAATCTACGGAGCCTAAGTCCGAATATAATAATCAAATGGGAAAAGACCGGGGTCGCTATACTTGCCTAATTGAGGAGCATGAGGTACCTCATTTTATGCAGTTACTTTAGGTTATAGGATTGTCACTATTACAAATTAAGGACACTTTCAGGGCCATTTAGGAAGTGTAATAGGTTCACAAGGGAGAAAGCTGTTAGAAAGGAAGGAGAGAGTAGTAAAAAGGGGGTGAGGGAATTAAGGAATTTAGCAAGTTCAGTTAACTATGAGAGGAGGCGTAAGGAGGTTATGGGTGAAAATGTTTTCCAATGAAGATTATTAGTTGGAATGTGAGGGGGTTGGGTTCTCGGAAAAAAGAGGAATGTTATTAAGGATTTTCTAAGGAATAATCAACCGGACTTAGTTGTTTTTCAAGAAACTAAAGTAGAAGTGTTCAATACATGAATAGGTATTCTCATGTATATAAGCTATTTAATATATTGCCAATTGCACAAATGGGATATCCTATTACATGTACTAGAAACATCGCCAACCTTTCGGGAGGATGGAAGAAGTGAATACAATCTTGTAAATGAATGTTTTGATCATCCACTAGAATGAATTGCTCTCTCTTGTTTTTCTCTTGCCATATCTACAACTTTAGGGAGACTTCTCTCCTTGTCTTGTATTTATTTTGGCAATTGAGGTTTTGAGTTGAATGGAATCGAGTATAGTCTAAAGAGGATTTGTAGTGGATAGAATAGGAGGGGTATTTATCTCAAACCCTCATTTATTGTATGTAGATGGCATGATTATTGTTTAGTGGAGTGCATGCATAGTGGTCTCTAGATACTTGTATTGCTGATTGTTATGATTTGTGGTTGCCTTGTGCCTTGGGCCTAGGTGTATCAATAAATTTGAATTTTCAAGTAACCTATCCCACTCCGCTCCTAAAGTAATGTGAAGCGGAGTCCCACATTGCCTAAGTGGAGCTTCATGGAGCTAGGATCCCCATTTTATAATTTGAATTTTCAAATTCGAATTTTGTATAGCTTCATGGAGCTAGGATCCCCATTTTATAATCAAATTGAAGATCCTTAAATGCTCTCTGATCCTTGAAACAGTTTATGTGCATGGCAGTTTCAGTGAAAGAATTGTTATGTGCGTGTCATCTCATTTGGAATTAATTCATGGCTGCACTGCTATGCTATTAAGGCTGACTCCATAGATACGGATAGGTGATAACTCTTGATCTTTTTGTCATGCAATGGCCCTCTCTTTCCAGATGTTTTTATTTTGCTAATTTCTCCCCACATTTCATCTACTCAGTAAAACAACCCCCATGATAGGGGAATATTACAGAGATAACCTTATCAATCAGGTCTAAGTGATATTTAATCTCATTGATGGACTGATGTTCTAGAAGCATTAGAGAATCTTTTACCTAATTGTTTGCTGGTCTACAACTGTCAGACCTCAATCACTTGTTTTGCATTATAGGTTGTGAAAAATTTGAAGAGAAGGTCATAACATTCACGTCCCCATGACCGGCAGACCCAAACAATGGTTGATAACAAGAACGCTGGTACTGGGAAAGGGAACATGTACATCAAGAGGTCTTTGTTCAGGCCTTGTATTTTTCCCTATCCCATCTCAGTGTCACCAGCATTCTTCTCTTGTTGCTTCTCTCACCTTCAATTCATCTCTTTTTTCAACTGCTCTCCCTGCCATTGCTTGTTTGATCAGTAACTTAGCATGAAAAGAAATGTACATGTTCTGTCTCTGTGGAAGTTGGGACAAGTAGTCTTGAAGGAGGTACGTTTTTTATTCAGTGCATTTTTTCCTTGCCATTGCAAATTCATTCACAATTGTTTAACATAAATGTTTTCCGGTCTCATAACTCCGAAGAAGTGTTCAAAATTTAGAATAATGTATTTATGATGCAATTTTTTTTTTTTCAGTTGGACACTCTGTTCAAATTTCATTCACTTCTCTGCAACTTCTATCAAAATCCAGCGCTTTGTTGGTGAATTAGAATTGGAGTTAATTTTCATGGTTTTGAATTTCCATGGATTAACAAAAGTTTTGTTCATCTATTTGTGTCAGACTTGAAGCACAAAATATTTGCATATGAAAAGAAGATTAGTTAGACTTGAAGCACAAAACTACCTCTATTTGTCACCCTTCAGGTTTCAGGTAGCCATCACGGTCAAAATCTTTGGGGATTCTCATGGAGGAACCAATAGAGAAAGGATAGGCGGGATAATCCTCATCGTCTCCCTTATTGCTTGCCATGTGTATTTTGTTAGGTCATCTCTAGTGAGAAGCTCTTGGAAAGTGTTTTCCTAGCTGTCTTCTTGTTCTGTGCGCCCAGTTGTTGTATAGTTTTTTGATAAATGTATTCACTTCCTATTCTTGTCCAGTTGGGGTACAATTACTTGTGTGCATATTCATGCATGTGTATGAGTTGTGCATGTCTTTTTTCCTGTGCATGAAGAACCTTAGCATGAATGCTGAAGCCATTGACAGAACTGCATTAGGAAAGTTAGGTCAGACAATGCCCCATATCATAAAATATAATAATAATAGCATTATCCACAATGCCTTCCCATCATTGTGACTGCAATATCTTCACCTTGTTTCTGAGTGTGCAAGTGATGAGCTCATATTCTGTGATGCACGGTGTTATCCCATTCATCTACTCGTTTATGAAGTCAGGAACAACTTTATGTATCCTTCTGCTTGATTTAAGTCCAATGTTGAAACTAGTCAAAAAAAAAAAAATGTAAAATTACTTGGAAAAATCACATTCCTTGCGCCATGAGGTGAAAATCATGAACAAGGTTAATTGTGAATAGTCACAGCCCACATGTCATGACATTAAAATTACTACCTAGCCTATGGATTTACTTTCCTTGTTTGAAGGGCGTAAATGTTGTCAAATATGATTTTCTTCATCAATCAAATAGCTGGCACAAAAATAACATTAGTTGCCTTCTTAGTTTCCGAATTATGCAGGATATGTTTTCTGACAAAGTGCATTTACCTCATTTGTCTTCTTTGTTTTAGAAAACTATCCGACTTATAACTCAAATTTGGAACTATATGCTTGTATCAATTGGCAAGAAGTTAGGAATTGGGTATTTTTGAATGGGGTTCTGGCAGCTTTCTGATGTGTCACCAATCACAACTAGGAAAATTCTATATTATTGGGTTATGTTTTCGTTTCAATTTAAGAAATAAAATAGTCAATTTACGAGAAATGGCCTTTTTTTTCTCACCTGTCTTCTGGGATTTAGCATCCCCTGAGAAAAATGTACAGTTTTGCCTTTTGTCATTAATCAGTGTTTGCACTACTAGTGACTCCATGCAAATATGAAGTTAGCATTGAAAGACAGAATACAACATTTAGCTTCTGGAGTTCAAAGGAATCCTCAACAACTATAGTCATATGTAATCATAGTTAGATGAGGTGGTCTTGAGGCTTTTCTGGGATTTACATTTACTTTTTTGAGAGAAGGTGTGTAGAGGGAGAGAGAACTCGTACCTAAGGTTTTGGAATCTGAAAGTGGATGAAAAACTGATCTGAAACATGCTGCTGCCTATTTAACCCTGACAGGCTCGCTCGAGCGAAGACTTGGTCGCTCGAGCGACTAGACACAATAAATACTCGCTCGAGCGAATAAAAGCTCGCTCGAGCCAAGAATGCAATGCTTCAGGTCTGCAACCCAGAAGCACGCTCGAGCGACAGAATACTCGCTCGAGCAAGGAACTCGAAAACATACACCTCACTCGCTCGAGCGAAGAAAATCTCGCTCGAGCGAATAAGCACTGCTCTCAGGTCTAAACTAGACGCAATCGCTCGCTCGAGCGAAGCAAAGCTGGATCGAGCCAGAAGACACAAAATACAACCCTCGCTCGAGCGACCAAGCCCTGGCTCGAGCGACCAACCCAAAAACTGGACAGCAACACTTGGTTTACGAACCCAACCAACCTGAAACAAGCCTGCCCAACACATCCTATAACTCCAAATGAGAAAATAAAGGACGACAACAACAATTATACAATGACAGAATAAACGGAACCTAAGTCCGGATACAATAATCAAATGGGAAAAGACCGGGGTCGCTATAACCTCCCCCCCTTAAAAGAATTTCGTCCCCGAAATTAAGCATAAGTTTTTGGAAACAGGTTTTTTTTTTTTTTTTTTTTTTTTTTTTTTTTTTTTTTTTTTTTAAACAGTTCTCAATATCATATTCAATTTCATGATAGAATGATAGAACTCTAATTCAACAATATATATTCAACATATGCAACGTTACCATAAACTTCTATAATGAGGCAAGTTTCCATGTACTTCCATTAAACCAAAACATTTACAATGTTCTTAAAGTTCATTAAAATTACGAAATTTCGACACATGATTACACATCACCAAACAAGTCCGGATATTTCTCGTGGACTTCCAGTTGACGTTCCCAAGTGGCTTCCTCCACTCCGTGATGCTTCCATAGAACTTTTACCAAAGGGATGGTCTTGCCTCGCAAAACTTGATCCCGCCTATCCAAGACCCGAACCGGTCTCTCCTCATACGAGGCATCCTCGTCAACCACTAAATCAGTCCAATCCAACACATGTGATGGATCCGGCTCATACTTCCGAAGCATACTCACATGAAACACGTCATGTACTCCGGACAACTGCGGTGGCAAAGCTAAACGATAGGCAGCCTCGCCAATCCTCTCAAGGATCTCAAACACATTCTTAGGCTGTGCCCAATCCTGCACTGCCTCAGTCTTGGATGTATTAACAGACACTCCTTCCCCAGAAACCACATGGCCTAAGAACTTGACCTCTTCTAGCCAGAACTCACACTTCCCAAACTTAGCATAAAGCTTATGGGCTCTAAGTAACTCAAGCACCACTCTCAAGTGTTCCTTGTGCTTCTCCTCAGAAGGTGAATAGATAAGGATGTCGTCCACGAAGACGACTACCAAACGGTCTAAAAATTCCCGGAATATCCGGTTCATCAAATCCATAAACACTGCTGGTGCATTGGTGAGCCCAAATGGCATCACCAGAAACTCATAGTGGCCATACCGTGTACGGAATGCCGTCTTCGGAATATCCTCCTTCCTGACTCTCAACTGATGATAACCCGATCTCAAGTCTATCTTCGAGAAACAACGGGAACCCTTCAACTGATCAAACAAATCATCTATACGAGGCATAGGGTACTTATTCTTAACCGTAGCCCGATTCAATTTCCGGTAATCTATACAAAGTCTCAAAGCACCACCTTTCTTTTTAACAAAAAGGGCCGGTGCACCCCACGGCGAAACACTAGGACGGATATAGCCCTTATCTAACAATTCCTGGAGCTGAATCTTCAACTCAACTAACTCGGCTGGGGCAAAACGATAGGGTGCCATAGAAATCAGCGCCGTGTCGGGCACTAGGTCAATAGAGAATTCAATCTCTCGATGCGGTGGCAAACCAACAAGATCCTTGGGAAAGACGTCCGAGTACTCACAAACCACCCTTGGCAACACAATCTGAGTCTCATCATCCTCACTAATCGAAAGGTTAGCAAGTAGACCACTAAGCTCACTCCGTCCTCACGGAACATACCCCGGTGGCAACACACTACCAACCCGGTCCCCCAGAAAATGAAAACACTCTCCGCTCACGGTACAACAAGTGACCCTCTGGCGGTAGCAATCAATAACTGCCCGGTATGACGATAACCAGTCCATACCCAAAATAACATCGAAGCCCCTCATAGGCATAACTTCAAAGGAAAATGGGATTCTATGATTATCAACCTCTCTATCACAACCCCTAACACCTTGTTTCAAAATCAATTCACCCCCAAGAGGTGACACTACACAAATAGGAGATGCTAACTGTGCTATCTCTAACTCCAAAACAGATGCAAATGCAGCAGACACAAAGGAATGAGATGCACCCGTATCAATCAAAACACTAGCAACCGAGTTACAAAACAAGAAGGTACCTCTCACAACTGATGGTGCCAGCACTAGATCCTGCGCGGTAATAGCGTACACGCGCCCAGACGACCTCTGATCAACCTGCTCACCCCTAGGAGCATAAGATTGCTGCACCGACTGGGATGATGAAGCCCCCTGATTGGCCCTCGAGGCCTGACCCGACTGAGCTGGCTGCTGACCCTGAATCTGCCTCAAACCAGATGCACCAGGTGTGCCACCCAACTGCGGGCAATACCTCTTCATATGCCCTGGCTGACCACACTGATAACACGAGACTGGCTAGCCTTTACCCTGACTCTGGCTCTGAGATCGAGCCGAAGATGATGCTGCTCTCTGCACTCCTCCCCTCTGAGGACAAACTGGAGACTTGTGGCCCAGCTGGCCACACTTGAAGCAGGTAATGTCTCCCTGACTGCCTTTCCCCGAACTAGCACTCGACACAGGAAAAGTCGATCTAGAAAAGCTACCCTGAGACTGCTGAGGATTAAAACCCTTCTGTCTCCTACCATCACTCTGACCATCCTGACTCCTCTTGAAGCCCTTCTGTCCTTCCTCCTTCTCCTGCATCATGATTTCCATGTGGGCCGCAGCATCAACCATACGCCCATAATCCCGAATCATAGTTCCCCCAACTCTCAGCTTGAGGCCACGCCTCAACTTCTTCTCAAACTCGATACAACGGCGTTCCTCAGACGCCACCAACTCAGGTGCAAACCTGGACAAACTAGTAAATGCAGCCACAGAAGAACTCGCCTGCTTAAGCTGACAAAACTGGTCTCTCAGCTTCTCCCTGACTGCTGGAGATAAGAACCTCTCCTGGAAAGCATTCACAAAAGCCTCCCATGTACCTCCTATACGACCCTTAGTGAACTTCCACCACTGACCCGCATCCCCCTTCAACTGGAAAGATGCCAAGGTCACTTTCAACCCCTCGTCTTCGATGCCAAGCATCTCAAACGTCTTCGTTGTCTGTTCGAGCCATTCATCTGCCTTAAGCGGCTCTTTAGGATCACCCACAAATTCATCCGGATTAGGCCGGAAGAACTCCCTCTTCAGAAAGGAAGGTCCTACATCTGCAACAACGACCCGAGCTTGATTCTCAGCTCTGAGAATGCCTACTGACTCCCTGAATGCCCCTGCTATCTCTCGGGCTAGAGCGCCCATAGCCTGCTGGCCTACTGGCTCGGCCACATTGGCCTGGCCAATTCCCTCCTGAACTGCCGGAATCTCCTCTGGCACAGGCACCTCCTGCCTACCCGGCCTACCACGCCTACCGTGTCCTCGTCCTCGTCCTGACATCCTAATAAAGGAAACAATGACGTTAGCACATTAATAAATGTGCCGAAGCTAAACACTCGCGTCCTAATGCATTGGACAACAATAATTCATTCCACGTAAGCACATAATCACATAAGCACCTATGAATTTCATTCCCGGATAATGATAGTCCCGAAACGTTACTATAGTTCCGGTTGGAAGCAGCAGTGATCAAGTGCCTTTCCAACAAGACTACTAGAAACTCAAGGGTCCAATCAACATCCTAGGAACTACATTCCATACCCACATAGTCACATAAACAAGTTATCATGTAAGCATATAACATTACACTAAGTCTCTATCAAACGAGACGAACCCATTGTGATACTAATCACTTCCCACGTACCCAAAGTATTCAAACCCGGTACGCTCTGATACCAAGTTGTAACGCCCTCAAAAATAAACCCATTAAATATATATATATCATCAACAGGCAATGTTAAAAAGGAAACAATTCATTATAACATTCATCAGAGTCTTACTAACTCAAAGCATTACATGTAACATCAAATTAAATGCCCTACAGGCTTACATCTTTCCAAGCCAACACTTGGACACAAAAGTATGAGTTCTAACTCAAATACAAATAAAGCCCTAGGCTTGAGTGTTTACATGTACTAACAAATAAAAACAAATAACTGAAAATAGTCTTCCAAGTCCTTCCAGGCTAAGTCCTTGGAGGTAGCTTATCACCTGAACCTGAAAATGATGTTCCCATATAGGGTGAGCCACAGCCCAGTAGAAATATACTAAACCAAATATAAACATTGATTAAAGCAATAGCATTCAATAGATGGTTAACCAAGATAATCAATTACATCATTTTACAGTCTCGTGACACTAATGTCTAAGACACGTTTTACTTTCCAACTTTATCAATATGGCTCAGAACCAGGCCAAACTTACAACGGTGAACTATATATATCATATTCACATTCTTCCAATGTCAACAAACAGATGAGACTCAGGCTCAAATCAAAACACTTCACACTTCCAATTTGATACACATTTTTGTGCTGTATCAATAAAAACACTTCAATATAAATAAGCACACATAAAAGTGATGCTAATGGAGTCCATCCCCTATCTCCTCCCAAACAAAATCCAGTTTAGAGGTCCATCCCCTATCTTCCCCTAAACCGTGGAGTACATCCCCTATCTCCTCCCAAACAATATGCAAATGCAATGCTCAATCAATACACGTATTTTCTGTATTAATTCAATAGTCAAAATTAATGATTTAACCAATGTGATTAGTTTCAGTCATTCCTAATCCACATGCAATGTCTACAACAATCACGACTATCCTCCACCGATAGCCCAAAACAGTTATTTCTAGACTGAAAATAAATATATCAACAATTCAATGGGCGAGTGATTTAAATTATCTAACTACACCGTTTAATCAATGAATTCCTCACTTTCATGAATTTAACCAATTTCCCCAATTCCCTTAAATTAATTATACAAATTAATTTATTAATACAACTAGGGTTTTTTCCAAAATTATCAAAGTAACCCTAACATATAAATATACCAAAACTTAAAACAAAACTTATAAAATGGAGTAGGAAATCCCTACCTCGAAGAAAATAACCCGAATGGAGAAGACGGAGATGAAGACCCAAATTCCAATGTGCTCCAAACCACCAAACGTTCAGATTAAATGGAAGCCCTCGACTCACTCTATCTTTTTAATAAAGGATCTAAGGTAGAAACTCACTCTAAGTAGATCAATCCTAAGAGAGAAGGTGTGTAGAGGGAGAGAGAACTCGTACCTAGGGTTTTGGAATCTGAAAGTGGATGAAAAACTGATCTGAAACACGCTGCTACCTATTTAACCCTGACAGGCTCGCTCGAGCGAAGACTTGGTCGCTCGAGCGACTAGACACAATAAATACTCGCTCGAGCGAATAAAAGCTCGCTTGAGCCAAGAATGCGATGCTTCAGGTCTGCAACCCAGAAGCACGCTCGAGCGACAGAATACTCGCTCAAGCAAGGATCTCGAAAACATACACCTCGCTCGCTCGAGCGAAGAAAATCTCGCTCGAGCGAATAAGCACTGCTCTCAGGTCTAAACTAGACGCAATCGCTCGCTCGAGCGAAGCAAAGCTGGATCGTTCCAGAAGACACAAAATACAACCCTCGCTCGAGCGACCAAGCCCTGGCTCGAGCGACCAACCCAAAAACTGGACAGCAACACTTGGTTTACGAACCCAACCAACCTGAAACAAGCCTGCCCAACACTTCCTATAACTCCAAATGAGAAAATAAAGGACGACAACAACAATTATACAATGACAGAATAAACGGAACCTAAGTCCGGATACAATAATCAAATGGGAAAAGACCGGGGTCGCTATATTAACTTATAGCTAGCGGCAAATAAAATTTTTCTAGGAACACTCTCCATTAGTTTAAAGCGAATTTAATTCCTGTCACAAAAATAGTGCTTTAGTGAGTGACCTTAGTTTCAACTTACTGCTAATGATATGATATGCTTCAAAGAAATCTTTTCCTGGTACATTGAGTGTTATGTTAATGTAAGAAACTTTTTGTTAGACTGAGTGGGAGATTTTCTAATACCTTTGTTAACGACATAGAGAGCCACATGTACAATACTAGTTTCTTGTTGATGTTCTTCCTTTCTTTTTTAGAAAGTGAAATTTTATTGCAATTGTTAGGTTAAGAATTTTTGTAAACCATATTTTGACCATGCATCTCCAGGTGTTACCTGATTAGCCCTTTAGTCTTATTGTGTCTTAAATGCTTTCGGTGTCTGGAACTGTCTACTTGCCTGTAATATTTCATCAATAAATTCTGGTAGAATTCAATTACCTTCCATCTTCATCTAATAATTTTGATGTGTTAGCATCGTGTAATTCAAAAAAGGTGGAGAAAACAAACGAGGTAGAGTGTATGGGAATAGGAGAAGGTGTATTCCAAAGGTTTGCACAACCTGGGGATGTGAATGAAAGGGAAATGATGAGCACCCCTTCAAGGGAGGAGACTTTGGATGGGCTTGTCCTTTCTCAAAGTGTGGCTTCTAAAGATGTGTCTTCTACTCCTCGAGAAAAGGAAATCAAGGATGAACTAAAAGAAATATGACTGCATTCTTTGTTCTAGAGATGAGACCAAGAGGAAGCTCGACAAGAAGATTCTTAATCTAAAGCTTGAATGGGCAAAATCCTTTGCTAAGGGGTTGTTTGGGATGATCTAAATAAGTATACTTTTTGAGTTTTTACAAAAAAACATGAAATATGGGTTGGGTTTGAAGTGATGTGGTAGAGGGATGATGCGATTTAAATAAGATGATGTGACTTAAATAGGATAACGACTTTTTAACTTTTTGGATTTTTTACATTATGCCAAACTAGGCCTAATTTGTCTACCAAACCTAAGAACTTCATTGTGAAATTGCAAAAAAATGTGGGATAGTGGTTTTCTTTCTTTTTATGTTTTGTTTTTGTGTCTAGCTTCTTGGGTTGTGAGAAGTGTGTTTTGTGCCCATTCTTTTGGGTTGTGAGAGGCTTGTTTCTTGGTGGTTTGGGTTTGGTGTCTCGTGTTAATTGAGTGTCCTTTGTGCCTATTTCTCTTGGGTTGTGAGGGGCTTTCCTTTCTAGGTTAGGTGCTTTGTGTGTGCCTTTGTAGCAAGGTGGCCTCTTGGCAGTGTTTTGAGTTCTGTTGTATTCTTCTTTTTAGGGTACTTTCTTTTTTGGTAGTAAAAGCTTACTAAAAAAAGGGTTTTGGCTGCTCATTGGAAAGTACAATCCTATCATTAATGAGTACAAATCTATTTGCAGCTGGCTTGATTAGAACCATAGGGCACCAAAGAGGTTGACCTTTAAAATTGACCCATGCCTGTATTCTCATTTGTAGCCACTGTTCTTTGGGTTGTTTAGTGCTCTAAGGAAGTTGAGGCTTTGGCCTAGAAAGTGGATCCCAATTAAAACAAAGGGCGGCAAGTAGAAGAGCAGGAGAAGGTGGCAAAGCAAAAAAGTGAACAAATTGCATCACTCATGGTGGATACCGTGAATCAAAGGAAAAAAGCTTTTAGAGTACCAAAACGTGGTAATAGCCTCTATGCTTTAAAAGTGCCTTTTACATTTAATATATTGATTTGGTAATACGATTGTTATTGGTTTCAGTTTGAATTTGTTTCGTTCTGTCTATTGAAATAATTTTCTTTTCTATGTTGTAAGGATTCCTAATTAAAAATAGTGGAAGTGTCTATATTTTATGAAATACAGGACTTTATATGATATATTAAGTTGCACATCTAAATCTTACATCAACATAAAACATATGGGGATCAACAGGATTTGAAGTTTTAAGGCTAGAGGTTTTTTCACCATCGTAATCAGCTTGGAATGTTAGCAGAGTCTAATATGTTCTTGCCTTAGAATGAGATGCATTTGGATATTAGATAATTTATTGATATAAAATTTGATTATGTTAGTGCTGGAAAAATTCCTGTGGAAGCAGGGATTTGAATGAGCTTCAGATGGTACTTCTGCAATATCACATAATATTGAAAAAGGGGATCAGGCAATATGCTAGTCTCGACAAAGATTAAATGCCAACTAACTTCTTGGTAGGATAATTCTAGATTCTGGTTTGATTGTGCGGGCAGTTGAATTGTTATTTAACAAACTTTATTTGTTCTTTTAAAGTTTATATTTGGCAGAAAGCAAAAATGAAGTTTTGACCAAATTTTATTATGAATCAGATTAGACAAATTAAACATTGTGGAGAAAAATGTTTACCCATTGAGAAGTTAAGGTGAGCCAAATTACCTATACATGTGTCACATAACCCCACTCATAAAGTGGAATATCATAAGTTCAATAAAAGTTCCTCTGGGATAAAATGAACTAAAGGCAACATAGCATTTAGACTTAGGTTGAACTTTTTGGAAATGGTGTTATGCCTAGGGTCATCAAAATAACTGTCATTTTTATTATACACCATTTTCTTCATAAGGAACAAAAATGGTAATAGTGACATAAATGCTCTCATTGATTCCTTTTCAGTGCTTGGACATGAAAATCAATCAAATTGTCAAGGAGTGATTCCCTTGGCCTTTTGAAGAAGTGTCCTTGTAGCACACAATTGCTGCAGCAAAATCTTGTTAATAAAATGTAGAAAGTGATTTTTTTTACTTTTATGGCTGAATTGTTTCCACGAAAACGATACCTTAGGTTTATTCGATAGGGCAAATATTGTTTTTCATCAAAGTCAATGAAAGCTATGTGAACTTAAACGCACCATTAGATTTCTTTGGTTTAATATGAATTGGTAGCTCCTGATTGAAAACTGGCATTGGATCTCTGCAGAAAGAATTATCAATGCAGGACAGCTTACATGTGAACTGGGTCACCAAGTAAAGCTAGTGTTTAATTCTGGCGAACTCATACCCAGGACACATTCTTGGTCCTCCTCTAAATGCCACAAAGCAGTAAGGGGCTGTTGCTTGCTGCTCAAAGCGTGTTGGATCGATCTTTGATGGATTTGGGAACATCGTCTCATCCATGTGAGTCATGCTTGCTGCCCACACCACCTGTTTATCAGAAATTTGTGTTACTTCTAGCTTTTATTTTATTTATATTACACACATTTGTTTTGGTAATTAATCTACAATTATGGAAATATTTGCAATATTTACACATACTTGCCACCCTTTTGGTATTGGATATCCTCCAAATTAGAGTCTCTGTTGCTACTCTCCCTGTGTACTTCGTCTTGCTAAGATCATCCCATGTGAGAAACTCCCCCAGGGTCTTGCTTTTAGCAATCTCCTCTTGTTCTACAATCTCAAAACAGATAATTTTTCAATATGTTCTATTTTCTGGTATCCTTTTATCTTTTTAGTTCTTAAATCTTTCTCATAAATCATGATGAGGGAGCCAGATGGGGGCATACCTTGAACAATGGCAGCATAAATGGATGGTTCATTGGCTAAAAGCCTAATCACGAAGGTAAGGAGGATGGAGGATGTGTCATATCCTCCAATCATTATAATGACCACGTTGTCCTCAATCTCTTCATCAGACAGTAGAGCTGAATTGTCTTCATTATGGATACTAAGCAAGCAAGTGATGAGATCTTGATGAGGGGAAGCACCATTTTTTTTCCAAGGCTACCCTCTTCTCACTTATAAGGTCCATGGGTATGGTTTTCATTTTTGCCCTTGCTCAGAGGCTATGGTTGAAGCGTGTGAAAGGCAATTTCACTAGTACTGACGGCATTCCTTCAATCACGTTTTGAAACAAACCTCTTAGTGCATCTCTTCTTGCTCCTCGTTCTATTCCAAATATAAGTGAACAAATAATGTTGAATGTGAGGGTCTTCATCAAAGGCATCACCTGTATTATCAACAAATTGTTTCATACTGTAACAGCGCCCGCGTGGGCCTCACTACTACAGTTCAGACTCAATTTGTGTCACGGTTCTTAATCTGAACCAAAGAGTCCAAATCTGGCAAATCGTTTTGAGAAACAGATTTTTAAAAAAGTAGTGCCAAACATGGACTGCTTTGCCAGATACAGAGTCGCCACCTAAATATTTTTTATGGGAGAATTTAGGAAACCCTGACTCGGTGCCGAAGGCCACATGTCCGTCATCACCGGAGTTGTCTCGGCTCGGGAGCTTGGGTACGATCGGGGAAGGTCAGCTATGAGCACCCCCTTTCGCCCGATCCGAAGACCGGCCTCTACTAACCGTGATATCCGTTTTTCAAAACTTTATGTGTTCTTATTCCGATTATCAGCCTAGAATTACTATGTTATGCGCACAGCAAACAAGTATAGACTAGATTGCCTAATTTGGAAATAAACATTGCATATCCTTTCGGTTTGAAAATGCTTTGGAATTTGCTACTCGCAAGTAGGCTAAAATACGGATTTCAACGAGTTTTTCCAACTCAAACAATCCAACCTTCACCCACAGGCGTTCAAGCAATTATAACACATAAGCATCTAGCCACATGTTAAGCATGCTGTCATGGTAACATTCACACTCATGCGATATGCTAAAGCGGAAATACTTACATAGTACTCCATGCCAAAACAAAGAACTTGTTAGCAAACATGCATGATCCAAGTCCATGTGAAGTGCCTAATGCATCGCATACAAAATGTTACTAGAATAGGCTCGGCTATCCTAAACATGTCATGTGAAAATGCACAATTATCACATATTCAGTTTGGGAATTGAAGTATTGATGCAATTAGCGTGATGTACCGAGCCTAATGCATGCAATACAAATGCATGGATGCACACATGCATAGCATAAGGTATGCTAATTTAAACGTGTCCTAATACTAACCATTAAAGCGGGTAAGTAAAAGGGAAGAAAGAAGTGAGGTTGGAAGACATACACACCACCCACACACACTTATTACAGATTTGCCCTCGCTCGGAGGGACCGAATAAATATTACAAATTAATTAACTACGCAAGCTAAATAAATATTACAAATTAATTAATTAACAAATTAACTAATTTAGGAAAACAGTAAAACGTCTTGAGAAGCGCGCCGCCATGCGCAAGCTGCCTCTGTTTTCCTCCCTTTCCTCCTCTGGAGGTTGTCAAAACCTCAGGACTACATTCTTGGACAGAGGGGATCATCACCGGCTAGATGAAATTTCCACCGGCATTGTTGTATGGCCATCGGCACAAAGTTGAAGCTGTCGGCAGAGAAAATGGTGCCGGTCGGCACATTACACTGCCGGTCGGCAGAGTATTCCTGCAGAACCTGCAACTCACAGCAACAGAGGGCAAAACAAGGCATGGCAGCATATTTCAAGGCATGTATGCACCAACCATGTCTCTTATCATTGTAATGACTCAAAGGGACATGTGCCTCGGTTCTTGGACCACCAATCACGCATTTCCATGCATGATGGTCCAAGGAACCAAGTATGCAACTTTGATTTCAAATGCATGCAAACCAATCAAACAAATTAGGCCCTATTCCTATCACCAATTCAAGGAACAAGGCATGCATGCAAGATGCAATGCAACCTAGGCATACAAGCTAGGAATGCGACATGACATGGCAAGGCACTTATGCAATCATGCAAGCATACATAGGGCAATGCAAATGGATGGCAAGATGGACTTATACATGAATTAGGCAGCTCTAAAATAGGCCTAAAACAGTAGCCAAAAGTGCTAAAGAGTGAAGGCTAAATGGCATACACACAAATGCACATAAGGACCAACACTTAAGCACAAAACAAACAATATTCAAGCACACTTGAAAGGGACAAACATGAACAATTAGCATGCATTATAAGCCTTGAAATCATGCTAATACATGGTGCCAAACCAAGTAACAAATCAAGCCAAGCATGCATCAAATGGCCTAAGTGTTCAAAGCAAATCAATGAGGCATTGAACTACACTTAACATGACCAAACATGGCATGCATTAAACAACTAAAAACAGATTTTTAGCATGTTAAAACAAGGCCAAAGGACTCCTTAGATGGCATCTAAGTGGCCCAAATACAAAGGCATACACCATGGCCAAAACATGGAGCATTGCAACACATGCTTTCAAAGCATTAAAGAGACATGCAAGGCAATCCAACAAGCATGGAAATGGGACTGAAATAGCATGTAGGATGATTCCAAATCATCAAAACAATGCAAAGATGGCATGCTACACATGCACATACTCAAGGCCAACAAGCCCAAATACAAAAGAGCTATATAATGCATGCAAAGATCAACCCAAACGACTATGGACAGAGCTAAAACATGGCAAAATAAGCACATAAACTTCACAAATACAAGCCTAAAACATGCTCCAACAAAGGCTAACAACCTAGAACATGTTAAGGCACAAATAGGGCATTACATGGAAACTATGCTAAACATGCATGGAGTTCCAAAACCAACTTGAAATCATGTTATATCATGGATATATAAGCATGAAAAACAAACCAAATATGCTCAACACACACTCAAGCATAGGCTTCCTTAAGAGGCCAAAATAGGTCCTTTTCAAGGACAACAAGGAGAGGGGGTGGCCCTCTCCTTCTTGGGACTTCAAAGCATCATCTTCACCACTGAAATCCCTCAAGATTTCAGTGGTGAAGAGACCTCAACACTAAAATCCCGGAGCTAACACAAAATGGCTCAAAATGAGGCCTTTTGAGGCCTAAGGGTGGTCAACACCCCTCAAACAACAAAACACTCTTAATAAACAATAAAGAGGGCTTAAAAATAGAACTTTTTTATGTTATACAATAATCACAAAAAACAGCTCTAAGACTAGTAGAAAATCAATGCAAAAATGGGGGAAAAAGGGACTAGTTTCTCACCCTTGTAGTCCTCTTCAACAATGGTGCTCCAATGGACTCCTTGAGCTTGAATCCAAGACAAAAACTTCAAAACACACTCTTTAGAACCTCAGCTCCAAGAGGAAGGTGAAACACTAGGTGTTTGTGTGCAATAATGAGACACAAAACACCTAGTGTGCAAAATGAGAGGAAAAGAGAGATAGGTGAGTGTATCTAACCCTAACCCTAGGAAAAACCAGAGCTCTCCTCTGTCTTCTCTCCTCAAAAATGTCTAAAGCCTCTTTTTTGCCTTAGAGAGAGCTCCTCTCTATATGCCTCTTGTAAAGCTTACAAGACAAGCTTTGCAAGAGGGAGATCCCTCCATACACGTGTATGGAGGGGAGCAAAAGCTATACAGCTGGCTAAAAATATCTGCAAAAGCAGATGAACAGCAATCGGCCGGCAAAAAATGCCATCTTGGCCAAACAAAGTGCCGACCGGCACAAAATAGTGCTGACCGGCAACAAAGAGTGCCGGTCGGCAAACAATATTGCCGGTGGCAGCAAAAACCAGCCGGTGGCATCTAGCCACTGCCGGTGATGGGTGGGGATGGTCTACAAGCCCCACCCTGCCCTTCCAAGGCAGGATGCAAGTGTTTGGTGCAAAACCAGACACTAAACGGTCGAGTTCGGGGATCCTGAGGCAAGGCGCGTGAGCCGAGACCTCCGGGAACTCCAAACGAACACAAACATGGAAGATCACCGTGTGTTCAAACAGTGACGTCCAAGTCTTGAGGACGGTCAAAAATGGGGTGTCTACACATACTATTAATGCAAGGAGGAAAAATTAACAGGTTAACATGTCTAAGGTCCAATGGATATTGTCATTTCTCCATGTGTATACGTGGTTGGTTTTGTTGATTCTCAAATAGCTACTAGCCAAACAGAAACCTCATGCGCGTGCCTTGTTCCACTCTTGACGTCATGATTTGTTTTTGCAAAGAAAGAACCATCTTCATTTCATTATAATTTTATTGACTAGTTACTATGGATTTAAATCTAGAGTTTTGAAATTTTGCATCAGTAGTTGCAACATACCTTGACCTCATTTTTGCCATGCCAATGCATCTCCATGTGCTTTCTAACTTCTTCATCCATCTTCCCAACATACTGCTTTAATGCTTCAGGCTTCAAAAAGGATACAAGTGCTCCCCTTATTCGCTTGTGATCTTCGCCACTCAACTCCAGTATATTTTTCTCACCACAAACTCTCCTTATTGATGCTGGTTGGAAAACGTCTTGCTGTCACACATGTATATAAATTTGCTTGCAGCCTGTCCATGGAGAAAAACTGTAGGAGTTCCAAAGCGGCTGAGTTTGGAAATAGGTCCATACTTTCTTATTCTTTCATGGAACCATGCCTCACCCTTGTTTGCTCGCATGGCATGTAGAAGGCTGAGGCTATAGCCTATGATGGGTAATCCCATGGAACCTGGTGGGAGCTTGTTGGAAGTTTTCTTGGTTAGGAAGAGGAAGATAGGAATAAGTAAAAGTAGAAAACTCTGATAGTTTACAAATTCCATGGGTCAGGGAGAGAGAGAGAGAGAGAGAGAGAGTGGTATATCGGTTTTGAAACTTTAAGATGGTGGAAGACTGTACATATATGGGTGATTTTGATGTGGTAAGGACAACCCTTCTTTTACCTAAACAAATTAGAGATATTGGCCCTTGTTGTCATTGTAGTTACAACCTTGCTTTGTCATTTTCTTTTTGTAGAGAGAGAGAGAGAGAGAGAGAGGGAGAGTGGCCCTTGTTGTCTTTGTAGTTACAATCTTGCTTTGTCATTTTCTTTTTGTAGATACTTGTTGTCTTTGTAGTTACAGTCTTCCTTGTCATTTTCTTTTTGTTTTCTTTAGTTGATGATGTTGATATGAATAGATGTCGTCAATATTTGTTGGGCATATATAAGCTATATAATGGAGTTGCTTGGACATTTCCATAGTGATTAAAGCATTGCCTTCTAAAAAGGACCTGCAATGTTTCCGTAGTTAATGATGTTGATATGAATAGATGTTGTTGTCAATATTCGCTGGACATATAAACTACAAACAAGTTGCTTGGTTGTTTCCATAGTGATTAAAGCACTTCCTTCCAAAAGGGGTTCTACTTCCAATGAGCAGCAACAAAGTTCCAAACTTAATTATAAAACTATTTGTACACTACAATTTGTTATGTTCAATAAAACAAGAGCCATAGTAAAATGCCATTTATCAGCATGTCATCTGACATTTATTTCCTGGTGACTTATCTTTTCTTAAGGTATTTTGAAGTTTTGCAAAAAAAAAAAAAAAAAAAAAAAGAAGAAGAAGAAGAAGAAGAAGAAAAAAAGGAAAAGCATGGGTGGCAAATGACAATAATGACACATTATCTTTTTATTGTGTGGCGAGATGACAATTATGGCAAGATGACAATTATTGTCATCTGAAATTTTTTCCCTTGCATCATCTCCTCATTTCACATCATCACTTTTTCACCTCTCACTGCGTTCTCTCTCCCCGTCATTTCTCTCTCTCACGCTTTTTTACACCGATGATTTTGATAATATAGGAATTGATGATAAAATGATGTTCATCTTGCTCTTGAAGCTTTTTGACTAAAAAATAGGGTTTTCAAAATTTTTTTGGGGTGCATAATACGTCCTTAAGCGATTGAAGCTTCTTTATGGTTTTTGTTTTTGGAGTCTTTGAAATTTAGTAAGGCTTGTTTAGGTCATAGGATGAGAAATAGGGTTTTCCCTTGAAAATGTGAAGTGCTTGGGACATTTTGTCAAGAAAAAAAAAATTGTGAGTATTAAGATTTTTACTTGGTCGTTTTATAAGTCAATTCTCCATTCACTAATAGTGAGCGATTATAAGAGGGTTTTCATTCTATACCGTTGGTCCAAAGTAGAAACTTCATATGGGCTTTGAAGTTTTAAAAAACCTTTCTTAGTTGTTGTCTAAGCAGAAGGGGGAAAAACAAATGATGGGGGGGAGGGAGAAAAACTGTTGAAAATGAGAGATGATGAAGAGAGAACATATGGAGAGAGAGTAAAAGGTGAATGATGGTTGAGCTAAGCCCTAGAGGAGTAACCAGTCAGAGGAAAGGGTCTTAATTTATATTGAACAAATGCACCACATACAAGTTAAAACAAAAAGTATCATGGTATGTCATCCTTCCCTAAAATGAACTTTCATGCTGGAGCAAGAACTAGCATGAAAATCAATCTAGACCAAAAGCATACTCGAGGGCTCTTGGTATTGACAGGAATGAACCTATTTCTTTTTGACCAGGTATGTAGCTTGTTGGTTGCATTGAGTATGTCGTGGTTAGTTAGGCTTAGTTTACTTTGTAATGAATGCAAACAAAAATAGGCGGCCTTTATGCTAACAAGGGTAATTGAAGATTTCCTTGGTACTTCAGTACTACGACAATAGTTGTTGTACTACTAAGATTAAGTGGCTGTACAATAGAATACTGTTGGCCTTGACCTTAGCTAAGTTTTCAAAGTTGAATAGCCAAGCCTTTATAGAATTTGAACACCATCCCATTTCAACCAAAAATACAACCCCGTCAAAGATATGTATCCTTCCTTCCTTATGAGTGGAAATCCAATTCTGTTTTGTCTTTTTTGCACGAAAAGCATCCAGTAGATAATATATAAATATAGATTTAAACTTTGTGTATTTTTTCTAACCTTTTTTGAAAGTGCATAGTTTCTCCTCCTAAAATGGGGCATCACTTGTACTATTTTGCTAAATCAAGAGAAGAGCTTTTTAATAGTAGAGCTACAAGAAATTTCTTTCTTTAACTTGACCAAGAATGGTTGTTGATAGAATGACTGTGAGATTGGTGGAATGCAGATTCCAGACAAGTATCTAGTTGTTGTCATCTAGAGCAGTATAAGTTCTAAACTATGTGTTGGGCATAGTTATTGCACAGGTGGACTCTTCATGTTCCCCGACATAAGCTTACTTCAAATGAACCACAATCTCCTCTTTGTCCTTGACAACCCCTTACAACTTGAGCTACAATTCATTTTTGTACTCTTGAGGTATTAGTAGTCAATCACATTCCAATAGAGAGCAAATGGCCAAATATTTTCTCTTTTTTTTCTTTTTTTGATTGGCATTGGGTTGTCCAGATCAAAGCCCAACTAATCCCCAGGGGTACACAGGCCCTTGGTAAGGAGTTTCTTGCAAGTGCATCACAGTTAATTCACGGATTTTTTCCCAGTCCGATGGCCCCAAGGAATTGTTAGCACCTAAGAGGTTTTGATCCCTGAATTTTGGAGGGAGCACACCCCCAAGACCCAAGGCCTTGCCACCAGGCCAACCCCTTGGGGTTGCCAAATATTTTTACTATAGGTCATAAAGATGCATGAAAACAAACATAAGACATTGTTAATGAGAAATTATTTTGGACAAAAGCTCCATTGCAATGCAGAAGAAATAGAGTAGCAGTTTCGATATTGTAAAGCAAGACAATTAGTTGGAAACATATGCCCTCACACAAATGACATCCAAGTAAGGTAGACATAATCATAGGGTAGGAGCTCATTTTGATATTTCTTCTCTATTTCCTGTCGCTACATTTATGGATCCATGCACCCCATTTCACAGTGCCTAACGTTTCAAGTTGGTTTGTCAAATTTTCAATGTATTTCTTTCGGTGAATCACATAACTAAACTGACACCCAACTAGCTCCACCAATAATTTAGCAACTTTTCATCCAACGGAAATTAGAATATTTGAAGAGAAATATTGAATAAGGAACACATGAAAATTGTTGAGAGTATTATTGTTATAAAAAACAAGAAAAACTTTTGTCTGGATCAACTTCTTACTCTTCAAACCTTTGGATTGATTTTTTTTTTTTGATTGGCACCGGGTTTGATATAATTGTATAATGATAAACTATTGTATGGGATTAGTTTTGTTGATTTAATAAGGCCTTATTGCCTTGATTTACAAGTTTAATATTATGGTATGCTAAAGGTCACTTTTCAAAGAAAAAGAGGATCTTTCAGCCCTTTTTGCAATAAGAGTAAACAAAACAAGGAGTGCAACTATATGATCTTGTCCTTTTTATACTATTCTTGTAGAACTTATAATACTTGTCTCATATAGCGAAAAAGTGTTTGAAAAGTCTTGTGTGTTTTGTTTTAGCTTGACAGATTGAGGAACACTATTGGAAGCTATGAACTGTTTTATGAGGAATGTCTACACCTACAATTTGGTATGAGCATACTTTGACATTGAAGTTGTGCTAAAGTTAAATGTGTTTTTGTTTCTGAGAATAATTTGGGTAAATTTTTACTTGTCTTGCATAAATTCTTATTTGTGTTATGTCATGCAGTATTTGCATAAAACATATGTACTTATTCTCCAACACAAACCAAACAATGCAAATGAAACCAATTTGACAGAAGTGTGCCGCTAGAAATTGCACTATTGTGCTGCTAGAATCTCATTAATTGGGAGATCTATCATTTTCTTGATTTTTAATTTTATCTGTCTACTAGTGTAATTTTGTTTAGAAGTACTTATTTTGTCATGAGTATATTGAAAGCTGAATTTGTTTTGGTTTTTTCTTTTACTTTTGCTCAGAGGTTTCTTGCACTAGGCAAGTGAGTTGTGCCTTTTCTACTCTAGTAGCCCCCTTGATCATCTTTAGATGATTTTTCTTGGAAGTAAGTTTCATATGCTATGTTTGGATGGTAGGATTTAAAAAGAAAGAATATGAATCCTATAAAAAAAAAATAGGATTTCAAGGTTAATACAGTTTCATTGCTTGTTTGGATTAGTAAAAATTTCTCCACGAAAAATAGTTGAACTTTAAATAATGTGGAACCATATTTTTACACTAGAATGCTCAAGAAATATGAGATTTTTTTGTAGGAGTGGGAATGATATTCTCACATTGGGAAAGTAACCCAAAATTATATTCTATATTTCGTATTTGAATGCACTCAAAACAACATAATGAAGGAAAATTATGATGAAATTCTAATTTTTCCTTTGTTTCTACTATCTGAACATAGTCTTGCCAGCTAGCCAAGATGTAGTTCTTATAAATAAATAAAAGAGTAATGCTATGTTAACAAATATATTTTTTTTAAGTTTCCTTCCTATTAGTTCATTGGATTCCATTTGGTATACTGAAATTTTATTAGTACATAAGTTCATTTGTATAGCATTTTCATGAATAAAAAAATGGCAGATATACCCTTTAATCTTCCAGCAATTCTTTTCGTTTGGATCTATTTGCATAGTCTACATGATGAGGTAGCTTTCTCTAAACCACAAACCTCAAAATTGGCAGTATCATATGGAAATTTTTTCCTGGTTCATACGTTTTCCATTTTTTCCTATTTTTTGAAACATTTTTTTGAAATCATTTCTTTCCTCAAATTTCATGTGCCATGAAACAAAATGGAATTGTATAGGGGGAAAGTCAATGAGTCAATCATTTTTCCTCTAAATAGTTCATATATGTAAATAAACACAAAACCTTGAAAAAAAAAATATCAACATCACAGATGTTTTATATGATGCATAAAATATACTCTCACCACGCCCCATCGGCATCCATACATGTCATGGCCATTGGCCATTATATATTCTGATGTACAATGGAACTTAGCAGCTCATGCAAATCATTCAATTAGTTCTCATTATGAATAGAATAAGAAATTAATGAACTACATTTAGCATTATTTATATATTCAATTACCTAGTTAAATTTCTGATTAAAAAAAAAAAAAAGGAAGCAAGATTTTTAAGCGTACCTCTCTTTCTATGAACAATTATACAAATGAAAAGTAGATGTGGAAAGTTTTGATGATAATTTGGATGAATCTTAGGGTGAACTTTGTTCAAACTAAAATAATAGGAATCAAAGTGAAATTTTGGTCAGAATGGAGTTATTGATCTCCCAAATGAAATATTAATGAAGATGAGAACAATAAGTTGGAAGACATGGTGAGATGTCTTTGGGGTTACCAAGCGCGCCCAACAATTTAGACTCCCAATCTCCTAATCTAGTCTCACTACTGCAATTGAAACGAAAGATGCGAGTCCAAATCCAATAATTTTTGTAAAAAACCGTTTTATTGCGAATATTTTGCTAAAAATGGACTACATCACTAGATCTTAAAGTCATCACCTAATCTTTTGGGGAAATTAAGAAATTCGTGACTCATTCCAAAGGCCATTATCCGTCATAACCAAAGTGTCTTGGCTCGGAAACTTAGGTATGAGGGGGGAAGTTCATTAATTAAGCACTCTCACTTACTCGATCAAAAGATCGGCCTCTACTAAGTCATGATGTGATTTTTGTAGTCTATATATTCATATTTTGGTTATTATTAATGCTAACATTACTATTTGAGGCAATCAGATATAGACTATGTCGCCGATTTTGGTTATGTTTTGATTTCATGCATTTTTAAAAAACTATTTTGTACAAACTCCGAAGCATAAGAATCAATCACATTGTAATACAAGCAACACAACCTCCATCCATTGACATTCATATAGATATTTCAATTAAGCATTTAGCCTCATGATATAGCAATGAACATGATAGAGGAAATATACACATAATATGTTAAAGAAATGCTCACCTATTACTCTGAGGCAAGCCAAAAGAATAGGTTAGAGTATATGCAGGATCCTATATACAAATAACTAATGCAACATAGATAGGACATGCATCTATAAGTCCAGATACGAAGACATGACATGGATATCATCTCAAGACATGGGGTGACGCATATATTCAACTTGGAAATGATAAACTCTATAAATGCAAATGAGCTAGACCCTAATGCATGAAAAATAGATGTAATACATGGGCGTGATAAATAAGATGTGATGCTACACATAAAGTTTGTAAATAAAAGGGTTAGAAAGACGTGGGATTGGAAGATTATTACAATAATTTGAATAAGAAAGGGGAGGGGGAGAGAGAGAGAGAGTGAGATTATTACAACAATTGAATAGATAATAAAAGAAAAGAATAGGGATTGGAGAAATTATTATGACATTGAATTAATTCAGCCAAGTTACTGCTGAATCTAACAAATCATACTAAATGGTTAAAATAAACCATCCAGTAGCTCTAGAACCACCTAGGAGAGCACTCCCTAGAAACTGTCTGCTTTGTTCTTGGGAAAGATCATCTGGCCGGATACAAAATGGGCCGGCTGAACAGGAATTTGGTCGGCTGAACTCTTCTTTCTTTCGAGATTTACATCAGTGCAGAAAGTCTAGAACAAAAGCTAAGAACATTTTCGAAGGGGTGCTCATCCTTTCTACCTCCTCCACTTACAGCAATCACTTAGGGAAGAGGTAGATGAGCCTCAACCCTTAACAATAGCATAATCAAATATATACAACAAATGTTTTGCAACAAATTGACAAAATAAGAGGATCCAAGCAAAAAATAAATTCAAGCCTAAGAAATAGATGGGAACCTACATCATATTTTTGTGAATAAGGGCAGATTAGTACCCAAATCAATGCTATTAATTGGAGAGAGTAGATTAATGCACATCATTTCTTAGTAGAGGTTTTGCTTTGAAAGCAAGGGATTCATCAAAAATCCATTGAAAACTCTTCTTCTATTCATGGAGCAAGGGTGTTTCTATGCCTTTCCATGTTCACAAATAATAAAGAAGAGAGAGTTCAATGCCTTTTGACATAAAATCTCTTGTTTTACTTCTAAAAATACTCAATAGAAAGGAGAACACAACTTTTTCAACATCAAATGCCAAGGATCATCCAAGCAATCCTATGGAACAACACTTACCACTTATTGACATTGAGTGAAGAGTTGAGACACGTGGATTAAAGTGCTTGGAAAATAGGATATGTGAAGAGAAAATGTGTAACAACAAGAAAAACTACTCTACATATTAAACTTGTGAATGGATGGCTAATTACTACTCTTAATCACATCCACAAGTTTCCAAAATATACAACAATAAGAGACTTTAGCTAAAGAAAGCAAGAAAGGAAAGAAAGACTATCAACTCGATGGATGGGTGGCTAATTTCTACTCCCTCTACATCCACGAGGACTTGTTACATATTCACAACAGTTATATAATGAAGAACAAGGTCAGAATTAAAGGAAATGAGAAGAAATGATAGTCAGAAGTTAAACAATCTCGCCTTTTGAAGAGGATGAGCTTCTTTGTTTACCAAACTCTTTCTTGATTCCCTCAAGTCCTTTTAGATATGTTTTAAAATGTCCAAGAACCTTCACAAGAAGCTTAGGATCAAGCTTTGATGGTGTTTGATTGTTCAAAGTTAGAGGGTGGTAGGTTGGAGATGGAGGAGAAAGAGAGAGAAGTCAAGAGGCTTATCTTAGCCTTGGACAAATTTTCCAACCCCTAGAAAGGGGCTGCCGAGCTCTATTTATAGAGCCTCGGGTGTAAATATCTAAGATATTACGGAAAGTGTATTGAACAAGCTGAACTTTCCGAAGATGCTTTGTACCCAGACAATTCAGCCAGCCGTACCATTTGGTATCCAGCTGAATGCATTTTTAACCAGTCATCTTATGTTGTCTGGCCAGCTAGAAAGTACATCGTTAGATCAACAAGGTAAGGCTAGCCTGAATTGATAGGAGAAACATGTAGTTCAGAGGATTTCACCTCTTCCATTCATTCCCACCGCATCCGTTGCTCTGTTTGTTTGAAAATGCGTAGTATTCTAGCTTGAGAAATAATGAGCCTCAGGATATATTGGTAATGTTTGAAGTTTGAAAAAGGCTCCCATTTGGTTGAAAAGCATTTTGGCTAAAACCAATGTTTGGAAAGTTTAAAGGTTGCATCTTAGACTTCTTGCTAAGGGATTCATAAGACGAGGACATCTCATTTTCATCATTGGGTACCCAAGAAAGAGTGCCCAAGTCTCAAGATTGGTCAAAAGTGGGGTGTCTACACATGGGTTGTCCATAAACGAACCTTACTTTGCAGTCTTTTTTTGTATTATGATGTTTGATTGTTTCTAGGGATAAAAGGTGACAGAACATATACCAACTCCTTTTTTTATATTTTTCTTTTCCTTTTGATAATCTTTCATTTTCTCGAGAAAAATGTTATACACATCGCTCAACTCACTACAACTACATTTTCATATTATTAATGAACCTTACAGTCCTTGCATGCAAATTCATTAGCCATGGCTAACATTTAAGAATTACTAGTATGATGGTATTAAGTTGAATATGGAATACCAAATGCTCACATTTGTTTACCACGGGATTATTACATCAATACAAATTGCTCATGTTTGTATTGCACTATTTCGTCAGGATTAAGTATATGAAATTTCATATAAGACCTCATTACATAAAAGTTGATTTTATTGTTTATATTGTAGAGGCAAAATTGTCTTTTGACACACATTCTCACGGGACAAATTCATCCCATGGTATTCCTAATTCACCCATTTTTGGGAATTTATTTTTAATGGGATAGTTTATCCATGCTTTTTATTTTATTTTTTTTGGGTGTGCAACTAAACATGAATTATGTGAAACTTATCAAATAAGACCTTAATGTTGGTAGATCCCAAGTGTGTCTTTGCATTGCAAATAGAAATATTGTTCAAAGGGATTCTCTGTTATGATTGGTTAAGGGGGTCTACGTCAAGTTTTGTTTTGGCATGATTTATGGTTCGGTGATAAATCTTTGAAAGATGCGTTTCCTAGACTATTCTAGATTTTGTCTCAGAAAACTGTTACGGTTAATGATGTTCTTTTGTTAGATGGAAGCTTGAACAAGTTGTGTTTGCAATTTGGGAGTTTATATGTTTGGGAGAATGTCCTTTTGGATAATTTAATGAATAAACTTAATTCGCTTTGCTTGACTCTTGACATGGAGGATAAGCTGCAATGAAAGTGGGATAAAAATAATGGAACCTATTCGATTAGATCTTTTTATAATATCTGAAAATTTATCTTGTGGTTTTGAGGTTTCTGCTCTCAAGTCGCATCTCTTTTCTAGAATAATCTTCGCCCATTCAAAGTCGAAATATTTTGTTGGCAAGCTATTCTAGGTAAAGTAGCCTCTCAGAAAATTTTTAGCTAACAGGGGTAAACCTAAACGAGTTTTAAGCGCTTTGTCCAATGTGTTTGAGATTTGTCAAATCTGTATGCCATATCTTCATTCACTGTCAGTTCGCTTGGGAAAGTTGGTCCTCTTGTTTACACTGGTGTGGGTGGTGTTTGTTGGGTCTGCCCTGCCTCTCTTTTTGATCTTTTTGTGTGGTGGTTTGATCCTCCTTTTCGGAACCTTGAGAAATGACTTTGGGTGACCCTCTTCTACATGGTTGTCTGGCTAGCTCAAAATGCTACTGTCTTTAACCACTCAGAACAGCATGTTCATGACGTGGTTCACCTAGTAAACTTGTGTTTCGCTCTTTGGGCTAAAGCTTGTTTTGGTATTGTCAATTACCCAGTGTCTGGTATTATCAGTTGCCTTGACGGGGTCAGGAAACTCAAATTGAAGCTTCTTTCAAAGCCGCCTTGGTAGACATTGAAGCGATAAGATGGTTGAGGTGCGAAGGGGGCTTGGGGTTTTTTTTTGTTGTTCTTGTTATTGATGCTGATATGTTCTTTGATGTTGCTGGCGGTGTAGGGTTGCTGCTTTGTTGGCTAGAGAGATCTTGCTTTCATGAAGAATATTTTTATTGCTATGGGAAGCCTTAAGTTATAACTTATGAGGCTATGTTGTTTCTTTTTAAGGCTAAGGGTTGTTCTTGATTTGGGAGTTTTGGGAAAGTTTTTCTATTACTCTTTCGAGTTGTGCAACAATGAGTTCTGCTCTGTGCGTGCGTGTGTGTGTGTGTGTGTGTTTCGGTTTAGCTTTGATTCTTTTTGCACTTCCCTCTGCTTTATTGATATATTTCATTTCTTGATTTATATCAATAAAGTGATTTCTTTGCTAATAAAAAAGAGAAACGAAAGAAAGTGGAAGGCAATTATCACGTGCTTTTGGATGCTCCTTTGTGAACAAAACATGGAGTAAGGTGGATGCTTGCTATATATATATATATATAAATTGGTAGGGGAAGGGGCAGCTACATAACAGGAAACTCAAATTTAGATATAACATATGGTAACTCATCTATCGGGCTAACCCTTAATGTTAGCTGCTTGTTACAATAACCATATATATTTTGGTGGGTGGCAAGGCAAGACATGGTAGGTTGTACTCAATGCTGGAGCTAGGAGTTTGAAGATGGACAATAATCACTACAAGAATTTACACAAATGCCGACCACTTTTGCCGACCAAAAAAATTTTTGTCGCAAAAAAATGACATTTGGCGATCAAATATTAATTAGTCGCGAATGATCATTATTTTTGGCGACCAAATATTATTGGTCACAGAAGGTTATATTTTGGCGACCAAAAAATGAGTTAGTCGTAGAATGTGGTATACTTTTGCCGACCAGCTACAAATTTGGTCGCGGAAGGTCACATATTTTTTGGCGACCAAAAATTTGGTCGCCAAAAACTTATTTTCAGCAACCAAAAAAAAATAGTCGCCAAATTAGTACTTTTAGCGACTAATATTTTAGTTATCGTTGATTGAGATTTGATGACTAAAAAAGTTTGTCGGCGAAGGTACCTTTTCTGCGACTAATATGGTCTTTTGGTCGCCAAAAGTTTGGGAGGAAAATTTGATTTTTAGTGGGGCGGGAATTGAAATTTTTTGGCGACAAATAAATTTGGTCGCTAATTTTAAAACGACGTCGTTTTGTACCATGAAATCATGAAAAAAATAAATAAATAAAATCAAATCGGTGCCCTCTCTCTTTGTTTCTCGGTCCGCCCTCCCCCTCTCTATGTTCTTCCTCTCAATCGGTGCCCACTCTCTGCCTCTGGGACCTCTTCACTGGCATCACTGCTCGCCGCTTCGTCGGCCACTCCAAAGATGTCCTCTCCGTCGCATTCTCCTTCAATAATCGCCAAATCGTCTCTGCTTCCCGAGACCGCTTGATCAAGCTGTGGAACACTTTGGGTGATTGTAAGTACACGATTCAGGATGGTGATGCTCATTCCGATTGGGTCAGTGGTGTTCGATTTAGCCCTAATAATCTTCAGCCTACGATTGTGCCTTCGTCTTGGGATCGGACTGTGAAGATTTGGAATTTGACCAATTGTAAGATTAGGGCTTCGCTTGCTGGGCATTCTGGGTATGTGAATACGGTGGCCGTGTCGCCCGATGGGTCGCTGTGTACGAGTGGTGGGAAAGATAGGGTTATTTTGTTGTGGGATCTGGCTGAGGGAAAGAAGCTTTACTCGCTCGATTCAAGTTCGATTATTAATGCTCTGTGCTGAACAAGTGTTCGACATGGCAATCATTGATGTAGACAATACAAGTAAGAAGTTCTTAGATCATATGCATTGTTATCATAACCATGGGACTGTGTTACAACCTAATGTCACAGCCCTTTGATTGCAGCAGATCGCTATAATGAAGCATTTGAGTCATTTGATAGTTGATCCATAGGAAGATGATTTTCAATGAACACGGTAGTCATTTGGCCTACTAGGGATCTTCGATAAAATATTGCTATGTATTTGTGTTTTTAGTAGCTTGTGTATGGAAAAAATATCAGGCCTTGCATGTTATCCTACTGGGTACGATATGATTTGGGTACTTACTTTGTAGATTAGCTTTACTCTATAATTAACCGAAATAAAAAAATGAGAAGCAATTGAGCTCTCTATCTGTGGTTCCCTCTCTTCTTTTTCTTCTCCTTGCTTTCATTTTTCTGAGCTCTTTTCTCTTTCCATATGTGCATGTGAAAAGGCAAATTCCTTTAAAAATCTTCTTTTTTCCCTACAATTAATGTCCTTTTGAGCCCCATGGTTTGTTTTCCTTTGGGGAATCTTTTTGTGCTATGTTCTGTTTCTGTACTTTGAAGTTTGAATAAAAATCTGAATGACATTGAGGAATCCCTGTCTTATTGTGAAAGAGTCTTGCATAAATCACACTGGAGTGCTACTTTGTAGAATTGCTAAAGCCAACATGTGTTTTTTATTTTAAATTGTGGTGAAGTTCCAGATTTCTTTTTGAAGATACACAGAACAAATGTGTACTTTGCAGTTGATGCATGTAAACATAACTGCAATGCACTTTCTAATTTCAATTTTGTTTATTAGTTGTGTGTTAAAATTAGTTTTGTATGCTTTTGTTTGTGTGTTTTCTATATATATATATATATATATATTTAAAAATTTATTGTTGTTAATTTCATATATGGTTGACAGTTTATAACAGACCAGCTAGATACACATTCGTAAGGATGCACCTTGGTCTAGAAAGAAATAGAAGATTGTAGTTGGATTTACAAAGGGATGTCATCAAAAATTGAATCTCCCTATATATGTTTTGATGTGTGTATATATATGTTTTTCACAAATGCATCAACATATTAGGCCAATATAGGAATTTTGGCCATAATTGATGATGCTATATTAAACTAGGTTTGTTTCATTGAATAGCAGAGCTGTTTCTATACTATGGTTGTTACGACTTTCATTTACTCCAATGGTATCTAAATGATTTTACTTTACCTGCGGATGCTGCTTGAAAAAGCTAGATTCATTGATGGCATCTAATTACAGTTTGATCATTCTGTTACTGTATTTAGTTCTGTTCTTCTATAAGATTGTTATAGTATTTTAAGATAAATACTTTTGATTAAAGAAATGCTTAATTTGATTTCATATTTATTCTCGCAGATCCTCGTGACGATCTCAGTGGGATGGATGTAGCAAGATTTGTATTTTTTTTGCAGGAATTTGTTGACCCCTGCCCTCCTTCCATAAAATCACTTGCATTTAGCTGAGGTGAAACTAATTTCAAGAAAGTATTTTGTTTGAGGATACATCATAAACATATTGTTACTAAATGGTACACATTTGCGGAAGGCTTAGTTCTATTATTAACTTTAATGTTTTACTTATGTAATGTGACACCTAGTGTGTTGTACAGATTGGAAGAATTTGATTAGTGACAAGTGTGCAACAACTGTTATACTACTCAATTTGGAGTAGTTCTGGCTTATAAACAAAAATTATGGTTTGACTGGCATTCTAGCAACTGAGATCTCCTACTTGTTTCCTGTTCGACTTGTGCAAAATATGAAGCAATCTCAATATTGTTCAGAGTGATGATATCCGTGAAGTAGTTGATTTGCAAGTTTAAAAAATCTAATAGTTCTTGTTCAATGGGCAATCCTCTAACTTCAAAACTAATTCAAATTATTATTTTTATCCTCTTCTGATGAAACCTTGTCACTGATGAAGTAGATAATACAAAACACTACGTAGTTTTATTTGAGATAGTTGTAAGATATGTTGCTTCATGTCATGTATTGATCACTAGTTTTTCTATTTGAAGACAGGCTTTGATCCTTGCTCGACTTCTTGGTCAGCAGATTGACTTGGACAACATAAAGGTTTGGACATTGAGATGATATAATTATTTTATCATTGCTGTTTGCATCCATGCTGATTATTTGTATACTTTTCAGTCATTCGTTGATTCCACAGCATATACATATATTTCAAAACTTTTAAATTGCCTTCATATTTGAAGTCTCTTAAATTGTGTTACTTCATGTTTCAAGTTTTCTCCACTTTTAACTTTGCATGTTGACTGTGCCCACCTTATCTATTTCCTTCCTTTTCATTTTCGTTTGTTTGATGTTGCAAGCTTCTTATAACTATTTAGTCTGTTTACAGAGTTTGGAAGCATATTACCAAGAAGCTGGTCGATCTAGGCGGGATGGAAAATTAGCAGATTGCACTGAGTTCCTTCATTCTTTGTTAAATATATTGCAATAAATCTTGCATGGTTGGTAATGACCACTAACATATATATCCTATAAAAGTATCTTTTCCAAAGAACTGGCAACTCAAAATCCTTCCCTCTGCCTATATTTTCAAACACATATTTGTGTTCATTCAGGCGAGCAGCAGTCATGTGGGTAGATGAGCAAGCTGGGGAAGCAATTGAGCTTGCCTTCAGTAAGAAAATTGAAGCAAGGAAGAATTGGCTCCGACAGTTTGAGGTTGGAAGTTAAATTTCTTTCTTCCATAAAATCTAAGGTGTTCTGTAATTGTTCTTTTTCTAATAACACTTTCTTTTTCTAAAATCTAAGGTGTTCTAAGGTGTTCTGTAATTATTAAATCTCTTACTATCAAATTTCCTCTTCTTTGATCTTTTGCTTTGGTCAACGTTTTGGGAACAGACAGAGTATTTGGGTGTGATTCCTCCACAAAGCAGGTGTACGTGGAAGGAGCCAAAGAAGTTGCTCTTTCTGCTATCAATGGCATTAATTGTGAGCATTCTTCTCATCCATTGTTTTCTTATTTTGCTAAAATTTTGTTACTTCAAGTAGTGAAAATTTTCACCATTAAAATGTTTTTGCAGCAACTATTTTTGCGTATGGGCAGACAAGCAGTGGAAAGACATACACAATGTCTCGCATTACTAAACATGTTGTAGCTGATTTATTTGACTACATACATATGGTACTTTAAAAATGCCATTCTTTTCCCAATATTGTTTTCTGAAATCAATTACACTTGTACGAATTCCTACTCAATGTTGCTGTATTTTTTTCAACATCTAGCATAATGATAGAGAATTTGTATTGAAATTCTCTACAATTGAGATTTACAATGAAGCTGTCAAAGACCTCCTAAGCCCAGATATTGGCCCACTTAGGCTACTTGATGATCCAGAGGTGAACATTGTACTTGATGTGAATACAAATGACATTAAACTGAATTTTCACAAACATCTTTAGCTGGTCTCTTCTCTCTTCTGCAGAGAGGAACCATTGTCGAGAAACTTACAGAGGAGATTTTGAGGGACTAGGACCATCTAAAGGAGCTCTATCTTTTTGTGAAGATAAGTATCGTCAATTGGTCATAGCAGTTCTGTTTTCTTGGATGATATTGTAAGTCTATTCAATGCATTGCGTTCGTGCAGCTCAAAGACAAATAGGGGAGACCTCTCTGAATGAAACGAGTTGCAGATCTCATCAAATTCTCCAACTGGTATGCTGTCATTTCCGGAAGTAGTTATTGCCTAATACTTTAATTTGAAGTGTTTAACCTCTTCATTGACTTTACATAATAATTGATTCTTGCAGACAGTTGAAAGTTGTGGTCATGAATTCTTAGGTAGTGAAAGCTGGAGCACTCTTTCAGTCTCTGTGGTATGGAGAGTTATTTTTACTGAGATTAGTGGCAAGTAAAGATTATTTGCGCAGGGAGCTTTTTTCAAATAATTCTTGTTTTTATAGGACGTTTAGTGAGAAATGTAAAATGCAAGTTGGTTCTTTGTCTAGAATTTCGTTGATCTTGCGGGAAGTGAGCGTGCTACTCAGACATTATCAGCTGGTACAAGACTGAAAGAGGGTTGCCACATTAACCACAGTTTTCTAATAACCGAAGTGGCTTTCCCAATACATTAAGTAGGAGAATCGGAGAATGGAAGAAGCAAGCGAATGTGCGAAGCCATCTAAGGGTAACTTTCATGCCACTGCTGCAAGAATGTATATATTGGGAATGTAAAGTTTAGTATGTAGCTTTTACCTTGTTATCTTGCAGACAGTCTTGCTATTTTTTTGATGGGGAAGGTTAAGTTGATTCTGTTCTCTCTCTATGTCTGTCTCTCTTTGTACTTGACACGATTGTAAAGAAATAAAGTTGTGTTGTAATGTTTATGATTGATGGAGAAATGTTCCAATCTTTTGCATTCCATGGCAACTGAGAGTCTGAAATGTTGTACTTTTGTCCCAAATTCCCAATAGCTTTTGCTAATCAAAGCCCCAAAACTAGTAAGGGCACTCGTGCCCCAGTAAATTATACTTTTGCTGACTAAATAAAGTAGTCGGTGTATCACCAAGCACATTTGGCGACTAAATAATTAGTCGTTAAAATTATTAATTTTGGAAACCAAAGGATTTGGTCACGAATAGGTCTATTGCCAACTAAAGTTTTAGTTGTGCAAAACATGTTTGGTCACGGAATGTGACAATTGGCGACCAAACAATTTGGTCGCGGAATGTGATATTTGGCGACCAAAATTTTTGGTCGCGGAATGTCACAATTCGCGACCAAAATTTTTTGGTCATGGAATGTCACAATTGGCGACCAAACTTTTTGGTCATTGAATGTGATAATTGGCGGCCAAACTTTTTGGTTGCGAAATGTGTCAATTGGCGACTGAGATATTTGGTCAGGAAAATATCACTTTCCGCGACCAAAGTGTTTTAGCGACTGTCACGACCCCAAACCGCCCCTACTAGTTTGGTGCCGTGATGGCCAGTAATCCAAGATTACCGAAGGCCAACTTTCAAATTCACACACAAACAGAGTATTACATATGGGGCTAACATGTGCGGAAGCAATATATACAAATTTAATTAGTCCATAAGAGATGTGCATAAGTTAAATGGAATGGCATACGTTTGTACATAGCTTTAATACAACAAAATGAAATACAAAAATACATCCTGACCAAAAGGCTTCTCAGCTATCAAATCCAAAACACGATAAAATAGAACTAAGAAGCATAGTCTTCAAGATGCGGCAAAAGTGCATAATCCAAAACAAGTAGCAAGTACATCTAGGCGTCATCGCCGTCCTGCTCGTCACCTACATATATATAGAGAGGGGTGAGCTTGGATACTCAGTGAATGGTATAAATAATAAAGCGGTTTGCATGAATGATATCCAAAATTGTTATCAAAACAAGGCACATCACATCTTGTACAAAATGCAAGGGCAAATCAAGTTTATCTAACAATCTTTCAAGTCTCAATGATTTAAGTCTTTCAAGGCTTTCAAGTTCCAAGGCATCTAACAAATCTATCGAGCTTCGTCAATCAAAGTCTTTTCAAGTTTCATGGGTGACATTAACAAAGATTGTGCTACAAATGCTTATAGTCCCCTAGCACGTACGGACTTTCAAGAATTGTGCTACAAATGCTTATAGTCCCCTAGCACGTACGGACTTTCAAGAATTGTGCTACAAATGCTTATAGTCCCCTAGCACGTACGGACTTTCAAGAATTGTGCTACAAATGCTTATAGTCCCCTAGCACGTACGGACTTTCAAGGTTGTGCTACAAATGCTTATAGTCCCCTAGCACGTACAGACTTTCAAGGTTGTGCTACAAATGCTTATAGTCCCCTAGCACGTACGGACTTTCAAAGGTTATCAAGATCAACGCTAATACTTGATACACAAATAGGAATAGTCATTCATGCTTAGCAAATATTATTCAAAACAAAGCAAAACTTTATCAAAACTTTATAACGTAGCTTTATCAAAAATACCACTCACATAGTTCTTCAACGTCGGGGTCAAGCGAGAGTCCAAGTCCTATAAACACATGGCAAGCTCTATTGAATGCACTTTCAAACAAGTTCACATGCATACAGATGATCTCGGCATCCTTCAAAACTAAGCTAAGACAAAGCAAAAGACTATTTCTCATCTCGGGAAAACATGCTGGGCGATTACCAGGTCTAGGCCGAGGTCCCACACCTCCTTGCCGAGGTGTTGCCTCGATGGCCACATTCAAGGAAATGAGGTCAGGAAAATCTGGGTTTCCCTCTCTTGAAGAACATGACGAACATGAAGAACATGGACATGAGGAAGATGAATGCAAAGATCAAAACTTGCTATTACAAAAGCTGAGATTTCATGCTATGAATTCAAAAACATGGACCTGGGTACCCATACTCGAAGATCCTATGAAAACAAACACAAAAGCATGAATCTTAATGCAAACTTTCGGATCGAACAAGGCTTTTATTCAAGAACACATGAATACTACTTTCTCTTTCTAAAACCAAACTTTCAATTAATGCATGGCTTGCATATCAGGTTCGATCATGCAATGCATCTAGATGATTAACAAGAACAACAAGGGTAGGTCAAGAATCTAACCTTAATACACGAATCTAACGGTTAGATCTCTAGGAATCAAGCTCGAAGGTCCACCGCTCCACTCTAAAACTCCTTCTTCCTTCTAGAGCTTCTCTCTCCCAAGGCAAAGATATGATACAAAATGATAGGTTCTACTCACTACCGGCTCATTTAACATTCAGCTCAGACACGTGGCAATGGCTGGTTGGTTCTCCCTGAAAAGGTGACTGACAGACCAGACAAAGTATGGCGAAAGGGTGTTTAACAAGTAAGGTGGCATGGCATTCTGACAAGGTACTGACATCGAGTGGAAACATCGGCTCCGGTAGGTGAGGTATCTATGATCCCGGCTAGGACGGACAACACTTGGCCTAGTTGTGCCACACCTCAGCCTAGATGTGCCACACCTCGGTCTAGGTCGCACCAATCCGGAACAAGATCACTTGGGTTCAAGGATAACATCTCGACCTAGATGATACACCTCTCGGCCTTGATGATAAACCTCGGCCTAGAAAATGACATCTCGGCCAATATGCCAGGACGAAGGTAGAGGTCAACCAAAGTGGTTTCAAGATGGTTCTGGCTTTAAGGTGACCTCGGCTAGACTCACCAGAAAAGAACAAGACTCAACAAGTAAATTTTACATAAGTACAAACCAAGACAAAATCTCATTCTAGTTAAGACAAGTCAAGAAAATTCACTACTGCAACTTAGCAAAACAAGATTATACAAATGCTCATGCCCGAGACTAAGGTGGGGAATGAGGGTCACTACAGTCTACCCTCCTTAGAGAAGTTTGGTCCCCAAACTTTAGTTATCTTGCCCTACAAATAACTCCGGATAACGGATTTTTATTTCCTCTTCCTTTTCCCATGTAGCCTCCTTGCCATAATGCCCCTCCTATTCTATCTTTACCATTGGTATCGATTTGTTTCTCAACTGCCGCTCTTGCTTGTCAACAATTCTCATCGGCTTTTCCTCGTAGCCTAAATCTTTATTAACCACGATCTCAAAATAATCAATCACATGTAGTGGATCTCGAACATATTTCCTCAACATTGAAACATGAAACACGTTGTGGACTTGGCTTAATTCTGGCGGCAGGGCAAGCCTGTAGGCAACAGGGTTGACCTTCTTAAGAATTTCGAATGGCCCAATATATCGAGGTGCTAATTTGCCCTTCTTCCCAAATCTTGAAACCCCTGTCATCGGCGAGATCATCAAAAATACATGATCCCCAGTCTCAAATTCTAATTCCCTCATTCTCTGGTCGGCATAACTCTTCTGCCGGCTCTGTGCGGTTTTAATCCTTTGTTGAATGAGCTTAATCTTCTTTGGTTGTAACTCGAACCAGTTCGGGACCAATCAAGGCTTTATCTCCCACTTCAGTCCAACATATCGGCGACCTGCACTTCCTTCCATACAAAGCTTCGTACGGTGCCATGCCAATGCTGGCTTGATAACTGTTGTTGTAGGCGAATTCTACTAACGGTAGATGTACTTCCCAATTTCCCTTGAAATCTAACATACATAGTCTAAGCATATCTTCGAGTGTCTGAATCATTCTTTCTGTTTGTCCATCGGTCTGGGGATGAAATGCTGTGCTAAACCTCAACTCGGTTCCCAAAGCCCTTTGTAAACTCTGCCAAAACCTAGAAACAAACTTCGAATCTCGGTCTGACACTATGGACATCGGCACTCCATGAAGCTTCACAATCTCATTCATATACAGTCCAGCAAGCCGGTCGGCATTGAATGTAGTCTTGACAGGCAAAAAGTGTGCTGATGTAACGCCCTCAAAATAATAACAATAAACCCATCAGATAAGACATGCATTTACATTTAAACTAACTGCATTCCTTTCATTCATTAGAATTCCAAGACGTAAGTATTACATGTTAACCTCATAACAAAATGCCCTACGGGCTTACAGCTTTCCAAGTTAACACTTGGTTACAACAAAGAGTTCTAACTCGTTTACACATTAAGCCCTTGGCTTGAAATTACATGTAATACATCAACAGTAAAACGACAAAACTATGTCCGCCACTAGCCTCCCAGCTATGTCCTTGGAGGTGGCATGCTTCCTGCACCTGAAAATGATATTCCCATATAGGGTGAGCCACAGCCCAGTAGAAATACACTAAACCAACCATGGACAATGACTAAAACATTAGCAATTGATAGTTGGTCACCACTGATTCAATCACATAAATTACATATTTATGTCAACGACTTACAAGTCCCAATTACTTTTCATTTTCCCTTTTTCAACAGATAAGCATGCTAGCTCTATCATCATTTCCACAGATATGTATAAAAACTATATCTCACATTCAGATAAGCATAAAAGCTATATCCACATTTTCAACAGATATGTATATCAACAATATCCACAGATAAGCATACAAGCTGTATCCACACTCTACAACAGATATGTATATCAACAATATCCACAGATAAGCATACAAGCTGTATCCACACTTCACTTCACAAAGATAAGCATATGAGCTCTATCTTCACTTCTCTAGACAAGCATATGAGCTCTGTCTACGGAGTACATCCCCTATCTCCTCCAAATACCTATCCGGTTTAGAGGTCCATCCCCTATCTTCCCCTAAACCGCGGAGTACATCCCCTATCTCCTCCTCTACACATAACGTATATAAACACATTGGTTCTATATACAATCACACAATACAAACAATTAATGTATTCTAGCAACTGTCAAGTTCCATAACACATTCCATTGATTAGTTTCAGTTTGCCTAATCAACATACATTGTCTACAACAATCACGACTATCCTCCACCGATAGCCCAAAGCAGTTATTCCTAAAACAGAAAATAAATGCACAAATGGATATTCAATCAACATTTCATTTCCTCATTTCTCATCAATTAATTATCCCAATTAATTAAACAATGTAATTAGGCCATTTTCCATAATTACCATTTCAACCCTTAGGTCCCATTTTCATCAATGATTCAACAATCATTCCATTTTCTTCATGCCAAACATGCATCTAGGTTTATTATGAATGAAACCCCAACCTTTGTAAAATTACACAAAAGCCCTAACCTTTGTAAAATTACCCAACCAAGCCCAACATCTCAAAATACCAAAATTTAAAGACAAAACCCATAGAGAGGAGTAGGTTATCCCTACCTCAAATTCGGAGTCCCAAAGGAGAAGACGACAAAACCCAACGTGCTCCAAAACCCGAGATTTTCAGATTAAAATGAAGCCCTCGACGATCAACAACTTTTTTGTAAAGGCCAAAGGTGAGTAAATCACTCCTACTAGATCAAAACCTAGAGAGAAGGTAGAGTCTAGAGTGAAAGGCTCAACAATGGTGATTTTGGAAAAGTAAGAGAGAGAAGAGAAAGTGAAAAAGTGATTTGAAAAGTCACAATTTCGGGACTTAAACCCAGTCTTCCGCTCGAGCGTAAAACACCCCGCTCGAGCGGCCACTCACAGACTTCCGCTCGAGCGGCCAACCTCCCGCTCGAGCGCAGAATGCACTCGCCCAGCACTTTTGCAGAACCAGGCCCCCGCTCGAGCTCCCAACCCTACGCTCGAGCTCACAACACTGCACAACAAGATACTGGATGGATGTATCCCCCGCTCGAGCGCCAACACCTCCGCTCGAGCGGACAGGCCAAAAATCTGGGCAACTAGTTTTGGTTTCTAAACTCAACCAACCTGAAACAAATCCGCCCAACACATCCTATAACTCAAATACGAAGAAAAAGGAATGTAAACACGATACTAAGCAACTACCAACATCCACGGACACATGCCTGGATCACTATACAACAAGGGTAAACCCGGGATCGCTATAACCTCCCCCCCTTAAAGAATTTCGTCCCCGAAATTAAACACAAGTTTTCAAAAACAAGTTCTCTTCCATTTTAAACAATGTTACATTTTAACATTCAACAATTCGACCCATTACCGGTCATCCCATCCCTTTAACAAGAGACATATCACAATATGTAAACAACATATGTATTATTAACATGCACCAACATTATACACTAACTTTCCAATGTCAACAATATATTCAACATATATAGTGTTACATTCAACTTCCATATGAGGCAAGTTCCAGAACATACTACCAATAGTCAAAACATTCTCAATGTTTCACAACTTAAGACATATATAAAAGCTCTTAAGTTCAACAAAACGTAAAATTTAAATACAAGATCACACATCAACAAATAAGTCCGGATATTTCTCACGGACTTCCAACTCACGTTCCCAAGTGGCTTCCTCCACTCCGTGATGTTTCCACAAGACTTTCACCAAAGGAATGGTCTTGCCACGCAGGACCTGATCCCGCCTATCCAAGACCCGAACCGGTCTCTCCTCATACGAGGCATCCTCATCTACCTCTAAATCAGTCCAATCCAACACATGTGATGGATCTGGCTCATACTTCCGAAGCATACTCACATGAAACACGTCATGCACTCCGGACAACTGCGGCGGTAAGGCTAACCGATAAGCAACCTCGCCTATCTTCTCAAGGATCTCAAAAGGACCAATAAACCGAGGGGATAACTTCCCACTCTTCCCAAACCTCATCAGACCTCGCCTAGGTGATATCTTCAGAAAGACATGATCACCTACCTCAAACGCCAACGGTCTCCTCCTACGGTCGGCATAACTCTTTTGTCGACTCTGGGCTGTAACAAGCCTCTTACGGATAAGCTCAACTTTCTCCGTCGTCTCCCTAACCAACTCCGGACCCAACAAAGGTGCATCACCCACCTCGGCCCAACACACTGGAGACCTACACGGTCGGCCATACAAGGCCTCAAACGGTGCCATACCGATGCTAGACTGAAAACTGTTGTTGTAGGCAAACTCTACCAATGGCAAGTGCCTCTCCCACGTCCCACTGAAGTCCAGGACACAACCCCGAAGCATATCCTCGAGGATCTGAATAGTACGCTCGGACTGCCCATCAGTCTGAGGATGATAGGCCGTACTAAAGGTCAACTTAGTGCCCAAGGCACTCTGCAAACTCTGCCACAACCTGGCAGTAAAACGAGGATCTCTATCTGAGACGATCGTCACTGGGACCCCGTGCAATCTCACTACGTCCCGAATATACAAGTCGGCAAGATGATCTACCGAATCTCTCACGCGCATAGGAATAAAGTGCGCCGACTTAGTCAACCGGTCTACAACCACCCAAATAGCATCACTACCCCGCTGAGTCCTCGGAAGACCTACAACGAAGTCCATAGTGACATGCTCCCACTTCCACTCGGCAATAGGCAAGGGTTGCAACAAACCCGCTGGCCTCTGATGCTCGGCCTTCACTTGCTGGCAAGTAAGGCACTTCGATACGAAAACAGCCACATCTCTTTTCATACCCCGCCACCAAAACTGGCGACCCAAATCCTGATACATCTTAGTACCTCCCGGATGCACCGCAAGGCGCGAATGGTGAAACTCTCGGAGTACTTCCTCACGGCAAGCCTCCGGTACAAACAAACGGTCTCGGTATCTCACACTCAGGTCGGGATACACCGTCAAACCCTTCTCAACTTTCCCACTGGAGATCTTCTCTCGGAGGGATTCTACCTCAAGGTCACCTCTCTGTGCCTCTAACACTCTAGTCACAAGTGTAGGCTGCGCAACAACAGAAAACAAGGCCGCAGCCTCAACAAATTCGCCCAGTAGCAAATCAAACTCGCCAAGTGCTCCCAACATCACCCATTCCCGGATGGCTATACTAGCAACATCACTAATGGTCTTCCTACTAAGGGCATCGGCCACAACATTGGCCTTTCCCGGATGATAATGTAACTCAAAATCATAGTCTTCGATGAACTCCATCCACCTCCTCTGCCTCAGATTCAAGTCTCTCTGTGTAAACAGATACTTCAAACTCTTATGATCCGAGAATACCTCGAACCTCTCACCATAAAGGTAGTGCCTCCAGATTTTCAAGGCAAAGATCACAGCTGCTAACTCTAGGTCGTGTGTGGGGTAATTCTTCTCGTGTATTTTCAACTGACGTGAGCCATAAGCTACCACTTTCCCCTCTTGCATCAACACACAACCCAAACCCTCTCGTGAGGCATCACAATAAATCGCATAACCCAACCCTCTCTCCGGAATAATCAACACCGGAGCGGTGGTCAATCTAATTTTCAGCTCTTGGAACGACTTTTCACAAGTCCCACTCCACACAAACTTGACTCCCTTCCGAGTCAGCCTAGTCAACGGTGACGCTAACCTGGAGAAATCCTTCACAAACCGACGGTAATACCCAGCTAATCCCAGAAAACTGCGGATCTCAAATACACTCTTAGGCTGTGCCCAATCTTGCACTGCCTCAATCTTGGATGTATCAACAGACACCCCTTCCCCGGATACCACATGGCCTAAGAACTTGACTTCCCTCAGCCAGAACTCACACTTCCCGAACTTGGCATACAGCCTATGGGCTCTAAGTAACTCAAGCACCACTCTCAAGTGTGTCTCGTGCTCCTCCTCAGAAGACGAATAGATAAGGATATCGTCCACGAAAACAACCACAAATCGGTCTAAGAACTCCCGGAAGATCCGGTTCATCAAGTCCATAAAGACTGCCGGTGCATTGGTAAGTCCGAATGGCATCACTAGAAACTCATAATGGCCATACCGCGTACGGAATGCCGTCTTAGGAATATCTTCCTCCCTGACCCTCAACTGATGGTAACCCGATCTCAAGTCTATCTTAGAGAAACAACGGGAACCCTTCAACTGGTCAAATAAATCATCTATACGGGGCATAGGGTACTTATTCTTAACCGTAGCCCGATTCAACTTCCGGTAGTCTATACACAATCTCAAGGCACCATCTTTCTTTTTAACAAAAAGTGCCGGTGCTCCCCACGGTGAAACACTAGGGCGAACAAAGCCCTTAACAAGCAATTCCTGGAGCTGAACTTTCAACTCAACCAACTCTGCTGGAGCAAAACGGTAAGGTGCCATAGAAATCGGTGCCGTACCAGGCACTAAATCAATAGAGAACTCTATCTCTCGGTGAGGTGGCAAACTAACAAGATCTTCGGGAAAGACATCCGAATACTCACAAACCACCCTCGGTAACACAACCTGGGTCTCACCACTCTCACCACTCTCAAAACTGGCAAGTAGACTACTAAGCTCACTTCGCCCTCGCGAATCATACCCCGGTGGCAAAACACTACCAACCCGGTCTCCCAAGAAATGGAACCACTCCCCGCTCAAGGTACACAATGTAACCCTCTGGCGGTAGCAATCAATAACAGCCCGGTATGACGATAACCAGTCCATACCCAAAATAACATCAAAACCCTTCATGGGCATGACAACAAACGGAAAAGGAAGCCTATAATCGGCGACCTCTATATCACATCCTCTAACACCCTGTTTCAGAATCAACTCACCACCCAAAGGTGATACCACACAAATAGGAGATGCTAACTGTGCTAACTCCAATTCCAAAACAGATGCAAATGCAGCAGATACAAAAGAATGAGATGCACCCGTGTCTATCAACACATTAGCAACCGAGTTGCAAAACAGAAAAGTACCTCTCACTACTGATGGAGCCGGTACTAAATCCTGCGCGGTAACAGCATACACGCGCCCCGTAGGCCCCTGGTCTACCTGCTCACCTCTCGGAGCAAAAGACTGCTGCACAGACTGGGATGACGAAGCTCCCGGATTGGCCCTCGAGGCCTGCACAGACTGAGCTGGCTGAAAACCCTGCGTCTGCCTAGAACCAGACGCTCCCGAAGTGGCACTCAACTGTGGGCAAAACCTCTTCATGTGCCCAGGTTGTCCACACTGATAACAAATCAAGAGCTGCCCCCTGCCCAAACTCTGACTCTGCGGTCTAGCTGAAGAAGAAGCAGCTTTCTGACCCCCACCCTTCTGCGGGCAAACAGAAACCTTGTGACCCAGCTGGCCACACTTGTAACAAGTGAATTCTCCCTGACTGCCTCTCCCCGAGCCTACACTAGGCACTGGAAAGGTCGATCTAGAGACTGCACCCTGAGACTGCTGAGGGTTATAACCCTTCTGTCTCCTGCCATCACTCTGACTATCCTGGCTCCTCTTGGAGCCTCTCTGACTCTCATCCTCCTCCTGCATCATAAGCTCCATATGAGCTGCAGCGTCCACTAGGTGTCTATATTCTCGAATATAAGACCCACCAATTCTCAACTTGAGGCCCCGCCTCAACTTCCGCTCAAACTCATAGCAACGGCGTTCCTCAGACGCCACCAGTTCAGGTGCAAACCTAGACAGACTGGTAAAAGTAGCCTCAAACTCGGCCACTGACAAGCCCTGCTGATTAAGCCGGCTAAACTGATCCCTCAGCTTTTCCCTAGCTGCTGCTGATAAAAACCTCTCCTGAAAAGCATTCACAAACGCCTCCCAAGTACCACCAACACGAGCTTTCTCGTACTTCCACCATTGACCCGCATCTCCCTTCAGTTGAAAGGATGCCAAGGTCACTTTCAATGCTCCGTCCTCGATGCCAAGCATCTCAAACGTCTTCGTTGTCTGTTCGAGCCATTCATCTGCCTGAAGCGGCTCTTTAGGATCCCCGATAAACTCGTCCGGATTACACCGAAAGAACTCCCTCTTCAAGAAGGAAGGCCCTGTCTCAGCTGCCTGATTCCCAGCTCTAAGAATACCCAAAGCTCCTGCTATCTCTCTGGCCAAGGCACCCATAGCCTGCTGACCCACTGGCTCGGCCACATTGGCCTGCCCAACTCCCTCCTGCACTGCCGGAATCTCACCCTGTAACGGTATTTCCTGCCTCGCAGGTCTACCACGCCTAGCACCTCTTCCTCGTCCTGACATCCTAATAAAGGCAACACAGAACGTTAGCACATTCATAGGTGTGCCGAAACTAATCACTCACGTCCTAATGCATGGACAACTGTAATTCACTCCACATAAGCACATAAACACATAAGCACTTACGAATTTCATTTCCGGATAATGATAGTCCCGAGGCGTTACTAGAGTTCCGGTTAGAAACAGCGTTGATCAAGTGCTTTTCCAACAAGACTCCCAGAAACTCAAGGATCCAATCAACATCCTAGAAATTAAATCCCATACTCACATAGTCACATAAGCACGTTAGCATTTAAGCACATAGCATATGATACTACATCTAAGTCTCTATCAAGCGAGACAAACCCATTGTGATCCTAATCACTTCCCACGTACCCAAAGTATTCGAACCCAGTACGCTCTGATACCAAGTTGTAACGCCCTCAAAATAATAACAATAAACCCATCAGATAAGACATGCATTTACATTTAAACTAACTGCATTCCTTTCATTCATTAGAATTCCAAGACGTAAGTATTACATGTTAACCTCATAACAAAATGCCCTACGGGCTTACAGCTTTCCAAGTTAACACTTGGTTACAACAAAGAGTTCTAACTCGTTTACACATTAAGCCCTTGGCTTGAAATTACATGTAATACATCAACAGTAAAACGACAAAACTATGTCCGCCACTAGCTTCCCAGCTATGTCCTTGGAGGTGGCATGCTTCCTGCACCTGAAAATGATATTCCCATATAGGGTGAGCCACAGCCCAGTAGAAATACACTAAACCAACCATGGACAATGACTAAAACATTAGCAATTGATAGTTGGTCACCACTGATTCAATCACATAAATTACATATTTATGTCAACGACTTACAAGTCCCAATTACTTTTCATTTTCCCTTTTTCAACAGATAAGCATGCTAGCTCTATCATCATTTCCACAGATATGTATAAAAACTATATCTCACATTCAGATAAGCATAAAAGCTATATCCACATTTTCAACAGATATGTATATCAACAATATCCACAGATAAGCATACAAGCTGTATCCACACTCTACAACAGATATGTATATCAACAATATCCACAGATAAGCATACAAGCTGTATCCACACTTCACTTCACAAAGATAAGCATATGAGCTCTATCTTCACTTCTCTAGACAAGCATATGAGCTCTGTCTATGGAGTACATCCCCTATCTCCTCCAAATACCTATCCGGTTTAGAGGTCCATCCCCTATCTTCCCCTAAACCGCGGAGTACATCCCCTATCTCCTCCTCTACACATAACGTATATAAACACATTGGTTCTATATACAATCACACAATACAAACAATTAATGTATTCTAGCAACTGTCAAGTTCCATAACACATTCCATTGATTAGTTTCAGTTTGCCTAATCAACATACATTGTCTACAACAATCACGACTATCCTCCACCGATAGCCCAAAGCAGTTATTCCTAAAACAGAAAATAAATGCACAAATGGATATTCAATCAACATTTCATTTCCTCATTTCTCATCAATTAATTATCCCAATTAATTAAACAATGTAATTAGGCCATTTTCCATAATTACCATTTCAACCCTTAGGTCCCATTTTCATCAATGATTCAACAATCATTCCATTTTCTTCATGCCAAACATGCATCTAGGTTTATTATGAATGAAACCCCAACCTTTGTAAAATTACACAAAAGCCCCAACCTTTGTAAAATTACCCAACCAAGCCCAACATCTCAAAATACCAAAATTTAAAGACAAAACCCATAGAGAGGAGTAGGTTATCCCTACCTCAAATTCGGAGTCCCAAAGGAGAAGACGACAAAACCCAACGTGCTCCAAAACCCGAGATTTTCAGATTAAAATGAAGCCCTCGACGATCAACAACTTTTTTGTAAAGGCCAAAGGTGAGTAAATCACTCCTACTAGATCAAAACCTAGAGAGAAGGTAGAGTCTAGAGTGAAAGGCTCAACAATGGTGATTTTGGAAAAGTAAGAGAGAGAAGAGAAAGTGAAAAAGTGATTTGAAAAGTCACAATTTCGGGACTTAAACCCAGTCTTCCGCTCGAGCGTAAAACACCCCGCTCGAGCGGCCACTCACAGACTTCCGCTCGAGCGGCCAACCTCCCGCTCGAGCGCAGAATGCACTCGCCCAGCACTTTTGCAGAACCAGGCCCCCGCTCGAGCTCCCAACCCTACGCTCGAGCTCACAACACTGCACAACAAGATACTGGATGGATGTATCCCCCGCTCGAGCGCCAACACCTCCGCTCGAGCGGACAGGCCAAAAATCTGGGCAACTAGTTTTGGTTTCTAAACTCAACCAACCTGAAACAAATCCGCCCAACACATCCTATAACTCAAATACGAAGAAAAAGGAATGTAAACACGATACTAAGCAACTACCAACATCCACGGACACATGCCTGGATCACTATACAACAAGGGTAAACCCGGGATCGCTATAGCTGACTTAGTAAATCTGTCAACTATAACCCAAATTGAGTTCATACCTGTTCGCGTCCTCGGCAAACCAATCACAAAATCCATGGAGATATGTTCCCATTTCCACTCAGGGATTGACAAGGGTTGAAGAAGTCCTACTGGCCTCTGGTGTTCTGTTTTCACTTGCTGACAACATAGACACTGGGATACAAACTCGGCTATTTCTCTTTTCATATTTGACCACCAGAAAGTCCGCTTCACATCTTGGTACATCTTGGTGCTTCCCGGATGAACGACAAATTTGGAGCTATGGGCTTCCTGCAAAATCTTCCTTTTCAACTCTAGGACGTTGGCCACGCACAATCTCCCTTCAAACTTAAGCACTCGATTTTCAATGTTGTACCCTGGCCTTGGCTTGGTGACGAATTCATCAATTACTTTCTTGAGGAACTTATCCTCCATCTATCTGGTCTTCACTTCCTCAATTATGGTCGGCTCTACTGAAATCATTGTCAGGCACGCCAAACTTCCAACTAAGTTCCTGCTCAACGCGTCGGCTACGGAGTTTGCCTTACCCGGATGGTACTGAATCTGCATGTCGTAGTCCTTTAATAGTTCAAGCCATCTTCTCTGTCTCATATTCAATTCTTTTTGAGTGAACAAGTACTTCAGACTTTTGTGGTCTGTGAAGACTTGACAAGAAGTTCCATACAAGTAATGGCGCCATATCTTAAAAGCAAAGACCACGGCTGCCAGTTCCAAATCATGGGTAGGATAATTCTTTTCATTGGGTTTTAACTGACGAGATGCGTATGCTATAACCTTACCTCTTTGCATTAACACACAGCCCAATCCCTTATGTGAAGCATCACTATAAATTTGAAATTCTTCCTTGTCTGACGGTAAAGCAAGTATCGGCGCTGTAACCAACCTCGTCTTTAACTCTTGGAAAGCGGACTCCCTATCCTTGGTCCATTCATACGCTACTCCTTTCTGAGTTAGTTGTGTCAGCGGTACTGCAATCCTTGAAAAATCCTTCACAAATTTCCTGTAATAGCTGGCCAGACCCAGAAAACTACGAATCTCGGATACATTAGTCGGTGTCGGCCAATTCACGACAGCTTCAATTTTACTTGGATCGACTGAAATACCTTCTTCGTTAATCACATGCCCTAGGAACGAGATACTGGAGAGCCAAAATTCACACTTGCTAAGCTTGGCATATAATTTCTTGTCTCTTAGGACTTGTAAGGCTAGCCCCAAGTGCTTCTCATGCTCAACTTCATTCTTGGAATAGATCAATATGTCGTCGATGAAAACAACCACGAACTCGTCTAGGTACGGCTTGAAGACCCTATTCATTAAATCCATGAATGCTGCAGGAGCATTGGTCACTCCGAAAGGCATTACCAAAAATTCGTAGTGGCCATACCTTGTCCGGAAAGCAGTCTTCTCGACATCCTCGGCCTTAACCTTCAGCTGGTGGTAGCCCGACCTGAGGTCAATCTTAGAAAAGACTCGTGCCCCTTGTAGTTGGTCAAGCAAATCATCGATCCTAGGCAACAGATACTTGTTCTTAATGGTTACCTTATTCAGTTGTCGGTAGTCGATACAAAGACAAAGTGTGCCATCCTTTTTCTTAACAAACAGAACGGGTGCCCCCATGGTGAAGTACTCGGTCTAATAAATCCCTTACCCAACAATTCTTGTAATTGCAGTTTCAATTCTTTAAGTTCGGCTGGGGCCATTTTGCAGGGTGTTTTGGAGATAGGTTGGGTTCCCGGCGTAGTATCAACCGTAAATTCTATTTCTCTATCAACAAAGCAGCCAGGCAAGTCATTTGGAAAGACGTCGGGGAATTCCTTGACAACTGGGATGTCGGCTAGCTCAACGCTTCCATTCAGATTACTTAGTATACTACACATGTAAGCTCGACACCCTTTTTGGATCAATTTATAGGCTTTCATAGATGAGATTAAGTAAGGTGGGGGTACTACTCCTTTACCCTGGAAAATAACCTCGGCTTGGTTTGGGGGTTTCAATATGACATTCTTTGAAACACAATTAATAGATGCGTGATTCACTACTAACCAGTCCATCCCCAATATGACATCAAAGTGGGTCATGCTTAACGGCATCAAATCAACTAATAATTTTGCACCCTCAATTACAACAATACACGCCCTATAAATGGATGCAACAATCATAGTTCTCCCAGATGGAGTAGCCACATGTAACATATAATCAAGGGGTTCTTGTTCTCTATTTAATTTCTCGGCAAACTTAACAGATATGAATGAATGTGTGGATCCCGAATCAATTAATATGTATACATCTTGAGAGCAAATTGAGAATATACTTGACACCACTGTCTCAGCATTCGTAGTGTCTCCTGGTAACAATGCAAAAACTTTGCCCTGTCTCATTTGGGCCCTTCCGCTGTTATTTCTTTGCGCAGAGCCCGAGGTGTTCCCATCTTTCTTACCATCGTCAGTTCTTGTCTTCGGACAGTCTTTCACGCGATGGCCCATTTCACCACATTCAAAACAGGCTCCTGATGCCCAACGGCAAACTCCAGAATGTGGCTTCCCACAACTTGCACACGTCGGCTTAGCGCTACTTTCCTGGTTTGAGTTGCTGGAGCTGGCCACATTCGCCTTTTTCTTGGCGCTAAACGAAACTCGGCGGCTATCATTGTTCTGCCTCTTCCTCTGGTTCTCTCTTGAATTCTGATACCGGTTTAGGTTAGCTTCTGCAAGGATGGCCTTGTCCAACACTCCGGCGTAAGTCGGCATGTTGAGCATGTTAACTCGATCCTGAATTGGTCCGCGCAGTCCACTTTCAAACTTTCTAGCTTTTCTGTATTCATCATCGACCATGTGAGGCACATATCTCACCAACTCGGTAAAAGTGCAGTCGTATTCTGCGACTGTCTTGTTACCTTGTGTCAAAGTCTGAAATTCTGTGGTCTTGCGATCTCGGACACTAAGGGGAAAATGCTTCTTTTAGAACAGCTCCAAAAATCTGGCCCAATTCAGACCTGGGTTGCTTTCTCGGGTCATCATCCACCATCTTCGTGCATCGTCGTCTAAGGTGAATGTTGCTAATGACACCTTCTGGGCGTCGGTGCTGGGAAAAATCTCGAACCGTCTCTCCATTTCCAAGACCCACGCTTCGGCCTTCATTGGTTCAATACCCCCAGAGAACCTCGGCGGCTTCATCTTTTTGAACTCTCTGATCAAGGCTATGGTACCGTCCCCATATAAAGCTTGTTGTGGAGGCACTTGCGGCACTGGAGGAGGCAGAGGTGGAACTGCATGTCGGCCATTTGTCTGCTCGGCCTGGGTAGAAGTAGTACTAGCGTCTTGTGGCCAAGTTTGCCTTAACTCATGGGCCAAACCTTCGACCAGTCTCTCCAATCTATCCAATCTGTCCTCGGGATGATCTCGGCCAATGAGTGGTCTACCTCTTCTCATGATGCTAAGAGTGTGCAAAATGTGACTTTAAAACAAGATGATCAAACAATATGCATGCAATAGCAAATAGTCACGCCGAAGTGATCCACGCATTGTCAAGTAGCAAGCATAACAATGCAATCCTAACATCAATCCTACGGAAAGTCCTATACTCTTTAGGACTCGAAGTGTGAGTAACGTACTATAAGAAACTTGTGCTCTGATACCAATATGTCACGACCCCAAACCGCCCCTAGTAGTTTGCTGCCGTGATGGCCAGTAATCCAAGATTATCGAAGGCCAACTTTCAAATTCACACACAAACAGAGTATTACATATGGGGCTAACATGTGCGGAAGCAATATATACAAATTTAATTAGTCCATAAGAGCTGTGCATAAGTTAAATGGAATGGCATACATTCGTACATAGCTTTAATACAACAAAATGAAGTACAAAAATACATCCTGACCAAAAGGCTTCTCAGCTATCAAATACAAAACACAATAAAATAGAACTAAGAAGCATAATCTTCAAGATGCGGCAAAAGTGCATAATCCAAAACAAGTAGCAAGTACATCTAGGCGTCATCGCCGTCCTGCTCGTCACCTACATATATAGAGAGAGGGCTGAGCTTGGATACTCAATGAATGGTATAAATAATAATGGGGTTTGCATTAATGATATCCAAAATTTTTATCAAAACAAGGCACATCACATCTTGTACAAAATCCAAGGGCAAATCAAGTTTATCTAACAATCTTTCAAGTCTCAATGATTTAAGTCTTTCAAGGCTTTCAAGTTCCAAGGCATCTAACAAATCTATCGAGCTTCGTTAATCAAAGTCTTTTCAAGTTTCATGGGTGACATTAACAAAGATTGTGCTACAAATGCTTATAGTCCCCTAGCACGTACGGACTTTCAAGAATTGTGCTACAAATGCTTATAGTCCCCTAGCACGTACGGACTTTCAAGAATTGTGCTACAAATGCTTATAGTCCCCTAGCACGTACAGACTTACAAGAATTGTGCTACAAATGCCTATAGTCCCCTAGCACGTACGGACTTTCAAGAATTGTGCTACAAATGCTTATAGTCCCCTAGCACGTACGGACTTTCAAGGTTGTGCTACAAATGCTTATAGTCCCCTAGCATGTACGGACTTTCAAGGTTGTGCTACAAATGCTTATAGTCCCCTAGCACGTACGGACTTTCAAAGGTTATCAAGATCAACGCTAATACTTGATACACAAATAGGAATAGTCATTCATGCTTAGCAAATACTTTTCAAAACAAAACAAAACTTTATCAAAACTTTATAATGTAGCTTTATCAAAAATACCACTCACATAGTTCTTCAACGTCGGGGTCAAGCGAGAGTCCAAGTCCTACAAACGCATGGCAAGGTCTATTGAATGCACTTTCAAACAAGTTCACATGCATACAGATGATCTCGGCATCCTTCAAAACTAAGCTAAGACAAAACAAAACACTGTTTCTCATCTCAGGAAAACATGCTGGGCGATTACTAGGTCTAGGCCGAGGTCCCACACCTCCTTGCCGAGGTGTTGCCTCGATGGCCACATTCAAGGAAATGTGGTCGGCAAAATCTGGGTTTCCCTCTCTTGAAGAACATGACGAACATGAAGAACATGGACATGAGGAAGATGAATGCAAAGATCAAAACTTGCTATTACAAAAGCTGAGATTTCATGCTATGAATTCAAAAACATGGACCTGGGTACCCATACTCGAAGATCCTATGAAAACAAACACAAAAGCATGAATCTTAATGCAAACTTTCGGATCGAACAAGGCTTTTATTCAAGAACACATGAATACTACTTTCTCTTTCTAAAACCAAACTTTCAATTAATGCACGGCTTGCATATCAGGTTCGATCATGCAATGCAGCTAGATGATTAACAAGAACAACAAGGGTAGGTCAAGAATCTAACCTTAATACACGAATCTAACGGTTAGATCTCTAGGAATCAAGCTCGAAGGTCCACCGCTCCACTCTAAAACTCCTTCTTCCTTCTAGAGCTTCTCTCTCCCAAGGCAAAGATATGATACAAAATGATAGGTTCTACTCACTGCCGGCTGATTTAACATTCAGCTCGGACACGTGGCAATGACTGGTTGGTTCTCCCTGAAAAGGTGACTGACAGACCAGACAAAGTATGGCGAAAGGGTGTTTAACAAGTAAGGTGGCATGGCATTCTGACAAGGTACTGACATCGAGTGGAAACATCGGCTCCGGTAGGTGAGGTATCTATGATCCCGGCTAGGACGGACAACACTTGGCCTAGTTGTGCCACACCTCAGCCTAGATGTGCCACACCTCGGTCTAGGTCGCACCAATCCGGAACAAGATCACTTGGGTTCAAGGATAACATCTCGACCTAGATGATACACCTCTCGGCCTTGATGATAAACCTCGGCCTAGAAAATGACATCTCGGCCAATATGCCAGGACGAAGGTAGAGGTCAACCAAAGTGGTTTCAAGATGGTTCTGGCTTTAAGCTGACCTCGGCTAGACTCACCAGAAAAGAACAAGACTCAACAAGTAAATTTCACGTAAGTAAAAACCAAGACAAAATCTCATTCTAGTTAAGACAAGTCAAGAAAATTCACTACTGCAACTTAGCAAAACAAGATTATACAAATGCTCATGCCCGAGGCTAAGGTGGGGAATAAGGGTCACTACAGCGACAAAATGGATTAGTCGCAGTAATTAAATGTTTAGCGACCAAAAATTTAGTCGGCAAATCCAACTTTTGCCGACCAACCAAAATTTTGGTCGCGAATTACTTTTGCCGACCCTCAATTGGCAACCAAAGTAGCGACCAAAAAAATTGGTCGCGGATAACTTTTGCCGACCAAAAAATGGGCTTTTAGCGACCAATTTTTTGGTCGGCAAAAGTGTTAATTCTTGTAGTGAATTGTCCTTTTTCGTGCTATCAAAATTTGATGTGTTTCACATAGCTTGTTTATGGATTTAGTACATTTCTTTTCTTCTTTTTTATTTTTTTTAAAAATTTTTCTCAGTTTATTGTGTTCCACATATGTCTTGTTTGTGGGCGCCTTTTGGAAGATTTCTTGGTTAGGAGAAGGGAGATAAGTAACAAAATTAGCAAGCTTAGATAGCTAACAAATTCCATGGTAGGCAAACTTAGTTGATGCCTTCGTAGTTACAAGCATGCTTAGTAGGGTTTAACGGTTTGGTTTTGTCAGAGTTGGAAAAAATTTGGCATCGAACTAATCTTCTGATTTTTATTGATTGAAAACTAAAACTGACCACATTATGATTCAATTTGCCTGGATATTTCTATAGTAACTAAGAACTTCCTTCCAATTAAATTTTCCTTAATTGATGATATTGATATGTACGAATAATGTTGTTTGTCAATATTTGTTGGACTTGGACATATAGACCACAAACTATACAAGAGTTGCTTGGACATTACCCTAGTGACTAAAGCACTTCTTTCCAAAAGGGGATGCGATGGATTTCTATTTCTAAATGGAGATTCTATGTCTTCTTAATGTGTGTCATTTTCTATTTCCTCAATATCAATGGATATTCACTTGAGATAAATATAAGAATCAATTGCTAAGGATTCATTGCTAAAGAAACATTCTTTCCCACATGTTTTTATAATTATCCTATGTTTTTGAAATGTTGCAAAGATAGTTCAATTATCTTTCCAGAGTAACTTGTTACAAACCTCATTACAAGGCATAAGACACAGTGAGTAAATTAGACTTGAGCGAAAACTCTGCCCGATGTATAAGTTCACATTTGAGGGGGAGATTGTTGGAACTTCTTGAAGTAAATTGGTCCCATATTGGAAGAAAAGCAATAGAAAAGTCTTAATATATGTCGGATGAGTTCACTTCATATATGTTTAAGCCTTTAAGTGGATGCATGTTTGAAATAACGTGTCTTGATTCTAAGTATGGACACTTTGGATTTCCTAACATAAATCTAAGTATGGACTCATTGGATTCCGTAACATAACTCGCATCACATGAATTACAAGCATTCAAGCAACAATTTAAATGAATTACAAGCACCTCCTAACAAATTCAAGAAACAATTTGTACTTTGAATTAGTCAATCACATTTCAGTAAAGAGTAAATTGCAATATATTTTACTACAGATACAAGCAAGCATGAAAACATACATACAATACTGTTAATTGAGATAAATAATTTTGGATACAAGCTCCATTACAATGCAAAGAAAATAAAATTACACACTGGGTACTTTGTTTCCCCCTTTATTCACTCTTCAAATCTTTAGCGCACATTAGGTAAACATACCTTTATTTAGAGTAGTAGTTTTGATATTGCAAAGCAAGACGATTATTTAGAAATACAAATCATAGGAAGCATATGCCCTTACACAAAAAAATCCTAAGGTAGACATCACATATAGGGAGCAGCTCAACATTCTTTATGGTTGACAACTGCAAAAAGAAAATGAAAACTCTATAATAATCTAGCAGTTTATTTCTATAAAGGATAGAGATATTTGTATTTTGCTACATATAATGTTTTCCTTTTATTTTCAAAAATAGGAAAATGAAAATTTCAAAAACACCATCGTCTTCATATTGTTTTCATTTTTGCAAAAAAAAAAATAGCTTTTGAAATTTTGGAAATAACTTTTTTTTTTGTCTACTAAAATGGTATAGGTTTTAGAAAAAAAAAATTGAAAAAATTATTCAAAACAAATTTCACAGAACATGTCTATTTTTTTGTAATAGAAAATTCCTTTCAGATAAGAATTGTATTGTTTTTGGGTATAGCTTGAGGTAAATCATGAATTGTCCACTTACTCATGAGAGTTATTCCTCATAAATTCTTAATCTAGTTCAGAATCCGATTCGGATTCATCATCTTCAAGAGTAGCAGTATATCTTGCCTAAATAAATAAATAAATAAAAGAAAAGAAAAGAAAAGAAAAAAAATTAGGAACGATTATGATAGGAAACATTCATAATGACAACCAAAAAAATGTGAGAAACCTGATAATATTGTCTATGTAGATGGAAAATAAGATATTTGAACAACCTATGCATGATTTTATTGGCTGACAAAACTATCAAGTGTGTGTTGAATGGGCCTCAAAGAAAATGTGCATGTGCAGATTGATAGGCTAATTAATTTTATTTATTCCTTGTGTAGTAATATTTATATTGAAAACTCACAACATTTTCAGATTACCTATTGATTGAATAAAGATCTAATGCAATGCACAAGGACAAAAAATTGCTCTGAGAGAGATAGCAAGTGGCATTCTTCCCCTCTTCCAATTTTTGGCGAATGACTCTTTCTATCATCACTCCAAGTCATGACCTTTATTACTTTTTAATTGATTGTATATAATTTTTTTTTTGGTCTTAAGAAAAATAAAATATTTAATATAAATGTAATGTAGCACAGTTGACTTAATGACAACCCAATCATTATTATGCCATTTAAGGCGATTGCCTAGGTCTCACATTTGGAATTTGACAAATTGAAACCAAAAAAAAAAAAAAAAAATCCCTTACCAAAACCTAATATAAAATTTATTAAGAGGCATAAAAACAAAAGAAAAAAAGAAACACATTGTTAGCATTTTTTTTTTATTTAGGGTAAATTACAAATACACTAACTGAGATTTACTTAAATTACAAATTATCTCCTGTGGTTTTAGAAATTACATTATGCCCCTTAAGATTTCTAATTTCATAACAAATAAATCATTTTATTAATAAATCATCAAGTTAATTAGCAGTTTTTAATAATGTTAAAATTTTATTTCAATTAATAATTCAGATAATATTATTATTGTATAGTTGAACAGTTAGAAATTTTACTTTTTCAATTAATTCTGTTAAATAAAAAATTCTGACAAGGAGATATTTGTAATTTTTCAAACCACAGGGGACAATTCGTATTTTAAACAAATCTTAGGAGGTGTATTTATAATTTACCCTTTTATTTAAGGAAAGCATTATCTCAATCCATTAGGTCTCTTCCATCTTTGTTCTTCCATCTTTATCCAAAGGCCTTAAAAAAATTCATTGTCCAAAGGTCCTTATACTAAAATTTGATAAAAAAAAACTCTCAAACAAAAATAGAACTATTCAAATGGTTCATTGTAGGGAGCATTACCATGTGAGTAGTTGATAGAATATTAAATAAATTATCATCTCATTTTTTTTTATAAAGATAGTCAAGGGCCTTCGATAATAAAGACATAAATGAACATTCATTGTAAAAGGCCAATAAAAAGTAAAATTTCTTTATCCATCAACTTAAATTAACACTTAAAAAAAAATTAAAAGTCTATGCACGAAAGAGGACATTATATTAAATTTTAACTAAATAATAAAAGAAAACAATAAATTTTACATTAAAAAGTGTAATCTATATAAAAAAATTTAAAATGTTATCCACAAAATTCATGCACAATAATATACCTAAAAAAATAATGTGGTTAAGATTCAACTCTTATGTAGTAAAGTCCACATTTTGAATGAATTTTGACCGTATATTAAAATTTTTGAGCATTTTTAAGTGTACAAATTTTGTATATGTAGTATTGCTCTAAATATTATTCAAAATTACAAGAGATCTCTAATTATCTACAAACTAAATTATCCACTACTCGTAACAAAGAGGAGTTGATAATTTGATTTGTAGTTCATTTAAAAACGCAATATATCATGAACTTTCATCTTAAAATTTATTCTGAAACTAAAATGTATGATGTAAATTTAAATTTAGTCAGATATGGATGACACAAACACAATGAATATATGTAGTCCATTGATTTACTAGTTTAGTTTATTAGTCAAGGACCCAATTTAATTTAATTTATTTTATTTTATTTTTAAAAAAACATTGCCTCATAATGTAAGTAATTACCTGGTATACATACATATATATATATATATGTGTGTGTGTGTGTGTGTATATGTTAAATGTGGTAAAATAGAGAAGTACCTTAGGTGGCTTTGAAATGATATATGGGTTTGCACAAACTAAACTATTCACTAGGTCTCTTCCATATTTATTTAAGGAAGGCATTATCTCAATCCACTAGGTCTCTTCCTATTTATCCAAGGGCCTAAAAAACATTCAATGTCCAAAGGTCCTTATACTAAAATTTGAAAAAAATCTGAACTATTCAAATGGTTATAAATTTTAAGCATTATAGGGAGTACTACCATACAAGTGGTTGTCAGAATATTAAATAATTTATTATCTTATGTCGAAAGGCATTTTTTTTTTTTAGATAGTCGAAGGCCTTCAATAATAAAGGCATAAATGAATATTCATTGTAAAAAGCCAATAAAAAGTAAAATTTTGTTATCCATCAACTTAACTTAACACTTAAAAATAAAAATAAAACTCTATGCATGAAAGAGGATAATATATTAAATTTTAACTAAATAATAAAAGACTAATTACCTGATATATTATTCACCCAAAAAAATTTACTTTTATTAAATAAATAAAAAATTGCCTCATAATGTAAGTAACTAATTATCTGATATATTATTCACCCAAAAAACTAATTACCTGATATATATATATATATATATATATATATATATATATGTTAAATGTGGTAAAATAGAGAAGTACCTTAGGTGGCTTTGAAATGATATATATGGGTTTGCACAAACTGATTCAAGTCCATCCCCTGCAGCAGTATCACGAATCCATCCAAGCTAACTTCCTTCAGTTTTGGTGTGCTGCCGAAAGTAGTGGTAGCGAAAGTCTTCATTTTGAGGCACATATACAATACAAGTCGTTCCAAGGATGGCCATTCAAAAGGAAAGTCGTCTCCTGTGCAAAAACCACTGAGGTTTGGAAGACCTACAAGTTCGAGCGCTTTGAGACTCTTGAACACCATCTTGTAGTCCACTCTCTCTTCTTCTTCTTCTTCTTCACGCCCTTCGTTTTGCTTGGCAGCAACAATTTCCTCCATTTCTTCACAGTCCCTTACCCAAAGCTCTTCAAGTTGATGAAGAGCTTGAGCTATGGAAGGTTGGAAGACATATTTCAGTTTGCCACATGAATTGACACTTATATGTCTTAGGTTGCTGAATTGCACATGTTGACGACTCGAGCAGTTCAATATATGCTTCAATCTAGGCAACTTGCCTAGCCACAATATTGTCAAACTAGAAATCAGCTTCATGCCTTCTCCTTCAGAACCAAAATCAAATACTTGTTCCAATTTCTTGCATTTTGTTACCCGAAGCATCTTCAAATGTAGTAGCCTTTGAAGCAAATTGAATGGAAGAAGAACAGTTGATAGTGAAGGACAAAACCTAACATCCAATCTCCTGAGCTTTGGGAAGCACACTATAGCGATCTCGGGTTTACCCTTGTTGTACAGAGATCCGGACATGTGTCCGTGGATGTTAGTAGTTGATTATTATCTTGTTTACATCCTTTTTACTTCGTATTTGAGTTATAGGATATGTTGGGCAGGTTTGTTACAGGTTGGTTGAGTTTAGAAACCAAAACTAGTTGCCCAGATTTTGGCCTGTCCGCTCGAGCGGGGGTGTTGGCGCTCGAGCGGGGAATACACCCATCCAGTATTTCTTGTGCAGTGTTGTATGCTCGAGCATGGGTTTGGCCGCTCGAGCGGGGTTGTGTGAGTTCCGCTCGAGCGTAGAGTTGGGAGCTCGAGCGGAGACCTGGCTCTGTAAAAAGTGCTGGGAGAGTGCATTCTGCCCTCGAGCGGGAGTTTGGCCGCTCGAGCGGAAGTCTGTGAGTTACGCTCGAGCGGGGTGTTTTACGCTCGAGCGGAGCGACTGGGTTAAAGCTCCGTGTTTTGACTTTTCAAATCACTTTTTCACCTTCTCTTCTCTCTCCTACTTCTCCAAAAACACTATTGTTGAGCCTCTCACTCTAGAACTCGACCTTCTCTCTAGGTTTTGATCTAGTAAGAGTGGTTTGCTCATCTTTGGCCTTTACAAAAGAGTTGTTGATCGTCGAGGACTTCTTTTTAATCTGAAAATTTCGGGATTTGGAGCACGTTGGGTTTTGTCATCTTCTCCTTTGAGGCTCCGAATTTGAGGTAGGGATATCCTACTCATCTCTATGGATTTTGTCTTTAAATTTTAGTATTTTGAGATGTTGGGGTTGGTTTGGTAATTTTGTGAAAGTTTGGGGCTTTTGTGCAATTTTACAAAAGTTGGGGTTTTATTTGTAATAAACCTAGATACATGTTTGGCATAGAGAAATGGTATAAATGTTGAATCATTGTTGAAAATGGGACCTTAAGGGTTGAAATGTTAATTATGGATAATGACCTAATTACATTGTTCGATTAATTGGGATAATTAATTGTGAGAAATGAGGAAATGAAATGGAATTGTCGAGATTGGGAATGTATGGGGTTAAAGGGTGTAGTTGAATTGTTTATCACACACCGAAATGAAATGTTGATTGCATTTATTTTCTGTTTAGAAATAATTGCTTTGGGCTATCGGTGGAGGATAGTTGTGATTGTTGTAGACAATGCATGATGATTAGGCAAACGGAAACTAATCAATGGAATGTGTCATGGAATTTGACGGTTGATAGAATACATTAATTGTATGTATTGAGATTGTATATAGAACCAATGTGTTTGTATACGTTATGTGTAGAGGAGGAGATGGGGGATGTACTCCGCGGTTTAGGGGAAGATGGGGGATGTACCTCTAAACCGGATAGTGTTGGGAGAAGATAGGGGATGAACTCCGTAGATACAGCTCATATGCTTGTCTAGAGAAGTGAAGATAGAGCTCATATGCTTATCTTTGTGAAGTGTGGATACAGCTTATATGCTTATCTGTGAATGTGGGATATTGTTGTTATACATATCTGTTGAGAATGTGGATATAGCTTATATGCTTATATGTGAATGTAGGATACAGTTTTTATACTCATCTGTTGAAATAATGATAGAGCTAATATGCTTATCTGTTGAAAAAGGGAAAATGAAAAGTAACTTGGACTCATAAGTCGAATGACATAAATATGAGATTTATGTGAATGTATCAGTGTTGGCCATCTATCAATTGCTAATCTTTTAGTCATTGTTCATGGTTGGTTTAGTGTATTTCTACTGGGCTGTGGCTCACCCTATATGGGAATATCATTTTCAGGTACAGGTAGCATGCCACCTCCAAGGACATAGCTTGAGAGGCTAGAAGCGGACATATTTTTGTCGTTTTACCTTTTGATGTATTACATGTAAATTCAAGCCAAGGGCTTAATGTGTAATGAGTTAGTACTCTTTTGTTGTAACCAAGTGTTAACTTGGAAAGCTGTAAGCCCATAGGGCATTTGCTCTTGTTGTTAACATGTAATGCTTATGTAATGGAATTCTGATAAATGGAAGAATGTGGAACCTTTACACATCAATGCATGTCTTATTTGATGGGTTTAATGCTATTATTTTGAGGACGTTACAACTTGGTATCAGAGCGTACCGGGTTCGAATACTTTGGGTACGTGGGAAGTGATTAGTATCACAATGGGTTTGTCTCGCTTGATAGAGACTTAGATGTAGTATCATATGCTATGTGCTTAATTGATAACATGCTTATGTGACTATGTGGGTATGGGATTTACTTTCTAGGATGTTGATCGGATCCTTGGATTTCTGGGAGTCTTGTTGGAAAGGCACTTGATCAATGCTATTTCTAACCGGAACTCTAGTAATGCCTCGGGATTATCATTATCCGGAAATGAAATTCGTAAGTGATTATGTGTTTATGTGCTTACGTGGAGTGAATTACAGTTGTCCATGCATTAGGACGTGAGTGTTTCGTTTCAGCACATTTATGAATGTGCTAACGTTCTGTGTTACCTTTATTAGGATGTCAGGACGAGGAAGAGGTGCTAGGCGTGGTAGACCTGCGAGGCAGGAAGTACCTTTACCGGAGGAGGTTCCGGCAGTACAGGAGGGAGTTGGCCAGGCCAACGTGGCCGAGCCAGTGGGTCAGCAGGCCATGGGTGCCTTGGCCAGAGAGATAGCAGGAGCTTTGGGTATTCTTAGAGCTGGGAATCAGGTAGCTGAGGCAGGGCCTTCTTTCTTGAAGAGGGAGTTTTTCCGGTCTAATCCGGATGACTTTATCGGGGATCCGAAGGAGCCACTGAAGGCTGATGAGTGGCTAGAGCAAATGTGTAAGACGTTCGAGATGCTGGGCATCGAGGACGGAGCACTGAAAGTGACCTTGGCATCCTTCCAACTGAAGGGAGATGCGGGTCAATGGTGGAAGTACGAGAAGGCTCGTGTTGGGGGTACTTGGGAGGCGTTTGTGAATGCTTTTCAGGAGAGGTTTTTGTCTGCTGCTGCTAGGGAGAAGCTGAGGGATTAGTTTAGCCGGCTTAAACAGCAGGGCTTGTCAGTGGCCAAGTTTGAGGCTACTTTTACCAGTCTGTCCAGGTTTGCACCTGAACTGGTGGCGTCTGAGGAACGCCGTTGCTATGAGTTTGAGCGGAAGTTGAGGCGGGGCCTCAAGTTGAGAGTCGGTGGGTCTTACATCCGAGAGTATAGACACCTGGTAGATGCTGCTGCTCATATGGAAATTATGATGCAGGAAGAGGAGGAAGAACAGAGGGGCTCCAAGCAGAGCCAAGATGGCCAGGGCGATGGCAGGAGGCAGAGGGGTTCTAACCCTCAGCAGTTGCAGGGTGGTGTTGCTAGATCGACCTTCCCAGTGCCGAGTGCAGGCTCCGGGAGAGGTGGTCAGGGGGATTTCACCTATTACAAGTGTGGCCAGCTGGGTCACAAGGTTTCTGTTTGCCCGCAGAAGGGTGGAGGTCAGAGAGCTGCTTCTTCTTCAGCTAGACCGTAGAGTCAGAGTTCGAGCAGAGGGCAGCCCTTGTCGTGTTATCAGTGTGGACAGCCTGGGCACCTGAAGAGGTTTTGCCCACAGTTGAGTGCCACTTCGGGAGCGTCTGGTTCTAGGCAGACGCAGGGTTTTCAGCCAGCTCAGTCTGTGCAGGCCTCGAGGGCCAATCCGGGAGCTTCGTCATCCCAGTCTGTGCAGCAATCTTTTGCTTCGAGAGGTGAGCAGGTAGACCAGGGGCCTACAGGGCGCGTATATGCTGTTACCGCGCAGGATTTAGTACCGGCTCCATCGGTGGTGAGAGGTACTTTTCTGTTTTGCAACTCGGTTGCTAATGTGTTGATAGACACGGGTGCATCTCATTCTTTTGTATCTGCTGCATTTGCATCTGTTTTGGAATTGGAGTTAGCACAGTTAGCATCTCCTATTTGTGTGGTATCGCCTTTGGGTGGTGAGTTGATCCTGAAACAGGGTGTTAGAGGATGTGATATAGAGGTCGCCGACTATAGGCTTCCTTTTCCGTTTGTTGTCATGCCCACGAAGGGTTTTGATGTTATTTTGGGTATGGACTGGCTATCGTCATACCGGGCTGTTATCGATTGCTACCGCCAGAGGGTCACGTTATGTACCTTGAGCGGGGAGTGGTTCCATTTCTTGGGAGACCGGGTTGGTTGTGTGTTGCCACCGGGGTATGATTCGCGAGGGCGAAGTGAGCTTAGTAGTCTACTTGCCAGCTTTGAGAGTGGTGAGAGTGGTGAGATCCAGCTTGTGTTGCCGAGGGTGGTTCGTGAGTATTCGGATGTCTTTCCCGAAGATCTTGTTAGTTTGCCACCTCATCGAGAGATAGAGTTCTCTATTGATTTAGTGCCTGGCACGACGCCGATTTCTATGGCACCTTACCGTTTTGCTCCAGCAGAGTTGGTTGAGTTGAAAGTTCAGCTCCAGGAATTGTTAGATAAGGGTTTTGTTCGCCCTAGTGTTTCACCGTGGGGAGCACCGGCCCTCTTTGCTAAAAAGAAAGATGGTGCCTTGAGACTGTGTATTGACTATCGGAAGTTGAATCGGGCTACGGTTAAGAATAAGTACCCTATGCCCCGTATAGATGATTTGTTTGACCAGTTGAAGGGTTCCCGTTGTTTCTCTAAGATAGACTTGAGATCGGGTTACCACCAGTTGAGGGTCAGGGAAGAGGATATTCGGAAGACGGTATTCCGTACGCGGTATGGCCATTATGGGTTTTTGGTGATGCCATTTGGGCTTACCAATGCACCGGCAGTCTTTATGGACTTGATGAACCGGATCTTCAGGAAATTCTTGGATCAGTTTGTAGTCGTTTTTGTGGACGACATCCTTATCTATTCGCCTACTGAGGAGGAGCACGAGGCACACTTGAGAGTGGTGCTTGAGTTACTTAGAGCCCATAGGCTGTATGCCAAGTTTGGGAAGTGTGAGTTCTGGCTAGGAGAGGTCAAGTTCTTAGGCCACGTGGTATCCAGGGAAGGAGTGTCTGTTGATACATCCAAGGTAGAGGCAGTGCAGGATTGGGCACAGCCTAAGAGTGTGTTTGAGATCCGCAGCTTTCTGGGATTAGCTGGGTATTACCGCCGGTTTGTGAAGGATTTCTCTAGGTTAGCGTCACCGTTGACTAGGCTGACTCGGAAGGGAGTCAAATTTGTGTGGAGTGAGACTTGTGAAAAGTCGTTCCAAGAGCTGAAGGTTAGATTGACCACCGCTCCCGTGCTGATTATTCCGGAGAGAGGGTTGGGTTATGAGGTTTATTGTGATGCCTCACGAGAGGGTTTGGGTTGTGTGTTGATGCAAGAAGGGAAAGTGGTAGCTTATGGCTCACGTCAGTTGAAAATACACGAGAAGAATTACCCTACGCACGACCTAGAGTTAGCAGCAGTGATCTTTGCCTTGAAAATCTGGAGGCACTACCTTTATGGTGAGAAGTTCGAGGTATTCTCGGACCACAAGAGTTTGAAGTATCTGTTTACACAGAGAGACTTGAATTTGAGGCAGAGGAGATGGATGGAGTTCATCGAGGATTATGATTTCGAGTTGCATTATCATCCGGGAAAGGCCAATGTGGTGGTCGATGCCCTTAGTAGAAAATCCATTAGTGATGTAGCTAGTATAGCCATCCGGGAATGGGAGATGTTGCGTGCACTTGGCGAGTTTGATTTGCTACTAGGCGAATCTGTTGAGGCTGCGGCCTTGTTTTCTGTTGTTGCGCAGCCTACACTTGTGACTAGAGTGTTAGAGGCTCAGAGAGGTGACCTTGAGGTAGAATCCCTCCGAGAGAAGATCTCCAGTGGGAAAGTTGAGAAGGGTTTGACGGTGTATCCCGACCTGAGTGTGAGATACCGAGACCGTTTGTTTGTACCGGAGTCTTGCCAAGAGGAGGTACTCCGAGAGTTTCATCATTCGCGCCTTGCGGTGCATCCGGGAGGTACTAAGATGTATCAGGATTTAGGTCGCCAGTTTTGGTGGCGGGGCATGAAAAGAGATGTGGCCATCTTCGTGTCTAAGTGCCTTACTTGTCAGCAAGTGAAGGCTGAGCATCAGAGGCCAGCGGGTTTGTTGCAACCCTTGCCTATTGCCGAGTGGAAGTGGGAGCATGTCACTATGGACTTTGTTGTAGGCCTTCCAAGGACTCAGCGGGGTAGTGATGCTATTTGGGTGGTTGTAGACCGGTTGACTAAGTCGGCGCACTTTATTCCTATGCGCGTGAGAGATTCGGTAGATCATCTAGCCGATTTGTATATTCGGGACATAGTGAGATTGCACGGGGTCCCAATGACGATCGTCTCAGATAGAGATCCTCGTTTTACTGCTAGGTTGTGGCAGAGTTTGCAGAGTGCCTTGGGCACCAAGTTGACTTTTAGTACGGCTTACCATCCTCAGACTGACGGGCAGTCCGAGCGTACTATTCAGATCCTCAAGGATATGCTTCGGGGTTGTGTCCTTGACTTCAGTGGGATGTGGGAGAGGCACTTGCCCTTGGTAGAGTTTGCCTACAATAACAGTTTTCAGTCTAGCATCGGTATGGCACCGTTTGAGGCCTTATATGGCCGACCGTGTAGGTCTCCAGTTTGTTGGGCCGAGGTGGGTGATGCACCTTTGTTGGGTCCGGAGTTGGTTAGGGAGACGACGGAGAAAATTGAGCTTATCCGTAGGAGGCTTGTTACAGCCCGGAGTCGACAAAAGAGTTATGCCGACCGTAGGAGGAGACCTTTGGCGTTTGAGGTAGGTGATCATGTCTTTCTGAAGATATCACCTAGGCGAGGTTTGATGAGGTTTGGGAAGAGTGGGAAGTTATCCCCTCGGTTTATTGGTCCTTTTGAGATCCTTGAGAGGATTGGCGAGGTTGCTTATCGGTTAGCCTTACCGCCGCAGTTGTCCGGAGTTCATGACGTGTTTCATGTGAGTATGCTTCGGAAGTATGAGCCAGATCCATCACATGTGTTGGATTGGACCGATTTAGAGGTAGATGAGGATGCCTCGTATGAGGAGAGACCGGTTCGGCTCTTGGATAGGCGGGATCAGGTCCTGCGTGGCAAGACCATTCCTTTGGTGAAAGTCTTGTGGAAACGTCACGGAGTGGAGGAAGCCACTTGGGAACGTGAGTTGGAAGTCCGCGAAAAATATCCGGACTTGTTTGTTGATATGTAATCTTGTATTTAGATTTTGATCAATTGTTGAACTTAAGAGCTTTTGTATGTCTTAAGTTGTAAAACATTGAAAATGTTTTGGTTTATTGGAAGTATGTTTTGGAACTTGCCTCATATGGAAGTTGAATGTAACATTGTATATGTTGAATATAATGTTGAAATTGGAAAGGAAATGCGTAATGTTGATGTATGTTGAAAGTACATACGTTGTTTACATATTGTGAAATGCCTCTTGTTAAAGAGATAGGATGACCGGTAATGGGTCGAATTGTTGAATGTTAAAATGTAACATTGTTTAAAATGGAGAAAAACCTGTTTTCGAAAACTTGTGCTTAATTTCGGGGACGAAATTCTTTAAGGGGGGGAGGTTATAGCGATCCCGGGTTTACCCTTGTTGTACAGAGATCCGGACATGTGTCCGTGGATGTTAGTAGTTGATTATTATCTTGTTTACATCCTTTTTACTTCGTATTTGAGTTATAGGATGTGTTGGGCAGGTTTGTTACAGGTTGGTTGAGTTTAGAAACCAAAACTAGTTGCCCAGATTTTGGCCTGTCCGCTCGAGCGGGGGTGTTGGCGCTCGAGCGGGGAATACACCCATCCAGTATTTCTTGTGCAGTGTTGTATGCTCGAGCGTGGGTTTGGCCGCTCGAGCGGGGTTGTGTGAGTTCCGCTCGAGCGTAGAGTTGGGAGCTCGAGCGGAGACCTGGCTCTGTAAAAAGTGTTGGGAGACTGCATTCTGCGCTCGAGCGGGAGTTTGGCCGCTCGAGCGGAAGTCTGTAAGTTACGCTCGAGCGGGGTGTTTTACGCTCAAGCGGAGCGACTGGGTTAAAGCTCCGTGTTTTGACTTTTCAAATCACTTTTTCACCTTCTCTTCTCTCTCCTACTTCTCCAAAAACACCATTGTTGAGCCTCTCACTCTAGAACTCGACCTTCTCTCTAGGTTTTGATCTAGTAAGAGTGGTTTGCTCATCTTTGGCCTTTACAAAAGAGTTGTTGATCGTCGAGGGCTTCTTTTTAATCTGAAAATTTTGGGATTTGGAGCACGTTGGGTTTTGTCATCTTCTCCTTTGCGGCTCCGAATTTGAGGTAGGGATATCCTACTCCTCTCTATGGATTTTGTCTTTAAATTTTAGTATTTTGAGATGTTGGGGTTGGTTTGGTAATTTTGTGAAAGTTTGGGGCTTTTGTGCAATTTTATAAAAGTTGGGATTTTATTCGTAATAAACCTAGATACATGTTTGGCATAGACAAATGGTATAAATGTTGAATCATTGTCGAAAATGGGACCTTAAGGGTTGAAATGTTAATTATGGATAATGACCTAATTACATTGTTCGATTAATTGGGATAATTAATTGTGAGAAATGAGGAAATGAAATGGAATTGTCGAGATTGGGAATGTATGGGGTTAAAGGGTGTAGTTGAATTGTTTATCACACACCGAAATGAAATGTTGATTGCATTTATTTTCTGTTTAGAAATAATTGCTTTGGGCTATCGGTGGAGGATAGTTGTGATTGTTGTAGACAATGCATGATGATTAGGCAAACGGAAACTAATCAATGGAATGTGTCATGGAATTTGACGGTTGATAGAATACATTAATTGTATGTATTGAGATTGTATATAGAACCAATGTGTTTGTATACGTTATGTGTAGAGGAGGAGATGGGGGATGTACTCCAAGGTTTAGGGGAAGATGGGGGATGTACCTCTAAACCGGATAGTGTTGGGAGAAGATAGGGGATGAACTCCGTAGATACAGCTCATATGCTTGTCTAGAGAAGTGAAGATAGAGCTCATATGCTTATCTTTGTGAAGTGTGGATACAGCTTATATGCTTATCTGTGAATGTGGGATATTGTTGTTATACATATCTGTTGAGAATGTGGATATAGCTTATATGCTTATCTGTGAATGTAGGATACAGTTTTTATACTCATCTATTGAAATAATGATAGAGCTAATATGCTTATCTGTTGAAAAAGGGAAAATGAAAAGTAACTTGGACTCATAAGTCGAATGACATAAATATGAGATTTATGTGAATGTATCAGTGTTGGCCATCTATCAATTGCTAATCTTTTAGTCATTGTTCATGGTTGGTTTAGTGTATTTCTACTAGGCTGTGGCTCGCCCTATATGGGAATATCATTTTCAGGTACAGGTAGCATGCCACCTCCAAGGACATAGCTTGAGAGGCTAGAAGCGGACATACTTTTGTCGTTTTACCTTTTGATGTATTACATGTAAATTCAAGCCAAGGGCTTAATGTGTAATGAGTTAGTACTCTTTTGTTGTAACCAAGTGTTAACTTGGAAAGCTGTAAGCCCATAGGGCATTTGCTCTTGTTGTTAACATGTAAGGCTTATGTAATGGAATTCTGATAAATGGAAGAATGTGGAACCTTTACATATCAATGCATGTCTTATTTGATGGGTTTAATGCTATTATTTTGAGGACGTTACACACACCCAGCTGGAAGTAGTAACTGCACTTGCTGCACATATCCCTTTAAAACTATCCAAATGATGGAGTACCAATTCTTCCAGGTTGAAGAGCAATTGCAGATCACGTGGTTGTGCCTGTGATGAAATCCCCCCTTCCTCTGTGTCGATCCAGTATTCGAATTCAGAACAATCTTCAATCCTCAGATGTGTAGCTCTCTTCAACACCATCTTTAGCCATTTACTCCAATTAACCATGGGTCCAACCAAATTTACAACTTCCAAATAATTTGGGGAATAATGTTCAATGCTACCCCGAAAACTCGATTTTCCAATAAAAATAATAAAACTTTCCAGCTCAGAAAAGAGAGAGTCCTTGGGTACATACAAAATGTCAGGTATGGAAATGGTTAGCACTTTTAGGCGAGGCCATGATCTTAGTGCAGCAGCTACTTCTACTGCAGGGTCAGGGTCTTCTGGGTATCCTGCTGCAAGGTCAGGGTCTCTGATCCTCCTAGAATATTTGATACCAAACCAGTACAACTCCTCCAAATGGGATAAAGGCGATACCATTGTGGCTAGAATCAGAAATTCATGATGGCTTTCAGTCATGTCCAACAACCTTAGATTAGTTAACTCCCTTATAGCATTTCGTGCCTCAGAAAAGAAGGCACACCTAAGGCTAAGGACTTCAAGCGCCTTTAACTGTCCAAGAAATTTAGTGTCCCCAAAATTAATTCTGTCAAGAACTAATGTTCGAAGACAAGTTTGGTTATTGAAAGCATCAGGACTACGAATGGGATTGGGAAAATCATAATAAAGTTGTTGGCTCAAATCTAAAACACTCAGTGCTTTCATCCTTGAAAATAATTCATGTCAACATGACCATTCATTTCCATTTGTCTTGTAATAGTAATGTTTGGAGCTTTGGACATTCCAAGACCTCAGGAAGGTTACTGATTTGATTTCTCATCAATGATATGCCAGTGTATTGATCCAAACGATCCATATATGGCCAATCTTTCAAATTGCGACCAGCTCTTACAAAATACTTTTTGGATCCAATAAATATGGCAACATCACGTAGAACATCATGCATTTTGATGCAATCTTGATAATCACTAGCTAATAATAAACAAGAATCTATGAGATTGTTGATCACTAACTTTGCTCTGCTCCTGGCTTCTTGCACTGTATCAACATTTTTGAACACCCTCAACCCCGTCCCATATCGTACCAAGTCTTCTATTAAGATGTTATGATCCTCGGGAAATAGAGAACAAAGCAAGAAGCAAGCCTTGGCTTCTTCATCTTGCAGGTAGTCATAGCTCAACTTAAGACTTTTGTACACATGTTGATCGACACCTTTAATGTTTGTTGGCACTGCTTTTTTTAATTCTTGAGCTGCATTTTTCCATTCTTCAAGGTTAGATTTACCTTTCATTGCCTTTACAACCGTAACTACTGCTATGGGAAGCCCTCCACATTCTTTACAAACCTCTCTGGCCACATCATTCAATGCAGAAGAGGCAACAACGTTGCCAATGTTCTTTTTGAATAAGTCCCATGAATCTTGTTCAGATAAAACTTCAAGCCAGACTATCTTTGTCTTCTCCCATTCATTTCCTATGGTTCTGCATACTTGCTCACGCCGTGTTGTGATTAATATTTTGCAACCTAGGGGATCATTGCCAAATGGAATGCCCACGGCCGCCAAATCAAGTTCAGCCCAAACATCATCCAATATAACAAGGATCTTCTTCACATCCCTGAGTCTTGCATACAACACGCTTGCTCTTTCAATTTCACTTTGCTGATCATTTAATCCGGTGCAACCTAACCAGCTAGCTGTTTGACCTTGAATTTTTTTAATGTCTGGGTTCTGAGACACTACAGCCATCACAACTTCATCAAAAAGCTTATCAGATTTTGCTTTTTTGCCGATTTCTTTTACCAAAGTTGTCTTTCCAACGCCCCCAATACCACATATTCCAATGAAGTTGATCTTGTCGTCAATTAATGCCTCCATTACAGTCGTCATTGTCAAATTTGTAGAAGGATAAGGCACAAGCTGTTCAGAGGGTATGGACTCTATCCCCAAGGAAGGTTCAGGTTTGGATATGTTGTTATTGAATTTGCCTTATTTTCCCAGCTCTTTAGCCTCCTTTGCTTTATTTTTTGCTTCCTTACCTAGCCGGCGTCTTGTGACCAAATCAGGAAACCACCCATTGAAACATTTCTGGTTCACATTGGTACCACCTTCTAGAAACTTTTTAGCCTCAAGAATGAACTTATTAACTTTGTCAATCCAATTCTTGACCCTTTCTACAATTTCTACTTTGTTCCTTAATTTTGCTGGATCGATGGAGTTGAGCACATCTTTCTCTGAGCCTCTAAATTTTGAACTTGCTCTCGTAGATCTTCAATGTATTTCACTCGATAGAAGACATAATCGAATTGACACCCAACTGGCTCCACCAATAATTCAACAACTTTTCCTCCAATGGAAATCAGAGCATCACAGACAGCCATAGCCATGTCTGATAACAAACAAAGCGATACTTCAAAAAAATAAATAAATAATATTGTACTATTGGCAACAATAACTATCTGCATGCTTGCTGATAAAATAAATAAACAAATGGGAAGTTGCGAGCTAGTCCTTTATTTATCAAAAAAAAGTCCTACTCTAATTTTCTCTATAAAAATATTTATAAAAAATATATATAATTTAACTATTTATACTTTGCACATCATATTTCAATACGAACTAACTCAAATAAATTAAAATTAAATCAAAACTCACAAATAAAAGCTCAAATAATTTTGGTTATAACTTGGTTATTACTCATTGCAATGTTAATTGTGATTATTGTTTTGGTTATGACCAAAAAGGTCTTTGGTTATTCCTTAAGTAGTATTTGATTATAACTTATTGAGTTTTTTTTAGTTATGACTAACACAAATATCATAACTTGTATATGGTACATGCCAAAGAAAAATGTGTATTGTAGAATAACCCTACTTTTTATAATAAATTCATAAGTAAATACATATTGATATACACAAACATAATTCAAATGAAATTTATAAAGTACGATTTTCAAAATATATACTTATATTTTATAACGTGTATTGTATGGGTTAACTGCTAGTAACATATCATAAATTTTATTGGTGAGACAATTTTGACCCATCTTTGTTAGTTGAGAGAAAAGAATAATCTACTTGATATGTTTTGGAATTCTTTATTTGTTAAGAATACCGCATAAACAATATCAAAAAAAATCTCTAATACTACCTAATAATTTTCAATATATATATACTAGTGTATAATGAGATCAAAATGTAATTAAATATAAAATTATTGGTTTAAACTATAATTTATTTAATTTGTTACTAAAAATTTAAAGTCAAAATATGAATAGAAATCTAATTAGTTTTTCAATAAAGTAATTCATATAAATATAAAATAGTCCATATAAATATAGATTCGATTTTAGATTTATTCAATAATAAACATTTATATAATAAATCTTTAAAAAAAAATACTCAAAAAGAAAGAGTGAGAGACAGAGAGAGTGGAGAGACCCTACTCTCACCACATTATTCTTTTTTAAAAGAGACAATGGGGATAAAAGAGAATTCTGAAATGGAAAATGTTATGAATCTCAAATAATTTACTAAAAATGTTATCAAACTTTTTATATGAGTATAAGATCTACACAAATTCATATATATATAAATCACATAGCCATGTAAAATATTTAATAAAAAATTTAATAAATTATTTAAGATTCCTAACCTAACTATTTTGAAATTTGAAAGGAAGAAAATAAGAGATCAGGCGTAAGGAGAGAGAAGAAGACAAAAGAGAGAGAGAGAAAAGGAAGAGCAAGGATGATGAGAGGAGAGAGGACTTAATCACATCATTATTAAATACTCTTTGCCATTGACCGATACATACACCAACCATAACATAATCAAATACCAAATACCAAACAACTTAATCACATCACCCCCATTATCTCTTTTCTCTCTCATTTTCACTTGCCAAATTTCCGAATTCCGTAGTGAAATGTAAACCACTTTTTTATCACTATTTTTTTAATAGAATTTAATTTAAATTTTGAATTTAAATTTATCAAAAATAAATAAAAAAATTTTCACACAACCATTTTTTAACAGAACCAATCTTTTTTAATGACATTATGCTAATAAATATAAACATTTTTAATGATGTTAGGTTTCTGAATAACTAAAGCTACTTGATTTTTTTTTAATTTTTTTAATAAACATTTCCAGACAATGTGCAATGAACAATTATTTAAATAGATTAATTCACACCCAATTCAATCTTATATGAAAATAAATTATCAACTTAATATAAAAGTAATACCCTTTTTGATAAAAATATATGAAAACAAATTTATATTATAAAATTTTGAGATATTATACAATATATTTTGTATTAATTTATGAGGTGGGGTTGAGTGAGAATCCTTGGGAAAGGAAAACAGATCCACGTGGTTGCCCCCACTTCCGTTGCCTACTTTTTATAACGATCTCGGTTGTCCCTTTACTGTTCTGTTGTATTCCGGACTCGGTTCCGTGAAGTTGGTAGTTGTATCTATCTTGTTGTCGTCCCTTAATTCCGCTTGATTGAGTTTTATGATGTTTTGGGCAGGGTTGTTACAGGTTGGTTAGGCCTTGGTTTCAATTCCTTGTTGCCCAGTTTTTAGGCGGTCCGCTCGAGTGGGTCTTCTTGCGCTCGAGCGGGTATTGCACACCCCCAGTATTTCGTGTCCCTACAAAACTTCTGCAGGTGTGATTTTTACGCTCGAGCGGGTTTCTTTACGCTCGAGCGGTAGTGCTCGAGTGGGTAGCACTTTCTGGGTATAAGTTCTGGGAGGGGGAAATCTACGCTCGAGCGGACTGGTTTTCGCGCTCGAGCGGAAGTGCCTTATTCTTGTGTCTTGGCGCTCGAGCGGGCCTTCTTGTGTTCGAGCGTGTCCAGATTTTTGTTCTTGGCACTTGAGCGTTGTGTTCTCCCCTCGAGAGGGAATGCCGTATATCAATTGGCAGCTGGGCATTTTAAAATCACTTTTTGCATTCTCTCTCTCTCTAACTTTTCCAAAAAGCCATTTGAGAGCTCCTTTCTCTAAAACCATAACTTCTCTCTAAGTATTGATCTAGCTAGGGTGTTTTCCTCACCTTTGGTCTTCACAAAAGTTGGGTTGATCGTTGAGGGCTTTACCTTGATCCAAAAATTTTGAGTTTTGGAGCACGTTGAGTTTCGTCATCTTCTTCCCTTGAGCTCCAAATTTGGGGTAGGGATTCCTACTCACTATTATGGTCTTCGACATAGATTATTGGTAGTTTTGATAAAGTGTTGAAGTTGGTTGATTTTTGGACTTAGGGTTTCAAAAGGGTATAAACGAGGGTTTCTTATTTTGATTCTTAAATATGTATTTTGGGTTTCAAAATAATGATTTTGTTGTTGGTTGTTGATATATAGGCCATTGGGTCAACATTGGGAAATGGGGTGGAGAACCCTAATTTGTTAAATAAATTAATTGGTATAATTAATTTGGGAAAATTGTGGACTTATGGAATTGAGTTGGAAATAATGAAATTGGCTCATTAAGTTGTGAAATGATCGAGTTGGATTTATAAATCGCTCACTTTTGAAAACATTGATATTTTATCTGTTGGAGCTTTTATTATCTGTTTAGAAATAATTGCTTGGGCTACCCGTGGAGGGTAGTTTTGATTGTTGTAGACAATGCATGATGATTAGGCAAACTAAAACTAATCAATTGGATATGTCATAGAGTATGACGGTTGATAGAATACATTAACGTTATGTATTGATTGATTGTGTATATGACCTTTGTGTATATACGTTGTGTGTATGGGAGGAAATAGGGGATGTACTCCACGGTTTAGGGGAAGATAGGGGATGGACCTCTAAACCGGATGTTGTTTGGGAGGAGATAGGAGATGGACTCCACAGATACACCTCATATGCTTGTCAGATAATGTGTTGATACAGCTCATATGCGTACCTTTGGAAGTGTTGATACAGCTCGTATGCTTGTCATTGGAAGTGTTGATATAGCTAATATGCATATCCGTTGAAACGTGGATACATCTTATATGCTTATCTGTTGAGATGTTGATACAACTAGTATGTTTATCTATTGTAAAAATGGGAAATGTTTAATATGAGTCATTGTTTCATATAAGTGGTTGGCCAGGTTCGGAGCCCTTGATGTAAATTGTGAAATTGATAAGAAATGGAAAGTGGAATGGAATGGAAATGGGTTATGAATCGGTTTATGGAAATTGAACATTTGTCGATTGCTAATGTCTTAGTCATTGCTCATACTGTGTTTAGTATATCTCTACTGGGTTGTGGCTCACCCTTTATGGGACATCATTTTCAGGTACAGGTAGCATGCCACCTCCAAGGACATAGCTTGGGAGGCTAGAGGCAGGCGGATTGTTTTGCTTACTTTCTTTTGGTGTATTATATGTAAATTCAAGCCAAGGGCTTTATGTGTATTGAGTTACTACTCTTTTTGTAACCAAGTGTTAACTTGGAAAGCTATAAGCCCGTAGGGCATTTTCTTTTGTTGTTAACATGTAATACAGTTGTAAGAATTACTCTGATGAATAGAAATGGTTGGTTTCTTTTATATCAATGCATGTCTAAAATGATGGATTTTATGTTTTATTTTGAGGGCGCTACAACTTGGTATCGGAGCGTACCAGGGTCGAATACTTTGGGTACGTGGGAAGTGATTAGGATCACAATGGGTTTGTCTCGCTTCATAGAGACTTAGATGTAGTGTCATATGCTATGTGCTTAATTGATAACATGCTTATGTGACTATGTGGGTATGGAATGTAGTTTCTAGGATGTTGATTGGATCCTTGGGTTTCTGGGAGTCTTGTTGGAAAAGCATTTGATCAATGCTGTTTCTAACCGGAACTCTAGTAACGCCTCAGGACTATCATTATCCGGAAATGACATTCGTAATTGCTTACGTGACTATGTGCTTACGTGGAGTGAATTACAATTGTCCATGCATTAGGACGCGAGTGTTATAGCTTCGGCACATTTCTGAATATGCTAATAGTCTAGGTTACCTTTATTAGGATGTCAGGATGAGGACGTGGTAGATGTGGTAGGCGTGGTAGACAGGAGATGCCTTTACCGGATGACGTTCCAGCAATGCAGGAGGGAGTTGGCCAGGCCAACGTGGCCGAGCCAGGGGGTCAGTAGGCTATGGGCGCCTTGGCCTGAGAGATAGCGGGAGCTTTGGGTATTCTCAGAGCTAAGAATCAGGTTGTTGAGGCAGGGCCTTCCTTCTTGAAGAGGGAATTCTTCCGGTCCAATCTGGACGAGTTTGTTGGGGTCCGAAAGAGCCACTTAAGGCTAACGAGTGGTTGGAACAAATGGAGAAGACGTTCGAGATGCTTGGCATCGAGGACGAGGCTTTAAAGGTGACCTTGGCATCCTTCCAACTGAAGGGAGATGCGGGTCAATGGTCGAAGTACGAGAAGGGCAGTGTTGGTGGTGCATGGGAGGCGTTTGTGAATGCTTTCTAGGAGAAGTTTTTATCTTCAGCTGCAAGGGAGAAGCTAAGGGAACAGTTTTGCCAGCTTAAACAGAAGGGCTTGTCAATGGCCAAGTTTGAGGCTACTTTTACTAGTCTGTCCAGGTTTGCACCTGAACTGGTGGCGTCCGAGGAACGCCGTTGTTTTGAGTTTGAGCGGAAGTTGAGGCGTGGACTTAAGCTGAGGGTTGGAGGGTCGTTTATCCGGGAGTATAGACGTTTGATGGATTCTGCAGCTCATATGGAGCTCATGATGCAGGAGGAGGATGAGGGGCAGAGAGGCTCCAAGAGGAGCCAAGATGGTCAGGGTGACGGCAGGAGACATAGGGGTTCTAACCCTCAGTAGTCTGAGGGTGGTGTGGCTAGATCGACCTTTCCAGTGCCGAGTGCGGGCTCTGGGAAAGGTAGTTAGGGAGGCTTGACTTGTTTTGCGTGTGGCCAGCTGGGTCACAAGTCTTCGGTTTGCACGCAGAAGGGAGGGGGTCAGCGAGCTACTTCTTCTTTAGCTAGACCTCAGGGCCAGAGTCAAGGCAGGGGCTAGCCTTTGTCTTGCTATCAGTGTGGTCAGCCTAGGCACCTGAAGAGGTTTTGCCCACAGATGAGTGCCACTTCGGGCGCGTCAAGTTCCAGGCAGACGCAGAGTTATCAGCCAGCTCAGTCTGTGCAGGCCTCGAGGGCCAATCCGGGAGCTTCGTCGTCCCAGTCTGTGCAGCAGTCCTTCGCTCCTAGAGGTGAGCAGGTGGATCAGGGGCCTACAGGGCACGTGTATGCTGTTACCGCACAGGACCTAGTACCGGCTCCATCAGTAGTGAGAGGTACCTTTCTGTTTTGCAACTCGGTTGCTAGTGTATTGATTGATACGTGTGCATCTCATTCTTTTGTATCTGCTGCATTTGCATCTGTTTTGAAATTGGAGTTGGCACAGTTAGCATCTCCTATATGTGTAGTATCGCCTATTGGTGGTGAGTTGATCTTGAAACAAGGTGTTAGAGGTTGTGATATAGAGGTCGCTGACCATAGGCTTCCTTTTCCTTTGGTTGTCATGCCCATGAAGGGTTTTGATGTTATTTTGGGTATGGATTGGCTATCGTCGTACCGGGCTGTTATTGATTGCTACTGCCTGAGGGTCACGGTTTGTACCTTGAGCGGGGAGTGTTTCCATTTCTTGGGGGATCGGGTTGGTAGTGTGTTGCCATCGATGTATGATCCGCGAGGGCGGAATGAGCTTAGTGGTCTACTTGCTAGCTTTATGAGTGGTGAGTGTGATGAGACCCAAATTGTTTTGCCGAGGGTGGTTTGTGAGTATTCGGATGTTTTTCCCGAGGATCTCGTTAGTTTGCCACCTCACCGAGAGATAGAGTTTTCTATTGATTTAGTGCCCGGCACAGCGCCGATTTCTATGGCACCTTATCTTTTTGCCCCAGCTGAGTTGAGTGAGTTGAAGATTTAGCTCCAGGAATTGCTAGATAAGGGTTTTGTTCGCCCTAGTGTTTCGCCGTAGGGAGCACCGGCCCTCTTCTCTAAAAAGAAGGATGGTGCCTTGAGGTTGTGTGTAGACTACCGGAAGTTGAATCGGGCTACGGTCAAGAATAAGTACCCTATCCCCCGTATAGATGATCTGTTTGACCAGTTGAAGGGTTCCCGTTGTTTCTCTAAGATAGACTTGAGATCGGGTTACCATCAGTTGAGGGTCAGGGAGGAGGATATTCCGAAGATGGCATTCTGTCATGACCCGAACCCGCCCCTATGGGTTAAGGACATAACCGGCCAGCAATCTTGAGATTACCTACGGCCTCAGACCAAAACAGACATAACTTGTCAGAGTAAAGGGGCCAAACGGAAGCAATAAATAAAAACTTTGTCCATAGAGCCGTGCTTATATGCACATTAACAGACCATATTCAGTTACGTTAATAACCCACATCAAAAGTGCAGTTCCACAAAATTCATTACAGACAGGATCATCCAAAACGAGTCAACCTATGACAGACTAATTACAGATATACATAAAGTCCTCGCCGGCAAGACAAAATATAATTACATAGCAAAAGGCAAGGGTAGGTCTTAAGAGTGAGACGCAAGGCTGACTTTCTCAAAACTCGGATTTTTCCTAGCAGACTTCACTGGGGCTGGGTTTGGACTTCCCTTGGCTCACCTACAAACACATGAATGAGCGTGAGCGATAGCCCAGTGAATAATATCAAATGCAAAAATTACATAACAATGTAGAACAACATGTTCCAAACGGCCTTTGGTCCAATTCACATTTCTACTTAACATATATATATATATATATACTAATACAAAGTTTAGATCAAGTGACTGTAGTTCCAACATACTGGACTTTGGCCCATTCAGGTTTCCATTCTTGTCAAAACGGCCTTCGGCCCATTCATTTATGTCAAAACGGCCTTCGGCCTATCCATTTATGTCAAAACGGCCTTCGGCCCATTCATTTACGTCAAAATGGCCTTCGGCCCACTAATTCATGACAGAATGACCTTCGGTCCCTTCATATTCATCTAAACGACCTTCGGTCCGTTCATTTACATCAAAACGACCTTTGGTCCATTCATATATATCAAAACGACCTTTGGTCCATTCATATACATCAAAACGACCTTTGGTCCATTCATATACATCAAAACGACCTTTGGTCCATTCATTCTTATCAAAACGACCTTTGGTCCATTCATATACATCAAAACGACCTTTGGTTCATTCATTGATTCCTGTCAGACTTTTGTCCACAATCCCAATTAACAACTCATAAAGTTTATAAGGGAATAACAATTGGACATTGACAAGCTTTCAAATATTGATATTACTCATAGTAATCAGCTTGTGGATTCGCCCTGGAGCTTGACCCTACACATTCCATGCACACAAAAGGGTCATTAACAATTCAATCCATCCCTTAATTCACATATTCCTCTTTAGGCTTTATTCTTATCTCGTTAACTCATTTATAATGTTTAACACACGCCTAAGAGTGATTACAAGTGAAAGAGAACGGAAAACGAAACACAGAACGCATGAACAAAATTCCAGAAGTTAGGGTCCCCGCTCGAGCGTCAATTTACCCGCTCGAGCGGACCCTCAAGGCCTGCAAAAGTACTGGTTGCATGAAAAATACGCTCAAGCGTTAAATAGGGCGCTCGAGCGGATGGCCTGTGAAAATAGCTCCCACGCTCGAGCGTCAATTTCCCCACTCGAGCGGGAACCATGTCTGCAGAAGATGCTGGGAGCTCGATTTCTCCACTCGAGCGTCACTTCACCAGCTCGAGCGGGCATCGAAAATCTGGGTTTTCCAGATTGAGTTCTTGAGCTTCATCTCGATATTCAAAGGCTCTAAATGCATGATTTCGGTCCAAACTTCACATAATCATATACTAACATGGTACAAACATAGAATTACAACATATTGAAGCTCAGTTTCATAATTTAGCTACATGCATGTCCCAAAATACGTCAAACTCAATCATTAACATAACAAATTCATGCATTCAAGCTCATATCTTCTCAATTTGTATATGCATGTGATGGATTAGCCACATTCTCAACTTAGATAACACAAATGGTGATCAAGACATGAGTTTCCTTTAATATTTCACATGGATTATACACATTTGTGCTCAAACATGCAATATCAAGGTGATTTCCTACATGCATGCACATATTAAGCTTCAATTCAACAATTACAACCCAATTTCATTTCAATCTTACTTTTGATCACCCAATTAGCTTGAACACACAAAATTACAAACTATAATCCAAGAATTACTCACCTAGAAGCTTTGATTCACACAAACTATAACAATTCTTGGATTATCTTCAAGGTTCCCAAGCTTTAAGCTACAATTTGCACAATTCTCTTCTCTCTCCCTCTCTACAGCCGACCCTCCTCCTTCTATCCAGGTTTGATCAGCCAAAATGAATACATAGGAGAGAATGGGAAGTGTAGTGACCTTCCCCACCAATTCCCACTAACTCATGATAATAATAGTAAATAATTGGTCACCAATTTACCAATTTAATCAACTTAACCTGGTCCGAATCAATTTTTCAATTAAACTTCACCGTAGGTTCTGAAAATTATGCCAATCACAATGGCGTAATCAATTTCGGGTTCTGTGGCCGATAAGGCCCTCAATTAAATTTTCAAAGCTGATTATTCAAACAGATATTCCTACGGTGAATAGATAAAACTTCAAAAATCACATATATTCATATAATGGCATATAAAATCATGATAAACACATAATCATACTCAATTAAGGACCAATTAGCATACTACGGAACAGGGGTATCACAGTCTTCCCCCCTTTAGGAAGTTTGGTCCTCCAAACTTAATTTACCTTCGTCGGGAAACAAATGCGGATAGCGTAGACGCATTTCCTCCTCTTTTTCCCATGTAGCATCTGTCCCATAGTGTTCCTTCCATTCCACTTTCACCATTGGAATGGATTTGTTTCTCAATTCTTTCACTTGTCGGTCAACAATTCTTTCCGGCTATTCAGCATATTCTATATTTTTATCAATAGCAACCCGGTGATAATCAATCACATGCAACGGGCCTCGGAGGTAACCCCTCAACATTGACACATGAAACACATTGTGGATTTGCTCAAATCCCGGTGGCAAAGCAACCCTGTAGGCAACTGGACCAAGACTTTCCAAAATCTGGAACGGCCCAATGTAACGGGGCGACAACTTGCCCTTTTTCCCAAACCTGACTTGGCCTTTCATCAGAGAAACTCAGATGAACACGTGGTCGCCGACCTCATATTCAAGAGGTCTTCTCCGAACGTCTGCATAATTCTTCTGTCGGTCTTGAGCCTTTTTGAGCCTTTGCCGAATAGTTTTGATCTTTTCAGAGGTGTCTTGTACAATTTCAGGCCCAAGCAAAGCTCTGTCCCCGACCTCTGTCCAACAAATAGGTGATCTACACCTCCTACCATACAAAGCCTCGTATGGTGCCATACCGATGCTGGAGTGGAAGCTGTTATTATAAGCAAACTCTGCAAGTGGCAAATAGTCTTCCCAACTCCCCTGAAAATCCAAAGCACACATGCGAAGCATATCTTCCAAAGTTTGTATCGTTCATTCTGACTGGCCATCTGTCTGTGAGTGGAATGCAGTACTGAACCTTAGTTCTGTTCCCATAGCTTCCTGCAAACTCTTCCACAATCTAGATACAAATTTCGGATCCCTATCTGACACAATGGACACCGGAACTCCGTGTAACCGGACAATTTCGTCAACATAAATAGTAGCCAATCTATAAGCGGTAAATGTAGTTTTGACAGGCAGAAAATATACAGATTTAGTCAGTCTATCAACTACAACCCAAACAAAATCCATACCTCGAGAAGTCCGAGGTAGGCCAACAACGAAATCCATAGTCACATGTTCCCACTTCCACTCAGGAATAGGGAGAGGTTGAAGTAGACCGCCGGGTTTCTGATGTTCCGCCTTAACTTGCTGACACTGAAGGCACTTGGACACATATTCTGCAATCTCTTTCTTCATTTTAGGCCACCAATAGGTTTGTTTCAAATCCCGGTACATTTTATTGTTACCCGGATGCATAGCAAATACGGATCTGTGGGCTTCATCTAAAACCCTCTTCTTTAGCTCCGGAATATCAAGAACGCATATTCTGTTCCGGAATTTCAACACTTCGTTCTCAATACTAAATTCTGCTTTTGGACTTGTCTTAAATTCATCCATTGCCTTTCTGAGGAACTCATCCTCTTTTTGTTTCTGCTTGATTTCATCAACAATTGCCGGCTCGGCTGTAATAGCGGCTATCAATCCGCCCTGTTCACATACTACCACTTCAATTTCAGACTTTTCAAAGTCTTGCAAAATGTCCCTTTGTTCAGTAAGCAAACAAGCCATACTCCCTGTTGATTTTCTGCTCAAGGCATCAGCCACTGTATTAGCTTTCCCAAGATGGTACTGAATCTCTAGGTCATAGTCTTTTATCAGTTCTAGCCATCTTCTCTGACGCATATTCAACTCTTTCTGCGTGAAGAAGTATTTCAGGCTCTTATTATCTGTGTAGACTTCACACTTTGCCCCATACAAGTAATGCCGCCAGATTTTCAAAGCAAAAACAACTGCGGCCAATTCTAGGTCATGTGTTGGATAATTCTTCTCATGTGGCCTCAACTATCGGGAGGCGTAAGCAATAACCTTTCCGTTCTGCATTAACACACAACCCAAACCCTTATAAGATGCGTCATTGAAAATCACAAAATTTTCCGTACCTGTAGGTAGTGTCAAAATTGGTGCAGTGGTCAATCTTGTCTTCAATTCATGAAAGGCTGATTCTCTTTTACTATTCCACTCAAATGGTTGTGCCTTACGTGTCAATTGGGTAAGAGGCACAGCTAATTTCGAAAAGTCCTTTACAAACCTCCTGTAGTACCCAGCCAAGCCCATGAAACTGCGAACTTCTGTCACATTAGTTGGTGTAGGCCAATTCACAATTGCTTCTATTTTCTGCGGGTCCACTGAAATTCCTTCCTTGTTGATCACATGCCCTAAGAAAACAACCTCATCCAACCAAAACTCACATTTCCTTAGTTTAGCAAATAATTTCCTTTCCCGAAGTATTTGTAAAACAGCCCTCAAATGATGTTCATGTTCAAGTCTATCTTTAGAGTATATCAAAATATCATCGATGAAGACTACAACAAACTCATCAAGGTAGGTTTTAAAAATTCTATTCATTAGGTCCATAAATGCTGTCGGAGCATTAGTCACTCCAAATGGCATAACAAGAAACTCAAAATGACCATACCTCGTTCTGAATGCGATTTTCTCAACATCCTCTACTTTAACCTTCAGGTGATGATACCCGGATCTCAAATCAATCTTAGAAAACACCTGTGATCCCTGCAACTGGTTAAATAAGTCATCAATACGGGGTAAGGGATATTTGTTCTTTATCGTTACCTTGTTCAGTTCCCAGTAATCAATGCACAGGCGCAAAGTACCATCCTTCTTCTTTACAAATAACACTGGTGCACCCCAAGGCGAAGTGCTAGGCCGGATAAACCCTTTATCAAGAATGTCTTGCAACTGTTCCTTTAATTCTTTCATTTCGGTAGTAGCCATTCTGTAGGGAGTTTTAGAAATAGGCTGGGTGCCTGGCACAGTCTCAATAGTAAACTCTATCTCCCTGTCTACCACTTCCCCTGGTAATTCATTCGGAAACACGTCCGGAAATTCTCTAACAATAGGAATATTATTCAATTCAACATTTACGGATTGTTCAGTCAATACATAACACAAATAACCCTGGCACCCCTTCCTGATCAATTTACATGCTTTCATTGCATATATCAAATATGGTGGAGGCACTACCCGATTTCCCACAAACACAATCTCTTTCTGTTCTGGGGGTTTAAACACAACTCTCTTTGTCACACAATCTATAGTGGAACAATATTTGGTCAACCAATCCATGCCCAAAATTACATCGAAATGTCTAAAGTTTAAGGGCATCAAATCTACATATAGGGTAGCATCCTCAATATGCATGTCACAAAACCGATATATATAGTCACATAACACAGATTCCCCCGATGGAGCAGACACACATAACAAATATGGCAACAATTCTAGGGGTCTTTTCAGTCTAGATGCAAATGCATATGTCACAAATGAGTGCGTCAATCTAGAATCAATTAATACAAAGGCATCCTGATTACATATTGAAATGGTACCCGAGACAACGGCATTGGCATTCCGTGTATCGCCCGGAACGAGTGCAAAAGCTCTCCCTTGTCTCACTGTATCCCCAGTAGTAGCAGATCTCAAAGTGTTTCCCGCCTTTGGGATCGATGCAGTGGAGCTAGCAGCTATCTTCCCACCATTCTGATTACAATCTCGGGCTATATGCCCTTGTTTCCCACACTTAAAACAGGCTCCCGATGCACGGTAACAGACTCCTCGGTGCCTTTTGCTACAAGTGCTGCACATGGGAGCTGTGTCTCGGGAAGAACTTGAAGTAGTTGAGGAGCCCGTGATTTGCTTTTTCAGAAATTCCTTCTTCGAAAAGAAGCCTTGTCTTCTGTTGCCTTTCCATTCAGTTGTTGGCTTAGCTTGTCTAGCTATGTTAGCCTCTGATATGATGGCCCGGTAAAGCACCCTGATGTAGGTCTCCAACTTCAGGACATTCACTCTCTCTAGGATGTCACTTCGGAGCCCACCTTCAAAATGCCTTGCCTTCTTATAATCAGTGTCAATTACGTGTGGTGCAAACCTGGCCAACTCAGTAAATTTGGCCTCATACTCCGCTACAGTCATGCTGTCTGGCTTGAGTTCCATGAACTCTGCCACTTTCCTATCCCGGACACACTGCGGAAAGTACTTGTCATAGAATATTTCCAAAAATTTCACCCAATCGACATCTCTATGGTTTTCCCTCATCAACATCCACCATCTTCTCGCTTCATCTTCTAGCATAAAGGTGGCTAGAAGCACTTTCTGTGTATCCGAGCACGGAAATACTTCAAACAATTTTTCGATCCCAAGAACCCAAGCTTCAGCTTTCAAAGGATCTAGTCCGCCATGGAACTGTGGTGGTTTCATTTTCTTGAATTCCTTGGTGAGAGCGATTATCCGATCATCATTTTGATTATCTGGCACAGGTGGTGCCGGAGGTGGAGGTGGCGGATGTGGTTGCTGCCACTGTTGTTGCCACTCCTGTTGCTGTCTCAAGGCTTCTGCCATTTCTTGGATCAGTCTTTCCATTCTGTCCAGTCTGGCAGTAGAGGATTCCTCTAACTCATCACCTCTGGTTCTCACCATCTGATTAAACTTGCATTATATTTCATACAAAAGGTATACAAGTACGCATACACTAAGGAGCACATATTTCCAGATAATTTGCAATGCAAGTAGTTCACAACTTACACATATAATTATTCATAACAAAACATTTAAGCATATAATCAATGCTTCCAAACTCGTACTTATCACATGAATGCATCCTAGATCTTATCTAGATGCTTATTGCTCTTTTTGGACAAGTGTGTGAGTTATTAACTCGTGCTCTGATACCACTCTATCATGACCCGAACCCGCCCCTATGGGTTAAGGACATAACCGGCCAGCAAACTTGAGATTACCTACGGCCTCAGACCAAAACAGACATAGCTTGTCAGAGTAAAGGGGCCAAACGGAAGCAATAAATAAAAACTTTGTCCATAGAGCCGTGCTTATATGCACATTAACAGACCATATTCAGTTACGTTAATAACCCACATCAAAAGTGCAGTTCCACAAAATTCATTACAGACAGGATCATCCAAAACGAGTCAACCTATGACAGACTAATTACAGATATACATAAAGTCCTTGCCGGCAAGACAAAATATAATTACATAGCAAAAGGCAAGGGTAGGTCTCAAGAGTGAGACGCAAGGCTGACTTCCTCAAAACTCGGATCTTTCCTAGCAGACTTCACTGGGGCTGGGTTTGGACTTCCCTTGGTTCACCTACAAACGCATGAATGAGCGTGAGCGATAGCCCAGTGAATAATATCAAATGCAAAAATTACATAACAATGTAGAACAACATGTTCCAAACGGCCTTTGGCCCAATTCACATTTCTACTTAACATATATATATATATATATACTTATACAAAGTTTAGATCAAGTGACTGTAGTTCCAACATACTAGCCTTTGGCCCATTCAGGTTTCCATTCTTGTCAAAACGGCCTTCGGCCCATTCATTTATGTCAAAACGGCCTTCGGCCCATCCATTTATGTCAAAACGGCCTTCGGCCTATTCATTTACATCAAAATGGCCTTCGGCCCACTCATTCTTGACAGAACGACCTTCGGTCCCTTCATATTCATCTAAACGACCTTCGGTCCGTTCATTTACATCAAAACGACCTTTGGTCCATTCATATACATCAAAACGACCTGTGGTCCATTCATATACATCAAAACGACCTTTGGTCCATTCATTCTTATCAAAACGACCTTTGGTCCATTCATATACATCAAAACGACCTTTGGTCCATTCATTGATTCCTGTCAGACTTTTGTCCACAATCCCAATTAACAACTCATAAAGTTTATAAGGGAATAACAATTGGACATTGACAAGCTTTCAAATACTGATATTACTCACAGTGATCAGCTTGTGGATTCGCCCTGGAGCTTGACCCTACACATTCCATGCACACAAAAGGGTCATTAACAATTCAATCCGTCCCTTAATTCACATATTCATCTTTAGGCTTTATTCTTATCTCATTAACTCATTTATAATGTTTAACACACGCCTAAGAGTGATTACAAGTGAAAGAGAACGGAAAACGAAACACAGAACGCATGAACAAAATTCCAGAAGTTAGGGTCCCCGCTCGAGCGTCAATTTACCCGCTCGAGTGGACCCTCAAGGCCTGCAAAAGTACTGGTTGCATGAAACATACGCTCGAGCGTTAAATAGGGCGCTCGAGTGGATGGCTGTCAAAATAGCTCCCACGCTCGAGCGTCAACTTCCCCGCTCGAGCGGGAACCATGTCTGCAGAAGATGCTGGGAGCTCGATTTCTCCGCTCGAGCGTCACTTCACCAGCTCGAGCGGGCATCGAAAATCTGGGTTTTCCAGATTGAGTTCTTGAGCTTCATCTCGACATTCAAAGGCTCTAAATGCATGATTTCGGTCCAAACTTCACATAATCATATACTAACATGGTACAAACATAGAATTACAACATATTGAAGCTCAATTTCATAATTTAGCTACATGCATGTCCCAAAATACGTCAAACTCAATCATTAACGTAACAAATTCATGCATTCAAGCTCATATCTTCTCAATTTGTACATGCATGTGATGGATTAGCCACATTCTCAACTTAGATAACACAAATGGTGACCAAGACATGAGTTTCCTTTAATATTTCACATGAATTATACACATTTGTGCTCAAACATGCAATATCAAGGTGATTTCCTACATGCATGCACATATTAAGCTTCAATTCAACAATTACAACCCAATTTCATTTCAATCTTACTTTTGATCACCCAATTAGCTTGAACACACAAAATTACAAACTATAATCCAAGAATTACTCACCTAGAAGCTTTGATTCACACAAACTATAACAATTCTTGGATTATCTTCAAGGTTCCCAAGCTTTAAGCTACAATTTGCACAATTCTCTTCTCTCTCCCTCTCTACAGCCGACCCTCCTCCTTCTCTCCAGGTTTGATCAGCCAAAATGAATACATAGGAGAGAATGGGAAGTGTAGTGACCTTCCCCACCAATTCCCACTAACTCATGATAATAATAGTAAATAATTGGGCACCAATTTACCAATTTAATCAACTTAACCTGGTCCGAATCAATTTTTCAATTAAACTTCACCGTAGGCTCTAAAAATTATGCCAATCACAATGGCGTAATCAATTTCGGGTTCTGTGGCCGATAAGGCCCTCAATTAAATTTCCAAAGCTGATTATTCAAACAGATATTCCTACGGTGAATAGATAAAACTTCAAAAATCACATATATTCACATAATGGCATATAAAATCATGGTAAACACATAATCATACTCAATTAAGGACCAATTAGCATACTACGGAACAGGGGTATCACAGTCTACATAATCATACTTAATGAAGGACCAATTAGCATACTACGGAACAGGGGTATCACAGTCTTCCCCCCTTTAGGAAGTTTGGTCCTCCAAACTTAATTTACCTTCGTCGGGAAACAAATGTGGATAGCGTAGACGCATTTCCTCCTCTTTTTCCCATGTAGCATCTGTCCCATAGTGTTCCTTCTATTCCACTTTCACCATTGGAATGGATTTGTTTCTCAATTCTTTCACTTGTCGGTCAACAATTCTTTCCGGCCATTCAGCATATTCTATATTTTCATCAATAGCAACCCGATGTTAATCAATCACATGCAACAGGTCTCGGAGGTAACCCCTCAACATTGACACATGAAACACATTGTGGATTTGCTCAAATCCCGGTGGCAAAGCAACCCTGTAGGCAACTAGACCAAGCCTTTCCAAAATTTGGAACGGCCCAATGTAACGGGGTGACAACTTGCCCTTCTTCCCAAACCTGACTTGGCCTTTCATCGGATGAACACGTGGTCGCCGACCTCATATTCAAGAGGTCTTCTCCGAACGTCTGCATAATTCTTCTGTCGGTCTTGAGCCATTTTGAGCCTTTGCCGAATAGTTTTGATCTTTTCAGAGGTGTCTTGTACAATTTCAGGCCCAAGCAAAGCTCTGTCCTCGACCTCTGTCCAACAAATAGGTGATCTACACCTCCTGCCATACAAAGCCTCGTATGGTGCCATGCCGATGCTGGAGTGGAAGCTGTTATTATAAGCAAACTCTGCAAGCGGCAAATAGTCTTCGCAACTCCCCTGAAAATCCAAAGCACACATGCGAAGCATATCTTCCAAAGTTTGTATCGTTCGATCTGACTGGCCATTTGTCTGTGGGTGGAATGCAGTACTGAACCTTAGTTCTGTTCCCATAGCTTCCTGCAAACTCTTCCACAATCTAGATACAAATTTTGGATCCCTATCTGACACAATGGATACCAAAACTCCGTGTAACCGGACAATTTCGTCAACATAAATAGTAGCCAATCTATAAGCGGTAAATGTAGTTTTGACAGGCAGAAAATGTGCAGATTTAGTCAATCTATCAACTACAACCCAAACAGAATCCATACCTCGAGAGGTCCGAGGTAGGCCAACAACGAAATCCATAGTCACATGTTCTCACTTCCACTCAGGAATAGGGAGAGGTTGAAGTAGACCGCCGGGTTTCTGATGTTCCGCCTCAACTTGCTGACACTGAAGGCACTTGGACACATATTCTGCAATCTCTTTCTTCATTTTAGGCCACCAATAGGTTTGTTTCAAATCCCGGTACATTTTATTGTTACCCGGATGCATAGCAAATACGAATCTGTGGGCTTCATCTAAAACCCTCTTCTTTAGCTCCGGAATATCAGGAACGCATATTCTGTTCCGGAATTTCAACACTTCGTTCTCAATACTAAATTCTGCTTTTGGACTTGTCTTAAATTCATCCATTTCCTTTCTGAGGAACTCATCCTCTTTTTGTTTCTGCTTGATTTCATCAACAATTGCCGGCTCGGCTGTAATAACGGCTATCAATTCGCCCTGTTCACATGCTACCACTTCAATTTTAGACTTTTCAAAGTCTTGCAAAATCTCCCTTTGTTTAGTAAGCAAACAAGCCATACTCCCTGTTGATTTTCTGCTCAAGGCATCAGCCACTGTATTAGCTTTCCCGGGATGGTACTGAATCTCTAGGTCATAGTCTTTTATCAGTTCTAGCCATCTTCTCTGACGCATATTCAACTCTTTCTGCGTGAAGAAGTATTTCAGGCTCTTATGATCCGTGTAGACTTCACACTTTGCCCCATACAAGTAATGCCGCCAGATTTTCAAAGCAAAAACAACTGCGGCCAATTCTAGGTCATGTGTTGGATAATTCTTCTCATGTGGCCTCAACTGTCGGGAGGCGTAAGCAATAACCTTTCCGTTCTGCATTAACACACAACCCAAACCCTTATAAGATGCGTCATTGAAAATCACAAAATTTTCCGTACCTGTAGGTAGTGTCAAAATTGGTGCAGTGGTCAATCTTGTCTTCAATTCATGAAAGGCTGATTCTCTTTCACTATTCCACTCAAATGGTTGTCCCTTACGTGTCAATTGGGTAAGAGGCACAGCTAATTTCGAAAAGTCCTTTACAAATCTCCTGTAGTACCCAGCCAAGCCCATGAAACTGCGAACTTCTGTCACATTAGTTGGTGTAGGCTAATTCACAATTGCTTCTATTTTCTGCGGGTCCACTGAAATTCCTTCCTTGTTGATCACATGCCCTAAGAAAACAACCTCATCCAACCAAAACTCACATTTCCTTAGTTTAGAAAATAATTTCCTTTCTCGAAGTATTTGTAAAACAGTCCCCAAATGATATTCATGTTCAAGTCTATCTTTAGAGTATATCAAAATATCATCGATGAAGACTACAACAAACTCATCAAGGTAGGTTTTAAAAATTCTATTCATTAGGTCCATAAATGTTGCCGGAGCATTAGTCACTCCAAATGGCATAACAAGAAACTCAAAATGACCATACCTCGTTCTGAATGCGGTTTTCTCAACATCCTCTACTTTAACCTTCAGGTGATGATACCCGGATCTCAAATCAATCTTAGAAAACACCTGTGATCCCTGCAACTGGTCAAATAAGTCATCAATACGGGGTAAGGGATATTTGTTCTTTATCGTTACCTTGTTCAGTTCCCGGTAATCAATGCACAAGCGCAAAATACCATCCTTCTTCTTTACAAATAACACTGGTGCACCCCAAGGCGAAGTGCTAGGCCGGATAAACCCTTTATCAAGAAGGTCTTGCAACTGTTCCTTTAATTCTTTCATTTCGGCAGTAGCCATTCTGTAGGGAGTTTTAGAAATAGGCTGGGTGCCTGGCACAGTCTCAATAGTAAACTCTATCTCCCTGTCTACCACTTCCCCTGGTAATTCATTCGGAAACACGTCCGGAAATTCTCTAACAATAGGAATATTATTCAATTCAATATTTACGGATTGTTCAGTCAATACATAACACAAATAACCCTGGCACCCCTTCCTGATCAATTTACATGCTTTCATTGCAGATATCAAATATGGTGGAGGCACTACCCCATTTCCTACAAACACAATCTCTTTCTGTTCTGGGGGTTTAAACACAACTCTCTTTGTCACACAATCTATAGTGGCACAATATTTGGTCAACCAATCCATGCCCAAAATTACATCGAAATGTCTAAAGTTTAAGGGCATCAAATCTACATATAGGGTAGCATCCTCAATATGCATATCACAAAACCGATATATATAGTCACATAACACAGATTCCCCCGATGGAGCAGACACACACAACATATATGGCAACAATTCTAGGGGTCTTTTCAGTCTAAATGCAAATGCATATGTCACAAATGAGTGCGTCGATCCAGAATCAATTAATACAAAGGCATCCTGATTACATATTGAAATGGTACCCGAGACAACGGCATTGGCATTCCGTGTATTGCCCGGAACGAGTGCAAAAGCTCTCCCTTGTCTCACTGTATCCCCAGTAGTAGCAGATCTCAAAGTGTTTCCCGCCTTTGGGATCGATGCAGTGGAGCTAGCAGCTATCTTCCCACCATTCTGATTACAATCTCGGGCTATATGCCCTTGTTTCCCACACTTAAAACAGGCTCCCGATGCACGGTAACAGACACCTTGGTGCCGTTTGCTACAAGTGTTGCACATGGCAGTTGTGTCTCGGGAAGAACTTGAAGTAGTTGAGGGGCCCGTGTTTTGCTTTTTCAGAAATTTCTTCTTCGAAAAGAAGCCTTGTCTTTTGTTGCCTTTCCATTCGGTTGTTGGCTTAGCTTGTCTAGCTATGTTAGCCTCTGATATGATGGCCCGGTCAAGCACCCCGATGTAGGTCTCCAACTTCAGGACATTCACTCTCTCTAGGATGTCACTTCGGAGCCCACCTTCAAAATGCCTTGCCTTCTTATAATCAGTGTCAATTACGTGTGGTGCAAACCTGGCCAACTCAGTAAATTTGGCCTCACACTCCGCTACAGTCATGCTGTCTTGCTTGAGTTCCATGAACTCTGCCAATTTCCTATCCCGGACACACTGCGGAAAGTACTTGTCATAGAATATTTCCAAAAATTTCACCCAATCGACATCTCTGTGGTTTTCCCTCATCAACATCCACCATCTTCTCGCTTCATCTTCTAGCATAAAGGTGGCTAGAAGCACTTTCTGTGTATCCGAGCACGGAAATACTTCAAACAATTTTTCGATCCCAAGAACCCAAGCTTCAGCTTTCAAAGGATCTAGTCCGCCATGGAACTGTGGTGGTTTCATTTTCTTGAATTCCTTGGTGAGAGCGATTATCCGATCATCATTTTGATTATCTGGCACAGGTGGTGCCGGAGGTGGAGGTGGCGGATGTGGTTGCTGCCACTGTTGTTGCCACTCCTGTTGCTGTCTCAAGGCTTCTGCCATTTCTTGGATCAGTCTTTCCATTCTGTCCAGTCTGGCAGTAGAGGATTCCTCTAACTCATCAACTCTGGTTCTCACCATCTGATTAAACTTGCATTATATTTCATACAAAAGGTATACAAGTACGCATACACTAAGGAGCACATATTTCCAGATAATTTGCAATGCAAGTAGTTCACAACTTACACATATAATTATTCATAACAAAACATTTAAGCATATAATCAATGCTTCCAAACTCGTACTTATCACATGAATGCATCCTAGATCTTATCTAGACGCTTATTGCTCTTTTTGGACAAGTGTGTGAGTTATTAACTCGTGCTCTGATACCACTCTGTCATGACCCGAACCCGCCCCTATGGGTTAAGGACATAACCGGCCAGCAATCTTGAGATTACCTACGGCCTCAGACCAGAACAGACATAGCTTGTCAGAGTAAAGGGGCCAAACGGAAGCAATAAATAAAAACTTTGTCCATAGAGTCGTGCTTATATGCACATTAACAGACCATATTCAGTTACGTTAATAACCCACATCAAAAGTGCAGTTCCACAAAATTCATTACAGACAGGATCATCCAAAACGAGTCAACCTATGACAGACTAATTACAGATATACATAAAGTCCTTGCCGGCAAGACAAAATATAATTACATAGCAAAAGGCAAGGGTAGGTCTCAAGAGTGAGACGCAAGGCTGACTTCCTCAAAACTCGGATCTTTCCTAGCAGACTTCACTGGGGCTGGGTTTGGACTTCCCTTGGCTCACCTACAAACACATGAATGAGCGTGAGCGATAGCCCAGTGAATAATATCAAATGCAAAAATTACATAACAATGTAGAACAACATGTTCCAAACGGCCTTTGGCCCAATTCACATTTCTACTTAAAATATATATATATATACTTATCAAGTGACTGTAGTTCCAACATACTGGCCTTTGGCCCATTCAGGTTTCCATTCTTGTCAAAACGGCCTTCGGCCCATTCATTTATGTCAAAACGGCCTTCGGCCCATCCATTTATGTCAAAACGGCCTTCGGCCTATTCATTTACGTCAAAATGGCCTTCGGCCCACTCATTCTTGACAGAACGACCATCGGTCCCTTCATATTCATCTAAACGACCTTCGGTCCGTTCATTTACATCAAAACGACCTTTGGTCCATTCATATACATCAAAACGACCTTTGGTCCATTCATATACATCAAAACGACCTTTGGTCCATTCATTCTTATCAAAACGACCTTTGGTCCATTCATATACATCAAAACGACCTTTGGTCCATTCATTGATTCCTGTCAGACTTTTGTCCACAATCCCAATTAACAACTCATAAAGTTTATAAGGGAATAACAATTGGACATTGACAAGCTTTCAAATATTGATATTACTCACAGTGATCAGCTTGTGGATTCGCCCTGGAGCTTGACCCTACACATTCCATGCACACAAAAGGGTCATTAACAATTCAATCTGTCCCTTAATTCACATATTCCTCTTTAGGCTTTATTCTTATCTCATTAACTCATTTATAATGTTTAACACACGCCTAAGAGTGATTACAAGTGAAAGAGAACGGAAAACGAAACACAGAACGCATGAACAAAATTCCAGAAGTTAGGGTCCCCGCTCGAGCGTCAATTTACCCGCTCGAGCGGACCCTCAAGGCCTGCAAAAGTACTGGTTGCATGAAACATACACTCGAGCGTTAAATAGGGCACTCGAGCGGATGGCCTGTCAAAATAGCTCCCACGCTCGAGCGTCAACTTCCCCGCTCGAGTGGGAACCATGTTTGCAGAAGAAGCTAGGAGCTCGATTTCTCCGCTCGAGCGTCACTTCACCAGCTCGAACGGGCATCGAAAATCTGGGTTTTCCAGATTGAGTTCTTGAGCTTCATCTCGACATTCAAAGGCTCTAAATGCATGATTTCGGTCCAAACTTCACATAATCATATACTAACATGGTACAAACATAGAATTACAACATATTGAAGCTCAATTTCATAATTTAGCTACTTGCATGTCCCAAAATACGTCAAACTCAATCATTAACATAACAAATTCATGCATTCAAGCTCATATCTTCTCAATTTGTACATGCATGTGATGGATTAGCAACATTCTCAACTTAGATAACACAAATGGTGATCAAGACATGAGTTTCCTTTAATATTTCACATGGATTATACACATTTGTGCTCAAACATGCAATATCAAGGTGATTTCCTACATGCATGCACATATTAAGCTTCAATTCAACAATTACAACCCAATTTCATTTCAATCTTACTTTTGATCACCCAATTAGCTTGAACACACAAAATTACAAACTATAATCCAAGAATTACTCACCTAGAAGCTTGATTCACACAAACTATAACAATTCTTGGATTATCTTCAAGGTTCCCAAGCTTTAAGCTACAATTTGCACAATTCTCTCCTCTTTCCCTCTCTACAGCCGACCCTCCTCCTTCTCTCCAGGTTTGATCAGCCAAAATGAATACATAGGAGAGAATGGGAAGTGTAGTGACCTTCCCCACCAATTCCCACTAACTCATGATAATAATATGGGCACCAATTTACCAATTTAATCAACTTAACCTGGTCCGAATCAATTTTTCAATTAAACTTCACTGTAGTCTCTAAAAATTATGCCAATCACAATGGCGTAATCAATTTCGGGTTCTGTGGCCGATAAGGCCCTCAATTAAATTTCCAAAGCTGATTATTCAAACAGATATTCCTACGGTGAACAGGTAAAACTTCAAAAATCACATATATTCACATAATGGCATATAAAATCATGGTAAACACATAATCATACTCAATTAAGGACCAATTAGCATACTACGGAACTGGGGTATCACACATTCCGTACGTGGTATGGCCATTATGAGTTTTTGGTGATGCCGTTTGGGCTCACCAATGCACCGGCAGTCTTTATGGATTTGATGAACCGGATCTTCCGAAAATTCTTAGACCGTTTTTTAGTCGTTTTCGTGGATGACATTCTTATCTATTCACCTTCTGAGAAGGAGCACGAGGAACACTTGAGAGTGGTGCTTGAGTTACTTAGAGCCCATAGGTTGTATGCCAAGTTTGGAAAGTGTGAGTTCTGGCTTGGGGAAGTCAAATTCTTAGGCCATGTGGTATCCGGGGAAGGGGTGTCTGTAGATACATCCAAAGTTGAGGCAGTGCAAGATTGGGCACAGCCTAAGAGTGTGTTTGAGATCCGCAGTTTTCTGGGATTAGCTGGGTATTACCATCGGTTTGTGAAAGATTTCTCCAGGCTAGCTTCGCCGTTGACTAGATTGACGTGGAAAGGGGTCAAGTTTGTATGGAGTGAGACTTGTGAAAAGTCGTTCCAAGAGTTGAAGATTAGATTGACGACCACTCCGGTTTTGATTATTTCGGAGAGAGGGTCGGGTTACGCGGTTTATTGTGATGCCTCACGAGAGGGTTTGAGTTGTGTGTTGATGCAAGAGGGAAAAGTGGTAGCTTATGGCTCACGTCAGTTGAAAATACACGAGAAGAATTACCCTACACACGACCTAGAGTTAGCAGCAGTGATCTTTGCCTTGAAGATTTGGAGGGCAACAGTGATCTTTGCCATGAAGATTTGGAGGCACTACCTTTATGGTGAGAGGTTCGAGGTGTTCTCGGACCACAAGAGTTTGAAGTACCTGTTTACACGGAGGGACTTGAATTTGAGGCAGAGAAGGTGGATGGAGTTCATGGAGGACTATGATTTTGAGTTGCACTATCACCCGGGAAAGGCCAATGTTGTGGCCGATGCCCTTAGTAGGAAATTCATTAGTGATGTAGCTTGTATAGCCATCCGGGAATGGGAGATGTTGGGTGCGCTTGGCGAGTTTGATTTGCTTCTAGGCGAATCCGTTGAGGCTGAGGCCTTGTTTTCTGTTGTTGCGCAGCCTACACTTATGACTAGAGTGTTAGAGGCACATAGAGGTGACCTTGAGGTAGAGTCCTTCCAAGAGAAGATCTCCAGTGGAAAAGTTGAGAAAGGTTTGACGGTGTATCCCGACCAGAGTGTGAGATACCGAGACCGTTTGTTTGTGCCGGAGTCTTACCGAGAGGAAGTACTCCGAGGGTTCCATCATTCACGCCTTGCGGTGCACCTGGGAGACACTAAGATGTATCGGGATTTGGGTCGCCAGTTTTGGTGGCGGGGTATGAAGAGAGATGTGGCTGTTTTCGTGTCTAAGTGCCTTACTTGCCAGCAAGTGAAGGCCGAGCATAAGAGGCCAGCGAGTTTGTTGCAACCCTTGCCTATTGCCGAGTGGAAGTGGGAGCATGTCACTATGGACTTCGTTGTAGGCCTTCCGAGGACTCAGCGGGGTAGTGATGCCATTTGGGTGGTTGTAGACCGGTTGACTAAGTCGGCGCATTTCATTCCTATGTGCGTGAGAGATTCGGTAGATCATCTCGTCGACTTGTATATTCAGGACATAGTGAGATTGCACGGGGTCCCAGTGACGATCGTCTCAGATAGAGATCCTCGTTTTACTGCTAGGTTGTGCCAGAGTTTGCAGGATGCCTTGGGCACTAAGTTGACCTTTAGTACGGCTTATCATCCTCAGACTGACGGGCAGTCCGAGCGTACTATTCAGATCCTTGAGGATATGCTTTGAGGTTGTGTCCTTGACTTTAGTGGGACGTGGGAGAGGCACTTGCCCTTGGTGGTGTTTGCCTACAACAACAGTTTTCAGTCTAGCATCGGTATGGCACCGTTTGAGGCCTTGTATGGCCGACCGTGTAGGTCTCCAGTGTGTTGGGCCGAGGTGGGTGATGCACCTTTGTTGGGTTCGGAGTTGGTTAGGGAGACGACGGAGAAAGTTGAGCTTATCCGTAGGAGGCTTGTTACAGCCTAGAGTCGCCAAAAGAGTTATGCCGATCGTAGGAGGAGGCCTTTGGCGTTTGAGATAGGTGATTATGTTTTCTTAAAAATATCACCTAGACGAGGTTTGATGAGGTTCGGGAAGAGTGGGAAGTTATCCCCTCGGTTTATTGGTCCCTTAGAGATCCTCGAGAGGATTGGGGAAGTTGCTTATCGTTTGGCTTTGCCACCGCAGTTGTCCGGGGTTCATGACGTCTTTCATGTTAGTATGCTTCGAAAGTATGAGCCGGATCCATCCCATGTATTGGATTGGACCGACTTGGAGGTAGATGAGGATGCCTCGTATGAGGAGAGACCAGTTCGGGTCTTGGATAGATAGGATCAAGTCTTGCGAGGCAAGACCATTCCTTTGGTAAAGGTTTTGTGAAAACATCACGGAGTGGAGGAAGTCACTTGGGAACGTGAGTTGGAAGTCTGTGAAAAGTATCCGGACATGTTTATTGATGTGTAATTTTGTAATGAAATTCTGTAATATTGTTAAACTTTAAGAGCATTGTATATGTCTTAAGTTGTAAAACATTGTGAATGTTTTGGTTAATGGAAGTTTGTTTTAACATTGCGTATGTTAAGTATATTGTGGAAATGCAAGCATAATATTAATGTTGCATGTGTTAAGAAATTGTGAGAAACAGGTTGAAATTGGTAGATTTCAAAAGAATGCATGTTGATAATGTAGGTTGTTATGAATAATGTGTTTTGCCTCTTGAAAAGAGATGGGATTGACCGGTAATGGGTCGGGTTGTTTAATATTATGTTGTAATATTGTTAAGAATGGAGAAAACTTGTTTTTGAAAAACTTGTGTTTAATTTCGGGGACGAAATTCTTTAAGGGGGGGAGGTTATAGCGATCCCAGTTGTCCCTTTGCTGTTCTGTTGTATTCCGGACTCGGTTCCGTGAAGTTGGTAGTTGTATCTATCTTGTTGTCGTCCTTTAATTCCGCTTGATTGAGGTTTAGGATGTTTTGGGCAGGGTTGTTACATGTTGGTTAGGCCTTGGTTTCAATTCCTTGTTGCCCAGTTTTAAGGCGGTCTGCTCGAGCGGGTCTTCTTGCGCTCGAGCGGGTATTGCACACCCCCAGTATTTCGTGTCCCTGTAAAACTTCTGCAGGTGTGATTTTTACGCTCGAGCGGGTTTCTTTACGCTCGAGCGGTTTTGTTGGCGCTCGAGCGGGTAGCACTTTCTGGGTATAAGTTCTGGGAGGGGGAAATCTACGCTCGAGCGGACTAGTTTTCGTGCTCGAGCGGAAGTGCCTTATTCTTGTGTCTTGGCGCTCGAGCGGGCCTTCTTGCGCTCGAGCGTGTCCAGATTTTTGTTCTTGGCGCTCGAGCGGGAATGTCGTATATCAGTTGGCAGCTGGGCATTTTAAAATCACTTTTTGCATTCTCTCTCTCTCTTACTTTTCCAAAAATCCATTTGAGAGCTCCTCTCTCTAAAACCATAACTTCTCTCTAAGTATTGATCTAGCTATGGTGTTTTCCTCACCTTTGGTCTTCACAAAAGTTGGGTTGATCGTCGAGGGCTTTACCTTGATCTGAAAATTTCGAGTTTTGGAGCACGTTGAGTTTCGTCATCTTCTTCCCTTGAGCTCCAAATTTGGGATAGGGATACCTCCTCACTATTATGGTCTTCGACATAGATTATTGGTAGTTTTGATAAAGTGTTGAAGTTGGTTGATTTTGGGACTTAGGGTTTCAAAAGGGTATAAACGAGGGTTTCTTATTTTGATTCTTAAATATGTATTTTGGGTTTCAAAATAATGATTTTGTTGTTGGTTGTTGATATATAGGCCATTGGGTCAACATTGGGAAATGGGGTGGAGAACCCTAATTTGTTGAATAAATTAATTGGTATAATTAATTTGGGAAAATTGTGGACATATGGAATTGAGTTGGAAATAATGAAATTGGCTCATTAAGTTGTGAAATGATCGAGTTGGATTTATAAATCGCTCACTTTTGAAAACATTGATATTTTATCTGTTAGAGCTTTTATTATCTGTTTAGAAATAATTGCTTGGGCTACCGGTGGAGGGTAGTTTAGATTTTTGTAGACAATGCATGATGATTAGGCAAACTAAAACTAATCAATTGGATATGCCATAGAGTATGACGGTTGATATAATACATTAACGTTATGTATTGATTGATTGTGTATATGACCTTTGTGTATATACGCTGTGTGTGTGGGAGGAGATAGGGGATATACTCCACGGTTTAGTGGAAGATAGGGGATGTACTCCACGGTTTAGGGGAAGATAGGGGATGGACTTCTAAACCGGATATTGTTTGGGAGGAGGTAGGGGATGGACTCCACTGATACAGCTCATATGCTTGTCAGATAATGTGTTGATATAGCTCATATGCGTATCTTTGGAAGTGTTGATACAGCTCCTATGCTTGTCATTGGAAGTGTTGATATAGCTAATATGCATATCTGTTGAAACGTGGATACAACTTGTATGCTTATCTGTTGAGATGTTGATACAACTAGTATGTTTATCTATTGTAAAAATGGGAAATGTTTAATATGAGTCATTGTTTCATATAAGTGGTTGGCCAGGTTCGGAGCCGTTGATGTAAATTGTGAAATTGATAAGAAATGGAAAGTGGAATGGAATGGAAATGGGTTATGAATCGGTTTATGGAAATTGAACATTTATCGATTGCTAATGTCTTAGTCATTGCTCACACTGTGTTTAGCATATCTCTACTAGGCTGTGGCTCACTCTTTATGGGACATCATTTTCAGGTACAGGTAGCATGCCACCTCCAAGGACATAGCTTGGGACGCTAGAGGCAGGCGGATTGTTTTGCTTATTTTCTTTTGGTGTATTACATATAAATTCAAGCTAAGGGCTTTATGTGTATTGAGTTAGTACTCTTTTTGTAACCAAGTGTTAACTTGGAAAACTGTAAGCCCGTAGGGCATTTACTTTTGTTGTTAACATGTAATACAGTTGTAAGAATTACTCTGATGAATAGAAATGGTTGGTTTCTTTTATATTAATGCATGTCTAAAATGATGGATTTTATGTTTTATTTTGAGGGCGTTACACTTTTTCTTTTCTTCCTTTGCTTCTTTTTGCTTTTGTTCTTTTTTGAGCTGAGAGCTATGTATCTCTTTTTCCTCTATGTCTCTCTCTTCCTCTTTGAACTCCATTGTTGCTCAAGTTTGAGCTTCGAATGGGAGTCATAACCCAGTTAATGAAAATTCATAAGCCCAGAACATTCATTAAAACACGTTAAGAAATCACAAATCCAAACCCAAATCTTAGAAACACAAATCCAAACACGTACCTAATCAACAGAAATAAAAAAATTAAAAAAAAATCACACAAACCTAACACAATAAAACCTTTCAGAAATTAAAATACATTTAAAAATGAAACCCATTTCAAAACCATCAAACCCATTTTAGAAACTCATTAAACTCTCGATAGTCAAGGACGGAGGTGCCGCTGTGGTTTAAGATTGGAGAGAAGATCTGAGAACTGAGAGAGAAAAGAGATGAAGAGTTGCTGTCGATGGAGATCAAAGTGTGGAAGCGGCATGGCAGTGGAGAGTTGCTGTTAGTGGTAGAGATGTTACTTCCGCCGGCAATAGAGGAAGGCGAGGAACAAGAGGAAGAGGACATGAAGACAGAGAAAGGGTTTTGTTGACGGCGTACTCCTGGCTGAGAGCGACGGTGCCGAGAGGAGAGACAGAGGACAGAGTGATGAGAGGTAGAGAGGAGAGAGAGAGAGAGAGAGAGAGAGAGAGAGAGAGAGAGAGAGAGAGAGTAGTGGAATGATAAAATTTGAGAGAAGAAAGGAGAGATAGGCAGGAAACATAGTTTGGACCAAAAAAATCTGATCATTAATTTTGTGGATGGAACTATCTGAATCTTTGATGATGCCGTGTAGGACAAAAATATACATAAATTCAAAAAACGTTCTGCCATATTATATAGATTATATATATATATATATATATACTCTATTTATAACGATTTCGGTTTAAACCTGACCCATTTCTTGCTTTTGAACTTGAGAATCTATGTCCTTAATTATTGTTCATCTCATTTTCAGCTTGTTACTAGCTGAGTTTGGTTATTTGGGAGTTGTGATTGTGTTTGAAACAGATTGGGAAGTTAGTTTTTCAAAGAGTTATTGCCCAAATTTTTTACTTGTTCGCTCGAGCGGTCTTTCTTGCGCTCGAGTGATCTTTTACAGTCTGCAAAACTACTAGAATTGTGGTATCTTCGTTCGAACGGTCCTTCTTGTGCATGATTGGTCTTTTTTGGAAGGGTTCATTGTGCACTCGAGCGGTGGTTTTGGTCGCTCGAGTGATGTCACTTATTGTGTTTGACGCTCGAGCGGTGTATTGGTCGCTTAAGCAGTCTGTGCATATATCAGTCCAAGAAAAGGCCATTTTGAGTCACTTTTTCATTTCTTTCTCTCTCTCTTTCTAAAAAACCTAAATCCACACACACTCTCTCTCTAGTTCTTACCTTCTATCCCTAAATACTCACATTCCTTTGATTTTTTCACCCTAGCTCTTTAGAGAAAAAAGGTAGAGCACGTCGAGGGCTTCGTCTCAATGGAGGAGTTGTTGTTTTCGGCTTCGCCAAGCTTCTACCTTTGTTCCTTCTTGTCTTTTACTTTGAGGTAAGGATTTCTTCAACCTTTAATATGGTTTTTAGCTTAGTTATTTGCTCTTTGAAATAGGTTAGTGATTTGCAGGGTTTTTGATTGAACCTTGGGTTTGGTTTTGGAAAATAAAATAGGGGTTTTTCAAATAAATGCTTGAGAATGTTGTAGAAGGGCATTTATTGTTGGTTTGTGTGGAAATTTTGGAAACTTACTATTTGAATGAGATTTTAAAGAACAAAAGAGATTTTGTTGAAAATCATTGATATTTAATTTATGGAGGTAAAGGAAAAGATGTAGGGCATTGAATAGATATAGAGAATGTATTTGTTGATGATAAGAGTGGAGTTGAATATTTATTATTACTCCCATTTTGAAAATGTTGAGATTTTATCTATTGTTAAATAAAATATCTGTTGAGTAGAAATATCTGTTTTGGGTTATCGGTGGAGGATAGTCTTGATTGTTGTAGACATTGCATGATGATTAAGTTAAATTGAAACCAATTTCTCATACATCTTGCATCGAGCATCGTTTCATATTGAACATTGAAAATGTATTGATTTTGAGAAAATGGGGTGAATACCTTGGAGAATCTAGTTCGGGAGTGTAGTTGTGGTTATGATGTTGGCCTGTTGTCCTTGGAGAAAGTCTAGAAACCCAGATGGTTGGGTGTCGATCCTTCCGGTTATTACTGGTAAAATGGCTTTGGTGTTGCTTGTATAGCCTATTGGCAGACACGTACCTAGAGATTCCCAGTGTTGCCCTGTTTTCCGTTATAAAATGATTATTTTTATGAATGGATTTATAATCTGGCATTGCATTGTTTTGAGATGGAAAATGAGGAATGTTTGACAAATGGCATACATGTGCATTCACCTTAGAACTTTATTAAGATTCATATATTGTGTTAGGGTATCTTTACTGGGTTTTGGCTCACCTTATGTGCAAAACAACTTTAAGGTGCTGATGATATGTCTCCACCAAGGATGTAGCTTAGGAGGACTTGGAGCCAAAGGCTTTATTTTTTGTTTATTTGTTGTAATTAATTTTGTGTAAGCCATGGGCTTTACTTGTATTGAGTTAAACTCATTTTGTTGTACCTAAGCATCAACTTGGAAAGATGTAGCCATTATGGCATATAATTATTTGGTTTTACTTTTATTTTAAATCATGTATCCATGTCATATGCCATAGATTCAGGATCTAGGATTTATAAATGTATATCACATATGTCATACACAAAGTTATTAATGGAATAGAAGATGTGATGTTGTTGATCATTTGTAAGTAATGTTATGAGACGGGTTATTGTTATTTATTTTGGGGCATTACACTCTATGATGGTATGGGTACTCAATCTTCGTAAAGACAATAAAATTCTAGGGATAATTAGAAAATAGAGTGATTTGGGTCAATTATTTACAAATTAATAGAGAATCATAATTGCAAAAGCATGGAATCCGTGGTTGTAATTACTAGAATGTTTTTTTCCCCCCTCTTTTTCTTCTCTATTCCACTATCTACAACTATTGGCCAACCCTTCCTTACCCATCTCTAGTCGTTAATCACCCTTCCACCTACCCCCGACATCTCTATCACCACCCTCCACACCTCCCTACCCTCAACTCCTTTGCCCACCTATAGTGTCCCAGATCTTAAATCCGACTTGTTTATGTTAATTGGTACTCGTTACCTTATACTTGTATTATTTTCAGACTTTTGGAATTGATGGGTTTGCATTTGACCTTTTTGTTATTATAATTGGGACCTTTTTCTTGGTGTTTGGAGTCTTGATTTATAAGTTAACATGATGGTTGGACAAGATTGGATCAAAAACCCCAAATTCAAATATTTATTTTTTAGTAGTGTTCCCTCTTTTACGCTTTTCTATCTCCACCCTTTGAATCTTGATATGAGTTCAGAACCATTGGAAAGCTTTTGGAACTTGAATTTAGATATAAAATTGACCAAATTCTAACTCTGAAAGAGGGAGACGCTTGTTTGAAGCTTACCATGTAAAAGTTGTCTAGGTCAATCTGCATGTGCGAAATATATGTTCCGCACGAGCAGATTATGCAAGAGAGCATTTTTTGTTAAACAAATCCGCATTTACGGCCAGAAGCTCTGTACGAGCAGACATGGGCTATAGACCTCGATTTTTGAACCCTTTCCCCTCAAAATCTAATATTTTTTTTCTCTTTCCCTCATTTCTTTCATCTCTCTCTCTAAAACTCTTTTCTCTTCTCCCTCTCTCTCGCTCTATCTCTACAAATCACCGCCAAACTATACAAAACTCTTGATCTACCATACTTAGAGTCAAAATCTCATCTTGGTTCTTTGGGAAAAAGTGTAGAGAGCATTGAGCGCGTTGTTTTAAGCTAGAACGATCTTTAATCCGGCAACCTTGAAATTTCAAAATTCATTCTTCTCCCTCTTCATTTTTGAGTTAAGGATTTTCTTAACTTCATGTAAATATTTTAGCAAGATTATGTGGTATTTTGATAGTTATGATTGTTTGAGGAATTAGGATTTTGTTATTATTATTATTATTTCCCAAATTAGGGTTTACTCAAGTTTTTGTAACGTTTCTCAAATTGTTCTTCAAAATATAACCTATAGTGTATGAATTTAAAGATTTTGTTTTTAAATTTAGAAAATCCCAATTTTTCTAAAAACGTAGAAAATGTGGGAAGTTTGAATGCGGATTGTGAATTGAGAAATTATGAAAATTCTTTGAGATGTTGATATATCTAGAAAATATGAAAAAGTTATGAAATTCTCAAAAAATTATGAATGTTTGGAAGGTATTGAGAAATGATGAGATTATTGGAAACCATGTTTTATTTCAAAAGTATTGAAAATTGTGAATTATGCTCTAAATATTGCCTTATTGGAATATTTTGATAGAGATAATTGTTTTGGCAATCGGTGGAGGATTGCATCAACTTATTGTAGAATTGACATGAAAAATAGGAAAATTGAAGCATTCTGGCTTTGACATACTAATAATTTCTTGTTTTTATTTCTTATCGCTTTTGAGAAATGCATTGTGATTGGTTGTTGAGAACATTGGAAAAATATTAAGAAATGGGGTAAATACCTTGGTAAATCCGATTAGGGTGTGTAGATATGACTTGAGAATTAATTTGGCTTGAGGTCCATGGTGAAAGTCCTAAATCTCGCGTAGAGTAGGCTTCAATTTCCTTTCGGTTAATAGTTGATATAATGGTATATATGGAAGTGCTTTAAGAGACTACTAGTAGACACATACCTAGGGATTTCCGGTGTTATATTTACTGCCCAATGTTTTGATGAAACAAAAGTTGTTGAATCGTTTACGATTTTGGAAAATGCATGGCATGGCCTCTTGTAAACAAAACATATATTTTGAGCATGGCACATTATTGCATCTCATGACCATGATAATGTTAAAACTCATGTTCTTTGTTAAGATTATCTCTGTTGGGCTATATGCTCATCCCTATGTAGAAAACCATTTTCAGGTGTTGGCCATATGCCTCCACCGAGATCAAGGCCAATGAGGCTTTTGGGAGCTAAGGCTCATATTTTGTAAAGCCTAGGGCTTAACTTGTATTGGGTTGAAACCCTTATTTTATTTGTAATAGGTCAAGTCCCTTGAAAACATGTCAGCCTTTAGGGCATTTATTTTTGGATATTGTTTGGTTAAATGTTTCTCCTATTACATGCTATATGTCACGACCCATTCCGCCCCTAGTAGAATGGTGCCGTGATGGCCAGTAATTCGAGATTACCGAAGGCCAACTTTCATAATAGCACACACAATCAGAGTATAATATATGGGGCTGACATGTGCGGAAGCAATATATATAACTGAATTAGTCCATAAGAGCCGTGCGTACATCAAATGAAATGTCAAACATCTTTACAAGGTCTTACAACTTGGATACAATAAAATGAAATACAAAATACACCTTGACCAAAAGGCTTCTCAAGCCGACATATACAAAACACAATGAAATATAAGCTAAGAAGCATGATCTTCAAGATGCTACAAGAATATGAATCCAAGACACGTCGGCAAACACATCCAAAAATATATCGGCAACACATCTAGGCCTCAGCGCCTTCTTGCTCATCACCTACATATATATAGAGAGGGTGAGCTTGGATACTCAGTGAATGATATTAGAAATAAAGGTTTTGCATGATTGATATCCGAGGTCTTTTCCAAACAATACATATCATAATAATACAAGTCAAGGGATGAATCAAGTTCATCTGTCAAATCTTTCAAGTTCCTTGGATGTTAATAGCATCTACGTAATACCAAATGATGACATCCCGAACAAACAAACCCACGCGGAAAACCGTCAGTGGCAAAACAAGGGTGCAGTTGCATTATAGTCCCCTGACACTAAGGACTTTCAAGACAAGGGTGCAGTTGCATTATAGTCCCCTGGCACTAAGGACTTTCAAGACAAGGGTGCAGTTGCATTATAGTCCCCTGGTACTAAGGACTTTCAAGACAATGGTGCAGTTGCATTATAGTCCCCTGGCACTAAGGACTTTCAAGACAAGGGTGCAGTTGCATTATAGTCCCCTGGTACTAAGGACTTTCAAGACAAGGGTGCAGTTGCATTATAGTCCCCTGGCACTAAGGACTTTCCCGAAATGTCATCAAAACAAAATAATTCTTTATATAGAACTTAGGGATAATCATTCATGCTTAACAAATACTTTTCAAAACAAGCAAAGCAAGCTTATCAAAACATTATAACATAGCTCTATTAAAAATACCACTCACATAGTTCTTCGGGTGTGGGGGTTTCGAGCAAGGATCCAAGGCCTACAAACACATGGCAAAGTCTACTGAATGTACTACTCCAAACAAGTCTTACATGCATGCAAATGATCTCGGAAAAAACATGCTGGGAGTTAAACACTGTTTTACATGTCAAGAAGACATGTCGGGTACTAGCCAAGTCTTTGCCGAGGTCCCACACCTTATGCCGAGGTGTGGTCCTGACGGCCACCCACAGGAAATGAAGTCGGGAAAATCTGGGTTTCCCTCTTGAAAACATGGAGAATATGATCGTGAAGGAGATGAATGCAAAAAAACCATAATTTGTTATCACAAAATCTGAGATTTCATGCTATGAGTTTCAAAACATGGTCCTGGGTACCCACATCCGGAGACTTCAAGGAAGACAAACACAAAGACAGGAAAATTTGTCATAAACATTCAGATGAAAATGCGGTTTTCTTCCAAGAACACAAGAGCACCATTTTATCTTTCTAAAACCAAGTTTTAAATCAATGCATGGTTCATGAATCATACTAGATCATGCAATCCAGCTAGATGAACACAAGGAACAACAAGAGTGAGTCAAGAATCTAACCTTAATACACGAATCTAGCGGTTTGATCTCTAGGAATCAAGCTCGAAGATGTACTCTCTCACTCTAAAACTTCTTCTTCCTCCTAGAGCTTCTCTCTCTAAAAGGAAAAGATATGATACAATATGATAGGTTCTTACGTCTGGTTCTAGGCTTAACCTTCTGCTGGGACACGTGGCAACGACCGGCTGGGTTTTCCTCAAAAAGGTGGCTGACAGACCAGACAAAAGCATGGCGAAAGGGTGTTCAACAAGTAAACCAGCATGGACACTCTGGCAAGATACTGACATCAGTGAAAACATCAGCTTTGGTGGGTAAGACAACAACGATCTTGGCTAGGAAGGACGACACTCGGCCTAGCTGTGGCACATCTCGGCCTAGATGTGCCACACCTCGGTGTAGGTCATACCAGTCCAGGAACAAGATCACTTGGGTTCAAGGATAACATCTCGGCATAGATGATACACATCTCGGCCTCGGTGATACACCTCGGCCTAGATAGTGACATCTCGGCCAATATGCTAGGACGAAGGTAGTGGTCAACCAAAATGGTTCCAAGATGGTTCTAGGCTTAAGGTGACCTCGGCTACACTCACCAGGAAGGAACAAGACTAGCAGGCAAATTTCACATAACTACAAACCAAGACAAGAATCTTACTCTAGGTAAAACAAGTAAAAATTCACTAATGCAGGCTTAGTAAAACAAGATTATACAAATGCTCATGCACAAGGCTAGGGCGGGGATGAGGGTCACTACACTATAGATTCATGCTTGTTGGGTTATGAATATATTAGTGCATGTAACCACCTTTTGTGAATCTCAAAATATTTGAAATGGGATATATATATATATATATAATGAAATGAAAGAGAATGATATTTGTTATGAATGTCGGCTCATGTCGAGATTTTGTTTTCTGCATGTATAATTTTATTAATTAATGGGAATGAATGATGAATGTAGTTTTGATTTGATAAATCGGGTCTTAAGAAATTGAGGGCATTAAACCACCATAGTCTCCTTCCATTTTCCACAAGAGAGAGAGAGAGAGAGAGAGGGAGAGAGAAAAACTAGATCTAGATTTTCAATCGGAAGAAGTCAATCTAGTTATGATGAAAGAGATCTCAATGATGAAAGTGCGATAGAGTTGTAGCGGTGATGGATTTGGTAGTGGAAGCGAGAAAAAAGGGTTGAGTGTAACAGAGGGGATTTGGAGAGGGTAGATGTAGGGAGGTCGGTATCTTAGAAGGGTGTGAAATAGGGATGCCCAACGGCTAGAGAGGGTGTAGGAAAGCTTGTTGAGGCAGTTGCGGCAATGAAGGTGCTAGGGTCAGTGGAGAAACTAGCGAAAGGGATTGAGGGTGGGCAGTTAAGAGTTGGGGAGGTGTGGGGGTAATAGGGGAGAATAAGGAAGGGCTGGATAATGAGGATGGTGGAGGATAAAGGTTAATTGACAGTAGGGAAGAGGAAGGAAGAGAAAATGGAAGAATGGAGGAACAAGTGAAGAGAAAATAAAAATAAATCGAGGTAAAAAATGTACAATTCTCAATGATTTTGTAATTTTATTATAATTCTCACCACTAGAGTACTTAAGGAAAAGGTAGCCAGTATTTTGTAATTAATTATCTATGGTACTCTCTTTTATTTTTATTTTTTTATTTTCTCTAAGCATCTTTGTGATACTTGAGGTTATAAAAGTAGTTTGAGAACTTAAAATCTACTTGTTGGTGCAAATTTGGTAAATGTGATGAAATAAGATAAAATAGCAAATATTCACCCCCATCAATTTGGTCAAATCTGGTGTGCACCTAGTTATTCACGAATCTGCCTCTAGGATACAATGAAGCCCAGTTTAAAGACTAACTATGTTATGTATGTACAAAATTAGATGCCGAATACCTTTTGATTTTCTAATCCACCAAGTAAAAAACATAAACAACAACATGAATTCTATAGAGAAAATCAATGGAAGTTTTGTCTTACAAATGCCAACCCTTTTCGCATTTATATAGGCATGGGTTTGTGTCTATTGAATCCAAAAGTCACATCCTTTGGATCCAAAAGTCATATATTTTGGTTTAAATCTAATGCTTGCACCCTTTGGTTTAAACTCAAAAGTCACACCTCTCTATAATTCATATAATAAAAAATATATATAAATATACATTATGAAAATCTTCCAACAATAAGTTTAATTAAATTGTATGGTTTCTAGCGAGATCGAAAGTTTTTCCCCAACAGATGGTTCGAAGGCCAAATCTGAAACATAGCATTTGATGCCTTCAGGGTAAAGGAAAGAAAGAGGAGTGGAAATTGAGAAGGCTCTTTGTGGGATCTCTGGAAGGGTATCCAGCACACCTTGATAGTTCGTCCTCTCGTCTTGCTCTCACAAAAAATCCACTAATATATCAAAATGCCAAATAAAGACTGTATCATTAGACCTAGAGTCACCACCTAATCTTTTCGGAAAAACTAAGAAACTTTGACTCTTATTAATATAGGTCACTACCTGTAGCAACTAGAAAATTTGGTTCGAGAGTTTAGGTATAAGAAAGGAAGGTCATGAATTCACCACCCTTTACTCACCTGATCAAAGGTTGGCCTATACTAATTCTTGATATGAGAATCGTTTCCAAAATATGTTCATACCCCAATTATTAATGTTATCTTTATTATGTGAAGTAAATAAGTATAGAGTAAATCACTTATTTTGGAAAGCTTTTACTCTCTCAAAAATTAAAATAGTTTTATTATGAGGATTTTTCTAGAAAAGGACTGACAAAACCTCACGAAAGATAGAGGCATTTTCAATTTAGACAAAATGCCCTCCAAACAATGAGCAAAAATCGAGATATATGAAGTAAGTAAATAGTCTCATGGTAGCATGCTAGACAAAATATGAAAGAATACAAAAGCAACATGTAAATAAAAGGGAAGAAACTTACCTAGTACTCCTCAGCATCAAGCTAGGTGTGAAAGGGATTAGAGAGACAGAAAATACGCATAATCTTAGATGCAAAAGTCTATAAATGCAATAACTCATAAAATGAATCCTATGAACCCGGTTGCCACTAAAATTTCATGTGAATCATCTCAAGTATGGAAACCATCTCAATACATATAATCGACATACCGAGATAGGAACAATAACAAAACACGATGTACCAGGCATAAAAAGTACGAACTAAGCTATGATCATGAAAGATTGGCATGAGATAAGAGAATGAATGAAAATGGTGAAGAAATATATAATGACTAAGATCTACCCCTTTACACATGAAAATAAGCCAAGATCACACCTAAGAAGGGCTCAAAGTCATGAAACAAGGAGTCGAGGCAAGTAGATCTCAGCCATTATCAAAGAGCACAATAACAAAATGAAAAATAAAGGGAAAGCAAGTAAACGAGAGGGAAGTGATTGGAATCTACCTCCAACACATGAAAATAAACATGTAAAAATCTAAATCCATGAATAGTGGTTTTGTGGAGATAAATTCCATCATTTCACCAAGAGCAACACTAAGAACAAGAAACAAATGCTACTCTACTTAAAGGAAAGCAAAAAGAAGAAAGGGAGAGATAATGAGGTGAATTTATTCCAAATGAACACTCAATCCATGAAAGGAAACATGAGAGAAATAGATTGAACCGATAATCTAAGAAAACTTAAGCTCATAAGCAAGATAATGGAAGTTAGAAAGTATAAAATGGACTAAATCTACTCTCTACACATGAAAATGGGCATGAAATACCCAAATCCATAGAATGATGGTTTTGAGAGAGTAGATTCAACTATCTTCCAAGAAAACTAAGCTACTTGTGTGTGCTATTTTCTGACCACACTGCCAAACAGGTACTCAGCTGGAGAGCACTGGCAGAGTAAATTGCGCCCAAACGACCTGTAACAGAAAGATGAGACTCCAGCGGTGGTTTTTCCACCCGGGGGCACTCCGACGATCAAGTTAGTAATCTTATCTCTCACAGATAACAAATTGCGCTTAACTCACAAGCCAGAATACAAAAGGCGTACCTTAGACCCACGAGGGTGCCTCTCTTTTATAGCCAACACTAACCTGGTCCCTGTAGAAGCCTAGCTTCTCTTGGACTCTAGCTTAATGCCTATCCTGGACTCTCAAATAGATAGAGATAAACCCCCTAAGAGTCTTATCTTTATCCAGACTGAGGTCCTCTCCCATTCTAGGACTCTTGTCCCTTATCCGCTTATCTCGGATTCCAGTATCTCCGCAGATAACCTCAGCCTAGCCGAAATCATCTCGGCGTCAAGACTGGAACACATGGCACCTCGGCTGGCACTTTGGTGCCACCTTGGCCACGTGCTGCTATCCAAAAAATATGTCCCCACAACTGCCCCCTAGGTTCTATTACCTTGGCATCCTGAGGTGATGGAACCTATATCATTTGAACCCATAGCACATCGACAAACCTGCTCTATCATTTGTTATCGAGGTCGTTCACACATCGGCTTCCGTATGATAAACACTTCAGTGTGCTCGCATCAATGCTTTAGAACCAAGAATCAAGTTTGTTCAAGTTTATTTAGCCGAGATCGTCCTCCTAGCCGAGGTCTTTGCTTCATTAAATCAAGAACTCCAAGAGTTTCAATACACGTATGAGCTGTCACGCACGGTATTTCAACCGTTTTTGCCACACGTCCTTTCCCTATTGAACCGCACCTGACACGCGCCATGAAGTCGCGTCACATTTACATGCGCCGCCTAACAGACACATCATCCTAGGCACACTAATTACGTTTTTACCGCCTTTTCGTGTTTTGATAAAAAAAAATACTTCCCTCTCTCTTCTCCGTTTCACTTTTGCATCTTTGTTTTCGTTCAAACTTTCTCTCTTTAACTTTCTCTCCCAAATCCTCCATTGCTACTTTCGCGAAGCTTTCTGCAACCACTTTCATTCCCCCCCTCCGGCGAGGCTTTTGTTGCACTTCTTTGCTCACTGCCACCGTCTGACAACGGCGTACTTCACACTGGCCTTTTTTTCCTCGGTAAGCCACTATTCCTCTTATTTCAATTTCTTGTTTCGCTTCAAATTGCTATGTTTGTACACTGCCATGGTGTTTTTATTCATGCTCTTAATTTGTTACTTGTTTGTTGATTTCCACCATTCGTTATCTGTTTCACGATTCTACTCTTGCACAATCTGTTGCTGGTATACACACACACACATACTGTTCATATACTTGACATTCTTGATAGCTTGTCACCGTTTTTGATTTTGCTTTCTAGATTCTGAACCAAGTGCATACTTTTATTATTTTGCCACTGTCCTTGGCTTTGTATTTTCTGTACATGTTTTGTAAAATGTTCTTCAGTTCTTGTTCATTTTCTTGAGTCTGAATCATGTTCTTGTTTTATATTTTCTTCTTGCATTTTGGCCAGATTCTTGCCTCCAATTTCCTGTTTCCACATAGATTTTAAGCTTGGGTTAGAACCCCTATCCTTAGGAAAAATTGAAACAGATTCCCCTTAGATCCTCAAAAACACTTGCCTTTGCATATGTTTAGGTTTTGCCGAGGTCCTTCAAGCCTTATCAAACCACTTCTTTCTGAAATCCAACACATTCCTCACTTAGCCGATGTTATGGGTATGTTCAGGTGGAGGGTAAACACCCCAACTAAGTTAGAATACTTTAGGCAGGAGTTTGCTATAACGATCCCGGGTTTACCCTTGTTGTACAGTGATCCGGACATGTGTCCGTGGATGTTGGTAGTTGTTTATTATCTTGTTTGCATCCTTTTTACTTTGTATTTTGAGTTATGGGATGTGTTGGGCAGGTTTGTTACAGGTTGGTTGTGTTTGGGAGCCTAGTGTTGCTGCCCAGATTTTTGGACCTTCGCTCGAGCGAGGAGTTTGTCGCTCGAGCGAGAGTGAGGTTCGTGTCTGGTGGGTTGAGCCAGGGTGGCTTCGCTCGAGCGAGTGTTGCGTCTGGTTCTGGACCTGAGAGTTGCCTTTCTTGGCTCGAGCGAGCTTCCTTCGCTCAAGCGGTCTGGGTGTTTCTTCACTCGATCGAGAACTTCTTGGCTGGAGTGAGAGTTTCTGTGTCTGGTCGCTCGAGCGACAAAGGCTTCGCTCGAGCGAGCGTGTTTTATATCAGCGGACAGTAGCGATTTTGAACATCACTTTTCACTTTCTTTTTGTGATCAAACCCTAAATCCGAGACCCTCTCTCTCTAAACTTACACCCTCTCTAAGATTTGATCTCCCTAGAGTGTGAATCTAGCCTAGGGCCTTTGTTAAAAAGATAGAGGGCGTTGAGAGCTTCGTTTTGATCTGAAAAGTTTGGATTTGGAGCAAGTTGATCTTTGAGTCTTCATCTCCTTTTTGGCTCAAACTTCGAGGTAGGGATATCCTACTCCTCTCTATGAATTTTGTCTTTAAATTTTGATATTTTGAGATGTTGGGGTTGGTTTGGTAATTTTGTGAAAGTTTGGGGCTTTTGTGCAATTTTACAAATGTTAGGGTTTTATTCATAATAAACCTAGATGCATGTTTGGCATAGAGAAATGGAATAAAAGTGGAATCATTGATAAAAATGGGACCTAAGAGTTGAAATGGTAATTATGGAAAATAGCCTAATTACATTGTTTAATTAATTGGGATAATTAATTGTGAGAAATGAGGAAATGTAATGTTGATTGAATATCCATTGTGCATTTATTTTCTGTTTAGAAATAACTGCTTTGGGCTATCGGTGGAGGATAGTCGTGATTGTTGTAGACAATGCATGATGATTAGGCAAACTGAAACTAATCTATGAAGTGTGTCATGGAACTTGACGGTTGATAGAATACATTAACTATATGTATTGAGTGATTGTATATAGAACCATTGTGTTTGTATACGTTATGTGTAGAGGAGGAGATGAGGGATGTACTCCACGGTTTAGGGGAAGATAGGGGATGTACCTCTAAACCGGATAGTGTTGGGAGAAGATAGGGGATGAACTCCGTAGATACAGCTCATATGCTTGTCTAGAGAAGTGAAGATAGGGCTTATATGCTTATCTTGGTGAAGTGTGGATACAGCTCATATGCTTATCTGTGAATGTGGGATATTGTTGTTATACATATCTATTGAGAATGTGGATATAGCTTATATGCTTATCTGAATGTGGGATATAGTTTTTATACATATCTGTGGAAATGATGACAGAGCTAGCATGCTTATCTGTTGAAAAAGGGAAAATGAAAGGTAACTTAGACTCATAAGTTGTATGACATAAATGTGGAATTTATGTGAATGTATCTGTGTTAGCCATCTCTCAATTGCTAATATTTTAGTCATTGTTCATGGTTGGTTTAGTGTATTTCTACTGGGCTGTGGCTCACCCTATATGGGAATATCATTTTCAGGTGCAGGTAGCATGCCACCTCCAAGGACATAGCTGGGAGGCTAGAGGCGGACATACTTTTGTCGCTTAACTTTTGATGTATTACATGTAACTTCAAGCCGAGGGCTTAATGTGTAAACGAGTTAGTACTCTTTTGTTGTAACCAAGTGTTAACTTGGAAAGCTGTAAGCCCATAGGGCATTTTGTTTTGATGCTAACATGTAATACTTATGTAATGGAACTCTAATGAATAAAGAATGTGGTTAGTTTATATGTAAATGCATGTCTTATCTGATGGGTTTAATGTTGTTATTTTGAGGGCGTTACATTTGCCATCCCTGCCGACGTTCATCTTAGGTTGGCAGGGGATGAGGGCACCGTCATACCCAAAGACGACTCCATGCCCTTCCCAGTGGTAGCCTTTATAGAGTGTGGACTTAGGTCCCCTCTTGACACCCTCTTCCGAGAAGTCCTTCACTATTACAAACTGAACCCAATGCAGCTTGCCATTAACTTCTACCGAGTTATCAATGGTATAATTGCCTTAGCCAAAAAAGAGAATGCTAGGGTTACCCTTGCCGACATCCAATACTGTTACACTATGTGTGGCCTAAAGTCAGAAAAAGGCTATATCTATTACCTTAAGCCGAGATCCACGAAATACAAACTTGTTGCCGACCTCCCAGACTCCAACAAGGGTGCTGGAGACGATTACTTCATCGTCTCGGGCAACTGGGAATTCCATCCAGACGATGACCTTCACCTCTATCCCCTAAGCCGAACATTTTTCAGAGAGGGAGATGGTAAGAGCCAAGTGTCACCTTTTACTTGCTTTCAAGTCTTTCTTACTTTGATATTTTTTGTATGTGCTAACGTATGTTCGTTTTGTCTTTGCAGCTCTTTCTCAGCCCCCAAAGGACTTCCGCAAAAACTTTTATCCCAGTAAAGATTTCAAGAAGCTGTTGGACTTTCTTGTTAATCAGCGCAAGGCTCCTTTGCTTCTGAATTTCATCCCAACCTACAAATCAACGTTGCCCGACGTCCCCAAAAAGAGCAAGTCCCCTCCTTCTGCTACAACTCCTGCTACGACTTCTTCACCTCGGCCAGATCAGGGATCAACCTCTGATCCAGTAGAGCAGCCATTTACTTCAGCACCACAACTTATTCTACCCTCACAGCGCCAACGCCGATGTCGAGCTCCATTGTTTGCATCGGCAGGTAGGACTTGAAGTCGAAGACGTCGAAGTGCCGAGGCGTCCTCATACGACCCAGTCAACCCACCAATAACTTTACCGGCAATCCGCCTTGGTACTAAAGTTACCATTGCTATCTCCTCCGACGAAATAGGGAGACAAAAGGCCGTTGCTGAAGACCTTCTTGCCGACATCCCCAATGTCACCACAGTTCAATCTTCCCAGTCTCAACCCAAGCCGAAACTAGAGAGGCTAAAGAATGCCCAAGCCAAGGCAACGGTGCCTTATATCGACTCTGAGGACACCTTGCCAATCTCAAAAATAGCTGAGGTAGAAAAAAGCGCCTCTGCCGTTGAAAAGAGGCCTGCAAAGGCTGCTCCCTTTGAATCCACCCGGTCAAAGAAGCCAAGGTCAGAGTTCGCTGCAACCTCGGGGTCCCTGAAGTCTGATGCCCCCTCGGCCCCTCCAATTACCGTTGAGGACAACCCAGTCAGAGTCGGCGACAGCTCGACTGATATTGAAGTCAGCGTTGCCCTCTCTATTACCTTGCTTTTCTCAAAAGACCTTGAACGCAACGCTGAGGTCAGCGAATATGAAAACTTCGCTCTGATGTTGCAACATTTCGTACAAGTAAGTCCCTAACACTTGGTACTTTTCATTCTCTGTTTTTCCATACTTGGAGTTTTATTAACTTTTTGTTTTGTCCCTTTCTTCTAGGCGATCCAGCACGCCCACTTCTTTGCCATGCAGGCCTTCGACATTAAGAAAAAGTTGGTTAACAAGACCAAGGAGGCTGCTAGTTTACTGAAGACCGTCAACAGAGCCGAGGCCAAGATGAAGACACTAATAGATCAGGCCAAGGCAGCCAAATAGGCCCAAGACGAGGCCGAGGAGAAGGCAAGAGCAACTGAGGCCATTGCAAAGGTCCTTGAAGTCGAGAAGAAAGAGGCGAAGCAAAGACCACCGAAGCCCAAGCCGAGCTCATCGCTGCCTTGGCTACAAAGGACGTCAAGATCAAAGTGGCGGATGAGAATGCATACGCCGAGGGGGCAGCCGACGTCCGTGAGGACTATAAGAAGCAAGTAAAACAGGCATGCAACAAGGGTTTCACCCTTGGTTGGATGGCTACCTTAAAGGAGTTGGTTGTCCCCTAGGACTCGCCTCTCCGAGAAGAGAGCCGCAATGTCCTGCCATTTCTACCCACTACAAGCCAATCCGAGGACGAAGCTAAGTCCGAGGAAGAGGCCAAGGCCAAAGAGACTGAGGAGACCGAAGCTACTAGGGCCAAGTCCTCAACTCTAAATGAGCAAGTTTTAGACTTGACTCAGGATGAGAAGGACGAGGTCCAAAAGACTACCTCTGAGGCCGAGGTCGAGACTTCTAACAAGAGCCTGGATGATACACTGCGTAAAATCGACGCTGAGGTCCAAGCTGAAAAATCTGCCCAGCTACCTGCCGAGGCTGACACAACGCCAATTGCCGAGGCAGGGCAGACTGTGGAAAATGCATAAACTTTAGTTTTTCCTCCTTTTAGTACTTGCTCTCTTTTGGACAGCTGTTCTCTTCTGGACAGCTGTAAATCTCTTCGTTTTTTAAACAATGTTAACTTTGTATTTGTGCCACTTTTGTAATCTGAACAAGTAGTCTATTTGTAGGCCGAAATGCCTTTTTTCCCTTTGAATGCAAATCTTCTTTTTTGACTAACTGTTGAATGTATGCCTTCTTTTCTTCTATACATGTTTGCTACTTTCTTTCATGTTTTTCATGCTTCCAAACTTAGAATATTTTGCATGTCTTCAAAGTACACCTTAGCTGTGTAATCTCCTCGGGGTAAAAATACTTCAGATGTATCCGCTGACTATTTATTTCGGCCTTGTCTTAACACTTGAAAAAACGTTGTAAGAAAATTTTCACAAGTGTTTATCTAAAACATGCCACTTCACTTTCAATTATCAAAACTTCTGTCTTCCATTATTTTCCAAGTCTTAACCACATGGTAATCTCGGCAAATACGTAGATACTTCTTTCAACATAACCTCGGCTTAATTTCAACTTGTAAATTTTTCTTAAAATTTCAACAAGTGTTAAACCAACTCTCTTTTAATATATCCTCGAATTAATTTCAACTTGTAATTTTTTTTTAAAATTTCAACAAGTGTTAAACCAACTTTCTTTTAACATAACCTCGGCTTAACATCAACTTGTAAATTTTTCTTAAAATTTCAACAAGTGTTAAACCAACTTTCTTTTAACATAATATAGCGATCCCGGGTTTACCCTTGTTGTACAGTGATCCGGACATGTGTCCGTGGATGTTGGTAGTTGTTTATTATCTTGTTTGCACCTTTTTACTTTGTATATTGAGTTATGGGATGTGTTGGGCAGGTTTGTTTCAGGTTGGTTGTGTTTGGGAGCCTAGTGTTGCTGCCCAGATTTTTGGCCCTTCGCTCGAGCGAGGAGTTGGTCGCTCGAGCGAGAGTGAGGTTCGTGTCTGGTGGGTCGAGCCAGGGTGGCTTCGCTCGAGCGAGTGTTGCGTCTGGTTCTGGACCTGAGAGTTGCCTTTCTTGGCTCGAGCGAGCTTCCTTCGCTCGAGCGGTCTGGGTTTTTCTTCGCTCGATCGAGAGTTCCTTGGCTCGAGCGAGAGTTTCTGTGTCTGGTCGCTCGAGCGACCAAGTCTTCGCTCGAGCGAGCGTGTTTTATATCAGCAGACAGTAGCGATTTTGAACTTCAGTTTTTCACTTCTTTTTTTGATCAAACCCTAAATCCGAGACTCTCTCTCTCTAAACTTACACCCTCTCTAAGATTTGATCTCCCTAGAGTGTGAATCTAGCCTAGGGCTTTTGTTAAAAAGATAGAGGGCGTTGAGAGCTTTGATTTAATCTGAAAAAGTTTGGATTTGGAGCAAGTTGATCTTCGAGTCTTCATCTCCTTTTTGGCTCAAACTTCGAGGTAGGGATATCCTACTCCTCTCTATGGATTTTGTCTTTAAATTTTGGTATTTTGAGATGTTGGGGTTGGTTTGGTAATTTTGTGAAAGTTTGGGACTTTTGTGCAATTTTACAAAAGTTGGGGTTTTATTCATAATAAACCTAGATGCATGTTTGGAATAGAGAAATGGAATTGATGTTAAATCATTGATGAAAATGGGACCTAAGAGTTGAAATGGTAATTATGGAAAATAGCCTAATTACATTGTTTAATTAATTGGGATAATTAATTGTGAGAAATGAGGAAATGTAATGTTGATTGAATATCCATTGTGCATTTATTTTCTGTTTAGAAATAACTGCTTTGGGCTATCGGTGGAGGATAGTCGTGATTGTTGTAGACAATGCATGATGATTAGGCAAACTGAAACTAATCTATGAAGTGTGTCATGGAACTTGACGGTTGATAGAATACATTAACTATATGTATTGAGTGATTGTATATAGAACCATTGTGTTTGTATACGTTATGTGTAGAGGAGGAGATGGGGGATGTACTCCGCGGTTTAGGGGAAGATAGGGGATGTACCTCTAAACCGGATAGTGTTGGGAGAAGATAGGGGATGAACTCCGTAGATACAGCTCATATGCTTGTCTAGAGAAGTGAAGATAGAGCTTATATGCTTATCTTGGTAAAGTGTGGATACAGCTTATATGCTTATCTGTGAATGTGGGATATTGTTGTTATACATATCTGTTGAGAATGTGGATATAGCTTATATGCTTATCTGAATGTGGGATATAGTTTTTATACCTATCTGTGGAAATGATGATAGAGCTAGCATGCTTATCTGTTGAAAAAGGGAAAATGAAAGGTAACTTAGACTCATAAGTTGTATGACATAAATGTGGAATTTATGTGAATGTATCTGTGTTAGCCATCTATCAATTGCTAATCTTTTAGTCATTGTTCATGGTTGGTTTAGTGTATTTCTACTGGGCTGTGGCTCACCCTATATGGGAATATCATTTTCAGGTACAGGCAGCATGCCACCTCCAAGGACATAGCTGGGAGGCTAGAGGCGAACATACTTTTGTCGCTTAACTTTTGATGTATTACATGTAACTTCAAGCCAAGGGCTTAATGTGTAAACGAGTTAGTACTCTTTTGTTGTAACCAAGTGTTAACTTGGAAAGCTGTAAGCCCGTAGGGCATTTTGTTTTGATGTTAACATGTAATACTTATGTAATGGAACTCTAATGAATAAAAGAATGTGGTTAGTTTATATGTAAATGCATGTCTTATCTGACGGGTTTAATGTTGTTATTTTGAGGGCGTTACAACTTGGTATCAGAGCGTATCGGGTTCAAATACTTTGGGTACGTGGGAAGTGATTAGGATCACAATGGGTTTGTCTCGCTTGATAGAGACTTAGATGTAGTATCATATGCTATGTGCTTACTTGATAACATGCTTATGTGACTATGTGGGTATGGGATTTAATTTCTAGGATGTTGATTGGATCCTTGGGTTTCTGGGAGTCTTGTTGGAAAAGCACTTGATCAATGCTATTTCTAACCGGAACTCTAGTAACGCCTCGGGACTATCATTATCCGGAAATGAAATTCGTAAGTGCTTATGTGTTTATGTGCTTACGTGGAGTGAATTACTGTTGTCCATGCATTAGGACGTGAGTGTTTAGTTTCGGCACATTTGTGAATGTGCTAACGTTCTGTGTTACCTTTATTAGGATGTCAGGACGAGGAAGAGGTGCTAGGCGTGGTAGACCTGCGAGGCAGGAAGTACCGTTACAGGGTGAGATTCCGACAGTGCAGGAGGGAGTTGGTCAGACCAATGTGGCCGAGCCAGTGGGTCAGCAGGCCATGGGTGCCTTGGCCAGAGAGATAGCAGGAGCTTTGGGTATTCTTAGAGCTGGGAATCAGGCCGCTGAGGCAGGGCCTTCTTTCTTGAAGAGGGAATTCTTCCGGTCTAATCCAGATGAGTTTATCGGGGATCCGAAGGAGCCACTGAAGGCTGATGAGTGGCTAGAGCAAATGAGTAAGACGTTCGAGATGCTTGGCATCGAGAACGGAGCACTGAAAGTGACCTTGGCATCCTTCCAACTGAAGGGAGATGCGGGTCAGTGGTGGAAGTACGAGAAGGCTCGTGTTGGTGGTACTTGGGAGGTGTTTGTGAATGCTTTTCAGGAGAGGCTTTTGTCTGCAGCAGCTAGAGAGAAGCTGAGGGATCAGTTCAGCCGGCTTAATCAGCAGGGCTTGTCAGTGGCCGAGTTTGAGGCTACTTTTACTAGTCTATCCAGGTTCGCACCTGAACTGGTGGCGTCTGAGGAACGCCGTTGCTATGAGTTTGAGCGGAAGTTGAGGCGGGGCCTCAAGTTGAGGGTTGGTGGGTCTTATATCCGAGAGTATAGACACCTGGTAGATGCTGCAGCTCATATGGAGCTCATGATGCAGGAGGAGGATGAGGGGCAGAGGGGCTCCAAGAGGAGCCAGGATAGTCAGGGTGATGGCAAGAGGCAGAGGGGTTTTAACCCTCAGCAGTCGCAGGGTGGTGTTGCTAGATCGACCTTCCCAGTGCCGAGTGCAGGCTCCGGGAGAGGTGGTCAGGGGGAATTCACCTGTTACAAGTGTGGCCAGCTGGGCCACAAGGTTTCTGTTTGCTCGCAGAAGGGTGGGGGTCAGAGAGCTGCTTCTTCTTCAGCTAGACCGCAGAGTCAGAGTTTGGGCAGGGGGTAGCCCTTGTCTTGTTATCAGTGTGGACAGCCTGGGCACCTGAAGAGGTTTTGCCCGCAGTTGAGTGCCACTTCGGGAGCGTCTGGTTCTAGGCAGACGTAGGGTTTTCAGCCAGCTCAGTCTGTGCAGGCCTCGAGGGCCAATCCGGGAGCTTCGTCATCCCAGTCAGTGCAGCAGTCTTTTGCTCCGAGAGGTGAGCAGGTAGACCAGGGGCCTACGGGGCGCGTGTATGCTGTTACCGCGCAGGATTTAGTACCGGCTCCATCGGTAGTGAGAGGTACTTTTCTGTTTTGCAACTCGGTTGCTAATGTGTTGATAGACACGGGTGCATCTCATTCTTTTGTATCTGCTGCATTTGCATCGGTTTTGGAATTGGAGTTAGCACAGTTAGCATCTCCTATTTGTGTGGTATCGCCTTTGGGTGGTGAGTTGATTCTGAAACAGGGTGTTAGAGGATGTGATATAGAGGTCGCCGACTATAGGCTTCCTTTTCCGTTTGTTGTCATGCCCATGAAGGGTTTTGATGTTATTTTGGGTATGGACTGGTTATCGTCATACCGGGCTGTTATTGATTGCTACCGCCAGAGGGTCACGTTATGTACCTTGAGCGGGGAGTGGTTTCATTTCTTGGGAGACCGGGTTGGTAGTATTTTGCCACCGGGGTTTGATTCGCGAGGGCGAAGTGAGCTTAGTGGTCTACTTGCTAGTTTTGAGAGTAGTGAGTGTGTTGAGACCCAAATTGTGTTACCGAGGGTGGTTTGTGAGTATTCGGATGTCTTTCCTGACGATCTTGTTAGTTTGCCACCTCACCGACAGATAGAGTTCTCTATTGATTTAGTGCCTGGTACGGCACCGATTTCTATGGCACCTTACCGTTTTGCTCCAGCAGAGTTGGTTGAGTTGAAAGTTCAGCTCCAGGAATTGCTCGACAAGGGCTTTGTTCGCCCTAGTGTTTCGCCGTGGGGAGCGCCGGCCCTCTTTGTTAAAAAGAAAGATGGTGCCTTGAGATTATGTATTGACTACCGGAAGTTGAATCGGGCTACGGTTAAGAATAAGTATCCTATGCCCCGTATAGATGATTTGTTTGACCAGTTGAAGGGTTCCCGTTGTTTCTCTAAGATAGACTTGAGATCGGGTTACCACCAGTTGAGGGTCAGGGAGGAGGACATTCCTAAGACGGCATTCCGTACGCGGTATGGCCATTACGAGTTTTTGGTGATGCCATTCGGGCTTACCAATGCACTGGCAGTTTTTATGGACTTGATGAACCGGATTTTCTGGGAGTTCTTAGACCGATTTGTGGTCATCTTCGTGGACCACATCCTTATCTATTCGCCTTCAGAGGAGGAGCACGAGGAACACTTGAGAGTGGTGCTTGAGTTGCTTAGAGCCCATAGGCTGTATGCCAAGTTTGGGAAGTGTGAGTTCTGGCTGAGGGAAGTCAAATTCTTAGGCCACGTGGTATCCGGGGAAGGGGTGTCTGTTGATACATCCAAGGTTGAGGCAGTGCAGGATTGGGCACAGCCTAAGAGTGTGTTTGAGATCCGCAGTTTTCTGGGATTAGCTGGGTATTACCGTCGGTTTGTGAAAGATTTCTCCAGGCTAGCGTCACCGTTGACTAGACTGACTCGGAAGGGAGTCAAGTTTGTGTGGAGTGAGACTTGTGAAAAGTCGTTCCAAGAGTTGAAAGTTAGATTGACCACCGCTCCGGTGTTGATTATTCCGGAGAGAGGGTTGGGTTATGCGGTTTATTGTGATGCCTCACGGGAGGGTTTGGGTTGTGTGTTGATGCAAGAAGGGAAAGTGGTAGCTTATGGTTCACGTCAGTTGAAAATACACGAGAAGAATTACCCCACACACGACCTAGAGTTAGCAGCAATGATCTTTGCCTTGAAAATCTGGAGGCACTACCTTTATGGTGAGAGGTTCGAGGTATTCTCGGATCATAAGAGTTTGAAGTATCTGTTTACCCAGAGAGACTTGAATTTGAGGCAGAGGAGATGGATGGAGTTCATCGAGGATTATGATTTTGAGTTGCATTATCATCCGGCAAAGGCCAATGTTGTGGCCGACGCCCTTAGTAGGAAAACCATTAGTGATGTAGCTTGTATAGCCATCCGGGAATGGGAGATGTTGGGAGCACTTGGCGAGTTTGATTTGCTACTAGGCGAATCTGTTGAGGCTGCTGCCTTGTTTTCTGTTGTTGCGCATCCTACAGTTGTGATTAGAGTGTTAGAGGCACAGAGAGGTGACCTTGAGGTAGAATCCCTCCGAGAGAAGATCTCCAGTGGGAAAGTTGAGAAGGGTTTGACGGTGTATCCCGATCAGAGTGTGAGATACCGAGACCGTTTGTTTGTACCGGAGTCTTGCCGAGAGGACGTACTCCGAGAGTTTCATCATTCGCGCCTTGCGGTGCATCCGGGAGGTACTAAGATATATCAGGATTTGGGTCGCCAGTTTTGGTGGCGGGGTATGAAGAGAGATGTGGCGGTTTTCGTATCGAAGTGCCTTACTTGCCAGCAAGTGAAGGCCGAGCATCAGAGGCCAGCGGGTTTGTTGCAACCCTTGCCTATTGCCGAGTGGAAGTGGGAGCATGTCACTATGGACTTCGTTGTAGGTCTTCCGAGGACTCAACGGGGTAGTGATGCTATTTGGGTGGTTGTAGACCGGTTGACTAAGTCGACGCACTTCATTCCTATGCGCGTGAGAGATTCGGTGGATCATCTTGCCGACTTGTATGTTCGGGACGTAGTGAGATTGCACGGGGTCCTAGTGACGATCATCTCAGATAGAGATCCTCGTTTTACTGCTAGATTGTGGCAGAGTTTGCAGAGTGCCTTGGGCACTAAGTTGACCTTTAGTACGGCTTATCATCCTCAGACTGACGGGCAGTCCGAGCGTACTATTCAGATCCTCGAGGACATGCTTCGGGGTTGTGTCCTTGACTTCAGTGGGACGTGGGAGAGGCACTTGCCATTGGTAGAGTTTGCCTACAACAACATTTTTTAGTCTAGCATCGGTATGGCACCGTTTGAGGCCTTGTATGGCCGACCGTGTCAGTCTCCAGTTTGTTGGGCCGAGGTGGGTGATGCACCTTTGTTGGGTCCGGAGTTGGTTAGGGAGACGACGGAGAAAGTTGAGCTTATCCGTAGGAGGCTTGTTACAGCCCAGAGTCGGCAGAAATCTTATGCTGACCGTAGGAGGAGGCCTTTGGCGTTTGAGGTAGGTGATCATGTCTTTCTGAGGATATCACCTAGGCGAGGCTTGATGAGATTTGGGAAGAGTGGGAAGTTATCCCCTCGGTTTATTGGTCCTTTTGAGATCCTTGAGAGGATTGGTGAGGTTGCTTATCGGTTAGCCTTACCGCCGCAGTTGTCCGGAGTACAAGACGTATTTCATGTGAGTATGCTTCGGAAGTATGAGCCAGATCCATCACATGTGTTGGATTGGACCGATTTAGAGGTAGATGAGGATGCCTCGTATGAGTAGAGACCGGTTCGGGTCTTGGATAGGCGGGATCAGGTCCTGCGTGGCAAGACCATTCCTTTGGTGAAAGTCTTGTGGAAACATCACGGAGTGGAGGATGCCACTTGGGAACATGAGTTGGGAGTCCGTGAAAAATATCCGGACTTGTTTGTTGATATGTGATCTTGTATTTAAATTTTTGCATTTTGTTGAACTTAAGAGCTTTTATATATGTCTTAAGTTGTGAAACATTGAAAATGTTTGGTTTATTGGAAGTATGTTTTGGAACTTGCCTCATATGGAAGTTGAATGTAACATTATATGTTGATTATATTGTTGAAATTGGAAAGATAATGCATAATGTTGATGCATGTTGAAAGTACATATGTTGTTTACATATTGTGATATACCTCTTGTTAAAGGGAGGGGGTGACCGGTAATGGGTCGAGTTGTTGAATCTTAAAGTGTAACATTGTTTAAAATGGAGAAAAACTTGTTTTGAAAACTTGTGCTTAATTTCGGGGACGAAATTCTTTAAGGGGGGGTGGTTATAGCGATCCCGGGTTTACCCTTGTTGTATAGTGATCCAAACATGTGTCCGTGGATGTTGGTAGTTGTTTATTATCTTGTTTGCACCTTTTTACTTTGTATATTGAGTTATGGGATGTGTTGGGCAGGTTTGTTTCAGGTTGGTTGTGTTTGGGAGCCTAGTGTTGCTGCCCAGATTTTTGGCCCTTCGCTCGAGCGAGGAGTTGGTCGCTCGAGCGAGAGTGAGGTTCGTGTCTGGTGGGTCGAGCCAGGGTGGCTTCGCTCGAGCGAGTGTTGCGTCTGGTTCTGGACCTGAGAGTTGCCTTTCTTGGCTCGAGCGAGCTTCCTTCGCTCGAGCGGTCTGGGTTTTTCTTCGCTCGATCGAGAGTTCCTTGGCTCGAGCGAGAGTTTCTGTGTCTGGTCGCTCGAGCGACCAAGTCTTCGCTCGAGAGAGCGTGTTTTATATCAGCGGACAGTAGCGATTTTGAACTTCAGTTTTTCACTTCTTTTTTTGATCAAACCCTAAATCCGAGACTCTCTCTCTCTAAACTTACACCCTCTCTAAGATTTGATCTCCCTAGAGTGTGAATCTAGCCTAGGGCTTTTGTTAAAAAGATAGAGGGCGTTGAGAGCTTTGATTTAATCTGAAAAAGTTTGGATTTGGAGCAAGTTGATCTTCGAGTCTTCATCTCCTTTTTGGCTCAAACTTCGAGGTAGGGATATCCTACTCCTCTCTATGGATTTTGTCTTTAAATTTTGGTATTTTGAGATGTTGGGGTTGGTTTGGTAATTTTGTGAAAGTTTGGGACTTTTGTGCAATTTTACAAAAGTTGGGGTTTTATTCATAATAAACCTAGATGCATGTTTGGAATAGAGAAATGGAATTGATGTTAAATCATTGATGAAAATGGGACCTAAGAGTTGAAATGGTAATTATGGAAAATAGCCTAATTACATTGTTTAATTAATTGAGATAATTAATTGTGAGAAATGAGGACATGTAATGTTGATTGAATATCCATTGTGCATTTATTTTCTGTTTAGAAATAACTGCTTTGGGCTATCGGTGGAGGATAGTCGTGATTGTTGTAGACAATGCATGATGATTAGGCAAACTGAAACTAATCTATGAAGTGTGTCATGGAACTTGACGGTTGATAGAATACATTAACTATATGTATTGAGTGATTGTATATAGAACCATTGTGTTTGTATACGTTATGTGTAGAGGAGGAGATGGGGGATGTACTCCGCGGTTTAGGGGAAGATAGGGGATGTACCTCTAAACCGGATAGTGTTGGGAGAAGATAGGGGATGAACTCCGTAGATACAGCTCATATGCTTGTCTAGAGAAGTGAAGATAGAGCTTATATGCTTATTTTGGTAAAGTGTGGATACAGCTTATATGCTTATCTGTGAATGTGGGATATTGTTGTTATACATATCTGTTGAGAATGTGGATATAGCTTATATGCTTATCTGAATGTGGGATATAGTTTTTATACATATCTGTGGAAATGATGATAGAGCTAGCATGCTTATCTGTTGAAAAAGGGAAAATGAAAGGTAACTTAGACTCATAAGTTGTATGACATAAATGTGGAATTTATGTGAATGTATCTGTGTTAGCCATCTATCAATTGCTAATCTTTTAGTCATTGTTCATGGTTGGTTTAGTGTATTTTTACTGGGCTGTGGCTCACCCTATATGGGAATATCATTTTCAGGTACAGGTAGCATGCCACCTCCAAGGACATAGCTGGGAGGCTAGAGGCGGACATACTTTTGTCGCTTAACTTTTAATGTATTACATGTAACTTCAAGCCAAGGGCTTAATGTGTAAACGAGTTAGTACTCTTTTGTTGTAACCAAGTGTTAACTTGGAAAGCTGTAAGCCCGTAGGGCATTTTGTTTTGATGTTAACATGTAATACTTATGTAATGGAACTCTAATGAATAAAAGAATGTGGTTAGTTTATATGTAAATGCATGTCTTATCTGACGGGTTTAATGTTGTTATTTTGAGGGCGTTACACATAACCTCGGCTTAACTTCAACTTGTAAATTTTTCTTAAAATTTCAACAAGTGTTAAACCAACTTTATCTTGTGAATTTCAACTCCCAAGCATTATTCTCCAACTCTCTGCTAGGGATGACAATGGATAACCTACCCTGTGGGTATCCATGGAGACCCAACCCAAATACATGGGTTTTTCCCTTTTTTTCTTATCCATTGGGTAGGGTAAGTGATATTCTTTAAATATCTACAGGGGATGGGTTGGGGATGGGTACCCACTAATTTACCCATATGTTTTTTTTTTTTTTTTTTTTTTTTAAGATTCACAACCAAAACTAAATATACATTCAATCTTTTTTCTTTTATTTATTTATTCAGGTTCACAACCAACTTTTTTTTTCTTTTTTTCTTTTTTTTTTAAGATCCACAACCAAAGCTAAATATACCTCCAATCTTTTTTTATTATTATTTTTAAGGTTCACAACCATTTTTTTTAATTTTTAAGATTCACAACCAAAGCTAAATATACATTCAATCTTTTTTGTATTTTTGTTTTTTAAGGTTCACAACCATTTTATTTTTTTTAAGATTCACAACTAAAACCAAATATACATTCAATCTTATTTTATTTTATTTGGCTCAACAATAAAATCAAATACACTTTAATTAACATTGTCACATTATTCTTGTCAAATTTTATGCACATCTAGAATTTTTTAAATTTATTTAAAAAAATTAAGGACACTGTCCAGTGCAAGTTTCGGATTGCTTTTCTATGTTATTTTATTTTGTTATGTATTGTAATTTTCAGAATGGTTTGCTTGTTCTGAAATTTCAATTAACGAGTATGAATCTATTTATTTTATGTTATCACACAATTTATACAACATATATATATATATATATATATACATATATATGAATGTATTTGAAAATAGGAAAATTGTAGAGAATCGAAACAAGCATGAGTCGTGATTGGTTAGAAAGGATGTGTAGAAAGATTTATTTGCTGGAAAAACAAAAAAGGGATACAAAGTCTTACTAAATAATTTTTTTTTAAAATAAAAGAATTTTTCTTAGTTATGAACAGATTTAACTGAAATCAGCTTGTTTCCCAATATTATGCTTCATTTATTTAGATAGAAAATATTTTTAATGAAAAATATTTTTTATAAAAAAAATTAAAAATATATATTTTTATATTTGGTGGTGGTGGTGATGGAACGAAGGTGAAAGTAGATATTGTGACATAGTGGTGGGGTGATGGCGGCAGTGATGGTGGTAGTGGCTATGGTGATGGTAGTGTGATAGTGGAGGTGAGAATAATGGTGATGGTGTTGTGAAATTAGTAAAAATTTAATTGAAAAAACATTTTTTGTTTTTTAAAAGTAACAAACAACAAAATTCGTGGGGGACTAAATGAAGAAGATGGAGGATGGATTGGGTGTAGTAAGGCATAGATATCTTAAAATGAGTGGTTTAGATTTGTTAAAAGGTATAATTAGATTTCGGATAAATTAAAATGAATGGTTCAAATTTGGTAAGAGAAAGATGGTTTAATGTCTAAAATGTCTGTGGCTAAGAGATCAACAAACAATTCCTTATTTATGCCCTGATGCAATTTGATATGGGTCTTATAACACTTTCTTCAAACAGGTTCTTTCACATTTTATTTCTTCAAACAGGCTCTTATAACATTTTAAACAAGTTCTTATAACATGTAGGGGAGAGAGTGAGAGTGAGAGAGAGAGAGAGAGATGGTTGTAATTTTTTTTTAATGTTCCACGTTCTTCCACATTTTTTTAATTACTAAAACTTATTTGTTTGTCTCAAAATTATATATTTGATTATTATAAAGCAAACTTTTTAATTAATTAATTAATGTGTACTTGATTTTGTTGTTGAACCAAATAAAATAAAATAAGATTGAATGTATATTTAGCTTTTGTTGTGAACCATAAAAAAAAATAAGTTGTTAACATTAAATATATTAAAAAAGAAAGAAAAAATATTGAAGGTATATTTAGCTAAAAAAAAAAAAGGGTTGTTAACATTAAATATAAAAAATAAAAATAGGGATTAAAGTGGGTTGGGGAAAATCCAAACCCATTAGGAAATGGGGAGGATGGTACCTATGGGGAATGGGGAATGGGAAAAATTTATTATAGGAGAATGGGAATGGGGAATTAATATTCACTCCATTAACCCACATTGCCATCCCTACTCTCTGCCCCCTAATGTGAACTTAAGTTTCACTTCTGTTCACATTAAGTATGTACCTGTGATCTTGGTGCCGAGGTCAGATTAAAATAGAGACTGGCCGAGGTTATCAACCTCGATTTTTTTGTTAATCTAACTGACATGTACTTAATAAAGTTTTAATTCTATCGACACAACAAATCTAGGTTAATTCAACTTAGTTCAACTCTATTATATGCAAGTATAATTCAACTCTGCCATATAATAAGTCTAAGTTATTCGTCATGTTTCAATTAGAAACATCGCCAACTTAGTTCAACTCTATTATATGCAAGTATAATTGAATTTTGCTATATAATAAGTCTAAGTTATTCATCATGTTTCAATTAGAAACATCGCCAACTTAGTTCAACTCTATTATATGCAAGTATAATTCAACTCTGACATATAATAAGTCTAAGTTATTCATCATCTTTCAATCAGAAACATCGCCAACTTAGTTCAACACTATTATATGCAAGTATAATTCAACTCTGCCATATAATAAGTCTAAGTTATTCGTCATGTTTCAATCAGAAACATCGCCGAGTGACTGGTCAATCATTTTACACAAGTTTGAAATAAAAAATCGAGCTAAAATTTTATTAATTACTTCGGCTAATAACAAAAGAGTTTAAAGAAAGAAAAATCAAATCTTAATGATAGAAGAACTTCAGGTTGCAAGTATTCTAGGGTCTTGGCAATACTCTACCTTCACTGTCTTCAAGCCGATATGCCCCATTGCCTAGGACCGAGATGATTCTATAAGGTCCCTCCTAGTTTGGGCCAAGCTTGCCCTCTCTGGGATCTTTCTTGTTGCCGATGACCTTTTTAAGGACGAGGTCCCTAACTTGAAACTCTCGTGGGTTGACCTTTTTGTTATAAGCCTTGGCAAGCTCCTGCTGGTATTCCCCCAGCTGAATTGCTACCTTCTCCATTCTTTCTTCTAATAGATCCAGATCTCAGGCTAAAAACGCATCATTAGTCCCATTCTCCACTCCCTGAGTTTTGACCCCTGGGATGCCAACCTCTAATGGGATTACTGCCTCTGTGCCATAAGCCATGGCAAATGGGGATTCTCCAGTTGATCTTCTCGATGTAGTCCGATATGCCCAGAGTACACTGGGCAACTCATCCACCCACTTTCCCTTTGCTGCTTCCAGCCTCTTCTTAATCCCATCCAATATAGTTTTGTTGGATGCTTCTGCCTGTCCATTGCTTTGAAGAAAGCTTAGAGTGGAATAGTAGTTCTTGATCTTATACTTTGCACATAAGCTCTTGATTAGTTTATTGTCAAACTGTGTACCATTGTCTGCTATTATTGCCCTTCGGATCCCAAACCTGGTGATGATGTTCTTCTATATGAAGTTGTTCACATCAACATCTCGAATTTTTGCAAGGGGTTCAGCTTCCACCCACTTGGTGAAGTAATCTATTGCCACTAGCAGGTACTTCCTTTGTCCAGTTGCTTGAGGCAGCTGTCCAACAAGATCCATGCCCCATTAGGCAAATGGCCAAGGACTGGATACTGGGTTTAAATCTACTGCTGGTTGGTGTATCAAATGTGCAAACTTCTAACACTTCTTACACTTTCTGGCATAAGCTTCAGCATCTTTCTGCATATAGGGCCTCCAATACCCCTGAGTGATGGCCCTATGAGCAAGTGATCTGCCCTATGTGTGACTTCCACATACTCCTTCATGTATCTCATACAAGAAGTCTTCAACTTGTGAAGGATGCACACACCTCAAAACGGGTCCAGTAAAAGATCTTCTGTAGAGGTTCTTCTACTATCAGACTGAATCTTGCCGACTTCAGTCTGATCTTGTGTACTTCTTTATGATCATCTAGTAGTTTTCTCTCTTTAAGGAATATTATTATTGCATCCATCTAGCTTGGTCCCATCTCTACAAACATTGCTTCATGCTCTGTGTTCAGTGGTTCTACACTTGGTCCTGACAAGTAGTCAACCATTATTGTCCTTGCCTCTCTTGGTTTCATTGCACTAGCTAGGTTGGCCAAGGCATCGGCATGACTCTCGGCTGACTTCCTGTAGTCGGCAATTTTGGAACAATGCCATCAGTCTGCCGACATCCTTTACATAGGCCACCATCCTTTCATCTCGAGCTGCATATTCGTCTGTTGCCTGGTTAATAGTAAGTTGGGAGTCACAGAAAACCATTACCTCGTCGACTTCCATTGCTGCTGCCAGTTTTAGTCCTGCGATCAGTGCTTCATATTTTGCCTCGTTGTTTGAGGATTTAAATCCCAAATGAATGGATTGTTCCAGCATCTGCCCATCCGGTGATGCTAGCACTACTCCTGCCCCTGCTCCTTGTCGGTTTGAACTTCCATCAACAACCGCCGGAAGGAGTCACTTACGTAACTGCTGCAGGGCCTGAGTTTCTCTTCTTTCCTCCGTTTTGCTATCCCCGGCTGGGTTTCTCTTTGTTCATCTGGACATTGTGCACCTCGACTCAACGGAGCCCTATGTATGATGGCGCCTGGTGTGAACTTGCGACGACCGGGTCTTTGTTTTCTACTTATTCTTTCTTTCCTCCGCTTCGTTCTCTTTTTATTCTTGTTGAATTGAAGTGTTCGAAAATGGTTTCCAAATTCTTTTCTTCCGGTGTTGAATTTTTGTTTGTCCCGGAGGGTGCACGGGTGAGTTCGGGGTGCCGAGGTCGAAGTTAAAACTTTGGGCTGCTGGGCCAGGACCGCACGTGCGGGGCCGTAGGGCGCATGTGCGGAATTGTACCGCACGGGTGGTGGGAGGGGCCGCACGAGCGGAGAAAATGGACTGAACCAGCGCTCGAGCGGTGGAGAAGCCCGCACGAGCGGCCAAGCGGGCAGTTCAAGCTTTGTTTTTATATAACGTTTTGGTCCGAATGTCTCACCCATTATACTCATATCTCTCTCACTCTAAACCCTATATTTCTCCCCCTTCTCTCTAGAAAACCTCCTAAAACATCTATACACTTTGATTTTGCAAATTTGTGGGTCAAGATCTTCATCATCTTTCTCTCAATCTTGAAAATCTAAAGCTAGGGCTTCACTTAGGTGTTGGAGATCCAAAGTTTTTCTCATCTTTGAGGCTAGGGTTTCAACTCATCTTTCTTCATCAAGCTTTAAGGTAGGGATTTCTTGAGTTATATATATGGTTTTGCTATTTTGATGATGATCCATCCAAGGGTTTCTTCTAGCTTTGATGATTTTAACTTTGTGATTTAAAAAATGTAGAGATTTTCCTTATAAGGTGGTTTTTCTTTAAACTTTCAAAATGTTGGGCAATCTTTGAGGGTTTCATTTTGTTGATCTAAGAAAAATGTTTTGATAAGTGTTTTTCACCAAGAAATGAGAGGTGTTTGGCTTGAGGAAAAACCCTAGAATTTGGAGATTTTTGAGAAAAACTTAGAAAGGTCCATGAAATTTCTCCTTTCATTTGATAAGAGATGAATGTATGTAGATTTCATAATGTGATTGCAAAAGATGGAAAGTTTTGACATATGGAGATGGAGAACTTGTTTTAGAAAAAAAAAAAAAACTATGATTAAGGATATGATAAATTTGTTGAGAATTTATTGCTATGTATTAGTATATAAACATATATTACTATGAGATGATAATTGTTGTGCATTATGGATCATGGGAATTAATGTTTGATAAACATTACATGTTATAATACTGAGACTATATTGCTAGGAATTGTGAAAGTGGAATTGTGGCTAAGTGTAGATAACATATGGTTATCTTGGGAAAGAGTGATGAGAAGAGGAAATGGAAAATGTGATTGTTGATGTTATTGTAGAGACTTGGAAAATGAGAAATTATTCATGAAGTTATTATGTAATACATGAGCATGCATGATTGAGGAATGGGAAATTGGTATGTGTCATGGATTGTGGGAGTTGCCATGAGTTGAAGGTATATATGTTATTTTGTGAGATAACATTGAAGAAAGAGAATGAGAAATGTTTTGAGTTATGAAAAATCATTGCATTGCATATTCACTCAATTATTAATTTTGCATTGTAAATTTCGATTTATGTCATTTATTTCATGAAAGAAAATAATGTTGTAATGAGAACTAATAGAAATGTTTATGGGGTAAATACGGTGGTAAGTCCGAATAGGGGGTGTAGTTGAACTTGTTAAGTTAGCCTGAGTGTCCAGGGTGAAAGACCCGAAAGCCGCGCGGATAGGTGTCGAGCCTTCCGATTAATACCGGTAAAAATGACAGTTTGGTAGTGCTTGTAGAGCCTACTTGCAGACGCCAGCCTAGGAATTAGCAGTGTCGTATTTACCGCCCCTGTTGATTTAAATATTGAAAGTTTGAAATTGATGAGATTGCATTGAATATCATTGAGAACATGGTGGTTTCAAAATAGTACATTGAATATTGTTGAGAACATGGTGATTTTGAAATAGTGCATTAAGATAAAATTTTCCTTCAACATCGGCACTTGCATGGCATTACATATGTATTTTAACGTTGATGGTACTGGCACAACTGTATATACTTTGTGAGGAATCTCTACTGGGCTTTATGCTCACCCCTATGGAAATTGGTGCAGGTAAAGATGTGGTGAACCCGCCAAGCTTAGGGCGTGGAGATGTTTGAAGAAGAGTAGTTTGACTCTTATTTTGTTGTGATATTTGTTGTAAGCCAAGGGCTAATGTGTTTGGGTCCGAGAGACCATTATATGTAACCGGGCTATTGCCTTGGAACTTGTAAGCCCTTGAGGGCCTTATTTGTTATAAGTTAATGATTTCTTTTGCATGCTATCGGTTCATGTACTAGTTGTAAATAAATGTATAATGGCATGCAAGGATATTTTGGTAACATTTGGAACTATGTAAATGATTACGGTTAATATCTTATTTTGAAAGTGAGTTGATGTAACAGTTATATGGGTAGTTTATGTCGACTTATTTCGGGGCGTGACAAAACTCGACCACGAAGTCGGCCAGAACTTGGCCTTTGATTGCTATTCTCGATCTGAATTCCAACTCATATTGGCCTAACACCACTGCCGATCTAGCTATCCTACTTGTCAGATCTCCTTGCTGCAACAGGGACTTCAAAGGATGCTCAGTTAACACCACAATTTTATGGGCTTGAAAGTAATGATTCAGCTTCTTGGAGGTCATTACCAAAGCTATATTAGCTTTTCCAAATGTAGATATCTGGTCTCTGCATCTTCTAGGATTTTACTCACGTAGTATACTGTCCTCTGTTCTCCCCTATCTTCCTTGATTATTACTGCACTTACTGCATGCTCTGAGACCGCCAAGTATAAGAACAGCTCCTCTCCAGGTACTGGATTTGAGAGAACTGGAGCTGTGGTCAAGTACTTTTTCAAGTCGTCCAAGGCGACTTCGCACTCCTCTGTCCATAAGAAGTCTATGGGTTTCTTTACTAAACTGAAGAAAGGTTTGCATTTATCAGAAATTCTGCTTATGAATCTATTTAGGGCTGCAACCCTTCCAGTCAACATCTGCACTTGCTTTGTCGACGTTAGGCTCTCTAACTCTAGAATGGCCTTGATTTGATTCGGGCTTGCCTCAATGCCTTTTCTGGTGACCAAGTATCCCAGGAATTTCCTTGACTCAACTCCAAATACATACTTTCATGCATTGAGTCAGAGCCGAAATGTCCTTAGGATATCAAAGATTGTCTTCAGGTCGGCCAGATGATCTTCAGGTTCCTTGGTCTTTATGACCATGTCATCAATGTATACCTCCACTATTTTGCCTATTAGATGTCTGAACATCTTAGTCACCAATCTCTGGTAAGTTGCACCTGTATTTTTCAACCCAAAAGGCATCACTCTGTAGCAATACAGCCCTTTTGGGGTGATAAATGCAGTATTCTCCTCATCTGGAAGGTACATGGCTATCTGATGATACCTTCTGTAAGCGTCCAGGAAGCTCATCTTTCCATGCCCTGAAGTGGTATCCACCAATTGGTCAATCCTGGTAGTGGGAAACTGTCTTTGGGACAAGCCTTGTTCAGGCTGGTAAAGTCCACGCATACCCTCCACTTCTTATTCTTTTTCTTCACAACCACCGTGTTTGATAGCCATGTCGTGTAATTTACCTCTCGAATGGCTCTGGCCTCCAGAAGTTTATCCACTTCCTCTTCTACTGCCTCAACATGCATCAACATTGGCCTTCTTGCTCGTCGGATGACAGGTTTAGCCAACGTGTCCACATTCAGTTTAAGGCAAGTGACCTTGGGGTCAATGCCAGGCATCTCGTACGGTGTCCAAGGAAACACCTCAAGGTTTGCTCTCAAGAATGCTTCTAATTCCCTTTCCTCTTCCTTGGCTCTTGGCCGAGGAGGAAGAAGCGCTCTTCATCTCCTTGCTGGACTAAGATCTTCTTCAGGGCTTCCTCACTTTTCTCGGTTGGTTCCTTGCCGATGGCCTCAAGGACCTCCATGTCCTCATCTTCAATCTTTACTGCTTTTGCCTCTCATATGTTGCAGGTGGATTTCATTGCTGCCATAGAGCAATTTTTTGCCTGCACATGATCCCCTCTGACTTCCTCAATTCCATGCTCTGTTGGGAATTGCAACAGCTGGTGTAATGTGGAGGGAACAGCCCCCATTGCATGCATCCATGGCCTTCCCAAGATTGCATTATAAGGGAAGGGAGTGCCAATTATTGTGAACTCATTTTTTACCTTCTTGGTGCCAGCCTGCACCTCCAAACTCACTGCTCCTAGGGGCTACGTCAGCATTCCGTTGGACTCGACCATTGGATTACTCCAAATCATCTCAGTGAAGGCCAAGCTCCTTGTAACACCTGATATACACGATGTCACAGGAGTTGCTCTGGTCGATCAGAATTCGCTTTACTTGGCACTCTCCAGCCTGGAGGGATATTACCAAGGCATCGTTGTGTGGATGCTACACCATCTCTAAGTCATCTTCAATAAAGGACACCACTGGTCCCTGGCACTCGTCTACCCTAGGTCTCTTCTGCCGGACCTGATACACATGTTTTAGGTGTTTTACCTTATGAGTTTTCCCTCGTATATCGTTCTTATTCACCTTTGAGTGAATCACATTGATCACTCGAGGTCCGCCTGCCTGTGGTTGTGGTGCTGGCGGGGGTGGTGCTGCTGGTGCCTGAGGTAGTCTTGCTTGCTCTTCCCTTGTCCTGGTCTCATCTACCGGGCCTCTTAAATGACCCTGTCTTACCAGGTCTTCCAAATGTGCCTTTAAGGCTCTGCACCCTGGAGTTAGATATCCATCCTCATTGTGGTAGGCATAGTGTTTCCCCAGACTTCTTCCCATAAATTCACCAGGAAGTTTCTCTGGTGCTCTATAATAGGGCTGATTCCAGATTCTTTCTAAGACTTTGTAAACCGGTATTTGGAATACGATTGTGACTGCCTGTGTAGCCCTTAGTCCTGTCTCTTGCTTATTGTATCTGCCATTACCTCGACCTCGCTTCGGCGAGCCGTTTCTCTTCTCTTGTTTTGACGCCTTCGTCCCCGGCGTGTCCTCCTCGGCCCTGGCATACTTTTCTATCCTGGCCATAAGTTCCTCCATCCTTTTTGGTATTGTCTTTGCTAGTGACTTTCGAAGCAGACAATCATCTTTCAGGCCGTTCTTAAAAGATACGACCGCCACTTCTTGGTTGCACCCCGGTATTCGGTTGAACACCTCGTAATACCTTTTGGCATAGGCCCTAAAGCTTTCTCAGAGCCATCAGAGAGTCCACCCTCAATGGCTGTAGTTTGTTTGTCACAAACCTGGCTACGAACATCTCGGCCAGGCCTTCCCAGTTTTTCAAAGTTCCTTTCGGCAACTTGTGAAACCAGTCTGATGCGATTTCCCCAAAGGATGAGGGGAACACCTTGCAGAGCAACGGCTCGTTCCCGATGTATAATGCCATTGAGTTTAGGTACAAGTCGACTTGAAAGTTAGGGTCCAACTTACCGTCGTATATCTGGAATCTCGGCATATTAAACCTCTTCGGGGCTTCGAATTTGTCCAATTCTGCCGAGAATGGTGTTCTCGACTTGACCGGAGAGGTTACCTCGGCATCTTGTCGCTTTCTCTGGAGGTAATCCCTCAAATCTTCCTTGGTTCGTCCAGGAGCTCAGCTATCAACGGATTTTAGCCTTTTCGATGCGCTACTCCCAGTATCGTTATGAGTCCTCTTGGACCTCTCTCCATTAGTTGCATCGAAACAAAGTTCCTTTCCTTGAACATGCTGATGTTCTTTGGGGTCAGCTTCCTTGGTATGATGCGTCCTCCATGAATCTCCCTTTATTGACTCTCCTGGCCTTACCTCCCTTGAAGGCCAGTGAGAGTGTTCCTTGGTCCTGGCGTGCTGGGGGACTGTAGGGACTGTTTTCTGCCCTCCCTTCTGGGCATTGTTCTTGGCCGCTGGAATTGGCGTATCTTGTAACGGGAACGGCGGCTGCATGACGTTGTTCTGCATCATGAAATTGATGACCGATTGCAGGTCTGCCAATTTGTTTGCTATTCCCTTCATCTCACCGTCCCTCTGTGGGCATCTATCCTTCCATACCTGGAGGTCGTCCTCGTTATAATACCTGCCTAGGTCTGACTTCTTTGGTACATCGCCCTCCTTGCCGACATCTTTCTCTCTGGTATTCTGATCCCGGGTTTCTTCGTTTCAGTTATCCTCCTCCACGTTAGGGTTAATGTGCTTACCCCTCCAAGTAAGGATGTCGTCCCCAATCTTATTTTTTTGTCCGTCGTTGGCCATCTATTCTCCTTTCTTTCCCACAGACGGCGCCAAATTGTGTGTGCTGTTTTCTGACTACATTGCCAAACAGGTACTCAGCTGGAGAGCACTGGAAGAATAGATTGCGCCCGAATGACCTGTAACAGAAAGATGAGACTCCGGTGGTGGTTCGTCTACCCGGGGACACTCCGACGATCAAGTCAGTAATCTTATCTCTCACAGATAACCAATTGTGCTTAACTTACAAGTCAGAATACAAAAAGTGTACCTTAGACCCACAAGGGTGCCTCTCTTTTGTAGCCAACACTAACTTGGTCCCTATAGAAGTATAGCGATCCCGGTTGTCCCTTTACTGTTCTGTTGTATTCCGGACTCGGTTCTGTTAAGTTGGTAGTGGTATCTATCTTGTTGTCGTCCTTTAATTCCACTAGATTGAGTTTTAGGATGTTTTGAGCAGGGTTGTTACAGGTTGGTTAGGCCTTGGTTTCAATTCCTTGTTGTCCAGTTTTTTGGCGATCCGCTCGAGCGGGTCTTCTTGCGCTCGAGCGGGGATTGCACACCTCCAGTATTTCGTGTTCCTGCAAAACTTCTGTAGATGTGATTTCTACACTCGAGCGGGTTTGTTTATGCTCGAGCGGTAGCACTCGAGCGGGTTTGTTGGCGCTCGAGCAGGTAGTACTTTCTGGGTATAAGTTCTGGGAGGGGGAAATCTACGCTCGAGCGGATTGGTTTTCGCGCTCGAGCGGAAGTGCTTTATTCTTGTGTCTTGGCACTCGAGCGGGCCTTATTGCGCTCGAGCGTGTCCAGATTTTTGTTCTTGGCGCTCGAGCGTTGTGTTCTCCGCTTGAGCGGGTCATGCGTATATGAGTTATCCGCTGGGTGATTTTAAATCACTTTTTACTTTCCTTTCTCTCTCATACTTTTTCTAAAATCCATTTTTGAGAGCCCCTCTCTCTAGAAACTCCCTTCTCTCTAGGGTTTGATCTAGCTAGGGTATTTTCCTCACCTATGGTCTTCACAAAAGTTGTGTTGATCGTCGAGGACGTCATTTTGATCTGAAAATCTTGGCTTTTGGAGCACTTTGGTTTTGGTCTCTTCTCCATCTGAGCTCTAACTTCGAGGTAGGGATATCCTACTCCTCTTTATGAGTTTTGTCTTTAAATTTTGGCATTTCGATATGTTGGGGGTTGTTGGGTAATTTTGAGAGAGTTTGGGCCTTTGTGTAATTTTACAAAAGCTAGGGTTTTAATTATATAAAACCTAAATGCATGTTTGGCATGAAGGAATGAAGTAAATGTTGAAACATTGATGAAAATGAAACTGTGAAGGGTTGAAATGTTAATTATGGACAATGCCCTAATTACATTAATTGATTAATTTGTACAATTAATTGTTGGAAATGAGAGATTGAATTGAGAATCTGGAAATTGGAAAGGGAAGGGATTAGAGGGTGTAGTTGGATCGTTTGTCGCTCACCTAATTGAAATGTTGATTTAATATCCATTTTGTGCATTTATTTTCTATTTAGAAATAACTACTTTGGGCTATCAGTGGAGGATAGTCTTGATTGTTGTAGACAATGCATGATGATTAGGCAAATTAAAACTAATCGATTGAATGCGTCATAGAGTATGACGGCGGATAGGATACATTAATTTTATGTATTGATTGATTGTGTATAGAACCTTTGTGTTTATATGCATTGTGTGTAGAGGAGGAGATGGGAGATGTACTCCGCGATTTAGGGGAAGATGGGGGATGTACCTCTAAACCGGATAGGGTTGGGAGGAGATGGGGGATGAACTCCGTAGATACCGCTCATATGCTTGTCTAGAGAAGTGAAGATACAGCTCATAGGCTTATCTTTGAGAAGTGTAGATACAGCTCATATGCTTGTCTAGTGAAGTGTGGATATAGCTAATATGCTTATCTGTTGATGTGTAATATGCTTATCTGTTGATGTGTTGGTATAGCTAATATGCTTATCTATTAAATAAAGATGGAGAATGAAAAGTGACATAGACTCGTATGTTATGAAATTGTGATGTGATATATGTGGATGTATCAGTGTTGGCCATCTATCAATTGCTAATTTTTTAGTCATTGTTCATAGTTGGTTTAGTATATCTCTGCTGGGCTGTGGCTCACCCTATATGGGAACATCATTTTCAGGTACAGGTAGCATGCCACCTCCAAGGACATAGCTTGGGAGGCTAGAGGCGGACACACTTTTGTTGTCTTATTTCTTTTTGATGTATTACATGTAAATTCAAGCCAAGGGCTTAATATGTAATTGAGTTAGTACTCTCTTTTGTAACCAAGTGTTAACTTGGAAAGCTGTAAGCCCGTAGGACATTTGCTTTTGTTGTTAACATGTAATACTTTTGTAATGAAGTACTCTGATAAATTGAAGAATGTGGATCTTTTGTATATAAATGTATGTTTATATTGATGGGTTTAATGTTTTTATTTTGAGGGCGTTACAACTTGGTATCAGAGCGTACCGGGTTCTAATACTTTGGGTACGTGGGAAGTGATTAGGATCACAATGGGTTTGTCTCGCTTGATAGAGACTTAGATGTAGTGTCATATGCTCTGTGCTTAATTGATAACATGCTTATGTGACTATGTGGGTATGGGATTTAGTTTCTAGGATGTTGATTGGATCCTTGGGTTTCTGTGAGTCTTGTTGGAAAGGCACTTGATCAATGCTGTTTCTAACCAGAACTCTAGTAACGCCTCAGGACTATCATTATCCGGAGATGAAATTCATAAGTTCTTATGTGTTTATGTGCTTACGTGGAATGAATTACAGTTGTCCATGCATTAGGACGCGAGTGTTATAGCTTCGACACATTTGTGAATGTGCTAATAGTCTTGGTTACCTTTATTAGGATGTCAGGACGAGGACGTGGTAGGCGTGGTAGGCAGGAGATGCCTTTACCGGATGACGTTCCGGCAGTGCAAGAGGGAGTTGGCCAGGCCAACGTGGCCGAGCCAGCGGGTCAGCAGGCTATGGGCGCCTTGGCCCGAGAGATAGCGGGAGCTTTGGGTATTCTCAGAGCTGAGAATCAGGTTATTGAAGCAGGGCCTTCTTTCTTGAAGAGGGAATTCTTCCGGTCTAACCCGGACGAGTTTGTTGGGGATCCGAAAGAGCCACTTAAGGCTGACGAGTGGTTGGAACAAATGGAGAAGACGTTCGAGATGCTTGGCATCGAGGACGGGGCTTTAAAGGTGACCTTGGCATCCTTCTAACTGAAGGGAGATGCGGGTCAATGGTGGAAGTACGAGAAGGGCAGTGTTGGTGGCGCACGAGAGGCGTTTGTGAATGCTTTCCAGGAGAAGTTTTTATCTTCAGCTGCAAGGGAGAAGCTGAGGGAACAGTTTTTCCAGCTTAAACAGCAGGGCTTGTCAGTGGCCGAGTTTGAGGCTACTTTTACTAGTCTGTCCAGGTTTGCACCTGAACTGGTGGTGTCCGAGGAACGCCGTTGCTTTGAGTTTGAGCGGAAGTTGAGGCGAGGCCTCAAGATGAGGGTTGGTGGATCATTCATCCGAGAGTATAGACGGTTGGTGGATGCTGTAGCTCATATGGAGCTCATGATGAAGGAGGAGGATGAGGGGCAGAGAGGCTCCAAGAGGAGCCAAGATGGTCAGGGTGACGGCAGGAGACAGAGGGGTCCTAACCCTCAGTAGTCTCAGGGTGGTTTGGCTAGGTCGACCTTTCCAGTGCAGATTGCAGGCTCCGGGAGAGGGAGTCAGGGGGATTTCACCTGTTACAAGTGTGGCCAGCTGGGTCACAAGGTTTCAGTTTGCCCGCAGAAGGGAGGGGGTCAGCGAGCTGCTTTTTCATCAGCTAGACCTCAGTGCCAGAGTCAGGGCAGGGGCCAGTCCTTGTCTTGCTATCAGTGTGGTCAGCCCAGGCACCTGAAGAGGTTTTGCCCGCAGTTGAGTGCCACTTCGGGAGCGTCTAGTTCTAGGCAGACCCAGAGTTTTCAGCCAGCTCAGTCTGCGCAGGCCTCGAGGGCCAACCCGGGAGCTTCGTCATCCCAGTCTGTGCAGCAGTCTTTTGCTCCTAGAGTTGAGCAGCTGGATCAGGGGCCTACAGGGCGCGTGTATGCTGTTACCACGCAGGATCTAGTACCGGCTCCATCAGTAGTGAGAGGTACTTTTCTGTTTTACAACTCGGTTGCTAGTGTGTTGATTGATACGGGTGCGTCTCATTCTTTTGTATCTGCTGCATTTGCATCTGTGTTGGAGTTGGAGTTAGCACTATTGGCATCTCCTATATGTGTAGTATCGCCTGTTGGTGGTGAGTTGATCTTGAAACAAGGTGTTAGGGGTTGTGATATAGAGGTCGCCGACCATAGGCTTCCTTTTCCTTTCATTGTCATGCCTATGAAGGGTTTTGATGTTATTTTGGGTATGGACTGGCTATCGTCATACCGAGCTGTTATTGATTGTTACCGCCAGAGGGTCACCATATGTACCTTGAGCGGGGAGTGTTTCCATTTCTTGGGGGACCGGGTTGGTAGTGTGTTGCCACCGGTGTATGATCCGCGAGGGCGAGGAGAGCTTAGTGGTCTACTTGCTAGCTTTATCAATAGTGAGTGTGATGAGACCCAGATTCTATGGCCGAGAGTGGTTTGTGAGTATTCGGATGTTTTTCCCGAGGATCTCGTTAGTTTGCCACCTCACCGAGAGATAGAGTTCTCTATTGATTTAGTGCCCGGCACAGCGCCGATTTCTATGGCACCTTATCGTTTTGCCCTAGCCGAGTTGAGTGAGTTGAAGATTCAGCTCGAGGAATTGCTAGATAAGGGTTTTGTTCGCCCTAGTGTTTCGCCGTGGGGAGCACCGGCCCTCTTTGCTAAAAAGAAAGATGGTGCCTTGAGATTGTGTATAGACTACCGGAAGTTGAATCGGGCTACGGTCAAGAATAAGTACCCTATGCCCCGTATAGATGATCTGTTTGACCAGTTGAAGGGTTCCCGTTGTTTCTCTAAGATACACTTGAGATCGGGTTACCACCAGTTGAGGGTCAGGGAGGAGGATATTCCTAAGACGGCATTCCGTACGCGGTATGGCCATTATGAGTTTTTGGTGATGCCGTTCGGGCTTACCAACGCACCGGCAGTCTTTATGGATTTGATGAACCGGATCTTCCGGGAATTTCTAGACCGTTTTGTAGTCGTTTTCGTGGACGACATTCTTATCTATTCGCCTTCAGAGGAGGAGCACGAGGAACACTTGCGAGTGGTGCTTGAGTTACTTAGAGCCCATAGGCAGTATGCCAAATTTGGGAAGTGTGAGTTATGGCTAAGGGAAGTCAAATTCTTAGGCCATGTGGTATCCGGGGAAGGGGTGTCTGTTGATACATCCAAGGTAGAGGCAGTGCAAGATTGGGCACAGCCTAAGAGTGTGTTTGAGATCCGCAGTTTTCTGGGATTAGCTGGGTATTACCGTCGGTTTGTGAAAGATTTCTCCAGGCTAGCTTCGCCGTTGACTAGATTGACGCGAAAAGGGGTCAAGTTTTTGTGGAGTGAGACTTGCGAAAAGTCGTTCCAAGAGTTGAAGGTTAGATTGACCACTGCTCCAGTCTTGATTATTCCGGAGAGAGGGTTGGGTTATGCAGTCTATTGTGATGCCTCACGAGAGGGTTTGGGTTGTGTGTTGATGCAAGAGGGGAAAGTAGTTGCCTATAGCTCACGTCAGTTGAAAATACACGAGAAGAACTACCCTACACACGACTTAGAGTTAGCAGCAGTGATCTTTGCCATGAAGATTTGGAGGCACTACCTTTATGGTGAGAGGTTTGAGGTGTTCTCGGACCACAAGAGTTTGAAGTATCTGTTTACACAGAGAGACTTGAATTTGAGGCAGAGGAGATGGATGGAGTTCATGGAGGACTATGATTTTGAGTTGCACTATCACCCGAGAAAGGCCAATGTTGTGGCCGATGCCCTTAGTAGGAAATCCATTAGTGATGTAGCTTGTATAGCCATCCGGGAATGGGAGATGTTGGGTGCGCTTGGTGAGTTTGATTTGCTTCTAGGCGAATCTGTTGAGACTACGACCTTGTTTTCTGTTGTTGCGCAGCCTACACTTGTGACTAGAGTGTTAGAGGCACAGAGAGGTGACCTTGAGGTAGAGTCCTTCCGAGAGAAGATCTCTAGTGGGAAAGTTGAGAAGGGTTTGACGGTGTATCCCGACCAGAGTGTGAGATACCGTGACCGTTTGTTTGTGCCGGAGTCTTGCCGAGAAGAACTACTCCGAGAGTTCCATCATTCACGCCTTGCGGTGCATCCGGGAGGTACTAAGATGTATCGGGATTTGGGCCGCCAGTTTTGGTGGCGGGGTATGAAGAGAGATGTGGCTGTTTTCGTGTCTAAGTACCTTACTTGCTAGCAAGTGAAGGCCGAGCATCAGAGGCCAGCGGGTTTGTTGCAACCCTTGCCTATTGCCGAGTGGAAGTGGGAGCATGTCACTATGGACTTCGTTGTAGGTCTTCTGAGGACTCAGCGGGGTAGTGATGCCATTTGGGTGGTTGTAGACCGGTTGACTAAGTCGGCGCACTTCATTCCTATGTGCGTGAGAGATTCGGTGGATCATCTCGCCGACTTGTATATTCGGGACATAGTGAGATTGCACGGGGTCCCAGTGACGATCGTCTCAGATAGAGATCCTCGTTTTACTGCTAGGTTGTAGCAGAGTTTGCAAAGTGCCTTGGGCACTAAGTTGACCTTTAGTACGGCCTACTGACGGGCAGTCCGAGCGTACTATTCAGATCCTTGAGGATATGCTTCGAGGTTGTGTCCTAGACTTTAGTGGGACGTGGGAGAGGCACTTGCCATTAGTAGAGTTTGCCTACAACAACAGCTTTCAGTCTAGTATCGGTATGGCACCGTTTGAGGCCTTGTACGGCCGACCATGTAGGTCTCCAGTTTGTTGGGCGAGGTGGGTGATACACCTTTGTTGGGTCCGGAGTTGGTTAGGGAGACGACAGAGAAAGTTGAGCTTATCCGTAGGAGGCTTGTTACAGCCCAAAGTCGCCAAAAGAGTTATGCCGACCGTAGGAGGAGGCCTTTGGCGTTTGAGGTAGGTGATCATGTTTTCTTGAAAATATCACCTAGGCGAGGTTTGATGAGGTTCGGGAAGAGTGGGAAGTTATCCCCTCGGTTTATTGGTCCCTTTGAGATCCTTGAAAGGATTGGGGAAGTTGCTTATCGTTTGGCTTTGCCATCGCAATTGTCCGGGGTTCATGACGTCTTTCATGTTGGTATGCTTCGGAAGTATGAGCCGGATCCGTCCCATGTGTTGGATTGGACCGACTTGGAGGTAGATGAGGGTGCCTCGTATGAGGAGAGACCGGTTCGGGTCTTAGATAGGCGGGATCAAGTCCTGCGAGGCAAGACCATCCCCTTAGTAAAGGTTTTGTGGAAACATCACGGAGTGGAGGAAGCCACTTGGGAACGTGAGGCGGATGTCCGTGAGAATTATCCGGACTTGTTTGTTGACGTGTAATTTTGTAATGAAATTCTGTAATATTGTTGAACTTTAAGAGCATTGTATATGTCTTAAGTTGTAAAACATTGTGAATGTTTTGGGTTAATGGAAATTTGTTTTAACATTGCATGTGTTAAGAAATTGTGAGAAATAGGTTGAAATTGGTAGATTTCAAGGAATGCATGTTGATAATGCAGGTTGTTACGTATAATGTGAAATGCCTCTTGAAAAGAGATGGGATTGACCGGTAATGGGTCGGGTTGTTTAATGTTATGTTGTAATATTGTTGAGAATGAAGAAAACCTGTTTTTTTTTGAAAAACTTGTGTTTAAATTTGGGGAAGAAATTCTTTAAGGGGGGGAGGTTATAGCGATCCCGGTTGTCCCTTTACTGTCCTGTTGTATTCCGGACTCGGTTCCGTGAAGTTGGTAGTGGTATCTTTCTTGTTGTCGTCCTTTAATTCCACTTGATTGAGTTTTAGGATGTTTTGAGCAGGGTTGTTATAGGTTGGTAAGGCCTTGGTTTCAATTCCTTGTTGTCCAGTTTTTTGGCGATCCGCTCGAGCGGGTCTTCTTGCGCTCGAGCGGGGATTGCACACCTCCAGTATTTCGTGTTCCTGCAAAACTTCTGCAGATGTGATTTTTACACTCGAACGGGTTTGTTTACGCTCGAGCGGTAGCGCTCGAGCAGGTTTGTTGGCGCTCGAGCGGGTAGTACTTTCTGGGTATAAGTTCTGGGAGGGGGAAATCTACGCTCGAGCGGACTGGCTTTCGCGCTCGAGCGGAAGTGCTTTATTCTTGTGTCTTGGCGCTCGAGCGGGCCTTATTGCGCTCGAGCGTGTCCAGATTTTTGTTCTTGGCGCTCAAGCGTTGTGTTCTCTGCTCGAGCGGGTCATGCGTATATGAGTTATCCGCTGGGTGATTTTAAATCACTTTTTACTTTCCTTTCTCTCTCCTACTTTTTCTAAAATCCATTTTTGAGAGCCCCTCTCTCTAGAAACTCCCTTCTCTCTAGGGTTTGATCTAGCTAGGGTATTTTTCTCACCTTTGGTCTTCACAAAAGTTGTGTTGATCGTCGAGGGTGTCGTTTTGATCCGAAAATCTTGGCTTTTGGAGCACTTTGGTTTTGGTCTCTTCTCCATCCGAGCTCTAACTTCGGGGTAGGGATATCCTACTCCTCTTTATGAGTTTTGTCTTTAAATTTTGGCATTTCGATATGTTGGGGGTTGTTGGGTAATTTTGAGAGAGTTTGGGCCTTTGTGTAATTTTACAAAAGTTAGGGTTTTAATTATATAAAACCTAAATGCATGTTTGGCATGAAGGAATGAAGTAAATGTTGAAACATTGATGAAAATGAAACCGTGAAGGGTTGAAATGTTAATTATGGAAAATGCCCTAATTACATTGATTGATTAATTTGTACAATTAATTGTTGAAAATGAGGGATTGAATTGAGAATGTGGAAATTGGAAAGGGAAGGGATTATAGGGTGTAGTTGGATCGTTTATCGCTCACCTATTTGAAATGTTGATTTAATATCCATTTTGTGCATTTATTTTCTATTTAGAAATAACTGTTTTGGGCTATCGGTGGAGGATAGTCTTGATTGTTGTAGACAATGCATGATGATTAGGCAAATTAAAACTAATCGATTGAATGCGTCATAGAGTATGACGGCAGATAGAATACATTAATTTTATGTATTGATTGATTGTGTATAGAACCTTTGTGTTTATATGCATTGTGTGTAGAGGAGGAGATGGGGGATGTACTCCGCGGTTTAGGGGAAGATGGGGGATGTACCTCTAAACCGGATAAGGTTGGGAGGAGATGGGGGATGAACTCCGTAGATACAGCTCATATGCTTGTCTAGAGAAGTGAAGATACAGCTCATAGGCTTATCTTTGAGAAGTGTAGATACAGCTCATATGCTTGTCTAGTGAAGTGTAGATACAGCTCATATGCTTGTCTAGTGAAGTGTGGATACAGCTAATATGCTTATCTGTTGATGTGTAATATGCTTATTTGTTGATGTGTTGGTATAGCTAATATGCTTATCTATTAAATAAAGATGGAGAATGAAAAGTGACATAGACTCGTATGTTATGAAATTGTGATGTGATATATGTGGATGTATTAGTGTTGGCCATCTATCAATTGCTAATTTTTTAGTCATTGTTCATAGTTGGTTTAGTAGATCTCTGCTGGGCTGTGGCTCACCCTATATGGGAACATCATTTTCAGGTACAGGTAGCATGCCACCTCCAAGGACATAGCTTGGGAGGCTAGAGGCGGACACACTTTTGTTGTCTTATTTCTTTTTGATGTATTACATGTAAATTCAAGCCAAGGGCTTAATATGTAATTGAGTTAGTACTCTCTTTTGTAACCAAGTGTTAACTTGGAAAGCTGTAAGCCCGTAGGGCATTTGATTTTGTTGTTAACATGTAATACTTTTGTAATGAAGTACTCTGATAAATTGAAGAATGTGGATCTTTTGTATATAAATGTATGTTTATATTGATGGATTTAATGTTATTATTTTGATGGCGTTACAACTATTATAAGGAGAGTTGAAATTCTACTAGGATTGGGCCAGGCAGAATCTATAAAAGCTCATAGCAGGACCTATGTAAAGGCATCCCAATTCTGACTGTAGAATACATAGAGCTTATTGTCTATTGTCTAGTGGCTGACTTAGGCTTCGGAGGGGTTTCCGGCACACACCTGCTGGTTAGCTCACGTTTGTGTTTTCAGGTGGCAAAGCAACGTTGTTTGAAGGAGTGCAAACTTGATCAACAGGATTATACGAGAAGATTATTTCACGCTCATACATTGATGAATATTTTTAATTATTTTCATAGATATTATCATTGTGTGTCAATGTTTAAACAAGTTATTCCGATGCATGTGATGCGAAACGAATTATTATTATTAATTTTTTAAATAGACAGTTCAATTTGCTTATAATTTGAAACATAAACTTTTACTAATCATATTAAACGTGTCGTGTCAGGGTTAACACGATTATAAGTAGGTCAGGTCAGTGTCAAGATAATTGACACGCTTAATTAAATAGGTCGTGTTAGTGTTGGATTATTTTAAATATGAACCCAATATGACACGACACAAAAACGACACTACACGGCACGATTCCCACCCCTAACACTATCTAATGATTTCTTTTAAGTTTCAAGGTTGTTTTGTTGCATGCAATGTTTTTGTTTTCTATTAAAAAAATTAAAAACTGAAAGAACAAAAATTCATTTGGTTAAGGTAGTGTTGGTATCATTGTCAATACAGAAAACAAATTTTTTTTTTAAAAAGTTTTGTTTTGAAAAAAATAATAAAAAATAATGTCCAATACATATTTTTTTTACAAATAAGAAAACACATTTAATGAGTTATTGAATGTTGGGCGTTATAGGAAGGGAGGAGAGGGGATGCCAACAATTTTTTTCGAAACAAATGAAACGTCTTTTTTCTTTCCACAAATTTTAAAAATTATTTCAATTTTTAGAAACAAAAACGAATACAAAATATACTTTATTTCTCAAAACAAAAAATGAAAACACAACTAGACAAGAATGTTTTCATTGCCAAAAACAATAGCAACAATATATGGGCAATTTTTGGGCTTTATTTGTGATTTTCTTTTGGTCCCCCAATTATTGCAGGGTTTGTTATATTTTGTTTGGCTCCCCCCCCCCTCTTTGGAAAAAGAGGGAGTAGTGTTAGATTTATTGTATTAACTGGGGTATGCCCCTCGTAAATGTGTACATTTTTTGTCTTTAATTTATGACTTATCCACAAAAAAAAAAAAAAAAAAAAAAAATCAAAAAAATTCGAAAAAATGGTTTTTGTTTTGGTTGGCGCCTCACTAACTTTTGATGTAGTGCTAGCAGATGATTGCGCTTGTTTTTTGATGTCAATCTAATTGGAATTGATTAGTTTTGTTTTGATACATTGTAGAGTCTCTTTCTTTTATTGATGCTCATGTCAATATTTTATGTACATTAGTTTTCATAATTAATGTTTCTCTTTTTCACCGATAAAATAATTAAAATAAGGGAAAATTATATGTCAGTGAAATAGATTAAAAAATAAATAAAATTACATAGAGATGAAGAGATGCAACTCACACTTGCACTCCCCATGTTTTACTTAAAAAAATTGGTATTCTACCCTACATTGTTATTTCCCCTTAAAAAATTAGTCTTACCTGTACTTTTTGGAAAAATACTGAATTTTTGTAAATTGAACTCATGCCACAACACTAGAACAAAGATAGTGCTTCTCATCACACCAGATCACCACCTATTAAAACTATCTACACCTAATTTAGTCTCTATTAATTAATAGGGTTCATGAGACGTAGCTAGAAAAACTAATACAAACTCACCTTTACTCATTATATAAAAGGGTCATGTGTTATATGTAAGTAATGTTATTACTGAGGTTGATCATTAAAAATATCATAATTGGATTTTTTTAACTTATGATTAAGAAAAAATGAGTCATAACTAAAGACTACATAAGGTACGTATAACCAAAAAATTTTAGATCATAATTATCGCAATGAATTATAATTAACACCATAACAGATCATAATAAAAATCCATAAAACAATAATAACAATAACAAACACATCGAAAGCGATCCCATATAACAATAATGCGTTGTATATGATGCATAAATTAATACACACACAACCGTGTCCATACAAAATATTATGGCCATTATCATGCAATTTTAGTAGCTCATGCTGACAGACATTCAATTAGCTTTGCATTATGAATAGAATAAGCAATTAGTGGACTACATTTATTTATATGGTGTTTAAATTATGTATTTGGATAGAAATTTGGAAAGAAAAAAGAGAAATTAAAAAAAAAAAGCCTTATATTTCATTCATATTTGTCTCACATTAAATCTCTATCAAAATTTATAATCCTAATACAGTCTCAACACTATTGACAAGAAGAAACTAGAAATTTAAGCGTACCTTTTTTTTGTAAACAATTATACGAGAGAAAGAGAAATGGTTGCTGCAGGGAACACAATGGAGATAGAGATGAAGAGGGAAAGAGAAATGGTTGCTATGGGGATCACAATGGAGATAGAGATGGAGATGGAGACCTGAACATTCTATATTTGAGAAATGGAAAACAATTCTTTTCTTGGGTTTGATCATTGATGTATGTGGCACAAATGTTTGATGCTTTGCTTCCATGGATTAAAGATGACAAAGGATATATACTAGCTCCTTTTTCTCTTTTGCTTTTTCCTATAGATTTTCTTGCCTTGAGAAAAATGATATTCTTTCCTTGATATGTCAATAAATCTTCACCATCAATTCAACTACAAGTTTAGGTTATTAAATAAAGAAATAATTTTATTATTTATATTTGTTGGAAATGGTTAATTTTTCCTCAAGTTTGGTCTATTTTTTAGGTGGGCCCCGAGTGTCGATTTACTCGGGTCAAAGTGGTAACGCGTTCTATGCCGCGTTGTGATTCACGTGGTATATTTGGTTGCTCAAAACCATTACCGAGTGAATGGGAAATTGAAGCCAAAGTGTGCTCCATGGAAATGGAGTTTTGGTGGAAATTCCTTAAGGTTGTAAATTGGCTTGTCCCACATTGTTTTGGTGGGAGGTTTTGAAAGGGTTTATAAGGCTTAGGGTGAGATACTTGGGGTGTGCCCCAAGGGGTACCCAAGTGTTTTAGAGGGAGAGGTTATGGGCAAAATGGGCTAGACCCATTGGACCCAAAAATCACCACACGCGCGCGCGCCGCCGTCCGTCCGGTCGGTCGAGCGGGTTGGGCTTCTAATCTTTTTGGGCCAAAAACATTTGAATTTAATTTCATTTTTTATTAAAATAAAATCCAGAATTCAAATTAAATTAGTTTGGATTTTTTGTTCATCCAAACAGGGCCCTTCCCGGTTTCAAACAGAAATAAACTGTTTTGGAATTAATGCACACCCAAACAGGGCCCTTCCCGTAATTGCTATCTGTTTGAATTGTTGAATCTGTTTGAATTCAAAACCCAACAGGTATCATACCTGTTCAATTCAAAACCAAGAGCCACATACCTGTTCAATTCAAATCCAAGAGCCACCTTCACATCTATAAATAGGACCACCCTCATTTGATGTTTTCCATTCAGAAATTTCGTATTTCACCTCTGTTAATTCTATTCTTCATCTTGCTGCATTTTATTTTCGAAAGAAAGAGTGTAAACACTTAGTGTGTTCGTAAGGCAAACAATTAGTAGTGCTGCTATTGTTTGTGGTAGATCATTTCATCCTGGGAGATAGACATCCGAATTCTGAAAGCACCGTGGAGAGGACGAATCTGTCTTAAGGACACAGTGTTAAACACTGGACTTGATCAGAAAAATAATTCGAAGAAATTAAATCAAGTAAGTTATTTAATTACTTTCAGTGTTGTTTTTATTTGTTTATTTATTCAGATTTTAATTTTGTTTTTGTAACAAAATAAAATCTGTTGTTTTTTATTTATTTATTTTTATTTCGAGTTTGATTTTTGTAATCAAACATATTCTCTCATTTTCTTTATTTCTTTTATTCTTGTTGTTGTTTTGATACACAACAGAATTAAATCTTTTTAAATACAGTGAAGTTTGTCCTACAATCTTAAGACATATTCCTTTTTGGGTATCTTCATTGTATTTAATTTTCTGTGTTTTCAAATTAATATTCTGGTTGGAAAAACAAATAGTGATTTATGCTATTTGACAGATAGTAGTAATATACTGTCTCTTTTCTTTGACAACTACTAGTAGTACGATACTGGTGTCATTAACAATTCAGAATATTATTTGGTATTACAGAAAATTCTTGTGATATTTTATTTTTCTAGTTTTAGTAACAAGGAAAATAAAATTATTTTGTTGTTATAATTATTTTCTGGTTTTAGTAACTAGAAAATTAATTTATGTTTTAATATTTTCTGATTTTTGTAATCAGAGATTATGGCTACTACAACTGAAACTGCATCTGGCAGTGGTACTCCTATTGTTACACCTACATCGGTCCCTATCCAGAACCATGTTCATGTACAAATCAATCATGGAGAAAAACCAAAAAAATTTAATGGTACCGAGTTTAAGAGATGGCAGCAGAAGATGCTGTTCTATCTTACAACTCTTAATTTGGCCCGGTTTCTCCATGAAGAGGCTCCAGCACTTAAAGAGGGTGAAAGTGATCGGCAAGTTGTTGCCGCTGTAGATGCTTGGAAACATTCAGATTTCCTGTGCAGAAACTACATCCTAAATGGCCTTGACAATATGCTGTATAATGTATACAGTCCTCTGAAAACAGCAAAAGAATTGTGGGATTCTTTGGAGAAGAAATACAAGACAGAAGATGCCGGCATGAAGAAATTTGTCGTCGGTAAATTTCTGGACTTTGTTATGGTAGACTCCCAAACGGTAATATCTCAAGTTCAAAGTTTTCAAATAATTTTGCATGATATTCATTCAGAAGGTATGTCTCTAAGCGAGTCATTCCAAGTCGCTGCTTTAGTGGAAAAGTTACCACCGGCTTGGAAAGATTTCAAAAATTATTTAAAACATAAACGCAAAGAGATGACTATGGATGAATTGATTGTAAGATTAAGAATTGAAGAAGATAACCGAAAGGCTGAAAAGAGGAATGGGAAAAATCCCATTGAGTCCAAGGCAAATGTGGTTGAACAAGTTCATAAACCACATAACAAAAAGAGGAAGTTTACTGGAGATGGTCCTAAACAAGGCGATAGTAGCAAGAAGTTCAAAGGAAAATGCTATAACTGTGGCAAAACTGGACATCGAGCTTCTGACTGCCGCCGCCCTAAAAAGAATCATGGAAGTACAAGTAAGAAGACCACCAATCAGGCCAATGTAACAAAATTGGATTACATCTCTGACGGAGTGAATGACATCAACCTCTCTGCTGTGGTGTCTGAGGCTAACTTGGTTGGAAATCCCAAAGAGTGGTGGGTTGACACTGGAGCAACTCGTCACATATGTGCGGACAAGAAGATGTTCACTACCTACAATGAGGCAGCAAATGGTGAACAACTTTTCATGGGAAATTCTTCTACTTCTACTGTGGCTGGACAAGGGAAAGTGATCTTGAAGATGACATCAGGGAAAGAACTGACCCTCAACAACGTACTGCATGTACCTGACATCCGGAAGAATTTAGTTTCTGGGTCTTTGTTAAGTAAAAATGGTTTTAGGCTTGTATTTGAGTCTGATAAATTTGTATTAACAAAGAGTGGTATGTATGTTGGTAAGCGATACATGAGTGATGGTCTCTTTAAGTTGAATGTAATGACAGTTGTACCGAAAGTTGCTATGAATAAGAATAACACATCTTTTGTTTATATTCTTGAGTCAAATTTATGGCATGGTAGATTAGGACATGTGAATTTTGATGCTTTGTGTAGATTAATTGGTTTAGATTATATACCATAGTTTGAAATTAATCCTAATCATAAATGTGAAATTTGTGTAGAAGCGAAACTAACTAAGGCTCCATTTAAATCGGTTGAAAGAAAAACCGAACCTCTAGAATTAATTCATATTGATGTATGTGATTTAAAATTTATTCAAACTAGAGGAGGCAAAAAGTATTTCATAACATTTATCGATGATTGCACAAGATATTGTTATGTTTATTTACTTAGAAGTAAAGATGAAACCTTAGAAATGTTTAAACTCTACAAAACAGAAGTTGAAAATCAACTTGGTAAAACCATTAAAATGGTTAGAAGTGATAGGGGTGGTGAATATGATGCACCATTAAATGAATTTTGTGCACAACATGGCATTATTCACCAAACTACAGCCCCTTATTCTCCACAGCAAAATGGAATTGCTGAAAGGAAGAATAGAACCCTAAAAGAAATGATGAATGCCATGTTACTAAGTTCAGGCTTACCACAGAACTTGTGGGGGGAAGCAATATTGTCTGCTAATTATGTTCTTAATAGAATACCCCACAAGAAAACCAAAAGCATTCCTTATGAATTGTGGAAAGGTCGACCACCTTTCTACAAATACTTAAAAGTGTGGGGGTGTTTGGCAAAAGTAGAAGTACATGTTCCTAAAAAGACCAAGATTGGACCAAAAACAGTAGATTGTGTGTTTATTGGTTATGCTCAGAATAGTAGTGCATATCGGTTTCTGACTTATAAATCAGATATACCTGATATAAATGTGAACACTATTATAGAGTCAAGGAATGCTGTGTTTTTTGAACATGTCTTTCCTTACAAGAAAGGACAGGAATTAAGTTCACAGAAAAGAAATTATGATTGTACACAAAGTCAAGAGACTAATGACAATCAAACACAAGAGACTAGTAATAGTCTCGACCAACAGGATTTAACTAATGATGAACCAAGATGAAGTAAGAGAGCAAAAACATCAAAATCCTTTGGTCCAGATTTTCTGACATACTTGTTAGAAAATGAACCTCAAAGCTTTAAGGCAGCAATGACAGGTCTTGAAGCACCTTTGTGGAAAGAGGCTGTTAATAATGAAATTGAATCAATTATGCAAAATCATACTTGGGAATTGGTGGATCTTCCACCAGGTTCTAAACCTCTTGGATATAAATGGATATTCAAGAGAAAAATGAAAGCAGATGGTTCAATTGATAAGTATAAAGCAAGACTTGTTGTTAAAGGTTACAGACAAAAGGAAGGTCTGGACTATTTTGACACATATTCCCCTGTGACAAGAATAACATCCATTCGCATGCTTATTTCTATAGCAGCATTGTTTAATTTAGAAATACATCAAATGGATGTTAAGACAGCTTTCTTAAACGGTGATCTAAATGAAGAGATCTATATGGAACAACCCGAAGGGTTTGTAGTATCAGGGCAAGAAAAGAAAGTTTGTCGACTTGTAAAATCCCTTTATGGATTAAAACAAGCACCTAAGTAATGGCATGAAAAATTTGATCATGCAATGCTTACTAATGGGTTTAAGATAAACGAATGTGACAAATGCGTCTATGTTAAAAACACTGACCAAGGATATGTCATAGTTTGTCTTTATGTGGATGACATGCTTATCATTGGAAGCAGTCAAAACATGATCAAATCAACTAAGCAGATGCTTAACAAAAGATTTGATATGAAAGATATGGGGGTCGCAGATGTTATATTAGGAATGAAAATTACTAAAACATCTGACGGATATGCATTATCTCAATCTCATTATATTGAGAAAATTCTTGATAAATTTATCAAGGATGATTTGAATTTAGCTAGAACACCTGTAGACATCAGTCTTTATTTATCGAAAAATAAAGGTGATGCAGTGTCTCAGTTAAAATACTCCCAAATCATTGGAAGCCTAATGTACCTAATGAATTGTACTCGTCCTGATATAGCTTATGCTATAAGTAAATTGAGTAGGTACACTAGTAACCCTGGAGAAGACCATTGGATAGCGATCATTCGAGTTCTTAGATATCTAAGATTTACTCGTGATCATGGTTTGAACTTTACTCGATATCCAGCAGTACTCGAAGGTTATTGTGATGCCAATTGGATATCGGATACTAAAGATTCAAAATCCACTAGTGGATATGTCTTTACTCTAGGAGGCGCTGCTGTTTCTTGGAAGTCCACGAAACAAACGTGCATCGCACGATCCACAATGGAATCCGAGTTCATTGCTTTAGACAAAGCAGGTGAAGAAGCAGAATGGCTTCGTCACTTCTTAGAAGACATTCCAATGTGGCCAAAACCTGTGCCAGCTATTTGCATTCATTGTGATAGTCAATCTGCAATAGGCAGGGCACAGAATCATATGTATAATGGTAAGTCACGACATATTCGTCGTCGACATAATACCGTAAGGCAATTGTTGTCAAACGGAATAATCTCAATAGATTATATAAAATCTAAAGAGAATATTGCGGATCCGTTAACAAAAGGTTTGACAAAAGAGCTAGTGTATAGTTCATCAAAGGGGATGGGATTAAAGCCTATTACATAAGAGTCGTCATAATGGTAACCCTACTTATATGACTGGAGATCCCAAGAACTAAGTTCAAAGGGACAACTAAGTTATGTATGGCTCACCAGAAATCACCAAGGGATTAAAATTCCTACCCATTCCTATGGTGAGAGTGATATCTGCAACATATGTTGTCTGCAGGGGTATAAGGATAAGCTTTGCTTTTAATGATTACTTATATCTTGATTAAGGCATAAAATCAAGACGAGTATAAAGAGATACTCACAATAAGAATCACCTATATGAGTGTTGAACTGGGGCCGGTTCTATGAGAATGCAAAGGCTAAATTCTCTAGAAACACTTATGAAAACCAGGCGCGTTCAAGGCCAAAATGAACACAACAGTGAGAACCACGATGTGTTAGAAGATATTTTGTGTGAAATCTGTTGTCTTGGCTTACATAAACGGCTGAACAATTCAAGGCATCGCGTCCATTGGTTAGCCAGTAAGTCCGATAGGTTATCACTAGGGAAGGTTCAAGGCCGAAAACTACCTATCCTGATGCAAGATATTTTCGACTTATACTCTTTCGTTAAAGTCTGCATATTGTTGCATTTCCGTTGTCATCAAATTCCATTCATGTGGGGGATTGTTGGAAATGGTTAATTTTTCCTCAAGTTTGGTCTATTTTTTAGGTGGGCCCCGAGTGTCGATTTACTCGGGTCAAAGTGGTAACGCGTTCTGTGCCGCGTTGTGATTCACGTGGTATATTTGGTTGCTCAAAACCATTACCGAGTGAATGGGAAATTGAAGCCAAAGTGTGCTCCATGGAAATGGAGTTTTGGTAGAAATTCCTTAAGGTTGTAAATTGGCTTGTCCCACATTGTTTTGGTGGGATGTTTTGAAAGGATTTATAAGGCTTAGGGTGAGATACTTGGGGTGTGCCCCAAGGGGTACCCAAGTGTTTTAGAGGGAGAGGTTATGGGCAAAATGGGCTAGACCCATTGGACCCAAAAATCACCACACACGCGCGCGCGCCGCCGCCGCCGTCCGTCCGGTCGGGCGGGCTGGGCTGGGCCTGGGCTTGGGCGCGGGTGCGTGGTTGGGTTGGGCTTCTAATCTTTTTGGGCCAAAAACATTTGAATTTAATTTCATTTTTTATTAAAATAAAATCCAGAATTCAAATTAAATTAGTTTGGATTTTTTGTTCATCCAAACAGGGCCCTTCCCGGTTTCAAACAGAAATAAACTGTTTTGGAATTAATGCACACCCAAACAGGGCCCTTCCCGTAATTGCTATCTGTTTGAATTGTTGAATCTGTTTGAATTCAAAACCCAACAGGTATCATACCTGTTCAATTCAAAACCAAGAGCCACATACCTGTTCAATTCAAATCCAAGAGCCACCTTCACATCTATAAATAGGACCACCCTCATTTGATGTTTTCCATTCAGAAATTTCGTATTTCACCTCTGTTAATTCTATTCTTCATCTTGCTGCATTTTATTTTCGAAAGAAAGAGTGTAAACACTTAGTGTGTTCATAAGGCAAACAATTAGTAGTGCTGCTATTGTTTGTGGTAGATCATTTCATCCTGGGAGATAGACGTCCGAATTCTGAAAGCACCGTGGAGAGGACGAATCTGTCTTAAGGACACAGTGTTAAACACTGGACTTGATCAGAAAAATAATTCGAAGAAATTAAATCAAGTAAGTTATTTAATTACTTTCAGTGTTGTTTTTATTTGTTTATTTATTCAGATTTTAATTTTGTTTTTGTAACAAAATAAAATCTGTTGTTTTTTATTTATTTATTTTTATTTCGAGTTTGATTTTTGTAATCAAACATATTCTCTCATTTTCTTTATTTCTTTTATTCTTGTTGTTGTTTTATACACAACAGAATTAAATCTTTTTAAATACAGTGAAGTTTGTCCTACAATATTTTTGATATATCCTTCACATATAATCAAACTTTTTTTTTTTTTATAAGCGGATTAAATATGTTCAAATTTTTTAGTTATTTAGTAAACAATAAGATTCGAATATAAGATTTATTCTCTTATCTAATAATAATAATTAATTATATTAAATTGTTAAAAAGAAGAATAGTTTTATTAATTTTTTGTTGATAACTCCGTATCCGGTCTACTAGACCAACTAATTCGGGGGACCAGCCTCACCGTCCACTAGTGGAGCCCCAATTAAAGTGAGTTCAAATTTGCTAAAGTTGTAAATCTCAATTTCATAGGTAAAGTTGTCATATTATAGGACTAATTTGTACTCATGTAAATGATCTGAATCATTGACAAGCTAAGGAAAATATGCATGCAAAAAATTAGTTTAATCAGACAGAACTAATCACATGATTAAATCATATATATATATATATATTATGATAAATAAATGATCTATTCTTAAAAATATATAGACTGTATAGATAAAAATGATCTAATAGCATGACAATCATCTACGATAAGCACCTCTTGTCTTCCCTAAGTATCCATTAGATGAGACCACAAAAAATAATCACTAAAGCCCAATTCTCAATTAATTACTCTGTCCAAAGATGAATTCTTGCCACTTTTTTTCTTCCTGGTGGAACGAGGCACATGACACAAAAGGATTGGTAATTTAGTCATATAAGACATGTATAATATAGTTGCCAAACATTCAGGACATGAAGGATTTATTAGGGGGAGTGAACAAAGTAGTTTTTGCTAGCTCTATCAAACTAAGTTTCAAATTGATTGGAATAGGACAGTCAGAGTTGACAAACAAAATACAGAGTTTCTTTTATAGATCATGAGTGCAGCAAAGCAATATTGTACAATACAATCAAGTAAATCACAAAGCACAATTTGGATGACTAGTTCATGTTAGAAAATGTTATGCACTAACATTACCACAGTCTACTAGTTTAGTCAACAAAATTTAAAACCAATTAATTTGGCAAATTTATTTTCATAAATCTTTATAGATAACATTAAAGATCCAAATACTAATTTTCAACAACTACATGCTATCAATTACACAAAGTAATGGTAAATTGCATATGCAACAATTCCATGCAACAATTCACCCTGTTTTCTTAATATTTTTAAGGGAGCTGTTAAGTTGTGCACGTTATAAAATAGTGCACATCATGTACACATTTATTTTAAACCATTAGATATTTATAAATTAATCTCAACCATCAAATAATTTGATTGAAAATATTGAATACCGTCTCAACCGGTTACAATTTTGTTCACCGATTGTTGTATGTTCCACAAACCCTCTTCACTTTGTTTTCCCAAAACCCTTATTCTTCAGACCCATCTGAAGCTCCTATTCGCCCTCTTCAGACACGACTCCGGAGCTCTCTTCAGAGACGACTCCGAAGCTCCTCTTCGCCTTCTTCAGACACGACTCCGGAGCTTTCTTTGGACACGACTTCGAAGCTGTTCTTCGCCCTCGAAGACTATCCCGCGAACATAACGTGCCCTCGATTTCGCCTCTAGGTATCTCTCTCTCTCTCTCTCTCTGCAACTTTTTCTCTCCCTTTCTCCATCTCCATTCTATGAAACCCTACACTGAAATCCCCTTCTTCGAAACTGCCCCTTTCACCATTGTGAACTTACTAGGTTGGTTTATAAAATTAGGAAAATATGATTTGAATCGGTTTAGGTTTTTGATGTTTGTTTGCTTTGGTAGTTGTTTTGATTTCATATGTATATATACACTTGAAATTTGGCTTGAGTGTGTAAAATCTGATGTGTGGGTAATTGAATTTTGTACTCATGTAACTGATATAAGACTGTAATTTTTTATTTGTTTATTGAAATTCATTTATGTTTGTAACAATTACTCTTGTGGTGGCTTGTTTTTCCTTTTAGAAAGAAAATTACAGTGGTTTGGGATGTATTACCTTTAGCAATTGTTTGGGAATTGTGGAAAGTGAGAAATTAATGGATATTTTGATGTTACTGTGACTTAGTTGAATACCCATTTAGTTATTTTTGTTTTTTTTCTTCAAAAGTGTTAAAAAATTATCTCTAATTATTTCATCAAATCTCATGAAGGGAGAGTTATTTTTTTTATCAAATTGAGAACCAATAAAGTAAATTTGAATTTGATGAGAGAAAAAAAAAAATAAAGCATTGGAGATGGGTTTTCTTGATCAATTTGATGAAAAGGGGAATTTTGGATAAGATGAAGGTTTTTAAAAAGATTTTAATGAAAGGATTTGAGTAGTTCATATAAAGTCAAGTTTTTTTTACTCAAATTTGAAATCAAATTAGTTGAAAAAATTGGTGAAAGGTTGGAGATGCTCTAAAATGGTTTATGAGTTACCTTGGAGACGATGAAATGCCAAAATTTGATAGGACTAAGGCCTAAATTAGAAAATCTACAAGGTATTAACAATAGAATAAAAGTTATGAAATGATGAGATTTTTAAAACTATATGAGGACACCAATGTCTTACAATTGTTTTTCTGAAGAAAAAGTTGGAGAATGTGCCCCCTTGGCATGTTCTCTAATAAAATTTTCTTTCATGTTTATAAAAAAAAAATGTGAAACTTTTAAGGATAATGTAGCAGGGTATATATGTTTATTCAAATAGGGTAGCTTTTCCATTGCATATGGCATCAAATGGCATATCTAATGTTGTGGATTTAGCGTCACAAATTACAGAAGGATTTATTTGTTTAATATTTTTGTTTCTGCTTTTTTACCAGTTTGGCATAATACTACTTGAGTTTAAGAACTTCAAAGTTGGTCAGGATTTGTGGTACTTTTAGGGATTGAATAGGTTTAAAGACACAGTGTAAAACCAGTGTGATACTCGTTGGTTTTAAGAGAGGGTTTTTTTATCACTAGAGTCATCGAGAGAGGGGCAAAAAGGATAAAGATGAAGACCAAATCAAGGACAGAGGTTAACAACGTGTATGGGGAGACAACCAAGATCAGCTTAACCATCCAAGTTCTAGAAAATTGCACCTTTCACTTTTCTACATATTGTGGTTTTCTCTTCCAGTGCTTTATGCAGTGCAGTTTTGTTGGTTTAGTGAGAACCTGAACATGTGATATGTGCCTAAGCTTCGTTAAACTGTATATGTCATCATGGACATCAGGTTGCATTTCACTTGGTCAGAGGAGTGTTTGCAACTACTAAAGCTCATCGCATTTTGGTGGCAGGTCCTTGTCTTCGGTAAGTCATTGCAATCATTAAGTGTGCTCAATCTAAGGTATCCCCCATTGATGTATAATCTCTGTGTCTTCTTGCAAATCCAATTTCAACTTCAGGGGATTTTTTCTTTTGTTTCAAACATTGTTAGTGCATGACAAGGTTACTTCTTTGTTTTCAGGGGGAATAATCTAACACAAAGATGATGCAGAGAGTCTTAAAAATGCCTTGGCTCATATGCCTACCTTAAAAATTCTGGATGTAAGTGACAATCATCTTCAGGATGATGGAATCAAGTTAGTTTGATTTTTTTAATGAAAATAATGATATGTTCTTTGTTGTTGTTGAGTTGGGACAAGGTTTTGTCCAGTTCAGTCAGTCTTACAACTTGTTCCAGACTTTTCAGGAGTTTAATCCCCTACTTTGTTGAGATGTCTGAAAGGGACTCTCACTTTGCTGATTTGAAAGTGGAAAATTGCGAGCCTTCATGTAATGAAGTGAGTCAACTTGTAGGTGTTCTTTCAACTTTAAAGAGGCCACTGGATTCTCTATCTATTGGAGAAAATGGCCTTGGCAGGTTAGTCTGGCTTATGTAGTTTCAGTCTAACAGAGTTTAGACTTCCACTCTTGTTATTTCATTTCCAGATGTATTGGTTCTGATATTGCTGTCCTCCAGCAAAGTTGGATCACCATTGGGAAAATTTTTGGGCATAGGTATTCAAGCACTGGAAATTGAAGATATTGGGCTTGGTTCATCTGGCTTTCTGGAACTACAGAAAGAAATAGGAGAAGATTTGAAGCTTGTCTACATCAACATGAGGTTCTATTGATGCCTAGACTTATTCAGAACTTGTGTTGTAGCTTATTTCTGAAACATAAACTGGTTGAATAATATTGTATAGTAAAAACTGTGGAGGGATTGGCAATAATTATAATTTGCTAACTTTTTATTTTTTGGGTTAGTTTCTTTATTTTTTTATGACTGATTCCTGTGGTTTTTTGTAGGAGCATTCGCCAGCTTGTTCCTTGAAATAAGCATTGGCCCATGAATGAGTTATCCAATATTTTGATGGTTTTTTAACATTTTTTGGGGTATGGTTTGTGGTTAAATAAAATAAGTAGGAAATGTTACAATTTAAATGTAATATTTTAACAATCTGGAAGAGGATGAAAGAGGAATTAAACTTGTTTGATTTGTTTTTAGTTTATGTGCTTCTGTATAGAATCCTTGACTTTTGTTTTCAGTTTAGCTAATAGTGCAATTTGACAATTAAATCCTTATTTTGCACATTTAGTGAGTGCAAAAGAAATTTATTTATATTTTTTATTTCTATAAATAGCAGGCGTTATTTTTTTTAAAATAAGGAGAAAAGATGGCGTTTTTGACAAACGTCACTAAATGTCGTTATATGATGTTAGCATATAACTGTAATAGAAAAGATGGCATTTTTGAAAAAACGTCACTAAATGTTGTCATATGACGTCAGTATTCAACTGTTACGGCTTAAACATAACGGATGTTTAAGAAATTACGGCGTTTTAAAAAGCGCCGGCCAAAGTCATTAGTGACATTTGATAAACGTCATATACCTAAGACGGCGGCCGTATCTTCGACGCAAGTTACAAACATCACTTTATCCTTTAACGGTGTTTCGAGACTTATAGTGGCGTTTTTTAAATGTCACTAATGCCAAAAATTCCTGCAGTGACTGTATCCTTGAAAATTCTAGTTATCCATGATACTAACAATTTTCTGGACTTTTGAACCAATCATTGACAAAAAATGGGCAGTGATTTATCAGGCAACAATCTTACTGGACCTATTCCTACCAACTTTTCGGGCTTTCCTCTACTTGAGAGATTGTGAGCATTTTCGGGCTTTCCTGCCAACTTAGTCCATAACAGATAATCTGTAACGCCCTCAAAATAATAACATTAAGCCCATCAAATAGGACATGCATTTACATTTAAACTAACCGCATTCCTTTATTCATTCGAATTCCATTACATAAGTATTACATGTTAACATCAAAACAAAATGCCCTACGGGCTTACAGCTTTCCAAGTTAACACTTGGTTTCAACAAAAGAGTACTAACTCGTTTACACATTAAGCCCTTGGCTTGAAGTTACATGTAATACATCAAAAGTAAAACAACTACACTATGTCCGCCTCTAGCCTCCCAAGCTATGTCCTTGGAGGTGGCATGCTTCCTGCACCTGAAAATGATATTCCCATATAGGGTGAGCCACAGCCCAGTAGAAATACACTAAACCAACCATGGATAATGACTAAAACATTAGCAATTGATAGTTGGTCAACACTGATACAATCACATAAATTACATATTTATGTCAACGACTTACAAGTCCCAATTACTTTTCATTTTCCCTTTTTCAACAGATAAGCTTGCTAGCTCTATCATCATTTCCACAGATATGTATAAAAACTATATCTCACATTCAGATAAGCATAAAAGCTATATCCACATTCTCAACAGATATGTATATCAACAATATCCACAGATAAGCATACAAGCTGTATCCACACTCTACAACAGATATGTATATCAACAATATCCACAGATAAGCATACAAGCTGTATCCACACTCTACAACAGATATGTATATCAACAATATCCACAGATAAGCATACAAGCTGTATCCACACTTCACAAAGATAAGCATATGAGCTCTATCTTCACTTCTCTAGACAAGCATATGAGCTCTGTCTACGGAGTTCATCCCCTATCTCCTCCCAATACCTATCCGGTTTAGAGGTACATCCCCTATCTTCCCCTAAACCGCGGAGTACATCCCCTATCTCCTCCTCTACACATAACGTATATAAACACATTGGTTCTATATACAATCACACAATACACACAATTAATGTATTCTATCAACCGTCAAGTTCCATGACACATTCCATTGATTAGTTTCCGTTTACCTAATCATCATGCATTGTCTACAACAATCTCGACTATCCTCCACCGATAGCCCAAAGCAGTTATTTCTAAAACAGAAAATAAATGCACAAATGGATATTCAATCAACATTTTATTTCCTCATTTCTCACCAATTAATTATCCCAATTAATTAAACAATGTAATTAGGCCATTTTCCATAATTACTATTTCAACCCTTAGGTCCCATTTTCATCAATGATTCAACAATCATTCCATTTTCTATGCCAAACATGCATCTAGGTTTATTATGAATAAAACCCCAACTTTTGTAAAATTACACAAAAGCTCCAAACTTTCACAAAATTACCAAACCAAGCCCAACATCTCAAAATACCAAAATTTAAAGACAAAACCCATAGAGAGGAGTAGGTTATCCCTACCTCAAATTCGGAGTCCCAAAGGAGAAGACGTCAAAACCCAACGTGCTCCAAAACCCGTGATTTTCAGATTAAAATGTAGCCCTCGACGATCAACAACTTTTTTGTAAAGGCCAAAGGTGAGTAAATCACTCCTACTAGATCAAAACCTAGAGAGAAGGTAGAGTCTAGAGTGAGAGGCTCAACAATGGTGATTTTGGAAAAGTAAGAGAGAGAAGAGAAAGTGAAAAAGTGATTTGAAAAGTCACAATTTCGGGACTTAACCCAGTCTTCCGCTCGAGCGTAAAACACCCCGCTCGAGTGTCCACTCACAGACTTCCGCTCGAGCGGCCAACCTCCCGCTCGAGCGCAGAATGCACTCGCCCAGCACTTTTGCAGAACCAGGCCTCCGCTCGAGCTCCCAACCCTACGCTCGAGCGTACAACACTGCACAACAATTACTGAATGGGTGTAATCTACGCTCGAGCGCCAACACCTCCGCTCGAGCTTACAGGCCAAAAATCTGGGCAACTAGTTTTGGTTTCTAAACTCAACCAACCTGAAACAAATCCGCCCAACACATCCTATAACTCGATATACAAGGTACAAAGGATGCAAACACGATAATAAACAACAACCAACATCCACGGACACATGTCCGGATCACTGTACAACAAGGGTAAACCCGAGATCGCTATATAATCCTAGAACAGAATCATGTCATTATACTTGAAAATGGCCCCTTTTGTTTTGTCCCCCTAATAGCCTCATTTTAGATTTTTGAATTTTAACGTCAAATGCTTTAGTCAATGCAAAAGGGCCATTAAAAATCCTAGGGCTTTTTGTAGTTAATGCTTTTGTGGGTAGTATTGTTTTCTTCATTTTGCTTTTTTCTTGTTATCCTAATGGTTGCCTCCTGTTAGTTTATTTGTACACTTCTGAATTTCCTTCACCTACATTTTTTTGTAGAAGTTTCTAGTACATTAATATATCTAAATCATTAATTTTATAATTGTTATAAATTGAAACGTCAATTTTATTGAATAAGTGCTAATGGTTAATTTTTTTTTCTTTTTTTACAGATTGCTTTTGCATGGACTATTGTGGATGTGTACGAAGAGCATTTGTTCTGTATATAGAAGACACTTATTTTGAAACAATTCTCTGTTTTGAAAATCCAATGTTTTTGTATGTAATATTTAATTTAAATGGATTATACTTGGTTTGTATGGATTTATATGATATTTAGAATATGATGTTACAAGTTAAAGTTTTTGAATAGTTGATAATGAAATGAGTATTATTCTGTATACGTACAGGTTGCAGGTTGCATTGATAATGAAATGTATATAATTTAAAAATTAAAGAAAAATATTCAATTTGTGCATTTTAAAAAAATTAATAAATAGAGCTTGAGCTTTTGGCTATTAAACATTTAGTAGCCAAAAAATAAAAAGGAACTTATTGGCGACAAAACAGTTAGTAGCCAAAAAAATGGAAGTTTTTGGCGACTAAAAAATTGGTAGCCAAAAAACTGAAGATTGAAAATATTTTCTTTTTGGCAACTAAATATTTTCTTTTGTGCGACTAAATTTTTAGTGGTCAATTTGTGACTTTTGGCGACTAAAAAAAATTTAGTCACCAATACCTTTCCCAACAATCATCTTGCGACAAAGCTGGCAACCAAAAAATTTAGTCGGCAAAAATCTTCAGTGACTAAAAAAATGACTTTTGGCGACTAAAAATTTAATCGCCAAAAGTGCAATTTGTTGTAGTGTATCTATTTTGAAGTGGGAAAACAAAGTTTTCTAAGTGATCAAAGTAGGAAAGTTATTTTTTTAAATTCTATAGTTATCTTCAGAAGTTAGCAAATCGAACCAAAAAATAAGAAAAGACAAATAATATAGGGACTAAGGTGGGTACAATGACAAACAATTTATATCTAAGAATAAAATGAGTGATTGTCACGACCCGAAACCGCCCCTAGTAGTTTGGTGCCGTGATGGCCAGTAATCCGAGATTACCGAAGGCCAACTTTCAAAATGCACACAACAGAGTATAAATATATGGGGCTCACAAGTACGGAAGCGATACATACAATCAGATTAGTCCATAAGAGCTGTGCATAAGTTAAATGAAATAAAAACCATCTTCATATGGGTTACAACTTAGTTACAAATGAAGCAAAGTACAAATTACATCTTACATTTTAACAAGGGCTTCACAAGCCGACACAAACAAAATGCACGAACTACCGGTCAAGGAATGTAATCTACTAGATTGCCGACATCTTCTTTGCCGACATAACATACATACAAAACACACATCCTGATCAAAAGGCTTCTCAAGCCGACGTTTACGAAATACAAATATTACAAGCCGAGAAGCATGATTTTCAAGACTGCCAACATAATTACAAGTCAAGCCAGCATGACAAAAATCCAAAATAAGCTCGCGAATCACATCTAGGCGTCATCGCCTTCTTGTTCATCACCTACATATATATAGAGAAGGTGAGCTTGGATACTCAGTGAATGGTATAAATAATAAAGGGGTTGAGATGTGCTGCGAAAGTTTAGAGTCATCCAGCATGAGACGTTTAGAGTCCTCCAACATAATTACAAGTCCAGCATGCGAAGGTTTAGAGTCCTCCAGCATGAGACGTTTAGAGTCCTCCAACATAATTACAAGTCCAGCATGCGAAAGTTTAGAGTCCTCCAGCATGCGAAAGTTTAGAGTCCTCCAACATAATTACAAGTCAAGCCAGCATGACAAAAATCCAAAATAAGCTCGCGAATCACATCTAGGCGTCATCGCCTTCTTGCTCATCACCTACACATATATAGAGAAGATGAGCTTGGATACTCAGTGAATGGTATAAATAATAAAGGGGTTGAGACGTTTACTCATTAATAGCCGAAGTCCTTTCCAACAATACAAGTCAAAACTTTATATAACAAGGGATGGACCTCGTCCATCTAACAAATCTTCAAGCTTCAAGGGATGCTTACTAGTATCAACATATTATAAATGATAACATCCCGGCAAACATATCCACGCGGTAAACCGTCAGTGGCAAAATGAGACATAGCAAGGGAGATATCTCAAACATGGGTGCTACAAAAGTTTAGAGTCCTCTAGCACAAGGGACTTTCAAGACAAGATGTGCTGCGGAAGTTTAGAGTCCTCCAGCACGAGGGACTTTCAAAACGAGATGTGCTGCGAAAGTTTAGAGTCCTCCAGCACAAGGGACTTTCAAGACAAGATGTGCTGCGAAAGTTTAGAGTCCTCCAGCATGAGGGACTTTCAAACGAGATGTGCTGCGAAAGTTTAGAGTCCTCCAGCACAAGGGACTTTCAAGACAAGATGTGCTGCGAAAGTTTAGAGTCCTCCAGCACGAGGGACTTTCAAACGAGATGTGCTACGAAAGTTTAGAGTCCTCCAGCACAAGGGACTTTCCGAGAAGGTCATCAAAATGAGGTAATACTTGATATACAAAATATGGACAATTATTCATGCTTAACAAATGCTTTCAAAACAAAGCAAATCAAAGTCTTTATCAAAACATATAACATAGCTTTATTAAAAATGCCACTCACCTAGTTCTGCAAACATCGGGGTCAAGGCAAGTCCAAGGCCTACAAACACATGGCAAAGTCTATTGAATGCACTTCTCAAAACAAGTCTTGCATGCATGCAAATGACCTCGGCATTCATCAAAACTAAGCCAAATCAAATCAAGACACTGTTTCTTATTTCTGGAAAACAAGCTAGGCAACTACCAGGTCTAGGCCGAGGTCCCACACCTCCTTGCCGAGGTGTGACCCCGATGGCCACATTCAAAAGCGAAGTCGGGAAAATCTGGGTTTTCCTCTTGATAAACGTGAAGAACATGAGCATGGAGAACATGAAGAACATGAACATGAGGAGATGAATGCATAGATCAAAACTTGTTATTACGAAAGCTGAGATTACATGCTATGAATTCAAAAACATGGACCTGGGTACCCATACTCAAGGATCTTATCAAAACAAACACAAAAACATGAGCCTTGACACAAACTTTCGGATCTAACGAGGCTTTTCTTCAAGAATACACGAAAACCATTTTCTCTTTCTAAAACCATCTTTAAATCAACGCATGACGTGCCGAACAGGTTTGATCATGTAATGCAGCTAGATGATCAATAAGAACAACAAGAGTAAGTTAAGATTCTAACCTCAAAACTCGAATCTAACGGTTCAAGCCCCAACGATCAAGCTTGGAAGTTCACTCTCTATTGCTCAAACTTCTCCTTCTTCTTCCTAGAGTTTCTCTCTCTAAAAGGCAAGATTCGATACAAAATGATATGTTTCTCCTAACAGTCACTGACTTAATCCCTCTGCTGGGACACGTGGCACCGGCTGGTTAGCTCTACTCGAAAAGGTGACTGATTGATTAGACAAGACCATGACAAAGTGTATTCAACAAGCTAAACAGCAAAAGTACTCCGGCAAATAACGACATCGGCTAACAACAAGACTCCGGCAAGCAAGTGGCAAGGACGTCGGCTTGGAGGGACAACACTTGACTAAGCTGTGCCACACCTTAGCCTAGATGTGCCACACCTCGGTCTAGGTCATACCATTCCAGGAGCAAAATCGCTAGTGCAAGGATCAAGGATCTAGAACGCCTAGATATAAACATCTCGGCCTAGATGATGCACACCTCGGCCCAGGCGACGCGCGCCTCGGCCTAGGTGGTGACATCTCGGCCAATATGCCAAGGCGGAGATGGAGGTCAATCGAAGGGATTCCACGACAGTTCTAAGTGGAAAAGGTTTCGAAGGTGACTAGGCTTAAGATGACCTCGGCAACACACCAGACAAGAACAAAGCATGCAAGCAATCATTCGAGCAAAACAAGACAAGATTTGCAGATGCACATATCAAAACAAGATCATCCTTGAATGTATGCAAGTATGACTAAGTTAAAACGAGGGTTGTTACAGTGATGGTAAAAAGGTAGTGACCGACTACGAAATAATAGGCAACATTTATAAATGTGTCAAAGTCATTTATACCCAACATCATCATTTGGACATAATGACAACATGACACTAGTAGTGGCAACAATGCTATTATAATGGCCTAAGTCGATGATGATGGTTGTGTTTCAGTGGATCAAAGGGCACGATTAATTGAAGTTGGTAGCAATAACATTGTTGTCTAATTCACTAATAATGACAAGGAAAGAAAGAACGAGAGTCAATGAGATAGTCATAGCAACAACATTTTAGGTAACATTAACATTGACGATAATGACTCTGTTTGTGTGTGTGTGTGTGTGTGTGTGTGTGTGTGTGTGAGAGAGAGAGAGAGAGAGAGAATTGTAAAATGAGAAACGTAGTTAGAGTGTCACGCATTTTTGTCAATGATAATGTTTGAGGTAATGAAAACACAACAACAAAATTACATATAAATGGTGACCGATCAACCAATCAATTACTGTTCGAATATTGACTAAATTGATATTAATGATTAGGCTTTTACTAATTGATTGGGAACTATGAATAAGTTGGGAATTAATTGGTTTAGTGTGGCTTACGAAAACTAATTGATTATTGAATCAATTAGGTTTATTATATAAAGGATCCCTACAATCAATTGTGATATTTGAATATCCCTTATATTCCAATGGATTGTACAATCAATTGTGATAGTTCGAAACTCTGGCCACTAATCGATTGTATAATCAATTGTGGTCTTTCAATCCAATCGATTTTGCAATCAATTATGATTTTCCATTCACTCCAATATGCTATACCAATTGATTACACAATCAATTGTGTTTGAAATTTTAAAAGTTATGATGTTTTCTTAATGTTGTTATGATTTTCTAGACAAAATTACAACCAACATGATATGTTATGATACATTGATAAAAGTTATAATAGTTTGTTAATGTCGTTATGATTGTGGGAAAAAAAGTTATACTCAATGTGTTATGGTTATGATTCATCAGTAAAAGTTATGACTTGTACCACCAAAAGTTATGATTTGTCATGGTGAATCATAATAAAAAATGTTACGATTCAAATGTTATGATAATTAATTAGAAATAACTATATTTGTTATGAGTTGTCATTATATTGTTATGATTTATAGTGTCTTTGTTATGATACTTTGGTGAATATTATGACATTGTTATGATTCATTGTAGTATTGTCATGATATTTGAAAAACGTTATGATTCTTTCATGTAACCTGTTAAATGACCTGTTTAGCAAGTTACTTTTTATGACGTGGCACAATATGAACCACACAATAAGTGCATATCATATGCCCTTTTAGAAGGTGCACATTGTAGACTTTTCTTATTTTTAATATAGTCAGATAATAGGAAAAGAAAATTTAAACCAAAGATTAAGGTTTTTTTTATTTTTTATTTATTAAATAAAAGCGAACAACATAAAATAATATTAAGCCACAGGTAAGCCATTAATCTAAATAATACCATGTACTGAAAACCTCAAGGTATAGATTTTGAATATGAATTTTAATTTGACAAATAATGAGTTTTATTTTAATCTTTAAAATAAGCTCAACACATTTTATAAAACTATTACTTTTTATAGATATTGGTTTTTGACAAGACTAAACCCATTAACATCTCAACATATATACAAGAGAGGAAGAAAGATAAACATAGATAATGAATCAACTTATTCTAACTCAAGTCATACATATTCATAACAATAGCAATTTTAAACTTATTATCCTTAAGCTCTCTAATCACGGTGGGAATTCAGCTGGTTTTTTCACCATACTCTTTTTTTTTTTCAAAAAAACTGAAAAATCTTAAACCAAATTTCTTTTTAAAACACAACGGCTTTAGAATTTTAGAAAAATGTCATGCACTAATATAATTTAATTACTAAAATGATTAGGAGATGCTGTGAGCCATTCCTTTACTTGGGAAGGAATGGCTACCAAGAATTTCAATACATGAACTATGGCATTATAACCATCCATTGAGTATATAATGTTGGTTCCCACAAACTGAATTTCTACAGATGGCCAAGTCGTACAAAGTAAAATCAGTGGCATATCCCGCAAACTGAATTTCTATGGATTTCTTGAAAATCTTATATCTGTAGTCCCCTACAAACAAAATTTGGGGCCAAGTCACATAAAGTAAAATTAGTAGCATATCCAAAGTGTAGCAGATGAATAGAATTATCAACAAAAAAAAAATTGTTACAAGTGGAAATAGTACTAATTTCGGTGTAGAAATGGGCTTTCTTGAAGATTATGTCGGATATGTCTGCACTAGTGAGGACAACCATTTATCTCATATGCACTGAATTTCCAACAGCAGATTGGTACCCAAAAAAAAAAAAAAAAAAGAAAAACCTATAACAAAGTTTGTAATCAAAACAAATCATAGCTTACGGGCAAAATTACAAAAAAACTTCCACATAATGTTAAATACAGTGCCTAAATGACAAACACTTATGCCTTGCATCTCTCATTAGCAAACCATTGTCATTAACTGATGACAAGCAGATAAAATTGGGGCACGACTCACAAGAGAAGACTTTTTATTTTATTTTATTTTTATTTTATCAAACACAAGAAAAGGCTCTGATTCAGACTCTATTGGCTTCATGCTCGTGAAATTTTGGACTCATCAGTGAGCTAGAAGGTCTATGGACTTGATTAAATCTAGGGCTCTGACCCAACTTTAGTATTTCTCAAATCCACAATTCAGTGCAATAAATACATGGGGAGAACTTTGCCCGATGTATGGTTTAGATTTGAGGGAAAGATTGTCGGTACATGATAAAGATGAAAAGTCTCATATCAGGAACAGAAAATAAAAAAGGAAGAGTTTTAATATTATGTTGGATGGACTCACCACTTAAACAAGTTTAAGCTTTTAGGTTGGTATCTGTTTCAAACAATACATGTTGAGAGTCTAAGTTTTACACAAGTGGACTCCTTGGATTCCTGAACATAAACTCGCTACGAATGAATCACAAGCTCCTCTTAAAAAATTCAAGCAACAATTCATTGTTGTACAATGAATTATTACTAGTCAATCACATGTCAATAAATAGCAAATTGAAAAATATTGTTTGCCAAACACAAAGAAGCGTGAAAATAAACATGCAATACTGTTAATTGAGATAAAAGAATTTTGGATACAAGCTCCATTACAAAGCAGAGAAAGTAAAATTACACACATTGGGTACTTTTTTCCCCTTTATTTACTCTTCAAATCTGCAGCACACAGTAGGCGAGCATACCTTTAATTAGAGAATAGTTTTGATATAGCAAAGCAAGACAATTATTTGGAAACACAAATCATAGGATGCATATGTCCTTACACAATGGCTTCCTAAGTAAGGTGGACATCACATACCATAGGAAGTAGGTCAGCCTTCTTTACATTTGACAACTGCAAAGAGAAAATGAAAACTCAATAATAAACTAGCTAAATCTATCAATTAAGGGCAGAGCTATCAATATTTTGCTACAAATTATGTTGATTGTTTGCTTCTTTTTTTTATTTGTATTTTTGGGAAAAAAATGAAAATTTCAAAAACACCCATTGCCTACATATTGTTTTCATTTTTGCACAACAAACATTTTTTGAAATTTTGGAAATAACTTTTTTGCATCTCCTAAAAAGTGGGATAGGTTTTAGAAAAAATTTCTGAAAAAAGTATTTTAAAAAAAAAAATTCACAAAACAAGTCTGTATTTCTGTAATGGCAAATTCTTTTCAAATGAGAATTGTATGATTTTTGGGTATAGCTTGAGGTAAACCATGAATTGTCCACTTATGAGAGTTATTCCTCATAAATTCATAATTTGGTTTGCAATCTAATTAAGATTCAGCATGGATTTCATCTTCCAGTGTGCTGGTCCATATATCCTGGAAAAAAAGAAAAAGAAAAAAAGAAAAAAAAGAGGAAAACATTACAATAAACATTGATAATGACAAAAAATAAAAATGGAGAAACCTAATAGTATTGTCTATGAGGATGGAAAACAAGATATTTAAACAACCTATGAATGATTTCGTAAGCTGACAAATCTATCAAGTGTATGTTGAATGGGCCTCAAAGAAAATATATAGATTGAAAAGCAAATTAATTTTATTTATCCCTTATGTATTAAAATTTATATTGAAAACTCACAACATTTTTAGATTACTTATCGATTGAATAAAGATCTTACACAATGCACGAGGACCACATATTGCTCTAAGAGTGATAGCAAGTAGGCATTCTTTCCCTCTTCCACTTTTTGGTGAATAACACTTTCTTTCATCACTCCAAGTTATGGCCTCTATCACTTTTTGATTGATTGTATATAACTCTTTCTTTTTTTTTGGTCTTAAGAAAAATAAAATATTTAATATAAATATACATGTAGTGTAGCCGTGGACGTAATGACAACTTATTATTATTATTAGGCCATTAAGGTGATTGCCTAAGGTCTTACTTTTGCAATTCGGCAAATTAAAGCCCACAAAAAAAAAAAAAAAGGCCTCCCTAATAAAAAGGAAAAATTGGTGAAATATCCTTTCCAACTTTTGGTAGTAAGAGAGGTCCAATATGTTTTTTCTTATTAGTTAAGGTTTCTCAATAATATTATTAGAGAAATTTCTCTTTGAAGAGTTTGAATTTCTCTATACTGAATTTTCTCTATGAAAATGTTGAGAAACCCTTAAAAACATTAAAACATTTACATTAAAAAGGCATAAAAACAAAAGACAAAAATAAATCCATTGTTCGCATTTTCTTTTTTCTTTTTTATTTAAGGAAAGGCATGTCTTCCATCTTTATCCAGAGGCCTCAAAAACAGTTATTGTCCAAAGGTTATTACACTAAAATTTGATAAAAATCTCTCAAATAAGAATAAAATTATTTAAATGGTTATAAATTCTATGCATGGTAGGGAGCACTACCATGTGAGTAGTTGATAGAATGTTAAATAATTTATTATCTGTTGTACAAAAGCCTTTGATAATAGGCATAAATGAATACTTATTGTCTAAATCTAAAAGGCCAATAGAAGGTAAAACTTCTTTATCCATCAACTTAACACTTCAAAATAAAAATAAAACTCCATCCACTCAAAAGAACGCTGTTTGGGATGTGCTATATAAGTGCATTTTTTGACTTTTTGGCTAAAAAAGTGGAGAAGAAAATATGAATGTTTGGGATAACTTTTCGACTTTTTATGAAAAGATGTGTAATAAAATATTGTAGTAAAATAAAAATGACCATTTCACCCTTTTGACGTTTTGACTTTTAACTTTTTAACTTTCTGGGTAGTTGAATTCAATAATTTTGCCCTAGTGGCTTCCCCACAAGCTACCTTTGAATAGTGTAGGATTTTTAGCTTTTTTAGTAATTTTTTGACTTTTTGACTTTTTAAGTTTATCCCAAACAAATTGTTTTTAACTACAATAATAAAAGAAAACAGTGAATTTTACATTAAAAAGTGTAATATAAAAAATTCAAAAATATTATTTGAATGTAATAAAGGGCCTCTTTATGCACAAAATTCATGCACAGAAATATACCTAGAAAAATAATATGTGGTTAAGATTCAACTCCTATGTAGTGGAGTCTACATTTTGAATGAATTTGGACCGTATATTAAAATTTTTGAGCATTTTTAAGTGTATAAATTTAGTGTGTGTAGTATTTCTCTAAATCTAATTCGAAATTACTATAGATCCGTAAATATGTACAAACTAAATTATCAACTACTCACGATGAGGAGTTGATAATTTGATTTGTAATTTATTCAAAAATGCTATGTATCATGAATTTTCATCTTGAAACTTACTTTGAAATTGAAGTGTATGGTGTAAATTTAAAATTAATCAGATGTGGATCATACAAACACAACGAATATATAGTCCATTGGTTTACTATTTTATTGTGTTATCGACAAGGACTCAATTTAATTTAATTTAATAATAAATAAAATAAAAAAAATGCGCTTATAATGTATGTAATTAATTACCTGATATATATATATATATATATATGTTAAATGTGTAAAATAGAAGTGCCTTTGCTCGTAGTGTATGTAAGCCGTTCAAGTTGATGAATAGCAGCAATGGAAGGTTGGAAGACATATTTCAGTTGGGGGAACTATGGTGGGTGCAAGTGTCACTTACAACGCTTCATGTATTGGTAATTCTTTTCCCCAACTTCTACCTACATTTAGTTCTCCCATTTCAGTTTGCCACATGAAACGAACAAAATCAAATACGTTTTTCCAATTTCTCGCATTCGAATACCATAAGTTTCTCTAAATATTGTAGCCTTTGAACCAAATTGAATGGAAGAAAAACAATTGATAGTTCAAGACATTCGTTAACTTCCAATCTACTGAGCTTTGAGAAGCATGCCCAGCTGAAAGTAGCAAGTGCACCTGCACATATCCCTTCGAAAGTATCCAATTTTCAGAGTGCTGATTATTCCAGGTTAAAGAGCAATTGCAGATCAGGTGGTTGTGGCCGTGGTGAAATCCCCCATTCCTCTGTGTTGATCAAGTATTCGAATTGTGAACATTTACGAATACTCACATACTTCAAGACATTTAGTTTAGACCATCTACATCGGACAAAGTTAATTGTTTCTCATATGACTCTTCAGAAGCAGTCTGTGCTACCCGAATATAAGAGAAATATGTAAAATCATTTTTAAGCAAACTTAACTGTGAATTCATTGTTCACCAGTACTGAATTGGTCCAAAATGTTTGTTTGATGGTTCTCAAAAGTGAACTCAACAAGCCTTTATATTTCACTTCCATGTCAAAACAGGGTTCATGTATTTGGGCTAATATTCTGGATAAAGGCAATAGATAGTGTTCTTTAGCTTCTTCTTTTTTAAGACTTCCATAAACTTATTGATCGACACTTTCAATGGTTGTTCGAAATGATTTTCTAAGTTCATTAGTTGCCTCTTTCCATTCTATGAGAAAGTTGTTGTCTCTCATTGCCCTTCCAACTATGACAATCGATAAGGGTAAACTTTGACATTCGCTGTGAAACTACATCACCTAGGCATTCAATGTGGGGTAGTTAACAACATCGCCAGCATTCCTCCTAAACAAGTCTCAATATTCTTTTTCAGACAAAACTTGAGGTCAGTCTATTCCTTCTCAAAAAGCTCACTTAAATCTTTTTTGTGGTCAGGTCTATTGTGTTCTACATAAAGATTTTTTGTGGATTCAGTATAAGTCTTTTTGTTTCTCTCAATAATTTGACATATCTGCATCTAGAACTTCAGGAAATGACCATCTTATGATCTGCTAAAGCATTACATCCAGCAACCCTTACTTGGGAAGGAATGGCTACTTAGACTTTCAAAACTCAAAAAATACTCGACTAAATGAACTACCATCCATTGAAGATATAACTTTTGTTCCCACAAACTGAATTTCTATTGAATTCTTGAATATTTTATATCTTTAGTCCACTTCAAATGAAATGTGGCACCAAGTCATACAAATAAAATCAGCGGCATATCCAAAGTGTAGTGGAAGAATAGAAATTACACCCAAAAAAAAAATATTAAAATTTCATTGAGCCGTGATTGATACAAGTTGAAATGTACAAGTAATTTTGGTGTAAAACTGGCCTTTGTGATGATTATGTGGGATACATTTGCACTTATGAGGCATTGGACAGCCATTTATCTCATAAGCACTAAATTACCAGCAACAGATTGGTTCAAATAACAAAAGTAAAAAAAAAAAAAAAAAAAAAAGTAGATCGAGAAGAAGGTATATAATCAAAACATATCATAGCTTAAGAGAAAAATTACAAAAGGCTTCAACAAATTATATTAAATGCAGTGCCACATATTACCTACATCTCTCATCCGCAAACCATTGTCATTAGCTGACAACAAGTAGCTAAAATTGGGGCATAACTCACAGGAAAAAACTTTGATTCAAACTCTTTGCCTTCAATGTCACGCCCTCAAAATAATAACATTAAACCCATCAATATAGACATGCATTGATATATAAAAGTTCCACATTCTTTTATTCATCAGAGTTCCATAATCGAAAGTATTACATGTTAACAATAAAAGCAAATGCCCTAGAGGCTTACAGCTTTCCAAGTTAACACTTGGTTACCACAAAAGAGTGCGAACTCATTTACACATTAAGCCCTTGGCTTGAATATACATGTAATACATCGAAGAAATAAAACAACAAAAGTCCGCCTGCCTCTAGCCTCCCAAGCTATGTCCTTGGAGGTGGCATGCTACCTGTACCTGAAAATGATATTCCCATAAAGGGTGAGCCACAGCCCAGTAGAAATATACTAAACCAAATATGAACAATGACTAAAAGATTAGCAGTTGATAGATGGCCAACACTGATACTTTCCCTTATCACACTTTACGGTTTCATGACATACAAGTCCATATTACAGTCCATTTTCCAGTTCCTTTTAATTCTCAATTTATAACCATGGCTCAGAACCTGGCCAAACAACTCACATGAGACAGTAACTCATATCAAGCACTTCCCATTTCATACAGATAAGCATACAAGCTATATCATCACTTCCACAGATATGCATAAGAGCACTATCACACTTCCAATGACAAGCATATGAGCTTTGTCAACACATTACTAGATAAGCATATGAGCTCTATCTACGGAGTCCATCCCCTATCTCCTCCCAACAACATCCGGTTTAGAGGTCCATCCCCTATCTTCTCCTAAACCGTGGAGTACATCCCCTATCTCCTCCAACACAACACAATGCATATAAACAACAATTATACACATCATCACACAACACATAAATTTAATGTATTCTTTCAATAGTCAATCTCATTGACACATTCTAGTGATTAGTTTCAGTTTGCCTAATCATCATGCATTGTCTACAACAATCAAGACTATCCTCCACTGATAGCTCAAAGCAGTTATTTCTATACAGAAAATAAATGCAACAATGGATATATATAATCAACATTCCAACTAGGTGAGTGATAAATAATCCAACTACACCCTTTAATCCCACAACTTTCCAAATCAATTCCTCATTTCTCATAATTAATCATGCGAATTAATTAACCAATGTAATTAGAGCATTTTCCATAATTAACATTACAACCCTTAAGTTTCGTTTTCATTAATGTTTCAACATTAATTTCACATTTCCACGCCAAACATGCATTTTGGTTTTATATAATTAAAACCCCCAACTTTTGTAAAATTACACAAAAGCCCCGAACTTTTCACAAAATTACCAAACCAACCCCAACATCTCAAAATACTAAAATTTAAAGACAAAGCTCATAGTAAGGAGTAGGTTATCCCTACCTCGAAGTTAGAGCTCGGATGGAGGAGAGACCCAAAACCAACGTGCTCCAAAGACCAAGATTCTCGGATCAAAACGACGCCCTCGACGATCAACACAACTTTTACAAAGGCCGAAGGTGAGGAACTCACCCTAGCTAGATCAAAATCTAGAGAGAAGGCAAGATTTTAGAGAGAGGAGCTCTCAAAATGGCTTTTAGAAAAAGTAGGAGAGAGAAGGGAAAGTAAAAAGTGATTTAAAATCACCCAGCGAATAACTCATATATGTATGACCCGCTCGAGCGGAGAACACGACGCTCGAGCGCCAAGAACAAAAATCTGGACACGCTCGAGCGCAATGAGGCCTGCTCGAGCGCCAAGACACAAGAATAAAGCACATCCGCTCGAGCGAGAAAACCAGTCCGCTCGAGCACAAATCTCCCTCTCCCAAAACCCTCACCAAGACAGTACTACCCGCTCGAGCGCCAACAATCCCGCTCGAGCGCGACCCGCTCGAGCGTAGAAAAACCCGCTCGAGCGTAGAAAACTCCTCTGCAGAAGTTTTGCAGGGACACGAAATACTGGGAGTGTGCAATCTCCGCTCGAGCGCTAGAACACCCGCTCGAGCGCTAGACTAGAAACCAAACTCCGCTCGAGCGCAGAATGACCTGCTCGAGCGTAACACCAAAAACCTGGGCAACAAGGATATAGACGAAGGCTTAACCCACCTATTCAACACAAGCCCATAAACATCCCAAAACTCAAACAATGGATTTAAAGGATGGCAACAAGATAGATACAACTACCAACTCCACGGAATCGAGTCCGGAATACAACAGAACAGTAAAGGGACAACCGGGATCGCTATATTCAAGCTCATGTATATACTCCAAGCACAAAACCATTGCTGTATGAGGGAAGATTGCTAGATGGTCCATGATTCCTCACTAGTGAGCGGAAAGGATTCCCTGTGTCACGAGTTGAGTAAGATGCAGTCCAACACTATGAAGGACTTGTTTAGCCCTTATTTGTTGCCTTTGTAGTTACAAGCATGCTTACGTTGTCATTTTCTTCTATTTTGCTTGACGACGTCATTATTATGAATAGACGCTGTCAATATTTGTCAGACAAACTATAAATGAGTTGTTTAGACATTTCCATAGTGACTAAGACCTTCCTTCCAAATAGGGCTTGCAATGTTTTCCTATGTTTTCCTTAGTTCATGATGTCAAGATGAATAAATGTTGTAGTCAATATTTGTTGGATTTAAACATATAAAGCATAAACTATAGCACTGTTTTGAATCATGGATTTGGATAGAGAATTGGAAAGGGAAAGAGAAATAGAGAAAACATTTAGCTTATATTTTATTCACTTTTTACTCACTTTTTACGTTTTCCTTTCCAAATCCCTACTCAAATCCATGATCCAAACACAGCCTAAAGGAGTAGCTTGGACATTTCCATAGTAACTAAGGCTCTTTTGTCACGCCCCATATTTTATTACTCAGATAACATTACCAATATTCATTAATTAAGTCCATTTACAAATAACATTTCATCCTTGGATGAAATGATGAATATTTAAATATACATATTCCCTCTGGTTATACAACAATGATATTTACATACCAATAAAAGAAATGCCCTAAGGCTTACAATAAAAGAGATGACACTATTCTTTACAAAAAAACACTCAGCCAAACAAACAAATGAAGTAGTACAATCCATCACTATATTACACTTATGAAATGGCAAGACCAATTGTTTGATCTTCAAATCCGAAAAGCATTCCATGTACACATGTACAGGCAGGGAGTAAGCAACCACTAGCTCACCAAACAATCTCATATTAAAACATTAGAAGATATGCGGGTATCAAACTACTCATACAAATACGTGAAATCATATCATGTCAAAACCATATGATTTTATTACATAATCTCTTAAATCCAATTTATTTAATTAACCACAACAAGTTAACTTAAATAAATAAACATGTTTCAATAGTAACAGGACATCATTTTCAATTCATTCAATTATCTCATTATCAATTGAATCAAATAGTTAAACAATTCATCAAATCCATTTTATACAGTCTTATGAGATGAATGCTTATGCCATGTCATACTCAAAATATTTTTCTCATCTTTTGAAAATCTTACGCACAATGCCAATTTGAAAAACATATTAATCCAACAATTTCAATAAAATTCCAAGATGGTAAATACGACTCAGGTAATCCCTAGGCTGGTGTCTGCAAGTTGACTATACAAGTACTACCAAATTGTCATTTTTGCCGGTATTAACCGGAAGGCTCGACACCTATCCGCACGGGTTTCTGGTCTTTTACCATGGACACTCAGGCCAACTTAACCAATATCAAACTACACCCCCTAGCTAGACTTACCAACGTATTTACCCAAAACAATTCAAAACGATCTTGTTTTGCCAAAAACAATTCCTTTCTCAAAACGATAGTTTTCAATTGCAATTTGAAATCAATGATAACAATGAAATGGAATGGCAATGCAATATGTAACAATGCATTAAAATAGTTCCAATTTCAATTCCACCACACAATGCTCCATTGTGATCAATTTCCATTTCTCTATCAATGTAATACCATGATACAATCCCAAGAGATAATATAATAATGTCAATGTTCATGTATGTACCACATGTAAATCAACAACTTCCAACTTAGTCTTTTCAAGACAATTCAACAATATTCTTTACATAAAACAAACTTCGAAAATCAAACATTTTCTTATCTTTTCACGAATTCACGAATCTCCTCATTTAAAGACCAACATGGTAATCCTACCGGTTACCAAATCAAAACTTTTAAACAATAGGTTCATCAATAGCAATAACATATGACCCCAAAACGAGTTCAAGGTTTCATCAAATTCTAACTCACATACTTTATCAATGAAATGTAATTACAATCTTTCTAAAAACTCCTCCCCTTCCCAAACATTAAATAGAATCAAATTTCCATTTTTCTCACGCAAGTAAAATCTTGGGATCTTCAAGTTCAATCATACTTGTCATAAGCGTAAGTGAATATTCCAACGCTTAATCAATTTTATGAATATCTTCTCATGACTATAATTATAAAATATAACACGGTGTTCACTTTCCAATTATCAACATCAACCCCATCGATTTAAACCAAGGAAAATAAATAAATAATTAAAAGTTTTGATAACTCATTATTATTTTAACCTATTTATCCATTTGCTCCAAAACGAGCTAAAATCACAATATTTTCTTTTCTTGTCAAAGACCACCAAAACCATTCAAATATCTCATAAAAATTTTAAAGTACTAAATTATTATTATAACATTACTCAACTAGTAAAACTAGGAGTCCAATACTAAATCACCTCAACTTAACTAATACTCTTAGTTCAACTTGTTTCACACCCGAATGACTTCATCTCACTTATTTTCTCCAACATCTCATACTTATGAAATATTAACATTTCCATCATACTATAGTAAAAGTTATGGTATAATCTCAATAACACACTTTTAACCAAACTAATTTAATCCTCTAAATTAGTAAGTTTATTATCTTCACATTTTCCCAAAAGAAATAATACCAAATATAACTCAACGCAACTCATCTTTCAAGTATAATGACATTTCATGCCAAGCTACTCAAACAACCAATCTTTCCCAAATTCTCTTTAAATAACAATTTTCACAACCTTTCTAAAGTTAACTAATCAATATGATATTTACATCAAAATTTTTGAAATATGCCCAAGAGTGCACTTTTAAGATTGAGAGTTCAAAAGTCCTCATTTCATAATTTCATTTTCGCAAAAATGAACAAAAACTAAATCATCAACACACATCACCTTTCACAAAATATCAAAAATGTAACACTCGTAGAACTTTTCATTGTGGGTGATTTTCCGATCACACTGCCCGACTCAGTATTCAACTGGAGAACACTGGTAGAATAGATGACACCTGGCTAACCTGTAACAGAAAGAGAAGATTCCGGCGGTGGTTTGTCCACCCGGGGGCACTCCGACGATCAAGTCAGTATATCTCTCAAAGATAATCAATAGTGCAACTCTCACTATTCAGGATATAAATTGCGTACCTTAGGCCCACGGGGGTGCCTCTCTTTTATAATTAACTCAATCCTTATCCCACTAGAAGCCTGACCTCTATGGACTCCTGTTCAGTATATACTTTGGACTCCTCAAGAGATAAGGATAGATTCCCTAAGAACATTATGCTTATCCATCTTGAAGTCTTCCCTCATTCTAGGACTCTTGTCCTTTATCCGCTTATCTTGACTCCGATATCTTCGGAGATAACCTCGGCTTAACCGAGATCACCTCGGCGACATGACCTGGACACGTGGCACCTCAGCTGACACGTCGGCGTCACCTTGTGTCACGCCCTCAAAATAAACCCATTATATATATATATCATTGACATGCATAATTTAATGAAAACATTTTATTAATTCATTCATCAGAGTATTACTAAATAAAAGCATTACATGTAACATCGAATAAAATGCCCTACAGGCTTACATCTTTCCAAGCCAACACTTGGATACAAAAATACGAGTTCTAACTCAATACAAGAAAAGCCCTAAGCTTGAATGTTTACATGTACTAATAAATAATGACAATTCACTAAAGATAGTCTTCTTCAAAATCCAGAAGCCAAACCCTCCCAAGCTAAGTCCTTGGAGGTAGCTTATCACCTGAACCTGAAAATGATATTCCCATGAAGGGTGAGCCACAGCCCAGTAGAAACATACTAAACCACATATAAGCAATGAATAAAGCAATAGCATTCAACAGATGGTTAACCAAGATAATCAATTACTTCATTTTACAGTCTCATGACACTATTGTCTAAGATACGTTTTACTTTCCAATTTTATCAACATGGCTCAGAACCTGGCCAAACTTACAACAGTGAATTACATATATCATATTCACATCCTTCCAATATCAACAAACAAATGAGACTCAAGCTCAAATCAAAACACTTCATACTTCCAGATTGATACACATTTTAGTGCTGTATCAATAAAACACTTCTATATAAATAAGCACACATAAAAGTGATGCTAATGGAGTCCATCCCCTATCTCCTCCCAAACAAAATCCGGTTTAGAGGTCCATCTCCTATCTTCCCCTAAACCGTGGAGTACATCCCCTATCTCCTCCCACACAAAACAATGTATGCAAATGCAATGCTCAATCAATACACGTATTTTCTGTATCAATGCTATAGTCAAAATTAATGACTTAACCAATGTGATTAGTTTCAGTTATTCCTAATCCACATGCAATGTCTACAACAATCACGACTATCCTCCACCGATAGCCCAAAACAGTTATTTCTAAACTGAAAATAACTATGTCAACAATTCAATAGACAAATGATTCAAATTATCCAACTACGCCATTTAATCAATGAATTCCCCAATTCCATGAATTAATTATACAAATTAATTTAATAATATAACTAGGGTTTTTTCCAAAATTTACCAAAGTATCCCCAACATATCAAAATACCAAAACTTAGAACAAAACCTATAAAATGGAGTAGGAAATCCCTACCTCGAAGAAAATAACCCGAATGGAGAAGACAGAGATGAAGACCCAAATACCAATGTGCTCCAAACAACCAACAATTCAGATTAAAACGAAGCCCTCGACTCACACGCTCTTTTTAATGAAGGATCTAGGGTAGAAACACACCCTAAGAAGATCAATCCTAAGAGAGAAGGTGTGTATAGGGAGAGAAAACTCGTAACTAGGGTTTTGGAATATGAAAGTGTATGAAAAACAGATCTGAAACACGCTGCTGCCTATTTAAACCTGACAGGCTCGCTCGAGCGAAGACTTGGTCGCTCGAGCGACCAGACACAGAGAAGCTACGCTAGAGCCAGGAAGCCTTGCTTGAGCCAACAACCCAAATGCTCGCTCGAGCGAAAGAAAACTCGATCGAGCGAAGAACTCAAACCCTCAGGTCTGTAACCAGACACACGCTCGAGCGAAGGAACTATCGCTCGAGCGAAGAATGGACTAACTCGCTCGAGCGAAGAAAAGCTCGCTCGAGCCAAGAATGCAAAGCTACAGGTCCATACTGGACGCCACCTCTCACTCGAGCGACCAACTCCTCGCTCGAGCGAAGAACGAAAAACCTGGACAGCAACACTTGGTTTCTAAACCCAACCAACCTGAAACAAACCTGCCCAACACATCCTATAATTCCAAATGAGAAAATAAGGGACAACAACAACAATTATACAATGACAGAATCTACGGAACCTAAGTCCGGATACAATTAACAAATGGGAAAAGACCGGGGTCGCTATACCTTGCCACGTGTCGGTACTCAAAAATATATCCTTACAACTGCCCCCTAGGTTCTATTACCTCGGCATTCTGAGGTGATGAAACCTATATCTGTGCCCCATGCTAATTCATCGGTTTTATCCGAGATCATCATCATAGGCCGACATGTCTTCTTAAAGATCAAGAATTCCAATGAACTCCTTTATACGTATGAGCTGTCAAACATCACTTTTCAACCATTTTCATTCACGCGTTTCATCCTTATTGGATCGTGCTTGTGACGCGCCTATAAGTCGTTTCGCGCCTACATGTGCCGTCTGATGCATTCGCTGTCGCAGGCGCATTAATTGTCCTCTTTTGCCGCCCTTTCAAGTTTTCCACAAAACTTGTTTTTCCCTCTTTCGTGTTCTTCATTTTTACATCGATTCCTTTGCTTTTTCTCTCTCTAGCTCTTGAATATGCCATTGTTCCAGTCCTCAAGCTTTGCAACTGCCTTCATTCTTCCTTCTGGTGAAGCTTCCGCCGTTTCTGTTACTTCTGTAACCGTTGTCTGACTTCGGCGATCCTTACACCGGCTTCTTTTCTTCGGTAAGTTTACTGTTCCCTTTATTTTCCATTCTTTGATTTTTTCTTGAACTCGTTGCCATTACTGTTTTGCTTCAAACTTTTAACTTGTGAATCATACACCTAAATGCGTTTTGTCCACGATTTTGTCCTTGCCCATATCTTGAACACACGCACTGTTTCACCACTTCCCTGCACTTTTGCCACTGTTCTTGGCCCTATACTTCTTGTATTCTTTATGCTCTTGATAGGCCATCTTTGTTCTTGATTCTGAACTCGTTCTTGTTTCTGTTTTTTGTGTCTTTTCCAGATTTGTGCCTTCAATCTTCGTTTCCATAGAGTTAGGTTTGGGATTTGTCTGTAGAACCCATAATTTAGGAAAAACTGAAACATCCCTAACAAATTTCTGCACCAGCTCAAACCTAGGTTTTTCGCCGAGGTCCCAATAACCCTATTTGAAACATCTTCTTTCTAAAATCCAGTACCTTTAGTTATCCCGACATTATGGGTATGTGGAAACATCGGGTAGACACCCCATCCAAACTAGAATTCTTTAGACAAGAGTTTGAAATCCCAGCTGACGTCCATTTGAGGTTGGCTGGGGATGATAACTCCATCATGCCTACTGAGCATTCCATGCCTTTCCATGTAGTTGCCTTTATTGAGTATGGACTTCGGTTTCTACTTGACCCTTTTTTCCGTCAAATCCTTCACTTCTATAAGTTTAACCCAATGCAACTCGCCATCAATTCTTACTGAGTAATTACTGGTAACATAGCTTTAGTTAAACAAGAGAATGCCAGGATTACGCTTGTCGATTTCCAGTACTGTTATACCATGTGTCGCCTTAGAAAAGACACGGACCATGTCTACTATCTCAAGCCTAGATCCACTGAATATAAAATCGTAGCCGACCTCCCAAACTCCAACAAGGGAGCTGGAGACGATTACTTCATCGTCTCGGGCAATTGGGAGTTTCAGCCAAACGATGATCTTCATCTTTATCCCTTAAGCCGAACTGTTTTCGGGGAAGGAGCTGGTAAGGGGCACCCTTCATAAATTTTCTTATCTTCTTGTACAAAGTTTTCAATATTCTGTTCTAATGTCTGTGCTGTTCTATCCTTGCAGTTCTTCCTCAGCCTCCAAAGAACTTTCGCCAATCCTTCCTCCCCAGCAAGGATTTGAAGAAGCTACTGAACCTTCTGGTTCACAAGCGAAAAGCGCCTTTGCTTCTCAACTTTATCCCAACCTATAAGTCAGCTCTTCCCGACGTCCTTAAGAGGAAGAAGAAAAGCCTTTCCCCACCTTCTGCCACAACCCCACAGACTACGTCCACATCTTGGATAGATCAAGCGTCAACTTTCGATCCAACTGATCAGCCATCAACCTCGGCGCCATACTTAATTCCAATATCACAACACCGTCGTCGACGTCGAACAGTTTCTACTGCCGAGATGGGTCGCCCGAAACCAGTTGCAAAAGATCTCTTGGCCAGCATCCCTTCTGATGTTGATGTACAACCAACACAAACCCTGCCTCCACCGAAGCCGAAAAGAATAAAAAAAGCTTAGCCAAAGGCTAAAGTTACTCAAGTTGAGTCTGAGAATGCTTTGCCGATATCCAAGTTGGCTGAGAGTGATAAATCTCAACCCTCTGCTGGAAAGAGGCGCTCTGAGGCCCAACCATTTGAATCGCCGAAGTCAAAAAAGCCGAGGTCATCTTCTGCGACCACCTCGGGGTCTAAGAAGCCTGTTGCCCATTGGGCCCCTGAAATTACTTTGGAGGATAAGCCAGTCATGGCCAATGATAGCGCCGAGGATATCAATGTCGGCATTGCGCTCAGTACTGCTCTGCTGTTACCGGGCGATCTGGAGCGAAACACCGAGTTCAGCGAGTACGAGAACTATGCCTTGATGCTTCAGTGTTCGATTCAAGTAAGTGTCTTTTATCTGGCATTTTTTTCCTTCTTTTTCATACTTAGAAATTTTCTAATAACTTTCGTTTTGTTCACTTTCAGGCCATTCATCATGCTCATTCCTTTTTAATTCAGTCTTTTAAAAATCGGGAGAAGTTGGCCGAGATGAAGAGGGAGTTCTCTTCTAATCAGAAGACCAATAAAGGCTTACAGTAAAAAATGAAGAAGCTGGAAGACCAAGCCGAGGCTGCAATCAAAGCCCAAACTGACGCCGAAGAGAAGGCGGAATCTGCCGAGGCCATCAGGAGGGTCTCTATGGCTCAAAAAAGAGAGGCCGAGAAAAAGATGGAACAGGCCCAAAAGGAGCTTCAAGATGCCTTGGCCACGAAAGAAGTTGAAATCAAGAATGCTGACGAGAAGGCATACGCTCAAGGTATGGCCGATGTCATGGAGGCTTATGAACTTCAAGTGAGGCAGGCATGTAACAAGGGTTTCACCCTTGGTTGGATGCCTCTTCTGAAAAAGCTTGAGGTCCCCGAGGTCTCGCCATTTCGGAAGCCGACGCCATTCCTCTTCTGTTTCCTCCAACTCCTCCACCAGCTCAATCCGATGACGAATCTGGATATGAAGACGAGACCCTGGTGAGAAGACCCAAGGAAGCAACTGGGGCCAAGTCCCTCCCTCAGAATGAGCAAGTCCTGGACTTGACTCAGGATGAGGAGGGTGAGGAGGTTCCTGAAGATGCTATTGCTGAGAAGGCATCAGCCGATGTCTCCTTCGCCGACAAGAGTATTGATGAAACCTTGCAAGAGATTGATGCTGAGCTAGCGGCGGAGAAGGCGGCCGAGGTGGCTTCTCAACATTCTTCCGAAGTCCGAACCCAGCTCACTGTCGATGCTGAGGAATCTTAGTTTTTATGTCTTTTTGTTTCTTTTGTACTTTGTTTTTCCTTGTTTTTAAAACAATGTAAGCCCTCCGTATGGCCGATGTGCCTTCTCTTTGTTGAATGTTAATACAACTTTACTTGTACCTTTATCTTCTTTTGACTGCTTTTGCGTGATTTTATACTTACAATATTCTGTATGTCTTTAACATATTCTTCCTTCTTTGTGCAATCTTCTCGGGGTGACACACCTCGGATAGAAAAACTTCTCGGTTTAACTTAACTTGTAAACTTTTTACAAGTGTTAAACATCATATGGGTTTAACTCAACTAGTAAATTGCTACAAATTTCAACAAGTGTTTAAACAATAATCTTGGTTTAACTTCAACTTGTAAATTGTCCAGAAATTTCAACAAGTGTTTAAACAATGATTTCGGTTTAACTTAACTTGTAAATTGTCCACAAATTTCAACAAGTGTTAAACAAAGATTTCGGTTTAACTTAACTTGTAAATTGTCCACAAATTTCAACAAGTGTTAAACATATTCCTCTTCTCTCTGCCCCCTAATGTGAACCTGAGTTCCACTTGGCTTCTCATTTATGCATTCTAGAAACAACATTATGTATTATTATCAGTCACAAGTGTTGAAGAATCTTGCTAAAATTTTATTTATGACGTCGGCAAAAGACAAGTCAAATCTCAATGATAGAAAAATTTCAGGTTACAAGTGTTCCAGGATCTTGGCAATTCTTTGCCCTTATTATCTTCAAGCCGATATGCCCCATTGCCCAGCACCAAGATGATTCGGTAGGGTCCTTCCCAGTTTGGGCCAAGTTTTCCCTCTCTTGGATCCTTCATGTTGCCGATGACTTTTCTCAGGACTAGGTCGCCGACTTGAAACTCTCTTGGATTGACCTTCTTGTTATATGCTTTTGCAAGTTGCTGCTGGTATGCTGCGAGCTGGATTGCAGCTTTCTCTCTTCTTTCTTCTAAAAGATCTAGATCTCGGGCTAAGAGTACATCATTAGTTCTGTTCTCTACTCCCTGGGTTCTTATTCCTGGGATGCCGATTTCCAGTGGAATGACTGCTTCTGTGCCATAAGCCATGGCGAAGGGGGATTCTCCTGTTGATCTTCTCGGCATTGTTGGATATGCCCAGAGTACATTGGGCAATTCGTCTACCCACTTTCCTTTTGCTGCCTGCAGCCTCTTTTTTATCCCATCCAGAATTACTTTGTTGGATGCTTTTGCTTGTCCATTGCTTTGTGGAAGGCTTGGGGTTGAAAAGTAGTTCTTGATCGTGAACTTTGCACAGAAGTACTTGATTAGCTTGCTGTCAAACTGAGTTCCATTGTCGGCAACTATTGCTCTCGGAATCCCAAATCTGGTGATGATGTTTCTCCAAATGCAGTTCTTGACATCCACATCTCGGATGTTGGCAAGAGGTTCTGCTTTTACCCACTTTGTGAAGTAATCTGTTGCTACCAGCAAGTACTTTCTTTATCCAGTGGCTTGGGGCAATTGCCCAACGAGATCCATGCCCCATTGGGCAAATGGCCAAGGACTGGATACAGGGTTCAGGTCAGCAGCTGGCTGGTGTATCAAAGGTGCAAACCTTTGGCATTGTTCACACTTCTTCACGTAGGCTTCTACATCTTTTTGCATGTAAGGCCACCAATACCCCTGGGTAATGGCCCTGTGAGCTAGTGATCTGCCCCCAGCGTGGCTTCCACAAATTCCTTCATGAATTTCATATAAAAAATCTTCAACCTGCAAAGGGTGTATGCACCTTAAAAGGGGTCCAGTGAAGGACCTTCTGTAGAGATGTCCCTCTGCTGTTAGGCTGAACCTTGCCGACTTCAATCTGACCTTGTGTGCCTCCTTGTGGTCTTCTAGTAGCTTTCCTTCTTTCAGGAATGCAACAATTGCATCCATCCAGCTTGGTCCCATGTCTACACACATTGTTTCGCGTTCTGTGGTCGGTGGTTTGATGCTTGGGCCCGACAAGTAATCAACCATTATGGTCCTTGCTTTTCCAGGTTGTACTGCACTAGCTAGGTAGGCCAACGCATCGGCATGGCTGTTATCATCTCGGCTTACCTGAAGTAGTCGGCAGTTTTGAAACAAGGCTGACAACCTGATGACCTCCTTCGCGTAGGCCGACATTCGTTCATCTCGGGCTGCGAACTCGCCTGTTGTCTGATTAACTATCAATTGTGAATCACAAAAAACTATTACCTCATCTGCTTGTACTGCTGCTGCCAGCTTCGGCCCTACAATGAGTGCTTCGTATTCTGCTTCGTTGTTTGAGGCTTTGAACCCCAAACAAATGGATTATTCCACTATCTGTCCATCTGGGGATATTAGCACTACTCCTGCCCCCGCTCCTTGTCTGTTTGAACTCCCATCGACAAACAGTCGAAAGAAATCGCCGATGTAAATGCTGCATGGTCTGAGTTTGTCCTCTTTCCTTTGTTCTTTCGCCTTTGACTGAGCTTCTCCTTGCTTGGTTGGACATCGTTCATCCTGGCTCAACGGAGCCCGATGTTCGATGGATTCTGGCGTGAACTCGGCCACGAAGTCGGCTAGAACTTGGCCTTTGATTGCTGTCCTTGGCCTGTACTCCAAGTCATACTGGCCTAGGGTGACTGCCCACTTAGCTATTCTTCCTGTCAGGTCTCCTTGTTGCAGTAAGAACTTCAATGGGTGTTCTGTCAGCACCACAATTTTATGGGCTTGGAAGGAATGGTTCAACTTCTTTGAAGCCATTACTAAAGCTAGTGCCAATTTCTCTAAGGGTAGATACCTCCTTTCTGCGTCGGCTAGGGTTTTGCTTACATAGTAAACAGCCCTTTGCTCTCCTTTTTATTCTCGGATTAGTACTGCACTTATCGTATGTTCTGAAACGGCTAAGTACAGAAACAGCTCCTCCCCAGGTTCTGGAGTTAAAAGAACTGGAGCTGTGGTCAAGTACTTCTTCAGGTCGGCCAAAGCAGCTTCGCATTCTTCAGTCCATAGGAAGTCTGTGGCTTTCTTCACCAAGTTGAAGAAAGGTCTGCACTTGTCTGAGCTTCTGCTGATGAATCTGTTCAGGGATGCGGCCCTTCCAGTCAGTATCTGCACCTGTTTTGCCGACGTCGGGCTCTTCAACTCTAGGATGGCCTTGATCTGATCTGGGCTGGCCTCGATGCCCCTTCTGATTACCAGGTATCCTAAAAACTTACCAGATCCAACTCCAAATGCACACTTCGATGCATTGAGTCGGAGCCGATATGTTTTAAGGATTTGAAAGACTGCTTTTAGATCGGCGAGATGACCCTCAGGCTCCTTGGTCTTAACGACCATGTCGTTGATGTAGACTTCTACTGTTCAGCCGATCAGGTGTTTGAACATTTTGGTTACCAGCCTTTGGTAAGTTGCTCCTGCGTTTTTCAACCCGAAAGGCATTACTCTGTAATAGTACAGGCCTTTTGGGGTGATGAACGCAGTCTTCTCCTCGTCTGGGGGGTACATGGCTATCTGGTGGTACCCCCTGTAGGCATCTAGGAAGCTCATCCTTCCATGCCCTAAAGTGGCATCTACTAGCTGGTCAATCTTGGGTAGAGGAAAGCTGTCTTTGGGACAAGCTTTGTTTAAACTGGTGAAGTCTACACAGACCCTCCACTTTCTGTTCTTCTTTTTCACCACTACTATGTTGGATAGCCATATCGAGTAGTGAACTTCTCTAATGGCCCTGGCCTCCAGAAGTCTGTCTACTTCTTCCTCTACTGCTTCGATATGCATCAACATCGGTCTTCTGGCTCGCTGAATTATAGGTTTGGCCGACCTGTCAACATTCAATTTGTGGTAAGTGACCTCGGGGTCAATGCCAGGCATTTCGTAAGGTGTCCAAGCAAGCACCTCAATATTTGCTCTTAAAAAAGCTTCCAACTCTTTTTCCTCTTCTTCGGCTAAGCCCGAGCCGAGAAGAAAGAAGCGTTCTTCATCCCCATCTTGGACGAGGATTTTTTTCAGTGCCTCTTCGCTCTTCTCGGCTGGCTCCTTGCCGACGTCATCTAGGACTTCCACGTCCTCATCATCAATTTCTGCCTTTTCTAGCTCTCGTATGCTGCAGGTAGATTTCATTGCTGCCATGGAGCAATTCTTCGCCTGCAGCTGATCACCTTTGACTTCCTCTATCCCATGTTCTGTTAGGAATCACAATAGTTGATGCAATGTTAAGGGAACTACCCTCATTGTATGCAACCATGGTCTTCCCAAGATGATGTTGTAAGGGGAGGGTGTGTCGATTACGGTGAACTATGTTGTTACCTTCCTGGTGCTTGCCTGCACCTCCAAGCTGGTTGTTCCCAGTGGCCATGTCGGCGTTCCATTGAACCCGACCATTGGGCTGTTGGATTAGTCCATATCGTCTGGGTGAAGGCCGAGCTCCTTGTAACATCGAACGTACATGATGTCGCAAGAGCTGCCTTAGTCAATCAAGATGCGTTTCACTTGGCACTCCCAACCTGGAGGGATACTACCAAGGCATCATTATGCGGATGTTGGACCACCTCTAGGTCGGCTTCAGTAAAGGTTATCATTGGTCCATGGCACTCTTCTGCCCGATGTTTTTTCTCCCCGACTTGGTAGACATGTTGTAGGTGCTTCACTTTCTGGGTCTCCTCCCTAATTTCGTTCTCGTTGACCTTCGAGTGAATCACATTGACTACCCGAGGTCCTCCTGCCTGAGGTTGTGGTGCTGGGGGAGGCGGAGCTGCTGCCGCTTGAGGCAATCTTGCCTGTTCTTCCCTTGTCCTGGTCTCATCGACAAGGTATCTCAGAAGTCCTTGTCTCACCAGGTCTTCCAAATGTGTTTTCAGGGCTCTACAACCCCTGAGTTGTATTTCCATCTTCATTGTGGTAGGCACAATGTCTGCCAATGTTTCTTCCCATGAACTCTCCTGGAGTCCTCTCTGGTGTTCTGAAATAGGGCTAGTTCCAAATTCGGTCCAGGACTATGGGAATTGGGATTCAGAACACTGTTGTTACTGCTTGTATGGCCCTCAGTTCTGCCTCTTGTTTGCTCGATCCATTATTAGCTCGGCCTCGCTTCAGCGAGTCGTTTCCTTTCTCTTGTTTTATCTCCCTGGTTCCCAACGTGTCTTCTTCGGCTCTGGCGTACTTCTCGATTCACGCCATGAGCTCCTCCATACTTTTTGGCAATGTCTTTGCCAAAGACTTTCGTAGTGGACAGTTGTCTTTCAGGCCATTCTTAAAAGATATGACCGCCACCTCTTGATTACATTCGGGTATTCGATTGAACAACTCATAGTATCTTTTTGCATAGGCCTTAAGGCCTTCATCCTTGCTGATCTTCAGAGCCATCAATGCGTCTACCCTTAATGGTTGTAGCTTGTTTGTCACAAACCTGGCCACAAACATCTCGGCCAGGCCTTCCTAAGTCTTCACGCTTCCCTTCGGTAGTTTGTGGAACCAGTCCGATGCAATCTCTCCGAAGGATGAGGGGAACACTTTGCAGAGCAACGGCGCCATTGAGTTCAAATATAGTCCAACGTGGAAGTTGGGGTCTGACTTGCCATCGTATATTTGAAACCTCGGTATACTGAATCTCTTCGACGCCTCAAACTTGTCTAATTCCACCGAGAATGGTGTCCTCGGCTTATCTGGGGAGGTTACCTCGGCGTCGGCGTTCTGTTGCTTCCTCTTGAGGTAATCTCTTAAGTCCTCCTTCATCCGTCCAGGAGCTCGGCTGTCTCCTGCTTTCAGTCTTTTTGGTGCGCTACTTTCAGCTTTGTGGTGAGTCCTTTTCGACCCTTCTCCATGAGTTGTGTCAAAGTACAGTGCCTGCCCCTGGACATTCCGATGTCTTTTGGGGTCTACCTCCTTTGTGCGATGTGTCCTCCGTGATTCTTCTCTTCTTGACTCTCTTCGTCCGACTTCCCTGGAAGGTCGGTGAGAGTATCTTTCGCTTCCGTTGTGCTGAGGGGCTATGGGGATTGTTTTCTGCCCTCCCTTCTGGGCATTGGCCACTGGAATTGGTGTGTCCTGCAGCGGGAATGGTGGCTGCATGACGTTATTTTGCATCATGAAATTGACGACTGACTGCAGGTCTGCCAATTTGTTTGCCATCTCTTTTACCTCTTCGTCCCTCCGTAGGCATCTATCCTTCCAAACCTGGAGGTCGTCCTCGTTGTAGTACCTGCTTTGATTAGGTTTCTTCAGTATGCCGTCAGTCTGGCCGACGCCTTTTGCTCCGTGATTCTGGTCACGAGTTTCTGCGTTGCATTCGTCCCCTGTGATATCAAGGTCAGTAGGTCTCCCACTCCCAGCAGGAGCGTCGTCCCCAATCTTTTCTTGCTGTGTGTTACTGGCCATCTATTCTACTTTCTTTCCCACAGACGACGCCAAATTGTGTGGGTGATTTTCTGATCACACTGCCCGACTCAGTATTTAGTTGGAGAACACTAGCAGAATAGATGACACCTGGCTAACCTGTAACAGAAAGAGAAGATTCCGGTGGTGGTTCGTCCACCTGGGGGCAATTCGACGATCAAGTCAGTATATCTCTCAAAGATAATCAATAGTGCAAATCTCACTGTTCGAGATATAAATTGCGTACCTTAGACCCACGGAGGTGCCTCTCTTTTATAATTAACTCAATCATTGTCCCACTAGAAGCCTGACCTCTATGGACTCCTGTTCAGTATATACTTTGGACTCCTTAAGAGATAAGGATAGATTCCCTAAGAACATTATCCTTATCCATCTTGAAGTCTTCCCTCATTCTAAGACTCTTGTCCTTTATCCGCTTATCTCGGACTCCGATATCTTCGGAGATAACCTCGGCTTCACCGAGATCACCTCGGCGACATGACCTGGACACGTGGCATCTCAGTTGACACGTCGGCGTCACCTTGCCACGTTTCGGTACTCAAAAATATATCCTCACAAATTCTATAATTCCAACTTAACAATTTATACAATATTCATCAATATCAATTTATTTTTCTCAAAAATAAAATTTAAAATCAAAGATAAAAATATTTGAACTTTATATTTCTCAAAAAAAAAAAAAAAAAAATTATCAAATCATACTATGATGTTGATACAACCCACACAACCTTTAAATTTTTATTTTCGGATTTTTTTTAATACAAAATTATCAACACAAGATTATTTTCCCAAATCATGTTCAAAATACCAACATTCTTGACATTTCACATAATTTTTTCTTCCAAAAAAATTAACCAAACAAAAATCCGAGAAATACATATATACAAAGCCTCCTATAATGATATATTTTCTCAAAATATCCCTAACATAACTTTAATGTAATAATATAAAGAATGTTCATACCTCAAATATGAAGAAAAGCAGTCTGAAAATGCAAACATCACCCGATCAAGAATTCGAGAACACCATTGCAAAGATCACGACAAGCTCTCCAACTTTCATTTACAACACTTTTACAAAATCTCACTCTAAGGACTTCCATTTGAAGCTCAAAGGTTGAGCAACAATGGAGGAAAAGAAAAAAAGAAGAGAGAGAGAGAGAGAGAGAGAGAGAGAGAGAGAGAGAGAGAGAGACGGTGAGGTGAAAAGAGAGCAGAGCTCTCTGCTCAAAATATAAAAAAGAAAAGAAAAGTAAAAGTAGAAGAAAAGCCTCACGTGGGTTGTCACCCACCAACAATTGTATTATTTAAAATTTGTAACAATACCTTAAAATTTTATAATATAAAATACAAAATGATATAATTTTTCTCACCATGAAAATATAATATTTTTGTACACCACAAAATATAATATTTTACTCACTACGAAATATATACACATTTTCATTCTTTATAAAATATATAATTTTTCATCATATGGTACACACCATAAAATCAACAATCAAATATTTATTATAATCCTATATAACAAATAATAACAACTCCCAATGTGGTTACTATCAATCACCTAATTAAAAGGACTAAATAGTTAAAAACAAGTTCAAATTAAATTAAATCTAAGTCATGGGCCTCACTCATAAGTCAAACACGGTCCAATTGTATACCAAAATAGATCCAACAAATTTATCTCAAATCATGGTCCAAGCTCCCAAAACTCAAATTTCAAATTTTGTTGTACACTAGACCAAACACCTATTAGTCCGTGAATTGTCATAAAATAAATATTGATCAATAAATTCTGAAATTTTTACCCAACCTGCTAGACTCGTATGTGAACAACATATAAAAATTTCATAATTTTCTGAGATCGGAAACTATTTTAAACAAATGAAAAACCGAACTGTTTTTGCTCAGAATTTACACAGCTATCAAATTAGAAACTTTGCTCAATTAAATTATGCATTGACTATAAAAAAAAAATTCTGGGTCATCACAACTTTCTTCCAAAAGGGGTCTCCAATAGATGCTATTTCCAATAAGCTGGAACAAAAGGTCCTAAATTATAACCACTATTTGTACACTAAAATTTGTTATCTTCATTAGAACAAGAAACACAATTCGCTTTATTTTGAAATGCTGCAAAAGAAAGTTTGGCTATCTTCTAGATGAAATAGTGACAAACCTCACTACAAGGCTTAAGACACAATGTCAGGGAGTAGAAAATAAGACCCAAGCAAAAAAATGTCCTTCACATTAGAGGGAGATATTGTTGGTACATGTTGAAGTAAAAAAGCCTCATATTGGGAGAAATGCAAAAGAGAAGTCTTAATATTTATTGGATGGATTCACCACCATAAGTTTAATCTTTTAGGTAGATATGTGTTTCAAACAGTGTGTGTTGAGCCTAAGTATTACACAAGTGGACTCCTTGGATTCCCCAACATAAACTTGCTATGAATGAATGATAAGCTCCTCTTGACAATTTCAAGCAACAATTCGTACTCTAAATTATTACTAGTCAATCGCATGTCAATAAATAGCAAATTACAATATATTTTGTCACTACAGATTACAAACAAGCATGAAAACAAACATACAATACTGTTAATTGAGACAAATAATTTTGGACACAAGTTCCATTACAATGGAAAGGAAGTAAAATTAGACACATGGGTACTTTTTTCCCCTTTTATTCCCTCTTCAAATCTTTAGCACATAATAGGCAAACATACCTTTATTTAGAGTGGCAATTTCGATATTGCAAAGCAAGACAATTATTTAGAAACACAAATCATAGGAAGCATATGCCTTTACACAATGACATCAAAAGTAAGGTAGACATCACATCACCATAGGGAGGAGCTCAGCCTTCTTTATGGTTGACAACTGCACCAAGAAAATGAAAACTTAGTAATAAACTAGCAATATGTCCATTAAGGGTAGAGCTATCTACATTTTAGTACATATTATGTTCATTTGTTTATTTATTTTTATTTTTTTAGTTTTTGGAAACAAAAAAAAATGAAATTTTCAAAAACATCCATTGCATTCAAATTGTTTTCATTTTTGTACAAAAATAATTTCCAAAAATTTGAAAATAACTCTCTAGTGTTTTCTAAAAACTGGGGTAGTTTTAGAAAAAAAATTCTAAAAATAATTTACGGAAAAATTCACCAACCAAGTATGTGTTTTCCTTAAAATGAAAATAGAAAATGAAAAACAAAAACACAAGGCTTAGCTTTGCAAATTCATTTCTTGTAGACATAGGAAAGTGCAAACAAGCTAGAATTGGAGCATTAATAACAATTCTGTTAGGTTTTTGTAATTGACAATCACGTTTGATAAAAGTTCTTTTAGTTGTAATTTTATTCGCTCTTGTGTTTCAGTGAGGATGTGAATGTTTAGATGCGAATCCAACCTTAATTGTGCCTATGCAAAGGAGTTTGTGATCTCGAGCCTTTCATATTTGCCACTTCACTGACTTTTTGTCCAATGGAAATTAGAATATCTTCCATGACTGACGAAAAATATTATATAAGCATCATTTAAAAATTGGTGGAGTATTACTGCTAAAAAATAAGAAGTCTTGTGTCTAGATCTACCTCTTACACTTCAATCTGTGGGTTGAATTTTAACTAATGAGATATAGCACTTTCTACAATCTATCTAGCTAGAGGTTATAGACTAGTTTGCACAAAATAGTGCAGTATCAAGTGGTAAAAATGTTACATATCTCAAGTACCTTATTGTATAGGAGTAGTTGTGTTGATTTATGTTAGTAAAGCCTTAATTTCTTGACTTACAAGTTAAATATTATGTTCCAATAATGATCATTTTGTAAAATGAAGAAGATGCCCTTTAGGCTAAGCCTTAACAATGGTTCAGGCTGGGCCTGAAATTTCAAGCCCAAACCCGTGGGCTTTCACTAGTCAACGGGTTGGGCTTGGGGTGGTCCATCCTAGATTTCTAAAACCCAGCCCTACCCATAAGTTTAAAATTATGATTCATATGGGCCTAATTTAGGCTTTAATTTGGATTTTTTATTAAATTCAATATTCATTACGAAAAAAATAATTATAATACAAATTTTTTAAATGCATCACAACAATTAGAATGCATATTGAATCATGAAAAATTTAAAAATGAACTTTATTTATTAAAATACAAAATTAAATCAATACATCCATTATGTTACTAAAAATGAAATTTCATTATGTCTCCCAAACTATTACTCAAAAATCAATTTGACCCCTGTTCTTCTAATAATATCAATTTTACACCAAAACTATTCGATTTTGTATCAATTTGACCTCTGTTGTGAACTATCGTTTATAATCAAATCGAAGTTGCTGATGTTGCACCAAAACTTATTTTGAAACTTCATTTTACCCCCAAACTATCCTCAAAATATTAATTAAACCATTGATATGTACAAAAATTAAATTTAAATATCTAATAATAATTTTTATCGAAAAAGGAAAGAATATAAATTTTGAATAATATTTACAAAAAAAAAATTTAAAAATATGATTCATTTAAAATTGTCACTTTAAGGTTCAAATTACCTTGAGTCAGCCGTAGGGAAACTAATTGAGTCCAAAATACTATGTCTACTCTCTATCTGTGTCTCTGTCTTAGCAATTGTAGCTCTCTTATTTCCCATATTAATTTCAATAGGACTGATCGACTAGTAGTAGGTTGAAAATTGTAACAATCTATTATGGGGGAACCGCTCAAGCGAAGATGCACAACTATCAGTTTCTTGCATGTTGGCAGGTGAGACAGCTCGAGTGATGGAGTGGTCACTCGAACGTAGAATTTAGGCTCCTAGTATTTTCACTATATCTCTGAAAAACTACTAGAACCTTGCATTTACTGCTCAACCGATCCCTTCATTTTATGTCCTTCGCTCGAGCGATGGAAAGTTCGCTTGAGAGGTCTGTTCAAGACAACACATTTAAAAGTTGATCTAAACTCATTTCTCTCTCATTTTTTCACACTTTTTCTCTCTCTAACACCCATTTCCGAACCCTAACCCTAAAAAAACTTGATTTCTCTTAGTTTTACCTAAGATCCACCTTAGATCATCAAAGAGGGTTGAAGAATAAGTTAGATCCTAAAGTTCTACTGATGGTTGCATGATTTCTTGGAGTTTAGAGTTAGATTTTCATCTTTTGCCTTCAATCTTGAGGTAGGGGTACTTTTATCTCTTTATATTTTGATTTGAGGCTCATATGTGGTAGTTTCACTAGTTATCTATATATATATATAGGAAGTGTATTGTGATTATATAGTGGTTTAAATAAAAAGGGGCTTTATCCAATACTTTTTGAAAGAATCTAAATATATTCTTTGTGATTATTGTTGTTTGTGATGGAAATTGGCCATTAAATGAAATATAATGGAAAAGCCCTAATTTTTCTAAAACCTTATTCTTCAAATTGGTACAACAAAGGGAATTATGTTCAATTGGCTCTTGACTATTGAAATGGTATATGTTATTTTGACCTTGGTGTGGTGATATGAACATTGGACAACATATTGAATTGAATACTTATGATGATGATGATTTAGAGTTAGAGAAATCTTTTTAATTGTTGATACCTTTGTTATGGTTGCTGAAAATTGAAACCACCTTAGGGAAATTTAGATTTGGAAAAAAATTCATGCATCATATGCATTTATAAACTTACCCTGTGATTTTAAATTGTTAATGCTTGGAAAGTGTTGGGGGGGGGAGGGGTAAATAGCGTATGAGTCCAAATAGTGAATTGGGTTTTAAATTTGAGTTATGTAATTGTATGTTGGCACCTGTGCAAGGAGTCAAGGTGCCCAATGGCCCTGTCTTAAGCATATCACCAGACGAATATGGGAAATATTTTAGGGTGTCCATGAGCCTACCATTTATAGAGTCAGAAAATGTGAAAAACATGATTTTGGGTGTCCACAAGCCCGCCGTTTCAGGAGTCGGCAAAAGTGGAAGGGAAAGGTCTTGCGTTCCTATCGCCCTGCCGTTTTGAGAGTCGACGGATGTGGGACTATTTTCCGTAATTATATGTACCTATGCATGTGTGGAATTGAGTCTATTACTTGTGATGTCATAGCTTATTTACACCTGTAGTTTGATCAAGAGTTATTATCGATATGTCTAAACTTGTGTCATATATTTTTTTTTTTATAAAGGAAAAGAATTGAAATTCCTCATCTCTTGCATGCATGGCATGATCATATGCATCTCAAGTAATTATATAAATTGTTAAAGGTATTTCCTACTGGGCACTAGCTCACCCTAAAACTAACCACCTTTTTGGAAATGACGCGAACGTGCCGCCAAAGTGAATTGGCTTGGAAAAGACTTTTGAATGGGAGCACAGAGGCTCTGTAGACACCCCATTTTTGACCGACCTTAAGACTCAAATGTCATCGTTTGTGTGTGCGATGATTGTGTATGTTTGCGCCAGTTTTGAGTGCCCAAAGTTCTCGGCTGAGCGCCCTATCTTTGAGCCTCTAAACCCTCTGTGTTTTGGCCTTGTTTTTGGGCCAAACCTTGGTGCCTCTTGCCTGGAGGTGAGAGGGGCCTTGCCCGCCACTTTTGGCTTTTGCCAGCCACTTTTCCTCCTTATCAGCCACTTGAAGTGGCCAGTGGCCAATTTTCTCCTTTTTTAGATATTTTTAGATCTTTTGAGCCAGCTGTTGAGTATTGAGGCTCATCTCCATACACGTGTATGGAGGGATTGAGGCCAAGCTTTTGGCTTGTCCCCCTATAAAAGGGGAGGTGCCTCCCCCTTCTTGAGGGTTCAGAAAATTTAGAAGCAAATTTTACTCTCTCTCTGGAATTCTCCCCCTCTCTCTCTATATTGTGCTTTATAGTGCCTGAAAGTGAGTGTTCTTCACATATTTGCATACAACCCCCTTAGCCAAACATCTTGACCTTGGAGCTGAGATTCCTTAAGGCTTGTTTGGACCTCTTAAAGCTATTTTTGGCTCAGAAATTGTGCATTTGCGGCTGTTCTTCAAGGGTAATGCCTTAATCCCTTTTAAGCTTTATTTTAATCAAGTGTTTGGCCACCTTTACATGTTGTTTTAGGGTTATTTTCCAACTGAAAAAACCTTTGTTTTTAAGTGTTCAAAATGGTGGTTTGAGGCCTCTTTGAAGTTAGGGGTGGTCCACCATCCTTTGTTGCTTATTTGCTAAGTGTTGAGCCATCTTTTAAGGCTTTTGAGTTCATCTCTTTTTGGCCTTAAAACCACTAAATTCCAGAGGAATTTCAGTGGTGGAAAGTTGGTTTTGAGGTCCCAAATGGGAGGGGGTGGTTCCCTCTCCTCTTGTCTTGTTTGCATGTGTTGTTGGCCTACCAAATGAGCATGTATTTCTACCTTTTTGTGGCTTAGTTCAAGCATGTTTTGTGAATTTTTGGAGCTTCTATAACTCTGTTTTAGGTTGGTTTGGTCATTGGTTGCTTGCTTTTTGCACTTGTAGTGTAATCATGCTTAATAGCCTTGAATGCCTAATGAGTTAGTCCATCATTCTAGCATGTATTAGCTCTATCTCTGCATGTGTTTGCTAATTTTTAAGCATGCTTTAACTCTGTTTTGAGTGGCCTTGGTCCTTTGAGGCTTACCTTGCATGGTTGTAGTGTAAAGGGCCTTGACTAGCTTTGAGTTTTGAGGCCTTTAACATGTTGTGTATGTGATGTTTACATGGTATGGCACCATTTAGCATGTAATTTCAATGTATATAATGTAGTCACACTCTCACATACTTCACTTCTTCATTGCTTTCGAAGGTTGTGCATTATGCCTTGCTTATGGGCTAACATGTGTGTATGTTTTCTTAGTCTTTTGAGCTTTCCTCTCAGCATCTTTAGACCATTATTTTGGCATGATTGAGCTCTGTCCAGAGCCGATTTGGTCATTTAGGCTATGTATTGCATGCCTCTTGTGTATTGCTCTTTACTAGCTTTGATGTTTTTGGCCCTCAACATGTTATGCTTGTATTGCTTGCATGCTTTAAGGTCTTTAGCATGCCATTTCAGCACTGAAATTCTGCGATCTCCCTCACTTCTCCACTTTTGATTTGATTTAAGAGTTGTTTGGCGTTGAGATTGTGTTTGAGCTTGGGATTGAGACATGTGCTTAAATGGCTTTAACCTTCTTTTGAGGGTTCCTCCTAGTCAAAGGCATGGTCTCTCCTATGCCTTAAACCATTCTTTTGGTTGACCTCCTCTCCTTAGAGGACTTGCAAATTGGACTAAACCAATTAAGGAATGGCTTGGTAATGTAAAATTTCTAAACAAGAATTGAGCAAAGTAAAACATGCCAAGATAACACATGTATGTTGCATTGCATGTGTTTGGATTGGACATTAATCCAAGCACGAGAAATATGGCATGTTTCATACTTGAAGTGATGAAACGTGTCACATTTCTTGGTCGCCAACACCCTTGATCATGCATGATGGGGTGGAGGCTCTTTGTGTGTTGTTTGTGCATTCATCAACTTTGTACAAGGTTGGTTTTTGGGCCATCACGCATTGAGATGCTTAGTTGGTGGCTTGAGAGCTGAGTGCCGCTCTCCTTTGAGCTTGGGACATGATGAGGAGGGTGGTAGTACACACATACCCTTGCAAATTCATTGTCTTGGCTCTGTTGCAGCTAAACCAGAAGTTTGGAAAAGAAACTGGCCGACCGGCCACTTTAACTAGCTGACCGGCCAGTTGAAGTGGCTGGCAGCCCCCTTAAGTGGCTAGCAGTCCACCAGGAGATCCCTGTTTTGAAGCAAAGGTAGTTAGGAGATTGATACAATTTTCAGAGATCAAGGCGAGTGCAAATAGAGACAACCGAAGGCAAGGCAATGGGTTTTCGGGAGGAAGCAAACTGTAAGTGTTTACGCTTTAGCATCTTGCATGAGTGTAAGTGTTTCCATGATAGCATGCTTGCCATGAGGCTATTTGCTTACATGATTGTAGATGTCCCCAAACGCCCTGGGAGGGTGAGTCCCGTTCCGTTCATTTGGGGTTTACTACAGCTCGGACTCTCGAATTGTTACGGTTCTTAATCTGAACCAAAGAGTCCAAATCTGGCAAATCGTTTTTGAGAAAATAGATTTTTAGAAAAGAAGTGCCAAACATGAACTGCTTTGCCAGATACAGAGTTGCCACCTAAATATTTTTTATGGAGGAATTTAGGAAACCCTGACTCGGTGCCGAAGGCCACACGTCCGTCATCACCGGAGTTGTCTCGGCTCGGGAGCTAGGGTACGATTGGGGAAGGTCAGCTATGAGCACCCCCTCTCGCCCGGTCTAAAGACCGGCCTCTACTAACTGTGATATCTGTTTTTGAAAACTTTATGTGTTCTTATTCCAATTATTAGCCTAGAATTACTATGTTATGCGCGCAGAAAACAAGTATAGACTATATTGCCTAATTTGGGAATAAGCATCGCATATCCGTTTGTTTTGGAAAATATTTTGGAATTTGCTACTCGCAAGTAGGCTAAAACACGGATTTCAATGAGCTGTTCCAACTCAGGCAATCCAACCTTCACCCACAGGCATTCAAACAGTTTATAACACATATGCATCTAGCCACATGGTAAGCATACTGTCATGGCAACATTCGCACGCATGCAACATGCTAAAGCGAAAATACTTACATCATACTCCGTGCCAAAACAATAAACTAGTTAGCAAACATGCGTGATCCTAATTCATGTTTAAAAAAATGGTTAATGCATCGCATGCAAAATGCAATCTAGACAGGCTCGGCTAACCTAAACATGGCATGTGAAATGCGATCAACTATCACATATTCAATTTTGAATTGAAGCACAAATGCAGTTAGTGTGATGTACCGAGCCTAATGCATGCAATACAAATGCATGAATGCACGCATGCATAGCATAAGGTATGCTAATTTTAAAGATGCCCTAATACTAACCATCAAAGCAGGTAAATAAAAGGGAAGAAAGACGTGAGGTTGGAAGACATACACACACTCACGCACACTTATTACATAATTGCCCTCACTCGGAGGGGCCAAATGAATATTACAGTCCGAATAATAAACAAATAAATTATTACAGAATTTCTAATTTACTTAACAGAATGAATGCAACAGGAAGAAAGGTGGCCACAACCCCCCGCCTCGGGATGCGCGAGTGATGCATGCTCGAACCCGTCTCATCCGGAAAGCCCGCACCGTACCATTGCTGCCTCTGTTTTTACTGCCTTGCTCCTCTAAAAAATGCCAAAATTCTGGGACAGGTTCCGTGTACACTGCAGAATACCACCGGCTGGGGGAAATTACCATCGGCAGTGTATAACTTCCACCGGCTGATGATTGGGTCATCGGCCATTCACCAATGGGCGGTCGACAATGAATTATGCCGGTCGGTAGAAACTTCCTGCAGGAGGCAATTTTGACAGCAACAGAGGACAGACAGCATATGGCATGGGATTTCAGGCACATGTGAGCATGGTCATGCTTCCCATCATGCTTTGAACTCAGGGAAGCATGGCCCTCGATCCTCGAGCCATCAATGGTGCATGATAGCCCAAGGGATCAAATTTGCCACTTGATGTAAAGATGCATGCAACCACACAAATGAGGACCAAGACCCTATCATGCCGAAGTCAAGGGCCCCGGTGACCGAAAATCAAGGCACATTACATCACTCATAGTATGAATGTTCCTTGACCCTCACACTTGGTTTGACACCCCAAACCAAATAATGCAATGCATGTTACGCTCACATGGCTCAAAGTGCAACATGATACTTAATTATGCAAGGCATGCCAAATGTCATGCAACTAATATGGCAAGTATGCAATGCTAGGCATGCAAGGTGCAAATGCAATGCAAACATGGACCATTTAAGGAATGGGATCAACATATTACAACACTTAATGAAGCAATCATGCAATGGACATGAGACAAGCATGGAAGAGGGCCTTAAACCATGAAGGGGCAGACCTTGATCCACCCCAAAACAGTGGCCAAAAGTGCCTAGAAAGGTGGACAAAAACTCATGCCAACAAGCAAGCCAATGGTCCTAAAGTTAAGGTACAAAAGGAGGGCACTTCACTTCCATCAACATGACCACCCATGGCATGAATTGGACAAGCCAAAACAGAAACTTAGCATGCAAAATGGACTCCAAACCTACTGATATGGCAGCTTAAATGGCTCCAATGGGATGCATGCACCAAAGCTCATATCTAGGCATACAAGGCACACTCTCAAGGCATGAAAGAGGTCACACATGCACACATATAAACATGATTTTTGGACTGAAATATGGTCCTAAATGATGCCAAATCAAGAGGATGGTCGTAGCTACACATGCTAGAGGTCAATATGCTCAAGGCTTACAAGCCAAAACACAAAGAGATGACACCAAACAAAGCAAGCATGACTGAAATAGATGGCCAACAGACCTTAAACATGGTAAAATAATGCCAAGACCTTCATTGAACTAAACCAACACAAGCAAGAATCATGGCCTAAACACAAGGCGCATTTCTAGGCCAAATAGGGGGATGTAAAGCAAGTATATTAAGCATGCAAAAAGCCACAAATCCGACTAAAAACAGAGATTACAAATGACCTAAAAACACCCAAAAACCTCTGAAAAAGGGGCTAAAACCAATCAAGCATGCATGTTGCCCTTTAAGCCAAAATGCAAGGAAATAAGACAATGAAGGGAGAGGGGTGTCCCTCCCCTATGCAAGACTTCAAACTACCTTCCTTACCACTGAAAATCCACTGGTTTTCAGTGGTGAGAAGACCAAAACACTCAAGCAAACAAGGCCTCACCAAGGAGGCAACAAAAGGGCCAAATAAGGGCTAAGAGGGTGAGTTTGAACTCAAAACACAAAGAACCCTTAATGAAAGTTCTAAAGAATGAAAATATAAGCCTTTTTTATGTTATGCACAAAAACTAAATCAGCAAGCAAGATAGGTAGAAGACTAGTGCAAGTTTGGGAAAACTAAAGCAAGATGCTCACCCTTGAAGCACACTTTAAGAACAGCCAATGCAGCCCTCTTCTTCTGATCAAAAACAGCCCCAAAACTCAAGAATCAACCCTCAAAGTCCCTCAATCTCGGAGCAAGGTGTAATAGTGTGTGTATCAGTGCAAAAGTAAGGTAAAATCACTCTTTTAGGCCAAGAAACACACACAAAGGAGGAGAGAGAGGGAAATATAGAGAGAGGGTGTATCTATATGTATAAGCCCCGGTTTTGCCTTCTAAATCTCTAACCTAGAACAAGGAGAAGGCCCCTCCTCTTATAGAAGTCCTTCTTGTAAAGCTTATTCAACAAACTTGCTTAGAGGGAGATCCCTCCATACACGTGTATGGAGGGAAGCAGAGTTGGTGCCAGCTATCACAGCTGGCACAAAATATCTACATAAAGTAGATGAACAGTGGTCGGCTGCCCAAAAATGCCATTTTGGCAAAAATGAGTGCCGACCGGCAACAAACAGTGCCGACCGGCAATATTCATTGCCGGTGGCAGCAAAAACCAGCCGGTGGCCTTTGGCCATGGCCGGTGGTGTGTGGGGATGCCTCACAAGGCATTCCCTGCCCTTTCAAGGCAAAACACAAGTGTTTGGTGCAAAACCAGACACTAAACGGTCGAATTCGAAGATCCTGAGGCAAGGCGCGTAGCCAAGACCTCCGGGAGCTCCAAACGAACACAAACAAGGGTGATCACCAAGTGTTCCAATGGTGACGTCCAAGTCTTGAGGACGGTCAAAAATGGGGTGTCTACAGTTGCCCCTCTTTGACAGAACTCGAGAGTCATAACAATGACGGGAGTGAATGTCAAAGCCCAGAGACGACCCATTTTTGACAAGGCCGAAGACTTAGAGAAATATGCAAGACAAACAAGGTATGCGCCCGAAGGCAGGGGCAAAATGCAAGACAATGCATGAAGCCGGGCATAACTTATGATCATGCAAAGAAAGCTGTAATGAAGCATACATGCGACAACTTTAAGCTAGCGTACACCAAACTACACTACAATGCAGAAAGGATGTGAGAGAATTATGTAGTTCTCAATACGTCTCACTCGGAGGATACATTACCTGTGCGGCTCGTCTGGTTGCACCAGCCTCAAATGAACCGTACATACAATATCGTGCCTGCAAAGAAAACAAACTTAACAGGTACAATATTGTTAACAACATGCATAGTAGTGTATTCGAAATGCGTGACAACGCCAAGCAAGTAGGGAGCATAACAATGCTGTGAAGGTACAGATGTGTAAATGGAGCACGCGGTCTACGCAGGCAATGAATTTGATCATAAGCATGCGGTCTACGCAAGCAATGAAGTTGGACAATCATGCGGTCTACGCAAGTAGAATATGCGGTCTACGCACGTAATGAATTTAACAATCATGCGGTCTACGCAAGTAATGATTGATTACAAACATGCGGTCTACGCAGGTAATGTAATTAACATGTGGTCTACGCAGGTAATGAAATTGATTACAAACATGCGGTCTACGCAGGTAATGATATTAACATGCGGTCTACGCAAGCAAAACATGCGGTCTATGCAAGTAATGATATTAACATGCGGTCTACGCAAGTAATGAAATTGATTACAAACATGCGGTATACGCAAGTAATGAAATTGAACAATCATGCGGTCTACGCAAGCAAAACATGAGGTCTACGCAAGTAATGAATTCGATTGCAAACATGCAGCCTACACAAGCAAAACATGCGGTCTACGCAAGTAATGAATTTAAACAAACATGCGGTCTACGCAAACAAAACATGCGGTCTACGCAAGTAATGAATTTGAACAAACATGCGGTCTACGCAAACAAAACATGTGGTCTACGCAAGTAATGAATTTGAACAAATATACGGTCTACGCAAACAAAACATGCGATCTACGCAAGTAATGAATTTGAACAATCATGCGGTCTACGCAAACAAAACATGCGGTCTATGCAAGTAATGAATTTGAACAATTATGCAGTCTACGCAAACAAAACATGCGGTCTACGCAAGTAATGAAATTGATAACAAACATACGGTCTACGCAGGTAATGTAATTAGCATGCGGTCTACGCAAGTAATAAAATTGATAACAAACATGCGGTCTACGCAGGTAATGTAATTGATATGCGGTCTACGCAAGTAATGAAATTGATTACAAACATGCGGTCTACGCAGGTAATGTAATTGATATGCGGTCTACGCAAGTAATGAAATTGATTACAAACATGCGGTCTACGCAAGTAATGAAATTGATTACAAACATGCGGTCTACGCAGGTAATGTAATTAATATGCGGTCTACGCAAGTAATGAAATTGATTACAAACATGCGGTCTACGCAGGTAATGTAATTGATATGTGGTCTACGCAAGTAATGAAATTGATTACAAACATGCGGTCTACGCAGGTAATGTAATTAATATGCGGTCTACGCAAGTAATGAAATTGATAAGAGTTGAATGCACACATGCAAGTAAAACATGTTATTCACGATGCTGGAATGTAAAGTGTTGTAACACAGCATAATCGAAACGGTTTTGTGGGATTCACAAGATATGAAAAGGATACGGGACGGGACGTCCTCTGTATGAATCGAGCATCGCCCGCAGAAGTTGTGGGCTGAGGTCAACTCGAAGGTTCACGTTTCAAAAGTGTGCGTTCCCGTGTTGTGAAGGCGTCAAACCATGTGGTTGACCCGAACAAAGGTGCGGAAGGTGCGTTGATCGCAAGGGGAGTTTCACTGGTATCGATTCCGACACTTTGCTACCCTGCCATTCTATGCTTTACTTTCCTTTTTATTGGTAGTTTAAGCACATTGCACTGCCTCGGGCAGGTTTTATTTCCTTCTCAAAATTACACATTTTGCAAAACACGTGATAGGAATGAAACAACCCTTTTGTTCAAAAGATGTTGGATTTGTAAACTTTCTGTGCATCGCATCGCAAGGTATCACACCACAATGTGAACGAAATTGAACTTATTTTGAACACTAAAAATTTGCATCGTAATAATCAGGTAGTGAATCGACCTACAACTCGATAAGCAAAACAAAAACGTGATATAACCAGACAAGTGTGAGTACAACTCGATAAACAAATCAAAAGCTCAAAGAGAGTAAAATACAACTCGATAAACAAATGTTCAATGACTTGATAAGCAGACAGGTGTGACTCCGCAAGAATCGATCGCCGGGGGAGGGATCGGAGGTGGTGAAGTTCCCCAATGCCTAGCATAAACAGCTCAGGGAACCAGGAGGAAGCCTACCGGCCAGGGGTAGAGACCACCGGCTGCTAGGAGTGGCCATCGGCCATAGGTTTGTTCGGTCGGCAAAATGAGATGGCCGGTCGGCAGAATATTTGGCCGGCCGGCTATTAATGAGGGAATCACCAGAATGTTGACACCTGTCCTCCATTCAACCTTATCTCCTACAAAAGACCCCAGCTTCGTAGTTTTTCTCAATTCCACACTGATTTTCTCCAATGGAAGAGTTTCTTGCTCAAAATCTCACAGCTTGGATTGCTAGCTTGGATGGCTCGGAGAAGTTGAATTTCCGAGGTTTCGGCATAAATGCACTATTCACTCTGGGTCGTACCCCATTGCACCTCCCGTTTCTTCATGCCGCGGCAAGGTTTTGGAATCCGGTGACGCATGTCTTTAGCTTCGCTGGGCAAGAGATATGTCCTACCTTTGAAGATTTCTGAGCCTTAATGGAGTCCGAGCGGGACGAGGAGCTCCTGCCCCAACTTAATTTTGGCCATGCCCAATCCTTAGGGCGAATGTGTGGACTCAGTATGCGTGACGCTCGGTCTCTGATTTATGACGGGATGCTGGACATTCCGAGTTTGATCGATCGGTTTTCTGATGCCGGCGATCGCAACAACCATCACTGGCAAGGCTTCCGGCGACACGCCCTCTGTTTGTGCATGCTATCTCATTTTTTATTTGTCTCAGGCTCTGGAGGGTCCAGCGTCCGACTGATCGAGGTCGCCCAAGGCTTGAAGGAGGGCAAGGGCTGTATTGCCATGACTCTGGCTGAGACGTTGATGGGCTTAGACGCCTTTCATCGTCACGAGACGACCAGATTAGCAGGGAGTCCACTATTACTGCAGGTAATGTTTCCCACCCAATCTTATATTTATATTGCTCACATCACTCGGCCCTCAAGCTCGTTTTTTTTTTCACAAAGCCCTATTCTTACTTTTCTCTCCTCGTACATCTCTCTATTCTTTATTCTCTCATTTTTCATCCCTCCCCAGGTATGGTTGATGGACAAACTGCAGGTTGTGGACTCTTGCCCAGCATATTCAGCTCGCGGCTACTTCTTCCGGCACCGTCTAGTCAATGCCCTGGATGAAGGATGGTGGTTCGCTTGGATGTGCCACTTGTCTGCAGACCGTATTGCTTGGCGGTGCCCTTGGCTGAGCCTTCCAGCAATTAGTACTTTCAAGTTTTCTTTATGAATGTAATAAAAAGCAACTTCGATTGTATGCAAGAGCAGGAGAACTCTGTTTTGAAATCAATGGAATTGAAGGTTGTGGTACTGAAAATTTTCCGCTTTGGTCCAAAAATGGTCTTAGTCGTAAAAAGATTAATTTGAACAAAGTCAGCTTTTATTAAAACTTTTCAAAAACATTTTCGATGTAGATCAGAACTGGACACGCCTGAGATCTATCACCGAGATGCATAACCCCGGATCTCTGCAACTGGAAAGTTGCCCCTAGTGTGAAGAGTACCGCGGCACTGCATAGCAACGGAAAGTTGCCCCTAGTCTGCAAAGCACTGTACCGGAAACCTTAACTTAACTCTTGAGTGCTGAATAGACAAAGATGACCGAGATGATCAACTGGACAAAGTTGATCGGGGAAAAGTTTATGGCTGAACTCCAGGATGAAGTTGCCTACGTATCCCAAAGATGGGAATCAAGCCTTACGTAGTTCAGGCTTAGGTTCGCTCGAGTATTTTCACTCTCCTTTTGCGCTCTAACTTTTGCCAAAGCCGCCCTTTGTGGGTTTTCAGCCTTGCGAGCTTAGTTTTTATATTTTCTAATTTTTTGTGCTCTAACTTTTGCCTAGGTCGCCCTTTCGAGTTTTCGGCCTAGCGAGCCTCTCAAGGGTAATATTTCTTCAACTTGTCCATGTTGATCGGTTGGGAAAATTCCAGGCCATCTTGGTCCATCAGAACCACAGCTCCACCTGACCAGATAGCTTTGATGATGTAGGGACCGGTCCAATTGGGTCTGAACTTGCCCCTTGGATCGTGGATGGGAGCTCGGTTGTCCTTGAGCACCAAATCTCCTTTCTTTAGATTCCTGGACTTAACCTTCTTGTCGAAAGCCCGGGCAATTCTGCGTTGATAGCCTTGAACATGGTACAATGCTTTCAGTCTTCTCTCGACAAAGAGCATGAGTTCCTCAAATTTGCTCTACTGCCAATCTGCTTCGGCTATTTGACACTCGGCCAATACCCGTAAGGACGGAACCTCAATTTCGATAGGTAGAACGGCCTCCATCCCATAAACCAATGAATAAGGAGTCGCTCCGGTAGAAGTTCTAATTGAAGTCCTGTAGCCCCACAGAGCAAACGGCAACTTATCTGGCCAATCCTGGTAGGTTTCCACCATCTTCCGCAGTATATGCTTGATGTTCTTGTTGGCGGCCTCAACTGCTCCGTTGGTTTACGGCCGGTATGTGGATGACTTATGAAAAGCCACGTTATATTTCTCCAACAAGTCAATTACTTCCTTCTTAAAGTGGGAACCGTTATCCGAAAAAATCTCGTTTGGGACCCCGCAGCGGTAGATGATGTTGTTTCTGATGAACTTTGCAACGTGCGACGCCTTTAACACGGCGTATGATTGGGCCTCGACCCACTTTGTAAAGTAATCTATCGTGACCAGAATGAACTCATGCCCATTCGATCCCTTCGGAGTAACAGCCCCGATCACATCAATTCCCCAAACCGAAAATGGCCATGGTGAAGTCATGTTATACAGTTTTGACGGCGGGATGTTCATGCGGTTCGCATGGATCTGACACTTGTGGCATCGCCGGACAAAACTGATGCAATCCTCTTCCATTGTAGACTAGTAGTAGCCCTGTCTGAGGATCTTTCTGGCCAGCATTACTCCATTTATATCCGCACCGCACTCTCCTCCATGGATGGCCTCCATTAGGCGCTTCGATTCTTCAGCTTCTACACAGAGCTTATGCATTCCCAGATGACCTCTCTTGTACAGCTTACCCCCGCAGATGATGAACTGAACAGCCATTCTTCTGATTGCCCTTTTATCCTTGGCATTTGCCTCTGGTGGATACGCCTCCTTTTCCAAGAAGTTCCAAATGTCGTAATACCAGGGGTTGTCATCCTGAGCCTCATCTATGGCGGAAATTGACTCGTATGCTGGTGCAAACTTCTAGTCAATAATGACTGGACGCATTCGGACTCCGGACGGGATGTCTATCATAGAAGATAGAGTTGCTAGTGAATCTGCAAACCTGTTGTTCTCCCTTACTAGGTGGGTGAAATTCAGCTTCTCAAATCGAGGAATTAACAAATCCAAGGTTTGGTGGTAAATTGTCATCCTTTCCTCTTTGACTTTCCAGTCTCCTTTTGCTTGAGATACAACAAGGTTCGAGTCCCCAATAATGTCCAACCGTCTTGCCCCTAGTTCTAGGGCTGCTTCTAGGCCAGCAATACATGCCTCATATTCTGCTTCATTGTTCGAGACTTTGAACCGGAGCTTGAATGCTAAAGGGATACGGGAATCGTCAGGCGCTATCAGCAACACTCCTACTGGTTTGACGCTCCATCAAAGTACATCGTCCAAGTTTCATCTTCGACGTGCAGAATGGCTTCATCTGGGAATAGGTACTCAACCGCCTCATCCCCTTCAACCGGGTGGTCAGCAAGGAATTCCGCTACCGCCCTTCCTTTTACTGACTTGCGTGTTACGTACCTCAGATCAAATTCAGAAAGCAACAGCAGCCAACGAGCTAGCCTACCCGTAAGTGCCGGTTTCTCGAAAAGATATTTGATGGGATCCAAACGGGAAACCAACATTACAGAGTGAGCTAACAGGTAGTGCCGCAGTTTCCTGGTAGCCCATACCAAGGCCAAACAAGCCTTCTCCAGTGGAGTGTAGCGGGTCTCGTAATCCAACATCTTCTTGCTCAGATAGTAGATGGCCCTTTCCACCTTGTCTTCTGACTCTTGTGCGAGCATGCAGCCCATGGTAGTCTTAGTCACCGAAAGGTACAATATCAACGGTCTCCCCGGCTCTGGTGGTGACAACACGGGCGGGTTCTGTAAATATTCTTTGATCTGTTCAAAAGCTGCTTGACATCGGCCGTCCCATTGGAATTTCTTTCCTTTCTTCAGGAGACCAAAAAGTGGTTCACAAGTCAAGGTTAGTTTTGAAATAAACCGTCTTATGAATTGCACTTTACCTAGAAAGCCTCGCACCTCCTTTTCAGTTCTTGGTGGTGGCATTTCTAAGATGGCCTTGATTTTTGAAGGGTCGACCTCGATGCCCCTTTGTGTAATCAGAAACCCCAGCATTTTTCCTGCTGTAACACCGAACGTACACTTCTGAGGATTTAGCCGCAACCGAAATTCTCTGATCCTTTGGAAAAACTTTTGGAAGGCGGTGTAGTGGCCTTCTCTTTCTTTGGACTTGACAATCATGTCATCTACGTACACCTCAACCTCTTTGTGGATCATATCATGCAGTATTATGGTCGCAGCCCGTTGATATGTGGCTCCAGCATTCTTCAACCCAAACGGAATCACTCTGTAACAGTATGTCCCCCACGGGGTGGTGAAAACAGTCTTCTCTCGGTCTTCGGGTGCCATCACTATCTGATTGTAACCTGAGAAGCCATCCATAAACGAAAGCAAGGCGTGTCCTGCCGTGAAATCTACCAATTCATCAATGTGTGGCAAGGGAAAGTCGTCCTTCGGACTGGCCCTGTTCAAATCTCTGAAGTCTACACATACCCGAATTCTGTCATCCTTCTTCGGCACCGGAACAATGTTGGCCAACCAAGTCGGGTATTCGGATACCAGCAGGAAGCCTACATCGATTTGCTTGGTGACTTCTTCCTTGATCTTAATGGCGCAATCAGGACGGATCCTTCTGAGTTTCTGCTTGACAGGTCGGGCCTCGGGATCGAGAGGGATTCGGTGCTGTACAATCTCAGGATCGATTCCAGGCATGTCTTCGTAGGACCACGTGAAAACATCTTTGAAATCTTTCAATAAAGCGACTAAGCGCTCGCGTTCCTCCGAAGACAACGTGGACCCGATCTGGACCAGTCGCGGGTCCTTCTCAGTACCAACATTCACAGTAGTGATTTCATCCATTAAGGGTTTAACAAATCTTTCCTGCTCTTGATCAATTAATCGTTGCAAAACCGGAGGAATTTCTTCCTCGTCGTTTTCATCAAAATTTTGAAAATCCTGATTTAAGCAATAAATCAAAGGCACAGAAAAATACTCAAAAACCACATCCACATCATTCTCATTAAATACTTCCAAGCCGTCCGATTCTTCTGTTACAACAGACTCAAAAGAGAAAGAAAATGACGACCTAGACAGGACTGTGGCATCCGAGTTATCACCCCTAGGAATACTGGACTCAGACTCAGTTGAGCTGGAACCTGATTCCGACTCACAAGACTCAGTGGAATCAGATTCCGGCTCACTACCTGACCCGGTGCTGCTGGACAAAAATCCTTCTTCATATTGCCAGACGAGAGAGGGTGCAATGGATGCATCCAAAATAGTTGCTGGTAGGCTCACAGCCGTTTCATTCCCGATCATGCATACCGAGGAGTTATCCCCTAAGCACTTATGTTCGATCGGAGGATCTGAAAGTAGACATGCCAGTGCTACCCCCATTTCATTTTCAGCGTCCTCAGACTGCACTTCCTCACTTTGCTCAGCCTCGGCTAATGAGTCTGTCTGCTCTTCGGCGATGTCATTCTCAGGTAGCTGTAGGTCAAAGAAAATCTCAAACCCCGGTAGGCGCTTCCTCTCCGCGTTCAACCACAAAACGGAAAGTCCTCCCCCTCCCGGACGAAGCGTCCGTTTAGGGTACCCTGAATAGGCCAGTGCATTAAGTCGAAGGGCTTCCCCATCTGTTTTGCTCTGGCTCTTCCGGCCATCTCCTTTCCTTTCCTTATCCAGTCCTCTTTGGTGGGTAGGTAACACAATCCAAAGGTATGAGGGTTGTGTGGCACTTCGGCCAATGCCGCAACGCCCTTCCGGCCGCTCTTCCCCAATCCCATCCCGGAGATGTGCTGGAGTTTGTTCATGAGATAAACTGCTTGGGCACTGACATATACCCCTTCATTAGCTGCCATGATGTCCTGTACGACCCGAGCCTCAGCTAAGGTAAAACCTGATATGAACACATCTTCCATACCGTGCTCGATTTCTAGAACAGGCGTAGATACCTCCGACGGCGGATGAATTGATGAGTTTCCAAAAACAATGGCTACTCTCTTCCCGTAGGGGTATTTCACCACTTGATGTAGGGTGGAGGAGACCGCCTTTACCTGATGCAGCCACGGCCGCCCCAAAAGCAAATTGAACGTTGCAGGAACCTCCAAGACATGGAAATCTATCTCATGCTGTCCCGACCCAACCTTTGTTTGAATCTTGATTGTCCCCATCACTTCCCGGCTTGTGTTGTCATATGCCCGAATCACCTGGGCCGTTGGCACAAAGTTCGCGATTTTCAAACCGATCGCGTAGGCTGTCCGTGCCGGACAGACGTTGATGGCGGACCCTGTGTCGACAAGCACCACTGGTATCCATTTTTCTCTGCACTGCACAGAGATGTAGAGTGGCTTGTTATGGTTCGCACCCCAGGTGGCAATTCTTTATCAGAAAAAGTCAACATCGGGGCAGCCCCTCCCGAAAAAACTAGGCCCACCAACTGTTCGGGCGTGGTGTCTATGGAAAGCTTGGCTTTGTCCATCGCTGAAAGGACAGCCTGCCTATGTATTCGCGAAGCCATAAGCAGCCCTCAAATGGAGATGTCTGCTTGTATCTTCTTTAATTGTCTCAATACGGCCTCATCCTCGAGTTGCTTTTCCTTTTGCTTTTCTGCCTCCCTATCTTTTCCAGACGCCTCTGGTTGATCCAGGTGTGGAGGCTTAAAGTACTGTCCACTCCTGGTCATGTGATCGACTTCGCCGATATACCAGGTATCATCTGGCTGGTTATCCCCCCAGTCTTCATCAGTGTGGGCAAGACACAGATCATCATCCTCCCACCACATTCCATCTGCGGCCGACAGGCACCTCTCTGGTTCTGGCATAACTGTTCCGATACTTGCAGTACCTCTTATTCCTATGCTCGCGGCATTCTCCATTTCTGTACTTGCGGCGGTCTCAACCCCCACATGGGCTTTTGCCTTCCTGATTCTCTTGGAATCTTCAAATCTTCCCTGTTCTGACTGTGTCAATGCAGTAGACTGTTCAATAATCCCTGTACTCAAAATGCTCCAATCCCGAGCGAAACTCTTGGCATCGGCGCTCTCCGGCGATGTACTTTGTTCTTCGACCCTCCTGGCTGTTACTAACATTCCTGCCCCTGCCAGGCCTTGTTCCGACTGAAACTCTCCTACCACATCCGGCTGATCGTCCAACCATCCCGTGGCCTCTATCGATTCCTCATAATCGAACCAGTTGACGGCTGAGTCTTCTGGATCTTGGTCACTGTAAAATTGGAACTTGGCAAGATCCTCTTCCATAGCTGTCAAATCATCCGTCCCCTGTCCTGGACTGTCCCCTTGGATTGCACACAGCTTTCCCCCTGTTGGAAACTTCACATCTGGTCCATTCTGGCCCATCGGTGAAATGTAGTCACTCGGACTATAAGCATTCTCCACATCACTCCCAGACTCTGCAGACTCTGGCTCGATAACCCCCTTCCCCTTTGGAATCTTCTCTCTCCTGTTCTTGATGGTCACCACCGCTGGCTTGGGTTGGGTTATGGAGACATCCATCATGCACAAATCGGTGCAATCAGGAAGGAAAACTTCCGGCTTAGGCAGGTAGGAAGGTGTGATATAGATACTAGGATCGTAGGACACGACCCCAGTATGGATGAAATTGATTCTTTTGGGTGGTGGAGCTTGGTTATGTGTGGGGAGAGGATTTGTAGTAACATTGGGTTTCTCAGGAGGTAAAATCACCCCGTTATCAATGAGATCTTGGATCTCATGACGCAATCGAAAGCACAGGTCGGTGTCGTGACCGTGTTGCTGGTGAAATGCACAATACTTGTCCGGATTGTGGGCAGCGGGGAGTCTTTCCGGTAAGGGCCGCGGCTCTGGGGGCTTCAGATGCCCTTTTCTGATCAAAACCCCCAAAGCTTTGGACAGGGGCATATAAAGCGGAGCGAAGGTTCTGGTATTTTTGGGAAGGTATTTGGCTGTTTGTGGGTTGCTTCCGGACACACCGGAGAATGGTGCGACTGCCATATTTCTTGGGGGAGGGTTGGTGGTGACCATGCTCACTTCGGAGGTCCTGGTAGTTGTAGCGCCACTCGGGCCTGCATTAGTGTTACGATTGAAAGTTCTGTGGGGCTGCTCCCGGTCATTATCAATCAATCTTTGCCTTAAGGCATCCTCAATTTGCACCCCCATTTCATGTAGATCAGAAAAGGTAGGGAAGGGGAGTACAATCATTTTTTGCATTAGCTTCGGCTGAAGATTACGCACAATCATCCGAATCTGGTCTTTGTCCGTGGGCCTTAAGGTCATCATCGAAGCCTTAGCCCGCCATCTGGTTACGAACTCTGAGAAGCTCTCCTTGGGTTCTTGCCTCGTTGTCTCGAGATCCCGGGTCGTGATCTCGATTTGTGTATTGTATGAGTACTGCAGGATGAAGGCCTCAGCCATCTCGTCCCAACTTCTCTTGACGTCATCTTCCAATCTAGCATACCATATGGCCGCTACACCCGATAGGGTTCGGCCAAATAGAGACAGCTTCTGCAGTCTAGTGAGGCCCATCGGCCTTAGGATGTCTGAAAACAATCTTAGGTGCACCATGGGGTCTCCAGACCCATCAAATCGATCAACGTGTGGCATCTTGAATCTGTCGGGCAGCGTCACGGCTGCATTGGTATACCCATCTTCGATGTCAGGGATGGTCTTGACTCCCTGGGATCTTTTGAACATCTTTTCCAATTTACTCAATTTTAAGGCTGTGGGGTCCATTTCGAACTCAAAAGGAGAGTCTGATATGTTGACTGGTGTGGGTGCCTTGGATAGTTGTGGCGGAATCGGGGGCGGAGCTGGCCCCGTTGGAAGGTCGGTATCCTCCTGGACATTCCTGGCATTCGGTGTTTCTTCGGGTATCGGAACCCTTGGCGGGGGAGGAACTTGTTGTGAAGCAGATGCTCCGTTTTACTGTTGTAACCACACAATTAACTCTGTTTGTTCGCTCACGACCGTGGCTTGCTACTTGGCGAACTCTGCCTGCCGAACAGCATCCTCCTGCATCATTTTCATGCTCTCTTGGAGTTGGCGCACCATCTTCTCTAAGCTAGCCATGCTATTCTGCTCCGGTTGAACTACTGGTATGTGTTCCCTTTCTGTAGGTGAAACAGGACCCTGATCCCTACTAAACTCAGGTGGGGTAGATAAGGCCCTCTGAACTGACTGTTGAACTGATGCCCCATGCCTAGCTATCCTCCGTCTAGTAACCGGGGGTAGGGAGCGGTACACTGGTTGTCCGTCTACCAGATCCTCAGATCGATGGAGTTGACGACCTCTAATCCAGAGTGCTTGGGGAATATCTACCGGGTTGGAAGCAATGGTGCTAAACTACCTAGCAAAAAGATAAATAAAGCAGTAAATAAACAAACAACCGGACGGCCTAACGGCGTAAAGTAAACACATACAACGCGCAGTTGGGTATTCATAATACACAGTTGGTAAGCCGAACACACTGTTCCCCGATACTGATCACTGTTCCCCAGAACCACTGTTCCCAAAACTGAACCTGGTATCCGCGGTTAACTGATTCTTATAAACTGATATTGGTGTCCTCGGGCCCGATACTCAAACTTGCAAACTGGTATGTACATTCCTGTAGAGATACACTCTAAAAGCACATAGCAAGTAAAGAGAGCCAAAACACCCCTATGTTGGGGTAGGGTTTCCCTGCCCTATTTTGTCAGGAGCTAGGGTTGCACTATGCACGCAGCAGTTTCAAACAACCTAACATCGGGTAAGCAGCCTGTCCGAATTTGGAATGGTCACTATGGATCCGAATATGCACTAGGTCGAATGGTCGACAAGGGTTTCCCGGTAAAACCGGGGTTTGTCTTCCCATACTGTCAGAGCCCATAACCGGTCAGCCTTATGGTCATGCCTTGACAAGACAAGCCTCCGGCAAACCGTTCAGGAATGGCAGATGGCAAACACGGTGTCCTAGGCGCACCAATGCACATGCAATGCAAAGAAACACATAACTGAAATCAAAACAGGATATCATGAGTTCGAGTCAAGCTCTCTAAATCCCCAGCAGAGTCGTCAGAAACTGTAGATGTCCCCGAACGCCCCGGGAGGGTGAGTCCCGTTCTGTTCATTTGGGGTTTACTACAGCTCGGACTCTCGAATTGTTACGGTTCTTAATCTGAACCAAAGAGTCCAAATCTGGCAAATCGTTTTTGAGAAAATAGATTTTTAGAAAAGAAGTGCCAAACATGGACTGCTTTGCCAGATACAGAGTCGCCACCTAAATATTTTTTATGGAGGAATTTAGGAAACCCTGACTCGGTGCCAAAGGCCACACGTCCGTCATCACCGGAGTTGTCTCGGCTCGGGAGCTAGGGTACGATTGGGGAAGGTCAGCTATGAGCACCCCCTCTCGCCCGGTCTAAAGACCGGCCTCTACTAACCATGATATCTGTTTTTGAAAACTTTATGTGTTCTTATTCCAATTATTAGCCTGGAATTACTATGTTATGCGCACAACAAACAAGTATAGACTAGATTGCCTAATTTGGGAATAAGCATCGCATATCCGTTTGTTTTGGAAAATATTTTGGAATTTGCTACTCGCAAGTAGGCTAAAACACGGATTTCAATGAGCTGTTCCAACTCAGGCAATCCAACCTTCACCCACAGGCATTCAAACAGTTTATAACACATATGCATCTAGCCACATGATAAGCATACTGTCATGGCAACATTCGCACGCATGCAACATGCTAAAGCGAAAATACTTACATCGTACTCCGTGCCAAAACAATAAACTAGTTAGCAAACATGTGTGATCCTAATTCATGTTTAAAAAAAGGCTAATGCATCGCATGCAAAAATGCAATCTAGACTGGCTCGGCTAACCTAAACATGGCATGTGAAATGCGATCAACTATCACATATTCAATTTTGAATTGAAGCACAAATGCAGTTAGCGTGATGTACCGAGCCTAATGCATGCAATACAAATGCATGAATGCACGCATGCATAGCATAAGGTATGCTAATTTTAAAGATGCCCTAATACTAACCATCAAAGCAGGTAAATAAAAGGGAAGAAAGATGTGAAGTTGGAAGACATACACACACTCACGCACACCTACTACATAATTGCCCTCACTCGGAGGGGCCAAATGAATATTACAGTCCGAATAATAAACAAATAAATTATTACAGAATTTCTAATTTACTTAACAGAATGAATGCAACAGGAAGAAAGGTGGCCACAGCCCCCCGCCTCGGGATGCGCGAGTGATGCATGCTCAAACCCGTCTCGTCCGGAAAGCCCGCACCGTACCATTGTTGCCTCTGTTTTTACTGCCTTGCTCCTCTAAAAAATGCCAAAATTCTGGGACAGGTTCCGTGTACACTGCAGAATACCACCGGCTGGGGGAAATTACCACCGGCAGTGTATAACTTCCACCGGTTGATGATTGGGTCATCGGCCATTCACCAATGGCCGGTCGGCAATGAATTATGCCGGTCGGCAGAAACTTCCTGCAGGAGGCAATTTTGATAGCAATAGAGGACAGACAGCATATGGCATGGGATTTCAGGCACATGTGAGCATGGTCATGCTTCCCATCATGCTTTGAACTCAAGGAAGCATGGCCCTCGATCCTCGAGCCATCAGTGGTGCATGATAGCCCAAGGGATCAAATTTGCCACTTGATGTAAAGATGCATGCAACCACACAAATGAGGACCAAGACCCTATCATGCCGAAGTCAAGGGCCCCGGTGACCGAAAATCAAGGCACATTACATCACTCATAGTATGAATGTTCCTTGACCCTCACACTTGGTTTGACACCCCAAACCAAATAATGTAATGCATGTTATGCTCACATGGCTCAAAGTGCAACATGATACTTAATTATGCAAGGCATGCCAAATGTCATGCAACTAATATGGCAAGTATGCAATGCTAGGCATGCAAGGTGCAAATGCAATGCAAACATGGACCATTTAAGGAATGGGATCAACATATTACAACACTTAATGAAGCAATCATGCAATGGACATGAGACAAGCATGCAAGAGGGCCTTTAACCATGAAGGGGCAGACCCTAATCCACCCCAAAACAGTGGCCAAAAGTGCCTAGAAAGGTGGACAAAAACTCATGCCAACAAGCAAGCCAATGGTCCTAAAGTTAAGGTACAAAAGGAGGGCATTTCACTTCCATCAACATGACCACCCATGGCATGAATTGGACAAGCCAAAACAGAAACTTAGCATGCAAAATGGACTCCAAACCTACTGATATGGCAGCTTAAATGGCTCCAATGGGATGCATGCACCAAAGCTCATATCTAGGCATACAAGGCACACTCTCAAGGCATGAAAGAGGTCACACATGCACACATATAAACATGATTTTTGGACTGAAATATGGTCCTAAATGATGCCAAATCAAGAGGATGGTCGTAGCTACACATGCTAGAGGTCAATATGCTCAAGGCTTACAAGCCAAAACACAAAGACATGACACCAAACAAAGGAAGCATGACTGAAATAGATGGCCAACAGACATTAAACATTGTAAAATAATGCCAAGACCTTCATGGAACTAAACCAACACAAGCAAGAATCATGGCCTAAACACAAGGCGCATTTCTAGGCCAAATAGGGGGATGTAAAGCAAGTATATTAAGCATGCAAAAAGCCACAAATCCGACTAAAAACAGAGATTACAAATGACCTAAAAACACCCAAAAACCTCTGAAAAAGGGGCTAAAACCAATCAAGCATGCATGTTGCCCTTTAAGCCAAAATGCAAGGAAATAAGACAACGAAGGGAGAGGGGTGTCCCTCCCCTAAGCAAGACTTCAAACCACCTTCCTTACCACTGAAAATCCACTGGTTTTCAGTGATGAGAAGACCAAAACACTCAAGCAAACAAGGCCTCACCAAGGAGGCAACAAAAGGGCCAAATAAGGCCTAAGAGGGTGAGTTTGAACTCAAAACACAAAGGACCCTTAATGAACGTTCTAAAGCATGAAAATATAAGCCTTTTTTATGTTATGCACAAAAACTAAATCAGCAAGAAAGATAGGTAAAAGACTAGTGCAAGTTTGGGGAAACTAAAGCAAGATGCTCACCCTTGAAGCACACTTCAAGAACAGCCAATGCAGCCCTCTTCTTCTGATCAAAAATAGCCCCAAAACTCAAGAATCAACCCTCAAAGTCCCTCAATCTTGGAGCAAGGTGTAATAGTGTGTGTATTAGTGCAAAAGTAAGGTAAAATCACACTTTTAGGCCAAGAAACACACACAAAGGAGGAGAGAGAGGGAAATATAGAGAGAGGGTGTATCTATATGTATAAGCCCTGGTTTTGCCTTCAAAATCTCTAACCTAGAACATGGAGAAGGCCCCTCCTCTTACAGAAGTCCCTCTTGCAGAGCTTATTCAACAAGCTTGCTTAGAGGGAGATCCCTCCATACACGTGTATGGAGGGAAGCAGAGTTGGTGCCAGCTAGCACAGCTGGCACAAAATATCTACATAAAGTAGATGAACAGTGGTCAGCTGCCCAAAAATGTCATTTTGGCAAAAATGTGAGCCGACCGGCAACAAACAGTGCCGACCGGCAATATTCATTGCCGGTGGCAGCAAAAACCAGCCGGTGGCCTTCGGCCATGGCCGGTGGTGTGTGGGGATGCCTCACAAGGCATACCCTGCCCTTCCAAGGCAAAACACAAGTGTTTGGTGCCAAACCAGACACTAAACGGTCGAATTCGGAGATCCTGAGGCAAGGCGCGTTACCGAGACCTCTGGGAACTCCAAACGAACACTAACAAGGGTAATCACCAAGTGTTCCAATGGTGATGTCCAAGTCTTGAGGACGGTCAAAAATGGGGTGTCTACAATGATTAAATTGCATGAATGCCTATGGATGAAGGCTTGATTACTTGAATTGGAACAATTCATCAAAATGCGAGTTTTAAGCCCACTTTGCGAAGTGGCAAATCATCATGTTTTAAGTCCACTTTGAGGGTGGCAAATCTGCGCTTTAGCCTACTTAAGGGTAGTAATTCCAAACCATTTTTGAAAAACAAACATGAGATGTTTTGTTCCAAATTGAGTGATTTAGTCTATACTTGTACACTGTGCGCATCACGTAGTAATGATAGATTAATAATCGAAATAAGAACACATGTGTTTTTAAAACAACATGTCATGCTTAGTAGAGGCTGATCCATTGATCGGGCGAGCGGGGGTGCTCATTTCAGGACCTTCCCCTCTCGTACTTAAGTTCCCGAGCTGAGGTAACTTTGGTGATGACAGACACGTGGCCTTTGGCACAAGTCAAGGTTTCCTAAATTTCCCCAAAACAAAATATTTAGGTAGCGGCTCTGTAATCTGGCAAAGCAGTCCAATTTTGGCATTATTTGATTGAAAATCAGTTTTCCAAAATGATTTGCCGGATTGGACTCTTTGGTGATTTATTAGTCTTACATTGCATTTTGTGAGATTAGATTCAGAATCGAACTGAAGTAGCTAAGAACCCAATTCACGCCCTCTCCAAAAGGGGGGCACGCGGATAGAGTTCAGGCGGTCTACAGGCTCTCTCTCTCTCTCTCTCTCTCTCTCTCTCTCTTTTATGCTACATGCTGAATCCTTGGGCTATTTTTGTATTGGGAAATAGTATCCCACCTTCTTTGTATTCAAGGGTATTCCTTGAAAAGAGGTTACCTCATGGCATTTATGTGTTCAAGTATCTCTTATCTTTTGAACTATTATTTTATTTAGAAGATGTAATTAACTAGTGATGTAAGCATATGTATAGTTCAATGGGGAAGAGATAGCTTTTGGAATTGTATTTTCATTTAATGGATTGATTCCTTATGATCATAAGTTTAATCATCAACTTATTCATGAAATAATATAATTTATGGAAAATTTTCGGGGCGTTACAATTTGGTATCAAAGCTAACCGGGTTCGAATACCTAGAGCTCGTGGGACGTGGCTTATGACATAATGTGTTTATCATGTTGGGACGGGACGTTGGTACCTTATATGTTATGTGTTTGTGTGATTATGTGGGTATGGGGTCAGGTTTCTAGGATACGACTTGCATGCATCACACTTATTGAAGTCCTTTTGGAGAGGCACTTGATCAATTCTATTTCCACTTAGAAGTCTATGCGTGTCATTGGACGAGCTGATATCTTAGGAGGATAATCTGTATGTGATCTATGTGTTTATGTGGTTTGTTTTATACATAATGAATATATGAATGGAATTGTGATTATTCGAGTGTGACATGTGAGTTGACGTGTGAGAATGTGAATTGTGAGTTAATTCTACTCTATCTTTATTCTTATATAGGATGTTTGGACGTGGTAGAGGTCGTGGTAGACCTCACCTGGGTGGTTGGGGTATTCCGGCCCAGCAAGATCTTCCTCCCCAACAAGAAGGGGCAGGACAAAATAATGTGGCCGCACCACCGGCCCAGGATGCAATGAGGGCACTAGCCCAAGAAATGGCCAAGGCTCTTCGAGAGTTCATGGATATACTTCGAGCTGAGCAAGCGGTAACGGCAATAGAGGGGGAAACTCGAACCTCCTTTTTGAAGAAAGAATTCTTCCGTTCCAACCTCGCCGAGTTTAGTGGCTGACCTAATCCTATGAAAGTCGATGAGTGGCTGGAGCAGATTGTTAAATCCTTTGAGATCCTAGATATCCGTGAGGGAGAGCTCCAAGTAGCTTTAGCGACTTATCAATTGAAGGGGGAGGCCGGTCAATGGTAGAAGACTGTTAAGCACCGGGTTAAGCACACTTAGGAGGCATTCACTCATGCCTTCCAAGAGAAATTTTTGCCTTCCACTGCTAGGGAGAGGTTGAGGAAATAGTTCGAAGAGCTTAGATAGCTAGATACACCTGTGGCCAAGTTTGAGGCCACTTTCACTAGTTTGGCACGTTTTGCACCCAATCTTGTGGCGACTGAAGAGCACCAATACTTGGAGTTTGAGAAGCAATTGTGACCCAAGATATTGATGAAAGTGATAGGTAACATGTTTAGGAAATATGATAGGCTTGTTGAAGTTGCAACTCACGTGGAGATCATGTTAGAGGCCGAGGAGCCCAGGTTGAAGCATAAGAGGTCAGGGTATGTAGAGTCCTGAGGTGACATAGGATCATCTAAGAAGACGAGAGGTTCATCTTCTTTTTCTTTTCTGTCTTTGCTACAACAAACCAAGTCTTTAGGGTCTGTTTCTATGAGGAGTTTAGAGATTACGAACCCAAGCCGTATTACTTGTTTCAGGTGTGGCCAACAGGGTCACAAGGCATCGGAGTGTAAGCAGAATCTTAGTCATCAGCAGTCGACTCATTCTCAGAGCCAATCTTGAGGGAGGAGCCAGTCACCCGCATGTTATCATTGTGGATAGTTGGGGCATGTCACGTCCCAATTTTTAATTACTCGGAAACATTACCAAAGCCTGTAATTTAGGTCCATTTTTTTATTTATTATATATATACAAGTATTTACTACACTTGAGTAATAGAAATACAAAAATACATGTTCTCTCTCTGTCAATGAATATTACAATGATAACAACACATGCCAATCTCCTACCGTGCTACAAATAAATAAATACAAATACAAAATCTACTTCCTTTACATCTACTATGAAGTTATACAAAAGACTCAAGAACTCCATAAATCTTCAATCAAATAATCCAAACTTTCTTCCTGTAAAAAGATAAAACAACAACGGGGTGAGCACTAATGCCCAGTAGGAATTTCATGGTTCTCAATCAATAACTAACACACAGATAGAAATAATCATGCATGCAGGGTGATACCATATAGTAGGGTGACACTTTATAATTTCAAAATAACATAAGTAAAGTACCTTTTTCTCAAAAACTATTTAAACACTTTTAAGAAAAACCTTCAGCCGTCAAAACTATTCATTTTCCTTAGAAAACCATAAATCCTTTTTAAAAACATTTATGTTTAAGGAACCACATCATTTTATATTTATTAACTCATTCCAAAATATTTCTCATTTAATTTCCATTTTTAACATTTCTCTTTGTCTTTCATTCTTCCTTTCTACTCATTATATTTATTTAGAACTCCATAACTACAAGTTCAAGTCCGCTAATTTATTTACAGAACAACACTCATAATTTATCTTTATGGTCACAACTGATTCATTAAGTTCACCATCACCAATCCATAACCCCCTTACCCATTTTTGGTTTCCACTCTTTACAAATAATGTCTATGCACATTTCCCCTTTAAACCAAATTGCACATCAATATTCAATTCCACAAATTCATCACAAGTCACAAATAACATCATCAACTCAACACACTTCTCAACACAATCCACCTTTTGCCGACTTACCATGGCGGGATAGTGGGCACCCGATTCATAACATTTTCCACCTTTCGCCGGCTACTATACGGCAGGAAGTGAACTCCCAAAACCATTTTCTCACAATCCATTTCCTTCCAAAAATCATATTTTTCCAAAAACCATTTTTCAACTTTTTAAAACCATTCCCTACATTTGCCGGCTACTATATGGTAGGATGTGGGCACCCAAAACATTTTCGAAAACCATCCGTTTTTCCACTTTTGCTGGCTACAATACGGCAGAACTGTGTGGACACCCAAAAATCATTTTTCCACATTTGCCGGCTACTATACGGCAAGACTGTGTGGACACCCAAAAACATTTTCCCACATTTGTCCAGCGATAAGCCTAGACAGGGCAATTGGGCACCTTTAATTCAAACCACCCCACATTTGCCGGCTACTATACAGCAGGACGTGGGCCCCCAAAAACCTTTTTTTTCAACTCCCCGCGCAGGTACCAACACAACACCACCCAACACAACTCAACCCAAACTCAACGCAACCCAACACAACTGAACTCAAACTCAACACACCCAACACAACTCAACTCAAACTCAACACACCCAACACAACTCAACTCAACACAATTCAACATGATTCAAGCACAATTCATCATAGTTCAACACATTTCGATTCAATGTTATTCAACACAACTTAATTCAACATAAGTCAACATAACTTAATTCAACAACACTACTTACAATTCAACATAATTCAAGATAAATTCTTGAATCCCACTTCAACCTTCCATGACCAAGTTTATGTCATCCATATCATTAACACATCTTTTCCCCCAAAACCTTCCATATCATAGCATGATTTACAATGCCCATAACAAAGGCTCATTCGCTAATTTTTTAACATAATTTTCAAACACTTCCAAAAATTCAATTAAACTTGTAGATATACAATTCAATACCTCAATTTCATGATTCTACTTTCCATTTGGGAAAAATTGTTATTTATCATCATAAATCAACTTAGGGTTTTCAAGAAAAATCAAGAATTTCAAGAAAAATTCAAACTTCTTAAACCATTACTTTTTATTCTAATTTTCCCATTGATTACACACCTAAGGTTCATAATCCACCATATTAACCCAACAATTGAACCCCCAACACTTCAAACCCTAAACCCCCAAATCTCATGATGTACACTATATGCTCAAAAATGGAGATTTTGTATTTATATAATCAAAATAACACAAAGCTATCTATTAATGCAAGAATTGAAGAAGAACTAGGACCCCTACCTCAAGAATCAAGCAAAACAGCAAGCTTTGATGAGATTCCTTCCCAAATTTGAATACCAATCGGTTGAAAAGTGAGATCTTCAAACCTTCTTCACGTTTTTGCACGGGATCTTGGCCAAATCTTTGAGAAATTGGAGGTATTTGGGTCAAAAGATCAAGGATTTTCGGACCTAGGGTGAGAGGAAGGAAGAAGGAAAAGAAATGTGCAAAGAATGATCTAGAAATGTGCCTTTAAACTTGCTGAATTCGCGCAGTCCGCTCAAGCGTCACTTTCCCCACTCGAGCGTACTTGCTTCCAGCACAGATTCCAAAACTTCAAACGGGTTGAATTAAAGTTTTTGGTCCAATCTTACTTTACCATTATGTTACCACTTCGATCAATGCCCCAAAATAAGACAAGGAGGTTCTAAATACATTAATAAAAATGTCAAGGGAAATCTCACTTTCCACGCTCGAGCGTTGCTTTCTACGCTTGAGCACGCGTAGACCAACAAAGCCGTCTGCTCTAGCGGGAATTCACAACTCTCAGAATTTTGGACCGTCTGCAAAAATGCTGGGAACCTCTCAAGTCTGCTTGAGCGTCAACTCCCCCGCTCGAGCAGAGGAAAAAATTCTAGATCATTACAGGGCATATAAAGAGGTCTTACCCACAGTTAGCCAGGACAGGGAGTGCTTCAAGGTCTCGACAGTCGAGAGGTTTTCAGGCAGGCCAAGATCAGAGACAGACATATTTGTTGGTTCAGTCTGGGGAGGCATCTAGAGAGGTACAAGGGGACATTTATGCACAGTCAATGCAATTGACCTACATTCCAAGGAGTGATCAGTGTGAACAAAGGCCACAAGGGTGAGTTTATGTCGTTACCACTTCTGAGCAATCTTTTGGGCCATCAGTAATGAGAGGTACATATCTTATCTACAGTACTTGGGCCAATGTACTGATAGATACCGGAGTATCTCTCTCATTCATAGCATCTGTATTCGCATCCATGTTGGGGTTAAAGATTGAACAACTAGAATCTTCACTTATGGTAGAGTCACTAATTGGGGAGTCAAGTTATCTTAAATCGGGGATGTCATGCGTGTGTGATTGAAGTCGCTAATTGCCGACTTCCTTTCAATCTTGTGTTATTAGATATGACGGGCTTTGATGTCATCCTTGGCATGGACTGGTTGTCCTTTTACCGTTCCATTATAGATTGCTTCCATGAGAGTTACTATGTGCACATTTGGCAGGGACTGTTTCTATTTTCTAGGGGATAGAATTGATGTTGTGTTGCCACCGTTGTATGACCCATGGGGTTCAGGCAAACTTAGTTTTCTCCTTGCAAACATTATGGATGATGGGAGTAGTGTGATTTAGGGAGTATTTCCTAGAGTGGTTTGTGAGTATTCAGATATTTTTCTTGAGGATCTCACTGAATTACCACCTCATGTCAAGGTTGATTTTTCTATAGATTTGGTGCTTCTTTTGAAGGAGCAATTGCAAGAGTTATTGGACAAGGGCTTTATACACCCGAGTACCTCACCATAGGGAGCACCAACCCTATTTGCTAAGAAGAAAGATGGTTCATTGCGGTTATGTATCGATTACTACAAGTTGAATAGGGTCACGGTTAAGAATAAGTATCTGTTAACTAGAATAGATGATTTCTTGACCAACTTAAGGGTTCCTGATGTTTTTCAAAGATAGATCTAAGGTCGGGTTATCATCAATTGCATGTGAAGGAGGATGCTATTCCAAAAATGGCCTTTTGTACTCGATATGGCCACTACGAGTTTCTTGTAATGCTATTTGGTTTGACTAATGCCCCTGCCACTTTTATGGACTTGGTAAATTGAGTCTTCTGAGAGTATCTTGACAAGTTTATAGTGGTTTTTGTACACAACATCCCTATTTACTCACCTTCAGAAGAGAAACATGGAGAGCACCTCTGAATTGTCTTACAATTGCTTAGGGAGCACCAGTTGTATGCCAAGTATGAGAAATGTGAGTTTTAGCTTTCCGAGGTAGAGTTTCTGAGTCACGTGATTTTCGAGGATGGGATTACTTTAGACTCTTCAAAAATCAAGGCTGTGTAGAATTGGGAGCAACCTAAGAATGCCTTTGAGATTCATTGCTTTTTGGACAATAGATGATTTGTAAAAGACTTCTGTACCCTAGCATCTCCAATGACTAGATTAACTAGGAAGGGGGTGAAGTCCGTATAGATTGAGTCATGTGAGAAATCCTTCTTGGAATTAAAGGCTAGATTAACTACCGCACCAATTTTTATCATTCGGCAAAGAGGGTTGGGTTACACCGTGTCTTGTGATGCATCTAGGCAAAGCTTAGGGTGTGTTTTGATGCAAAAGGACAAGATTGTAGTGTATGGCTCGCATCAGTTGAAAACTAATGAGAGAAACTACCCAACTCATGACCTAGAGTTAGCTGCGGTAATTTTTGCTTTAAAACTTTGGAGGCACTATTTATATAGGGAGAAATTTGATGTGTTCTCAAATCATAAAAGCTTCAAGTACCTATTTTCCTAAAAAGATTTGAACCTAAGTCAGAGAAGATGGATGGAGTTCATGGAAGATTATGATTTTGAATTGCACTACCATCCGAGGAAGGCCAATGTGGTGGCTGACTCCATGAGTAGGAAGTCTGTGAACACGGTTACTAGTCTTGCCATGAGAGAGTGGGAGATGTTGGGTGATCTGGGTGAGTATGACTTGCATCTTGGTGAGTCTTCTCGGCAAACTACCTTGTTTTCAATTCTTACACAACCTACACTTGTCACACGGGTTATGCAAACATAACAAGGTGATCCAGAAGTAGAAGTAATCTGAGAGAAAATCTCCTAGGGAAAGGAAGAAGAGGGTTTAAGGGTACATCTGGACTCAAGCATCCGGTATATAGACTGCCTTTTTGTACCAGAATCTTGTAGAGGTGAAACTCTTCAAGAATTCCATCACTCATGCCTTGCGGTGCATCCGAGAGGCACACAAATGTACTGTGATCTTAGTCGTCAATTTTGGTGAAGAGGTATGAAGCACGACGTAGCCTTGTTTGTGTCCATGTGTTTAACTTGTCAACAAGTCAAAGTAGAACACCAAAAGCCAGCTGGATTATTGCAACCCTTGCCTATAGCTGAGTGGAAATGGGAGCGCATCACCATGGATTTTGTTTCGAGTTTTCCCAGAACACAGAGGGGTAATGATACGATTTGGGTTATTGTGGATCGACCAACTAAGTCGGCTCATTTTCTTGCTATGTGTATGGGAGATTCGATTGATTATTTAGCTAAACTTTACATTAGAGAGATTGTTCGACTTTATGGGGTTTCGGTGAGTATTATCTTAGATAGAGACCCTCGTTTTACCGTACCGTTGTGGCTGTGTCTACAAAGTGTTATGGCTACTCAATTGACTTTTAGCACCGCCTATCACCCTCAAATCGAATGCACTATCCAAATCCTAGAAGATATATCGAGGGCTTGCGTATTAGATTTCAAGGGTTCTTGGGAGAAATACTTGCCTCTAGCTGAGTTTGCCTACAATAATAATTTTCAAACTAGTATTGGGATGGCTCCTTTTGAAGCTTTATATGGGCATCTGTGTAGAGCACCTGTGTGTTGGGCCGAGGTGGAGGATTCACCCATGCTTGGACCCAAATTGGTTCGTGAAACCACTAAGAAAGTGGTTCTCATTCGAAAGAGATTGATTATGGCTCAAAACTGACAGAAGAGTTATGCCGACTGAACCTTTATTTTTTGAAGTGGGTGATCATGTGTTTTTGAAGATATCACCTAGGAAGGGCTTGATGAGATTTGGGCAAAGTAGGAAATTGTCACCTAAGTTCATTTGTCCCTTTGATATCATAGATCTGGTGGGAGAGATGGCCTACCACCTTGCCTTACCACCATAATTATCCAAGGTACATGATGTATTTCATGTTTCTATGCTTCATAAATGTGAGCCCGATCCTTCCTATGTCTTAGATTGGACAAATTTAGAGGTAAATGAGAACGCTTCATATGAAGAGAGACCTATATAGATCTTAGACTCCTAAGAACAAGTTTTGAAGGGTAAAACTATCCCTTTAGTCAAAGTGTTGTGGCACCATTACGAGGTAGAAGAGACTACTTGAGAATGAGAGACCGAGGTTCGAGAGAAATATCTGGATTTGTTTAATAATGTGTAATCCTCTTAGATTGTTGTGTTTATTACAATGTACATCTTGAATTATGGAAATGAGTAATGAAAAGTGTTAATTTCTTAAAGACTTGGACTTCCATATCATTAAGTGAATTTTGATTTGATTTTGTTCTTAATTAATGATGTTGTGATGGTTGGAGTTATTGTTAGTATGGTATTCATCTTCCTTGGGAATTGTTGGAGTTGTTTTGGCAGGAGTTACGAAATTTCGGGGACGAAATTCTTTAAGGGGGGTAGGTTGTAACAATCTGTTCTGGGCTCGAGCGAAGATGTGCAGCCCTTAGTATCTTGCATGTTTGCAAGGGGGACCACTTGAGTGATGGAGTGGTCACTCGAGCATAGAATTTAGGCTGCCAGTATTTTCACTATAGCTTTGCAAAACTACCGGACCTCGTGTTTACCGCTTAAGCGATGGAAAGTTCGCTCAAGCAATCCTTTCATTTTGTGTCCTTCGCTCGAATGATGGAAAGTTCACTTGAGCAGTCTTTTCGAGACAACACATTTAAAAGTTGATCTAAACTCATTTCTCTCACTTTTTCACACCTGTAGACACCCCATTTTTGACCGTCCTCAAGACTTGGACGTCACCGTTTGAACACTCGGTGATCATCCATGTTTGTGTTCGTCTTGAGTTCCCGGAGGTCTCGGCTCGCGCGCCTTGCCTCAGGATCTCTCGACTCGACTGTTTAGTGTCTGGTTTTGCACCAAACACTTGTGTTTTTCTTTGGAGGGACAAGGAATGCCTTGTGAGGCATCTCCACACATCACCGGCCATGGCCAGGGGCCACCGGCTGGTGTTTTGTTGCCATCGGTTGGCATTCTTTGTTGCCGGTCGGCAGTCAATTTTGTCAAAATGCCAATTTTGAGCAGCCGACTACTGTTCATCTACTTTTTGTAGATATTTTGTGCCAGCTGTGATAGCTGGCACCCACTCTGTTCCCCTCCATACACGTGTATGGAGGGATTTCCCTCTAAGCAAGCTTGTTTGGTAAGCTTTGCAAGGGGGACTTCTATAAGAGGAGAGCTGTCCTCCTTGTTCTAGGTTGGCAAATTTTGGAAGAAAAACCAGAGCTTATACATATACATACACACTCTCTCTCTATATTTCCCTCTCTCTCCTCCCTTGTGTGTGTTTTGTGGCCTAAAAGTGCATTTTTACCTTAGTTTTGCACTAACACACACACTACCACACCTTACTTCGACTTTGAGGCATTTTGAGGGTTGTTTGTTGAGGTTTTGGACTGGTTTTGGTCAATAGAGGGTGGCTGAACCAACTGTTCTTCAAAGGTTCTTCAAGGGTAATCACTTTACTTTAGTTTCCCCAATCTTGCATTGGATTTTGACCTATCTTGCTTGCTGATTTGCGCTTTGTGCATAACATAAAAAAAATCTTATATTTCCATGCTTAAGAACTTTCATTAAGGGTGTTTTGTGGTTTGAGTTCAAACTCACCCTCTTAGGCCTTATTTGGCCTTTTTGGTGCTTCTTTTGTGAGGCTTTGTTTGCTTGTGTGTCTTAGTCTTCTCACCACTGAAAACCAGTGGATTTTCAGTGGTAAGGAAGGTGGTTTGAAGTCTTGTATATGGGAGGGACACCCCTCTCCCTTCATTGCCTCATTTCCTTGCCTTTCGGTTTAAAGGGCAACATGCATGCTTGACTGATTTTGGCCCTATTTCAGAGGTTTTTGGGTGTCTCTAGGTCACATGTTATCTCTGTTTTTGGTCGGATTTGTGCCCTTTTGCATGCTTAACATACTTGCTTTACATTCCTCTATTTGGCCTAGAAACGCATCTTGTGTTTAGGTCATGATTCTTGCATGTGTTAGCCTAATTTCATGAAGGTATTGGCATTACTTTACCATGTTTAAGGCCTATTGGCCATCTGTTTCAGTCATGCTTGCCATGTTTGGTGTCATCTCTTTGTGTTTTGGCTTGTAAGCCTTGAGTATATTGGCCTCTAGCATGCGTAGCTTAGACCATCCTCATGATTTGGCATCATTTAGGATCGTATTTCAGTCCATAAATCATGTTTGTATGTTTGCATACGTGACCTCTTTCATGCTTTGAGGATGTGCCCTTTTATGCCTAGAAATGAGTTTGGTGCATACATCTCATTGGAGCCACTTAAGCTGCCATATCAGTGGGTTTTGGAGTCCATTTTTGCATGCTAGGATTCTGTTTTTGCTTGTCTAATTCATGCCATGAATGCTCATGTTAGTGGAAGTAAAGTGCCTCCTTTTTGTGCCTTAGCCTTAGGTCCATTGGCTTGCGTGTTGGCATGAGTGTTTGTCCACCATTTTGGGCACTTTTGGCCACTGTTTTGGGGTGGATTGAGGTCTGTCCCTTTATGGTTTAAGTCCACCATTGCATGCTTGTCTCATGTTTGTTGCATGATTGCTTCATTAGGTGTTGTAACATGATGATCCTATTGCTTAAATCGTCCATGTTTGCATTGCATTTGCATCTTGCATGCCTAGCATTGCATACTTGCCATGGTAGTTGCATGGCATTTGGCATGCCTTGCATCTTAATCTCATGTTGTATCTTTGAGTCATATTTGCATAACATGCATTGCATTACTTGGTTTGGGGTGTCAAACCAAGTGTGAGGGTTAAGGAGCGTTCATGCTATAAGTGATGTAGCGCGTCTTAACTTTCGGTCACCGGGGCCCTTGACTTTGGCATGATAGGATCTTGGTCCTCATTTGTGTGTTGCATGCATTTGTACATCAAATTGCAACCTTGGCTCCTTAGACTATCATGCATCAAATGCACTATTGATAGCCCGAGGGTCAAGGGCCATGTTCCCTTGAGTCCGTTACATGATTGAGAGAGTAGCCATGCATACACTTGCTTGAAATTCCATGCCATACACTGTCTGTCCTTGTTGCTGTCAAAAACCAGATTCTGCAGGGACTTTCTGCCGACCGGCAGTGTTCAGTGCCGACCGACAATCCTTCCAGGGCCGATAGCTTCATCAACAGCCGATGGATATTTTCAATGGCCGGTGGACATTTCCTTCAGCCGATGGTGTTCCACAGTGTTCAAGGGACCTGTCCCAGAACTTTGACAATTTTCAGGGAAGCAGGGCAGTGTAAACAGAGGCAGCAGTGGTATAGTACGGACTTTCCGGGCGAGGCAGGTTCGAGCATGCATCATTCGCGCATCCTAAGGCGGGGGCTGTGGCCACATTTCTTTTTTGCATTCATTCTGTTAGTTAATTAGAAATTCTGTAATAATTTATGTGTTTATTATTCGGACTGTAATATTTATTTGGACCCTCCGAGTGAGGGCAATTGTGTAATAAGTGTGCGTGAGTGTGTGTATGTCTTCCAACCCCTCGTCTTTCTTCCCTTTTATTTACCCGCTTATGATGGTAGACTAGGGCATATTTAAATTAGCATACCTTATGCTATGCATGCGTGCATCCATACATTTGCCTTGCATGCACCGGGCTCGGCGCATCATTCTAACTGCATCTGTATTTCAATTCCAAATTGAATACGTGTTAATTGCAGCATTTCACATGCCATGTTTAGGATAGCCGAGCCTGTTTTGATTGCATCTTTGCATGTGTTGCATTAGTCATTTAAAATATGAACTAGGATCATGCATGTGATTACTAACTAGTTCCTGTCTTGGCTTGGAGTACTCTGTAAGTTCTTTTGCTTTAGCATCCTTACATGCGTGTGAGTGTTGCCATAACAGCATGATTACCATGAGGCTAGCTGCTTATGTGATATAATTGCTTGAATGCCTGTGGATGGAGGTTAAATTACCTAAATTGGGATAATGCATTAAAACTGTGAGTTTTAAGCCCACTAGGTAGTGGCAAAACCATCTTTTCTAAAAAGCCCACTCGAGGGTGGCAAAACCTGCATTTTAGCCTACTTGCGAGTAGCAAACCATTTTCAAAACAAGCATGAAATGTTTTGTTCCAATTTAGGCGATTTGGTCTATATTTGTTTGTTGTGCGCATAACATAGTAATTCTAGACTAATAACCGGATTAAGAACACATAACGTTTTCAAAACTGGATATCACGGTTAGTAGAGGCCGATCTTCGGATCGGGCGAGAGGGGGTGCTCATAGCTGACCTTCCCCAATCGTACCCAAGTTCCCGAGCCGAGGCAACTTTGGTGATGACGGACACGTGGCCTTTGGCACCGAGTCAGGGTTTCCTAAATTTCCCCAAAATAAAATATTTAGGTGGCGAGTCTGTATCTGGCAAAGCAGTCCATGTTTAGCACTTCTTTTCTAAAAATCTGTTTTCTCAAAACGATTTGCCGGATTTGGACTCTTTGGTTCAGATTAAGAACCGTGACACAAAATTGAGTCCGAACTGTAGTGAGGGCCCCCACGCGGGCGCGTCTACAACACCTTTTCTTTCTCTAACACCCATTTTCGAACCCTAACCTTAAAAACACTTGATTTCTCTTAGTTTTACCTAAGATCCACCTCAGATCATCAAAGAGGGTTGAAGAATAAGTTTGATCCTAAAGCTCTACCGATTGTTTCGTGATTTCTTAAAGTTTAGAGTTGGATTTTCATCTTTTGCCTTCAATCTTGAGGTAGGGGTTCTTTTAACTTTTTATATTTTGATTTGAGGCTCATATGTGGTAGTTTCACTAGTTATCTATATATATATATATCTAAGAAGTGTATTGTGATTATATAGTGGTTCAAATAAGAAGGGGCTTTATCCAATAATTTTTGAAATAATCTAAATATATTCTTTATGATTATTGTTGTTGGTGATGGAAATTCACCATTAAATGAAATTTAATGGAAAAGCTCTAATTTTTTCTAAAACCCTAATTTTCAAATTAGTTCAAAAAGGGAATTATGTTCAATTGGCTCTTGAATATTGCAATTGTATATGTTATTTTGACCTTGGTGTGGTGATATGAACATTGGACAACATATTGAATTGAAAACTTATGATGATGATGATGATGATGATGAGTTGAAGAAATCTCTTAATTGTTGATATGGTTGCTGAGAATTGAAACCACCTTAGGGAAATTGAGAATTGGAAAAAAATTCATGCATCATATGCATTTATAAACTTACCTTCTAATTTTAAATTGTTAATGCTTGCAATGTGTTGGTGTCACACCCCAAATTTGGGCATGATTAGCCGTGGCCCACAGGGCCTTAGCCCAAGGCACACCTAAGCCTGAACACAAATTCGTAATCATACAGAGCAAATGTAATAATAGACCAATAATAAATAAACCAAAACTCAATTCGGTGGCATGTCACAAGTATAAACAGGCAAAACCAATCGTAATCAATACCATCCAAACCAATGGGATACAAACAACCCATATAACAAAATAATCCTAACATTGATATAACAATCTAAAAAAAATAAAAGTCGAGGTCCATGCAATTGAGTCCTCGCTACGCCATGAGTCCACTCTAAGTCCTTCTATCACCTGGAAATGATAAACAACTAAGTCAGCTGATAGCTCAGTGAGTAGAAGGATAGTAAATATAGTTTTGAAAACAAGGTTCCAGTCCAAAATAAGATGTATATAACAGAAACTAGATTAACATACAGTTTTGATAAAGACAATCTAATCCAAAAACGAGGTTCCATAGTTTAATGATTAAAATTATTCATGTCTCTAACAAATGACATTCTCCACTTAAATCAGACAACAATGTAATCATCATTATAATCTGTGTATCAAAAATAACCAAAACCAATTGGTATCAGAGCCTAGACTCTTGCTTTAGATTTAACCATCTGAGAGTTTCGATCCATGACAACCTTAGCTAGCACTAGCACTACTGAAGGACAAGCCACCAATAGGCCACCATTATTTGACGGAAACAACTATAGTCATTGGAAAGATAAGATGACTTTATACCTACAAGCCACTGATTATGCTATGTGGATTATTGTCACCAAAGGTCCAGAAATTCCTACCAAATTAGTAGATAATATCAGTGTACCTAAACCGGAAGATGAATGTGATGAGAGGGATCACAAATTATTGCAAGCCAATGCTAAAGCCAAACTCACCCTTGTTTGTGGATTAGACTCTAAGGAGTATAATAGAATTTCAAGTTGTGATTCGGCAAAAGAAATTTGGGACAAACTTGAAGTAACTTATGAAAGTACAAACCAAGTAAAGGAATCTTATATTGATATGCTTGTTCATAGTTATGAATTGTTTAAAATGAACTCTAATGAATCTATTTCAAGTATGTTTACTAGATTTACTGAAATTGTAAGCTCTTTGAAATCTCTCGGCAAAACTTATACTAATAGTGAGTTGGTAAGAAAAATTCTTAGGTGTTTACCAAAGAATTGGGAAGCAAAGGTCACCGTCATTATAGAAGCCAAAGATCTCTCCACATTTGGATTGGATGAGCTTATGGGTTCCTTTATGACTCATGAGATCACCATGAAAGGACATGAGGATGTTGAAAACAAAAAGACAAGTGGAATTGCATTCAAAGCCTCATCAAATGAAGAAAAACATGAAAAATCCAGTGAGGATGAAAGCTATGCCATGTTTAGTAGAAATCTCAAAAAACACTTCAAGAAAAATAATTATGGAGGAAGAAAACCTTTCAAGAAAGAGTACAACAAAGATAACAAGAAAGAGCTTATTATTTGCTATGAGTGCAAAAATCCTGGACATATGAAGATGGATTGTCCAAAATTGAAGAATCATGGAAAAGACTACAAAAGAAACAAAAGGCCATGGTAGCAGCTTGGGGAAAAAGTGAAGATGAAAGCTCAAGTGATGAAATTGAAAATGAAGTAGCCAACTTATGTCCCATGACTCTTGAAGATGAAGACTCTACTCAAGATGAGGTAACTACTCTTTATGAAGAACTTGAAAGTGCATTCCATGAACTAACAAATTATAGCGATCCCGGGTTTACCCTTGTTGTACAGTGATCCGGACATGTGTCCGTGGATGTTAGTAGTTGTTTATTATCTTGTTTGCATCCTTTTTACTTTGTATTTTGAGTTATGGGATGTGTTGGGCAGGTTTGTTACAGGTTGGTTGTGTTTGGGAGCCTAGTGTTGCTGCCCAGATTTTTGGACCTTCGCTCGAGCGAGGAGTTTGTCGCTCGAGCGAGAGTGAGGTTCGTGTCTGGTGGGTCGAGCCAGGGTGGCTTCGCTCGAGCGAGTGTTGCGTCTGGTTCTGGACCTGAGAGTTGCCTTTCTTGGCTCGAGCGAGCTTCCTTCGCTCGAGCAGTCTGGGTTTTTCTTCGCTCGATCCAGAACTTCTTGGCTCGAGCGAGAGTTTCTGTGTCTGGTCGCTCGAGCAACAAAGGCTTCGCTCGAGCGAGCGTGTTTTATATCAGCGGACAGTAGCGATTTTGAACATCACTTTTCACTTTCTTTTTGTGATCAAACCCTAAATCCGAGACCCTCTCTCTCTAAACTTACACCCTCTCTAAGATTTGATCTCCCTAGAGTGTGAATCTAGCCTAGGGCCTTTGTTAAAAAGATAGAGGGCGTTGAGAGCTTCGTTTTAATCTGAAAAGTTTGGATTTGGAGCAAGTTGATCTTTGAGTCTTCATCTCCTTTTTGGCTCAAACTTCGAGGTAGGGATATCCTACTCCTCTCTATGAATTTTGTCTCTAAATTTTGGTATTTTGAGATGTTGGGGTTGGTTTGGTAATTTTGTGAAAGTTTGGGGCTTTTGTGCAATTTTACAAATGTTGGGGTTTTATTCATAATAAACCTAGATGCATGTTTGGCATAGAGAAATGGAATAAAAGTGGAATCATTGATAAAAATGGGACCTAAGAGTTGAAATGGTAATTATGGAAAATAGCCTAATTACATTGTTTAATTAATTGGGATAATTAATTGTGAGAAATGAGGAAATGTAATGTTGATTGAATATCCATTGTGCATTTATTTTCTGTTTAGAAATAACTGCTTTGGGCTATCGGTGGAGGATAGTCGTGATTGTTGTAGACAATGCATGATGATTAGGCAAACTGAAACTAATCTATGAAGTGTGTCATGGAACTTGACGGTTGATAGAATACATTAACTATATGTATTGAGTGATTGTATATAGAACCATTGTGTTTGTATACGTTATGTGTAGAGGAGGAGATGGGGGATGTACTCCGCGGTTTAGGGGAAGATAGGGGATGTACCTCTAAACCGGATAGTGTTGGGAGAAGATAGGGGATGAACTCCGTAGATACAGCTCATATGCTTGTCCAGAGAAGTGAAGATAGGGCTTATATGCTTATCTTGGTGAAGTGTGGATACAGCTCATATGCTTATCTGTGAATGTGGGATATTGTTGTTATACATATCTGTTTGAGAATGTGGATATAGCTTATATGCTTATCTGAATGTGGGATATAGTTTTTATACATATCTGTGGAAATGATGATAGAGCTAGCATGCTTATCTGTTGAAAAAGGGAAAATGAAAGGTAACTTAGACTCATAAGTTGTATGACATAAATGTGGAATTTATGTGAATGTATCTGTGTTAGCCATCTATCAATTGCTAATATTTTAGTCATTGTTCATGGTTGGTTTAGTGTATTTCTACTGGGCTGTGGCTCACCCTATATGAGAATATCATTTTCAGGTGCAGGTAGCATGCCACCTCCAAGGACATAGCTGGGAGGCTAGAGGCGGACATACTTTTGTCGCTTAACTTTTGATGTATTACATGTAACTTCAAGCCAAGGGCTTAATGTGTAAACGAGTTAGTACTCTTTTGTTGTAACCAAGTGTTAACTTGGAAAGCTGTAAGCCCGTAGGGCATTTTGTTTTGATGCTAACATGTAATACTTATGTAATGGAACTCTAATGAATAAAGAATGTGGTTAGTTTATCTGTAAATGCATGTCTTATCTGATGGATTTAATGTTGTTATTTTGAGGGCGTTACAACTTGGTATCAGAGCGTACCGGGTTCGAATACTTTGGGTACGTGGGAAGTGATTAGTATCACAATGGGTTTGTCTCGCTTGATAGAGACTTAGATGTAGTGTTATATGCTACGTGCTTAATTGATAACATGCTTATGTCACTATGTGGGTATGGGATTTAATTTCTGGGATGTTGATTGGATCCTTGAGTTTCTGGGAGTCTTGTTGGAAAAGCACTTGATCAATGCTATTTCTAACCGGAACTCTAGTAACGCCTAGGGACTATCATTATCCGGAAATGAAATTCGTAAGTGCTTATGTGTTTATGTGCTTACGTGGAGTAAATTACAGTTGTCCATGCATTAGGACGTGAGTGTTTAGTTTCGGCACATTTATGAATGTGCTAATGTTCTGTGTTACCTTTATTAGGATGTCAGGACGAGGAAGAGGTGCTAGGCGTGGTAGACCTGCGAGGCAGGAAGCACCGTTACAGGGTGAGATTCCGGTAGTGCAGGAGGGAGTTGGTCAGGCCAATGTGGCCGAGCCAGTGGGTCAGCAGGCCATGGGTGCCTTGGCCAGAGAGATAGCAGGGGCTTTGGGTATTCTCAGAGCGGGGAATCAGGCCGCTGAGGCAGGGCCTTCTTTCTTGAAGAGGGAGTTCTTCCGGTCTAATCCGGATGAGTTTATCGGGGATCCGAAGGAGCCACTGAAGGCTGATGAGTGGCTAGAGCAAATGAGTAAGACGTTCGAGATGCTTGGCATCGAGGATGGAGCACTGAAAGTGACCTTGGCATCCTTCTAACTGAAGGGAGATGCGGGTCAGTGGTGGAAGTATGAGAAGCCTCGTGTTGGTGGTACTTGGGAGGTGTTTGTGAATGCTTTTCAGGAGAGGTTTTTGTCTGCAGCAGCTAGAGAGAAGCTGAGGGATCAGTTCAGCCGGCTTAATCAGCAGGGCTTGTCAGTGGCCGAGTTTGAGGCTACTTTTACTAGTTTGTCCAGGTTTGCACCTGAACTGGTGGCGTCTGAGGAACGCCGTTGCTATGAGTTTGAGCGGAAGTTGAGGCGGGGCCTCAAGTTAAGGGTTGGTGGGTCTTACATCCGAGAGTATAGACACCTGGTAGATGCTGCAGCTCATGATGCAGGAGGAGGATGAGGGGCAGAGAGGCTCCAAGAGGAGCCAGGATAGTCAGGGTGATGGCAGGAGGCAGAGGGGTTCTAACCCTCAGCAGTCGCAGGGTGGTGTTGCTAGATCGACCTTCCCAGTCCCGAGTGCAGGCTCCGGGAGAGGTGGTCAGGGGGAATTCACCTGTTACAAGTGTGGCCAGCTGGGCCACAAGGTTTCTGTTTGCCGGCAGAAGGGTGGGGGTCAGAGAGCTGCTTCTTCTTCAGCTAGACCGCAGAGTCAGAGTTTGGGCAGGGGGCAACCCTTGTCTTGTTATCAGTGTGGACAGCCTGGGCACCTGAAGAGGTTTTGCCCGCAGTTGAGTGCCACTTCAGGAGCGTCTGGTTCTAGGAAGACGCAGGGTTTTCAGCCAGCTCAGTCTGTGCAGGCCTCGAGGGCCAATCCGGGAGCTTCGTCATCCCAGTCTGTGCAGCAATCTTTTGCGCCGAGAGGTAAGCAGGTAGACCAGGGGCCTACGGGGCGCGTGTATGCTGTTACCGCGCAGGATTTAGTACCGGCTCCATCGGTAGTGAGAGGTACTTTTCTGTTTTGCAACTCGGTTGCTAATGTGTTGATAGACACGGGTTCATCTCATTCTTTTGTATCTGCTGCATTTGCATCGGTTTTGGAATTGGAGTTAGCACAGTTAGCATCTCCTATTTGTGTGGTATCGCCTTTGGGTGGTGAGTGGATCCTAAAACAGGGTGTTAGAGGATGTGATATAGAGGTCGTCGACTATAGGCTTCCTTTTCCGTTTGTTGTCATGCCCATGAAGGGTTTTGATGTTATTTTGGGTATGGACTGGTTATCGTCATACCGGGCTGTTATTGATTGCTACCGCCAGAGGGTCACGTTATGTACCTTGAGCGGGGAGTGGTTTCATTTCTTGGGAGACCGGGTTGGTAGTGTTTTGCCACCGGGGTATGATTCGCGAGGGCGAAATGAGCTTAGTGGTTTACTTGCTAGCTTTGAGAGTAGTGAGTGCGATGAGACCCAGATTGTATTGCCGAGGGTGGTTTGTGAGTATTCGGATGTTTTTCCCGAAGATCTTGTTAGTTTGCCACCTCACCGAGAGATAGAGTTCTCTATTGATTTAGTGCCCGGCACGGCGCCGATTTCTATGGCACCTTATCGTTTTGCTCCAGCAGAGTTGGTTGAGTTGAAAGTTCAGCTCCAGGAATTGCTAGATAAGGGTTTTGTTCGCCCTAGTGTTTCGCCGTGGGGAGCGCCGACCCTCTTTGTTAAAAAGAAAGATGGTGCCTTGAGATTGTGTATTGACTACCGGAAGTTAAATCGGGCTACGGTTAAGAATAAGTATCCTATGCCCCGTATAGATGATTTGTTTGACCAGTTGAAGGGTTCCCGTTGTTTCTCTAAGATAGACTTGAGATCGGGTTACCACCAGTTGAGGGTCAGGGAAGAGGATATTCCGAAAACGGCATTCCGTACGCGGTATGGCCATTATGAGTTTCTGGTGATGCCATTTGGGCTTACCAATGCACCGGCAGTCTTTATAGACTTGATGAACCGGATTTTCCGGGAGTTCTTAGACCGATTTGTAGTCGTCTTCGTGGACGACATCCTTATCTATTCGCCTTCAGAGGAGGAGCACGAGGAACACTTGAGAGTGGTGCTTGAGTTGCTTAGAGCCCATAGGCTGTATGCCAAGTTTGGGAAGTGTGAGTTCTGGCTGAGGGAAGTCAAATTCTTAGGCCACGTGGTATCCGGGGAAGGGGTGTCTGTTGATACATCCAAGGTTGAGGCAGTGCAAGATTGGGCACAGCCTAAGAGTGTGTTTGAGATCCGCAGTTTTCTGGGATTGGCTGGGTATTATCGTCGGTTTGTGAAAGATTTCTCCAGGCTAGCGTCACCGTTGACTAGACTGACTCGGAAGGGAGTCAAGTTTGTGTGGAGTGAGACTTGTGAAAAGTCGTTCCAAGAGCTGAAAGTTAGATTGACCACCGCTCCGGTGTTGATTATTCCGGAGAGAGGGTTGGGTTATGCTGTTTATTGTGATGCCTCACGAGAGGGTTTGGGTTGTGTGTTGATGCAAGAAGGGAAAGTGGTAGCTTATGGCTCACGTCAGTTGAAAAAACACGAGAAGAATTACCCCACACACGACCTAGAGTTAGCAGCAGTGATCTTTGCCTTGAAAATCTGGAGGCACTACCTTTATGGTGAGAGGTTCGAGGTATTCTCGGATCATAAGAGTTTGAAGTATCTGTTTACCCAGAGAGACTTGAATCTGAGGCAGAGGAGATGGATGGAGTTCATCGAGGATTATGATTTTGAGTTGCACTATCATCCGGGAAAGGCCAATGTTGTGGCCGACGCCCTTAGTAGGAAAACCATTAGTGATGTAGCTTGTATGGCCATCCGGGAATGGGAGATGTTGGGAGCACTTGGCGAGTTTGATTTGCTACTGGGCGAATCTGTTGAGGCTGCTGCCTTGTTTTCTGTTGTTGCGCAGCCTACACTTGTGACTAGAGTGTTAGAGGCACAGAGAGGTGACCTTGAGGTAGAATCCCTCCGAGAGAAGATCTCCAGTGGGAAAGTTGAGAAGGGTTTGACGGTGTATCCCGACCTGAGTGTGAGATACCGAGACCGTTTGTTTGTACCGGAGCCTTGCCGAGAGGAAGTACTCAGAGAGTTTCATCATTCGCGCCTTGCGGTGCATCCGGGAGGTACTAAGATGTATCAGGATTTGGGTCGCCAGTTTTGGTGGCGGGGTATGAAGAGAGATGTGGCGGTTTTCGTATCGAAGTGCCTTACTTGCCAGCAAGTGAAGGCCGAGCATCAGAGGCCAGCGGGTTTGTTGCAACCCTTGCCTATTGCCGAGTGGAAGTGGGAGCATGTCACTATGGACTTCGTTGTAGGTCTTCCGAGGACGCAGCGGGGTAGTGATGCTATTTGGGTGGTTGTAGACCGATTGACTAAGTCGGCGCATTTTATTCCTATGCGCGTGAGAGATTCGGTGGATCGTCTTACCGATTTGTATGTTCGGGACGTAGTGAGATTGCACGGGGTCCCAGTGACGATCATCTCAGATAGAGATCCTCGTTTTACTGCTAGATTGTGGCAGAGTTTGCAGAGTGCCTTGGGCACTAAGTTGACCTTTAGTATGGCTTATCATCCTCAGACTGACGGGCAGTCCGAGCGTACTATTCAGATCCTCGAGGATATGCTTCGGGGTTGTGTCCTTGACTTCAGTGGGACGTGGGAGAGGCACTTACCATTGGTAGAGTTTGCCTACAACAACAGTTTTCAGTCTAGCATCGGTATGGCACCGTTTGAGGCCTTGTATGGCCGACCGTGTCGGTCTCCAGTTTGTTGGGCCGAGGTGGGTGATGCACCTTTGTTGGGTCTGGAGTTGGTTAGGGAGACGACGGAGAAAGTTGAGATTATCCGTAGGAGGCTTGTTACAGCCCAGAGTCGGCAGAAATCTTATGCTGACCGTAGGAGGAGGCCTTTGGCGTTTGAGGTAGGTGATCATGTCTTTCTGAAGATATCACCTAGGCGAGGCTTGATGAGATTTGGGAAGAGTGGGAAGTTATCCCCTCGGTTTATTGGTCCTTTTGAGATCCTTGAGAGGATTGGTGAGGTTGCTTATCGGTTAGCCTTACCGCCGCAGTTGTCCGGAGTGCATGACGTATTTCATGTGAGTATGCTTCGGAAGTATGAGCCAGATCCATCACATGTATTGGATTGGACCGATTTAGAGGTAGATGAGGATGCCTCGTATGAGGAGAGACCGGTTCGGGTCTTGGATAGGCGGGATCAGGTCCTGCGTGGCAAGACCATTCCTTTGGTGAAAGTCTTGTGGAAACATCACGGAGTGGAGGAAGCCACTTGGGAACGTGAGTTGGGAGTCCGTGAGAAATATCCGGACTTGTTTGTTGATATGTGATCTTGTATTTAAATTTTCATTTTGTTGAACTTAAGAGCTTTTATATATGTCTTAAGTTGTGAAACATTGAAAATGTTTGGTTTATTGGAAGTATGTTTTGGAACTTGCCTCATATGGAAGTTGAATGTAACATTATATATGTTGATTATATTGCTGAAATTGGAAAGATAGTGCATAATGTTGATGCATGTTGAAAATACATATGTTGTTTACATATTGTAAAATGTCTCTTGTTAAAGGGATGGGATGACCGGTTATGGGTCGAATTGTTGAATGTTATATTGTAACATTGTCTAAAATGAAGGAAAACCTATTTTTGAAAACTTGTGCTTAATTTCGGGGGCGAAATTCTTTAAGGGGGGGAGGTTATAGCGATCCCGGGTTTACCCTTGTTGTACAGTGATCCGGACATGTGTCCGTGGATGTTGGTAGTTGTTTATTATCTTGTTTGCATCCTTTTTACTTTGTATTTTGAGTTATGGGATGTGTTGGGCAGGTTTGTTACAGGTTGGTTGTGTTTGGGAGCCTAGTATTGCTGCCCAGATTTTTGGACCTTCGCTCGAGCGAGGAGTTTGTCGCTCGAGTGAGAGTGAGGTTCGTGTCTGGTGGGTCGAGCCAGGGTGGCTTCGCTCGAGCGAGTGTTGCGTCTGGTTCTGGACCTGAGAGTTGCCTTTCTTGGCTCGAGCGAGCTTCCTTCGCTCGAGCGGTCTGGGTTTTTCTTCGCTCGATCCAGAACTTCTTGGCTCGAGCGAGAGTTTCTGTGTCTGGTCGCTCGAGCGACAAAGGCTTCGCTCGAGCGAGCGTGTTTTATATCAACGGACAGTAGCGATTTTGAACATCACTTTTCACTTTCTTTTTGTGATCAAACCCTAAATCCGAGACCCTCTCTCTCTAAACTTACACCCTCTCTAAGATTTGATCTCCCTAGAGTGTGAATCTAGCCTAGGGCCTTTGTTAAAAAGATAGAGGGCGTTGAGAGCTTCGTTTTAATCTGAAAAGTTTGGATTTGGAGCAAGTTGATCTTTGAGTCTTCATCTCCTTTTTGGCTCAAACTTCGAGGTAGGGATATCCTACTCCTCTCTATGAATTTTGTCTTTAAATTTTGGTATTTTGAGATGTTGGGGTTGGTTTGGTAATTTTGTGAAAGTTTGGGGCTTTTGTGCAATTTTACAAATGTTGGGGTTTTATTCATAATAAACCTAGATGCATGTTTGGCATAGAGAAATGGAATAAAAGTGGAATCATTGATAAAAATGGGACCTAAGAGTTGAAATGGTAATTATGGAAAATAGCCTAATTACATTGTTTAATTAATTGGGATAATTAATTGTGAGAAATGAGGAAATGTAATGTTGATTGAATATCCATTGTGCATTTATTTTCTGTTTAGAAATAACTGCTTTGGGCTATCGGTGGAGGATAGTCGTGATTGTTGTAGACAATGCATGATGATTAGGCAAACTGAAACTAATCTATGAAGTGTGTCATGGAACTTGACGGTTGATAGAATACATTAACTATATGTATTGAGTGATTGTATATAGAACCATTGTGTTTGTATACGTTATGTGTAGAGGAGGAGATGGGGGATGTACTCCGCGGTTTAGGGGAAGATAGGGGATGTACCTCTAAACCGGATAGTGTTGGGAGAAGATAGGGGATGAACTCCGTAGATACAGCTCATATGCTTGTCCAGAGAAGTGAAGATAGGGCTTATATGCTTATCTTGGTGAAGTGTGGATACAGCTCATAAGCTTATCTGTGAATGTGGGATATTGTTGTTATACATATCTGTTTGAGAATGTGGATATAGCTTATATGCTTATCTGAATGTGGGATATAGTTTTTATACATATCTGTGGAAATGATGATAGAGCTAGCATGCTTATCTGTTGAAAAAGGGAAAATGAAAGGTAACTTAGACTCATAAGTTGTATGACATAAATGTGGAATTTATGTGAATGTATCTGTGTTAGCCATCTATCAATTGCTAATATTTTAGTCATTGTTCATGGTTGGTTTAGTGTATTTCTACTGGGCTGTGGCTCACCCTATATGAGAATATCATTTTCAGGTGCAGGTAGCATGCCACCTCCAAGGACATAGCTGGGAGGCTAGAGGCGGACATACTTTTGTCGCTTAACTTTTGATGTATTACATGTAACTTCAAGCCAAGGGCTTAATGTGTAAACGAGTTAGTACTCTTTTGTTGTAACCAAGTGTTAACTTGGAAAGCTGTAAGCCCGTAGGGCATTTTGTTTTGATGCTAACATGTAATACTTATGTAATGGAACTCTAATGAATAAAGAATGTGGTTAGTTTATATGTAAATGCATGTCTTATCTGATGGGTTTAATGTTGTTATTTTGAGGGCGTTACACAAATGAATTTAGAAAAGTTTGTGCCAAAAATAATGTGTTGAAGAAATCTGTTGCATCTTTATCTATTAATGTAGAAGAATTAAAGAAAGAAAAAATTGTTTTGAAAAATGATTTTGACTCCATCTCTAATGAGAAAAGTGCTTTACAAAACAATGTTGATGATTTAACAAAAACACTTGAAAATTTTGTAAAAGGTAGAGATAATCTTAACATGCTTCTTGGAAATCAGAGATGTGTTTTCGATAAGGCGGGCATTGGATATGACCCTATTAAAAAATAAAAGAATCTCAATACAATTTTTGAAAAGGCACCTCTCATAACTCACCCTCATATTACTTGTCATTATTGTAGAAAGAAAGGCCATTATATATCTTCTTGTCCATTCAAAAATAATATAAACATGGGAATTAAAAAGATTTGTATTGTTAAGGGATCTAACAAAACTAACCAAGAAGGACCCAAGAAACTATGGGTACCAAAAACCAACACTTGATTGTGATCTTGTAGGTTTGTTTTAAGTCCAAAGCTAAAGAAGGGAAGTGGTACCTTGATAGTGGATGTTCTAGACACATGACCGGAGATAAATCATTCTTTACTAAACTATCATCGAAAGATGGAGGATTTGTTACTTTCGGAGACAACAAGAAAGGAGAAATCATCGGTATTGGTAGCATTGGTAGTTCTCCTAACCCTTCTATTGAAAATGTTTTACTTGTTGATGGACTTAAGCATAACCTACTTAGTATTAGTCAATTATGTGATAAAGGTAATCGAGTTATTTTTGATAAATCACATTGCACAATTGAAAGCACAAATGATCATAAAGCTTTATTCGTTGGTAATCGCCATGATAATGTTTATGTTTTCATCTTAATGATCTCTATGCTAGTGATGCTAAATGTTTATATGTTAATAATGAAAATAGTTGGTTATGGCATAGAAGACTTGGTCATGCTCATATGGATTTAATTGCTAAACTTTTGAGAAAGGATTTGGTCGTTGGACTTCCAAAAATTAAATTTGAAAAAGATCATCTTTGTAGTTCTTGTCAACAAGGAAAACAAACTAAAATATCATTTAAATCAAAATCTCATATTTCCACAATTAGACCTTTACAACTATTGCATATGGATTTATTTGGTCCCTCAAGGACATCTAGTCTAGGTGGTAAACGTTATTGTCCTGTTATTGTTGATGATTATTCAAGATTTACATGGGTTATGTTTTTAGCACACAAAGATGAAACCTTTTCTTCTTTCATAAAACTCTGTCGTAGAATTCAAAATAAAAAAGGCTTTCTTATTACTAATATTCGAACCGACCATGGTAGAGAACTTGAAAATGAGAAATTTGAATTGTTTTGTGATGAGCATGGTATTGGACATAATTTTTCAGCACCTAGAACCCCTCAACAAAATGGTGTAGTAGAAAGGAACAATAGAACTTTAGAAGAGATGAGCAGAACAATGCTTTGCGAAAATAATCTTCCGAAATATTTTTGGGCCGAAGCCGTTCACACCGCTTGCTATATTTTAAATCTTGCATTAATTAGACCTATTCTAAAAAAGTCTCCTTATGAATTTTGGCATGATAGAAAGCCCAACATTAGTTATTTGCATGTTTTTGGTTGTAAATGTTTTGTGCATAATAATGGCAAGGATAACTTAGGCAAATTTGATTCAAAATCCAATGAAGCAATTTTTCTTTGCTATTCCTTAACTAGCAAAGCTTATCGTGTTTTTAATAAAAGAACTTTTGTTGTGGAAGAATCTATAAATGTGGCATTTGATGAAACTAACATCTCTGCTCAAAAGCAAATTGTTAGTGATAATTGTAGACTACCCGAACTCGCTCCGCGCGCCTCCCTTTCGGAGAGGGCGCTGATTGTGTTCTAGCTACTACAGTTCAGACTCCTGTCACAGTTTTGAATCTAATCTCACAAAGCGCAATGTAAGACTGATAAATCACCAAAGAGTCCCAATCCGGCAATTGGTTTTGGAAAATCGATTTTAATCAAAAAGCGCTAAACATGGACTGCTTTGCCAGATTTTAGAGTCGCCACCTAAATATTTTGTTTTGAGAAATTTAGGAAACCCTGACTCATGCCAAAGGCCACGTGTCCGTTATCACCAAAGTTTCCTCGGCTTGGGAACTTGGGTACGAGATGGGAAGGTCCTGAAATGAGCACCCCCGCTCAGCCGATCAAAGATCGACCTCTACTAACATGATATGTTGTTTTTGAAAACACATGCGTTCTTATTTCGGTTATTAATCTAGAATTACTATGTGATGCGCACAACACACAAGCATAGACTAAATCACTCGATTTGGAACAAAACATCTCATGTTTGTTTTTCGAAAATGGTTTGAAGTTGCTACCCTCAAGTAGGCTAAAATGCGGATTTGTCACCCTCAAGTGGGCTTAGAAAATAACATGATTTGCCACTCCGAGTGGGCTTAAAACACACATTTTGATGAATTGTTCCAATTCAAGCAATGAAGCTTTCATCCACAGGCATTCAGGCAGTTAAACACTTAAGCAATCAGCCTCATGGCAATCATGCTATCATGGCAGTCACTTACACACATGCAAGGATACTAAAGCATAAATACTCACAGTGTACTCCGAGCCAAAATAGAAGCTATGTTAGAAATCAATGCATGATCCTAGCTATGTTTGAAATGCCTAATGCAACACATGCAAAATGCAACTAAGTAGGCTTGGATATCTAAGATGGCATATGAATGCAATAATTGATACATGTATTCAAATAGGTATTGAAATACAATGCAGTTTGAATGATGCGCCGAGCCCAATGCATGCAAGACAAAATGAATGATGCACGCATGCAAGCATAAGGTATGCTAATCGAAATATGCCCTAAACTAACCACTGAAAGCGGATAAGTAAAAGGGAGAAAGAAGTGCGGTTAGAAGACATGCACACACACACGCACACTTATTACAACATTTTCCCTCTCGACGGAGGGTCCAAATGAATTTAGCTAACTAGCTACGCTAATTAAACTAATTATTACAAACCAACTAATTAATTATGCTAAGCTAATTAATTATTACAAAACTTTAACTAATTAATCAGATTAATTAAGTTACAAAACCAGCTAAGTAAGAAAAAGAAGCTAAATTAGGCTGCCATAGCTCTGCCTCGGAATAATGAATGATGCATGCTCGGTTTTCGCCCCGAAAAGCTCTCCGGTTTGCTCTCAAGAGGCTCTACTTGCAGGGTATCTTCCAGTGCTTGCTGCTGAAACTTACCAAAATAGTGCTGGGGAGTGCACCAGTGGCCTGCCGGCCATGAGGAGTTGCTGCCGACCATCTACAGGCCAAGAGTGGGTCTCTGCCGGCCAACAATGCATGGGTGCCGGCCATCAATGTGGCACTGCCGGCCACTGGTGTGCTATGACACCAAACTGTAACAAAGCACAAAACAGAGGAAATGGAGGGCCTCCCTAGGGCATGTATGTACTGTGCTACTCCTTATCATTTCAAAACATCAAAGGAGAGGCACCATTGGATCCAAAACCATCAATCAAGCATCTCAATGCATGATGGCCAAGGATCCAACTTGTACAAATTCAATAAATGCACAAATAAGACTCAAAGGTCCACAACCCTATCATCAATGATCAAGAGCAATGGAGACAAAGGAGATTGACTCATTTTCATCACTTCAAGTATGAAATGGACCAATCTACCTTGTGTTCAATATAGCGTCCGATTGAACACAATGCAATGCACACAAAACATGTTTATCTTGCATGTTTTACTTGATTCAATTTTGTTTACACATTTTACATTACCGATTAATCCTTTAACCGATTAAGTCTAATGTGAAAATCCTTTAATGGGAAAGATGGCCTCAGCCACAAGCACCTTGAGCATGAAAGAAGCCTCATGCTTTTGGTTAGTAGAAACCCTCAAGAGAAGGCTAAAACCATTAGGCATGAAAGCCTCAATTTCATGCTTAAGCCAACAAGGGGTCAAGACCACTTTCAAAGCAAAGTCACAAGTGAAGAATGGAGTGATATGGAAAACATTTCAGTGCTGAAATAGGATGCTAAAGACACTAAACCATGCAAGCAACGCATGCACAACATGTTAAGGGCCAAAGGCATTGAAACTAGTGACAAGCATTACACTAGAGGCGTGCAACACAATGCTCAATGGACTAAACCAACTCTGGATAGAGCTTAAATAGGCCAAAACAATGGCCTAAATGAACTGAAATGATGGCTTGAAAGGAAAGAAAATGATGCTCATGTAATAGCTCACATACAAGGCATAAGGTACAACTCTCAAGAGCACTTAAAGAGTGAAAAACATGGAAGTGTGAGAACACTATATGCTCTGAAATAACATGCCAAATGATTCCAAAACATGTAAATACCTCAAGCCAAGCATGCAAAATCCCTCAAAACTCAAAGCTAGTCAAGGCTATTGCACTACAAGCATGCATAACAAGCACCATACGGCCAAAATGGCTCAAAATAGAGCTAAAGCATGTCAAAATATGAGTAAAAAAAACTTGCTGGAGTGTAGCCAAAACATGCTAGAATAATAGGCTAAAATGGCAAGGATGCAAAGCTAGTTAGCAAGGTTTACACTACAAGTGTAAAAAGCAAGCAAGAGGTGACCCCACCAACCAAAATCAGAGTTAAAGCATGTCAAAATAACACCAAAAACATGCTTGAACTAAGCTAATTCAAACCACAAAAGCATGCTACTTTGTAAGGCTAACAAGGCTAGTGAGCAAGATTGCACTACAAGTGCAAGAAGCATGCAAGAGGTGACCAAGCTGACCAAAAATAGAGTTATGGCAAGTCCCAAAAGTCACAAAAATGTGCTCAAAATAAGCCACAAAAAGAGAGAAACACATGCTCATTTGGTGAACCATCAACATATGCAAAACAAGACAAGAGGAGAGGGGACTACCCCCTCCTATTTTGGACCTCAAAACCACCTTTCCACCATTGAAATTCCTCTAGAATTCAGTGGTTAAAGGGTCAAAAAGAGATGGTTTCAAAAGCTTTGAAAGATGGCTCAAAAGGCTTTACAAGCCAATGAACAAAGAGGGGGAAACACCCCCTAACCAAACAAGGCCTAAACTACCATTTTAAACCATAAAAATAGAGTTTTTTGTATTTGAAAACCAGCCCCAAAATAGTCCAAAACAATGGAAAAAAAGATGGTGAAGCAAGTGTGCAAAACAAGCTTAAAAGGGAGAAGTGCTTACCCTTGAAGCACAGCAGCAAAACCAGCCCAAAATCTGAGCCAAAACCACCTTTTGGAGCGCAAACAAAGTCCGAAGGAATCTCAGCCCAATGGTGGTCAAGTTTGATCAAGGATGTGTATGCAAAAGTATGGTGTATCTAAGCTTTCATGCACAAAAGGGCAAGAGAGAGTGAACTCTAGAGAAAGAGGCAGATATTAAGCTCTAAAAATTGTAGAGAGAGAGAGGGATTTTAGTGTGAGAAGCTCTCAAAATTTTTTACCCCCTCATATGTGAGATATAAGCTCCATATATAGCAAAACCGAAGCTCAAGGTCGAAATATCTAAATATGGGACAGCTGGAGGTTGTGTGGAACAGCTGAAGGGAAAAGATCTGCAAAAAAATCTGATTTTTGACATTGTTGGCCGGCCGGCAATCACTGGTGGCCAGCAGGGGATCATTGATGGCCGGCATGCATCATCCATGACCGGCAGAAAATTCTGCTTTCCAGGTCTAACTTCAAATGGGCATAACTCCTTCATCTGGACTCCTTTGAAGGTCATTCTTGTGTCCAAATTGAAGCCCCATAAATAAGATTTCCAATGGTGGAAGCCTCACGTCAAAATTGCAAGTGTGCTAAGAGTTATTCCTATTTTGGTGAAGCCGCTTAGTTTCGATCCTACCCGGATTCATGCCGAACTTCTCCCAAACTAGTTTTCTTCTCTCATCTCCTCTTTTCTTCAACTCCAAACCCCTAAACAAGGTGTTTTGAATGATTTTTCATAGATTTCATCTCTCTTTCATTCATTTCCACTTTGTCCTCTGCTCGGTTTATCGAAAAGCGCAACATTTAACAAAATGTGAGTGTCGGAACATCGTAGAAGAATTTTCAAAAATATTTTGAAAGAGAGGGTTTCAAGGTCTCAAAATCTTTTGATCAAGATAGGGGTATGAAGTTGGGATTTGACTCTCTCCTTGCCGATGAAATCGACCCTTTTCATTGCACATCTTCATCACTGAGTAAACCATCAGTAGCGCCCAAGTCTTAAGGGCAGTCAAAAATGGGGTGTCTACAATAATATAGATTTGGAACCAAATGTGGAAGATTCAAGTATCTACAAAGAAGAGAACCAACCATGTAAGTTGAACAAAGAGATTGAACAACCTATTCTCTTACCTCAATAAGAAGAAGGAAACAATGATGATTTGCCAAGAGAATGGAGGTTTGTTTATAATCACCCTAAGGATTTAATCCTAGGGGACCCTACAAAAGGTATTGAAACTCGCTCTTCACTTAGAAATATTTGTAGTAACTTGGCTTTTCTCTCACATATTGAGCCTAAAAACTTTCAAGAAGCCGAATTTGATGAACTTTGGATGATAGCTATGCATGAAGAGCTTAACCAATTTGAGAGAAACAAAGTGTGGGAACTTGTGCAAAAACCTAAAGATCATACCATTATCGGTACCGAATGGATCTTTCGAAACAAGCTTGATGAATTCGGCACAATTATAAGAAACAAGGCTAGACTTGGTGCACAAGGATACAATCAAGAAGAAGGTATTGATTTCGATGAAACCTTTGCTCCGGTTGCTAGATCAGAAGCCATTCGCATGTTACTTGCATTTGCATGTTTTAGAGATTTCAAACTTTATCAAATGGATGTAAAAAGTGCCTTTCTTAATGGTTTTATAAATGCGGAAGTTTATGTTAAACAACCCCCAGGTTTTGAAGATCATGCTTTTCCAAATCATGTTTTTAAACTATCAAAAGCTTTATATAGTTTGAAACAAGCACCTCGTGCATAGTATGAACGATTAAGTAAATTTTGATTGAAAATAATTTTTCTAGAGGAACGATTGACACAACACTTTTTGTTAAAACTAAAAATGATGATTTACTTATTGTGCAAATATATGTGGATGACATTATATTTGGTGCTACTAATGAAACCTTGTGTAAGGAATTTGCTAAGTGTATGCAAGGTGAGTTTGAGATGAGCATGATGCGAGAGCTAAATTATTTCCTTGGGCTTCAAATCAAACAATGTAAGGAATGGATTTTTATCAACCAAGCTAAGTACACAAAAGAACTACTCAAAAAGTTTGGTATGTATGACTCAAAAATAGCTGGAACACCTATGAGCACATCCATTAAGCTAGACAAGGATGAAAAAGGTAAGTCCATTGATCAAACAAAATATCGAGGTATGATCGGCTCACTTCTTTATTTAACTGCAAGTAGACCCAATATTATGTTTAGTGTTTGTGTGTGTGCTAGATATCAATCAAATCCTAAGGAATCACATCTTAGTGCTGTTAAAAGAATTTTTAGATATCTTGTTGGCACTCAAAATTTGGGACTGTTTTATCCTAGAGGTGTTGCATTTGATTTAATTAGTTACTCGGATGCCAACTTTGCCAGATGCAAACTTGATAGAAAAAGCACCAATGGCACTTGTCACTTTCTTGGTAACTCATTAGTATCTTGGTTTAGCAAAAAGTAAAATTCTGTTGCTTTGTCAACGGCCGAAGCTGAATATATAGCTTCCGGAAGTTGTTGTGCCCAAATACTTTGGATGAAACAGCAATTGGAGGACTTTGATTTGCATTATGATCATATCCCTATTAAATGTGATAATACTAGTGCCATCAATTTAAGCAAAAATCCGGTTCAACACTCACGAACAAAACATATTGAAATTCGACATCATTTTTTAAGAGATCATGTTCACAAAAGAGATATTGTACTTGAATTTGTAAACACCGACAAGCAATTGGCGGATATTTTCACAAAACTCCTAAGCGAGGATCGCTTCAATTTTATTCGTGGCGAGCTTGGAATGTCGATTTCTACTTAAAAAGTTTTGTTATGACCGTGAAATTTGAATTTTTGTTAAAATGATATATGTGTATTACTACATTGATATGGAAACATTTATATCAGTTGAATGCTCTCAAGTCCTTAATATATTTATTCTCCTTAACAGTTTGCTATTCTCAACTGTGTAATTTTTTTTTTTTTTTGTTCTACATCTTGAGGTAAAATTAACTTTGCATACATTGATTTTTTTTAAACCCTCATGGTATTTTTTTTTTCATTACCATTCCAGCAACACCAATGTCCCATTAAGTTTAATTTCTGTTGGTATTATTTTAATTTAATTTTTTTAATTTTGCTATTAGGCTTAATTTCTTTTATTTTTATTTATTTTTTCTTTTTTTCTCATTATTATTTTTTGTTTGGACTTAATTTTCTTATTTTTTTTTTGCTTTTTAATTTCATTTTTCAATACTTAAATATAAAAACAAAAACAAATCAAAATACAAATATTTACATAAAAGAAAACACAAAAACAAAACACCCTTCATTTTTTTACGGCCACACGCCGATCACAATAAACATAAAAAAAAAAAAAAAACCTTTCATTTTTTTCCGGCCATACGCCGATCTTACTTACTCGTCTCTTCCATCGTTTTCTTCTTCTTTTTATCACCTTGGGCGACCCTTGACGCCCTGCCTTTGTGCTTTCATCAAGAGCGATGACTTCCCGCTGACTATCAAAGGCCAAGAACGATGTTACTCCAAATCGGGCAATGGAGGTGGTCTTCTGTTTAAGCTCTTTATTTTCGGCCTTCAATGCACCTATTGCTACTCGCGCATCCTTGTACATGCGCTAGAGCAGAGAGAGTTGGGCGTTGACCTGATGGAGCTCACTCGTCCTGTTCTGCAATCGGTGAGCCAATTTTGTGACTACCGTCACCGTCTCCATACAGGACATCAGTGTAAAATGATTGGCTTCAATGTCTGATTGAGCTGTCATTATTTGCTCAATCGACATCATAGGAAGGTTGGGAAGAGAAGTAGCCGGGGCACTCGGCCCAGCAGCACTTATAGGATCATTTAGGTCCGAAAAGAGAGTAAGTGGACGTGACGAGGCCATGTGGTCGTAGAACGAGGTGTAATCGCAAGGAGGGTAGTTTTTTGGCAGCCCTTTTGCTCTGCTCAGTCTCTCTGTTCTGTCTCTCGAGGAAGAAGAAGATCGAAGAGAGTAATGAAGAAGAGATAGAAGAGAGTGAGGTGATGAAGAAGAAGCAAACGAGTGTGATTAAGAAGAAGCCTAAGGAGAAGAGGCTGAAGAGAAGACGACAAGGAGGAGATAGCCGAGGCGAGCGGCAATCGAGGAGAGCTGCTTTTGTCGGCCAATGAAGCAAAAGCTAGGCCACGTGGAAACCGCGTTTTGAGAAAAAAAGAGAGAGACGCGGGAGAGTTGCATGTGTATGCCTATATGTATATATATATATTGTATAGCTATGTAATATATATATATATATATATAGGTTTTGATTATCTATTTTTTTGTTGCCATTTATCCCTATCATTTTCCTGCTCCTCCTCCAGATTCTGACCCGTGATTTCCTTTTGATAATGTCACAGGGGGAAAAATTGTATGATGTTATGTATTATGGTATTATTTTCAAATTATGGTATTATTTGAAAACTAATATGATGATTATGTATTTATAATTTGATATCTTAGTCTCATATCATGTCTCCAATTAAAGCTTATTTATTACACATGTTCTAACCTATGTATTTAGAAATGAATTCAGGGAGCATGACTTGAGGGGGAGCCTTTCTTACTCCCAAATCAAATCAAAACATCATTATGTGCCATCATCAAAAAGGGGGAGATTGTTAGACTTATTTATTTTGATGATTTATTTAATTATGTTTTAATTTATTTGAAAGAGAAAAATATAATCCAAAATTTATTTTGATGATTTATTTAATTATATTTATAGCGTTCCTGGTTCTACCTCTTCTTTTGTTGTGTTCCGGACTCAAGTTCCGTTGTTGGTTGTTGTTGTCTTTATCTTGTTTCTGTCCTTTAATTCCTTGTATTTGAGTTTTAGGATGTATTGGGCGAGTTTGGAATAGATGGTTGATGTCCTGAGTTTTGCTTCTTTGCTCGAGCGAGGGTTCTTACGTTCGAGCGAGGATGGAGGGTCCTCAGGTCTTTTTTCAAACGCAGCTTCTACTCGAGCGAGCTTTCATGTGCTCGAGTGAGCTTGGTCTGGTGTGTCTCTTCGCTCAAGCGAGCACTCTTGCGCTCGAGCGTGCGTCTGGGTTTCTTTTGGACCTAAGGGTTGGTGATCTTCGCTTGAGCCACGCTTCTTGCGCTCGAGTGAGCGAGCCCTATGTTTTGAGCTTCTTTGCTCGAGCGAGCACTCTTCTGCTCGAGCGTGCTTCTGGGTTGCAGACTTGAAGCTTTGCATTGTTCGCTCAAGCAACGCTTCTTGCGCTCGAGTGAGGTTCTTTTGTGTCTGGTCGCTTGAGTGACCACTTCTTCGCTCGAACGAGCCTCGAGTATATCAAATGGCAGTAGCGAGATATTTCTCACTTTTTTATCATCTTCTTCCCTCAAACCCTAAATTCGACACTCTCTCTCTAGACTCTTTACAAATACACCTAGTTCTAGAGGTTTTCTACACTATTTCCTTTGTATTAAAGCTTAAGCTTCGCATGGGCTACGTTTTGATCCGAAAAAGTTGAGCTTTGGAGCACTTTGAGTTTCTTCCTTCTTCTCTTTTGAGCTCCTAAATCTGAGGTAGGGATAATCTACGCTTTCTTATGAGTTTTAACACAAATTTTAGTCATTTTGTATAAATGGTGGAATTTGGAAGTTTTGGGAAGTTAGGGTTTGAATTTGAAATTATCGAAAAGAGGGGTTTTCCATTTTTGAGTTTAATATGTGTGAAAGTCTTGAAATTGGGGTTGATTGTGGAACATGAGTGAAATTTGGCCTTGGGGGCAATAATTGAGAAAGGGGGATTAATGCCCTAATTGAACTTAAATAATTAGTTTGCATAATTAATTTGATAATTTCTGGAAATACGAAATTGGGTTGGAAATATTGAAATTAGGGGAGATTGTGATTTAATGATGTAGTTGGATTGATTAATCACTCACCAATGAAAAGTTGATAATTTATCTGTTTGGTAAATTTATTATCTGTTTAGAAATAACTGCTTTGGGCTATCGGTGGGGGATAGTCTTGATTGTTGTAGACACTGCATGTTGATTAGGGAAAATTGAAACTAATCAATCGAATTATGTCATTGAATGTGACGGTGGAAATTAACACATTGAATATGTGAATTGTTGGGTCATTGTATATGACAACTTGTTAAATACATTGTATATGTATATTGTGTGGGAGGAGATAGGGGATGGACTCCATTGATAACTAAGTTGACCGGAGTGTCCTTGGTGAAAGTTCCGAAACCTTATTTATTTATGGGTGCCGGTTCCCTCGGACGTAGTTTCGTAAAATGGCAGAGTTATGGAAGTGATGATTGATGTTTGCTATTGAAGTATTGATATATGAGTTGCAGTCTCATTCTTGATTGTTTGGCTAATATTGAAGTATGTCAATAAATTGACTTGAGTAGTAAAAGGATGTGAATGGAAATATAGGAACCAATGTTGATTGATTATGGAAAAGAGTTGGAATAGTTTTGAATTGTTAAACATTTATCAAATGCTAATGTTTTAGTTGATTCTCATATTATGTTTAGCATATCTCTACTGGGCTTTGGCTCACCCTATATGGGATACCATTTTCAGGTACATGTGGCATGCCGCCTCCAAGGAATTAGCTTGTGAGGCTGTGGGGTTGAAGTCTCTGTTTTGGTTGTTTTGTTATATGTATACATGTTTTTATTTCCAGGCCGAGGGCTTTATATGTAAAGGGCTTCTGAGTCTCTTTTGTTGAAACCAAATGTCGACTTGGAAAATTGTAAGCCCGTAGGGCATTTACTTTTGTTGTCAACAAGTAATTCTTTTGTAGAGAATACTCTGATGAATGAATATAGCTTGTTCTCCCATGTCTATGGTTATTAAGAATGATTAATTTATGCATTTTTTTAGGGCGTTACAATATTTTAATTTATTTGAAAAAGAAAAATAGAATCAAAATTTATTTTGATGATTTATTTGAAAGAGAAAAATAGAATCAAATTTTATTTTGTCCCATTATTTATCACCTAAACCTTTATCCTAACTGTTGTTAGAATGTATTTAATATTTGATTAGATCAGGAGTTCAAACAGCCCAAAACAAAGGTTCAAATAGCCCAGCACAGCAGCAAGCCAAAAGGTTCAAGTGGAAGATATTCAAATTTGTAATGATGGAGTGGAAGATATTCAAATTCGTAATGATGGAAGTACAACAGCTATAAATGGCTATAAATTACAATGGCTATAAATTCAAATGAACACAACGGCTATAAACGGCTATAAGTTTCATTATATATACCAAAGCCTCTAACGAAAACAAGTTACAAAAAATCAGAAAATATTCTTTGATCTATAATCACTCACATCTATTCTCTGAAAAATTCTCTGAGAAGTGTTCTTCAAATTTTGTTTACATCCTCTCTCAAAAATTATACATTAAGTCGTATAGCTTTAAGCCCATCTTTCCTGTGTGAGGTTTAGAGAAAATCCAGAGCTTCATTTTATATATCTATCTTTGAGAGATAATTTTTGTAGCTTTCTGTGAAAGCAAAAACACCTTCTTTTCAACCTTGTAAGAGTGTAGTACACTCAGTGTTCTTGACTTAGAAAGTCAGTATAAAATTTGTGGAGGATTGCTCCATCTGTGAAAAGGTTGCTAGCACCCTGTGAAGCTTGAGGAGTGGACGTAGGCCGAGTTGAAGCCGAACCACTATAAATTTGTTTGCCTCTCTCTTCCTCATCTCTTTATTTTATTTTAAATTACCATAGCTATATTTCACATTTTTACTGTGCTAAAATCATTAACTGACATAGTTGTTAAGACACTTGTTTTAATTATTTTTATTTCATTAATTATATTTATCTATTGTGCTAGTCATAATTTTTATTAGGGTATTATTAATTTTAATTATAAAAACCGAATTCACCCCCTCTCTTAGGTTGTCTTTTGGGTAACACATACCACAAAGTTCTGAAGGCAATAAGTCCGCTGGATCCAATATCGAACTAAGAGTCATTCTCGGGGTGGCAACCCAGGCCTTTTCTCTAAGACGATCTGATTGAAGGTCACCTAGCATGGCCTAGGTCTATTCCTTACAATCGTTGAGCAGAAGAGTCATCACAGCCTACCTCGAATCTGTTTCCTAGTAGCCAGAGTCACCAAACACAGTGAATAAATTCCCTAAACTTTTATATATAGATGGTCCCAATAATCAATACCATTTAGTTTCGTAAAACGTGGTGATTCACCATTATAACACATAAGACTATTTCAAACCGTTTACTATATACCAAGTTTACACATGTTTTAGAAATAATAATTTAATTCCATGGATAATATAATAGTTTTATTAAAACAGCTTAATCCTGAAACAACAATTTAATTTTTCAAAAGTTCAAGGTAAGAGAACGTTTATAAAAATATGTAGCATGCAACTACTCACCAGAAAACGGAACAATATAATCCTCGAATAGAGTGTGAAAGTCCAACTAGTGCCCTGAACTAAGTATGAAAACTACACGTCACTACTAATTTAAAATACTAAAAGGAATAATAAACAAAGTAACCCCAAGCTAAAGCGCACCAATACGGATGAACTCAACTCACTGTTACTCTTAAATAATACCTTAATTCATGTTCTCCAAGGTCTAAAATTATCCAAGACGTGGGTTCAGATCGAAACTTAATTAAATGTGATTTTGAGATAAAACAGAATTTTTGACAAGTTTTTTCAAAGTGTTCGCTAACTTTGAAAATTAAAATCCACTCTACACCGATCAAAAAATTCCAAAACCCGCCAGATATCAACCACTATATCCCAAGTTTCAAACCCAATTGGTTTTACTTGATTTTGTTATCTGTGGGGATGTGGTTTGGAAATACTCTTCTGATCTTGGGAGACGTTCGTGATCCTCTGCTAGTCACCTGAAAAGGAATAAACACTCCGGTCGGGGTGCCGGAATTAGCACTCCGACGGGCAAGTCAGTCTTTAGACTCAGGATTACTTGTATTCTAAGTTAAGCTTAATAGTTCTCACATACCTTTCTTTGACTATTGTTCCTCTATTTATACTTATTTCCAGGGCCTCGGGGAGGCCTGGTTCACTTTTCACTCACAAACTGCTTATTTATTCGGCCCCATAGTTACTCGGCCTATTAATTGTAGTCAGCCTCCTAATCGTGCAGGTTAGAGCTGAGCAGTGTCCATCTTTTAGAGAGTACGCTTCTGATTCTGCCCATTATTCGGCTCCCACAATTGCCCCCCGAACTCCCCGTTGATGGCAGTTAGTTGGTGTGTTTCGTTTCGAATTTGAAAAGTCAAGAGAAACATAGATTAGGCTGCTTCACCTATCCCAATGTGAATGTTAGAACACACGCCTTTCGGTCATCATTATACGTTCCCCCCTCATTTGTGCATCTTCTGCATTTATTATGATTTGAAACTTCAGTCTCTTCGAATGCATACTTTTTGAATATTAGAGTCTCCTGGATTGCCAGCCAGAATCCCTCCTCTATCTCGCGTCTTCTGCAAATTCTTCCTGTCTCTCTTTGTCTCCTTTGCCTCTCATAAGTTTTCTTCTCTTCTCTTTGTAATCCTGTTTTCCGTGTTCATTTTTGATTTAGAATACCCGAATCCTTACTAGAATGGCTAAGCATTTGAAAGACCTCCTTTCTGAGGGTCGTATTTCTGGGTTCCAGAGACATTTCTCTATCCCTGATGATGTCCATATATCTCTAGTGACGGACAATACCCTTGATATGGAGAGGGAGGACCAAAATACCATCGTCTTTCCTCTCCTATCCATTGCGGAGGGTGGGGTTCGCTTTCCCCTGCACCCATTTCTTAGGGCCGTCCTCTGCCATTGGGGTCTGATTCCTTCCCAACCCAATGTGAATTTCTTTCGAATCATAATGGGAATTGTAGAATTGAACCGGCGCCTTAGGATCAACCTTGGCATTCCGGCGATTCGGCACTGCTACGCTCTGGCCACATCCTCCGGTCGGCTCGGGCATTACTTTCTCAGGGCCAATGACACCAACCATCACTTGGTAACCATGCTTGCTAGTTCTGGCAAACGAGTTGACGATGTAATGGTCAATGTCTGCGGCAACTGGGAATTCGGTGAGGGCGAAGATCACCTAGACCCTGTTTCCAGAAAGAGGGGTGAACCAGGTGGCCGCGTGACTCCTTGTGTTTATTGATCTTTCTTTTATTCGGCTTTCTCTTCAAGTCTAATTCTTTGTTTTTGCAGGCAATAAGTTGAAGAAGATTCAGACTATTTTGGCCGTCCAAACGTACAGAAGCAATAGAGAGCCGCCCCATATACTTCTGCGGTACGAGCCCACTTATACTACGTTCTCGGCTGCGGACGACATTTCGATCCCATTCGGTGAATACCACCTTACGGCTCTTATCTTTCCCAACTTCAAGACCCTCAGGCAAATTGGTTTCGAAGCTTCTGATTCGGAGAAAGACGTAGAGAGAGTGGTCGAGGTAGTTGCCGAACCAACGAGAGAGTTTGCTGCGGAGGTTGAAGAGGTCGACGAGGCTCTAAACTCGGCGTTTGAGGCAGCTGGTCTTAACCAGCCTGACTCACCGTCCACTTCGGGTCGAGCAGGGTTTTCCTTCGGAGATATTTTTAAAGATTTGGGAGATCTACCCAGCGATTTTTCTGAAGGTATGACTGGGGAAAATCTAACGCAGATGGCGCGAAAGAGAAATGCCGAACGCATGGCCGCTCGACGGAAAGCTGAGGCCGGCCATTCTGGGCCTACCCCGATTGAATCTTCATAACTCGTTATAGTAAAAGAGACGGCTCAAGTTGTTTTGGCCAAGTCAAATAAGGAGGCCGAACATCAAATCCCAGAAGAACGGCCGATTCATGAAGAGCGGGGTGAAAAACATACCGCCGAGGGAGAGGCCGGCTCAGAGGAGAGCCCTGCTGACAAACGGCCTCATCTACAGGAGTCGGATGTGGTTGTTCCTTTCATTATTCAACTGAAAATCAAAAACACGCTGATCTCCTCTGACGCATCTGCCTTGAAGGATCCAGCGGTAGCGTTGAGCTTGGCCGTCTCAGTCTCGTTGCCGGCTGACAAGGCCACCTTTCAAGCAGAGCCGGATTTGGTAGCTATAGCGTTAGCTGCCTAGTTGGCCCTTCTGGTATGTGACTTGATGTTTTTTACTCCTTGGGTGGTTTGGTTTGCATACGATATTTCTTGTATGTGATGATCCTGACTCCTTGTTTTGCAGACGGTTAGAAGGATAGCCGAACTAGGCCGCCGCCAGCACGAAGCCATTGAAAGAATTGGCCACCTGAAGTCGGAAGCTGAAGATAAGAGGAGCAGGGTCGAGTTTGAGGCGATGAGAGCTGCGATGGAAAGTGCTCAAGCCGAAGCTGAGAAGGAGAGGGCTCAGACTGCTGACCGACTCAGATTCGACGCTGAGGAGAGGGCTAACGCGAGTGAGGAATCGCTCAAGTTAGGCAAGGAGGAGCTTGCCAAGGTGGAGGCTGAGTTGGAAGAGTTGAGGAAGGCCAAGGACCGACTCTGAGGCTTCTGCAGCGTTCGAGGCTGGAAAGAGTGCCGCCCTTGACAACTACGTAGAAGAAGTCCCCAAATTCGAGAATCGGGGATTCAAACATGGGTGGCTCAAAGCCCTTGCTGCCGCTGGAGTCACATTGGCCATGCCAATTCCATACGAGCAAGTGGATGTTGAGCCACTTGAGTCTGATCCCGAGGATTGATTTGGGGGACACTCTAGTTTTATTAAGTATTTTCAATTTCATTGTATGTTTTTTGTTAGTTGATTTTCATCTTTTTTGGATTTTCATATGTAAAATGTCCGCTGCTAGCGCCCAATTTATGAATGAAAATTTAATATTGTACTCAAGTTATTGCTTGTATTGTTTGTTGTATGAGTACATAATTAGGAGAATCAGCAGTTAGAACAAAATGTCATGATTACACGAGATGGCAAACTTAACAACCGATTAAATTTATGGATATGATTTAATTATAAACAAAATGAATTCATGAGGTGCCTAATTATAAGAACTTATGAATCTTATGCTGATGAATCGATTCGTGGAACGGCTAGGGCACTCAAGCTGACTAGATTGATGAATCTGCCCTTGCCCCAGCTGGTTCATGATCGTAGAACTCCGAATAACACGTTAATTATGAATCTTGTACCGATGAATCAATTCGTGGAACGGCTGGGGCACTTAAGCCGACTAGATTGATGAATCTACCCTTGCCCCAGATGGTTCATGATCGTAGAACGCTGAATAACACGTTACTTGTGAATCTTGTACTGATGAATCGATTCATGGAACGGCTGGGGCACTCAAGCCGACTAGATTGATGAATCTGCCCTTGCCCCAGCTGGTTCACGAACATTAAACGCCGAATAACAGCGGCTGATGGGGCGATTGGGGCATATGACTCAGTCGGTGCCGGGCTATTGGCGTTTCAATATTAATGAGATTGCCTCGGAGGTGCTGCCCTCGTAGGAAATAAATGGGCGTGTACTTCGTGAACGAAGGTCCTATTTATATGCTCTGATAGCAACTCATCCAGTTCTTAGTGGAAAATTAAACAAGTGTGAATGTCAAATAGACTTTTCTTCAGCAGTAGAGGGGAAGCGAAGACGCTAGCTGAGCTAGGAGGAGACATGAGTCGAAGTGGTGAACCTTCACGCACGGTCAGTAGGACTTCGATGGATCAGGAGAGACATCAATCTCCTCATCGTCAAAGTAGGTCGCCCAGGAGGAACAAACAGCCACAGTGCAAGTCTCCTCAACCTCGCCTTGGAAGGGAATCTGACGCGACTCCTCGCCCATTGAGTTTTGCGATCTTCGTGGGCAATAGACCAATGACAGAGGCGGATTCGATTGTTCGAGATTCAAATGTGGCAGTCGAGTTCGCTCGACAGATTTTTCCACCTGAAGTTCAGCAGTCGATGGTAGGTCGGCAGGACTTCAAAGTGTTTCGTGAAAGCGTTCACGGGGCGGTGAAGGGACTGTACATTGCTTATGAGATCGGCATACATCTCTATACCGCTCGTCGCGATATAGAACAGAGAGATGAATGCATTCGGAAGTTAAAAGCTCGTGCCGAGAAGGTCGAGCGTGAGCTAAGGAAAATCAGGTTTGCCGAGCCTCAATCAGCCAGCCACCCTAGCCCAGTTGTTGAAGAGAGGGTTACTCAAAGGCTGATTAATGATGCGATCGCCAATCAGAACACGACTAGTATGTTCGCGATTGAGACTGCGAGGGCCGCGGCTTATGAAAAAGGCTTTCACGACGGCCAAAAGGTCGGAATTCAGAAGGCCAGGGAGAAACTCGCCGAAGAAGTTTGCCGATGTGAAAACTATGGATTTAGGCACGGCTGGATCAAGGCACTTCAGCAAGCTGAGGTTCTCCAGGCAGCAGGGTTGGATTCGGCGTTGCCGTTGTACCAACAGAATGATTTCCCCTTCTGCGTTTTTGAAATTGAGAAGAGTGATGATGAAGGAGCCGCCGAACAAAAGAAAACCTTGTAATGCTCACTTAAATTGAAAGTGAAATCATGTATTTATTTTTCAGATTTTTAATAAAAACACTTAGTTTTCAATCTCAGTTTGAATATTTGCATTTTTCAACTTTTGTTTATACGATCTGTACGAATGCCACACTTTAATCGGCCCAAGGGCATTATGCGCCGATGGGGCTCCGAATCCGGAGGCTTAATCGGCCCGAAGACGTCCTGCGCCGATGACCATACTTTAAAATAAAATGTTCTATTTTAAATGTGTTTCGTTGTAATTTTCATTTGGCACACACCAGTTTGCATGTTTTGGGTTTCATTGTCTAACTGCTTTACGTTCCGAATGTTTATATGCTTCGATGTATAAACAGGTTTTGCCGGTCCGAAGACGTCATGCGCCGATGGGGCTCCGAATCCGGAGACTTTTTCGGCCCAAAGACGTCATGCGTCGACGGGGCTCTGAATCCGGAGACTTTATTTGGCCAATCGTGATATCCACGAAGGGTGCTCCAAATTCGGAGGCTTAATCGGCCCAAAGACGTCATGCGCCGATGGGGCTCCGAATTCGGAGACTTTATTTGGCCAATCGTGATATCCACGAAGGGCGCTCCGAATCCGGAGGCTTTTTCGGCCCAAAGACGTCATGCGCTGATGGGGCTCCGAATCTGGAGACTTTATTTGGCCAATCGTGATATCCACGAAGGGCGCTCCGAATCCGGAGGCTTTTTCAGAACAACTTTGAACTGGATTTTGTAGTGAGTAAATATGTATCTTTGCATTACAAAAAAAATGAGATGTACATGGCGAACCGTTCAGAACAAGCATCATGTCCCACAAGTCCGGTTAATGATAAAATTTGCGTAAATGCGTGGAATTCCAAGGTCGTAGCAGACTCCTTCCTGACATGTCTTTGAGCCGATATGCCCCTACCCCTGCGATTGAATCAATCTGATAGGGGTCGTCCCAGTTAACACCCAATTTTCCATCAGCCGGTTTCTTGGCAGCTGGAAGTACCTTCTTTAGGACCAACTCTCCTGGTGTGTAGCGGCGCAGTTGAACACGTTGATTATATGACTTGGCAAGCTGCTGTTGGTACCATGCCATGGACATAAGGGCATGGTCTCTTTGTTCTTCGATCAGAATCAAATCCAAAGCCAGCATCATATCGTTTCGGCCCATATCAAAAACTTGAGATTTTAGGGTTGGGTGGCCGATCTCCAAGGGTATGATCGCCTGGGTTCCAAAGCATAGAGCAAGCGGCATTTCTCTAGTTGATCGCCTCGGCGTAGTTCGATGAGCCCACAATACACTCGGCAGTTCTTCGACCCATTTGTCTCTAGCTTTTTCCAACCTCTTCTTGATGCCGTCCAAGATGGATTTATTAGAGGCTTTGGCTTGACCATTGCTTTGTGGGTAAGCCGGCGTAGAAAAGTAAGGCCGGATACCATACTTGCCGCACAGCTCTCGGTAGACGCCACAATCAAACTGGGTGCCATTGTCTGAAATTAGAGCTCTTGTAATGCCGAATCGTGTTACGATATTTCTCCAAACAAAACGCTTCACGTCGGTATCTCAGATGTGGGTTAGTGCCTCCACTTCTACCCATTTTGCAAAATAATCTGTCACAACAATAAAAAATCACCTGTTACCCGGGGCACGAGGCAGTGGTCTGACGATGTCAAGTCCCCATTTGGCGAACGACCAAGTACTGGTTATGGAGCTTAGCTCTTCAGCAGGCAGGTGGGTCAAAGGAGAGAACTTCTGGCACTGTTCACACTTTTTCACGTAGCATTCGGCATCTGCTCTCGTTGTCGGCCAGTAATACCCTTGTGTCACGGCTCGATGAGCCAAGGACCGCCCGCCAGAATGGGCGCCACAACTGCCTTCATGTATTTCAATCAGAAGCTCTTCGACTTTGTCCCCGTGCACACATTCCAAATAAGGACTAGAGAGGGATTTTTTATAAGGCCTTCCTTGCGGATCCAAGTAGTATCGCAGGGCTTTGTTTCACAGCTAGTGTGCTTCTTTCTTGTCCTCTAGGAGCTGTTCGGAAGACAGGAATGCAGCAATGGGCTCCATCCAACTCGGTCCATATTCCATAACATTGACCTGGACTTCCTCCGAAGGGCCAATGCTCGACTCCGGGATGAAACCTACTTCGATGGTTCATTGAATCTCTGAGTTAATGGCGGAGGCTAGGCAAGCAAGGGCATCTGCATGTGTGTTTTGATCACGTGTTATCTGGTTTAATTCATGATGGTCAAATTTTGCCAGTAAGGAGTTAGCCGTTTTAATGTAAGCCGCCATATGGTCGTTTCTTGCCGCGTACTCCCCCTTTAGCTGATTGATTACCAGTTTTGAATTGCAAAATACAAGCAAACGCCGAGCACCCAGAAGATGTGCATTCCGCAAACCAGCTAGAAGGGCTTCGTATTCGGCTTCGTTATTTGACACTTCGAAGCCGAGCTTGACGGCTTGCTCAATTATTGCGCCGTCAGGAGCCATGATTACAACTCCGGCTCCACTGCCCCGCTGATTGGATGATCCATCATAGTACAACTGCCAAATGTCCCCAACATAAATTCTCCAGTTCAACTCCGGTCGAATCTCATCGGACTTGAAATCGGCAAGACCCCCAATGAATTCGGCAACAAAGTCGGCAAGCACCTGTTCCTTAATTGAGGTTTTAGGTAGAAACTGAATATCGTACTGGCCGAGTTCTAGAGCCCACTTTGAAACACGTCCTAATGCTTCTGCACTTCGTAGTACTGATCGGAGGGAATAATCTGTTAGCACCCCAATGCTATGCCCCTGGAAGTAATGCATTAGTTTTCTTTCCGCCATGACTAGGGCTAGGATGAGTTTTTCCAAGGGAAGGTAGCGTGTTTCGGCATCAACCATTGCCTTGCTCACATAATACACTGGCCGCTGTTCCCCCAGCTCTTCCTTTATTAGTACGGCGCTGACGGCCCTGTCGAAAACTGCCAGATACAAAATGAGCAGGTCACCAATAGCAGGTGTTGTCAAGAGTGGTACTGAGCGGAGATAGGTCTTGAGGCCGTTGAAAGCGGCTTCACATTCGGCGGACCATTCAAAAGCCTTTCCCTGCCGTAATGTATGAAAGAATTGTCAGCAGCGATCTGTAGACCGATTGATGAACCTGTTGAGTGTAGCGGCCATTCCCATCAACTTTTGAACCTCTTTTACCGAACGAGGGGAGCCGAGTTCCAAGATTGTTGTGATTTGCCTCGGGTTGGCCTCGATTCCTAAGTGGTTGACAATGTAACCCAAGAACTTGCCAGAGCCGATCCCAAACGCACATTTGGAAGCATTCAGCTTCATTTTGTATTTGCGTAGAATGCCGAATGTCTCCTCTAGATCGGCTATATGATTCTGCTCTTCCTTGGATTTGACCACCATGTCGTCAATGTATACTTCCATAGTGTGGCCGAGTTACTCTTTGAACATGGTGATAACTAGTCTCTGGTAAGTTGCCTCTGCATTCTTCAGCCCAAAAGGTATAACCTTGTAGCAATAGGTTCCTCTTGGGGTGAGGAATGCAGTCTTGTCTTGGTTTTCCGGATGCAAGGCAATTTGCTGGTAGCCTCTGTAGGCATCGAGGAAGCTCATGCGCTGATGACGTGCTGTGGCATCTACCAGTTGGTCTATTCTTAGGAGAGGAAAGCAGTCTTTGGGGCAGGCTTTGTTTAGATCCGTGAAATCAACGCAGACTCGCCAGGTCCCATTCTTCTTCTTCACAACCACAGTATTAGAGAGCCATGTAGGGTAGGTCACTTCTCTGATTGCCCCGGCGTCAAGCAACTGGTCAACCTCTTCAACAACTGCGGCAGTGTGCTCTGCGGCTGATCGCCGGCTTTTCTGGATGATCGGCTTGCATTTAGGGTCAACATTTAAACGGTGTTGCGAAACAGACGGATCTACACCTAGCATCTCATATGGAGTCCACGCAAATATATCAAGGTTGCCGAGCATGAAGGAAATTAGCTCCTGTCGGTCGGCTTGATTGAGGGAGGCGCCGACCATGAAAAACCTGTCTGGGTTGCCGTTGATTTCAACTCGATCCAGGTCTTCCGTGGCCATTTCATTTAGGAGCCGCCCAACATCGTCGAGGCTCTCGCGATCTGTTACCTCAATAGAGTTCGCTTGTAACTCCTTTGGCTTCTTTTGAGCAAGGAGATAACATGCTTGTGCCGATTTCTGAGAGCCACAGAATTGCTCAATGCCGCGTTCTGTGGGGAAGCGTACAGCTGATGATAGGTGCTTGGCACGACTTGCATAACATGCAACCAGGATCGCCCCATGATGAGATTATACGGCGATGGTAGCCTGACGACCAAGAATTCCACATCCACTATTCGGGAGCCGGCTCGGACTGGTAGTGTGATTTTCCCCAATGGGTATTCTGGATTGGCGTTGAAGCCGAATAATGGATAAGGAGCCGGAGAGAGATCTCATTCTGAGAAGTTGAGTTTGGTGAATGTCTTGTAATACATAACCTCTGATGTGCTCCTCGGATCAATGAGTACGCGCTCAACAGTGAATCGGTTTACGCGTAACTCAATTACCAAGGGATCAATGTGAGAAAGTGTCACTTTGGCTAGATTTGAATCATCAAAAGAAATGCTTGCAGCTTCATGGAGACGTTTAGCCGAAGTGAGTTGATTTTGAGGGTCGGGATTCGATTGAATCGTATGCACCGCGGACGAAATTGGCAGGCTGTATATCATGTGGATCACGCCGAGTGAAGGGGAATCCAGTCTCAAGGCTATTGCCTTGGTTGAGTTGCCCTTTTGGACGTACTGTTGTAGCCGACCATCCTGTACCAAGTCCTCCAGGTGATCCTTTAATGCATAACAACTCTCAGTTTCATGGCCATGATCCTTGTGATACTCGCACCGCCTATGTCGTCTTTGAGTGTCGGGAGGTCCCACCATTTTTGACGGCCACTTGAAGAATGGAAGATGTTGGATTTTGGACGTGACCGTGCTGATCGGTTCTGACAACTCAGTATATTTCTTGTCGGCGCGCCTTGTACGCCTGCTGTTGATTTGCAGTTGTACATTCGCTCGGTGGGAGCATTGGTCACTTGATCGGCGAGAATCTCGTCTCTTATCTCGTTTCGTCCGATGCCATGGTTCAGGGCTCTGAGGTGCTACAGAATTTAACGGCTGAGCAATTTCAGCAGGAGCCGTCTTGTTGGTCACATTGCCGGCTTTAACCCTCAAGGCATCATCTTTCACTTTACAGTATTCTTCAACTTTCTTCATCAACGACCAAACTATTTTGGGGGGCCGTCTGGTCAAAGAGCTGCGGAGGGCACTGTCGGGATACAACCTCATCTTGAAGGTGGTGATGGCTATGGAGTCATTGCAAGCACCGTCTACCAGATTGAAACATTCCCAATACCGCGCCGAGTAGGCACGAAGGGTTTTCCCTGGTTGAATCTGCATTGCCCAGAGGGAATTGGCTTGCTTTGGCTGGATCTCATTAGTGATAAACCTTGCCCTGAAAGATTTTTGGAGTTGGTGGAAGCTTTTAATCGAAGCCGGCTCCAGTTTGTAATACCACCTGATAGCTAGTGGTCCCAAACTGCTCGGAAATATTCTGCATATCAAAGCCTCGCCATCTGCATGCTGTGTCATGGCTTGCTTGTAATGGCGGATGTGATCGGTGGGGTTTGATTTACCGTCGTACAAGGTGAATGACGATGCTTTGAATTTCTTGGGTAGCACTGCCTTTGCAATCCGTCGTACAAAAGGATCGCGTTGATCTTCATCCGAACTGTTTCTTCTTCGCTTATGCCTTATACGGGGACTCTCTTCAGAAGAACTGAAAGTTTCAGATCGTCCCTTCTTCTTGGGCTCCGGGGATAATGAGTCGGAGTCGTTATCAGTGTCTTGTTGTCAGGCTCGAGGTCATCGACCACCTGCCCTCACACGTCGTTTCGGATCTTGGCGTACAACTGGTTTGGACTTTGCCACTTCCAAGGCCAAATCCTGACGGAGACGTTCGTTCTCAGTGACCATGTTCTCCAACCTCTGTTTGTTTTGCTTTGCTTGTTCCATGATCGCCTACATTGCCTCATGCTCTGGAGTCGAGGGTAAGGCGAAGTTCAAAGCGCGTCTTGCGGGGATAGTCTCTGATCCAAGCATGTTTGTTGGAGTGAGGTCGTCTCTCTGTGTGGTTTCATCAGTGACTATCGGACGGTCTTCCGTTACGCCCGCCATGGATGTGTTTGAGTATTCCCACAAACGGCGCCAATTGTGGGAATGTGGTTTGGAAATACTCTTCTGATCTTGGGGGATGCTCGTGATCCTCTGCTAGTCACCTGAAAAGGAATAAACACTCCGATCGGGGGTGCCAGAATTAGCACTTCGACGGGCAAGTCAGTCTTTACACTCAGGATTACTTGTATTCTAAGTTAAGCTTAATAGTTCTCACATACCTTTCTTTGACTGTTGTTCCTCTATTTATACTCATTTCCAGGGCCTCGGGGCCTGGTCCACTTTTCGCTCACAAACTGCTTATTTATTCGGCCCCACAGTCACTCGGCCTGTTAATTGTAGTCGGCCTCCTAATCGTACAGGTTAGAGCCGAGCAGTGTCCATCTTTTAGAGCGTACGGTTCTGATTTCTTGTGTATATTATCACTTTTTGCAACACTTTAAAGAAATTGACGATTCTCTTAATATACACAAGAAATCAACACAAGGCAAAAAATGTAAGAAACTAGACTCGTAACCGGTTCTAACGGTGTTGATTTCATAATTTGAAGATTTATACCCAAAGATAACGACACTTCCAAAGTTACTATTATACACTAGTTTTCTGGACAGATTTAAACGCATCGGTTTATATAGATTTTGACTACCAAAAATTATGAGAAAATTCTAGTATGAATTTCAACATATAATTAAGCTACTGTAAAAATTTGAGTTCAAAATTTATCTTTGATATGATTTCTTGATTTTTAAAGTTTGTGATTTTGTGCAGAATTTGTAACCGGTTCTGATGGCGCTGATTTCATAATTTCCAGATTTATACACAAAGATAACAACACTTCCAAAGTTACTGTTATACACTAGTTTTCTGGACAGATTTGAACACATCAGTTTATATAGATTTTGACTACCAAAAATTATGAGAAAATTCTAGTATGAATTTCAACATGTAATTAAGCTACTATAATTTGAGTTCAAAATTTATCTTTGGTATGATTTCTTGATTTTTAAAGTTTGTGATTTTTTTCAGAATTTCAACGTCTCTCTCCCTGTCTTTACCTCTCATTACTGCAAGGAAAGTTGTGGAAAACAATATCATAAGAATTAGGGTTTTTTTATCCTTTATAACTGGTAAACCACTCTTATTTATTATTATTATTTTTAGTCATTAAAATTGTAGACTTCCATAATAAATTTATTTATAGTTTGAACTTAATTAAATACACTCTAATAATATTTAATTTACACTTTAAAATTTGATATTTGTAAAATTGTTATTATTTATTTTTATATTCGGGTTCTCATAGTTGGAAGGGTAGGTAAATAGTGTAGGAGACCAGGTAGTGAGTTGGTTTTAAATTTGAGTTGTGTAAGTGTGTATTAGTACCCGCACAAGGAGTCAAGGTACCCAATTGCCTTGTCTTGAGCATATCGTCGTACGAATGTGGGAAATGTTTTAAGGTGTCCACGAGTCTGCTGTTTATATAGTCGGCAAATGTGGAAAACATGATTTTGGGTACCCACAAGCCCATCATTTTAGGAGTTGGCAAAAGTGGAAGGGAAAGGCCTTGGTTGCCCATTACCCCGCCGTTTTGAAAGTCAGCAAATGTGGGACTATTTTCTATAATTATATGTACCTATGTATGTGTGGAGTTGAGGCTCTTATTTGTGATGTCATAACTTATTTACACCCCATAGTTTGATCGAGAGTTATTATCAATATTTCTAAACTTGTGTTATGACTTTTTTTTTTTTTTTTACGAAGAAAAAGACTTGAAATTTCTCATCTCTTGCATGTCATAATCATATGCATCTCAAGTAACTATATAAATTGTTAAAGGTATTTCTTACTGGGCACTAACTCACCTCAAAACTAACCACCTTTCAGGAAATGATGCGAACGTGCCACCAAAGTGAATTGGTTTGGAAAAGACTTTTGAATGGGAGCACATAGGCTCCCTCTCTCTCTTGTGCTACATGCTGAAACATTGGGCTATTTTGTATTGGGAAATAGTATCCCACCTTTTGTGTATTCAAGGGTATTCCTTGAAAAGATGTTGCTTCATGACATTTATGTGTTGAACTATCTCTTATCTTTTGAACTATTATTTTATTTGGAAGATGTAACTAAATAGTGATGTAAGCATATGTATAGTCCAATGGGGAAGAGATAGCTTTTGGAATTGTATTTTCATTTAAAGGTTTGATTCCTTATGATCATAAGTTTAAGCATCAACTTATTCATGAAACAATATTATAATTTATGGAAAAATTTTGGGGCATTACCAAAATTGTGTGGGTAAAAATCTAGACCACATGTGTTCTAAAAGAAATATCTTCTTTCAAGATTTGGGAAATGATATCGAATGATGAAAATTATTATTAGATATTTAAATTAATTTTTTAATATATTTAGAGGTTTAATTGATATTTTGTGGATAGTTTGGCGAGCAAAATAAAGTTTTAAATGAACTTTAGTGTCACATCAGCAACTTTCGTTTAATTATAGATAACATTTGACAGTGAAAGTAAAATTAATCCAAAATTAAATGATTTAGGTATAAATTTTATATTATTAAGTGAACATAGGTTATATTGATTTTTAAGTGATAGTTTGGGAGGGCAAAATGAATTTTTCTCATTGCTAAAATCGTATGCATCCATTGTATACATGTAACAATTTGGGCACAAACCGTTTGTTTCATTGAGTAGATGCATACGTTTGCATTGATGTTGTAGTATCATGTTTCGCTCATGTGATTGAAACTTGGAATTTAGTTATGATTGTGTTAAGTTAGAGAATGCAAACAAAAAAATTCTAGGCAGAGCAATCGATCGCCAGGCAGATCAATCGATCGCATTGTGAGGTGATCGATTGCCACACTCATGTTTTATCTAGTGTGTTTTTTGGTAGCTAGGAATCGGTAGGTGATCGATTGCCTAGCGATCGCTTCATTGACACATTTTTTTGACAATTTCACTCTCTATTTTAACTATCTTTCTTTCATTTTCTTTTTCAATCACTATAATGGTGGTGTTTGGGAAGTCATGAACTTTGGTTTTTTTTGATTTTTTTCACAAAAAGACAAACTTTTTGCAAAATAAAAAAAAAAAAAACACATCCAAACAAAATATCACATTCAACCCCATAATCATTTCACTTTTTCTCTCACAAATATCATATACAACCACAAAAAAACCCAACTATCTTCCCAAACACAAAAAACAATTTCTCCAATAATATCTTACAACTAAAAAAACCTACATAAAAACTCATTTTCCAAACACCCACAATATCTTTCTAACTGTTATATTTTTTCAATAATTATTTTATTTTTAACTATCATTTTTTAAACAATCATATTTTTCTAATTGGCATTCTTTTTTTTGACAATCATGAGTGTTTTGTTTTAAAATAAAAAATTTATATTAAATCATATCATTCTGTATAAATTTTTTCTTTATATATTACTAACCTTTTAATAATAAATGTATCAAAATGTAACTCATATATATACACGTAATTGTGCTAAAAAGGAAGTAGATTGAGGATAAATTACGTTTCGGTTGCTTGGATGGAAAACATTTTTTATAGAGATTTTTTTTTTCAAAAAACATTTTTCGGAAAAAATATTTTTCTATGTTTAGTGGTGGTGGAACGAAGGTGGAGGGTGGAGGTGGTGGCATGGTTGTGGGGCGACGGCAGTGATGATGATGGTGGTGTGGTGGTAGAGGTGAGAGTTGTGGTGGAGGTAAGAGTAGTGGTGGTGTGGTGACATTGGTAAAATTTTAGTTCGAAAAATGTTTTCTATCTTTTAAAAGTAAAAAACATTTTCTATCTAAATAGGCTTGTTTTTCATTGACTATTAAAAATATATATTTTCTTTTTGGTTGATTTTCATTTTTCATTATACTAAACCCTAAAAAATATAGTGCATTAATTAAAAATAAAAATAAAAATAAAAATAAAAATAGAAGATTAGTGTAAAGTAACTCATTATTGTTGGTGAGTTACTGTGGCAGAGGGACATTTAGGCGAGGAAGGAGCAATTCTATTGGAGGTGATTTTCTAGCTTTAGACTAGCTGAAATAACAAAATGGAGGGTATGGCAATCCCGCTGTAGATGCTCTTAGAAGAGAGAGTGGTTGATTATGTAAAAGTTTGGAAACAAGAATAACCATACTTGGAAAAAATTGTATAATTTACTATTTGAATCTTACAATTCAGGTTGAATCAATAGAGTGCTTGAATCTAGGTCTGGGGCATCATTTCAAATCATCAATTCTGCCCAATGATTCTTTTTCGATTTTTAGCCCTCTTTTAGTTTATTTTTTATTTTTTTGTTGGCACATGGTCTCTCAAAGCCTTCTAAGCTTTAATATTTGTTTTATACCATTCTTCTCAACCGTAAATGGGGTTTGCATAGTTGACCTTATTTATCGTATAATTAATGAAAGGATAACTTACTTGTAAGTCGTATTAAGTAGACTTATTGTCTAATAAGTCTTATGATAATTAATGACAGTTTTCATCATATACTATAAAAAACTGTCATTAATTGTTAATTTTCAACGATAGTTTGAAAATTGTCACAAAAAAGGTCACTAATTATAAGTTTTAGCGGCAATTTTAAAAAATTGTCATAAAAAATGTCACTAATTTTAACTTTCAGCGACAGTTTGAAAAATTTATCATAGGAAAAAGTTATTAATTGTAAATTTTAGGGACAATTTATAAAAACCGTGACAAAAAAAAGTCACTAATTGTTAATTTTTAGCGACATGAAAAAAAATCGTTACAAAAAAATATTTTTAGTGACAATTATAAAGAATTATTTTTAATAGAATTTGATTGGAATTAAGTCCAATTGTTAAGGTAGTTTGCCCTTAATGGGAAAAAGAGAACTTATTGGTGTTACCTAGTAAAGGTGCCTGATTTTGGCTGACCTAAATTCCATAATAATTAATCGTAAACATCTGAACACAAGAAGTCCAAGCCATCCAATCCATCTCCACCAATTGAAACAATTTTCGACAAAAGGCCATAGCTGCATCATCTCGATTATGTTCACCTAAGTTCAAGTTTTGAACATATTTTTAGAACCTATTATGGCTAAGCTGGAATGGTTGTCTGTTGGTATGGTTGTCGTTGAAATTATACATAGAGAAGTTGGTTGCTCTTGACTTGCGTTATAGCAAACTGAAACAAGTTTGGAAGGGAACCAAGGCACAATATTATTTCTTTACACTTCATATATCAATGAGTTTGGAAGGGAACCAGGGTACAATATTATTTCTTTACATTTCATACATCAATCATATTGTACTGATTTGGAAAATAATTTTTCTCTTTGTGTTTTTGACAGGATATTAATAATCTGAAATTCCTTTATCTCAGTCATTGTTATTATCTAACCAAAACTCCAAACGTCTCTCTGGACTCAACAATCTTGAGGAACTATTGATTGATAATGCATAAGGTTGGTAGAGATTGACGAATCTATTGGATGTCTCAACAAACTTATTGTCCTAGACATGGCAAATTGTAAAAAACTTGAGCAATTTCCTTCAATGACTTTGATGTCGAAATGTCTTGAGTATCTTGATCTCTTGGGCTGCTCCAAACTAAAAGAATTTGCTGGATTTAAAGGATCACTATCAAAATCATTGTACACATTTTTCTCATCTTGGGCATTGCCAAGAAAGAGCGTGGATTCCATTGGTTTTTCACTACAGGGTTTAAGAAGTTTGAAGACATGGAAGATAGCCAATTTCAATATGTCATATCTGCCCAGTGAAATTGGGAGTTTGGTCTCATCAACACATTTGCACCATCTCGATTATGTTCACCAATTGAAACAATTTTTACCACCCGGTGTAAGTACATATTTTTTTGTGATGGTTCCCATGCATGCCTTTAATTATTTTGGAAAAGCTTTTTCCCCCCCTCTATTCTCTCTGTTTATTTGTTATATTGCATGTTCCAGTTTTTTAGTGAACATTGGGTCATGGAAGTGACAATTTCAAATTTCAATTGGTCTTTGTATTATGCAGATTATTATCATTTTAAATTTTAAAAATTGTTTAGTGTCGTAAGAACTGAACCTCATGTTGGATTTTGCTTTCAGTGTGATGACTGGGTTCTTTTTTTCTTTTCTTTTCTTTAATTCTTTCCTTTCTTTCGGTTAGTCCTCTTTCGATCTCGTTGGGTGGGCACTCCCGGAAATCCTTCCCAAGTTAAAACTCTTGTTCTTGTGTGTGTGTCGGTGTTAAAGTTTCTTTGTTCCGGGAGGTGCGGGGTCAGGTCCGGAGTGCCTGGGGCCGAACCAGGAGATTTTTCTGGGCTATTGGGCAGGGCCGCACGTGCGGGGACCCAAGGCCACACGTGCTGGAGGCCAAGCCGCACATGCGGGAAGAGGTTTGTTTGGCTGGGCAGCACACTGCTTAAAAAGCAGGTGTGGGCTGTGGTGCGGGGGGACTCCCGCACGTGCGGGGATGAAGGCCGCATGTGTGGGAAGGGGGCTCCGCACATGTGGGAATGGGTGTTGCACGTGCGGCACTCTGGCAGTCTGAAAACTCTGTTTTTTTTTTTTTCTCATTTTCAGGCCGAAAATCTCTCATTTTCTAACCCTTCTCTCTCACTCTAAAAGTCATTTTCTCTCTCCTTCTCTCTAAAAACCCTAATCAAAGCACCAAGAACCTTTGATTCTTGCTCCATTAGGTTTGATTATCATCATCATCTTTCTCAAGCTTGAAGATTTAGAGCTAGAGCTTTCTTGGTGGAGGAGAAAGTGAAGAGTTTCCATTTTGGGGCTAGGGTTTCATCTTGCATTCTTCATCAACATTGAGGTAGGGACATTCTTGAGTTATATATACAAGTTTTGCAAGATTAAGTGTTGATTTTGTTCTACTCTTGTAATTATTTGGAGATTTTGGATTTTGATTCAAAACAAAGAGATTTCCCAAAAGTTTCTATATTGATCCTTAAGGTCTTATATATATATAGTCTTTCAAAAAATTGATTTTGGTGAACTCTTACCACAAAAATGGAGATTGTTTTAGTTTTTATGTAAAACCCTAGAAATTGGGGATTTTAAGAAAATATGAAAATACTTGTGAAACTCTGTATCATTTTGTGTTATGAAGATGAATGAGGTGTTATTGTAGCATAATTGTAAGATGTTTAAACATATGTCGTTGGAGGTGATAATTGACCTTGTATCATGAATTTGGAAATGGTAAGAATCTTGGAATTATTTTGAAAAACATTGTTTTGCCTTGGAGAGGCTAACTTGTAGTGGATTATGCACGGTGAGTTGTTGTTGCTATGAATTGTTGGCACATGGGGATTAATCAATGTTGTTGTAGAGATGCTGAAGTAGAGAAGTGTTATGGCGTATTATGTTGTGCATCATGTTCTCATTTGGTCTATCATCATCATTGCACATCTTGAAGAAAATTGGGAAAAATGATCATTTTGAGAAAGATCATATAGTAATGAGAATTATGGAACTGTGAATGGGGTAAATACGTGGTAAGTCTGGATAGGGGTTGTAGTTGAACTTTGTTAAGTTGGTCTGAGTGTCCATGGTGAAAGACCAGAAAACCGCGTGGATAGGTGTCGAGCCTTCCGGTTAGCACCGGTAAAAATGACAGTTTGGTAGTGCTTGTTGAGCCTACTTGCAAACACCAGCCTAGGGGATTACCAGTGTTGTATTTACCGCCCCTATTGAATTAATATTGGAAGCTTGAAATTGATGAAATCACATGATAATACTAAAAACATGGTGATTTTGAAACAATGCATTGAAATGAATATTTTCCTCATTGATTAACCTTGGCATGACATTGCATTTACATTTATTTTGTGTTGAGGAAAAAGCATAACTGTATATACTTTCTGAGAATTTTCAACTGGGCTTTATGCTCACCCCTATGGGATTTTGGTGCAGGTAAAGATGTTGTGATCCCGCCGAGCTAAGGGTGTGGATATGTTTTGGTGAAGAGTAGTCTTGCTCTTATTTTTGTTGTGATACTTTTGTAACCCAAGGGCTAATATGTTTGGGTCCGAGAGACCATTTTGTGTAACCGGGCTATTGCCTTGGAAGATGTAAGCCCTTAAGGGCATTTTATTGTTTTGAGATTAGATGCCTCACATGCTATAGATTCAAGTGATTCCTTTATCGTTGAATGTATATCCGCATGTGAACTTTTGTATAAACTCTCTCATTATTTATGTAAAGATGGAAGGTTTATTGTCATGGCTTTGTGGATGTTAATTAATGTGGGTTGTTCATGTTGGTTTATTTTCAGAGCGTTACATTCAGTGCTAATGGGGGTAAGGTTAAAGTAAATGGAACAATCTTCTTGTCAAACATACGGATGGTCTTTGTTGCGAATAAACTTGTTGGGAATTTTATTGCTTTTGATATGCCCCTGGTATGGAAATGGTTATTTGCATGCCTTTCTTTTATTATTGTTCTTATGACAGTTTGGATATTTGGTCTATCTTTGACTATATATCTTGTAATTTTTCCCATTTTGTTTGCATTTTCATTATTTTGTGGCTAGCTAATTTATGGCCTCATTCTGCTAGTTTTTAGCAGACAATCTGCTGGTTTGCCTTTTTAACTACATTCCTCATAAAATTTTCCATTTTGTTTGCCCTCTATCTTTTTCCTAGGTTTCGTTAGTTTGTTGCTAAATTAGCCTCTACCTGCATCAATAAGAAATTAAACAAAAGCATTTTGTCATTTTGAAACCCTAGATACCTAGTAATTGAATATTTTTGGAGAAAACAGAAATAACAATATATTTTCTTAGTTTAGATGGGCAATAAGAGGAGAAGAACATGATGATCATGTGCAAAAATCAATGGCATTATTCTTATTGGAGGTCTTTCTTTTCCTTTTTTTTTTAATTTTTATTTTACATTCTTTCTTTTTCTTCTTGTTCTTTATGGAAACCATGATTGGATATTTTGTGCAAGAGCAATGAGAAATGAGCACATATGGCATAGATGGTGTAGAGAAGAGGCAGAAAACCTTCAAAGTGGCTTTATCAGAAAAATCAATTTCTTGAAAAGAAACTATAATGCACAACATGTAAACTTAGATTTGGGCCTGAATCAAGTCAGGCCAACATTATCTGGTTTGGGGGCTTTATCAACGGCCACCTAAATGTTCTGGGTTGTCACTCACGTCATCTATCTCGGGGACTCCATTATGCTACTTACCCTATGAGCATATCTGGTGGCAACTGTGGAAAGTCTGCCTCTGAAATGAAATGAAGGTACACTGGCTTAATTGAATGGAAATTGAAGAGGAATGGAAGTTGATCAGATTGATCATTTATAAGGAATGGAAAGTGAAGAGGACGTTCCTTGTAGGCTTAAGTGAAAAGGATGAAATGGAGAAGACTCCAGGGAGTATCTCTGGTCAGTGAATTGTCCCAAGTTAGGGGAAATTATATAAAAATAGTTATTGGTGATAGTTCTACTAGTTTGAGTTGCTTCTGTAGCCTGCAGAGATCTAGAATTAGAAGTGAAGAACATCATTTTTATTGATGAATTATCCATTTATTTATTTACTTATCTTGATTGATGCATACGTGGATTTCAAAAAGTCCTCTATTTATACAGACATTTGGATTATTCTAGACTATGCAAGAGACTTTAGAATTCTTTTGTTCATAGGGATTCCAAAGAGACTAGTTGATTTCCAAAGCATAATTAACATTATTCTTCTAGAGTTTAGTTGGACCAAGGCAATGCTTCTAGTCGTCTCCATGATGTAGAATGTGCTGGAAAGTGAATTACTATCCAAAACTTTCCCTTAATGCACTTCCTTTACTACAATCAAATCTTTGAGATATGGTAAAACCTTTCCTTAGGAAGTGCCTTGATCAGTAAATCAGCAAGCTGCTCTAGAGTTCTACAATGCATGAGTTGTATCTCTTCTTTTTCAATTGATCCTCGGATGAGTGATATGTTATGGCTATATGCTTGGTTTGATCATGACTTATTGGATTCTTTTCCATGTCAATTGCTGATTTATCATTACAGTATAAGATAATTCTTTCGATTTTCATTTCATCAGTGTCTTCTAGAATTCATCGAAGCCAACTAGCTGTAGACACCCCATTTTTGACCGATCTTAAGACTCAGACATCATCGATTGAGTGCTCGGTGATTGTGCATATTGTGCTCGTTTCAAGTTTCAGGAGTTTCGGCTGAGTGCCTTGCCTCTGGGCCTCTGAACTCTTTGTGCTTTGGCTCGGTTTGTGGACCAAGCCTTGTTTCTCTTCCTTGGAGGGAGGGAGAGGTCTTTAGACCACCTCTTCGTGGCCATAGACCACTTTTCTCGCATGGAGACTAGTTTTTGATTTTCGGAGCCTTTGGTCGCGCACCTTGTCTTGGGACCGCTTAACGTTCTCCGTTTGGCTTGGTTTTTGAACCATGCCTTGTTGCCTCTGCCTAGAGGGACATTGTGGTTCGGGAGACCATTTTTGATGCCGGTAGACTAGTTTTCGAGGCTCCCGGCCGCGCGCCTTGCCTCTCGAACTTTCGTCTTGCATCATTTTTGGTTTGTTTTTGGTACAAACCTTGTTTTCCTTGTTTGGAAGGTGGTATAAGGGTGGGAGACCACTTTCCTCATCGCCAACCAATTTTCTAGTCAGCCAACTGATGTTCTTGGTCTTTGAACCACCTTTTCTGGTCGGCCACCACACCATTGCCTTGCTTTCATGCTGCTGACCATCTCCCACCATGGCCGACCACTTTCTTCCCTGGCCGACCACTTCCACTGGTCGTCCGACCAGTGTAAGTAATTGGGCAACCACTTCAAGTGGTTGGCAGCTTTTCACCAGCTTCCTGGAGATATTTTCTCTCCAGCTGTCACAGCTGGAGGGCACAAAAACCATCCTACATACACGTGTATGGAGGGATGGCTTTGAGCCCTTAGCTTCCGCAACAAGATTGAGGCTTGGTTCTCTATATAAGAGAACCTCCCCCCTCCTCCTCCAAGTTTGGATTTTGGTGCTTGAGTTATACATATCATTCTATCTCTATAATTCTCCATTCTCTTCATATTTGTGCTTGAAAGTGCATTTTTATCACACTTTTGCACACAAACACATAGTGAAACACCATCATTTTGTTGTTGAGGCACTTTGAGGTTGGTTTTGGAGTTTTTGGTCTGGTTTGAGCTCAGAAAAGTTGCTGGAGTTGCAGCCTTGAAGTGGTTCTACAAGGGTGAGTTACTAACCCTTAAAACCCTTGTTTTGGTTTAAGCTTTTGGGCCTATTTGCATGCTTATTTAGGCCTAACTTTCTACTTTAAAAAGCTCTGATTTTGTATGCTTAAAATGTTTGTTTAAGGTCTCTTTTGTGTTGGGGGTCGTCTACCCCCTCTTAGGCCTTGTTAGGCGTTGTTTTGAGCCATCCCTTTAGGCTCTTGTTTTAGCCTTTGCATGACCTTTCTACCACTGAATTCCATAGGAATTTCAGTGGTGGAAATGGTGTTTTTTGGTCCCAAATAGGAGAGGGCCATCCCCTCTCCTTGTGTTTTGAATGCTTGCTTCGTTTGCCTCATGTTTGAGCATGTTTGTTAAGCTTATGTTGGCTCCATCTTAGCATGTATTTGGGGTTATTTTGGCATGGCATACCACTGTTTTGATTTGGTTTTATCACCCCATGCATGCTTTATACACTTGTAGTGTAAATGTTGAAAACTAGCTTTGTGTGCTTCATGAAGTAGCATGTCTTTCTAGCATGTTTTGAGTCCATCTTAGTAGGTTTTTGGTGTTTTTTTTAACATGCCTTAGATCCATTTTGGGTTGGTTGGATGGTCCCTTGCATGCTCCATGCACTTGTAGTGCATTTCCATTCACTAGCCTAATGTGTATCATGCTTTTGATCATCATTCTAGCATGCTTTTGGCTCAACTATAACAAGCTTTTGTCCATGTTTTTGCATGCTCTAGCTCTGATTTATGTTGTTTTGGTCATGCATGCCATGCTTTGTATAGCTATAGTGCATTTTAGCATGTTAGATTTGTGTATTGAGTCCACTAGCATGCATTGCTCGGACTATTTTCATAATTTGGCATCATTTGAAATGTGATTTCAGTACATGTAGTGTGGTCATACACTCACATCTTTCACTTGTTCCATGCTTTGAAGGGTTGGTCCTTTATGCCTTAAACATGAGTCATTGTGTATGCCTTCATGCCTAAGCTTGCGAGCTATCATTTCAATGTGTTTTTGGGGTTATTTTGCCATGATATAACTCTGATTTTTGTTGGCGAAGCCATCTCATGCTTGGTCTTGGTAGGTGTAGTGTAATCCTCCCTTTCGGCCTTGCCTATTCCATGCTTTATGCCCTTCATGCTAGCTTGTTTTGGCTTCCTTCCTTACATGTTTTAGTATCATTTTAACATGCTCTAGGACTGTTTTGGGTTGCCTTAGCCATATGCTTCATGTTTTGCTTCAAGCTTTGAGCACCATAGCATGCTTCATTTGTGACATGTACTTGATTTGGCGTCATTTCATATGTCATTTCAGAGCATGTAGCATTGCCATGTTCCCATTTCTTTCACCCTTTGAGTGCCTCTAAGGGTTGTGCATTTGTTACCTTGCTTATAGCCTTGCTTGTATGCATGCATGCCTAGGCCTTTGAGCCCTCATCTCAGCATGTTTTGGTCCTTGTTTAGACCTATTTGAGCTCTGTCCATGATTAGTTCATGCCTCTGTGCCATGTATTGCATGCCCCTCTTGTGTAGTCCTCTTTGGTAGCTTTATGCTTTAAGAACTCTTGCATGCCTTGCTTGTATTGATTGAATGATTTGGCATCATTTCTTACTATATTTTAGTGCTTATAGTGTTGTTACACTTCCACATTTGTCACTCCTTGAGCACTCTTGAGAGTTGTGCTCTTATGCCTAGTTGGTGGGCCAATGCATGTGCATGCTTGTATATGCTTTTGTGTCTTCATTTTTTAGCATTATGGCCACTGATTTGGGCATGGCTGAGGTCTGTCCACATTCGGTTTAAGTCCATTTAGCATGTTCATTGTATTATGTATGCCATGTTCTTCGCATTGTGTATTCCATGTTACATTGCATTGTGTATGCCATGTTATATTGCATTGTGTATGCCATGTTCTTTGCATTGTGTATGCTCAAGTTACATTGCATTGAGTATGCCATGTTGTTATATTGCATTGTGTATGCAATGTTGTTATTTGCATTGTGTTAGGCATGTTGTTGCTTGCATTGTGTTTGGATTAAGTGTTAATCTGAGCATGGGAAACGAGGGACGTTTCATACTTGAAGTGATGAAACGTGCCTCAATTCTCGGTCGCCGACGCTCTTGATCACACATGATAGAGTTTAAGGCATTTATGTGTTTATGTGTGCATTCATTTCACATTGATTCATGCAATCTTGGCTTCTCGGCCATCATGTATTGAGATACGCGATTGGTGGCCCGAGGGTCGAGAACCGCATTCCCTTGAGCTCATGAAATGATAGGGAGGGTGGTTGTGCACACATATGTTGCAAATACATTGTCATGCCCTTTCTTGCTCTCTATTGCAACAAATTGGAGAAATGGTAGCAAAACTAGTCGGCCGACCAGGAAAACTAGCTGGCCGACCACTTTTTCTAGTCTGCAGCAAAGATAGGTGGTCGGCAGCTGGTTGGCAACACCAATAACTAGTCGGCAGCCCTCCCACAGGTTCCCAAGGTGAGTTGGAAGCTTTCTGGAGCTTGGTGCAAGGTTCTGAGAACAATTGAAAACAAAGGCAAGTTGGGGCATCGCGATGGATTTCCGAACGAGACGATCGAGCATGCATATACTTCTTGCCTTGAGGCTCCTGTTTTACTACTTTACTTAGCTTCTTTACTTAGCTAGCTTATGCTTTGCTATTGTACTTATTTAGTTAATGCGTTTAACTATTCAATTTGTGTTGTAATAATTAGTTATAGCTAGTTATTCAATCTGTTTTGTATTAATTAGTTTAATTAGCTTAGATTAGCTAGTTAGCTTCTTTTTCGGATCCTCCGTCGAGAGGGCCAACTGTTGTAATAAGCGCACATGTGTGTGATGCATGTCTTCCAACCTCCATTTCTTTCTCCCTTTTACTTAACCGCTTACGGTGGTTAGTTTTAGGACATATTTCATTAGCATCCTTATGCTCGCATGCGTACATCCATTCATCTATATTGCATGCACCAGGCTCGGTGCATCATACTAACTGCATTGTATTTCAATACATTTACTTGAATACGTGTTCAACAATATGTTATCAAGTTGCATTCACATGCCATCTTAGAATAGCCGAGCCTATCTTAATTGCATTTTTATATGTGTTGCATTAGCCATCTTAACATGAACTAGGATCATGCATGATTTCTAACTAGTTCTCTGTTTTGGCTCGGAGTACACTGTGAGTGTTTACGCTTTAGCAACTGCATGAGATGTGTATGTTGCCATGTTAGCATGCTTGCCATGAGGCTAACTGCTTAAGTGATTAACTGCTTGAATGCCTATGGGTGAAGGTTGGATTGCTTGAATTGGAACAATTCATCAAAAACCGCGTCTTAGCCTACTTACGAGTAGCACCTCTAAACCGTTTTTAAACGAACATGAAATGTTTTGTTCCAACTTAGGCGATCTAGTCTATACTTGTATGTTGTACGCATCACATAGTAATTCTAGGTTGAAAACCAGAATAAGAACGCATGTGTTTTCAAAAACAAAATATCATGTTAGTAAAGGCCGATCTTTGATCGGGCGAGCGGGGGTGTTCATTGCATGACCTTCCCCTCTCGCACCCAAGTTCCCGAGCTGAGGCAACTTTGGTGATGACGGACACGTGGCCTTAGGCACGAGTCAGCGTTTCCCAAATTTCCCAAAGTAAAACATTTAGGTGGCGACTCTGTATCTGGCAAAGCAGTCCATGTTTGGCACCTCTTTATAAAAATCAGTTTTCCAAAATGATTTGCCGGATTTGGACTCTTCGGTGATTTATCAGACTTGCATTGCACTTTGCAAGATTAGATTCAGAACCATGACACAAGTCCAAACTTGTAGTAGCTAAGAACAAACGATTCGCGCCCTCGCGCACGGAGCCGGGAGTTCTTCGGGCAGTCTATAGTTTTTGGCGACTTTGCTGGGGATTTAGAGAACTTGACTCGAACTCATGATATCTTGTTTTGACTACACTTATGTGTTTCTTTGCATTGCATTGCATTGGTGCGCCTAAGACACCGTGTTCGCCGTCTGCTATTCCTAAACGGTTCGCCTGAGGCCGCGTGCCATAAGGTTGACCGGTTACGGGCTCTGCCACGATGGGAATACAAACCTCGGTTGTTACCAAGGCACCCTTTTTTACTATTCGACCTAGTTGCATATCAGAAACTATAGTGACCATTCCAAGCTAGGATAGGTTGCTTACCCGATTATAGGTTATTTTGAAACCGACGCTTGTAGTTTAAGTCCTCTTTACTAGCCTTGCATGCCTAATGAGTGAGCTTGTTATTCTAGCATGTGTTGACTTGGTATTAGCCCATTTTTGGTGTTAATTTGACATGCCATAACTCTAATTTTTATTGGTAAAGTCATATCATGCTTGGTTTTGGTAGGTGTAGTGCAATCCTCCTCATTAGCCTTGCATATTCCATGCTTCATGCCCTACATGCTAGCATGTGTTACCTCTAATCGATGCATATTTTAGAATCATTTTGACATGCTCTAAGACTGTTTTGGGTTGTCTTGGCCATACGGTTCATGTATTGCATAGCTGCAGTGCAATTGGCCTTGCTAGCCTTGTGTTCTCATGTCCCTAGCATGTTGTACTTGTGTTGTTTGAATGATTTGGCATCATTTCATACATGATTTTAGTGCATATAGTGTTGTCACACTTCCATGTTTGTCACTTCTTACTCATGTTTGAGAGTTGTGCTCTTATGCTTAGTTGATGAGCCAATGCATGAGCATGCATTATCTTGCTTTTCATGCTATCATTTCATAGCATTTTGGCAACTGTTTTGGGCATGATTGAGGTCTGTCCATATTTGGTTTAAGTCCATTGAGCATTGTTTTGCATGCCCCTTGTGAGGTGCCCTTTACTAGCTTTGATGCTTTAACATCTGAACATGCCATGCGTGCATTCTCCATGTGTTAGAATCTTGTACATGTCATTCTAGCATTTATAGAAGTGCATTTAGTTTGCATGTTCTTGCATTGCATGTTATTGCATTGCATTGTGTTGTTGCATTGCATTGTCCTTGCATGCTCATGTTGCATTGCATTATGTTTAGAATCTTGTGCATTGCATTGTGTTTGGATAGGGTGTTAATCCAAACACGAGAAACGAGGGATGTTTCATACTTGAAGTGATGAAACGTGCTTCATTTCTTGGTCGCCGACCCTCTTGATCATGCATGATAGAGGTTAAGGCCCTTATGTGTTATTTGTGCATTCATTCACATTGAATTGTGCAATCTTGGCTTCTCGGCCATCGTGCATTGCGATGCTCGGTTGGTGGCCTGAGAGTCGAGAACCGCACTCCCTTGAGCTTAAGAAATGATAGGGAGAGTGGTTATGCACACATACCTTGCAAATACACTGCTGTGTCCCTTCTTGTTCTCTGTTGCAGCAAACTGGAGTTGTGCAGAATTTTCTGGTTGGCAGACCAATAAAAGTGGCTGGCTGACCACTTTTTCTGGTCTACAGCAAATGTAAGTGGTCGGCAGGTGGTCTACACCACCAATAAGTGGTCAGCAATGCTCCTGGAGGTCCCCAAGTTGAGGTAGAAGCTATCTGGAATCTTGTACAGTGTTCTAAGATCAAATGCAAACAGAGGCAAGTTGGGGCATCGTGATGGATTTTCGAACGAGGCGACCGAGCATGCATGCACTTCTCGCCCTGAAGACCTTTTCTTTACTGCTTTACTTAGCTTCTTTACTTAGCTAGCTAATGCTTCGGTTTTGTACTTAATTAGTTAATGCACTTAACTATTCAATTTGTGTTGTAATAACTAATTAGTTAATTAGGATTAGTTAATTAGTTTTTCTTTGTAATAATTAGTTTAATTAGCTTAGATTAGCTAGTTAGCTTATTATTCGGACCCTCCGTCGAGAGGGCACAACTGTTGTAATAAGTGTGCGTGTGTGTGATGCATGTCTTCCAACCCCCATTTCTTTCTCCCTTTTACTTAACGGCTTTCGATGGTTAGTTTTTGGGCATATTTCAATTAGCATACTTATGCTTCACATGCGTGCATTATTCATTCTCTCTTGCATGCACTGGGCTCGGCGCATCATATAAACTGCATTGTATTTCAATACCAATTTGAATACATGTTATCAAGTTGCATTCACATAACATCTTAGAATAGCCAAGCCTATCTTAGTTGCATTTTTGCATGTGTTGCATTAGGCATCTTAACATAGCTAGGATCATGCATTGATTTATAACTAGCATCTTTTTTTGGCTCAGAGTACACTGTGAGTGTTTACGCTTTAGTATCCTTGCATGTGTGTAAGTGACTGCCATGATAGCATGCTTGCCATGAGCCTATGTGCTTATGTGTTTAACTGCATGAATGCCTGTGGATGAAGGCTTCATTGCTTGAATTGGAACAATTCATCGAAATGTGAGTTTTAAGCCCACTTGAAGTGGCAAAATCATGTTTTTCTTAGCCCACTTGAGGGTGGCAAATCCACGACTTAGCCAACTTGCGAGTAGCAATTCCAAACCATTTTCAAACAAACAAACATGAGATGTTTTGTTCCAAATTAAGTGATTTAGTCTATACTTGTATGTTGTGCGCATCACATAGTAAAGATAGCTAATAATCAGAATAAGAACACGTGTTTTCAAAAATAACATATCATGTTAGTAGAGGCCGATCTTTGATCGGGCGAGCGGGGGTGCTCATTTCAAGACCTTCCCCTCTCATACCCAAGTTCCCGAGCCGAGGTAACTTTGGTGATGACGGACACGTGGCCTTAGGCACGAGTCAGGGTTTCCTAAATTTCCCAAAACAAAATATTTGGGTGGCGACTTTGAAATCTGGCAAAGCAGTCCATGTTTGGTGCTTTTTGATTAAAATCGATTTTCAAAAACGATTTGCTGGATTTGGACTCTTTGGTCATTTATCAGTCTTGCATTGCACTTTGTGAGATTAGATTCAGAACCGTGACAGGAGTCTAAACTGTAGTAGCCTAGAACTACAATTCACGCCCTCGTGCACGGAGCGGAGTTCGAGCAGTCTACAGACCTGAAAAAGAACAGTTTGGAAAATACATCAGTTGTGATATGTGAACTTGAGTGTGGTGATGATTGCAGTATATGAATGTCGTGAGCAGTGTATTGATGCAGTGTATCGATGCAGTATTGATAATGTAGTGTGTCGGATCAGTGTGGAGCGGGTTGCAGAAAGTTTTGGAATGTAGGTTGAAAGAACTTACGCGAATGTCGTAAATGCTGAGCAGGTCCAGGCCGGTCTGAAGCATCCCTATCAGAGAAGCCGACAGCTCAAGAGCCTGCCTGGTGTACTCGATGGAAGCCTGCAAGTGTGTTAAGATGATTAGCAGTCTACAAAACATAATTGAAATGAAATGAATGTGCAATATGTAAAGTATGGTACATACTAGGGTCGAGCCTCGAACTCCGACAAGCTCATGACCAGCTAGGGTAGGAGCGATGGAAATCTGATGAGTCTCTCCAGCACGTCCCTGATAGGTCAAGGTAGTAGGCAGCATTGGCCACTCGACTCTCTTCCCCCTCTGGGGATCTCTCCTGCTATGGGCCCGAGTCGCCCCGAATCCTCTCGCTCTCTGTGCTGCAGCTGCAGGTTTGTCTTTCTCACCCCTATAAGCGCCGATCAGAGGCGGCATGAGATATGTCTAGATGAAGACAGTGTAGTCGCCGTCAAGCCTGAAGAAGTCAACATTCCAGCCTCAAATGAAGTCAATCATCTCCTGCTCGGTATACCTCTCTGTGACCCTTATGCAGGAGGGAGGTGGCATCGGGACTACCAGCTCAGGCAAGCCAAGGCTCTGTCGCAAGAACCACTCTCCCAAGTACCATGCCCGACAAACCAGGCCCTCGAATAAGATCCAAAAGCGTGAGGCCTCCCGAGTGCCGGTGAACTGATCTCTCACCGCGATAGGCAGTACTACCCAGGGCAGCTAGGTGATCTGCAAATAGTGGATATATAGATTGTCAGCTATTATTGAAACTGCAATATGAAGCAAAGCTCAGGTAAACTATAAGGTTTGAAGTACCTCCGTGGCAATTATAGTGTCAAAATATCGGCGGAAGAATGAGAAGGACTCTCGGGGTCTCCGCTCGCACCTCACATCGTATCTGTGTGAATATGGAACCATGGGAGACATCTCCACCTCTGGCTCTGGGGCGAGCCTCGGAAAGTAGGCGTATACCCATAGCTACAGAATGTAAAAGAATGACAGTAAGTATATGTCGAGCAGATGCAGATGGAGCAGGAATTAGATGACATGCAGACAGTGTGTTATGTGGTGTGTACAGTGTACAAGTAATGTAATGCAGACAGTGTGTTGTGCAGTGTGTGCAGTGTACATGTAATGTAAAGCAGACAATGTGTTATGCAGTGTGTACAGTGTTGTGCGGTGTGTACAGTATGTAGATAATGCAAAGTGGGAATGTCAAGCTGAAGGCAAGAATATACCTCCCAGGCTCTCCAGTAGCCTCCTAGTAGGTGCCCACTCCAGCGGGAAGAAGAGCTCATGTACACAAACAATGTGGCCAAGCCTGCACCCTCCCAGTCATAGTACCGGATGCGAGACAGGTCCACTAGTGCGCTCAAGAGGTAGAGGCCAACAGTGCTCGCCCGGTCAGCGAAGAGAGTGGTGCCAAGTAAAAACATGAGGAACCCCCGAGCATAGTACTCGACCTCCTCATGGGTTGTCGGTGTCTCCCCCCTGAAGTAGTCTGAAAACCATGAATACCGCACCATCCCTGGTCGGGAGAGGGGTGGACGAGTTCCCAGCAAGTATATCTGAGTAGCATCCCACTCGCCCATGTCGGTGTCATAATGGATCGGCTAACCACCTGCTCCAATACCGGTAATCATGGAGAAGTCGAAGGGAGTCATCGTCATCTCCCTTGCTGTAGAGAGATAGAAGGAATCGGTGGTGTCCAACCACCTCTCCACTAAGGCGCCTAGAAGAAGCCGACTCGAAGTGAGGCGCGAAAGTCCCATGCAGAAAGCACCAAAACCAGCCTCGTCGACAATGTAACGAACGGCATGAGGTAGCTCCATGTACCAGTCCTGGGCGGCGGTGGTACCATATCCTCGGAAGGCGTGTGAATCTCCCTGTGAACAGGACAATCAAATGTCAGATAGCGTGAGAACTACAGTGCAAAAGCATGCTCAAGATAAATAGATACAAGATAATGCTAAGGGTACAGTGTTTGCGTATGATCGGAATTGACAAAAGTGTGGTGTGTGAAGGTGCTCCAAATGAACAAAGCACGTGGTGCACAAGTCTGTCTGGAATGATCAGATGAAGACCAATATGGGCGATGCAAGATATGTGATCTACATCGTGGAAAGTAAAGAGGAAGTGTATACCTCAGAGGCATCGTAGGATAAGTGTAACTCCGGTTCGCGCAACAGGACGTCTACTAGTGCACCTCGTGCAAATCTCCTGAACTAACGGATGCTGTCAGGAGGCAACACATGCACATCTGGCTGGTACGTCGTCGGATCGAACGACCGAATGCTTAGCGGCAAAGGCACAAACTCAGGATCCATCTCCATCCCCGGAGGAGCTCCGCCATGAGAAACGTCATTACCATCTGAAAAGAAATTTAAAAATGAGAAAAATGGACAAGAAATGCCAAAAGTCAACAAAAGGGAAGAGAGAAAGTCAAAAAAAAGTCAAGACCTGGGAAATGGCGCTAAACTCAAGCCAAGTTTGTGGAAAACATACCTCAAGTGGTGAAAATGGAGAAGAAGGCTCCGAAAACAAGTTTTGTTTGGTGCAAAGTGAAGGAAATCGAAAAGTCTTAGCGAATCAACTTAGCGAGGGACATTGGAAAACTCGTGTAAAGCTCGGATCTAAGAGGAAAAAGGGTCTAGGAAGGAAGGGGATGATTTTCGGCCTTGAAGGTGTGAGGAAATGTGACTTGGGGTTGTGTTTTTAAAGCCATCCTAGTGGAAAGACTAAATTGCCCTGAAACTGGCATTTATGGCCGACCGGCCATTTTGTTGGCGGACCAGCCACTTTGTTGGCTGGTGGACTTCTTTTAAGGCCGATGGCCTCCCAAAGTGGCCAGTGAGCCTCCAGTACTCTTCTTGGGTGTTTCTATGTTCTTACATGCCTCCATCTTTTGAGAAAGTACAAGAAAGTACACTTTTCGGGGCTTAAACGGCCTCTGTTGCAACCCCAAACTATGTTTCCAGTGTGTGGCGCTCAATATGCATGTAATGTATCCTTTTTGAATCCTTTTGTATATCGCGAGTTTCGAAAATTGATTTTAAGTATGTTGCGTCACGGTGTTCTTGTCATGTTTGCAAGGTTTGCATTTCTTGTATGCCTTTTCATACTTGCATTGACCGTGCCTCATCTTGTTTTGAGTTTGTATCTCACCATTGCGGAGAACACGCCTTGAATATGTACATCACTATGCTGTTACATGGAACATGCGTTTCGAATCATCGCCTAGAATATGCATCGTCACGCTTGCATAGTATGTGCATACTGTATTGGAAATGTACTCATGATTATATTGCATAGAGTATGCATGTTGCTTTGAACATCGCATTGTTGTTGCTTTGCATAGAACATGCTCTCGTTCACGTTTGCATAGAATATGCATTTCTCCAGCTTACATTGAGAATGCATCATAATATCGTATGGAGCATGCGTACGCCACATTTGCGTAAAACTGGCCTTTCTCATGTTTCCATAGAATATGCACCCTTCACATTCGCATGGAACGTGCATTTGGCATTTAACATCGAGTATGTTGCCAATCCTACATAGAATTTGCATTGCATTGTACTATACTTGTTAGCGTTTCTTTCTCATACATGCACAATATTGTATGTACGGTTCATTTAGAGGAATTATGGGTAAAACCATTCCTCTCTCACGTCTTGTTTTGGTTAGAAGCATCCGGGTATGCCTGGTGCTTACACCGATGCCTCGTTGGTTAGAGACATTCAGGTACACCCGATGTCTACACCGACATTTACCTTCCCTCTCTCGCGTGTGATACGCTAAGAGGTGTTTCCTCTCCCTCTCTCACGTGTGATATACTGAGAGGTGTTGCCTTTACCTCTCTCACATGTGATATGCTGAGAGGTGTTTCCTCTCCCTCTCTCGCATGTGATACACTGAGAGGTGTTACCTTTCCTCTCTCACGTGTGATACGCTGAGAGGTGTTGCCTTTCCCTCTCTCGCGTGTGATATGCTGAGAGGTGTTTCCTCTCCCTCTCTCGCATGTGATACACTGAGAGGTATTACCTTCCCTCTCTCGCGTGTGATATGCTGAGAGGTGTTTCCTCTCCATCTCTCGCGTGTGATACGCTGAGAGGTGTGTTTACTTTTCCCTCTCTCACATGTGATACGCTGAGAGGTGTTGCTTTTCCCTCTCTCACATGTGATACACTTAGAGGGGTGTCGTTTTTCCCTCTCCCGCATATGATACACTGAGAGGTGTTGCCTTTCCCTCTCTCGCGTATGATACGCAAAGAGGTGCTTTGTTTGAGACTTTGCGTATCCCCAATAGTCACTTTTAGCCTTCTCCGCGTGAGGCGCATTGAAGATCGCATAATTTTCTTACATCCTTTCTACTGGAATGTGTGAGACTATTGTATCTTGTTGGTTTGTTTAAAATGTTGTATTTATTTTGTATAAATGCTTCATTACAGCCCTCTTTGCATGATCATAAGTTATGCTCTTGCATCATGTATGTCATTTGCATTTTGCCCCTGCCTGCGGGCACATCTATTCTGTTATCTTGCCTATTTGTTTAAGTCTTCAGCCTTGTCAAAAATTGGTCGTCTCTAGGCTTTGACATACACTCCCGTCATATCATGACTTCTGAGTTCTGTCAAAGAGGGGCAACTGTACACACCCCATTTTTGACTGTCCTCAAGACTTGGACGTCATCGTTTGAACACTCGATGATCATCCATATTCGTGTCCGTTTTGAGTACCTGAAGTTCTTGATGGAGTGCCACGCCTTCGGACCTCTCAACTTGTCTGTTTTGTGCTCGATTATGCACCCAGAGCTTGTGGCTCTGTTTTTTAGGGAAGAGGGTGGCTTGTTGGCCAGCCCTGACACCCATCGGCCAAGCCTAGTTCTCATCGGCCAAGCCTTTTTTCTCATCGGCCATCAGTGGTGGCCGGCCGACCCCACTGATGGCCGGTCGACCGCATTAATTGCCGAACGGCCATAAGTGTTGGTCGAGACCTTTTTTTCTGCTTTTTTAGATATTTTGTAGGCCAGCTGTTCCAGCTGTTGGCCACTGGTTGTATCCTCCATACACGTGTATTGATGGATGAAGCCAAGCTTTTGGCTTGTTTTTCTATATAAGGGGAGGTCTCTCCTCCATTTTTGGGGTTACAAATTTTCAGAGCTGAAAATTTACTCTCTCTCTCTAGATATCTCTTTCTCTCTCTCACTCTCTCTATTGTGCTATATTGTGCTTGAAAGTCCCTTTTCTTCACATATTTGCATACAACTTCTTAACCAAACACCCCTATCTTGGAGCTGAGGTTTCTTGAGGCTTGTTTGGACCTCTTAGAGTTGGTTTTGGCTCAGAAGTTTTGCCATTTGTTGCTATGCTTCAAGGGTGAGCATCTCTCTCTTTTAATCTTATTTTTGTACATAATCTCAGCCACCTTTGCATGCTGATTTTGGCTAAGTTGTCAACTTCAAAACCTTTTTTTTTTAGTGTTTAAAATGATGGTTTGAGGCCTCTTTGAAGTTAGGGGTGATTCACCTTTCTTTATTGCTTATTTGCTAAGTTTCTTGCCATCTTTTAAAGCATTTCAAACAACCTTTTTTTTTGCCCTTTAACCACTGAATTCCAAGGGAATTTCAGTGGTAGAAAAGTTTTTTTGAGGTCCCAAATAGGAGAGGATAGCCTCTCCTCCTTGTCTCTCCATGCTATGCGTAGTTAGCCTTGCAAAGTAATATGTTTTTATTACTTGTCTTAGCTTAGTTTGAGCATGTTTTTGTGACTTTTAGGACATGTTTAAACTCTATTTTTGGCTGGTTTGATCAATCATTGCTTGCATTATGCACTTGTAGTGTAAACTTACTCATTAGCCTAGTGTATTTGATAGTTTAGCCTATTAATCTAGCATGTGTATGCTCCACTCCAGCATGTTTTTTGGCTCTAATTTAGTGTGTTTTAGGTCTGATTTGAGTGTCTTGGTCATGTGGCTCATGCTTTGTATAGCTATAGTGTAGTTGGCCTTGCTAGTCTTGTGTTTTGAAGACCCTAACATGCTTTATTTGTGATGTTTGGATGATATGGCATCATTTGGCATGTAATTTCAGAGCTTATATCATTGTCTCACTCTCACATATATCACTCTTTCATTGTGTTTGAGAGTTGAGTCTTCATGCCTTGTTTCCGAGCCAATATGTGAGCATGTTTTCCTTGCCTTCTAAGCTTTAGTTCAAGCATGTTTAGGCCACTATTTTGACCTTCCTTAGGTATATTTTGAGTGGTTAAGGTCATTTGAGCATTGCTTTGTATGATTGTAGGGTTAATTCCTTCACTAGTTTAATGCTTTCGACTCTTAAGCATGCATTGCATGCATTGTTTGCATGATTTAATGTTGTTTGGCATGTCATTTCAGTGCTGAAATATATGCCATTACACCCCATGCTTCACTCTTTCAATTGCGTTGAAAGTGGTCTCAAGCCCCTTGTTGGCTTGAGCATGAAATAGAGGCTCTCATGCCTAATGGTTTTAACCTTCTCTTGAGGGTTTCTACTAACCAAAAGCATGAGGCTTCTTTTATGCTCAAGGTGCTTGTGGCTGAGGCCATCTTTCCTATTAGAGGACTTTTCACATTGGACTTAATTGGTAATTTAAAATGTGTAAACAAAAATGAATCAAGTAAAACAAGCCAAGATAACATGTGTGTGTTGCATTGCATATGTTTGGATCGGACGTTAATCCAAACACAAGAAATATGGGACGTTTCATACTTAAAGTGATGAAACGTGTCACGTTTCTTGGTCCCTGACGCCCTTGATTGTGCATGATAGGGTGGAGGCCTTTCGAGTCTTATGTGTGCATTCATTGAGCTTTGTACAAGCTTGATTCTTTGGCCACCATGCATTGAAAATGCTTGGTTGGTGGCTCGAGAGTCAAGTGCCATACTCCTTTGAGATTGAAACATGATAAGGAGTGTGGAAGTGCGTACATTTCCTTGCAAATACACTGTATTGCCTCTGTTTGTGCTTTGTTGCAGCAAAAGGAGGAATTTCAGGGAAGTACTAGCCGATTACCACTATTTCTGGCCAATGGCCCCTCAGGGTGTTCTTGAGATCAAAAAGAAGCAATCTGTAAGTTAGCACAATTTTCAGAGGTCCAAAAGAGTGCAAACAGAGGCGTCTTGAGGCAAAGCGGTGGATTTTCGAGATGACGCAACCGAGCATGCATATCTCCATCGCCTGTGAGGCCATTTATCGCTTGGTTAGCTAGATATAGTTAATTACATATGTTGTAATTAATTAGTTTAAAGTGCTTTGTAATATTCTAATTAACTTAGATAGTTAATTAATTTAGTTGCTTTAATTAGCTTAGATTAGCTAGTTATTCAAGTTCAACATGGCCTGTAATAATTAATTAGGTAGAATAGTTAGTTAATTAGTTGATTTGTAATAAGTAACTTAGCATAGCGTAGCTAGTTGGCTTATCCATTCGGACCCTCCTTCAAGAGGGTAGAATGTTGTAATAAATGTACGTGTGTGTGTGAATGTCTTCCAACCCCACGTCATTCTCCCTTTTATTTATCCGCTTTCAGTGGTTAGATTAGGGCACGTTTCAATTAGCATACCTTATGCTTGCATGTTTGCATCATTCATTTGTATTGCATGCACCGGGCTCAGTGCATCATTCAAACTGCATTGTACTTCAATACTTCTTTGAATAATGTATGAAAATGTTGCATTCACATGCCATCTTAGATAGCCGAGCCTATGTAGTTGCATTATTGCACGCGTTGCATTAGGCACTTAACATTGTTAGGATCATGCATATTTCTAACTAGTTTCTTGTTTTGGCTCGGAGTACACTGTAAGTGTTTACGCTTTAGCATCTTGCATAAGTGTAAGTGTTGCCATGATAGCATGCTTGCCATGAGGCTATTTGCTTAAGTGATTAATTGCATGAATGCCTGTGGATGAAGGCTTGATCGCTTGAATTGGGACAATTCATCAAATACGAGTTTTAATCCCACTTTGTGAAGTGGCAAATCATCATGTTTTAAGCTCACTTGAGGGTGGCAAATCTGCTCTTTAGCCTACTTGAGGGTAGCAATTCCAAACCATTTTCGAAAAACAAACATGAGATTTTTGTTCCAAATTGAGTGATTTAGTCTATACTTGTTTGCTGTGCGCATCACGTACTAAGTTAGCTCATAATCGGAACAGGAACACATGTGTTTACAAAAACAACATATAATGTTTAGTAGTGGCCGATCCTTTGATCAGGCGAGCGGGGTGCTCATTTCAGGACCTTCCCCTCTCATACCCAAGTTCTCGGGCCGAGGCAACTTTGGTGATGACAGACACGTGGCCTTTGGCACGAGTCAGGGTTTCCTAAATTTCCCAAAACAAAATATTTAGGTGGCGACTCTGAAATCTGGCAAAGCAGTCCATGTTTGGCGCTTTTTTTTTTCAAAATTGATTTTTCAAAACCAATTGCCGGATTTAGACTCTTTGATGCTTTATCAGTCTTACATTACACTTTCTGAGATTAGATTCAGAACCATGACAAGAGTCCGAACTGTAGTATCTAAGAACCCAATTCACGCCCTCTCCGAAAGGAGGGTGCGCGGAGAGAGTTCGGGCTGTCCACAGGCATCATCTTCCATCTTGCAGTATTCCTCGACTTTCATCATTAACGACCAAACTGTTTTTGGTGGCCTTCTGGTCAAGGAACTGTGAAGGGCACTATCAGGATGCAACCCCATTTTAAAGGCGGTGACAGCCATGGAGTCATTGCAGGCGTCATCTATGAGATTAAAGCATTCCCAATAGCACGCTGAATACGCATGCAAGGTTTCCCCAAGTTGGATTTACATTTCCCAGAGAGAATCGGCTTGTTTCGGCTGGACCTCATTGGTGATGAACCTTGCCCTGAAGGATTTTTGGAGTTGATGGAAGCTCTTGATCGATGCCAGCTCCAATTTATAATGCCGTCTGACGGCCAATGGTCCCAAACTGCTTAGAAATATTCTGCACATGAGGGCCTCGTCGTCTGCATGCAGCGTCATGGCTTGCTTATAATGGCGGATGTGATTAGTGGGATCCGATTTGCCGTCGTATAGGGTGAATGATGGAGCTTTGAACTTTTTGGGTGGTACCGCCCTTGCGATCCTTCGCACAAAGGGTTCATGTTGATCCTATTCGTCAGAATCATTTCTTCTTCTCTTATTCTGTGAACACGGACTTCCTTCGGAAGAGCTGGAGAGTTCGACTTGCCCCTTCTTTTTAGAGTCGAGGGATGATGAGTCTGAATCACTGCCACGATCATGTCTCCTAGTTCAAGGTCATCGACCATCCCTTTTCAGAGGTCGTCTAGGATCTTGGCGTGCGGCCTGTTGGGATTTTGCCACCTTCCAAGGCCAAATCCTGCCGAAGGCGTTCATTCTCTGTCATTATGTTTTCCAACCTCTATTCATTTTGCTTTCTCTGTTCCACAATCACTTTCATTGTCTCTTGTGCAGATGTCGAGGGTGAATCGAAGTTCAAGGCTCTTCTTACGGCAATATTCTCTGGCCCAAGCATGTTGCTTGGGGTGGTATCATTTCGTGGCATAAGGTCGTCAGCGACTACCGAAGGATCTTCTGTCATGCCCGCCATGGATGTGTTGGAGTATTCCCACAGACGGCGCCAATTGTGGAGAAGTGATTTGGAAATACTCTTCAAATCCAATGGGACGCTCGAGGTCCTCAGCTAGTCACTTGAAAACGAATGAACACTCCGGTCGAGGGTGCCGGAATTAGCACTCCGACGAATAAGTTAGTGTATACTCTCTTGGTTGCTTATCTCTTAAGTAAAATGTACTAGTTCTCACATATCTTTCTTTGGATGTTGTTCCTCTATTTATACTTGCTTCCTGGGCCTCAAAGTCTGGCCCACTTTTAACCCACCATGTGATTATTCACTTGGCTTCTTCCGTCATAAGACAATTCTTATTCGGCTCCTTACACCACTGATTCTATGGCCAATTATGATATTTGGCCTCCGGACCATGCGAGGTAGGGCCGAATTAGATGTGTATCTCCTACGCTTCCAAGTGTATATTTGGCTCCTTTGCTTCCGCCGATATTCGGCTCCCACATTGAATTATGTTGAATTATATTTAGTGGGGTTGAGTTGAAACATGTTGAATAGTGTTGATTATGTTGAATTGCGGTGATTATGTTGAAGTGTGTTGGTTATGTTGCACTGTGTTGAATCGTAGTGAGTTGTGATGTATTGGGTTGAGTTGTGTCAGGTGATGTTGTGTTGGTACCCAAGCAAGGAGTTGAAAAAAAATGGTTTTTTGGTGCCCATAACCGTCCGTAAAATAGCCGGTAAATGTGGGGGTGGTTTGAATTCAAGGTGCCTAATTGCCCTGTCTAGGCTTATCGCTGGACGAATGTGGGAAAAATGTTTTTTAGGTGTCCACACAGTCCTGCCGCATTGTAGTCAACGAAAGTGGAAAAATGATTTTTGGGTGTCCACACAGTCCTGCCGTATTGTAGCCGGCACAAGTGAAAAAACGAATGGTTTTCGAAAATGTTTTCGGTGCCCACGACCGTCCGTATAATAGCCGGTAAATGTCGGGGATGGTTTTAGAAAAAAGAAAAGTTGAAAAATGGTTTTTGAAGAAATATGGTTTTTGGAAGAAAATGGCTTTTGAGAAAAAGGTTTTTGGGTGTTCACTTCCCGCCGTATAGTAGCCGGCGAAAGGTGGAAAGTGTTATGAATTGGGTGCCTGCTATCTCGCTGTAGTAAGTCGGCAAAAAGTGGATGGTGTTGAGATATGTGTTGACGAGTGTGTTGAATTGATGATGTTATTTGTGACTTGTGATGAATATGTGCAATTGCAAATTGATGTGTAATTTGGTTTAAAGAGAAAATGTACATAGACATTATTTGTAATGTACGGAACCCAAAAATGGGTAAGGGATTATGGATTGGTGATAGTGAACCTAATGAATTAGTTGTGGCAATAAAGGTTAATTATGAGTGTTGTTCTATAAATAATTGAGAGAATGAATTGAAAAGGGGTTTATTAATCTTATGTTATCTTGAAATGAAATTTGAGTGTAAATAACGGTGTGAATTGAGTATGGAAGAATTGTTAGTGAAACAAAAAGGGAACTTGAACTTGATGTTATGGAGTTTTAAATAAATATGATGAGTAGGAAGGAAGAATGAAAGAAAAATGAGGAACATTAAAAATGGAAATTCATTAAGAAATATCTTGGGAATCGGTTAATGACTTCTAAATGATGTTTTTTTCTGAAATATGTTTGTTTCACAAGGAACTATGGTTTTCTAAAGTTAAGGGATGATTTTTAATGGTCGAAGGTTTTTCTTAAAAGTGTTTAAATAGTTTTTGAGAAAAAGGTACTTTACTTATGATATTTTGAAATTATAAAATGTCATCCTACTACGTGGTATCACCATGCATGCATGATCATTTCTATCTAAGTGTTAGTTATTGATTGAGAACTATGAGATTCCTACTGGGCATTAGTGCTCACCCCTTGTTGTTTTATCTTTTTCCAGGAAGAAAGTGTGGATTCTCTAATTGAAGAGTTAAGAAGTCCATGTGTCTTTTATATGTAATTTCATTGTAGATGTGATGGATCTTGTATTTGTATTTTATTTATTTGTAGCTTCGCAGTAGGAGATTGACATGTCCTGATATCATTGTTGAATTCATTGAGAGAGAGAGAGAGAGAGAGAGAGAGAACATGTATCATTGTATTTTTATTACTCAAGGGTAATAGATATTTTAATTTAAAAAAAAAATAGACCTAAATTATAGGCTTTGGTAATGTTTCTGAGTAATTAAAATTGGGGCGTGACATGTATGCTCCATGCAACATTGAGATGCATATTCTATGCGAGATTAGAAAGTGCACATTCAATACAAGTGTGAATCAAAAAGTGCATACTCAACGCAAATGCGAAAAACACACAACGATGCAAGTCTAGCATGCATGACAAAATGCGCTAATGCGACATATTCAAAAGTGGTTTATCGATCTTGCGGTATACAAAAGGATATGAAAAGGATACACTTTGTTCGTATTGAGTCCCACGCATTGGAAACACAATTCGGAGCTTCCGCGGAGACCGCTTGGGCTTAAAAGTGTATTTTCTTGAACTTTCTTGACAGATGAGGGCACAAATCAACAAAACGACCCTAAATGAGAGCATTGGAGGCCCATCAGCCACCATGGGAAGCCATCGGCCACCCATTGGCCACAAAACAGGGCCATCGGCCAACAATTTGGCCAGTCGGCCAACAATGATGGCCGGTCGGCCATCAATGGCAAATTCGGGGCAAACTTGAATTTTCACCATGGTTCTTTAAATATAAGGTTTCAAACCCTATTTCCTCACTTTGCCTTTGCTGAAAAACATTCTTCTTGTGCTCTAAACCACTTTTCCCCTTTCGATCCAAGCCTCAAACGCGTTTTCGGACATCCGACAAACATCCGACAAACATCCGATTCGCGAAGCCCTCATTGTCTTACACACTTTGAACCGATTGAAAAGTTCATTTGGTGTTTCCTTCTTGATTTCTATCACTTGGGGTTTGTTTCTGCCAAGTTACCCTTGATTTCGATGCCCTCTCCCGAGCCCCGACCATTTCTTCCATTTTTCCTCGCTCGAAGTTGACTTTTTGTTGACTTTTGGCATTCCCGCCCATTTTCCATATTCACGACCTTTTTTCACCCTCTCTTGAGATGGTGGACGACATTCCGCACAACGAAGCTCCTCCGGGGATGGAGATGGACCTCGAATTTGAGCCCTTGCCGTTCGGGATCTAACCATTTGATCCGGCGATGTACCACCCAGAGGTACACGTGTTGCCTCCTGATAGCATCCGCCAGTTCTGAGGGTTCGCGCGAGGTGCACCGGAGGACCTCCTGCTACGCGAGCCGGAGTCGCACCTATCTTATGGCGCCTCGGAGGTACACTTCTTGTTTTTACATTCCGCAATGTAGATCACACTCACAGTGTTTTTGCCCATTCATTCCACATACACGTGTGCACTGCACCTCTTATACTGTCTTGCATTTGTTTATCCTGCTCACAGGGAGTTTCTCATGCCTTCCGACGATATGGAACCACCTCCGCGTAGGAGTGGTATATGGAGCTATCTGACGCTGTCCATCATCGTCGACGAGACGGGCTTCGGCGCATTTTGCATGGGGCTCTCACGCCTCACTGCAAGTCGGCCCCTTCTGGGCACCCTAGTAGAGAGGTGATGGGATACCACCGACTCCTTCTATCTCTCTATAGCAGGGGAGATGACGATGACTCCCTTCGACTTCTCCATGCTCACAGGCATAGGAGTAGGGGTCATCCGATTCCCTACGACACTAATATGGGCTAGTGGGATGCCGCTCAAATCTACTTGCCCAGAACTCGCCCACCCCTCTTCCGACCAGGGGTGGTACGATATTCATGGTTTGCTGACTACTTTTGGGGGACGACACTAACGACCCGTAAGGACACTGTGTACTACGCTCGGGGGTTTCTCATGTTCGTGTTCGGTACCACTTTGTTCGCCGACCGGGCAAACATCGTCGGGCTCTACCTCTTGAGTGCATTAGTGGACCTGTCTCGCATCCGATTCTACGACTAGGGCGGTGCAGGCTTGGCTACACTCTACAGATATATGAGCTCCTTTTCTCGTCAGAGCAGGCACCTGCTGGGAGGCTACTGGAGAGCCTGGGAGGTATATCCTACCCTTCTGCTTTACATTTTTGCTTTACATTATCTATACACCACACATACTGCACAATGCACACTGCACCACACTATCTGATTCCTGCTTTACATTACTTGTACACTGCACACACTGTACACTACACTACACACCATCTGATTCCTACTTTATTTGTACACCATACACACTGACTGCTGCACTGCACACACTGTACACTGCACACTGCACCGCAAACAATCTGTTCTTTGCTCTAGATTACTTGTATACTGCGCACACTGTACACTGCGCTGCACACTATCTGCTTTCTGCTGATAAATACTCACTGTTACCCTTTTAACCTTCGGCAGTTGTGGGTGTATGCCTATTTCCCGAGGCTTGCTCCAGAGCTAGAGGTAGAGATACCTCACATGGTACCATACTCACACAGATTCGACGGGAGATGCCAGGGAAGGCCCTGAGAGTCATTCCCATTCTTCTGCCGATATTTCGATACTGTGGCCGCAGCAGAGGTATTTCAAAATTTTACAATTATTTCAGCTTTACTTCACATTGCACCTTTAATAGCAGCTAACAACCTGTATATTCACCAACTGCAGATTAACTGGCAGTCATGGGCAGTGATGCCTGGTGGGGTCAGAGACCAGTTCGTGGGAGCTCGGGAGGCCTCACGATTCCGGATCTTGCTCGAGGGCCCGGTCTGTCGGGCGTGGTTCCTGGGAAAGCGGTTCTTGTGACAGAGCCTTAGGTTGCCTGAGCCGGTGGTCCCGATGCCACCTCCCACCTACATGAGGATCATAGAGGGGTACACTGAGCATGAGATGATCGACTTTACCAGAGGTTAGGATGCCGACTTCTTCAGGCTCGACAACGATTACACGACCTTCATCCAGGCATACCTCATGCCACCATGGACCGGTGCTAGCGGGGGTGAGAGAGCCAGAGCTCCAGCCGCGGAAGGGAGAGCGAGAGGATCCAGGGTGACTCAGGCCTGTGACAGGAGGGGCTATCAGACGAGGCGGAGAGCAGGGTAGCCAGAGCTGCCTACTACCATGACCTGCTGGGGACATTCTGGGGAGGCTTATCAAATCCCCATCGAGCCTGCACCAACGGGCCATGAGCTTGTCGGAGTTCGAGGCCCAACTCTAGTATGCACCATACTTTACATTTTCTACATTCATTTCATTTCGGTTATGCTTTGTAGACTACTAATTATCTCTACACATTTGTAGATTCCCGTAGAGTACACCAGACAGGCTCTCGAGCTGGCGGCTTCTTTGATGGGGATGGTTCAGACCAGTCTGAACCTTGTCAGTCTGTACATGATCCCGGTAAATTTTCTTCAACTTGCACTTCATGCCAAGAAATTTACCGCAAATACACTAGCATTTCAAACACAATCTGCTTCATACTGATCTGAGTTCATTGCATTAGCAACACTGCATTGATACATTATTTCCATACACTGCATTTAATACCATACTCAGCTTTGCATACCATAACTGATGCATTTACCAAATTGTTCTTTTCAGGTTCCATTCCAGATGCCAACCGCAGCGAGCACCCAAGCGGGACCTTCGATGCCTCCCCCGACAGCAGGGAGAGAGAGGCGGGACACTCCGACACATAGCCGAGGCAGGTCTAGGCGTGCTTGTACTGAGAGCAGGTCACCAGAGCCTATTCCGGAGGACGATGATACTGACGAGGATGAGGAGCTAGCGAGCCCACAGTTCGAGTCATCTCAGGGTAGAGGCGATGATACCGGCTCAGGTTCCGAGGGCGGGAGCAGAGATGGCTCCAGATCGGGTTCCAGCTCTGCTTCAGATAGCAGTGCGGATGGCAATAGTGCTTCAGGGTTCGCTCAGCCGAGGAAGAGGATGAAGAGGGCTTATCGATCCTGAGACAGCTGGCACTGATTCAGATGCTGTTTTTGCTTTGTTTTCTTCTTTTTCTAGTAGTTAGCACATTGAATAGCCTTAGGCAATAGTGTTTTTTTTTTTTTTTTTTTTCAAATCTTGTACTCTTTTTTTGCAAAAACAGAAACCATGATTGGAATGAACACAACTTTTGTTTGAAAAGCGTTGCGTTTTACATTCTGAGCATTCACCACATAACAGCGCACAACATGAAAATGAGATCAATTTATTTTGAAAATTGCGAATTTTAAATCGCATTGCCTTAATCAGGTAGTGAACTGACCGACTACAAACTGAGTAAAACAACAAACTCAGTAAAACAACTCAACTAACCAAATAACAATTCAACAATGAATACAAACTCGATAAACAACAACAACAACTCGATAAACAAAAACAACAACAACTTGACAAACAAATCGGCAAAATTCTCAACGAGAGGCAAAAGAAAGACACCAGAAGCAGAACCAGACACAGGTTCTTGGCATTTTCAACACATGGAAGGGCCAGAGAGCAAAACAGAAGGCCATTGACCACCAACAAATGCCGTTGGTCAGAAGAGATGGCTATCGGCCACTAGTGATAGCCGATCGGCTACAAAATTGGTCGGTCGGCCACCAACACTGGCCGGTCGACCATCAGTGTAAGGAACCTCTAAATTGTTGCCACATGTCTTTCACTCAACACCTTATCTTCTACAAAAACTCGAGCTTCGTAGTTTCTTCAATTCAGCCTCATTTTTGCTCCAAATGGAACCATGCTTCACTGAAAAACTCTCCGATCGGATTGCTGCTTTAAATGGCTCGAAAAAGTTGAATTTCTGGGGTTTTGGGCTAAACGCACTATTCCCGTTGAGCTGCACTCCGCTTTGTTTTCCATTCTTTCATGCCGCAGCTAGATGTTGGAATCCAATTACACATGTTTTTAGCTTTGGGGAACAAGAGATATGTCCCACAATTGAAGAATTCCAAGCTTTGATGGAGTCTTGACGCGACGATGAAATCTTGCCCCTGTCTCGTTTTGGCCACATCCAAGCTTTGGGATGGATATGTGAGCTTACTGTGCATGATGCCTGATCTTTGGTGCACAATGGGGAGTTGGACATCCCTAGTTTGATTCGCCAATTTTCTGATGTCGGCGATTGCGGCGACCGTCTTTGGCAAATTTTTCGACAGCATGCCCTCTGTTTCAGCATGTTGGCTCATTTTATGCTCGCTCCTGGCTTCAGAGGGTCTAGCGTTGACCTGATTGAAGTTGCCCAGCGCTTGAAAGAGGGCAAAAGTTGCATTGGCTTGACACTAGTCGAGACATTGATGGGCTTGGATGCCTTTCATCGCCGGGAGACAACTAGGTTCGCAGGGAGTCCACTACTCTTGCAGGTAATACTTCCTACCCTATTCTCACATGTATGTCTCACATCACTCGGCCCTCAGGCTCTGTTTTTCTCAAAACCCTTTCTCACTTTTCTCTCTACGCACACCTCTCTATTCTTTAATCTCTCTTATTTTTATCCCTCCCCAGGTGTGGCTCATGGATAGGTTGAAAGTGGTGGACACTTGTCCTGCATATTCAGCACGCGGCTATTTCTTCCGCCCACAGCTAGTTGACTTCCCCGACGAGGGATGGTGGTGCCAATGGATCTGCACCAGGTCTGCTGTTGACATCGCTTGGCGTTGCCCCTGGTTTGATTTTCCTGAGATGAGCTATAGCATGTCCAGGCAGCTTGGCATTCAGTTGATCAGCTTGACACATTGTGTCTTTTATTTTCCCTTCCGATTCAGGCGCCAGTTTGGGCATGATCAGACTTGCCCGAAAGATGGGATAGAGTACCCAGCATCATTCCCAATCCGAGGCTCACAGCTAGATCAGTATTCTACTACATGGAGGATAAGAGAACTTCTAGCTCCTGTTCCCAGCTTCAGTTGCGCCCTTTCCAGCGAATGCATAGCTTGGCTTGAAGATGAGGCACAAAGCGGGCCTACCTTAGCATCAGGAGCTTGCACAAGCTCTGGGAGGGGGCATAGGAACACCTGACTATGCCCCAAATTTATTGTTTTAATCTATACTTTCAAGTTTTCTTTTTGAATGTAATGCAAAGCAACTTCAACTTGTATCAAGAGTCGGAGAGCTCTGTATTGAAATCAATGAAATTGAAGGTTGTGGGTACTGAAAATTTTCCTTATGGTGCAAAAATGGTCTAAGTTGTAAAAAGATTAATTTGAACAAAATCAACTTTTATTAAAACTCTTCAAAACCATTTTCGATATGGATCACAACCGGACACGCCTGAAACAAATCCTCGAGATGCACAACCCCAAATCCAATAACTGAAAAAGTTGCCCCTTGTTTGAAGAGCACTGTACTGCACTGGAGATCACAAACGAGCTCTTGGATGCAGAAAAGACAAAGATGACCAAGACAATCGCATGGACATAGTTAATTTGGAAGTGTTTATGACTGGACTTCAGAATGAAGTTGCCTACGTATCCCGAAGATGGGAATCAAGCCTTACGTAGGTCGGTTCAGGTTCACTCGTGTATTAACACTCTCCTTTTACGCTTTTGTAGACACCTCATTTTTTACCGTCCTCAAGACTTGGATGTGTGTGCAGGTACATCCAGTGGCAAGTTTGATTCGTTATCGAGTACTCAATTTTTGAGATGGAATGCTCTAGGTTTGAGCTTTCCAAACCCTGCATCCATTCTTTCTCATTTTTGGACCATGACTTGGTCCTTCCATACTGCTTCTAGTGATGCACTGCCAGCTATGTAATTGGACTGCCGACCATGGGTTAGACCCTGCCGGCCATCAATGAGGCACTGCCAACCACCACTGATGGCCGGCAGATCACCATTGTTTCCACAGATATGTTTTGGATATTTTGTGTCAGGTGTGGCTCACTGATCCATCCTCCATACACGTACTTCATACACGTACGTGTATGGAGGGATTGAGCAAGCCTTTTGGCTTACATTGCCTATAAAAGGGGAGGCCCCTCTCCCTTTCAAGAGGTTCAGAAATTTTAGAGACAAAATATCTCTCTCTCTCTCTCTCACTAGAATTCTCCTTCTCTCTTATATTGTGCTTTATAGTGCTTAGAGGTGTGTTTTCTCCACATTTTTGCAAAGGAACACCTAGTCAAACACCTTCACTTTGGAGCTGAGGTTCATTGAAGCTAGATTTGAGGCCTAGGACTTTGTTTTGGCTCAGAATTGTGGTTGAAGTTGCCTCCTTACTGTTGTACTTCAAGGGTAAGACACTTGTCCCTTTAAAGCTTTGTCTTGTTTAAGTGCTTGATCACCTTTGCATGCTTCTTTAAGACTGGTTTTTACCTTTTAAAAGCTCTGATTTTAAGGCTCTAGAATGATGGTTTGAGCCTTGTGTGGTTAGGGGAATGGTTCCCCTCTTTTGCTCTTTGGCTTGTTAAGCCTCTTGAGCCACCTTTCTAGGCTTTTGCTATAGCCTTTGTTTGGCCTTCTAACCACTGAAACTCAAAGGAATTTCAGTGGTAGAAAAGTGGTTTTGAGGCTCAAAATAAGAGGGGGTGATCCCCTCTCCTTATATGCTTGTTTTCTTGTCCTGTTGGCCTACCAAATGAGCATGTGTTTCTCCTTTCTTTAAGCTTTGTTCAAGCATGATTTTGTGATTTTTTGGGCCTACCATCAGTCTGTTTTTTTCTTGGTTGATCATTGATTGCTTGCATCTTACACTTGTAGTGCAAACCTTTCATACTAGCCTTGCATGCGTAATGTTTTAGCTCATCTTTCTAGCATGCTTTAGTCTAGCTCCAGCACATTTTTGGTGTTATTTTGACATGCTTTAACTCTAATTTTAGTTGTTGGGGTCACCTCTTGCTTGGTTTTTGCACTTGTAGTGTAATCCTCTTTGTTGGCCTAGCATGCTCCATGCCTTATGCCTCTAATCCTAGCTTGTGTTAGCTCTATCTCAGCATGTATTTGCTATTATTTTAGCATGCCCTAGCTCTGTTTTGAGTGGTCTTGGCCATGTGAGGCTTGTTGTGCATGGTTATAGTGTAATTGGCTTTGCTAGTCTTGTGTTTTGGGACCCCAAGCTTGCTTTGCTTGAGTTGTTTGTATACCTTAACCTCATTTCTCACATGATCTAAGTGTGTATAGTATAGTCACACTCTCACACATTAAACTCTTTCATAGTTTTTGTGAGTTGCGCCTTAGGCCTCGTTTATGAGCCAATACGTATGCATGCTTGTGTAAACTTTTGAGCTTCCATTTCAACATGCTTTGGTCTTTGTTTTGGTCTAATTGAGCTCTTTCCAGAGCTGGTTTGGTCATTTGTGCCATGCATTGCATGCCTCTTGTGTGAATGCCTTGACTAGCTTTGAGTTTTAAGGCCATTAGCATGTTGTACTTATGTTGATTGCATATTTTGGCATCATTTAGAATGTAATTTCAAAGCATATTTCTCTGTCACGTACTCACACATGTCACTTTTTCAACGTGTTTGAGAGTTGAGTTTTATGCCTTGCTTGCGAGACATAAGTTGAGCGTGATTTTCTTGTTTCATGTGCTCAAGGTTCATCACATTTCAGCCACTGTCTTGGCATGCATGAGCTCTGTTTTGGGCTGATTTGATCCTTTGAGCATGTATAGCATGATTCTAGTGTCACTTGTTTCACTGTTTGGGTCTCTTAACATGTTGTACCTACGTTGTTTGCATGTTAGAGTCTTGTGAGAAACATGCCAAGATTAGCATATTGCTTGCATAGCATATCGTTTGCATTGCATTGTGTTCAACCGGACGTTATGTTGAACACAAGGCGGATTAGTCCACTTCATACTCAAAGTGATGAAAGTGAGCCAATCTTCCTCAGTCTCTATTGCCTTTGATCATCCATGATGAGGTAGTGTATTTAGAGCCTTGTTTGCATTGCATTTATTGAATGTGTACAAGATCGGACCTTTGGCCATCATGCATTCCAAATGCTTGGATTGATGGTCTTGGATCTGATAGTGCCTCTCCCTTGATGTTTTGAGGTGATAAGGAGTGGCACAATACATACATACCTTTGGGAGACCCTCTCTTTCCTCTATCCTGTGCTTTGTTGAAGTTTGATGTCACAACACACCAGTGGCCGGCAGGGCCACATGGATGGCCGGCACCCTTCAATTCATGGCTGGTAGTGGTCCATCTTTGGCCGGCAGGTGGTTGGTAGTAGCTCCTTATGGCCGGCAGGCCATTGGTGGACTCCCCAGCATTGTTTTGGTAAGTTTCAGCAACAAGTTCTTGAAGACACCCTGCAAATAGAGCCTCTAAAGAACAAACCGGAAGACTTTTTCGGGGCGAGAAACTGAATGCGAGCATACATGTTCAACTTCTTGTAACAGAGCTGGAGCAACTTAGTTTAAATGTTTACTTGTTAGTTAGCATTTGGTTTTTGTGATTTAATTAATTTGTTAATTAATTAAGTGCTGTAATAATTAAGTAGCTTAGCTTAGCTTAGCTATTTCTTTATTGGTCTGTAATAATTAGTCTAATTAGCTTAATTAGATTAGTTGATTAGCTTAGCGTAGCTAGCTTGTCTTATTCATTCGGACCCTCCGTTGAGAGGGCATAATGTTGTAATAAGGGTGTGTGTGTGTGTGTGTGCATGTCTTCCAACCCCACTTCTTTCTCCCTTTTATTTACTTGCTTTCAGTGGTTAGATTAGGGCACGTTTTGATTAGCATACCTTATGCTTTCATGTTTGCATTCATTCATTTGTTTTGCATGCACCGGGCTCGGCGCATCATTCAAACTGTATTGTACTTCAATACCTACTTGAATACGTGTTTCAAACATGCTATCCAATTATTGCATTCATATGCTATTTAGATAGCTGAGCCTACTTAGTTGCATTTTTGCATGTGTTGCATTAGGCATTGTCAACATAGTTAGGAGCATGCATTTATTTCTAACTAGCTTTTGTTTTGGCTTGGAGTACACTGTAAGTTTTACGCTTTAGCATATTGCATGAGTGTGAATGCTGCCATGATAGCATGCTTGCCATGAGGCTATTTGCTCATGTGATTAACTGTATGAATGCCTATGGATGAAGGCTGGATTGCTTGAATTGGAACAATTCATCAAAATGTGAGTTTTAAGCCCACTTGGTTGTGGCAAATCATCATGTTTTAAGCCCACTTGAGAGTGGCAAATCCGCACTTTAGCCTACTTGAGGGTATCAACTTCAAATCATTTTCGAAAAACAAGCATGAGATGTTTTGTTCCAAATTGAGTGATTTAGTCTATACTTGTGTGTTGTGCGCATCACATAGTAAGTTAGCTAATTAACCTGAATAAGAACACATGTGTTTATAAAAACAACATATCATGTTTAGTAGAGGCCAATCTTTGATCGGGCGAGCAGGGGTGCTCATCTCAGGACCTTCCCCTCTCGTACCCAAGTTCCCGAGACGAGGCAACTTTGGTAACGACAGACACGTGGCCTTAGGCATGAGTCAGGGTTTCCTAAATTTTCCAAAAACAAAATATTTAGGTGGCGACTCTATAATCTGGCAAAGTAGTCCATGTTTGGCGCTTTTTGATTAAAAATTGATTTTTCAAAACCAATTGCCAGATTTGGACTCTTTGGTGATTTATCAGTCTTACATTGCACTTTGTGAGATTAGATTTAGAACCGTGACAGGAGTCCGAACTGTAGTAGCTAGAACCCAATCCGTGCCCTCTCCGAAAGGGGGGCACGCGGAGCGAGTTTCGGGCGGTCTACAGCTCTAACTTTTGCCAAGGCTTCCCTTTCTGGGTTTTCAACCTTGCGAGCTCAGCTTTTCTTATTTCAAATTTTTTGTGCTCTAACTTTTGCCTAGGTCGCCATTTCTGGTTTTCGGCCTAGCGAGCCTCTCAAGGGTAGTATTTCTTCAACTTATCCATGTTGATTGGTTGGGAGAACTCAAGGCCATCTAAATCCATAAGAATGACAGCTCCACCTGACCATATTGACTTGATGATGCAAAGGCCAGTCCAATTAGGTCTGAACTTGCCTCTAGGGTCATGAATGGGAGCTCGGTTGTCTTTGAGCACCAGATCCCCTTCTTTCAAATTCCTGGACTTAACTTTCTTGTTGAAAGCCCTGGTAATTCTACGTTGATAACCTTAGGCGTGGTACAGTGCTTTCAGCCTCCTCTCATTGAATAGCATAAGTTCTTCGAACCTGCTCTGCTGCCAATCAGCTTCCACTATCTGGCACTCGGCCATCACTCGCAGCGACGGAACCTCAACTTCGATCAGAAGAATAGCCTCCATCCTATAAACAAAGGAATACGAAGTTGCCCTAGTAGAAGTGCAAATCGATGTTCTGTAACGCCAAAGAGCAAATGGCAGCTTATCTAACCAGTCCCTATAGGTTTCCACCATCTTCTGCAGGATGTGTTTGATGTTCTTGTTGGCGGCCTCAACAGCTCCGTTGGTTTGCGGCCGATATGTAGATGACTTATGAAAAGCCACGTTGTATTTCTCCAACAAGTCGATCACTTCCTTCTTGAAGTGGGAACCATTGTCTGAAATGATCTGGTTCGACACCCCATAGCGGCAAATAATGTTGTTCTTGATGAACTTAGCTACGTGCGATGCTTTCAGCACTACGTAGGATTGGGCCTCGACCCACTTTGTAAACTAATCTATCGCCACCAGGATATATTCATGCCCGTTTGACCCTTTGGAGTAACTGCCCCAGTGGCATCAATCTCCCAGACTGAAAATAGCCATGGCGAAGTCATGTTGTACAGCATTGACGGTGAAATATTCATGCGATTTGCATAGATCTGGCATTTGTGGCATCGCTGAACAAAACCAATACAATCCTCCTCTATGGTTGACCAGTAGTAACCCTGTCTGAGAATTTTCTGAGCTAGCATCACTCCGCTCATGTGCGATCCGCACTTTTCTGCATAGATGGCCTCCATCAGGCGCTTTGACTCTTCCGCATCAACACACAGTTTATACATTCCCAGATGGCCACGTTTGTGCAATTTACCTCCGCAGAGGATGAACTGAGCAACCATTCGCCGAATTGCCCTTTTGTCTTTGGCATTTTCCCCTGGCGGATAAGTCTCCTTTTCCAAGAAGTTCCAAATATCATGGTACCAAGGGTTCTAATCTTGTACTTCATCTATGGCGGCAATCAGCATGTAATCTGGCACATACCTCTGTTCGATGATGATCGGACGCATCCGGACTCCCAAAGGGATGTCTATCATGGAAGATAGAGTTGATAAAGCGTCAGCGAACCTGTTATTTTCTCTTAACAGATGCGTGAAGGTTAACTTCTCAAACCTAGGAATCAGAACGTCTAGGGTTTGGTGATAGATTTTCATTCTTTCTTCCTTAACCTTCCAGTCTCCTTTAGCTTGAGACACAACCAGGTTTGAGTCTCCAATGACATCCAACCGTTTTGCCCCTAGTTCAAGGGCGGCTTCCAAGCTAGTGATACATGCCTCATACTCTGCCTTGTAGTTCGATACCTTCAACCAGAGTTTGAAAGCTAAAGGTATGTGAGAATTATCGAGTGCTATCAACAACACTCCTATCCCATACCCGTACTGATTAGACGCTCCGTCAAAGTACATGGTCCAAATCTCTTCTTCGACCTGCAGAATGGCCTCATCTGGGAATAGGTACTCTACTGCTTCATCCCCCTCTACTGGGCGATTGGCTAGGAACTCCGCTACCACTCTCCCTTTCACAGACTTGTGCGCCATGTACTTCAAATCAAATTCGAAGAGAAGAAGCAACCAACAGGCTAGCCTACCCATAAGCGCTGGTTTCTCGAAGAGATATTTGATGGGATCTAATCTTGAAACCAGAATTACGGAGTGAGCTAACAGGTAGTGCCTCAACTTCCTGGTAGCCCATACCAAGGCCTAGCAAGCCTTCTCAAGCGGAGTGTAATGGGTCTCATATTCCAGCATCTTCTTGCTCAGGTAATAGATGGCCTTCTCCACTTTATCCTCAGATTCTTGTGCAAGCATGCAGCCCATCGTCGTATTGGTTACGGACAGGTACAAAATCAACGGATTCCCCAGCTCTGGCGGCGACAACACAGGTGGGTTCTGTAGATACTGCTTGATCTGCTCAAAAGCAACTTGACACCGGTCATCCCATTGGAACTTCTTTCCTTTCTTTAGGAGATCAAATAGTGGTTCACAAGTCAAGGTTAATTTTGCGATAAACCGTCTTATGAATTGCACTTTACCCAGAAAGCCTCGTACCTCCTTTTCAGTCCTCAGCGGTAGCATTTCTAGTATGGCCTTGATTTTGGAAGGATCGACCTCGATGCCCCTTTATGTAATCAAGAACCCCAGCATTTTCCCTGCTGTAACACCGAAAGTACATTTCTGAGGATTCAGTCGCAGCCGATATTCTCTGATCTATTGGAAAATTTTCTTCAAGGCATGTAGTGGCCCTCTCTTTCCCTTGACTTGATAATCATGTCATCCACATACACCTCGACCTCTTTGTGGATCATATCGTGCAAGATCGTAGTTGCAACCCGTTAATAAGTAGCCCTAGTATTCTTCAAACCGAGCGGCATCACCCTATAGAAATAGGTTCCCCACGAGGTGGTGAAGGCAGTCTTTTCCCTATCTTCAGGTGCCATCAAAATCTGATTGTATCCTGAAAACCCATCCATAAATGAGAGCAGCGCATGCCCCGCAGTGAAATCCACTAATTCGTCGATGTGCGGCAGAGGAAAGTCGTCATTCGAACTGGCCTTGTTCAGATCTCTAAAGTCTACACACACATGAATTCTGCCATCTTTCTTTGGGACCAGAACTATGTTGGCCCACCAAGTAGGATACTCAGTGTAGACGTGCCCCGAGAACTCTCCGGGATCCGCACTGCGAGGGCGCGAAATCCATTTTGTTCTCTAGCTACTACAAGTTCGGACTCGTGTCATGGTTCTAAATCTAATCTCACAATGTGCGATGTGAAACCGATAAATCACCAAAGATTCCAAATCCGACAAATCGTTTTGGAAAATTGATTCTAATAAAGAAGTGCCAAACATGGACTGCTTTGCCAGATACAGAGTTGCCACCAAAATATTTTATTTTGGGGGAATTTAGGAAACCTTGACTCGTGCCTAAGGCCACGTGTTCGTCATCACCAAAGTTGCCTCGGCTCGAAAACTTGGGTACGAGAGGGGAAGGTCATGCAATGAGCACCCCTGCTTGCCCGATCAAAAGATCGACCTTTACTAAGCATGATATCTTGTTTTTGAAAACACATGTGTTCTTATTCCAGTTATTTAACCTAGAATTACTATGTGATGCACACAGCATACAAGTATAGACTAGATCGCCTAAGTTAGAACAAAACATTACTTGTTCGTTTGTGAAAACGGTTTGAAGTTTGCTACTCGCAAGTAGGCTAAATCGGGGTTTTGATGAATTGTTCCAATTCAAGAAATCCATCATTCACCCACAGGCATTCAGGCAGTTAATCAAATAAGCAGTTAGCCTCATGGAAAGCATGCTTTCATGGCAATCAATAACACGCATGCAGTATGCTAAAGCGTAAACACTCACAGTGTACTTCGAGTCAAAATAGAGAACTTGTTAGAAATCATGCATGATCCTAGTTCATGTTAAGATGGCTAATGCAACACATGCGAGAATGTAACTAAAATAGGCTTGGCTATTCTAGAATGGATGTGAAATGCAACTTGATAAAATGCTGTTGAACACGTATTCAAGTAAATGTATTTAAATACAATGCAGTTAGTATGATGCGCCGAGCCCAGTGCATGCAATACAGATGAATGAATGCACGCATGCAAACATAAGGTATGCTAATCGAAATGTGCCCTAAAACTAACCATCGTAAGCGGTTAAGTAAAAGGGAGAAAGAAATGGAGGTTGGAAGACATGCATCACACACACGCACGCTTATTACAACACTTGGCCCTCCCGACGGAGGGTCCGAATAAGAAGCTAACTAGCTAATCTAAGCTAATTAAACTAATTATTACATCACAAAATTGAATAACTAGCTACAGCTAATTATTACAAAATAAGCTAATCAAATACAAACAAGCAGCTAAACGCATTAACTACTTAAGTACAAATAGCTAACTAGGCATGGCAACTAAGGAAAGCAATAAAACAGGAGCCTCGAGGCGAAAAGTGTATGCATGCCCGGTCGCCTAGTTCGGAAATCCGTCGCGATGCCCCAATTTGCCTCTGTTTGCAACTGTTCTCAGAACCTTGCACCAAGCTCCAGAAAGCTTCTAACACACCTTGAGGACCTGTGGGAGGGTGGCCGACGACCTGTCATTGTTGCAGACCAGAAAAAGTGGTTGGCCAGCTAGTTTTTCTGGCTGGCCGACCAGTTGTTGCTGCACTTCTCCAGTTTGCTGCAACAGAGAGCAAGAAAGGGCATGGCAATGTATTGGCAAGATATGTGTGCACAACCATCCTCCCTATCATTTCATGAGCTCAAGGGAGTGTGGTTCTCGACCCTCGGGCCACCAATCACGCATCTCGATGCATGATGGCTGAGAAGCCAAATTGCACAATTCAATATGAAATGAATGCACAAGTAAACACATAAAGCCTAAAACTCTATCATGTATGATCAAGAGCGTCAGTGACCGAGAATTGAGACACATTTCATCACTTTAAGTATGAAATGTCCCTCGCTCCTCGTGTTTGGACTAACACCTATTCCAAACAAAATGCAAGCAACTCAAACATGCAAACATGCAATGCAACTTAAGCATGCAAACATGCAATGCAAGGCATGCAAAACACAATGCAACTACATGGCATACACAATGCAATGTGACCTAAGTATGTAGACAACATGGCATACACAATGCTAAATGCTAAGAACATGGCATACTCAATGCAATGGACAACATGGCATACGCAATGCGATGTAACCTAAGCATACACAATGCAAAGTATATGGCATACACAATGCGATGTAATATAAGCATGCAAACAACATGCAATCAAACATGCTCAATGGACTTAAACCAAAATGGACAGACCTCAGCCATGCCCAAATCTGAGGCCATAATGATGAAACTACAGTATGAAGCACAAAGTAAATGCATGCACAATGTAAAGGCCCATTGACCGGGCAGAAGAGCATAACTCTCAAGCATGATGAAGAAGCGATAAACATCGAAGTGTGACAACACTAAAAACTCTGAAATCAAGTGTGAAATGATGCCAAACCATTCAAACAACACAAGTAAAGCATGCAAGAGGTCCTAATGCTCAAGGCCATTAAAGGGACTACACAAAGGGCATGCGATACATGGCACAAATGATTGAACCAATCATGGACAGAGCTCAAGTTGGTCTAAACAAAGACCAAAACATGCTAAGATAGGGGCTCAAATGCCTAGGCATGCAAGCATACACCCTAGGCCATAAACAAGGCAGCAATGCATAACACTCAAAGGCACTTAAAGAGTGAATGAAGTGGGAACATGGTAATGCTACATGCTCTGAAATGTCATGTTAAAGGATGCCAAATCATGTACACAACACAAATGAAGCATGCTATGGTACCCAAAGCTTGAAGCTAGCATAGGTATTTGTACTACAACTATGCAAAACATGAAGCATATGGTTAAGGCAACCCAAAACAGTCCTAGAACATGCCAAAATGAGTTTAAAACATGTATGGAAGGAAACCAAAATAAGCTAGCATGGTGAGCATGAAACATGATACATAAAGGCAAATAAGATGGATTGCACTACACCTATCAAGACCAAGCATGAGATGGCTTCACCAACAAAAATCAGAGTTATATCATGGCAAAATAACCCCAAAAACACATTGAAATGATATCTCGCAAGCTTAGGCATGAAGGCATACGCAATGATTCATGTTAAAGGCATAAAGGACCAACCCTCCAACGCATTGAATAAGTGAAAGATGAGAGTGTATGGCCATGAAACATGGGCTGAAATAACATTTCAAATGATGCCAAATCATGAAAATAGGTCAAGCAATGCATGCTAGTGGACTTGATACACAAAGCTAACAAGCTAGAATGCACTATAGCTATACAAAGCATGGCATGCATGACCAAAACAACAGAAATCAGAGCACCAGCATGCTAAAACATGGACAAAAGCTTCTTAGAGTTAAGCCAAAAGAATGCTAGAATGACATATAAAAGCATGACACACATTAGGCTACTTCATGGAATTGCACTACAAGTGCATGGAGCATGCAAGGGCCAACCAAACCAAACCTTAACAGAGGTATGACATGGTAAAACATCACCAAAAACATGCTGAAATGGAGTCAACATAAGCTAGAAAGTCATGCTACTTCATGAAGCATACAAGACTAGTTTATGAAATTTACACTACAAGTGTATTAGGCATGCATGAGGTGACAAAACCAAGTAAAAATAGTGGTATGCCATAGCAAAATAACCCCAAATACAAGCTAAGATATGGCCAACATAAGCTTAACAAACACGCTCAAACATGAGGCATTCAAAGCAAGTATGCAAGGCATAATGAGAGGGTCAGGGGATGACCCTCTCCTATTTGGGACCTCAAAACCACCTTTCCACCACTAAAAATCCTCTGGATTTTAGTGGTAGAAAGGTCATGCAAAGGCTACAACAAGAGCCTAAAGGGATGGCTCAAAACAAGACCTAACAAGGCCTAAGAGGGGGTAGATCACCCCCAACACAAAAGTGACCTTAAACAACCTTGTTAAGGGCTGGAAAGTAGAACTTTTTGCAGTTAAGAGTTAAGCTTAAATCAGCATGAAAATGGGTCTAAAAGCTTAAGCAAAACAAAGGGATTTAAGGGTTAGAAGCTCACCCGTGTAGAACAACTTTGAAGCTACAACTGCAGCAAGTTTTCCAAGCTCAAACCAAACCAGAAACTTCAAAACCAGCTCCTTAGCACCTCAGCAACAAAAGGATGGTGTTTGAGTGTGTGTTTGTGCGTTAAAGTATAGAAAAATTACACTTTTGAACACAAATATGAAGAGAATATGCAAGATAGATACAAAGGTGTGTATGTATAGCTCCAGCCACAAATTTTTGAACCTAGAGGAGGGAGGAGGAGGCTCTCTTATATAGAGAACCAATGCTCAAGCTTAGGGTTCAAGGCCATCCCTCCATACACGTGTATGGAGGATGGTTTTGGTGCCTTCCAGCTGGCACAACTGGATGAAAATATCTCCAAAAAGATGACAAAAAGTAACCGACCATTTGAAGTGGTCGGCCAGCTACTTGAAGTGGTCGGCCGACCACCACAAGTGGTCTCCCAAGACAACAAGTGGTCAGCCATGGTGGGAGAGAGTCTAGAGCATGAAAACAATGCAGTGGTGTGGTGGCCGACCAGAAAAGATGGCCCAAAGACCAAGGAGAATAGTTGTCAGACCAGAAAATTGGCTGGCGGGGAGAAAAGAGGTCTCCAAGGGGAAGAACTGGTCTCCCACCCTTGTACCACCTTCCAAACAAGGAAAACAAGGTTTGTACCAAAAACAAACGAAAACAGATGCAAGATGAAAGTTCGGGAGGCAAAGCGTGCAGCCGAAAGCCGCGAAAACTAGTCTACCGGCACCAAAAGTGGTTTACGACCACAAAAGTGGTCTCCCAGACCACAGTGTCCCTCTAGGCAGAGGCAATAAGGTGTGGTTCAAAAACCACGCCAAACGGAGAACGTTAAGCGATCTCAAGACAAGGCGCACGGCCGAAGGCTCTGAAAATTGGAAACTAGTCTCCAAGCGCGAAAAGTGGTCTACGACCACAAAGAGGTGGTCCAAAGACCATCTTCCTCCCTCCAGGGAAGAGAAACATGGCTTGGTCCGCAAACCTAGCCAAAGCACAAAGAGTTCAGACGTCCGGAGGCAAGGCACCCAGCCGAAACTCTGGAAACTCGAAACGAGCACAACATGCGCTATCACCGAGCGCTCAATCGATGACGTCTGAGTCTTAAGGTCGGTCAAAAATGGGGTGTCTACAGTTGCCCCTCTTTGACAGGACTCGGAAGTCATAAGTGACAGGAGTGAATGTCAAAGCCCAGAGACGACCCATTTTTGACAAGGCCGAAGACTTAGACAAACAGGCAAGATAACAAAGAGATGAGCCCGCAGGCAGGGGCAAGATGCAAATGACATGCATAAAGCCGAACATAATTTATGATCATGCAAAGAAAGCTGTAATGAAGCAATTATACACAACAAATGCAACAGTTCAAGCAAGCAAATACGAACCAAACTACATTACATGCAGAAAGGATGTAAGAGAATTATACAATTCTCGCTACGTCTCACGTGGAGTAAATACAATACTGTCTGGTCGCACCAGCCTCAAATGAGCTGTACATACAATATCGTGGCTGCAAAAGAAAGAAACTCGACAGGTACAATATAGTAACAACATATGTTCAACGTTACATCAAGATGCAATATAAACACGTGCACATATGATGCCGATGGAAAAGTGCATAGCAATGCAAGTGAAAAGTGCGTGACAACGCAAGTGAATAGTGTGCATAACAATGCAACCTAAGTTTGCGCAACAACGCGGGTGAAGAGGTGCATGACAATGCAACCTAAGTGTGCGCATAACAATGCGATGGAGGGGTGCATGACGATGCAACCTAAGTGTGACGCATAACAATGCAATAGGAATGTGCAAAACAATGCGAGCAAAATGTGCGTGACAACGCAAATAAAGTGTGCCTGACAATACGAGAGAAACGTGCATCACAATGCGACGAGTGGTGTGCATAACAATGCAAAGAGTGATGTGCATTACAATGCAACAAGTGAGCATGACAATGCGAGAGACATAAGCATAACAATGCATTTTAGTGCAACTTCAAAAGCATGTTTGAAACAAAACACTGAAAAAGGAGATACAAGTCTTAACGCAAGCAATTCAACCTGAACCTCCGAGTTACCTCTCGGAGGGGTCACGAAGTACTCAAAAGGATACATCTTGCTCTTGACGAGTAATTGATGAGCCACATATCGAAGACTTGAATTGAAGTTCCCGCGGGGACGATTTTGCGCCGAAAAGTGCACTTTCATTGTACTTTCTCGAGAGCCGAGGACTCCAATCATCACCAAAACACACAGGGAGGACAATGGAGCCTTGGAGACCATCTAGGAGGGTGGCCGACCACCTAGAATGCTAGCCGACCAGTTGTCGGTCCCCAAAGTGGTCGGCCAACCAGAAAAATTGGTCGGCTGACCAGTTTATGAAAACAGGAACAGTTTTGTCATTTCATGGCCGGATCTTTAAGTACACAACTCTAAATCACTTTTGCTCACAAACACAAGGCCGAAATACATTCCCCTTTCCTCCTAGACCCTTTTCCCTCTCAGATCTGCACTTTGTACGCGTTTTTCAACGCCTCACGCGAAGTTGTTTCGCGAAAACTTTCGATTCTCTTTGTTTTGAACCGATTAGAATTTGTTTTCGGAGCTTCTTTCTCCATTTTCACCACTTGAGGTATGTTTGTCTCAAAGTTTAGCACCTTTTCCTGGGCGTTGACTTTTGTTGACTTTTTCTCTTCCCTAGAGTTGACTTTTGTTGACTTTTTGCAATTTTGGCTCATTTTTGCTCGTTTTTCCATCTTTTTCAGATGGCTGACGATATTCCATATGGTAGAGGCTCCCCGAGAGTGGAGGATGAGCCGGACATTATGCCACTACCTCCGAGGATACGGCCATTCGACCCGAAGAGGTACCCTCCGCAGGAGCATATACTATCTCCTAGCACCTTCCACCATTTTACTGATTTCGCGTGACGGGCGCCCGCAGACTTACTGCTACGGGAGCCTTAGTCTCATCTATCGCATCATGCGCGTGAGGTGCATACTTCACCTTTGCATTTTCATGCTTTCACTATGTATTATATCTGCTCATTCTAAACACATTCACATACACAGTATTTCTGCATGTTCTGAACATAATTTGTACACAGTATCCAGTTCGCTCGGCACACAGCTCATTTGGGCACACAGCACACTTGGGCACACAACTCATTTTGGACACACAATACATTTCGGGCACACGGCTCAAAACACAACACTTTGTTGATTTGGCACACAGCTCGGAACACGGTATTTTGTTTACTCGGCACGCAACTCGTAACATGGCACATTATTGACTTGGCACACAGATTATTCATAACATAATGCTGACTTGGCACACAGCTCAGAACACAGCACTTTGTTAATTTGGTACACAGCTCATTTGGGCACACAACTCATTTTTTTGGGCACACAACTCATTTTAGGCACACAGCTCACATTTTGGGCACACAGCTCATTTAGGCACGTAGCTCATTTTTGGGCACGCAGCTCATTTTAGGCACGCATCTCATAACATAGCACATTTTTTGGCACGCAGCTCATTTTGGGCACGCAGCTCATAACATAGCACATTTTTGGACACGCAGCTCATTTTGGGCACACAGCTCATAACATAGCACATTTTTGGGCACGCAGCTCATTTTGGGCACACAGCTCATAACATAGCACATTGTTCAATCTAAACACGTAGTTCATAATATAGTATTGCTCAATCTGAGCACGCAGTTCATAACGCAGTTTTTTGCTCAATCTGAACACAGTTCATAACGCAGTTTTTTGCTCAATCTGAACACATAGTTCATAACGCAGTTTTGCTCAATCTGAACACACAGTTCATAACGTAGGTTTTGCTCAATCTAAACACATAGTTCATAACGTAGTTTTGCTCAATCTGAACACATAGTTCATAACGCAGTTTTTGCTCAATTTGAACACACAATTCATAACGCAGGATTTTGCTCAATCTGAATACGCAGTTCATAACGTAGTTTTGCTCAATCTGAACACGCAGTTCATAACGCAGGATTCTATTTACTTTGCACACGGCTCATAACACTGCTTAATCTGAATGCACAGTTCATAACACAACATTCTATTTAACTTTGCACACGGCTCATAACACTACTCAATCTGAACACACAGTCCATAACACAACATTCTTTTCATTTGCACAAGGCTCATAACGCTGCTCAATCTGAACACACAGTTCATAACACAGCATTCTATTTAATTTTGCACATGGCTCATAACACTGCTCAATCGGAACACACAGTTCATAACATAGCATTCTTTTCATTCGCACACAGCTCATAACATTGCTCAATCTAAACACACAGTTCATAACATAGCATTCTATTTCATTTTGCACACGGCTCATAACACTGCTCAATCTGAACACACAGTTCATAACACAACATTCTTTTTATTTGCACACGGCTCATAACACTACTCAATCTGAACACACAGTTCATAACACAACATTCTTTTCATTTTGCACACGGCTCATAACATAACATTATGTTTATTCTGAATACTGAATACATCTATTCATTTTACCCGCAGGTGTCTTCCCGTTTCACATGGGGTTACGGATCGATGATTGCCAGGGAGTGGTATATAGAGCTCCCGGAGGCTGTTCGACATATTGTGGATAAGGCGAGGTTCGGCCCATTTTGCGCAGGGTTGTCGCATCATCCGGCGAGCAGAACCCTTCTGGGCGCATTAGTATAGAGATGGTGGGACACCACCAACTCCTTTTATTTTTCTACCACCAGGGACATGATGATGACCTCGTACGACTTCTCCATACTGACGGGCCTCGACGTGGCAGGCCGGCCAGTCCCATACGATACCGATATGGATGAGTGGAAGGCGGCTTGGACTGCTCGGAGCTCATCCGCCGCATTGCAGATCACCCTGCATGGTCAGGTACACTTGGTTCTCCGAGCAGTACAGGGGGACTATACTCGAGACTATTGAGGTCGTACAGCAGCAGGAATTTTTGATGTTCCTTCTCAGGACCACTTTGTTCTCCGACAGGGGGAACACAGTTGGGCTATATCTGCTGAGTGCTATGGTAGACCTATCACAGGTCCGGCACTTCGATTGGGGCGGCGCTGGCCTCGCTACCCTTTATTGCTACATGAGCGTGACCTCCCTAGAGCGGGAGACCATAGTAGGTGGCTACTGGCAAGCCTGGGAGGTACATTCTGCCCTCTTGATTTACGTTTCTACTTTTCATTATCTGTACACTGCACACGGCACACATCATTCTGCACTCAGCATTCTGCCCTCAACATTCTACATTTTCTGCTTTTTATTACCTGTACACTGCACATAGCACACAGTATTCTGCACCCAACATTCTGCACTCAGTATTTTGCATTCTCTGTATATTCTGTATTCTGACAGCCATTGTCTTGCCTTTCACAGCTGTGGGTTTACGCCTACTTCCTGACACTCGCCCCTGAGCTTAAGGTTGAGGCACCTCTCGAGGTCCCTTATTCACGCAGATTTGAGGGTCGGTGCCGGTCCAGGCCCCGGGAGACTCTGTCGTATCTTAGGTAGTACTTTGACACGGTGCGGGCGACCGAGCTAAACCAAAACTCTCATTTCTTCATGCTTTTAGCTTTGATTCATCTTGCATATTTATGACATCTAATCAGTTTATGCACTTGCTATCCGCAGATCACTTGGCAGCCTTGGCTGGAGATGCCCGGATACTCTCGGTTCCAGTTCGCTGGGGCATGGGGCGCTTCTCGATGCAGGGTTTTGTTTGAGGGACCAGTCGGTAGGGCCTGGTTTCTCGAGGATCGCTTCATGCATCAGACGATGGGTAATGCCACTCAGGATATCCCCTCACCGCCTCCACTGGACATGCGGTCCACGGAGCGCCTTACTCCCCGAGAGGTAGAAGACCTTATGTTAGGTGTTGACGCAGTTCTGTTCCTGGAGGAAGGGGAGTACACGATATACCGCCATACATACTTGATGCCTCCACTGACAGGTGTCCGTACCCCTACGAGGAGGGCTGTGGATATGCCATCATCAAGTCGTGCTCGAGCTGCAGACATCCCTTCCACTAGCAGAGCTAGCACATCAAGAGGTGGGGTTAGAGGGATCCCCCCGACTTACCAGTATGCTGGGTGGCTAGATCTTCCGATCGAGCTGACGGGCTGGCAGTATGGGACATCATACCCGATTCCACTGGAGCCTCCACTGCCGAATCATCGATACATCAGTGACCCTGACTCACAACCGATATGCTACATAGCTTTCATTTATCACTCAGATATTTAGATATTCATTCATTCACTGATGACTTAAACTTGCATCTGCAGCCTCCCAGAGAGTATACTGAGGGGTTGCTCGGAATGGTGGCCTCACTCGAGAGCATGGTCCTACGGAGGGAGACG